>NC_041732.1:3180609-13180609 GCF_004115215.2 Ornithorhynchus anatinus | reverse complement strand
TCCTTTACCACAGGGACCTCTTGGCCAGGGCGAGGAGGATTGGAAGCCGGCACTGGAGACCTTCCCCGTTCATCTCGGCGAAGCGGCCACTCGCCTGGGGAGGGAGAGGGAAGGAAGGAGCGGGGGGAGGAAGAGGAGGAGGGGCGGGAGCAGGCCGAGGCGCTCAGGCCGAGGGGGCCAGAGGAACTCTGGCCTCTTGGTGTCTCTGGCTCCCGGTGGGGACTCAGACCCAGTACTGGTTGTTTTTGAGGGCGGGGTTGGGGGTCCGGCAGAACTGCAGCAGCTCGGGGTCCTGCTGCCCGCCGGCCTCCCGGCCCTTGGGCGGCACGGGCGTCAGGGGGATGCCCTGGCCGGGGTCCGTCTTGCGGAACGTCTCCTGGTCGGGGACGGTGCCGTTACGAGGCTTGGCGGAGATGCCCTGAACATTGTGCCGGCCTGTCTTGTTGCGCTTGCGGAGGTAGAAGAGCAGGGGGAGGATTAGGGCCAGGAGCAGCAGGATAAGGCAGATGGGGATGATCACGCTGAACATGTTGGCCTCAACGAAGTGGAGAAAAGAGCCCCTTTGAGTCGGCGAGGGCTCTGTCGTGACTTCCTGGCCCTGCCAGCCAGTAGAGGGCACGTCCGGTTGCCTGGTGTGGGTTGTGGGCCCCTCTGGCCCCTTGGGCCCTGAGACAGTTCGAGAAGCGGTGTCCTCCTGGGGCGGGCGGGGGACCCCACTGGGCCCAGCCACCTGGGGCCCACGCAGCAGCTGGACGCCATAGGGCCGGGAGGAGTCGTAGGGTTCGGTGGAAAAGGCCAGGGAGACGACAGCGGGAGGGACCCCCCGGGCGGTCAGCTCCAGAGTGATGCTGTCGTTCTGGGAGGCGGGGCTGCCCTCCTCCGCTTCCGCCAGCTCTAGCCCGATCAGGCCCTCTTCCAGGTCCCTCTGGGTGAAGGCGTCCAGCGGTGCATCTTCCGAGGCTCTCACCAGCTGCCCGTTCTGGGGAGCCTGCAGCACCCGGAACCCAGGCACGCTCCCCGTGAGGTTGGCCAGCTCACTGGCATCCAGGACCCCCCGGTCCACCCGGAGAGTGGTGCCCCGGGGCCACGATGCCCCTTGCCGCACCCGGACCAGGGGCCGGACTGTGAGATTGAGCGCGGCCGAGCCGTTGGCCCCCCGGGCCCTCACCAGGAGGCCAAACGCATCCTGGGCCGAAGTGAGGTTGGTGAAGGTGAAGACCACCTCGCCCCAGTCCACCTGCCTCTGGCTGAAACCGTCCACGGGCCGCCCGCCCACCAGCAGCAGGCCGAACCGGGGTCCTTCAGTGACACGGTACGAGGCGTCTGGCTCCTCCTGGTCTGAGGTGGCGAGGAGGTGGTCCCGGGTCAGAACGGCCCGGTTCAGGCCCTGTGGCACCTCCAGCGGGGTGCGGCTGACCACGGTGACGGCGGAGGGGAGCACGAGAACGGTCAGGGTGGTGGGGACTGGGGGACTGGCACCGTCTGAGACGCTCAGCTGGAAGGAGCCCTCGGAGCTGCTGCCGTTGGCGACGAACACCAGCCGGCCGGCGTCCACGTCTGCCTGGGTGAAGTGGCTCAGGGGCGTCCCTGGGTCACCAGCTGGCGCCAAGAAGCCACTGAGAGGTCCCCTTCGTACCTGGTACTGGATCTCCTCTGGGGTGGAGTCGGGGTCCACGACGCTCAGGTGGTCTCGGGAGAGGACCATCCAGGACCCCCGGAGGACCTGCAGTGGAGAGGCCTCCTGTGGCCGGGGGGGCTTCTCGTTGACGTCTCTCACGGTGACGTTGAAGGCCTCGGCCACCGTGGCCCCGGGCTCGGCCTCGGGGGGCTGGTCAGATCCCCGTGTCCCGGCTCTGAGCTGGGCCCGGAAGCGGAAATGGTCTGGCTGGGTTCCCCCACCCCTGTGGGTGTAGGCCAAGCGCCCTGCGGCCAGGTCCGACTGCAGGAAGTACGGGCGGCTGGGGCCGAGGGCCTCCCCGGCCACCGAGAGCTCCCCGTGGGCTGGGAATTCGGTCACCAGGAAGACCACGTCGTGGGCCGGTCTCTGGGATTTGGGGAGGCCGGCCAGGAGGTTAGATGCATCCAATGCTACCTGGTTGATCTCTGCGCTTTGACCTTCTGGGACCCAGAGTCCTGAGAAGGAAGGAAAACCAGAGTCAGCGGGTGATGATCTTAGCCAACTCAGGTTTGGCCGGGACAGGCAAGGACCATTCAAATAAAGGGACTGAATGCAGAGCACTGTGCTGTGTGCTTGGGGGAGTATGTTGTTATTATCATTATGATTATAATGATGATGATCATTATATTTGTTAAGTGCTTTTGATGTGCCAAGCCCTATACTAAGGACTGAGGTAGATAATAATGATGATATTTGTTATGTGCTTACTATGTGTTAAACGTTGTTCTAAGGTTGGACACCCTGGGCCTCACAGGCTAGATAGGCGGGAGAACGGGTATTGATTCCCATTTTACAGGTGAGGAATCCGAGGCCCAGAGAAGTTAAAAGAGTTGCTCAAATTCACACAGCAGACAAGAGGCAGAACTTGAAATAGAACCCAGGTCCTCTGACACCCAGACGTTGGCTCTTTCCACTAGGCTCTGCTGCTAGATTTGGAAGGCAAGATGGAGAAAAGACATGGGCACTGAGGAGTTGGAAGTGGAAAGGGAGAAGGAGAGAGGAGAGAAGGATGGGAGAGAGGGAACTGTGGGGAGGGCAAGAAGGTTGGAAAAAAATGATAAGAAAAACTTAGGGAGGCGGGCCATCTTCTTGCCTACCAACTGAGTCCAGGGAGGGAGTAAATCCTCCTCTGACTCAGCCCACCCAAGGGACCTTGGGCTTTCTGGGGAGCCTACTGTTCTTGGAGGGCGGGGCGAGGGCAGAGACAACACCGGGGGCTTCCCCAATCCTCCTTCCCGACCTGTTTGAAGACAAGCATCTCCAGCCCCAAGGATATCAGGTGGCCCGACCTCCCTCTCTGAGGCCTCTATTTCCCTTCACCTTCGTTCCTCCACAGGCGGGTGGCCCGCTGGGGGCAGTTGGCCTCGAAAGACACCGTCACAGGCAGGCTGATGAAGAGGCTGCGAGCCGGTGGAGACGACACCCGGAGGCCCAGGGCATCCTGGGAGAGCCAGAAAGGTTCCGGGGGCATATCGTGCTCATAAAAGATCATTCCAGAGTCCACCTGTGTGGGAAAGAGAAACCACTTTGCAGTTTGGGTGATGGTCAGGAAAAAGGCACTGGAATTGGGGAGCCAGTGGCCTAAGGGGTGACGGGACTGGTTGTAAATGAGTCCTCCCACTTCATCTCCCGCCCATCTTCTAATTCACCCTCACAGGCCTCCTCCCTGGCCCTCTTTCCCAAGCATCCGGCTGAAGAACCCTTGGGCCGTCTGCAAATGGGGCCTGACCAATCTGCTTGGGGAAATCTATCAATCAATCTATGGAGTTTAGTGAGCGCTTAGTGTGTGCAAAGCACTGTAATAGCAGGAAGGGATTAAGGAGGAGGAGTAGAAAAAGTATTTATTAAGCACTTATTTTGTGCAGAGAACTGTACTATCAAGAGGGAATCAAGGAGTAATAGTAGTAATAGTTTTTATTAAGCCCTTATTGTGTGCAGAGCATGGTACTAACAGAAGGGAACAATTAGTAGTAGAAGTAGTAGTTAGAGGCATTTATTAAGCGCTTACTGTGTGCAAAGCACTGTACTAACAGGAGGGAATGTAGTAGTAGTAGTAGTCAGTAGTATTTATTAAGTGCTTGTTGTGTGCATAGCCCTGTAATGGAGAGAATACCCAGGTAGGAATTAGACACAGAACAGACAATCTAAGAAAACCCAGCATCTCCCTGTAGGACTCCTGGACGTCCCACTCATCCACAACCCCTTCCCTTCCTCTTGGCTCCCCAGAGACTCAATGGCCTAGGGAAGGAGGGACTCCTATCAAGTTTCTACACTAACAAAAGGAAGTGTATAAGACTAAGTGCTAATGGTAATAATAATGATGGTATTTGTTATGTGCTTACTATATGCCAAGCACTGTTCTAAGGGCTGGGGTAGATACAAGATAATCAGGTTGTCCCACGTGGGGCTCACAGTCTTAATCGCCACTTGACAGAGGAGGTAACTGAGGCACAGAGATGCTAATTGGCTTGCCCAAGGTCACACAGCAGACAAGTGATGGGGCCGGGATGAGAACCCACATCCTCTGACTCCCAAGTCCGTGCTCTTTCCACTAATCCACACTGCTTCTCTTATGGTATTTATTAAGGACTGAATATGGGCAGGGAGCTGTACTAACCACTGGAAAAGACTACACAGGTGGGAATTAGACATGATCTGCAGAAGATCGGGCCGGCTGATCTTGCACCCTGGCTAGTCCGGACGGTCTCTACCCTATGTCCCGGGAGCTCGCGTGCTACAGGTTTCTGGCCCCTTGTTATTGCTGTTAGTCAGCCTGGAACGCCGTAGGCAGCTTCTGCTTCTGCCTTCTAGGACTCTGATGTCAAAGGCGTCATGGTAACCCGATCGTTGCTGCAGCAACCTGCTGAATATTTCATTGGGTGGGGGAGTGGGGGGCGGGGAGGAATGGAGACTGTTGAATGGGACGGTTTTCGCCATGTGGGCTGGGATGCTGCAGATGGCCCCAGAGGCATCTGAAAAGATCCAATTCAGAAAAGAAAGGGAAGGGACACAGGGGATGGACCCCAGGCCAGGCAGCTCGGGAAACCTATTAAACCAGAACGAGGGGCAGCTGGAGACTAATGGGGTGTGGGGGCCTTGGCAGCCCCCACAAAGAACCAAGGCAGAAGGACCGGCCAAAGGAATTCAGGTTGGTCCTGAGAAGCCGCCTGAAGTCTGAGGAGGGCACACATAGATGTCAGCGCTCATAATTTTTTTAATGATATTTGTTAAGTGCTTACTATGTGCCAGGCACTGTACTGAGTGCTGGAGTAGAGAGAGATAAGATAATTACACTGCATGGTCCATGTCCCACATGGGGCTCACAGTCTTAATGCTCATTTTACGGATGAGGAAACTGAGAAGGCGCTGAGAAGCAGCGTGGCCTAGTGGAAAGAGCATGGGGCTGGGAGTCAGAGGATCTGGGTTCTAATCCCAGTTCCTCTAGATATCTGCTGTGTGACCATGGACAAGTCACTTCACTTCTCTGTGCCCCAGTTCCTTCATCAACAAAATGAGGATTCACTACCTGCTCTCCCTCTTATTTAGACTGTGAGTTCCATGTAGGCCCTGATTATCTTGTATCTATCCCAGAGCTTAGTACTATGCTTGGTACATAGTAAGCGCTTAACGAATACCATAATTATTATTATGAAGTGACTTGCTCAAGGTCACACAGCAGACAAGTGCTAGAGCTGGGACTAGAACCCAGGTCCTCTGACTTTCAGGCTAGGGCTCTTTCCATTAGGCCCACATCGCTTCTTATGTTTTGTGTGGGCATGTATAAATGCATTTGCAAATGGATAAATAGGGCAATGGATAAACAATATGTGCTTCTATGTCACGTGGGTGGACAGGGCTGTGATACTGGAAAAAAACCCTAGGATCAGAATTAGCATCCCTGGCTCTCAAGGGACTCGCAATCTGAGAATGGCAGTGGGAAGAAGGAGCTGGTGACAGAAACCTAACGAAAGTTGAAACCATAAGACAACATCCAAGCAAGTAAAAGGCTAAAAACAAGGAGAGTAATGAGGTATGGCAGCTGGAGGAACAGAGCTGGAGAAGTCACAGGCTTCTCGTGGCTCAGAGTTTTACAGCCACAGCCACGGCCTCTCTGATGCTCTAAAGATCAAGAAGCCCGCCCGCAGTTGCAGATATCCCACTCTTCTGGCTGGGGAAGAAGGGGCCGAGAGAAGTGGAGAGATGGGAGAGGGAAAGTGGAAGGGATCGCCGTCCTCACCTCAGCCTGAGTGAAGTTGATCAGCTCTCCCCTCTCTCTACCCAACCTGGAATTCACCAGTCGGCCCAGTCTTGGAGGCTGCTCCACGCTGAACAGTAGTCGGTGGGAGTCCGTCCCCTCATTGGTCTCCGCTTTCAGGTTTTGGCTGGTGATGGGCTGAAAGGTTCCTGAGAGGATGAAAACCGCCGCAGTGGTCAATCCGAGCTCTACCCTCAGTTCCCTGAGGAAGGGAGGCTCTGGGGCCGGGTTCGGAGACCCTCTCCCCAACCCAGGGACACACCCACCTGGGCAGACCATCAGGGCCTGGTGGCTTCCTCCGGTGATGTGTAACTGCTTCTGGGCCTTCACAGAGAAGAAGTGCCCCGGGGAGACGTTTTCTCCGTCGGAAACATCAAAACGGAAGCCGCCCTCCAGGGGTCCTGGGGAAAGGCAGAATGGGAAGTCGGTTAAGGAGCCGGACAGACTGACCGTATGAGTCTGTCCGGAGAAGAAGTTGGGGGTTTGAGGGAAGAGAAGTTAGTATGGCATTCTGCTTGGAGACAGAGAGGGGGACAAAAGTCAGAGGAGTCTGGGATTTCTTTGCTCACCATTGTGCTTCACTCTGGTCTCTCACTAACGACCCCTCGCTTACTTCCTACTTCTTGCCTGTACTCCCTCCCCTTTCACATCCGACAGGCCACACGTATGAAATCACATCTTCTCTAGAAATCCTTCCCCGATTAATGTTGTTTCATCTCTCTATCCTATTTCCCTCCCTACTGCGTTGCCTATGCACTTATGCACCCCGAAAGGGCTTAGTTGGTTGCTCCTTCCTTTCTGTAATTTATTTTAATGTCTGTCTCACCTGATTGTAACCTCCTTTTTTTAATGGTACTTGTTAAGTGCCACTATGTTCCAGGCACTGTATTAAGTGCTGGAGTAGATTCAAGATAATCAGGTTGGATAAGGGTCCCTGTCCCACCTTGGGGCTCACAGTCAAAGTTGGAGGGAGAACAGGTCTTTAATCTCCATGATACAGAGGAGGAAACTGAGGCCCACGGTAGTTAAATGACTCCCCCAAGGTCACACAGCAGGCAAGTGGTAGAGCTGGGATTAGAACCCAGGTCCTCTGACTCCCAGGGCCATGCTATTTCCTCTCCTTGAGGGCAGGGATCGTGTCTTCTCATTCTATTGTACTCTCTCAAGTGCTTAATACAGTGTTCTGCCCAGAGTAAGTGGTCAATAAATGCCACTGATTGACTGATTGTGAGGAAAGAAGGTAGACTATTTGGGAAGAAAGTCAGAGAGATGGGTTGCCCCTTCTGGAGGATAAGAAGATTCCTTTCTCCTGCATTATGGAGGTATTTAAGGGGATTTAAGGGAGGCTGGCTTGACCCAATTTGAGGTCCCCTCCCCAGCTCTGACCATTCCCCAGCTTAGTCTCAGCTCCTCCTCACAGCCCCGGATGACCCCCTCCCCATGCCACTGCCCCGTTACTCTTGTCCCAGGACCAACCTTCATGCACGAACTGCACAAGTCCGCTATTTATCTGCGCCTGAGTAAACTGCTGGACCTCGTTGCTAGGAGATGACCTCAGCACGACCTTCCCATTGGTTGGCTGCTCAATGGCGTAAACCAAGTCCTCAGGCAGGGAGTCCTCATCCTCGCTCCTCAGCATCTCGGGGGTGATGGCCACGGTGGTGCCTTCCCACATCTAGAGACACAGTCCACACATTATCAAACTGGCAACTCACCTGACTTTCCCGAAGGGTTGGGAGCAAATTCTCATGGGTCGATGGAGATCATGTGCTTCAGTCAATATAGACAGAGCCTCTGGTTTTACCCAACTGCTTTCACCTGAACATTGCCAAGACCTTTAGAGAAGCAGCATGGCCGAGTGGAAAGAACATGGGCTTGGGTGTCAGAGGAGCTGGATTCTAGTCCCAGCTCTAGCACTTGTCTGTCATCTGACTTTGGACAAATCACTTCACTTCTCTCTGCCTCAGTTACCTCATCTGTAAAATGGGGATTAAGACTGTGAGCACTGTGAAGGACAGGGATTGTGTCCTACCTGATCATCTTATATCTACCTCAGCGCTTAGTACAGTGCCTGGCACATAATAAACACTTAAATACCACAATTATTATTACCTCTAGACTGAAAGCTCCTTATTTTAAGTGCTCAATAAATACTACTGATTAATCTGCTGAATGATTGACCACCCAACATCCTGGTGAAGCAGGAGGCCAGCCCTTCAGGTATCATATCCCAAGTGGGGGAGTAGGCCCAGTGTTGGGAGGCAGAGCTGGGAAAAGAACATGGATGTTCTGATTCCCAGTCCACCATCCTAACACTCAGATCTTCCTGACTGGGCCCTATCAATATCATGCCAGGGAAGTCAGGGGAGGAAGGCTATATGTTTGGTTTTTCCTTTTTGGCCTTTATAACCATGAAATCCTACTAATTCTCTTCCTCTCCTATCTCCTCCTCCTTCTCTTCCTAATCGTCTTCATGGTGGTATTAGGGGTAGAAGTAAGGACCTGGAGATGGTGGAGTGAGGTAGCCGGCTACCCCAACCTGGAAGAATGTAGGTTACACTGCGGTCCACCTTCCAACAGTCTTCCACTGGGCTATTAGAAGGACGTAAGGAGGGATAGCTGGACCCCCACTGAGCAGATAAATATGGAAATAAAAAAGGCATTTTCCTCAGTCAATGGGGCAAGTAGATACAAAATGGAGAGTCGAGGAAGTTTGCTGCTTCAGATATGGCTGGGGTCCACTGAAGATCAGCGTGGCTTAGTGGAAAGAGCTCAGGGTTGGGAGTCGGAGGACGTGGGTTCTAGTCCCAACTCCGCCACTTGTCTGCTATGTGACCTTGGGCAAACACTTTACTTCTCTGTGCCTCAGTTTTCTCATCTGTAAAAGGAGGATTAAAACTATGAGACCCACGTGGAACAATCTGATGACAATCTGATTACCCCAGTGCTTAGAACAGTGCTTGGCACATAGTAAGCGCTTAACAGATACCATAATTATTATTATCACCCTGTCAAGACTGTAGACTATAAGCTCCTCGTGTTATATTGTACTCTCCCAGGTGCTTAGTACAGTGCTCTGCGCACATTCAGTAAACATGATTGACCGATAGCATCTTGCCAGCTCTTTGGAAAGGCTGTATTGTGAGGGTCAGACATAAAGAAGGGCGAAGTGGGGCACTCAGCAGAAACAGAAAGAAGAGAGGGCATTGGCATGGATGCGAGGAGCGAGGCTGCTGTTTCCACTGGTCTGGGTCAGCTCCGTCCCCAGGACCTGTCAACCAGGGACCTTGGGTTCCCTCTGGGGACCTCTGGAAACCACTGGGGGTTTGGTGGAGGGAGAGGCCTGGTAAAATCCCTGGCTCGGGACCTCGTTCTCTGCCAGCTCCTCGTCTCTGTGGCAACGGCCGAGTGGGTGGGAAGCTCATTCCATCCCTCAGATGACCCTCAATTGGAGGCCCTGGCCAGGCCCTGTTGAGGTCCCAGAGGGCTCCTTGTCAGGGTTCGTGTGGGGAGTGGGAGCGTGGAAGACAGGAACCAGTAGGCGGGGGAGAGAAGAGAGGGGAGAGGTGACTGGCCCTGGGCCAGTTTACGTGACTGTTTTACCTCTCGAAAAACTCCCCCCTTGTGGTGTCAGTTGGCTAGAGAGTGTTGGTCACTTCCTGTCTCGGACGACCAGCCTGGGTGTGGCTGGAAACTGATTCCCGGGGAAGAGTCCAGGGCCGAGGTGGAGGCTGGGCACACCCAGGCAGAGACCAGCCCGTTGTTTTTCCAGGCTGGGCTGGCCCAACCTGGCCCAGTAGAGGCCGGGAGAGAGGCAGAGTAGGAGGAGAAGGTCGGGGACCGGGGGAGATTGTCTGTGCTTTTTGACATCCAATGAAAGGCACACAGATGGAATTAGCCAGCCACTCCGGTTTTAGAGTCAGCTGCTCTGGGCTTTTTTGGGGAACAGAATGACAAGGACTGGATCTCCTCTTGGGCTTCTGCAATAACATGGAAGAAGCTTCAGCCTCTTTTGCGGATGGGGATGATTTGGGCCATCTGGCCACTCCTCTGAGCTTCCACCGTTTGGTAGGAGCAAAACCTGGGTGAGGCTGTGATGGTCCTCAGCTTTCCAGCCCCATGAGCGTCTCTGAAGCGGTAGCTG
This sequence comes from Ornithorhynchus anatinus, assembly GCF_004115215.2. Taxonomy (NCBI): domain Eukaryota; kingdom Metazoa; phylum Chordata; class Mammalia; order Monotremata; family Ornithorhynchidae; genus Ornithorhynchus; species Ornithorhynchus anatinus. The sequence goes on along the minus strand of NC_041732.1, from coordinate 13,170,532 downwards.
GATGAATGTATGTGATTCCTAGACCAGAGAGGATTCTGGGGCACCGTACTTGACTCTAAATGACAGGGGCCAATTCCTTCTCTCTGATGTCTGGGTGACATATAGGCAGTGAGGCAAGTTATTTCTGCTCATGCCCTGCAAATAGTAACCACTCAGCAATTATCAGTAATTGATGGATAGACTGTAAGATCTCTGTGAGGAGGGAATATGTCAACCAACTCGTCTATTTTGTATTCTCCCAAGCGATTAGTTCAGTGCTACGCAAACCAAAAGTGCTCAATAAATACTATTGATTACTAGACTGCAAGCTACATGTGGGCAGAGAACAAGTCTACCAATTCTATTACTCTGTACTCCTCCAAATGCTTATACAGTGCCCTATACACCATAAGTGCTGAATTAATACAACTGATTAATTTCATGGGGAGGAATGGGACTTGGTGAGGGAAAGCTCCTGGCTGGAGAAAAACTCATACTCATGGATACCCAGCTGGTTCTTCTAAGTCAGTCACCGGTGGGGGTCCAGTGTGAGGGACGATGGGGATTCTCCTCTCCTCATCCCCAGCCCTGCCTCCTTGGATGGCAACCTTTCAAAGTGGCCGGTGGACCCATGGACTTGGAGTGGGACTTAGAGCTTGGCTCTCCATCAGTTGGCATCTCTGTTCCAAATTTTGGCTTGGCCTTTCTTAAATCACTCTCTGAGTCAGGGGCAATGACTCCAGTGAGGCTGGTTTTCAGCCATTCTTCCCCTTGCACAGATAAGGAAAATAAGGCCGGGAGAAATCGAGTGATATAGTAATAGTTATGATTATTTCGGTATTTCTTAAGTACCTACTATATGCCAAGCACTGAATACTAAGCACTGGAGTGGATCTCCCCTTCTAGACTATAAGCTCGCTGTGGCCAGGGAACGGGTCTGTTTCTTGTTACAATGCACTCTTCCCAAGCATTTAGTACAGTGCTCTGCACACAGTAAGTGCTTGAAGAATATGATTGACTGACTGATTGACCGATAAAAGGTAATCAGATTAGACACAGTCTCTGTCCCACATGAGGTTCACAGTCCAAGTCGGAGGAAGAACGGGCACTGAATCTTTATCTGACAGATGAAGAAGCTGAGGCACAGTGGAAGTGAAGTGATTTGTTGTGGGCGGGGAATGTGACTTTATTGTTGTAATGTATGCTCCCAAGAACACAGTGCAGTGCTCTTCACACAGTAAGAGCTCAATAAATACGATTGAATTGAATAAATTTGCCAAGGTCACAGAGTAGCTAAGTATTGGAGCCGGGATTAGAACCCAGGCCCCCTGATTACTAGGATCTTGGCTCTTTCACCTAGGCCATGCTGCTTCCCTAGAATCACCCAGCACTTCAAGGACTGAGGGGGGATGGGGCTCTTGTTCCTTGGATGCTGTTCTCCCCACTTTACTCTGCTCCCTTGAGGAGTCAGGGCAGCTCTAGGGTTTGGCAGCCTTAGAACTGGGTTTATGCTTGCAGTTGAAGGCTAAAAAGCTTTTTGCAGCAGTAGACATAAAATCCCATCTCCTCCAGGAGATCTTCCCCAGTTGATTGCTCATTTTCCCATCCTATATCGTCCCACAACCACTTCAACCCTTCGTCATCATCTAAATCTCTGAGGCCTCACGGGCCCCCGCCACCACATAGCACTTTTGAACATATCTCTCTATTCTGTTTCTTCTTCCGAGCTGCTATTTATTTTAGCTTCTATCGCTCCTGCTAGATTTTGGAAAGAGCAAGAGCTTGGGAGTCAGAAGTCGGAGGTTCTAATCCCGGCTCTGCCACTTGTCAGATCAGTGACTTTGGGCAAGTCATTTAACTTCTCTGTGCCTCAGTTCCCTCATCTGTAAAATGGGGACCCAATTCCTATTCTCTCCCCATCTTAGACTGAGAGCCACGGCTGGGACAGGAACGGAGTGTGATCTGATTGTCCTGAATCCCAGCATTTAGCACAGTGCTGATGATCTTGCATCTATTCCAGCTCCCAGTAAAGTACTTGACAATAGAGTAAGGGCCTACCTACCAGAGTACGGGACAACCTGATAACCTTGTATCTACCCCAGTGCTTAGAAAAGTGCTTGGCATATAGTAAGCCCTTAACAAATGCTATCACTATTATCATTGTCATATTAAACAAATTTATTGAATAAAGGTATTTATCGAGCATCCACTGGGTGGAATACTCTGTACTAAGCATTTGGGAAAGTTCAACAGAAGCACAGACCACTTCACTGCCCACAAGGGAGCTTCCATTCTACCAGAAACTTACAATCTTGCCTCCTTGAGAACAGGCATTTTGTCTGCTAATTCTATTGAATTCTCCCAACCTCTTAGTACAGTGCTCTGTGCACAGTAGGTTTTCAATAAATATTAGCGATTGGTGAGTATAGTGTCTGGGAGTTTGTAAAAATAACTCCATCGAGTTGCTCTCATGGAACTCCCCTTGGGGTCAGTGTGGTTTAGTGGCAAGAGCCCAGGCTTGGTAATCAGAGGATGTGGGTTCAATCTCGGCTCCGCCACTTGTCTGTTGTGTGAACTTGGGCAAGCCATTTAACTTCTCTGTGCCTCAGTTACCTCATTTGTAAAATGGGGATGAAGAGTGTGAGCCCCAAGTAGGACCACCTGATTACTTTGTATCAACCTCGATGCTCACAGTAGTGCTTGGAACATAGTAAGCACTTAACAAATACCATTATTATTATTATTATTATTCAGAGTTCTGGCTTCTGGACCTCTGCCTTTTGGCTCTCTCGGGGAGGGGTTACAGATTCGCCTCACTTATTGCTGCTCAGAGAGGGTGAGTGACTTGCTCAAGGACACACAGAAACTGGTCAAGGCCTTGATTTACCACGAGGTGAAGTCTCTCTTCTGATGAAGGGAGTTGGTCAGTGGGGGCCAAGACATGTTCAGAGAGGCTGCAGTGTTACCTGGGCCAGTTCTAGGGGGCCACCTAGACTGGTGGGTCCCGAATCGGATCGGGGCAAGCTGATGTGGCATGCTACTGATGCCTGTTTACTTGTTTTGATGTCTGTTTTCCCTCTTCTAGACTCTGAGCCCATTGTGGGCAGGGATTGTCTCTCGTTATGGCTGAATTGTACTTTCCAAGCACTTAGCACAGTGCTCTGCACACAGTAAGCACTCGATAAATACGATTGAATGAATGAATTTCTCCCCGCTGGGGGTCTTTCTGGGGGAACCCAGAGAAGTGTCAAGGGGGAACCCTTGGCAGTGAGTGGGAGGGGTGTCAGAGGAACATAAACAGGAAGCACGAGGAGTCTTGCTGTCCTTTTCGAAGAAAAACAAACCCGAAAACAGCTGTTGATGCTGTAACGCCCCCAACCCTTCCTCCTCCTCTCCTCCTGACCCTCCTCCCTCCTTTTCTCCTCCTTCCTCTCCTCCCTCCTCCTCTGCTCTCTCCCAACCCCCTCCATGTTCTCTCGCTGCAGAGAGGGCTCCCGTGGGGGAAGAAGGGGAGCAGGGGCACATGGTCTAGTGGTTAGAGCACAGGCCTGGCAGTCAGAAGATCATCATAATAATAATGATAATGGTATTTGTTAAGCGCTTACTGTGCCAAGCACTGTTCTAAGCACTGGGGTAGATACAAGGTAATCAGGTTGTCCCATGTGGGGCTCACAGTCTTCATCCCCATTTTACAGATGAGGTCAGTGAGGCACAGAGACATTAAATGGCTTGCCCAAGTTCACACAGCAGACAAGAGGTGGAGCCGGGATTAGAGCCCATGTCCCCGACTCCCAAGCCAGTGCTCAATCCACGAAGCCATGCTGCTTCTCATCATGGGTTCTAAATCCAACTCGGCCGGTCATCTGCTGTGTGACCTTGGGCCAGTCACTTCACTTCTCTGTCCCTCAGTGACCTCCTCTGTAAAATGGAGATTGAGGCCGTGAGCCCCTCGTGGCACAGGGACTGTGTCCAACCTGATTTGCTGCACTTAGTACTGTGCAGCACTTAGTACAGTGCCTGGCACATAGTAAGCACTTAACAAATACCATGATCATGTTTATTAGCCGGGGTGGGTGTGGGGACCCCGCTCCTCATAATAATAATGTTGGTATTTGTTAAGTGCTTACTTTGTGCAGAGCACTGTTCTAAGCGCTGGGGGAGATACAGGGTAATCAGGTTGTCCCATGGGAGGCTCACAGTTAACCCCCATTTTACAGATGAAGGAACTGAGGCACAGAGAAGTTAAGTGACTTGCCCACAGTCACACAGCTGACAAGTGGCAGAGCCAGGATTCGAACCCATGACCTCTGACTCCCAAGCTCGGGCTCTTTCCACTGAGCCACGCTGCTCATGTTTCCCCGGTATCGCTCCCATTCAGAAATGAATTAGAGAAGCAGCATGGTTTAATGGAAGGAGCTCAGGTTTGGGAGTCAAGGGACGTGGGTTCTAATTCCACTCCGCTGTTTGTCTGCTGGGGGACCTTGGGCAGGTTGCTTCACTTCTCTGGGTCTCAGTTACCTCACCTGTAAAATGAGGATTAAGACGGTGAACCCCATAGGGGACAACCTGATGACATTGGTTCTAATCCCGGCTCCACCACTTGTCTGCTGTGTGACTTTGGGCAAGTCACTTAACTTCTCTGTGCCTCTGTTCCCTCATCTATAAAATGGGGATTCAGACCGTGAGCCCCACAGGGGACAACCTGATCACCTTGTATCTACCCCAGCGCTTAGAACAGTGCTTGGCTGATAATAAGTGCTTAACAAATACCATCATTATTATTACTGGGTTCTAATCCCGGCTCTACCGCTTGTCTGCTGGGGCACCTTGGGCAAGTCATTTCCCTTCTCCGGGCCTCAGTTCCCTCGTCTGTAAAATGGGGATTAAGACCGTGAGCCCCACGGGGGCCAACCTAATGACCTTGATTAGACTGTAAGCCCATCAAAGGGCAGGGACTGTCTCTATCTTTCATTCATTCAGTAGCATTTATTGAGTGCTTACTATGTGCAGAGCACTGTACTAAGCGCTTGGAATGTACAGATCGGTAACAGATAGAGACAGTCCCTGCCCTTTGACGGGCTTACAGTCTAATCGGGGGAGACGGGCAGACAAGAACAATGGCAATAAATAGAATCAAGATCTTTTACCGATTTGTCCATTCCAAGCGCTTAGTGCAGTGCTCTGCACATAGTAAACGCTCAAAAAATATTATTGAATGAACGAATAAATACCCCAGTGCTTAGGGGGACAACTTGATTACCCTCTATCTCCCCCAGCTCTTAGAACAGGGCTTGGCACACAGTAAGAGCTTAGCATTATGATGATTATCATCCTGATTAATGATAATATCGACGATGATAATGATAACAACGATGATAACAGTAATAATAGTAATAATTCGATGTCCGCAGGGGCTATTGATGGGCCGAAGGCGGCCGGGCCGGGACGGCTGGGGTTACCGCGCTCCGGTGACGTCACGGAAAGGGCGGGGCCTCTCCCCCCAGTGCGGAGCGCGGGCCGAGCGCGCCACCGTGTGGCCGGATCCCGGCGGTGCAGGGCGGGCTCCCGGGGCTGGCCGGCCACTTGAGAGGATGGCATTTAATAAAGTTGGTATTTGTTAGGCGCTTACTATGTGCAGAGCACTGTTCTAAGCGCTGGGGCGGATACAGGGTCATCAGGTTGTCCCACGTGAGGCTCCCAGTTTTAATCCCCATTTTACAGACGAGGGAACTGAGGCACAGAGAAGTGAAGTGACTTGCCCACAGTCACACAGCAGACACGATTCATTCAATAGTATTTATTGAGCGCTTACTATGTGCAGAGCACCGTACTAAGCGCTTGGAATGGACAAATCGGTAACAGAGAGAGACGGTTTATTGTTATTGTTCTTGTCTGTCCGTCTCCCCCGAGCCCGTCAAAGGGCAGGGACTGTATCTGTTACCGATCTGTCCATTCTAAGCGCTTAGTACAGTGCTCTGCACATAGTAAGCGCTCAGTAAATACTATTGAATTAACAGTCCCTGCCCTTTGACGGGCTTACAGTCTAATCGGGGGAGACGGACAGACAAGAACAATGGCAATAAATAGAATCCAGGGGAAGAACATCTCATTAAAACAATAGCAAAAAGCGCTTACTGTGTGCAGAGCACTGTTCTAAGCGCTGGGGGAGATACAGGGTCATCAGGTTGCCCTACGTGAGGCTCACAGTCTTCATCCCCATTTTACAGATGAGGGAACTGAGGCCCAGAGAAGTGAAGTGACTTGCCCACAGTCACACAGCTGACAAGTGGCAGAGCCAGGATTCAAACCCATGACCTCTGACTCCCAAGCCCGGGCTCTTTCCACTGAGCCACGCTGCTTCTCTTGTCACTGTAATAGCTAATTGGTGGCCCTCCCCCATTTGATTCCAGCATGGCTCAGTGGAAAGAGCCTGGGCTTGGGAGTCAGGGGTCATGGATTCAAATCCAGGCTCTGCCACTTGTCAGCTGTGTGACTGTGGGCAGGTCACTTCACTTCTCTGTGCCTCAGTTACCTCATCTGTAAAATGGGGATGAAGACCGTAAGCCTCATGTGGGACAAACTGATTACTCTGTATCTACCCCAGTGCTTAGAACAGTGCTCTGCACATAGTGAGCACTTAACAAATACCAACATTATTATACCGGGACTATAACAGATTTTGAATACTTCAGGAGTAACCTTTACTTGAGTTCACTTTGGATCGGATGCTTTTACCATGGGTTAACTTCCATTCCGGCTCTGCCACTTGTCAGCTGTGTGACTGTGGGCAAGTCACTTCACTTCTCTGTGCCTCAGTGACCTTATCTGTAAAATGGGGATTAAGACTGTGAGCCTCATGTGGGACAACCTGATTACCCTGTATCTATCCCAGCACTGAGAACAGTGCTCTGCACATAGTAAGGGCTTAAAAAACAGCAACATTATTATTATTATCCCTCAAAGATGGGGATTTTAAATGATGATAATTCATTCATTCAATAGTATTTATTGAGTGCTTACTATGAGCAGAGCACTGTATTAAGTGCTTGGAATGTACAATTTGGCAACATATAATTATGGTATTTGTGAAGCGCTTACTATGTGCAGAGCACTGTTCTAAGCGCTAGGGCAGACACAGGGTAATGAGATTGTCCCACATGGGGCTCACATTTTTTAATCCCCATTTTTACAAATGAGGTAAGTGAGGCACAGAGAAGTTAAGTGATTTGCCCAAGGTCACACAGCAGACAAGTGGTGGAGCCGGTATGAAAATCCACGCCCTCCGACTCCCAAGCCCGGGCTCTTAAATGGGCTCCGCCTGTTCATAAGAGGTATTGAATCCTCATTTTGCACTTGAGGAACCTGAGGCAGAAGGATGACTCCCTCTGGGCCCGGCCAGGAGCAAGGGAAGACCCTCCGAGCCGGATCGGCGGCCACCATCCTCAACAGAGAGGAGGAAAGGAGGCAGTATGGCCTCCTTTCTGCCATGGGCCTGCTGTGGGACTTTGGGCAAGTTGTCTAATAATAATAATGATAATTATGGCATTTGTTAAGTGCTTAACTATGTGCCAGGCACTGTACTAAGCACTGGGTGGATACATGCAAATTGGGTTGGACACAGTCCCTGTCCCACGTGGGGCTCACAGTCTCAATCCCCTTTTTCCAGATGAGGTAACTGAGACCCAGAGAAGTTAAGAGATTTGCCCAAAGTCAACAGCTGACAAGTGGCGAAGTCGGGATTAGAATCCATGACTGCTGACTCTCAAGCCTGGGCTCTTTCCACTGACCCAAACTGCTTAACCTCTCTGGACCTCAGTTTCCCCAACTTACAGTTGGGGATGAGATGCCTGCCCTCCCTACCTTCAAAGACTTCAAAGCCATGCCGAAGGCACGTCTCCTCCAAGGGGCCTTTCCAGACTAAGCCCAACTTTTCCTCATCTCCCATGCCCTTCTGTTTGACCCCAACTTGCTCCCCTTACTTTTCCCACCTCTCCCTGCCCCACAGCACTTATGTATATATCTGTAATTTTATTTATTTATACTGATGTCTATTTATATTGATGTCCGTCTCCCCCCCCAGTTGTGGGCAGGGATTAGACTTTTTATTGTTGTATTGTACTTTCCCAAGCACTTAGTACAGTGCTCTGCACACATTAAGCGCTCAATAAATATGATTGAATGAATACCTCTGATACTGTGACTCTGCTAGATTGTCAGCTTTTTAGGGCCAGGGATAAAGTCTTTTAACTCTTGGTTCTCTCTCAAGTGGTTAGTTCACTGTTTTACTCAAGAAATATCATTGATTGATTAGGTTGGGTCTGGTCAATTGATCAAAGGTAGGTAATGAACAGCATGGCCTAATGGAAAGAGCAAGGGTTTGGAAGTCAGAGGACCTGGGTTCTAATCCTGGCTCCGCCACTTGCCTGCCGATTGACCTTGGGCAAATCGTTTAACTTGGTGCCTCAGTTACCTCAAGTGCAAAATGAGGATCCAATACCTCTTCTCCTTCCTACACTGACTGTAAGCCACATGTGGGACAAGGACTATGTCGGACCTGATTAACTTGTATCTACCTCATCACTAAAAACAGTTCTTGACAAGTGCTTTAATTCCATTATTATGGTTATTACTATCATTAATAATAACAATGTTGGTATTTGTTAAGCACTTACTATGTGCCAAGCACTGTTCTAAGCGCTGGGGCAGATACAAGGTAATCAGGTTGTCCTATTTAGGGCTCACAGTCTTCATCCCCACTATTAAGTGCTTAGGTGAGTACAGTGCAACAGGGTTGGTAGACATGTTCCCTGCTTACAAGGAGCTTCCATTCTAGAGCGGGAGACAGACATTAAAATAAATTACTGATATTTATATAAGTGCTCTGGGGCTGTGGGGTGAGTAAAAGGAACTGATCGCAGTGCAAGGGTGATGCAGAGGGACAGGGAATAGGGGAAGTGAGAGCTTAACCAGGGAAGACCTCTTGAAGGCGGAATAGTGGCCTGTAGGATGTGAATGGAAAGGCAGTTCCAAGACAGTGGACTGAACGGTTTTTCAGAAAAGTGATCTGGGCAGCAGAGTGAAGTATGGATTGAAGAAGGGACAGACAGGAGGAAGGGAGGCCTGGGAGGCATCTGATGCAGTAGTGAAAGGGGGAAACAGCATGGTAGCTGTTTGGATGGAGAGGAAGGGGTGAATTCTAGAGATGTTGTGAAGGTAGAATTGACAGGATTTGGTAACAGATTGAATATGAGGGTTGAGTGAGAACGGTAAGTCAAGAATAATATCAAGGTTATGAGCTTATGAGACAGGGAGGATATTGATGTTGTTTACAGTTATGGGAAAGTCTGGAGGAGGATAGGGTTTGGGTGGGAAGATGAGGAGCTCTGTTTGGATACGTTAAGTTGGAGGTGTGGGCGAGACACCCAAGGAGAGATGTCCTCAAGGCAAGAAGTAATGCGAGAACTACAGAGAAGGAGAGAGGTCAGGGCTGGAGATGTAGATTTGGGAATCATCCTCACAGAGATGGAAGTTGAAGCCATGGGAGCGAACGAGTTCTCCAAGGGAGTGGGTGTAGATGGAGTATAGAAAGGGACACAGAACTGCGCCTTGAGGTACCCCCACAGTTAGACAGTGGGTGGCGGAGGAGGAGCCTGTGAAAGAGACCGAGAATGAGTGGTCCAAGGGATAGAACAAGGAGAGGACAATGTCGGTAAAGCAAAGGACTGATCTAGTTGAACTATGGTAAACACTTAAATACCATTAAATATGACATGCACAGCCCCACCCTGTAGGATTTTTCGTGCTCCATAAAATTTGGTTACTAATCAGAGTAATCTGATTAGAATAATAATCCTCTTGACTAAATGCTCTGTTTGGTTAGGGATTATTCCTACCAATTCTGCTGTATCGTGCTCTCCCAAGTGCTTAGTACGGTGCTCTGAACACAGTAAGTGTTCAATAAATTCCACTGATTGATTGACTGGGATTATTTTAGAGTGCTGATAATGAGATTGTGCAGCGGTACGATCAGGCTTAATGGTCCTGTGCCTCGGGCTCACATTATGCCCAGCAGCCTCACCCAGTGAGGAATGGGAAAAGTGTTTGGAGAGCCTCCCTGAGAGGTGTTTTCCAGGAGACATGACAATATTTGATTGTCCAGTACAGCACTGGATGGGAGGGGTCAGAAGTCCTGGACTCTGGTCCTAACCCTGATACTTCCTTGCTGGGTGTCTTTGGATAGGTTGCTTAACCTCTCTGAGTTTCACGTGTCCCTTCTGTATAAAAAGGGACAGGGAAGACACGTGCCCAGCAATCCCTTCAGGGAGAACAAATGAGATCTGACGGGAAAGCATGGAACTAGAGAAACTAAGGGTGTGAGGAATGCTGTAGCCATTAATGGAAAGGCCCGGGCCCGCCCCGGTCCTCGGAGGTCCCGGAGAAACGACTGGTACCTGCAGGCCGGGGTTGACGGTCACCACTGGAATCTCATCATTGCGGGGCAGCACGGTGACGGTGACCGTGGCCGGCCGGCTCTGCCGGTCGATCTCGGAGATGTTGGCCAGGAGGGTGAAGCTGTCTGCCCGGGTCTCGCTCCCATCGTGGACGTAGAGGATGAGCTGCTGTTCCACCTGTTGAATACCACCAGGGTCAGGGCAGTGCCCAGGCCAAGATGCACTGTGGGCCCCAGCCAAGTGTTCCCTCTCCTTCTAGGCTCTCTTGAGAGCAGAACAACTGCTCCCTCCGGAATTTTGTTCTTTTGGAAATTCTCCACTGGCCCATTCCCTGGGAACCCACTGTCCGGGGAGGGGACACTTATTCTTCGGGTTGCCCTCCACACTCCACCCTTATCTTATAGGTCATCAGAGAAGGAGAGGCTGCAGCCTCCCTCAGTATCCTGCACAAGTCTCTCTCAGCTCTCCCAAGCAGGAAGCTCTTCCTAGGGTCTAATCTAAGTCCCTCCTGCTGCAATTCCAGTTCGCTTCCTGCCTTGTCCTCAGCTGACCCACAACTACTCCTAGCCAGTCCCTACTGCCCCTTCCTATGGTCCCCTCCTAATCCTTCATCAGCTTTCCTCAACTCAGGTTGAATTATCCTCATTCCTTGAGCCTTTCTAGCTGTGGGTCTCCGGCCAGGGCCCTCTGGTTCTGTCTTATGCCCCTGCCGAGAGGGAGGTCTAGCTGACCGCAGCCTCACTCCAGTTTGTTCAGCGAGGGTGGGTGTTCCTCCGTACCTCTCTCCAGGTGAAGGCGTCGAGGCTGTGGTCTGCGGTGCCCTCTGCGTGCCGGAGGGCACCGTGCTGGGGCTGGTCCAGGATGTGGAAGACCAGGGGAAGGGTGGCGAAGTAGCGGCCGGGGACGCGGAGCACCGCGGGGGACAGGGCCTGGGCCTCCCCCTCAGCCACGGTGACGTTGCCCACCTCCAGCGGGATGGTGATGGGCAGGATCTCCAGCTCTACCACCACCCCCTCCAGTGAGCCGGCCTCTCTGGCTAGCACGTCCACGGTGAAGTGGTCCGTCCAGCTCTCGGCCCGCGTGTGCAGGTACAGGATTCTCCCCTCGTCGATATCCTCTTGGGTGAAGTTCCGGACGGAGTCGAGACCGGGAGACTCGTTCAGATTCGCCCCGGGTGAGATGGTGGCCAGGTGGCCGGCGTGGGGGCTGCTAGTGACCGTGTAGCTGATGTCCTGGGGTGGGATGTCCTCTTGGACTGCCTGGGGGCAGGTGGGAGAGACCATCAGGGGAGGGCTCAGTCCAAGGGAGGGGGCAGAAGGGGGAAAGAGAGAGAAGGAGAGAGAGAAAGAAGGGTGAGGGAAGCAGATGCAGAGGCAGAAAAGCAACATGTTCTGGTGAAAAGAGCACAGGCGACCAGGTTCTAAACCCAGATCCTCCACTTACCTGCTGTTTGACCTTGGAAAAGTCCCTTAACCTCTCTGGGCCTCAGTTTCCTCATCTGTAAAATGGGGACCCAATTCCTATTCTCCCTCCCTCTTAGACTGAGAGCCACGGCTGGGACAGAAATGGAGTGTGATCTGATTGTCCTGAATCCCAGCATTTAGCACAGTGCTGATGATCTTACATCTACCTCAGCTCCCAGTAAAGTACTTGACAACAGAGTAAGGGCCTACAAATACCCTATTATTATTATTATTAGTGCTTAGTAAATGCCGTTATTATCATTAATTAGTGAGAAAACACCCATCTGTCTCTGAGGAAGCCCCAGACCCCCCGGGACCACAGGAGAAGCCAAGAATCCAGCCGGCCCGCCCTCCCGCACCCTACCTCTTCCTTTCTCAAGGGTAGGGATCATGCCTAGTCATCCACTGTGCTTCCCCAAGGGCTTAGTGAGGTGCTCTGCAAGGTAAAAACACTCGGTTAAATGCCATCGATTGACCGATGGGTCTATGGGAGGGTAGGCTAGAGGAAATCCCAAGCCAGCGAGGCTCCAGACTGAAGGAAGTAGAAGCGGAAAAGGTCCTCACCGCCAGGTGGTCCCGCTTGATCTCGGCTGCCTCCCCCTGGAAGACGTAGATCTTCTCGTGCCGGGCCATGGTCAGGGGCCCCAGGGGGAGGTCGAGGAAGACGGTCACCTGCAGGGTGCCTTCCAGGGCCACCGGCCCCAGCTGCACCGAGAAGTCAAAGTGGTCCCGTGGGGCCCGACTTCCATCGTGACGGTAGAGCAGAGCCCCCTCCTGCACGTCCTGCTGGGAGAAGGCGGTGGCCGGCTGGCCTCCCTTCAGGAGCATCCCCCGGCGGGGGGGCACGGTGACCCGGAACTGGATCTCCTCGTCACTGCGTACGTCCATGTTGGTCTCCAGGCTGAGGGCAGTCGAGTCGACGGTCCCCTGGCCGCCCTGGCGGACCGCCAGACCGGAGCCGTTGGCCAGCCGCAGGTAGGGGTCTGAGGCACGGACGTCCAGCAGGGAGGTGAACTGGTGCAGCCCATCTGACACCTGCAGCTGGATGGAGCCACGGTCGGCCCCCGAGTGGATAAAGAGGATCCTCTTCTGCCTCAGGTCATCCTGGGTGAAGCGGTACACGGGCCGGACCGGGTCCGCGGCCGCCACGATGCGGCCGAAGAGCAGGTCCTTGCGCGTGAACACCAGGTGCGTGTCGGAGAAGCCCGAGTCGGCATCGGCGAAGGCGATGTCGGCCGTGGTCAGGAGCCGCTGGCCGTGTCGCACCACGTCGAGGACCCGGTGGACCACGCGGACGGGCGCGTGGTCGTTGACGGGCTGGATGGAGACACGGAACACGCCCCTCACGTCCTCCCAGGCTGTGCCGGCGCTGCCCTCGCCCTGCCGGGCCGCCACGAAGGGAATGTCATCCTCCGTGGTCTCCGAACCATCGTGCCGGTAGACCAGCCGGCCCCGCAGCAGGTCGTCGTTCGTGAACTGGGTCACGGTGGGCACGCCCGAGGCTCCACTCCCTGAGGCCCCGCTCCCCGAGATACCGCCCTCTGAGACCCCTCCTCCCGAGGTGCCGACGTCCCCCGAGGCCGCGCCATCGCCGACGTTCCCTGAGGCGCCGCCGTCTGCCGAGGGGCCGCCTGCCGGCCCGACCGCCCCCCGCCAGGCCAGCTTCCCATGGCGGGGCTTCTCGATGACCTCATACAGGTAGTCAGTGCTGTGGAGGCTGCGGACGAAGAGGTGGTCCTGCGAGATGACGGCCTCGCCGCCCTCGGGCACGGGCAGTAGGACGTTGGTGAGGACGGGAGCGTCGGGATCCCCGCCGATGCGGATGGGGAGCGTGTAGAGCGGGGAGAAGTGGGTGGCGGCGGTGACCCGGAACTGGAAGGCGTCATCGGCCTCCCGGGAGGCCCGGGAAGTGGCTCCGTAGCTCAGGTGGCCCTCATGCAGATCCTCCTGGGTGAAGCCCTGGCCCTCAGACAGCCGCGCACCCTGGAGGCGTAGGTTGCCCTTCTTAGGGGCCACGACCAGCTGGTAGTGGAAGGGGATGGGGTCGGAGGCGACCGGGCCCTCCAGGGCGGCCTCCAGCTGGGCGGGGCCGACGGTCACCGGTCCGGCCTGGAGGGCCAGCAGGGGCTCGAGCCTCAGCATCCGGATGGTGGCCTTCTGGATGGTGACCAGGAACGTGTTGTTCTCCAGGACCTGCTGGCCGACCCGCACCTCGAAGCGCAGCTTCTCGGTGGCATCCTCGGCCAGGGGCCGCGGGTCGGTGCTCAGGTAGCGGACCTGCCCCTGCTCCAGGTCCCGCTGCAGGAAGACCTGGGTCCCCTCCCACTGGCCGGCCACGGCCCCGGGCTTCTGCACCTCACCGTAGAGCGGCGGCTGGGTGAGGCGGTACAGGATGCTGACCTGCTGCTGGACGGCGTTGGTCTCGGCCGACAGGTTGGCAGTGGTGATGAGGGCGCCGGCACCCTGGGCCACGAAAAGACCCGTGTTGTTGCGCAGCTGAATGTCCGGCTGGATGGCGATGACCTTGAGCGTGGCCACTAGGCTGCTGTCCTGGCCGTCGCTGACCTGGAGCATGAGATCCTGGGCCGGGCCGCTCTGGTGGACGTAGGCCAGGTGGCCCGCCTCCAGGTCCCCGCAGGAGAAGTCGGCGACCGGCACGCCGGGCCGGGCGTCGGACTCCACGCGGCCGCCCACCAGCCGCGCGGCCCCGAGGAGCTGGAAGGTGAGGGCCTGGCAGGGGGTGTCGGGATCGTGGGCCTGGAAGACGTCCGGCCCCAGGGCCTTACGCGTATGCTCCAAGATGACCATCAGGCTGCCGTGGGGGAAGACCACCTGCGGGGGGTCATTGATGGGGCTGACCTTGATGGGCAACAGGTACGTCTGGCCCCGGCGCAGGCATTCGGGCAGGGGCCCGCGTGCGGAGACAGTCACTTCCAGAGCCAGCTGGTCGGCGGGCTCCTCTGAGCCGTCGTGCACGAAGCGGACCTTCCGGTTGACCACGTCCAAGAGGGTGAACTTCTTCCGGGCCTGGGCTCCCGGGATGTCCAGCTCCAGCTCCCCGTGGCGGGCCGCGCGGGCCAGCCCGAAAAGGACCTGGGACTGCCGGATGCCAGCGGCGGGCAGGTCCAGGGTGGGCTGAACGTGGTGCCACTCCAGCCAGGCCGTGCCACCCTCGCCCACCTCCAGGGAGCTGAGGCTCAGCAGCTTGGTGAAGTTGGCAAAGGCCGGAGGCAGCCCGGGCTCCAGGCGACATGGCTCCGGCCCGTCCGGTGGCTCAAAGGGGTCATAGGCTTCATCCTCGTCCTCGTCCGGGAAGGCGCAGCCAGCGGCCAGGTTCCGGGTGACCAGAGCGTCCCGCAGGCTCCTCCTCTCCGAGTTGACAAGCAGGTCCTCCATGCAGCCCACCAGGGAGGCGTCAGCTTCGGGTGCCAGCCCCAGTCGGTGTTCTCGCAGGCGGCGGGCGGCGGGGGCGTCCAGCCCGCCCAGGAGGAGCCGGCCCTGAAGGTCCAGGTAGCTGTGGACCCCGCGGTTGGAGGTGCGGGTGGGATACTGGTCCACGGAGATCTCCAGCTTGTAGACGTCCACGCGGATGCTGACCTCGTGGGGCTGCCCGTCGCTGACCGGCATGCTGTTATGCAGCAGGACGGCTCCGTGCCCCTTCTCCACCACGCCCCTCAGGTGCCCCTCAAAGACCTCCAGGTAGACAAAGTCCCCCTGCGGGCCGGCCTGAAACACCAGTGGCGCCCGCCTGGCCCGGGTGGTCAAGGTGAACTCGATCGTGCCCTCCTCCCGGGCATCCCAACCGGGGAAGGCAGCCAGGGAGCGGGGGCCCAGGAAGCCCAGGGACTCATCTTCGCCGGCGGAAAATTCTGGGCTGCAGTCGGCCTGGACACCGGTCCGGGGACCCAGAGAGGAGAGGAGGTCCCGGCCGTTGAGGGTGGCGGTGAGGAGGCAGCCTCGAAAGGGTGGGCTGGTCCCAGTCAGGTAAGGGAGATCCAAGCTGCCTGGCCCCCCTAGAAGGAGGCCATTGGGCACCCTCAGGGGCCCCGGGGGTACCCGGGCCGAGGAATTGTGGAGGCTGTCGAGGCTCAGGGTGGCCTGGCCATCCCTCACAGTCAGCACCATGTCATGGGCCACAAGGTCATCGAGCCGTTGGCCTGCGGGGGTCTGGAGGGTCACCTGCTCACTGCCCTGGGCCAGCCTGACCTGCAGGGACAGAGAAAGAGTGTGGTCAGAGCTTTCTGGGGGAAAGGGCACCTGCTTAAAACTCAGCCTCCCTGCTGCCTCTTTCTGTTCTCCCGGCCCCTCCGAGCCCGATCGACTGGACGACAGGCCAGTATCAGGTGGATGGCAGACCAGGATCGGGTCCCGCAGACCGGGTGACTGAGACCAAGGACAGAAACCCTGCCTTCGAGCGTAACTTTGCCCTTGGTCCCTCAGGGGATGTGGTGGGGCCTGTTGAGAAGCGCTTGGGACTATGAGGCAGGAGGTCTGGCTTCTAGTCCCGGCTCTGCCACCGGCCTGCTGGGTGACCTTGGGCAAATCGCTTCACTTCTCTGGGCCGCAGTTTCTGCAACTGAAAAATGGGGATCCGACATCAGTTCTCCCTCTCCTTTAGACTGTGGGAGGTGGGACTGTGGGTGACCTGGGTATCCTGTGTCCGCTCCAGTGCTTAGCTCATAGTCAGCCCTCGGAGCCTCATCATTATTTTATTATTCATGCTCCCACCTTCCCCGGGAGTGACTGCAGCTCCCCACTTCTCAGGTGGGGAAACCGAGGCCCAGCCCTCTGCCTCTGTGTCCCAGGCGTGGGGGTGGGGGGTGGCATGAGCGGCCCCCTGCAGGGATCAGACCCTCTTTGAGAGTGGGGCAGAGATCCTCCCTGGTCTCTTGGGTTCCTGGGGATTCCCGCCTCTCTTCCTGGGGGCTCCCGGAGGGGAAATTCAAACCACTGACCTGCAGGCTGCCCGAGCGGAGTTCCACCAGGAGATGGTCAGGCTGCCCGGCCGCCAGGAGGAAGAGCCCATCTTCCTGAGCTGTGAGGAACTGCAACTGGAGGTGGATTGTGTCCAGGGCCTCCACTAGAGGCACTTGTAAATGGTCCTCTCCGAAGAAGGATGCTGTGGGTGGGAGAATGACTGGGGTAAGGGCTTGCTGAGGAAACCCTCATGCTCTACCCCAGCCTCCCCCACCTCTGTCTTGGTTCTCCACCATTCCTCGAAGAAATCATTTGCTCTCATGACTTCAACTACCATCTCTCCATTGAAGATTCCCAAGTCTTCCTCTCTAGGCCCGATCGCTCTCCTTTTCTGCCTTCTCATATTGTCTCCTGCCTTCAAGACGTCTCTTTTTAAATGTCCCTCCAACACCTTAAACTTAACATGTCCCAAACACAATTCCTCATCTTCCCGCCCAAACTCTGTTTTCCCCATGACTTTCCGGTCACTGAAGACGGTACAACCAATCCTCCCTGTCTCGCCAGCCTGTAACCTTGGGCTTATGCTCAATTGATCGATCTCATTCAACCCACATATTCAATCTGTCACCAGATCCCATCTGTTCTACCTTTACAACATCTCTAAAAGCCACCCTTCCTCTCCATCAAAACGGCTACTATGATGATCCAAGTACTTATCATTTCCTACCTTGACTACTACATCAGCCTCCAAGCTGAAGTCCCTGCCTCCTGTCTCCCCACTGCAGTCCACACTTTACTGTGCTGTGCAGATCATTTTTCTAAAAACAACCCTTCAGTCCAGGACTCCCCACTATCTGTATTTTATTTTAATGTTTGTCTCCCCCTCTTTTGTGGGCAGGGAACACATCTACCATATTGGCTATATTGTCTTCTCCCAAGTGCTTTGTACTGTGCCCTGCAGACAGTAAGCACTTAATAAATTTGACTGATTGATTTACCTCCAGTGATTGCCCATCCACCTCTGTATCCTTTCCATCAGTTTTAAAGCATGCAATCATCCTGAGCCCTCCTATCTCACCTCACCGATTTCCTACTACAACTCATCCAGCTCAAATCGCTGCTCTAATGCCAACCTACTCACTCGGCCTTCATCTTGTCTATCTCTCTT
Source organism: Ornithorhynchus anatinus (assembly GCF_004115215.2). Classification (NCBI taxonomy): domain Eukaryota; kingdom Metazoa; phylum Chordata; class Mammalia; order Monotremata; family Ornithorhynchidae; genus Ornithorhynchus; species Ornithorhynchus anatinus. Next base: position 13,152,554 of record NC_041732.1, on the reverse strand, counting down.
CTAACCCAGCCCTTAATTAAACCACTTTTTTCCCAAGAGGCCTTCTCCAACTAAGACCTCATTTCCCTTACTCCCTCTCCCTTCTATGACACTTATGCACTTGTATCTGTACCTTTTAAGGCTTTGATAATCATCCCACCATCAGCCCCATAGGACTTATGTCCAAATCTGTAATTTATAATTTATAGTCTGTCTCTCCGTCTTGACTGTAAGATCCTTATGGGAAGGGAATGTATCTACTGACTCTGATATACTCTCCCAATACTTAGTACAGAGCTCTGCACACAAAGAGTACTCATTATAAACCACCTATGGATTGATGACTGACAGAGAACACCCAGCCTTGAATCCAAGGCTGCATAGAAACAGCATAACTTCGTAGATAGAGCACAGGCCTGGGAGTCAGAAAGACCTGGGCTCTAATCCCAGTTGTGCCACATGTCTGCTATGTGACCTCAGGCAAGTTATTTAGCTTCTCTGTGACTCATTTATCTCATCTGTAAAGTGGGGATAAGAGTGTGAGCCCCTTGTGGAACAGGGACTGTGTCCAATCTGATTAACTTGCATCTACCTCGGCACTTCAAACAGTGCTTAATACATAGAAAAGTGCTTAACACATAGAAAAGTGCTTAACAAGTACCATTATAATTATTATTATTATTATTATTACCCAAGGGGACATCCTGATAATAAGTGACTAAAGAAGCCATCAATGCCAGGGCCTGTCTTAGAGCCTTCCACCCCCCCTTTCCTGTATGAAAGTTTCCCAAGCCCAGTGGCTGGCCTCAGCACCCCCAACATTTCCCAATACACCCTCTGCTCCTACACACATATTCCCTAGTCTAAGACCACACATCAGTCAGAAAGTCATGGGTTCTAATCCCGGCTCCGCCACTTGTCTGCTGTGTGTCCTCGGGCAAGTCACTTAACTTCTCTGGGCCTCAGTTCCCTCATCTCAGCTCCCCAGCCTTCACAAACAGCCTCTCCCAGCCGGGCGTGTTGATCTCGGCTTTCTTGGGCCTGTAAAATCCAGCAACGGATCCTGTCCTCTGCTGACCCTCCGGCTCCTGGCGAGCCTGGTTCTGCAGGTGGCCCCTTTCCCTCTGAGTCATTCCCAGGAATGACGCTTGCACTCCGGGGCTCTCGAGCTTCTCTCTCCAGCCTTGGCCCTCTCCCCAGGGGAAGAGGTAATAGGCAGGATCCCAGCAGGGTTAGCTGGAGACCCCTGATACCTACTGACCCTTAGGGGAGCCATCTATTTTTCTATCTATCTATCTATCTATCTATCTATCTATCTATCTATCTATCTGAGTGGGGGCTCTCTCAGGGGTGCTCTTGGAGCCCAGTCAGTCCCCAAGGTCCACTAAGGTGGGGGTTCCCCACTGGGGCCTTGCTGTTGGGAGTGGGTCTCACCCTGCCTCAAAGGGTCATCAGTCCCAGCTCGACCCCAGGACCCCAGAGAGAGATGTGGAGGAAAAGTGGCAGCCCACAGCCCCGTCTTCTGTTTCCAGCCAGTGGGGGATTCCCATTTCTGGATCCAGGCTGTCTCCAGGGTACCAAAGGTCCCCCTGCAAGGAACAGTGAGGAGGATGGGGAGGCAATTTTCCCTGTGGTACTCAGGTGGTGCTCAGGTCCTTGACTAATAATAATAATGATAATAATAATTGTGGTACTTGCTAAACACTTACTATGTACCAGGCACTGAACTAAGCAAAGGGGCAGATATTCATTCATTCATTCATATTTATTGAGCGCTTACTGTGTGCAGAGCACTGTACTAAGCGCTTGGAAAGTACAATTCGGCAACAGATAGAGACAATCCCTGCCCAACAACGGGCTCACAGTCTAAAAGGGGGAGACAGGCAACAAAACAAGTAGACAGGCAACAGAACAAGTAGACAGGCACTGCACTGGGTGGGTGTCTGTACATCTGTGAGTGTGTATATGCACGTAAAAATGCATGTATGCAAATGTGCATGTACACATGTAAGAATGAGTGAATGTTGGTATATTTATGTGCATGTGTGTAAATATGTATGTCATGCATGTTTGTGGGTGCGTATCCATGCGTATGTATGTATGTGCGTGTCTGTGTGTGTATGAGTATGTTTGTGGTTTTGTATGTGTATGTGCTTATGTGTATACCTATCTGTGTACATGTATATCTATCTATAGATATCTCTGGCGTAGAGGATAGAGCACGGGGTTAGGAGTCAAAGGTCATGGGTTCTAATCCCAACCCCGCCATTTGTCTGTTTTGTGACCTTGGGCAAGTCACTTCACTTCTTGATGCCTCGGGCACCTCATCTGGAACATGGGGAGTGAGATTGTGAGCCCCACATGGGGCAGGGACTGTCTCCAACCTGATTTGCTTGTACCTACTCACCCACCCACCCCAGTGTTTAGTACCGTGCCTGGCACATAGTAAGTGCTTAACAAAAACCACAATTATTATATATATATATATAATATAATATATATGTGTGTGTGTGTGTTTATGATGATGATGATGGTATTTGTTGGGGTAGATATTCATTCATTCATTCAATCGTATTTATTGAGCGTATTTATATATTGTGTGTCTGTGGTTGTGCACTTCTTAAGTGCTTGACCTTCTGGCTTTATTTTCAAAGGTTCTGTCATTCTACTGATGTTCTCTGCTTAGATGGAGGTGGGGAGGCCTGGGGTGGGGCAGGGACAGGACTAGGGAGGGAGCAGAGACATTGCTGCCCTGCCTACCCCACCCCCTGCCCCTCAAAACGGTACCTCTTCCAGTGAAGAGGAGGCATGTGATTCCCTGATAAAACCCCTCCCACCCTTCCTGTTCATATCATCATTATTATAACCATTATTATATTAATTATTATGGTACTTGTTAAGTGCTTACTATATGTGTCAACCATTGTTCTTAGTGCCCAGATAAGTACAGATTAATCAAGTCGGACACAGTCCCTGGCCCACATGGGGCTCACCATCTGAGTAGGAGGAGAACAGACATTGAGCCCCCACTTTACAGATGAGGAGATTGGGGCATGGAAAATTTAAGTGACTTGCCCAAGATCACCCAGCAGGCACATGGCAGAGGCAGGATTAGAACCCAAGTCCCCATCTCCTAGGCCCGTGCTCTTTCCACTAGGCTAGGCTGCTCCTCATGCATCCCATCACTCCCTTCCCCTGGTCAGCTTGTCTGTTGAATATTCTCACCTGTGGCTTCCTTCCCTCTATTCCCTAAGGCAAGGGAATAATTACTGATTGATATCTGCTGTGGTGAGCCCATTTGATGGTAAACTTCTCCAGGGTAGGATGGGGTCCCCTGTCTTTTCCTTCTACTGAAAGCACCTAGGCTCCAGCATCCAGAAACCAGGATTCAGCACCCAGTACCCAGGGCAGCCTAGTGCTGAGCCAACAGAAGGTAGGGATGCCGCCCTTTGATTCAGGGAACTGCCTTGTGGCCCGGAGCGGGGCTGAGGCTGGGACCCTGGGGTCCAATGCAGCTCCAACCCTGAAGTAATAATAATAATAATGATGGTATTTGTTAAGTGTTTTCTTTGTGCCAGGCACTGCACTAAATGCTGGGGTGGATACAACCAATCGGACTGGAGGCAGTCCCTGTCCCACGTGGGGCTCCCAGTCTCAATCTCCATTTTACAGATGAGGTAACTGAAGCCCAGAGAAGTGAAGTGACTGCCCAAGGTCACACAGCAGACAAATGGCAGAGCTGGGATTACAACCCATGACTTTCTGACGCACAGGCCCGTGCTCTATCCACAATATCCTGCTGCGGTCACCCTCCTGTGGTCACCCCACTGCTCAGTGCCAATGGGGCATTGCTGGGGCATTTGCCTGCCTGGTCGGTCCGTGTGGGGGTGAGGGATGGGAGTGGAGGGCTCTAGACGGCTTCTGAGAGAGGAGGGGGTGCTGTTTCTCCTCTTCCCATGCCAGGAGACAAGGATGCCAGTGTTTGCTAATCCCCGCCTGCTTTAGGGCAGGGGCCTGATACGCGTCCTTCTCGCCTGCTTCTTTCTGGGCAGCCCAGAGACTCATGAGACCTAATTGCTCCCTTCCCCGGCCCCCCACCCCAACCTCTGACTCTCCCACGTCAGCCCATCGAAAGTGCACAGGCTAGAGGAAGGGAGAGGGAGAGGGTGAGGAAATGGAAAATGAGGGGGTGACACGGAAGGGGGAGGAGGGCAAGAGTGAGCAAACAAGAATGACAGGGCAAGGGAACACGTGCGTACCCTGCCAGGGTGAGCCCTGTCAGGGTGGGTTGGGGAAGTGGAATGTTCTGGGCGCCTGCTCACAGTTTCCAAGCTGCGAACAAGAGTGGTGCTCAGAGTGGGTCCTGATTTATCCGGTGGGACCACTGGCCCTGAGGGTCCCCGGGCATGTGAGTACAAGCGTGTATGTGTGTGTAGCTGGGGCCAGCTCCTGGAAGGCCAGCCCTGGGAAGCTGCTTGCTACAAATGGGAGGTAGCAAGGACCGCCGTGGACTCCCTCAGTGGGTGGATTGATCCCCGTCACCCTGGAAAATGTCTCCTGCCCATCATGCCCCCCACCCCTGCTGCCATCAGCCCTGCCTCCCTCTTTCCCCCTCCAGGTCAATCAATCAATGGTATCTACAGAATCCATCCCCAACATCTACCTCCGTTCTCTCCTGACGCCAGTCTCCTCTCAGCAGCATTTTGCCTTCCGATAGATTGACCAAACCCCGAGACTGTGGTTGTAAAGTCCTCAAACAATGACCCCCCTCCTAGTGTACCGCTGTGGCCACACACTCCAGCTGCCTCACCTCCTCCCCAGTGCTCACCCCCATCACTCCCTGTGCCATCCCCTACCACCATCGCCCCTCCCACTGCCTCTGCCGCCCAGTGAAATGGCCGAAGTAAGAGACTGGCGTGGGCTTGCCTCTGAGGCAGCCGCTGGAGGCACGGAGGATTCCCGTGCATCCCTCGGATGACCCGGAAGCAGCAGACACACGCTAGGTTTTGTCTGTTTCAGATGGAGGTGATATAACATAACACAATGAGGTTATGTTATAACGTAAAACAACATACATCATAGCATCATTAGAAGTGGTGTGATCTAAGGGAAAGCACAGGCCGGGGAGGCAGAGGCCCTAGGTTCTAAATCCAGCTCCATCATTTAAGATGATGGTATTTGTTAAGCGCTCCATATGTGCCAAGCACTGTTCTAATCGCTGGGTTAGATACAAGGTAATCAGGTTGTCCCATGTGGAGCTCACAGTCTTAATCCCCATTTGACAGATGAGGTTACTTAGGCACAGAGAAATTGAGTGACTTTCCCAAGTCACACAGCTGATAAGTGGTGGAGCCGGGATTAGAATCCACGACCTCTGACTCCCAAGCCCGTACTCTTTCCACTAAGCCATGCTGCTTCCCTGCTGTTTGACTTTGGGCAAGTCGCTTCACTTCTCTGTGCCTCAGTTACCTCATCTGTAAAATAGGGATTAAGACTGTGAGTCCTCTGTGGGACAGGGATTGTGTCCAATCTGATTATGTTGCATCTATCCCAGTGCTTAATACGGTGTCTGGCACAGAGTAGGCATTTACTATAAAATATAAAAACTATAAGGCCACTCATAAAGGATCTATGTGGAAATTCACAGAACTCAGAGTGGGTTGCCACTCTGACCCGTGTCCCCTCCCTGGCTCCAGAGTCACCGTTTCCCCTCCCAGACGTCCTGTGAATGCAGGCGCTGGGTCCGAGCCATGACATTCGGTGGCAAGTGGTGAGATGGAAAGAGGTCGGGCCCTGAGAATATAAACTCTGGACAGAAAGACTTCCAGTGCCAAACCCATACTGGACAGGGACAGACTGGAAGATGAAAAACAGCATGGCCCGGTGGATAGAGTACCGGCCTGGGAGTCAAAAAGGCCTGGGTTCTAATCCCAGCTCTGCCACTTGTCTACTGTTACTTCTCTATGCCACTGTTACCTCATCCGTAAAATGGGGATTGATCCGTGAGGCCCCCTTGGGAGATGGACTTTGTCCAACCGTTCAGCTTATATCTATCCCAGCACTTAGTAGAGTGCTTGTCATAGAGTAAACACATAAAATACCATTAGAAAAAGATGGACAGTCTGGTGATCAGCTATATGAATGGCCAAACCCTACTGAGCAATAGATTCATCTTTGGGGGATGGTTTCCTCCTTTCACCTGAATCTGTACTGGGGGCCTGTATCTGGGCTGGAGAGAGTGAGCTGTGGCAGCGGGGGTGAGGGGGGTGGTGAGGTTTGTGGGTGTGTGTTAATGAAGGCAACATATATATGGTATAGGTAGGGGAAACGTGCATCTACGTGTAGAGCTGTGTAATTTCGAGAGGGATGTGGGTGTGAATGAGAACTGTGTGTGTGGGTATATGAAGGGCATGTGTCTATGTGTAGATATGTGTAATTTGGAGGAGGATGTGTGTGTGTATGCATGTGTGTGTGTACGCAGAGAGGAGTGTGGAAGCCATTAGAACAAACCATTAATTGTACCCAGACCCGGTTATAACAGTCCAAGAAAACCGCCCTCCCCCGGCCCCCCGCCCCGCCGCCTACTGCCAGCCCCACTCACTGAAAAGCCTGAGTGTTCCCCAGCCATTTCCTGCCCATCCCCTCGGTTTTCTTAAGGTGGAAAAACCTGCGGTAGAGGGCTGGCGGCGGGGTTGGGGGAGTGAGCATCACAGAGCCCGGGCTTGTCCAGAGTCGGGCCGGACTGGGCAGGCCTGTTTGTGGAGCTGGATCCCCTCTCAGGAACCTCAGTCTGTCCCAGGAGACAGCAAATGTCACTGCAGGGGGAGGGTGGGCGGGCCGACGGGCGGGTGGGCTGACGGGCGGGAGGGGACAAGGGGCCTGTGTCCTGCTGGGGCCCTGCCTGCTGCCACTGCCAGCTCTGGAACTGGAGATGCAGGGGGCGGGGCATCTCTGCTGGGGAGAAGGGTGCTGGGTAGTGGGCCCTCTGGACCAGAGGCCCGAACCCTGAGAGGGGACCAGCTGCCCCACCAGTACCTCAGCCAATCCTCGTCCTCCTCTTTCTCCTTCTCTGCCTCGTCTTCCCCCTCCTCCTCCTCATCATCCTCCTCATCATCCTTTTCTTTCTCGTCCTCATTATTCAATAGTATTTATTGAGCGCGTACTATGTGCAGAGCACTGTACTAAGCGCTTGGAATGAACAAGTCGGCAACAGATAGAGACAGTCCCTGCCGTTTGATGGGCTTACGGTCTAATCGGGGGAGACGGACAGACAAGAACAATGGCAATAGAGTCAAGGGGAAGAACATCTCGTAAAAACAATGCCAACTAAATAGAATCAAGGCGATGTACAATTCATTAACAAAATAAATAGGGTAATGAAAATATATACAGTTGAGCGGACGAATACAGTGCTGAGGGGATGGGAAGGGAGAGGGGGAGGAGCAGAGGGAAATGGGGGGAAAAGAGGGTTAAGCTGCGGAGAGGTGAAGGGGGGGGAGTAGAGGGAGAAGGGGAGCTCAGTCTGGGAAGGCCTCTTGGAGGAGGTGAGTTTTAAGTAGGGTTTTGAAGAGGGGAAGAGAATTAGTTTGGCAGAGGTGAGGAGGGAGGGCATTCCAGGACCGTGGGAGGACGTGGCCCAGGGGTCGACGGTGGGATAGGTGAGACCGAGGGACGGTGAGGAGGTGGGCGGCAGAGGAGCGGAGCGTGCGGGGTGGGTGGTAGAAAGAAAGAAGGGAGGAGAGGTAGGAAGGGGCAAGGTGATGGAGAGCCTTGAATCCTAGAGTGAGGAGTTTTTGTTTGGAGTGGAAGTTGATAGGCAACCACTGGAGGTGTTTAAGAAGGGGAGTGACATGCCCAGATCGTTTCTGCAGGAAGATGAGCCGGGCAGCGGAGTGAAGAATAGACTGGAGCGGGGCGAGAGAGGAGGAAGGGAGGTCAGAGAGAAGGCTGACACAGTAGTCTAGCCGGGATATAACGAGAGCCTGTAGCAGTAAGATAGCCGTTTGGGTGGAGAGGAAAGGGCGGATCTTGGCGATATTGTAGAGGTGAAACCGGGAGGTCTTGGTAACGGATAGGATGTGTGGGGTGAACGTGAGAGACGAGTCAAGGATGACACCGAGATTGTGGGCCTGAGAGACAGGAAGGATGGTCGTGCCATCCACGGTGATAGAGAAGTCTGGGAGAGGACCGGGTTTGGGAGGGAAGATGAGGAGCTCAGTCTTGCTCATGTTGAGTTTTAGGTGGCGGGCCGACATCCAGGTGGAGACGTCCCGGAGGCAAGAGGAGATGCGAGCCTGAAGGGAGGGGGAGAGGACAGGGGCGGAGATGTAGATCTGCGTGTCATCTGCGTAGAGATGGTAGTCAAAGCTGTGAGAGCGAATGAGTTCACCGAGGGAGTGAGTGTAAATGGAGAACAGAAGAGGGCCAAGAACTGACCCTTGAGGAACTCCAACAGTTAAAGGATGGGAGGGGGAGGAGGCTCCAGCGAAGGAGACCGAGAATGACCGGCCAGAGAGGTAAGAGGAGAACCGGGAGAGGACAGAGTCCGTGAAGCCAAGGTGAGATAAGGTATGGAGGAGGAGGGGATGGTCGACAGTGTCAAAGGCAGCAGAGAGGTCAAGGAGGATTAGAATGGAGTAGGAGCCATTGGCTTTGGCAAGAAGGAGGTCATGGGTGACCTTAGAGAGAGCAGTCTCGGTAGAGTGGAGGGGACGGAAGCCAGATTGGAGGGGGTCCAGGAGAGAATGGGAGTTAAGGAATTCTAAGTAGCGATTGTAGATGACTCGTTCTAGGATTTTGGAAAGGAAGGGTAGTAGGGAGATAGGACGATAACTGGAGGGGGAAGTGGGGTCGAGAGCGGGTTTTTTTAGGATGGGGGAGACGTGGGCATGTTTGAAGGCAGCGGGGAAGGAGCCATTGGAGATTGAGTGGTTAAAAATAGAAGTTAAGGAAGGGAGGAGGGCAGGGGCGATGGTTTTAATAAGGTGAGAGGGAATGGGGTCCGAGGCGCAGGTGGAGGGGGTGGCACTTGCGAGGAGGGAGGAGATCTCCTCTGAGGATACTGCAGGGAAGGATGGAAAAGTAGGGGAGAGGGTTGGTGGGGGGGAGGGGAGAGGCGGAGGGGTGACTTTGGGGAGCTCAGACCTGACTGTGTTGATTTTTGTGATGAAATAGGTGACCAGATCATTGGGGGTGAGAGATGGGGGAGGGGGAGGAACAGGGGGCCTAAGGAGAGAGTTAAAGGTCCGGAACAATTGGCGGGGGTGACGGGCATGGGTGTCGATGAGGGAGGAGCATTCATTAGCATTCTCAGAATCAGCATATGTGTACCGAGTGCCCAGAGAAGGCAGTGTGGCCTAGTGGAAAGAGCACAGGACTGGACATCAGAAGATCCACTTTCTAATCTTGGCTCTGGCCTGCTGATTGCACGATCTTGGGCAGGTCACAACCACTCTGGGCCTTAGTTTCCTCATATGTAAAGTGGGGGTGACATCCCTGGTCTCCCACCCTCAGGCTGTGAGACCCAGGTGGACCAGGCACGGTGTCTTGTCTTAGGCTGTCTAGTCGTTTCCGACCCATAGCGGCTCCATGGACACATTTCTCCCAGAATTCCCCACCTCTACCTGCAATCGTTTTGGTGGTGTGGCACTTTGTAAATTCCATGATTAGTGATTATTGTGTGTGGCCAGAGAGTGGTCCTGAACCCATGGACACAGGGCAAGGGGTGTTTCTGAAGAAGTTATGGAGAAAATACAGTCCCTCTCTTCAGAGCGTGTACAGTCTAAACAGAAACTCTGACTCCCAGCCCTGTGCTCTTTCCACTAGGCCACACTGCTTCTGGATTCACTCCTAACTCCCACTTACTGCCCGGACAGGCCTAAACAGGACTTTGTTGGGAAGGGAAAAAGAGTTGGTTCTGAAGCCTGAGCCCTGACCTGGATCAGTGGGGTCCTTTGGACTAAGATTATCCCCACTTCCCCCCTCCTTTCCCTGCTACTACCCCCACTCCCAGACCATTCCTATGTTCCTGGGGCTGGGCTGAAGCCACGCTGGCCCATGGAGCAGGTGATGCTGGGTATCGGACAAGGGAACTGTTTACCTTTGCCGAATTCTCCTCCCAGTGAGCCCCCACCTTGAGTTAAGGCTCCCTCTCCCACGATGAGGAATCTGAGTATTCTCTCTCATTCAACCCACATATTGAACCCATCACTTAATCCTGTTGGTTCCACCTTCACAACATCTCTAAAATCTGCCCTTTCCTCTCCATCCAAACAGCTACTGCATTCATACAATCACTTATCATCTCCCCCACCTTGATTACTGTATCAGCTTCCTTGCTGACCTCCCAACCTCCTGTGTTTCTCCAATCCAGTTCATACTTCACTCTGCTGCCCAGATCATTTTTCTACAAAAACATCAGGTCATGTTTCCCCACTTCTCTAGAAACTCCAGTGGTTGCCCATCCACCTCTGCATTAAACAAAAACTCCTCACCATTGGCTTTAAAGCACTCAATCACCTCGTCCCCTCCTACCTCACCTCGCTATTCTCCTACTACAACCCAGCTTCCACACTTCACTCCTCTCATGCCAACCTTCTTACTTTTTACTTACTTTTCCTCCATCTCCTCTCTCTGGCTGCCAACCTCTTGCTCACCTCCTGCCTCTGGCCTGGAACATCCTCCCTCTTTGTATCTGACAGACAATTAGACTCCCCACCTTCAAAGTCTTATTGAGGACACATCTCCTCCAAGAATCCTTCCCGACTAAGCCTCCTTTCCTCTTCTCCCACTCCCTTCTGCGTCGCCCTGATTTCTCCCTTTATTCATCCTCCCCACCCCCAGCAGCCCTACAGGGTTTAGTACATATCTCTATATATTTATTTATATTAATGTCTATCTTCCCCTCTAGACTGTAAGCTTGTTGTAGGCAGGGAATGTGTGAGTTTGTTGTTATGTTGTACTCTCCCAGGTGCTTACTACAATGCTCTGTACACAGTAAGTGCTCAATAAATACAATTGAATGAATGAATGAGGGGCATTCCCAGGCCAGTGAGAGACCAGGCCGGTCCCTGCGTTCAAGTAGTACTTCCTCTACGGAGGCTGGAAAGCAAGCGGGAAGCCCGAACTAAATACAGAAAGATGCAGTGTCTATTACCCCGGTCAGCGAGGCCAGAGGGCATGAAGTGACCTGGGTTGGCTGGGGGTGGGGGTAAGCCAGGGAAGGCTTCCTGTGGGTAGGGGTATGCTAGGCTAGCCCGGTATCTGAGATTTTCACTTTCCCTCTAAGCATCTCAAAGCCCCTCCCAACCTCTCAGCCAGCAGCAGGGGAGGAAGGGGTTCCCTCCCCACTTTACAGATGGACAAACGAAGCCTCCCAAGGAAGCAGAACTAGAACCCACGGCCCTGGTTGCCCATTGTTAACCTGTTAGATCCTAACTCGTTGCCTGGGGAACTTCCTAGACACAAGGCCCCTACGCCAAGTTGTCCTCTGCCCAGGACGAGGACACGTCTCTCAGCCTCTCCCCAGCGGTCTTCCCCACAGCAGACTTGGCCGCATTCTTCACCACACTAGCAGCAGCGGCAGCGGAGGCTCCGGCAGTCTCCCTCAGCCGCGTCACTGGGACCAGCAGCATTCCTGGGCCTCTGCCTCGCTCTTTACTTTATAAGGTAGAAAGTTCCCCGAGGCCTGAGCTGCCCCAGAGCCAGCAGCCGGCCCGGCCAGCCGGCCAAGGGCTGGGGGGATGTGTTCAAGCAGTTTTTGTTGGGGAGCTCAGACCAAGTGGCTGAGTAGGTCAGAGAGGCAGGGTCAGAGACCCCCAAAGACTGAGAGAGACAGAAGCAGAAAGAAAGGAAGAGACAGGGGGAGAGAGAATGTTGGAAAGAGACCGAGATCCAGAGAGCCAGAAAGAGGCAGAGGCAAGTCGCTGTTTAGTCTTCCTTCAGTTTCTTTTTTTTCCTTTTTTTTCCTTTTTTTTCCTCTGTTTCCTTTTTTTTAAAATGATATTTGTTAAGCGCTGTGCCAGGCACTGTTCTAAGCCCTGGGGTAGTTACAAGGTAATCAGGTTGGACACAGTCCCTGTCCCACATGAGGGTCTCCATTTTATAGATGAGGTAACTGGGGAACATAGCAGTGAAGTGACTTGCCTAAGGTCACACAGCAGACAAGTGGTGGAGCTGAGTCTAGAACCCAGGTCCTTCCAAATCCCAGGCCCTTGTTTTTCCCACTAGCCTCACTCCTTCTCCTCCCTAGCCTGGAAAGGGTGAGGGATGTCTTTGTGCCACGGGGGCCTGCTCAGCCCCTTAAGCCTTCTCACTCTCCTCTCTTACCACTGCCCCCACCCCTGCACCTCCCTCCTCCTGCTGCCAGGCCACCACTCCGCCCCACAAGTTCAGACCCAGGAACACCTCCCCTGCACAGTCCAAGCAGTCAGTTAGTGGAATTGATCAATTGCCGACTTGATGCTGAGCACTATACTGTGTGCCCAGAAGAGAGAGAGCACTGTTCAGTCTTTGTCAGAGCAAGAGGGTGGAGCGAGAGTGCTGGTAACCCCAGAATGCCTCTCCCCCTTCCCTCCCTGGTCAGTGCCCATTTCAGGCTGTCCCTGGCTGACCTGTGGCCAACACCCTCCATCTTGGCCGCAGGGATGGCAGAGGCAGGAGGGAAGGGCTGGGCCCAGAGCTCCCCGGGGCCGTAGAAGCAGCTGAGGGGGGGCAGCGCCCCGGGTGGGTGCCAGGGCCCGCCCGGTCTGGCAGAGATGTCTCCTCACTCCTGAGCCATGAGAAGACCCTATTCTATCCCACGTTTTATTTATCGCTGGAGAGGAAATTAGCAACTAGCTCACCAAGACCAGGGTAAATACAGGCTCCACGGGAAAGGCTTGAGGTTTGGTTGGTGGGCGTGGTGGTGCTGGGGCTTCATTTGGAAGTGAAGGCAAAGGGGTTTGCAGGAGGGCAGGGAGAAGGCAGGGGTCTCCTTGAAGGGGAAGGAGCCTGGTCTAGGTCCTATTCGGCTGTGAGCAGGGAATGTGTTTGATGTTACAGTGTACTCTTCCAAGCGCTTAGTATAGTGCTTTGCACACAGGAAGCGCTCAATAAATACGATTAATAATTAATAATAATAGAAGCGGTGGTGGCCTAGGAGGGTGGTCAATGTCAGCTTTGCTAGATTGGGGTCAGAGGCTGGAAGGAACTGAAGAATCCATGCTCTTTCCATGGACCTGGGAGTCAGAGGACCTGGCTTCTAATTCCTGCTTGGCCATTTGCTTACTGTGTGACCTTGGGCAAGTCACTTCATTTCTCTGTGCCTCAGTTTCCTCAACTGTAAAATGGGGGTTCAATTCCCATTCTGCCTCCTCTTTAGCCTGAGATCCATGTGAGACAGGAACTGCATTCAACTAGATTAATTTGTATCTATCGCAGTGTTTAGAGCATAATAGTGCTTGGCACATTATGAGTGCTAAACAAATATAATAATAATTTGCTAAGTGCCTGCCATGGGCAGAGCACTGCACTAAGTGCTTTGGGGAATACAATAGTGTTAGAAGACATGATCTCTGACCTCAAGGAGCTCCCAAATTATTATTTACAGAGGATTATGCTTAGCCCTTAGGCGAGTACTGTAGAGTGAATGAATAGAATCCATACCCACAAGTAGTTTATAGTCTAGTGGGAGAGACAGACCCTAAAATAAAATTACAAATAGGAGGAAGTCTTTTCCTTGTTCATCCAGATGGCATCAGAGTCCCTACTCCTGACCATAACCCCAGGGTTTTCCCAGTTCCCATGGAATGACACTACTGGAATCATAACTTTCAGAATTCAAAGCTAGGGAAGAGTTCAAAAGGTTACCTGGTTCAGAGCTCTGCCTCTGTGTAGACTACTGTTGATTCACCAGTGTCTTTTTCCCACTGTTTTCAAACATGCTCATGTCTCCCCTGTCATAAAAAAAACCTCCCTTGACCCCACGGCTCCCTCCAGTTATCACCCTATCTCCCTTCTACCACTCCTCTCCAAACTCCATGAGCCAGTAGTCTACACCTGCTGTCTTCACTTCCTCTCCTCCTATTCTCTACTTGATCTCTTCCAATCTGGTTTCCTTCCCCTTCACTCCACAGAAATGGCCCTCTCAAAGGTCATCAGTGATTTTCTTCTTGACATTTCCAATGTCCTCTACTTCATCCTAATCCTCCTCGACCTCTCAGCTGCCTTTGACACTGTTGACCACCCCTTCTCCTGAAAACATTTTCCAACCTTGTCTTCACTGATACTGTTCTCCCCTAGTTCTCCTATTTCTCAGGCCACTTATTCTCAGCCTCTTTCACAGAAACCTCCCCTCCCTCAAGGCTCCGTTCTGAGGGTCCGTTCTGAGTCCCCATCTACACCCACTCCCTTGGAGAACTGATTCACTCCCATGGCTTCAACAATCATCTCTATGTAGATGATTCCCAAATGGACATCTCCAGCCCTTATCTCTCTCCCCCTCTGCAGTCTCGCAATTCCTCCTGCCTTCAGGTCATCTCTACTCGGATGTCCCTACAACACCTCAAACTTGCCCAGGCCAAAACAGAACCCCTTATTTTCCCTCCCAAACCCTATTCTCCCCATGACTTTCCTATCACTGGAATCAGCATCACCATCCTATCTGTCTCACAAGCCTGTAACCTTGACGTCATCTTCGACTCTTCTCTCTCATTTAACACACATATTCAGTCTATCACCAAATCCTGTTGATTCAACCTTCACAACATCTCTAAAATCCTTCCTTTCTTCTCCATCCAAACTGCTACCTCATTAATCCAAGCACATATCCTACCCCACCTTGAATACTGCACCACTGACCTCTCTGCTTCTTGTCTCTGCCCACTCCAGTCCACGCATCACCCTGCTGCATGGATCATTTTTCTAAAAAAGTTTGGTTCAGATTTCCCCATTCCTCAAGAGCCTCCAATGTCTCCCACCCACCTCCACCTCCACCAGAAAGTCCTTACCATAGGTTTTAAAGCACTCAGCTCCTTGTCCCCAACCTTTCCTCCCTAATTTCCTACTACAGCCCAGGTAGCACACTCCGCTCCTCTAATTCTAACTTACTCACTGAACCTCAGTCTAATCTTTCTCACTGCCTACCTCCTGTCCATGTCCTGCCTCTGGCCTGAAACACCCTCCCTGTTCATATCTGACAGATGATCACTCCTCCCACCTTCAAACTTATTTGAAAGCACATCTCCTCTAAGAGGCCTTCCCTGATTAAACTCTCATTTCCTCTTCTCCCACTCCCATCTACATCGCCCTTATGCTTGGATTAGCTCCCTTTATTCACCCCTCTCTCAGACCCACAGGGCTTATGTATATATCCACAATTTATTTATATTGTCTGTCTCCCCCTCTAGACTGTAAGCTTATTGTGGGTAGGGAACATGTCTACCAACTCAGTTGTATTGTACTCTTACAAGTGCTTCAACAGTGTATTACTACACATAGGAAATATGACCAAGATTGATTGATTGATTAATTGCTACTGCTTCAACTACCTAGGACAGAGACTGCCTATCTTACTCAACGTTCCAATGGGAGAGAGGCCATAACTTCCCTTGGATAAACAGTTTTTCCTTATGTCTAACCCAAGTCTCTCTTGCCATAAATTAAGTCCATTTCCCTTACCTTTTTTGTGCACTTGGAAAACAATCATTCAACACTCCTCCCTCCTCCTTGCAATGCTTGTAAACCCTTCAGTTGACTTGAAGGACATTATTACATTGTCCCTTAGCCTCCAGGGTCACTGGAGGGGAGATGGAGGAGAAAGATGGAGAGGGGTGTGCTCTGAAATAGGCTGGTTTGACAGCAGAGTCTTTTGCCCAAGACAAGGTCTCTCTGTTTCTATGTATCTCTGTCTCTGTTTCCATTGCTCTGTCTCTATGTGACTATTTCAGTTAGTCAACATATTTACTGAGCGCTTATGGTTTGCAGAGCACTGTACTAAATGCTTGGGAGAGTACAGTGCCACAATAAAATGGACACATTCCCTGCCCACAGCAAGCTAACAATCTTGAGGGGGAGACAGATATTAAATAAATGACAGATATGTACATAAGTGCTGCGGGGCTGGGAGGAGGTGATGAATAGAAGGAACAAGTCAGGGCAGTGCAGAAGGGAGTGGGAGATGAGGAAAGGAGGGCTTCATCAGGGAAGGCCTCTTGGAGGAGAAGTGCCTTCGAACAGCCTTTGGAGGTGAGGAGAGTCATTGCATGACTGTTTTGGTTATAGTCCATCGCTCTGTGTGACTCCGTTTCTGTTTCCATCTCTGTATCTCTGTCTTCATGTGTTTCTCATCTGCCTCTGTTTTCACTTCTGGGTCTCTGTCTCTTTGAATCTCTCTTCCGTCTTTGTCTCTCTGGAGGATTTGAGGGGTGTTTGGTAGTTAAGGTACACACTGTAGGCTTAGACCTGGCCCTGCTGATAGTAAGCACTTAATAAATATGATTGACTGACTGGCTGACTGTACTTCAGCTCTGTAGGAGTGTGCCTGTATGTGTGTGTTTGTGTGTGTGTGCACGCGCGTGCCTGTACCCCTGGGGCCTGGGGTGTGTCCACACGAGTGCTACTGTGCTGGGGTTTCCCCATCAGAAGCTTCCTCTGGACAAGGAGGGCTCTCCCCCCTGGGAACGTCCGAGGGAGGAGGGCGGGGCCCTGGAAGTCCTGGACCGTGCTGGCAGGGACAGACATGCTCTTCTTAGCTCTGCCAGGGAGCAGAGTCGAGTCAGCTTCCTCCAGGGGGCTGGAGCTTGGTGGGGCCAGGCGGCGTCCCACGGCAATGGATGGGGGGCTGCCTGTCCCCGGGGACCTCCTGTAGGGCAGCTGTCCATTACATTAACCTCTCTCCAGACTGTAGCTGGAATTTGGCCCGAGTCTCCGGCCTCCAGACTGGCTAGTGAGAGGTGGGGCGGGGAGGGTGGCTCTGGTGCCACTGTGTCCTCTGGCGGGGTGATCCAGACGCTCCCACTGTCAGGCCTACCCTGCCAGGCCTGGTCCCGGGGTCCTAACAGGTCTTCATGTCTACGTGTGTGCCCTGGGGGGTGTCTGCGTGTGTGTCAGCGGATGTGTGTGTGCGTGTGGGTCTATGTGTGTTCAGGTGCAGAGGGAGGCCAGTGGCTGGGTGGGGCTGGGTGTGTCTTATTTCACCAGCTTGGGCAGCTCACCCTAACAGAATGTGTATATCAGTGTCTGCCTGCCATGTGAGGAGGTCTGGGGGCAGAGTGTGTGTGTGTGTGTGTGTGTGTGTTTATACACAGCCAGGAAAGGGGAGGGGGCCTGACCTAGGAGAGCAGAATACTGTGGGCCCATGTGTAGGGATGGAGGAGGAGGACTAGAAGAAGGAAGAAGAGGAATCAGAGCAGGAGGAGGAAGAGCAGGAGGAGGATGGGGAGGAGCAGGAGGAGGATGGGGGGTGGGGGAGGAAGGGAGCCTTTAGGAATGGGTCCCCCAGCAGTGGCCCTGGTAGGAATCTGGTCCCCTCTGTGTGCCTGCAGCAAAGGGCCAGTGTCTTGGGTCCCCGGGCTAGGGTGGGGCCCACTGTAACCCCAAGACCCTCAGCCCCCACCGGCCGGCAGCTGTTCCATCCTGGGAGGGGGAGCGAGGGCAAGGATGTCTCAGAGCCCACCCAGGCTGTGGGACCATCCAGTCCAGAGCTGAGGGGGAGCGAGACCGGCTGGGCTGAGCCAGAGCCCAGAGGAGGGGAGGAGGGGCCTGGGAGGGTGTGTGTGTGTATGTATGTGTGTGGGAGGGGGGCGGGGGGGAGGGCGGAGGGGGACACGGGGCAGAGGGGGAAGCTAAATAGAGGCTTTGTGACAGCCCCTTGCAGTATGTGAGTCACAGCCTCCTTGGGACTGGGCCGGGCTGCCAGGAGGGCGGGCGGGTGGGAAAGCTCGGACCGCGGCTGGCCCAGCAGGACGGGGTTGGCCAACGAAGGCTGAGACGCTGGTTCTTTCTCTTTTCTCCATCTCCGGTGCTGGACGACTTCCCAGGCCCCACCCTGCCTTGGGTCGGCTGTGGAGGCGCCCACGGAGGCGGCCACGGAGGCGGCTGAGGAGGCCCTTCCCTCCTACGCTGGGCCGGCGAGCCGGTCAACCGCTGGGCTGGCCACCGTGCAGACAGAGAGACACGCTGACACAGCCTCTCGGGGAGGCAGGCCGGGGGGCAACGGGCAGGAGAGAGAGGGGCAAGAGGGAGATGGGAAGTCAGGGACCCTGCCTGGCCCTCATCAGGAGTGGGGGCCAATGCTTGGTACAGTGGTCTGCATACAGTAAGAGATCAATAAGTACAACTGATTGATTGACTGGGGGTGGCTCAGGGGGACCCTGGGTGCACAGCGGGCTGCACGAGGTGGATGGAGGGAACACTGGAGACTGGGCGGTCCAGGGGTTAGAGCAGGGGACTTGCTTCCCCCATCAGCCTCCTGGGTTACATTAGTTATGGAGCAAATCTGCCCTGGGGGGGTGGTGGGCAGGGCTGTTCCCAGTTGGCTTTGCCAACTAAACTGGCCTGCTGCATGAATGTGTGTGTGTGTGCCTGCACATACATGTGGTTCTCTAAGCACAGTTGCACACCACCATGCGGGAGGGATTACGTGGGCAAAGAAGAGGGACGAGCTGGGGGTCTCAGTCTTCTGCAGGAGGAGAAAATTCCTGCAGAGAAGCAACATGGCCTAGAGAAGCAATGTAGGCTAATGGATAGAACCTGGGCCTGGGAGTCAGGAGAATTTGGGTTTTAATCCTGATTCAGCTACTTGTCTGCTGTGTGACGCTGGGCAAGTCACTTAACTTCTCTGGGCCTCAGTTATCTCAACTGTAAAATGGAGATTAAGACCGTGAACCCCATGTGGGTCAAAGACTGTGTCCAACCTGATTATCTTGGATCTACCCCAGTACTTAGTACAGTACCTGGCACATCGTAAGCACTTAACAAATACCATTAAAAAGCTCCCCACAAAACTGAGTTTGGAGTTCAAATTCTACCCTTGCTCTGCCTCCAGTCTGCCCCTTGTACTTTCTGGGCCTTGGGCCCCCAATCGGCCCCCAAGGCTGGTCAGCCTGGTTCCCAGCTTGAAGAGACAGAGGAGGAGAAGTGGGTGTATGAGTGGGGGATGGTCCCCGACTCTGGATATAGTGGATGTGCCCTAGCTGAGCTGGGCACCAGTCCAGGTGGGGAGTCTGGCCCCGTAGAGGGCTGGGGGGTCACCCTGCTCCCCAGACAGATGGGACCTTGCTAACCAGGCACCAGGAGTCTGTCCATAGGATCACTGGAAACTTGGTGGCAGGAATTGCACATGGTTGTGGATAGGAGACCCTTCGAGAACAGGTCTGTGCATGTGAGCCCGAGTGCCAGAGAAGGCGGGCAGCCATGTGCCAGGGGGCTTGCAGGGGAGATGGCTTTGTCAGAGGCCTGGCTGGAGGGCAGGCATGGGCTAGTTGTAAGGTCTGGATGCTCCCAGCTTCGGGGAGGAACTGGGGTGTGAGGATTATCCCGGGACAGCCCACAGCCACAACCAGCTGTATGACAGTTGGCGCCGGAGGGGGGGAATGATGGAGTGGAGGCCAAACCCTGATACATATTTTCCCCTCTCATCCCTGGGGCTGGGTCTTGGCGGAGGAGGAGGAGGAGAAGAAAGAGGAAGACAGGAAGGAAGGAAGGGGGAAGGAATCTAGTTTAACTTGGGACTAGCGTCACACCCAGAACAGACTTGGCTCCCTCCTCTGAGTAAGGGAAAACCCTCCCAGTCCGAGGCTCCTCGAGTTTCTGAGTAAATCAGTCTGCTTTTGGAAAGAGTCAAATTTTTCGGGATGGGTAAGAGGGGAAGCGCTCGAGACTCTAAGCTCATTATGGGCAGGGATCATGTCACCAAGTCTCTTATATTATACTTTCCCAAGTGCTTAGTGTAGGGCTTTGCACACGGAAAGTGCTCAATAAATACTATTGATTGATTGACTGTTGATTAAAGGGCCAAGAGTTCTAGGAGCTCCCTGCTTGCTGAGATGGAGATACTGTGGAGGTTCCATGGAGCTGGGGTCTCTCCGACTGTCTCAATCAGTTAATAGGTGGTATTTATTGAGCACTTACTGGATGCAGAGCACTGTAGTAATGTTTGAGAGAGAGGGATGGAGTTGGTAGACAACATCCCTGCTCTTGAGGAGCTGACAGTCTAGTAGCGGGGACGGGCATTAAAATAAATTCCATGTTGGGGGAAGCAACTGAGCATTCTGCAGAGTGCTGTACTGAGTGCTTGGGAGAGACTAATACAAGAGTCCAATTACCCGATCTGATTACCTTGTATCTATTCCATTTCTTGGTAAAGTGCTTGGTACAAAGTAAACACTTAAAAAAATACCACTAGTAAGTGTCAGTAGACACAGTGTCTGCCATTCAGGAGTTGGCAGTCTAGCCTGGGAGACAGACACTAGAGCACAGGATAGATCCCTTTTTGGCCTCCCTGGTTCTTGCCTCTGGGGGGCTGGGTACCCCCAGAATGTCCCTGGGCACCTGCCCCTCCTCTGAGCACTTCCCATAGAGGTTCGAGGGGACCGTCTGTCTGTCTCTCTGGCTTAGTGGTTCTAGTGCAGCTGATGGCTTGTTGGAAGGGTCAAACAATAATGAGGGGAAGCCACCTGTTGGGGTGGACAGAAGTGTCTCAGGGAGTGAAGGAGGGTGTTCCCTGGGATCTTGAAGATGCCCAAGAAGACTCCAGTCTGAACCGCACCCTGGTACCACCCAAGAGAGCTGACCGCCAAGGGGCCCTGGACCCCTGACCTGCCTGGTCCTCTGGATGCAAAAGCATCTTCTGGAATTGGTGATTTATCCATGAGGATGGAGCCCCCAAGCCCAGGTGCAGTGGATGTGCCCATGGGTTTGGGGGCTGCCTGGCCCTCCCCAGGCCCCAGGGAGGGAAGCAGTGAGCCAATGGGGACTAACCAACTCACTGGTCACCTGTCTGGCAGGCAGCCTTTGCAGGAAGGAAGCAGGGGAAGGAGGAAGGGTCAGCATGGTGGAAACACACTCCCGGGCCTCTCTAGATACATGGATCCCTCAAACCCAGTAGTCCTCCTTGGGAGTGGGAGGAGGGGCTGCAGTGACTGTTGAGGGGATGGGTGGAGATAAGCTGCCTTCTTCGCTGAGCTCCAGCCAGGTAGTGGGTGAACTCTCCTACCCTGTCCCCCTTCCCCCCAGAACCTTCCAATCCCTCCCTCTGATCAGTGAATCAGGCCTGGGCAGCGTCCACAGGCCGCAGGACAAAGTCCCATGGGGCTGGGCCAGGCTGTCATTTCTGAATGTACACATAGAGCAGGGAAATCTAGAGCCATCAGCTTGGTGAGGCGAGGGAGGCAGTCTTCCTTCGGTTCTGAACCCCCCCTACTTCCCTAACACTCCTGCTCTGCCAGAGCCCCAGGGGGTCTGGGAAATAGGAAAGGAGCAGAAGCCAGGGAGGAGAAGGAAGAAGGAGTGATCCCCAATCAGGTCAGTGGACACCCCAGAGGGTAGCTTGGGTGTAGGAGGAGGTGGTGAACGGGGTTTCCCCAAGTATGCTAGGCAAGGGTGGGTGGGGATGGCAGGGTGAGTCAGCCTGGGTCATTGGGTAGGAAGGGAGGGGAGAGGCGGGGTCCCTGTGGAGAGCTGAGCCTGGAGGCTGGTTCCAAGCCCAAGCAGGATGGAGACAAGACTCCTGTCCAGATACCAGGAGTCATGCCCAACTCTGTCCCCTGAAATGTGCTCCCACCTCCCTGCTCCTTGCCTCAGTTTCCCCTCAAAATTGCAGACCCAGAGAGGAGGACCTTGAGACTCAGTGGGCAATGGGCCCAAACTCTTTTACACTTGGGACCCTAGTGTCCTTGCCCTAAGATGTCAGGGGGTGGGGTTGGGGGTGGGAAAGGGGGTCCATCACTGAGCCACACATGGTCTTTTTCTGCTGCTTCCACCAACCCTCTCAGAGAGATATTATGAGATATCAGAGAAACTCTCTGAGAAGTAGAGCCCCAGAATGGAGCTTGAGCTCCCCGGGGGAGCACCCGAAGCCACCCAAACCCAAGGCGTTGTTCTTGCTCCAAGGCTGCTGAGTTCCCCTCCCCATGTCCCCGTGGACTTGGGTGCCAATTCTGAGCCACGGCACTCAGCAGCAGGAGCAGTGGCGGAGGGAGGTTGAATGCGGAAGATAAAATCAGAGGACACAAAGGCATGCCGTGCCTGTTCCATACCACACAGGAGACAGATGGAAACTGGACTGTCTGGGAAGGGAAGGAAAGGGAAGAGAAGAGAAGGGAAGGGAGACCCAGGGCTCTGCTCAGGAGTTGGGGAGGTGCATGGAGTGAAACTTGCCTCGGGCCTAGGAATAGCTAATTAACACCACCATCCCTCTTCCCCAGCCATCACACCCTCCAGTCCCAGTTCTGCCAGCCACATCTCTGCATGCCCAGGAACCCCTCTTGGGCTGCCCACCACACCGTCTTTGCCCCCAGTGTTGCCCTTCTCTACTCCCAGGTCTGGGCATCTTCTGCCAGCCCCTGCCCTGGCACCAGCAGGACCACTGGTTCCTAAGAGAGTCTGGGATGTGTGTCCTGCTTTGAAGAGGTGTTGTATGTGTGTGTTTGGGGCAGGGGATGGGGACGGGGAGCTAGAGCACCTTTGCCCTGGTCATGGGAATAAAGAGAGGAAGGAAGCAGTGGACACTCAGGAGGTGAGGGGTCACTATTGTCCAGGCTAGCGTGAATGGAGGCAGGGGGAGGGCTGAGATGGACTTCCAAAGGGTGCCACTGGACCAAAGAAGGAAGTGACTGTCTGGTGGACTCCTCAGAGCCCACAAGGTGCCCCTGCCCTCATGTCGTCAACACCCGGTGGGAGGAGGGGGCTGGAGCTGCAGAGGGCGAGAGAAGCCCCCTCATGGCATGAGAGCCTCCCAGGAATGGCTTGAGGTTTGTTTAGAGAGAAAATAAATGCAGGATACACTGGCCGTGGGGCTGAGGCAGGGGCACTATTTATAGCCCCAGACCCAAGACTGTGGGGCAGGGCCTGGGTGGGGGCGATGGTTTGGGGGTGAGCCAGAGGAACCTCTTTGGCTTCTGCCCCAAGGGGCATGGGGCAGGGGGGGGCTTTTCCCAGGCTCCCCCCATCCCAGCTCCCACTAAGGAAGAGATCCCTGGGACAGGATGTAAGAGAGCTAGCAGAGAGCCACCATCTGTGGGGGGAGGGGGAAATGGAAAGTTTCTATGGCTCCCCTGGGAGCAGGAGCAATCCAGCAGGCTGGAGTGTTCTCACCAAGGAGACTGAGGTGGAGCTGGGAAGTGGTGGGAGGGGGCACACAGGCCAGAAGGAGGACAGAAGGAGAGAGGAGAGAAGGAACAGTTAAGGCCATGTCCCATACTCAGATCTCATCTGTCACAGACCCCTCTTCCCCTTTCCACAGACCTGCAGCCACAGCCCTAACATGTGGTTGGGAGAAAGACCAAATTCCACTCCCCCTTCAGCTCTTCTGCATCATCTAAGCAAATGGTCTTCCCGGGCTCCCGCCCCTTTTCCTCCCCATACTCCACCCCTAGTCATCTAGACTGTAAGCTCGTCCTTTGAGCTTGTGGTGAACAGGGAATGTATCTGTCTATTGTTATATCATACTTTCCCAAGGGCTTAGTAGAGTGCTCTGCACGCAGTAAGCGCTCAATAAATACGATTGAAAGAATACACTTAAGCACAAGTCCTTCTATGAAGTTACTCCCCCTAACTGTAATTCAGGTTAGCATCCATTTCCTCCACTAGACTGCAAGCTCCTTGAGCGTAAGGGTAGAGTCTGCTGACTTTGTTGTATTCTCCCAGAGGGCTCGGTACAAAGTGCTCAATAAATACAAATATTTGATTGAGGTTGGGGGAAGCTATTACTAGGAAGTGGGGGCCCCCTGTCAAGTTAATGTGTCAGATGAGGGCAAAACTAGAACCCAAGGTGTTTGCTTCTCCATCAGCACTAATCACTGGACATCGGGACCGAGATTGGATGACTTCCCCCCAGCAAATCTCTGCAATGCCCAGCCTTTGGGCTGAGCTGCCCTTGGCAAGGCTTCTGGGGATTGGTGAAATCTTACGTGCATCACTAACTTGTATGGGCCAAAGGGTAGGTCAAAGGTGATGCTGTTTTCCCTCCCTCCACTCCCTCCCAACAGCAGAGACCAAGTAGCATGGCTCAGGGGAAAGAACCTGGGCCTGGGATCCAGATGACCTGGGTTCTCATCTCAGTACTGGTCTGTTATGTGACACTGGTCAAGTCACATCACTTCTCTGGGCCTCAGTTTCCTCATCTGTAAAACAGGGGTGAAATTCCTATTCTACCGTAGGCAGTGGGACAGGGACTGGGTCTGGCCTGATTACCTTCTATCTACCTCAGTGCTGGGCACATTGTAAGCACTTGACCGATACCACAGTTATTATTTTTCAGTTATGCCAGGAGTTCACCAGGCAGGGACTTGAATGGGTTCCAGGGTGTTCTGACCCTGATCAGGGCTCTAGCAGAGCCCTTTGGACTAGCCAGAGGACACAGCACTGGTCAGTTATACTTGCAGCCTTTTGAGGAAAGCAGGGGCGGACAAGGGATGGGGGAGGAAAAATTTTAAGAGTGTTGATGGGATTTGGCCTGATCTGTGACCTAAGGAAAGTTATTCTGCTTCTCTGGGACTGAGTTTCCTCATCTGTACAATGGGGATTTAATGACTGTTCTCCCTCTTAGGCTGTGAGTTCCATGAGGGACAGAGATTATATCTGATTCAAATCTACTTACTCTATTACGTGATTAGCACAGTGCTCGACATAGCACTTTAAAAATTCCAGAAGTATAATTGCGATTATTATATTCACCCCCTTCCCAATGATTATTATATTCATCCCTATTCCCAGATCCACAGCACTAATGTCCATATCTGTAATTTATTTATATTAATATCTGTCTCCCCCTCTAGAGTGTAAACTCATTGCGGGCAGGGACTATGTCTGTTTATTGTTTTATTTTACTCTCCCAAGTGCTTAGTACAGTGATCTGACCACAGTAAGCATTCTATAAATAGAATCTAATACATTTGTGTTGAGAAAGGCTTCTTGGAGGAGGTGGAATTCTGAAGGGCTTTGAAAGGTGTGTTCTGGTGGGATTGAAGAGTAAGGTGGTGGTGGGAGAGTTAGGCACAGGGAGCAGCAAGAGGAAGGGGTCAGGAGCCAGAGAGTGAGGTGCAGTTAGGAGAGTGAGGAGTGTGGACAGGTGAGGGGTGGGTGAAAGGACCGATACAGTTGAGAGAGGGCCAGCAGAAGGAGATCGTGGAGCAGAGGGCACTTTGGAGGAATGCTGGGAAATGGATTCAGAAGTGGCCAATCAGCAGTCCACATCCCAGAGGGTGCCCAATCCCCAGGCCTGATGATGAGAGTGGGGATCCCTTAGATTTTTCCCCGGGTGGCCCAGAAGCCTCCACATGCCCTGTGTAAAGATGGAGAGCCGGAGAGAGGAGGTTGAACCACTTGGCCGAGGTCCCACGGGATCCTGGGACAAACTTCATTCCGTCCCCTCTCCCTTCAGCAATGCTGCCTTGCTCCTCGACACTCCCTGATCACCCCCACAGTACCGCCACAGTCCACGTTGCTTGGCAATAGTGCTAGTGGCTGCCTGGGGGGTGGAGGGAGGGTGTCCCAGCTGCCCCTCTCCCCATATGCCGATAATGGGGACCAGAGCACCACACAGGCGGAAAACAATCTTCAATCCAACGGAGCTGTGGATGAGTCAGAGCCCTTCACCCGGGCTTTTTTCAGCTCATGAGTCACCGACCGACCTGCCGTGGCCAGCGGAGCTGCTCTGTGCCCCCCTCTGGCCCCTCGCTCTGGGGGAGTCCCCCAACTGGCTCCCACCCGGAGCCCCAGCCCTCTCCCCACTGCTGAATTCTCCCACAGCAGACATGTGCTAATCTGTGCGCAGGCTGCCGCTCCCACTCCGGGGCCTGGCTGCTGCTCTGAGCTGGGCAGTGCCCAGGGCGCCGGGCCAGGGATGGGGGATGGCTTTGCCATTCCGGGGGATTCTGGGCCAGGGCGGTGGCAGGCTGAAACAGGGGTGGGAGTGGAGGCTTCTTGCTGGCCTGTCCGACTCAAAGCACAATGGAGAGAGGGAAGTGGTGGGTGAAAAGCCCATCAGATCTGTGTCTGGTCCCATCCCTGCCATGCTGAGGCCTTTAGCTCAGTCATTTAACCTCCTAGTTCAGTGGGAAGGGCACAGAGCGGGGAGGTAGGTAGGAGTTCTGTTGGACTTCTGGCTGAGTAGAGGAGTTAGTCCAGTCACTTGCCCTCTCTGAACCCCAATTCACTAATCCACAAAATGGGAATAAAAAAAAGTTATGACTCTCTGATACCTAGGTGATAAGGATGTATTGGGGATTTTTATATATGAACAGCTGCCTACCTTCACTTCAACCCAGTCTCCAGTTTATTTCTAAATTCTCAACTCTTCACTCTCAAGGACCTGAATACAATTCAATAATTTACTCAGGAAATCAACTGATAAGCAGTTATTGCTATTGATAATCTCACCTAAACCTTCCCCTTAAACTTCATAAACCTCACCATGATCCCTCAATCCCGGCTCTCCAGGCAGCCCATCTCTGTCCCCCCTTCTCAGCACACCTCCCCTCCCTTTCTATTCAAGCCCCCAATTTGCACCACCCTCTCCCCACCCACCAACCCCTTCCCTGTTATCCTGTCCCAGTGGCCCTTGTTGCCCATACCACCCCATTCCATGTTGGCCCCCCACCAAATCACTCAGATATAACCCCTCTCCACCCCTCATGCCATCCCCTCCCTCATAAGCCTCCCTAGCTACACCCACCCACCCACCCACACCCCTTCAGCCAAGTGAGGCCTGTAGAACCCCCCTCCATCATGGGAAAGCTTCCCTTCATCCTTGACCTGTTCCTGACCCACTCACTGGTCTTCCTCCCCCTTACTAAAACCTGGCTCTCCTCAAATGACAAGGTCTTCTCTGCCGCTCTCTCTAGAGGGGGCCTCATCTTCTCCCAATCCTCAAGTATCCCTGGGAAAGGGGAGGAGTTGGGTTCCTTTTTACACCCCAGTGCCTCTTTTGCACCATTCCACCTCCCCATCCCTCTCTTTCCCTTCTTTGGAAGCCCCAAATCATCCTTGTCTCCTGCCCACTACAGATCGTAATCATGGTCATCTACAGACCCTCAGCCCTCAGACAACTTTTTGAACCATTTTGCTCCTTTCTCCAAATTCCATCTCTGTTTCTCCTTCCCTACATTGATTCCTGGGGACTTTATTATCCACATAGATGTTTCTGACAACCCTTCAGGAGAGAGGCAGGGTGGATAGAGTATGGGCCTGGGAGTTAGAAGGATCTGGGTTCTAATCCTGACTCCACTATGTGTCTGCTGTGTAACCTTGAGCACTTCACTTATCTGGCCCTCAGTTACATTATCTGTAAAATGGGGATTAAGAGTGTGAACCCCATATGAGATAGAGACTGTGTCCAACATGATTTGCTTTTATCCACCCTACTGCTTAGAACAATGCCTGACACATAGTAAGCACTTAATAAATACCACTATTATTATTATTATTAATAATAATAATAATAATCCTCAACTACACCAACCTTCTGCTCTGCCTTGGCTCTCCCACTCACCAACTTGGACACACATTTTATCTCATCATCTCTAGTCACTGAATGACCTGTACCCTCACCAACTCTGCAATCCCTCTATCTGATCACAACTCCCTCACTTGCCTTCTCTCCCACACTCCTCTTCCCCACAAATCTGTTCTCTTCCCCCACAGAGACCTCCGATCTTGAGACCTCATCCAGTTTTCTCAAGTCATCATGCCCCATTTAGTCTCCATACCCAAACGATCTTCCTTTGATGCCAAATTGATGCCCTCACTAGTACCCTCTCTACTGAGCTCAACACACTCACTCCCCTATCCCTTCGTTGACTTCATACCACTAATTCCCAGCCCTAGATCACCTCCACAATCCTCTTCCTTTGCTCCTGTGCACAAGCTGTAGATGTAGATGTTTAATTCCCTCCTCAAACCCCCTCTCCCCTGGGCTCCCCCACCCCATCCCTTGGCCTTAGTGACCTGATTACATACTTTATTGACAAAATTGAAACTATCAGGCGTGATCTCCCTGAAATCTTCCCTGCTCCTCTCCGGTCCCTCCCTCCTCCTGTTCCTTTTTCAACTCTCCCATATTTTTCAGCAGTATCTCAAGGGGAGATCTCCTGCCTTCTCTCAAAATCCACTCCTTCCATCTGTGCATCCAATCTCATCTCTTTGCTCCTTACCAAATCAACTTGCCCCCTCCCTTTGCCCCTTCCTTCCTGTTTGATCTTCAGTGGCTTCTTCCCCATTGCTTTCAAACATGCTAATGTCTCCCCTATCTTAAACTCCCTTCCCGCTTGACTCCAAGGCTCCTTCCAGTTATTGCCCCATCTCCTTCCTATGACTTCTATCCAAACTCCTTGAGCAAATTGTCTACACCCGCTGTCTCAAGTTCCTCTCCTCCAATTCTCTCCTTTGACCTCCTCCAATCTGAACTCTTCACTCCACGGAAACTTCCTGCTCAAAGGTTACCACTAATCTTCTTGGAAAATCCAATGGTCTCTACTCCATCCTAATCCTCCTTGACCTCTCAGCTGCCTTCAACACTGTCAACCAGCCCCTTCTCCTGGAAACATTATCCAACCTCGGCTTCACTGATTCTGTCCTCTCCTGGTTCTCTTCTTATCTCTCTGACCATTCATTCTCAGTCTCCTTCACGGGCTCCTCCTCTGCCTCACACCCCCTAACTGTGGGGGTCCCTCAAGGTTCAGTTCTGGGTCCCCTTCTATTCTCCATCTACAACAACCCCTTGGAGAAGTTATATGCTCTCATGGCTTCAACGACCACCTCTTTGGGGATGATTCCCAAATCAAATCTCCAGCCCTGATCTCTTTCCCTCTCTGCAGTCTCTCATTTCCTCCTCCCTTGAAGACATCTCTACTAGGATGTCCTGCCATCACCTCAAACTTAACATATCCAAAAATGATTGCCTTATCTTCCCACCCAAACCATGTCCTCCCCCTGACTTTCCCATCTCTGTAGACAGCACCACCATCCTTCTTGTCTCAAAAGCCCATGACCTTGACATTATCCTTGACTCCTCTCTCCCATTCAACCTACACATTCAAACTGTCACTAAATCCTGTTGGTTCAACCTTCACAATATCGTTAAAATCCCTCCTTTCCTCTCCATCCACTGCTACCGCATTAATCTAAACTCTTATCATATCATGCCTTGGTTACTGTATCAGCCTCCTTTCTGACCTCCCAGTCTCCTACCTCTCCCCTCTCCAATCCATACTTCACTCTGCTGCCTGGATCATTTTTCTACAAAAAATTCAGTCCATGTTTCCCCACTCCTCAAGAACCTCCAATGGCTGCCCACCACCTCCGCATCAGACAGAAACTCCTTGTTGTTTGGCTTTAAAGCACTCAATCACCTTGCCCCCTTCTACTTCACCTCGCTACTCTCCCACTACCAACTAGCCTGCACACTTCACTCCTCTAATGCCAATCTACTCACTGTACCTCAGTCTAGTTTATCTCATAGATGATCTCTTGCCCATGTCCTGCCTCTGGCCTGGAATACCCTCCCTTTACATATCTGACAGACAATTACTCTCTCCATCTTCAAAGCCTTACTGAAGGCACATCTCCTCCAAGGGACCTTCCTTGACTAAGTTTCCATCTCCTTTTTTCTCAATCTCTTCTGCCTTGCTCACTATATTCTCCATCCCCACCCCCAGGCTCACAGCACTTATATACAGATCTCTAATTTATTTATTTACGTTAATGTCTGTCACCACTCCCCCACTGCCCTGCCCCCCCGGTCCCCCGTCCAAGTCTGTAAGCTTGTTACGGGCAGGGGAAGTGTCTCTTATATTTTTCTTTCCCAAGCACTTTGCACAGTGCCCTGCACTGAGTAAGCACTAAATAAATACGATTGATTGATTGATACCCACTCTTCCTACATTTAGATTGTGAGCCTGGGTGGGGCAGGTACTATGTCTGGTCTAATTCTCTTGTGTCTCCCCCAGTGCCCAGAGTGAGTGCTTAATCAATATTAATAATAACAGTAATAGTAATACTATTATTATGGTTTAATTAACAATTTCAACCTCTCTGGGCCTTAGTTTCTTATGTAGGGGTAGAAGGCATCTCCCAAGTCCTTCCAGCCTCTCCAGGTAGATGGGAGGTGGGATGGAAGGAGAAGCACCTTGGGAGAGGAGTGATTTCAACCATTCTCTCCATGCAGATGATTCCCAAATCTCCATCTCCATCCTGGACCTCTCTCCTTCCCTGCAATCTCACATTTCTTCCTGTCTTCAGGATATCTCTGCATGGATGTCACACCAACATGCCCAAAACTGAACTCCTTATCTTCCCACCCAAACCCTGTCCTCTTATTTTTCCATCATTGTAGACAACACCATTATCTTTCCTATCTCACAAGCTCATAACCTTGGTCTTTTCCTTGACTCATCTCTCTCATTCAACGTACATATTCCATCTGTCACCAGATCCTGTCCTTTCTACCTTCACAACATTGCTGAAGTCTGCCCTTTCTTCTCCATCCAAACTGCAACTACACTTATCCAAGGACTTATCCTATCCCATCTCGACAACTGCATCTTCCTCCTCTCAGACCTCTTTGCCTCCCATCTCTGCCCACTCCAGTCCATACTTTACCCTGATGCATGGATAATTTTTCTAAAAAAAGTTCATGTCTCCATACTCCTCAAGAACCTACAGTGGTTTTCCATTCACCTGCATCAAACAGAAACTCCTTAGCGTTCACTTTAAAGCACTCAATCAGCTCACCCCCTCTTACCTTATCTCACTGATCTACTACAGCCCAGCTGGCATACTTTGCTCCTCTAGCACCAGTTTACTCAGTGTGCCCCAATTTTGTCTGTCTTGCTGCTGACCTCTTTTCCATGTCCTCCCACTTGCCTGGAATGCCTTCCCCCTCCAAGTACACCAGACCGCCACTCTCCCCACCTTCAAAGCATTATTAAGGTCATTATTAAGGTCACATCTTCTCCAAGGGGCCTTCCCCAATTAAGCCCTCTTTTCCTCAGCTCCTTCTAATTATAATAATAATGTTGGTATTTGTTAAGCGCTTACTATGTGCCGAGCACTGTTCTAAGCGCTGGGGTAGACACAGGGGAATCAGGTTGTCCCACATGGGGCTCACAGTCTTAATCCCCATTTTACAGATGAGGTAACTGAGGCACCTAGAAGTGAAGTGACTTGCCCAAAGTCACACAGCCGACAAGTGGCCGAGCCGGGATTCGAACTCATGACCTCTGACTCCAAAGCCCGTGCTCTTTCCGTTGAGCCACGCTGCTTCTCCTTCTCCCTTCTAAGTCGCCTAAGCACTTGAACCAAAGACCTTTGGGAATTTGTTGTTCACCCCACCCTCAACCCTGCAGGACTTATATATATACATATATATATATATATATATATATATATATATATATATATATATAATGTTACTTATATTAATGCTCGTCTCCCCCTCTATACTGTCAGCTTGTTGTGGACAGGGAACGTATCTATTTATTTTGTTAATGAAATGTACATCGCCTTGATTCTATTTAGTTGCCATTGTTTTTACGAGATGTTCTTCCCCTTGACTCTATTTATTGCCATTGTTCTTGTCTGTCCATCTCCCCCGATTAGACCGTAAGCCCGTCAAACGGCAGGGACTGTCTCTATCTGTAGCCGACTTGTTCATTCCAAGCGCTTAGTACAGTGCTCTGCACATAGTAAGCGCTCAATAAATACTATTGAATTGAATGAACGTATCTGCTAACTCTGTGGTACTATACTCTCCCAAGTGCTTAGTACTGTACTCTGCACATAGTAAAGGCTCAATAAATACCACTGATTGATTGATTGAGAGGTCTGAAGAGAGTGGCTTGGCTTTGACTAAGGATGGTCTCTACCAGTGCCCTGTCTTCTGACTAGCCCAGGGCCCACAAGAGCTCCAGGGAGATGTTTGCTCAGCTAAGTTGCTCTGCACCAGAGGATGGCCAGAAATACACCCCCTGGCCAAATGACCCCCTCCACCCCATCCTCCATGCTCTCTTTTCTTCAGCCTGGATCTAGGTGGGCAGCTCCCCTCTTCTCACCCAGCTGCTGCACCTAAGCTTCATTTCTTCTGGAAAATTCAACTCACACTGCTGGCCCCCCTCCCCGGTCTGCTGTTGTCTGGCTGTTTCCCCTATGCTAGAACTCTGAATCCACTCCCCACTCCTCCATTCCCCCAGGCAAACCCTCACCCCATGCCAGGATGGTAAGGGTACATTACTCCAGCCCTATATTAATGGGTACCTGGGTCCTGAGCATGGGTGCAGCAAGAGTGGCTGTTGGTTGATGTGATTTGGAGGGTTGTGATTTAATCAGGAAAAACTTCCTGGAGGAGGAGAGATTTCAGCCCTGGCCTCTGCTATAGCCTCCGCTCTCTAGACTTCCCTGCAAAGCTCTGTTCTACCCACTCTTTCAGTATCTGCTCTAGCTCCTCCTCCAATCTCTGCCCCAGCCTCCACTCCATTATCTTCTCTGGTGTTTGCTCCTCACCTCAAACCAGTGCTCTAGCCTTCACTCCAATATCTGTTCTAGCTAGTATTCCAGCCTCTGTTTCAAGCTTCACTCCAATCTCTCCTCCAGGATCTGCTCTAGCTTCTCCTCCAGCCTCCTCTCCAGCCTTTGCTCCAGCTTCTACATGACCTGCTGTTCTAGCATCCATTGTAACTCTAGCTCCAGCCTCTGCTGTAGCCTCCACTCCAGTATCCGCTCTAGCTTCTTTTTCATCTCCAGGGTGTACTCTAATCTCTCTTTCAGGATAATAATAATAATAGTGTTTGTTAAACGCTTACTATGTGCCAAGCACTGTTCTAAGTGCTGGGGTAGATACAAGATAATCAGATTGTCCCATGTGGGGCTCACAGTCTTAATCCCCATTTTTACAGATGAGGGAACTGAGGCACAGAGAAATTAAGTGACTTGCCCAAGCAGACAAGTGGCAGAGCTGGGATTAGAACCCACGTTCTCTGACTCCCAAGTCCATGCTCTTTCCACTAAGCCACGCTGCTTCTGATGATGATGGTATACGTTAAGCACTTACTATGTGCAAAGTACTGTTCTAAGTGCTGGTGGGGGGGGGGATACAAGGTCATCAGGTTGTCCCACGTGGGGCTCACAGTCTTCATCCCTATTTGACAGATGAGGTAACTGAGCACAGAAAAGTCAAGTGACTTGCCCGAAGTCACACAGCTGACAAGCGGCAGAGCTGGGATTAGAACCCATGACCTCTGACTCCCAAGCCCATGCTCTTTCCACTGAGCCACACTGCTTCTCTAGATCTGCTCTAGCCTCTGCTCCAGCCACTGCTCTAGCTTCCACTCTGTCCTCCACTCCACTCTCTGCCTTAACCTCTGCTGTAGCTTCCGCTCCAGTCTCTGTTCTAGCTTCTGCTCCACTATCTTTTCTAGCCACTGCTCCAGCCTCGACTCCAGTCCCTACTCTTCTCAGGCCCAGATTCCGGAGGGGATAAGAAATACCCAGGGAAGCAATTCCTCCTCAATCTGGTCTCCTCTGACCCTTCAGACTGGACAGGAAGTGTGCAGGGATCTCATGAGGGAAGGAGGAGGGGTGGGGTGGAACTCCTGGGGCGGAAGTCCTGGAGTGGAAGCAGCCGGAGCATCCCATGGCGAGGCTCCCCGGGGCCCTGTCCTGGCCAACCCCCGGTTGGATCCATCCCCGTTCCGGAGCACTGGGCTTCCTTCCGTCTCTCTCCTTTGGCAGGAGGCTCTGCACGTGCACGGCTCTCAGTCGGGAAGACTGCCCGAAGCTCTCTGCTCTTAATGACCGGATCTCTCTCATCCTGGGGGATGGGATTGGGCGGTCCGGGATGAATGGCCGTTTGCTGTTCCTCCATTTGAACGGTATTGTCCCAAACTGAAGTCACCCGTTAGTGTAAGCAAACCCCAAAACCTGAAGGGGGACAGGAGGATGGGGCTCTAAATCAAAGTTGTTGGTAAACCTGGGCCCAGTGCCTAACTACCTGTAGTCTATTTAAATGTCTTTCCCTGCAGACTGTAAGCTTCTGTGAGCAGGGATACATCTACCCACTCTGTTGGGTTCGCTCCAAAGTGTTTAATACAGTGCTCTGTACCAAGTAAGCGCTCAATAAATGCCATTAACTGATTGATTGCCTTGCTGGCTTCTTCCTGGTCCAGCAGGTGCCATGGAGACAGCTCTGCCACCCTCCCTCCTCGCTCAGGATCTCCCTGCTCCTCTTCCTCCTCCAGATTCCCCGGAATCAGCTTCCAGGGAGCAAGAGGCCTGAGGGACCTGAAGGGCCCCTGGGGAAATCTTGGAGCCTGTGAGTCGCTCGACCTTCAAGAGTTGTGTTGTACTCTCCCAAGGTCTTAATCCAGCATTGTGCACCCAATAAGTGCTCAATAAATACCACTGATGATGATGATGATGAAGAACTCTCTGGTGCAGAGGGAAAAGCAGGAATGCCAGGCTTCTGCACCATGGGGAGTTCGGGGGGGAGGTGGAGAGAGCCAGGCTAGACGCCTGGGTGGGCTGCCCCAAAGGCCATGGGCTGAGAATGCCAGCAGCCAGCCTAGGAAGATGGTTGGAACTTGATTTCTAACAATCTTCTGGGCTCAGGATTGCCCCGGAGGTCGATCGCAGCCTGGAATCTCCCCATATCTTCCTTCTCTTTATTGCAGGAAAGAAATGATCCAGAAAGGCTGGAGTAGTCAGCCAGCTCAGAGGGGCCCTGGGTAAATGGGGACCAAAGGGTTCCTCTTTCAAAGTTCCTCCCACTCTGCCTGTCCCCCCAACATCCCCCGGGTCTCCCCCAGTCCCACACTGTCCAGGGTTCCAATGCTAACCCCAGAACTCTATAAGGCCAGGAAACTATACAGCAGTCTTCCAGAGTGCTGTGGACGTCCTCCCAGTGTCACCCTCCCTGGCTCAAGCTCATAATGATGATGACAGCTGTGGTATTTGATAAGAATTTACTACGTGTCAAACACTCTGAAAGATACAATACAATCAGATTGGATATAGTCCCTAACCCACATGGGACTTCCAATCTAAGCAGGAGGGAGAACAGATATTTTATCCCCTGTGTACTTCAGATGAGGAAATTGAGGCTCAGAGAAGTGAAGTGACTTGCCCAAGGTCACTCAGTAGGCAAGAGGAGGAGCTGGGATTAGAACCCTGATTCCCTAACCCTCACTCTCCCTACTTGGCCATGTTGCTTCACGACCCCCCTGTCGACATTCCCCTGCCTCCTGCCTGAAGGAGATGAAAGGAGTTGGTGAGGGCAGCTGGTCTCTTCCCCTGAAACTCACTTATTTCCCAGAGTGGGAGGTGGGGGGCAGGGGCAGGAGGGTCACACAGATTTTGATTCCCACCTCTCACAGCGGGGGAGGCCCTAAGGAAACAGGATTTTGGTGTCTAAGCTTACTGAACCAGCCAGGGTGGGTGGCTCCGGGACCCCTCCGGCTAACCTGCTTCCAGCCCCTCTGGCCCTTCTGGCCCTATGAACTCCCCCAATCCTCTGCCTGACCCCCAGGCCCATATTAGGAAAGTGCTCCAGATCTGCTTGCCCCGCAGCCCAGGGGAGCTATAAATATCGGTGTGAGCTGGAGAAAGAGGCCTCCCTGATTCCCACGATGCTGGGATCCAATTTCCTTCTTCCCGCTCAAGCAGAGCTCCTCCTCCTCCTCCTTTTCCTTCCCTCCCTCCTCCTCCTCTTTCTTCTCCTCCTCTCCCTCCTCCTCAGTCCCCCCTCCCCCACCCCTTCTCCTCGTCACCGCTTTCTCATCAATGGAAACTTTTTCAGCGGCTGAGAACTTTGGCCCAGACACATGTGGCTGGGCTTCCCGCCCTGCTGAGCCAACCTCTGGCGGAAAAATCAAACTGAAGTTTTGAAGTGATCCAAAAGAACCGAGCAGATGGTTCTGTGGCTCCCCAGCCCTGACCCCAACCTGTCCACCCACCTGCCTGCTATGAGGGGCCCTTGCTCCTCCTGCTGACCACTGGACAGCCAACACCTGGCCCCCCTAGGTTTCCATCTCTGCAACTCCCGGGTAGCTCTGCTCCTGCTCACAGCAACCCGGGCTCTTGCTGAGGGAGGGCAGAACAGCATTTTCCTAGAGGTTCGTGAGCTGGGGAAGATACAGACCCTCCTCCCCCACAACCCTCTGGCTCCCCACTAATGTCCAGAATGGTTTGAGGGGGTGCAGGGGCTATTCACAGGCCGGGCAATGCATCAGGTGATTTCCCCCAGGAACAAGGACTCTGACCCTATGATCACAACCATGGCCTCTCCATGACCAATTAGACTGTTAGCTCTTAGAGGTCAGGGCCCAGATCTGCCTAGCCCAGTGCCCTGTGTAAGGACTGACCTAGAGTGACCACTCTGTCCAATGCGATGGTGGGAGTTGGCTCCCAGCCCTGCCCTCTCCCCTTCCCCCCTCCATGCATTCCCCTGGGGGAGTAGGCATGGAAGGAGGGAGGGTCTTTCTGCAGTCCCTAGGGTAGGCTGGAGCCGTCCGCCAAATCCTATAGATGGATTTTCCTAACACTGAACCAGCTGGAGTCTGCTAGTCTCCCCAAGTCCTGGGGTCAGATTGCCCTGCATTTGAGGGGAGCCCAGAGTTCTAGGGCTCCTCAGAATGAGATGCTGTGGTAAGGGGTGGAGAAGGACAAAAGTTAAGGCACTTGGCTATTCAATGGGAGAGGAAAAAGGTGGGGAAAAGTTGGTGGTGAGGTGGTCTGCAGATTTGGGATGACTGTGGAATTGCACAGGGCCCTCCTGGGAATAAAAACTTGGAAAATGCCTCAGGGCTGGGCGTCAGAAGACCTGGGTTCTAATCTCCACTCTGCTATTTGCCTGCTGTGTGACCTTGGGCAAATCACTTCACTGCTTTCCTCCTCAGTATCCTCATCTGTAAAATAGGCCTAGATTCAGTACCTGTTCTACCTCCCACTTAGATTGTGAATCCTATGTGGGACAGAGAATGCATCTGCTCTGATTACCATGTATCTACCCCAGTGCTTAGCACATGGTTTGGCCCAGAGTATGCACTTAACCAATCCAATAATTATCATTACAATTATTATTCTGAGAACTCTCAATCTTATTGATTCTTTGTCTCTCTTCCAAGCCCTGGAGAGTTCCCTGGGCACTCTAAGGGACCACCTGAACCAGCATCCTCAGAAGGATTTCTTACAGATAATGATAATAATAATAATAATAGTACTTGTTGAGCACTCACTGTATTTCAGGCATGGCATGAAGTGTTGGGATGAATGCAAGATAAGTCCCACATGGGGCTTATAGTCCAAGTAGGAGTGTAGGAAGTTATTGAATCTCCATTTTGCCAATGAAGGAACTGAGGTACAGAGAAGTGAAGTGATTTGCCCAAGGTCCCACAGCAGGTAAGTGGCGAAGCTGAGATTAGGACCCAGATGAAGCTACTGAAGCCCAGAGAGGTTAAGTAAGTTGACCAAAGTGATCCAGCAAGGGCTGAATTGGGTGTCTTGGTTCAAATGCAGCCTTCCTTCTGGAAATCCCCCCTCTCCTTACCTCAGTAATACAACAAAGAGCCAGTCATCAAATGCACTTCTCCCCCACCATCCCGACACACACCCAGACCCACCGCACGCATGAAGAGAGCGGCCATTAACCCACACCTCCCCCAGCCCCGAACACATTGAAATAGTTAAAAAATATCGGTGGAAACAGGAAATCTGATACAAGCTAGACTTCATCCCATGGCAGGGCCTTGCAGATTGGAACAGGGCAGTTTTATTGTCTGAGAATGATCCTTCAAAAATCTCCAATAAAAATATTGGTCCCTCCCCATTACCAATGCCGTGATGGCAGAGGCCAGGGGTGTCTTCTGGCCCCTGGTCCTAAGAGAAGCTTGGGGAATCCATTCAGGAGCCCGGGTTTGGGGAGCTGGGTGTTCCTCTCTCCCCGCTCCCCTTTCCAAGACTAGAAGAGGAAAGCACTCCTGGGGATCTCCAGACTTGGCCCTGTCTCCTCCCCCTGGCCCTACATCTCCCCACCTCCCCACCACAGCTGTGTGTGTATGTGTGTGTGTGTGGCGGAGGGGGTGGGGGCAGGAGCCAGGGGGTTCTGCCCGACCAGGCCCTCTCCCCAAGATGACGGGAAGTAGTCCCTTTCATCCAGTTGAAAAATTGGCTCTGGCTATTTCACCAACCTGTGTCAGGGGCCAGGGTTTACAAGTTTCTTTCTGTTATGCAAGGCTATTTCCATTTATTCCCCCATGGCAGGCAGGACGCCAAGTCCTGGGAACATATATATGTTTCCTCTGTGATCTAAACCCAAGCCCCTCTTTACCGCCACCAGGCCCATGGCCAACGGTCTCCCTGTACCCCACCTGAGCGAGCCCCCGGGCAGGCCTGGGACATAAAGGCGCCTTTCAGGCCTTCCGAGCTGAGCTGTGGGGTGGCTTCCAGCTGGGACCTGGACAGGCTGGTAGACAAGAGGTGATTCTGCTGTAACTGCTCTGCCCTGCCCTGCCTGCTCTGGGCAGTCCAGCCCAGTGCAGGGAAGGGGTGAATGATCCACTCCTGGCAGCATGGCAGGGTCAATGGCCCAGTGCCTGTTTGCCCCTCTGAAGCTGGAACAGCAATCAGTCAGTGGCCTTCCCCGAGAGCCTACTATGTGCTAAGCAATGTACTGAGGGTTTGGGACAATAAAAAAGTATAATGGCCAAATGGAAAGAGCATGGACCTGGGAATCAGAGGACCTGGGTCTAATCCTGGCTCCCCCATGTACCTGCTGTATGACCTTGGGCAAGTCACTTAACGTCTATGTGCTTCATTTCCCTTACCTGAAGAATGGGGGTTC
The DNA here is from genome assembly GCF_004115215.2 of Ornithorhynchus anatinus. Lineage (NCBI taxonomy): Eukaryota > Metazoa > Chordata > Mammalia > Monotremata > Ornithorhynchidae > Ornithorhynchus > Ornithorhynchus anatinus. The sequence continues at coordinate 13,113,550 of NC_041732.1, read as the reverse complement.
AGCACCTGTTCTCCCTCTTAGACTGTGAGCTGCATTTGTTCTGATTATCTTAGTGCTTAGTACAGGGCTTGGCACATCACCATCATCATCAACAGTGGTATTTATTGAGAACTTACTGTGTGCAGAGCACTGTAGTAAGAGCTTGGGAGAGACAATACAACAGAGCTTCCCACAACCAGCTTACAGTCTGGGGGGAGGCAGACATTAGTAAAAATAATTTATTTATATCGATCATTAATAATTTATATGGGCACATAGCAAGTGCTTAACAAATAACATTATCATTATTACCATCACCACCATCACTGTCATCCCACCGTGGCTGTCTGGGCACCTGTTGGTTCATTCGTTCCTCTGTTCCCTGGCCTTTAGGAGCTTCAACTCTAACAGGGGAGGCAAGCAGTGAGAGCAGGCAGCAAGATCAAATTCCTGCTGCTAGTACAAGCAAGTCAGGATGAATATACAGGTGAGCATACAAATGAACATGTCTGGCTTCCACAACTGACTTGATAGGTTTGATTGGATGCCCAGACAAATTCTTAATCCACCAAACTCCTCTTATGAAAATCACACCCCCATCCCTGGATCCAACCTTTAGCTGGGCCACGTCCAAACCAACCTGGAAGGGAAGACTCTCTCTCTTTCTCTCTCTCTTTCTCCTGATTTAAAAGCTCAGCCAAGGCCCAGCCCAGGACCCTGGAGAGGAGTGGGGGCAGGGGGTGGATGGGGGAGAGAGAGGAAGGAGGATGGGGGAAGAAAGGAGGGGGGATAGAGAGAGGAGGGAAAGGGATGGGGGAAGAGGAAGGAAGGGTGAGGGGAAGAGAAGGAAGTGGGGAGGGGAGGGAGGGTGAATGGAAGAAGATGAAGGGACGAGACAGGAAGGCGGAGGGATGGGGAGCAGGGAGGAGAAGGGAGAAAGTGAGGAGGGAAGAGTGTGTGGGGGGGCTAATGGATCCAGCTCTGTCCCTGAGCGGCCCCTGGAGGAGCCCGAGCGAACCACTTAACCTCTCTGGGCTTCAGCTTTCCCACCTGCAAAATGGGGAGAATGCTGGCCTCCTCCTTGGCCCTTCCCCTGCCACGGGGCTGAGAATCAGGGGTGTGATGGAGGTACCAGTGGAACTCTAGGGGTCGCCCTCCAGGTTAAGGAGCACCAACCAGATTTCTGGGAGGGTGCGGGTGGCCGAAGGCAGGGGGATGGACTTGGTGATTCCTCTCACCAGAGGGTTGTCTACTGCCCTGCCCCAGCCAAGCAGTGGGAGGCTATGGCTGAAGCTGAGGGGCTGGGGGAGGGAGGGAGGGCAGCTGCTGGAGAGCTCCTTATAAGACCACAGTTGGTCTGACCAGCCTCGGGCCAGAGGAGAACGGTCAGTTCAGACTGGACACTGCCGAGATTGAGGAGTGGGGCTGGGCCTCTCCCAGGGGAGGGAGCAAGGGTCCGGCTCCGAAGCCAGGGCGTGGCCTTCAGGAGGAATGGGAAGAGCGGGGGCTAGGAGAGGGGAGGAGAGCCGGAGCTCCAGCCAGTAACCAGACTTGGGGATGATGTCTTTCTCTTAATTTGGCACCGAGCCCCCCCCACTCCCCACTTCCCCCTTGGCTTTGCAGCTCCCTTCTCACCCCCTTCCCCCAAACTCTTCCTCTCCCACCACCAGTCTCCTCACCACTCTCTCTCTGGCTCACATGGCCTGCCAGGTTCCAATAGCTCCGGCCCCCGGTCCCTGGTCAAATCCTGGGGCTCCTCACCCCACTCTCCATCCCCATCCTGACAACCCGTGGCCCTCTCCGACCCAGCCTCTAGAGGATCTAACCCACAGGGGAGGAGGAGCCAAACTCCGCTACCTGCTTTTCTTCAGTCCCCGTCTGGTTTTCTCTAGGCCTGGGGAGTGTCTTCTGTACACTGCTGGTTAAGGGGCCATCGAGCCCCCTCTGGGGTCGGGGGGGAGTCGATGTGAGGGTGGGGGTGGGGGAACCCCTTGGCAGTTGACTCTAATTTCAAGCTGCCAAACTCTTCCTGCATGTAAGCAGCCCTCAGGTCTTGGTGGGCTTCCCCGTGCTGCTTCCCGGGCCCCATCTGGGCTCGCGGAGGCAAACACTTCATACGAGGGCCACTCTCTGGCCTGCTAGGTGGGATCCCTGACTCTGGCTTCCCTCTGACTCACTCTATGCCTGGGCTGATTCATTTCTCCCTCCAGCCTCAGGTTTCCCGGGACCAAGGCTGCTCCTCCAGCTGGCATGAGTGGAGGCCAGTCCCACTCAGGAGCCACCACGCTGCCGCCTCTGCCACACCCGAACACCAGAGAAGGGCAGGGGCGAGGACAGGAGTGAGGCCTGGAATCGGGGAACAACTCTAGATGCACCAGTGCTGTCTCTGTCCCACCTCTGGGAGCCCTGACCCTGCCACCCAACTGAACAAACACAGATAGATGGCTGTTGCAGCATCAGCTTGGAGTCCGGACCCGAGCTGATGCACAGGGAAAGGCAGCTGCAGGGAGAGGAAAAGAAGCAAATCTATCTACCCATCTCTCTCTCTCTCTCTCTCTTGTTTACATATATGTATGAGGGAAACAGTGAGGGAAAGTGAGATTGAGAGGATGGCTGCACACTGAAGTGGGGCCTGAGGTAGACAGAGGAGATTGAGACCCAGGTTCTGTCACTCTGAATCCTAAGGAAAATAGATATTGAGGCAGAGAGAGACAGGAGGCAGGAAGAAAAGGGTGAGATAGAATAAGAAAAAGGGAGAAAGATAAAGAGAGAAAAAGAGGGAGAAAGAAAAAGAGGAGGGAAAGAGAGAAAGGGGAGAAAGAGAGAATGAGAAAAGGGAGAAGGAAAAAAGGAGAAAAAGAGAGAAAGAAAGGAAAAGAAAAAGAGGGAGAAAGGAGGAAAAAGAGAAAGGGAAAGAAAAAGGGAGAGAGTGAAAGAGAGAGGAAGAGAGAGGAGAGGGAAGGAGAAACAGTAAGGGAGAGGAGAGGGGAGAAGCGAGAGCAAGAGAGAGGGGGTGAGAGAGACAGAGAGAGGGAGGGAGAAAGGGGGTGGGGTGGGGAGAAAGAGAGAGGGCCATGTGCACCGGAGGAGGAGAGAAATGTGCTGTTGAAATGTGCTGTTCCAGCTGAGGACTATTCCAGTGCTGGCAGAGGCAGATGTTGGATGTGTATGAGTGTGTGTGTGTGTGTGTGTGTGTGCTCAAACGCACACGCGCTGCAGCTCTGCATGGAGCTGGAGACTGGAGGAGGGGGAGGCCAAGTTCACAGGAGAGCGGGAAATGGTGGATGAGGGTGGGAAGGGCGTGGGCGGCCCGGTGGCCGGCACCATGGCCGGCACTGCGGCCGTCCGACCTGGAGAAGGGCTCTGCTCTGGACTACAAAATCTCAGAGCCTCTATTTGCATATTCCCGAGCATATGGAACACGTTACCGCAGGAGGCTGTAGGGGCAGAACACAGCAGCGGGCTGGGAGGGGGTGGGATAATTTTGCAGATGAGTGGGCCAACATGGGTTCCTGGAGGGAAAGGTGGGGGTATAAAATAGTTATAGTGATCATATTTATTAAGCACTTCCTGTGTACAGAGCACTATGTCGAGCAGTGGGGAGAACCGTCTACTATCCCTCTCCATGGGGATGACCATCCAGGGGCAACCACCACTCAGTCCCTACAAGCCTCCTGTGGCCACTGCTGGAAGCAGAGGCCCAGGCTGGGATGGGCTGGAGGCTTGTTCTGGTATTAGTGAGGATTCAGAATTTGTTTACGTTAAATTCGGCCAACAGCAGAAATCTCTCAGCTTGTGCTCCTTTCCTCCTCCTTCTTGTCTTCCCCAACTTCTTCCCCAAGCACTCCAGTGACCGCTGACTCTGGGGGCCTTTGGCTTCTCATAGATGGGGCCAGCCTCCCTCTCACCCTAGTGGCAGATGGGGGGCTGGTGAGGGGAGGATGGTTGAGTGGTTCTGCTCCCTAGCTGCCCTAGCAGCACTGGGTTGGGAGGGGAATGGGCAGAGGGGTGGGCAGGGGAAGGGGAGGAAAAGGGCTCGCCGTTCCCGCTCACCATTCCCTGCCCCACCTCAAGCTCTCCCCACACCCCCACAGGGCTGCCTCGAGACTCAATCACGGCTCTGTGCTCCCTTCCCTCTCAGCCCTGGAGGCCCGCCCGCCTACTGGCCTGCTGAACAGAGACCGGTTCATTCGCTGTGTGTCTTTCCCTCCCTGTTTCCGGCATGATCTCCCCAGCCTGTGGTGAGAGAGGTGGGGCCCAGGACTCCTGAGCCCACCTTTGGTGGCATAGCTTAGGGGGCCCCCCGGCAGCCGATCGGACACGCTTCTGCCATGGTCTTGGGGGACCAGGCCCAACTAACCAGGTGTGTGTCCCTCCACAGCCTTGCGGGGGGTGGGGGAGGCTCAGATTTGCCAGGCTCCCCCATGTCTATCTGGGAGGAGGCTCCAAGGAAGTGTGGTCTCTGCAGGAAACGCCCAATCATCCAGGCCCAGGGTGAGGATGCAGAGGGACGTTGGGGAGATGCGGGAAGACTGGAGGCCATCCCCTGAGCATCCCCAAGCCTGGTTTTAGGCAATAGTATTTCCTTCCTTCCCTTCAGACCATCGGCCCAGTGGACTGGCTGCAGTGGCTACCCCTTGCTCCACCCCGCTCAAAGGTGGGCAGCCAGGATGAGAGGTCAGGCTCACTCCCACGACCCAGACTGTGGGACCCCAGGCCCCTTGGAGAGCTGAGTCCGCTCAACTCACTTCACCTTGTGCATCAGTGGGACATGCCCTCAACACACACACACCCACACACACACACACCCACACCCACACACACGTGCAATCTGGAAGAACTGGTTGGCAGAAGGACCTTGGCCTCAGTCTCATTTGGGAAGCAGTGATGGAGAGACATGTCAGACACTGGCTAAACAGTGGGTTTCCCCACCAGTGCCAGCAATTGGGTCCCCCAGGAGATAAGCGAGAGCCGGCCCTATGGTCCTGGCCATTGCTTGCCCCTGCAGAGAGGGGAGCAAGAGAAGGTGGGACAAGAGGGACCTCTGCCCCTTAGGGCCCAGACACCCATGAGAGGGGAGAAATGACACTCTGGAGGCTCTGAGCGGTCTCTGCTCCAGCAGAACGATCCGCCTTGCACCGGGGAGCCTCCAGTGGTGACTCCACCTCCCACCCCCAGCTTTTTCCTCAGGTATTTTCCTCCCTCTCCCGAACCCATCCTGACTCTGATTGACTCTCCTCTTGGGCAAGTTGGGCCTCTCACCACCTCCCACTGCCCAACCTGTTTGCTGGACCCACAGCCTGCTCCATCCTGAACATCGTTTGATCAGATGGGGTGGGGAGCTTCTTCGTCCTCACCCTGTAGCCCTGAGAGGCTGGCAGGGGTTGCCTGGGACCCAGGTGAATGACCCGTACAATCAAGGCTATTCTCTGTAGCCACCCCCCGCCCTCCCCAGAGGGGAGGGTCCCTTTGCTTCCACCCCATCCTCTCCCAATAGCCAGAGTCAGTCCCCGGCCCCCACAAGCTCTATCCAGCCTTTGCCCTTGTTCCCAGGGGGTCCTCACAAAGGGGCCAGGACACTCACCTCCAGAAGCAGGGCTGGCCAGCAGGGGCAGCGTCCACAGGCAGAGCTGGAGCAGCACCCAGGGGGCCGGGAGCCCCCAACTGGACATGGTGGGCGACTTACAGCAGGGCAGGGGCCAGGGGCATGGCCGAGAGCGCTAGGACAAGTGGAGAGGCACGGACAGAGGCAGTCTGTTTCCAATCCCAGCTCCGCTACTACTATATTTAATAAAACAGAGAGGCGGGAGGGAGGGAGGAGGGGAGGGGCCAGCCCACTTTCCCCACCAGTTAGAAATGGCCCGGGTTAAAACAAGAATCTCTCAGATTACAGCTGGTTGGTTCTCCCCCTTAAAGGGCTAGCAGCAGCCTCCTCTGCCCACTCCACCCTGGGCCGGGCCCTCCGTCCTGCACTGCTCCAAGCCGCTGTCGTTACCCTCTTTGCTCCCTGTATCTGGGGGCCCCTCAGGGCTGGTTCTTCTTTCCTTTCCTGGGAAAGATGACTTCGGGAGAGGGTGTCTGAACCATTGGAGGAGCTGGGGCCCTGGGTCTGCACAGGAATCTAGGGCAGTCTAGGTCCCGCCAGCTTCTTCCAGGGTGGACCCCAGTGTGGAGAATGGGAATACCAGATGGGGGACAGTCTGATGCTGGGCTGGTTGGGAGAGTGTTTCTGATGAGGCTTCTCTTCCAGATGGACTCAAAAAGGTACCCCCTAAATAATAATAAGAAGATTATCATCATCAACCTCATTCTCATTATCACTGTGGATTTGTAAAATGCTTACTGTAAGCCATGCACTGCTCTATGGGCTGGGGAAGATACAAGTTTATCAGGCTAGACACATCCATATCCCACATGGGGCTTACATTTTAAGGAGGGGGAAAAACAAATATTCAATTCTCATTTTACAGATAAGGAAATGGAGGCCCTGAGAAGTAGAATGACTTATCCCAGGTCACGCAGACAGGGAAGTGATGGAGACAGGATTAGAATTCAGGTCTTCTTCCTCCCAGGCTCAGGCTTTTTCCATCAGACACTGGGGGCAAAGTCAAAGGGCAGCGGGCAGGGTGTTCTGCTGACAAGAGTTCTGGAGAGGCTCCTTCCTCACCTCTTCATGACCACCTAGAAACTGCCATTCATCTCTCTTCGCTGTGACTGTCCCGGTGGGCCTGGTGGCCCCTCTTCTCTCAGGCTCAGCCTAAGCAGCCCCTCGGCCAGCCTGCTCCACGTGGCAGGAGCAGCCTTGGGTCCGGACTTGCTACAGTAGTGTCATGGCTAGAGAGTGGATGCTTTGGGAGGTATGGGGTGTGTGACCTGATGATCTTGTATCTACCAGGGCTTAGTATAGTGCTTGCCACAGAGTAAGCGCTCAACAACTACTCTATTATTATATGTATGACTTGAGATGTGATATGGGGCACATATACAATAATGATAATTGGGCCATTGTTAAATGATTACTATTTGTAAAGTACAGTTCTTTATGCTGGAGTAGATACAAGTTAATCAGATTAGATGCAGTCTACATCCCACATGGGGCTCACAGTCTGAATCCCTATTTTACAGTTGAGGTACCTGAGGTCCAGAGAAGCTAAATGACTTACCCAAGGTCATGTAGCAGACAAGAGACAGAACTGGAATTAGAACCCAGGTCCTTCTGACTCCCAGGCCCATGCTCTTTCTTATAGGGTATGCCGCTTCTTGTTTTCAGTTGGTCCAGTCTGTCTTTAAACACTCAGTCTTTAAACATTCAGTCTCTCCCTGGCTCAGCCAGTGCTGCTGAGTGGTGGGGGTGAGCCTGGCCTCTCGTCCCGCTTGCCCACCTTCAAATGGGGTGGGCAAGGGGCAGCCACTGTAGCCAGTCCACTGGGCAACTGGTCTGGAAGGGAGGAAGGAAATGTTATTGGCTGAAACCAGGTTTGGGGATGCTCAGGGGGATAGCTACCGGTTTCTCAGTATCCCTTCTCATCCCTCTGCATCCCCACCGTGGGCCTGGATGATTGGGCGTTTCCTGTAGAGACCAGGCTTCTTTGAAGCCTTCTCCCAGATAGACATGGAGGAGCCTGGAAGATTCGGGCTCCCCAGAGGGGGAGAGGGGCACAGTCATCTCCCTGTTAGACAGGGCTGATCCCCCAGACCGCAGCAGAACCTTGTTTGGTTGACTGCCGGGTGGCCCCCTAAGCTCTGCTGCCAAAGTGAGAGCATTGAATAAATACCACTGATGATGATTGTGTGTGCAGAGCCCCGTTCTAAATGCTTGGGATAGTACAGTGCAACAAAGTTGGCAGAAACATTCACTGCCCACAGTGAGCTGATCGTCGGGAGGGGGAGACAGATATTAATATAAGTAAATCATTTATAATATATAATTTGTAGATATGTACATAAGGGCTGTGGGGTTGAGTGAGGGGCTAATATTAAATGCCTAAAGGTGCCAGAACCAAGTGCATTGATGATACAGAAGGGAGATGGAGCTGGGGAGAAGAGGGCGTAATTGGAGAAGGCCTTTTGAAGGAGTTGTGACCTTAATAAGACTTTGAAGGAGGGGAGAGTAGGGGTCTGGCATATATGGAGAGGGAGGGAGTTCCAGGCTATGGGGAGGAGGTGGGGAAGGGGTTGACGATGAGATAGATGAGTTCGGAACACAGTGAGCAAGCTGGTGCTACAGGAATGTAGTGTGTGGGTTGCTGTAGTAGGGGATCAGTGAGGTGAGGTAGGAGGGGTCCAGCTGATCAAGTCCTCTGAAACCAATGGTAAAGAGATTCTGTTTTATGTGGAGGTGGATGGGTAACCACTGGAGGTTCTTGAGGAGGGGGAAGACATGGACTGAATGCTTTTTGAGAAAAATATGTGCAGCAGAGTGAAGCATGGATTGGAATGGGGAGAGACAGGAAGTGGGGAGGTTAGTAAGGAGGCTGATGTAGTATCAAGCTGGAATAGAGTGGGAGCCCATTGTTGGGCAAGGATTGTCTCTATCTGTTGCTGAATTGTACATTCCACGTGTTCAGTACATTGCTCTGCACATAGCAAGCGCTCAATAAATACAATTGAATGAATGAATGAATGATAGGCTCAGTGCTTGGATCTGTGTGGTAGCAGTTTGGATGGAGACAAAATTATGTTTAGGGATGTCCTTATGCTGAACCGTCAGGATTTGGTGACAGATTGAATATGTGGATTAAATGAGAGAGTTGAGTCGAGGACAACGCCAAGTCGATGGGCTTGTGAGATAGGGAGGACCGTGGTCTTGTCTACATCTCATTGCACTAAGTACAAGCACAAAGCATGTGACACTGCTATGGGAGTGCTGTCCATCACTACTCATTCTGGGAAGGATGTGGTTTGGGAACAAGATGCAGTGAGGGCATTCCAGATGAGGGAGTGACCCAGGCTCTACTCTGGATGGGGGAATGCGGTGGGCCACTGAGTGTGTGTGTGTGCTCGAGCATGTGCTCGCTCACACGTGCATGCACTCTCTTTCCATGGACGATGGGTTGCCAAGCAACACTCAATAACAGAGCCAGAGAGGGTAACAGCCCACTCCTCTGTTCCTGGGGCCTGATGGAGCCAGCAGTCGTCCCTCTCCCCTTCCTCCCCCCACCCCCCACTAATCCACAGCTCTCCTACTCCCCTCCCTCTTCCTCCTGCTAATCCAAGGCTTTCCCAGTCCCCCTTCCTCTCCTAGTCCAGGGATCTCCTGATCACCTCCAGCCCCCAACCTCCAGCCTCCAGCCCAGGGGACCAGGGACTCCCACAGTAGCTAGGTGCTTGTAGGTTTTTCAGACCATCTGGCTCTGCACCTTCTCTCCAGATTTGCGCTCAGCCCTGTGTGAGAACCTGAATAGCTCTGCCCGAGAGTTCTCTAGTATTTTTTGGGCAAGTCACTTAACTTCACTGAGGTGCTTAGTACACCACCCTGCACAGCGTAAGCGCTCATTAAATAAGGTTGATTAATTCTCTGTGTCTCCGTTACCTCATCTGTAAAATGGGGATTAAGACTGTGAGCTCTATGTAGGATAGAGACTGTGTCCACCAACCCGATTATCTTGTATCTACCCCAGTGGTTAGTATAGTGCCTGGCACACAATAAGCACCTAACAAATACCACAATTATTACTATTTTTATTATTAATGCCCCTCTGCCCAGAAGATTGGCCACAGAGGAGTTCTGACAGGGAGGAGAACCCCCAACACCCAACCCCACTTTCTGATGAGAGAGCCCCCTGTCCTCTCCCTGTCCTCTCCCTCAATGTGGCTTATGGGAAAGAGGATAAGGCTGAGAGTCGAGACCCGGTTTCTAATTCTGGCTACACCACTTACCTGCTGAATCATCTTGGGCAAGTCACTTTACTTCTCTGGGCCTCAGTTTCCTCATTCATAAAATGGGGATTAAGGATCTGTCTCTCTCCCCCACAGACTGTGAGACCCATGGGGGACAGGGATTGTGTCCAACTAGCAAGTAGGTTAGTTTGAGAAGAACAAAGAGGGTGAGCTGGGGTTTGGTGGAGGAAGATAGTGGTTGAGTGCTTTAAAATCGCATCCAGCAGAGGTAAAGATCCCTTTTGGAAGCCCCTGGACTCCTCTGAGAAAGGTCCTCCCCTTTTCTCCCCTCCCCTCCCCTTCCTCCTCCTGTCTTTCCCTTCCATCTCTGCCCTTTTTTATGGTAGGTGTTAAGTGCTTACTCCGTGACAAACACTGTTCTAAGCCCTGGGGTTTATACAAAGTAATTAGGTTGGACACAGTCCCTGTCCACATGAGGCTCACATCTCCTCCTTTCCCTTACCCTCCCCTGCTCCAGAAAGCTTCCCCAGGGCCCAGCTCAGTTGGGTGTCCAGTGACTCAAGTCCCAGGCCCCTCCACCTCAGGGCTGCACAGAGCTCTGGCAGAGTGGGGAGAAGGGAGGAGTTCCCACTGCTCCACTTCTTCCTTATGTGTCTCATGACACCCGCTCTACCAACTCCTTTCTACCCAAGGCTCTGCTCAGAACTTTCACATGAACCATCCTGAATCACTCATGGGCTTTAGCCATCATCCTCGTGTCACTCCAGCCCACAGACTGAGCCTCATTCTCATCCCCCTCCCCCATCCCAGATCCAGATCCAGCTCCTGCCCTGCTCAGCCAAAGGCCCCTAGCTCCCACCCCCGAGGCGGGCTCCTGGAACAGTAGGCAGGTCGGGCACATGTCCATCCTGAAGATGAGGCAGAGGGGTTTGCTGCTAACATCAGGGTTGCCGACCAGGTCAGACGCCTTTCAGCAAAGCAATCCGGTCCTGCTGAGGCGGAGGGAAATCTGGAAGCAGGGAGCAGTGGCTGGAGAGTTGCCTGAACACTTTGACACCACTAAAGGAACAAAATGAAAAGCACCCTAGAATTCAGATGAGTAATTTCTTTGGCACTAAGGACTCAGGCATTTTGGGGAACAAGACCGTCATCCCCGTTCACTGCTGAGTCTTGTTTGAGTGATATTTACCAAGCTTCTCAGTGAGTTCAGTGTTGATAGAGTGCCTTGAAGTGTTCTCCCAAGCACCCGGTAAAGTGCTCTGCATGCAGTAGGACTCAGTATTCACTGCCCAGTTGAGATGAGATGTTAAGAAGACAAGGTAGTCAGAAGACCTCCTCTCTTCTTTTCAGCTGGGGATGGGAAAGGCTGCCCTCCTGACAAGACACTCATCTCCCTGACTCTCCTTTCTACATCATCTATGCACTTGGATCTGTAGTAGAGAAGAAGCATGGCCTAGTGGATAGAGCACGGACCTGGGAGACAGAAGGTCATGGGTTTTAATCCTTGCTCTGCCACTTGTCTGCTTAGAACCTAGGTCCTTCTAACTCCCAGGTCCGTTCTTTATCCACTAGCCTACTCTGCTGCTCTCAGCAGCATCCCGTGAACCCTTCCCCACAGGCCCCTGCCCCCTGTGTCCACATTTCTGGCTCCTTCAGGCCCAGAGGCCTAACACCCTTACCTCTCCCAAAAGCTCGCTGTGGGCAGGTTCTAATCCCAGCTCTGCCACAAATCTGCTGTGTGACCTTGGGCATGCCACTTCACTTTTCTGTGCCTCAGTTACCTCCTCTGTAAAATGGGGATTGAGACTGTGAGCCTCATGTGGGACAGAGACTGTGTCCAACTCAATTTACTTGTATCTATCCCAGATCCTAGTACTGTGCCTGACACAAAATAAGTGCTTAACAAATATCATTGTTATTATCATTTAAGTTTTTGATATTCAACCCACCCTCAGGTCCATGACATTTATGTACATGCCTATAATTTATTTATTTATATTTACATCTATCACTCCCTTTAGACTGAAACTCCTTGTGGGCAGAGAACATGTCTACTAACTCTTTTGCACTGTACTCTCCCAAGAGCTTGGCAGAGTGCTCTATGCGTAATAAGTGCCAAATAAATACCATTGATTGATTGCCCTCAGGAGACAGAGTGTTCCCACTGGCTCCATTTAATCAGGGTAGACTGCCTGGAGGAGATGACCAGTAGTCCAAAAAGCCAAAGTCACTAAAGACTTAAAACACCTGATTTTTTTCCCCCTTCCTCATCCTTCCTCCAATGGCAGTGGTTGTTCTAGAAACTTCTCTCAGCCTGTCATACTCTAAAAGCTAGGTAGGATTCAGAAGGTGCATCGAAACTCATGAGTCCAGTCCTGGCTCTGCCAGACTCCTCTGAGTCCTCATTCATTTCACTGCCCCTTTCCCCCACTTCAGTTTCTCCATCTGACCAATGGACTGATAACTTCACTATCTGCAGGCTAGACTTTTTTTTTGGTATTTGTTAAACACTTAGTGTGTGCCAACCACTGTTTTAAGCACTGGGGTAGATACGCTATCAGGTTGTCCCACCTGGGGCTCGCAGTTTTAATCCTCATTTTTCAGATAAGGTAACTGAGGCACGAGAAGTTAAGTGACTTGCTCAAAGTCACACAGCTGATAAGTGGCAGAGATTGTGTTAGACTGTGTACTAACTCCTTCCTTCTTCCTTTGGGGGATGCTCCCTCTCCCATCATGCATACTGGATCAATCAGTAAATCGATCAATCAGTCGTATTTACTAAGCTCCTACTGGGTACACTTGGGAGAGTACAGTGCAAAAGAGTTGGTAGATATGATCCCTGCCCTCAAGGGACTTATGATCTGGCTGAGGAGACCGACACTAAAATAAATGACAGGTCAGGGAAAGCAACTGAGTATAAATATCTGGACATAAGTGCTTTGGGGGGGATGTGCATAGTAAAGTCACTGGGTGGAAGGGGTGAAGTGGCAGAGGAGATTAGAAATCAATCAGGGAAGGCCTCCTCGAGGGTTTCGAAGATGGGGAGAGCAGTGGTCTGCTGGAGGTGAAGCGAAATGGAGCTCAGGGCGGAGGGAGGGTGTGAACAAGATGCAATTGTGAGAGAGATGAGAACAAGGCCCATTGAATAGGTTGGTTTGAGAGGGACAAAAAACGTGAGCTGGCGTGAGGTGGGAGAGGAGTGAGGGTAAATAGGAGGGGTAGAGCTGATTGAGCACCTTCAAGATGACAGTGAGGAGTTTGGCTTGATGCGGAGAGGAATGGGCAACCGTTGGAGGTTTTTTGAGGAGTGGGCAGACATCAGAGTCAAATCAGCTCGGCCCTGAACTTTGGAGGTGGATGTGGAGTGCCTGAGGAGAAGATTGAAGGTAGAGCCACGTGAGCATCGCATGACCCTAGTGACCATATTTAATTGTCCCTCATCCCCCTATGGCATGGGCAGCCGGTGGGGCACAGGAAGTGGTCCTAAACCCACCTCTCATGTGCACTGCATGTGTTCCAAGCCCTGGGCTGCCAGTTCTGCAGGACACATCTGAACATCAATAACTCAATTCATTCCACATCTCATTTTCTCTCTCTCCCTTCCAAACTAAGCAAAACACATGCTCCTCGTTAGCAACTCATTACAAGCCAAGTTTAGGCCCCCGGAGCCCAGCCTATGGGAGGCACTGATGCCAAAAATCTTCTTTCCATGTTGAAATTTAAGGGGGAAATTTTAGTTCTGGGGGTCTCCCCTCAAGTTGCAAGATACCTAGTGGGGATGGGCCAGTTCCAGTGGAATCCACTGATAGACATTTTCCTTGTCAGATCCCCGGTAATCATAATTAATCATTATGACATTAGTTAGATGCTTCCTATGTGCCAAACACTGTACTGAGCACTTGGGGAGATATAGAATAATCAAATTGGGCACAGTCCCTGTCCCACTTAAGGCTCACAGTCCAAGAGGGAAAATAGGTATTGAATCTTTATGTTACAGATGAGGAAACTGAGGCACAGAGAAGTTCCCTCTAGATGATAAATTCCTGTTTATGTTGTACTCTCCCAAGTGCATAGTACTGTACTCTGCATACAGTAAGCACCCAGTAATTATGATTGATTATGGTTAAGTGACTTACCAAAGGTCACACATTGGCCAGATTGGGGGGATAGTCAGCAGGGAGCAGGCCCGGGATCAGATCCCGGCCTCAGTGCCTCCCCACAGAGAATGACCTCAGGGGCATTGACCAGAATGACCAGAAGCATTGATTGACCTACGCCGTCTCTCTCGCTGCCGCAGAGGATCTTTAAGAAAGGAAGAAATGAAGCCGGGCTGGCCAGCCCCTCTCCCCCAACTTGTTGGAAATCATTGTCCAGATGAAGTGTGTTCATTAGCGGACTCCTTACAGAACTGGGCCAACCCGCCTCCAGATCTGCTGATGGGTACAGATTTCACTGGCTGGGATTGTCTCTATCTGTTGTCCAATTGTATATTCCAGGTGCTTAGTACAGTGCTCTGCACATACTAAGTGCTCAATAAATACTATTGAATGAATGAACTGCCCTTCTCCTCCTCCCTCCCTACCAGTTCCCCTTCTCTGCCTTCAGTGAGCTCTCCATGGCTTCCTCCTGATCCAAAATTTTCTTCTGGGTTTTCTTCTCTTCCAGGAAGCCTTCCTTGACTTATCTCCCATCTCCCCATCCTTTTTTCCCTCACTACTGCTACAACAATGCACTTTTTTTAGGGTTTTTGTTTAGCACTTACTATGTGTCAGTTACTGTACTAAGTGCTGAGGTACAAACAAGCTAATCGGGTTGGACACTGACCCTGTCCTACATAGGACTTAGTCTTAATCCCCATTTTACAGGTGAAGTAACCGAGACGCAGAGAAGTTAAGTGATTTGCCGAAGGTCACACAACAGACAAGTGTCAGGTTCTCTGAGGAGCAGGAGAGAGTGGGGGGGAGAGACTTAGATGACCCGGATTAGTAACTGGAGTGGGTGGTAGAGGCGGATGATCAGGGCTTCAAAGGAAGTGGGATGGAGGAGGTGGAATCTTGCAAAAGCAGCCATGGGGAGCAAGAAGGAAGCTGACCCCACTCCCTTTCCTAGTGAGTCGGTGGAGTGGGAGAAGATGAGCTCCCCGCGCGTCCTTCCCTATCCCCCGCCACAGAGGGAGCTGCCAGGGGAGACAGTGTCTTCTGGGGAGAGCTAGGTTTGAGTGATTTCAAGGGAAGCAGCATGGCTTAGTGGAAAGAGTATGGGCTTGGAAGTCAGAAGCTGTGGGTTCTAATCCCGACTCTGCTACTTGTCAGCTATGTACCTGTGGGCAAGTCACTTAAGAAGCATCGTGGCTCAGTGGAAAGAGCCCAGGTTTGGGAGTCAGAGGTCATGGGTTCTAATCCCGGCTCCGCCGCTTGTCAGCTGTGTGACCCTGGGCAAGTCACTTAACTTCTCTGGGCCTCATTTCCCTCATCTGTAAAATGGGGATGAAGACTGTGAGTCCTACGTGGGACAATCTGATTATCTTGAATCTACCCAAGTGCTTAGAACAGTGCTTGGCACATAGTAAGGCTAACAAATATCAACAGTATTACTTAACTTCTCTGAGCCTCAGTTACTTCATCTGTAAAATGGGGATTAAGACTGTGGAGCCCCACGTGGGACAAACTGATTAATTTGTATCTGACCCAGTGCTTAGAACAGTGCTTGGCACATACTACATACTTAACAAATACCATTATTGTTATAATTCAGTGATAGCGAGGAGGAGCAGTGTTTGGGTGGAAAGGTCAAGGACGAAGGGAAGCTTACCCATGATGGAGTTGGGGTATCACAGGCTGCACCTGTCTGAGGCTGTCACAAGGTGGGGGGCGTTGGGGGAGGAGATGACATAAGGAGTGGGGTTATTATGAGAGTGAGCTGTGTTTTGCACACAGTAAGCACTCAGTAAATACCCCTGATTGATTCACTTGTTGCTGAAATGGGTAGATGCCAGGGGGCTCTGAGGAATGGAGAGCTACATGGTGAATGAGATTTTAAGGAAGAGGATTTGGGCAGCAGTACTGAAGAGGCTGGAGGCTAGAAGAACAACGAGGAGGCTCATACAGTAATCTAGTCACGAGCTTCTGAATCACTCAGTGATATTTACTGAGCACTTATGTTGAGCAGAGCTTGAGAGAGCATACAATTGCATTGGTAGACATGATCCCTGTCCTAAAGGAGCTTACAATCTAGTTGGGGAGAAACATAAATTACAAGTAAGGGAAGAAACAGAGTATAAAGGTGTGGACAAAAGTACTGGTGGTTGGGGGGTGGGTATCAAAGCGTTTAGGAGGTACAGACCCAAGTGCATAGGCAAGACAGAGGGGAGGGAGAATAGGGTGAGGAGCTGAAAGGTTAGTCAGGAAGTCTCCCTGAAGGAGGTGTGATTTCAGAGGAGTTTGAAGATGGGGAGAGAAGTGATCTGTTGGATATGAAGGCAGAAGGAGCTCCAGGCCGGAGAAGGGACTCGATCAAGGGGTCGATGGTGAGGGAGATGAAGAGACAAAGAGGAAGAGGAGGGAGGAGGGGAGGAAAAGAGAGAAGAGAGGAAGACTAGAGTGAGGGCCTTTAGAAGGGGAATCTCTGCCAAAGTGTTATTCCCATTTCCTACTAATGAAAAAAATCTGGGAGGTGCTCAGTAAATGTAAACAGTCACAGCTGAAAAAGATGAATGGAAGGAAGGAGGAGGTGTACTTAAAGGAACTGGCTTGCTCTGGCCAGCAACTAAAAGTCTGACAGACTGAAGGTACAGCTCCCAGCAGGCTGTGAGGCTGCTTTTCTTCCTCCTGGGTCTCCAGACAGGTTCAGCCCCTGGAGAGACCAGTTTGAGGTACCAAGCAAAGAGTGGCTAAAACTCCTTTCTATTCTTGTGGCAACCACCAAGGATTCAATTGCCCTGTGCCCCTAAAGTTCTTGGGCCTCAAAAAGAAGCCAGGGATAGAGTTGAGGCAGAGGGTTGGGGCCTGGCATGGCTTAATTTCCTAAGCTTTACAGTCTCCTCTAGATTGTAAGCTCTTTTTGGCCAGAGAATGTGTCTATTATATTGTACTCTTTCAAGCTCTTAGTTCAGTGCTCTGCACACAGTAAGCACTCAATAAGTACGACTGAATGAATGAATGTAGTTCTTTACAGTACACTTTTCTCTGCTGGCTGGGGGTGTGGGTGAATGAACGGTATAGGGGTGAGGCAGGGTGGCCTAATGGGAAGGGTGCAGGCCTGGGACTAGGAAAATGCGGGTTCTGGTTCCGATTTTGCCACTGCCGTGTTGGGTGACTCATGGCAGTACTCGATCTCTCTGGGCTCGTTTCCTCATCTTTCACTCATTCATTCATGCAGTGGTATTTATTGAGTTCAAGGTTACAGTAAAGGATAATGAAGACTCCAGCCCTTAAGGGGGCTTACAATCTAAAATGGGGGCTGGAAAGTTAGTGACAGTCACCTTGGAAAGACAATACATAGAGAGAAAACACAGAAACCCAAAGGCAATCATAAATACGAGAATTCTTCCTGGGTCTCTCTAGGCCAAAGAAAAACCCTTCACAATTGGCTTGGTGGCTCTCCTCTCCTATCTAGCCCCACCTCACCTATCTGTTCTCTTCATGCACTGTTCCACACCCACCTCCTTGGTTTTCCCCAAACCAAGATCCCAACCGCTCCTTGCTCTCTACTTTCCCTCCTCCTCCTAGTCTCTCTGTGTCCCAAATCTGGAACCTCCGCCCTCTCCACATCAGATGGACCCCATGTCTCCCCACGTTCAACACCCTTCTAAAATCCCACCTCCTCCAACAAGTCTTCCCGAATTAATTTCCAACATCCCAAGTTATAAAAATCCGCTATTTAGTAATCTCTACCACTGGGGATTTATTTATTCCCATCCTCAACACTTTTGTATATAGCTTGTTCAATTTCATTAAATTATTTATCCGGACTACTTTAGTTGTAAATATTTTTATGCCTGTTTCCCTTGTTCATTCATTCAATCATATTTATTGAGTGCTTACTGTTTGCAGAACACTGTACTAAGCGCTTGGGAGAGTACAGTGCAACAGTGAACAGGCACATTCCCTGCCCACAACGAGCTTACAGTCTGGTGGGGGAGACAGACATAAATATAAATAAATATATAAATAAATGACAAGTATGTACATAAATGCTGTGGGGCTGGGAGGAGGGAAGAACAGAGAAAGCAAGTCAGGATAATGCTGAAGGAAGTGGGAGAAGACAAAGGGAGGCCGCTTAGTCACGGAAGGCCTCTTGGAGGAGGTTTGCTTTCAATAAGGCTTTGAAGGAGGGGAGAGTCTTTTTGTCTGTCAGATTTGTCAAAACCTGTCTTACCCCTGACTTCCCCATCACTGTAGATGGCACCACGATCTTTCCCATCTAACAAGCCCATAACCTTAGCATGGCTCAGTGGAAAAAGCATGGGCTTTGGAGTCAGAGATCATGGGTTTGAATCCCAGCTCTGCCACTTGTCAGCTGTGTGACTGTGGGCAAGTCACTTCACTTCTCAGTGCCTCAGTTACCTCATCTGTAAAATGGGGATTAACTGTGAGCCTCCCGTGGGACAACCTGATTACCTTGTATCTACCCCAGCGCTTAGAACAATGCTCTGCACATAGTAAGCGTTTAACAAATACCAACATTATTACTTTTGACTCCTCTCTCTCATTCAACCCACCTATTCAATCCATTACTAAATCCTGTCAGTCCCACCTTCACAACATCGCTAAAATCTTTCCTTTTCTCTCCATCCAAAATGCTACCTCATTAATACAGTCACTCATCCTATCCCACCTATATTACTGTATCAGCCTCCTTTTTGACCTCCCAGCCTCCTACCTCTCCCCACCCTAGTCCATACTTCATTCTGCTGCCTGGATCACTTTTCTACAAAAATGTTTAGGACATGTCACCCCACTTCTCAAAAAACTCCAGTGGTTGCCCATCCACCTCTGCATCGAACAAAAACTCCTCACCACTGACATAAAAGCACTCCATCACCTTGCCTCCTCCTACCTCAACTCGCTACTCTCCTACTGCAACCCAGCCGGCACACTTCGCTTCTCTAATGCTAACCTTCTCACTGTGCCTCTATCTCATCTATCTCCCCTCCTAACCCTGGCCACGTCCTACCCCTGGCCACGTCCTGCCTCTGGCCTGGAACACCCTCCCTCCTCAAATCAGATAGATAATTACACTCCCCCATTTCAAAGCCTTACTGAAGGCACAACTCCAGGAGGCCTTCCCTAAGTCCCCTGCCTTCCTCTTCTCCCGCTCCCTTCTGCTTTTCCCTGACTTGCTCCCTCTGTTATTCCCCACTCCCAGACCCACAGCATGTATGCATATATCTGTAATTTATTTATTTATATTAATGCCTGTCTCCTCCCTAGAGAGACTGTAAGCTCACTGTGAGCAGGGAATGTGTCTGTTATACTGTACTCTTCCAAGTGCTCAGTACAGTGCTCTGCACACACTAAGTACTCAGTAAATAGGACTGAAAGAATGAATGAATGAATTTGAGGAGGGAAGGCATTGCAGGCCAGAGGCAGGATGTGGGCAAGGGGTCAGTGGCAAGAGGGATGAGATCAAGATGCAGTGAGAAGGTGAGAACAAGAATTCCCTGGTTCAGAAAGTAAACTCCTTGAGAACTGAAAATCTGTGGCATCTTTACTACTTTCCAAGCGCCTAGTACATCTCTCAATAAATACTATTGCTAGCATTTGTACTACTATGACTAGCATTCTTTCATTAATTCACTAGTATTTATTGAGCTCTTACAATGTGCAGAGCACTGTACAAAGTGATTGGAATGTACAATTCGGCAGCTATCACTACTATTACTATTGTTGCTATGATTACTACTATTACTTCTGCTGCTATTACTCTATTACTGCTGCTGCGTGGCTCAGTGGAAAGAACCCGGGCTTGGGAGTCAGAGGTTGTGGGTTTGAATCCCAGCTCTGTCACTTGTCAGCTCTGTGACTGTGGGCAAGTCACTTAACTTCTCTGTGCCTCAGTTACCTCATCTGTAAAATGGGGATTAAGACTGTGAGTCTCACATGGTACAACCTGATTACCCTGTATCTACCCCAGTGCTTAGAACAGTGCTCTGCACATAGTAAGCCCTTAACAAATAACATTATTATTATTATTATGACTTCCATTCTACTGCCGCTATTACTGCTGTGGCTAACACCAGTGCTACTCTTACTACTAACTGTAAAATGAGGATGAAGACTTTGAACCCCACGTGGGACAACCTGATCACCTTGTATTCATTCAATAGTATTTATTCATTCAATAGTATTTATTGGGCGCTTACTATGTGCAGAGCACTGTACTAAGCGCTTGGAATGAACAAGTCAGCAACAGATAGAGACAGTTCCTGCTGTTTGACGGGCTTACAGTCTAATCAGGGGAGACAGACAGACAAGAGCAATGGCAATAAATAGAATCAATAGAGTCAAGGGAAAGAACATCTCGTAAAAACAATGGCAACTAAATCGAATCAAGTAGTATCAATAGTATCCTCCCCAGCACTTAGAACAGTGCCTTGCACATAATAAGCGCTTAACAAATGCCATCATTGTTATTACTAAAAGCGTGAGCTCCACGAGGGACTACCCAATTACCCTGTATCTCCCCCAGTGCTTAGAACGGTGCTTGGCACATAATAAGCCCTTAACAAATCCCATCATTAATAATCATCATCATAATAATAATAATGGCATTTGTTAAGTGCTTACTTTGTGCCAAGCACTATTCTAAGTGCTGGGGGGGGGATACATCGTGATCAAGTTGTCCCACTTGAGGATCCCAGTCTTCATCCCGATTTTACAGATGAGGTCACTGAGGCACAGAGAAGTGAAGTGACTTGCCCAAGGTCACACAGCTGATAAGTGGCGGAGGCGGGATTAGAACCCATGACCTCTGACTCCCAAGCCCAGGCTCTTTCCACTGAGCCACGCTGCTTCTGTATTATTACTACTATTACTACTCTCACTACTACTGCTGCTACTAGTACTATTATTACTACTACAAATGGTCAATTGGTCAAATTGATCATCAATGGACTATTTAACTAATTAATGGACTAATCCCTTAATTAATGGACCATCAATGGACTAATTAACAGACTAATCGGTCACGGGTTCAAATCCCATCTCCACCGCTTGCCAGCTGTGTGATTTGGGGCAAGTCACTTAACTACTCTGTTCCTCAGTTACCTCATCTGTAAAATGAGGATTAAGACTGTGCACCCCGAGTGGGACAACCTGATCACCTTGCATCCTCTCCAGCGCTTAGAACAGTGCTTTGCACATAGTAAGCACTTAACAAATGCTGTTATTATTATTATTACTATTTCTACTACCCCTACTACTACTGCTACTAACTATTACTAATAACGTGGTATTTGGTAAGCTCTTATTATGTGCCCAACACTGTTTTAAGCAATGGGGTAGATAATAATGTTGGTATTTGTTAAGCGCTTACTTTGTGCAGAGCACTGTTCTAAGCACTGGGGTAGATACAGGGTAATCAGGTTGTCCCATGTGAGGCTCACAGTTAATCCCCATTTTACAGATGAGGTAACTGAGGCACAGAGAAGTGAAGTGACTTGTCCACAGTCACACAGCTGGCAAGCGGCGGAGCCGGAATTCGAACCCACGACCTCTGACTCCCAAGCCCGAGCTCTTTCCACTGAGCCACGCTGCAAGGTAATCAAGTAGGACACAGTCCCTGTCCCACATGTGGCTTACAGTCTTAATCTCCATTTTACAGATGAGGTAATTGAGGCCACAAGCCGACTTGTGGTAGAGTCAGAATTAGAGCCCACTAACTCTGTTACTACTACGACCACCACCACCACCAGAACTATGCAGGTGAAGGAACCATGAGCAGGTTTCTTTCTTCTCAGAACCATCCAGATACAAGATAAACAGGTCCATGTCCCCCATGAGGCTCATAGCCTGAATTCCTGTTTTACAGATGCGGTAACTGAGGCCCATAGAAGTTAAGTGCCCAAGGTCACACAGCAGATGAATAGTGGAGCCAGGCTTAGAACCCAGGTCCTTCTGACTCCCAGGCCACTACTCTTTCCACTAGGCCATGCTGTTTCCCTATTTTGCCTTTCTACCCCAGTGCTGAGCACAGTGCTTGGCATGTGGTCAACACTTAATGAATCAGAGACTGACTAATGGGGATTAGCGCAGGTGGCCCCCAGCCAGGCTCTGGCACTCTCTGCAACTGCAGTCCTGGCTGACTCTGGAAAGCTGTGACGCCTGTGTCTAGCCGAGCATCTCCTGGAGGCCTAGTCCTCTTAGAACCGTAACCTCCGGCCAACTCTCCCTCTGAGGAGCCTGCCACAGATCCCCGGATGGGAACGGCATATTGCCCAGGGCTATTTTTTCCTAACAATTGCATAATTCAGAAGCAAATGGGTTTTGTTTGGGACAGGCCGAGGCCTGGAGCCACGGGCGGTGGAGCTGTAGGCAGGGAGAGACCAGCTCTCTCTTTGAGCGGGGTTGTAGGGGGGGCAGGTCTGGGCGGACGTCCCAGGAGGGGCACACCCATCGTTGGCCTGGTCTGCCAGGGGGCCAGGGCAGGGAGTGAGGGAGGAAGAGGCATCTGCCCGGATCCAGCCCTCCTGCCCTCTTGTGGGGAGCAAGACACCCTCTGTTCACTGACCCTGCGCTCTCCTCTGCACGTAAATGCATTCCTCGGGCCTGGCCCACCTTCTGTATTGCCACTCATTCGTTAAATTCCTCAGCACTGAGGGCAAACCCAGGTCGGCGACGAGAGGGACTGAACTCTGGAAAGGGCCAGTGGGTAGGGGATGCATGGCCGACTCCCATGGGAATGACTCCTTCCTCCTCAAGAATGTTATCTGGTGGGTGACATTTCTCAGGGCCTACCTCCTTTCACAGTCAGGCTGGGCAAACTTGGTCTGCTGGGTGCATGGCATGGTTGGGGGGCGTGCGAGGGGTTAGGACGGGGCCGACTGGCATCAGCTGGTCAGAATGCTGAGATCGATTTCAGCAGAGAGGGCCCTTGCCCCTGGCCCAGCCTATTTTGGGGCCGGCTCTAATATTAGCTTCTTGCTGGACTGTGGTATTAGCTGTCTCGTGCCAGGTGCCCCTTCCCTCGTCTGGCCCCCCCCAGCAGCATCCCACACTCCCCTGACTGCTGGAACGGCGGGGACTCCTCTTCTGTCTCAGATCCCCTGGCCCCGGAGGGATGTTTGGCAGGGAGCTATTTGAAGATTACCCACAAGGGGAAGAGTGCAATGATATGAGCCCCGCCCCGCTCGGCCTCCTAGGGGTTTGCCAGACTCCTGGAGCTGATCCAGACTTTTGGGGGGTGGCCCCTCCCCAGTCCTCCCCACATCAACTTTTCCGCTCCGTCATAAAGAGGAAGCAGTCCACCAAAAGCTCAAGGCTGAGCCCCAGACTGGCTCAATGTTGTCTTCCACTTTCAAATGCTATGAGTTCCCCTTCTCCTCCTCTTCCCAGAGGAATCCCCGTCGAGACCAGCCCCTTATGCTCATTGTGGCCCAGTAATGGTGCTGGGTCCATCCTTAGTGTCGGGCCATTTGACCCCATCCAGTCTCCCCGGTCGGGCTATAAGTGCCCGTCCGTCCTCTGGAACTGCCCAGCTCCAAGTGTGGAGGGCACTCTTGGATATAGTTGACCTACTCTTGGACTCCAGGATGGAATGGAATGTTTGAGGCAGACACAAAAGGGTCATTTGCCTTGATGGACTAAAAGGTCTGGAGATGCCCTCTCCTGATGGCCCCTAGATTTGAGGTTAGAGTGAGCTTTGTCTGGCCAGGATTTTCATCCTCCCTCCCCTACCTACAAGCCAAGGAGCTGCCTGGGGATGTCTGCCCCTCCCCCCGTGCCCCACAGACTAGCCTTTCTGCTTCTCCCCCCTTCCTGGCACATGTCCTGGAGAGAGTTGGGACAGCCCGCCGGCTCCCTATCTCACTTCCCTTTCTCAGCCCCCATGGACCAGACTCGTGGCTGGGGAAAGTGCCGAGATTGGATGGAGCAGGGGGTCACCGGATCCCTCCCCCCAGCTCCCTCCCTACCCTTCCCCTTCTCTGGCCAGCTGGACTCCCACAGGCACACACCCCTAGACTGCTCTTGAACTCTCTGCCTGACAATCTCCCAGCCGGGCAACAGCCAGGGGCCAACAGTGGAGCGAGGCCAGGCCTCGTCTGGCCTGCCGAACTTGACCACCCCCACAAGGGAAGAGACTCCATAAATTCCTTAGAATTTTTTCTTCTTTCCCTGACTGAGCTGAGGATCAGCTGGAGGGCAGAAGCGAGCAGGATTTGCATCCAGGAATCCCCAAATCTGGTGGTCCTGCTAAGAGTCATTGTGTCTTTTTCCTCCTCCCCCAACCCTCCTTCTCTTTTTCTTCCTCCTCCCATCCTTCCCCTCTACCTCCTCCTTTTCCTCCTCCTTTTCTTCCTCCTTCTCTTCCTCCTCCTCTAGCTTTGTGCTCATGTCTCCCCTATTAGCTGGGAAACAGCATGACATAGTGGATAAAGCGCTGGCCTAGGAGTCTGAAGGTCGTGAATTCTAATCCTGGCTCCTCCACTTGTCTGCTGTATGACCTTGGGCTAGTCACCTCACTTCTCTGAGCCTCAGTTTCCTCATCTGTCAAATGGGGATTAAGACTGTGAGCCCTGTGTCCCACCTGATTTGCTTGTATCTACCTTAGTGCTTAGTACAGTGTCTGGCACACAGTAAACACTTAACAAATACTACAGTTATTATTATCATTATTATTATTATTAGATGATACATTCCTTAAGAACATGGGACCTGTGTCTGGCTAATGTGGTCCTCTCCAGAACTGAGTACAGAGGACCCAAATGATGCACAAAAAATAGATTTGATTACTGGACATTTTGTGTTTGCCTTTGCTTCTCTTCCTTTCTCATGCTTCATTCTTGCCTTCTTCCCAACCTCACCCCAGTTTTCTTCACTACTTTTCATCCTTCTGACAGGGATGGTTTCTCCCACTCCCCCAACAACATGGGCATGGGGAGGGGGGGCATTCCCTGGTATCAGGCCTCTGGAGAATCTTCCAGGGGTGAGGTTTCTGGAGATTGGGGATTTCCCCCTGAGGACATCACTAGAGTGATGGGGATTGGAGCAGGACAATGTGTCTGCTGTCCCTCCTCCAGTTTAGCTTTACAGACAATAATAATAATAATATTTTATGGAGGAGCAGTGTGGCTTAGTGGAAAGAGCATGTACTTGGGAGTCAGAGGTCATGGGTTCTAATCCCGGCTCCGCCACTTGTCAGCTGTGTGTCTGTGGGCAAGTCACTCAACCTCTCGGTACCTCAGTTACCTCATCTGTAAAATGGGGATTAAAACTGTGAGCCCCACGTGGGACAGCCTGATTACCTTGTATTTCCCCCAGCAGTTAGAACAGTGCTTGGCACATAATAAGCGCTTAACAAATACCATTATTATTGCTATCATTATGGTATTTATTAAGTACTTACTATGTGCCTAGTACTGTACTAAGCTCTAGGGTAGATACAAGATAATCAGGTTGGACTCAATCCCCACCCTACAAGGGGATCACAGGATAGGTGGAAGGGAGTATGATTTAATCCCCATCTTTCAGATGAATTTAGGTACAGCAAATTCAGTGACTTACCCAGGATCACACATCAGCCAAGCAGCAGAGCTGGGATTAGAACCCAGGTCCTCTGATTCCCAGGCTGGTGCTCTTTCCACTAGGTTATACTCCTTCCAAATGTCCTTTGGGATAATTCAACTATGCCTTCAATGAACCTCTTCTTCCTCTGTCTCTTTTCTATTCTCCCCATACCCTTTCGCTTTTCCATTCCTCCCCTCTATTCCCTATCTGCCCCTTGTTCATCAAGTCCCATCAATTAATCAACCAAGCAACTGTTTGCAGACTACTATATTAAGCTCAAGTGAGATATTTGAGGGACAGGGAATGTGCACAATTTCTATTTGTTATTCTTCCCCAGTGCTTAGTACAGAGCTCAGAACTGTAAAAATACTACTAAATTGTTTAGTATTTACCATTAAAAAACACTATGAAAAAATGGGAGAGAACAGTGCAAATATAATAATGATATTTGTTAAACACTTAGCATGTGCCAAGCACTGTGGTTGATAAAAGATAGCCAGATCGGACACAGTCCCTACCCACATGAAGTTCGCAGTCTAAGGTGGAGGGAGAACTGGCATCTTATCTCCATTTTATGGATGAGGAAACAGAGAAGTGAAGTGACTCAACCAAAGTTACACAGCAAGCCAGTGGCTGAGCTGGATTAGAACCCAGAACCTCTGACTTCCAGGACTCTGTCTTTTCCAGTAGGCTATGCCATTTATCTTCCTCCCCCTTTCTCTTGCCTCACCACCCATTCCTATCCATAACTCTCGGTCTCTGCTGGGTTTCAAACGTGCAGATATAAGACACTTCAATGGGCTGGGAAACTGCATGGCCAAAAGTTATTTATGGAGAGCAGCCCATGTCCTTGGCTCGACATATCCCACACGACCCTAGTCCCTCCTTGAAGTCTGAGCTAAATCCATTCGGGACCTCAAAGCAGGACCTGGAAATGTGATCCGATGATCAGAACCCCAGTAGGGAGCTGGGGGTCTCTGGGCATAGCCTGCTTCTCTGGGTCAATTAAATGGGCTCCTTTTCCTCCCTTCCCCCCCCCCCCGTCTCCCCCCTCCACTGTTCCCCCATCCCCGATATTGCCCCTGAACTTATTCCCAGGCTTCCGCCTCCAGACAGAAGTTCTGAGCAAGCCTTCTGGGGTCCTCCGGGGACTGAGGAGGAGTGGGAAAGCGGGTGGAAAAGACTTCCCCTCCTGAGACAAGACCAGAGGCTGCTCAGCCCACAGAGTGTAGTGGGAGATTTCCGGCTTTCCCAGGATGCCTTGTCCGGTCGGGGCCTTCTGACCTCTCCCTACCCTCCACCGCCTGCCTGTTCCCAAGGCACCAGCCACACTGGTGGCCGGATGTCAGTTGGATGCAGCTCTTTTCTCATTTTCTGTCCAACTGCCATTTTGCCCCCAGAGCTCCCTGGAAAAGCTGCCTGGAGGCCGGAGTGTGGGCTGGGGGAGAGGCCCCTGCACCCTGGCCAGGATCAGACCCTGCAGATTGGCCCCAGAAGCCCCAGGGTCCTGCCCTTGGTGGCGTGATGGGGCAGGACCCCATGAAGGAGGCTGGATCCTGGGGTGCAGGGGAAGCTGTTACAGAGAACATCCCTCTCCTCCACACTCTGAGCCACCTCACACCATCCCAGCAGCCTCAGGAAGAGGGTCCTGTGGGTGGAAAGCAATCCTGCTCAACTGCTGTTCATTTCTGATTTTCCTCCCCTTAATAATAATGATGGCATGTGTTAAGCACTTACTTTGTGCCAGGTACTGTACTAAGCGTTAGGGTGGATACAAGCAAATCATGTTGGACACAGTCCCTTATCCCACGTGGTGTTCACGGTCTTAATCCCCATTTTGCAGATGAGGAAACTGAGGCCCAGAAAAGTGAAGTGATTTGCCCAAGGTCACACAGCAGACAAGTGGGGGAGCCAGGATTAGAACCCATGACCTTCTGACTCCCAGGCCTGTGCTCTATTCACTACGCCATGCTGCTTAATGTGATACATTACTGATCCTGACCCTTCCCGGCCAGGCTGCTCTCCTCGGTCACCCTTTCCTGCCTCATCAGGCAAGGACTAAAAACCGGGCTGCCATAGCCACTGGGCCTGAAGAACTCAGAAGCAGTGAGGTCTAGTGCAAAGAACCTTGGACTGGGAGTCAGGAAACCTGGGTTTTAAACCCAGCTTCACCACTTGCCTAAGGAATAACTTTGGGCAAGTCACTTCACTTCTCTGGGTCTCAGTTTCCTCACCTGTAAATTGGGAATTCAACACCTTCAGGACATTTCTATCAGGATGTTCCATGGTTACCTCAAATTTAACATGTCCAAAACAGAACTTCTCATCTTCCCACCAAAACCCTGTTTTCCCTCTGACTTGCATGTTTCTGTAGACAACACCACCATCCTCCCTGTCTCACATGCCTGTTGTTTTTGTTGTTTTATGCTCTCCAGTCATGTCCCACCCATAGTAACACTATGGACACATCTCTCCCAGAGCACCCCACCTCCATCTGCAATTGTTCTGGAAGTGAATCCATAGAGTTTTCTTCGTAAAAGTACAACAGTGGTTTACCATTGCTTCCTTCTGCTCAGTAAACCCGAATCTCCACCCTTGACTCTCTCCATGCCACCGCTGCCCAGCACAGGTGAGTTTTGACTTGTAGCAGATTGCTTTCTATTCGCTATCCACTGTGCAAGCTGGGAATGGAATGGATGTGCCTCTGCTTAACTCTCCTCCTGTAGTCAAGACTGGCAGAGGACTGGAAACTCTCCAGGCGTGACCCTGAGAGGTGCACATGTCCGTAACTTCGACATTATCCTTGACTCATCTCTCTCATTCAACCCACATATTCAAACTGTCACAATCTTCACATAATATTGCTAAGATCCACCCTTTCCTCTCCATCCAAGCAGCTACCACGTTTAACCAAGCATTTATCCTATCCCACCTTCATTACTGCATCAGCCTCCTGGCTGACCTCCCAGCCTTCGGTCTCTCCTCTCTCCAGTCTATAATTCCCTCAGCTGTCCAGGTCATTTTTCTCCAGTCCATATTTCCCCACTCTTCAAGAACCTCCAGTGGATGCCCATCCACCTCCGCATCAAACAGACTACTTACCATTGGCCAGCACTGTCCAACCTCATTGACTTGGATCTACCCCAGTGCTTAGAAGAGTCCTCCGCACATAGTAAGGGTTTAACGAGTACCATTATTATTAGTATTATTATTACTGTAGCACTCAATCACCTTGCCCCCCGTCCTACCTTACTTCATTCCTTTAATACAGCTCAGGCCACACTCTCTGCTCCTCTAGTGCCAACCTGCTCACAGGGCATCAATCTCAACTATCTTGCCACCAACCTCTGTCCCACATCCTGCCTCTGGCCTGGTATATTAACGGTGGTATTTGTTAAGCGCTTACCATGCACCAGGCACTGTTCTTAGCGATGGGGTAGTTACAAGCTAATCAGTCTTAATTCCCATTTTACAGATGAAGTAACTGAGGCACAGAGAAGTGAAGTGACTTGCCCAAGGTCACACAGCAGACAAGTGGCAGATCTGGTATTAGAACCCATGGCTTTCTGTCTCCCAGGCCCATGCTCTATCTACTATACCATGCTGATTCTTTATGTCCTCCTTCATACCTGACAGACGATCACTTCACCGTTTCAAAGTTTTAATGAAGGCACATCTCCTGCTAAAGCCCTAATTTCCTCTTCTCCCACACCATTCTGTTTCTCCTCTGTACCCCTTCCCCAGTCCTGCAGCACTTCTTACTTATCCCTAATTTATATCTGTCTTTCCCTCTAGACTGTAAACTTGTCATGGGCAGGAAACATCTCTATTCCCTCTGTTGTACTCTCCCAAGTGTTCAGTACAGTGTTCTGCACACAATATGATTGATTGATTACATAGACCGTGAGCCTCATGTGGAACTGCCACTGTGTCCAACCTGCTTATCCTGTATCTACTCCAGTGGTTAGTTCAGTGCTTGGCATATAGTAAGCAATTAAATTTTTTTTATTATTGTTGTTATTATCGTCATCATCATCATCATCATTATCAGGTCTCACCTGGGGCTCACTAAGTAGGAGGGCGAACGGGTATTGAATCCCCATTTCACAGATGAAGGAACTGAGGCAAAGAAAAGTTAAGTGACTTGTCCAAGATCATACAGCAGTGAAGTGGCAGGATTGGGATTATAACCCAGGCCCTCTGGCTCCCAGGCCAGTGCACTTTGAATAGATCTACACTTTTCCCAAACTAGGCCAGGCTGCTTCCCATTATTACTACTGGTGATCCGGCAGGGTGGAGGTCCCTGGCTACCCTCCCTGTGTAGTTTCACTACTCTCGGAACCCTCCACTGCAAACAATAGCCATCACAGGTAAGATCATACAGGCCAGTGGTCAGCTGGACAAGAGTTTCCCCTAGTCTCCCCAAGCACCACCCCTCCCTTTGAAACCAGACGTGGAGGTAGGTCTGCACAGAGTAAGCGCTTAATAAGTACCACTGATTGATTACTGAGCTGCTTTTCCTTCTTTGTGGGCAAAAACCTCCCTTTCTCTGGGCCAAGCTACAGGTCCATTCTACTCCCCAGATCAGGGTCTGCTTTGCTCAGGGGTAGGTGCAAGTCGAGGATAAGCTGTTGCTGAAGTTCCCGGGGTTCCGGGGGAGCGGTCTAGCAGAACTCCCTTGCCATTGCCCCGGTGCCATGGCAACAGGACAACAAACATCCCTTTAAGATTCCAACCTGACATCATTCTCCGGGAGCCTCCAGCTTACTCTCGACCTCAGCAGCTGCTTCTGCCCCAGGGGGAGGGGAAGTTCCTCGAGTTGGATGCGTCCAAGAGAGCTACCTGGCCGGATCTTGGCCGCGTCTTACCCCCACGCCTGCCTCCTGACCTCTGTCCCCGAAAGAGAAAACCCCAAGTAGCTGCAGCCTACCTCAGCCGGCCCGCTTCTGACCTTGGGGCAGGGAGACCCGGACACTGCGGAGAGGCTGGGAAGGGGATTCAGGAGTGATCCTGGCAGAGGGGGGCAGCAGGTCTGGACATGTTGGATGACCTGGGTGGTGCCAGGGCTCTCAGCTGCTGAGTCAGGCTCTGGGGTTCTAGGAGGAGTTCCTGCCAGAGGAGATGGCTGAGGGGAAGAAGGGCAAAGCCCCATTTGATGGCAGTGGCAGTCGTCCCACCTGGCTGCCCAGACTGCTCCGGCAGGAGACCAAGTGCACTCCTGTCATCATGACAAAACTGAAGGGTGAGTGGTACGGGGACCCCTCCATCCCAGCACCACTTTCCACCCCTCACTTCCACACCCCACTGGTACCTTCGGACTGGCTGCCCCAAGTAGGGAAATATTTACCCACCCCCCATGGTCCGCATGATGTCACTGTGTGACCCTCGGTGTACACCCAATGTTCTGTAGGTTGTTGTCTGCTGCATGCAGGTGCAGTGTCCTCTGTGATGTCACAGTGTGTGTACGTGCAGTACCCTGTATGATGTCACTCTGTAGCAGTGCTTGCATCCTGTGTGACGTCACCTTGTCATTGCAGTGTCCTGTATGTATGGTGTCACACTCTCATGGTGCATGCATGCAGTGTTCTGTATGATGTCACTCTGTCACAGTGTGTGCAACTTGTATGATGTCACCCTGCCATAGTGGTGCATGTGTAGTATCCTATATGATGTCACCCTTTCATGATGCGTGCACACAGTGTCTTGTTTGATGTCACCGTACCACAGTGTGTGTACGTAGAGTCCTTTAGGATGCACACGTAGCTTACTGTAATGTCGAGATAGGGAATTCTGTGCAGACTCTGGCCCTGTAGCGTTTAGTACCCTGCCCCTCCCACCCCTGTTTCCGAGCTATTGTATTCCCCTCCCTAGCCCCTGTTCACAGGCACTTTGAAACAGCTGATTTTCACTGGGGACCATAGTAACCAGCGTCACCCCACACTGGGATAGCCCCCTCAGAAAGAAGGGATGGGAACTGTGTCTCTGTGAAGCTCGTTCCTCACAGGAGGGGCCCGAGGAGGGGTGGACAGCCTGGAAGAAGTGTGCAGGGTCCCTGAGATGAACCCGGTATCTATCTTAATTACTCACATACTTGTCTCCACCACACAATCCCTCCTGCAAAGAGGAGTTTCTTTTTATAAACAGGTGTGTTCCCAAGAGAGGGGGCATGGGGAGAGGGGACAGGGGATACCGTAATTAAATGAATGTCTTTTGACAGGAGCACTTGGGAGAACGCAATGGGATTAAGAGATACAGTCTGAAGTGCTCTCCTTTTTTCCTTCTGGCTTCTCTTTCCTTTCTTTTCTTCTCTTTTTTGTTCTGCTACCCTTACTGTCAGACTTAATTCCCTTAAAGGTGGCCCCTCCCTGTTTTGGGATTGATAAGATTATATTAATAGTCACTGTGATGTTTGTTAAGCACTTACTCTGAGCCAAAAACTTAACAAAGTGTTGAGGTAGATACAAGATCATCAGGTGGGATGCAGTGTCTGTCCCACCTGGGGTTCACAGACTAAAGGGGAGGGAGAATAGGTAGCAAATCCCCATATTAGAGAGAAGAAAACTTAGGTGCAGAGTTAGTTAATTGCCCAAAGTCACAGAGCAGGTAAGCGGCAGAGCAGGGATTAGAACCCAGCTCTTCTGACTCTGTGGACCCATGCTCTTTCCACTAAGTCATGCTGCTTTCAAGATTTCTGCAAATTTATATGACCGATCATAAGTCACCCTGAACCTTTGAAGAGGGAAATTTAGGGGAAAAACAGTGACTTCCTGGACACCCTATTCATGCTTTCCATAGCTCTGTGGCACAGGGGCAATTCCAAATTCCCTCTGGAGGCATCTGGGCTCCGGTTGGCTCAGTGTCATCCCTCCACTCTGCCTGGCTAACATTTTCTTTTGTGTTTCCACCTCTTCCCTAGGTCCTGGATCTGGGAAATATTCCCGGCAGCCCTGCACTGGATACATAGACCATGACATCACCATGTTCAGGGAGCCCGCCTACACCTTCCGCATCATGCACTCGGGAAAAAGTGAGGCTGAGGGGTGAGGGAGGGGAGGAGCAGGGGTTGGGAGGCAGGCTTGGAGAATGAAGGCAGAGGGAAGGGGAGGGGAGGAGGAAAGGTGAAAAAGAGGAACTTCTTCCTCTAGCTTTCTTTCATCTTCTAGCCAAGCCCTGCCCCAGGGAGATGGCACTGGTAGAGCAAAGATGATACCCTACATGATGTGGGTTTGTTGGTAAGAACCTCAGGTTAGCCCTGCAGACATCCTCATTGGCCCCCAACAATACATAAGCCAGGCTTGCATTTAAGTCCAACTGTCTACCAGCCTGCAGTTTAACCAACCTGAAAAATCTACCCCAGCCCATCCTGGCCAAGATCAGGTCTGACAAGTGAAGCACCTAATGCCCTTGAGTCTCAGAGTCACCTGGAGAAACATGGTACTGAATGGGGTGGGGCGGGGGTACGGCAACCATTTTCCAAACTTGCTTGAGACAGCAGTATCTTCTGGGTCCAGAGCCTGTGGGCTAAAGCTAATTTTCCTAGATGGCCAAATCCATTTTCCAGGTTCTTCCCCAACAACCCTTCCCAGAGAACGCTTCTACAACCTCTCCTTTAGTTTGGCTCTGGCATTTCCCCATAAGGAAGCAATGGATTTGTGGGAATCATATTGAATGAGCACCTACTGAGTGCCAGGGCCTTTACTGTGTACTTGGGAAGTTCAACCAAAGTATAAAGCCTGTTCCCGCTCATGAGGAGCTGATGCTCTCATTGAGACTCTGGCTCATCTGAAGGAGAGGAGGCTGGTCTTGGTATACAAGGAACCGGCGCCGGTCTGGGTATCCAAAGGAAAGGACACTCCCTGTCAATTGAAGTGGGCCATCCTTTCTTGGCATATGTGGAACTGGATGGCATGGGTTGCATTACCAAAATGGCTCTAGATGGCAGACTTAATCGCATTGGAGACCATCCCCACCCCAAATAAGCTCCCCTTCCCCCATACCCCTACCCCAAGGACCCCCTTTAAGTGCAGGCTTCAGGCTACTGTGACAGCTGGACAGTAGTGATCTGCTCTGTTGTTATGTTTGCTAAGGAGACTTTCCCTTTGAGTCTCTGGTCTGAGAGCCAAACTTGGAGGCAAGAACTTAAATGGGAATGAATTCCTAGCTTAATTTAGGTCCTGAAAGCAGGGGGCTGGACTAGATGACCTCTGGGAGCAGGGCTTGGGAGGAATCATTCAGGATCTCCTCTCCTCCTGACACTCTCTTGCAGGATACTCTGACCCCTGCAGTCCTGGACCTTGCTATTACTTCAACCCAAATCTCACCCGCTTCGGAATGTCCCACAGCCCACAGGTCTCCATTTTCGAGCGGCTGCCCAATTTACGTAAGTCTCTTAACTTCTCAGGACCTCGCTTTCCTCATTTGCAAAATCAGGATAAAATACCTGTTTGTTATTATTCTATTTGTTAAGTCCTTACTATGTGTGAAACACTCTTCTAAGCACTGGGGTAGCTACAGATTAATCAGGTCCGTCACAGGCCCTGATCCACTTGGGCTCACAGTTTAAGTAGGAAGGAGAACAGATATTTCTTCCAAGCCCATGCTCTTTCTACTAGGGTCTTCCTCTTAGAATGTAAGCCCCATGAGGGATAGGATTCTTGTCTCTGCCCCAGAGTTGAGCACAGGGCTTGGCTCAGAGTAGAACTTATTAAAGGCCATCTTTAGAGCAAGCAGCATGAGGTAGTAGGTAGAACACTGGCCTGGAATTCAGAATATCATGTGTTCTAATCCCAGCTCTGCCACTTTTCTACTGGGTAAACTTGGGCAAGCCATTTCATTTCTCTGGGCCTCCGGTTCCTTCTCTGAAAAATGGGGATTAAGACTGTGAGTCCCATATGGCATGGGGATTGTCCAATCCAGTTTGCTTGAACCTTCCCCAGTGCTTAGTACAATGCCTGGCACATAGTAAGGGCTTAACAAATACTATTATTATTATTATTTACTATTCTACATAATCCATTGGGCCACCAAGCAAATGCCCAAAAGTTCTTTGGGGTAATCAGCCTTGGCTGTACAGACCCTAACACCCCACTGGCTCTCTTTGGAGTTGACCGTTGTCATTTCTTGCCTCTAAATAGAGCACCTACTTTCTCGGTCCGGGTCATATGGCCTAACCAACTCCCCTAGAAGAGGTCAGGGCAGAGGGGAGCTGGCCCTGAAACAGAGAAGCAGCATGGCCTAATGCATAGAACATGAGCCTGGGAGTCAGAAGGACTTGGGTTCTAATTCCAACTCTAGCTCCTGTCTGCTCTGTCATCTTGGATGAGTCGCTTGGACAGGGACAGGGGCTGTGTCCAATCTGATGGCCTTGCATACACCTCAGCACTTTGTAGAGTCTTGGCACATAGTAAGCGCTTAACCAATGGCATTATTTTTATTAAGGAGGGAGGAAAATAATAATAATGATATAATTATGATACTTGTGAAGCACTTACTATGTGCCAAGCACTGTTCTAAGCGCTGGGGTAAATACAAGTTAATCAGGTTGGACACAGTCCCTGTCCCATATGAGGCTCACAATCTTAGTAAGACCTCTCAACTCTGGAGGAACTTTTGGAAGACTCCTGCTGACTTCCAGCCCAAAGCAGAGGATGACAAGAGATCATAAAATATTCCTTTTCCCCCCTCCTTAGACTGCGAGCCTCGTGTGACTCAGGTAATAATAATAATAATAATGTTGGTATTTGCTAAGCGCTTACTACGTGCAGAGCACTGTTAGAGAGAGGGGAATGTGACCAATCTACTTCTATAGCATCTACTCCAGTGCTTGGCACCAAGATAGATAGACACCATCTCTGCCCTCAAGGAGCTTACAGTCTGGCAGGAAAGATTGAAATTTCTATGTGAAGTTGTTCTTCATAGTTGAAGAAGACTCCGCTGATGGTGAAGTTCACTTAATGAAAGTTCGTGTGGCTGCAAAGGCCTTTGTGAGACCCACCTTCCCATCCTGGCTACAGTGAGCACAAAAAAAGGCCTTCCCTCTTTGTGTTGTCATGCTTGACGTTTGCAGTGCCTGATGCTGTTTTGTCTTTTGCCTTCTGGTCGCCTTGTAAATGTGTAATGAATACCACCATTATTCTTGCTAGTCTGCCTTTCTACTTGAAGTCATCAAGTGTTTTCATGGCTACTAGCTCATTTGCTCCCCTCCAACTCTCTTTGATCAGTTGAAGCGTAGAAAGGTTAAGTGACTTGCCCCAGCTCACCCACCCCATCATCAGAGGGCAAGTGCTTTCTCATCCTGCTGTAGGGCTCTTCCATGTATCCACCCAGAGGACCCCGCTGCAGAAACCTCCTAGAGGCTGGAAGGTGTTCAGAGAGGTGCCCAAGGAGGGGAGCGGAGAACAGCGTGTTTCCCAGTGCTGGCTCCTGACCTGGGTGGCCATCCTATGTGCGCCCCTGGCTCTGAGCCCGACCACGGGGGCACAACGCCCATCCACTGCCGCCGCCGCTGCCACCAAGCTCAGACCCCACCGAAACCACACGTTTAAAAGGGCCGTCACTCACCCTGGGTGGAGCTGCCAGGCAGGAAATGGAGACAGATCATTGCAGTTTCCTTGCCCCAGAAATAGGAGAGGGGTACACCACCCAGGAAACAGGAGCTGCTGAAGTGGGCACTATGTGGCACAGAGTGGGCGGAGGGCTCACCAGATGGAGGGTCTGTCCCCTCTTTTTTCCTGAGTTTAAGAGTGGTCCCTCCCAGATGCAGAGGGATGGATTGGATGACTCCTTGAGGCTCCATGGCTTCTTCTCTGAACTTGGGTCCCTGGTGAACTGAGGAGCCAGTGGGCACTTGGCATTCCTTTGAGCCCCCTGAAATAGGAGCCACCAGGATCTTGAAAGGGTAGACCCTGCCCCCCCACCTCAACCCCCCTCCCAAAAATGGAAGCAGTTTTTCCAACCCCATCAAATCCCCTTCTTTCCTCTCCCCCATTCAGTGCTGGGATAATTATCCCTTCCTCCTAGCTCCCTAGCTGGCTGACCCCTGGATAGCCACCCCAGGGATGCTAGCGTCCTGCCCTACATCCACAGGGATGGAGAGGATTGGAAGAAGCCATGATCCAGGACAGGGGGCTGAGAACTCCCTCTTCCCCCAGCTCCTGCCTCTGGCCTCCCACTGGGGACACCTGACGATCTGCCCTGAGCCGATCACATTAGACTCCAAGAGGATGCAGGAGGAGTCCAGAGGAGGCTGAGGAGGCTGGAGAAAGACAGAGGAGGGGATCTGGGCCACATTACTATCCTCCCCCTGCTCCTCTCTGGTCCAGCTTGAGAAATCTGAGGTCGAGGAGTTGAGACCCGGGTTGTTTGAATCTGCAGACCTCAAATGGGCAGTCCTATTGGCCACCAGCTTTCAAACTTTAGATCCAAACTTTAGCTCCTAGGCCAGTGGCCCTTCTTGAGCTCAGAGGGCCAATGGTCCTGGCAGATACAGCCTGGGTTGGGGCTGGGAGGGAGGAGGTGGAGAGGTGGGTCCAGGGACCTGGAAAATGTCAAACAGGGGACAGCAGACCAAACAGGGGACAGCAGACCAGCCCTCCCAGCAGGCGGGTGGAGGAGGTGGGTCTGGGAGACTGGAGTCACAGCTGGAGCTGCCAGCGTGCTTCCCATCCCCTTCCCCTTCCCCCGCCCCCCAGTCCTGAATAATTCCCCACCCACCAATCCCCTGCCTGCCCCCCATCTCTACCCTCCCTGCCCAGCAACAGGCTTGTACTTCTGTCAGCCAAACAGAAGCTAATCCAGTCCTCTGTGGAGTGAGGCGGGGGAGCAAGAGAGCAGAGAGCTGAAGACGGGGCGGGTGGGGACTGAGACCTCAGGCTTCCAGCCGCTAATACTCATTCCTTATGGACTTGAGCTTGGACCAGCTGGGGCTTGGGTTTGGGAGGTCGGGATTGGCCCATGAGGAGAAAGAGCACTGGCCAGGAGGACCTGGAAATTTGGATAGACTTGACCTTGATTTGTCTCCCATGTGGAGGAGGAGGCGATGGGGTGAGTGGTTGTCAATAACCAAATTGACAGTCTTGACTGATCTCTAGTGAAGCAGTATGGCCTAATGGAGCCAGTATAGAAGCGGAAGACAGGAGACCCGGGTTCTAATCCCGCCTGGGTCACTTGTCTACTGTGTGAACTTGGATAAGTCACTTAACCACTCTAGGCCTCAGTTTCCTCATCTGTAAAATGAGGGTAAAATACTTGTTCTCTCTTCAACATATACTGTGAGCCCCTTGTATCTTTTCTGGTGCTTGGCACAGCACTTGGTAAAGAATAAGCATTTAATAAATTCTGCACTTATTATTACTATTATTCCTACTGTCTGAGCACCACACTGGGCAGCAGATGTGCTCCTTGTCCCCAGCCCCTACAGCTCAGCTTCCCTGCAACTCCTCAACCCCGCAGCCCCACAGTCCCACAGGCTGGTCCCCGGTCTGACTGCTGTTGTTTGTTTGCAGGGACGGAGTCCACACCGGAGCCGGCGACCTATCACTGGGAGAAAGTGCCCCCGCCCGGAGAGCGCTGCGCCCCGGCGTTCTCTATGGGGAGTCGGTGGCCCTTCCGCGTGTCGGACCCCACTCCTGGCCCTGGCCAGTACTCCCTGCCACGGCCGCCCCCAGGACGTGGGCCTGGCCCCACCCTGGGCTCCACCTGCACTCTCTGGGCCTTCAACAAAGACCTGGTCCGGGGGCCTGGCCCCGCTGCCTACTCCCGGCCGGACCCTGACACCTTCCTGACCCGCAGTCCCTGCCACAGCCTGGCCTTGCGCCTCCAGCCGCCCAAGGGCTCAAGCTTGGGGCCCGGTCCAGGGGCCTACAATGTGCATCGGGTGACCATCCACAAGCCCCGGGCCCCTGCCTGCACCCTGCACATCAGGCACTCCGACTACCTCACCCCTCTGGTCATTGATGTGAAGGACTGATCCCTGTGCCTGCCCTTCCTGTCCAAGCCCAGGTGGCCCGGGGAGGCCGGGGGCATGGGGGACTGGGGAGTACTTGGGGGAGTAGGGGACTTCCCTTGCAGGGATATGGGAGCCGCTTCAGGGGTTCCCAGGACTCAGAGTGCCGGGTGTCTGGCACCAGCACCCTCCTGTAGACAGGAGTCCTCTCTCTGCCCAGACCCTTCCCCTCTCTGATAGCCTCGTCCTCCACTGTCCTCCATCCCACTGAATTTTATCTTAATAAAATAAAAGACTATTGATCTTAAGAGAGCGGGAGTTCTCTGTGGAAATAGAAATGGAACAGATTGCTGCCCAATGAGGGCATCCACATCTCCCTCACCTGTCTCCTTCACCTGTTCCTTCATCTGCCCCTTCACCTCTCCCCTTCACCTGCCCCTTCACCCCTACACTTCACCTTTTCATTCATTCATTGTCATATTTATTGAGTATTTACTGTGTGCAGGGCACTTTACTAAGCACTTGGGAGAGTACAGTACAACAATAAACAGACATATTCCCTGCCCACAATGAGCCCACAGTCTAGAGTCTGTGTATATATCTATGTTTCTATTTATTTGATGGTATTGATGCCTAACTACTTGTTTTGTTTTGCTGTCTGTCTCCCCCTTTTAGATTGTGAGCCCATTGTGGGGCAGGAATTGTTTCTATCAGTTGCTGAATTGTACATTCCAAGCGCTTAGGACAGTGCTCTGCACACAGTAAGCATTCAATAAATACGATTGATTGAATAAATAAATAAATGAATAGAGGGGAAGACAGACATCAACATAAATAAATAAACCACAGATAAGTACATAAGTGCTGTGGATTGGGAGGGAGGATAAATAAAGGGAGCTAGTCAGGGTTACGCAGAAGGGAGTACGAGAAGAGGAAAAGAGGGCTCAGTCAGGGAAGACCTCTTGGAGGAAATGTGCCTTCAAAAAATTTTTGAAGAGAGGGAGAGTAATTGTCTGTTGGATAAGAGGAGAGAGGGAGTTCCAGGGCAGAGGTAAAGCGTGGGCGAGAGATCGGCGGTGAGATAGGTGAGTTTGAGGTTTCACCTGCCCCTTCACCTGCATCCTTAACCTGCCTCTTCATCTCTATCCCTCACCGCCTCCTTCACCTCTCCCCTTCACTTGCCCCTTCACATTACCCTATTTATTTTGTTAATGAGATGTACATCACCCTGATTCTATTTATTTGCTATTGTTTTAATGAGATGTTCTTCCCCTTGATTCTATTTATTGCCATTGTTCTTGTCTGTCTGTCTCCCCCAGTTAGATTGTAAACCCGTCAAAGGGCAGGGACTGTCTCTATCTGTTACCGATTTGTACATTCCAAGGGCTTAGTACAGTGCTATGCACATAGTAAGCGCTCAATAAATACTATTAAATGAACGAATGAATCTGGCCCTTCACCAGACTCTTCACCTCACCTGTTTCTTTCATCTGACCCTTTCACCCATCTCCATCTCTCTCCTTCACCTCTACCCTTCACCTGTCTCTTTCACCTGCCCCTTTACCTGTCTCTTTCACT
The DNA here is from genome assembly GCF_004115215.2 of Ornithorhynchus anatinus. Classification (NCBI taxonomy): domain Eukaryota; kingdom Metazoa; phylum Chordata; class Mammalia; order Monotremata; family Ornithorhynchidae; genus Ornithorhynchus; species Ornithorhynchus anatinus. Next base: position 13,073,485 of record NC_041732.1, on the reverse strand, counting down.
TGCTCCCTTCACCGCCCCCTTCATCCACCCCTTTCACTTTCCAAGGAAAGCTACTGCATCAGAGGTTTGTTCGGTGGGCTTCCAGGGCCAGGCAATCGGGACTTAGTTAATGTGAGTGAGTGTGTTTGTGTGTAGGTGTGTGCATTTATTTGTAGATGTTTTCATATATATGCATGAGCTTTTGGCTAACTGTATATGTATAAGTGTATGTGGGGATGAAGTGCGGCAACAGTGAGTATATCTGTAGGTGTGTTGGTATATGTGTTCATGTGGGTGGTGATTGATAGCATGTGTTTATGTGTGCTAGGCCATTTACATGGTGGGGTGAGGGTGGGTGTGTGTTTGAGGCAGGCGGCTTCGCTGCCCCAAGAGTTTCTGGGATACTTGTCCTGGTCACAGAGCTGGGAAGCAGAAACTCCTCAAAACACCCTGTGAGAAGTAGGGGGGAGGCCCGAGGGGGGCCGGGGGAGGGGGCACTGATCATGGTGATCCCTTCCCCTACCCCTGCCATGCTACCACCGAGTTACAGAGGCACTTTTCATTACCCATGTGGCACAGTTTACCAATGGAAGGGAATCCTGCCAGAGGTAAACTTTTTCTGGAAAGTCCAGAACCTGGAAGGGTTATCTTGGGGATAACCAGGACCTCCCTCCCCCTGGCCCTACTTTCATTCCAGAGCCGTGGGGATCCCCTCCCAGGCCCCTGAAAACAGGGGCACCGCTTCTGACCCACAGCACTTGGTTCCAGGATGGTTACTGGAGTTAGGGCCCACCAGTTGGAAACCGGGCTGTTTGGGATACAACTGGCAGAATGGTGTCCCTGTATAGAGTCGCTGGCCGGCCTGAGTTTCGGTGTGGTTTGGGGATGACAGACCGTCCTGAGCGGTCGATGGAGCCCATGTGAGGAATACCCAGGGGGCAAAGACTGGAACGTCTGCCCAGAGTGAGGGTACCGGCTGGGATGATGCCAAGAAGGGCTGGTGCTGGAGGCTGGGGCAGGGGGCTTGTTTACTGTTTGGGGGCAGCACCCACGTGTCTCCTCTCCGCTGCAAGTGTCCACGTGTTTCTGCTCACGTTCGTAGGCCCATGTACCCCGTGGTTGGCTCGCCAGCCAGCCGGGCCAGGCAGGACCCTCGGGTTTTTGTCACAAGGTGGCAGTCTCGGCTTGCACATCTCTTGCCCAGAGTCGGCCTTCCCCCATCCTCCCTGCCGTCTTCCCTTCTTTCCCGGCCAAGGCTTGAGCAAGACCACCCTCTTCCTCGATCACGGAGTGGGTGCTGGGAAGTCTGGGTCTTATTAGGTAGGGGGAGCTTGGTCCAGGCTACAGAGAAGAAGAGCAGGGCGAAGCACGGCCTAGTAGATGGAGCACGGGCCTAGCAGTCTGAAGGTCAGTGACCTTTGGGTGAGTCACTTAACTTCTCTGTGCCTCAGTTCCCTCATTTGGAAAATGCGGATTAAGACCGTGAGCCCCGTGTGGAACAGGACTGAGTCCAATTCATTTATCTTATAACTACCCCAGTGCTTACAACAGTGCCTGGCACATAGTAAATACTAAGAAATACCATAATTATTATTTTTACTGGACACCCCTTCCCCTCTCCCCACTGCCACTCCCTCCCAGCACGCCCAGGCTCCTCAGGTGGGTTGGGTCACCCTGCCGCAGAACCACCCCAAGAGGAAACAGACCGATTTTGGGCCGGGATCTCAAGGCTCCTAGTTTCCTCAGTCACCCAGCCTCACCCCCACCCTTCCTACTAAATTACCAGTGAGTGCATTTCTGGTGAGCCTGTGCCTGCAGATAATATGTTCATCTGCATCTTAGGTTTTTAGCCATTAAACGTTTTGGGCATTTGGACTAGGTGATTGAGATGTCAGGTGTCCCAGCCTCCTGGCCCCCAGGATGGGCCCACGGGCCCTGTTCTTTTCCAGGAAGGTTGTGCTGGAGGGAGAAACCAGGATGCCCCAGAGTGGAGGGAAGGGTCGAAGAGTCAGGGGACCATGTCCTTCCTTAGGCCACCTCTGACCCTAAGGGAAGGTTGGATGGGTCTTTAAGGGAGAGGAGAGCTGAGGCAGCTAGGAAAAGCTCTTTGGAGTTGGGGGAAGGGGCAGGTGGGAGGGATATCTGGGCGATCTGGGTTGGGAAGACATGAAGGAAAGGAAAGAGCATAGGAGGAAAGAGACCTGAAAAAGGTGGAGAGAAATATGGGGGGAGGTAGGGAAAAAGACCCGCTCCTCCAGACTATAAGATCCTTGTGGGCAGGGCAGCTGTCTACCAAATCGATTACATTGTACTCTCCCAAGCACTTGGTACAGTGGTCTGCACACAGCACTCAATAACTACAAAAGATTGATTGATTGATTGATAGATTGAAAAGAGACTCGTGGGAGCAGAGTAGGAGGGGAGGGGCTGACAGGACTACAACAAGAAGGAGGGAATCAAGGAGCAAGAGTCAGGGGGCCTGCTGGGTGACCTTGGGCAAGTTGCTTTACTTCTCTGGGCCTCAGTTACCCCATCTGTAAAATTGGGTTTAAGAGTGTGAGCCCAATTTGGAACAGGGACTGTGTCTGACCTGATTAACTTTAATCTACCCCATTGCTTAGAGCAGTACTTGGCAGATAGTAGGTGCTTAGCAAATGTCATAATTATGTATGATTATTATTCTCTGGGCCTCAGTTTCTCCATCTATAAAATGGAGATGAAATACTTGTTCTCCCTCCCCTTTAGACAGTGAACCTCATATAAGACAGGTACAGTGATCCAACCTGATTGTATTGACTCTCCCCCAGTGACCTTCTGGATTGCTTAAAGGGTGGGGAGGCCAGCAGGATGTTGGGTAGGGTCTTCCCAGTCCACCGTCGAATCCTGCCTCCTCACCAGCCTTCCTGCTTCCAGCCTCTCCCCCGCTCCACCATCACTCCCACACAGGTCATTTTCCCAGAACGACAGCTCGCATCGCTCGGTTCCTCCGAACCCTCCCCTGCCTTCCTGTGTCCATCAGCATCAAACAGATCTCCTCACGGTCAACTTCAAAGTTCTGCACCAACTCAGTTGCCTATCTTCACCTACTCCTCCCAACTTTCTGCCTTTCTTCCTCCCAGGCCAACCTTCTATCTTGCTCTAGACTCTCTTGCCTCCATCCCTCCCCTCACACTGTTCCCCCAGACTAGACCTTCCGCCCTTCCCGAATCTGTCAGATCACAGTTCTCCCCACCTTCGAGTACTTAGTAGAGTGCTCTTCAGATAGTGAACACTCAATAAATATCACTGATTGACTCAAAGCCCTCCTAAAATCCCACCTCATACAATGAGCTTAACCTGATAAATTCCTAACATCCTGAGTGGTGTAAACCCACCAGCCATCTCGGCTGTACTTATGATCACAGTGAGTGCTCAGTAAATACAAGTGATTTATTTATACCCATTCTCAGCACTTATGGATAGGCACTTAGTTATTTATTCTGATTGCTCTATTTGCAAATACTTTTCTCTCTGTCTTCCCCCCCATAGAGTAGAAGCTTCTTCTGGGCAGGTAATATGTCACTTGCTTGTGCTTCACTGTATCCAGTAGGTGCTCAGTAAGCACTATTACTACTACAATTAATAAATAATTATGGTTTTCGTATGCCCTTACTATGTGTCAGCACTGTTCTGAGCACTGGGGTAGATTCAAGTTACACTGGGCACAGTCCCTGACCTGAAATTATCCCTGTCCCACCTGGGGCTTAAGGTCTAAATAAGAGGACTGGTATTGAATCCCCATTTGAGGAAACTGAGGCCCAGAGAAGGTAAGTGCCTTGCCCAAGGTCACACAACTGGCAATTAACAAAGCTGGGATTAGAACCCAGGGCCTCTGACTCCCAGGCCCAGGCTCTTTCCACTGGGCCAGACTGCTCCTACCCTAGCCCAAAGCCAGGAACTCTGGGCACAAGATGGCCTGCCTCGGAGCAGTGAGGGGCTACCTCCGCTCCAGAAGGAAATAACGGCTATTTTTGTGGCTTTTTCAGGATTTACCTGGTTTTTCAGTGCTGGTGGGTCAGCCTTCCTTACCCTGTGCCTCCAGCCCAGATTGGGAGCCCCTACAGAGCAGAAATATTCTTCCCAGCACCTCGAACAGCGCTACGCCCCTAGCGAGAGCTTAATAAATGTCGTTACGGCCACTGCTACCACCATCCCTGCTGCCATCGATTGCATTTCCTCCCTAGGGGACCCCCTTCCTCTGTATTGCAGCTGGCTGACAGCTCTGAGGGCTGGAGAAAGACTGGGATGGAGAAGGAGAGAGAGTCGAGCAAGAGAAAACACAGGCACACACACACACATGCCATCTGTCTCAGTGTCCATGTTCTGCCTGGGGGCAGGGGGTTGGACCAGATGACCTCTCACGATCCTTTCAAGTCCGAGTCTGAGGATTTTCAAGAAAACAGAGAGTGAGAAAGGCGGAAAGGAGCTCTCTGCTAGTAATTGCGAGTGGCTGCTTAATAGACCCTTTAAAATTTGTTTCCAACGACATTCAAGTTTTAATTGAAAGTGAAAATTGAATGGAAAACCCAGGCTCGTCCCTGGCCCCGCAGCTCCCGCCGCTCTCATTGTTTTCTCGATGCTCAGACTTTGCCTGTGAATTTCTCTCCCTCCGCAGAGGGACCCATCTGTCTTCAGGCAGATTAGAAAGATGTCACTTGGCCGACAGAACCATTTATCATGGCGGCTAGAGAAATTAGCAAAGTCCAGGCGCTGAATCCAGAAGGGAGGGTTTGGGTGGGTCCCGGCAGCTCACTCAGCGTGGCCTGGGGGACAGAGCACAGGTTTGGGAGTCAGGAGCCCCTGGCTCTAATCCCCCTTCTGTCGCTTTCCTGCTGGGTGACCTTGGACAAGTCACTTCACTTCTCTGGGCTTCAACTTCTTCATCCATATAGGCAGGGACTGATCCTGATCTGATTGTCCTGCATTCAACCCCAGCTTTTAGTAGAATGCTTGCATATAGGAAGGCATTAATGAATGCCAGTATTATTATTATCATTCATTCATTCAATCATACTGTGTGCAGATCATTGTACCAAGCGCTTGGGAGAGTACAATACAACAACAGTTACATTCCCTGCCCTCAACAGGCTTACAGTCTTGAAGGGAGGAGACAGACATCAATACAAATTAATAAATTTACAGGTATATACATAAGTGCTGTGGAGCTGGTGGGGTGGGAGAGCAAAGGGAGCAAGTCAAGGCAATGCAGAAAGGAGTGGGCGATGAGGAAAGATGGCACTTAGTCTGGGAAGGCCTCTTGGAGGAGATGTGGCTTCAATAAAGCTTTGAAGGAGGGAAGGATGTGATGAGCCCACAAAATCCTGCCTTTTTAGTGACTGACTGTGATCCGGTGAACAACAACAAGGAAGAGACTTTGCAGAACCACTGATGGGTTCTACCTGAGATAGATGATTGCGGGCCTGTGAGGAGGTGGAGCATGGAGGGAGGTGTGGCTTTTTCTTCTTGTCCTACCTCGTAACAGGCCTGGACCAATCAATGACTGCTATGCAGAGCCACAGCTGCCATACCTAAGCCAGGTAAAAGGTGGTTGCTTTGAGGGATGCACAGGGGCATTTGGAGACAACATGTAGAGAAACAAGTATGCTGAGAGCAGCAGAAGACAGCAGCACTTGAAAGCAGAAAGAAGCAGCATTGGGAGGAAGGGCTCCTTTGACCACAAAATGGAATTGGACCCTTGGATGGTGGAGTGAGTGAATAAGTGAGTGAGTGTGTATATATATATATATATATGTATGGGTCACTCTCTTGCAGGTTGGTAAAACTAAGTAAAAAACTTCTCACAGTAGCCTTGGTGATCAGAGGTGTGGTTTGACTTCTATGTGTCACTTAGGCTCCCCTGGTCCAGGAAGGTCCTGGTTGGTATGAACCTGGGGCTCACGACAGAGAGCAATTATCTGACAGGGAAGGCATTCCAGACTGGAGGCAGGACGTAGGCTAGAGGTCAGAGTGAGACAGGCCAGATTGAGGCACAGTGAGAAGGTTAGCACTAGAAGAGTGAAGTGTGAGAGCTGGGTTGTAGAAGGAGAGAAGCAAGGTGATTTAGGAGGGGACAAGGTGGTAGAATGCTTTAAAGTCATTGGTGAAGAGCTTTTTTTATTATTATTTTTAGTTGGATCCTTTACAGACTGAGAGGATCAAAAGTAATTGTACATGTGTGTGACTCAGGTCGAGAGAAGCAAGGTGAGATAGGAGGGGTCAAGGTGGTAGAATGCTTCAAAGTCATTGATGAGGAGTTTTTTTATTATTATTATTTTTAGTTGGATCCTTTACAGACTGAGAGGATCAAAATAATTGTACATGTGTGTGACTCAGGTCAAAGAGTGTAATGAAGGGGCCTCCTGGAATCAATAACAGTAATACTATTAATGATAATTATGGTACTTGTTAATTCAATTCAGTCGTATTTATTGAAACTTACTGTGAAGCAGCGTGGCTCAGTGGAAAGAGCACGGGCTTTGGAGTCAGGGCTCATGAGTTCGAATCCCAGCTCTGCCACTTGTCGGCTGTGTGACTGTGGGCAAGTCACTTAACTTCTCTGTGCCTCAGTTCCCTCATCTGTAAAATGGGGATTAAGACTGTGAGCCCCACGTGGGACAACCTGATTCCCCTGTGTCTACCCCAGCGCTTAGAACAGTGCTCGGCACCTAGTAAGCGCTTAACAAATACCAACATTATTATTATTATTATTACTGTGTGCAGAGCACTGTACTAAGTGCTTGGAAAGTACAATACAGCAATAAAGAGAGACATCCCTGCCCACAATGGACTCATAGTCTGGAGGACTGTTAAGTGCTTACTATATGCTAAGCAATGGGGTAGATGCAAGTTAAACAGGTTGGACTCAGTCCCTGTCCCACACTAGGCTCATACTCTAAATTCCCATTTTACAGGTGAGGTAACTGAGGCCCAGAGAAGTGAAGTGACTTGTTCAAGGTCACACAGCAGACATGTGGTGGAGCCGGGATTCGAAGCCAGGACCTTTCTCTCAGGCCCGGGCTCTATCCACTAAGCCTCACTGCTTTCCTTGTCCTGGTTATCCCTCCTTAGCCCAGCTGGGGAGACCTCAAATCCTGGCCTCCAGCGACTACCTTGTCCTGCTAGATGTGCTGGGTAGGGGAATCTGAATCAAAAGCTTCACCCAAGAGAGCATTCTGACCTTATCAGGACACTCAACCTGGATGAGTTTGCATCTGGAACCTTGGACGTGCAGCCACCCAAGAGCCTTGCTCAGTCTGAGGTCAGGTTCAAAGTATTTAGCACTTTGGACACACTCCCTCTAAAGCACTATGGCCTAGAGGATAGAGCATGGTCCTGGGCATCAGAAGGACCTGGGTTCTAATCCTAGCTCTGCCACTTGTCTGCTGGGTGACCTTAGGCCAGTCTTTTAACTTTTCTGTGCCTCAGTTATCTCAACTGTGAAATGGGGATTAAGGCTGTGACCCTCATGTGGGACAACAATAATGGCATTTGTTAAGTGCTTACTAAGTACCAGGCACTGTTTTAAGCATTGGGATAGATACAAGGTTATCAGGTTGTCCCACTTGGGACTCACAGTCTTAATCCCCATTTTACAGATGAGGTAACTGAGGTACAGAAAAGTTAAGTGGCTTGCCCAAAGTAGCACAGTTGACAAGTGGCAGAGCCAGGATTAGAACCCATGACCTCTGACTCTCAGGCCCATGCTCTTTCCACTAAGCCACGCTGCTTCTAACATGGACTTGCGACATGGACTGTGTCCAACTTGATTAGCTTGTATCTAAACCTGGCTTAGTGCAGTGTTTGGCACATAATAAGCTCTTAACAAAGCACTTATAAAACACACACACATACGCACAACTATGTGGGCCCACTTTACAATTCCTTGAGGCAGAGGGTGAACCTGAGAGAGAGACCAAGAAGGTGTGGCTAGGGAGAGAGGAGGAGAATCAGGAGGGGACAGTATCAGTGAAAACAAGGTTGGTTACTGTTTCCATTTCCAGGAGAGGGGGTTGGTCCATAGTGTCAAAGGCAGCTGTGAGGTCAAGCAAGATTAGGATGGAGTAGAGACTGTTGGATTTGGCAATGAGAAGGTCATTGGTGACATTGGAGACAGCGGATTCAGTGGAATGAGGCGGCTGATAGCTGGTTTATAGAGTTGGTATTTGTTAAGTGCTTACTATGTGCAGAGCACTGTTCTAAACGCTGGGGTAGATACAGGGTAATCAGGTTGTCCCACGTGAGGCTCACGGTCTTAATCCCCCTTTTACAGATGAGGTAACTGAGGCACAGAGAAGTTAAATGACTTGCCCACAGTCACACAGCTGACAAGTGGCAGAACCGGGATTCAAACCCATGACCTCTGACTCCCAAGCCTGGGCTCTAATGTCAAGAAGGGAGTAGGGGGAGAGGAAGTGGAGGCAGCAGGTATAAACAACTCCTTGGAGGATTTTGGACTGGATTGGGAGGAGGGAGATGGGGCAACCACTGGAAGGCCCAGTGAGTCCAGAGTGGATTTTCTTAGGAGAAGAAAGATGTTGGGGAGCCTGAAGTCTGAGGGGAAGGGGCCATCAGAGAGCAAATGGTTGAAAATGGCATCAGAGAAGGAAGAAGATTGGGGTAAGGGTTTTTAGTAGGTGAGAGGGGATGGAGGAAGAGGAGGAGGGAGATCGCCTCTGGAAGGCAGTTGAAAAAGAAGAGAGAGTGGGAGGATGGGCCGGGGGGAGGAACTGGGAAGTTGGGGGAGACTGGGGAGAGCTCACGCCTGATGTTTTGCTTTATTATCTAAGCAGTTGGCAAAGCCATTGGGGAGGAGGAGGAGGGGCACTGGGAAGGACTTCCAGGTCTGGAATAGTTGGTGGGGGCAATGGGCTTGGGACTTACTGAGGGAGGAGAAGTCGTGTTTGTGGGCACAGTTAGAGCAGGTGAGGATGAATTTCAAAGTGACTGAAGTAGGCCTGGGGTCTGGATTACTGCAAACAGTGCTCTGTGCCATGAACACAGGAGCAGAGGAAGCCAACATCTAGATATCTTGGCCATTGGGGATGGGGTCAAGGGTAACAGGTGGCCAACTGCACTGGGCACCCCATGAGGGACAAAATTTGATGTAGACCATTGGACCGTATGGTTCTGTGCCTCAGTGAGTCAATCTGAGTTAAACTAGGGTCTGCCTGGATCTCCTCAGAGATATGGAGATCTCAAACTCCTCTCTCCTCCTCCTCCTCCTCCTTCTCCTCCTCCTCTTCCTCCTCCCCGTCTCTTTCTCTTGCCTTCCTCCCTCTCACTGGCCTCCTCCCTGGGTAGGTTTCTGGAGTCAGGTCTGCTGAGCTGGCCTAAACTGGCACAGCCCCCTCCCACACTCACCTCAGGGGCCAGCCATGGCCCTGAGGAGAAGTCCAGCTGGGCCCCAGGCCAGGGCTTGTGGCCCCTCTGACTCTTGAGGATGGAACTGCAGAAGCTGAGGGACGTTGGAGGATCTGAACCTGCCGGGATGGAGAGTCAGTGTGTGGAAACAGATTCCTTCCCAACCTGACAGGCTGGGTGAGGCAACTTTTATCTGAAAGGACAAGCTTGAAAATGAGCATGTGTGTGTGTGTGTGTGTGTGTGTGTGTGTGTGTGTTTAAGGTTGAGTTGTGTCTCACACTGTCTTTCCTGGATATATCCATGCCCACCCTCCAAAAATCCCACCTCTGGGACCCTGTTCCCAGGCATGTCAGCTCCTCTGTGCTTCATTTATTTTGCGATCCACTCGTCTGTGACAGAAACATTAAACTACAAATCAAACTGGGTCTGGCCTCAGGACCTGTCCCTGGAGGTCTGTGCTTGGGGAAGCAACTGCAGCTCCCCGTCCCACTGTCCCCATTCCCCAGTCATTTAAGAGTTAATCAGCGCTTAGAGCCATGTTCAGCACATAGTAAGCGCTTAACAAATACAATTATTATTATTCTTATTAATGGGCCCCCTGTCCTGTCCCCTCACTCACTAGCCTAGCCAGCGGCAGGCAAGGCCCCTGTCCTTGCATCTCTTCAGGGAAGGAATTCCACAACCGCTCATACTCACCTGTTCTCCAGTCAATCAGTCAATCAATCAACAATCAATGGTATTTATTGAGCACTTATTGTATGTAGAGCACTGGACTAAGTGCTTGGGAGCGGACAATATAACAATCGATAGACATGCTCCCTGCCCACAAGGGGCTTTCAGTCTGGCTGGGAGACCGATATTAAAATACAGCCTCAAGAAAACCCTGCTGTGGTCTAACCACAATCTCTTTGGCTGCAACCCCAGCCCTCTTCTCCTTCTGTTTCTGGAGGAGATGGGGACCAGATGTAGACTAGAAGGGACACCACAGGCTCAGGCTGCTCAATGGGTCAGTCAGTCACATTCTCTGGGCACTCCTGCCAGACCCTTCTCATCCTATCTGGACTAGCCATTGGTGTGGTTCTCTACTGACTGTCCAGTTTCTGGCTGGTCTGTGCCCTGGCCTCCCAGAAAAATACTTTAGGGTTGGCCAAACAGGTGGATTTTCAAAAAACGGCCCCTGTGATGTTGGCTTCCCCACATCTCCTGGTCCAGATTTGGGGTGTGGAAGGGAGTGGTCAGTCAGCACACCTCCCCCTCCATCACACCTCTCCTCATCCCCCTCCTCCCCAGCTAAGGGGCCTCTCTCCATGCCCTGTGGTCCAGAGGAACAGACCCAGGGATCCAAAACCCAAGGTCTCCAAATGGAAGAGGACACAAACCCTGCAAGGAAAGAATTGTTTGTTTCAGCCACTCCCGGGCGGCCATTACAAACAGTGGAGAGTAAAAAAACAAATTAAAACCATAAAAATGACTTGACAGTGGCCCTTTAAGCTCCATATATTTTTATTTTATTTTGTTTTGTTTTATTTTTTCCAAAATAAAAGCTAGAGGAGAAACATCCAATTACTGCCTTGTGTGGGTTGGGGAGAGGCCTTGACTCTGACCCCGATCTCCCCTCTTCCACGTGGATCACGGCTCCCCAGAGAGGGCCCATGAAGGGGGTCCTATCCTCTCCTGGCCTAACAGGGGACTATAATGAACCATTAGCCCAAGCAAGGAGACTGGGAATGGCAGGAGCCAGATGGGGAAAGGCCCCAGTAATAGTAGCAGCATTAATCATACCTTATTGTTTGTATAGGCCCTTCTATTCCCAAAGCTCTCTCACATTACTTCCCTCATGTTTGCCTTTACAACAAGCCTGTGAGGATGGTAGAAAGACAGGATTCATTATCCCCATTTTACAGATGAGAAAACTGAGGTACCCCGAGGTTAAGTGACTTGCCCAAGGTCACACAGCAGGTTGGTGGGTCCTTCCAGTTTATGGGCCTTCCAGGATAAGGAGGAGGAAGAGTATGTAAAAGAGGAGGAGGAGGGTGAGGAGCAAGAGGGAGAGGAGGGGGAGAAAGAGAGGTGTGGCTCAGTGGAAAGAGCCCGGGCTTGGGAGTCAGAGGTCATGGTTTCGAGTACCGGCTCTGCCACTTCTCAGCTGTGTGACTTTGGGCAAGTCACTTAACTGAGTGGCTCAGTGGAAAGAGCTTGGGCTTGGGAGTCAGAGGTCATGGGTTCGAACCTGGATCTGCCACTTCTCAGCTGTGTGACTGTGGGCAAGTCACTTTACTTCTCTGTGCCTCAGTTCCCTCATCTGTAAAATGGGGATTAAGACTGTGAGCCTCACCATGGGACAACTTGATTACCCTGTATCTACCCCAGCGCTTAGAACAGTGCTCTGCACATAGTAAGTGCTTAACAAATACCAACATTATTATTATTATTATTATTAATAAGAGGAAAAGGGGAGAAGAAGAGGGGGAGGGGAAGGAAGAGGAGGAGAGGAGGATGGGGAGGAGGAAGGAGAGGAGGGAGAAGAAAATCGGGAGGAGGAGGAGAAGGTGAAAGGAGGAGAAAGTGAAGGAGAAGAGGAAAGGGGGAGAAAAAAGTGAAGCAGCATGGTGTAGTGGATAGAGCTCAGGCCTGGGAGTCAGAAGGTCATGGGTTCCAGTCCCGGATCTGCCACTTGTCTGCTGTGTGGCCTTGGGTAAGTCACTTGACTTCTCTGTGCATCATTTACCTCATCTGTAAAATGGGGATTAAGACTATGAGCCCTATGCAGTACAGTGACTGTGTCCAACCAATTTGCTTGTATCCACCCAATTTGCTTGGTACAGCGCCTGCCACATAGTAAATGCTTAACAAATACCATAATTATTAAAAGGGAAGAGGGAAAGGAAAATAAGGGGAAGGCGAGGAGGAGGAAAGGGAGAGGTGGGGAGAGGGGTGAGAAATAGGGAGAGGAGTGGGTCTGATTTGCATCCTTGGCCGCAGGCTCCTTCTCCTGCCCTTCCTCCTGGCCCCTGGTGAGCACATGGCCCAGGACAGAGTGGGTGGCAGGGGCCGGTGCCATTCTCTGCTGGAGTTGCACTATCAATGGTGCTGACCCTGGGGACAGACCCATGGTCAGACTGGGCTGAGGACCCCGGAGCACCTTGGAGGAACCGTGCCAGGAGGATGCTGAATGGTGTTGCAGCATTAATGAGCAGAACAAGCCAAACCCTCATTATCTAAATGAAGCTTTCTAACAGCTCCTCTACAAATGGCTCAGGGCCCGAGAGGTGGGTGCAGATGGGTCACCCTGGATCTCTGTCATCCTGGGGCTCCGCCTTGTGTACCAGATGCTCAGAGGTGTGGAGGTGTGACTCAGAGCGGGGTGGAGTTGGAGATCAAAGAGTGTGGGTTGTGTGGAGATGTGGTTCAGAGGGTTGGAGGTTGGTTTAGAGAGGCTGAGGTCTGTCTCAAAGGTGTGAAGTTGTAAAGGTATGGCTCAGAGGTGTGGAGGTGCGGCTCAGAAGCGTGGAGGTTCAAGGATTGTCTCTGTTGCTGCATTGTTCTTTCCAAGCACTTAATACAGTGCTCTGCACACAGTAAAGTGCTCAATAATCTTTCTCTCCCTCTTAAACATCCCATGGCAGGGGGAAATGGCTCCCTAGGCCAGATCTGCTGAACTCTGAGCCCCCCAGGAAAGCAGTCCAGCCTGATCGCCCCGGCCAGGGATGAGGTAGCAGGCCCCAGACCCTAGCCCTCCTGCCCGCTCCTCTATCCACTCCCCTGTCTGCTCCAGATGGACACCTCCTCCCTGCTGCAGCAGTGGGGCTGACCAGGCCAGGTTTTGGAAAACCTGAGCAGCAGGGTGCAGGGGGGGGAACGAGGTGGAGGCCTCGGAGGCTGTGGCCTGTTCAGAGCTCACCTTGCTTTTGGATCATTCATTCATTCATTCAATAGTATTTATTGAGCGCTTACTATGTGCAGAGCACTATACTAAGCGCTTGGAATGTACAAATCGGTAACAGATATTGACAGTCCCTGCCCTTAGATGGGCTTACAGTCTAGTCAGGGGAGACGGATAGACAAGAACAATAGCAATAAATAGAATCAAGATAGCAATAAATAGAATCAAGATAACAATAAATAGAATCAAGATAGCAATAAATAAGGACAAGTCCAGAGCCTCTGGGTAGGCATGGTGTAGCTGGAATTGTGGGTCCTGCATTGGGTAGCTCAGACACACACACACACACACACACACACACACACACACACGCACACACGAGTATGTATCTGTATGCCAGAGAAGTATCGTGGCCTAGTGGATAGAGCACAGGCCTAGGTGTCAGAAGGACCTGGGTTCTAATCCTGATTCTGCTACTTGCCTGCTGGGTGACCTTGGGCAAATTACTTCACTTCTCTGTGCCTCAGTTCCCTCATCTGTAAAATGGGGATTGAGACTTTGAGCTTCATGTGGACAGGGACTGTGTCCATCCTGATTACCTTGTATCTACCCCAGTACTTAGAACTGTGGTTGACACATAGTAAGTGCCTAAAAAATACCATCATCATCATACATGCATGTGCAAACACGAAGTTTCTGAGGTCCCAGTGCTCCATTACTCCTGGACACTCCCCGCTCACCTGGCTTCTGGTGGACTCTGGTGCCCAGCATCCCGGAGACTCATGTCTGTGCCTGTCCAGCCACTAGTCCAGAATCAGTGGGATGGATGACCTTTTAGCCAGTGGGCACAAAGGGAGAAAATGTCAATTGGTCTAAAGATACCTAGAGATCTGGAAACTGGGAGAGTTGCAAGAAGACAGAGTGAATGGCGTAAGGTCATGCGGTATCCACTTGTGACATACTGCCATCTCCCTCTCATCCCAGTTGTCTATGCTGTCTGGCTAGAGGCCGCAGAAGCAGGCCGGTTCTTGACCGCTCTCTGTCCCCAGCCTCTCCCCGGTGAGAGGCTCTGGGGCACCTTTAAGTGGTCCTTCTCTGTGCCTCCCTCCCTCTCTGCTTGCCCTGTTCACTCTTGGAAATTAAGAGTGAAATTCCCCCATAAATTGCTGTCACTTTTGGAGGGTGCAGACAAAGAGGAAAAAGGGAAACGTGTGTGTGTGTGTGTTGTGTATGTGTGTGTCTGGGTGCGTGTGTGTGAGAAAGAGGGAGATGGGGAATTATCCATATTCTTACAGCCTCTTTGTTTGTTTTTCTCTCTCCCTCAGACTTTATTTCTTCCTGGGAAATTGCAAGCACGTTCACTTCCAGGGGAGGAAGGGAGACAAAGAAAAATAAAAAAAATGGACATTATTTCCCTGTAAACACAGAGAGCTGCTTAGAATGTGGTGGAGGGGGGCAGAGGGAGGGACTGGGGAAGACTCAGAAGGCAGGGGATTGGGGTGGGGTGGAGAGGAGAAGGTGCAGGGCAGAGGCTGCTATGGGGAAGAGGAAGTAAGGAAATGAGGAGGAAGAGGGAAGTGGAGAGGAAGTTGGGGAGGCGGGTGAGCAGGGAGAATCACGCAGCAAGGAGTGAAGAGGGAAGAAAGCAGAGACAGAAATGGAGTTGATGGGGAGTGGGAAGACAGGTGTCCAAAAGGAGGTAGAAGGAGCATTGGGAATAAGAAAAAGCTGGCAAGGGGGAGAAGGGACAAATGCCCATCTCTGAGCAGGGGAAAGGAGGAGAGGAGTGACCTCAATCAATCAGGCAATCAATTGTATTTGTTCAGTCAGTCAATCATATTTACTGAGCATTTACCGTGTGCAGAGCACTGTACTAAGAGGTTGGGAGAGTACAATAAAACAATAAATAGACATATTCTCTGCCCACAATGAACATACAGTCAAGAGACACAGTGTTAAGAGCACTGTACTAAGCACTTGGGAGAGTACAATACAACAGAGTTGATAGACAAGTACCCTTCCCACAATGAGCTCACAGTCTAGAGGGGGAGATGGACATTTATATAAATAAATTATAGATATGTCATTATTATTATGAATTCATCAATAGTTTTCATTAATCCTTTTACTCTCTTCTTCCCTATGCATGTTTCCCGCCCCCCCCCCCACACCCAGTTATCTGAGAGGGGTCTCACACCCTGTTCCTTCACCCTCACAACTGCCCATCTCCCCTGCCCATCCTGGCTCCAGTATCTTGGCCTGCCCCGGGAAAGGTGAGCAGAAGCAGCCTGAGCCAGAACGCCCCCCCATTCTGGTTACGTCTCCATCATAGCGATAACAAACCTCAGGAGTCAACAGGAAAACAATTTAAAGTGGCAGGCAAAGGAGCCTCTTAAATGTCACTGATATTAATGGGGGAGAAAGCCAGAGAGGGCCAGGGTGAGCACCAGCCTTGCTTCCGAGACCGATAACTCTCCATTCATTCTGGGAGTTGCCGCCCAGCCTCCCTGGGAAATTACATTAAAACGCATCACAAATTCTCGGGGCCGGCCAATAAAGCAATTTGAGTGGAAGAGATAGAGAGGGGCTGGCTTCGGAGCCTGCGGACGGGAGAGAGGGATGGGGAGAGCAGGAGGGATGAGGACCGATAAGGGCTGGAAGGTGGGGGTGGAAGGGGCCTAAGGAGGAAGAATGGAGAGAGAAATGGCACCTTGTCCTGGATATGCCAAGCATGCCAGGGAAGTCACACAAGGCCCTCTCTCTCCCATTGTTATCTAGTCCCAGGAGCCCATGGAAGGACCCGGGAAAGGGCAAAGGAGAATCTTCTCATTAAGCTCCATGCCTTGAGCCGGTGGGTGCCTGGCCCAGGTATGTGTGGGTGTTGTGTGCCCCAGCCTGATGGGGGCCAGGCCCAGGTGTGTGCAGTTGTTGGATGTCATGGGCCTCTTGGTGCCAGGTGTGGGCAGGACTGTGCTGTGTCTAGTTGTGTTCCTAGAGTTCCCCAGACTAGGGTGGTCAATGCTGGTGGTCAGGGTGGCAGACATATCGGGATTGATCCTGAGGGGCAGAGAAGGGAAGGAAAAGCAGGACCTGGATTCCCAGCTCACTTGGACTGGGCTGGGAATGCCCCTTAGTTATCCCCCTTAGCTTCGCCCTACACACTCTCCTGCTTCTTCCGCTGTTCCCAGCCACTGGCATCTGGAAGCTATGTCCATCTCCAAACACTTTCCCTAAGTTTAGTGCTCTCTCTTCCTTCCCCCTCAGCCACACAGAGTTCCTTCTCAAGACCCCTTCCCCCAACCCATATAAGCTCAGGGAAAAGGTACAGCCCCACCCGACTCCCAGAAAAATCTGTCCCAGGGACCAGGTCAGACAGGGAACCTCTATCTAGACCTTGGAGGTGAGTCAGGGGGAAGGGTCCTCCAGGGTTCCCAGGAAAGGGAGCCCCAAACATCCATCCTCCCCATTACCCTAAGGGGAAAGGGAAGCACAGAAAGGCCAGTGGTCTGCAGCAGATTAGAAGAAGGAGCTTGGGGGGTGGAGGGATCAGCCCCCATCCAGGACTCCCCTCTCCCCACCCACCATACCTTCTCTCAGATCCTCTCCAGCTTCAGCTGGGCTTCCTTTGCCCCCCTCTTCTCCTTTGGCCCTTCCCTCCCCTCCTCTGGCTCTCTCTTCCTCTGGCTCTCCCCTCCTCTGCTCCTCCCCTCCTCTGCCTCTCCCCTCCTTTGGCCCTCCCATCCTCTGCTCCTTTCTGTCTTCAGGGCTTTGCCAGCCCCTGGCAAGCCAGCTGCTTTAAAACACTGTCATCTGCATGCAAATCTGAGAACTCCTCTGGCTCAGGAGCAAAATTAATGATAGATTTTAAGGGAATGAAATTTGGGTTGGTTAATTGGATTTGCCCATCTTAGAGATGTGCCTTTGCTGGGTCTCCCCATTCCGGTTCCTCCTATTTGAAGAGGGGAGGAGTCTCACTTCCTGCCAGGCCTCAGGAGAGATTGTCCTTCTTCCCTCGGCTCCCTGAATCCCAAGGCGTCCCCCCTCCTACATCCAAATCCACCTTCTTACAAGAAGGAGAAGAGTGTGAGGACTGGAGTTTAATGGAAGAGGCCCATGATGGGCTGATGGCTGGTGGTGGTGGTGCAATTTATTAAAAGCCTCTGGCTGCAATCCATTGTATTAAGCACCTGGTAAAGCAGAATAAAATCCCAAAGCATGTTATCTATGAACATGGAGCTTGCATGCTAACAGAGAAGACAGATGTATTGACAAATGAAGTGAACTCAGAGAAAATAGCACAAATGGTTATGCCCATAAGCCCAAGGGCAAAGGAAATGGGAAAATAGAGCTGTAACTGCTTAGAGGAGCCTGTGGGGCAGACATGGGACTTAAGGAAGTCTTGGTGGAGGAGGTGGAATTTTTAGTAGGGAAGTGAATGTGGGGAGTGTTGTTGGATTGGGGTGAGAGGGAGTTTCCTGTGGGGGAGTGCTGTGGACAAGGGGGTGGAGGTGGGAGAGATGGGAATGAGTAAGAGCTGGAAGGTTAGCTGGGGAGGGATGTTTCCCTTACCTCCCCCCACAACTCCTAGGGACCCCCCCTTCCCTTTCTGCTCCTTGCTCTACACATGAGATGAAAGAAATATGCATCTTGGTTGGCTTAGATTAGGCCTTGTCCAGAGATGGAGGAAAAAGAACAGGTGGAGGGGAGGTAGTTCTGGAGCTCTCTCTGGGATCCTCCCATCAGTCTCTTTAACGTTCTGAGGGAGTGGAAGGGAAGTCTGGTTTTTGGAGAGGAAGGAGCCCAGGCCAGACTTTCAACCCCTCCCTGAGCCCATGATTCTCCAGCCAACAGTCCCTGTGCCTCAGTCTCTTTTCTCATGCCATTGGCCTCTTGTTCACATCCTCCCTTCTGCCGGGACCCAACTTTCCCTTTCACATCCAGCAGACCACTGCACCCTCTTCTGAAATCACATCACCTCTAGAAGGCCTTCCCTGATTAATCTTTCTTCTCCTCACCTTATTTCCCAAACTACTTCCACTTCAAGCACAACCATATCATCTAAGCACTTAAGTACTCACAACCCCCATAGGACATATCTTACCTAAATTCTTCCCTGTAGTTTATTTTAGTGTCATCTTTCCCGCTAGACTTTAAGCTCCTTGAGGGCAGGGATCACATTTAATAATCCTAATAATGTCTAATGAACTGTGTCTGATTTGATTTGAGTAGCTTGGCTTAGTGGAAAGAGCACGGGTTTGGGAGTCTGAGGTCGTGGGTTCTAATACTGGTTCCGCCACTTGTCTGCTGTGTGACCTTGGGCAAGTCACTTAACTTCTCTGTGCCTGTTACCTCATCTGTAAAAATGGGGATTAAAAAATGTGAGCCCCATGTGGGACAATCTGATTACCCTGTATCTACCCCAGCGCTTAGAACAGTCCTCTGTACACAGTAAGCACTTAAATACTATAATTATTATGATAATAATAATAATTATTATTATTACATAGTTTCTACCCAGAGTTTAGTTCAGTGCTTGGCACATGATAAGGACTTAATAAGTATCACAGTGATTATTATTCATTGTGTCCAGGCTGTAAGCTCATTGTGGGCAGAGAACGCCTCTGCCAACTTTATTGTATTCTCCCAAGCACTTAGTACAGTGCTCTACACATGGTAAGCACTCCATAAATGCCATTTATGATGATGATTCAGGTCTTCACTGTAGCTGGCCAGTCCAGAGTCCAATAGGCCTGTGACAACAGGCACAGTTTTCCCATCATTTTGAATGTTATGCAGAGGCTAGCTGCTTCTCCTCATTCCTGTTGGACAGGAAGGGTAGGAATTCTGGGGTTGGGGGTGGGAGAGGGAGGTGCATGCATCTTTTGGGCTTAGTTCGTTGTGGGCAAGGTTGTGTCTACCAATTCTGTTGTATTATGCTCTCCCAAGCATTTAGTACAGTGCTCTGCACACAGTAAGCACTCAATAAATACTATTGATTGATTCTTGGCCTTGCCCATTCCACTTTCCCAATTGCCAACCCCACCTGGACTCCCTCCTTCTCACCTGACACCAATCACTGTAGGATGCACAGAAATCAATCAATCAATCAAGGGAATGAGCTCCTTCAGCAAAGCACTCAAAACTAGATTCTGCTAGAACTTGAGTTTTCAAAGCACAATTTGGATGCAACATGATGAAAGAACTAGGGAACAATCTTCTCACAACACAAGCCTGTTCTGGTATAACACCAGAGCAAGTAGGTTCAGTGGAGGAGGAGATGGTTGGGCACATGTCTGTGGTGTCTAGCAGGACCGTGAGAGCAGTAGAAGTATCTACTTTGGGCAGAGCGCTGTATTAAGTGCTAGGAAAAAAATACATGGGTGAGAATTAGGCAAGGTTCCTTCCCCTCCAGGGGCTCACTATCTCAGAATAAAAGGGGAAGAGGGGAAAGTGTTGGATTAAATAGAAAAGATGGAATAATATAAATAGAAAAACAACATGAAAGACAAAGCTCTAAGTCCAACCAGCTCAGTAGTAAATCCCCTGCCTCAGCCTTACAGCCCTGTACCACCCAGAATTTTGCATTTCTGTAAAGTATTTAATATAGTGAAACAACAGCGAGTGGCCAGGGAGGAAAGCATTCTGCTTGTACTTTGTATTCCTTTGTGGTATTGCAATTTTCCAGTATTTAATATAGTAAAATAAGAGTGAGTGGCAGGAATGGAAGAACAGGCTGCTAGCGGAGAGACATAAAGGAAGAGGGTTTTAACAATATCAGAGAAGATGGACACTTTAAACCATCTGCTCTCTGACCCCCTAATTCCTGTTGAATGGCCAAGACCTGGACTGGGTTCCTGGGGCTTGGCTGGGGCCAATTTCCAGGATTTGGGAAGGGGCCAGTCTCTAGAATTCCTGGAGCCAAGGAGGCTTCTTGTTTGCTCTGTGTGGGAGGGCTGGGGTGGAATGGTGGGGTGGTCCCACCTCCTTCCATCCAGCCTCCCCCTCACCCTGGGAGTCTAACGGCAGTAGTGAGGTCACCTCTCAGGCAGCTGACAGCAGGGGCTGGTTCCAGGTTTGGCCAGAGCAGAAACCCAGGAGCCTGCTTGGGGGAGGAGTGGCCTGCCAAGAGGGATAACCAGAGAAACAGCATGGCTTAGTGGAAAGAGCGCGGGCTCGAGAGTCAGAGATGTGGGTTCTAATCCCACCTCCACCACTTATTTGCTGTGTAACCCTGGGCAAGTCACTTAACTTCTCTGTGCCTCTGTTACCTCATCTGTAAAATGGGGATTAAGACTGTGAGCACCAGGTGGGACATCCTAATAACCTTGTATCTACTCCACAGCTTAGAACTGTGCTCGGCACATAGTAAGTGCTTAACAAATACCATCATCATTATTATTACAATCAGGAGGCTAATGAAGTTTCAGTGTGGGAGAGCTGACTGGAGGAGGTTTCAGGCCATTGGCAGGATGGGTGGGATAGGTGGAAGGCTGACCTCTGGGCCCCAGGTTACAGGGAGCCCCAGTGTCCTGGGAAATAGTTCTCACTGGCCAGATGGGTCCTAGGGTCAGCTGGTTAGTAGCTGGCCAGAAAAGACAGTTTCTGCCTACAGGAAGTTGCCTCGATACATACCTCAGTTCTGGCTCTGACAAATTGTGTCAGAATCCTGTGTCAGGCCGGATTTACCAATCCCTTTCTCTGGAGCCAGATATAAATTTACAGGATTCAATCAGTCCTTTGGCCAATGGCCTCCAGGTCCCCCCTGAGCCTGGGTCCTGGTGAAGAGGGTGGCCTGGGGTGGAGGGCTTATCTGGGGGCTGGTCAGTGAAGGGGGGAGCCTAGTCAGTGAGCCCAAGGACAGCATCTGGCCTCGACTATGCAGGAGACAAGCTCGTGACTTCCTTCCTCAACTGTATGGGACAATCAGTCGACCGAGGCTTAGAGAATAGAGCACAGACCTGGGATCAGAAGGATATGGGTTCTAATCCTAGCTCTGTCACATGTCTGCTCTGTGACCTAGGGCAAGTCACTTACTTTTCTGTGCCTCAGTTACCTCGTCTATAAAATGAGGATAAGACTGTGAGCACCATGTGGGACAGGGGCTGTGTCCAACCTGATTAACTTGTAGCTTCCCCAGGCTTAGAACGGTGCTTGGCACATAGTAAGCCCCGAACAAATACCATAATTATAATTATTAATCAGCCAAGCAATGGAAGGCAGCAGTAGGCCTGATTGAAAAGGTTCCCACCTGGTCAGTCGGCAGCCAAACTCTGACTTAGTTTCTGTCCAGTCAGAGCCCGTGTTGAGCAGTGAGTTGCCTGGAGGGACTGGAAGGGAGGTGACCTGGACCAGGTGGGTGGAGGAAAAGTCCCTGAGAACCCCAGAGCTCCATCATCCTCCCTGTCTCTGAAGCCCACCCTTTAGGTGCCATCCTAATCTCCCACATCCAGTCAACTGCTCAATCCTTGCAGTCTGTAAAGCCTTGTGGTCAGGGATAATGTCTACCAACTCTTTCTTACTGTATATTTCCAAGTGCCTAGTACAGTGCTCTACATGCAGTAAATACTCAATAAATACCGTGGATTGATTGATCAGTTGTTCCCTGCTGATCCTTCTCAGAAACACTTCCCAAATCTTTTCCATCCACCCCTGGGTCAAGCACTCAGCAGCTCTTTGTTCAGTTACTCTATATGCCACCTCGCTGGCCTCCCTGCCTTCAGCCTTTTCTCCTTCAGTTCACAATCTGTGCTGTTGCCCTGATCACTCAACAAATGTCACTCCATTCCCAAACCTATGATAATAATAATGATAATGATGGTATTTGTTAAGCGCTTACTCTGTTTCAAGCACTGTTCTAAGTGCTGGGGTAGATACAAGGTAATCAGGTTGAACCACATGGGGATGACAGACTTAATCCTCATTTTACAGATGAGATAACTGAGGTACAGAGAAGTTAAGTGGCTTTCTCATGGTCACACAGCAGGCAAGTGGCAGCTCTGGGATTAGAATCCACATCCTCTAATTCCCAAGCCTGTACTCTTGCCACTAGGCCATGCATCACTCCTTTCACATGCAACCTTAATTCCTTGTTGTTGGCTTCCAGACTCTTCAGTATCTATCTCCATCTTGGGCTCTCCTTGCCCACTGTTCTCTAGCTTGCTCTATTTGCTTCTCCTAAAATCAGCTCCTCACTACTCCCCACCCTTATCCCATCTACCTCCAGCTTCTTGTTCATGCTTTTCCTCCGGCCTGGAGCTCTCACCACAACCAACCAGACCCATGCCCTCCCCATTTTCAAAGCCCTCTTAAAATCCGACTTCCTCCAACAAGCTTCTCCCGATTAATTCCCGGGATCCTGAGGGATATGTACCCAAGAGTCACCTCAAACACTGAAGTCAAGATTCATAGCCATCCTCAGCATTTATGTATACTTGTCTATTTGACTGTACATTCAATTTTTTATTCTGACTCCACTGTTTCTAAATATTTTTATGTCTGTCTCCTGCATCAGATGGGAAGCTTCCTGTGGGCAGGGGCTTGTCTCACTCTTCTTTTGTACTTTCCCATGCACTGGTAGAGTACATTACAGACACTGAGTGCCCTGTTTCTACTAGAATTAGTAGAAAAGTAGAATATTGCTATTATTTCTCTTGCTACTACTGTTCCTCCTCATCCTGCTGATACTACTAGTAATACTACTAATATTATTATTATTACTACTACTACTGCCTATTACTACTACTATTACTACTGTTATTGCTGTTAATACTACTATTACTGCTACCATCAATAAATCAATCGTATTTATTGAGTGCTTACTGCATGCAGAGCACTGTACTAAGTAATGGGGAGAATACGATATAGGAGAGATGGCGGAAATATTCATCCTCTGCACAAAAGGAGCTTACAGTCTTCTTCTTCTTCTACCACTACTGCTATCGCTACTACTACTGTTACTATGACTATTACAACTATTATTCCTATTTTTCCTATTATTATTACTGCTACTACTACAACTACTGCTACTACTACAATTATTACCATTATTACTACTACTATTTCTACTGCAACTACTCCTGTTATTATTCATTCATTTAATCATATTTATTGAGCACCTATTGTGTGCAGAGCACTGTACTAAGCACTTGGAAAGTACAATTCACTACTACTACTACTTGTACTACAACTACTCCTGTATTACTACTATTACTACTATTACTTTAAAGCACTTAATCACTTTGCCCCCTCCTACCTCACCCTGCTACTCTCCTACTACAACGCAGCTGACACACTTCACTCATCTAATTCTAACCTTCTCACTGTCCCTCAGTGTCATCTATCTTGCCGTCGACCTCTCACCCATGTCCTGCCTCTGGCTTGGAACACCCTCCCTTTCCGTATCTGACAGATGATTATTCTCCCCACTTTCAAAATCTAATCGAAGGCACATATCCTCCAAGAGGCCTTCCCTGACTAAGCTCTCATTTCCTCTTTTTCCACTCTCTTCTGCATCACTCTGACTCTCCCTTTACTCACCATTTCCTCCAACCCACAGCACTTATGTATATATCTATAATTTATTTGTTTTATTTTCATGTCTGTCTCCTCCTCTAAAGTGTAAGTTTATTGTGGACAGGGAATGTGTCTGTTACATAGTTGTGTTGTCCTTCCCAGTGCTTAGTACAGTGATCTGCAA
The DNA here is from genome assembly GCF_004115215.2 of Ornithorhynchus anatinus. NCBI lineage: Eukaryota > Metazoa > Chordata > Mammalia > Monotremata > Ornithorhynchidae > Ornithorhynchus > Ornithorhynchus anatinus. The sequence goes on along the minus strand of NC_041732.1, from coordinate 13,049,527 downwards.
ATAGGAAGTGCTTAATAAATTCAATTGATTGATTGATTGATTAATTACTCCTCCTCCTCTTCCTCCTCACAGCTCGTCTGTGCCCCTTAGGGCTAAATGACATGTAGGTTTTCCCCAGGAGTCAGTCATACCTGTTCTCTACAGCGTCCAGCTAACCCATCTCAGCCAGGTGCCTGGGGGGCCACAAAGATCCCTGAGTGGACTGGAGCCAGGAAGGGGACCAGTGGGAAGGGGCCCCTTCCAGGGAGGTGCAAGGCCCGGGGCCTGTAGGGAGGAGAAGGCTACAGGGAGGGGAGTGGGATGGAGCCTCAGGGCTGTTGAGCCCATTTTCTGTGTTCTGTCTCCCTGGGCAATGGCAGCAGCAGCCTGACCCTGTGGAAGAATCCATTTGTGGTATTTGTTAAGCACCTACTATGTGCCTAGTGCTATGCTAAGCACTGGGGTAGATACAATTCAATTAGGTGGGACTCAGTCCCTATTCCCCATGGGATTCCAAGTCCAGGTATGAAAGAGAACAGGTACTGAATCATCATTTTCCAAATGAGAAAACTGAGGCGCAGAGCAGTAAAGTGACTTGTTCAAGATCACCCAGCAGACAAGTGGCAGAGCATGGATTAGAACCCAGGTCTCCTGACCTGACTCATCAAAGACTGTTGCTTCAGCTCCTCAGTCTTTTTGGGCTCCCTGCTACAGATGGGGAAAATGAGATTCAGAGAGGCTGAATGATTTTTCCAAGGTCGCACAGTGAGCCAGGCCAAGAGGCAGGACCAGAGTTGAGCTCAGGGCCTAGGCAGTCTGGGATGGAGTGCTCACTATAACAGAGGCTACCCTTAGTGCCCCGGGCAACTCTCTGGATGCCACCCCCTGTTTGAGGACCACTGTAGGATGAGGGGATGATGGAGTCCACTCTGGGGATCCTGATGTTCATGGCCTCCTGCTTCCACAGCTGCCCACCGGGGCTCTAGCTCTTTAATAAAAATTGTGGTATTCGTCAAGTTCTTACTGCGAGTCAAGCACTGTACAAAGTAATGGGGTAGATGCAAGATAATCATGTCCCACATGGGGCTCAAGTTTAAGGAGAGAGAACAGACTTTAAAACACTCCATCACCTTGCCCTCTCCTACCTCACCTCACTTCTCTCCTTCTACAACCCAGCTCGCATTGTTTGCTCCTCTGAGGCTAACCTTCTCACTGTGTCTGTCTTGCCTGTCTCACTGTCCATCCCTGGCAGATGTCCAGCCTCTGACCTGGAACGCTCTCCCTCCTCCAATAAAATCGACAATTACTCTTCCCCATTTCAAAGCCTTATTGAAGGCACATCTCCTCCAAGAAGCCTTCCCAGACTAAGCCTCACTTTTCCTCATCTATCACTCCCTTCTGCAGCACCCTAACATGCTCCTTTTGCTCTTCCTCCCTTCCCCACCCCCAAGCCCACAGCACTTATGTATATAGCTATAATTTTTATTTATTTGTATTGATGTCTGTCTCCCCAGCACTAGACTGTGAGCTCCTTGTGGGCAGGGATTGTCACTGTTTATTGTTGTATTGCTCTTTCCCAAGCACTTAGTACAGTGCTCTGCACACAGTAAGCACTTAATAAATATGATTGAATGAGTGAATGAATGAATGAATCGAATTTTGTAGATGAGGGAACTGGGGCATAGAAAAGTGAAGTGACTTGCCCAAGGTAGGTAAGTGGCAGAGACAGGATTAGGACCTAGTTCCTTTGATGCCCAGGCTCGTGCTCTTTCCACTAGGCCACGTGGCCTAGTGGAGATGCCAGGACAGTAAGGGGGCTTCCTGCCAGCTCTGCCCGCTTCCTGGCCCCCCACATCACCACAGCGCTCCATGTGTTGGGCACAGACACACCCAGTGTGACATTCCCCATCCGTAATATTAATCCAATTTCCTATTATCCAACATCCTGGATGAAGCGAGTTGTATTTTAAATATAATTAAACCTATTAAGGCAATATCTTCACTGTAATTAAACCGATTAAAGTGAGGCTTACGCTGCTACTTGCCATTTTCTTGGGGGCGGTGGGGGAAGCGGGGGTGGAGAGAGGACATCTCAGCTCTGAGCTGTTGGCTTTCCAGCCCTGATTGGGCTTTGGGAGAAATGAAATTGGGTGATTCAATCTCCGTGTGTGGCCCAGGGCATCCCTGTGCTGTTTGGGCTCTCTGCCGTCACAACCCATCTGCCTCTTGGAGACTGGCAGCCCTACTGGGCCGCGATTGGCTTCCAACCTTCAATTCTGCTCTCTCCCAGCTGGTTTCCGACTCTCTCCTCGGGAATGGGGGGTACAGGTGGGCTGCCCCTCTCCTCAGGCCCAGGCCATCAACTTCCCCTCATGCTACCTTTGGAGAGGGAGCTCTGAACACCCTGAAGGTTTCCAGGGAGTGATGGAGTGTGGGGGCCAGGGCCGGGGGTCAGACGTCAGAGGCTCACTTGTGATTCTAGGTGCCTGGGGTGACGGGGGATTTTGCCCAAGATGGGAATGGGGCATTGAGTGACTTGCTCTCTTGGCTTGCAGTGGGCCAGTGGGAAAGGGGCAGATTGGGGGTGGGGGAAAGGAAGGGGTCCCAGCCTGGAGCTCCTCCTCGCCCTTTCGGAAACGTGGCTCTCTCCCGAAGACATGGTCTCCGCCGCCGCTCTCTCCAGCGGAGGCCTCTCCTTCTCCCACTCCCCCAGACTCACCGGTAAGGGAGGAGGCGTCGGCTTCCTCCTCTCGCCCCGTTGCCGCTTCCGCACTATCCCTCCTCCCCCCTCCCTCTCCTTCCCCTCCTTCGAAGCCCATATCATTCGCCTCTACCACCCACTCCAGTTACTTGTCGCCGTCATCTACCCCCCTCCCGGTCCCACCTCTGACTTCTTCAACCACCTTGACCCCTTTCTCACCTTCCTTCTCTCCTTCTCTCTGCCCACTCTGATCCTCGGAGACTTCAACATCCATATGGATGTACCCGATGACTCCTCTGCCGCCCGCCTGCTATCCCTCCTCGACTCTGCCGACCTCCTCCTCCACCGTACCGCGCCCACTCACCGACTCGGTCACACCCTCGATCTCGTCATCTCCTACCGCTGCACTATCTCCTCCCTCACCGACTCTGAAATCCCTCTCTCTGACCATAACCTTCTCACCTGCCTCATCTCTCACACTCCCTCCCCCTGCAAATCTTCGCTACTGCCCCACAGAGACCTCCGCTCTCTCGATCCCATCCGTCTTTCCAATAGCATCTCTCCTCACCTTGCCGCCCTGTCCTCTCTTCCCACTCTCGACGATCAGGTCTCCGCTCTCAACTCCACCCTCTCTACTCATCTTGACTATCTCGCCCCCTTTCCCTCCGCCGCTCTCGCTCCACTAACCCACAGCCCTGGATCACCTCCTCCGTCCGCCTCCTACGCTCCTATGCTCGAGCTGCCGAGCGCTGCTGGTGAAAGTCCAAGCACCAAGCCGACCTCACACACTTCAAATTTATCCTTTCCTGCCTTAACTCTGCCCTCTCCTCCGCCAGGCAAAGCTTCTTCTCCTCCCTCATCGACACCCATGCCCGTCACCCCCGCCGATTGTTCCGGACCTTTAACTCTCTCCTTAGGCCCCCTGTGCCTCCCCCTCCCCCATCTCTCACCCCCAATGATCTGGCCACCTATTTCCTCACGAAAATCAACACGATCAGGTCTGAGCTCCCCAAAGTCACCCCTCCGCCTCTCCCCTCCCCCCCACCAACCCCCTCCCCTACTTTCCCATCCTTCCCTGCAGTATCCTCAGAGGAGATCTCCTCCCTCCTCGCAAGTGCCACCCCCTCCACCTGCGCCTCGAACCCCGTTCCCTCTCACCTTCTTAAAACCATCTCCCTTTCCCTCCTCCCCTCCTTAACTTCTATCTTTAACCACTCACTCTCCAATGGCTTCTTCCCCTCTGCCTTCAAACATGCCCACGTCTCCCCCATCCTAAAAAAACCCGCTCTTGACCCCACTTCCCCCTCCAGTTATCATCCTATCTCCCTACTACCCTTCCTTTCCAAAATCCTAGAACGAGTCGTCTACAATCGCTGCTTAGAATTCCTTAACTCCCATTCTCTCCTAGACCTCCTCCAATCTGGCTTCCGTCCCCTCCACTCTACCGAGACTGCTCTCTCTAAGGTCATCCATGACCTCCTTCTTGCCAAATCCAATGGCTCCTACTCCATTCTAATCCTCCTTGACCTCTCTGCTGCCTTTGACACTGTCGACCATCCCCTCCTCCTCCATACCTTATCTCACCTTGGCTTCACGGACTCTGTCCTCTCCTGGTTCTCCTCTTACCTCTCTGGCCGGTCATTCTCGGTCTCCTTCGCTGGAGCCTCCTCCCCCTCCCATCCTTTAACTGTTGGAGTTCCTCAAGGGTCAGTTCTTGGCCCTCTTCTGTTCTCCATTTACACTCACTCCCTCGGTGAACTCATTCGCTCTCACGGCTTTGACTACCATCTCTACGCAGATGACACGCAGATCTACATCTCCGCCCCTGTCCTCTCCCCCTCCCTTCAGGCTCGCATCTCCTCCTGCCTCCGGGACGTCTCCACCTGGATGTCGGCCCGCCACCTAAAACTCAACATGAGCAAGACTGAGCTCCTCATTTTCCCTCTCAAACCCGCTCCTCTCCCAGACTTCTCTATCACCGTTGATGGCACGACCATCCTTCCCGTCTCTCAGGCCCGCAATCTCGGTGTCATCCTTGACTCGTCTCTCTCGTTCACCCCACACATCCTATCCATTACCGAGACCTGCCGGTTTCACCTCTACAATATCGCCAAGATCCGCCCTTTCCTCTCCACCCAAACGGCTACCTTACTGTTACGGGCTCTCGTTATATCCCGGCTAGACTACTGTGTCAGCCTTCTCTCTGACCTCCCTTCCTCCTCTCTCTCCCCGCTCCGGTCTATTCTTCACTCCGCTGCCTGGCTCATCTTCCTGCAGAAACGATCTGGGCATGTCACTCCCCTTCTTAAACAACTCCAGTGGTTGCCTATCAACCTCCTCTCCAAACAAAAACTCCTCACTCTAGGCTTCGAGGCTCTCCATCACTTTGCCCCTTCCTACCTCTCCTCCCTTCTCTCTTTCTACCGCCCACCCCGCACGCTCCGCTCCTCTGCTGCCCACCTCCTCACCGTCCCTCGGTCTCGCCTATCCTGCCGTCGACCCCTGGGTCACGTCCTCCCGCGGTCCTGGAATGCCCTCCCTCCTCACCTCCGCCAAACTGATTCTCTTTCCCTCTTCAAAACCCTACTTAAAACTCACCTCCTCCAAGAGGCGTTCCCAGACTGAGCTCCTCTTCTCCCTCTACTCCCTCTGCCATCCCCCCTTTACCTCTCCGCAGCTAAACCCTCATTTTCCCCTTTTCCCTCTGCTCCTCCACCTCTCCCTTCCCATCCCCACAGCACTGTACTCGTCCGCTCAACTGTATATATTTTCGTTACCCTATTTATTTTGTTAATGAATTGTACATCACCTTGATTCTATTTAGTTGCCATTGTTTTTACGAGATGTTCTTCCCCTTGACTCTATTTATTGCCATTGTTCTTGTCTGTCTGTCTCCCCTGATTAGACTGTAAGCCCGTCAAACGGCAGGGACTGTCTCTATCTGTTGCCGACTTGTTCATCCCAAGCGCTTAGTACAGTGCTCTGCACATAGTAAGCGCTCAATAAATACTATTGAATGAATGAATGAAAAGCTCTTAAAGACTTAGGAGTAGAGGTGAGGAAGCTAACTGCAGCTTCATTTACCCTGGGGAACACCTTGGGCTTTGGGGGGGAAGTGGGGAGGAGAAAGGGGAGTCAATCAAGTCAATCAATTGTATTCATTGAGCACTTATTCTGTGCAGAGCGCTATACTAAGCACTTGGGAAAGTCCAATGTAACAGAGTTAGTAGACAAGTTCTCTATCCACAATCAATCAATCAATCAATCAATCAATCAATGGTATTTATTGAGCACTTATGTGCAGAGCACTGGGAGAGTACAATGCAACAGAATTAGCAGACACGTTCCCTGCCCATGAGTGAGCTTACAGTCTAGACGGAGAGGCAGACACAGGTATAAATAAATTACTGGTACATACATAAGTATGGACTGAGGGTAGAGTGAATAAAGGTTGCAAATTCCTTAACTCCCATTCTCTCCTGGACCCCTTCCAATCTGGCTTCCGTCCCCTCCACTCTACCAAGACTGCTCTCTCTAAGGTCACCCGTGACCTCCTTCTTGCCAAATCCAATGGCTCCTACTCCATTCTAATCCTCCTTGACCTCTCTGCTGCCTTTGACACTGTCCACCATCCCCTCCTCCTCCACACCTTATCTCACCTTGGCTTCACGGACTCCGTCCTCTCCTGGTTCTCCTCTTATCTCTCTGGCCGGTCATTCTCGGTCTCCTTCGCAGGCGCCTCCTCCCCCTCCCATCCTTTAACTGTTGGAGTTCCTCAGGGGTCAGTTCTTGGCCCTCTTCTGTTCTCCATTTACACTCACTCCCTTGGTGAACTCATTTGCTCTCATGGCTTTGACTACCATCTCTACGCAGATGACATGCAGATCTCCATCTCTGCCCCTGTCCTCTCCCCCTCCCTTCGGGCTTGCATCTCCTCCTGCCTCCAGGATGTCTCCACCTGGATGTCTGCCCGCCACCTAAAACTCAACATGAGCAAGACTGAGCTCCTCATCTTCCCTCCCAAGCCCGCTCCTCTCCCAGACTTCCCTATCACCGTGGATGGTACGACCAACCTTCCCGTCTCTCAGGCCTACAACCTCAGTGTCATCTTTGACTCGTCTCTCTCGTTCACCCCACACATCCAATCCGTTACCAAGACCTGCCGGTCTCACCTTTACGATATTGCCAAGATCTGCCTTTTCCTCTCCACCCAAACGGCTACCTTATGGCTACGGGCTCTCGTAATATCCCGGCTAGATTACTGTGTCAGCCTTCTCTCTGATCTCCCTTCCTCCTCTCTCTCCCCGCTCCAGTCTATTCTTCACTCCGCTGCCCGGCTCATCTTCCTGCAAAAACGTTCTGGGCATGTCACTCCCCTTCTTAAACACCTCCAGTGGTTGCCTATCAACTTCCGCTCAAAACAAAAACTCCTCATCACTTCAAGGCTCTCCATCACCTTGCCCCTTCCTACCTCTCCTCCCTTCTCTCTTTCTACTGCCCACCCCACATGCTCCGCTCCTCTGCCACCCACCTCCTCACCGTCCCTCGGTCTCGCCTATCCCGCCGTCGACCCCTGGGCCATGTCCTCCCGCGGTCCTGGAATGCCCTCCCTCCTCACCTCTGTCAATCTAATTCTCTTCTCCTCTTCAAATCCCTACTTAAAGCTCACCTCCTCCAAGAGGCCTTCCCAGACTGAGCTCCCCCCTTTTTCCCTCTGCTCCCTCTACCCCCGCTTCACCTCTCCACAGCTAAACCCTCTTCTCCCCCTTTTCCCTCTCCTCCTCCCCCTCTCCCGTCCCACCACCTCAGCACTGTACTCGTCCGCTCAACTGTATATATCTTCATCACCCTATTTATTTTATTTTGTTTAATGAGATGTACATCACCCTGATTCTATTTATTTGCCATTGTTTTTATGAGATGTTCTTCCCCTTGACTCTATTTATTGCCATTGTTCTTGTCTTCCCGTCTCCCCCGATTAGACTGTAAGCCCATCAAAGGGCAAGGACCGTCTCTATCTGTTGCCGATGTGTACATTCCAAGCGCTTAGTACAGTGCTCTGCACATAGTAAGCGCTCAATAAATATTATTGAATGAATGAATGAAATCCAAGTGCAAGGGTGATGCAGAAGGCAGTGGGAGAAGAGGAATCGAGGGCTTAGTTGGGAAGGCCTCTTGGCAGAGATGTGCTTTCAATAAGGCTTTGAAAGCGGGGAAAGTGATTACCTGTAGGATATGAAGAGCCAAAGGAGTTACGGGCCAGAGGCAGGACATGGGTGAGGGGTCGGCAGTGATGGACATGATTGAAGTACAGTGAGTAGGCTGGCAGTAGAGAAGAGAAGTATGTGGTCTGGGTTGTAGTAAGAAGTCAAGGAGCTAAGGTAGAAGGGGGCAAGGTGATTGAGTGCTTCAAAGCCAATGTTAAGGAGTTTCTGTTTGATGCGGAGGTGGGAGGGCAACCACTGGAGGTTCTTGAGGAGTGGGGAGACATGGACTGCATGTTTTTGTAGAAAAATGATCAAGGCAGCTAAGTAAAGAATGGACTGGAGTGGGGCTCCTCCTCCCCTCCCCATTGCCCCTACTCGCTCCCTCTGCTCTTCCCCCCTCCCCGCCCCACAGCATTTTGTATATACAATGATGATGGTATTTGTTAAGCGCTTACTATGTGCCAAGCACTGTTCTGAGTGCTGAAGATAGGGGCATATTAAAGAATAATGTGCATATTTATTATTCTATTTATTTTATTAATGGTGTGTATATATATCGATAATTCTATTTATTAATTTTGATGCTACTGATGCGTGTTTACTTGTTTTGATGTCTGTCTCCCCCATTCTAGACCACAAGCTCGTTTTGGGGCAGGGATTGTCTCTGTTGCTGAATTGTACTTCCCAATTGCTTAGTACAGTGTTCTGCACACAGTAAGCACTCAATAAATACGATTGAATGAATGTGGAACAGGGAATGTGTCCAACCTGAGTATTTTGTAGCTACCACAGCGCTTTGTGCACAATAAGCACTTAATACTATAATTATTTTGAACATTCTGGTTGGAGGGCTCAGAAAGGAACAAAGGAGCTGTTGAATTGACTGAGGCTTCCTCTGCCCCGACTTCCACAGTGGAACAAAAGGGGACTTCCTGCTGGTCCCCCAAACCCAGGTACCCTGGTTCCATCTCAACTGACCCTCTAGGATGGTTGGCAGGTCTGGGAGGGAACAAGCTGGGCAGTTAATGGAATGTTCTCTCAGGCCCACAGCCCAGTCTCTCCAGCCCCTGTTCTGGAATAGAAGGAGTCTAAGGCCCTATCTCTGACCTCTGTTCCACCTGCGTTCTCCCCTTGGCACCCACTTTGCCCACCCTCCACCCCAGATCGGGGCTGTCAACCTTCCTCTAGCCGCCTGGAGAGACATCCTGCCGGAGAAAGGGGAAGAGAGGAGAATTAAAGGAAGAGAAAGCTCAGGTCCCAATCAGCTGCTAATTTGGGAGCTGCTTATATAATCAACTAATGACTTTAGCTAGTTCCTGACTGCAAGTAAATAAAGTGGCCTCATTAATTCCAACTCCTGTTCTTCTCCTAGCCTCCACCAATCATGATTTCTGGGGCACTGGCCCTGAGGGGCACACTGGGATTGTTGAGAAACATGCACTGGAGTGTGTCTACCCACAAACACACACAGACACGTGTGCACGCATGCACAACAGCACACATCCACACAAGTGATTTTTTTCTTTAAATCAGATAAAGCCCCCGGTGAAAAGGAGCACTAAATTCCCCCAGGCACTGACAAGGTAGGAGGAGAAGCAGACAAATTTAATTAATTCTTATCATTTCTGACAGAGGCAGAGAGAGACGGGAAGAGAGAGGCAGAAGGAGGGTGAGAGAAAGGAGAGAAGGTGGAGGAAGAATGAGAGAAAACAAGATAGAATCGTTATTATTGTGGTTATTATTATTAATAAAAAAGTATAATAAAGCCACCTTGGGGTTTATAGCCAACCTCCCCTTTTTCTTTATAGTTTCTGCTACTCGTGTCGAGATCATAGCCTGGTGATAATAATAATTGTGGTATTTGTTAAGCGCTTACTATATGCCAAGCATTGTACTCCCAGCTGGGGTAGATGCAAGATAATCAGGTAGAAGAGAGGACAGATACTGAATCAGCTTGCAGATGAGGGAATTGAGGCACAGAAAAGTTAAGTGATTTGCCCAAGGTAACCCAGAAGGCACAGGTAACACAGGAGCAGTGCAGTGATTAGTACCCAGGTCTTCTGACTCTCGGGCCTATGCTCCCTCCACTAAGCCACACTGCTTTTTGAGAAGCAGCATGGCTCAGTGGAAAGAGCACGGGCTTTGGAGTCAGAGTTCATGGGTTGGAATCCAGGCTCGGCCACTTGTCAGCTGTGTGACTTTGGGCAAGTCACTTAACTTCTCTGTGCCTCAGTTACCTCATCTGTAAAATGGGGATTAAGACTGTGAGCCCCACGTGGGACAACCTGATTCCCCTGTGTCTACCCCAGCGCTTAGAACAGTGCTCGGCACATAATAAGCGCTTAACAAATACCAACATTGCTTTTCTATTTCTTAATTATTTCTCTCATTCCCAATTTTTGTTTTAGTTCATTCCTCTCTCTGCTCTTACTTTTGCCAACTGCATGTTTGCATTCGGGATCCTATAGTGTCTCCTCAGGTAGTTTATAATGCCCCTGAGGGCAGAGACCAAGACTTTAATGTAGATAAAGGTGGTTGCCAATAGTGGACATACAGAAACACGTCAATCAATCAGAGGTATTTACTGAGTGCTTACTCTGTCTCTTCACAGACTGTAAGTACCGTAAATGGAACCGGGATTGTGTCTAACCTGATTATCTTATATCTACCTCAGTGCTTAGCATGAAGTGAGCGCTTCACGTATACCACAACCTTATCATCCACACACGTTCATCTTCTGCACCTGCAGGCCCCACCTGCTGAGATAGGAGTGTTCTGTGGGGCGGGGGAATCAGCGGGAGCTTCTGGGTTCCAACCAGAAAGTCTCTTGGGCCCCAAACCCTGGACATAGATTGAGTCCTTCAGAAGTTACCACAAGACGGGTGTATACTCTGGTGGAAGAGAAATGCCTTCCCATCTGCTGTGTGTTAATGTTATTTAAGCGGCTTGAATTCTGAATGATCGAAAGCCTGACTGCAAATATTGAAAACGCATAAATATCCATTCTCGGGTGCTCGAAGCGTATATAAATAAAGTCAAGTAGGTGCTCTGGTATCCTGCAAGGCCAGGCAGGCCTGTAATTTATAAGGCTCTTTCAGTTTCCTATGTATTATGCATTTATGTCAGGCTTTCAGGAAAGATTCCCAAGATGACTTTATCGTCATTAGCTTGGTGGGATTTTTGATCAATTTCCCTGTGGGAAGTGGCACCCGCCTGCTCAATCAATCAATCAAGTGGCAGTCTTTATTGAGCACTTAGTTTGTGCAGAATACTGGACTAAACCCTTGGGGTGGAGGCTGTCCTGTGCTGAGGGGGAAGGGAGTTGAGTCAGCAGGAATTTTACAGAGGAAAGGTCATTATTCCCCCCTTTGCTGCCCTAAACCTGCAGCATTCTCTCCCTCCCCTGTCCCTGCTCCCACCTCAGAGAGGGTGGGGAGAGACTGGTAGCCCCAAGTGGAATGGGACAGTGCCCAACTTGCTTAGCTTGTATCGACCCCAGTGCTCAGTACAATGCTGGGTACATAGTGCTGAACAAATACCACTGTTATTATTATTAGTAGTAGCATTCATTCAATAGTATTTATTGAGCACTTGCTATGTGCAGAGCACTGTACTAAGCGCTTGGAATGTACAATTCAGTAACAGATAGAGACAATCCCTGCCCAGTAATAATAATGACACGGCTGGAGTGGGCTTTGGAAAGGCAGAGAAACCTAGACAGAAAAATTCTGGACAGAATTCTTATTGAACACTCAACCGATCAACCAATCAGTGGTATTTATTGAGTGCTAACTATGTGCAGGGGACTGTACTAAGCCGTTGGGAGACTGCAATATAATAGAGTTCATAGAAACAATCTCTGCCCTCAAGAAGCTTACAATTTAGCAGGGGAGAAATTATTATGATGTAGTATATATTATTATATACAATAATATATTCTTATATTCAATATTGTATAATATAATATATGATAAGACATCTTGTCTTATCTTGTCTTATGCTGTTGAATCGTCTCTGACCCATAGCGACTCCATGAACACATCTCTCCTTGAATGCCCCACCTGCATTTGCAATTGGTCTGGTAGTGTATCCACAGAGTTTTCTTGGTAAAAATATGGAAATGGTTTACCATTGCCTTCATCTGCACAGTAAAGATGAGTCTCTGCCCTCGACTGTCTCCCCTACCACCGTTCCCCAGCACAGGTGAATTTTGATTTGTAGCAGAATGCCTTCCACTCACTTGCCACTGCCCAAGCTAGGAATGGAATGGGTGTGCCTTTGCTTGACTCTCCCTCCCGTAGCCGAGACTGGTAGAGTACTGGAAACTCCCCAGGTGTGATCCTGAGAGGGCCATGACATCTTGTATAATATAATATAATATAAAATGTAATAGATTGGTGCTATCCTCAACTCATCTCTCTCATTCAACCCACATATTCCAATTGTCACTAAATCTTGTTGGTTCAACCTTCGTAACTTTGCTAAAATCCTCCCTTTCCTCTCCATCCAAATTACTACCACATTAATCCAAATGCTTTTCCTATCCTGCTTGATTACCGCCTCAGCCTCCTTTGCTGACTCCCTGCTTCCTGCCTCTCTTCACTCCAGTCCATAATTCCCTCTGCTGGCCAGATCATTTTTCTACGATATCATTCGGGCCATGTTTCCCCACTCCTCAAGAACCTCCAGTGGTCACCCATCCACCTCCACAACCAACAGAAACTTCTTACTATTGGCTTTAAAGAACTCAATCACCTTGCCCCCTCCTACCTCACCTCTCCTATCTCCTACTACAATCCAGCCTGCACACTTCAGTCCTCTAATGCCAACCTACTCACTGTACCTCCATCTTTTCTGTCTCACTGCGTACTTCTCATCCACATCCTGACTCTGGCCTGGAACACCTTCCTGCTTCATATCTGACAATTATTCTCCCCACTTTTAAAGCCTCACTGAAGGCACATCTCCTCCAAGAGGTCTTCCCTTACAAAGTCCTCATTTCATCTTTTCCCCCTCTTTTCTGCCACACCCTGACCTACTCCCTTTATTCATCAACCCCCAGCCTCACAGCCCTTTTATGTGCACATTGTAATTTATTTATTTGTATTAATGTCTGTCTCCCCGTCTAGACTGTAGGCTTGCTGTGGGCAGGGACTGTGACTGTTATATTGTTGTGTTGTACTCTCCCAAGTGCCTCCACATAATAAGTGCTCAATAAATTTGATTGATTGACTGATTGGCAGGTATGTCTAAGCCTGCTCTTTTGTACTGTGCTTAGTACAGTGCTGAACACTTAATAAGCATTCAGTATACCATTCAATATATATCATTAAATAACTGATTGATTTATCTAAGCAGCAGTATTGCCTAATGGATAGAATATGGGCCTGGATGACAGAAAGACCTGGGTTCTGTGAGCTTCACCACTTGCCTGCTGTGTGACCTTGGACAAGTCATTTAACTTATCTGTGCTTCTGTTAACTCATCTGTAAAATGGGGATTGACATGAACCTCATGTGGAATGCCCACTCTTTTCCCACTCCCTTCTGCATCTCCTTGACTGTGGTGAGCCCCAAACAAGCTGCTTTATTAGTGACTGTTTGTGATCCTGTGAACAAGAAGAAAGAGACTGGCGAAGGCATTGATGGACTGTACCTGAGGACAGCTGATTGTGGGCCTGTGGGGGCAGAGCACTGAGGGAGGCGAGGTCTTCTCTCCCTGATTTACCCAGTAATGGGTCTGGACCAATCAGTGACTGCTACATAGAGCCCCAGCTGTGATGCCTAAGGCAGATAAAAGGTGGTCATTTTGATTTGGGAGGAACAGAAAAGCAGGCAGAGAAGAATAGCTGGAGTAGAAGCACATGGAGAGAAGTAAAGAGAAGAGCAGCATAGCAGCAGAGACTGGTAGTGGATCCTTGGTGGAGTAAGTGTGGATGTGTCATTCCTCTGCATGTTGGTTAAAGTAAACAAACAACTTTCTATAGTAACCTTGCTGGTCAGTAGTGTGGCTTGACTCTAAGTGTCAGTGAGGCTCCCCTGATCCAGAAAGGTCCTGGTTGGTATGAGCCCAGTGGGGAGCTTGTGACACTGACTTGCTCCCTTGATTCCTTCCCCCTCCCAGCCCCAGCACTAACATACACATTTGTAGTTTATTTATATTAATGTCTGTCTCTCTGCCTGTAGACCCTAAGCTCACTGTGGGCAGGGAATGTTTCCATTTAATGTTGTATGGTATGCTCTCAAATGCTTAGTACAATACTCTTCACACAAGTGCTCAATACATATGACTGAGTGAATGAACGGAGGTAGGTTTGTGTTGTGTGATACTTCTTCCCTCTTAGACTGTAATAGCCATAATAATTGCAGTGTTCCTGAAGCATTGACTGTGTGCTATTACTGAGCTAGTTACAGGACAATCAAGTCAGACACAGTCCCTGTCCTATATGGAGTTCACAGTCTAAGGGGGAAGGTGATCAGCTATTGAATCCCCATTTTACAGATGAAGAAACTGAGGCACAGAGAAGTTAATGATTTGCCCAAGGTCCCAGCTGGGATTAGAACTCAGGTTTTCTCACTCCCAGGCCCTCACTCCATCCCCTAGGTCACTCTTGGGGATGGGATTAATATCTTCTCCGGTTCTGCCCCTTTCCCTCCCCCTCCCCACTTGCATAGACCAGTTTTCCTGCTGAGGATCCTAGTTCCCTCTGTGGCTATAGCTTTGGCCCGATACCCCCCTGGGTGTTCAAGCAGTAACAGTATCCGGTGGGGGAATTCTACCTCCAATGCCAAGGACTGGTGCCATACAGGCAACTGGGGCCGGTTGCTTGTGGCAGAGAGAATCTAGGGTGGAGAGCCTCATGAATGGGAGGGAGGGGCATGTCTGTAGTTGGGAAGGCAGTGTAAGCCCAAAAGTGGGCACCCCCGACTTGGGTGCAGATTCAGAGATGCCCCTGCTCATGCCCCTCCAGGGTGACCCCTGCTGAGCTCCTTGGGGGCAGGGATAGCATCTACCAACTCTCTTCTATTGTCCTCTCCTAAGTGCTTAGTCTAGTGCTCTGCACACAGAAGACATGTAGTAAATACCACTGATTGATATCTTAGGAGTTTGCTGGGAAACAGAGAATCCTGAAATAGTGAAGACTGAAGGTGGCTGCTGGAATATGGCAGAGCAGATGATGGGGATTCAGCTTTGGGGCTGAGGTCTCTGGGAATGCCTCAATCAATCAATGGCAGCATCCTCGATTCCTCTCTGTTATTCAACCCACATATTCAATCCATCACTAAAGCCTGTCACTTCCACCTTCACAACATCACTAAAATCCACCATTTCTTCTCTATCTAAACTGCTACCACATTAATCCAATCATTTATCCTACCCCACCTAGATTACCCTATCAGCCTCCTTGTTGACCTCCCTGTTGCCCATCTCTTCCCACTCCAGTCCATACTTCACTCTGCTGCCCAGATCAATCTGTCTCCCCTTTTGGACTAAAAGCTTGTTGTGGGCAGGGAATGCATCTGTTTTCTCCCAAGCCCTTAGTACTGTGCTTTGCACACAGTGAGCGCTCAGTAAATACAATCGACTGAAAGACTGCCCAGAATGGCCCCCACTGCCCATTCTGGAAGCTTCTCTTCCTGTCTCGCCCCTATTAGTGAGGTGTTGTGGGCTGGTGAAAAGGACACAGGCCGGGAGTCAGGAGACTGACCTTGGGCCAGTTACTTAACCTTTCTGTGGCCTAGTTTCCTTATCTATAATAAGGGTATTAGAATTCTTTTATCTCCCTACTTCAAAAGGAGGCTGTGAGGGTAATATGAGAACTGATGTAAAAACATTTGGGAAAAATTAAAAAGTGCTGTTCCAGAAAAACAATTATTAATCAATAGTATTTATTGAGCACTCTATGCAGAGCGCTGTACTAACCTCTTCAGAGAATACAAAACTGTTAATAATTAATACCAATTTATTAACATTAATGAACCTTGGTCTAATTAAATCCTGTTATTATATGGTTCTTTGACTGCCCCAGTAGCCCTGGACAATCCCTAAAACTTGTCCTCAGTGGCTGTCCTTAACACATCCCTGGCAATAAATACAGTTGAAAAAATGAATTAATCAACCAATGGTGTTTATTGAATTCTCAGTTTGTGCAGAGTGCTGTACTATGCGCTAGGGAGAAGATAATACAGTTGGTAGACACCGTCCCAGCCCCTGCTCCCTCAAGGAGCTGAAAGCCCAGGTTATTCCTTCTAATCAGTCAAGTCTTCCTCTCCCTTCTCTTCCTCAATCCGGGTGGCAGTGGGCCAGAAGAGGGCACTTCTGAATTGCCACTTGCACAGTGAGCCAATATGCCACACCCATGGACACCATCTCACCTTCCGCCCCACCGCCTGCCAAGCGGAGACCAGATCTTTCTGCCCCTCCTTCCCCTCCCTGCCTCCCTTCTCATTCATTCAATCATATTTATTGAGCACTTACTGTGTGCAGAGCACAGTACTAAGTACTTGGAAAGTACACTTTGGCAACAAATAGACAACTTGATTTTCTAGCCCCTTCTCTTTTTCTCTCCGGACCTCTTCCTGTCTTGTGCCTTCAAGTCGTTTCCGACCCATAGTGACACCACGGACACATCTTTCCCAGAACACTCCGCTCTCCATCTGCAATTGTTCTGGAAGCGTATCCATAGAGTTTTCTTAATAAAAATACGAAAGTCGTTTTCACTACCGCCTTCTGCACAGTAAACTCGAGGCTCCACCCTCAACTCTCTCCCATACTGCTGTTGTCCAGCATGGGTGAGTTTTAACTTGTAGCAGATTGCCTTCCACTTGCTAGCCACTGCCCAAGCAAGGAATGAAATAGGTAGACCTCTACTTAACTCTCCCTCCCATAGCTGAGACTGGTAATAATAATAATGTTGGTATTTAAGCCTTTACTATGTGCTGAGCACTATTCTAAGCTCTGGGGTAGATACAGGGTAATCAGGTTGTCCCACATGAGGCTCACAGTCTTAGTCCCAACTTTACAGAGGAGGGAACTGAGGCACCAAGAAGTTAAGTGACTTGCCCAAAGTCACACAGCTGACCTATGGTGGAGCTGGGATTAGAACCCCTGGCTCCCAAGCCCATGCTCTTTCCACTGAGCCAGGCTGCTTCTCTAGCAAGTACTGGAAACCCTGAGTACTGGTAGAGTACTGGAAACTCTCCAGTTGCAACCCTGAGAGGGAGTGCCTTTCCCAGCTACCCTAATGATAATTATGGTTTTTGTTAGGCACTTACTTTGTGCCAGCACTGTTCTAAGCGCTGGGTAGATAAGGTAATCATGTTGTTCCATGTGGCTCTCAAAGTCTTAATCTACATTTTACAGATGAGGTAGCTAAAGCACAGAGAAGTTGAATGACTTGCCCAAGGCCACAAAGCAGCCAAGTGGCAGAGTGAGGATTAGAACCCATGCCCTCTGACTCACAAGCCCATGCTCTTGCCACTAAGCCAGGTGCACTGCTTCTCTTTTACCCTGCTGGCTCTGGCCCCTCTCCCCACCCTCCGCTTCCTCCAGCTCCCCTCTCCTCTTCAGTCCCCCTCCCCCCATCCTGCTTCCCTCCTCTGCAGCCCCCCTGCTCCCCCTTCCGGGTCTGCCCCCCTTTGACAGTGGCACAGATTAATTTACTTCAGGCTGTTTATCAGGTTAGCAGCCAAGGTGGCGTTTTTACTGCTGTTTATTTAAGGGATGCCACCAGTGAGAGCCAGCAATTATTTCCATATAAATAAGAGTGTTAGCGCTGTCAGGCACCCCGGGATAGCCACTAACCCTCAATAATGGGCTCCCCCTTTATTCCCCTCCTGCCTGCCTTCCTTCTCTCCTCGTGTCATTCGTTTCTCCCAAGTCTCACTTCAGAGCAGCTTCTGGAGGTCCCTTGGCTCTGCCTCCTTGGCTCCCTGGACCTCTGGCCTCCCCCCTTTCCTGCACCTTCTCTTTCCATGCCCTGTCTTGGCCCTTGGGTCAGTTCTTTCTGCTGTCTTCTCTCCCCAGCCATCTGGGATCAGCCCCCTCTGCTCTCTTTCCTCTCCCAGACCCTGGGGTCAGTCCTCTACTTTTCTCTCCCAGTACCCCTGCTTCTCGAGGTTAGCCCCACTCTGTGTTCTACTTTCATTCATTCATATTTATTTAGTGCTTATTGTGTGCAGAGCACTGTACTAAGCGCTTGGGAGAGTATACTACAATAAATGGTCATGTTCCCTGCTCACAATGAGCTTACAGTCTTGAGGCAGGGAGATAGACATCAATATAATAAAATTACAGACATGTAAATAAGTGCTGTGGGGCTGGGAGAGGGGAAGGGGTCTTTCTGGAACCTCCAGGGTCAGGCTCCTCGGCTGCCTTCTCTCTCCCAGTACCCTGTGAGTCAGCCCCTTCTACCCTCTCTTTCTCTCTCAGCATCCTGGGATCAGCTCCTTCTGCCTTTTCCTCTCTCTTGCACTCCTGGGGTTAGTCCCCTCTGTTCTCACCTCTTCCTGGTTCCCAGGGTCACCTTCTTCTGCTCTCTTCCCCCCCACCCTCAGCCCCCCGGGGTCAGCCCCCTCTACTCTCTGAGGCCCCCCAGGGTCAGCCCCCTCTGCTTCCTTCTCCTTTTATGAGAAGCAGCATGACCTGGTGGATAGAGCATGGGCCTGGGAGTCAGA
Organism: Ornithorhynchus anatinus; assembly: GCF_004115215.2. NCBI lineage: Eukaryota > Metazoa > Chordata > Mammalia > Monotremata > Ornithorhynchidae > Ornithorhynchus > Ornithorhynchus anatinus. Next base: position 13,030,964 of record NC_041732.1, on the reverse strand, counting down.
AGGGCATGGGTTCTAACTCTGGCTCTGCCACTTGTCTGCTCTGTGACCTTGGGCAAGTCACTTAACTTCTCTGGGTTTACCTCATCTCTAAAATGGGGAATGAGACTGTGAGCCCCAAAAGGGTCAGGGACTATGTCCAACCCGATTTGCTTGTATCCATTCCAGTCCTTACTACAGTGCTTCACACGTAGCAAGTGCTTAGAAAGTACCATAATTATTTTCTCCCACTCTCCCTGGGTTCAGCCACCTCTGCTATCTCCTCTCCCAGATCACTCTCCTCCTGTGGCCCACCCTGACCCCTAAGGTCCTCCCCCATGATTCTGTTGGCCCAGGGAAAGCTCAGAAGCCACTTATAAACTGCCGGCGGGAGGAAACCCTAATAAATCATGTCCCCTGGCTGCTTCATATTCTAAGATGGGAGAGAAGTCTCCGGCCTACACCTCCGCTGCTATGCTTTGGGAGAAATATGCACTGGAGATTTTTCTTGTCCCCGTTTGGTTATTTTTGGGTTCTTTTCCTGGTTGGCTCAATAAGTTGCTCATTAGGCCTGGCCCAGCAAGTAAGTGTTTAGTCTCTGAGGGCCACCAGCCTGCCAGTCTCAGATGAAGCTTTGCAGTTTCCCAGTGTTTCTCCTTGGGGAGGCTCAGGACTCCATGGACACTGCTGGGGGAGGAAACTCCTGTCTAAAGCCACAAGATTGAGCTGGGAGAAGCTGAGGAGGATACGGTCAGTAAGGATGCAAAGGAAAGGGGATGGATTAGGTTCTCTGCTGGCCCCAACCAGGAGCAATCGCAGAACACCTCAGGACTTGTGGTTTTCAGCCCAGTCTGACCCAGAACAGAATTTTTGGAGGTCCCCGGGCTCTGACTCTGGATTCTGGGCATCCAAGTGTTTCTGGGCTCTGTCTTCACATAACCCTGGATATCACTTCTCTGGTCTCATAACCCCTCCCCCTCTTCCTTTATGTCTCTGTCTTCCTCCTCCTCCTATTGCTGACATCTTCTCCCTTCAGGCCTTGGTTGGGGAAAGACCAGGTGCTGCCTCTTCTATAAACAGTGATGATGCTAAACCTGGAATGTACTAATCTGCCATCTCCACTGTATTATAATCTCTCTGAGGTTAGGGATTGTGGCTTCTAACTCAGTTGTCCCCTCTCAACCATCTAAGATAGTGTTCTGCACCAAATATCATTGATTAAAAAAATATTAAACACTTTCTCTGGGCCGGCACAAAGCACTGGGATCATTACCAGGTAATCAGATTAGACCCTGTCCCACATGGGGCTCTCAGTCTAAGGAGAAGGGATAGCAAGTAGTTTTATTCCATTTTATTTTATCTCCATTTTACAGATAAGGAAAGTGAGAACCAGGGAAGTTGTAGCTTGCCCTAGGTCACACAGCAAGCCAATTGCAGAGCCAGGGATGATTTTAGAGAAAAACAGGACCAGAGCCTCCACCTAAAAGGACAAAAATATTTAAGTGCTTACTCTGTGCCAGCCCCTGAACTATGCACTTGGTAGGTACAAAATAATCAGATCAGACTTAGACCCTGTTTTCCATGGGGCTCTTAGTTTAGGGGGAGGGTATTTGGATTTGGCTGTTCAGTCAATCAATCAATTGTATTTATTGAACAAGTACTTTGTACAAGTACTTTGAGCAGAGCCCTATACTAAATGCTTGGGAAACTACAACATAACAGATTTGGTAGACACATTTGCTGCCCCAAATGAGCTTACAACCTAGAGGGGGAGATAGATGTTAATATAAATGTGTTATGGATATGTACACAATAGTCAATTCCTTGAGGTTTCACGGGGGCTTGGGGAGCATTATCAGCAGCTCTCTACCAGCAGCAATGGGCTCCACACCAGCCCTGGCTTCTGACGGTAAACAAAAGAGACAGCTGCTTCAGCCACCCCAGGGGACAGCTTGGTAGTGGGGAGGGATCTCACTGGCATGGAGACTTTATCTGCCAAGATATTCTATTCAGATCTTTATCCCATCTGCTAATTCCATTGTACTCCCCACAAGCGCTTAGTTTGGAGCTCTAGGTTATTCATTTTGATCTCTCTAGTAAGTATTTTTATGTTTGTCTCCTCCATTTCAGGGTAAACTCATTGTGGGCAAGGAAAGTGTCATTTGTTCTTCTGTACTTCCCAAGCATCTAATACAATGCAACTGTATCAGGTGCAAGAAGTGAGAAGCAGCGTGGTCTAATGGCAAGAGTACGGGTCTGGGAGTCAGAGGACTTGGGTTCTAATCCTGCCTCCACCACTTGTCTGTGGTATGACCTTGGACAAATCACTTCACTTCTTTGGGGTTGGGTTCCTTCATCTGTAAAATGCGGTTAAGACTGAGTCCCTCGTGGGACATGGACTGTCCACCACGATTGGCTTCTATCTGTGGTGGGCCCATAACGAGCTGCCGTGTTAGACTGTTTGTGATCCCAGAAACAACAAGGAACAGACTTTGTGGAGCCACTGATGGGCTCTACCTGTGACAGGTGATTGCTGACTTGTGGGAGTGGAGCATGGAGGGAGGTGTGGCTTTCTCTCCTTGTTCTACCCAGTAATGGGGCTGGACTAATCAATGACTGCCATATTGAGCCACAGCTGACATGCCCTAACCAGGTAAAAGACAGTTGATTTAAATTGAGGGGGTACCTGGAAACAGTAAAAAGTCATGTAGAGGAACAAGAAGGAAGCATACTGACAGCAGGAGAGCAGCACTTGAAAGCAGAAAGAAGCATCATTGGCAGACTGGGCTCCCTTTGATCACAGACTGGTATTGGATCCTTGGGTGGTGGAGTGAGGGAATGTATGTATGTGTCACTCCCTTGCACTTTGGTAAAACTAAGTAAAAAGTTTACACATTAACCTTGGGGATCAGAGGTGTGGTTTGACTTCTAATAATAATAATAATGTTGGTATTTGTTAAGCGCTTACTATGTGCCGAGCACTGTTCTAAGCGCTGGGGTAGACATAGGGGAATCAGGTTGTCCCTCGTGGGGCTCACAGTCTTAATCCCCATTTTACAGATGAGGGAACTGAGGCACAGAGAAGTTAAGTGACTTGCCCACAGTCACACAGCCGACAAGTGGCAGAGCTGGGATTCGAACTCATGAGCCCTGACTCCAAAGCCCATGCTCTTTCCACTGAGCAACGCTGCTTCTACTACGTGTCACTGAGGTTCCCCTGGTCCAGGATGGTCCTGGTTGGTGTGAACTGGGGGGCTTGTGACACTCTCAACCCTAGTGTTCAATACAGTGACTACCAAAAAGTAAGCAAATGGTATTAAAAAGTTGTCACTCAAATACTATTTCTACTCAATGAACATTATTAACTGTAAGATTTCAATTGTTAGATTGCATATTTTCCCTATTATATTCTTGAAAAGGTTCAGGCAGACCTTGTCATCAAATATCCCACCTGATGTCATTTCGTGATTTTTGTGTCCCTGGCGTAACACTATAACAGAGGGTGAAGCAGTTTACATACCCTAATACAGAATTTTGGGTGCAAATTCATAGATTCCAGTACCTTTGGCCAGGGTGCCCCCAGAATTCCCTTGCTTCAGAGCCATTGGGGCCCCTTGAGTCCCCGTGAACATGGGTGACACTTCTGAGCCGTGGCACTCGGTGGCAGGAGCCAAAAATAAAAGCAGCAGGCATAAAGGTGGGCGGTGCAGTATCTCTACTGGACAGGGGCAGACCAGCTGAGTGGCTACTGAAGTGCTGAACTTGTTGTCATAAGAGAATGTTCTACAGAGAATCATAGGGGACTGGATGGGGGACAGTCTAACCAGCGTGTCCTGCCCAACTTCCAACTCTAAGACCCCCAGGTAAGCTCCAAGGCTCATCTCTGGAGGGAATCTGCAGGTGTCAAGCACACTCCGGCCCAGGGAAGTTCCCATGGCAACTGCAGCAGAGGAATTGCAATCTGACTTGGGATCTGGGTAGGGAAGTGGGTCAGAGAAGAACTCCTAGAAAGCTGCTGCAGGCTGGGCCCTGAGCCAGCGCCCCCCGCCCCCACTGACTCTCCAATCACTGTAGACAGCACCAACATTCACCATCTCACCAGCCTGTAACCTTGGTGTTGTCCTCAACTCCTCTCTTTCATTCAACCCACATATTCAATTTGTCACCAAATCCTGTTTATTCAACCTTCATCATATCACTAAAATCTCTCTTCTCCTCTCCATCTAACCTATTACCACGTTAACCCAGCCTGCTTGTTGACCTCTCTGACTTCTATCTCTCCCCACTACAGTCCATACATGACTCTTCTGCCCAGATCATTTTTCTACAAAACTGTTCGGTCTATGTTTCCCCATTCCTCAAGAAACTCCAGTGGTTGCCCATCCATGTCCCCATCACACTCCTTACCATTGGCTTTAAAACACTCAACCACCTTTCTCCGTCCTACGTTACCTCCCTAATTTCCTACTACAACTCAGCCCGTACACTCTGCTTCTCTAATGTCAACCCACTCACCATACCTCTCGCCCACATCCTGCTTCTGGCCTGGAACATCCTCTCTCTTATATCCAACAGACAATTACTCTCCCCACTTTCAAAGCCTTACTGAAAGTGCATCTCCTCTATGAGGCCTTCCCTGACTAAGCCCTCACTTCCTCTTCTCCCATTCTGCAACAAACTTGTATTTGGATTTGCACCCTTTATTCACCCTCCCTTAGCCCCACAGCCCCTATGTACGTATTTGAAATTCATTTATATTAATGTCTCCCACTCCAGACTCTAAGCTCGCTGATCATGGTGGACAGGCTAAAACCTCTGCATAGAAAGATTCTTTTGTGGTGACTCTTACTCTGACACATTCTATAGGTGTCCAGGTTATGGCAAATAGGATTGGCCAGTGGAGTGATAATGTCATGACCCCTTGGAATAGGTCAGACAGTGTGACTGGGGAAGTTTCAGTGAGACTGTACTTTGAGGCCCACCAGAGGGTGTTTCCAAGGGCTATGGGGTGCCCTTAAGTTAGGACAGGGCCTTTATCAGCCCTCTTGTAAGGTAAGATCCCTGACTTCCCTCTCCCCTAATCACCCCACCACCTACCCATCAAAACCTCAGGACTGGGTCGCTGAGAAGCAGTGTTGCCTAATGAAAGAGCATGGGCCTGGGAACTTGGGTTCTAATCCCTGCTCTGCTAATCGCTTGCTCTGTGACCTTGGGGAAATAACTTAACTTCTCTGATTGTGAGCTCTGTTTGGCACGGGAACCGTGTCCAACCTGATTATCTTGTATCTAACTCAGCACTTTGAACAATTCTTGGCACATAGTAAGTTCTTAACAAAACCTCTATTATTATTTTTAATAACTTTTATTAGTAGTAGCAATAGCAGTATTTAAATGCTTGCTACATGCCAAATACTGTAATATATTATACTCGCTCAAGCTCTTAGTACAGTGCTTTGCACACAGTAAGCACTCAATAAATATGATTAATGAATGAATAAATACTAAGCACTAGGGTAGGTATAGTTTAAGCAGGTCTTTTCTGTGTGTTCTGCACTCACTCACTGAGGGAGAAGAGACTTGTGCTGGTAGGAAATAGCAGTAAGATCAGGAGTGGCTCAGAATGGGCCTCCCAAATGTTTCATTTTTTTAATGTTAAGTGCTTACTCTATGCCAGCACTGTTCTATGAGCTGGGGTAGGGACAAGTTAATCAGGTCAAAAACAATCCCTGTCCAATATGGGGCTCAGTTTAAATTCAGGTATTGAATCTCCTTTTTACAGTCAAGAAAACTGAGGCACAGGGAAATGAAGTGACTTGCTTAAAGTCCCACAGAAAGTAAGTCTCAGAGCTGGAATTAGAACTCAGGTCCTCAGACTCCCAAGCCTATGCTCTTTCCACTAGGCCATGCTGCTTAGGGTGGCTGAACCAGAGGCAACCATCACCCCGCTCTCTACTCTCAGGGACATGACTTCTGGGCTGGGTGAACATTGGATCAACCCAGAATGTCACTTGCTTAGGGTCTGATTTTTATTTCTTTATTGTGAAAATTCCTCTTCTAGCACTCAGTACCCCATCCCCTCCCCGACCCCAATCCAGGTACTGGACTCTTCCTGTTCCAGTATGTTTGATTGCCTGGGTTCTGATCAATGTGAGAACCTGCTTGTTGGCTCATCTGTTTTCTTTTACTGAGGAAGTTAAAAAAATAAAAGGTCTATATGATTTAGTAGTTTTTATTAAATCCGTGTAGAATACCAAGACAAATTCCATCGCCGTGTCTTCGTGAGCAAGGAGGGGGGGGTAAAATGTTCAGATTAGCATCACAGCAGAGGCTGGGATGAAGCTTAGCCACCGCGGGCTCATCTCGGGGACCCAGAAGGAAAGGAACAGGCCAATAACTCACGGGGCCTGGCCACTCCAGGGTGCCGCATCTAATGCACCAGCCCTGTGGAAAGGCATGGCTCATGTCTCTCTTGTCTAAGCTGTTTCAGCTCTTTCTCAGATGCCCTTGCTAAGGCAATATCCTTGCCTGCTGGAGTCTGGGGCCAGATCTCCTTGACCTCCTTTCCCAAGGAAATGGGGGCAAGGGATTCAGGGGATTGTGGTCCCAAGGTGAGCTCCCACGGGAAGCAGCGTTGTCTAGTGGAAAGGACACAGGCCTGAGAGTAAGTGGATCTGGGTTCTAATTCCAACTCTACCACTTGATGTGTGACCTTGGGCAAGTCACTTCACTTCTTTGTGCTTCAGTTCCTTCATCTATCAAATGGGGATCAAGACTATGAACCCCATGAGGGGCATGGATTGTGTCCAACACAATTAGCTTGTATCTACCCCAGCTGTCAGTACTGTGCCTGGCACATAGTGTTTAACAGATACCATAAAAAAGAGTTAGGATAGGAGCCAGATTACACATGAGGCTCCCTGAATGTCTTTCTGGTGCTCACTCTCAGATCAATTTCGGAGAGTTCACCTCTGTGCAGGCTTGGTTTAATCCCTGCCAGACCCCAACAGTAGAAGCTTGGTGCCCCCTCCTGTTCACCCCTCCCTGGAATGTGTTTATGCCCTCCCAATGTCCATAGCTGTGGTTAGCCTAGGTGGGTAGATAGAAGTTATGATAGTGGGGGGGGGGGCGCTGTGTGTGTGTGTGTGTGTGTGTGTCTGTGCGTGCATGCTATAAGAATTGTGGGGTGAGTGGGGAAAATCCAGCTGAAAATTCAGGTGAGAAGAAGCAGTGTGGTCTAGTGGAAAGATCCTGGCCTGAGAGTCAGAGGACCTGAGTTTTGATCCAGATTTTGGCATTTATAGGCTGTGTGACCTTGGCAAATCATTTCACTTCTCTCTGCCTCCGTTACCTCATCTGTAAAATGGGGTTTAAGACTGTGAGCCCCTTGTAGGACATATACTGAATCCAATTTGAATACCATGTATCTACCCCAATATTTAGAATAGTGCCTGGCACAGAGTAAGCACTTAACAAACACCTTTAAAAAAGAATCAAGATTCAGCATACGAGTTAAGGGCATCAGGTCTTGGGGAGCTTCCCCTTTTGCTTCATTCCTAAATGCTCCACTTGGGCATCTTTTTCCAGTGCCTGATACCTACCACTTCCAGGAAATTCTTCGAGTCTAACTCCGGCCCTTCTTGCTGCAGCAGAAATGTATTTTCTCTTGACCCAACCTCAAAAAGAAACAGTCCCATGAGGGGCTCACCTAACTCTATGGCATGATTTTTCACCTTGCAGACCGTCAGAACTCATTCTGTACCAATGGGAGGGTTGGGCAAGTGATTCTGGGGACCCGAAGTGAGATGTTTGTTCATTTATTCAATAGTATTTGAGTGCTTACTATGTGCAGAACACTGTACTAAGTGCTTGGAGTGTACAAACTGGTAACAGATAGACAGTCCCTGCCCTTTGAAGGGCCTGAGTATAGGACTTTCACCCAAGCCATTTTTTGGGTTAGACGGATAGAGCGCCCAGCCCAGGAGGTTCGGCCTCTGATGGTGCGGTTACATCAGGGTGCTTGGAGGAGCACTGGGAAGGCCGTCCCTTGACCAGGCCCCCTAATGTTTACGGAAAGACTATAGAGCACCACCCACCCGCCTCCCCAGCCCATTATGGACTGCTCAGCCAGGGATTTCTCCAAACCCTCTTGAACCCACTGATATTTTCAACCTGATATTTATAGCTCAATCTAACCCTGGCCATAAATTCTTTGAGCTCCGGGACTATAGGTGCTATATAAATCTGAAGGACAATCATCATCATTATTATTCTGGTTGCTATTAATAACCCAGCATGAATCATTTATCACACACAATTTAGTTACCGTTGACCAAACCCTGTGCTGAGCTCCCGTGGGGGAATGGGGCGGGGTGGGGGGAACTGACCTCATGGCCTGGGCTGCCTCGGTCCTGTTGGGCCTGTGAGGGTGGTGGCTCAGGGTTGGCGTCTGAATTCCTCAGCTTCGAGGTTCCTTCCTCTTTTATGATCATTAATAAAGAGGACAGTTATGTGCTTTCTGTGGGCTAATATTGATTGAGTTCATTCATTGTCATATTTATTGAGCCCTTACTGTGTGTGGAGCTTAAGATTGCTTGGGACAGTACCAATATAACAATAAACAGAGGAATCCCCTGCCCACAACAAGCTTACAGTCTAAAGGGGGAGACAGACATTAATATAAATAAATGAATTACAGATAAGTACATAAGTGCTGTGGGACTGGGAGGGGAGATGAATAAAGGGAGCAAATGGGGGCAACACAGAAGGGAGTGGGAGAAGAGGAAAGTAGGGCTTAGGTAAGTCCAGTTGGAGGAGATGTGCCTTCAACAAGGCTTTGAAGTGGGGGAGAGTAATTGAGTACCTGTTGTATGCAGAGCACAGTACTAGGCACTTGAGAGAGTACAATAGAAGACATTCAATTCAACCCTATTTATTGAGTGCTTATTGTGTGCAGAGCACTGTACCAAGCACTTGAGAGGTACAATTCAGCGACAAAAAGAGACATTGCCTGCCTACAATGGGCTCACAATCTACAGGACATGATTCCTGTGCTGGTGGAGCATGAAAGGTCTCCTAGGGCATTGGCCATCTTTGCTCTCTGTCTTGTTTCTCTTGTGGTTGCCAGGGGCTGCCTTTATTGCAGCCCTTGTAATTTTTTTATGGTATTTGTTAAGGACTTATTATGCACCAGGCACTGTGCTAAGCACTAGGGTACCTACATCAGGTTGGACCTAGTCCATGTCCCATGTGGGGCTCACAGTCTTAATCCTTATTTTACATGCGAGGTAACTGAGACACAGAGAAGTGAAGGGAATTGCCCAAGGTCACACAGCAGACAAGTGGTAGAATCGGGATTAAAACCCAGGTCCTTTGACATCCAGGCCCATGCTTCTAATAATAATAATAATAATAATGGTATTTAAGTGCTTACTATGTCCCTATCACTGTTCTAAGTGCTAGTGTAGATACGAGGTCATCAGGTTGTCTCACGTGGGACTCAGTCTTCATCCCTATTTTACAGATGAGTTAACTGAGTCACAGAGAAGTTGTGACTTGCCCAAAGTCACACAGTTGATAAGCGGCTGAGGCAGGATTAGAACCCATGGCCTTTGACTCCGAAGATCGGGCTCTTTCCACTAAGCCTCGCTGCTGCTGCTTATGATACAATGATAGTATAAGGACAGTAATAATGGTAAAATTTATTAAATGACTGTGGTATTTATCAAGTACTTTCTAGGTACCAAACATGGTACTAAGTGCTGGGATAGATGTAAGATCATCAGGTCAGACAGTCTCTGTCCCATATGAGACTCAGAGTCCAAGCAGGAAGGAGAGCAAGTATTGAATCCCCATTTTTCAGATGAGGTAGCTGAGACCAGAGAGGTTAAGTGAGTTGCTCAAGGTTCCACAGCAGACCAGGGGTGGGTTTGGGATTAGAACCTGGATCTCCTGATTCCCAGTTCTGGGTCCTTTCCGTTAGACAATGCTGCCTCCCTGTTTTGTCTCTCCCTGTTTTTGTTTTGGTCTGCCTTTGACCATTCTCCCTGGCAGTAAGAGAGTTGAGAGAGAGAGAGAGAGAAAGCACTCATAAACAAACAGATCTGTACCTGAGCTCAATCCTTGGAACTGTGCCAGGAGAAGTTTCCTCACTCAGAAGGGAATGGGTACTTCTGACCTAAGTGGCTGCCCTCTTGCTAGAAAGAGCTGGGCTCTTTCCAGATACAGTTTGCAGACAGAAGCTTGGCATGGGCAACGTTGACCTTGGGGCCATTCTTGACTGAGCCCTGGTTTGTCCCCAGGACCAGAGGTGGATTGGGTCTGGACAGAGTGTTCTCTTTGTTCTGGGCCCAGCTTCCTCCTGGCACTGTGGGCTCCCAGCTAGGCCTGGGTTTGGTTGGCTTTATCTCTGAGGAGGCAATGGAGGCTGGCCTACTCCAGGGTTCCAATCCCATCTCTGTATTTTCCTTGGTGGTGTCTTAGTCAGTTTTCCCATCTGTATAATGGGCACAGAATAGGGTGGTCAGCCACCCTGTTTTAGCTTGGACAGTTCTGTTTTTAGGGAGTCTAAGCCCATCCCCTACAGGATGTCTTTATGCCTGGTATTTTTCAGCCCTTAACTTCTTCCAGCAGGGCTCCTGCCTCCGAGTTCCACATCTCAGATGTGGTTCCCTTGACCTTGGGGACCTGGGAGGGAAGCACAAAGTCTCTGGAATGAGTTGGGAGTCCCCCTGGAGGGATCAATCTATTGAAGGTATTTACTGGGCACCTACTGTGTGCAGAGCACTGTACTAAGTGCTTGGGAGAGTATGATACAACAGAGTGTATCAGTCCAGAGGAACTGTAGGTTCCTAGAGGAATGTTCTAGGTCGTGACCTCACTGTTGTTCCACAAATGGCTTTGTGAGAATAATAATAATTATGGTATTTTAAGTGCTTACTATGTGCCAGGCACTGTACTAAGCTCTGGGGTGGATACAAGCAAATCAGGTTGAACACAATCCCCTATCCCACATCAGGCTCCCAGTCTCAATTCCCATTTTACAGATGAGGGAACTGAGGCCCAGAGAAGTGAAGTGACTTGTCCAAGGTCACACAGCAGACAACTGGCAGAGCCAGAATTAGAACTCATTACCTTCTGACTCCCAGGACCGTGCTCTATCCTGTGCCATTTTGCTGCCCATGAGATGCCATTCCATGATGCTGTGTGTCCAGCATAACACATGTGATGATACATGCAACTCAGTGCCAGTGCCTGATCCCATCCCTGGGCTGGGCTGGAGTGATTGACCAGAGTCTTTGGATGGCAGGAGTTGGGTCAGAGCCATCTAGGGTCCTGGAACTAGCCAGTCAGTTCCTTGAGGGCAAGGATCATGTCCACCAACTCTTGTATGATCCTTTCCCAATCGCTCAACACCGAGCTCTACACACCAGTAAGTGCCCAATACATGCCATTGATTGGAGCTGGGCTGTCCAGCGGTCAGGGGTTAGGTAAGGGTGGCAGAGAAGTCATTTCCCCTTCCAGCTATCCCAGCCGTGAGAGGTCGAGGCCATGGCTGTGCTCCCAGCCTCCAGGGTGGGCAGATTAACAGTGCACGTGGCGTTTGCCTGGATAAAAGGCCGGCTAAATGCTCAGCATTATGCTCCTGCCTGTTTCTGCTCAATGACAAGCACTCTCCAGGTGAGAGAAGCTTGTCCAGGCTCAGCGGGGGAAGATTTAAGACCTCCAAAGGTGAGAGGGGAGGCTGCCCCCACCGACCCCCTACCAGCTGCTTCTCCATCTGCTCACAGCGGCCAGGAGGGCGAGGAGGGTGGTGGTGGCGGCAAGCTGTTGTTCCAGAATGCGCTCGGTCAAGGAGGCGTTCCCGGCTGGCAGAAGGACCTACCACCCAGATCACCAGCTCCCTATGCCTTTACCTCAGATGGACTGGAAGTGGTGTGAGGGGAGGGATTCTGGCTGGTTCTCGTTCTCAAATACCTCCAGTGCCTGACCCAGGGCTTGGCAGGTACATGGCTAAATTCTGAAGGAGTGTTTGTCTACCTGAGGTATGGGGCCCGGCCTCTGGAACATCCACGTTATGTCTCCTAGCCCTAGAAGGATGAGCTAGGAAGCCTGATTTTTTCTTTTTTAAATGGTATTTGCCCAGTGGGTAGATTGTGGGTCTGGGAGTCAGAAGGTCATGGGTTCTAATCCTGCCTCTGCTACGTGTCTGCTGTGTGACCTTGGGCAAGTCATTTCACTTCTTTGGGCCTCAGTTCCCTCATCTGTAATAAGGGAATTAAGTCTGTGAGCTCTATGTGGGACAGGGACTGTGTCCAACCCAATTATCTCGTATCTACCCTAGTGCTAAGAACAGTGTCTGGCACGTAGTAAGCACCTGCCATTATTTTTATTAATAAAGCACTTACTAAGTGCTGGGGTAGACACAAACTAACCGGGTTGATAGGAAGAGCACAGGCCCGGGACCCAGGAGGCCTGGGTTCGAATCCCAGCTCCACCATTTGCCTTCTGGGTGATCTTGGACAAGTCACTTTACTTCTCTGTGCCTTCATTACCTCATCTGAATAAAGGGGATTAAATCCCTGTTCTCCCTTATACTTAGACTGAGAGTCCCAGGTGGAAAAGGGACTGTGTCCGATGTGACTTTCTTGTCATCTACCCCAGCATCTAGTAAGTGCTCAGTTGTACTGTATTCTCCAAAGTGCTTAGTACAGTGATGTGCATGCTTAGTATGGTGTTGTGCATAAGTTAGTGCTCAGTAAATACCATTGGTTAGTTGAGTGAACAACCATCACAGTTATTTTTAAAATAAATTATTTATTATTACAAGACTCAGTCCCTGCCCTCATGGGTTTACAGTGCAATAGGACCTCCTACCCCCAGCTCACACTTCCCCTAATTCCACTTTCTGCTCTTGACCGTGGTTCACCTCTGATAGCACCTGTAGACTGGACACCCCCATTTTCAGCCAGCCCCATTTTTCTCTGCACCCCATCAAAGTGGGTGGATTCTCATGGAGGGTTTTTCCGACCATAGAAGGGAATGGCAGGTGGGGTGAGGGAGACCAGAGAGCTCCTTTCCTCCACTGAGAGTCTGCCTGTACAGCTCCTGGGAGATTGGGTTGGAAGATGGCGAGAGAGAGAACGAAAGGAAGACAATGGGATTCGATTGCTCATTGAAATGGTTCGTTTCTTCCCCAGTTCTGTGTCTGGCAGGAGGTATGTCTAAACAGTGGGCCTTAATGGTGCCTTGCTGACTGGTGCTACCTTGGTCCCACTGGGGACCACCACATTCCCCTTGGGCCTGGCCCAGGCTGACTGAAGTGGGGCCATTTCCTTGTGGAGGTGGTGCCTCTGGAGGAGGGGGGCCCTGGGCTAGTGAAGGCCTGACTGATAGGGTGGGGTTCTGGGGCCAGTCTTGTGATTCTTAATGGGGCCTAGCAATCTGGCAGGGCTTTCTTCCAGATCAGCTACATGTGGAGAGAGTGCAGAGGGGAAGGCATCATGGAGACTCAACATCTACTGTTGCTGACCACTGATTGACCCTGGATCCTGGCTTCCTTCCCTTCTTTTCCCCCATTGGAACTCTGAGTCCCCCATGTACCCTCTCTCCTCACCCCCGTACTGGGAGGAAAGAGGAGCAGAGTGAGAAGAGCCCGGGCTTGGACATCATACGACATAATTTCTAAACCTGGTTCCACCACGTGCCTGCTGTATGACCTTGAACAAGTCACTACACTTCTCAGATTCCTCATCTGTAAAATGGAAATTCAATACTTTTTCCCTCCTTTTTAGATTGAGCCATGTGTGGGAGAGGAACTGTCTGACCTGATTATCTTGTGTCTTCAGTGCTCAGAATGCTTGACATATAGTAAGCACTTAGATATTATTATTATTATTATAACAATAATAATGATAGCGTCATACTCCTGAAGGGCCTGGGGTCCTTTGATCAGCTCTTCATCACCTCCACCAAGGGCAAAGAACTAGATTGAAAGTGCAGCAGGAGGAATTGAGGTTAACAAAGCTGCATTTTCTGTCAGTGAAGGATGTCACTAGAATGGGTGGCCTATGGGAATGTCCTCTGAAGCTCTGTGAAACAGGAAAGATTGGCCTAAGGGAGGAGCCACATGGAAGCAGGGGAATGGATTGTTTGACCTCTCAAGGCCCACTTAGTGAGTCAGTGAGATGTCACAATCCTGCCCTTCTGTTGTCCAGAACTATTGCTAAGTTGACCAGTCCACATAGTGCTAATTTCCGGTCTTCTCCTACTGAGCAGAGAGGATGGAGCTGGTCACTGAGAGGGGAATAGAAACTTGGAGGGGGAACAGAAGCCCTAAAGAGATTGGGTGTGCAACCAACCAGAGTCCAGCCCCTCCAAACTCACCTTGCCCTCGCTTACTTAGATATTTCAGGTGGAAAAAAAAATTACTCTGATGGAACTGTCCAGGTATTTGAGAACTAAACATTGGCCTAAATGATCTGGATCATTTGTGGGTGCTAGGCAGTGATCTCGTTTCTGTCATGGCATATGGCGTTGAAGACTGACTGCAAGCATACCCTGCTGGCAGAGCTTAATGATGTGCCCAGAGGCTCAAACTTTGTGATGTCATAAATCCTGTTGAGATCATCAAGTCAGGTATGCTTGGGGTGGGAGGAATAGTGTCCCTGATGAAAACTCATCAATCAATCAATGGTACTTATTGAGATGCTTAGTGTGTGAAGAGCACTGCCCTAAACACTTGGAACAGCACAATGCAACAGAGTTGGTAGGCATGTTCTCTGCCCACAAGGAGCTTAGAAACTCATGCAAATTCATCAAAATAATGGGGAAGTTATGTTCATCCGAGCAGTTGACAAACTGCCAGAAAATTATGTAGATTTTCTTTCCTTGTCCATTCCTGAGGTTCCCCTCCCTTAGAAAAGCAGCATAGCCTAATAGAACATGCACATGGGAGTCAGGATCTGGGTTCTAATCCTCATTCTGCCACTTGTCTGCTGTGAGACCTTGGGCAAGTCACGCAGCTTTTCTGTGTCTCAGTTACTTGAGGCATAGAGAATGGATTAAGACTGTGTGAGCCTCATGTGGGACTATGACCAACCCAATTTTCTTTTAACCACTCCAGCCCTTAGTACACTGCCTGGCACATAGTAAGCACTTAACAGATACATCTATTAACCTGTCCTCCTGCTTGCCCCATCCCTGCCCCCAGTGACCTGGCCATCTACTTTATTAAGAAAATTGACACCATCAAGTTTGAGGTCCTGCCCCTCCTCATTCCCTCCCCTTTCTGGCCCCCTCTTCAATTCTCCCAATCTTCCAAGCAGTATCTCTAAAGGAATTCTCCTGATCCCTCTCAAAATCCACCCCCTCCACCTGCACACCTGACCCCACAAAAACCCTTCCTTGACCCCACAGCTCCATCCAGTTATCACTCCATCTCCCTCCTACCATTCCTCTCCAAACTCCTTGAGCGAGATGTCTACACCCGATGTTTCAAATTCCTCTCTTCCAATTATGTCCTTGACCCCCTCCAATCTGGCTTCCTTCCCCTTCACTCCCCAGAAATGACCCTCTCAGAGGCCACCAATGATCTCCTTCTTGCCAAATCCAATGACCTCTACTCCATCCTAACCTCCTCGACCTCTCAGCTGCCTTTGACACTGTGGACCACCTCCTCCTCCTGGAAGCATTTATCCAACAGTGGCTTCACTGACTCTGTCCTCTCCTGGTTCTCCTCTTATCTCTCTGGCCATTCATTCTCCTCCTTTGCAGGCTCCTCCTCTGCTTCTACCCCCTCACCGTGGGGGTTTCCTCAAGGTTCAATTCTAGGTCCCTTTCTATTCTCCATCTGCACCCACTCTCTTGGAGAACTCATTCCCTCCTATGGCTTCAACTACCACCTCTACATGGATGATACCTAAATCTACATCTCCAGTCCTGATCTCTCTCCTTCTCTCCAGTGTCTCATCTCCTCTTGCCTTCAAGTCATCTCTATTTGGATGTCCTCCCATCTCCTCAAACTTAGCATGTCAGAAACAGAGCTACTTATCTTCCCACCCAAACCCTGTTCTCTCAGTGACTTTTCCATCACTGTAGACAGCACCATCATCCTTACTGTCTTACAACCCTGTAACCGTGGTGTGATCCTGACTTCTGTCTCTCATTCAATCCACATATTCAATCCATCACTAAAGCCTGTCAGTCGTACCTTCGCAACATCAACAGAATCCACCCTTTCCTCTCCATCCAAACTGCAACCAATTTCATACACTCATCCTATCCTGTCTGTATTACTGCATCAGCCTCCTTGCTGATCTCCCTGCCTTCTCTTTCCCCACTCCAGTCCATAGTCGACTCTGCTGCCCAGATCATTCTTTTTCAAAAACGTTCAGAATATGCCAGCCCACTCCTCAGAAAACTCCAGTAGTTGCCCACTCACCTCTGCATCATACAAAAACTCCTCACCATTGGCTTTAAAACCCTTCTCCATCTTGCCCCCTCCTACCTCACTTCGTTTTTCTCCTTCTGCAACCCAGCCCGCATGCTCCGCTCCTCTAGTGCTAACCTTCTCATTGTGCCTTGATCTCACCTGTCTCATGGCCGACCCCTAGCCCACATCCTGCCTCTGGCATGGAATACCCTTCCTCCTCAAATATGTCAGACGATTACTCACTCCTGCTTCAAAGCCTTATTGAAGGCACATCTCCAAGAGGTCTTCCCAGACTAAGCTCCACTTTTCCTCATCTCCCAATTCCTTCTGTGTTATCCTAATTTGCTCCCTTTGTTCTTTCCCCCTCCCAGCACTTATGTACATATCTGTATTTGTATTGATGTCTATCTCTGCACCTCAAGTCGGTAAGCTTGTTGTGGGCAGGAAGTGTGACTTTTTAATGTTCTACTGTACTCTCCCAAGTGTTTAGTACAATGTTCTGCACACAGAAGTGCTCAATACATACGATTGAATGACTATTGGCAACTAGCTGCTGGTTGCAAACTCTAATCCAGTCTTCCCAGTTGATGGCCAATACAGCTAGGGAAAGGGCTCAGGTGTGCTCTGCCAGGGGTGGAGGTGGATCAAAGAGGGTGGTGAGATGGGGAGGTGGCCCCAAATCCCCTGGGAAGACACTAGAAGGAAAAAGAAACAGAATAAAGCTGACAGGACATATTGCAAGAGATATGAAAATGCTTCCTCATGCTGGGAAATTGGGAAACAGAATTTAGTTTCCATCCCTATTGCTTGGGAGTCCCATGGGGAAGAAAGGAGAGCAAAACAGGTGGCAGTCTCTGGAGACGGTGCTGGAGGATGTTTGCCTAAGGGTGTGTGTGTGGGTGTATGTAGGTTTGCACGCAAGCATATTTTTAGACAAGTATT
This sequence comes from Ornithorhynchus anatinus, assembly GCF_004115215.2. Taxonomy (NCBI): domain Eukaryota; kingdom Metazoa; phylum Chordata; class Mammalia; order Monotremata; family Ornithorhynchidae; genus Ornithorhynchus; species Ornithorhynchus anatinus. The sequence goes on along the minus strand of NC_041732.1, from coordinate 13,013,617 downwards.
CTTTTGGCCTGAGTATGCATGTTTGAGTGAGTGTTTGATTCTGTGTGTGCAGGGGAGACCAGGTGATTGTCTGTATTTCTGAGCAGGTGCCCTCATGAATTCTGCCCTCCTCCACCAAATCCTTCTGACTCCAGTTCTTCAATGCCTCCTAGAAGTCTGTCTCCTCTGGGAAGCCTTCCCAGATTCATACACAACATGGCAAGTCATGTTGACCCAGCAGTCACCTTGGCCTCTATGAGTTTTCTCCCAATTCTCAGCACTTCTTTTTTTATATATATTTTATGTTTTTCTAATGATATTTGTTAAACACTATGTGCCAGGCACTGTACTAAGATCTGGGGTAGATACAAGATAATCAGGTTGGATACAGCCCTGTCCTGCATGGGATTCACAGTCTAAATCCCTACTTCAAAGGTAACTGAGGCACAGAAAAGTTAAGTGACTTGCCCAGGTTCACACAACAAACAAGTGGTGGAACCAGGTTTAGAACCCAGGTCTTCTGGCTCCCAGGCCTGTGTTCTTTCCATTAGGCCATGCTGCTTCTCATTCTACTACTACTTCATTCAGTAGTATTTATTGAGCCCTTTCTGTATGCTGAATGCTTCTGCACAGCTGCACACTCATTCAGTGATTTCATCCTGACATACTTGAACTTTCACCTTTCTTTTCCCAGGGCTTCCTCCTTACTCTTCCTCCCTTATGAGCCTTTTGCCAGGCCCCTTTCCCCACCGTCCCTCATTCTTCGATTTATGAGCACCCTTGAGAGTGTTTTGTTTTTTTTTTTTTTTTCCCCATGCTTAGAGCAGTGCTTTGCATGGCCTAATGAAAAGAACACAGGCCTAGGGTGTGGACAACCTGAGTTCCATTTGCTCATTGTGCGCAGGGAATGTGTCTAATAGCTCTGTTGTACTCTTCCAAGTGCTTAGTACAGTGCTCTGCACACAGTAATATTAATATCAGTATCAATTATTATCAATACAGTAATTGATATTAACTGACCACCCGCCCCACCCCCCCCAGACCTTGGTGCCAGTGTGTGGATGAAAGTCCAGCCCTCCTGAGTTCCCCCTGCCCGATCTGTCCCAGGAGCCTACTGAAGTAACCCTACGAGGCAGCAGAGGCCAGAGAAGGCTGGTTTCGGACTTTTCCTGTGTTTCTTTTGTGGAAACAGTAGGTTCAGGCTGGCGCTGGCCCTGTGCCAGGCTATCTTTCAGTTAACCCTTCCCAGGGCTCAGGTCCAGGTGCTAGCTCTTGTGAGCATGAAGGACAGCTGCCCCCCAGGTGTGTCCAGCCAAGGAGGCAAAGGGGAGACTCCTCCCAGCCCCCAGAGCCTCTGGAAAAGCCCAGACCGGGGTCAAGGGGACTATTAATTCTTCAGCTCTGGCCTGACTGCCTCACATGTCACTCTCACACCAAAATGAAAGTCTGGGGTCTCCAGCAAGAAAGGAAACCACATTGATTCCTCTGACCCCTGAGGCTCCAGGAAATATCGGGAAGGGGAAGTGGAGGAGGCCAGAGAAAGGAGCCCCCTTCCCCCAAATCCTTGATCAGGTTCATACTAAGTGAATTAATATTAGGCCTCCCCCTTCCCATTTATACATGCTCATCCACACTCAGGAACACCCAGACACTCCTGGTTACAGGCAAATAAACAAGTGTGCATGCACACACACACGCCTGCACGTGCACACACGCACATACACCTCTCCCTCAAATTTTAAAGGACCTTTTTTCTCCTCCTTTAAGGCAGGCAACATTGACTAGTGCCAGCCTAGGGAAGAGCAATGGAAAATAGAAGTGAAAAGTTTCCATGGGAGTGGGGAAAAGGGTTGTGGCAGGTCAGACCCTCCGGCATCTTGGGAGCAGGTGACACAGAGATCTCCTCTCCCTGATGGAAATGGAGACAACAACTCTGACAGCCATCGCTTTGCCTGAAGGAAGTATTAGCTTCCTGAGGGGCTGTGGGGAAAGGGGCTGATGGGGGGGGGGGGGGGGGGGGCGCAAGGGAGGTCAGGGCCAGGGAGTGGTGAGAGCGAAGTCGGGGAGGATCTAGGAGTTCCCCCAGCCCCCAGCTTCAGCTTTCAGGCCGGCCCTGGCTCTGTGGCCTTTCAGTGGGCAGAAATGCTTCACACAGATGGGCTTTGAGCTGTAAGGGAGTCTGTACTATTCATCTTTTAAAATGGTATTTTAAGTGTTTACCATGCATCAGGCACTATACCAGGCTCTGGTATAGGTACAAACTAATCAGGCTGGACGCAGTCCATGTTCCATATAAGGCTCACAGTCCTATTCTCATTTTACAGGTGAGGTAACAGGCCCAGAGAAGTTAAGCGACTTGTCCAAGGTCAAACGGCAGCCAAGTGGCAGAATTGGGATTAAAACCCAGGTACCCTGACTCTCATGCCTATGCTCTTTCCACTAGGCTATGCTGTTTCTCACTGGGCCACACAGTTTCTCATTGATATTAGTTTTGTATCTCCCCTAGCACTTAGTATTTTGCTGGGCACATAGTAAGCTTTTAACCAATACCATTATTAGCAAATACCATTATTAATAAAAGACAGATTATGATTACAATTTATTATTTACAAAATAAAGTTACAATTTATTTGGCCACAAATCTACTTATTCCCCTGAATGCTGCAGTAGTAGCTGGAGGAATAGCACATTTAGTGCAGTGCTCTGCACAGGAGTAAGGGCACTCAGTACAGTACTCTGCACACAATAAGTATTGATTAAATCCTATTGATTGATAGACGCATAATAGTATTAATAATATCATCATCAATGGTATTTATTGAGGGCTTCCTGTGAGCAGAGGACTATACTGAATGCAGGTAATAGTGGGAGCAGTAGTAACAATAATAATAATAGTAGTAGCGTTTGGTTCCTGCCGCATTTCAGGTTGACACTAGATGGAGCAGGGGACTGGAAAACCGAAAAGACAGATTCCTTTCTAGTGAAGAAAGAGGCTAATCTCTAATTTGCATTTCAGATAACTTCTCTATCTTGTGGTGCTTCACTGCTCCCTCAGCCTAAGGAGCCTTTATAGAGCCTTTTCAGGTCTCCATTTTGGGCTTCGTCTACCACCTGTTTCCTGTTCTTCATCAATAAGGGGGAGAGGTGGGGGATGGAGAGAGAGAGGAAGAGGAGGAAAAACCTCAAGACACAAGGGCCCCAGATCAAACTGTCAGGACGGGGGCCCAACCTGAGGTCCACAGGCGGGGAAAGGAAACCGTCCCCCAGGGAAGCGTGTTGATGTCCGTTCTGTAGGGGTGCACTCCGGGGTGGGATCGCTGGGCTGCCCGTTGGGGTGGGTGGCCAGGGTGGGCTTGGTCTCCGTGGCTGCAGAAAGGTACCTTCTTGATTGTGACATTTGCATAAAGCCTCAGGTTTGTTTTGTTCTGTGCGGATTTCAATTTGACCAGACATGGCATTTCCACTGTAAAAACCTTCTCAACAAATAGCCTTGTCCTCTGTGATCTCAGCCAGTGAGTCCTGCCTTCCCCTGCTCTCTCCCCACTGCCTTTCCTGACCTAGCTGCCCGTCTTCTCAGCTAGCACCTTGAGGGGGTGAGCCGAGGAACGGTAGTCCACCTGAATGTGGTAGCCTTCAGCTCTCTGGGCTCATGTGGGCTTGGGCTGCCTGTGGAGGCCCAGAAATAGCTGAAAGATCGATTGATTGATAGATAGAAAAATGGGATTATAAATTGCTGGAGGCCAATGACACCCCAGAGACGAAGGTCTGTGTCTTTTGTGCATTCTGGAAGTCCCTAAGCACGTGGAAGAATCATTTAGCCAGATAATAAGCAGATGGATCAGAGACAGATAAAGGCCAGCTTGGAAGTAAGTACCACGATTGGTTAGTTCATGGTGATTTTTCATTCCCTTCCCCCACGCCGTCTCCCAGAAGGACCCAGGTAGAGAAAGAGCTTGAACCAGCATTGTGAATTCCCAGACTGTATTAAAAGCTGAACGCAGGTGGGAAATGCAGCCCCTGCTTCTCAGCCTGGAGCCATGAGAGACTCATGTTCCCAAAGCCTTTCATTTTTCAACCTAAAGGTAATAATAATAATGATATTCATTAAGTGCTTACTAAGTGCCAACCACTGTACTAAGCATTGGGAAGATACAAGATAGGTCCCACATGGTGTTCACAGTCTAAGAAGGTGAGAGAACGGGTATTGAATTCTCATTTTGCAGATGAGGGAACTGAGGTACAGTGAAGTGACTTTCCCAGGGTTACATAGCAAAAAAGTGTCAGAGTCAGAATTAGAACCCAAGTCCTCTGACTCCCAGGCCTGTGCTCCTTTCATTGGGCCATAATGCTTCCCATCCTCTTCTGGGGTTATGCAGCCCCATCCTGGAAAGAGCCTGAGGCTGGAAGTCAGAAGGACCTGTGTTGGATTACTGGCTCCACCGCTTGTCTGTTGTGTGATGTTGAGCAAGTCTCTTACCTTTTCTGGGCCTCAGTTTCCTCTACTGTCAAATGAGGAAAAATGCTACATCGTCTTACTTGGACTGATTGTGCTTGGCACATAGTAAATGCTTAACAAGTACTCTAATATAAATTATTATTGTTTTATATTAACATTTTTAAAGATTCAGCAATTACCTAAGTCCTACAGATTTCCTTGAAGAAGTTTTCTGGGAATCCTCACATCCTTACTTAGGTTATGTTATCTTGGGAGCTGATGCCATGACTAAAGAGAGACCAGCTATCTTGAGTTAGGTCTCAAAAACAAAAATTCATAACTGTTGACAAGATTGGATAAGGATACAAATATTGACTTTTTATATTTTAAATAGTTTTCATTCATTATTTAAATAAAAAGGTGAGTGTCGTCAGGTTGGAGCAGCAGAGATTGAAAGGGAGTTGACAAAGGGGTGTCTGGAATTCTTTAGTGTGATCAGTAGCCATTTCAACTGGGTAAAGCATCTTGGGAGGCTTACCTCAGCACCTCCAGACTGGACAAGCCCTGACTGGCTGTTGGAAGTAGAGAGGCATTTGTGGTTGGAGGCCGGGAATCTGGCAAGCACCTGTGGGCTGCCAGATGCACACTATTAGCTTAGAAGGAAACCAGGGTCCCTCCTTGGGTGCCGCCAGCCCATCTCTTTGATGCAGCAGGTAATTCAGTCTCACCTATGAGAATGTTAGACCTCACCTGTAAAATGGAGAGTCGATACCTGTTCTCCCTCTTACTTAAGCTGTGAGCTCCACGTGGGACGGGGACTGTGTCTGATCTAATTTATCTTGTATCTACCACAGCTCGACTTACAGAGTTTGGTGCCTAAAAGGACTTAACATAATAATTATTATTCTTATTGATCTCAGGACAGCCAGGGAGCTTGGGGAGAGGCAAACTGCAGCTAGGATCATGGGATGCTCTCCTGCCTCTGGAGCCAGCTTATAGTGGCCAGTCCAGGGAAGAATGTTCAGTCATTCAATAGTATTTATTGAGCTCTTACTATGTGCAGAGCACTGCACTAAGCGCTTGGAATGAACAAGTCGGCAACAGATAGAGACAGTCCCTGCCGTTTGACGGGCTTACAGTCTAATTGGGGGAAACAGACAGACATTAACAATGGCATTAAATAGAGTCAAGGGGAAGAACATCTCGTAAAAAACAATGGCAACTAAATAGAATCAAGATGTCTCCTGGTGGACCTGAGCTAGCCCTCTGCTCTACTCCCCACCAAAACCCAGGGCCCGTAGAGGTGATGCAGAAGGCCCAGCTCCCCAGTCTCTCTCCCAATCAATCGATCAGTCAATGGGATTTATTGATCACTTACCATGTGCAGAGCACTGTTCTAAGTGCTTGGGAAAGTACCGTACATCACAGTTGGTAGACATGGTCTCTGCCCGCAAGGTGTTTATAGTCTTCAAGGGAAAACAAATGTTTAAAATATGTTGCAGATAGAGGGATAGTAGTGAATAAGGATATATACACAAGCACTGTGGGACTGGGTGAGTTTTCAAGCACTTAAGGGGGACACAGACAAATACATAGTCGATGCAAAGGGGTGAATATTGGAATGGCTACAGTGGCTTGGTGTCCAACCTCTTTCAAGTCTCAGTTCAAAACCCTGCCTCCTCCAGGAAACCTTCCCCCATTAACCATCTACATTCTCCAAACTGCCAGTTCATTCACTCAATCAATCAATGGTATTTATTGAATGATTGCTGTGTGCAGAGCACTGTACTAAACACTTGGGAGAGGACAATACAACAGAGCTGGCAGATGGGATCCCTATCTTCCCTCAAGGAACTTAACATTCTTGTGGATTGCAAGTCACAATCTGTTCTGTACTCTCCCAGCTGCTTAGTACAGTGCTTGGCATACAATAAGTGCTCAATAAATATGAATGAATGAATCCATGATCAGTTCCATTCCCTCCACTCCATCTTGTAATTATTATGTCTGAACGAGTTAATATTACTGATTCGTTTGACCCTCTGCACTATTGATTTGTTCAACTGTTCAACTGTAAACTCATTTAGGGCAGGAACTGTGTCTCTTCTCCAGGCTTCCTGGGAGTCCTCAGGAGGGAATGTTGTGCAGGCTGGGAAGGGTGGAGATACCGGATGACAGAAAGGTCTTGCAGCGAGGAAGGTCTTCTTGGAAGAGGAATGGCCGGTCCAGGGGAAACCTGGCCCGTTGGAAGCCTCCCACCCCCATCAGCTTCTCCAGTTCCAGGGCTTCCCGGAACAGGCAGCCCAAGTCCAAGATTTCCCTTCCCAAGGCAGACAAGCTGTCACATTCCTGAACTGAGCCTGGCTAGAAGGAGATCAGTGCTATTCTGATGGAGAAGCCAGTGAAAGATGACTAATAAAATAACTAATAAAAATAATAATAATCCTCAAAGCCATAATCGTCACCCGGAGAGGCAGCTGCGCCCTTGAAGAGTTCTTTCCCAGCCAAATTTGGAAAAAATGGTCCTCATCCAATTAGTTTAATAAACGTCACCACGGAAACCCTGATGCTGCAGTCTCGTTCAGCAGCAGCGCGGCATGTTCTCTGCACACGGTAAGCACTCAATCAATCAGTCAATCGTATTTATTGAGCCTTTACTGTGTGCAGAGCACTGTACTAAACTCTCAGTAAATACCACTGATTGATCGATTCCGTTGGGCAGGGTGCTGCACTGGCTTTTATAGTGCCCTTGCCACCCAATCCTGCTTTTCTGGGTGAGATTCCTGCAGGGTTCCGGGTCTGGGGCCTGAGGGGCCGGTGCTGGGCATGCAGGTTCCACCAACCTGGCTGGATCCCGCAAGGGACCACCTCTGTTGACCATGGGCAGTGCAGTTCCACTTGTGCCCAGGCCTGGGCTCTCCGTCCTTGTGGCTGTTGGACCAGACAGAGGCGGTGAGGTTGAGGGAAGAGATGGAACGGCGGCCAAGATCATCCGAAGTCACCGGGGAGAAGAAGCCTCGGATGGAGGCTCAAGGTCTGCTGTTCTCACAGGGCCCATTCAGATTGAGGCTCAAGGCTCAGGGTTTGCTGTTCTTGGCGGGGCCCCATTGGATAGAGCCTCAGGGACCACCATTCCCGAAGGGGCCCAGTCATCTGCCGATGAATCTGGATGCAGCCTCGCGTCTCTCCGATCAGTCGATCAGTGGTACTTATTGAGTTCTTTCTGGGTGCCGAGCACTGTACTGAGCACTTGGAAAAGTACCATACAACAGAGTTGGTAGACAGGATTCCTGAATTTTGGGGGTGGCAGTTGGGGAGCTGGTCACGGCTGTCCACAGTGGTGTTTGTTTCTTCACTTGTTGGGGCTGGGCAGATGGCTGCAGGAGGTTGCATTCCTCCCTGAGCTTCCAAGGAGCACACGGAAGCCAGGGTCAAGGTGAAAAACTCATTCTTACCAGAATGCCCAGGGTGCCACACATGTGACCCAGACACGCTATAATGAGGTCATGGGCTGGACTGGAGCCCCTCTTCCAACCCCATGCCCCCAACCCCCTCTGCAGATTTTGCCTGATAACAGGAGACAGAAACCCCCAGAAAGTGGCTAGGGTTTTTACTATGTTCAAGGCATTATATTAAGGCTGGGGTAGATACAAGGTAATCAGGTTGGATACAGTCTATGTCCCAGTTGGGGCTCACAGCTTTCTTCCCCATTTTACAGATGAGGTAACTGAGGCACAGAGAAATGAAGTGACTTACTGTTATCCTCTCTCCCTCACCCTCATACCTTCATACTCCCTGCAGCCTGGCAGCAGCTTGAAGTGCAATTCAAGAATGCGAGGGCTGGGATGGGCCCTCCCACTTGGTCCTAGTGTTTTTCTCCTCCTCTTCGTCTTCCTCCATCTCCTCGTCCTCCTCCTCCTCCTCCTCCTCCAGTCTTCCTCCTCTGCCCTCTTCTCTTCCCCAAGACCCCTTCCCCCCCACCTACCACCTCTGAAATGGCTCCGAGTACCCAAGTAGCGGCAGTGAGGAGCAAGCATGAGTGAGATGGCCACCATCACCTCCTTCATCGTGGGGAGAGAATGCGATGGAAGAGTCAGGTGCACTCTCTCCACTACATGCATTTGTTCTTGTATAACCCAATCTCTGCATCAGTATAGGGAGAGACGGTTACAAGCCCATGTGTGCCAGGCTTACCAGCCTCTGCCTCAGCTTTACCACACCAAGCTGTTTTTGGATTTACTTTGTGTTTTTGGAACTCGGCAATATTTATACAGTTCTTAATACAGTCAGTGGTATTTATTGAATGCTTATTCTGGGCAGAGCACTGTCCTAAGCAGCATGGCTTAGTGGAAAGAGTACAGGCCTGGGAGTCAGAGGACCTGGGTTCTAATCCTAGCTCTGCCATCTTTCTGTTGTGTGACCCTGGGCAAGTCACTTAACTTCTCTGTTCCTCACTTCCTTTGTCTGCAAAAGGAGAATTCAACACTTGTTCTCTCTTCCACTTTGACTGTAAGCCCCATGTGAGATCTGATTATCCTTGTATCTACCCCAGCACTTAGTACATTGCTTGGCACATAGTAAGTACTTTACAAACACCATAGTTATTAATATTATAATTAGTTTGATAATAATAAACACCCATGAGAGTGTAGTAGGACAGAGTTGGCAGTTAGGTTCAGTAAGCTAGCAAGAGCCAGAGAATAGAGCATTCTGCTCTGGTGAATTGAATCGGAATGAAAGGGGAGACCTCTGAAAATATCTGTCCCGGTGGCCGTACCTTTGAACCTTCTGCCTCCCAACGCATTAATTTCAGAATATCAATGATTACCATAATGTCGTTTTCTCCTTTTGTACCTACACCATTCTCACAGAAATGACGGTTCCTTAGCTCTTCCAATCAATCAATGAATGGTACTTATTGAGCACTTCCTGGGTGCAGAGCACTTTACTAAGCACTCGGTAGAGTACAACAGACACATTCCGTGCCCACAACGAGTTTACAGTCTAGAGGGACCATACTTCCCTGGGTCTAGGGTCTAGCCTGAGGCTCCTCACCTCAGTCTGGAATCATCCAGTTTTGGGGAGAGGAAGGTGGAGACGGAGAAGGAAGCCTACTTGGGGCAAACTTTTTCCGACACAGAGCCCAGGAGCACAGGGCCTGGGAGAGGAGATGGGGGCACCCCAAAGGTACCTCAGGCTTCTCCCACCACTCCCCATTCCCGCATCTCTCTGGCAGGGTTTGGTTTCCCCTCCCCGACCCACAGGAACCCCTAACAAGCCTCAGGAGTGTCGATAACAGGGTTATAATGCAGCAAGATGAGACGGGGCTCTCCAGAGCCTCATAGCATTTTTTTAGCCTGGGCCACTTTATTACCATAGTGCTGAGGGATGGGGCTCCAGGGAGCCGTGGTTTAAGCAGGATCTCTCGGTGTCGCTGGCGGCCCCTGCCTGTGGTTCGTGGGCTGAGTGAATTTACACTCTTTCTTTGCAAACTCCGGGAGGTCATGAAAAATCTCCGACGTCCAGTGCCATCCATTTCAGTGCCCTCCAATGTCCTCGCTCTCTGGTCGGAGAAGGACAGGTTGAGCCCAGGCTGGGGTCAGGCCCTTGGGGCAGTGGAGTGGAGAGCAGGATCTGCCCACTCTCGCTAAGCCCCTGCATCATGGGGAAGGAGCTATGAGGGGTGGGGACACAGCTCTAGGAGGAAGCAGTCCAACCTTTCAGAAATGGAGCGTGGCCTGAGAATCTGCCATTTGATCGGTTGTGCAAGCAAATACCAGTCAATCCATCCAACAGTCGGTGGCATTTACAGAACCTCTGCTGTGGGCGGAACACTGAATGAAGCATTCTTTTTTTTTTTAAGGTATTTGTTAAGCGCTTACTATGTGCCAGGAACTGTACTATGTGCTGGGATACATACAAGCTTAGGCAGGTTGAACACATTCCCTGTCCCTTGTGGGGCTCAAAGTCTTAAACCCCATTTTACAAATGAGGTAACTGAGGCACAGAGAAGTTAAGTGACTTGCCCAAGGTCACACAACAGATAAGTATCTGAGCTGGGATTAGAACCTTTTCTTACTTCCAGATCTGTTCTCTATCCATTAGGCACGCTATTTCTCTGGGCCACACTGCTTCTCCATTTGGGAGATTACAATAAAGTAGATAATGATGGTATTTGTTATGTGCTTATTATGTGCCAAGCACTGTTCTAAGCACTGAGCACTGTTCTTAGCGCTGATACGGGCCCTACCCTCAAGAAGCATATAATGTAGCTGGGGTGACAAGCTAAATTACAGGCAAAGGAAGCATCCCAATATAAGGATCTGGAAATAAAATGCTTTGCAGATGGGGGGAGCACCTAAGTGGATGGGGGCGAGGACTCAAGTACATGGCTGAGGCAGAAAGTGGGGAAGAATAGGATGAGGAAATGAGACATTAGGTAGGGAAGGTTTATGGAGGAGATATGATTTTAGGAGGACTTTGTAGAGAGGGAGAATCTCTCCCTCTCGATGGGTTGTTGGCTAAGAAGGGGGAGGGAGGAGGATGGAGGATGTGACCAAGGGGTTGATGGGGAGAGACAACAGCAAGAGACAGTGAGTCGGTGGCGAAGTGTGTGGGCTGGGTTGTAGTGGGAGAGGAGCTAGGGTAGTTAGGAGAGAGAACCAATTGAGAGTCTTTAACCTAATGAGTTAGTAGATTTAACAGACACTCTCCCTTTCATCAAACAGAAGCAGCATGGCCTAGTGGAAAGAGCACTAGGAATCAGAATCGGAATCGGAAACCTGGGTTCTAATCCTGGTTCTGCCTCTCGTCGGCTGAGTGATTTTGGGCAAGTCATTTAAGTTGCCCGTGTCTGTTTCCTCAACTGTAAAATGGGGATTCAATATCTGTTCTCCCACCTTCTTAGGCTGTTAGCCCCATGTCGGACTGGGACTGTGTCCAGCCTGATTATCTTGTATTTATCCCAGAGCTTAGTACAGTGCTTGGCACATAATAAGTACTTAATGATTATCACAATGATTATTTTTAGATGGTAAGATCCTCAAGGGCAGGGATTGTGTCTACTAACTCTACTGAATTCTCCCAAGTGCAAAGTATAGTGGTCAGTAAATGGTCAGTAAATACCATTGATTAATTGATTGACACAGGAGGCCAAGTGTGCAAGCTGGGAGTCAGCATAGCTAGGTTCTGGTCTTGCTAGAATGACGCTGACCTGTTATGGTGCTGATGGCAGTTCGATTCATCTCTCTGGGCTTCAGCTGACTGCATCCTGATCCCAGATCTATGTCCAGGTTTCCCCCAACACACTGAGTCATTTCTCTCTTAGAGATGGAGGCAGGGGGATGGGGGTCTTCAAAGCAGAGGAGTCCCTCATTGGCTCACCCCTTGGGTCTGTTCATCAATCAGCGGAAGAAGACCAGGCCCCACCACCTCCCAACCCAGGGCAGGCAGAGAGAGGCCCTGTGTCTCCCCAGCCCTTCTCCACTGGGGGGCTTAACGAAGACGGAATTTGCCTCTGATTAAGGAAGCTCCGCAGCAGGTTAGCTGTCAGCGGGTCTGTCAGAAAAATTAATTTTTTAATTAAAAACATCTTTTTTTTCTTCACTTTAATGTCTCGGTCTAGAGTAATTATGAGTCGCTCCAGGGAGACTTTGCCTTAGAAAAATTGTTGGTGCTGGGACCAAGGAATTTATCTGATTAACTTTGGCTCTCTGATGGAGTTGCCTTGGAACGAGGAAAGGGGGAAAAAAAATTTCCTTTTTCCCTCAGAAAGGCCATTTGTGGTTGAGAGCCTGAGGCGGTCAGGAATTGACTCTGGGGATTGCCTTAATAGGGGAAGGGGGTGGTGGGAGAAGATGGGGTTTGAGAGGAGGAGAGTGAAGGCAGTGGTGATCGTGGACCCCAGGACAGATTCAAGGACGAATGGCTGGGCCTTAGACTGTTAGGTCTCAGAGGGCAGGAATCATGGCTACCAACTCTATTGTATTGTACTCCCCAAGTGTTTAGTACAGTGCTCTGCACATAAGTTCTCACAGCAGATACTATTGCTTGATAAACCAGCACCTTGGCACCTATTATCAAGACATGTCCCAGTGCTCCAGCGCTTAGTACAATGTTTGACACATAGTAAGAGTTTAATAAATTCCACACTTATTTATGATTCTACCCCATGGTTTGTGGGGTTTCAGACATGGACTTCCTAACCCCCAACAAGGTCTTGGGACATGAGCGCACACACAAACACATACTCACCTGCACAAACACACCCACAGCCCAGCTCTCGGCTCCTCTTCCTCCTTTGCCTCCTCTCTCTTTTGAGCCCATTCTGGTCTGCTCAGAGCTCGGTTGGGCGGGAGGCTGGAGGGTTTGCATGCGGGGGTTGTGTTCTGGGTTCAGGCCTTACCAGGAACTGGGTCCAGCTCCCTCCTGGGTGCCAGATGGGTGCTGGTTTAGAAGGCCTGTCTCCTGGCTGGGTCTTGTTCAGGTCAGTATTGGCCTTGGGGATGCTGTTTGCTTTTGGTTTATACCAAAGGGCCTCCCTGCTGCTCAATCAATGGAATTTGTTGAGCACTTATTGTGTACAGAGCACTGGATTGAGGGCTTGAGAGAGTACAAGAGAGAAGGTACAGATGACCTACAGATGATCCCTGCCTACAAGGGGCTTACAGATAGAGGGGGAGATAGACTTTTCTGAGTCCTGAGTGCTTTGAACACATGACCTTATGATCTGCAGGCAGACTTGCCATGATTGCTCCACGAGACCAGTGAAAGAATAGAGAGAACAGATAGAGCATATTCGCATAGGGGCAGCTTTTGGACCTGCTCACTTGGGAAACATTGCTGGTGGATAAAATAGGGAAACCAACCCAGGGGGAGGGAGGAGGGAATCTGGGCTCCTCTGGGGACCACAGACCTCCCCAACACCACCATTATCATCATCATCAATACCATCCCTCTAGACTTTAAGCTCCTTGTGGGAAGGGAATATGTCAACCAACTCTTTTGTACTGTATTCTCCCAAGTACCTATTATGGTGCCCTGCACACACTAAGTGCTCAGTAAATATGATTGATTGATCACCATTATCATCATCATCACCAGCATCATCATTATAATCACCATCATCATCATCACCAGCATCACCACCACAACCATCACCATCATCACAATCATCACCAGCATCATCACCACCATGCTCATCCTCGCCACCATCACCATTGTCACAATGTCACCATCATCACCACCACTGTCGTTCATCACATCACCATCATCATCATCATGGTCATCACCAACTCCATCACCATCCTGATCACCACCACGAGAAGTTTGGTAGCACAAGTGGCAGCCTGGAGGTGCCCTAATCTCTCCCCTGGGAATATTTTAGGGTTTTTGACTGTACCTATTCAGGAAACTTCCTTCAGGCAGGAAAACCCACCAAGGAGAGTGGCTGTGGGAGCAGATTGGATGGAGAATCCCAGACTCCTGTTTGAGGGATAATAATAATAACAATCATCATTATCATCATCATTATCATCGCTTACCCGATGTCAAGCACTGTACTATCTCTGGGATAGATACAAAACTATTAAGTCACTCCCTGTCCCATGTGGAGCTCACCTTTAAAGGAGAAGAGATAGAGAATGCTCCTTCTACAAATGAGGAAATGGAGGTGGAGAGAAGTGAAGCGACTTGCCCAAGGTCACCAGCAGGTAAGTGATGGAGCCGGGATAAGATCTCAGGTCCTCTGACTCCCTGTCCTGTGCTTCTTCCCCTAGGCCCATGCTTTTTTCCAGGAATGGACCATGGCGGGCAAAGGGCGGAAGCCATCCTTGATCATTATCACTAAGCGGTCCTGAGCTTCTGTGCTGGGCATGACCCAGACTGCTGACCCAACAAGAGGAGCAGCCCCTACTTGAACTGGGTCATGGAGAGAAGCTTGAGGTGCCTCTGAATGTGGAAGAGGGTCACTGGACTCCAACATACCCAACGTATCCAACTTCCCCACAGGAGTGGCCCAACCCAGAGAGGATGAGGCTGAACTGATCCGGTTGGCTGTTTTTGCTCCACAGCCCTGCGGCCAGCCCGAGCCTGGGCTAGTGAGGAACAGAAGGGTCACCACGTGCCCTCTGCCTCAGCCCCAACTCCTCGCCTCAGCCCTCGGGGTCCCACCACGATGGTCTGATTTGCCTAATTTAATTGGCACGTTATCCGTCCTTCCGTTAATGGTGCCCGTAGGCTCCCAGCATTCCCTGCCCTTTGTGCTCAATTAACGGGCTGAATCTCAGAGAGCGGGAGGCAATATAAATATTTTCTGTGCGGTAATAGGACATTTTTGGTTAATGAAGGCACTGCTGTCGCTCGGCTATTGATTTGACACCCAGGTGTCAGGAACAGCTGGATTGCTGGAGAAAATGCACTTTGATTCGGCTGGAGAGCAGGGCCTGGGGGGTGGTGGTGGTGGAGAGGGGGCGTCCCTCCTCAGATCGGCTCCCGGGCTCCTGTGTCTGCTGCTCCGCTTGCAAGGCGATTTACAAACCGCTGCTGTGTGCAATATTTTTATCGGCTGAGTTCTTCAAAGGCGTAATTAATTATTCACCTGATTCCAATTCACATTAAGCCGCTTTCGCACCGGGAGGTAAAATATGGCCGCTGCTCTTTCCCTCCCCCATGCCGCTGCCAACCACAGATCCGCCTGGTTCCTTTTTTCATTTGCTTTGGCTGAACTCACCACCCCCACCACCCCTCTTGCCTCCTGCCTACCCACTGGGCTCTTCTGGGCTAAGCCCCAGAGAGGAAGGGTTCCTCAGAAGCATTGTGGCTCAGTGGAAAGAGCACGGGCTTTGGAGTCAGAGGTCATGGGTTCGAATCCCTGCACGGCCACATGTCAGTTGTGTGACTTTGGGCAAGTCACTTAACTTCTCGGTGCCTCAGTTACCTCATCTGTAAAATGGGGATGAAGACTGTGAGCCCCACGTGGGACAACCTGATTCCCCTGTGTCTACCCCAGCGCTTAGAACAGTGCTCGGCACATAGTAAGCGCTTAACAAATACCAACATTATTATTATTATTATTATTATCAGGAGGTCAAATGGGCCAGCCCTCTGCATCCAGGCGGCGGTCCATCTAGGGCTTTCCCCTTCCCCCACCCTTGCCCTCTGGCACAGGGACACTGCTGCAGGTATTTATCTTAGTGTCCATCTTCCCCGAGTAGACTGTGAGCTTCCGGAGGGCAGGGATCCTGTCTACTGACCATACTGTACCTTCCATGCATTTAGTACAGTGCTGAGCCCAGAGTAAGTGTCAATACTATCAATTGATTGATTGGCCCTTTTCACTTGGTCCTTCAGCACAGGGTCATCCCTGCTTCTCCCCGCCTTTTTGGGGGCGCTCCGACCGGAGTCCGGGAAGTTCTCCGTCTGCATGGGGAAGGACCGAGCTGTCTAAGGGCTGTGCCCTCCCGGGGGCCTTCCGGATGACAGACAGCAGCAACGACCTGCCCAAGGAGACTGAACTCTCTCCAGAGAGTAGCCTCCACCAGACTTGGTCATCGGCTATCCGAATCACAGTCTACTCTCTGCCCGCCCTCCAGGACTCTGACATTTCCTTCCAGGCCATTTCTTCATCTTTCCGTTTGCCCTGCAGTGGGGCCTGATTCCACAGTGGAGGACACAGATCAAGGTGTGGCTGCCTAACAGGCAGATGAAAACAACCCAGATGTTTGCATTTTTGTATATCCACAGCTGCTTGCCTTCCGCCAACCCCTCCCCTGTTTTCTCCTAAATGTTGGTCTCTTCACTCTCAAGGACCCAAGGATCTGTTTACAATTCAATAATCTTTGCAGGGAATCACAGGATTAAGTAGTTTATTGCCTCACCTACAAGTTTAAACTTTCCTGACCCCACCATATCCCCTCAATCCCCTGCCCTCCAGTCACTTCATCACAAGTCCTCCACCCCCACAATACCTCCTCACCACCCCCTCCATCCAACCCCTTCCCACTCCTCTCCCATCCCTCCTACCCCCAATCCTTGCCATCCTGTCCTGCAGCCAGGCTTCCAATTCCCAAGGATTTTTCCCAGCAGGGCAGGAAGGAGAGCTCATGTGATTGGTGCAGGATGTGGGGACAGTGCTCACATCTAGGAATGGTCACTGGAGCATAGGGAATTGGGACCCTCTGGACAGTGCCCACATGGCCAAGGGCTCTGCACACCCTGGGGCTGCAGGGAGGCAGTATCAATCAGTCAACCAATCACTTACTGAGCTCTCACTGTATGTAGAGCACTGTACTAAGCTAATGGAGTGAATGAGTTCTTCAAGAGAGTGCGTTTAGATAGAGAATAGGAGGAGAGCCAGAAATGAACCTTGTGAGATAACCACAGTTAGGGAGTGGGAAAGAGAGGAGGAGCCCACAAAAGACTGAGACTGAGCAACCACAGAAATAAGAAGAGAACCAGGAAAGGGCAGTGTCAGTGAAGCCAAGGTTGGATAATGTTTTCAGGAGAAGGGGTTGGTTGACAGTGTCGAAGGCAGTTGAGGAGTCGAGGAGGATTAGGGCTGCTGGATTTAATAATAATAATAATAATGTTGGTATTTGTTAAGTGTTTACTATGTGCAGAGCACTGTTCTAAGCACTGGGGTAGATACAGGGTAATCAGGTTGTCCCACGTGAGGCTCACACTTAATCCCCATTTTACAGATGAGGTAACTGAGGCACAGAAAAGTTGTGACTTGCCCAAAGTCACAGCTGACAAGTGGCAGAGCTGGTATTCGAACCCATGACCTCTGACTCCCACGCCCGGGTTCTTTCCACTGAGCCACACTGGATTTGGCAAGAAGGAGATCGTTTGTGACCTTTGTGAGGTCGGTGAAGTGAAGGAGACAGAAGCCAGACTGGAGGGGGTCAAGGAGAGAATTGGAGGAGAGGAACTTAAGACAGTGGGTGTAGACAATTCAAGGAGGTTGGAGAGGAATGGTAGGAGAGAAATGGGAAGGTAACTGGAGGAAGCCTTGGGGTCAAGGGAGGGTTTTATTAGGATAGGGGAGACATTAGCATGTTTGAAAGCAGTGGGGACAAGCCACTGGAGAACGAATGGTTGAAAATGGAGGTCAGGGAGGGAAGAAGAGAGGGGACAGATACTTGATAATGTGCAAAGAGATGAGGTAAGATGTGCACGTAGAAGGGTTAGATTTAGAGAGGAGCTAAGAGATGCCATCTTGAAATGCTGCTTGGAAAGATGGGAGTGTTGAAGAAGGGTCAGGAGTAACTAGGCTTCTTCCCTGTGCTCGTACATACTGCCTTCCTAGGCTCTGGCCTTTCCCCAGAACACTGACCACCTCCTCCACCTCTGGGCTGGAGATCTCTGGGTTTGTCATAGACTCTAACACAGAACCAGGGCAAAGCCCAGGAGAAAGCGTACACGTCTAGGGGTCAGAGGACCTGGGTTCTCACTCACCTTTTCCACTTGTGTCCTGTGGGTCCTTGGACAAGTCACTTAACGTCTCTCGGCCTCAGTTTCGTCCACTGGAAAATGGAGATATCAAATATCTGCTCTTCCTCCTACTTATACATGTGGGATTGGAACTGTCTGCACCTGATTATAATGTTGGTATTTGTTAAGCGCTTACTATATGCAGAGCACTGTTCTAAGCGATGGGGTAGATACAGAGTCATCAGGTTGTCCCACGTAGGGCTCACAGTCTTCATCCCCCATTTTACAGATGAGGTAATTAAGGCACAGAGAAGTGAAGTGACTTTCCCAAAGTCACACAGCTGACAAGTGGCAGAGCCGGAATTCGAACCCATGACCTCTGACTCCCAAGCCCGGGCTCTTTCCACTGAGCCACGCTGATTATCTTGTATCTACCCCAGCACTTAGTACAGTGCTTGGCCTATCGTAAGCACTTCACAAATACCACAATTCTCCTCCACCTGTTCTCCTTCCCCTCCTCCTCCTCCCTTCCCCCCTATTCTTCGTGCTCTTCCTGCAAAGGGAGAAGGGTAAGAGGATGAAACTCTAAATCATCCTGCCCGCGGGGCTCTCCGAGAAGGGCCCTGGGGAGGACGCTGAAGCTTCTGGCTGAACTGAGATTTGGGGATTGTCTGCGGATTTCCTTTATCCAGCCTTTCCCTGCCCCCATTATCATGGATAAGTGAGTGTTAGCCAGATCTAGTCAGTCCACTCTGCCTGGAGCTTCAACCCTGCTCTTCATGGGCCAGGCCCTGCCCAGTGGATCGAGAAATATACCAGGCTTCCCCCAATCGTTCTCACTCTAAACTCACTGCAGTTGATTTTCTCCCCAGACGGAGCTGGGAAGCCCCTAGCATTCCTGGCCATCATACAACTGCCCCTGGCCTCCGGTCCCTGGGTATCGGGCCACCTGGTCCCCCAGCTCTGCAGGAGAGGGAGTTCTGTCAGGTGCAGAGGGATGAGGAAGGGATGGGGAGCAGGAGCTACTGAATGCAAGGAAAGGGGTCTCCCCTAAGACCCAGCCCTGGTTTCTTTCACTTCTAGGCCAGACAGCCAGCTCCTCACAGGCAGAAATCAGGTCCACCAACTATTTATCCGTTTACCCATTTATTATCTATCTATCAATCAAACAATTGTATTTAACATTTACTGTGGGCAGAGCATTGTACTAAGCATTTAGGAGAGTTCAACAGAGTTGTTGGACACATCCTCTGCCCACAGTGTGTTTACAGTCAGTACGGGGAGGAAGAATAAAAATAATGGTATTTAAGTGTTTACTCTATCCCAAGCATTGGAGTACATACAAGCAAACTGGATTTGACACAGTCCCTGTCCCACTTGGGGCTCACAGTCTTAATCCCTATTTTATAGAGGAGGGAACTGAGACCCAGAGAAGTGAAGTGACTTGCCTAAAGTGATACGGTAGACAAGTGGCAGAGCTGAGACTGGAACCCATGACCTTCTGACTACCTGGCCTATGCTCTATCCTCTAGGTCATGCTCCTCTAAGAAGCACTTAAAATAGTGATCTGCCCCCAGTAGGCACTTGGTAATTACAGTTGATGCACCCCAGGCCAGAGTGTCCACCAACTATTGTACTCATCCAGGCACTTAGTACAATGTTCAGCACACAATAGGTGCTCAGGCAATTCTCCTGGTGGATTGACTGATTGCCCCTGCTGATCCCAACTGGCCAGTGGGAAGGGAAAACAGTCCCTTTGGAGCCATTCACAAGACACCAAACCCTATCTGGGCAGCCCTTTGCTTGCATTAAGTAGGCAGAGGGCTGATGTCCTGATCTGCAGGGGCTCCCAAGAAATGTGCAAGAAAATCTCCACTTTACCAGCTTCTTTTCCCCCAAAGATCCAGATCCAAAAGTGGAACTGATCTTTAAAAGAACTCCGGAGAAAACATTCCTATATAACAAAGCTCCCTAAAATGAGCACCTTCAATGTATTTCAAAGAGACTTTGAGAATATTACATCTTCAGAGGACCAGAGAGAGAGGTCGGGAGGCCATCTGTCCAGCCCACTGCGGCCTCCAGATAACACCTTGTACTCTGATGGTCTCCTATCTATTTCAGGATTTAGCTTAGCGCTTAGCACAGTTTAGCAAGTGCCACAATTATTAGTATATCGTTATTCTTATGACTAAACCACGTAAGGCAGAACTTTGACTGTCTTAAGATAGTTCAGGGGAAATTGCTGAGAACCTCCTTGAGGATGAAGCTGAATTCCTGATGCCTTCTCTTCACCCTCTCTCCTTTCTGTCTGCCCTCCTACTACTGATGCGACCTCCCTTGTTTCCCATCTCCCTCCCTCTCTCCCTCCCTCCCTCTCTCTCTCTCTCTCTCTCTTTTCCTCACCCCATTTCTTACTCTGGCATAGGAAGTCTTCTCTCCACCCCCTCTCCCTTCAACAGCACCACAAGCTCATTAGCATCCAGTCTCAGAAACTGGTAAACAGAGGCCTGTGAATAAGGTGTTGATTGCAATCAGCAGGGAGATGTGAATGAGAGACTCCAGAGAGCCTCTCGCATCTCACCAATCAGAAGAGAAAGAGAAAGCCCTGCACTGGGGGTAATGGGTGTGCAGGGGGTAATGGGTGTGGGGAAGAGAGGACCTGCAGGCTTCCGGAGGTCCACAGGAAAAGCCCGTTGCCTGGAGGAGGGAGCCCAAGAGAACCCAGGGGTCCCCCAGCTTCAGCCTCAGCCCACCAGGTTTGGCAGTTCCAGATATGCAGGACCAGAAAACCCAATGTGAAGGCAGTGAACAGGATTTGTGGGTACCAACCAGAGAGGGAAGGGATGTTGTCATCAGTTGCTAACAGGAAACAGGTTTCAAAGAGTCCCCAAGCTCTCCAGCTCTAAAGATAAAAATTGTAGTATTTGTTGAATGCTTATTTGTGTGCCAAACACTGTACTAAGCACTGTGGCAGATACAAGATAATTAGAACTCACACAGTTCTTGTCCCACAGAGGGACAGAAGCAGCATGCCCTAGTAGATAGAGCATGGGTCTGGGAGTCAGAAGGACCTGGGTTCTCATTCCTGCTCTGCCACTTGTTTGCTGTGTGACCTTGGGCAAGTCACTCACTTCTCTGTGGCTCAGTTAACTCATCTGTAAAATGGAAATTGAGAATGTGAGCAGCATGTGGGACAGGGAATATGTCCAAACCAATTTGCTTGTATCCATCCCAGAGCTTAGGGCAGTACCTGGCACATAGTAAATGCTTAACAAATACCATTATTATTATTATTTGGCATCCTTCCCAGGGTCACACAGAATAGGGAAGCCCAGAGAAAGGTGGCATCCTGCCCAGGGTCACATAGAAAAAGGGGGTCTAGAGAATGGTGGTAATACTGCCCAAGGTCACAGCACAAGTTGTGTCCCGCTCTAGAACCTTCAAGTAGCAGATGTTTCCATGTGGGGAAAAACATCTGGGCTTCACAGTGGCTGTCACAGATTCCAAGCCAATGCACCAGTCCTCCAATCTCTGGAGATGAAAGAGAAAGAACCTGCTCTGGACCCCACCCTGGAATCACAATAATAATAACAGTGCTAGTTAAGTGCTCACTATGTATTAAACACTGCTGCCCATATGACATAATCAGTTTGGACCTAGTTCCAGTCCCATGTGGGTTTTGCAGTCTTAAGGGGGCTGGAGAACATGCTTCATCCCCATTTGATGGATGAGGAGACTGAGGCCCAGAGAAGTGAAGTCACAAGGCTGAAGATCTCTTGACCGTTCCAGAGATTGGACCCAAATGCTTCCTCTCCTCCTCTGGGCCTTGGATGTGGATCTTGGGGGCAAGCAGTGGAGTGAGGCAGGGAAGCTGATCCTCCGGGGACCCCCTTCAACCTGGCTGGACTTCTGCAGACCAGATGCTCCCAGAGGGAGGCAGGGAGAGTCCCTGACTGAGAGGAAGTCCAGCAGCACTGAGGAAACTAGAATTGGAAAAGTGAAAAGTGTTGAAGCTTAAGCCCTGTCACTAATCCTTTTGGATGGAAATCACATTTATCCTCCTAGAACAAAAGCCTCGCTGTCTTTCCCTTTAAGCCACTTGCTATTTGAAAATGGATTGATTTCTCCCCTTTAGCCCCAGGGCCCATCCCAAGCCAGGAGAGGATGAGGAAAGGAAGCAGGAAACCCATCAGTGAAATGTAATTTCTTGCCCACTCACTGACTGCACGGTACCCAGCACTGTTTGCCAACTCCTTGTAGGCAAGTTTTGTGTCTACCAACTCTATTTGTATAGTCCTCCCCCATGCAGTTAGTACAATGCCTTGCTTGCTCCCTTGTTTCTTCCCCGCTCCCAATCCCACAGAATTTATGTCTTGTCTTATGCTGACCAGTCATCTCCGAACCGTAGCGACACCATTGACACCTCTCTCCCAGAATGTCTCACCTCCACCTGTAATCGTTTTGGTAGTGTATCCACAGAGTTTTCTTGGTAAAAATATGGAAGTGATTTACCATTGCCTCCTTCCGCGCAGTAAACCTGAGTCTCTGCCCTCGACTCTCTTCCATTACGCTGCTGCCCAGCACGGGTGAGTTTTGACTTGTAGCAGATGGCCTTCCACTCTCTAGCCACTGGCCAAGCTAGGAATGGAATAGGTAGGCCTCTGCTTTACTGTCCCTCTCTTAGTCAAGACTGGTACAGTACTGGGAACTCTCCAGGTGCGACCCTGAGAGGGGACATTGCATATGTACATATCTGTGATTTATTTATATTGAAGTGCATCTCCTGCCCCCCAGACTATAAGCTTGCTATAGGCAAGGAAACTGTTGATTGTTATATTATACTCTCCCAAGAACTTAGAATAGCGCTCTGCACAGAGTAGACAATAAATATGACTAATTGAATGAATAAGTGCCCAATAAATATCACTGATTGGTTGATCAAAGGAGACCCAAGCAGAGCTCGCTTGTTATCTGAAGGACGGAACTGTAGAGAAGAAGGATTGGCAGAAGGCCAATCATTGAGCCTGGGAGGTCATTCACTCCATCTTTTTTTTTTAATTGCATTTGTTAAGCACTTACTATGTGCCATGCACTGCACTAAGCACTGGGGGGATTAGGTACATGTTAAAATCAGGTTGGACAAAGTCCATATCCTATAATTTAATCTCCATTTTACAGATGAAGTAACTGAGGCTCAGAGAAGTTAAGTGACTTGTCCAAAATCACACAGCAGACAAGTGGTAGAGTTAGGATTAGAATCCAGGTGCTTCTGACTCCCAAGCCCAAACTGCATCAACTAAGACACACTGCTTCTCACTGCCTAACAGAATAATAATAATGATGATGATGGTATTTATTAAGTGCTTACTATGTGCCAAGCGCTGTTCTAAACTCTGGGGTGGATACAAGGTTAGGAGGTTGCCCCACAGGGGGTTCACAGTCTTAATCCCCATTTTACAGATGAGATAACTGAGGCACAGAGAAGTTAAGTGACTTGCCTAAAGTCACACAGCTGACAAGTGACCTCTGACTCTCAAGCCCGTGCTCTTTCCACTAAGCCATGCTGCTTCAGCAAGTCCGAGTCTTGGAAGGGCCAGGGGAAAAAAAGAGAAGAACAGACAGCGGGAGCTTTACTGGAGGCAGTATGGCCTAGTGGAAAAGGCATGGGACTGGGGTCAGGAGTCTTGGGCTGAATTTCCAGCTCTCTTACTGACCTGCTGTGTTGTGACCTAGGGTAAATCAGTCAACTCTTCTGTGCTTCAGTCTCCTCTTCTGTGAAATGGGGGTAAGGGTGCTTAACTCAATACTTGCATACAGTAAGCACTCAATAAATACAATTGAATGAACGACTGAATGAATTGATTAAATTAGATTGGAGCTATTTTTGGAATAGAGAGTATATCTAATTTGATTATCTTATATCTACACTAGTATTTAGATCAGTACCCATAGTATAAGTTCCGGACAAACACCGTACTAACTAGAATGGGGTGATTGTGAGAAGCAGCATGGTCTAGTGGAAACAGCATGGGCCTGGGAGTCAGGGGAGCTGTGTTCTAATCCTATCACTGCCAAATACCTCCTGTATGACCTTGGGCAAGTCACTTCATATTTTGGTGCCTCAGTTCCCTCATCAGCAAAATGGGGATTCAGTGCCTTGTCTTCTTCCTACTTAGACTGTGAGCCTCATGTAGGACTTGATTGTATCCACCCCAGTTTTTGGCACATAGTAAGATCTCCACAGATATCACTATTATTATTACTGTGCCTGATCTGATTGTGTTGCAGCTACCCCAGTGCTTGGCAGAGTGCTTGGTACTGGTAGTCTCTAGGGCCTTCATGTCTGGAAAGCAGGCTGTTTTAAGATGGAGGTCAATTTTGGGGAAGGGGAACAGCTTCCTTCTACCGATGTTTAGCTATGCTACCCCCAACCCTAGAAGACCTGGAAGGGCAGCGGCAGATGAATCTGGTCAGGACTGGGGAGAGAAATAGACCTATGGGACTTGTGACAGTTCATGGCATTGCTGTTTCTCAGTGGCCTTCTGCAGGCCAAAGACCAGGAGGGTTTGGTCTGAGTTAATAATCATTATTAATTGCTCATTATGTGCCAAGCACTGAGATAAATACAGAATAATTATATTGGACCAAGTTCCTGTCCCACATGGGGTTCACAGTCTAAGGAGTAAGGAGAAAGATATTTTATCTTCATTTTATCTCCTATTACAATCCAACCTGTACACATCGCTCCTCTAATGTCGATCTACTCATGGTACATCAATCTTGTCTATCTTGTTACTGATCCTTCGCCCACATCCTGCCTCTGGCCTGGAGCACCCTCCCTCTTCATAACCAACAGACAATCACTCTCCCCTTCTTCAAAGGCATATTAAAAGCACATCTCCTCCAAGAGGCCTTCCCTGACTAAGCCCTCATTTCCTCTTATCCCACTCCCTTCCGCCTCACCCTTGTACTTGGATTTGCTCCTTTTATTCACCCTTCCCTAAGCCCCACAGCACTTATATACATATCGACAGTTTTTTTATTTATATCAGTCTCTCTCCCCCTCTGGCTTCCAAGCTCATGGTGGGCCGGGAACACTTCTACCAACTCTGTTATACTGAACTCTCCCAAGCACTTAGTACAGTGCTCTGCACACATTAAATGCTCAGTAAATATGATTGATTTTAGAGATGAAGAAAGTGAGGCCCAGAGTAGTAGTAGCAATCGGAGTTAAGTGCTTTCCAGGTGCAGAACACTATACTAAGCACCAGGAATGAGCACACAAGTGGAAATTAAACACACACCCTGCCCTCAAGGGACTCAGAGAAGTTATGTAACTTGTCCAAGGTCACCCTGCAGGCAGTTGCCGGAGTTGGGATTAGAATCCAAGTCTCCTGATTCCCAGGCCCCGGCTCTATCCACCAAACCATACTCCTGATCCTTCTGCAACTCCAGATCCAGTCACTTGAGTCTCTAAATCTTCTTCCTGTGCAACCTCCCTCTCTCCCTCTCCCACTGCCCTGCTGGAACTAGACGCCCTGAGCTTGCTTAGACCCCGGGTGAGGCCAGCCAAGGGGGAGAAGAGGGAATCTATCCCACCCCAAACATGAGCCGTTTGTTTGGAACACAGAGGCAGGAGATCATGGCGGGAGCTGAGCCGCACACCTCGGCCTTCTCACCACGTCCCAGACCTCAGGTTCCCTGCCATGTTCCCTGCATGCAGTAGGCGCTCAATAAATATGATTGATTGATCGATAGTAGTTAGTAGTACTAGTACCAGCAGCAGTACTAGTGGTATTTACTGAGCACTTTCTTGATTGGTGCAGTGACCTAGGCACTTGGGAGGTACAGAATAAAGAAGTGATATATTCTCTCCCTACAAGAAGGTTACATTCTCTTGGGGGAGTCAAAAATAAAAATATTTACAACTAGGGGAGTCAAAATGAATAAATTGTACATGAATACTAAGGAGAGTATAGATAAGTCTCTAAGGGTTAGAAGTTGCTACAAGGATGAAAAGTCAGTGTTGCCTAGTGGAAAGAGCACAGGATTGAGAGTCAAAAGACCTGCATTCTAATCCCAGCTCTTCCACTTGCCCATCTGTGTGCTCTTGGGCAATATAGTTCATTTCTCTGGTCCCAGTTTCCTTATCTATGAAATGGGGATTAAATCTCTTTCTTAAATTTGAGCCCCATGTGGGGCCTGATTATCTACCCCAGCGATTAATACAGTGCTTGGCATATAGCAAGTGCTTTACAAATACCACAGTTATTATTTTTCTCCTTCTTATTACTATTATCATTAATATTATCATAATCTTATCTGTTAAGCTCTGCTTAAGGTTCTATGCTTGCTACTCTTCAAAATGAATCTAAAGGATTTTAATGCTCCCTCCTTCCCTAGCAGCAGAAAATATAAAACAGAGTGTAGAAAGGCAGCATGCTCAGAGTAAGATTTCTTCATTCTGCTTCAGTGCCAGAGAGGAAGGAAATAAATTTATATATACAAGTGGTGAATACTACAGTTATTATTATTAATACATTATAACAATAAGAATAATAAAAAATGCAAGACCATTTCCTCTCGGTCAATCAGTGGTATTGTCCGAGCACTTATTGTGTGCAGAGCACTGTACTAAATGCTTGGGGGAATTAATTGAAAGAGTAGTCATGAACTCTGCCCTAACGGATCTTACATTTTAGGGGATTGGGGGTTACCTCAGAGAGGCTTGCCTCAGGAGGCTGTAGCATCTTTTATGGCAATATGTGCTTACAAACCCATTAGCCAACGAGAAAGAAAAGCTGCTAGGCTTAAAAGAAACCAGGCTGTGGGGAAATCCAGATTTCAAGCTGTGTGGAAAATATGACCCCTGATTCTTTGTTCTCAGGTGATGAGAGCGCCATAATGGGTTTTTAGAGAAGAATCAGGAAGCTTAAGATAAGAAGTTGGAAGCAGCATAGCCTGGTGGAAAGAGGAAGGACCTGGCAGTCAGCAGACTGCCTGCCTTCCCTGCTTGCTGTGTGATCTTAAGTAAGTCATTAAACTTCTCTATGCCTCAGTTTCCTCATTTTTAAAATGTGGAGGAAATACCTGCTCTCCCTCCCCTTCCAACTGTGTAGTATAGGGGTAATGTCTGATCTCAGTAAATCAATCAATGGTAAATCAGGGGTAAATCACTGCAGAAGCATCATGGCCTAGTGGAAAGAGCATGGGCCTGGGAGTCAGAGAACCAGGGTTCTAATCCCAGCACCCTCACATGTCTGCTGTGTGACATTGGGCAAGTCACTTCACTTCTCTGTGCCTCAGTTAACTCATCTGTAAAATGGGGATGAGTGTGAGCCCCTTGTGGGACAGAGACTGTGTTCAACCTGATTAACTTTTATTTATCCCAGTGCTTAGAACAGTGCTTGGCCCATAACAACCACTTAAGTTATTATTATTATTATTGGTATTTACTGAGGGCTTACCAACGTGCAGAGCCCTGTACTAAGTGTTTAGGAAAGTACAATACAAAAGAGTTGGTAGACATGTTCTCTGCCCATAACTAATTTACTCTTTATTGAATTGTATCTTCCCAGTGCTTGGCACACAGTAAATTTTTACCAAATATCACCATTTTTAATTATAACTTTTCATAGCTCCACTGGCCATGAATGTGTCATATGGAACTGTTAGGGTTGCTACAGGGAAGGTTCCTAGCCATGAAATCTGTTGTCCAGGAGACCCCATCCATGGTTGCTTTAAGGGTTCTCTGGGCCAGGCTTGGACAGAACTGCAGGCAGGAGACACCATCCATCCTACTCAGCTCGCCATTCCTTAAATTCTTAAGCTCTCTGGTGCCCTCTCATTGGCTGGGCATTGGCCCCGCAAATATAAAGGAATTGTCAAAGGATATCTATGTATTTCTGGGTGGAGAATTTACTGGGTTTCAGTTTGCCTGTTCAATCAATCAGTGGTATTTATTGAGCACTTACCTGTATGCACAGCCCTGTACTAAGCACTGGGAAAGAACAATATAATAGAGTTGCAGAAATAGCGTGGCCTAATGGAAAGAGCATGGGCTTGGGAATCAGAGGACCTGAGTTCTAATCCCACCTCTATCACTTGCCTGCTGTGTGACCTTGGACAAATCACATAACTTTTCTGGGTCTCTGTTACATAAACTGTAAAGTGGGGATTAAGACTGTGAGGCCCGCATGGGATGTGTACTGTGTCCAACCTGATTAGCTTATATCTACCACAGTACTTAGTATAATCCCTGGGACATAGTAAGCATTTAACGAATACCATTAAAAATGACCATTTTTGATGTTTCCCTTCTTTTCTCCAGACTTGATTTCAGTGAAAACCAACCCCCTGAATAATTCACTGGTCGTTTTCTAACACCCGTCTGGTCCAAGTAACCGATTCTTCACAACTTCACTCCACGTCATGAATAATTAAATTCCTCCATCACTGTAATGTGCTTTTCTTGTCTCTTGGCTTTGTTTGGATGCACATTGCACCTGGAGATGCCAGTCACTCACTGAGGCAGAAGGGGCCGGAGGGAGGGAGAGAGAGGTAAAGATGGACAGATGAATTCATTTAGAAACAAATATATTTGTTTCTATATTCATTTAGAAACAAATATATTCCCAGTTCCGGTCAGGCTGCTATAAATGGGGGGCTTTAATAGTGATGTGTCAAGTAGTTAATAGTAACAGTAGTAATAGCTAGGCTGGAAGCTCACTGTCTAGTCTGTGTGCTCTTTGTGGGTAAGGAATGCATCTGTTTGTTGTTATATTGCACTCTCCAAAGCGTTTAGTACAGTGCTTTGCACACAGTAAGTGCTCAATAAATATGATTGAATGTATGAATGAATGAATAGGGTAATAATAGTAGGAATAGTTATAGCAACAGCAGTAATAGTAGAAGCAGCATGGCTCAATGGAAAGAGCCCGGGCTTGGGAGCCAGAGGTCATGGGTTCTAATCCTGGCTCCGCCATTTGTCCGTTGTGTGATCTTGAGCAAGTCACTTCACTTATCTGGGCCTCAGTTCCCTCATCTGAAAATGGGGATTAAGACTGTGAGACCCACATGGGACAACCTGATTACCTTGTATCTACCCCAGTGCTTAGAACAGTGCTTCACACACAGTAAGCGTTTAACAAATATCATCATTATTATTAATAATAATAATAATATTGGTATTTGTTAAGCGCTTACTATGTGCCGAGCACTGTTCTAAGCGCTGGGGTAGACACAGGGGAATCAGGTTGTCCCACGTGGGGCTCACAGTCTTAATCCCCATTTTACAGATGAGGGAACTGAGGCACCGAGAAGTTAAGTGACTTGCCCAAAGTCACACAGCTGGCAAGTGGCAGAGCTGGGGTTCGAACCCATGACCTCTGACTCCAAAGCCCGTGCTCTTTCCAGTGAGCCACGCTGCTTCTCTAATAATAGTATTAATAGTATTAATTAGTATTAATTAATAGTATTAGTACTACGAGCAGTAGCAGGGATAATAGCAGAATCCGAAATTGTGGCAATAATAGCAGTGATAATAATAGTAATAATAGTAGCAGTACTTGTTTTGATGCCTGTCTCCCCCCTTCTAGACTGTGAACCCAGTGTGGGCAGGGATTATCTCTGTTCCTGAATTGTACTTTCCAAGTGCTTAGTACAGTGCTCTGCACACAGTAAGCACTCAATAAATACAACTGAATGAAGGAATGAATAGTAGAAGTAGTAGCAGTAGCAGTGGCAGTAGACACAGCAGTAATAATAATAATAATGATGATGGTATTTGTTAAGCACTTACTATGTGCCAAGCACTGTTCTAAGCATTGGAGTAGATACATGGTCATCAGGTTGTCCCACGTGGGGCTCACAGTCTTACTCCCCATTTTGCAGATGAGGGAACTGAGGCACAGAGAAGTGACGAATAGACTGTGAGCCCGTCACTGGGCAGGGATTGTCTCTCTCTGTTGCCGAATTGTACATTCCAAGCTATTAGTACAGTGCTCTGCACATAGTAAGTGCTCAATAAATACTACTGAATGAATGAATGAATGAACTTGCCCCAAATCACACAACTGACAAGTGGAGGAGCTGGGATTAGAAGCCATGAC
This sequence comes from Ornithorhynchus anatinus, assembly GCF_004115215.2. Classification (NCBI taxonomy): domain Eukaryota; kingdom Metazoa; phylum Chordata; class Mammalia; order Monotremata; family Ornithorhynchidae; genus Ornithorhynchus; species Ornithorhynchus anatinus. The sequence continues at coordinate 12,983,662 of NC_041732.1, read as the reverse complement.
CTCTGACTCCCAAGCCCATGCTCTTTCCACTAGGCCCCACTGCTTCTTGTGCTTGGCACATAGTAAGCGCTTAATAAATACCACCATTACTATTAATAGTAATAATAGTAGTAGTAGACCTTGTGGCAGTAGTAGCAACAGTATTAGTAGTAATAGTAGCAGCAGTAATAATAATAATTTTGGTATTTATTAAGCGCTTACAGTGCTCCAAGCACTGTTCTAAGCACTGTGGTAGACACAAGGATATCAGATTATCTCATGTGGGGCTCACAGTCTTACTCCCCATTTTCCAGATGAGGAAACTGAGGTACAGAGAAGTGAAGTGACTTGCCCATTGTCACCCAGCTGACAAGTGGCAGAGCGGGGATTAGAAGCCAAGACCTCTGATGCCTATGCCCGGCCTCTTTCCACTGAGCCACGCTGCTTCTCAGCTAATGCTTCTTAGTAATACTAATAGTAAGAGCAGTAGCAATAGTGGAAGTAATGGCATAGTAGCAGCAGTTGTAATAGTGGAAATAGAGTAATCGCAGTAGCAGTAATGGTAACAGTAGCAGTAATAATACCTCCTTCCTCCAGCCTGGAATCCCTTCCCCCTTCATATCTGACAGATCATCACTCTCCCTACCTTCAAAGCCTTATTAAAATCACATCCCCTCCTAGAGACCTTTCCCCAACTAAGCCCTCATTTCCTCTCCTCCCTCTCCCTTCTGCATCACCCTTGCATTGGATTTATACCCTTTATTCACCTCAGCCTCAGTCCCATAGCACTTATGTACAAGCCCATAACTTATTTTAATGTCCTTGCCCCCTCTAGACTGTAAGCTCTCTGTGGGCAGAGAATGTGTCTTCCAGCTCTATTCTGTTATATTCTCCCAAGTGTTTAGTATAGTGGTCAGTATGCAGTAAGCTCTTGATAAATACAATTGATTGATAGTAATAGTAATCGCAGTAATAGAAGTTGTAGAAGGAATGGAAGCAGTAGCAGTAATATTCAGTAATATTAGCATTTATCATAGTAATAGTAGTAGCAGCAGTAGCATCAGTGGTAGTTGAACTAATAATAGTAATAACAGTGATGGCATTTGTTAAGCACTTACTATGTGCAAAGCACTGTTCTAAGCACCGGGGGGATACAAGGTGATCAGGTTGTTCCACGTGGGGCTCACAGTCTTCATCCCCATTTTACAGATGAGGTCACCAAGGCACAGAGAAGTGAAGCGACTTGCCCAAAGTCACACAGCTGACGTGGCGGAGTGGGGATTCGAACTCATGACCTCTGACTCCCAAGCACGGGCTCTTTCCATGGAGCTACGCTGCAGTGGTAGTAGCAGTGGTAGTAGCAATAACAGTAATGGTGGTAGTAACAGTTGTATTAGTAGCAGTAATAGTATCTACTGAGTGCCTGCTTTGTGTGGGGTACTGTAGTAGGCCCTTGGGAGTTGCAGAATAAAGTAATGATAAGTCACCTCCCTAAAAGGAGCTTACATTCTCATGATGTCTTGTCTTGCCTTACACTGTCAAGTCTTCTTCAACCTATCTTGATGCCATGGAAACATCTCTCCCAGAACACCCCCACGCTTTTCCATCTGCAAATGTTCTGGTAGTGTATCCATTGAGTTTTCTTGGTAAAAATCTGGAAGTGGTTTACGATTGCCTCCTTTCGCTCAGTAAACCTGAGTCTCCACCGTTGATTCTCTCTCGGGCCGCTGTTGCCTGGCACAGGTGAGTTTTGACTTGTAGCAGATGACCTTCCACTCTCTAGCCACTGGCCAAGCTAGGAATGGAGTCTGCTTGACTCTCCCTCCTTTAGCCGAGACTGGTAGAGTACTGGGATCTCTCCAGATAATAATAATAATAATAATGTTGGTATTTGTTAAGTGCTTACTATGTGCAGAGCACTGTTCTAAGCGCTGGGGTAGACATAGGGGAATCAGGTTGTCCCACATGGGGCTCACAGTCTTAATCCCCATTTTACAGATGAGATAACTGAGGCCCAGAGAAGTTAAGTGACTTGCCCACAGTCACACAGCTGACAAGTGGCAGAGCCGGGATTCAAACTCATGACCTCTGACTCCAAAGCCCGTGCTCTTTCCACTGAGCCATGCTGCTTCTCTATGTGATCCTGAGAAGAGTCGCATGAGGTAGCTAAACATAAAAATATTTTAGAGAGGTCAAAATGAATAAATTGTGCAGACACATATACATGAGTACTAAAGAGGGTGTAGAAAAGTCCCTAACGACTAGAGGTGGCTGAAGGAATGATAAGGCAGTGTGTTCTGGTGGAAAGAGCATGGGCCTGGGAGTCTGAATTTTAATCCCAGAGATACCAGCTGCCTGCTGCATGACCTTGTGCAAGTCACTAAACTTCCCTGGACCTCAGGTTCCTCATCTGTAAGATGGGGATCCAATATCAGTTCTTCCTCCTACTTAGACTGAGAGCCCTAGATAAGACAGGGACTGTGTCTGATCTTGATTGTATTGTATCTCCCCAGTGCATAGCTCTGTGCTCAGCACATAGTAAGAGCTTAATAAATACTATTATTATTACTTGGAGAGGATTGCTGCCACCCAGATTGGCCAGGACAGTCGATGCCAAAGACCTGGGCAGGATTCCAAGGTCTGTCTTTCTCTACAATCACACTAGACTTGAGAGAGCCTGGCACCAGCCCCAGCCTGAGAACTAGGCAAACTGATGGAGGCTATCGGCAGCCAGTTTTCTCCGTTGAGGGGAGGGGGAAGGGAACCCCTCTACCTGGGCCATACCACCGTTGGGAGGACACCGATATGGGCTCCAGGCCTCAGCTACCCAGTTCCACTGGCCTCTCCAAGGGGAGGTTTCCAAGGGGCCACTGAGGCCATCCCATCACAATAAAGGCTCAAAAAAAACTTGTCCTTAATTCTATTATTGGAGACAAATGTGGTGTATTTCATTATATTACGTTCTGAGGATGAAGGAAAAAAGAGCATTTCTGTTTCGAACAGAAGCACCTCTAGAGGGGCTAATTGGCTCCCCAACCTCTCGGCTGACCCTGCTGACCAAATGTACATCCCTCCACCACCATCCAGCTAACGAGGTGCGTTCCCAGGCTCGCTCCCCTCGCCCCCTTCCACTCCCTGGGGCAGTTCCAGTGGGGCATCGAGTGAGCCAGCCCCCAGCCAGGGCAGTCTGGGCCTGGAGCCTGAGGCCCTGCCAAGTCGGGAATGTTCTTGGTCATGGCAGGAGGAAGGGAAGTCAAGCCTGTCTTGTCCATGCAGGTCCAGGGGTGAGGTTAACCAGAGGCTCCTAGTCCACGAATCTGGGGCAGGGTGGGGATTATGGGGTGGAGGTCCAGTTTGGGCAGCAGCCTTCAACTTCCTCCAAAGTTTAAATGGGCGGGAACACTTGACACCCCCCTCTCCCCATCTCAGACATTCCATCGTGTTCTCCTCTCCTTTTCCTCCTTCTCCTCTTCCTGCTCTTCTTCCTCCTTTCTTCACCCTGCTCTTCCTCTTCCCTCTCCTCCTCTTGGTCTTCCTCCCCCTCCCCTTCCTCTTTCTCTTGCTCTTCTTCTTCTTCATCTTCCTACATCATCAGTGGTATTTATTGAGTTCAGTGTAGTGTATAGAGCACTGTAATAAATGCTCCAGAGAGTACAGCAGGCAACAGAGACACAGTCTCTGCCCTTCCAAAGTCTAGTAGAGAAGGGCAGTCAGAAATTATGTACCATTAGTTGGAGCAGGAGGAAGTAAAAGGCCCCAACTGCAAGTCACAAGAAAGTGGTAAGATTCATAAGTGAATCAACAAGTGAATGAATGTTTAGCATGCTTAGCTCAGTATTTTGGTAGGTGCTGAAGGAACTGATGGGTTAGACGACTTGGGGTGTTGGAAATGAATAATAATGATCTTTATTAAGCATCGACTATGAGCTAGGCACCTAGCTAAGCGCTGGGGTAGATACAAGATCAGTAAGTTGGACACAGTCCCTGTCCCACACAGGGTTCACAGTCTAAAGCGTAATGAGAACATTTATCAAGTAACATTTATCGAATCCTTGCTTTCCAGTTGAGGGAACTGAGGCCGAGAAGTTGAGTGGCTTGCTCAAAGTCACCTGGCAGACGGGTGGCAGAGCTGGAATTAGAATCCAGCTCCCCTGACATCCAAGCCTGTCTTTCCTCTAGACCACTGCTTCTTTTAATTTGGAAGACTTCCTAGAGGAGTGTCATTAGATGCAGGGCTTATTCAGAGTGGGGGCTAGAGGTGGTGGGAAGCACAGCCTGGCTGGGAGGAGTTGCTGGGTTCAAATCTTCGAATTGTTGTTGTTGCTTGGATCGTTTTTCTAAAAAAAAATTCAGTCCATGTTTCCCCTCTCCTTATGAACCTCCAGTGGTTGCTCATCCACCTCGGCATCCAACAGGAACTATTTACCAGTGCCTTTAAGGCACTCAAACAACTCTCACCCTCCTGCCTTTTCTAGTTGATCTACTACATTCCAGCCCACCACTTTCCTCCTGTCACACCAACCTACTAGCTGCACTTTGATCTCATCTATCCCGTCACCTACTTCATGCCCATGTCCTCCCTCTGGCCAGGAATTCTCTCCCCTTTCATATCTGACAGTCCACCACTCTCCCCCCATCCAAATCCCCCCAAAATCATATCTCCTCCAAGAGGCCTTCCCAGAGTAGTCCTTCTATTTCCCCTATCCACCCTCCCCTCTGTGTCGGCTCTGCACTTGGCTGTGAACTCCCTAAGCATTTTAATACTCACCGCAGCCCCACAAACTTATGAAAATATTCTTATACTCTATTTCCCCATCCTTAAAGTATTTTAATGTCTGGCTCCCCCTTTATCAGTGGTATTTATTGAGTGCTTACTCTGTTCAGAGCACTTTATCAATTAGTGGTATTTATTGAATGCTTACTCTGTTCAGAGCACTGTATAAAGCGCTTGGGAGAGTATAATACAGCAGAATTAGCGGGCATATTCCCTGCCCATAATGAGTTTAGAACGAAAGCTCCTTGTGAGCAGGGAACATAACTGTGAACTCTGTTGTATTGAGAAGCAGCATAGTGTAGTGGAGAGAGCACGGGTCTGGGAGTCAGAAGGTCATGGGTTCTACTTCCAGCTCTGCCACTTGTCTGCTGTGTGATTTGGAGCAAGTCACTTCACTTCTCTGGGTCTCAGTTACCTCATCTGTAAAATGGGGATTGAGACTGAGCCCCACCTGGGACAGGAACTGTGTCCAACCGGATTTGCTTGCATCCACCCCAGTGCATAGTACAGTTCCTGGCTCTTAAGCACTTAACGGCACTTCTATTATACTCTCCCAAGTTCTTAGGATAGTGCTCTGCCACAGTAAATGCTTAATGAATACCATCGATTGATAGATTGTTGCTGTGTTGGGCTCCAAGCCCAGAAGGGCCCCAGTCTCTGCCATCTGGGAGTGGATGACCCAGAGCAGGGGGACAACCAGGGTCCCCAAGTCTCACTACCCATTGCCCCACAAACACATTGACCAGCTCAGAATCAGCTGAGATGGTCTTTCCACAGCGTAGCTTCTGGCCCATGACAGCAGCCAGTCATGAGAGCCCAATAGGTCTTTTCTGCTTCTAATTCTTGTCATCTTCCCAGGCAGCAGGCTTCCTTGAGGGGTCCCTTGTGGTCCCTGGCCCAACCAGTTGAGAAGAAGTAAGTGGGAGATGTGCTTTCAATCATTCATTCAGTCGTATTTATTGAGCGCTTGATGGTTCTCTGGGCCTCAGTTCCCTCATCTGTAAAATGGGGATTAAGACTGTGAGCCCCACGTGGGACAACCTGATTCCCCTGTGTTTACCCCAGTGCTTAGAACAGTGCTCTGCACATAGTAAGCGCTTAACAAATACCAACACTTTACTAAGCACTTGGGAGAGTACAGTGCAAAAATAAACAGATATATTTCTGTTACCAACTGCTGAGCTCTGGAGTGGGCTCTACCCAGCAGCCTTTTTTTTTTTAATGTTATTTGTTAGGTGCTTACTATGTGTCAAGCAGCGTTCTAATTGCTGGGGGAGAGACAAGTTACTTAGGCTGGATTCAGTCCCCAGCCCACATGGGGCTCAGCATCCAAAGAGGAGGGAGAGCAGATAATAAATCCCCATTTTGCGGTTGAGGAAACTGAGGTCCAGAGAAGTTAAGCGGCTTGCCCAGGGTCATACAGCAGGCAAGTGGTGGAACAGGGATCAGAACTCAGGTCCTCTGACTCCTAGGTCCATGCTAGGCCATGTTGTTTCCCCAGAAAGAACTCTTTTCCCCTTACCCATCAGGGCAAGTGAGTGTGTAGATTTGCTGAACACCTGAGCCTAACAGTGATAATAATTATTGCCTTTGTTTTGCACTTACTCTGGGCTAAACATCAGGCTAAGCTAGATACAAGATAATCATATCGGACACTGACCCCGTTCCTCATGGGGATCATAGTCTGAGGGTGAGGAAGAAGTGGAGACAAACCCATTTTGACAGATGAGGAAACTGAGACCCAGAGAAGTTAAATGATTTACCCAGGGTCATGCAGCAGGCAAGCGGCAGACCCGGGATTAGAATCTGTGTCTCTCTGAATGCAGAATCAGTTCCTGGCTTTTTCAACTAGGCTGCAGTCTTTCCTTCTACTCTCTGCAGGGAGGCAAGCATGAGGGTCCAGAAATAATAATAATAATAATGTTGGTATTTATTAAGCACTTACTATGTGCCGAGCACTGTTCTAAGCGCTGGGGTAGACACAGGGGAATCAGGTTGTCCCACGTGGGGCTCACAGACTTCATCCCCATTTTACAGATGAGGTAACTGAGGCACAGAGAAGTGAAGCGACTTGCCCACAGTCACACAGCTGGCAAGTGGCAGAGCCGGGATTTGAACTCATGACCTCTGACTCCAAAGCCCGGGCTCTTTCCACTGAGCCACGCTGCTTCTCTGAATCCTGAAATCCTGAAAGGTGAGCAGGACCCTAGGAGCTGAGGCTAATGGGTACTGTTCAGGAAGGAGGAACGTGAGGAGGGGTCTAAGGCTACAGGAGGAGAGACCATAAAGATTCAGAAAGCAGTAGAATTGGAGTTTTGGGAGTGCCCTGTTTCTTGTCGTGGAGATGTCATTCAAGAATCAGGTCTCCCATCCATGAGGCTGCTTTCTACAGAGATCCTTCATGTTTGAAGAAGATCCCGCTGGTGGTGGCACTCATCTATGAGTGTGTGTGTGGCTGACATGGCCAGTGTGGGACTCACGGCCCGGGCCACATTGGATGTCCAAAAAGGCCATCCCTTCTTGTGTTGTCATGCTTAATGTTTTTAGTGCCTGGTGCTGTTTTCTCTTTGGCTTCCCTCTCTCTTGTTCCTTACGAAGATTACGTTCAAAAAAAGTTGCTCTCTGTAGATCCTTGTGGGCAGGGATCAGTCCTCCTGCACTGTATTTTCCCCAACACTTAGTGTTATGCTCTGTACAAGTAACCATTCAATAAGTATCCTTGATTGATTGATTGATTGATTTCTTGGTAGCTGGAGGCAGTTTTATAGGCTGTGGCTTTCAGGGTTATCTGCTCTCCAGAGACCCTGGTTCCCGGGGTCCCCACCACAGGCTCTCTGAGAAGTTTGGATTACAAGCTCTCTCCTAAAATTTGTCAGCGTTTCCTTTCTCCCCACTCATTTTCCTGCCTGTCCTGGGCTTGGGTTAAATACCTCGGGGGTTCTACGATGGATGGGCACATTTTGCACTACTACATGTGAATCAGTGGAAATCCTTCAAGATGATTCGATAAACAAGCAGTTTGTATCGGCTCCTGATCGATTGTCTTCATCACTTAAATGGTGAAGTTACTTGATCTTGTGACCAAAAGTGAGTACTGAGGAAGAGGGAGGCTGGACTTTCTTTGACCCTGCTCCATCCCCGCTTTTCCTACTCCCTCAGGAACATCTGTGAAGCGGGGTCCCACCCTCCTGGAGGAAGGTCCTGAGTGACCCTTGCCAGGGGGTCACTTCTGGTAAAGGGGCCTTGAAGAGGGGTCTCATAGTTGCATATGTGAGAGCCAGACTACTGGTCCTCTTGTAGGAGGACCCAGGCAGGGACAGAGGCTGTCCAGACCCTTTCTCTGGTTTGAGCTCTGTGGCAGGGATGGGGGCAGAGGCTGCCAGGTCCTTCTTCTATTTAGACAACCATGGCAGGGACGAGGGTAGAGGGGACGAGGGTAGAGGCCTCCAGGTCCTTCCTTTGGTTTGATGCCCATGATCGGGACGGGGCAGAGTTCACCAGGCCTTTCCTCTTGTTTGATGCCCATAGTTGGAATAAAGGGGAAAGGCCACCCAAGCTTGTCCTCCAGTTTGACCCTGAGGTCGGCACAGGAGGCAGAGGCCACCAGGCCCTTCTTCCGGTTTGACTGCCATGGCAGGGAAATGGGGAAGAAGGCCTGTGGTACAGGCTCAGGGGATGGAGTCTCTAGCATGCTGTTTCTTCCACTGGGAATGAATGTGGATTGAAGGTGGATGGGGAAGGGGAGTGAATGGCGTGGGAAGAGGGTACCATTTTGGCTTAGTGGAAGACCCTGGGCTTGGGAGCCCAAGAACCTGAATTCTAACCCTGGCTCCTCCATTTGTCTCCTGTGTGACCTTGGGCAAGTCACTTAACTCCTCTGTGCCTCAGTTTCCTCATCTGTAAAGTGAGGATTAAATCCTATTCCCTTCTACCTCAACTGTGAGCCCCGTGTGAGACAGGGATGGTATCCAAACTGATAATCTTATATCTACACTAGTGCTTAGGACAGTGGTTGACACATAGTAAGTGCTTAACAAATACCATAATAATAATAATCAGGTTACATCATATGGCTGGCAGATGTCAATCATAGTGGATTTGGATTGCTGTGTGACCTTGGGCAAGTCACTTTACTTCTCTGTGCCTCAGTTACCTCATCTGTTAAATGAGGATTGAGACTGTGAGCCCCATGTGGGACCAGGACTATGTCCAACCCAATTTGCTTGTATATACCCCAGCTTTCAGTACAGTGCCTGGCACATAGTGATTACTTAGAAAATACCATTATTATTATTATTTATTGAGCTCTACTGTGTGCAGAGCGCAGTTCTCAGTTCTCTGGGAAGCAGCATGACATAGTGGGTAGAGCACGGGCCTGGGAGTCAGAAGGTAATGAGTTCTAATCCCAGCTCAGCCACTTGTCTGTTGTGTGGCCTTGGGCAAGTCACTTCACTTCTCTGGGTCTCAGTTACCACATCTGTAAAATGGGGTTTAAGACTGTGAGCCCTATGGGGGACAGGAACTGTGTCCAACCTGATTTGCTTGTATATACCCCAGCACTTAGTACAGTGCCTGGCACATAGTAAGCACTTAACACATACCATAATTATTAATTATTATTATTATTATCCATCCCAGTGCTTAGTACAGTGACTGACCCAGAGTAAGTGCTTAACAAATGCCACAGTTATTATTATTACCAAAGAGTTGGTAGACATGATCCCTGTCTTCCAGGAGCTGAGAATCTCGTTGGGATGTGTGTGTGTGGGGGGAATGGGGAATAGGCTCTAAAATAAACTACAGGTGGGGGGACACAGCAGAGTTTAAAGATAGACCACCACCTTTCAACTCACTTGGCACTCCCTCCTACTTCCTGAACTGCTTTTCACCACTCTGAATGCCATCTTCGTCCAGGTCTGGGGATGCCTTCCCCACTTCCCTCCAGCATTTTAGCCATGGGATTCACCAGCCAGAACCTCCCTGTCTCTTCTTTCCCCTGCTTTTCTTTCCAGTCCCCTGCTCCTCTGACCCTAGTTGTGAGAAGCTGTTGTAATCTCCTCCTAGCAGCTGGGCCTTTCCAGTTCCTCTGGTTTGTTTCTTCCACGAGCTATCATTCCTGCCTTAATTGGCAATAGAGATTTGGATCTTGGAAAGGAAGAAAATTACTTTGAATCTTCTCTCTCTTTTCCTGTGGCCCAATCCTGGCCCCCTCCCTCCACCCCAGCCCATTTCATTCTGTAGGGTTATGAAAATTTAATTTTATTTCCGGCTGGTGAAAATCACTTTCTTTTCAAAAATGGGTCAGTTCAGAGATGCCATTTCAAGGGGCCCAGGAAGGGGAGGAACTCTGCTGGAGAGTTCTGGAGATCTGTGGGAGGAAGTACCTCTCGGAATTAGGACTCCAGCTGCAGCACGGAGAAGGGAAAAAGATTCTGGGAAGGAACTGAGACAAGATGGCAGCTGATTTGTGCTCTGGAGAGATGCAGTGCCTAGGCAGTTGAATTGGGAAAGGCAACAGAGAGACAGTTGGTGAAGCTGGTCAAGAGGAGAGGTGACTTTGGGGTAATCCTAAAGAAAGGTTCTCTTCTCCTCTTTCTGCCTTTCCTCCTTTTCCTCCTTCTCCACCTTTTTTCCTCTTCCTTCTTCTCTCCTCCTCTTTCATGTGCCAGCTCCTCCTCTTCCACCTTCCACCTTCTCCTCTACCTGCTTCCCCCTCCTCCTCCTGCATTTCTTCCTTCTCTTCCTCCTTCTTCTCCTTCTCCATTCAAAGAGAAAGGAAATTCTTTCCAATGAATTTAACCCATTCTCCATTCCACAAGTGCAAATATCATCCTGCTAGTATCAGTACCCATGGAAAAAACCATATGTAGAGTACTTTACTGGAAACTGGGGGGAAAATACTAACCAAGTAGGGTGCAAATCTTCTTTAACAAGGTTATAGTCTCACCCTTAGTTTGTCTTGGCACATACAGTAATGAGCTGAGAGGCAGTGTGTCCTAGTGGGAAGAGCCTGGGAAGAAGACCAGAGTTCTAGTTACAGTGCTTGCTTGCTGTGAGACCTTGGGTGAGTCATTTGGCCCCTCTGTGCCGCAGTTTATCCATATGTAAAATGGGGATAATAATGCCTACCTCTCCCTTTGACACAGGGGTGATGTATTATTAAAATATGATTGTTGAGGGGAAAGTGCCTTAGAGAGTGTATTAAGAACTCTCTGAAGCTCTCGACAAATTCGAGAATGGTATTATCATTGATGGCTGTTATTGGTATTGATGTTTTCATTATTATTGTGGTTGCTATTTTATCCTTATCATTCCTGTAGATGGATTCACCCACCAGGGCCTCGGTAAATTGCCAGAGGAACAAAGCATTTAGGAGATCTTTTGGTACCTGAAAAAGGGCATGCCCCGTTCGTGATAAAGGGAAGCAGCGTGGCTCAGTGGAAAGAGCACGGACTTAGGAGTCAGAGGTCGGGGGTTCGAATTCCAGCTCTGCCACGTGTCAGCTGTGTGACTGTGGGCAAGTCACTTAACTTCTCTGTGCCTCAGTTACCTCATCTGTAAAATGGAGATGAAGACTGTGAGCCTCACGTGGGACAATCTGATGACCCTGTATCTACCCCAGCACTTAGAATAGTGCTCTGCACATAGTAAGCGCTTAACAAATACCAACATTATTATTCCTTTCTTTTCTTCTCCTCTGTGAGCTCTAAACCGAAGTGTGCAGTCTAGTGGAAAGAGCACAAGCCTGGGAATCAGAGGATCTGGCAGCATGGCCTAGAGGATGGAGCACAGACCTGGGAGTCAGAAGGTCATGGGGTCTAATCCCGGCCCTGCCACTTGTTTGCTGTGTGACCTTAGGCAAGTCACTTCACTTCTCTGGCCTCAGTTCCCTCATCTGTACAATGGGGATTGAGACTGTGAGCCCCATGTGGGACAGGGACTGGGTTCAACCTTATTTGCTTCTATCTACCCCAGAGCTTAGTACAGTAGTAGTAGTAATAAGCACGTAACACATACCATAAAAAAAAAGGTGGTACATAAATAGAGAGTCCCTATGTCAGTGTCTTGGTTTGGCCAGGCAGCCTCTGTGATGTCTGGGCTGCCTCTACCCAGGAATTTATTGCACAGTCAGAACCACTGAGGGACCCCAAATGGCTTCCTTGGCTGGCTCCCTGGTCTTCTCACTGCCACCTCCTCACCTGCTCCAACTGACTTTTGGGGGAGATCAGGGAGATGACCGTCTGGGCCTCACAGACTGTTTCCATCTGGTCTGGACTGGCCCAGACCAGCGAGGGTCAGCAGGAGTTGGGGGAACGCAGCACCCGTGATACCTGAAGCAGAATGGCCTAGTGGATAGAACATGGGCCTTGGAGTCAGAAGGTCACGGGTTCTAATTCTGGCTCCGCCAACTGTCTGCTTTGTGAGCTTGGGTAAGTCACTTGACTTTCTCTGTGCCTCAGTTACCTCATTTGTAAAAATGGGGATAGAGATTGTGAACCCCACATGGGTCAGGGACTGTGTCCAACCCAATTTGCTCATACCCACCCCAGTTCTTAGTACTGTGCCTGGCACATAGTAATCACTTAACGAATACCATAATTATTACTTATTATTTGGGCCCCTGCCCAGGTTGCAGGCTGCCCCTCCATTTTGTGGGATGCTCTCTGGAAGCCGGGAGAAGCTCTGTCAAGGCAGGATTTCTATCTGTTCCTCCCGTGTTTCGCCTCTGTGTCCTGGTATCCCCCGAGGGCCCGTTAAAGCTGGAGGAACAATGTAAATCAGCGATTTAATGAGATATCTGGCAGGGGGGTGAGGACCCGGGTGAGGGTGGAGGGGTCATGAGCAAGTCTTTAATCCGCTACCCACTCTGTCTGAATGGCACCTAGCCCCTCCTCGCGAGTACCGAGGGCCCTGGTCTGCCCTGCCCTTGCTCCGGCTCCCCCAACCCATCAAACCTCAGATTTCACTTTCCAGACTACTGGGGCTCCCTTTGAAGTCCACACAATCATTCTGCTTCAACGCTCCGCTGCTCCTCTGCTCCGCTGCCCTGACTCACCGAGTTTGCATATAGATCGGGGAAGGAAGGGTAGAGGCACAGGAGGGGGTGGAGGGCAGATTAAGGAAAGGCCAGGAGGAAGATCCAGGGAGAGAACCTGGGTTCCGGCTTCCAGTCCAAGGGTAGGAAAGAAGATGGAGTGGGGGTTGGGGACCTGGCTTGAGGGTGGAGGGGGGTCAGAACTCAAGTGCACAGCTTTTTTGGGGGGTGAGGGGGGAATTCATTCAGGGAGTGGGGAGCTCTGGAACTGGTGGGAAAGAAGAGGAAAGAGAGAAAAGGTGGGAGGGCCAGGTGATATTGACCTTGAAGGCTGGGGCTGGCAACTTTCATGCTGGAGTGACCTGGGAAAGAGAGATTGAGGTCCATAGTGATGCTGGAGGAGCAGACTCAGAGCCAGGAAAGTAAGGTTGGGGTTGTTGGAAGGGACCCCACTGGGGTGTCCAAATGGGAATTGGGAAGCTGGTTGTATTTCTGCTTCCTCGATGGGGCAGAGGGACAGAGGGAAAAGCCTCCTTTCCTGGTTGGTGTTGTGAAGTTGTGCGAAGGCTGACACCGGCCTCTGCCAGACCCTTCATCTCCTGGGTGAGTTGTCCTCTCACACACCAGGTCTGAGGCCTCTGGATGGGTGTGATAAATCCAGCCTCGGGCCTCATGCATTCACAGACTCAGGAGAGAAACAGGGAGAAGAACAGAGTAAGAAAGAGAGAGAGAGAGAGGGGAGACAGGGACAAAGAAAGACTGCGAGGGAGAGTCAAAGAGAAACAGAGAGGCAGAAGGATGGAGAGAGACAACAGAGACAGAATAAGAATAGAGAGACATAAAGAGGGGAAGAAATAGAGATTGAAGCAGAAAGAGGGTAGTGGAAATAGGGGACAAGGGTGGAATGTCAAAATGAGAGAGAGAGAGAGAGAGAAAGACTTGAGCAATGGAGTAAGGGAAGAGATTGGCAGAAATGAAGGGCAAGGGAAAGTCATATATCAGATGGAGAGGCTGAGTGTGTGTGTGTGTCTGTCTCTGTGTGTGTGTGTGTTTTAGAAGAGTAGAGTGAGAGAAAGAGAGAGGGGAGGGGGACAGGAGGCTGTGGCAGAGAAGCACTGAAGCGAAGAGGAAGCAATATTTGCTTATGCTGGTCTCAGAAACAATCATTGCTGGACTGCAAATCTGATGGTCTCATCTTCCTTGCCCCTGGGACATTGCTTGCTGTCCTCTGGACAGCCTGCATCACCTCCTCCCTTTGCACACGCTCCTTGGGGCCGGGGGACTCAGGTGACACCTAGGGGAGAGAGGGTCTGGATGAGGCAGCAGTGGTGGGCTGGGGGATGGATCAGTCAATCTGTCAATCACTGGTATTTATTGAGCACTTACTGTGTGCAGAGTACTGTACAAACTGCTTGGGAGAGGACAATAGAACAGGTCCTGTCCTTTCTCTGGAGCAAGACCGAAGGGTTCCGGCCAATATCCCAGTGAATCTTGCTTTGTTGTAAGACTGAGAAACTACCAGGCCATGGGCAGGATGTTGGGTTCTGAGTTACTTGTACTTTCTGATGTATCCCCGAGTCCTGCTAAAAATCGGGATCCTTTTCCCTGAGAAGCAGGGAGACTCGTCGTCTAGACTGTAAGCTTGTGGTGAGAAGGGAATGTGTCTGTTTATTGTTATATTGTACTCCCCCAAGCACTTATTACAGTTCTCTGTGCACGGTAAGTGCTCAGTAAATCCGATTGACTAACTGGATCAGGCAACTAGTGGTCTAAACCCAGCTCTGTCACTCACCTGCTGTGTGACAATGGCAGGTCACTTGGCTTCTCTGGGCCTTGGACCTCTCATCTGTAGAACAGGATGAAAATAATGTCCATCCTCCTTCCCCCTTAGACTGTGAGCTCTATGTAGGACAGGGACTGGGTGAAAGCTGATTCTCTTATATCTACATTGGTGCTTGAGATGGAGCAAGCACTTAACAAATACCATTCAGTCAGTGGTATTGATTGAGTGCTTACTGGGTGCAGAGAACTGCACTGAGCACTTGGGAGAGTACAATGTGCTGGTAGACACATTCCCTATCTGCCTCGGTATCAAAACCTGGGAATAGGCCAATCCTTGCTCAGGGAAGGCTTGTGCCTGGGAAGAGGTGAGCCAGTGTAGATTTTACTTTCCAGATTGATAACTTTTGGGTGGCTGTTAGTGAGACCAAACCCTTGGCTAGTCTTTGAGGTCCTTCCTGGTGACTCTGGAAGGTGACCTGAGCTCTGCCTTCGAGGAGCTTTCAGTCACAGAGGTGACAGAGAAGTGGCAATCTCAATGATCACTCATCCTATCCTACCTGGATTACTGCATCAGCCTCCTTGATGACCTTACAGCCTCCTGCCTCTCCTACTCCACTCCATACGTCACTCTGCTTCCTGGATCATTTTTCTACAAAAACCTCAGGACATGTCACCCCACTCCTCTAAAAATTCCAGTTGTTTCCCATCCACCTCTGCATCAAGCAAAAACCCCTCGCCATTGGCTTTAAAGCAGTCAATGACCTTGGCCCCTCCTACCTCATCTCACTATTCCCCTTCTACAACCCAGCCCACACACTTCACTCCTCTAGTGCTAACCTTCTCACTGTGCCTCAATCTCGCCTGTCTTGCCACCAACCCCTAGTCCACATCCTGCCTCTGTCCTGGAATGTCCTCCTTCCTCAAATCTGATAGACAATTACTTTCCCCTATCTTCAAAGCCTTAGTGAAGGCACATCTCTCCAAGAGGGCTTCCCAGATTAAGCCCCTCCTTTCCTCTTCTCCCACTCCCTTCTGCATCACCCTGACTTGCTACCTTGGTTCTTCCCCACTCCCAGCCCCACAGCACTTACATACATATCTGTAATTTATTTATCTGTATTGATGTCTGTCTCCCTACCTCTAGACTATAAGCTCATCGGTCACTGTGGTGGGAGAAGCAGAATTTCAGCCTCCTCCAGGATCAGATTCCGCAGTCATGACCGTAGCCACAGTGAATGCTCCAGCAGCAGCCCCCATGGTCTTCCCGAGGTTTTGCGGAGACAGGCTGGATGTGGCTGCTTTTCTCTGTCCCTTCAGTGTGGTGAGAGGAGGATGGGGGTGAATACTCCTTGTTGATGTGCCGGAGAGCCAGGGCAGGAGGCCTGGTAGCCACAGTGAGGGGCAGCAGGAACCTGGAGGAGTCAGGCAGCGCTGTGGCGGAAGAAGATGTGTGGTGAACCTGGGTTCTAATTCCACTTGTCTGTTGGGGTGATCTTGGAAAGTCTTCACTTTTCTGGGCCTCAGTTTCCTTACTTATAAATGGAGATTCAGTATCATTTCTCCCTCACTCTTAGGCTGTGAGCCCCACATGGGAAAGGGACTCTGTCTTATTTACTTATTGTGGCCAACAGATGCCACAATTATTAGTAACTCCAGTTCTGCCAGAGTGCAACTGGTTGTTGGCTAGGAATTAGGCAACGTCCTATCTGCCTCTCAGGGATATGGCTGCGTGCCTGCAGGTGGCATCAAACATGAGGGCATCAGATACTCTAGTGGCTTAGTGGATAAAGCATGGGACTGGGAGTTAAAAGGACCCGGGTTCTATTCCCGGCTCCATCACGTGTCTGCAGTGTGACCTCGAGCAAGTCTCTTAACTTCTCTGGGCCTCAGTTACCTCATCTGTAAAATAAGGATTAAGAGTGTGAGCCCCATGTGGGACACGAATTGTGCCCAAACTGTTTAACTGGTATCTATCCCAACATTTAGAACAGTGCTTGGCAGATAGTGAGCACTTAGCAAGTACTGTTATTATTATTATTGGGAACTACAGCCTGGTCTTTCCTTAACATAGGAAATGATGACCACCCCAGCACCAGCCCTTCCTTCCTGTGAGGGATCCTTAGGGATGTCAACCCCGGCTTCGACCTGGGGGCCTTACTCTACCTTCCCACCCTCTTTCAATCTTCTCCTTTCACTGCATCCTCTAGAATGTCAGCTCTCTGTGGGCAGGGAACATGTCTACCAACTTGTTATACTGTAATCTCCCAAGTGCTTAGTACAGTGCTCTACAAACAGTAAAAACTCAATAAATACCATTGATTATGATTCTCTCTCTCTAGCTCTCCCCTCATCCCCTGCCTCTCCCTGGAACCGGGGTCCTGGGGTGGAGGGGAGATCTCTGGCACACCCCCAGAAGCTCAGTACCTCAGTCTTGCCTTGGCAGAGAAGATCCTGGAGTCTGGGATAGAGCAATGGGCTGGGAACCAGCTGGTGTTGAGAAGATTTTCAGTCTATTCCATCTTATTGTCTCTCCTCATCCTCTTCTCTGCACTCCTGGTTCTTGCCACTTGCAGTGTGAGCTGGGGTGGGTATGGGTGAGGAAAGGGAGATTTTCCTTCATGCCACAGAGCACCCAGGTCACTCGGTTGTACCTCAGTGATGAGGATTGTGGAATTTTAAAATGCCTACTATGTGTCAAGCACTGTTCTAAACGCTGGGATAGATACAATTAATCAGGTCAGACACAGTTCTTGTCCCTCATAAGGCTCACCGTCTAAGTAGGAGAGAGAGCAGGAATTGAATTTCCATTTTATAGATGAAGAAACCGAGGCCCAGAGAAGTGAAGCGACTTGCCTAAGATCGCACAGCAGCAAGTGGTTTATCCGGGATCAGAACCCAGTCCTCTGACGACCAGGTCTGACCTCTTTCCACTAGGCTATTCTGCTCAAGCATTCAGGGTAATTGGATTAAGGGACCACCACCTAACCCAGCATGCAGTACAGTGCCTGGCACTTAGTAAACATTTTACAAACACAATTATTATTACTGAGTGGTGTGGTTATTGGCAGCTGTGGGCTGGGAATGGGCTTCTCTCTCTTTCTTCATTTTTCTGCATCTGAGTGGTTGGAGGGGGTCTAGTACAACATACCTGCTCCTGTCCCTGCCACACCCCTCCCTTCCTTTACATTGTAACTCTTCTCTTCCAGGAAGCTCTCTCTGATCACCTCTGGCCTTGGGTGATCCAGCAGGGAACTTGATCATTCCCTTCCCTTGCCCATTCTGGGCATCGCTGTATTACTAAGACAAACTCCTGGGTGCCATCTGCTTCCTGTCCTAAATATATTATTCTATATTATACTAATAAATATCCCTTCCTCCTCTCTCACCCCGCTCCAGTCTACTCTTCACTCCGCTGCCCAGCTCATCTTCCTGCAGAAACGATCTGGGCATGTCACTCCCCTTCTTAAACACCTCCAGTGGTTGCCTATCAACCTCCGCTCCAAACAAAAACTCCTCATTCTAGGTTTCAAGGCTCTCCATCACCTTGCCCCTTCCTACCTCTCCTCTCTTCTCTCTTTCTACCGCCCACCCCGCACGCTCCGCTCCTCTGACGCCCACCTCCTCACCCTCCCTCGGTCTCACCTATCCCGCCGTCGACCCCTGGGCCACGTCCTCCCGCGGTCCTAGAATGCCCTCCCTCCTCACCTCTGCCAAACTCATTCTCTTCCCCTCTTCAAAACCCTACTTAAAACTCACCTCCTCCAAGAGGCCTTCCCAGACTGAGCTCCCCTTCTCCCTCTACTCCCTCTACCGCCCCCCCTTCACCTCTCTGCAGCTTAACCCTCTTTTCCCCCCATTTCCCTCTGCTCCTCCCCCCTCCCTTCCCATCCCCTCAGCACTGTACTCGTCCGCTCAACTGTATATATTTTCATTACCCTATTTATTTTGTTAATGAAATGTACATCGCCTTGATTCTATTTAGTTGCCATTGTTCTTACGAGATGTTCTTCTCCTCGACTCTATTTATTGCCATCGTTCTTGTCTGTCCATCTCCCCCGATTAGACTGTAAGCCCGTCAAACGGCAGGGACTGTCTCTATCTGTTGCCGACTTGTTCATTCCAAGCACTTAGTACAGTGCTCTGCACATAGTAAGCGCTCAATAAATACTATTGAATGAATGAATACTATCAGCTCCCCAAAGACAGGCCCTCTAATGGAGCCCCAAAGGCACAGGATGGAGCAGTACCCCCTTCCGTACGAGGGGTGAGGGAAATGGGGACCACCATGGAGACCACCATGGAGACTCCCAGGTTTCTGGCAGAGGCCCTGTCAATCAATACAATCATTTAACCATATTTATTGAGCTCTTACTGTGTTCAGAGTACTTTACTATGTGCTTGGCAGAATACAATATGATAATGTAGCAGAGTTGATAGAGACTTTCCCTGCTCACAATGAGCTTACAGTCTAGAAGGGAGAGGCAGACATTAAAATAAATTACAGAAATGTACGTAAGTGCTATGAGGGGTGAATATCAAGTGCCTAAAGGGAAAAGATCCAAGTGCTTAGGTGATGCAAAAGGGGGAGGGAATAGGAGAAATGAGGGCTTAGTCAGGGAAGGGTCTCTTGGAGGAGATGCGACTTCAGTAAAGCTATGAAGGTGGGGAGAGTGATGGTCTGTCGGATATGAAGGGGGAGGGAGTTCTAGGCCAGAGGGTGGACATGGATGAGGGGTTGGCAAACAAGATAGACGACATTGAGGTACAGTAAGTAGGTTGGCATTAGAGGAGCAAAGTATATGGAGTAGGATATCAGAGAGATAAGGTGGAAGCGGGCAAGTTGATAGAATGCTTTAAAGCCGATGGTGAAGAGTTTCTGTTCGATGCAGAAGTGAATGGGCAACTACTGGAGGTTCTTGAGGAGGGGGGAGATGTGGACTGAATACTTTTTTAGAAAAATTGATTCATGCAACAGTGTGAAGGGTGGACTGGATTGCGGAAAGACAATAATAATAATAATGTTGGTATTTGTTAAGTGCTTACTATGTGCCGAGCACTGTTCTAAGCGCTGGGGTAGACACAGGGGAATCAGGTTGTCCCACGTGGGGCTCACAGTCTTAATCCCCATTTTACAGATGAGGGAACTGAGGTACCGAGAAGTTAAGTGACTTGCCCAAAGTCACACAGCTGGCAAGTGGCAGAGCCGGGGTTTGAACCCATGACCTCTGACTCCAAAGCCCGTGCTCTTTCCAGTGAGCCACGCTGCTTCTCAGCAAGACAAGAAGCAGGCAGGTCAGGCTGATGCAGTAATCAAGGAGGGATAGGTTAAGTGCTTGGCACAAAGTAAGAGCTTAACAAATACCACAATTATTATAAGTTTTTGGATCAGCAGAGTAGCAGTTTGGATGAAGAGGAAAAGGTGGATTTTAGCAATGTTGTGAAGGTTGTGAACCAACAGGATTTGGTGACAGATTTAATATGTGGGTTGAATGAGAGAGATGAGTTGAGGATAATGTCACGTTTATGGGCTAGTGAGACAGGGAAGATGGTGGGTGACTCCTGGCCCACTTCCTACCTCTGGCCTGGAACGACCTCCCTCCTCAAATCCACTGAACAATCACTCTTCCCCCCCTTCAGAGCCCTACTGAAGGCCCACCTCCTCCAAGAGGCATTCCCAGACTAAGTCCCCTTTTCCTTAGCTCCCTCTCCCTTCCATATCACCTCAACTCTCTCCCTTTGCTCTCTCCCCGACCCCATAGAACTTATGTATATGTTCTTGTCTGTCCGTCTCCCCCGATTAGACTGTAAGCCCGTCAAACGGCAGGGACTGTCTCTATCTGTTGCCGACTTGTTCATCCCAAGCGCTTAGTACAGTGCTCTGCACATAGTAAGCGCTCAATAAATACTATTGAATGAATGAATGAATGGGTGCCATCTACAGTAATGGGAAAGTCAGCTGTGGGGGACAAGGTTTGGGGGAGGAGTTGAGGAGTTCTGTTTTGGAACCCAGAACTCCCTTCCCATCCAAATCTGACAGAACGTAGCCCTTCTCTGGTAAAAGTCTTCCTATCAGTCAATCAATCAATCAATAAGTGATATTTATTGAGCATTTACTCTGTGCAGAGTGTTGTATTAAGCACTTGGGAAAGTACAGTACAAGAGAGTTGGTAGGCACAATCCCTGTTCAGAGTGAGCTTCCAGTGTATGAGGGTGGTGGGGGAGGCAGATAAAATAAATTACAGAGAGGGGAATTAGTGGAGTATAAACATGTGAACGTAAGTGCTGTGGGGCTGGGCTGAGTATAGTGATAATTGATTCAAAGGGGATGGAAAGTCCACCTCCTCCAAGAAGCCTTCTGTGATTGGCTCCTCTCACCTCAGTCATTATTCCAGCCTGGCAGCCGCCTCTAGGCCCCTGGAGGAATTCTGGCCCTTTTCCTGCCCATGTGTAGAAATGGTCAACACCTGCAATGTCAGATATCGACTCTGATGATAATGATGGTATTTGTTAAGCACTTACTATGTGCCAAGCACTCTTCTAAGCACTGGGGTAGATACAAGGTAATCAGGTTGTCCCACGTGGGGTTCACGTTCTTAATCCCCATTTTGCAGATGGGGTAACTGAGGCACAGAGAAGTTAAGTGACTTGCCCAGTGTCATACGGCTGATAAGTCGAGGAGCCGGGAGTAGAAGCCACAATCTCTGACTCCCAAGCCCATGCTCTTTTAACTAAGCCACGCTGCTTCTCTGATGATTTTATTCCTAAGCATTCATATGTCTGCCTCCCTGACTCAAGTGGAAGTTCCTGGTGGGCAGGAAATATGGCTCATACTTCTGTTGTATTTGTCCTATGGGCCTATTCCAGTGCATGTCACCCAGTGGGTGTTCAGGAAATGCCATTACTATGCTAATCCCTGGGTGTCTGGCTCCCAAAAGGAATAGCTGCTGCTCCTCCACTCCATCTTCCCCTGCCCCCTCACCCTTCCAGAAGGATGAAAGGCCCCCTTGACCATTTAACTCGGAAAGCAGCCCCTCTCTCCCCAGAGTCCCTGCCCTTCTCTGAGACCCTCTTCCCAATCCCCTCAACTCTGGAACCCCGGCCCCACCCTGTCCAGACTGTCAGGTGGCCTCAGGAGGCAGGTGGACACATGACTCTGTTGGAGGGGTATGAGCCCAGTGGACTCTGAGAAGATGGAGGACTGGCCCTCAGTGGAGCTGCTGGCTCTCAGGTCCTGGGCCTGTCCCCTGGGGGCTGGCTGGCCGCTCTGAATGGTGCCAGATCACAGAAGAGCGGGAGAGGCAGGGAAGGCCCTCAAGGGGTTGCTGAGGTGGTCAGGTTCCCTGACCTGGGGGACAGCCCTGGATGGGGAGGCCAGCAGTGCCCGATGCTTCAGCAAGTAATTTATCTTGGCAGTTTCATCTAAGTGTGAATTGATTTTTGCTGTGCTGTGTCAGGCTGAATTATGAATGGAGGGAAGCAGGGCTGGATCTCCCAGAGCTCATGGTGTCATAATTAGCAAGAAGGTGTCTGTGGCTGCACTGGTCCTCCTGGCCCAGAGTAGAAGGAACCCAGGGCTTGGCTTGGCGGAAAGCCAGCTTCCCAGAGTTGGGGGCCAGTAGGGGTTGTCTCTGGGGCTCGCTTGGAGAGGGGGCTGGCTTAAGGGGTGAAGCCCTTCGGGTATCGTGGTCTCTGACCGCTGGGTCTCCGCACCCTGGCCCATCTGGGGCCCAGGGTCTGATGGCTGCCTCAGCCCCAGCAGCACTTGGGTGGGAATCCCTGCCCGATCCAGCCTGCCTTGCAGGCTCCCAGGAGTGGAGTTGCAATTTCTCAATTCTCCTGTCTTGAAGGTTCTCCTTCTAGAGCTCTGGTAGGTACTGGGCCAGCCATCAGCACTCTTGGGTTTGTTTCTCTGAGGGCTGGCCTTCCACTTCCAGGCCATTGCCGTACTTCAGTTTCTCCTGTGGCAAGTGGCAGTTGGAGCCTGTCGCCTCTCCCCTGCCCCAGAAGCCTACCTGAAGTCTCACTGCCTCAGGAGATGGGGGCAGTTGGTGGGGAGAGAAGTGGCTTGGCATCAGTTGCCAGTCCCCGACACCCACCTCCTACCACTGTATTTCCCTCTGGACCTGTGAGATGTTAGATCGTCCCCCTTCTTCCAGTTCTGGAGTGACTGCTCCTCTTGTGCCCCATACCCAAGGGTCCCATGCCCACCAGTGGGGGCTATGTCAGGGTTTGCCCATCCCACCTCCATCTCAGGCTGCCACTAATAAATCCACCCACATAATTAGTAACTCCTGTTGCTAGTCTTTGGGGACAGGAGGGAGAGATGCTGCAAAATGGCTCTGCATAAATAATAGCAGCAAGTCAACTTGAGCAACCCTCTGCAGACAGTCAGACAGTCAGTCAGTCAGTAAGCCAGTAAACCAGCCAGTCAGCCAGAGAGTCCATTTGAGTCAATCAGCCAGCCAGATAGTTGGCCAGTAAGACAGTCAACTAGTCAGTCAGTCCATCAGTCAGCCAGTCGGTGAGTCAGTGAGTCAGTAGGCCAGCCAGACAACCAGTCAGTCAGTCAGTCAGTCAGTCAGTCAGTCAGTCAGTCAGTCAGCCAGTTTATCAGTCATTCAGTCAGTCAGTCAGCCAGTTAGTCGGGGACTGAGTCAGTCAGCCAGTCAGGCAACAGTCAGTCAGCCAGTCAGGCAGTCGGTCAGCCAGTCAGCTAGTCGGCCAGTTCATCAGTCAGTCAACCAGTTCATCAGTCAGTCGTGAAGCTGTCAGCAGGTCAGTCAGTCAGCTAGTCAGTCAGTCAGCCAATTTGTCAGTCAGCAAGACAGCCAGTCAGTTAGCCAGTCAGTCAATCAGTCAGTCAGTCAGTCAGCCAGGGGTGTGTGGGGGAGCCCTAACCAAGGCTCCCTCAATGCTAATCCAGTTAACACGGCCTCTAACTTCATTTCCCAGACACGGTCCAGTAATGTTTTCCCAGGCTCCTGGGGTCAGTCTTCTGGGTCCTCCCTCCTTCCCCTCTCCCTCCCCACTTTGGCTGGGCCCAGCTCAGCCCTCA
This sequence comes from Ornithorhynchus anatinus, assembly GCF_004115215.2. Classification (NCBI taxonomy): domain Eukaryota; kingdom Metazoa; phylum Chordata; class Mammalia; order Monotremata; family Ornithorhynchidae; genus Ornithorhynchus; species Ornithorhynchus anatinus. Next base: position 12,960,037 of record NC_041732.1, on the reverse strand, counting down.
GCTCCTCCTCCCAACCAGAACCTGGTCCTGCCTGGTACTTGGTGTATGATGCCCCCTACTACCCACAGGTTCCTGGCCCTGCCTGCCACCACTAAAGCATGGGCCTGGGAGGCAGAAGGACCTGGGTTCTAATCCTGACACCACCACTAGCTGTGTGACTTTGGGCAAGTTACTCAACTTCTCTGTGCCTGAGTTAGCTATGTGAAACCTAGGTGGGACAGGGTCTGTGAGAAGCAGCGTGGCTCAGTGGAAAGATCACGGGCTTTGGAGTCAGGGCTCATGAGTTCGAATCCCAGCTCTGCCACTTGTCAGCTGTGTGACTGTGGGCAAGTCACTTAACTTCTCTGTGCCTCAGTTCCCTCATCTGTAAAATGGGGATTAAGACTGTGAGCCCCACGTGGGACAACCTGATTCCTCTGTGTCTACCCCAGCACTTAGAACAGTGCTCGGCACATAGCAAGCGCTTAACAAATACCAACATTATTATTATTATTATTACCTTGTATATACCCCAATATTTAGTACAGTGCCTGGCACATAATAAATGCTTAACAAATACCACAATTATTATTATTATCTTCTCCCTCCCTCCACACCTCCCTCTCACTTTTGTTCCTCCCTCCCTCAATCCCTCAATCTCCTCTATCCCACCCAGTGATAGCCAGATGGCTGACTCCAGACCTTGGGTCCCACAAGTTCTGTTCGGGATGCAGACTTGCTGACCCCGGCTGGGCCGAGGGGGTTGGGCTTGGGGCAGGGCAGAAAGAGATCAGTCCCACCTAAGAAAGTCACCCACACCCTGGGAGGGGGTTCCTTGGGTCAGAATCTCCCAAGTGCAGGGTTCATTGAGGTCATCACTGCTTTAAACCAAAGTGTGGCTGGGAAATGTAGGGAGGGAAGAAAACTTTGCCCGGCACATAATAGGTTTTTAAAAAATACTATTGTTGTTGTTGTTGTTGTTGTTATTATTATTGAGATAGGGAGACAGGGAAGTAGTTGAGGAGGAGGGTGGAATGGGGTAAGTAGGGAGGAAGGCAGAAAGGAAAAATGAGAAAGAGAGAGAAAGAAACTCTCCTCTCCACCTTCCTCTTGCCCATCCCTGTGGATGGTCTGTATCCCATTGTTGGCTCCAGTTGGAAGCCCCCAGAGCATGGGGGATGGAGCTGATATCCCATTTGGGACAGGGGTCTCTCCATCTGTTTCAACAGCTGTCAGCCCTCTGGCCTCCAGCCCAGGCCCGCTAGGGCAACACCAATAGCCTCCGCCGTCCGCCGAGGGACCCTTCCTGTTCGTTCACGGTGCTCCCGTCCCCTGAGATCTCGTGCCTTGGAGCCCGGCTGCTTCTTTCGTCCCTGGGAGACCGACCCGAGTAGGCCTGCACAAAATAACAATCCCTTTCGGGCTCATTATCTCTGTTGTTCACTAGCAGAAATTCAAATCACCACGTTCTCAACCACATCCTCCACTTCTTATCCTGGTTTTGGAGCCCAATTCTCCCTGCCTGAAATCATTCTCTAATTGTAAGGCACGATGTGAGGAGCGTTAGCTTTCAGACTGTTAGTGCTTTGCAGCAGGGTACATCCACTCAATCGTATTTATTGAGCACTTACTGTGTGCAGAGCACTGTACTAAGCACTTGGAAAGTACAATACAGAATAAAAAGAGATAATCCCTGCCCACAGCGGGCTCACAGGGCAGCAGGGCATAACAATGCTCCCCACAGAGTACATTTACTCTCAGGGATTGACTCAAGGCACAGGGAGAATTTTTTTTTAAATGATATTTGTTCAGCGCTTGTTAGGTGTCTAGCACTTTTATAAGTGCTGTGGTAATCAGGTCAGACACAGTCCCTGTCCCACATGGGGCTCACAGTCCAAGTATTGAATCCCCATTTTACAGTTGAAGAAACTGAGGCACAGAGAAGTTAAGTGACTTACCCAAGGTCATGCAGCAGGCAAGTGGCGGAACCAGGATTAAAACCCAGGTTCTCTGACTCCTAGGCCTATGCTCTTAAGCCACTCTGCTCCTCAAATTAAAACCAGGAATTAATTTGGTCCAATATTAATAACTAATAATGGGCCCTTTCTCTCAAACACTTCAAAAGTCTCACTGACATCACCTAGTTTATTTCTGCAACAGGGTCATTTTCATTTGTTTATTTGCTTTCTTCACAGCTGAAGGGGCAGGGCCAATTGGCATTTGGAAGATAGAGAAATGAACCAAAGCCCAGAGTGGTTAAGTGGAATTGGCCAAGGTCACACAGCAGGCCAGTGGCAAGTAGAGAACCAAAACCTGTCCCTTATTTCCTTAATTCAGAGTTAATGTTGGTATTTGTTAAGCGCTTACTATGTGCAGAGCACTGTTCTAAGCACTGGGGTAGACACAGGGGAATCAGGTTGTCCCACGTGGGGCTCACAGTCTTAATCCCCATTTTACAGATGAGGGAACTGAGGCACAGAGAAGTTAAGTGACTTGCCCACAGTCACACAGCTGACAAGTGGCAGAGCTGGGATTCGAACTCATGAGCCCTGACTCCAAAAGTTAGACTCAAGAGTTCCTAGAGTTGCCTTAACTCTCCCCATTTCATAGGTGGAGAAACTGAATTGTGTCAAGCTAGGAAGTGCCAGACCCCAGGTCCTTATTTTTTTTTCAGTGGTATTTGTTAATCGCTTACTATGTGTCAAACACTTGAGCTAAGCACTGAAATAGGCATCAATTAATTAGGTCACACACAGTCCCTATCCAGCAAGGGGCTCACAGTCTAAGTAGGAGGGAGAACAGGTGTTAAACCCCCATTTTACAGATGAGGAAACTGAGGTTCAGAGAATTTAAGGGACTTGCCCATGGTCACACAGCAAACAACCGACAGAGCCGGAATTAGAACCCAGGTTCTCTGACTCCCTGGCCCATGCTCTATCCACTAGACCACAGTGCTTCGGCTGCTCCTATGGAGAATTCCCCGACTCTCGTGTCCTGGTTCTCAGACCAGCATGGAGACATGGAGCAGAGGAGTCGGGTGTGGGAATTCTGGGTCAGCCTCACTGTGGGGAGGGAAAAGAGGGAAGGGAAGACCTCAACTGCAGTGGGATTAATTTGTAGCTCCATTAAGACTTCGAGCCTCCACAGCCTCCTCCCTGCAATGTGTCCACTCGATAAGAGGAAGGTGCCGGTGAATAATGAGCAGTAATTGGATTTCAGAGCTAACCAGCTCACAGGGAAAAATCGACAGAGAAAGGGGAACTATTGGGCATTGCTGTTCTGGCTCATCAGACACTGGAGGTTTATCTCTGCTGAGACTAATGCACAAAAGGTGAAGTTATTAGCGGCCAGCCGGGCATGGTGAGCCAGTCATTCGCCTGTGGTGCTCCGCACGTCCGGGCAGGCGGGCCAGTGGCTTGTGGGGAAGCGCTTGATAAATACAATTGATTGATTAATTGATTGACTGAAGGTGGCCCCGGCACTCTCATGGTCGCTAGAGGAGGGCGATGTCTGGCCCTCGGTGTCTTCTAGAAGGTGAGCTTTCCTGAGGCTTCTGGAATTCTTGTTTTCTCCTGGGAAATCCTGTTGGCCCCCACCCAGCCACTGGACCCGCAGGCTTGTGGACTGGCAGGAAGCCAAGGACTGGAAGCCCTCTTCAGGAAGTGATACCTCACCAGGTTCAACTCCTCTGCTCAGCTCCAGCCTAGCATGGCCTAGTGGCAGGGGTGCAGGACTGGCAGTCAGGAAACCTGGGTTCAAACCCTGGCTCCAGCACTTGCCTGGTGTGTTGCCTTGGGCAACTTAATTTCTCTCACTGTCAGTTTCCTCACTTGTAAAATAGGGATTTGGGAGAACCCAAATAGGTATCGGTTCATTCATTCATTCATTCAATCGTATTTATTGAGCGTTTACTGTGTGCAGAACACTGTACTAAGAACTTGGAAAGTACAATTCAGCAACAAAGAGAGACAATCCCTGCCAACAACCAGCTCACAATCTAGAAATAGGCTCTTCCTCCTACTTAAACTGTGAGCTCCACATGGGACAAGAACTCTGCCTGACTGGATTATTTTGTATTTATCCCAGGGATTAGTACAGGTCTTAAAATGTTATTATTATGTTATTATTATTATTTTTGTTACCTGGACTGGTTAGGTCATGGCTCCATTCCACCTGGTGGGTGGCCCCTTGGAAGACATCAGCACTTAATACAGTGCTTTGCACACAGAAGGCGCTCAATAAATACAATTGAATGAATCAGCAGTTGCTTCAAGTGAAGATTTATGGTGTAAGCTGTGGACTTGTCCAAAGCTTGGTTCTCACTGAAAATGCTGAGGAAGGAGATTTCCACTGGTATCCAGGGTGCTGATCTGGGTCCCCACTACTGTCAGCTGTGTACTAGACTGTCAGCTCCTTGAGGCTAGGGATCTTACCTACTCAGTCTATTTTACTGTCCCAAGTGCTTAGTACAGAGCTGTGCATCTAGTAGGTGCTCAGTAAATATACTATTGCTCTGCTTACCCATAATTAAGTTTACTGTCTGTCTTCCCCTCTAGATAATTAGCCCCTCAGGACAGAGATCATACCTAATGACTATCATACTCTCCCAAGTCCTTAGTACAGTGCTCTACATATAGTAGTTGCTCAATAAATTCTCTGTTGCTTTCCCCTACCTGTAATTTATTTTAGCGACCATCTTCCCTGTTAGATTGTCAGTTCCCCAAGAGCAGGGATCATAAATACTGACTCTATAATACTCTTGCAAGTGCTTAGTACAGTGTTCTGTCCCAAGTAAAAGCTCAAAAAATTCTCTATTGCTTCCCCATACCTGTAATTTGTTTTAGTGTCTGTTTTCCCTGCTAGATTATCAATTCACTCTATTGGACTCTCCTGAGCACTTAGTCCAGTGCTCTGCATGCAGTTAGCACTCAATAAATACCACTGATTGATTAACTGCTGTGGGAAAACACGAAGGAGAGAGATGGACCACAAAACTTCATATTTGAACAGAACAGTGCAGAACATAAACCCAATCAATCAATCAGTTGTATTGATTGAGTGCTTAGTGCATGCAGAGCTCTGGATTAAGATGCAGTAGCCTGCCCCCCCTCGAGCAACCAGCTGCCTGAGGTAACTGAAGGCACAGAGAATTGAAGTGATCTACACAAGGTCACCCAACAGATGAGTGGCGGAGCCGGGATTAGAAGACAGGACCTTCTGACTCCCAGGACCCATGCTCTATCCACTAGGCTATACTGGTTCTCATAAGTATTGGTGGAGGCCCTATTCTGAGCAGAGCACTGTGCTAAGGAATTGGGAGAGTATGACCCAGTTGGCGATCTTGCAGGGGACACAGATGTGGAAATAAATTTTAAGTAGGGGAAGCAGCCAAATAAGGATGTAGGCAGGTAAATGGGCAGCACCAACTGTTTAGTTGATGAGAATTAAAGTGAATGGATGATGCAGTAGAGAGAGAGACAGGTGTGGAGGTGAGAAGTTAGGGAAGGCTTCTTGGAGGAGATGAGATTTTAGGAGGGCTTTGAAGATGGGGAGAGCGATGGACTGTCAGATAAGAGATGAGAGGGAGTTCCAGGCAGGAGGGAGGATTTGAGCCAGAGGTCGATGGCAAGAGAGACGAGGCCGATAAATTAGATGCTTAAGGTTCAGTCTATTCTAATGAAATAAAGGACTGTGTTCATATAAGTAGTTTGGAAGTGAGTTAATCAGTCTACACGAACACCCTCTTGTGGTGTCCTGAATGTTTCTCACATACCCAAATGTGTCCTTTTCAATGGAAGAGATGAATACAATCCAGTGGTGGTTATTTTAGCCTTTAATCATTCAATCAGTATTTATTGAGTACTTACTGTGTGCAGAGCATGGTACTAAGTGTGTGGGAGAGTACAGCACAACAATATTGCAGACATATTCTCTGCTAGCAGTGATCTTACCTTCTAGAAGGGGAGACGGATTTAATAATAATAATAATAATAACAGTACTCGTTAAGAGCTTACTAAAAAAGAGTAAGAGTAACAAGCTCTTACTGGTTAAGAGCTTACTTGTTAAGAGCTTACTTGTTAAGCACACTGTTCTAAGCACTTGGGTAGATATAAGTTAATCAGGTTGTACACAGTCCCTGTCCTACATGGGGCTCACACTCTTATCCCCACTTTACAGGTGAGGTAACTGAGGCACAGAGTAGTGAAGTGCTTTTCCCAAGGTCACACAGCAGACAAGTGGTGAAGCTGGCATTAGAATCCAGGTCTTTCTGACTCCCAGACCCATGCTCTATCCTTTAAGCCGAAGTGCTTCTCAGTCATGTTTGCTGATGGATCATTCTCTGAGACTGTATAGATGGCAGGATCAAGCAAGGGGCTTTTAGAGGGAATTATTAGGCTTATACCCAGCCAGCAAGGGCAGGACTCCCTGCTGGGGAGGGAGCGTAGGGTAGAGGATGGGGGCGGAGGGCAGTGGACCCACCTCAGGAGTTCCCAGGAGATGGGTTCAACTCAGTTTCCTCATCTGTAAAATGGGGATTCGATACCTCTTCTTCCTTTCCATTAGATTGTGAGCCCCATGTGGGACGGGGACCGTGTCCAATCTGATCATCTTGTATCTGTCCCAGCGCTCAGCACAGTCCGTTGCATACAGTAAGTGCAGTAACCAATACCATAATTACTCTGAAGTCTGAAGGAGAGCCCGGGAATGGTTTGACCGTAATGGCCCAACATGTCACAGGGAAGACTTTGGAAGATGGGAACAAGTACTGACGGTTCCCAAGAAGCTAAAGGGGTAAACACAATTAAAATGAATCAAACCCCTCAGTGGATTTTAATCCCATCTCTGTGTACTGGATTGCCAGTAGAGACTTAGCACAGTTGGTTGATGGTATGGATATCAATCATGATGCATTGCATCATTCTGAACAAAAACCGCTCCCCTTATCCAGCTGTCTCCCCACTTTTAGCTACTGGAAATGAGAGTTTGGAATTAAATAATCAGTTAATAGTATTTATTGAGTGCTTACTGTGTGCAGAGCACTGTACTAAACATGTGGGAGCCAAAGTCTGTCATGTATATTTGGTTTTGGTATTTGTTAAGCGCTTACTGTCTGCCAACCATTGTTCTAATAATGGGGTAGATGTAAAGTTATCAGGTTGGACACAGTCCCTGTCCCACATGGAGCTCACAGAGTACAATACACCAGAACCGGTAGACATATTCCCTAACCACCAGAAGCTTACATGCTAGAGGAATAAGCCAAACAATCTTTCTCTACCCAACAGGATTCATAGGAAACCCAAATGGAGTCTTCCCAAAATTTGGAATAAAATTCCATATTAATGGTTGGCATAATTCCATTGCACTGTTTCCACCATACCGTGCTGGAGCAGACAGTCTGAATCTCCTGGCCCAGAATGCCTTAGGCACAGATCCTAGCTAGGCTGATCACTGGCAGTGCTCAGGAACAGCAGACACTGAGACATAGGTGAGGTCATGGGTGCTTTTTAAAAAAAATGGCATTGATTTAGCACTTACTATGTGCCAATTCACTGTACTCAGTGCTGGGGTAGATACGAGATAATCAGGTTGGATACAGTCCATGTCCTGCATGGGGTCAGAGTCTTAATCCCCATTTTACAGATGCCAAAAATGAGGCACAGAGAAGTGAAGAAAACTTGACTACAGCGATATAGAGGACAAACGGCATAGCCGGAATTAAGTCCCAGGTCTTCTGACTCCGAGGCCCAGGTTCTTTCGCCTAGGCCATGCTATTATGTCGGGCACACAACCACAAGCGACCACTTCACTTACGCCATTTTGGGGATGTTTGTTAACCTCCCTCAAAGCTCTAGCCTTTCTCCGGGGACAGCCAACTTCTCCCACTCACTCCAGAGCTACCGGGTTCCTTTCCCAGATCCCTGCCAAGACAGACACCGAGTCCATGCCCAGGAACTCAGCGGCACGAGCCGAGACCGATGGATGGAGGCCTGGCCCAGAGAATACTAACTTGGGACACGTAGGCTTCCGGGCAGTGTAAGTTCCAGACAGGGGACATACCGGCTGGAAACTGGACTGTCCAGCATCAGGCCAGATGGAACAACCATGCTAATCATGACCTTGTCTTCAGATTAGAATGAGGAGATAAAAAGCGCAAGTCTAACGAGCATAATCGGATGAAGACTGACACTAGCTCCTGGGGGGATATGAGCTTTGTGGCCGAGGCAGTAGGTCTGGGGAGGGGGTGGTTGTTAACAGCACAACTTCTGGAGAAGAAGAGCCCACCATCCTGGGACTCTAAATGCTAGATTAGTGGGGGTCTCTGTGTTAGCCTGGAAAATAGGGAGCAAACGTTCCCTCTTGCTTCTCTACCTTCACATCTCTTCCAAGAGGCCTTCCCCGACTAAGCCTCATTTCCTCTTCTCCCATTCCCTTCTGTGTCACCCTTGGGCTTGTATTTGCACCCTTTATCCACTCCAGCACCCTACCCCCATAGCATTTATGTATAAATTTGTTATTTATTTATTTACATTTAGCGTCTGATCCCCACTCTAGACTGCAAGCTCACTGTGGTCAGGGAATGTGTATACCAACTCTGTTGTATTGGACTCTCCCAAGTGCCCTGCACACAGTAAATGCTCAATAAATAAGATTAATCCATTGACTGATCATGCCGATCTGCTCTCGGGGCCGGCTGAGGGAGGGACCATGCAGAACCCCTGCTCAGGTTCAGAGTATGTAAGCCAAATGAGGTGGCCCTTATAACTTAAAACCCATGGTGACTGCCATCTTCACCACCCCTTAATACCTGGTCTGCTCAGCTGTGACCTACCCGAGCTGACCCAAGGGCATAACACAGGGCTGAACACATAGTAAGCACTTAGTTAAGGTCCCTCCCTCCCCCTCACCTTTATTACAAGGAGAAAACCCCCAACCAGCCTGCTAAGATTGCTGCTGGCAAGGGATGGGTTCAAGCCTCTAAGGTTATGAATCATTTCTCTGTCCTGACATCTCATTCCTGAAGGGACACTCCATCTTCACCCCTGGCTGCTCGGTGATTGACACCCCTCGAATTGGCCATGCACCCGTGGAATGGGCATTGCCTAGCTCTGGCACATCTGGAATTGGCAGTTAGCTCTGGCATCCCTAGAGTTGGCACTGCACAACCCTGGCCCCTCTGGAATTGATGCTGCAGAGCCTTGGCATTTGAAGAATTGGTGATGCATAGCCCTGGCACTTTTGGAATTGGCACTGCATAATCCTGGCACCTTTGGAAAAGGCGGTGCTTAACCAGTGCATAACCCTTGCAGTGGTATTGTCTGTAATAATCATGATGGAAATCTTGCTGCCCAAATTTGAAATGAAAATTTGCATAATTGCTAGAACCCCCCAGCACCTATTTCATTTGAAATTTAATTAGCCTTGGCAATAATTAATAATAATAATAATAATTGTTAAGCACTTACTATATGCAAAACACCATACTAAGCTCTGGGGTAGATACAAGATAATCATAGACACTGTCCATAATCTCATAAGGGGCTCAAAGTCTAAGTAGGAGGGAGAACAGGTATTGAATCCCTATTTTACAGATGAGGAAACTAACATGGAGAAGTGAGGTGACTTGCCCAAGGTCACACAGCAGGCAAGTGGCAGAGCCAGGATTAGAGCCCAAATGCTCTGAATCCTAGATCTTTGCTCTTTCCACTAGACCTTGTTGCTTTATATGAAGCTAAAGGTGAAGGGGGTCAGAATGTTCCACAGAAAACAGAGAGTGTTAGAGAAAATGGATCAGAAAGAGTGAGGCAATTTGGGGAACACAACTGATCCCTAAAAGAAGCAAATACTAATCTAGCGAACTCTCCATTCACCAGAGGATGTCGAACTATTTAGGATTATCCAGCTCGCTAGCTTCTCTCTCTTTTTTTATGGTATTTGTTAAGTGCTTACTATGTGGCAGACAGTGCACTAAGCAGCGGGGTGATACAAGCCAATCAGGTCCATGTCCCACATGAGCCTCACGGTGTTAATCTCCATTTTACAGATGAGGTAACTGAAGCACAGAGAAGTGAAATGACTGGCCCCAGGTCACATAACCGACAAGTGGGAGAGCTGGGATTAGACCCCGGGGCCTCTGATTCCCAGGCTTATGCTTTAACCACAAGGTCATGCTGCTTTTCCCTCCTTATCTCTCATTACCTGCTAATCAAACAGTAGCAGAGCATTGTACTATTTGGAAGCGTACAGTAGAGGTAGAAGACACCGTCCCTTCCCTCAAGGAATTTACAGTCTCATAGGAGAGACAGATACTAATGTAAGATATGCATTAGGGCTCTGACAGGCTCTGAGTTTTTGAGGTGACACTGAAGTGCCAAAGTAGCAGTTGGGATATAAGGTGAGGAGATGAAAGATTCATCAGGTAAAACCCCTGGAGGAGACAGGATTTCAAAAGGGCTTTGAAGATGGGCAGACCGGTGGTCTGCTGTAGATGAAGGGGCCTGGAGTTCCAGGTAGGAGAGAAGGGGTGAGCAAGGGGCCTGCAGCTAGAGAGATGAGAACGAGGCTAAGGCAGTAATTTCATTGCCCACAAATGGGTTTGAGAGAGGAGGTGAAACTCACATCAGTCATTATAGGAATAGAAGTTAAAAAGATTTGTGGATAATCTGTGGATTTGAATTATCCAAGCGACTACAATTCCTGCAGATGAGTGAGAGCTGGCCACACTGTACTTTTCTATGTAGCAGCGACTGTTGTGGTAGACTGTAAGTTTCTTGAAGGCAGGGTCTGTGTCATCTGCTTTTAATGCATGCTTCTGAATGGCTAGTACAGTGCTCTGCTCTGTAAGTACGGATGATAGTGATGATGGTGATGATCTTTTTTATGGTATTTGTTGAGCATTTGCTATTTGTCAGGTACTGGACTAAGCATGATCTGCTAGATCTCTTTGAGGACAAGGATCATGTCTACCTGCTGTCTTGAACACTCCCAACTGCTTAGTATAGTGGCCTATTCAGAGTTAGTGCTCACTGACAGATTATTCACATAGGAGAAAAGTCTTGTTAACAATAATGATAATAATTAACCGTGGCATTTGTTAAGGGCTTACTACATGTCTAGTCTAAGTTCTGGGACAGCCACGAGATAACCGGGTTAATAATAATAATAATGTTGGTATTTGTTAAGCGCTTACTATGTGCAGAGCACTGTTCTAAGCGCTGGGGGAGACACGGGGGAATCAGGTTGTCCCACATGGGGCTCACAGTCTTAATCCACATTTTACAGATGGGGTAACTGAGGCCCAGAGAAGTTAAGTGACTTGCCCACAGTCACACAGCTGACAAGTGGCAGATCTGGGATTTGAACTCATGACCTCTGACTCCAAAGCCCATGCTCTTTCCACTGAGCCACGCTGCTTCTCTAGGTTAGACACAGTACCTGCCCCAAGTGGGACTGACACTCTAAATAAGAAGAAGAACAGATATTAGATCCCCATTTTATAGATGAGGAAACTGAACCATAGAGAAGTTAAGTGACTTGCCCAAGGTCACATAGCAGGCAAGTGGCAGAGCCATTTATTACCTGTGTCCTTATTCCAAGTTCGCAAACCTGGCCCCAAAAGTTTGTCCATTCTAATAAATAAAAATAATACAAATAATTGTGTTATTAAGCACTTACCAATGCTTAATAATAATAATAATAATAATAATAATAAGGCTTTGATTCTTATGAATTTTATGGACCAGGCCTTAAGCCTTCCTGGGCAGTGCAGACCTCCAGGTCCGGGTCTTCTGCCTACCAGGGCAGTGCAGAACCCAGTGCCAAACACTCCACCTTCCTGGGCAGTGTGGACCCCAGTACTTGACCTTCCAACTCCCCGGGCAGCGTGGAATCAGAACTGGGAGCCTCTCCCTCTCTGGGCCATGAGGACCCCAGGACAGAGCCCTCTGCCTCAGAGGGCAGAACAGACCACTGGACCAGGCCTTTACCTCCTCGAGCAGTGCAGTCCCAAAGACCGGGCCCCCTGCCTCTCCCGGCTGTGTGGACCTCAGACAGTGTGGACCCTAAACTGGGCCCTCTGCCTCCCGAGACAGAGTGGACTCCTGGAACGGAACCTCCGTCTCCCTGAGCAGTGCAGGCCTGAACACCGGGCCCTGTCCCTCTCCAGGCCATGCTAACCCCAGGACCACACATGGCGTCTCGACCTGAGCCGCCAGCAGCACCCAAGAGGTGGCCACATTTCAGTGAACAGAAAGTCATCTCTGACGTCTGCAAAGCCGCCAGGACCTTCTGAGCCCAGGCATTAAGGAGCACTTAATGATTTCTTCCTACTCTCTCATTTATTATTCATCTTCATTATTCTGATTATCTGCGGGACCCAGACAAGGACGGGAGCGGCCTCATTGACCAGGGCACGGGCATTAAGAGCGATGAACCATTTATGTGGGATGAATTGCCTTTGCTGGGTATTCTGGCTGTCGGGGTATGGGTCAGGGGGAAAGGAGGTGAAGCGGGGGGGTGCCTCTGGTGAGGTCTCAGGGGGCCAACTTGGCAAAGTTTTGAAGCTGCCTTGCTCGGATCTGGGCGTGGCCTGAATTTTCCTATCCAGAGGCATGCTGGGGCCACTGGTTGGCAGACTGGCAGACATGACTTAATACATCCTTTTAAAAACCATGTATTGGGATGTTCCAAGGCTGTCTGAAATGCTTTAGGCTTTCATCTCTCTGGACCCAATAATAATCATCATGGTGGTTGAATACTTTGAACCAGAGACTGTGCTAAGTGCTGGGAGAGATACAAGGTCATCAGATCAGACACTGTCCCTGTCCACTTGGAGCTCACAGTCTAAGGGAAAGGGAGAATAGGTATTTTCCCTCATTTTACAGAGGAGGAAACTGAGAAGTGAAGTGACATACCCAAGGTCAAAAAGCAAATTGCCAGTGCAAAGATTAGGTCCAATGAGTTACCCATTGTAAACTGGGAATTAAGATTGTGAGCCCCATGTGGGCTGTAGACTGTGTCCAACCTGATTATTTTGGATCTACCCCAACACTTAGTACAGTGTCTGGTACCTAGTAAGCACTTAACGAATACCTTAAAAAAAGACTTCTTGAGCTTCCTTCCAGCCCCAGTATTCGTGATTTTCTGCTGGTGACTGGACTAGTTTTCTAAGGTTAATGGTGAATAGATTCTAAGTCCTTGAGGGCAGGGAAACAGGAAAAGCAGTGTGGTCTAGTGGAAAGAGCACAGACCTGGGAGTCAGAGGACCTGAGTTCTAATACCCACTCCCTCACTTGTCTGCTGTGTGACCTTGATCAAGTCACTTCACTTCCTCTGTGCCTCAGTTCCCCTCATGGGTAAAGTGGGGATTTAGACTGCAAGTCCCCCGTGGGACACGGACTGTGTTCAACCCAATTAGTTTGTATAACCCAGTGCTTAGTAAAAAACCTGGCACAGAGTAACTGCTTAACAAATAACATAGAAAAAGGGTTTGTGTCTATTACCTCTACTATTCTCTCTCAAGCACTCAGCGTAGTGCTCTTGCACACAGCAGGTGCTCAGTAAATACCATCATTGGATTGATAAATAGTGAGCATGCATAACTCCCTCCTGGTACCTGTTGGCATGAGCATCCTCCTCAGTCAGAGGCTAGTGGATTAGTCAGGAAGGACCCTAGCCACTCATCATCTGGCAAATTCGAGGATTAGGGTTAGTACTGAGATTTGGGTGGTGGCCTTTTTTCCCTTTGGGCCAATCTGGTCTCACTAGCCTTGTCTTCCCTGTAATGAGTCCTATGTCTTTCCTTCATTTCTGTCCTTCACCAGTGCTCACGTGGAACCTGGGGGGTCGTGGGGGCATCACAGTCATTTGAGTCCGTCTGACTCTCGGGCCTGTGCTCTACCCACTAGGCCACTAGTCTACTCATAGGTTTCCTGAGCATGGCCTAGTAGAAGCAGTAGTAGTAGTAGTAGTATTTATTGAGCACCCACTTGGTGTGGTGCACTGTACTGTGTTCTTAGGAAATTCAGGTAACAAAATGACACTTTCCCTGCCCACAAAGAGCTTAATACTTTTATGACGGAAACAAATAAACTTCTCTTCAACCTAGAGGTCAAAAATAAAGTAGACCTATATGAATGAGTGTTGAGGAGGTGTAAATAAGTTCACAAGGGCTAGAAGATGGGAAGAGGTGGGATTTTAGGAAGGATTTGAATGTGGGGAGGGCTGCAGTCTGTCTGATGTGGGGAGGGAGGGTGAGGGTTCCAACCTCCGGGAATAGCATGAAGTAGGGGACAGAGGTGGGAGAATCAATGCGGAGCAGCAACTAGAAGGTTGGCCTGGGAAGAATCATTTAATCAATTTTATGTTTTAAGCACTTACTGCGTTCAGAGCATTGTACTAAGTGCTTCAGACGGTATACTATAACTGAGTTGGTAGTCTTTCATCCTGTCCACAAGGAGATAGAAGGGGAGACAATAAAATAAATTACGGATATGTATACGTGAGTGCTATGGGGCTGAGGGTGGGGTGAATAATGGGTACAAATCCAAGTGCAAGGGTGATGTAGAAGAGTGGGAGGAGAGGAAATGAGGGCTCATTCGAAGAAGGTCTCTTGGAGGAGATGTGATTTTAATAAGGCTTTGAAGGTGGGGAGAGTGATTGTCTGTCAGATATGAAGGGGGAGGGAGTTCCAGGCCAGAGGCAGGATGTGGGCGAGGGGATGGAAGATGAGTGGAATGAAGAAAGCGATTTGTGGGGGGTGCAAGGGGTGAAGAGAGAAAATAGGTGAGGTGGAGCCAAGTGGTGGAGGGCCTTGAAGCCAAATGTGAGAAGTTTTTATTCAGTTTGGAGGGACATGGGGAGTCAAGGGAGGAATACGGGGAGCCAGCAGAGGGACATGGGGAGCCAATGGAGGGGTTGAGGAGAGAAGAGATGGGGGGCCCGAACGATGTTTTAGGAATATGATCTGTGCAATATCAGTGGGGAGTGGAGATTGAAGCTGAAGGAGAGGCTGGACCTGGGGTGAATAGCAAGGAGGGAGCCCCTTCTCCCTTCCTTACCCACTTTCAGGGGGTTTCCCTAAGCCCACTGACCCCTGCAGACTGAGGGCAAAGATGTGGGCATCCACACCGGGCACAGTGCAGAGTGCCCTCTCAGGCCAGGGGTGAGGAGGAACAAGAAAGCTTCAGGAAATAGAGTGCTTGGGAGAGGGGAGAAGGGTGGGGAGAGGACTCTCACCCTCAGCCCCACAGCACTTGTGTACATATCCATACTTTACATAATTTACATTTGTAATGTACATAGCCATTTTCCTCCAAAAACGTTCAGTCCATGTTTCCCTATTCCTCAGGAACCTCTGGTAGCTGCCCACCCACTTCCACATCAAAGAGAAACTCCTCATCATCCGTTTTAAAGAACTCAATCACCTTGCCCCCACCTACATCACCTCCCTACTTTCTGGTGCACTTTGCTCCTCTAATGCTAACCTACTCACTGTATCTCAATCTCATCTATCCTGCCGCTGACCTCTCACCCACATCCTGCCTCTGGCCTAGAACTCCCTCCCTCTTCTTATCCAATGGAGGATTACTCTCTCTGTCTCTCTGTCTCCAAAATCTTTTTGAAGACACATCTCCTCCCAGAGGCCTTCCCTGACTAAGCCCTTTTCCTTTTCTTCCACTCCCTTCGGCATCACCCTGACTTTCTTTCTTTCTTCATCCCCCCCCCCCACCAAGCCCCACAACACTTATGTACATAACCGTAATTTATTTATTTGTATTAACTTGTGTCTCCCCCTTCAAGACTATAAGCTCATTATGAGCAGGGAATGTGTCTGTTATATTGTTATATTGTACTCTCCCAAGAGGTTAGTATAGTCTTGTGTGCATAGTAAGTGCTTAATAAATACGACTGATTGCATGATTGATTTTTTTTTAGTGTCTGCGCCTGTAGACTTTAAGCTCCTCATGCTCAGTGATCATGTCTAACATCTCTATTGTATTGCGCTCTCCTAAGTGCTTAGGAGAGTATTTGCACCCTGTAAGTGCTCAACAAATGGCACTGATTGATTGAGATAAGGAATGGAAGCTCTTTTCCAGAAAAGAGGTTCTCAGTAAACAAGAGGGTGGATGGGCTAGCCCTGGGGTCAGGGCGGGAGGGTTGGAGGCCCCTCTTAGAAGAGGGTCCCCCCATTTCACAGAGAGGCACCTGGCCTCCAGAAAGAAACTTGCCAATGGACCCATGGGACCAAGGCCTTGCCCTCAGAGAAGCCCATGCAGCCCATCCATGGAATCAACCTTGCTGACCAACTCCCTCAAGGCCCCCAGCCCCACACCAGCCTGTTTCCTCCCACCCTTTTCTTCTCCACCTGAGCTTCCCCCGGCAAACCCAGCCCTGTTTCGTCCCATATCCTTGACTCACCTCCGCACCCAAGGAGGGGGAGGGGTGGGGGAAAAGCTTCCCAGCCCAAAGTAGTGGCTGCCCACCTGAGGTGAGGCAGAGACAGGGGAAGGGACAGGGCAGTGGCAGGGATAGGAGCAGGAGCATTCATTCGTTCATTCATTTATTCAATAGTATTTATTGAGCACTTACTATGTGAAGAGCACTGTACTAAGCACTTGGAATGTACAATTCGGCAACAGATAGAGACAATCCCTGCCCAATGACGGGCTCACAGTCTAATCGGGGGCTCATAGTGATGAAGGCAGGCACAGGGATGGGGCAGTAACAAGGGCAGGGGCAGAGGGAGGGGGAGTAACAAGGGCAGAGGCAGGAGCAGGGGCAGGGGCAGGGGCAGAGGCAGGGGCAGAGACAAGGGCAGGGGCAGTGATGAGGGAAGGGCAGAGGCTGGGACAGGCACAAAGGCAGGGGCAGGGACAGTGAAAAGGGCAGGGGCAGGAGCAGGGGCGGTGATGAGGGAGGGGCAGGGGCAGAGGCAGGGACAGTGAAGAGGGCAGGGGCAGGAACAGGGGCAGTGATGAGGGAGGGGCAGAGGCCGGGACAGTGACAAGGGCAGGGGCAAGGGCAGAGGCCGGGGCGGAGAGAGTACTGAGGCGAGCAGCTCGTTACCTGTCTCCCACCGGGAGCTCCCGTACAGAGCGCCAAGCCGAAAGGATCTGATGTAATGCAGACAATGTGATACGGCGGCAGCGGCGGCGGCGGCGGCGGCCGGTGTGGGGAGGGGGGAGCCGAGGGAGGGAGGGGAGAGAGCCGGGGGCCAGGGGAGGGACGGACGGACGGACGGACGGACGGACGGAGGGCGCAGAGTGAGAAGAGCCAGCCGGGGAATCGGCGGGACCGTTTTGACCGCCTGCGGAGCGCTTGATCCTCCCCATCTCGGGCAGCCCCTGGCATCCTCCGGCATCCCCCGGAGCCTCCCGGGCGAGGGTCCCCGTGTCCGGCCGGCCGAGCTGGGGCCCGGCGGCCCGGGGCCAGCCACGGGGAGGTGAGGACGCCGCCGGACAGGGAGAGGCCGGCCAGACGGACCCAACCGGGCCGCCCCGGCCCCGGCCCCGGCCTCCGGGCTCTCCAAGCGCCGGCTGCGGGCATGGGGCTGTCCGGCCCCCCGGCACCTCTCCTCGGAGCGGGCAGCCGTGCCAACGGGCGCGGGGACGGGAGGAGCCGGCCACCGCAGTGAACGGGACCTTCCCCCGAGCCGCCTTGGCTTTGCGCCCCCCCGCCTCGGAGGGCGCGCCTGCCTGGGCGCCCTTGTGCGCCCGCCCGTGACACGGTGTGTCTGCTTGGGTGTGTGTGTGAGAGAGAGAGTGTGTGTCTGCCTGGGTGTGCGTGTGAGAGTGTGCGTGCCTGGGAGTCTGCCTGGGTGTGCCTGGGTGTGCGTGTGTGAGAGAGAGAGAGGGATTGTGTCTGCCTGGGTGTGTTTGTGTGTGCGCGCAAGGCCGGTGTGTCCGTTAGCATCTCAGCTTGGAGCCCGGCGAGGACACACACACACACACAGAGACAGGCACACACAATCACACACACAATCACACACACACCCCCCCACACACCCTCGCTCAGCTTCGAGCACCTGCTCCTGCGCCAGCGAATCCGGATCCCGCGCCCTTCAACGAGGCTGCCGTCGCCCCGCCAGGGAAAAGCGGGAGATCTTGGAGACCTCCCCAACCCCTCCCCGAGGTTCCCCGGATCCCCAACGGTGAGTCCCCGTCCCCCCCTCCCCGGGACGCCGGGGTGGGGGTCGTTTGGGGCGTGTGTGTGTGTGTGTGTGTGTGTGTGTGTGTGTGTGTGTGTATGTATGCAGGCGTGCACGCAGGGATGGAGAGGCGGGGAAGAGACAGAGAGTTAAAGCCTCTCAGTCCTTTGCAGCTGAAGGATTTACTTAATCTGATTGGCAGGGAGCCAGAGAGTTGCTGTGTATGTGCGATGTGTGTGTGGGGTGTGTGTGTGTGGGGGGGGGGAATGGTGTGTGTATGTGCGCGCTCTAGGGCGTGGAGGGATGGGGGCTGTAGGGGTGGTTGGGCTGCGGTGTCCAGGAGCCGGAACCAGAGGGAGGGGACGACGATCTGCCGGTCCAGGAGGACCAGAGGTGGCTGGCTCATAGGCAGCGTCGCCCACCTGGCCCAGCCCGACCCCCTCTGCCCCACAGGCCAGATTGCTCTGAGGGGGCTGGGGGACAACTCGGGGGACCCCATGGGTGGGGACGGGGCGCCTTATCAGCCCGACTCTGCTGTTCTTCCCAGCACCCAGAGCCAAGCAGGTGGGAGCTGGCTTGTTGGAACTGGGCTCCACGGGTCCCCCCGGGCTTCTCTGGACTCGGGGCTGGAGGGAGGGGATGGAGAGGCCGAGGGGGTCTTGGGTGTGGCGTGCCGGATGAGGGGCTGGATTACAGTGAATGCCCTTTGACGCCTGACCGGGCCTCTCCCCGCTGGCCCTTAACTCCCGGTTGGAGAAGCCGCCTTCTCCTGGACCCTTTCCAGGACTTCGGCAATAGGTATCCCTGGAGTTGGGACCTGTCCCCCAGGACCACCTGATCACCAGCATGTCAGGGGGCCACCGAGTCCCGGCCTGGTTTGGCCGCTCCGATCCCCGTGCGGCGGCCAGTCCAGCAGGTGGCAGAGCCCGGCACAGTGCGGTCACAGCCCAGAGGGCGGCTGTCCCTCTCCCTACGCCCCCCACCTCAAGATCCTCAGTGTCCCAGTTTGTAGCCTGTCCCAACACTGAAGGTCCGTTGGCCCAGAGTTTGTTCCACTAGCCCAGTGTCCCCGCCTCCAAGGTAACCGTCATCACCTATCCTTAGAAGCGGGGTGCGCTAGTGGAAAGGGCACGGGCCTGGGAGTCAGAGAACCTGGGTTCTAATCCCAGCTCTTCCACATGTCTGCTGCCTGACCTTGGCAAGTCAGTTGACTTCTCTGTGCCTCAGTTCCCTCATATGTAAAATGGGATTAAATCTTTCTCCCTCCTACTTCGACTGTGAATCCCACATAGCACAGGGATTGCATCCAACCTGATTAACTTGTCTCTTCCCCAGGGCTTAGAAAAGAGCTTGGCAGAAAGAAAAACTGTTAAGTAAATTATTACTATTATTAGTAGTATTTTTATTAGTATTCTTGATAGTACATCCTTTGGGTTGTCTCCCAGGCGACTGCCAGAAATAGCCCTTTACCATGGACGGTGGAAGGGACGGGGCAGTGGGAGGCTCTGGGAACCCAACCCACCCACCGAGGAACAGTCCCACTGGCTGTCAGGGACGAGAATGGAAAAGCTTGGTGTCGGGGCCGGCTCAGACCGGCACCCAGTGAGCTACTCTTGGATCTGGGTCAAAGAGCAGAGCTGAGGATGGCCAATTCAGCTCTCAAGTGGCTCCTGGGACCTCTGGTTTGAGTAGGGCCCCAAGCATTTTCCCACCAGCCAACTAGACCCAACCGATGGAGGGTGTGGGGATCCCAGGGGTCGGCCAGTGGAATTTCAGGAGCAAAGGTGGGGTCCAAAGGGAGGCTGGTGACCGAGGAACCCTCTGTCCAGCACAGGCCACGTGAGGTTAGGTCTGCCTTTGGGGCCTTGACTCCTCTCGGAGTCCTGCCGGTCCAACAGGCCTGGAGGGAGAGGCCCAGTATGGCCCTTAGGGTGGCCAGGATTGCCCCGATAGACTAAGAGGCTAAACAATGGGCAATGCTCCTTGCTGGAACAGTTCTGGGACATTGACCCTGGGCCCTAGAACTAGACAGGGCTGTTCCATGGGTTTGGCCATGTTTCTGGGCCTATAAGACCCCTCTGAACCTCCAGCTGGGATTGTTCTTGGCCCCCGAGCAGGGAAGCAACCTGGCAGGGGAGGAGAGTGGGTGCATGGTTATCTCTAGCCTATATTTGCAGCGTAACCAGGATGGAGATATTTCCACCTCCTTCACTCCCATTTCCCTGAATTATTTTTTCTGCCTCACTGAGATTCCCCCTTGCTGCTGTTTCAGCCTCACGAGCGGACTCAGGCAAAGCATGGTGAGTCCGTCTGAGCTGCTCTTTCTGACAAACCTGTGTGGATCCGAAATAGGTTGAGAGAATCGTAAAACTCTAGATCTGGAAAGGACCTCGAGAGGTCGTCTTGTCCAGACCCCTTCCTCCAGGCAGATGACTGCCTAAACTGACCAAGCCAGGTGGGTGTCTATCTCTTTTTCTCTTTCGGTTAAGGACCTTAAGGATAGAAACTCTACAGCCTCCCTCTACTGCCTGTTTAGGAGTTAGCCACCCTTTCAGTCTGAAAGATCTTCCTTTTGTCTTTGGTCCACGAAACACCCCTCCTGATGGTTTCCCTATTCAGTGGGGAGGAGGAGGAGGAGGAGGAGGAGGAAGGAATATTGGGACCAGAAAGTGTGCCCTATCCCAGTGTTTTCAGGTCTTTAAGCCAATCTGGCAAACATCCCAAATGGCTTGTGTTTATCTCTATCCTGGCTCAGCTTCCCCTGCCGACATAAAGAAGACAGGGGCCGCCATTGTGGCTAGAAATATTTATGAACGATGGAAGTGCAGGGAGAAGGCAACAAATCAGTTCTGTTGGTCCAAGGAGGATTAACCCTTGCCCTACTGGAATGGGGGGAAGGAGCACGTCCTCTCCTCATCTTTGGAACTTGGGGACCAGGGTGGGCCCAGGCGAACTAGGTGACTCAGGTGCATGGGCATGGTGTACGGTGCAATCTGTTCGATTGCAAGCTCCTCAAGGTCAGGGGTCACATCTTCTTCTTCTTCTGGTTATTCCCCAAATACCCAGAACAGTGCTCTGCATCATCACCATTAAAGATATTTATTGAGTGCTTACTGAGTGCAGAGCACTGGACTAAGTGCTTGGGAGAGAGCAATACAACAGTGTTAGTAGACACTTTCCCTGCCCACAGAAAGCTTATGATGTTCAAAAAATGCTCTCGAACAGGTACTGACAACTCTTTCCAAATTCAGTCCATCAGCGGGGAATACTTTGAGTATCCATTAGGCTGCCTGGCACTCTCCTGGGAGGAGAATGCTCTAAATGCTGTTTGAGACATAGTAATAATAAGTGTGATATTTGCCAAGTGCTTACTATGTGCCAGGCACTGTTCTTAGGACTAGGGAGGATGGAAGAGGTTGGACACAGTCCCTGTCCCACATGGGGCTCACAGTTTTATTCCCCATTTTACAGGTGAGGGAACTGAGGCACGGAAAAATTAAGTGACTTGCCCAAGGTCACACAGCAGACAAGTGGCGGAGGCAGAATTAGAACCCAGGCCTTCTGACTCCCAGGCCCAGGTTCTGTCCACTAGGTCATGCTGTTTCTCCATCTAGCTGTTCAGCCTGGAGACCCTCTGAGGAGCTCAGAAACACACTTCAGACGTTAGTTTTCCTCCTTTACGTCCACGCCCGGAAGTTCAGTCTTCACCATGCCCTCTTTGGGACAGGGTGGGTGGTGGAGTGACTGTGTGCGTTGAGAGAGAGAAATGCCAGAAACCCTCCCCCTGACCCCCGGGATGACAGGCATTATTCCTAATAGTGGATAAGGTTAGCAGGGACTGTCTCTATCTGTTGCCGACTTGTTCATTCCAAGCGCTTAGTACAGTGCTCTGCACAGAGTAAGTGCTCAATAAATACTATTGAATGAAATAAATACTATTGAATGAACCTCTAAGGAATGCAAGTGGACAGCGTTGGGGCAAATGAGGAAGGGCCTTTGGGATGGATGGGGCAGGAAATTTGGGGAGTTAGGGAAATGGGATTATGAAGTGGTAGAAGGTGAGAGGGAACTGGGAGAGGGGGTAGAAGTAATGATGATAATGATAATAATAATATAGTGCATTTGTTAATGGCTTCCTATGAACCAAACAGTGTTCTAAGCTCTGGGGTACAAACGTTAATCAGGTCAAAGTCTCTGCCCCATTCAGGGCTCACATCTAAGGGGGGTAGGAGAAGAGGAACTTAATTCCCTCTAAACTGTAAGCACCCTCTAGGTAAACTCCTTGTGGACAGGGAATGGATCCACTAACTCTGTTGTACTTTGTTCTCCCAAGTACTTAGTACGGTACTCTCCACAAGCAAGCAGTCGATAAATATTGTTGATTGATCTTTACAGATGAGGAAACTCAGGCACAGAGAAGTTAAGTGATTTGCCCAAGGTCGCAGAGCAGGGAAGGTGAAAAGCTGGGATTAGAATTCAGGTCTTCTGACTCTCAGGGCTATGCTCTTTCCACTACGCCACAGAGAGATGGAGGAAGGGGAAGAGAGAGCGCCCGTCTCTTGGGCAGTTTGTTAAGAGTTTGGATTTGTAAAATGGGGGGAGGAGGGATAAGTCGGGAAAGGAAGAAAGGTGACCCAGGGAGTGGGATAAGGGCTTGGAGTTGGAGGGGAATGGCTTGGTTAACGGATGGGAGAGTGAGCCTTTAGATCGGCTAGAGGTGAAGAATGAGAGGAGGGAGGGATCTTTATTGTTATTATTATTATTATTGTTATTCTACTTGTAAATTGCTTACTAAGTCAGTCAGCTGATCGTATTTAATGAATGCTTACTGTGTGCAGAGCACTGAACTGAGCACTTGGGAGAGTACAACATAATAATATAAGAGACACATTCCCTGCCCACAAGAGCTTACAGACTGTGTCAAGCACTATTCTAAGGGCTGGGGTAGATACAAGTTCATAAGATGGAACACAGTCCCTGTCCCACTTAGGGTTGACAAGTCTAAGTGGGAGGAGGTACAGGCATTGGATCCCCATTTTACAGGTGAGGGAATTGAGTCACAGAGAAGTTAGGTGACTTGCCTAAGGTCACACAGCCAACAAATGGCAGAGGCTAAATTAGAACCCAGGTCCTCTGACTCCCAGACCTGGGTTCTTCCTACTAGGCCACGTTGTTCCTCAATTAATTAGGGAGAGAGTGGAGTGGGAGAGACTTTGAGCATGGTGACTTCTCTTTCCTCTTCTTTCTTCTTCTGAAACCAGGAGTGAATTGCATTAGATTTTAGGCTCCTCAAGGAGAGGTAACTTGTACCTGACTCCTGCTGAGATAATAATAATGGTGGTATTTGAAAAGTGCTTACAATATGCCAACCTCTGTATTAAGCTCTGGGGTAGATACTCAGCAATTGGGTTGGATGCGGTACTCTCCCAAGCTGTAGTACAGTGCCTACCTAGCACTCAGGAGGCAATCAATGCCTTTAATTGACTGATGAGTGGATGGCCTACCTCCCTTGGTCTGTCCAAGAGCCAGAGGGGGCCGGGATAATAATAACTGCAGTATTTATTAAGAGCTGATTATGTGTCAAGCACTGTAGTAAGCACTGGCATAGATGCAAGATAATCAGTCCCACATGGGACTCAGTCTAAGTAAGAGGGAGAACAGGTATTGAATCCCCATTTTGCAGTTGAGGGAACTGAGGCACAGGGAGAAGTGAAGTGATTTGCCCAAGGTCACGCGGCTCTGGGCTCTTTCCACTAGGCTTCGCTGCCTAGTGCCGGGAACTCGACATGCTAGTCCCTGTAGGAAGAACCTGGGCTTGGATGCCTAAGGGTTAGCCAGTGATCGGGAGAGGAGAAGAGAGAGCGGAGCTGGTGGAGGTGGCTCGGAGGAGAGAAGCTTGGCGGCAGGGAAGTGGCGAGAGGGGAGAGTCCCGTAGATAAAGCAGGCTTGGCTCTGGGATGCCATCCAGGACATCGGGGATGGAGGGAAAGGGGCCAAGTCCGTGGCTCAGCAGAGGTCACCTTGAGGAAGACCCAGAGCCTCTCACCGCTGTCCCCGAGCGTCTGTCAGCCAGATGGTGGCGGCGGTGGACTAGGAGGAGGAGGAGCAGCGAGAGGAGGACAAGGAGGAGGAGGAGGGATGGGGGTGGAGGAGGGAGCCTGTCCTGGGCCTCGGTTCTGGAGCCCTCTGCAGAAGCGGGGTCGGCATATGCTGCTGTATTCTCCCCACTGCCATTCGGCATTGATCCGGGTTTGGCCGAGCTTCCATCCTGAGACTGGACGGGGGTCCCACCTGCGCTCTGGGTGGGGTCCCGACACCAGCCCAATTTCCCACCTCGACCATGGGCACGGGCAGGTCACCCCAGACCAGGGGGGCCAAACCCAAGCATGACTGAGTCAGTCAACTGGCACAGCTGCTCTGTGCTCAGACACTGCCTGGGCTGTAGTGCTGGGCCTGGTCTTCTTGGAAAAAGGACCTAGGCATGGTGGGAAAGGCATCTCCTGGAGAGCTGACCCGGGAGGGACACTGAGAGGCCAGGTGCTCAGAGCAGGTGGGATGAGGGCATCCCTTTCTAGCCTCAGTATGGCCTCTAAAAAATGGCATTTAGTAAACACTTAGCATGTGCCAAGCAGTGTGCAAGACGCTGGAGTGGTTACATTATCATCATCATCAAATCTGACCCAGTCCCTGGGCCACATGGAGCTCACAGTCTAAGCATCTAAGAGGGAGGGAGAGCAGGTATCTTATATTTTATAGATGAGGAAACTGAGGGCAGAGAGATTCAGTGACTTGCCCAAAGTCATACAGCAGACAAGGGGCGGAACTGGGACTAGAAGTGAGTTGCAATTCTGTTAGCCTTTTAGCAAACACCTGAGTGTATTCTGGTTAGAGCCCTTTTTTATAATTATGGCACTTCTTAAGGGCCTACTATGTGCTAAAATTGTAGAATTACAGTCAGGGTTCACAATCTGCCTTATCCCCATTTTACAATTATTAATAATAATTATGGTATTCGTTAAGTTCTTACTATGTGCCAAGCATTGTATTAAGCACTGGAGTAGATCCAAGATAACTTGGTTGGCCTCAGTCCCTGGGCCACATGGGGCTCACAGTCTGAGAGGGAGGGAGAATGGGTGTTGAATCCCCATTTTACAGGGGAGGAAACTGAGGCCAAGAGAAGTGAAGTGACTTGCCCAAGATCACTCAGCAGGCAGGTGGTAGAGCCAGGATTAGAACCCAGATCCTGTGACTCCCAGGCCCACGCTCTCTCCCTTAGGTTGCGCTGCTTCAATTCCTGTTCCAGTCACCACTGCATTTTAGTCCTCTCCATCTCCCTGGAGCGATGTGAGGTACAGAACACAGTCTGTTAGTGGCCCCTGCCCCCACCCCTCTGGGAGCTGGGCTTTGGGGCAGAGGGACCAGGATCCATGGGAGACTATGGAGATGTTCCCGGTCTGGGGCGCTGTAGGAATGGGAGCTGGCAGGATTTTTAAAGGCATCATCTGGGCAGATGAATTTTCAAAGGATAAATAAATACCATCGTAGCGCAGTGGGGCGAGCCCGAAGCCGCTTGGCCGGGGACTCCCCTGCTGAGGTTCGGCTGTGCAGAGGAGAGGGCTGGTCTGTGGGCTGAGCAGTCGGCTGCGGGGTCCAGAGCGGTGGAGTTAGCCGCTCCCTGAAACTCCATACCTGGAGCTGCCCGGAGTCTGTCTCTGGCTGGAGACTGGGCAGGAGAGAAGCAGTGTGGCCAAATGGATAGAGCCCGGGCTTGGGAGTCAGAAGCACCTGGGATCTAACCCTGGCTCCGATGCTTGTCTGCTGGTTGACGTTGGGTAAGTCACTTTGCTTCTCTGGGCCTCAGTTTCCTCACCTGTAAAATGGGGATTAAGACTGTGAGCCTCATATGGGACGTGATGTATCTACCCCAGCACTTAGAGTGCCTGGCACATAGTAAGCACTTAACAAATAGCACATCATAACAAAGAGACACGCAGGGGATTACAGGCCAAACCTCGTTTTCCTCCCCTGGCCGGGAAGGAGCAGCCGTGTTGGAAAATGAGGCCACCCAGGGCTCCAAGCATCTGAAATCCTGGAGCAAAGCGGACCAAGGCCGGACTGCTGCGGGCGGGGGGGATGGGCCACTCTACTTGACAGAAGGGGAACGTCGCGAAGGAAGAAAGCATTCCAACCCTCCCTGTGACGCCAAGATCTATCGATGCCTGGCACCGTCCAGACCTAGAAATAGAGCTGTTCTGTGGATTGGAGAAAGTCACCACTGACGATGAAGTTCACCCACGAGTGTGTGTGGGGCTCAAAAGGCCAATGTGGGGCCCATCGTCCAGGCCATGACTGCCACACAAAAAAGCCACACCTTGTTGTGTTGTCCTGGGCGATGTTTGCGGCACCTGGTACTGCTTTTTTCTTTAGCCTCCTTGTGAGAGGGCCACTCCCTTCTTGCTGGTGGTGAGTCTGGTTGATCTGCCCTCAGCAGACGACTCCCTATTTTCAGCTGAGATGCAGTACCCCCTAAGGCTTTGTAGTGGTTGTGGTCGTGGTGGTAGCATCTACTGAGTGCTGACTTGTTGCATTGTACCGTGTGAGCGCTTGTGTCCTCAAAACATTTCAGCTCCCCTCCTTGCTTGGGCTTCCCAAATTTAGCAGTCAGTACAGCAGCTGTTTGGGTCTCCTGTCTCTCATCCTGCCTCCACGCCCACAACGGAGAGTGGGGTTGAGGGGAGTTTAGCAGAGAGCAGGATGTTCCTAGGTAGGTCCCATGTGGGAAGTAATCTGCCGTGACTTTGGGAGGAGGTGCCAGTCTGGGCTGTGGGGCAGCGCAGTGGCGGAATCAGGAAACGAACCCTGCACTCTGGGGTCTGACCATGAAGCCCCGGGTCGCTGCCCCTGCTGTCTGATCGGGCGATGTGGCTGCTTTGGGTTTACTCCGCGGGGCCCCGGCGGATTGTGGGTCCCACTCCATCTTTTCTTTGGAGGTCATCCTGAACCTCGGACCATGGATCAGATTGGATAGGCCCAGTGGCCGAACAGGCCACACATAACTCTCCCTCGATAAATTGCTTGGCATTTGGCAATTAGCAATTGATTATTTCATATAATGATAACTCTTACATTATCGACCAGGCCGGGGTAGGGATTTTCTCTGACCGGCACTGGCTCAGATTCTTCTGCGCCTAAAGGGGAGCTGATGATTATAGGTATTTATTCATCATTGGAAAATTCAATAAAACAGACAAACCAGAAGGAGAAGATTCTTCTTTCCCTGCAAACTCCAGGAAGGCAGCCCCTGATTCCTTTTCCCTGGGCTCAGAGGGGCTAGAGGCAGGAGATTTGCAGGGTTGAAGGGTTGTATGGGGCCGGGAGGCCAACACATAGCATAAAGAGTTTGTGACTCCTAATTTTCTGCCCCTTTCTGCCCCTCTCCCCATTTTACTTTCCTTCTTGGAGCCCCACTTCAGTTTCCCTGCCTGAAAATAGGGTAGATAAAGAGAGAAGCTTAGAAGGTAGCTCTTCTTTAGAGAAGTAGCATGGCCTAGTGGATCGAGCATGAGTTTGGGAGTCAGAAGGAAGGACCTGGGTTCTAATTCTGGCTCTGCCACTTGTCTGCTGGGTGACCTTGGGCAAGTCACTTAACTTCTCTGTGCTTCAGTTACCTATCTGTAAAAAGGGGGTTAATATTGTGAGCCCCAGTAAGACATAGACTGTTGTCCCAACCTGATTAGCTGGTAATAATAATAATAATAATGTTGGTATTTGTTAAGCACTTACTATGTGCAGAGCACTGTTCTAAGCGCTGGGGTATACAGGGTAATCAGGTTGTCCCACGTGAGGCTCACAGTTAATCCCCATTTTACAGAGGAGGGAACTGAGGCACAGAGAAGTAAAGTGACTTGCCCACAGTCACACAGCTGACAAGGGGCAGAGCCGGGGTTCGAACCCATGACCTCTGACTCCCAAGCCCGGGCTCTTTCCACTGAGCCACGCTGCTTCTCTGGTATCTACCCCAGTGTTTAGTACAGTGCCTGGCACATAGTAAGCACTTAACAAATACCACATGCAAAAAAGTCTGGGTTATCTCCCTCTATTTCCCCAGGGGTGGTTTGGGGAGCGACTTGCTTGTATCCTCCCTGTTCTGCAGAAAATGATCCCATGGTCCAGAAAGGTTGCTTCACTTATCCTAGGTCTCAGAGGAAGCAGGTTAGGGACAGTGCCCAATCTGATGATTTTGAATCTATCCCAATTCTTAGCCCAGTGCTTGGCACACAGCAAGTGCCAACTAAATGCCTTGGCTAACGAACTAGAACTCAAGACTTCTGGCTCCCTTGTCTAATGCCCACACCAGTGGGTGACCCAGCCTGGGCAGAATAAGAAAGGGATCTGGGAGGGTGCTTGGCAATGCTGGGAGATTAGACTTACGCATCAGGCTGCCTGTCTCTCGCCTAAGTGTCTGGCGGAGTTGTCTTTACTTGGCCAGCTGTACTGGGGTCGCTGCCATGATTCAGGGCCTCATGATATCACAGAGGCTCCTGGAGGTCTCCTTGGGAGGGTTGTCTGCTACTGGGCGGGGCGCTGAGATGCTGCCCCAAGGGAGCCCCCAGGAAGCAACAGGAGAGGAGGGGAGCCTCTCCCTGTCGGTTGGAACAAATGATGATGGTGGGAAGCTGTTCTTTAACCAAGGCAGATTCCCAGACATTAACTCTTGCTTCAGCCTGTAAAGACACAGGGAGGAGCAGCATGGATTTATAGGGATCCGGGTTCAGAGATGCCTAGGGATTCACCCCAGGTGACACAGTGTGGCAGCTGGGGAGCTAGAGATATTGCTGAGTGGCTTTTACCAGCTCTAGTCTTCTGTTGGTCAGACAGAGGGGACAGGGGTCAGGAGAGAGGGCAGGAGCTCAAGCCGAGGGAATCAGGTTCCGGGGTCCTGCTCCCTGTCCCCTTCTCACCCTCAGCCCCACCCCCAACTTCCTGGAGGTGCCCAAGACGGGCTGGAAAGCAGTTGGTATGATGGTATGATGGTATTTGTTAAGCGCTATGAGCCAGGCGCTGTACTAAGCACTAGGATGGATACAAGCAAATCGATTTGGACACAGTCCATGTCTCATGTGGGGCTCACAGTCTCAATCACCATTTTGCAGAAGAGGTAACTGAGGCCCAGACAAGTGAAGTGACTTGCCCAAGGTCACATAGTAAGCAAGTGGCTGAGACAGGGTTAGAACCCATGCCCTTCTGACTCCCAGGCCCGTATTTTATCCACTACGCTGGTCTGCCTGGAGTCATTTGCCAGTTAGGACCAGGGGATTTCAGCTGGACAGCGACGGTCAGGGAGGGGTCGGGGTCCGAGAGATGGTGCTGGGGGATCTGGATTGCCCTGGCGGCAGCCATGGGCCAACCCCTGCAGCTTGGCTTCCGTGCCAGGGCTCGGGCTTTCAAGACGCACTCTCTCTCCAGACTCTGCTACTTGGAGATGGAGTTTCAGTATCAATTTGCATCGTTAAACAGGAAGCATCCCTCTTAGGTTAATTGTTTTTTTCCCTCTTTGTTTACTGTGGGGATTAATAAGGAACTGCAGTGTAAGGAAAATCTAAAACAACTTCTTGTTTATTGTTTAATTTAGGAAAATGCGACTGGAGACGGGGTCTTTGCAGCCATGCCAGGCGGAGCCGGCTCTGCGCATTGTTGGGGCCATGACTCAGGGCCGGAGTGGACAGCTCAGCTGGTGCTCTCACCCCCTCTGCTAGGGAAAGGCCAGGACCCACAGACCCCCTCCATTCCAGCCCCCTCCCAACTGGTGGGGTCTGGGCCGCTGCCCGACCCCCACTGTTGCCAGGGCAGCGTGGACTAGTGGATAGAGCACGGGCCTCAGAGTCAGAAGGACCTGGGTCTAATCCCTGCTCCGCCACTTCTCTGCCGTGTGACATTGGGCAAGTCACTGCACTTCTCTGGGCTTCAGTGACCTCATCTGTAAAGTGGGGATTAAAACTGTGAGCCTCACAAGGGACAGTCTGATTACTCTGTATCTACCTTAGCGCTTAGAACAGTGCTTGGCACATAGTAAGCACTTAACGAATACTATTGTAATTATTATTACTTCACCTCTCTGGGCCTCAGTTACCTCATCTGTAAACGGGGATTAAGACTGCGAGCCCCATGTGGGACAGGGACTGTGTCCAACCTGATTATCTCTTATCTACTCCAGTGTTTAGAACAATGCCTGATACAAAGTAAGCGCTTAATAAATACAATTTAAAAAAAGACAAACTGGGGACTTGCCTGGGCAGGGAGAGCAGGAGAAGGGAGGGAAAACAAGATTGTATATTGGGAAACTTTCCATGCTGACTGCAGGCCCTGGAAACAGTGTACTTTTTTAATGGAATTAGTTAAGCACTGTACTAAATCAAGTCAATTAGGTGGGACACAGTCTTTGACCCATGTTGGTCTCACAGTGCAAGTAGGAGGGAAAACAGGTATTCACTTTCCTTTTTACTGATGAGACAAGGGCCCTGAGAAGTTAAGTGACTTGCCCAAGGTCACACAGCAGGCAATTGACGGAGGAAGAATTAGAACACAGGCCCTCTGACTCCCAGGGCTGTGCTCATTTCACTAGACCTGGGTTTTAGCTCAGAGGATCTCCAGTGTGTATGTGTGTGTGAGGCTGGAGAGCTCCGGGGATGTGACCAGGGCTGACTTCCCACATTCTGCCAACTTGAATGGAAGCCAGAGTGGCTGACCCATATGCAGGTTTGCCTAGGGTAGAGGGCAGTAAGAGCTTCAGGTACCTTGAACTTGGATATCAATCAGTCAATCAGTGGTATTTACTGAGCACTTCCTGGGTGCAGAGCACGCATTATGCACATGGGAAAGGACAATACAGTAGGGTTGGTAGTCAGTCAGTGACATTTAGTGAGCACTTGCTCTATGCAGAGCACTGTACTGAGTTCTCGGGAAAGAACATTGTATAGTGGAGAGAGCACGGGCCTGGGAGTCAGAAGGTCATGGGTTCTCATCCCAGCTCCGCCACTTGTCTGCTGTGTGACCCTGGGCAAGTCACTTCAATTCTCTGTGCCTCAGTTCCCTCATCTGTCAAATGGGGATGATG
Source organism: Ornithorhynchus anatinus (assembly GCF_004115215.2). Taxonomy (NCBI): domain Eukaryota; kingdom Metazoa; phylum Chordata; class Mammalia; order Monotremata; family Ornithorhynchidae; genus Ornithorhynchus; species Ornithorhynchus anatinus. The sequence continues at coordinate 12,928,795 of NC_041732.1, read as the reverse complement.
ACTGTGAGTCCCATGTGGGACAACCTGATTACCTTGTATCTACCCCAGTGCTTAGAACAGTGTTTGGCACATAGTAAGCACTTAACAAATACCATAATAATAATAATAATTATTAACAATACCAACAGAGTTGGTTTTCATGGTCAATGACCTCAAGGAGCTTACAGTCTAGAGAGGCAAGTTTATAGTCTACTGGGAGGAGCTTAATTTAATTCTAGTGGGAGGAGTTTACAGTCTAATGGGAGGAGCTTAGTCTAAATCTAATGGGAGGAGTTTATAGTCTAGTGGGAGGGGCTTAAAGTCTAGTGGGCCTTTCACTCTAGTGGCTGACTCTCCCCAGCCCCGACACCAAGGTCACAGATGTCCTTCTTTTGTCTGACCTCTTGCTCACTCCCTCCCTTCCTCCCCTCTGCCTCTGGCAGACCAACCTTCTCCTCATCTTCAGAGCTTGTCTGAAATCCCATCCCTTCCAGGAAGCCTTCCCTGATTAATCGCTCATCTCCCCAGTTCATCCACCTCAAACTCCCACTTTACCACTTCAAATGCTGAAGTGTCCATGCCCCTCCCATAGCCCTCATGAACATATGTTCCATATGGTATTACTTAAGCATTAACTCATGTACATATCTCCTTTATCTTCTTCCTTCTATCTGGAATTCATTTTGGTGTTTGTCTCTCTCGCTAGACTGTAAGCATCTTGAGGGTAGGAATTGTGTCAACTGACTCTATCATGTATTCCCAAGCATTTAGTGCTCTGCTCTCGGGAGATTTTTTTAATGGCATTTCTAAAGTGCTTACTCCGTGCCGGGCACTGTACTAAGAGCTGAGGCAGTTATACAAGACAATCACGTTGGTCAGAGTCCCTGTCTGACCTGGGACTCATAGCCTAAATCAGAGGCAAAGGATTTAACCCCCATTTTATAGATGAGGTAAATGTAGCACAGAGAAGTTAAGTGACTTGTCCAAGGTCACAGGGCAGGCAAGTGGCGGAGTTGGGATTAAAAGCTAGGTCCTCTAACTCCCAGGCCCATGCTCTTTCTACCAAGCCACATTGCTTCTCATCTACTGAGTAGATGCTCAAATTATTGGATTGATTCAAGTTCCATTTTTAATGAGGCAAAAGAGCAGATATGGTCCCCTGTTGGAACAGCTGGAGTGATTCTTGAGGGTCAGAATGCATAGGAAATGAGACTCCCCTTTTCTGTTGGGCCAAACTTCCAGACAGTTTACCAGGTGGGCTGCCCTTATTAACAGAAGTAGGAGGTATTTGAGATCCTGTGTGTAACCAGGCATCTAAAAGTAAGGGTATTTATTGACCACCCACATAGGTGTAAGACACTGTGTCAGCTCTTGGAAAAGACAACAGAAGGACAAAACACATTCCCTGCACACAAGAAGCTCCCACTCTAATGAGGAATCCCAGTATAAAAAGTATTGGTCAGTTAGCTTGCGTACCCTTGGCTTTATGTCTACTCATGAGCACTGAGGATGGGTGGAATCAATCAATCAATGATATTTATCGAGCACTGTACTAATCACTTGGGAAAGTACAATACACAGAATTAGTGGTCATGTGCCCTGCCAATAGCAAGTTTACAGTCTAGAGGGGGGCTTACAGTCTAGAATGGGGAAATCAATGAACAAAGAGAGAGAGGGAGAAAAAGAGTGAGGAAGAAAAAGAAAGAAAAGAAGGGAAAGAGAAAGAAAGAAAGGAGGAAGGAAAGAAAGAACGAAAGACAGAGAAAGAGAATTTTTCAAGGACTAGTGGTGGCTTTGGAGTTTAGGAAATTTGAGGTGTCAGGGGTTAATGGATGACTTTAGGGAAGCCACATGGGAGATGTGTGGTCTGTCAGATTTGGGACTGCTCTCTCTGATTCTCTTCCTCCCCTCCATTAGGGCGTTCCTGAGAAAGTCTGCTCCTTTCCCCCCCACTCCTCCCCAACCAACCTCCCCTCTGCTCTCAGCTCTGCTCCCCCTACCCCCCTGCCCCTTCCCAAGGAAGCTTTCAACAAGGAGAATCCTTAGACTGGGAGCCCCATGTGGGACTGTGTCTGGCCTGATTTTATTCTCTCTGTCTCCGTGCTTTGCAGAGGGCTTAGCTCATAGCAAGTGCTTAATAAATACCACAGTAACTGTTGCACAATTATTATTATTATTATTGCTATTATCTCCCCCACCTCCCCCTCTGACAATGCTGTCCAGCACCGAGGAATTTTCATCTTTCCTTGCAGAAAACAGGAGGAGGAAAGAGACTATTTTTTGAGAGAGTCATTTTGCAGAAAGCTGATGAGCACAAAAAGGACACTTCTTCCAGGCGAGACGCTGGGGGTAGAAAAGAAAAGAAATCGCTCCCATTTTTTCTCTTTTATTTGGGCTATTTTGGAGAGTGTCCATTGCTCTTCCGACTGACATCCAGTCCAGGAGAAGCCAGCTTTAATCAGAGAAGCTCTCAGCAGGAGTTTCTCTACTTCCTTTGCATTGAGGTCTGGGGCCCACAATTACTAGAATTCTTGGCTGCCATCTTGTGCAGAGATGCCCATTCTGCCTGGGGCACTCTCTCCTCAGACCAAAGCACATAAAATGGTCTTCACGGCCAGTGCAAGGGATCTCACTGACCAGTCGAGTTCCTGGGATAGGTGATGAGATAGATAGGTTCCAGAGTTGGGGGATGGAATACATGACCCCTCAAGCTTTCTCCCTGCCTGAAGTTTCTAGGAATCCTCCTGGAATTTACCAAGTGACTTGTGTGTGCAGAGCACTGTGTGGAGTGTTTGGGAGCAGTCCAAAGAGAAGAGGACATAGCCTTTTACTGTAGCTGAAGAGTCTCTGCCTCCACTGCTAGACTGTAATAAATTAGAGATTTATTTTTACTCATCCTCAGCATTTGTGGGTAGATGTACATCCAAGGGGACGTGTGCTGACTGATAATTTTTATACTGGGCTTCCCCTTTAGAGTGGAAGCTCCTTGTGGGCATGGATCTTGTTTCATGTTTCTGTTGGCCTTCCCTAAAGCTGGACAGAGCATTTTGCACCGATAATCAATCAGCAACAGCTCTGTCCATCCTTTCTCTGAGGCTCTCTGTTGGGTCACCCCTACAAAGTAAGGCCCCAAATCTTGCCAGCCCCCAAGGGCTGTGTGGAGGGAGGGTTATACCCCACCTGAAGAATCACACCCAGAAGGCTCCAAATACAGTCCAGGATACTGGTGGACTTGAGGGGTGGCTGGTGGCTGGGGGAGGGTGGGGGAGTTCAGATTCTAGCATGGTGGACTTGAAGAGAAAAGGAGAAAGGATGTGTGTGTCTGTGTGTATGTGCATGCACGTGTAAGGACATGCATGCCTGTGCATTGGTAGCCCCGGTTCCTGGCTGATCTGCCCCCTGCTTGGCAGTCACCCAGAAACCATCTATCACCCTCAGTCACCGCCCATCTCTGCCACCCTCCCACACCAGCGTGGCCTAGCCTGAAGGGACTCCCCAGCCCCACGGGAGTCCCCTGCTTGGACAAACTCCCCATCCCAAAGGGATTCCCTGGCCTGGATGGACTGCGCAGCCTACATGGACTTACTGGTCCTTTATTTCTTTTTTTTTATGGTATTCATTAAGTACTTTCTATGTGCCAATCACCAGTCTAAGCTCTGAGTAGAATAAAGATAATTCAGTTGGACACAGTCCCTGTTCCACATGGGAATCAGAGTCTAAGTGCGAGAGAGGAGGACAGAACTCTCTGCCCTGGACGGGCTTCCCGCCCAGGAGGGTTGCCTTGGCCCAGAGGTACGGCTTGATCCTGACAGGTTCTCTGATCTGGACAGGCCCCTGGCTGTGGCTGACCACTTCTCCGCTGTCTCCCTTTGTTGTTCCCCTCTCTAGCCTGTCTTATTAACACTGCTATCTGCACACCAGTCTCCCTCCTGCTTCAATTACTGGCAGCCAGAGAGGCTAATGGAGGCCCAGGCTGGTGATCAGGAGGCAGAGGATTAGGGGGCCTGTGGGCAGGGGCTATCCCCTGGCCCCCCTCCTCTGTGGAAGCAACAGCGAAGGCTCCTCTATGATGGGTGAAGGGAGCATGGAGAAGCCCCCAGATGATGAATGGGATGTCCGGCCATGATAGCAGCAGTCAGCATGGCTTCATGGATGGCAAAGCAGCCGGAGTCCAGGAGCCAGACTGACCTCTGAGGTGTTTAGAGAAGATAGGTTTATAAATGCTTCTCCTTTCCCCTGTCACTTCCAGCAGCTGAGGGGAAGGTGAGGGATTCCTGGGGTCGGTGGGTGGGGGGGAGAAAGAGAGAGAGAGAGAGAAAAAAATCAAAGGCGCTTTGGAAACTTCTCAGGAAGGAAGCAGGAGACTTAAGCTAAATGAAGGCCACCCGGCCACTCTCTGTGGGTGGAAAAGCCACCCGCTTGGCCCCAGAATGGCAATTTACTTGGGCTGTGGTGGGGGCTGCCCACTTCAGGTTTTCTGAGTCCCATAACAGAAAGGGGATGGATCCAGCTCGCGGGAAGTGTCCCGGAGGCCCCAGCAATAAGGCGAGCCAGAGGAGAAGGGGCCACTGGTTGAAATGCCTCGGTCCCTGATGTGCCTCTTCGGTAGTGGGAAGAGTCCTGTCTTTGTGTGGCAGTTCTTCCCACTAAGCCATGCTGCTTCTTGATCTGGATCAGAATGGATCCAACTGGATCCAGCCACTGCAACCCATATCTATCCCTCATATCTACTTATCCCTGTGCAGTGACTAGCCTGGGTGCTTTCAGCTACCCTCCACCCTCCCAAGAGAATGAGAGGATCCTCTCCTGCCCCAGAAGTGGAGTCTGTGGCCTGAGGTGTCTCTCGGCTGGATCTCGGGGGGTCCTGAATTGGGTTCTGGGTCAGATTTTAGCTTTCCCTCCCTCTCTCTCACAGGGCTTTTCCAGCCCTGTTCTCGGGGACAGGCAGCATCCAGCACCACCCAGCAAGAGCTGGGTCTCCATAGTAATAATAATAATGATGGTATCTGTTAAGCGCTTACTATGTGCCCAGCACTGTTCTAAGTGCTGGGGCAGATACAAGGTAATCAGGTTGTCCCACGTGTGGCTCACATACTTAATTCCCATTTTACAGATGAGGTAACTGAGGCACAGAGAAGTTAAGTGATTTGCCCAAAGTCACACAGCTGGTAAGTGGCAGAGTTGGGATTAGAACCCACAACCTCTGACTCCCAAGCCCATGCTCTTTCCATTAAGCCAGGCTACTTCTTGGTAGCTCAGCCTGGTCCCCATTCTGGGATTCATGAGCTCCTGCACTGTTTCCCACCCACTCGCCGCCCTCCCACCCCCACCCCCCATCAACTTCACACCTCTCCAGCTCACAATTTCCTGGCCTTCCCTGCTCTCCTTCTCAACTTCACACCTCTTCAAGCCTTTGCTCATCCAGCCTTCCTTGCCCCCCTCATCATCACCCCCCACCTCCAAATTTCACATCTCTCCTAGTCTGACCCGGCCTCCCCAACCAGGAAAGGAACACCTTGCTCCACACCCTGATCCATTCCTTTCTCAGAGCTGTAAATATTTTATGTCTTCAGCCTAGGCTGCTGGAAATTGTGGCTTTTAAAGACATTTTTTGCCTTCATTTGGTACTTACATTAAAGAACTCAAATCTGCTGCTCCTCCTCGAGAAGCTTTCCCCCAATCATAATTGCTTTGAAACTACACAGAGTTGGTAAAGGCAATTTTCTTTACATCAAAGTGTGTGTGTGTGTATGTGTGTGTGTCTATGTGTTGGGGGCTGGGTGGGGGAGAGGGGTACATGAACCTCTAACTTTCTCTTTCTCTCCAGTCCCCCTCATTTTAGTTTTCCTGGTGTTCCTCCCAGATTGCTAAGGAATCTGGAGGGAAGAAAGGTTCTGACATTCCTCGTCCCACCTGGGACAACCTCCAAGCCAGAGGATGGAGCAGAATAGCTTGGAATCTGTTCCCTTGCAGGGGTTCTTGTGGGGCGGGTCGGAGGCAGGGATTGTTCTCTCCCAGGTGCTTAGCACAGTGCTCTGCACTCATTAATTGTTTAATAAATATGATTGATTGATTGATTGGTGGATGGGGCAGTCTAGTAGACCCTTAGATCAGAATTGGTTGCCTGTTTTCTAGTTTTGATGCCTGTAATCCCAGTGTGAGCAGGGATTGCCTCTGTTGCTGAATTGTACTTTCCAAGTGCTTAGTACAGTGCTCTGCACACAGTAAGCTCTCAATAAATACGATTGAATCAACTGGTACCCTCCTGGTTGTCTTGCCTTCAACACTGCTTGGAGTCCACTTTGAGAAATCATATCTCTCTCAGGAGGCCTTCCCTGCCTAAACCCTCATTCTCCCACCTTATTCCCTCTGCCCCACCCCACTTAACCTATGCACTTTGATGCTCACTGCCCCCACTCCCACCCACCAGCCCCCCACCACTTATGTCTGTATGCTATACTCTGCTGCTTCCCTAATTTGGATTTTATTTTAATGTCCATTTCTCCCACTAAAATGTAATTTCTCTGTGGGCAGAGATCAGGTCTATCACTGCTATCATTTTCGCCTTTCCCAAGTGCTTAGTCTAGTGCTCTGCACACAGTAAGCACTCAATAAATACCATCGATCGATTGATGGATTGATTGAGCCAACAGCAAATGTGGCAGAGGTAAGGGGAGCAGAGGCGGAGGCCTCGTCGGCTCATCCCAGCAGGGTTGGTTAAGTGGGTGGGACTGGGTGGCTGCCCCCCTTTTTTGCCACCGGTTTAAAAACATCTTTGTCTTCACAGCCTGTGAGACTGAAGGAAGCAGCCACCTCTCTTCCAGGCTGACCTCCTGGTTTGTACCCGAGCTCACAGCCAAGAGAGGCCTGCCCAGGGGTGGGTGGGAACTGCTCGGGGCTGAGTCCCTTGGGTCCAGCTGTCCAGTCTAGTCTTCCAGCAGGCCTGGACAGAGCTGGCCGAGGGGCCGAGAGTTTTCTCCAAGCCAGCCTCACCATTCCTCCTCTCCCTCTGCTCCTCACCTAGCTAAGATGCTCTGTTTTGTGGGGAGAGCGGGTGGGGTTTTCAGAAGCATTAATGATAGAAAATAAATTGGAGTCAGAGAGAAATGATCTCCCGACGTTCTCTGTTGTCCCCCCTTCCCCAGCTGGACCAAACCAGCAGCTGGATTGGAATAGGAATGAGCATAAGCCAGTGTTTATCTTCTTCGGCTGGGATGCTCTCCCCTCACCCGAGTCTCCTCTCCAAAAGCAAAGCTCTTTTCAATGAGCCATCTTGGTCTCCGGCGGCCGAGACGAGATGTGTGAAGGATGTCCTTGGGATGAAGTCTGAGTCCATGGTGGGGGACGGCAGGAAGACGGTTGAGCTTCCTGCCACTGGAACAAGGCTCCTTTTGCTGAAGGGGCTGCCCTCTGGGAAACTTGGCCTTGGTTTGGGCCAACCAAAATGGGGAGAGCAAAGCCTGTAGCTTCTTTCAGGCCAGGGAGCTCTTGGCTCTTTTCTCTAATCCTGGGAATCAGGAGATCTGAGTTCCAATCCTGAATCCACCACCTACCTGCTGTGTGACCCTGGGAAAGTCACAACTTCTCAGGGCCTGGGTTCCCTCATCTGCAGAATGGGGGTGAAATCTCTGTTCTCCTTCCCCCTTAGGCTGTGTCCTAACTTATTATCTTGTATCTACCACAGGGCTTGGCACAGTGTAGGCACTCAACAAATACAACACTTCCTCCTCTTCCACTTTCCAGGAGGCCATGACCTGCCCATGCTCCCCTCCCCCCCCCACCCCCCAGGGCAGGATGCAGAGGGAGATCAAGGTCTGTAGAGCAGGACTCCCTTGGCCACTCAGGATGCCTAGGGTCTTGCTCAGTTTCCCACAGCAAACACACATCATTTTGTGGGAAAATCATATGAATAATTGAAGTCCAAATTGGACTTTTGATCTCAAGTATCTGATTGTGAAACTCTAGGCCAAAGAGTATCTGTTGGGGGGAGCAGTGCTGGTAATTTGCCCATGTAGATCCAGCACGGGCCTTCGCAGCGACTGGGTTTCCCTCCATTTGTCAGGAACCTCTGCTCCTCTCCACTGCCTAGGGCTCAGTCTCAATGTCTCCACCTTCAGAAGAGACATGGGGTCTGGGCCAAAGCTGGAGTTGGGTGAAAAGAGGAGGCCCCATCCTGGATCCCTTGGAGTCTGGTCTCCCCTTGTCTGCTGAGTCTGGCAGGGTTTATTCTCAGCTTTTCAGAATGAGTAGTATTCCCCATCAGTCAATCAATGATATTTATTGAGCACTTACTCTGCACAGAGCACTGTACTGAGTGCTTGAGAGGGTACAATAGAGTAAGTAGACATGATTCCTGCCCTTATGGAGCTCACAGTCTAGCAGGGGAGACAGAAATTTAAAAAAAAGCAAAAAAATACAGGTAAGGGAAGCAAGAGAGTATAAGCATATGGACATCAGTGCTGTGGGGAGAGAGGATGGGGTGAGCACCGAAGTGCCTAGTGGGGAGGGACTCAAGTGAATCGGTGATGCAAAAAGGAGGAAGATGAGGGAGGAAAGGTGAAAAGCTAGTTAGGGAATAATAATAATAATAATAATGTTGGTATTTGTTAAGCGCTTACTATGTGCAGAGCACTGTTCTAAGCGCTGGGGTAGACACAGGGGAATTAGGTTGTCCCACGTGGGGCTCACAGTCTTAATCCCCATTTTACAGATGAGGTAACTGAGGCACAGAGAAGTGAAGTGACTTGCCCACAGTCACACAGCTGACAAGTGGCAGAGCCGGGATTCGAACCCATGACCTCTGACTCCAAAGCCCGTGCTCTTTCCATTGAGCCATGCTGCCTCTCAAGGCTTGAAGAGCATGGGTCTGTGAGTCAGAAGGACCTGGATACTAATCCCGGCTCCATCGCTAATCTGCTGTGTGACCTTGGGCAAGTCACTTTACTTCTCTGTGTCTCAATTACCTCATCTGTAAAATGGGGATTAAGACCGTAAGCCCCATGTGCGACATGGACTGTATCCAATCTGATTAACTTGTATCTATTCCAGCATACTATACAGCACAGTACAGTTGTAAGCACATAGTAAATGCTTAACAAATACCACTTAAAAAATGGCTTCCTAGAGAAGATGTGACCTTAGTAAGGCTTTAAAGAGGGGTAGAGTAGTGGACTGTTGGATGTGAAGGAGGAGGGAGTCCTAATCAGGAGAAAGGGGTCAACGGGGAGAGAGACAAGATGAAGGCGTGGTGAGTAGGTTGATGTTAGAGGAAGAGTGTGGGCTAGGTTAGCGGAGGCCCCTGAAAGCAGTGTGTGGAGAGGACAGCGTGTGGAGCAGACGGGGAAGCTTTGTCCTCGTGGCTTTGTTCTCCATAGCCATGGGGAGAGAGGGCAGTGAGGGGGGAGGCTTGTTTGTTTTGCTTGATTTTGTGATGGTGCACAGGCATCCAGTGATGGCAGCCTCCGGCCTCAGCGTACCAACTCTCCTTTGTTAGCTGCTGTGCTCTCAGATGGAGAGGGAAATTGGCTGTCAGTTCTGGAATGAGCTCAGAGAAAGCCAGAACCACTCCTCCAGAGGGGTGTTGAGCATGGGGAGCACTGGTGGTGTTGTCTGAAGTGGAGACGTGTGCTTCTGCTGAGCAGGGGGTGTTTGGGAAGGTCAGGCAGTTGGACCCCAGACGGGTCAGCAAGAAGCAAACTGACAAAGGCCAGGCAGACGCTTGCCCAGGACAGCAAAGTTGCCTGTGCTATTTACTCTGAAGAACCAGGTTCCTTGGAGTAGATTCCACTTCCACTGTTGAATATTTGAGTGACTCTCCCAGGTGCTCTACAAGTAGTAAGTGCTCAATAAATACCACTGATTGGTTGAATGAATGTCCAGTGATGTCTCCAGCCCCTGCGCTCTCCTCCCCCTGCAGCCCATCCCTTGTTCCCAGAATAGAGACGTGGAAAGTCAGCTTCTAGGGCAGGAGGGAATCCTCTTATCCTCTTGGGAGGGTGGAGAGTAACTGGAAGCATCCAGGCTGGTCACTTCACAGGGAGAGATAGATATGAGGGATAGATATAAACTGTAGTGGCTGGACCCAGTTGGACCATTCTGATTCAGATTGAGAAGCAGTATGGCTTAGTGGAAAGAGCACGAGCTTGGGAGTCAGAGGACATAGGTTCTAATCCTGGCTCCACCACATGTCTGCTGTGTGACCTTGGGCAAGCCACTTAATTTCTCTGTGCCTCAGAGAAAATGGGGATTAAGACTATGAGCCCCATGTGGGACAATCTGATTACCTTGAATCTACACCTGCATTTAAAACAGTGCTTGGCACACAGTAAGTGCTTAACAAATATCACAATTATTTTTATTACTATTATTATTGGAAGAGAGCCAGAAATTGGGAACCTGGGTCCAGGGGCTGGCAGGGGGAGGCTGGAAGGGGCTTAGACCCTCAGTCAGCCTGGCACAAAAGAAAGCTCTGACGAGAGGCAGTAAGGGGGACACCCAGAGGTTACCCCTTGGTGAGGAAATGACCTCTGGTTTATTGAACAGGATATTAAAGTGAATTTGACGGTTTGTTGTGGTATCAAGTCAAGAGCCAGGCTTGTGATTGCAGGAAATTATCCAGAACCCCCAGCTACCCTAACACAGGAAAACATAGAGCCTAAATCAATCCCACCCATGTCGATAATGACCACTGTCCCAACTCCATGCTGCTCTCTCCCTTCATCTCCCCAGTTCCTGTGGTTCTCTGGCCTTGGGACTCCCATGGGAATCCGGGGCAGCCCAGACTGGGATGATGTCATGGGACCTCGCTCAAGCCAAGCTTGGTGATATCTGATCTGGCCTGAGAGCCTTTGGTCTCGGGTCCGCATTTCTCTGGTTCCAGCCTGACTTCTGGAAGGTTGGAGATGGGAAAGTGGTCCTTGTTGAACTGTCAGAACCCAGGTTGGGGCTCAGGGACCTCATCAGTGGGGCAAAGATGGGGTCCTCTGCCTGCTGAGCGGCCAGCCCTGGGGCAGACTGGTTTTGCGGTAGCCGGGCCCCGGGCCTATAAAAAATGTTACCAATCTCCTCTCCCCTCCATTGAGAAACACAAGGAATAAACAAAAATGAAAAGTTGGAATTTTTTCCTTCTTGACCATGATAAATAATATTAGTAATTGAAATATGTATTAAGCACTTACTCTGTGCCAAGCACAGGTATAGATCCTAGATAATCAGGCTGACACATTCATTTATTCATTCATTCAATTGTATTTATTGAGTGCTTACTGTGTGCAGAGCACTGTACTAAGTTCTTGGGAGGGTACAGTACAACTATAAACAGACACATTTATTGTCCACGGTGAGTTAAGAGTCTAGAGGGGGAGGTGCAGGAGGGGAAACAGACATTAATATTAATGAATATAGTATGGATATGAACATAAGTGCTATGGGGCTGGGGATGAGGATGAACAATGGGAACGAATCAAAGTGATGCAGAAAGGAGTGGGAGAAGAGGAAATGTCAGGGAAGGCCTCTTGGAGGAGATGTGCCTTCAATAAGATTTTGAAGGTTGGGGAGAGTAATTGCTGTTGGATTTGAGGAGGGAGAGCATTAGCATTACAGGCCAGAGCTGGGACGTGGGTGAGGGGTCGGCTACAAGATAGCTGAGATTGAGACACAGTGATAAGGTTAGCATTAGAGGAGCTATGTGGGAAGGCTCTGTTGTAGTAGAGTAGCGAGGCGAGGTAGGAGGGGGCAAGGTGATGGAGTGCTTTAGAGCCAATGGTGAGTTTTTATTTGATGCAGAGGTGGATGGGCAACCACTGGGGTTTTTTGAGGAATGGGGAGACATGTCCTGAATGTTTTTGTGGAAACATGATCCAGGCAGAAAGGAATGGAGTGAAACATGAACTGGAGTGGGGAGAGACAGGAGGCAGGGAGGTCAGTGAGGAGGCTGATGCAGTAATCCAGGAGGGATAGGGTGAGTTATTCTATTAACATGGTAGTAATTTGGATGGAGAGGAAAGGGCGGATGTTAGCGATGTAGTGAACGTGGGACCAACAGGATTTAGTGATGGATTGAAAATGTGGGTTGAATGAGAAAGAGTAGTCAAGGATAACTGCACTGTTATGGGCTTGTGAGACAGGAAGGATGGTGGTGCCATCTACAGTGATGGGTAAGTCACGGGGAGGATAGGGTTTGGATGGGAAGATAAGGAGTTCTGTTTTGGACATTTTAAGCTTGAGGTGTTGGGAGGACATCCAAGTAGAGAGGTCCTGAAGACAGGAGGAAATGAGAGACTGCAGAGAGGGAGACAGATCAGGACTGGAGATGTAGATTCGGGTATCATCCACATAGAGGTGGTAATTGAAGCCATGGGAGCTAATGAGTTCTCCAAGGGAGTGAGTATAGTTGGAGAATAGCAGGGGACCCAGAACCAAACCTTGAGGGACCCTCATAGTTAGGGGGTGGGAGGGAGAGGAGGAGTCTGTCCCACATGGGGCTCAAAGTCTAAACAGGAGGAATGGCACTCCATTTGACAGATAAAGAAACTGAGGCTAAAGAAGGGAAATTACTTGCCCAAGGTCATGCAGCAGGCAAGTGGTGGAGCTGAAATTAGAACCAGGTTCTCTGATTCTCAGGCTCATGCACTCCCCACTAGGCCCAACTGTTTCCCTGATTTACAGCTGTGTTATGGGCTCAGGAGTCTCTCCTAAGTTTCTTCCTCTAGAATCTAAGCTCTCTGCTACCATTCCCCCTAAGGTGCAGTTTAGAGAACACAGAAACCACAGCTCTCTCCGAGTCAAGCACCTTTAATCTTCCTCCCTCCCAAGAGGGCTCAGCCCACAACTGCCAGCCCAGACACTGGGCAGTCAACATAGTGTGGGCAGGCCACTTACACAGGTGGGGTTTCATTTGCGTAAACCTGCCCCAGATGACACAGTCAGACCCCCTTGGTCCTCCCAAAGTTGGTCCCATGGGAGTGAACCCTCATTAGTCTCCCTGCTGTCAGTCAGATCCCATGGCTTCTCACTGGCAGTTGAGCAGAAGCTGGTTTCCCTCATTCTTGAATGGTCCCCGTTCAACACTCTTAGTCCCTCCTCCATTGATCTGTTGATCTCCACCTAGTTGTCTGATCCACCATCTTGGAACCATGTGGCCCAAGGGCTGGGACGGGGGGGAGGGGGCACCCCCAACATACCAAGGCATTGTGGAAACACAGAGTGCCAGGGTCAATCCCAAGACGTGATAGGGTGGGGTTTGGAGGTGTTCTGGCTTCAAGAGCTGCTGTGGGCTGCACTCTGGGGCTGGGACTGGAGAATGTGCCGTTACATCTTGTTGTCGGGATGTGTGTGTGTGGGAAGAGGGCAGCGGTCCTGGGCTGCTGGAGCTGGTCAGACAGGGGAGCCGGGCCCCGGGACTAGTAAGGGGTGGGAGGCCCTGCAAACAGGCGTGGTGACCCCTGCTGAATGCCGTGGAGGAGCTCCAAAGTGGTGGTGGCTCATACCCTCAATGAGCAGAGGGGACATAGGAGAGGAGGGGTCGTGTCAGCTGGTCACAGCCCCCTCTGTGCCCTGCAGGGCTATTTTGGACCTTGGGGGTAACAATGAGGCTTGAATCTCCGCCCCCACACCACGATGGAGCTCAACCCAGACTGCAGTTTGGAGCCAGGGAAGGGAAGGAACAGGACCTGGGGAAACCTACAGGGCATTGGAAACTCTTTATGTAGAGCTCCATGTTTGAAGCAGCCTGGAGCTTCTCTGTCACAGAGTCCGAACCTGAGGAGAACAAGATCACTCCTTAGGGGGAGAGAACATGTCTACCAACTCTGTTCTTCTGTTCTCTCCCAAGAACTGAGTACAGTGCTCGGCACATAGTAAGTGCTCAATAAATACCATTGATTGATTGAGTGATTGATTTCTTGGGTGGATAGGGATGTTTATGTGATAGCCACTTCTCTCCCTTCTCTCCTATCCCTTCTGAATGGAGATGGAAATCACTGAGGAATGAAAAGGGTGCCTTTGGGCCCTCAGGTGTGACAGATACAGAGGCAAATAGTCAGTGCAGTGTCCATCAGCGAGTTCTCTCTCTATCCTACTCAACTCCATCTCTGTGGTCCTTGAAGTCTGGCCTAGGGGCCAGAAAATAAAGTCAGAATCTCCTGTCAATCACTCAATCAATTGGATTTATGGAGCACTTATTATGTGCAGAGCACTGTACTAAGTTCTTGGGAGAGTACGTATCACAGTGTTGGTAGGCATTTTCTTGGAAGTCTCAGAATGGCAGGATCTTTGGGTTGTAAACATCCCCTCCTTCAGCTGAGCTCCTTTTCCTAACCCTCCCTCAGTGGCAAGAGCATGGGCTTGGGAGTCAGAGGTAGAGGGTTCTAATCCTGACTCTGCCACTTGTCAGCTGTGTGACTTTGGGCAAGTCACTTCTCTGTGCCTAAATTCCCTCATCTGTAAAATGGGGATTAAAACTGTGAGCCCCACGTGGGACAACCTGATAACCTTGTATCTATCCCAGTGCTTAGAACAGTGCTTGGCACATAGTAAGTGCTTAACAAATACCATCATTATTATCATTATTATTATCCACCCTCCTGCCTCCCAGCTCTCTCCTACACACTCTGGACGATCGCAAAGACATTCCATTATTCTCTTCAAATGACTCTAGGTAAATACACCCCATCACTCTCCAAACAGTCTCCAGTCTAGCCCCTCTGTGTCTTGGCAATAAAGCTCAGTCACACTATAGGGCTAGAGAAAGGATAGAAACACTAACAAGCCAACACCAGCCTCTTCCCTCGGGTACATGTAAAGACCATCTTTGTTTGTGGATACCGTTACTCAGGTCCGGTGTGGTTTTTAACTTTACCTCTTGGGCTCACAATGTGCCCAGAGCTTTTGCTGTGGTCTGCCCAGGGCTTAATATAGGAAGAGAAGAAGGGGGAGGAGAGGGAGGTGAAGGAGGAGAAAGAGGAGGAGGAGGATAGGAGGTTGGCTGGCCGGGAAATGAATAAATCACCCAATTCCCATGTGAGAAGAGGGAGCAACTGCTATCCTTGTGCTGGTCGGAGGCTTTGCTTTGGCCCCAGCCCTGTGCCTGCTGGTCCACTCGTGAGCCCAGCAGCTGTGGGGAGGGGGAGTCCCAGGACTGACCCCTCTAGGTGAGGATGGGCTGGCAGCGGGCTAGTTTAGAGACTGTGAGGATGGCTGAAAGGGGCCCTGAGGCCATGGCCTGAGCAGGTCATCAGGGATGAGCCTCCCTGGGAGCAGGGGTTGGGGCAGGGGCAGAACAGCCCCCAGACTCAGTGTGGGCAGTGGGTACCGAAGTTGGAGGTGCTGCTGGTCAGATGGGTGCTGGCGAGGTGAGGGGAGACAGCAAGCTGGAGGCCCTGACTGGCCTGTTACCTCTGCCCCCTGCTCTTGCTCCTTGCCCTTTGGCCCCAGCCTCCAAGGGTTGGCAGCCAATCCTGGTGCCCAGTCACCGAATATGCTCCAGCTCCAGGGCCAGTGGTCACTGTAGCCTCTCTCTCTTCTCTCTTTCTGTCCCTTACTCTCCTTCTCTGTCTCTCCCTCTCTCTCACCTCTCCCTTTTTCTCTGACTCTGTCTCCTCTCCCTCTCTCCCTCTCTCACACTGTTTCTCCCTCTCTTTTCCCCTTTCTTCCTCTTCTTCTCTCCTCTCCTTCTCTCTCTCCCCCCTCTCTTTTTCCCCCATCCCTCTCTCTGTACATATGTCTCTTTTATGCCTTCAGCATTGGTTTGCAAGTCAGATCAAGGTAGTAATGGAGGAGAGAAGGCAGTAGGGACAGCAGCATGGACAGGGTGGTTGGGGGTCAGGAGAAGGGAAGGAGGAGGTAGGAGGTGGCAAAAGAGAATCAAAAGAGAAACAAGAGTCAGAATAGGAGGGTGGGGAGTTGGGGGGTCAAAAGAAGGAGGGAGGGGCTCAAAGGCAGGAAGGTGGGAGGGGTTGTGGCCAGAATGAATGCAGCTTGGTTTTGGGGGGCAGGCAGGCCTTGAGTGTACCCAGGGGTGCCTCAGACTGCTCAGAGAATCCCAACTCTCATTCTGCCACTGCTTTGTTGTGATCCTAACCAAATCCTCCAACCAGAACCATGTCTTAGTTCACCAACCTGCAAAGCAGCATCAGTACTACCACTCCAGGATGGTGTACGTGTGTGTGTGTCTGGGTGGGGGGAGGCGGGGCCTATGAATGACGGAGAAACTTGTGGGAGCTATAAATTGGCCTCTGCAAGCCAGATAACGACTTTTAAAATATTGATTTGGGGGGAAATGTATAATGTATTACCCATTTCTCCAGGAGTTCATATTTTTAATAAGGGCTTTTCTGTCCCACTTTCCATTTCTCCCAGGAACCAAGCTAGGGCCAGTCCCTGGCTCGCCCCATATAGCTGGAGAAACTCAGCCTGGGGTGGGGAAGAGCCCATTTAGGGCTGAGCTGCTCAGCCTGCGGGCAAAACCCTGACACCCTGGAATGCCCCCTTCTCCCCCCGAAAGACTTTCCAGGTTCTAATCCCGGCCCTGCCACTTTCAGGCTGGGTGACCTTGGGCAAGTTGTTTAACTTCTCTGAGCCTCAGTTTCTTCATCTGTAAAATGGGGATTCAATACCCAGTCTCCCTCCTATTTTGACTGTGAGCCCTGTGTTGGAGGGGGACTGTGTCCAGTTTGGTTGCATTATATCTACCTCAGCACCTGGTCCATAAAAGTGCTTAAAAGTGCCACTATTTTTATAATTCTTAGAAAGGGATAGGTGAGCCCCTGGTTTGATTCTTTCTGTGAAATGCCCTAGCCATGGTCATTGGTGTCACCCAACAGGGCAGGGATGGAGCCAAGAGATGAAGCCAGGGGATTTGGTTAATAATAATAATATTATGATACTTGTTAAGCACTTACTATGCACCAAGCCCTGTTCTAAGTGCTGGGGTAGATAGAAGCTAATCAGGTTGGACACAGTCCCGGCCCCCTTGGGATTCACAGTCTCAATCTCCATTTTACCGATGAGGTAACTGAGGCACAGAGAAGAGAAGTAACTTGCCCAAGGTCACACAGCAGACAAATTCACAAAGCCAGAGTTAGAACCCGTTACATTCCGACTCTCAGGCCCATGGTCTATCAGCACCTTTTTTAAAAAATAGCATTTGTTAAGTGCTTAGTATGCTTCAAATGCTGTTCTAAGCTCCGCGGTAGATATGAGCTAATCAGACCAGATATAGTCCCTGTTCCAAAGAACACTCATAGTCAAATAGAAGGGAGAACAGGTACTGAGTCCCCATTTTGCCGATGAGGAAACTGAAGCACAGAGAAGTGAAGTGACCTGCTCAGGATCACACAGCAGGCAAGTGGCAGAGGCCGGATTAGAACGAGGTCCTCTGGCTCCTGGCAGGCAAGTCAAACCATTCCAGACAATGTATAAGGCTCAATGTGGATTCCATAGGCTCTGTCTGCAAACATAGCACTGGGTCACAGAAGGATCCATTTTCCCTAGGGGAAGGGAGGAAGGGGCCGCAGGCTGGAGCCCCTCAGCTCCTTACTTCCTGTCTGTGAGTTGTGGCGAATTTTTGCTACTCTGCTTGCTCTGCACCCTTCATCAACTCCCACTGGCTCCCCTCCTTCCCTCTACCCCCTGGCTCCTGCCTTCCTTCTCTTGGCCTTGTTCCTCTTCCTTCCCCCCAAAACAACTCATGCTCATCTCATTTCCATAGCAACCCATGGTGAGGGTACCGAGGGAGCTCCAGGAGGAGAGGTTAGGGAGAGGTTGGGTGGTTCCCTGGGTGGGGGAGGGAGGGAGGGAGGGAGAGATGGAGAGGGAAGGGAGGAAGCTGCTGAAGTCAGAGCATGGGCAATTCATTGTGAGTTGAATGAACAGGTCCTATCAATCAGTCTGTCAATTAATGGTATTTAGTGAGTATTTACTATGTGCAGAGAGCTGTACTAAGTGTTTGAGAGAGTAGAGAACAATAGAGTTGGTAGGCACAATCCATGACTACAAAAATACACATCTGTAAAATGGGGATTTAGACCATGAGCTCCACATGGGACAGGGACTGTGCCCATCCTTATTATCTTGCATGTACTTTAGTGCTTGGTACATCGCCTAGGCACAAAATAAGTGCTTAACAAATACCATAAAAAAGGAAAGTCCTCACCATCAACTGTAAGGCAGTCATTCAGCTCTCCCTCTCCTACCTCACTTCACTGATTTCCTACTACCACCCAGCCTGTACATTTCGCTCCTCAACCACCAACCTACTCTCTGTACCTCTATATCTCTTCACCCACCACTTGCTCTAGTCCTTCCTTGGGCCTGGAACACCCTCCCCTTTCATATCTGACAGACCACCAGTCTTCCCACCTTCAGAACCCTCCTAAAATTGCATCTCTTCTAAGAGGCCTTCCCAAACTTAGCCGTTTATTTCCCCTAACCATCCTCCCCTCTGGATCAACTATGAATTTGGCTTTATATCCCTTCGTACACCTTGAACTCACCCCAGTACCACAATGCGTCTGTAAATACTCATACTCTATTTCCCCTATTTGTAGTATATTTTAATGTCCGCCTCCTCCTCTAGACTGTAAGTTTCCTGTGGACAGTGACTGCATTCTCAAACTCCATTGCATTGTCCTCTCCCAAGGGCTTGGTCCAATGTTCTGCATACAGAAAATGCTCAATAAATATGATTGATTGAAGAAGTCTACACTTTAGAGCTTACCATCCTAGGAAGTTGGATGGGCTGTGGCTCTGTGGACCTGCTTCCTTGCCCTCTTGGGCTGAGTAGGGAAGGCGATGGGTGCCCCAGGGCCTGGAGCTTTGTAGCCCTCAACCAGGCTAGGTAACTTCTCTGCCGGGGACCTCAGCTGAATCCCAGCCCGTGAGAGTTTCCTGGTCTGTTTGGTTCTTATTCTGCAGCCACTGGAGCCCAAGCTCAGCAAACTGCACACCAGCTGCACCTCTGAACTGGCCTGCTGGTTGCCAGGTGGTTATTTGCAGAAATGAAGGGCAGGATTCTCTCTCTCCCTGTCTCCCTCTATGTTTCCCTCTCTCTCTCCTCCCTCTCTCTCTCTTTCTCCTTTTCTCTCCCTCTCCTTTACGACCCATTCCCTGCCAACCCCAGTAATAATCTTTGTGGTGCTTTTGAAGTGCCTCTAATGTACTAAGTGCTGGACTGGATACAAGTTAATCAGACCTGATGCAATCCTTATTCCACATGGGGCTCAGAGTCTAATGGGGAGGGAGAATAGGTGACAGGTGAGGACACTAGGGTCACACAGTTAGGTAAGTGGCAGAGTCAGAATTAGAACCGAGCTCTCCTGCCTCCAGGCTTTTCTCCTTCCACTGGGCTACAAGGTGCTCACCGGATATCTTGTTGCTTGGGAAGCCATTCCATGGTTGCCATTTTTCTTGGCATTCTGGATCCATAAAAGCCTTGGTGAGGTCTCACTGGGGAGGGTCCATTTGAGGGGTCTCCCCGGGAGGTAGCAGTATAGGAAGGCCAGGGGAGTAGACTAGATGACTTCAAAGCAGCCTGAGAAGTCCATTCTCGATGCTACTTCCCTAGCAGGGATAGTGGTATTTACTGAGAGCTTCCCAAAGGCACTGCATTGTATTAAACACTGCTCCTTAAACATAGAACATAAGTAGAATAAAGGGCCCCTGTTCCCAAGGAACTAACAATCTGGTTGGGGAGAAAGATGTGCAAAATACTTCTCATGGGACCAATCAATCAATTGTTTTAATAGAATGTTTACTGTGTGCAGAGCCCTGCACTGTTTGGGAGAATCCAGTACAGTGGAACAGGTAGACTGATTCCCCGCACAACAATCTGGAAGAGGAGATGGCTTTAAAATAATTTACCAATAGGGGAAATGAGATCACATAAGAATATATAGGAAAGCAACATGTCCTATGGATAAAGCATGGGCATGGGAGCCAGAGGACCTGGATTCTTATGCTGGCTCTGCCATTTGTTTACTATGTGACCCTGGGCAAGTCACTCAACTTCTCTGTGCCTTAGTCTTTTCATCTGCAAAATGGGGATTCAATGCCTGTCCTACCTCCTACTTAGGCTATGAGCCCAATGTGGGACAGGGACTGTATCCTTCCTGATTAACTGGTATCTATCCCAGTGCTTAGAACAGTGCTTGATGCATAGTATGTGCTTAACAAATACCCTAAAAAAGTATGAATAGGAGAGAGCAGCAAGAGGAAGGACCAGCAAGGGGGAAGAGCAAGTGTCAGGTAGAGAGAGGAGAGAATAGTCCAGGGCACTGTATTGGAATCAGTCAGAATAAATCACTGAATGGACAATTGAATATCCATGTATACACGAATGCTAAGGATGAGTATAAATCCCTAAGTGCTAAGGAGAGCAGGCTTGAGAGATTGCAGCTGAGGCTATAAAGATTCAACCTGGTGGCTTTCAGGCCTGTTTGCTGTTTGAAGCCCAGTCTCTCCTCGACCCTATCCTCAATTAAAATTCTCCCCCATCCTTCTTGACCCAGCACTCAGAATGGTCACTTGGCACTACTGGAGTTTCATACTCTTCATTCAGCCCTATAAATGAGCATTAGCACCTAGGCTCAAGTCCTGGAAGAAATTAGACTTGGCCTAACAGAAATTAGGCCATGGGGAAGATTGTAATGAGACCACTCTCTCCCACCCCTCACCATGCTGGCAAGATCCCCAGTGTGCCTTCAGACACTATTGGAGCCTAACTCCACATCCAACGGAAACTCCTCACCATTGGCTTTAAAGCACTCAATCACCTTGCCCTCTCCTACTTCATTCATTCATTCATTAAATAGTATTTATTCATTTATTCAATAGTATTTATTGAGTGCTTACTATGTGCAGAACACTGTACTAAGTGCTTGGAATGTACAATTCGGCAACAGATAGAGATAATCCCTCCCCAGTGACGGACTCATCACCTTGCTACTCTCCTGCTACAACCCATTCCACACACTTCACTCCTTTAATGCTAACCTACTCACTGTACCTTGATCTCGTCTATCTCGCTGCTGACCTCTAGCCCACGTCCTGCCTCTGGTCTGGCATACCTTCCCTCTTCGACTATCCCCACCCGCAAGGCCTTGTGGAAGACACATTTCCTCCAAGAGACGTTCCCCGACTAAACCCTCATTACTTCTTCTCCCACTCCCCTCTGCATCACTCTTGCATTTGGATTTGCTTCCTCTATTTACCCCTCCCTCGGCCCCACAGTGCTATGTGCACATCCGTAATTCATTTATTTATATTACTGTCTCCCCATCTAGACTGTAAGCTCATCGTGGGCAGGGAATGTGTCTACCAACTGTTTTATATTGTTATATCATACTCTCCTAAGCTCTTAGTACAGTGTTCTGCACACAGTACACACTCAATACATATGATTGAATGAATTGAATGAAAGAATCAGCTTGTGTCAGCCTCACTGACCAGTCCATCTGTCTGTCCACATGGAGCAGGATGACCCCCTGGGCTTTCCCCTGTGACCACAAGCCCCGGCAGGGTGAGCTCAGATGGGTGTGGTGTGTGGGGTTAAGGGAAGGAGGGAGGGGTTATGGTTAGGATGGCCTCCAGAGGAGAAGCTGCCAGAGTCAATGATCCCCTTGGGTGACCCTGAGGCAGTCACCCTCCCGCAGGTCTGGGAAAACTCTCTGAGTCCATCTGTCCCTCTCTTGCTCCAGCCTCCTGGCCTTGAGGACCATGTGCCCTTCTCAGCTTGCGAAGGTGCCAAGGAGCCATTCCCTCTCCACGGACTCTCTGCAGTGACCAGTCCAGCTTGGGCGAGAAGCCCCCTGAGAGTGTCTAGGGGCCCTGGCTGCCGCTCACCCAGCTCCTAAGGTAAGAGACAGCCTGCATTCGCTTTGGCCCCTGCCCTGAGATCTACACACTTCCTGACAGGTGTGTGTGTGTGTGTGAGGGGAGGTGTGTGTGTGTGTGTGTGTGTGTGTGTGTTGCTGCCACCGGTCTGCAGGCAGCACTGGAGGTCCCACTCAGCCACAAGTACAGAGGTATAGCAGCGGATGGACCAGTGCTTAGAACAGTGCTCAGCATGTAGTAAGCACTTAAATGCCATCATTGTTATCATATTATTATTATTATTATGGTCTGGAGCAGCTTAGGCACAGGGTGGGGGAATCCCGCCCGGTCAGCCCTGGTGGTCAGAGGAGTCTTTGGGTAGGAAATGGTTAGCCACTGCTCCTGGTTTCCCAATCCCGTTGTTGTGTGACCTTGGGCTAGTCACTTAACTCCTCTGTGTCTTGAGGATTAAGACTGTGAGCTCCATGTGGGACCATGGAATGTGACTGACTTGATTAGCTTGTACTTTCCCCAGTGCTTAGTAATAATAATAATACTAACGATGATATTTGTTAAGTGCTTACTATGTGCCAAGCACTGATCTAAGCACTGTACAGTGCCTGGCAGATAGTAAGAGCTTGACAATGCCATTTAAAAAAAAAGGGACCCCATCATCCAGCGGGGCTTCCTCTGCCCCGGCTTCGCCCCAAAGGATTCCCTGTTCTCTGCCCTGCTTCCTCGGTCTTCTGGAGTGGTTACTGTGCTGGAAGGAGGGGTTGAGGCCTGTCTGTGTGGTAGGAAGCCCATCCAGAGTGTGGTCTGGAGGAAGCAGCATGGCTTAGTGGAAAGAGCACGGGCTTGGGAGTCAGAGGACATAGGTTCTAATCCTAGCTCTGCCACTTGTCTTCTGTGTGACCTTGGGCAAGCCTCTTTACTCTCTGTGCCTCAGTTTCCTTATCTATAAAATGGGGATTAAAACTGTGAGCCCCATATTGGACAACCTGATTACCTTGTATATCCCCCGTGCTTAGAATAGTGCTTGCCACATAGTAAGTGTATAACAAATATCATAATTATCATTATTATTACTACTTCCCTGGGAAGTGCTTGTGTCCAGTGAAGATCTTTTAGTGCCTCAGCATGGGGAAGTCTGGCCCCCTCTCTTTCCTCCATCCCCAGCGGTCTCTCCATGTAGGCTCGGCTTAGGGAGGAAGCTGGTGGGAGTATGGTGGGAGGACAGGACAGGAGAGCTGACAACCTCTTCCTCACTAGAGCTGAGGTCAGCCCGAAAGAGAGCCAGAGTAGGTCAGCCCCTAGGTCTCCTGTGCTCAACTGCTTACTCTTCTCCCATCATGATGGGAGTTGGCAGGAGGCGCTGGGGGATGGTGGGTGTGGTGGAGGACAAGGGAGCTCTTTTCTGCTGTGATGGTTTGGCTGATGGAGGAGCCAGGTTTGGTTTAGTAGATTCAGAATATCATCTCAGCCAAATCATTGGTTTGGAGGAGATTGCTTTTCTATGTTTTTCTTCATCCTCCCAGATCTCTAAGCACTTCGCAAATTGAATTCCAAACTAATTCTAAATTTAATTAGCTCCCATTGGCAGAGCACTTTCAGGATAGAAAACGCTGTGTCAGTACTGAGTCTAATCCCATCACTGTGCAGACTCCAGTGGCGGAGAAGGGGGTCTGAGCTCTAGCCCGGGACAGGACGGCTACCAGAGGGCCCCTGGATCCAGCGCCCTGCACTGCACTCTGTGCTGGGCTGTTGCCATGCTGCTCCTGGGCTGAGACCCAGTGGGGAGAGGTTCCCTGTGTGGCTCTGTTCTGGCTTCCTCCTTCCCAGGAGATGTTGGAATTGAGCAGCTGTTGAGCATGGAGCATCCCAGCACCATCCTCCACCCTTCACCAGGACCCTGGGTCCTTCTGGTCTGATTGTCCAGATAGCTCACTGTCAGTAGTCCATTCTGAGCCTTCTGAAGGAGCTGGCATCCTTGGGCTGTGGGATGACGTGGGTGGGCAACGAGGTCCGGGAGGGCGGCTGGAGGCAGGAGCATCTCCCTGAAGTCTAGAGAAGCAGTGTAGTCTAATGGAAAGAGCACGGAACTGGGAGTCAGAGGACCAAAGAACGTTCAGTCCATGTCTCTCCACTCCTCAAGAACCTCCAATGGCTGTCCAACCACCTCTACATCAAACAGGAACTCCTTAACACTGGCTTTAAAGCACTCAGTCAGCTCACCTCATCCTACCTCACCTCACTAATCTACAACTGCTAAGCTCATACACTCTGCTCCTCTAGAGCCAGCATACTCACTGTGCCCCAATTTTATCTATCTCACCGCTAACCCTTTACCACATCCTCCCCCTATCTTGGAACTCCCTCCCCCTCCACATATGCCAGACCCCCATTGTCCCCACCTTCAAAGCATTATTAAGGTCACATCTCCTCCACAAGGCCTTCCCCGACTAAGCCCTCTTTTTCCTGGCTCACTCTCCCTTCTGCATCATCTATGCATTTGGATAGATGACTTTGGACATTTGATAGTCAATCGATCATATTTATTGAGTACTTACTCTATGCAGAGCACTGTACTAAGTGCTGAGGTAGTTATAAATTAATCAGATTGGACACCATCTCAAGAGCCCTCTTATTTTTCTCCTACTTCTCCCCTCCTTTCTTCCTCCACTTTAGTCTTCCCTTCTTTTTTCTCCTGCTCCCATTACTGTTAGATATAATTCCTTTAGTAAAAGCCCCTCTCCAGTTTTGGGGTTGCAAAAATTTTGGAAAAGAGTGGGACAACTATGAGTAAATATATTAGGAGGGAGAACACATATTAAAGCTTCATTCTGCAGGTGAGGTAACTGAGGCACAGAGAAGTTAGTGACTTGCTCAAGGTCACCCAGCAGACATGTGGCAAACCATTCATTCATTCATTCATTCAATAGTATTTCATTCATTCAATAGTATTTATTGAGCGCTTACTATGTGCAGAGCACTGTACTAAGCGCTTAGTATTTATTGAGCACTTACTATGTGCAGAGCACTATACTAAGCGCTTGGAATGTACTTATTGGCAACAGATAGAGACAGTCCTTGCCCTTTGACGGGCTTACAGTCTAATCGGGGGAGACAGACAAGAACAATGGCAATAAATAGAATCGAGGGGAAGAGCATCTCATTAAAACAAAGAGCATCTCATTAAACCAACATTAGAACCCAGGTTCTCTGTCTCCCAGGCCTGTGCTCCTTCCACTAGGCCATGCTGCTTCCATAGGAATGCGGAGAGAACAGCTTTGGAGTCAGAGAAGTGGGTGAAAAGGTTATCCACACCAGCTTAGCCTCCCTTCCAGTCTGCATTTGGTTTTCATGGACCAACTTTGGCTCAGCTGTCTGGCTGGGAGTGAGGGGGTGAGTTCAGCTCATTCAGCTTTTGGGGTAAGCCAGAGGTGTTTGGAGGAAATGGTTCTAGAGGGAAAAAAAGCCCTGGTAGCCTTACTCCACTGTCCTCTCCCTAGAAATTATTACAGTGCTCTGCAGACAGTAAGCCCTCAGTAAATACTATTGATTGATTTAATTAACACTGTCTTATGGTTGATGCAAACTGTTACTGGACTATAAAGAATGTTACCAGCTTTCTCTTCACTCCCCTGAGGAGTACAAGGAGTAAATAAAAATTAAAAGTTGTGATTTTTTCCTTCTTGACCACGGTAAATAATAGTAATATGTGTCAGTTATAGGGTAGATATAGGATAATCAGGTTGGACACAGTCCCCACCCCACATGTGGCTCATAGTCTAAATAATCATTGATATTACTATTATTATTGTTATATTTTTTAAGGAACTCACTTTGTGTCAAACACTAGTCCAAACTCTAGGGTAGATACAAGGTTATTAGTTTGGACACAGCCCCTGTCCTACATGGAGCTCATAGTCTAAGTAGGAGAGATAACTGGCCTTGAATCCTTATTTAACAGTTGAGGAAATGGAGGGACAGAGAAGTTAAATGACTTGCCCAAGGTCATACAGATGGACTAGTGGTGGAGTCAGGATTAGAAATCAGAGCCTCTGACTCCCAGGCCTGGGCTCTTTCCACTAGGCCATACTGCTTCCCATGACACAAGTAATGACCCATTGAGGGCAAAGGGCACTGAACATTTGCCCTAAGGCCTGAAGGTCAAAGTATGCTTCTTGCCCTTATCCAGAAGTGGGGTTGGGGGAAACAGTTCCTCTGGCCTCTCTAATTCCCCTGCCCCTACCCAACTCTGATGTCAACAGGATGATATCACCAATTCTGAGAAGCTTAGTGTCCTGGCATCCTGGAAATGTGTCCTTGCTGCTGGGGAGAAGGAGCGCAGTCTTGCTTAGAGTAGGAGCTCTGGTCAACATTCCTTCCCTGGGGATTGTGGGATGCCTCCCTTAGCTCCCCTGGCAGGCCCATTCTGCTGCCATGGAAGATTACATGGAAAGCTCTTGGGTATCTATCTTGTTGGGGTACCCAGTAGGGAGAGACCTATTCTTCCAGCTTTATGTGCTCCCAGGCTGCTGGGGGCTCCCTCAGGCCATCATAAAGGGCGTGGCTGGGGAGATGAGGGGGCTCCAGGATATCCAAACACTAGCAGTGGTCGTGATCACAGAGGAGAAGAGGAGGAGAAGGAGGAGGAAGAGAAGGAGGATGCAGGGGTGTGATCTCGGCCTCCATGTTGGGTTTGTTGTTGCTGTTTATGTCTCAGAACTTGAAGGCTTTGATAAAGAGTATTTATTTGAGAACTTTGCCCAGCACTTGCTATACAATCAGTGCTAATGAGGACTCCCAGGAAATAAATTGGATCCCGGGCACTGGCACAGCACAAAATAAACATTTCCCTCACGCAGCCACAGCCTCCCTGGGTGCCCTGAAGCTGGGCCTTGTGGCAGCGGTGTGTCTTGGCTGACTCATCCTCAGGACGGAGCGATGTGTCGGGTTCTGAGTGACCAGGCCTGGCTTCGTCCCATGGTCCTTGAGAGCCAGCCGCCGGGCCCACAGGTCACTGTCCCGGACCTCCCAGCAGGTGTTCCCACAGAGAACAAAAGAGGAATCACTCCATCAACCAATCATTGTTGAGCACTTACTATGTGCAGAGCACCATACTAACCGCTTGGAAGAGTACAGTAAAACAGAGTTGGTAGACACATTCCTTGTCCACAAGGAGCTTACAGTCTAAAGGGCTAGGTTTCAAAATGGAGAGTCTAGGTTTTCTGGGGGTCTGGCCCAGAATCAATTAATCAACCAGTGGTATTTACTGAGAGCTAACTCTATGCAGAACACTGTACTAAGTGCTTGGGAGAATACACTGCAACAGAGTTGGTAGACATGCTTCCTCCCCACAAGGAGCTTACAGTCTAGAGGGGAAGACAGATATTAAAATAAATAGCCAATGTGTACATAACTGCTTTAGGGCAGGGAGTGTGGTGAAGTTCAAGTGCTTTAAGGGTATAGATTCATGTGCATAGTGACACAGAAGGGAGAGGGAGTCAGGGAAATGACTGCTTAGTTGGGGAAGGCCCCTTGGATTTTAATAAAGCTTTGAAGGTGGGGGGAGTGGTGATCTGACAGATGTGAAGTGGGAGGGAGTTGCAGGCTAGAGGTGATCAAGAGTGAGATAGACAGACATGAACCTTGAACCCTTCCTCCCCCATCTCCCATGCTCCGTGGTCTCTCCCAATCTTGGTCTAGTCACAGAGTGGTGTTGGCCAAAGATCTGGACAGGAAGAGCCAACTCCCGGCCCTTCATTTGATGTCCCCACAGGAAGGGCAGTGAGCAGAGTGGCTAGAGATGACCCTCATGAATACTAGAAAGGGAGACGCACGGGATGTCACACACATTGCTATGGGCACACAATGTGACACAATGACTTCACACTCGCCATTATGCAGATGTTTGTCAATCACGTGGGATCCTAGAGCGTTTCTCAGGGGGTCCTCCCACTGGCTCCAGAGCCTCTCAGATCTCTGGGAATGCTGGTGCCACATGTGAACCGTGGAACTCTGCAGCAAGAGTGCGGTAGAGGAGGCTGGATGCAGAAAATAAACCAACCAGACATTCTGGTGTCTAAGCACTCATCTGGACTCTAGACTGTCTGGTTTTCAGCTGGCTTGCCCTATGCCAGGTACAGTTACAGAACTGGACACCTTCATGAGTGAATTTTTAGAGAGCAGCGTGGCCGAGTGAAAAGAGCAGGGCCTAAGACTCAATCAACCAGGGAGTCAAGAGGACCTGGGTTCTAATCCTGACTCTGCCACCAGCTTGCTGAATGACCTTGGGCAAATCATTACCTTCTCTATGCTGCAGTTTGTTCAACTGGAAAATGGGCATCTGATCCTGTTTTCTCTCCCCCTTAGACCGTGAACTTCAGTTGGGACAGGGACTGTGTCCAACCTGATTATCTTATGTCTACCCCAGTGCTTAGTACAGTGGTAGGCACAGAGTAAGCACTTAATAATTACCACCTTAATAATTATTATTTGGTTTTCAAGCCTCAGCCTCCTTCCTCTTGGCTCTTGCTGCCAAGTTCCATAGCTTAGAAGTGGCACCAGTGCATAGAGAGACTTCGGAGGGCAAGACAGGGGTTTTGTATTAAGGGGAGGGGGGTTAGAGGCACTTTATAGGATCTGTGAACACCCTCAGAGAACCTCTTCAGGTGTGTCCCTATGTCCTTATGGCATCTATAAAGAACATTATTAAAGTACCTTATCAGAAGTCACGCTATCATCAGTTTAGTTTGGGGGTCTGAAATTCTCTTGGTGGCCATCCGAGCCCTGGGAGATGCAGGGGTTTAGTTTGGAGTAGTAGAGAAGAGGGAACTATATGCCTGGGGATGCTAGGGGATGAAGGTCTATCTGTCTGTCTGTCTGTCTGTCTCCTGGGCCCTCTTAGAGGCTAACAGAGAGGACAGGAGGAGCAAAGCATGATGGTTTGTGCAGTGGAGAAGGAGTTTGTCCAGTTCTATTCTTCTGTCTAGCCAAGGAGTTGGAAAGATAACTAAATTAAGTATGCGTGGTTGGATGGATGGATGGATGGATGGATGGATGGATGGATGGATGGATGGATGGGGAGACCTTCCTCCATCCCACCCCCACCCCAGGCCACAGCAGAAGCACAGCTGCCTCTATTCGCCTTTGGCATATTTTACCTTAGATTGGTGGAAGGGGCTGGGGAAGTGGAAGGAGGGAGGAGTGAAATTAAAATTTCTCTTTGAGAAGTTAACAGCTTCCCAATTAAAGGATTTTTATTTACAAAATGCCTTAGGGGCCTTTTCAATCAAGAGACTCTTCTGAATGATAAAAGAAGTGTGGACGGGGCAAGTGGTTTGGAAGAGAAGAAGGAGGAAAAGGAGGAGGAGAAGGATTAGGAAGAGGAGGAGGAAAAGGATTTGGAGGAGAAGGAAGAGGAGAAGAAGGAGAAAGGGAAGGAGGAGAAAGAGAAAGGGGAGGAAGAGGAGGAAGGAGAAAGTGGAAGACCTGAACCCTTGTTTCTTGGAGCCACCTCCTCCCCTTTCTTTCTCTCTCTCTCTACCTCCTCAAACTCCCCTAGTGTCCCCCGCTGCTCCTACACAAGGCTAGGGGCCCTTCCTGTTGAGCTCATAGTAGGTTTTATCTCTCTGGGGTCATGACTTGGCACCCAGGTCAATCAATCAATTAATCAATCATATTTAGTGAGCACTTATTGTGGGCAGAGCCCTGAAATATGTGCTTGGGAGAGTGTAATAGAGTTGGTAGATTTGATCCCTAACTTCCAGGAGCTGATAATTTAGTGGAGCATACCATCTAGTTCAAACCCAGAGAGTTTAAAACTATTTCCTCCTGTCTGAGCTAATACAGTTGTGCCCAACAGGGTAATAATATTAATAATAGCAATGATAATAACAATATTTTGTTAAGCACTCTTTATGTAGCAAGTGCTGTACTAAGCACTGGGGTGAATACACATAATCATATTAGACACAGTCCCTGCTCTACATGGGGCTCATGGTCTAAGGGGGAGGGAGAACAGATATTTTAGCCCCATTTTACAGATGAGGAAACAGGCCCAGACAAGCTAAGTGACTTGCCCAAGGTAAGTAGTGGAACTGGCATTAGAACCCAAGTTTTCTGACTCTTTTCCCGCTAGGTCTCAATACATTCTTGGAGATCTAAGAGGACTAGATGGTCAGCTCCTTGAGGGCAGGGATCTTGTCTACCAACTTTATTTTATTGGATTCATCTGTAAAATGGGGATTAAGATCGTGAGACTCACGTGAGACAACCTGATTACCTTGTATCTACCCCAGTGTTTAGAATAGTGCTTGGCACGTAGTAAGTGCTTAACAAACACCATCATTATTATTATTTTCCCTAGGGTTTGTTACAGTGTTCTGTGCAAAGTAAGCATTCAGGGAACAAACACCACTGACTTATTGAAATGTGTTTCCCCAGCAGTAGTCCAGCATCCCATCCTTCCCCCACCCAGGGACAGGGGCTCTAGCCCCACTCTAGCCCCACCCATCCCCTCTTGCCCATCGCCCCCCACCGAGGACTCATCAGGGCCAGATGTGAATGGTGCCTAGTTATAGGCCCATTCACCTACTCTGGCAGGGGGCCGGACCAGCCCAGTGGGGGAGTTGGGTTCAACTCAGCCAAGGTCTGGCCCAGCCCAGCAGTGGCTGGCCCAGCCAGACGGGGGTTCCAACTAGCCCAGCGGTGGTCTGGCATAGTCCAGCATTTCCGATATACATTCTGCTGGCAGGCTGACCTAGACCACCTGAACCGAGCCCCAGAGTCTGGGGGGTGCAGGGGCAGCATTTCTCTATGGTCACCTAAGTCTCGCTGCTCCCTCTGCTCTGAAACAATTTCACTTCTGCTTTTCTCTCCCCATCTCTGCCCCTAGGGTTTAGCACTCCTACCTTTGCTAGGACACTTTGGCCTAGGGCTTTCCAGACTTTAGTCCCCTTCCTGCCTCTCTTCTGGACCAGCTAACCTCCCTCCCAGGGCCCGCCAAAGTCATTCAGACACGGGATATCTATTGTTTGCATGTCTGGACTTTCCTCTTGCCTGCTTACACCAGCTTTTTTCCTGTTTTTGTCTCCTCTCTCTTTCTCTCTCTCTCTCCACGGCTCCCGCCCCCACCCCCCCACCCCCAGCTGTGGGGATGGGAGGTACCACAAGGAGAGGAAAGGGTAAAGGCAAGAAGTTGCCCATGACCAGGACAGAAGCCAGCATCAGCTCAGGGGAATGATCAATCAATCAATCAGTCATATTTACTGAGAGATTACTGGGTGCAGAACAGTACTAAATTCTTGGGAGAGTACAGTATAACAGAGTTGATAGACACATTCCTTGCCTAAAATGAGCTTATAGTCTAGAGGGTGAGACTGGAATTAATACAAAAGAAAAATTACAGATATATACGTAAGTGCTATGGGGTTGAAGGGGGTTGAATAAAGGGAGCAAATAAGAGTGATGCAGAAGGCAATGGGAGAAGAGGAAATAAGGGCTTAATCAGGGAAGGCCTCTTGGAGGAGTTGTGCCTTCAGTAAAGTTTTGAAGGTGAGGAGAGTAATTGTCTGTTGGCTATGAAGCGGGAGGGGGGCATTCCAGGCCAGAGGCAGGATGTGAGCGAGGTCAGGGGGGACATAGATGAGATTGAGATACAGTGAGTAAGTTGATGGGATGATGGGATGATGATGATGATGGGATGGGGGAGGGGAGGTACTACTTTGCCTAGTTCAGAAGATGGCATCATCCCAGGGGCATCAAGGAATGGGGAGCAAGTAGTACTCTGCCCATTTTACAGTGGGCATAGCAAAGTGAGGTATCTTGGCTGAGATTCCCCAATCAGCCAGACTATGCGTGGTGCTTGTAGTCCACAGGCTGGTGGGGGAGGGCTGGGAGGAGGCCTGGGAGATGTTCAAGGGACAAACATATCTAGTCCATCTCTTAAAACAGGGCTGGGCACATAGTAAGCACTTAACAAATACAATAATCATAATAATAATCATTTTGATATTTGTTAAGTGCCATGCACTGTACTATGCACTGCAGTAGAGACAAGATAATCAGGTCCCACATGGGACTCGCAGTGTACAGAAGAGGGAGAACAGATATTGAATCCCCATTTTGCAGCTGAGGTTACCGAGGCATAGAGAAGTTAAGTGACTCGCCCAACATCACAAAGAAGGTAAGTGGCAGAGTTGGAATTAGAACACAGGTCCTCTGACTCCTAGACCTATGCTCTTTTCACTAGGTCACATTGCTTCTCTAAGGTATCATAATACTAATTCAATAATAATAATAATAATGGTATTTGTCAAGTGCCTACTATGTGCCAGACACTGTACTAAGCACTGGGGCGGAGATGAGCAAATCAAGTTGGACAGAGTCCCTGTCCCACATGGGGCTCACGGTCTCAATCCCCATTTTATAGATGAGGGAACTGAGGCACAGAGTAGTGAAGTGACTTGCTCAAGATCACGTGGCGGACAGATGGCGGAGCCGGGATTAGAACCCATGACCTTCTGACTCCCAGGCCCAAGCTCTATCCACTACACCAATACCATAATATCAAAATCATCATAACTATTATTATTATTATAATCTTTGGTGTCTGTTACGGCCAGGGGCACTTGGGTTCATGTGATGATGGCATCTCCTGACCAGATATGAAGGACAAGCCTCATGTCCACCAATTCTAGTTCTAATCCTCTGGACTGCAGGCTCGTTATAGGCAGGTATCGTGTCTACCACCTCTGTTGTACTCTCTAAAGTGCTCAGTACAGTGCTCTACACACAGTAAGCGCTCAATAAATACCATTAATTATAAGCAGCGTGGCTCAGTGGAAAGAGCACGGGCTTTGGAGTCAGAGGTCATGGGTTCGAATCCCAGCTCTGCCACTTGTCTGCTGTGTGACCTTGGGCAAGTCACTTCACTTCTCTGTGCCTCAGTTCCCTCATCTGTAAAATGGGGATTAAGACTGTGAGCCCCACGTGGGACAACCTGATTCCCCTGTGTCTACCCCAGCACTTAGAACAGTGCTTGGCACATGGTAAGCGCTTAACAAATACCAACATTATTATAGAGAAGCAGCATGGCTCAGTGGAAAGAGCACGGGCTTTGGAGTCAGAGGTCATGAGTTCGAATCCCAGCTCTGCCACTTGTCTGCTGTGTGACCTTGGGCAAGTCACTTCACTTCTCTGTGCCTCAGTTACCTCATCTGTAAATGGGGATGAAGACTGTGAGCCCTACGTGGGACAACCTGATTCCCCTGTGTCTACCCCAGCGCTTAGAACAGTGCTCTGCACATAGTAAGCGCTTAACAAATACCAACATTATTATGATTATTAGTAGTTGTAATAGAAGTAGCAGCAGCAGCAGAAGTAATGTAGTTGGAAGGGTATTTATTGAATCCCTGCTGCGTATATTACTTGGAAAAGTTCAAGACATATTCCTTGCCCCTAAAACATTTACAGTCACTAATAGGGAAGACAGACATTCAAATATATGTGATAAAATATAAAGAAACAGCAGTGTAGAGCAGCATCATGGTCTAATGGAGAGAGCATAGGGACCTGGGTTCTAATCCTAGCTCTGCCATTACGTGTCAGCTGAGTGACCTTGGGGCAAGTCACTTCATCATCATCAGTAATATTTATTGAGCGCTTACCATGTGCAGAGCACTGTATTAAGTGCTTTGGAGAATATACTGAATAGAGTTGGTAGATATGTTCCCTGTCCACAGCGAGCTTACAGTTTAGAGGAAGACAGTTTTATAAATCAGGGCATGGAGGGAGAAGAGGGGCTAGAAGTAGACTTCTGAGGCTGGAAAGGGTGGAGCCAGTTGGTTTGTATCATCCGGTTGGGTTGTATTGTAGGAAGGAAGTGGGCCCACATCAAGCAAGGTGTGGCCTGGCTTTGGCTGGTTTAGGGACGAGAGGAAGATATACCCCACAGAAAGACAACCCTACCCGAGAAGCCTGGGCTTGAAAGAACAGTCTAATCCCGGCTCCGCCACTTGCCTGCTGTGGGACCTCGGGAGAAGCAGCGTGGCTCAGTGGAAAGAGCATGGGCTTTGGAGTCAGGGCTCATGAGTTCGAATCCCAGCTCTGCCACTTGTCAGCTGTGTGACTGTGGGCAAGTCACTTAACTTCTCTGTGCCTCAGTTCCCTCATCTGTAAAATGGGGATTAAGACTGTGAGCCCCACGTGGGACAACCTGATTCCCCTATGTCTACCCCAGCGCTTAGAACAGTGCTCGGCACATAGTAAGCGCTTAACAAATACCAACATTATTATTATTATTATTATTATTCACTACTCTGTACCTGTTTCTTCACATGCAAAATGTGGATTCAACACCTGTTCTCCCTCCCTCTTACACTATGCACTCTTCATGGGACAGGGACTGTATCAGTCTGACCCGATTATCTTCTATATATCCCAGTGTCTGGCACATAGTAATAGGGGCTTAACAAATCCCACAGTTATTTTTAAGATTCTTGGGGACCTCTGCTGAGTCACTGTGAGACTCCAGCCTGGGCTTCTTAATTCTTCATCCAGTTCTTCCTGAATCTTGCCATCACTTAGCCAAAAAAGTTTTAGAAGAGTGTTTGATTTTGCTGGACATTCCCCAGCCAACCCTGGGAAGCGACCAAACTGGCTTTGGGGGGTGGTCCCAGGCCAACCCCCAAATTAAAATAGACTATTTCTTTAGAAATGAAAAATGGCACTAATATAAGGAAAAGCACACTAAGCTGTGCATTAAATGAACAGAACGACTTTCGGTATTAATTCAGACTAAATGGGCGTCACACGGGGAACGGGAAAGGCCAGATGGATATATTGTAACAAATTATTGGTTCCCAACCAGAATAATTCTTAATGTGCAAAAACAACAGAATAAGAGGGCTCCTTGGATTATTAAACCAACAGTCTCCCATCGATCGGCAAGTTCCATGCATCTTCATTCCAGTTAATGTTACCTTTGTGTCAACAAATGGATTTCCCCCTCACATCCCCTTCCCACCCCTCCTCCGCCCCCCGGAACAAATAATGTCTTCTGTTAGGTGGTAATCTTCCCTCTGACTTGGTTGTCATGGCTCAACTCTTTTCCTCCACCGCAAAAATGATGGGAGGGAGCATGGTCTAGAGGAAAGAATGCAGGCCTGGCAGTTAGAGGACTTGGGTTCTAATCCCAGTTCTGTCACTTGTCTGCTGTATGACCTTCACCAAGTCACTTCATTTTGCTTCTATAAGGGAAGCAGCATGGCTCAGTGGAAAGAGCCTGGACTTCCGAGTCAGAGGTCATGGGTTCGACTCCCAGCTCTGCCACTTGTCAGCTGTGTGACTGTGGGCAAGTCACTTAACTTCTCTGTGCCTCAGTCTCCTCATCTGTAAAATAGGGATTAACTGTGAGCCTCGCGTGGGACAACCTGATTACTCTGTATTTCCCCCAGTGCTTAGAACAGTGCTCGGCACGTAGTAAGCGCTTAACAAATACCAACATTATTATTATATCCACCCACGGGCTTAGTACAGTGCTTGGTGCATAGTAAGTGCTTAACAATTACCATTAAATAAAAATCTTGTTGCTCCGATGAAAAGCCTGGGGTGTAGAGGCCATTTTATCTTGAATCCTGGAAGCTGGAGGTGGTTTCTGGGACCAGAGGTAGAGGCCAGAACACTGCAACTCAAGACAGGGAAAGGCTGAAAGGTTGGCTTGGAGAGTAGGGAGCAAAGGAGAGTGATAAGGACTTGCAACCCAGCTCCACCCCTTACCCCCATACCCTTTCCTCTAGAATCCCCCATGATCCCTTTCTGGGTGCTGGCACAGCTGTCAGGAGGCTAGGTCTGACTGGCTGAGTGAGCTGTAGAGAACAAGACAGTAGGCAGGTGCCATCTCCCCTGGGGAAGGTGAAAATAATAATAATGATATTATTAAGAATAATAGTAATGCTGGTGGTATCAGTTAAGTGCTTACTAAGTGCCATGCAATGAGGTATTGGACACAGTCCCTGACCCACACCGGGCTTACAACCTAATGGGGTGGGAGAACAGATATTTCATCCCCCATTTTACATATGAGGAAACTGAGACACAGGGAAGTGACTGACCCTAGATCACACAGCTGAGATTAAGATGCAACAGGCTGGGAGCCCAGGAACCTGAACTGCCTGGGATGACAAATATTCATGCTTTATACTGAACTGGTCAGTTTCCAGATGACCTGCCCCATCTAATAGTAATGATAATAACGAGGACAGTAATGATTATTATTATTGTGGTATTTGTAATGTGCTTACCATGTGCTCAGCACCGCATTAAGAGTTGGGGTAGATACAATATAATCAGGTCCCACATGGTGTTCACATTCTAAGTAGGAGGGAGAACAGGAATTGAATCCTCATTTAAAGATGATGGAACTGAGACCCAGAGAAATGAAGTGATTTTCCCAAGGTCACACAGCAGAAAGTGGCAGAGCCTGGTTCAGAACCCAGGTCTTCTGACTCCCAGGTCCATGGTTTTTCCAGGAGGGCCCTTTGCTTCAGAGTTGGCCCTGAACAGATATGGCACAGGATGCCTTTATATCCTGTGTTTTCATTTTCAGTGTCCAGCCTCCCTCTTGCCACTGAGTTCCAAGTCTCAGAAGTGGCGTGTGCATTTACAGTGACCTGGAAGAGGAACACAGAGGTTCTGGAGTGAGTGGTGGTGGCAGTTGGGAGGTTCTCCTCTAAAAACGCTTTTGGTTCAGGTGGTCCCAGACCAACTTCTTCTAAATGGTGTCAATGTTGTTATCATGGTGGGCTGGGCATTCAGGGTAACACATGTTGGCCTCCTTGGCCAGTTTCTGTGAAAGCCTCCGATGGCCACTCTGGGAGCTGGCTGGTTCTGGCTCACCAGAGTCTTCATTCTTCTTCATCCTGACAGGTCACATCTCCTCCAAGTCTTTTCTTCGACTCTCTCTCCCTTCTGTGTCTCCCTGGCTCTTGGATCTGTACTCTTTGGGCACTTGATATTCACCTCACCCTCAGGCCCACATCTCTTATGTACATAGCCTTGATTTAAATGTCTGTAACCCCTTCTAGACTATAAGTTCTTCGAGGGCAGGGAACATGTCTGCCAGCTCTGTTGTATTCTCCCAAGTGCTTAGTACAGAGCCCTGTATGTGATAAGTGCTCAATAGAAAAAATAAAAGGAAGGCGAGAAGGAAACGGTTTGACAAGCAGAAGAATGTTGTCTCCCATTTAAGAGATATGGGGCTAATTGTGTGTATGTGTGTGTTTGTGTGTATGTGTCTTTGTGTCTATGTGCGTCTGTGTGAGTGCGAGTGTGCGGTCCATTGACAATCAGAGAAATAAATTACCACATATTCAACCCACCAAATGTTCCTTCTGTTTGGTATAATGGAGCAAGAAGCATAATTTTCCCCTGGAGCGACGGCTGCAGCCCAACTGCTTTCTCATTTTCTTCCCGAAACCTGTTTAAAATGTTTGCCGGCTTGTGGCCATTGGCCTGCTCCTCTTCTCCCCTCTGGCCCCGGCCCCAGCCCCAGCCCCGCCTCCAGTTTTCTCTTGGCCCATCCAGGGGGAGCCTTGGGGTGCAGTAGGTCCCCTCCTCTCCACCAGCTCCCGAGTTGCAGGGACACCAGGTTTAACACTCTCTTTTCCCCAGGTCTCTGCTGGCAGCCTGGGTCCTGCTCTGGGCACAAAGGCACCTGTGCTGCTGCTGCCTGGGGTTGGAGCTATGAACGGAGTGTGAACGAGAAGGAGAAGAAAGAGGAGGAGGAGAAAGATGAGGAGGAGGGAGGGAGGATCGGGGGAACTGGAAGGAGGAGTCGAGGGAGGTGGGAGGGAGAGTTAGTGGGGAGCCAAGCTTGCAGCCTGGAGCTGCTGACCCAGGCGGGGCTGGTGATTTGGGTCAGAGGCTGTGAGTTAAATTGGATGGCGAAGGTCCCTGCCCCACGTGACCCTGCCTGTACAAGCAAATCAGGTTGTATGCAGTCCCTGTCGCACAAGGGGCTCACATTCTAAATGGGTGGGAGAACAGGTGTTGAATCCCCCTTTATAGACTGAGGCCCAGAGAAGTGAAATGACTTCCCCAAAGGCACCCAACGGGCAGGTGGAGGAGCTGGGATTAGAACCCAGTTCCTCTGACTCCCAGGCCCAGGCTCTTTCCACTAGGCCTGCTGTTTCTCAGCTTGCAATTTTCCCTGGTTTTTCCTTGTCGGCCACAAAAGTGATCAGCTGCTCTCTTCGCACCCAACTTTCCTTATTAGCTTAGAGTGTATCTAAAATGGTCGGTGTGCCTTCTTCAACCTCCCTTTGGGCCTTTTGCCTTCTTCTGAACAAAAAGGAGCATGTGCAGGTCAGGGAAAGCTGAGATAAAGGCACACTTCACAGACCCTAACATCACATTCTAATCACTCAATCAGTGGTACTTACTGAGCGCTTACTATGTACGGCACACTGGACTGAGTGCTTCTAGTGTCACAAATCTGAGCAGGTTGGCTTTGTGGAAAGATCACGGGCCTAGGAGTCAGAGGACCTGGGTTTTAATCCCAGCTCTGCTGGTTGCCTGTTGTGTGGCCTTGGGTGAGTCATTTCTCTTTTGACTCAATTTCCTCATCTGTAAAATGGGAATTCAATTAGCCTATTCTCCCTCCTATTTAGAGTGTGTGCTTCATGGGGACAGGGTTTTTGTCCAATCTGATTAACTTGTATCTACCTCAGCACATAGTACAGTGCTTGACACATATTAAGCACTTAACAAATAATAATTTCTGCTGCTATTCAGATCCAGAGGAGAAGAATGTGGTGGGGAGGAGGGAGCTATTCTGGGAAAACGGAGAAAGGAGGGAGAAGAAGGAGAATGTGGAAGGAGGGAAATGGGAGTGGCTGAACCTCTCGTTGGTGATAATTCTGCCAACATCTGTTGTCGAGCTGGTGGTGTGGGAAATATATTCACTGGCATAGCCAGGTCCATGGAGCCAGGGTTAGATGGCATACAGACATATTTACTATCTAAATATCCAGCTCCATAAAGGGCCGTGGGGCCGTGGATTTGGGGAGGGCGAGGGAGAAGGCTGGACTTGTTGATAATGTCATAAACAGGCAGCCACGTTTATGGATCCCAGGAAACGGCGCGGGAATTTGCGGCTTGACAATTGTGCATCCTTTGGTTCCGGGGACGAGGACACTGGGAGGGAAGGATGAGCAATAACTCACCAAGCCCGTGGTCTGGAGAAGGGCTTCGGCAGCGATAATGAACACATGATTGGGCTGTCGATGGACTGGCAGAGCGTGGGGTGGAGGAAGGCAGGCGCTGTTCAAAGCAAAGTATCATTCACCCCAGAGGGATGACTGGCGGGCAGAGCTGGGCAAGCCAGGGTCTTCATGGTGGAGATGAGGCGCTTCCCTCGGGGGTGAGGAGGTGGAGCCCACACTCTTGCATGGGTGTCATGTGGCAAAGCCCCCCTCAAGAGGGAGTGGGAACCTCCATGTGTCACCCCCCTGAGGAAATTGTGGCATGCAACCAGAACACCCCATTTTCAAAAGAACAAACGTCCCCTCTGGCACACGGCTGGAACCCCTGGTGCAGCTGTGCCTCCTCAAATACGATTGAATGAATGAACACCACCACCCCCTTCTGAATTCTGGCTACCATCGTTGCTGACTCCCAGCCTCAAAACGCCCCCTCCCCACATCCTTAGAAAGAATGGTCTGCCGGCCGGCCTTGAACCGACAACGTTCCCGAAAACTGTGGGTTATGTCAAATACGTTTTAAGTTGGAACCGATTTTCTCTTAGAAACTATGTTATCAATGGAAGTTTGGTTCCTAAGCCCAGGTCAGACACAGTCAGTCAGTCATTTGCATTTATTGAGCACTTGCTTGTGTGCAGAGCACTGTACTAAATGCTTGGGAGAATACAATATAACAATATAGAGTACAGACACATTCCCAGCCAAAAAGTCTAGAGGATGAGCTTACAGTCCAGAGTTCCCCAGGGTTGTGTACTCAATCAGAGGTGAGTAACCCAGCTTCCCTGGTGGTCTGGAGAGAGACCTAGACAGTCTCCCATCCCTTTCCTCCTTTCTCTCCTCTCGACCTCCATATTTTGGCCTCATAACCTCAGCAGTGGCACCCAGGCCTTCTCACCTCTCTCTAAACATAGGGACGGACCCAGAGACCTGCTTTATCCTGGCAGATGGGAGAGGAGTAGTAGATGGGAAAGAAAGGAAGTCCTGTCTCCTGGCCTTCCCAGGTCAGCCTGGGCCCTGCCAGCCCTACCCTTTATGGATCAATCAATCATTCATTGCTATTTACTCAGAACTTACTATGTGGAGAGCACTGTACTTTCATTCATTCAATCTTATTTACTGAGTGCTTACTGTGGGCAAAGCATTATACTAAGCACTTGTACTTGGGAGAGTACAGTAAAACTGAGTTAGCATGTGTTCCCTGCCCACAAGAACCTTGTTGTTTAGAGTGGGAGACAAGAGTAGAGAGCACGGGATGGGGAGTCATTCATTCATTCAATAGTATTTAGTGAGTGCTTACGATGTGCAGAGCACCGTACTAAGCACTTGGAATGTACAATTTGGCAACAGATAGAGACAATCCCTGCCCATTGGGCTTACAGTCTAATCGGGAGAGACAGACATACAAGAACAATAGCAATAAATAGAATTAAGGGACAACCTGGGTTCTCATCCTGGCTCTGCCATTTAATGTTGGTATTTGTTAAGTGCCGGCTCTGTGATCTTGGACCAGTCACTGTGCTTTTTTGTGCCTCAGTTTCTCCATCTGTTAAATGGGGATAACCTCTCTGACTTCATCTCTTTATACTGTGAGCCTCGGATGCCCTTAGCCTAGTGCTTAGTGCACCATTATTGAACACCTACTGTATGCAGAGCGCTGTACTGAACACTTCGGAGTGTTCATAATATTTGTTGAATAAGTACAGTGTAATGATGAGAATAATGATGATAATGATAATAATAATGAGAGTGCACAGTTGGAAAAAGGGAGGACAGGGGGTTGGGGATGTCCATGAAGACCAGGAAGCCCTGTTAGGAAGTGGGAAGAGAAGGAGAGAAGAGGGGTTGGCATTGAAAAAGTCAAATGCCAAAGGGAATTGAGGAACACTCTGGACCACTGTGGCCCACTTACCTGGGGCCGGCAGGGACCTGAACTCCTCAAAAACAGAGAGGAGGGAGGAGGAAAGAGAGGAGTTTTCTCTGTGACTCTTGATTGCCAGCAGGAGAGAGCATAATTCTGGGAAAACCAGGGGCAGGCTGCTATGGGGTGAAGAGATGGGTCTTTATGTATCCCAAGACAGTCTTGGTTGCTGGGAACTCTGGGGCAGACAATTCCCCAGGAGATGCAGATGGGCTCATTCCCAATCAAGAGTTTGGCTCCATCATTCATTCATTCATTCAATAGTATTTATTGAGCGCTTACTATGTGCAGAGCACTGTACTAAGCGCTTGGGATGAACAAGTCGGCAACAGATAGAGACAGTCCCTGCTGTTTGACGGGCTTCACCCAGAGGGGCACCTGGGGAGGGAGGCAAGATGAAATGCAGTGTGGCCTAGTGGATAGAGTGTGGGCCTGGGAGTCAGAAGGACCTGGTCCTAATTCCGACTCCTCCACTTGTCTGTTGTTTGACCTTGGGCAAGTCACTTAACTTCTCTAAGCCTCAGTTTCCTCATCTGTAAAATGGGGATGAAGACTGTGAGCCCCATGTGGGACACGGACCTAATGAGCATGTTATCTATCCCAGCCCTTAGTACGGTGCCTGGCACAAAGTTAAGCTCTTAAGAAATACTGTTTAAAAAAAAGACGGAAGATGAGGGTGAATGGTGGGATCGTTGCTGGTTTGGAAAGTGAGGGATCAGAGCAGGGATGAAGCCAGGGTGAGCCGGAGGTGGGTAGAGGCCCAGGCTCAGGGAAGACCGCGCTGCTGGGAGGATTCAGCCTGGCAGGGAGGGTCTGGGGGGCTCCAGCAGGACAAGAGGCCCCTTGGGACTTTGATGTGTGCAGCACTGCTTGCCGTGAAGCCTTAAAACTGTGAGTGTCTGTTGGAAGGGTTGGCGTACAGAGTTTGACTGATAACGTCGGCACGCGTGCTGTTGTGAGAGGCTGCAGCAAGCAACGAAATCTGGGGATGAAAGCTCGATAGTGACAATTATACATCTGTTACATGAAGGGCTTTGAACTCTTCAAAAGGAAGTCACTGGAGAAATCTCGAGCAGTGTGGTTTGTGTATTCCTCTCCCTCAGGAGAACAGAGAACTAGAGATGGCAAGCACTCGATTTTCTCTTGTGCAGAATAGGGGGGCGGGGTCCCACCTGTCCAGCAACCTCTGTTCCAGGGGTTGGAGGAGGAGCAGCTAAGCCTGTGAGAACCAGTTCCTTTCCGTGGATGGGCAACTGTCTGGGCAACAGTTGGAATCATTCAATGGTATTTATTGAATGCTTACTGTGTGCAGAGCACTGTACTAGGCTCTTGGGAGAGTAGAGTATAACAGAGTTGCCAGAAATATTCCTGAGGACCTTACAATTTAGCGGGGAAGACAGATATTAATATAAATAAATAAGTTACGGATATGTACATAAGTCCTGTGGGGCTGAGGGTGGGATGAATACCAAGTGCCCAAAGGGTACTAGTGGAGAGAGTGTGAGCCTGCAGGTCAGAAGGACCTGAGTCTTAATCCTGGCTCTTCCACTTGTCTGTATCTCAGTTCCCTCATCTGTAAAATGGGTGTTAAGTCACAGAAGGGAGAGGCAGTTGGGAAAAGAGGACTTAATTTTCTTGGAGGAAATATGACCTAAATAAGCTTCTGAAGGTGAGGAGAGGGGTGGTCTGGTATATATGAAGGATGAGAGCTTTCCAGACCAGTGAGTTGGAACCCCTATACCCAACCCCAAGGCGCCGGGTAATAAGGCTAAGGTTTACGGTTTGGGTAACACTGATTTCAGAGGGGTCCTGGCATGGGCAGAGCATGGAACCCTTTCTTTGTCTGGGCTGAGGGTGAAGCTGAAGGGGTCCCCCTTTGTGAGGTGATTGTCCCTCCCTGGGTATATGAACTACCAGTGCTTCAGTAAGTATCTGGGTACTCTTGGGTAACTCTGGGTGGGCTCCCTTGTTAGTCTGGTTATTCACCTTTTGGGGGCTAGCATGTGTGTGTGTTTGTGTGTGACTTGTGTAGGCTTCCTTGTTTGTGTGAGTGTGTGTGTGCTTGGTCAGTCTTCCAAGCGTGTGTGCGTGTGTGTGTGTGTGATTTTGTAGGCTTCCTGATGTGTGTGTGGGCACATACGCATCCCGCTGTACACAAACGCACATTCCGATTCCTCCCTGCTGTGCAAGCTGTACCTATTATACCATGAAATCTAAAATAGAAATGGTATGAAAGAGGAAGTCGGGGAAGGGCAAGGGTATTTCAGAGGATGAGGCACCTGGGTGCCGGAAAAAGAGAAGAACTGGGAGCTGGAGAGATAAAGACTGTTTGATGGAGGGTGTTCAAGTGGGCTCAGCAGGGGCTCCCATGTTTAACAGCAGATCTAGCAAGAGGAGCAGCCTGTCAACACAGAGGATCTGGGCAGAAATGGCAGAAGTAGAACAGAGTCTGGCCCCCTTTGCCCTAGCAGTGTTGCTTGTTCACTCCCAGGTTGGGTCCGTGCTCCTGCAGGGGCCAGTGCAAGCTTGGTGAGACATACCAGTGCACCAAACCTTGGTGGAAGAGATGGGAGCTTGGAAAGACTGGCTGGCTGGCACCCAGAGACACAGGTCCCCAGTGGCTCCGAGGGCTGGCATTGAGGGGCATGGCTCTCCACTTACTCTGAGGGCTGGAAATGAGGGGTTTGCCTCCCCAGTGGCTCTGAGGTCCAGCACCAGGGATGTGGGTCCCCAGCGGCTCCAGGGGCCGCCACCAAGGGGCATAGGTTTCCAGGGCCTCATATTGGCACTAAGGGGCATGGGTCTCCAGTGCCTCTGGGTGCTGGCACCGAGGGGCATGAGTCCCAATGCCTCCGAGGGCTGGCTCGGAGGGGCACGGTCCCCAGCACCTTTGAGGGATGGCACTGAAGGGCATGGGTCCACAGCATCTCTGAAGGTTAGCACCAAGGGGCACAAAACCCTGGAAGCTTTGAGGACCAGGACCAAGGCACACGGGTCCTGTGAGGCTTTGAGGGTTTGGGTTACATGGCCGCCCCCTGAGGGTCTTCGGCCTTTGTTCATTCATTCAATCATATTTATTAAGTGCTTACTGTGTGCAGAACACTGTACTAAGCGATTGGGAAAGTACAGAACAACAATATAGAGAGACAATCCCTGCCTACAATGAGGTCACAATCTAGAGTGGGGGAGACAGGCATCGGTACAAATAGACATCAATATATATAAATAAAATGACAGATATATACGTAAGTGCTGTGGGTCTGGGTGAGTGGGGAAGAGCAAAGGGAGCAAGTCAGGGTGACGCAGAAGGGAGTGGGAGATTAGAAAAAGTGGGGCT
The DNA here is from genome assembly GCF_004115215.2 of Ornithorhynchus anatinus. Lineage (NCBI taxonomy): Eukaryota > Metazoa > Chordata > Mammalia > Monotremata > Ornithorhynchidae > Ornithorhynchus > Ornithorhynchus anatinus. Next base: position 12,884,487 of record NC_041732.1, on the reverse strand, counting down.
TAGTCTGGGAAGACTTTTGAGAGACTTTAGTATCGTGAAGCCCAGCGGAGGGAATCCCAGGCCACGGATGGGCACCTGGGAGTTCTGTTTCAGACTCTGCCGTGGCTGGGCCTTGTTGTGGGGGCTGGGAATGACCCCTACCTGGGCCAGGGGCTGAGACCTGGGTCTGCCCTGAGCTCTCAGGATGCAGAGGAGCTGGACACCTGGACTTCTGGAGAGGAGGCCCAGAAACCTGGCCCAGGGATGATTGGTCTGTGTCTGAGAGGCTCTGCCACCCTATTTCACCCCTGACCCCCAATGTAACCAGGGTGGGAGAGCTCTGGGGTGGTTCAGAGGAGCCCGAGAGCACCTCTCACCCAACCTCAAGTGGTCTGTTCCTACAGGGAGCAACCCTGCCTCTCCCACTGGCTCAGGCAGCCAGACCTCAGGCTGCGACTCCGGCAGGCAGTCCCAAAAGAGTGCTCCCTCTCTAACGAGGGTTGGGAAAAGACGGAAGCAACCGGGGCTGGGGTGTCTGGGACTCTTGCAACCCCTGGCCAAAGATTCGCCCTCCACTCTAATCCAACAAGGGCTATTTCTCTGATGCCCTCTGCCCCTTGACCTCTGGTCAATTCATTCATTCATTCATTCATTCATTCAATAGTATTTATTGAGCGCTTACTATGTGCAGAGCACTGTACTAAGTGCTTGGAATGAACAAGTCGATAAGAGATAGAGACAGTTCCTGCCGTTTGACGGGCTTACAGTCTAATCGGGGGAGACGGACAGACAAGAACGATGGCAATAAATAGAGTCGAGGGGAAGAACATCTCGTAAAAACAATGGCAACTAAATAGAATCAAGGCGATGTACATTTCATTAACAAAATAAATAGGGTAATGAAAATATATACCGTTGAGCGGACGAGTACAGTGCTGAGGGGATGGGAAGGGAGAGGGGGAGGAGCAGAGGGAAAGGGGGAAAAGAGGGTTTAGCTGCGGAGAGGTGAAGGGGGGGTGGTAGAGGGAGTAGAGGGAGAAGGGGAGCTCAGTCTGGGAAGGCCTCTTGGAGGAGGTGAGTTTTAAGTAGGGTTTTGAAGAGGGGAAGAGAATCAGTTTGGCGGAGGTGAGGAGGGAGGACGTTCCAGGACCGCGGGAGGACGTGGGCCAGGGGTCGACGGCAGGATAGGCGAGACCGAGGGACGGTGAGGAGGTGGGCGGCAGAGGAGCGGAGCGTGCGGGGTGGGCGGTAGAAAGAGAGAAGGGAGGAGAGGTAGGAAGGGGCAAGGTGATGGAGAGCCTCGAAGCCTAGAGTGAGGAGTTTTTGTTTGGAGCGGAGGTCGATAGGCAACCAATGGAGTTGTTTAAGAAGGGGATTGACATGCCCAGATCGTTTCTGCAGGAAGATGAGCCGGGCAGCAGAGTGAAGAATAGACTGGAGCAGGGCGAGAGAGGAGGAAGGGAGGTCAGAGAGAAGGCTGATACAGTAGTCTAGCCGGGATATAACGAGATCAATGTCAATGGTCAATGGTCAATGGTCAATGTCAGAGACAGCTCCCATGGAGCTTGGGAAAAGAGTGCAGATCCAGGCAGATCTCGAGCATTTCCAAAAGAATGTGGATGTGGCCGATGTGGCCCCTCCACCTACTACTCCTGACAATCAACCCTCTCCTGCACTTTCCCCTCCCACCAAGCCCCAAAGCCCAGTAGCCCCCCCTTCAGTCCTAAGATGTCTTGTCTTCTCTAGGGGTTCCTGCCCCCAGCCCCAGCCCTCTCCTCTGCCCTTTGGGAGAAGAGCTTATCTTCATCTCTTCCTCCTCCACTCGACTACGTGACCCTCTCATCCTCAAGAATCTCTCGCTGTCTCCCCTTGGGGAGGAGTCTCCCTCCTTTCCTCTTTCCCTGGTTATCCCTGTGGTCATTCTAAGGGAAGACCCCTCCCAAGTCCCAGGGGGAAATTGGTTGTTGCCATCACCTCAAAAACTGGTCAGGAAGCAGACACTGAGCAAACCCAAGAAAATGGGCAGATCGAGAGAGGTGGTGGGAAATGAGGGAGTAGGGAGCCTGGAATCAGTCTCCCCCCTTACTGACACCTGGAGAGGTTCCTTCTAATTAGATCTGTAACTAACCGTGCCAAAGCGCCATCTCCACGCCAGGGTCCCAGGCAGATCATTACGGCGCTTTCTTTTGCAGGGAGGGGCCTCTCGGCATTTTAGCCGTCCACAGGGATGCGCACACATACCCACTCTCGACTCATTTAGGAAGGAAAAAAATGTGTTAATGGAGCTATTTCTGCGACTGAGAAGGACAATTTATTATAGTGGTGACAAACTTCATTTTAATGAGAGGCAAATTCCATATTATTTTTAACTTTAGCTCTGGAGGGGAACCTGAGGTGTTCAAGGCAACGATTGGCGTGAGCCCCACCGGGTGCAGAGAGTGGGGGCCCGGCAGGGGGTGAGGGGCGCAGGATTTTCTGGCCCAACCTGCCCCCTTCTCATGCTGCTTCTGCGTCTTGCTTTTGGCCCTTCCCCTGGTTTGAGCTCGCAGACAACCAAAGCCTTTGGCATTTAAGCTGGAGTCATGGAACAGAGTCTGTTCCTTCCAACTGCACACCCGAATGCTTAATACAGTGCTCTGCTCACAGCAAGCACTCAATAAATGCCACTCATTGATTTATTCCAAGATAAGTAACCCTGGGCGTGAGGGAGATCTTGGGGAGGGGGTAGGGAGAGATGAGCAGGAATCTGATTCTCTGAGAACCAGCCCCAAAGCTGAAGGTGAAGGGAGGCAGTGTGGCTTAGTGGAAAGAGCATGGGGCTGGGGGAGAGGGACAGGAGACCAGGGTCCAGGCCCTGGGCTGCCAAGCAATAGGACCCAAGGGAGCTTCCATAGTCCAGGATGGAGAGATTCTAGGACCAGGTTGGGCGGCAGGGGGGATCCAAGACAGAGGAGGTTAAACCAGCAGAGACCTCAGGGCCAGTGCCCTCCCAACCCTGGGACGGGAACCTAAACCTGCGCTGGTCTCCCATCTGCGGTGGTGGCAGGGAAGGGACGCCCAGGTTCAATTAGGAGAGATTTGCAGGTTGAGAGCAATCGGGCTGTTTCCCCATTCAGCCCTGGAGATAATCTCCCTCTTGAGTCAATCAGAGAGGCTGGTGAGAGGACCCTCGGCGGGAGCCGAGCTGCCCACAATCAAGCCCCACTCCAACCACTTACACTTGTTTCGAAAATAAAACCAGGATGTCATTGGCCCGGGTCATGGGAAAATTGATGGCCTGTAGGCCCCCGGCAGGAAGTCCAGGCTGGGCCCCCATTGGCTTATGCTTTCACCCCAAAGCAAGCTTGTGAGGACAGGTGGGTGTAGGCTGATTGGGACCTTCCTCCCTCATTCACTCATTCATTCATTCATTCACTCATTCATTCAATCGTATTTATGGAGCACTTACTGTGTGCAGAGCACTGTACTAAGCGCTTAGAAAGTACAATTTGGCAACAAATAGAGTGAATCCCTACACAACAATGGGCTCATGGTCTAGAACTGGGGAGACAGACAAAAAAAACAAAACAAGTAGACAGGCATCAATAGTGTCAATCTAAATAAATAGAATTATAGATAATGATGGTATTTGTTAAGCGCTTACTATGATAATAATAATAATTATGGTATTTTTTAAGCGCTTACTATGTGCAGAGCACTGTTCTAAGCGCTCGGGTGGATACAGGGTAATCAGATTGTCCCATGTGGGGCTCACATTTTTTAATCCCCATTTTTACAGATGAGGTAACTGAGGCACAGAGAAGTGAAGTGACTTGCCCAAGGTCACACAGCAGACAAGTGGCAGAGTCGGGATTAGAACCTATGACCCCTGATTCCCAAGCCCGTGCTCTTTCCACTAAGCCATGCTGCTTCTCGAAGCCACACTCCTACTATGTGCCAAGCTCTGTTCTAAGGCTGGGATAGATACAAGGTTATCAGGTTGTCCCATGTGGGGCTCACAGTCTTAATCCCCATTTTACAGATGAGGTAACTGAGGCACAGAGAAGTTAAGTGACTTGCCCAAAGCAACACAGCTGACAAGTGGCGGAGCTGGGCTTTGAACTCTCAACCTCTGACTCCCAAGCCTGTGTTCTTTCCACTAAGCCATGCTGCTTCTCACATAGATATATACACTTCATTAATAAAATAAATAGAATAATAAATATATAAATATATACACAAGTGCTGTGGGGCGGGGAGTGGGGTAGAGCAGAGGAAGAGTGTCGGGGTGATGGGGAGTGGAGGAGGAGCAGAGGAAAAGGGGGCTCAGTCTGGGAAGGCCTCCTGGAGGAGGTGAGCTTTCAGTAGGGCTTTGATAGGGCAGAAGTGTGCTAGTTTGGTAGATGTGAGGAGGGAGGGCATTCCAGGCCAGAGGTAGGATGTGGGCCTCAGGTCGAAGGCAGTCAGGTGAGAACAAGGCACACTGAGGAGAGTAGAGGCAGAGGAGCGGAGTGTGCAGGCTGGGCTGTAGAAGCAGAGAAGGGAGTTGAGGTAAGAGGGGGCAAGGTGATGGAGAGCTTTGAAGCTAATAGTGAGGTTCCCCCCCGCCCCCAGTTATGGAGAAGTTCTTCATCTGACCTTCTTCCTCTCGCTGCCCCTGGCCAATGGCGGCGATGACCGGACCCTCCTTACAAGCAACATTCTTGGACGTGCTCTAGTCCCTCAGCTACAGGGTCTTAATTGTCCAGCATATCAGAGCCAGGGTGCTGGGAACCTCTGGGACCAAAGGAGCAAAGAATGCTGGGACTGTGGGGAGAAGGAAGAGGAGATGACAAGACAATAGTAAAGCAGTAATAATAATAATAGTAATAACTGTGGTACTTGTTAAGTGTCAAGCTATATTCCAAGCACTGTACTAAGCAGCTGAGGTAGGTTCAAGATAATCAGGTGCCTCATGGAGCTCACATTCTAAATAAGAGGAAGCACAGGTATTGAATCCCCATTTTACAGATGAGGTAACTGAGGTACAGAGAAGTTAATTGACTTACCCAAGGTCTTTCAGCAGGCAAGTGGCAGAGCAGGAATTAGAACTCAGGTCTTTTGGCTCCCACGCCTGGGCTCTTTCCATTAGGGAGAAGTTCCAGTGGAAAAGGATTCTGGGTTCCCATCAAGGCCAGGAGTCTGGGGCTATAGGGTGAAAAACATTGGACTGGGAGTCCTAAAGAGAGAGGGAATAGGCAAATGGGAGTTGCTAAAATAATAATAGTAGTACTTGTTAAGCACTTACTATGTACCAATCACTGTACTTAGCACTAGGATAGATACAAGATAATCAGGTCAGTACAGTGCCTGTTCCTCACAGGACTCACAGTCACAATCTGAAGGGTAGGAGAGCAAGTATTGAATCCCTGATTTACAGGTGAGGAAACTGAGTCACAGAGAAGTTAAGTGACTTGTCCAAGGTCACATAGTGGCAAACGCCAGAGCCGGGATTAAAACAAAGGTCCTCGGATTCCCAGGCCTGGAGTCTTTCCCTTAGGCTACGCTGCTTTGGCCACAAAATAAGACCACTCAGTAGCCAGGGAGCCCGAGTTTCAGGCCAAGCTCTTGAGCCTCCGTTTTCACCTCCTCTTTCCTCTCCCATGCCAGGGAGAGAAGAAACTGCCCAGGCCCCTAAGGGCGAGGATGATTTATGAGATGGAATTGGAAAAGGACACTGGGGAAGGCAAAGTGTTCATACAAATACACTCAGAGTTTGGAAGATATTTCATTTCTTTGATTTACATAATTTTCCCACTGCCTAGTCCCCTGGGCCCTGGCAGAGCAGATTCCCAAATGTGTCTGGAGTTACAGGTGGTCACTTTTTCCTCATCAAGCAGCCTGGCTCTGCTACCTCCAGGGCCACATGGAGCTGACATTGGGGCTTGTGAGACCAGGCTTGGATGCCCCTCTGGCTTGGGTTTTGTTGAACCTGGTGAAGGAGGGATCCTGAAGCCCCAGGGCCATTGGAAAGCAGGGCTGATTCCACCTCTGAAGTGAAAGACTGTGAATTCCAGAATCAATCAATCAGTCATATTTTTGAGTGCTTACTATGGGCAGAGCACTGCACTAACTGCTTGGGAGAGCACAATACAACAGAATTAGCAGATACTTTTCCTCCAGAAGGAGCTCAATGAGGAGTGGAAGGAAATCACTCCACACTGGGGCTGTTGAATAAAGAAAGAACCAGAATTTATTTTACTGTCTCTCCCGCCAGACTGTAAGCTCTTCAAAGGCAGAGATTGAGTCTACCAATTCACTGTACTGTTCTCTCCCAACCATTTAGTTCAGTGCTCTCCACAGAGAAAGTGAGCTCCTTGAGGGCAGGGGTCATGTTTATCAATTCTACTTTACTCTCCCAAGTGCTTAGAACAGTGCTCAGCACAGAGTAAGTACTTACTAAATACCAATGATTGACACCAGTGAATAAATGATCATCATAGTATTTGTTAAGCATTTACTCCGATGAGCACTGTCTTAAGCTCAGGGATACAAACAATACAATCAGATTAGGCACAGTCCCTGACACAGTCAGGACTCCCATTCCTTGGGGGAGTGAAAAAAGGTATCAAATCCCCATTTGACAGATGAGGGAACTGAGGCACAGATAAGTCAAGTGATTTGCCCAAGGACACACAGCAGGGAAGTTGGGAAGCCAAAATTAGAACCCAGGTCCTCTGACTCCTAGTCCCATGATCTCTCTATTAGGCCATCTTGCCTTGGCTCTCGTTCAGAAGGAATGAGGTGCAGGGCTGAGTACAGTACTTGACATAGTTAGTGTCTGACAAATGCCACAATTAATTAGAACAACAGGTACAACTTTAGATCCTTCTGAGACTGCTTCTGTTTTTGTGTGGGTTTTTTTAAAGAGTGGCTTTTAAGTGCTTACTCTGTGCCAGGCACTGTACTAAGCTCTGGGGCAGATATAAGATTGGTCCCGGTTCATGTGCCAACTGGGGCTCACAGACTTAATCCCCATTTTGTGGATGAGGAAACTGAGGCATAGAGAAGTGAAATGAATTGCCCAAGGATACACAGCAAACAGGTGGTAGAGCTAGGATTAGAACTCAGATCTTCTGACTCCCAGACCTGTGCTTTATCCATTAGGCCACTCTGCTTCCTGGGGTTGGGAGGGCAGGGGACTGGGCAGGGTACCATTTGCATTCTCCCCCACCGCCCTCCGACCTCCTCTGACTGTTCCGAGGGGAAGCCCAGGGATGGAGGTATGTGCTGTCCAAGTGACACTTGGGGAGACTGAGATGGTGAGGTCTCCTCCCTGAGAAGCAGTGCGGCTTAGTGTCCAGAGTATGGGCTTGGGAGTTGGAGGATGTGAGTTCTAATCCCTGCTCTTCCACTTGTCTGCTCTGTAACCTTGGGCAAGCCACTTAACTTCTCCGTGCCTCAGTTCCCTCATCTGTAAAATAGGGATTAAGACTGCGAACCCCTCATGGGACAACCTGATTACCTTGTATCTACCTCAGTGTTTAGAACAGTGCCTGGCACACAGTAAGAGCTTAACAAATACCATAATTATTATTATTACTATTCTCCACTCTTTGGAGGCTAAAGTTCCAAGAGGCTGGGGTGGCATTCACCACTCTGTCTTGGCATTATGTGGCCAAAGACAGAGGGAAAATCCCTCCTCTGCCCCTGCCTCCCCCTGTGCCTCCCCCATCCAGGACTGTGAAGTGTTTTTTGTCCACTTGGAGTTTTGTTTCAGAGGTGTTGGGGGCTCTTCCAGTGGGGGAAAGACCAGGGGCTTCCTGGGATCCGTCTGCGATGCCAGGTGCCGTTGTTTATCCAGCACAAGCCGATGGTGGGGCCGAGCCTCAGATTAGCAGCTGATGAAACGATCGATACGTCCTTGGTCTCCCCTCGGCGCACACGTGCCGAGAACGACCAGGCCAGAGTGGTATCAACGTTGGGGGTGGGAGGAGGAGGAGGAGACTCTGCCTCTGACCTGCCTCTGGCCAGCCTCAGCCTGCTGCTCCCCACCCCACCCCAGGCCAGGACCCAGGCCCCCCACCCCTGTGGCCCCCCATGGCTCTGTGGTCCCCATGGGAAGGGGGTGAGGTCCGGGATCCAGAAGTCAAACCCCACGTTTGAAGCGAGGCGCCGGTGCACCCTGGGGGAGATGCAGAAGAGCCTCGCCGCTCTGTCTGCTAACGTCTCTGCCGCGGGAAAATGTAGGTCACTCTGTTCCGCAGAGCTCAGTGAAAATGCAAAACCGTCCTGTTCTGGGCTTGCCTCATCCGTGCACAGCCCCTGAGGGGAGGCCCAGCCCACATCCACATTCTCTCTATCCTCCCCTCATCCAGCCCCCCAGCCTCATCCATACTGCCCCTTCCTCTGTGTCCTCCACTTGTCCCAGCCCTCCCCTCATCCATGCCCTCCCTTCATCCATGCCCTTCCCCCATTCATGCCCTCCCCTCATCCTTGCCCTCTCCTCGTCTATGCCCTCCTCTCACCCACACCCTCCCATCATCCACACCAACACCTTGTCCACACTCTTTCCTCGTCCATCCCCATCCCTTGTCCATGCCATCCCCTCGTCCATGTGTCCACGCCTTCCCTTTGCCTCTGCCCTCCCTTTGCCACTGCCCTCCTCTTGCCCATGCCCTCCCCTCATCTACTCTCTTCCCTGGTCTGCCCTTACCCCTGACAGTGGGGTAAGAAGCGAGTGTTCGTCCCAGCCTGCTCCAGAAATGGATGCGTGTGTGGATGTGCGTTTGGGACCTGTGTGTGTGGATGTGTGTGACACCACACTCTTTCCCCCTCTCTCTTTGCCTTAATGCTTTTTCAAGGTTGGTGAAGGCCCCAGACTCCAAAGAATCTGGGCCAGATGTCTGACTCTCAAGGGACTGCCTCAGGCTCTTCTGATTATTGACCCAAGACTCTTTCAGAGTACGGTTGACAGGTTAGTTGACAGGTTGACTGGCTAACCCCTAAAATATCCTCCTTGTGGTAGTAGTACTAACAGTAGAAATAGTAGCAATGTGGCCAGTGGAAAGAGCCCAGGCCTGGGAGTCAGAAGACCTGGATTTTAATCCCAGTTCTTCCAAGTACCAGCTATGTGACCTGGGGCAAATCACTTATCTTCTCTGTGCCTAAATTCCCTCATCGGCAAAATGGGAATTCAATACGTATTCTCTCTCCTACTTTGTGAGCCCCAAGTGGGACCTGATTAGCTTGTATCCACCCCAGCACTTAGAGAAGCAGTGTGGCTCAGTGGAAAGAGCACGGGCTTTGGAGTCAAAGGTCATGGTTTCGACTCCTGGCTCTGCCACTTGTCAGCTGTATGACTGTGGGCAAGTCACTTAACTTCTCTGTGCCTCAGTTACCTCATCTGTAAAATGGGGATTAAGACTGTGAGCCCCACGTGGGACAACCTGATTCCCCTGTGTCTACCCCACTGCTTAGAACAGTGCTCTGCACATAGTAAGCGCTTAACAAATACCAACATTATTATTATTATTACAGTTCTTGGCACATAGTAGGCTTTTAATAAAAACCAATATTAGCAATAGAGGTAGGAATAATAGTAGTAATAACGTTAGTAGTTGTAGTATTAGCCATGGTAACACTAGTAGCATGGCACAGTGGATAGTCAGAGTTCGTGGATTCTAATCCCGACTCCTCCACTTGTCAGCTGTATGACTTTGGGCAAGTCACTTCATTTCTCTCTTCCTCAGTTACCTCATCTGTAAAATGGGGATTAAGACTGGGAGCCCCACGTGGGACAACCTGATTACCTTGTATCTACCCCGGTGCTTAGAACAGTGCTTGGCACATAGTAAGCGCTTAACGAATACCATCATCTTATTAGTAGTAGTAGAGAAATTAATAGCAGCAGAAGCAGTAGTAATAACAACAGTTGTATTAGCAGTAGCAGTAGTAATAATAGGAGGAGTAATAGCATTAGGGATAGGATAAGAGCATCATGGCCTACTGGAAAGAGCATGGGTCTGGGATTCAGAGAATCTGGGTTCTAATCCTGACTTTGTCTTATAGCTGCTTTGTGATCTTGATCAAATCACTTAACTTCTCTGTGCCTCAGTTCCGTCATCTGTCAAATAGGTATTCAATACTTGTTCTCCCTCCTACTTAAGCTATGAAACCCATGTAGGGCCTGATTATCTTGTATCTACTCCAGGGCTTCATCCAATGCTCGACACATAGTAAATGCTTAACAAATAATACAATTATCATTATTATTATTAGCATTTATTGAGCACCCATTTAGGACAATGTACTGTACTAGGCTTTTGGGATGTACAGAATAAAAAAGTGACAAATTCCCTGCCCAAAATGCACTTGTGCTCTAAAAGGGGTAGACAAACATAAAAATATATACAACTAGAGGGATCAAAACGTAGAGAAGGCATATATACTTTGTCTACATGACTGATCAGCAGGGTATAAATAAGTACAATGGACCACAGTTGAGTGAGAGGACTGGGAAATGAATCAGGGAATGCTCATTGGATGAGGTGGGATTTTAGGAGGACTTTGAATGAGTGAAGAGATGTGGTCTGTCTCATGAAGAGAAGGAGGGAGTTTCAGACTGGGAGAACTGCATGAGCGAGCGAGAAAGAGGCCGGAAAATCTAGAGCAAGGTGCAGCTGGAAAATTAGTTGCGGGGGAAATGACGACAGTGCGTTGGGGGTTAGCTGGAGAAGAGACCAGATTGGTGAGATCGGGCCATGTGTTGCAGAGTCTTGAAGCTGGTTGTGAGGAGTTTGTGCTTGATGCGGAAGGGCACAGTGGAGGGTTTAGAGTTGTGGAGAGGTGCGGACCGAGCGACTCTTCAGGAAGAAGATCCTTGCAGCAGCAGATGCTACAGATAGGGTGGGGAAGAGGCAGGAGGCTGGGAGATCAGGGAGGACGCTAAGACAATACTCCAACCATGGCACGATTAGAGCCTGTCCCAGGATGGTGACAGTTCGGATGGAGAGGAAGGGGTGGATTCAGGAGATATTGTGCAGGAAAAACTGGCAGAGTTGACAGTAGACCCGATGTGAGACTGGAATGATAATGAAGAGTTGAGGCTGACGCCAAGGTTGTGGACTTCTGGGTTGTGGAGGATGGTGGTGCTGTCGACAGAGATGGAGGAGTTGGTAGGGGAATGGATTTGGGGGAAAGATACTTGTGCTACAGAATAGGAATGGTCTGTTTATTATACTGTACTCTCCCAAGTTCTTAGTACAGTGCTTTGCACATAGTAAGTGCTCAATAAATACGAATGAATGAATGAATGAATATCTAAAAAATGGCTAACTCTAAAACCCACCTTCAAAATCAGTAATGAGCCCAGCCCCCAAGGGCCCTCAAGTTCTCCACAAAGCCATCAGATAGCGCCGATTCTAAAATTCCCAACCCCCAGCACCCACCCTGGCCTGTTTCTGACCCCTTTCTTTTGACACTTTCCTTATGGCACCAGCCAGACTGGTCTGGTGAGTGACTGCTTGGGCCTCTTGGGGAGAAAAGGCTCCGGGAAGCTTTGAAGACAGAATTGCAGATGGACACTCCTTCCGGAGGAAAATCACTCACCCCTGCCCAAGGGTGGATGCTGGAAAGGGTCCCAAGGAAACAGCCTGCTCCCACCCTGACAGTGACCTTAGGGGACAGGGCAGCATCCACGATTTTGGCATCAAGGAGAAGCCGGGTTGCCCGAGTTCACATCCCCTGTCACCTCCTCCATTCCCAAGGCTCCTGAGAGAAACTGGGTGAGAGTCCCTGGTGGGAAACCACAAACAGGCATTCTGTTCCCCCTGATCCCCACAGTAGATCAGTCCCCAACCTCCTAACAGTCTCTGTCGACCAAACTAAAAGAGACCCTGAAACCCAGCATGAACCAGCGGGGAGCCCCCGAGAGGAACATTCACAGGCCTTTATTTTCCAGTGGGCTGACGTAACTCCCTTTTTCCCTTTTCAGCATTTGATAGCAGCAATTTCATTCCGCCAACTGGTTGTCAACAACACATCATGACCTAGTTGTTTGGTGACCATTTTCAGGTTCTTTCCCTCCCCTCCCCAACCAGGCCTCATTCACAAGACCCCTCCACCTTGGTTGTTTTCTTGTCTTCCTCTCATCTTCTTCTCCTTCAGCAGAGCACTTTGACTCTGCTTCAGTTGAACTTTGGTGCTAGGCTCTATAATGTAGGAACTGCCTTTTTGGGAGTTGGGTTAATTTCAATCTTATTATTTTTGTTATTATAATTATTATTAATAGTAGTGATTATGATGATGGTGATAACAATATTGGCCTTTATTAAGAACTTACTATGTGCCAAACACTGTACTATGCACTGGAATAGATAGAACACAATTGGATCGGACACAGACCCTGTCCCACTGAGGCTTTCAGTTTTAGGGAGAGGGAGAACAGGTATTTTATCTCCATTTCACAGATGAGGACACTGAGGCCCAAGGAAGTTAAATGACTTGCCCAAGGTCATTTGACAGGTGAGGGGCAGGGCTAGGACTAGAACTAGAATGCTCTTTCCATTAAGCCACACTGCGCCTAAGTGCTTAGTACAGGGCTCTGCACGAATTAAGCGCTCAGTAAATACGATTGAATGAATTAACCACACTGCCTTTCTTAAGGAGAGATGTGGACCGAGCGAAGCTTCAGGAAGATGATCTGGGCAACATCACGGAGTATAGATGGGAGCGGGGAGAGGCTGGATGCTGGGACACCCGAGAGGAGGCTGGTGTAGTGGCCCAGTCATGACGAGATCAGAGCTTGTACCTGAGTGTAGCAGTTTGTATGGAAAGGAAAGGGCAGCCCTAGGAGATGTTGTGCAGGAAGAACCGGCAGGATTTGACAGTGGACCAGATGCCAGGGTGGAATGATAGCAGAGTCAAGTTGACAGCGAGGCTGTGGGCTTCTGAGATGGGCTTATGAGACAGGGAAGAGGATGGTGCTATTGACTGAGATGGGAAGTTAGGAGGAGGAGGTGGAGAGGGTTTAGGGGAAAGATGAGAAATTCCATTTTAGACATATTGAGTACCTGCTTATCCGCATCTTCCCAGTGCATAGTCTTATACTCAATCCTGCTAGAACATGTTTCCGTGACACGGATTGAATGTAGCGTGATAGGAGAAATAGGGAGGCTTCTTCCCACAGTACCAGTCTGTTCTGGGTGTAACACGTTCCACAGGTTGGCACAAGGCGATTCGGTGTAGGAAAGAACAGCTGTGGCTGTGTGCTCATAGCACCCAGCGAGGTTTAATGCTGTTACGTTTCCCAGTTCCTGCATCAGCCTTATCGCACTGCAACATGCAGTTCTTTGGCTAACAGTGAGTAGCAAGGGTGTAAAGCAGACTGCTAGTCATGTAGAGAACAATAATCTAGGAATTTGTAATGAAAAATGTCGATCCCAGGGGTTTAGTTGAACAATCTTTTCCAATTTCCATTGATTCAGTGGTTATTAAATTGCTGGCCCCCCTCTCCTTATTCAGAGCGACCACCTCCTCCAGGAGGTCCCCCTAGTTTCAGTATGAGCTCAAGGTGGAGAGAGAGATCATTTATGCATTCCACAGTCCCCGCCATTCATTGTTTCCCTTTGACCCCGCTGTCTTCCAGAGTGTTATCCACTGCTGTCCACCAAGAAGGTCAAAACACTAAAAGGACAGAAGCCCCTTTGCTGTTCTACCTCTTCGGTATGACAGATCTGCTCCCAATAAATGTCATTGATTGGTTGACTGGAAGGCAGGCACCAGGGGACTCCACTGCCTTGCCCTGGCCTGCATATGCCCCAGAGAAGACACTTGGTGTTCAGTTGACCTGAATTGATGCTGATGGAGGAGGCTGGCCGTTCACTCTGGCTTCACTCCAAAGCCCACTCTCAACATCATCTCCAAGAACAAAATGGGTGCCTCCCCAGAGGATCTAATCCCTGGGCTCTGAGACAACCGGTGAGATGGATAATGGGATTGGGGCCACCCTCGTCCAGCTGGAGGTACGTCCCCAGCGGCTAGTCACTGTAGCTAAGCTCTTCCTCCTCCTTTCCCTGCTTTCATGGTGAACTTTTCAATGTTGAATTCTGATCTTTCCCCCAGAGTCTCTCCTCCTCTCTGCTTCGAAGCCAGTCTGCTCTCACTGCATGGCCAACCGGAGGCTGCAGAGAAATCAACCATTGTCTCAGTGAAATTGGACTGTGGGGCAGTGGGCAAATAGGAATCAGTATTCTCCCCAACCCTGTTCCCGCTCCTAGTGGCCAGGCTGGATGGAAGTCGGGGGAGGGGACCCTTCCTAACTGATGTCAGATAGCAGCACTGGGCTCAGTAGCCACCTCCAACCATTTCCCCACTCCCTTTCCCTTCTGTGTCATCCTTGCACTTGGATTTGTACCCTTTAAGAACTTGATATTCACCCCATCCTCAGCCCCGCAGGATGTACGGATATACCCATAATTAATTTTATTGTCCATCTCCCCTCCTAAGCCCTAAGCCCGTTGTGGGCAGGGAATGTGCCTACCAACTCTGTTGTAGTGTACTCTCCCAAGTGCTTAGTACAGTCCTCTGCACACAGTAGGAGCTGAATAATTACCATAAATTGATGGATTGGGAGCTGGGTGGCCAGGGAAGGCTGGGATAAGCTCTCACTATGGCGGGGAGGCCATGGGATGAATGGTCCCTAATTTGTGCTGGGAGAAGTTCTGGGGCTGCTAACCCCAACAGTGTCATTCATTGCCAGGCTGGTCACTCAACCTCGGGCCTTGGTTCTGCCTTCTGCAGTAGAAAGCTCAAGCAATGGGTCTGGAGGAGGGATTGGAGGTAGGAGCAAAGGGGTAGGGGTGGATGAGGGGCTGGGAGATGGTTATTGCACCTACAGCAAGAATCCGAGGTGTGGCGTTCCCCCACAGACCTCCAGTACAGAACCTTCCCACTGCCCACAACCTTTACGTACATATCATATGAGAAGCAGTGTAGCTCAGTGGAGAGAGCACGGGCTTGGGAATCAGAGGACATGGGTTCTAATCCCAGCTCCGCCACTTGTCTGCTGTGTGACCTTGGGCAAACCAGTTAACTTCCCTGTGCCTCAATTACCTCATTTGTAAAATGGGGATTGAGACTGTGAGCCCCATATGGAACAACCTGATTACCTTGTATCTACTACAGCGCTTAGAACAGTGCTCAGCACAAAGTAAGTGCTTGACAAATTCCGTAATTATTATATACTTTTCCTCAGCTTCCCCCCTATATCTGTAATGTATTTTAATGTCTGTCTCCCCTGCCAGGCTGTAAGCTCATTGCAGGCAGGGAATGTGTCTGTTTATCGTTATATAGTGCTCTGCACACAGTAAGTGTTCGATAAATATGATTGATGTACTAACTGACCATAAGCTCCTTCATGGCAAGGATGATGTAGACTGACTCTACTGTACTACCCACTCCTGAGCTCTTAGTACAGGGTTCCCACACAATAGATGCTTAGTAAATTGACTGATTGATTAAGCCTCCAGCATCTCCACTGCCAAGGGAGTCACCGAGAACATCTCGGGGTAGGGGATCTGCTGGGTCTTCCGCCACTCCAGGTGCTGAAGGCCTGGGTTCTGTGAGGGGAAGGTGAATGGGCAGGATCTGTCTTGGGAAGGGAGGTGGGAGAGGAGAAGACTGTAAAGCAAAAGAAGAAACCAAGGCTCCTGGCACCCAGCTGATGAAAAATTCCATCTCCCCCCTGCTGGCACCTTATCTGAGCCCGTCACTGGTAAAGCCCGAACCAGCCAGTGAGGGAATAAATTGAGTGTGTAAATCATTGGCCCGTCTGGGCTTTATTGATTTTCAATGAAAGGCTGGGTCATGAATTTTTCTCTCCCACTGTGTTTGTGGCCACGAAGCCCCCGGCCTCCAGCTTTGACCACTCACTAGAGAGCTGGCCCTCCCCTCTGGTTCCTGCCAGACTGCCTTTCCAGCCCCTGAAGAGAAGTACCGCAGTCCCAGGCCCCAGCCCCAGTCCCCAGCCTCCGACCCACAGCTCCGACCCCGGCCCTGACCCCCAGCCCTGGCCCCGGCCCTGGGCCCAGCCACGACCCCGGCTCCCAGCCCCAGCCGGCCATGATGTTTTGAAGGAGGCTGACAGATGGAGCGGCTTGTTAATCCGACACCAGAATAGAAAGCCAGTGTTAGCTGCCGCCTAAAACACCTGTCTGGGATTTCTGGTGAGCTGTGGCCTAGAAGCCTCGGGGAAATGTGTCTTTAGCCAGGGATCTCGCCTACTGTGTCTCTCTGTTATCCCTCTATCCGGACTTCCCTCTGGCCCTCTGGTCCTCTGGTCCTCCAGTCCTCCAATCCGGGGCACTGGCTCTTCTGCCCGCCATATCCTCTGAAACTAGTCCGTTCCCAGTGTGGGAGTGCTGGGAGTGGCAGTGGTGGGGAAGGGAGGGTGGCTGCAGCCTTTTAGCCCAAGCCAGTAGGAAGGGGACTGGAGGTTGGGCAGGGGATGGAAGGGCTAAAGGCTGGGGGTCCAGACTGATTGGAATGGGGACCGGAAGTTGGATAGGGAAGAGGAGGAGGAGGAGAAGCAGCAGCAGCAAACCTAGGAGAGTATGGTACGGGCTCGCTTGGGGCCTTTCTGATGCCACGTGGCTTCCAGGTTAAGGGGACTACTGCAGATCTGAAGTCAGAGACCAGATGGTGTATGTCAGGTGGGAGTTTCCAGGCCTGGAGCAGGATCCGGAGGTCAGAGGTAGCATCTGCAGAATGGAGCTGGGTGCCGGAGTTCGGCATCTTAATCTTTAGCTTAAGAGGAGCAGTGTGGTCTAATGGAAAGAGAGTGAGCCTGGGAGCCAGAGGGCCTGGGTTCTAATCCCCGCTCTGCCAGTGGCCTGCTGGGTTACCTTCGGCAAGTTACCTCGCTTCTCTGCTCCTCAGTTGCCTCATTTCTAAAACACGAGTTAAGATTGTGAGCAGGGACTGTGTCAGATCTGATTATCTTATGTCTACTCCAGTGATTAGTACAGTGCTTGACACATAGTAAGTGCTTAACAAATATAACACTATTACTAGAAGCAGCATGGCTTAGTGGATGGAGCGTGGGCCCGGGTGTCAGAAGGACCTGTGTTCTAATCCCGATTCCACCACGTGTCTGTTGTGTGACCTTGGGCAAGTCATCTAACTTCTCTGAGCCTCACTTACCTCATCTGTAAAATGAGGGTAAGAATGTGAACCCCATGTGAGACAGGAAGTGTATCCAGCTTGCATCTGCCCCAGTGCTAAGAACTGTACTTGGCAAATAGTAAGCACTTAATAAGTATCATAATTATTATTACTACTAATAATTATAATAATAACTGTCCTGGCTTCAGGTGAAGCAATTCACAGTCAACTGCTAGAGGGCACCCACGGTGGGTGGACCTCCATGCAGCATCAATCATCAGTCAATCAGTCAATCAATAGCATCTGTTGGTTTATATATATTGAGCAGATTGTAGAGACAGGATCGGGAGATAGCACGACCTAGTGGAAAGACCACAGGACTAGGTTTAAGTAGACTGCCACTACAACCCACACATTTCACTCCTCCAACGCTAACTTTCTCACTGTATCTCGATCTTATCTATGTCACCGCTGACTACTTGCCTTTGTCCTGCCTCTGGCCTGGAACACCCTCCCTCCTCATATCCAACAAGCAATTACTCTTCCTGCCCTATTGAAGGCACATCTCCTCCAAGGGGGCTTCCCTCTTTTCCTTTTCTTCAAATTCCTTTTGCATCGCCCTGACTTGTTCCCTTAATTCATCCCTGCTCCCATGAAGACGGAGCCCGAGATGGGAACTGAACAAAGTTCAGAAAATCACCAAGGGTGTGGATGAGAGAAGCCAAAGAAAAGACTTTGTTGTGCTTTCCTAAACACTCTGCACACTGAATTCTCTGTAACTACCGCAGTGGATGGGGTGATGGATGGATTCACACAGTGGTTGGTAAACCTATGGAATTTGGGGCTACATAAAGGTGTGCAGGCTGAGGATAAGGAAGAGTTTGAACCCAACAGGCGATGAGGCACTCAGAACGGGCTTCTCCAAGTGTCCTGTGGCCATTGTCAGAGATTGAACCCTGGGATGATAACAATAATAATAGTAATAATGGTATTTGATAAGTGCTTTCTATGTGCCAGGCACTGTACTAAGCACTGGGATGGGTACAAGCAAATTGGGTTGGACACAGTCCCTGTCCCATGTAGGGATCACAGTCTCAATCCCCTTTTTCTGGATAAGGGAAATGAGGCCCAGAGAAGTGAAGTGACTTGCCCAAGGTCACACAGCAGACAAGTGGTGGTGGAGCTGGGATTTGAGCCCATGACCTTCTGGCTCCCAGGCCCGTGCTCTGGATCTGGGGGCTGTTGGTCTGATCCAAGAATGGTGTTGCAGATGAGGTAACTGAGGCACAGAGATGTTAAGAGATGCCCAAGGTAACACAGCAGACAAAAGCAGAGCCGGGATTAGAACCCAGCTCCTCTGTTTCCCAGGCCTGTGGCTCTTTCCACTAGGCTACTCTGCTTCTCTGTGCCTCATTTTCCTCATCTGTAAAATGGGCATTCAATCCCTGTTCTCCCTCCCCATTAGACTGTGAGCCTTGCGTGGAACAGACACTGAGCTGAGCATGGAGCTGATTGTACTGCACCTATACCCTAGCACTCTGCACAATGCTTGGCACATAGTGAGTACTTCACAAATACCACAGTGATTATTAATGATTATGGTCCATAGATTGAGCTGGTGATTTGGAGAGGAGCGAGAGTTAATCAAGAGGGCTTCCCGAAAGAGATGGCCTCGTGATGGGATTCAAAAGGAGCAGCATGGCCTAGTGGAAAGATCATGGGCCTGGGAGTCAGAGGATATGGTTTCTAATCCCCGTTCCATCTCTTACCTGCTGTGTGACCTCATACAAGTCACTTAACTTCTCTGTGCTTCACTTACCTCATCTGTAAAATAGGGATTAAGAATGCAAGCCCCATGTGGGACAAACTGATTACTTTGTATCTTCCCCAGCACTTCAAATAGTGCTTGGCACATAGTAAGCGCTAAACGAATGCTATCATCATTATTATTATTATTACTAAGGAGATTGAGGGCCAGTTAGGACTGTGACTTTACAGAATAGGTAATAGAGCCAAGATGAGAATGTTAAATTCTTAAATTTCCAGGTGGCTGCTTTGCTTATTAGTCCATGCCACTTCTCACTCTACATTCATTCAATCTCATTTATTGAGCACTTACTGGGTGCAGAGCACTGTTCTAAGCCCTTGGAATGAACAATTCAGCAACAAAGAGAGACAATCCTTGCACATAACAGACTTTTAATTTACAAGCCAGGGGGTCTGAGAGGAGGGGAGTTGGGGGGCTCTCTGTCACCTGAGGGAACTAGCAGGGAGTGAGGGGTGTCTTGGGAAGAGAGAGGCCAGTGGGAGCTGGGGAAGGACTGACTCACTCCTCTCACCAGTGAGCAAATCAGTTGGCTGGCTCACTGGCCCCAGGCCCAGATGTTGACCACTGCCTGGGAGTGGTCACACCACCTAGTAGAGCTCCCGGGGTGTTATCCTCCCCCATGATTACTGGGGGCCCAGCTGTGCAGAGGCCAGAGGCCGGGCCTTTGGACCCTGACGGGTTAATGTTGCCATCCGAGGAGAACTGGAGCCACTGAAGCCTGAAGCCGGAGTCATATGCAAATCCATCCACTTTCATAAACTGCTTAATTAGGCGAATGTTAATGAGACGTTAATTACTGTTGTGCCGGCGAATCCCACGGAAACGGAGATTATGTTTCTCTTCCAACACCCAGTCTTAATTATAACTTTGGCTTGATTCTGCCACCTTCCTGGTGACGTGGCAGGGGGGTGAGGGGATACCCCCATGCTCAGCTCTTCCAAGAGGCATGTCAGGCTCCTCACTGGTCTCTTGGAGGGCCTGGAGCTGACTGGAGCCCAGGGGGACTGTTGGGCCTCCAGCCTGTAGCCAGACTGGCCTCACCTCACCTCATTACAGGCAAGAAACATATCTGTTTATTGATATATTGTACTCTCCTAAGTGCTTAGTACAGTTCTTTGCTGGGAACCTTGCCCTAGCACCCCCAGGTCATGGGAGGCAGAACATGTGGGCATGGCTGTGGGGAGCCAAGTCTCAGTTGTCCTTGGGGAGCACTCAGAGGGGGTGGAGCGTGGAGACTGAGTTCTGTTATTGCTGCAGAGGAGCAGCCTTCATCCGGCTTCCAGGCACCCAGCTGTGGAGCACAGACAAGGAAACTCCCCGCATCATCATGGGGGACGACTGAGAATCTAGCCACAGGGGCTGGGATGGCCCGCCGCCTTCTTAGCAGTCTGCTTTCCTCACTCTCCGGGCCCCTGGACGATACTGGCTCCTCAACCTGGCTGAGCTGGGGTGCTCATCTATTTCACCACTTGATGCCTGGTCCTTCTGAGCTACCGGCCACACTGGGTGTAGAGGGTCATTCA
This sequence comes from Ornithorhynchus anatinus, assembly GCF_004115215.2. NCBI lineage: Eukaryota > Metazoa > Chordata > Mammalia > Monotremata > Ornithorhynchidae > Ornithorhynchus > Ornithorhynchus anatinus. The sequence goes on along the minus strand of NC_041732.1, from coordinate 12,864,036 downwards.
ATAGTATTTATTTAGCGCTTACTAGGTGCAGAGCACTGTACTAAGAGCTTGGAATGTACAAATCGGCAACAGATAGAGACAGTCCCTGCCCACTGATGGGCTTACAGTCTAATCGGGGGAGACAGGCAAAAACAATAGCAATAAATAAAATCAAGGGTATGTACATCTCATTAACAAAATAAATAGGGTAATAAAAATATATACAATTGAGCGGTTGAGCACAGTGCTGAGGGGAGAGAAAGGGAGAGGGGGAGGAGCAGAGGGAAAGGGGGGGGAAAGGGGACTTAGCTGAGGGGAGGTGAAGGGGGGTAGAGGGGCAGCAGAGGGAGTAGAGGGAAAAGGGGAAGCTCAGTCTGGGAAGGCCTCTTGGAGGAGGTGAGCTCTAAGTAGGGTTTTGAAAAGGTGAAGAGAATTAGTTTGGCAGAGGTGAAGAGGGAGGACATTCCAGGACAGCGGGAGGATGTGGCCCAGGCATCGATAGTGGGATAGGCGAGAACCGGGGACGGTGAGGAGGTGGGCAGCAGAGGAGCGGAGGATGCGGGGAGGGCAGTAGAGAGAGAGACAGGAGGAGAGGTAGGAGGGGGCAAGGTGATGGAGAGCCTTGAAGCCTAGAGTGAGGAGTTTTTGTTTTGTGCTGAGGTTGATAGACAACCACTGGAGGTTTTTAAGAAGGGGAGTGACATGCCCAGAGCGATTCTGCAGGAAGATGAGCCGGGCAGCAGAATGAAGAATAGACTGGAGCGGGGAGAGACAGGAGGAAGGAAGATCAGAGAGAAGGCTGACACAATAATCCAGCCAGGATATTATGAGAGCCTGTACCAGGAAGATAGCCGTTTGGGTGGAGAGGAAAAGGCGGATCTTGGTGATTTTATAAAGGTGAGACTGGCAGGTCTTGGTGACAGATTGGATGTGTGGGGTGAAAGATGACACCGAGGTTGCGGGCCTGAGAGACGGGAAGGATGGTCGTACCATCCACGGTGATAGGGAAGTCAGGAAGAGGACAGGTCTTTGGAGGAAAGATAAGGAGCTCAGCTTTGGAAACGTTGAGTTTTAGGTGGCGGGCAGACATCCAGGTAGAGACGTCCCGGAGGCAGGAGGAGATACGAGCCTGAAGGGAGGGGGAGAGGACAGGGGCAGAGATGTAGATCTGTGTGTCCTCTGCATAGAGATGATAGTTGAAGCCGTGAGAGCGAATGAGTTCACCAAGGGAGTGAGTGTAGATGGAAAACAGAAGAGGGCCAAGAACTGACCTTTGAGGAACCCCAACACAGGATGGGGAGGAGGAGCCCGCGAAGGAGACCGAGAATGAACGGCCAGAAAGATAAGAGGAGAACCAGGAGAGGACGGAGTCCGTGAAGCCAAGGTGAGATAAGGTGTGGAGGAGAAGGGGATGGTCAACCGTGTCAAAGGCAGCTGAGAGGTCAAGGAGGATTAGGATAGAGTAGGAGCCATTGGATTTGGCAAGAAGGAGGTCATGGGAGACCTTTGAGAGAGCAGTCTCAGTACAGTGGAGGGGACAGAAGGCAGGTTGGAGGGGGTCCAAGTGTCCCCTAGCCCAAGGCTCTGCTGGGAAGGAGGTGTGGGGAGACAACAGGAAGGAGGATGCAAAAAAGGATGGGTACAGAGTCTCTGTCAGACTATAATAATAATAATAATGGTATTTGTTAAAAACTTACTATTTGCCAGACACTGTACTAAGCGCTGGTGTGGATACAAGCAAATTGAGTTGGACACAGTCCCTGTCCCATGTGGTGCTCACAGTTTCAAGCCCCCATTTTACAGATGAGGTAACTGAGGCCCAGAGAAGTGAAGTGTCATGCCTAAGGTCACACAGCAGACAAGAGGTGGAGTCAGGATTAGAAACCAGGGTCTCTGTAAGCTCCTTCTGGCCAGGGACCATGTATACTTCCTTCATTGTACTCTCCCAGATTGACTGACAGAGCAGAAGCCCCGGAATGCTACATTTCCCTCTATGTGGGTGATAAGAAGGTCTGAAGTTTTGCTTTTCTCGTCCTCCTTGGCAGCTTTCTCTCTCCTTGATCCACAAGCTGAACAAGGAATAGGTCACAGGGTGCAGGTTGCAGGATACAGGGAACAGGATGCAGGGCTCGGGGCTCAGGGAACAGGGGTCTAATTTCCCAAAAAGGGAAGAGAGATGCCACCTCCAGTGATTTCTGGGAGGCTTCCATTCCCATTTAGGATAACACCATCTACCACTGTGCTGCTCTCCAATGAGACCTCAGTGGCCCAGGAATCTGCCACCTCCTTAGGATTTCTCCAGCTCCTCCAGGAGGAAGAGCGTCTTCGATCAGCCAGGCTAGCGACCCCTGCCCAGGTGCTGGGGGTGTTCACTCGTAGGAAACCTGGGGAGAGACTCTTGCTTGGGCCTCTCCGTGCGGCGGGAGGAGCCGGTTTGGGGCTGGAGGGAGGTCTTCCAGGGGCATCGCTAAAATCCGCCCTTTCCTCTCCATCCAAACTGCTACCACAGTCACTTTTCCTATCCTGCCGATATTACTGCATCAGCCTCCTTTCTGACCTCCCAACCTCCTGCCTCTCCTCACTTCAGTCCATATCTCATTCCACTGTCCGGATCATCTTTCCACAGAAAAGTTCAGGACATGTCAACCCCCTCCTCAGAAATCTCCAGTGGTTGCCTATCCACCTCTGTTTCAAACAAAAACTCCTCACCATTGACTTTAAAGCACTCCACCACTACTTCACCTTGCATCTTTCCTTTTACAACCCAGCCCACACACTTTGTTCCTCTGGTGCTAACCTTCTCACGGTGCCTCAGTCTCACCTGTCTCTCCACTGACCCCTGGCCCATGTCCTACCTCTGTCCTGGAATGCCCTCCCTCCTCAAATCGTCCAAACAATTACTCTCCCCGACTTCAAAGCCTTAGTGAAGGCACATCCCCTTTAAGAGGCCTTCCCAAACTAAGCCCCATTTTTCCTTATCTCCCTCTCCCTTCTGCATCACCCTGACTTGCTCTCTTTGCTCTCCCCCCCCCACAGCACTTATGTATGTATCTATAATTTTATTTATTTATATTAATGTCTGTTTATTTGTACTGGTGTCCGTCTCCCCACTCTAGATTGTGAGCTTGTAAGCAGGCATTGTCTCCATTTCTGTATTGTACTTTCCCAAGTGCTTAGTACAGTGCTCTGCACACAGTAAGCACACAACAAATACCATTGAATGCATGAATGAATGAATGAAGGGGTAAAAAAGGAAGGAAAACAGGTTGGGGAGCATTGGGGGGGAGGTGCTAGAAGAGGAGCCAGCAGACATGAACCCCATTAGAGAGCTTCAATTGGCAGAAATCCAGGCAGAAGGCCAACCACAGCCACTTCAGCTTCACAACTGTGCTCTCCCTTCCTTATGGCAATACCCCCCTTCCCTTGTCTCCTCCTAGGCCCACTTCCCCTCCCCCCCACATCATTAAGAGTTTGGCCTAGTGAAAAGAACACGGGGTCTTTGGAGTCAGAGGACATGAGTTCTAATTTCGGCTTTACCGCTTGTCTACTGTGTGACTTTAAGTAAGTCACTTTGCTTCTCTGGCCCACAGTTTTCTCAGTTGTAAAATGTGGATTCATTACCTGTTCTCTCTCTTACTTAGATTGTGAGCCCCAAGGGGGTAGGTACTGGGTCCAACCTGATTATTTTGTCTGCTGTCTGCTGTGTGATCTTATCTACTGCATGACCTTGGACAAGTCACTTCATTTTTCTGTGCCTCAGTTACCTCATCTGTGAAATAGAGATAAAGACTGTGAGCCCCATGTGGGACAGGGACTGTGTCCAACCTGATTAGCTTGTACCTACCCCAGGACTTAGGACAGGGCTTAGGACAATTAACAAATACCTTAAAAAATAGTAAGCGCTTAGCAAATACCACAGTTATTACTAAATCCTTACTGTGTGCTAAGGATTGTGTCTACTAACTCCACTGTGTCTTCTCTCAAGCACTCAGAAAAATGTTCTGCACACTGTAAGCACTCATTGATTTCACTGTACTGCTACTGAATGCATTGTACTATTTTGGAGGTCTTTGGAAGAAGGGACTTAGTTTTGTGATGTATCCCTGAATTCTGTTACCAGTAATCAAAAATTTAGTGACCCTAATGTGGATCATCTCTGTTTCCATTGGGCATTTCAGGCAGGATTGGAAAAAGGAAGACTTCCACCCCCTTCCCTAATCAATCAATGGTATTCATTGAGCGCTTTCTTGGTACAGAACACTGTTCTAAATGCTCAGAAGAGTACAATGGAAAATGTGAATCCTACCCTTGAGGAGATGGTAGTCTTCCCTGAGAGTTCTTCCCAGCCTTGCCAGTGGGATATTATTATTACTGTTATTCTATTTAAGTGCTTAGTATGTGCCAAGCACTGTTTCAAGCACTGGGGTTGTTACAATCTAATCAGGTGGGGTAGAGTCCCTGTGCCACGTGGAGTCCCCCGCCTTTGTAGGAGGTAGAACAGTTATTGCTCTCTCCCCTTGCGCCCCCCTCCCCAGCCTCCAAGTCCTCCTCTCCCAAGCAATCTTCCACTGTGGCAGACAGACTGGACAGGCAGGAAACAGAACAATCCCTCTTCTCTTGTTTATTTCAATCCCAAACTCGTGGCCCGTGGCCTTCAAAGTCAAGAAAAAATACACACCCAGAAAAGAGGGGGAAAAAAGATTTGACTCAAACGTGTGTTTAAATTAGCCTCGTTTTGCTGAAAGCTGGGTGTCAGGATAAATCCATTTCTACAGTGTCATGTATCTTCACTGAGTAGGAAGTTGGCAAATAAATGAATGTTCTTCATATATTATTACGGCCTGACAGCGCCGAGGCAGACAGAGGCGACACAAAGGTGATTAATGGGAAAGTTTGAGTTAACGAAGTGTAGTCTACTCTCATTATGGGAAAATGAGTTCCCTTTAATGCTGGCCTCTGGTTGGTCTGAGATGGGGACTTTCTTCTTTCTGGACATTTGGTTCCTGCAAAATTATTTATTTACTTTCCTTCTTGCAGCCTGCCAGGCTCCCCAAATCTCTTTGTGTGTGTGTGTTTGTGTGCATGAGTGTGCTTGTGTGTTTGTGCATAAGTGTGTGTGTCTGAGGGGGTGTGCATGGGAGTCTGTGTTTGTGTGTCCGTGTGTGTCCGTGTATGTGTGTGTCTCCTTGCTCTCTTCATCACACTCTCTTTCCATCCAGTTCCCCCTGTTCGCCCATCAATGCAGGGCAAATGCCAGGAAGTACCCAGTTTGCGGAGCAGAAGGTCTGAAGCTGTATGGTATAGTGGATAGAGCCCAGGCCTGGATGTCAGAAGATCATGGGTTCTAATCCCAGCTCTACCGCTTATCTGCTATGTGATCTTGGACAAGTCCCTTTACTTCTCTGTGCCACAGCTACCTAATCTGTAAAATGGGGATTGAGAATGGGAGCCCCACGTGGGACAGGGACTGGGTCCAACCCGATTTGCTTGAATCCACCCCAGCACTTAGTACAGTGCCTGGAACATAGTAAGCGTTTAACAGAGACCACAGTTATTATTATCATTTTTATTGCAATCAAGTAGATTCCTAGTGTGCCTAGTCTGTTCTCCCCACTTCATTACCCCCACATCACCTTCCTCCCCTGTCTCCCCACCTCCCCGCTTTCCCTGCCTCTCTGGCTTCTCTGTCTCCTACACCCTCCCCCATGGCCCCCCAGAAATTCCTTTCTTGCTTCTCTTTATTCAGCGGCCTCCCTCCCTTCTTTGAAAGCCACCAAATTCACATCCTCCACAAAGTCCTTCCCAGGTCACCCCCCCTCTGGGGTCAGGGGTTCCGGTCTCTCCAGGCTCTCTTCAGCCTGAATTAAATTCTGGGTCTATTCCACCATTAATGCCTCCTCATCTTGGCCAGATTTTATGTTTCTGTCAGCGGTTCCTATTTCTTTTTTCTGTTCGTCTCACTTCTGCTCATTCGGAGGGTTATCTCTTTGAGGGCCAGAGCCTTTTCCTTTGGCAATTCCCCACAGTGCTTAATATAGCCCTCAGTGCATTTAGAATGTCAGCTCTTGGAAGATGGTGATTCTACCAACACAATTGTGCTCTCCCAAATGATTAGTACAGTGCTCTGCATATAGTGCTCAATAGATCCATTAATTGATTGATAGAGTGATGGGCGCTCAATGCAGAGCTGATCACCCGCCTGCTTCCTCACTGCTCTTCAACACAATCCTACCCCTGCCTACCCTTTCTGCCTAAAGTCATATGCCAAGGACAAGAAAAGAAGAACACAAACTCAGGAAGAGTCTGGGGCCAAATGGTTGGACCATTTGGTGGCACTTACACATACACACGCACACACACGCACACACACACTCTTCTCCCCCACCCCCCCCACCACAGTCTGCCCTTCAAGAATTTACATTCTAAGAGAAAGGAGCAGTATAGTCTAGGTGAAAGAGCACAGGCCTGGAAGTCAGAGGTTCTGGAATCTAATCTGGATTCACCACTTACTCGCTGTGTGACCTGGGGCAAGTCATTTAACTACTCTGTGCCTCAGTTCCCTCATCTGCAAAATGGGGAATTGACACTTTGCTCTCCCTCCTACTTTGACTGTGACTCCAATGTGGAACAAGAGTTTTGTCCAACCTGTCTTGGAACTACTCCAGCACTTACTAAGCAATTAGCATATAGCAAGTTCTTAAAAAAACACCATAATTACCATTATTATTAAGATTGTATGAACCAACTCTGCCACTATCCTGTTATGGTTGTCCTTGGGCAAGTTAATTCACTTGTCAGTTTTCTCATATAATACTAGCATTTATTGGGCTATCTTTTGGTACAGTGCATTGTATTAAACACCTGGGAAGTGTGATCAACCGAAGGTATTTATTGAGCACTTACTATGTGCAAAGCACTATACTAAGCTCTTGGGAAAGTGCAATACAACAGAGTCGGCAGACACATTCCCTGACCACATGAGCTTGACAGAGAAGCGGCATAGTCCCTGCTCTCAAGGAGTTTATCCTCTAATCATCATCGATATGTGGGGGTTCAGACACCTGTTCTACTTCCCATAGCAGCATGGTGTAGTGGATAGAACACAGGCCTGGGAGTCAGAAGGTCATGGGTTCTAATCCCAGCCACTAGTCTGCTGAGTGACCTGGGGTGAATCATTTAATTTATCTGTGCCTCAGTTACCTCATCTGTAAAATGGGGATTAAGAATGTAAACCCCAGATGAGACAAACTGATTGCTTTATATCTACCCCAGTGTTTAGAACAGTGCTTGGCACAAAGTGCTTAACAAATACCATCATTATTATTATTATTATTTTATATTGTCACCCCCAGTGGGAAAGCAGGGTGTCTAGTCTTGTCAGCTTGTATTTACGCCCCAGTGCTGGGCACATAGTCAGTGCTTAATGAACAGTAGAATTAATTAATTCCCCATCTTTCTCCGTCATGCCGCCACCTCAGCACTCTGTTTATGTATTCCTGATTTATTTATCCATTTGTGTTTATTATTTAAAAGCACTCCGGTGCTCTCCGAACTACTGCGTATTCATCAGTCCGTGTCGGCTGCTTGTCTCTGTGATTAAATTGTCGGCTCCTTGGGGGCAGGGTTCGCATCGCCCGTCTACCTCGTGTTCTCTCATGTGCTTTGTTGTGTCCGTAGTGATGCGGAGGACACTGGGTCTCCCACTGGGAATGACAGATGGGACTTGATCTGAACATCAGGACCGAGAGCCTGAGCGGAGGAGTTGATAATAGTGCTGGTGGCTTGCTCGGCACCCTTGTGCTCTCTCATGCCTGCCTGCTGTGCTCCTGCTGGGGCACCAAGATCTTCTTCCCTCCGATAGGCCTGAGGACACACAAATATATACAAACGCACACACACACACACACACACACATATACCAATTCTGTTCTCTTTTCGTGATTAGTTCTAGCTTCTTGTTTTTGCTTTTCCTGAACTGTTTCAGTTTTTTTGGTTTGGTTTTTTTTTATATTTGTTAAATACTTCCTATGTGCCAGACACTGTACTAAGCCCTTGGGTAGGTCCAAAGTAATCAGGTTGGACACAGACCCTGTGCACTACGGAGCTCAGAGTATCAATCACCATTTTCCAGATGAGGTAACTTAGGCACAGGGGAAGGGAAATGACTTGACCAAGGTCACACAGACAAGTGGTGCAGGGATTAGAATTTAGGTCCTTCTGACTCCTAGGCCCGTGCTTTATCCACTAGGCCATGCTGCTTTTCTACTAGGCCATGCTACTTCTCTTTCCAGTGTTTCCACTGGATAGGCTGCATATAGTTGGTCTGGGGAAACACAGAAGCAGCGTGGGAAGCATGTGGGAGCCAGAGGACCTGGGTTCTAATCCCAGCTCCACCACTTGTCTACTGTGTGATTTTGGGCAAGTCATTTTACTTCTCTGGGGTCAGGTACCTCATTTGTAAATGGGGATTAAATCATCTTTACTCTGATTTAGACTGGGAGCCACTTGTGGGACAGGGACTGTGTTCCATCTGATTATCTTGTATCACCTCCAGGGTGTGCCTAATCTGATTATACTCTATTTACTCCAGTGCTTGGCACATAGTAAGCCCTTAACAAATACTACCAGCATTACTTGGTGGTGTTGACTTTAGTCTGGTGCATACCTCAGTCCATATGCGCCCCGCCTGCAGAGGCCCAGGTTCCAGGATTGGTGCCCCTGCTCCTCCCTATCCCCTACAAGACAGAGAGGAAGGGGCCTGATTCTCACCTCAGGGGAGGGCACACAGTGCTCAGAAATCAGGGAAGGGCGCTCCTGGTCCACCCTGTGCCTGACCACCACACGACTCCCACTCACGGCATTAGGGTCAGCGCACCTCTGGTGACACCTCCCTCCCCGCCGGCCCCCGATGCCGAGGGCCAGGCGAGAACTCACAGCCGGGGCATCTCTCTCTGCAGAGCCAGTGTCTCTTAGCACAGCCCCCGTCTGATTGGGAGCAGGCGTTGTTAAAAGTCATAATTGTGATCTTTGTTAAGCGCTTACTTATTTGCCAGACACTATACTAAGTGCTGGGATGGACACAAGCAGTGCGGCTTAGTATAAGGAGCTTGGGCTTGGGAGTCAGAGGTCATGTGCTCTAATCCCAGCGCCGCCACTCATCAGCTGTGTCACTTTGGGCAGGCCATTTCCCTTCTCCGGGCCTCGCTTCCCTCATCTGTAAAATAGGAATTAAATGTGAACCTCACGTGGGACAACCTGATTACCCTGAATCTACCCCAGTGCTTAGAACAGTGCTCTGCATATAGTAAGTGCTTAACAAATACCAACATCATTATTATTACTATTGTTATTTGTCTCCATCTGCGGGACACCACTCTTATCCCCAGGGATCCTGGGTACCTCTGCAGGGGCCTCCAAGTTGGCCTTGGCCTCTTCTGCAGTGAAGCCGCTTTTGTTTCGGAAGGGCCAGGTCAGCCATGGACCACAGGTAGTGGGGGCCTTTGGTGGGCTGGTGACAGGCTGGAGAGCCTGCTCGAGGCCCTGGGGGGTCTCCCAGCAGCCCTGCTCCGGCCCCTGCCCCTTGTCTTTGTGGTAGCCAAGTCAAGCAGCGTGGCTTAGTGGATAGAACACAGGACTGGGAGTAAGAAGGATCTGGGTTCTAATCCTGGATCCGCCATATGTCTGCTATGTGACCTTGGGCAAGTCACTTTAACTTCTCTGGGCCTCAGTTACCTCATCTGTAAAATGTGGTACAGGGACTGTGTCCAACCCGATTAACTTGTATGTATCCCAGTGCTAAGAACAGTGCTTATCACTTAATAACTACTTAACAAGTACCATAATTATTATTATTATTCTTCACCAGACCTCTCCCCAGAGGCTGAAGCATCTTGGCTGTCAGTGAAATGGCACCATCCAGTCCCGGGCAAGGGGGATGGAGGGCTTGCGGGGAGGGAGGGAAAGGTGCTGAGGGAAGGGGATTGGGCAAGGGAGGAGTGGGAGGCCCAACCTGGCCCACGGCTTGATGAATTAATTAATGTTGGCAAAGCACTTGGAGATCCTGGCTGATCCCCTGTGCTTCATCCGCGGAACAGGCAAGTCTGATTGTTTCATCATAATTACAGACTTTCAATGTAGGAATTGCTCACAAGCGGCAGCTGCAGTGGCACCAGGGGCCCCAAAACCCTGTTTGGCCAGGTCTGCTGCACCCCCAACCCCAGGTGGGGGGCAGGATGGAGACTGTCCCCTCTCCCTTCTTCACCCATCCTTCCCTCCTCCTCCTTGCTCCTACCTCCTCCCTTCTGCCACCCCCTACCTTCCTCCTATTCTTCCTCCTTCTAACCTCCCCCTTCTGTCACCCCTTCTGTCACCCCACTCCCCTCCCTACCTCCCCTCTTTTGCCTCCCTCCTTCCCTGTCTCTCCTGCTCTTCCCCACCTTCCTCGTGTCCCAACCCAGCCTGGTTTCCTCCTCTGGTGCAGTGCCATCTTTGGTGCAGTATCATCTGGGAAATGAGAGACTCTGGAGACTGGCTCAGCCTTCGATAATAATAATAATAATTGTAGTATTTGCTAAGTGCTTAGTTCCAGGCACTGTACTAAGAGCTGAAATGGCTACAAGCAAATCCGGTTGGACACAGTCCCTGTCCCACATGGGGTTCCCTGTCTCAATCCCCATTTTACAGCTATGCAAAGCAGCGTGGCGCAGTGGAAAGAGCATGGGCTTTGGAGTCAGGGCTCGTGAGTTCGAATCCCAGCTCTACCACTTGTCAGCTGTGTGACTGTGGGCAAGTCACTTAACTTCTCTGTGCCTCAGTTCCCTCATCTGTAAAATGGGGATTAAGACTGTGAGCCCCACGTGGGACAACCTGATTCCCCTATGTCTACCCCAGCGCTTAGAACAGTGCTCTGCACATAGTAAGCGCTCAACAAATACCAACATTATTATTATTATTATTATTTTACAGTTATTGAGGCCCAGAGAAGTGAAGTAACTTGCCCAAGGTCACACAGTAGACAAGTGGCAGAGCTGGGATTAGAATTTATGAACTTCTGACTCCCAGGCCCTTGCTCTATCCACCAATGCTAGCCATGCTGCTTCTGATGCTGCTTTGATGACACCAGGACCTTCTCCCTCCTTATGCTAGGCCAGAGGCTGGGCTTAAATTCCCTCCCCTGAAGGCTCTTGCCCCTCCCCAGTATGTAGGTCAGTGCTCCGTGTGCAGTAAGCTCTTAATACATAATGGTGGCTACTCTATAGCCCCTCCCCAGCTGGAGGGGAGGGGGGAGATCGTCCATGTGGGCCCTGACTCAGGGCTCATTAGCTCCTCCCTCCCCCTCAGGTTACCCCGTGTTCCCAGTGCTCCCCTACTCCCAGCCACTGTCCAGGGTCTTGGGTCACCCCACAGGCTCCCACATTTTCCCAGCACGGGTCACTCAGAAATACCAGGCTTGTCTTTCCCAGAGCCAGAGAGGCCTGGGACTCCAGGGGGATGGAAGAAGGCTGGGTGCTGTGTCCAGCCATTCATTCAATAGTATTTATTGAGCGCTTACTATGTGCAGAGCACCATACTAAGCGCTTGGAATATACAATTCGGCAATAAATAATAATAATGTTGGTATTTGTTAAGTGCTTACTATGTGCAGAGCACTGTTCTAAGCGCTGGGGTAGATACAGGGTAATCAAGTTGTCCCACGTTAGCCTCACAGTCTTATTCCCCATTTTACAGATGAGGGAACTGAGGCCCAGAGAAGTGAAGTGACTTGCCCACAGTCACACAGCTGACAAGTGGCAGAGTCGGGATTCGAACCCATGACCTCTGACTCCCAAGCCTGGGCTCTTTCCACTGAGCCACGCTGCTTCAAATAGAGACAATCCCTTCCCAACGACGGGCTTACAGTCTAATCGGGGGAGACAGATGGACAAAAACAAAACAACATAAACATGATAAATAGAATCAAGAAGATGTACACCTCATTAACAAAATAAATAGGGTAATAAAAATATATACAAATGAGCACAGTGCTGAGGGGAGGGCAAGGGAGGGGGGAGGAGCAAAGGGAAAGGGGGCTTAGCTGAAGAGAGGAGAAGGGGGGAAGGGGGAGGGAGCAGAGGGAGCAAAGGGAGCATAGAGAGCAGAGGGAAAAGGGATAGCTCAGTCTGGGAAGGCCTCTTGGAGGAGGTGAGCTCTCAATAGGGCTTTGAAGTGGGGAAGAGAGTTAGTTTGGCGGAGGTGAGGAGGGAGGGCATTCCAGGACAGCGGAAGGACGTGGGCCAGGGGTCGACTGCGGGATAGGTGTTAACAGGTGAACGGGGGACGGTGAGGATGTGAGCGACAGAGGAGCGGAGCGTGCGGGGTGGGAGGTAGAAAGAGAGAAGGGAGGTGAGGTAGGAGGGGGCAAGGTGATGGAGAGCCTTGAAGCCCAGAGTGAGAAGTTTTTGTTTCGTGCGGAGGTTGATGGGCAACCACTGGAGGTTTTTAAGGAGGGGAGTGACATGCCCAGAACATTTCTGCAGGAAGATGATCTGTATGGCAGCGGAATGAAGAATAGACTGGAGTGGGGAGAGACAGGAGGAAGGGAGATCAGAGAGAAGGCTGACACAGTAATCCAGCTGGGATATTATGAGAGCGAGTCAGCCAGTCTACACCACCTGCTGGGGAAGGGAAGAGGACCCTGGGGTCCTGGACTTTTGGGCCCCAGTGAGACCTGGTGGACATACTCAGAAAACACAGAATCTGAGCCGGTGGGGCTAGAGCAGTGGCACCAGTAATGTCATTGGGGCTTCTCCTTTAGCAGTGAACACCCCCCATCCAGCACCCTTCATCCAGCACCAAGGGGGAAAGTGCGGGTGCTAGGGGGGAGAAGAACCCTCCTCAGGCTGACTGTAAAAGTGGGAGGGAAGGAGCAGGGGTGTCAGGGTTGGGTCTAGAGAGGGGGGAGTTAGATTTCGCTTAATACAGTGCCTGGCATATAGTAAGCGCTTAACAAATGCCATAATTAGTTTCAGAGCACTGGGTATTAGCCAAGCCCAGGGCAGCAAAGGATGGAGACCTGATCAGGTGGGTTTGTCCCAAGTTCATTCATTCATTCAATCGTATTTATTATTGTGTGCAGAGCACTTTACTAAGCGTTTGGGAGAGTACAGTAGAATATGTTGCTCTCCCAGCTCCATTACCCAGACCCATATCCACACGGTGAAGCCTAGCCAGTCCATCTGGGCAACTGGACAGTTGCTCAATCCTCCCATTTTCCTGGATAGCACGGAGCAGGTCAGAATTAGAACCCACAGCTCTGGACTCCTCAGGTCCCGTGGACGCTGCTAAGGAGTAATAATAATGTTGGTATTTGTTAAGCGCTTACTATGTGCCGAGCACTGTTCTAAGCGCTGGGGTAGACACAGGGGAATCAGGTTGTCCCACTTGGGGCTCACAGTCTTAATCCCCATTTTACAGATGAGGTAACTGAGGCACAGAGAAGTTAAGTGACTTGCCCAAAGTCACACAGCAGACAAGTGGCCGAGCCGGGATTCGAACCCATGAACTCTGACTCCAAAGCCCGTGCTCTTTCCACTAAGTAGATTTATTCCCTTCTCTGCCACATGACCATTTTTTCCTTCCTTTGGTATAATTAGGAGATAAGCTTCCCTAAGCTTTCTAGTTTATTTAGGTAGTAGCTGGGAATGGCTCCCTGTATATAATCTCTTTTAGTACCTTTAACTAGCCTATGCTGATTGTATCTGGAAGTGACAGTTTGACACTGGCTCTATATGGAGACCTTTGTGTCTTATCTCCTGGTGTTTAATCTCTTTCACTTATAACATTAGCTTCCTTGTCTTTCATACATTCGTTAAAAGAAAAGAGAGAGAGAGAGAGAGAGAGGGAGAGAGATATCCAAGCTGGAACCTAAAAGCCAGCATGTCTGACCATTTATTGATTTGCATTTTATTTGTTAGTGGCTGGGAAATGATTTGCTGGAGAGCACTAGCTTTTGTTTTGCTTTTGATAACCAAATAACGTCCCCACCTTGGAAGTACTGAGTCTTCTGCTAATTAGCTGGACTCCGGGTTTCCGAATTTAAATAGCTCTGAACAGCTGGGAGGCCGGAGGGAAGGACGGCACCTTGTCGTTCCTAGCTTTGTCCAGAAGAAAGCGCTGCATTGGTGACAAACATTCCCCAGCGACTCCAATTCTTCGTTAGAATTGTGATATTTGTGCAGAGCTCACTATGTGCCAAGCACTGTACTGAGCACAGGGTTAGATACAAGATAATCAGTTCCCACATGGGGCTCTAAGTAGGAGAGAGAACCGGTACTGAACCCCCATTCTGCAGGTGAGGGAACCGAGGCACGGAGAAGCCAAGGGACTTAAGCAGCCAAGCGACGAGGCGGAATTAGAACCCAGGTCGTCTGACTCCCATATCTGTACTCCTTCCTTGAGGCCACGCTGCTTCCTTTAGGTTGACGCCTCTACCTGAAAGAGTGGCCCGAGAAATACATAACTGGTTGTGATTTACAATGAAGACGTTCCAGGGAATGCTCTCGGATACTTAAGTTGGCCTATAGGAGCACCAATGCATGAAGCAGCCACATATCCTACCCCCTGTGGAGCAATATGCACGCTTACGAATTTAATAGCCCCAAAGAGAGATGTCTTTCCACAAGACACTGGCTTGTGGAAACAGGAGACTCTTGGCTAGAGTGGCTCTCCATCTTAAGTGCTCCGGGATTGTCCCACAGGGCATCCGGACTGGTCCCGGGGACTGCCTCTCTTGGCTGCTTGGGGATGGCGCCATCAGAATTATGATGCAGACAGAGCCACGGTCCAATGGAAGAGAGTTTGGCTGAGGATCAGAGCCTTTGGACTGGAGGAAGCTAAGGAGGCAAGATATAGATGAGTGATAGGGAAAGAGATGAAGAGAGGGAAGCACTGAATTGAGAAACAGTGGGATTCAGAGGAAAAAGCACAAGGCTGGGCGTCGGGAGACCCGGGTTCTAATGTGGGCTCCTCCACTTGCCTGCTCTGTGACCTTAGGGAAATCACTTAACTTCTCTGGGCCTCAATTTCCTCAGCTGGGGATTCAATAGCTGTTCTCCCTCCTACTTGGATTGTGAGCCCCATGTGGATCGTGATGATGCTGTATCTACCCCAATGCTTAATACAGTGCTCGGCACATAATAAGCGCTTAATACCACAATTATTATTATTGGCAACAGCTCCCTCTTAGGTTCTAATTTTGCATTTTGAGTGTGTGAGGGGGCAAAGGGGGCAGCATTTTGAGGGCAGGTAGGATTTAGGGTGGAACGGGCCTCAGAGTTAGCAGGCCCGAAAGTCACCCCTCTGGGGCCTTTACAGCCCTGCCTGGATTCTCTCAGGTGTTGCCAGAGAACTAGGGTGAGTGAGGGAGATGGGGAGTCCAGCTCAGCTAGCTGTGGGGGCCACATCCTGCTCCTGGCTCCTGCAGAGTGGACACCCAAACCTTTCCCCTGCCCTGGAAGGCCTCAAATCAAGGCTGCCTTCCCCAATCTGCAGTCAGTGACTCCAGGTGGGGCAGACTGGCTCCAATCATGCCTCTCCTCTCTTGTGCCTCTCTGGATTCCGACTTTCATCTCAGCAGGCTCCGGTTTGATTATGCTAATCATCCACGGTTATCGATAATACTCAGTCCACAGTGAATCCAAAGCAAACCGAAGCACTTCAGCTTCCACACCCCTTCGTCCCCGTGACCACCACTGTCCGGAATGACAGGTACCACAGCTCAATTCGGGAAGAGGAGAAACCTGGGGAGAATCTGTTTGGCAGAGGGTGCCAGGAGAGTGAGCACCGTCCATTCTGGGTCTCACGGCCACTTGGGCCTGGGTTTCTGGGGTTTTAAGTTGCCAGTCTTTCAGGACATGCACAACCTGGAACAAGAAGCACAATGTCATAAGAGGCAGCGTGGCCTAGTGGAAAGAACACGGGCTTGGAATCAGAGGACTAATTCCAGCTCTGCCACTTGTATGCTGTGTGACCTTGGGCAAGTCACTTCACTTCTCTGTGCCTCATTTACCTCATCTGTAAAGTGAGGATTAAGACTGTGCATCTCTTGTGGGACAGGGACGTGCCCAACCTGATTATTTTGTATCTAAATAAAATCTAAATCAATTATTTTGTATCTATCTCAGCGCTTAATATAGTAGTTGGCACATAGTAAGTGCTTAACAAATACCATTTAAAAAAATAGTCATGAAACTTCTCTAGGCCTCAGTTTCCTCATCTGTATAATGCCCATAAGGTAGACTCTGACCCCTATTTGTCCAGAGGCTGTGTCCAATCTCGTAATGAACCCACCCTGGCCCCAAGTACATAGGAAGTGCTTAATAGATGCCATGATTGTTGTGGGTGAGGATAATATGACAGAAGCTGATTGGAAAGAGAGGGAGGGGGTAGAAACAGGAAAGTGGAGGAGGTCTGATGAAGTCACTATCTGCTCAGCAGAGAGCTGGAGGGGGATGTGTGTGTGTGTGTGTGTCTGCGCTTGTGTCTGTGTGAGCTTGTGTGTGCGTCTGTGTGTTTAAAATAAATAATGGGAGAATGAATGTAATTATCCAGTGCTTTTAATAACTATTTATATTTAATACCACTAATTCCAAGTTTCATGGAGCCAGAATGTAATTCTATTCTTCTTACTCATTCTTCAGAGAGTGCATGAGACAGCCTTTAAGACATGGGAGAAGATTTCCCCTTGAAGGCTGGGGCCTGGAGGCTGGTCACAGTCAGATTACCTCCTTGCCTCATGCCCTGACTTCACCACTCTGGGAGTCTCAGGGCCAGGGCCGGGGGTCCCGAGAGCCGGGTTCAGCGCCCACCTCTGGGCCAGAGAATAGGGAACGAGAGTCCATCAGTCCTTTCTTTGGCTCCTGATTCAAACCTGGGATAGAGTTTGGACTTCAGGAATTGTGTCTCTCTGCTGCCGAATTGTACATTCCAAGCTCTTAGTACAATGCTCTGCACATAGTAAGTGCTCAATAAATACTACTGAATGAATGAATGCCGTGTTTTTCTGCTCTGGTCAGACGGCCTGGGGTGGAGGTAGGGGGAGGGGTATGGAATTAATTAATTCAATGATATTTATTAGCGCTTACTGTGTGCAGAGCACTGTAATAAGTTCTTGGGAGAGTACAATACAACAACTAAAAGACACATTCCCTGTCCACCACGAGCTTATTGCCTAGAATGAGAAGGGTGATGAGGCTGGCCACTGCGACCTTGTGTGAGAGAGTTGGCATTGGTGTTGTGTGGGAATGTTTAGTGTGCATGCATATGAAGCAGCATGGCTTGGTGGAAAGAGCACAGGCCTGGGAGGTAGAAGACCTGGATTTGGATTCTGGTTCCCCCGCTTGCCTGCTCTGTGATCTTGGACCAATCACTTCACTTCTCTGTGCCTCCTATTTAAAGTGGGTATTCAAAACCTATTCTGTCTCCTGCTTAGACTGTGGATTGTGTCTGACTTGAATTTCTTGTAACTACCCCAGGACTCGACACATAGGGAAGCAGTGTGGCTCAGTGGAAAAGAGCCTGGGCTTCGGAGTCAGAGGTCATGAGTTCGACTCCCGGCTCTGCCACTTGTCAGCTGTGTGACTGTGGGCAAGTCACTTAACTTCTCTGTGCCTCACTTCCCTCATCTTTAAAATGGGGATTAACTGTGAGCCTCACGTGGGACACCTGATTACCCTGTATCTCCCCCAGCGCTTAGAACAGTGCTCGGCACATAGTAAGCGCTTAACAAATACCAACATTATTATTATTATTATTACTTAACAAATTCATGATTCATTCAGCGCTTACAACAGTGCTTGGCACATAGTAAGTGCTTAACAAATACCATCATTATTCTATTATTCAGCATGCTGGATGGTGACTGGGGTTTCGGTGGCACAGGAAGGGGTATTGGGGGCTGGCTTAGTGGGGGCTGCTGAGGGGCCCTGGAACCAGATGGGCAGCCATGGGACTCTATAGGGGAAGGACATCATCAATCATCATCAGTGGTATTTATCGAGTGCTTACTGTGCAGAGCACTGTATTAAGCAGTTGGGATAGTACAATACAACAGAGTTAGTATACACGTTCCCTGCTCACCTCACCCTCCAGGCTCGTATCTCCTCCTGCCTTCAATAATCCCCACCTGGGTGTCTGCCCGCCACCTAAAACTCAATATGTCTAAGACTGAGCTCCTTATCTACCCTCCCAAACCCTGTTCTCTCCTTGACTTTCCCATCACTGTGGACAGCATTACCATCCTTCCCATCTCACAAGCCCCCAACCTTGGTGTCATTCTTGACTCTGCTATCTCATTCACCCACACAACCAATCCATCACCAAAAACTGCCAGGCTCACCTTCATAACATCTCCAAAATCCACCCTTTCCTCTCCATCCAACCAAACCTTGTTGTTACAATCTCTCATCATATCCCGACTGGATTACTACATCAGCATCCTTTCTGATCTCCCAACTCCTGTCTCTCCGTGCTTCAATCTATACTTCACTCCACTGCCCAGATTATCTTTCTACAGAAACACTCTGAGCATGTCAGCTCCCTCCTCAAAAATCTCCAGTGGTTGCCTATCAACCTTCGTATGAAGCAAAAACTCATCATTATTGGCTTCAAAGCTCTCCATCACCTTGCACCCTCCTACTTCACTTCTCTTCTCTCCTTCTACAGCCCAGCCCACATACTCTGCTCCTCTGCCGCTAACCTCCTCATTGTGCCTCGTTCTCGCCTGTCCTGCCGTCAATCCCTGGCCCATGTCCTTCCTCTGGCCTGGAATGCCCACCCTCCTCACATCTGCCAAAATAGCTCTCTTCCCCCCTTCAAAGCCCTACTGAGAGCTCAACTCCTCCAGGAGGCCTTTCCATTCATTCATTCATTCAATAGTATTTATTAAGCACTTACTATGTGCAGAGCACTGTACTAAACGCTTGGAATGTACAATTCAGCAACAGATAGAGACAATCCCTGCCCATTGACGGGCTTACAGTCTAATCGGGGGAGACATACAGACAAAAACAATAGCAATAAATAGAATCAGGGAGATGTACATCTCATTAACAAAATACTGAGCCCTCCTTTTCCTCTGCTCCTCCTCCTCTCCCCATCGCTCCTTCTCCCTCCATTTGTTCTACTCCCAGCACTTGTGTATATTTGTCCATATTTATTATTCTATTAATTTTATTAATGATGTATATATATCTATAATTCTATTTATCTATTTTGTTTCTACTGATGCTTGTCTACTTGTTTTGTTTTGTTGTCTGTCTCCCCCTTTTAGCCTGTGAGCCTGTTATTGGGTAGGGATTGTCTCTTTCTGTTGCCCATTGTACTTTCCACTCACTTAGTACAGTGCTCTGCACACAGTAAGCATTCAATAAATATGATTGAATGAATGAAATGAATGGAGAGGGAGAAAGACGTTAATATGAATAAGTGATTCATTATATGTAATTTATAGATATTTACATTAGTGCTGTGGGGCTGGGGGTGGGATGAATATCAAATGCCCAAATGTCAGAGATCCAAGTGCAGAGATGGCACAGAAGAGAGAGGGAGCCAGGGAAAAGGAGGCTTAGTTGAGGAAGGCCTCTTGAAGGAGATGTGACCTTAATAAAGCTTTAAAGGTGGGGAGAGTATTGGTCTGGCCTCTACAGAAGGGGAGGGAGTTGCAGGCCAGGGGAGGATGTGGGAAAGGAGTTGGCAGCGAGATCGATGAGATTGAGGCATAGTGAGCAAGCTGGCACTGGAGGAGTAAAGTGTGTGGGCTGGGCTGTAGTAGGAGATCAGGGAAGTAAGGTAGGAGAAGAAGAGCTGATTGAGTGTTTTAGAGCTGATGGTAAGGAGTTCCTGCTTAATGTGGTGGTGGAATCAATCAGTCAGTTCATTTATTCATTTGTATTTATTGAGCACTTGCTATGTGCAAAGCACAGTACTAACTCTTTGGAGAGTACACTATAACAGTAAATAGCCTCATTCCCTGCCCAAAACAAGCTTACATTAGTGACATTTATTGAGTGCTTGCTATGTGCAAAGCACTGAACTAAATGTTTGGAGGAGTACAATACAACAGAGTTAGCCCTTAACGTTCTGTGCCCACAATGAGCTTACCGTTTAGAGGGGTGGAGATAGACATTAATATAAGCAAATCATTTATAACATAAAATTTAAAGATACATACATGCATAAGTGCAGAAGGCAGGGAGATCAGCAAGGAGGCTGATGCAGTAGCCAAGGCCAGGTAGAATAAGTGCTTGCATCAGGGCGTAGTTGAGAACTATCAAGTTAACGGGCAGGGCAAGTTGTCTGTTTCCCCCACCTCTAGACTGCAAGGTTGTTGTGGGCAGGGAATGTGTCTGTTTATTGTTACACTGTACTCTTCCAAGCGCTTAGTATAGTGCACAGTAAACAATAAATACAACTGAATGAATGAGTGAATGAATGACATGTGGCCCTGTACCACCCGGGGAGAGAGAGCCTCACAGACATAGTGTGTCGGGGTGAGGGCACCCCTCTACCTCTTATCCTGGGGCCATCTTCAGGCCCACGTCTAAGCCCACTGGTCGCTGTACCCGGGAGGTGGTGGCTGCTGCATTTGCTCATTGGAAAATGAGCACTTTTCATGCCACAGGACATGAGTGTTTGGGACAGGGGTCTTGACGTTTCCCGGCATTTCCATCCAGTTCTGACGCAGGGCATCCACTAGGGGAGGGGAGAGAGGGACTCCTCCTCTGATGGCTAAGTGCTTTCTCCAGGGGTGCTCAGTGGCTCCTCTCATCCCAGGGGCAGGGTGGGAACAGAGGGAGGGGAGAGCTGGTACAGAAGGAGGGCTGTAGTGGAAGATGGATGGAGTCAGGGGAGGACAGGACTGGGGAAGGATGGAGAAAGTGGAGTGGAGGCAGGGTTGGATGGAGTGGATGGGGAGGTGGCTTGAAGTAGAGGAAGGGAAGGAGTGGAGAATGGATGAACAGAGGGAGAAGAGGGATAGAGTGGAGAATAGATGGAGTGGAGGGAAGGGAAGGATAGAGTGGAGAACAGAGAGAGTGGAGGGAGGGTTGGAGTGAAGAATGCATGGGGACGAGGGCTGGAATGGAGGTAGAGACCAGGCCCAGTCAGACGGCCGTGAGCGCCAATAAAATCAATAAGGAGCTGCTGAATTGTGCCTGAACCTGGCAAGGAACAATGAAAGGAGCTGAGGCTGTGGAGACAGATCTGCTGCCATTCTGTGCATCTTGGCACATTCATTAAGTATCTTTAAGATGGATACACCCCCCAATTCACCTCGTGCGAGAGCCGTGGAATTTATTTCCTCCTGAACGGAGCCATCAATCTCAGGCTTCAAGTCTTCCGCAACCGCCCGGCCCCACCGTGCCAGCCATCCCCAGATCGGAAGGGGGGCTTGCACAGTGGGGGGCGGTGGGGGGCGAGGGGAGGATCAGCGGGGAACCTTAATTACCAGCTCCCTCCCTCGCTTGTTCGCTGAAGGGGCTCAGCACAGAGCACAGCGGCCTGGCTCCGCTCGCCTGCCTCTCCTCCATCATCCGCCCAGGCTGAGCCCCCGGCAGTAGGAGGGACCGTCCAGATTCCAGATGGCCAAGAGGGGCCGGACCCTCCGGCCCTACTCCAGCCCCATTTACCTCTAACTTGGTTTTAGTCAGTTTGAGGAAGCCCTCCCAGAGGGCTCATGAGACTTGTCTGCTGCCTGAGGGTGGGGTTTGTGTCCACTTAGTCTATTGTATTGTCCTCCCCAGAGTGTTCAGTCCAGTGCTCTGTGCACAGTAAGTCCTCCGTGGGTGGATTGGGTCCCCTCTGATGAGGGTCCAGGACTTCAGGCCCTCTCCACAGCGGGACCAGTTCATTCATTCATTCATTCATTCGTATTTATTGAGCACTTACTGTGTGCAAAGCACTGTACTAAGCAATTGGGATAGTACAGTAGGGAAGCAGCGTGGCTCAGTGGAAAGATCACGTGCTTGGGAGTCAGAGGTCATGGGTTCGAATCTCGACTCTGTCCCTTGGCAGCTGTGTGACTGTGGGCAAGTCACTTCACTTCTCTGTGCCTCAGTTACCTCATCTGTAAAATGGGGATGAAGACTGTGAGCCTCAGTGCTCTGCACATAGTAAGCGCTTAACAAATACCAACATTAACATTAACATTACAGTATAACAACAAACAGACACATTCCTGCCAACAGCAAGCTCACAGTCTAGAGGGGGAGACTGATATAAATATAAATAAATAAATTTGTTCAGCTTGCTCCGGGCCCCGCTGCTGAGTGGAAGGGAGGGAGAGTCCAGAAAACACAGCCCTGGGACTGCCAGGGCCCCCCCAGAAGTTGGCGGGGGAGTGGGGGAGATGGGAGGAAGGGGAGAGAGGCAGCTGGGTGTGGCTTGATCGAGTAGAATTTCCTGGAATCCCTCCCACAGCTAACCAGCCTTGTCCTCCTTTTACAATTGTCCACTGGGATTGGCTGTGCTCCAGGTAAAAACACGGTACAAATCCCTGTTATTTAATCCAGTGATTTTAGGGCCTGGGTCTGGGGAGGAAGCTTCCTTCCACAATATTTTTTTCCATTCCCCTAGCCTGCCCTGCACCTCTTCCCTGCCCCAAGAGCCAGTCAGTAGGGCTATTTTCCTGCTTCCCAGGTATCCTGCTACTCTGGATGGGCAAGGATGTAGTCATGATGTCCCTAGCTCCAACAGGGTCTGTCTGGGACCCCAGCCCTCTGAGGGGGAGAGAGCAGCCCCCACCTAACTGACTCTCCCCAGCATTAGATTGATTAATTGTGGCATTTATTAAGCCTTTTTTATCAGCTAGGTACTGTACTAAGCACTGGGGGTGGGGGGAGAATATAAAATTGGATAGAACACAGTCAGCCACATCTAGCTCAGTCTTATTGCCCATTTTACAGATGAGGGAACTAAGGCACAGAGAAGTGAAGTGCCTTGCCCAAGGTCACACAGCAGATAAGTGATGGAACTGGGAGCAGAATCCTTGTCCTTTTGACTCCCAGGCCTGTGCTCTATCCACTAGGCCATGCTGCTCAGGTGTCCATAGTGGTTAATCTGACAGAAGGCATCATGGGAGCAGCCTGGGAGCCTGTTAGATTTCCCTGCTCCCTCTCATCTTTGCCTGTTTCCTGACTCCAGGTAATAATAATAATTATTATGGTATTTGTTAAGTGCTTACTATGTGCCAGGCACTCTGATAAGATCTGGGGTGGATACAAGCAAATTGAGTTGGACACAGTCTCTGTCCCTTGTGGGGCTCATAGTCTCCATCTCCATTTTTACAGCTGAGGAAACTGAAGCACAGAGAAGTTAAATAACTTGCCCAAGGTCACACAGCAGATGAGTGGTGGAGTTGGGATTAGAACCCATGACCTTCTGCCTTCCAGGCCCATGCTCTAACTACTAGGCCATGCTGCTTATTGTAGGTAGGGCCAGATGGGGTCCCTGGGACCTGTTTTGGCATCTGGGGCCGCTCTCTGAAGAGTTGGTTTTCCATTTCCCCTTCCATCTCAGACACAGCATTGTCCTGGTGATTTTGGGATTGGGTGGTCCATTAAATTGGGATTTTGGAACTCCCACTCTGGAAGCTCCCTCTTGGACCGCCCCAGGGCCAATGGGAGTCTCTGTTGTCTCAGCGGGGTTGCCTGGCAGCTTGGGGGAGCATTCTTTGTGCCCGGGGAGAATCCGTCGTCCTCTGCGGATTCTCTAGTTTGAATGAAATGAGGTCCCAAGTCTAACATGACTCCAAGAGCCCCGGAGCTTCCAGGACAGCATCCAGTGCACATGCTCCCTTCTTGGGTACTGATTGTCAATCACTGGAATTGTTGCCACTGATTTAGGAAGTTTAGGTGGTTGTGCATGGTCCTCCCTGGGGTTTGGCCAAGGCTCCTGAAAAATTCCAAGAACTCAAGGTGGACAGGGATCTCGCAAGTCCTGGTTCCCAGCCAGGGCTAAACTATGAGCTTCTTGTGGGCAGGAATGTTTCTGTTTCTTGTTATAGCGTACTCTCCCAAGCACTTGATACAGTGCTTTACACACAGGAAGCACTCGATAAATACAGTGAAACTGAATGAAAAGGAGAGAAGCCCCCATTCAACTCCTCCCACCTTCAGGCTTCCAGAATCCCTTCCACTGGATGACAGTTCAGGCCTGGCGCTGGAGCTGGAGCTGGAGCACTGATGCCTGAACCCCAAATCCCAGCAGCCCCAACCCTGAGATGTCACCTTGGTGGGTCGGTGGTGACTCCTTCTTGTCAACTTCCTCTGTGGTTCCTGTGAGTCCCCCTGCCAAATCCAGGTATATCTTTAACATTTCCATTGTCACTATTGCTCCCATTGGTTAAGAGCTTATACGGTGCAGAGCACTGTGCTAAATCCTGGGTCAAAAGGGATTCACAATCTAGTGGGGGATGATGGACAAATAGAACTACTGGAGTTGTGCCTCAGTGATGATTATAGTATTGATTAAGCTTTACTATGCATCAGACACTGTTCTAAGTGCTGGGGGAGATACAAGTTAATGAGTCAATTTTAATTCACTGTGCACTTACCGTGTGCAGAGCACTGTACTAAACACTTGGGAGACTACAATATAATAGAGTTGGTAGACATGTTCCCTCCCAGTCAGGCACAATCCCTGCCCAAAATGGGGTTCACAGTCTAAATAGGAGGGAGAACAGGCACTGAATCCCCATTTTGCAAATGAGGAAACTAAGGCACAGAGAAGTTAAGTGACTTGCCCAAGATCACCTAGCAGGACCGAGGGTCTCTGACTCCTAGCCCTGTGCTCTTTCCTCTAGGCAGTACCACTCCACAGCACTTTATGCTTTTATCCCTCTTTAGAGTGGAAGGTCACTGTGGTATTTGTTAAGCACTTATGGTGTGCTAAGCACATGATAATCAGATCCCACAAGGGCTTCACAGGCTAAGTAGGAGGGAGAACAAGTATTGAATCCCCATTTTACAGTTGAGGATATTGAGGCACAGAGAAATGTTGTGATTTGTTCAAGGGTGCACAGCTGGCCAGTGGCAGAGTGGGGCTTAGAACCAGCTCCTCTGACTCCTTGGACTGTGCTCTTTCCACCAAGACACTCCAATTTCATCTCTTTCTCTTTTACTAAGATTGTAAGCTCGTTATGGGCAGGGAAAGTGTCAGCTAATTCTATTTTATTCTATTCTCCCAAGTGCTTATTATAGTGCTCTGCCCGTAGTTAGCTCTCAATAAATCTCACTAATTGATTGATACTACCATAATAATAATAATAACAATAGTGTCGGTATTTGTTAAGCGCGTACTATGTGCCGAGCACTGTTCTAAGCGCTGGGGTAGATACAAGGTAATCGGGTTGTCCCACGTGAGGCGCACAGTCTTAATCCCCATTTTACAGATGAGGTAACGGAGGCACAGAGAAGTTAAGTGACTTGCCCAAAGTCACACAGCTCACAAGCAGCAGAGTCGGCATTGGAACCCAGACCTCTGACTCCCAAGCCCATGGTCTTTCCGCTGAGCCACGCTACTACTCCTGCTACTGCTGCTGTTACTACTACTACTATTATAATCCTCCCCAACCTTTGGCAAATGCCCACAAGTATGGGGAAACATTCCTGCCCCCACCCCTCTGCCTTGCGCCCCTTCCTTGATTCACCCAGAAGCCTCATGCTCAGCCAATGAGCACATTACTGGCTCACGAGCTGAGAGCCTTGTTTCCTTTCAGTTGTTTCTCCCTTGGAGTCTTTTCCCCTTGCCCCTTCTCCGCTCCAAACCCACGGATTATCCCGTTCGAGCAAAACAAGGAGTTGTCAACCCCTTTTACGCATTCATTAAGATGAAAATAACTTCCCTAACCTTTCTGTGCTTTATTTTTTGCCTCCGCTCTTACGTCTCGGTATAATTTGACTGTCTAAAGGTTCTTCCAAAAAAAAAAAAGGAGAGAGAAGGAGAAGAATTGTAATTTATTTTCTGTTTCTCCCTCTCTTTGGTTTGCTCACTGTCAAGAAGATAAGGGTCTTCAGCATGACAGGGTAAATCCCATCTTCAAAGGGAGAAAATGCTGGCTTAGTCTCTCCTTTGGGCGCTTGCTTCTGGGTAATCGCCACGCCCCAGTGAAGGCCTGAGCTGAGGGAAATGCACCTGTCTCTTTAAGAGAGTGTGTCTTTGGGAAATGAGAGTCAGAGTTGCCTGTGATAAATAAAATTAATAAATTGTGGTATTTGTTAAGCACTTACTATGTGCAAAGCACTGTTCTAAGCGCTGGGGGATACAAGGTGATCAGGTTGTCCCACGTGGGGTTCACAATTTTTTAATCCCCATTTGACAGATGAGGTAACTGAGGCCCAGAGAAGTCAAGTGACTTGCCCAAGGTCACACAGCTGACTAGCGGCAGAGCCGGGGTTAGAACCCATGACCTCTGACTCCCAAGCCCATGCTCTTTCCACTGAGCCATGCTGCTTCTCTAATATGTAATCTGTGATATTCAGATGAACCTAGAGGTGACTGGAACACAAGGATTTCCAGTGTTAATGAGGTATAGTAGGTTTTGTTTTGTTCCCCTCTGGCCTTGCCTTATTCTGTTCTTCCCCAACACCTGCTCTTTTCAATTTCTGCCAGCTCCTCCTTCCTCTTGGTTCACTTGCAGGTGGGCTGGGGCTTCGGGGACAGATTCCTATCACCAGTATTGTGTTTCCTTCCAATCTTCGGCCTCCTGTCGGAGCACTACGGTCAAGGAATTGTCGACCCAGTGAGAGTCACCAGCCCATTTTTCAGATGGGGAGACTGAGGCCCACTGAGAAAGGATGGTGCAAGGGCTGTTGGAATGCGGGTGGATCTGGGGGGTGCCCTCTTTCCTCCTGCCTCCTCTGCATTTCTCCAAGCAGGTTCAGAGAAGCGAGATTCAAAGAGAGGGTGAGCTGTTGGGACAGGGTGGAGAGGGAGAGAAGGAGAAGCTGTTTGATTCTCTTCCTCTGAGGATCAACCTCAGACTCAAATGGATTACTAAAATAGTAAGAGGCAGCATGGCCTTTCATCAATCAATCCATACTTCAGTGGTTTTTATAGAATCAGCGTGGCCTAGTGGATAGAGTTTGGGCCTGGGAGACAGAAGGATCTGGGTTCATTTATTCATTCAATCGTATTAATTGAGCACTTACTGTGTGCAGAGCACTGTACTAAGCACTTGGAAAGTACAATTTAGCAGCAAATAGAGACAATCCCTACCCAGCAATGGGCTCATAGTCTAGAAGTGGGGAGATGGACAACAAAACAAAGCAAAACAGGTGTCAATATAAATAATTAGAATTAAATACAAATCATTAATAAAATTAATAGAATAATAAATATGTTCATATATACAAAAAGCCCAGCTGGTTCCAGCCCCAGCTCTGTCCCTTGTTTGCTGTGTGACCTTTAGCAGGTCACTAAACCTCTCTGTGCCTCAGTTACCTTATCGGATGAAATGGACATAACCTGGAGATTAAGACTCTGAAACCTATGTAAGACAGGGACTAGGTCCAACCTGATTAGCTTCTATCTGCCCCAACGCTTAGGACAGCAATTTGCACATAGTAAGTCCATAACAAATACATTTATTTAATATTGAGGGCTAACTGTGAGCAGAGCACTTGTACTAAGCGTTTGGAATAGTACCATACAACAGAGTTGGTAGGCACGTTCTCTGGTAGAAAGAGCATGGGCCTGGGGGTCAGAGGACTTGTGTTCTAAACTCAGCTCTGCCAATAGCTTCCTGTACAGTCTTGGGCAAAACCCTTAACTTCTGTGTGCCTCAATTTCCTCATTTATAAAACAGAAATTAAACCTGTTCTCCTTCCCTCTTAAACTAAGAGCCCTGAATGGGACAGGAACTCCATCCGATCTGTCTGGTATCTATTGCAGTGCTTAGCCTAGTGCTTTGACTCAACCAATCAATTAATCAATCAGTGGTTATTTACTGAGTGCTTACTGTATGCAGAGTACTGTACTAAGCATTTAGGAGAGAACACTATAACAGAGTCGATAGACACTTTCTCTGCTCAAGGTGAGCGTACAGTCCAGAGGGGGAGATAAACATTAATACAAATAAATGAATTACGATTATGTACCTAAGTGCTGTGGAGCTGAAGGAGGGGTGAATAGAGAGTGCAAATCTGAGTGCAGGGGTGGAACAGGGATGGAATGGGAGAAGAGGAAATGAGGGATTAATAGGGGAAGGCCTTTTGGAGAAGATGTGCTTTAAATAAGGCTTTGAAGGTGGGGAAAGTGGTGGTCTGACTCCTGGAGTGTTTAATGAATTCCCTGAAGATGGGGTGCCGGGGAGGGGAGGCAATCCAGGCCAGAATCTCCTGTCCCGAGGATCAGTCTGCCCTGCCTTGCCTCCTCAGGCTCTGGGAACCGGATGAAACAGAGAGTGGATCAGGACTAAGGTGACTGACATGTTGGCATCAGATGACAACAGAGAAGCAGTGTGGTTCAGTGGAAAGAGCACAGGCTTGGGAGTCAGAGGTCATGGTTCGTATCCATGTGCCATGCATTCCTTCTCTGTGCCTCAGTTACCTCATCTGTAAAATGGGCATTAAGATTGGGAGCCTCACGTGGGACAACCTGATGACCCTGTATCTAGCCCAGCGCTTAGAACAGTGCTCTGCACATAGTAAGTGCTTAACAAATACCAACATTACTATTATTATTATTATTGTAAGAGAAGCAGAGTGTAAGGAGCACAGTCCTGGGAATCAGAGGACCTGGATTCTAATCCCGGCTTCTCCCCTTGTCTGCTGTGGGACCTTGGACAAGTCACTTTAACAAATAATAATAAAGATGGTATTTGTTAAGCGTTTACTATGTGCCAAGTAGTGTTCTAAGCGCTGGGGGGGATACAAGGTAATCAGGTTGTCGCACAAGCGGCTCAGTCTTAATCCCCATTTTACAGATGAGGTCACTGAGACACAGAGAAGTTAAGTGACTTGCCCAAATTCACACAGCTGACAAGTGGCGGAGCTGGGATTAGAACCCATGCCCTCTGACTCCCAACCCCATGCTCTTTCCACTGAGCCACACTGCTTCTCATTAACTTCTCTGTGCCTCGCTTTCCTCATCTGTAGAACAGGGATTAAGACTATGAACCCCACCTGGGACAAACTGATTACCATGTATCTACCCCAGTGCTTAGAACAGTGCTTGGCATATAGTGAGCTCCATGTGAGCCATGGACTTTGTCCAACCTAATTAACTTCTCTCTACCCCAGTGCTTAATACAGTGTCTGGCACATAGTAAGCAATTAACAAATACCATTAAAAAATGACTGGCAGATGGCAATCATAGGGGACATGGTTCATTCAACCATGTAATTCAGCCCCTTCTACTAGGGGTTGGTAGATCAAACATCAATCAACACCTCTGATGCAAATTGCACTAGTATTCCTCCTCCTCTTCCTCTTCTTTCCCCTGCTCCTCCCCTTCCCACCCCCCTCCTCCTCCCATCATTAAATGCCACTGAGTCGTTTCTGATCCATAGTGACTCTCTGGACATATTTTCTCAAGAACATCCTATTTTCTGCCATATCTGTATTCATTCTGGTATAAATATCCATAGAGCAACAGAGAGCTAATTTAGACTTTCTCCTTTCCTCTGGCCCCCTCCTCCCCAACAGCCCACTCAGCCAGGCTGAGGCTGGACAGAGCAGACCCTGGGTCTTCCTTTCTCCCTGTTTCAGTTCGAGGTTGGATAGAGTGGACCTTGGACCTTCCTCTCCAAATCCCCCTCCACCTCACCCCCAGCCAGGCTGAAGCTGGATAGAGTGGACCATGGGGATGGGCCTTCCTTCCTCTCCTTCCCTCGCCCCTCACCCCCAGCCCTGCAGAGAGAGAACACTTCTTTCCCTTGGAGGAGAGGAAGAGTGAGGAAATCCTGGCTGGGAGCAGATGGTGAGGGAGTGAAGCCTCCCACTCACACACTGAATTGGCTTTAATGCCTCTGACTGAACATTTCCAACTGTAGCCCCACGCTACCACTCTGGCTTGTGAGGACCTGGGTCCGGATGAGCCCAGCAGTCACACCAGAGGCTGCCGGGCAGACCACATGCCCAGTCGGCCCCGGGCGGAAGGCCTGCTGAGAGAGCCGAACCAGACCCTTCACCTGCTGCTCCTGTACCTACTACACCTGTGCCCACCACCGCTATATCTGCCATGCCTGTAACCATTGCCTGGCACCCAGGACCCCTGCTCCTGCTACCCACGAGCCCATCTTCCCTGAATCTGCTGCACCTGTGTCCATTACCCTCCACTTGCTTCTCCTGTACCTGCCACCCCTATACACGACATTCCTGTACCCACTACTCCTGTATCCGTGGCCCTCGCATCTTCCACCCTTGTGCCCGCTGCCCCTAGCCAGTTAGACTCAGATGGTCAGCTGTGGGGGCTAGAGAAGAAATGCCAAGGGATGGGACCAAGGAAATCTGAGACACAAGGACAGGCCTAGAACCAAGCTTTCCCACTGGGTCCTGCCAAAGCCATAGTCGGAATTAGCCTTGCTGGATTCTGGACACTTTTCTCTTTGTGCATTGGCCAGTCACATGCTCTGAGTCTATGTGTCTGTTGTGGGGCCCTGCAGGTTTGTGGGGGCAGAGATCCCTTAGAACCATGGACGGGCCCTCTGCCTTGACAAGTTGCCTCTAGAGAGTTCCACCCTTGTCACTATTCCCCATCCCCAAACTCCAACCCAGCTCTCTGAAGGCAGCCTTGAAAGCAAGAGGTGCAGGAGATGAAGGAGAAGCAGCATGGCCTAATGGATAGAGCACTTGCCTGGGTGTCAGAGGGCCTGGGCTCTAATCCTGACTCTGCCACTTGTCTGTTATGTGACCTTGGGTAAGTCACTTAACTTCTCTCTGCCTCAGTTATCTCATCTGTAAAATGGGGATTAAGACTGTGAGCACCGTGTGGGACATTGACTGTGTCCGATCGCCTTATCTCATATCTGCTTGCACATAGTAAGCACTTAAAAAAATACCATTAAAATAAGAGGAATGACTAAACACTGAGTGAACCCGTTAGCCAATACAGAAATGCTAATTAACTAAAGGTTTTGGGCTCTTCTTCCCTGGAGATCTTAAGAATCTGTTGGGACCTATTTAACCATGATACATTAGGGGTCTTCCAACTTGTGTATTAGACAACAGCAGTGGTAATATCGAGCACTTCATATGTGCCATGCATGCAAGATAATCAGATCAGACACAGTCCCTCTCCCACCCATCCGAGGCTCACAGTCTAAGTTATCCCCATTTTACAGATGAGGAAATGGAGGCCCAGAGAAGTGAAGTGACTTGGAAGGCCACTCCAGCAGCACATGGCAGAGGCGGTATTAGAATCCATGTTTCCCGACTCCCAGGCCTGCACTCTTTTCACTAGGCAGCACTGCCTCTCAAGTTCCCTTACAACCTCGGGATTTTACTGTTCTCGAAGCAGCAGCGTCATCCCATGGAAGAACCAGTCCGGTGAAGCAGGGCCCAGCTCTGAGTCTTCGGGCTGGTGGAACGGTTAGACAGTTGCTGGTATTTCTCCCCTTGCCCTTATCTCCACCCCATCCACTCGGCAACATTTGGGGTCTGGTTTCTCTTCCTTTGTTCTGTTAGCAAGGTTGCTTTACGCTGTCAGGAGTTGAAATCCGCACTCCCCAGCTGAGGGTCCATAACATCGCTTCTCCGGGTCGCCATTTCCTCGTCTGTAAAATGGGGATAATTAGACTGTGAGTCTCGGGTGGTGGGGAGAGGGACCATGTCTGATCTGATTATCTGCACAGCGAACTGAGAAGGGTTCTGACGATGCAGGTCCCATCCTTTGGCGGAAGGAACAGTGACACTGGAGCCTGTCTGGATGCTCCGTTCCTCGCTTGCAGAATTAGAACCCAGGCCACGCTTCTTTTCACCTCATCAAGGAGGCTTGACCCAAATCGTCCCCTCCTCCCTGGTCAGGTCATCCACTGGCTACCCAGAGCACTTATTCATTTACTTGTGTGCTTACATTTCCTCTCAGTTATGCCTATATTTTCCTTCTTGTTCCACCAAACAGATACAGTCTGTGTCCACCTGTCTTTTCCTGATAGGTTGGAAACACCAAGCAGGCAAGAGTCATGGCTTCCACTTGTATCGTCCCTAGGCCCCTGAGAGTGTCTGCACCCAGCTGGCATGCAACAAATAGCAGCAGCACTGGCACTCCACTGCCCACCCAGTCTGCATTAATGGGGTCGGGAAATGTACTGAGGAAGCTGTCCCCTCAGTGGTCCTGGGGTCTGGAGCAGCTATCCCCCTGGGGGAGCTCCATGTAAACAGTCCCTGAGGAAGGAAGAAGACTTTATAGCCAAGAGTGAGGCCTAGCAGAAAGAACGTGGGCCTGGGCCAAAGGACCTTAGTTCTAATCCCTGCTCTGCTACTTGCCTGCTGTGTGACCTTGGGCAAGTCACTTCGCTTCTCTTTCTCAGGCTCCTCATCTGCAAAATGAGCATTCAATACCTGTTCTCCCTCCTACTTGACTGTGAGCCCCTTGTGGGACTGAGACTGTATCCAGTCTGAATAACTTGTATTTACCCCAGTGCTAATAAAAGTGCTGGACATATAGTAAGCATTCATTCATTCGATTATATTTATTGAGTACTTACTGTGTGCAGAGCACTGTACTAAACGCTTGGGAGAGTACACTATAACAATAAACAAACACGTTCCCTGCCCACAATGAGCTTATAATCTGCAGGGGGACAGGGACATTAATATAAATTAATAAATGACAGATGTGGACATGAGTGCTGTGGGGCTGGGATGGGGACAGTAAAAAGGATGCAAGTTAGGGCGATGCAGAAGAGAGTGGGAGAACAGAAAAGGGGGACTTATGGGGCTCGGACTCTTAAACCCCATTTTCCAGATGAGGCCAGGAGACGTGAAGCGACACACCCAAGGTCCCATAGCAGATATGTGGCAGAGTCAGAATTGGAACCCAGGTCCTTCTGACTCCCAGGCTTGGGCTCTATCCACCAAGCTGCGCCCCTCTCTCCCAGCAGCACAAATACCAAAAAAACGAAAAAGAGCTAAAGATTGCCTACTTAGAGGTCTGGTTGGCCCAGGTTGGACTGTACCCTGCATTGTGGGACTCAGTCCAGGCAGGGTGAGGCTACCTGTGCCCCACGTGGCTGGCCCACCTGTCCAAGCTCCGGCTGAGAGGACGGCTGTGGGGGGCTGATAGGCCGGCCTGAGGGCTGGTCAAGGGTGAGGAACTGGCCGGCCCCTGGGAGGATCACAGCCAGGAGGGGCTGTTCTACTACAGGGTGGCTTCCAAGCAGCCCTGCTTTGGAGAGAAGGAACAAGGTGCCTGTTGAAAGGCTAAAAATGTGAAGCTGTAGGAAGCAGCAGAGGAGCCACAAGGAGCCGCATATGTGGCGAGTCACGAGGCGCCTGAGAACCTCGCTGTCTTCTCACCCACCCACTCGCCAACCCTGCACGGTGCCCAGCCCAAGCCACCCCCGAGACCCAAATCATCTTTGTGAGTCCCACCTTCTTCCTTCTAGCCCTGGGACCCCTCCCAGCCCTCTCCTTGCCAGCTAGGACCTGCCTGCTTTACCTCTGCCAGTCCCTCCCTGCCCTCCTGGGCCTTCCTCCTCTCCCTCGACATGAGCCAGGATGACACTGACATCCTGTTCAAGTGGAGCTGGAGGCGTGTTCTCTGTCCTTCAACAGCACCAGTGTGGCTTTACCTTGCTGCTCTTCTACTACAACCCAGAACACACACTTTGCTCTTCTAAGGTCAACCTACTCACTGTTTCTTGACCTCATCTATCTCGCCACCCACCTCTTGCCCACCGCTTGCCTACCTCTGGCGTGGAACACCCTCCCTTGTCATATTCGGCAGACCACCGCTAACCCCACCTTCAAAGGTTTATTAAAATCCCATTTCCTCCAAGAGGCCTTCCCTGACTAAGCCTCATTTTCCCTACTTCCTCTCCCTTCTGGGTTGCCCTTGTACTTGGATTTGTATCATTTTTTCACTGCCTCCCTCAGCCCCATCAGCATTTATGTAGTTATTCGTAACTGTCCTGCGATGGAAGACTGAATGTGAACTGTTGATCCTTTGCCTCCCGAAGGTAGATCCTGTTAAGAGAGAGGGAGAAGCATGTATTTTTAATTGGAACCTGGAGAGGGAGAACAATACTTTCCATAGATGGTCAGGGAGGCTGTTCTAGACCTGGGTGGGAGGGCCTGAGCTGGGGTTTGCAGGAGAGGATTTGGCAGGTGGAAAGAGTACAGGAAGACTGTCCCAGGCTTGGGCAATGTATGGGAAGGAAAGACAGGGGGTGGTATGAAAAAACCAGATCAAGGTAATAATATTGGTAATAATGAGCAGAAGCAGTGTGTACTAATGGTTAGGGCACAGTCTTGGGAGTCAAAAGGACCTGGGTTCTAATTCTGGCTCTGCCAGTTGTTTGCTGGGTGACCTTGTCAAGATTCTTGACTTCTTGGGCCTCAGTTGCCTCATCGGTAAAATAGGGATTAATACTGTGAGCCCTATGTGGGACATGGACTGTGTCCAATGTGATTAGTTTGTATCTACCCAGCGTTTAGTACAATGCCTGACACATAGGAATTGTAGTATTTGTTAAGCACTTGCTGTGTGCCAAGCACTGCACTAAATGCTGGGGGAGATTCAAGACAATCAGATTGGGCACAGGTCCTAGTCCCAAGTAGAGCTCATAGTAGGAGGCAGAACAAGTATTGAGTCCCCATTTTACAAATGAGAAAACAGCGGCCCAGAGAAGTTAAGTGATCTGTCCAAGGTCACACAGCAGGCAAGAGGTGGATCCAGGATTAGATCCCAGGACCTCTGACTCCTAGGCCCGTGCTCTTTCCACTAGGCTGGGTTGGGACATTAGCTCTTCCAGTGATATCCTGAGAGGGCAGGGCAGTAGGGGTGATGTGAGTTTGGAGTTGGGGTTTTCTGTGTCGCTTCCCCAATCTGGGCCCTGCTGCCTCAAGCTGAGGAGGGAGGAAACTGTCCTAAGTGCCAACGGTAAACACCCAATGATTACCACTGATCGATTGATTGAGGACCCAGGAGCTGGCCTCTTCTCTCCTTTTCTCACAAAAGCCTGCCCCTTCTCCTGCTTGGATCTCATCCTCCCGTGTTACTCTTTCAACCTTTCCCGTGTCCCTTGTCATGCAGATGATACACCTATTTGTCATCCCCCCATCAAACCTGCTCCATGGAGAGCCGCCGCCGTCGATCAGTGACGCCCGATAAACTCCTTGCCGCTTGTTGTGGGTCGGGAGCACTGACCCCGGCTTTCAGCCGCTTTGGCTAAATGGTCTGGGCATCATGGAGTAATGGGATGAAGGGGGCGGGAGAAATTCATTTCCTCCTGTCCTCCCACGGCCTCTGCACCTTCCGACTCTACGGGGTCTTGCCTCTAAGCCTCTCCAACGCATCCTATCTTATCTGGTGCCATTCGTCCCTTCTCCGCTCTCCCCATAGACAAAGCCTGCCTGAAATCATATCTCCTCGAGAAGCCCTTCCCTGACTTATCCTTTCTCTTCCCACCCTATTCCACCTCTAATAATAATAAGAATAATGTTGGTATTTGTTAAGCGCTTACTATGTGCAGAGCACTGTTCTAAGCACTGGGGTAGATGCAGGGTAATCAGGTTGTCCCATGTGAGGCTCACAGTCTTCATCCCCATTTTACAAATGAGGTAACTGAGGCACAGGCAAGTTAAGTGTCTCACCCACAGTCACACAACTGACAAGTGGCAGAGCTGGGATTTGAACCCAAGTCCTCTTACTCCCAAGCCCGGGCTCTTTCCACTGAGCCAACCTGCTCCCAGTGCTACTGTTACTCCAGCACTTCCACTACTCTGCTATGCCTCCAAGTACATATGCACTTATCATATATATTCTATAACTTCCTCTTATAAATCTGGACAGGGACCGTGTCTACCAATTCTGTGGCATTGCACTCTCCCAAACTCAGTTCAGTGTTTGGCACAGACTAGGTGCTGAATAGAATGAAGCAGTGTAGCCTAGTGAAAAGAGCGTGGACCTAAGAGTTAGAGGACTTGGATTCTAATCCTGGCTTTGCCACTAATCTGCTGTGTGACTTTAGGCAAGTCACTTAACTTCTCTGCCTCAATTGCTTCAGCTGCAAACTGGGGATTCAAACTGTATTTTCCCTCCTACTTATACTGTGAGCCCCATGTGGGACCTGATTATCAGGTACCTACCCCAGGGTTTAGTACAGTGCTTGGCATATAGTAAGTGCTTAACAAAGAACACCATTATGTTATTAATTATTAATGAACAATTAATTATTATTATCATGCACTTACCCCAGCATTTAGTACAGTGCTTGGCACAGAGTAAGTGCTTAACAAATAGCACCATTAGATTATTAATATTGATGAGCAATTAATTATTATTTTTGTTAATAATAGCTCCCACTGTTGGATGGATTGATTGTAGGCCACTGGCCATGGTTGTCACTCTCGGAGATGGCCCACGGCTGGAGGGGGAGCCAAGTTGCTGGGGGAAGGGGGTGGGCACTAGGGCCGGAGGCCTGACCGGGAACTCCAAGGAGACCTCAGGCCGGGTGCAGGACAATTGTCCTTCCCCAAGCTCTTCCTGGCCACCCCCGACTCAACGAGGCTCTTTTCTGCTGATTCCCACCTCGTGCTGTGGGGGCTACCCCCATGGGTGGAGAGACTGAGCCCCCCTGGCCTCCTGACCCCCTTTGTCTCCTCTGAGATGGGGGCATAGCCAGAGGAAATGGTGAGGGGGACTCTGAAAATGGCCTCAGTCTCCATGGCCTGGGGAATCTCAGTACTCCGAGTGAGAGGTGTGCCCAGGAAATAGGGGAATGGTTTTCCCACCTAAAGTCTTCTCTTCCCCCAAAGTGCCACCACTACCATCAAGTTAGCCCATGACACTTCCCATGGCCCAGCTAGGAGGGTTGCGAAGAAAGGAAGAGGTGGAGACCTTTTTCCTCAGGAAGCTCTAGGTGTTCTCCTTTTGGCAACCTGCCAAACTCATGCCCCGATGCTTTCTTGCTCTAGAGGAGGGGGCGGGAACCACCAAAATGTATCTGCCTTAGTGATTGGGTGACGTAGGGCTTTTTTGCTGGTTCTGACCTTGGGCAATAATTATAATAATCACTGTAGCATTTCTTAAGCATTATCTGTGTGCCAAACCCCATGCTAAGCATTGGGGTAGATACAATACAATCAGTTCAGATACAGTTCCTGTCCCACCCGGGACTCACGGTCTGCAAGAAAGCAGATCATTCCATCATTCATATTTTACTCTCATCATATGCATCATGAGATTGAGGCCCACAGAAGTTAAGTGACTTGCCCCAGGTCACTAAGCTGGCAAATGGCAGAGCTGGGATCAGAGCCCAATTTCCTGACTCCTCAACCCTTGCTCTTTTCTCCTTGCCTCAGTTTTACTGTCTGCAAAATGGAGAAAATAGCCTTGGCTTTCCTAGCTCTTCTTGAGGGTGGGGGTTGTGAGGGTGGAGGAGGGTTCTGAAGGGCTCTGAGCACTTGGGAAATCAGGCAAGATGTAAATACCAGTGTTATAAAGATGAATTATTATTGGGCCTGAAAGGGAGAGGTGAAGGAAGGCCTGGGAGAGAGAGCAAGATAAGACCACATAATGGAAAGCAAGCCTTGGATTCATAGATAGTATTTTAGAACCCGCCATGGAACCTTTATTCCAACAAGACATCCTAAAAGAGAAAGAGGGAGGAGAGGGGTCAGAGACAGCAGGCGATGACGAGAAGAGGGAGGGAAAAATTTGGGGGAGAGAGAGATGGGGGATCACTTTTGGGGTCCCTAGGCTCTTTGGTGGGGTTCCAGTGGGTGAGAGAAGGGAGGGGGAGAAGGAAGAGAGGGGTCAGGAGAGATTGGAAACGTTTCTCTTCTTTCTCTTAGTTTGTTTAAAAGCTCCTAACAGAGCAGAATGGGAAGTGGAGTTCATTATATCGAGTTTATCTGCTTCGTTTTGGGCTGAGATCAATCTTATGAATCTTAAAGCTCCAGTGTTTGCATGAGAAGGGGATAAGAAAAAAAAAGTCCAACACCCAGACCAATTTCCTTTTGCTAATGTGATTACCCTGCCACCTGGCAGAAAAATTGGCTGCTGGCATGTACTCTCTTCTGCGCACTGTCCCTGGCACCCGCTCGTGTTTCAGAAAGGTCTGGCAGGTTTGCAAGATCCTGGAGATGCAGTGCTGCTGACAATCCCCTTTAGATGCTACTTAATTCACAGCAACATCGGCGGAACACAGGCACTGCTGAGGAGAGTGAGGGGGGGAGAGAGAGAGAGAGAAGGAGGAGGGGAGGGGGAGAGAGAATGGGGAGAAAGGGAGAAGAGGAAGGAAGGGGGAAGAGAGAAAAGGAGGGAGGGAAGGAGGGGGGAAAAGGGAGAGAGAGACATAAGATGAGAGAGAAGGGGTAGGGGAGAAAGGACAACAAGGAGTGAGAGAGGAGAGAGAGAAGGAGTAGGGGAGGAATAGAGAGAGGGAGGGAGGGAGGGAAGGAGGGGGAGAAAGGGAGAGAAGAAGGGAGAGATGGAGTGGAGGAGATTCTCAGTGCCATGGTGGGTGTCAGACCATGGCAGAAGGAGCAGCTCCTTTACCTGGGGCCAGAGTGAGGGTGCATCGATGAAGTCCAGGTTCTGTGCCCTTCTGGCATGAGGAAGCCCCAGAGGGGCTGTCCAGCAGCCTACGGGTGGGCTGTTACGTGTCTGGGAGGTGTGTGACTAGAGAAGGAAGTTCCAAATGCCCCTACAGCTTTGGTTCGGGCACCAGCGATGCATGCATTAATGGATCCATTATTGAATCAATCAATCCATTCATTAGACCCCGCGAAGAATAATGAGCTCTGATTTGTCAAGGGCTTTAAGCGTCTCGGGGAAGTGGCCTTGGCCAGGATGATGGACTGAGGTTTCCAAGAGTGGGGAGTCACAAACACTCTCCCAGAGCGGGGACCTGGGGGTGGGGAGGGAAGTTCTGATGGGGCAAACAGATGTAAAAATATTTACAAATAGGGTAATCAGTCCCTAGTGTCTAGTGCAGTGCTCGACACACTGTACCTGCCCAGTATGTTCCTCCTTGATTATATGGTAGGGGGTATCTTCCTGGGCAGATACCCTCTCTACCTCAGTTCCTGCATCTGTAGAAGCTGGGGAAAGGAAGCCATTTTACTTGCCCCTTAGGGGATTTGCAGAAGAGGTCATGGGATATTTATAAGCCAAGAACAATATCCAGGCCCATTCACTGATGCTGGTTATGGACCCCAAACTATCACAAAGAAGCAATGTAGTCTAGTGGAATGAGCACAGGCCTGGAAGTCAGAGGACCTGGGTTTTAATCCCTGCTCCACCACTTGCCAGTTGTATGACCTTGGGCAAGTCACTTCACTTCTCTTGGTCTCAGTTTCCTCAACTGTGAAATGGGGATTTTCCCTCCTCCTTAGACTGTGAGCTTCATAGGGGTGGGGAATCTGTCTGGCCTGATTTTCCTGTCTCTACCCCAGTGCTTAGTACAGTGCTTTCACTTAAGAGACATCCCAGTGATGGCCTGGTAGAAAGAACATGGACCTGAGAGTCAGAAGATCCGGGTTCTAAACACAGTTCTGTCACTTGCCTGC
Source organism: Ornithorhynchus anatinus (assembly GCF_004115215.2). Lineage (NCBI taxonomy): Eukaryota > Metazoa > Chordata > Mammalia > Monotremata > Ornithorhynchidae > Ornithorhynchus > Ornithorhynchus anatinus. Next base: position 12,824,346 of record NC_041732.1, on the reverse strand, counting down.
TGCGTGACCTCGGACAAGCCACTTCACTTCTCTGAGTCTCAGTTTCCTCATCTGTAGAGTGGGGATTCTCTATTGCATTCTCCTATTCTCCTTCCCAACCCCCTTAGACTGTGAGCCCCATGTAGGACAGGGGACAGGGACTTTGGGCATAAACCGTATCTACCCCAGTGCTTAATACAATGCTTGGCACCTAGTAAGCGCTTAACAAATAGCACAGTGATTATGACTGTGACCCCGCGAGTAACTTCACTTTCCTTCTGCCTCCTCCCAGGTCCCTCACTGGCTGGACGGTCCTACTGGTGACTCCTCCCGGTGAGTACCCCCTGTTTTCCTCTATAGGTCTGGCGTGCATCCTGGTGGGTGGGCAATACTGTAGCCCCTCATGGAGAAGAGGGCTGAGCTCTGAGGCTAGCCCTTCGAGGGGAGCCTCCCCACACTGTCGGGGATTGTCTGGCCTCATCCAAGGACTCGGCTCCGAGGGCCAGACTGGCTACCTCGGGTTCTCCTGGTCGTCAGGGCTGGTGGTGGGAATGGTGGCAGTGGAAATGGTGGTGCCCTGCCAACTGTCCCCAGGCAGGGCATTCCTTCCCTCTATGTGGGTGGGGCTGGTGTGACCGAGCTGCAGTACCCCCTTGCTCCAAGAAACAACATTTCCCAACCTGCAGAGATCCATTTCCCTGCCCAATCTGGTTAGTCAAATGGACATTTGAGTGTTGAGCCCTTTGGCCCAATTTCTGCCTCCAAACACCTGAAGGGAACTCTGCTAAGGGTCATTTACCAGGTTTGGTGGCCCCAGGAAGCAGCAGGGAAAGGGTTCCAAAGCCAGAACTCAATGCCAGGTTGCTCAAAGGATGGCATGATGGATTCAAGACTGTGGGCTAGGTACACTTCTGGGGACTCCCCCATCCCCAAGCACGTACCACTCCCCTCAAAGACACAAGCTTGCCAGGAAACAGGTGAGTGAGGGGTCCGAGGTCCAAAGGCAATTCCAGCATGGAGCATAAGCCCCAGAGGCTCGAGGGTGTCCAGGTGCCTCTCCCCACTGTGAGGCAGAGAGATGAGTCCTCCAAGAAGCAGAAGAGAGAGGGGATAAGAATGCATGGGATCCAAAGTCTGGGGGACCTCAGCACGTGGCATGAGACGCAGGGTCTCAGGGGTGTCCAGATGCTCCTCCCCACCGTAGGGCAGAGATGAATCCTCCAGAAAACAGGTGAGCGAGGGGATGGGGCTGCGTGGAGTCGGATGACAAATCAGTCCTCAGCACATGGCATAAGCTGGTGTCAGATCAGGCCCCAGCACATGGCATAAGCCCCGGGGGTGCAGGGTTGTCCTGGTGCTGCTGCCCACCGTGGGCAGAAAGTTCCAACAGGAAGCAGGTGAGCAAGGGAATGGGGCTGCTTGGTGTCCTAGGTCCAGGGAGGGCAGGACCAATATCTGGGTACAGATACCTGAAGGGGAGCAGCTGGACAAAGAGGTATAGCAGAGGATGTGTCGGGAGGTCAGTGTGGCCAAAGAGGGGTCAGACCTTCTATGTTGGGTTCTGTGTCACCCTTCAAATGCTGAGATGATTCTCCCCACAACCTCCTCCGTGTACCTCTGGGTAGGGGGCCTCTGGCAGGGGGAGAAATGGTCGGCCAACTCTGCTAATTCTCCCTGAGCCTTGTCTTCTTCAAGGGGAGCTGCCCCTTTTGCTTTTCCTGGGAGGGCCACTTTCCCAACCCCTTTCCTCCTTCCAGCCCATTTCCCAGGATCTCTGATTTGGGAATTCTGCCAGGCTCTGACTGACAGCCTGCTCTAGCTGCTCAGCTCCTGAAAGCCCGGGTCAGTGTCTCGTTGAATTGCCCATTCAAACCCAAGAGTGTGTCATACTCCTGGGGGAGATGGTGGTGAGGAGGATGGTGAGATGGCAGTGATGGTGATCATAATGGTGATGATGGTGATTAGGGTGGTGATGACAATGATGGTCATTGTAATGGTAATGAGAGTGCAACAGTATCAAAGAGGCCAATGTTGTGAAATATCCTCCTCACAGTCACGTTTGTGCAATTTTTGAGAGATTTTGCAAAGCCGCCTTGGGGAAGCCAAGATCCTCACTGTCTTTTTTTTTTCGGTAATGATATCTGTTAAGCACTTACCACATGCCAAGCACTGTACTAAGCAATGAGCAGATACACGATAATCAGGTTGGACACAGTCCATGTCCCACATGGAGCACTCAGAGTCCTAATCTCCATTTTCAGATGAGGTAAATGAGGCACAGAAAAGTGAAGTGATTTACCCAAGGTGACACAGCAGACAAGTGGCAAAGCTGGGATTGGAACACAGATAAGCTGACTCCCAGGCCTGTGCTTTATCCACTGGGTCATGCCACTTCTGCTTACCTACCTCTTTTACTTCCTACCTCTCCCTGGTAATAATGAGGATGATTGGTATTTATTGAGAGTTTACTGTGTGCAGAACACTGGATTAAACTCTTGGGAGAAAATGATACAACAGAGTTGGTAGACCCATTCCATAATTATGTCCTTCTGTACAAATACTGACCCATAATAAGAATGATCACCGGATTTATTAAGCACCTGTTATGGGTTGGGCCAGATAGGAGATTATCAGATGTGATTCTGGTTGTAGTCTGACTGCCCTTTTATGGGATATTGGGCCCTTTCACTTTTCTGTTTCTAAAAGCCAACTTTTTAGCTTGTTCTTGACTCCCACATCTGACCATTCGCTCACACTGTTCACCTGGTCTGGAACTCTCTTCCTCTCCACATCTGCCAGACTGCAGCTCTCCCCCACTTCAGAACCCTCCTAAAACTCCTCTTCACAAGCCAGTCTTTCCTGATTAACTCCTAACATCCCAAGTCCAACCAACCCAGCAGGCATGCCCAGCAAGTACATGCTCATCATTTATTTATTTAGAGCTTTCTTCAGCACTTATGTATCATCTGTTTATTTATGCTATAAGACTATACTAAACACTTGGGAGAGTATAATATAACAGAAGCCGTGGCCTCATGGAAAAAGCCCAGGCTTGGGAGTCAAAGGATTTAGGTTCTAATTCCATCTCTGCCACTTTCTTGCTGTGTAACCATGAGCAAGTGACTTCATTTTTCTGTGCTTCAGTTCCCTCATCTGTGAAATGGGGATTCAATACCTGTTCTCCCTCCTATTTAGATTGTCGGGCCTGATGATCTTGTATCTACCCTTGTACTTAGAACAGTGCTTGGCACATAGTAAGAGGTTAAAGAATAGAGAAATAGAGAAGCAAATAGAGAATAGAGAACAAATAGAGCAGCAAGGTGGCTCAGTGGAAAGAGCACGGGCTTTGGAGTAAGAGGTCATGGGTTCAAATCCCAGCTCGGCCACTTGTCAGCTGTGTGACTTTGGGCAAGTCACTTAACTTCTCGGTGTCTCAGTTACCTCATCTGTAAAATGGGGATTAAGACTGTGAGCCCCATGTGGGACAACCTGATTCCCCTGTGTCTACCCCAGCACTTAGAATAATGCTCGGCACATAGTAAGTGCTTAACAAATACCAACATTATTATTATTATTAAATACCACTAAAATTATTATGATTGTTATTATTATTATAGTTAGTAGACACATTCCTTGCCCACAACTAGCTTACAGCTGAGAAGGGGAGACAGATGTCAATATAAATAAATCATTTATAATATGTAATTTAAAGATATGTATATACAAGTGCTGTGGGGTTGAGGGTGGGACAAATATCAAATGCCCAAAGGTCGTAAATCCAAGTCCGTAGATGACATAAAAGGGAGAGGGAGCAGGGGAAAAGAGGGCTTAATCTTGAAGGAGATGTGGCCTTACTAAGGCTTTGAAGGTGGGGAGAGTTGTGGCCTGGTGTAGACGGAGGGGGATGGAGATCCAGGATAAAGGGAGAACCTGGAAAAGGGGTCAGTATTGAGGTAGACAAGATCGGGGCACAGTGAATAAGTTGGTGTTAGAGGAGTGGAGTTTGGGGGCAGCGCTGTAGTAGGAGATCACTGAGGTGAGGTAGGAGGGGGCAAGCTGACTGAGTGCTTTAAAGCTGATGCTAAAGAGTTTCTGTTTGATGCGGAGGTAGACGGGCAATCATTTGAGGTTCTTGAGAAGAGAGGAGACATGGACTGAATGTTTTCTTGGAAAAATGATGCATGCAACAGAGTGAAGTATGGACTGGAGTGGGGAGAGAGAGGAGGCAGGGAGGTCAGTGAGAAGGCAGAGACAATAGTCAAGGAAGAATAGGATAAGTGCTTGGATCAGGGAAGACAGACATCATTATAAATAAATAATTTATAATTTATAGATATGTACATAATCGCAGCAGGGTTGAGGGTAGTATTAATATTATTTATTAAGTTGTTGCTTGTGATATTTGTAAAGCGCTTACTATGTGCCACACACTGTTCCAAGTGCTGGGGTAGATACAAGTTAATCAGATGGGACACAGTGCTTAAGGGGTTATCATCTTATGGGTGCTGGGACTCAAGACAACCCTCAAGGATGGATCACCCCTCTGGATGGCATCGACAGCCCTGAAGCACCCACAAGTGTCCCTGCCTGTTACTCATTCTCTCCTGCCACTGGATATCTAAACAACTCCAGATTTCTGAAGGGTGGAGAGGGGGCAGGGTGGATGTTACTCACAGCTTAGATATCTGCAAAGCTGTCCCGATTCCCCAGCTGGGTCAGCCTGCTGGATCCCCAGGGTCCTATCCACAAGGTAGCCCGATCAATCATTGTGTCATATTTACTGAGCACTTATTGTGTGCAGAGCACTGTACCAAGCTCTTGGGAGAGGAGAGTAAAATGGAGTTGGTAGACATATTCCCTGCCCACAAGGAGCTGACATTCTAGGTGCCCCAAATAGAACCAGCATGTGAGCTGGAAAGCAAGAAGGAAAAGTGGTGAGAGCAGTGAGGGAGTATGAGAAGCTTCTGACATCTGCCCGTTCCCAAGCCCTTGCTCAGGATTTGTGGGGTATGGGGTGGAGCAGTGACTTTGTCTGGGATGCGAGGCTGCCAGAGGGTGCTGGGGAGGGGAGCCAGAGCTGGCATCAGGCAGCAGGAGTGGGCAACCCTGGGCCCTAAGTTCTTGTAGGGAGTTTGGCTTAGTGGAAGTGGACAATCTCACACTCTCCTCGGGGCCCTCCTGGGACATGTGTCTGGAGCACAGCCAAAGGGGGAGATTTTTCACTGCTGCTCTCTGGGTGACTCCGGCCATTCTGCCTCTTGAAGTCTGAGCTCCAACCTCCTCTCATTACAACTCCTTTCCAAGGAACCCGAGGGGCTCAGGATCACTCCCCGAGGGCCTGTTGGAGCCTCCCTTGTCCTCATCTCCCTCTCCGAAGGGCCCCCAACCCCGACACCACTCCTCACCCCAGCCCCTGTCAGCTGTACTCTCCCAAAGGCCAAAGCCTTCAGGGGTCAAGGTGTCTTTTGCCACAGCCTGGGGGAGAAAATACCCTGGGGGAAGCTGCGGGGAGGGAAACAGGGACTACCAATTCCCTAGACCCCAACTCCTTGACAGCATCTTCCTTGGGGCCTCCAGTTAGACTGAATCCGGACACATGGTGACCCTGACCAGGAAGGAGAAGCAGGATGGCCTGGGGGATAAGACTATGGAGCTGGGAGTCAAAGGACCTGGGTTCTAATTCCAGTTCTGCCACTTGACTGCTGTGTGACCTTGGGCAAGTCACTTCACTGCTCTGTGCCTCAGTAATCCTGTAAAATGGGGATTAAGACTGTGAGACAGGGACTGTATCCAATCTGATTATTTTATATCTACTCAGCACTTATACGTTGCCTGGCACGCAGTAAGTGCTTAACAGATACCTCGATTATTATTATTAGTATTGTCCTCTAATTGTGGGAGTGCCTCAAGGTTCAGTTCTGGGTCCATTTCTATTCTCTATCTACTCCCACTCCCCTGGAGAACACATTTGCTCCCATGACTTCAACTACCACCTCTATGCAGATGATTTCCAAATCTACACCTCCAGCCCTTATCTCCCTCCCTCTCTGTGGTCTCGCATTTCCTTCTGCCTTCAAGACATCTCTACTTGGATGTCCCGCGGACACCTCAAACTAAACATATCCAAAACAGAAGTCTTTTTCTTCCCACCCAAACTCCTTCCTCACCTGATTTTCCCATCACCGTAGACAGCACCACTATTCTTCCCATCCCGCAAGCCCGTAACCTCAGCGTTAACCTTGACTCCTCTCTCTCATTCAACCCACACATTCAAACTATCACTAAATGCGGTCGGCACAATCTTCACAACATCACTAAAATTCGCCCTTTCCTCTCCATTCAAACTGCTACCATGTTAATCCAAACACTTATCCTAGCCCACCTTAATTACTGTATCAGCATCCTAGCTACCTGCCTGTCTCCTGTGTCTCCCCACTCCAGTCCATACTTCACTCTGTTGCCCAGATCATTTTTCTACAAAAACATTCAGGCCATGTTCCTCTAGAACCTCCAGAGGTTGCCCACCATCTCTGCATGAAACAAACTCCTTACCATCGGCTTTAAAGCACTCAACCACCTTGCCCCCTCCTACCTCACCTCACTACTCTCCTAATACAATCCGGCCCACACACTTCACTCCTCTAATGCCAATCTACTCACTGCACTTCAATCTAATCTGCTGCTGCTCTTACTTCAAGTCACCCCCTGCCTCAATCCAGGCCCTTCTCCAAATTCAGTGCCCAAAGAATATCTGATCTCAATTATCCCTGAGAAAGCAGGAAAAGGAAGCAAAAGGGAACAGAGAAGGGAGGAGGAGTGACGAAAGCAGGAGGGAAAGGGGAGAAAGGGTAGGTGGGAAAAAGAAGAATCTTCCCTCCCTGAGACAAGTAATCAGCTCAGATTCCCTCTTCAAATCCTCTTAACATTCTCATATTTCACACCATTTACCAGGTTCCCACCAAGTGTGTGAGCAGAGATAAATGCTCAGTGTTTGCCCCCTGCTCGCCTTTCCCAGGGTAGGAGGAGACTCCTGGCCCTCCGAGAAGACGGCAGAGAGTCCCGCAGAGAGTGGGTGCTGGCTGGCCACCTCCTCTCCCTATTGCTTTTCTGCAGGCAGGCTGGCCCATCACGTGTCCGTGATAAATGAGCTTAATATGCACTGAAAATTAATCACACTGTCACGCTGGCAGAGGGAGAGGCAGCTGCATGCAATGCCTGGATCTTGGGCTAATTTATCACTGTGGCCCAGTGCTCCACTTCTCTGGAGCTGAGCACTTCTGTCTGTGCTCTGACTGGGCATGCTCTGTCAGTAGGCCCGGGGGCAAGCAAAAGGGGGGAAGGGTTTTCGAAAGGGTGCAGGGTGGAGGGTGCATCTCAGTCAGGCCCACAGTCACAGGAGTGAGGATCTGGGGCAGCAGGACAGGACCCTTCCCCATCCGGTGTGAGCCAAAGAGCTTGAAGCTCACCCCAGAGCTGGGTCTAGGGACTGGTTTTTGATGCTACCCCTGAACCCCCAGGGCCCAAAAGGTGGGCAGGCCCAGGTGGAGACTCCAACTGCAGACAGTCATGGAAGTAGTAGTAATAGTAGATTAGTAGTAATATTAACTAAGCACTTGCCCCCTTCTTCCTCACCTTGCTACTCACTTTCTGCAACCCAGCCCGCACACTTTGCTCCTCTAATGCTAACCTTCTCACTGTGCCTTGATCTCCTCTATCTCGCTGCTGACCTCTAGCCCACATCCTGCCTCTGGTCTGGAATCCCCTCCCTCCTCAAATCCCCGACAATTACTCTCCCAGCCTTCAAAGCCTTATTGAAGGCGCATCTCCTTCAAAAAACCTTCCCAGACTAAGCCCCTCCTTTCTTCTTCTCCCACTCTCTTCTGCATCTCCCTGACTTACTCCCTTGGTTCTTCCCCTCTCCCAGCCCCACAGCAATTTATTTATTTGTAGTGATGTCTGTCTCCTCACTTCTAGCCTGTAAGCTCACTGTGGACAGGGAACGTGTCCGTTTATTGTTGATTTGGACTTTCCCAAGTGCATAATACAGTGGCCTGCACACAGTACGTGCTCAATAAATACGACTGAATGAATTGAATGAATGAGTGAGAGAATGCACAGATGGCAATTTAACATGGACCCTGTCCCTAGTGCTTGGAGGGACGGTGCTGGGGGCAGGAAGGGTAGCAAGGATAGTGAGATGTTCCAATGGGAGAATGAGGGAGGGGACTGATCTATGCTCTCCTCACCTGAAAGTACTCCTCACTCCTCACCTCACAGGCCTCTGGAAGCCTATCCATTCTATGTGCACTAATTTGGACCAGTTTCCCCATTGTTCCTAAAGGGCAGCTCTGAAAACAGGCTCAGGTCTGCCAGATTTGGGGTGGAGGGAGGGGTGGTAATTCTCCTATGGTGAAAATCTCACCCCATCCAATTAATTGATCAATAGAATTTATTAAGCATTTACTCAAGCAGTGTGGCCTTTTGGAAAGAGCACGGGCCTGGGAGTCAGAGGACCTGGCTTCTAATCCCTGCTCCACCTGCTGTGTGACTTCAGGCAAGCCACTTCATTTCTCTGTGTCTCAGTTCCCTAATCTGCAAAATGGGGATTCGATACCTGTCCTCCTTCCTACTTAGACTGTGAGCCCCATATGGAACCTGATTATCTTGAATCTACCCCAGTGCTTAGTACAGTGCTTTGGCATATAGTAAGAACTTAACATATACTGTTATCATTATTACTATTACTCTACACAGAGCACATGCTAAGCACTTGGGTGGGTACAATAGTTCTAATAATAATTGTGGTGTTTGATAAATGCTTACTATGTGCCAAGCACTGTGCTAAGAGCTAGGGGAGATTTAGTACATTCAGATCAGTCCCAGTCCCTGTACCACTTGGGGCTCATGTGTAAGGGGAAGGGAGAATGGGTATTTTTTTCCTATTTTTTCAGAGGAGGAAACTGAGGCACAGAAACATTTCACATTAAATATCACGAAGCATAGAAGTGGTAGAACCAGAACTGACTCACAGTTCTCTCTTTTTCCACTAGTCTATGCTGCCTCTGTTACTACACATGATTCCTGCCCTTGAGAAGCTTACAATCTAGTTGGGGAGACAGTGAAATGGCACGTATAGGGGAAGCAGCAGAGGGTGAAGACAAGTACTTTAAGTGCAAAGGCAGAGAGGAAGGGGTTGGGGGATACTCTTTGGCAGGGAAACCCTCTGGATTGGGGCATGACCAAATTCGTGCCAATGCCTGGTTTCCGATTTCACTCCACTACGGCGCTGAAATCTCTCCACTTTTCCCACGGTTTGGGGAATGGCCCAGGGAAAATTTTTAATATCTGCGAATGCTGAGCATTTCTGTTAGGAAGTTTTCCTATGTTTCTGTTGCCTGTGCTTTATGCTAACTTGAGAATCTGAGTTTCTCCTATCGCCCCCTTTAGATGGTCAACTCTGTGAGGGTGGGGGCCGTGGGACTCAGGGCTTTATGTTTGTCTCCCCACTTCTAGACTGTAAACTCACTGTGGGCAGGGAATGTGTCTGTTGATTGTTAAATCGTACGCCCCCAAGTGCTTAGTAGAGTGCTCTATACACTATAAATGCTCAGTAAATACAATTAAATGAATGATTGAATGCCCAGGGGCTACAGGCAGTATGTTCTTGCTGGCTGGCCGAGAGACAGGTTACAGAGGGTTTCTGGGGCCAGGGCTGTTTCCCCTGTGGGGGCCAGTGGGGTGGGAGGGAGGGAGAGGAGTGGGCTGTTGCCTGCAAGGCACTCAGCTAATCCCTTCAGAGGGTGGCTAGCATGGTGGTGGGGCTTTCCCAGAGTCGAGTGGGGCACACCGCCACAGCTTCAGCCCTGAGCTGTGGGAGAAACCGAGGGTAATTGGGCCCATTTCCAGCCAGTTTGCTCCAATCCCCCCGATAACTGCTCCGGCGTTGGGACCGGTTAGCTTTCAGAATCCAGCTTCCCAGAGGATTTGGTGCTCTTGGACCTCATTTGTTCGGCTGGTCTCCAGGGGGCCATGCACAGAACCCAGTCCCTGTCACAGTGGGGAGAGCTGAAGGATGGAGAATACTAGTAGTTGTGATGATAATCATTGTACTAGCACTAATAATAATATTTATTAAGTGCTAACTCTGAGCCAAGCACTGTACTAAGCACTGGGATAGATACAAGATTATAAGAATAATAATTATGGTATTACAGTGCCAGGCACTGTACTAAGAGCTGGGTAGGGGGGAGGTGGGGCACAAACAAATTGGGTTGGACATGATGCCTGTTCTACATGGGGCCCACAATCTCAATCCCCATTTTACAGGTGAGGGGGAAAAGAGGCCCAGAGAAGTGAAGTGACTCGCCAAGGGTCACACTGCAGACAGGTGGTGGAGTCAGGATTAGAACCCACGACCTTCTGACTCCCAAGACTATGCTCTATCCACTACTCCATCTGCTTCTATAATTGTCAGGTCAAAAACAGTCGCTGTCCCACATGGGGCTCACAGTCTAAGAAGGAGAAGCAAATTGGCCTAGTGGATAGAACATGAGCCTGGGAGTTAGAAAGTCCTGGGTTCTAATTCTGCCTCCACCACTTGTCTCCTCTGTGATCTTGGGCAAGTCACTTCCCTTCTCTCTGCCTCAGTTACCTCATCTGTAAAATTCATTCAATAGTATTTATTGAGCGCTTACTATGTGCAGAGCACTGTACTAAGCACTTGGGATGAACAAGTCGGCAACAGATAGAGACAGTCCCTGCCGTTTGACGGGCTTACAGTCTAATCGGGGGAGACGGACAGACAAGAACAATGGCACTAAACAGCGTCAAGGGGAAGAACATCTCGTAAAAACAATGGCAACTAAATAGAATCAAGGCGATGTACAATTCATTAACAAAATAAATAGGGTAACGAAAATATATACAGTTGAGCGGACGAGTACAGTGCTGTGGGGATGGGAAGGGAGAGGTGGAGGAGCAGAGGGAAAAGGGAAATTGAGGCTTTAGCTGCAGAGAGGTAAAGGGGGGATGGCAGAGGGAGTAGAGGGGGAAGAGGAGCTCAGTCTGGGAACGCCTCTTGGAGGAGGTGATTTTTAAGTAAGGTTTTGAAGAGGGAAAGAGAATCAGTTTGGCGGAGGTGAGGAGGGAGGGCGTTCCAGGACCGCGGGAGGACGTGGCCCCGGGGTTGACGGCGGGATAGGCGAGACCGAGGGACGGTGAGGAGGTGGGCGGCAGAGGAGCGGAGCGTGCGGGGTGGGCGGTAGAAAGAGAGAAGGGAGGAGAGGTAGGAAGGGGCAAGGTGATGGAGAGCCTTGAAGCCTAGAGTGAGAAGTTTTTGTTTGGAGCGGAGGTCGATAGGCAACCACTGGAGTTGTTTAAGAAGGGGAGTGACATGCCCAGATCGTTTCTGCAGGAAGATGAGCCGGGCAGCGGAGTGAAGAATAGACCGGAGCGGGGCGAGAGAGGAGGAAGGGAGGTCAGAGAGAAGGCTGACACAGTAGTCTAGCCGGGATATAACGAGAGCTCGTAATAGTAAGGTAGCCGTCTGGGTGGAGAGGAAAGGGCGGATCTTGGCGATATTGTAGAGGTGAAACCGGCAGGTCTTGGTAACGGATAGGATGTGTGGGGTGAACGAGAGGGACGAGTCAAGGATGACACCGAGATTGCGGGCCTGCGGGACGGGAAGGATGGTCGTGCCATCCACGGTGATAGAGAAGTCTGGGAGCGGACCGGGCTTGGGAGGGAAGATGAGGAGCTCAGTCTTGCTCATGTTGAGTTTTAGGTGGCGGGCCGACATCCAGGTGGAGACGTCCCGGAGGCAGGAGGAGATGCGAGCCTGAAGGGAGGGGGAGAGGACGGAGATTAAGACTACGAACCTGATCAGGGACTGTGTCCAACCTGATTATCTTGTATCTACCCAAGGAAAGTGGAGCCGGGGCCTGGGCCCCAGGTTCGGGGGTGGTACAGGTGGGACTCTTCCTCTTTTCCACTTGCATTTGCCTGGATGGACCGACTCAGGCTGGTCTCAGGGCTTCATCTTATCCCAGGATGGCAGCGGAGAAATGCACATATTTGGTTGCGTTCAATCTGTGAGCATTTGGTTAATTTTCAGGATTAGCCCAGAGAGCAGAACTCACATCTGCTGCTAATGCCTAAGCTTCTTCCCTGGAGCAAAGAGAGCCTCGGCGGGGCCTTCCCTCTGTGGGCCAAGGTAGTGGGGGCCATTCCCAGCTCTCCCACATGCCGGGGAGGGATTATGCATCTTCCCTTACCCCATGGGGATCCCAGTGAAGTGTGAGGGGGTCCCCGTTTGTCCAGGAGATAAGGGGGAGGAGAAAGGAGCTTGGTTTCCCCCCTCCCACATCCCGTTTTCCCTGGACCTGGTATCCTTGGCCTGCGGATAGGGTGTCTGTAATCCGCGCCACACTCCGCGAGCTGTGTGTGGAGCTGCCAGTCACGGCTATTTTTAGCTCAGACACGTGTCTGTTTTGGTGTCCTTCCGCCTACTCGGGAAAGTAGTCCATCTAAAAATAATTGGGAAAAAGGAGAATGAAATGCCAGAGTTGTCTTGCTGCTGCTTCCTCCCGCCCCCTTACTCTCCCCACTCCTGTTTCTCCCCCATTACACACACACACACACTCTCTCTCTCTCTCTCTCTCTCTCTTTCTCTCTTTCTTTCACTTGGGGCTTTGCAGCTCTGCTCAGAATGAGGCCTGACCTTTCTTAGAGGGAGGTGGGCAAGAGAATGGTAGGGTGGTAGTGGAATGGGGCAGGTATGTACGGGGGAAGGAATAAGCAGGAAAGCCTCCCCTCCCACTCCTCCTCTCCTACTCCTCCCCTCAGACCTCACTCCCTTTCTCTCCCCTACCCACCCCAAAGCTAGGGGCAGGGCAGGGGGAGGCCTGGAAAAGGCCTCTGGCTGTTGGGGATTGTCTGGGCGAGGAAAAGGCTGGCAGACATTGGGCTGCCGGGGGACAGGTAACTCGTTGCCACACCTTCCGAAGAGATGTTGCTCAGAGGCATGGCAACCAGTGAAGTGTACCCTAGAATATTTCTCCAGGGGGACCCTGACCCCTGACACCCTCCCCCAACCTGTTAACAGAGGCTCTACTCCCAACCTGGGCGGAGGGATGCAGATGCTTTCTCTTGGCATAGGGCACCGGCCTAGCAGTCAGAAGGTGGTGGGTTCTTAACCCAACTCCACCATTTGTCTGCTGTGAGACCTTGGGCAAGTCACTTCACTTGTCTGTGCCTCAGTTACCTCATCTGTAAAATAGGGATAGAGACTGTGAGCCCATGTGGGACAAAGGACTGTGTCCAGCCCGATTTCCTTGTATCCACACCAGCACATAGTACAATGTCTGGCACAGAGTAAGCACTTAACTAATATCACAGTTATTAATTATTATTATCTCCCCTTCTGGCAGTGCGCCCTGAGGCAGCTGCCTCACTGACTTAATAATAATAATAATTATGTTGGTCTTTGTTAAGTGCTTACTGTGTGCTGAGCACTGTTCTGAGCACTGGGGTAGATACAGGGTAATCAGGTTGTCCCACATGAGGCTCACGGTCTTCATCCCCATTTGACAGATGAGGGAACTGAGGCACAGAGAAGTCAAGTGATGTGCCCAAAGTCACACAGCTGACAAGGGGTGGAGGCAGGATTAGAACCCATGACCTCTGACTCCTAAGCCCGTGCTCTTTCCACTGAGCCACGCTTATCACTTGCATTCGGATCTGAGGACCAGAAGGATTAGCCACAGTCCTAGCCCTTAGTTCCATCTCCATATTTCTCAATCAATCAGTGGTATTTATTGAGTTCTTTCTGGTGAAAAGCAATATACTAAGTGCTTGGAAAAGTACAATATAATGAAGTAAGCAGACACAGTCCCTATCCTCAAGAAGCTTACAATCTAGAGGGGGAGACAAAAATTAAAATTTATTACAGATAGGAAAAGCAGCAATGTATAAGGATATGGATGTAAGTGCTGTGCTGTGAGGCTGAGGTGGGGAGAGTGTCAAAGGACTTAATGGGTACAGACCCAAGGGCATAGGCAATGTCGAAGGGAGAGCGAATTGGGTGGGGAGATGAGACATTAATCAGGGAAGGCTTCTCGGAGATGTGATTCTAGTAGAGCTTTGAAGATGGGGAGAGCAGTGGACTGTCTGATATGAAGGGGGAGGGAGTCCCAGGACAGGAGGATGTGGGCAAGGGGCTGGCAGTAAGACAGATGAGATTAAGGTTGCAAGGAGTCTGACGTGAGCGGAGTGAAGTGTGCAGGCTGGCTTGCAGTGGGAGATGAAGGAGGTGAGGTAGGAGAGTCGGTGATGAGGGAGATCTGACTGAGTCCCTTTCAAAGGTGAGGAGTTTCTGTTTGATGCCAAGGTGGATGGGCAACTATAGGAGGTATTTGAGGAGTGGGAAGATGTGTGCAAAAACTTTTGTAGAAAAATGATCGGTGCAGTGGAATGAGGTATGGACTGGAGTGGGGAGAGACTGGAGGCAGAAAGGCCAGCATGGAGGCTGATGCAGTAGTCGAGGTGGGAGGGGATAAGTGCTCGACTCAGCATGGGAGCAGTTTGGATGGAGATGAAGGGGTGGATTCCAGAGATGCTGTGAAGGAACAACTGACTGGATTTGGTGACTGACTGGATATCCGGGTGGAACTAAAGGTGAATCAAGGATAATACCAAAGTTGTGGGCTTTTGAGACAGGGAAGATGGAAGTGTTGTGTACAGTGATGGGAAAATCAAGGTCAGTCCAAGTCTTCCAGTCGCTCTCCCTCAACCTTCCTTGTCCTTGTCCTCCTGGGGCCTCTCTGGGAGAGGGAGACAGCAGTTGTGGCAAAGGAGTGCGATGGGAATATGCGATGGGAATACATGTCGACATGACATTGCTGCCCTGGGAGGGGTCTCCGTAAACACTTCCCCAGAGCCGGCCCAGCTGGGCTGTGAGGGTATGGCCAGGGAGCCTCTGAGTTTTGGTCAACCTTTCCATGGGTTAGGGGACCGTGCCAACTTCTGGTCTCCTGGGCACCCCGGGCTTATCGTCTCATCTCTGGGTCCTCCACTACTCTGTCTCCCCCTGGATGGGACATCTCCACATCCGGAGGCAGAGCCAGGGAGGCCTTGGGCACAGGTGGAAGTGGTGGGGATCAGACCGTTGGTGTCAGCAGGAGCAGGGCCTCTTGTTCATCTGGACCCACTTTTAAGGGGTGGAAGGAGTGAGCAAGAAAGGCCTGGGCTTGGGGTGGGGGTCTGGACTAGTCCTCACCCTGACCCACTTTGAGGACCTCCCGAGCGCTTTCTAGGGCCTCAGTTCTCCTTCTGGAAAATGGGGAGGTTCTCCCTTTTCATCAAGTCAACTAATCCAACATTGGTATTTAGCACTTGCTGTGTGCAGAGTACTGTACCAAGCGCTTGGGAGAGTACAAAACAACAGAGTTGGTAGACACGATCCCTGCCCACAAGGAGCAAGGGGCAGAATACTCTCCAGGGGCTGAGGATATGAGGATGGTAAACTTGAACGAGGACCTCTCCTTTAGGGCAGGGAGAAGGTGGCAGGGGTAGGGGGTGGGTGGGTGCAGCCATTCTAAAGTACCCACCCCCTTTCCCTCTCCACCCCACTGGCCCCACCCAGCCCAGGGTACATCTGCACCGATGTGTCTTAAAGGGGGAGCAGGGTGCAGATTTCAAAGTTTTCTGCTGACCCAGCCCATGGTACGTCTGCACCGATGTGTCTTAAAGGGGGAGCAGGGTGCAGATTTCAAAGTTTTCTGCCGATCATCTTTCCTCAAAAAGTCTTAAGTGGAGGATTGCCCCCAGTATGCCCAGAAGAGGGAGTTTGTAACTTCTGGATTTCACCAGGGGTACTTGGGAAGGTGGATTCACCCTTATCAATCAATAATCATTGGTATTTATTGAGCACTTACTGTGTGCAAAACACTGCACAAAGCACTTGGGAGAGTCCAGTTTAATAGTGAAGGTAGACACTATCTCTGCCCACAAGGAGCCTACAGTCTACAGAGCGAGACAGACTTTAAAATAAATTACAAAAGCGGGACATAAGCAAATATAAAGATATGGACATAAATGCTGTGGGGCTGGGGTGAGTAGCAAAGTGCTTAAGGAATATACTTAGATTTGTATCATTGGGGCATTTGGTATCCATGTCCATTTAGTATTTATTTGGTGTACATATTCAAAAATTTTATATTTATCTTAATGTCTGCCTTCCCCTCTAGATTGTACACTCGATGTGGGCAGGGAATGTGTCTATCAACTTTGTTGTATTGTACGCTCCCAAGCTTAGTTAAGTGCTCTGCACACAATAAGGCCTGAATAAATATCATAAATATCATTGGTTTATTGATTACAGAGCCAAATGCAAGGTTTCCTCACAACAAAAGCTGGGAGGGACATCAGAGCGTCTCTGGTTCAGAGACGAAAAGCAGCTTCTGAAGCGACAACTGTGTTACTATGTCCGGCTCTTCCTGGTTTATGCTGGGATTTAAAAGGCCATTTAAAGAAGGCTGGCGGAACGCTTTGCTGGGCTCCTATTTAAGACATACTAAAAAATAAGCTACTTTTTCACGGGAAAAACTGCAGCCTGTCAGGGTGAAAAATGTCCCCGCCTCTTCCCAGCTCATATATAGTTCTGGAAATGAAATGCTGAACGGGTGGAAGCTCCTGGCTGATGCTGTTTATCTGGGGGGGGGGGCGGGAGGGTTGGGAAGGGACAGGGGATTTTATTTATGGACTGGATTTGTCATAATTTTCAGGCCGCGGAAACAGCCTAGTTCTCGGATTGATCCCTAGACCTTATTGGGTGACTTATGAACACCACCCGCTCTGGGATGGATTCAACCCCTAGTCCTCCTTCTAATCACCGGGCAGTGGACTGGACAGCACAGTGGGTGGGGATAACACTGGTCCATCTGCCTGGATCTAGAGCTTGGCAGCAAGGGGAGAATCTGGGAGCAAAGGGCAGGGAACCCAACCAAGCTCCCAGAACGGGGAAGGGAAAAACTCCTTTGTGGAAAATGTGACTGATCATTTTCACTGACAACAGTACCCAGGGGTATTTACTGATTGCTTACTGTGTGCAGAGCACTGAACTAAGCACTTCTGCTGATTAAATTCAGAGTACTCTTGCAGGGTGGAGGGAAGGTCATACTTTATTTTTCCCAAACCACCTCAACACTCCACATAGCAGTTTCCTTATTAGTCCCCCATGGACGCATCCACTTGGTTCATTATTCGAATCTCATCTCATACTCTTCACTACTTTTTATTCATCTGCTATGTTGGTTTCCCCGCCCCATTAGACAGTAAGCTCCTAGGAGTCACGGGATCCCTCTTTTGCAGTTTCAGTATGTTCTTCAAGCATGAAGTAATAGGAGGATAAAAGGAAAGAGGAGAAGGGGGAAGACATAGAAAGAAGAGAAGGACACTGGGAGAAGAGGAAAGGGGGATTAGTCAGGGAAGGTCTCTTGGAGGAGATGTGCCTTCAATAAGGCTTTGAAGTGGGGGAGAGTAATTGTCAGATTTGAGGCGGGAGGGTATTCGAGGCCAGAGGCAGGATGTGGGCAAGGGGTTGGCGGTGAATTAGATGAGATTGAGGCACAATGAGGAGGTTAGCGTTAGAGGAGAGAAATGTACAGGCTGGGTTGTAGTAGGAGAGTAACAAGGTGAGGGAGGAGGGGGTAAGGTGATGAAGCGCTTTGAAGCCAATGGCGAGGAGTTTTTGTTTGATGTGGAGGTGGATGGGCAACCACTTGAGTTTTTTTGAGGTCGTTTTTCAATACAGCATTAGTAGATTTCTTTTTCTTTACCTCCTGGGAAACTTGCATTATGTCTGCACCCCAGAAAAGAGCCTGGAGTTTCCTGGGGAATTGGTGTCCATGGTCCATTTTTTCAGGTTTCTTAAGCGAAAGTAGTAGGAAAGGTAGTAGTAATGGTATTTATTGAGCGCCCACTAGTACAATGTACAGCACTAAGCCCTGAAACACGAAGAATCAATCAATCCATCAGTAGTATATTATTGAACTCTTACTGTGTGCAGAGCACAAGACTAAGAAGAAGTGGCCCATGGTCTGTCCCACAGGAGCTTGGTTTCTAATGGAACAGACCAACATAAAACTCCGTCCCGATGCATACTGTCACCATGGTTCTTACTCCCCACTAGAGAACCCCTGCCTCCAAACGAGAGTAGAATACTCCTGCCATATATGGGCCCACACTGCACTGTTAAGGCAACAGTGTTTCATGCTGGGTATCCAAAAGATGACTGAGCTAGGCTGGGCAGCCACTCAGCCATTTGTTTCAGGTGCCAGTGCCAGAAAGATGTTATTGCCGTGCAGATGTTATTGCATGCAAATCTCTAAAATCAGAGCTTAAATAAACAAAATGCTTTTAAACCAATTTTAACCCTAATTAAAAAAAGAAACTAGTGATTAGCCCCCGACTTACATATTGTTATAGCTCACCCACCTCCCCCACTCCCAAATCCCCGCGCCAAATCCATGTTCCCCCATCTGTTTCCTGGATCCTTGCCTATCGGCCAACACAAGCAAGAGCCGAGTGTGGCCAGACCAGCTGTGGTTGAGGACTGAGGAAACATCTGTAGAGCTAATTAGCTTACCAGAAGACACTCCTCCCCAGGTAGGGCCTGGAATCAGTCTGTTAGACTGTAAGCTCCTCCAGGACAGGGATCAGGTTTACTGGCTCTACTATATTGTCCTCTGCCAAATGCTCAGTCTAGTTCAGTCCACATAGGAAGTGCTCAATAAATACTACTAATTGATTGATGGATTGAATTAAGGAGCGGAGAAGGTGAGCAGGTGGTGAGAGTGTTCCTGGGATCGTTGGCTTGATCTCTCTGCCATGTTCTCGCTCCATGTCTTGGTGACCTCCCCCTTCCCTTGCCTTCCCCTCCGCCAAGCCATGTTCGTGCTGGTGCCGTTTCTACTTCTGTCCAACTCCCGGGTTCAAATCAGGGAGCAGGAAAGCATGTGCATGAGAACTGGTGAGCAAGGGAGTTAGTGAGAGAGAGAAAAGGGGAAAAATCGCTCACTTTACTTAATTATGACTGATTGTGACAGCTTGCATCTTTAGTCTGAAAAGTATCTATGGGGTAAGAGCTGCTTTTCTCAATCGGGATAATTATGTTAATTAAAATGCTTTCTTTATAGCAGTTCTGATTAATAAAAACAGTTCCACTGCTCTCTTTAAACACTCTAACCTTCTGTTGCTCGGGAAAACAGGCTTTTCTCAGCAATTTATGACTTTTCTAACAGATTACATCAGATCAACCTGCTGCTTCCACGAAGCCCTGATTTCACACACGTGTGTGAGTGCGCACACACACACACACACGCTGATGCGCTCACAAGCACGTAGACTGCACACACACACGAGATGTCCCAGTGAGAGGGAGGGGGGAAGGAAGGGGGGGTAAGAAGGGGAAAGAGATGGGTGACTCGCAAAATAGGAAAAGATGAAGGGGAAGCAGCCAGCGACCAAGCTGCCGGGAGTGGGAGGGGATGGGGAACCGAGCACCACCCCTCTGCTGTGAGGTTGCCAGGGAATAAAAATACCACTTATTTCTCTAATTGCTGTTTATTTCCTCTGGAAGGTATTGGGATAATTAACAAGATCCCAATTAAGAAAAATTACATGTGGGGAAAAATAGGTGTCAGTGCCAATCGCACTCTTATTTCGGCTGGCGCCAGGGGGTGGGGAGGGGCGGAGTTTGGGGGGGCGGGTCTTCCCTTCCCATCTCAGCCAGAGCCCTGATTGCATGGCTATATAGCTGGAGAGGTAGGAGGGTTTTCAGACCCTCTGTAGACCCAGGGGAAAGACAGGAGGGCACCAAGAAGCCATTCTGACTTGAATGTGGCTTTGAGGGTTGGGGAGGGGTCACCCAGCACCCCAAAGATTACCATTTTGAAGATGACTTTCCCAGGTGACCGTTCCCTTTTGGCTTGGTTTCATCCAACTTCAGGCTCATCGGAGACCCGACTGCAATCCCTCAATGTGGAATCCCTGGACAGAGACTCCTGGGCCAGGGGGACAGGGTGGGAATCTGGGAAACATTGGCTGTGACCTGCTGGGGCCAGGATGTATGAATGGAAACAGTGCAGGGAATGCCATATCTCCAAATTCCCTGGAGGAATTGCATGTGAGTCAAGATGGCAGGGGGCAGGTGGTGAGAGACTGTTTTCTAGCAACCCTCAATAAATGCGATTGAACCCTCTCACTCCTTCCCCCTGGCATCCTAGCATCCCAACCCCTGAAGATGACCATAAGCTCCTTGTGGGCAGGGATCATGCCTACCAGTTCTATTATATTGCATTTTCCCAAGCACTTAGTACAGTGTTCTGTGCCAAGTAAGCGTTCAATAAATACCATTGATTGACTGAGCGGGAAAGGTTCTTGGTAAAATCAAATCAATAGTAACGGCCAGAAGACATCAGGGTCCCGGGGCTCTCCTGCCTCTGACTCACAGCATGTTTTTAAGGGAATCCTTTGCCCTCTCTGGGCCTCATACTATTTATTGTCCACCAGATGAACTGATTCTAGTGGCATATCTGGCCCCGAGAGGCAAGGATGCCCCGAGACTCAAGGCAAGAAGCACAGTATCAGAGAGGCAGGAGCAGCCCGGTGGCAGCCTGGTCCCCAGGAATGCCAAGGGTCAGGTCCAGCTCAGGGTGAATGGGATGGAGACAGACAGGCTTCATAAGCAGCGTGGCCCTGGTGGAAAGAACACGGGCCTGGGAGTAAGAGGACCTGGGTTCTAAACCCGGCTTGCCCACTTGTATGCTGGTTGACTTTGGGCAAGTCACTTAAATTTTCTATGTTTCTGTTTCCTCATCTGTAAAGTGGGGCTTCAATCAAATCCTCTTCAGCATCTCCCTAGGCCCAACATTGCATGACTGGTGTCGGGGAGGGAGCCGGTGGGTGTGGTGGGAGAGGGGAGACTGGCACCGATTAGGGTCCAACTAGGAGGGTCTGCCCTAATCAGTGTGCCCAGTCCTCCCACTTGCCTCGTTGGATGATGACCAAAAGAAAGAGGGCTTCTTAAGGTTGGATGGAGGTACCCATTCTCCTTCCTAATAATAATGATAATAATAATGATAATTACAGTATGGAGTGCTTATTATGTGGGGTAGATACAAGTTAATTAGATCAGACACAGTCCCTGTCACCCACAAGGCTCACAGTCTAAGTATGAGAGAGAACAAGGATTGAATCTCCATTTTACAGATGAAATAATAAATAAATAATGTTGGTATTTGTTAAGCGCTTACTATGTGCCAAGCACTGTTCTAAGCGCTGGGGTAGACATAGGGGAATCAGGTTGTCCCACGTGGGGCTCACAGTCTTAATCCCCATTTTACAGATGAGGGAACTGAGGCACAGAGAAGTGAAGTGACTTGCCCACAGTCACACAGCCAAGTGGCAGAGCTGGGATTTGAACTCATGAGCCCTGACTCCAAAGCCCATGCTCTTTCCACTGAGCCACGAGATGAGGGAGCTGAAGCACAGAGAAGTTAAGAGATTTGCCTAAGGTCACAAAGCAGACAAATGGCAGAACTGGGATTAGAAACCAGGTCCTCTGACTCCCAGGCCTGTGCTCTTTCCCCTAGGCCTCGCCGAGAAGTACCCCCACTTCCACCTCTGCCTTTCTCCTCTGACATCCCCTGGGTTGGACCCAAGGTTCACATGCATTCAGAGGGAGCCAGCTGCTGTCCCCTGGGGGGCTCTGAGGCTCCTCTCGAAGGTCCCTCTTGCAGGGATGGCAAAGAGGGTCTTGTGTCTGTATGGACTCTAGCAACCCAAGGGCTCCCTCTCCCCATCCTCCCATCTGTCCCACCTCTCCTCTTCCCTGCAGTCTCCTCCTGCTCTTGCCCCTGGGTTTGGCAGACACTGGTAACCCGAGGACCCGGAGACACCAGCTGCCCATTTGTCTTTCCTGAGTCAGGGGTGAGTGCCAGTGGCACCCATTCCTCTCATGCCTTGTGGCATGTAGGGTGTGAGTCTGGGGGCTGATCCCCACACGCCCTCCCAGAGCAGCAGTGAGGAAGAGCCCTATGGAATCTCCACTCTCAGTCGCTCTTACACCCTCTGCCCACTATAGTGTTAGCAACTGGGCACCTGGGCGGGAGAAACTTGTCCCCATCCCTCAGTGGGACCTGGAGCTCCCAGCCTGCTCCCATGGTTCCTTCCGGGCTCTCCCCGTAACCCAGTGGGCAGCAGAAGTGGCCTGTGGTGGCCGCAGCTGTAGTGGCTGGTTCTGAGAAAGGCAGTGCTCAGGGCTCCGGGGACGATCCGTCCCCTGAGGTGGACAGCTGACCCCACGGGGCACTCCTCGGGGGAGGAGAGGGTCACCGGGCCAGACAGGCCCCTAGGCTGGGCCTTCTTTTGGGTGGGGTAGGATGACCCTGGGGCCCTTGACAGTGGGCCCCAACTGTCTATTCCAACTGGCTATTACCATCCCATCTCCTGGACGTCTTAACCTCCTGGAGTGCAGAGGCCAAGCCCTACCCTACCCCTGGGAGCCAAGGACAGGCCCCACCTGCTCCCACCTCACAGGACTCCCTCCATCATTTGGACCATGCACAAATGCATGCATCCATTCATGGGCTCACGGGTGTCTCTGAATAAGTATGTGCGTTTATGCTTCTGAGTGTGAGTGGGTATGTGCGTGTGTTTGTGTGCGTGTCTGTGTGTGGGTGTGTGTATGCATGGGTGCACTTTCAAGGGAAATTGCCAAGCTAGAAGTCGGGGTGGCAGGAGAGATGGGGGCACACTCATGTTTCTGTGGTGAATACTGATTTCTGCACAGCTCTTTGCCTCCGGAGAGCAAACTTGCTGCTTGGGTGAGATTCTTATTAAAGGTGTGAGCTCTCGCCACCCTCTCCGGGAGACCCGGCAGACCCGGCAACCACAAGAGCTGCAGAATGCTGGCATCAGCACCCACGGCTTCAACCTACCTCATTGAGGTTCGGTGCCCTGGGGAGCTCCTCTGAACTGGCAGGGTGTGGTGGGGGGCACGGGAGGAGGTGCCATCTATCAGTAAATATGATCAAATATGACTGAATGACCAACTGACTGCTTTCCTCCCTGGGGAGGTGGACCGTGGTTGACCCCCAGAGGGAAGGTGGGCACAGCTTTGCCCTGGGCTCCCAGGAGGAGGCAGGGAGCTCTGCATTTGATGTTCAGCCTGAGTTTCCTCCTGGGGAAGTGGGGGTGCCCAAGGAGGCAGTGCCAGCCACTCCCCCACCACCTACTTTCTTGCCCCCTCTCCAACTTTGGGTCCTGGAATGTGAACCCAGGGCTCCTTGGTCTTCTCCCTGGGTTCTCAGCTTGTCTCTGCCATTTGCCTGCTGCATAACCACTTACCTTCTCTGCACCTCAGTTTCCTCATCTGTAAAGTGGGAATAAAATCCTCTTCTCCCTTCCCCTTAGACTGTGAGTCCTATGCAGGGAGAGGGATTGAATCCAACCAGATCCTCTTGCATCTACACCAATGCTTGGTCTTTTAGACTGTAAGCTCCCTGTGGGCAGGGAAAATGTCTACCAACTCTGTTGTATTTTACTCTCCCAAGCACATAAATATGATTGATTGCTCTACACACAGTAAGTGCCCAGTAAAAGCCACTGATTGTTTGACAGCAGACAATGAACAAATACTACCATGATTATTATTATTATTGTTATTATTATTATTATTTGTTGTTGTTGTTATTATTCTCCCTGGCAAACTCATTCTCCCTTCTTCATCTCCCCTTGGACTCCCTTCGACTTTCCTACGTGAAGCTAGGGAACACCCAGATAGTGTTGCCAATTGTGGGTGCCCATCTCCCCCAGAAGGGCAGACAAATCTCCCCTTCTGTCCTCAGGGTGCCCCCTGGACCCCACCTCCTCCTCCTCCTCCTCTTCAACCTCCTTCTCCGCCCCCCCCCCCCCTTCTTCTTCTTTTCCTCCTCTTCCCCTTCCAGAAGCCAACAATGAGAGAGTGGTAGTCTTCCTGCCCTTGGCCTGCCCAGAGGGGGCAGGGTGCCCTCCTGCCCCTCCCCTCCCACACTCACCTCCACTGTATTTACGTGTCTGCTTTATGATTTCAATTTTTAATGCTGCTGCTCTTTGAAGACGCTTAATGCTTTCGAGTGGAACATTTTCTTCCAAGTCCTGAGCGCAGATTGAGGACAGAGCAATAAATCAACTAATAACTGGAACCTCATTTTCTGCTCTCGTGGCTGGGGTTAACCCTTCCCGGACTGCATTCCCCCTCAACAGGGACCCACCAGCCCCCAGACCCACACCCCATCATCAGGGGATCCCTGGGTGATGTGGACGGAGCAGGTAGGCAGATTCCTGCTCCCTATCATTCATCAACCCTTTGTGGCCAGGATGGGAGCCGGACTCTACCCCCATTCTGGACTGCCACTTAGATGTGGGGAGGGGTTGGGATCAGAGGGCTTGGGTCCCTCAGATCTCCTTCATTGTTTCCTTCTGACATGATGTGGGACCCTGGGAGGGGGGCTGAGCTTCTCTGAGCCTCAGATCAAACTACTGTTGACACGCCCGCATTGAGGGCAGAGTGGAGGAAAGAATATAATGACACCTTGGCTCCTTTGTCTCCGACTCGAAGGGCATCTGGGCATCGAGGAGGGCTAAAGCCTTATCGAGGGTCAGTATAGAATGGACAGTAGGAGGAAGAAATGGTTTATGCCTTGAAGAAGTCACATCCATTCTGCCTCTCTTTGCGGCTGTCTCTCTGTCCCTCTGCCTCGAGTCACTCTCATCATCATCAACATCAATGGTATTTATTGAGTACTTACTGTGTGCAGAGCACCGTACTAAGCGATTAAGAGAGTACAACAGAGTTAGCAGATATGTTCTCTTCCCATCATGAGCTTAGAGTCTGTTGGGGGAGATAGACATTAATAGAAATAAATAATTAGCCTTCTCTCTCTGTCTCTGTGTCACTCAATCTTTTTTCTTATGGTATTTGTTAAATGCTTACTATGTGCGGACCACTGTTCTAAGCACTGGGGTAGATAGGGTAATCAGATTGTTCCACGTGGGGCTCACATTTTTTAATCCCCATTTTACAGATGAGGTAACTGAGGCACAGAGAAGTTAAATGACTTGCCCACAATCACACAGCTGACAAGTGGCAGAGCTGGGATTCGAACCCATGACCTCTGACTGCCAAGCCCGGGCTCTTTCCATTAAGCCACGCTGCTTTTAATTTTCTGTCTTTGCCTCTGTATCTCCCTCTCTGTGCCATTATCTGTCTCCTTTTATCTCTCTCTGAATCACTGTCTCCTATCTCTCTGCCTCTGTGTCATTCTCTGTCTCCTGTCTCTGCCTGTCTCTCTGTGTCACTCTGTCTTCTATATCTGCTCCTGTCTCTGTTTCTCTGGGCTATTCTCTCCCTTCTTCTGTCTCTCTGCCTCTATCATTCTCTTTGATCCCACCCCCCACTCCTATATGGAGTTGGGTTTTCCAGTTTGTTTATCCAAACCTATCATCTGTTTGATTTTTAAAAAACCTGCCAATGTATGGGAGACCTGTCTTGGGGCTCCAGTACCAAGGAGGATTTCTTGGAGGCCTGCCTGGGACCCCAGGGGTGCTGGGAGGGTATGGGGAGAACACGGGGAGGCTGGTAGACCTGGGAAGGAGGTGGAGAGGTGGGAGTGAGTGAAGGGAACACAGGACACCTTGTCACGGATGTTTGATATATGTGTGTGTGTGTGTGTGTGTGTGTGTCTGGGAGGGCCCTCTTGTCTGGTGGGGTTTTGACAGAATAGAAGAGTCTGAGCATGGGGCCTGCTTCTCCCCTGCCAGCCACACTGGATTTAAGTCACGCTCTCTGTCTCGGGCCTTGCTGGGGAGATTCCCTGTCTCTGGCTGAGCCTCAGGTTCCCTCCTTTTGTGAACACAAGGGAGGAGCGGTGGAGTGGGAGGTGTGCGGGAGGACTGGGCTGGCTGGGCCCCCAGTGGGCCAGGGTCTCATGGAGAGCATGAATTCTCTATGGGAACACTGGACCAATTGGGGGGGGCAATGGGACATTCCGGGGGGACCACTGGGGACACGCTGGGACATGATGGGTGGACCCCTTGGGACATACTGCAGGGACCATTGAGGGCATGCTGACAACATGCACGAAGCAGCATGGTGTAGTGGATAGAGCGTGGGCCTGGGAGTCAGAAGGTCATGGGTTCTAATTCCGGCTCGGCCACTTGGCTGCTGCGTGACCTTGGGCCAGTCGCTTCACTTCTCTGGGCCTCAGTTACCTCATCTGTAAAATGGGGATTGAGACTGTGAGCCCATCGTGGGACAAAAGACTGGGTCCAACCTGATTTGTTTGTATCCACCCCAGTGCTTAGTACAGTGCCTGGGACATAGTAAGTGCTTAACAAATACCATAATAATAATAATTAATTATTATTATTATTGTTTATTATTAAGAGCAAAGCTCCTGACATCTGCAATAATGCTTCCCCTGTTCATTGCCTAGCCCTCCATGGCCACACAAACATGCATACACACACACACACACCTGGTGTACTTAGGTAGCCTCATACCTTCTGTGTGCTTTTATATGGGCTTATTAACAGATCTCTATGCTGGTGGGCACATAGCAACCCACCTGAACTGTGTGTTTTTGTGTGTGGGTGTGTGTGTACATAGATAACCATCTACCTAATGTGTATATTGTGTGTCTGAAACAATCCACCTGTAATCGGTGCATTCATTTGTGAGTCCATATCAACCCATCTATATTAATAATAATGATGGCATTTGTTAAGCGCTTACTATGTGCAAAGCACTGTTCTAAGCACTGGGGAGGATACAAGATGATCAGGTTGTCCCACGTGGGGCTCATAGTCTTAATCCCCATTTTACAGATGAGGTAACTGAGGCACAGAGAAGTTAAGTGACTTGCCCAAAGTCACACAGCTTACAAGCGGCAGAGCCAAGATTTGAACCCATGACCTTTCATTCATTCAATAGTATTTATTGAGTGCTTACTATGTGCAGAGCACTGTACTAAGCGCTTGGAATGACCTCTGACTCCCAAGCCCATGCTCTTTCCATTGAGCCTAGCTGCTTCACATAAGTGCTGGGTAATCAAGGCACCCTGATTACAAGGTATTCAGGTTGTCCCACATGGGGCTCACATTTTTTAATCCTCATTTTTACAGATGAGGTAACTGAGGCACAGAGAAGCTAAGTGACTTGCCCAAGGTCACACAGCAAACAAGTGGCCGAGCTGGGATTAGAACCCATAACCTCTGACCCCCAAGCCTGTGCTCTTTCCACTAAGCCATGCTGCTATTTTGTATGTGTTTGTGAGTGAATATAATAATAATAATAATGTTGGTATTTGTTAAGCGCTTACTATGTGCCGAGCACTGTTCTAAGCGCTGGGGTAGACATAGGGGAATCAGGTTGTCCCACGTGGGGCTCACAGTCTTAATCCCCATTTTACAGATGAGGTAACTGAGGCACTGAGAAGTTAAGTGACTTGCCCAAAGTCACACAGCTGATAAGTGGCTGAGCTGGGATTCGAACCCATGACCTCTGACTCCAAAGCCCGTGCTCTTTCCACTGAGCCATGCTGCCATTCTGCATATGCCACCATCAGTTTTATGGTTGTGTGTTGTATGTATTCTCTGAGTGACCTTTCTGTGTCGCGTTTGTGTGTGTCTCCAATGTAGCCTCTCTATGTTCTGTGAAAGTGTGTGTGTCCATTCATCGGCATCTATTTTCTGTGGGAGGGAGTGGCTTGCTCTGATTGGAGGCTCCAATGGCTCGTGCTCTTTCCCAAGGGAAGAAGGGCTGACTGACTGCCATTTATTATAAATGAATGATTAATTATTTATCTGAATGCCCGTCTCCCCCCCAGGCTGTAACCTTATTGTGGGCAGGGAATGTGCCTACCAACTCTGTTGTTTTATACTCTCCTAAGTGCTTAGTACAGTGCTCTGCAATCCCACAACATTCATGTACATCTCTTTAAATTACATATCATAGATTATTTATTCATATTAATGTCTGGCTCTCCCTCTAGACTGTAAGCTTGTCACAGGCGGGGAATGTGTCTGTTAATGCTGTTGTATTGTACTTTCCTAATGGCTTAGTCTAGTGCTCAGCATATAGTAAGCACTCAATAAGTACAATTGATTGTGATTGAATTAATGATTGATTCTGTACACAGTAAGTGCTCAGTAAATAAATGAGATGCAGCGTGGCTCAGTGGAAAGGGCCCGGGCTTGGGAGTCAGAGGACCTGGGTTCGAATTCCGGCTCTGCCACTTGTCATCTGTGTGACTGTGGGCAAGTCACTTAACTTCTCTGTGCCTCAGTTCCCTCATCTGGAAAATGGGGATTAACTGTGAGCCTCAGGTGGGATAACCTGATTACGCTGTATCTACCCCAGCGCTTAGAACAGTGCTCTGCACATAGTAAACGCTTAACAAATGCCAACATTATTATTATTATTAAATACTGTTGATGATGGTAATGATGATGATTTGCCAGACAAGGCTGGTCCTCACTCTCCACAGACCCCGGGGGGCCTGACTGAAGCCCAGTGGAGACTTCAGGTTTCCTCTCCCCACTCAATCCCTACTCTGCCTGGGGCAATGGAAAGGGGTCCAGGTGTCCTTCTGGGGCTGTCTTATCGTGATAATATAGTGATACTCTTTAAGGGCTTACTCTTTGCCAAGCACTGTACTGAGCGCTGAGGTAGATACAAGATCATCAGGTCAGACACGGTTCCAGTCCCATCACAGGATAAACTAGGGAGAATTGGGTGGGAATTCACAGGCAGAGTGGACACCCGGCCCGACCCCATCCCGCTCGCCTTGGC
Organism: Ornithorhynchus anatinus; assembly: GCF_004115215.2. Classification (NCBI taxonomy): domain Eukaryota; kingdom Metazoa; phylum Chordata; class Mammalia; order Monotremata; family Ornithorhynchidae; genus Ornithorhynchus; species Ornithorhynchus anatinus. The sequence goes on along the minus strand of NC_041732.1, from coordinate 12,795,476 downwards.
CCCATCCTGCCAGGCCTGCTCAGGCCTTCGCTGGAGCAGGAGCCAGGCCGGGTCCCTTGCCAGCCACAGTGACTCCCGTCAATGGATCATTTGCATGCGGGCCTCGACACTCACATTGCTGCAGATTTGAACTTTCCCTGAGTGCTGGATTCCCGATGCTGGTGTGAATCTTTAATTCAATGCCTGATTTTTTTCCCCCTTGAAACTGGAAAAAAAAGAAAAACTAGCACAGGAGGGGGCAGGTGAGGAAGGAGAAGGTCTTTTGGCAGCTGTTTTCACCTTCGCCCTCCTGTCAGGAGGAAAGGCAGATAGGGTGAGTGCCTGGAACTTGGCAAAGATTTTGGGGGACCTCTGTTGCCGAGCCCAGGGAAGTCTGCCCAGATTAACCCAACCTGACTCCAGTCACTCCCTGGGCCTCATAGCCCTTACTTTGGTTGGTCATTTGGTCTCTGCCTTTGTTTAATAATAATTATGGTATTTGCTAAGCACTCACTATGTGCCAAGCACTGTTCTAAGCATTGGGGTAGATAAAAGGTAATCAGGTTCCCCCTCATGGGGCTCACAGTCTCAAATCCCATTTACAGATGAGGTAACTGAGGCACAGAAAAGTTAAGTGACTTGCCCAAGGTCACACAACAGACAAGTGGTGGAGGCAGGATTAGAACCCATGACCTCGCCTCCCAACTCCGTGCTCCTGCCACTAGGCCATGCTGCTTCTCTTGTTAGGAAACCTTGTTTCCTGAATTTTAATTGCTTGCATGTGTAGACATGTCCAGTGTCCAGCAATCAATCAATCGATGGTACTTATTGAGAACTTATAATACGCTGAGCTTTGGACTAAGTTCTTAGGAGGGGACAATACAACTGAGTAGGTAGATACGTTGCCTGCCCACATTGAATTTAGGTGAGCCTGCAGATTAATAATAATTGTGGTATTTGTTAAATGCTTACTCTGGGCCAAGCACTGTTCTAAGCACTGGGGTAGATTCAAGATCATCAGGACCCACATGGAGCTCACATTGTGAGTAGGAGGGAGAACAGATATTGAATCCCCATTTTATAGATGAGGGAAATGAGGCTCAGAGAAATGAAATGACATGCCCAAGGTCACACAGCAAGCAAGTGGTAGAGCCAGGATTAGAACCTAGGTCCTCTGACTCCCAAGCCCATACTCTTTCCACTGGACCACACTGCTCCTCTGAATCTAGTAAATCCGATATTCATTCTTTTATTCATTCATTCGATTGTATTTACTGAGCACTTACTGTGTGCAAAGCACTGTACTAAGCACTTGGAAAGTACAATTTGGCAACAGATAGAGACAATCCCTAGCCAACAATGGGCTCACAGTCTAGAAGGGGGAGACAGATAACAAAACAAAGCGAGTAGAAAGGCTTCAATAGCATCAAAATAAATAAATAGAATTATAGATATATAATCATTAACAAAATATTAGAATAATAAATGTGTGCATATAAACACAAGTGCTGTGGGGCTTGGAGGGGGGTAGAGCAGAGGGAGGGAATAGGGGCGATGGGGAGGGGAAGAGGAGCAGAGGAAGAGGGGGGCTCAGTCTGCGAAGGCTGCCTGGAGGAGGTGAGCCTTCAGTAGGGCTTTGAAGGGGGACGTGTGCCAGTTTGGCGGATGTGAGGAGGAAGGGCATTCCAGGCCAGAGATAGGACGTGGCCAGGGGTAGGCTCCAAGCTCCTGCAGGGCAGAGACCTTGTCTTTCCCTCCCCTGATCACTTGCCTCAGGTCTCGGAACATCAGGGGGTCTGCAACCAGCGGAAACTCCCTCGATAATGTGGACCTGTTGGTTAGCCCAAGCAACTTGAGGCGTCCCGACTCATGGCAGGTGGTGGTTGGTTCCCAGAGTCCCAAGGGACGGTTGGAAGGGATTCTTCAGCTCCCCGTCTTCTTGCACTGCCGAGCCCCACTCAACTTGTGCAGAGAGAATTGTCAAGCTGGTCTGACCCAGGGCTCAGAGCCCCATCACAGGGTTCGTGATCCATGGCCTTGCCATTAGTGGGAGAAGTGCTGTCAAGTGTTCACCTTCCTCTCTCTGTCCCAGTTCAAAGAACTCCCTGTCCCAAGTCTGAGCTAGGGGCATACTGGGAGTCTGGCCCTCCTGACTCTAACTCCTGCAGTCTGGCTTACCCTTGCCCTGAGCTGTGTGACTTTGGGCACGTCACTTAACTTCTCGGAGCCTCAGTTACCTCATCTGTAAAATGGGGATAAACTGTGAGCCTCATGTGGGACAACCTGATTACCCTGTATCTCCCCCAGCTCTTAGAACAGTGCACAAATACCAACATTATTATTATAATAATTTCGCTGGGCTCAGCTGCCCTTTCTTTCTCTGCCTCTGCCCAACTCCCTGCCTCCACCAGTGGTCTTCCTTCCCAGCCACTGAGAACTGGTTGGCTCCGGGGTAGCTTTCTGGGATGGACTCTCAGTGGGATGAAAAACAATTGGGAATTTTCAGCCAGCAGTAGAGTTCGTAGGGAACCTCATGATCTTCCAGCATATTCCATAGAGGACGGTGGCTTCCTAATCTCTGCTTCCAGAGCAAAGAGACCTAAACTGCAGCAAGGAGGATTTATGTTAGAAATAAAGGATGCCTTCCTAGTGTGCGTTGGTAAATTCTAGGACCAGAGAGCAAAGGAGAGTGCTCCGTCTGTCCGGAAGCAGAGGAATGGATAAAATGACCCCCACTGTCTCTCCAGCAGTGGAAATCTCGTCAGTTACTCCCCTGCAGTGACTCCTCACTGCCATTTTAGAGGGCTGTTTCTTTGGGCATCAAACTACTGCAGTCAAGGGACTGAGTACCCACGAGGGTCTCCAAGAGCCCCCAGCTCTGTGCCCCCTGGGTTAGGGGAGGCAGAAAGGGCAGGGCAAGAGGAGATCATGGTTGGGCGAGGTCATACGAGAAGCAACATAACGTAGCGAATAGAGCACGGGCCTGGGAATGAGAAGGTCATGGGTTCTAATCCCAGCTTCTTGTCTGCTGTATGACCTATGGCAAGTCACTTCACCCCTCTGGGCCTCATTTACCTCATCTGTAAAATGGGGATTGAAACCGTGAGCCCCATATGGGACAGGGACTATGTCAACCGATTTGCTTTTATCCACCTCAGTGCTTAGAACAGTCCCTGGCACATAGTAAGCAATTAACAAATACCATAATTACTGTTATTAATTCTTAGTATTATGCTGTGAGCCAACAGCAGGAGGGAATTCCTCCTCCTCAAAGGCTACGTGCCTGGCCTCCACTGCTGGAGGAGTGGGGAGAGGAGAGTTCCCGACGAGAAAGGCTCTGGGATTCCCAGATGGGTTCCTGGAGCTCCTGACAGTGCTTTCTGGACTGGGAAGTGTGGCCGGCACCCCTGGACCCCTGGGTCGGGGAGGGTATGATCTCCAGGGGCTCCCCCATTTTCTGAGTCCCAGGGAGGTGTGATACCCACACCATATCTGCCCGCCCAGCTGTCCTCTGAGGCCCAGGGCACAGGCCTGGGAGACAAAAAACATGGGTTCTAATCCTGGCTCCACCAATTGCCTTCTAGACAGGGATGAGAACCAGAATGGCCTACAGGAGAGAGCCCAGGCCAGGGTGTCAGAGGACCTGGATTCTAATCCCAACTCTGCCAATGGCCAGTTGTGTGACCTTGGACAAGTCATTGAATCCCCATTTTGCAGATGAAGATAGAGAAGTGACTTGCCCAAGGTCAGTCAGCAGGTAGGTGGCGGAGCTGGGATTAGACCCAAGTCCTCTGATTCCAAGGCTGGTGTCACACTACTTCCCACTACTACAGCTGCTTCTGTTGGCTTCAGTCTCCCAGGGGCAGAAACACAATCCTGGATCTCCAACATCTCTCTCCAGGCTACAAGGCTTTTTGACCCTGGTCCGCTCAGCAGATTGATGGACACATGCCAGTGCCACCAGAGAGAAAGAGAAAACAACTGAAAATATCAAATGCTATTTTCCGGGGTATTTAAACAGATGACTCCACTAGGTTATAATTTTAGCACGTTACGGCTGATGTCTTCTCGGAGCTATAAAACAGCTAACTTTTACTGCCGGAAGCAGCTCGAAGCCAAAATGCTGGAAAATTATAATATAGCGGAGTCATCTGTTTATCAGTTATTGTTTAGGGGAAAATGTGTACTTATTAATAGACACATATATAGCGCACACCCCAACCCGTGGATCCTGGAAGGTTGTCGACGAGTTTGCTTGCGCCGTGGGATTTGGAGCTCTGTCTAGGAGATTATGGGGAGTAGATATTACCAGAATAGTTGTTTTCCATGGGCCTAGAAAAAGACTGGGGTTGAATGACAATCCATCTTATTCTAAAGATGGAGCCCAAGTGACCTGGCCTCCATTATATCGTTAACCTTCCCAGAGATTGGCAGGGTAGCCAACTCAATAACGTGTCTGTGCATCTCTCCTGTTAGCAGATAGGAAAACCGAGGCCCAGGGAGGGTGAGTTGCTTGGCCGAGGTCCCACAGCACTTGGAGAGCAGAGGTGGGAATGGAGACTTCCTGAGACCTCGTCGGCTTGGCTTAGTGGAAAGAGCGTGGGCTTGGGAGTCAGAGGACGTGGGTTCTAATCCTGTATCCACCACTTTTCTGCAGTGTGACCTTGGGCAAGTCACCTAACTTCTCTGTGCCTCAGTTACCTCATCTGTCAAATGGGTATTAAAAGTGTGAGCCCCATGTGGGACAACCTGATCACCCTGTATCTACCCCAGTGCTTAGAACAGTGCTTGACACATAGTAAGGGCTTAACAAATACCAACATTATTATTATTACTCAGGCCAGCGGGAGGCTTGTTTCCAACCACTTCTGCTCATGGGCTAGTAGATAGAGCCTGGGAGTCAGAAGTCCCGACTCTGTTTCTTGTCTGCTGTGTGACCTTGGACAAGCCACTTAACTTATCTGTGCCTCAGTTACCTCATCTGAAAAATGGGGATTAAGACTATTAGCCCTCTGTGGAACATGGAGTGTGACCAACCTGATTACCTCATATCTATCCCAGCACTTAGAACAGTGCCTGGAACATAGTAAGCACTTAACTAATACCATTCAAACATAAAAAGTCCATCCTGCTCAAAGCCACTGGATGGGAAACCTCGGGAAACCTGTCCCAATGGGAGGCCCATCCACAGGCCGTGTTTTCCCCTCAACCCGGCAGCCCCTTTCTGGTCCTGGTGGCCTCCTGGTGCCTGACCAGAAGGCCCAAGAGAATGCCAGCAGGACCCTCTCTCCTCCCACCCTGACCTCAGGTTCACGAGACTATTTGCTGACTCTTCGGTCCAGCGGGCTGCCTTTGATTGGAGAAAGAGGAAAGCAGACAGGACACTTGATCGTTTTACTCAGGACTTGTTTCTTCTTGGGAAAAGGGGGTGTAGATGGCTCCCCCATTGAGGAACAGGTGGGCTAGTGGAAAGGGTATGGGCCTGGGAATCAGAGGAGCTGTGTTCTGGTCCTGGCTTGGCCATCTGCCTACTGAGTGACCTTGGGCAAATCACATCACTTCTCTATGCCTCAGTTTTCTCCTCAGCAAATGGGAACCTATTCTCCATCCTACTTAGACTGTGAGCCTTGTGGGAGACCTGATGATCTTATATCAAAACCAATGCTTAGTACAGTACTTGGCACATAGAAAGCTCTTAACAAAAAAAACCACAATTATTATTATGATTACTATAAGACCTCCTCACAGCTGAGCCTGGGCCATAGCGGGTTTGGAGTTTCTTAGTGATCAATGCAAAGGGCAAATCCAAAGGGTGAATGGCAAAGTCCCCTGGGACCTTGAGAGAACCTGCTTGAACCCAGGGCTTAGATGGGACCATTTTGAACCAGAATGAACAATGCAGTTGAAGAACTCATTATGGTCTCTCCTGAGGGAAAGGGATGGGGAAAGGCAGAGGATCAGGAATGAGCCTCTTGTTGGCTGGCAAGAGGGCATGCTTGGACTGTAGTACTCAGGAGGGTGCCAGCCGTGATAGTGCCGTGTGACTGAGGGAAGTCAGTAAACCTCTCTGAGTCTCAGTTTTCCCATCTACTAAAAAAACAGTGCACTAGGCGATGATGCATATAGTGTAGTCCCATGAAAGGAGCCCAGGATCATGAATCAGGAGACCTGAGTTTGAGTCCCAGTTGCTCCATCTCTGACCTACTTTGTGACTTAGGGCAAGTCAACCTCTCTGGCTCAGTTTTTTCTCATCTGTAAAATGGGGAGAAGGTAGAGACTGAATTCCTTGAAGACAGGGACTGTGTTTAATCTGATAAGTAGAGAAAGCTACCTTTACTTGTTAGAAACAGTGTAGCCTAATTCAATAAATTGCATTTATTAAGCATTTACCATGTGCAGAACATTGTATTAAGTGCTTGGGAGAGTACAATATAACCAAGTTGGTAGACACTTTCCCTGCCCACAAGGAGTTTACAGGCTAGAGGAGGAGCTTCCAGTCTAGAGCCTAATGGAAAGAACTCAAAACTGGGAGTCAAGAGACCTGAATTCTAAACCTGATGCAGGCACTTGGCTTGTCTGCTATTTGTTGCCTTGAGCAAGTCATTTTTCTGTGCCTCAGTCTCCTCATCTGTAAAATGAGGATTAAAACCCCTTCTTCCTAGGTTCTGAGCCCCATGAAGAAAAGGGACTATGTCTGATCTGATTATCTTGTCTCTAACGCAGTGCTTGGCATATAGTAAGCACTAAACAAATAACAGTATTATTATGGCTAGACCTGTATCTATCCTAGTGCTTAGCACATGGTCAGAGCTTATTAAATGCCCTAAGTCTATTCTTACATTTGCCACCAATCTCTGCAAGTGAATGGACACAAATGCATGTGAGCAGAGCCGGCCTCCGTCTCTTTGCCTTCAGCGCAGCACCAGCTTTCTGCCCGGGGAGCAGATGACTGACAGATCTGTCTGTCAGGAGAGGCGGTCAGGGGCTGCCAGGATGAGATTGTAGTACATTGTCAGGAGGAGGGAGAGGGGGGAGGGAAGTGGGGTGGGGAGGTTTCTGATTTATCACAAGTCTGGCACAGGCTTGAGGTGGCGGGTGGACTGCTGCTGCTGCTGTTGCCGCTGCTTCTGCCGCCGACACCGAGCCCGGTTGGAGGCCACCTTTTGGATGGAGAGACCGAAGACTTAGAAAGGAGACCGAAGGAGAAAAGGGCCCTCCATAGACTGGGATGGCCGAGCAAAATACCTGACTCAGTTCTCTGGGGCCGAGAGCTTGCTGTCTGTGAATCAGTGGGTCAATGTGTGAGTGTGTGTGTGTGTGTGTGAGTGTGTGTGGCCATCCACATTTCAGATTCTTCCTTTTTTTCCCTGTCTCTCTCTTCCTCTCTCTCCCTCTCCTGCTCTCCCTCTGTTCTTTCTCTCTCTTTCTATCTCTCTCCCTCCCTACCTCTCTCTCTCCCTCCCTACCCCTCTTTCTCCCTCTCACTCTCTCCCTCTCCCTCCCTCTCTCCTGCCCTTCCTTTCATTCTCCTCCCTCTCCCTCTCTCTTCCTCTCTCTCCCTCCCTCCCTCTCTTCCTCTTTCTCCCTCCCTCTCCCCTCGTCTCTCTCCCTATTCCTCCTTCTCCTTCTCCATCTCCCTATCTTTTTCTCTTCCCTTCTCTCCTTCTCTCCCCCCACAATCTCTTCTCTCACTCTCCCTTTCCCTCCCTTTTTCTCTTTCCTTCTCCTTATTCCTCTCTCTTCCTTTCTCTCATCCTTCTCCTTCTCTTCCAGTCTATTTCCATCAGCAAGACCTCAGTATCCCCTCCCCTGCAGCCAGGAGAGGAGTTGGGTGGGGTGGGCAGCCAAGGTTGTAATCCTTGTCAAAGCATTTATTGAGCATTCATTCCATGTGTGGACTGCACTAGATGCTTAGGAAGCACAGAAAAACAAAGGGACCTGATTCGTGAGCACAAGGAACTTCCACTCCAACAGGGGAGAGGAAGATCAGATCCCACTGATCTGGCGGTAGTGACTTCTGGCCAGGATCTGGCATCTGGAAGTGATTGTAAGTGTAAGGGCCAAACCAGAGTGAATCAATCAGTCAATCAACACAAATGTTATTTACTGAGCACTTACCGTGTACAGAGCACTGTATGAAGTGCTTAGGAGAGTAAAATTCAACAGTTGGTAGACATGTTCCCTGCCAATAACGAGCTTACAGTCTAGAAGGGGAGACAGATTGAGAGTGGGGTGAATATCAAGCACCCAAAGGATAGAGATCCAAGTGTATAGATGATACAGAAGGGAGAGGGAGTGGGGGGAAAGAGGGCTTAATTGGAGAAGACCTCTTGGAGGAAAGATGATCTTAATGGAGTGAAATCAGAACAGCAATCCCAGACCCCCCCAGAGCTCCCCTCCCCAATCAAGACCCCTCCTGGCTGAGAGCTTCTAATGAACAGCTGGGAATGGTGGGAGTCCCCTCCCCTCACCCCTGGCTGTTTTCAAAAAGGTGGGAAGCAGATTATGGGGTCTTCCCTTTCCCTCCACCTCCAGAGGCTGGAAGGAAGGGATGGCCAGAAGGTGGCCACTCATGAAGGTCACCCTCTTGGGCAGAGAGCAGTCTGGGACTGAGCTGACTGGGAGGGTCCTTGGACCTCATCATCGATAGTGCCGCTGGGCTTTATGGGCAGTTTTATGGCCGCTTCTGTCTACTGCAATAAAACCTACAGTGAAGGTAGGGGAGTCAGCCTGACCCATCAGTAAGGGAGTGAGGAGGAGGAGGGTTTACTAAGGGCTGCTTTAACCTAAGTCCAGCAGCCCCCTGTCCAGGGTGTGCTGCCCTCAGTGGCTGGAGAGCTTGTCTGACTGAAACCTTCCGTGTGTATGGATGAACCAGCAGCTTGAGGATGATGGCCCTGGAGTCCTTTCATCACCCCCTAATTGTGGAACGTGTTCAGTGCTCAATATGTGCCAAGTTCTGTGCTAAGCACTGGAGTAGGTACAGGATAATCCAGACATGGTCCCTGTCCCCAAGGGGGCCATAATCTTAGGGGGCAGGAGAGCCCGTATTTAGTCCTCATTTTACAGATGAGGAAGCTGAAGCCCAGAGAGGTTAAGTGACTTACCCAAGGTCACACAGCAGACAAGTGGCAGAGCCAGGATGAGAACCCAAGTCTCCTGGCGCCTAGGCCTGTGCTCTTTTCATTATGCCAAGCTGCTTCATGTAGGAAACCAAGTGCTGAGCCCCCTAATTGTGCTCTCCTTCTTTGCCCACATCAGGTTTCTTGATGCCCATCTGCCCAGACACCTTAGTCCTGGCTGCCCTCTCAGTGTCAGGCTAATAATAATGTTGGTATTTGTTAAGCGCTTACTATGTGCCGAGCACTGTTCTAAACGCTGGGGTAGACATAGGGGAATCAGGTTGTCCCACGTGGGGCTCACAGTCTTAATCCCCATTTTACAGATGAGGGAACTGAGGCACAGAGAAGTGAAGTGACTTGCCCGTGGCCAGGCTGCATGAGGCTAACAGGAGTTTTCCTGTCCTCTGACTGGGCTTCCCATGCCTGGCAGGTATCTCGGGGGAACCCTAGCTCTGCTTCTTTGGAATTAGGGCTGACCCTCCCCCTCCCAGGGCCGATGACTTTTCCCACGTGAGCGACTGTCAGCACTGAGGGGGAGTGGAGAAGGGGTGTCAGAACCATGTTCGAGATGTCAGCGCAGGGCCGGGGACCCTCGCTGTTCTCCGAGCAGTATTTCATTCTTTCTCTGAATATGATGACAGGCGCTGCTCGGGTTAAAAGATTTATGCCCAAGAGAGGGAGTTGGACAGGAATCTTCCTCTCCCCAGCTCCCAGCTCCTTTCACCACTGTCCTTGGATGTGCCTCGGTGCTGGACTCGCAGCTGGAAACTCGCAGCCGGAAACCCGAGGCCCGGGCTCGGTGGAGCAGCCCCATCGGGCCCACTGGAGGATTCATTCATTCAATCATATTTATTGAGAGCTTATTGTGTGTAGAGCACTGTACTAAGTGCTTGGGAGAGTACAATACAACAATAAACAGACACAGACATTAATATAAATATATAAATAAATTACAGTTAGGTACATCAGTCCTGTGGGGCTGGGAGGGGAGAAGAACAAAGGGAACAAATCAGGGCAATGCAGAATGGGTTGAGAGAAGAGGAAAGTGGGGCTTAGTTTGGGAAGGCCGGTTGGAGGAAATGTGCCTTCAGTAAAGGCTTTGAAGGTGGGGAAAGTAATAAGTGGTCTCTGGGTGAGGCCTGTGCATTATCACATGCAGACTTTCATTCATTCAATCATTGAACTGTATTTCTTGAGTGCTTACTGTGTGCAGAGCACTCTATTCAGGGCTTGAGAGAATACAATGTAACAATAAACAGACACATTCCATAATAATTAGTAACTATGGTATTTGTTAAGCACTTACTACATTCCAGGCACACTAAGCACTGGGGTAGATACAAGCAAATCGGATTGGACAGAGGCCCTGTCCCACTTGGGGTATACAGTCGCAATCTCCACTTCCAGTTGAGGTAACTGAGACACATCGAAGTGAAGTGACTTGCCCAAGGTCACACAGCAGAAAAGGGGCAGAGCCAGGATTTTCCTGCCCTCAGTGGGCTTTCTGGTCAGTTTCATGCGGGTTGGTGGGCAGGGCAGCTCTGTCCTGTCGTCAGTGGCCGCTCAGCACTCCCCGGGTCCAGGGAGACTCCTCCCTAGTCCAGGCCGGAGCACATCCGGGATAAAGCCAAACTAGATGGTGAGACTGTAAGCCTACAGTGTCAGCTCCTTGAGAGCAAGGATAGTATCTACTAAGGTTATTGTATTGAACTCTAAGTGCTTAGTAAAATGCTCTGTAGCCAGTAGGTGCTCAGTAAATACCAATGATTGAAGCTTTGGGGTCTCCCAGGAGCAGCGGATCTGTCTGCATCCTCTCCACCATCTGCAGGAGGCAATGTAGTCCCAATAAATGGTCTGTCCACCTCCCTTCACTGAGCTCTGGGCTGGCGTCAGTGGGTGGATGAGGAATCCCCACTCCCTGGCTGCTCAGATCCTTTCCCTCCCTCTACACTCTCCCCTCCATCCTGCTTTCTCATCTCTCCTGACACTGGCCCATCCCTGGCGCTGGGCTGGAGGAAACCCCATGGAATGAGATGGAGGGAGGAAAGAGCTGGAGCTGGGCTCAGTAGGAGACGGGGGGAAGAGGGGCACCTGGAATTTCTAGCTGACAGACTAGCTTGTCTCCCTCTCCTCAAAGAATTTGCCCAGATGGGGAGGGGGAAACGTCAAGTCCCAGAAAATTATCGTGTGCGGGGAAGCCTCCATGGGGGAGAGAGAAGAGATCCCGCATGCTTAGACGAGAAGGCGTAGGCTTCCGGGATGGTCTGGGTGGTGCTCTGGCTCGGGGAGGGGCAAATCCTGGGGGCTTCAGGGATTGGAATCTGTTGGCCACCCGGGCCCTCTGCTGCCCCGACGACAGGGAGGAAAGTGTTCCAGCCTCCACAGTCAGGATGAGGGCAGACCAGGCCAAGCAGGCCAGGAGTAATTGGGATTCATCACTGGGGCTGTCCAGCAACCAGACAGGGAAGGCAGAGATAGACCTGTGGCTGTGGATGGCGGCTGGCCGGCAGCCAAAGAATAATTACTGGTAGTATTATTATGGTACTTATTAAGCGCTGACTATCTTCCAAGGCTCCATATTAAGCACCAGGGCAGATACTGGGTAATCAGATTGGACACAGTCCCTGTTCTTATGAGAGCTCGCTGCCTAGGGTGGAGGGAGGGTAGGTAGCTACTGCCCATTCTATAGATGAGGAACCTGATGCCCGGAGGGGTGAAGTGACTTGCCTGAGGTGCTCCAGCATGCTGGCGACAGGGCTGGGAATAAACCCCAGGTCTCAGATCCAGTCCCAGCCTCTTTTCACTAGGCCAAAGAAGCCGTAACCTGCTGGACTTTGACACCTGCCCAGATCCAGGAAGGAGAGGACATAGGGAAAGGAGCAAATGGGGAGAGGGCGGGAATGGGAAGAAGATCCCAGACTTGTCACTATGGGCAGGGAGCATGTCTGCTAATTCTACTGTATTGTCCTCTCCCAAGTGCTTAGTATAGTGCTTTTCACACAGTAAGCACTCAATAAATACCTTTGGTTGATTGTAACAATAAGCTCTACTCCTCAGCCTTCTCTCACCTCTGACTCTCAGAGACAGTCAGGGCAGGGGGCTTTTTGCTTGCCATCCCTGCTCCCAGCTCACCTGAATCTGTGTGAGACCTGACTCCAGCCTGCCTTCCGCAAAATCTGGGTCTCCTGGGGAGATGTTCCCAGCTGGGGCCCTGATTTCTGCACATTTTTACCCTCAACCAGCAACTCGAAACCCCAGCAACTGGAAACAGCAGGGGCTCCCCATCTCTAAAACAGCCCCACCACTGAAATAAAGTGGTCTCAATTAGGGAGCATCAGTCTCCTCGGGCCTATAAAGAGCATAAGGGATCCTGAGTTGCAATAAAGACAGGTGTTCCCATTTTAGAAACAGGTCAGACAAGGCCAAGAGGAAGAGCCTGGGAGTCAGGAGACCTGAGTTCTACTCCTAGTTTCTCTCCTGGCTTGCTGAGTGCCCTTGGACAAATCACTTAACCTCTCTCAGCCTCAATTTCCTCAGAATATAGCTGTGCTCTATCTCTTAAATTGTGAGGCCTGTATGGGACAGAGACTGTGTCCACTCTTATACTGTATCAACCCCAATACTCAGCACCTTGTCTGACTCATAATAAGGGTTTAATAAATTCCATAATTAGTATTATTATTTACTTTTTAAAAATGGTATTTGTTAAGCACTATGTGCCAGGCACTGTGCTAAGATCTGGGGTAGCTACAAGCTAATCAAGTTGGACACATGGGGCTCACAGGCTTAATCTCCATTATACATATGAGGTAACTGAGGCACAGAGAAGTGAAGTGACTTGCCTAAGGTCACTCAGCAGGCATGTAGTGCAGCTAAGATTAGATCCCAGATCCTCTGATTCTCAAGCCTGTGCACTTTCTTTTAGGCAACGCTGCTCATCCTTTACTAAGACCAAAAAATAAATAGGGGGATTAGATCTCAGTAGAGAAGTTAGCAAAGACTCCATTCCAACAATATCAATGCCAAGACCATTAGAACACAAAGTAAACTCATTTTGTTACCCTGATCTTTGTCTTCCATAACCTGAGCCCCCATCCCAGAATTCCAGCTCAGTTTCTCATTAAGATCCAATTACCTAGCTGTGTCCAAGCCTTATCTCCCTGGGGAAGGAGGAGCCCTACTATCCAACCCTTTCCCCAGTCCCCGTCCCAGACCCAATTCCCAATCCAAGTCTGGCTCCGGTTCTTGGAGTGTCTTCTGGGTGGAGAAATCCCCTCTGACTGTCCATCCCCATTCCTGCTGGCTCTTCCATGTGGAGCCTGAGAAATTAAGAGTCGGCTGCTTGGCTGGACCTGTCATTAGCATAGCTCTAACTTAGGGGAACATGTCTACCAACTCCGTTGAAGTGTACTCCCCCAAGCGTTTAATACAGTGCTCTGCATACAGTAAATGCTCAATAAATACCATGGATTGGTTAGGACAGCTGCAGCAGAGTGGAAACTTTATACGATCCTCTCAGGAAAAAACCAACCCAAATCTTACAATACATCAGCGAACACCCTGACACAAGCCAGAGATTTTAAAGAGAAGTCTTCCCTAGGATGAGGTTCCTGAAGAGCCTCAGCTGAGTTGCCGGAGGCTAAAATGGGGTGGTCGGACTTCTTCCTGCCACAGTTCTGCGTCAGTCCCAAGGAGCCATGGTGAGGTTGAGGGTGATATTAGAGGAGGATTCTGTTGGGAACACTGGATGAGCCTCTGTTCTGAGATTTCATAATAATGATGATAATAATGATGGTATTTTTTAAGTGCTTACTATGTACCAAGCACTGTTCTAAGTGCTGAGATAGATAAAAGGTTATTAGGTCAGACACAGTCTTTGTCCCACATGGGCCTCACAGCCCATTTTACTGATGAGGGAACTGAGACACAGAGAAGTTAAGTGACTTGCCCAAGGTCACACAGCACACTTGTAGCAGAACCTGGATTAGAACACATGTCCTCTGATGTCTAGGCCCGTGCTCTTTCCACTAGGCCATGCTGCTTCTCAAGACTTCAAGATGGAGATCCTGCTCGGGGGAATTGATTTTAGTGCAGTGCGGCCTAATGGAAAAAGCTCTGGCCTGGGAGTCAGGGGACAAGTGTTCTCATCCTGGCTCTGCCACATGCCTGCTGTGTGATGCTGGGTGAGTCACTTCACTTCTCGGTGCCTCAGTTTCCTCTGTTCTTATCCTACGTAGAATGTGAGCCCCACGTGAGACAGGGACTGCGTCCGACCTGATTAACTTGTACCTACCCCAGAGCTTGGCATGGGGTAAGTGCTTCACAAATTCCATATCAGTTATTAGTGTCAGTGACTTGTTCAGCCCACGCACGCTTTCTCGGCCTTGCCATGCGAGTTCCCACTGGAGTAGGAGTGTGATGAACAAGTAGGTGAGGCAGGGGTGCAGCCTGATTTCTGGCCCTTCTATCCTGCAGAACTCTGTCCAACCTAATTAGCTTGCACCTACCCCAGCACTTAGTTCAGTGCCTAGCACCTAGTAAGCGCTTAACTAATACCAAAAAAAAAAATCCCCTGGGCTCGGAGGGCCTCTTGTACCCAAAGGCTCTCCTCAATCAATCAACCAATCAATCGATGAAATTTATCGAGCACTTACTGTGTGCTGAGCACTGTACTAAGTGTGTGGGAGATTTTGATAAATATAGTTGGCAAATGCAACCCTGCCCACAGTAAGCTGATGGTCTAGAGATTAAGCAACGTGGCTTAGTGGAAAGAGCATAGGCTTGGGAATCAGAGGATGTGGGTTCTATTCCTGGCTCCACCACTTGTTTGCTGTGTGGCCTTGGGCAAGCCACTTAACTTCTCTGTGCTTCTACCTCATCTGTAAAATGGGGATTAAGACAGTGAGCCCCAAGTAGGACAAACTGATTACCTTGTATCTACTAGAACAGCGCTTGGCACTTAGTAAGCACTTAACAAATACCCTTATCATTATTATTATTTACACTTTAGAGGGCCCCTCTCTACCCCATCCCAAGGTAGAAACCGGGGAGTAAACAGCAGTGAAGTGCTCTCTGACCCTGAAACAGTTCCACCTCCTCTGTCTGTTGTTCTAATTGCAGACCTTATTCTGAAGGACATAAAGCAAGAAGCTCAGATAGGGCAGTGAAGTCCCCCTCACCCAGAGAAGTGAGGAGGATTTTCCAGCATTCTAGGGAAGGAGTGTCCATCCCACAAGGCACGGGGCGATGAAAAATCCGGGAGCGGGGGGGTGGTAGGGAAGAGGGAAAGGCACCGTCTTCTGACTGGAATCCACACGGGGAGAAGATTCCTGGAGCTAAGTGGGTAGCAGAGCCCATAAGGTGTGGGGAATGAGGACGCCGGGAAGGCGCCTGAGAAGGTCATGTGAACAGATGGAGCCGCCTCCGACCCTCTCTCTCGGTAGAATGTCAACCACCTCCCTCGTCAGGCTGGGACGCTGGGGGAGGGAAACAGGCCGCCAATCCCAACGTGACGACAGACGAGCTGCCGTGGCCTGCTCGGGCCTCAGGCGACTCTGCTCTTCAATAGAGCTTTCCTCTGGCCGAGGGGCAGAGCCGTGACAGGTATCATTTATTCATATTAATGTCGGTCTCCTCTCTAGACTGTAAGTTGTCTGCTAATTCTGTTCTATTGTAGTCAGTTAATCATATTTATTGAGCGTTTACTGTGTGCAGAAGACTGTACTAAGTGCTTAGGGGAGTACAATGTAGCAATTAACAGACACACTCCTTGCTCACAATGAGGTTAGAATCTAGATGGGGAGGTAGACATTAACATAAATAAATAAATTACAGATATGGATACACTACCAGAACGATTGCAGATGGAGGTGGGCTATTCTGGGAGAGATGTGTCCAGGGCATTGCTATAGGTCGGAGACAAACTCTACAGCATAAAGGGAGCAAGTCAGGGCAATGGAGAAGGGAGCAGGAGAAGAGGAAAGGAGCGCTCTCCCAAGTGCTCCTCACATAGTAAGCACTTTATAAACACCATTGATTGATTGATTGATTGGTATCAGCATGACCTAGAGGAAGTGGCATCCAGAGGAGGGTCATCTGGGCTAGAAGACAAAAGACTTGAGTTCTAGCCGTGAGTGCTATGTGGCTTTGGGCTAGTTGTTTGGTGTCTCTGCGCCTCAGTTTCTCTGTATGATGGGAAGAATGAGAAATGTCTGTCCCTCCCTGACCCACAGGGATGGCATGAGGATAAAATAAGAGCATCAGTGTGAAGGTTCCTTGATATGTTCAAAAGAAAAGGGCTGTAGGAATCCAAGAGATTATTAGCCCATGGAGGTGGGACATGATGTTCATTTTCAGAACCAGGTTAGCCGGAAACTATCAACCACATTAAGATGGCAGTGATCCCGATGGGTTGAGGTATGTATGCATATGTTAGAATTAATGTCTATCACCCCGTCTAGATTCTAACGTCATTATGAGCAAGGAGTGTGACAGTTAATTGCTACATTGTACTCCCCTAAGCACTTAGTACAGTGTTCTGCACACAGTAAGTGCTCAATAAACTGCATACATACAGTTAGAGATGTACTTGGGTGGATTCTCTACCACTTCCTTATTCTGACTCTCCCAAGTGCCTAGTTCAGTGCTCTGCACAGAGTAAGTGCTCAGTAAATTCAATGATTGATTGACTGATTCTGAACTTCCTGAGCAACTAGTACAGGACACCACTCCAAATAAATGCTCCAAAAATGTTACTTTTACTAGTATTAAACTCCTTGAGGGAAGGGATCATGTGCACTTACTCTACGGTACTCTTCCCAGCACTAGTCCAGTGCTCTGTATACACTAAGAGCTCATTAAATTCGATTGATTGATTGGTTGAGAACTAGTCTTGTTTCCAAGCCTTCCTGCCTTTTCTCATCCATTTTCCCTTTAATGGACACGTGAGCGCAGGTGATATCCTCTCATAAGGTGCAGCCTTTCAATCTAATAAATAAATACCCAGATCTCCCTTTGTCAGTTTCCAAAAGCAGTTCAGTAAAAACGATTACAGTAAAACCTCATTAAGCAGATATTGGTTTTTTCAAAATAATGCCTAATTAGAAGCAACTGCTACTCCCTACCATCTAGTTGCCCTATTGTTCTTTAATAAAAATATCAGACAATCCAAGCCCACTTAATTCAAAATCTGTTTTTTCTATTCCCTCGTGATTTGAATTAACAAGGTTTTATGGTATAGTGCCGTCCACCCAGATGCTCCAAGTCTTTAGTAATCTAGCTCATTTAGAGAAGAATGCCAAAGTTGAGTTCTGTTCCCCCATCCATCGGACCCAAACTACGGTGAACACAATCTTATGAAATCCAACACTAAAGTGGAAGGGGATTGTATGGAGGGGGGCCACATTCTGGCCTAGTGGAAAAAACAGGAGTCTAGGAGTCAGGAGAACTGGTTTCTAATACCGTCTCCACTCCATGCTTGTTGTGCAAATTTAAGCAAGTCACCTCACTTCTTTGTGCCTCAGTTTCCTCATCTGTAACATGGGGATTCAGTACCTGTCTTCCCTCCTATTTAGACTGGAAGCAGAATGAGGTGGGCTTACGGTGTCTCTCTCAAGTGACTTTGCCCCACTTTAGAGGAAAACGACAAGCTGTTCTGCATTTCCACTGAGGGTGAAATAGGAGGAAGTGGATTTGAAGGGAGCAATATAGGCTAGTGGGAGGAGCATGGGACAGGAGGTGATTATCCCACACGAGCCACTGGCCTACTGGCCGACCACGCACAAGCTATATGACCTCGTCGGAATTTGGCTTCCTCATCCACAAAATGGGGATAAGCTACCTCCTCTTCCAACCTCCTAGATAGCAAATCCCTGGAGGGACAGAGACGCCTTCTGAGCTGACATCTCGTGTCTACCCCAGAGCCTGGAACCTAGCAAGGGTTTAATTTCTGCCATCATTATGGACATGGAGGTGAGACTCAAGGAAGAATCTAGGGTGATGGAAATGTAATCTGTTCCCGATGGGCTGGAGGGAGAAGCAAGTGCTTAGGAAGGGGGGAACCCTTCCTAAGAGTGGTTAAATCTCTCTAGGCAGTGAGCTCGTTGTGGGCAGGGAACACGTCTACCGACCCTGGTGTATTGTGCTCTCCCAAGAGCTTGGTCCAGTTTTCTGCACACAGTAAGCACTCAATAAGTATCATCGATTTATTGGTTGATTGAAATGCGGTTCTGCATGGAGGCTGGGGGTTGGACTACTTGACCTCTCCAAACGACTTCCTATCCAGCAGTTCCCGCCTTTGAACTCCCCCTTCTGGCCGCCTATTGCCACCAGAGCAGCGGCGGCTCCTAACTTAGGGAAAAACTTTCCTTCTCTCCTGTCTTCTGAAGAGGCCAAACAGTTTGGAGGCTGTGCACTCTGCACTTGCCTATTATTCATGAAAACTCCTATCTCCCCGCTCCAGGACGCAGCCCAGATTCGACCAATTACCAGCTCCCTTGATGTATAACACTATAAAACCCTTAACCTCATTATAGAAAATTTCTTTTGAATGGCCTTTAAAAACCATCTCATTACACGGGAAGAACTGTAATTACCTTTAACAAGACAGAGATATTGCGCGAACGGATGCGTTTGGGCTGTCAAAGCAGCGACGGCAGGAGTTCATCTCAAGCTGCTTCTATCACAAGGGCAAATGTTTCTTATCGTTCCCTCGCCCGTCTCTGTCCAGCCCTCTGCCCTCTGGGGCAGCCGCCTGGCTCGGGACGGGTGTGGACCGCAGTCCACACTTTGCTGGGGTCGTGTTCCCCGGGGGTTCTTGTCCGATTTATGAGATGGCCTAACAGAAAAAGCACTGACCCGAGAGTCAGAGGACCTGACCTGTGTTCTGATCCTGTGTGTCTGCTGTATGACCTTGATTTTTCTCTATCTCAATTCCCTCATCTGTTAAATGGGGTTGAAAGACTGTTCTGCCCGCCACCACGCCACCCCCCCCCCCCCCCCCACCCCGACCCGTGCTCTCTGCCTTGTTTCGTCATCTGTAAAATGGGAATTAAATACCTGTTCTCCCTCTCTTTTAGACTGCGAGCAACATGGGGGACAGGGACTGTGTCCAACCTGATTATCGTTTATATATCCAGTGCTCGGTAAATGCTTAATAAATGCCACTGTTATTATTGCCGTCGTCTATGCGCTTGAATAGGTGACTTTTGGGCATTTTTGGACCCTCACCTCCACAGCACTTATGTGCTTATCTATAAGTTTTTATGAATTATTTATTTGTATTTATGTCAGTCTCCCCCTCTAGATCGTAAGCTCATTCCAGGCGGGGAACATATTTACCAACTCTGTGTATTGTACTCTTTCAAGTGTTTTACAGTGTTCTCCACACAGTAAACCCTCAGTAAACGCCATTGATGATAATGCTCTGCACACAGTAGATACTCAATAAATACCATTGATTGGTTGATTATTTGTGATGGAGGCAGGGTGAGGGGAGGGAAGCTTCTGAGTTGCTTATATCTGCTGTCTGGGGATGAAGTCTTCCTCAGAAAAACCCCCTTCTCCTGGACTCTCTCTGGTTTCCTTGCTCCTCCCAGAAATGCAGCTGAGACAACTGCAGTTGTCTCTGAGTTTTCTCTGCCTCTCCAGGAAGCTCAGTCCTCTAGCTACTCTCCCTGAAGCCAGCTCTATCAAGAGGAGCAAAACCAGTAATAACGATCATGGTAGTTGTTAAGCACTTAGGAGGTGCCAAGCACTGTACTAAGCACTGGGGTAGATGCCAATTGCAAGACACGGTCCCTGTCCTATATGGGGCTCTCAGTCTAGAAGGAGTGAGAGCACAGGTATTTAATTCACATTTTGCAGATGAGAAAACTGAGGCACAGAGCCATTAAGTGACTTACCCCAGCTCACACAGTAGGCAAGGAGCCACAAGATGCAGCATGGCCTAGTGGAAAGAGCACGGGCCAGAGTCAGAGGACCTGGGTTTTAATCCCAGCTTCACCACTTGTCTGTTATGAGAACTTGGGCAAGTCATTTCACTTCTCTATGTCTCAGTTACCTCAACTGAAACATGGGGATTAAGAATGTGAGCCCCAAGTGAGACCTGGATTGTGTCCAACCTGATTATCTTGTATCTACCCCAGTGCTTAGAACAGTTCCTGGAACATAGTAAGCACTTAAATACCATTACAAAATACCCTTACAAAGGGACAAAGTCGGAATTAGAACCCAGGCCTCCCAGGTTCCAGGCCCATATTCCTTCCACTAGGCCACATTGCTGCTCGTGGGCTCTGTCCCAGGTATATGAAGAGGATCGATGGTTGCCC
Source organism: Ornithorhynchus anatinus (assembly GCF_004115215.2). NCBI lineage: Eukaryota > Metazoa > Chordata > Mammalia > Monotremata > Ornithorhynchidae > Ornithorhynchus > Ornithorhynchus anatinus. The sequence continues at coordinate 12,775,048 of NC_041732.1, read as the reverse complement.
ATGGAGTGCTGTGTACAGTTGTGACCACCACTTCTTAAAAATTGGCAGGTTCAGGGCTGGGGAAGGCAGAGAGAAGGGCCACTCATGCCAGCAGGGAAGTGGAGAAGCTTCTGTATGAGGAGGGAATGACAGGGTTGGAAGGCCTGTCTTGAAAGGGACAGACTCAGAGTTGTCAGAATTGAAATTTAATGAAGTACAAAGGGCAGGTCAAACATGGAATCATTATTTGGCATTCCTCTAGACTGGAAGCTCCTCCTCTAAATTGTAAGCCTTTGGGGTGGGGAATGCATCTGTCAGCTCTGTTATATTGTAACTTTCCTGAATGCTTAGTACAGTAATCTGCACATAGTAAGTGCTCTATAAATGCCACCGATTGATGACAAATCTCACTGTCCCGGGGCAGAGGGCACCCATTAAAGCTAACGACAGAGCTGACACGTCCTAATAAGCTCTTACTTGATTATGTCCTGAGTTGATACAAGATTGTTGAATCAAATAAAATCCCCATCCATTCTGGGCTAGCAGGAGGGAAGATAGAGAAGATATTTTATCCCCATTTTACACATGAGGAAATTGAGGCCCGGAGAGGTTAAATGAGTTGGCCGAGGTCACACAGCAGATACATAACAGAGCCATATCTAAAGTCCAGGTCTCCTGGCAACCAATCTCGATCCTGGGACTTTTTAGGGGGAAAGCTATGTCTGTGAAGGGGAAAAATTAGGGCTGTAGGATGATCCATCCATAATCAGTAGTAAGGATGACCAGATTAGCAACCATCTCATGGCTCTCCTGGTGGCTGTGGCCACAGCTGGAGGCAGAACACTGCAGTGGGGCCTAGTAGAAAGAGTATGGGACAGGGAGTCAGAGGATCTGGGTTCTAATCCCCTCTCTGCCACCTGTCTGCTGCACGACCCTGAGCAAATCAGTCGACTTCTCTGGGCCTGTTTCCTCATCTGTAAAATGGGAATTCAATTCCTGTTCTCTCTCCTACATAGACTGTGAATGCTGTATGGAGCAGGGACCTTGTCTGACCTGATTAACCTGTATCTACCCAGTGCTTAAAAGAGTGCTTGACACGTAGAAAACATTTAACAAATACCACAATCACAAGCGTTTAGTCCAGTGCTCTGCACACAGTAATCACTCAATAAATACCATGGATTGGTCGATTGCCCTGGTAGTGGTGCTGCAACATTACGTCCCCGTGTTAATAAGAGAGCTTGGATATGAGGGTAAAGCATGGGGAAAGAAGAGGTGGGGGCACCCAGGAAGCTCTGGGGCTACTAAAGAGAGGTCCCCAGGGGCATCTTTGAACCCTCGGGGTTTGGGCTATAGCTTTGCAGCCAGATCTTCTTTCCATTCCTTCTCTGCCTTCTGCAACTCTGTTGTATGGGACTCTCCCAAGCTCTTAATACTGTGCTCTGTTAAAAGCACAGTAAGCATTCAATACATACCATAAATTGACTGATTGATTCCTCGGTCCCCTGCCCTCTACCCCCACATAGTAGTATTCTATTCTTCCCCTGTCTCCTTCTAGTGTGTCAGAAGAGAGGTGATCCCAGTCTGGCTCTCCCTCCGTGATCTACGTCTGACTCGGGACAAACAGCTGCCTCCGCCCGCAGGAGCCAAAGCAGTCCAAACCAGAATCTCCAAAACTTTCCTCCTCCTCTTGTCACCTCTCCCCACATCCAACCCCACCTTCCCCTCCAGGAGGGGGCTGCTCCTTCCAGCCCCTGGATGGTCAGTGAGGGGGCCTTCAGGCATACTTCACTTTCTGGGTAACCTCCTTGACCTCCCTCCCCTGCCCCTCGGCCACAGAGAGGGCAGCGATGCTGATCATGGCCCTCCCTGAGGCCCCTCAGACAATGGGAAAGACTCCGGCCACCTACCCAGTCCAATTGTAGCCAATCTCCTGGGAGACGCTTCAGCGGCCTCCTATGCCTTTGACCTTTTCAGCCTCCTGCCTCTGGATAGGCCGCTAGGCCACCAGCGGCCTGATGGGCCTGAAGGGACAGCTGAGAAATTGGTAGCCAATCAAAATACAAAATAGTGAAAAGGTCAGAGGGGCGCCAAGTGGTGCCATTACTCGAAGACCTTCTCAGACATCTCTGATCACAGTTGTTCTCATATCTCTGGCTGAAATGGGGCAATGGGGGTTGATCATTGGCTAGAGAGGCGGAGATCTCTGGGTCCCTCCGGAGAGTCAATGCTTCAAGAGTGGTGACCAGACCTTCATCATCTTAGGGCTGCAGATAACTGATAAAGCAACTGTTGTTTCTTAATCAATCTATCAACCAGTAGTATCTATTGAGCACTTACTTTGTGTAGAGCACTGTGCTAAATGCTGGGAAGAGTACAGTAGAGTCAGTGGACACAATCCCTCCCATCAAAGAGCTGCCAATTTAATCAGGGAGACAGACACTGAGGGAATATTTACATATCTGTAATTTATTTATTTTTGTTAATTTCTGTCACCCCCTCTAGACTCTAAACTCTTTGAGGGCAGGGAATGTGTCTGTTTATTGTTGTATTGTACTCTGCCCAGTGCTTAGTACAGTTCTCTACACACAATATACACTCAATAAATATGATTGACTGACCGACTGACTTTTCCCGAAGACCTGCCTCCATGGAGAAAACCCAGAAGGGAAATCTTGGGGAGAGGATTTTCACATAGTTCCCAAAATGTGGAGAATAGTAATCCCTCCCACCCCATTGCCTGGAAACAGAGACCACTGGTTTGCTTTCTGTACAACCAATCAATCAGTGGTTATTTATTAAGCGCTTACTGTTGGCACAGCACTGAAATAAGAGTGGACACAAGAGTGGAGAGTACAATATAAGAGTTGATAGACACATTCCCTGCCCACAAGGAGTTTAGGGTCTGGAGGCTGTAATCATCACAGCTCCTATTGGTCATCCTCTTTGGGACCAACCCACCCACCCAGACAGTGTTGTACCTCCCAATACCCTTAGCCTTTCTCTCATTATTACATTGCCTACCATCAGTTCTCCAATCTACTTCAACTCTTCTTAAGCTCTCTTACATCCCCACTGTTTCCCTGTAAAGACCCTAACTTTCTCCCCTAATCGCCCACTACACATCTCTGGTCCATGAACGTATCATCACCCTTCCTGAATCCTATCGACGTTTTCTCCCTGCCCAACTTCCTACAATAATGAATCTGAAGTTTTCTCCCCACTGGGTGAAGAAAAATGTTTCCTTTTGTTTGCCGTGAGCCTATTACCTTCAGGCTTCACTGGGCGTCCCTTTGTTCAGGTTTTGTGGGACTCTCCACACAACAGCTCTTTGCTTGCCTCGTCCATGACCTCTGTGATTTGGAAGCCTTCAGTCATGGCTCCTCCCAGTCTTCAAGTTTTCAAACTGAAAAATCAGTGTATTTTCCATCTCTCCTTGCTCAGAAACCAACTACCTTTTTGCCCTTCTCTTGCCCACTGGAGTCCAGATGCAGGCACTGTGGGTATTTAACAATCATTTCCTGGACTGTGGCAGCAATCCTGTGGCTTGAATGGCCACAGGCAGGATACATGTGAGGAATTAGGACAAATTTCCAGATTGAAGTGCTGCTGGTCCGTGACCCGCTATCCAAGTGACTGTGGAATCACCTCCTTTTAGGAGAATGGGGTAGATGGGTGTCACTGGTGGTTCCCGTGAGTACCGGCCACAAAAGCGCTGGTGACATCACAAGAATCACCCTGGACACATGGTGGAACAAAGTGATGTCATTTAGATCATTTTGCAGGAGTCTGTCCAAAGACCCCTAATAATTAGGGTATTTGGTAAGCTCCTACACTGTGCCAAGCATTGTATTAAGTGCTGGGGTAGATACAAGATCATCAGGTAGGACACAGTCCCTGCCCCACTCTGGGCTCCCAGTCTATGAGGGAGCCCTCTGAACCTAGAGCATTTGTCCACAGCTTTCCTCTCCCAGGTTCTGTGAACACGGGCACCAATTCCGAGTCATGGAGCTCAGCAATGGGAGGAGGCAGAGTGCTTCCAATGAAAACACCAGACAGAAAGGCATCGAGTGTTAAATCTTTGCCAGCCTGGGAACAGGCAGGTCCAAAACAATCCCTATAAGTAAAATGGTCATCCTAGTTCAGAGACAGAGGAATGGACTAGATGATCTCTTGAGATCCCATCCGTCCTAAAGTATTTTTGTTGGTGGCAGGCCCAGGCCTCATCCCAAACCACGGCAGGTTGGGGGTGGGCTGAAGACAGCCTGATGAGATTGTTCCATTGTAAGTGTGAACAGGCTACCTTGTCGTGTCAGTGCCACCATCTAAACGCTTTTTGCTTGGCATCATTCCACCCCAGAGATCATCCAATCCCGGTTTTGACCAGATAGGGATGACCCTGGGGCGGCCCCACAGTTCCAAGACCTGAAACCTGGCCGTCTGAGCGAGGGCAGCTCGTGCTGCCCTCCCCCGTTTCCAAGATGTTTGGGCAAGTCTTCTCCTCCGACCTCTAATCACCAGCTCTCTGTTGTGCAATGAACACGGGGCAGTGATGGAGCAGGGGTGGGCGGGAGCTTGTTCTGACTTTGGTGCAGCCTCTCCTTCCTTCTCAAGCAGCTCTTTGGATGAAGGGGTTCTGGGGGCTGTTGGGAGGTGTGAGCAGAGAGGGAGAGGACAGAGATGGGCTCCAGGGGCTCACTTGCAAAGGGGCCTTCCAGGGGAAGATCCAGGATTGAGGTGGGGCTCGGGTTGGGTCAGCAGGGCCTCCAGAGGCCAGTGGCCCCCTGGCCTCTCTGGCGGCATTTTGATGGCAGCCAGACCAGCCGGTGGGAGGCCCAGGGCTCGAGGCTGAGATGCTGGTTCAATCAATTGTGACTTTTCATAGTATGGATTTCTCCTTCCAAAGTGCAGATAAGAATACAATGATGGATCTGGACCTTAGAAGTAAAATCTGTCTTTTGGAACACCTGCTCCCCGGAGGGGCGGATCCTGCCCCCTTCTGATTCTGGGCAAAACGACCCCCCTCCCATTTTGGAGACGAAGCTGGTGGCCCCCAGTGGCTCTTTCCTCTAAAATGGTGTTCCCGCAGCGACATCAGCAGCCTCCGTGGAGCTCTGGGACTGGTGCAGATTAGTCCAGGTTTGGGCAGAGTCCGAGAATTAAGTTGTTAAATGTTTCCCCTCCACCTCGCCAGCATCCTCCTGGGGTCGGGGGTCGAGAGTCAGGAGAGAGGTTAGGTCAGAGCTCCTTTCAATGGGCTCTACAACCCTCTGGGGTCTGTGGGAGTTGGGGTGATCCTTAGCGAACAGAGCAGGAGGTGTGGGAAGAGGGATACTTGTTTCAAGATGGGGAAGGACTAGATTTCTGGGCTGAACCAACATGGGCAACAAGAGGCACTGTGGCCTAGTGGAAAGAGCATGGGCTTGGGTTCAGAAGGATCTACTTCTAATCCTGGCTCTGCCACTTGTTTGAGGTGTGACTTTGGGCAAGACACTTCACTTCTCTGTGCCTCAGTTCCCTCATCTCTAACATGGGGTTAAATCCTCCTCCCTGTGACAGACTGTGAGTCATATGTGGACAGGGACTGTGTCCAACCTGATTAGCTTGTATTTTCCCAGCACTTAGAACAGCGTTTGACACACTGCATGTGCTTCACAAGTACCGTAAAAAACCGAAACCAAAAAAACCCTGACTATAGCTAGGTGGGTAGAGTAAGCAGGAGCCCAGACAAATGGATCGGGCCTCTCCCTCAGAAGACAAAGTCCCCCTACCCGATAGCTGCCGGACTATCGGGAATGCTGGAGAGAAGTCGGGCTCTGGAAATTCTGGGCAGCTCCCAAGGGAGAAGAATGGGGCCCATCCACAGCCACCCTGAATGGGATTTGACCATCTCCCTCTGTCAACCCCTTCCTTCTCGCTCCGCAGAGCCCCGCCTTCCCAGCAGCCAATGCAGCCTCCCCCGGGGCTGGCTTCCACCCGACTGAGCTGTGCCCCACATCTTGGGAAGCAACATGGTCTAATGGATAGAGCACGGGCTTGGGAGCCAGAGGTTCTGGGTTCTAATCCAGACTCCACCACTTGCCTGCAGTGTAACCTTGAGCAAGTCACTTCACTTCTCTGGGCCTCAGTTTCCTTAACTGCAGAATGGGGATTCAATCGCTGTTCTCCCTCCTACTATGACTGTGAGAGGGATTGTATCCTGCCTGATGAACCTGTATGTACCCCAGCACTTAGAGTAGTGCTTGACATACAGTAAGTGTTTAGTAAATACGATAAAAAAACCAACACAGCCAGAGTCTCAGAGCCAGTAGCTGGAGGAGCTGACCTAGTGGAACTAGGCTCATCAATCTGGCCATCAACCAAAAAGCAGCAAGGCTAGTAGAAAGAGCACGGGCCTGGGAGTCAGAGGACCTGGGTTCTAATTCTTACTCCACCATTCATCTGCTCTGTGACCTTGGGCAAGTAACTTCACTTCTCTGTGCCTCAGTTACCTCCTCTGTAAAATAAGGATTAAGACTGTGTGTCCCCTTTGGGACATGGACTGTGTCCAACCTGGTTATCTTATATCTACCCCAATGCTTAATACAGTGCCTGGCACATAGTAAATGCTTAACAAATGCCATTAAAAAAAAATAGGACTGACTGAGCGTTGACGGTGTGCAGAGCATTTCACTAAACTCTTGGGAGGATTTGAAAGCATTAGGAGACATGAACTGTAACCTTGAGAAGTTGACAGTCTAGGGAGGAGATGTTTGTAGAAGCAATTTTCCCCTGGACTTTCCCAGTACCTCCTTAGTTTTGACACCCAGGGAGAAGAAATCCCTCCTGCTCCCATTGAGAAGAAAACCATTCTAGCCAAGAAACTGGCTAAAGAGAAGCCAGACAAATGGGTGGAGGGTTTTTTAAGGTATTTTTAAAAATGGTATTTATTAAGTGCCTACTATATACTGAGAGCTCACCTCCTCCAAGAGGCCTTCCCAGACTGAGCTTCCCCTTTTCCCTCTGCTGCCTCTCTGACCCTCCTTCACCTCCCCTCAGCTAAGCCCCTTTTTCCCCCGTTTCCCTCTGCTCCTCACCCTTCCCCTCCCCTCAGCACTGTGCTCATCTGCTCATTTGTATATATTTTTATTACCCTATTTATTTTGCTAATGAGATGTACATCCCCTTGATTCTATTTATTGCTATTGTTTTAATGAGATGTACAGCCCCTTGATTCTATTTATTGCTATTGTTTTTGTCTGTCCGTCTCCCCCGATTAGACTGTAAGCCCATCAATGGGCAGGGGCTGTCTCTATCTGTTGCTGATTTGTACATTCCAAGCATTTAGTACAGTGCTCTGCCCATAATAAGCACTCAATAAATACTATTGAATGAATGAATGAATGAATGCAGAACACTGTTCTAAATGCTTGGAAAGTACAAATGGACAACAGATAGAGACAATCCCTACCCAATAATTGAGGTGGACACAGTTCCTGTCCCATGTGGGGCTCATAGTCTTGATCCCCACTTTACATAGAGGGAACTGAGGCACAGAGAAGTGTAGTGACTTGTCCACAGTCTCACAGCAGACAAGCAGCGGAGCCGGGATTAGAATCCACAATCTTCTGACTCCCAGGCCCGGGCTCTAGTCACTACCCCATGCCTCCTTATTTATTTCTCTGTTTATTTATGTTAACATCTGTCTACCCCTCTAGATTGTGAGCTCCTTGTGGACAGGAGTGTGTCTGTCGTTATATTGTACTTTCCCAAGTGTTTAGTACAGTACTTTGCATAAGGTAAGTGCTCAATAAATACCACTGAACAACAGAATCTTTGTACCACATGAGGCTCACAGTCTTAATCTCAATTTAACAGATGAGGTAACTGAGGCATAGAGAAGTTAAGCCACTTAGCCAAGGTCACCCTGACAAGTGGTAGAGTCGGGATTAGAACCCAGCTCCTTTTCATTCCCAGGTCACAGTTGGTACAAATGTACCTTGCCCTCAGTGAGCTTACAGTCTAGGAGACAGTAGTGGGGTGGCCAGCTCCTCCCCACTCCCTCCTGCTCCCAGTAACCCTAAGTCTCCCCCTGGGACTGATCCCATGGGGAATCTTTAAGGGAGGAAAGGTGGAAGCCTGGTGGAAAAAAAACATGAGCCTGGGATTCAAAGGCCCTGGGTTCTAATCACAGCTCTATCTTTTACTTGCTTTGTGACCTTGTGAAAGTCACTTCACTTCTTTGTGCCTCAGATACCTCATCTGCAAAATGGGGATGCAATGCCCATTCTCCCTCCTACTTACTTTGTGAGCCTCATCTTAGACTTGTTTATCCTTTATAATAGTGATGGTATTTGTTAAGTGCTTACTATATGCCAAGCACTGTTTTAAGCGCTGAGCATTGTTCTAAACACTGTCTACCCCAGCGCTTAGAACAGTGCTTGGTTTAAAGGAATCTCTTAATAAATTACATTGTCATTATTATAGTTAGAGAGGAACAGGGGAATGAAGGGTCAGGGGAGGGGTTACTAGCCCAATCAGCACCTCTGAGGACCCCCAGGTGCCAAGTCACCCTCTCTAGAATCCAGACCCTTCCCCAGTCACTCTTCCCTCCTGCTTCTCACTCTCAAAGCTCCCCGGTCATCTCTGTTCATCCTGCTCCGCATGAGAGACCATGTGGTCTAGTAGAAGAAGCATAGGAATAAGAGTCAAAGGATCTGGGTTCTAATTCCAGCTCTACCACTTACCTGCTGTGTGACTTTGCGTCTCTCTTTCCCCCTGTATAATGGGGACTAAATCCCTGCTCTCCCTCCCTTTAGCCTGGGTGTCCCGTGTGGGACAGGGACTTTGTTTGATCTGATTGTTTGTAATTTGCCAATTCTTGGCATATAGTAAGTGCTTAACAAAGACCACAATTGTCGTTATTCCAGAAAAGGGGTAAGGGGTAGTGGCTTGAAGGAGGAAGAGCTGGGTTGAGGCCATTGGGAATGAAGGCAAGTCCAGAGAGGGACCAGTGGAAAGAGAGACTGTGAAATTTCCCTTTTGACACCAGCCCTCATTTCCTCTTCTCCCTCTTCCTTCTGCAACACCCTCACACTTATTAATAACAGTAATAATAATGGCATTTGTTAAGCTCTTACTATGTGCCAAGCACTGTACTGTTGGGGTGGATACAAGCAAATCGAGTTGGACACAGTCCCTGTCCCACATGAGGCTCAGAGTCTCAATCCCCATTTTACAGATTAGGTAACTGAAACCCAGAGAAGTGAAGTGACTTGCCCAAGGTCACACAGCATTTTCACCCTTTATTCACCCCATCCACAGCCCCGTGACACTTATGTACACATACATAGTTTATTTATTTACATTAAAGTCTGTCTCTCCCTGTAGACTGTAAGCTCCTTGTGGGCAGGGAATGTGTCTACCAACCCTCGTATATTGTACTCTCCCACAAGTGCTAGTACAGTGCTCTGCACACAGTAAGTAGTTAATAAATATGGTTGATTGATGGAAATTGGTCTGGCATCAAGAGGGAGCTCCTGTCTTGGCCTTCCCAATGGGGTTTGTCCTGTGGACCACCTGGATGACTGCAGGGGACCTCAGAGACAGCCTCCCAGAAGGGCTGGGAAAGGCAGGAGGAGCCTAGAGCCAGGAAGAGAGTAATCATCCTGCTCGCTCTGAGGTCCTAGAGAAAATCTCTGCTTTGGCTATCCTAGTCTACCCTGACTGGAGGAAGAGGAGTCTTTGCCGGGGGGAAGTAGTGAGGCGGGCCTGCTGGCCCCATTAGTCCAGAGGAGATCTGAAAAATCACCTCAATTATTCAGTGCTGGAAGAGGTCTAATATTAGCCAAGAGAGTAGGGACTTCCTGAGGAAACTCTGAAAGCCTGACCTGGAAGATCGGACAGGGCTAGGCTAGGATGGGCTGGGGGGGAGTGGGTGACTAGTCAGGGCCATGCTGTTTTCCATGATGCCTTGCTCTCTGCTTGGGGGCAAGGTGGGAAAAGAACAGCTGGAGGAATGGGATGAGTGTTCTCTGTGTGAGCAGTCAGGGACCTGAATTCTCTGAAAGAGCCATGGAAATGATCCTTGGATGTCCTGCCTCCAGTCTGAGTAACATCAGGAGAGGGGGCCTGAAGGAACCAAGGCAGTGAGCTTCAAAGGGAAAGCCCTGGAGGGAGAGGTGTAACAAAAACCCCCACAGCTTAAGCTCTGTTGTGTGCGGAAGATAAACCCGGAATCCAGCTTTGATAGGGGCTGGGATTGGGGTGGCAGAGAGACCGTCCTTCTGACCTGGAAGGCCCGGGAAGGTTTTCCCTGGCCTAAACTCCTGAACCTGTCCCCTCTCAGCTTCAGGGTCTAGCCAGCCAGCTGAGCCCATGCCTGTTTGTTGTGTTTGCACTGGGTGCCGGCTCCTTGCCTTTCAGTGGGGTAAGGGTTGGTTGGCTTTGATGTTCTGAACTTTCCCGGCAACCCCGAGGCCTGAATGAGAAGTGCGCCAGGGAATGTGTCTGTTTATTATTATATTGTACTCTTCCAAGTGCTTAGTACAGTGCTATGCACACAGTAAGTGCTCAGTAAATAAGATTAAATGAATGAGTGAATGAATGATTGTATCCAAGTGACCTATGAGGAAGTGGGCGCAGGAGCGGAGAGTGGGGGAAGACAGCTGGCCAGCACCCAAAGCCATAACAGAGACGGAGGGAGAGATCAGTGGGGACCCTGGCAGATTCTCCTGGTCTAGGGGGGAAAGCACACACATGCGCACACGAACATACACAATCCATCTACCGTCTACAGTCTCCACAGGGAACCAACCCTGGAGAGATGAAGAGAGATGGAGGGATGGCTTGTGGAGGGAAGGGGCGGAAGGAGTCTCCCAAAGGGCTTAGAATGTATCAGCTGGACAAAACAATATTGTGAGTAGCCAGGCAGCTTCTCACTCCAGCCCAGTCAGGACTGGGACTCTGTCCCCCACAAGCCACAGGGAAAAGGGGGTGGGAAACTTGCTCCCAAGAGCCATTTCTAGGGGACACTTAGATCCAGATGGCCATGGTGGGGAAGGTGGCCAGCTGGAGGTTGCCTGGCACCTCGGCTTGCTCCCAGTTCGGGTGCAGAGAGAGTATTGCCCCCTCAAGGTACCCCCAACCTCTCTTCTGGCCCGCAGCTCAACCCCTGCGCTGGGATGGAAACATCCAGCTCATTTGTAGCCCACCGTGAGCAAGTGTTTCCTCCAGCTTCCAGGCCCGGCTCTGGCTCTATTCTTTTTCCTCAACTCAAGGGCTCCTGGAATCATGGGGCCACCTGAAACCCAAGGGATAAGAGTTAGAGGAGAGATTGGCTGCCCATGTGGGTTAAACAATTTGCATTCTCTTTCTGGTCTGGGTGCTATATGGATCCTGATCACTGCCAGTTCCCCAAGCACTCAACCCAGTCAGAATAAGAAACTGTCTGTCTGTCTGTTGGCACTCTGCCCTCCTCTTCCAGCCAGGACATGGACCCTGAATCTTTCTCTACTGGATCTCCCAAGCACTTAACAATAGTAACAATAGTAATACTTTCAGTATTTGTTGAATGCTTACTGTGTGCCAAGCACTGGATAGACACAGTATAATGAGATTGGACCAAATCCCTGGCCCACATGAGACTCGTAGTCTAAGCAGGAGGGAGAATAGGCATTTAATCCCCATTTAACAGAGGAGGAAACTAAGGCAAAGTGTGGTTAGTCGATTTGCCCAAGGTTACACAGTAAGCAAGTGGCAGAATTGGGATTACATCCTAAATTTCCTTATCCACAGCCTTGTGCTTGTGCAAGGGTTAGGGTTTTGGGAGGGATCTCAGATCAGAACTCTGTTTAGAGGCAGTTCAGATGAGCAGAAGGAAGAATTTCTCTAGACTGTAAGCTCATTGCGAACAGTGAACATATCTGTTTATTATCTCCCCAGAGCTTAGTACACTGCTCTGCACACAGTAACTATACAAATGACTGGCTGACTGACTCCTGTGAAGCCCATCCCCAGCCATAACAAGAGAAAAAACCAACAAGAGGGATTCTCAGGTGAGGCTTTTGAAGGAACTTCCCAATGGGCCCAATTGTAAGCCTGTGGTTGAATCTTGGAGGGAAGGTGAGGGAGAGATGTCTGTTTCCTGGGATGGTTTCCAGTACAGCCTTGTATGGAGGCAGGGAAATGGGCTCTGGATAAAAGGATTTTGATTCAAGATCTATCTCGTTCTATGTTTTTAGACTGCTGGTTCTCAAAGGGTGATTTATTGGGTCTGTTGGACAGACCATGTAGAATTTCTATTCACTGGGGAAAATCTAGGAGAAACTCAGGAGCTTTCAAAAGCCTTTCAAAATATACTCCCCACCCCCTGTTCCTTTTAGTCTCCGTGTCTCCCTCTGTATCCCTTTTCTGGCCTAGCTGTCTCCATCCAAGTTTCTCATGGGTGGCGGTGGAGAGATGAGGCTCCAGACATTTTCTCAATCCCTGTGGCCCCATAACCTCGCCCAAAGTTATGCCGAAGGTGGCTAGAGAGGAGGTGCTGTCCAGGGCTATGCCTGCCCCTGTGATCCGGGCCTTGTAACTTCCCACGGTGCTGGCTTCCTCTCAGCCAGAGCTGAGGACCGGAGTCTGCCGGGTGAATTGGGTGGGAGGGAGCGTGGTTGGCTAGTGGCTCCCCTGGCTCTGCCACCTTTTTTCCTGCCTTTCTAACTTGCATTTCACAGAGCTGGCACAAGATTCTCAGAATACCCGAGATAGGGAAGGGCTGTAGGGCCTGAAGCCAGCTGCTTTCAGCTTGGAATGACACACAAGCTCTCTCTCTTTTTCTTTCTGAACCTCAGTCAATCAATCAGTGGTGATTATTGAGCACTTTCTGAGTGCAGAGCACTATACTAAACACTTGGGAGAGGACAGTACAGTACAACTCAGAGACATGTTTCCTGCCCACAGGTTTATACCCCCACCCTCCCAGTCACCCCAGCACAGATGATGGAAACCTCGAATCAGGGGTCTTTCCAAGAAACTGACTTCTGAGATTCATCCAAACCGGATTTCATTATTGTCTCTCTTTTAACCACTCTCTCATCATTATTATTATTACAAAATCATGTGTTAATTTGATGTTTTTATAGTCCCCAATACTTTTGCATCATGAATTCCATTTTGCCCACAGAGTGGTCCTAGGGAGGGAAGGAGAGATTGTGATTCCCATTGATAGAAGGAGAAACCAAGGCACAGAGTGGTGGAAAGATCTGTAAAATTCATGCTGCAGGGTCAAGGCAGAACCCAGTTTAGAACTCAGATCTCCTGTCAATCAATAGTATTCATTATTTGTCACTTGGCTCTATTTTCTATCATCAGAGGTTTAATGGATTAAACCATAAAACTTGATAATATGACCTTGTTTCTGAGCATTTTGATCTAATGGAAAGAGCACGGGGGATCAGCAGGCTTGGGTTCTGGTCTCAGACCTGCTATAGTCTGGCTGTGTGATCTTGGCAAGGCAATTAACCTCTCTGAGCCTCAGTTTCCTCATCTGTAAAATAGGGGTAATATCTACTTGCTTATCCATACTGTATTGGATTGTTGTGAACAAAAAAAAAAGGATAATTGATGTGGAGTTTGGAAAGATGAAGGTGAAATACAAGACATTATATTTTAAACCCATAAAAATGATACAAGAGCTGATGTGCTATAGAAATTGTGTACACACTGTGGTTTAGTGGAAAGAGTACAGGCCTAGGAGTCAGAGGATGTGGCCAGTCCCGGCTCCTCCATTTGACTGCTCTGTGATTTAGGGCAAGTCACTTAGCTTCTCTGTGCCTCCGTTCCCTAATCTGTAAAATGGGGATTAAAACTGTGAGCCCCATGTGGGATAACCTGATTACCTTGTATTTACCCCAGTGCTTAGAAAAGTGCTTGGCACATAGTAAGCGCTTAACAAATACCATAATTATTATTATTATTATTCACTCATTCATTCATTCACTCATATTTATTAAGCTATTACTATAGGTAGAGCACTTTACTAGGTGCATGGAAAGTACAATTCTGCAACAAATAGAGAAAATCCCTACCCAACCATGGGCTCACAGTCTAGAAGGGGGGAGACAGTCATCAAAACAAGTAAACAGGTATCAATAACATTAACATAAATAAATATAATTATAGATATATACACCTTTAATAAAATAAATAGAATAAATATGTACATATATACACAAATGCTGTGGGGTGAGGTGGGGGTAGAGCAGAGGGAGGGAGTCAGAGAGTTGGAGAGGAGAGGAGGAGCAGAGGAAAAGGGGAGCTTAGTCTGGTATAATAATTATGATGGTATTTGTTAAGTGCTTACTATGTGCCAAGCACTGTTCTAAACACTGGGGTAGATACAAGGTAATGAGAATGTCCCAAGTGCGGTTCACAGTCAATCTCCATTTTACAGATGAGGTAACTGAGGCACAGAAAAGTTAAGTGACTTGCCCAAAGCCACACTGCTGATAAGTGTCAGAGCTGGGATTAGAACCCACAATCTCTGGCTCTCAAGCTCATGTTCTTTCCGCTAAGCCACATTGCTTCTCACTAAGTATTTATTGAGTACCTACTGAATGCAGAGCACTGTATTAAACACATTGGGAGAGAACAGTAGAATTCGTAGCTGTGGTCCCTGCTCTCAGAGAGATTACAATCTAGTGGTGGGAAGGCGCTGACTAAAAGAAATTACAGATAGGAAGAAGTAATTGGGTATAAGATATAGATATCAGTGAAGCAGGAGTGGTGGGCGGGTGAGTACCCAAGTGCTTGGGTAATGCAGAAGGACTGGAGTGGCTAGCAGGGTGGGGTTCTAGGGTGGGGAGGTGACAGATTAATCAGGGAAGGCCTCCTGGAGGAGATGGGATTTCAGTAGGACTTTGCAGATGGGAAGAACAGTGGGAGGGGGGAGGGAATTCTGGGCGGGAAGTGGGGTGGGAGCCAGACTGACTCCCTGTCCTGGAATACTGGGTTCTTTGTCCAAGAGCTTGCTGATTCCACGAGCCCAGGGGCTCTCCTATCAGCAGTGATAATTATAGAACTTGATAAGTGCTTGCTGTGTGCCAGGTGCCAGGTAGTGTTTTAAGCTCTGGGGTAGATAAAAGTTAATCAGTTTGGACACATAGGGCTCATAGTCTAAATAAGAGGGAGTAGGATTGAATCCCCATTTTACAGATGAAGCCCAGAGGAGTTAAGTGATGTGCCCAAGATCACATAGCAGACACGTAGCAAACCTGGAATTAGAACTCAAGTCCTCTGACACCCAGTCCTGTGCTCTTTCCATTAGACTACCCCAAATTTCTGGGGCCGTGGTGGGACTTGTGGGGGAAGGGGTGCATCCCAAGCAAATATATTGGTGAGTCTGAAGAAAGGGGACTTCCGGCCCATTAGGATTTAGAAGCACTGCAGCTACCCTGAACCCCGGTAGAGCACGTGGGGGACAGAGAGGCTGCTGGGGCCAGCCTGACTCTCCAAAGGCATCTGCCCGCTAGAATGAAGTTAGAGGGTGCTGACCAGCTACCAGCCTGGCACAGAGCCCTTTCCGCCCCCCCCCCCCCCGGCCGAGCGGACCAGGTGCCTTCGGAGAGTGACTGCGGCCTGTATCCGGAAGGGTCTGGGGTAGGGCAAAGGGAGCAGGCTGAGGCTGGCCCCCGTGAAACCAGCCTCCCTTCGGGCAGCTCCCCTAGAAAAGGTCCACACCACCTCCCTGGCCCCCAGCCCACTGTTCCGCCAAGCGCGCACGCCCCGTCCATAGGCACCAGCCGGCGCCACACGGATAATTTCCCTTTTTAAAAGATAATTCCCCATTAAACAGAGATATTTAGCCTAATCTAACCAGACAGATCAGTCAAGGCAGTAATGCACTCCAGCTCCCAAATGTTTAGCTTCCTTCGGCTTAACTTGCAGTAAAAAGATCTTTTCTTTTTGCCTCTTAGCAAGGGAGAATAAGAGCTTTGACCTTGGATGAAGCAATGAGAGTTTTTTTCTCTCCTTTTTTTCCACCATTTTTCTCCCTAAATATTCAAGAGAGAGAAATTTTCACTGAAGTGATTTCTGCCCCACAGAAGGATTTATTCCACTTAGCTGCCAGCGGGACCAAGAAAGGCCTGTCTGTTTTTCTGGACAGCTGTTTTTTCAGGACAGCTGTTTTTTCAGGAGTAAGGAATCCTCTATCTAGAGAGGGACCTAGAAGATGGGAAGAGGGGCTGGCTGCAGCTTGGTGGGGGGAGAAGATGGTAGAAGATGGTAGGAAATACCCACCAATGGCTTCCATCCAGCTCAGCCTGGGCTGACGCTCAACCCGACTCCTCCGAGCCTGTAGATCCCGGGCCCGGTCCCTCCCCACCCTGCTCACCTCAGTCTCACTCTGTCCAGCAGCTCGGTCCAGCTGCTCTGATGGAGGCCAGCATTTTTCCCGGCTATGGTTGGCCTCTCCTGTTGGTTAGCCTCTGCAGCCACCTTCCAGCTAGTCTGGCCTGGGAGCTTGGCCAGGGAGTGTGGCCAGAGAGCGAGTCCAGAGGGTGAAGTTGGGGAGTGTGGTCAGAGAGGGAGGTCGGGGAGCGTGGCCAGGGAGCATGGCCAGAGAACGAGGCCGGGGAGCCTGTCTGGGGAGTGAGGCCAGGGAGCCCGGCTGGTGTGTGTGTGCATTAAGTGAAGTCGAGGAGAGTGGCTGAGGAGCCTGGTCCGAGAATGAGGCTGAAGAGCTTGGCTGAGGAGCCTGGCTGGCGAGCGTGGCCAGGGTACATGGCTGGGGCGAGTGGAGTGGGAGTCTAGACAGGCCCTACCTAGAGATGAAGGGAAGCTCCGGAGCAAATCGTCACATCTCCTCCTGTCCCCGCAACGGCACTCCACATCTGAGGCTCAGCACCTGGCAGCTGCTCAGAAACACCTGTGCAAACTGAGGTGAATACACACACTCAAAAATGTAATAATAATAATTATGGTATTTGTTAAAGTGCTTACTGTGTTCCAAGCACTGTTTTAAGCACTGGGGGAAATACAAGGTAATCAGATTGTCCCATGTGGGGATCACAGTCTCAATCTCCATTTTACAAATGAGGTAGCTGAGGCACAGAGAAGTTAAGTGACTTTCCCAAGGTCACACAGCAGCCAAGAGGCAGAACCGGGATTAGAACCCACAACCTCTGACTCCCAAGCCTGTACTCTTGCCACTAGGCCATGCTGCTCTTCTAGAGAGACACATTCCTCCCAAGGGCTCACACCTAAACACAGAGATACATTTTACAGGTGCACTTCCAGACACACACACACACGTCTAGATACAACCAGATATTGCATAGATACACATGCATTTGCACATTGAGACATAACCAGATACACTCTCAGGGACAAACCTGTACACACACACACACACACACACACACACACACACACACATGTGACGGTCTGGACCCGCACAAAAAGCGGGATCAGGGGAGTCGGGCTGGCCTGCCTTTTGCCTGGCTGCCTTTTCCCGAACGGGTTCTCTCCCCCATTCCGTCTCTCCTGGCCAGAGCAAGGCCTGTAATCACCAGACGTTTCCAACACGCAATCCTGAGGCCTGCGTCTGGTCTGCCTCCAGTTCGTGTGACACCTCCCACCTCTCCCCTTCCCTTCACCACGCCCTCCCCCTGCCCCAAATAGCACAGTGTTCCTTGAAGTTCCAGCCTGCCCAGTTCCCTCTCCCCACCCCCGCCCTTCCTCTGAGCCCCTTGGGTCCCTATATCCCCTCCATTTCACCTCATCCTGCTCAGGGACTCCTGCCTGCCCTCCTAACCCTTGGTCAGAGTTTTTGACCCGCTTCCTTTGCTGACTATCCCTTCAGGCAGGCCAGAGGCTTGGACACAGGAATGGTCCTTTCAGGACTGGTATAATAATGATGGCATATGTTAAGGGCTTACTATGTGCCAAGCACTGTTCTAAGCACTGGGTAGATACAAGGTCATCAGGTTGTCCCACATGGGGCTCAAAGTCTTAATCCCCATTTTACAGATGAGGGAACTGAGGCACAGAGAAATTAAGTGACTAGCCCAAGGTCACACTGGCAGAGGCGGGATCAGAAGCCATGACCTCTGACTCCCAAGCCCGGGATCTTGAAGCAGCGTGGCTCTGTGGCAAGAGCACGGGCTTCAGAGTCAGAGATGGTGGGATCTAATCCCGACTCCACCACTTATCAGCTGCGTGACTTTGGGCAAGTAACTTAACTTCTCTGTGCCTCAGTTACCTCATCTGGAAAATGGGGATTAAAACCGTGAGCCCCACGTGGGACAACCTGATGACCTTGTATCTACCCAGCTCTTAGAACAGTGCTTGGCACAAAGTAAGTACTTAACAAATACCAAGTTATTTTTTATTATTATTTATTTATGGTAATAGTGGCCACTTCCTGATCCGGTCCTGTCACCAACAGCTCAGCTCTGCTGTTTCTGCCACTGACTGAGAGTTTCAGGCCAGAAAGAGAGCCTCCCACTCTCACTCCACAGCCAGATGAGGAGGAAGCCAGGCCAGAAGAGCCACAGAATAAACCCATTCCATAAGGCTCTCTGGAAGCATCTCCCATCTTGGATCTCCACCGGGCTTTAGCACCCAGTAGTCTCCCTCCTAATACTGAGAAGACCCTCCACTCACCAGGTACTGGATATTGGGGAAGCAGCGTGGCTCAGTGGAAACAACCTGGGCTTGGGAGTCTGAGGTCATGGGTTCGAATCCCAGCTTTGCCACTTGTCAGCTGGGTGATTGTGGGCAAGTCACTTCACTTTTCTGTGCCTCATTTCCCTCATCTGTAAAATGGGGATTAAGACTGTGAACCTCACTTGGGACAACCTGATTACCCTGTATCTACCCCAGCACTTAGAACAGTGCTCTGCACATAGTAAGTGCTTAGCAAATACCAACATTATTATTATTATTATATTTCCAGAATGTCCACCTCTTGGTGAGAGTGGTCCCTTAACCACTTCCAGGCTGGCCAGTGGTTGGCTGGTCAGCTCTCAGGGCGCACTTATGGAGATGCCATTGGACACCCCATTTGCCTCCCTCCACCTTGCCCCCTCCACCCGCCCCCACAGACCTGCCCATTGTCCTGCCCATCACCTCCCTTCACTTGCTACTGGGCCATGGATACATCAGGGAGGATCTGGATGATTCTGTGCCCACCTCCACCACTGTGACCCCACAGATAGTGACAACTGGCCAGAGAGGCCACCATCAACTGGCCAGGGAGGCCACTATCAATCAACCAGTCAGTTGTATTTATTGAATGCTTAGCACTGTGCTAAGTGCTCAGGAGAATACAATAGACTTCGTAGGAGCAATTGCTGCCTCAAAGAACTGACAGTTTAGCTGGGGGGATGGACACTAAAATAAATTTAAAGGTCTGAGAAACAATAGTGTGTAAAGATATGGACATAAGTGTTGTGAGGGGTGAGAGGGTCCAGGGATGGGGACAAGTATCCCAAGTGCTTAAATGCCTGCGAACTCCTTAACTGAAGTGCCTATTTGTACATTCCAAGTGCTTAGTACAGTGCTCTGCACATAGTAAGCGTTCATAAATACTATTGAATGAAAAAAGGAAAATAAGAGCAGGAAGGTGAGAGGTTAATCAGGGAAGCCCTCCTGGAGGACATATAAGCACCTTGAGGGCAAGGATCCCATCTACCAATTCCATTGTATTTTCCCAAGTGCTTAGTACACTGCTCTACATTCAGTAGGCAATCAATAAATACCATTGATTGATTAATTGATGTGGCTTCACGAGGGCTTTGCAGAAGGTGAGAGTTGAGAGAGTCGGGGTCTGCCAGATGTGAATGGGGAGGGAGTTCCAGGCAATAAGGAGAGGGAAAACAAGAGGTCAGGAGTGAGAGAGGAGCACAGTGATGAGAAGGTCAACAGTAGTTACTGTCACTGGGGTCTTATAGGGGGAGGTAAGATGCTAAATTATGTCTTTGGATAAAAGACCCTCCCACCTCCTTATTACTCAAAATGAAGTGATAAAGGAACAATGTAAACTCGGTGACTAATTTTACCCAGCCTACCCCTGCCTGCTCAGCTCCTAAGATGCTGTTTCATCTGTGGTGAGGCACAGGCAGCAGGAGGAGGAGTGTGTCCTAGTAGTAAGAGCACGGGCCTAGGAGTTGGTATTTTTTAGTATTTGTTAAGTGCTTACTATGTGCAGAGCACTGTTCTAAGCGCTGGGGTAGATACAGGGTAATCAGGTTGTCCCACATGAGGCTCACAGTCTTAATCCCCATTTTACAGATGAGGTAACTGAGGCACAGAGAAGTTAAGTGACTTGTCCATAGTCACACAGCTGACAAGTGGCAGAGCCAGGGTTCGAACCCATGACCTCTGACTCCCAAGCCCGTGCTCTTTCCACTGAGCCACACTGAGGATTAGAGGACCTGGGTTCTCATCCCAGCTCTACCTCCTGCCTTCTATACTGTGAGCCCATTGTTGGGAAGGGATTGTCTCTATTTGTTGCCAAATTGTACTTTCCAAGTGCTTAATACAATGCTCCGCACACAGTAAGCATGCAAGAAATACGATTGAATGAATTAATCTGCCTGCTGTGTGACTTTCACAGTCTCACAGTGAAGGCAAGTCACTTCACTTCTCGGGCCTCAGCTTTCTCATTTGTAAAATGGGGATTCAACATCTGTTCTCCCTCCCATTTAGAATGTGAACCTCCCGTGGGATAGGGACAGTGTCCAACCCGCTTAACTTGTACATACTCTAGAGCTTGAAACAGTGCTTGCCACCTAATAATGTTGGTATTTGTTAAGCGCTTATTAGGTGCCGAGCACTGTTCTAAGCGCTGGGGGAGATACAGGGTAATCAGGTTGTCCCACGTGGGGCTCACACACTTTTAATCCCCATTTTACAGATGAGGGAACTGAGGCACAGAGAAGTTAAGTGACTTGCCCACAGTCACATAGCTGACAAGTGGCAGAGCCGGGAATCGAACTCATGACCTCTGACTCCGAAGCCCAGACTCTTTCCACTGAGCCACGCTGCTTCCCCATAGTAAGTGCTTAAAAACACAGTGATAATAATATCAATAATAGTAATAATGATTACAATAGAAAATAATGATGGAGGAGGGGTGAGTACTAAGTCTATCCTGAACCCAAGTTGAGTTTAATTTGGTGCCAACTTGAAGCTCTACCCCTAATTTTTTTATATATATATTAGCTCACAGACTAATAAAAAGACTTCCAAAGGCCTTTTAAAGCCACACAGCTGACAAACAAGCAAGCCAATCTGGAAAATGTCAGGGTGGGTGAACTCTTCTACCTGCAATTTAGTTCAGTCTCCCCTCAACCCCTGCAATACCCATTGTAAACTCCCTGAAGGAAGAGATTGTATCTTCTAGCTCTATTGTCCTCTCCCAAGAGCTCAGGACAGTGTTCCACTCACTGTAAATGCTCAATAAATACCATCAATTGATTGACTGATTAACTTTCTTCCCAGTCATGTGAAGGCATGACCTAATGAGAGAGCCAGGAGACCTGATAAAGAGATGCAGGCTTGCAGATGGCCGAGGAGCCCAGCTCATCTAGGGTGTGTGGAAAGCTATGTCACTCTGGGATAAGACTGGCATTCATGGGACCCTGAAGCAGGAGGAAATGCTCTTCTAGAGGGTTGCTCACTCTAGCCCTCGTTGGGGAGCATCCTAGAAGGAGAGGAGAGGCAGAAATTCTTCCTATTCTGGCTCAGGTGCTGCTTTCTCTCTTCCTTCACAGCTGCCCAAGCAGCGTGGCTTAGTGGCAAGAGTACGGGCTTGGGAGTCAGAGGTCATGGGTTCTAATCCCAATTCTGCCACTTATCAGTTGTCTGACTTTGGGCAAGTCACATAACTACTCTATGCCTCAGTTACCTTATCTGTGAGCCCCACGTGACACCTCCTGTTTACCTTGTATCTCCCCGAACTCTTAGAACAGTGTTCATCTGTTGCTGAATTGTACATCCCAAGTGCTTAGTACAGTGCTCTGCACACAGTAAGTGCTCAATAAATATGAGGGAATGAATGAACAGTGCTTGGCACATAGTAAGCACTTGACAAATGCCATCATTATTATTATTTTGGTTCAGTGGCTCAGAATTGGAGGACAGGGAAGTGGATGGGGCATTGAAGGGTAGGTGGGTGCCCTAGTGGAAAGAGCATGGGACAGTGGGTCAAGGGATCTCATTCTAATCCCAGCCCCAATACTCTCCTGTCAGGTGACCTTGTGTAAGTCATTTAACCATTGTGAGCTTCCATTTCCCCATCTATAGAGATAAAATACCCGTTCTACCCTCCCCCTAAGACTAGGAGTCTTATGTAGGAGAGGGACTGTCCAATCTGGTTATCTTCTATCTCCCTAGCACTTGGCATCTACTAAGCGTTTGATAAATGCCCACGGCATTATCATGGTTTATGTTTTATTGAAAAGAATTCTTCCCCAGTCTGGCTTTCCATTCCCAATGCAGGCTTCCCCCTTAAAGGACCCCTCCTGCCTCTCAGCGATGAGAACCGGTTGGCCAAGTGCCTGAGAGGAGGAGAGGGAGAGGCCCCATACAAACTGATTGGATAGGTGGGGTTTGGCTGGGGGCTCAGCGGACCCAGAGTGACCCCGTTCTGGTCCGAAACCAATTGGATGGATGTTGATAAAGGGTCTTCCTGATGGATAGATCGATTCTCTCAACTGAGAGTCTGGTGCCGGTGAATTTCAAACCTGCAGAATTGATCGCACCCACCTGGCCATTCTGTACGGGTGCTCTCAGCTGGGAGAGGATGACCCACCTGGCTCTGCCCACCCTCGTCTCCTCAACCCTGGTCCCAGGCAGAAGGATAGAGGATGAATGGTGAGAAGGCCGCGGGGAGTGGGACTGATGGGGCAGTGAGGTGAGGGCCGACTCGGTCTGTGGGGATCCGACGCCTGCAACCCGCACTGCTGGTCCTGTCTAGCCCTGACCTTTCCTAGACTTTCACTGTCAGAACTAAGCACGCCCAGAATTTGAGTCGGCCTTCTCTCTGGATGCAGCCCCTCTCACCTGTGTCTGAACTTTCATGTTTAGCCGTTCAGCGCTTCAGCGTGCCGGCAGACTGCCCCCGCTGGGAAGACACAAAGCCACCGTGACTCACACCCCTCCTCCACACGCCCCCCTCCCTCTGTGCTCTCTCTAAAACTCACCTCCCTCCCCCCGGAAGCCTTCCCAGACTGAGGGGAAATATGGTCTGGGTTCCCAGCCTCTCCCCCAGTCTTCTCCCAGCCCAAGGAACAAGGGAGGTAGTGATTGAAAAGGAAATGACCCTGGATCTGCCTTCCTGACTGGGTCTGTCTACCCAGTTTGCTGACTCTTGCGTCCACTTGTGTCTTCTGGCGTTGGTCCTGATGGTGAGATCCCATTTGTGAGGGGCTGAAGACAATCCCGTCTGCTAACTGGACCCCTCTATTAGCCACTGGGAAGGTAGGGCAAACAGCTGGTTAGCCTCTTGGGGTTGCACTGACAGGGTTTTTCAGGGCCTGCATGGGCCAATCTTTGCTTTGGGCATTTTTTCTTTTAAATGGTATTTGTTAAGTGCTTACTATTTGCCAAGCACTGCACTAAGCACTGGGATAGATACAAAGTTGGATACAGTCCATGTCCCATGTGGGGCTCCTGTCTAAATCCCCATTTTACAGATGAGGAAACTGAGGTACAGGGAAGTTAAGTGACTTGCCCAAGGTCACACAGCAGACAAGTGGTAAAGCCAGGATTAGAATCCAGTTCCTTTTGACTAGCAGGCCTGTGACCTTTTCAGTAGGCCCACGCTGAGCTTCCATTTAAGGTTGCAGCGAGGCAGGAGCCAGGGGGAGTAGTATCAATTCAACCTTCTTTTCTGGGGCTGGTGACTGGCTGTGCCAGCGTCCCATGCCCTCAGACCCAGGCCCACCTGCAGCAACTGGCAGGAGCAGCAGCTGGGGAGCCCAGGAGGTGGGCATTGGGGTCTTAGGCAGCGAGAAGTTGGGCTGTTCCTCTGCTACTTCCAAAGGCAGAGTGGGCTTGGTTGTTCGTTCTCTTTCTCTCCCCCACTCTCTTTTTCCTCTGAAACTAGAACCGGGAGGAAATGATCTTAAAACGCCACAGGGGCCATTTAGGTTGG
Source organism: Ornithorhynchus anatinus (assembly GCF_004115215.2). Taxonomy (NCBI): domain Eukaryota; kingdom Metazoa; phylum Chordata; class Mammalia; order Monotremata; family Ornithorhynchidae; genus Ornithorhynchus; species Ornithorhynchus anatinus. Next base: position 12,750,936 of record NC_041732.1, on the reverse strand, counting down.
TTATTTTAAAAGAGCCCTGTGTCCCGAAAGAGGGCTAAAGCAATTATAGAACCAACCGCTTTTTTCAGAAGTCAGGGAAACACCTTGGAAAATGGTTTAAATGCTATGCCGCATGTGGGCAGAGACATAGAATGAACTTTGACGGCCTCTGGTATCGACATCCCAGGGCCTGCTCCACTTGAGCGGACTTGGCTCCCAGACGCTATCTGTACTGGGAAATGGGAATGCCAGTCATTCATTCATTCATTCAATTGTATTTCTTGAGCTCTTACTGTGTGCTGAACACTAAACTAAGTGCTTGGAAAGAACAATACAGCAATAGAGACAATCCCTGCCCACAGCAGCCCATAGGAGGCAGAGCCCAGACAGGCCAGGTGGAGCGGGACACTTGCAATGTCCCGTATGTTTCCTCTGGAAGGGGAAGTAGTGTGGACATGCCCTGACGGCTTTAGGATACTGGTAGAGCAGCACAGCCATCGTTAGGAGAGAAGCAGATGGTCTAGTGGTTAGAGCTGCGTGACTGTGGGCAAGTCACTTCACTTCTCTGTGCCTCAGTTCCCTCATCTGTAAAATGAGGATTAAGACTGTGAGCCGTATGTGGGACAAGGACTGTGTCCAACCCTATTAGCTTGTATCTAGAACAGTCCTGGCACATAGTAAGCACTTAAATACCACAGTTATTCTTCTTCTTATTTTTATAATTGGGGAGAAGGGGTTTAAGGTGGCATCCCCATAGGGTTCCCTGAACACCTCTAGTGACTCAGTTGTCTGCATTCACACCCCACCAGGAGCGATCTTATAAACTGAGCAGAGAGAACGAGATAGAGACAGAGAGCTAGGTGTTTAATCACAGGATCTTAGCCTTCCCTGTCTCTCTGCCAGCTGCACCCCCTCCCTGCTTTCCTCCAACCTTTCTGGCCACTGCGGGGCGGGTCTTGCACTGCCCAGAGCCATTAGAGAACTCCGAGTGCCCCAACCCAAGCACCAGAGGTCGAGGTGGTTTAAGCTGAAATGCACAGGAGGAGCGATATTTCTCCAGCTCCTCTGGGGAAATGGATTACAAACACATTTAGGTTCACTTCCCCAGCATAATTTGCTCCCATTTGGTAATCAGTGTTTTTGCTAGGTGCCGGAACATATTTAAAATGAGGAGTTTCCTTTGAGACGTTTATTAGAGCTGTTACATTGGCTCTCTGCCTGCACTCGAGGGGCTGATGGATGTTTAGGGGTGGACGGGGGGTGAGTTGGGGGATAGATGGGGGCTCGGAGGAGTGCTGGGGGTGGTGGTTCGGGGCTGGGAGGAGGAATAGAGGATGGCTGGAGGCTGGGAAGATGGGTGGGGGAGTGGATGGGGGCTGGGAGGAAGGGCAGAGGGGGTGAATTGGGGGCTGGAAAGAGGGGCATGATTTAGGGCTGGACCTTTCAAGGCCTGGGAGCCACGGAAAAAGGATGGAAATCCTTCTAGGGATGGTGGATCCTGCCTCCCAGCTCATTATGGACCTTGAGCTCCTTATGGGCAGAGAATGTGTCTGTTGTTATATTGCATTTTTTCAAGCACTTAGTATAGTGGTTTGTACACAGTAAGGAGCATGGGAAGGAGCATGGTTTAGTGGGCACGGGAGTCAGAAGGTCATGGGTTCTAAACCCAGCTCCGGCTCTTGTCTGTGTGACTTTGGGCAAGTCACTTCACTTTTCTGTGCCTCAGTTACTTCATCTATGAAATGGGGATGGAGACTATGAGCCCCACATGGAATAGGGACTGTGTCCAACTCTATTTACTTATATCTATCCCAGCACTTAGTACAGTGCCTGGCACATATTAAGTGCTTTATAAATACCATAATTATTATTATTATAGTAGGTGCTCAATAAACGTCATTGAATGAATGAATGGATTATGGGCAGGGAATATGTCTGCTAATTCTGTTGTATTGTACTCTCCTATGCACTTAGAACAGAACTCTGCACATAAGTAATAAATAAATATCATTGATTGATTGGTATTTATTGAGTGCTTACTATGTGCAGAACACTGGACTGAGTGTTTGGGAGAGAATGATACGATAGAGTTAACAGATGATCCCTGCTGTCAAGGAGTTGACTGTCTAGTTGAGGAGCTCTCTGAGTGAGCAGGAAAGGCTGGAGGTCCAGAGTGCAGAGAGCTTGGCTTCACAAGTTGGACAGCCTATCCTGGCCAGCATGGGGGCCACACACCGGAGTTATAGCTCTGGTCATGAAAGCAGCACCTTTGGTTTTTGATTTTACTCCATCCTCAGCATTTATGAACATTTATTTGGATGGATTCTTCATTTTGATCACTCCATTTGTTAGTATCATGACGCCTGTCTCCCCCATCAGAGTGGAAGCTTCTTATGGTCATGGAAACTGTCATTCTCTGTTTGCATTTCTCAAGCATTTAGTGCAGTGCGTCGCACCAAGTGCTTCTGCTCTATCTTTGCGGAGACATGTTTAGCCTGGTTAGGGTTGTTTGTGGAAAGGATAGGGGATCCCTTCCCCCAGAGATCAGTGGGGTAGGAGGATGTCGCCTCTGCCTTGGACAATTCTCCTTCGGGTTTAACGATTGAATGTCTCATCTAATGTCAAATTCAATTTTCCTTTGCTCCTCCGAGGTCTTTCTGGGGACAGAGGAAAGGTTGGGGACAGCGGTTACCCACACCGTGGGGACTCCAGAATGATTAATCAATCAATCGATGGCATTTACTGAACACTTACTATGTGTAAGACACTGGACTAAGCACTTGGGAGAATACAATATGACAGAGTTAGTAGACACATTCCCTGCCCACGGGAGCTTATAGTCTAGACGGGGAGCAAACATTAAAATAAATTATGGGTATATATGTAAGAGTTGAAGAACTGAAGGCAGGCTGAATATTGAGGGCTTAAAGGATACAAATATAAGTGCAAGAGTGCCCCGGAAGGGAGAGAGAGTAGGGAAAATGAGAGCTTAGTTAGGGATGGCCTCTTGGAGGAGATGAGATTTAATTAAGGCTATGAAGGTAGAGAGAGTTGTGGTCTGTCGTATATGAAGGGGTAAGGAGTTCCAGGTCAGAGGCAGGATGCAGGTGAGGGTTCAGAGGCAAGATCGAGGCCCAGTCAGTAGGTTGGCATTGGAGGAGTGTGCTGGGTTGAAATGGGAAATCAGCAGGGTAAGATAGGAAGGGGTGGGCTGATTGAACGCTTTAAAGTTGATGGTAGGAGTTTCTGTTTGATGTGGAGGTGGAGGGGAAGCCACTGGAGGTTCGTTGGCTTTCAGAAGACAAGAGATTGAGGTAAATTCATTGATAATGGGCTCCAGCGGGCTAGTAGAGGAAAAAGGTGGGTGGTTTGGGTGGTTGCTCCTACTTGGAGGTTGGTAGTAGGAAAGTAATCATTACTGGTTTTCCAGACATCCTTGTCTGACTGGGTTAGGGACAGAATTCTGATTGGAGGACCGTAGATTTGAGCCTGGTCAACATGGCTTAAAGTTGAGCAAGACCCACTGAGGACTCTCCCACCTCCCCACTTCCTATCCTCTCCCCTCACCCTCCCGCCTTCCTGTTTTCCAGGAGCCACCATGCCTCAGCTTGGCTAGGCCATCGTGGACCCATTCACTGTCCCCTGGGAGTCCTACCCGGGACCCCAGCCACCCCCCACCTCCGCAGGGACCCCTCGCTGCAGCCTGACACGATAGCCCACCGGCCGAAGAGTTCTCCCCACCCTCTCTTCACGGAGGCATCCCGGGCTTTGGCCTCGAGCAAGGGCAGATCAGCAGACGCGGTAAGTGGATTTTCCGTCTGGTCTGCCACTGGGGTGCCCGTCGGAGACCCGGTTCTGAGGAACGGGGTTCTTGTTGGCTATTCAGGGACAAAGCTCGGTCTCCTGGAACCCTGCAAAATCCAGCAACATGGACTTGACCTATCTTGGCTTAGTGGAAAGAGCATGGGTTTGGGAGTCAGAGGTTGTGGGTTCTAATCCAGCTCCTCCACTTGTCAGCTGTGTGACTTGGAGCAAGTCACTTCTCTATGTCTCAATTACCTCATCTGTAAAAATGGGGATTAAGACTGTGAGCCCCTCACGGGACAACCTGATTGCCTTGTATCTACCCCAGTGTTTAGAACAGTGCTTGGCACATAGTGAGTACTTGACAAATACCATTATTATTATTATTATTATTATTACACCGGGGTTTCTCTCCAACTGGGGTTTGCAGATATCTTAAGAAGGCCTCAGGAAAGCTATGCTGGGGGAGGCTGGATGTGAGAGCTGCAAGATCTCTGCTGATAGAGATTGTCAGTCTATCTAGCTGGTCTCCCCTCCTAGTCCACATAGAGGGCAGGGACCAGGCCTATTCTGCCACACTGATCCCCAGAGCTCAGTGATGAGGTTGATGGTGGAGCCTCCCCCACCGAAGAAGAAAGGCACTTCTCAGCCCTGAGACATCAGGTCCAAGTCTATGTGGAGGAGTTGATGAGAGTGCCGGTGGTGTGCATGCTGTCAATCAATCCATCAATCAATTAGTGGTTTTTATTGAGCACTTGCTGTGTGCAGAGCACTGTACTAAGCACTTGGCAGAGTCTTGTCTTGTCTTATGCCTTCAAGTCCTTTCCGGTCCATAGCGACACTATGGACACAGAATGACCTACTCTCCAGCCGTAATTGTTCTGGTAGTGTATCCTAAGAGTTTTCTTTTGGTAAAAATATGGAAACGTGTTTAGCATTGCCATCCTTCCACGCAGTAAATCTGAGTCTCTGCCCTCGACTTTCTCCCATGGCACTATTGCCTAAGACAGGTGAGTTTTGACTTTAGCAGATTGCCTTCCACTCTCTAGCCACTGCCCAAGCTAGGAATGGGAATGGCTCTGCTTGACTCTCCCTCCCGTAGCTGAGACTGATAGAGTACTGGAAACTCTCCAGGTGTAACCCTGAGAAGGGCTTGGCAGAGTACAATTCAACAAAGTCCACATATTCCCTGCCCACAAGGAACTCACAGCCCAGAGAGGGAGGCAGGCATTAAAAAAACACTGATAGGGGAATGGGAGACTACAGGGTTCACAAGTGTCTTGGGTCCAGGGATGGGGTGAAAACCAAGTGCTTAAGGAGTCCAGAACCAACTGCATATGCAACCTAGATTGGAGGGTGAATAGGGCAAATGAAGTGACAGTCAGTGAAGGCCACTGGAGGAGATGTGATTTTAATAGTAATAATACAAATAATAATAATGACAATGTTTGCTAAGCACTAACTTTGTGTCAAGCACTAGGATAGATTAGATCACACACAGTCCTTGTCCCACATGGAGCTCATAGTCTAAGGAGGAGGGAGAGTAGTTTACAGATGAGGAAGCAGGCACAGCAAAATGATTTGCCCACCCAGCAGACAAGTGGCAGAGCCAGAATTAGAACCCAGGGTTCCTGACTCCCAGGTCTATGACCTATGTACTAGGCCAAGATGTTTCTCCAAAATCCCCATTTGTCTGGTTGCAAGGAGGTTGACTTTTTACCCTAAAGAAAAGAATAGGAGAAGCCAACACCCTTTATAATTGTTGTTCTTAGAACTTGATAGTTCCCTGTGGGTGGAAAAGTGTCCTGATCCAGGATTTGAGAGGTCACTGAGGGGAGCTTCTAGGACCTGGGGCACCTCAGGAGCTACCTAGGGGAGAGAGACCCACCATACCTAACCTCCATCTATCCATCTTGGAAATGGAAAGATTTCAAACCTCACATCCCACCCAGGACTATGGTGATGAAGCGGTTTTGGGTCCAGGATGGTCTAGCACTGCCTAGGGCTAGGGGAATGGAGTCAGTGACCCACCCCAGGCCTAGGCAACATGGACCTAAAGCAGAGCTTAGGCTTCCTCTGCTCAGTGGTTCACGAGGGGAAAGTTTCAGGACTCATAATAGAAATGGCATTGACTGAATGCCTCCTCAGGTGAAACCCTACACTCATCACATGGGAACGCAACCTGGAAGCCAAGGACACATTCCCTGCCCTCAAGGAGCTTACAGTCAAATGAGGAGCTCACACTCGAGGAGTGAGAGGACCAGTCGTGGGGGAGAAGAAGGGAACAGAGAGCTGGGGGATCATAGGAGGAAGGGTTTCAGTCGACCTGCCCGAGATTGAGGGAGACAGTGGAGCTGAACGAGGGAGTAAGTGTGAGTGTATGCGTGTGGGTAGAGGGCATGATCAAGAGGTCAGAGGCAAGAGAGACGAGAGTGAGACACAACAAGTAGGTTGGCATTAGAGGAGTGATGTGTTGGAGCAGAGCAAGGATAGGTAGTAATAATAATAATTAATATTTGTTAAGTGCTTACTATGTGCCAAGCACTGTGGTAGATCAGGATCTATATGGTACTCACAGTCTAAGTAGGAAGAACAGGTATTAAATCCCCATTTGAAAGATGAGGGAACTGAGGCACCGAGAAATTAGGTGACTTGACCAAAGTAGCCCAGCAGGTAAGTAGTACAGCTGGGATTAGAATCTATTTTCTCTTATTCCAGGCCCATGCTCTTTCCACCAGTGCCCAACACTTAAGAACAGTGTTCCAGCACTTAGAACAGTGCTTGGTACATAGTAAGTGCTTAACAAATACCCTCATCACCATCATTTCCCCCAGGCCATACTATTTCCATGGTAGAGGGGAGAGCTGATTGAAGGTCTTAAAGCCAATGGTGAGGAATTTCTGCTTGCTGTAAGCTCATCATGGGCAACGAATGTGTCTGCTAATACTCTCCTAAGCACTTAGTACAGTGCTCTGCACATAGTAAGCACTCAATAAATACCACTGATTGATTGATTGATGTGGAACCACTAGGGGTTTATGAGGTGTAGGAAATGGTGCTTGGGTTAGGGGAGGTAGGAGTACACCCTAGGCATGCAATGGTTATCACTACTCACTGCTCTGAGTTGCTCTCTCACCCTCAGGGGGTAAGCCTGATGGTGTTTTCCCACCCTAGGGTTTCCCTCTTTCTGTGCCAGGACTGTGGCAGCCACAAGAGAGCAAGGTGGACCCAGGCCCTGGGCAGTCCCACCTATCTCAAGGGCTGGGGAAGGGGTCGCTGGGTAAATTCCATGGGAGAGTCATGAGGGGGTTGGTAGGAAAGTCAAGCCTCCATGATACCAGTGTTCCCATGGTAACGCAGGCAGGAGGCTAAAAAAAGACCCCCAAGAAGCAGAACCAAAATAAGAGACATAAACACAATATGGCTCCAGGGGGCTGGAGGGGGGGCCTTGCTTTCCTAGCCACCTGTTTGGGAGGCTTTGTCTCCCCATCACTGCGGGCCCCCCTGGACTGAGTAATCCCCTCTACTCCCTCTACGTGGCCAGTCCTTGGTTTTCACACACACCCTCCACCTCAACGCATCCCTCCAGGCACGCCTAAAATACCAGGGGTTCAACTGTAGGCTGAGCTCCTTAAACAGTCAGAAGACATGAGGTGCCTTTCTGTCACATGTGTCCATGCCTTCCCACCCCAGTGGCTCCCAGGCCATCCACTAGCCACCCTTAGTGGTCCCACTGGCCCCCAGCCCTGCTCCCTCCTGGATCTACACCCTCCCCATCCTGGGTGCCTGCACCTTTGCATAGAAACAGCATGGTCTAATGGATAGAGCATGGGCCTGGGAGTCAGAAGAATCCTGGTTCTACTACTTGTCTTCTTGTCTGCTGTGTGACCCTGGGCAAATCACTTCACTTCTCTGTACCTCATCTTTACTTCAGATGTTACATCATCTGTAAAATAGGAAATAAGACTGTGAGCCCCTTGTGGGACAGGGACAGTGTCTAACTTGATAGATTTGTATCTACCCCATTGCTTAGTACAATGTCTGATATACAGTAAGAGCTGAACAAATATCTTTAAAGAAAAAGTCATTCTGCTGGTGGATGTTGTGATGAATATCCTGATGGAGGCGTGAGAAGAGCAGAGGGGGCTGTTGGGCAGTTGAGTGTACTGGGCAGCTGAGTACTGAGTGTACTGGGCCACGAGAATATGGTGACAGCCCCTTGCTGGTGCAGTTTAAGGTTGGCCATAGGACGTCAAACAGTAGGATTCTTGCAGGAGTCCACACCAACCCTAGGGAAATCACCTCCTCTCATAATAATAATAATGATAACAATAATAATGTTGTTGATGATGATGATGAAAATAATGGTAATGTTTGATAAGTACATACTATGCGCCAGGCACTGGGATAAATACAATGCGATCTTGCAATCCCTTCCCCTGATGGGACTTGCAGTCTAAGGGGAAGAATGAGCAGGGAATTAATGAATCCCCATTTTTCAGATGAGGAAACTGAGGCCCAGAGAATTTAAGGGACTTGCCCAAGGTCACACAACAGGCAAATTGTAGAGTTGAAATTAGAATCCAAGTCCCTACTTCCTAGGCCCTAGGCCTGTGCTCGCTTCACCGGGTCATGCTGCCTTTTTTTTAATAGTATTTGCTAAGCACTTTCTACGTGTCAGACAATGTACTAAGTTAAGCACTGGGGTAGATAAAAGCTAAGCAAGTTGGACACAGTCCATGTCCCACATGGGGCTCACAGTCTTTTAATCCCTATTTTATAGTAATAATAATTATGGCATTTGTTCAGCGCTTACTATGTGCCAAGCACTGTTCTAAGCACTGGGGTAGATACAAGGTAATCAGGTCGTCCCATGTGGGGGCTCACAGTTTTAATCCCATTTTACAGATGAGCTAACTGAGGCACAGGAAATTCAGTGATTTGCCCAAGATCACCCAGCAGACCAGGGATGGAGCTCAGATTAGAAGCCAGGTCCTCTGACTCCCAGGCCCATGCTCGTTCCATAGATCATACTGCTTCTCTTCCAAGTGACAGCTGATTTCAGTTTCCACTTTTGCCGATTCACCAGGAATGTGGCCCGCCCCCTTCTTCCTTAACCTGGCTTCCCCATCAGTTCTGTAGTACAATTGGCCAAGGAGAGGAGTCTGGATGGGTCAAAGAAGGCCTGGTGCCAACCAACCATGTTGTGGGGAAGAGGTGGGCCAGAGGATCAGGTAAGTGGAGGAAGAGCATATTTGTCTTCTCAGCTGGGCTTAGAACCCAGATCTTCTGACTCCCAAGCTCGTGCCTTTTCTAGTAGTCCACACTACTTTTCAGTCCCGTGCCCTTGTCCTCTCTTGTCTGGATGATTTTTCCACTCCAGAGTATAAACTCCCAGGGGACAGAGAATGTCTTGGCTCCTTCAAACCCAGAGCAACATGGGAGGACAGAGTTCCCTGAGCAGGAGGTTTCCTGTAGGGCCATCCCCCAGCTGTTGGGTCTGAACTCCTCCCTGTCCCCTCCCCAATCCTTTCCCTCTTTCCCTTCCCCACCCCTCTCCCATCTTTAGCAGCCGCTAATGAGAGAGACTGTGAAATCCAGTCCGTGTGGTAATTAAATTTACTTAACGGGTATTCAAGTGGAGTAATGAGAAGTTTAATGCAGTGATTAGATTTTTCTTTAATTAATTAAAATGGGAACCATGTGCCTTTCCGGCAAGCTGCCTTGACCCTTCTCGAAGAAGGAACAGAAGGACTGGGAATGGGTGGGGGGAAGAGGAAAGGGTAGGGAACAATTTGCTTTTGTAAATTCCCGCTGAAGACTGTAAACTCCCTCTGTAGACTACTAGCCCCTCCTGTAGACTATAAATTCCTCCTTTTTACTGTAAGGTCCTGGTGGACAGGATCCATTCTTTGAACTCTATTATCTTGTACTTTCCCAAGTGCTTAGTACAGTGTTTTGCACAGAGTAAGCACTTGATAAATACCATTGATTGATGGATTCTTTTCAATCAGCAGTACTTACTGAGTTTCAGATATGAGCAGGACACTTTACTGAGCATTTGGAAAAGTGCAGTAGAGTTGGTAGATATGATCCTTGTCCTCAAGGAGCTTACAGTTCAGCCAGTAAGACAGACCCTAAAATTAATTATTGGTAGAAGGAAGTCATAGAATTTTTAAGGTATCTACACAAGTGTCGTGAGGTGTTGTGGATACCTAGAAGGCTTGGAAGAACAGAAGTGGCAGTTGGAGGATGAAAGATTGGAAGATCAATCCATCGATAGTATTTATTGAGCACTTACTGTTTGCAGACAACTGTATTAAATGCTTGGGAGAGCTCAACAGAGTTGGTTGACATGTTCCCTGCCTACAATGAGCTTACAGTCCACAGGGGGAGATGAGAGATGAAGGCCTCCTGGAGAAGATATGATTGCTGAAGAATTTTGAAGATGGGGAGAACGTTCATTCAGTAGTATTTATTGAGCGCTTACTATGTGCAGAGCACTGTACTAAGCGCTTGGCAGTAAAGGGGCAGGAAGCTCCAGGCTGGGGGAAAGGGCGGGAGCAAGAGGCTGGAGGCAGGAGAGATGAGCGGAGGCATCATGGCTTGAGAAGAGCAAAGAGGGTGAGCTGGGTTGTAGTGGGAGAAGCAAAGATAAGTAGTGGAGAGAGAGCTGATGGAGTTCCTTTAAGCTGCTGGAGTCTTGCTTGATGTGGAGAGGAATGGGCAACCACTGGAGGCTTTGGAGGAGAGGGGAGATATGCAGAGGTACATTCTAGAAAAATGATCTGGGCAGAGGAGTAAAGAATAAACTGGAGAGGGGAGAGACCGGGGCAGGGGGATCAACAGTGAGGCTGATGCAGTAAGTCAAAGCAGGATATGACAAGATGATTGATTGAGATCATATATTGTGTGTGCAGACCACTTGGAAGAGGACAATAAACTTGGTAGACACAATCTCTGCCCCTAAGGAGCGTACAACAGCTTGCTATGAGCAGGGAATGTGTCTGCTAATTCTGTTGTAGTGTACTCTCCCAAACACTTAAGTACATTGCTCTGCACATAGTAAGAGCTCAGTAAATACCATCGATTGATTGATTGATTGATTGGAGGAGACAGACACTAAAATGAACTGCAGGTTGGAAGAAGCAGCAGAGTGCAAATATATGTGAAGTGCAATAGGAGTTGGTGAACTCTCAAGTGCTTACTAATGAATGAATGAATGAGCAAATGAATGGATGAAACAGAATGAAGGTTGGTTTTCTGCCCAGAACTCTCCCTACTCCTTCCCTTGACTGCTCACACTCTCTGTGTCAATCAATCAATGGTATATATTGAGTGCTTCTTGCGTGCAGAGCACTGTACTAAATGCTTGGGAGAGTACAGTACAACAGAGATGATAGACAAGTTCCCCTCCCACAAGGAGCTGATGGTGTCCCTCTCTAAAATGAGGAGGGCACCAGGGAAAAGCCTTTGAATCCCCAGGACCCTGCACTAACGATCTCTGAGTCTTGGGTGTGGCACCAGTGACCCTGTCCCGCAGGATGTCCAGCCCAAAGCCGCTCCCACACCCGGGACCCATTCAGAACTGCCGGCAGTCCAGAGCTGGCCCTCGGCCCAAGATGAAAGAGTCTCGCGGCAGCCGCTCTGGCTGCCGAGCCCCTAGAGCACAACTCTCCGAATCACAGCCATCTGGTTCGCTGTCTCCCTGGAGACCAGGCGGGCTGCATGTGGTGGAGAAAGGAGTTTGGAATTTGATGCATTTGGGGAATTTGTTCAGTTGGGGGCTCTAAGCCCAAGAGTTGCTCTCTTCCCCAGGCCCAGCCAACCCAGGTGGAGTGTGGGACTCTCTGGGTCCTCCCTGTCCCCCCACTTCCAGCTGGCACTGCCTCAGTCCCGCGCAGTCCAAGATCTCCCCCGGATGTCATGTCAGCTCCAGCCGATGGGCACCGGCTAGATTCCTGGGATAATTGCTCCCACCTCACAGCCAGGAATGGCGATGTGAAATGTGTTAATTCACGCAGCAGCTTTCTTCAGCCTCCTTCCCTTCGTCCTCTCCCATTTCCCTCTTCCGGGGGAAAGCTGAGTGATGTTAAGTAAGGTTTGTTGCGCTAAACTAATTTCTTTAAATACATCCCCACTCCTCCCTCCCCTTCCCCTTTCCTGGCCCAAGGCCTCTGGGTTTCCCTTCCCTCTCCCCTTCTGGCCTTGTGGAGCAGGGAGGTGTGTTTTAAGCAGACTGCAAAGACTTTATTGGAGAGTCGGCTGGGGAAAGTCTGGTTGGGTGGGAATGGGCAGATGTCAGGCTGTTCAGGGTAACTTGTTTGTGGTTTTGTGTGTGTGGTTGGGGCATTGTATTGCCAAAAAGGCCCCGAGCTAGAATAGAATAACTATTCATCTAGGGAAAATCAAAATTTGTTTTTCAATCCAAATTCAAGACAACCAAATTATCAAAACACATCTCCCTCTAAGTGCTGTTTTGTGTTAAATATGTTTTTTTTTAAATTGGAGAGGGAGAGAGGGTACTGGGGACTGGGAAATAAATGGAGGGGGTGAGATGGGAGGGCTGGTGGAGAGAAAAAGGGCGAGGACAGTGGAAGGAAGGGAGGAGAGTGAAAATCAATCAATCAGTGGAATTTATTGAGCATTTACTATGTGCACAGCACTGGACTGAGCACTTGAGAGAGATCAATAGAGTTAGAGGACACGATTCCTGCCCTCAAGTAGCTTACAACCTAGTGGGGGAGTGAGACACTAAAACAAAATAAAATACCAGCAGGAGTAAGCAATAGCGGATAAAAATGTAAAAAAGTCATTTAGCTTCTCTGTGCCTGAATTAACTCATCTCTAAAATGGGGATTAAAACTAAGAGTCCCACATAGAACATGGACTGCATCCAACCTGATTATCTTGTGTTAGTACAGTGTACTAAGTCTACCTAGTAATTGTTTAACAAATACTGTAAAAAAAAAAAAGGGATATAATAATGTTGGTGTTTGTTAAGCACTTACTATGTGCAGAGCACTGTTCTAAGCGCTGGGGTAGATACAGGGTAATCAGGTTGTCCCACATAAGGCTCACAGTCTTAATCCCCATTTTACAGATGAGGGAACTGAGGCACAGAGAAATTAAGTGACTCGCCCACAGTCACACAGAAAAAAATATGTGATGGGGAGGTGAGGCTTGGGTGGCATGAAAGTGCTGAAGTAGCAGTTTGGAAGGAATTAGGGTAGCGAGCTAAGAGATTAATCAGTGAAGGCCTCCAGGAAAAGGTGTGATTTTTGGAAAGTCTAATCAGTCAATCACTCTCTAGCATTTTACTGAGCACCTGCTTGGTGTAGAACACGGTACTAGTTACTTGGGAGAGGACAATATCTTTATGCTTTGCCATTTTTCCTACCTATAATTTATTTATGATGTATGTAAGCTCTTTATGGGCAGGGATCATATCTCCCAGCTGCCTTGTGTTGTACTCTCCTAGCAATCAGTATAGGGCTCTGCACCCAGAAGACACTCAGTAAGTACCACTGATTGGCCACTGATTGATCACAGAAAAATTAATAGAATCCCTGCTTCCCCCTCTCAAGGAGCTTACAACTAGTGGGAGAGCTTAGAAGAAAGAGCAGGAGAGTGGGAAAAAGAGAGAAGTAGGGCAGGGAGGAAGGAGAGATGAGGCAAAGGGGGGGGAGGAGGAGGAGGAGGACATAGAAAGGGATCTGACAGGCAGCTCTCATTCTCCCTCCATTCCCACTGGACTATAAGCTCCTCAAAGGCAGGGATTGGGTCTACTGACTCTGTTGGACTGTGCTCTCCCAAGTACTACTACAGTGCTCTGCATGTAGTAAGCACTCAACACATGCCATTGATTGACTGACTGATAACAGATATCATTCATTGATTGATTCCAGCCCTGCCTACCTGTCTCCAACCAGGCTCCCATTGTGGAATGAACCTTCCTTAATCCACTAGCAGCCCTCCAGCCCAACTCAGAGTAGAAACACATGTTATGGCAAAACTGAGCATTTACCAAGTGCCTAATGTGTGCAGATCACTGTTTTAATTGCTTTGAAGAGTACATTAAAAGTAAAAATGATGGTCCTGGACTTTAAGGATCTTATAATGACCTCGCTGTGGGGTTTTGTTTCTGGCCCAGGGACCTCTGAACCCCATAGAGAGGACCCTCTTTCTGCAGAAGCACCCCTCCCACACAACACTGAGCCCCACCCCCACCTTTGACTAAATGACCCTAAACTCCATCTCACTCCCAGCAGATCCCCCACCCATGACCTTCCCTCGGTGCCACGTGATTTGATATGTAAGCTCTTCAGGGTTGAGGTGCTAATGTTATCACAGGCTACATCAACCCTGCCCTCACCCCCACTCCCACTGCTTGATTTGGCCACCACCCACACAATGCTGCATTCTTGCCTTGTTGTCCCAGCCTCTGACCTCTCCAGAGCCCAGGCCCCAGCAGAGCTGGCCATAAGCAACCAGTACTGGAGATGGACACCAGAGCTTCTTGGGCTCCCGCTGTCCCTGAGTCTGAACAGAAGATCCCAGTGGGACCCCCCCCTTCTCAAAATCCTGGGAAAAACCTCGAGCTCCTCAGGACCAGGCCCCTGTCCCCAGGCAGGACTGCTTCCCAAACCACCAGGACCGATGGGGATTTCCCAAGAGCCAAGGGAAGCGAGGCCTCAGCCTTCTTTTTGAGTGGCTTAGGCCTCAGCTCACCAAACTTCCCAGCCAGATCTTGGGAACCAGCCTGGGGACGCAAGGGGAGAGGTGGCCCTGGGGAAGTGTTTGGGATTCAGGTTCCAGGCTGGAAGGTTTTGGGCTGTGCATGTCAAGGAAATCCCAGTGGTTCCACTAAGTAAATGCATCTTTAGGACAGCGATCCTATTATTGGGCCAACTCCTCCGACAGAGTCTGATAAAATGTCACTGGAATTGTTCACTTGCCATTTACTCCTGATCTATTTTGGATCCTCATCGCCTCTTCAGCTCCATGTGGCAGATTCCAACACTGAGCAAAGAGACGGGGAGGGAGAGAGGTGGAGACCGAGTTGCTGCTGTGGTAGGGCCTGGAATCTTGGAACAAAGTGTATCTGTTCTCTGAGGATGTTGCAAACAATCTCTGAGATGCCCCATCCACCCCCCTCAGCTGTTCTCTCACGACCTGACGGATGAATGATTTGGGTTTTAAGAAGTCCCTGAGATTCAGGTCTGAAAACTTGGTTAAATCCGTATGTGCACACAGAGATTAGCCTCTTTTGAAAGTCATTTGCTATAGGCAAAATAGTCTCCATCCGTCCAAGGAGGAGAGAGCTTCCATCATTTCAGAGCTTGCTTGGGCAGATCTGTGGGGAAACTGGGCCTCTGCAAACCTGGCCTTCTCCAAAGTGTGGAGCCTTAGAGGCACAAATAGAAGGAAGAGGTGGTTCGGACTCACCCAGTGGTCATCTGGTCCATCCCCCTGCCTCCACACGGGAATCTCCTAACATCCAGGTGGATGGGGGTCTACCCTGCCCTGAAAGATTTCTAGAGAAGAAGAATCAACAATCTGCAATGATTCTGGGACCACCCCCTTAAAGGTTGTTTAGACTGTTTCTGGATCTCCTGAACTTGGCTGTACCATTCTTTACCTCTGATGGCTGTCAGCCTTCTTTTCCCCAGGTTATATTTTATTTTAGATTTATGTTGAATTTAAAAAGGGGGGTTATTTTGACAGCACACTAGAGTTTAAGTGTGGTAGTTGTGTCTGTGAGGTATCTAAGAGACTCCTCCCTCCTCCAAACTGCTCTAGAAATGCCCCGCTCCCCTCCTAGGCCCCTGAGAACCTGGGGGCCACTTCCGATCCATGGCACTCAGTAACAGAAGCCGAGGCAGAGGGAGGCTGAAAATAAAAATACCAGATTTAGAAGCGCCTGGTACCATATCATTTCCAGACAGGGAACAGACTAGTTCGTTAGTTAGTTCTGGTATTTATGAAGGATCTGAGCAGAAAGCCGGGCTGTCCAGGATAAAACAAGATGACTGCACACGCTGGGTATGGATTTAATCAACCCTCTCCAGATTTCTAAACACTTCACTTCCTCACCACCTTCCTGAAGATGCCTCGAAAGGCTCAGCAGTGTTTTCCCACTCCTCAAGAAACTCTAGTGGTTGCCCATCCACCTCCGCATCAAGCAAAAATCCCCTCACCGTTGACTTTAAAACAGTCACCTTGCCCACTTCTCTCTCACCTCACTACTCTCCTATTACAACCCAGCCCACACACTTCACTTCTCTAATGCTAATCTCACTGTACCTCAATCTCACCTATCTTGCTGCTGACTCCTCATCTGCATCCTCCCTCTAGCCTGGAATACCCTCCCTCCTCAAATCTGATAGGCAATTAGTCTTCCCCACTTGAAAGCCTTATTGAAGGCACATCTCTTCCGAGAGGCCTTCCCTGACTAAGCCCCCCTTTCCTCTTCTCCCACTTCCTTCTGTGTCATCGTGACTTGCTCCCTTTATTCACCTCCTCCCCAGCCCCATAGCACTAATATACATATCATTTATTTATTTATTTATATTAGTGTCTGTCTCCCCTTCTAGACTGTAGGCTCAGTGTGGACAGGGAATGTACTTCTTTTTATTGTACTCTCCCAAGCGCTTGGTACAGTTCTCTGCACACAGTAAGTGCTCAATAAATTCTACTGAATGAATGAACAACAATCAGCACCAACCTTCTGTGTTCAGTGTGCAGTCAGACATGGACCACATTCCCCTGCCTCCATGCACATCTCACAGCCCACCAGTTCTTGCGGTACCCAACCTCATCCCTTGTTTTTAATGATGAACCCAGACTCCATCATCCAGTCGCTTCACTCCACAAAAACCACCCTCCCAAAGTCACAAATGATTTTCTTCTTGCCAAACCCAACCGCCTCCACTCCATCCTAATCCTCCTGGACCTATCAGGTGCCTTCTTCACTGTCAACCACCCCCTTCTCCTGTAAACATTACCTAACCTCAGCTTCATGGACATTGTCCTCTCCTGGTTCTCCTCCTGTCTCTCTGGCTGCTCATTCTCAGTGTCTTTCATGGACTCCTCCTCTGCCTCCCCCTCTTTTATAATAATAATAAAAATGACATTTGTTAAGCGCTTACTATGTGCAAAGCACTGTTCTAAGCACGGGGGAAATACAAGGTGATCAGGTTGTCCCACGTGGGGCTCACAGTCCTAATCCCCATTTTCCAGATGAGGTAACTGAAGCCCAGAGAAGTGACTTGCCTAAAGTCACACAGCTGACAAGTGGAGGGTGTAGTGGAGTCCATGAAGAGTTTTATATTAGGATAGGAAAGATGTTGGCAAACCTGAAAGCAGAGGGGAAAGAGCCATCAGAGAAAGAGCAGCTGAAAATGGTGTCAGGGTTGGAAGGAGAGTAGAAGCAAGGATTTTTAGGAGGTGAAAGGCATTGGAGTCAGAAGGCATAGATTTTTCAGTGGAGGTGGGAGATCTCTAAAGAGATGGCTGAGAAAGAAGATAGAGTAGGGGTGGGTGAGAGGTAACTGGGGAGAGCTCACACCTGATGTTCTGCTTTGTTATCAAAGCAGTAGGAAAATCCAAACGGCAGGGAGGGAGGAGGGGCACTGGGAGGGACTTCCAGGTCTGGAATAGTTGGTTGGGGCACAGGGCCTGAGAATCCCTGAGAGAGACAAAGTCGTGTTTCTGGGCACAGTTAGAGTAGGTGAGGATGAATCTGAAATGAGCCAAATCTGCCTGACGCCTGGACTTCCACCACTCATGCTCTGTGGCAGTCATACTCCGAGTAAAGGAGTGGAGGAAGCGTCCTCGGAAAGGAACGGAGAGCTCGGCTCAGGGGATGGAAATCAATGGACGAGCAGTGAGTTGAGAAAATTAAATTCAACAGAGCGAGTAGAGATCATTGGTTCTAATCTTTGCTCTTCCACTTTTCCGCTGTGTGACTTTGGGCAAGTCACTTAACTTCTCTGTGCCTCAGAGGAGGGGGATTCAACTTCTCGGTCCCTCAGTTATCTCACCTGTAGAATGGGGATGAAGACTATGAGCCCTAGGTGGGACAAGGACTGTGTTCACCCCAATTATCTCATATTTACTCCAGGGCTTAGTATAGTGCCTGGCACATAGTAAGTGCTTAACAAATGCCATAAAAATAAGAAAAGTGATGGAGGCAGGGTTTGAACCCAGGTCTCCTGATCCCCAATTCTGCACTCTTTCCATTAGGCCTCCCTGCTATATATTGTTAGCTACTCCTCACCTCCATCAACATGGTTTGCCCTACTTCCTTCTCCTGGGCAATCTTTCTCCTTCCTCAGTCTATTTTCCATCCCTGCCTTCCTCGTCCCCTCCTACTGCCACCATGTTTCCATTCTTTCCTCTCATTTCCCTTCCTGGCCTCTTCCCAACTCTTGATAGATCTTCTCTTTCCTTTCAAAAGCTCCAACTTCCCCCTTCCCCCTTTCTCTCTCTCTCCTCATCTGTTTCTTCCCCTTCATTAGGGAGACTGTATGATTTGAAAATCTCCAGCATCTCTTCCATTTTCCCTCCCTCAGTCCTCCTTGGTGGGTGTTTACTGCCATTGTAATGCGTTGTGGAAGCAGAATGCCTTAGTGGAAAGAGCATGGGCCTGGGAGTCAGAGATACTGGGTTCTAATCCTGCTCCACCACTTGTCTACTGTGTGACCTCATATGAGTTTCTGCTTCCTGGTCTGGTCCCTTCTCCTGGTCTGGAACTCTAGTCTGTAAACTCATCCTCTAGGCTGAAAGCCCCTCATCTAGACTGTAAGCTCATCCTCTAGATTTTAAGATGATTCTAGAGACTCTAAACTCATCCTCTAGACTGTAAACTCATCCTCTGGATTGCAATAATAATAATAATTACGATATTAAGCATTTACTATGTGCCAGTCACTGTGCTAAGTGCTAGGGTGGATGCAAGCAAATCATGTTGAACTCAGTCCTGTCCCACGTGGGGCTCACAGTCTCAATCCCCATTTTACAGATGAAGTAAATGAGGCAAAGAGAAGTGAAGTGACTTGTCCAAAGTCACATAGAAGACAAGTGCCAGAGCTGGGATTAGAACCCATGACCTTCTGACTCCCAGGCCCTTGCTCTATCCACTATGCCTCTGGACCATAAGCTTCTCTTCTAGACTATAAGATCCTCCTTTAGACTGTAAGCTCATTGTGAGTAGGAAATGTGTCTACTAACTCAGTTGTAGTGAACTCTCCCAAGTGCGTAATACAGTGTTCTGCACAGAGTAAGTGCTCAGGAAATATCACTGATTGATTGATTGGAACTTGGAAGGGAGGGAGGACTGAAGAGGAAAGCCCTGAAATTGCTGCCAGAGAAAACCCTGCTCCAGCTCTCAGTGGGTCTTGGAGATTGGGCTCCAATCCCCCATCCGCCTGCCTCCTCCTCCTCTTGCTCTCGTTCTCCTTTCCTCCTTTCTCCACTTACATCCCGGGGAAGAGACCAAACGCCATGCCCGCCCCCACTGCTCGATTTAGCCTTGCAGGGGTGGAGAGTTTATCGCCTGTGATTGAAGCTTCCGGGCTCCTGCCTCCACGCACCATCTTTCAGGGATTGGCAACCTGACTCCCTCACGCCCTGGGACGTAGAACTGTTCCCAAGCTGCAGTTCGGTGCTCTCCGAATCTCTCCCTTCTTTTTCCTTCTCTTCTCACTCCCAGACACAGCTTCTTTTGGTAGGGGCCTGAGGGCCGGGCCGGGATGGGGTGGAGGGCCATCTCTCAGCCAGGGCTGGTATTTGACAGGGAGCACCTCGAGGTGGGTGTTGGAGGGGTCTGGGAAAGCAGAAAGCAGAAATGTCCTATTGCCCACAGGTCTGGGAACACAGAGAAATCAGGCTCTGAGGCCAAATGAAAGCAGGCCACGGGCCTGAAAGAAAAATAAAGGGAGCTGGGATAGCAGCCCAAAGGAACAGTGACTCTGTGCCTCAGTTTCTTCTGATGTATAAATAGGGATGAGCTACTTCTCTGTTCTCCCTACCCTGTAGCCTGAGTGCCCCATGAGGGCCAGGGACTGTGTCTGACCTGATTGCCTAACATCTATCCCACTGCTTAGCACAAAGCTTGGTACAGAGTACACACTTAGCGAATACCACAGTTCTTGTAGTGGTAGCTGTCACTGGGCAATCTCAGAGACTCTTCAGAAAATCCTGCTCTTTGGAGAGCCAAGTATGAACACATGTTTGCCTACACATCTTCTCTGTGTGACAGAATTACTTGAGGGTCTTGACTCCCTCAATGCAACTGTACACCCAGGGCCACCAGGCTGAGTTTCTCGTCTCTGAGATTGACTTCACCCCTCCAAGGATGCTTTCCTCAGGCTGAGGTTTGCTCTGCTTGCAAATATAGAGGGAACAAGGAGCTGAGGGACTGGTCTGAGAGGGGTAAGAAGATGACGGTTGCCTCACCTGGGCATAGAGGAGATCCCCTGGGGGCCGACGTGTGAGCCTCCCTCCCCTCCCCGCCCCAACCAGATCTGTCCCTGCCACCGCCCCGCAACCTGACCTCTCTTCTCTCCGCAGTGCATGGTGGGGGCTGGGCGGGGCCGGCCCCAAGCACCCCACCCCAGGGAGCCGCCGGAGTCCTGACGTCCCATCTGAGCCAGGTAGGCCCCAAGATGGTGTGGTCCTGCCACCACCAGGTGGGGAGAAATGGAAGAGGGAGGTGGGATCAGCCCCTGTCCTCCAGTGTCTCCCCACACAAATTGTCACAGTCGTCTAGACCCCGTCGGGGAGCGGGGGCTTAGGGAGGAGAGAGCTGTGTCGGGAAGGAGCTAAACTGGGATGTTGCCAGGTGGGATAATGGTCTGAGGGTGAAAAGATGGTGTCTGGACCATCCAGAAAGGTATTGCAACCTCAAAGATGGCACTGCCTTGGATCCAGCAGGCTGGTAGCCTCTCTGGCAGGACTGGAAGGGCACTTGGGCTAGGAGGCTGGATGCTGCCTCTAAAGTGAAGAATGGCATTCTCTCCCCTAGATACTGTGGAATGGGTGAGTGGAGAGCTCATATAAAGAGCCCCCACTACCACAGAAGAAAATCGGTGTCCTAAAGGAAACCCAGAGGGTTCAGGCTCTAGGGGAGCTTGGAGAAACCCATGCAGTGATGCTCTGGGAGTAAGGAGCTGGCGTGGCTCAGACGGCTGGACTCTGGGCTCTGGGAAACTTGCTGTCCGGCGAGCTGCCAAAGCTGTGTCTGGCTTGTGCCCAACTGAGGATGGGAGCCATGTGTCTTCCATACTGACTTTGGGAGCTTTGGAGCTGGGGAATATAGGTCTGCCATGTTGACTTCCATGTAGTGGGAATCTTGTAGCTGGGGACCATGGGTCATATGTGGTAAATCCTATGTTGAAGCATTCTTGCAGCTGGGGGCCATGGGTCATATGTGGTAAATCCTATGTTGAAGCATCCTTGAGGTTGTGGAGGTCACCGTTCTTCTGTATTACCTTCCATGTCGCATATGGGTCTTCTGTGTTCACTCATTCATTCAATCACGTTTATTGAGCGTTTACGGTGTGCAGAGCAGTTTACTAAGCAGTTGGGAGAGTACAATACGACAATAAGCAAACATATTCCCTGCCCACAGTGAGCTTACAGTTGACTTCCTTGTCATGGGAATCTTGGGGCTGGAAGACCATGAGTCATCTGTGTTGAGCTCTGTGTTCCGGAAGTCCTGGGGCTGGGAAAATGGGTCTTCCATGTTGACTTCATGTTGTGGGAGCTTTGGTGGCTAGGAAACATTGGTCTTCCATGTTGACTTTGTGTTGTGGGAACCTTGGGGCTGGAGAATGAGTCTTCCTTTTAGATTTCCATATTGTGGGAGCAGTGGGACTGGAGAACATGGATCTTCCATGAGGATGTTTATATTGTAGGAGCTTGGGCCTGGGGAATATGGTTTGCCACACGGACCTGCTCCCCACTTTGGCGGGAGCCTCAGCCCTGCCCCTAAATTCAGTCCTAGAGGGTGCTGCTCGACTTGAAGGGTAGGAAGCTGGAATTGACTCCCTACTGCCTGGTAAGGCAGAGGGCTTGGTGCAGAGGGCAGAGATGAGGGAGGGAGAGAGGAGACTGTGTCTTTGCTTGGCTCTGAGGTTTCAACTTCTCCAGACTCTGAGTAAACAGAAGTAAACCAAAGTGTCTCCCTCAGTGAGGGGCCTCAGAGGAAAGAGGGATAGATGGAGGTCAATTTCTGCTTGAGTAAGCAAGAAAGGGAGTGAAAGAAGAGGTGTAAAATCACTGCCAGGACCATGATACTGGGGGGTGTCCAGATGGCAGGTGGACAGCACGTCCCCTAGCACTGGCCCACCAGCCACCGGCTGAAGCGACAGGCAGACGGCATCTATCAGTCCCTGGGCGACGCAGGAAGGGGAACTGTTTGGAGTGGCTGCCATTCTCCCCTCCCCTGAGGGGTTATCCCCAGCAGACTAGCCAGGGATCCGGGGCTAGTGAGAAGGCATGCTCTCCGCCAGCCTGGCTCACTTAAATCACCCAGGTATCAGGCCACGGAGGTGAAGAAAGAACTGGTTATTTCTGTCTCTGCTCTCTAAGTGCAATTACTTAGTAGGGCCAGGGAGTCAAAGGCTGGAGCTGATTTTATTGGTGTGCTACAGGCTGTGTCTTAGGTGGAGTCACTGCAGGGGCTTCCCAACGAAAGCATCTCCCTTAACCTCTCTGCCCCCTACCCCAGCACACACATGCACCCCCCCCCCCAACTCAACACACACAAACACACACACTCAAACCCACACACCACCTCATATCAGATAAAACTGGTCCCCAGCAGGGAACCAGCTGCAGGAATCCTGCTCTCTGGAATGATGCAAAAAAAATAATAAAGTCCCATTGATTTAAACCAGTTCTGGGACCGGGCCCGAAATCTCTGCCTCTTACCTTCTTGTCTGTTCTATTCTGCTGGTAGTCCAACCAGAAGGAGCATATCACAGCCAGCAAGTCAGTTGCGATTATTTTTTAATGGTATTTGTTAAGTGCTTACTACGTGCCAGGCTCTGTACTAAACTCTGGGTAGATACAAGCTAATCAGGTTGTATCATAATCTTAATCCCCATTTTACAGATGTGGTAATTGAAGCACAGAGAGGGTAAGTGACTTGCCTAAGGTCACAGAGCAGAAAAGTGGCAGAGCTGAAATTAGAACCCAGGTCTTCTGACTCCCAGGCCCATGTTCTTTCCACCATGTTTTCATTGCAGTGGGGGGGCTAAGATGAGCTCTCCAGAGTCCTTTCCGGATGCATTCGCTTGGCTCTCAGGGTTCGTTGCTCTAAGGGCAGATGGTTCTAACCTTGATTCGGCTTTGACAGAGTAGAATAAATAATAGATAGTGATCTCTTTGCCAAGTTATAAGGCATTTGTAATGAAATCTGGGTTTCCAAGAGTTTTGGGGGCTTGTACGGCCCTGTAACTCAAGAACAATTTCTAATCAGAAATTAAATTTCATTTTCTCTAATGTGGTGTGCCCTGGAGTTTTGTTCCCTGTTCGGGAGGTGGCCGGAGGAGAAGGAAAGTTTGAAATCGGGTAAGAACCTTCTGTCCTGTCTAATTAAAGCCCAGAGCCCTGGCTCAGATGATGTGGCACTTCAAGCTGAAAGTCTGCTTTACCCCTTCTTCTCCTATGATATCAATCTTCCTGGGGCAAATCCACACCTTGGTGCCCGGCCTTCGTGCCCAGCCTTGGTGTCTAGCTGGCACCATGATGCCGATCTGTTTGGTGCCTGGCCTTGCTGCCCAGTCTTGGTGCCCAGATGGCACCATGACACACTGACACTAAATTTTGGTGCCTGGCCTTGGTGCCTGTCCTTGCTGCCCAGCATTGTTGTCTGGATGGCACCATGTCAGCGACGTTAAACTTTGGAGTCTTCGGGCCCGGCCTTGGTGCCTGACCGTGATGCCTGGTCTTCTGCCCTGTTTAATGTCCAGCCTTGGTGTCTGGCTGGCACTATAATGCTAATTTATCTGGGGCCACACTAAACACTGATGCCCAGCCTTCGTGTCTGGCCAGCACCATGACATTAACATTAAAATCTGGAGTCCAGCCATGATGCCCAGTTTTAGTGCCAGGATTTGGTGCCTGGCCTTGGTGCTCAGTACTGCTGCCTGGCCAGGGTTTGAGGGCAGATGCCCAGGCAGACAGAGATGACCCAGGTTTGGACTACCCTGGGGCACATTTGACCACTTCCCCAACAGCCTAGGGGACAGGTTGACCTTTTTGCCTTTTTTGAAATGCAGCACTTCTGAGCTGCCAGGACTCTGCCTTGAATGAGGCCACCAGTCTGGCAGCTATCATCTAGGTACTTGCAAGTTCTGCTGGGAGGCAGTTGGCCCCTCTGACATCAACTGTTGACATCAACCCCAATTTCTGATTGACAACCAGTTTTGATCAAAAGTATTTATTGAGTGCTTACCCTGTGCAGAGCACTGTACTAAGTGATTGGGAGAGTATAATGGGGTTAGCAGACACAATCTCCACTCTTTAGGAAATTACAGTCTAACTGGGGAGACAGACATTAATATAAATAATAATAATTTGATATTTGTCAAGTACTTACTATGTACCAAGCACTGTTCTAAGCACTGGGTAGATACAAGGTAATTAGGTTGTCCCACATAGGGTTCACAGTCTTAATCCCCATTTTCCAGATGAGGTAACTGAGGCACAGAGGAGTTAAGTGACCTGCCCAAAGTCACACAGCTGATAAGTGGCAGAACCGGGATTAGAACCCACGACCTCTGACTCCTAAGCCCCTGCTTTTTCCACTGAGCCACGCTGCTTCAATAAATAAATGTTATAATAAATAAATGAATGACAAGTAAGAGAAGGAACTGAACATAAGGGCTCAGTTGGGCTTTGCCAATATAGCATCAGCAGCAGAAGCAGCAGCAGGGGGAGATGTGTGGGTTAGGGCTAGGGGCTATGAGTCTCATGGCAGAGACCCCAAGTCCGGGTGCGCTGGGAGCTCTGGGCTGTCCCACTCACACACCATCAGCACTTGGCAGCAGCGGTTGAGAATCAAGCAGACACCGGGGACAATCCAGGGCCAGAAGTGGATCCCCAGGCCAAACCGCCCTTCTGCCCTCCTGCCCAGGTGCGGGAGATTCTTCAGCCAATCAAAAAATAGAGAGATAAAGGAGCTGGGCATGTTTCTGCCATAAAGAAACATGTCAATCAATGGTATTTATTGAGCACTTGTGCAGAGCACTATACTAAGCACTTGGAAGAGGATGATACAAGAGTCGGTAGATATATCCTCTGTACACCAGAAACTTGCAGTCTGGAGAGGGAGACAGACATTAATATAAATAAATTACAGATATGTACATGTGTTGTGGAGCTGAGGGTGGGGTGAATACCTAGAGCCCAGAGGACACAGATCCAAGTGCTTAGATGATGCAGAAAGGAGAAGCAGCCGGGGGAAAGAGGCTTGTACTGGGGAAGGCCTCTTGGAGGAGATGGGTTCTTAATAAGGCTTAACGTTGTCACAGTAGTAGTAGATGGCGTCTTGTCTTATGCCGTCGAGGTGTTTCTGACCCATAGCGATACCACGGTCACATCTCTCCCAGAAAGCCCCGCTCTCCATCTGCAATCGTTCTGGGAGTGTATCCACAGAGTTTTCTTGGTAAAAATAGGGAAGTGGTTTACCACTGCCTCCTTCCTCTCGGTAAACTTGAGTCTACACCCTTGACTCTCTCCCGTGCCGCTGCTGCCCAGCATGGGTGAGTTTTGACTTGGAGCAGATTTGCCTTCCACTTGCTAGCCACAACCCGAGCTAGGAATGGAATGGGTAGGCCTCTGCTTGACTCTCTCTCCTGTAGCCAAGACTGGTAGAGTACTGAAAATCTCTGGTTGCCACCCTGAGAGGGGAGTCGATGAAGTAGTTGGCTTTATTCCTTGACCCTGGGGCCTCTACCAAGTGTTTTAGAGGCCAAGTGGGAGGGTTCTGTCCTGGGCAGACTGGCTCATATAGAGCCCCGCTTCCTGCTGTGTTCCACCCAAGACCCTGCAGCTGGAAACAAGGCCCAAGGCAGTTTATAAAATGTTGGTATTTGTTAAGCACTTACTATGTGCAAAGCACTGTTCTAAGTGCTGGGGGGATACAAGATGATCAGATTGTCCCACGTGGGGGTCAAAGTTTTAATCCCCATTTTACAGATGAGGTAACTGAGGCACAGAGAAGTTAAGTGACTTGCATAAAGTCACACAGCTGGTAAGCGGCGGAGCTGGGATTAGAACCCATGACCTTCTGACTCCCAGGCCTGTGCTCTAAAGCGTCCAGGCCTTACCCCGAAAGGCTGACCGGCTGCAGGACCGGCTTCCTGCTCTCTCTTTGGCTCAGAAGCCCAAGATTTGGGAAAACCCTCTTCTCCTGCTTGACTTCTCTTCAGGAGAGAGAAAGTAGGGAAGAAGCTGGCCAGAGAAGAGGGAGGGCGGGAGGCCTGAGGAGTGGAGAGGAGAGGTAGAAGTATCAGGTATCAGGTAGTAGTACTAATAGCATTTATTAAGTGGTTACTTTAGACAGAGTACTGTAATAAGCATTGGAAAAAAGTACAGAGATGGGAATTAGGCACCGACCTGTTTGTTCCTCAAGGGGCTCAAGATGTCAAGAGAGGAGGGAGCCATGGAGCTAGCAAAAGGGTGAAGAAAGAGAGGAGTAGATGGAGACTTAGAAGAACATATCTTATTGGCTCCCGAGCTGGTTTCTGTTCAGACGGATCCTGAGATCAAGACACCAAGGTGAAGATTTGCCTCTCGCCTCTCCCGATCCCTGCTCTGAGCACACTTTCTCTGTGCCGTCACCTCTCCCGGGAAGAATTCCCCCTCCGAGGGAGGATAACACTTTTCTCTCTCCGGGATCTGGGTCAGGAGCCCGCATGGCTCCTGCCATCCGCCGGCACTTAGTAGGCCACCCTGAGTCATTAATATGATCAGCTTTTTGTCTCCCATTAACAAAAATAAATATTAATGGGGCAAAATGGTAATGGGCAGGCAGCCAGCCAAGGCAGCTGATTGTATGAGAATAAGTGGCTGAGGGCCCTCGCAGCAAGAGGCCGTGGAAGGCGGCGGGGCGAACCGGAGGCGCCACGGAGAGTGGCGGGGAAGAATGGAGGGGCTCTGGAGGGCGGCGAGGCTGGCTGGAGGCACAGTGGAAGGCGGAGGGGTGGCTGGAGGGGCCGTGGAAGGCTATGGGCAGGCCTCAGGGGCTATGTAAGGCGGCGGGGTGAGCCGCAGGGGCCGTGGAAGGCACTGGGGCAGTCCAGATCATGGCAGCAGGAGACATAGAGGAGGGAGAACTGGAACCAGAAAATCATGTTCCATACTAGTACCATATAAAACCAGGGCAGCTGAAAAGCGGACTTTCCAGTATGAAACCAGACAACTGCCCACACTACTCCTCAGCGTCTCCCCACCTTACAGAGGAAATCTGGGCATTTCCCAGGAGCCTTTGGAGAAGCCATTCCAGGGGGTGGGGAAGGGAAGCAGCAGTAGTCCCCAGCTACCCACTCCTCTCCACCCCTCTGGCCCTATGCGCCACATGGCATCATAAAGGGTGGAACCAATCCCTGGAAAGGCACCTCCAGGAAGTCCCACCTCCCCCGCACCTCTGCTCTGGGACCTGTCAACAGGAGCTTTGAACAGAGAGAATCCAAGCCTGAGACCATGCCACAGCTTCATCTTTGGGTGTGTTGGAGAGCCTGGGCCCCGGATTGGTGTCTGAGTTGGAGTCTCCAAGCTGCCACGCCTGGAAGAGACACTTGATTTTCCATGATCTGGACAAAACTTCCTCCTCCTTTGGAGAACAGAGCTAATCTCTGCCGCTCAGAGCGGCACATTCATGTTAAACCACGGGAAGGAAATCGGAAGGGTAGCTGGGGACGGGCGACGTGGGAAAGGGTGTGATGGAGATGCCGTTTATTTTGTTGGGTTTCCGCTCCGCTATGTTATGCTTAATTATACCCTGACATACGCAAAGGGTGGGGAAAAAGGCTTTTAAAAAGCTTTAAAAAATTAGCTTCCATGAAATATTCAGGCTGTGCCTGTGCTCCTTCCTAAAAAAACAGCATAATGACGCCTGCCAGAATTTTTACAGAGCTCGGGATTGGGTTGTGCTGGGAAGGAGTCTTGGGTATGTCCCTCCTTGCTAACGAGGAGAAGTTTTCACTTATGAGAAAGCTGACTTGATTCTGAAATTGTGGTTTGTGGGCATGTATGTGTGTTTGTGTGTGCATGTGTGTGTGTGTGCTCATGTGCATGTAGATTCACCTTCATGTCTGTGCACACATGCACATTCTTATGGCTGTGGGTGTTGGGTTTACAACATTTGTGGTGGGTGAATGAATGAGAAGCTGCCTGGGACTCCAACAAAATCGGTCAGCTGACCTAATGGAAAAGTAATGGAAGCATCTCTTCGCTAGCCCAATTATTCTTATTCTTATTCTTATTATTCAATCATATTTATCGAATGCTTACTGTGTGAGGAACACTGTACTAAGCACTTGGGAGAGTACAATATAACAGATTTGGTAGACACACATTCCCTGCCCACAACAAGCTTAAAGTCTAGAGGGAGAGACAAACATTGATGTTAAATAATTAATAAAATAATAATAATAAAGAAAATAATAATAGTGGTATTTGCTAAGCATTTACTACATGCCAAGCACTGTTCTAAGTCCTGGAGTAGATAGAGATCCCACATGGGGCTCACAGAGTAAGTAGGAAGGAGAACAGGGATTGGGAGAACTGAGGCACTGAGAGGTAAAGTGACTTGGCCACAGTCACACAGTAGACAAATGACAGAGACAGGATTAGAATCCAGGGTCTCCGACTCCCAGGCCTGTGTTCTTTTCACTTGACCACGCTATGGTCGTTCAGAGGGAATCTGGGGAGAGTCTGGGAGGAATGCTGGATGCTTGCTGCAGAAAGTCACATGTCTACCATCTCTGTTGTACCATATACTCCCAAATGCCTAGTATGGCGCTATGCACATAGTAAGAAGTAGCATGGTCTAGTGGCTGAAGTATTGGCCTGGGAGTCAGAGAACTTGGGTTCTAAACCTGGCTCCGCCACGTTTCTACTGCGTGACTTTGGGCAAGTCACTTAGCTTCCCTGTGCCTCAGTGACCTCATCTGTAAAATGGGGATTAAGACTGTGAACCCCATCTTGAACAGAGTCTGTGTCCAATCCTATTTGTCTGTTTCCACCCCGGTACTTAGTACAGTGCCTGACGCATAAGCATTTAGTAAATACCACAATTATTATTATTATTAGCTCAATAAATACTGATGATAATGATGATATTGATTATGATAATGAAGGAATTTTGGGTGTCATGCAGTGAGCCCTGGGGCATATCCATGCCCAGCTTCTCCTGCCTCAGTGGCAGAACTGGGCCAACTAGCGCCGGCATGAGCTCTCCCAGGACACCCAGACCAGGGTGCTGCAGAGGAATGAGGTAGGGGGTTGACAGAAGAGCAGAGCTGCCTCTCCAGCCCCCTACTCCACCCAGTCCCTTTTCTGGCCCCAGGGCTCTCTCTCCAACTCCCTACCAGCTGCTCAGTGGATATCTAGAAGTCTAGGGCCATTCCGATAGGACTCAGAGCCAGTCAGTTCATCAGTTAATGGTATTTATTGAGTGCCTACTCTGGGCAGAACACTGTATGAAGCACTTGGGAGGATACAATACAACAGAGTTGGTAGACACATGCTCTGCCTGCAAGGAGCTGGCGAGAAACCACGTTGCCTAATGGTTAGTGCGCAGGCCTGGGAGTCAGAAGGACTCAAGTTCTAATCCTATATAAGCCACTTGTTTGTTATGTTACTTAACTTCTTAACTTCTCTATGCCTCAGTTACCTCAACTGCAAAATGGGGATAAAGAGTGTGAGTCCCATATGGGTCATGGACTGGGTCCAACTTGATTATCTTGTACCTCTCCCGGTGCTCAGTACAGCGCCTTGCACAAATATCATAAAAAAGGAGCTTACAGTCCTGAGAGGAAGACAGGCCTTTATAATGTATAATTTATAGATATGTACATTAATGCTGCGGGACTGAGGGGGGCCTAGGCCCCGGACACCCCATTCCACTCATCTTACCCCACTTTGCACCTCTGTCAACACACTCTCTTGCCCAGAGGGCAGTATGCTGGGGGCAGCCTACCATTTCATGAGTGAATTGACAGCAAGTGGCCTTGGGTCCTCGATGAAAGTGGGTGATTCAGGGTCTGATGAGAACAGTGCTGAGTGAGGATTGCCAACAGGGCCCAAGGCAGTTTAACGCCACATTCCAGGGAGACTGACTGAGTGTTCTTTTCATCTCCAAATAAAACAAACAGGGACAAAAGAGGCAATAATATTGACTTTCATCATTGATATTTCCATCTATCGCCATAATAATTAGCAATTCTATCGCTGCAGAGGCACAGATCATAATCCTATTGTTTGAATGAGCTTATTAATGTCAGCCCTGACAATGCTGGCATGGTGTGTGTGTGAGGGGAGAGGGGGACATGGAGGGAGGGGCGGAAGAGGGAGAGGAAAACGAAGGGGAGGGAAGAGGGAACCTTGGCAGGGTGGAAGAGAGGCAAGGGAGGAGATGCGAGGGACAAGAGTCTTGCAGAATCTGAGATGAGACCGGGGGGCAGATGGAGATGTCAGGGAGAGGCCAAGAGGCCGCAAATGATGGGGGGCGGTGAGGAGCAAGCTTGTGCTCTGACAGCCAAGGAAGGTGAGGTGGAGGGAATGAAGAGGGGCAGTGGGAAATGGGCGGTGGGAAAGAGCGGCAGGGGAGCAGAGCTGCCAGCAGGCAAAGAGGGGGACACTTGATGCTTTAGAGACTGGCAGCCAGTGAAGTCATTGGGTAGATCGGGGCGGTCTCTGGAAGCCTCTTTTACTTTCCCCTAATGACTAAATCCAAACTGACGGCTGCTTGTTAAGGAGGGCTGGATCAACGAGGGTCACGGGGCTCAGGACTTTGCTTTCTGCCCCCTCCAATATCTTCCCGCCCACGTGATTTTGCTAGGTTCAGAGGTGACGGAGCTACGGGGCTGGTGGCTAAGAGCGGAGGGCGGGCATATCCGCAATCATGGGCATCTCTGAGGGTAGTGGGGCCAGCTTGGAACTAATCCATTAGTGGAGCTGAGGTGCGTCTCCTAGAGTTAGGGTCCGGGTCTTGTCCGGCCCAGCAGGAGAGGATCGGGGGTCTGGGAGTGCCCCAGGAGCTGGGGATAATGACAGCTTCAGGTTACACCGTAGTAGTAATAATAATAATAATGATGGCATTTGATAAGCACGTACTATGTGCAAAACACTGTTCTAAGCGCTGGAGAGGATACAAGGTGATCAGGTTGTCTCACTTAGGGGTCACAGTCTTAATCCCCATTTTGCAGATGAGGTAACTGAGGCACTGAGAAATAAAGTGACTTGCCCAAGGTCACAGAGCAGACAGGTGGCAGAGCAGGGATTAGACCCCAGATTCTTTTGACTCTCCAGCCCATGCTCTATCCACAAGGCCATGCTGTTTCCCTTAGCTGTAGTAGTCATATTAGTCGTAGTAGTAAGACTAGCATTTAAAGCACTCAATCACCTTGCCCCCTCCTATTCATTCATTCATTTGTTCGTTCATTCATTCATTCATATTTATTGAGCTTTTCCTGTGTGCAGAGCACTGTACTAAGCGCTTGGGAGAGTACAATACAACTATAAACAGATACATTCCCTACCCACAACGAGCTAACAGTCTTATTTTACCTAGCTGATTTCCTACTATAAGTCAGCCAGCACACCCCACTCCTCGAATGCCAACCTACTCACATATCTTGACCTTGTCTATCTCTTTGCCAATTCCTCACCCTCCTCCTGCCTCCTGCTTGAAACTCCCTCATTCATTCTTCATATCTGACAGACGATCACTCGCCCCACCTTCAAAGTTTTATTAAAATCACATCTCCTCCAAGAGGCCTTCCCTAAGCTCTCACTTCCCTTACTCCTTCTCCCTTCTGCGTTGCCCTTACTTCTGGATTTGTACCCTTTATTCACCCCATCTCAGCCCCACAGAATTTATGGAACTCATCTATAATTTATTGTAATGTTTGTCTCCCCACTGGGGGACCATGGCATTATCCCCTCCCCATCATGGTTTCTGGGTCTCACAATGCATTAATCTTGATTTTTTTGGTAATGAAATTTATTACATGCTTATTATGTGCCAGGCACTGTTCTAAGCTCCGGGGTAGATACAGCCCAATCAGATAGGACATAGTCCCTGCCCATGTGGGGTTCACAGTCTTAATCCCCATTTTGCAGATGAGGTAACTGAGGCACAGAGAAGTGAAGTGACTTTCCTAACATCACATGGCAGACAAGAGGCAGAGCTGGGATTAGAGCCCAGGACCTGCTGACTCCCAGGCCCATGCTCTATACACTAGACCATGATGCTTCTTGACACTGTCGTTTTCTCTTAATGAAAATTAGCAGTGTCTTCATTTTATTACTACTGTCTCAAATTCGACTTCATCAGAGAGTAGAAAAGTTATAATCACTCCTTCTGTTGAAGTCTACACTCTTCATTGTTTTCATCACATCTGTCTCTGTTCTGCCTCCTCCCATTCTTAGCCATATCAATCAATCAGTGGTATTTATTGAGCGCTTACTTTTTTAAGAGCACTGTACTGAGCTCTTGGGAAAGTACAAGAATTATTTCTCCTTCCCCACACACCTCCACTCTTACACACATGTGACCTGAAACTTACAATTACTTTCACACCCACCCTTCCCCACTATTCTAGTGGTTTCCCCCAAGCAGACATACACCTAGCTGCAAACTCTCATTACTTCCTGTCATGTACTTACCACCTTAAGAGGAAAAGGAAGGTCTAAGGTTCCTGAAGCTGTCCTTCCTGAATTTAGGATCGCTCGGTACTTGTCTAGATATGGACATTTTGCTGCCCTTGAGGCAGAGCTGAAAGACTCACCTCCCATGTTCCACATGTCACCATCTTAGAGGGAAGCTGTGTGATGGCCATCTGTGAAAAGGAAAATGGGCAAGGAAGCAGTCATCTTTGAGAGACCCCACCCAGTGGCCATCTTTGAGGAAGCCATCTTTGCGATGGCCACCACCTTTGAAGAGTCCCAGTGAGACACTCCTAGGCCCTGGCTCCCTGAGTCCACATTTGGCCTCACTTACCTCCTGAACCCAACTCTGAAAACCGGATCCATTATCTCTCAGACTCAGAGAGCAAATAAGGTAGTGGGAGCAGGCTGAATTTGGTGGGTGCCTAAGAGATTGTAAAATCAGCAAAGGGCCTGGGGGCCTATCTACAAGATTTCTCTCTTCTGCAGGGGAGTTCAACAACACTTTTGACAGAAGAGTCAGTCAAAATGAAAACTCAGTCAAAATGAAATCGTAGAGCAGTAGGTGGGCAAAGAATCAATTCTATAATTTATGGCCCACCATCTTGACGTGTGACATCCTACAGAAGAGGGGAGATATGACAGGTGAGAGAAAGAATAAAGGAAAAGGAGGAGAGGAATCGGGCTATCAGTCATTGGTATTCATAGAGCACTTAATGTGGACAGAACACTGTACTAAGCACTTATGAGACTACAACCCAGTTGGTAGGCATCATCCCTGCCCAAAGGAGTTGACAGTCTAGTGGATAGAGGAGATTGCGGGGAAGGGAGTCAGCACCAGAAACTCCAGCTAATGAGGGGGCGTATGGAAAGAGAAGGGGAGACGGGGAAAGGATGGCACTTCCATCTGGTTGTTTTCTAAGTCCCCCTACCCCTCTACCACAGCCATCAGCCCTGTCATTTCCCTTGGCAGGACCCAGTGGGCTTCGTCTTAGGCACAGTGGTTACCCACCCACGAGATGGGCCATCCCCTTCCCAGCCTGGTATGTCCGGGCTGCCTTGACGCTGATGCTGCTTCTTTGGGGAGATGGTTCCGAGGGGAAATGACGGGCAGGCAAACCAGAGCTCTTTCTACTTTCTAATGAGGCCTGGAGCCGCCATCTTTGTTCCCCCTCAGCCATTTTTAGCTCTAAGGGTCTGGATGGTCCAGCTACTTCCCGCCCAGCATCCTGCATAGCTTTTTACTGTGGAGGCTAAGCTAATGGTATCACCCTCGTGATACCGAGCTTCCAGGTGGGTGCCTCTACTCAAGAGACTTCTTCGGTTCCAAGAAGAGCCAGGTGTGGCTACCAGCCGTGGGTTTCCAACCCCTGATCTGAGGTCAAGTGACTGTTAAGAGCTTCAATTACTTGCACGGCGGTCCTCCTGCTTTAACGCCGCTAATTAAAACTAAGCGCTTACACCTTGATGGTAAGGTGATCCTTTGTTTCCTGGAACTAAAAAAAGGAAAAAATCCTCTTCTTGGTATTTTTTTTAAATGGTACTTGCTAAGGGCTTGTAACTACTAAGTCCTGGGGTAGATAAAAGATAATCAGGTAGGGCAGCCCCTTTTGCACCTGGGGCTCAGTCCAGGACGAAGGAGGATTTAATTCCCATTTTACAGATGACGTAGCTGAGGCACAGAGAAGTTAAGAGACTTGTACAAAGTCACACAGCAGACATGTGGCAGAGCCAGACTTAGAACTCAGGTCCCCTGATTCTAATTCTCCTTGTGGGAAGGGATCGCATCTACCAACTCCATTATTTTGTTCTTTCCAAAGCGCTTAGTACAGTTCTCTGCACACAGTAAGCACTCAATAAATACCACTGATTGATTGATTGATTAAGACCTCTCTCAAAACAACTCAATTAACTCTCCTATTTTTAAAGATTTCAAGCTGCCACTTCAGCCCATGGTGGACCAGGAATATATTAGATATGCTAGATTCTAAGGTCCTGACTGCCAGTTCAGTGCTGGACACCACACCACCCATTTTAACACAGTTCATTTGGAATATAAACACTGGCCTTTTTCATTTCCTGGTGTGCCTAATAGGGAGCCCAGCTTCCTGTCAACTTGGGAGCAGGATCAGGACACTCCTTCCCTGCCCACACGGAGCTGACAGTCCACTGGGGAGAGCCCAGGAGCAGAACTCAAACTCGGGGACCCCAGAGTATCATAGACTCAATGTCCTTCTCTGCCCCCGCAGCATCACCCCATCCTCTCAGTAGCAACCCACGGCTTCCTGGATCAGGAGGACTCTCATTTGAAGCCAGCTGAAAATAAAGGTCTAATGGCCTTATTTCAAAAAAAGGAAATCTCCCTAGGCAAGCCATAGAACGCCAGTGGATCCCAACGGCCCATTCCCGCAGAGGGGAGGTTGAAGGAGACCCATTCCTGCTCTGTTTGCTGCAGAGTTGGCTGCCAGATGCCACCAAAGAGAAGCTGAGTGTGATCATCTCTCTCTCTCTCTAACAACGTCAGTGACTCCTTTAAAACCTCTGCCCCACCACCCCATGGAGCAGGGACAGTTGTTGAAGTAAGGAATCTGCCAACGCAATACTGAGATCTTTCCCAAAACAATGGCGGCCCTAGAAACCAACTCAGGAAGCTTTCCTGGCTTCTGCACCTAAGGGCAATCCTCCTAGCCTTCCGGGGTCTCAGGAATGACTTCTACAGGACACCAGCAGGGGAACCCAGCCCGACCCTAGAGGGAGCTGGTGAAAGACTCTCTAGGCAATCAGTCGATCAACCAGTGGTATTTATGGCACCAGTAAAGGGGGCCTCTGTCTTCTGTAGCCTTGGAAGATTCCATTTCTATGAGAGGATTCAGGGCAGGGATGGTCAGACTCCCGCTTCCCTCCCCGCACCTTAGCTTCTGCTCCTCCTTGGCAGTGGGCGGCTCTCCAAGATGACCGAGCCCCACTTGCTTGATGTGGAAGGAAGCTTTGGGTTGGGGCAGTTAACGCTGTTTAGCAGGAGCGGGTTATTTTCCCAACTGTCACGGTATGCAGAAATCGCAGCCGAGAAGACTCCCAAATTGCTAGGTTGGCAGGTTTTCTTTCCCTGCCCTTGGCTTTTCCTGTCCTTGATGAAGAACCTGGGCCGGTGTGGGGTTTGTTACTCTGGCTTCTGGGGAGGGGAAACCAGGCTTGTTAAATTACTTCTGCCCTGTTTGTGTGTGTCCCTACTTAATGACTTTTGATCCCTTGGGCTGATTTCTACCAATTTGGACAGAGAAGCTAGGAGCCCAAGGCCAGGCTGCGCTCTGTGGATTTGGGCTAAAACTGGCATAGAATTATGACCCCTTTGTACTCCATTCATTTTCTTTTTCCTTCTTCCCACCCCACCTCCATTCTCAGTTCTCATTTTGTTTAATAACCTCCGGTGGGAAGATCACCACACCCTTTGGGATTTCATTATTATGACAAGGCAGTCTAGTAATATTAGTAGTAGTAATAGGAAGTAGTAATATTAGTAATAGTATTTATTAAGCACATATGGCACTTGGATACTCACCCCAGCCCCACAATACTTATGGCATAGTGGATAAAGCACAGGCCTGGGAGTCAGAAGGTTGTGGGTTCTAATCTCTGCTCTGCCACTTGTCTGGTGTGTGTGACCTTGGGCAAGTCACTTCACTTCTCTGTGGCTCAGCTACCTTATCTGTAAAATGGAGATTGAAACTGTGAGCCCCATGTGGGACAGGAACTGTGTCCAACCCGATTTGCTTTGTATCCACCCCAGTGCTTAGAACAGTACCTGGCACACAGAAAGTGCTTAACAAAAACCACAATTATGATTATTATTGCTATTTCCCCTATCCCTAGCCTATTTTAATGTCTGTCTCCCCCTGTAGATTGTAAACTTCTTGAGGGCAGGAATTCAGCTTACCAACTCTGTTATACTGTACTTGGCAAATGCTTAGTACAGTGTTCTGCTCACTATAAGTGCTCTATAAAAGCCATTGATTGATTCCCTGCCCAGTAGTGAAACACCAGGTTGGGACCCAGTAGCAGTAGTGGCATTCATTAAGTACCTACTGGGTGCAGTGTACTGTTCTAAGCACTCAAGGAGTACGCCAGAAGCCCAAGAAATGTTCCCTGTCCACAAGGAGATTCCATGAGCAACTTCAACCGTCGATCAGTCGTGCTGTATGATGACTGGCTTAGGGAAAAAGAGATGAGGGCAGAGCCAAGGGAAGGAAGCCTGGAGGGGAGAGAGGAAATCAGTCAATCAATCAATCAATCAATTGTATTTATTCCCATGATAACCAGGAAATGAACTCTTTCTGCCTCCAATATTGGAGTGCATTCCTGAGGAAGAAATAACTGCTTTTTAAGTGCTCAATAAATGCCATTATAATTTCCCCATGGAGCTTAGGCCGAATTAGAAAGTCAGAGAATTTCTCTCCTTGGTATGAAAAAGTTTGGCCTGAAGAAAACCAGTGGGTTGTAATGGTCATTTGAACTCTTATAGAACAGGCTACGTGTGATCTTAAATACAGTGTTTGCCACTAGCAGCCTTCTAAGGGGAATCAGAGGGAAAAACCATTCAATTAGGTTCTTGAGCAAATCGACACCCAACCGTATGAGCTTAATAATAGAAAAATGTTTTAGTCTCCATTCTAACTAACACAGATTAGACCTAATTTTGGCTAGGGGAAAGTGATGAGGGTGACAGCTCTTGGCCCCACAATGGAAGGAAAGGAATCCTGGGTTGGGGAAAACAAAGAAGCAGTGATTAGAGACTGAAACTCAAAGAGAAAAGGCTGAAGCTGCCAAGGGCAAGAATACCCTGGTTATATTTATGCCTCATATGTGGTCATGATAACCAGGGAATGAATTCTTTCTGTCTGCAACATTGGAGTGCATTCCTGACTGAGGAATAGCTGCTTTTTAAGCGCTTGTTGAATACCTCTCTCCCCTCCATACCTCCTTCCCTGTGTTCTGCCCTCATCTCGTTCTCCCTGAGCCAGCCGTCAAACAGAAGTCTGATTGCCCAGTTGAAGATGCTCAGGTGTCCCAGGTGTATCCGCAGCTGGGATGGAGGGAGAGCTGGGGACAGGCCTGACCCTGGCACTAGGGGACAGGGAGGGGAAAGCAAGAAGGGTAGTCTCTGGACCCGGGAGGCCTGAGTTCTAATTTCTCTGTTGCCCCAGATTCAGTCATGTGACCCAGGTCAAGGTAATAAACTGCTCTGAGTCGTCTTTTGAGTGGCCTCATTCTTGGGGCCTTCTGGAGGGAGGATGGGGTCTTAGGAGACTAAAGGAAACTTTGGCATCTGGTTAAAACTCAGTTGTGGGACCATTGGATCCTTGCCCATTGTCATGGACCCTGGGAACATCTGCTCCTCGCAGCAAAATCTCCAAGAAAATCAATCACTCAATCAATTGTATCTACTGAGCACTTACTGTGTGCAGAGCACTGAACTAAGCATTTGGGAAAGTACCACAGAGTTAGTAGACACAATCCCTGCCCACAAGGAGTTTGGGAGAATCCAGCAGTTGCCTTGGTCTCT
Source organism: Ornithorhynchus anatinus (assembly GCF_004115215.2). Lineage (NCBI taxonomy): Eukaryota > Metazoa > Chordata > Mammalia > Monotremata > Ornithorhynchidae > Ornithorhynchus > Ornithorhynchus anatinus. Next base: position 12,712,685 of record NC_041732.1, on the reverse strand, counting down.
CCACTGCAGGGATGAGACTGAGGGAAGATTCACTTTCATCTGATGCCTAGTTACCATGATAACTCAGCAGAGGTGGGTGCCGGTGATACAGGCTGGTGGGCAGTGCCCCACTGCCCGGAGAACATTGGAGGTTGAGGAGCCCAGTTGGGGGATCTGGGCACATATGTGCCCAACCTCACGCAGCCAGGGTGAAGGGATCTGATACGATGGTTGAATAGCTGCTATTTATTTCACCTTTCTCATGTCAGAGTGGAATGTGTGTGTGTGTGTGTGTGTTTGCTTTTGTCAGGCAATGACAGCATCCATGACACAACAGTCAGTGATAGAACAATCATGTGCCTGAAAAGTAATTTCCCACATTCTCCCTGTGATGGTGGAGTGGCATCGGGGATGAGTTAGACAATGAATTCACTCAGAGTTCAGATTCCTCAGCCCTTCCCTGATCGGATGCAGGAAGTTGATTAATTTCTCCATGCCTCACTTTCCCCAGTATGGGGGCCAGGGAGGTGTGTATGGGTATGGTTGGGGAGCATCTCTTCCCTCTCCTAATCTCACACTGGGGATACCGTGAATAGGCTTAAACAATTTACCAATGATATTTATTAAGCGCTTTTTGTGTGCAGGGCCCTTAACTGGTCAGAATACTGGTCTGGAGGTCTGAGTACAATGGTAATAGAACAACAGTAGAGGAGCAGTGTGCGTAGTGGGTAGAGACCGTGCCTGGGAGTCAAAAGGTCATGGTTTCTAATCCTGGCTCTGCCACTTGTCTGCTGTGTGGCCTTGATCGAATCACTGCACTTTTCTGGGCCTCAGTTCCCTCATCTGGAAAATGGGGATTGAGACTGTGAGCCCCAAGTGGGACAGGCATTGGGTCCAACTCAAATTGCTTATATTCACCCTAGGGCCTAGTACAGTCCCTGGCACATAGTAAACACTTAACCAATACCATTATTATTATTATCATTATTAATAACAGAGGTGGTAGATACGTTCCCTCTTGAAAGCCTCCACAAATGGAATGTTGGCCACTATTATGGCTTTCTGTCCATGTTGGGCTCAGGTCCTTCCCATGTGGGCTCTCTGCCTCTTGGCTGTTTTCTTCAGCATTCTCCATCAAGGGGTTCTGGGGACTCCAGGCAAATTAAACACTGGCCCAAGGTGTGAGAGAGACCACTAGGTCAGCAATAAAAGAGGTCCCGCTGTGGGTCAGAAGAATTTGGAATTAAATGAAGACATATACAGTGGGAGAGGCAGGATAGCCTATTTGGGTCTGGGGGTTAGGAATGCTTTTAGTGGAATTTGATCTCAGAACGAGGATGTGGACAAAGGCTTTATAACTTGGTGACTGTGACCTCTCAGCCTCAGGGTTAATGGTAATAATAACAATAATAATAATAATTGTTAGGCTGTTATTAAGCACTGCAGTAGATACAAGATAATCAGGCCAGACCCAATCCCTGTGCCAATCAGTCTAAGTAGGAGGGAGAACAGGTATAGAATCCCCATTTTACAGAAGAGGGAACTGAGGCCCAGAGAAGTAAAGTGCCTTATCCAAGGTCACAAAATGGCAGGTCGGGCAGCCGGATTAGAACACAGGCCCTTTGACTCCCAGGTTTGCGAGCTTTAACATGGCCAAGCTGAGGAGCTTCTGGAAATTTTTCTGCCCCTTCCCCTTCCCCCCCTTCCTCGAGGGGCAGGGATGGGGAACTGGAGGCGCTCTGCCCTCCTTCCTGCCCCCCAGTTTATCAGGGGTGACCAGTCATGATGATGCCACCAGACCCAGCCCAAGGAACAGCTCTGCTGGTGCTCTGACACCCCCACTCCCAACCCCACCCCACCCCAGACGCAGAGGGGCTACCTGGGACAGTCACCCAGCTGGGCCTTTGGGGAGGCAGCTCTAGCCCGGCAGGCCCAGCCCCTGGCTTGGCTGCCTCCTTCCAGGCCCAGCGGGGCAGGGTCCAGATGCTAGCCTTCCTGGTCTCATTGCTCCCAGCATATTTTAGCCATGAGACACAGAAGGCGATGTGAGCAAAGGGATTAGAAGTGGATTTTCCTTTCAATTTCCCAGAGATCTCAGTTTACTAGCCTGCTCCTCCCTCCCCTCCTCCTTCTTCAGATAAAACCCTATCGCTTGGTGTAGGACACATCCAAATACAGTGCATCTGTATGCGTGTGTGTGCGTACACGCTCATGTGCGTGCAAACCCAGAGGAAGGTATTGGAGCTCCTCTTCCCTTAGCAAGCAGTGAGGCCTCCTAGAAGCTGATGATTTTTATTTCATTTGGGGACGTTTGAGGGGAGGGAGGGAGGGGTCAGGGGATCATGGCTTGTGAAACCTGGAGAGCTGGCTGGTTGCAGGTCCAAGAGCATCAGGGAGAGTGTACTCCTGATTTCTGATTTTCGTTTTTCTTCTCTGAGCCAAGCAAGAAGACCTGGGGCTTTGGGGTCTCCTCCTTCCATTTTGAGGAAACCAAAACAGCCTTAGGTGGTGATGGGAGAGCCACAGTGGGAAACCAGAATCACTCTGGGGGAGGGACACTTATGAGGGATTAGCAAAATGGTAGGGTGGATCAGCGGAGATCCTGAAAACTTGATTCGGGGCATCAGAGGTCTGCTCAATTGCTCCCAGATGGGGTTGGAGCTTTATGTTTGAGGGGTGGATCTGGCTGGGATTGTCACCATGGGCACCACAGATCTGCACACATTGATGGGACAAGTCAGGCATTATCATCTCACCACTGGATTAATCTCTCTCAAGATTATATAGGGGAAAGGACAGGAGAGGGCCCTAGAGGCAAAGGGGAATCCTGATTGAATGGTAGAATCAGAAAGAAGGAGCAGAATGGGGAGAGAGAGAAAAGATGGAGGAGGGGAGATGGGCCTTTCTTTCCAGGGAGGTAGGAAGTGCCCCACACAGAGCAAGAGAAAAATGAGGAGAGGGCAAAGGCAGGGAAGAGGAGGAGAGAGGACAGTAGAGGAGAGGATCAAAGAATGGAACAGGGATGGGGGAACTGAGTCAGCCCAAGGAGATGGTAAACATTTTTTTAATGGTATTTTGTTAAGTGCTTTCTAGTGTCAGGTGCTATATTAAGCGCTGGGGTAGGAGCAAGATAACCATATTGGACACAGTCCATGTCCCACATAGTGCTCATATTTTTAAGCCCCATTTTACAGATGAGAAAAATGAGGTCCAGGAAAGTTAAGTGAATTGTCCAAGGTCACAGCAGTCAAGTGGCAGAGATGGTATAAGAAGTCAGATCCTCTGAACCCAGTGCTCCTTCCATTAGGCCACCCTGCCTCTCTGAACATAACCCAGAATGAACCTAGTAATAAAGGCATTTATTGAACACTCGATTGGTATAATGAAAGGTGTAATGCCCTTGGAAAAAAAACAACAGAAGCAGAGGACTCTTTCTCTGGCCTCAAGAAGCATCTGCTGTAATGGGTTTGGGGGACGATGTTAATAATAATGTTGGTATTTGTTAAGCGCTTACTATGTGCAGAGCACTGTTCTAAGTGCTGGGGTAGATACAGGGTAATCAGGTTGTCCCACTGAGGCTTACAGTCTTAATCCCCATTTTACAGATGAGGTAACTGAGGCACAGAGAAGTTTAGTGACTTGCCCACAGTCACACAGCTGACAAGTGGCAGAGCCGGGATTCGAATCCATCACGTCTGACTCCCAAACCTGTGCTCTTTCCACTGAGCCAAGCTGATGTTCTTCGTGTCTGCTTCATCTTGTGGGTGCATCCAAGTGTGCTCAGGAGGAAATGGAAATGAAGAATGCTGCTTCCAACTCAGGACTCTAAGGTGGCATCGGGTCCCTGATGCCACTTTTCCACTGGCTCTGAGCTAAAGTGTGACAGTCCGGGCCGCACGTGGATGGACGCTGCTTGGAGAGAAAACTCAGACAACTATCACTGACTGACCTGACCTCTTGGTCTCCATGTTCCCCATGGTCCAGAGCTTGGGAATCAATCAATTTATCGATCGATCAATGGTATTTATTGAGGGCTTATTGTGTGCAGAGCAGTGTACTAAGCCCTTGGGAGAGGACAATACAGCAGAGTTGGTGGACACATTTCCTGCTCACAAGGAGCTTATAGTCTGAAGGGGGAGACTAAACGTTAAAATAAATTATGGATATGGACATAAGTATTTTGGAGCTGAGGGTGGGGTGAATTTGTTGTGGTCGTCTTATGCTGTCGAGTCGTCTCTGACCCAAAGCGATGCCATGGACACATCTCTCCCAGAACATCCCACCTCCACCTGCAATTGTCCTGGTAGTGTATCCATAGGGTTTTCTTGGTACAAATATGAAAGAGGTTTATACCAACTGCTTAAATAGTACAGGTCCAAGGCACCCTGGATGAAGGGTGTGAATGTGAGAGGGAGATGCGGAGTGTCTTGGGAAGCAGCATGACCTAGTGGAAAGAGCACAGGCCAGAGGACCTAGATTCTAATTCCAGCTCCATCTTGTGTCTGCTGTGTGACGTAGGTTAAGTCACTTTACTTCTCTGGGCCTCAGTTATTTCTTCTGTAAAATAGGGATTAAGACCGTGAGCCCCTGTGTCCAACTTGATTATTTTGTATCTACTCCAGCGCTTAGTACAGTGCCTAGAACATAATAAACCCTTAACAAATACTAGTGGAAGAAAAATGATTTGCTCCCAGGTCATGCAGGAAAGGATCCCTCTCTTCGCACTGCCTGTTCAATCCTTCCCCACCAACCCTAGCCGAGACCTTTGGGCATCTCAGCTGGGGATTTAAGCCAGGAGAGCAGCTGTAGTCATGGTGCTTTTTGAATATCCAATGGCCTCTGTTCACCGAAGAGAAGCAAGAGACACCCTCCCTGCCCACAAGGAGCTTCTATTCTAACAAGTGAATGAAGCCTGGCTTGCTTCCAGAACTAAGCTCCATATGGGCAGGGATTGCATCTACCAACTCTATTGTATGCTATTTTTCCAAGAGGTTATTACAGTGCTAAGCATGAAGTACAAACTCAATAAATACCACACTGATTGATGGATTAGTGAGGGCCTGGGAACTGGGGAAACTGAGGCTCCCATTGTTTCATAATTGCTAATACCATGGACTGCCCAGAAAACAAATGGATTTTGGAGCAAATTAAGCCAAAGTGGTCTTTGGAAGGCCAAATGACTCAATTTAGATTAGCATATTTTGGACACCTGATCAGGAGGACTAATTCTCTGGAAAAGACACTAGTGCTTTTCTCTCTTTCTCCCTTCTCTCTTTCTCCCTTCTCTCTTTCTCCCTTCTCTCTTTCTACTGCCCACCCCGCACGCTCCGCTCCTCTGCCACCCACCTCCTCACCGTCCCTCAGTCTCGTCTATCCCGCCGTCGACCCCTGGGCCACGTCCTCCCGCGGTCCTGGAACGTCCTCCCTCCTCACCTCCGCCAAACTAATTCTCTTCCCCTCTTCAAAACCCTACTTAAAACTCACCTCCTCCAAGAGGCCTTCCCAGACTGAGCTCCCCTTCTCCCTCTACTCCCTCTACCACCCCCCCTTCACCTCTCCGCAACTTAACCCTCTTTTCCCCACATTTCCCTCTGCTCCTCCCCCTCTCCCTTCCCATCCCCTCAGCACTGTACTCGTCCGCTCAACTGTATATATTTTCATTACCCTATTTATTTTGTTAATGAAATGTACATCGCCTTGACTCTATTTAGTTGCCATTGTTTTTACGAGATGTTCTTCCCCTCGACTCTATTTATTGCCATCGTTCTTGTCTGTCCGTCTCCCCTGATTAGACTGTAAGCCCATCAAATGGCAGGGACTGTCTCTATCTGTTGCCGACTTGTTCATTCTAAGTGTTTAGTACAGTGCTCTGCACATAGTAAGCGCTCAATAAATACTATTGAATGAATAGTGCTAGGAAAAGTCCAGGAAAAATGTGGAAGAAGCAGACCAGCAGCTAGATGGATAGAGACCATAACAATGATAATAGAAGAACCATTAGAAAGGTTGTGGATTATGGCAGAGGACAGGACGTTCTGGAGAAAGTATACCCATAGATTCTCTATGAATCAAAAATGACTCGACGCACATAATAATAATAATGATAATAATGCATATAACATACGATTCTTGTTCTACAAATGATGTCATAAATTATTTTTATATAATAATATCTGTCTCTCCCCAAACCCCCAGACTGTAAGCTTGTTGTGGGCAGAGAACACATCTACCAACGCTGTGATATTGTCCTCACCCAAGTGCTTAGTACAGTGTTCTGCACACAGTAAGCACTCAATAACTATCATTGATTGATTGTTTAAGGCCTCTGCCCAAGAACTGTATCGACTAGCAAGGCTAAGTCGCTTACAGTTGAGGGTCCATAGCCACCAGCTTTTTTGCCAAATGGCCATAGAGAACTGGTTGAATCTGCTGATCCAGCTCTATTTCCAGCCGTGGTGTTGGATACCTGCCCAACTCCCTTCTCACCCGAGAGCAGTTGTTTCCTCAGTGACACATTTCCTTCTCTCTTCTTTCTTGCAAGCGGGTTTGAGCACAGGCTTGCTGGAGACAGCCTGCTGCTTTCTTCTTGATTCGCCCCCTTGATCAACCCATCATTCCACCAGTAGTATTTGTTGGATGTTTACTGCGTGCAGAGTCCTATATGGAGCATTTAGGAGATGACAGGAGATCCAAAGAATTGGTGGATACAATCCTAATCCAATCACTTATACGATCCCTCCTTGATTACTGCATTAGCCTCCTAGTTGACCTCCCTGCCTCCTGTCTTTCCTCATTCCAGTCCATACTTCACTCTCCTACCTGGATCATTTTTATACAAAGACATTCAGGCCATGTTTCCCCACTCCTTGAGAAACTCCTGTGGTTGCCCATCCACTTCCACGTCAAACAGATACTCCTCACCATTGGCTTTAAAGCTCTCAATCACCTTGCCCCCTCCTACTTCATCTTGATACTTTCCTACTACAACCCAGTCCACACACTTCACTCCTCTAATACAAACCTTCTCACTGTACCTCGATCTCATCTTTCTCACCGCCAACCTCTCGCCCCATCATGCCTCTGGCCTGGAACGCACTCCCTCTTCATATCCAACAAACAATTACTCTCCCCCCGTTCAAAGCAAATCTCCAAGAGGCCTTCCCTGACTAAGCCTTCCTTTCCTCTTCTCCCACTCCCTTCTACATCACCCTGACCTGCTCCCTTTATTCATCCCCCCTCCTAGCTCCACAGCATTTATGTACATATCTGCAAATTTTTTTTTATATTAATGTCTGTCTCCCCCTCTAGACTGTAAGCTCATCGTGGGCAGGGAATGTATTTACTGAGTGCTTACTACATGCACTGTACTAAATGCTTAGGAGAATACAATTTGTCAGTCATTCAATTATATTTATTGAGCACTTTTTTATGGTATCTGTTAAGCGCTATGTGCCAGGCTCATAGAACAGAGCAGTACAGCAGAATTTGTCTGTTGTAATGTTGTAATGTACTCTCCCAAGTGCTTAGTACAGTGCTCTGCACATAGAAAGTGCTCAATAAATCAGCTGACTGACTGACTTCCAGTCATATCTGTTCGGCTTTGCTTCTCCACCGCTGGCTGAAGCAGCTTCCTGGAAGTCTCCCTGGACTTCCTAGAGGGAAAGTGGAGGGCTGATGAGAATGTAGACAGATGGAACCCCAAGAACTTCCCTTAACTGTGATCCCAGCCAGCCCCCGGGGGCTCCCCCTACCCTCAGATGGTGGCCTCTGTTTCCATCTGGCTCCCCACTTCCCTCCCCTAGATTGTCATTTGCTTTCAAATATATGGATTTTTAAAAATAGGAATGACTTGCTTTGGGGCCTCTTAAACCATGGAATTAAATAAGGTTTGGGTCTCTGGGCTGGGACTGGCTTCTCCATTCTGAATCTGCTCTGTCAAGCACAATATTACAGAGGAAAAAGAAATCAATAGTTTTTCAGGCTGAGTTGAAGAAAGGAAACTGTGTGTGTTCATGTACAAGACTGAAAGTGAGTGTGACAGTGGGTGAATTTATAAGGATGATGATGATGATGGCATTTGTTAAGCGCTTCCTGAAAGTGCATATGAAGTGTGTGTCTGTGTGTGTGTGTGTGCATGCATGTGATTAAGTGTACATATAGAGCTGCATGGACATTTAGAAGTATGTGTGTGCATGAGTTCCTATAGAGCTGGAGGTGCATGTAAGAATGTGTGCATATGTGTACATATAGGATGGCAGATCCATGTAATCATATATGTATGCATAAAAGGCTACAGGTGCATGTGAAGGGGTAGGGATGGGCGTGTATATATATATACATGGCACATGGCACATATCGTCCAAGAGGCCTTCCTTACTAACCCCTACTTTTCCTCATCTCCTACTCCCTTCTGCATTCACCCTACTTGCTCCCGTTGTTCTTCCTCCCTCCCAGCCCCAAAGCACTTATGTACATATCTGTCATTTTACTAATTTGTATTGATGTCTGTCTCCCCCACTCTAGACTGTGAGCTCATTGTAGGCAGGGAATGTCACTGTTTATTGTTGCATTACACTTTCCCAAGCATTTAATACAGTGCTCTGCACACAGTAAGCACTCAATAACTATGATCAAATGAATGAATGAATGAATGAATGAATGAACCTAAAGGGTTGCAGGTGCTTGTAAAGGTGTGGTGGTGGGTGTGTGGGTATATATGCACACATATAGGACTGGAGGTACATGTGAAGGTGTGCATATGGATATGTATGTGTCTATGTAGGGCTTCAGTGTATTCGTGTTGCACATAAAGGGCTGAAGGTACATATAAAGTGGGGGGGGGGCGGTGTGGATGTGAATGTCATCCTTACAGGGCTGCAGGTGCATGTAACTGTGTGTGTATGTATGTGTACATAGTGAACTGCATGCACCTGTACAGGTATATGGGTGTATATGGTTCATTCAGGACAGCAGGTGCATGTAAAAATATGTGTTTGTGTACATATAAGTGCATGTAAATGTGTGTGAGGGGATGTCTTTGTACATATAGAGCTGCAGGTGCATATAAAGGTGTGTGTGTTGGTGCGTGCATATACATATAGAGCTGCAGGTGTATGTATATGTATGTGTGGGGGGGGTGTACATGGGTATTAGACTGGAGGTGTATGTAAAGATGTATTTGAGTTTTACTCCTCTCAAGCCACTGTGCCTCACTGTCATCTTTCTTGCCACTGACCTCTTGCTCACACCCTATTTTATGGTATTTTTTAAGCACTTATTATGGGTCAAGCACTGTACTATGCACTGGGGTAGATACAAGATAATAAGGTTGGACATAGTCCATGTCCTAGGAAGAATTTGCAGTGCTAATCCCCAGTTTACCGGTAAGTTAACTAAGGACAAGAGAAGTAAAACAACTTGTCCAAGAGCTCACAGCAGACATGTGGCAGAGCTGGGATAAGAGCCAAAGTCTTCTGATTCCCAGGCCTGTGCTCTTTCCACTAGGCCACGCTCCTTCTCTCCTGCCTAGAAATCCCTTCCCCTTCACATCCAACAGATCAGTCAGTGGTATTTATTGAGATCTTACGGTGTGCAGAGCACTGTACTAAATACTCGGAAGAGCACAATGCAACTTAGTTGAATTTATTGAGCACTTTTGGTGGTACTTGTTAAGCGCTTACTATGTCCCAGGCACAGAGAAGTGCCTGGAACATGTGCCATAGAAGTGAAGTGATTTGCCCGAGGTCACACAGCAGACGAACATCAGAGCTGGGATTAGAACCCAAGTCCTCCTGACTCCCAGGCCCATGTTCTATCTAGTACAGGGCTCTGCACTGTACTAAGTGCTTGAAAGAGTACACTGTAACAATACAGTAGACATATTCCCTGCCTGGAGGACCTTACAGTCTAGTGGGAGAGAAAAATATTAATATAAAATAGTAAATCACTTGTGAGGGCAGATGGCAAGGATGGGTGGATCCGATCATGAGCTGGACTTGGAACAAGGCAGAATTACCAATAAGAGGGGAGCTGTGATCTTTTCACGGGAAGAGGAGAAGGCTGAGAGGCTAAGGTATCTCCTGGCCCAGGAGGCATTTGCAGGTCTGCGATTTTATAAAATAATAATAATAATGTTGGTATTTGTTAAGCTCTTCCTATGTGCAGAACACTGTTCTAAGTGCTGGGGTAGATACAGGGTAATCAGGTTGTCCCATATTCCCACGAGAAGCAGCGTGGCTCAGTGAGAAGCAGCGTGGCTCAGTGGAAAGAGCACGGGCTTTGGAGTCAGGGCTCATGAGTTCGAATCCCAACTCTGCCACTTGTCGGCTGTGTGACTGTGGGCAAGTCACTTCACTTCTCTGCGCCTCAGTTCCCTTATCTGTAAAATGGGGATTAAGACTGTGAGCCCCATGTGGGACAACCTGATTCCCCTATGTCTACCCCAGCGCTTAGAACAGTGCTCGGCACATAGTAAGCGCTTAACAAATACCAACATTATTATTATTATTATTATTATATGAGGCTCACAGTCTTAATCCCAATTTTACAGATGAGGTAACTGAGGCACAGAGAAGTTAAGTGACTTGCCCACAGTCACACAGCTGACAGGTGGCAGAGCTGGAATTCAAACCCATGACCTTTGACTCCCAGGCCTGTGCTCTATAGAAGGTAGGGTGTGTACAGTGTCAATCTGTACATGGCCCAGTGGATAGACTGTGGGCCCGGGTGTCAGAAGGACCTGGGTTCTAATTCCGATTCCCCGTTTTGTCTGCTGTGTAATCTTGTACAGGCCACTTAAATTCTCTGTACCTCAGTTACCTCATCGGTAAAAAATGGGTATTTAGATTGTGAGTCCCACTTGGGACAGGGACTATGTCTAACCTGATTAGCTTGTAATTAACTCAGGGCTTAGAACCCAGTGCTTGGCACATAGTAAGCATTTAAATACCATCAGAAATGACAGGGTTGAAAACTTTCTGAATATAGGAATAGTCAGACAGTGGGCTGGTGACTCAGGAATGTTGAACACCTAGTTTCCTAATGATTTTTCAGAGCAGGAGAGTGTAGCACCATCCTACTTGTTGATGGTAGGAAAGACAATTTAATTATAATTGTAATAATAGTAACAACCATAGGTATTAGGTGCATACCTTAATAGTCACTGGAATAAATACAAGGTAATCAGATAATTGAGAAGCCATGTGGCCTGGTGGATAGAACAGTGGTCTCGGAGCCCTGAGTTCTAATTCTGCTCTGCTGTGTGATTTTGAGCAAGTCACTTCACTGTTATGTGCCTCAGTTTCCCCATCTGCAACATGAGGATTGAATCACTTCACTTCTCTGTGCTGAGGCACTTCTCTGTTACCTCATCTGTAAAATGGGGATTAACTGTGAGCCTCACGTGGGACAACCTGATTACCCTGTATCTACCCCAGCGCTTAGAACAGTGCTCGGCACGTAGTAAGCGCTTAACAAATACCAACATTATTATTGATATCTGTTCTACCTCTCCCTTAAACTGAGAGCCCTGTGTGGGACAGGGAGTGTGTCTGATCTGTTCTAGTCCATCTAGCACAGTGCTTGGAACACAGCAATGCTTAATGAATACCACAGTCATTACAATTATCATTATTACCATTGACCCAGTTCCTGCCCCACAAGGGACTCCCAGTTTGAGTACCTGCGACTGAGAAGATGGGCTGAATTCGAGCCCAGCTGCTGACCTCTGCATGCAGATATGTCTCCTGGAAACTGTCCGGTGGAAGCCGGAACGAACCTTTCGTCCACTGGCCCAGACCTCCTCAACTGGATATTTTTGCCTTGAGGGTCGCCCTCCTTTTGGCTAGTTTTTCTTCCTGGGTGCAGGAGGGTGGGGTGGTGAAGGGAGTTGGATGATCCCTGATGTACCAAGCTCTCAGCAGGTTCAGGATGCAGGATGCAGGGTGTCACCTGAGCTCTGCTAACTAGTCTCTGGCCCACTGCCCCACTGTACGGCTCCCCCAAGACCCCCAAGAAACTGAGCATGTCTGACCCAGTTCACCCCTGCACTTCCTGTAGTTCCACATGGTTGCTGTTAGAAGCACTCTTCTGGGGGCTGCCCGGCTACAGCTGGGGTTGTGGAGGAGGGAGTCACAGTGCTTTGTTGGGTGGGGGGCAACCTCCTCCCTTCTCTGTCCTCCTCACGGCACCGCCCGGGAGTGGGATTGGAGCTTGGGTTTTGGGGGGTGGTGTGTGTGTACGCTGCAGGGGTCCTGGTGGCTCTGTCATCTGCCCAGCACTGTTCCCTCCCCTCACTCTCAGGCCTGCCCCTGTCTTTCCCCCAAGAAGCCAAGGGTGAGCTCAGCCCCATGAGGGCCAGAGTGGGAGCAGCCCGGCCCTGGCCCCGGGGACCTCAGCCCAAATGGCTCCCAGTCTGTGGTCGGTTTGTCCCATGTGGTTTGGCCTGGACCCAGGAGTCTCAGCAGCTCAGAGGGGTCCCACCAACTGCGAGAGAGCCACCCTTCTTAGGGAGTCTGGGGGGCTGAAAGGAGGAGGATCCATTAATCATTCGGTCGATCAGTCAGTGCTATTTGTTGAGCACTTAAGTGTGCGCAAAACATAATGCCAAGCTCTTGGGAGAGGACAGTAGAGTTTGTGAACACAGTCCCCACCCTCAGGGACTTTACCACCTAGACCTGAAAGAAACTCAATGCCAGCCTGCTCTCCTCCCTCCGCCTCAAGTCCCACCCCCTAGGCCCAGCCCTTCCTCCAAAGGGCAGAGCCCCCACCCTCATAAATCAAGACCTCCAGACCTCTCCAAAGTCGAGGTCCCCCAGTGCCTGGCCCCAGACCCTCATCCCCCAGGCCCTGACCCCTTAAGAGTGGACTCCCCAAGGCTGCTTGGTGGTCCCAGGCAGGGCATCGCTGCAGCCCAGGCCCCCAGAAGAGTGAGGGGAGGAGGCGGCTTGGACTGTGGCTGTGGTGTGGGGCATCTGGGCTGCCAGAGACTGCGCTGCATCTCAATAAACCCCCCTATGAGTTGGACCTGGAAATCAATACTGGAAAGTAAACATCTGTCAGTTTTCTATTGTGTGTGTGTGTGTGCGTGTGTGTTTGTGCACACACATTCACGTGTCCATTTCCCCTTTCACGTCTTACTGCGCCGGAATTCTTTGTGTCCGGTAAGCTGCAAGCGCCTCCCTCCTTGGTGGATAGTGGAGGGATCTGATGATTCTGGGGACTCTGTGCCCTCCCAGTGTTTTCTGAGAAGAGATTGAGAGGGGACCCCCAGGAGAGCACCGTGGGGCTGAATCGAGGGGGCAGGGCCTGGCATCCCACATGGGCGAGCCAGAGAGTCACTGTTACCTAAACACCTAGGAAGAGAAGTGCTCCTTGGTGTTTGTCCCTCAGACCAGGTGTGAAGACTTCCTCTGGAAATTGGTGCAGGGAAGAGGAAAGGCAGGGAAGGAGGGAAAGAGACGAAGAGGGAGGCATGATCAAGCATCTTGCCCGGGAGGGGACCACGGCCTCAAGCAGGGCTTCGGGGGTCAGGGCAGGATGGCATCACAGGGAAAATGCGGATGGGAAATGAAATGAGCTTTGACCCGTCTCGTTACTCCACCCTCCAACCCCATCTCGCCAAGGGCAACATTTCCTCTTGTGAGGGCCAAGGCACGGAGCCAATGATAGCACTACTTGTGGTATTTACTAAGGTCTTACACTTACCATGATCTGGTCCCTGCACTAAACACTGGTGTAGATACAAGATAGTCAGGTTGGAAGCAGTCCTCGTCCCCCATGGCACTCCCAGTCTAAATAGGAGAAAAAACAGATATTAATTCCCATATTACAGATGAGGAAACTGAGTCCCAGAGAAATGAAGTGACTTGCCCAAAGGCACACAGCAGAACAGGTGTCACAGCCGGGATTAGAACCCAGGTCCTCTGGCTCCCAGGCCCGTGCTCCTTCCATTAGGCTACGCTGTTTCTCTAGGAGTAGGTTTACCCAATTTGGTCTAGTTCCAGCAGAGCAGTGTTCTGGGTCTGAGGTAGGTAAGGGCTTCTTAAATATGATTGTTCGATCAACCGATTGATTGATGAGGAGAGGGCACAAGCCTGCATTTATTATGAGGTGAGTTGTGAGGAGCAGAGCCACCCAAGACACACAGTGCCTGGCACACGATAAGCACTTAACAAATACCGTAATTATTACATAAGTATCAGTGAGTGGTCTTCCCCGGGATGAATCTTGGAACCTTGACTGTCGAGGACCTCAGGAGGGGCATGCACCCCCTTTTTCTGTGGTATTTGTTAAGCACTTGCTGTGTGCCAGAAACTGTACTAAGAGAAACAGCATGGCCTTGGGGAAAGAGAACAGGCCTGGAGTCAAAAAACCTGGGTTCTAATTCCGACTCTTCCATATTTCATTCATTCAATAGTATTTATTGAGTGCTTACTATGTGCAGAGCACTGTACTAAGCACTTGGAATGTACAATTTGGTAACAGAGAGAGACATCCCTGCCCAATAACGGGCTGTCTGCCGTATGACCTTGGGAAAGTCATTTCACTTTTCTGGGCTTCAGATACCTCATCTGTAAAATGAGGATTAAGAATGTGAGCCCCATGGGGGACAGGGACTGTGTCCAACCTGATTAACTTGTATCAACCCCAGCGCTTAGTACAGTTCCTGCACATAATAAGCACTTAACAAATACCATAAAAAATAGCACTGGGGTAGAAACAAGCTAATATTCATGAGTCCCCTGAGATCACAAGACCCTCTCATAGAGACCCCCCCCCCCCCCCCGCTGGGGGGAGGAGGGGTATCCAGGCCCCTCCCCCGGCCCTGGAGAAGCTTTAAGGCCTTTCCCTGCCCGGTCCCAACCTGTTTCCATGGAAACCAATGATCCTGGTATTCAGAGAGGAGTGAGCAGTCAGTCTGGAGACCCCTGCTCAGTTCAAAGGCACAGGTGCCGGCCTGAGAGGGGTGTGGGGGGAGGTCGCCCCGCAGCTCGACGCCCCCTGGGTGTCCGGCCATCCCCTCCATCTGCCGGACAGCGGGCGGGCGGATCACAAGGGGCTCCTCGCCCTTCCGTGCCTGAGGTGGCACGGATGTGTGCCTCCTTTCCTATAAATACTGGGGATTCAGCAATTATCATTAGAGGTATTTGTTCCGATGCAAAGGTAGATTAAATAATGAATACGTGTTTGATTTGGGCATTAACATTCTCCAAGCGAGGACTCTCGTCTCCGGCGTCAGATGCCTTTGAAGCCAACGCACATTAAAGACATGAGGTGGGGGATGGAGAAAGCAGCAGGGAGGGATGTGGTTGGGGGGTGCACTGGAATTTCGGGGTGGGAATCTTTGACCTCTCAGGTCAAAGGGACCGAGGTAAATCAGGACCTAGGGTGCTCTCCCCCACCTCCTCAGGCCCACCTCTCTGACTGTGCATTTATTTCTAAAAACCTCCATACCTACAGCAGAATCAACCAATCGGTGGTATTTCCTGAGCACCTCTGGGCACCGAGAACTATCCCAACCACTTGGGAAAGGACAGTAGAGGTAGTCGACCCCAATCCCTGCCTTCGGGGAGTTTACGCTCTAGAAGACACAATGGGCATGCAGTCTGTGGCCAACTCTTTGACCCAATCACGGTCTAAGATTTCCAGGCGGACAAGCCCCCCGGCTGGTGGATGACAGCAGCCCCCCTTTCTGGATCCATCTCCCTCTCTTCCCAATTCCCTTGGTTCCTCTGGAGCAGCAGGCAGGCAATTTCAGGCTAGGCTGTGCGTCCGGAGTGGAATCGAAGGCGTAGGATAAAGCTCCCCAAAGCCTCTTAGACACTCATTGGCTATGGAAATTGATTTTCCCAGCGGCTGGTGCGTGCCCTGGGCGCCCTGCTGCCCCCCGGGCCGGGAACTCACTCTCTAGCGAGAGTTCCTAAAATGATCGGTGCTTCAAGAACAGCCCAGTGGTGGCTGAGAGTGGAGGGCGGGGGCCTCAGGGCTCCCCCTTCTGATCCCATCTTCTCCTCTGGCAGAGGGAGAAAGAGGGAAACGTGGGTTCCCACATCTGCTTTTTTGCTCCCCTTCTGAGTGCATTGCACAGGACTCATTTTCAGACAGAGCTCACCAGGGCCAAATTCTTTAGAGGTTCTTGGGTCTGGGCCTATCATAGGGGTGTTGTACACCTGGAGAGGAGGGGGCCTTGCTGGTCATCCCAAAGATGTGGCAGCAGCATGGAGGGGAATGTGGGGGAACTCTGGACCAAGACCTGACCAGGGCAGCAAAAGCTGGAGAGAGAAGGCTGGTTTTTGTGTTCTTGTAAATAAGTGGCAGCAGCTGGCTTCGGCCTTCTGAAACAGAGGTGGAGGGGACTATGGGCAGGGAGTTGAGCTCCTGCTGGCAGGGTCCAACTTTGCCCCCTATCAGCCCACCTTCCCCCGTGAGCCCTGGCCCCTCCCCTTGGCAGGGCTGTGGGGCAACAAGGGGGAAGGGCCTGGTGGTAAACTCAGAGAGCAGTGCTTCTTCATCGCAGTAAATAATAACTGTGCCCTGACAAATTGAATTATACCTTTTCCACTTCTCTGCCCTATTGATCAGGAGAAAGGAGGAGGTGAATGTTCACGTGTGTGTATATGAAGTTATCCTTGCGATGTCCTGGGGCCTTATCATGGACTGAATAAGGTCAGGTTAACAAAAGAATAAAATGCATTTTGGCAGCAGAAAATCTGTTTCTTCTTGGTTGTCAGGCAAGTTGAGGGTGGGGGAAGGTAAGGAAATTCCATCAATCAGTCTATCGGTGGTATTTATTGAGCACCTTCTGTGGACAGGGCACTGTACTAAGCACTTGGGAGAGAACAATAGAACTAGTAGACCCAATCTCTACCTCTGAGGAACTGGGAGAGATAGATCCTAAGAAAAATCACTGATTAGAGAAAGAAGGAAAGGGGATTATGTAAATTGGGGATTAATAGGGTAGGTAAAACTTGCATGAAATTCCTCCTGGAGGTTGATAGTGAAGGTCTGAAGTAGCAGTTGAAGGGTAAAAGGTGAGGAGATGAGAGATTAATCGGGGAAGGCCTCTTAAAGGAGATTTGATTTCAGAAGGGCTTTGAAGACAGGGAGAATTGCGCATTGGTGTCTATAAAGAAGAAGGGAATTTCAGGCAGAAGGAGGAAATGAACAAGAGGTAAATCATCCATTCAATCAGTGGTATTTATTGAGCACGTACTGTGTGCAGAGCACTGTACTAAGTGCTGGGGAAAATACATTGTAATAGAGTGGTAGAGTGACAGCGAATTTGAGAAAAACAGAGTGTGAGAGTGTGAGCTGGAATGTAGTGGGAGATGATTGAGGGCCTTAAAGTCAATGGTCAAGGAGCTTTTTCTTGATGTGGAGAGGAGTGAGCACCCACTGGAGGTTTATGAGGACCGGGGTGATGAGCACAAAAGGGCGCTTTAGGAAAGTGATCTGGGCAGCAGAATGAAATATGGACTGGAGAGGGGAGAGGCTGGTAGCAGAGAGGTCTGTGAGGAGGCTGATGCAGTAGTCAAGATGGGATAGGACAAGGTTCTGGGCCAGGGTAGGAGACATTTGGATGGAGTTGAGGGTGTAACCTTGGAAATATCGTAGAGGAAAAACCAACAGGATTTGATGACAGACTTGAATCTGGAGGTTGAAAAGGGAGGGAAGAGTCAAGGATAATACCGAGGAGCACTTTGCAGTTTCTGCAGAAAGCTTGAGTTTAGTCTGATCTCACATCTCCTGTCAGAAGTTTAATGATCATCATCATAATAATAATAATGTTGGTATTTGTTAAGCACTTAATGTGTGCAAAGCAGTGTTCTAAGCACTGAGGTAGATACAGCTCTGCCACTTGTCAGCTGTGTGACTGTGGGCAAGTCACTTCACTTCTCTGGGCCTCAGTTACCTCATCTGTAAAATGGGGATTAAGCCTGTGAGCCCCACGTGGGACAACTTGATTCCCCTGTGTCTACCCCAGTGCTTAGAACAGTGCTCTGCACATAGTAAGCACTTAACAAATACCAACATTATTATTATTATACAGGGTAATCAGGTTGTCCCACATGAGGCTCACAGATTTAATCCCCATTTTACAGATGAGGTAACTGAGGCACAGAGAAGTTTAGTGACTTGCTCACAGTCACACAGCTGCCAAGTGGCAGAGCCGGGATTCGAACCCATGACCTCTGACTCCCAAGCCCATGCTCTATTCACTGAGCTACACTGCTTCTCTAATAATAATAATAATTATAATTGTAGTTCTTGTTAAGCATTTGCTATTTGATCAGCACTGTACTAGAGTCAAGATCATTAGGTCGAACACAGTTCCTATCCCATAAGGGGCTCAGTCTAAGTAGAAGGAAGAACAGGTATTGAATCCCAGTTTTACAGATGAGGAAATTGAGACACAGAGAAGTGAAGTGACTAACTCAAGTCGTCGCAGCAAACGAGTGGTCAAATCAGGATTAGAACCCAGGTCCTCTGATTTTCTAGCCCATGTTCTTTCCACTAGGCCACACTGCTTACAGCATTTGGAACAGGAGGCAGAGCTGGAGACAGAGAGAGGATGCGAGGGCCTAGATATTTCTGAAAGCTTAAAAGAAGAGACACAACACTGTATTAGAGAGAACTGATCCTTTCAAGTTCTAATCCAAAATATGCAGTCAAAACACCACCTCTACCAATCACGTCCATCTAATTATTTATCATCATCATCATCATCAATGGTATTTATTGAGTGCTTACTATGTGCAGAACACTCTACTAAGTGCTTGGGAGAGACACATTCCCTGCCCATAGTGAGCTTTCAGTCTAGACAAGGAGACAGACATTGAAATAGATAATTTATAAAATATAATTTAAATATTGGCACATAAATGTTGTGGGGTTGAGGGTGGGGCAAATATCAAATGCCCAGGGGACACAGATGCAAGATGATGCAGAAGGGAGAAGTAACTGGGGAAAAGAGGACTTAATCGGGAATGGAAAGAAGCTTAATAAGGCTTTGAAGGTGAGGAGAGTGGTGTACTGGCATATATGGAAGGGGAGGGAATTCCAGACTAGGGGGAGGATGTGGGAAAGGGGTCGGAGGTCAGACACACAAGATCAGGGCACAGTGAGTAAGCTGGCACTAGAAGAGTAAAGTGTGCGGCCTGGGCAGCAATAGGAGATCAGTGAGGTGAGGCACAAAGTGGTAAACTGATTGAGTGTTTTAAAGCCTGGTTCTCCTCTTATCTCTCTGGCCGGTCATTCTCCGTCTCCTTTGCAGGCTTCTCCTCCCCCTCCCATCCTCTAACTGTTGAGGTTCCTCAAGGGTCAGTTCTTGGCCCTCTTCTGTTCTCCATATACACTCACTCCCTTGGCAAACTCATCCACTCTCATGGCTTCAACTATCATCTCTATGCAGATGACACACAGATCTACATCTCTGCCCCTGTCCTCTCCCCTTCCCTTCAGGCTCGTATCTCCTCCTTCCTCCAGGACGTCTCTACCTGGATGTCTGCCTGCCACCTAAAACTCAACATGACCAAAACTGAGCTCCTCATCTTCCCTCCCAAACCCTTTCCTCTCCCTGACTTCCCTATCACCGTGGATGGTACTACCATCCTTCCCGTCTCTCAGGCCCACAACCTCGGTGTCATCTTTGACTCGGCTCTCTCGTTCACCCCACACATCCAATCCGTTACCAATTCCTGCCGGTCTCACCTTTATAATATCGCCAAGATCCACCCTTTCCTCTCCACCCAAATGGCTACCTTACTGCTACGGGCTCTCGTTATATCTCGGCTAGACTACTGTGTCAGCCTTCTCTCTGATCTCCCTTCCTCCTCTCTCTCCCCGCTCCAGTCTGTTCTTCACTCCGCTGCCCGGGGGTTCATCTTCCTGCAGAAATGCTCTGGGCATGTCACTCCCCTTCTTAAAAACCTCCAGTGGTTGTCTATCAACCTCCGCACAAAACAAAAACTTCTCACTCTAGGCTTCGAGGCTCTCCATCACCTTGCCCCTTCCTACCTCTCCTCCCTTCTCTCTTTCTACTGCCCACCCCGCACGCTTCGCTTCTCTGCCGCCCTCCTCCTCACCGTCCCTCAGTCTCGCCTATCCCGCCGTCGACCCCTGGGCCACGTCCTCCCGCGGTCCTGGAATGCCCTCCATCCTCATCTTCGCCAAACTAATTCTCTTCCCCTCTTCAAAACCCTACTTATAGCTCACCTCCTCCAAGAGGCTTTCCCAGATTGAGCTCCCCTTTTCCCTCTGCTCCCTCTACCCCCCCTTTCACCTCTCCACAGCTAAACCCTCTTCTCCCCCCTTTTCCTCTGCTCCTCTCCCTCTCCCGGCCCATCCCCTCAGCACTGTACTGGTCCGCTCAACTGTGTATATCTTCATCACCCTATTTATTTTGTTAATGAGATGTACATCACGCTGATTCTATTTATTTACTATTGCTTTAATGAGATGTTCTTCCCCTTGATTCTATTTATTGCCATTGTTCTTGTCTGTCTGCCTCCCCCGATTAAACTGTAAGCCCATCAAAGGGTAGGGACTGTCTCTATCTGTTACTGATTTGTACATCCCAAGCACTTAGTATAGTACTCTGCACATAGTAAGCGCTCAATAAATACTAATGAATGAATGAATGAATGAAAGCCAATTGTTAGGAGAAGGAGCAGAAGAAGGAGCAGAAGGAGAAGGAGCAAACCCTGAATGATCAGAAGAAAAGCAGTACATATATACATACACACACACCACATTCATGTTATTGTAAGTTAGAATAGCGTGGAGTTCCAAATGCTTTCCCCATTTTTGCCTTGTTTCCACTTTATAATGGTTATAGAGAGGGACAGGTTTTCATGTCCTAATTTTACATATGGGGAAAATGAGTCACAGAGAGGTAAAGTGACAGCTAGTGAATTAGAGGTGGTGTGAAGTTGGAGTCCCTGGATGGGAATTGAAAATATCCAAGTCCAAGCTCCGGTGCCTCTCTGGGTCCAGGCTGGTTGGGGAATGGATGATGAAGGGTAGATGAAGGTGAGGTTGGTAGGGGGGAAGGTCTTCTCGAGAGCTGAATGTCCATCAGGATTAAAGTTAGAATCCTCTGGATCAGTTAATTAAGCAATAAATCAGTGGTACTGATCTAGCACTTAACATGTGCAGAACACTGTACTAAGCACTTGGCGAGGGCAAAAGAGATCAGTCAATCAATCAATGGTATTTATTGGGCACTTACTATGTGCAGAGCACTGTACTAACCACTTTGGAGAGTATAATGCAACAAAATTAGCAGAAATGTTCCCTGTCCTTAATGAACTCTCAATCTAGAGTGGGAGCCAGACATGAATACAAAGAAATAATGTATAATTTAAAGATATGTCCTAAGTGCTGTAGGGTTGGGGGTGGAGGGAATATCAAATATCCATAGCTCAGAGATCCAAGTGCGGAGACAATGCAGAAGGGAGAATGACCTGGGGACAAAGAGGACTTAATCAGGGAAGGTTTTGAAGGTGTTGAGAGTGGTGGTCTGGCGTATATGGAGGGGGAGGGAGTTCTAGGCCAGGGGAAGGATGTGGGCAAGGGGTCGGCAGCAAGACAGACGAGATCAGGGGACAGTGAATAAGCTGGTGCTAGAGGAGCGGAGTGTGCGGGCTGGGCTATAGAAGGAGACTTAGTAAGGTGAGGTAGGATAGATCGAGCTGATTGAGTGCTTTAAAATCGATGATAAGGAGTAGAGGTAGTAGACATGATCCCAGACCTTGAGAAGTTTCCAGTCTAGAGGAGGAGAAAGACATTAAAATAAGTTACAGGTAGGGGCAAGCAATGGAGTATAAAGGAAAGGACATAAATGCTACTGGGGTAGGGAGGCTGGGTACCCAAGTCCTTAGAGGGTGAGTAGGCTAGTGTGTGTATGACGCCCAAGTGTTAGAGTAGCAGAAGTGGGTGGGACAATGAGAGTTAATCGGGGAAGGACTCTTGGAGGAGATGGCATTTTCGAAGGGTTTTGAAGGTGGGGAGAGTGGTGGTCTCCCAGCTTTAAAGGGCAAGGGAGCTCCAGATGGGAGGTCTGGTGTGAGCAAGGTGTCGAAGGCCAGAGAGATGGCACCGAGGCCCAGTGAGCCGGCTCGTTTGAGAGGAGTGAGGCGCCCGACCTGGGGTAATGTGGGACAGGAGGGAGGACAAGGGAAGGTGAGAGACGAGGCAGACGGAATCACCTCAGAAGGAATAGCTGGTGTGAGGCCTGCTGGTTGGATAGCATTCCCTGGGGACTGACCGACAGTCCAGGCAAAGGGGGTGGGTGGGGCTGAAGGAACAGGAATAAGGATGTGGAGGGAGGTGGCCTAGAATCAATAAATCAGTCAGTGATATTGAGAGCTTACTATCTGCAGAACATTGTTCTAAGCACTTGGGAGAGTTCAGTACAAAAAATCAAATATTATAATTCTTTGTGCATTTGTTACGGGCTTTAAAAATTCTATTTATTCAGTGTTTACTATAGGCCAGTCTCTGTACAAAGTGCTAGGGGTAGATACAAGCTAATCAGGTTGGACACAGTCCCTGTCCCACATGGGGGTCACAGTCTTAACCTCATTTCACAGATGAGATAAGTGAAGCACAGAGAAGTAAGTGACTGGCCCAAGGTCATGCAGCAGACAAAGAGTGGAGTCAGGATTAGTCCTTCTGACTCTTAGGCCTGAGCTCTATCCACTACGCCGCATTGCTTCTCCAAGCGCTTACTATGTTTCGAGCACCGTTGTAAGCACTTGGGGTAGATACTATTAATCAGGTTGGAAAAACAGTCTCTGGTATACATGGGCCTCACAATATAAGTAGGGGGGAGGAGGTAACAGATATTTACAGATGAGGAAGCTGAAATAAAGTCAAATGATTTGTCCAAAGGCAAGGCAAGTGTCGGAGCTGAGATTAGAACCAGGTCCTCTGAATTTTAGGCCCAGGCTCTTTCCACTAGACCACACTGTTCCTCAGGCAAAGACAATCCCTGCCCCAGGAAGCTCACAGACTAGAGGACGAGTTTGTCCTAAAAATAGACAAATGTCAGACACCTCCCCATCATCAGATCTCCGAGCCCTTCCTTCCATCTCACACACTGCCTGTTGTCCCATCTCCTTCCCTCAGCTTCTCAAGCCCTTTTTCCTTTCCTTCATCCTGGGCTTGACCCACCCCCAACATCACAAGTGGTATTTACTGAGCTCTTATGGTGTGCAGGACACTGGTTCTGAGTGCTTAGTGGAGTTCAGCAGGAGGTCACACCACTCCAGGGGCTAACCCTTTAAAGCTCCTTCCACCAAACAGGGGATACTTGAGAGAGTTCATTCATTCACTCATTCAATAATATTTATTGAGCGCTTACTATATGCAGAGCACTGTACTAAGCCCTGGCTAGTGGAAAGAGCATGGGCCTGCAAGTCAGAGGACCCTGGTCCTAGTCCTGGCTCTGCCACTTGCCTGCTCAGTGATCTTGGACAAGTCAGTTCACTTCTCTGATCCTCAGTTTCCTCATGTGTACAATGGGGATTCCAATCTCTCTGACTTCTGTGGTGAACCCAACGTGGACAGGGACCGGGTGCGACCGAACGATCTTGTAATGGCCCCAGAACTTAGCACAGTGCTTGGCACATAGTATGTGCTTAACATTTGCCACAGCTATTATTAAGGAAGGAGAATGAGAATGGATAACAATTTGTCTTCTAAATTCCTCACTTTTCCTCCTAACAAGCCCCTGTGGCCCTCTCATCCATGAATTTATCTCTGAACCGATTGATATTTCGGCTCTGCACAACTTCAAGTGAGAGCAAATTCCAAATACTGACTCCCCGCTGCGTAGAGAAATGCTTCTTTTTGTTTGCTTCTCACCCTCTCACCTTCAAACCTTGACGGGTGTCCTTTATCCCGTTGTGGAGTTTGGTGAAAAATAATTTCTTGTTCACCAGCCCCATAGGCTTCAGGCTTTTGTAGGCGTCTCTCAGCTTCCTGTCTCCAGGCTGAGGAACCTTAATCTTTTCAGACATTTTCTGATTCATTCAGCCTCCTGTCCCTCTCCTCATTCCACCCCATCGTGCTTTTCAGTAGCCAGTCAGTCGATAGTATTTATTGAGCACTTACTGGGTGCAGAGCATTGTATTAAGTGCTAGGAGAGTACGATATAACAATGGAGACCCTACTGACTTGCGTTCAAAGACTCCTCTCCCTCCATTACTGGGGCTTTGCTCCTTGAAGGCCTATGAGCCTTTGTCTTGTCCTCCCACTTTCTTTCAGTAGGATTCTGAATTGAGTGCAGAGCCCTGTGCTAAGCACTTAGGAGTAGTGTGGACAAAGAAGGCACGATCCCGGCCCACGAAGAGCCTCTAGACTGTAAACCCCTACTTCTAGACTTTAAGCTCCTTGTGGGCAGGGATTGTGTCAACCAACTGAATTGTACTGTACTCTCCCAAGTGCTTTGTACAGTGCCCACAAACCATGCCCAGGGCCCTTTAGACTGGTAAACTCCTCCCTCCAGGCTGTAAGTTCCTTGTGGGCAGGGATTTTGTCTGCCAACCCTATTGTATTGTACTCTCCATGCTCTTAGTACAAGCACTCTACACCCAGTAACTGGGGAAACCAAAAGAAAATGACTTACGAAGAGAAAGAAGGGCTCAAGTAGTCTGTAAACTGATAGGTACAAAAGTGTAATGGCAGATAGTGAATAAAAAAGTGCAGCAGGAGATAGTGATCAATCATTCAATCAATCAATCATATTTATTGAATGCTTACTGTGTGCAGAGTGCCGAACTAAGAGATTGGGAGAGTAAGTCTGTAGGACCCTCTAGACTGTAAGCTCATTTTGGGCAGGGAACATGTTTCTTATATTGTTATTTTGCACTCTGCTCACAGTAAGTGCTCAATAAATACGACTGACTGACTGAATGACTGACTGACTACAGTATAACAGAATAGGTAGACACATTCTCTGCCCACCACGAAATTACAGTCTAGAAAGGGAGACAGACATTAACATAAATAAATAGACTACGGATATGAATATAAGTAGCTGGGGCTAAGGGGGTAACAGGAATAAAGGGAGCAAGTCAAGGTGATGCAGTAGGGAGTCGGAGAAAATGAAATGAGGGCTTAGTCAGGGAAGACCTCTTGGAGGAGATGTGCCTTCATTAAGGCTTGGAAGTTGGGAGAGAGTGATTGTCTGTTGGATATAAAGAAGGAGGATGTTCCAGACCAGCGGCAGGAGGTGGATGAGAGGTCAGTAGTGAGATAGCTGAAAATAAGATACAGTGAACAGGTTGGTATTAGAAGAGTGAAGTGTGCGGGCTGAGTTGTAGTAGGAGAGCAGGGAGGTGAGGTAGGAGGGGGCAAGGCGACTGAGTGTTTTAAAGCAGATGGCCAGGAGTTTCTGTTTCATGTGAGGTGGATGGGCAACCACTAGGGCTTCTCGAGGAGTGGGGAAACATGGAAATTTGTAGAAAAATGATCCAGGCAGCATAGTGAAGTATGGAATGCAGTGGGGAGAGTCAGGAGGCAGGAAGGTCAGCAAGGAGGTTGTTACAGTAATCAAGGTAGGATTGGATAAGTGCTTGGATTACTATGATAGCAATGTTGTTTTAGCAATGTTGTGAAGTCTGAACCAACAGGATTTAGTGATAGATTGAATATGTGTGTTGAATGAGAGAGTGGAGTCAAGGATAACACCAGGTTATGGGGTTGTGAGACAGGAAGGATGGTGGTGCTGTCTACAGTGATGGGAAAGTGAAGGAGAGGACAAGGTTTGGATTGAAGATAAGGAGTTCTATTTTGGACATGTTATGTTTGAGGTGATGGCAGGACATCCAATTCGAGATGTCTTGAAGGCAGGAGGAAATGTGAGACTGCAGAGAGGAAGAGAGATCGAGGCTGGGGCTGTAACTTTGGGAATCATCCACATTGAGGTGGTAGTTGAAGCCATGGGAGCAAAGGAATTCTTCAGGAGAGTGGGTGTAGATGGAGAATAGAAAGAGACCCATAAATGAACCTTGAGGAACTCCCACAGTTAGGGAGAGAGAGACAGAGGAGGAGCCTGTGAAAGAGACTGAGAATGAGAGTTCAGACAGAGAAAAGGAGATACAGGAGAAGACAATGTCAGTGAACCCAAAGTTGGATTATATTTCCAGAAGAAGGGGGTGGTTAAAAGTGAGTGCAAAAGTGCTAAGTTGAGAGCTGAGGTGGAGAAGAATTAATCGGGAAAAGCTTCTTAGAGTGGGATTTCAGCAGGGTTTTTAAGGTGGGGATCACTGCACTCTGGTGGACTTGAAGGGGGCAGGAATTCCAGGGGGAATGAAGTGTGGGAGAAATGGATCAGAGGTTAGAAATAAAGGTGGCAGTTATTAAGCGGTTGATATATGCTGGGACTGATACAATATAATCATTACGGACACAGTCCCTGTCCCACATGGAGTTCATAATTCACAGTCTATTCGAAGAGATATTGAATCTCTATTTCACAGATAGGGAAAGTGTGGCCCAGAGAAGTGAAGTGACTTGCCCAAGGTCACCCAGCAGGCAAATGGCAAAGCCAAGATTAGAACCGGGTTCTCTGACTCCCAGGCCTATGGGATTTCTACTGGACCACATGGCTTCGCTAATGACAGTTGGGGCATTTGTTAGGTGTTTACTATGTGCCAAACACTGTACTGTGCACTGGAGTAGATACAAGTTCAAACACAGTTCTGGTCTTACATGGATCTCACACTCTAAAAGGGAGGAAGAGCATTTATTGATCCTCCATTTTCCAAATGAAGAAACTGAGACCCAGAGAAGTTAAGTGACTTGTCCAAGGTCACACAGCAGGCAAATGGCAGAGCTGGGATGAGAACAGAGGGCCTCTATCTCCCTGGCCTGTGTGCTATCTACTAGGCCCCATAGCTTCTCAAATAACAACTGGGACATTTGTTAAGTGCTATGTACCAAGTACTGTACCGTACTAAGCGCTGGGGTAGATACAAGATCATTTTCCCTTTTCCTGTTCCTCGTCCTCACTTCTAGGCTCCTCAGCTTCCATTTTCAACTCTCCTTATGCCTTACCACTCTCCCTTCTCACCTTTCTCCCTCATTTTTTAATGTATTTGTTAATCACTTATAATGTACTTACTTAATGTAAAGTGTTAATCACTTTACTAAGCACTGGGGTAGATATAAGCTAAACGGGATGAACATAGTCCATGCTCTACCTGGAGCTCTAGGTCTTAATCCCCATTTTACAGATGAGGTAACGGAGGTACAGAGAAGTTGTAACTTGCTCAAGGTCACACAGCGGACAAGGGGCAGAACTGGGATTAGAACGCAGGTCCTTCTGACTCCCCAGCCCATGCTTTATCCTCTAAGCTATGCCGGTTCTCTCCCTCTCTCCTTCATTCCCTTTCTCCCTCTGTTACTCATTTTCTTTTTCCCCTCTTTCGGGATTCTCTCCAATTTCTTATCCTGTGGCTGCCTCCCAGCCATCGCTAATTATGTCTGGAAAGAGATGGGGAACTGAAGAGAAAACAGCAGATTGTTTTAAAAAATCCCAACGACCCCAGCTAAAAGCGCGTGGTATTTCTAGAACATCTTTCTCCATTTGTGCTGGAAGCCCCTGAAAGACACCACCCCGGTGAACTCACCTTCTGAAAAAGAAGCAGTAATGATCCTTGGAGTGTTGACCGAAAATTTGATTCTGCCCTAGGCAAGATAATAACTGTGGTATTTGTTAAGTGCTCTAATGTGTCAATGCTGTGGTACATATAAAATAATCAATCAGGCACAGCCCCTGTCCCCCACCGGGGTTCACCATCTAAGTAGGAGGGAGAACAGGTATTCAATCCTCATTTTAGAGATGAGGAAACTGAGGTCCAAAGAAGTTGTGTCTTTCCCAAGATCACACAGCAAGCATGAGCCCATTTGGTAGACTAGTGAGCCCATTGTTGGGTAGGGATTGTCTCTTATCTGTTGCTGAATTGTACTTTTGAAGCGCTTAGTACAGTGCTCTGCACGCAGTAAGGGCTCAATAAATACAACTGAATGAATGAATGAAAGTAGCGGAGCTGGGATTAGAACTGCCAGGCCTGTGCTCTTTCCACTAGGCCACACTGCTTCTCGAGATAACCGAACGGATAATAAGTGAGAAATTTTTTATTAATGGTATTTGTTAAGCACTTACTGTGTGTCCACGCTGTTCTAAAGTGCTGGGGTAGATGCAAGTCAATCAAGTGGGGCCCAGTCCCTGTCCCACATGGGGCTACAGTTTAAGTAGGAGGGAGCAAATGTATTCAATTCCCATTTTACAGATAAGGCAACTGAGGCATTGAGAAATTAAGGGAACTGCCCATGGTCACACAACGGGCAATCTGCAGAGCTAGGATTAGAACCCAGATCCTCTGACCTCCAGGCCCGGTGGCCTTTCCACTAGGCCATGCTGCTTCTCAATATCAAGTTGTTTAACATTTAGAAGGGAGTAAAGTCATTAGCAAGAAGCAGCTTTTGGAATCTGCTGAGAGAGCCGCTGTGAGTACACGAGCGCTTTTCTTGGTCGGAGTGCCGCCTGCAAGAAGAGCAGATGACGGGGAGGCAGGAAATGGGAAATGTGGGGCTTTGGGCACGATGTTGGCGGCAGCCTCATGGCCAGTGTTTCCTCATAAGGTAAGTGGCGCTGCTTCGAGTTAAGACGTAGCTAAGCGGGTAGGAAGCCGGCAGGGAGACGTTAAAGAAGGGTGAGAATGAGTGAGTGTCCAAGAATGGCAGGCAGTGGGTGGTGTGCGATGGGGCTTTATTAATGATCTTGAAGAGAGGGTAACGAGCAAGCTAATTCCAGGCTCTGTAGTTTGTGATCAGGCTAATTTGGGAGGCGCTGCTTACACCAGCGAGGACGGAGAAATCACCGGAATGGACCACAGAGAGCAGGGAGACCTGAGTCCGGGTCCGAACAAGAGAACACCTGCTCGGAGGAGACACGGGAGGAAGCGTCTTGGGGGGAGACTTAATCCGAACCCGGTGAGCAGGGGTCGGGAGGTGATGGGGGAGGGAGGCGGAGAAGGAGTCAAGCAGCAGCGTGGGCGGGGTTGGCAGATGAAAGACCAATTACATGGCAGAGAGGAATGCAGAATGGGAAAGGCCGAGGAGATTAATACTCAACCAGTACTATTTATTGAGCGCTTACTGTTTGCTGACCACTTTACGAAATGCTTGAGAGAGGACAACAGAGTAGAGAGACGTGATTCCCGCCCTTGAGGAGCTTACAGTCTAGGAGAATGGAAGCCAAAGAGCATAGACCCCGCCGCCAAAACCTCTCTGCACTTGGATCTGTACTCTTTGCGTACTTGATATTCGCCCCACCTTCAGCTCAAAACACTTACTCGGGGCTGAGAAGCAGCATTCTCTAGTAGAAAGAGCATGGGCTTGAGAGTCTCAGAGGACCTGGGTTCTAATTCCCTACTCTGCCATGTACCTGCTGTGTGATCTTGGGCAAGTCACTTAACTTCTCTGGGCCTTGATTTCCTCACCCGCAAAATAGATTTCCGCTTAAACTGTGAGCTCCAAGTGTGACCTGATTATACTGTATCTACCCCGGCGCTTAGTACAGTGCTTGACGCATAGTAAGTGCTTAACAGATACTTATGTACATAACTGTAAATTATTTATCTCTATTAGTGTCTGTCTCCCCCTCTAGACTGTAAGCTCCTTGTGGGAAGGGAACGTGTCTACCAACTCTCTTGTATTGTCCTCTCCCAAGCTCTTAGTACAGTGCTCTGCACACTGTAAGTGCTCAATAAATATGATTGAATGAATGAATGAATTAGTATCACGCTCTGCATGCAATCAGGGTTCAGTAACTACAGTTGATTTATGGATTGATTGATTAGTACAGCGCAAAGTCAGCACTCAATAAATACCATTGATCGATTGATCCAAGTGGCCTAGCGGGACTGGTTTCTCCCTTGGAGGGCTGGCTTAGGTTACTGTCAGCTAATTGGGATTTCTCAGTATCCACAATTCAGGTAACCCACTGTTGGGAGGTCAGGACCCAGGCTTCCCAGACCCAGAAGTATTTCTGGAAACAGGACACCCGAGGAGATTACCTAGCCCAACTTTAATCGATCAGTCAATATCATTGATTAAGTACCTACGGTGTGCAGGGTACCAAGAACTTGGCAGAGCACAGTAGAATTGGCAGATGCCGGCCTCCGTTAGGGCTGATGAAGACTACCCTGTGGCCAAACCTTCCCCTCCTTCATAACCTGAGACTTACAGAGGTCTAACCTCCATTCTTCTTGCTGCACTGTGAACCTGGGAACTCGGGTCCTGGGCTCTCTGCTCAGAAGGGGTGCCCAGCAGTCACCTTGCTTACACTAGACCTTCAGAGATGTCAGTCATCTTATGGTCTTGTAGTCCTCAAGCTAAATCAGTCTCATTCCTCTGATCTTCCCTCTGATGCTCCAGGCGTCGGCGTGCTCATCACCAACAAGTTTCCTGCCCCTCTGGCTCCGCCTTGCCTCTGTTGCCACCATCTCGGGGGT
Organism: Ornithorhynchus anatinus; assembly: GCF_004115215.2. Lineage (NCBI taxonomy): Eukaryota > Metazoa > Chordata > Mammalia > Monotremata > Ornithorhynchidae > Ornithorhynchus > Ornithorhynchus anatinus. The sequence goes on along the minus strand of NC_041732.1, from coordinate 12,682,179 downwards.
GGGAGGCAGCTGGCACAGAGAAAGCAAGCCTCTGTCTTCCACCTCGGCTGAGCCAGAGTTGGTGATGCCCTAGTAACATTTAGCTCTGGCTATGGCTTCCCTCCAGGTGGGTGAAAAGGGTCTACCCATCCCAACCTGGGCCCAGCCCCCACCCCGATGCAGGGACTGCTCACTGCTCCAGCCCTACTAGGTCTCTGCCGGACCAGGGTTTCTCCCAGACTTGAGCCCCTCCCTTCTCTTCTCCTCCTCTTCTCTTCTCCTCCTTCTCTTCTCTTATCCTCCTTCTCCCACTGCCCCCGCCAAGCCTTCTCTGCTCCATTCACCCTTCTCCTCTCCCCTACTCTTTCTCTTTCTCCTCTCCTCCTGCTGCTGGGGGTTCCTGGGCAAAAGGGGCCTAGGGCTGCAAGATGGTCAGTTGCCTGGATCTAACAGCAACAGCAAGTGGCCCCCTGACAGCTGTCTGGGGGAGTTCCCAAGGTGTTGAAAGGAGGCGGGTCCCTTCTCTGGTTAACTGCTCTCTCTGGAGCCTCATTTCCAAGTTATTGAGCAGGGACCGGCTGCTTGTTGGGGTCCAGGACAGACCTACCCTGTGGCTGAGCAGACTCTGACCCCTTGCTGGCCAGCTACAGTCCGCGACTTGGGCAGGGGCAAGGGTGAGCTGGGGCAGGGTGGGGGACTCTGTCGACCCTCCCTTGGTCACGCCTCATCCTGCCACAACTATCAGACCCTGGACTAAGGCCCACCACTCACAGAAGCCAGCCACCGCTCAACGAGAGCCAGCCACCACGACCTTTCCTCCTGCCAGGCCTATTTAGGAATCGATCCACATCCGGACAAGGGATTGGCATTCCCGTCACAGCATCACTCCATCACCGCTTCTATTAAACTCATTTGCTATCTAAAGGAATTCATTTTCCACTTTGTTTGCCCACAATAGAAGAAAAAACAAAAAACAGGAACGAGGGACCGGGTAGGAGCAGATGGGCAGAAGAAGGAGAAGGAGCTTGAGGGTCCACGGCTGCCCAGGCGGGGGCAGGGCTGGTAGGCAGGGGTCACTCTCCTCCATATGCACTCAACTGCCAAGATGGATCCTGGCTAGGTTAACTGTACTTTTTCATGGATTGAGAGCCTGACAGCTCCCTCGTTTCCCATTCTCCAGTGAATGCTCATGACCAATAAGATGGCAGCGTTAGAGGGGAATTTTTTTTTACCTTGTTGCCCCCCACCGAGAGACCACACTACCCACTCTGCAAAGGCAGAATCTATTTCTTGCAACAAATTCTCACTCTCCCCATTCCAATGCCCCCATCCTTCTTCCACCTCCCAGAGTAGAAGCAGCGTGGCCTAGTGGAAAGAGCACAGGGTTGGGCGTCAGAGGACCTGGGTTCTAATCTCAGCTCCTCCGCTTGTCTGCTCTGCAACCTGGGGCAAGTCCCTTCACTTCTCTGGGCTTCAGTTTCCTCATCTGCCAAATGGGAATTTGATACCTGTTCTCACATCCCCTTAGACCACGAGCCCCATATGGGACAGGGATCGTGTCTGACCCGGTAATCGGACTTCTACTACAGTGCTTGGCACGTAGTAAGTGTTAATAAATTGCCCCAGTTTTGGGCTATTATTGAGCAGGCTGGTGGACCCTGTTCTGTTTGCCAAAGCTAAGATCACTAGTTTGACCCTTCCCAGGAAGCCTGCCACCAGCCTCACTTATCTGATGCTCTCCCAGACCCTGAGATCATTCATCCAGCAGCCATATGTATTCCGCTCATCTCCCCATCATCCTTCAACCTAGAAACCCCCGAGGAGCAGTGACCTAGATCATTTCAGGAGGGACACTCCGGTTCCCGAGAGTCAGCCCTGTCCCTCAGTGCCTCCTCTCACCCACGAGGAGTCGATTGTATTTATAGGCCGTGGGCACGTGTGTACCTTCCTAAAACCTCTTCCTCTTTACCTCCCCAAGCATCCTGCCCCTGTCCCTCCCTGGGGCATGTTGTGAACGGAGTCATAAAGCCTCCACTCCCACACCCCACCAGCCCTGTCCTCCATCCCACCCTCCTCCTTTGTACATTGTGTGTTTGCTCCTGCTTCCTGGGGTCAACCAGCCACGCTGTGCACACTCCTGCCCAGTGGCTTCATCAAGTCATCTCTGGAGGAGAGCCCCCTATACTGGAGAAATCCTCTGCCCCCTTGGCTTCCCCGTTGTCCCCAAGCTTCCAGGGTCAGCGGCTGCTGGTGATTGGTCTGCCACTTCCATTCTCCATCTCCCAGCTTGGGCACACACCTCCTGCCGGCTGCCAACAGAAATATCCATCCAAGTCGCTCTCTGTAACAGGCCCGAAGGAGGGAGGAGTGGGAGGACCAGGAGGGCAGGCATGGGGGGGCAAAAGCTTTAATTACTAGCCTGGCCTTGTGGAAAGAGCTCAGACCTGGGAGTCAGAGGACCTGGGTTTTAATCTCCGCTTTGCCACTGATCTGCTGTGTTACTTTGGGCAAATCACTCAACTTCTCTGTGCTTTTGTTTTCTTATCTGTAAAATGGGGTTACGGTACCTGTTCTTCCTTGTACTTAGATTGCGAACCGCACGTGGAGCAGGGATTGTGTCCAATTTGATTATCTTGGTACATATTAAATGCTTAACTGTTATTATTATTATTATTATGGAATTTCAGGTCTCCAGAAGTCCTGGTCCCAGCTCCAGGCAATCAATCAGTAGTATTTATTGAGAATTTACTGTGTGCAGAGTGCTGTATTAATTAGTTGGGAGAGTGTAGTTCACAAAGTTACCAGACATACTCCCTGCCCACAGGAAGCTTACAGTGTAGAGGGGGAGGCATTTATTAAAATGAATTATGACTATGTACGTTAAGTTTTATAGGGCTGAGGGCGGGGTGAATATCAAGTGCCCAAAGGGTACAGATCTGAGTTCATAGACAATGCAGAAGGGAGAGAGAATAGGAGAAAATAGGGCTTAATCAGGGAAGGCCTCTTGGAGGAGGTATGATTTTAATAAGACTTTGAAAATGGGGAGAGGGGTTGTCTGGGAGATATGGAGGGGGAGACAGGTACCCAGAGACCCAGGGAGCCTGTGCTGCCTAGTCGAGGGTTTCTGAAGCAAACGCCAGTGATGCAGTTTGCCTCGTCCCAGCTCCTTCCCCCACATCCAGGGAACAGATGGTTTCATCTTGGCATCGGGAGAAGCTGGATCCGCATTTGTGTTGTGGTGTGTGGTTTTTTTTTTTAATTTGACACATTTTGTCACGTCCTGGTGCATCAGAACATTAAAGGGGGTGGGAAGTGTTAAGAATGTTTTAACTTGCAAGTTTGTAAGAATTCCATGGTCCCCTCACCGCCTCCCCCTCCCCCTCACACTGGCACTCACCACTCTCCCCTCCTGCCTCCCATCTGTCACCCTGTCCCCATTTGGGGAGGACCTGCCATTTATAACTCCCTGGGAGCGGGGAGAGCTGGGCTGTGCCAGAAAGGCTGGAGAGAAAGCCGAAGAAGGAACAGAGGGGGTGTGAGTGGGGATGGGCTGGAGGGAGACCAGCAGGAGAAAGAGCATAAAGAGGGAAGTGGCCTATGGGAGGTGGGAGTGGAGGAAAGGGCAGGGGCTCAAATGAGGAGGGAAAGGAGGAGGAGGTGAAGTGCTCAGAGGACAAGGAAAGGGAGGATGGGGGTAGAGGCCCAGGGGAGATGGGAAAGGAGGAGAAAGTGAGGTGCTCAGGGGAGAAGAGAAGAAGTAAGTAAGGGGGAGCTTGGAAGAGGAGGGAGGGTATGAGGAAAGGGAGGGGTGTGGAAGGGAGGAGGGTGGGAAGGAGAAAAGACCCAGTAAGGGGTGGGTGACAGAGTCCTGAGGCGGGCACGGTTCTGTGCACGGAGGATCAGAGGATGGGGTGGGAGCAAGAAACAGTGTCAGGAGAGAGAGGGTAAAGCTGAGGGCAGGAGCGACAACGAGGGGCTGCTCAGCTGAAGGAGGCAACTTGGAGTCTGATGATGGGGGGCAAGGGAGGGAGCAGGGAGGCAGGGATGGAGAGGGCAGTGTATTCATTGGCTTTCCCAGCCTACTGGGGCCAGTGATTAAAAAATAGAGAACTGTTGGACCTCTTGGGGGGCGGGGAGGGGAGGTCATGTGCGTGCATATATTTAGGTGCGTTTTGGCCATGCATGCATATGTGTGTCCCCATGTATATGTATGTGTACGTGTGTGTGCCTGTAGCAGCAGCATAATAGTTATAGCATGAGCCTGGGAGTCAGAAGGACCTGGATTCTAATCCCGGCTCCACCTCTTGATTGCTGCGTTACCTTGGCCAGGTCACTTAACTGCTTTGTGCCTCAGTTACATCATCTGTGAAATGGAGATGAAGACTGTGAGCCCCATGTGGGTCATCGACAGTGTCCAACCCAATTATCTTGCATCTCCCCAGTGCTTAGTACAGTGCTTGGCACATAGTGACTGCTTAATAAATCCTTTGTAAAAAAGTGTGTGTGTGTGTCTGTGTGTGCACATAGGTGTATGTGTGTGTGTGTGTGTGTATGTTTGTGTATGATTTTTGCTCCTTTTCTTTCAGTACGTTATTTTCCTGGCTGGGGGTCAACTTGTGGGCAGAGTCTGTGTAAAAGACAATCGAGCCACCGCGGAGAGTGGCAGCTTTGTGGGGGGCAGGGCTAAGCAGGGGGGGAGAGGGGAATGGGCCGGCTGGGGGAGGGGGGACAGGCTGGCTGGAAGCAGTGTGCATGGTGGGCCGGTGGGTGGGAAAGTGTGTGGCACCTCTTAGAAAGCACAGTCCTGCCCAGTGAGCCAGAGCTGCCCAGACCTTCCCAGCATTGCCCTGCACCGACCACTCCCACCCACCACTGACCACTGCCATCCAGCACTGAGCCCAGAGAAGAAGGGGACAGCAGTAATCAGGCAGACAGAGATCCCCATTCATCCCTTTCTATCTGGGTTGGTGTCTATCTCTGCCCGTTCCTTCTCTCTTCCCACACTCCCGCACAGCAGACAGCATGGGTCTTTCTGGAGTAAATAGTTGGAGCCCAGCGATCGTGGAAATGGGCCGAGGGGGAGGACAGGGATCGTGACGATGAATTGAAGAAAGAGTGGGTGGAGGTGATTGGTGAAAACTTCCTGGAGGAGGTGGAGTGTGAGTTGGGATGGAAAGATGGGAAAAAGGTGAGAAAGGAGGCAGCACTGCCCAGGGCTGGGTTTGTCCTGAAGTGTGTCAGAATTGTCCCTTCATTTTGTTTCCCCTTATGGTATTTGTTAAGCTCTTACCGTGAGCCAGGCACTATACTAAACACTGGGGTAGAAACGAGATAATCAGGTCGGACATAGTCCACATCCCATATGGAGAACATAGTCTTAATCCCTATTTTACAGATGAGGTAACTGAGACCCAGAGAAATGAAATGATTTGCCCAAGGTAAATAAGTACTAGATCCGGGATTAGAACCCAGGACCTCTGACTCCCAGTCCTCCGTTCTATCCACTGATCAACACTGCTTCCACCAGGCCATGCTCCTGGGGCCAGCTGGGGGAGATGACCAGTAATCCCTGGCTCTGCAACTGCTGGGGTGGGGTTGGGGGGCGGGATGGGACCTCCAGTTCACCCCTGCTGTAGCCTTGAGGAGCTATTAAATGGCTCAAGCCCACAGGCCTCAAACTGATGCCAGCTTCTCATCCAAATCATGTTGTTGAATCAGGGCGTGCACTCTCTCCCATCACTCACCTCTCTCTCTCTCTTTTAAATGTTATTTGTTAAGTACTTACTCTTTGCCAGGAACTGTATTAAGTCCTGAGGTAGATACAAGAGAATCTGATTGGACACAGTCTCTGTCCCACATGGGGCACCCAGTTTAAGTAGAAGGGAGAACAGGTATTGAATCCCCATTTTACAGATGAGGAAACTGAGGCACAAAGAAGTTCGGTCTCTGTCTCTGTCTCTCTCGGAATCAGGAGCTTTGATACAGTTCAGCAGATCTGGAATTGCTAACTAGTACGAAAAATAAACAATTTACACTGGCTGAGCTGGGAATGGATGAGGCTCAGAGAGGAGGAGGTGGGGGAGGCAAAGGAGAAGAGGTGAAGTAAAAGGAGGAGGAGGAGGAGGAAGAGAAGGAGGAAGAGGAGCTGGTCCCCTAACAGGCATTCCTGTTGCCTAGAGTCTGGCTCTTTCCTCTCCTGGGGAGTGGGTGCTCTTATTTTCCAATTGATGGGCACAATGCAGCCAGAACGTGGGGAAAGGGAATGATTGGACCCTCTGGTTTCATTACTAGCCATCGGGTAGCCCAAGACTTCTTCCCTTCTGTTTTTAGTGAAGCAGTGAGGTCTAGTGTACATAGCCATCTGTAATTTATTTTAAGGTCTGTCTTCTAAATTTACAGATAGCGAGGGCTGTGGTGGACAGAAATCTCTGTTCTGTATAGGCAAGGATTATGGTTATGTGCTCTATCGTACTGTCGTCTCCCAAACGCTTCGTCCAATGTTCTACACACAGCAAACATTCAATAAATACCATTGATTGACTGACTGATTGCTTGATAGTGGAAAGAGCACAGGAATGGGAGTCTGGTGACCCAGGTTCTAATCCCAACTCTGCCATTGGCCTGCTGCATGACCATGGGAAAGTCGCTTATCCAAGCCCCTGTTCCTGCCCCCACTCCATCCCTCACCTCAATCATCTGGCCACCTACTTCATTAGGAAAATTAACATCATCAGGTCTCAGCTCCCCAAAGTCACTCCTCCCCCTTCTCTATCCCCCTCCGCTCTCAACCCCCTCCTCTACTTTCCCATCCCTCCCAGCAGTATCTTCAGAGGAGATCTCCTCCCTCAAGTGCCACCCCCTCCAGCTGTGCTTCGGACCCCGTCCCAACTCATCTTATAAAAACTCTTACCCCTTCCCTCCTCTCCTCCTTAACTTCCGTCTTCAACCGCTCATTCTCCAGTGCCTTTTTCCCCTCTGCCTTCAAACATGCCCATGTCTCCTTTGTCCTAAAAAAACCCCACTGCCCCTTCCAGTTATCACCCTATCCCCCTCCTACCCTTCTTTTCCAAACTCCTAGAGCAAGTCGTCTACACTCACTGACTCGAATTCCTCAACTCCAGCTCTCTCCTGGACTCCTTCCAATCTGTCTTACATCCCCTCTGGTCCACCGAAACTGCCTTCTCAAAGGTCACCAATGACCTCCTTCTTGCCAAATCCAATGGCTCCTATTCTATCCTAATCCCCCTCAACCTCTCAGCTGCCTTTGACACTGTCGACCATCCCTTTCTCCTCAACACGTTATACAACCTTGGCTTCATGGACTCCATCTTCTCCTGATTCTCCTCATCTCTCTGGCCCTTCATTCTCGATCTCCTTTCCGGGCTCCTCCTTCCCCTCCCATCCCCTAACTGTAGGGGTTCCTCAAGGGTCAGTTCTTGGTCCCCTTCTGTTCTCCATCTATACTCACTCCCTTGGTGAACTCATTTGCTCCCCCTGCTTCAACTATCATCTCTAAGCAGATGACCCCCAAATCTACATCTCCTCCTCTGTTCTCCCTCCTTCCCTCCAGGTTCGTATCTCCTTCTGCCTTTAGGACATCTCCACCTGGATGTCTGCCCACCAATTGAAACTCAACATGTCCAAGACTGAGCTCTTCATCTTCCCTCCCAAACCCTGTCCTCTCCCTGACTTTCCCTTCACTGTGGATGGCACTACCATCCTTCCCGTCTCATAAGCCCACAACCTTGGTGTCATCCTTGACTCAGGTGTCTCATTCACCCCACACATCCAATCTGTCACCAAAACCTGCCAGTCTCACCTTCACAACATCACCAAGATCTGCCCCTTCCTCCCATCCAAGGTACAATCTCTCGTCATAGTCCTCCTGCATTACTGCATCAGCTTCCTTTCTGATCTCCCATCTTCCTGTCTCTCCCCGCTTCAGTCTATACTTCACTTTGCTGCCTGAATGATCTTTCTACAGAAACACTCTGGGCATGACACTCCCCTCCTCAAAAATCTCCAGTGGTTGCTTATCAACCTTCGTATGAAGCAAAAACTCCTCACTATTGGCTTCAAAGTTCTCCATCACCTTGCCCCCTCCTACCTCACCTCCCTTCTCTCCTTCTACAGCCCACCATACACACTCCGCTCCTCTGCCACTAACCTCCTCACTGGGCCTCGTTCTCACCTGTCCCGCCGTTGACCCCTGGCCCATGTCCTACCTCTAGCCTGGAATGCCCTCCCTCCTCACATCTGCCAAACTAGCTCTCTTCCCCTCTTCAAATCCCTACAGAGAGCTCACCTCCTCCAAGAGGCCTTCCCAGACTGAGCCCCCTTTTTCCTCTGCTCCTCCTCCCCACCCCATCACCCCTTCTCCCTCCCTCTGCTCAACCACCTTCCCTGCCCCACAGCACTTGTGTATATTTGTACATATTTATTACTCTATTTTACTAATGATATGTGTACATCTATAATTCTATTTATCTATTTTGATGTTATTGATGCCTGTCTACTCTTTTTGTTTTGTTGTGTGTCTCCCCCTTCTAGACTGTGAGCTCATTGTTGGGTAGGGATTGTCTCTATCTGTTGCCGAATTGTACTTTCCAAGCGCTTAATACAGTACTCTGCACACAGTAAGCGCTCAATAAACACAATTCAATGACTGGATGAATGAATGAATGAATGAACTTAAACTCTTTGAGCCTCAGTTTCCACATCTGTAAAATGGAAAAAAGTACCCATTAGATTGTGAGCCCTATGTGGGGCAAATTCTGTGTCTGATCTGATTGTCTGGAACCTGGCCCAGTATTTAGCACAGTGCTTGGCACTTCTCTATATTGTACTTTCCAAATGCTCAATAAACTGCTCTGCACACAGTAAGCACTCAATAAATACAACTGAATGAAAGAATGAATGAATTCTCAGGTACTTAATGAATTCCATCACCAAGTTGTAGTCAGCCCCCTAGGGGCATGGCAAGATGGCAGGCATCTCTGGAGCCCTGTATTTGTTAAGCGCTTACTATATGCCAACCACTGTTTTAAGCACTGGGGTAGATACAAGGTAATCAGCTTGGGCACAGTCCCTGTACCTCATGGGGCTCACAGTCTCAATCCTCATTTTACAGCTGAGGTTACTGAGGCCCAGAGAAGAGAAGTGACTTGCCCAAGGTCACACAGCAGACAAGTGGCAAAGCTGGGATTAGAACTCACAATCTCTGACTCCAAAGCCTGTGTCTTTGCCACTAGGCTATACTGCTTCTCAATAAATACCACTGATGGTGGCGGGCCCGAGGAGGGGCTCAGGGTAACCATGGGAACCATCACTTGGCACTTCCTGAAGGGGGAGATTTCAATATTGCATTAAACATAAGTTTCTGAATTTCATTTCCCTAGTGTTTTAAGAAGGAAAAAAAAAGGTGGGAGGAAAAAAGGCCAGAAAGCAATAAGCTGAGGCTGTCCACGGGCCCAGCGCCACCGGCGCCCCCACCGCTGGGGGTGGGGGCCCTGGGGATCCAGAGCCCAGCACCCTGCTTTGGGGGCCCTAGTGATCAGCGAACCACATGACAGGGACTTGGGTGTGTCCCATGGGGTTGTACTAGCTCTTAGTGACTTGGCAAATGCTGGAATGCACGGCTTCAAGAGCGGCCCATGGGCCGGGGTTGAGGCCGGGCCCAGACTTTGGGGCCTTTGGGTTGGTGAGATTTCAGTTCTTGGCCCCTGTGGGGACGGATCCAAGGAAACCTAATTTGTTTAGCTGGAACCCATCCTGCCACACTGTGGGGCCGGGGGAGAGAGAGAGAGAGAAGGAAAAGGGAGGGGAGAGAGAAAGCTGATGGTGGTGGTGATGAGAAAAGGGGAGAAGGTGGTGGTAGATTCACTAACTATGATATTTGTCAAGCACTTTTGATATGCTTAGCTGTGTGCTAAGTACTGGAATGAAATAATCCTAACAGATACACTTGGGGCCCACAGCCTAAGGGCACAAAGGAACAGGTATTTTGTCCCCATTTTGTAGATGAGAAAAATGAGGACCAGAGAGGCTAATAGAGGTGCCCAAAGTCACATAGCAGGCCATTAGCAGAGCTGAGACTAGCACCCAGCCTCTTTCTGAGGTCTAATGTGCCTAGGGTTATGCCTGTGACATCCATGTAGTTCCTTGTCTCTTAATCACAAGGGCTGTCTACGGCCACCCTCCCCTCCCCCAGGGCACTGATTGCACAGCCACTGCCAGCCTCTAAGTTCTCACGTAATATCACGTGTCGTATCGGGCTCAGAGTATGACAAAGAATTATGGAGTTTGGCCAACCATTTCTGGGGAAACCCTGTTTATCTCCCTTACTGCAAGTTCAATTCAATTCAATCATATTCATCGAGCCCTTGTTTATTTATTTATTGGTCCATGTCCCACACGAGCCTCCCAGTTGTTGGGAGGAAGAACAGATACATTTTACAACCCCATTTTACAGATGAGGAAACTACAGCATAGAAAAGTTAAGCTACCTGTCCAAGGTCACAGAGCAGGCAAGTGTTGGAGCCGGTAATAGAACCCAGGTCTACTGACTTCCAGGTTTGTGCTCCATCCACTAGGCACACTGCTCCCCTCTCCAGGGGCTGGTTGTGTGCTGCCACTTGACTGCCAATCACCAACAATCCTGCCTTCACCCGGTTGAATCGTGGTTTCCCAGGGCCCAGCTAACCTCACATGTGCCCCCTCACACCCCCACCCTGCAGCTGAAGCCTCCCCTGGCTACACTGGTGGTCCCACTTTGGGCTTGGCCCCTCTGGCCTTCTGGTAGCTTTCCAGGCCCCCAACTAAGTGTGGGGTAGCATTCACGTGCCCCTTGGAGCCAGAGCCAGAGGGGTGGGGCTGGGCTCAGGTTCACTCTTCTCTGAGGTTTCCCCTCCCGGGCCAGATAACTGGGGTCTCCCCTTCTCCCCCATCTCCCCCACCGTACCAGCACAGTCTGACCAAGCTTCCTGCTGTAGGGACCTCAGGAAGACCATCTAAGCAGTAAGACATGGAAAAAGTTAATTCCACCAGAAAATGTTGATGATTAATGACAATAATAATAATAATGGTACTTCTTAAGCACTTACCATGCATCAAGCACTGTACTAAGCACTGGAATAGATATAGGATATGAAGGGTCAGACACAGTCTCTGTGCTAAGTAGTGTTCACAGTGTAAGTGGGGCGGAGAACAGCTAATTGATCATATTTAAATCCATGATGACACAGACTGAATTTTGCTAGGGAACCTCCTTGGAGTCTTTCTGGCCATCACAGCCCTTTCCTGTGCTCCAACCCTTCTATCCACTCCTTTACTCTATTGTCCTCTCCCAAGTGCTCAGTACAGTGCTCTGCACCGGGTGAGTGCTCAATAAATACCTTTGATTGATTAATATCCTCCTTCCTCTTCTGTTTGCTCCCCTTCCACTTCTTTCTGGTAATAATTGTTAAATGGTTACTATTATATAAACACTATCCTAAGCCCTAGGGGAGATATAGATCGATTGGGCAAAGTCCCTGTCCCATATAGATCCACTGCCTAAGGAGGAGAGAGAAAAGGGATTGAACCCCCATTTTTCAGGTGAGGAAACTGAGGCACAAAGTAAAGGGACTTGCTCAAATTGACATAGCATTTCTGCATTGCCATTCCTGTCTTTTCTGCCCCAGTTCTCCCTGTCTCACCCTCATCTGGTCTATTTCTATTATCCAAAAGACAGGTAAGACTATTATTATTCTTATTGTATTAATATTTGTTAAGCACTCACTATGTGCCAAGCAATGATCTAAATGCTGAGGTAGATACAAGATAATTAAATCAAACATAACCCCTGAACCACATGGGGCTCACAGTGCAAGTAGGGGGAAGAGAAATAATTGATCAAAATTTGCAGCTCTAATTTTATTGTTAAAACAACACACTCACACATTTTTCCCCAGGTCCCTTTCCCACATCACTGGACCATTTATCCGGCATTGGCTTGACCAGCACAACTCTAGTGAGTTAACCTACTCACTCCTGTAGACTCTGTGTCAAGAATCTGCTGTCTTAGTGAATGATTTGTAGTTGAGTTTAACTTTCTACAGTCAGAGTTTCAAGGAAATCCATCAGAGACTTGGCTACCAGATTTACTCTGTTGAAATATTTGCATTTTATACTAAGCGTGTCTGTAATGTTACACATTTCACACCTCTACATTTTCCGCGGTTGCACTATCTTAGTCATAATGAACGCCATTTCTGTTCATGTCTTCGGAAAGTGAAATCCATATTCCTACATGAACTGGAAATGCTAACTTGTTAACAGCCTCCCCAGGGCTCTGCTTCTTGCTATGATGCCTTCAATGATTTTGTCATGGTTTAGGTAGATTAAAATACAGTATCGCTATTTATGTTCTTAGACCTGACAGTTTTAAAGTATTCATCAATGAATCTCCTCCTGAGCTTGGTTCTCGTTGATTCTTGAACGCAACCAGAAGTCAGGTTAAAAAAGATTTGTCAGGTAAATATTGTCATAAGCGCTTCCCTAAAGGTTGTAAGTTTTGAAATGTTCTAGCAGCCCACAAAGCGATCCAAATATTGCCCATTTTGTTTTGGATTTCTGGCTCTTTGGTTGACACTGGCCATCTTCCTATCCTGACTCAAACTCTCTTTCTCTCTCCTATTCCTTTGGAAGAGATTGCTGCAGTTGGCCCCATTTGAGAGCAAAAAATATCTCCCACCTCATCCCTGAGAGCCACCCCCTCATCCAGGCATAAATTCGACATGTCCATTTGCGTCCTCACACCCTCACTCTTCCGGAGCTTCTCCCAGTCACAATCAATCAATCAGTGATACTTACTGAGCACTTAATCACGTGCAAGGCACTGGATGAAGTGCTTCAGGAAGCTCCTGGTGCTCCAGGAGCCAGACCCAACCCGATCTGGTCTCCTGGGCAGCAGAGACATCCTGCGCCCACTTTCAAGTCTTCTTCCCCTTGTCTGTCGGCAGCTGGCGCCCAAAATCCAGGCCTGGTTGTCTAGATTGTTGGAGCGTTTCTAGATTTCCTGTCCCTCCCATGCTAGAGGCTGGTAAAATGCCATGTTGCAGTGGGTTTGAGGGGGTCCAGGAAGGGCCTGGCTTTACTCCCTGTCTCCTCACTCACTTCCAACCACTTAAACATTTCTACCCATACTCAGCCTTTAGTTAGGCTTGCATATTTAAGCTGATCCGTGCTCTTCCTCCCTCTCCTCTTTTTCGTCAATGAGTATTTATGTCCGTGCCCCAACTAAAGTAGAAGCCAGCTCTGGGCAGGAAGTATGTCTTGGGCTCATGCAGGTCTTGACCAAATGCATAGTACATTAATTCATTCATGCAACTGCATTTATTGAGCGCATACTGTGTGCAGGGCTTGGAAGGTACAATTTGGCAACCAGTAGAGACAATCCCTGCCTACAATGGGCTCACAGTCTAGAAGGGGAGAGACAGACATCAAAACAAGTAAATAGGCATCTATAGTATCAATATAAATAAATAGAATTATAGATATATGCACATCATTAATAAAATAAATAGAATTATAAATATGTACATATATACACACAGGTGCTGTGGGACGGGGAGGAGGGTGAAGCAGAGGGAGCAAGTGGGGTGCGAATGGGAGGGGAGGTGAAGCAGAGGAAAAGGGGAGCTTAGTCCAGGAAAGCCTTGGAGGAGTTGAGCTTTCAGTAGGACTTTGAAGGGGGGAAGTGTGCTAGTTTGGCGGATTTGAGGAGGGAGGGCATTCCTGGCCAGAGGTGGGCTGGGGTGGACGGTGGGACAGGAGAGAATGAGGCCAGTGAGAAGGTTAGCACCAGAGGAGTGGAGTGTGCAGACTGGGCTGTAGAAGGCGAGAAGGGAGAGGAGGTAGGAGAGGGCAAAGTGATGGAGAGTTTTGAAGCCAATAGTGAGTTTTTGCTTGATAAAACATGATATGATTTTCGTTGGTAGTACAGTGTGTTGCAGTCACAAGGCACTTAATAAATACCGTTAGTATTACTGCTAATATTTCTAATGGTAATAGCAATTTTTTATGGTATTTGTTAAATACTTACTGTGTGCCAGAAACTGTATTAAGAACTGGGATAGATTCAAGCTAATCAGGTTGGATTTAGTCCATATCACACATGGGGCTCACAGTCTTAATCCCCATTTTATAGGTGAGGTAACTGAGGCACGGAGAAGTTAAGTGATTTAACCAAGGTCACACAGCAGACAGGTGGCAGGCAGGATTAGAACCCAGGTCCTCCGACTCCCAGGCCTGGGCTCTTTCCGCTAGATCAAGCTGCTTCTCATATGGTATGAGAAATGTGGTATTTTTAAGCGCTTACTTAACAGTGCTTGGCACATAGTAAGCGCTTAACAAATACCATCATCATCATCATCATCATTACTAAGTGCTGGAGTAGATACGAATTAATCAGGTTGGACAGTCTCTATCCTACATGAGACTCACAATGTCGAGGGGAGGAAGAATGGGTATTGAATCCCTATTTTAAGGATGAGGAAACGGGCACAGAGTTGTTAAGTGACTTGCCTAAGGCCATACAGCAGGCAAACGGCAGAGCCGGGATTAGAACCCAGGTCCTGTGATTCCCAAGCCCGTGCTTTTTCCACTGGGCCACACTGCTCCTTCTATTAACCAGTAGACTGTGAACTGTAAGGTCCTCTCTCTAGACTGTAAGCTCCTTGTGATCAGGGGCTGTGACTATCAACTCTTACATTTTACTCCACTCAGAAGTCCTAAGGAGCTAGCTGAAGTGGAGCTAAAAAGCTTCACTGAAGCATCTTGGGATCGCAGTGGCTTTTGGCTGCTTACTAACCCCCGGGAGCATGGAGAGCTGTCTCAGTGATGTTCAGTGTCAGAAAGCCCAACCTTCATTCAGGCTGCTTTTACCCCATGGACCTCCCCCCCCCTCCTGGAAACACTATCGGAGCCGAGTTTCTCCGATACTGTCCTCTTCTGGTTCTCCTCCTACCTCTCTGGCCGCTTCTTCTTGGTCTGTCGCCGGCTTTTCCTCTGCCGCCCACTCCCTCACGATGGGGGTCCCTCAAGGCTCAGTTCTGGATCCTGTTCTATTCTCCATCTACGCCCACTCCCTTGAGAAACTTATCTGCTCTCTTGGCTTCAACAACCATCCCCACGCAGATGATTCAAATCAACCCGGCTAGCCCCAACTTCTCTCCATCTCTGCAATCTTGCCTGTCCTCCTGCCTCCGGGGCATCTCTCCATGGATATCCCACCGGCACCGCAAACGTATTCATTCATTAAGTTGTATTTATCGAGCGCTTACTGTGTGCAAAGCACTGTACTAAGCGCTTGGGAGAGTACAATACAACAATGAAAAGACACATCCTCGATATGGCCAAAACTGAACTCATCTTCTCTCCCAAATCCTCGCCTCCTCTTAACTTCCCCAACCCAGCTGACTCCCTCCCCAACTCTGAAGCCCACAACCTTGGTGTTAACCTAACTCCTTCCTCTCTTTCAACCGCCCCCCATATTCAGTTAGTCACCAAATCCCGTGGGTTCTTCCTTCACACCATTCCCGGAATCCACCTCTTCCTCCCCATCCAAATGGCCACCCCACTGGTCCAAGCACGTAGCATATCCCACGTGGACTACTTCATCAGCCTCCTCACTGACCTCCCTGCCTGCAGCCTCTCCCCGCTTCAGTCCATACTTTACTCGGTTGCCTAGATAAGTTTTCTAAAACATCGCTCGCTTTGTCTCCCCGCTCCTCAAAAATGGCCAGTAGTTGCCCATCCCTCTCTGCATCAGACTGAATTCCCTGACTCTCCCTCAGCTCTCCTCTGTGGAACTTGTTCAGGGGCAACTTTGGGTCAACCTGCTGAGAGCTGTAACTCACTGCACTGGGTCCAGCCTGATGATCTGGTCTTCCTCTCAGCATTTAGCACCATGCTTAGCACCTGTAACCACTTCACAAATATTATAGTAAAATAATTATTATAATTATACCATTATAATAGTAATTAATAATAACAATAACCCCAAGACTCTCACATTTACAGTCTCCCCTTCTCATTTCTAGGCATTTTCTTATATATCCTCTCTCTATCTCTCATTCCCACATACACGCACAGATACACACATTCACACAGGTTCACATAAACACCCAAATACACGTATTCACACATGCTCACATACCCACACAAATTCACACGTTCACTCATGCTCACATACCAGCGTGGCTCAGTGGAAAGAGCATGGGCTTTGGAGTCAGAGGTCATGGGTTCGAATCCCGGCTCGGCCACTTGTCAGCTGTGTGATTTTGGGCAAGTCACTTAACTTCTCCGTGCCTCAGTCACCTCATCTGTAAAATGGGGATTAAGACTGTGAGCCCCACGTGGGACAACCCAATTCCCCTGTGTCTACCCCAGTGCTTAGAACAGTGCTCGGCAGATAGTAAGCGCTTAACAAATGCCAACATTATTATTACATACCACAGATAAACACTTTTTATGGTATTTATAAAGTACTTACCATGTGTCAAGCACTGTTCTAAATGCTGGGGTAGATACAAGTTTGATCAGATCGGATCCAGTCCCTGTCTCACAAGGGCTCACAGTCTAAGTAGGAAGGTGTAGGATTTAATCCCCATTTTAGAGTTGAGGAAACTGAGGCACAGAGAAATTAAGTGTCTTGCCCCAAGTCACACAGTGAGCAATTGGCAGAGCCAGGATTAGAACTCAAGCTCGTGCTCTTTTCCCTAGGCCATGCTGCTGGCACACATTCACACTGACACAAATCCACACATTCACTCAGGCTCACATACACACAGATAAATACACAAATCCACACACACTCACACCCAGACTCACTGCCAGAAGTCCTATCTCCTGGATCCTGGATGTCTGGCCCAGTATGTCCTCCCCCTAGGGCTGAGGCTTCCTGTGCCCTTTAGTCCCACCCACAACCCCCTCAGCGGTGGGAGGTAAGAGGAGCCTGCCCCGTCCCCTACCCAGCAGGATCGTGCCCTAGGAGTATTAGCCAAGAACATGCTACCCTCCCTCATAGCAGCCTCACCCTCTGAGCGCCTCCTGGGTGGTGGTGGGTTGGAGTGGCGGGTGGGTCAGGGACCATCCCACCTGACATCTCTGCTCCCGTTTATGGAGATGCCCTTCAGTTGCCATGGCAATGCACGGCCTGTCTTCCCTTCACCGAAACAAACGAGAAGCATTTTATTCTGTGTCCCACCTGGGAGCCTTTTAAACTCCCCACTCTTTTTGACATGTAATAATTTTTTTTGCTTTTAAGATTATCCTAAAATGTGCTTTCTCTCTTCCTCTTGCCTTAAATCTCAGTGGTGGTGCCTCTGAGCAGGAAGGGTTTTTATACACACACACATCCACATCCACAACACACACACATGCACACACATGCCACCAGCTTCAAATACAGAAACTGCCTCATGCCCGCCTGTCAGCAAACAGTGCAGTGTGATGTCTTCCCCTCCCGTGTCCTGAGCCCGGCTCCTGCCTTCAGGAGGTAGACCCCGGAGTGGGGAGGGGGCCAATGGGGAATGGGGATTGAAGGACTGAAGACACAAGAAGGCCAGGCAGCAACTGTGAAATGGTCCAGTGGACACCCAGAACCCTCAGCCTGGAACAGCCCTCCAGAGGTCATCTGGTCCATCTGCCTCCCAGCAGAGTAATCGATCCAAAAAAGTTAAATCAATTCATCAACCAGTGGTATTTCTTGAGTGTCTAATGAATCAATCAATCATGGCATTTAGTAAGCGCTACTGTGTGTAGAGCACTGAATTAAGAACTTGGGAGAATAACAGAGATGGTTGACCTGTTTCCTGCCCACATGGAGCTTATAGTCTAGAAGGGGAGACAGACATTAAAATAAATTATGGCTATGTACAGAAGTTCCGTTGTCCTGAGGATGGAGTGAATAAGATGTACAAAGCCAAGTGTATGAATGAATATAGGGAGTAAGTCAGGGAGACATAGAAGGGAAAGGAAGAAAAGAAAAAGAGGGCTTGGTCAGGGAAGGCCTTTAAGAGGAGTTGTCTTTGAAGGGGCAGAGAGTAATTGTCTGTCAGATATGAAGAGGAAGGACATTCCAAGACAGAGACAGGACGTGGGCGAGGGGTCGACAGTGAGCTAGACGAGATTGAGGTATAATGAGTAGGTTGGTATTAGGGGAGCAAAGTGTGCTGGCTGCATTGTAGTGGGAGAGCATTGAGGTGAGGTAGGAGGGGGCAAGGTGATTGAGTGCTTTAAAGCCAATGGTGAGGTGTTTCTGTTCTATATGGAGATGGATGGGCAACCACTGGAGGCTCTTGAGGAGAGGGGAAACATGACTTGAACATTTTTGTAGAAAAATGAGCCAGGCAGCAGAGTGAAGTTTGGATTGGAGAGGAGAGAGATAAGAGGCAGGGAGGTCCCCAAGGAGACCAATACAGTAATCAAGGCAACCCGAAAGCTTGGGCAGCCACATTCTCTGTGACCACCCTTTCAGCCACCCTCCCTCTCTCCCACCTTCCCAGGATGGCACTTTGGCACTCCTGGAGGGGAGAGGACTGACAGTGGCAATATTATGAACACCAGGATTGCTGCCAGAGGGACGGACTATCCAGGCCTTGCTCTTGCCCCCAAATGGTGCTGGGCACCCTTCAGGGTGTTCCCATCCCCACCATCATCCCAATTATTTGTTAAAGATGCCATGATGAGAAAAGTACTGAGCTCCAGGAAAGATATAATCAATTAGTCAGTCAATGGATTGATCAATCAGTGGATTTTATTGAACACTTATTGTTGCTCAATAATTCCGGGAATGAGGCTTGGCCCCAAGGTCCCAGCACCATTGATGTTGGGAAACCCCTGGGGCTGCTGGCCATAGTTTCCCCTTACACTGCCTTGCTCACACATCAACTTAAGTTCCACAGACATTAGACAGCCCTTTCTCCCAGCAGGGAGAGAATCAGATCTCTGCATTAGCAAGGACAGTGGAGAGGAGGCATAAAGGGGGCATCCCATGGAAGATCGATGGTGGAACCCCACGCAGAACCCCTAGACCAGCACTCTTCTCACTCGACACTGCAGCTGCACCCTGATGTGACAACACCCACTCCCACGCCTCACCCCCTGGTCGACTTCAGCTAGCTCACCTTCGTGAAAACACACCCACACAGAGCTCCCTGTCCCCACACCCTGCCACAGTTCCCCTTCCCCCCAGTTTGGCCAGCAGAACTGCCAAGTAGTGCCACCGGTGGGGGATGAGACTCCCAGAGAAGGGGGCTGGCTGCTGACCAGAGCTGTGTCTCTGGGGGACAGGGGGAGGGGGGCATAGTCTTGGGCTGCTCTGAGCCACCCAGTGAGGTGTCCAAGGACAGAGACAGCTCAATAGCTGCCATGCCTTATTGACTGCCTCCGGAGTGCCTGGGACTTCTCAAAATGCAGATGTGCCATCTTCTTCCCATTTAATAGATGAGGAAACTGAGGCCTAGAGAGATTCAGTGACTTGCCCAAAGACACCCAGTGGATAAGTGACAGAACTGTATTAGGTGTTGAGGAAGATACAACAGAAACAGATCAGACCCAATCCCTGTCCAATATAGGGCTCATAGTCCAAGTAGGAGGGAGAGCAGATATGGAATTCCCATTTTGCCAATGAAGGAACTGAGGCACAGAGAAGTGACGTAACTTGCCCAAGGTCACACAGCAGGCAAATGGCAGAGCCAGGATTAGATCCCAGGTCCTCTGATTCCCAGGCCTGTGCTCTTTCGAGTGAGCCATGCTGCTTCTATTATAGAGTTTGTTAAATGCTTACTATGTGCCAAGCACTGTTTAAACACTAGGGTAGATACAATTAATTTGGTCGGACCAATCCCTCTCCCATATAAGGCTCCCAGTCTAAGGCGCATACAAGTGAAGTGACTTGTCCAAGATAACCCAGCTGGTGGAGCAGGGATTAGAACACAGGCCCATGGGCTCCCAGGCCCAGGCCTCCACTAGACCTCGCTGCTTCCATAAGACCTTCCCGTTGAGGCCTGAAGGACTCAGATGCGATGGTTTGGCGGTAAAGGGAAGTGTTAATCAGGCTGGGCAAAAAGAGAAGCAGAGACCCAAAGATGTCTCCCTGGTGCCATCCGGGAACACTGGCTGGAAAATAAATCAGCCTGGTAAAAAAGCCCAGGCCTCTCAGGCCAGCCTGCCTCCGGGAACTGCTTCCTTCCCCCTGGAATTTTCCTGGAGACAGAGCCAGCGACTCCCAGTTCCTGGGGGTCTGAAAGGAGTCGAGAGGGAAAAAAAAATAATAATTATAGTGTCAGTTTTCATAGAGAGGGGAATCTGCAAAGTAGTCAAAAAATATATTTCCTCTGTGATTTTAAACATCACAGCTGTTCTCTTTTAAGAAAACTGCTGAAGAGCTGAAAATGAAATCAAAATCTTAACAAACGGTATAAAAAAAGAGGAAAGAGGCAGGAGGAAGCAGAGGTGTGGAGCGTGGGAGAGGGAAGGGAGGAGAGAGCGGGACAGGGGAGGGGAGGAGGTGGGAGAGGGGAGGTGGGGAAAAGGAGAGGGAGAGAGGCAGGAAGGACCGGTGGTTTTGACAAGGTTTATTGGGCTCACTTGAAGAACCGTTAACAAGAAAGCAAGAGTAACATTTAAAAATAAAATCATAATAGCGATAATGTAGAGCTGTCAGCCTCTTACTTGTATGACTGTTTATGGCGGCTTTAAGCTGTGTTCCTACCCAGCTTTAATGAAAGAAGACTCTGTTGATAATCATCATCATAATTTTATTTATAAGACTTCCTGCGCTGCCTGTCTAGGCCCCGGGGCTTCCACACAACTCGGGCCACCCGTCATTATTGCTGCCGACAGTCAAAGACAGGAGTTGAGCACGCCTCCCTATGGATGCCTGACACCCGGACCCC
Source organism: Ornithorhynchus anatinus (assembly GCF_004115215.2). NCBI lineage: Eukaryota > Metazoa > Chordata > Mammalia > Monotremata > Ornithorhynchidae > Ornithorhynchus > Ornithorhynchus anatinus. The sequence continues at coordinate 12,661,258 of NC_041732.1, read as the reverse complement.
CGTGGCCTCTCTTCAGGGTCAGGGCAGGGGGCCACATGACCAACCAAAATCCTGAAGAGGAAAAAAATGTCTGAGGAGGAGGAGGAAAGGGGGATACTGAGAGGCCTGCTTGGAGGGAAGGCTTTGAGCCCGATGGGATTATCTGGGACCCAGACAGGCTGTGACACCTTCTTGAGTGTCTCACACCCACTTGTCGGGCTACAGCACCCCGGCCATACCCCTCCCCACTTCTGGGTGGTATTTGTTAAGCACTTACTATGGGTCAAGCATTCTTCTAAGTATGAGGTAGATATAAGTTAATCAGGAGGGACATAGTCTCTTTCCCACATAGGAGTCACAATCAAAGAGGGAGAACAGGTATTGAATCCCCATTTTATAGCTGAGGAAACTATGTCCCAGAAAAGTGAAGTGAATTGCTCAAGGTCAAACAACTGGCAAGTGGTGGAGCTGGGATTAGAACCCAAGTCCTCTGGCTCCCAGGCATGTGTTCTATCCATCGCCTCATCACTGTCTTATCCTAGCTTCCAGGAAGGCTGCTTCCCTATCACTTCTGGATGAGGGAAAATTCAGAAGGGCTGAGGAGGGTCTCTTTAATTATAAGCAAGGTGCTATTGGTTAAGTGCCAAGCCATGGGGTAAATACAGGATAATAAGAGTGGACACAGTCTCCGTCCCTCATACGGCTCAGAGTCTAAGGGGGAGGGAAGCAGCTCGGCCTAGATGATATAGCCCTGGTCTGGGTGTCAGAGAACCTGGCTTCTTATTGCAGCTCCTCCACTTACCCGCTGTGTCACTAAAGACAAGTCACTTCACTTCTGCCACATATCTGCTCTATGTGAGCTTCTCTATTGCCTCAATTTACTCATTTGAAAAATGGGGATTCAGTATCTGTTCTCCCTCCTTCTTAGACTGTGAGCTTCATGTGGTACCTGATGATCTTGTATCTACCCCAGTGCTTGGAACAGTGCTTGGCACATAGTAAGCGCTTGATGAATATCACGGTTCCTATTATTATTATCTCTATTTTTACAGATGAGGAGACTGAGGCATCAAAAAGATTGAATGACTTGCACAGGGTCATAGCGCAGGCAAATGATGAAGGCACCCGCACCATGCTTCCTTCTGGGAGGAGTGAAGGTGAAGCACCAATTGTGAGATTGTGAGGTTATGTGCCCCTCTCCTTCCTTGTTCGGAGAGAGCAAGGGCGGAGAGGATAGACCATGGGCTCAGAAGTCAGAAGGTCATAGGTTCTAATTTCAGCTCTGCCACATGTCTGCTGTGTGACCTTAGGCAAATCACTTCACTTTTCTGAGCCTCAGTTACCTCATTTGTAAAAAAAATGGGGACCAAGAGTGAGAGCCCAGTGTGGGACAGGGACTGTATCCAACCTGATTAACTTGTACTACCCCAGTGCTTAGAACAGTGCTTGGCACATAGTAAGCGCTTAACAAGTAGCATAATTATTATTATTATTATTGATGAAGCATAGACCCCTCTGCCTCCTCTCCTGTGAACCCCCCGTGCCTGCTGCTTTATGCTCCTGTCAAGCAAGCCTGATTTCCAAAGCAGCCGGGGGATGTTTTGACGGATCGGAGATGGAGCCGGTCTCCCAGGCGCTCTGGGTGCTCCCGGGATGGATGGGAATAAGTACCGTCACACATCTTGTTTTCAGAAATTTCAATTTTCGGGTTCACAAATCTCACATCATCCAAATGACAGGATCTGCTTGGCACTGACAGCCCCGCTCCACCCCCGTCAAAGCCGTTTAACCCGGGCCCTATTTTGGTGCCTCCTGCTGGCTCTGGAGAACACAGGCCACCCGCCTCCTTGCCTCCTGCCCTGCTGGCCGGCCTTTCCCCGGGGCCCGGCTCCGCTTGGACCACGATGGCCTGGCCCAGCTTTGGACACTGGCAATGTGGGAAGGGGATGCTGAGGGGGGTCTCCCGGGGCTCTCTCCTTGACCTCCCATCACTGGTTAGGGATGGACCATTTTCCCTACCCCACTGTCCCCTCTAAAGGGGCTCTCCCGGAAATCTTACCCATACAATAATAATCACCATCATCATCATATGTTTAAGCACTTACTGTGGGTCAGACAGTGTTGATACATGATAATCAGGTCAGACAAAGTACCTTCCCCACACGGGGCTCACAGTATAAGTAGGAGGGAGAATGGAGTTTTAATCCCCATTTTACAGATGAGGAAACTGAGGCCCTGAAAAGTTAAGTGGCCTGCCCAAGATCACACAGCAGGCCAGTGGCAGAACCAAGATTAGCACCTAGGACCTCTATATTGTATTCTCCCAAGTGCTTAGTACAATGCTCTGCACATAGTAAGTGCTCAATAAATACCACTGGTAATGATAATGATGCTACTAAGTCCTTCAGTATGTAGTAATTACTGTAAACAGACACCAGATAATCAGACCCAGACCCACTCCTGGTCCCACCCAGGGCTCACAAATCGAACCTTGCTTTGTGGATGAGGTAACTGAGGCACAGAGAGGTTGGTGACTTGCTCGAAGTCTCTCCCAGAGCAGGCTAGTGGCAGAACTGGGATTCAAACCCAGGCCTCCTGAATCCCAGTCCGTTGCTCTTTCCAGGCCGAGGTCCAGGCCCAATAGTCGTGCCCGCTTCCCCCAGGAGAATCTGGAAAGGTGGGGGATTTTGTGCCTGTCATTCAAGCAACAGTATTTATTGAGGGTTTACTGTGGGTAGAGTACTGTACTAAGCGCTTGGGAGAGTACAACACAAGAGTTGGTAGGCATATTTCCCTGCCCACAAGGAGCTTACAGTGTAGAGTGGGAGAGAGGTATTACTACAAATAAATAAATTATGGATGTGTATATAAGGGATATAAATGCCGTGGGCTGAGGGTGGGATGAGTAACGAGTGCCCAAAATGGGCAGAGATCCAAGTGCTTGGGAGTCAGAGGTTGTGAGTGTGATTGTGGTTGTGGGTTCTAATCCCGGCTCCGTCACTTATCAGCTGTGCGACTTTAGGAAGTCACTTACTTTCTCTGTGCCTCAGTGAGCTCATCTGTAAAATGAGGATTAAGACTGTGAGCCCCACGTGGGACAACCTAATTACCTTGTATCTCCCCCAGTGCTTTAGAACAGTGCTTGGCACATAGGAAGCACTTAACAAATGCCATCATCATCATCATCATCATCATCATCATCATAAATGACCTGACCCTAGGCCCCCGCCCACCCATCCACCTGCTCCAGAGCCTCGAGCCCCAGGTGTGTATGTGTGCATGTGTGTGTTTGTGTGTGGACAGACCCTCTTACCCCCACCCTTCTACCCCTGAGCCCGAGCCCAAGGTTTGTGCGTGTGTGGGGGGGTGTGAGGCCATCTACAGAGAAGCCACTTGGTCCTCGGCCCCTTGGGCTGTGGCCCGGCCAGCCGACGGCACTGGCTCCGCAATGCTTTTTTCCTCTTTTCGTAGTCTTTCTAGGATATGCCCCCTTTTCCCATACATTAGTTACTATGGAAACACCTTGTCTTGGTGGCAGTGCTGCACTGTGATGTGTGGTGTGTGTTCGATGTGTGTGTGTTCGATGTGTGTGTGCACGTGCTTGCACACTGGTAGACATCAACATGGATCCACCCACCCAAACACTACTGTACGGTTTGTGCGTGCGAATACCCAAGTGAGCAAATGCGTTTGTTTCGATTTTCAGGGGGAGGCAGTGTGGTCTCACTGGGGTTCAGAAGACCTGTGTTTGAGTCTCTGGTCTACCACTTGCCTGCTCTATGGCCTTGGGCAAGTCTCTCAACATCCCTGGGCCTCAGTTTCCTCATCTGTAAAATGAAGATTGAATATCAGTTGTCTGTCCCTGTCAGAGTGTGAGCCCCTGGTGAGACAGGAACCGGGCCTCTTCCGGTTGCGTTATATCTTCCCCAGCATGAGAAGCACTGTGCCCTAGTGGATAGGGCCCAGGCCTGAGAGTCCGGAGGACTTGGATTCGAATCCCAGATCTGCCACTCGTCTGCTGTGTGACCTCGGGCAAGTCATTTCACTTTTCTGCGGCCCAGTTACCTCATCTGTCAAATGGGGATTAAGACCGTGAGTGCCCTGTGGGCAGGGACTGTGTCCAACCTGACAAACTTCTTTCTACCTCAGCGCTTATTACAGTTCCTAACACATAATAAGCACTTAAAAAATACCATTAAAGAAAAGAAGTGGTCGGCATCTACTAAGTGTTTAATAAAGCCATAATTGTTATTTTTGCTATTCACACACACATACATGTGTTGGACCACGTGTGATTGTTACCCACGCCTGTTTGTGTGGGTGTTAAGAAAGCTAATCAACCAAATGACTAGAAGCCCACTTGAGACTGGCTGCCTCAGTCAGGCATGTCCAATTTGTTTGATTATCAGAGCTTTTTCTGTAGTTATCCGAACCAGCCTCACTTCTGTTGATAGTAACTTTTCCAAACCTTCTTCTTGTGCCGGTGAAAAGGATGTACTACAAATCCACGCCTTGCTAAAGTGCAACCATCCACAGGACCACAGGAAATGATAACTTCCAGGAGCCTTCTTTGATCATTATTCCACCAGTTAAAAGCAGTGCTTTACTGGGTGTTCACGGGTTGCTTCCTCTGATCGGTTCCTCTAGGCAGGATCTTCCTGGACACATCTGCCACTGAGACAGATGTGAGGGGGTGAGGGGGAAAGAAAATGAGGGGTCGGGGAGAGCCAGCTGTGATGGTACCTCCAGTTCTTCAGGGAATTTGCTGGGAGATTTACATTTATTGTATTTTACGTTTCTTTGGTCTTGTCCTATATGGTGCTGACATTTTGCTTTGTATTTAATGGCATTTGTTAAGGGCTCTGTGCCGGGCCCTGCACTAAATAGTGGGGTAGATACAAGCTTGATCAGGTTGGACACAGTCCATGTCCTACATGGGGCTCACAACTTTAATTCCCATTCTATAGATGATGTAACTGAGGCACAGGGAATACTAGCAATAATAATTATAGCATTTATTAAGCGTTTACCATATGTTAAGCACTGTTCTAAGCCCTGGGGTAGATACAAAGCAGTCAGGATGGACTCAATCCCTGTTCCACATGCGCCCCATGGTCTAAGTCATAGAGGTCTGTAAAATCTCCATTTTACTGATGAGGTAACTGAGTCACAGAAAAGTAAAGTGGTTTGCTCGAGGTCATACAGCAGATAGGTGGCAGAGCCTCTGACCCCCAGGCCCATGCTCTTTCCACTAGGCCCCAATGTTTCTTGACAATGAAAGCCTTGTTTTTAAATTTCCAGGTAAGAGTTCAAATTTGTTTTTAGATTTACAGGTAATAGTTGATCATAGTGGGGCACACAGAGACCAAGACAAAGTCAGAGAGAATGTTTTTGTCAGTCGATAGCCAAAACACATTTCTGGGCATTGTATCTGCCTGTTCTTGAATGACCTGGAAGACAAAAAGCATGGAACTGTTTATTAGTTAGAAGCCAGAGGTGATATTATCCTCTCTTTATCGTGTTAGGCCTGGACCTATAAATTTCGGTGTCTTTTCACCATCATTAGACAATTGTGGCAAAATGAAGAGAGGAGGGTTAAAAGGAAAATTTCCACCTGCCTGATCGTGCTGTGAATACAGAAACAGTCTCCTGTTGTCCCATCACGTCTGTCTCCTCCTGCAGACTATAAACTCCCTGTGGGCAGGATTGCATCTACCAACCTTACACAGTGCACTTCCTCAAGAGCAGAGTACAGTGCTCTGCACACAGTATGGGCTCAGTAAATGCCACTGATCGATTCCTGAAGAATCAAAATCAGGGCTCATCCCATTCCCTGTCCCCTGACCTGTCGATGCCCCATACTTATCTCCAACCAGTAGGGACTCCCAGCTCGGTGCCTCCATCACATCACACCCAGGTTACTGGCCAGGTGCCATTGGCTAGTGGGAAGCAGCTCACCCTCCTCTCTAGCATCTGTCAGAAGTGGGGAATGAGGGTGGTTTTGGCAGAGGGGAGGGATGGGGGGGGGAAGAAGGTCAGGTGAGGAATGCAGGAGAGTTCTTATCGCCCAAAGTTGAGGCCCACTGTCTTCGCTCCAAGGGATGCGGATGGCATATGCCCATGGATATTTATGGCATAGTTTTCCCAACCAGAGAGAAGGTGTGAATATACCATCCACATGTAGACATCTCTCTCTATGTATATATCTAGACCTATATTTGGGATTAATTATTAATGGTAAACCTTGAATGTGGCCGCTGCTGCCCCCACTGTGCGATGGATCGTACGAGGGGGTGGGGGTGTACTCTGGACAGCCCTCTCTTTGCTTCCCCAATAGAGTCCTTAAATCATATTTATTGAGTGCTTTCTGTGTGCAGAGCTTTGTACTAAACACGATGCAACAATGGACAGATACATTCCCTGCTACAAGGAACTTACAGTCTCGAGGATTATAAACTCCTTGAGGATAGGGATCCTAGCTGACTCCTCTTTTTTACTCTCACTGTGGTAGATACAAGATAAGCAGATTGGATTCAATCCCTGTCCCACATGGAGCTCACGGCCCAGGTAGGAGGAGAACAGGTATTGAATCCCCATTTGACAGCTAAGGAACATGAGGCACAGAGAGTTAAAGGACTTCTCCACGGTCACACAGCAGGCAAGTGGATTAGAACCCATGTGCCCCGGCACTTCTGCAGATGCTTTTTCGAATTTGCAATTCAACGTGATTACACTTCGGGGCCTGGGCCCTGACTCCCAAGCTTGTGCTCTTTCCGCTAGACCACTTTGCTTAAGAGCCTTTCTGTGTCCCTAAGACGGGAGCCTCTGTCCTGCCTCTCCTCAGTGAATCTCCGGGCAGGGGCCCTGGGACCACTGGGAGATCTGCAACAGGGGCAGAGCAGAGAACAACTTGATGGGCCACAAGGAAAGAGGGAGGAGGCTGCAGGGGGCAGGACCAGTGTAGGTGAACGGGACAGGGGAGCTGAGGCCACCCCACCTCCCACTCCTGGGGCTACCCCCAATCCTTGCCAATGCTGTAGGGGCCAGCCTTTTGTATCCATTTCTTGAGGACCACTGGGGAATGGAGGAGATGGGCTAGGCAGGGCTATGCCTTCTGGCCACCACAGCCAGTGAAAACTTGGTTGCCAATTCCTAACTGCCCATCCACTGGGAAGGGGTGTGGAGGCTCAGGGTGCAGTGGGGGGGGTCCTACCTCTGTCCCCCGACTCCCTCTCCCTCCATGACCCACTTCCTCCTGTCCCAGGGGGCAACTTGAAGGCTCCAGGCCCAAGGCGCTCCATCCCCAGGGCTTACACACAGAAGTCATAATGTCCATAACACCCCCATTAATAATAATTCATTAATTCAATCATATTTATTGTGTTTACTGTGTGCAGAGCACTGTACTAAGCACTTGGGACAATATAGTAAAACAATAATGATAGTGTCTATTAAGCATTCAATGGGAACCCAAGCTCTGTGCTACATGTTAATTAGATCAGAGAGGACTCACATTCGAAGAGGCAGAGAAAAAAGGTATTGTCTCCCATTTCGTCTTGTCTTATGCCGTCGAGTCGTTTCCGACCCATAGCAACATCACGGACACATCTCTCCCGCTCTCCATCTGCAATCGTTATGGTAGTGTGTCCACAGAGTTTTCTTGGTAAAAATATGGAAGTTGGTTTACCTTTGCTGCCTTCCATGCAGTAAACTCAAGTCTCTGCACTCGACTCTCTCTCATGCTGCTGCTGCCCAGCATGGGTGAAGTTTTGACTTGCAGCAGGTGGCTTTCCACTCGCTAGCCACTGACCAAGCTAGGAATGGAATGGGTAGGCCTCTGCTTGACTCTTCCTCCTGTAGCCGAGACTGGTAGAGGACTGGAAACTCTGAGGTGCGACCATGAGAGGGGTGTTCCCATTTTACAGATGAGGAAATGGAGGCTTAAAGAGATTAAGGGAGAAATCAGGGTCACAGGGCTGTATTGAGCACAACCCAGGAAAGCAGGGAAGAGGTTGGTGTAGAAGTGGCGTCAGAGGGGATGGAGGACAGGAAACCCCAGTGAAGAGAGTCCCCCTGCCCCAACACACACCAGAACCCTGTCTGCCCTGGGCAGAGGTTGGGAGGCTGGTCTGTGTTTCCTCGAAATCACCCAAGCTCTTTAGCTCAAGTGGGGAAGGGAACAGAAAAAAAAGCCAGGCTTTGAATCCATAGAGGGACTCCCCCTGACTCAAAGGGGATTAGCAGTGGGGTGGGGTACACCTCCCACCATCCCGAGCCCAATAATATCCTTCCACAACTCTCCTCGGCAGAAATGGCACGAGTTGAGGAGGCAGCTCCCTTCCCTGGCAATTGGAGGTGCTTGTGTACACGTGTGTGTGAGTGTGTTGGGTTATGCATGTGTGGGTGCACTGTGAGTGTGCAATTTTGTGTGTAGGGGAGAGTCTGTGTTTGTGGTAGGGGTGGGAAGGCAGGATGATGGGGACAAGGGGCCGGTGACAGGGATCAGAATCAAGAGAAACGTGGAAATTGGCCTTATTGCAGAGTTTACCCCTCACAGAGAGGCCAGCCCCCCCGTCCCACCTCCCAGGCACACACACACTGACACCCCCCACCCCTTTTTCCCCACCAGCTCCTCTCAAATCTTCCGGCTCCACCGAGGTAAGAAAAATCAATCAGAAAGTGGGAGGAGGGGGCGGGCCCGGGCTGCCTCCACCCGACAAAGCAGCAGGTGATTACGGATGTATCCCAGCATCTCTGACTCGGGCCCTTTCTTATCGGGAATTTAAAGAGGAAATTTTGAGGGGGGGAGAGAAAAAAAAGCAAAGAAAAAGCCTCTTTAACCGGAAAGGTGATCATGTGCTCTTCGGCAGCGATGATGCTATCTCGCCCCCAGCCCACGCTGCTTAATTATATCGCTAGCGTGTACGGTAGGAATTATTTTGGATGAGTGTCTGGTGGTTGGCCGGGCTGCGGCTCCCTCCCCCGGACACCCCACCCCCTCGACACTGATTCCAGGGTGGCCGTTGGGCTGGGCTTTATTGGGTTCTATTCTCCTCTTCCTCCTCCACTTGTCTCACCTCCCTGGAGGCACCACAGCCTGACACCCACTGACTCTGGGAGGTGGGGGGAGAGGAGGGGCAGGCGTGCTGCCTTTTGAGGGTGGGCTTAATCCTCGAGGAGGGCCAGCGATGGTGTGTGCAGAGAGGAAGTTTACAGGGACTCGGTCAGAGGGATGGCTGCCTTTGGAGGAACCAGTTTAAGGGAGTCAGGAGGGGAGGGTCAGGCCCATGCCCCACTCCCATCCCTGGCCAAGCCCCTTCCCCTCCTGAGCCTTGGGCCCTGGGTTTTGCCGTGAGATGCTCCAGTAGTCCCTCCTGGTTCATCGGTCATGCATCTGTCCGGCATTGGCCCTGCTGTGTGTGGTAGCCCGTGTGGGCAGAATTGCCCTTATAAACCCATGGGTGGTGGGGGAGGAGGAGAGATGTCTCCTCCAGCTCTCCCCTCTTTTTCCTCCATCCCTCAGCTCACTCCAAGGGCTCCTCGGCACACAGGCTTCTCCCTTCATCTCCCTTCATCTCCCTTCTCAGAGGCCTGGACAGCTAGTGATGACATATTATATGCTAAGTGCTGGGGTAGGTTCGGGTTGACCAGATCGGGCATAGTCAGGACCCTCATTGGGTTTGCAGTCTAAGGGGGAGGGAAAACCGATATGGAATTCCCATTTTGCAGATGAGGAAACAGACTCAGAGAAGTTAAGCGACTGGCCCCATATCACCCAGCAGGCAACTCGCGGAGCTGGGATGAGAACCCAGGTCCCCCGACTGCCAAACTCGTGCTCTTTCCACCAGGCCATGTGGCTGCTTCTCTGTCGAGTCCCTCGCTTCCTGGACCCATCTGAGCAGCAGTAGGATCAACTCCAGGGAAGGGCTGCTGCTAGCTCAGGTGGCCCGGGATTCCCCTCCTCAGCCTCGTTGGGGCAGGCCTCTCTGGGGTACTGTCTTGCTCTCTGACTGTCCTAGGAACAAAATGCCTGTTGAAAAACTTTGCTTGGCTCATGGAATTTGCCCAGATCATCCCCCCACCATTTCTTGACCCCTTCTCAGCCTTGAAAGGATCTCCTTCACCCTGCTCCCTGCCACAAATTCTGACTGTTTTTCACCACACACACCAAGTCCCTCGCTGGTCTCTCCCAGCCCCTGTCACTCCCTGCTCTCTCTGCAGCCCCAGCTCCAAATCCTTCAGTCTCAAGCCACTGTGGGTGGGTTGAAAGAACACAGCTGGCATTTTCCTCCTGTCCACACCAAGAGAAAGAGGAGGGGATAAAGTGGAGGAAAGAAGAAAGGGGGCCTGGGGAGAGAAGCAAAGAAGGGATTGGGGCAGGAAGAGAGGACAAAATCAATCAGTCATTGAAACAAGTATGATACAAAGAGAAGCAGCGTGGCTTAGTGGCAAGAGCACAGGATTGGGAGTCAGAGGTTGTGGGTTCTTATCCCTGCTCCACCACTTATCAGCTGTGACTTTGTGCAAGTCACTTAACTTCTCTGTGCCTCTGTTACCTCATCTGTAAAGTGGGGATTATGACTGTGAGCTCAAATACCATCATTATTATTATTATATGCATTGAGTGTTTACTGTGTACTGAGTATTAGTAGTATTTATGAAGTGCTTACTGTGTGAAGAGCACTGTACTAAACACTGGGAGAAAAAACACAGGTAGGAATTAAACAGGGTCTCTGTCCTTCATGAGGTTTACAGTCTGCCAGACCAATGTACTAAGCACATGGGAGAGTAGAATAGAGTTGGTAGACACAATCTCTGTTCTCAAAGATCTTATAATCTAGCAGGGGAGAAAGATATTAAATTAAATGTCTTTAATAAGCAACTCAAAGTGTTTGTGAGTGCAATGAGGCGGAGGAAGGGATAGTATCAAGGTATTTAGGGAGTTAGGACTCAAGCACATAGGTGATGCAGTAGGGAAGGATAATAGCAGGGGAGAAGATGAGAGACTAGAGGAGGTCCTGGAGCCATCCAGGTTGAGACAGACTCTTCTGTGCTCTGGGTGATACTGAGGCAGCGGCAGGGGCAGCGGGATGGGGAATTTAAGGCAGTAGTTATGACTCTCACCCCAAAGTTAGGACTTTGGGGGCTCGCTCAGTCCTGGTGAAGAATTTCCCAGCTCCACCCCCTCTCCCCACCTCATTCCAGGAAGCTTTTCTTTGGGCCTTTTACCCTCAAACTCTCTCCTCACCCCAGGATCCCAAGCCACCTCCCTGCTGCCTGGATGACCCCAGTTCAGACATTCCTTGCCAGACCCTGTGAATGGAGAGTAAACCCACACGTACCTTGCTCCTGTCTCCTGTGCCCCCAGTTCAGTGCTGAGCACTCCTTAGGTGCCGAATATTTACCACAATTGGAGTGACTGATCAATTTCTGTGGGAGGACCTTGCTATCCTGACCTGCCCCTTGCCAGTCCCTGAACTCCAACACAACCCCTCCTCTCTCTCCTGGGCCTTGGGGTCTTGGTTTGCTACCTGTGGGCCGCCCCCACCCTCCTGACCCAACCCCAGTTCATCCTGACAAATCAGGCACTTGGCGGGGAGGTTTCTCTGTACCTCAGGGGCTTGCCAAGAGGAGATGTCGTTTTATAAGAATGAATAGATGATGCAGCGTCTGTCATATTTTTTCATTTTAATAGTCATAACAAGGTGTGTGTCTGCGTGTGTGTGTTTTCCCAGCCTCCCTCCTCTGCTTCCAGAAAGTCAGCTCTCCTCCCCTCAGCAGCCACCAGAGCAGCCCCCGGGCTGGGGTCTGGGACCCCGATGCAGCCTGGGACTTCTGAGAAGGCCTCGGAGACAACTGAGTCACCAAAATGTAAAAAGGTCCTGATGATAGGTCATGTGGAAAAGGGGAAAGGCATGAGTTGTTTTTTTTTGTTTGTTTCTTTATGATATTTGTTAAGCATTCACTAGTGGATGCTTAACAAATATCATAAAGAAAAAAAAAAAAAAAACAACTCATGCCTTTCCCCTGCCCCTGCCGCTGCCTCAGTATCACCCAGAGCACAGAAGAGTCTGTCTCAACCTGGATGGCTCCAGGATCTCCTCTAGTCTCTCACTAGTGGAAAGAGCATGGGCTTTGGAGCTCATGAGTTCGAATCCCAGCTCTGCCACTTGTCGGCTGTGTGACTGTGGGCAAGTCACTTAACTTCTCTGTGCCTCAGTTCCCTCATCTGTAAAATGGGGATTAAGACTGTGAGCCCCAGGTGGGACAACCTGATTCCCCTATGTCTACCCCAGTGCTTAGAACGGTGCTCGGCACATAGTAAGCGCTTAACAAATACCAACATTATTTATGGGCCAGGAACTCTTTTAAGCACTGGGGTAGATACAAGCTAATCAGGTTGGACACAGTTCATGTCCCACATGGGGCTAATAGTCTTAATCCCCATTTTAAAGATGAGGTAACTTAGGCCCAGTGAAGTGAAGTGACTTGCTCAAGGTCACCCAGTAGACAAGTGGTGGAGCCAGGACTAGAACCCAGGTCCTTCTGACTCCCAGACCCATGCTCTTTCCACTACAGCACAGACGAGAAGGCTTGGTTACCCTGGATTATGAAGAGCTTTTAGCCAGAGTCTGCGGGCAGCTGTAGGACACCTCCACAGAAGATCACCCAGGAAAGGGTGTGCTCCTTGGAGGGATAGGTTTTTTGTTTTTTGTTTTGTTTTGTTTTGCATGTGAGTGTGTGTGGGTGTGTGCGGGTTTTTTACTGGTATATGTTAAGCACTTACTATGTAACAAGCACTGTTCTAAGCTCTGGGGTAGAAAGAAGTTCAACAGGTTGAACAGTCCCTTTCCCATTTGGCTCTCACAATCTAAATGGGAAGGAGGAGGATTTAATCCCCATTTTAAAGATGAGGAAACTGAGGCACAGAGAAGTCAAGTGACTTGCTCAGGCTCACTCAGCAGGTACGTGGAAGAGCCAGGATTAGAACCCAGGCCCTTGATTCCCAGGCCTGTGCTCTTTCTACTAGGCTACTGCTTCTCAACCGGCTTCACACTGGGGTTAGGGGTTCACAAGGAAGAACTTTCTGTCTGTCAGGGCAGCAGACAGAATGCCCACCATTGGAAGGGAAGCAGTGTGGAGCCTGAGCTAGACCTGAGAGGGGACAGACCAGCTGACAGAGTAAAACCAGGCATCTGACCCCCCTCTGCCTCTCCCCAGCTCTGCCCTCCTGAGAAATGGGGAGAGTTTTCTCCACCTATCTGACCCTGCCCAGGGGACTTGAGAACATTTATGTGGAGGACCTGGTGATACTTTGAGTTCCTGGAAGAGCACGGTGTAAATTGATGAAGTTATGATTTTGATCGTCATTGTCGTCATCATGATGTGTGTAAAGGATTAGGCATGGAGGTGGGGAGGTGTGCTGGCTACTCAGCCCTGAGGACTTCTTCAGAATTACCTTCTGGGAAAGCAGGAGGCCAGGGCCCCAGTGCCCAGGCAGAGATTCTGCTGGATGACCTGCGCCACCCCCAGGCCCCACCACCTGGCTCTGTCTCTCCCTGGGCTGCCTGTGCCGTCTTACTTTTTGGGCTAATATTCTTGAGTAATTCAGTAATGGGGTGGAAAATCTGAGCTCAGCTAGGAGATGCTTCGTTAGACCCAATTGAATTTAGGATCATTCCATTTTCCTGGCTGTGTGCATCCAGGCCCAAGTGTGTGACCGGGGATCAGAGGTACAAAGTGGGCCCAGGGTGGACGGGGACTGCTGGTAAGTGGCATTTCCAGCCACGACATTGTTTGAGAGAGAAGACCTGTGGGTTGGAGTAGGGGAACTGAGCCTGGGGAGCTGGCTTAGATCTGTGGCTTCCAGCCCTCAAATTGAGTCAGAGTAGGGGTCAGAGGTCACAGAGGGCTGCCCACTTCCCCTCGCCTGGTCAGCCTGGATGGTCCATGAAGGAGATAGCTCACCAGATTCCTGGACAGGGGATGGAGGTAAGGGAGAGACCTTGGTCTCCTGATGTCCTCACCAAGCACCTGGCCCTGCGGACCATCGGATCCTCTGACGTCCCTCAGAGCTCCCTGCCCAAGGACCTGAGAGCCATGGAGGCAGAAGGGGCAGCGAGGAGGAGGAGGGAGCTATGCGCCGACACAGTGAGTCAGAGCTCCTCCTGAGCTCGGCCTCCCCCGGGGCAGATGGGAGCTACTGCGCTGAGCCCACGGCTCCCACCGTCAGGGCTGCAGTGGCTATGGGCCAGGCCAGGCCCACCCCCTGCACCCAGGTTGGCAGGAGCTGAGCAAACCTGTGGGCCCAACGCCCCCACAGCCTCCGCCCCAACCCCTCCAGAGGCAGCCCAGCCCGTGCCACTCCTGGAAGAAGCCTTAATTCCTTTCCTGAAGCTCTGTGGGCTCACTGGCTTCCACACCAGAGGGGCTGTGCTTGAGTCAGGCTGGGCTTGAGAGAGATAGCGGGGAGAACAGGGTCCCATCCCATTGGATGATGGGAAAACTGAGGAGTTGATTTGCCCCAGGTCACCACATAGTAAGTCATGAGCAGGACCTGGGGAAAAGCTGGGGGTCCTAGACCGGGGGCTGGGTATAGTAGTAGTAGAGTGCTTGGCACATAGTAAGTGCATAACAAATACCACTATCATCATTACTATTATTATTAATCTTGGGAAAGCTGTGGTTACAGGTGTGATAGTTGCGCTCTTTTCCTCTAGCCACTATTACCTACCTTCCTTATTGTGCTTATCATTTGTTTTGCCTTTTACACTGTCCTGGGGTTTTCATAATTTCACCGCTCTTAATGGTCTGTCACCTGCCCCCATCTCCTCCCCTAGTCTTTGACTGTGAGCCCCGTGGGAAGTCGGGGACTTGTCTATTTTTTCCCCCTTTTTTCCCAGCACTCAGAACAGTGTGCTCTACACAGTAGGGTGCTTAGTAAATTCCATTAGTATGCCTACAAGGCACATGCTTGAGAGACAGGATACCCCTTCCCTAAGCCCATCCACAGGCCCCCACCCCAGAGAGCTGGCCAGGTACAGCAGGGATCACAGCAGCAGATCGAAGTGACCAGTTTGAGCATCTATCGGGGCCGCCCATCCATCCTGACTGGAAATTATCCAGAGAAAGGGACAGCGGCAACGGCGAGTGGGGTGGGGCGAGGGAGCTGGAAATGAGGGCAGAAAGCCCTCCGTCTGTACCTTCGTTAGTTTTAGCTAACGAGCTGTTTATAGGAGCAACATGACACCTGCTTTCCTCTTTATAAATTCAATAATTTATGAAAGGTATTAAAGGCAAAACAGCCGCCTGGATAAAGCCTGTGATGCATGCACTCTGGGTATTAGCCAAACGGGACAATGAGTTACACTTGGATAACACGCAAAGATATTTACTCTCTCCCACTATAAATTATTAAGGAGCTTTTTTGCACATAATTACACGAGCTTTTATGTCTCTCACTCCCCTGCTTTTAATCCCCTTTGGAAAGGTGCCAATCACTTATGACAGGGGCTGAGCAAATAGGCAGGGTCACAGCTGGCTCCAGGGTCTTTAAAGGCTGCTTGGTGGCTGGGGAGGGAGGCGGGGAAAGGGATCTTAAACTCAACAACTTGTGGCCAGCAGATAGCAAGGTGGGGATAGGCTCTGGCTGAAGGGAGCCTGTTGCTAACCCCTGGCGGGACCCCATCGGCCTTGGGTGAAGGGCACATTCCCCACCCTGCAGCTGGCAGCACAAACGAGCCTGGATCAGTCTGCCTCGGAGCTTTGGGGCTGCATCTGTTTTCCCTCTTAGGGGAGAGGGGCAAGTGGCAAAGGGGTGGGGGGACAAGACAGAGGGAACTGAGCACCTATTTCCAGAGAAAAAGGAAGTCTTCCTAAAGAGAGGACGAGGAAGGGAAGAAGGGCAGTGAGAGGGAGGAGAAAACAAGAAGGGAAGAGGAAGAAAAGAGGGAAGAGGGACCAGTCCATCAATCAATTGTATTTATTGAGTGCTTATTGTGTGCAGTGCACTGTACTATGCACTTGTGACAGTACTATATGCAAGTTGGTAGACTTGCCCACATTGAGCTTGGCAGCGTGGAAGCACCATGGCGTAGTGGATAGAGCATGGGCCTGGGAGTCAGAAGGTCATGGGTTCTAATCTTGGCTCCACAACTTGTCTGCTGTGTAATCTTGGGTAAATCACTTCACTTCTTTGTGCCTCAGTTACCTCATCTGCAAAATGGGAATCAAGACTGTGAGCCCCATGTGAGACAGGGACTGCATCCAAGCCAATTTGCTTGTATCTGCCCCAGCATTTAGTAAAGTGCCTGGCACATGGTAAGTGCTTAACAAATGCCATTATTATTATTATTATTATTATCATTATCATTACATTAATGACAAGGTTATGGTCTTGTGAGACAGGAAGGATGGTGGTGCTGTCTACAGTAATGAGAAAATCAGGGACCAGGGGACAGAGTTTGGGTGGGAAGCTAAGGAGTTCAGTTTGGGACATGTTAAGTTTGAAGTGTCGGTGAGACATCCAAATAGAGATGTCTTGAAAGCAGGAGGAAATGTGAGACTACAGAGAAGAAGAGAGATCAAGGATGGAGATGTAGACTTGGGAATCTTCTGCATAGAGGTGACAGTTGAAGCCATGGGAGTGAATGAGTTCTCCAAGGGAGTGAGTGAGTAAAGAAGGAAGGGAGAAGGAAAGAAGAGGAGGGAAGAAAGGGGCAGGAAGGAAGGAGGAAAATGAGAAGAAAAAGATGAAGGAGGGAAGAAGGACAAAGAGGAGGGAAGGAAGTATGAAGAAGGAAGGAGGAGAAAAAGAGGAAGGGAAATAAGGAGGAAGGATACAGAAGAAAGGAAGCAGAGGAAGAAGGAAGGAAGAAGAAGGAAGGAAGAGGGAGGAAAAGGAAGGAGGAGGGAAGGAAGAGGAAGAAAAGAGAAATCGATCAATAAAACAGTGTTATTTATTAAGTACTTACTGTGTGCAGAGCACTGTACTAAGCACTTGGGAGAGTATGATATAATAGAATTGGTAGATGCGTTCCTTGCACATAAGGAACTTATAGTCTAGAGGTGGAAACAGACATTAAAATAAATTACAGTTATGGACATAAGTGCTGTGGAACTGAGGATGGGGTGACTCAAGGGTACCAAGAAGTGCATAGGTGACCCAGAAGGGAGAAGGAATAGGGGAAATGAGGGCTTAGTAGGGAAAAGCTTTCTGGAGAAGTTGTGATTTGAAGGTGGGGAGAGTGGTGGTCAGTCAGATGTGAAGGGAAAGGAAATCCAGGCCAGTGGAAGACTGTGGGCATGGGTTTGGCAGAGAAAGATGAGATCAAGATACAAGACGAATTAGAGGAGCGAAGTGTGTGGGTTGGTTTGTAGTAGGAAATCAGTAAGGTAAGATAGGAGGGGGCAAGGCGACTGAGGTAGAAGGGAAGAAGAAGGAAAAGGTAGGCAGGAAGGAATAGGAAGAAAGGAAAAAAGAAGAAGAGAGGAGGAAGGAGGAGGGAGGGGAAAGGAAAGGGGAAGGAAGAGGAAGACAGGTTTCCTGGAGGAGGTGGGGAGGAAGAGGAAACTTGGTTGGTCAGGCTGTGGGAGGGTGACTGCTTTAGGGCAAGGAGCACCAGGCAGGAGAAGAAGTAGAGAGGTAGGAAAGCAACTTGTTCTGGAAGAAATCAGCTGGACTGGCATGAAGAGGCAGCGGATGCAGTCATAGGACACGAGAGGTGAGTAGGTAGGGCCTGGCTGAGAGCTTGGAGCCCTAGGGAGAAGGGAAAGGTTAGTTCCATTCCTACTGGAATGTTAGGATAAAGTGGGAAAACTGAAGCAGCAGAAGAGGGAAAGCAGAGAGGGAAGAAGAAGACTGGTAAGGTGTCAGGGCGGGGCCTGAGGTCTGATGAACAAAGTGCCCACAGATGAGAAGTAGTGTGGCCTAGCAGAAGAATCACGGGTCTGGGAGTCAGAGGATCTGGATTCTAATGCCACCGCCACCACTTGTCTGTTGTGTGACCTTGGGCAAGTCACTTCCCTTCTCTGTGCCTCAGTTTCCTCATCTATAGGAAGGGGATTTAGGCTGTGAGCCCCATGTAGGAAATGGAATGGGTCCAACCTTCTTATCTTGTATATAACCCTTTGCTTAGTAGAGTGTCTGACACATAGTAAACACTAAACAAAAACCATCAGAAAAAAGTATGGTCAGTGGCCCTACCGACTGAACTCTCCAACCCTAGGGAAGGACAAGTGGCCAGGAGCAGGAGCGGCCCAGGGCTCTGCCTCCTTGTAGTCCCAGACACTTCAGGCTGAGTCCAGGGTTCACCTTCGAACGTATGCTGACCATATTATTTTTGTGGGAAACTGGGTCTATGGGATGCTATCCAACCAATAAATCAATCAGTATTTATTGAGTGCCACTGTGTGCAGAGCACTGTACTGAACACCTGGAGAGGACAACAGTGGATTAGGTAGAATCGATCCCTGACCTCGAGGAGTTTACTATCTGGCTGAGGAGAGAGATGCTAAAGTAAATTACAGAAAGGTGGAATTAATGAAGCCTATAAGAGCTTAACATGAGCAACACCTTCCCCTTTGCTTTCAGTAACTGTGAGAGTGGAGTGTGGGAGAAAAGTGTGGGGTTAATAGTTGGATATAGTGTTTCCAAACTATAAATCCCAGAATGTTGGGGGAATTAACTGTTCAGTACTGAGCATACTCCAGCCGGGCTGTTAAAGGCCGAGGATTTAACAGGGCAGCTGGAAGTAAGTGAGAGATAGGTTACCCAATGCCAACCAAGAAATTTGCCTTGGTTTCTAAAATTGCCCAGGACAACCTATCAAAATTGTCACCATTTCCATCATTGATGTCATTATCATCATCAACGACACCAAACCGAGGAACATTCAATAGCAATCTCTGCCTTTAAGCAACTGGCATAATCCAAAAATGGTTGGTGAAACTAGAACATGGGGTTCTCCTGTGTATAGAAGGTGTATATTGATGGGGGTTGGTTTGGTGGATGCCTATGAACCGGCAAGGGAGTATATGTGAATTTCTAGGCTGTAAATTTCTTGTGGGAGGTAATGTGTCTACGGTCTCTCTTATATTGTACTGTCCCAAGTGCTTAGTTTAGTGGGTACCTGCTTGCATGGCTTAGTGTATAGAGTCTGGGCCTGGGAATCAGAAGGAGCTGGAATCTAATCCCAGCTCCACCATTTGTCTGCTGTGTGACCTTGGGGAAGCCACTTAACTTCTCTGTGCCTCAGCTAACTCAACTGTAAAATGGAGATGAAGACCGTGAACCCCATGTGGGACAGATTATGTGTCCAACCTGATTAACTTGTATTTACCCCAGCAATTACAACTGTGCTTGGCATATAGTAAGTGCTTAACAAGTACCGTAATTATTATTATTATGAGTGCATATATCTATGCAGAGGGGTGCATGTGTGTGAGTGTGTACACACGCACACAGACATGTGTGTGTGCATGAGTGCTTGTGCATACAGTGCTCTCTAATCCTCAGTGTGGGAAGGATGGAATTCCTCAGGGATTCAAGAAATACTTCCACAACTGCCTGTCAGGGTCAGAACCAAATGCCACACAGGCCAAGGAATTTCTGGAGGCAATGTCTCTAAGATTCCCGACTCTGCCACTTGTCAGCTGTGTGACTGTGGACAAGTCACTTAACTTCTCTGTGCCTCAGTTACCTCATCTGTAAAATGGGGATTAACTGTGAGCCTCACGTGGGACAACCTGATTACCCTGTATCTACCCCAGCGCTTAGAACAGTGCTCTGCACATAGTAAGCGCTTAACAAATACCAACATTATTATTATTACCCCAATTGAGCAGGCATTGGCAGAGACCCCTGAACTCCACCCCCTGCCCCTCCCGGAGCTCTGGCCCCATGCCCTGGTTCCACCCTTTCCAAAGTTGCTTCCCTGCAGCATCTAGAGCAGAGAACTTTCAAACACAGTCCTGAGAAGACTTCCTTGCATCCAGAGATACTCAGATGTGCAGGCTTCAGAGATGGAGAGACAGAGTCCTGGAGACTGTGAGAAACTGAAAGGCAGAGTGACCGGACATCCAGAGACAGAGTATGGTTTAAAACATCATAAATGTTTTACGGGCTCTGCTGGTCTTTCATTATTAGTCTAGTTTTTAAAGATCCCAGGCCCTCAGAGGTTCAAGCGACCAGGCCTGCTGCCCCCACAGAGCTGCTGGGGAGGGCCAGAGGGACTCCCAGGGACCCTATGGCTTAGGGGAGTGTAGTGCCCGGGGACCCTGGGTGGCTGTATGCTCAGCATTCTGGGACAGTTGCCCTTCTTCCAGGGCAGCAGCTGGCCTAGTGCCAGGGCAAAGCAGGCAGGAGGGTAGAAGAGAGGGAGCAGGGAACTGGGGTGAAGGGTAGGCTGTTCTTTGTCAATCATGATGGGTAGGGGTCAGGGCCCCCTGGGTGGGGGCAGCCCTCCAGGATCTTGAGGTGGGGGAGGCCCCGATCGCTTCATTTCCCTTGTGCTGAGGGCCATACGGGGCATTCGGCCGCACTTTTCCTGGCAGTTTCGGCCCAGGCCCCTTCTGCCTTCCTCTGCATCCCCCCGCCGCCTGGCAGCAGCCCTCCAATGACCCGCCCCCTTCTTCCCAGCAGCGGCCTGGTGATGGGTGCTTTTCTCCTTCTTATTCGTGTTTGACATGATTTTGATTTCCTCAACACATTCACTCAATTCCTTGTCCCTTCTCTTTGAGCTCCGATCTCCAATCACCGATCCGTTACCTGCCCTCCCCGCCCCCCCGACACCATCCCCGTTCTTGCAATGTGAGGTTCAACACTGTCACTCACAACTTCTTTGCACCAAAAATCATCTTTGATCTCCTGTGGGTGACAGTAGGTACCGAGATCCTGGCTGTTAGGAACGTGTCTAGTTAGTGTAGCGAGAGACTCTGGACTCTAATTGAGCAAGCTCTTTCTCCCCCTCGCCAGCCTTCGAGGGACAAATCTCTGCTTGACCCAGGATGAGGAGAGTGTTGAGGCCAGTTGATTTATCAGTGGAATTTTTTGAGCACCCACAGCGTGCTGTTCTCGGTAGAAGACAATATATTAGAGTTAGTCAATGCTATCCATCTCATGATGGAGCTTACAGTCTAACGGGGCGCTTTCCACTGGTCAGTGGGATGGATTTGTTCATGGGAAGGGTTTTTTCAGATTCCCACCTCTCTTCTGTGGGGTCCACCCCCACCAAACATCCTGGTGTCAGGTCTCTAGATTGTTCTTCCCCTTGCCTAGGGCACCAGAGAGCACCAGAATAAGAAACTAGCATAGGCCACTGAGAAACTAGGCTGTGGGCCTGCCTTCTTTAATTCATCAATCAATGAACGGCATTTTCTGAGCGCTTACTGTTTGCAGAGCACCATACTAAGCACTTTTTAATGATAATCGTTAAGCGCTTACTATGTGCCATGCACCATACTAAGCACCGGGGTAGATACAAACTAATCACGTTGGACACAGTCCCTGTCCCTCATGGGGCTCACAGTCTTAATCTCCATTTTACAAATGAAGGAACTGAGGCACAGAGAAGCTTGTAGACAAGTGATAGAGCCTGGATTAGAAACCAGGTTCTTCTGACTCTGACGTCCGTGCTCTATATGCTAGGTCATGCTGTTTCAAGTACTTGGGAGAGTACAATACAACAGAATTGATAGACATGTTCCCTATCCACAAGAAGCCCTAAAGTTCACCTTGGGGAATTCCTGTTTCCTGTTTTCTGTTTCCGCTCATCCCACCTTGAAGCCCCTGGAGTCTATTTTCAAAGGAACTCCCCTCTGGGGTTAGCTCTCCACACCCAGCCAGGCTTGGAATGCCCAAAATGTCCCTGATCCACAGGTGGGGAACCTGAGGAGCCAGGGGAGGACCACTGATGCTCTGGATGGGATGCTGTGAGCCAGGCCTGGAACCCAGACATTCCCGACCCCCCCTTTTTTTTTTAGTGATACTTGTTCAGCATTTACAATGTGCCAGCATGATACTAAGTGCTGGGGTAGATACAAGTTAATCAGGTTGGACACAGTCCCTGTCTCACATGGGGTTCACAGTCTAAGTAGGAGGGAGGATTTAATCCCCATTTTACAGGTGAGAAAACTGAGGCCCAGGGAAATTAAGTGCCTGGCCCTAGGACACACATCAGACTAGTGGCAGATCTGGGATTAAAACCTAGGTCCTCTGACTCCCAACTCAATCTCCCCTGAGGAGATTCTCTGGGATTGGTAATGTCTTGCATTAGGGCCAGGATTTGGGGAGGGGCAGAGACAGGCAGACAGGCAATCAACAGCATTTCCTGAATCCCTACTTTGTACCAAGCACTGTGCTAGGCATTAGAATATTAGAATTAGTAGATGTGACCCCTTCTCTCAGAGAGCCCACAACCTAGTGGGGGAGACATCCACTAAAGTAAATTTCATATAGGGAGAAATAATAAAGGTAGAAGGCATGATCCCAGTTCATAAGGAACTTAGAGTCTAATGGAGGTGACAAACAAAAAATAATTTAAAAATTGGAAGCAACATTTGGGAGTTGAGTATGTAAATTGGTATTAAATAAAAGTGCCATGGGAGGTCATGAGTGCAAACGTTCTGAGATGATGGTAGGCAGGATGTGACTGGAGAAGAAGAAACATTAATCCCTTTCCATAATTTATTTTAACTTCCATCTCCCTTGTAGACTGTCGGCTCCTGGTGGGCAAGGATCGCGCCTACTAGCTCTGTTGTACTGTAATTTTCCAAGCGCTTAGTTCAGTGCTCTGCACCCACTCAGCGTTTAGTGTATGCCACTGATTGATCGATTGACTGCACTCTCTGCACCTGGTCCCCATGCTGGTTTCCATGGCTACCGCATCTTCCATCCTAGCAGGTGCCAATCCCCCTTCACAGTTGGAACCTTGGTTCTTACCCTTCCGCGGCAGGCCAGAACAGCCACACTTCAGACCGGCCCCGGTTTCATGCTCTGTCTTAGTCGGCGGCCACCCCGCTGTTGAGAGGACACGTGGCTGCCCACTGCAACCTTCAGCTCCAGGCTGCCCCTCTCTCCCTCTACCGAGGGGCCTTCCGATCTATGAGCAGCAGTGGTGTCAGGCCTCCCGACCCCTGCCACCCCTAATTCCTCTGCCTCCATCCCGGCCTTGTTCCCAGAGCTGCTGTCTTGATCCCGCTGGCCTCCAGGCCCAGCTGCTGCAGCCACTCCAGAGGAGCAAAGGGACGATAATGAGGTGCAAATTGGTCTCTGCCTTTTTTTAAAAAACCATCACTGAAACAGAGAGAAACAACAGAGCCCAGGAAGGGGGTGATAGCTCGATACACCGAAGACACAGTATGGCTTTTCTCAGGCGTTTCAATAGTCCCTGCCAAACGTGAAGTGTGGGTCTCCGGCGGGAGGGGCCGGGCAGTAACGGGAATGCTGTAACAAGTTGGGGGATCCTCAGCTTTGGGGAGGAGAACTTTCAGAATGGGTTGACTGGGACCCTTCTGGATGCTGAAGAATGGGTGAGAAGCAGCTGGACCTAGGGGAGAGACCCTGGGCCTGGAAGTAAGAGGAACTGGCTTCTAATCCTGGCCCTGCCACTTGTCAACTGTGTGCCTCAGTTTCCTTATCTTTAAAATGGGAGTTCAATACCTGTTCTCCCTCCTGCTTTAGAGTGTAAGCCCCATCTGGGCCTTCAATATGATCACTTTGCCCAGTGCTTGGCACATAGTAAGCACTTAACCAATGTCATGTTATAATAATAATTAATATAATGTAACTGTGGTATAGTACTCATATATTATGGTAATAATTATTACTGCAAACAAGGCAAAAATAGACTTAGCATCACCTGTAGCCACCTCTCTCTCTCTTTCTCTCAGGTTGAGGTGGACATTGTTGACCTTCACAGATACCAGCCACAATTGACATCATGTGAGGCATCAGGCACATGTATGATATAATGACATTCTGTATACCGTCCGGGGGAAGTCCGCCCAAACACAGACCATTTCTTCAGGGGGACCCCATCACTTGCTCTATTATTGTTACTATTATTATCATTATCTTTGTTAAGCACTTAATATGTGTCAAGCAGTGCTCCAGTAAAAATAATGATATTGATTAAGCACTCTGCTAGATAATCAAATTAGACCCAGTGCCTTTCCCATGCAGAATTCACAGTCTAAGAGAGAGGGAAAACAGTGTGACCTAAAGGGAAAGAACATGGGTCATGGTATCAAAGGACCCGGGTTCCAATCTCGGCTGTGCCACTTGTCTGCTGTGTGACCTTGGGTAAATTACATAACTTCTCTGGATCTCAGTCCATTGGTAAAATGGGGATTAAAGCTATGAGCTCCATGTGAGACATGAACAGTGTCCAGCATGAGTATCTTGAATAATAATAATAATGTAATAAAAATGATAAAATTATTTGTTAAGCCCTTACTATATGTTAAGTATTTCTCTAAACACTGAGGTAGATATAAAATAATCAGGTTGGACACAGTCCCTATGCCACCGTAAGACTCACAGTTTTAATCCCAATTTCAAGATGAGGGAACTGAGGCACAGAGAAATGAAGCGACTTGCCCAAGGTCACGCAGTAGACAAGTGGCAGAGCCAGGATTAAAACCCAGGTCCTTCTGAATCCCAGGCCCGAGCTCTCTCCACTAGACCAGTATCTACCCCGATGCCTGGTATAGTGCCTGGCACATAATAAGTAATTAAGAAATACCATTAAAAATAGTGTTTATTCTACAGAGGAGGGAGCTGAGGCAATGGGAGGTTAAGTGAATTGCCCAAGGTTATATAGCAGACAACCGTCAGGACCGGGATTGGAAACTGCATGTCCTGAGTGCCCTTTGCTCTTTCCTCTAGGCTACCACTGCCTCCCACTACTTGTTAAGCACTTACTATATGGCAAGTGCTGTGTTAAACACTGGGATAGATACAAGACAATCAGATCATACACAGTAACTGTCTCTGACAGTGCTCTTAGTCTAAGGGCCAAAGTCACTGCTTTCCACCCCCCAGGTCCCCATGGACACGGGTGCCTCTTCCGAGCCGCAGTACTCAATGTCAAATTTGAGGCTGAGGGAGGCTGGAGCCAGAAAAGAAAAATTCTAGGCAGTCCAGAGATGACTGAAGGAAGATACCTCAATCCAAAGAGTGGTAGGATAGCTCTTCAGCTGTAGGTCCCATGTCTTCTTTTCCATTGGGTGCTCCTGAACGTGTAGTGCAGTGCTCAACCCACAGCAGGTGCTCAATAAATGCTATAAATGAGGAGGGAGGGCACAGCTGGTGCTTCCAAGAGCTACTCTCCCCGTGTTTGCCCCAGGCCTGGATGAAGTGGGGCGGGCTTCCTCTGGCCTCGGGTCCAGTCAGGGATAATAATAATTATGGTATTTTTTAAGCACTTACTATGTGCCGAGCACTGTTCTAAGCCCTGGGGTAGATACAAGGTAATCAGGTTGTCTCACCTAAGGCTCACAGTCTTAACCCCCACTTTACAGATGAGGTAACTGAGGCTCAGAGAAGGTAAGTGGCTTTCCCAAGGTCACACAGCAGACAAGTGGCAGAGCCAGGATTAAAACCCATGTCCTTTGATTCCTATGCCCGTGATCTTTCCACTGGGCCACGCTGCTTCTCTTCAGGGATGGCTCTGTCCCTCTCCCAGCAGAGCAGGTGGGCTTCGATTCTGTTCATCTCAGTCTCCGCTAATGTCCATGGGGACCATCAAAACTTACTACAGCCTAATTAATGATAGCATTTGTTAAGTGCTTACTATGTGCCAAGCACTGTTCTAAGTGCTGGGGGGATACAAGTTAATCAGGTTGTTCCACTTGGGGTTCACAGTCTTAATCCCCATTTTACATATGAGGTAACTGAGGCACAGAAAAGTTAAGTGACTTGCTCAAAATCACACAGCTGACAAGTGGCAGAGTCGGGATTCGGACCCATGACCTCTGACTCCCAAGCCCAGGCTCTTTCCATTGAGCCACGCTGCTTCTGTAGTGTTCTGTTTACCCTCATTTCCCCAAGACAGAGAGACAGGGCCTGCTGACCCTCCCTAGGAAGATGCTCCTGCCTTGGAAGCTTCCCTGACAGCTCCTTTGGCCCGACACCCACCCCAATCATCCTTGCTCTAAACTTCCTCCTGTTGATCTTCCTCCCGCTGCTCTTCCAATGTGGGTCCCAATGTGGGGGAGAGGTCGTCGTCTCAGCGGAGCGAGGACTCCAGGGAGGACCCCCAGTCCCTTTTGGCTGGTTGAAGTTTCCAGCTTGAGGTCCTTTAATCTTCCCTGGGAAGTCAATCTCTCTGCTCCTCAGAGCAGTGGAGCAACACTCCACGGAAATCCCTTCCATTTGCCTCCATCTTTTCCGCCGATATCTACCACTCACGGCCCTCTCTGGATGTTAGGGACCTAGGCCGGGCATTCCCATTCTGAACCCCATCTCCCTGCATCCTGGAGGGAAGGGCCGGGTCCCAGGCGGCTCCAGAATTGGTGCTTCCTCCCAGGCAACCTGGAATTACCATTGGCTTGTGCACTTTCGGTGGGTTCTTTTTTGTTAATGGTATTTCACATCACGGTTACTATATGCCAGATACTCTACTAAGTGCTGGGGTAGATACAAGTTGATCAGGGTCCATGTCCCTGATGGGGGTCACTGTCTTAATCCCCATTTTGTAGTTGAGCTGAGGCATAGAGAAGCTAAGTGTCTTGCTCAGGGTCACACAGCAGACAAGTGGAGGGGAGCTGGGGTTAGAACCCAGGTCCTCTTACTCCTAGGCCCCTGCTTCTTTCCACTAGTCCACATTGCTTCATGCACCCTCCACCCAAACGGTTACCTTACTGCTACGGGCTCTCGTTATATCCCGGCTAGACTACTGTGTCGGCCTTCTCTCTGATCTCCCTTCCGCCTCTCTCGCCCCGCTCCAGTCTATTCTTCACTCTGCTGCCCGGCTCATCTTCCTGCAGAGATGATCTGGGCATGTCACTCCCCTTCTTAAACACCTCCAGTGGTTGCCTATCAACCTCAGCTCCAAACAAAAACTCCTCACTCTAGGCTTCAAGGCTCTACGTCACCTTGCCCCTTCCTATCTCTCCTCCCTTCTCTTTCTACTGCCCACCCCGCACGCTCCGCTCCTCCGCCGCCCACCTCCTCACCGTCCCTCGGTCTCGCCTATCCCGCCGTCGACCCCCGGGCCACGTCCTCCCGTGGTCCCGGAACGCCCTCCCTCCTCACCTCCGCCAAACTGATTCTCTTCCCCTCTTCAAAACCCTACTTAAAACTCACCTCCTCCAAGAGGCCTTCCCAGACTGAGCTCCCCTTCTCCCTCTACTCCCTCTACCACCCCCCCTTCACCTCTCCGCAGCTTAACCCTCTTTTCCCCCCATTTCCCTCTGCTCCTCCCCCTCTCCCTTCCCATCCCCTCAGCACTGTACTCATCCATTCAACTGTATATATCTTCATCACCCTATTTATTTTGTTAATGAAATGTACATCGCCTCGATTCTATTTAGTTGCCATTGTTTTTAGGAGATGTTCTTCCCCTTGACTCTATTTATTGCCATTGTTCTTGTCTGTCCGTCTCCCCCATTAGATCGTAAGCCCGTCACATGGCAGGGACTGTCTCTAACTGTTGCCGACTTGTTCATTCCAAGCGCTTAGTACAGTGCTCTGCACATAGTAAGCGCTCAATAAATACTATTGAATGAATGAAGGAATGAACATGTCTCCCAATTTGCCCAGGTATCTGCTTGACCGACAGCTGTTACCTGGAGCCTACCTGGTCTTTGAGTCTCTCCAGCAGGGCAGGAAGGGTGGGGCTAGAAAGGCCTGGCAGCCTAGCATTGAAGGCAACTCAGATTTACTCTGCAGCATCTGTGGTGGTCTCTCGAGTTGAGCTTTCGTTAGTCATTGGGGTGTAGGCGTCTCCTGAGCAAAGAATGTATCTTGCACTTCTCCAAAGCGTTTAATACAACACATTGCGCTGCGCCTCACTAAAATCTACCCTAGCTTCTTCATCCAAACTACTGCCACATTAATACAATCACCTTATCCTGACTTAACTACTCTATCAGCCTCCTTGCTGACCTTCCTGCCTCCTGTCTCTTCCCACTCCAGTCCACACTTCATTCTGCTGCCCAGATCATTTTTCTACAGAAATGTTCAGAACATGTTTCCCGCTCCTCAAGAACCTCCAAGTGGTTGTCCATCCTCTTCTGCATCAAACAGAAATTCCTCACCACTGGATTCAAAGCACTCAATCGCCTTGCCCCCTCTTACCTCATCTCTCTACTCTCCTACTACAACCCAACCTGCACACTTCTCTCCTCTGATGCTAACCTTCTCTCTGTGCCTCGATCTCGTCTATCTTGCCACTGACCCCTTGCCCACGTCCTGCCTCTGGCCAGGAACTCCCTCCTGACAATTACTCTCCCTCCCTTCAAAGCCTTATTGAAGGCACATCTCCTTCAAGAGGTCTTCCCTGACTGAGCCCTCCTTTCGACTTCTCCCACCCCTTCTGTGTCACCCTGACTTGCTCCTTTTATTCCCAGTCCCGCAGCACTTATGTACATATCTGCAATTTATTTATTTATATTAATGTCTGTCTCCCCCTCTAGGCTGTGACCTCATTGTGGACAGGGAATTTGTCCGTTTATTATGTCATACTCTCCCTAGTGCTCGGTACAGTCCTCTGCACACAGTAAGTGCTCAATAAATGCGATTTATTTGGATTGAATTGAATTGCACTCCGTAAGCACTCTGTATATGCCCTTAGTTTTAACCCTGAAGACCAGAGCTGTAATTCATCACTGTCCTTTAGCTTTTCTGATTTTAATCCCTTTCTGCTTAATTACTGGTGTAGCTAAATGCGGTCATCATCCAAGTTGTGAAGTGGGAGAAGGAAAGAGAGGGAAACCAGTAACAAGCTCAGTCTTCCTTTGTGTAATTAAATCCATCAGTGGGTCGTCAGTCGTCCATTCCAGTTGGGCACCCAGAGAGTTTCTCCCTGCCTTGGAGGACCTTAAAATCTTACAGCAAGTAGGGCAAAAACACGAAATTAGACATGCAACACAAGGATTAGAGAACTGCGGGCTAAAATAAATCTGAATGTATGGAAAACCAATAAGTGACTGACAACAGCTCCATATAGAGTTCATTCATTTATTTATTCAATCACATTGATGATAATAATAATGAGGGTATTTGTTAAGTGCTTACTATGTGCCAAGCACTGTTCTGAGGGCCTATTGTGTGCAAAGCACTGTACTAACCACATGGGAGAGTACACTCTAACAATAGAAGACACATTCCCTGCCCACAACAAGAGAAGCAGCATGGTTCAGTGGAAAGAGCACGGGTTTGGGAGTCAGAGGTCATGGGTTCAAATCCCAGCTCTGCCGCTTGTCAGCTGTGTGCCTTTGGGCAAGTCACTTAACTTCTCTGTGCCTCAGTTACCCCATCTGTTAAATGGGGATTAAGACTGTGAACCCCATGTGGGACAACCTACTCACCTTGAATCCTCTCCAGTGCTTTGCACATAGTAAGAGCTAAACAAATGCCATCATTATTATCATTATTATTACAGTCTAGAGAGTGATCTTCAACCGGGCTGCTGATTTTGCTTCATGCCTTGTCTGTTTGACCTCCACACATACACTCCGGTAGTTTACTGAGCCAAGCAGCAGGGCAGAGGTTTCCCCTGTGATGTAATCAGTCAGTGGTATTTATTGAACACTTACCGTGCATAGACCACCGTCCTAAGCACCTGGGAGACTACAGTGTAATTACTGTTGAAAAGCAGCTTGGTCTAGTGGAAAGAGCCCAGGCCTGAGAGTCAGAGGACCTGAGTTCTAATCAGAGCTCTGCCACTTGCCTTCTATGTGACTTTGGGCAGGGAGGACAGGTCGGCGGGAAGGGGCCGGTAGGGAAGGAGGTGACAATGGGGTCGGAAGGAAGCCGTAAGAGGAGGGCAGACAGAGGAAGGTGCTCAGTATTAGACTGTAAGCTTCTCGAGAGCAGGGATTGTGGTTTCCATCTGTTGACCCCAGCATTGCCCTCTGCACAGAGTAAGTGCTTGATAAATACCACTGATTGATGGATTAAAGAGAGAATAGGGAAAATCTATGTGAAGGACTTGGGTTCTAATCCTGGCTCTATCATTTGCCTGCTGTGCGACTTTGAGCAGGTCACTTCACTTCTCTGTGTCTCAGTTACCTCATCTGTAAAAGGGAGATTCGGGCTCACAGTGGGACATGAACTGTGTCTAACCTGATTACCTTGTATCTACCCCAGCACTTAGAACAGTACTTGGCACGTAGTAAGCACTGAGCAGTACCTAATTTAGAAGCAGCAAGGCTTAGTGGGAAGAACCTGGTCTTGGGAGTCAGAGGATGTGGGTTCTAATCCCTGCTCTGCCACTTGTCTGCTGTGTGACCATGGGGAAGTCATTTAACTTCTCTGTGCCTCAGTTACCTCATTTGCAAAATGAGGATTAAAAGTGTGAGCCCCATGTGAGACAACCTGATTATCTTGTATCTACCCCAGGGCTTAGAATAGTGCTTGCCACATAGTGTGCACTTAACAAATACCATCATTATTATTAGAGAAGCAGCATGGTTTAGTGGAAAGAGCTTGGGCTTGGGAATCAAGGTTGTGGGCTTTAATCCGGGCTCCGCCACTTTTCAGCTGTGTGATTTACGGCAAGTCACTTAACTTCTCTGGGCCTCAGTTACCTCATCTGTAAAATGGGGATTGAGACTATGAGCCCCACATGGGACAACCTGATTACCTTGATTCTACCCCACCACTTAGAACAGTGCTTGGCACATAGTAAGCGCTTAACAAATACCATTGTTATTATTATTAATAAGAAAAACCATTTTTAAAAAAGCTTATATGATAAAGAGGATGAGATAACAAACCCCTGGGATCACCCCAACAAGCTATGCGTTTTGGGAGGGAAGGGATCATGTCCACTATTTCTCTTGAACTCTTTCAAGTGCTTAGTACAGTGCTCTGCGCAGAGTGGGAGTTCAATAAATACTGTTGATTATGTGGCTTCTGTCTCCCTATTCTCCCTCACCCCCAACCAATCCTCTCCCAAATTACTCCCATGATCTTCTGGAAGTAGTAGTTCCCAACCCTCTGCTTGGAAAATCCCTGACTTCTTGGAGATCAGGATGCTCCTTGAGGGCAGGGATCGTATCTACCAACTCTAGTGCCCTCTTCCAGGTGCTTAATACAGTGTGCTGCACAGAGTGTGCGCTCAATAAAAATCATCTCTTCATAGATGGGAATGGGTTTCATTAGACCTGCTCCTTTTGGGAGGGGAATGTTACTACCAACTCTATTATATTGTACTCTCCCAAGGCATCAGCGAAGTGGTCTGCACACAGTTAAGTACACAATAAATACAATTGATTGATTAACCTCAGATCTGGGGTTTTTCTTTTCTGTTAATTTGGGCCTTTTTAGTAGTGAGGAGCTGAACCTGTGAAATAAGCCCTCTGAGGGAATGGTGATGGGGAGATGGGGCTCCAAAACCCTTGTTCCCCCCCTCCATTCAACTGCCACGAGCTCCCCAGCAGGAGTTGGTGAATCCTGATTGAGCGAGGCCGTCTGATGTGCTCACACAGGAAGCTGGGCGGAAGAAAGCGGCAGGAATGAGGCGGCTTCACAGGGCTGGGCGCTCGGGTCTATGGGAGGATTTTCTGAAGCTCAGCCAAGCAGCCTCCGCTTAACGAGGTCAGCCTTTCCCATCGCCTCCGGGGGCGAGGCCTCCTCGGGACCGGGCCTGGCCTTAGCCCTCAGCCTCAACCCCGCAGCTGGCCCCGGAAGACCCCGGAAATAGCATGGTCCAGTGGAAAGAGCACGGGCCTGGGATCAGAAGATCTGGGTTCTAATCCTGGCTCTGCCAATTGCTTACTTTGTAACCTCGGGCAAGTCACTTCACTGCTAGTTGCCTCAGTGACCTCATCTGTAAAATGGGTCAGGACAGGATCGAACCTGATTAGTTTGCATCTACCTCAGTGTTTAGAACAGCGCCTGATACTAAGTAAGTGCTTAACAAATACCATTGTTATTAGTATTATTACCCTGGGCAAGTCACTTTGCTTCTCAGTGCCTCAGTTTCCTTAACTGTAAAATGAGGATTACCTGTCCTCCCTTCTACTTAGACTGTGAACCCCATGCGGGGCATGAATTGTGCCTGACCTAATTTACCTGCATCTACCCCAGAGCTTAGAAAGAACAGTGTTTGACATGTAGTAAATGCTTAACAAATACCATAATACAAACAAACACATTACCACAGGTGCAGCTTCTTTCTCAAAACTCGCTGGGTGTTTCCCACCTCTCCCCCCGCCAAAGAGTCCTGCCAAGGGCATGGATGGCTCAGCCATCGCCATAGGAGGGGAGACGGTGTAGGGCCCAAGGGAGTGGGTGCTGAGGGAAGAAAGAGGGCCTGGTGTCCAGAATATGTTACGCACCACAGGCTGGAGGTGGTGTTGAGAATGGAGGCTCAGTATAGGCCTGGAGCAAGCCTCGTGTGGGGTTGGCGATTCCTTGAAGCAGCCTTATTGTGAGGTGGGTGGAGGGAATGGGTTGCCCTCACCCATTTCACAGGTAGAGAAACTGAGGCTCCAAGAGGGAAATGGCTGGCCAGTCCTCTCCCAGTGGGACCCAAGGGATTGTGGGACTGGATAACAGTAGTCCTCACACCCCTGCCAGCCCAGTGTGCCACCTATTGGGCCACCATGCTGCTCTGCATCTAGTCCTACAGGAGGTCTGGTGCCATCCTGGTGGGGATGAGACCCTGGGGCAGGATCCCCCTCCCCCAACCCAGGCACAGCAGCCCTAATTGGCTTCCCAGACAGGCTGAGCCAATTCCCCTCCCCCTCCCCCTCCCCCTTCCGGGTCAGCCCTGCTGATGTCCACGGAGGGAGCAACCTTCCCAGCCGGCCCTGCAGGTGACAGGTTGGCCAGCCACAGGGGGGCAAGAAGGGCCGCAGAAAAGACGGTGCGGCTAAGCTCACTGGATTCACCATTTCTGTCAGCTTTTGGAGTTTATACTTAAGGATCTGGTGAGCGCTTACTATGTCCCAAACACTATATTAAGCTGCTGGGGTAAAGATAATCAGACCCTTTATGGGGCTCACAGTCCAAGTAGGACGGAGACCAGGTATTGAAATCCCATTTTGTGGATGAGGGAACTGAGCATAGAGAAGTTAAGTGATTTGCCCAAGATCATACAGCAGCCAAGTGGCAGAGCTGGGGTTAGAACCCAGATCCTCGGACTCCCAGACCCAGGGTCTTTCCACTAGGCCACGCTGCATTTGTTTGAAGCATGGGCTTCTGTTTGTCATGGGCTTCTGTTTGTTTTTCAACTGATCGGACAGGGAAATTTTTGTTCAAACAGGGAGAAAAGACCCTTAATCAATCAATCGTATTCACTGAGCACTTCCTGACTACAGTGTACTTTGCTAAGTGCTTGGGAAAGTACAGTATAACAGAATTGGTAGATACATTCCCTGCTCCCAGTGAGCTTGCAGTCTGGGGGGATACATACAGTAATAAAGATAAATAAATTACAGATATGTACATAAGGGCCGTGGGACTGTGGGAGGAGTCAATTAAAGGGTGCAGATCCTAGTGTAAAGGCAACACAGAAGGGAGTGGGAGACGAAGAAATGAGGGCTTAGTCAGGGAAGGTCTCATGGAGGAGATGTGCTTTTAATAAGACTTTGAAGGTGGGGAGAATGATCATCTGTCGGATATGAAGAGGGAGGATGTTCCAGGCCAGACGCAGGAAGTGGGCAAGAGGTTGGTGGCGAGATAGAGGAGAGTGAGGTACAGTGAGTAGCTTGTCATTAGAGGAGTGAAGTCTGTGGGCTGGGTTGTAGTAGGAAATAAGGGAGATGAAGTAGAAGGGGGCAAGGTGATGGAGTACTTTAAAGGTGATGGTGAGGAATTTTTAATTGATGTGGTGTTGAATGGGCAACCAGTGAAGGTTCTTGAGGAGTGGGGAAACATGGACTGAACCTTTTTGTAGAAAAATGATCCGGGTAGCACAGTCAAGTGTGAACTAGAATGGGGAGAGACAGGAGGCAAGGGAGTCAGTAAGGAGGCTGATGCCTCCTTAAACACTAACCTCAAAGCACTAACCCTCAGCACTAAGTATGACCAAATGGGGTGTTATATTGATTGCAGTATTTAGGAAACATTTTGTATGTAACAAAGTTCTGTGCTAAACACTGGGAGAGATACAGATAACACAGTCCCTGTCCCATATGGGGCTCACAGTCTAAGAGGTGGGGAAGATAAGGATCTTATCTCCATTTTATGGATGAGGAAACTGAGTTTCAGAGGGGTAACCTCACTTGCCAAGGTCCCACAGCAAGTCAGTGGCAGAGGTAGGATTAGGATCCAGGTAATAATAATAATAACAATAAAAATAAAAATAGCAACCATATATATTAGCACTTACTCTATGCCTCGCACTGGGATAAAGACAAAATAATCTCTTTGAATACAGTAAACACATAGTTTGGCACATAGTAAACACTTAACAAATACCATCATTATTATATAGTAAGCATTTAACAAATACCACAATTACTATTACACTCCCTGTTTTGACTGTAAGCTCATTTTGGGCAGAGAACGTGTCTGCCAACTCTGTTGTACTCTCCCAGGTGCTTAGTACAGTGCTCTTTTATCTAGTAAGTTCTCAATAGGTACCATTGATGATGATGATGATGATTGTCCAAGGACACACAGCAGACATGTGGCAGAGCCTGGATTAGAATAATAATAATGATAACTGAGGAACCCAGGTCCTCTGACTTGCAAGCCCCTGCTCTTTTCACTAGGCCACACTGTTTCCTGAGCTTCCTCAGGCAGAGCTCAACTGATTCTGAGGGTTTGGAGTGGGCAACTGGGGGCTCCCTCTCTCTGTAGCAGGGGTCTCTGTATTGCCCAGACTCCCCACTGGGCCACCTGTAGAGCAGGGACCCCCAGAAAGCTGTCCTCCTAAGGCTTCTGCCCAGGGGCAGAAGCGAGGAAGATTCCGAGGAGAATTCCCACCCAGGGGGAATGTGGGGTTCAGTGCCAAGGACTTCCAGGATATCCTAGCTGGGCTTCCCAGCCTGAGGTGGGAACTGCAGGGACAAGGAGAGAGTGACTCAGAAAGTCCTCTCAGCAGCCTGGGGTAAGGGACAGTGAATGAGGGTTGGGGGGACGGAATCCCGGAGACTCTCCCCAAGACTTAACTCATCTTCACCAGTTCCCAGAATGCCTGAGCCACCCCCAATTCTCAGGCAGGGAAACCGAGGCCCGGTGCGGGGGTTGGAGAAGCTCAGGCCACCCTGTACGTCAGGCGGGGAGCTGGAAATAGCAGCCGTTTTGCCTCCCTTCCTCCAGCCCTCTCCTGGATCCAAGGCTGGGAGTCCCGGGCTTCTGGCTGCGCACATTTCCACAGACGCGCGTCTATTCCTGTCTCGAGGGCGGGAGGGGGAGATGTGGGACTTGTTAACAAACTCACCGACGGCCCTTTGGGGGCTCCCCTCCCCGGAAGCTAGGTTGCACAGAAGTAGCCGTGGCCTAGCGGAAAGAGTGTGGGCCTGGGAGTCACCGCTTGTCTGCCCTGGGCAAGTCACTCCCCCTCTCTGGACTCAGTTTCCTCATTGATAAAATGGGGATTTGATCCCTGGTCTCCGTCCACCTTAGACTGCCCTATGGGGGACAAGGACTGTATCTGATCTGATTATCTCGTTTCTGGCCCAGCCATCAATACAGTGCTTGGCACACAGAAAGAGGCTTAACAAATGCCAGTTACAGGCCTAGTCAAGGGGGACGATTTGGGGGCCAACTCCCTGAAACTTATCATAGAGGTCAGAGAGGTTGCGGCCAGAGGCTGGGCCGGGGGAATAGGCTGGGGGGTGGGCCAAGAAGTGGGGCAAGGGTCAGCCAGGAGCTGGTGGCCCGCTCTCCCCGGTGAACTCTCCCCAACAAGCTCAGGACATCTTGCCTCCGGAAAACCTCCCTACTGAGGATGGTTGGAGTTGGCTGGGGAAAAGGAACTGGTCCTTCGGCTTGGGGTGGTGGGCACCCTAAGCCCTTCCCCTCCCTTTCCCCCTCCTTCGGGAAAGAGCCCGGGCTTGGGAGTCAGAGGTCATGGGTTCGAATCCCGGCTCGGCCACTTGTCAGCTGTCTGACTTTGGGCAAGTCACTTAACTTGTCGGTGCCTCAGTGACCTCATCTGTAAAATGGGGATGAAGACTGTGAGCCCCACGTGGGACAACCTGATTCCCCTGTGTCTACCCCAGCGCTTGGAACAGTGCTCGGCACATAGTAAGCGCTTAACAAATACCACCATTATTATTATTCCTCTTCCTCCCTCCCCTTCGTCTCCCACCGCCGCCTCCCCCCGGACCCGACTCATCGTCCAGCCCTGCTTCCACTCTGCTCTGCTGCCACCTAGTGGCCGTCTCTGGGATTGGCACTTTGGTCCTCGGCCGGGAAGAACCTCATTGCGAGAAGCGCTGGGACCTCCTTTTCCCAGTCAGAGAGTATTTAATAATAATAATAATAATAATAATGTTGGTATTTGTTAAGCGCTTACTATGTGCAGAGCACTGTTCTAAGCGCTGGGGGAGACACAGGGGAATCAGGTTGTCCCACGTGGGGCTCACAGTCTTAATCCCCATTTTACAGATGAGGGAACTGAGGCACAGAGAAGTTAAGTGACTTGCCCACAGTCACATAAGGCGCTTACGATGTGGCCAGCCACTGTACTACAGTCGGGTCGGACACCGTCCCTGTCCCACGTGAGGCTCACAATCTCCATTTTGCGGATGAGGGAACTGAGGCCCGGAGAAGTGAAGTGATTTGCCCAAGGCCAGGCAGCAGACAAGTGGCAGAGGCAGGATTCGAACCCATGACCTTCTGCCTTCCAAGCTCGTGCTCTACCCACTACGCCATGCTGCTTCTCCACTCAGTTGCTGCCTCGGCGGCTTCTTACTGGCTCCAGAGGATGAAGGATGGTTTCGGGGTAATAATAAATACTAATGTCGGTATTTGTTAAGCGCTTACTATGTGCAGAGCACTGTTCTAAACGCTGGGGTAGACACAGGGTAATCAGGTTGTCCCACATGAGGCTCACAGTCTTCATCCCCATTTTACAGATGAGGTCACTGAGGCACAAAGAAGTTACATGACTTGCCCACAGTCACACAGCTGACAAGTGGCAGAGCCGGGATTCGAACCCTTGACCTTTGATTCCCAAGCCCGGGCTCTTTCCACTGAGCCATGCATTGGCTTATCTTCCTCCTCGGTCCCTCCCCAACTTCCAGCTAACTCTCCTTCCCTTTTTGTATTTTCTAGTGGTATTCGTTAAGCGCTAACTACATTCCTGGCACTGTACTAAGTGCTGGGGTGGATACAAGGTAATCTGGCTGGGGACAGTCCATATCCCACGTGGGGTTCACAGTCTTAATCCCTACTTTACAAATGAAGTAGTTGAGCCACAGAGAAGCTAAGTGTCTTGCTCAAGGTCACAGAGCAGAAAATGGCAGAGCCGGGATTAGAACTCAGGCCCTTCTGAACCCCAGGCCTGTGCTTGTTCCTCTAACCTACGCTGGTTCTTTGGACTCCCTCCCTGTACACCGGGCTCTATTCTTTCGGAATTTTCCAACCAGCTCCCTACCCTCCAGTGTGCCCACTCCCCGACTCAATAGACGGGTTTCTAAGCTTCTAAACTGCCGTTGCACCTCCCTTCCCCGCCGCCCCCCCAGCTAGAGCAGCTACTGCTGTTCTGTTCAGTGTGACCTTTCCCGGGATAAAAGAGTTCTCCTCCAGCCGGAGAAGTTTGTATGGGTTGTATGGACTCCAGGGGTCTGGACTAGCCCTCCTGCCCCTTCTGGGCTCTCACAGCAGCTCTGTGGATTCGGTGTGGACTCGAGAGGGGTCAGAGCTCATACTTGACAGGAGAGGATGCGGGGGAGTGACTGTATCTTTTTGTGAGCCGGAACCACCGTACAGCTGAGTGTTAAGTGTACTTGACATGTACATGGCTGAGGATAACCCAGCTTTGTAAATAAATCCAAAACATTGACCAGCCCATCAAAAAATGCTTATTGCCAGGAGGCCCCGTGATGCTGCGCTGAGTTAAATTGGCATTCTTCGCTCCTCACCTGGCGTACGTGTTTGAGAGTCCCTCCCTGAGTGTGTGTTCAGGAGGAGTCTGTGGATTTGTGGGTGAGAGCACGGGCCTTTGAGGGTTGCCCTTGGTCAGTGTAGAGGCTTCAGAGGTTTCAGGGAAACCAGTCTCAGATCCTGGGATGAGAGAGTGTATCTCCTCTCGTGCCTGGGTGGCCATTCCAGGCAGCAAGCCCAGAGGTTTGCTAATGGATTCCAGATGCCTCATTAGTCCAGTTGCTGCTAGGTCATCTGGATTTGAGAAGATAAGGGTACGTGGTCAGCGCAAGCTACCTGGGAAGCCAAATGGAATCTGGTGGGTCTTAGATAGGGGCTAGAGGAAGGCTGGGAGATGGGAGGGTGGAAATAGAGGGCCATTGGCTACCTCAGTCAAGCAGCGTGGCCTAGTGGAAAGAGCACAGGCCCGGGAGTCAGTGGACCTGAGTTCTAATTCTGGCTCCGCCAGGTACTTGTTGGGTGGCCTCGAGTAAGTCATCTATCCTCTCTGTGCCTCGGTTTCCTTATCTACAAAATGGGGATTCAATACCGGTTCTCCCGCCTGCTTAGACTTTGAGCCCCATGTGGGGCCTGATTATCTTATATCTATCCTACATTCAGTACAGTGCTTGGCACATAAGTAAGAACTTAACAAATACCACCCACCATCACCACCATCTCAGGATCCGGTTAATAGTCTGCCATCAAGAAAGCTGGACCCATACTCACTAGACTATAAGCTCCTTAAGGGCAGGAATCAACTCTACCTGCTCTCTTGTCCTCTCCCAGTCACTT
Source organism: Ornithorhynchus anatinus (assembly GCF_004115215.2). Taxonomy (NCBI): domain Eukaryota; kingdom Metazoa; phylum Chordata; class Mammalia; order Monotremata; family Ornithorhynchidae; genus Ornithorhynchus; species Ornithorhynchus anatinus. Next base: position 12,622,272 of record NC_041732.1, on the reverse strand, counting down.
AGTTCGGTGCTCTGCACTTTCTAAGCGCCCAATAGGTAGCTTCCATTGAGCTGATATTGGTGCCAGTGTTTAATGCGATGGTGTTCACATGCTCTCATCCCCACCAATGGTGTTCTTGCTGGGGCACAGAGTGAAACAAGCACGTTGTCAGGAAGGGGTGCAGCATATCGCAAAGTGAACGCAAAGGGTTTTTGCGTGCGGGACCCATGTACAACCCAGGGGTCCACGGCATAGCGTGCCGGAGCTCCGTGGTCCAGTAGGCAGCCAGACGCCTTGGGAGCCGCTTTGATCTGAACCGCCCACATTAAGCCAGTTATTTTTCAGGATCCCTACTGGGCCTGTCCATCTAACAGAACACCCCAAACGGTTCTTCAGTCAGAACCCTGCACCACCTCTGGTAAAGCTCCATTAGGCGTTTGGCTACTCTGATTCCCAAACTCTTCCCACTCATCTCCCAGGCCTCTGTTGACTTCCTAGATTTGCTAAAATCATCACTTTCCTTTCCTATGGTTCACGGGGTGGTTCAGCCTTCCCTAACCCAGGTGAGACCTAGTTTGTGGACTAAGGAGTTAGCCAGTGATTACTGGGAGCCAAAAATGTTGTCCTGACTGCAAGAGAGCACCTTCTGCTGCCACCTCCGCCCCGGGACCGGAGAAGGCCGAGCCCCAGGGGTCGGCTCCCAGCCCGGTAAACGGCAAGGATTTTACCTAGCCTACTTAGCCTGAAAGCCTCATTTGGGACAGGTACCGTGTCCAACCTGATTAACTTGTATCTGTCCCAGTGCTTAGAACAGTGATTGACAATCAATTAATCAATCATATCGAGTGCTTACTATGTGCAGGACACTGTACTAAGCGCTTGTGAGAGTACAGCACAACAACATAACAGACCCATTCCCAGTCCATAATGAGCTTAGCACTCAACAATCAGTCATATTTATTGAGCGCTTACCTTGTGCAGAGCACCATACTAAACACTTAGAGGAGTCCACAGAGTTGGTGGATACGTTCCCTGTCCACAAGGAGTTTAACAAACACCAGGATTATTATTATTATCAAGTGCTGTCGAGTCGTGTCCGATTCACAGCGACTCCATGGATACACTTTCTCCAGGACGTCCTGTCTTCTGCCAAAGTACCAGAGTAATAATCTGGGTTGGGGATAACATCAAATGAATCATATTGCCCTTTGGGTGATCTTACTGTCCAGAGTCTGGATACTGTGGTGCAATGGGAACTCCCTCAATTGGACAAGGGTCTCAAGACCAGACTTTTGGTCTCTTCCTGGGTCGCAGTCCGGCCTGGCTATTTTGGACGCTGAGTTTTCTCTCTCTCTCTCCCACACGGGCATCTCTTGCGCTTCACTCCACCCTCTGCTTGATATAGGTGGGCAGTTCTGCCCACTGGAGTAGCCAGACTGGACGGAGAAGAGGAGGTCCTACCCTCCTCAGAACAGAGGCCTCCCCTCAACCTCGGTTGCCCAGGTCTGGAATGTCTGTGCCGCTTCCCGCTTCTCTCTGCAGGCTTGGCTCTCTGGTCACTATCCAGAACAGAGCAGGGGAGGGCCCCAAAGCCACAGAGGGGTGGAGTCTTACAGTAACTAATAATGATAATAATTTTGGTATTTGTAAAGCGCTCACTGTGTGCCGAGCACTGTTCTAAGCACTGGGGTAGATACACAGTAATCGGGTTGTCCCATGTGGGGCTCACAGTCTCAATCCCCATGTTATAGATGAGGTAACTGAGGCCCAGGAAAGTAAAATGACTTGCCCAAGGTCACACAGCAGACACGTGGCACAGCTGGAATTAGAACCCATGACCTCTGACCCCCAGGCCTGTGCTCTTTCTACTAGACCATGCTGCTTGTCCCAGGGTTTTTCTCTCTAACCTTTAACCTTCACATCAGTGGTACTAATTGAGCACTTACTATGTGCAGAGCACTCTAAGTGCTTGGAAGAGTACAATGCAACAGAATTAGCAGCCATGTTACCTGCCCATAATGAGTTTACAGTCTTAACCTTCTTGCCTGGGCATAGGCTAGCCAGGCCGGGCCGGGGTGGGGGGCCCGGAAAGCAACATGGCCTAGTGAGAAGCTGTGTGGCCAGAAAGAAGAGGGGCCTGGGAGTCAGAGGTCCCGGGTTCTAATCCCTGCTCTGCCACTTGTCTGCTGTGTGATCTCTGGCAGCTCTGCCACTTGTCAGCTGTGTGACCTCTAGCAAGTCACTTCATTTCTCTGGGCCTCAGTTACCTCAGCGGTAAAATGGGGATTAAATCCTCCTCCCTCTGATATTGACAGTGAGCCCCATGTGGGACAGGGAATGTTTCCGTTCTGATTATCTCGTATCTACCCCAACGTTTCAATACAGTGTCTGTCTCGTAATAAGCATTTAGTAAGTACCATTTAATTTTTTTTTTTTAAGAAGAAGCAAGCTGCCTGCTTCTGCGGCCTTGGTAGATGTCCTGTGAACTGGGGACCAGGGAAACCCGGAACAGAGGGCAGACAAAGCCCTGAGTAAGATGGGTTTCTCAATGGGGCAGTCCTCTCTAGTGACTATGTATGTGATGGAGGCAGGAGAGCTGATGCGGGGAGGCTGAAGGCTTGAGGCGCATAAGAACTGAGAAAAGTCTGGCCTTTCCCTCATATCCTGGGGCACAGGTAGGAGATCCAAGATTCAGGATCACCCTCCCCATTGGGAGTTAGGAATAAGATGGTGCCCTGCCCTTAGGCCCTCTGCCTCTCTCGGGGCTTGGTTTAGAGTGGGGGGGGTCCCATTTGCCAAGAGAGCAAGAGATGGCATCTGAGGTTGGCCCCGGCCCAGGCGGGTAGGACCCCTCCCCCCCGGACCACCACCACCATCCACAGTTCCAGGCAGGCAGGGAAGCAGGTAGGGAGTTACGGCGCAGAGGATAGAGCGCGGGTCTGGGAGTCAGAAGGTCATGAGTTCTAATCCCATCTCCGCCACTTGTCGGCTGTGTGACATGGGGCAAATCACTTCACTTCTCTGGGTTCCCTCACCTGCAAAATGGGGATTGAGACCGTGAGCCCCACGTGGGACAAGGGACTGTGTCCGACCTGATTTGCCGTTACCCACCCCGGGGCTCAGTACAGTGCCCGGCACAGAGTAAGAGCCTACGAGGTGCCACAATCATTATTTATCATTAGAGAGGCAGGAAGGGAGGCAGGAGAGAGGCAGGCAGGGAAGCAAGGAGACAAAGGCGGGCAGATAGGCAGGGAGCCGGGTAGAAAGGCAGAGAGGCAGGTGAAAAGAGAGAGGGAGGGAAAGAGGGTGCCGAGGCCTCTAAGCCCAGAGGGAGGGAAAGAGTTTGGGGGTGACCCCTGGCTGAAGCGCCCCCCTCCACCACCCCTTTTCGTCTTGGTGACAGAAGAGCAGGAGGAGGGGAGAGGAGACGAGGCAGCCCCCAATCGCTCGATGGGACACTGGGGGTGACGTCGTGCCCAAGCCGGGCTCCCCACCCGTCCCGAGGGAGAGAGCGCAGGGCCCGGGAAAGCTCCCCGACTTGCTGCCCCTCGCCAGCCCCTCTTGGACGTTTTGGGTCGGATCTGGGGGGGCTCGGGTTGCGGGGGGGGGGGGGTGTTCTCTCCATCTCCATCTCCATCCCCGCCCTCCCCGGGCGTTCATCTCCTTGACAACGGGCCCCCCTCCAGCAAACCCATCCCTGTGTCTGGGAGGAGACGGCGAGGGCCCCTGGGGGAGGGGGGGTGGAGGGGCGGCCCCTCCCCGCGGCCCGCCCCCCGCCCCCCGCCCCCTTTCCCCGGCAGAGCTCCCGCCGGCCTCCCGCAGCCCCGGCAGAGCGCGCTGCCGCTCCCGGAGCCGGACCGGGGGTCGGTGCGGGGCGGGGGTCGGGGTCGGGGGGGAGGGGGGTCCGGAGCGACGGTGGAGGCGGCGTCCGCAGCCCCGGGCCCCGGCGGGGTGGCCGTCGGCGCCCTCCCCGGCCGTGTCGGGGCTCCGGGCTCGGGGCGCGGGACGGGATGCCTTCCCGCCGGCCGCCGGCCCGCACCGCCCGGCTGCGGCTCCCCGGCTGCGGGCCCCCGGGCCGGGCCCCGGGGGGCCGTCCGGGGGGCCGTCCGGGGGGTCGTCCGGGGGGCTCCGGTCCCGCCGGGCGCTGAGCGAGCGGGGCCGCGGGGCTCGGCCGGCGGGGCGGCGGCGGGGCCCGGGCTCGGACATGCCGTCGGAGGCCCCGGCGGCCGGCGGACGGCCGCAGGACCGGCACAGGTGAGCGCGGCCGCCGGCCGGGGGACCCCCAGTCCGCCCACGGGGGTCCCGGGCGCCCCCACCTCCCCCCATCCCCTCCCCACACGCCTGGCCGGCTCCGACCGCGGGGATGCCCGGCGGGGCGACCCCCGGGCTCCGTCCTCCTCCCCAGTCCAGCTCAGTCCGCAGGGATGCCCGGCGGGGCGACCCCCGGGTCCGTCCCCCTCCCCGGTCCAGCTCCATCCGCAAGGATGCTGGGGCCGGGCGGGGCGACCCCCGGGGTCCGTCCCCCACCCCAGCCGTCTTCCCCCTCCCCAGTGGGCGACCCCCGGGGCCCGTCCCCCTCCCCAGGCCGGCTCCGACCACGGGGATGCCCGGCGGGGCGACCCCCGGGGTCCCTCCCCCTCCCCAGTCCGGTTCCGGCCGCAGGGATGCCCGGCGGGGCGGGGCGACCCCCGGGGGTCTTCCCGACAGGAGGGCCGAAGGCTCGCCTCTGCCCCTTCCCCCTCCCCCCCGGACAGCTCCGGGCTCGGGAGGCGGGGGGAGGGAGGGACCCCCCCCCAGGAGAAGAGAGGCGACAGTCGACCAACTCCCCTCTTCTGCAGCGCTTCGATTCTCTGCTTTCCTGCCCCCATCCCTCTCCTCCACCTGCCCTCAGCCCCCTGCCCCGCTGCGATGCCCCCTCCATCCCCTCCCCCAAAGCCCACCCCCCTTTTCTGGCAGCCCAGCCCCCCTCCCCGGGCCCATCTTGTCCCCCTCCCCGCTGGGTGTCATCGAGGACCGGCCACGTGCGGGGCGTTGTACCGAGGTAGCGGCGCCGGTCCCTTCCTCCCTCCGCCCTTGGCTTTCGGGGTCGTCGTCCGTCCGTTCCCCCGCCGGGTCCAGCGCGCTCGGCCCCCACCTGCCGCCTCTTCCGGACCTCGGTGACCCCTCCCCACCCGCCCCCGCCCTTCAGCCCCTTATCTTTGCAGAGCGCCAGCTTTGACTCTTAGTACGCGGGGGAAAGCCAGGGCGAGGCGAAGACCCTCCCCGGGGGCTCTGCCCTCCAAACCACCACCTTGGCCGCCTCCCTGGCCGCTCTCGGGGAGAAATCGTGTACACACACACACGCACACACACACACACACACACACACACACACACTCGTCCCCACCCCCCCACCCTAGGCCGGGAGGGGAGGACCAGGACGCCCGGCTCCCGTGCCCTGGGGGAGGGGGGCGCGAAGGAGAGGAGGAGGTCAGTGAGGCTGGAGGTGAGGGAGGGGGTCGGGGGCGTCATGGGGGGCCCGGGGTGGACGTCCGGCCGGACACCGGCTCCCTTCCCTGCTTGGGGCTGATGCTGAGAGGCTTTTGTCCGGGGCGGAGCGCTCCCGCTCCCGCCTGACCCGGCCTCCGGCCTCCGGCCTCCAGCCTCCAACGTCCAGCGGAGAGCGGCGTGTGTGAGTGTCTGTGTGTGTCTCTGTGTGTGTGGCGTGTGCGCGCTTGTGTGTGTGTGTGTGTGTGTGTGTGTGCAGGAGGGGCGCTGTCCGGCCCCTGTCTGTCCACCCCTCCCCGCCCCCGGCCCCTGTCCCGCTTCCTTTGCGGGCTCCGTGACCCCCCCCCCGCCCATCCCGCACCGCAGCCCCCAGGACCCCGGGGCTTTCGGTCCCCCCAGCTGGGGGTCGGCTTGGCCCCCGCGGATGGCGCCAGCCTGGGGGGGGGGGGGGGGGGGCTGGAGGGGTTTCGGGTGGGGGTCCGGAGGTCCGGGGGTCCGGGGTCCGCTGGGCGGAGACCCGGCTTCTGCGCTCGGACACTGGCGCGGGGCGCGGGAATAGGGGGAGGGGGCGCCGCCGTCGAGGGGGGCCAGGGGAGGTGGGCGGCTGGAGACCCGGACAGGGGACCCGGGAGAGCTGGAGATCCGGACCCGTCGAGGGGCTTGTGGTTGGGTGAGGGGGGGCGGGGGAGGGCGGGGGTCTGGGGGCGCTGCCGCTTTCCATTGTTTTCCCGGTGGCTGAGCGGGGGCGAGGGGCTCCCGCAGGGGGAAGGGGCTCAGAGGAGGAGGCGGCCGAGCCACCGGGCCAGGACCAGGACCAGAGCCAGGACCAGGGACAGGGACGGGGACGGGGACAGGGGGGTCTCTCGTAGCCCCCCGATCCTCCTCCTTCGCCAAACCCCCTCCCCCAGCAGCCGCCCCAGGCGGAGGGTCAGGATCTCGCTGGGTCGGGGGAGCCGAGGGTGGGAGGGAAGGATGGATGGAAAGAAAGAAGGGAAAGGAGAAGGGAGGGATGGAGGGATGGAAGGACGGAGGGAGAGAAGAATGGACGGGACGGGGGGGGGGGGGAAGGAAGGGGAGGGAGAAGGGAGGAATGGAGGGTGGGAAAGAAGAATGGGGAGAAAGGAGGGAGGGATAGGGGAAGGATGGAAGGAAGGAAGGGAGAGATGGGGAGGATGGAGAGAAGGGAGGGAAGGATGGGGAAGGGATGAGAGAAGGGAGGGAGAGATGGGGGAAGGATGGAGAGAGGGAAGGGAGGGTTGGGGGAAGGATGGAGAGAAGAAAGGTAGAGATAATAATGATGGCATTTGTTAAGCGCTTACTAGGTGCCAAGCACTGTTCTGAGCACTGGATCCGGGCAGGATGGAGAGAAGGAAGGTGGGATGGGGGAAGGATAGAGAGAAGGAAGGAAAGGGTGGAGAGAGAGAGAGAGAGAGAGAGAGAGAGAGAGAGAGAGAGAGAGAGAAGACTAGGGGAGGTAGGGGTGGAAGGAGGGAGGGAGGCAAGGATGCAGGTAGAGGGACAGAGACCCACCCAGCGTCCATCGACCCGTGTCCCACCTACTCCCACAGGCTCCTTCCTGCCTGGAGGAGGATTTTATGGCCGGAGCTCGGACACCGGCCTTTCCCCGGGGCAGCGAGGGGCAGTGAAGGGCAGGGAGAGGCGAGGTGGGGATCCGAGCGGGGCTGGGGTTAAGAGAGCCAGGGGAGGGAAGAGTAGGGGGGTCAAAGGCTCCCGGGAGTCTTGCGGAAAACTTCCAAAAGGAACGCCCCGATCACGACCTCGGAGGGTCCGGCTGTCACCTGCCCGGAGACAAAGGGAATGGACCAAATAATAATAATAATGATGATGATGATGGTATTTATTAAGCGCTTACTATATGCCAAGCACTGTTCTAAGCTCTGGGGCAGATGCAAGGTAACCAGGTTGTCCCACGTGGGGCTCACAGTCTCAATCCCCATTTCACAGATGGGATAACTGAGGCACAGAGAATAATAATAATCGTATTTGTTAGAGCTTACTATGTGCCGAGCCCTGTTCTAAGCGCCGGGGTAGATACAAGGTAATCGGGTTGTCCCTCATGGGGCTCACAGTTTTCATCCCCATCTTACAGCTGAGCTAATTGAGGCACAGAGACGTTAGGCGGCTTGTCCCAGGTCACACAGCTGACAAGTGGCAGAGCCGGGATTAGAACCCACGACCTCTGACTCCCGAACCCGTGCTGTTGCCACTAAACCACGCTGCCTCTGGAGACTAATTACCTTGCCTCCCCCGCCCCACCAGCGAGTCCCAGCAAGGCAGGACGGGAACAGCAACGGCTTAAAGAGAAGCAGAATTTTCACCTAGGAGTAATAAGCGGGACAGAACGCAGGACTGAATGTATCACCCCGGGGATGACCAAGGAGCCGCTACTGCCCCATGCTGGCGGCGGGGGGCTCAGAAGGTCATCTGGTTCAGCCTCTGCCTGATGGAGGGGGTGATACTTAAGCTGGCCAGGCTGCCAAGATGGTACGGAGAACTCTATCCCCTCCCCAGCCCAGTCGGGTTAGGCGAGACAAGACTGTGCCCTGGTCCCCCATCAGAGGTGGTCTGACTGCTGCTTTCAATTTGCTGAGGCGGTTTGGTGTTTTCTCTGGTCTAAGGTCCTGTGTTCTGATCTCAGTGGATGTCCTCACCTATTTTTATCTGCAGGCCACATCACCCAGCACCCTTCCATCTTCCTCTCTGCCCCTCCATCCCCGTTCCCCTTCTACATCCCAGGCCATAATAATAATAATCATCATCTTGGTATTCGTTAAGCGCTTACTATGTGCAGAGCACTGTTCTAAGCGCTGGGGTAGATACAGGGTAATCAGGTTGTCCCACGTGAGGCTCACGGTCTTAATCCCCATTTTGCAGATGAGGTAACTGAGGCACAGAGAAGTTAAGTGACTTGCCCACAGTCACACAGCTGACAAGTGGCAGAGGCGGGATGGAAGTGCCACTTCTTATACAGTGCTCAACAAACTTTTTTCATTGACCTGATCATCCTTAATCAATGAACCATGGTACTTGTTAAACACATGCTCTTTGTCAAGCATCACGCAAAGCACTGGGGTGGATACAAGGAAATCGAGTCAGACGTAGTCCCTGCTCCCTGTGGGGCTCTCAGTCTAAGAGGGAGGTAAGGAAGGTATGAAATCCCTATTTTACAGATGAGGAAACTGAGGCCCAGAGAGTTTAAGTGATTTGCCCAAAGTCACACCGTGGGCAGTGATGGAGCTGGGGTGAGAACTTGGGGCTTCTGAGGCCCAGTCCCATGCTTTTCCCATTAGGTCACACTTCCCTCTCTGAATCATTAGCTAAGGGCTTGGAGCATTTGGGCAGGAAGAAACTTGATCACGAAGGAGAAGCACCATAGTCCTTATGAGAGCTTTCCCCTGTCATGGTGACAGGATGGACTGATGAGACGTTGGACTGATAGCACCCAGTGGAATGTGGGAGGGGGCAGGTGGGACTGAGCCCATTAGAGGAGGGACGTTGGGAACGAGCATGCCCAGCACAGTGGACAGGAAGATGGGACTGAGCAGAGTGGGCAGGGAGATGGGATTGAGAATGTCCAGTAGAGTGGGTGGGAAGGGGGACTGAGCCCCCCCGAGTATATTATAAAATATTCATTTATGTTAATGTCTGCCTCCCATCTAGGGTGTAAGCTCACTGTGGGTAGGGAATGTTGTCTACCAGCTCTGTTGCATCATTCTCTCACAAGTGCTTAATACAGTACTCTGCACACAGTAAGCACTCAGTAAAATACTATTGATGATATTGTGGTATTTAAGTGCTTACTATGTGTAAAGCACTGTACCAGGCACTGGGGTAGATGCAAGCAAAGAGGATTGGACACAGTCCCTGTCCCATGACAGAATGGGTAGGGATATGGGATTGAGCAAACCCAGCAGAATGGGTGAGAAGGTGGGACTGAGCAAGCTCAGCAGGGTGAGTGGAGGAGGGGGGACTGAGCCCCCACAGCAGAATGGGCGGGGAGGTAGGATTGAGCATGCTCATTAGAGTGGCCGGGAAGGTAAGATTTAGCAGGCTTGGCAGAATGGGTGGGATGGTGGGAAGGAGCATGCCCAGTAAAATGGGTAGGGAGACGGGACTGAGCGCACTCAATAGGGTGAGCCGAGAGGGAAGGGGTCCGAGGATGGTTGGCCTGGACCCCGCCATTTTGGGACTTCCTCCAGCCCCTTGAGGAGGGCTGCGGCCCACGGCAGTATGGCAGCTGGAGATCAGTAACATGCCATCTGCCTCTGTCCTCTGTGTATCCTCCGCTCCTAACATCCCAAGAGTGAGGTTGGACCCAGCTGGACCCCACAGCCCTGGAGCTGGGCTCAGATGGGACTCACCTGACTGCCCATGGAGGCGCTCAAGAAATCCAGTGGTTCCATAGATTGATTACTATTGGCCTCGTGGGAGTGATAATCAGGGTAACTTCTGCCTTGGCTGGGCCTGGCATAGCGAGGAAAGGTCCCAGTTCATGCCCCAGGTCCTTTACTCCAACCTAGCCCCTCTGCTCTTCATCCCACGGGGTCACTGGGGAACAGCATCCACAATAATACTGAGGCTGGTCCCCTCTGTAGCCTGGTGGTCCTCCAGGCCAACTGGCAGGACCCACAGGGCCTGGGAGCTCAGTAGCACCTGAAAAATCACTCTTCCCTCGGGGAACAAAATGGAGCTTGGGAGAGAGATCCCCAAAATGCCGAGCAAGGAAAGGGACTTGGAGTGGGAGGATGGAAAAGAGAAAGAAGAAAAAAATTAAGAAATGACAGCTCTAAAGAGAACAGAAATGTTTATGAAGCTGCAACACACAAAAGAGGGTTTAGACTGACTCATAGCTGCCCCAAACCCAGAGCAGTATCTTGAGATTAAGATATAAAGGGTGGGGCAGGGGGTGCGAACCAATCAGTCAATCATCAATCAGTCGAGTATTCATTGAGATATTACAAAGTGCTTGGGAGAGTACGATGTACAGAGTTGGTAGACCCAGTGGGTGTAACCCCCAACCAACCCAGGGGAGGCTGGTCTTCCTTTCTTGAGAAAAACAGCCAATTCGGGTGAAAGGAAGCAGTCGAATAGCCACGTCCAGCCCCCTCTTGGAAGTGGCGTAGCCTAGTGGAAATCACACAGCCCAGAGAGTCAGAGGACCTGAGTTCTAATTCCGGTTCTGCCACAAGTCACCAAATTTCTCTGGAGCTCAGTTTCCTCATCCGTAAAATAGGGATTCGATATCTGTTCTTCCTCCCTCTTAAACTGTGAATTTCACATGAGATGGGGACTGTGTCCAATCTGATTTTCATATATCTACCCGCTGCATGATACAGCGCTTTGTACAATAGTTAGTGACTAACAAATACTACTTTTCTTAATGATGTGTGTGAAATGCTTATTCTGTGTCAAGCACTGTACTAGGCTTGGGTGGCTACAAGATAATCAGCTTGTACACAGTCCCTGCCCCACATGAGGCTCACACCCTTAATCCCCATTTTATAGATGAGGTAACTGAGGCACAGAGAAGTTAAGTGACTTGTCCAAAGTCACACAGCAAGCAACTGGCAGAGTTGGGATTAGAACCCAGGTCCTCTGATTTCCAGGCCCATGCTCTTTCCCCTAGGCTATGCTGCTTCTCATTACTATTATTATTATTATTAACAGTAATAATAATAATAATCTGTGGCCATCCTGCCTGGGGCTTTCAGGTCACTGGGAGGGCTACATGCAAAGAGCGTGCAATTATCCAAAGAGCTCCTTTGGATTATTGGATCCCTCCTTAACCTCCAGGCCTCCAACCCAGGACCAGATGTGGGTAGCCCAGCACGGTAATTTCTAGGGGCATTGAGGTGGGAGGGTTGAGAAGCAGAAATTCCTCTTCTCTTTCTAGTCTGGGCAACTGGGTCCTCAGCAGGCAGCCTTGCGCCCAGGGGCGGGGTGTTGGAGGAGGGATTCTTAGAGCAGTTACTCCGTGAAGCTGAGGTTGATTGGGCCCTACACCAGCCTGGGAGCAGGGAGAGCGGGGGTGGGAGGGAGGGGAGTGGGGAAGACATTTCCACAATGGTCGAGCCCCATCTTCTGCCCTGCAGGAAATCTCCACAAGGCCAGTAAGCTTGACCACTGTCAACATCCTGTCGGTCTCCAATTGTCTGAGGACACGGAAGGGAGGAAGCGGCATGAGGGGCTGTGAGGAAGGCAGCGGAGGCTCTGCGCCTGGCCCCTGGGGGTTTCAGGTTGTTGAGTTTTGGAAAGGGTTGGAGGGAAACCGAGCTCTCAGTTGGTAAAAGAGTGAAATCCACCAAATGAACAAATGACTCACAGATAAAATAACAGCGAAAACTGAGGCTCGCGATTCTAAAATTCAGATGTGGGCAAAAGAATGGGACAAAACTAACATCTTTCCAAACTTCAGAGTGCCACATTCCCTCCCACCCCTCTCAATTCCACTGAAACATCCAGGGAAGGGGAAAGCTGGGAAAATGGGAGTTCATTCTCATTACCTCGTGGTCTCCACGTTACTCATCCGTCCAAGTTCCGGGCCTTCGATCCAGGTTGGGAGTACAAATTTTAGATTTGGACGTGGGACACCCCCTCCCTTCCTAAAAAAAAAAAAGAAAAAGATAATGTCATTTGGCATGAACTCCTTCAAGCAGGTTTGATGCAGATGGAGTGAGCTCCAGGATGCGAGGTATTAAAAGCCCCGTGTTTGCCAGAATTTTCATACAGCGATGTATATCTCCTCTGTCCTTGCATGTAACGTAATTGATTCTGCTGCTTTCCTAGTTTGGATATAACAGATCCCGTAGCTGGTTATCAATGAGATCCCTTCTCTAGGATAGTAATTATGTCTATTCTGTAGGACAGTCAAATCGATTGCCGGCAGGGTCACGTTACTGAGGTGTGGTTTGTTTCAGCCACCTTCTTATAGGTGTTTGGATTTTTTCCTATTTTTCCGAGTTTGGGGAATTCATGCTCCTTCTTTATGATCCGTGTTTCCTTCCTCTGACGACCTCTCAGGGCTGATTGCATCAGGGTAGGGAGTCACGGGAGCCGCGCTGGATTCGGCTGGTGGGCAGGGCATTCTGGAGGGCAGGGACTCCTGAGTTTCTATCCACAGGCTCCCTGGCAAGGGACAGGGACAATCCTGCTTTGGGGCCTGGAGTCTTACCTGCCGGCTGAGTGGGGGATGGGAGAGGTGTTGCCCGGATGAATTATTCAGCGTTAGTAAAGTGGTGGGAATGGACAGTCTTATGGAAGTGCAAAGTGTTTTTATTTATAGTACTCCCTGTACCGGGATATAAATAAAACACTGTTAAAAAAAAACAAACCAGAAGGAACCGAAGCCACACCCTCTTCTGTCCCGGAAATCCCCCAGGGAGTCCAGAGTCCAGATGAAGTTGGGTTCAATCTTCTCCTGGCCCCGGCTCTATTGGCTCAAGTCTAGCAATCCCCAGGGGCCGGGAGGGTCCCAACTGGATCTGGGCTCCGGGCTGGAAGACAGGCTTCTTCTGGGTCTGATCGGAGGGGCTGGGAGCTTACTCGGGAGCTGTCTCACCAGCCTGAGCTGTCTCACTGGCCCCTTACTGCGGGTCCTCCTGGCTTCTCCCCCTCAGCCTGGCAGCACCTCCACCCCCACACCCCTGCCCCAAGGACAACACCCACTCCAGGTTAGCCCACCAGTGATCCCGAAAAGAGATCCAAAGAAGAGGGATTCAGACAAGAGAAATCCAGAGAAGAAAAATCCAGATGAGAGAGACCCAGAAAAAGAGAGGTCCAGTTGACTGTAAGATCACTGTGGCCAGAGAACATATCTACTAACTCTCTTGTAGTGTGCTCTCCCAAACGCTTAGTACAGTGCTCTGAACACGATAAGTGTTTAATAAATACCAGTGATGATGATGATGATGGCAATCCAGAGAAGAAAAATCCAGAAAACAAAGATCCAGGGGAGAGAGACCCAGATGAGAGCAAGCCAGAGAAAAGAGCTTCAAAATAGAAAAAAAAAATGCGAGAAAAGAGAGCCAGGAAAGGTAGATCTGAAGAAGAGGGATTCAGGCAAGGAAGAGCCAGGAAAGAAAAATTCAGATGAGAGAGACTCTGGTGAGGGAGACTCAGAAAAGAGAGATCGAGCTGAGGGAGACCCAGAAAAGAGAGACCCAAATGGGAGAGATTCAGAAAAGATAGATTTGAAGAACGATCCAGAGAGGCGAGATCCAGAGGAGAGAGACCCAGAGACAATAGAGCCTCCCTCCATGGCGGGGAGCCTGGGGCTGGGGGGTTGTGGGAGGAAGGAAGGGGGCTGGTATCCAACTCTCCGAGACAGCTCTTGGCTGCCCATATTCCCACTGCCTGGGTCGGCCTATATTTAGAATGGTTTAAACACTAAAATGTTTAGACAATTAAAATTCATAATTTATTCTTCCAATGGCATCAGGAATATGGTAGAACTGGGCTGGGCTGCCAGAGCCTAATGAATAAAACACAGCTTCAGGATGGAGTAGGGTGGAGTGGGTGAGGGAGGGAGAGAAGGAAGGGAACCAGGACAACGCTGCTTGTATGCATCGTCCCAGCTCCCCAGCCCCTGAGCCCCCACCCAGCCGAGATCCAGCCACCAGCCAGGTTGGTGAGGGGATCTGATCCCGGATCTGGGCAGACTGAACGGCCTAAAGCAGCAGAGCAGGAAGGCAACTGGGAGATGGACAGAGAAGACCAGGCTCACCTGCAGCCTGAGAGCTCCAAAAGGGCCGAGTCAGCTCCCCGGCCCGTCCCCCTGCCCTCCCCGGTTGAGCCCAGGGTCCCAGGCGGTCAGGGATTGAGTTTCTAAGTGCAGCAAAGCGGCGGCAAGAGATGGTTCTGGTGGAAAGATGCCAATAAAGCTGGCGAGGGAAACCGCCGGGCGGAGAGACCGGAGGGGCCGGGAACTCTTAACTCAAAGCAAACAACAGAGAGAAATAAAGAAATAAATACACAGAGGGCACGGCCTCAATTTTCTTTCAGGTGGATTTTTTTCCCCTCCTTCCTGGGGAGGGCAGGGAGGCCCAGGCAGTGGAGAGGAGGTGCAGGGGAAAAGCAGAGGGGAGATGGGGAGGAGATGGGCGAGGCAGGGCATGAGGTAAAGGAGGGCCGCCCCAGGAAGGGACCCGGGTCGGCCTGGGGTCGAGGGTCCTGGGAGCGTTCAGCTAAGAACTTTGCAGCAGAGCTGGGTGAGGTCAGCTGGAGTGGAGCAGGATGCTGGGTAAGACCCTAAGAGAGGGTCCAGGGCAGCCCAGGCAGACTGGAGGGGCCAAGGGGTTCCACTCTTTGTCCACTCCCATTCCCACTCCCCTCCCACTCCCCTTCCACTAAAGCAAGGAAAGGGCTGGGGGAGTCAGGCAGGGACTCTCCTCTACCTCCCCTGCCCCAGAAGCAACGTCACCTAATGGATGGAACAGGGACCAGGGAGTCAGATGACCTGGGTTCTAATGCAGACTCCATCACTTCAGTCAATCAGTGGTATCTATTGAACATTTCCTATGGACAGAGTGCATAACAGAGTGGGTAGACGTGATCCCTGCCAAGAAAGAGCTCACAGTCCCCAGGGAAAGGACTTGAGCTCTAATCCCGACTCTGCTGTGTGACCTTGGGCAAATCACTTAACTTCTCTGTGCCTCAGTTACCTCCTTTGTAAAATGGGGATTAAAACTGGGCCCTATTTGGGACAGGGAGGGGCTGTATCCAACCTGATTATCTTCTATCTACTCCAGTGATTAGTACAGTGCCTGGTACATAGCAAGCACTTAACAAATACCACAGTTAAATTCCGGATAGGGGAAATAGTAGAGAAAAGCAATATTTTCATGGCGTTGGGATGGGTTTAAGGAATACACAAGCCAACTGCTGTGTGACCTTAGGTAAATTTCTTCACTTCTCTGAGCCTTAGTTTCCTCATCTGTAAAACTGGGATGAAATGGAAAGCTCATGTGGGACAGCGATTGGGTCTGACCTGACTGTCATGTATCTACCAAGTGTTTGGCACATGGTAAGTGTCTAACAGGCATTATTATTATTGTTATTATTTCGCCTTACCCCTCTGCCTGGGAAATCTTTAAGAATCTGAGGTCCTCGACTCAATGTGAAGTCAATGCAGGGCTCTCCCTGCTCCATGCCTTTGTTTCCCCTCGGAAAGAAATCGATGTATTTCTCAGTCCACCCTTCATGGCCGCTAGCTGTGAGACTGGGTAGAGATCTTTTCCATCAAGGAGTCAGGGGACCTGGGTTCTGATCTCAGCTCTGCCATTTACCTGATGTGTGATTTTGGGCAAATCATCATACTACTCTGTGCCTCAGTTACCTCATCTGCAAAATGGGGATTAAATACCTATTCTTCCTCCTACTTGACTGTGAGCCCCATGTGGGAGTCACATGACCTGGGTTCTAATGCAGACCCCATCACTTCAGTCAATCAGTGGTATCTACTGAACATTTCCTATGGACAGAGCACATAACAGAGTGGGTAGACGTGATCCCTGCCGAGAAAGAGCTCACGGTCCTCAGGGAAAGGACTTGAGCTCTAATCCCGACTCTGCTGTGTGACCTTGGGCAAATCACTTAACTAATCCTGCCTGATTAATCTGTATTTTAGAGCAATGCTGGACACCTAGTAAGCACTCAGCAAATACCATAAAAAACAAGGGCTAGAATGGAAAGTAGTGGGTCCACCCCCTCTCTCGCCCCACAGGCTGGCCCTGGGGAACTCAAGGAGCCAAAATGGCTCCCAGGGAGTGTTGTGATTTAATCGGTCTGGAGGAAATCAGTCTATCAATCAGTAGTATTCACTGAGCAGTTCCTGAGTGCAGAGCACTGTACTAAGTGCTTGGGAAATACAACAGAGTTAGTAGACAGAATCCCTGCCTACAAGGAGTTTACAGTCTAGAAGGGAAGGCAGACAAAGTAGATTAAAGACAGGAAAAATAGTAGGATATAAGAATATATAACACCAATTAAATCTCTGAGAGTTGGTGTGCAAAGAGCAATCCAATTTATGCCCCTCACCCGACATCATTATCTTATTCTGTGCGTACTATAATGCGATGATGCCTTTTGCTCTGTAGCTGCTTCATAACTAAGGCCGTTGCTGACAGTGGGGAAGGGAAAGAGGAGAACAAATGAAGTTAAAGAAATGGGTATTTTTTATGGTATTTGTTAAGTGCTTTCTAGGTGTCAAGCACTGTTCTAAATACTGGGGTAGATACGAGTTAATCGGTCTCTGACCTATCTGGAGCTCAGAGTATAAGAAGGAGGAAGAACAAGTATTGAATCCCCATTTTACAGTTGAAGAAACTGAGGCCCAGAGAAATTAACTGACTTGCCCATAGTGACCAAGCAGTTAAATGGCAGAGCTGGGATTAGAATACAGGTCCTCTGGCTCTCAGGCCCACGCTTTACCCACTAGGTCATGCTGCTTCCCTAATTTTCTCTATTTTCTGCAGAAAATGCAAGCCCACTTTCTTCACTTCTTCTCCACCAACTCTCTTGACCTGCACTAATATCAAATTTTCATTCCCTTTATTACACCAAGACCTCATCTTCAGAAGTCACCAATAACCTCGCGAGGGTAAACTGCTCGTGGGCAGGGATCCTATCCACCAGCTCTACTGCACTGCACTCTCCCAAGTGTCCAGCAGAGGGCTCTATAATCAATCAATCAATCAATTGTATTTACTGAGCGCTTACTATGTGCGGAACGTTGTACTAAGTGCTTGGGAGAGTACGTACCCTTAATTCAGCAAGCGGTCAGGCTGAGGGGCAGCTGAGTAAGAGTCAAGAGGCCAGATAGGTGTCATTCTGCCAAAGATGTTGGCCACCTTCTTTCCAACCTCCTGAGAACAGAACAAGAAGAAATGAGCTCAGAATCTGGCCTCGAACACCCTCCCCATTTGTATCTGACAGATGATCACTATCCCCCATCTTTAAAGCCTTTTTAAAATGACATCTCCTCCAAGAGGCCTTCCCTAAGACCTCTTTTCCACTACTCCCTCTCCCTTCTGTGTAGCCTTTGCATTTAGATCTGTACCCTTTAAGCACTTTGATATTCATCCCACTCTCATCCCCACAGCACTTATGTACATATCGGTAATTCAGCACTGAATGATTGAGCAGACATAATCCCTGTCCCATGTGAGGCTTGCTGTCTAACTAGGAAGGAGAAGAGGTATTTCATCCCTGTTTTACAGATGAGGAAACTGAGACATAGTGAAAATAAATGACTTTCCCAAGGTCACACGGCAGACAAGTGGCAGAAACCTTATTATAGCATCACACATAGTCTGGTGTCAGGAAACTACCCATTGAACAGAAGCCGAGAGCATCATCCCCTTTGTCCAACAAGCATTCAGCCTTAAAGAACCTCAGAGTCTTAAAGTCTTGAGCACAAGGTCCCAACTTCAGGTGATTAGGGAGTGAAGAGGAGTTTAGGGCTGAAGACAGGGGGCTGCTGGAAGCAAAGTCCCAGTGTGTGTGTGCGTGTGTATTTGTGTGTGGCAGGATGGGACGGGATCGGGGGAATGAGTTCATCCTGTGTATGCTTGGGGATCCATCCTGCACCTGTTCAGCATTCATTCAATCACATTTATGGAGGACTTATTGTGTGCAGAGCACTTGAGAAAGTACAATACAATAATAGACATATTCCCTGCCACAGCGGGCTTACAGTATAGTTGGGGGAGACAGACATCAATACAAATAAATAAATTACAGATAGATATATCCTGTGCATGCTGGGAGTCCATCCTATGCATGCTGTGGGTCCCTCTGGCACATGCTCGGCCACAGGGGCAGAGGTTGGGGCAGCCACAACCTCTCCCATCCCCAGCTCTGGAGCCAGGAGTTTCCCAAGCCTGGCAGAGCCTTTTCTTGGGGGCCAAAGAGCTTTTAAGATCGCTCCACCCCTTGTTACATCATCCTTTCCCACTCCTTGGCCCTTTCTGCTTCTCCTCACTCTCTTTGCCTGTTTCTGTTTCTCTTTTTATTTCCTCTCCTTCCTTGCTGCCCCTGGCCTTTGTCTGCTCACTGTCCCTGGGTGCCCCTTTCTCTAGCACCCTCTTCTGTGCCTCTCTTTCCTTCTCTTTCTTTCTCTGCCTCCTTTTCTCTGCCCTCCCACCCTCCTCAAAATTAGATTTCTCCTTTCCCCCACTCTCCTAAGAAGTGTGGCCTGGTGGAAAGAGCATGGTCTTGAGAGACAAAGGGTCTGGGTTCTAATTCTGGCTCTTCCATTGTCCTAGTGTATGACTTTGGAAGGTTTCTGTATTTCAGTTTCCTCATCTGTAAAATAGGGATTCAAAACTTGTTCTTCCTCCTACTTAGGCTGTGAGCCCCATGGCTGATCTGACTATCTTGTATCTACCCCAGTGCTTGGCACATGTCAGTCAGTCAATCATATTTATTGAGTGCTTACAGTGCAGAGCACTGTAGTAAGCACTTGGGAGAGTACAATATACCCAGACACATTTCCTGTCCACAACAAGCTTACAGTGTAGGGGGGAGAAAGGCGTTAATATTAATAAATACATTCAGATGTGTACCTAAGTGCTGTGGGGTTGGGTGAGGGGAAGAAAGGAGTCATGGTGACGCAGAAAAGAGTGGAAGAGGAAAGGGGGACTTAGTCAGGGAAGGCCTCTTGGAGGAGATGTACTTTCACTAAG
The DNA here is from genome assembly GCF_004115215.2 of Ornithorhynchus anatinus. NCBI lineage: Eukaryota > Metazoa > Chordata > Mammalia > Monotremata > Ornithorhynchidae > Ornithorhynchus > Ornithorhynchus anatinus. The sequence continues at coordinate 12,603,103 of NC_041732.1, read as the reverse complement.
GCTTTGAAGAGGGGGAGAGTAATTGTTGGATATGAAGAAGGAGGGCATTCCAGGCCAGGGGCAGGACGTGGGAGAGAGGTTGGTGGTGAGATAGACAAGATTGAGGTACAGTGAGAAGGTTAGCATTAGAGGAACAAAGTACTCAGTAAGCACTTATCATTATCTCCATTTATGTCCTTGTGTCCCGCCTGCCACGGTGACTGTGAGCACTGTGCCTTGACTGGTTCTCCTGTCAAGCTGTCGGATTCTGGCTGGAAGCTTTTACAGCTCTCAAACTGTGTTCTTGGGTCCCAAGCTGAGATTTCTGGTATCACAGTCCTCTCCTTCCAGGGAATGGGAGGAGGAGGGGAGCATAGTATGTGGGCAGGGTGGGAATGGGATGAAGAGGCAAGAAGCTTAATGGGTTGAATGGGCTCTCACTAAATATTCTGTTGCTTCCCCCTACTTGTAGTTTATTTTAGTGTGTGTCTTCCCTGGTGGATTGTCAGCTCCTTGAGGCTAGGGATAGGGTCTATCAACACTATTGTCCTCTAGACTGTAAGCTCCTTCAGGGCAGGACGCACCTTTCAAATCTATTATATTCTCCCCAGTGCCTAGTATACTGCTCAGCACACAGTAAACAATCAATATCATGGATTTTGACTGATGATTCGGATTGGTAGTGTTTGGGGAAGTGGGAACAGGGGATTCTCCTTGGGAGCAAATAATAATGTTAATAATAATGTTGGTATTTGTTAAGCGCTTACTATGTGCCGAGCACTGTTCTAAGCGCTGGGGTAGACACAGGGGAATCAGGTTGTCCCACTTGGGGCTCACAATCTTAATCCCCATTTTAGACACAGGGGAATCAGGTTGTCCCACTTGGGGCTCACAATCTTAATCCCCATTTTACAGATGAGGTAACTGAGGCACCGAGAAGTTAAGTGACTTGCCCAAAGTCACACAGCTGACAAGTGGCCGAACAGGGATTCGAACCCATGACCTCTGACTCCAAAGCCCATGCTCTTTCCACTGAGCCACGCTGCTTCTCAAAGCGAAAGGTGTGTGCCCTATTGCCCCACACTGCTGTCCCACTTAGCCTCTTCTGGAGTTTGGAATTGCTGCCAATGGGGTGGAAGGGGGCAATCTCTGCTACGGTTCGTGTCTCCTCTTCCTGGGTCTGAGGATGGTACAGTCTGGGTGGTGATGGTGGTGGTGGAAAGGTAGCCCTGGAGGGAAGTAAGGCCAGCCAGTCTCCAGGACCCGCCTCCATCTCCCTCCAACTCCAACCCCTCTCCCCATCCTTCATCTCTTCAGCTCATTCATTCATTCAATTGTATTTATTGAGCTCTTACAGTGCATAAAACATTATACTAAGTACTTGGGAGAGTACAATACAACAATACACAGACACATTCCTTGCCCACAAAGACTCACTGGAGGCAGGTGGGGATGGGGGGCTGCTAGGCCTGAGTGTGGAACACCGAACTGCCCACTTGATCCCAATGGCAGGGCAAAGGTTAATCAGTGTCAAGCCCAGGCTGGCACTTGATAATCCAGAGGCTGACATCAAGTCCCATCTATCACCCAGAATGGCAGCAGGCCACTGGGGCTCAGCTTTCCAGGCCTGAGTAGGGCATGGGGTTAGCGGGGATAGTGCAACTCTAAAAGCAGAAAGAGGACCATTCTCGGAGAGGGAAATGGAAAGGCACAAATCGCTGGAGAGAGGTTGTGTCTTAGAAACTAAAATCTCCTGATTCCCCTGACTTTTTCACTCTCCAGTCACCAGAGCCAAAAACCATTTCTCACGGTCTTGGATTGGAGGCTGTTTCCTTAGGGAAACAAAATGGTTGCCTTATCAGGAGACCCAAGTCTTTCCTTCAGGGCGCTGGCAGAGAGGACCTTCCTGTCCAGAGATGAGACAGTGATCCTGTCCCTTCCTCGTGCCACCCTTCTTCAGGGAGGCAGCAGTCAGACATATTGCCTGCTTGGCTCTCCTGCTCCCCCCTCTACCCCTGTTCCTGGGATTGGCCTACTCTCACCTGAGAGAAAGAAAAAGAAGCAGTGGGATTTGATAAGTGCTTACTATGTGCCAAGCACTGTACTAAAGGCTGGGGTAGACACAAGATCATCAGGTCACATATTCAGGAGTGTCCAAGCGGCCATCCTGGACCCAAGACTCACTGCAGAAAGCTCAGTCAGGAACTGTGGAGAGTTAGACATCCGAGTCCCGCCCAGCCCTGGGAACACTCAGGAGAGAGGATTTGGGGGTCAGGTGCAGATATGTGGCCATATGTCTACTTTTATCCCACACAATCTGGTTTTCAGAGAAGTGGCTTGAACTAGTGGAAAGAGCCTGGGCCTGAGAATCCGAAAATCCGAGTTCTAGTCCTGGCTCTGCTTTTTACCTGCTGTGTGACCATGGACAAGTCATTTCACTTCTCTAGGCCTCGGTTTCCTCAACTTTAAATGGGGATAAAATACCTATTCTCCCTTCCTGTTAGACTGCAAGCCCCATGTGGGACAGGGACTTTGTCGGATCTGCTTCTTCTGTATTTACCCCAGTGCTTAGGGAAGCACTTGTTGCAGAGTAAGCACTTAGCAAATATCATTACTCTTATTTTTTGGTCTGGGCCTTATGTGGAGTAGATGAAGCTCTGGATGCCTTTATGTCTGGTGTGTATTTTCAGCACCCAGACTCCCTCCACCTCAGCCCTCACAGCCAAGTTCCCTGGCTCAGATTCGGTGTCCATGTTCACCCAGACCCGGGAGGAGAAGACCAGTGGCTCTGGAGTGAGAAGAGAGAGAGCCTGTGGTTATCCTGGAGAGATGTTCTAGATTAGAATGAAATGAGGCAGACTTTTGAAAATATTCCCTTTGGCGTCATTCCCTTCCACTGCCTGCCGTAATGCACTTTTTTTGTTCGTTTTTTAATGCATTTGTTAATTGCTTGCTCTGTGCCAGGCATTGTACTAAGCGCTGGGGTAGATACAAGTTAACGTTGGACACGTTCCCTGTCCCAGATGGGGCTCACAGTCAACCCCCATTTTACAGATGGGATAACTGAGGCCCAGAGAATTTAAGTGATTTGCCCAAGGTCACCCACAGTGGACAAGTGGCAGAGCCGGGATTAGAACCCAGGTCCTTCTGACTCCCAGGCCCGTGCTCTATCCACTAGACCATGCTGCTTCTCTGGTTGTCTGGGCATCCTGTGTCCCTCTACCAGTGGCCACCCAAGGCTCAGGAAGAGTTGTATGGGCTAGGGCAGGGTGTCTCCAGGCTGTAGGGGCACGGTGGGAGCCTCAGATAGAGGCCACGGGGCAGTGAGGGGCTCCCACTCATCTTTCACTGCTCCCCGCTTTTCTCAAGTCCCAAAGAAGGGGTCGGGTCTTGTCTCGTCTCCTGCCTCCAGACCCAGTGCTTGGTCTGTCAAGCAGCCACTCTCTCTGCTTTCCTCTGAGCCTCCCAGCTAATGATTTCCTTCTGACGTGAGCTCCCCCTGCCCGGAGGGGTCTAAACAAGCCTCGGTAATTATAAAGAACCTCTGGAAATCCCTGCTTAATCTTCCTCTTAAATGAACAAGCGGGTTGGTTGGCACATTTATACAAGAGAGGCTTTTACATCAGACTCGCCTTGCTCCCCTCTCTCCAGGGTGTTCAAGTCTCTCTATCTCCCTTCTCCCTCCCCCTTGCTCTCTAGTTTTTTATTTCTGATTCCTCTCCTCCCCATCACTTCCCTGTCTTTCTCCATCTCTTTCCTTGCTCTTTCTCTCTCCCTCCTCCCTTCTTCCTCTCTCTTTCACCCCCTCCCTTTCTCCCCGCTCTCTCTCCCACTCCCTCTCTCTCCCCTCATACACTCACCCCTCCTCCCCACTCCCCATTCTTCCTCTTTTGCAGTAGAACCCATTCATATCCTTTCTAGCCCCCGGCTTTCAAAATTCTTTCCCTCCCTCTTTCTGCTCTGCCCGCCCACCCCCTCATCCATCTCTGCTTCACTTAGTTTCGGAAAAGAATCCTATCTGGCTCGTTAATGACAACTCACTTTTTGTTTCTTCATGAATATGCAAACTATTAAATATCTTTTTAAAAAATTATGGTTGCTCTCATAACCTGAACCTTAATTGGATGGGGGGCGGGGGGGAATCTTTGCGTGGAAGGCAGAGCAGAAATATTTGGACACAATCTTTGCTAGCATAGTGCGTTGGTTTAAGACTCTGGGTATGACATCAATCAATTAATTGTATTTACTGAGCTCTTACCGTGCGCAGAGCCCTGTACTAAGTACTTGGGAAAGTATAAGAGAGTCAGTAGACATGCTCCCTGCCTACAAGGAGCTTACGTGGTAGAATCTGAATTCCTCCCTGAGTGGGAAAGGGTCAGAAGCTATCTAAAGTTGAGGACCACCCCTCAAGCCCCTCTTTTCCTACCCTCACCACCACCAGCAGCCATGACACCTGCTACAGTATCTCCCCAGATTACTGAGCTGTCTCACCAGCTCCTGCCCTGTCCAGTCCCACCTCACTGAACTACTTCAATGAGACTGCCTCCCTCTGATTCTACCACACTTCAGTGGGTCCCTGTGACTCTACTGCTTCTTCCCTCTGCACCACCTCTCTGGCGGTGTGTGGCTTCCTGACACTGCACTGCTGCCGTCCAGTACACTATCTCCCTGCCATTGCACTGCTTCTTCCCACTGCACCACCTCCCAGTTCCCGCACTGCTTCCTCCCACTATGATGCTTCCTTCCAGGGTACCACCTCCCTGTCACTATAGAGCTTCCTCCCTCTGCACCACCTCTCTGGCATGATATGGCTTCCTGACACTGCACTGCTTCCATCCAAAGTGCCACCTTCCTCTCCCTGCACTACTTCCTCCCACTGCACCACCTCCCAGTCACGGCTGCACTACCTTTCTGAGACACGGCTTCCCAGTGATTTTTCTCATCATGACACTGCTATCCAGTTTCACTACTTCACCACCACACCCTTTCAAAACTAACCTGCCCTTCCCCCTCCCGCCCCCGCACTGGAACCCTGACCCCTGGGGTCTCCCTCTCTCCTCCATGGCTTAGGGAGCAAGGCAGTTTCTTGCCCTCACATTGGGCCACCCCCAAATGGGGCAGGCTGGGCCTTGCACGACACCCAAGACGGTGCTCAGGTGGGATAAGGTTGGCAGGTAAGTGTCTCACCGGTATTCCTCCTGCTGTATTTTTTAGCCTGGGTCTTTTTTTAGTTCTTGGTCCAGAGCCAAGGAAAGACAGCGTGTTTGTGAGTGAAAAGGCTGAGTTTTCCAACGCCTTCCTTGGATTACCCAGAAAGCCAGAGCTGCCTTATTTTCCCTTGTCAGTCAAGTCTGGGGCTTGACTCCTTCCTCTTCCCCTGCAGCTTTTGCTGCCCTTCCCACCCACCCAAAATTATTCTAGTGTCCATCTCCCCTGCTAGATTATAAACTACTCAAGGGTAGTAATTGTGACTATTTACTCTCTGATACTCTTCTGAGTGCTTACTAGAGTGCTCTGCACAGAATAAGTGCTAGATAAGAGGCTGGATTTACTGACTGATTAGGAATCTTGGTGAGGATTTGAAGTTGCACAAGCAGCACTGTCTAGTGGATACAGCCCGGGCCTGGGAGTCAAAAGGACCTGGGTTGTAACCCTGGATTTTCCACTCCTTTTCTGTGTGACCTCAGGCAAGTCACTTAACTGCTCAGTGCCTCAATAACCTCATCTGTAAAATGGGGATTAAGACTCTGAGCCCCATGTGGGATATGGACAGTGTCCAACCGTATTGTATCTACCCCAGTGCTTAGTAAAGTGCTTGGCACATAGTAAGCATTTAACAAATGCTATTAAAAAAAAGTTGACAAAGGAGGCACAGTTTCTGGGCCAGAGACATCCGCCCAGTCTGGACTGAGGAAGGGATTTTAGTCTCCTGGGGGAGGAGCAATGGGGGCCAACTGGTGGGAACTCTGGGTGTCCGGACACCCTCCCAGCAGGGTCTTCTCTGAGGGTGCTGTTCAAGCCTGCCAACGAATGTCCCATTGCCCATTGAGAGCAGGCAAGACCTGGGCAGCAGCTGGAGCCCGACATATCGGGGCTACTTCTTCTCAGCATGGGTCTGGAGGAGAGCCTGGGGTGGACACCAGGACATTCTCCTTCAGTCTGGGCTGGCCTGGTCCACCTTGGACCAGAAAAGTTCACAGGGCGTTGCTGTGATGGGATGGGGAGATGGGGGGCATGAGGGATCGGGGATGGACTGGATGGGGAAGACTGTGGTCCTGGGCTTCTTTTCTGGCATCCTTGCCCCCACCCCTAGTTCTCTGGGTCCCCGCCCTGGCTGTGGATGCCCTCCTGGGGCTTTTCTGGGCCGTGTCTCTCCATTCAAGTCAGTTTCCCTGCCAGAACCATCCTCCTCCCCTTGGCCCCAAATCCTCCCCCATTCCCGGGCCCCTTTGTTCTCACAATCTGGAGGTGGCAGGCAGCAGTGGCGGCTGCCACAGCAACCAGCAGGAACCAGCAATGTAGGGCGCTCAGGGACCCTCCACCTCCGCTGTACTAATGCTCTTCCTCCGCTCGGGGCCCAGCATGGAGGTGATGAAGGGCAACTGAGGGGTTTCATAGCCAGCAGAGACAGGTGAGAAACCACTCAAGGCCTGCTGGTAGCAGCCACAAGCTGGGGAGGCTTTAGCTGCTGCAGTGGCCAATGGCATCCCTCGTGGCTGCTGGACCAGGATGATGTTCCATACGTAGCTGGGCATCATTTGTGGCACTATCGGGAGAGATCTATGGAAGTCCTTCCTGATTCAGAGCAGAATCTCTTGCAGGACTCTTACCTCCTGACCTGCTCCAGAGCCTTTACGTATCATTCCCCGGCCCCAGGAGGAAGGGCACCACTTCCAAGCCATGGCACTAGTCGGCAGAGGGAGTGAGGTGGAGGGAGGCTGAGTTTTGAAAACAAAAACAGTAGACATAAAGGACATAAACTGCGCAGCTGAAAACCGGACTGTCCAGTCTATGTCCGGACAAGGGGGACTCTATGGCCCACTTGTCCACCCGCCAGAGCCTTGCTTAGGACAGCTCTCCCTGGATGCAGCCTGGCAGCCTCTGCTGCTGGAGTCATATATTTTTAAATGGTATTGGTTAAGTGTCTACTATGTGCCAGATACTGTGCTGATTGGTGGACTGAATATTAGATAATCAGGTTGGACATAGTCCATGTCCCCTATTAGGTTCACAGCCTTAATTCCCATTTTACAGATGAGGTAAATGAGGCACAGAGAGATGAAGTGATTTGACCAAGGTCATACAGCAGGCATATGGTGGAGCTAGGATTAGAGCCCAGGTCCTCTGACTCCCAGGCCTGTGCTCTTTCCACTAGGCCATGCTGCTTCTCTTGTCCTCAATCCCAAAAGATCTGGGCTTGGGGAACATAATAGAGTGGGGGGGAGGAGGGTCCCAGAGTCAGAAGCCCCTACAGGGCTGAGGCCCAGCCTGTGCACTCTGCCTCTCTTTGGGCCACCAAAGTGGCAGGCAGGAGCTGGCCACCCGCGCTCAGCCCCTGGCTCATATTTCTCCTAGACAAACTGGCTTTATTATTTCCCGAAACAATAATGGAAAATATGTGCCCTAAAGCCAAGGTACAAATAATGCAAAATCGGACAAGCAGGAGAATAAGGACAGGAAGAATAATTAGACATAAACAAGCAGCACTAATACAGCAAGACAAGAAGTTCCCCTTTTCCCTGCCTTCTCCCTCTCTCCCCCAGCTCATCCCTTTTTTTTCAGCTTTAGGCCAAAACTTAGGGTTTGTTTCCCTTTGGGATCTTGGAGTGTTGTCTCTCCGGGAGCTGTTTCCGGCTGGAAGGGGAGGATTCTGAGTTCTGATAGGGCTGTAATAGCTGTATCTGTTGCATTTTCTCCTGTTCCGCTTACTAGTTATTATTATGGCATTTGTTAAGCACTTACTATGTGTCAAACAGTTTCTAAGCCCTGGAGTAGATACAAATTAATCAGATCAGACACAGTCCCTTCCCCTCATGAGGTTCACCGTCTGGGAGGGAAAACAGATATGGAATCCAAATTTTTTTTACAGTGGGAGAAAGCTAAGGCACAGAGAAGTGAAGTGACTTGCCCAAGGTCATGCAGCAAGCAATTAACAGATCCCAGATGAGAACTCAGATCCTCTGACTCCCAGGCCCATGCTCTAGTAGAGCCCATGCACTAGGCTATACTGCTTCCCCTTTCTCCTTCTTCATCTCCCCACCCTTCCTCCCCGCATCCCCTAACTCCTGTTCCCTCTCCATCCTTTCCTCATTCCCTCCATCTTTCCCTCTGCACCGCCTGTCATTTCTCTGGCAGCATATTTTATTAAGTCAGGCTAACTTCCTAACACCCTGCAGCGAGATGAGTATCTGCCTTGGAAAAGACACGTTTTGAAATGGGAGAGAGATACTGCAGAGGTAGATTTTCTCTCGGTTTCTTGAAAACTGATTGCATCACCTTTGAGACCCCAATTCAAAATCACTGCCTTCCACCTAAGGGGGCTTGTGAGGATGGGGGCCTGGGGGGGTTGGGGGCTCTGTGGTCACACACCTAGGGTGAACTGCTGACCCGGGTTCACTTCTAGGGTCTCGCAGAAGTCACTGAGACATTCAAGACCCAAAACAGCTCTCCAGGCTTCCAGCTTTAATCTATTCATGATCCAAGAAGGGAATTTGAAGGGTCAGTTAGTTCTTTCCCCTTCCTTTAAACTGGTCTACACATATCCCCTATCTCCTGCAGGAGAAGGTCCAGTGCCCTCTGACCCTCACAGAGTGTCTGACTGCCCAGTTTTCAGCTGGTTCTGTCTCTGTCCAGTATGGACATGGCACTGAAAGCCATTTTGTCTGGTATTTGATTCTTTGCATCCAGTCTCCTGCCACCACATTCCATGACTCAGATGTGGTACCTGTGTCCAAAGGGGCCTGGATTGGGGACATGATGGTTCTGGAGTCGGGGCAGTGTGCTTGGTCCCCACAGAAGAATCCTATGCAAAATGGCATGTGTGATGACATCACATTACACCATGTTACATGTGTCTCTGTGTCCAGGGCTCAGCAGATCCTCCGGCCATCTCCCGGTATGAGGAAACCTGCTCTATGACACCACAGTCTACCAGCCATCCCTGGGGACTAGAAGACCTATCCTATGGCATCACAGTCCTCGAGTCATCCTTGGAATTGAGCAAACCTACTCTATGACATCGCAGTCACCCCCAGCCATCCTCAGTCCATCCTCAATTCATCACAGTCCTTCCAGCCAGTCCCGGGGTCTAGCTCTCTCCTTCTTAGGTCCTCCCAGAGAACCCAAACTACCCTACCCAATCCCTTGGAGATGGTGGAGGTCAGTGCCCCCCACCCCACTCCCAACCCGCAACTCGCAACCCTGCAGTTATGTGATTTGGAGAGGGGCTGTGTCACAACCTGGACCTCTCCTTCTGGCCAAGCCTGTGGCCACTGGTCCCATTTCTGATGTGACAGGCAGAGGCTTGCTTCTCCTGACTCCATCCCTTGTTATTCTGGCATCCGGAAGGTCATCCCACCCTCATCTAATGCAACAGGACACCAGGCCTGTGTCTAGTAACCTTGGTGGGGAGAGAGCTGCAGGGCTGGGATAAATGCACAGGTGAGGATGGCATGTCATAGTGCAGATCTGCCACCTATAAGGAACTGGGGCTGCCTGGGAGACTATGACATCATAGAACAGGTCTGTTAGCCTCTGGGGCTGGTTGCATGGGGCGGGTGCTGAGATGTCATGGAATAGGTCTGCTAGTCCCTGAGGATGACTGTGGGATGTGATATCATAGAACTGGCCTGCCAGTCCTCAGGGCTGGCTGAGATATGGTGATGTTATAGATCAGGTTTGCTAGTCGCTGGAACTTGCTGGAAAGACTATGATGTCATGGAGCTGGTCTGCTAGTCCCTGAGGATGACTGGGGGGGACTGTGATGTCACAAAGCAGGTCAGCTCATTCCCGTGGATAACTGGAGGACTGATGTCAAAGAATAGGTCTGCTAGTCCCTGGGGAGGGCGGGAGAATTGTGATGTCATAGATCAGGTCTGGTAGTCCCTGAGGATGACTGGGGGGACGGTGATGTCATAGAACAGGTCTGCTAGTCCTCAGGGATGGTTGGTAGACTCATGTCATAGAGCAGATCTGCTAGGCCCTGTGGCTGGCTGGGAGGACTGTGATGTCATAGACCAGGTCTGCAAGGCCCTGGGCTTGCTGGGGGACTGTAATATCATAGAACAGTCAGCCAGTCCTTGAGACTGGCTCAGGGACTGTAATGCCATAGAGCAGGTCTGCTAGTCTATGATGCTGTCTGGGGGGGACACTGTGATGTCCTAGACCAGATCTGCTAGTCCCCAGGCTAGCTGGGGGACTGTGATATCATAGAGTAGGTCTTCTTGCCCCTGTGGGTGGCTGGGGTTGGAGGGGAATGTGATGTCACAGAGAAAGTCTGCTATTTCCTGAGGATGGCTGAGTGTGGGCAGTGATGTCATAGACCAAGTTTGCTAGCTGCTGAGAGTGGCCAGGGTTGGGGGGAAATGCAGTGTCATAAAGCAAGTCTGCTAGTCCCTGAGGATGGCTGGGGGGACTGTAGTGTCATAGAGCAGGTCTTCTTGTCCCCGAGGATGGCTGGGATTATTGTGATGTCATGGAGCAGGTCTGCTAATCCCTGAGCATGACTAGGGGGACTGTGATAGAACAGGTCTGCTAATCCCTGAGGATGGCTGGGGGCACTGTGATGTCATAGAACAGATTTTATTGTCCCTGAGGCTGGCTGAGGGGCCTGTGATATCGTAGTACAGGTCTTCTTGTCTCTGAAGCTGGCTGAGGAGACTGTGATGTTTTAGAACAGGTCTTGCTGAACCCTAGAATGGCTGGTGGGACTGTGAAGTCTTTGAGCAGGTCTGCTTGTCTCCAAGAATGGCTGGGCAGGGAGGGGTTTGTGTGGATTTGATGTCATAGAAAGGTCTGATAGTCCCAAAGGATGGCTGAGGGCAATGTGAAGTCATATAACATGTCTTCCCATCCCCGAGGGGAGTTGGGGGGGAACTGTGATGTCACGGAGCAGGTCTGCTAGTCCCTGACTATTGCTGGGAAGACTGTGGTGTCATAGAACAGGTCTGCTTGTGTCCAGGGATGGCTGGGGGAATTGTCAAGCTGGCAGATGTCAAACCCAGCTTAGCACCCCTACTCCCTCCCTCTGCTCTATCCCCTTCCCCTCCCCACAACACTTGTATAAATTTGTACATATTTATTGCTCTACTTATTTTATTAATGATGTGCATTTATCTATGGTTCTATTTATCTATTTTGATGGTACTGATGCCTGTCTACTTGTTTTGTTTTGCTGTCTGTCTCCCCTTTCTAGTCTGTGAGCCCGTTGTTAGGAAGGGATTGTCTCTGTTGCCGAATTGTACTTACCAAGAGCTAAGTACAGTGCTCTGCACACAGTAAGCACTCAATAAATATGAATGGTTGAATGAATGCTGTGAAAGTCTTGTTCTCCGAGGCTTTCCTTCGTGATTTGGGCTTTAAAACCTGACCTTCCCATGGGACACCCAGAATGCATGGTCCCCAAATAAGCTTCTTTATTAAAACACATGAAGCCATATCTCAGGCATCAGCGGCAGCAGCAGCAAGGACATTTCAAAGAGCCAAAGGCAGGTAATGGGACCACCTCAGGAGGTAGCTGGTGGCCATTTCAAAGATAGAGACCCCTATTAAGGATGCTAGAAAACAGGTCAGAAAATCTGTCCATCACCACCTCCTCCTAGGAGAACTTCCACTTAGCCGCCACTTTTGCACTGAAGGCCTCATAAGACAGGGCTTGCAACACACCTTGCCATTCATTTATTCATTCATTCATTCATTCATTCATTCAATAGTATTTATTAAGGGCTTACTATGTGCAGAGCACTGTACTAAACAATTGAAATGTACAATTCGGCAACAGATAGAGACAATCCCTGCCCAGTGACGGGCTCACAGTCTAATCGGGGGAGACAGATGGCAGAGCAAAACAGAACAAAACAAAAGCAAGACAACATTATCAGGATAAATAGAATCAAGGGGATGTACTCCTCATTAACAAAATAAATAGGGTAATAAATAATATATACAAATGAGCACAGTGTTGAGGGGAGGGGAAGGACGGAGGGGGAGGAGCAGAGGGTGGGGTGGAGAGGGGAGGGGGAGCAGAGGGAAAGGGGGCTCAGCTGAGGGGAGGTGAAGGGGGAAGGGGGAGGAGCAGAGGGTTGAAGGGAGCAGAGGGAAAAGGGGGGAGCTCAGTCTGAGAAGGCCTCTTGGAGGAGGTGAGCTCTTAGTAGGACTTGAAGAGGGGAAGAGAGTTAGTTTGGCGGACGTCTGAGAGCTGGCATGTGGTTATCCCACCAATGCCTCCAGCCGTTCCCCATTCTGAAGGCTAGCAGAAGAGTTGGAAGAGATTTTCTCATCATTAAAAAGCAATTGGCTTCCATCCTCCCTGGCACCTCCAGCAGGAGAGCCGAGTTCTGAGTGCGACCCTCTCCTTATGTGCTGTGTGACCGTCAGCAAGTCACTTAACATTTCTAGATCTCTGTATCTTCAGCAGAAAAGTGGGGAGAGTAATACCTGCCCCTCTCCATCTCCCCCGATTAGCGCAAAGAGAAAATGAGAGGGTTGTTGGACAGTTCAATGCTGGGGGTCTCTGAGGATATTAGTCTTCTCTCTCTCTCATGGGGTTCATGGAGGGGCTCTGCGTCATGGGTCTAAGTGGTGCCTCAGTGGTCTGAGAGCATAAATACCCCACTCACTCCTAGCATGGGGACAGGGAGGCCCCCAGGAAATTTGGGCTCAGCATTCCTTTCCAACCACCAATGCACAGAAGCTGTCTTTGTGACGGTGAGGGGAAACAAATTAGGATCATTTTTATGGTGGGGAAACTGAGGCACATGCTCATAGGTAGATGCAGGGCAGAGCCAGCCTGGGGTGTGGATGAGGCCCGTGGACTGCCAGCTTTAGGATCAATCAAACTCTCAATCGATCTATTTATTGAGCACTTACCGTCTTGAAAGCACTGGACTGACTACTTGGGAGAGTACAATAGAGTTGATAGACATGATTCCTAACCTCAAGGAGCTGACAATCCAGTGAGATTGTCAGCGGTCTTCTCAGCTGGCCCCCTCAACCAGTCTCCTCAACTGATTATCTCAGCTTCTCCTCAGCTGTCACTCTAAGCTGATTCCCCCTGACTGATCCCTTCAGCTGTCCCCTTCAGCTGGCCATCTCAGCTTCACCTCAGCTGGCCCCCTCAGCTGGTCTCCTTAGCTGGTCATCTTACCTGGCTTCCTCAACTGGTCTGGAGAGTTGACCTTATATTTCCTCCCTATGTAGCCCTTCAACAGACCCATGAGGCCTGAAGCCCCCCTGAGCTTTGAGGGTGGCTGTAAGGGGCTCAGACTAATCCCACGCAAGGGGATTGCTCCAGAGGTACTCAGCAGACTAGCATCAATGAGGTTGCGCCAGGAGAGAGAGCAGGGTACTGAGCAGAGCAAGAATTTCCTCTCCTCTCTTTTCTCTGCCAGTTAGACAAGTCTTTCCTGAGTGGCCTCCAAGCACATTGCCCTGCCTTAGAGGCCTGAGGAGGCTGGAGGGAATGTGAAGGACCCCCTCCTTCAAGGTCCTTGCAGACAGTGCAGATCTCGGATATTTGAAAATGGGAATTTTAACCATGAGTTGTGAGGCTGGAGAATCAGAGAGGGCAATCAAGGAAAGTTTCCTGGAGGAGGAGGCCTTGGGTAGAGATTGACAGTGGGGGAAGAGGTCACAAGGTGGGGGCGGTCATTCCGTGCATGAGATGGTTTGACTGCAGTCTTGCAGCATGTCTTAGGGGAAAGAGCACCGCACTGAGAGTCAGATCTGGGTTCTAATTCCAGTTCTGTCACTCAAAGGCATTGTGACCTTGGGCAAATCACATGACCTCTCTGTGCTTCGATTTCCTCATATGTGAAATGGGGGTGAAATTCTTGTTCGCCCTTCCCTTTTGACTGTGAGCCTCATGTGAGAAAGAGATTTGGTTGAACTGATTATATGGTATCTCCCCCAGCATTTAACATACTACTATTATTTGGAGAGGACGGGAACATTTCCCCTCTCCTGAGGAGGACTTCCAGATGGGTTCCTACATTCTCTCTTCCTGCCCCCAGCCCCTGCCCTGAATCACTCGCCCTCCCAGTTTTGGGGTTTTTTTATGATATTTGTTAAGCACTGACTATGTGCCAGACATTGTACTAAGTGGTGGGCTAAATACAACTAATTAGATTGGACACAGTCCATGGCCCACCTGGGGCTCACGGTCTTCATCTCCATTTTACAGATGAGGTAACTGAGGCACAGAGAAATGAAGTGATTTGCTTAAGGTCACAGCAGACAAGTTACAGAGCTGGGCTTAGAATGCAGGTCCTCTGACTCCCAGGCCCGTGCCCTTTCTACTAGGCCATGGGTCTCATGGGATGCAGGGGGTGGGGTGTCCTTGAGCTTAAGGGGGGCAACCCAGAGGTCAGGCAGGGGCTGGCAGGCAGCAGGCCCGTCCCCTGCCTCCCTCATCCCCTGTCTGCCCCCTGTTCCCTGGTGCTAAAAGCCCCATTTATCTCTCACCCTCTCAAGGTTTCACACCCAAGAAGGCCACAGCTGCTTTCCAATTACTTATCGATCGGAGCATCAGTATGTTTGTGTTGCTGGAGGGTCACTGAAGCGTGCCCGCTGATTCGGAGGAAGGGGCAGGGAGGAGGAGGGGGAGAAGGAGCGGGAGAAAAGAAGAGGGAGGAAGGATGAGGAGGAGGGATGAGGAAGGGGAGGAAGGATGGAGGAGAAAGAACATTTCTGCCTGAAGCCCTGTCAACTCTGTCCCAGGCCCCGCTCTGAGCCGGACACCAGCCGATCCGGTCTGGCGGCTCCGGTCCGGCCAATGACCTGGGAGCCACCCAGGTGGGAGTTGCAGCCACAAGCAGTTCTTTACCACCCAGCCGAGCCCCCGGACTCTGCCCCACGACCTAGGATTGCTTGCCCTGGGAGTGTGGCCAGGCCCAGTTTCAGCCACTAGGCCCCCTTAGGGAGAAAGTTTCATCAACCCCTCCTGCCCTATGTGAGGCCATGATGTAGCCCTGTAGGCATTGCTCTGGGCATGCTGGGTGATGTGATGAGATTATAATGAGAGTGGTATTTGTCAAGTGCCTACTTTGAGCCCTCCACTGGGTTAAGCCCTGGGCTAGATACAGGATAATCAGATCAGACACAGTTCCTGTCCCTCACAGGGCTCACAGTATAAGCGGGAGGGAGAACGGATATTCAAATGCCATTTTACATAGGAGGAAACTGAGTCACAGAGGGGTGAAATGGCTTATATCCAAGGTCACACCACTGACAAGTGTCCCACAGAGTTCTCCTGGACTTCTGGCCCCACAACTTGCCCATATGCCATTGCTTGCCTTCCCCAACTCCACCAGGCCTCTGGGAAGAATATGGGCACCGCTTCTGGCTCGATCAGAGGAAGATTGGGTGCTGCTACCCTATTTCCCAGGGCCCTTGTAGTGGCTGCCTTACTCACTTCTGAGTGGCCTGAATTTTGCTTGAAAAGGGAGCCCGCCCTCCTCCCCTCCACCGCCGCAACAAACTCCACTGCCTGCTGCCTCCTACCTCTCCCGGTTTCTCCAGGGGCTTCCCTCTTCCTCTGACAGACCTTGGGTTTGTGTTCCTGTACCCAGAACCTAACCCCTGTGTGAAGAGGAGCTCCTTCTCAATCGATCAATCGATCAATTAATCAGTCAATGGTATTTATTCATTCATTCATTCAGTAGTATTTATTGACTGCTTACTGCGTGCAGAGCGCTGTACTAAGTGCTTATAACAGAGTTAGTGGACATGTTCATAGTCATTGATGGATTGGTAGGAGGAGAGCAGAGAGTGGAGGAGAAAGGGAAGCTGGGGACCAGGGGAAGGGGATGGCAGGAGGAGGCGGGGAGAAAAGGACGAGGCCAGCAAGGAGAGGGCAAAGAGGAGATGTCCAGGGAGAGATAAGGGCTGACAGAGAGGTGGTTTGTTGAGATGGGCAGTGGAAGACAGGCCAAATGGATGGATGTGGGTCCTGCCAGGCTGCTTTTCAGAGAAGAACCAGAACACTTAGTTCAGAATCAGACTTAGTGTCAGCCACTCACGGCCCAGCAGGAAGCGTGGTTAAATATTTATCTGTAAACAGCGAGGCTTCATCTCAGAAAGTGGAGTAGGGCAGGATTCAGTGTGATCCAATGGGGAGGGGACTTGGAGGGGGCACGTCTGGTCTGAGTGGCGAGTTTCTGGTTCTATAGTGGCAGTGGTTTGGGCGTAGGAGCAGAGGCTCCGTGCCTGTACTGAGTGGCAAGACTGAGGGGTTGGACTGAGGGGCCAGGTTTAGGGGGTGGGCTGAGGGGTTGGGTTGAGTATGAGGGACCGGGCTGAGAGGTGAGAGGAAACTGAAGGCCTGGGGAGAGGCCTGGGGACTCAGGATCCTGAAGGTGGCCACACACCCACTTGGGGGGAAGGTGGGACCAGTGCAGAGAGCAAGGCCAGGGAGGGGCACAGCCCACACTCCTGGACTTAACGTAAGGATAAAAGGGCGAGGAAAGTCGGGGGAAACTGAGGCCTCTGGGTGATGTCTCCCAGTTGTCCCCTGCAGGGACACTGACCTTTCTGCCCCAGGCCCAGGATTTTCTGCTTGACCTGTAGCTACCTCTAGCCCTGAGGAGAAGGCTGGCTTTCTAGGGGGAAAGAGACTTTCTCCCATGTCTCCTGAAGTTGTCTCTCTTAGGGTGCAGTGCTGGTGATGCTATCATGGGCTGTCCTGGAGAAAAACAGTGTGGTCTAGTGAGAAGAGCACAGGCTTGGGAGTCAGAGGCCTTGATGATAATGATTGGGCTCTTTGTTAAGCACTTACTATGTGCCAAGCACTGTACTAAACGCAGGGGTCGATACCAGATTTCGAGTCCCACATGAGACTCACCATCTTAAGGGGAGGAAGAGCTAGTATCTTATCCCCTTGTTTCAGCTGAGGAAACTGAAGCTGAGAGAGTTTAAGTGACTTGCCCAAGGTTATGCAGTAGGTGAGCGGCAGAGGCAAGATTGGAACTCAGGTCCTCTGACTCCCAGGCCTGTGCTCTTTCCACCAGGCCACGCTGCTGCTTCTTTTGTACTTTTCCAAACATTTAGTGCACTGCATTGCGCTCAGTAGGTGCTCAATAAACATCTTCACTGCTGCTGCTGCTGCTGCTGCTCCTACCACCACCACCATTACCACTGTTATCACAGCGTGGCTCAGCGGAACGAGCCCGGGCTTGGGAGTCAGAGGTCACGGGTTCGAATCCCGCTCTGCCACTTGTCAGCTGTGTGACTGTGGGCAAGTCACTTAACTTCTCTGTGCCTCAGTTCCCTCATCTGTAAAATGGAGATTAAGACTGTGAGCCTCACATGGGACAACCTAATTACTCTATATCTACCAGGGCTTAGAACAGTGCTCTGCACATAGTAAGCACTTAATACCAACATTATTATTACTACCACTCCCACAAAGGGAGCTGAGTGAGTCCAGGTAAGGAAAGGGAGGTGCTGGAGGGAAGGGAACAGGGGCTGGAATAGGAGAATGAGAGACGTGGGAGAGAGAGAAACTGAGGCTGGAGGAAGGCCCTTGGGGTGCCCCACTGCCCTTCCAGGCACCCCAGACAGTGACACAAGAGCCGCTCCACTTCCCAGAGATGAGGTGGGGCAGAATCTGCAGGCCCCACTCTCGGGCCCAGTGAGGCTGGGCAGCAACTTGGGGAGAGGTCCTGCCTGGGGAAGGTGGCATCAGTGGTGGTCTGGGGTCAGGAGAGGAGTCCCCTCTGCACTCCTCACTCCTCTACCCTTACTGCAGAGGAACATCCTATCCCTCTACCCCGCCTCCCGCACCTCCAGACTGGTCCTTGCCGAGCCCAGGGGGAGGGAAGTGGGGGCTGCCAGACCAGTTCTTGCTGAGCGAGTGGGAGGAAGGGGGCTACCAGGCTAGCCCTCCCTGAGCCAGGGGGACAGCGTAGTGGGCGGAGGGGGAGGAATGTGTCCCTGACCTTCACTAGCAGGGATAGATTGGGGGTGGGCCAGGACGTGGGGATGGGAGGGCAGGGCACTGCCACACTCATTGACATGGCAGTGAATGTCACTCCCTGATCCAGGCAGGGAGAGTAGTGCCGGGGGAGCCCCACTCTGCAGGAATCATGCTTTCCCCAGAGAGGAAAGGGAGGGCCTTATCTCAGTTGGAGAAGGCTATCGCTCCATTGTCAGCTCCTTAAGGGCAGGGACCTGTCTTCCACCCTAGACTATTAGTTACTTGTGGGCAGGGATCACATTTACCGACTCTGTTAGATTGTTCTCTCCCAACCACCTAGTACAGTGCTCTGCTCACAGTCAGAAATCAATAAATACCATTAGTTGTTTGATTGGCCGATTGAATGATCGCAGCAGGTTTTACCTCCCTGATGTAGGCTAAAAATGTACTGGAGTTGTGGGAGAGGGAGAGGGGTAGATGGGGTGAATCTCAGTCCCTCCTGCCCCCTTCAGGCACAAAGCCGAGCCTTTCAAAGACCCCTTCTTCTCTAGAGCATTGGGTCAGAGAATCAGTCCTGCTGGTTTTCACAGATAATTTGGCTTTATTGCTGGAGGAGGACCTGGCTTACTGAGCCAGCTAATCAACAGACCCGATTGAAAGCCTTCTGGGGGCAGAGCGCTGTCCTCAGGGCTGAGGTCAAAGCCAGGATCCCCGCCTTAAGGGAGCTCTGCTCTTCTCCCCCGGACACTGATGAGGGGCCACCTGTCCACTGAACCTAGGGGAGAAAAGGAGCAGCTGGGCGGTGGAAGTCCTGGGTTCTAATTCCAGAATGCCAGGGATATCACCCCCCACCGTCTCTGAGCCCAAATATTCCCCTGTGTAAGAGTGAGAATCCCACCGTGACAACAGGGAGGCAGTGAGGATCTCCATCACACCCTCCTCCAAAGGATCCAAAGTACTTTTCCGATCCCTGCTTCACGCCTCATCCCAACTTCTCAGGCACTGAGCGGACGTCAACCAACAGGCTGGGGGCAGACAAGAGGCTTCCGGCATCCTGATTTCCCAATCAGTTAATAAATCAATCAATTGCATTCATTTCTAAGGAACAGCATAACCTAATAGAAAGAACTCTGGCCTGGGAGACAGAGGACCCGATTTTAATTCTGGCTCTGCCACTGTGACCCTGGTGTGACCCTGGGCAAGTCACTTTACTTCTCTATGCCTTAGTTTCCTCATCTGTAAAATGGGTATGCAGTACCTGTTCCCTCTCCTACTTGGACTGTGTCTTAACTACCCACTGCTTAGAATGGTGCTTGATACATAGTAAGCACTTAACAAATACCCCAATTATTATTATTACTGAACGCTCACTGTGGGCAGAGTACTGTACAGTACAACAGAGTTGGTAGACATGTTCCATGCCCACACAGAGTTTTCCTTTGGAAGAGAAGTCAGACATTAAAATAAATTAGGGATATGTACATAAGTCCTGTGTATCACATGCTTGAGGGGTGGAGTGCTGTCAAAGGTACCGCCTCTTCTCTGGGACCCATACGACACTGCGAAATCTATGTCCAGGATTTTGGATTTTAGCAACCCGCCTCCTATTACCGAGTGCCATGACTCAGAAGCGGTGTTTGTGTTCAGGGGTACCTGGGAGGGGGACATCAATAGCTTTGGAGAGAGTGGGGTGTCTGGAGGCTGTGGTGATGTTGGTAGGATGGAGGGAGAGGTGGGGGTGGGAGGTAGAGGCAGAGGCAGGAGGAAGAAGTAGGGATGGGAAAGAGGGACAGAGGTAGGGAGGGTGGGAGGGAGGTCTCCTCATCACCACAGGCTGCTTGTTCTCCCATGCCAACCGCTTTGGGCTGTGGTGTGCTTCAGCCAAGATATGACATTCCAGCCAGCAGCAGGGGAGGCCCATAGAGGCCATACATGAGCAGAGCCACCCCTATCCCCGATGACCCCCAATATTGTCCCGCCGATGACAAGAAGCCGTGGGGCCTAGTGGAAAGAACAGAGACCAGGGAAGGAGGAGATCCAGGTTCTGATCCTGGCTCTGCCACTTGGCTTCTGGGTGACCTTGGACAAGTCACTTTGCTTCCCTGGGCCTCACTTTGCTTACCTCTGCCAACTGGAGACTGACTACTTGTGGTCTCTCCCCCTTAGACTATGAGCCTTCCCATGGAATGGGATCTATGTCTGACTTTTTTTTAAGATATTTGTTAAGCACTTACTATGTTCCAGGCATTGTACTGAGCGCTGGGGTAGATACAAGCTAATCGAGTTGGACACAGTCCAAGCCCCACATGGGGGTCAACAGTCTTAAGCCTCATTTTATAGATGAGGTAACTGAGGCACAGAGAAGTGAAGTGGCTTGCCAAAGGTCGCACAGCAGACATATAGTGGAGTTGAGATTAGAATGCCGGTCTTCTGACTCCCAAACCCATGCTCTATCCATTAGGCCACACTGCTTCCCAACTGATTGTACTGCATCTTCCTGGGCATCCGGTGTCTAATAAGAGCTCAGCCATTATTATTATCTGGTGGACCAAGTCAATGACTTGGGAGCAGCCGTTTGGGTCGGTTTATAGATCCCTGAAAGCCAGAGAGCAGGATGCCTATCCCTCAGCTGTGGTCATCCCTGGAGTTGGGAGGGAGAGAGGGCAAATCGGTACCCGTGACGCCAACCCGGGGAGGGTTGGATTCCAGTGGGGCAGGATGGGGTGGGGATGCTCAGCTGGTTCTGTGCCCACTAACGTTCCACCGTCTCTCTCTCTCTCTCTCCCTCTCTCTCTGTCTCTATGTCCTTCGCTTTTGGCATGGGTGCACGCGCCTGGGGCAGGTGAGAGAGAGGATGGTCAGCGTGGAGGCGAGCATGCAGACCTCCGTCCTGGCCTGCTGGCAGCCGGTCCTCCTCCTGGTGCTGGCTTCGGTCCTGTCGGGCTCCGCCACGGGCTGCCCGCCCCGCTGCGAGTGCGCCCCCCAGGAGCGGGCCGTGCTGTGCCACCGGAAGCGGTTCGTGGCCGTGCCCGAGGGCATCCCGACGGAGACCCGGCACCTGGACCTGGGCAAGAACCGCATCAAGACGCTCAACCAGGACGAGTTCGCCCACTTCCCTCACCTGGAGGAGCTGGAGCTGAACGAGAACGTGGTGAGCACCATCGAGCCGGGGGCCTTCAACAACCTGTTCGGCCTGCGCAGCCTGGGCCTCCGGAGCAACCGGCTGAAGCTCATCCCCCTGGGGGTCTTCACGGGGCTGAGCAACCTGACCCGGCTGGACATCAGCGAGAACAAGATCGTCATCCTGCTGGACTACATGTTCCAGGACCTGACCAGCCTGCGGTCGCTGGAGGTGGGGGACAACGACCTGGTGTACATCTCCCACCGGGCCTTCAGTGGGCTGGGCGGGCTGGAGCGGCTGACGCTGGAGAAGTGCAACCTGACCTCGGTCCCCACGGAGGCGCTGTCGCACCTGCACGGCCTGGTGGAGCTGCGCCTCCGCCACCTGAACATCCAGGCGGTCCGGGACTATTCCTTCAAGCGCCTGTACCGACTCAAGGTCCTGGAGATCTCCCACTGGCCCTTCCTGGACACCATGACGCCCAACTCCCTGTACGGCCTCAACCTGACCTCGCTGTCCGTCACCCACTGCAACCTGACAGCCGTGCCCTACGTGGCCGTGCGCCACCTGGTCTACCTGCGCCTGCTGAACCTGTCCTACAACCCCATCCGGGCCGTGGAGGGCTCCATGCTCCCCGACCTGCTGCGTCTCCAGGAGGTACACCTGGCGGGCGGCGGGCGGCTGGCCGCCGTGGAGCCCCATGCCTTCCGCGGCCTCAACCACCTGCGCGTTCTCAACGTGTCGGGCAACCAGCTGACCACGCTGGAGGAGTCGGCCTTCCACTCGGTCGGCAACCTGGAGACACTGATCCTGGACGGCAACCCGCTGGCCTGCGACTGCCGCCTGCTCTGGATCTTCCGCCGCCGTTGGCGCCTCAACTTCCACCGGCGCCAGCCCGCCTGTGCTGCCCCGGAGGCGGTCCAGGGCCGCGAGTTCAAGGACTTCCCCGACGTGCTGCCGCCCGCCTACTTCACCTGTCGTCGGGCCCGGATCCGCGACCGCCGGCCGCAGCGGGTGCAGGTGGACGAGGGCCACACCGTGCAGTTCGTCTGCCGGGCCGACGGCGACCCGCCCCCCGCCATCCTCTGGCTCTCCCCGCGCAAGCACCTGGTCTCCCCAAAGACCACCGGCCGGCTGACCGTCTTCCCCGACGGGACCCTGGAGGTGCGTTACGCCCAGCTCCGTGACAACGGCACCTACCTGTGCGTGGCCAGCAACGCCGGTGGCAACGACACCCTGGCCGCCCACCTGCACGTGCGCGGCTACTCCCCGGACTGGCCGGCCCGGACCAACAAGACCTTCGCCTTCATCGCCAACCAGCCCGACGAGAGCGACGCCAACAGCACGCGCGCCACCGTGCCTTTCCCCTTCGACATCAAGACGCTCATCATCGCCACCACCATGGGCTTCATCTCCTTCCTGGGCGTGGTGCTCTTCTGCCTGGTGCTCCTCTTCCTCTGGAGCCGCGGCAAGGGCAACACCAAGCACAACATCGAGATTGAGTACGTGCCGCGTAAGGCGGACGCCGGCGCCGGGGGCTCGGCCAATGCCGACGCACCCCGCAAGTTCAACATGAAGATGATCTGAAGGGGGGCAGTGGCGGCGGGTGGGGCGCGGTCGCGAGGGCGGCGGGGAGCGCTAGGCCCATGCCGCTCCTCCTTCCAACCCCTTCCTTTCTACAGCTTCCCTCCCTGTTTCCTCCCTGCACCCCTCTCCCTCCATTTCCCGCCTTCCTCTTTCCCTCCCTTCCGCCCTCCTCTCCCTCTATCCCCCATCCTCCTCTCTCCCACCCTTATTTCCTCCTCTCCCTCCATCTCCCACATTCCTCTCTCTCTCCCCCTTTCTGCCTTCTTTCCCTCCATCCCCCGCTTCCTCTCTCCCTCCCTTCCTCCTTCCTCTCATTCCATCCCTCTCCATCTACCCCCTACCTTCCTCATTCCCCTCTTCCTCCCCCTTCCTCCCCATTTTCCCCCTTCATTCTCTTTTTCTCTCCCTCCCTCCCTTCCTTTATTCCCTTCCTTTCCATATCTCTCCTCTCTGCCACCTCCTGACCCTTCTCCCTCCACCCCCACCTTCTTCTCTCCCTCCAGATCTCTCCCTCATCCCCCCCCTCCACAGTTTCCCTCCACTCTTTCTCCCTGCTTTTCCCAAACCCACCTCTCTCCCTCCGTTCGTTCCTTCCTTCTTCTCTTGTTCCTCCCTCCCCCCACAGGCTCCCTGGGGTGCTCTCTCTGTCTCTCTCTCTCTGTCTCTCTCTCTCTCTGTCTCTCTCTGTCTCTCTCTCTCTCTCTCTGTCTGTCTTTCTCTTTCTCTCTCTCTCTCTTTGTACCAGGACAACATTCTGACCAGGTCTTCAGGACTCTGTGTTTGTAAGGACTCATTCTGACGGACTGGAGGTCAGATGGCGTTGCAAAAGGAAAACAAAACAAAACAAAACAAAATTCAATAAATCAATAAAAAGTTACGAACTTCCTCTGTAACTTTGGTTTCAATAATTATGGATTTTTATGAAAACTTGAAATAATAAAAAACTATTTCCTATAGATAGTTGGAATGCAACATTTTGACTTCCTGATCTGTCCAGCAACCCTTGCCACCCGCTGCCTCCACCTCCTCCTCTTCCTGCCACTCTTTCCTCTTCTCTTCCCCACTGGGCAGGGGAGTAGAGAAAGAGGCTCAGTGAAGGGCCAGGCCTTCTTTTCTTCCACACTCAGGCCTGCTCAGAGTCAGAGTTTCAGGCCGGGCAATTCCTTGTGGTCCCTGCAGAAAGACCAGTCCTTGGGGATCAGGAAAGAGCAGCAGCCACCCCTGGTCCAAGGCATCTGATCATTCTTGGGGGAATGCTGCTCCCGAGAGGGATCCCATCAATCGGAAGGGTACGGCCTCTCTGTCCCTGGGGCGGGGGAGTCTGTGGAGGCTGGGTCTTCAGGTCAGCCTGGGTGCGAAATCCACGTCTCCAGAAATTGCCTGGTGATTGTGCCCACAGGAGTGGGTGCGAAGAGAAAGTGCCAGGGGCCACCCAGCAGAATGCCGCCTCCCCCTCCTCACCCCCTTCATCAAGGCGGCAGCCCCCACCTCAGCAAGGAGATACTCACAACCTCCCACCCCCAGCACTTTTATGCATGTGGATTTACATGTTACATGTGCTCCTCCTCTGTCCAGAACATTGTGTCTGTCTCCCCACAAAGACTGTGAGCACCCTGAGGGCAGGAATTGTGTCTACTAGCTCTACTGTACTCTCCCAAGTGTTCTGCACACAGGAAGCACTCAATAAATTCCTTTGATTGATTGATTGAGGCAAACCCTAGAGGCCTGAGGTGAGGAGCAGATCTACCAATGAGGTTGGAGGGTAGAACTCCCTCCTTTTCTTTCCCCTTCCTCTCCCACACCCCCAGAACCTCCAGCAGAGAGAAACAAAAAAGGAGAGGTGGCAGGGCAGGGGGCACCACGGCCCCTTTCACTTGCTGCTTTTTTTTTTTACCAGAGAGAGAATCTGGACTAATCTTCTTAGATTAAAGGTATTATTTAAGTGGATCGATTAATCCATATTTCTTGAGTGTCAATTCTATGCAGCAGCACTTTTCTAAGAGTCGGATAAATAGAATCGGATTAGTGACTCAGTTTCTGCCTTCAAGAAGCTTACAGTGCTTATCAGGTAGACTGACACAGATTTTTTATGGGAGAAAGAAACAAGGCTACAATTGCAGATAGCCAGAATACAGAAAGCTAAATAATGAGTGTTAGATTAAGTAAATAGAGGAAAAAGTGTATAAATGCTAAAGGTAAGTTCATAATTATAAATGATAAAGGCAGCTGTTGGAAGGATGTGACCTAAAGGATGGAGCTTTATCAAGGAAGGATTCCTGAAAAAGGTGGGATTCAATTCTTTGAAGAAGGGAGAGCTGTGGTCTGGAGAATTTAAAGGAGGAAGGATTTCTAGGTCATGGAAATGGCAGGAGCAAGTGGTTGGAGGTTGGAGAGTCAAGAATGAGATGCTAAGATTAGGTGAGCTTGGGAGGAATGAAGAGTGTGAGCTAGGTGGAGGTAGGATGGCTATTTATCTGATTATATTCTAGGTGGTCCTCATCATCATAATAATAATAATTATGGTATTTGCTAGGCACTTGCTATGTGTCAAGCACTGTTTGAAGCGCTGGGATAGATACAAAATAATTGGGTTGGACATAGTTACTGGCCCACATGGGGCTCACACTCTTACTCCCCATTTTACAGATTAGGCCCAGAAAAGTGAAATCACTTGCCCAAGGTCACACAGCAGACAAGTGGTGGAGCCGGGATTTGAACCCAGGTCCTTCTGATTCCCAGGCCTGGGCTCTAGCCATTAGTGGGCTGCCCCCTGCTCAGGATAGAGAGAACATTGGATGTCTTAGCTGTCTGGTGTTTAGCATCCAGCTTCCCTCCTTCTTGGCTCCTGTCACCAAGTTTCATGGCTTCGATGTGGCACCTACATTCGCAGGGGGCCGGGAAGGGATTTCGGCAGCTCTGGAATGAGGGAAGGGGGAGCAGGCTGGAGTGGGAAGTAACTGTGCCTTCTGTGGATTTTTGAAAAATGAATGGAATGTCATGATAATATTATATTGTGTGATCTGTGTGACCCCAAAACAGGGTCAGTTACTTCTGGGTCGGTAAATAATGTCCGGTCTACTTTGCTGTCAATGGACACTGTGGGAAATGGGTGAAGAGTGAAGTTACAGAAGATGGAGAGAGCTGATCGAGTGTCTTGAAGCCAGTGGTGAAGAGTTTCTGCTTGACGTGGAGATGGATGAACAGCCATTGGAGGTTTTTGAGGAGTGTTGATATGTATACAGAACGATGTTTTAGAAAAATGATTCGGGGAGTATGGATTTTCCCAGTTTCTGTTTTTGACTCGAGTCCTCGTGTAGAAAAGCCAAGCTCGATTCCAAGTCTCTGAGGGGTTTGCCCCATGGCGCAGGCAAGATTGGTGCCCTTGAGGTCACATGCCCACAGCTCCCCTGGGCAACACCTGCTCCACTGATCCTGGAGCCAATACATTTGCCTGAAGAGTGTCCAGGTCCTGCCCCTTCCCTCGCCACTCAGACTGGACTCAGCCAGACAGCCTTGCCTTGGTGGTGTTCAGGTTGGTGGAAAGAGGCTTTGTTCTTAATAACTGCAGTATTTGTTAAGCGCTTATCAAGTGCCAAGCACTGTCTTAAGTGCTGGAGTAGATACAAGATAATTATGTTGGGAAACAGTCCCTGTCTCAAACAGGGCTCCCAGTTTATGTAGGAGGGAGAACAGGTATTGAATCCCCATTTTACAGGTGAAACTGAAGCCCAGAGAAGGTAAGTGACTTGCCCGAGATCACACAGCAGGCAAGTAGTGAAGCCAGGATTAGAATCCGGGTTTCCTTATTCCCAGTTCTGTGATCTTTTTATTGGATCTTATGTTTTTCCAATCTTTTTCTTCCTTCTCTCCCACTTTTCAGGTTCCTATCCCCGCCCTTGGTAGCTTGGAAGGTGGATAAAAGAGAGAGGAGTTGGAGCAGTGTAGGGAGGGCGGAAGGATAAAATGATGGAGAGAGGAGGGAAAGACAATAGGCAAAGAGTGAAATATTGAGCATATAGTATTGACAGCTGAAACATTTAATTCAGCATTTAGCATTGGAGTAGGACATATTTAGCTTTCCTCATAGTACAAGTTTTGGAGCATTTAGACTTTAGCATGCAAATAAAACAGCTCAAGAAAGAGAAGTGATTTAAAGTACAAATCAGAGACTGGTACACTTTAAAAATTCAGAAGGGGTCCACCACTGGCCTTGTGGAACGGTGGGCCTGACAGTGGGTAACCCTAACTCATCACTCCCAGCAGAGAGTGGCACCTTCCTCCTCCTCCTCTTCTTCCTCCTCTCCCCTCTTCAAGTGTCAGGACTCAAATTTAGGATTTCTCTGGGCCTGGACCTTCCAGGAGGGCCTAAGATGGAGAGAGATAGAGAGAGAGAGGAAAAGAGTATGATACGATGGAAGTGCAACGCCCACCTGCCCCCAACCCACATCTCCCCTTCCTCTCCTTCCCCAGTCCCGGCCCCCAAAGCAACACAGTTGCCCTGATGTGACCCTCTTTTGGAGCTGGGAGGTTGCAGCTGGGCGGATAGAAGCAGTACAGTTGATTGCTCACTGCTGTGCTCTGAATGCCAGGCTGCTCCAGCATTTGAGGAGATGAATAATGGAAATCACAGTGTCTCCAGAGGTCAAAACAGATCTGGTCGTTGGGATCTCCAGGGCACTAAGCCAGGATTCCTCAAGTTCTGCAACCAGCAGCCAAGCTGAGGGGTCACAAGGCAGACCAGTGGTGGGACTCCTATAGGAGGCTCCCAGGAAGAAGTGAGGCCTAGTGAAAAGAGCACGGGCCTGGGAGTCAGAAAACCTGAGTTCTAATTCCATTTCTGCCCCTTTTCTATGGTATTTGTTAGGCACTTACTATGTGCCAGGCACTGTAATAACAATGATAATTATGTTTTTTGTTAAGCACTTACTATGTGCCAGGCACTGTACTAAGTGCTGGGCTAGTTACAAGCTAATTAGATTGGATGCAGTCCATGGCCCACACGGGGTTTAGAGTCTTAATCCCCATTTTACAGATGAGGAAACTGAAGCACGGAAAAGTGTAGTGACTTGCCCAAGGCCACACAGCGGACAAGTGGCAGAGTTGGGATTAGAACGCATAAACTTCTGACTCCCAGGCCTGTGATTTATCCATTATGCCATGCTGTTTCAGTGCTGGGGTAGATACAAGTTACTCAGGTTGGAAACAGTCCCTGTCCCACATAGGGCTCACAGTCTTAAATCCCCAGTCTGCTATTTGACCGTGGGCAAGTCACTTAACTTCTCTGTGCCTCAGTTCCCTCACCTGCAAAATGGGGATTTATTACCTGTTTTTCCATGTGGTTTTTATGGTATTTGTTGAGTGCTTATCATGTGTCGAGGACTAGGTTATATACAAGATAATCAGGATTGATGCAACCCATATCCCTCATGGGGTTCACAGATTTAATCCCCATTTTACAGATGAGGTAAATGAGGCTCAGTGAAGTTAAGTAACTTGCCCAAGGACATGCAGCAGACAAATGGCAGAGTGAGAATTAGAACCTAGGGTCTCTGACTCCCAGGTCCATGCACTTTCCGCTAGGCCAGGCTGCTTCCCCATTTTCTCCTCCCTCTTTAGAATGTGAGCCCCATGTGGGACCTGATTATTTTATATCTACCTCAGCACTTGGTACAGTGTTTGACACATAATAAATACTTAACAAATATTATTATTACTACTACTCTAATAATGTACTCTTGTTGTGCTCTTTCCAGGTGCTCCTGCTGGGTGCTCCTGCCAGGTACTCAATCAGTCAATAGTATTTTTTGTGTACTTACTGTGTGCAGAGCATTACACTAAGCTTGGAGAAGTACAGTACAGTTGATTGTGTAGACACAATCCCTGTCCACAAGGAGCTTACAGTTTAGAGGGGAAACAGGTATTAAAATAAATTACAGATAGAAACTGAAGAGCATAGCAATAATTACACAAGTCTGTGGGAGTAAGGTGAGTATCAAAGTGCTTAAAGGGGTCACAGCCAAGGGTGTAGACAACACATAAAAGAGGGCGGGTAGGGGAAATATGGGCTTAGTCAGAGAAGGCCTGTTGGAGATGTGATTTTAGCAGGAGTTTTGAAGGTGGGCAGTGTTGGGACTGTTGGATATAAATGGGGAGGAAGATCCAGGCCAGATGGAGATTGTGGGAAAGAGGTTGGCGTCGAGATAAGGTCAAAGTAAAGACAGTTGTTTGGTTCTAGAGGAGCCGAGTGTGTGAAGTAGGAGATCAGCAAGGTAGACTCGGAAAGAGAGAGGAGATAGAGTGCTTTAAAGCCCATGGTAAAGTATTTCTATTTCACATGGAGGTGGATGGGCAACCACTGGATATTTTTAAGGAGTGGGGGATATGGACCAAATGTTTTTTCAGAAAATGATTCAGGCAGCAGAATGAAGTATGGATTGGAGTGGAGAGAGAGACAGAGACAAGAGACAGGGTCAGTGAGGAAGCAGATGCCATAGTCGATGGAAAATGGTAAGTGCTTGGATCCGTGTGTTTGGATGGAGAGGAAAGGGAGGATTCTAGAGATATTGTGAGGGTTGAACCAACAGGATTTCATAACAGTTTTAATGCAGGTGGAAAGAGAGACAAGAGTCAAGGATAATGCAAGGTTACGGCCTTATAAAACAGGGAGTCTGGTGGTATTGTCTACAGTGATAGGAAAGTTGAGGAGAGGACAAAGTTTGGGTGGGAAGATGAGAAGTGCTCCTCCTGGAAGCTCCTTCTCTCATCAGGCAGCCTGTTCTCTCAGCCTGTCTCCACTCCTCCTTTTCCTGGACCCCAGGCCCTGACACTCACTGTTCGGAATAGCAGAAGTTGGAGGATTTTTCTAGAGACTTGAATCGTTAACCCCAGAAGCCAGGATTTGGGCCTCACTTCCTGAGAGCAGCGCTGGGGCAGGGCACCCCAAAAGATTGTTTCCTGCCCAATGCTGGAAGAGGGAGAAGGTAAGTAAGACATGTCAGGGGTTGGGGGAGCTCACAGTCTCCAAACCAGAGCCCACAGCACCAAGGCTGGGGAACCATGAGTGAAGGGAAACCAGCATTACCTAGTGGAAAGAGCCTAGGGTGGGAACCCTCGTTTCCTTTTCTCTCACTCCTTTCTGCATCACTCTTCCACTTGGATTTGTACTCTTTATTCAGCCCTCACTCTTCCCCACAGCACTTATGTACATATCTATAATTTATTTATTTATATTAATATCTGTCTCCCACTCTAGACTGTAAGTCAATTGTAGGCAGGGAATGTGTCTATCAATTCTGTTATATTATACTCTCTCATGCACTTAGTACAGTGCTCTGCACACGGTAGGTGCTCAATAAATGCGATTACAATGTGATTACCTGGGTTCTAATACCAGCTCTGCCACTTGCCTGGTGGGTGACTTTGGGCAAGTTTTGTTCTTTTTGGCTTTTTTATGATGTCTGTTAAGCACTTCTGTGGCAAGCACTTTACTGAACTCTGTGGTAGATACACGATAATCAGATTGGACACAGCCCATGTTCCACATGGGGTTCATAGTCTTAATCCCTATTTTATAGGTAAGGTAACTGAGTCACAGAGAAGTGAAATATCTTGCCCAAGGTCGTATATCAGACAAGCGGTGGAGTCAGGATTAGGACCTTGGCCCATGCTCCTACCACTCTGCCATGCTGTTTCTCAAGTCACTTAGCTTCTCCATGTCTTAGGTTCCTCAACAATTAAATGGGGATTAAGTAACTGTTTTCCCTTCCCCTTAGGTTGCAAGCCCGTATATGGGTTAGGGACTGAATCTGATTCTTGTTTTGGGTACCCCGGCTCAATTTTTTTTATGGTTAAAGCACTTACTGTGTGTCTGGAACTGTACTAAATGCTGGAGTAGATACAAGATAATCAGGTTGGACACAGTCCATGTCCCACATGGGGCTTACAGTTACAGTACTAATCCCCATTTTCCAGATATGGTAACTAAGGCACAGAAAAGTGAAGTGACTTGCCTAAGGTGACACAGCAGACATGTGGCAGAGCCGAAATTAGAACTCAGGTCCTCTAACTCCCAGGCCCGCACTCTATCACCTAGACCATGCTGCTGCTCAGTTTGGCACATAATAATGTTGGTATTTGTTAAGCGCTTACTATGTGCCGAGCACTGTTCTAAGCGCTGGGGTAGACATAGGGGAATCAGGTTGTCCCACGTGGGGCTCACAGTCTTCATCCCCATTTTACAGATGAGGGAACTGAGGCACAGAGAAGTTAAGTGACTTGCCCACAGTCACACAACTGACAAGTGGCAGAGCTGGGATTCGAACTCATGAGCCCTGACTCCAAAGCCCATGCTCTTTCCACTGAGCCACGCTGCTTCCCCATGATGAGCACAGAGCAAATCCACTCTTATTGTGTCGGAGGCCAGTGTGTCTGTTGGTGACCTGGACTTCTGGCTCTTTGCAGAGGACATTTCTGTAGGAAGTGGATTCCCTTACAGAGCCCCTGTGGCGGAGGGGGCCGGAAGCCGTACCTTTCGATGGCCCGTGATGGCGCGGATCACACCCTAAGATCCCCAGACACGTTACTACTGAAATCACAGAAGACATCCTCTGTGCTGAATTAGCAAGAAGCAGCAGAGGGAAGAGAGCAGGAGGGGAATGACTGAGAGTCTCCAGACATATGGGCTCTCACAGGGGGCCCGGAAAATTCAGGGGCGGAAACAAGGGAGAAAGAATATGTTTGGAGAGAAGATCTGAAAACCAGCAGGGTGGTTTGCAGATTTGTCTTCCTGGTTCCGGGCTCTGGTCCTGGGCTCCCGAGGCATTTTGGTTCAGGGTCATTTGGGGTGGTTTTAGGTTCTGCATTATTTCAGAGGCTTCGGCAATTATATGGAAAAACCACAGAGGCCTCTGTCCTCATCCCCTCTTAGGGGGCGGTGGGAAGACCTCATGCCCAGTTTCCAGGGTTCGTTCTTTCCCAGGATTTTGGCACCTCTCTACGGGCTTTCGGCCTCTGGCAGTCAGAGGCAGGGACAAGAGGGTCCTGGGCCAAGGGAAAACATCCTTAAGCCCCATGTCCATTGGGTCCTCAAGAGGTCAGGCTAGTTCCCAGCCTGGCAGAACCAGAGTCCAGTAGGCTTGGGGAAGCCCTTCTGGGCAATTTCTCAGAGGCTGGAGAAGTAGTGTGGTCCAGCGGAAAGAACATGGGTCTGGGAGTCAGACAACCTGAGTTCTAATGCCAGTTATGCTGCTTGCCTGCTGGATGGACCATGGGCAAGTCACTTCACTTCTCTGGGACTCAGTTTCATCATCTGCTCTCCCTCCCACTTAGACTGCAAGCCCCATGTTGGGCAGGGGCTGTGTCCAACCAGATTTTCTCATATTTACCACAGCGCCTAGTAAGGGACTTGGCACATAGTCAGTGCTAACAAATATCATTACTATTATCACTTTAATTACTATTACTTCTTCTTTATTATCATTATTATTACTACCACTTATCAGTGTGACTTTGGAAGGGTCATTTAACTCCTCTGTGTCTCAGATTCCTCATCTATAAAATGGGGATGAAATATTCATTCTCCCACCCCTCATGTTGGCCAGGTGCTTGACTTCAATTATATTGTATCTGCCCTAGAGTTTAGCACAGTGGTTAGCACATAATAGGCTTAACAAATATCATGACTATTACTATCATTATTACTATTAACAGGCCTTCAGGCTTGGGCAAGCCCTATCCTAGTTCCTGTTGCCCAATCATTCATTCAATCACATTTATTAAGTGCTTACTGTGTGCAGAGCACTGTACTAAGCGTTTGGGAAAGTCCATTACAACAATAAACAATGAAAATCCCTGCCTACAACAAGATCACAGTCTAGAGAGGGGGAGACAGGCATCAGTACAAATAAATAAAATTACAGGTATATACATAAGTGCTGTAGGGCTGGGAAGCCAGGGGAAGAGCAAAGGGAGCAAGTCAGAGTGACACAGAAGGGAGTGAGAGATGAGGAAAAGGGGGGTTCTTGGAGGAGATGTGCCTTCAATAAGGCTTTGACGGGGGAGTGGATAACTGTCTGTCGGAATTGAGGAGGGAGGGCATTCCAGGCCAGAGGCAGGTTGTGGGTGAGGGATCGCCAGCGAGACAGACGAGATTGAGGCACAGTGAGAAGGTTAGCACTAGAGGAGTGAAGTATGTGGCCTGGGTTGTAGAAGGAGAGAAGCGAGGTGAGGTAGGAGGGAACAAGGTGATGGAGTGCTTTAAAGCCAATGGTGAGGAGATTTTGTTTATTACGGAGGTGGGTAGACAACCACTGGAGATTTTTGAGGAGAGGGGTGACATGTCCTGAACACTTTTGTAGAAAGATGATCTTTGCAGCAGAGTGAAGTATGGACTGAAGCAGGGAGAGACAGGAGGTTGGGAGATCAGTAAGGATGCTGATGCAGTAATCCAGTCGGGATATGATGAAAGTTTGTACCAGCAAGGTAGCGGTTTGGATGGATAGGAAAGGGCGGATCTTGGCGATGTTGTGAAGGAGAGAGAGGCAGGTTTTGGTGACAGACTGGATGTGTGGGGTGAATGAGAGAGCAGAGTCAAAGATGTCACCAAGGTTGTGGGCTCGTGAGACGGGAAGGATGGAGATTTTTGAGGGGGGGGGGGGGTGATATGTCCTGATCGTTTATGTAGAAAGATGATCCGGCAGTAGAGTGAAGTATGGATTCGAGTGGGGAGAGACAGGAGGTTGAGAGGTCAGCAAGGAGGCTGATGCAGTAATCTAGGCGGGATAGGATGAGTGATTGTATTAGTGTTGGTAAGCTTCCTGCCTGGTGTTTTAGGGTTGGTCCATCAAGATCACATTTTTCTTCCTCTCCTCAACAGCTACAGACTGCTCTTATTTCATTGCTCCCCTCCAGAGGTGCCTGCAAGGCAGTTGCCATTGGACTTGGAATGACCTGGGCCTTGGTTGTGATACCCGATGGGGGATCTTAATGTTGCCTGGGCCTGGAAATACCCTTTTCCCAACCTCGAGAGCTCAGCCATTTAGGGTAAGGATTCATTTTGATTCCCCACCTCCCAACCCCATCTCTCCATCCCCAAACCAAGAGGGGTTGTGGGGGTCATTCCCTGGCACAGGCCCGAGTTGGGTGGGACAGGGTGGGTGGGGAGTAGAGTCCCAGAGAAGCTCTTGAGAGGAGCAGGGCAGCACCTTCAGCAGCTTTCAGAGCTCCAGGAGCCAACCACTGGAAGACGAGCCTCTGGCCGAGCTCCTGGGTGGTTGATAACTTCTGTCAATTTGAAAAGGCTTTATAATCGACTTTCAATGATCCTCCTTAATACACTAATTAAAAGGCTCTATTCAGGCCCTGAACAAGAGGGTGAGAAATAATGAAGTCAGCCTAGCTTTCACTATGAGGGGTAGGAGACTGGCAGTGGCCTGTGTCCATGGGGCAGGGACAAGAGGAGGCGGCTTGGTTCAGATGGGGGCTCCGGGGCCCTCCCAGAACAGTGCCCAGAGAGCTGCGAGGCTCCCACTGCAGCATCCAACCCAGGTTGCAAATTGGGTGCTGGGGCACAATGGGTTATTTCTACTTTTAAACTCCAGCCTCAGGGTGCCCCCCAGCTGCCCCACACGTTCTACTGAGGAAGTGTCAAAGTTTGGCCATAGAGGTTATCTGTTTCCCACATGTCCAGTTGTAGGAGGCAAGAGTCCAGGGGGGACTCCCAGACTGGACCCGCCCAATGGGCAGAGCAGGGGCCTGTCCAGCCCATGTCCCGGGGCTGGTTGGATCCCTACTGGCCTGGCTTGGGCCTAGTGGGTGGGCACATCTTTGCCTCCTGTTGTCAGAGGCCCAGACCCAATGTAGCTGGGCTCCAGCAGGCAGAACCATGCTGGAGAGATGGTTCCAGCAGCCAGGGCCCAGCCGGAGGACAAGGAACCAGGGGCAGAGGGGATGGGCCGGCCCCCAAGCAGCACAGTCAGTTCTCATAGTGCCAGGTGTCGGGGGTTCTCAGGGTGGGGCTCTGGAGGGACCTTATAGGATTGGATCAGATTCGCAGGGCCGGGCCTCCCCCTGCTCCCCTAGAGAAGCCCCAGCTTTACACCTCAGGCCCCAGACCACTGTCCACCTGTTCCCTAAAATGTCCTATCTGAGACCAGCCACAGGACCTTCCCCAGGCAGGATGGCTGTCTGTCTGTCTGTTCTATGTTCTTTTCAGCTGGCCTGACAATCTCCCATCCCCCCTTAGTCCCCTGCCTTCCTCCCTCTCTCCATCCTCCCCCAAGTTCCAGCTTAAATGCGACAGCTGATTCACAGAGGCCTGGGATGGGACACAACCAACCCCTTTGAGGTGATTGAAGGGGAGAGGGAGAGTAGAGTATCCCAGAGAAATGCTCTTGGCTCAGGCTGATTTCATACACTTTGGACAGACTTTGCCATATGGGGCAGCCGAATGACATCATCACATTACACAGGCCTCTAGTGGAACGTGGGTGTCTTCATGTGCTTCTCAGAGTCTGTCCACCCTGGCCTCGGCTCCAAGAATAATAATAATCACAACTGTGGTATTTGTTAAGCCCTTACGATCTGGCAAGGACTGGGCTAAGTGCTGGAGTGAATAGAAACCAGGAATAGTCGCTGCTCACATGGGGTTCATGTCTAATGGGGAAAGAAGATTGGTGTGTAATCCCCATTTTACAGATGAGAGAACTGAGGCCCGAAAAGTAAAGTGACTTGCAGAAGGTCACACAGCAGGTAAGTAGGAAGCTGGGATTAGAACCCAAGTCTCCTGATTTTCAGTCCCGTACTCCTTCCACTAAGCCATGATGCTTCTCTGTTGTGGGTCTGACTGACTGATCCGGAAAGAGGCCC
This sequence comes from Ornithorhynchus anatinus, assembly GCF_004115215.2. Taxonomy (NCBI): domain Eukaryota; kingdom Metazoa; phylum Chordata; class Mammalia; order Monotremata; family Ornithorhynchidae; genus Ornithorhynchus; species Ornithorhynchus anatinus. The sequence continues at coordinate 12,567,422 of NC_041732.1, read as the reverse complement.
AGGGGAGTTCAAATGGGACATTTCTGGTGGCCCTGGCCTGGGTTCTGATACTGAAGCATCATTTGGTGGCATCGGGAGACTGGATGTGGAAACCTGGAATGCCAGCTCAAGGCACTGTTATATTGTGCTCTCCCAAGCTCTTAGTACCGTGCTCTGCACACAGTAAGCATTCACTGAATATGACTGACTGACTCAGAGGGAGCAACCAGGTCCTGGGGAGAAGAGGTGCTGGTGGGTCTTCTATGTTCCATGGTCAGGGCTGGGGCCACAGAGGAGAGAGGGCCTCCACCACCAGCAGGTGTGGATTCTACTGGGAGCTAGGGACCATCTGAGGCTTGCTGAACCCAGGCCTCTAGGGTTGGGCTCAGCAATCCCACCGGTCCAGATCATGGAATCACGAGGTAGAAGGGATATTCCAGATGAAACCCATCAAAATCAATCAGTGATATTCATTGAGCACTTACTGTGTGCGGAGCACTGTACTAAGCAATTGGGAGAGTACAGTGCAACAGAGTTGGCAGACATATTCCCTGCCCCCAAGGAGTTACAACCTCTCAAACCAGCCCCTGCGTGTTTTAGATTACCAAGTTTGTATTTCCAGCCCCCACCCATTTTCCCTTCTTCTCTTCTGCCATCACTGGTCTGGGCAACCCTGTCTTACCCAGCCCTCCCTGAACCCCGCTGCTGGGATATGGAGCCAAGCAGCCTCTAGGTCTCTCCCCAGTTCTCTGTTCATTCCAATCAACCCACTGCATCATCCCCTCTGAGACTGAGGGTAGTCAACCCTCCCCGCTGCCTGGGCAGACCCTGAAGAATCTTTCTGATTCTGCTCTGGCTCTGAATTCCCAGTGGGAGAACCAGACATCTGAATTTCAGCCCAGATCAGCCTGCTCTTCCACTTGTATTTGATAACAGGTTAATAATAATGATAATAATAATATTTGTTAAGTGCTTACTTGTGCCAAGCCCTGTGGGTTGGGCAGAGTCCCTTTCTTACCTGGGGTTCACAGTCTAAGAGGGAGGGAGAACTGGTGTTGAATATCCATTTTATAGAGGAGGGCACTGAGGCCCAGAGAAGTTAATGGACTTGCCCAAGTTCACTCAAGTGGGGGAGGCAGGACTAAAACCCAGGCCACAGTGCTTCTCAATCAATCGCTGACATTTACTGAGCACCTTCTGAGTACGATAGAATAAATGGACATAATCTCTTTCTTCAAGCAGTTTACATGCTACAACTCTATGATCTACAAATTCTTCCTGGTATATTTTTCCCAGTACTTAGTGCTGTCCTCTACATACCATAGATGCTTAAATTTAAAAAAACTATTATTATCTCTGAGTAGATTATAAGCTCTTAAAGGGCAAGGGGTATGTATCTTGATAATGTTGTGATTTCCCAAGTGCTTAGTTCAGTGCTCTGCACACAGTAGCACTTAATAAATAACATTGATTGATTGATTGACTGAAGTAGACATTGTCCCTGACCCTCAAGGGGCTTATAATCATAGAAGAGAGGCAGCTGGCTACAGACATTTAGGAAGGTTAAAACAATAACAACACAAACACCTAGGCAAGGACAACAATAAATACAACAGGAGCAGTAGGGCATCATTTTTTATGATATTTGTTAAGCACTTACTATGTACCAGACACTATACTAAGCACTGGGGTAGATATTAGGTAATCAAGTTGGACAAACGTCCTGATCCAGGGCGGACAGTCTTAATCCCCACTTTACAAGTGATAAAACCGGAGCACAGAGAAGTTACGTGACTTGCCCAAGATCACCCAGCAGACAAAAGACAGAGCCTGAATTGGAACCCAGATCATTTTGACTCCCGGGCCCTGTGCTCTATCCACTTGGCAATACTGTTTCTCTGCTGTGTCTCTGCATGGTGGCTAGAGGAGGGAAATTCAGGCTAGTCACTGGTCAGTCCAATGACCACAGGCACATTCACAGTCATAGTTTTCCCAGTGTCCTTTGAGTTGAGGAGGCTTCCCACTGCTGCTGCTGATTTCCCACCTATCCCAGGCAGGATAAGGGGCTGATGGGAGTCTGATGGTGCTGGGGTGGGCTGCCTTTCTCCCAGACAGCAGGCATCGCCTGCCTGTTTACCCTGCTGTTGTTTCTCCCCCTACTAGTTGGAGCAGACAGGGCCAACTGGAAGCGGACAAAACATTATTTCAAGATGCTGAAACAAGGACAAAGATAAAGCAGAAAGTCCCATAAACACATCAGAATGAAGCAGCTGAACAAGTAATTGACTGTCTCGACATGCAAACAAATGAGATAAATGAGTAAATAAATAGAAATATACATCTGTACACAACTGCTGAGGAAAGGAAGAAAGCACAAAAATGATAAGGGGGCTTGTTGGGTTGAAGCAGGGTGGAGGCATTGGGAATGCTTCAGGAAGGAGGTGGGGATTTTAGGAGAGGAGAGCTGAGGTCTTGTGGATTTGATGAGAGGGTCCCAGGCTGGGGGTACAGTTTAAGGGCTGGATCTGAGGTGGGAGAATCAGGAGCGGGGTGCAGTTAGGTGGGGACAAAGTACAGTTAAGCAGGAAGGTGAAGAGGGCTGATTTGTGCTTTGGGTTCAAATCCTGTCCCTTCAAGGATGAACAGAGGGAAGCCTGGGCAGCCAGCAGGGTTGAGCAGAGGTGAATATCAAGCACTTAAGGGGTACAGATCCCAGTGCACAGGTGACACAGAAGGTGAGAGGGAGTTGGGAAAATGAGGCCTTAGCCAGGGAAGGCCTCCAGGAGGTGATATGATTTTAATAAGGCTTTGAAGATGGGGAGATTACTAGTTTGTCAGACTATGTGGGACCTGGTTATCTTGTATCTACCTCAGCAACTAGTTCAGTGTTAGTATATAGTAAGCACTTAACAAATGCTACAATTATTATTATTATTATTTGGATGCTCCACCAAAATCTCAAACTAAACATGTCCATCTCCCCACCCAAACCTTGACCTCCCCCATCGCGTTCCCATATCACTTTAAACAACACTACTATCCTCCCAGTCTCAGAAACCTATAATAATCAATTGATCGATCCTCCCACATGGAGCTATTAGTCTAAGTAGGAGGGAGAACAGGGATCGAATCCCTACTTTGCAGAAGTGGGACCCGAGGTACAGAGAGGTTAAGTGATTTTTCCAAGGTCTCACAGCAGGTAAGTGGCAGAGCTGGGATTTGAACCCAGGTCCTCTGACTTCCAGACCTGTGCTCTTACCACTAGGTCATACTCTTCTCATAGAGATGTCCTGGATGCAGAAGAAAATGTGAGACTGCAGAGAAGGAGGACGATCCAGGCTGGAGAGAGAGATTTGGGAATTATCCATGTAGAGATGGTAGTTGAAGCCGTGGGAGAGAATCAAGGAGTGGGGGTAGGTGGAGAATAGAGAATGGGTCCTGAGGGTCCCGGAGAGTGGCTTGTTTCATAATAGGGGTGGGGAGTGGGCTGCAATGTCCCCACCCCATTAGCAGGTTCTGCAGCAAGTGGGCAGGGGAACCTTGTGCCCCGGAGCAAGCAGCTGAATAAGTTTACTCTCGGCCCATAAAAGGTTTAACGAGGAGCAGTAAACCAATTACACACACATCCCCCTCCTGACTCCATCGAGGCGGATGCCTCTCACTGAGCTGGAGGATGATGTGCCTGGCTGTCGCAATATGAGGGCTGGGGGTGGGGGCTGAGAGGAGGGTGCAGGGCCAGAGACCCTCCAGCCTTTCTCCCCAAACCCCAAGACAGCTGGGGGACATAGACCCATGGAAAGACAAAGAGGTGTCCTGGATTCCTCTTGGATTTTTTTTATTTTAATTGGTATTTGTTAAGCACTTACTAAGCACTGGGGTAGATACAAGATAATCATCCTCCCTCCCAGGCCCAAAGCACTTATGTACATATCTCTAATTTTACTGATTTAACTCCATGTCTGTCTCTCCCTCTAGACTGTAGGCTCATTGTTGGCAGGGAATATGTCTGTTATATTGTTATATTGTACTCTCCCAAGCACTTAGTAGAGTGACCTGCACACAGTAAGCACTCGATAAATACAATTGACTGACTGAATCAGCAAGCAACTAGCAGAACCACCATTAGAACCTAGGTCCTTTGACTCTCAGGCCTGTACTCTATCCACTAGACCATGTTGCTTCTCAATAATAATGAATAATTATGGTATTTTTTAAGCACTTACTATGTGCCAAGTACAGTTCTAAGTTCTGAGATAGATACAAGGTAATCAGGTTGTCCCAAGTGAGGCTCACAGTCTTAATCTCCATTTTACAAATGAGGTGACTGAGGTATAGAGAAGTTAAGTGGCTTGCCCAAGGTCACACAGCAGACAAGTGGCAGAGATGGGATTAGAACCTATGTCCTCTGACTCCCAAGCCCATGTTCCTTCCATTAAGCCACGCTGCTTCTCAGCTTGACTGAAGTCATCCAGGCCCAGAGTTCAGAAGAGACTGTTCTCGGAGCACCCAGTCACTGCAGAGATTCTCAGCCCCTGTCCTGGGAAGGGGAAACTGAGGCTGGGGGAACATAAGGAGGTAGGACCAAACCCAGGGATCTCTGGACATGGTTGCTTCACCTACTCCCTGGCCAGGTTCCAGGCCCTGCTGTGGTGGCTGGGTTTGGGCAGCTGCCAAAGCAAGTCTCCAGGGCAAAGAGATTAAAAATCAGAGCTGAGCTCAACTCCCTCCCTGGCTCACGGGACAGGGATGAAGGCGGGCAGCCCTGGCACGCTGAAAATCCATGTGACAACACATGTGACCTCGGCGCCTAGCATATGTGGCTGCCATTTTGCAGAAGCCCACCTATTTCAGCCCGAGGCAGGGGTGTTCCTCTGTAGTACCCCTACCGTCTCAGTCACTCCAAAGGACAGCCAGTCACGTCCATGTGACAGGCCAGCAGAAAGCCAGATTGTCCGCCGTGAAACTGGACACCTGTGTACTCCCTAGGGGACTCAGCCCCCAAGAGACAGAAGCAGCAACTCGGGTCCCCTGGCCTGACCCATCCCCTCCAAAAGGCACCCCCACGAAATCCCAAATTTCATCTCCCAGGGCTGGCTGGTTCCTTCCCCGCCTCCGCCTCCCGCCCGCAGCGAGCGGTTGATTTTCCATGCTGACTTTTTAATCTTCGATGCTTTGTGAATGGGATCGCTGGAGCCGCCGCTGTGTGATTAAACCAGGCGGAGGGCGCTCAGGCAGCCTGGCGAACCCAAGTCAGCACCTTCATCTGGGCAATTTTCTTTTCTTTCTTTCATTTTCTCTTCCTTCCTCCCTCCCTCCCTCTCCCACAAGAGCAGAATAAAAGCCCCCTTCCCTCTCTTGCTCAAATCGATAATTTATCTTTATTGCTATTTTGCAGTCCTCGGTAGGAACCTGGGCCCCCGCGCCCCGGCGTTTCTCCTCAATTTCCCATCTCTCCCCCTTTCACAGACAGACACGGTGCTGACTGTTTTATTTGAAGCTTTAAAAAAAGATGCAATTATGGAAACTACAAACTGAGAGGTTTAAGGGAACAATAAACTTCAGAAAGGAGAGAGGGAGGGAGAGGAGCCAGAGGCAGAAGAAAAGAATGATGAAAGAAAGAACGGGTGGAGGAAGAATCTAGGGTGTCAAGGTGTTGGCCTGCCTCTCACCTCAACCTCACCCCATTTACCCCCAGGGCTGCAATGCATCTGCCAGTGCCCCCGTCCTATGCACCCTGGCATCCAGTTGTGTAGAATAGACCACACTCACCGTTGCTGCTCTCCTCTCTCCCCGCAATGTTGGCTCCCCAATTCGGACCTGCACTCTAGCCCTGATGGGCTCCTAGGCCTCATTCCAACCACTCTGGATGCTGCCCCTCAATGCTAATGCCTTCACCTTGGAAACGGGGGGGAAATAGTGTAGGGCAGATGGAAGGGGCAGAGACCCTTCCTGCCTCCCCTTCCTGCTTCCTCTTCCTGGTGGGAATCAGCCTCTCTCTCCTGGTTTCCCTGGAAATCACAATTCTAGGGCAGTCTTCCCAGGCCACTCGCCCAATTCCGGAATCCACAGGCCGGAGCCTTTCCTAGCCCGAGCCGGATAGGAGACATGGCTGGGAGCATCTTCTGCCATCCCAGGCCTGAGTGGTCCATGCCTTAAGGGGGAATCACTTGCTATAGGGGCAGCCATTCCTTCCCGAAGGTGAGGTTCTGTGGGAGTGAAGGATGGTCTCTAATAATAATAATAATGTTGGTATTTGTTAAGCACTTACTATGTGCCAAGCACTGTTCTAAGCGCTGGGGTAGACATAGGGGAATCAGGTTGTCCCACGTGGGGCTCACAGTCTTAATCCCCATTTTACAGATGAGGGAACTGAGGCACAGAGAAGTTAAGTGACTTGCCCACAGTCACACAGCCGACAAGTGGCAGAGCTGGGATTCGAACTCATGAGCCCTGACTCCAAAGCCCATGCTCTTTCCACTGAGCCATGCTGCTTCTCATGCTGCTCTATCCTGTGGGCCTGGGCTGTAGTGGATACAGCGCATGCCTGGGAGTCAGAAGGTAATGGGTTTTAATCCTGGCTCCACCACCTGTCTGCTGTGTGACCTTGGGCAACTCATCTCAGTCTCTGTGCCTCAGTTACCTCATCTTGAGTTGAGACTGTGAGTCCCACCGTGTGGGACAGGGAGTGTGTCCAACCCAATTTGCTTGTATCCACCCCAGCGCTTAGTCCAATGCCTGGCACATAGTAAAAGCTTAATAAATATCACAATTATTATCAGTATTATTATTATTATTATCATGGAGACACCCTAGGGTAGAACTTCTGGTGTCAGGGGAGTGTTGACTCTTTGTCTTGGGGGGCTCTACCTATATCTGTAGAGCCATCCCAAGCCCCAGTTGTCCCCAGATACCCCAGAACCCCCCGTCCCTGCCTCAGCAGTCTGGATCCGGCCCAGGATCTGGAGAACTGAAGGCCCAGCCCAGACCGCAGAGCTTGGCTCCTTAGCCCAGCCTGCCTGGGAAGGGAGGTGGGGGAAGAGAGAACAGACCCCGGCTCCCTGGTTAGCCCTGTCCTAGCCCTAGCCCTGGCAGGCAAATAGCCAAGCTGATCTATCTTTGAGCTGAGCTGAGACCCAGCCTCATATCCAGCTGAGCTGGGATGTCAGCCTCATATGGAGCAGAGACCCCAGCAACTCTCAGATAGAGCCATGTTCAGTCCCAAGTCCCCTCTCCCCATCGACTGATTAAGTGATGGGCTGGCTTGGCTCTCTGACATGCAGACATTTACATACCTTGTTAAAATGGGGAAAAAAGGACCATAAATTCAAAAGCCACTCTAATAAAGTTCTGTCACCACCAGCAGCATTGTTCCTGGGGCTCTGGGGAGGCAGAGCCGCCCCAGGGTTGGTATTTGGGGGGTGGGGGAAGCTGGTCTTCCCCGTAACCCCCACTTAAGGCTGGGGCTCAGCTTCCGGTATCACTGGGGCCCTCGCCAGGGGTGACCACCGACCCCCAGAACCAGGACCAGACCTTTTCCTCCTCTGACCCCCTTCCCTACCCTATCAGGATGCCACTGGGCACAGACATTATGGCCTTGGAAAATGTGAGGCTGGGGGCTGGGATGGGGCAGGGTCCTGGGTTCATCTTAGGGTCATTCTGTCATTCTGTCCCCTTTCCCTCCAGCTGTTCCTTTTTCCCTTTCCCGGTCGGGTCCTGGTCTCCTTTCATCTCTGACAATCTCGGACTGATCCGCCGACCTTCTGCTGGCCAAGCAGAGCTCACAGCCTAGCTGGGCTCCCCACTCCTGCAGGCTGGGGAAGAAGAGTTACAGCTGGAGAGATGGCGTTTATGGCCCCCTGCTCCCCAGTCCATCTCATAAATCCCCTCTGCAGCAGCACTGCTCAACACCCTTTATTGTAGCTGCAGAAAAAGCCCTGGGAGTTCCCACCTCTGGCAACAGCCCAAGAACCAGCCTGTCCTATCTGCCCCAGGCACGAGGAGCTGCATTGCTTCCACCCAGCCTCTGCCAGCCTCTGCCTACTTCCACTCTGCTCCCGTCCCCCCACCCCACTCCTCTACGTCCACCTCTATTAGCCCTCCTCCTGCCTCCACCTGGCTCCCATCCACCTCTGCCTTCCTTGCTCCACCCCCGACTCCACCCACCTCCCCTGCTATTCAACCACATCCATCTAACCTCTGCCTGCCTTCCCCTGATCTCCATCCAGTTCATCCAGCTTCCTCCTGCCTCTATCCACCTTCCCTCCTGGGCTCCCACCCCAGCCTCTAAGCAAGGATCAGACAGGTAGGAGAGTGACTACAACAGACTGAAATATCAGAATAGACAAGTGAATGAAGAAATGAATTGACTTAAATGGTCTAAATTCTTAAATCCTAGGGGTGTGGCTCTCTGAGTTTCACTCTTCACCTTCCCACACCTTCTTGCTCCAACTTCATCCTGGATCCTTCTCTTCTTCCTCCTCTTCCTGGTCTTCCTCTCCTCCTCTTTCTCTTTCTCCTCCTTGTCTACATGCCAACTCCTACTTCCCATAAGTAAGACACCCAGGTAACATTTGGCCTGTGACTGTTCCAGATTCCAAAGCAACCATCAGCCTGGCTAGACCAGGAAGCAGCATGGCATAATGGCTAGAGCACGGTTCTGGGAGTCAGTAGGTCATGTGTTCTAATTTTGGCTCTGCCACTTGTCTGCTACGTGACCTTAGCCAAGTCACTTCACTTTCCTGGGCCTTAGTACCTCATCTGTAAAATAGGGATTGAGACTGTGAGCCCTATGTAGGACAGGGACTGGCGCCCAACCAGATTTCCTTGTAACAATCCGAGCACTTAGTACAGTGCCTGGCACATAGTAAGTGCTTAACAAATACCATAATAATAATAATTATTATTATTATTATTACTAAGACCCCTCCCACTGAAATCCCTAACCATGAGAAGGCATCATTGCCTTGGCCAGTTCCAGTCACATGATACCGGATAAAATGAGTGCCATCTTACCCAGGCTGGGGTCTTAGCCTGAGAGCCCCAAGAGGGACAGGGATAGTGTTAAACCTGCTTAATTTATATCTTCCCCAGTGTTTAGCACGGTACTTGGCACATGGTAGTTGCTTAACAAATACCATAATTATCGATTAGATGCAGCTAGCCTAGCATCCACCTACAGCAATGGGACTTTCTGTGGGATGAGCCTATCTCTCTGCCTTCTACCCTCTTAATCTCACCACCCACACTTGTCACAGTCTACCAGCCTTGTGGCAAGAACTTCTCCAGAGCCCTCTGGGTTGAGAGAGGTCATTAGGGTGATCAAAGGAGATCAATCAACCAATCAAACCATTTTTATTAGTATTTGATAAGAGCTTACTATGTGCCAGGCACTACACTAAACACTGGGGTAGATACAAGGTAATCAGACTGGACACAGTCTATGTCATTCATTCATTCAATCATATTTACTGAGTGCTTACCCCGTGCAGAGCACTGTATTACTAATTGCTTGGAAAGTATAATTTGGCAACATATGTCCTATGTGGAGCTTGCAGTCTTATTCCCTATTATACAGATGAGGTAACAGAGCACAGAGAAGTTAAGTGAGTTGCCCAAGGTCACAGAGAAAGACATGTGGAGGAGCCAGGCCAATGTTCGTTCCACAAGACCCTTCTGTATCTTTATTTATTGAGTGCTTACTGCGTGTGAAAGATTTTACTAAGTGCTTTGAAGAGGACAACAAACAGAGTTAGAAGATTCATTCCTTGCCTGATGAATAGGGCCCTACCTGGCTGCCTCTTCCAGGGAACAACTAGAACCAGGTGGTAGAGAATCCAGACAGCACTAAACAGTGGCTCCAGGGACAGGGAGGAGAAAAACTTGTAGCCAAGGACCCCACTCCACTCCTTCTCCTGATCCCCAATAGAAACTGTCCCCTTGAAGATCTGGGTACGGAACCCTGCCTAGACTGGGAACAGGTGGGGGATTGGGGCTGACCCAGAATAGATCCCATTTGGAGTTTGGTCCCTTTCCAGCTTTGAGCTCACCTCATCCTCACATCTCTCCGGGAAGTAATGAGGGGGAGGAGTTGGGTCCACAGTTCTCAGTTAGTGACTGGGTACTTACCTTAGATTTACTGTAATTCCAGAGTTTCATGATTAAAACCCATAAATTTTACTAGGACATTTTCTTATTTTCCATAGCCCTCCAAAACTGCGACAGTCAAATTCCTCGCTGAAGGTGCTAGATATGTATTTAGTGTCTAAGGTAATAGGGTTGGAGCGATTAGCAATCCATCATCATTACCAGAACTACTAAAGAAATATTGTGTCACGAAAGATATTTTTCTTCTAAATTCCCTTGAAAATGTGTGTGAGAAAGAGAGTCAGAGAGATTAGTAATAATAAGTGCAATGCCCTGTAATAAGCACTTGGGAAGTGGCAACAGAAGCCACAGAAGTAGTATGGCCTCGTAGAAAGAGCTCAGAACTGAGATTCAGAGGACCTGGGTTCTAATCCCGGATCTGCCACTTGACTGCTGTGACCTTGGGCAAGTCACTTCACTTTTCTATGTCTCAGTTGCCTCATCTGTAAAACAGGTATTAATACGATGAGCTCTCACCTGGGACATGTACTGTGTCCAGTCTGTAGCTTGTAACTACAGCCCTCCAACCTCTTCCCTCTCCTTTCCCTCCCCCTCTTCCGCCCCACCCTCTGCTCTTCTTCCTTTCCCCCTCCTCACCACTGTGCTCATTTTTATATATTATTTGTATGTATTATTTTTACCCTATTTATTTTGTTAATGAGGTGTACATCCTCTTGATTCTATTTATCTTGATGATGTCTTGTTTTTGTTTTGTTCTGTTTTGCTTTGCTGTCTGTCTCCCCTGTTTAGACTGTGAGCCCGTCACTGGGCAGGGATTGTCTCTAACTGTTGCCAAATTGTACATTCCAAGCACTTAGTACAGTGCTCTGCACATAGTAAGCGCTCAATAAATACTATTGAATGAATGAATGAATGAATGAATGACTACCCCAGAGCTTAGTATAGTTCCTGGCACATAGTAAGTGCTTAACAAGTACCATTTTTAAAAAAAAGATGCAAGAAACATTCTCTACCCATAAAGAACATTTACTCTAATGATGGAGACAGACATAGGACTATTCCTAAGCAGAGGAATCAGAATCAGAATAAAGGAATGTTCTGGTGATTATGTATATAAAGCACTGCTAAATTCCTAAGAGCAAGAAGCAGCTTGATAGGCTAATAATCAATCTCTCAGTCAGTTAATAGCATTTTGCACTTTTTCAGTGCAGGGCACTGTCGTTAACGCTTGAGAGAGCACAACAGAGTTAGTACACATGACCCCTGCCCTCACAGAGCTTTCGTCTGATAAAATTCAGAGCAAATGGCATCAGTTTGATAAAATTGGGTGAGTGGCTTCATTCATTCATTCAGTCATATTTATTGAGCGCTTACTGTGTGCAGAGCACTGTACTAAACTCTTGGGAAAGTACAATGCAACAATAAACAGTGACATTTCCGGCCCACAGTGAGTTTACAGTCTAGTGAAATGTTTAGTGAACTGGACTTGAAGGGAAGATTTGGGTGCTGACAGATTGGGAAGCAGCGTGGCATAATGAAAAGAGCACAGGCCTGGGAGTGAGAAGACCTGGGTTTTAATACCAATTCCACCATCTATCTGCTGTGTGACTTTGGGCAAGTCACTTCACATCTCTCTGCCTCAGTTTCCTCAACAGTGAAATGGGTGTTCAATACCTCTTCTTCCACCTACTTAAATTGTGAGCACCAAGTGGGTCAGGGACTGTGTCCAACCTGATTAAATTGTATCTCTCCCAGCCCTTGGAACAGTGTTTGACATACAGTGAGAGCTTAACAAATACAGTTAAAAAAACCAAACAGGCTAAGGTCCCACTGAGGTTACTGTTTGTACCCCCTCAGTGATCTCCACTCCATTTGGAAAGCAGCATGGCCTAGTGGAGAAGGCACAGGCCTGGGAGTCAGATGGACATGAGTTCTAACCCCATCTCTGCTAGTAGGCTGCTGAGTGACCTTGGGTGAGTCACTTCACTTCTCTGTGCCTCAGTTACCTCATCTGTAAAATAAGGAAAGAGACTGTGTCCAACCCAATTGGCCTTTATCTACCCCAGTGCTTAGTACAGTGCCTGACACATAGTAAGTGCTTAACAAATACCACAGTTGTTATTATTGTTATTATCATCTGGTCAATCTCAGAGCCCCCAGGGAAGACTCCCCCAATGGAAAGCCGGGAGTCCCTCTCCTTTTTCATGTAATGGAAAGAAAAACAGAGTTTGGTCCACATTCAATACTCATCAATCATCCTGACTGTGTCCCGCCACTCAAATCCTCTTTCTTCTTCCCACCAGTCTTCCCAGTTTCACTCTGCCTTCCAAGATGGCACCCTTCCCACCCCGCCCTGCTCCTTTGACAACTACGAAGCCAATTAGCTGGATACAAAACCCACCAAGTGAAGGTGATTAGGGAGTTCATAGAAATCAAGAAACTAGGCCACCTCCTTTTAAATAAAGGCCGGCGGCCCGCCCGCTGGCCGGCTGTCGATTACAGACATGCTAGCCACTTTTTATCCTCCTCCCCCTCCCACGCCATGGAGGCCTGGAGCGGCAATGGCAACGACAAGTACTGTGTGTCCCCATCCCTGCTGGGCCTCAGGAGCTGTGCAGATGGAACTGGAGGAGGGGAAGTCAGGCCAGCCGCCGATGGGACAGGACATCCCTGGGCTTTCTTGGTCCAGGAGAGTTCATTGCTTGGGACTTGGAGCACGTTTCCTGAATCCGGAGGTGGGTTATGCTCATTCTCCTTGTCAAGGAGCAAATCTGAGAAGATTCTGGAAAAGGGAAAGGCAGCAGAGGCTAAGGATTCCTCAAAGCAGCAGGGCTTTTGTGGATCAGATATCAAGTACCAAGAAAAGCAGCGTGACCTAGTGGATAGAACAAGGACCTGGGAGTCAGGAAGACCTGGGTTCTAATCCCCACTCCGTCGCTTGTCTGCTGTGTGACCTTGGGTAAATCACTTCACTTCTCTCTGTCTCGGTTACCTCATCTGTAAAATTAGGATTCAGACTGTGAGTGAGTCTCATGTGGGACATGAAATGTGCCCAATTTGATTGTCCTGTATCTATGCCAGCAGCACTTAATACAGTCCCTGGTACATACTAAGCACTTAACAAATGCCATAAAAAACGTATGAGGCCTTTCTGGGCTGGCCACTGAGGAGCCAGTCTGTAAGGGTAGGGACCTGAAATAACTCACTTTCCCTCATGATGCAGTAGAGAAGCAACATGTCTGGATGGAAAGAACTCAGGGCTTAGAGGCTCGATACCTGGGTTCTAATCCTGACTTTGTCACCGCCTAGTTGCTATGTGACCTTGGGCAAGCCAATTAATTTTTCTGTTCCTTGGTTTCCTTAACTCTAAATGGACATGAAATACCTGTTCTCCCTCCCCCTTAGACTGTGAGGGCACCATGTGGGGAAGGGAGTGTGTCCAATAGCTTGTTTTTATCCCAGTAGTTGGCACAGAATAAGAGCTTAACAAACACCGCTATTATTATTAATACTACTAAGACCTCACACGCAGGCAATGATCAGGTCGGCTGGCAGCATCTGGGTCATTCTCTCATTGATCCATTCAGGAAGCCTCAGAGAGTCAGGAGCAGGGATGGTCCAAGTTCATAGATGGAAGCACAAAGAGGTTAAGTGGTTTGCTCAAGTCACGCAGCATGTCTGAGGAAAAGCCAGGTCTAGAATTCAGGCTCCCTCTGCTCTGCTATTTTCAGAATGAGGGTACAATTCCACCCAAATGGCACCTACAGTGTGAGGAACTTGCAGAAATAGAAAGAGCACAACATTTACACCCGTCCCTTCCCTGTTCCCACAGTAATGTCAGACAGTAATGTTACTCCCTCATACATTCAGAACTGAGAGTGGGGGTGAGAGTGGAGGGGGATTCCTAAGTGCAGGGTCAGCTGGTACACTGCTCCCCTTCTCCGCCTTAATCCCCCTGATCCCCAGTCGCGATGTACCCTCTTCTGCTTTGAGACTTCCATTTTAACCTTACATCATCCTCACACAGGAAACCCTCCCACCTACCACACAACTCCGTGTCTAGGATATTTTGGCCATTCTCCTGCCTAGAGGCAGAAGGCTGGCCCGTTAACCATTCTAGGCCTCTTCTGGTTTCCAGTAACCACCTGTACGTCTCCCTGCTGCCTCCTCTCCTCCTGGGTTTGGGTTCAGATTAGTTCTCATGTAGCAACATGGCCTGGCAGACAGAGGATGAGCTTAGTAGTCAGAGGACCTGGGTCCTAATCCCAGCTGCACCACTTGTCTGCTGGGTGACCTAAGCAAAACTTAACTTCTCTGTGCCTCAGTTCCCTAATCTGCAAAATGGGGATCCAATATTTGTTCTCCCTCCTACTCAGACTGTGAGCCCCATGTGAAACCTGATTATCTCATTTCTACTCCAGCAGTTAGTACAGTGCTTGACAAATAGTGACCACTTAACCAGTATCACAATTAATACTATTATTAGCCTCTTTTCCTACCAGCAGACTCTTGGGTAAGGCCTTCCTCCCCACCCCTCCAAAATAGGACCCAAGGGAGATACTCTAGAGGTCCTGGATTGACTCCCATCCCCAGTGCCCAAGAGTTCTCCAAGCCATCAGAGTTCAAATGAGGGAGAAATCTGATCCCCTCTCACTCCTACTATTCCCTTAAAATTTAAGTGCTTTCTGCTCTCTGTGACGAAAAAAAAAAAGGAAATGTACCAATTTAACCAATCTCATCTGTAAAGGGCTTGGGGTGTGCCAGCTTGTAAGAGGAGGCTTGTCTGATCTTTCCAGAGAAGCAGCCCTGGGCTGGGTGAGGATTGGTTGGGAAACAAGCAGCCCTGGGCTGGGTGAGGATTTGTTGGGAAGCTCCCGGGAATATGGAAGTTCTGAGAAGAGTCCATCTGCCCTTGATAGGCCTATTTTTTTTCCTTGTGGCATTTGTTAAGTGCTTACTATTTGGGGTGGGCACTGTACTAAGCACTGGGGTAGGTGAAAGCAACTCAGGTTGGACACAGTCCATGTCCCACATAAGGCTCGCAGACTTAATCTCCATTTTACAGATGAGGTAACTGAGGCGCCGAGAAGTTAAGTCACTTGCCCAAGGTCACAGAGCAGATAAGTGATGGAGCCCGGAATACAGCCCAGGTCCTTCTAACCTCCAGGCCTATACTCATTCCACTAGCCCATCAAGGTTCTAGGGAACCTCTAGACTGTAAGCTCCTTGTGGGGAGGGAATACACCTACCAACTCTGCTATATTTCACTCTCACAAGTGCTTATTACAGTGCTATGCACATAGTAAGTGCTCAATAAATACGACTGATTGAATCCTGTATGATGCCACTAGAGGCAGGAGATGGAGAGTAGGGTAGTTTGAAGAAGGGAAGAATTCCCATTGATTTTAAATTCTGCCATCTCTTTTGGATAGCACTTGAGGGAGGTGGAAAATGTCCATTCCATCAATCAGTGATATTTATCGAGCGCTTACTGTGTACAGAGCACAGTAGTAAGCATCTGATCAGTCAACCAATCAATAACACTTATTGAGCATTAACTAAGTGCAGAGCATTGTACCTGAGGCTTGTCGGAGTACAAGTTTGGGAGAGTCCACCATCCCTGATCCCTCCCTCTGCCTGGAAATCCATCTCTCCTTTCTGTCACCCTTGCCCTTGGATTTGTACCCTTTAATAATAATAATAATAATGTTGGTATTCGTTAAGCGCTTACTATGTGCTATGTGCCGAGCACTGTTCTAAGCTGGGGGAGATATAGGATAATCAGGTTGTCCCACGTGAGGCTCACAGTTAATCCCCATTTTACAGATGAGGTAACACATCTGCACAGAGAAGTGAAGTGATTGCCCACAGTCACACAGCTGGCAAGTGGCAGAGCTGGGGGTCGAACCCATGACCTCTGACTCCAAAGCCCAGGCTCTTTCCACTAAGCCATGCTGCTTCCCCCCATCCTCAGTTCCACAGCATTTATGCCCACTTCCATAATTTATTTTAATGTCTGTCTCCCCTTCTAAATTCCTTGCAAGCAGGGAACATGTCTACCAACTTTGTTATATCATACTCTCCCAAGTACTTAATACAGTGCTCTGAACCCAGTAAGCACTCAATAGATACCATTGATCGATTGATCTCTGTATGACCACAGAGAGGTCATCCTACCTCCTCCAAACCACGTTTGTCCCTCCCCTCCAACAGCTGAGCAGGGCCTGGCAGTCGGGGCTCCAGGCCAAGGTGGGTTGCGGTGGGCCCGGCCAGCTGCCACTCTGATTTTTCTTCCTCTTCCTGGCGAGCAACAGGAAGCCCTTGTGCTCTGATGGCTTGTTTGCTGCTGCTGCTGCTGCTGCAGCTGCAGAGCCCCCAGGGAGATCCAATGTCCTGGGCCTGTGGAGATGCTAATGGGGTCACTTTGCAGACTTTGCATAAGCAGGCAGCAGAGGCCATGTCACACTCCTCCTGCCACATCCGGGACCGCGGGCTGCCTGATAGGCCTATTCAGAGGTGCTGGGATAGGGTTGCTGCAGTCAGGAGAAGAAGGAGGGAGACCCTGTTGGAAGGTGGCTGAAGAAGTGCGCTCTGAAACAGGGCAGCTCTTCTTCCCCCACTTTGGCCATGTGTCCTTAGGTGTCTTCATGTGCACCCCCAAGTCCAACCTGGCCCCACTGTCTTATCCCACCCCTCCACCCCATACTCATTGAGATTTTCCAAGTGCTTGATGAACTCCGAAAATAAGAACTGCCAGGCTCAGCTCAATTGACTGAATGATTTGACCTCCTGGGTGCTGGGGACCAGTTGGGAAGATTGAGGATGAGGAGGCAGAGGAGGAGGGGGAGGATGAGGATGAAGAGGGGAGGGAGAGAGGAGAAGGATGAGGATGAGGAGGGCAGGGAGGCAGACTGGCAAAGATCCTCAGTCCCCAACGCTACCTGCCCTGATATTTACAAGAGACAGGAACAGCTGTTCCCTGGGCCTCTGGAGACTGCTTAAAGGGACACACTGACAAGGTCGATTACCCCCAAGATTTGACCTCCCTTTCCCCGGGCTTTTGAGCTGCGACGATTTAACTGAGGGAGGGTGGAGGAGTGGGGAGGAAATGATGAATGAGACATTTAAATTTCTCATCGAAATGCAAGGCCAAACTCATCTTGAAGAGGAGCAGTGGCTTTCAGAAGCACCTTGGCACAGCGGCGGAGGGGCTGGGTCCTGAATCAGGATGGGAGGGGGGCTTGGCTAGGGCTGGAGCCCCTGGCTCCGATCTGCCTGCAAAGCCCGGGTAATTGTTTCTGGGTGTTTTTTGTTTTCCAAATAAACACGCCAGTGCTCTTTCCACAGGAAAAAAGAAAATCAATGTCAACGATGAGGTGACTGGTGACAGCCACCAGACACTGGCAAAGCTTTATTGATCTGGTAGACCCTATCCGTGGGGGACCACCTGCCTGCTGGAATGACCACCCTGCCCAGGTCATCTGGTGGGGTGACTAGGGCCTGCCTCCCCGATGGAACTACCACTCTGTTCAGAATACCTGTTGGGACAACAGAGCTTACTTGCCTTCTGGAAGTGCTACTACAAATAATAATAGCAGTATTTTTTTAGTACTTACTATGTACCAGGCACTGTTCTAAGCACTGGGGTAGATACAAGATAATCGGGTTGGACACAGCCCCCGTCCCACAAAGGGCTCACCATCTTAATCCCCATTTTACAGATGAGGAAAGTGAGACATTGAGAAGTGAAGTGACTTGCCCAAGGTCACACAGCAGACAAGTGGCAGAGCTGGGATTAGAACTCAGGTTCCTCTTGAATAGTCCCCCCAGCCCCCACCACCTTCCTGCTTTTCTTTTTCTTTCCCCACCCATTCATTCCCCCTCTCCTTTGCCTTTCCCTGAGGGCCAACCTTTCTCTGGACCTTTCCTAAACCACCACCCCTGCTTACCCTTCTTGAGACCCCATTCTTCTTTTCTTTGGTATTTGTTGAGTATTTACTATGTGCCAAACACTGCATTAAGCGCTGGGATAATCAGGTTGGACATTGTCCATGTCCCACATGGGATTCACAGTTTTAATCCCCATTTTACAGCTGAGGAAAGTGAGGCTAGGAGAAGTTAATTTACTGGCTGAAGGTTACACAACAGACAAATGGAGGAGTCAGAATTAGCACCCAGGTCATCTGACTCCCAAACCTGAGCTCTTTCCACCAAGCCATACTGCCTCTCCTTCCCTATCTTGAGGTCCCATCCTTTCCTGAGGCTCTGCCACCTCTTCTACTCCATCTTGAAGCCCCACGCTTCTCCTGCTCCTTTCTGAGGCTCCACCTCTCTCCCACCCTTTCCTGAGGCCCTGGCCTCATGCAAGTTTCATTCAGTCATTCAAACATATTTATTGGGCACTTACTGTGTGCTGTGCACTGTACTAAACACTTGGGAAAGTACAGTGGCTCAGTGGAAAGAGCCCGGGCTTGGGAGTCAGAGGTCATGGGTTCGAATCCCAGATCTGCCACTTGGCAGCTGTGTGACTGTGGGCAAGTCACTTAACTTCTCTGTGCCTCAGTTCCCTCATCTGGAAAATGGGGATTAACTGTGAGCCTCCCTTGGGACAACCTGATTACCCTGTATCTACCCCAGCACTTAGAACAGTGGTCTGCAAATAGTAAGCGCTTAACAAATACCAACATTATTATTATTATTACAGTACAACAGTAAACAGTGACATTCCCTGCCCACAGTGAGCTTACAGTCTAGTGGAGTTCCCACTTCTCTCCCTCCTCTTCTTGAGAGCAGCATGGCTTAGTGGATAGAGCACAGGCCTGGGAATCAGAAGGTCATGAGTTCTAATCCCTGCTCCACCACTTGTCTGCTATGTGACCTTGGGCAAGGCACTTAACTTCTCTGTGCCTCAGTTACCTCATCTGTAAAATGGGGATTGAGACTGTGAATCCCACGTGGGACAGGGATTGTGTCCAACCTGATTTCCTTGTATCCACCCCAGCTCTTAGTACAGTTCCTGACATAGAAAGTGCTTAACCAATATCATAATTATTGTTATTTTTTGAGGTCCTGCCCCTCTCCCCTCCCCTTCATGAAGACCCCCTCATTCTTCCTGAGGCCCTACCCTCTTCCCTCTTCCTGAAGCCCCCATTCTTACCCTCCCACCACATCTTCCTTTCCCACCTTCAACCTCCAAAGGAGCCTAGGGCTGGGAGCCAGAGCTGACTGGCCACTTGCCAATTCCTCAGCTTCCTGATTGGCAGATGGATGGAAGCTTCCCAACCAGTTCTGGGTCAATCAATAAGGATGGAGAAAAATAATCCTAACAGAAATATGAATGGGTTTGAAGACAGCCCAAGGCCAAGGAAAGTAGCCCATAGGCGGAGAAGAGCAGGAGGGGAGGGGAGGGAAAGGGAAGGAAGGAGAGAAAAAGGGAGGAAGAAGAAGAGAAGCGGAAGGAGAAAGGGAGGGATTTGTCTTGTTGGACCCGAGAAGAGGCACAGCTTAGTGGAAAGAACATGGGCTTGGGAGTCAGAGGTCATGGGTTCTAATCCTAGCTCGACCACTTGTCAACTGTGTGACTTTGGGCAAGTCACTTAACTTCTCTGTGCCTCAGTTACCTCATCTGTAAAATGGGGATTAAGTCTGAGCCCCACGTGGGACAACCCGATAACTTCGTATCTACCCCAGCACTTAGAAGAGTGCTTGGCACAGAGTAAGCACCTAACAAATATTATCATTATTACTATTAATAATAATAATAATTCCTCTCGAGGTCGCACCTGAAGAGTTTCTAGTGCTCTACCAGTCTCAACTACAGGAGAGAGAGTCAAGCAGAGGCATACCCATCCCATTTCCAGCTTAGTCAGTGACCAGTGAGTGGCAGGCAATCTGCTACAAGTCAAAACTCAACTGTGCAGGGCAGCAGTGGCACAGAACAGAGTTGAGGGCAAAAGGAGGCGATGGTAAACCGCTTCTGTATTTTTACCATGAAAACTCTATGGATCCATTACCAGAATGATTGTAGATGGAGGTGCGGCGTTCTGGGAGAGATGTGTTCATGGCGTCGCTAAGGGTGGGACACCACTCGAAAGCATAAAACATCAACAACAAGGAAACAGTCACCTTAAGGATCTCAATCTCATTCTCTCTGGCTACATTTTCAGCTCCCTCAGCACAGGGATTGTTTCTGCTTACTTTCTCAAGCGCTCCATAGGTGCTCTGGAAACATCAGTTGAAGCTGGTTCCAAACCCAGTGGGATGAGCAGCACTCCTCTCTTCCTAAGCTCAACTCCTCCCTGTACCCTGTTCTCATCTTTTCTATTTTTCTGCCCTCACTCACTATGATGCAGGGCCTGGAATGCTCTTCTTCCCTTAACTGCCAGACTTCAGCTCTTCCCTTCTTCAAAGCCCTACTAATCAATCAATCAGTGGTACTTGTTGAGTGTTTTCACTATGCAGAGCATTTTACTAAGCACTTGAGAGAATATCATGCAACAGAGTTGATAGAGACCTGTTCTCTGCTCACAGTGAACTCCTAAGAACCCCTTTCTTCCAACAAGTCTTCCCCTAGTCATCTCCTTGTGGGGAGAGATCAAGTCTTCTAACTCTATTGTATCATCCTCTCCTAAGCGCTTAGTACAGTGCTCTGCCCATAGTAAGTGCTCAGAAAGCCCCATTGATTGATTAATTAGCAGTTTCAACCCTTCATCCATCTCTTCCATTTGTGCATTTTTAAAATTTGTTCATGTCCATTTTCAGCCCCTGTGAATATATGCATTTTTGATATTTCTGTCTCCCCACTTAGACTCTAAGTTCCCTTTGGTCAGAGAAAATTTCTGTGATTCTATATGTTTAGTACAGGGCTCTTCTAATGTCTACCTTCTCACTGTACCTCGATCTCATCTATCTCACCATTGACCTCTCGGCCATGTCCTGCCTCTGGCCCGGAATGCCCTCCTTCTTCATATCTGACAGACAATTACTCTCCTCACCTTCAAAGCCTTATTGAAGGCACAATTGCTCCAAGAGGCCTTCTGTTAATTGTGGCATTTGTTAGGAGCTTACTATGTTCCAGGCATTGTACTAAGTGCTGGGGCAGATACAAGCATATTGGGTTGATCGCAGTCCCTATCCTACATGGAGCTCACAGTCTTCCCTGACTAGGCCCTCAATTCTTCTTCTCCCATTCCCTTCTGTGTTGCCCTTACTTGTTCCCTTAATTCATTACCCCCACCCCTTTGCCCCCAGTCCCACAGCACTTATGCATGTATCTGTAATTTTATTTATTTATACTAATGTCAGTCTCTCCCTCTAGACCGTGAGCTCGTTTTAGGCAGGGAATATGTCTGTCGTATTGTATTATTCATTCATTCATTCATTCAATTGTATTTATTGAGCGCTTACTGTGTGCAGGGCACTGTACTAAGCACTTGGAAAGTACAATTCAGCAATTAAGAGAAACAATCCCTGTCCACAGCGGGCTTACAGTCTAGAATGGGGGGGAGACAGACATCAAAACAAGTAAACAAATGTCAGTAGCATCAATATAAATAAATGGAATTATAGGTATATACATACCCAAACAAGTAAACAGGCATTAATATAAAAAAATAGAATTATAGATATGTACATATATCCACAAGTGCTTTGAGGCAGGGAAGGGGATAGAGAAAAGTGAGCGAGTAAGGGCAATGGGGAGGGGAGGGGAAGAGGAGAAAAAGGGGGCCTTACTCTGAGAATGCTCTCTGGGAACATTGTACTCTCCCAAGTGCTTAGTACAATGCTCTGCACACAGTAAGCACTCAATAAATACACCTACTGTCTGACTGGCTGCCTGAAGACAGGGGTGTCCATATGTATGCGAGTCGTATGAACTTTTTATTTATAGCAATGGTGAAATAAGACTGGTAGCTCTTCAAAACCTCGGTTTATTAGCACTAATGAAAATGTTTATTTAAAAAACACAGTTTAATCAACTAAAGTGGGTAGTTACAAGCCTGGTGGTAGGCACTGATCGGTTCCAATCAAGTCAATAAGAATACCGGTGTTTCACAGCAGAGCTAATATGGAGAGCTGTGGGGTGTACTGAGTCAGGGACCTGACTCAATTTTGAATAGGCCCTACTGGGCTAGTAGTTCATGTGGGCTAGCTAATTGGGTAATAAACATTTGGCTAAACATAGGCTGGCAGCATTCTAAATTCAAAGGGACCACATTCGTCCTTCAGGTCTCTCACAGCAGCTAAGTGGTTAGTATGTTGAACATCACTGGTATATTTCAGTGTATTTGGTATGTGCTCGATAAACACTACTAATATTGTTATCGTTACAACTACTGAGCTTAATACATACCACCTCTTTTATTATTATTATTTCTATTATTGTTATTGTTGCTGTTGTTGAATCTTCTCTCCCACCTCAGCTCTGCCAAAAGGGACTCGGTGGTGAGTTTAGAGAGATGTGAGTGTAACGTCTGCACAGAACCCAGCTATTCTGGCCTTCAGTCCCCCCACACCCCACCATGCTCTCAAAAATTGGTGGAAGCAGTGTGGCCTAGTGAAACCAACACAGGCCTCAGAGTCAGAGGGACCTGGGTTCTAATCCTATCTCTGCCACTTCCTTGCTGTGTGACCTGGGTAAAGTCATTTAACAACTTCTCTGTGACTCCTCAGTAAAATGGGGATCACAGTACCTATTCTCCCTCCCCCTTTGACTGTAAGCCCTATGTGGGACAGGGACTGTGTTCAATCTGCAAATATACTCTATTCCAGGATTTAGTACAATGTTGGCAAATAGTAAGTGCTTAGCAATTACCACAATTATAAAATCATTTCAAGGCCAGGCTCCCCGCAGGCATCTTGAAAGGGAAAACAAAGGCAGCAAGTCTCTCTCGCACTCCCAGCATAAATCTTGATTCATCCTGGCCATGGTAGCCTTCTGCGTCATCTGTGCACTAGGATCCGTACCCTTAGGGCACTTCGTGTTCACCCCACCCTCCCTCAATCCCAGAGGACTTATGTACATATCTGTAACTTTTTTATTTATATGAATTAGTCCTCCCCTCTGACTGTACGCTCAATGTTGGCAGGGAACAGGCCTACAATCAATCAATCAATCAATCAATCAATCATCATTATAGAATGCTTACTGTGTGCAGAGCACTTTACTAAATGTTTGGAAGAGTACTATATAATGATTTGTTGACATGTTCCCTGCCCACCAACTCTGTTGTTTTGTACTTTCCCAAGTACAATAAATACCTTTGATTGCTAAAGGGATCACAGTCCCAGGAGTCAGGAAACCTGAGTTCTAATCCCAGCTCTGCCACTTGCCTACTATATTACCTGGGACAAATCACTTAATGTCTCTGTGCCTCAGTTTCCTCATCTGTTCTTCCTCCCCCATAGACTGTGAGGATGGGACTCTATCTAGTCTGATTGTATAGTATCTACCCCAGGACTTAGTACAGTGTTCAGCATGTAGTAACTACTTAACAAATACCACAATGTTATTATTACTATTATTATTCTGCTAATGAGAGCTGGAACCAGATTGGACCTCTTTGGTTTGCTGGAAACCATGGCAAGTTCTGGGCCTGGACTCAAACAATCCATCAGTGGTATATATCAAGTACTTCTGTGTGCAGAGCATTGTACTAAGCACTTGGGAGAGTACAATAAAACAAAGTTGATAGACACATTGCCTGACTACACGGGGTTTAGGGCCTAGGGCCCCTCTCCTCCCCCTCCCTGGCCCCATGGAGAAGCTGGGACCTTTGTAACTAGTCATGGAGAAAGGAAAACAGAAGGCCGTTCACCCGGAGAGCACTTCACCTCACGTTCTCATTGAGTCACCTTCTAGGGGAAGAAGCAGAAGTGTGGGTCTCTCTCCAAAGCTGGAAGGGATAACAATAATGTTGGTATTTGTTAAGCACTTACTATGTGCAGAGCACTGTTCTAAGTGCTGGGGTAGATAGAGGGTAATCAGGTTGTCCCACCTGAGGCTCACAGTTAATCCCCATTTTACAGATGAGGTAACTGAGGCACAGAGAAGTGAAGTGACTTGCCCACACTCACAGAGCTGCCAAGTGGCGTAGCCAGGATTCGAACACATGACCTCTGACTCCCAAGCCTGGGCTCTTTCCACTGAGCCATGCTGGCCAGGGAGACCAAGAGCGGATTCGGTGATGGAGAGTTGGAAGAAGTTAGGACTGTGGGAGCATGAGGAGAGGCATTTTGTTCACTCTCAGAAAGAGCAGAGCCCCCCGCCCTCCTCCACCAGCCAGCTTGGGGCCTGGCTTTGGGAACCGGAGAGCTCTTGGGAGGCTCTTCAGCCAGAAAAGTGTCAGCAGATTGGAGGGGATTCAGAGAAAAGTCAAAAAAAAATAATTGGGAGCTTAGAGAGATTGACTTAAGAAGGAAGAAATGAGAAGAACTTGATCTCCATTGCTTTCCAAACCCTCTCTCCTGGGTGGGGGAGGCAGACGAACCCACATAGGAGATGAGTGAAAGTTCCAGGGAGGATGAGGGAGCTCTGGGGTTTATCTGGGTTGGGAGGGAAGGCAGAGACTGATTCACAGCAGAGATTCACACCACGGCAGAGTACAGATGGTCCTCTGGGGGGGGGTCACGTGGACCCTGGCAGAGCCAGTTAGTCCAGGCTTCCTGCCAGCCAGATCACCGAGGTACCACCAGCCATAAGAGGGAATAGCCGACCCTCACATCTTCATCCCATTCTCCTTCACCTCATTTCCCGGCCCCATTCTCGGTTTTCCAGGAATGGTCCCTGGCTTCTTGCTGCACATCCCTCTCCCCTCCACCCCCACAACTGCACGGGAATCAAACTGTGTCCAATTTCAGGATTGAATCCGACTCCCTACCCAGAGACCAGGCTCCATCTCACTGTGGCTGAAAGAGCCAGATGAAACTGTTTCATAGAGGCCAACTTGAGTGCTAAAGATGTCAAATGTCAGAAAGGATGAACGCACTTGGCTCTGGTTATGCATATGGAATATTTTCACCTCCAGAGTGTGAGGAGGAGAAGGTGTGTGGTGTATGTGAGCTCTTCTTTCCTTCTGATTGGACCAGGAGTCTGCCTGATTGACAGCAGCCACCCAGGGTTGCTGACTGTTTTGATTTGATTCCCAAAACTTCTGGGAGCTCCTCTGCAGAGTTAGGGACAAGGCTGTGAGCTGAAAAAACCTGAAATGCAGATGGCTGCCCTCATAGTGAGCCTCCCAGGAGGGGCCGGAATCTGCCCCAGTGGCTTGATATTTAAAACCATCAGTTTCGGCTGCTTGATACCGGCCCCAATCCACTCCACTCAGCTTCTAAAGGAAAATTCCATTCAAACAAACCCCTTGCCCCCTGAAGAGACAACCACTGTCATGCTGGGCTTCTCTCATCTTCTGCCCACACCCACCCAAACAACCCTCTCCCAGAATCTTCCACCCCTGTCCCTTACCCAAACTACATATCTCCTCCCACACTAGACTGGAAGCTCCTTGTGGGCAGGGAACATGTCTACCAACTCTATTACATTGTACTCTAAGACAGTGCTCTGAACACAGTAGAACTCAATAAGTACCACTGATTAGTTGATTGAGTCCCCACACCCTGAAGTAGAATCCCTTCCTTCACAAGTAATTCCTCATCTTGCATTTGACACCAGCCACTCACTCTACACACGCACACACCACATACACACAACATCCACTAAGCAAAACTCCACTTGCCTCTCTGCCAAGCTGCCTGGCAGCCTGACCAATGAAATTCCATCCCCAAGCTGTTTCCAAGGTGACCAATACACAGCCCCGAAGATGGGCTGTACAAACCTGAAGGAACCAAAAAAAGAAAAAAAAAATGCGGGGAAAAAAAAAGAAAGAAAGGGGGGCAAGGAGCCCAAACAAATAGCTGCAACATTTCCACTTTTCTCGAAAGCCTTTGAATTATTTAAAAGCAGTCCTGAAATGCCAGTTGGAAAAAAAGCACTTCCACACAAATGGCAGGGAAGATGTGGGGAGTTAGGGAGGCAAGAGATGTGTATGTTGACCTCTCCTCAGGGCCCATAAAGCAGTGAGTGTTTTCCTTGAAAAGGGTGTGGGGCAGCAAGGCAGGCTTTGAGGGTCTGCCTCCAGGATTTGCTCCTGAACGAGTCTCCAGGGAGTGAGAGTTACAGACCTTCCTGAAGACAGAGTCTACTGTAGTGGTAAACTAGAGTGGTTGGTTGTCTGGTTTTCCAGTGGACACTCTTGATTTTAGCTCTGTGTTTCCTGTTCTGAACCAATAATTAGTAATAATAATTGTGGTATTTGTTACTATGTGTCAAGCCCTATTCTGTTCACTGGGGAAGATACAGGATGACCAGGTTAGTCCCTGTCCCACAAGAGGCTCCCAGTCTAAATAGGAGGAAGAACAGGTATTGAATCCCCATTTTACAGATGAGATAACTGAGGCACAGAGAAGTTGAATGACTCGCCCAAGGTCACCAAGCAGACTCATGGAGCGGCCATGATTAGAACCACGGTCCTCTGACTCCCAGGTTTGAACTTTTTCCACTAAGTCACCAATTCAGAGCTGTACATTTCTATATTTGGTTTTTTACAGCATTGAGTCTTCTCTGCAGCTCCGACGTGTAGCCTGAGTTGATGATAATAATAATAATAATACCATGAGTTAAATGCTTACTATGTGCAAAGCACTGTGCCATGCTCTGGTGCAGATACAAGGTAATATAGTCGAAGGCAGAAGGAGAGCAAGTATTGACTCTCCAATTTACAGGCAAGCAAACTGAGGACTGGAGATATGAGGTGACTGACCCAAGGTCATACAGCAGGCAAGTGGTGGAGCCGGGAATAGATCTTGGTCTCCTGACTCCTAGCCCTGTGCCACACTATTCACTAGGCCACACTATTTCTCTGGAATTTGAGTTCAAAGGGACCCCGGAGGGGAGGGCACAGACCCTAGAGCTGGTGAGGTGTTTGAGGAATTCTGCCCCACCCCTGGAAACATATTCTACTGTACCACAAAATTAGTGTACTTCCACAAAATGGACTTAAAATGTCATCCTGTGATATTATGTGCCCAATGTCACGCACGCGGCATCCAGTGTGCTTCTTTGTCAGACTCTCTCAAGTGACTTGGGCCTCCACCCGGGGTTTACCCTCCCAGCCCAATCTCCAGAAAGGAGTGCAAAGGCTACTGAGAGTTCTGAGAAAAGGTTGCTTCATTCAGTCATTCAATAGTATTTATTGAGCTCTTACTATGTGCAGAGCACTGTACTGAGCACTTGGAATGTACAATTTGTCAACAGATAGAGACAATCCTTGCCCAGTGACGGGTCACAGTCTAAACAGAGGAGACAGACAGCAAAGCAAAACAGAACAAGACAAAACAAGACAACATCATCAAGATAAATAGAATCAAGGAGATAAACACCTCATTAACAAAATAAATAGGGTAATAAATAATATATACAAATGACCACAGTGCTGAGGGGAGGGGAAGGGGGAAGAGCAGAAGGTGGGAGGAGGGGAGTGGGGGGGGAGCAGAGGGAAAGGGGGGCTCAGTCTGGGAAGGCTAAAGAGAAGCAGCATGGCTCAGTGGAAAGAGCCCGGGCTTGGGAGTCAGAGGTCATGGCTTTGAATCTCGGCTCTGCCACTTGTCAGCTGTGTGTGGGTAAGTCACTTAACTTCTCTGTGCCTCAGTTACCTCATCTGGAAAATGGGGATTAAGACTGTGAGCCTCACGAGGGACAACCTGATGACCCTGCATCTACCCCAGCGCTTAGAACAGTGCTCCGCACATAGTAAGCGCTTAACAAATACCAACATTATTATTATTATGGTCATGCCGTCCACAATGACAGGGAAGTCAGGGAGAAGACAGTGTTTGGGAGGGAAGATAAGGAGCTCAGTTTTAGACATGTTGAGTTTTAGGTGGCGGGCAGACATCCAGGTGGAGACGTTGCGGAGGCAGGAGGAGATATGAGCCTGGAGGGAGGGGGAGAGAACAGGGGAGGAGATGTAGATTTGGGTGTCATCTGCATAGAGATGATAGTTGAAGCCATGGGAGCGAATGAGTTCACCAAGGGAGTGAGTATAGATGGAGAAGAGAAGAGGGACAAGAACTGACCCTTGAGGAACCCCTACAGTTAGTGGATGGGAGGAGGACTAGGAGCCCACGAAGGAAGCTGAGAACGAACGGCCAGAAAGATAAGAGGGGAACCAGGAGAGGATGGAGTCTGTGAAGCCAAGGTGAGATAAAGTGTGGAGGAGAAGGGGTTGGTTGACAGTGTCGAAGGCAGCTGAGCGGTGGAGGAGGATTAGAATAGAGTAGGAGCCATTGGATTTAGCAAGAAGTAGGTCATGGGTGACCTTTGAGAGGGCAGTTTCTTTTGGAGTGGAGGGGACGGAAGCCAGATTGGAGGGAGTCCAGGAGAGAGTTGGAGTTGAGGAATTCAAGGAAGCGAGTGTAGACGACTCGGTCTAGGAGTTTGGAAAGGAAGGCTAGGAGGGAGACGGAATGATAACTGGAAGGGGAAGTGGGGTCGAGAGAGGGTTTTTTTAGGATGGGGGAGACATGGGCATGTTTGAAGGCAGAGGGGAAGAAGCCATTGAAGAATGAGTGGTTAAAGATAGAAGTTAAAGAGGGGAGGGGGGAAGGGGCGATAGTTTTTGTAAGGCTTCCTCCAGAGGGTCTCCTTTGTGTAAGACACAGCTCCTTGTGCCCCTGCTTCTGGATGCTAAGGCCGTTATCATAGGGCTACTGGAAAATGGGGTCCACAGCCCCAGAGGATGCCAGGAGAGCTACTAGAGAGACACGACAGGCCCTGGGCCCATGAGCCCAAGGAATTAGGCAGAACTGAAGGTGAGGGATGTGTCTGCAAGATAGAGGGATAGAGGAGGGGAGCAATGGCCTTGAAGTCAGTGCATTTGGAAAAGCTGGGTGGCTTTATGGAAGGAGCATGGTGTGGCAGCCGGCAGCCAGGAGATCATATGTTCTAATCTGGATTCCTCCATTTGCCAGCTGAATGACCTAGGGCAAGTTATTTAACTTCTCTGGGCCTCAGTTTCCCCCTATGTAAAATGGGGATGAAATACCTGCTCTCCCTTCCCTTTTCGGTGAGCCCCTAATGGCCAGGGATTGGGTCTGATCTGATTATCTTGTATCTATCAAGCACTTGGCACATAGTAAATGCTTAACAAATACCCAAAATGTTTTTTATCATTATTCAGAAAGGTCCAAAGTCCATTCTGGCCTCCCCCAAGCCCAGAGTTTCCCAATTCCTCTGGCCGACGTGCAGGATCATCATCATCATTTTCATCGGTATTTACTGAGTGCTTACAATGTGCAGAGCACATAATAATAATAATTACAGTATTTGTTAAGCACTTACTATGTGTCAAGCACTGTTCTAAGGGCTGAGGTAGATTCAGGGTAATCAAGTTGTCCCAAGTGGGGCTCACACTTTTAATCCCCATTTTACAGATGAGGTACCTGAGGCACAAAGAAGTTAAGTGACTTGCCCAAGTTGACAGGCAGACAAGTGGTGGAGCTGGGATTAGAACCCACGATCTCTGACTCTCAAGCCTGGCCTCTTGCCACTGAGCCATGCTGCTCCACGTTTAACTCCCTCCTCAAACCCCCTGACTCCCACCTCCCCCACTTCTGGCTCCTGATGACCTGGCCAACTATTTTATTGAGAAAATTGAAACCATCTCCCTAAAATCTCCCTTGCCCCTCCCCAGTCCCTCCTCCCTCCTGCCCCTTCTTCAACTCTCTCATCTTTCTCAGTAGTATCAGTATCTCAAAAGAAGGTCTTTTGATTTCTCTCAAAATCCACCCCCTCCACCTGCACATCTAACCCCTATCCCTTCTCACCTTATCAAAACACTTGCCCTCTCCCTTCTTCCCTCCCTAATAGCCATCTTTAACTGTTTACTCTCCAATGGTCTCTTCCCCTCTGCTTTGAAACATTCTCATGCCTCCCTTATCCTAAAAAACCTCCCTTGACCCTCCAGTTGTTGCCATATCTCCCACCTACCATTCTCCAAACTCCTTGAGTGAGTTTTCTACACTTGCTGTCTTAAGTTCCTCTCCTCCAATTCTCTCCTTGACCTCATCCAATCTGGTTTCCATCCCATTCACTCCACTGAATCCACCCTCTCAAAGGTCAAAAATGATCTACTTCTTGTCAAATCCAGTGTCCTCTGTTTCATCCTAATTCTCCTCAACCTCTCAGCTGCCTTCAACACTGTTGACCAACCCTTCTCCTGGAAACATTATCCAACTTGGTTTCGCTGAAACTGTGCTACCATGGTTCTCCTATCTTTGACCTCTCATTCTCAGTCTCCTTGACAGGTTCCTCCTCTGCTTCCCACTCGCTAACTGTGGGTGACCCTCAAGGTTCCCTCCTCTTTTCCATCTACACCCACTACATTAGAGAACTGATTCTCTCCCGTGGCTTAAACTGCCTGCTCTATGCAGAGGATTCCCAAATCTGCATCTCGAGCCCTGATCTCTCTCCCTCTCTGCAGTCTCTCACTTCCTCCTGCCTTCAAGACATTTTTACTTGGATGTTCTGCCATCACCTCAAATTTACCATATCTAAAGCAGGACTTCTTATCACCCCACCCAAACCCTCTCCTCCCCTTGAATTTCCCATCACTGTACTTGACAGCGCCATCCTTCCTGTCTCACGAGCCCTTTACTTTGGCGTTATTCTTGACTCTTCTGTCTCATTCAAACCACCACTAAATTCTATCTGTTTGACCCTCACAGCATCACTAAAATCTGCCCTTTCCTCTCCATCTAAATTGCTACCAAATTAATCAAGCACTTATCCTACCCTGTCTTGATTACTATATCAGCCTCCTTGCTGACCACCCTGCTTCTTGTCTCTCTCCATCCAGTCCATACTTTACGCTGCTACCCAGAACATTTTTCTACAAAAACGTTCAGTCCATGTTTCACCACTCCTCAAGAACCTCTAGTGGTTGCCCATCCACCTCCATTTCAAACAGAAACTCCTTACAATTGATTTTAAAGCACTCAATCACCTTGCCCCTTTCCATGTCACCTCGCGACACTCCTACTACAACCCAGCCCACATACTTCTCTCTTCTAATGCCAACCTCTCACTGTAACTCAACCTCATCGATCATGCTGGTGACCTCTAGCCCATGTCCTGACTCTAACCTGGAACACCTTCTCTTTCATATTGGACAATTACTCTCCCCACCTTCAAAGGCTTATAGAAGACACATGGCTACCAAGAAGCTTTACCTGACTAAACTTTCCTTTCCTCTTCTCCCATGCCCTTTTGCGGCACCTTGACTTTTTCCTTTTATTCACCCCTCCTCCCAGCCCCACGGTACTTATGTACATATCTTCAATTTCATTTATTTATATTTTTGTCTGCTTCCCCTTCTAAGCTGTAAGCTCATTGTGAGCAGGGAATTCATTCCTTCATTCATTCCTTCAATCGTAGTTATTGAGCACTTACTGTGTGTAGAGCACTGTACTAAGTACTTGGAAAGTACATTTCAGCAACAAATAGAGACAATCCCTACCCAACAATGGGCTCACAATCTAGAAGAGGGAGACAGACAACAAAACAAAACAAAACAAGTAGACCAGCATCAATACCATCATAATAGAGAAATAGAATCATATGTGTCTGTTTTATCATTATATTGTCCTCTCACAGGTACTTAATATAGTGCTCTGTACACTGTAAGTGCTCAATAAATATAATTGAGTGACTGTATTGACTAACTGACATAACATTGCATTAAGTTACAGATACATTTCCCACCACAATGAGCTTACAATCTAGAGTGGGTTCTGCTGTGTGCACTTTTCCTCTCTCAACTGTGGACTAAGGGTCCAGTCTCTGGGCTCCCAGAACCTGCCCTGGGAAGGGGGCATTGGGCAGCCTATACACTCAATTAACCAGTGTAATTTACTGAGCACCTACTTAGAGTAGAGCGCTGAACTATATGCTGATGAGAGAACAATGGAAGCCAGAACAGGTTCCCTGCCCTCAGGGAGCTTTCAATCTAAAAATCCCGCTATTTCCCCCTTCTTGAGGAGTCCAGACACTTACTGGAGACTGTCTTTTCACCTGAGATATAACTTCAGCAGCGGCTGAGCCAGGCCCTGAGGTAAAGCTGGGACTGGGGACTGAGGTTTTGGGATTTTTGTCTTCCCCAAACCCCTGGGAGAACCAGCTGCTCTCTGCCAGCTCTGCATTCTGTCCAGATATTTCCAGTAAATAAACATTGACGCTTTCGATATCATGTTAATTTCACAGGCTGCTGCTCTGCTGACAGTTTTCACACTCTGCTATCGTGTCTTGTCAGTTTTATTCTCTCAGACTTACGCCAACTTGCCAGCTCCGATGTATATATGCATATATATATGCACACATATATATAAACAAATGACTCAGAAAACCCCAGAGAAGTGATAGACAACATATAGGGATTTGGCCTCTGGGGTCTCCCTTACTCCATATTTCTGCCGAGTGGCAGATCTCCCCTCTGGTCAGCCTGTAGCAGGTTGGGGAGACTCTCTCTTCCCTGGAAGTCTTTTGGGGTCTTTGGCTGTCAGTCATCACCAAGCATCCAGTTAAGTCCCCTTCCTGGCCCATGTGACTATCAGATTTCCAGGGAACCAGAACAGTGGGCCATGTCATCTGCAGCCTTCTCTGGTCTCCATAGCAACTGCTGCCCCCCTTCCCTCGGGATGCCATTCTCCTCTCCTGAATGTCATTGCTGCCGGGCCCTGCCTCACCTGGCCCCATTCAGGCAGAGAGTTCCCCTAACAAACTCCCTTTTCAACCAAAATGGCTCTCAGGTCAGTGAGCTGGTGATTCAGCCAACAGAGATGTGGATGCCAGACACCCAGACAACCTTGATGATGCGGGTACTACCTTTTAAAAAAAATGATATTTGTTAAGCATTTATTATTAATCAATCATATTTATTGAGCACTTTTTATATTTACTAAGCTCTAGGAGCCCCTCTCAGGGTCACACATGGAGAGTTTCCAGTACTCTACCAGTCTCGACTATGGGAGGAAGAGTAAAGCAAAGTCCTATCCATTCCATTTGTAGCTTGGGCAGTGTCTACCGAGTGGAAGGTAATCTGCTACAAGTCAAAACTCACCTGTACTGGGCAGCAGCAGCATGGGGGAGAGTTGAGGGTGGAGACTCAAGTTTACTGTGCAGGAGGAGGCAGTGGTAAACCATTTCAGGATTTTTACCAAGAACACTCTACCAGCATGATTGCATGTGGAGATGGGCTGTTCTAGGAGAGATGTGTCCATGGCATCGACAGCAAAAGACAGTACAACAACAAGCGCTTGGGAGAGTTCAGTCCAACAGAGTCGATAGAAACGTTCCCTGCCCCCTATGAGCTTAGAGTCTAGTGGACTGCCAGGCACTTTACTAAGAGCTGGGTTAGATACAAGCTAATCAGGTTAGACACAGTTCATATCCGCTATGGGGCTTACAGTCTTAATCCCCATTTTACAGATGAGGTAATTGAGGCACATTGAAGTGAAGGGACTTGCCCGAGGTCACAAAGCAGAGAGGTGGCCAAGTCCTGATTAGAACCCAGTTCATCTGACTCTCAGGCCCATGTTTTATTCCCTAGGCCATGTTGCTTCTATCTTGGGCTTACTGGTCATGCGCATAACCTGGTTCCTCTTTCTGTAATTTCTTTTATGGCACGACCATCCTTCCCGTCTCTCAGGCCCACAATCTCGGTGTCATCCTTGACTCGTCTCTCTCGTTCACCCCACACATCCTATCCGTTACCGAGACCTGCCAGTTTCACCTTTACAATATCGCCAAGATCCGCCCAAACGGCTACCTTACTATTACGGGCTCTCGTTATATCCCGGCTAGACTACTGTGTCAGCCTTCTCTCTGATCTCCCTTCCTCCTCTCTCGCCCTGCTCCAGTCTATTCTTCACTCCGCTGCCCGGCTCATCATCCTGCAGAAATGATCTGGGCATGTCACTCCCCTTCTTAAACAACTCCAGTGGTTGCCTATCGACCTCCGCTCCAAACAAAAACTCCTCACTCTAGGCTTCAAGGCTCTACGTCACCTTGCCCCTTCCTACCTCTCCTCCCTTCTCTCTTTCTACTGCCCACCCCGCACGCTCCACTCCTCTGCCTCCCACCTCCTCACCGTCCCCCGGTCTCGCCTATCCCGCCGTCGACCCCTGGCCCACGTCCTCCCGCGGTCCCGGAATGCCCTCCCTCCTCACCTCCGCCAAACTGATTCTCTTCCCCTCTTCAAAACCCTACTTAAAACTCACTTCCTCCAAGAGGCCTTCCCAGACTGAGCTCCCCTTCTCCCTCTACTCCCTCTACCACCCCCCCTTCACCTCTCCGCAGCTTAACCCTCTTTTCCCCCCATTTCCCTGCTCCTCCCCCTCTCCCTTCCCATCCCCTCAGCACCGTACTCGTCCGCTCAACTGTATATATTTTCATCACCCTATTTATTTTGTTAATGAAATGTACATCACCTTGATTCTATTTAGTTGCCATTGCTTTTACGAGATATTCTTCCCCTCGACTCTATTTATTGCCATTGTTCTTGTCTGTCCGTCTCCCCCGATTAGACCGTAAGCCCGTCAAACGGTAGGGACTGCCTCTGTTGCCGACTTGTTCATTCCAAGCGCTTAGTACAGTGCTCTGCACATAGTAAGCGCTCAATAAATACTATTGAATGAATGAATGAATTTTAATGTCTGTCTCCCCAGCTAGACTGAAGGCTCTTTGAAAGCAGAGATGTTGCTACCAATTATATTGTATTGTAGTCTCTTAGCACAGTGCTCTGCACACAGTAAGTGCCCAGTAAATATAGTTGATGGATTATTACAATAATGTTCTATATACCATTTTACAGAAGTTTGCCCATATCCAGAGCATTTCTCCAGTGGGATCCTTGACTGCCCAACACACGCTTTGCTCCAGGTTGACTGCGTTTATCTCCCAGATCTCCGCAAACACAGGCACCACTTCCAAGCTGTGAAACTCAGCAATGGGGGCCTAGGTAGAGGGAGGCTGGAGACTGAAAATAAATATACGGTGGACAGGAGACAGACAAGCTGCAAACAGTATTGCCAAGGATAAAACCAGATGACTGACTACCCTAGCAGACAAAGCAATGTACTCCCACTGTGTGACAAACCCTGTACCCACACACGCAAACACTCACACCCTTTACCTCCAACCCAATCCTGCCTGAAAATTAACAATCTAATCCTTCCAGCCACCTTTGTCTGAAACCTCTCCAGTTGATAACCACATCTCAAACTTGCAAACTAGTACAAAAACAACCCAGTCCACCCCTCCTCTGCCAAGATCCTGGCTGGCCTCCTCCTTCTGTGAGAAATCAATCAATCAATCAGTGGTATTTATTGAGTGCTTACTGGGTGCAGGGCACTGCACTCCAGAGAGTAAATTCAGCAGAGTTGGTAGAGACCTCTGTACACAACGAGCTTACAGTTTAGAGGGAGGAGACAGGTATTAATCTAACAAATAATTGATGAAAATGTACATGAGCTGGGAGCACAGCCGAGCCTCTTCCGTCCTGGGATTAGAATCTCTGAAGGAGGTGGAGCTGTTCTCTGGAGGGTCCAGGGATAGGGTTCCATTAGGGCAGTGGATCTGAGAGCAGCAAGCTCTCTTCTCCCAGAGATGAACAAGTGGCCTTGCTTTGTTCTGTGCCTGGGGAAGGAGAAAGCTGTTCACTCCAGGGGTCACTCCAGGGACTCTTGGTTTAGTTTTCTGCTCTCTCCCCTTTGGGCACATTTGATTGACTCTGGGCGCCAGCTCAGATCATCATCCATATTCATCAGGGCAGTGGGCTCAGACACTTGCTGGGCTGGCTGCAGCTCGAGCTGATCTTGGGAGTGGCCAGAACATCCAGTTAAAGCTGGACAGGTCAAGTCCAGTTCCCTCTTCTGACCATTTTCCCTTAGAATCAGCCATCATTTCAGCGCAGACACTTCAGAGGCTCCAAAACTCTGAGAGGCCTCATTTCCTCAGCCAGCCCTCCATCCCAGGGCTCTCCAGGACTGGAAAGAGAGAGCCTGGGGAGAGAGAGCCAGCAGCCTGACACTTCCTCTCTTAGCTTCCTCCCTTCCTCTACTCGCTAGTTCGGCCAACTTCCTGGCCTCTCCCGGCAGAGCCAGGGGATTCTGGGAAGGGTCGCAGAAGCATATGATCTGAAAAGTCTCTCCCATCTTTTGAGCTGCCCCTAAACTCTCCATCTTCTTGACACTGTGCAACTGGAGTCTTCTCGGGCAAGTCACGTAACTTCTCAGTGCCTCAGTTTCCTCATCTGTAAAATGAGGATTAATGCCTGTTCTTCCCCTTTAGACTGCGGGATGGGGTTTATATCTATTCTGAATATCTGGTATCTACTCCATTCATAGGACAGGCCTTGGTACATAATAAATGCTTAATGATGCCATAGTAACTATTTTTAAATTATTATCATTAGTAATAATAATTATAGTAGGATCAGCAATCTCTGAGAGTGCGTCTGGTTTTTTTGGTCACAGAGAGTTTTTTTTCTTTTGAGACAATGCAAGCCTCAGAAGCTTTCACACCTATGAGTTCATTTATCTGTCCAAAAGCAGCAGGGAGGTCAGGAGCGGCAGGGGTTATTCTCAGCATTTTATGGTTGAGGAAGCCCGAAACCCAAAGAGATTAAGGGCCTCGCCTAAGATCACTTAGCAAGGACAGAAACTCAGCTGGGATGAGAACCCATGTCGGGACAATTGCCAAAACTCATTCTTGTCCCAGCCAAGTGGAGTCCAATAAATTGACTCCATGCGTGGAGTCATGCGTAGACCCAATCTGACTCCGCTAAGTGGGAACCCCATTATCTACCCCAATGCTTAGTACAGTGTTTGGCACATCATAAGTGCTTAACAAATACCACAGTTATTATTATCATTACTAAATGGTAGGGTGGATTCAAGGAAATTGTGTTGGACACAGTTCCTGTCCCACATAGGGAACACAGTCTTAATCCCCATTTTACAGATGAGGTATCTGAGGCCCAGAGAAGTGAAATGTCTTGCCTAAGGTCACACAGCAGACAAGTGGCAGAGTTGGGATTAGAATCAAGGTCCTTCTGACTCCCAGGTCCATGCTCTAGCCACTAGGCCATGCTTTTATTGAGGACATACCTGTTGTAATGCACTATACTAGGTGCTTGGGAGGTACAACATAAGGAACCTGTAAACAATCAATTATATTTATTGAGGGCTTACCTTATGCAGAGCACCATACTAAGTTCTTTGGAGAGTACAATATAATAGATTTGGTAGACACATTCCCTGCCCACAAGGAGCTTACAGTTTAGAGGAGGGGTTGACAAAATAATGACAGATATTCCATTCTGGGACTGAATAGGACTCTGTATTCCCTCCCCTCCACACCTCAAACTACAAGACCTTGCTACCTCAAGAGGTGAAGGCCAAAGATGGTGAGAACTGGGGCAGGCTGGTGGGGAGGGGATAGGGCTACTTTCCTAGCAAGTTCTCAAAAGCAGAGTTTTAAACAGTATCCCCTTACTGTGAACACCTCCCAGGTCCCCATGAGTATGAGTGTAGCTTCTGATCCAGGGAACTCAGCAGCCAGAACTGAGGTGCACAGAGGCCGGGAACTGAAAATCAAAACAGAGAACTTTAAAGCTTCCAGTGATGTACAACTTACCAGATTGGAGACCATCCAGCTGAAAACCAGTCTGGTATGAAACCGGATGAATGGCCACCCTCAAGAAGACCTAGAAGTCAGATGGCACCTGGAAGAGTCCTTTGGAGAGGGGAATTATGGCCCAGTGAGTGACATTCAAAACCCTGTCCATCAACAATGAATCTTCCCAAAGAGCAGTCCTGCATCTCCTGATGTGGTTGCATTTCTCCATTGTCCCTCCAGTCAGTGTGGGAACTTTACTAGAAGCCTAGTCTTCCAAAAGTCCATCTCTTCCTAGCAGCCTTTGCTGCTTCTGGATTGCCTGCATAGGAAGTGAACAGCACTGGCCACGTAGACTCAGGAGGAAAACACTGTGCCTCATTCTCTTCTTTCTTGCCATCAACTTCTTGCTCACGTCCTCTCTCCTGACTGGAACTCCCCCCACTCCTTCACATCCCATCTACCAACTCTGTTGTACTATACTTTTCCCAAATGCCTAGTAAGGTTCTAAGCATAAAATAACTTCTCAATAAATACTGTCGATTGATTGATTTAGAAAATACTATCCTCTTCATCTTCAAAGCTCTTCTGAAAACCAAATCTCCTCCGAGGGGCCTTCCCTGATTAAACTCTCAATATCCTCACCCTATTTCCTCTTCTATTGTCACTTCAATACTTCTGGATGACTTAAGAACTTGAATCTCCACCCCTAAATGCAAGGGTATTCACCTCTCCATCCCCAGGTAGCATTTATATACACATCTTTTTTCCTTGGTTGTTCCCCCGTCTGTAATTTATTTTAGCGTTTTCCTTCCTCACTAGACTTTAAGCTCCTCGACTGTAAGCATCATGGTTACTTACTTTGTTGTACTCTCCCAAATGCTTAGTACAGTCCTCTGCCCACAGTAAGTGTTCATTCAGTACTACTAAGTGATTGATTGAACAACAGCATGGGGCGGCTCTCTCTGGGAGTTTTCAGGGAATTCCTTGATCAGCTTTCTGCCCTATGGGGAGAAGGGAATCAGGTTGTGTTTTGGGGGTGTTGGGGCTTTGGAAGTGTAGCTGCTGTCTGTTGTCATTGTTACACTGAATAATTAAAACTCTTTACCCAGGCAAACTCACAATGCTCCTTTTCTCTCAGAGGCTGGCGATGATAAATGTTGTCGTATCCTTGCTCCAATTCTGCCTCTCTCCCCTCCCCCAATGTATTGCCATTTTCAAAATCATTTTATTGTGTGTATTTTTCTTCTTTTAATTACAGCCACACAATTTAGACCAATTTTAATAAATAATAAAAAAGGAAGAGCGTAAAGGCTGCAAATCTAGTTCCTCCTTGTTTTTAGAAAGCTCTTTGAGGCATCACTGTGGCAGAGTGAAGGATGTTTTTATTATTAAGAATAGAGCTGGCTAGGGCTCTGTGATTATTCCTGGCTTGCACCTTATCTTTTTCCCAATATGACTCCTGCTTTAATTGAACCTTTCAGGTCCAGGGGAGACGTATAAAATAATGCCTTCTAAATGGGCACAGTCACTCTCTGGTTCTTTCCCCCTCCCCCACTTCTGGACTTTGTTACAAATTGGTTTTCCCATGGGTGATCTCAGGAGGATACCCAAATCCTGCAGAGTGTAAAGTTCATTGAGGCCAGGGAATGTGTCTACCTAGTCTATTGTAATCTCCCCAAGCATTTAGTACAGAGTTCTGCACACAGCAAATGCTCAATAAATACTATTAATTATTCAATTGACTGGAGTACAAGCCAGTGACTAGAAAAAAGGGGTTAGGCAGAGAGAAGTCAATTCCTGCCTCATCACCTCCTAACACTCTCCCCTGCCCTGTTTTCACTAGTTTACTCACCCATTTTATTCCTTATTTCCTAAACATTTCCAGGATCCTGTGGAATTTCCCCTCCAGCCACAACCAGCTGAATTCCAGCTGAAGAAACATTCTCCAAGGGTCATTACACCTATCTCCCCCCTCTCCCCGCAGACCCCTCCAGGCAGAACTGCAGTGAGGCTGATCTCAAATGGTCAGAAGCAATGTCCTCATGACTTGAGAAGGAAAGCAGAGAGGTAGGGATGAAAAGCAGTGTGGCCTAGTGGAAAGAGTGCTTTCCTGGAAGTCAGAAAACCCAAGTTCTTATCCCAGAACCTCTACTTGACAGGGGTTTGACCTTGAGTAAGCAGCTTGCCTTCTCTGTGCCTCTGTTTCTTCTTCTGTATAATGGAGACTAAATACACGTTCCCGCTCCCTTACAGACCATGACCCCCGTGTGGGACAGTGTCTGTGTATGACCTTATTATTCTCTACTGATCAAAGTGCTTGGCACAGAGTTAGAGCTTAACAAATATCACAGTTACTATTGTATTGTGCTTTCCCAAGCACTTCAAACAGTGCTATACACACAGCAGTGCTCAATAAATGCCAGTGATTGATGCAATGCCTGATGGGGGAGAGGAGACCATACAAAGAGTGTACTAAACCCCTAATGGATCCTTGTTCCAGTCCCACCCCATCTTATTCCCTCCTTAGGGGTCCATGCATTGAGGCTGAATCTCTCCTCCAAATTGGAGCCCAAACGAAGAGAAGCTGAGTCCCTGATCACCACCAAGCCACTGGAAGACTTCGTACCTTATCAAAAAACTTGCCCCCTCCCTTCTTCCCTCCCTAACCGCCATCTTCAACTACTCACACTCCAGTGGCCTCTTCCCTTCTGTTTTCCAGCATGCCCATGTTTCCCCTATCCTAAAAGAAACCCTTCCTCGCAGAAATCTAACAATAACTATGTTTTCTGTTAAATACTTACTGTAAACCAAGCAATATACTAAGTGCTGGGGTAGATATAAGATGATCAGGTCAGACACCATCCTTATCCCACATGGGGCTTATAGTCTGAGCATATGGGAGAACGGGTGTTGAATCCCCATGTCAGAGAAGAGGATCCCGAGGCAAAGAAGCAGCATGGCCTAGTGAAAGGTGCACCAAGTTGGGAGTCAGAGGACCTGGGTTCTAATGCTGGCTCAGCTACCTGTATGCTGTGAGAATTTGGGCAAGTCACTTCATTATCAAATTCAATTCAATTCAGAAATCGATCCTATTCCCCCACAAAGACCTCTGATCTTTTGACCCCACTCAATTTTTCTAAAGACATCGGGCCTCATTTACTCTCCATACCCAAGCTACCTTCCCTTGACCATCAAATTGATGATCTCAACACTGTCCTCTCTACTGAATTTAGTTCACTCTCTCCCCTATCCCTTCACCGGCATCATGCCACTAACTCTTCACAGTCTGTTTCCTTCACTCCGGTGCACAAGCCACTGAGTCCTGCTGGCAGAAATCCAATTATCAGGCTGTCCTCATCCACTTCGAGTTCATCCTTTCATGCATTAGTTCTGCCCTCTCCAATGCCTGGTAACATTATTTCTCCATCCTTATTGACTCCCATGCCTGTTGCCCTCACCAGTTGTTT
Source organism: Ornithorhynchus anatinus (assembly GCF_004115215.2). Taxonomy (NCBI): domain Eukaryota; kingdom Metazoa; phylum Chordata; class Mammalia; order Monotremata; family Ornithorhynchidae; genus Ornithorhynchus; species Ornithorhynchus anatinus. Next base: position 12,526,142 of record NC_041732.1, on the reverse strand, counting down.
CAAACATATAAACATATAATTCCCTTCTAAAACCCTCTGTCCCCCCATCTCTTGCCCCAACAACCTGGCCAAGACTTGACTGAGAAATTTGAAAACGTAAGGTGTGATTTCAATAAAATTTCCCCTACTCCATCCCAGTCTCTCCCCACTCCTGCCCCTTCTTCAATTCTCCCATCTTCCTCAGCAGTATCTGTAGAGGACATCTCCTGACTCCTCTTATGATCCACCTCCTCCACCTGTGTCTCCTATCCCTTCACACCTTATCAAAAAACTTGCCCCCTCCTTCCCTCCCTAACTACCATCTTCAACTGTTCACTCTCCCATGGCCTCTTCCTCTCTGCTTTCAGACATGCCCATGTTTCCCCTATCATAGAAGAAGCCCTTCCTCGAACCCATGTCTCCCTCCATCTCACTACTACTTTTCCTCTCCCAACTCCTTGAGCAAGTTTTCTGCACTTGCTGTCTCAACTTCCTCTCCTCCAGTTCTCTCCTTGACCTCCAATCTGGATTCCATCCCCTTCATTCCACAGAAACTTCCCTCTTAAAGGCCACTAGTGATCTCCTTCTTGACAAATCCAACTGCCTCTACTTCATCCTCATCCTCTTCTATCTCTCAGCTGCTTTTGACACTGTAAACCACATCCTTCTCCTGGAAACATTTTCCAATCATTCAATAGTATTCAATAGTATTTATTGAGCGCTTACTATGTGCAGAGCACTGTACTAAGCGCTTGAGATGAACAAGTCGGCAACAGATAGAGACAGTCCCTGACGTTTGACGGGCTTACAGTCTAATCGGGGGAGATGGACAGACAAGAACAATGGCAATAAACAGCGTCAAGGGGAAGAACATCTCATAAAAACAATGGCAACTAAATAGAATCAAGGCGATGTACAATTCATTAACAAAATAAATAGGGTAACGAAAATATATACAGTTGAGCGGACGAGCACAGTGCTGAGGGGATGGGAAGGGAGAGGTGGAGGAGCAGAGGGAAAAGGGGAAAATGAGGCTTTAGCTGCGGAGAGGTAAAGGGGGGATAGCAGAGGGAGTAGAGGGGGAAGAGGAGCTCAGTCTGGGAACGCCTCTTGGAGGAGGTGATTTTTAAGTAGGGTTTTGAAGAGGGAAAGAGAATCAGTTTGGCGGAGGTGAGGAAGGAGGGCGTTCCAGGACCGCGGGAGGATGTGACCCAGGGGTCGACGGCGGGATAGGCGAGACCGAGGGACGGTGAGGAGGTGGGCGGCAGAGGAGCGGAGCGTGCAGGGTGGGCGGTAGAGAGAAGGGAGGAGAGGTAGGAAGGGGCAAGGTGATGGAGATCCTTGAAGCCTAGAGTGAGGAGTTTTTGTTTGGAGCGGAGGTCGATAGGCAACCACTGGAGTTGTTTAAGAAGGGGAGTGACATGCCCAGATCGTTTCTGCAGGAAGATGAGCCGGGCAGCGGAGTGAAGAATAGACTGGAGCGGGGCGAGAGAGGAGGAAGGGAGGTCAGAGAGAAGGCTGACACAGTAGTCTAGCCGGGATATAACGAGAGCCCGTAATAGTAAGGTAGCCATTTGGGTGGAGAGGAAAGGGCGGATCTTGGCGATATTGTAGAGGTGAAACCGGCAGGTCTTGGTAACGGATAGGATGTGTGGGGTGAACGAGAGGGACGAGTCAAGGATGACACCGAGATTGTGGGCCCGAGAGACGGGAAGGATGGTCGTGCCATCCACGGTGATAGAGAAGTCTGGGAGCGGACCGGGTTTGGGAGGGAAGATGAGGAGCTCAGTCTTGCTCATGTTGAGTTTTAGGTGGCGGGCCGACATCCAGGTGGAGACGTCCCGGAGGCAGGAGGAGATGCGAGCCTGAAGGGAGGGGGAGAGGACAGGGGCGGAGATGTAGATCTGCGTGTCATCTGCGTAGAGATGGTAGTCAAAGCCGTGAGAGCGAATGAGTTCACCGAGGGAGTGAGTGTAAATGGAGAACAGAAGAGGGCCAAGAACTGACCCTTGAGGAACTCCAACAGTTAAAGGATGGGAGGGGGAGGAGGCTCCAGTGAAGGAGACCGAGAATGACCGGCCAGAGAGGTAAGAGGAGAACCAGGAGAGGACAGAGTCCGTGAAGCCAAGGTGAGATAAGGTATGGAGGAGGAGGGGATGGTCGACAGTGTCAAAGGCAGCAGAGAGGTCAAGGAGGATCAGAATGGAGTAGGAGCCATTGGATTTGGCAAGAAGGAGGTCATGGGTGACCTTAGAGAGAGCAATCATGACTTCACTGATACCATCCTCTCCTGGTTCTCCTCCTATCTCTCTCACCACTCCTTCTAAGTCTCAATCAATCAATGGTATGGATAAATCAAGGGCCTGGGAGTCAGAAGGACCTGGTTCTAATTCTGGCCCCACTATGTGAACTTGGGCAAGTCACTTAATTCCTCTATGCCTTAATTACCTCATCTGTAAAATGGGGAGTAAGACTGTGAGCCTCATGTGAGACAGGGCTTGTGTCCAACCTGATTAGCTTTTGCCTACCAGTGCTTAGAACAGTGTTTGACACATAGTAAGCACTTAAATACCATCATCATTGTCAAATTTGTTTCAGAGCATCCTCTTCTGCCTCCTACCCTCTGTATGTGGGAGTGTCTCAAGGTTCAGTTGAGAACGCCCTTCTATTTCCCATCTTCTACACCCATTCTCTTAGAGAACTCATTCACTTCTTTGGCTTCAACTACCTCCTCAATGAAGATGATTCCCAAATCTGTGTCTACAGCCCTGATCTCTCTCTCTCTCTCTCTCTCTGCAGTCTTGCATTTCCTGCCATCAAGACATCTCTACTTGGATGTCCTGCTGTCACCTCACACCTAACACATCTAAAGCAGAATTCCTTATCTTACCACACAAACTCTGTCCTTCCCCTGCCTTTCCCATCACTGTAGACAGCACCACCATCCTTCCTGTCTCACAAGTCCATAACCTCTAGGCTTCAAGGCTCTCCATCACCTTGCCCCTTCCTACCTCTCCTCCCTTCTCTCTTTCTACCGCCCACCCCGCACGCTCCGCTCCTCCGCCGCCCACCTCCTCACCGTCCCTCGGTCTCGCCTATCCCGCCGTCGACCCCTGGGTCACGTCCTCCCGCGGTCCTGGAACGCCCTCCCTCCTCACCTCCGCCAAACTGATTCTCTTTCCCTCTTCAAAACCCTACTTAAAAATCACCTCCTCCAAGAGGCGTTCCCAGACTGAGCTCCTCTTTCCCCTCTACTCCCTCTGCCATCCCCCCTTTACCTCTCCGCAGCTAAAGCCTCATTTTCCCCTTTTCCCTCTGCTCCTCCACCTCTCCCTTCCCATCCCCACAGCACTGTACTCGTCTGCTCAACTGTATATATTTTCATTACCCTTTTTATTTTGTTAATGAATTGTACATCGCCTTGATTCTATTTAGTTGCCATTGTTTTTACGAGATGTTCTTCCCCTTGACGCTGTTTATTGCCATTGTTCTTGTCTGTCCGTCTCCACCGATTAGACTGTAAGCCCGTCAAACGGCAGGGACTGTCTCTATCTGTTGCCGACTTGTTCATCCCAAGCGCTTAGTACAGTGCTCTGCACATAGTAAGCGCTCAATAAATACTATTGAATGAATGAATGAATGAACCTCAGAATCATTTATGACTCCTCTTTTTCATTCAACCCATGTACTCAATCCATTACTAAATCCTGTCAGTTCAACCTTCACAAGATGCTAAAAGCAGATGCTAAAAGCAGAGAAGCAGTGTGGCTTAATGGAAAGAGCACAGGCTTGGATGTCAGAGGTTGTGAGTTCTCATCCTTGCTCTGCCACTTGTGAGCTGTGTGACTTTGGACAAGTCTTTGAGCTTTTCTGTGTCTCAGTTCCCAGATCTATAAAATGGGGATTAAGCCCCACATGGGACAACCTGATTACCTTGCATCTATACAAGCGCTTAGAACAGTGCTTGACACATAATAAGCGCTTAACAAATACCGTCATTATTATTATTAATAATAATAAAATCTGCTCTATCCTCTCCATCCAAACAGCAACCATCTTAATCCAATCACTTATCCTATCCCACCTTGATTACTGTATCAGACTTCTTGCTGACTTCCTTGGCTCCTGTCTCTCCCCACTCCAGTCTATACATACTTCACTCTGCTGCCCAGACCATTTTTCTACAAAAACATTCAAGCGATGTTCTCCCACTCCTCAAGAACCTCTAGTGGTTGTCCATGCACCTCTGCATCACACAGAAGCTCCTTACCATCGACTTTAATGCACTCAATCACCTTGGCCCCTCCTTCCTCACCTCACTATTCTCCTACCACAACCCAGCCTGCACACTTTGCTCCTCTAATGCTAACCTTCTCACTCTAATAATAATAATAATAATGTTGGTATTTGTTAAGCGCTTACTATGTGCCGAGCACTGTTCTAAGCGCTGGGGTAGACATAGGGGAATCAGGTTGTCCCACGTGGGGCTCACAGTCTTAATCCCCATTTTACAGATGAGGGAACTGAGACACAGAGAAGTTAAGTGACTTGCCCACAGTCACACAGCCGACAAGTGGCAGAGCTGGGATTCGAACTCATGAGCCCTGACTCCAAAGCCCATGCTCTTTCTACCTCAGTGCCATCTATCTCACAGATAACCTCTTGCCCGCACCCTGCCTCTAGCCTGGAATGCCCTCTTTTCACATCCAACAAACAATTTCTCTCCTCCACTTCAAAGCCTTAGTGAAGGCATAACTTCTCCAAGAGGCCTTCCCAAATTAAGCCCTTTTTTCCTTGCTTTCCACTCTCTTCTGTGTCACCCTGACTTGCTCCCTTTATTCATTCAATCATATTTATTGAGCTCTTACTGCATTCAGAGCACTGAACTAAACACTTGGGAGAGTACAATAAAACAATGAGAAGACACATTCCCTGCCCACAGTGAGCTTACAATCTAGTCCTATTCCTTTAAAACTTACATATTATTCCCCTGTCCTTTACTCAGTCCCCCTCCCAGCCCTATGGCACTTATGAACTTATCTGTAATTTTATTTATTTATTTTAATGTCATCTTCCCCTTCTAGACTGTAAACTCATTGTGTGCAGGTAACATGTCTGTTATACTGTTATTTGGTACCTTCCCAAGCAGTTAGTATGGTACTCTGCACACAGTAAGCACTGAATAAATATGACTGACTGCCTGACTGACTGACTATCAACTATCATCTCTAGGTGGATGATTCCCAAATCTACATCTCCAGTCCTGATCTCTCTCCTTCTCTGCAGACTCATATTTCCTCCTGCCTTCAGGAAATCTCTCCTTGGATGTCACCCTGGAACCTCAAACTGAACATGTTCAAAACAGAACTCTTATCTTCCCACCCAAATCCTGTCTGCCCCCTGACTTTGCCATCACTGTAGACAGCACTACCATCCTCCCTATCTCACAAGTCTGTAAACTTGGCATTTTTCTTGACTCATCTCTCTCATTCAACCCACACATTCAGTCTGCCACCAGATACTGTTGGTTCAACCTTCTCACCATCACTAAAACCCACCCTTTCTTTTCCATCCCAACTGCTGCCACATTAATCCAAGCATTTATCCTATTTCACCTTGATCATTGCATCAGCCTCCTTGCTGACCCTCCTGCCTCCTATCCTCCTATCTCTTCCCACTCCAGTTCATACTTCACCTTGCTGGCCAGATCATTTTTCTACAAAACTCTTTCGTCCATGTTTCCCCACTTCTCAGGAACCTCTAGTAGTTGCCCATCCACCTCTGCCTCAAGCAGAAATTCCTTACCATCGGCTTTAAAGCACTCAATCACCTTGCCCCCTCATACCTTACCTCTCTGATTTCTTACTACAACTTAGCTCTTACATTTTCCTCCTCTATTACCAATCTATTCACTGTACCTCAAACTCATCTATCTTTTCACTGACCTCTTGCCCATGTCCTGCGTCTGGCCTGGAATTCCCACCCTCTTCATATCCAACAGATGATCACTCTCTTCACCTTCAAAATCTTATTAAAGCACATCTCCAAGAGGCCTTTTCTGACTAAGCCCTCATTTCCTCTTCTCCCACTCCCTTCTGCATTGACTTGCACTAGGATTTTCAGCATTTTTTCACCCCTCCCTCAACCCCACAACACTTACGTATATGTCCACATGTATTTATTTGTGTCAATGTCTGTCTTACTCTCTAGGCTGTAAGCCTGTAAGTGGGTAGGGAATGTGTCTATCAACTCTGCTGTATTGACATCTCCTAAGCTCTGCACACAGTAAATGTTCAATTAATCTGATTGATTAATTGATTCACTGGGCCTCAGTTACCTCATCTGTAAAATGGGGATTAAGAATGATCCCCATGTGGGACATGGACTGTGTCCAACCTGATTTTCTTGTATCTACTCTGACACTTAATACAATGACTGTCTTATAGTGAGCACTTCAAAATATCATTAAAATAAAAAGAGAGTGAGAAGAGAAGTGACTTTCTCAAGGTCACACAGGAGGCAAGTGGTGGAGTCAGAATTAGAACTCAGGTCCACTGAAGAGGACTCTATGTTGTTCTCTCCCTGTTCCCACCCAGAGACGCCCTCTTGTGCAGAGATGTGGGGAGAATCTGATTGGTTTCTGACTCCTAGAAGCACAGCCTGGTAGGTGAGGCGGGGGTTGGCACAACTACAAAGCCTTAAAGCATGAGGGCAGAGCCATGACGCCTGAACTCTTGTACGTTACCAAGATTTCTGACCACAGTATGGGGGAAGCAGAACGATCAAAGTTTCTGGAAATAGGTGGATAACTTCCTGAAGAAGGAAGAGGATTTAAATAGGATTTGGAGGGGATGGATGTGGTCTGGTCAATCACTCAGTCGATCATCTTTATTGAGCCCTTACTGTGTGCAGAACACTGAATTAAGCACTAGGGTCAAGAAAAGTGGGAAGGCATTTCAGCCCATTTTACTCTCCCAAGCCACATCTCTTCTCAGTCAACAGAGGTGAGTGGTGAGAGTGTCAATCAATCAATCAATCAATCAATGATATTCACTGATCACTGGACTAGCTTGTAGACGCTATTGGCAAACATGAATAGTGAACTCTTCCATTGCTACTGGGATCTGAGAGACAGCCTTTGCTGACAATGGGATTTCCAGGTAGGGCTAAATTTCTAGCTGCAAGGGTGGATGCCGATACATCAATCTATTAATCAAGTAAAGGTATTTATTGAGCACTTAGTCTGTGCAGAGCACTGAACTAAGCACTTGGGAGAATACAGTAGAGTAAGCAGACATAACCCCTGAACTCAAAGAGTTTACAGTCTAGGGGGAGAGGCAGACACTAAAACAAATTACACATAGGGGAAGCAGCAGAGTAGAAGAATATGGACATGAACTGTCATGGGGATAGGGTTGTAGGGTGAATACTCAGGTGCTTGGGCATCCGGACCCAAGTGTATGGATGACTCATTAAGGAGGGAAGTAGTGTGAGTAGATGAGAAATGACTTAGGGAAGGTTTCTTGGAGGAGATGGGATTTTAGTAGGACTTCAAAGATGGGGAGAGCCGTTGGCTGACAGATATGAAACAGAAGGGAGTTCCAGGCAGGATGAAGGACATGAACAAGAGATCAATGCTGTGAAAGATGATATCAAGTCCCAGTGAGTAGGTTGGTGACAGAGTAGCGAAGTGTGTGGGTTGGGTTTTAGTAGGAGATCAGCAAGGTTGGTGGAGGGAGGGGGGGAGAGAGGTGATTGAGTATCTTAAAGCCAAAGGTAAGGAGTTTCTGCTTAATAGGGAGATGGATGGACTGCCATGATATCTGGAGTAACCTCATCCTGAAACAGATGTGTGCACATATCAACTTCCCTGCCCATCTGTCTTTTGGAGAATCAGGCTCCTCTCTTCTTTTTCTCCAGAGCTGGCTCCAAGCCAGGCTCTCCAAAGAGTAGAATTGACCACTGGAGTCCAGTCAGGACAGGGAAATCAAGCTTTGACTAATTTATAGCAGAGATAGAATTGGCCCATCCACAATTGAGGGTCAGCTATTCCTAGGTTAGACTCATTTAGGCACGAGGTGTGGCTTCCTAAAGGAAGCATTGATCTGGGAATCTGGACACTAAAAAGCATCACATGTGGATAGAGTTGGTCTGAGCGTCAGAAGACCTAGGTTCTAATCCCGGCTCCGCCACTTGCCTGCTGGGTGACCTTGAACAAGTCACTTCACTTCTCTTTGTCTCAGTTCCTTCATCTGTAAAATGAGGGATTCAACGCCCATTTTCCCTCCCCCTTAGACTGTGAGTCCCGTGTGGGACAGGGACTGTGTCTGACCTGATTATCTTGCATTTACCTAGTACAGAGCTTGGCATTTAGTCAGTGCTTCAAAATACCACCATTGTTCTTGCTGTGTATCCTTGGGCAAACCACTTAACCTCTCTGGGCCTGTTTCCTAGATTATAGGCTCTGTTTCTAAAACATGTGGTGAGAGAAAATGAGATTATAGACGGGAAGAGAAAGGGTTTCTCAGAAGAAAAGTGTTCCTTGAAAGGAAGGCAGCATTGATATTGTCTCTTTTGAGCAATCACCTGCCAGGGTCTCAGCAGGAAGCCTGAAGTGGATGCCTTTGTCCTCACCAGCAGGGGTCACCGTGGTCCCAGGGGGTGGCAGGGATCCAGTTGCCCTTCCGGTGGTCTGCTGCCTTTGTGAAGTCTGCGGAACATTCCCAGCGCTCCTTGAGTGCCAGAACTTTCCAGCTCCTAACGTCAAGGAGCAGAAAGAAGTGGGGAAAAAGGAATTGGAATTCCATCAGATGCTAACAGAGGCAGTTCCTCTACTCCCCTGCTCCTTTGTTCCATTCAATCAATATGTAATTAAGCTTAAATCCCAGTTTAACAATTTCCAGGGTTGAAAAGAACGGCCTTGTGCAGGGGGCTTGGAGGGGGGCCTGCTTCACCCACCAGGGCCTCATTGGATCTTCGTTCCCATTCACTCCTGCTGCCAGGGTATGAAGAATTCACAGCCAGTCCCTCTGCTTGCGGGGGGGCGGTGGAGGTTCAAGGTTCCAGAAATTGGGCTTGCCAGGTGGGGAGAAAGCTGGGCCTAGCCACTGTGATTCCCAGGTCAGTGGATGGTAGACCCATGGGCCCATAGGAAGTTTTAACTCCCAGAGAACCAAGCCCTGGTAGGGATCTGGAGAAGCTGGAGAAAGGGAGAAGCCAGAGATGCCCTTCAGACTCAGGCTGAACCCCGAAGAAGTTGACACATAGGCGGCAGTTATGGACAGCCACACTGGAGTGCCACTGATGGCATGCAGTGGGAGGAAGAAGAACCATTGGCCCAAGGACTGCATTGTGGACCCCCAAATCCAGGGAATCCACCTCCTCCTCCCCACTCTCCTACCTCTGACTCCACCCCCATGGATTACCCACTGGGGGCAAGGGTAATCGCTAGGCAGGAGATCCTACTTCAGCCAAGAAGGATCCTAAATCTGGCCTAACCTCTCTTTCTACCAGGCCACCTTGTCTCCTAAGACTTCTTCCTAAGATGTTTTCCTGCATTATGGCACTGGTCTCAGAAGACTCTCATCCTGGACAGTTTTCTCCACAGCAGTAATAGAAAAAAGTAGTGGTAGAAAGCTCACTGTGGGCAGGGAATGTATCCGTTTCTTGTTATATTGCACTCTTCCAAATGCTTAGTTCAGTGTTCTGCACAAAGTAAGAGCTCAATAAATATGATTGAATGAATAGTAGTAGTAGCAGCAGCAGAAATAGCAATGTAGACGTACTACTAGTAATAGTAGTAATATAATAGGACTAGTAGCAGCAGCATCAGTATTAGTAGTGAAGTAATATTTATTCAGTCGTATTTATTTATTGAGCACTTCCTGGGTGCAGAGCCCTATACTAAGCGCTTGGAAAATACAATTCAGCAACAAATAGAGACAATTGCTACCCAACAGTGGGCTCACAGTTTAGAAGAGGGGAGACAGACAACAAAACAAAACAGGTACCACTGTATGTATCATGATGAAATCACTGAATGAGGTGAGTATACAGCTACTAGTCACAGCAGCAGCTGCGGTAGTAGTAATAGTAATAATAATATAGTAGTACTAACAGCAGCATTGGTAGTAGTAGTAGTAACTTAGTAGTCCTAGTAGCAGCAGCAGTAGTAATAGCAGTAGTAATAATAGTAGTACTGGCTCAGTGGAAAGAGCCTGGGTTTGGGAGCCAGAGGTCATGGGTTTGAATCCCGACTCTTCCCCTTGTCAGCTGTATGACTGTGGACAAGTCACTTCACTTCTCTGTGCCTCAATTCCCTCATATGTAAAAGAGGGATGAAGACTGTGAGCCTCACGTGGGACAAACTCATTCCCCTGTATCTACCCCAGCACTTAGAACAGTGCTCTGCACGTAGTAAGCACTTAACAAATACCAACATTATTATTAGTGCTAGTAGCAGCAGTAGTATTAGAAGTAATGTAGTAGTACTTGTAGCAGCTGCAGCAGGAGTATATTAATGTTATAGTACCTTGTGCAGAGTACTATAATAAATGTTTGGGAAAGTACAATATCACAGTAATAATAGTAGTACTAGTAGCAGCGGTAGTATTAGTAAAAATATAGTAGTTCTAGTAACAGCAGTAGCAGTAAAAATAGTAGTACTATTAGCAGCAGTAGTATTAGTAGTAATATAGTAGTACTAGTAGCAGTTGCAGTAGGAGTATAGTAGTGCTATATTACCTTGTGCAGAGTACTATATTAAATATTTGGGAAAGTACAATATAACAGTAATAATAGTAATACTGGTAGCCGCAGTAATATTAGTAGTAATATAGTAGCCCTAGTGGCAGTTACAGTAGTAATAATAAGAGTACTAGTAGCAGCAGTAGTATTAGTAGTAATATAGTAGTCCCAGTTGCAGCTGCAATAGTAATAGTAGTAGAAATAATAGTAGCACTAGCAGCAGCACTAATATTAGTAGTAATATAGTAATCCTGGTAGCAGCTGCAGCAGGAGTGTAGTAGTGTTATATAGCCGTGTGCAGAGTGCTCTACTAAATGTTTGGGAAAGTACAATATAACAGTAATAATAGTACTAGTAGCAGCAGTAATTTAGTAGTCCTAGTAGCAGCTGCAGTATAGTAGAATAGTATTCTTCCCCTTGACTCTATTTATTGCCATTGTTCTTGTCTGCCTGTCTCCCCCGATTAGACTGTAAGCCTGTCAAAGGGCAGGGACTGTCTCTATCTGTTGCCGATTTGTACATTCCAAGCGCTTAGTACAGTGCTCTGCACATAGTAAGTGCTCAATAAATACTATTGAATGAATGAATGAATGAATATAGTAGTGTTAGTAGCAGCAGCAGTACTATAGTAGTACTAGCAACATTACTAGTAGAAGAGGTAGTAATAATAATAACAGTACTAGCAGTAGCAGAAGCAGCAGCAGTAGTAGAAATAGTAGTAGTAATAGCCGAACTACTAGCAGCAGTATAAATCAATCAATCGATGTTATTTATTGCACTCTTACCGTGTGCAGAGTATTGCTCTAAATGTTAGGGAAGTACAATACAGCAGGAATAATAGTAGTACTAGTAGCAGCAGTAGTATTAGTAGTAATATAGTAGTCCTAGTAGCAGCTGCAGTAGGAGTACAGTAGTCCCAGCAGCAGCAGTACTCTAGGAGTAGTAGCAACAGTAGTAGTAGAAGTAGTAGTAATAACGGTACTAGTAGCAGCAGTAGTAGAAATAGTAGTAGTAATAGCAGTATAGTACTAGCAGCAGTATAAATCAAGCACTGTCATTTATTGAATGCTTACAGTGTACAGAGTACTATACTAAATGTTTGGGAAAGTACAATATAACAATAAGAATGGTACTACCTATAGCAGCAGTAGTATTAGTAGTAATATAGTAGTCCTAGTAGCAGGAGCAGCAGTACTCTAGGAATACTAGTACTAGCAACAGTAGTAGTAGAAGTAGTAGTAATAACAGGACTAGTAGTAGCAGAAGCAGCAGCAATAGTAGAAGTAGTAGTAGTAATTACCGAACTACTAGCAGCAGTATAAATCAATCAATCGTTGTTATTTATTGAATGCTTACCATGTGTACTGTGCTAAATGTGTGGGAAAGTATAATATAGTAATAATAGTAGTACTGCAGCAGTAGTATTAGTAGTAATATAGTAGTCCTAGTAGCAGCAGCAGCGGTACTCTAGGAGTACTAGCAACAGTGTGGCTTAGTGGAAAGAGCACGGGCTTTGGAGTCAGAGGTCATGAGTTCGAATCCCAGCTCTTTCACTTGTCAGCTGTGTGACTGTGGGCAGGTCACTTAACTTCTCTGTGCCTCAGTTACCTCATCTGTCAAATGGGGAATAAGACTGTGAGTCCCACGTGGGACAACCTGATTGCCCTGTGTCTACCCTAGCACTTAGAACAGTGCTCTGCACATAGTAAGCGCTTAACAAATACCAACATTATTATTATTAGAAATAGTAGTAATAACAGGACTAGTAGTAGCAGAAGCAGCAGCTTAGTAGAAGTAGTAGTAATAGCCAAACTACTAGCAGCAGTATAAATCAATCGATGTTATTTATTGAATGCTTACCGTGAGCAGAGTGCTTTAGTAAATGTTTGGAAAAGTATAATATAACAGAGTGGGTAGACATGTTCCCTGCCCCAAAGCAGCAGCAGCAGTAGTAATAATTTTAATAATTATGGTATTGCTTAAGCAATTACTACATACCGGGCACTGTACAAAGCGCTGGGGCAGATACAAGCAAATTGGACTGGACACAGTCCCTGTACTACATGGGACTCACAGTCTCAATCTCCATATTACAGATGAGGTAACTGAGGCACAGAGAAGTGAAATGACTTGCCCAAGGACACACAGCAAGTAATAGAGTCAGGATTAGAACCCAGGACCTTGACTCCCACGCCCATGCTCTATCCGCTACACCATGCTGCTTCTCTTATTACTAGTAGTAGTAGTAGAAAGGGTATTGCGTATCTGTTGGGTGTATTACTCAGAAAAGTCCAAGTAATGTTCCCTGCCCATAAAAAGTTTCCACTCATTAATGGGAGAGACAGAAATTCAGATGAATATGGTAGAGAGTAGGAAACAGCAGTATAGAACAGCAGCATGGCCTGATGAAGAGACCATAAGATTGAGAGTCAGAGGACCTGGGCTCCAACACACTTGCTTGCTGGGGGAACTTGGGCAAGTTGCTTCACTTCTCTGAACCTCAGTTTCCTCATCTGTAAAATGAAGATTCACTACCCATTCTTCCCCAATCTAAGGTTCTGAGCTGCACTGTGGGACAGGCACTGGTCCGACCTGCTTCCAATGTATCTACCCCAGTTCTTAGTAGTCTGCTTGGTTCATAGTAAGCCCTTATCAAATGCCACAGTTATCATTAATAGGTTCTGTGGCTTCCCGTATAAGGTTCTCATGATGTCTTCATGTTACGTGGCATAACGTGTAATGTACATAACGTCATGAATGTCTTTTGTTTCTGGCTCAGCGAATGGAAGACTGGTACCTCCGCACCCCATTAGTTTCTCCCCCGGCTCCTACATCTCCCCTTTCCTAATAAGAGCCCAGTTTTCCAGTCTCCCCTTTGACAGGCTGAGGGATAACAAAGGCCAAGTTGGGGCTGGGGGGCTGGGGGGGGGTGCTGGTGGTGGGCTCAGGGGAGGGAGAATGGGGGCCACTTTATTCTCCCAGTCAGACATTCTTCTCTGGCATCCCCAGTTACTCAAGGCTCTCCCTCACAAAATTCCCATCCCCTTTTCTTTCCCCCACAACCTTCCAAAAGGATCCCAGCACTGAATTTGAGAAACCCCAGAATGGGTCCCCACCCAATAACAGGGGCTGAGCTCCCCATCCTGGTCACTAGCCTCCAGCCCCGGGCTTCCTGGAAGGAGTTAGGAAGGGGGATTTTTTTTTCCCCTTGTTAAACGACAATTTAGAGAGATGATTTGAGCCATTTCTCATCTTAAGAGCATCTCGCTGCACTAAATCTGGATTAAAAAAGAAAATAAAGGAGGCCTGCTTTTAATAAGCCCCATCGTGGCAGGGCCGAAGCACACCCAGGCTGATTAAGCATCAAGGAGCCTCTCGCTGCCTTGGGGAAATCTGATTACTGCCTTCTCCTGGGCCCATATTTCCTAAACAAATCGGTGACTCGCAGTCGTGGATGCTGAACATTCAAAGCATTTTCCATAAATATTTTAAACATGCCTGGAGATACAAATCTCCAAGAACGACCGGTTGTGCTGGGGTGGGGGCTGAGTCGGTGTCCGTCAGACTTCCATCTGGACCCTCGAATGGAGGGACGCTCCAGAAGAGAAAGAGAAGACTTGTACTTCTCAGGGTACCAGAGGTCATTTTGTCCATCTCCCCGCTTGTAGGCAAGATCACACCTAAAGCAGACCAGCCTGGTGACTCTATGTGTCCTGCAAGAGAGAGGGGCAACTGGCTTCCCAGAGAGATCTGGGGAGGTAGATTCCAACCTCCTATTCATTCAATCATATTTATTGAGCATTTACTGTGTGTAGAGCACTGTACTAAGTGCTTGGAATGTACAATTTGGCAACAGATAGAGACAATCCCTTCCCAACAATAGGCTCACAGTCTAGTAACTGCTGTGGTGTTTGTTAAGCGCTACTATGGACCTTCACTTCTGTAAGCGCTGGGATAGATATAATATAAGCCTCTCTGCAGAAACTCAGTAAGTAGCAAAATGGGTGGGCATACACTTCTCTTCCTCTTCTGTTCCTCCTTGATTTTGAAAAGTAAAGTGCACGAAAGAAAGGAGTTGGCAGAGAGAAGTATTAATAATAATGATGATGATGATGATGATGATGAAGGTGATAATATTTGTTAAGCATTTCCTATGTGCCAAACACTGGGGTAGATACAGAGAAGCAGATTGGACCCAGTCCCTCTCGCACATAGGGTTCACAGTCAAAGGAAGAAGAATAATAAGTATTTAGCTCCCGTTGAGGAATCTGAGGCCCAGAGAAGTTAAATGACTTACCCAAGGCCACACAGCAAGAAAAGGGCAGACCAGGGATTAGAACCCAGGTCTCTGACGCTTAAACCCATGCTCGTTCCACTAGGTCACGCTGCTTCTCCAAAAGGACAACCTGATGAGCTTGAATCTACTCTGGTGCTTTGTATAATGCTTGTCTCATAGTAAGTATTTAACAGGTACCATCATCATCATCATCATCATCATCACAACCCAGAGAACCATCCAGCCCCTGGATGACTGAATGAACCTTGCCAGGCTGGGCTGGTGTCAGAGTCTGTGACCTGCAGTATAGCTCCTGATTAGAGAAGTCATTTGCCTCTGAACAAACTTAGTTCTCTCCAAACCAAACCTTTGCCCCTGAGTCATTTCTGGTCTATCATCTCCTGCCCAGATTGCACCAACCTCTCCTGATGATTTATGGGCCTGGGCAGTGGCCTTCTTTGGGAGAAAGGGAAGTTCAGAGTAAATTAGAAAGGAAGGACCACAAGCTGATACTGGGGTTGGAAGGAAGACCTTTTAAGGTCCATTTTCAGGCTGGGACTGGCCTGCCAAGCTTGGGTTGGGCCCCAGGACAGCTGGGCCAGTGACTCTAACAGTTTCCAGGTCAGCCTGGCAGACCGCACTTCCTCCCAGAGACTGTGGCTAGAGGTTCAGCTTTTGTGAATTCACCAGGGAAGCTGCCCCCTTCTCCCCATGGGGACCACTTTCTCCAAGGTCTCCAACAACACCCCTCCTTAGCAAATCAACAGACTCTATCTAGATCCCAATACCTCATGGATGCCTCTGACACTATGGCCTGCCCCCTTCTCCCGGAAACACTACCTTACTTTGGCTTCACTGACACTACCCTCTCCTGGTTCTCCTCCTACCTCTCTGGCCGCTCCTTCTCAGTCTCCTCTGTCAGGTTTTCCTCAGCCTCCAACTCTTGAACTCCCTCAAAGCTCACTTCTGGGTTCTTTTCCATTTTTCAATCTACACTCACTCCCTTGGTGAGCTCATCTGCTCCAATGGCTTCAACTACCACCACTATGCAGATAACTCCCAAATCTACATCTCCAGCCCTGTCCTCTCTCCTCTGCAGCCTCACAGCTCCTCTTGCCTCCAGGATGTGTCTTCATGGATATCCCACCGGCACCTCAAGCTCAACATGTTCAAAACTGAAGCCCTCATCTTCCCTCCTAAATCCTCTTCTCTACTAACTTTTCCCATTACACTGGAAAACACCACCATCCTCCCATTCTCTCAATCTCATAACCCTGGTGTTATCCTTGGCTCCAAATTTCCTTTCCACCTAAAAGGCTACCACACTGTTCCAGGCACTTACTGTATCCCACCTTGATTACATCAGCCTCCTCACTGAATTCCTTGCCTCCTATCTCTTCCCTTCTGCACACATCACTCTTCAAAAAAGTTATTATCCATCCAACTTCACATTATATCACACAGAACCTCTTGATAATTGGCTTCAAGGCATTCATTTAGCTTTCTCACTCTTAATTTATCCACTCTCTTCTCCCACTACACTCCAGGTTGCATTTTCCATTCCTCTTGAGCTAACCTACTCACTGGGCCTCATCCTCATCTCTCCCAGTATGGACCTCTTCCTCTCATCCTCCCCATTGCCCAGAACGCCCTCTTTTTTCATATCTGACAATACTCAGGTCTCTCCATCTCCAATCCCCTTCTGAAATCACACCTCCTCCAGGAGGTCTTCCCCCTCTAATTTCTAATCTCTCCACCTCTTATCCCAACTGCCACATGAGCACTTCTGGATCACCCAAGCACAAGCAAGTCACTGTAGAACTGATGTATATACTTTATATACTCTTTGGCTTCCTTCTATATATTACTTTATTGTCAGTCTCGCCGTGTAGATTGTAAGCTCTTTGAGGGCAGGGATCATATTTACCATTCTTATTGTACTTTCCAAGTGCTTTGAATGCTTGGACCACAGTAGACAGTCAATAATTGATGGATGGATTATTGATTTGTTGGTAAGTAATGCAGTCAACTCCTTGTTCCTTCCCAGCTGCCTGCAGACCCAGGCCCTTGGGTTTCCTGTCCCCTTGCTTTCCACCCTAATTTCACTCCCAGTTCCCCCACAACCATCTCCTCCTTCTCTTCCTCCTCCTCCTGCTCTTCCTCCACCTCCTTCTTCTCTGTCACTGCCTTTCATGCCCCTAACCCAACAGGAGTCAGGGTCATTTACATCCCAG
Organism: Ornithorhynchus anatinus; assembly: GCF_004115215.2. Classification (NCBI taxonomy): domain Eukaryota; kingdom Metazoa; phylum Chordata; class Mammalia; order Monotremata; family Ornithorhynchidae; genus Ornithorhynchus; species Ornithorhynchus anatinus. The sequence goes on along the minus strand of NC_041732.1, from coordinate 12,508,907 downwards.
AAGACAGGGACCTTTGGAGTCAGAAGTAGTTGGAGCAGCAGCAACAATAACAGTGAGATCCCTAGTGGAAACCAACAGCATTGAGCTGTTAAATATATTAGCTGAAAGGATAGAAATAGACTTCAGGGAAATAATGTTGAGAGAGCAGGGAGACAGGTTTGCAAGTTAGGGGTGCTAAGAAGGGGGCCATGAAAGCTGTGAGAACAGGGGAATGGGGAGGAAGGATAGAGTTGGTTGAGGCCAGCTTACATTACCCTGACAGAAAAATGGTTATGTAGGCAACTTCTGGACTTCCTAAGCACTAGGAGAGGAAAATAAAATTAGAAGACATGATCAACCAATAAGTGAGTGATATTTATTGATTATTTACTGTGTTCAGGGAACTGTACTAAGCACATGGGAGAGTACAGTGCAGATTAGTTGGTAGACACGTTCTCTGTCCACAAGGAGCTTTCAGGATTCCAGGCCTCAAGGAACTTCCAAGTAGTATTTATTAAATGCTTACTGCCTGCAGAGTGCTGGGGAAAAGTATACAAGTGGGAATTAGAGAATTCAAGTACAGCAAAATTTGCGGGTCTGGCAGGTAATTCTTTCAGATGGACTCAGGATAATTAGTTCAGTGCTGCCCTAACTGGAGTGATTGGCTACCTATAGCTTTCTAGGATCTCTGCTGAGGAAGTTGAAGGTCTGGCACACCTGACTTCTCATCCTGACTCTGTTATCAATTCTCCTGAGGGATGTTGGGTTCATCCCATAAGATTGCCTCTTGCCAGGGCTAGCAGGGTCCTCGGGGCGGGGCGAGGGGGTGGGGGAGGGAAGCTGGACAGCTGGGAAGAGCTGCCATGTTGGACGCTGAAGGAGGTGACTCTTTGTGTGGGGCGTAGGGGTGGGCGTTCATTCCATGATGACCCGAGACAAGGATCGGGGGAATAAAAGACAGCCCTAGGGGTTTAACCACAGCAACCAAATTCCCACTTCCTGGGATCTCATCTATCTCGATATCATCTATCTCATCACTGACCTCTCGCCCACATCTTGCCTCTAGTCTGGAATGCCTTCCCTCCTCATATCCGACAGACAATTACTCATCCCTGCTTCAAAGCCTTATTGAAGGCACATCTCCTCCAAGAGGCTTTTCCTAACAGCCCACTTTTCCTCTTCTCTCACTCCCTTAAGTGTTGCCCTGATGTGGTAGAGAGAGCATGGGCCTGGGAGTCAGGAGGTTATAGGTTCTAATTCCAGCTCTGCCACTTGTCTGCTGTGTAGCCTTGGGCAAGTCATTTAGTTCTCTGGGCCTCAGTTACCTCCTCTGTAAAATGAGGATTGATGCTGTGAACCCCATGTGGGACAGTGACTGTGTCCAACCTTATTTGCTTGCATCCACCCCAGCACTTAATACAGTGCCCCGCACATAGTAAGTGCTTAACAAATGCCATAATTATTATTATGTCTGCAATTTATTTATTTATTTATATTAATGTCTGTCTCCCTGCCTCTAGACTTTGTTGTGGGCAGACGATGTGTCTGTTTATTGTTGTATTCTCCCAAGCACTTAGTAAACTACTCTGCACACAGGAAGCACTCAGTAAATATGATTGACTGACTGACTAAGGCCTTCTTGTCAGACCAGGGCTACTCATTAGTAATTAATTAATTTTGGTATTTGTTAAGCACTATGTGCAAAGCATTAGAGTAATGGTACTTGAGTGCTTGCCTTCCACTGAGCACTGGACTAAATGCTGAGGTGCAGACAAAATAAGAGAATTCAGTCCTAGCCCCTAGCCCCTGAATGGGCTTCCAGTCTCAGAGGAGTAGATGCAGGGACAGACATTCACAGACCGGTCTGGGAGGGCACGTGAAAACTAGAATCAGAAGCAGAGGCCAAAGGAGGGTCACCCGACCAGGTCTCTGAGTCTCCTGTAGGGTTCAAAAAGATCCTAAATGGTGGCTCTTGGGCCTGTATGCTCTTTGAAGCCAGTCCCCTATTTATCCTAAAATCCCTATCTGCTTTCCAAGTTCATGAACAAAAGGAAAAGTCAGTCCTTCTGATCTGTGCAGCAACATTAACAAAAAGAGCAGTCCTTGGAAGGGTTGAAGGGGTGGTCCTGAGGATTGTCCCCTACCCGGAGCCAGGCCAGGAGGTCCCTGAAGTAGCAGGGTCCTGGCCCAGATGGGCTCCAGGTACACAAGACCTCTCATCCCTGCTGTCGTTACATCTTTCCCTGTCTGAGATACGTCAACTAGAACCTCGTGGTCCTGCCTCAGGGTCCTGCCCTGAAAGACCAGTTGTCTCTAGCTGAGCTCAGGGTTTCTCAGCCAATAACGACACCCCAGATTCTGGAGGGGCTTCATCTGCACAGCACAAGGCCTGCAGAACTACAGGATTCGTAGTTAGCATTTTACGAACTAATCACGCCCCGCCTCACTGGAGATGGCTAAAAAAAGATTGACCCTAAGAAACCCTCGGTCCCTGTCAGCCCTAGGATTCCATGGCTACCACTGCATCCTGCTAGAAAATTGCACTTGACTCTATGCAGGGAAAGGACCTGAGGAGGGGAAAAAAAGCCAACTCAGTGCTGGTTGCTGAATGGTCACCCAGGCAGGGGAAGACAGAGTATATGCAGACAGAGAGGTTGACAGATGCTTCAGGCTCACGGGTGAAGGGAAGTCCCCAACCATCCTGGGTTCCGTCCAGCCTTGGCTGTGCCACGGGGCACCCAGGACATAGGGAGTATGGCACCAGAAGCCTGGTAACAGAGCTGGGACTTCCACTTTCTCTTCTTGATGATGATGCAGTCTCCTAGCAGGAATGAGGGATGAGACTTGTCCCTGGTGACCTCAAGACTGAGAACCCATGGGGAAGAATTGGTTAATTTGCTGCTGGTCCTCACTAGCGTGGCCTAGTGGATGAAGAACGCATCTGGGAGTCAGAAGGTCCCAAGTTCTAATCCAAGCTCCACCACTTGTCTGCTATCTGACTAAACATTGCTGGGCCACAGTTCCTTCATCTGTAAAATGGGAACAGGAACTGTGTCCAACCTGATTATCTAGTACCTACTGCAGTGCCTGGCACATAGTAAGCACTTAATAAAAACCACAATTGTTATTATTATGCTGCCATCCTGGCCAGCGAGGTGCTCACTGGGTCTGGAGTGCAACAGGGATTAAGCAGGTCGGGGTAAGGCACATTTTGTTCCAGTGGTATTTATTGAATGCTTATGAAGCTCAGATCACCCTTCTAAGCACTTAGGAGAGTCCAATACAACAGAGTTGGCAGACATGTTCCCTGCTAGCAATGAGCTAAGAGTCCAGGGAACTACATGTTGCAAATTACACCCGAGGATTTTTTTTTTAGAGTGCCAAACTAACAGGTTAGTGACCACGATGTGACCTAACACCGGGACCTCACGAGTGGTATCGTTAGTTGCCACTGTGGTCTTCCCACCCGTGTAAGCCACTTTCTATCATTATTATTATTATTATTATTATCAACATTACTAGTATTATTGTTGTTTGCTATTTACTAATTTTCAATTAATTTGTTGTTAATGAATTATCATTTTATAATTTAAGCTTTTACCATGTACTTACACTATGGTAAGTGCTGGGGTAAATATTCAGTCCCCTTCTCAAACAGGGCTCTCTAAGCAGGAGGGAGGAGAGATATTGAATCCCCATTTTACAGAGGAGGAAACTGAGGCCCAGAGAAGTGTTAGCTCGTTGAGGGTAGGGAACATTTCTACCAACTCTGTTGTTTTTTTCTCACTGAAACACTTAGTAAAGTGTTCTGCACACAATTTGACTGATTTATTGATTGAAGCAACTTCCCCAAGGTCACACAACAAGCAAGCAATGGAGCTGGGATTAGAACCCAGGTCTCCTGGCTCCCAGGCCTCTACTCTTTGCAACTACAATTCTTACTGGCTCCACTCTGATGGCTTTTAGGATGTGGTCAGCGGGCCTGTGCCACGTTACATGGTTGGCATCCGAGTCCACCCTGTATTTCCCAAGCAGTCCCTCCTTAGAAGTCCATCAGGTCAGGTGTCAACCGACACATGTCCAGGACTCATTGTCCAGGCTCTGCCCAGAACAAAGTGGCTGCCACTTCTGTAAGAAATCTGTTCTGTTCTCTGAAGATTCCTCACCTAGGACTCTCTGTCAGCGAGGAGTGAGGATGAGCCCACATCTGCCTCAGGGAAAATGGTATGGATCAAAGCCCTTCCCTTCAGAAAATCACAAAGTCACGTCTGTCTGGGAGGGCTCTGGAAAGAGCTGCTGTCAGGCCCAGCTCCCCAGAGTCGCCTCTCTGCCCTTTCTGCCTTTGGACTTGCTGGGCAGTGCGATACTATTTTATTTTCTAGCTTGTCACTCAGGTGGCTGCCTCCTGGCCTTAGGCCGCTCCAACGGTGATTTTGCAGCCTGACAATGGGAGAGGAGGCGTAGACTGGCAGGATATGGGGAGGATGGGGAATTAGTGGGATGGGGGGAGGGACCTTGAAAGTGGGGAGGAGGGAAGAGGAGTAGATCAATCAGTCAGTCAATCAATGGCATTTACTGAGTGCTTACTATTTGCAGAACACTGTACTAAGTGCTTGGGAGAGAATTAGCAATCATGTTCCCCGCCCAATCTGAGTTTACAGACTAGAGGGGGAGACGGGCATAAGCATAAATAAATAATTTATAATATGCAGTTTAAAGATATGTACAGAGGGGAAATGGCAAAAGCAATGTGGCCTAGTGGAAGCATCTCAAGTCAGGGAATTGGGAAATCTGGGTTCTAATCCTATAGGTGGTACACTTGTTGTGGAAAGAGAATGTGTCTATCAACTTTCTTGTATTTGCAATTTCCCAAATGCTTAGTATAGTCCTCTGCACCTAGTAAGTGCTCAAAAAATGACATTGACTGATTGATTAATCCCAGCACAGCTACTTGCCTGTGGTGTGACCTTGGGCAAGTCACTTAATAACAATAACTGTGGCATTTGTTAAGTTCTTACTTTGTGTCAAGCTCTGTATTGAGGATCGGGGTAGGTACAAGACAATCAGGTTGGACACAATCTCATCCCATCCAGGGTTCATAGTCTAAGGGGAAGAGAGGAAAGGTATTTTACCCTCATTTTACAAATGAGGTAACTGTGACAGATAAGTTTTAAGTGATCTACCCAAGGTCACACAGCACCCAAGTGGCTGAGCCAGGATTATAACTCAGTTCCTCTGACTCCCAGGCCCATGTTCCTTCCATTAGGCCATGCAACTTCAAACTCTATCATTCTTCTAACACAATCTCTCTGTGCCTCATCTGTAAAAAATGGGGCTAAATCTCCTGTTCCTCTTGCTTATAATGGGAGTCCTATGTGGAGCAGACACTGTATCCAATCTGCTCATCTTGTATCTATCTCAGTGTTTAATTCTGCGCTTGCTCATAGTAAGTGTTAAACAAATGCCACACTTATCATTATTATTGTTATTATTTTGGAATCAGTCAGTCTTATTTACTGATTGCTCACTGTGTGCAGAAAACTGTACTATGCTTAGGAGAGTTCAATATCACAGAGTTGGGATATTGCCTTCTCACAAGAAGCTTACAATCTAGAGAAGTGGGAAGAGGAAATCGTTTGCAGAGGGATAAATGGAGGGGTTACTGCTGTCTCTCAGACACCTTCAACAAACCCTAAGCTCACATCTATGTCCACGCTATACACTGTAAGTGACCTGTATACTGCAAACTCCTCGTGGGTGAGGATCTTGGGGAAGCAGCTTGGCTCAGTGGAAAAAGCCTGGGCTTTGGAGTCAGAGGTCATGGGTTTGAATCCTGGCTCTGCCACTTGTCAGCTGTGTGACTGTGGGCAAGTCACTTAACTTCTCTGTGCCTCAGTTACCTCATCTGTAAAATGGGGATTAACTGTGAGCCTCACGTGGGACAACCTGATTACCCTGTATCTACCCTAGCACTTAGAACAGTGCTCTGCACATAGTAAGCGCTTAACAAATACCAACATTATTATTATTATCTTGTCAACTAATTCTATTGTTTTCTCCCTAGCACTTAGTACTGTGCTCTGCACATAATAAATGCTCAATAAATACAATTGATTGATTAATAAATCCCACTGTAATTAGGATGGCCCCAGCCGGGAGAGCTCCAGTGGGGCTGCCCTCTCCTCTACGGTGAATCCCTTCATACCCCTCTGCCTCCTCTCTCACTTAGGGGCTCTGAAGCGACTGAGAAAATTGCCTGCAACTTTGATTATTAAGTTCGCCTCCAGCTTTTGAAACCCTTCCCTCCTCTTCTATCTAGAAAAGACATTATCTATCTTCCCCTTTTCCCATCTCTTTGCAGCTTTCAGGAAGACTCAGTAACATCATGGTACAGTGGATGAAACAAAATATGCAAGCAGGACAGAGCGTCGATGCAAGTGTGCATGGGTGTATGGGTGTGTGTGTGTGTGTGTGTGTGTTTTTGTTTAAATGGGCACAAGTGATTATGAAGATGTCTGGTTCAGAATGTTTTGTATATTTGTGGTATTTGTTTTTTCCTTCTTTACATTTTTCTGCATCAGAGACGATCCGTCATTTTTCTTCCCGGTAATGATGTTGACCTGATTAAAATTTTTATTGGATTTTACAAAATAATTTCATACATAACATTCCCTGGAGCCCTGGAGGGAGAAGTAGATGGTGGAGGAGGGGGAGCAGAAATGGAGAGAAGAGTTTATTAAGAGTGAGGTGGAAAGAGAAAACCTTTTTATTTTCCACCAAACTGATTTCAAGATATGGAGGATAGAATTGGGATTCTGCCTTTTCAATACTGTTCTCACAGTAGGCTCAGGTTGTTGTTGTTTATGGTATTCGTTAAATGCTTTCTGTGTGCCAGGTGCTGTACTAAGCACTGAGGTAGATACAAGTTAATCAGGTCGGATAAAGTCCCTGTCCCACCTGAAGCTCATAGTCTTAATCCCCATTTTACAGATGAGGTAATTTAGGCACAGAAAAGTGAAGTGATTTGCCCAAGGTCAACCAGTAGACAAGTGGCAGACTGGGATTAGAACCCAGGTCCTCTGAATCTCAGTTCTGTGCTCTTTCCATTAGGCGACTGCTTCTCTTCTCACTTAACTGGAAGTGAGGAAACTAAGTCTTTATTTCCTACTGTGTCACCTATGCACTTGGATCGGTACTCTCTAATCACTTAATATCCACCCTGCTCTGAGTTCCACCACATTTCTGTACAAATCCATAATTTATTTCAGTGTCTGTCTTCCCCTCTAGACTCCAAATTTTTTGTGGGCAAAGGAACATATCTACCAACTCTTTTCTACTGTTCATTCCTGCGCATAATAAGCACTCAGTAACTACCACTGACTAATGGATTGAAACAGGCCTAGACTTTGTGACTTCTGCTGATGTCTTTTCCCTCTGAAAAGTGGAAGGGACTCTGGGGGAGGGGTCACCGGCAGTAAGATCTCCAGACCTGCTGGAGCCAGGCAGATGCCCTATCTTGCTCATTCCAGCTCTCTGACTAGGCTTGAGGGTTTCCAGTCAGTCACATCTCCTCCGGGAGGCCTTCTCTGATTAATCCTACGTCTTCCCCCCCATTTCCCTTCTTCTGCCACTTCAACACTTCCGCATCACCTAAGCACTTGGGGACTCATCCTGCCTCCCTGGTGCATATAGGTAAAGATCTTAATAATCATCATTATGGTCTTTTTAAAGAGCTTACTATGTGCCTAGTACTGTGATAAATGCTGAGGTAGATATAATCCAACCCAATCAATCGATCGTATTCATTGAGCATTACTGTGTGCAGAACACTGTACTAAGTGCTTGGGAGAGTACAATACAACAGAGTTGGTAGACACGTTCCCTCCTACAGTGAGCTTACAGTCTAGAAGGGGAGACAGAAATTATTATAAATAAATAATTTATAGATATGTTCATAAGTGCCGTGGGGCTAAGGCTGGGATGAATACCAAATGCCCCCAGGGGACAGATCCAATCAATCAATTAATGGTATTTATTGAGGCCTTACTATGTGTAAAATACTGTACTAATCCCTTGGGAGGGTCTGTCTGTTTCCTCCCATCACACTTTAGGCTCTTTGTAGATAGGGATGTTGCCTACTAACTCTATTGTATGTTCCACACAGCCAAACTCAATCAATGGTATTTACTGAGAGCTTACTATGTGCAGAACACTTCATTAAGTGCTTGGAAGAATACAGTACAACACAGCAGACACGTTTCCTGCCCATAAAGAGTTGCTCAGTAAATAATATTAATAGTAATAACAACTGTGGTATTTGTTAAAGTCTTATTATGAGCCAAGAACTGTACTAAGCTCTGAGGGAGTTGCAAAATAATCAAATCGGACACAGTCCCTCTGCTCATAGGGTTCCCAATCTAATTACTATTGATTGATTCATTCATTCAGGACTGAAAAGACCCAAAATAGAGGCCCTCAGGCCTGTTAGGACTTTAAAGATTGTCCCTTCCCCTTTCCTGTCCCCCACTGAGGTCGTTCCCTCACTCAAAAGGAAACATTGGCATCTCTTTGGAAGACCGTGCACTTCCCAGGAGGGAGACAGGTGTGCTCTCCCTGCTAGTCAGGTTGAAAGCCAAAGCTAAAATTTCTCTCTCCCTTCCCTGTGCTTCCCTCCACCCTGCCTGCCCCTTCGTCTTCTCAATCACGCCTACCTTGGGGATCATGAAAGCGAGGTGGGTTTCCCCTTATCCCATGCTATCCAATCAGGGGAACCCCCAACACTCACTACCACTAAACTTGCTTCCTCTACTGTTTGGAGATGTTCTGTGTACAACTTTAATTTATGTCCTTCCTGCAGGAACAGCTCCACATTCATTCAATAGTATTTATTGAGCACTTACTATGTGCAGGGCACTGTACTAAGCGCTTGGAATGTACAAATCGGCAACAGATAGAGACAGTCTCTGCCCATTGACGGGCTTACAGTCTAATTGGGGGAGACAGACAGTCAAAGATGCTCCTCAGGTCCAAACTGGAGCCTTCAAGACTGTCCGCCTTAGACTGGTACTTTGCGGAGAGCAGGATATGAGGCAGGCTCCGAGTTCCCTGCTAATCACTGCTACTTCACCCCTGCCCTTGGTTACATCCTCCATATTTGGGGAGGGAATGTTTGAGGGTCTTTTTTGAGAGCAGGCCCTGTGGTACAGGCACTGGGTCCAATCCAATTGGCACAGAGTTTGGCACATAGTAAGTGCTTATCATTATTATTACTCATAACCTTCCCAAGGAGTTGGTCCAGTTCTGCTGCCTCTTTCTCCTTCCTATCCTCTTAATTTGGTCATTCTTGAAGTCTTGTCTGGACAGATGTCGGGACTTTTCCTGCTTGTGCTTATGCTTACTCTTCTGACCTTCATTTTCTAGTAATAAATCCCCCCAGAGCCATCAGCTCCTTGTCCAGTCCCTCCCCAGGTAACTCCAAACCCACCGCGATCATAGATTGAAATGGAGTGTGGCGCTTGGAGTGTTTTTAGTGTGCCGAGCACTTTGCTAAGCACTAGGATAAATATAAAAGATGCAGATGACATGCAGTGATCCATCCCAGTCCACTTAAGGCTCCCAGGCTAAAGGGGAGGGAAAACTTGGTGACCTGGAGAGTATGCTGACCAGAAGATCAGTCAATCTATTATTGCTACCTATTAAACACTTACTGTGTGCAGAGCACTGTACTAAGCACTTGCGAGAGTACAATACAACAGAGTTGGGTGACACGATCCCTGGCTTACTGCTCCTCCCCCTCTCCCTTGCCATCCCCTCAGCACTGTACTCATCTGCTCAACTGATTAGACCGTAAGCCCGTCAAACGGCAGGGACTGTCTTTATCTGTTGCCGACTTGTTCATTCCAAGCGCTTAGTACAGTGCTCTGCACAAAGTAAGTGCTCAATAAATACTATTGAATGAATGAATGAATAAATGAATGAATGCCCACTGTATGCCCCTCAGGAGAGTGTCATAAGGAACTTTGAGAGCTCCCCCAGCCCCTCTCCTCTGAGGTTTTCAGTTTGGCTTTCCTGATGCTCTGATTTTCTGGCCATCTCCAGAGGAAGCAGGTCAGAAGGCTCTCTCAGGTGAAGGCCACAGGAGTGGGGCCGGGATTTCATTTTCAACCCCCCACCCCAGGTGTCCTGACCACTAGATCTGAGGGGGTACCAGTGGTCCAGCTTTGGTTACACCCTGTTTCTCAGCTGGTCTGTCTGCTGCTCAATCCAGACACAGCACCGAAAGCCCTTATGTCTGCTAGTTCTATTTTTAGGGGTTGGGCCTCCCTACACCTCAGTTCCTGTCCAGTTCCACAGATTGAAAGAGATGTCTGGTTTGAAAGAGACGTGAGAGAGGAGTACAAAGGAGTTTGGGCTAAAAGTGTGTGTGTATGTGTGTGTGTGTATGTGTGTGTGTGTGTTGGGGGTGGGAGTGGGGGTGGGAGGGGTCCCCTGGGAAGAACAGGCAAACTCAGCATAATCCCACAAAACTGTGTGAATGACATCATCATTCTCTGCCTCATGCTCAGCGTAACATATGTGACAACCTGGGTGCCTTGGTGTACAGCACCGAGAAGGCCCACTGGTGACCATCCTGAACCTACTCTTCCTCAGAGTCCATCACTAAATCCTGTTGATTCGACCTTCACAACATTGCTAAAATCCACCCTTTCTTCTCCATCCAAACTGCTATCACATTAATCCAAGCACTTATCCTACCCCAACCTGATAACCGTATTAGCCTCCTTGTTGACCTCCCTGCCTCCCGTCTCTCCTCACTCCAGACCATTCTTCACCCTCCCGACCGGATCATTTTTCTACAAAAACTTTGGGCCATGTTTCTCCACTCCTCAAGAAAATCCAGTGGTTGCCCATCCACCTCCACATCAAAAAGAAACTCTTCACCAGTGGCTTTAAAGCCATTTATCATCTTGCCCCCTCCTATCTCACCGCACAATTCTCCTACTGCAACCCAGCCTGCACACTTGGCTCCTCTAACACTAACCTTCTTAGTGTACCGCGATCTTGCCTATCTCGCCTCCGACCTTTCACGCATGTCCTGCCTCTGGCCTGGAACACCCTCCCTCCTCATATCTGACAATTACTCTCCCCACCATCAAAGCCTTATTGAAGGCACATCTCCTCTAAGAGGTCTTCCTTAACTAAACCCCCCTTTCCTCTTCTCCCACTCCCTTCTGTATAACCCTAACTTGCTCCCTTTATTCATCTCCCCTCCTATCCCTTCTACACTTATGTATATATCTATATTAATTCTGTCTCCCCCTCTAGACTGTAAGCTTGTTGTGGGTAGGGAACATGCCTGTCATATTGTTATACTGTGTTCTTCCAAGCACTTAGTACAGTGCTCGACACACAGTCAATCAATCATATTGAGTGCTTATTGACTGACTGACTGACAGGAAACCCAGGGATAGGAAAAGAAAATCAAGGAAATTTTCCTTTTCCCTGACCTGCCAGTGGCTCCCTTGGTAATCCACCAAGATGAATAGCAGAAGCAATATGGTCTAGTGGATAGAGCAAGGCTTGGGAGCCGGAGGATCTGGGTTCTAATCTCTGTTCTGCCACTTACTGGCTATGGGATCTTGGGCAAATCACTTAACTTCTCTATGCATCAGATACCTCACCTGTAAAATTAGGTTTAAAATTGTGAGCCCCAAGTAGGTCATGGACTATATCCAACCTTATTATCTTGTATCTACCCCAGTGTTCAGTTCAGTGCCTCTCACATATTAAGCACTTAAATACCACCAAAAAATTTATCTGTTCCTCCATTTCCTCAACTGCAAAATGGGGATTCAATACCTGTTCCCCCTCTTACTTAGAGTAGAACAGGGACTCTATCTGGACTGATTAATGCGTATCTACCCAGTACTTGGAACAGTGCTTGACACATAGTAAACACTTAACAAATACCGTGAGGAAAAAAAAAGCCCTTGCAGATTCCAGCACAAGGTTCCAGAACCTCGTGGGTGGAAGTTATTTTAGCCAAGCCAGTGGATATCAAAAATAAAATGAGAAACCAAGGAAGTTGCACCATTTCCAGAGAGTCCGATAAGCCAAGTCAAGTGTAAACAGCCTAGACCCATCCAAATATTTGTTAGGTTGCCAAGTAACCAAGCAAAATGTCCCCATCTAAACAGTATCCGCAGAGATGGGGACTTGAACGGGAATTTAAACAGACATTTACTGGCCAGAATCTGAGCGTCTTCGGGAAGCATCCAAAGGCCCTTTATGCTTTCACCTCAACCGTTAGCGCTCCCCACCCACTCCCTCTTCTCCCTCCCCAATCCTTTCTAATCTGCCGATTTAGAGGCAGGGGAAGCAGGAAATAGGCTCAGCTGATGCCCCATTTGAAATGTAGCCCGTGTCTAAGCTGAGCACATACCAGAGAAGAGAACTAGGACACATGTTTTCTTTATGTGCTATAATGGGGAGCGGACAATTCCCTTGACAGGCCTGATGGGGTGGTGGTGACTTCCACTATTAATAATAATGGCGATGATGATAATAGTAATAATTGTGGCATTTGTTAAGTCTTTAGTATGTCCTTCTATCTCCTCCAAGAGTCCTTCCTTGATTAAGCCCTCTTTCCCCTACTCCTTCTCCCTTCTGTGTCATCTATGCCCTTGGATCTGTACCCTTTGAGCACTTGGTGTTCACCCACCCTCAGCCCCTCAGCACTTATGTACCTATCCATAACTGATTTATTTATATTAATGTCTGTCTCCCCCCCAATACTATAATCTCACTATGGGTTCGGAATGCATCTACCAACTCTGTTATACCCTCCTAAGTACTTAGTACAGTTCTCTGCATGCAATAAGCTTTCAATAAATACCACTGATTGACTGATAGACTGATTGCTAACAACTGTGGTAGATGTGACACAATCAGATTAGGCACCGTCCCTGTCCCACATGGGGCTCACAGGCACAGACACTGTTCTAAACATGGGAGTAGATACAAGATAATAGTAATAACAATAATAATAATATGTGTTTAGCACTTACTATATGTGCTTATTGTGTGCACTGTACTAAGTGCTGGGGTGGATACAAGCAAATCGAGCAGGACACATTCCCTGTCCCATGAGGGGGTCACAGTATCAATCCCCATTTTATAGATGAGGAAACTGAGGCACAGAATTTGCCCAGGGTCACAGAGCAGGCAAGCTGTGGAGCCAGGACCAGAAGCCAGGTTCTTCTGACTCCCAGGCCTATGCTCTACCTACTGGGCCAAGCTGCTTCTCTGGCCTTGCCGACTTCTTGGGGTAAAAGACTGCATAACTTTGGCAGTTTATGCTTTGGCTTAGAACTTCCTAACACCAAACTTCAGTAGGGGCCCCTCCACCTGGAGTGGTGGGGTTTGGTGAACAATTTGCCCCGCTCTCTGATCAGTAGGTCAATCAATCAACAGGAATTCCTGAGCACCTTCTGTGCACAAAACCACGTGTTAAGAGTGTTAGGAGACATGACCCTGTCCTCAAGGAGTTTATAATCTAGTGGGAGGGAGGAGCTCCATGGCGATTTTGCCAATTCCAACCTGCTCCTTCTCATCCTTTGCCCACCTGACCTGCTTGACCAGGATGCTGGGGTTCTTGCAGCTGTGGATCGCCACTCCCCGCACCCCACCCTACCCAAACCTCAAAGCAGAAGTTGCTGGGTCCAAAATGATGGAAGGTAAAAGCTTCCCCTTTCTGCCCCTAGCAGAGCCCAAGAGCAGAAGCAAAGCCAGTTGGAAACAAATCTCCCACTCCCTTCTATATTGCCTGATTTGCTCCTTTTATTCATCGCTCCTCCCAGACCCACGGCACTTATGTACATGTCTGTCTTTCCCTCAGTTTATTGTTATATTGTACACTCCCAACTGCTTAGTACAGTGCTCTGCATACAGTAAGTGCTCAATAAATACGAATGAATGAATGAATGTTTGAATCCCTATTTTACAGATGAGGTAACCCAGGTACAGAGAATTTAAGAGACTTGCTCAAAGTCACATAGTAGATAAGTGGCAGAGTTGGGATGAGAGGACAGGTCCTCTGACTACCATTCCCATGCTCTTTCCATTAGCCCATAAAGGATTCACATCACTCCAGAGCAAAGGGTAGACAAAGATCATTGGGTCCAGCCCCCTGACTCAGGTTTCTCCAGGCAGTGGGAGGCTCTAGGTGATGGCGCCAGCAGAGGGGGTTCATACGACTAGCCTCAGAGCCCCAGGGAACAGGCCCAGTTGCTCCCCTTATTCCTTCATCTCCACATCTGCCTCTCCCATGAGCCCTTTGGAGTCGTCAGTCAGTCAATAATATTTATTGAGTGCTGACTGTGTGCAGAGCACTGTACTAAGGGTTTGGAAGAACACTTAGTTTCCCATGAACCTTTTGGAGTCTCTCCCGGATCCCTTAGTTTAGTGAAAAGAGCACAGGACTGGTTCTCGAGAAGTGCAGATTTGAGTCCTACATCTGTCATTGGCCTGCTGTGTGACCTTAGCCAAGTCAATTAGCTCTCTGAGCCTCAGTGTCCTCATCATAAAATGGGAATGAAATAGTCTGTGAGCCCCAAGTGGAGCCGGCACTGTGGGCAATCACATAACCTTGAATCTACTCTGACGCTTTGTACATTCTTGGCTCAGAGTAAGCGTTTAATAAATGCCACTGTTATCATTATTGTTATCGTTACTATTATTGTTATCTCACCGGGCCGGCCCAAAGAAGGGGAATTTGGGGGGCGGGGGTGGATGGGGCTCCAGAATCTGTCTTCTCTGCCCTGGAAGGAAGGCTGCAGGAGAGTAGCAGATCAGCCCCTCCAACCTCAGTTGGCACCAGAACCAGAGGAGCGAGCCGGGAAAGTGCTGAGTACTCACAACCGGGGAGACGGAAGAGCCCTGACTCAGCAGTTCCAGGGTGTCAGAGTGATGGGGAGTTGATGAGGGATTCTTTTTCTTGTTGTTTGGGGTTTTTTTTTTATAATTGTTATTGCTCTCTTTTTTCTTTTTTAAAGGGCCGGGGTTATTTCCTCACCGGTTGGGTCCTTCTGACCAGCAATCCACTTTATTTCTTCGTTTCTCAATTGAGTCTTCCCCACTTTGGATTTGAATGAGAACCACAGGATTGCATTCTTGTTTCCAACTTTGGAAAAGAAGGCCTGGTGTTTCTCAGGGAGCTGTCTGCCAACCTGCCACCCTCCTGCCTCCCGAGGGGTGGGCATGGGGGCCAATGCAGAGCTAAAGGCCTGGGGGAGACTGCCGGGACCACCAGGCACCTCATACCTTCCTTTCTCTCCTCCCCAGTGGAAGATTGGCTTATGCTTGGCGGGGTTGGCCAATTACCACTCCAACCCTTGTCTCAGTCTCATGGTCTTCATTGAAAAGGATCCCTCAGGTCACCACAGGGGACTCCCCACTCCTCACCCAAGGAATTCAGAGAGCCCCCAGGGGAGATAACATTCCCAAGCCCCCAGAGAGCTTCTCCTCCCTTCTTCATCCTCCCTCCTCCCCTCCCTTCACTTGTAGAAAGATACTAGTAGAAAGGATACACCAATGGACTTTGAGATGGCAGTGTGGCCTAATAGAAAGAGACCAGGATTGACAGTCAGGCAACCCGGCTTCTTGTCCCAGCTCTGCAATTTACCTGCTTGGTGATCTTGGGCCAGTCACTTAATCTCTCCAGCCTCATTTTCTTCAACTGCAAAATGGAGAGAAATCTGCTTCAAGGTATCGAAGGGATAAGATCATGATTCCAGTGTGGGACAGAGACTCAGTGTCTGACTTGATTATCTTGATTTTTAATTCCAAGCCTCAGCTCAATGCTTGACATTGTAAGGGCTTAAGAAACACCATTTCTCTTGGTCCCCTAACTCCTCTTGGTCTAATCTACTAGTCAACCAATCGATGGTATTTACTGAGCGCTTTGTGAGCATTGTACTAAACATTTGGGAGAGGACAATAGGGTTGTAGACTTGACCCCTGCCCTCTAGGCACTTACAGTCTAGTGTTCCAGGTTTCCTGGCCAAGGACCTAATTCCCAGCCAGTTCCCTGGAGGTGCCAACATAACTCTGATGAAAGTCTGAGAGACCCAGAGGACTGTCAGTATGGGAACTAAGTGTCCTCAGCTCTCCACTTTCCCTGGACCCTTTTCAAGGAGAAAAATGACATGGGAGGGAAGAATCTGTATGAAAGGGGGAAAGCAGGGAAAGAACCAAAGGCTATGTGCTTCTCCCACCCTCAGAGGAGCAGCAGATAGCACACTGCAATCAAAAAATCAAGCAATGGTATTTATTGAGCATTTACTGTGTGCAAAGCACTGTACTATGTATCTGGGAAAGTACAATCTATTAGAGTTGGTAGACATAATCCCTTCCCAAAAGGGGTTTACAGTCTTCAGAGGGAGACAGCCATTAAATTAAATTACAGATGAGGGAAGGAGGCAAGTAAAATGATATGCATATTAGTTCTATGGGGCTATGGCGGGTATCAGAATGCTTTAAGGGTGCACAGGCAAGTGCACAGGTGATGAAGAGGGGAGAAAGGGGAGGGGAAATGCATGTAATTATTCTTTTCATTGGAAAAAGACATCTCTGACAGTGAAGGCAATCTCTGATTGCAGGGGTCGAGGAAAAGGCTATTCCGGGATCTGCAGTCCTGCCTGGACACAGTGTGTACCCAAAAGGCTGTACCTTGTCGTATTGGGTGGGGAGAATACGGACAAGCCAGGACTGTGAGTGACGGTGCTCTAAGCCTGCACAGTGAAAATATTGACTTTCTAGCTAATAAAACTGAATTCCGTGTAAGCTACAACTTCGAACTTGGAAGACCTATCGATGTTTCATAAATATTTGAAAGCATCAAATCGATCGTCACCGTGGCCTGAGCAGAGTCAGAAGCTCAGTGGGATTGGACGAGCAGGCTCTACCTGGGGAGTTGGTCTTCCCCCAGAACTCAGAGTGCTTTAGGCTTCCTGGTGAGTGTATGGTGCATCTCTACTAAGGCATGCGGCATGTTGACTAGTTCTATTGTAATAATTAATCAATCGTATTTATTGAGGGCTTACAGTGTGCAGAACATTGTACCAAGCAATTGGGAGAGTGAAATACAATAATTTAATGGGCACATTCCCTGCCCCAAATGAGTGTACAATCTACTGAGGGAGACAGATGTTAAAATAAATGAATAATCACAGATATGTACATAAATGCTGTGGAGTTGGGAGGAGGGATGAATACAGGGAGCAGTCAGGATACTGTAAAAGGAAGTGGGAAAAGAGGAAACGAGGGCTTAGTCAGGGAAGGCCTCTTGGAAGAGTTTATTATCATTATGGTATCTGTTAAATACTTACTATGTACCAAGCACTGTTCTAAGCACTGGGGTAGATACAAAATAATCAGGTCTTCCCACATGGGGCTCATAGTCTTAATCCCCATTTTCCAGATGAAATAACTGAGGCCCAGAGAAGTGAAGTGGTTTGTCCAAGGCCACACAGCAGACAAGTGGCGGAGCCAGGATTAGAACTCACGTCCTCTGAATTCCAAGCCCATGCTCTTTCCACCGAGCCACGTTGCTTCTCTTACCTTCAGTAAAGGTTTGAAGGTGGTGAGAGCAATCATCTGTTGGATATGAAGAAGAAGGGCTTTCCAGGCCAAAAGCAGGGCGTGGGTGACAGATTGGTGGTGAGATAGATGAGACTGAGAAAGTTAGCATTAGAGTAGCAATTTGTGCAGGCTGGGTTGTAGTAGGAGAGCAGCAAGGTGAAGTGGGAGAAGGCAAGGTGATTGAATGCTTTAAAGCCGATGGTGAGGAGTCTCTGTTTGACAACCACAGGAGATTCTTGAGGAGTGGGGAAATATGGACCGAACATTTATGTAGAATAATGATCCAGGCAGCTGGAGTGGGGAAAGGCAAGAGGCAGGGAGTTCAGCAACGAAGCTGATACAGTAATCAAGGCGGGGTTGGATAAATGCTTGGATTAATGTGGTACAAGTTTGAATGGAAAGGAAAGGGCAGATTTTAGTGATGTTGTGAAGGCTGAATCGACAGGATTTAGAGATAGATTGAATATGTGGGTTGAATGAAAGAGAAGAATCAAGGATAATTCCAAGGTTTGGGGCTTGTGAGACAGAAAGGATGGTGGTACTGCCTACAGTGATGGGAAAATCGGGGGAGGACAGGGTTTGGGTGGGAAGATAAGGAGTTCTGTTTGGGACATGTTAAATTTGAGGTGGCGGGGAGGCAAGTAGAGATGCCTTGAAAGCAGGAGGAAATGTGACTGCAGAGAGAGAGAGATCGGGGAGGAGATATAGATTTGGGAAGTATCTTCAAATAGGTGGTAGTTGAAGCCATGGAAGTAAATGAGTTCTCCAAGAGAGTGGGTATAGAAGAAGAATAGAAATTGGCCCCAGCTCTGAGCCTTGAGGGACTCCTACAGTTAAAGGATGGGAGGGAGAGAAGGACCTCTAGAAAGAGACTGAGAATGAGCATCAGAGAGATAGGAGGGGAACAGGATAATAATAATAATGATATTTGTTAAGCTCTTACAATGTGCCAAGTACTGTACTAAGCTCTGGGTTGGATACAAGCAAATTGGGTTGGACACAGTCCCCGTCCCACATGGGGCTCTCAGTCTCAATCCCCATTTTACAGATGAGGTAACTGAGGCACAGAGAAGTAAAGTGATTTGCCCAAGGTCACACAGCAGACAAGTGGTGGAGCCGGGATTAGAACTCTATCCACTAGCTGACGTTGGATAACGCTTCCAGGAAAAGGAAGTGGTTGACAGTGTTGAAGACAGCTGAAAGGTCAAAGAGGATAAGGATGGAGTAGAGTCCATTGGATACGGCAAGAAGGAAATCACTTGTGACCTTTGGGAGGGGGCTTCTGTGGAGTGAAGGGAACGGAAGCTAGATTGGAGGGGGTCAAGGAGAGAGTTGGAGGAGGGGAACTTGAGACAGTGAGTGTAGAAAACCCTGTCAAGGAGTTTGGAGAGGAATGATAGCAAGGAGATGAGTCAATAACTAGAGGGAACTTTGAGTCAAGGGAGGGTTTTTTTAGGATAGGGGAGACTTGGGCATGTTTGAACCCAAGGGGGAAAAATCCACTGGAGAACGAACAGTTGAAGAGGGTGATCAGGGAGGGTAGGAGAGAGGGGGCAATCATTTTGACAAAGTGAGAAAAGATGTGGTCGGATGTGCAGGTGGAGAGGGTCGGATATTTGTTAAAGCACTTTGTATGTGCCAAACCCTATGCTAAGTGCTAAGGTGAACATTACAGTCAAGTTGGACATAGTCCCTGTCCCACAAAGGGCTCACAGTCTAATGGGGAGGGAGAACACATGAGGAAAATGAGGAACAAAGTGAAATGAGTAAGCTCCTTTTGGGCAGAGAATGTGTCTACTAACTCTGTTATATTTTACTCTTCCAAGTGCTTGTTACGGTGCTCCGCAAGCAGTGAACACTCACTAAATATGAATGATAGTCTAAGTTCACGCAACAGGCAAATAGCAGAGCTGGGATTAGAACCCCAGACTCCTGACTCTCAATCCTGTTCTTAAAAGATACATGAGAGCATAAAAGACAGAAACACATAAACATCACCATGGTTTATATTTGCCTCAAACCTCTGGAAGCAAGAGGCTAGACAGATGGGTTTACAAATTCTGCTATATAATACTCTCCCAAGGGCTTAGTACAGTGTTCTGCCCACAGTAAGCACTCAATAAATGCAATTGATTGATTGATTCCTTGAAACCCCATCCAGATCAAGACTTGAATCATTTCACTAAGATAGACAAATGGGCAAAGCGATTCAAAGAGAAGCAGTGTGTCCTGGTGGAAAGAGCACTGGTTTAGGACTCAGGAGACCCAGATTCTAATCCCCAGTTCTGCCACTGACCTACATGTAACCGTAGGCAAGTCAGTCAATCTCTCTGGGAATTGGTCTCCTCATCTGTAAAATGGCATAGGATAAAATTTTGAGCCTAGGATGGGACAGGGAGTGTGTCTGATCCGATTATATTGAATCCAGCCCAGGGGTTGGCATAGAGGAAGCAATTAACTATAACTGCTATTTATTATTTCATTCACTCATTCAATAGTATTTACTGAGGTCTTACTATGTGCAGAGCACTGTACTAAGCTCTTGGAATGTACAAATTGGCAACAGATAGAGACAGTCCCTGCCCATTGACCGGCTTACAGTCTAATCGGGGGAGACGGACAGACAAAAACAATAGCAATAAATAGATTCAGGGGGATGAACATCTCATTAAAACAATAGCAATAAATAGAATCAAGGTGATGTACATCTCATTAACAAAATAAATAGGGTAATGAAAATATATACAACTGAGCGAACGAGCACAGTGTCGAGGGGAGGGAAAAGGAGGGGGGAGGAGCAGAGGGAAAGGGGGGAAAAGAGGGCTTAGCTGAGGGGTGGTGAAGGGGGGTAGAGGGGGAGCAGAGGGAGCAGAGGGAAAAGGGGAAGCTCAGTCTGGGAAGGCCTCTTGGAGGAGGTGAGCTCTAAGTAGGGTTTTGAAGAGGGGAAGAGAATTAGTTTGGCGGAGGTGAGGAGGGAGGGCATTCCAGGACAGCAGAAGGACGTGGGCCAGGGGTCGACGGCGGGATAGGCGAGAATGGTGGATGGTGAGGAGGAGGGCGGCAGAGGAGCAGAGAGTGCGAGGTGGGCAGTAGAGAAAGAGAAGGGAGGAGAGGTAGGAGGGGGCAAGGGGATGGAGAGCCTTGAAGCCTAGAGTGAGAAGTTTTTGTTTTGTGCGGAGGTTTATAGGCAACCACTGGAGGATTTTAGGAAGGAGAGTGACATGCCCAGAGCGTTTCTGCAGGAAGATGAGCCGGGCAGCAGAATAAAGAATAGACTGGAGTGGAGAGAGAGAGGAGGAAGGGAGATCAGAGAGAAGGCTGACACAATAATCCAGCCAGGATATTATGAGAGCCCGTACCAGTAAGATAGCCGTTTGGGTGGAGAGAAAAGGGCAGATCTTGGCGATATTATAAAGGTGAGACTGGCAGGTTTTGGTGATGGATTGGGTATGTGGGGCGAATGAGAGAGCCGAGTCAAGGATGACACCGAGATTGCGGGCCTGAGAGACGGGAAGGATGATCGTGCCATCCACAGTGATAGGGAAGTCAGGAAGAGTACAGGGTTTGGGAGGGAAGATGAGGAGCTCAGTTTTGGCCATGTTGAGTTTTAGGTGGCGGGCAGACATCCAGGTAGAGATGTCCTGGAGGCAGGAGGAGATACGAGCCTGAAGGGAGGGGGAGAGGACAGGGGCAGAGATGTAGATCTGTGTGTCATCTGCATAGAGATGATAGTTGAAGCCGTGAGAGTGAATGAGTTCACCGAGGGAGTGAGTGTATATGGAGAACAGAAGAGGGCCAAGAACTGACCCTTGAGGAACCCAAATAATAATAATAATAATGTTGGTATTTGTTAAGCACTTACTATATGCAGAGCACTGTTCTAAGCACTGGGGTAGATACAGGGTAATCAGGTTGTCCCACGTGAGGCTCACAGTCTGCATCCCCATTTTACAGATGAGGTAACTGAGGCCCAGAGAAGTGAAGTGACTTGCCCAAAGTCACACCGTGGACAGGTGGCAGAGGTGGGATTCGAACCCATGACCTCTGACTCCTAAGCCTGGGCTCTTTCCACTGAGCCATGCTACGATATTATACTCCCCCAAGAATTAGTACAGTGCTCTGCACACAGTAGTGTTCAGTAAACACGATTGATTGATGGATTATCAAAGCTGAAGCTCCAACACTGTGCTTGGAGGAGAGCCAGGAGAAACACTCCATGAACTCCTGGACCCCATCAACCGATCAGTATTGATTGATAGCATTTATTGAGTGCTTACTGTGTGCAGAGCACTGTAGTCAGCACTTGGGAGAGTACAGTAGAGTAGATAGACACAATTCCTACCCTAAAGCAGCATGGCACAGTGGATAGTGCATAGAAGGTCTTGGCTTCTAATCCTGTTCTGCTACTTGTCTGCTGTGCGACCTCAGGTCAGTCACTTCACTTCTCTGGACCTCATTTATCTCATCTGTAAAATGGGGATTGATACTGTGAGCCCCATGTGGGACAGGGACTGTAACCAAACAGATATGCTTGTATCCACCCCACCGCTTAATATAGTACCTGGCACATAGGGCTTAACAAATACCACTATTATTAGTATCATTCAATGATCTTACAGTTGAGCAGTGAGAAATATCTCCTCTCTCTGCAGAAAGAAAGTTTCTCTGTGCCTGTCTGTGAATGACTGGTAGACCAGCAGACACCAGCCTCCAATCCTGGGCAGGAGGCTGAGGAGAAAAGAAGGGCAGCAGGGAGGAGCCAGAAAGCCCTGGGGGAGGTGGGTTGGGAAGGGTTAATAGAAGTGGGTGCCTGTGCTGAAGTTGGTGAAGGACGAACAAACCAGATGGAAGAGAATCACTTACAAGGGGCAGTGGCAGGCCCCGTTAGCCAGCCTTAACGAGGAGACTTGAGTGGCAGACGCCTCCTTGAGCTATATCTCTATCCATCACCATGTCCGGGGACAACTCTTGGCAACCCCAAGAAAAGACCCAATGGATGAATGGCCTGGTGTGAGAGCCAGCACTAGCTGCATTGTTTAGAGAGGAGGACTGACCACAGGGGAGAGAAATACAGGAAGGAATAGGACAGAGAAAGTCCTGGCAGAGTCCTCTGGGCCTCAATTTCCTCACCTGTAAAATAATGTTTGTGGTATCTGTTAAGCACTTACTATGTGCCAAGCACTGTACTAAGCACTAAGGTATATACAAGGTAATCACGACCCCACATGGAGCTCACAGTCTAAGTATGAGGATGAACAGGCATTGAATCCCCATTTTGCAGATGAGGGAACTGAGGTAGAGAAAATAATGATGATGATGATGATGGTATTTGTTAAGCAATGTCAAGCACTGTTCTAAGCACTAGGGTAGATACAGGCTAATCAGGTTGGACATAGTCCATTCCCCACATGGGACTCACAGTCTTTATCCCCATTTTACAGATGAGGCAACTGAGGCACATTGAAGTGAAACAACTTGCCCAAGGTCACACAGCAGACAAATAGCAGAGCTGGGATTAGAACCCAGGTACTTTTGACTCCCAGGCCCATGCTCTGTCCACAAGACCATGAAGTCACTTACCCAAAGTCACACAGCAAACTAGAAATGGAGCTGGGATTAGAACCCAGTCCTTCTGACTCCCAGGCTAGGGCTCTTTCCACTAGGCCATGCTACTTCTCCCACCTCCCTCAAAGTGGTCAAGAGCCAGAGAATCCCTTGCAGGTCACCCTTGGCCATGACCCAGGGATCAAACTGCTCCTCTCCTCTCTTTCTCAATCAGAAGCAGTGAGGCCTAGTGGAAAGAGCCTGGGCTAGGGAATCAGATGATGTAGGTTCTCATCCCAGCTCTGCCACTTAGTAGCAATACTAATAATAATTATGATTAGGGTTCCAGTTAAGTGCTTACTATGTGCCAAGCACTGTTCTAAAAACTGGGGTAGATACAAGTTAATCAGGTT
Source organism: Ornithorhynchus anatinus (assembly GCF_004115215.2). Lineage (NCBI taxonomy): Eukaryota > Metazoa > Chordata > Mammalia > Monotremata > Ornithorhynchidae > Ornithorhynchus > Ornithorhynchus anatinus. The sequence continues at coordinate 12,485,331 of NC_041732.1, read as the reverse complement.
AGGCACAGTCTCTGAGCCACCTGAGACTCACAATCTAAGTAGGAGGAAGTAGGATTTAATCTCCATTTTACAGATGAAGTAACCGAGGCAGAGAGAAGTTAAGTGACTTGCTCACCATCACACAGCAGACAAATGGTGGAGCTGGGATTAGAACCCAGATCCTCTGACTCAGACCCATGGTCTTTCCACTAGGCTATGCTGCTTCTCTAGCCAGTGACTTACCGTGGGCAAGTCACTTATCTTCTCTGGGTCTCAGTTTCCTCACTTGCAAAATAGGGGCTAAATAGCCTTTCCCCTCTAAAGTGGACTGTGTGCCCCATGTGGGACAGGGACTGTGTCCAAGATGATTATCTTGCATCTACCCTAAAGCTTAGTATAGTGCTTGGCACATAGTAAGCCCTTAATGATATTATTATTAGCATTGTTATTATTACTAGCGGGCCAAACAAGAGGAAATGGGTTTAAGAAAGAAATAGGCAAGAGAGAGTGAAATAAGGAAAGGAAGAATGTCTTGTCCAGCAGGACTATAGAGCAGTGGGCAAAAATCATGGGCTAGTGGGTAAAGCAGAGATCTGGGAGTCAGAGGACCCGCCTTCTAATCCCAGCTCAGCCACTTGTCTGCTGAGTGACCACAGGCCAGTTATTTCACTTCTCTGTGCCTAAATTTCCTCCACTACAAAATTACTCCTTGACTGTGAACTCCAAGTGGAAGAGAAATCGTATCCAGACAGATTAACTTGTATCTACCCCAGTGCTTAGAGCAGTGCTCGACAAATAACAGTAGCGGGGGATCGGGGTGCAGGAAGGAGAAGAGGTGGAGGGCTAGGGTGTGAAGAAGAGATGTGAGCCTGGGTGTTGGGGAGGAGAGGCAGGGGGCTGGGTGTGGAAAAGAGGATGGGGAGGTTGGGTATTGGGGAGAAGATTCAGGGGGCTTGGGGTGGAGAAGAGGTGGGAGGCTGGGTGTGGAGAAGACATAGGGTGCTGGGAGTTAGGGAGGAGAGGCTGGGGGCTAGGATGTGGAGAAGAGGCGTGAGGAATGGGTGTTGGGGAAAAGAGGATGGGGCTGGGTGTGGAGAAGGAATGTGGAGGCTGGATGTGGGGAAGAGGAGGTGGGGGGCTGGTTATTGGGGAGAAGAGGCAAGTGGATGGGGTGCTGAGGGGCTGGCATGCACAGGAGCAGGATGAGGTGGGAGAAGAGGTGGAGGGCTCAGGTATAGAGAGGAGATGGGGGCCTGGATACTGGGGAGGAGATGCAGGGGGCTGGGATGGAGAGAAGAGGTTGGGGATTAGGTAGTGGGGAGAAGAGGCAGGGGTGCTAAGGGGTGGGGTGCATGCTACCGGGGCATGGGAGAAGAAAAAATAAGTAAAATAAACGGTGGTATTTGTTAAGCACTTACTATGTGCAAAGCACTGTTCTAAGCGCTGGGGGATACAAGGTGATCAGGTTGTCCCACGCGGGGCTCACAGTTTTAATCCCCATTTTACAGATGAGGTAACTGAGGCACAGAGAAGTTAAGTAACTTGCCCAAAGTCACACAGCTGGCAAGCGTCAGAGCCGGAATTAGAACCCACGACCTCTGACTCCCAAGCCCAGGTTCTTTCCACTGAGCCAAGCTGCTTCTTTAGGCACGTGGGGCTGGGGTGTGGAGAAGAGATGGGGGCCTGGGTGTTGGGGAGATGAGGCAGGGGGCTGGGTATGGAGAACAGTTGGGGGGACTGGATTTTGGGGAGAAGAGGCAGAGGGCTGGGTTGAGGAGAAGAGGTGAGGGAGCTGGGTGTCGGGGAAAAGAGGCAGCGGGCTGGGATGCTGAGAGCTGGGGTGCACAGGTCCGGGGTCCAGGGGGAGAAGAGGCAGGGGGCTGGGGTTCAGGGAGATAAGGTCCAGGGGGCTGAGAGAGCCTAGCCGGGCGTGGAGAGGAAGAGGTACGTAGGGCTGGCAGGGAGGGAATCGGAATGCCTGAGGCGCCTGTTAGGAACAGTTTCCAAGTGGATGTATTTCTTTTCGTGGACGGGGCATATTTATCTGACCGCGTCACTGCTGCCTGAGCCAGTTTGCTTTGGGAGAGATGCAAATAGGACAGGGCAGCTGCTGTGTTTGCAGTGGGAAAATTGGGGGCAGCAGAGGGAGGACAGACAGAGAGAGATGAAGAAACAGAGAGAGAGAAAGAGAGAAATGCAGAGAGAAAAAGGCAGAGGGGGGAAGAGAGAGTCAGGGGGACAGACAGAGAGGAAAGAGATAAAGACAGAAAGACATATAGGGACAGACACAGAGGCCTAGAGATATAGACAGAGAGGAAGAGAGAGCGCTGGAGAAGAGAGAGTCAGAGTCATGGAGACAGAGAAAGAGAGACAGAGAGGGGAGAAGGAGATAGAAAGAAACTCAGAGGGTCATTCATTCATTCATTCAATAGTATTTATTGAGTGCTTACTATGTGCAGAGCACTGTACTAAGCGCTTGGAATGTACAAATCGGTACCAGATAGAGACAGTCCTTGCCCTTTGACGGGCTTACAGTCTAATAGGGGGAGACAGACAGACAAGAACAATAGCAATAAATAGAATCAAGGGGATGAACATCTCATTAAAACAGTAGCAAATAAATAGAATCAAGGTGATGTACATCTCATTAACAAAATAAATAGGGTAATGAAAATATGAGGCAGAGACAGAGAAGAAATAGAGAAAGAAATACAGAGGCATAGAGGCAGAGACAGAAAGATGAAAAGAGAGAGATGGGGAGAGAGGCAGGGAGATAGAGAGTCAGATGCGGAGAGACGGAGAGGAACGAGTGAGAGACAGAAACAGAAAGACAGAGCCATAGAGACAGAGACAAAGAGAGGAAGAGAAAAAACCAGCAGACAGAGACAGGAAGGGCTCCAACCAGAGAGAGGAATGAGGCTGAATAGAATGAGAGCCAGCCCCTTTCTGTGGAGTGGGACCAGGAGGAAGGCCAGGGAGAGTGGCCTTGCCATGGCATAGGCCAAAGGAAATTAAACCGTCAGCTACCCAAGGGCAGGGTTCACACCTATCAACTCTGGTTTTGTACTCTCCCAAGTGCCCAGTATAGAGCTCTGCATACAATGAGCACTCAATAAATACTACTGATGAAACAGGGTTTCAGATATTTTCCGTGAACTCTGTTGTCCTACACAAGGAGACTCTGACCCCCCTTGTTCGTTTGTCAAATGGCCACTGTGGCCAGAGAGTGGTCATTTATGCCATTCAGAGGAGTCAGCAGAGGGGTGAGGGAGGGAAGGAGCCACCAAGGCCACTGTGGGTCTGAAACCTCTCCATTCCCACTTCGAAGAAAGAATGGGCCTCTTTTACAGCGAAGGCCAGATGTAGCCGATTCACTTCCGGGAGTGAGGGGGAAGGTAGGAAGGGAAAACAATGAGGAAGAGGGGAGATGATGATCTCTCTGTACTCACCTCGTGCATGCTTGCGGGCCTCTCCGCACATGCTCAATGGCTAGGCTGATGTGTGGTCACAGCCAGACTGGGCTCCTCACCTCCTTTACCCCTGACCCTACCCCCAACAGGGCAGGAACTGGGCACCTGCGGCAGTGGAGGGGAAGCTCCTCTCCCAGGCCTGGGGACCTCAGGTCTGGGCCTCCGCCGCACTCTGTTGCCGCCTCTCCGCGGAGCTGAGACAGGCAGTGAAGTGGAACAGGGCTGCAATGAAGCACTTGCTGGAAATAGATTTTTGTTCTGCCAGTCCACGGTCTCCCGGAGGCGGGGGTCATTAGCTACGCACCGCTGGCCAGCAGCCGCTCTGTCCCTCCTCGAGGAGATTCCTCCATCCTCCCTCCGCATCACCTGGAGAATTAGAGGGGGTTGGAAATGGCGGGGTTCATTAGGGAACTGTCCTGGTTGGTCCCTCCCAGGTCCCGGGGTCAAATTAGAACGAGAGAGTTCCCTGTCGTGTTCCTGGGAGGACTGGCGTATGTGAGTCACATTGGCTGCGGGGAGCTTTCCTGTTGGAAGGGGAAAAGAGGATTCCTCTTCCAGGAAGCTTTCCTTGATTAACCCTACCTACTTTTTGGCACACTAAAACGTTCTTGTCTCACTCCACTCCTCATCTCATTTCTGTGAACAATAGCATTGCTATTTAGGATTCAGATATATGTTAACATTGTGATTGCCTGCTTTACCTCCCATCTTAGATTGTAAGCTCTTAAGAGGTAGGGATCAGATCTATTCTGTACCATGGATCCTGAGGGAGTAGTGCAATGCTATATATACACCTTGTGGACTCAATATAGCCTTGCTGACTGGATTAATGGATGTATGGATGGATGATGGTGGATGATGGATGGATGGATAGATGGGTGATTGTGTAGATGGATGGATGGATGATGGATGAATGATGGGTGAGTTCTGGGGGAGGGGGTGATGAAAGGATGGATGGGTGGGTGGGCAGGTGGATGGATGGGTGGGTGGGTGAGTGAGTGGATAGATGGATGGATGCATGGGTGAATGGATAGACTGACATGGATGGATGGATAGATGGATGGGTGGACTGATGAATGGATGGTTGGATGGACATGGGTGGGTGGCTGGCTGGCTGGCTGGCTGGCTGGCTGGCTGGCTGGATGGATGGATGGATGGATGGATGGTGGCCTGGTCCAAAGCCAATAGTAACCGAGGGTCATGGTCAATGTTTTCATAGCTCAAGTTCTTCCTGAGGAGGGAAATGGCTCATTTTATTTCCCCCAGGAGAAACCTCAAGGCTTCCCTATCTCTAACTGCACAGACATTCTTTTTCAGCCCTCCAGATGCCATCACCCCCAATCACTCTGGAGCCACAGTGAAATGACTAGTGAGGTCTGGATGGACTTCTGGGCCCCGAGACCCTACCTTTCCCCACCTCCTTGCATACTCACTCTCCCAGGTCTCCAGGATGAGGGGAGGGGCCAGGGGACTCAGCTTCCCCTTCCTCTGGGACCACCCCAGACTCCTCATGATGGAGGGAGGGTGTGGAGGGGGAGGCAGGTGGTGGCACCCTCCCTTTGCCTCAGGTTGAGACCTCTTGTCTTGCCTTGCTGAGGTGGCTGATCTCTCTTCACTCCGGAGCAATCTACTGACTTTAAGGCATTGACTTTAATCCATCAATTAGCTCAATCAATCAGCTCTCTCCCCACTAACTATCCTTGTATCACTTCTGCTACGACCCACCCTGCACACTTTGTCTCTCTCACTGTCGACCCCTGACTCCCATCCTCCCTCTTTCTTGGAACTCCCTCCCTCTTCATAGCCAACAGATCACAGAGCTCCCCATCTTCAAAGTCCTACTAAAATCACATCTCCTCCATAAATCCTTCGCAGACTAATCTCTCACCTCCCCACTCTTTTTCTCTTTCCTTCTGCATCACCTAGGCACTTGGGTCTTTACTTACTAAACACTTGGGTACCCCGCCTATCCCCATCACCAATGCACCTTAAGTCCATAGCCTAAAACTCAGTTTCCTACCCTACTTAGAATCTATTTTAATGACTGTCTCCCCTTCTGGATTGTAATCTTCTTGAGGGCTTGGACTAAGCACTTTATTGTATTCTCTCTAGTTCATTCAATAGTATTTACTGAGCACTTACTATGTGAAGAGCACTGTACTTAGCACTTGGAATGTGCAATTCGGCAACAGATAGAGACAATCCCTGCCCACTGAAGGACCTCCAGTCTAATCAGGGGAGACAGACGGACAAAAACAAGACAACTTAATCACGATAAGTAGAATCAAGGGGATGCACACCTCATTAACAAAACAAATAGGGTAATAAAAATATATACAAATGAACACAGTGCTGGTGTCCTGCCTACTGTGAACATCCAGTGAATATCGTGTCCTGCCTAAGGTGAACATTCAGTAAATACCAGGGTTGGATTGATTGATTGATGACTAACTTTAGTTGCAATATCCACCTCTTTTCTTTGTTTAGACTCAGGGGCCATAAAAGATCAGCTGATTCCCTTATCCACAGATACCTTAATTTCTCACCGTTTCACCATTTTTCACCATTTCCATCCCAAAAGACCTGACCCCTTTCCTTTTGGGCTCTAAGGCCCCTAACTTTGAAGTGCATTTGGACTACCCAGGGGATAGCTGGACATTTGCCCAGAGGCTGCAAGGTGAATGGTCCATTTTGCCTGAGCCAGGGAGGACTGGGCTACGGTGGGGGGACCGACAATCTTGGCAATTCCCAATCCCGCATACAATCAATCCATCATTCTGTCAATCAGTGATATTTATTAGTAATAACAATAACTGTGATTTTTGTTAAGAGTTTACTATGTGCCAGACACTGTACTAAGTGCTGGGGTGGATACAACCAAATTCGGTTGGTCACAGTCTCTGTCCCACATGGTGCTCACAGTTTCAATCTCCATTCTACAGATGAGGTAACTGAGGCCCAGAGAAGTGAAGTGACTTTCCCAAGGTCACACAGCAAACCAGGATAGGGGGAGGAACTGGGATTAGAAACCATGATTTTCTGACTCCCAGGCCCATGTTCTGTCCACTATGCCATGCTGATTCTCTTTATTTATTGAGCACTTACTGTCCATAGAATATTGGCAGCAACTGTGGTAACAGTTACTGTGGTCTAGGTTGTGACCCCGGATGCTCAGCCATGAGGAGTCTGTAATTCTGCACCTCAATTTACATCCCCCTACTGATTTTTGTTTTTATTTTTGCGTTGTCCAGCACTTAGGATAGTGCTTGGCACACAGTAAGTGCTTAACAAATACCATCATCATCATCATCTCTCCTTAGGCATCTGGGGCCAGCCCCTCTCCCCCTTTTCGTTTTTAGATTGGAACCCCCCTGAGAAGCAGGAACTGTGTCTAATTCCCTCCCAGCATGCAGTACAGTGCTCTGACACAGTAAGCGTTTAATAAATACTATTGATATCACTACCACTATTAAGCACTTTGAGGGAACAATTTAGCACTGAACTAAGCACTTGGAAAGTACAATTCAGCAAAAAGTAGAGACAATTCCTGCCCACGATGGGCTCACAGTCTAGAAGGGGGGAGGCAGGCATCAAAACAAATAAAAAGGCATCAATAGCATCAATATAAATAGAAATATAGATACATACACATCATTAACATAAATAAATAGAATTATAAATATGTACATATACACAAGTGTTGTGGCGGGGGTGGAAGGGGGTAGAACAAAGGGAGCGACTCGGGATGATGGGGAGGGGAGGAGGAGCAGAGCAAAAGCGGGGCTTAATCTGGGAAGGCCTCCTGGAGGAGGTGAGCCTTCAGTAGGGCTTTGAAGTGTGGATGTGTGATTGTTTGGAGGATTTGAAGAGGGAGAGCATTCCAGACCAAAGGTAGGACTTGGGCCAGGGGTCGACGGCGGGACAGGTGAGAACGAGGCACAGTGAGAAGTTGAGCAGCACCAGAGGAGCGGAGTGTGCGGGCTGGGCTGGAGAAGGAGAAAAGGGAGGTGAGGTAAGAAGGGGCAAGGTGATAGAGAGCTTTGAAGCCAAGAGGAGGAGTTTTTGCTTGATATAGAGGTTGATAGAAGAGAGGAGACATCAGCCAAGGCAACAGCCATTATAGCTGGAACAAAAGTGACCAACAGCTCCCTAGAGCCGAAAGAGGGGACGTGTGGAGTGGAGCAGATTTGTATTCATGTGGACTTTTATTTCAGGCCTTGTTTATTTCTCCTTAAAGTGCCGCGATGCCAAGAATCCTCACCAAATTAGCTGCGAGTATGTAATTTTACAGCTATTACCCGAGTGTTTCTGTGACTTGAGTTATAAAGAGGAAATATAAACAAACAGACGGCAAAGGAGCTCTAAAATGACAGTTTTTTGGGTTTGTTTGTTTAGCTTTCTCTTTTCTTTTCTTTTTTTTTTTAGGGATGAATTATGCTTCTCTCTTTTCTCCAAAGTATGAGTGGGATGAAGGATGAGTGACAAGAAAGGCTGTCAGGGGCTAGCGGCCGGTAAGGATGTAGAAACCATCTGAAGGAGAGCTCACGGAGTAATTTCAGAGCTGCAGCTGAGAGAAGGTAGTGGCGGAGAGAGACGAAGAGGAGATCTTCAAGATCAATCGTAATTTTATCTGGCCTATTCAAGTTTTCATTCCCTTTTATCCCAAACTCCCAGATAAAAATCTGTGCTTCAGAACGGGGCAGGGAAGATAGCGGCTTTATTATATTCTTCCAAAAGAGCCCACAGAGACCCCAGCTATACCCTTTATGACATCCCTGTGACGTTCCCTTGCCTCCTCTTCTTTTTTAATATTTCTCCCCCTCTTCAGAAGTGAACAACAGGCACCAAACTAATTAGGTGGTATTTCAGATCTATGTTGGGTTAATGGCACCAGATCATGTGTGACATTTCCTTTTTGTTCATCTATTATTCTTGCTTATTGTTATCTCGGCGGCTCTGAATGCCGTCCCGGGGATTTTCAAGGTGCTTCCGCCTCCCTCTCCCTGTCGCTCGTCCCTCTCCTCTCCCGGCTCCGCTCTGCTTCTCCATCTCTCGGGACGAATCAGTGGAATATTAAGCAGGGAGCCACAGGGGATGCTCTTGCTGGGGACAGTAACAGATTTGGGTGGGGAGGTGGGCCAGGGCAATAGGGAGACAGTATTAGGGTGGGCGCTGACTGCTCTGGACCGAGCCAGACAAGGAGGGGAGGGCAAATCCCAAGGTGGGCAGCAGAAGGAGAGCACTTGAGGCAGCGGGTCAGGAGTGCCCAGTCATAAGAACCCCCAAGCTCGGCAGCAGGGCCACAGACAAACCCCAATGAATCAATAATATTTATTGAGTGCTGACTCTGTGCAGAGCTAAGCATCTGGGAGAGTACAATACAAGAATTGGTAGACACGCTCCCTGGCCACAAGGAGCTCACAGTCTAGAGGGTGAGACAGACATGAATATAAACAATTTACATATATGAACATAAGTGTCACGGGGCTGAGGGTGGGATGAAAAAAAGATAAAAGGACATACGTCCTTTGATACCAAGGTCAAAAGGCTTGTGCCTGGATGGAATCACTGCTAAAATGAATGCAAGTCAATGGCTAAACAATCTCCTTCCACTCCACTTAATACAGAAATACACAACTGACAGTGTAAGAAGAATATGTACTATTATAATGATGGTATTCATTAAGTACTTACTATCAATTAGTGGTATTTATTAAAAGCTTACTGTGAGCAGAGCATGTACTAAAACACTTGCCACAGTACAATACCAAAGAGTAGGTATAGACAGTCCCTGCCCAAGAGGAGCTTACAGACTAAGCTTACTATATCACCCAACCTCCTGTCTCTCCCTACATCAGTCTGTACTTCACTCTGCTGCCTGGATTATCTTTCTACAGAAACACTCTGGGCATGTCACCCCCCTCCTCAAAAATCTCCAGTGATTGCTTATCAACTTTTGTATGAAGCAAAAACTCCTCACTATTGACTTCAAAGCTCTCCATCACCTTGCCTCCTCCTACCTCACCTCCCTTCTCTCTTTCTCCAGCCCAGCCCGCACACTCTGCTCCTCTGCCACTAACGTTCTCACTGTGCCTAGTTCTCACCTGTCTCACCGTTGACCCCTGGCCCACGTCCTAACTCTGGCCTGGAATGCCCTCCCTCCTCACATCTGCCAAGCTAGCTCTCTTCTCCTCTTCAAAGCCCTACTGAGAGCTCACCTCCTCCAGGAGGCCTTCCCAGACTGAGCCCCCCTTTTCCTCCGTTCCTCCTCCCCTCCCCATCACCCCTATTCCCTCCCTCTGCTCTATCCCTTCCCTGCCCCACAGCACTTCTGGATATTTGTACATATTTATTATTCTATTTATTTTATTTATGATGTTAATATATCTATAATTCTATTTATCTATTTTGATGCTACTGATGCCTGTCTACTTGTTTTGTTTTGTTGTCTGTCTCCCCCTTCTAGACTGTTGGGTAGGAATTGTCTCTATCTGTTGCCGAAAAGTGTACTTTCCAAGAGCTTAGTACAGTGCTCTGCGCATAGTAAGCGCTCAATAAATAAGATTGAATGAATGAATGAATGTGCAGAGTACTGCACTAGGGAAGCAGCATGGTCTAGCGGATAAAGCACGGGTCTGAGAGTCAGAAGGACCTGGATTCTAATCCTGCCTCTGCCACAGGGTAAAACTGGAGTTGGGGGGAGGGAGGCAGGGGGAAATGTGTGTGTGTGTGTGTGTGTGTGTAAGTTATTGTCCAATCTGCTCTGGCATCCTCAGCCACATTTGCACAAGTCAATTAACATGGAACTGGAGCAGAGGTGCACTCCATTCTGAGTGTAAGAGCCTGCCAGTGAACTTTCTGTGGGCAGGGAAAGTGTCTGTTTATTGTTATATTGTACTCTCCAAAGTGCTTAGCACAGTAAATGCTCAATAAATACGATTGAATCAAATTGAATTGTCTGCTCTGTGACCCTCTCCCTCTAAACTGTAAACTCGTAGGCAGGGAATGTGTCTGTTATATTGTTCTCTCCCAAGTGCTTAGTTCTGTGCTCTGCACACAGTAAACACTCAATAAATACAATTGAATGAATGAATAAATGAATATATGAATGAACTTTGATCAAGTCACTTAACTTCTCTGTGCCTCAGTTCAAAAACTTCTCTGTGCCCCATCTTTAAAATGGGGATTAATACTTCGAGCCCTATGTGGGACAGGGATTGTGCTCAAACTAATTAGTTTGTATCTATCCCAGAGCTTAGAAGAGTGCTTGACACAGTAAGTACTTTACAGATACCCTAGCTAAGTGCTTGGGAGAGTACAATAGAGTTGATAGACGTGATCACTACCATCGAGGAGCTTACAGTCTAGTGGAATCTGGTTCTTTCCAGTTCTCGTACCCTCCTGAAATCCCTGCTTTGCTCTTTGTGCCAAATGCTCCAAATGACTAAAATGATTACAACCCAGTACCGACGTGCCAACGTGTTGCCATAGCACCATGGCCCGGTAGACGGTACCCTCAGTTCATTCATTTTTTTCAATCGTATTTATTGAGCACTTTCTGTGTTCAGACCACTGTAGTAAGTACTTGGAAAGTACGAATGGGTAACAGAGACAATCCCTACCCAACAACGGGCTCACAGTCTAGAAGGGGGAGACAGACAGCAAAACAAAATAAGTAGGCAGTTGCCAGTGCAGCTTTCTTTGCCCATGATAGCCAGGGAATTTTCCATGGTTCCTGCTGTCCAGATACAGGACAGTCAGGTCAGACACAGTCCCTATCCCACATGGGACCCACATTCTAAGGGGAGGAAGAACAGCTATCAAATCCTCAATTTACAGATGAGGAAACTGAGGCCCAGAGAAGTGAAGTGACCCACACAAGGTCACCCAGCAGGCAATGGTGGTGGAGGAGCAAGGAGCCCTACTGCTCACAGACTAGAGCTTCGGCCCTGGATGATCACAAGTGGCCTATGGTATTCCCCATGGGGAGCAGGATGGTGTCAACGTGGGACGGGAGCCTAAGGGCGGCCTGGTACCTGCTCTGAATTTCCCAGGGAGAATGCTCCTCGGGTCCTAGCTGGGGCCTGCTTCCTAACCCGGCAGTCCTTTGGGAACCATAATTCCAGGCTTCCTCCACCTTCCGGACCCGAGCCTTGGTGCTGTGTCTGCCAGCACCAATAGCAGCTGCCGACTAGCAGCAGTGGGGAGGATTGGGGGCAGCTGCACTGAAAGTGTCACCTTGCTACTCTCCTACTACGATCCAGCCCACACGGTTCATATCTCTAATGCTAACCTTCTCACTGTGCCTCGATCCCATCTATCTCTCAGCGACCTCTCACCCACATTCTGCCTCTGGCCTTGAAGTTCCTCCCTCCTCAGATCTGACAGACAATTACTCTCCCCCATTTCAAAACCTTATTAAAGGCACATCTACTCCAAGAGACCTTCTCTGGCTAAGCCCTCCGTTCCTCTTTCTCTACTAACTGCATCGCCCTGACTGGCTCCCTTTATTCATCCCCGATTCCAGCCCTGCAGCTCCTATGTACATATCTGTAATTTATTTCTTTATATTAATGTATATCTCCCTCTCTAGACTGTTAGCTCATTGTGGGCAGGGAATATGTCGGTTTATGGTTATATTGTACTCTTCCAAGCACTTAGTACAGCGTTCTGTACACAGTAAGCACTCAATAAATACAACTGACTGAATTGACTGACTGTCTGCAAATCAAGGATAGTTCCAACCCAGCATGTGGTCTTTTCCTGGCACTTCTCACCCCAGAAGCCCAGCAGGCCGGAAGCTTCTGGGCTGGGAGACAGAGGAATGGAAAGAAAGAGTCCTATTACACAGATGGTGCAGTAACACTGGAGAAGCAGCATGGCTTTAAAGAAAGAACAAAGGCTCAGGAGTCAGAGAACCTGGGTTCTAATCCTGACTCTGCAATTTGCCTGCCTTATAACCTGGGAAAAGTCTTTGTGCCTCAGTTTTCTCAATTGTAAAATGGGAATTCAATACCCTCCTATTTAGACTGTGAGCCCCATGTGGGACAGGGACTGTGTATAACCTGATGATCTTGTATCTACCTCAGCTCTTAGAATGGGGTTGACACATAATGAGCACCTAACAGATACTATTAAAAAAATAGAAGAGGGAGGATTGCCCAAGGTCACTCAGAAGGTCAGAGTTCCGGGCTGAGATCGGACCCTGAGCTTCTGCCCCTTCCCATTCCTCATCCCCTGCTCTGCAATCCCCACCTCCAACTACAGCTCCCTTCTTTCCTGGAAGGCAGAAGGCAAAAAACATCTGACCTATCTGGAATTGCTAGCTAGAAAGTTTGTCCTTGAAAAATTTTTAAAGACTCTGTGCTACAGCCCAAGGACTGAACCAGATGACCTCCAGAGTCTTCTTCCAGCTTGACCTCCTCCCAGGGCTGGTTCCACCAGCTGGGGTGAGGTCAACTGAGCCCCAGCCCCCTGGCTTATGGAGTAGGGAGCACAGGCTCAATCTTTATGAACTGGGTCAAGATGGTTATATTAGACTATTCTCCTCCTGCCAAGGCATCTCGAGACTTCATCCATCTCTAGTCCTAGTTTTGAAGGGGTTGAGAAATGTGGGGTTCCATAGAACTGCAGAGCCCTGATCTCTCTCTCAGTGTGCTAACATTTCAAGGGGAAAGATGGACAAGTCTAGATAAGCCACTTTTGCTTCCCCAGAAAGTGTTAAGAATCACCTTCCTCCTTAGGACTTGCATTTCATAGTGGTAGTAATAATTATAGCAATAATAATAAAAAAGGCATTTTTAAGCATTAATATATGCCAAGCACTGTGCTAATCACTGGGGTAGAATCAAGATAATCAGGCCAGATACAGTCCTTGTCTTGCATGGGGGTCACAGCCCAGGTATTGAATCCCCAGTTTACAGAGGAAGAACCGGGTACAGAGCAGTTAAGTGACTTGCAGGTATGTGGGAGAGCCTGGATTAGAACGCAGTTCTCCTGAGGTCCCCATCTTATGTTCATGCTGGGAATGATGAGACCTCACTGATAGCATCAACCCCTTTAGATTTCCGGAGACACCCCCACAAACTTGGCAAAAATCTCCCACAGCAAAAGCCGGCTGTCTTGCAGGAACAGCAGGAAGCCAAAGCCCTTGTTCTATTTCTGACTCCTGGCCGGGGATGTCTTGGGTGGCAATGAGAATCTGGCCCTGGTATTCACACTTTGTTCAGAGTTGGATTTTGCCAGTGGTCATCTGTGCTCCTGACTGTCATAGCCTCAACCCTGAAAGTGACCTCCAGGCACTCCAAACTTTCACTGTGGAGGGGCATTATTAAAATAACTAGACACCCATCCTTGGCAGGACAGTCCCAAGACCAACCAAATAATGGTTTCTGCCATATTTCCCAACAAAAATATCCCACTTTCATGAGAGCAGCCCTTAGTTGGCCCTGCACACAGCAATGTAAATGAACATTAAAACCCCTCTGAGCCTCTCTCTGCACATGCCGGAAAGCAGGGATTGTGAGGGGCCTGGAGAGTTGCCATTGTGTAGGCTGACACAGATCCCACTGTCAGGCAGGCAGGTCACGGGGGGGCCACTGTGTGAGGCTGTAGGGGGACAATGGAGGCAGGGGGTGCACTCCTCAAAATTGTCCCCCTTTCAGGCCCTGTCCTGTTCAGAGAAAGAACAAGGAGGTAAGAAGAGGCAGGGCCAAAACTCAAGGTAAGTGGAGAAGCAGCATGGTCTAGGGGATAGAGTATGGGCCTGGAAGTCAGAAGGATCTGAGTTCTAATCCTGGCTCCACCACTTGCCTGCTGTGTGACCTTGGGTAAGTCACTTAACTTTCTCTGTGCCTCAGTTACTTCATCTGTAAAATGGGGATTAAGATTGTGAGCCACATGTGGGGCAGAGACTGGATCCAACCTGACTCGTTTATATCCACCCCAGCACTTAGAATGGTGTCTGACACATAGTAAGCACTTAACAAATACCACAATTATTATTATGGAGATGGGGATGGGGTGAGGCTGAACTGAAAAAAAGCAAGGGCTTACTCAAGCCCACTTACACTTGCCCACTCAAATCCACCCACACTGACCCACTCAAACCCAACCACTCTGACCCACTCAAGCCCACCCACATTGACCCACTCAAACCCACACGCACTTACATACACACACGCTCACTGATCCAGACAACCCACCCTCCCTGAAGCAGGCAATTCCATTCACTCTGAGCCAGGTTTGACCACCAGAAAATCTGGTCACTTTAGGTTTCATGAGATTTCCCCCAGGCCAGCTCTGTAGCCCAGCCCAACCCCATTCCTTCTCTTTTTGCCTCCCAGATATTTGTGGAAATTTTCACGTGGGAGAGAGGGAGAGCAGAATGTCAACTGGCCCCAGCAGCACCCATCCCAGAAGAAGCCCCATCTGACATGGTGGCCTAGGGGTCCCCTAAACTGCTCCCCAGACTAACCATCCAAGCTGAGAGGTGGCTAAGGAATGCTACTGGGCTTCCAGCCCTCTGCTCCGCAGGAAATAGCCCCTCAGATTGACGAAGCCTGACAATCCACCCTTCCCACTCCAAGAACTGCCGACCAGAAAGCCAAGGAGCTGAGCGGTACCTTAAGGCCACCCCCAGAACCAACACGAAGTCTGAGATAAAAACACTAGTAATGGCAATAACTAGTAACCAAGCCCCATGCTAAACACTGGGGCCAGATATAGGTCATTAGGTCAGATATAGACCCTGCCCTAAGCGGGGCTCCCAACCTCTTAGGGTGGAGGGTGTTCCAGCCACCCTGGATTCCGCCCCTTGATCCCCAGATCCCGGGCATGAGGAAGTCTATCTCGGGCCTCTGTGGGGGCTCAGCTCTGGGGACTAATGGCCGTTTGTAATCTCCTCCTCGCTAGTGTGACTGCAGAGGCTATAAATACACGCACGGACCAGAAACGTGAGCATTTTTCCAAATCACTCAGGAAGCAACCAGCTTCCCGGGCCCAGGCCCTGAGCCTGAGACTTTGTTCCTAAAACTTGGGGGTCTTGACCCAGGCCCCTCCCTCCCACAAGGGGCGAGGCCCCCGTCTTGTGTCCAGCGGCCAGGATGGAGGTGAATGATGGTTTGGAGGAGGGGGTAGATTGCAGGGAAGCTTAAGCAGAGAGTTATCTGGCTGGCAAGGGGACGCTCGTAAAATTTGCCCTTCCGTGGTGTGAACCGTCTGCCGAGTGAGTCATCTCCTCTTGGATGATTTAACACAGCCGCTGGCACCTCCCCAGCACCCTCCCTGGGGCCGGTTGGGATTAGAAGAAGAATCTACCAGCCCCTAGACTCACAGCCCACTCAGGAAATGCCCTGCCTCCTCCTCATCTTGCCCCATCCCCAGACTCTTCCCTTAGCCCAACCTCTGGCTATCTCTGCCCCTGGCTGGAGACAGAAGGCAGAGGGTGTCAAGCCCCTAAGGGGAGACGTGGGGCAAGGGGTGACAGATCCTTTGGGAGAGACCTGGGTCAGGTGGTGTCAGAACCCTGGGGGGAGACCTGGGGCTGGGGGTGTCAGAACCCTCGTGGGGAAGCAAAGGGCATGGGTGGGGGGATGTCAGACCCCTCAGGGGAGGTAGAAGGCAGGAAGTGCCAGTCTCCTGGGGGAAGACTTGGGGCAGGGGGTATCAGACCCCTTGGAGAGGCAGAGGGCAGGGAATATCAGACTCCTTAGGGGAAACCTAGAGCAGAGAGTGTCAGACCCCTGGAGGGAGGCATGAGACAAGGTGCCTCTGGTGGCTTCTCTCTTCTCCTCCGATCCCCACTCCACAGGGCTTCGGGCCTGAAGCAGGCCCCTGTGTGAGTGGCATCCGGGAGTGTTATCTCTCCTCACAGCTCTTAATCTCTTCATGACATCGGCCGCCCTTTCTAACAGCTATTGATTTTTGAACTACCCTTTGCTGCGACTCTTCAAATCCATTTGGTCTAAATTACTAAACACCACTGCCCCCCGGCCAAAACATGAGAAAAATAAAAAACAAGTCTCCAATCTGGGTCATAATTGCCCTGCCTCCAGGGCTCTCCTGGCCCCTCCCTGTCAATCTAAATCTCCTCCCACCCACAGGTACATTTGCCCTCCTCCTGCTCCTACCCCCTTCTCCCTACTTTTCCCCATCTCCCCTCTCCTTCACTATCCTCCTGCTCTTCCCCCCTCCACCCTAACCTCCTCCTATGCCCCTCTTCCTCCCCACCTTCCTTCTGCTCCCCTCTTCCTCCCTCTTTTCCTTTGCACCTACTCTTCCTCCTCCACCTTCTTCCTCCCCACTTCCACCCACTCCTCCCCACCTCACCAGCTCTTCTGGTATCCTGAGCCCTGCATCAGCAGCTCCTTCACTGCTCCCTCAGTGACTCCCTGGACCAGGCCTGTCCTGGAGCAGCCTCTCCATTCCACTCACCCCTGGGGCTCTACAGGCACCCGCCCCACCCAGAGCTCTGCTCCCCCCTGACTCAGCTGGATCGACACCCTTCTATCCTCTCTGGGAGACCTGGACCACCGGCTCTCTGCCCCACCTTGGCCCCTGGGCGGGTGAGCCCCATGACCCCATCCTGGCTTGCTTTCACCTCTCTCTTCCAGGAGAGGGGCTGCCCAGTTAACAAGGGCCAGGGGAGGCCTCTGTCTCCAATCCTTCTGGGTCCAGGCTTCAGGCAAGCAGTATGGCCTTGTGGTTAGAGCATGGGCCTGGGAGTCAGAATGACCTTCATTCTAATCTGAGCTCCACCATGTGTCTACTGAATGACCTGGGGTCACTTAGCTTCTCTGTGCCTCAGTTATCTCATCTGTAAAATAGGGATTAAGATTGTGAGCCCTATGTGGGACAAGGACTGTGTCTACCCTGATTAATGTGTATCTAGCTCAGGGCTTAGGTCAGTTCCTGGCACATAGTAAGCACTTAACACATACCACAGAAAAAAGTGTGTGGCATAGAAGCCCCCTCTATGCGAGTCAAGGTTGGGACTCACCACACCATCCTTAGAGCCAGACTCTGACCTCTCCCATCCTAGGCCTCTGAACAGGCCTCCACCAGGGCTGAAGAAAGACCCAAAAAGGTGTCTCTCTCACCTTTTTCCATTTTGAAGTCTGCCCCCTCCTAGGCTCCTCCCTGCCGCCTTCTCTTCCCCAAGCTCCAAATGCAGAGTTGACATTTATGGCAAACATCTCTTTCTGGGTGTCTCTTTGGTCAGTCCCTCGCTCCCTTGGCTGAGACAGGCAAGCCATAAACCTTCTTTCCCTTTGGCAAAGGCTGAATTCCAGACAAGTTTCCTCCGTGGCCACCCAGGGAGGAATAAAATAAAAAATAAAAAAAAAAGCGACTAATAAGACAGACGACAACCCAAGAAAAGGTTAGACCGCTGCCGGTAATTTATTCAAGCCATGGCATTCTCTCCAGATTAATATATTTTAATTTATTTCTGTTTTTCTGAGTACGCCCCGTGTCCACTGGACGCTAACTCTAGACCTCTCTGGTCCCATGTGTGCCCAAATGAAATAGTGGATGTGATTGTTTAGGATTATGTTAAAATCCATGATAGATCACAATGATGCATTCTGTGAGTGTGGCATAAAAATGACTAATAAGCTCTGGCCAAACATTTAAATGTATTCATCCTGCATTAGTGCAAAATGAATATTAATACGCTGGAAAATGGCTCATGTGATGAGGTTTTCATGTTGTATTAGTGCAGATGCTTCAGTCAGGATCATTTCCAGACAGGGCTAGGATCCTAAGGAGGAGCTTGTACACATACCAAGTTGGGGGGAAGGGGAGGCGGACTTGGTGGAGGAAGAAGGAAGGGACAAGGACAGGACTGGAAACTCCAGAAGAGGAGCACAGGGAAGAGGAGAGGAAGAAAAAAGGGAAAAAGAGAAGGATGAAGAGAAGGAGAAGGAGGAGAAGGAGGAGGAGGAGGAGGAAGGAGGGGAGGAGAAAGAGAAGGAGGAAGAGGAGGAAAAGATGGAAGGGAAGGAGGAGCCAAGGAGGAGGAGCAGGCCTAGTGGAGTGAGTATGGACCCGGGAGTCAGAAGGACTTGGTTTCTAATCCCAACTTTGCCAATTGCTTGATGTGCATCCTTGGGCTAGTCACTTAATTTCTCTGCACCTCAATTCACCTGTTCTCCCACCTACTTAGACTGTGAGACCCATGAGGGACAGGAACAGTGTCAGAACTTGTACTTACCCCAGAACTTAAAATAGTGCTTGACACATAGTAAGCACTTAACAAATACAATTAAAAAAGAGAGAAGAAGGGAAAGAAGGGAACAAGGCAGATGGAAGAGAAGGGAAGAAGAGGAGGAGGAAGAGAAGGAGGAGAGGGAGAGAGGGAGAGAGAGCAGGAGAAAGAGAGGAGGATGAGAAGGAGTGAAAGAAAAGGAGGAGGAAGAGGAAGAAGGAGCAGGCAGAAGAGGTAGGATCATCAAGAGGACAGGGCCCTGAGGCCCACTTCTGGACCAGGCAAAGGATCCAGGGGCCAAAGTTGAGGGCAGGCAACCCAGGAATTAGGCTTTGGAGATCGATCAAACAATTGATCAATTGGGGGTATTTACTGAGCACTTGCTGTGTGACCTTGGGACAAAGTGGTTGAGAAAGGACAATGCAACAGAGTTGGCAGACTTGATCCCTGCCACAAGACTAGAGGAGGAGGCAGATAATAAAATTAATCACCCTTCTGTACTTTCACTATAAACGGCATATGTGAATGGCTTGGGGCTGCCACAGATAGCTTGCTTCCTCCCATTAGATTCTAAGCCCTCTGAGGGCAGTGACTATTATCTCTTAAATGATTGTTCCCTTATAAGCCCTCAGTGAAGTGTCCTGCACACAGATGATGCTCAGAAAATACTGCCAAGTGATCGATTCTGGTGCTGGAGAGGGCGTGTTTGCCCAGGATCTCTGCCATCTTTTCTATCCTGCTCCTTTCCTTCTGATTTCCTTCCCTTCCCACTGGTCTCTGATGCTCTTCAGAGTCCAGTCACTAGGGTTCTGCTCCCCAGACAAGAAGAGAGGATGGAGACTGACTTAGGGATGGAAGATGCCTCACTGGGCCTTCCCAGATTCGGCCCTCACTTCCTCTTCCCCCATTCTCTTCTGTGTCACCCTTGTACTTGAATTTACATCCTTTATTCACTCCTCCCTCAGCCCCACCGCACTTACTGACATATCTATAATTTATGTAGTTATCAATCAATCAATCAATCAATGATATTTATTGAGCACTTGTTATGTTCTGGGGGCTGAACTAAGTACTTGGGAGAGCACAGTACTATAGAATCAGCAGACATGTTCCCTGCCCATAATGACCTTGCTGACTAAAGGGACATTTATATTTATGTCTGTCTCCCTCTCTAGACTGATTTCTTGTTAAGGGCAGGGAAGATGTCTATCAACTCTGTTAATAACAATAATAGTAATAATTATGGTATTTATTAAGCACTTACTATGTGCCAGGCACTGTACTAAGCGTTGTGATGGATATGAGCAAGTTGGGTTAGACACGGTCCCTGTCCCCGTGGGGCTCACAGTTTCAATCCCCATTTTACAGATGAAGTAACAGAGGCACAGAAAAATGAAGTGACTGGCCCAAGGTCACACAGCAGACAGGTGGTGGAGCCAGGATTAGAGCCCACGACCTCTTTATTGCCAGGCCCATGCTCTATCCACTATACCATGCTGCTTCCCTACTCTCCCAAGCACTTACTACAGTGCTCTGCATTCAGTAAGCACTCAATAATTATGATTGATTGATTGATTGTTTAACTGGGTAAACACCTGTCCTTGTATGGGACTCTGGCCTACCTGTCACCCTGTTCTGTCCTGTAACCCACTCTTCCCTCTGTGCAGCTCCAGAGAAAGGGCTCTCTCTACCCTGGTCTGGAGCACCATCAGAAACACCTACTTGGAGGCTCTTATCTTGTCTTCTGCCATCAAGTCACCTCCAACCCATAGTGATTCCATGGGCACATCTCTCTCAGAATGTCCCACTTCCATTTGAAATCATTCTGGTAGTGTATCCTTGGAGTTTTCTTGGTAAAAATAAGGAAGTGGTTTACCACTGCCTTCTTCCACCCAGCAAACTTGAGTCTCCACCCTCGACTCTCTTTCATGCCACTGCTGCCCAGCTCAGGTGAGTTTTGACTTGTAGCAGATTGCCTTCCATTTGCTAGCCACTGCTCAGCTAGGAATGGAATGGGTATGCCTCTGCTTGACTCTCCCTCCCATAGCTGAGATTGGTAAAGTACTGGAAACTCTCCAGGTAACATCCTAAGAGGGGTTTTAGAGGCTCAGATCTGGCCAATACCATGGCTAGGCTGCCTGGAGCAACATCCTCCTCTCCCCGCCGCCCACCCTCCCTCACCCCCTTTCTTCACAAAACCATTCCCAACCTGGCCCCGGATAGGAAGCCTTCCCAGAGAGAGTGGATTGGGGGAGGACTATCTGGGTCTAACAAGAGTCTTTTCCATGTGATGGCCACATCGGAAATGGAAAGTAAAAATGGAAACATTGAAAGTAAAACAAATAGCTCGAAGAAACAGTGATCTCATTTCAAACAATTCCCTCCTCCATCAGTGTAGCCCACTTAAGGCAAGTGTGTGGAATTTTTCCCCCCATTCCACAACCCCTCACCCCCACCCCAGGTAACTAATTCTAATCAATCAATCAATCAATTAATAGTATTTACTGAGCCCCTTCTGAGTATTAGGCATGGTCCTAAACTCTCAGGAGACAACAACCATAGCAAGGCATTGATTCCCTGCCATCAGGAAGGTTACAATTTAATAGGAGAGGCAGAACAAAATTATTTACAGATAGTTAAAGCCAGAGGAAGAGCAGGAATAAAACAGATTAAGACACAACAGCTGAATAAATAACTGAATTCATTTATCCTTATACTGATTAATATTTAATTATACATGAATAACTACAACAATACATGAGTACTGAGCATAGGAATAAAGTATACAAGCACTGAGACAGCATAAGGTGTTGGGAATTAATTGGGGAAGGCTTCCTGGAGGAGATAGGGTTTGAGGAGGATTTCAAAGATGGGGAGGGTTGTACTCTGGTGGATTTGATGGGGAGGCCGTTCCAGGCCTGGGGACCAACATGAGTGAGGGCTCAGAGGTGGGAGATTTGAGAACGAAGTACAGTTAAGAAAGCTGGCTTGGCAGGAGCAAAGAATCCAAGCTTTGTGGGGAAGTAGAGGGTGAAGAGAGCCCATATTTATTCCCATTTTCAGAAGTTCTTCGTTTTGTGAAATCTAAATCTTTCTCACTACCTCTCGATGGTTTTCAATCATTTTCAACCTGTGTCACTCCCTGGACTCTGACACCCCTCCACTAAAAAAAGTCATCAGTTTATCTCCCCCTTGTATTCACAATGGTTTATGCAGGGAGTGAGGAGAACGCACTTCTAATCATCCAGTCTCATCAAAGATCACTCAATAGTATTAACTGTGTGCAGAGGACTATACTAAGGGCTTAGAAGACTTAGTAGAAGTAGTTGATCCCTGCCCTCAAGTAGTCTACAGTCTAGCAAGAGAAGTGGGGAGACAGATACTAAAATAAATTACAACTAGCAGGAAGTAAAAGCATAATAATAATCATAATGATTGTGGCATTTGTTAAGTGCTTACTATGTGCCAAGCACTGTTCTAAGCCTTGGGATAGATACAAGGTAATCATATTGGACATGGAGTTCACATGGTGTTCACAGTGGTAATCCCCATTTTACAGATGAGGTAACTGAGACACAGAGAAGTGAAATAACTTGCCCAAGGTCATAGAGCAGACATGTGGCAGACCCGGGATTAGAACCCACAACCTCTGACTCCCAAGCCTGTGCGCTTTCCCTTAGGTCACGCTGCTTCTCTTATACAGATGTTCAGTGCATCAGCGGCATGAAAAATTGAAGTGCCAGTTGGGAAGTTATAAACTGCGTAGATCAGCAATGATCGATTCATGGAATTACTGAATACAGAGCACTACTACGTGCTTGGGAGAGAACCATTCAACAGAGTTGGTAGACACGTTCCCTGCCCACAGTGAACTTTCATTTTAGAGAGGGAGACAAACATAAATATAAATAAATAACTTTTAGCTATGTGCATAAGTGCTGAGGGGCTGAGGTTAAGGCTAGTATCAAATGCCCAAAGGGCACAGATCTAAGTATATTGATAACACAAAAGGGAGAGGGAGCCAGGGTGAAGAGAGCTTCATTGGGGAAGGCCTCTTGAATTAGTTGGGAAAGGTCTCCTAGCGGAGTTGTGAATTCAGAAAGGTCTTGAAGAGGGGAGAGATGTGGCCAGTCAGATATCAAGGGGAGGGAAGTTCAGGCAGGGAGGAGGGGGTGAGCAAGAGGTCAGTAGCAGGAGAAACTAGAACAAGGCACAGTGAGTAGGCTAGCTTGAGAGGAATGAAGAGTGCAAGCTAGGGTGTAGTGTGAGAAGAGAGTAGATAAATAGAAGGGAGAGATCTGATTGGGTGCCTTAAAGCCAGTGGTCAGGACTTACAGAGAGGAATGGGTAACAATTTTAGCAAATAGGGAGAAGAATGCAGAATTAAGCTTTAGAAAAATGATCTGGGCAACAGGATGAAGTAAGGCAGAGTGAAGGCAGAGTGATCTGTGAAGAAGGTACAATAATCAAACTGAAATACGTGTCTGGATCAGTGTGATAGAGGAAGGGGCGGGTCCTGGAGTTTGTATCTACCTAATCAATCAATCAATCAACTAATAAACAGTATTTATTGTGCCCTGTATGAAGAACACTGTACTAAACACTTGGAAGAGTACAATATAACAGAATTGGTTGACAAGTTCCCTTATTTGTTTTTCAGTATTTGTTAAGCTCTTACTATGTACCAGGCACCGTTCGCTGTCCACAAGGAGCTTATGGTCTAGAGGGTGAGACAGGCATTGAACCAAATTATGGATTTGTACATAAGAGCTATGGGGCTGGGGTGGGTGAATAAAAGGTATAGATACAAGTGCAAAGGCAACCCAGAAGGGAAAGGGAGTAGATGAAATGAGGGCCTAGTTGAGGAAGGCCTCTTAAAGGAGATTTAATTTTAATGAGGCTTTGAAGAGGACGAGAGTGATGTTCTGTCAGATATGAATAGGGAAGGGAGTTTCTGGCAAGAGGGAGGACATCAGCAAGGGGTCAGCTTTGAGACAGAAGAGATTGAGGAACAGAGAGTAGGTTGGCATTAGAGGAGCAAAGTGAGTGGGATGGGTTGTAGTAGGGGAGCACTGAGGTAAGGTAGGAGGGGAAAAGGTGATTGAGTGCTTTAAAGCTGTCGGTAAAGAGGTTTTGTTTGATTCAGAGGTGGATGGGCAACCACCAGAGGTTCTTGAAGAGTGGAGAAACATGGACTGAATGGATTTTAAGAAAAATGATCCAGGCAGCAGAATAAAGTATGGACTGGAGTTGGGAGAGACAGGAGGCAGAAAGGTCAGCAAGGAGGCTGATGTAGTAGTCAAGATGAGATAGGATAAATGCTTGAATCAGCAAAGTAGCAATTTGGATGAAGGGGAAAGGGCAGACTTTAGCGATGTTGTGAAGGTTGAACCGACAGGATTTGGTGACAGATCAAATATGCGGTTGGAATGAGAGAAACGAGTCGAGGATAATGCCAAGGTTATGGGCTTGTGAGACTGGGAGGATGGTAGTGCTGTCTATAGTGATGTAAGATTCAGGGGAAGAATATGGGAAGATGAGTTCTGGGAGGATGGTAGTGCTGTCTACAGTGATGTAAGATTCAGGGGAAGAATATGGGAAGATGAGTTCTGTTTTGGAAATATTTAGTTTAAAATGTCAGTGGAACATTCAAGTAGAGCTATCCAGAAGACAGGAGGAATTACGAGACTGCGAAGAAGGAGAAAGATCAAGGCTAAAGATGTAGATTTGGGAATCACCTGCATAAAGATGGTAGTTGAAGCTTTGGGAGCAAATGAGTTCTCCAAGGGAGTGGGTGCAAATGAGATTAGAAGGGAACCCAGCACTGATCCTTGAGGGAGTCCCACAGTTACGGGGTGGAAGGCAGAAGAGGATCACATGAAAGAGACTGAGAATGAGTAGCCAGAGAGATAGGAGGAAAATCTGGAGAGGATGGTGTCGGTGAAGCTTACTATGTGTCAAGAACTGTTCTAAACTCTGGGGTAGATACAATTTAATTAGGTAAGACACAGTCCCTGCCCCATATGGGGGTCACAGCCTAAGTAGGGGGTGGAAATAGGCACTGAATCCCCATTTTACATATGAGGAAATTGAGGCCCAGAGAAGTTGTGACTTGCCCAAAGTCACACAGCTATCAAGTGGCAGAGTATGATTAGAACCCAGATCCTCTGACTTCCAAGCCCATTCTCTTTCCACTGGGCCCCACTGCATCTCATTACAAACATTATCAAGTTACACTGAAAGGATTCAAATAGTGAGTATCCTACCCAATCCCTAAACACTAAATAATGAATCCAACAGGAAAGGTACATACCGATACTCAAATCCTATTCCTAACCTATAGATAGCATTACCGACTTTCCTGTCTCACAAGCCTGAAACCTTGGCATTATCCTTGACTCCTCTCTCTAATTCAACCCACATATTCAATCCATCACTAAATCCTGCCAGTTCGACCTTCACCACATTACTGAAATCCACCCTTTCCTCTCCATTCAAACTGCTCCAGTGTTACTCCAAGCACTTATCCTATCCCACCTTGATTACTGTATTTGCCTCCTTGCTGACCTTTCTGCCTCCTGTCTCTCTTCACTCCAGTCCATACTTCACTCTGCTGCCTGGATCATTTTTCTACAAAACTGCTTGGTCCATGTTTCCCCACTCCTCAAGAACCTCCAGGGGTTGCCCCCCACCTCCGCATCAAACAGAAACTCCTTACCATTGGATCCATCACCTTTCCCCTTTCTACCTTACCTCTTGGCTTTCCTATAAATCCAGCCAGCTCATTTTGCTCCTCAAATGCCAACTTACTCACTGTAATTCAGTCTCATCTATCTCGTCACCAACCTCTCTCCCACCTCCTGCCTCTGACCTGGAACGCCCTCCCTCTTCATATTCGACAGACTATCAGTCTCCCCACCTTCAAAAACCTTACTGAAAGCACATCTCCACCAAGAGGTCTGCCCTGACTAAGATCTCATTTCCTCTTCTACCACTCTCTTCTACACCACTCTTGCACTTGAATTTGAACCCTCCATTCACTCCTCCCTCAGCTCCACAGTACTTATGTACATAAATATAATTTATTTATTTATGTTAATGTCTGTCTCTCCCTCTAGACTGTAGGCCGTTGTGGGCAGGGGACGTGGCTATCAACTCTGTTACGTTGTACTCTCCCAAGTGCTTTATACAGTGCTCTTCATACAGTCACTGCTCAATAAATATTATCGATTGATTGATTGATTGACTGAACCTAATTCTTACCATTAACCTGAATACTCACCTCGGCCCTAAATCTGGCTGGATTCAGAGGAAGGAGAATGGTACAGTTCTTTGGAGATCACATAGAACTGAACTTCCAGTTTTGAGGAGGTTGATTCTTTATCCTTGGTCATGTTGGCTGTGGTGCCTTTAAATTTAAATTTGTCATCATGCAGAGGAGAATAGAGGGCAGATGAGGATGTAGAGAAATCCCTTTCCATCCTCACAACAGCCCATAAGGTTGACATTCTGCCATTCTGGTCCCCTCTGCCAGGCTGTGCCACCGTCCTGAAGGACAGGAACCATAGAAGGATGCCCGGGACCACCCAAGCTCTGTCCATGGACACTTCCAACATGCCCAGTTCTCAGCTCTGCTGCTACCCCGTTTTAATGACATGCTAAGACTGAACTGTGGGGGTGAATTTCCCAGTCCCAATCAACAGATTCCTCCAAAGACGATTTAGCCAAATGCTTTGAATAGGGCTCTTTACACAGTAAGCACACAACTTCACAGCACTTAGGTACACACTTTTAAATCATATTTAAATCATTTATTTATATTAATGTTCATCTCCCTGAAGACTCTAAGCTCACTCTGTCAGCTCAGTTGCACTTTCCCAGGTGCTTAGTACAGTGCTCTACACATAGTAAGTGCTCAATAAATATCATTGTGGAAGATGATGACAATGAGTAAAAGCTATTGATTGATAGTTGATTGAAATTTCAGCCAATGTGTAAAAGCTTAGTTAGCATGTCAATCAATCAGTGGTATTTATTGTGCATTAACTACGCAGAGTACTATTCTAAGTGCTTGAGAGAGTACAGTACAATGGAGTTGGTAGACAAGATTCCTGTACTCAAGAAGCTTACAGTCATGGGTGAGACAGTATTAAAACCCTTTCTCTTTTTCCCTCTATTTCCTTCTCTTTGGGTATCTTTCAAAGTGTAGCTTTTTCATTTTTTCTGTCTTTCCCTCTTAATCTTTTTCTCCCTCTCATTTTCTGTCTCTCCATTTCTCCCCTTCCTGTTTTTTTCTCTTTCTCTTTATCAATTCCACTCCCGCCTCTCTCCATTTCTATTTCTCTCTTTCCCTTTCTGTTTCTCTGTCTGTTCCCCTCTTTCTTCTTTCTCCTTCCTTTCCTGTCTTTATCTTCTGCTCCTTCCATCTCTGTTTCTTCCTACCACCTTGTCTCCTTCTCTGTCTCTGCCTCCCTCTCTGTGTCTGCCCCCCCGCTTTTCTCTCTCACCATTTCATCTCTGGATATAGCTCTGTCTATTCATTCCATCAGCAGGGGATCAGTCTAATTTGCTCTGAGATCGGGGCTGACTTCCTCCCTGCATTTAGCTAGCACCTTCAGAGGACTGCCTTTTCTGCAGTTTTCTGTGAGGAAACATCCCAGCCCTCCCAGCTGGCTGAAGGGAGTGGGCAAGGGGAAGGTGGAGGTCCAGAGACAGGACACAATGCGGCTCAAGGAGCAAGCTGGGACTAGAACCCGGGCGTTCGCGTTCTCCTGTTTCTACCTTGTTGGATGTGCCGATCCAGACCAGACTTGAGGCCAGCTGGAGCTCTCTGATGAGTCACAAACAGGATCTGAGCCAGGCGTTAGATGGAGCTCAGTCAAACTCTCTCTTCCTCGAGTTTGTTGGACTATTTCTCTCAGAGCTAAATGGCCAGGAGACCAGCCTGGACAATTCTTTTCATAAACCCACTGAACAGATAACAAAGCCTGCTGCCTAGAAATTTCCAGTTTGGAGCAGTCCAGGAAATTGGCTGGAGTGTCTTATATGGCAGATAGCCACTGTCCCCATCTTATATTGTACTCTCCCAAGCATTTAGTACAGTCCTCAGTGTTCGATAAATACGAGTAATTGATTGACCAATCTTCAAAGCCCTACTAAAATCATATCTCTTCCAAGAAGTCTTCTGTCAATCAATCAGTGATATTGAGTACTTACTATGCTCAGAGCACTGTACTAAGCACTTGGGAGAGTACAATACAACAGAATTAGCAGACACTTTCTCTGCCTGTAATGAGCTTACAGTCTGGAGGGGGAGACAAACATTAATATAAATAAATAACTTCTCATTTCTCTCACTAATTTCTCATTTCCCTACCCTCTTCACCCTTCCTTCTGTGTCACCTATGAACTTGGGCCTGTACCCCTGAAGCACTTTGGTGCTCACCCCACTCCCATCCCCACAACACTTTTGTACATCTCCTCATACTCTGCTGCTTCCCCTACCTGTAATTTCTTTCAGTGTCTGTCTCCCTCTTCAGACTGTAAGCTCCTTATGGGGAAGGAACATGTCTACCAATTCTTTTGTATTCTCCCAAGTGCTTAGTTCAGTGCTCTGCACACAGTAAGAACTCAGTAAGTACCACTGATTAAGTGACTGAGATGGAGGAGAAATACTTGGCTCTAAGAACTCTGACTCCATTATGGACTGCGCCCTCTGGCCATCCCCATTTCCACCCCTGGAAAGAAGGAGCCGTGGCTTAGGGGAGTGACCTAGTGAAAAGAGCACTGACCTGGAAGTCAGAGGGCCTGGGTTCTATTCCTGCCTCTGCCACTTGTCAGCTGTGTGATCTTGGGCAAGTCATTTGTGTCTCCCTGTACCTCAGTTTCTTCATCTGTAACATGGGGATTCCCTGCCTGTTCTCCCGCCTGCTTAGATTGTGAGCACCATGAGGGAGAGGGATTATGTCAACTTGATTAACTTGTAACTACCACAGTGCTGAGAACAATGCTAAGCACATAATAAGTGCTTAACAAATACCACAGTTATTATTATCCTTATTATTATTGAACAACTGACCATTTGTCCAGGTGTCAGAATGGAGAGCCTGCTGGGCGGGTGGACCAGGAGCTGGAAAGCATCACCTGAGATGTCTGTGTGATCAGATAATGTCAGCCTTTAACCTTGCATTCATTCATTCATTCATTCATTCAATAGTATTTATTGAGTGCTTACTATGTGCAGAGCACTGTACTAAGCGCTTGGAATGTACAAGTCGGCAACAGATACAGTCCCTGCCCTTTGACGGGCTTACAGTCTAATCGGGGGAGACAGGCAGACATGAACAAACCTTCCTCCAATGCAACTCAGAGGCCCCAGCCTGCTCCACTGAGGGACAAGAGAGACTTTAATAAATGGCTAGTTAAGCACTTATTATATGCCAAGCATTGTGATAAGCACTGGGGGAGATAAAGACAATTAGATCAGACACATTCTCTGTCCAACATGAGACTCGCCATCTGGTAAAGGGAAGGCAGAACAGATATTTTAGCCCCATTTTTCAGAATGGCTGAGGAATGGAGATGTGAAATGTCTTGCCCAAGGTCATGCAACAGACAAGTGGCAAAGCTGGGAATAGGTGACCTGACTCCCAGGCCTGTGTTTCTTCTGCTAGGCCACACTGCTATTCGTGGCCTAGAGGCAATGATTTGATTATTCTTTATCTATCCCAGTGATTAATACAGTGCTTGGCATGTAGTAAGCATTTAAAAATACCACAATTACCATTAGGGTAGTAATATATTATGGCAATATTAATAATAATAATAATAATGGTATTTGTTAAGCGCTTCCTATGTGCTAAGCACCGTTCTAAGCACTGGGGTAGACACAAGGTAATCAGGTTGTCCCACTTGGGGCTCACAGTCTTAATCCCCATGAGACAGATGAGGTAACTGAGGCACAGAGAAGTTAAATGACTTGCCCAAAGTCACACAGATGACAGGTGGTGTAGCCAGGATTAGAACCCATGACCTCCGACTCCCAAGCCTGGGCTCTTTCCACTAAGCCACGTTGCTTCTCATATTGCTATATAATTATATAATTATAACAATAATAATAATGATACTTGTTAAACACTTATTGTGTGCTAAGCACTGTACCAAGTGCTAAAGTAGATACAAGATAATTAAATTGGGCACAATCTCTTTTCCAGATGGGGCTCAGAGTTAAAGTAGGATTTAATCTCCATTTTATAGATGAGGAAACTGAGGCCCAGAGAAATTATGTAGCTTGCCCAAGATCAAACAGTAGTCAAGTAGCCTATCCAAGATTAGAACCCAGGTTCTCTGACTACCAGCCCCATGCTCTTTCCACTAGACTTTCCACTCTGCTTATTCGTTGTTACTATATTCATGATGATGCTGATGATGATGACGATGACGATGATGACAAAATATAGCTCATCCCAGGGCCTCCAGAGCCAGAGAAAACAAGCCAACCTTCAGTGTGCAGGTCTTCTGGTGCCCCAATCACCAGGTCAGACCCAGCAGAAATGAATACTTTGCCCCCTTTTAGGGCAGCCATTGAAGGCGCCCAAAAACAGAGGACACAGAGACATACTTGACATCACATAGGTGGGCCGGGCACACAGCATGACACGATGAATGTAACAATAATAATAATAATAATAATGTTGGTATTTGTTAAGTGCTTACTATGTGCCGAGCACTGTTCTAAGCGCTGGGGTAGACACAGGGAAATCAGGTTGTCCCACGTGGGGCTCACAGTCTTAATTCCCATTTTACAGATGAGGGAACTGAGGCACCGAGAAGTTAAGTGACTTGCCCAAAGTCACACAGCTGGCAAGTGGCTGAGCTGTGCCAGATGCACCATTTCAGGGAAGAATGCCAAGTTTTCTAGACATAGACTGTGTTTTCAGGGGGACCCCGGCCCCCAGTTTCTCTGGAGCTTTCGTGTTTGCCACCCAGGTCCCTCTAGATGAGGGCATAGATCAAGGCTGCCGGCCCCGAGGCTGAGGGAGGGCACCTGGTGCCCCAACTTTATCGGACAGGAGACAGCACAGCTGAAAACTGGACAGTTCAGCTTAAAACTGGACTATTCATTTTAAAACTGGACCACTGGTCCCTCTTCCATACTCGTGCTAAAGAGGCAAGGACAGAATCAATGGAGTGAGTTACCTGACACTGACGTTTCTGAGGACCAAGGGGCTTTTAAAACCCATGCTGTCTGATGGAAGACGTTAAATGTTTTTAATAACCTTTTTTAATCAATGCTTTAACCTTGTTCCCATTTTCACAGTATGTGCTTGATAAATACCATTGATGGATTGACTCCATTGATTTTCAAAGAGCCCTTTTTGGTTCTGTAGGGGGTAACTTGGGGTTGGGGGCACGGGCAGTGAATGACCTAAACCTGCCTCAAATGTATCCCTGCATCGCTCAAGATGACCTTTCAGAGGGTAAGCGTGGGAGGGAAAAAAAGAGAAGGAAAAAAGTTTTAAAGCCTAATATCTGCTAGTGGCATTTGAACAGCTGCTGTTGCAGCTGAAAAACAAAACTTCCCCCAAAATGATTGGACGTTTTATTTTTCTCCATCCAAACTCTATATACCCAGTTAATGGCAGAATAATAAAAAAATTATCTGACACAGCATGTGAGAGAGAGGCTTGAATCAGGAGAGAAAGAGAGGATGAAAGGGGAAGGAAAGAAAAGGTTATTATAAATGTGTCAGTCTTGTTTATGGCCCCTTATCAGTGAGGGAGAGAAAGAGAGAAGGAGAGAGAGAGAAATGCCGTTAAGGGGCACTTAAAAACTGTTTGGCAGCTTCACTCAGGAATGTAAATAATCTTTATATTCAGTCGCATTTATATTTTTAAAAATACACAGATGCCACCCACACTGCTAGGTTTTGAGGAACTTACTAAAGTCTGTTAGGGTTTTGTTACCTTTAATTGGGCTTTGTAAGGCAATTAGGGCTTCTTCAAGCAATATTTACCTATAAAGCCCTAACCAAAAATTTTAAAAGATACCCCGGTAAATCTTGGTTTCTGCCCAAAAGAGAATGGCAGCATAAATCTTCCCAGAACACTGACTTTTGGGCTAATCTACTGGATGGGATTCAGCAATTCAAACGTGTATTTAAATTCTCCTCACAGAATCTCGGCACAGGCATTGGCCACCACCTTCCTCTGCCTGCTTCCTCCCCACCAAAATGGATTAATCCCCTATTAGTTTGACCTAATGTCGGGGCAGGAAAGAAGTTAAAGGCACAAGGATGAAAATGACTGGGAGTCCTTCAACAGCCCAGATCACAGATGGTGACCAGGCAGCGGGGCTTATGGGTTATTGCTCCCTCAGGAAGTTCTTTTGGGATTATTTCTTGCCTCTTCTTGGTGGGAGGGGTGGGAAGAGGTTGGCCCTGAATGTTCTATTCACATTAGCATTTTCCAGTGTTTTTAATTCCACCCTCTCTATCCCCAGACTTACGGGAATAGAGTGGGAGGAAGTGAAGGGAGACGAAAATCGAGTAGGACTGGAGAGGTTAAGGGAAGCAGTGTGGCCCAGGGGAAAGAGCTTGGGCCAGGGAGTCAGAGAACCCGAGTATTAATTCCAGCTCCACCACTTGTCTGCCATGAGAACTGGAGGAAATCACTTAAATTCTCTTTGACTCAGCTCCTCCTCGGCAAAATGGGGATTTGATAACTTGTTCGCCCTCCTAAGCAGCATGACTTAGTGGATAGAGCACGGGCCTGGGAGTCAAAAGGTCATGGGTTCTAATCCCAGCTCCACCCCTTGTCTGCTGTGTGACATTGGGCAAGTCACTTTATTTCTCCGTATCTCAGTTACCTCATCTGTAAAATGGGGATTAAGAGTTTGAGTCCCATATGAGACAGGGACAATTGTTCCTAACTTGTATCCACCTCAGTGCTTAGAACAGTGTTTAACACATAATAAGCACTTTAGCAGTACCATTATTATTATGATTATTGCTTGGGCTGTGAGCCCAAGTGTGGGAACTGATTATCTTCTATCTATCTACCCCAACTCTTAGTGCAGTGTTTGACACATAGTACGTGCCTAACAAATATCACTATTATTCTTAGTAGTAGTAGGATTTGGAAGAAGCCCATGGCTCAGAAAGAGTTCGGAAACCCCCAAGAGAGCTGGAGAGGTGAGGAGGTGACATAGAACTCTCACCCTACCACCCGCGTTCAGTCAAGCTGAGCAGGCTGAAACAGGGAGCTCGAGAAGTGATTAGGTACCTGTCCTGCTAAATAAGAAAACCTCCCTCTAGTGAAGGTCTCCACAGATTTTGTTCTGTGGCCTGGTTCTCTACGCCCTTTGTGGCAGAAACCCAGAACCCTCTGCAAACTCTAATCTGGTCATCAGCATGCCTTCTCCCTAGACCCCTTCAGGACTTGTGCTTTCTTTTAGTGCCTGCCACCCAAAGCCCAGAGAAGCTGAGTGACTCTCCCAAAGCCACAGAGCAATATGAACGGGCCCGTGGACTAATTGGACGGCAGAGTAATGTCGCCGACTCCAGGGTGGCCGTCCGTCTCGTGTCTAGAAAGCGGGGTTTCCGGGAAGGACTGCCGTCACTTTCCCGCGTCCAACTGCACACGCTTTAACCTGTCCCCAGTCGCTGAATAAATAGGGAACCCAAAATACCACTTGTTTTATTGAAATAATGCCATGGCTGTGACACCACTCTCCCGGGGCGGAGAACGCAAGGCACCCCGTCTGAGGAAAATCTACATTTAAATGGGTTTAAGTGTAGATTTTTGTGTTCCCTCCAAAGAGCGGGCAAGTCAGCCAGCACGGGGAGGGGGAGGCAGGCAATTGCAAGCGGAATAAATGGCAATTGCGGGTAGAAAACCCTCTGCAATTCATGCATCACACAAATGGTTGTGTATATTAAAGCAATGACGACAAGCACTATTGATTTAGCACAAGTGGCGGGTGTCCCAGGTGCTGAAAACTGAAGGAACGCAGACTGCGCGGGCCAGAGCAACAATACAAAGAATGATAAAAGGATATGAGTGTTTGAAAAGACGCACTGGACGAGCTATAAATTCTAATAATCCATATTTCTCGAAAGCAATAGCTATTGACTCAAAAACAAAAGAGCAGGCGTTCGAATGTAACAAATGTCAGACGGGATAGCAGCTGGAATTCAATTTGCTCCAGTTATATATCAACTTGAAACTTAATGGAATGGCATGTAGTTAAGGTCGCACCCTCACTTAATAGCTATTACCAGTCTAGGGTGGGTTTCGAGCCAGTCTAAAGCTGTGAGTAATTGGCATCACACCGCCTGCCTCTCCTCTAATGAACGGGAGCTTCTGGAAGGGCTTTGGAAGGGGAGAAGCCAAGGAGGAGACGTTCGGAGCCATTGCTGAGGTCGACCAGCTGGCCGTTTGACTCTGGGGGTGACCGGGAGGTCTGGTTGGAGAGGATGTAGAGGTGGGCATCGGAGAGGTTAGGGACCAAACAGGATTCGATAACCTCGGCTAGCTCACTGGAGACGTTCCCCTCCCAGCTCTGCTTCACCTCTCTTGGTTGACTGGTTCAGGCCTGAGAGGAGGAGGATGAAGAGCAAGGGAAAGATGGGGGGAAGAAGGAAAGGAGGAAGTGGAGGAGGGGAAAGATGTGGGGGGAGGAAGCTGCTCAGGACCGTAACATCTAATCCTGCTCCTAAGTGTGCAATATTTATTACTAAATGGGCCATAGGACTGCAGACAGCCAATTAAGGTCATGGTAATTACTCCCCTTCAGTGATTACAAACAGCCCAGGGTAGGGACAGGTTCTCTGCTCAGCTGTTCTCCTGGTTGCTTGCCATCTGTTGTATGAAGGAGTCCTGAGCCCTGACCAGGGTGAGGAGAAAGGATGGTGGGGCAGGGAGGGGAAGAGGGAGAGAAGAAGAGGGACAGAGGGTTTTACGGTTGGGTAAGCACATCCTCCAGACACAAGGACAACCAGTTTTCTCCACCAACCAGAGCTCATTCAATAGTATTTATTCAATAGTATTTATTGAGCGCTTACTATGTGCAGAGCACTGTACTAAGCGCTTGGGATGAACAAGTCGGCAACAGATAGAGACAGTCCCTGCCGTTTGACGGGCTTACAGTCTAATCGGGGACATTTCATTCTTCCTTCTCTAATCCTCCAGGGTGCCTAGTATAATACTGTGCTTGCAGAGGATGCTCCCTACCTACTGCTGATTGGCCGAGCCTCAGTTTCCCCTCCTGTACAAAAGGGACAATAATATAGGCTGATCCCAGCTGGAAAGCAATTACTTTATTCTATCACCAGCGATCCCTTGCTCAGACTCTCCCCACTGCCTGGAACTCCCTCCATAGCAGAACAAAACAACCCTCTCCCATTTTCAAAGCCCCATTGAAATGACATCTTCCTTGACTAATCTCTCATCTCCCTATCCTATCATCCTTCCCACTGCAATCACCCGTGTATTTGAGTCTGTACCCCCCAAAGCACTTAGGTTTTAACTCCTTTCTCCAACCTCTTAGCACTTATGTTCAAGCTTCTGTAGTTGGTTTCTTCTCCTACCTATAATTCATTTTCATGTCTTTCTTCCCCACTGGATTTTTAGCTCCTTCAGGGCAGAGATAATTACTACTAACTCTATAGAGATTGTGAGCCCCACGTAGGACAGGAACTTTGTCCACCCCGATTTGCTTGTATCCACCCTTGGGCTTGGTACAGTGACTGGCACAATGCAAGGGCTCAATAAATATGACTGTTATTATCATTATTATTACTACTATTATACTCTCCCAAGCACTTAGTACAGTGCTCTGCACACAGTGAGTGCTCAGTAAAAACTTTTTTTTTTTGAGTGTCTATCTACTGTGTACAGAGCACTTGGGAGAATACAGTGGATGGAAAAGGAGTCTTGGAAGAATATACTAGCTAATGGCCCAAGCATGACTGCAATGGGAATCTTCCACCTATTTCCACCTATTTCATGAAATCACCATCTTGTCCTCAACCAGCACTGGACCATTCCATCAGAGCACCAGAAAAACAACCATGAGCAGAACTGGAGGGGAAAGGGAGGGGTCGTAGGAGAGAAAAACCTCAAGGCTCTTTACTGGGTCATAAGGATTTGATGCATCGCAGGTACCCCACACTCTCTGGGTTCATCCATGTCAGGCATGGCCTAGCAGTAGCATGCCCTAGTGAAAAGAGTATGGGAGTCAGAAGACCTGGGTTCTAATCTCAGCTCCACCATGTTTCTTTTTTTAATTGCCTACATTTGCCAGGTTCTGTACTAAGTGCTGGGTTAGATGCAAGATAATTGGGTTGAACTCAGTCCCTGGCAGATAGTAAGCACATAGATTCACTAGACTCATAGAATGAATACCCATTTTACAGAGGAGGTAACTGAAGTGACTTGTCTAAAGTCATGCAGCAGACAAGAGGTGAAACTGGGATTAGAACCCAGGTCCTCTGACTCTCAGACCCAGGCTTTTTGCTCTAGACCACACTGTTTCGCATGTGCTTGCTGGGTGACCTTGGGCAAGTCCCTCAATTTCTCTATGCCTCTGTTCCTCAACTGTACAATGGGTATTCATTACCTGTTCTCCCTTCTAGCTAGAGATGGGACAGAGACTGTGTCCTAACATTGATTTGTATCTATCCCAGTGCTTAGGACAGTGCTTGACATATAGTAGGTGCTGAACAAATATCATAATTATCATAATTATTATTACTATTATTATTATTTTGGCCTAGTGAAAAAAGCACAGACCTGGGCTTCAGAGGACTTGGATTCTAATCCTGGCTCTGCCATTGGCCTGCTGTGTCACCTTGGACAATTCACTTCACTTCTCTGTGCCTCAGATGCCTTATCTGTAAAATGGAGATTCAATCCTTGTTCTCCCTCCTACTTAGGCTGTGGTCCCATATGGGATAGGGACTGAGTCCAACCTGATTATCTTGTATCTACTCTCCCACTTACTTCAGTGCTTGGCACACAGTAAGTGCTTAACAAATACTATTATCAGCATCATATGGCATTTGACTTCAGTGCCCATGGGGCTGTGAATGGGCAGGTTTGATTCCAATAAGCGATGCAAAATGACTGATTCCTAGGGCAGAGAAGAGAGACACGAAGCGTCTGTGCCCCGGGATTTCCTGCTGCTGCTACCGTCTGAGGCTGATATGGCCGTTCCCAGCTGGCTCGCCCCCCTTCTGGAATGCCTCCAGAGGAAATAAATGCATCGATAATGAAGAACACACATTCCCATAATTGAGAAGTTGGGCAGTCGCCTGGTCACATCACCTCATGCCTGAGGTCCCCGAGCCCAAGCGAAAGTGTCCCTGTCATCGGTTTTGAACCAATAAATGCTTCAGCCACAGGGCTTCCTGGGTCACAAACCCCCTCCCTTCCCTGTCAGCTCTCCCCACTTGAAGGAAGAGGATTTCCAAAATTCACTCTCAAATTATTTTTAGCTCTGATCATCCATCTCCAGTCTTCATCTGTGTCCTCTGGGTCCAGGGCTGAAGGTCACCATTCTAAATGATCCTGTGGCAGAGGTGAGATGGAAGCTGCCAGAATCCTTTGGGCCAGGAGCAGAAGGAGGAAGAGGGTGGGCTTCAGGAGGAGGAAAGAGAGGGAAAGAGCCCTGGAATACAGCTTGCAAGATTACCTCTGGACTGTTCCATCCTGAAAATTATGGCTGGTACCCGATAGTCTTCCCTAAGCTCACAGATCAGGCCCCAGGCTCTGAATAATAACAGCAATTAATGTTGTGCCAAGCACCGGAGTTGATACGATAAAATCAGAACAACACAATCCCTGTCCCATAGGGGGCTTACGGTCTTAAAGGCATGGGTAAGAGCTATTTAATACACATTTTACAGCTAGAGAACAGGCCTTTTTTGGAATGGTATTTATTAAGTGCTTACTATATGCCAGGCACTGCACTAAGCC
The DNA here is from genome assembly GCF_004115215.2 of Ornithorhynchus anatinus. Lineage (NCBI taxonomy): Eukaryota > Metazoa > Chordata > Mammalia > Monotremata > Ornithorhynchidae > Ornithorhynchus > Ornithorhynchus anatinus. The sequence continues at coordinate 12,447,697 of NC_041732.1, read as the reverse complement.
CTGGGGTATATACAAGCTAATCAGGTTGGAGCCAAATTGTACTTTCCAAGCACTTAGTACAGTGCTCTGCACACAGTAAGCGCTCAATAAATATGACTGAATGAATGCAGTCCATTTCCCACATAGGTCTCGCAGTCTTAATCCCCATTTTACAGATGACATAACTGAAGCACAGAGAAATTAAGTGACTTGCCCCCAGCCAAACAGAGGACAAGTGGCAGAGCCAGGATTAGAAGCCAGGTCTCCATGATATAAGTCCTGTACCCTTTCCACTAGGCCACGATGCTTCTCAGATTCTTCCCAACCTAAGCACAGTGGCTGGCTGCCATCAGCATTCCAGGATGATGTGTGGATTTCCAATGAACGAGTCGAGGGTAGCTTCACCGGTTGTTTAGTAGTGAACATGGAGGTTGTGAAGGAGGTTCAAGTCTAACAGGCAGAACTTCCCAGGCTGATAAGTTCCTGTCCCCCATGGAGCTATGAGGATGCCTTAGGCCCCAAAAGGGCTGGCCTCCCCACTTTCTACACTGGACCCAGACCCTTCTGTGAACACCCCATAAGCTGATCCAGACCCTGCGCGAAGAATAGGAAATGCCCCACCCTCCAGATTCCACCCCCCAATAAAAAACCTAGACCGTGCCCAGCTGGACCTGACTCCCTAGGGGGTTGAAGCCACCCCGGACCTCAGGATGCTGCCAGAGCCCCCAATGGCCAATTGACTCCCTGTCCACTAGGTTTCTGCCCTCAGAAGAGGCTAAGAGAGTATGCATTCCTTCCACCTGGGTCAGGGAGCTGAGGGAATGCTTGGGGCAGCTAGTAGACCCAATAAAGTGGGCATTTTGTCTTGTCTCTGAAGTGGGAGAAGATGGGGAAGGAGCTTGAAGCTGTGAAGGCAGAATAAATAATCCAAAACCTCAGGTTTAGCAGGGGTAACCCAACCAGGGGTAACCCAACTAGTCCAGAGAAAGCATTCCCAGCTGAATTTGGAAACTGTGAGTGGGACAAGAGAGATACCTCTGGAGCCCACTGATCTGCTAAGCTCTAAATCAGTCAGTCAATCCACCAGTGGTATTTATTGAGCACTTACTAGGGGTAAAACACTGTCCTAAGAACCTGGTAGTGTACGACACAACAGAGTTGGTAGACACATTCCCTACCTACAGTGACCTTACAGGGGGAGACTGACATTAATATAAATAATGTATAACATATAATTTATAGATATACACCTAAGTGCACCTGGGAGAGTACAATATAACAATTGTGCTCTCCCAAGCATTCAGAATAGTGCTCTGCCCTCAGTGGTGCTCAATAAACTTAGAGAAGTAGTGTGGCTCAGTGGAAAGAGCCCGGGCTTGGGAGTCAGAGGTCATGGGTTCGATTCCCAGCTCTGCCACTTGTCAGCTGGGTGACTGTGGGCAAGTCACTTAACTTCTCTGTGCCTCAGTGATCTCATCTGTAAAATGGGGATTAGCTGTGAGCCTCATGTGGGACAACCTGATTGCCCTGTATCTACCCCAGCGCTTAGAACAGTGCTCTGCACATAGTAAGCGCTTAACAAATACCAACATTATGGTTATTATTATAAGCACCACTGATCGATTAATGAAAATCTCCCAGATCAGCCTCGAAGATTTGAGAACCTCAAAACTTCTTCCCTCCCCTTCCCTAAATAGATCTGGGTTTAGTTAGGGTCAAACTATGCCTCTGGTTGGGGTTTGTTGTTGGGTATTTCCTTGGTGCACACAGTAAGGGCTCAAGAAATACTACTGATGGATTATTGGATCAATTTCATTATTCCCCCTTTTCCAGGGAGGAGCTGAGCTGGGGTGGTGAGCAGAGACTCTGTCCTGCCTCTAACCCCAACCTCTAAGACATCAAATAGAATGTCACCAAGCCCTAGAAGCCACAGTCTCGGCACCTCAGGAATTGCCCAGCGGACCAGGTCGAAGCCAGGCCTCGGTTCACATGAACTGCAGAAGAGAGAACCAAGGGCAGCCACTACTTCAAGCCCTCTCTCCACCCTTTCTCTCAATCAATCGGTGGTTTTTGTTGAGTGATGACTATGTGCATAGCACTGTACTGAGCACTTGGGAGAGTACAATACAACAGAATTAGGAGGCACATTCCCAGCCCTTAATGAGCTTCCAGATTAGAGACTGAACTCTGCCTGATAGTCTTTAAAGAGGGTAGCTGTCAGCAAAGATAGGGTTTAGGTGAGGGCTATCCCCCGTCAAAGGGGATAAGGAAAAGGTAGGGTAAGGGCTGATTACACTCCACTGATCCCTGCTGTTCTTAGCCTCATCCCTTTTCCTCCTTTTCCCACTCCTCTTCCTTTCAGTCCTCCAAGGATGGGAGGACTCCAGACCTGCCCCATCTCCACCGATTCCAGAGCTTCCCTTCCCAGGTTCCCGTGAGCACAGGTGCCGCTTCCGAGCCACGGCACTTGGCAGCAAGAGCTAAAACAGAGGGAGGCTGGGTGCTAAGAATCAAAAAACACATCTGCCATGAAAAGTACCCGATGCCAAGGTGTCCATGCTAAGGACAGGGGGCAGACCAGCTCAAAAATGGAAAAATAGTTCCTCTAATAATGTTATTTGTTAAATGCTTGCTTTGAGTCAAAGACCAGCATAGGCACAAGATACAAGGGTTGGACAGAGCCCCTGACCCACACAGGGCTTACAGTCTAAGCAGAAAAGCAAGCAGTTATTTCACTTCTATGTGCCTCAGCTTCCTCATTTGTAAAATGGGGGTTCAGTACTTGTTCTCTTTCCCACTTAGACTGTGAGTCCCATGTGGGACAGGGACCAATTTAATGTGTATCTACTCCAGCATTTAGAACAATATGTGACACAGTAAGTGCTTAACAAATGGAGAAGCGTGTGGCCTACTGGAAAGAACAGGGGCCTGGCTCCACTGGGCAAGTGACTTCACTTCTCAGTGCCTCCAGTTACCTCATCTGTAAAAGGGGAATTCAGACTGTAAGCCCGATATGGAACAGGGACTATGCCCAACCCAGTTATCTTGCATCTACCCTAATGTTTAGTACAGTGCCTGGCTTATAGTAAGTGCTTAACAAATACCATTAAAAATGACTATTATTTTTCAACAGGTATTGAAGCCCCATTTTACAGAGGAGAAAACTGAGGCTCGGAGCACTGAAGTCACATTCAAAAGATCACACAGCAGGCCAGTGACAGAGCCAGGATTAAAACCTAGGGCATGCCTTTTTCCACCAGGCTCCACTTGTCCCCGCTCCATTACTAGTCTCTGTTCCCTCATCCCGCCTCTGTACCAAGCAGGAGTCTCTGCGGCTCTTTGAATCTTCAGAGTCACAGCTTAGCCAACCCAGAGAGGCTGGGTTTCATGTCGACTGCAGGGAGCAGAGGGCAGTCACCCAGAGCTTTGCACAGCAGGTTTGCATAACGTAGCCCAGAATGCTTTGCCCTTCTTCTGAGGCTATTGACAGCCACTCTGACCTGATTACTGTAAGCAAGTGGCTGCAGTTGTACCTCTGTTATAACCCGGCAATACCAGGGGGAATGAATATATTAGTATTTATCATATTAATGCGGATCAAACTGACTATTTGTTCTGACATTTCAATAATAGCTTTTCCCATTTTTTTTTCCAAGCACAAGGTTACTTTTTCTTCCCCCTTAAATAATTCATTATTCCATTCTAACTTACTTTACACTGGCTTTCTCTGCCTTATTTCCTTTAAACCCCCAAATATTATTTGGATGGCCAAAGGTAGGCACGCTGGAAAATGAACAACCCTCTCTCATGCTCTCCTTTCTCTCTTGTCCCAATCTCTTAATCAAAGTGTCAATCTGTCTTTTCCAGGAAGAAGACTGATGGGGGGGGGGGCTTTGAACACTCTGCTTTGATGCTGGATTTAACTTGTGCCAGTAGCAATCTCCAGGGTTGCGGGTTTGCTGTTCTTCAATCGCCCGTGCACCCATCCGGCTTCCCCAACGCCCTCCCAAAGAAGGAGTCTTTGCTTTTTCTGGGAAAGGGATCGTTTTGGGAAGACTCGAGGTGGGAGGTATGTGATTGGTGTTTTCTCTTTCTTAACAGTAACAGTATTGGCAGTGGAAGTAATAGTACTAGTAATGGTAGTAGTAATAGTAGACTGTGAGCCCGTTGTTGGGCAGGGATTGTCTCTATCTGTTGCCCAACTGTACATTCCAAGCACTTAGCACAGTGCTCTGCACAAAGTAAGCGCTCAATAATTACTATTAAATGAATGAATACAAGGTAATCAGGTTGACCCACTTGGGGCTCACAGTCTTAATCCCCATTTTACAGGAGGCAACTGAGGCACTGAGAAGTTAAGTGACTTGCCCAAAGTCATACAGCGGACGAGTGGTGGAGCCGGGATTAGAACCCAAGACCTCTGACTCCCAAGCCCGGGCTCTTTCCACTAAGCCATGCTGCTTCTCAGTAGTGACAGTAGTAGTAGCTAGGTCTTGTGGCATGGAGAAGCAGCATGGCCTATTGGAAAGAGGACAGACCTGGGAGTCAGAGGACTTGGGTTCATTCATTCATTCAACTCAATCGCATTTATTGAGCACTTACTGTGTGCGGAGCACAGTACTAAGCGCTCGGAAAGTACGATTCAGCAACAAATAGACAATCCCTGCCCACACTAGGCTCACAGCCTAGAACAGGGGAGACAGACATCAAAACAAGTAAACGGGTTCTAATCCTAACTCCACCACCTGTCCGCTGTGTGACCCTGGGTGAGTCACTTAACTCCTCTCTGCCTCAGGTGCCTCATCTGTAAAATGGGGATTAAATCTTCCACCCTCTTAGACTGTGAGCCCCATGTGGGACAGGGCTGATTATCTTGTGTCTATCCTAGCACTTAGAATGGTGCATAGTAAGCACTTAACAAATACCATAAAAAATAGCAGTAACAGCATTATATGTGCAGAGCACTGAACTAGGAAATAAACCACTGAGGTAGAGACAGGGTCCTTGAGCCCCAAAGAGTTCACAATTTAAGGATAAGGTGGGTGTGGGTGTTTCATGACAGAACCAAGAAAAAGAGGAGAAAAATATGAGAAACAGGGTGGTCTAGTAGAAAGAGCATGGGCCTGGGGGTCAGAGGACCAGGGTTCATTCATTCATTCAATAGTATTTATTGAGCGCTTACTATGTGCAGAGCACTGTACTAAGCGCTTGGGATGAACAAGTCGGCAACAGTTAGAGACAGTCCCTGCCGTTTGACGGGCTTACAGTCTAATCGGGGGAGATGGACAGACAAGAACAATGGCAATAAATAGAGTCAAGGGGAAGAACATCTCGTAAAAACAATGGCAACTAAATAGAATCAAGGCGATGTACAATTCATTAACAAAATAAATAGGGTAATGACAATATATACAGTTGAGTGGACGAGTACAGTGCTGTTTCTAATCCTAGCTCCACCATTTGTCTTCTGGGTGACCTTGGGCAAATAATTTAACTTCTCTGTGCGTCAGTTACCTCAAAGAGAAAATGAGGATTAAGACAGGAACTTGATGTGGGTTTTGGACTTTGTCCAACCTGATTGTCTTGTAGCAGCCCAGCGCTTAGTACAGTGCCAGTCACATAGTATGCATTTAACAAGTGCCATTTTTAAAGAAGGATGCTGTTAAACATGAAAGGAGCAGCAGGATTTCATTTAATTAACAGTCTCAGAAGTCATGGCTGCTGTTCTAATAGTGACCTTCTCAATGTTCTAAAAGTTGTGACGACCTTACACGGCTGCTGTGTGAGTCCTTCCCAGGCGGGAGCAGAGGCCTTCTATATAATAATAATAATAATGATGATAATAATGGTACTTGTTAAATGCCTATGTGACAGGCTATGTTCTAAGCACTGGTATAAATACAAATTAATCAGGTTGGACAGAGTCCCGTCCCACATGGGCCTCACACTCTTAATCCCCATTTTACAGGTGAGGTAACTGAGGCCCAGAGAAGTTAAGTGACTTGCCCAAGGTCACACAGCAGACATGTGATGGAGCCGGGAATAGAATCCAGGTCCTTTTGACTTCCAGGGCCATACTCTAACCACAGAACCAAGCACTTAGTACACACTGTGCACAGAATAGATTGTCAGTTCCTTGTGGGCAGGTAGTATGTCTACTAACTCTATTCTATCAAATGTTTAGTACAGTGCTCTGCACAGAAGAGATTGTCAGCTCCTAGAGGGCAAGGACTATTACTACTACTACTAATTATTATTATGGTATCTGTTAAGCACTTTCTCTGTGCCAGGCACTGTTCTAAGCGCGGGGGTGAATACACGAGAATTGGTTTGGAGAGAGTCCCTGTCACACGTGGGGCTCACAGTCTCAATCCTCATTTTACAGATGAGGTAACTGAGGTACAGAGAAGTGAAGTGATTTGCCCAAAGTCACACAGGAGACGGGTGACGGAGTCGGGATTAGAATTTATGACCTTCTGACTCCCAGGCCCATGCTCTAACAACTAAGCCATGCTACTTCTCTAACTCTACTAATTCTATTGTAATTAATATTTATTAATTGTTATTGTAGTTAACTCTACTAACTCTATTGTACTCTCTCCAAGCACTCAGTTCAATGATCTGCACACAGTAAGTTCTCAATAAATGCTATTAACTGATTGATTGATTGATTGTCCTTTCTTCCTCTCCACACACCCCTAACCCGCCAACACTGAAAAAAAAAAAGTCTAGCTCTTCTCAAATGTTGGTTTCCCTGAACACTGAATGCATGATAACACACAGAGAAAGGAAGACTTTTTTCCCCTTTACAGAGATTGGAGTGACACACTGAAGAGAAGGAGGGAGGGAGGGGTACTCGCCATTCATCCCCTCCAAACAGCTCCCACTGACTGAAGATTTATTCCACAACATTGATAAGCTCCAGGAGGCTGGCAGAAAACTGGGAGCCAGCTAGTCTGTAAGATGATTATTATTATTATTATATTTGTTAAGCATTTACTATGTGCCAAGGACTCTTCTAAGCCCTGGAGTAGATACAAGTTAATTAGATCAGACATAATCCTTATCCCACATGGGGCTCACAGTCTAAATAAGAGGGAGTGGGCCAGAATTTATCTACCAACTCTGTTTTACTGTACTCTCCCATGCGCTTAGTACACTGTCCTGCCCACGGTAGGTGCTAAATAAATACCACTGATTTTTTGATTGGTTCATAAGCCCTGCCAATAGGTTCTGGGTGTGTATGTATGGGGGACACTTAGGGGACAGTACCTTGTGGACCAAGACCAGAGGTCAGCCCCTCTTAGACTGAAAACTTGTTGTGGGCAGGGAATGTGTCTACCAACTGTTAAAATATTCTCTCCCAAGTGCTTAATACAGTGCTCGGCATACTGTAGGTGCTTAATAAATACGATCAATCGATGGATTGATTGTTGACTACCAGGCTTTAAGGCCACGTGATGCAAGTCTACCAGTATGGGTTTGGCATGCTAGATTCACCTGGGTAAACTGGGTCCTGGCTATAAGGCCCCAGCCGGGGTAAAGGCCCACCCATCCATCTCTGTCTTTCAACCTCAGGGATGATTTCATAATGGTCCCTTCCCTTGGATAGGAAACTGGCCTGAGGCCTGGCATCCTTCATGGTCCCCAGACTCCAGGAACAAGAGGAAGTCACAGTCACCTAGAGTTGGCCCAGAACCATGATTTCCAGCCTTAGTCCAGGTCGGATGGGGGCTGAATTCGCTGGCCTAACTCTGCTTGGGCTGCGCTGGCCCAAGATTTGCAGGCCCCCAGTTGCAGATCCCCTGGGCTGAGACCCTCTGAAATGGGAACATCTGAACCAGGCTGAGCCCAACAGGCTTCCATTTTGTGCCAGCCTGACATGGCCCCACATCTTGGGACCTGTGATCCTGGGCCAGACCCAGCATCACAAGAGGGGAGCCTAGTGGAAAAATCACCAGACTGGTTTCTAATCCTGGATCCCCTCTAGACAAGCTCATTGTGGACAGGGTATGTGTCAGTTTATTGTTGCACTGTACTCTCCCAAGCGCTTAGTACAGTGTTCTGCACAAAGTAAATGCTCAATAAGTACAATTGAATGACTAACTGACTCTGCCACTTATCTGCTGTTTAGCCTTGGACTTGTCCCTTAACTTCTCTCTGTCTCAGCTTTCGCATCTGTAAAAAGGGGATTCAAAACCTGTCATCCCTCCCCCTTAAACTGCGAGCCCCTTGTAGGGAATAAACTGTGTCTGATATGATTGCTCACTGCTTAGCACAGTGCTTGACACATAGTAAGCACTTAACGATTCTAGACTGTAAGCACGAGGTGGTCTGGGAACAGGTCGGCCAACCCAGTTAACAGGATACTCTTCCAAGCGCTTGGTACCACGCTCTGCACACAGAAAGTGCTCAATAAATGCAATTGATTGATTAATTGACTACAATTATTGTTAGTAGCTGGCAGGCATGGGCAGGGGAGAACAGAAAGGGAAGAAGCAGCTGAAGCCTGGGGACAGGATGATGATGATGTTGGTATTTGTTAAGCGCTTACTATGTGCCGAGCACTGTTCTAAGCACCGGGATAGATACAGGGTGATCAGGTTGTCCCATGTGAGGCTCACAGTCTTAATCCCCATTTTACAGATGAGGTAACTGAGGTACCGAGAAGTTAAGTGACTTAGCCAAAGTCACAAAAATGACAGGTGGTGGAGCCGGGATTAGAACCCATGACCTCTGACTCCTAAGCCCATGAGGCTAAGGAGATCACTGTGCAACATCTACCTGCACCTGAGTGCCACTTAAATCCAACTTGGGATACCAGGAGGTAGCGTGGGAGGGTGGAGAGAAGGGCCAGAGGGGGAGGAATGACAAAAACTTGGATCAGGATCTCCCTCTCACCTGCCGCCCCTTCAAGTCACGGCTGAAGGAAGCCCGTTTCTCCCCGTCTCCCCTCAAGGGGCCGTGCTCATGTATCAAGGTTGACTTGTGGCAATTGCATAGGGCAGGAAGGTCCCAGTGACACCGCCCGCTGCTTGCAAAGCCCCGAGCAATGCTTCAAACTAGGGGAGCAGCCCCGACGCTGCCACAAGCTCATCCCAGTATAATCAAATCCTGTCCAACTTGGGCTGACATTCTGCCTTCGGCTAATTCATCATTTCCAGCTGTCTGCAGCGGGGCCCAGCCCATCAGAGAGAATGAATTTTAACTCACAAGACAACTAATTCCAAAGGTTCCAGGAGATATAGAGGGAAAGCTGAAAGTTTAGCTCAAGGCAGCCCGGCTGCCCATGTTCCAACAAAGCCCCAGCCCACAATCCCTCTTCCACCTCAATGGGAGGGGTTTCCACCACAAGGTTCAAGGGTAGTCCTATCCAGTGGAGGGCTTAGCCAGGCAACCTCCAGCTCAATCATTATTATTATTGTAGTATTTGATAAGCACTCACTATGTGTCTGTTAACCACTCAATCTCCAATGGCTCCTTCCCCTCTGCCTTCAAACATGCCCACGTCTCCCCCATCCTAAAAAAACCCGCTCTTGACCCCACTTCCTCCTCCAGTTATCGCCCTATCTCCCTACTACCCTTCCTTTCCAAAATCCTAGAACGAGTCGTCTACAATCGATGCTTAGAATTCCTTAACTCCCATTCTCTCCTAGACCCCCTCCAATCTGGCTTCCGTCCCCTCCACTCTACCGAGACTGCTCTCTCTAAGGTTACCCGTGACCTCCTTCTTGCCAAATCCAATGGCTCCTACTCCATTCTGATCCTCCTTGACCTCTCTTCTGCCTTTGACACTGTCAACCATCCCCTCCTCCTCCATACCTTATCTCACCTTGGCTTCACGGACTCTGTCCTCTCCTGGTTCTCCTCTTACCTCTCTGGCCAGTCATTCTCGGTCTCCTTCGCCGGAGCCTCCTCCCCCTCCCATCCTTTAACTGTTGGAGTTCCTCAAGGGTCAGTTCTTGGCCCTCTTCTGTTCTCCATTTACACTCACTCCCTCGGTGAACTCATTCGCTCTCACGGCTTTGACTACCATCTCTACGCAGATGACACGCAGATCTACAACTCCGCCCCGTCCTCTCCCCCTCCCTTCAGGCTCGCATCTCCTCCTGCCTCCGGGACGTCTCCACCTGGATGTCGGCCCGCCACCTAAAACTCAACATGAGCAAGACTGAGCTCCTCATCTTCCCTCCCAAACCCGGTCCTCTCCCAGACTTCTCTATCACCGTGGATGGCACGACCATCCTTCCCGTCTCTCGGGCCCGCAATCTCGGTGTCATCCTTGACTCGTCCCTCTCGTTCACCCCACACATCCTATCCGTTACCAAGACCTGCTGGTTTCACCTCTACAATATCGCCAAGATCCGCCCTTTCCTCTCCACCCAGACGGCTACCTTACTATTACGGGCTCTCGTTATATCCCGGCTAGACTACTGTGTCAGCCTTCTCTCTGACCTCCCTTCCTCCTCTCTCGCCCCACTCCGGTCTATTCTTCACTCCGCTGCCCGGCTCATCTTCCTGCAGAAACGATCTGGGCATGTCACTCCCCTTCTTAAACAACTCCAGTGGTTGCCTATCGACCTCCGCTCCAAACAAAAACTCCTCACTCTAGGCTTCGAGGCTCTCCATCACCTTGCCCCTTCCTACCTCTCCTCCCTTCTCTCTTTCTACCGCCCACCCCGCACGCTCCGCTCCTCTGCCGCCCACCTCCTCACCGTCCCTCGGTCTCGCCTATCCCTCCGTCGACCCCTGGGTCACGTCCTCCCGCGGTCCTGGAACGCCCTCCCTCCTCACCTCCACCAAACTGATTCTCTTTCCCTCTTCAAAACCCTACTTAAAACTCACCTCCTCCAAGAGGCGTTCCCAGACTGAGCTCCTCTTCTCCCTCTACTCCCTCTGCCACCCCCCCTTTACCTCTCCGCAGCTAAACCCTCTTTTTCCCCTTTTCCCTCTGCTCCTCCACCTCTCCCTTCCCATCCCCACAGCACTGTACTCGTCCGCTCAACTGTATATATTTTCATTACCCTATTTATTTTGTTAATGAATTGTACATCGCCTTGATTCTATTTAGTTGCCATTGTTTTTACGAGATGTTCTTCCCCTTGACGCTGTTTACTGCCATTGTTCTTGTCTGTCCGTCTCCCCCGATTAGACTGTAAGCCCATCAAATGGCAGGGACTGTCTCTATCTGTTGCCGACTTGTTCATCCCAAGCACTTAGTACAGTGCTCTGCACATAGTAAGCGCTCAATAAATACTATTGAATGAATGAATGAATGTGTCAAACACTGTACTAAGTGCCAGGGTAGATAAAGTCAGAAACAGTCCCCATTCCGTACTGGGATCACAGCCTAAAAGAGAAGGAGAAGAGTTGTTTTATGCCCATTTTCAGATGACAAAATTGAGGCCCAGAGAAGTGAAGTGACTTGCCCAAGATCATTCAAGGGGGAGAGGCAGAATTGTTTCCCCTATCCCTATCCTAGGTTATTTTCTGCATCCCCCTGTAGACTGTAAGTTTCTTTTGGGGAGGGCTCACATCTATCAGTTCTGTTGGACTTCTCCAGGCACTTAATATGGTGCTCTGCCCACAGTAAGCTCCCAATAAATACCATGATTGATTAGTTGATTGACATCATCTGTCTCCCAGGCCCATGCTCTTTACACAGACCATGCTGCTTCCCTTCTTACCCAACCTTCCCCTCTAACAGATGCTCCTTTTGGCATTAATTCCCACCTTCCAGCAATAACCTCTTACCACTCACCAAATATCCATTTATTTTGGGATATTTTTTAATGGTATTTGTTAACCACTTACTATGTGCCAGATACAATACTAAGGGTTGGGGTAGATACAAGATAATCAGGTGGGACACAGTCCATATCCCACATGGGGCTCACAGTCTTAATCCCCATTTTTCAGATGCGATTACTGAGACATGGAGAAGTTAAGAAACTTGCCCAAGGTCGCACAGTGGACAAGTGGAGGAGATTGGATTAGAACCCAGGTCTTCTGACGTCAAGTCCATGCTCTTTCCACTAAGCCATGCTGCTTCTCATATTTACATAGCTACATTTTCTTTACTCACTCACTGCCTGTGTGTCTTAATCATTTGGAGCTATGCTCCTTTCGCTGATGTATTTTTCAAGTGTTCCCAGCTTGTGCTCCAAGTTAAGGTGAGTCCTTTTGCTTCTCTTGTGTGTTTCCTAGTGGCTAGTCCAGTGCTCTGCACACGGTTGGCGCTCAGTAAAGACCAGTGATGGCTGTGGACTGCAGTGGCTTCTGATGCCTTGACTTCCTCTTCACTCAGCCATTTCTCTGCACTTCTGTATGCTGCATTTCATGAAATGAGGCTGCATTTCAGGGACCCTGGGATTTAGGGGGTGAAGAACAGGAATCTCTTGGGTTTGGGGGTCTCAATGGAACGAAGATCATCTGAGCGGTCTCCTCCTATCATTCACTTTCAGCCTTGGTTCCTCCAACTAGAAGATGGGAAAAAGTCCTCGTGTGCAATAGGAGAGGGGCCCGGGACGATGACAGGGAGGGGGACAGAGCTGGAGCTTTAGGAAGGGTTTGGAGCTCCTTTGGCAAAGTACTCCACACTGGGAAGATACAGAGACAGTTGGTCCACCAGGCGATGCTACTCTATAAATGTCAGGAGTTTTAACGAAAAATATTTCCTCAACCTGGAATCAGGTTCCCGACAACAGCTTAAAGGAGGGAAAAAAACACAAAAAAACCCGTCTCTTCACCTCCAGCTAGATTTCTCTGTGCATTTGGGGAGAGACAGGCTGCTTGGAAACAGCTTTTATTCCTCTGTTTGTTCTGGAGGAGAAGGGTTGGGGGAGGTGGGAGGGAGGAGGGTGGGGAGAGGAGGAAGAGAGGAGAAAGAGGAGGAAGAGGAGGAAGAAGAAAAAAGAGGAGAAGAAAGAGGAGGAAGAGGAAGAAGAGAAAGAGGAAAACAAAGAGAAGGAAGGGAAAGAGGAAAAAGATGAGGAGAAGAAGGAGAAAGAAAAGGAAGAAGAGGAGGAGAAAGAAGAGAAAGAGGAGAAGGAAGAGGAGGGCCCCCTTACTGGGCCACAGCTACTGCTGTCTCACCAGAGGAAGGTGATTCCTGGGGGCTTTCAGTTGCAGGCTGCACTTCCACAGTTAACCCTCCCCAGCCACCCGGCACCCACTCGGTCTTTGTTCAGCTCCCATCTTGATGATGGTGGGAGTGGGGAAGGGTAGGAGGGGGAGGAGAGAAAAGGGGTGGAGCTACAAGAGGAGGTGGGAGGCTGTCATAGCCAGGGTAGTGAGTCTTCAAATCCATCCACTTGGCAAGTGAACAGGGCAGTTGCTTAGCATCGCCAGTCTGAATCGGTCAGTCAGCCAGTGGTATTTATTGAGAACTTTCTGTGTACTAAGGGCTTGGGAAAAGGCATTACAAAAGAGTTGGTAGATGCAATTCTTGCCCTCAATGATTTTACATATGACAGGGGAGATTGTCATGACAATAAATTACAGCTAAGGGAAATGGGAGAGAGTAAGGCCCTTTATATAAATGCTTTGTGGCTGAGGCGACTAACCATCCCAACATGCCTTGTACCACTCCGGGGAGAAGGAAAGAAGCAGCTTCAGTGCTTGGCCTCCACAAAACATAGAATCTTGGGAAATCTGTAGCAGCTGCTTCCGAGGCTAGGTCTCAGACTCTGAGCTATGAGGAGCCTGAAGTTCTGCTCCTGTAGCCACAGAACCCTATGACTTCTTTGTGTTTATTTTGTGTGAAGGTACAGAACCCTCAGACATGGCCCTTGGGGAGTTTGCGTTGCATACCCAAGGACAATGACCAGGGGGTCTTCTCTGCATCCCCATTATCAGATCACAGGGGTGACTCTCAGGGTAGGAGGGTCACTGAGGCCAGGCACACGGATTGATGTTGCAGAGGGGGCAGAGTCACAGCAGCCAATTGGCACGGGTCCTTGCTGCCAGTTCCAAATCCCAAAGAGATGAGATTTCAGCACTTTTCTGTGTCCCAACTCTTCCTTCCCCTCCATATCTCAGTCCTTCCTTCCCCTCTGCCCACCATCTCTCCGAAGCCATGCCCTGAGGCAGTCGCCTCTCTTGCTTCCCATCCACAGACTGCCCTGCTTCCCACCCATTCTTCTCCTGTGCTCCTCGTCCCCCACCCCTCTCTGCCTGGCTACAAACCCCAGAGGCAGTGGGGAAAGCGGTTACCTTGGATGCAGGAGGCCGGGCCCACCAGTGACTAACTGTGCAACCTTACACAAATCCCATCACCTCCCTGGACCTCAGTTTCTCCAGCTGCAAAATGGGAAGGATCATATCTTCTGACTCAGGAGAGCCGGGAGGGCAGACAAAATCAAGACATGACCGTGCTTTGAGCAATGAGGAAGTGATTTGTTCAAGCCATCCCGTTTCACATTCTGGAATATCTCCCCACCAGCCTGGCCTGGGCCAAGATGGAGACATCGGGAGGAGAGGGGAGCTGTGTCTGCCAAGAGCAGCTCTACCCAGCCATCGCTGATCCTGAAAATGTCTCTCTAGGGCTCTGAGAGGCCTCCGAAGGTGACACCCCTTCCTTCAGTCCCAACTTTACTGCCTCATACATATCCAATGAGGCAACATGCATATGTAAATGAATGCAGAAACCTCATCCCCACCCCCCAAAAAAGAAAAAAATAAAGGAACAATCCCTCTCCTCACAACCAGGGGCATTAATTATTTGTAATGACGGACAGTCAATTCCCTCAAGCGTTCTCATAATTATTAAAGCTAATGGATTCCTTGCGTCTCTCCTTGTAGAGAAGATTTAATTGGAAATTGCATAAAAATGCAGGGGCCGGGAATGGTTTCCAGAAGCCAAACATGGGGCCCAAGAGAGTATCTTGCCAATCAGCTCTGTAATGGCCATTGGCTATCAAGGTCTTGCTGGACTGGGTCCTTCCCCCGGACCCTGATGTCCACCGCTTCCTGCAGCCAAAGCAGGGAAGAGTGAAACCAGAGGGGTTGAGAGGGAGGCAGTCAGGAGAATGGCTGTGGATGGAGGGGAAGTAGGATGGGCTGAGTAGGTGAAAGCAGACGGGATCTGAGGAGGGACTCTTCCTGGCTGGCCAGATCCACATAACTTGAAAAATATCCTGGCCTCGAAAAATAACATGTTCTCTTGTCTGGCTCTCTGTGGCACGTCTGTGCCCTCTGAGCACCTTTGGATTAGAGCGGACAGTGAACCTGCTCAAAAATATGGAACATATTTTACCTCTAGACTGTAAGCTCCTCGCAGGCAGGGAATGTGTCTCTGTGGCATTATACTCCCCCAAGTGCTGAGTATTCATTCATTCATTCATTCATTCATTCACTCAATTGTATTTATTAAGCACTTAATGTGTTTAGAACACTGTAATAAGTGCTTGGGAAAGTACGATACAACAATAAACGGACATATTCCCTGTCCACAGTTAGCTTAAAGTCTAGAGGCTGGGTAGACAGACAAGAATACAAATAAATAAATTACAGATATGTACATATGTGCTATGGTGACTGGTTAGAGGGGAAGACCAAAGGGAGCAAGTAAGGTGATGCAGAGGGAAAAGGAGGGACTTAATCTGTGAAGGCCTCTTGGAGGAGATCGGCCTTCAATAAAGCTTTCAAATGGGGGAGAGTAATCATCTGTCTGATTTGAGGAGGGAGGGCATTCCAGGTCAGAGGCACATGGTCCAGGGGTTGGTGCTGAGACAGGCAAGACTGAGGCACAGAGAGAAGGTTAGTACTTGAGGAACAAAGTGTGCATGCTAGGTTGAAGAAAGAGAGCAGCAAGGTGAGGTACAAGGGAACAAAGTGATGGAGTGCTTTAAAGCTAATGGTGAGGAGTTTTTGTTTGATCCGGTATCCACTGGAGTTTTTTGAGGAGTGGGGAGACATGTTCCATATGTTTTTGAAGAAAAATGATCTGGGCAGCAGAGTGAAATATGGACTGGAGTGGAGAGAGACAGGAGGCTGGGAAGTCAACAAGGAGGCTGATGGAGTAATCCAGGTGGGACAAGGTGAATGATCGTATTAATAATGATAATGATGATGATATTTATTAACATGATAGCAGTTTGGATGAAGAGGGAAGGGTGGATTTTAGTGATATTGTGAATCTGGGACCGACAAGATTTAGGGATGGATTGAATATTTGGGTTGAATGAGAAAGAAGAATCAAGGATAATCCCAAGGTTATGGGCTTGTGAGACAGGAAGGATGGTGGTGCTGTCTATAGTGATGGGGAAGTCAGGGGGAGGACAGGGTTTGGTTAGCAAGATAAGGAGATCAGTTTTGGACATGTTAAGCTTGGGGTGACGGGAGGACATCTAAGCAGAGATGTCTGGAAGGCAGGGGGAAATGCAAGACTGCAGAGAGAGAGAGAGAGAGAGAGAGAGAGAGAGATGGGTTGGAGATATAGATGTAGTACAGTGCTCCACACAGAGTAAGCACTCAATAAATAGCATTAACTGATTGAGCACCAAAACACATGTGCCAGGCAGTGACAGGAAGAATGATCAAACAATGGTATTTATTGGGTGCTTATTGTGCTCAGGTCATTGTACTAAACTGTTGGTAGAGTAAAAGACTTGGAAGATGCCATCTCTGCTCACAAGGAGATTACAATCTTGAACCTATGTTGTGACCCTCGGTGGTATAGGTTCAGCTTCCAGGGCATGCTCCATGATGCTGGACATACGGATGCGGATGCTGAT
Source organism: Ornithorhynchus anatinus (assembly GCF_004115215.2). Lineage (NCBI taxonomy): Eukaryota > Metazoa > Chordata > Mammalia > Monotremata > Ornithorhynchidae > Ornithorhynchus > Ornithorhynchus anatinus. The sequence continues at coordinate 12,430,982 of NC_041732.1, read as the reverse complement.
GAAAGAGTGGAGATGGAGGAGGCGATGGTGAAGATGATGATATAATTATAGCAATGACTGTGATGATGATAATAATAATATTGGTATTTGTTAAGCGCTTACTATGTGCAGAGCACTGTTCTAAGCGCTGGGGTAGGCACAGGATAATCAGGTTGTCCCATGCGAGGCTCACAATCTTCATCCCCATTTTACAGATGAGGTAACTGAGGCACAGAGAAGTGAAGTGACTTGCCCACAGTCACACAGTTGACGAGTGACAGAGACGGAATTCGAACCCAAGACCTCTGACTACCAAGTCCGGGCTCTTTCCATTGAGCTACGCTGCTTCCCGATGACAATGATGACAATGATGATGAGGATGATGATGATGTGACGACGACGGTGATGATGAAAATTCCTGGAAGGGGAAGTGGCTCAAACCACAGAACCCTACTTAGTGGAAATGGCTCGGGCCTGGGAGTCAGAGGACCTGGGTTCTAATCCTGGCTCTGCCAATTGTCTGCTATGTGACCTTGGGCAAGTCACTTCACTTCTCTGGGCCTCAGTTTCCTCATCTATAAAATGGAGATTTAACACCTGTTCTCGCTTCCCTTTAGACTGGAAGCCCTATGTGGGATAGGACCTGTGCCTGACCTGATCAGCTTGAATCTTCCTCAACACTTAATACAGCACTTGGCATACAGTAAACAATTAACAAACACCATTACCATCATCATCAACTGGTGCCCAACTATTACTACAATCAAGACAGAAAGCTATAGTTAAGGCTGGGCATTGCTACTTCCTTGAAACCCTTGAGTATGGTTGGAAACAATGTCTCCCGTGATCCCCACACTGTCTGTCAATCTCCCAAAGGACATCTTGATTCTGTTTCCTACTTCTTTGTTGAGGCATGCATCACTTAGAGATAGTGCACTGACGAGATAAGTGAATTGGATGACAGCATTCGGCTCTGGGTTGCAGATGGAAATCTGCAGATGCGTGTGAAGAGTCTGGCTGGTGCAGGCTGGCTCGTGGTCTAGGATTACTCCGCTCATATAATCAGTCCTTGGCACTTGAGCAATCTGCGGGAAGCATGTCAGAGTCATCTGCAGACTTCCCAGTGAATGCAAGAAACACAAACAGTACTATAACTGCTAACCTGTGTACTGTAGCTCGATCTCATCTATCTCGCCAGCGACCTCTCTCCCACATCCTACCTCTGGCCTTGAATGCCTTCCCTCCTCATAACAGGTAGATAACTGCTCTCCCCCACTTCAAATCCTTACTGAAGGCATGTCTTCTCCAAGAAGCCTTCCCTGATTAAGCCCTCCTCACCTTTTCTCCTACTCCTTTCTGCTCCACTTTTACTTGATCCTTCATGCATCCTCTCCACAGTACATATGTATAAATCTGTTTTTCCATTCAATCAGTCAATCAATGGTATTTACTGAGGACCTGCTGTGAGTAGAGAGCCATACTAAACATGTGGGAGAATAGAATACAACAGAGTTGGTAAACACATTCCCTTCCCACAACAAACTTTCAGTCTAGACATTATCCACCAGCTCAGCTCTTATGTATTCCCAGCTACCTCGAGGCACTTCTGTACATTTTGACTGACATATTCTACTATGTAAACACCTACTTACCCACATAACTATCCCTCCGTTCTGTTCTTTCCATTATCTGCAAGTTACTTTGTGTGGTCACCCTTGTTAGAATGTTAGCTCCTTGAGGGCGGGATTCGTCTCTTCTATGTGTATTGTATTCTCCTAAGTGCTTCCTACAAGGATCTGCAGGCTCAAGGCACTCAATAAATACTATACTAAATTATATTACATAAATAAATACTACTGCTAGCACATTTCTGGCAATGGTGAGCATTTTCTGCAGTCAGCTCATATTTTTTTTTCAAAGAGGGTGATTATGGTGGGGTTTTTGAAGCTTGGGCTCATTTTCTTAGTACTCCATATGTTGGAAAAAAATCCAAGAAGGCAAATATGCTGAAAGATTCCTTCTTGCTTGTAGATTTCCTCAAGAATGCCATCTTTACCAGGAGCTTGACTATTATTCATGGATTTGACTGCACAGTGATTTCCCCTATTAATTAATCAAGCAGTTGTATCTATTGAGCACCTATTGAGCACCTACTGAGCATGTACTAAGCTCTCGGGAGAGTACATTAAAAGCATCTGCTAGTCTCCACTCTACATATTCATATGTATTTATTTATACTAATGTCTGCCTCCCCCTCTAGACTGTAAGCTCCTTGTGGGCAGGGAATGTGTCTACAACTCTGTTATATCTGTTGTTTGATAAGCAGCGTGACTCAACTGAAAGAGTCCAGGCTTGGGAGTCAGAGGTCATGGGCTCTAATCCCAGCTTCAACACTTGTCTGCTGTGTGACCTTGGGTAAGTCCCTTAACTTCTCTGTGTCTCAGTTCCCTCATCTGGAAAATGGGGATTAAGAACGTGAGCCCCATGTGGGACAACCTGATTACCTTGTATCTATCCCAGTATTTAGAGCAGTGCTTAGCACATAGTGAGCACTTAACGAATACTATCATTATCATACATTCTCAAACATTCAGTGCAGTGCTCTGCACACAGAAAACACGGAGCAAGTCAGGGCAATGCAGAAGGGAGTGGGAGAAGAGGAAAGAAGGGCTTAGTCAGGGAAGGCCTCTTGGAGGAGATGTGCTGTGAAGACTTTGAAGCAGGAGAAAGTAATTGTCTGTCAGATTTGAGAGGAAAGGTGTTCCAGGCCAGAGACAGGACGTGGGTGAGGGGTCGGTGGCAAGATAGACAAGATCGATGCAAAGTGAGAAGGTAAGTATTAGAGAAATGAAGTGTGCGGGTTGGGTGATAATAGGAGAGTAGCAAGGTGAGGTGGGGGGGCAAGGTGATTGAGTGCTTTGCCAATGGTGAGGAGTTTTTGTCTATGGTGAGGTGGATGGGCGACCAATGGAGTTATTTGAAGAGTGGGGACACGTGTCCTGAACGTTTTTGTGGAAAAATGGTCTGGGCAGCAGAGTGAGGTATGGACTGGAGTAGTGAGAGACCAGGAGGCTGGGAGGTTAGTATGAAGCTCGTTCTCTATACTGTAAGCTTGTGTGGGCAGTGAACGTGTCTACCAACTCTGTTGTATTAAACTCTCCCCCGCATTTAGTACAGTGCTCTGCATACAGAAGCACCCAATAAATAAATAGAATATATTTTCTATGTACTCAATTAAGTACTTAGGTACTTACCAAACCCTGCACTCCCACAGCTCTTTGTGCATACCTTTATACTTGGTGGCTTCCCCTACATGTAATTTATTTTAATATCTGTCTCCCCTGCTAGACCGTAAGTTCCTCGAGGGCAAGGATGTGGTCTACTTTTCCCATTGTACTCTCCATGCCCTTAATACAGTGCTCTGCCCAGAGAAAGTGCTCAATAAATGCCATTGACCGATTGACTGTGACAAATAAAATAAAATGCTCCCTAGAGAATTGTGTCTAGAGGACAGAGTTTCAGTTCCTCATGGCTCATGTAGGAATGTCCAGATTCACATAAGCCCCAGCGGTCATAATAGCCATAGTGGTTTTGAGTCTGAGCTTTTCCCTTCCAATAGCTTTGTCAGCTGTGTGGTGGGTAGCATCTGGGAGATGCACATATTTGCTGTTCAAGAAGCAGCATTGCATAGTGGATTGTGCCTGCTGGTCAGAGGACATGGATTGTAATATCGGCTCCACCACTTTTCTGCGGTGTGACATTAGGCCAGACATTTAACTGCTCTGGACCTCGGTTGCCTCATCTGTAAAATGGAGAGCAAATCGTCCTCCTTCCAAACTAGACTATGAGTCACATGTGGGACAGAGGCTGTGTCCAATCTGATTATCTTGTGTCTACTTCAGCACTTAGTACAGTCCCTGGCATATAGTAAGTGCTTAATGAGTACCATAATTTTTTATTAGCTGAGTTCCTTAATAATAATAGTGGTTTGTTAAGTGCTTACTATGTATCAGGCACTCTTCTAAGCACCGGGGTAGATACAAGATAATAGAATTAGACATAGTCCCTGTGCCACATAGGACTCACAGTCTTAATTCCCATTTTAGAAATAAGGGAACTGAGGAACAGAGAAGTTAAGTGACTTGCCCAAGGTCACAGAACACAAGTGGGAGAGCCAGGATTAGAACCCAGGTCCTTCTGACTCCCAGGCCCATGGTCTATCCACTAGGCCATGCTGCTGAGCTACTGAGCTGTCATTCAAGAGATTCTTACACAACAATTTGCCACCTCCCTGGCTTTAAAATGGATCACTTTTTAAAGTCACCTGGAAGTTGGCCCACATGTAACTGTTGGACAGACAATGGTTTGGATGCTTGGTTAGTTTCAGTAGGTGGACTGGAAGCATGAGTTCGAGTTCTCTGCCTCTTGGCTGGCTCATTACAATAATAACTGTGGTACTTACTTTACTATGTGCCAAGCACTGTGATAGATGCAAGGTAATAAGGTCAGAAACAGTTTCTGTCCTACAACCTAATTATGAAGGAGAAGAGATGTTTAGTCCCCATTTTACAGATGAGGAAACTATGGTACAAAGAAGTAAAGTAACTTGATCAAGATCACACAGCAGGAAAGTGGCGGAGCAGGGATTAGAATCCGTGCCCTCTAACTCCCAGACCTGTGTTCTTTCTGCTAAAATGAGCTGCTTATCAATAACAACCTCCTAACTCCTAAGCACCCAATGCAGTGCTCTACAGTACCAAGTTAAAACTATCCCTTATCCTATCTCGCCTTGATTACTGTATCAGATTCCTTGCTGACCTCCCAGCCTCCTGCCTCTCCCCACTCCAGTCCATACTTCACTCTGCTCCCCAGATCGTTTTTCTACAGAAACGTTCAGGACATGTTTCCCCACTCCTCAAGAAACTCCAGTGGTTGCCCATTCACCTGTTTATCAAACAAAAACTCCTCACCATTGCCTTCAAAGCCAATCACCTTGCCCCCTACTACCTCACCTTGCTGCTCTCCTACTACATCCCAGCCCTCACACTTTGTTCCTCTAATGCTAACCTTCTCACTGTGCCTCCATCTCATCTATTGAGTCTCCGACCCCTCAACCACATCCTGTCTCTAGACTGGAAGCCTTCCCTCCTCAAATCCGACAGACAATTCCTCTCCTCCCTCTCGAAGCCTTTATTGAAGGCACATCTCCAAGAGATCTTCCCTGACTAAGCCCTTCTTTTCTCTTCTCCCACTCCCTTCTGCATCTCACTGACTTGCTCCCTGTATTCATCCCCCCTCCCCACCCCAAAACATTTGTGTACCTATCTGTAATTTATTTATTTATATTAATGTCTGTCTCCCCCTCGAGACTGTAGCTCATGTGCAGGGAATGTGCTTGCTTATTGTTGTGCCATACTCTTCCAAGCACTTAGCACAGTGTTCTGCACACAGTAAGTACTAAAAGAGTACAATAAATGAATGAATGAATGAATAACACCACTGATGCTGATACAATTGATGAGTTGGAAATCAGGCAACGTTCAGGCCCCTTGGTTTGCTTTTTTGGTGGCAGTCCCTCTGTTAGATGATGTGAGAACCAATGAGAGGCCACTGTTTAGACCCGGAATGTTCCCATGATATTCCAAAGTTGGCTGAGCATGACTCACAGGATGGCAACTGACCTGGACCACATTAACTGTGACCCTCCCTGGGAAATAAATTCCCAGAGGTCATAGGTGCAATCAGGTGTCCAGACCAGATGGAGGCTGGTGAGGACCACTGCAGCTTTCAGACCTGAGAGGTCACCTGGGATGCGATCTGGGCTACTTCCTCTGGGGAGACCCGACGGCTGGCCATTAATAGCTCTGGGACCAGTGGTCCAGGCCAGACACTAAAATGCATTATGTATAAGGAGATACAGAGATTAGATATGGTTATGGGGCTTTTTCCAACACCTCAAGCTCATAGAATTCAAAAGTCTGTATGAATTCTAAATATTATTGTTCTCTTTTGATTCCCATATAGTTTATTATTGTAAAGGCCCCTGGTGCTTCAGATAGCTGAGCTAGAAAATTGGATTCAGCTTCTTTGGAAACTGAATTCAGTACTAATCTGAGCTCTTCTGGAGAAAGAAATGAAGTCAAGGCCACGTGCTGACTGAATGGGTGGACGTGGAGAGAAGTCCGCTCCGGTGGGGTGGAGGGAGTGGGAGTCGGGTCGGGTCTTGGGGGCCCCAATCTTGTCTTGGGGCAGAGAAGGTGGAGGCATCCTATAAATATCCTGGTAAACACAGAGAGCTGGATGTTGAAATAATAATAAATTTATTGAGCACCCACTGGATGCCATGTCCTTTACTAAGTACTTGGATGACTCCTTTTTTTTGAATAGTACTATTTTGTTGTTTCTTTTTCAGTGGTAATTGTTATGTGCTTATTAAGTGCCAGGCACTGAACTAAGACCTGGGTGGATACAAACAGTCAGGTTGGACACAGTCTATGTCCCACATGGGGCTCACAGCTTTAATCCACAAGAGGTAACTGAGGCACAGAGAAGTTAAATGATTTGCCCAAGGTCATACAGCAGACAAGTGGCCAAGCTGGAATTAGAACCCAGGTCCTCTGACTTCCACTAAGCCATGCTGCTTCTCTAAGTGTTAAATGCTTACTAGGTGCTTACTAGGGCAGATGCAAGATAATCAGGTTGGACAAAGTGGCTATCCCATGTGAAGGTCACAGTCTACATCAGAGGGAGGAGGATTTAGTCCCCATTTTACCGATGAGGTAGTAAGACACTTTCCCCTCTCAGGGTCACAACTGGAGAGTTTCCAGTACTCTTTCAGTCTCGGCTACAAGAGGGAGAGTCAAGCAGAGGCCTACCCACTCTATTCTCAGCTTGGCCAGTGGCTAGCGAGTGGAAGACAATCTGCTACAAGTCAAAACCCACCCATTGCTGGGTAGCAGCAGAAAGGGAGAGCATCGAGGGTGGAGACTCAAGTTTACTGCGTGGAAGGCAATGGTAAACCACGTCCATATTTTTACCAAGAACACTCTATGGATGCACTACCAGGGGGCATTGAGAGCGGGGCATTCTGGGAGGGATGTGTCTGTGGTTTCTCTAAGGGTGGGAGACGACTCAAAGGCATTAGATAAGTAAGACACATAAAAGTTAAGTGACTTGTCCAAGGTCATATAGTAGCCAAGTGGCAGACCCAGGTCCTCTGACTCCCAAAACTGTGTTCTTTCTAATAGATCATGTTGATTCACGGGGTAGCAGCTGGCCAAGAGCCAGACAGCCAACTCAATTCCTACTTCAGATTCTCCATGTTCCTCCCCCATCACTACCACTGGTGCTAGACCACAGGGACTTCCTTGAGGGCAGAGAATGTGTACTCTACTTCTGTTGTAATTTCCCAAACATGTAATACAGTATTTCAGCCTTAGTAGGAACTCAATAAATACCACTGATGGTGATGATCCAACTTCTTTGAAAACACAAAAAAGCAAATCAATACACCCAGAGATAGAGCACAGTCCTGGAGTCAGAAGGACCTGGTTTCTAATCCAGGCTCCACCACCTGCCTGCTGTGTCACCTTGGGCAAGTCATTTCACTTCTCTGGGCCTCAGTTACCTCATCAGTAAAGTGGGGATTAAGACTGTGAGCCTCATATGGTATAGGAAGTGTGTCTAACCTAATTATTTTGTATCTACCCCAACACTCAGTACAGTGCTTGGCACATAGTAAGCATGTAACAAATACCATTAAATAAAAAAATTTTTAAATACAACTGAACATCTATATTGGAGTTATGAAGTGCTGGAACCTCAAGAAGGACCAAGGGAAAGACCAGAGTTAGACTGCATTGAGGAAACACTCAATGAATGCTATGGTTGATTGATTAATTGATCCTACCCCCATTCAACTTCTGAGTTGCCACAAATGGGGGTAATTGCAGAAATCTGGAGAGCAAGAAAATGGGCCCCACCCCCCGCCCCACTTCAAGTTGCTTACACTCTAACAGAGGAGACGGGATCAACTCAAATAAGACGTAAATTATAGAAATGCAAAACTAGAGACAGTGGGGAATCAGTGAGGTACCCCCCGCTCTTAACTGAGCTATAGAAAATAGTTGAAGGGTTCAAGGGAGGGATTAGAGTGTCTGGAATTAGATGGGATTCACCTGGGAGAGCTTCATGGAGAAGTGTATTTTAGAAAGGTTTTGAAATGGGAAGGCACCATTTAGGGGCTTCCTTCCTTCTGTTTGGGAAGCTCAATCAGTGGTATTTATTGAGCGCTTACCATCTGCAAAGCACCATACTAAGAGCTTAGGAAAGAACATTACAATGGAGCTGGTAGACACGTTCCCCCCAGGAACTTGCACTCTAACAGAAGAGCTAAAAGGTGCAGGAAGTAGTTAGAAAATGCCTGGCCTCTCTGACCAGGTCTGTGGGCCTTTTTTTATTTTTATGGCCAGTATAAGTCTACTGAGCATCTACAGTGCTCTCCTCTTTCCCACCCAGCCCCTTGTAGATCACCCACGACCCCCTTCCCTTTGGCCCATGAATTAGGAGTTAGTTTTGCTCATTCCAAAACCCATTACGTGTTTTCCTCCAGGGTAGAGACCACCAGGCTCCAGGTTCCTGGGGCTACTGCTACTTTTTACTTACTCCCTTAAACCTGTAAGATGGATGACTTTCCTTCCGGCAGATTGGCTGTAAATTTAGGAAAGGAGAGGCAATACCGCCCCAAGCCTTCTCACTGCTCAACTTTAATGAAAACCAGCTCCTGTTTGGCATTTTCCAAATTGCTTCTGACTTTTCCCTTTCATCAATCAATTGATCAATCAATCAATGGAGTTTATTGAGCCCTCATTGTGTGCAGAGCACTGTACCAAGAACTTTCATAAGACACCTCAGGTCCGAAGGATAGCGGGATTCCACTCCATGACTTCTGTTTTCTTTTCCTCCCTCCATTCTTTCCTTCCAGATTGCTTAGCTCAGTGCTCTGCATAACATAGTCATTTAATAAATACAATGATGACTACTACTTAGTAGATTCCCAAATCCAACCAGTCTCCCAACCCTCCAGGAGATGAGGTGCTTTAGTACATTTTTATGTCTGTCTTCCACGCTAGACCGTAAGCTCCTTCTAGACTAAGCTCCCTCTAGGCTGTAAACTCACTGTGGGTAGGGAATGTAGCTGTTTTATTGTACTCTCCCAAGCGTTTAGTACAGTACTCTGCACATAATAAGGGCTCAATAAGTACCTTTGATAATGATGATGATGATGATGAGAAAGTGTAAGCTGCTTGTGGGCAGGCGACTTAACTTATGCTCTGTTGTACCGTCCCAGTCACTTAATACAGAGAACTGCACCCATTGGATGCTCAGCAAATACCATTATCACTGCCAAAATGTGCTTTGCTCTTGATTTTGAAGATGAACATAAAGCCAACAGAAGAAAAGCAGTGGTCAGTCGGCGGGTCTGGACCTTCTTTCCTTTCCCTGATGGTCACCCACAGGTTGAATGGTCTGAATGGGGAGATCTTATAGGTCCCCCTTTCTTTCTTTCTTATGGTATTTGTTAATCGCTTACTATGTGTCAGGCACTGTATTAAGCCCTGGAGTAGACGCAAGGTAATCAGGTTGGACCTAATCCATGTCTCACTTGGGATTCACAGTCTTCATACTCACCTTAAACAACTGAAGACAAGATATCCCTTTTTTAAAGACCAGTCAGTCGGTCAGTCATTGTATTTATTGAGCTTTCAGTGTGCAGAGCTCTGTACTAAGTGCTTGGAAGAAGACAGTGTAACAGTATAACTAAGACATTCCCTGCCCAAAGTGTGTTTACAGTCTAGAGACAAAGCCTCTGAGAAAATTTCAAAGTATCTATCCAAAACCTCTTGTTCACATTCACACCACTTCCCCAGGTCTGTAATGATGAAGAGGATGATAATAACAATAATAATATTCACTAAGCACTTACTGTGTGCCAACCACTATATTAAACACTGGGGTAGATAGATACAAGATAATCAGGTTGGACGCAGTCCCTGTCCCACATGAGGTTCATAATCTAAGTAGGAGAGAGTAGAATTTTGTGCCCATTTTACAGATAAGGCAACTGAGGTACAGAGAAGTGAAGTGCCTTGCCCAAGGTCACACAGCAGACAAGAGGCAGAGCTGGGATTAGAACCCAGGTCCTCTGACCCCAAGGCCCATGCTATTTCTAGTAGGCTATACTGTCATCTGGGCAGTTGGCTTTTTCAAACTCCCCCTGACCCCCTAAAAAAGATTTTCTTCAGCCAGAGCTACTTTGCTTATCTTTAATTTCCCAACAACTCAGCACTAGACAAGTCTCCTCCTCTAAGTGATGCCACCTTTGAGGAGAAGTAACACTGTCATAAGCCCTCTCCCCACGTTTCTCCTATCTATTGTAATGTCTGTCTCTCCCACTAGATTGTCAGCTCCATGAAAGCAGAGATCATGTCATCTAACTCTACGGTACTCTCCCAGGTGCTCAGTACAGTGCTCTGTCCACTGTATGAGCTCAACAAATGCCACAGATTGACTCTGAGCAGTTCAAGCTCAAGTTGAAAGTGGCTGGTACCCAGTTCTGCCATCCTGGGCGCTCAGGAGATGATAATGATGAGGTGGATTTAGGTGGGTTGGTGGTGGGGACAAAAGGATGCGTAAGGATGGGGCACCAAGGGGCCATGGAGAAAGATCCATCCCCCCTAAATCCTTCATACTACTTAGGAGAAAGGGACCCTCATGTACAGAACAGAGTAACACAACCAAAGCAGCAACAAGGGCAACAGAAGATATGCCAAAGGTCAATCAATCAATCAAAGGTATTTATTGAGTGCTTACCATATGTCCAGTGTAATAAGTGCTTGGGAGAGTAATAATAATGAATAGTAACTATGGTACTTACTAAGCACTTACTATGTGCCAGGCCCTATATTAAGCACTGAAGTAGATACAAGTTAGGTTGGAGAGAGTCCCTGTCTGACATGGGGCTCACACTCTTAATTCCCGTTTTGCAGATGAGGTAACCGAGGCACAGAGAAGTTAAGGAAGTTGCCCAAAGTCACACAGCAGACATGCGGTAGATCCGGGATTAGAACCCAGGTCCTTTTGACTCCCATGCCCGTGTTCTTTTCCCTAAGCCGTGTTGATGAGTACCAAACATCAAAGTCTGTAGACATGTTCCCTGCCCACATCAAGCTTAGTGTAAAGGGGGAGATGATTTCTGGGAAAATATAGATGGGTCACCCAGGGCCCAGCTTGGTTCTTCATATTCTTCTCACCTGGATTGGGGTGGGGGGCACTTGGGGCCGAATTACCCAGCAGCCTCTATGGTGGGGATATCCCAAGCCAAACCCCCTCCAGTCCAAAAAGGCAGGAAGATGCTTCTTACATCGTAATGGCTCAGCAATCCCCAGCCCACCCCAGCATCAGGCCAAGCCGGCTTTAGCTGTCACTCTCCTGCAGAGGAGACCCTGACTGTCAGATTAAGTCAGACACTTAGATGACAGGCCAGGGCATCTTGAAGGCCCATCTGTAACCACCTGCTGCTTTCCGTTTGTAGAATTAATCTCCGCTGATGGAGGAGGCCCAGATGACAGAGCTGACTGGGCACTGGGACACCATCTGGGGCACTGGGATCTGAAGAATTCAGGAGAATGTGATCTCAGGAGGGGCCCAAACCTGAAGACAAGTAAAGTCATGAAAAGCAATCCACCTCTCTCCACTTTCCCTTCTGGGACTTAATTATTGGAGGAAGACGGTATCGCCAGGCGTAGCAGCAGCCATCAGTCAACTCTATTGATTGGGTGACCTTTTTCAATCAATCAGTCAGTCAATCAATGGCATTTATTGAGCACTTACTGTGTGCAGATTACTATACTCAGTACTTGGTGAAATGCAACACAACAGAGCTGGAGATTTGATCCCAGCCCACAAATAGCTTACAGTCTACAGCAGGAGACTGCGTTCAAAAGATAGAATGAGGCACTGCAGGGAATTACAGAGAAAGAAAAAGACATGTCCCCTGCCTTCAAGGAGTTTACAGTCTAAAAGGGAGTTTTAGAGCACTAAGTTAACCATTCAACTCATTTCATACTGGACAATCCATTTATTGACTGGTCTGTCCCTTCCAATAATGATTCAACACTGCCCTTATTCCCACTGTTTTCATTTTTGGCCCCCTGCCTCCCTCCACCTTGGCTTCTGCTGCCCAGCTTGGAAGTGGCGCCTATGTTCAGAGGGATTTGGGAGGGGGTCACAAAGGGCTCTGGAACAAGTGAGAAGGCTAGTTGCCCACCTAGAGAAGTATTCTAGTTTCAGATGCACCCAGATGGACTTCAACAAAAGTGGTGTCACAATGTTCTGCTATATGCATGTCATAAAACATAATCTCTCCTAAGAATCAATGCCTTATCGAGGCAAGAGAGTTTTTATATGCTGATGAAGCTGAGGACTATGCCATTGAGAGATATTCTCTTGTCAGGGTTACCCATAATGGAAAGTTCTAAGTGGAAGCATCAGACAAAGTGGATTCACCTGTGCTGGGTGGCAGTGGCATGGGGAAATGTCAAAGGTGGATGATCAAAGACAAAGACCATGACAGAGACTCAAGTTTTTACTGTGCAGAAAAAGGCAATGGTGAACCATTTCTGTATTTTTTACCAAGAAAATTCTATGGACTGCATACCAGCATGACTACAGATAAAGATGAGACGTTCTGGAGAAGATGAGTCCAAGGAGTCACCAAGGGTCTGAAACGACTTGACACCATTTGATAACAACAGACTATAATACATAGAGGTGTTAGACACATTCCCTGCCCTCAGGACCTTACAATCTATTGCAGAGGGTGGGAAGGAAGACTATTACTGTAAACACCTGAAGTCTTTATAAAGCAAGCTGTGATTTAGATAGTGATAACAGAAGTGGAATTAATTGAGCACACTCTGAGTGCCATGAATTGTATTAAGCTTTTGGTAAGTTCAGCAGAATGAAGAGAGATATGTTCTCAGCCCACAAGGACCTTACCCTCTAATGGGAGATACAGACAAATTTATTTACAACTAGGGTATTAGGACATAAATAAATGCCTACAAAATTGAAATTGTTTAATTACAAATGCTGGGGATGGAGATAAGTGAGATAAACAAGAATTCCATCCTTCATCTTTCTCCTCTGCAGACTCATGTTCCCTCCTGCCTACATCTTTACTTGGTTGTCCCTCTGATACTTCAAACTTAACATCCCCAAACAAAGCTCATCGTATTCCCACCTAAACCCTGTCCTCCCTCTGATTTTCCCATCACTGTAGACAGCACCACCATCCTCCCTGTTTCAGAAGCCCATAACCTTGGCATTATCCTTGATTCATCTTTCACATAATCAATCTGGCACCAAATCTTGTCAGTTCAACTTTCACAACATCATAAATTCCACCCATTCCTCTCGATCCAAACTGCTACCATGTTAATCCAAGCATTTATCCTCTCCTGCCTTGATTACTGCATTAGCCTTTTTGCTGACCTCCCAGCCTCCTGTCTCTACCCACTTCAGTCCATACTTCATTCTGCTGTTTGGATCATTTTTGTACAAAACCGTTCAGCCCACGTTTCCCCACTCCTCAAGACATTCTGGTGGTTCATTCAATCATATTTATTGAGCGATTACTGTGTACAGAGCTCTGTACTAAATGCTTGGAAAGTACAATACAGCAAAAAGAGGGACAATCCCTACCCACAAAGGGCTCACAAGTCTGCAGGGTCGGGGGTGGCTTTGCATCAGATGGAAACTCCTTATCTTTGGCTTTAAACACTCAGTACCTTGCCCGCTCCTATTTTACCTCTCTGATCTCCTGCTACAACCCAGCCCACATGCTTTGCTCTTCTAATGACAACCTACTCACTCTACCTTGATCTCATCTGTCTCGCTGCCCACCCCTCACCCATGTCCTGCCTCTGGCCTTGAACTCTCTCCCTCTTAGTGTCTGGAAGACGATCACTCTCCCCACCTTTAAAGCCTTATTTAAAGCATATTCCCTTCCCTGACTAAGCCCTCATTTCCTGTTCTCCCTCTCCCTTCTTTACTTGGATCTTGCACCCTTTATTCACCCCATCTTCAACCTCACAGTACTTACACATAGAGAACTCACTACCACCTAATAATAATAATAATGGTATTTGTTAAGCGCTTATGTGCCAAGCACTGTTCTAAGCACCGGAGTAGATGCAAGATAATCAGGTTGTCCCACATAGGGTTCACAGTCTTCATTCCCATTTTATATATGAGGTAATTGAGGCACAGAGAAGTAAAGTAACTTGCCTAAAGTCACACAGCTGATAAGTGGCAGAGCCAGAATTAGAACCCACGACCTCTGACTCCCAAGCCTGGGCTCCTGCCACTAAGCCATGCTGCTTCTCTGAAGCAGCACCTACTCCAGTGAACTTTACTTACCAGTCAACTCTACTTACTTGTCTTCTGTCCCTTCACCAGTCTCATACCACTAACCCACAACCCTGGTTTACCTCCACAGTATGTTTACTCCTCTCCTGTGCCCGAGCTGTAGAGCACTGTTGGCAGAAATCCAGACATCTCTATGACCTTCCTCACCTTAAATTTATTCCTATCTGCTTCAATTCGGCCCTCTTCACTGCCTGACAACAATACTTCTCCTTCCTAATTCACTCAAATACCCATTACCTCCACCAGCTGTTCCAGACATTTAACTCCCTCCTCAAACCTCCATTCCCCCAGCCGCCCCCACCACCATCTCTTTCCCTTAATGACCTGGCCACATACTTCATCAACAAAATTGAAACCCTCAGGTATGATCCCCCTAAAATCTTCCCTGCTCCTCTTGAATCCCCCCTCCTCCTCCACTCACTTCTACTCCCCTTATATTTCCTGCAGTAACTCAAGATGAGATCTCTCACTTTCTCTCGAAATCTACCTCCTCCCCCGTGCTTCTGACCCTATCCCTTCATATCTTTTTAAAACACTCACCCGCTCCCTTCTTTTCTCTTTAACTGCCATCTTCAGCTATTAGCTTTCCAATGGCTTCTTCCCCTTTACTTTCAAACATGCTTACATATCCCCTATCCTAAAAATATCTCTCCTGTGGCCCCATGGCTCTCTCCAGTTATTGCCCCATCTCCCTCCTACCATTTCTCTCCAAACTTCTCAAGAGAAGTGTTTACAACCTGCTGTTTCCACTTTCTCTTCTGAAGATCTCTCCTATATCCTCATCAATCTGCCTTCCACCCACTTGGCTCCACAGAAACAGCCCTCTCTATGATAACCGGTGACTTTCTTCTTACCAAATCTGACAGCCTCTGCTCTATCCTGATCACCTCTCAGCTGCCTTCGACACTGTAGACCACCCCCTTCTCCTTGAAAGTTTTTCCAACCTTGACTACACTGACACTGTCCGCTTTGGGTTCTCCTCCTATCTCTCTGACTGCTCCTTCTCAGTCTCATGCTCTCTCCTCCCAAACTTTGACAGTTGGAGTTCCTCAAGGCTCAATTCTGGGTCTCCTTCTAATCTCTACCTATGCCCACCCCTTTGGAGAACTCATTTGCTCCCATGGCTTCAATTACCGTCTCCATGCAGATATTTCTCAAATCTACATCTCCAGCCCTGACCTCTCTACTTCCCTGCAATCTCTCATTTCCTCCTGCCTTCAAGATATATCTACTTCAATGTTCCCCAGACACCTCAAATTAAACATGTCCAAAACTGAACTCCTTATCCTCCTACCCAAACCCGGTCTTACCCATCTTTCCCATCATTGTAGACAAAGCCACTATCCTCCCTACCTCACTACTTTGTAACCTCAGCATTGTCCTCGACTGATCTCTCTCCTTCCGCCCACATATTCAATCTGTCATCAAATCCTTCAGTTCTACTGTCACAAAAATTGCTAAAATCCACCCAAACTGCTACCATGCTGATCCCAAGCACTTATCCTATCCTGCCTTGACTACTGCATCTTCTCGCTGACCTCCTTGCCTCCTGACTCTCCCCACTCCAATCCATACTTCACTCTGCTGCAGCAATCATTTATCAACAAAAACATTCAGTTCATGTCTACTCCTTCCTCAAGAACCTCCAGTGACTGCCCACCCACCTCCACATTAAACAGAACTCCTTACCATTGACTTTAAAGCACTTAACTAGCTCACCCCATCTTATTCAATCATAAATATTGAGCACTTAGTGTGTACAAACCACTGTACAAAGAGCTTGGGAGAGTACAATATAACAAGAAACAAACACATTCCCTGCCGACAGTGAGTTTACAGTCTAGAGGGGGAGACAGTCTTTAATATAAATAAATTACAGATATATACATAAGTGCTATGGAGCTGGGAGGGGGAATGAATAAAGGGAGCAAGTCAGGGTGATACAGAAGGGACTGGGAGAAGAGAAAAAGAGGGCTTAGTGAGGAAAAGCCTCTTGGAGATGTGCCTTCAATAAGGCTTTGAAGTTAGGGAGGGTAATTGTCTTTTGGATATGACGAGGGAGGGTGTTTCAGGCCAGAGGCAGGATGTGGGCGAGGGGTCAGCGGCGAGATAGATGAGTTCGCAGCACAGTTAGAAGGTTAGTATTAAAGTACTGAAGTGTGTGGGCTTGGATGTAGTAGGATAGTAGTGAGGTGAGGGCAAGGTGATTGAGTGCTTTAAAGCCAATGGTGAGGAGTATCTCATCTCACTAATTTCCTACTACACCCCAGCTTACACACTCTCCTCCTCTTATTCACTATGCCCTGATCTCAACTATCTCTCCGCCAACCACTTTCCCACATCCTCTTCCTAACCTCGAATTCCCTCCCGCTCCTTATACACTAGAACACCACTCTCCCCTCCTTCAAAGCATTATTAGACCATATCTCCTTCAAGAGGCCTTTCCTGATTAAGCCCTCTTTTTTCTGACTCACTCTTCTTTCAACGTTGTTTATGCACTTGGATCTGTGGCCTTTGGCCATTAGATATTTGCCCCACCCCCAACCCCACACCTCTTGA
Source organism: Ornithorhynchus anatinus (assembly GCF_004115215.2). Classification (NCBI taxonomy): domain Eukaryota; kingdom Metazoa; phylum Chordata; class Mammalia; order Monotremata; family Ornithorhynchidae; genus Ornithorhynchus; species Ornithorhynchus anatinus. Next base: position 12,413,954 of record NC_041732.1, on the reverse strand, counting down.
AATTATATGTTATAAATCATGTATTTATTTATATTAATGTCTTCCTCTCCCTTTAGACTGTAAGCTCATTATGGGAATGAATGTGTCTGCTAATTCAGTTGTATTATACTCTCCCAAGCACTTAATGCAGTGGACTACAGAGTAAGCCCTCAATAAGTACTACTGATTGATTGATCGATTGGTTGATGATGTGCCTATCCATAATTTATTTATACATGTTAATGTCTGTCCCCTCCCCCTAGACTGTCAGCTCACTGTGGACAGGGAACGTGTTCACTAACTCTATTGTATTGTACTCTCCTCAGAGCTCAATACAATGCTCTACACAGTAAGTGCTCAAAAATATGATGGATTGTTCAACTGGATGATTGTTTACCAAAGTCCAATATCTTCTGCTCCACCCTAATCTTCCTCGATCTCTCAGCTGCACATGACACTGTCGACCACCCCCTTCTCCTGGAAAAATGATCCAACCTCGGCTTCACTGACACTGTCCTCTCCTGGTTCTCCTCCTATCTGCTACCAGGCTGTTCATTCTCAGTCTCTTTTCTGGGCTCCTCCTCTGCCTCCCACCCCCTAACTGTGGGGGTCCCTCAAGGTTCAATTCTGGGTCCCCTCTTATTCTCTACACCCATTCCCTTGGAGAACTCATTTGCTCACCTGGCTTCAGCTACCACCTCTATGCAGATGATACCCTTCTACATCTCCAGCCCTGATCTCTCTCCCTCTCTGCAGTCTTGCATTTCCTCCTGACTTCAAGACATCTCTACTTGGATGTCTTCCCATCCCCTCAAATTTAATATATCTAAAACTGAACTCTTTATCTTCCCATCCAAACCCTGTCTTCCCCATCGCTTTCCCATCACTGTAGACAGCATCGCCATTCTTACTGTCTCACAAACCTATGATCTTGGTGTCATCCTTGACTCCTGTCTCTCATTCAACCCACATATTCAATCCATCAATAATCCTGTCAGTTCGTCCTTCACAATATTGATAAAATCCACCCTTTCCTCTCCATCCAAACTGCTACCATGTTAACCTAAGCACTTATCCTATCCCGCCTTGATAACTGTATGAGCCTCTTTGCTCACCTCCCTGCCTCCTGTCTCTCCCCACTCCAGTCCTTACTTCATTCTGCTGTCTGGATCGTTTTCTTACAAAAATGTCAGACCATGATTCCCCACTCCTCAAGAAATTACAGTGGTTGCCCATCCACCTCCGCAGCAAACAAAAACTCTTCACCATTGGCTTTAAAGCACTCAATCACCTTGCCCCCTCCTACCTCACCTGGCTACTTTCCTATTACAATCCAGCCCACACACTTTGCTCCTCTAATCTAACCTTCTCACTCTACCTCTGTCTCATTTATCTCGCTGACGACCTCTCGCCCACATCCTACCTCTGGCCTGGAAAGCCCTCCCTGCTCATGTCCCAGAGTCGATTATTCTCTACCACTTCAAGCCTTACTGAAGGCATAGTGTATAAAGTACGGACCTGGGAGTCAAAGGTCATGGGTTCCAATCCTGGCTCCATCACTTGTCTGCTGTGTGATCTTGGGCAAGTCATTTCACTTCTCTGGGCCTCAGTTATCTCATCTGTAAAATGGGGATTGAGACTATGAGCCCCATTTAAGACAGGGACTGTGTCCAGCCCTATTTGTTTGTATCTACCCCAGCACTTAGTACAGTGCCTGGCACATAGTAAACGCTTAACTAATACCATAATTATTATTGTTATTATTACCATCATCTCCAAGAAGTCTTCCTTGACTAAGCCCTCCTTTCCTCTTCTCCCACTCCCTTCTGAGTCACCCTGACTTGCTCCCTTTATTCTTCCCCCTTCCCAGCCCCATAGCACTTATGTACATATCTGTCATTTATTTATTCATATTAATGTCTGTCTCCCCCTCTAGACTGTAAGCTCATTGTGGGCAGGGAGTGTGTGTCACTTAGTATAGTGCTTTGCATACAGCTATCACTCAGTAAATACAATTGAATGAATAAATGATGAATGAAAGGGAGTTATAAGCCAGGATGAATGAGGGGAAGAAGGCAAGATAATAAAAATAAAGAAACAATCAAGACTTCCCGTGAAACAAGCAGTATAGCCTAAGGAGCTGGATGTCAATACCCCAGTCTTCTGGCCTTGGGTCACCGGGTAACTTGATGGCCTACCTCTGAAGAGTAAATTTCACTGCTTTAGGAACCCGGAAAGTTACGTACACAAACTTGTTCCTAGGAACCTCTGAGGGTAGCACCCTCCCCACACCCCAAACTCACCTCCCTGGACACCCCAAATTTCCTGGGTCCCCCTCTATTCTATATCAATTCTTATAGTTGTTTTCCTACAGATTCAAAGTACTAACACTTTGCACCCTCTCCCCGCACTCCCCCAGCCCCTTCTGTGGCTGGCAGTCCCTGCCTTCTATAGCTGCAAAGTCAGGGAGTCTGACTAGGACTGGATCAGGGGAGAACCAGAGTTTGTGAAGGAGAAGGAGTCAATCAATCAATCCACGGTATCGATTAAGCACTTACTGCATGCAGAGCATTGTATTAAGTGCTTGGGAAAGTATAATATAGTAGAACTGGTCCACAAGGAGCTTACAATCTACAGGGGGGAGACAGACATTAAAATAAATTATAGATGGGAAATAGTAGAGTTTAAAGATATTTACCTAAGTGCTGTGGGACTTGAATGAGGAAGAGAGGAGGGTAGGATCATCTACCCTGGGATCCCTTACCCTCGTCCTCTGCCCCTGCTCACCTCCATCCCAGGCCGGGCCCCGACTTCGCAGCCTCCAGGTGGGGACCCCAGCTGTAGAAGGGGCCGGGGTGGAGGATGCAGCAGTAGGAGCAGCGGCAAGATCCATTGTATCGCATTGCAGCGATAGAAAAATAAAATTACAAGAATAGATCTAGACTACAGGTGGAGGGGTATGGGGAACTGCAGAGATAAGAAGAGATGAGTTCAGGATGTCAGGAGAGGGGGTACAGGAAAGCCGGGGGAATGACAAGGAGAGGGGATGAGGTGGAGATAGAAATGAGGGGCGGGGACACTTCCCTGGAAAATTCACTAAAGCGGAGACTTAATGGGCCATCGCTAGGAGAGAAAGTGATTTCTGCAGGGCTGGGGCACCTGACAGAGGTTACTTAACTTCTCTGAGCTTCGGTTTCTCTATTTACAAAATAGGGACTAATCCTACCTGCTGGGATAAATGAGCTCACCCAACCATGCTAATTAGGCCTGAGACCTAGGAGAAAGCTGGCTTGTGGGCAAAATAGGAATTTCAACCAGAATCGAAAATGAGCTGAACCCTCTGGAACAGCTCTTCCTCAGTCCACTGCCGACAGAGACCATGAGGGAAAGACACATTGCTAAGTGAGAGAAGTGAAAATTTCAAGGCAGATGAAAACCTCTCTGCAAAAGGCAGGGGTGATCTCTGTGAAGTGTCGTGTTGAAAGAAAGGTGTCGGGAAGGGTTGTTGAAACCATATTTATTCCCTGACTAGGTAAGGGTTCCTCTTTCCCCTTTCATCTTCGGGTGCCATGGTGATTATCCCGAGCCATTATTCAATCCCCCTGTGTCTTCTGTGAAGAGTTCTGGCATAATCACCACAGGTCCAGAGAGGGAAACTGACTTAGGCAGGGTCACAGAGTGAATCTGAGGCCTGGTGGGAGGGGGCTCTGGCGGTCAGGAGAGCATGGGAAATCATGAGGGTGAGGCCTGTGTCCCAGAGCCATTGACCTTGGAGAACTCTTGGGAAAGTCATTGGAAAGATTTGTCTGCTGGTGACCTTGGGCAAATCATTTTGCTTCTCTGGGCCTCAGTTACCTCATCTGTAAAAAGGAGTATTAGATGTGAGTCTTATGTGGGATAGGGTCTGTGCTTGATCCGATTATTTTGAATCTACCCCAGCAATTAGTACAGTACCTGGCACATAATCAAATGCTTAACAAATACTATTTTAAAAAAAGAGAGAGAGCCCTGGCTTTCAGCAGCCTCTGACCATTCCTATAGTCCTTGAGACAGGCACAAAACTCTTTGTGCATATGTGTGTGCGTATTTGTTAGACAAACAAGATGGGGGACAATTGATCTATCTTTGCATGGTTCTCTGCATGCAATTAGGGTTCATAAATATTACTGATTGGTTGATTGTAGGGGAAGGAGCAAGAACAGGGAACAGGGAAATGGAAAATCTGTTAGTGCCAGTTTGTTGGTCAGACTGGTGCCCTCTCTCCCTTCACCTCCTCTTCTCCTTCCTTCCCTCCAGAGAACTTTCCTGCCAATCCCCGTTTCGAGGCGCTCACTGGGCTTTGGTAGCTACTGAGAGGAGGAACACTCCAGACACCTTCCTCCTCCCACTTACCTTTTTATTAGAATAAATAAAAACAACTATTCAAAATATCGAAGATAAAAACTGGTGCATCTACCTTTGGGGAACAGCCAGCGTTTGTGTTCCTGTCCGCTTCTATGAAAGTAAGATTTTCATTTTGAAATTGACCAGGAAACATCCATCTCAAGCTCTCTGCAAACACAAACAGGCCTACCACAGTTCCCAGGGAGCTACGGGAGGAAGGGCATGGAAAGGACACGCACAAACAGTTCTTTGTGGAAGTTGGTAGATGCTATATGTAGTTTCTCAGCAGGTCTTCAGGGTGCACCATCGATACCCGACATTGGCTCCAGAGCTTCCGGTTCCCCATCAGATCCCCGAGGACACGGGTGCCGCTTCCAAGCTGTGGCATTCGATGGTCAGATTCGAGGCAGGGGGAGGTGGTGTCAAAAATTCCACAGTAAAGGGTGTGAGGTATCAATTAATTGGGTCTATCACTGAGTGTTTACTGTGTGCTGTGAACTGTACTAAGCACTGGGAAAATAAAATTTAACAGAGCTGGTAGACTTGATTTCTGCCTGCAAGGAACTTCCGGCCTACAGCGGAGAGACAGATCCCTAAATAGAGTTAGGGATGGGGGACAAAGTAGGGTAAATAGGTAGCTCTCTAGACTGTAAGCTCACCGTGGATGGGGCATGTGTCTGTTTACTGTCATATTGTACTCTCCCAAGCACTAAGTACAGTGTTCTGCATAGGATTGAATGAATTGAATGATTCCAGTGCCACGGCTGCATTAGATTAGATTAGATTAGATTAGATTAGATTTGATTTGATTTGATTAGAGCCACTGAAGCAGCGTGGCTCAGTGGAAAGAGCATGGGCTTTGGAGTCAGAGGTCATGAGTTCGAATCCCAGCTCTGCCACTTGTCAGCTGTGTGACTGTGGGCAAGTCACTTAACTTCTCTGGGCCTCAGTTACCCCATCTGTAAAATGGGGATTAAGACTGTGAGCCCCATGTGGGACAACCTGATTCCCCCGTGTCTCCCCCAGCGCTTAGAACAGTGCTCTGCACATAGTAAGCGCTTAACAAATACCAACATTATTATTATTATTATTATTAGATTGAGGATGGACCAGCTGGAAGCTGGACTACCTGCTTTAAAATAGGACGAATGGTCAACCCACTCTCTGATGGCAGACCAGGCGTCAATCCACCGGGGTGCCCGCCTGCTTGACCAAGGCTCTGTCCTACAGCACGAGGGACCCGGATCAAAGGGCCAGGCCTAAGACCTCTAGCCCGGGCTGCATTTCTGACTTGGTAGAAAGCTCTCTCTCTCACTGTCGAGAGGTTTGTTGAGTCCCGGTCTCTGTGGCAGAATGTCCCACGCCTCCCCACAGCCAGGGGCCAGTGCGGTTCATTACATCAGTCTGCAGCCTGCTGAGGCTCAGCCTCATTGCCTGTCAAGGGGCGGGGGGCTGAGGGCAGGAGGCGGGGGCCAGAGGCCCGGCAGCCACACACCCGCATGTGGACTAATCGATCTCCGCTCTCCACAGGCCTGCATCAACTCACCCACTGTGGGATTGTGGAAGGAGATGCAGGGGTGGGAGAGGAGGGGACAGGCCAGCTGCACCCCTCACCCAACCCCAACTTATAGGAACAGCTCACCGACAAAGCATCAACCCACCAGCCTCCTATCGGTCCAGCAGTCGGCCACCAAGCAAGGCAACCACCGAGACAGCTGGACACCGAGCCAGCCGGACACACTAGGCTTGGAAAGGTGCTCCCGCAACTCTGCATTTGCATAATTAGCTACCTGCTTACCCCGGCTCCAAACGGAACTGCTCACTGTGTCTGATTGCAGGAAGGGTGCAAGTTGGGGGTTGGGGGGAGTGGTGTTTTCCATTCCTTCTTCCTTAGAAGGGATTGAGGGCAGTGGCAGAGAGGGAGCCTTTTTAAAAAATCGTTTTTGTAAGTACTTACTATATGCCAGGCACTGTACTAAGCAGTGGGGTAGATGCAAGGTAATCAGGTTAGACACAGTCCATGTTTTAGACACAGTCCATGTCCTACTTGAGGCCTCACAGTCTTAATCCCCATTTTATAGATGAGGTAACTGAGGCACAGAGAAGTGAATTCACTTGCCCAAGGTCACCCAGCAGCCAAGTGGCAGTCAGGATTAGAACCCAGGTCTTTCTGTCTCTCGGTCCTGTACTCCATCCACTAGGCCATGCTTCTTCTCAGATTTGCCTCTGGAAGGGTGGAATGATCTGCTTTGGGGAGGGAAGATAATATCTCTGAAAGGAAAAGGACTGAGTTCAATCAGTCGATCTCAATCAATCGATCAGTAGTTCAATCAATACTTTTTTTCGAGTCCTTACTGTTTGCAGACACTGTAGTATTATTATTCCACTAGGCCACACTGCTTCTCTGCAGTGCAAGCATTTGAGAGAGCACAATGCAATAGAGTTGGTAGGCATGATCCCTGCCCACAAGGAGTTAACTTTCTGGAGTTATGGGCAGGGAACTTGTCTACCAATTCTGCTGTATTGTACTCTCCCAAAAGCTTAGTACAGTGCTCTGAAAAGTAAGCACTCAACTCAATAAATACCATTGATTGTTAGAAAGACAAAATGAAAATAAATTACACTTGGGGGAAAATAGCAGAGTATAAGAATATTTACATAAGTGCTGTGGGGCTAGGGTGGGGTGAATCAATGATCATATTTATTTGGGGCTTACTGTGTGCATAGGCACTGAACTAAGCACTTGGGAGAGTACGACAGAACAGAGTTGGTAAATAGGTTCCCTGCTCACAATGAGCTAACAGTCTAGAGGTGAAAATCAAAATGCTTAAGGGGTACAGACTCCAGAGCACAGGCAAAGCAGAGAGGGGGCAAATAGGGTGAGGAAATGAGGAGTTGGTCAGTCAAGGCCTCTTGGAGGAGTTGTGATTTTAAGATGGCTTCGAAGGTGGGGCGAGTGATGGTCCGTCAGATATGGAGGAGGGAATTTCAAGCCCCGGGGAGAATGTGGGCAAAGTGTCTGTAGTGACGCAGTTGAGCTGGAGGTTCAGTGACTGTGTGAAGCTAGAGGATCAAACTGCTCAGGCTGGGATGGAGTAGATCAGCTAGGTGAGGTAAGAGGGGGAGAGGTGATTGACGGTTTTAAAGTCGATGGTGAAAAGTCTCTGTTTGATGTGGAAGTGGATGGGCAACACTGGAGATTCTTGGGGAGTGAGGAAACATGGACTGAACTTTTTTGAGAAAAATGATCTGGGCAACAGAATGAAGTATGGACTGGAGTGGGGAGAGACAGAAGACTGGGAGATCAGCGAGGAGGATGAGGCAATAGTCAAGGTGGGACATGGCAAGCGTTTGGCCCAACATGGTTCCAGCTTTGGAAAATATCCTCCTTTCTTCCTGGAAATTATTCCCCCTTCGTAGCTGACAGACCACCGCCCTCCCCACCTCCGAAGCCCTACTAAAATCACATCTCCTCTAAGAAGCCTTCCCAGACTAAGTTGTCATCTCCCTACCTATCCACCCTCTCTTCTATCTCCTTTGCACTATGTAGTTCTTAAGCACTTTAATACTCACCCACCTCCAGCCCCACAGTACTTATGGACATATCCTTATAAGCTGCCTTCTCTATCTGTCATTTCTTCTGATGTCTGTCTCCCCGGCAAGATTGTGAGATTTTAAGGTCTTCAAGACCAGAGACTCTATGGTTTTGAACTTGGAAAAGTACAATAAAGCAGAGTTGGTAGACATGTTCCCTGCTCACAAGGAGCTTAGAGTCTAGAGGGAGAAACAGACATTAAAATAGGTTACGGATATATACTTAATTGCTGCCGGGCTGATGGGCGGGGTGAATAAAGGGAACAAATTTGAGAAGCAGCATGGTCTAGTGGATACAGTACAGGCCAGGGAGTCAGAAGGAACTGGCTTTTAATCCCAGCTCTGCCACTTGTCTCCTGTGTGACCCTGGGCAAGTCACTTCACTTCCCTGTGCCTCGGTTACCTCATCTGTAAAATGGAGATTAAGACTGTGAGCCCCATGTAGGACATTGACTATGTACAACTTGATTAGCTTATATCTACTCCAGTGTTCAGTACAGTACCAGGCACATAGTAAGCACTTAACAAATATCATTAAAAAAGAGTGCAAAGCCGAATGAGGAGAGCGACAGAAAACCCTAGGAATTTTCAGTCTGGAAAGATCCGAGCTGAGAGGAGTCAGAGCTGAAGCCTGCAAAGTCAGGGGGGAAGGGGAGGTAGGAAGTCGGGGAGGAGAAGGGAGGGACAGACATGGAATTGTTCACTAACAAATCCCATAATACCAGAATCAGGGGACACCCATCAAAGCTTGAAAGTGGTGGGTTGAAGGTAAATACAAGGAAACGCTTCTTCACCCAGCAGGTACTAAGCATCTGGAATGTGTTTCTAAAGGAAGTGGTGCAGGCAGAAAATATCAATAGGTTCAAGAAGGTTTGGGATACATTCATGGATGAGAGGTTCATAATTGCTTATCAGGGGGAGGAAGTAGAGAGCTCTCTGGCTGTTTGGCATTCCTGGGGGGTGCAAGGCAGAGCTGTCTCTCAGAGACTAATTGCCAACAAGAGTTTCCCGCTCGCTGCAGTTTGCCCTGCATATTAAGGAGAAAAGGCTGGGAATGTTTTGAGAGTTTCAGTCTCCAGCCTAATATCAATAGGTTCAAGATGGGTTTGGAAAAATTTACAGACAACAGATCAATAATGGGTTATTAGAGAGAAAACCTAGATACATCCTTGCCCTGAGGTTGGTTGCCAGGGTTGGATGCTGCCACTCTGTTTCTTCCTTCAAGCATCATTTGGTACCAGTGCTGAAGACAGTCCAGAGGACCTGAGTTCTAATTCCAACTCCGCCACATACCTGTTGTGAACTTGAGCAAGTCACTTCATGCCTCTGTGCCTCAGTTCCCTCATCTGCAAAATGGGGATTCAATCCCTGCTCTCCCTCCTACTTAGACTGGAAACCCATGTAGGACTTGATCATCTTGCATCTAACCCAGTGCTTAATATGATGCTTGCCACATAGCACTTAACAAATGAGAAACAACATGGCCTAGGGGAAAGAGCTTTGGAGACTGAGGACCTGGGTTCTAATCCGGCTCTGCCACTCACTGTCTGTGTGACCTTGGGCAAGTTACTTAACTTGCCTCGGTTCCTCATCTGTAAATTGGGGATGAAGACCGTGAGCCCCATGTGGGACCACCTGATTACCTTGTACCTACCCTAGTGCTTAGAACAGTGTTTGGCACATAGTAAGTGCTTAACAAACACCATCATTATTATTATTCCACTAGGCCACACTGTTTCTCTGCAGTGCAATCTGATTGATAAAGTTGTTCCATGGCCAACCCTCCATTCCCCAGTGTAATAGTAGCAGAAATAGCAGCAGTAATAGTAGTATTTATTAAGCACCTACTGTGTGCAGAGTACTATACTGTACTGTACTAAGTCCTAAGAAAAAAAATACCCAGGTGAGAGTTAGACATTGAACCATACCCTCCCGGCCTCATGATTTAAAAATAAGGTGGGATGGGGTTTGGTGACAGACACAATATGAGAGATGAAATAATAGAAATCATAGAAATACAAAACAACACAAAAAACAAAGCTGAGTCCGCTTAGTCTCGTGGTAAAAGAGCCCTGTAGGGGCCTCAGGGAGCTGCCGCCCAGGACGTCAGGATGACAGGTACATCTGAAGCTTCCCAAAGATCCAAAATTTATGAAGACCGGACACCATGGCAGCTTAACTCCCTGCTGCCCTGCTGCTCTGGGGTATATCGAGAACGAGAACCCCAGAGGTTGGCAGCAGCGGCTCCTAGGGCATTTTCTGAGCCAGCCAGTGAGGGAGGAGGCGGGGGGGATAGAGAGAGAGAAAGAGTGCCTGTGTGTGTGTGTCTGTGTTTGCATGTAAGTGTCTATGTATGTGTGTGTAAAAATTATCCTTTGTCACTTTCATACTTTTGCCACCTGCAGCACCTAATGTTGTTTCCCCATCCCTCTCTAGGTCTTCGGATGATCCGGTGGCCTCAGCTGCAGGAGAATAACCCCCTTGTTGACAGTAGCACTCAATAAATACAATTCACTGATTGATTGACGGTCCTCCGGTGGCTGGCCCTGCCTGCTCCTGGTGCCTCCCAGCAATCCGGCCATCCCCTGCTGACCTACACTGTTGGATGCTGGACATCCCTCTAACTTCATGTATGTGTGTGTGTCCATGCCAGTTCAGTCCATCCCGGCTCTCTGTGGGCAGCCTGTTAGCATGCTTCCATCCTCCTCTTAGCGATTGGCCTTTCAAGGGGTGGTCTCCAGAGCCTCCCGTGAACCCTTGGGAGAAGGAGCCTGGGGGACCCGGCTGGGCTGGAGGGGAAAAGAGGAATGAGAGCAGATGCGCAGAGGGGGAGAACCCACAGGTTGGTCTAGGAATGGACCAGGCCGGGCAAGGGAAGGTAGAGTCTCGGGGTCAGGGAGGTCAGAGTGAGGCATTCCGGGCCCGCTCAGAGGAATGCCAGTGTTTCAGGGCCGGCTGCCGGTTCCGCTCCATGACCGGCCCCAGGCCAGAAATCTCCCCGCAGCCCTGGCCTGGCTGGGGGGACCACCTGACTGAGTTCTCCAGTACAACTCAGCTCCAGGGAACCCAGGGACTACAGGGCTGCAGAGGTCACTCCGTCATTTCATCCTGGGCCCCCCGTGCCCCGTACACTGTCCTCCAACAGCTCCTCAGGACCACCTCCATCATGCCCCCTCCCCCACACTGAGCAGGACCACGGGCTAGAAAGCCATTCCTGCCATATCTGGTCCCGGCCAGCTTTCCCCACCTCCCCTCTGCCCTCTGTGGTGAAGGATGAGGTAACATCCCGCTGACTTCAGCAAACAGGAGAACCCCAGGAGCCCTGGGCGTGCCCAGCTCAGCAGGCCGTGTCCTCCAGGCCCGGGGAGGGGCGCTTGCCCGGGCATCGACGACACCAACTGTTGTGTGAGGATATGGAGAGGCTGGTTGGGCCGTAAATCCAGCCGGAAGACAGTAAATTCCTGCTTTGTCAAAACAGCCCATTCATTGTCAGGGAGCCGGGAGCCGAGCGTCTGCAGGCAGGCGGGCTATTAAACGCTGCTGTCAGGATGGCTTTATTTGACTGCATCAGCTTTTGCAGATCTGAGTGAAAGAGAATTTACGACTGCTGATGAGGGTCCCGGGAAGGACGCTGCCAGAGACCAACCACGCGTCCGCCAACGCTCCCCAGACCCATTCGCCCACCTCCCTGCCCACCATCCAGGGGCCCCAGGATGGCATAAGACTGGCCATCGATCAGTGGTATTTACTGAGTTCTTACTGTGTGCAGAGCACTGAACTAGGCACTTAGGAGAGTACAGTGTAACTGAGTTGGTAGACACATTCCCTGCCCACCAGGAGCTAACAGTATGGAGGGGGAGACAGACATTAATATAAAATATAGATGTGCACATAAATGCTGAGGGGCTGAGGTGGGGTGAATATCAAGTGCTTAAAGGGTACAGCTCTAAGTGCATAGGTGACACAGAAGGGAGAGGAAGTAGGGGAAATAAGGGGTTGGTCGGGGAAGGTCTCTTGGAGGAGATGTGATTTTAATAAGCCTCTGAAGGTGGGGTGAATGGTGGTCTGTCATATATAGAGGGGGAGGAAGTTTCAGACCAGAGGGAGGACGTGGGCAAGGGGTTGGTGGCAAGACAGACACGATAGAGATAGCAATAGACTGGCTGTCAGGAGACCAGGGTTCTAGTCCCAGTTCGACCAGTAGATTGCTGGGTGACCTTGGGTACGTTACTTAACATCTCTGGGCCTCCATTTCCTCACCTGTCTCTCCCTCCTTCCTAATTTATGAACCCCAGGTGGGTGAGGGGCAGTATCTGAGCTGATCAACTTGCGTCTGCCCCGGCACACAGTAAGCAATTAAATACCAGAAATAAAAATATGGCCAGGGCCAGTGGGGAAATCTGGACTGCGGGCTGTTTGCACAAGGGCAAACAGCCAGGAACTGAGTTAGGGGCCCAGAGGGCCGAGGGACATGTAAGAGGGTAGGGAGGGGGTTGGGGAGGATGACTCCAAACAGTGTGAGGGGAGTTAAGCATTAAGAAGGAAGCTGAGAAGCAGTGTGGTCTAATGCAGAGAAGAGCACAGGCCTGGGACTCAGAGGACCTGAATTATAATCCAGGATCTGCTCGTTGCCTTCTGTGTGGCTTTGGGCAAGTCACTTAGCCTCTTTGGTCCTGAGTTTCCTCTTCTGTAAAATGGGGATTCAATACCCGTTCTCCCTCCAGCTTAGGCTGTGAGCCCCATGTGGGACAGGGACTGTGTCCCACCAGATTAATTTGTACTGTCCCGAGCACTTGGTCCAGTGCTTTGCATTTGTATTTGTTAAGCGCTTACTATGTGCAGAGCACTGTTCTAAGCACTGGGGTAGACATAGGGTAATCAGATTGTCCCACATGAGGCTCACAGTCTTCATCCCCATCTTACAGATGAGGTAACTGAGGCATAGAGAAGTTACGTGACTTGCCCATGGTCACACAGCTGACAAATGGCAGAGCTCTGCACATAGTAGGCACTTAAAAAATGCCACAGTTGCTATTAATGGTGGAGTGAAGGGGTGAGGAAAATGAAGGAGAAAGCCAAAGAGAAGAGACCGTGCAGTCTACTGAATGGCAGCCCCTGCCCATTGGAAGGCTGGTTTTAGGGCAAGCCTCAAGAAGAACTGAGAATAATGGGGCCAGTGCTGAAGATCACGGTTTATTCCTTGTTTTCCGAGCTCCCTCAGGTTCCTGGCTCTATATTAGGTCCAACGAGGGTGCAGGTGAGAGGTGCAGGTGAGAGATCGAGAGAATCTAAAGGCCCAGCCTTCAGGGGGCTTATAATCCACCGTAAAGTGACCTGTAAAGTGATGAAACTACCCACTGCCCGAAGGTCTGTGGGAATGGAGGTCAGAGGGAGCTTGAGGACAGAACAGACAGGGAGACAGGACGCCTCTTCCCTCCCACCAAGGAGACGGCAGAGCCAGCGGAGTCACCCAGCCAGGTTGCCAGCCCCACCGGGAACCGCCAATCAGTCATCCGCCACCCACCCCAGCTCTATACGCCGATCACACCGAGGCCTCTGAGATTCGAGAGGTCCATCGACCTCGGGGGGTAACTAAGGGTCGGTCAAGAGGTGCCCAAGGCATCTCCAAGATCTTCTCCTCCTCCCCTCCAGCAGCTTCCAAGCCCAGGAAAGGGAGAAGGGCTACCGGCTACTCTGAACCAAGGTTACACCGGGGCTTTCTTGGCTGCCCGACGCGTTCCAGACTGTCCCACGACACCCTTTCCCTCTGTACACGGCTCCACATTTGGGAATCTTCTCTTGATTCAGCTGGGGATTTTCTGGTGCCTAATAGCTCCCTCTGCTGACAAAGAGAGCCCAGGCTGAGAACCCCTGAGATGGGACGGAGCTAGCCCGGTGTGGGAGACCTGACGGGGCAAGAATGAAGAGGCCAAAGGGCAAGCGACAGACTGCCTAGAAAATAGCCCAGGTGAAGGGAGAAGGTAGGGCTGTCCTATCCAGAGGATGAGGAAAGAATAGTCAGAATAATCATTAGCACCTACTATCTCCGAAGCATTGGGGATTCTTACAAGATAATGAGGTTGGACGCAGTCCCCATCCCTCACAAAATGAATGAAGAAGCCAAGAGACAGCTGTGAGAAATGCAAGCCTTGACCGGCAGATACCAGGCCTTCCCTGTCTCTAACTACGAGAGAAACCTCAAAAGATTTTGAGAGACACTTTAATAATGTTGGTATTTGTTAAGCGCTTACTATGTGCAGAGCACCGTTCTAAGTGCTGGGGTAGATAAAGGGGAATGAGGTTGTCCCACGTGAGGCTCACAGTCTTCACCCCCATTTACAGATGAGGGAACTGAGGCACAGAGAAGTGAAGTGACTTGCCTACAGTCACACAGCTGACAAGGGGCAGAGTTGGAATTCGAACCCATGACCTCCGACTCCCAAGCCAGGGCTTTTTAGTAGCGTGGCTTAGGGGACAGAGCACGGGTCCGAAGTCGGAAGGACCTGGGTTCTAATCCCGGCTCCACCTCATGTCTGCGATGTGACCTTGGGCAAGTCACTTCACTTCTCTGGGCCTTAGTTACCTCATCTGATTGATCTGTGGAATGATTGATTGAAGCCTGGAGACAGAGTTCCCCAATCCTGGGATGATGCTACCTACAACTGTGGAGCATTTCACCAGGACATCTCAGAGAGGCATTCAGGGGAGTAGCAGTGATAGTAATAATAATATTTATTAAGCACTTATTGCATGCAGGGCAATATACGAAGTACTAGAAGATAATATAAACGTGGGAGTACACAGTAAAATGGGGATTTGACAATTCTAATAATAATAATGATGATTAATAATGGTCATTGTGGTATTTTCCAAGCTTTTACTAGGTGCCAAGCTAAGTATCAAGTCCTGCAGATCATCACCCCCGAGGAGTCTGGTGCCTCCCGCATGCTGTCGATAATGTGGGTGACCCTCCCAGGACAGCCTCACCTGGGTAGGGTTTGGCAGGAGCCGTGATGCCAGTAAAGCCAGAGCCATCGCCCGTTTAATTCAGTATTAAGTAACTGTTGCAAATTGCCTTTTGGTTAATCGTTTCAGTTGTTGACATTATTCTCTCTTCTGGAGAGCACTGCACATTGCAGGGGGTTAATGGCCCTCGCTCACTTCACGTCCCCCTTCCATCTTCCCCTCCCCCCCGCCCCGGCCCAGGGAAGAGAGTGGTGAGGGGTGGAGGAGCCCTCCAAAGGCTGTGGCTTGCTCTCGTTCCCAACATCCTGAGCCCCCTGCCATCAGCTGACACCCTCTCCCCGACGCTAATATTCGCTCCTCTGTCTGTCCGTAATTTCTCTGAAAGGCACGCTGACCGCCTGTGTTGAATGCAAACAGACAGGCTCCGCTTATTCTACTGCTGCATATAATGAGCTGAAGAAAGACACTGAAACCCTGCCAAGCTGGAGCCTGAACCCTACACCGGGAGAGAGACTGGATGTAGGGGACGTTTGGTGTTGTGGTTCCTTTTTTTATGTTTGTTTAAGAAAGAATAAATGCGGGCTATTTTTCTTTCCCACCCTTTCTGTTTCCTCGGTCAATCAATAAAACAATCAGTCATATTTCTTGAGTACTTACTGTCTGCAGAACACTGTACTAAGCGCTTCCCTGTCCACAGCAAGCTTACAGGTGAGGTGTGAGGATAAGCAAGAGGAAACAGATGATTGAGAGGCTTGAAGCTCATCATGAGAGGTCCTCTTTGCGGTCAGGGAACGGGCCTACCAAGTCTGTTATATTGTACTCTCCTAAGCACTTAGTATAGTATAAGTACCCAGTAAATAACACTGGTTGATTGATTGAGTTTCTGCTTGTTGTGGAGAAGTACGGGCAACCACTGGAGGGTTTTGAGCTCCGGGTATAAATACGAATACACAAAAGTAGAACATGTGACAGAACATGTGACATAAGCACCAAACATATCTGTGAGCCATCGGGTGCCAAACAATCCATCAGTGGTATTTATTGAGCCCTTAGTATGTGCAGAGTGTTGTACTTAGTACTTGGGAGAGTGAAATAAATAGAAATACATTGTGGTATTTGTTAAGGGCTATATAAAAAGATACAAGATACAAGATAATCATGTCCCCTGAGGGGCTCACAGTCTAATTAAGAGGGAGAACAAGTATTGAATCCCCATTTTGCAGATGAGGGAACTGGGGCCCAGAGAAGTTAAGTGACTTGCCCAAGGTCACAGACAGCAGACAAGCGCAGAGCTGAAGTTAGAACCCAGGTTCTCTGACTCCCAGGACCAAGTTTTTTCCAGTAGGCCACATTGCTTCTCACTAGCCATGCTGCTCCTCGGTTTCTGATTACAATACAACAGAACTGATAGACAATCCCTGCCCATAACATCCTTAGAATCTAGGGGGAGTCACAGACATTAAAATAAACTTCAGGTAGAGGAAGATGCAGAGTATAAGGATAAGGAGTTTAAGAGAGAGACTTTAGAGTAGTAGCATGGCTTAGGGGATAGAGCACGGGTCCGGGAGTCAGAAAGATCTGGGTTCTAATCCCCGCTCCACCACATGTCTGCTGTGTGACCTTGGGCAAATCACTTCACTTCTCTGGGCCATACATGCTGTGGGTCTGAGGGCCAGGTGAATACAAAGTGCCTAAGGGGTGCAGATCTAAATGCATAGTTGATGCAGGAGGGAGGCCAGGTAGGGGATTTAAGGGTTTAGTCAGGGAAGGCCTCCTGAAAATGTGATTTTAATAAGATTTTGAAAGGGGGGAGAGTGGTGGACTGTCCTACATAAAGGGATAGGGAGGTCTAGGCCAGAGGGAGGATGTGGGCAAAGGATCGGCGAGATAGATGAGATCAAGGTACAGTGAGTAGGTTGGTGTTAGAGGAGCAGAGTGTGCGGGCTGGGTTGAAGTAGAAGATCAGTGAGGTAAGGTAGGAGGGGGAGAGCTGATTGAGTGTCTTTAAGCAGATGGAATAGAGTTTCTGTTAACTCTTTCTCCCTCAGATCAGCCTCATGGTGCTGTCTCTGGCTAGGCTGCTCTCTGGAGACCCGTTCAGTGCTCAGGAGGAGGAACTGGGAGGCTGAGAATCCCACAGTGTCTTGCTCACAGAAGCAGGGTTCTTTAGTTGTGAGGAGAGTCTAATCCAACCCCACACTGTTCTGTGTTACTGCTTGGTCTAGTGGAACACACACAAGCCTGAGAGTCAGAGAACCTGGTTCTACTATCGGCTCTACCATTTTCCCACGGAGTGACCTTGGGCAAACCATTTTATTTCTCTGTGCCTCATGAGAGAAATGGGGAATAAATACCTGTCCTCCTTCCACCTAGATTGGGATCCCCCTGTGGATCAGGGACTGTGTCTGACATGATTACCTTGTATCTCCCACAGTGCTTGGTGCACAGGGGGTGTTTAACAAATAACACAACTAATATTATTTATACTCCTCCTGCCCTATCACTGTTTGCTCTCCCTGTCTTCTCCTTTGCCAGCCTGCTGCTTCTCCCGTTTCCTCAAGTACAATCTGAGAAAGGTTTGGTGCCCGAGCCGGACAGAGGTCAATGCATTCATTGACTCCCACTGCCTTATTCTCCCCAAGAGCTTTTTCCACATCGACATGAAGATCTCTGAAACTAGATAATAATGCTGGATTACCAGGATAATCTCCGGGAGTTGCTTCTCCCAGTTTGCTGGTTGATAAATAATGAATCAGGTATTTACTCATTATTTCTCCTGCCCTGAGGGGTCACCACCAGTCTCGGGGAAGAATACAGATTCAAGTGGACAGGATCCACCGGCTCACACCCACCTCTTGGGACTTTGCTCCATCGGCTCAGGCAAAGACGAGAGAGATCCCCTTCTACCAGGGCTTAAACCCATTGCTTTAGAAGTCTTTGTTGGAGAAGGCTTTTGTGAATACCATGGACTGCCTGAAAAACAAACAGATTTTGGAGCAAATGAGACCAAAATGGTCTTTAGGAAGGCCAAATGACTTGACTTAGATTAGCATATTTTAGACACATAATCAGGAGGACTAATTCTCTGGAGAAAACACTAATGCTAGGAAAAGTCCAGGGAAAATGTGGAAGAGGCAGACGAGCAGCTAGATGGATAGAAACCATAACAAGGATAACAGAAGAACCATTAGAAAGCTTACGCATTATGGCAGAAGACAGAACATTCTGGAGAAAGTATATTCATAGAGTTGCTAAGAATCGGAAAAGACTTGACGGCACTTGATAAGTAGAAGTCTGCCCTGCCCTCCTTGACCAATCAGGATGGTGCATTGGATAGGATGACTGGGAAGAGGTCTTGGGCTTCTCACTCTGCTGATTTGGGTCCTGGGTAAGGAGTCCTTTGAAAAAGGGGGTGATGGTGAGGGTCAGGAGTGGTGGTAGGAGTCGGGATGATTGTAGGGATTGGGTGATGGTGAGGGTTGGGGATGATAGTGAGGTTTGGAGGTAATGGTGGTGGCCTGGGGTAACGGTGGAATTCGGGGATATCATTTCCTCCTGTAGACTCTAAGATCCTTGTGTAGGGACTGCATCTACCAACTCCATTATACTGCACACTCCCAAGCACTTAGTACAGTGCCCATAGTAAGTGCTCAGTAAATATTATTTGATGATGGTAGGGATTGGGAGTGATGTTGGCATTTGGGGGTGATGGAGAGGGCAGGAGAGTGGAGGTGTTCACTTTTAACATAAATTTTAACATCTGTGCTGATTAAATACCTGTTATGCACAAATTTTACAACGGAACATACTAATGAGGTAAAAGACAGGTATCTACCCTCAAGGAGCTTAATTAATCCATCATTTATATTTATTGAGAACTTTCTAGGTGCAAAGCACTGTACTAAGCACTTGGGAGAGTAATACAGAAGAATTAGCAAACACATTCCCTCCCATAGCGAGTTTACCATCAGTCAATAAATCAGTGGAATTTACTGAGCATTTAGTTTGTGCAGAGCACTGAACTAGGCTTTGGGAGAGTACAATAAAGTTGGCAGGCATGGTGCCTGTGCTCAAGGAGCTGAAAAAAGTGTCTGTAACCTCTCCAAGCTGATTGGAGTTGGGGCCCTCCTATTTGTCCCCTACTAGCCTCTCCTCTGCCTCCTATCTTGCATCAGGAATTCCAACCCCTGGAATCTGTGTGTCTGCTGTCTCTCCTACCTCTCTCCCTAACCCTGTTTCTCAAGCCCCCAGTTCTCTGCAGCCTGAAAGATGGCTGTCCCCTCCCAATGAGGCTAGAATAGCGACAACCAGTATCTGCCCGATGCTTCCTGTTTTGCTGACTGGATTCCTCTTTAATTTTCTGCCTGCCTGGGGTTTTTTGTCACCCTTAAGGAGAATTGAAAGGACAGTTCCTTGGGGAGTCCCTGTAGCTTGGAGAAATGAATCCAGGTGGAGGCTGTGAAGTGCCTAATGACCTGCTGGCTCATTGATTTAGATAGCCTTAATGGACTTCCTTAAGTGTCCAAGGAAGACTGCGATGGGGTGAGCAGAACCAAGGAATTCAGCCCAGAATCTCAGAGGCTCCCCACACCATCTCACGGTGCTGGGATGGGATGGGCTACTGGAGCCCAGATGTGCCAAATGGATTGAGGGAAGTGGCAAGGGATCCTGAAGAAGAGCAAGGATGACTCTTGGGGAAACAGATACCCATGAGCAGGGGACCTGGGAGCAGGTGAATGGGTCAACATGCAGGAGCTAAGAAGGAGACGGAGAAGACAGCACACTGTAAATTTTTACAGAAAATTTGATTTCCTGATGTCTTCCCTGGGTTTACATCCATCCTGGCATCAAGGAGCCCAGCAAGAATTACTTTTCTTTTCCTTTCGGTCTGATGTGATCTCTTCAATTTTTTCTGCTGTTAATGTTGACAGGATTAACCCAGACATGGCAGAGATGGGGGGGGAGGCCTTCCTGTGGAATACTGGGAAAACTTCTGGGATATTTGGGAGGCTCATGAAGCCTTCAAGGACAGTAGGTATGGGATGGGTTGTTATGGGGATGAGGAAGGGGTTGCTTAGATAGTACATTCCTAGGCAAGAAGATTGATGGACTAGAATAGCCATCACCTGCTCCTTCAAGTATTCTTGCATGCCACTGAAGGGTTGCTTAGGCCATCGGCCTGACTGATTGCCATTCCTTAATGTTTTCAATCCATCAATCAATAGCATTTATTCAATACCTACTGTGAGCAAGCACAATAGTTAACACTTGGGAGAGTACAGTAGAGGCAGTGGAAATGACCTCTGATGTCAAGGATTTTCCAAACTAGCTGTGGTGACAGAAGCTAAAAGAAATTACGGACAGGAGGATGTAACAGATTATAAAGATGTGTACCAAAATGCGAATGGGGAGGGGGAGGGTGTGATTGCTTAGGTGATACAGAAGTGCCAAAGTGGCAGTAGGGAGTAAATAAGGTAGGAAGATAATAATAACAATAATCGTGGTATTTATTGAGCACTTACTAAATGCCAAGTAGATACAAAATCATCAAGTTTCACAAGGTGCTCACAGTCTAAGTAGGAGGGAGGACAGACAGTGATTCCCAGTTTTGCAGATGAGGGAACTGAGGCACAGGAAAGTTAAGTGACTTGACCAAGTTTACCCAGCAGTAAGTGGTGGAGCCAGGATTAGAACCAGATCCTCTGACTCCCAGGCCCTGGTCTTCCCACTAGACGATGGAGGCAATTTCAGGAGGGCCTTTAAGATGGCTTAAGTGCTTGTTATGTGCCAAGCATGGTACTAAGCAGTGAGATCAATGCAAAATCATCAGGTCCCACAGGGGGCTCACAGTCTAAGTAATGACCATTTTGTAGATGAGGCACAGAGAGTTCAGTAACTTGCCCAAGGTCACACAGCAGGTATGTGGCTGGGCCGGAATTAGAACCCAGGTCCTCTGACTCCCAGCACTGTTGGTCTTTTCACTAGGCCATGCCACTTCCCAGATCACCAAATCCTCTACTGGGGCTTCCTTGGGGACACCTTTCTCTGACCCTCCCATCTAAGGTTCAGTGCCCCTCCAGTGACAGGAGTCACGTGGGTGAGTCTCACGTGATTCCTTGGAATCCTGTCACATTTCCGCCCGTGCCCTGGCCACCTCTTACTCCTGGGGACCCGATGGGAGGAAAGGATGGGTCACCTGCCTCAGACCAAACCCAGTGCCGGAGCACAGAGCCTACAGGTCCGAGTCAAAGATCTCCCAACACTTCCTGATTTGGAGCTTCTCCTGGGAGATGCACAGAGATAATAGCTGTGGTATTTGTTAAGCACTTACTATTCACCAAACACGAACTGGACACTGGGATAGATACAATACAATCAAGTTGGACACAATTCCTATCCCGTACGGGGCTCAAAATCTAAGTAGCAGGGAGAAAAGATACTGAAGCCCCATTTTACAAATGAAGTAACTAAGGGATTAGAGAAGTTAAGTGAATGCCAACTCCCTTTATGTCCTCCTGGTTCTTGGCTTCCAAGAAAAAACAAAAAAAATCACTGCCTGAGCTATAGTCTTCTAGTTATTATTTTTTAAGTTCTGATTATGTGTCAAGCACTGTTCTAGGCACTGGGGTAGATACAAGTTAAGCAGGTCAGAAAGAGTCCCCATCCCACATGGAGCTCACAGTTTAGGTAGGAGGGAGAATGCCCCTGAATCCTCATTTTACAGATGAGGTAACTGAGGCACAGAGAAGCTAAACTATTTACCCAAGGTCACACAGCAGACATCTGGCAGAGCCTGGATTAGAACCCAGGTCCTCTGATCCAAAGACCCATGCTCCAGTCTCCTCTGCTTCAAGTCAGTGCTGGCTTTGAATCCAGGTCTGGTACTGGGCCATTGCCTTGATTGAGGTACCCAAAGGAAGCAGAGTTTGGTGTGGCCCCACTGAAGGCAGAACAGCCAACATCATGCATCTATCATCATGCCACCCAATGCCCTCCAAGCTCTCTGCTTCCTTGGGTACTTGCTCCGAGCAAGACGGGGGCCATTCACTTTTGTCGGATGCACCGGCTTGGACAGAAGGGAAAAAAACACGTTCCCTCTCCTAGGTACAGTTGCTCACGTTTCCTTATTAGGATATAATCAGCCTGCTCTCCCCTTATTGAGGATGGTGGAGAAGAGAATGGGACTCAATGATAAAAGATATTAGACAGGTATAGGAGAGCTCTTCCACAGAACTCAAATGCTCAGTACAAAAGTGCTGTTGCTGACAGTCTCCTGGTGGGCGGAGAAGAGTCTGGTGGTCAGTTTAGGTACAGTTAAGGACCCCCAAAAATCAATCAGTCAGTCAATCAGTGTTACTTCTTGAATGTTTACTCTGCGCAGAGCACTGTACTAAGCACTTGGGAGAGTGAAATCTACTTGAGTTGGTAGACAGAATCCCCACTCTCAAGGAACAGGCCCACCAGAACGCAAAGTCATTATGTCTTCAAGGCAATCAAAGAAGTAAACCTCTCTCCTGTAGGACCTTCAGTGTTACAGGAACCTTATTGTAACACTAACCCTAACTCTAACCCTCACCCCACCCTAACCCTAAACCCTAACCCCTAACCCCACCCTAACACTATCCTAACCCTAAATCTAACTACCAGAACCCTTCCTTAACCTAAACCTAACTCTAAATCTAACCCTAAACCTAACCTTATCCTAACCTCTCCTATCCCTACCTTTACCCTCCCTTAACCCTGGAGAATTTCCGATACTACCAGTCTCGACTATGAGAGGGAGAGTCAAGCAGAGGCAAATCCATTCCAATCCTAGCTTGGCCAGTGGCTAGCGAGTGGAAGGCAATATGTAATAAGTCAAAACTCACCTGTTCTGGGTAGTAGCGGCAAGGGAGAGAGTAAAGGGCGGAGACTCAGGTTTAACGTGCGGAAGGAGAGGATGGTAAACTGCTTCTGTATTTTTACCAACTAAAGTCTGTGGATACATTACGCTGAATGATTGCAGATGGAGGTGGGGAGTTCTGGGAGAGAGGTGTCCATGGCATCGCTATGGCTGATACGACTTGACAGCAGAAGACAACAACAACAACCCTACCTAACTCTAACCCTACCTTAACCCTAATTCAACCCTAACTATACCCTAACCCTACATTTGACTCTACCCTAACCCAAACCTCCGGATCTTTAACTCTCATCCTAACCCTAATCTTAACCTTAAATATAACTGTAACCCTCAGGGTCTCTAGCCCTAACCCTACCCTTACCTAACCCTAACCTTAACCTAACCTAGCCTTCAGGATATGTCATCCTAACCTTAACCCAACCCTTAAGGTCCCTAACCCTTGGCAACTTAGAAGAAACAGGCCATTTGCCAAGTAACCTTGGCGTTATCCTTGACATGTCTTTCTCATTCTAACTGCATATTCAATCTGCCTCCAAATCCTGTTGATTTAACTTTCACTACATGGCTAAAATTCACCCTTTCCTCTCCATCCAAACTGCTACCACGTTAATCCAAGCAGTTAACCTATCCCTCCTTGCTTACTGCATCAGCCTTCTTGCTGACTTCCCCGCCTCCTGTGTTTCCCCACTCTGGTGCATGCTTCACTCTGCTGCCTGGATCATTTTTCTTCAAAAACGTTCAGTCCAAGGTTCCCCACTCTTCAAGAAACTCCAGTGGCTGCCCATCCGCTTCCACATCGAAAAAGAAACACCTTACCATCAGATTTAAAGCACTCAATCACCTTGTCCTTATCTACTTACCATGAGAAGCAGCATGGCTCAGTGGAAAGAGCCCAGGCTTGGGAGTCAGGGGTCATGGGTTCGAATCCTAGCTCTGCCACTTGTCAGCTGTGTGACTGTAGGCAAGTCACTTAACTTCTCTGTGCCTCAGTTCCCTCATCTGTAAAATGGGGATTAACTGTGAGCCTCACGTGGGACAACCTGATTACCCTGTATCTCCCCCAGCATTTAGAACAGTGCTCTGCACATAGTAAACGCTTAACAAATACCAACATTATTATTATTGTTATTATTTACTTGCTCACTTGCCTAATTTACCTTACTGTTCTCCTACTACATTCACGCCTCCTCGCTTCACTCTTCTAATGCTAACCTACTCACTGTACCTCAGTCTTGTCTATCTCGCCGCCAACCTCTCGCACACGTCCTGTCTCTGGCCTGGAATGCCCTCCCTCTTTATATCCAACATACGATCACTCTCCCCACCTTCAAAGTCTTATTGAAAGCACATCTCCTCCAAGAGGCCTTCCCAAACTAAGCCCTCATTTCTCCTTTTCCACGCCCTTCTGCATCACCCTTGAACTTGGTTTTTCACCCCTCATTAACCTCTCCCTCAGCCCCACAGCACTTAGGTATATATCCCGACAATCATTCTCCCCACCTTCAAAGCCATATTGAAGGCACATCTCCTCCAGGAGGCCTTCCCCGACTAAGCCTTCTTTTCCTTTTGTTCAAGTCTCTTCTGAGTCACCCTGACTTGCTCCCTTTATTCATCCCCCATTCTAGCCCCACAGCACTTTTGTACATATCTGTAATTTATTTGTTTCTATTTATGTCTGTCTCCCCCTCTGGACTGTAAGCTTGTCGTGGGGAGGGAATGTGCCTGTTATATTGCTATACTGTACTCTCCCAAGTGTTTGATACAGTGCTCTGCACCCAGTAAGCGCTCAATAAATATTATCGACAGACTGATATCCAGAATTAATTTATTTATATTAATGTCTGTCTCCCCTCAAAACATCAAGGTCACTGTGGATAGAGAATGTGTCTACCAACTTTATTACGTTATACTCTCCCAAATGCTTAGTACAGTGCTCTGCACGTAGTATACGCTCAATAAATACAATTAATTGATTGATTGATGAGTTCAGAAGATGTGAACTATCCAGCTCGGCCTGCGGCTTCTCCAAGTACTCAAGGGCACTTCTCGTGGAGGCAGAAGTAAAGCGCTCTAGATGGGCGAGCGGTCAGGTCCCGGACCCGCGTTGCTCCTGGGCTTCTGTTGTCCATTTCCTTCTTTCTGGGGAGCTCAGCCTGCTTGGTTTGTTCAAATTCCAGATTTGTATTGCACACACACATCCCGGGCCCCCAGGGCAATGGGCACATTTTAAATAAATCAGCTAAATAGGAGGGTTCCCAGGCTGCTGTGTTTACTATATTAACATCACAGAGGGAAGTGGGTTTGCCAAAATGGCTTTCAAAATTCCCAGTGGCCCCAGGAGCACTTGAAGATCACAGTTGGAAATCCCCACCCCTAACCCCCCATGGCCCTGTTTGCCCACAGTCTAGTATGGAGGCTCCAGGGTTCCCTGCCCAGGCATGCACCTGTGTACCGTGCCCTTGGCCCCCGTCACCCGCTCTGAGAATTGTGGTGGAAAAACAGTAGTCATCCAGAGGGACCCATTCAGTGCTGGTCTGCCCTCAGGAGTCATGCGGGTGGCCTCGGGGACTCAAGGCTTCTCCACCTCCCTGGACTGGGTCTCCAGGGCACGGGCCTGGGACTCTGAAGAACCTGAGTTCTAATCCCGGCTCTGCCACTTGTCAGCTGTGTGACCTTGGACAAGTCACTTAACTTCTCTGTGCCTCAGTTCACTTATCTGTAAAATGGGGATTAAGACTGTGAGCCCCATGTGGGACAGGGACTGTGTCCGACCCGATTACCTTGTATCTACACAGTGCTTAGTACAGTGCCTGGCACACAGTAAGCACTTAACAAATACCACTGTTTAGCTTGTGTCTACCCCAGGGCTTAATACAGTGTCTGGCATGTAGTAAGTGCTCAACAGATGCCAGTAATAAATAAAGAAATAAATCATCAATGGTATTTACTGAGCACTTAAGGTGTTCAGAGCACTGTACTAAGTCCTTGAGAAAGTAAAATGCAACAGAGTTGGTAGACACGTTCTCAGTCCACAAGGAGAAGGCAAGCGTGGCCTAGTGGAAAGAGACTGGGCCTCACACCATCCCGCCTTCCCTATCACTCTCTTTCCCTATTTTTTATAGTATCTGTTAAGCACTGACTATGTGCCAAACACTGTACTAAGCACTGGGGTAGATAGAAGTTAATCAGGTTGGACACAGTCCCTGTACCACATGGGGATCCCATTCTTAATCCCCATTTTACAGTGAGGTAACTGAGGCCCAAAGAAGATATGGGACTTGCCCAAGGTCATAAAGCAGACAAGGGATAGAGCTGTGATTAAAACCCAGGACCTTCTGACCATGCTCAATCAACTTGGCCATGCTTCTTCCCTTCCTTTGAAGCCCACTTCTTCCACTTTTACCACCCACTCCGCTTACTAGTCATGGACATCTACCACTCTCAGGCCCCACTTTCAACTTTCTGAACGGTTTTGATCCCTTTCCCACATTCCTTCTCTCATTCTCCATCCTTACATTGATCCTTGGGGACTTCAATATCCATGTGAATGCCCCCTACAATTTTTCCACTGTCCACCTCCTCTCACTCCTCTATTCTAATGACCTCATGCTCCACTCCACCTGACACACACACTAACTTGATCTTGTAATCTCTAGTCACTGCACAATCTCTATCCTCACCACTTCTGAAATTCCACAACCTGCTCACTGGCTCTCTTCCCCATACACTAACCTCCAGCAAATCTGTCCTTTTCCCCCACAGAGACCTCCATTCTTTTGACTCCCTCCAATATTCTACAGCCAACCTAACCCATTTGGTCTCCACACCCAAAATACCTTCTCCTGACACATAAATGGACACGGTCAACCCCACCCTCTCTCCTGAACTAAACTCCCTTGCTCCCCTAACCCTCCTCTAATCCTGTACCATTAACCCTCAACCCTGGATCATCTCCACAATATGTTTCCTCCGCACCTGTGCCCGAGCTGTGGAGCACTGTGGCAAAAATCCAGACATCTCTCTGACCCTGTTCACCTTAAATTCATTCTTATCTGCTTCAATTCGGCCATCTCCACTGCCCGACAACATTATTTATCCCTCCTAATTTACCCTTATATTCACTGCCCACTCCAGTTGTTCCAGACATTTTTAACTCCCTTCTCAAACCTCCCTTCTCCTCACCCCTACCATCTCTTTCCCCTAATGACCTGACCACATACTTCATCGACAAAATTGAAACCATCAGTCATGATCTCCCTAAACTATCCCCTGCTCCTCTCCAACCCACCCGACCCTCTTCAACTCTCCCTATATTCCCTGCAGTAATCAAGATAAAATCTCTAGCCTCCTCTCTAAATCTACCCCCTCCACCTGTGCTGCTGAATCCATTCCTTCACATCTTTCGAAAACACTTGCTCCCTCCCTTTTTCCCTCTTTGACTGAAATTTCAACCATTTGCTTTCCAGTGGCTCCTTACCCACAGTTTTCAAATATGCTACGTCTCCCCATCCTAAAAAAATCCTTCCCATGAACCCATGGCCCCCTTTCAGTTATCACCCCATCTCCCTCCTACCATTTCTCTCCAAACTTCTTGAGAGCATTGTTTACCCTCGCTGTCTCCTGTTCCTCTCCTCCAAATCTCTCCTAGATCCCATCCAATCTGGTATGATCCCCTTCAGTCCACAGAAACAGCCCTCTTTCAGTGACCTTCTTCTCATCAAACCTGACGGTCTCTACTCTATCGTAATCCTCCTAGACTTCTCAGCTGCCTTCAACACTGTAGACTGCCCCCTTGTCCTTAAAACTTAATCCAGTGTTGGATACACTGTCCTCTATTTGTTCTCCTCTGTGGGTTCCTCCTCTGCCTCCCACCCTCTGTCAGTAGGAGTCTCTCAAGCCTCAATTCTAGGTCCCCTTCTATTCGCCATCTACACCCACTCCTTTGGAGAGCTCATTTGCTCCTATGGCTTCAATTACCATCTCTATGCAGATGATTCCCAAATCTACACCTCCTGCCCTGACTTCTCTCCTTTCCTATAATCTTGCATTTCTTCCTGCCTTCAGGACATATGTACCTCAATGTCCTGTTGACACCTCAAACTAAACCTGTCCAAAACTGAACTTTTCGTTAAGTACTTAATAAATACCAATTAAAAAATGAGCTTACGGTCTTGCGGGGGGGCAAATTTAAAAAATAAATAATTGA
Organism: Ornithorhynchus anatinus; assembly: GCF_004115215.2. Taxonomy (NCBI): domain Eukaryota; kingdom Metazoa; phylum Chordata; class Mammalia; order Monotremata; family Ornithorhynchidae; genus Ornithorhynchus; species Ornithorhynchus anatinus. The sequence goes on along the minus strand of NC_041732.1, from coordinate 12,385,923 downwards.
TAATTTATAGATGCCTTGGACTGATTGATTGCTCCCCACACAGAGCACTGAGATAAGCCCAGGGTGCCAGACACTGTCTAAGCACTGGGAGAATTCAAAGGGCAAAATCCTGGAGGATATTTCAGCCCCTAAGGGAAGTAAAGCAAGTTCAGACTAATCAAAATAGGTCGTAAACTGCCTGAGGGCAAGCAAAGTGTGTCATGTCTTCTGAAGCATTTAGTACAGTGCACTGTATTCAGAAGGCCCTCAATAAAGACCACTGATTGAGGGACTGATGGACACTACATAGAGGGCATGTGGCCCACACAGATCCCCTGACAAGAGAGCAGAAACTTAACAGGAGGAATCAATCAGCAGTGTGGTCTACTCGAAAGAACAAGAACCTTGGAGCCAGAGGACCTGGGTTTTAATCCGGGCTCTGCCCCGTGCACTCTCAGTGACCTCAAATTCCTTCACTTCTCGGTGCCTTGGTTTCTTCATCTGCAAACTGGGGATTTGATACCTGTTCTCTTGCCTACTTAGACTGTGAGTCCCATGTGGGACAGGGACTGCATTCATCCTGATTAACCTGTATATATCCCAGAGTTCAGAACAGTGTTTAACAAATGCCATTAAAAAGAAAATCAGCCAATAGTATTTACTGAGCAATTACCATAAGCAGAGTATTCTGCTGAGTGCTTGGGAGAGCATATTAGAGTAAGTAAACCTTATCCTGGACCCTAAGAAGCATAATCATAGAGAAGCAGTATGACTTAGTGGAAAGAACCCGGGCTTGGGAGTCAGAGGTTGTGGGTTCTAATGCCGCTCTGCCACGTATGAGCTGGTGACTTTGGCAAGTCACTTAACTTCTTAGTGACTTAGTTACCTCATCTGTAAAATGGGGATGAAGACTGTGAGCCCCACATGGGACAACTTGATTACCTTGAATCTACCCCAGCGCTTAGAACAGTGCCTGGCACATAGTAAGCACTTCAATATCATCATCATCATCATGATACCAAACAGAGAGAAATGGCTGAGTGTTCATGGAAAATTGGGGTCATTCCAATCAACGGGGCCAGTCTTGAAAGTCCAAGCCCCTGAGATTCATTCATTCATTTAAACATGTTTATTAAGCACTTACTGTGTGCAAAGCACTGTCCTAAGAGCTTGGGAGAGTACAATATAACAATAAACAGATGCATTCCCTGCCCACAGTGAGCTTGGCGTCTTAGAGGGATAAACCAGCCCTGGGAAAACATGGTCCCACAAGCATGAGAAGCAGCATGGTAGAGTGGATAGAGCTTGGCCCTGGGAGTCAAAAAGTCATGAGTTCTAATCCCGGCTCCACCACTTGTCTGCTGTGTGACCTGGGGCAAGTCACTTAACTGCTCTGTGCTTCAGTTCCTTCATCTGTAAAATGGGAATAAGGCTGTGAGCCCTGTGGGGGACAGGGACCGTGTATCTTGTACCTACAAGTGCTTAGCACATAGTAAGTGCTTAACAAACATCATCATTATTATAATTATTATTACTATTATCCATCCAGAAACCAGATGGACCCCAGGCCCCTTGGGCTATGGAGCTGACATTAAGTGGCACTGCGACCACGGCAGCGTTGGCAGTAAAAATCAAACACCCATCCCCACCGGGCCTCTCATTCATTCATTCATTCAATAGTATTTATTGAGCTTATGTGCAGACCACTGTACTGACCACTTGGAATGTACAATTCAGCAACAGATAGAGACAATCCCTGCCCATTGATGGGCTTACAGTCTAATCGGGGGAGACAGATGGACAAAACCAAGACAAGTTAATCACGATAAATAGAATCAAGGGGATGTACACCTCATTAACAAAATAAATAGGGTAATAAAAACATATACAAATGAGCACAGTGCTGAGGGGAGGGGAAGGAGCAGAGGGAAAGAGGGGAAAGGGGGCTTAGCTGAGGGGAGGTGAAGGGGGAAGAGGGGAGGGAGCAGAGGGTGGAGGGGGTGCAGAGAGGGAGCAGAGGAAGCAGAGGGAAAAGGGGAAGTTCAGTCTGGGAAGGCCTCTTGGAGGAGGTGAGCTCTCAGTAGGGCTTTGAAGAGGGGAAGAGAGTTAGTTTGGCGGAGGTGAGGAGGGAGGGCATTCCAGGACAGTGGGAGGACGTGGGCCAGACGGCGGGATAGGCGAGAACGGGGGACGGTCCGGCAGAGGAGCGGAGCGTGCAGGGTGGGCAGTAGAAAGAGAGAACGACCACTGCCCCCCTGTCACCAGACAGGCCCTCTGGAGGTGAGGGGGTCCATCCTGCCCTCAGGTCAGCCCAGCAGCTCCAACCTCCAGCCCCACCCCAAAGTCCCATCTGCCAGTCACCGACTTCCCAGCGAGGGAACCAAGAATCCAGACTGATCCCTCTAATAGATTCGTCTTTTATCATGTTTTCGTGACCTTTGGAAAAGGCAATTTAAATTCTAATTGTCCTGTGAGCACCAGAAGAATCAATTAGTGACAAGAGATGCTAATTGTGGGGAAGGGGAGGAGGCGTTCCCCTCTCCGGAGCTCCAACACGGGGTTAAGAGCCCCGGGGATCCCCAGGACGACACTGTCTGTTGGGGCTTTAATCAATCCTCCCTTTTTAATAGATTCCACGTTGCGCAGGAGTTGTCAAGGTCCATTAGTCTCCGCGAGCTTGGTTCGAAGGTAGAGTTTTCTCCTTTCCTTCTCTCCCTCGCCAACCGCCGCCCCCTCGCCCGAGTTCTTGCCCAGAGCTGGTGGCTGGGTCAGCTATGGCTGGACCTTCCTCCTGCCCACCACACCCACACCTTACTGTTCCCTCACCAGGCTGCAGGTGACTGGTGGGGAGCTGGGGGTAGCCAGACCTTTCGCTGAGGGCAGGGGGGGCAGTTCTGGGCCCAAGGAGAGACTGGCATGGCCTAGTCTGCTCCTCCTTCCCAGCTGCCGTGGGGTCCATGCAAACACGCTGGGAAACAGTATGGTCTAGTGGGAAGCAGCATGACCTGGTAGAGCACAGTCTTGGGAGTCAGAGGATCTGGGTTCTAATCCCCACTCAGCCACTTGCCTGCTGTTTGATGTTGGGCAAGTCACTTAACTTCTCTGTGCCTCAATTTCCTCAACTACAAAACAGAGATTTAATAACTGTTCTCCCTCCTCTTAGACTGAGCTCCATCTTGTGGGACAAGGACTGTATTAAGCCCGATTAACTTGTATCTACCCCAGATGCTTAGAACAGTGCTTGAAACCTAATAAGTGCTTACCAAATACCATTCAAAAGCAACAACGAAAAAACCCACACTGGCCCCGTGGCCACAGACCTGATGAAATGTCCTCTTGACCTGAGGGAGCAGGGGCAGGCAGTGGCAAAGAGTCCCCACAAAACCTAAGGGCTCCAGGGAGAGGAGAAGCAGCAGCAACTGCCCCAGGCCTAGCTTTTTAATGGCTCAGGGCCAGCCATGTCTCTGCTTCCCAAGCTATCAATTCATGATCAATCCATCAGTGGGATTTATTAAGTTCTTACTGTGTGCAGAACGCTGTACTAAGCACTTGGGAGAATATTCTTCCAACGCCGCTGTGAAAAGTACCATGGTAACGACTGCCCTCCATCCTTCCCTCCCTCTCTCCCCCGGCGTCTCTGTTCCCAGCATGCTCCATACCTGCCGGGCCGGAGACAAAAACTGTCCCCAAGAGCTCTCGGACTCCTCCATCACCACCAAGAAAAGCACTGTGGCGACCACTGCCTTCCCTCCCTCCCTCAAAGGTCCCCACTCCCAGCCTGGCCCCCGGGCCAAGGATAATACCTGCTCCCGCACGTTCTCCTCCTCTATCGCCACGGAGACTGTGACCCTCTTTTGTCTTAGTGTTGTGTTTTAATATTTTCATCACACCTGACTTGTCTGTCTCCAATCCCTTCTTCCCACTTAAACTCTTAGATTTTGAGTCCCTTGAGAGACAGGTCCATGTCTAACTTCCACCTGTGTATTCTCTCCCAGTGCTTAGTACAGTATTCTGCACACGGTGGTCAGTAACTAGTATTACTATCCACCAGTGGTGCTTCTTGAGCACTTTCTGCACGCAGAACACCGTGCTAAGCACTTATTTATTCCTACTCCTATGACTAAAACTACAGTATAATAGAGTGGTATTCACAATTCCTGCCCTCAAAAAGCTCCCAGTCTAGAAGGAAAGATAAACTTAAAGTAAATTATCGATAGGGCAAATGGCAGAGTTCCAGATTATGTCCATAAGTACCCTGGGGGCAGACGTGGGGTGAGCATCAAAGTGCTTAAAGGGTACAGACCCAAGAACATAGGCAATGCAGTGGGGAGGGTGAATAGGGTGGAGAAATGAAGTTCTAGTCTGGGAAGGTCTCTTAGAGGAGATGTGATTTTAGGGGTACTTTGAAGGTGGGGAGATCCACTAAACTAGCTCTCTTCCCCCCCTTCATAGCCCTACTGAGAGCTCACCTCCTCCAGGAGGCCTTCCCAGACTGAATCCTCCTTTTCCTCTGCTCCTCCTCCCCTCCCCATCGTCCCTACTCCCTCCCTCTGCTCTACCCCCTTACCTGCCTCTCAGCACTTGTGTATATTTGTACATATTTATTATTCTATTTATTTTATTAATGATGTGTATATATCTATAATTCTGGTTATCTATTTTGATGCTATTGAGGCCTGTCTACTTGTTTTGTTTTGTTGTCCGTCTCCCCCTTCTAGACTGTGAGCCCACTGTTGGGCAGAGATTGTCTCTCTGTTACTGAATTGTACTTTCCAAGCACTTACTACAGTGCTCTGCACACAGTAAGCGCTCAATAAATACAATCGAATGAATGAATGACTGTCTTATGTGAAGTGGGGTTGGCGTTCCAGACCAGAGGAGGGATGTGGAAAAGGGGTCAGCAGCAAGATAGATGATATCGCGGTAGAGAAAGTAGGTTGGTCTCAGCGGAGTGTGCGGGCTGAGTTGTAGTGGGAAATCAGTGTGGTAAGGTAGGAGGGGGTGATTTGATTGAGTGGTATTCATTGAGCACCCATTGAGTGTGAAACACTGTACTAAGCTCTTGGTAAGTACAACAGAAAAAAGGTACAGATTCCCTTTACTCAGAGAGCTCCCAATCGAAAGGGGGAGACAGACGAACAAGCAGATAAATAACACAAATAGCGTGTGCATCAGAGCGGTTGACAGTCACATTAAACAGGATGAAGAAGCACAATAAGTAATTGAACACAGCAACGGCTCATGCCTCGGCTCCCCTCACCACCGCGGCATTCGGGATTCTACTGCCCACCCCCAACCTGGCCCAGCCCCAGCCCAACTCCCGGCCCAGCCCCTGGCCCAGCCCAGTCAAATGCTCCAGCAGGAACAGCTGGGGAATGGGCTTTCAAAGCACGAAGCCACAGCAGGAAAGTAGCTGCTGGAAGGAGAAAACAAAACGATCTCTGCTGCAGCCAACAGGACTTAGAAACCCCAGGTGGATGCAAACCAATCCACCCAGAACACAGACGCAAACAAACACCCACAACATCAGCCACACGTAAGAAACACACACACATCTGTCACAAAATTACAAGCACATATTCACACACCCAGAGCGAACACAGAGATGTGCTGTCCCCTCTCCATCTCTGGTACCTCTAGTTTCCCCCTCTGGCAGGGAGGGGATTGTCCAAGGGGGAGGGTTCAGCCCATGGACCCCAGGAGCTGCACTGTGGGGTTGATAGCAGACCCTCCCCACAGTTAGGGGGCTACTCCTTAGACACAGCACTTATATATATATCTGTCATTTTATTTATTTGTAGAGATATCTGTCTCCCACGCTGTAGACAATGAGCTCGTTGAGGGCAGGAATTGTCACTGTTTATTGTTGTACTGTTCTTTCCCAAGAGCTCAGTACAGTGTTCGGCACACAGTAAGCACTTAATGAATAAGATTGAATGAATGAACAGGGCTGGACACAGAGTGAAATCCAACGAACAGAATCATAACAGTAATAACTCTAATAGTAGTCACAACCCAAAGCCCCAGGAAGCCAAGAGGAGGTGTTAGAATAGAAGAGCCCCAACACAGTCTTCTCTGGGAAAAGAGCAAGCCCGGCTACAATCATAATTGTGGAATTTGTTGAGCACTTATTATATGTTAGACACTGTGCTAAAGCTCAGGGGTGGATATAAGCAAATCAGGTTGGACAAAGTCTCTGTCCCATCTGGGCTCACAGTCTCAATCCCTATTTTACACAGGAGGTAACTGAGGCATGGAGAAGTGAAATGACTCACTCAGGGCAAATGGCAGAGCTTGGATTAGAACCCATGGCCTTCTGACTCCCAGGCCTGTGCTCGATCCCCTATACCACCCTGCTTCTAGCAGCAGAGGGAGGCTTACCAGCAGAAAGCCTGGCTTTTTTCAGGATTTCTGGGATCTCTTCCATAGTCTGGGCGCCATAGTCTTAGTTGTATCCACATCCACCCTGCCACCTATCAATCAATTCATCCATCAATGATAACGAATGAACACTTCCTAGGTGCAGAGCACTGTTACTAAGGCCTTAGGAGAATACGATGGAACTAGTTAACGTGGCCCCTGCCCTCAAGAAGCTTATAATTAATCAATCAATCAAATAATCAGTGGTATTTATCGAGCACTTAATGTGGGCAGAACATTGTTCTAACTGCTTAATCTTGCGGGAGACAGTAAAATAAATTATAAATAGGAGAAAGATAGGAAAGGGAAGATGCATACAAGTTAGTATTTAAGTAATAGGGTATGAAAGATGGGTACAGAAGTGTTTCAGGAGGAAAAGAGTACTTTAGGTGGCCCAGAGATAGAGAAGTGTCACTTGGAAGATATAAAGTGGGGAGATTAAAAATTAATCAGGGAAGGCCTCCTAGAAGAGGTGTGATTTCAGAAGGGCTCTGAAGATGTGAAGAGCAGTGAAAGGAAGGTGAAAGGAGAAGGAGTTTCAAGCAGGTGAGTGGTGGGGGAGACTCACTGCAGGACACAAAGAGTGTGATCTGGGGTCTAGTGGGAGAGAGAGTGACTAATAATAACTGTGGTATCTGTCAAGTGCTTATACGTGCAAAGAACTGTACTAAACTCAGGGGTAGATGCAAGATAATCGGGTCCCACAGGAGGCTCACAGTCAAAGGAGGAAGAAGATAGGTACTGAATCCCCATTTTGCAGATGAGGGAACTGAGACCCAGAGAAGAAAAGTGACTTGCCCAAGGTCACACAGCAGGTAATTGGGGATTTGGGATTTGGACCTAGATCCTCTGACTCCAAGGCCTGCACTCTTTCCACTAGGAAGGAAGGAGAAAGGAAGGAGAGAGCTGGCTGACTGCTTTAAGGTCGACAGTCGGGAGTTTCTGCTTGATGCTGAGAGGAACAGGCCATCACTGGAAGAGAGAGAGAAAGATGTGGGGAAAACAACATTGGATTCTCTTCTTTTTCAGGCTTCCCACTTTCCCTCCTTCATCTTGCCCCCAGCCCACCCGCTCTAAGCATGAACACCTGGCAGCACGATGGGAAGAGCATGAACACCCTTTCCTTCCCCTTCTCAATGATTACTTCTCACTGGAAGTGCCTTATGCGCCTTATGTGAATATAAGACAAGGTGCCTGCCCTCAAAGACTTTACAATTGAAGGGGAAGAGAGCTTAATCTAGAGATGAGCTGTGCAGAATGGTGACCAAAGTTACCAGAATCCCCTTCTGCCCCTCTCCATCTTCCCTTGTCCTATATCCTCCTCTTTCTTCTGGCTAGGAGCAGCCTGAAGATGGCCTCAGAAGGAGAGGAACCAGGCCTTGAATCCTATACCTTCACGCTACCCCAGGAGAAACCCCCAAAAGAAATGCCAAGAGAAGCCGGACAGAGAAGCAGCATGGCTACTGGATAGAGCACAGGCCTGGGAGTTAAAAGAGACTGGGTTTTAGTCCCGACTCCCTCACTTGGCTGTTGTGTGACCTTGGGCATGTCATTTAACTTCTCTATTTCTCAATTCCCTCAGTTGTAAAATGGCGATTCAGACTCTGAGCCCAATGTGGGACAGAGACTGTGTCCAACCTGATTAACTTGTATCTACTCAACTGCTTAGTATAGTGCCTGGGCCATAGGAAGCACTTAACAAATATCATAAGAACAAAAAACAAGAACTCCCCTCCCCCCTTTTTATGGTATTTATTAATGATAATAATTGTTATTGTACTAAGGCAATCAGGTTGGGCACAGTCCATGTCCCATAGGGGGCTCACAGTTGTAATCCCCATTTGACAGATGAGGTAATTGAGAAACGGAAAAGTTAAGTAACTTGCCCAAGGTCACACAGCAGACAAGTGGCAATTCCAAAACCCAGGTCCTTCTGACTCCCAGGCCCATGCTCTATTCACTAGGCCATGCTTCCCATCTCCCCCTCCCAAGACTGGTTCTCTGTTTTTAGAGGAACCCAGAATTGCCCCTGCAGGACCCCCTGCTCCCCTCACCCTCCACTTCCCCTCAGGTCTAGTAGCGAGCCCTATCGCAATAATAATAATAACTGTGGTATTTGTCAAGTGCTTACTATGTGCCAAGCACTGTTCTAAGCACTGGGGTGGATACAAACACATCAGGTTGGACCCAGTCCCTGTCCCACGTGAGGCTCACAGTCTCAATCCCCATTTTACAGATGAGGTAACTGAGGCACAGAGAAGTAAAGTGACTTGCCCAAAGTCACACAGCAGACATGTGGTGGAGCCGGAATTAGAACCCATGACATTCTGACTCCCAGGCCCGTGCTCTATCCACTAAACCAGGCTGCAAACCCCAGAGCAACTAGAGCCATGGAGGAATCAGTCTGGGCTGCACAGCTTCTACTAAGCACAGGCCCAGTTGCAAAATCCCATTTCTCTTCTCCAGTGCAGAACTGCCCCGATTGCAGTTGACGTACCTGCTGGGGGAACTGCTCCCCCCTGGTGCCCCCCGGGACCCCCAGCTTCCCCCAATAGAATTAGCAATTTCCCCGCTCTGTCTCAGCCCAACACGCCTACAGAGCGCGTTTTGAATTTCCATTAAAAATAATAATACATTCTGTTCTGCTCCAGGAGCCCTGGGGCTCACCTGCCCACAGCCTCTTTCAGACTCCGACAAGCTCCCTTCTCTCTGGCGGCAGCACGGGATTCTCTCTTTTCTCCGTTCCATTATGTAGGTGATTGCGGACACATTTTGCGGCGGAGATTTACTAAATAATCCAGTTAACCTTTGCCAGCGCATCCGAGACAGGTCCATAACTGGGGCAGACCGCTTGAATGGTGAGGGGGTGGGGATACGAACTCCCCTACCCGGTTGCATCGCAGGAGGGCGGCTGGGAGACAGAGAGGGCCCAGGGTCTCTGGAGAAATTAAGGCTCCAAGGGAGGGGTCTCTCCCCGCCTGAACGAAAGCCCCTGCTAGCACCCCCAAACCCAGTCCGTAGACACAGTATCCTACTAACTGGAGTGACAATTCTCCATGACTCCAGGTCTGAGAATCTTATCTGTGGATCCGCTAAGCCTTTCACTTTAATAGTAATAATAATAACTGTGGTATTTGTTAAGTGCTTACTATGTGCCAGGCACCGTTACTAAGCGCTAGGGTGGATACAAGCAAATCAGGTTGGACACAGTCCCTGTCTCGTGTGGGGCTCACAGCCTCAATTCCCATTTTACAGATGAGGGAACTGAGGCACAGAGAAGTGAAGTGACTTGTCCAAGGACACACAACAGACAAGTGGCGGTGCTGGGATTAGAACCCATGCCCTTCTGACTCCCAGGCCCGTGCTCTATTCACTATGAGATGCTGCTTCCTCGATTTCTCCTCTCAGCTGTCCATCTGGGGTTCATTTCCCCACTGCTTTGGACTCTCCCTGCTACCCCAGGGTCACTGGGCACTGAAACTCAAATCAGACAATTTACAGGGTCAAGACAGGTAAAATGAAGCCCGTCAATGGGCAGGGATTGTCTGTATCTGTTGCCGAATTGTACTTTCCAAGCGCTTAGTACAGTGCTCTGCACATAGTAAGCGCTCAATAAATACTATTGAATGAATGAATGAAGAGTCCAAGTCTGTGGATGATCGGCACCCCACTTTTCACTATCTCCCGCTAGTCTAGATATGAGAGAGGTGGTCGAGATCTGGACTCCGCTAACCCTTCTGGTCTGAGCTCAGTACACATCTGAGCCTCAGTTTTGCCAGGAAATGGGTCTTGCCCAGTCCTCCATAGAAAGCAGCATGGTCTAGTAGATAGAGCAAGGGCCTGGGAGTCAGAAGGACCTGGGTTCTAATCCCAGCTCTGCCACTTGTCTGCTGTGTGACCTTGGTCAAATCACTTAAATTATCTGTGCCTAAGTCACCACATCTATAAAACGGGGAATAAGACCTTGAGCCCCATGTAGGATAGGGATCATGTCGAACCTGATTAACTTGTATCTACTCCAGCATTTAGAACAGTGCTTGGCATATAGTAAGTGCTCAACAAGTAGCTTTATTATTATTATTATTTTGAGAAAGTCAAGGACAGAACTAGGAATGAGTCCCACGCATCTCCATTCAGTCAATCAGTCAATCAGTCTCCTATGCACCGGCCAACTCCAGTGTTTCTCTATACTCATCCCGGCTCCCCCAGAATCTGGAGAGAACCCCAGCTGGCAACTCTTTCATCACCTAAATCACCAGACCATAATCTTCCCCATCTTCAAAGCCTGCCTAAACTCCCATCTCCTTCAGCAAACTTTAGATCAGTCAATCAATTAATAGCATTTTGGAAGATTTGCTATGTGCAGAGCACTGTACTAAGGGCTTGGGAGAGTAAAATACAACAGATAGGGTAGACTTACCTCTTGCCCATAACAAGCTCACAGTCTAAAGTCTACAGTGTAGATGAATTTGCAGCTTCCCTAGTCACCTCACTCGACAACCGCTTGTATCGCTTAAGGATTTTATTCCTAACCTCAGCATCTCTGTACAAATAAATGCATTTATTTATTCTTAAGTATATAAGCATATACATTTTCCCTCCAATTTCCACTCTTTATAAATAATTTTGGTCTTCCTACCCCCATCAGTTCGGGGCCTCTTTGAGGGCCGGGAAAATGTGCCTTATTGTAATCCATGAATTTACGGAGTGCTTACTGTGTGCAGAACACTGTAGTAAGTGTTTGGGAAAATAGAATTAGTAGATGTGATTGCTGCCCATAAAGAACTGACAGTCTACAGTGCACTGCATATAGTAGGTGTTCAGTAAATATCGCTGATTGATTGATTTCCAAAAGCTTAATACAGTGTTTTGCCCAGAGTAAACAGCACTGATTAATTGAGGATCTTTTCCAGAGATGCAGAACAGAGATGAAGGGGAGGGAAGGAGGCAACTGTCCCTCAAGAATCTGGGAGGGACACAGTCCATGTCCCACCTGAGGCTCACAGTCGTAATCCCCATTTTATAAGTGAGGTACCTGAGCCGCAGAGAAATTAAGTGACTTGCCCAAGTTACACAGCAGACAAGTGGCGGAGCCAGGATCAGAACCTATTTCCTTCTGATTCCCAGACTGGTGCTCTTTCCATGCTGCTTCTCGCGGTCTCATCAATCAGTTGCATTTAATCAATCAATCGATATGTCATATCATATATTGTAAATATAATATTAATATAAATGATATAGTTAATATAAAAAATAAGTCCCAAGAGTCCCTCAACAGTCAAACACTAGAAACATCTTCCACTGCTTGGAGTTACTCCAACAGCTTTTCCGATATGAACTTTGGCCTGCCTTTGGAAGAGACCATAATAACTGTGGTGTTGGTTAAGCATTTACTATTTGTGCCAAGCACTTTGCTAAACTCTGGGATAGATATAAGATAAGCCCGTCAGACACGGTCCCTCTCCTACATAGAGGCTCACAGTCAAAGAGGGAGGCAGAACATAGATGAAATACCAGAGATGAACAGATATTTCATCCCCATTTTACAGATGGGAAAAGTGGGGCCCAGAGAAGATGTTACTTGCACACAGCAGACAAGCAGCAGAGCAGGAATTAGAACCCAGATCCTCTTGAAGCAAGGTGGGTCAGGAACAGGAATCTCGGACCTGGGTGTTTGAACCCAGTAACCTATACCAAATTCTGTCCCAACTCCCCAAGTGGCTTTAAGGAAAAGTGACATTATTACTTGAGCCCCAGCATCTCTTTCCTGACACATCAAGGCCTGTGAGCTTCTTCTGAGTCCCTGTGGAGAAAAGCCCCCCTCCACCAACCACAGCCCCCCCAACTTCCTCCTTTCCTGCTTGGAAACAGGGTAAGCGTTCTGCCCCTCTCTCCAGACCTCGGTCGTTTTGTGCTCCTTTCCCTTCTGGAGTGCTTTAATGGATGCATTTGCCAGCAGTCGTAAAGAAAGCTCAGATCCCTCTGAAACCTCTTGGAATGGGGTTCAGCAAGAAGAGTCTAACGTGTCATTCCTGGTTCTGCTGCCTGATTGCTGTGTGACCTTAGTCAAATCATTTAACCTCTCTGATCCTCGGTTTCCTCACTCCTTCCCATTTGGAAAATGGCTGGAATAAAGCTCGTTGGCAGAGAACATTGGGAGCCTCAGGGGATCAGACTTGCAGAGGTTACCCGGAGCCCAGAGTTCTGGGGAGGGAGAGCACGGTTAGCCAAGGCAACGATTTTATTGGCTGAGGGGAGACTTAAATTGATTAGTTTCAAATGACCTGAAATAAAGGTTGACACCAATTTAGCTTAAGAAGCGCCACTATTTTTCACAGCCGTTTGCTCGGGCTGCCAGGAAATACAGCCACGTTGGTTAATCAAAAGGAAGTGAATCAATTTCCAAGCAGCCAAGCCCCAGCTAGGCTTTTCGGAGTCCAGCCAGACCTACCGGCCCAGATCCACTTTTCGGCGGGGGGATTGCCGCCAGCCGGGTAAAAGGCAAAGGCTTCAACCTGACTTACCTGCCCCTCGCGGGGGTTGAGCACGACGACGGAACACAGTCAGCCTGACCCCCAACCCAGAGCAACCAGAACACTGACCCTCTCTGTTTCCGAGCAGGAACGGAGGAGGGTTGGGGAGACCTAGATGGGGGCGCAGGGATTGGCGGGCAGACTTGTCTGCACAGGGCCACGGGAGAGGCCTAGAGACCTCGGTTTATCAGGAAAGAGGTGCCGGGGCTCAATCGGTGATGTCACTTTTCCTTTGAAATGACTTTGGTATCATTGGTGATATCATTGCCATGGTTACAACAACCATAGGAGATCTGGGGCTATGAATAATCGACCCCAGAGGTCCTGGGCTATGAACGGCAAAGCCCAGCAGTGCCAGGCTATAATGCCCAAGCCCAGAGATGCCGGGGCTATAAGTGGTCCAGCTCAGAGGTGCCAGGATTCTGAAGAGCCAAGCCCGGAGGAGTCAGGTTCCTGAACGGTCAAGCCCAAAGGTGCCGAGGCTAGACTGTGAGCCCGTTGTGGGCAGAGATTGTCTCTATTTGTTGCTGAATTGTACTACCCAAGCGCTTAGTAAAGTGCTCTGCACACAGTAAGGGCTCAGTAAATATGGGTGAATGAATGAATGAACGGTCAAGCCCAGAGGTGCTGGGGCTATGAACGGTCAAGTTCAGAGGTGCCAGAGTTCTGAACAGACAAGCTCAGAGCTGCCGGGGCTATGAATGGTCTAGTTTAGATGTGCCAGGGTTATGAACAGCCGAGCCCAGCGGTGCCAGAGTTGTAACTTGCCGATTGCAAGGGCACCGGGGCAGAACCCTGGCGGGTCTTGGACAAATTAAGCTCTGGAAAGCTTTCTCTGGAAGACTGAACTCATAAAGAAGCAGCATCAGCAGGGTGTCTTGAGGGCACTGTAAGGGAGTGAGATGACAATGAGACCCACTGTGGGGTGGCAGGTAGGATGAGGGCTTTGGGAGCCCTTCGCCAACTTTCAGGGAAGAGAGACACCTCTCTCTTGGCCCCCAAAAACGATCGAGCTGGTGGCCACGCGGGAGCAAATTAGGATGGGCGGAGAGGGACGAGGGGACTCGTCTCCCTTTGGAGTCCAGGGAACTCACAAGTCTCAGTGGGGAGGGGAGAATTGAACTGGTCATCCAATAATAATAGTAATAAAGTTGGTATTTGTTAAGCGCTTACTATGTGCAGAGCACTGTTCTAAGCGCTGGGGTAGATACAGGGTGATCAGGTTGTCCCACGTGGGGCTCACAGTTTTAATCCCCATTTTACAGATGAGGTAACTGAGGCACAGAAAAGTTAAGTGACGTGCCCACAGTCACACAGCTGACAAGTGGCAGAGCTGGGATTCGAACCCATGACCTCTGACTCCCAAGCCCGGCATCTTTCCAATGAGCCTCGCTGCTTCTCTAGCTTGGCAGGAGGGGAGAACTGAACTTGGTCAGCTAGCAGCTTGACAGGAAGGAAGAATTCAACCCAGGCAGCCAGTTGCTCGGTGGCTACCCGTTGAGCTCTGAGCAAAGCGAGTCAAAGGGGAGACATTCTCAGGAAATCTCAGGAAGTCGTTTGTATTTATTGAGCGCGTATTGTGTGCAGAGCCCTGTGCTAAGCACTTGAGAGAGTACAATGTAACAGCGAGCAGCATATTCTCTTCCCAGTGTGAGCTTAAGGTCTAGAGGGAAAGACTTATGGAGAATGGCAAAGATAGGAGGCCAGTGACAAAACACGAGAGAACATGATCCAAACTACCACCGCTATGGCATTAAATTCTGGATGCCGAAGCCGCCACCGTCACCCCCGCAAAGCACCTGCCACTGCTCAGACCTGTTTCTTCCTGACCCGAGACACCTTCGGGGTTCCACAGCGCTGCCTCTCATCCCAGCTCCCTTTCTTCCCATCCCAGATCCCCCTCGGGCCACGACCACCGAGATCCCAAACAGCCCCCCAAGCTACTTAACTGCCACCCACTTCCGCCTTCCCGAAGCCGACCATTTTAGAAGTCACCTTCCCCACCATGGGTTGCTCCCGGCTTGCCCACACTTCTCTCCCTCCTTCCTTCCCCCACAGATGGGCCAGCACCCCACGGGGCCTTCAGCTGTCTAACCCTATTCTCCTCATGTGCAGTCACCCGGACCCTGCTAAGGCTGGCTCCCTGCCTTTTCAGGCCCCTGGCTCCACTCTCATTCAGTCACTCAATCATCACTGGTATTTATTGAGTGCTTACCGCGTGCAGAGCACTGTACTAAGCATTTGGGAGAGTACAATATACAAGAGTTGATAGATAAGCTTCCAGTATACAATCTCGGCTTAAGCCTAAGAATCAGTCCCACCTCGTCTGTTTTCCAAAGTCGATCCATCAGCGGTCAGTAATATGGCCCAGCCTGGGCAGGGCAGCGTTTTTACCCAGGTGGAGAGGAGGAGCTTGAGGGGCTGAACTAAACCTCTTAATCAGTGGCATTTATTGAGTGCTTACTGTATGCAAGAGCATAGGACTAAGGATTTAGGAGCATACAATACAGCAGAAGTGATAGACAAGTTCCCTGCCCACGGTGAGCTTACAGTCTGGGGGGGGGGGGGGGGAGTGGCAGATATTGCCGAATTGTACATTACAAGCGCTCTTGTATAGTGCTCTGCACATAGTAAGCGCTCAATAAATACTATTGAATGAATGAATATTAATATAAATGTCATGGCCTAATGGGTAGAGCAAGGGCCTGGAGTCAGAAGGACCTGACTTCCAATTCCGGTCCTGCCACGTATCTGCTGTGTGATCTTAGGCAAGTCACTTCACTTCTCTGGACTTCAGTGACCTTATCTGTAAAATGGGGATTAAAATTGTGAGTCCCATGTGGGACAGGGACTGTGTCCAACCTGATTATTTTGCATTTACCCCAGCGTTTAGAACAGCGCTTGACACAGAGTAAGCACCTAAGATATACCATTATTATTATTCGATACAAAAATCTCACAGGAATAACCTCAGCTGCATCACCCTTGTATTTGGATTTGCACACTTCATTCACCCCATCCTCAATCCTACAGCACTTATTTACAAAATCCATAATTTATTAATTTATATAAATATCTGTCTCTCCCTTTAGACTGTAAGCTCCTTTTGGGCAGGGAAATAGTCTACAAACCCTGTTTTATTGAACTATCCCAACTGCTTAGTACAGTAAGCGTTCTTTAAATGTCATTTATTGGTCAATTGACTGATTGGAGGCTGAGCGCAGATCGATGGCTTAAAGAGAAAGGCAGAAACATTTCAGTGAGGCCTGGGTGGAGGTGCCTGTGCTGAAAAGCAAAGATTTGAGAAAGGGTCCAAAAAGATAGTTGGGGAAAAGTTGGAGAGAAGGTTTCTCTTCATCCTCTGCTTTCCCCAAATCAGGCATGCCCTAATTGTGGCCCAGTGGAAAGAGCAGGAGCCTGGGAGTCGGAAGACTGAGTTCTAATCCCTGCTTCCCAATTTACCTGAAGTGTGACCTTGGACGAGTCACTTAACTTCTCTGGGTCTCGGTTTTGTTGGGTTTTTTTAATGGTATTTGTTAAACAGTTACTATGTGTCAACCACACTTCTGAGCGCCGAGAGAGACACAAGTTAATCAGGTGGAACCTAGTCCTTGCCCACACGGGGCTCCCAGTCTAAGTCATAGGCCTTGAATCCTCATTTTTCAGTTGAGGAAACTGAGGTCTAGAGAAGGGAAGTGATTAGCCGAAGACCACCCAGCAGGCAAGCGGCAGAATCAGGATTAAAACCCAGGTCCTCTGACTTCCAGGTCTTTGCTCTTTCCTCCGGGCCACTCTGCTTCTCAGCTTCCTCTTCTGTAAAATGGACATGTGATACCTATTCTCCCTCCCCCTTAGACTCAGACGGGACAGGGACTCTCTCTGATCTGATGATCTCAATTCTCCCACAGAGCTTAGTACAGTGTTTGTTCACAGTAAGCGCTTTAACAAATACGACGATTATCATTTTTATTAGTTGGCCTACTGGTCCCTCGTCCCTCCGAATCTGAGAGAGGTAAATAAAGTAGAATGCTAATTTCCTTGGTCAGAAGGAGCAGGTACTGTAACTTTTAAAAACCCTAATTAAAGTAGCTCAGACTGTGTAATACCAAAATCAGTTCCAAGATCAATATTTCTATTCATTTAGAAGTGTAACAAGGTTAGAGAGGTGAGCAAAGTAAATAATTAACTCATTTGCAGCCTTTTTAAACAGAAACAGTCATTTGAATCCCTGGGGTAATTAGTTATGCTGCAGCCATCAATCATCACCGCAGCAATTATTTAAAGTATTTGATTAATCAATCTTGGGGGGGGGTGGGAGGAGGGAGAGAGATGAGAGTTAACATCAGCATCCCCCCTTGCACACGAGCAGGTGCGGTGAGGACAGTGCTGCTGATGTCCTCGTCTAGTCCCGGGGTCACTGCCCACTAGGATGTCCTACCGGTCCTGAGGGAAGGGAGGGCTCAGAGACTGCCCAATTCAAAGCCAAAAGGTTGGTAGCCCATCCCTTGGGGCTCAGTGGAAAGAGCCCGGGCTTGGGAGTCAGAAGTTATGGGTTCGAATCCCGATTCTGCCCTTGGCAGCTGTGGGACTGTGGGCAAGTCACCTCTCAGTGCCTCAGTTACCTCATCTGTAAAACGGGGATGAAGACTGTGAGCCTCACGTGGGACCACCTGATTACCCTGTATCTCCCCCAGCGCTTAGAACAGTGCTCTGCACATAGTAAGCGCTTAACAAATACCAACATTATTATTATTATTATCCATTGGCGACCACTTTCCTCGGTGCCTCTTTCAGGTGCCCTGGGGGCCTCCGGCCACTAGAGGGCAGCGGAGTCCCAGAGTCACGGTAGCAGGCCTGGTCTTCCACCCAGCAGGGGGCGACATTGCCAGACCTCCCCAGAAGGAGGCCTCAGTTTACCAAGAATTAATAATAGCTCCTTTAATTAATAATAGAGTGATCATCCTCATCAGTCATAATGAAGATCGCCGCAATAAACCTTTGCTACACCTGTGCAGCGTGCGAGATTCCGTAGAGGAAGGGCAGACTGGGGAAAAACATTCATAAGGAATTTTCACTATGTGGAGGGAACATGGCAATAGCCAGGGGCTGTGGCTCCCCCCTCCCACTTCAGTTAGAGGGCAGAAGGTGGATGCTTTTAAATTATGTGGATGGGTTCAAGTAATAATGTTGGTATTTGTTAAGCGCTTACTATGTGCAGAGCACTGTTCTAAGCGCTGGGGTAGATACAGGGTGATCAGGTTGTCCCACGTGGGGCTCACAGTTTTCATCCCCATTTTACAGATGAGGTAACTGAGGCACAGAGAAGTGAAGCGACTTGCCCACAGTCACACAGCTGACAAGTGGCAGAGCTGGGATTCGAACCCATGACCTCTGACTCCCAAGCCCGGGCTCTTTCCACTGAGCCATACTATGGTACTTGTTAAGTGTTTACTATGTGCCAAACATTGCTCTAAGTGCTGGTGTAGGCACAAGTTATTCAGGTTAGACACAGTCCCTGTCCCACATGGGCTCACGCTCTTAATCCCCATTTTACAGATGAGGTTACTGAGGCCCAGAGAAGTGAAGTGACTTGCCCAAATTACCCAACAGACAAGCGGTGGACCTGGGATTAGAATCCAGGTCCTTCTGACTCGCAGGCCCGTGTTCTATGCACTAAGTCACACTCCTTCTCAATTAGTAATTATTAATAATCGTGGCGCTTGTTAAGCATTTATTCTATGTCAACCACTGTACTAAGCACTGAAGTAGATACAATATACTCAGGTCTCACATGGGGCTTACCGTCTAAGTAGGAGGGAGAACAGGTGTTGAATCCCCATTTTGCAGATAAGGGAACTGAGGCACAGAGAAGTTAAGTGACATGCCCAGGGTCACACACAGGCCAGTGGCAGAGCCAGGATTAAGAACCCAGTTCCTCTGACTCCCAGGCCCATCTTTTCTCCATTAGGCCAGGCTGCTGTGGTATTTGTTAAGTACTTATTATATGCCAAGTACTTCACTAAATGCTGGAGTAATTTCAAGAAGAAGCAGCATGGCTCAGTGGAAAGAGCCCTGGCTTGGGAGTCACAGGTCATGGGTTCGAATCCCAACTCCACCGCTAGTCAGCTGTGTGACTTTGGGCAAGTCACTTCACTTCTCTGTGCCTCAGTTACCTCATCTGTAAAAGGGGGATTGAAACTTTGAGCCCCATGTGGGATAATCTGATCGCCTTGTATCCCCCCAGTGCTTAGAACAGTGCTTTGCACATAGTAAGCGCTTAACAAATACCACCATTAAAATGGGGATTAAGACTGTGAGCCCCTCATGGGACAACCCGATTACCTTGTATCTACCCCAGCGCTTAGAACAGTGTTCGGCACATAGTAAGTGCTTAACAGATGCCATCTTTATTATTAATACAATCAGATCATTCATTCATTCATTCAATAGTATTTATTGAGTGCTTACTATGTGCAGAGCACTGTACTAAGTGCTTGGAATGAACAAGTCGGCAACAGATAGAGACGGTCCCTGCCGTGTGACGGGCTTACGGTCTAATCGGGGGAGACAGACAAGAGCAATGGCAATAAATAGAGTCAAGGGGAAGAACATCTCGTAAAAACAATGGCAACTAAATAGAATCAAGGATCAGGTCCCTGTCCTACATGGGGCTTGGGGTCAAAGAGGGAGGGAGAACAGATCTTTAATCCCTTTTTTAGTGATGAAGAAACTGAAGCACAGGATAGTTAAGTGCTTTGCTCAAGGCTACACAGCGGGGGAATGGCAGAGGTGGGGTTACATACAAGGTTTCCTGCTCTTCCCACAAGGCCTCACTGCTTCTCTCTAGTATATGTGTTCTGCTATGACAAACCTGCTTAACTTCCAACTTTCATAAACGGTCAGTGCAACCACATCACCCATCAGTCCACAGGTTCCCAGCCCTTCCCAACCACCCTCCTTCAGAAGGAGGGGTCCCCATACCCTGCCCCAGTAGCGGGGGCGGATTATCATTTTAACGCACCTCCTGTGTGTTTTTTACGGGCTCCCACAGAAGGCGTCCCTGTGACTGTCTCCCTGGGAGCTCAGAGGAATTATATTCGGTTCTGAGTGCTTCCCGCTGGAAAGTCTCACAGTTCATTTCCTGAGACCCCATTTGAGGTTCCCAGACTCCCCAGGACAAGTGATCAGAGTGACCGCAGCTGAACCAGTAGGCAGGCTGGGACTCACCCCAAGTCACAGCCCTAAGGTCACTTATAATAATGTTGGTATTTGTTAAGCGCTTACAATAATGTTGGTATTTGTTAAGCGCTTACTATGTGCAGAGCACTGTTCTAAGCGCTGGGGTAGATACAGAGTAATTAGGTTGTCCCACGTGAGGCTCACAGTCTTCATCCCCATTTTACAATTGAGGTAACTGAGGCACAGAGAAGAGAAGTGACTCGCCCACAGTCACACAGCTGACAAGTGGCAGATCCCGGATTCGAACCCATGACCTCTGACTCCCAAGCCCGGGCTCTTGCCACTGAGCCACTTATGCTCAAGGGAGGAAGCAGATTCAATCTCGGGATGTGGGGGGCTTGAGGTGAAGACTGCCGGGGACTCTACCACCCCGGGGGGCTTGTGTGGATGAAAAGGCGGAGGCCGGCACCTTCCCCATCAGATGCAAAACCCCAGGATTGCACCTCTGGCTGCACCCTTGCAGATGAGGGAAATGAGGCACAGAGAAGTTAAGTGGTGTGGTCAAGGACACATAGCAGGGAAGTGGCAGAGCCAGGATTAAGAACCCAGGTCTTCCGATTCATATGCCTTTGCTTTTTCCACTAGGCCATGCTGCTGTGCTAACACTAAAGTGTTTACTATGTGCCAAGTATTGTGCTAGATTCAGTGACCTGATCCCTAGACTGTGAGCTCCCTGTGGGCAGGGAATGTATCTGTTAATTGCTACACTGTACTCTTCCAAGGGCTTAGTACAGTGCTTTGCACACAGAAAGAGCTCAATGAGTACGATTGAATGAATGAATGAATTAATTAATTAATGAATCTTGAGAAGCAGCGTGGCACAGTGGAAAGAGCCCGGACTTGGGAGTCAGAGTTCATGGGTTCGAATCCCAGATCCGCCGCTTGCCAGCTGTGTGACTTTGGGCAAGTCACTTCACTTCTCTGTGCCTCAGTTACCTCATCTGTAAAATGGGGATTAAAACTGTGAGCCCCACATGGGACCACCTGATCACTTTGCATCCCCCAGCACTTGAACAGTGCTCTGCACATAGTAAGCGCTTAAATACCACCATTTTATCTCCTTTCTGGAAGGTAGATCCTCATCCAGCTGTGCCCTGTAGCTGCACAGACCCTAGTTGGATGGCGAGTGGGGTTGACAGCACAGGCCAGGCCCCCCGCTCCACCCTTCCACCACCATTTCCCCGCCCCCAGAGCCCTAACCCGGTTGCTCATCCCCAGCCCCGGCAAGTAACCAGATACTGGCCCAGGTTGAGGTTGGCAGAGGAGAGCTGAAAATCTCTCAGCGGACAACAAGGACGGACGGATGGATGGGCAGCCGAGAGAGGGACGGTGGCCCCCTGGGCGTCAGAGACGGTGGGCAGCGCTTGCTCGCCGGCTCTAGGCCGAACCACAGCCAGAGGGAGAGTGACCTATGACAGCAGAGGCAGAGAACGGGCCACCAACTCTTTGGCCCTGAAGCGATTCTCCGATCCTCCCTTTCCCCCGTCCCTTCCCCCTCCCTCTGTCTCCTAGCCCTGCAGGTGCCTGAACAGAGCGAAGAGCTCTGCTGTCCGGACATTTGCTTGTCGTGCCGCCATTTCTTTCTCATTCAACTCCAGAGTCGTGATGTGCAAAGGAAAAAATGAAAATAGAAGTGAATGCCCCTGGCTGTACAGCTGTTGGGGCCCTCCCCTGGAGCCCCCGTGCACAGGGCCCACTGCCTCACCCGGTCCTGCCGCTCAGTTTTGCTCCCCTGGGGCCGACCGCCGGTGGAAGCCACGCGAGGGACGCGGTGGGGACGAGATGGTGCCGACTCATCCTGGGAGAATCGGACCGAGAGATAATAATGTTGGTATTTGTTAAGCGCTTTCTATGTGCAGAGCACTGTTCTAAGTGCTGGAGTAAATACAGGGTAATCAGGTTGACTCACGTGAGGCTCACAGTCTTAATCTCCATTTTACAGATGAGGTAACTGAGGCACAGAAAAGTTAAGTGACTTGCCCAAAGTCACACAGCTGACAAGTGGCAGAGATGGGATTCGAACCCATGACCTCTGATTCCCAAGCCCGTGTTCTTTCCACTCAGCCACACTGAGAGATCTTGGGGACCCAGGCTTGCCTGCTCTGACCCATCCCTCTTGGGCTCTGTGTTTTTTTTACACGGACCAGTGATAGGACTCTCTGGCTGTTTTAGTGCCCCCAACTCCTAACTCAGCGACCTCTTCATTCCCGCCTCCGGCCCCTGACCTTTTCCCATGATACTGGGCCGAGCTCATCCCGAAAGCCCCTCGGCCAGGGCTCCTAAGGAACCCTCAGAGCTCTTTTCTCATCCCCAATACCAATGGGGACTGAATTGGAATGTGTTGGGGGTAGGAGGGGGGGTTGGCCGGAATCCACAAGCTCCACCCCTTAAGGAGAAGGAAGAGGACCATGGGGACCCGAGAGGGATGAGCAGGGTTGCTAGGGGCAATGGAAAGCAAATATCGAGCCGATTGGATGCCAACGAGGCAAATGGTTGGCAGCCGATGGGTTGGGTTGGGGTTCAAACCTAGACCACCAGGGCGGTACCTAGGTGTGGGGAAGGGGTTCATTCCTGGGGAATGGGGGTGTACGTGTGCATGGACCCGTCCAGCTGGAAGTACATGGCTTTCTGTTCTTCCTCCACCTCCCGCCCACTAAGCCGGAGGCCTGCTGCCTGAGGCCACATCCCAAACACGTGTGGAGGCGTCCACGTGGGCTGGTCATGGCTCTGGAGACCCTCCAGGCCCCTCGCTGCCTGGGTGGAGGGTCAGAGGGGTGGGAGGGAGGGTAGAATGGGTGGAGATGGGTCTGCATTTGTATACACCTGATGAAGCACTGAGGCTACAACGTGTCTGAGGTTTCAGAGTTCAAATAGCTGCTGAAGCTGCTACTGTGAGCAGGACAAGAGAAGAATGTTTAATCCTCCCTCAGCAGGTTCAGTTTTCACGAAGCACATGCTTCCTTCCCCTTGGGATCTCCCAGCAGGAGCTCATGACTGCTCTTCCCAGGGCCCGAGAAGACCCCAGCCAACTCCCCCAGCCAGCCCCCCCAGCCACTGCTGCCCTCTGTACCCCCAACATCCTCCTCTCCCAGCTTGGGGGACAAAACATGAGCTAAAGTAAAGGGAACTCAATCAATCAATCAATGGTATTTATGGAGCGCTAATTCTATGTGAACCACAGTACTAAGCGCTTGGGAGAGTACAACAGAATTAGCAGATATGCTCCCTGTTCATAATGACCTTACAGTCTAGAGGGGAGAGAGACATTAATATGACTAAACCAGTGATTTATAATATATAATTTAAAGATATGTATATAAGTGCTGAGGGGTTGGGGGTGGGGCAAATATTAAATGGCCAAAGGTCACAGTGCAGAGAAGATGAAGACCAAAGTGCAGAGATGACGAAGAAGGGACAGCGAGTCTGGGAAAAGAGGGCTTAATAAGGGAAGGCCTTCTGGAGGGGATGTGTCCTTAATAGTGCTTTGAAGGTGGAGAGAATGGTGGTCTGGCATAATGGGAGGGAAGGGAGTTCCAGGCTAGGGGGAGGATGTGGAAAAGTGGTCAGCGGCGAGATAGACGAGACCGGATCACAGTGAGTAAGCTGACTAGAGAGGAGTGTGGAGGCTGGGCTGCAATAAGAAATCAGTGAGAGAGTTTCTGTTTGATGCAGAGGTGGATAGGCAGCCACTGGAGGTTCTTGAGGAGTGGAGAGACATGCACTGAATGTTTTTGTTGATAAATGATCCATGTAGCAGAGTGAAGCATGGACTGGAGTGGGGAGAGACAGGAGGTCGGGAGGTTAGCAAGGAGGCAGAAGCAGTAGTCAAGATGGGATAGGATAAGCGTTTGGATCAGCTTGGTAGCAGTTTGAATGGAGAGGAAAGGGCAGATTTTAACAATGTTGCGAAGGTAGAACCGACAGGCTTCGGTGACATCCGATAGGTGGATGAAATGAGAGACATGAGTCCAGGACAAAGCCGAGGTTACGGGCTTGTGAGATAGGGAGGATAGTGACGTTGTCTACAGCGATGGGAAAGCCATGGGGAGGAGCAGCTTTGGGTGAGAAGATAAGGAGTTCAGTTTTGGACATGTTTAGTTGGAGGTGTCAGCCGGACATCCAGGTAGAGATGTCCTGAAGGCAGGAGGAAATATTAGATTGCAGTGAAGGAGAGAGGTTAAGGTTGGAGATGGAGATGATTTGGGAATCAAGAGGGAAAGGGACTGTGTCTACTTTCCACCTGTGTATTTTTTCTCTGGGTTTAGTACATTGTTCTGCACATAAGCTAAGCACTTCATAAATACAACTTGTACTAATGCTACCGGGAAAGTGGACAGCCCGTCCCTCCATCCCCCTTGTCTTTGGAACTGACCCAGGGGCCTGGGCTGGGAGAGGTCTGGTCAAGAGCTCCCACTGTCCCACAGGCCAAAACTTCCCCAAAATTCATTCTTGCACAGGCCAAGGTCGACAGGGTGTGGAGGGAGTCTGGAACCGGTCATCGGTCTGGGAGCAAATTCCAAGCTAAGGCGGGAGTGGGAACAGTTGGCTGGCAGGCTGTGAGATAATCAGTCTGTTGGGAAATAATCTGCTGGGCAATGAGGCCGGGAGCCCTCTGGCCTGCATTCCCCCTCCTCGTCCCAATCTGGGTCCCCACCCCGACCCGGGCTTGTGCTTTCCCATGGTTCCCTCCACCCCCGTCCTTGTTTTCAGCCCTGGTGTCTAGCATTCCATTGTCCTCTCGCTGCTCAGCCAAGGGCCGTCTCCCTCCTTCTTCCCTTCCCTTTCTTCTCCTCTCCTTCCTTTTACCATTCCCGGCTCTTTTTCTTACCCTTTCTCTTTCCTCCTCCGTCCTTCCTCCTCTCTTCCTCCCTCCTCTGTCCCTCCATCACTTTCCTCCTCACTCTCCCTATCCCTCCCTCTACCTCTCATCCTTTCGTGGCTCAGTGGAAAGAGCACGGGCATTGGAGTCAGGGCTCATGAGTTCGAATCCCAGCTCTGCCACTTGTCGGCTGTGTGACTGTGGGCAAGTCACTTAACTTCTCTGTGCCTCAGTTCCCTCATCTGTAAAATGGGGGTTAAGACTGTGAGCCCCACGTGGGACAACCTCATTCCCCTATGTCTACCCCAGCGCTTAGAACAGTGCTCGGCACATAGTAAGCGCTTAACAAATACCAACATTATTATTATTATTATTACCCCCGCCCTCCCAATATCTCCCCAACTCTACACTCCCCCTCGCCCTCCCCCAACCTCCACCCCACCTTCTCTCCCTCCACCTCACCATTCCATCCTCCATCCATCCATACACTTCCCGATCACACCCTTCCTTCCTCCACCTCCCCATCCTCCCCTTCCTTCTTTCCACTACCTTCTCCTTCCTTCCCCGTGACCTCTACTTCCCAGCCTCCCTCCCTCCCCATTTTCCATTCCTGTGCTTGCACCTCCCAACCTCATCATGGTTTTTGCCCCTCATCACAACCAGAGATGCCAACTTCCTAGAGCTTTCTCATCCTCATCTGGTCTCCCGCTCTCATCCCTGATCGCCCTTCTCCTTTCCCTTCCTCTTTTCCTGGATCAATTGCGTTGATCCAGGGGTGGCCGAGTGCCAGAGTGAAATCATTTCTCCATCTGTGAGCCCAAATTGATGCTGCAGGAATTCAGCATTGGGTAATCCCGAAACTGCGTGGCTGCCTCTTATTTAAGTGGTAATGGGGGGTGCTGTTCTCCTTTAGATGGCAATAATCTGGTTCCCAATGAGGGAAGGGGATAATTACCCAGCAAAACAGCAGGTGCTTCTATTATCGCTATTATGCTACATAGTCTTTTAAAATGTCATTTAAAGGGAGGATGGAGATAACTAGCCCCTTTACTGGGCCCAAAGCATGAGGACCCAAGAAAAAGGAGGACACTGGATGGGAGGAATTATTGACCCATACCATTCTGGATTTGCACCAGCTCGGCATCTCACTAAACTACCCCCTCCGCTAAAAGAGAAAGAGGGGAAGAGAAAGCGAGAGAGAGAGGGAGAGAGAAATAAAGAGAGCTATCAAAATAAAAAGCTCTTAATGGGTAAATGTCTCCCAATTTGAAAATAAACATACCAGCTCTGCCCCAGCCCATTTGATCATATTATATTTTATCTGTACCCTTTCTCCACCATTGTAGCGTTTATGTAGCATCAAGAACGTATTATCTCATGACACTGCTCCATTCTCCGGGCATTATCTCTTAAATATCCTTCCCGGATGCTTTGACATACATCACTTAGATGGACACTTAGAAATTTAAACCATGAAAGCCGGTTGAAGTTGGAGAAAATTACAATCTATGCTGCCTCGTCTTCATTTATTTTAACAATGGTGGAATTCCAGACATCGACGCTCCCACCCCCACCACCGCACGGCCCCCACGACCCACAAGCGGGCAACGCACAAGGACGAACCAGTCCAAACATACACTCATGTACAATCACCTCACATTCTGAACCCTTGCAAAGATTCACCCCATGCTCAATTCCCCCTGCAAAATCATCTCACACTCAGGATGCACATTCAGAACCTGCAGATATATGCATTTACTGAATCACAGAGAGCACCCATTTCCACCCAGAGTACATTATCTATCACATCTTTCAAAATATCTCACACAGGCTCACAACGTGCAAAACCCATACTAGAGGAAGTACTCTGATTCCACGCTTATCATTTCTTTATTTGTATCCCCCGACATCGGAAACACTGGGTTGACACTTGACATCCTCCTGCTTTCATTATTATAAAGCACATCTCCTCCAAGCGGCCTTTCTCAATTAAGCCCTCATTTCCTCTTCTCCCACACCCTTCCGTGTCACACTTGCACTTGGATTTGTATATTTGTTCAGCCCCTCCCTTAGCTCCACAGCATGTATGTGCATACCAATGATTAATTTATTCATATTAATATCTGCCTTCCCCTCTGAACATACCAATGATTAATTTATTCATATTCATATCTGTCTTCCGCTCTGGATTGTAAGCTCATTGTGGGCCGGGAATGTCCCTACCAACTCTGTTATATTGCACTCTTCCAAATGTGTTGTACAGAACTCTGCACACCATAAATGCTAAATAAATACAATTGATTGATTGATTGAATGATTTCATTTCCTCCCTCCTATCATTCATTCATTCAATAGTATTTATTGAGCGCTTACTATGTGCAGAGCACTGTACTAAGCGCTTGGAATGGACAAATCGGTAACAGATAGAGACAGTCCCTGCCCTTTGACGGGCTTACAGTCTAATCGGGGGAGACAGACAGACAAGATCTCAGTACTTAGAGACACTAACTCAACTCTTTCGTCCAGAGTTCTTTTGTTCATATTGATTTGCATACTCTACTACTTAACGTAATAAGTGTATTTGTTAAGCACTTACTATATGCCAAACACTGGACAAAGTACCAGGAGAGATGCAAGTTGGGTTGGATCTAGTCCCTGTTCCCCATGGGGCTCATAGTCTAAGTGGGAGGGTGAAAACAAGTATTTCACCCCCACTTTACAGATGAGGAAACTGAGGCTCAGAAAAGTTAGGTGACTTGCCTGAGGTCACTTAGGGGACAAATGGCGGAGCCGGGATTAGAACTCAGGTCCTCGTCCCCAGGCCCGTGTTTTTTCCACTAAGTCTTTCCACTGCCTTTTCCTTCCTACCCGTGAATCTTTTAGTGTCCGTCTTCTCTTCAGATCCCTGAGAGCAGGATTCGAGATTTTCTCCCGGTATTGTGCTCTGTCCAAAGGAGCTAGGAGAGTACTGGGCACACAGTATGGACTTAATAAAAGTTATTGATTGATTGTTTGATTGAGAAGGGGAAAAGAGAGAATTCTTCCTTTATTGCACTTCCTATGGAAAGCAGTTCAGAGTTTCCTTTCGAGCACAAGATTTACCCTCTGTATGCATCGACCCTGTACTTCCTAAGACTGTAAGCCCCATTTGAAAAAGGGACTGTATTCCTACCTGCTTAACTCATATCCACCCCAGCACTTAGTACAGTGCTTGACACATAGTAAATACCAAATACCACTATTATTACTACTATTACAAGAGAACTCCAGAGGCAGTTGCCCTCCCATATTGACCCTCGTTATCTATCAATCACTCAATGGCATTTGAGGGCTTACTGTGTGCACAGCACTGTACTAAGCGTTTGGGAGAGTGCAAAACAGAGTTGGTAGACACATTCCCTGCCCACAACAAGCTTATGGTCTAGAGGGAGAACAGACATTAAAAGAAACAAATAAATTAAGGATATTTACCTAAGTGCTGTGGGGCCGAGGGCTGGGTTAATAAAGGGTGCAAATCCAAGTGATGCAGAAGGGAGTGGGAGAAGAGGAAATGAGGGCTCAGGGTTATCTTCTTGAGAACCCCCATTTAGTGCCCCTTCACCCCGGCCCGGATCACCGCAGAAGCAGAAGCATTAGGAAAGTGGGAGGGAGGTGGGGAACAACTGAGAGATAGAAACAACCGGTTGGAAGGTCGGAAGGTTTGGAAGGACTGGAAGTCCAAAACAATGGTATTTACTAAGCGCTTACTGTGATGATAATAATAACAATAATAATAATAATAATTGTGCATATTTGTTAAGCGCTGACTATGCACTGAGCACTGTACTAAATGCTGGGGTAGAGACAAGATAATCAGGTCCACATGGGGCTTACAGTCTAAGAAGGAGGGAGAACAGGTACTGATTCCTTGTTTTGCAGATGAGGGAACCGAGGCACAGAAGTGAAGTGACTTGTCAAAGGTCACTCTGCAGGTAAATGGCAGAGTTGAGATTATAACCCAGGTCCTGTGACTCCCAGGCCCATGGTGTCTTGGGAGAGTCCCATCAGAACCCAGGCCTGCCTTGGGCCCCTCCAGGCTGCAGAAAGAGGGGGACAAACTTATCATTTTGTGGGAGGAGTCAAGAAGGGGGCAGGGAATTTTAGGGAAGGGGGATGGATTTCAGAGTTGAAGGGCCAGGAAACCACCGTCTGGGCCCTTCTCAGTCCTGACTGGAAACTCTCCGTTCTTGTGACAGACCACGGAGGAGGGAGGTCCGGGGTCCAGTCGAGAGACTGGGGGTCCGTCACCCCCTGTACTCGGCGCTCACGGTGGCCGATGTCTGTAGCCCCCAAGGGGACTCCTGGCCCACCCAGAGCACCTGAGCTTGTCCTAGACCGGGGATGGGAAGGGCGGCCCTTCAGGGCAGTGAGCTTGGGGCCAACCCGCCTCCCAGGCCAGCCACCGAGATTAGAGGAGAGAGATCCTGGAAAGAAGAACGGCTTCCCTCCGCTGGACTCCCACGACCATCTCCTCCGAGCCCTCTCACCAAGCAACGGAGTCGTCGGACCCCGAGACGGAGGGAGAAGGAAAATAAAGAACCCACCCTAAACCAAATCAGGAGGGCTTAACGAACAGAAACAACAAAGAAACACACTCTCCGGTTTTCTCCTGGTAATTTTCTCACCCAAGACAGCTGTAATGTGGAAGGTATTGAAATTTAAATCACACCTCGGTCTAACCTCTGCTGACAGGCGGCCGATGCAATAATCTCGGGCTGGCTATCTCCTCTCGGGGAGGACGACAAACCAACTAAAGGAAAGTGATAAATTTTCAATTTTATTTTAAAATATACCAGATGGGAGATTTTATTGGAGTCATAAATATGTCAAGAGCAATGTTGGTGTGTGATTGGAGAGGGCCCCCACCAAGGCATTGCTGCTCCCTGTTTAGAAATTCCATCAGATTCTTAATAAGAGGCTCCAGTTAGATGGCAGTAAAATAGTCTCTATATTAAACCAATTGAATTTCCATTTGCCAGACATCTTCTTCTCTAAGCTCGCAGGTTGCAGGGTTTTGGGGTTGCTGAGCCGGCTCTAAGCGAACTCAAACGAATGACCAGGCAGCGGGACGGCACAGGGGCAGACTGGGCTAGCCGGCCAATCCAAGCCACCGGGAAGGACATTCCACCGGCAGGGGCGGAGAAAGGAGGGAGAAGAAAGGACAGGATCAGAGTCTCCCGGGTGACAGGATTACTCTTTTCTGGAGGATGGGCCAGCATTGGCACTGATTTCCTCCCAACCCCCTTTGGCGTTGTCTGGGGCATTCTGCCCCCTTCTCCTCTTGGCAGGCAGGAAGATGCTAGCTTGGGGCTCTCCTAGGACTAGCTCACTTTCCCAAACAGGTATATTCCCTTTCAAACTGAGCCGTCCAGGTATAAAGGAAGAAGTCTTTGGGAGATGCGGCAGCTTGGGCTTTTTTTAAGGTAACACTCACTGCAAATCGAGCCGAGCACAGAAAGCCCACCCCAGAGACACTGTTGACAGTCACCATTCCAGGGGAGAGATTCCCCACAGGTTTTCTGGGGTGCAGGTAGGATTGGTGGTGGGTCGGTTCGTATCCCTGGATCCTCCCCAGGCCCAACCTTCTTCTAGGCAAGACCACCCATACTGTGCAGAGGGTTGGGAATTCTGCAAAGACAACTTCTGGAAGGTTCACTAAGTGCGCTAGCTTTAATAGTAGGAGAAGCGGCATGGTTAAGTGGATAGAGTCCGGGCGTGAGAGTCAGGAGGACCTGGTTTCTAATCCTGCTCTGCCACTTGTCTGCTGTGGGACTTTGGGCAAGTCACTTCACTTCTCTGGGCCTCAGTTACCTCATCTGTAAAATGGGGATTGAGAGTGTCAGCCCCACGTGGAACAGGGACTGTGTCCAGGCAGATTTGCTTGCATCCACCCCAGGGCTTAGTACAGTGGCTGGCACATAGTAAGCGCTTAACAAATACCCAGTTACAACTACAGTTAGTACTAGTGGCCCTTTAAGAACTCTGTGTACCTATTAAGTCCTTTGATACTCACTCCGGCCCCACATCACTTATGTCCACATCCTTTGACTTGACTATTTTCCCTACCATTATTTTAACAATGGTTTCCACCTGTCGACTGTAAGTTGTTGGGGGGGTTTTATGGTGTTTGTTAACAGCTTTCCATGTACCAGGCACTGTACCAAGTACAGGATGGATACAAAATAATCAGGTCCCACATGAGACTTACAGTCTAAGTAGGAGAAAGAACAGGTATTGAAACTTGATTTTGCAGAGGAGGGAACCGAGGCACAGAAAAGTTAAATGACTCACCCAAGGTCGCATGGCAGGCAATTGGTGGAGCCGGAATTAGAACCCAGCTCCTCTGACTCCCCAGCCCGTGTTCTTTCCACCAGGTCATACTGAATCTCTCAAAGGGCAGGGTTGGCATCTACCGACTCTAGCTTGTACTTTCCCAAGTGCTTAGTAAAGTGCAGTGCAGACAGTAAGTGGTCAGTAAATAGTAGTAATAGTAGTAGAAATACACTGTACTTGACCACTTAGGGTAGGATAACAGAAGTATAAGGCACCTTCTTTGTCCACAGGAACTTACACTCTAATAGGAGAGGAAGAAATAGGACTATATAGTTGAAGGAAAATAAATGGGAATGCACAATAGAAACACAAGTGCAAAGGATCGTTATAAATGCACATACTTAAGGGCTAGCCATGGCAGTGGGGTCACTATGACTCAGAATGCCACTTGTTAGTATCAACATGTTTGTCCAAGGTTCAGGGGAGAGAGAGGCTGATCAACTACATAGTTGATTGTGTACCCAGCAGAGATATTTGTGGTGGGAATGTTTACCAAACAGCCTCCTATCATTCTTTCAGGGAACCTGCCCCACCCCACCTTCTCCTTGAAACTTTATCCAACCTCCATTTCCCAGACACTGTCCTCTCTGGGTTCTCCTCCTAGCTCTCACTGCTGCTCGCCAGTTTCTTGGAGGACCTCTGCCTCCCAACCTCTGACAGTGGGATCCCCTCAAGGTTCAGTTCCAGTCTCATTTGCTCCCATGGCTTCAATTACCATCTCTACGCCCAAGAGTTCCAAATAATAAGAATAATAATAATAATGTTGGTATTTGTTAAGTGCTTACTACGTGCCGAGCACTGTTCTAAGCACTGGGGTAGATACAGGGTAATCAGGTTGTCCCACGTGAGGCTCACAGTTAATCCCCATTTTACAGATGAGGTAACTGAGGCACAGAGAAGTTAAGTGACTTGCCCACAGTCACACAGCTGACCAGTGGCAGAGCCGGGAGTCGAACCCATGACCTCTGACTCCGAAGTCCAAGCTCTTTCCACTGAGCCACGCTGCTTCCCTAAAGTCAACCAGGAAGGGACTCGAACCCTCAATCTCTGATCTGGAATCAGACGCCTTAACCATTAGGCCACGCGGTCAGATACAAATCTACATCTCCAGGAAGTTGCCGAAGTAGCCACTGTGGTCTCCTAGTGCTCACCTTAGCCAGCTATTTTTCAGGATTCCTGCAGGGCTGGGACTAGAACCCAGACCTCCTGAGTTCTTTCCACTGCACCGGCAGCACTACCAATGGTCAAACATGGCTTAGTGGAAAGAATCCAGGCCCAGGAGTCAGGGGACCTGGATTTTAGTCCCAACTCTGCCTTTTATGTGCAATGAGTCCTTGGGCACGTCACTTCTCTGGGCCTCAATTTCCTCATCTGTAAAATGGGGATTCAATATCTCTTCTCCCTCCTACTTAGGCTGTAAGCCCCAGGTGAGGCAGGGACTGCGTCTGTCCTAATTGTCTTGTGTTTACTCCAGTGCTTGGAGCATAGTAAATGCGTAACTATCATTATTAATTTTTTCCCAACTCAGGCTGATCCGGCCACCTTACCTTGGTTGCCTGGAGAGCTTCAGAAAGAAGCATGGTTGGGACTTCTCAAACCTTTCACATGCCAGACTTCCCTTTCCTACCTGCAAATCCCCCTCTCAGCTCTTTTGCCACCACCCTCCCTCACCCCTGACAAAACCAAATACTTCATATCAAAAAGCAAGTGTAACACTGTGAGATTTCACCCCACAGAAACCCTGTGTGCGAGCAGCAGCGTGGCCTAATACAGAGAGTACCGGCCGGGTTCTTATCTCACTCTACCATTTACCTGCTACGTGACCTTGGGTGAATCACTTCACTTCTCTGGTCTTCAGTGTCCTCATCTGTAAAATAGGGATTAAATACTTTTTCTCCCCCCTACTTTGGACAGGGACTGTGTCCCACTTGATTATCCGGCACCTAT
The DNA here is from genome assembly GCF_004115215.2 of Ornithorhynchus anatinus. Classification (NCBI taxonomy): domain Eukaryota; kingdom Metazoa; phylum Chordata; class Mammalia; order Monotremata; family Ornithorhynchidae; genus Ornithorhynchus; species Ornithorhynchus anatinus. The sequence continues at coordinate 12,352,614 of NC_041732.1, read as the reverse complement.
CCCATGGTTAAGAACGGTGCTTGACACACAGTAAGTGCTTAACACATGTAATAATAATAATAATAATAATTAATAATAATAGAAGGCACCAAGCAGGTTCGGCTTCCTATCTCCACTGCTTCCTGTCTCCACTCTCAAGGGTCAGTTGGCTGGCCCTGCCCACCCCCCAAATTCTCTCACAGCTGACAACCCCTTTCTCACTTCTTTCCAGGTTCACTATTACTTTTGCCTTCTCCAGTGACCGGCTTATGGAAATTGACCTGAGAACAAAATAATAACAATGATCATCTTTGTTTCATACCACATCTTTCATACAAATTGCTCCCTAGATTCAATAATGCGGTAACACAATTATAGGAGAGTTGCCGATTGAAATAATAGAGGATCATGACAACAAAAGGAGTCCAAACATTATTTACAAAATTTTGTAATTCAGTTATCTACAGTTAGAACTGGGGGAAATCCACCATTTTGCTATTACAAGGGTGCTGGTGACAGCCTTTGATGCATCTCTAATAATAATAATGGTGGTTTTGGTTAAGCACTTTCTATGTGCCAAGCACTGGGCTAAGCATTGTGGTAGATATGAGATCACCAGAACAGATATAGTCCCTGTCCCACATGGAGCTCACAATCTAAGAGGGTGTCTCTGATGTCCTTCCCTCGGGAGCCAGACACCTTCTATTTTCTTTAATGATATTTGTTAAGTGTTTATTATATTCCAGGCACCATACTAAGCACTGGGGTAGATACAAGTTACTCGGGTTGGACACAGTCCATGTCCCACTTGGGGCTCACAGACTTAATCCCTATTTTACAAATGAGAAAACTGAGGCAAAGAAAAGCGAAGTGACTTGCCCAAGATCACATAGCAGATAAGTGGCAGAGCTGGGATTAGAACCCAAGCCTTCCTGACTCTCAGCCCGTGTTCTATCCACTAGATCACGCTGCTTCCGTTTTATTGTTTTCTCCAGAAGCCCTCAGAAAACTGGGCTATCCAGGATAAAACTGGAAGACCAAAAGCGCTAGCCACGGCCCACATTTATTTGATTATTATGATAACACCTATCTAGGCCTCAAGACCCAAAACTGGGTTCTTGTTCATCTTCCTCCTCCTCAAGGATGTACAGAGGGTCCATGAGATCAACTCAATCCATCAGTCAATCAATCAGTGATATTTACTGAGTCCTTACTAAACTAGACTTTAGATTCGCTATGGGCAGAGAAACTGTTGATTCTGCTGTATTTTACTCTCCCAAGCACTTAGTGTAGTTCTCTGCACATAGTAAGTGCTCAATAAATACCATTAATTGACTAATTACTGGGTACAGAGAGCTGTGTAAAGCGCTTGGGAAAGCTCAATACAACAGGGTTGATAGACCCATTCTCTGCTCAGAGGGGGATTCAATACCTGCTGTACCTCCCACTTAAACCATGAACTCTTTGAGGAACAGGGACTGTGTCCACCCTGATTTTCTTATTTCTAGCCCAGTTCTTAGTACAGTACCTGGCTTAAACTTAAACTTTCTATGCCTCAGTTACCTCATCTGTAAGATGAGAGATTTTAGGGAGATCACGCCTGATAATTTCAATTTTCTCAATACAGTAGGTGGCCGGATCATTTGGATCAAGAGATGGGGGAAGCAGGAGGACAAGGGATTTGGGGAGAGACTTAAAAGTCTGGAACAACTGGCGAGGGCATTGAGCATGGGAGTCAATATGGACTGAGGGAATGAAATGTTAGTGACTGGTTGACTGGCTGGCTGGCTGCCTGACTGACTGGCTGGTTGACTATCTGAAGGAATGGCTGGCTGTGGCTGACTATCTGACCGATTGGCTATCTGAATGGCTGACTGACCGACAGACTAACTGGCTGACTGGCTGACTCACTGACTGAATGACTGACTGACTGGCCAATTGACTGATTAATTGATTTTCTCACTGTCTGGCTAAGTGACTATCTGACTGGGTTGGCTGACTCAATGATTTACTGACTGACTGAACGACTGACTGTCTTGCAACTGCCTGACTGACTAGTTGACTGACTGACTGTCCATCTGACTGACTGGCTGGCTGTAACTGACTGGCTGCCTGTCCATCTGATTGATTGTCTGGCTGACTGTGACTGGCTGGCTGACTGGCTGAATGACTGGTTGACTGTCTGACCTGTCTGGTAAACTGGTAGATTGACTGGCTGACTGGCTGACTGGCTTATTGACTGGTTGACTGTCTGACCTGTCTGGTAAACTGGTAGATTGACTGGCTGACTGGCTTATTGCCTGGTTGACTGTCTGACCTGTCTGGTAAACTGGTAGATTGACTGGCTGACTGACTGACTGACTGGCTTACTGACTGACTGGCTGGCTGGCTGGCTGGCTAGATGACTGACTCTACCTTCTCCTGGTTCCTTACATATTGAAGTGACACAGACATTTAGCAGTGCTGCAGTATCACCTCAGTCAGGATATGACTGTGTTGTGGCCTGAATTCTTCCAAGTGTCCAGATCCAAGGAACTGTGCTGGTAGGGTAATAAATTAGGTTTTGCCTCCAATGGCTTTGAAGATGCCACGAGCTCTCTAAGAGCTCAGTGAGATGAAGAGTCAGACAAAAGATTTAGGAAGACATTTTAATATCCTTCATAATTGCCAGTGTCTGGAATTGTTTCCACTGATTAGAAAGCTCCCAGGCCCATTCTCACAGTCCCTTTTCTTCACACTGTCAGGGACACCAGATCGGGGCCAATCCTCCCTGCCCGGAGAAAGGCTTTGGCCTCTGGGATTTTGTCCTGGTCCCAATGTCGATGAAGCTGATGGGAAGGAGTGGCTGTGGTCTGAAGAGATCTGTGGGTAGGATGTCCCATTTAAATTTAATAATAATGTTGGTATTTGCTAAGTGCTTACTATGTGCAGAGCACTGTTCTAAAAGCTGGGGGAGATTCAGGGTAATCAGGTTGTCCCACGTGAGGCTCACAGTCTTCATCCCCATTTTACAGATGAGGGAACTGAGGCATAGAGAAGTTAAGTGACTTGCCCACAGTCACACAGCTGACAAGTGGCAGAGCTGGGATTCGAACCCATGACCTCTAACTCCAAAGCCCATGCTCTTTCCACTGAGCCACACCTGACTTGCCCATAACCTCATTTCTATTAGGTCCAGGGCGTGGACAAATGTGCCCAGCAATGCCCGGCCCTGTCAAGGCACTGCAGGCTCAGAATCGGCTAATTATAATTGTGATATTTGTTAAGAATTTACTCTGTGCCCAGGACTATACTAAGCACTGGGATAAATACAATATAATCAGGTCAGGCACAACCCCTGTCCCATACAGGATTCCCAGTCCATTCATTTATTTAGTCATATTTACTGAGCATTTACTATGTGCAGAATCCTGTACTAAGCACTTGAGAGAGTACATTATAACAATAAACCCGCACATTCCCTGTCCACGATGAGTTTACAGTCTAGAAGGGGAGCAGACATTAATATAAATTTTTAAAAATTCCAGCTGTATACATAAGTGCTGTAGGACTGGAAGTGGGGATGAACAAAGTGAGCAAGTCAGGGCAATGCAGAAGGGAGTGAGAGAAGAGGAAAAGAGGGCTTAGTCAAGGAAGGCCTCTTGGAGGAGATGTGTCTTCAGTAAGGCTTTGAAAGGGAGGGAAAATAATTGTATGTCAGATTTGAGGAGGGAGGGCATTCCAGGCCAGAGGAAGGATGTGGGCGAGGGGTCGGCAGTGGGATGGAGGTACAGGGAGAAGGTTAGCATTACAGGAACAAAGTGTGCGGGCTGGGTTGTAGTAGAAAAGTGAGGTGAGGTTTGAGGGGGCAGGGTGATTGAGGGCTTTGGAGCCACTGGTTAGGAGTTTTTGTTCTATGTGGAGGTGGATGGACAACCACTGGAGTTTCCTGAGGAGTGGGGAAACATGCTGTGAACATTTTTATAGAAAAATGATCCGGGCAGCAGAGTGAAGTATGGACTGGAGTGAGGAGACACAGGAGTCTGAGAGGTCGGCAAGGAGGCTGATAAAGTAATCAAGGTGGGATAGTAGGCTAAGTGGTCGTATTAAAGTGGTAGCAGTTTGGATGGAGAGGAGAAGGAGGATTTTAGCAGGGTTGTGAAGGTGGGATCGAGAGGATTTAGTGACGGATTGAATTCGTGGGTTGAATGAGAGAGGAGTGAAGAATAACGCCAAGTTTATGGGCTTGTGAGCCGGGAAGAACAGTGGTGCCGTCTACAGCGATGGGAAAGTGATGGGGAGGACAGGGTTTTGGTGGGAAGATAAGGAGTTCTATTTTGGACATTTTAAGCTTGAGGTGATAGGAGGACCTCCATGAGGAGATTTCTTGAAGGCAGAAGGAAATGCAAGACTGCAGAAAGGGAGAGAAATAAGAGCTGGAGTTATAGATTTGTGTATCATCCACATAGAGGGTTGAAGCCATTGAGTGAATGAGTTCTCCAAGGGAGTGGGTGTAGATGGAGAACAGAAGCGGACCCAGAACTGAATCTTGAGGGACCTCCACAGTTAGGGGGTGGGAGGCTAAGGAGAGGGAGAAAATGTGTTTAATCCCCATTTTACAGATGAGGAAACAGAGGCTGAGGGATGTTAAGTGACTTGCCTAAGGTCATACGGCAGTCAGGGAACGAGATTAGGGCCTGACTCCCAGGCTCTTTCCACCAGGCCATACGGTTTCTCAGCTCCGTTCTTGGGGGTGGTAACGATAGGTGATGACAGCTCATTCCTTCCCATGAGCCTGGCCCTTTGGCAGGATTTTAGCTGGATCACGCCCAAAGTCAACCCCAACTCACCGCACTTACCGCTTCTGACACATGGCTTCTTGATGGTGGAGGAGCAGGTGCACGGAACCAGACTGCCGCTTTTAACGGCTTTTTAATCGGACGGAGCAGATTGAAGGAGGCGAATCCGAGACTTCCGACTCCAGCCAGAAGGCATTGCCTTTGGGAAGGGACAGAGTCGGCTCTCAAAGGATGGTCCCCACAGGGGGAGGTGGAATGATTGCCTGAGACCTCTAGGAAGACTCGGAGAAGGAGCAGGCAGGGAAGTGGGGAGTCCAGACTTGGGGGTTCTCATGTTGTTAAGGAAGAAAACTTCTTCCTCCTTTCACCGATCCACTTCACTGGGAAAGAGCTGAGCGGGACACTCAGTGATTGGTGTTGAATGGATAAAAGCCTGTAGAGGTATGAAAGGAGAAAGAAATGGAGTATGGGATCCGGAAAGTGCCGCCCTGTTCTGCTCGGCCTCCTCTGATTATCTCTTTTTGTATTTGCTTTTTCTCTCCTCTGGTAAGCCATAAAAAAGGGCCAAAGAAGTGAAAGATAAATTACTTCCCATTCATTTCATCTCCCTCACACTCTCCTCAGCAGGAGGGCTTTATCTCTTTGTCCTGTGGATTAATAAAATCAGCACTAGTTACTTTAGAGATGGCTCAATTATCAGCTATCAGTAGAGATTGACAGACCTCCTGGGAGAAACGGCAGGCCACACCTCATTAGAGACTAGATGCTCTCCTGCCCTTGACCATCACAGGCATTAATCCCTTCCCGTACCAGGACTGGGTGGTCCCCTGAGGGATGAACAGCAGCAGAGCAAGGTCATTTAGGCAGGACCCACCTGCTGTTCAACTAACTGAGGCTCAGGAGGTGAGGGGTGACGGGCCTGAATGAGCTGCCGATTTTCTCTCTGTGACTGGAAGCTCGTTGTGGACGGAGAAAGTGTCTACTAACTCTGTTGTATTGTACTCTCCCAAGCAATTAGTACAGTCCTCTGCACACAGTAAGGGTTTAATAAGGACCATCGATTGACTGATTGATTGATGGATTGAGTGAGGCTCTGCCCACTCCTTACCAAATTTTCAGTCAAGGGCACCAGGATCTGTAATTTCCTAATAGTCTAATTCATTGCTGTGAGGAGATGCTCAATAAATACTACTACTATTACTACTACTAATAATAATAATTATGGTATTTATTAAGGGCTTACTATGTACCAAGCATTCTTTTCAGCACCGGGGTAGATAGAAGGTAATCATGTTGGACCCAGTCCCTGTCCCACATGGAACTCACAGGCTTCATCCCCATTTTACAGATGAGGTCCCTGAGGCACAGAAAAGTAAAGTGACTTGCCAAGGTCACCGGTCAGACAAGTGGCAGAGCCAGGGATTACAACCCACGACTAACAGTAAGTTCATTTAATCATTCAGTCATATTTATTGAGCACTTACTATATGCAGAGCACTATACTAAGTGGTTGGGAGAGTACAGTACAACAATAAACAGTCACTTTCCCTGCCCACGATGAGTTTAAAGTCTATTAATCGATAGCAGTTGCTGGATCTGCAGTGCCTTGGAGTGGGCTGAGGCTACAATTTACCTGAGATTCAGGAGCCTGATCACAAACCTGCCCCCCATGAGCCCCTCCAGACTCCACCTCCCCAATTCTTGGACAGGAAGAGAGGAAACATGTCGGGGATTGGCTGGGCTACAGGGGACTAAGTTGAGCGGGAAGGCACGGAGTGGAAGCACAGCCGAGGAATTGGAAAGCTCATTTCTCTACCTGGAAACTGCCCTTATGGCACCCACTCCCAGGGTCTTGTTCGGACGTGACTGGAGGGCAGGAGGGAGTTTCTGGGAGAAGAGGACCTTGCCAAGTGAAGGTGGAAATAGTCCGTGTGGTGGAAATGAAAAGGCAACTTGCTCCCGGGGTCCTGGCTTGCGCTTCATTTGCTTAGCTATTTCCTGCTCATCATATCATCACCATCAACATCTCCCTAGCACGGCAGCTGGATTTCCCAGAGGGCCTCCTGGCCTCTCCCCACTGCTTCTGTGACGATAAACAGAGCCCCGAACAAGCCGCTGTGAAAAAGAGGCAGAAAATAAATGTAATTTACTGGGTACCCAAGGCCCTGGAACTGACTAGACCCTGCCCCCTGCACCCCTGCATGAAGGCCGTCAAAGCTGCTGCAGATTTCCCATTAGTGCCCTGTCTTGACTTGCCTCGAGAGTCTTCAGTGTCTGTGGGATTGGCCGGGCTCCCTGGGCAGATGATTCCATTATCGGCCCCATTGTTATCATCGCCCGGGAAGGAGACAGCGCAACTTTACAGGGCAGACCAGGCTGGGGTCAGAGAGACTCTCACCGTCTTTAAACACCTGGCAGGAGAAGGGAGAAAGGGCGGTTAAGGGGGAGAGACTGACAGGGAGAGAGACAAGGGTGGGGGGAGAGAGGGGAAAAGATGAGAAGAAGGAAAGGGAGAAGGAGAGGGAAAATGAAGAAAAGAGGGAGAAGGGCAAGGAGAGCTTGAAGAAGTGCACTGTTTGAGAAGTAGTGTAACAGAGAAGAAAGGCCAGGCCTGGGAGTCAGAAGACCTGCGTTCTAATCCCAGCTCTTATTGTTCTAAGCGCTTGGGAGAGTATATTATACCAGAGTTGATAGTCACTTTCCCTGTTTACAGTCTAGAAGAAGAGTTTAAAGTCCAGAGGACGGATAATAATAATAATGTTGGTATTTGTTAAGCGTTTACTATGTGCAGAGTAACTGTTCTAAGCGCTGGGATAGATACAGGGTAATCAGGTTGTCCCACATGAGGCTCACAGTCTTAATCCCCATTTTACAGATGAGGTAACTAAGACACAGAGAAGTTAAGTGACTTGCCCACAGTCACACAGCTGGCAAGTGGCAGAGCCGGTATTCGAATCTCTGACTCCCAAGACTCTCTTTCCACTGAGCCACGCTGGATCAGGAGGTGCTGCCTTCTCCATTCCCCAGAGAGCAAAAAAACTTCCCTCCTTGCTGCGGTGGTGGTTTCTAGGTTCATCCACTGGATCCCTGGCCGGGAGACAGACGGCAGTGCCTGACCCAACGTCAGTAGGCCTCAGAACCGATACCTCAAACAGAGAAGGGTTCATTCATTCGATAGTATTTATTGAGCTCTTACTATGTGCAAAGCACTGTACTAAGCGCTTGGAATGTACAATTCGGCAACAGATAGAGACAATCCCTGCCCAGTGACGGGCTTACAGTCTAATCGGGGGAGACAGATGGACAAAAACAAGACAACGGAGGAGGGTCTGGCTTCCGGACTACCTGCTGGGTTAGGAGGCCTCAGGTGGGGGACCAGGGCACTCTGGGCAGGGCCCTGCTCTTGCCTGCTCACTGCTTCCCAAATTGGAAGTGTTTCCCAGCCAAAAAGGGGATGCCCCACACAGGGAGGTGCTGACTGACAGAGAGCTAGTGGGTGGGAAGTTGGATGACAGGTAGCTCCGTGTGAGGTTGAGGAGCCCATGCCAAGGATCGGGGGTGGGGGGAACATATTTCCTCACCTTGGAAGACAGGACTGCAGGCATCACGTGGGACAACAGCTCACAAAGATTGTGAGCTCCTCGAGGAACAGGACCTGGATTTAATTAACAATAATGGTGTAGTGGATAGAGCTGGTGCCTTGGAGTCAGAAGGTCACGGGTTCTAATCCCACCTCTGCCACGTGTCGGCTGTGTGACCTCGGGCAAGCCACTTCACTTCTCTGGGCCTCAGTTACCTCATCTGTAAGACAGGGATTGAGGCTGTGAGGCCCATGTGGGACAGGGCCAGTGACTAACCCGATAGGCTTGTATCTACCCCAGTGCTTAGTAGAGTGGCTGGCATGGAGTAAGCACTTAACAAATACCATAGTTTTTATTATTATTAATAACAATAATAACTGTGGTATTTGTTAAACTCTTACTCTGTGCCAAGTACCGTACTAAGGGTTGGGATAGATACAAGATCGTCAGATCCCAGGCAGGGTTCACGGTGTAAGTAGGAAGGAGAACAGATTTGGATCCCCATTTTGCAGATGAGGAAACTGAGGAACAGAGAAGTGGCGGAGCCGAGATTAGAACCCTTTTCCTCTGACTCCCAGGTTCTTGCTCTTTGCACTAGGCCACGCTGCTTCACCTAAATACAATTTCCCAGCACTTAGTACAGTGCTGCGCACTCAGTAAGGATTTGATAAATACTATTATTACATGGGCTGCGGGGCCTCAGACAGACCATATCTGTCACCCCACACCTCAGAAGAGGCCTCCATTTCAGTTAATCGATCAAGAGTATCGTGCAGAACATTGCACTAAACACTTGGGAGAGAGCACTGGCCTGGGAGTCAGAGGAGCTGGGTTCTAAACTCGGCTCTGCCACTTTTCTGCTGTGTGAACTTGGGCAAGTCACTTATCATCTCTGTGCCTCAGTTACCTCGTCTGTAAAATGAGGCTTAAGACTGCGAGCTCCATGTGGGACAGGAACCGTGTCCAACTTGATTAGCTTGTATCTACTCCAGCGCTTAGTACAGTGCCTGACACATAATAAGTGCTTAACAAATACGATAAAAAAACTCTGACATTTGCCTGTTGGGTGACCTTGGGCGAGTCATCAAACTTCACAGTTTCCTGTAGACCATAAACTCCTTGTGGACAGGGATCTCGACTACAACTCCGTTGCACTGTGCTTTCTCAAGAGATTAGTGCAGTGATCAGCACACAATAAGCTCTCGATAAATGCACCTGGCACATTCTAAGCTCTTAACAACTACTGCTCAAAAAAAATAAATACCACTGACTGATTGATTTCCTCATCCGTAAAATTGCAATAAAATCCTACTCCCTCCTACTTAGACTGTGAGCCCCAGATGGGCCAAATTATCTCGTATCTACCTCAGGACTTAGTTCAGTACTTGGCCATATAGTAAATGCTTAACAAATCACATCATTATTATTATTATTATTATTAATTAGTAGAGAAAGTCCGTGCCTCAAGGATCAGGGATATGTCTCTCCCTAGCTGAGAATATAGATACTACAATAAATTACCACTAGTAGGAAACAGTGGCGAATTAATAATAATAATAATGGTATTTGTTAAGCCCTTCTGTGTGCCAGGCACTGTTCTAAGCGCTGGGATGGATACCGGCAAATTAGGGTGGACACAGTCCCTGTCCCACGCTGAGCTCGCGGTCTCAATCTCCATTTAATAGATGAGGGAACTGAGGCACAGAGAAGTGAAGTGACTTGCCCAAGGTCACCCAGCAAGCAATTGGCAGAGCTGTTGGAAGCCAAGATGAGGGAGGGAGTTCCAGGCAGAAGGGAGGGACGAAGCAAGAGATCAGAAGTAAGAGAGGGGAATGAGGCACAGTGAGTAGGTGGGTTTGAGGGCAGTGAAGCGTGTGAGCTGGGGTGTAGTAGGGGAGGACCGAGGGAAGCAAAAGGAGATGAGCTGACTGTGGGCCTTAAAGCCAATGGACAGGACTTTCTCCTTGATGCAGAGAGAAATGGACAACCGCTGGAAGTTCTTGAAGACACGTGGAGAATGAAATTTAAGAAAAATGATTTGGACAGGACCCTCAAAACCCCCTGAAAATCACATCTCCTCCAAGAGGCCCTCCCAGACTAAGTCCTCTACTCCCTCTATCCACCCTCCCCTCTGGGTCGACTATGCATTTGGTTGCCTACCCCTTAAGAACTTTGATATTTACCCCAGCCCCACAATACTTATGTAAAAATTCTTGCTCTCTACTACTTCCCTTATCCTTAATCTAATATAATGTTTGTCTCCCTGCCCGAAGACTCTAAGGTCCTTGTGGGCAGGGATCACACCTACCAACTCTAGCGTACTGTACTTTTTCAAACCCTTAATGCAGTGCTCTGCACACTGTAAGTGCTCAATAATTGATTGATTGATTGACTTGAGAAGTAGCATGGCCTAGTGGAAAGAGCACAGACTTGGGAGTCAGAGTTCATGGGTTCTAATTGCGGCTCCGCCGCTTGTCAGCTGTGTGACTTTGGGCAAGTCACTTCACTTCTCTGGGCCTCAGTTACCTCATCTGTAAAATGGGGATTAAGACTGTGAGACACGTGGGACAACCTGATAACCTTGTATCTACCCCAGCGCTTAGAACAGTGCTTGGCACATAGTAAGCGCTTAACAAATACCATCATCATTATTATTATTAACACAGGCCTGGGAGTCAGAGGATCTGGGTTCTAATCTCAGTTCCGCTACTTGTCTGCTCTATCATCTTGGGCAAGTCGCTTAACTTCTCTGTGCCTCAGTTTTCCCAACCGTAAAATGGAGGGGTGGTCAATCCCTCCTACTTAGACCATGAATGCCGTATGGGACAGGGACTGTACCTATTATGCATATACTGTATCTACCTCAATGCTTAGTACAATGCTTGGCACGTAGTAAGCACTTAACAAATACCCCAGTGATGATTAGTATTAGGGGAGAGTCTGGAGGTTAGTGCAGTAGTCAGAGTGGGCTACGAGAAGGGTGGCACCAAGGTGGAGAAGAAGGGCGCTCTACCACTTCCTGCACCCAAATCTGGCGCCATTCCGGAAGACCACAGATGTGGGATTTGGGGGTGCAGGGCTCCAAAACCCAGGAGAAACCTAGACTCCCTCATCTCCCAGCTCCTCTCCTAAGTCTCCAAAACTCAGACTGCAGAAACTCTGAGTGCCCCAACAGCAGAACTGTGAATATGCCCTGCAGCTTTGAGAACAGTTCTTCTCACTCCACACCTTAACGCCTTAATCCAGTTAAGCAAAACCCTAGTGAATCATTTAAAGGGAGGGAAAAAAGCTTCTTTGATTTGTTTATTACAATGGACCAGAAATAGAGGCTCTTTTGCTCTTGTTCCTAAACCATGGACAGATCTATTCCTGAACAGTTAATTATGGTATTTGTTTAGCACTTACTATGTGCCAGGCACTGTATTAAGCACTGGGGTGGATACAGGCAAGTCAAGTTGGACACAATTCCTCTTCCACGTGGGGCTCCCAAACTCCATCCCCATTTTACAGATGAGGTAACTGAGGCCCAGAGAAGTGAAGTGACTTGCCAGAGGTCACACGGCAGACCAGTGGCAGAGCCGGGTTTAGAAACCATGACCTTCTGACTCCCAGGCCTGGGCTCTACTCGATTAGACTGTAAGCCCGTCAAAGGGCAGGGACTGTCTCTATCTGTTACCGATTTGTACATTCCAAGCGCTTAGAACAGTGCTCTGCACATAGTAAGCGCTCAATAAATACTATTGAATATACCATGCTGCTTCACAATGGAGTGCAGTGTTTATTCCCCACTGGCTCCTACCCTTTATCCCTCCATGACCAGCCCCACCGTGCCAGACACCTCCACCCTCAACCCGGACAACCTTGCTGTCAACCTGGACAGGGAGATTTTCCAAAAAGAGTTCCGCTACTCCATTCTACTTCCTCCTTTTCAATAATAATAATACTTGTGGTATTCATTAAGTGCTTACTATATGCCAAGCACTGTTCTAAGCACTGGGGCAGATACCACGTAATCAGGTAAGTGCATCAGACACAGTCCCTGCCCCACATGGGGCTCGCAGTCTTGGTCCCCATTTTACAGGTGAGATAACTGAGGCACAGAGAAGTTAAGTGACTCACCCAAGGCCACACAGCAGACATGTGGTTGAGCCGGGATTAGAATCCACGTCCTCTGACGTCTAGGCGCTGGCTCTCCACCCCCACCTCACACACACACACTCCAGGGACGGCCAGACGTAACTGGATGCTCCTCCGGGGAATGCTGATTGGGATGGGTTTTGCTGCCCCAGTTCTACTGCCCACACCGAATGGCTGGATGTGAGCAATCCTGTGCCTAGAAATAAAATTGATGAATGATAGGGACTTGGGCCACTCCTTTCTAGCCCTTTCCCACTGAGTTAAAGTCAAAGAGCCAGCAACTTCTACAAGAACTTACCAGTACCTGCCCTCCGGACAAAAAAAACCAAAAAAAACCAACAAGGGGGCAGGCAGCTGAATGGACACAGGGAGAGAAAGAAGGAGAGAGAGAGGGAGAGAGTCCATCTTTACACCATTCATGAGTCAAAGGAGAAAGATCCCTCCAGACAGTGACTATTCATATCGCAATTTACGCCGATGTGTTTATGTGCAGTTGTGCAGTCTCCTCTGCCACAGTTCCCGGGAGAATCCTTGGGAGACAGGAAGAATCACAGGGCAGGAGTGCCTGTTGTCCTGAGGAGAAGCAGCATGGCCGAGTGAATAGAGCAAGGGCCTGGGTGTCACAGGGACCTGGGTTCTAATCCCCGGTTCCACCACTTGCCTGCTGTTTGAGCTTGGGCAAGTCACTTAACTTCTCTGTGCCTCAGTTACCTCATCTGTAAAAGGGGGATTAAGACTGTCGAACCTCTCGTGGGACTTGGACCGTGTTCAAACTGATTAGCTCGAATCTACCCCAGCGCTTAGTACAGTGGGGTACTAAGCACATAGGAGGCACTTAACAAATACTATAAAAGAAAGAGATTGCACATTTCCGGAAGAAAGCACACTGGGCTACTTCCACTTTAGCACTTCCATGCCTCCTAAGCCCTTGGGTACTCATTTGATCAATTGTATTTATTGAGCACCTATTATGTGCAATGCACTGTACTACAGTACTTGGAAAAATACAACACAAGTCACATTCCCTGCCCACAGGGAGCTTCCACTCTAATAGAGGAGAGAGTCATAAGCAGTGAAATCAGAATAAATTGAATGTTCAATCAACGATATAGATAATAATAATAATTATGGTATTGGTTAAGCGCTTAGTAAGTGCCAGGCACTGTACTAGACGCTGAGGCACTTTACTAAGGGCCGAATGCCCGCAAATCCTGAGAAAGAGGTACAGAAGCAATAGAGGACCGTTGAAACTTAAAGTCCGGCGGGGGAGACGGGCATTGATATAAATAAATGTTAGAGAAGCAGTATGACCGCGAGGAGAGAGCGCGGGCCTGAGAGTCAGAGGATCTGGGTTCTAACCGAGGGTCCGCCACTCATCTGTTCCGTGACCTTGGGCAAGTCACTTCACTTCTCTGTGCCTCAGTTTCCTCATCTGTAAAACGGGAATTAAGACTGTTAGCCCCATGTGGGGCATGGCCTGCGTCCAACCCCATTAGCTTGTGTCAGTGCTTAGTCGAGGGCCTGGTGCATAGTAGGCGCTCCATTATGGGCAAGGAACATGTCTGGTAATTCTGCTGTACTCTCCCAAGTGCTTAGAATAGTGCTCTGCACATTTTAAATGGTCAATAGATACCACTGATTGAATAATAAATACCATTTTAAAACATGATTAATTTTGCTATTTGTAAAACACATATAACGATGTTTTTTACATCATTATCGTACTAAATGCTAGGTAGGGACAAGGTAATCAGTTTGGATATAGTCTCTGTTCCACATGGGGCTCAGAGTCACTGTTAGCAGTGATTTCCATCCTGGGGGTATTTCCTGGGGATAGGCCGTACTTAGTAAATATTTCTGTGGGCTGGTAAATATTGGTACTTGTTTGCACACTTTCCTTAATGCTTAAGGGAGGGTTCTTTTTGGTTCTACATGCAGTATCCCACAAGTGATACAAGTGTCTATAATAAAATTCCCTATTTTTATCATTGCTTTTCATTCTGAACTCCAGTCTCTAAACCTCTTTCATTGGCAAACTTCCATGCTAGGCTGGCTGACTGGGACTCCATGGGGCAAAGCGAATAGATTTGCCGGTCTCCAAGTGCACCAGAGGACATTAGCAGGAGGGAGGGAATCGTACTGCAACAATCGGATTTGACATGGTTAGAGCCTCTTCACTTTCCTTCCTCCGAGACCGAAAGGACCAGCCCTGGATTCATTTCGCACACTTTGGGATTAATAAAGCATCAACCCCCTAATGAAAAATTGGCATCATCACCAAACAACGCTTATTTGGCTCCTCCGTAAGGGTGATTTCCGAAGGCTCACTATGGCTTTGCCCTCCAAATTCTTACGTTCTAAAGAGACATATGACGGTACACACTTCCAAAAATGATCCTCACTTTAAAACAATGGTGTTAAGGATAGTTTTATTGTCGAGACTGTAGACAGTCCCTCTAGACTGTAAGCTTTTTAGGGGCAAGGAATGTGTCTGCTGCACTGCACTCTCCCAAATGCTGAGTGCAGTGCTCTGCACATAGTAAGCTCCCAATAAATGCCACTGATTGATTTATTGTTTAGCATATGCCTCTCTCTGCTGGAGGCCATGCCGTTTGTTGACACTTCCTTCAAGCCTCACCGGGAGGTCCCAGAGAAGAGTTCTAGTCTTCTGTATGGATAGATCAGAATAATAACAGTGATAATAATTGATAATAATAATTATAATATCATTGTTTTTAATGTTATTTTTTAAGCACCTACTGTGTGTCAATCACTGTGCTAATCTCTGGGGTAGATAGAAGAGGATCGGGTCGAACACAGTCCCTGTCCTACATAGTGCTCATTTACAGATGAATTAACTGAGGCCCAGGGAAGTGAAGTAAATTGCCCAAGATCACACGGCAGACAACTGGCAGAGCCAGGATTAGAACCCCGGTCCTTCTGACTCCAGCACTGTAAGAGGTTCTGGGATCGATACAAGCTAAGCAGGGCCCAATCCCTGTCCCACACGGAGCTTCCAGCCTAAGGCCCTGCATATATTAACCATCCCCAAATCTATCTCTCCATTCTCTTTCCCCTCCTGTCATTATTGTGTGTCTGCTCCCGCTCTAGATGGTAAATTCCTTGAAGGCGGAGAAGGTGTCTACTACTCCTATCGTACACCCCTAAACGCTCACTACAGGGCACTGCGGGCAGCTGGCGTGCGGCTAAATGTGATCGATCGATTAAGCGATCGATTACTTGGTAACCAGTCAGGTGTGGCTGTCAGGGTGCCATGGCTGGGGCTCGTAGACGGAGCCATCTGGATGCAGACACACGCAGACGTTACTTTGAACAGAGCCAGTTGGAGAGGAGGCCCTGTCTGACATCCCCCATTCGCACAGGAAGCCAGGCTGGGAGGGGTGTGGCGGGGGGGAAGGGGAGGGTCCTGGCTGAGGTCCATAGCCGCTCTTTCCCCGCTGGGAATGCTCAGCAGACTGTAATGAGTCTGCCCGGGGCTCTGGAGATGAGAAGGCAGCACTGGTGCCCAGTGATAGTTATCAGGAGAGACTGTTGGAGAGACTCCACAGTATCTTTTCCCATCGCCCCATCCCAGCCCCCAAAACCCTCCAGGGGAGGTTGTTCCCATGCTTCCCTCCCCCGCATCCCCTGGCCTGGCCAATGGGAGCCTTGGGACAGACGGGACCCTCCCCGCCAGCTGGACCGGGGCAGGGTCAACCCACCGGCTTCACGTTGGAAACTGGAAGCGCTTCGTAATTCACGTAGCGTCTCTTAGCCGAGCAAAACCTGCTCACCCTGGAGCGCTGAAACCGCACTGTGCGAGTTCGAACAGTTGAGAGGTTCTGCTTTCCTCCCCGTCCCTTTACTGGGAAAGAGTCAGGGGTGGCCCCGTCCCTCAGGGCCCCGCGGCCCAGCTCCGTGGTGGGGCTAGCTGGGGAGACGGTTTGGCTCATAACGACCCTTTTGCAAAGGAGCCTGGGCCTCGACCGGCTGCCTTGTGCCTCTTCCCCCCTCCCGCTGCTTGCCCTGAGTAAGCGATGCCATCTGCTAGCCTTCGAACCCAGGGCTGGTGCCCGACTTCTTGCCAACACTCCAGGCAGCCTCGGGGATCTGTTGCCACTTAGCTCCTCGCCGTTCCGGGTCCGGTCGCGTCGGACCCGATCGCATCCTCACCACCCTGGGGAACGGCCAAAGTAGCAGCAGTCAACTCTCAGCGGAAGGGCTGCGGCAGGGAGGAAATCCTACGCTCGGAGGAAGGACCCCAGCGGGGAAGAGACCCGACTTTCAGCAGAGGGGACCCCAGCGGGGAAAACCACGACATGCCACTCTCAGCAGAAGGATCCCAGCAGAGATAACACTCGACTCTCAGCAGAGGGGACCCCAGCAGGGAGGGGACCTGGACTCCGAGCAGAATAACCCCAGCAAGGGGGAGACAAGCAACTTTCCATCTCAGCTGTCCAGCTCATCTCCGCCCCAGTCCTAAAGCCCATCCCAGGCCTGCCGTGTCACAGAGAAAGCTCCATCCATCTCCCCTAGAAGCATCTGCGAGAGAAGTTCTGCTCCTTTACCGTCTCCCCACCCACCACCTCCCACGATGCTGCTCCAACCGTTCACTTCGGTTCTTCCATCTCCTCACAGCCTCACTTGGTCTCCTTTCCCCTCCTCTTTCCTAACCACACCATAGTTCCAAGCGGTCAACGGGATAATAATAATTGTGCTGTTGTTTAGAGCGTCTCAGGTGCAAAACACTGTACGACGCACTGGGATTGATTCAATACAAGCTGACCAGGAGCAGTCCCTGCCCCACATGGGGCTCACAATCTAAGAGGGAGGGAGAACAGGTTTTTTAACCCCCATGTAACAGATGAGGCAGCTGAGGCGCAGTGAAGTTAAGCAACTTGCTCAGGGTCACACAGCAGCCAAGTGGCAGAACCAGGATGAAAACCCAGGTCTTCCAGCTCCCAGATCTACGCTCTTTCCACCAGATTATGTCGCTAGATTTTGGAAGCACCCACAGGTTACCTCCAAGAGACCCAGAATTTATAATCTAATAATAAGTGAGTCATGCCAGACAAACATACAGTACATGGAGGGGATGTTATATTTTTGATATGTCCAAGGGAAGACTTCATCATCATGATAATCAATGGCATTTACCGAGCGCTTACTATGTGAAGAGCACTGTACTAAGTGCTTGGGAGAGTACCAACCGTGTTGGTAGACATGCTCCCTGCCCACAATGAGCTTACAGTCCAGAGAGCCTTGCTCCTTGTTAATCTGCTTCAGCTGAAGTTTCATTTTTCTTCTCAAGGAGGTTTTTGTTTAGAGCGGCTGAATACATTAAAATTAAAAACCCTTGGAAATCTATGCCACAGTGTACACACACATACCCACACTCACTCACAACCCCCAACCGAGTTCATTGATTACCAAAACACTTAGAGAACTAGCATGGCTCAGCGGAAAGAGCCCGGGCTGGGGCATCGGAGGCCATGGGTTCGAATCCCGGCTCCGCCCTTTGTCAGCTGTGTGACGGTGGGCAAGTCACTTCACTTTTCCGGGCCTCAGTTCCCTCATCTGTCAAATGGGGATTAACTGTGAGCCTCGCGTGGGCCAACCTGATTCCCCTGTATCTACCCCAGTGCTTAGAACAGTGCTCTGCACCTAGTAAGCGCTTAACAAATACCAACATTATTTAAACACTCTGAGAGGGAGGAATGGGGCAAGGCTCTGATAGCGGGATAGAGAATGGGTCAGTTCGTCAAGGAAAGCTTCCTGGTGGAGTTGGGTTTTGAGCTGTGACTTAAAACTGCAAGGCGGCTGGTATAGTCAAAGGGGAGGCTATTTCATTCATCGTAAGGGGGGCCAGCTTGGGCCCAGTTCAGTGATGGAAGAGAGAGGATTGAGCGTGAGGATCTCCAAAGGCACCAGCTATATTGATTCCCACTTCCTTTTTTAACGTTCTCAACCCTCTGGAGATACAACCTACTCAATCCTCCGGGCAGCCCGAGAGTCAGGACTAACAGCTCCTCAGGGACTTCCTCAAGG
This sequence comes from Ornithorhynchus anatinus, assembly GCF_004115215.2. Classification (NCBI taxonomy): domain Eukaryota; kingdom Metazoa; phylum Chordata; class Mammalia; order Monotremata; family Ornithorhynchidae; genus Ornithorhynchus; species Ornithorhynchus anatinus. The sequence continues at coordinate 12,334,091 of NC_041732.1, read as the reverse complement.
AATCAGCGGCGGCGGCTAGAAAGGCAACTCAGGATTCCCACTGCTAAACTCCACCCACTAAGCCACACTGCCTCTAGATTCCAAGAGCTGGGGTTCCCCTCCTGGCTCTTCATGCTGCTGACTTCAAAGTTCTCTCCGGAGCAACCCATATCTCAGAGTGCACAGAAGAGAGGGGAAAATACAACCAAACTCCCTCCACTCAATTTACCGCTTCAGGGAAGCAGCACGGTCTAGGGGTTAAAGCACAGGCCTGGGAGTCAGAAGGACCTGGGTTCCAATCCCAGTTTGCCACTTGTCTGCCTTGTGACCTTGGCCAAGTCACATGACTTCTCTTGCCTCAGTTACTTTATCTGTAAAATGGGGATGAAGAATGGGAGGTCCTTGTGGGGCAGATACTGTCTAACCGGAATACGAGATGTTCTTCCCCTCGACTCTATTTATTGCCATTGTTCTTGTCTGTCCATCTCCCCCGATTAGACTGTAAGCCCGTCAAACGGCAGGGACTGTCTCTATCTGTTGCCGACTTGTTCATCTCAAGCGCTTAGTACAGTGCTCTGCACATAGTAAGCGCTCAATAAATACTATTGAATGAATGAATGAATGAATACTGTAGTGCTTAGAACAGTGCCAGGCACATAGTAAGCGCTTAACAAATACCATTAAAAATTGCTTACTAGGTCTAAAACACTGTACTAAATGCTGGGATAGATAATCAGGTCACACACTGTCCCTGTCATTCATGGGACTCACAACCTAAGCAGGAGGGAAAACCGGGATCAAATCCCCACTTGACAGATGTGGAAAATGAGGCACAGAGAAATGAAGTCCCACAGCGGGCAAGTGACAGAGCTGGGATTTGAACCCAGGTCTCCTGACTCCCAGGTCTCTGCTCTTTCCATGCTGGTTCTTATATAGTCAGTATAAGGAGATAGCTAGGGTGGCCATTTCTCTGGTGCTGTACTGGACAGTCTGATTTTCAGCTGGTTTGTCCCCTGTCTGCTGCTGTTGCTGTATGTGTGTGTGTTTGTTGTGTGGGTTTGTGTGTCTGTGTGGGCAGCGTGAGGGTCATCAAAGAGGAGGTCGGTAAAGGGGTGTCCCATATTCTTGAATGCCATCAGAAGCCGCCAAGCCAGGACCAGCCCCAGAAGGAATATGGCCAGCAGCATCCTTTTTTTATCAACAAAGAAAGGTGACTCCAATGCATCCTATGAACTCTGAGTTAATCAATCAATCAAAGGCATTTGCTGAGCATTTACTCTGTGCAGAGCACTGTATTAAGCACCTGGGAAAGTACTATACAAAGGGGTTCGCATAGGCGTTCCCTGCCAACAACAAGAATAATAATAGTGGTGTACGTTCATCAGTCGATCTATCAGTGGTATTTATTGAATGCTTACTATGTGCAGAGCATTATGCTAAAACTTGGAAGGGTATAATACAACAGACTTAGCAAATGGTCCTCAAGGGTCCATTTGTTGGTGGGGGCCCTTCCGGAAATCGAGACTGCCTCCGCCCACACGGATGCCTGCCACACTGACTTGGACCCCTTTGGGAAGCTTCCCAAGTCGGCCTCATTCCAGTGGGCGTGGGAGCTCGCACGGTGGGAAAACGTGAGCTCAGAACGAGAGGGCGTCATTCGAAAGCCGCCTGAGAGAGGGACTTAACCGTGCTGAGCTCCCACACCAGGACAGAGATCAGAATAGGAATCACCGCATTGATTACTGAGGGCTTACTACATGCTAAGGTGATGAGACCGGACTCGGTCCCTGTCCCGCTCGGGATTCTCTCCCAAGAGCTTAGTACAGTGCTCTGCACGCAGTGAGCGCTCAGTAAATATGACTGACCGACTCAAATCTATATTATCTCCATTTTACAGGTGGGGAAACTGAGGCCCAGAAAGGTTAGGTCACTTGCCCAGAGTCACAGAGCGGGCCAACGGTAGATCTGGGACTAGGACCCCGGGTCTCCTGAATGCGAAACCGGTGCTCTTTCCACCGAGCCACCTCCAGGCCAACGAGAGTTCGTCGCCCAACGGATACTCGGCCTCCCCATTTCTCTGTCGTCCCTCTTAGAAATGGGGACCTCTATCCTCCTTCCTTTCTCCCATTCCCTCCTGAAGAGAGTGTGCAAAAAGTGCTCTCCGCCTGCTGACCGTTGGGCTTTAGAGTTCATAAAGGAAAACCAAAATAGCTTTTGAATTGAAATTGCACAATGGGGCGTGAGGAGGAAGGGGGTGGGGTGGAGGCGGAGTACTGGGCCTTTTTCTCTCTCTGTTTTCTTCGAGGCGCTAGCAGCCACCGAAGCTCTCACAGGCTGCCGCTTCCCGGGCCAGGAGAGCCGCCTGCCCACCCCCGGGAGCAGTTCACGTTCCCTTCTGCTCCCGGGGCCCCGTCCGCCTCCGCAGCCCTTGCGCCCTCTGGGGAAGAGCAAGCGGGGACGGTGCCGGGGACAACAAAAGGGAAAGCATTTATTGTTGGTTGCTTGCTTAGACCTTGGATGGGGTAAACCTGCTCCAAGATCCTGGAAAGGGAGACCTGTTTAGGGTTGCTCCTGCCGTTAACGTTTCTGTTGTCTTTCTGGGGAAGCGGCATGGCCTAGTGGAGAGGACACGGGCCTGGGAGTCAGAAAGACCTGGGTTCTAATCCTGACCCCACCACTTGTCCACTGGGAGACCTTGGGCACGTTACCTGGGCCTCGGTTACCTCGTCTAAAATGAGGACTAAGACTGTGAGCCCCATGTGGGACAGGGATTCCGTTCAACTCGGTTAGGTTGAATCTACCCCGGCGCTTAGAACAGAGCTTGACACATAGTAAGCGCTTAACAAATAGCGTCAATATTATTAAAGAGCCAAGGCGCACGGAATCCAGGGGGGGTTGGGCGATCCTTCGTCTCAGGACTCGAGAGTGAAGAGGCCACAGCTGACAAGGACCACAACACTCTCTGACCCCATTCAAAGACCTCCCAGTATTCCGCCCTCAACAACACAACCGCTCACCTCCATTTTACAGATGTGGAAACCGAGACCCAGAGAGGAGAAGTTAGGCCCAGGTCACCCGGCAGAACGGCTCAGGAGAGGAGCCCGTTCTCTCTTCTCTGCTTCCCCCTCCCACACTCTCTGGATCTGGCCTGAAAATGCTCTGTCTTTCAGAGACGTTTTTCAATTCTCTGGCTCCTTTCTTGGAACCCCCACCCCCATTTTGGTAAAAAGAAATAAATAAAATAAATGGCGTTCTAGGTGATTGCCAACAAAGGCAAAGCAGCTGACAACCCATAATGAAGAGCGAGACTACAGAGTCAAGAGGGCAGCAGAACAAACAGCGACTGAAATGAAAATACAGAACAACAGAGAGCACAATAAAGTCATCGCGGAGACTTTGTGCTGCAAACCAAAGGCTCCCGGAGCTGTATGTAGGTACAAACACATCCTCCGATTGATTACAAAACAAATAACAGGCAAAATGGGAGCACAAGATGGCAGTGAGAGGGCTTAGCAACAGTTTCATTAGAGTCTGCCTGTTTCCTAAACAGTGACCAACAAACAAATCCATTTATTCCAAACCGAGACCCAGGGGTGACCCCAAAGATAGCAATAGAGAGTCTGGTGCAATGATCCACAAGGGTGGAGTGCAAGGACTGAACTGCTGAATATTAGCATTAATAATTACGGTACTTGCTAAGCGTATGTGCCAAGCACCGTACTAGGCGCTGGGGTAGGTACAAGATAATCGGGTTGGACATAGTCCCCGTCCCGCATAGGGCTCACAGTCTAATCCCCATTTTACAGATGAGCTGAGGCAAAGAGACGTGACTTGCTCAAGGTCACAACCGACTAGTGGCAGAGCCGAGATTAGAACCCAGGTCTTCGGACTCCTGCTGTCTTGTTGGGGGCAGAGGACCCGAATCGGGGAAGGGGACTGAGGGGGCTGGGAAAGGGCTGGACAAAAATAAAATCCTATCGTGCCTTGGTTTTGGGTATTTGTTAAGTGCTTACTATGTGCAGAGCACTGTTCTAAGCGCTGGGGGAGAAACAGGGTCATCAGGTTGTCCCACGTGAGGCTCATAGTCTTCATCCCCATTTTACAGATGAGGTAACTGAGGCATAGAGAAGTTAAGTGACTTGCCCACAGTCACACAGCTGACAAGTGGTGGAGCCGGGATTCAATTCAATTCGATTCAATAGTATTTATTGAGCGCTTACTATGTGCAGAGCACTGTACTAAGCGCTTGGAATGAACAAGTCGGCAACAGATAGAGACGGTCCCTGCCGTTTGACGGGCTTACGGTCTAATCGGGGGAGACGGACAGACGAGAACAATGGCAGTAGATAGAGTCAAGGGGAAGGACATCTCGTAAAAACAACGGCAACTAAATAGAATCAAGGCGATGTACATTTCATTAACAAAATAAATAGGGTAATGAACAAAATAAATAGGGTAACGAACAAAATAAATAGGATTTGAATCCATGGCCTCTGACTCCCAAGTCCGGCCTCTTTCCACTAAGCCACGCTGCTTCTCCTCTCTTTTTTCTTTTTCCTTGGGCCTCAGCTGTGTCACCATGAATGAAGGGGAGGGAGCGTCAATGCTACAGTGAGATGATTCAGGCAGCAACACGCCCGCCGCCTCCGTCTGTCTGTCTCCACCCCCTCTAGACTGTAAGCTCGTTGCAGCCAGGGAATGTGTCCGTTCACTGTTACATTGTACTCGCCCAAGTGCTTAGTACAGTGCTCTGCACACAGTGAGTGTTCAATAAATACGAAGGACTGACTGGTCCTGGGAACAGCTTCCACAGCCATTCAGTATCAAGGGTCATGGAAGTTTCCATTTCCTCTTAAAGCGCCTGCACCTGGGTCAAGTACTCTCTCACGCTGGGCACCAGAGGGGTCACAGAATGGAAGCTATTGGACTGGAGAAATGGAACAGGTTGGAAAAAGTTCCTTTCGGGGCCTCGGTCTCCCAGAACGGAATAGGGGCAGGAAACCCAGGCTGTAGGGAAGTGGGGAACACCCGACGCTGAATGTGACCACGGGAATGAGGCTCAGGGGCCCCTGGAGAAGGCTGGGATGGTTTGATTCTGAGAGATTCTAGGGAGCCCAGGGGACGGACGCTGCTCCTGAGACCTGGGAGCCTGGAAACAAAGGGAGCTCTGTAGCCGGTTGCGGGCGATGTCCCCCACAACATTCCTGCGTTCCTGAAAGCACGGCACAATAGAGTCCCGACAGCATGCCGGTCAGATCGGCCACCAGAGCCTCACACACGACAAGGCCTACGGGCTAGAACGCGGGCCTGGGAGTCAGAAGGACCTGGGTCTAATCCCAGCTCCGCCACTTGTCTGCTCTGCACCCTCAGGCAAACCACTTAACTTCTCTGTGCCTCAGTGCCCTCATTTCTAAAATGGAGATAAAGACTGTGGGCCATAAGTGGGACAGGGACTACGTCCAATCTGATTAGCTTGTATTTACCTCAGCACTTAGAACAGTGCCTGGCACATAGTAAACGCTTAACAAATAACATATTAAAAAAACCTCGGTTGTACTGTACTCTCCCAAGTGCTTAATACAATGCTCTGCACACAGTAAATGCTCAATAAATGCTGCTGCTGATGACCGTAAGTCCCTAGAGGACAGTTATTCTGAATTTTGTTTCTGTTTTTTCTTCCAAGTGCTCCACTACTGATGAAGATGACGCTTTTTAAATGAGGTGACCCCAACAGATAATCTCCAATAACTGGACACACTTCTCTAATAAGGTCTAATTAATTCAAAATACAGCATGTCAGACTCCTGCGAATCCTGCCAATCAACTGGGTGGTGGGATGTCTGAGGTCAGCCCTGGGAAGCAGCTGAGTACAGGTAGTTTGCAGTGCAGCATCAGGAAGTCACTATTTTATGGTATTTAAGTATTTATCCTGTGCCGGGCACTGTACTAAGCGCTGGGGTAGACACAGGCTCATCAGGTTGCATGCAGTCCACGTCCCACGCGGGGGTCACGCTATTAAACTCCATTTTCCAGATGAGGGAAACGAGGCATAGAGTAGTGAAGCATCTTATCCAAGGTCACACAGCAGGGAGCTGGCAGAGCTGCGATTAGAACCCAGGTCCTGTGACTCCCAGGCCGGTGCTTTTTCCACTAAACCACACGGGTTTCCATTACATCAGCTCGACCTGAGCAACTGGGTTCCTGGGATTAAACCCTTGGAGAGATGGGGCTCTGGATGGCTCCTAGCTGCCAGTCTTCCAAGCCTTTTCTCCTGCAGGGCAGCAAGCCTCTCTCACTCGCCCTCTCCTCGCCCCCAGAGCTGCTTACCTGGGATTGCTAGCTGCCTGAGGGGGAGGGAGGACCTTGGTCCCTGGGTTCCCACCCCCCTTACTCTTCATTCAGTGGTAATTATCGAGCACTTACTGTGGGCAGAAAGTACTTCACTAAGCACTTGGGAGAGTACAATATAACAAATAAAGATACATTCCCTGCCCACAGTGAGCTTTCAGTCTATACCTGTGCAAGTACCTACAAAACCCCAAATGAAGGGAAAAAAACCCAAACCAAAGGCTCTAGGCCAGCGCCCTCTCTCCAACGATGCTTCCTTCCTCATCTTGCTCATCTCAGCCCTGATTATTATGGTATTTGTTAAGCGCTTTACTGAGCGCCAAGCACTGGGGTAGATACAAGTTCATCAGGTCGGACGCCGTCCCCGTCCCGCATGGGACTCACAGTCTAAATAGGAGGGAGAGCGGGAGAGTGGAAGCAGAGATTTTTCACGATCGTTTCCTCTCCATCCCTTTACTCTGCAAAGTCCAGATCACTGGCTCTCGCCTTTTTGATCATTTTTGCATTAAGCTTTCTTCTGGGAGTTAGAGGCTTTTTTTTTTAAATGAAGAACATAAATTAAGGCGGTCTTAGAAATAAATGCAAAGCATTCACCAGACAACATACGTTTTTCACCAGCCTCCTCTCCCCTATTGAGATACATGGGATTAAACTGATTGAAATCAGCAGGCTTTTTTAAAAATTTGTTTAGCACGAGTTGCTACTCACCCTAAGAAAAATAAGTGGGTAGCTATTTCCAAGACTGAACTTCGAAGAAGCTCAGGCAAATGGCCAATCTCAGCTATTTCAACAAAAAGCATTTCTGAAAACCGGTCATAGCGTAGGGATGCAGATTCCAAGATCCTCATAACAATTCACCTATTTTAAGGTCAGAATCTGTTCTCTCCAAACCACCCTCTTCCTCATCTTTGAGTCCCATGGGGACTGATTGTACTGATTATAGTGTATCCCCCCCAGTTGTAGTTGTGTTCTTAATGATATCTGTAAAGTACTTACTACGTGCCAGGCACTGTACTAAGTGCTGGGGTGGATACAAGTGAATCAGGTCGGACACAATCCCTGTGTCACATGGGGCTCACAGTCTTAATCCCCATTTTACAGATGAGGAAACTGAGACACAGAAAAGTTAAGTGGCTTACCCAAGGTCACACAGCAGACAAGTGGTGGAGCCAGGATAGGAATCCAGGTCCTTCTGACTTCCAGGCCTGTGCTCTATCCAGTAGGCCATGCTGCTTCTCAGTTTTTAGTGCAGTGCTTGGTACATACTAAGCACTTGATAAATGAGGATTCTCCGTTGGTTAACTTCTCAGTGCCTCAGTAATCTCACCTGTAAAATGGGGATTAAGACTGTGAGCCTCACGTGGGACAACCTGATTACCTTGTATCTACTCCAGCGCTTAGAACAGTGCTCAGCAAATAGTAAGCGCTTAACAAATACTATTATTATTATTATTGTTATTCCCCAAGTCCCACCTCTTCTCTGTAATGGTGGTAAAGCTATGAAAAGGTGCCTGCACTGTACTCTCTGTGAGCCTGTGGAGAAATTTCATTCTCCAGCTTCTAGATCTGGTTCTGCCACTGGCCTGCTGTGTGACCTTGGGCAAGTCACTTAACCTCTCTGAACCTCATCTTCCTCATTAGTAAAGCGGGTGGAAGATACTCTTCTCCTAAACTGTATGCACCACAAGATCTGGTAATAACATGCTTACCACAGGAAGCAGCATGGCTTAGTGGAAAGAGCACTGGCTTGGGAGTCAGAGATCATGGGTTCTAATCCTGGCTCTGCCACTTGACAGCTGTGTGACTTTGGGCAAGTCACTTAATTTTTCTAGGCCTCAGTTGCCTCATCTGTAAAATGAGGATTAAGACTGTGAGCCCCATGTGGGACAACCTGATTACCTTGTATCTACCCCAGCGCTTAGAACAGTGCTTGGCACATAGTAAGCGCTTAACAAATACCATTATTATTATTATTAAATCCTTAATAAATACCATCATCACCATCACCTTTTTATCTCTGGACTGTAAGCTCATTGTGGGCAGGGACCGTGCCCACCAACTGTTGTATTGTACTCTCCCTAGCACTTAGTATAGTGTTCTGCACAGAGTAAGCGCTCAATAAATTCCACTGATAGACTGACCGTCAATGCACTTGACTTTGCCGGTGAAACAACTTTAGTGGTGGTGGGGTATCATCCTTCCCGCAGTTGGATCATTGAAATTTCTCCCACTGCCTCTTCCATCGCTTCTCACTCAGGGAACTCCATTCCATTCCACTCCAATCAATCAATGCCATTTACTGAGCACTTACTTCATCCAGAGCACTGTACTACACACTTGGGAGAGTATAATTCAATAGAGTTGATAGACACATTCCCTACCTGCATCACTGAGCTTCCCCTTTTCCCTCTGCTCCCTCTGCTTCTTCTCTGCTCCCCCTCCACCCCCTGCTCCCTCCCCCTTCCCCCTTCACCTTCCCTCAGCTAAGCCCCCTTTCCCTCTGCTCCTCCCCCCTCTCTTCCCCTCCCCTCAGCACTGTGCTCATTTGCATATATTTTTAATTACCCTATTTATTTTGTTAATGAGGTATACATCCCCTTGATTCTATTTATCACGATTATGTTGTCTTGTTTTTGCCCGTCGGTCTCCCCGATTAGACTGTAAGCCCATCACTGGGCAGGGATTGTCTCTATCTGTTGCCGAATTGTCCATTCCAAGCGCTTAGTACAGTGCTCTGCACATTGTAAGCACTCAATAAATACTATTGAATGATTGAATGAATTTGCCATCCAACACTTGCTTCCACCAGCCTGGGCAGCTTATACTTGCCAGGGCTATTACTAAAGAGAGCCCCCCCTTGTAGAAACAGAAGTTACACGGTATTTTTCATAACGTTCTGCACACAGAGTATCCCAAAACCCTCCCGAATCAACAGCCAGTCAGTGATATTTAAGGGAGCGCTTACTGTGTGCAGAGCACGGTACTTGGCACTTGAGAGACTGCAATTTAATAACAGATACATTCCCTGCCCACAACGAGCTTACAATCTAGAGGGGGAGACAGACATGAGTATAAATAAATGACAGATATGTACATAAGTGCTGTGGGATTGGGAAGGGGGATGAATAAAGGGAGCAAGTCAGGGTGAAGCAGTAGGGAGCTGAAGAAAAGGAAAAGAGGGGTTAGTCAGGGAAGGCCTCTTGGAGGAGATGTGCCTTCAATAAGGCTTTTGGTGGTGGTGGGGAGAGAGTAATTCTCTCTCCAAGACAGAGGCAGGATGTGGGCGAGAGGTCGGCAGCGAGACAGATGAGATCGAGGTACAGTGAGAAGGTTGGCATTAGGGGAGCAAAGTGTGAGGGCTGGGCTGTAGTCGGAGAGTGGCAAGTTGAGGTAGGAGGGGACAAGGTGACCGAGTGCTTTCCAAGTCGACGGTGAGGAGTTTCCGTTGGATGTGGAGTTGGATGGACAACGAATAGAGTTTCTCGAGGAGTGGGGAAACGTGGCCTGAAGTTTTTGCAGAAAAATGATCCGGGCAGGAGAGTGAAGTATGGACTGGAGTGGGGAGAGACAGGAGGCTGGGAGGTCAGCAAGGAGACGGATACAGTAATCGAGGCAGGATAGGAGAAGCGACTGGATTAACATGGTAGCAGTTTGGATGGAGGGGAAAGGGTATATGAAGGTCGAACCAACAGGATTTAGTGATGGATTGAGTAGGTGGGTGGAATGAGAGTGAGCAGTCAAGGATAATGCTGAGTTTACAGGCTTGTTAGATAGGAAGGATGATCGTGTCATCTACAGTGATGGGAAAATCAAGGGGAGGACAGGGTTAGGGAGGGGAAGATAAGGAGTTCTGTTTTAGACTTGTTAAGTCTGGAGAGGTGGGAGGACATGTCTTGAAGGCAGGAGGAAGTGAGAGACTGGAAAGAGGGAGAGAGATCAGGGCTGGAGATGTAGATTTGGGCATCATCTGCACAGAGGTGGCAGTTGAAGCCATGGAAGTGAATGAGTTCTCCAAGGGAATGGGTATAGGTGGAGAATGGAAGGAGTCCAGAACTGAACCTTGAGGGACACCACATGTAGGGGGTGGGAGGCAGAGGAGGGGCCCACAGAAGAGACTGAGAATGAGTGGCCAGAGAGATAGGAGGAGAACCGCGAGAGGACTGTGTCAATGAAGCCGAGTTTGGTTGTCTCCGGGACTTCAGTGCCCAAGTCAGTTGAGAGATGGAGGAGGATTAGGATGGAGTAGAGGCCACTGGGTTTGGCAAAGAGGAGATCATCAGTGACCTTTGAGAGGGTTGCGTCTGTGGAGTGAAAGGGACAGAAGCCAGATTGGAGGGAGTCAGGGAGAGAATCGGAGGAGAAGAACAGTGTGGGTAGACAACTCGCTCAAGGAGTTTGGAGAGGAATGGGAGGAGGGAGATGGGGTGATAACTGGGGGGAGCTGGGGGGGTCAAGGGAGGGATTTTAGGATAGGGGAGGCGTGGACAGTACACTCCAGAGGAAAGGAACCTTACCAGGCATGACTGAAAGAAAAAAAGCAACTGGGAGGGAGGGAGGGAGGGAGGGAGGGAGGGAAATGGAGGTGAGAGAAGCAAACACTTCTGAAGAAGAAGGCCCCGATTAAAAGAAGCGCGAGAGGAAGGACAGGAAGTGGGAAACAGCAGGTCAGCAACAGAGGATGAGCCAAGTCTGCCTGGTGAGTTATATCCGGGCAGAGAGTGGCCAGTTGAATACAGGGATAGAACGCCAACCTGAGCTGTGGCACTGCCAGGAACCAAACCATTAGTCTCGTTTTCTAGATCGAGAACAATGGGCTAAGGAAAGGTCAGAGTTCCGGCCGGACGAGTACCTTGAAACTGCTGATATTTGCAGGACTGGGATTCTGGGCCGCAGAGGCTGGTGGGAGATTCCGCCGGGAGAGATGGTGTCAGCTGGCCAGAGCCACTGGAGGCTGGCGGCCTAGTCGGGGGTACGTGGGGTAGCCACTTCAGCTCCTTCAAGTTGCCGGTTTTGCAGAGAATAAAATTGCTGCACGAGTCCCAGAGAATAAACAGAGTTAACACCCCGTTAAATACAATGGACTTTCAATGGGAGCTTCAGACGTGCCTGGATTGAAACTAGCCGCGTGGGAGCTCGCCCGTGGGTAAAATATATCACGTGGACCAACTTAACTCATCCAAAAAAAAAGAAAAAAGAAAATGAAAGGAAGATCAACCTTAAGGGGAAAAAAAAAAGATCCCCAGGTTCCCAGGCAGACTTTGCTGGGGGTTCGGGCTCCATAATGAAGTCTTGCTTTAAGATAAGAACAAGGGGGCTGGACTATTTTTAAAAATGCTGGAACAGCACATGGATTTTTGCCCTGCAAACACTTTCTCTAGTGGGGAGGGGCCCAGGGGGATAGAGCCAGGAATTTAGATTCTATTTATTGTATTTCCTTTTATCAGTCAAATGATTTTCCTATTTCCCACACAGATAAAGATCTTCCGTTTACAGCTCCAGCTTGTTGACCTTGTCAGGGCTGCTGTGCTGTCTGGAAATTGGTCCCAGAGAGAGGGGCATTGTTGTTAAGGTTTGGTTTAGTGGGCAGGCTTTCTTCGTTTATTTATTTATTTTTTTTGCTGGTGTAGCAAGAGAGCGTTGATTTAAACACACACACACACACACACACACACACGCTCTCACACGCTCTCACACTCCCTCTCTTCACCTCTATTACTAACGTCTCGTGTCCTTTTCCCTCTCAGAGGTTTCAGAAGCTGATCAGTTCTCCCCGCTCCCCCATCCCCTTTCCTCCATACTTCCCCTCTTCCCCATTTTTTCTCCTTCCTCTTCCCCTCCCTCTTCCTCCCACTTCCCTTCCTCCCTCACATCCTTCCACTCCTCTCCCCACATCTTCCTTTCTCCACCCCATCTTCCCTCCCCCACCCAGCCCACCCACCCTCTACAAACTGTTGTATCGCACTCTCCCAAGCGCTTAAGCAGCGTGGCTCAGTGGAAAGAGCCCGGACTTGGAGTCACAGGTCATGGGTTCGAATCCCAGCTCTGTCACTTGATAGCTGTGTGACTGTGGGCAAGTCACTTACCTTCTCTGTGCCTCAGTTACCTCATCTGTAAAATGGGGATGAAGACTGAGAGCCTCACGTGGGTCACCCCGATGACGCTGTATCTCCCCCAGCGCTTAGAAGAGTGCTCTGCACATAGTAAGCGCTTAACAAATACCAACATTATTATTAAAATGGGGATGAAGACTGTGAGCCTCACGTGGGACACCCTGATGACCCTGTATCTCCCCCAGCGCTTAGAACAGTGCTCTGCTCATCGTAAGCGCTGAACCAATACCAACATTATTATTATTATTATTTCTTCCTCTCCCGCAGGGAACTACCAGGGCCGGGCTGGGATGTCCCAGTCCGGACCTCTCCTTGTCACCTTGGAGAGGTCTGGTTTTAGGCTTCCTTCCTCAGTTTAAGAGCAAGGGGAAAAAAGAAAGAAAAAAAAACCTAGAGAGACTGGCCCACCCCTGGATCTGCTGGGAGGAGAGGAAGGAGCTGGAGTTGGGACAAACAAGGCCCCTGACTTGGGGGTCCTGGAACAACAACAACAACAACAACAACAACAACAACAACAACAACAACAACAACAACAACAACAACAACAACTACTCTCTGAGAGAAGCGGCGTGGCTCAGTGGAAAGAGCCCGGGCTTGGGAGTCAGAGGTCATGGGTTCGAATCCCAGCTCTGCCACAATAATAATGATAATAATAATGTTGGTATTTGTTAAGTGCTTACTATGGGCAGAGCACTGTTCTAAGCGCTGGAGGAGATACAGGGTCATCAGGTTGTCCCTCGTGAGGCTCAGTCTTCATCCCCATTTTCCAGATGAGGGAACTGCGGCCCAGAGAAGGGAAGTGACTTGCCCACGGTCACCCAGCTGACAAGCGGCAGATCCGGGTTTCGAACCCATGCCCTCCGACTCCCAAGCCCGGGCTCTTTCCCCTGAGCTTCGCTGCTCAGCTGGGTGACCGTGGGCGGGTCACTTCACTGGGCCTCAGCGACGTCATCTGGAAAATGGGGATGAAGACCGTGAGCCTCACGTGGGACGACCTGACGACCCTGCATCTTCCCCAACGCTTAGAACAGTGCTCTGCACATAGTGAGCGCTTACCAAATCCCAACGTCCATGAAGCCGGTGGGCAGGGCGGGCCCGGCTCCGGGCTGCTCCGAGGCGGCCCGGTAGAGGGCGCTGGCTCCCCTGATAGACTCCCCGGCTTCGACTGCGGCTTTCCCACCCGGCTGCAAATGTGCCTCCATTCCCTTCATGTGAAATTATGAAAACGTGTCTGTGTGCGGGTGTACACGCCCACCCCACCAACCCCCACTTTCACCTTCGTTTCATTTTCCCCTCCGGAGTCCCTGCGGAACGTGGGGAATTCTTCAGGGCCGGGCCCACGGCGTACAGAGCTCTGCGCCAGCGCTCCGCGGCCCTGTCGGAGACCGACTCCGATTTTTAGGCCCTGCCATCTCTCCCCCCCAGAAACCAAACAGAGCAAGAGACCCCCCAGATCTTTTCAGAGAGATCCGGCTTCTCGGCTCCCCTTAAAAGGGATGACCCCCAACGCCGCGGGTTCCGGAATTCTACGGCGCTAAACCCCCGGTTGCTATTCTCGGGCCGTTCCGGGGGCTTCGGAAAGCCGCATGCATTTAAATGTCCACATTTTCGCCGCCGAGCCTGGACTACGCAGCTCTCTTGGCTAAACGCATCAGTCTGATATGTGCTAGGAGAGATACGTTGCCTTCTTTCACGAACGAAGCGCCAACGCCACCGGCAATCGATATTTATTCCCAAGGACGCGATGAACGTGGTCCGTGCTGCTGTGTGAGGCGAGGTGCTCTTTTCACAGGCCTCGCTGCGCGCCAGACGCCGTCCTGAGCACGGGGGGAGAAACGAGCCGATCGGGTCGGACGCGGTCCACGGCCCAAGTGTCGCTCACGGTCTCGTTCCCCATTTTTACGGTTGAGGAAACTGAGGCTCAGAGGAGGGAAATCACTTGCCTGAAGTCGCAGTGGCAGAGCCGGAATTAGCATCCAGGTCTTCCGATTCCCAGGCCTGTGCTCTTTCCACTAGGCTACACTTCTTCTCGCCGTTTCGCCCAGGGTCGCCACTGCTTCCCGGCTCTGCCGCTCGTCAGCTGTGTGACCGCGGGCGAGTCGCTTACCTTCTCTGTGCCTCAGTGACCTCATCTGTAAAATGGGGACGAAGACCGTCACGGCTCAGCCCCACGTGGGACAACCTGATGACCCCGTATCTACCCCAGCGCTCAGAACAGTGCTCGGCACAGAGCGAGGGCTTAACAAATACCAACGTTATTATTATTATCATTCACCCTAACGGGAGAAATCGGGATCCGGTCTCCCTGCCCGAGCGTTCTCATACCGCTCAGTTTTCGATTCAGCAGTTGGCACTTCCTGCCCCCCTCCTGCCTCCCCACCCCCCGGGATTTCAGGAGGGAGTCCCAAGCTCCACGCTTGGCTGGATCGTGCAGCCGGAGGCACAGGATGTGACAAAGCATCCTCACCAAAGAGCTGTGAGTCAGTGAGGCTGATAAAGCTGGGGACTATTGACCTGGGGTCAGGGGAAGGGAAAACGCTTTATTCCGGAGTTTCCCTGCCAGTAGCCACGTGGACGTTATAGCCGATGCGTTATTTCACACACAAAAAATAGTTGGAAAAGAGACTGCGGGATTAGAGGGTGACAGGAGAGTTTCTCCCCACTCCTTGGAAACTTCTGATGGTTGCCCGCCCCTCTTCACACCAAGTAGACACTCTTGATCATGAGCTTTAAAGTACCATCGACATCATCTTCAGTGCGTCAGTGGCATTTACTGAGTGTCATGTGCAAAGCACTGTATTAAGCGCTTGGGAGAGTACACCACAAAAGAGTCGGTAGACACAATCCCTACCCACAACGAGCTTACGGTCTTGGCTCTCCGACTACGATGTAATCCGCTCCTCCTACACCACCCTATTCCCTGTGGCTCGCTCTTCTCTGTCTCACCATGATAATAATGATAATAGCAATGTTGGTATTTGTTAAGCGCTTACTATGTGCAGAGCACTATTCTAAGTGCTGGGGGATACAGGGTAGTCAGGTTGTACCACGTGGGGCTCACAGTCTTAATCCCCATTTTACAGATAAGGTAACTGAGGCACAGAGAAGTGAAGTGACTTGCCCACGGTCACCCAGCTGCCAAGTGGCAGAGCCGGGATTTGAACCCATGACCTCTGATTCCCAAGCCCGGGCTCTTTCGACCCCCTTGCTCATGCCCTCCCTGCTCTAGACTGTATGCTCGTTATGGGCGGGGAATATGTCTACCAACTCTGTTATAGTCTACTCTCCCAAGCACTTAGTACAGTGCCCTGCACACAGTAAGCGCTCGATAAATACAATCGATTGATTGATTGCCTGGAACTCTCTCCCACTTCATGTCCGACAGACCAGCACATTCCCCACCTTCAGAGCGACGTGGCCTAGTGGAAAGAGCAAGAGCCTGGAAGTCAGGACCTGGATTCTGATCCCAGCTCCACCACTTGCCTGCTGAGCGACCTCAGGTAAGTCACTTAATCTCACTGTGCCTCCGTTTTCTCATCTGTAAAATGGGGATAAAATGCCTTTTCTCCCTTCCCCTTAGGCTGTGAACCCCATGTTGGACAGAGAGTGGGTCTGCCTTGATTATCTTTTATATATCCCAGCACTTAATAAATACAACTGACTGTGGGCAACTCACTTCACTTCTCTGTGCCTCAGTTACCTCATCTGTGAAATGGGCATTAAGACTGTGTACCCTCCGTCTACCCCAGTGCTTAGAATAGTGCTCTGCACATAGTAAGCGCTTAACAAATACCAACATTTTACAATTATCATTATTGCATCTCCTCCAGGAAGCCCTCCCTGACTAATCTCTCCTCTTCCCTCCCTGTTTCCCCCATCTACTATATCACCTTTGCACTTCAATCCTCAACTAGGCACTTACTCAATCCACTCCCTATCCCCGCAGCATTTAAATCCGGATCTTTAAACTCCATCACTTCCCTCTACCTGCAATTTATTTTGGTTCCCGTCTCTCCGGCTGGACTGTAAATCAGTCAATCGTACTTGAGCGCTTACTGTGTGCAGAGCATTCTACCAAGAATTTGAGCGAGTACAATATAGCAGACACATTCCCTGCCTGCAATGAGTTACAGCCTACACTTTTACGTCTCCTCGAGGAAAGGGAACGTGTCTACCAACTCTCATGTACTCTTCTAAGCACTTAATTGAGTGCTCTGTGCAGAGTAAGCACTCAAATACTATTGATCAAGTTTCTATTTTTTTTCTATTAATTGCCTCTACTTATCTATGCACTTGGATCTGTGACCTCTGGGCATCTGATTTTCACCCCACCCTCAACCCCATAACATTGTTCTTAATGGTATTTTTTAAGCCCTTACACGTTGGAAACAATCCGTGTCCCACATGGGGTTTACAGTCTTAATCCCCATTTTACAGATGAGATAACAGAGGCACACAGAGTTAAGTGACTGTCAAGGACAAACGGTGGGCAAGTGGCCGAGTCAGGATTAGAACCCATGTCCTTCTGGCTACCAGGCCCTTGCTCTGCCCTCTCGGCCATGCTGCTTCTCTCACGTACATATCTATAATATATTTATATATATTAATGTCTGTCAACCCCTCTAGACTGTAAGCTTGTTGTGGACAGGAAATATGCCTACCAATTCGGTTGCACTGCACTCTTCCAAGCGCTTAGTACAGTTCTCTTCATACAATAAGCGTCCAATTTTTTAAAAAATACAAAAAACTGTACAACGTGGGATGGATAACAGCCTCTAACCTATATGGCACTCAGAACAACTCGATCGGGTAAACATCGAGCCCTAGAGCCCAGTCAATATATCAATCAATCGATCAATGAAATTTGAGCTCCTGCGTGCACAGCCCACTACTATGTGCTCGGGAGAAGTCAATGAACGCCAAGCACGTACTCCTTGCCTTCTTAAGGCTCATGTATTATTGGAGGAGATGGATCGACAAACAATTTTTAAAACCAGTGTGAACAGGATGAAGAATCAGGAAGGACTAAATAGTTCAACCCTTGTTTTAAATAATTTCATATAAAAACGAAAGAGCAAATCAGCTGGGACTGTTAACCTTCTATCCTCATACAACTCCTGCCAGGAGGTTTTAGGGTGATTTTTCTTCTCCTCTCACATTCTTGGAAGGGCGGGGGTTGAGGACAGAAGGAGGAGGAAGAGTTTTGGTTTCTGTAGCTATTCAATTGCCTGTATATGTCCCTCACCTTACAGCTTGAAGACCGCTATTTGCTTATTAGTCGCTCCTAAGGGAAGGGAATGTGTCCGGCATATTGTTGTGTTGTATTCTCTCAAGAGTTTAGTGCAGTGTCAGTGTTTAGTACATCATTTTCCCAAAACATCGCGCTTCACGTTTCTTCCCTCCTCACAAACCTCCAATGGTTACCCATTCCTCTCAAGTAGAAATTGCCGCTCATTGGTTCTAAGGCACTCAATTCGCCTCTTCCCCTACTTATCCTTATGCCTCTCCCACTACCCTCCAGCTCACGCACTTCCTTCCAATCACGCCGACTAAATCACTGTGCCTCCATCTCATCTCTCTCGCTGTCAACCTCTTGCTCACCCCCCTTCTGCCTAGAATGTCTTCCTCCACATCCAGGACACTGCTCTCCCCTCTTCAAGATCCTTTTGAATTCTCATCCCCTCCAGTGGGCTTTCACTGGTTCATCCCTCATCTCCGCACCCAATCTCCCTCTTCAGCACTTCTGCATCATCCGAGCACTTGAGTACTCACTTCCCCTTCTTCCACTGACCTTATGTACGTATCTTTATAAGGACTCAATAACTGCACATTATTGATGGATTAGCCAGCTAAATGCTCATTGGTCTCTCCACGTATCCCATCATCACCCTTTTCTCTTCTTCTAGAGTTGCCATGAACAACAAAAATGTGCCTGCAACCAACCTCTTTCCCAGTTCCTTCTCAGATTTCCCTGATAAACACAAAACAGGAGAATTTATCCAATGTCTCAATAGGCCTGCTCAGATATCCTAAGCAGCGACTGCTCGGTTCCGTGATTGTTCTGAGGAATGCATTGACTGCAATCGATAGCGTTTTTAAAGAAAGGAAAACAGATCCTTCTCTGGAAGTCCCATTTTCACCAACAGGAAGCTTGCCTGAGGAGCAGGAAGTAGCCGTGAGTGTTTCCTCTAAGCCGTGCCCCAAATCACCCCCGCCCCGTAGAAACATTATCAGTGTTCTAAGCCAGCAGCTGCAAAACAGCTAGGGGAGGGGAGAAACAACTGACGGAAATATTACCACCAGTTTGTGTTTATTTTAAACCAAACATTACTGGCCATCAGCTACTGATGGATGGCAACTACGGGGTTGGAAATACTCAAGAGGAAGCTGGATCTCAGCCTTTGGTGATGAACTCTTTGGGGTTGACAGATGGCTCGACAAAGGGCTCTTTGTTAGTTTTGCAGGTGTGCTGCCAACCCGGGCTTGCCAAAATTCAGCAAGAAAATGAAAGGAAGAAATTCCCAGAATCCTCCCGCCTAGCATCCGGTCCCATAGGCTTAGGTTGGAATCGTAGGACTGGGAGGGATGCAGAGAATTCTTCTGATTGCACTCTGGCCTCTAGGCAGGCTATCAATAAATTAATCTAGAACAGATGGTTGCCTGTTGAAAAAAATATCTTCAAGGATGGGAGATTCCACTTCCTTTCGTGTTCCAAAGCACTATCGCTCTCCAACCGTGGAGAAGTTGTTCCTTAGGTCCACCTGAAATCTCTCTTGCCGAATTACGGACGTTTCCTTCTGTGCTAAATTCTGTGGACAGGGAGGGCAGCCTATGAGTATCCTATCCTCTGCACAGACACCTTTTAGGCTAACTAACCCCTGCCTCGCTTTATCTTCTCCAGACCACGTGGTCACTTTAGCCATTGGAAGTACTGTCCATCTCTTCAATCACTTCTCCTTTCCCCTCTGGACCTTCTTCAAGTTTCTCCACCGACTTCTCAGAATACGAAGACCAAACCGTTAAGCGCGCTACTCCAATAAAGTTTCTGGCCTGCAGAACAGAGTGGAAGAATTACTGCCCACCTCTAGCGTATCATACTCCGGGTTAATACCCGAGAGGCCTACGTTTGAGGCATGGGGAAAAGAACTGCGCACTGATTTCCAGGATTTGAAAAGCGCAGTAGACGCCAATGATCAGTACTCCACATAAATGATCTCTAACGGTTCCGCGGGATTTGAACCGAGATTATTTCTGAATAAACCCACTCCCCCGCACTGTCCCCCCCCCCCCAATAAAGCCCCCCTCCTTCTATTAAAGGTACCCTTCAACTCCCCACCATTCCCCTCAGGGTGTCTGGATGCTCTTATCCATCTGGGAATGGCAGAGTGAAGACTAAATTTTCTCCAACTCTCTTCCACAAGCATTGCCACCACATTAAAATGAATTACAACCCATCACGTTGTTATAACATACATTAAGGGAAACTGAATTCTCACACAGGTTAAGACGTACTTTGAATAAGCAATTGGTGAAATGAATGTGTTGCCGATTTTGAGTGCATAACAGGGTTGGTGATTAATGTGGAGTTGACAAAGTCTCTCAGACAAAAAGGCAGAGCCGGTAAGATTTATCTCATTAAAATGCAGTTAAAATGGAATCAAAATGGATTCAATGTTAAACAGTTTTAATGAAGCAAATGTCAAGCAAGTCCATCAGCTTCTTAAAAAACAAAGAAAAATCTAAAAGTTTAATTACAAAAACACTGGTACAGAAAAGTTGGCATTTCAACAGTTCCAAACACATGTACAACAAATGGATATTTTTAAAAAAATCATCTTTACCTTGGAGGAAGTAACCTCTCTTCTCCCTCCCCTTAATAGCTGCCCCTTTTGAATGTGTATGTTTTTTAATGAATAATCAGGCAAACCCCCCCAAAAAACCCTGTTAACACTGAAAAGACAAAAATCTATTTTGGGGGGGAAAAAAGCTTAAGGAAGAAATTAAGCTTCTTAATGAGAACAGCAAACAACATCTGCAAGATGACTGGAAAACTAGAACCATATCTCAAACCGGATTACAATGTGGTGAGCCAGTTTGTGTGGGGGTGGGGAGCAGGGGGGAGGCAGCATCTGGTGGGATAGGGGTCTTACAGCCCCCTCCCTCACCAGGAGAGGCAGGGACTGCCTGGAGCTCCAACCGAAGGAGACGATCAACGGGCGACTTCTTTGCGTGAGAATAATCTGGGATGGCGGGCCCTCACATCTTGCGAAAAGATGTACTTGTATCAACGGACCTACCCACAGCTGGATAAACCTTGGCCCCTTCAAAAAGATAGGGATGGACTCGATCACAAAAGCACTGATGAGAGTCGCAAGACAACGAGATCAGCGGAGGAGCCAAAAAACGTGCTGCGAGACCGACCGACCAGGTCCTCACGTGTCCGGTCACTTTTGCAGAGAATGCTCTCAGGTCTCTCTGGAAAAAGGCTGGAAGTGTCTGGCTGGCTGAGGACCCGCTGCAATGGGTACCAGCTGCTCTTTGGAAGAAGTTTCAGGCCAACACGGCATCTTCATATGTGCAACAATCACCACACGTTGAGAAAGCAAGAGGGCAGATAGGAGGGTCAGAGAAAAGAACCATTTAGTAAAATAAAATAGATGTCTGCATGGCTAAACAGTGATTTATAAGATGCTACCGTCTTGGTGATTAAGATTATGAGCCCCGTGTGGGACAGGGACTGCGCCCATCCCGATCTGTTGGCATCCACCTCAGCGCTTATTACAGTGCCTAGCACTCAGTAAGCACTTAAACACCAGAATTACTATTATTTTCATTCAGAATGCTCCATTGTGTACTCTGTGAGCCAGCTTTGGTGTGGTGGAGAGCAGGGAGAAATCTCACATAAGGTCTCACGAGAAATCTACAGCCAAGCAAAAAAAGGCCGTTTCCTCCATTTTACTGAATGAGGGCACCTAGGGAAGATAAGGTGGTGGCCACGTATACGCAGGAAGGCCACGACTTGGGTTTGTGAAAAGACCCCCGACAGTACCACACTACCATACAACTGGGCTAGCTACAAGCCAACCTTCCCTGGGCGTCTGACTCCAAGACATCTGGTTTCAGTAAAGGAGCGGACAGGGCCAACTCGACATCAACAGGACCAGGGGACACCCGATGAAGCGTGAAGGTGGGAGATTCAAAACATACCCAAATTCCCAGATGAAACTTCGCAGACGGAAAGAATCAGATACAAGAGGGATTTGGAGCCAGTCACGGATCAGTGCTCCGTAACCGTGGGCTGCACGCTCCTTGTGGGCAGGATCACGTCTATCCCCCCCGTGGTACTGTACTTTCCCAAATGCTCGGTACCGTGCCCTGATAACCGATCACGAGGAGGGAAGGATGGGGCGGTGCCAACGACGGAAACTCTCACTGTTCCTCGAAACACCTGGTCGCGGCTTTTGGAGACATAATACCGAGCTGGATGGATTGGTGTGACCCGGCAACGACGTTTCTCATATTCTCATGCCACGTTAAACCGTATCGATCAGAGTAGAAACGTGAATCTTAGCCCCACCGTTTGGACGCTGCAGGGCCTAGCGGAAAGACCACAGGCCTGTGGAGTCAGTGAACCTGGGTCTGCATCCCAGTTTGACCCTGACCTGCAGTGGGACCTTGGGCAAGTCGTTTATCTTTTCTGGACCTCGGTTTCCTCCTCTGTAAAATGGAGAGGAAATACCTGTTCTCCCTTCCTTTTAGACTGTGAGCTCCAGGTGGGTTGGGACTGTGGCTGACCCGATTACCTTGTATTTATCCCAACGCTCAGTAAAAAGGCTGGCACACGGTAAGCACTTAACCACAACTAGTCGTAGGAGTAATAGTATTTAAACACTCACTCTGCAGAGCACTAAGCGCTGGGAAAGAATACAGAGGTGGGAATGAGACACGGTCTCCGTCTCTCAAAGGGAGGCTCACGATCTAAAAAGAAAAAGGGACCGAAGGGGCCGGTGACAGATCCAACGGGAGAGATGAAACGAAACACTAGGACAAAATAAAGACGAAAACGAAGACTGGCAGGGTACTGGGATAGAACAGCAGAATCTCAAGCTCCCCGAGGTTCGGAGTGCGCGGTCTTAACTGCGGCCACAGTGACCGTGACTGCGGCCGCCGCCGCCGGTCTTCCCGTAGTTTTGTGGAGGCGGGGCCGGGCTGCGGCGGCTTTGCTCTGCCACCGGGGTGGCGGAAGGCGGGTCGGCAGGGGGGTTCCTTGGTGACGCGGAAGAGGGCTGGTGCGGCATCCCGGGGAGGCAGCCGTGGTGGTCCGCCGGTGAAGGACCCTGAAGACTCTGGGAGCTCAAAGGGCTGGGGTCGGGCGGCAGGGACCTGGGTCACGTGGCCGACGGGTGGGGAGGTCTGGGGAACGATGGGCAGGGACCCGTTGTCCTCGAGGGCATGGCGGGGGCAGAGCCACGACGGTGAGGCAACCGGTACCGTGAGGATGCTGGTGGAGAGGTCCGGGCACCACCAGCAGCAGCTTAAGTCCAGGGAGGCAGCCCACGGAACACACGGCACGCCGGCAGCAGAGCCCCGAAGGCGGCGGTGGAGAGGCCAGGACGCTGCTGGAGAGACCCGGGGTGCCGTCGGCAGTGGTAAAATCCCGGGCTGGCCATGCTCTATCTCCCTCCCCCATGCAAACTGGTTTTGATGAGTTTATGTAAATGCAGGAACTTTCTGCAGTATCAGGGTTTTATAGGATTAGCCCAAAAAGAAGTTTGAGGTATTCCTCCCCTAACGTGCCCAGGGGTTCATTTCGATATTATTATTAAAAAAGGGAGAAGAGCTGAAGGTGAGCACTTACCCAGCCCCTACCTGCTAATTGGAGCCCCTCTTGCTAAACTAAAAGCACGCTACTTGGATGCAAACTGGCCCATTAATTAAATTCAAATTCCAAAGAACTGCAGATTGAAGAGGAAAAAAGCTTCTTTCCTTCCACTTCCTGTCAGCTTAAGAGGATCTGTTTTGAAACAGAGTAAGTTCCTATAACCAGAGGGTGTCTTCCATTCTATCCCATGAATTGGGGGCAGTTTGAGAGAAACAAAACAAAAAAATAAAACTCCAGAAAAATGATTTCCTCAGTTCCCCTCGAAAAACAAACTTGCGCTTTTCAACTATACCAAGAAGGGTCGGCCTCTCCCGTTCCCCGTCCTAACCAGTGGACTTTCTCCTCAGCGAAAACGTTGCGTGAAAGGCAGTCAACAGATGAGAAGCCTGGCTGAGGATGGGATATGATGTGTGTGCGGGATGCCTCAAAAAACGGCTGCGAGGGGTGGGGGGAGAAGGTCATGTTCTCCTTCAAGTACTGCTCTGACAGAGCCCCAGTCCGGGGCCCAGGAGACCCAGCATAGGTGCAAGACCAGAGAACTGCTGATGGAAAGTATCACAGTACTTTACAAGATGGTAAGTCACAGTTAGTACTAGTGGGGGGCTGAGGTGAGAAAGACTCTGTCAAGACCGGAGAAGAGCTCCCCTAAAAACTGGGGCTGAGCGGCATATCCCAGAGGTCAGAAAATGGAGAGATGTAGGCTTTTGTGGGGTGAAGACAACATCCCGCAGTCTAAAAAACGCGAGAGGAAGAGGGAAGGAACCCACTACAGCCTCCCTGAACTGAAGTACCAGAGCGGGAAGTCCGCTTACTCCCTGCAGTGTCTTCCAGTTCGCGGATCAAACGCGGCTCCTCTTCTCCCCAAACTGAAATGACACGGAACTTAAGACTTGAACCTTACAAGCTTCACCGAGAGGGGAGTTCGCCGTACGTTCGGACACCCCCGATGTCCCTTCCACGGCTTCCAGGGGTGCGGAGTTTATTGCGCCGACAGTTCACTCCCTGGGAACGACCCACATGCATCCCTCAGTGGGGCCGGATGCCCCTCCCGCCCCACCCAGTCTATTTCCATCATGGCTTCTCCTTCCTCACTGGCAGAGTTCCTTGTAGAGCACCTTGGAGCTGCAGGGCCTGTGGATCCGACAGGAAGAGAAAAAGGAAGAAGTTAGCCCTCGTCGGAAAGACGGGGGATCTGCTTTAAACATTCCCGGCTGGGCTGCTGATACGAAGGGACGGTGTGAACGAATACGCGGGTGCTGGCGAAGCTAAAAGCTGGGAACCCTGCCAACATGTTCAGGCAATATTTTGGTGACAGACCTGGCCCTGACCCTGCAGAAGAGCCACAGGAGGAGGGAAGGGTCAACTGCAAGTCACCCCTGAAGAATGAAAAGCGGACAGCAAAGACGGATTCAGTGCTGAAAATTAGCGGGCTCTTTCATGCCAAGGAATGTGTGGTCAAACCCAAATCCAGTTTTCTAAGGATAAATGCAGAGTGCACCTACAAATACAGAAATATGCACTGTGTGTGTGTATATATACTCACCCAATTTATCAACAACTGAAAGGCCTGGACCAATTTTAGAGAATTTGCTCAAATGTTGCCAAGTCAGAAAATCAAGACACCGGCATTTTTATTGCATTTCAAAGCTTTCGGCTTTTACCCGACTACATGTACATACTATAGCTTATTGTTTATGTTTTGTTTTTTGAACATTCTCTCCCTGAGCTACTCTGCCATCTAGCACGCTGGGCTAGATGGGGCAACGGCTCTCCTTGTACTTCTATTCATAAATGGAACGGAGCAACTAACAATTTTCCATTGGGGTTATTGGAAAGCAACTCCATCGCTGACCTTATTCGAGTCCAAAGATCCACCCTTTGTTCACATGCTTGTTCTTTTGTCAATCTTGCATACCATTAACTTCCTTTCACTCACAAGCACTGGTTCAAATGGATTCAGAGTAATGCCATCCCAAGGGCTGAAGATGAGGAGCCTAGCTGCCTTTCTATGCGTACACAAGACTGTGGCCTCATCGCCCGTTAGTATAATGAGACTCGGCCAGTATTAATCAGTCTCGTAAACACCTTATTTCATTAGTTTTTGGTGAGTGGAGAGAGGGAGGGGGAGTGGAGGGAGGCACACCCGTTTTTAGACGTGCTTGCGTGGAGGGGCTGAGGGTGGGAGGGATGTTAGGACTTCAATCTAATTGGTCGAGAGCTAACGGTTTTGAAAGTTCAAGCCCTAGAAAACGGTGGCCCTTGAGGGAGCTCACCTAGGACGCCAGTGAAGCAATCTTACAGCTCGCAAGGCTTTTACGCAGGTAAAGCGCTTAAAGGGTTTCCCCTGGCAACCTGTTTAAAATTGAAAACCTCTTCTGAGTAACACCCCACGTTTATCTTTCCAAGCCCAAGAAGAGACCATGTCACCAATTACCTCATTCTTTCACGGTCTTCCACTCTCGCTTCCCCCCAGCCCTCTGTTTTAAAGCTTCCACGAGTGCTAATTGAAAACACTGCGTGAAAATGAGACGGATGATGAGCTCCTGAAGTCCCAGGTCTGGATTTACAAGCTGTTCCCTTCATAAACAGCGGCAGTAATGCCACTTCCTTATTCTGCGGGGAACCTAGCCATCTCTTATAAGTACAGTCCGTTCCATCTGGCTACTTGTGGAAGGACAATGATCCCTTTCCCCATCAGAGCACGGCTGAGGCTAAAGTATAAAGAATTGCCTGTGTAGCTCACTCAAGGGCACGACCGAAAAGGATACGGATTTCTGCCTCTGTCTCCACCAACGGACACCGCTCCATTAGATATGGGATGCGGGAATTTGTACGAACCCCTGCTGCGATGTGGGTGGATCCGGTGCTCTAAGCCCCCGGATCTCTACCTCAGTGATGGAGCGATTCAAACTCGGAGAACTGTTAGAAAATGGTCGATTGGCGTCCCGCCGTCTGTTCTAGATGCAGATTATCTCCATATCGCTAACAGGACCTGAGGATTATCATGCATCCCAGCCAACCCCGTGTGCATTCTGATCCCAAAACAGCACACTATTCATCTCAGGACCTCAAACAATTTAATGGATGAACAGCCTGCCGACCAGGGCCCCGATCACTACCGTGCTCCCAACCCCGGGAATCAGAATTAGCAGGCACCAGCCACCATTTCGGATAATGAGAGCAGACGACCTCTGGCACAAAAGACTTTACATGACCGCTTCTTGCCGGAAGATGGACTCCTCTTATTCCAATATTACTCTCTATATGCTGCCAGTTGGCCATCTCTTAAAATTCCTTTCCCTATCTGGAGGTGATGGGGCTGGCAATCCCGAGCTGTAATTTATTTTATTTATCTGTCTCCCCTCATAGACTGTAAGCTCTGTTTTGGGCAGAGATCACACCTACCAACTCTACTGTAATGTACTTTTCCAAGTGCTTTCAATGGGAAGCTGCGGATCCTGACGGAAAGGGCATGGCCCTGGGGGTCAGAGGGCCGGGATTCTCTTCTTGGCTCCACCACTTGTCTGCTGTGTGAACTGGGCCAGTCACTTAACTTCTCTGTGCCTCACTTTCCTTAACTGTAGAACAGGGATTCAATACCTGTTCTCTTAGACCGTGGTCCCCACGTGAGACAAGGACCGTGTCTGACTTGATTATCCTGTCTCTACCCTGGCGCTTCAAACAATGCTTAACATTTAGTGAGGACTTAAATGCCGCAATTATTATTAGCAGTAACATTACAGTGTTCTGAACACAGTCAGGCCTCAATAAATACCACTGATTAACTGACTGGACTGTTCTTAACCGAGCCAGGCATCTTGGGCCTCTGGGTCTCTAGGTCTCTTGCAAATAACTCGATTTCCCATGAAATGTGGAAACTATCTTGGTCTACATCCCAGTTGTGCCACTTGTCAGCTGTGTGACTGCGGGCAAGTCACTTAACTTCTCTGTGCCTCAGTTACCTTATCTGTAAAATGGGGATTAAGACTGTGAGCCTCACATGGGACAACCTGATTACCTGGTATCTACCCCAGCGCTTAGAATAGTGCTCTGCACATAGTAAGCACTTAACAAATACCAACATTATTATTATAGTGTTTCTGCAGGTAGAAACCAGCAATGAGAACATCCAGTCAAGCAATCTATCAATCAGTCGTATTTACTGCACGCTTACTGTGTCCCGAGGGCTGTACTGAGTGCTTAGGAGAGGACAATTCAACAGAGTTGGTAGACGTGGTCCCTGCCCACACCAAGTCAAGCCAAGGAAGCACTTACCAGTCACTAGCGATCAAGCCGGTTCACCACCTCTCGGACTGTGGCTATGAGGTTCTCGTTGTCCTGGGGATTAGCTAGAATGATATTGTGCAATCTGTTCATGTACGAGTCAATGGTGTCCACTGTGGGTGTCTCTCCACTGCCTGAAGCAGACGCACAGAGAAAGAGATATTCAAACTAGCTACCGTACTGTCCAACGAGAGCGATGAATTACCGAAATGGCCTGCTCGGGGAAGAATCTAACTCCAGAGGAGATTATCTGGGATCCCAAAGAAATGAAACCGACAATCTCCCAGATTCAATCTTTACCGGAAAGCCTCTAAATAAAAGGAAAGGCTTGAAGAGTTGCTACGCGATATGTGCTTGTTTCTGCCTGTGCGAGGACACAGGTTTTCTAGTGGCTGGTATCCATTATTTGCTGATCACTTCTTCAGAGGAACAAAATGGGGTAAAAACCCTCGTCAAGAATAAAAGGGTCAGAAAATGCTATTACTCTCCACATTCCAGCCTCTACTGCCCATCTGTATTGGAAAACGCAAATCGCTGAAAACGCTAACACAGCCTCTACGGTCTAGTGTGTCAGAAAACGCAAATGAGCAGAGAGAATTACCTAAGATACAATGGAAAGTAGTCAAATGATCACAATGAGATCAGAAGGCTCAAATTGATTTTACCCAATTCAAATGAAGTGCGTAAAGATCACACATCTAAATTCTCATCGGGAACGTATCTTATTTATTTATTACTAGGGGTGACTAAGTTCCATCCCCCATATTCGACGGGAACTAGGAAGAATCTGACAGAGGGCTGGGCACCTACCCGGTAAGGGCACGCCGGCGAAACTGCTGGCGAGGGCCTGCCGCAAGGTTTCCAGGTGCTGCTGCAGCACGGTATTCCGGCTCCGCTCCTGTATCACATCCACCTCCAGCTTCTCCACCGCCGTGCGCATGCTCTCCACGTGCTTCTGCAGGGCGGCGTTCCTCTCCTCAAACTCCATGTTGGACTTGCGCAATTGACGCAGCTCCGCCTCCCGAGCTTAAGATCGCCCCCCGTCCCACGAACACACGTACAGGTGAGCTGCAGTTTTAAGGACCCTGGGTCCGACTTGCACAAAGTTCTGATCGCCAGACTCAACCAGTAATTAAAATGAAGTGAACCTGTCCTTCCCTACAGGACATTCATATCGCAGGATATCGTACCTAGACCCTAAGCTTCTTTCGGATAGGGAACGTGCCTATTAACTCTACGGTATTGTTCTCTCCCAAGCGCCTGGTACAGTGTTCTAACCTGATCTGGGTTCTAATCCCAGTTTCGCCTCTTGTCTGCTGTGCGACTTTGGGAAAGTCACTTAATCTCTCGGTGCCTGTTTCCTCATCTACAAAGAGATATAGCTCTTACTCCCACCTACTTAAACTTTGAGCCCCTCGTAGGCAGGGACTGTGTCATTATCTTGTACCCAGTTCCAGGGCGCATACCACTTAAGTACCTTAATTACTAAAAAAAACAACCACCCATCAATTGAGACCATTCTATAGAGTGATTCATAGTTATTCATTTTCTTAAAGGAGGCATCTGTGTACAGTAGGTACAACTTCTAGAAGAATAGGGGAAGAATAGCCAAGAGGGTTATTCTACTACCCAGAGCCTAGGTCCAAAGCAGCTCCTATAAGCTACACTGAAACCTTTCTTCATCCCTCCTTTCAGTGGCTTTCACACCTCTGTCAGTCCAACAGGGGTTGCTGATCCCTGTGTGATATCAGACTAAGAGGTGACTTGTACTGAATGAGGGCCCAGAGCCACCTGCATTCTTCACATCCGGCAATTCCCCTCCGTCAGAGCATCAAGCCCGTCAGAGCCGCAGAAAATGTCAGTAATCACCTTTACTGTGGTTCAGGAACTCCTCTGTGAAGATTGGGATATCAAAAACAGATCTCTCCTTCACCTCCACTTCCTTCTGTGAGAACAGATGGAGAAAATAAAGTCAATTCGCTCTTAAGCAGAGACTCAACAAAACAATAAGGGAAAAAGGCTTTTTCGGCAAAACCCACGCCCCAAGGAAACCAAAGGAAGAAGAGAGACCGGCTGGAGAGGTGAGATCCCGGGGTTAGCGCTCCCCCATGACCGGGATTCAGGACTGACATGGCAGAGGAAGATGGGTTTGACAAATCCTAGCTCTCAGGGGGTCAGAGACTTCAACTAGCTCACAGCAAGACTTTTTAACCCAAATCACGCTCAAGCGAGGTCAGCCGAACATTCAGTTCTCTCAAGATGGAGGCCTACCTCGCCCGAACCTCTAGCTTTAGAGCAACCTGGCATAGCTAGTCTCCTAGTGGAAAAAGCACAGGGAGAGGCTGGAAACCACTCCTTTATTTTTAACCCCCACCACTGTGCTAGCCACTAAAGTGATGATCGGGGTAAGTGGGGAAGAATGGGTCAGTGAATGAAGACAATTGATCTGTAGTTTTTCAGATGGTGTTGGGGGTTGAGCAGGTGATTAAAAAAAATAATTCTGGCATTTAATAAGCACTTACTTTGTGCTTTGCCCTGAGGTAGATTCAAGGTTATGAGATTAGTCATGGGGTTCACAATCTATCTTGGTCCCATTGGCTCAGAAGACTAAAAGTCACACAGTGATGGATCTGGACTTGAACTCTGGCCTCCTGACTCCCAGGCCAACCTCCTTCCACCGGATCTCACTGTCCGCCTACCGAAAGGCCTGGATGGTCTAACGGGCTTTGTCTGGTTTTAGGCATTTGCTTATCAGGTTTATAAATAATGAGTCCAATTCTCTCAGGGCCAAGGTTTACAGTCAGAGTAAATTAAGGCACTTTGGGAGAAGCACTGACTCTTCTATACCTCCAGAGGCCCCTTTAGGCCATCACTGAGTGTGCTATATATACATGGTACGATGCTGCTACATTTAGCAGTTAAACAGTCTCTCCAACGTGCCTAACTTACTACTAGGGAGCAGTTTGGAGAACTGAGCTTGGTAGAACTCCAAAGACACTGTGTAGTCCTGAGGGACAACACATCTTTCAGGGCTTTTCAGGTCTTTATTTTGCTGCCTTTGTCCAAAAACACAAAACAACAAAAACCAAAAAACAAAACCCAGGGCCTGCTGGAAAATGCAGGGGACTTGAGAGACCCAGGGTCTAATCTCAGCTCTGCCATTTACCTGTTTCGTGGCCTTAGGCCAGTCAGTTTTACATTTCCTACACTTCATTTTCCTCATCTGGAAAATGGGGATCGACACCCATTCTCTATCTCTCAGACGGTAGGCCTGGTGTGGGTCAGGGACTGTTTCCGATCTGATTATCTTACACAGCGTAGCACTGCTTGGCAAGTAGTCGGTGCTTAATACCCCCATTATTTTGCCAAAATTAATAAAGATAGTAACAAATGAATGCAACTTTAAGACTGGGAGGCAGATGAGGATCTGGGAGGGAGGGATCAAAAAAGACTAAATCTAATTCACCAATAAAGCCATTAAATTAAAAATACAGCGTTTAAAAAAAAAACTAACCTGCCAAAACCCACTGCATAATCTGGGTTTTTAAAATGATTACTTAAAGTCAATATTTTTAGAGGTGCTTCGGTTGTACTTTCAACCAATTCCAAGCTGAAAGCAGTAAGAATTTAAACTAATAAAATGAAAATTTAACTGCCTTCTTTCAAAACTTTATTTTAAAAAATGAAACCAGCTGTCACTGCGCCCAAACTGCTGCTCAATGGAGGGAAGTGTGCTGATCACTGAAGAGACAAAACAAACCCACAAAGACTCCCCAAAACTACCACTGGAAATAGAACCCTGAAATTTTTCAAAGCTTTAGGTTGGTTAAAAGAAGCAAGAAAGCTCATTCCTATAAAAATATGCTTATAGCCAGGGACGGAATGCTCTCTCCTCTGCTTCTGCCAAGCTGTTGCCTTTTATATTGGAACACCTTGGGTTTTAAATGAAATGTCAAACTTGATCGGGGGCCCGGTAGGCAAGCAAAGTGGATAACAGCCTATGAGGGAGAGCTGGCAGCTGAGCTCTGGGTTTCGGAATGGGGCCTGTCTTGTCAAGAGGCTGGACTGGGGAGAACTGTGTGCTGCTTGGCTGGCAGCCAGCCAAGGCAGACATGGCTGGATGGAACTTCAGATAATTTACTTGAGTCAACTGTCGGAGCCCATTTATTTATTTGTTTATTTAAGTGCTTCCCCTCCCCACTAGAAAAGCAAAATAGAACGGTGTTTCCCCTAGGCGTTAAAAAAAACAAACACACACACAAACACCGAGACCACTAATTTTCAACAAGCAGAGCTCCAACTGGACCCAATGCAACCCAACAAGGCTGAGAATGGGAGGGAAAACGCTCTCTGTGTTGAGGGGGAGATTTTGGAGGGAAGCGGAGGCCGGGACCCTGGAGACATAGCGGAATGGCTTCTTCTGTCATTTTAATAGGCCCATTAGCTGCCTGGTTCCTGCTAGGAGTTGCTGCAGGGGAACTTTTGGTAATGAAAGGACATGTCCCATCCCAACAGGCTCTTGCCAGGCAGGTTCAGGAAGTCCGGGCAGTTCCCTGATGGCATTACATGATGGAAAAGTAGAGATGGGATGCCTGGCTGTCATCATTAATGCACAAGGGCTCCTGGAAACCACACAGGTCCTTATGGGTGGCAAAGCTTCCTTCCGGGTAGACTGCTTATCTGCACTGCCAACTGAAGATGGAAGATTTGGCTCTTCAGCCCACTGAATGCAGCCAGTGGCCTCCACCTGGTTTTTGGAAGCTGCTGACTTAAAGGAAAACGACAATGTACTGGAGACGCCATCCCCACTCGCTACAGATTCTTGAAGTACAAAACAAGGAACACTAAAGCAATTAAATGTAACTGCTCAGTTTCTGAAAGGCAACAGAGAAATTCTACTTACGGAAGAGGGGTAATGAAAACCATCAGCTCTCTTCCATTACTGAACCATTACCCAGCATGGGGAGGATCCTCTTGGGGACTTGGATATACTTAAGCAGCTCTAAGGCTTGCTCAAGGGATTAAAATCATAGGGATTTGATTGCCTCCTTATTGAAAAGGCCTAATTGGTTCAGGCTGAGTGTCGTTTTGTCATTTCTTATAAATTAAAGGAGAAACAAAATGATTATTTCTATTTTGGTCCTCGAGTGAAATGACACTTCCAGAGCCTAAATGTGGGGGACCCCTGGGCCTGACAGGCTGCCATTTTGGACTGAGAAGGGCCGGAAGACCTTAAGCTTGGGATCCTCCTCACCAAATGGGATGGAGGAGAATCATACAAGTTTGAACTGAAGCTCTCCACCCTGAGTGAGTTAGACCTCTATGGTTTAGTGCCTATCTACCTCGAGACAGCCAGACTTTAGGGACAACTAAATGTGGAATATTGCCCCTGGAGTGCCCTACTGCTGTAAGTGCAGAATTTATTTTATTTTTTTTAATCAATGCTTCTTCAGCTCTGCTACCAGATTCTAGCTCTCCAGTACACATGCATCGGCAGGATTTTGTGGATTTTGAAACTGATAATGAGTTTCCTTTGCTGTACTCCGTGAAGAATCTCTGAACGAAATCAGGGCAAGCTGCTTTTGCCCCCACGCTTCCAAGGAAACTGAACTACCTGGAGTTTGCATTGTGCTGGGGTCACACGGAACACTCCTTGTAATCACGGCTGTGCAGACTCAACAGAAGATGTGACTGCTAAACTCGGTGGAGATAATGGCCAATGCCAACAGGGATCTTGATCTAATTAAAATCTGACAACTACTATAGCATATTAAGGGCTCCGTCATGAAACCGCCCTCTCCTCTAGGAAGAGCTTGTCATATCACCTGTGAGAAAGTATGATCCTTAGGCTAAGGAAGCTACCAAAAGAGGGGAAGAAGATGTGTGTGTATGACCCAGAGAAAGAGAGAGAGAAAATGGGTGTGCTTGAGTGAGTGGGCATACAAAAAGGACAATACAGAAGATAAAAAAAGGATAAGTAATTGGAAAATTGATATTTGTAGGATAACATCTTAGTTTGAACTTATGAATATCCATACATAAAACCTCAAGTTTCCACATAAAAATAAAAAAGCACAATAGTTCATCATGCATAATTAAAACACAGACGTTTCCTACATAATTGTGCTTGAAAAGAATTTATGAATAGCATTGTGCTTGAATAGAAATAGAAGGAAGTATTCACAGTTACTGTGTTAAGTACACATATTCACCAAAACATACTTGTGGCAATGAAAAAAAACAACCTGACTTGCAAATCTGAATCTTTTTCTTAATGAATTCGGATGGTCTCCAATATAGATATGAGTTTTGAGAAATAGTTCAAAATGGCCAAACAACTGGGAATTTATACCAGATATTTCTTGCTGGGCTCTTCCCTCCTGATAGTGTATAAGACAGTACAAGAAAACTCCTAACGAGAACTCTGTCCTGGATGAAAACTGTAGAGCTCCTGCCAAGGAATACAGCATTCTGGATAGTGAAATAAAACCACCGATTTTCCGTATCGGGATTCCTGGGTTCTAGTCCATGACCCCGTATGACGTTGGGCAAATCATTTAACTCAACAGACTCCTTCGAGACTTCTCTAAAGCTCACGAGCAAGTAAAAGCCATCATTATGAAGTTAATTTTCCCTATTTTCTCATCTTATCTTCCTTACGCTTCTGAGCTATACAGTATATTTTTCAGGCAATTTTCACGTTAAAATACTATTATTGCTTCCTTTCAGGAGATTACTATCCGATTTTCCTCTCGACTTTTCTATTCCTTCTTGCCAATGTACTACAATGGACCACGATGTCTTTCAACAAAAGTGTACGGTAGAGGAAGGGGAGATGCGGAAGGGGAGGGTGAATGGAGGGAACCGCCAGAACTATTCTTCTGGCCACGAAAGGCTTTAGAGGCCAGTTTTTCTGTCTTAAAAGGCAACCCCCTCTGATCCTACCATTATTGTGGGGATAGGTGCTTAGAACAGTGCTTGGCAAATAGTGGGTACTCAATACTCTTGACTGGAAGAGGAAAAAACTACAATATGTGAAGGGCATTAAAGTCCTTCAAAGAAAAGAGTGAAGCAAGTAGATTACTTCTTATCTAATGGGACAGCAGGGTTTTACTAATTTCTCCACTGTTAATTGGGACAGGAAGAAGTCCTCATAACCCCACTCTCCAAACCAGCCTATGAGCACAAACCAGACCCTAACTCAGGCACTAGCAGGCTCAAAAAGGGTGACAGTCTACAAGTTTGACAGTCTACTGTGGTTTCCTCCAACCTAAAAGCCTAAAAGCCTCAGGAGTAACATGGTGGCACTTTTTCAACTGAGAAGCCAGCTTTTTCTCTGGCGTAATAAGTGAAGGGATCATTGCGGGAGCAGGAAGTTTGAGAGCCAAAGATCAGAGCGCAGGGATGGCCGCTGGCCCAACCATTTAGCAAGTTACAAGGATTTCACGACTGCTGCCTTACAGACAGCACTAATTCCCAAGGAGTTTCATCTCTTTCTTGTCACATAAGATCCTGACCTAACGTAGCCTCCGCAAAATCTCAGTGAAACAGAAACATCCACATTTACCCAAGAAAAGAAATGATCCAATATCCTCCCCAAACTTTAGGAAACTAAAGTGTAGCTCTGGGTCCTACTGAAGTAAGGGGTCCAGCCCGGAGGCGGGAAGCTATTTACCTCATGCTCGTGAGCAGCCTGTCGGGTTCCTTCTGAAAACACAAGAGAACATTGGAATGAAGTAAAATCCAACCTACACCTGGGCAAAAACAACACAGACGGGGCACGTGGACTCCTTCCTAAGACAGATGATACCCTCCTGGTGGGCGGGGAGTTTAATAGTGTGCTACAGCTCAGCAGGCCCTCAAAAGATTCCGCTACTATACTCTCACTCTACGACCCAGCCTTCAGAGGCAACGGGGGCTGTTGGACTGGAGTCAGGAATCCCAAGGTTGGAGATAGTATTCACAGTGCGGTTCATTAGGGCACTATGGAGAAAAATTAAATCCTCCCTATCTCTTCGTTTTCTCGACTGCTTCAGAAACGACAGCCACGAGCAACCCGGCCGCTCCCTCGTGCACAAGGCTATTATGAGGATTAAGGCGATGATTATCCATGGAAGGTTTTAAGCTCTTTAGGAAAGTGGTGTTCTATAAATAGGATCGCTGCCTCAGCCAGGGGCTCGTTTGAGGTAAAGTAGGGAGGAGGGAAGGGGGAAGGAGAGGGCTCGAGCCCAGAGGTAGTTTAATTGCTTTTACACTTGGCAGCTTGGGGTGGTGGAGGTCTGTGGGCACTGCCATTTATCATCGGCCACAAGGATGGCTCTAGTTTCCATACCTTGCCGGTGGGGTTTGCCTTTCTGTCTGTCCTGGGCTTTTCTGCTGAAGACTTTGTAGGCTTCGGTCTTCTGATACTGCTCCAGCTCTTTCATGTAACGCTCCTTATCTCGGTCAGCCTCGTCGAGGTAGCGCTACAACAAGAGTGTGACATTCTTCAGAGAAATAAGGGCCTTGGGGCCAGGAAAAATGCCAATTATCTTTTCGACACAAACAGGAAAGAAGCGGTGGGCAAGAGAATGGAAAGAAAAAAAAAGAAGAAAGGTAGGCAAGAGTGCAGGCGGCAGAAAAAAGAGTATCCTCAGAATCACAAGAAAGCAGGTTCACCACTGGCTGGGTTTTGCATAAAGAAATTAGCCACTCTGGCTTTCTCTTCCCAAGTACCAAAGCCTGTTCAGCTATCAATCACATAAAATTTATAATGCGGATGTTTACGGCTACTGTACTGGCTGAGTAGGTACGATACTTCACGGCCATCCAGCGTGGTAAAAGGCCACCCTTAGCATTCCCTACAGTGGTCTTTCCCCTTTTGAGGCAGTGACCTCATACCACTTGGCTCTTAAGTGGTGAACAATGGAGCAGGGGCAGCTGTTACTAGGGAGAGGAATGGAAAACAAGAGGGTGACTCCAGCCTAAGGGCCTGTAAAACAGCCACTTGGAAACTGCCTCCACCTAAACACTTTGATTATTTTATTCCATTAATTATTTACACTGAAGGCCATCGATCTATCAATTCCGATAATGGTGTTTTTCTCCACCAAAACACTCCACCCTCCGAAGAGAGAAACGACGAAGGGGGGCGGATTACGGGAACATCCAAGCTGGGTTAAATCAGCCAAAGTCAGAAAAGGGAAGTTATGTTTGAACTGTTCCCCAAACCCGGATGTTTTACTTCTTTAAGTCCCAGGACCAAGACACACGAAAGGGTCTGGGACGCTAAAGCTCCTCTGACACACCAGTACGGGGCACTAGGCAGTACATCAGCTTTAAATGGGTCTGCAAGAAGGGGCACCAAACAGAACCACGGTAGGCAACCCATCAGATTCCAAGTTCCCTCCTCAGCCCTGGAAATGCTGGAGATTTGGCGGTGAAGACACTCCAAACCCTCCCCAACTGGCCGGTGGCTCTGTCTCTCAATCCCCCACAAATCTCTCTCCAACCAAGACAGAGATGACCAAAGGGTACAAAATTCAGCAGGCTGGCATCGGTGCTGGTACCTACCTGCCCGGAGGAAAAAGGTAAAGCAGCAGAACAAAGCAGTTCTTGCTTTGCTTTACGTAGCAGGGCTACACAACGGAACGGAGCAATGGGATAACCTGCGATTACTCCACTTGCCTAGATGCTGCTGTGACAACACACGGAAGACAACCTTGTCCCTCTCCACCTGCTGCAGAAGTTCTTCTTGAAATAGTCATCGGAGCCAAGCAGAGAAAGAGGTTTTGGAGCGATACCTGTTTCTCCTCAGGGGGCAGTTTGCTCCATTCATTGCCCAGCATCCGGGTGATTTCTGGAAACGGGACTTCGGGTCTCTTGGCTCGAAGCTGCTCCCGTCTCTCATTCATGAACCGCACGTACCCCGTGAGGGGAGATTTGGGAGCGTTGCTGTCTCGGAGAGGCTTCTTCCGCTTTCTTCCTTTGGACCAACCTCCCCGTTTATTTCTTTGCTGCACAAACAGAAGGACGGGGAGGAAAATTAGGTGACAGCACTCGGACTTCTTTAACCTGTGGAGAGCCTCAACAGGTAGAACTTTTCAACTTGTCCTATGTATCTAGGCCTGCAGTTCAAGTTTTCCTGAGAGGTTCAGAGGTGTTAGTCATTTGGTTCGCTTGTAATTCCTTCTCAACATTACCAGGCAGTCCTGTCACACTCTGAGAAGGCTGCTGTAGAGAGCCAATCTTTCCCTAAGGACAGACAAACTCTCAGTCATGTCGTTCATCTTAGGTCTCTGAAAGGAGTCCACTATTTGCCTGACCCTCACACACAGATGTCCTTTAGGCGAGCCAGGCCCACCCACGCGACTGGGCTTAGATCCTAGCCAGTGTCCCCGAGGAACGGATCAGGAACCATTAAAATACGCCGGACGGGGGCTAATGTCTAACGTTACAGGGGAAGACGTACAACATCGATACCCAATAGGGACGGCCTCAGAGCTCCGTTTCTTTCTAGATTACGAGGGATGACCGATGGCCCGCAGAGCCTTCAGCGCCTTCGGAGCTGAAGGTTTCCATCTTCCATCGATGTTGAGCCTTAATGTGAATGGCCAGAAACGGCTGCCTCGACACCATCCCAAAGTAGCAATGCTCCTCGGTCGAGTCCTCTACCTCTCTCAGGCTCTCTTGGGCCAGGGATGGGGGTTGAGATGGGGAGAAAGATGGCGGAGGGGTTGACCTTGGCCCCTGGCAAGTGTGTGATGAGATATTCTAATGTGAGGCCCTGCAGGGCTCCTAGGGCACCAGGTCCCTATAGTCCATGGGGCAGTTACGCAGGTTCCAAGCCTTCCTCTCCCCAGCCCCCCTGCAGGAAGTGAGGTCAGGCGTCAGGTTTTTGGCCTGTCTCCAGAGGATGACAGTTGAGATTTTGAAACTCTAAATGCGACGCAGAACGGCCCTAAGCGGACAAAGCCCGGGCCTGGGAGACAGGTGACCTGGGTTCTAATCCTTGCTCTGCCTCTGCCTGCTGGGTGACCTTGAGCAAGTCACTAAACCTCTCCGTGCCCCAGCTTCCTCCACTGCATCACAGGGATTCAACACCTGTTCTTCCTCCTACTTCACTGTGAGCCCCCCGTGGGATAAGGACTATGTACAGCCTGATCAACTTGCATCTACCTCAGAGCTTAGAAAAATGCATGATACATGTTAAGAGACGCAGCGTGGCTTAGAGAAGCAGCAAGGCTTGGTGGAAAGAGCCTGGGCTTGGGAGTCAGAGGTCGGGGGTTCTAATCCCGGTTCCGCCACTTGTCTGCTGTGTGATCTTGGGCAAGTCACTTAACTTATTTGAGTCTCAGTTACCTCATCTGTAAAAATGGGGATTA
Source organism: Ornithorhynchus anatinus (assembly GCF_004115215.2). Taxonomy (NCBI): domain Eukaryota; kingdom Metazoa; phylum Chordata; class Mammalia; order Monotremata; family Ornithorhynchidae; genus Ornithorhynchus; species Ornithorhynchus anatinus. Next base: position 12,295,125 of record NC_041732.1, on the reverse strand, counting down.
AAAAATGTGAGCCCCACGTGGGACAATCTGTTTACCCTGTGAACAGTACTCTGCACATAGTAAGCGCTCAACAAATTACCATAATTATTAAGCACCTACGATAAACCATTAAACAAAAAACTATACCTTGTGTCCTGACACTAAAAAAGCTTATAGTATTACCAACACAAAATTTAAAAATAGTATCACAAGTACCCCCAACTACACTTCATTTCTGGGCCTTTCTAAAAATCCGTATTCCCATTTCAGATTGCTTACGCACAGATAAGGGGATTGACTAGCCCAACCCTCGGGGCCAATTTTCAGGGTCCCACTCCTTAACGTCATGTGAAAACAAGACCCAGCCACTTCCTGGACAGGAAAAATCCTGTCTCATTGGCTCCAATTCTCAGAGCCTGGAAATGATCCAGAGACTAAGAGCTCATAGCTTGCTTTGATCTGGAGGCTAGCCACTTTTGGGGAAACAGGAGCAATTCTGTATGAAGAAAAACAAGTTTGCTTCACGGCCACGAGGGTTTTACACCTCACCATTTTATGTGGGAAAAGATTAAGCACGGGGGCTGTTGGAACCACACGCAAAATGAAAAAGGTGCTATTTTGCGGACTCAGACCGTGTGAACGCCAAATTCTACTTCAGTCCTCTAAGAATCTTGGAAGACTACAACTAGTAAGGGCTGGCGCCCAGGTCCACTGGAAGTGGTAGCAAGTATTCATTATAACTCTGGAAGATGCCAAGATGACAGATGAATATTAGCCCTTTCAAAACCAGACAACAGACAAAAGGGAATCTTGCCAGTTGCTCTTTACAGGCTGGAAAAGGAGGCGCGAGTGTGAAGACAGTGTAAGGAGCGTAAAATAGGACGTTGAAAAAAACGGGGGGGTAAATCTGGGTTAGCCGATGGATCACCAGCCTTGCCTTCAAGTCACAAATTTCTCGGATGGTTTCTGTCAGATCCAAATGTCAATAAAAAAGGTTGTGTTTCAGAGAGAAAATGGTTACGAAGAAAACGAGAAGCCTGGCAGTGGAAACCGGAGATGAACTTAAGAGTCCCACTGGAATAACCTTGCGTAGGGAACGATGACGGATGATGGACGCTGAGGCTATCGTATTGATGGCTTCTGTCTCTTACTCTTCTTTGTAATTCCCCACAACACAGCACAGAGAAAGCCCTCAAGTACACTTCTCGGTGATAAAAGCAAATCAGAGGAAGAAATGAAAAACATCGGCTCACCTCCTCCTCATGCCTCTGTTCGCTACTCTCTGCTGTATTTGAAGACTCGTTTTGGAGTAATGGGACCTGCGTTAGGTCCTCCACAAAGTCCGGATTGTTCGAGGACTGGGAGGCTCCTCCACTGTATGGAGCCTCTGGGTGGGAGAGCCTGAATAAGAAGACAGAATATACATAAGATCAGCCAACAGCAGAATGAACAACTCCCTCTTTTCCCCAACACACATGGACTTTGCATTTGCTTCACTGCCTTGACAATCCACTCATCAGCCACCCAACATAAATTGGCCACATGGTCTTGTGCAGGCCTCTCACAACAATTATAAAGGATTTTTTTTTTTAAGCAGAGGTTTTCATTTCTTGAGGGAAACCACTCAGTCTCATGAATAGACTTTTCAAGACTTCATTCGGATTTTGATTTGTACACCCAGTTATTTACTTTGCTACTTCACACCGATACAGTTGAATTACTTCCTCTTTAATCCTCCTACTCACACAATTTGTAAATACTTTTTGTCTTCCTTTCCCATTAAACTGGGAACTACTTGAGGGAAGGGACCTCGTGTCTTGCTTCTGTTGAATTCTCCCAAGTGCTCAGAGAATTGATTCCCTCCAAACAATGACTGTATCGCCTTGCTTATCTTTTGCCTCTAAAATGCCCTAAAAAAATGGAAGTTATTTAAGCACTTACTACGTGCCAGGCACTGTACTCTGCGCTGGAGAATATATAAGCTAATGAGGTTGGACACAGTCCTCCTGGTCCCACTTGGGGCTCAATCCTCATTTTACAGATGAAGTAACTGAGGCACATAGAATTCATTCATTCATTCATTCAATAGTATTTATTGAGCGCTTACTATGTGCAGAGCACTGTACTAAGCGCTTGGGATGAACAAGTCGGCAACAGATAGAAGTGAAGTGACTTGCCCAAGGTCACAAAGCAGACACTCCATTAAGCCATGCTGCTTCTCTTCCAGACTTCATGCTTCCTAAGTAGCAAACTACTCCTTCCGGTGACACTGCAGAAGGTCCAAGGAAAGGCTGGGGTGGCACTAGAGACATTTTCTCTCAGGGTGTCCTTCAGTCTAGACTAACATGAATCAAAGTCCATTATCAAAGGTAAGACCAGCACCCTTGTTGTTAAAAATCTATCAGTGGATGGCAATTACTGAGAGCTTACTTTGTGCAGAGCGCTGTACTAAATGTGTGGGAGTGTGCAAAACAACCCAGTTGGTAGACACGTTCTCTGCCCACAAGGAGCTTATCAACTCAGAGAGGTCAAAGACAGGGACAGGAATGAGAATTAGTTTCCAACTCATCTTAATTTTACATATGTCTGCTCTTTGGGAAAGAACTTGACACAAATACTTATTAAAGATGTGGATTTTAAGTAGGACACCTGCAAGGGAAAGGTAACCCAAGCCAGTAGGAAAGTCCCAAGTATTCTCAATGCTCAAACTCTAGTGGTGGCCTCTCTTTCCTCGCCCCGCCCTCCGATCCCCGACCCCCAGGCCCTGGCCCCCGACTCAGCGCCTTCCCTCCCTGTCGGAGCAGATCCTAACTCCAGGTCCTTCAACCAAGATATGTGGTGGCGGCACCGATGTTTGTGCCAGACCATAAACTGAGGCCTGTATCTGAAATCCGCAAAAATCCCCAAGCTACACATTGCTTGGCCCAAAGATTGGGAAAGCCTGGGGTTTTCTCCTCTATGTTCGGCCTGTCATACATACATTTCTGCACTATCCTTACCTGGGTCAGAAAGCCAAATCCCAGGAAAAATGAGTTAAGAAGTCAAGCTGGGGTCCATTGAACGCTTAAGCGACTTGTTAAAAGGACACGGATTCTTAATTTAAAGCTTCTAGCCTTTTGTCATTAGGTATTTGGGAAGGCAATGCTGTTTTATAATCTGTGGGAATAGGGGCGGCTGTTGGCAGATACAGAAACGCATTTGTTTTTCTGGGTTATTCCTTTGGTGGGAATTTCCTTGATGGGGACTAATCCTTTAACTGAGATTCTCTAAAGCTCGGGCCACAGAAGCGCAATAAAAGAAGAAAAACCAGCAACAACTAGATTTAGAGCTCTACTGTCTCAGGTTATTCATCGGAGCCTGAGCTTTGCAAATGACAGCAGGCCGCAGACTATAAAGAAGTTCATAATGGATCTCAACAGATTACAAGAGTACATGAACCTTACATCCGAGTGATGAAAATCCTCTTCCTTGGTGCCCCTCACTCAGAAACTGCTCTCCGAAGCACGTGCACGGACAGAACGCCCGAGACCCGAGTTCGCACGAGTTCCGAAGACTGTACTGAGCTGGCCGCCAACACCCCGGTGGGAATTAGCCCCGGCCCCCGTCTCTCCGGGGATTCCCCATCTGGCAGATCCTTACCCAGTCGTGGCCATATCGCTGCTCTCTTTGGAGCCATCATCGTCTGCAAACAGTGGGGGGAGGGTTGAACTAGCCATCAGATTTTCCATCTCTCTGGGAGGAAAGAGAAGGTAGAAATATAAATAACAGCCTGAATGCTTCCGGGAGAAGTCACGGCTCCTTAAGCGCCAATCTTGCTGAACTTGACACGTTCGGGGCTGGTTGTTGATCTAGCTGTCCTTCTAGTGCAAAGATGCTGCTCCCGGGAAGGAGATACTTCTCTGAGAGGCACTGGACTCACAAGGCCAGTGCCTGACCGACAATCCCTTCCAAATCACGGACACGTCAACGCTATTCCTGGCTGGACTGCTCTCGCTCGTTACCCAGGGTCTCAGACCTCATCTTACTTTCTCCCGCAACAAGTCGTCGCCTTGACAAGCCTCTACTCCAAGAGCCTCACCCATTCCAACTGCTGCATGCCCGGCTGACCGGTCTTCCTCCTGCCACCTCCCAACTGCCCGTGCTGTGCCACCTCGGCTGAGGAATTGCTCCATTGCATCTCCGAAGAGTTTACGTCCACCCCGTCGACTGTTATCCCGATTCAGAGCTCCAAAGAGAACGGCAGTCTTCCATTCTCCTCGTGTATCCGTGCGGGGGAAGGGACAGGGAATGGTGGCAATGACTGCAAGGGTGATGACTGCGTTCCACCCTCTGGGATCCTGTTTTACCAATTCATCGATCAGTCGATTCGTGGTATTTACGGAGTGCTGACCGTGTGCGGAGCACGTGAACTAAGCGCTTAGGAGAGGATAATACAACAGAGTTCGCAAACACGTTTCCTGCCTGCAACGATCTTACAATCTAGAGAGTGTGCGGGACTGCACGAAGGTGGCTCCGGTGTAACCGCTCTAAAAGTCAGAGATGGCGTTGGGTTACCTGTGCTGGGCCCAGGTTCTGCTGCTGAGAAGCAGCACGGCTTAGTGGATAGGGCAAGGGCCTGGAAGTCAGAAGGATCTGGGTTCTAAACCTGGCTCCTGCATATGTCTGCGGGGTGACCTTGGGCAAGTCACTTAACTTCTCTGGGCCTCGGTTCCCTCATCTGTAAAACGGGGATTAAGAGTGCGAGCCCCTTGTGGGATTGGGACTTTGTTCAACCTTATTAACTTTTATCTACGCCAATGCTTAAAACAGTGGTTGGCGCACAGAAAACATTTAGTAAGTACTATTATAGAGAAGGTCGGATGCTCCAATTACTCCAGGGTTCTTCGGTTTGGCCTGAATCCAAGTGTCGCACGGACATTCTCCATACTCTAGCCTTCTCGATTCAATTTCCAACCTCTTCGCTTGACCTAGCGAGAGGGGAGAGGGCCCTGCCTAAGTAGCAGAGTTCCACGGCTGCATCCGCTCTCATGATGTCACTGGAAAGCTTTGCGTTGGGTTTGTCAGATGGGAATCAGGAGAAGCGTGAGTCACTACAGATTTCCTATCGGCACAACAGCCGGAGGACCATCCAACCTCAAAAGCTAGGATCACTTTCTGTACCTACTGATTAGAACTGCCGGGATACCAGACAAACCAATTTTCTCAAGAATTTTAACAGCATTTTAGGCAATTATCCTCCATTCACGTAGAACCGTTTCAAATACATGTTCTTCACATCCAAGAGGAGATGTGAAGAGTTTTGAAGAGTCACTATTGTGAAGTTATTGTCGAGCACTCTGATACCGAGCAAGCTACTTGACCTCTTTTGTCTTCATTTCTCCATATGTGGACAATAAAACTGACCTAACCCACCAGTGTTATGAGGACTAAAGAGATAAAGTGCTTCACTAAACACCGAGAGCCTCAGATGGCAAGCACTTAGGAGTATTATTCCATAAATGAAAGGTATTGTTATTGCAGTATTATCCGGCTCTCACTCACTCATCCAGAGTCCCAGATGATTCATCCCTAGCTTAAAAAAAATGACAAATTGAGCCTGCCTAAGGAAATACAGCAGGGGAAATGGGGAGAGGTAAGCAGATTGATGTGGTCCTGAATCAAAGAAACCACACTTCCAGCTCAGAAATACCCACCACACCGGCAGAAATAGCACACACCTATGGGCAGGAAACATATAAGCTTAAGTGGAAGAAAAGATAAAATTACAAGAGCTTGCAGACGGCTGGGACTGAAAAAAAAAGAAGAGGTCACATACCCCCACGGAGTCATTTCATCTACCACCCCACAGGAGTGAAATTTTGTTTTTTCCCTTTCAAGGCTCACCAAGGGCTTCACTAGAAGCAGCCGAAAGGAGGAGCCTTCCCTGATCCGGTACAGGATGCGATCTTCGAATCAAATACCAAGAATTGACCTCAAACTTCAAACGTGTGGGTGGAAGACAAATGTCTCAGGAAAAAAAAAATCCTTGACTTTAAAGAATAAGAATCCTAAAGATGCATTCCCTGAATCTCTCGGCGGTAACCTCCTTGAAGGTAGTAATGCAAAGGAGATGGAGTAGAGCAGCAATTAAAAATGTGATCCTGAAAACACACTGAGGTAGAACTAGCATTGAATCACTTCATTCAGATGGTTTCTGGGGGAAAATGGGGAGTGGGGGAAGGGAACAGAGAGAGCGAGAGAGTGAATATGTATGTATTCTGATGCTATGTTTTCTATGAAGCGATCTGATTCGAAAATAAAGCTGATGCTCGAACACCCATCGGGTTTTGGATCTAGAATCTTAATACTGTAAGCTCCTGGTGGGCAGGGAATGAGTCTACCACCTCTGCTGTACCAACACAGTGAACACTCAATAACTACCACTGATTGCTACTGTTTGCCTACGCGCATATTTAGGTTTTTCTAACGAATTGCCTCTGCATACCATTTATAGACAGCCCTCTCCCTATTAGCACTCCTCGGTTTTGCTTCAGGAAAAACTAGGCAGAGGCAATGGAATTTCCCAGCTTCCTCCTGTAAGAATCAAAACTGGTATTTTACATTTTTTTCTTAGAAAACTGCATGGTAATTCCCTCCATTAACCCCTATGTTTACCAAAGTCCTTTTAATTATAGGTTTCATGCCTTTCAACGAAGCCCTGAGTGAAAGCTCCAAAATAAAAGGGGCCGTACCTTCCAGGTGCTACTCATTAGCAATGCCCAGGGGCAGCTATCCCCACCAACCTAGACCTCAAAAACCAAAATACAACCCATAAAGAAACCCCTCCTCAACCCAGTTCAGATCATTCAAGATCTTGGAGCAGAAGTGTCACCGCATGAAAAAGTTCAGGGTCATTCTTTCCAAGAAAGGTCGGCTCTTCTTATTAATGCTAAGAGCAGATCCAAAGCAAAGGAGATAGAGTACCTTAATGTAAACAAATCTCAATATATCCTCAAGGCTTAAGTGAGCTAGAGGGCCATTTTTAAGGTGGGGTTCCATCACCCCACACACGCCCCTCTAGCCTGCTCCCTTCATCGGCTCCGCCAGTCTCATCTTTCACAATTATCATATTTGTGATATGGGGAAAATTTTTCAGCCAATTCGATCAAACTGGACTCATACAAACACACTAATAAGTGTTATTTTTCTCCAAAAAGGAACAGCTGTATGCCTGTCATCTTGAATGGCTCAAAGCACTTCTAATTTGGCCAGATTATTTCTGAAAGCCTCCCCGGAGGTCAAGGGCCTCTCCAGAATCTCAAGCTTGTCTATTTGGTGTCTGTCATCTCTCTTGCCCGTGCCTTGGGGGGGGCGGGGGTGCGTGGGGGAGAGAAACAAAAAAAACCCCAAAACCATTGGCTGGTGGGCAAATGAGGTACTTTTCAGTGCATGGAGCCCTGTACGGTTCCTCTCGCTTGGTTCCCAGATGATCCTTCCCTACATCTGGTCTCAGTCAGAAGCCACAGCGCCTTTTCTAACTGTTTGGGAGGCAGCTGGACGACAACCTTAACAACATAAAAACAGATCACATAAACACAGGAAGCAGGAAGAACACATACTTCTTTCTTGCTTTTTAGTTTGTTTTATTTAACCCATATGGCTTCAATACGAATTTCTCCAGTCAGCGGGCAGCCAGATCTCAAGTAAACAAAAGATGAAACCGTGGGAGGGTTGGAGTTGGGAATGGATGGAGGAGGTAGGGATAACCAATCACGTGAGGGAAAGGAGGGAAGGGACAAGAGGAAAACGAGGTCAGAGTCCATCAGAAACCCAGAGGCTTTCCAAGCAAGCCCACTAAGTCAGGAAGAGAATACGACTTCCTACGGGATTACAGGAAAATGACGAGAATCAACATGCGATGAGAGGGCAAAGGTCAGCAGAATCGGCATCAGGTCAACCTGGCCACTTCCTGACATCGGGTCTTTCGACGCGAAGGCCCCAGGCCTCAGCCCGAATACCAAAGTACTCACTGAGCTATGAGTGCAAAGCATTTTAGAAATGAAAGATATTTTGAAAGGGAAGGTGATGCACACAGTTCAATAGGTAAAAGCCTTAGCTTCCGGGTCTTCGAGGCGCTTCGGGAAATGAGCAATCTGACATTTAGTTTCGGGACCTAAACTTACATATTTTCTATATCGCTCAGGTTTCTGTTAAGCAGTGACAACACCAGGCAGTCATACGTGTAGAAGAGAGGGAAGAGGGAGGCAATCACCTTGCTCCATCCTACCTCACCTCACTATTCTCCCACTGCAACCCAGCCCACACACTTCGCTCCTCTAATGCTGACCTTCTCACTACTTTGATCTCGTTTATCTCGCCGCAGACCCCTCGCCCACATCCTGCCTCTGGCCTGGAACACCCTCCCTCCTCAAATTCGACAGACAATTACTCTCCCCACCTTCGAAGCCTTATGGAAGGCACATCTCCTCCAAGAGGCTTTCCCTGACTAAGCCCTCCTTTGCTCTTCTCCCGTTCCCTTCTGTATCACCCTGACTTGCTCCCTTTAATCATCTCCCCTTCCAACCCCACAAAACTTATTGTACATACCTGTAATTTATGTATTTATATTAATGTCTTGCCTCCCCATCTAGACTATAAGCTCGGTGTGGGCAGGGAACGTTTCTGTTTATTGTTCTACTCCACTCTCTCAAGCGCTTAGTATAGTGTTCTGCATACAGAAGGCGCTCAATAAATACAATTGAATGAGTGAATGGATAAGGTAATGGATAGAGAAGCAGCGTGGCTCAGTGGAAAGAGTCTGGGCTTGGGAGTCGGAGGTCGTGGGTTCTAATCCCGGCTCCCCCACTTGTCAGCTGGGTGACCTTGGACCTCCACTTCTCTGAGCCTCAGTTATCTCATCTGTAAAATGGGGATGAAGACTGTGAGCCCCACGAGGGACAACCTGAACTCCCTGTATCCCCCCCCCAGAACTTAGAACAGTGCTTTGCACATAGTAAGCGCTTAACAAATACCATTATATATAAATATACACACACACACACACATATATATAAGGTAAAAGATGTGGTCAGCAGCAACACTGAAGGATTAAGGATAGTAGCCATGGTAAATTGAATGAGAAAAATCAGTCAATCTATGGTATTTACTGAGAGCAAGAAGACCTGGGAAGAATTATGGGGGGGGAAAAAAGGCAACGGAAAGAGAAGATTTGAGATACAAAATATAGGCACCTAGGCGAGAAACAGAGAGGAAAAGGCTCAGAGGTAGGGAAGTGCATAGAAGACTGCTGTAGACGCCCCAAGTAAATCAACGGCAATCCAGGCCGGGTTTTTCCCAAGCAGGGTATTGGGATTCGGAGGCCAGTACAAAAGATGGGAAGGCAGGGCCACCACGGCTGAACTGACCCACCTAGTAGTCATGCTCCGCTCCAGAGTGTAAGCTCCTTGCGGACAGGGATCTCATCGACCAATTGTGTTGTACTGTCCTCTCCCATGGCCTCAGTACAACACTCGAGAAATACCACTGACTGCTGGCCAACGCAGAGCAACCAGTGTCCTGCTGCAGCAGGGCGTAATGGATAGAACACGAGCCTGAGAGTCAGAAGGTCATGGGTTCTAATCCCAGCTCCGCCACTTGTCTCATTTGACCCTGGGTAAGTCCCTTCACTTCTCTATGCCTCTGTTACCTCATCTGGAAAATGGCGATTGAGACGGTGAGCCCCGCATGGGATGGGGACTGTGTCCAACCTGATTTGCTTGTACCCATCCCAGCGCTTAGTACAGTGCCGGGAACATAGGAAGTGCTTAACAAATCCCATAATTACTCTTATTATTAATAATAATGCTTCTTGACGTGAATTGATTTGGCGAGGAAGGAAGCATCAAAATAACTGATCAAAAACGTACATCGACACTGTGTCTACTGGAATTCCGGTGAAGTTCGCAAAGGGAACAAACGGGCCACCAACCTACACAGGAAAAAATTCCGTCTCGTTAACTACAAACTACAGAGAGGCTAGAACTGATTTGTACATTCCAAGCGCTTAGTACAGTGCTATGCACATAGTAAGCGCTCTTAAATACTATTGAATGAATGAACGATCCACAGACTACAGCTGAGGCAGAACTCATTCCGCAACTGATCTGGTGGTCACTGATTCATTCATTCGCATTTACTGAGCTCTTACTGTGTGCAAAGCACTGCCAGGGGAGTAAATATCAATCCACCAACTTCAGAATTCTACAGTGGATTTTGTACATTAACTAGATTTCATGACGTTTTTTTTTCTTGCCGGAGAGAGTACGTTCTCTAAATCAGAAAAAAAAATGGAGTAAGAGCTTGCCGTACTAGGTCTTGAAGAGTGAGCTGACCGGAAGAAGTCGCAGCTCAACTTTCTTTTCAGCTGAGACTCTATTTTAACCCTACTGTGGTGGTGGGAGGCTACTGGAATCTCTTTTCACAAGATATTTTCTGCTTCTGAGACAATAAAAGCTTCATGACCTTTAATTTCACTTCCAGTAAAGTACAACAATTATCACCTTTATATGGTGTTGCTTCGCTACGTCCCCAAACTCAAAATGAATATTCTGTTTCCAGTAGCAGTTTAAAATGGGAACTAATAAGTTGCCCAAATCTTGTAACGAAAACCCTTCCCTTCCAAACGTCAGCCCCACATTCGCTTTTGGAAGATTTTTTCACACCCTGTGTTGGAAAGAAATTAACCCTGTCATCGCATCTTCTACTCGAAAAGAGAATGCAAACCAAATTCGTGGATAGTTGCACCGCAAATCTTTTCATCTGGATAGAACTCGCAAGAATGACACAAAAGCAGGAACTGAGCTGCAGTGGCTGTGAATGCAGGCCAAATTACAGATGTTCAGTGTCAAAAGACAGCTTTACTTTTAACAACTGAAATGAAGTCCAATCAGGAAATCGTCTGACCTAAGGAAAATGGAGATATCAAAACTAAGCCTTATAACACTCCTAGGACTGATGAAAACAAATTTCGCCTCTGATGGCCGGATGCGCTCTATACCAATTTCCTTGTTAGTGGAGCTAGTATTTCATTTTGTGGTGAATTTGGCTATATTTTAAGGGGAACTAATAGGCAAAGTGATCGATGCCCAAAGTGGTTGTCTCTTTTGCCTGATTACTAGTTTTATTTGCTGCGGAAACCTTATCTATTTCTTCTAACACAAGAAGAATCAGAGTTGAAAAAAATCTTTTGGCTACAAAGGCATTAATCTATTCCCTCAAGACCGACAGAGGAAGGATTTAAACTCGGTCCTTTAGGATTACCATTTAGTACTGGGTACACTCACCAGAGCATCTGGATGGAGTGGAAAACATAACCCATTTTCATTAATAAACAAGGAGATGACTCTGGAGTGAGGCAAGGTCTGTATCCCAGCCAGGATTAAGTTAAAGGGCCACCAATTCAAACCTGTCATTGCTCCTTGGGCCTCCGAGATGAATGAAGGGAAACAGCCTGCTATGGACACCATATGTTCAATGACCCAGACTCACCGGGACATCTATGAAAAGCAGGAGGAATACTAAAGAGAGATGGGGAATTTAGGCTCTTGAGCCACGTGCACATCTTCTGAAGACAACGTATGGTTCTCGGAGAAAACGTACTTTGGAGCTGGGGCTGCCGTGGCCCCTACAGGCCCCAAGCCTCAATGGAGGAGCTGCTTTGTGCTGCATGATGCATGTTATTCCCCAAACCTGAGAGCAGTTGGCTTTGATCTTGGTAGCCTCTATTTCAACCCACGGGCATACTTATCCCATTCCAAAACGGATTCCGCAGCTGTGAAACACTGCAGAAGTGTGCTTTTGCTTCAGGTGGCTATAAGGCAAAAGAACTGGCTAAACATTAGCCCTCCATCATATCGAAATTCAAAAATGGGTAGCCTGCCACAACGGGTAACGGAATGAGCCGCCCGAGCCCAAGTCTCCCGTATTTCCAGCGTCTCTGCTGGCCAGAACCATGGATGGGATCTTCCCTGTCTAGGAGAGAAGGCTCTGAGCAGTCAAGGCCTCACGTAGGTTGACGAGAATCAGTAGTCTCGGCAGGTAAGAAGGGTGTGATATCCACTCCATTACAAACTCAAAAAACATTCCCATCACATCTACAACCTGTTCCTGAACCCAGCCCTGGCCCTACCGCTCCCTTTCACCACTGTGCTCGCTTCCGGTCTAAAGTCTTCCAAGTTTAGAAGAAGCAATGACCAGGGAATGGAGGAAACTCCCCTCTCGCCCAACCTTTTTATTTTATGGTATTTAAGTGCTTACTAGGTGCCAGGCACTGTACTAAGCACTAGGGTAGAGATAAGCTAATAAATTTGAACAGTCCATGACCTGCATGGGTCTCAGTCTTAATCCCCATTTTACAGATGAGGTAACAGAGTCACAAAGAAGTGAAGGGACTTGCCCGAGGTCACACAGCAGACAGCTGACAGAGCCGAAATTAGAACCCAGGTCCTTATGGCTCCCAAGCCTGTGTGCTATCCTCTAGGCTAAGTTGCATCTCAGTCTTATTCTTTGGCTCCTCTGCATCCCTCACTCACGGATGGATTAATACCCAGATCAACTAAGCTTAGGCTTAGGATGGCAAATTTGGCAGTTTCTCTAGACAGAAATGACCCCTCCAAGGGGCCTGGGGGTATTTCCATCCTTCCCTTCTTCAATCCCCTAAGGGCAGAAATATATGCTGGACTACTGAATGATGCAATCTTTAAACAGTAGTAATAGTACTTATTCAAGCCATCAATCATATTTATTGAGCCCTTATTGTGCGCAGAGCACTGTCCCAAGTGCTTGGGGGAGAACAATTTATTAAGTATTTACAGTGTGCAAAGGATTATACTAAGTGCTGGAAAAAAAAATACATAGGTGGGGAGCAGTGAGGCCCCTTGGAAAGAGCATTGGCCTGGTAATCGGAGGACCTGGGTTCTAACTCTGGTTCTACCACTTGCCTGCTGTGTGACCTTGGACAAGTCACTTAACTTCCCTGTGCCTCAATTACCTCATCTGTAAAATAGGGATTAAATCCTCCTCCCTCCCCACGTGTGAGAGGAATAGTACACAACCTGATTATCTTGCTTCTACCCCAGTGCTCAGTACAGTGCCTGGCACAAAAGTGCTTAACAAGTGTCATTTAAAAAAAATGAAAATAATAATAAAAATCACTGTGCTGTACTACCAAGGCCCAAGGTGGAAACGCCCTCTATCAATTTCCCCATATTTTTCGTACAAACGCTTCAGGGTGCCAAAACAGGGTCCCCAACTTTTAGCAAACACTTGAATAATTACATAAGTGACCTTCTGCCAGTAAGCTCCATTCTCAAGTATTCAAATACTGTTCTACTTGAGGAAAATATTTAAATGACAGTCATTCATAATGAAACTATAGCTCTGATCACGTTTAAGGAAATTTGCATTTAATAAAATTCTTTTAAATTTAGTATCTTGAAATCTTTTAAAATGTTTTAAGTGGGGCTCTCTTAGGGAACACAGTTAATAAGGTGCTGAAATTTGTTTATTTTGGGGTTGTTTTTTTTTCATCATTTGACCACACAGGAAGTAAGAAATCAGTAGCTTGCACAGGATAACTGCATCCAACAACTTAGTCTAGTTTGCCAATTTAAGGTGGGAGTTTAACCTCCCCACACAATCCAAGAACAAAGTCTTATTCTGAAGGTGGGTTATTTGGAAGGGAAATGGGAATGGGAAACTGGACTTTTAGGGTTTTTAAACACATGTCAAATTGAATTTCTGCAGATGTTTGGCAACTGTTTCTGAACAGTGAAGTATTAATAGCAGTGGCTGGTTTTGGGGTTGAAATCCAAGTCAAGTAACTCTCATCTTTTTAATTTTTAAACTCAGGTAAACTGTTCCGTTGAGCGCAGAGTCACCGATCCCATCCATTTGGGGAGAGAGGGTTCTGGTTCTGACTCTGGCTTTGTTGGCTAGATCAAAGCAGAGGTGCCTGCTCATGGATGCTAAGCTCCTTTATTATCCCTTACCTTTGGTGGAAAATAGCTTATGCAATTTTTTCCAAAAGGATTAGGTTTTAAAGTAAATTTTATTTGGGATTAATCAATCAATGGTATTTATTAAGCACTTACTGTGTGACCAACTCAGTAAAATCACTAAATCAATCCTATTCATTGAGTGCTTACTGTGTGCATGGCACTGTACTAAATGTTTGGAAGAGTGTAACACCATATAATAGACATTCCCTGCCCACAACGAGTTCACGGCCTAGAGGCGGAAGCAGACGTTAATATAAATAAATTACAGGTACATACATAAGTGTTGTGGGGCTGGGGGCTGGGTTGGTGAATAAAGGGAGCAAGTCTGGGCAACGCAGAAGGGAACAGGAAAAGAAGAAATGAAGGCTTAGTCAGGGAAGGTCTTTTGGAGGAGATGGGCCTTCAATAAGGTTCTGAATGTGGGGAAGGTAATTGGTCTTTGGATATGAAAAGGGAGGGCGTTCCAGGCCAGAGACAGGATGTGGGCATGAGGTCAGAGGCAAGAGAGATGGAATCGAGGCACAGTGAGTGGGCTGGCATTAGAGGAGCGAAGTGTGTGGGCTGGGTTGTGCTAGAAGAGTAGTTAGGTGAGGTGGGGCGGGGGGGGGGGTGTTTTGCATGCTTTAAAACAGAGGGTAAGGAGTTTTTGTTTGATGCAGAGGTGGATGGGCAATCACTGGAGGTTCTTGAGGAATGGGCAAAGATGGACTAAACATTTTTGTAGAAAAATGATCCAGGCAGCAGAGTGAAGTATGGACTGGAGTGGGGAGAGACAGGAAGCAGGGAGCTCAGTAGGGAGGTTGATAAAGTAATCAAAGTTGTTAAGCGCTATGTGCCAAGTTCTGTACTAAGTGTGGGGCGTATAAAGCTCATCGGGTTGGGCAAAGTCTGTGCCCCTCATGGGGCTACCCTTCCCACTCTGTAAGTGGCTCCCATCCAGGGCCCCCATTCTCAGCCACGCAGAGCTCTGGAGTATCAACTTCTTAAATCCCTTCAGGTGAAATGTTGGTAGGAGGACTGGAGATAACCTGGTTTGAACAGTTTTGGGGGTTTTTTTAGGAGAGGGGGAATATACATTTCTGCAATTCTTTTATGTCTGTTTTCCCTAGTGGGAAAGGAATATGCCACTTCTTTGCTTTGAACTTCCCAAGAAGTTAGTATAGGGTACTATTTATTACCACTACCAGGCCACAAAAGCCTCCCTTTTATTTTAAAATATTGCTACCCTCTCACTTTCCACACAATAGTCTCCTTAACATATAATCCCCACATTCAGCCTGGGCTCAATACTTTCTGGAGAGGCCTGAGAAGAAAGACAGCCTGCAGGAGAGCACCAAGGTTGTGGTGAAAGTCAAGCCGAAAGTCAGTTTACTTGAACTCAGGCAATGGAAACTATTTAAGGGCTAGGGCTGGAACAGAGATGAGGGGATTTCTCTGAATCACACAGGGAGGGAAATCACTGGTCATCGTTTTATCAAACACAAGGGATAAGCACTTTGGATGTATGGTGGGGGAGAAGGGGGACGTGGAAAGCACTAGTCACTGCCTAAACCAGTGACTCACTAGATACTACGTGAGGAAATACAAAAGCATCTTAACTTCGACAAGAAGGCTGAAGACAGCACTGAACTGTTTATTTTACGGTGTTCAAATGGAAGGCCGGGGCCTATGGTTAGAAAAGAAAAGATGCACAGTATGAGATTTTCTCGGCCTAAGCGGAACGCTTAAAATGTTGTTAGAGTTTAGATGGATTTAAAAAGATGGCATACCAGCTTCCTCGTTCTTTTCCTTATTGTCCTCTCCCAGGCCTCCCACCATCCTTCAATTGCTCCAGTACACTCCCCTAAAAGAGAGGGTGATGGCAAAAACCACCTGTATCTTTACCTCATTTTTTTCCCATGATATCTGCTAAGCGCTTACTAAGTGTCAGCCACTGGGGTGCTTATGAGTTTATCAGGTTGGACACAGTCCCTGTCCCTCAGAGGGCTCACAGACTAAGTAGGAGGGAGGAAGACTGAATTCTCATTTTGCAGTTGAGGAAACCGAGGCACAGTTCATTGACTTGCCCAAGGTCACACGGCAATTGGCCGAGCCAGGATTAGAACCCAGGTGCTCTGACTGCCATGGCCCACTAGGCCATGCTGCTTCTCCCTTATTTCTCCCTTTTGAAAAACATTTACCTTCAGTGGTCATTAACCCTGCCAATGGAGGGAAGAATTGACAGAGAACATAAACTAGAGCTGGCGAAGCAATGAGGGGAGAGAGTTCAGGGCCAACTGTGGTGAGCCGAGGATTACTCGGTGTAAGAGGTCAAAAGCAAGGTAGCCTCACAGCTAATGACAGTTGGGTAAATCATAAAGTAGAGCATAGGGCCCAAGGGGAATATCAAGATCCTTCCCTTCCCTGGCCAAATGGCAACCCCCCTGGTCTTATAAGTTCTCTGTATGCCTCTTCCCACTATGATTCCTCTTCCCCAACCCCCACCGACTTGCTTCCTTTATTCATCCCCCCTCCAAGCCTCACAGCCGTTATGTACATATCTGTAATTTATTTATATTAATGTCTGTCTTTCCCTCTAGACTGTAAGCTCATTGCGGGCGGGGAACATGTCCGTTTATTGTTGTTTTGTACTCTCCCAGGCACTTAGTACAGTAAGCACTAAATAAGTACGACCGAATGACTGAAGGAATGAATCCATCAGCCCCGCTTGACACAACAAAATCCTTTCCAAAATCCTAGAACGAGTCGTCTACAATCGATGCTTAGAATTCCTTAACTCCCATTCTCTCCTAGACCCCCTCCAATCTGGCTTCCGTCCCCTCCACTTTACCGAGACTGCTCTCTCTAAGGTCACCCGTGACCTCCTTCTTGTCAAATCCAATGGCTCCTACTCCATTCTGATCCTCCTTGACCTCTCTGCTGCCTTTGACACCGTCGACCATCCCTCCTCCTCCATACCTTATCTCACCTCGGCTTCACGGACTCCATCCTCTCCCGGTTCTCCTCTCACCTCTCTGGCCGGTCATTCTCAGTCTCCTTCGCCGGAGCGTCTTCCCCCTCCCATCCTTTAACTGTTGGAGTTCCTCAAGGGTCAGTTCTTGGCCCTCTCCTGTTCTCCATTTACACTCACTCCCTCGGTAAACTCATTCGCTCTCTTGGCTTTGACTACCATCTCTAGGCAGATGACACGCAGATCTACATCTCCGCCCCTGTCCTCTCCCCCTCCCTTCGGGCTCGCATCTCCTCCCGCCTCCGGGACGTCTCCACCTGGATGTCGGCCCACCACCTAAAACTCGACATGAGCAAGACTGAGCTCATCTTCAGGCCCAAACCCGGTCCTCTCCCAGACTTCTCTATCACCGTGGATGGCACGACCATCCTTCCCGTCTCTCGGGCCCGCAATCTCGGTGTCATCCTTGACTCGTCTCTCTCGTTCACCCCACACATCCTATCCGTTACCAAGACCTGCCGGTATCACCTCTACAATATCGCCAAGATCCGCCCTTTCCTCTCCACCCAAACGGCTACCTTACTACTACGGGCTCTCGTTATATCCCGGCTAGACTACTGTGTCGGCCTTCTCTCTGACCTCCCTTCCTCCTCTCTCGCCCCGCTCCGGTCTATTCTTCACTCCGCTGCCCAGCTCATCTTCCTGCAGAAACGATCTGGGCATGTCACTCTCCTTCTTAAACACCTCCAGTGGTTGCCTATCAACCTCCGCTCCAAACAAAAACTCCTCACTCTAGGCTTCGAGGCTCTACATCACCTTGCCCCTTCCTACCTCTCCTCCCTTCTTTCTACCACCCACCCCACACACTCCGCTCCTCCGCCGCCCACCTCCTCACCGTCCCTCGGTCTCGCCTATCCCGCCGTCGACCCCCGGGCCACGTCCTCCCGCGATCCCGGAACGCCCTCCCTCCTCACCTCTGCCAAACTGATTCTCTTCCCCTCTTCAAAACCCTACTTAAAACTCACCTCCTCCAAGAGGCCTTCCCAGACTGAGCTCCTCTTCTCCCTCTACTCCCTCTACCACCCCCCTTCACCTCTCCGCAGCTAAACCCTCTTTTCCCCCTTTCCCTCTGCTCCTCCACCTCTCCCTTCCCCTCCCCACAGCACTGTACTCGTCCGCTCGACTGTATATATTTCCATTACCCTATTTATTTTGTTAATGAATTGTACATCGCCTCGATTCTATTTAGTTGCCATTGTTTTTACGAGACGTTCTTCCCCTCGACTCTATTTACTGCCATCGTTCTCGTCTGTCCGTCTCCCCCGATTAGACTGTAAGCCCGTCAAACGGCAGGGACTGTCTCTATCTGTTGCCGACTTGTTCATCCCAAGCGCTTAGTACAGTGCTCTGCACATAGTAAGTGCTCAATAAATACTATTGAATGAATGAATGAATGAACAACAGCTGCTGGGCAGTCAGTTCACTCTGCCTTCACCATGCCAATTTGCAGATGGCGGAGTCGAAGCTCTGACATACCACCTCTGCGGCCCGCACCGGGGCAAGAACAGGAAACAAAGGAAGGAGAAAGATGTGTAATGAGAAGTGGCGGAGAAGAGAGGAGCTGGGCCAGACCGAGATGGAGGGGAGTCCCTGCCCTTCTTCTATTCGGTCTTTGGTCGATGTGCAGAAGCCCCTTCTCAGATGCTCTCCACTCTCACCTCCCCCGACTCCTTTCCAACCACCCTGGCTATTTCTGCCTCATGCCTCAGTCACACCTCTGGCCTCTCTGATCACTCTAGCCAGTTTCATACAGCAGTGGTGTCCTCTGCAGAAAAGCCACAATCAAATAAAGTTTCAACTCTCAATGATCAGTTTGGGCATCGGTCTAGAGAGATTTAAACCACATATCACGCTAAAGTTAGGCCATTTGAATCAATGCAAAGATTGCCAAACCTCCCTCCTTTGCCCACTTTCAGAGTAGGGAGTGAGATGCCTTTACCAAAATATCACCACAAAGAAGTCTGCAATCAGTGACGGCGGAAGACAAGAGAGTTCTGATCTAAGTTCTTTACTCATATTGGATCAAAAAAACAGCCCTTCATCATCAGTACCGTGAACGGCTGCAAAGACCCTTTAATTAACCTCTCGGGGGAAGAGTCCTTGCAAGTCAGAATTGTGCCGGGACTTTGTTTTGCTGGGAATAAGTGGACAGCAGCTGATGCTTTTTGACAAAAGAAAACAAACTCCTGTCCCCGTTCAGAAGTCAGTCTAAAAACCATTCCACAATATTTACATAATGTAGTTCCTAAACTGGCAATTCACTAGAAAAGTTTTTCATTCCCCGCTATTTTAAAAAAGATGTCATTACTGTCACCGTGACTTAGAATATTACTACAGGGCTACATAACAATCATATCAACACCCTCCATATTCTTCTACCGGCTATATAATAGGGTCAGTTAAGCCCCACTTTAAAAATCTCAAAAAAGAGCCTGCGGGGGCAACTGTAGGATTATGAATTTCAGAAACTTAGTCATACCCAGAAGCAGGCATTTATAAATACTCATGAGCCGCCAACATCACTGACCCCAGAACGGTTATGAGTAACCGGTAAATCTGCGCTCGCTCAATAAATAGATGAAGCTTTAAAAAAATTATTTCATTCAGAAACGGTATAAGACCTCTTATGCTAAGAGGTAAGATAACTAATATTTTAGCGAGAAACTTGGCATTTTCTGGGCACTGAATATTTCTGTTCTTTTTCCTCTATGCTGAACCTTTAAGCCTCCTGCATTCTCATTTACACAGCAATACCCAGAGTGTCTTTCCAGTTAGAGCTGCCATATTTCAATCCCGGTGCTGTTAACTAAGGCTCTACGAATAAACTTAATAGTTCAAAGTGTTGAGTTATTTGAAGTGGGTTAGGAACGTCTTTCCGATAAACAGGTCCTTGAAAGGCCTCCCCCCCTGAAAACCAGCTTATCTAAAATCGGTAATTACCGGGAATGACTTCATGATTTTCGGCAGGAGTGTTGCCCGACAAGTTTATCCCAACTGCTACCCACCTAAAAACATCGCCGATGGATGTGCGCAAATGAGATACTGTAACCATCAAGCACCTTTCACTTGAACCACGTATTCTAAATTCTATTCAAAATAATCTGGCGCCAAGATGACAAGTCTTCTTTCTTTGACCCTCAAAATCCAGTGTATTTTGGCCTACTCTATTAGAAAACAACAGTGGCTTTGAGCACGCTGCTGGGAAAGCATCAAATTCAAACTGCTGAAGATGAAAACATCGATATATAGGATCCAATGATATTTTCATTTTGTACTCAAGGGCAGATTTTCTCTATGCTTCCTGCCACAGCATCATAATGTATTTGTAAAATAAACCCACGGTAGAAAACAACTTCCAACACTCCACGTGCACAGTACCCCACTTTAGCCGCAGGGCAAGCAAATGCGTGAATAATTACATATCCTTCTGCGCACTGCCTTGATGTTCAGAAAATCCTGATTCTGGCATACGGGGCCAGTTGGGAAGCCAAGACTCTTCTACCCACAGCTTTGCAGTCTCCAGCTTTCGAGCAGTCAGATCTAGAAAATGTCAGCAGGTGTTGCTCAGCTGTGAGGATTTGAGAATAATATGCCCACCACTGCCAGCCAGGCTGGGAAGACGACATGCCGCATTCGGAACCGGCTGAAACTACCTCTCTGGCCTATCTCCATGGCCCCCGCGAGTCCCCCTCCTTGCCTAGCCATCGATTAGAACGATCCCCAAACCCAGACCCGATCCTTTCAGGGCTTGCTGAACTTCAACGCGGCATGGCACACGCTATCCATCTCCACAGAAATATCACAAACCTGTACGGTCTGTTTTAAGATTGGCATTCCTGCCGCTTCTCTGTCTTGCTTTTTTGGGGACTCTGTGGGTTTCTCTAAATACGGGGAGGCCTAAGTGCCACGCAGAGGTATGCAGGAAGTGGGTGGGCCTCATCCCGCCTTCGACTTGGAAGGAGATTTCCTGCCTGGAATGGATTTCGAGGACCACGAAAATCAAGCTGTCCTCTCACTTGAATTCGGTGCAGACAGATTTTCTTTGCATACACAGGTTTTTCCATGCACACCCTGTTTGGTGTTCTAATTAATATTGTATTCACGGCTGATTCATACACCCAGACCTTCCCCAATCTATATGCATTCACAGGGACGGGGAGAAGTGAGAGAGGCGAAGCTGAAGTGGAATTCAAAAGATCCAGCCCCTGCCCGGCAGGGAGGAGGACTTTCTATTGGAAGACTAATCCCAGCCCTCTCTCTTAAATTCCTCCTCCTCGGTGGTCTCAGAAGCAAAGGTCTGCTCAATTACCTACTCTGAAAGCAATAATGGCCAGTAACTTCGGCCCAGCAGTTGATGCCGCTAAACCAAGACAGGGATCCACGTGGTGAGAAAAGAGATGGGACAATCAGGGTCTGCAACTTTTTGGTGCAGAGGAATCAAACTGAAATCGATCAATCAATGGTATTTATTGAGCAGAGCACTGTACTCAACTCTGCAGGGAGAGAGCACGGGCCTAGGAGTCAGAAGGACCTAGGTTCTAATCCTGGCTCCCCTGTCCGCTGTGTGACCTCGGCAAGTCACTTCACTGTGCCTCAGTTACCTCATCTGTAAAATGGGGATTCAATACCCGTCCTCCCTCCTACTTACACTGTGAGCTCCATGTGGGACAGGGACCGTGTCTGGCCTGATTATCTTGTACCTTCCCCAGCGCTTAGTACAGTGCTTGGCACAGTAAGTAAGTGCTTAACCAAGACCACTATTATTACTAAGCTCTTGGGAATGTACATTATAACAGAGTCGGTTGATGTGATCCCTGCCCACAAGGAAGTTCCAGTTTAGAGTGGAACACAGACATTAGTATAAATAAATGGTATAAATGCTGTGGGGCTGAGAATGGAGGCAATGTTTATACGCTTAAAAAGCGCAGATCCAGACGCACAGACGACATAGTAGGGAGTCAGAGAGAAGAGGGTTTAATCGGGGAAAGGCTCTTGAAGGAGCAGTGACCTTGAGGCTTTGGAGGTGGGGAGAGTGATGGTCTGGCATAGGTGCAGGCGGAGGGCACACCAGTCTAAAGGGAGGATGTGGGTAAGGGGTGAGTGGCGAGGTTGACGAGATCAAGCAACACTGAGCAAGTTGGCGTTAGAGGAGTGGAGCGGGTCGGGTGTGCTGTAAGAGGAAATCAGTGAGCTACGGTAGGAGGGGGCAAAATGAGAGCTTCAAAGTCAACCGCAAGGAGTTTCTGTTTGGTATGGGCTAAGCTCTCATTTCTTCTTCAATTCCCTTCGGCAAAGTCCTTACACTTTGATGTGCACCCTTTATTCAACTCAGGGGACTTATGTTCATGTCCATAATTTTTCAATTTACATTTACGTCTGCCTCCCCTCCCCTGACAGTAAGCTCACTGTGAGCCAAGAACAAGTCTACCGACTCTGTTATATTGTACTCTCCCAAGTGCTCAGGACAGTGCTTCACACAGAGTAAGCACTCAGTAAATATGATTAATGAGGTAGATGGGCAGACACTGGGGTTTCTTTCATTCATTCAGTCGTATCTACTGAGCGTTTACTCTGTGCAGGGGACTGTACTAAGTGCTTGAGAGAGTAAAATATAACAGTGAACGGGTACGTACATACCCACGATGAGCTTACAGTCTAGAGGGGGAGACAAGACATTAATATGAATAAATACATTACAGATCTGTGTATAAGTGCTGTGGGGCTGGGATGGGGGTGAATAAAGGAAGCAAGTGAGGGCGACCCAGAAGGGAGTGGAAGAAGAGGAAAGGAGGTCCTTAGTCAGGGAAGGCCTCTTCGAGTAGACGAATGAATTAAGTGCCCGGAACAGCAGAGAAGCAGTTTGGATGGAGACTGTAGCTTCTTGAGGGCAGGGATGAGGCCTACTAATTCCATCGGACTCTCCCAAGCCTTCAGTACCCAGGAGGTGCTCAATAAACATTACTGATTGGCTGGGGGAAAGGAATCAGAAAATAATACAGAAGAAGAAGAAGAAATGCAATTGAAGAACTAATCAGGTTAAGGAATAGGTATTTTTTGCCGGAAACAGAAACCCACTGTTTTCCCATCTCTACCTGGAAGTCCTGTCTCCACCTCAAACTTAACATGCCCAAAACGGAATTCCTCATATTCCCACCAAAACCCTGTCCTATTCCTGAATTTCCCATCACTGTAGACAGCACCGTCATCCTCTGTCTCACAAGCCTGTAACGTCGGCATTTATCCTCGACTCATATCTCTTTCAACCCACATATTTAATGTCACCAAATCCAATGGGTTTAACCTTCACGACATCGTCAATATCCTCTTTGCTCTCCATCCAACCTGCTACGGCGTTAATCCACGCACTTATCCTATCCCATCTCGATTACTGCATCAGACTCTTCTCTGACCCCCCTGCCTCCCGTCTCTCCCAACTCCAGTCCCTCCATCATTCGGCTGCCCGGATCGCTGGGTACGGATTGTCTCTATTTGTTGCTGAATTGTACTTTCCAAGAACTTAGTACAGTGTTCTGCACGCAGTAAGCACTCAAATATGACAATGAATGAATCATTTTTCTACAAAACCATTCTTTCCATGTTTCCCCACTCCTCAAGAACCTCCAGTGGCTGTCCATTCACCTCCACATCACGCAATCAATCGCTCCTATTTATTGAGCACTTACTGTGTGCAGAGCACTGTACTGAGCACTTGGGAAAGTACAGTATGAAACAGAAACTTTTTACCATTGCTTTAACACACTCAAATCTCTGCCCTACTCCTACCTTACTTCTCTGATTTCCTACTACAGCCCAACCCACCTCCTTCTCTCCTCTAATGCTAATGTTCTCAACCTAAATTTCATCTATCTTGCCGCTGATCCCTCACCCACGTCATCCATTCATTCACTCAATCATATTTATTGAGTAGTTACTGTGTGTGGAGCACTATACTTGGGAGAGTACAATACAACAATAAACAGACATTAATATGAATAAATAAATTACAGATATGTACCAGAGTGTGGTGGAGCTGGGAGGGGAGCTGAATAAAGGGAGCAAGTCAGGGTGACACAGAACGACGCGAGAGGAGAGGAAAGGAGATCTTAGTAAGGGAAGACCTTTTAGAGGAGGTGTGTCTTTAATAAGGTTTTGACTGGGAGGCGGGGGGGAGTCACTGTCTGTCAAATATGAGGAAGGAGGATGTTCTAGGCCTGAGGCAGGATGTGGGTGCGTGGTCGGAGGCGAGATAGACAAGACCGAGGCAGAGCGGGACGATTAGCAGCAGAGAAGCAAAGTGTGCAGGCTGGGATGTGTGACCTTGGGGAAGTCACTTCACTTCCTCTGTGCCTCAGCTACCTTCATTCATTCGATAGTATTTATTGAGAGCTTACTATGTGCAGAGCACTGTACTAAGCGCTTGGAATGTACAAATCGGCAACAGATAGAGACAGTCCCTGCCCACTGACGGGTTTACAGTCTAATCGGGGGAGACGGACAGACAAAAACAAAAACAATAGCAATAAATACAATCAAGGGGATGAATATCTCATTAAAACAATAGCAATAAATAGAATCAAGGTGATGTACATCTCATTAATAAAGTAAATAGGGTAATGAAAATATAAAATATTACCAAGGCACCCCAGATGGGACGCGAACGCACAATCCCTGGCTTAGGAGGCCAGTGCCTAAATGGGGATTAAGACTGGGAGCCCCATATGGTACATGAATTATGCCCAACCTGGTTAGCTTGAATCGACCCCAGGGCTTAATACAGTGCCTGGCACATAGTAGGCACTTAATAAATACCATCTTAAAAAACAAATTCCACACCAGCTTTCTCCACCTTACTTATGAGCTCTTCTTTCATCCACTACCCCTCTGTCCTTCCAAGCACACCTCCTGACAACGTCCCACAGTTCTTTTGCCTACCTTTGACCCCTTGCTCACATTGTCCCCAGAGCCCAGAATCGCCTTCACCCAGATGTCTGCCAGACCTCAACCCTCTCTACCTTCCCATCAGCATGGCTCAGTGGAAAGAGCACGGGCTTTGGAGTCAGAGGTCATGGGTTCGAATCCCGGCTCGGCCACTTGTCAGCTGTGTGACTCTGGGCGAGTCACTTAACTTCTCTGTGCCTCAGTTACCTCCTCTGTAAAATGGGGATTAAGACTGTGAGCCCAAGTGGGACAACCTGATTTCCCTGTGTCTACCCCAGCGCTTAGAACAGTGCTCGGCACATAGTAAGCGCTTAACAAATACCAGGATTATTATTATAAAATCCCACTCCTCCAACAAGTTTTCCCCACTAATTATCAACACTGAAACTTTTCAACCTCTCAGCCACCTTTTCCATTTATGCACGTATTTATATTCTCAGTACTTAGATGGGTATATGCATATTTGCTTGAACAATTTTATTTATTCTGATTATTTGTTTCTCCCACTAAAAGCAGAAGATCCTTGTGGAGCAAGAACGTGTCTTGTGCTTCTTCTGTACTTCCCAAGGGCTTAGTAGAAGCTTAAAAAATATCATTACTGTTACTATTCACAGTTGGGGAAGCAGCATGGCCTAGTGGGCCTTGGAGCCGGAGAAACTGGATTCTAATTCCGGCTCCACCGCTTGCCTGCTGTGTGACCTTGGGCAAGTCATTTCATTTCATTCATTCATTCACTAGTATTTATTGAGCGCTTACTATGTGCAGAGCACTGTACTAGGCCCTTGGAATGTACCAATCGGTAACAGATAGAGACAGTCCCTGCCGTCTGACGGGCTTACGGTCTAATCGGGGGGAGACGGACAGACAAGAACAATAGCAATAAATAGAATCAAGGGGAATAAATAGAATCAAGGGGAATAAATACAGTTTCCTCAACTTCAATATGGGGATTCAATACGGTGTAGCGGATAAAGCACGGATTTGGGAGCCAGAAGGTTATGGGTTCTAAGCCCAGCTCCACCACTGGTCTGCTTTGTGGCCTTGGGCAAGTCATTTCTCTGTGACTCAGTTTCCTCAGCTCTAAAATGGGGATTAAGACCGTGAGCTCCATGTGGGACAGGGACTGTGCCCAACTTGATGACCTTGCATCTACCCCAGCACTTAGTACAGTGCCTGGCGCATAGTAAGCACTTAAATACCACAATTCTCACTATTAATACCTGCTCCCCCTCCTACTTAGACTGTGAGCCCCAGGTAGGACGGGGACTGTGTCCGACCTGATTAACTCATATCTACCCCAGTGTTTAAAACAGTATTTGACACACAGGAAGTATTTAATGAATACCACAGAGAAAAATTGGGTTATACACCTGTTGACTTATATTAGTAACAAGATGAGCGAACTGCGATCCCCAGAGTCTCCGGCGGCTCTCCTTTGCCCGCCATGGGGCTCAGGATTGGCTTACCTGAGCTGTGCCGAGCTGCAGGAAACCCCAGGTCCGGCCCCTTTTGGCCGCTGCGATGCCCCTGTCCGCAAGGGCCGGGCCGTGGCTCCCGGTACCCACTCCCCCGCCACCGCCAGCTGTCTCATCTGCGGCTGCCACTTCCTTCCTTCCACCCCCAGACACCCGCCAGCCGTTTCGATCCGTGGCCCTCGGCCACGGGATGGCTTCGGTTTGCGGCTCTGCAGTTCCTGAAGCTTAGTTGCCCTAGGCTGATGCCATGGGGCTCGAAATCCTGCCGCCAATCCAGTCCTTGTCCCTCATCGCCAAGCTCAAAGCGTGGGCAGGCTGGAGACGGCCCACGGACATCCCGGGCATCTGATGGCTCCATCCCTCTTGCTTTAACATCCGTAATCCAGAAGCGGCACGAAGGGTCAAAAGGATTATAAACAAACGCATATTGGGACTACCCTGTAAATATAACACTCTTCACCTTTTCCTATACAACCCCGTGTATGAGAATCTCCAGGCCAGAGTTAGAATCGAGCTCTGGATTTTTAATCTGCACCTAATCGCTTAAGAGAATAAAGCCCCGCTCAAGAACCTCCAGTTACTGCCTATCTTCCACCGCATCAAACATGAAACTCCTTTATTATCAGTTTGAAAGCACTCAATCAGCTCGTCCCCTCGAACCTTACCTCACTGATCTAGTATAACCCAGCCTGCACATTTCATTCCTCTAATGCCAGCTGGCTCATTGTACCTCGATCTTGTCTATCTTGCGGCTGACCCCTTTCCCACATTGATTCGTTTCATTCATCCCATCGTATTTATTGAGCGCTTACTATGTGCAGAGCACCGTACTAAGCTCTTGGGAGAGTACAACAACAAGCAGACACATTCCCTGCCCACATGAGTTTACAGTCTAGAGGGGGAGACAGATATTAATATAAATGACAGAAATGTACGTAAGTGCCGTGGGGCTGGGAGGGGGGTGAATAAAGGGAGTAAATCAGGGCGATGCAGAAGGGAGTGGGAGAAGAGGAAAGGAGGGCTTAGATGGGAAGGCCTCTTGGAGGAGATGTGCCTCCAATAAAGCTTTGGGGGTGGGGATGAGAGTAACTGTCTGTAGGATTTGAGGATGGACGGCATTCCAGGCCACAGAAGGTTAGCATTAGCGGAGCAATGTGAGGGCTGAGTTGTAGAGGAGAGTACCGAGGTGAGGTAGGAGGGGGCAAGGCGGTGGAGAACTTTAAAGCCAATGGGGAGGAGTTTTTGTTTGATGCGGAGGTAGATGGGCAACCACTGGAGTTTCTTGAGGAGTGGGGAAACATACACTGAAAGGTTTTGTGGAAAAAGGAGCCGGGAAGCACAGTAAAGTGTGGACTGGAGTGGGGACAGACAGGAGGCTGGGAGGTCAGCAAGGAGGCTGACGAAGTAATCGAGGCGGGATGGGATAAGTAACTGTATTAACGTTTTAGCACTTTGGATGGAGAGGAAAGAGCGGACTTTGGCAATGTTGTGAAGGTGAAACCGTCAGGGTTTAGTGATAGATTGAATATGTGGGTTGAATGAGAGAGAGGAGTCAAGGATGATGCCAAAGTTATGGGTGTGACAGGAAGGAAGGTGGTGCCGACTACAGTGATGGAAAAGTCACGGGGAGGACAGGGTTTGGGTGGGAAGATAAGGAGTTTTGTTTTGGATAAGGTAACCTTGAGGTGATCGGAGGACGTCCAGTCGGTGATGTCTTGAAGGCAGAAGGAAATGTGAGAGTGCAGAGAGGGAGTGAGATCTGGACTGACGATGTATCATCGGCATAGAGGTGGCAGTTGAAGCCAGGGAGCGAATGAGTTCTCTCCAAGGGGATGGATGTAGAAGGAGAACAGAAGGGGACCCAGAACTGAACTTTGAAACACCCCACAGTTAGGGGGTGGGAGGCAGAGGAGGAGCCTGTGAAAGAGGCTGAGAAGGAGCAGTCAGAGAGAACGGTGTCAGTGAAGCCGAGGTTGGATAATGTTTCCAGGAGAAGGGGGTGGTCGGCAGTGTCAGAGGCAGCTGAGAAGTTGAAGATGATTAGGATGGAGTAGAGGCTGTTGGATTTGGCAAGAAGGAGATCATTCGTGACCTTTGAGAGGGCGGTTTCTGTGGAGTGAAGGGGACAGAAGTCAGATTGGAAGGGGTCAAGGAGAGAATTGTAGGAGAGGAATTTGAGACGGGGGTGGGTGTAAAAACTAACTCAAGGAGTTTGGAAAGGAATGGAAGGAGGGAGATGGGGCGATAACTGGAGGAAGCCGTGGGGTCAAGGGAGGGTTTTTTAGGACAGGGAGAGACGGGCATGTTGGAAAACAGTGGAGAAGAAGCCAGTGGAGAGCAAACAGTTGAAGATGGCTCCTTCTGGCCTGGAACTCCCCTCCCCTCCAAATATACACCAGACCACTACTCTCCCCACCTTCAGAGCCTTATTTAACATGACCTCCTCCAAGACGCCTTCCCTGATTATATTCTCTTTTCCAAGATTCCCTCCCCCTTCTGCATCTCTGCACTTGGACCTCTACCCTAGAAGCACTCCACCCTCAGCCCCACAGCACTTACATACCTATCTCTAATTTATTTATATTCATTTCTGTCTCCCCCTCTATACCGTTAGCTCGTTGTGGGGTGGGCACATGTCTACCAACTGTTGTATTCCACTCTCCCAAGCACTTATTAGAACAGTGCTGTGGACAAAGTAAGCACTCAGGAAACACCATCGATTCACTGACTGAGGGTAAGTACGGGGGCAGAGCTGATCGAGAGCTTTAAAGCTTAAGGAAAGGAGTTTCTGTTCGATGTGGAGGTGGATGGGCAACCACTAGAAGTTTCTGAGGAGCGGGCAAGACATGAAGTGAGTGTTTTCGTTAAGAAATGATCCGGGCAGCAGAGTGAAGTAAGGCCAGGAGTGGGGAGAGACAAAGGGCAGGATGATCACTGAGGAGGCTAGAGCAGTAAAGGCGGGATAAGACAAGGAATTCTATCAGCATTGGAGCAGCTCATGCACAGGAGAAGGACAAATGTACTATGGCGGTGACCCAGGACTGTGGTTTAATGGCATGAGAGTCGTGGACCGACAGGGGAGGGAGGGAATTAAGTTTAGTGGAGAGGGAAATGTTGTGGCATTAATTTGTGTGTCAAGAGAAGGTAGTTTGGATATGGAGACTAAATGGGGCATGATGACGCTAGAAAATTGGAGGGGGTCAGAAGACTGCTTCTCTGTGTCTCCGTTACATATCCGTTCCTCCCTCCTACTTAGAGTATGAGCCCTATGTAGGACAGGGACTCTGGCCAACCTGATTGCCTGGTATTTGTGGGACAACCTGATTACCCTGTATCTACCCCAGTGCTTAAAACAATGCTCTGCACACAGTAAGTGCTTAACAAATACCAACATCATTATTATTATTTACCCCACTGCTTAGTGCAGAGTAAGTGCTTAGCAAATACCAGTTACTATGAGCTTATCTCCACGCTCAAGAATGATCCAGAGATTTACACATTCCTCCAATGTCTAAATACATAAGTCATTACTTTTGCTCTATAAGGAAGTAGGTGGTCTAAGTCACTGCTTATTGATAGCATAATATAAATGACTAGCAAAGATTTGAAAAAGAACTCTACCTCACTTATAAGCCTGACTTTATTACACGATTTACATTTTCTAATACAAAACTATTGCCTCCCCCGCCTGTCCAGAAATCAGCAAAGTAGCCATGGAAATAAGCAGTCACCCATTCACCAGGAACAATGAAAAATACCACCAGGGATGATGAGTGAGAGCATATTCTCTACTGCTTCCTCCTACCTGTAATTTATTTTAGAGGATCCTCCCTGCTAGACTGTAAATTTGAGGGCAGGCATCATGCCTATTAACTCTACTGAACAACACCAATAATTATAATAATGGTATTTTTAAGCGCTTACTATAGGCCAGGCACTGTACAAGGTAATCGGGTTGGACACGGTGCCTGTCCCCCATGGGGCTCACACTCTTAATCCCCATTTTACAGATGAGATGACTGAGGCACAGAGAAGTTAAGCGACTTGCCGAGGGTCACCCAGCTGACAAGTGGTGGAGTTGGGATTAGAATCCATGACCTTCTGACTCCCAGGCCCGTGCTCTATCCACTGTGTCATACTGAACTCTCCCAAGCCCTTAGTACAGTGCTCTGCACAGAGCAAGTACTCAATAGTGCTGATTGCCTTGAATCAGAGAAGCAGCGTGGCTTAGCGGAAAGAGCACGGGCTTGGGAGCCAGAGGTCGTGAGTTCTAATTCCGCCTCCGCCACTTGTCTGCTGTGTGACCTTGGACAAGTCACTTAACTTCTCTGGGCCTCAGTTACCTCATCTGTAAAAATAGGGATTAAAAAATGTGAGCCCCACATGGGACAATCTTATTACCCCGTATCTACCCCAGTGCTTAGAACGGTGCTCTGCACATAGTAAGTGCTTAACAAATACCATAATTATTATTATTATTGAATGGGTAGGTGGCAGACAATCATCCCAAAGTCTTTCAGGCTGCTCATGAGGTTCTGGTGCTTAAAGGTCACCCCTGAAGCCAGAAGGAGTGAGTTGGTGACATGATTTTTTTTTTTTTGCAGGGGAGGGGTTAGTCTGAAGGAAAGAAAGGCTAGAAAGCTCAGAAGCCAGACTACTCTACCCAAATTGAAGAAGTAGAGGTTGAGGTCCCAGCCTCTGATTTTCATTTGGATACTCCCAAGGATCACTAGAGGCATGGACTATAAAGCAGTTAAGGCCTGGAAACATCTATAAAGGCAAAAGAACCTTAAATCTCACCGTTCAAGCCTTTCAGATGCAAAAGGAGAAGAGGGAACAGCTGAAGAATGTTGGTCTTTCAAGACAGACAGACAAAAGGAATTAAGCCTTTCACTTATCGCCTACGGCATCTAGGACACTGTCAGCGTGAAATAAATTTTAATTCAAGTGAGGTAATAAGTGTTGAGTTATCCCAACAGCTGGAATGCAGATTTCTCTGTCACTGACTCATGCTTCTTACTGCTGTGGGTTCCACTGCAGTACAACCAACGGTGCTTTAGGACAGAGATGGTTATGTAACCTGAGCCCTCTGTTAATACAGAGATCTACAGTTCTCTAGCAGCAAGTAATGGAATTTCAATCAAAAATTTAGAGTTGCCCCAAAGAAATAAACCAGCCTATTTCTGCCGAGTTCATCCTCCGATTTTCTTTTTCATGGTATTTGTTACGGGGTTACGATGTGCCAGGCACTGGAGTAAGCACTGGGGTAATAATAATAATGATGTTGGTATTTGTTAAGCTCTTACTATGTGCAGAGCACTGTTCTAAGCACTGGGGGAGATAAAGGGTCATCAGGTTGTCGCATGTGAGGCTCACAGTTAATCCCCATTTTACAGAGGAGGTAACTGAGGCTCAGAGAAGTGAAGTGACTTGTCCACAGTCACACAGCTGACAAGTGGCAGAGTCAGGATTCAAACCCATGACCGCTGACTCCCAAGCCCGGGCTCTTTCTACTGAGCCACGCAGACACGAGCTGATCACGTCGGACACTGTCCCTGTCCAACGTGGGGCTTGTCAGTCTTAATCCCCATTTTACGAATGAGGTAAGTCAGGCGCAGAGAAATGAAGTGACTTGTCCAGAGTCACACAGCAGGCAAGAGGTGGAGTCAGGATTTGAATCCAGATCCTCCTGCCTCCCAGGTCCGTGCTCTAGCCACTAAGTCACATGTCTTCTCCACTATAGTTGCTTATGCTTCTTTAATAAAACTTGCAAAGAAAAAGCCATCAAGTGCATTACACTGAAAACTGCCAAGTAATTTTCTCAGAAAGAAGCAAAAGGGTTCCGATTTCATGGTTTCTTCCCTCTTCTTTCCCCCATATGCAGTCATACTTCTTTGACAGCACTGCCGACTAACTTCCACTTCTCAAAAACCTTCTCTTGGATATATGCTTTGTATTTTTCTTTTTTTTAGGGAGCATAACGTTCTTCAAGTCCCCAAGAATTCCCAGTACAGCAATTTGTTCTTATCTCTATTGTATTACACCTTGCTCAGGTTCATAAAGGCTAATTTAACGCACTCCTTCGCTTTCCTCCTAGGGCCCAAAAGGTAATGCTACTATATCGGTCCACATGCTAACATTATTTTCTCCATTTTATATTCTTTTTTGCCAATTTTTCCATAATTCGATGATTATTCCATCTGTCGGAGTAAAGTTATAATTTTTCCGTTCTTTGTTAATGAAGTATTGACTACTTCCTACTTCCTCTTCACCAAATAAAGTTTTACTACAGTGAATATTGTGAAATAAATTGTTATCGTCTATTAATTGACATTTGAGTTACCTTTCAGCAATAATCCAGACTTTACTACTATTGGTTTTTTGATTTCCTGTATACGCCACTTCATTGCTCTTGCACTTTATTAAACAAAATCAATTTCAGAGGATTTTTAAAGATAATCATTCTAATATCGCAACAGAAAGGAAAACAAGGATGCATTTTTCATTATGTTAACATTTGGCTGTAGAGCATTTTTTCTAAGGTACTTCAAATGAAACAGCTGTTGAAAAAACTTAAAGTAATGCAAATTCCTCAACAGGATTACTGAGCTATCAGTCAAAGAGCAACAAAGACATTGGTTGCTCTCTCACCTTTACAACAATTAAAAACAGACAAGTAAGTATTAGGAAGAAATTTGGGTGGGTGACCTTATCTCACCTTGGCTTCACGGACTCTGTCCTCTCCTGGTTCTCCTCTTACCTCTCTGGCCGATCATTCTCGGTCTCCTACGCTGGAGCCTCCTCCCCCTCCCATCCTTTAACTGTTGGAGTTCCTCAAGGGTCAGTTCTTGGCCCTCTTCTGTTCTCCATTTACACTCACTCCCTCGGTGAACTCATCCGCTCTCACGGCTTTGACTACCATCTCTACGCAGATGACACGCAGATCTACATCTCCGCCCCTGTCCTCTCCCCCTCCCTTCGGGCTCGCATCTCCTCCTGCCTCTGGGACGTCTCCACCTGGATGTCGGCCCGCCACCTAAAACTCAACATGAGCAAGACCGAGCTCCTCATCTTCCCTCCCAAACCCGGTCCGCTCCCAGACTTCTCTATCACCGTGGATGGCACGACCATCCTTCCCGTCCCGCAGGCCCGCAATCTCGGTGTCATCCTTGACTCGTCCCTCTCGTTCACCCCACACATCCTATCCGTTACCGAGACCTGCCGGTTTCACCTCTACAATATCGCCAAGATCCGCCCTTTCCTCTCCACCCAAACGGCTACCTTACTATTATGGGCTCTCGTTATATCCCGGCTAGACTACCGTGTCAGCCTTCTCTCTGACCTCCCTTCCTCCTCTCTCGCCCCGCTCCGGTCTATTC
Source organism: Ornithorhynchus anatinus (assembly GCF_004115215.2). Taxonomy (NCBI): domain Eukaryota; kingdom Metazoa; phylum Chordata; class Mammalia; order Monotremata; family Ornithorhynchidae; genus Ornithorhynchus; species Ornithorhynchus anatinus. Next base: position 12,261,308 of record NC_041732.1, on the reverse strand, counting down.
TTCACTCCGCTGCCCGGCTCATCTTCCCGCAGAAACGATCTGGGCATGTCACTCCCCTTCTTAAACAACTCCAGTGGTTGCCTATCGACCTCCGCTCCAAACAAAAACTCCTCACTCTAGGCTTCAAGGCTCTCCATCACCTTGCCCCTTCCTACCTCTCCTCCCTTCTCTCTTTCTACCGCCCACCCCGCACGCTCCGCTCCTCCGCCGCCCACCTCCTCGCCGTCCCTCGGTCTCGCCTATCCCGCCGTCGACCCCCGGGTCACGCCCTCCCACGGTCCCGGAACGCCCTCCCTCCTCACCTCCGCCAAACTGATTCTCTTTCCCTCTTCAAAACCTTACTTAAAAATCACCTCCTCCAAGAGGCGTTCCCAGACTGAGCTCCTCTTCCCCCTCTACTCCCTCTGCCATCCCCCCTTTACCTCTCCGCAGCTAAAGCCTCATTTTCCCCTTTTCCCTCTGCTCCTCCACCTCTCTCTTCCCATCCCCACAGCACTGTACTCGTCCGCTCAACTGTATATATTTTCGTTACCCTATTTATTTTGTTAATGAATTGTACATCGCCTCGATTCTATTTAGTTGCCATCGGTTTTTACGAGATGTTCTTCCCCTTGACGCTGTTTAGTGCCATCGTTCTTGTCTGTCCGTCTCCCCCGATTAGACCGTAAGCCCGTCAAACGGCAGGGACTGTCTCTATCTGTTGCCGACTTGTTCATCCCAAGCGCTTAGTACAGTGCTCTGCACATAGTAAGCGCTCAATAAATACTATTGAATGAATCTGCTGATCGGTCAAAACGAGAGGTAATTAAAATCTACCAATCAATGGTATTAATTAAGCACTTACTGTACCAGGGCTCCGTACTAAGCACTAGGGAGGTTTACAATAGTAAACTCTTATTGAATAGGAGCTCCCTGCACAAAGCGATCGGCTTTGAAGTTTTGTTATGGGCCAGGAAAGTCTTCTCATTCTGTTGTACTGTACTCTTCCAAGTGCTCGGTACAGTGCCCTGCATATAGTAAGCGCTCAATAAAGATGAGTGATTAATTGATCAAAGTCAGGAGCGAAAACTAAGAGCCACAGGATGAAACTACCACTTCTTCCCCCAGAGATGGTTTCGTTCAAAATGGTAATTGGGGTATGAATGTAAAAGGGAAAACAAAGCAAGAGAGAAAGAAAACTATTTTTTCTGCACTCTTTTTCTCCTTTCCCAAATTTCTTTAACACGATAGGAGGAGGCCCCCCCAAAATGGGCAACTGCATCAGGCACCCTGGACAAACAAGAAGCGCTAAAAATCACAGTAAATGATAAATAATAATAATAATGTTGGTATTTGTTAAGCGCTTACTATGTGCCGAGCACTGTTCTAAGCGCTGGGGTAGACATAGGGGAATCAGGTTGTCCCACGTGGGGCTCACAGTCTTAATCCCCATTTTACAGATGAGGGAACTGAGGCACGGAGAAGTTAAGTGACTTGCCCACAGTCACACAGCCGACAAGTGGCAGAGCTGGGATTCGAACTCATGAGCCCTGACTCCAAAGCCCGTGCTCTTTCCACTGAGCCACGCTGCTTCTCTATAAAAGAATTGAAGGTGAAGTAGCCATCCATCAAATTCAAATACAGAACTCATTTCCCCATAATATTTACCTATCAACTACCAGACTAATTTGGGGCCCTTAAAAGTTCAAGGAAGGAGGAAAGATGGGGAGAGCAGACTTAGATAAGGAGGAAAAACTCCACGAAGCCCCAACTAAGGGAGTCATAGCTTGGTCTACCTCCTCAGACTGTGGGACCTGATTATCTTGTACTTCCTCCAGTCCTTGGCAAAAGGGTAAGCGCTTAAATAATACCACAATTATTATTATTATTGTTAAAGGCACTTTTGACGAGAGGTCACTAATTTAGATCTACATTTTCCCATTTCGAGACCTGCCATTCTTTTATACAATGGGATCCAGCTTCCGTCCTTAACCACGGAATCAATCAGTGGTATTTACTGAGTGCTTACTGTGTGCAGTGCACTGTGTTGAGTCCCTGGGAAAGTACGATCCAATAGGAGAGACAAGAGAGCCTCGACAGATCATAGAGCACATTGCTTTACACCATTCATTCAGAAGTACTAGTTGTTGGAGAATGCATTGGATACCAAGGCCTTGTATTAGTTACCAGAATCCTTTTCTCATCTAGAAGTTGCACTTGGGCAGAAAATCATAACTTGATGCTGCATGAATGAATACAGGGGGAAAAAACACCATTTTAAAGAGTCAAACTGGAATTACAGCTAGGTATTTGAGTTCTCTAAACTCTAGGAAACTCATGGTGAGTTGACTCCCTATCCACCATAAAGGGATAAAACTAAAATATGGGGTGAACAGACGATTGCTCGCCCCACATTCAAGGCCGTATTTAGAGGTCTTGGGTTCTAATCCTGGCTCTGCCACTTGTCAGCCGTGTGACTTTGGGCAAGTCACTTCACTTCTCTGGGGCCTCAGTTCCCTCATCTGTAAAATGGGGATTAAGACTGTGAGCTCCACGTGGGGCAACCTGATTCCCTTGTGTCTACCCCAGTGCTTAGAACAGTGCTCGGCACATAGTAAGCGCTTAAATACCAGCACAATTATTATTATTATTAAAGCACATTTGCTCCAAGAGGCCTTCCCCAACTAAGCCCTCACTTCCCCCTTTTCCACTCCCTTCTGTGTCACCCCTGAACTTGGATTTGAACCCCTGATTCACCCCTCCTTCAGCCCCACAGCCCTAATGTACACATTCGCAATTTATTTACATTAACATCCGTATCTCCTCGAAGACTGTACGTTCGATGTGGACAGGGAACGTGCCTAGCAACTCTGTTACACTGCCCTCTTCCAAGCGCTTAGTCCAGGGCTCCGCACAAAGGAAACGCTCAACTACGACTGATGGCTCGATTGGACAAGCTTAGTAGCAAGAGCACGGGCTTGGGAGTCAGAGTTCGTGGGGTCTAATCCCAACTCTGCCACTTGTCTGCTGTGTGATTTTGGACAAGCCACTTAACTTCTCTGGGCCTCAGTTACCTCACCCGGAAAATGGGGATTAAGACTGTGAGCCCCACGTGGGACAACCTGTAGTGCTTGACACCTAGTAAGTGCTTAACAAATACCATATTTATTAAGTCTTACAAGAGTAAACTGGAGAGGGCGAAAATGTACTGGAACATACCAAGGATTTAACCGCTCCAATACATTTATTCATTCCATCGTATTTATTAAGCATTCCAGGAGGCCTTCCCAGACTGAGCCCTCCCTTTCCCCTCTGCTCCTCCTCCCCCCTCTGCTCTACTCCCTTCCCCTCCCCACAGCACCTGTATTTATTTATACATATTTATGCTCTCCTTATTTTATTAATGATGTGCATTTATCTGTCGTTCTACTTATCTATTTTTGATGGTAGTGGTGTCTACAGGCTTGGCTGTCTGTCTCCCCCCTTCTAGGCTGTGAGCCCGTTGTTGGGAACAGATTGGGTAGAGAAGCAGCGAGGCTCAGTGGAAAGAGCCCGGGCTGGGGAGTCAGAGGTCATGGGTTCTAATCCCAGCTCTGTCGCTTGTCAGCTGCGTGACTTCAGGCAAGTCACTTCCCTTCTCTGTGCCTCAGTTCCCTCATCTGTAAAATGGGGATGAAGACACTGGGCCCCACTTGGGATAACCTGATCACCTTGTATCCTCCCCAGCGCTTAGACAAGTGCTTGGCACATAGTAGCGCTTTACAAATATCATTATTATTATCGTCTCTATCTGTACTTTCCAAGTGCTTAAGTCCAGTGCTCTGCACACAATGAGCACACAATGGACTGAATGAATGAACTTACTGTGCACAGAGCACTGTGCTAAGCACTTGACAGGGGAAAATGCAGTCCACTTAGCTTCCCTATAATCAGAACACTCCCCCGAAACAGTCTCCTGACAAGAATAATCATAATGATGATGGTATTTGTTAAGCGCTTACTATGTGCAAAGCACTGTTTTAAGCGCTGGGGAGGATACAAGGTGATCGGGTTGCCCCACGTGGGGCTCACGGCGTGGCTTAGTGGCAAGAGCCCGGGCTTGGGAGTCGGCGGCCTTGGGTTCTAATCCCGGCTCCATCACTTTGCTGTGTGACTTTGTGCAAGTCACTTAATTTCTCTGTGCCTCAGTGACCTACATCATCTGCCCAACGAGGATGAAGACTGCGAGCCCCCATGTGGGACAACCTCATTACCTTGTATCTAGCCCAGAGCTTAGACCACTGCTAGGCACATAGTAAGTGCATAACGAATACCAACATTATTATCAATCCCCATTTTCCAGATGAGGTCACTGAAGCACAGAGAAGTGACTTGCCCACACTGCTGACAAGCGGCAGAGGCGGGATTAGAACCCAAACTCTTTTCCCCCCCTTCAAAGTCCTACTGAGAGCTCACCTCCTCCAGGAGGCCTTCCCAGACTGATCCCCCCTTTGCCTTCTGCTCCCTTCTGCTCTTCCCCCTTTCCCTCCCCTCAGCACTGTGCTCATTTGTATATATTATTTATTACCCTATTTATTTTGTTAATGAGGTATATATCCCCCTGAACCCATTTATCTCAATGATGTTGACTTGCTTTGTTTTGTCCTCTTTTGTCACTTCACTTTTCTGTGCCTCAGTTATCTCATCTGTAAAATGGGGATTAAGACTGTGAACCTCACGTGGGACAACTTGATTCCCGTGTCTACCCTGGCGCTTAGAACAGTGCTCTGCACATAGTAAGCGCTTAACAAATACCAACATTATTATTATTATTGTTTTGTTGTCTGTCTCCCCCATTTAGACTGTGAGCACATCACCGGGCAGGGATCGACTATCTGTTGCTGAACTGTACCTTTCAGACGCTTAGTACAGTGCTCTGCGCATAGTAAGCGCTCAATAAATACTATTGAATGAATGAACCCATGACCTCTGCCTCCCAAGCCCGTGCTCTTTAATAATAATAATAATGGTGGTATTTAAGCACTTACTATGTGCCGAGCACTGTTCTATGTGTTGGGGGGCTCAAGGTGATCAGGTTGTCCCTTGTGTGGCTCAGAGTTTTTAATCCCCGTTTTAGAGATGAGGTCACTGAGGCCCAAAGAAGTGAAGTGACTGGCCCAAAGTCACCCAGCTGGCAAGAACCCATAACCTCTGCCTCCCAAGCCCATGCTCTTAATAATAATAATACTAATAATGATGATGATGGCATCTGTTAAGCGCTTACTATGTGTCAAGCACTGTTCTAAGCGCTGGAGGGATACAAGGTAATCAGGTTGTTCCATGTGGGACTCCCAGTTTTTAATCCCCATTTTCCAGATGAGGTCACTGAGGCCCAGAGAAGTGCAGTGACTGGCCCCAAGTCACCCAGCTGGCAAGCGGCAGGGCGGGGATTAGAACCCATTACCTCTGACTCCCAAGCCCTTGCTTATAATAATAATGATAATAATACATGTTGATATTTAAGCGCTTACTATGTGCAAAGCACTGCTGTAAGCGCTGGGGGGATACAAGGTGATCAGGTTGTTGCACGTGGGGTTCCCAGTCTTCATCCCCATTTTCCAGATGAGGTCACTGAGGCCCAGGGAAGGGACTGGCCTCAAGTCACCCAGCTGGGGTGGGGATGGGAACCCATGACCTCTCACTCCCAAACCTATGCTGTTCATAATAATAATAATGTTGGTATTTGTTAAGCGCTTACTATGTGCAAAGCACTGCTGTAAGTGCTGGGGGAATACAAGGTGATCAGGTTGTTGCACGTGGGGCTCCCAGTCTTCATCCCCATTTTCCAGATGAGGTCACTGAGGCCCAGAGAATAATAATAATGGTGGTATTTGTTGAGCGCTTACTATGTGCAAAGCACTGTTCTAAGCGCTGGCGAGATACAAGGTAATCAGGTTGTCCCATGTGGGGCTCCCAGTCTTCATCCCCATTTCCCAGATAAGGCCACTGAGGCCCAGGGAAAGGACTGGCCCAAAGTCAGCCAGCTGGGGCGGGGATTGGAACTCATGATCTCTGACTCCCAAGCCCATGCTTTTATTAATAATAATATTTGTTAAGCGCTTACTATGTGCAGAGCACTGTTGTAAGCTCTGGGGCAGATACAAGGTAATCAGGTTGTCGCATGTGGGGTTCCCAGTCTTCATCCCCATTTTCCAGATGAGTGAATAGCAATAATAATAATAATGTTGGTATCCGTTAAGCGCTATGTGCCGAGCACTGTTCTAAGCGCTGGGGGAGATACAGGGTCATCAGGTTGTCCCACGTGACGCTCCCAGTCTTCATCCCCATTTTCCAGATGAGTGAATAATAATAATAATAATGGTGGTATTTGTTAAGCGCTTACTCTGTGCAGAGCACTGTTCTAAGCGCTGGGGTCGATCCAGGGTCATCAGGCTGTGGCACGTGGGGTTCCCAGTCTTCACCCCCATTTTCCCGATGAGGCCACTGAGGCCCAGGGAAAGGACCGGCCCCAAGTCACCCAGCTGCCAAGTGGCGGGGCTTGCAACCCATGACCTCTCCCTCCCAAGCCCATGCTTTTAATAATAATGTTGGTATTTGTTAAGCGCTTACTCTGTGCAGAGCACTGTTCTAAGCGCTGGGGTCGATCCAGGGTCATCAGGCTGTGGCACGTGGGGCTCCCAGTCTTCACCCCCATTTTCCCGATGAGGCCACTGAGGCCCAGGGAAAGGACCGGCCCCAAGTCATCCAGCTGGGGCGGGGAAGGGAACCCACGACCTCTGCCTCGCAGCCCGGGCTCCTTCCCCCGAGCCGTCTGAGCAGGGCCTGGTGTGGAGCGAGGGGACGGGGCGGCCCCCGGCAGGGTCGTGGCGGCCCCCGGCAGGGTCGTGTCGGCCCCCGGCAGGGTCGTGTCGGCCCCCGGCAGGGTCGTGTCGGCCCCCGGCAGGGCCGTGTCCCCTCAGCAGGGCCGGGTCCCCCCCCGCCGCCATTGCCCGCCACCTCCCTCACCGGAAGTGGCCCCACCTCCGTGGGTGGGCCGCCCCCGACCCAAATGGACGACGAGAAAGGGGTGAAGGGGCCGCCCGGACACGTCTCCGTCGCCTCGTCCTCCTCCTCCCCGCGCCCCGAAACCTCCCCCCTCACTGACCTGCCAAAGGACGGGCCGAGGGGGGAGCCCCCCGACCCGCAGGCACCGCCTCAGCCCCTCTCGGGCGCCTTCTCCCTCCTCACGCCGCCGCCTGCCACCCGCACGCACGGATCCTTCCGCCTTCCCTCCCTTCTCCTCTCCCCTCCTCTCTCTCGCGTCGCCCCAAGACGAGCCTTCTCCCGCGGGCTCCCAAATCCAGACGACGGGAAACGGGGCAGAAAGACGACTCGCCCTCCTGTAAAGACAAACTAAGCGGGACTATTTTATTCGGCCGCCTTCCGCGCCGGGGTGGGCCGACGTGGGCCGCGGAGGCTGCTGGGAGTTGTAGTTTCTTGGGGTCGCGCGGGGCTGGCGGGGCGGGCGAGGGATGGAGGAAGCGGAGGAGCCGTCGTCTCCGTCAAGAGGAGAGAATGGAAACGATTCGGGCCCCAGAGGAGGAAGATCCCCGTCTCCAGGTGGAGGAGGCGGAGGCTTCCCGGCCTTCCGCGCCCCAAACTACTACAGCGACGGGGGACTGGGGAGAGAGGACGGGGCGCGGAAGGCCAGGCCACGCCCCCTTTCCGTCCTCGTCCAATCAGCGCTCTCCTCCGCCGGGCGGGGAGGGGGAGGCTCGGGGACGCGCGGCGGGCGCGCGCGCGGCCGGGGAAGGCAGCCGGGCGGGGGCGCGCCCGGCGCGAGCGCGCGCGGGGAGGGAAGGAGGAGGAGGAGGAGGAGGAGGCGGCGGCGCCGCCGAGTTACTTAGTTGTTGTCGGGCGGTGTCAGTTGGTCCCGGGCGGATCGGGATTGATTCCCTCGGTCGGAGAGGACGTGGTGGTGATGGTGGAGGGGACCGGGACGGCGCCGGCTCCCCGCAGGTAAGGGGCTGCTTGGGGCCGGTCCTGTCTCTCTGTCTCTCTCGGTGTCTCTCTGTGTCTCTGCCCGTCTCTGCCCCCCCACACACACACCCTGGCCCCCCCCCCGGATCCCTCCCCCGCCCTACGATCCCGGAGGGTCCCCGGCTCCCGGCCCCACCCAGGCCCCTCGGCCCCGGGGCACGGGGCGGGACTGGCCGGACCCCCCTCGCCCTGCCCCGTTGTGTGCGACCCCCACCTCCGCCCGCAGAGGAGCCTCCCTCCCCCCCCCGCCCCTCCCCGGGGGTCCCGCCGCCGGCCAGAGCTGCGCTGGACCACCGCCCCCCTCTCCAGGGAAAAGTTGGGATCCGGACTGGGGAAGCCCATTCCTCACCCTCTCCACCCCGGCCCCATCTCCCACCCCCATCCCATCCCATTCCCCATCCCATCTCCCACCCCCATCGCACCTCCCGCCTCCCATCCCATCTCCCACCCCATCCCATCTCCCACCCCTATTCCATCCCCCCATCCCATCCCGTTCCCCCACCCTATTCCCCACCCCCATCCCATTCCCCCATCCCATCCCCCACCCCCATCCCATCTCCCACCCCCATCCCATCTCCCACCCCCCATCCCATCTCCCACCCCCATCCCATCTCCCCCCCCAATCCCATCTCCCCCCCAATCCCATCTCCCCCCCATCCCAACTCCCACCCCCATCCCAACTCCCACCCCCATCCCATCTCCCATCCCCATCCCAATTCCCACCCTCATCCCATCTCCCACCCCTCATCCCATCTCCCACCCGCCATCCCATCTCCCACCCGCCATCCCATCTCCCACCCGCCATCCCATCTCCCACCCCCCGTCCCATCCCCCACGCCCCATCCCAACTCCCACCCCATCCCAACTCCCACCCCATCCCATCTTCCACCCTCTTCCCATCTCCCACCCCAACCCATCCTCGATCCCACTCCATCCCATTCCCCCCTCCCACCCCATCCCATCCCCCGTCCCCCCATCCCATCTCCCCATCCCACTTCCCACCCCCATCCCCATCCCATCCCCCACCCCCATCCCACTTCCCACCCCCCATCCCATTCCCCCCCATCCCATTCCCCCCCATCCCATTTCCCACCCCCATTCCACTTCCCCTCCATCCCCCCTCGCTCCCTCTCCCCACTGGAGCCACTCACCAAACCGACACCCCCTCCGAGGCAGCAGCCTCGGGCCGGGACAAGTTCATTACCCACCCCCCCCCCCCCCGCCCCCTCCCCCTCCCCCGCAGTCTGCTTGCTCAGAGAAATGAACCTCTCTCATGACAATAATAATGGTGATGGTATTTGTTAAAGCGCTTACTGTGAGCCAGGCACTGTACCGAGCGTCTGGGTGGATGCAAGCCAATCGGGTGGGACACAGCCCCCGTCCCAAGTGGGGCTCAGGGTCTCCATCCCCATTTGACAGATGAGGGAACTGAGGCACAGAGAAGCGAAGGGACGTGCCCAAGGTCACCCAGCAGGCGAGTGGTGAGTGATATCTGATGGTATGTGATGCGAGATAGCATCAGGGGGATATTCATTCCTCTCTGAGAGTCAATGAATTCCCCCCACCCCCCCGAGAATAATAATAATAATGATATCTGTTAAGCGCTTACTATGTGCCAAGCACCGTTCTAAGCGCTGGGGTAATTACAAGGTAATCAGGTTGTCAACGTGGGGCTCACGGTCTTTATCCCCATTTTCCAGATGAGGGAACTGAGGCATAGAGAAGTTAAGTGACTGGCCCAAGGTCACCCAACAGACGAGCGGTGGAGCCGGGCGCTGGCGACGAATTTGACTCTGGTTTGCGAGCGCTCGGCTAGTTGGTGTTTATTTTTATCTCTGACTTCACATGCTCCGCTTCTCGTTGGTAGGACTCCGGAATTCCTCTCCACTCCCCGGGTGTTTCCAAGGACCACCTCTTAACGAGCTTTAGTAGAGATTTTGGGGCCCGCCAAGAGGTTGAAGGTGGCAGAGGACGAAGAAAACAAGATAGGAAGAGAATAACCTTTTGTCTTGAAACTCAAGGGCTTGAGGTCTTTGGAATGAAGTTGTTTGGGAGCTAGAAATCGAGCAGTCAGGAGTTAAAGCAAAACTATGATTTCATCCCTTTTGGCTTCGCTTAGAAAAAGAAGCGACTTTCGTGATCTTCCCTTGCCACTTAAATGTGGTGCGATTAGATATCGACTTATGTATAGTCTCTGGTCTAGAAACACCTAAGTCATTTAAGGATGAGCAAAAAAGGAAGCCGTGTCCATGGAGGACATTCCAGAAAATCATTTCGACCTAAGGTTTGGGAAAGGCTCATCATATTTGTCAGATAAACTGCCGTTAGTGTAAAGGTTTTAGTTTTAGTTGTCGGGAAATGATTGTGTCCGGTTCAAGCTTTCTGTCCCCTTCCATCCTCGCCCCGCCTCCACCCTCCCACCAATGAAGAAGTTTATTTCAGAAAACCTCCTTTTGCTTTTGGATTTTCACTCCATTCTCAGCCTCCCAGCACTTAAGTACATATCCGTAATTGAGTTTAATGTCTGTTTCCCTCTGGAATGTAAGCCTCTAGTGGGCTTAGTCTACCAACTCTGTTGTACTCCCGCAAGGGCTTGGTACGTTGCTTTGGACGCAATAAGCATCCAGTAAATACCGTTGACTGATTTGCTCAGTGCAGTAATGTTAGAAGTGAATTTTCCGCAGACACAAAACTTTCCATGTGCAATCTGAGATAGGTGTTTCACGCCGGTTTATCGGAGCATCTCTGGATATCTCGATTCACCCTAATTACTTTCGAAGTGTCTGGCACTTTTCCACCGGGACTCGGTTAGTCACTGACGCCGTTTTAGGGAGCTTCTTAGGCTTCAAGAGGATAGGAGCCAGAGGCCTAAACTTAGGGATGTCGTTAATAGGGTGAGCAAGGCTTCATGCTTCGATAACAGTGCTGGATATGCTGAAAACTTACAAACTGTGTCAGACGCAGACTCCCTCTGTGGTTGTCTGGAAAATAACAGTAGCTTGTCTTGCCCAGAACTTCCTTCTGATGGGAAGTTCAACATGGTCTTAATATATCGGTCAAACAATAGACTTTATTGAGCTCCTGATTTTGAGTGCATTGTTTTTTGTTGTTTTGGGGGGTTTTTTTACTCTCTTTTTGTCCGTTTGTATTTTTCTCCGTGAAGACTGGTTTTGATTTGTCTGCAAAAGGGAATTTCTACAGCCATGCCCCTATTTAACCTTCTCTAAACATTTATGTTGAAAAGTATTCTCAAAAGCTCATAAAGAAGTGTTACTATCATAAATAAGCATGTCCTGCATTTCACACTGAAAAACATGTTCCTAGAGAGCAGTCTCTTTTTCTGTAAACCGTTGGTCTCTGTGCCATTTAATATAAATGCCTAAGACTGCATCTTTTATTTGTCGAGTTACCTACAATTATTTTTAACAGCTCTCACATCTGCCAAATAGGTACGGGCACTTTCATGATTTGGCAAGTTTTGCATCATTTCGATTGCTCACGGATAAAGTCTAATGTGATTGTTGTTTTGTTTAAGGAGAGATTTGTTTTTAGATCCAAAATGTGCTGTTTATGGGAAGCGGGACCTGTATTTTCACTGTTTCTCTGAAATACAGCCAATTATTTCCTTAGCTAGATCTAGTCAGTAAATTTGGACAAGCCAAATTATGATCTGTTACAGGGGAGGATAGTTTCAATTTGGTTTTGATTTTATAATCGTGAAAACCCAAACAAGCAGGATATATCGAACTGGTACCTGTTCTTTCTTTTCTTCCGAACTTGCCCTTTTGCAGTTAAACTTTCTTTCCCTCTTCTTCCCCTTCCCCCCAACCCCCTTCATTTGTTTGGCCTGCTCCCTCAAGTGTGTTCTTCTCTGCCACCGAAATCCCCTAGAGAATACCTGACTTTCAATTTCTGCAATGTACCACAGCTGTTTGGGGTTTAGGTTTTCGTGTGTGTGTGTGTGTGGTTTTTTTGTCTTTTCTTTTTGTTACATTACATTTTTCCCCTTTGGCTTTTTGGCGTCTTCTCCCAGACAGGTGGAAAATTCAATATTGACTCTCCATCTTCACCTTAGCTTTGCTAAAATAAGACCTTATCATTTTAAATCCAACTTGGAGCTCCTCTCCAAGCTTCCACATTTACGCCTACTCCCCAGTCTGCTTCTCCTGATGGAACTTGTGTGAACTGCTCCCGTCACATGCAGTCATAGAATTTTCATGGTTATCATTTAGTTATTAGATTTTTTTTCCATTAAAAAATTAGGATGCAATTATGAAAGTCGGGGTCCACGATTAAAATCACTATTTTGTGCTGGAATACCACAAGTTTAAAAGAGTTATTGGAAAAGTTAAAATAATGTACGTCGTCTAGCATAGTAAAGCTCATTGTGAGCAGGGAGCGTGTCTACCGACTCAGTTGTTATTGTACTCTCCCAAACACTTAGTACAGTGCTCTGCACACAGTAAGCGCTCAATAGATACGATGGAGAGATTGACTGAGTTTGGGTAAAGAATTCCCTTTTCGTACATTTGTCGTTAAGTGACGGTTCGTAGGCAACGTCCCCGAGTAGGCACATAAATGATAGAACACTGCACCGGGTAATTAAAGGAGCAAATGCGGTAACAGACCGACTCCCTATCCCCGAGCAAATGCAATAACAGACCGACTCCCTCTCCCCTCTTATATAAAACTGCAGGGTTCGAACAACTGAGGCCAAATTGGGTGAGAAGGGAAGAGGGAAACAAGAAGAATGTTTTGCTGCGTACCCTAAAGATTAAACTGCCGTTCTATTAAACCAGGTTGGTAAAGGCATTGCAGAAATGAAGGCCCTCCATGAAAAGAGACTTTATGGTAGCATGAAATTCAAATTCAGGAATTCGTGGAAAGTTAGGAATATTGTATTTGTTCTAAGTAGTGACCTGAACTGCAGTTGACTTCAGAACCAGGGAAGACTTCAAATTGGAGACTAGCTGAATCATGTACCTAGTAGTCGGAGTCAATATTCTGTTGCATTTTTACCAGATGAAGTTCTGAGTTGTCTTCACTAACCTCAACTTGAGTAGCAGTAATCCAATCTAAAGATTACAAACTGGAAATCCCCTTGGCACTTTCTCTGATGTAGAAAGGGCATTTTCTGTCGTGCTGGAATAGAAGTTGGGAAATTCGGGCTGTTACTCGCCGAATCCAGCTGATGTCTTGTGACTTGGAGCACGTTGCTTCTTGGTTGCCCCAAATCTATCTCAAAGACATGAGAATAAATGAAAAGTCTATAAAGGATTTTGCACTGCTTCACGAAAAGTTCCTTATAAATAAGCAATGCTACTGCTCAGAATTTAATAAACCTTCATTTAATTCAAACCTCAGATAACCAAGTTGGAAAGAATTCTGGTGAAAAAGAAAGGAGTAGGTCCTCTGACAGGGTTCCAAAGAAGGGACGTTATGCTAATAGCAATTTAAAATTCCCTTAATCTCATCAATACTTTTCATAATCCATTTTTCCTAAGAAGCCGAGGGAGCAGTGCACCCTACCTATCATTCGTATCATCGAAGCTTTCAGTAATTCTGTTCCATTTACTTGAATAATTAGTTAGGCCTTAGAAGTCTTTTTCCTTATTCAGCTGCCAGGGAAAACTTTCTTTTCTTCTCTCCCCTGACATCCTTTGATTGTAGAAATAATGAGGAGAAGTTCCCAGTGCTGTCAACTTGCCTAAATTGACAGAATCACCTGACAGAAGAAGAACCTAGGAAGGTTGTTGAATAGGCCGGCTTCTCCACTTGCCTGCTGGTAACTTTGGGTGAGTCACTTCACTTCTCTCTTTCCTCAGCTGTAAAATGATGATTCAATACTCATTCTTTCTAGTTAGACTGTGTGCCTCGTATGAAGCAGGGACCATGTCTGACCTGATTAACTTGTATTTACCCCAAGGCTTAATACAGTGCTTGGCAGTAGAAGATGCGTAAAAACTACCATTATCTCTAGACTGTAAGCTCCTTGTGGGCAGGAAACAGTCTAACAACACTGTTTTATTGTACTCTCCCCAGTGTTTGGTACAATACTTGAAACACTAGTAAGCGTTCAATAAATACGGTTGATTGAAATACCATGGATTGATTGATGTCGATGAACAGGAAGACTGAGATAGGGTCGGTCATACCCTCCGCCTTGCATCTGCCTGCACTCCCCTACCTGGGACTTCTGAGTTCCTCGGAGCCTGAGATTCTCCCCTAGACTAAACTAGAAAAGAGATTTTTAAAATTTTAAGGTTGTCTCCGGATTCCCTTCTGGAAGCAGGTATTGAATATTGAATGAACCGGTATTGAATGAGAGCTTACTATGTGCAGAGCACTGTTCTAAGTGCTTGGGAGAGTACAATACAACATTTTCAATCAGTCAGTGGTATTTAGTCAGTCCTTACTGTGTGCAGAGCACTGCTGTAAATGCTGGGGCGAATACTCTAGAGTTGGTAGATACGATCCCTGCCTGCTAGGAGTTTACAGTCTATCGAAGGAGAGAGATGTCAAATAAATCACGGATAGGGGAGGCAGCAAAGTGTAAGGATATGTTCATCAGTGTGGTGGGGGTGAGTTAAATATCAAAATGCTTAAGGCAATACAGAAAGGAGGGAGAATAGGGTGGGGAGGTGAGGTTGGTCAAGGAAGGCTCCCTGGAGGAGATTTTGTTTTAGGCCTTTGAAGATGGGGAGAGTGGCGGTGTGTTGGGGATGAAGAAACAGGTAGAACACGACGAGGTTGAAGAGCATTCAGTAGGTTAGTGTTAGAGGAGCAAAATGTGTGGGCTTGGATGAGAAGGAGAATAATAATAATGATAATGTTGGTATTTGTTAAGCGCTTACTATGTGCAGAGCACTGTTCTAAGAGCTGGGGTAGATACAGGGTAATCAGGTTGTCCCACGTGAGGCTCACAGTTAACCCCCATTTTACATATGAGGTAACAGGCACAGAAAAGTTAAGTGACTTTCCCACAGTCACACAGCTGACAAGAGGCAGAGCTGGGATTCGAACCCATGACCTCTGACTCCCAAGCCCGGGCTCTTTCCACTGAGCCACGCAGAGGGGGTTTTCTGTTGTATTTCTTCACAAGTGCTTAATGCAGTGCTCTGCACGCAGCAAATGCTCAATAAATACCATTGGTTGGTTGATTCCAGATAATTTTATGGAAGTTGTGAGGCTAAAGGAAAAGCAGTTTTAACCCTGTAAAATGCAGTAAAGGAAGCCACCAGCATAAGCAGAACTAAGTGGGCCTTTTGTTTGAATAGACCTCTAGACTATAAGCTCAAGTTCGTTGTGGGCGAGGATCGTTTCTGTTCATTGTTGAATTGTACTCTCCCAAGTGCTTAGTACAGTGCTCTGTACACAGCAAATGCTCAATAAATTTGATTCGATGAATGAATAACCCATAGAGACTACGTAGTAGTTTCATTTTGACTTTACGCCTTTAAAGCTAGGTTTCAGTGAAAGGCAGCATTTTAGTACCCCACCTAGATATCCTGAAA
Source organism: Ornithorhynchus anatinus (assembly GCF_004115215.2). Classification (NCBI taxonomy): domain Eukaryota; kingdom Metazoa; phylum Chordata; class Mammalia; order Monotremata; family Ornithorhynchidae; genus Ornithorhynchus; species Ornithorhynchus anatinus. The sequence goes on along the minus strand of NC_041732.1, from coordinate 12,245,796 downwards.
ATACTCAGTTGTTTATCGCAAATGCTGGGAAGTCACTAGTTGCTAGGAGTACAACAGTTTTTCCAGAGGGTTCTTTTGATGATGAATAGGTTGACTTAGGAGAGCATGTAGCGGGGTGGGGATTTAAGACAATGAATGGGTCAGGCCAGCCAAGCTATTTCTCTGAAATCAGTATTGTTGCTTACTGTGTACAGAACACTGTGCTAAGTACCTGGGAGAGTGCAATGTAAGGTGCAGTCTCTGCCACGATGAGCTTATAGACTAGAGAGGGAGACAGGCATTAATCTTAAATAGATGAATGACAGATAGGCACATAAGTGCCGTGGGGCTGGGAGAGGGGATGAATAAAGAGAGCAAGTCAGGGTGGCACAGAAGGGAGTGGGAGAAGAGGAACGGGGGGCTTAGAAAGGCCTCTTGGAGGAGATGTGTCTTCAATCAGGCTTCAAAGGTAGAGAGAGTAATTGTTGTATATAAAGAGGGAGGGTGTTCCAGACCAGAGGCAGGACTTGGGCGAGAGGTCAATGGTGAGACAGATGAGATTGAGGTACAATGATTAGGTTGGCATTAGAGGAGCCAAGGGTACAGGCTGGGTTGTAGAGGAAAATCGGGAGGTAAGGTAGGAGGGGACAAGATGTCAAAGTGCTTTAAAGCCGATGGTAAGGAGTTTCTATTTGATGCGGAGGCGGATGGGCAACCACTGGAGGTTCTTGAAGAGAGAGGATATACGGCCTGAACGTTTTTGTAGAAAAGTGATCCGTGCAGCAAAGTGAACTATGGACTGGAGTAGGGAGAGAGAGAGAAGCCAGGGACCGTAGCAGGGAGTCTGATAAAATAGTCAAAGCAGGATAGTATAAGTTATTGGAGAAGAAAATACAGATTTTAGAGATGTTATGGAGATTGAAACAGCAAGATTTAGCAGTAGATTGACTATGTGTGTTGAATGAGAGATAGGAGTCAAGGATAATGCCAAAGTTATGGGCTTGTGAGACGGGAAGGATGGTGGTGCCATCTACAGTGATGGGAAAGTCTGGGGAAGGATAGGGTTTGGGTGGGAAGATAAGGAGCTCTGTTTTTGATGTATTAAATGTGAGGTGAGGGTAGGACATCCCAGTAGAAATGAAGGCAGGAGAAAATGGGAGACTGTACAGAGGGAAAGAAATCAGGACCGGAAATGTAGATTTGGAAATCATCTGCATATAGGTGGTAGATGAGGCCATGTGAGCGAATGAATTCTCCAAGGGAGTGGATGGAGATGGAGAATAGAAGGGGACCCAGAACTGAACTTTGAGGGACAACCACAATTAGGGGATGGAAGGCAGAGAAGGATCCTGTGAAAGAGACTGAGGATGAGTGGCTAGAGAGGAGGAGATCCAGTAAAGCCAAGATTGGTTAGCGTTTCCAGGAGAAGTGGGTGGTAGACAGTGTCGAAAGCAGCTGAGTGGTTGAGTCGGATTAGGATGGAGCAGAGGATGTTGGATTTAGCAAGAGGGAGATCATTTGTGACCTTTGAGAGGACAGTTTCTGTGGAATGATGGGAATGAAAGTCATATTGGGGGGTGGTCAAGGAGGGAATTGGAGGAGAACAACTGAGACTGCAGATATATACAACTCGCTCAAGGAGTTTGGAGAGAAAGGTAGGAGGGAGATGGGGCAATAACTGGAGGGAGCTCTGGGGTCAAGTGGGTTTTTTTTAGAATAGGGGAGACATGGGCATATTTGAAAGCACGGGAAAGAAACCACTGGAGAGAGAACCGTTGGTGGTGGTGAGGGAGGGAATAAGGGACGAGGCAAGTGTTTTGATAAATGATCGGATCGAAGGTGCAGGTGGAGGGGGTGGATTTTGCGAGAAGGCAGATCTCCTCTTGAGCTACTCCTGGTAAAGATGGGAGAATTGAAGGATGGAGAGGACGGAGGAGGTGCTGGAGGTGGGCAGGGAGATTTTAGGGAGATCTCTTCTGATTGTTCTGATTTTCTCAATAAAGTAGGTGTCCAGGTCATTGGGGCAAGAGGTGGGGGCAGTGGAGTACGAGCAGGGGGTTTGAGGAGGGAGTTAAATGTCTGGAACAACCGGCGAGGGCAGTGGGCATAGAGATCAATAAGGTGGAAAAATAATTTTGCCGGAGAGAGTAGAGGGCAGAGTTAACACACGCAAGGATGAAATTGAAGTGGATGAAGTCGGCCCGATGTGTAGATTTCCGCCAGCAGCACTCTGCGGCTTGTGTACGGGAGTGAAGGAAGCAGACTGTGGAGGTGATTTGGGCTGTGGGTTGGTGGTACAAGTTCGATAAAGGGTAGAGGAGCGAGGGACTTGAGTTCATTAGAGAGGGTGGTGATGAGAGCGTCAGTTTGATTGCCGAGGGAAGGTAGTTTGGGTATGGAGGCTAAATGGGGCATGTTGAGTTGAGAAAATTGGATGGGATCAAAAGATTGGAGGTGTTTGTGGGGAACAGGACAGATTTGCAGAGTGGAGGTGTGGGAGAGAGAAGATGAGTAAGGAGGTATGGGAATTAAGAATTTTCTATCATTTAGTGTTTTCATCTTGGGAACTGAACAGTTTCATGAGGGGTAATTGCTACAATTTGAATCCTTTAAAGTGTTCTGCACTCAGTAAGCGTGCAATAAACTGATCCTGGAAACCCTCTCCCCATCCTAATCCACCCACTGATCCCAAAGGGAAAGCAAAGGATCTCCAAGCCCCAAAGGGAAAACGAGGCTGACTGTAAGCTCATTATGGGCAGGGAACGTGTCTGCTAATTCTGTTGTATTGCACTCTTCCAAGTGCTGACTAAGGTGCTCTGCTCAGAGTAAGCACTGAATGAATACCCTGGATCAATTGATTGACTGGAAATGACTGAAGAGAAGGAGGAAGGAAGAGAATCAGGCTCACTTAGACCCCCTCGAGGCTTAGTGGAAAGAGCACAAGCTTGGGAGTCGGAGGACATGGGTGATAATCCTGGCTCTGCCACTTGTCTGCTGTGTGACCTTGGGCAAACCTCTTAACTTCTTTGTGCCACAGTTATCTCATCTGTAAAATGGGGATTAACCGTGACCCTCAAGTGGGACAACCTGAATACCTCGTATCTACCCCAGTGCTTAGAATAGTGCTTGGCATACAGTAAGCAATTAACAAATACCATAATTATTATGAGAAGCAGCATGGCATAGTGGATAGAACAATGGACTGGGAGTCAGAAAGTTGTGGGTTTTAATCCCAGCTTTGCCTCTTGTCTGCTGTGTGACCTTGGGCGAGTCATGCCACTTCTCTATGCCTCCGTTACCTCATCTATAAAATGGGGATGGAAACTGTGAGCCCCATGTGGGACAGGGACTGTATCCAACCCAATTTGCTTGTACCCACCCCAGCGCTTAGTACAGTGTCTGGCACATAGTAAGCACTTAACGAATGCCATAATAATTATTATCTCATTTAAATAATCCTAAAGGAAGTCTTCCTAAGCTAACTGGAGGAAAGAGTGAGTTCCCTCCCGACCTCCCCCTTATGCCGCATGTATCAGTAACTCTGGCTTTTCTCACCATCTCGTAATGTACACTTCGCTTATACTCTATGAACCCAGTTCCTCTGGTGCCAAAGCTGCTTCCCGATAAGCACTTTGGGAGGAACTTTAACTTTTTCAAATTACTAGGAAAGTTTGGTGCGTGGCTTCAGCGGGTGCACAGTGCATGACGAGATACCCTCAGCTGTCTGAAAGTATTTCCACTCTCCTCAAAGTGTTTAAGGGAGTACCTTGAAAAGCACTAGGAGAGTTGATTCAGTCTTTCCCGAAAGCATCTCGCTGATTTCCTACTACAAGTGAGCCCGCACACTTGGCTTCACCAACCTACTCACTGTACCTCATTCATGTCTATCTCATCATCGACCCCTCGTCCTTGTCCTGCTTCTGGTCTGGAACCCCCCGCCCCTTTCATTTCTGACAGATGATCACTCTCCCCCCCCCCCACTCTCAAAGCCTTATTAAAATCACCTTCCCCGACTAAACCTTCATTTCCCTGACTCCCTTTCACTTCTGCATCACCCTTGCGCTTAATGTACATATCTGTAATTTAGTTTAATGTCTGTCTCCCCGCCACCCAGACTCTAAGTTCCTTGAAGGCAGGGAATGTGTCTTGTTTAATGTCTGTCTTCCCCTCTAGACTATAAATTCCTTATGGGCAGGGAATGTGTCTGCCAACTCTGTTGCACTGTATGTACCCTCCCAAGCTCTTAGCAGTGCTCTGCACACAGTATGCACTCAAAAATTTGATTGATTGTTTAATGTGCTTAGGGAGTAACTTTAACCCCCAGGAGAATTGAATTCAATAGTTGTAGATTATTTAACTGTATGTTCTCGCATAATGGTTCACTAAGATCCTATCATTTAAATGTCATGCCATACATTCTTGGGAAGAAGCATCAGCCACTGCGGATACATTTGAAAAGAAAGCGAAAAACATATAGGGCTGTTTTATCACGTAGTAGCGGATGGAAGAAACTGAGCAGAAAGAGCTTGGACAGATTTTTACTGTAAACAAAACTGTTCGTGTTATTAAGAAGAGTGAGATGGTGTGTAGTGAGAACGTTAGGGCCTACATCTTGGAAGGGAATGATAAATTAACTACAGCTGTGATTGACTGAAAATAAATTAATTCTGCTTACACCTGTATGGAGACCTCTGTTTAAACACAAATGTTTTTTCTTTCCCAAATTAAAAGAGCCGGGAATTTGGAAAATTCAAAAGGTATAAAATAAGTATGTGTTAGATTTATAATTTAGCTGAAAGTTGCCATTGAGTACGAAATGGTTCAAATATTCCTGCTTTACGTTTGGAATCCTCAAAAATATAATCCACTAGGTGTTTAAAGGACTAACACGACTTGAATTCTGAATCTTTTTTTTGTTTTGTGTGAAGATTGCTTAGGATATTCAGAGTACTGGAGGTTGGACATGTTGGGGCAAAGCTGACAGTTGTTCCACTGTATCTCTAAATTCACACTGGAGAGATGCTTGTCAAATGAAGGGAATGTTCATGCTGGAGAAGCAGAAAGGACAAACTTAAAACCTTGCGGAGCTATGCGTGCGTTTTTTTATGGTATTTAAGCACTTACTATGTGCCAGGCAATATATTGAGCTCTGGGGTAGATACAAGAAAATCAGGTTGGCCACAGTCCCTGCCCCATGTAGGGCTTACAGTCTTAATCCCCATTTTGCAGATGAGGTAACTGGGGCACAGAGAAACTAAGCGAACTTGCCCAAGATCACACAGCAGACCTGTGGCAGAGCCGGGATCAGAGCCCAGGTCCTCTGACTCCTGTGCCCTCTCCACTAAGCCACCCTACTTCTCATATCAGGATTTCTCTAATTTTCTGGAGTTTGGTGAAGAGTAACCTCTTCTATCAGGGCCTTTCTTTTCTCATTTGAGGCCTTGTAAGAATTAGCTGAGCATCCCACTGGTATTGGATAAAATTCATATTTAGAGATTGTTCTTTGATATGAATTGGTATTAATGAGGGAATACGAGGCTAAGAATGCCATGGCATGTAAAGAACAGGTTCTTAACCTCAGAGTAGACACTTGGAATAAGTTGTTGCCCAAATCTTTTTCAGATATTGAATATGGCCAGAAAGATTCCTCAGTATTTGTGGGACTTGAGTCATTACGAGTTTATGAGCTGTTCCTTATAATTATGTTTCAGCTTGTTGGAATGTGAGAATTATTTGATCATTTTTCTTGTTCTTAGGATCAGTGAAATAGGTTCAGCTGAGTTCACTGCCTTTTTCTTTGCCATAATTTTTTCCTCTTCGTCAGATCCCTGGTATAATTAACAAATGAAATGCTTTTCCAGAAACATACCAGCTGATGAAGCTTATTGGGTGTTGGGTAAATAAGAAGGCTGCTTTTTAGAAAATAAAGTGTCTTAAGATCACTTTATCATTTAAGCCCTGAATAGGCTTCCTTTCCTCTGTTTTAAACACATCATTTTTCTTATGTCCTCTGTAGTTGTTCTTTGCTGTTTACATTATGGATCATTTCTATTTGTCTGTTTGGAATCAAGAGTATATGAAAATGCATAAGCAAGCTCACTGGAAGTTGAAACTAGGCACAACAACCAAAACTGTATTTAAGTATGGTCGTGCTAGCTGCTTACCTAGCCAGAGCTCCAAAATAAAAATGGCATATTCGTTTCAGTAAAAGAGGGGGAAGTTCATTTGTTTTACTCCTTTATTCCTCTTCACTCCAGCTCTCAAGTGCCTGGGGTTCTGCATAAGTGGGACATGTCTTGGATCATAAACTAAAGCAGAGTCATAATGCCAAATTAAAGAAATGGTTCCACAAACCAACTTTGAAAAGGAAGAGCTGCCTGAAAAATTAGCTTCCTTTCATTTTCTCGTCTGCTGCTTTGAATTACAGTAACTGCCAACTCACACAGTCTTAAGACAATAGAACCAACTGGTATTCCTCACTTCTCTTGCACGTTGTAGAATTGGGTACAGCGAAATGATGAGTATCTGATCTCTAAGAGAGATAACGGCTTTATCATGAAGTAATATACCAGCTTTTAATCACGTCCTGTAAGTTAGGTATGTTTGGAGGCATATGAACTCTTTGGCTTCAGAAAGGCCTTCCTTTGCTCATTGGTCTACAATGGGTAAATGTAATTTAGTTTTATGTCTCTGTTGACTCTTAATTTAAGAGGTCTCTGGAATTAGACTGCCTCTTGATGATAGAAGGTTGCCTAAATTAAACTTATTTTCAGGCTTATTTTTTCCTCTACTAATGTAGTCTTCAGAGCAATGAGTTTTTTCTTCTCCAATGGTTGAGAGAAATCAAGAGTCCATTAAAAGAAAGAAAACCGTGCATTGTGATAGTCTTTCCTGTACATTCAGTCATTGTTGCTGAGACACGACTGGTTTTCAGGTGGCCTGCCCTCTGTCTAGTATGTATACCACTCTAAACAACTTTGTATTGGAAATACTTAATCTTTAAATGCCCGGCAACTATACTTATATAGCAACTGTGTGTGTGTTTGTATGGGTGTTGCAGACTCCCACACCATGTTTCTTGCGTGCATCACAATAAAAATGAGAGTATTCCCCTTGAGATGGTAAGTTCCTCCCTAGAGACTGAGCCACCTTTCATTCATTCATTCATTCAATAGTATTTATTGAGCTCTTACTATGTGCAGAGCACTGTACTAAGCGCTTGGGATGAACAAGTCGGCAACAGATAGAGACAGTCCCTGCCGTTTGACGGGCTTACGGTCTAATCGGGGGAGACGGACAGACTAGAACGATGGCAATAAATAGAGTCGAGGGGAAGAAGATCTCGTAAAAACAATGGCAACTAAATAGAATCGAGGCGATGTACAATTCATTAACAAAATAAATAGGGTAATGGAAATATATACAGTTGAGCGGACGAGTACGGTGCTGTGGGGATGGGAAGGGAGAGGTGGAGGAGCAGAGGGAAAAGGGGAAAAAGAGGGTTTAGCTGCGGAGAGGTAAAGGGGGGGTGGCAGAGGGAGTAGAGGGAGAAGAGGAGCTCAGTCTGGGAAGGCCTCTTGGAGGAGGTGAGTTTTAAGTAGGGTTTTGAAGAGGGAAAGAGAATCAGTTTGGCGGAGGTGAGGAGGGAGGGCGTTCCGGGACCGCGGGAGGACGTGACCCGGGGGTCGACGGCGGGATAGGCGAGACCGAGGGACGGTGAGGAGGTGGGCGGTGGAGGAGCGGAGCGTGCGGGGTGGGTGGTAGAAAGAGAGAAGGGAGGAGAGGTAGGAAGGGGCAAGGTGATGGAGAGCCTCGAAGCCTAGAGTGAGGAGTTTTTGTTTGGAGCAGAGGTTGATAGGCAACCACTGGAGTTGTTTAAGAAGGGGAGTGACATGCCCAGATCGTTTCTGCAGGAAGATGAGCCGGGCAGCGGAGTGAAGAACAGACTGGAGCGGGGCGAGAGAGGAGGAAGGGAGGTCAGAGAGAAGGCTGACACAGTAGTCTAGCCGGGATATAACGAGATATAACCTGTCCCCATAGACTGTAAACTCTTTCTGGGTAGGGGTCATGTCTACCAATTCTGTTGCACTGTACTCTCCCAAGCGCTTAGTACAGGGTTCTGCACAAAGTAAATGATCAATCAATAGCATTGCTTGTCTTCACAGTTTCCAAAAAAGAAAAAAAAATACATCGCCAGGAATAGGCAAAAATATAACATTAGTCATTCCCACAAGATCTGTACAAGATTTTATTTTTGGTAATTTTCGTTTACGTACCTACGATATGGCGGGGGGTGGGGGAAGCTGATGCAAAGGGGTGTCCAGATTTTTGGCCTAATGAAAAGAACACAGGACTAGGAAGCAGAAAATCCGGGTTCTAGTCCCAGCCCAACCCCTTGCCTTGCTATGTGACTTTGGGCAATCAAGCCACTTTCTATGTATGTCCCCCAGTTTCCTCATATGCAAAGTGGGGATAAAATATTAATAATAATTATGGTATTTGTTAAGCACTTACTAGGTGCCAAACACTGTTCTAAGCACTGGGGTAGATACAAGGTTATCAGGTTGTCCCATGTGGGGCTCACAGTCTTAATCTCCATTTTACAGATGAGGGAACTGAGGCACAGAGAAGTTAAGTGACTTGCCCAAGGTCACCCAGCAGACACTACCAGTTCTTCCTCTCAGACTGTAAATTTCATGTGGGAAGGCGCCTGATATGATGATCTCGTATTCACCCCAGCTCTTAGCATAATGCATGGCACATAGTGAGTGCTTAATAAATGCCATCATTGCTGAGTGCCAGCAATGGCCACCGTATATATGAACGACTTTATTAGTCGACGCAGTTGACCCACATATTCAGTCTATCGTGAAATGTTCGCAGCATCTCTAGAATCCCCCCTTTCCTCTCCATTCAAACTGCCTCCATGCTGGTCAAATGACCTATCATCTCCTGCGTTCCCCACATCATCCTCCTCACTGACCTCCCTGCCTCTGGTTTTTTTTCCTTTCCAGTCCATACTTCTCTCTAGTGATTGGATCATTTTTCTGAAAAACGATTCAGTCTTGAACTCCCCTCCCCTCATAAACCCCGGATGTTGGTCAGTCTACCTCTGCATCGAAAAGAAACTCCTTACCATTGGCTTTAAGGAATTCGATCAGCTCTCTCTCTCATACCTTTCCTCACCAGTCGCCTACAACCCAGCCTGCACACCCTGCTCCTCTATTGCTAAATTACTCTTTGTACCTTGATCTCTTCTATCCCACCGCTTTGCCGGTGTCCTCCCAGGAGCCTGGAACTCCCTCCCCCTTTACGAACAAAAGTCCACCAATCTTCCCACCGTCAAAACCCTTTTAAAATCACACCTCCTCCAAGAGGCCTTCCCTGACTAAGCCCTCATTTCCCCTATTGGCGCTCCCTCAACTATGCACTTGATTGTATATTCCTTAAGCACTAGGATATACCTATATTCCAGCAGTTATGTAAATACCCTTAAAGTCTACTTTTTCCCTTGTCTGTAATTTCTTTTAATATCTTTCTTCTGTAGACTGGAAGTCCCCTGTGGGCAGGGATTACGTCTGCCAATTCTGTTGTATTGTGCTTTCTCGAGCAGTTAGTATAGTGCTTTGCACAAAGTAAGCACTCAGTAAATACCATTGATAGGTTAAGTTTCAGGTGATAGAGAGGTTTCTTCCTCCTGAAAGCTCTGTGATCTCTTTTGGTGGAGTCCTAAAACTTTTTTTATCAATGGTTTATTAAAAACCCACCCTATAGCAATAAAATCTTTCAAGAAAACCAGTGTGAAAATATTTCACCTTTGTAGCATTGGCCAATCTGAAATTTATGCTTTTTGCCATTTCCTGTTTTATTTTTTCCCCTTTACTAATACAGTCTAACTCATTTCAAAAGGTAAAGAATAATCTTGGAAAACATATAAGGTTCAAATGGCTAGTTTGATAAGCTAGTCAAAATTTTGTGTTGACAGGAAAAAAAACCAACCCAAAATCAGAGCCAGCAAGCCCAATTACATAAAGAACCTTTCCCCCATGCAGGTAATGAGCATTCTCTGACTGCTGTGGAGTGTCCATTAGAGTGATATTTCAATTTTAGATGCTTAGGTAAAGATGACAGCCTTTTTAAGAAGTAGAGACATGTTGAAAAAGAAGGGTAATTCTTTGCCGGAAGTAATGCCAAAGAAGAAATGTTGTCTGAACTGCCTTCTAATTAAGATTTTCATGGAAGAGAAAGTACTGAGCCATAAGGCCTTTTTGCTCTCCTGTTTCTTCTTAAAATGTGTATCATCTTAGAAATCTTACTTCGTAGTCTTCGTGACTGACAAGGACACTTCTTATTGTGGCCTGTTTATCTGATAAACATTTTGACTGTTGCAGGGTTTGAAAACACACAGAACAGTCGGCTTTCCACTTACTCCTTCAGACATTCTTCCTTTTAAAGTAAATAATTCTAATTCTCTCAGGCTTTGCTGTTGTTTGTTGTGTATTCATTAGCCTTCAGCAAGTCCAAACATAGCCTCAGTAATCCTTGCTTCTAACTTTATTGGGATATTTTTCAAGGGTTGATATTCGTTATAGCTTGACCTATTTGGGGACAGAACTGTTCTAAATTTGGAAAAGTTTTCTCGTCTGTGTTCCACTGAATTTTTACAGCAGAGTGTTTTAATCTGCACCTCTGGGTTTGGCAAAGACCTTTTGATTTCTTGGAGTTTCAGATTTGTAATTAGCTGGACTTTTTTAAACGCTGTGAGAAACCGTGGGGATGCCCAAGAAATTAACTACCCATTCTATAATTGTCAGTGGTAATTTTGGCTGCTCATTTAAATTTGCCCTAATTGTGCCTGCCTTGTATAATGTGGTATTCTGATCAAAAAAGAAGCATTGCACCGCAAAGGTTCATCCCTGCACTTACACAAAGCAGAAATGGCTCCAGTTTCTCTCAACAAGAAAGTTCGGTTAAACTCAGAAATTTGGCCACACAACGTGAGGTAGGGGAGAATGAAAGGAAACAGACTTAGAGGAGGTTTTTGCTTCTGGTCCATGTGCTGGAAAGAGCCTCATGGGTCATGGCTGAAAGATTGCCTTTGGCTTAGTAGGTATTTGCACAGCTTTATAGTTTTAAATCAAGGTACTTCAATTTGTGTTAATTTTTGGACTTGTTTTGCCTGGACTTTTAGCTCCAATTTTTAACATTCCTTCCTTCTTTCTAGGAAATGCTTGGTGCTTGGGTATTCTTAACATTAACTGAATTGAATGGCAGCGTTGGAAAATACGCTGTTTTGTAATGTTTATTATTTACGGTACGACATTAAGCATTTACTAAGTGCCAGGGTAGATAAAAGTTTAGAGGTTCATAATCTATTTGCTACCCATTTTACAAATGAGGAAACTCGAGATCCCAGAAAGAATGTGACTTGCCGAGGTCACATGACAGGCCAGTGGTCGAGCTGGATCCAAAACCTGGGTCTCCTGCCACCCAGTCCTCTGCTCTTTCCCATAGGCCCTGCTTCCATCTCCATTTTATTACCACTGAATTGGAATTTTTAGATTTATATCTTTAAGCATTTTGTCTATCTTTTGAAATAGTTTTGTTCCTCCAAATAGTCGAAACCTTCAAAGAGTCAGAAATGGGGTAAAACAGGGATAAAGCTATGGGAGACCTGTGACTGAAATTGTCCTTTTTCTGTGGGCACAGTTATAGTGTGACCTGGGATGTTAGTTTTGGCCGTGATGAGGTCATGACAATCTATGAATTAATGACGAGGCCCGTGGCCCTGCATATCTAGGGCTGGACTGGCTTGGGGCTGTTCCAAATGGTGGATTTCCCAGTAGACCTAAAGGACTCAGTGTATGTGTGTGCGTGTGTGTTTGAGGGGGTAAGGAGCAGGGGGAAGGAAACAATAATTTTTTAGAGAGGAAACCCTCCTCACCAAACTAAAACATTTTATATTGATATGCAAAGTGTGTATATATATATAAATATATTTATATATTCTTTTCAATTCCAGTTTTCACCTACAAGTACAATTAGAACATCAGAACAATGTAAGTAATGTGGTGGGGATCTTTAAGTTAGCAGTACCCTGGATGTGAACTCAGCTCAGCGGAAATGATCACAAACACAAGAAAGAGCACTATTTTTAGTTAAAAGCATTGGAAGAAAAGATCGAAGAGGAGTTCAGGATAAAAAATGAACTGAGTTCGAGAGTGATGTAGAAAGGTACAGGCCTGAGGGTTAAAATTGACTCGTACCAGAACAGATGTAGGGCCATGGAATTCGAACATTGCTGGCCATTCCAATAAGGCTAGACATTGAGCCCAATGGGAGAGAGAAAAAGGGATGGGGTGAAAGTAAGGTCTTTCAATTGGCTGAGACACCCACATGACTTCAGTGTGGATGAAGGGCACATCACAAGTCCCAAGTGTGGCCCGGGAACCCCATCCTGCCAGTCAAAGAAGCGGGAAACCAAAAGAACGTGTTATGTTCTTCTCCGTCCTCTCCAGTACCTCCGCACCCCCTAAGGCCCACCTGGCATCATGCCAGCTTAGTGCAGGATCCCGATTGCTGTTGAAGGTCAACAGGCTGCCTGGCACACCCACAGTTCAGTCTCTGGGCTACTGGGAAATGCAGCCCAAAATCCCCTTGAAATAATTCAAGCCAGAACGGGTGCCTCGGCACTTATCCTTTTACCAGTGCTCCATTCCAGACCCACCAAATTCCATCTAATCATTCATTCATTTGTGTTTATTGAGCACTTACTGTGTACTAAACACTTGGGAGAGTACAATACAACAACAGACACATTCCCTGCCCACCATGAGATCACAGTCTAGAGAGGGAGACAGACATTATACGTATATAAATAAATTACAGATATATACATATATGCTGTGGGGATGGGAAAGAGGATGAATGAAAGAATGTCAGGAATAATTACTGTATTGTCACTGACCTTCTATGACATCAATTCCTTTGCCCCGCAGCACTTATGTACAGATCTGTAATTTATTTTAATGACTGCCTTCCCCATCGAAACACTTAGCTCCTTATGGGCAGGGAACGTGACTACCAACTCTGTTGTATTGTGCTCTCTCAGGTGCTTAGTAGAGTGCCCTGCACATAGTAAGCATTCAATAAATATCACTGAATGTTTGAAGGAAAGTAAGGTTGAGCGTGTGTAGCACCCACCCCATTAGCACTGTTGGAGACAAAATAGAGGGTTGGTTGGACAGTTGGCCAAGCTCTGTAATGGCTATGCTTATGTTTTCGTGTCAAGTGAATGAAAAATTTTGCAATTGGAAGGGTTGACAAGTTAGTCACTTAACTTCTCTGTGCCTCAGTTGCCTCATCTGTAAAATGGGGATTAAAACTGTGAGCCCCATGTGGGACAACCTGATCACCTTGTATCCCCCAGCGCTTAGAACAGTGCTTTGCACATAGTAAGTGCTTAACAAATACCACCATTTATTTTATTTTTTACCTTGGGTCTAGCCACTTGCCTTCAGGCTGATGAATAAAATAGGCTTTTCCTTCCTTAAAATCTCCACTGGTTGCCCTCTCTAAAGTTTTCCCTTTTCTCTAACCAAAATTTTTCCTGCTTGAAATCCATTTTTTTTTTTTTTTAGTTCTCATGGATATGGAAAAACACTGCTTTACATCCTTCCTTTAATGACTCTTCATGTACTTGCAAACATTTGTTACCCATTCTTCTCTGGGCTCTTAACCTTTCTTCAAGGACTTGTAAATATTCTTACTTTTTCTAGACATTTTCTCTAATCATTTTACAAATGTGGTGACCAAAACTGGTCATTATTCTTGAATAAAGATCTTGATAATTTCAGAGTGAGGTAGACATTCCCATTTCTTGAATGGCTTACTTGTTCTGATAATTCTTGTGTCGTTCCCTTGCTTTTTTGATAGCAGTGTATTGCTGATTCATATTCATATTCTGGTCAACTATGACCCTCTCCATCCTGGCCTTTTTCTTCTGAACTTGTGCCCAGACTTTCATTGCTTGTGGTCCTTTGACTTCACCAATAATCTATAATATAATGGCTTCTGATTTACAAAAAAAACACAGCAATGTGGACAATTGCCACTTAGCCTAGAAATTTAGACCTCTCTCCTTTAAAAAACGCACTGTGTGAATGCATTGATTTTGTATTTTGACCCTTAATCATTTAACTCCAAAATAGTAGGACAGGAGGCTTAAAGTTATATGGCTGTCATATGGTTTGGAGGTGACCCAGTTGAGCCGATTTCTCAAGTAAATTTTTCTTCCTGGGTATGAAACAGAAAAGCATAAGCAATCTGAGCCTTGGTGCCATAGAGTTAGATTGCATCTGTTTCTGGAAATGAAGTTCCCTAGGTGAAGCATCTGTCTTTATATTTTATTTGGGATGAAAGAGTCAGTGGGGAAGGAAGTAAGTACCCAACCTTCCAGAGGATGTGCTTACATTATACCAAAAGAGTTTAGTCATGCCAGTTCACCTCCGCATCAAACACAAACTCCTTATCACCGGCTTTAAAGCTCATCCCAGCCTACCTCACCTCACTGATCTATTTCAGTCCAGCCTGCACCCTCTGCTCCTCTAGCACTAGCTTTCTTGCTGTGTCCTGAGCTTGTTTATTTCTCAGCAGATCCCTTTTCCATACCCTTCCCCTGGCCTGGAACTCCCTCCCCCTCCATAGATCCCAGACCACCACTCTTTCCACCTTCAAACCGTTGTTAAGGTCACATCTCTTCCAGGAGGCCTTCCCTGATTAAACCCTCTTTTCCTTGCTCTCCCTTCTCCATTGTCTATGCAATTGGATCTGTGACCTTTGGGCATTTATTTGCCCACCCCCTATCCCATAAGACTGATGTAGAGAAATGGCGTGGCTCAGTGGAAAGAGCCCGGGCTTGGGAGTCAGCTCATGGGTTCAAATCCAGGCTCTGCCACTTGTCAGCAGTGTGACTGTGGGCAAGTCACTTAACTTCTCTGTGCCTCAGTTACCTCATCTGTAAAATGGGGATTAAGACTGTGAGCCTTACACGGGACTACCTGATTACCCTGTATCTGCCCCAGTGCTTTGAAAAGTGCTCTGCACATAGTAAGTGCTTAACAAATACCAACATTATTATGTACATATCTTTAAATTATTTTTTATAAATTATTTATATTAATGTCTGTCTCCCCCTCGAGACTGTAAGCTTACTGTGGGCCGGGAACATGATTGCTAATTCTGTTTTATTTTTTTTAATATGGTATTTAAGTGCTTACTGTGTGTCAAACACTCTTCTAAAACCCGGGAAAGATACAAGTTAATTAGGTTGGACACAGTCCCTGTCCCACCTGGAGCTCACAGCCTAAATAAGGGAGTGAACTTGTATTCTCTCAAGCACTTATTAGTGCTCTGCTCATAGTAAGCACTGGGTAAATAATATCGATGATGACGATGAATTCGTTTAGTACCTTATAGCATAGACTTTGGTCCTGAATTTTTTTTTCCCTAATCTGTTCCCAACCTCTTTAAAGATGGATAACAACTCCAGACTTGGAAACATGGGTATGATCTCATCCATGTCTTTCCAGCTGGAGAATGCTTGTATTCCATATATATGTACAAATGTACACAAATATATCTGTTTCTACTAATGATGCATTTATATCTCTCCAGGCCAGTAACTACCATTACTTCTTTTTAAAATCCTGGGAAACTAGGCAGAAAATTTCTGTCAGACCTTAAAGGAAGGGCCAAGAGACATCAGCCCAAAGTAAATTTCCAGAAAGATAATTTGGCTCCCAATCAATTCGGTGGTATTTATGAAGCACAGAGCACAGGATGCAAGCCCCTCTTTTATTTTTCTTGAAAGGAAGAGCAGTGGAGCAGATTTCCTATCAAAATCCCCATGAAAGCCTCATCTTCTACTCTTTTTTTACATGGTAGCCTGCAATAAGGTTGCTTTCCAAGCACTTAGTACAGTGCTCTGCACACAGTAAGCCCTCAGTAAATGATTGAATGAATTGGATGAATGAGTGAATAATCACAGGGCACCAGCAATAAGATATTGAGTATCGATGATGGTGATGATTATGATGTTATTTGTTTAAGTGCCAAGCTTAAACTTAATACTATTCATTCAATAGTATTTTTTGAGCACTTACTGTGTGCAGAGCACTGTACTAAGCACTTGGAATGTACAAATCGGTAACAGATAGAGGCAGTCCCTGCCCATTGACGGCCTTACAGTCTAATCACTGTTCTAAGGGCATGGAAAAGGGATCTGCAGAGAGATAGACAAGCTCAGGACACAGCTGGGGTAACACTAAGCACTGTTCTAAGCGCTGGGGTAGATACAGGGTAATCAGGTTGCCCCACGTGGGACTCACACTTTTAATCCCCATTTTACGGATGAGGTAACTGAGGTACAGAGAAGTTAAGTGACTTGGCCAAGGTCACACAGCAGACAAGTAGCGGAAGCAGGATTAGAACCCACGTCCTCTGACTCCCTAGCCCGGGTTCTTGCCACTGAGCCACGCTGCTTCTCTATATTGTGGATGATGATAATAATGGAGCCTTCCATTCTCCCCCTCTAGAATGTTAAGCTCACTGTGGGCCAGGAATGAACCAACTCTGTTATTTTGTAACTTCCCAAGGTCCTAGTACAGTGCTCCACACCCAGTGCTCAGTAAATATGATTGATTGAAATGACAGGTGAGCCTCAGTCCAGGCTCAGGAGTCTTTGGGCCCCAGAACCTGCGTGAAAGAATTGTTTGTGTTACGCCTAGTGGTTTGCCCAGCCCTCTGTCATTCATTCAGTCCTATTTATTAAGTGCTCACTGTGCGCAGAGCACTGTACTAAGCACTTGGGAGAGTAGAGTACAACACTTAACAAACACACTCTTTGTACTTTCTCGTAACCCTGCCGGTCAGGTTTTCGCTAGGTGTCTCAGCGATATTGCCACTATTTACTCTCTCCTCTGCGTAGCATGGTCTAGTAGCAAGAGCATGGGTTTGGGAGTCAGAAGATGTCGGTTGAAATCCCAGCCCCACCATTGTCTGCTGTGTGACCTTGGACAAGTCACTTCTGTGTACTTTAGTTACTTCTTCTGTAAAATGGGGATTAAGACCATGAGCCCCATTTGGGACAACCTAATACTTCGTATCTACCTTAGTACATGCTTAGTACATAGTAAGTGCTTAACAAGTACCATAATAATAATAATAATAATAATTATTATTATTAACTATGCACTAGACTGTGTAATAAGAATAATAATAATGATAATAATAGTGGTACTTGTTTGGGTCAAACACTGTTCTAAACTCTGGGGTAGATACAAGTTAATCAGGTTCGACACGGTCCATGTCCCACATGGGGCTCACAGTCTTAATCCCCATTTTACACATGAGGTAACTGAGGTTCAGAGAAGTTAAGTGATTTGCCCAGGGTCACACAGCAGACGTGAGGTGGAGCCGGGATTAGAACTCAGATCCCTCTGTACCCCATAAGCGCTTTTTAAAATAGTATTTGTTACATGCTATGTGCCAGGCACTGGGTTAGACACATTTTGTTCCAGGCTTGCCCTTGTATTTTCTCCCTTTACGCACTCCTCCTTCAGGCCCCCAGTACTCATGTACATATCTGTAATTTATTTATTCATATTAATGTCTGCTTCCTTTGAGACTGTAAGCTTGTTGTGGGCGGGGAACGTGCCTACCAACTCTGTTATATTGCTGTACTGTCCCAAGAACTTATTCCAGTGCTCTACACACAGAAGACACTCAATTAACATGATGGACTGATCGGGGCTCACAGGCTTAATCTCCATTTTACACACGGGGTAACTGTGGCACAGAGAGGTTAACTGACTTGACTAAGGTCACGTAGCAAGTACACTGCGGAGCCGGGTTTAGAACCCAGGTCCTCTGACTCCCAGGCCCATGCTCTTTCTCTAGGCCAGGCTGCTTCTCTTTAATACCCAAGCCCTATCGGATTTATACTGGACTATTCCCCCTAGCTGTAATTTATTTAAATGTTTATCTCCCTCTGTACAATTCAAGCTCCTTGTGGACAGGGGTCCCATCTTCCAACTCTGTTGTTTTGTGCTCTCATTCATTCAGTAGTATTTATCGTGCACTTACTGTGTGCAGAGCACTGTGTTAAGCACTAAGGAAAGTACAATAAACTGTGACATTCTCTTCCCACAATGATTTATAGTCTAGATCGGGGAGGGTGGGGAAAGAGAGATCAATACAAATAAATAAACTTGCAGATGTGTACACAAGTGCTCTGACTTGATAAGGGGAAGAGTCAAGGGAGCAAGTCAGGGAGATGCAGAAGGGAGTGGGAGATGAGAAAAAGTGGGGCTTAATCTGGGAAGGCCTCCCGGAGGAGATGTGCCTTCAATAAGGCTTTGAAGCTGGCGGGGGGAGTAATTGTCTGTTGGATTTGAGAAGTGAGGGCGATCCAGGCCAGAGGCGGGAACGTGGGCCAGGGGTCGGCGGTGAGACTGGCGAGATGGAGACACAGTGAGAAGGTTAGCCCTAGAAGAGCGAAGCGTGCGGGCTGGTTTGCAGAAGGAGAGAAGCGAGGTGAGGTAGGAGAGTTTGATGGAGTGCTTCAAAGCCAATGGTGAGCAGTTTTCATTTGATACGGAGGTAGGTGGTCAACCAAGGGCCTCGTATAGTCCTCTGTGCGCAGTAAGTGCTCTATAAATACCACTGATCGATTGATAGGCAGGCATGCGAGTTGCCTGCAAGGATTTTACTACACACAGAGCCCGTTTCTGGCTCTAGTAACAGCAGCAGAGGGCTAATGCTGTGCCCCAACACCACGCTTGCCAGGGCAGCTGCCTCGCTAGCTGCTCTGGCCTCCGCCACCCACATTAGCCAGCTATTTTCAGGGTTCCTGCTGA
Source organism: Ornithorhynchus anatinus (assembly GCF_004115215.2). Taxonomy (NCBI): domain Eukaryota; kingdom Metazoa; phylum Chordata; class Mammalia; order Monotremata; family Ornithorhynchidae; genus Ornithorhynchus; species Ornithorhynchus anatinus. The sequence goes on along the minus strand of NC_041732.1, from coordinate 12,226,900 downwards.
GCCTGGCATCCCCACGAGATGCCGTAGGTGGTTCTTCGCTCACTGATGCACAAAGACTACCGTAAATTCGGTATCGTCTCCAGTGCCCCAGGTCCCAAACGACCATAATTGGGACAATCTGGAGCTTCTGGACCTGAAAGGCCTTCCAAGGTCTCGACCGGCCTGCTTCACTTCCCCATCCTGAACACCGACTTGCAAGCCGGGTCCTCTGCTTCGGTCGGAACCTCAGTGGAGCGGATGGGAAGGGCCTGAGGTGTCCTCCAAGTCTGTCCCGATTCTCTCCCGCCTTGGGCAGTGTGACCTAGTGGATAGAACACGGGCCTGGGAGTCAGAAGGACCTGGGTTCTAATCCTAGCTCCACCCATTATCTGTGTGACCCTGGGCCAGTCACTTCACTTCTGTATGTCTCAGTTACCTCATCTCTAAAATGGGGACTATGTCTGTGAGCCCTATGTGGGACAAGGGACTGTGACCAACCCAATTACCTTATATCTACCCCAGCACTTAGTACAGTGCCTGACACATAATAAGCGCTTAAGAAACTTGAGAATTACTAGGCCCGAGGGGTCCCTTCTCCATAATCCAACCCATCATCGATCTTGTCCAACCTTTTTGGAGAGACTGATTTTGCCTGTCGGGATAGGAGAGAGAATCTGTCTTGGTTGCTCGTAATTCAGTCCTTCATTCAGTCATTCATTTGTACTTATTAATTCCCCCTACACCTGCCTAGAAGAATTCTGAAAAGCAGTTTGACTGATCCTGGTCATTTCTTTTTTGGGATATTAGAGATATTTAACCTCAGTTTTACTGCTAAAGAACCTAAATACATAGCAGCTGCCAATAAAATCCATCCTGGAGCAATAAGCTTAGTTGTTTTCTATTTCTACCTGCTGAAAGAGAAAAGCATACCCATTAAACTAGGCTGGTATAAGAGAAGAGGGAGACACTTATTCACAGTTAACAGGTAATAGAATTACCTTTCTCCTTGCGTAATTGTTTTGGATTTGTGCAACAGATCCATCTGTTTCGCCTTAAACAAAATGTGAGGTGGGTTGATAGCCGCTCTGTTAGCTGTTTCCAACCGAAGTGAGGGAATTTCAGCATTACCAAATTATTTTCGAAGGAAGCTAGTTTCGTGTACACTTTGGCATGGAAAAACCCAATCTTTTCGAGTATGTATTACAGCGTGGCTCTTGAGCATTTTTAATGCGATGATGAGGCTTGGTATTTTTTTTTTCTCTTCAGGAGAGGGAGGCAGGCTCATTTTTATTTGATTTCATTTCCAACAGCCAAGTGTGTTTTTGCAGACTAGATGAGTAGGAATGTAATTAGGCCTTCGTGGTGATGTCATAATGAGGTTTCTCTTGCAGAGTTGTACAGAGTTGGGCGATGAGGACACCCAGTTAGTCAATCAGTGGTATTTATTGGGTGCTTATTCTGTGCAGAATACTGTAGTGTAATCACTTAGGCAAGTACAGAGTTGGTGGGAACGTTCCCTGCCCATAATGAGCTTACAGTCTAAGCTCCAAATGGAGTATTTAAAATGGAATTTTGTAAATATTTGCTAATTTAGGGCTGCCTTGTTTAGTTAACTAGGTTAATATGGCTCGTTGAGAATAAACTCTTATAAAGGTCATGTACAAAAGACTTGCCCAGACCACCCCTTGTTTTCTAATCGATTTCTATCATCATAGCAGAATAGCAGTCTATAAGTCTCTTTTCAGCGGGCCTAGCCTATTAAAGAGGCTTTGAGCAATTCTTTGTGTTTTTGGGTCAGCGATTTACAAACAATGTCTAACCCAATGAACTGTGAGCTCAATCATTAAATCATAGGGATGCTCCCTTTGAACTAGTTTATTGATGACACGAGAAATGTTTGACAACTGGGGCATTCAGTTTATAAAACATCAAAGCTTTGTAGCAAAATATTTTTAACAATAGGACTAATACTGCCGGAATGTTGCTGTTCCAGGGACAGAAGTCATTCAAGTTCCGGATCATTTTCATCGGTTGAGTCATCGAGTGAATTTATCATTCGTAATCAAGTGGAAGTTTTGTGTAGGTTGCAGTCTCTCCAGATTTTAATCAGAATTCAAACGGAGTCTCCAGTCTCTAGAGTGATTTGGAAAACCTTTGGACTTGCTTGTTTCTACTGAATTACACCAGCCATAGAGAAGTCTGATGTATGTAGATTGATGTTGGATTGAGCACGGGCCTGGGAGTCAGAAGGTCATGGGTTCTAATCCGGTTCCCTTGTCTGCCATGCGACCTTGGGCAAGACACTTCACTTCTCCGTGCCTCAGTTACCTCATCTGTAAAATGGAGATTGAGACTGTGAGCCCCATGTGGTACAGGGACTGTGTCCAACCCTATTTGCTCCTATCCACCCCAGTGCTTAGTACAGTGCTTGACACACAGTAAGCACTTAACAAATGCCACAGTTATTATTATTATCACTGTGGGGAACGATGGGCGAGTCTTTGGCCCTGACTCCTTAGGACCGAGAACCCACAGAGAGGATTGAGTCATAGAGCTGCTGGCTGTTGGCAGGGCCATTTGTAATGGCTCTTTCCTATTAGTTATGCTCCAGCTGGGACAGGGAGTGTGCAGTGTCCCCAAGAAGCGGCGTGGCCTAGCGGAAAGAGCACGCACCTGGGAATTGAGGCCCTTGATTCTAATCCCAGCTCTACCACTTATCTACTCTGTGACCTTGGGCCTCCGTTTCCTCATCTGTAAATTGGAGATTAAATCCTCTTCCCTCCTAGGTAATAATAATAATAATAATGTTGGTATTTGTTAAGTGCTTACTATGTGCAAAGCACCGTTCTAAGCGCTGGGGTAGACACAGGGGAATCAGGTTGTCCCATGTGGGGCTCACAGTCTTAATCCCCATTTTACAGATGAGGTAACTGAGGCACAGAGAAGTTAAGTGACTTGCCCACAGTCACACAGCTGACAAATGGCCGAGCTGGGATTCGAACCCATGACCTCTGACTCCAAAGCCCGGGCTCGTTCCACTGAGCCACGCTGCTTCTCGAAGACTCTGAGGCCCAAATGGGACAGGGGCTAAATCCAACCTGGGTATTTTGCATGTACCCCAGCAATTAGTACAGTGCTTGGTGTATAGTTAGTACTTTAAAAATACCATTAAAAACAAGCTGGGATCCAGCACAGTCCAAAGATGTTTTTATAATTTTTAAATTTTTTTTTACACTCAAGACCCAGATACAATCAAATCGATCAAGGCATAATGCTGATGTTATGCCAGAGCACCATAAGCGAGCAGGTGTTTGCCAAGGCAAATGCTAATTGTCTTCACACCCCTTTGTTATCAAGCTATTTTTCAGGACTCCTGCTAAGCCTGTCCATCCCAAAGAGCACCCTGAGTAGTTCTTAGGTCAGAAAGAGCATGGACCTGGAAGTCAGAGGTCTCAGGTTCTAATCCTTGCTTTGCCACATTTGCCCTTGGGCAAGTGACTTACCTAAAGTCACTTAACTTCTGTGTGCCTCAGGTTCCTCATCTGGAACATGGGGATTCAATACCAATTCTCCCGCCCACAAGTCGGAAGGGACTCTGTTTGATCTGATGATCTTCTACCTACCCATTCTCTCTCCCACTTAGACTGGGAGCCCCATGTGGGACAGGACTGTGTGGCCCACCTGATTATCTTGCTGCTGTTTGACCTTGGGTATGCCTTTCAACTTCTCTGTGCCTCAGGTAGCTCCTCTGTAAAATGGGGGTTTAATCTTCCTCCCTTCAATTTAGACTGTAAACTCCAGGTGGATCAGGGACTGTGCCCAACCTGATTACCTTGTATCTTGTCCAACATTTAGTACAGTCCTTGGCACATGATAAGCTCTTAATAAATACCATTAAAAATTGTCAAAATAGTGTGTTCCTTAGAGAGAAATTTAAGATGTGGGAAGTTTCATTTTGCAAACAGTAATCAGGAATCTATGAATGTAAAAACACTAAGTGCCCTGTCATTGCTTAACAAATGCAGCTACTGTTGGGTAGTCGCAGTGGTGGGTGGTTTCTGGGACAATTCTTTGGAGATTTTCTTTGGCTTCAACAAGATTTAAATTTGCGTTGCCAAAATAACAGCATTCTCTTTAAGGGTGTAACAGTTTGGGGAAAAAGTGGCACACATTTGTTATGAACATTTGAATGAGTGTAGAAGTTGTGAGCATATCATTTCCAATGAACTTTTGGTCAAGAATCTCTCTAAGGTAAAGGATTTCAAAAAGGAGAGTTCTTTATGTTCATCTCTAGGAGGAGGAACAGTTTAATCCGAATCCACTTTTCTGGTCCTGCAGAATTGATCGATACAGGGTAAATACATGTTTGTAGTATCCTCTAAAGTAACAGTTATTGATTTTCTTTCATTCATTCAATCATATTAGAGCATTTACTGGGTGCAGAACACTGCACTAAGCACTTGGGAGAGTACAGTATAACAATAAATGGACACATTCCCTGCCCGCAACAAGCTTACAGTCTAGAGGGGGAGGGAGACATTCAAATGTATAAATACGTTACGGATTTGTACATAAGTGATGTGGGGATGAATAAAGGGAGCAAGTCAGGGTGACACAGAAGAGAGTGGGAGAAGTGGAAAGAAGGGCTTAGTGTGGGAAGGCCTCTTGGAGGAGTCGTGCCTTCAATAAGGCTTTGAAGGGAAGGAGAATAATTGTCTGTCAGGAGGGAGGGCGTTCCAGGCCAGAGGCAGGACGTGGGTGGACGCAGGCTAGAGGTCAGCGGTAAGATAGATGAGATTGAGGATATAGTGAGAAGGTTAGCATTAGAGGAGTGAAGTTTGTGGGTTGGGTTGTAGTAGGAGAGTAGAGAGGTGAAATAGGCTGAGGCAAGGTGATCGAGTGCTTTAAAGCCAATGGTGAAGAGTTTTTGTTTGATGCAGAGGTGGAGGGGCAACTGCTGGGGTTTCTTGAGGAGTGGGGAAGCATGGACTGAACGTTGTTTTTGTATTAAAATGATCTGGACAGCAATTTGAAATACGAAGCGGAGTGCGAGAGACAGGAGGCAGGGCGATCAGCAGGGAGGCTGATGGAGTAATGGAGGCAGAATAGAATAAGTGCTTGCATTAATGTGGTAGCAATTTGAATGGAGAGGAAAGAGTGGATTTTAGCGATGTTGGGAAGGTGGAGCGGGCAGGATTTAGTGACATTAAATTTGTGGGCTGAAGAAGAAAGACTCGAGGATAATTCCAAGGTTGTGGGCTTGTGAAACAGGAAGGATGGTGGTGCTGTCTACAGTGATGGGAAAATCAAGGGGAGGGCGTTCGCTCGTTTTTTAGGGGTATTTGGGCCATGTAATCTTAATAATATTAATGAAGTTACTTTGTGCAGAGCACTGTATTAAACACTGGGAGAGAGATGAGAATTAGCTCCAGTCCATATCCCTCAGGGAGGCTCACGATCTAAGAAAAAGTCAAAATGTAATTCCAGTAAATTTGAAATGCCAGTAGAGAAGGAGCTCTTTGCAAGGTCAGCAGAGTCACAGTTTTACAGCTTATGACAAATGTTGTTGAAAGCAGTTGCTGCCTAAGCTATTGGCAGGGTTTGCTGGTGATGCATAAAGGAGTCACAATAGAGTTGATCTGGAAATGAAAACAGCTGTTGGAGAAATTACGGTTGTTCTAGAATCGGTCTCCGCATTGACAGATAAGATAATTTATCCAAGATGCATGATGTGATATATTTTTTTTCACATTCTCATAATGCATAATTTGGTATTGCAGTTGTAAACGATTCTGTAGTTACATAGAAGTTTCTTAAAGGTTGTCTCTGTGCTGTGCACATTTGCAGCGAAAGGAAATAAAATGTTTTTAGCGTTGGAGGAGGGAGAATAGTTAATGCTTAAGTTTCCATTTGCCAAATTATATTTCAGAGGAACTTCAAAGCTTAAATATGTCATGTCGGGCGTTAGAATTATCAAACCATCAATACATTTGGAAGGGAGAAGAAGCATCTTGGCCATCTCCTCTGATGAGAACATGATTGAAAGAAGAGGCTGGCTGCAGAGAAAGTATAGCTAAAATGTGAAAATATGATCCCCCCAAAATCTACTCGCAACCATCTATTATGATCTCAAACGTATAATAATAATGGAATTAAGTGCTTACTCTGTGTCAAGCACTGGTCTTAGCGTTGAGGTAAATACAAGATAATCAGTTTGGACACAGTCCATGTTCCACACGGGGCTCCCAGTTTAAGTAGGAGGGAGAACAGGTATTAAATCTTCATTTTTTACAGTTGAGGAAACCGAGGCACCAAGAAGATAAGGGATTTGCCCAAGATCACAGAGCAGGCAAGTGGCAGAGGACCTAGGTCCTCTGACTGTCCAAGCCCTATCTTGCCCATGGCCTGCTGCGGGCCTGAAACACACTCCCTCTGCTCCCTCCCTCTTCCCCACTTCACCTCCCTTCAGCTAAACCCCCTTTCCCTCTGCTCCTCCCCCTCTCCCTTCCCCTCCCCTCAGCACTGTGCTCATTTGTATATATTTTTACTACCCTTTTTATTTTGTTAATGAGGTGTACATCCTCTTGATTCTATTTATCGTGATTACGTTGTCTTGTTTTTGTCCGTCTGTCTCCCCCGATTAGACTGTGAGCCCATCATTGGGCAGGGATTGTCTCTATCTGTTGCCGAATTGTATATTCCAAGCACTTAATACAGTGCTCTGCACATAGTAGGCGCTCAATAAATACTATTGAATGAATGAATGAATTCATATCTGACAGACAATTACTCTCTCCCCCTTCCAAGTCTTATTGAAGGCACATCTCCTCTGAGAGGCCTTCCAAGACCAAGCCCTCATTTCCTCTTTTCCCACACCCTTCTGCATCACCCTGACTTGCTCCATTTAGTCACCATCCCCGCTCCCAGCCCCAGAGCACTTATGTATATGTCTGTAATTTACTTATTTATATTATCTGTCTTCCTTTTTAGACTGTAAGCTCGTTGTGGGCGGGGAATGTGACTGTAACACTGTTGTCTTCTACTCTCCTAAGCAGTTGGTACAGTGTCCTGCACACAATAAGTACTCAATAAATTGATTGACTTTTTCTCCCAGGCCACTGCTGCTTCTCTTATACTATCGGCATTCAAGTCTGATTAGGTTTTTCTCTTCCCTCCCCCTCATCCCTCTTCAGTATTTCTCAACAGTGTCTTCAGAGCAAATCAGCTAACATAAACACGTTGATTTCCCATTTTTCTCTGGTAAGTTTAAGGAAAATCCATGTGCGTATGCAGTTTAGCCAAGGGTTTTTTTTTTTAACATTTTCTTTCCAAGATAAGTAGCCAAAGAGCCATTTCATCAACTCGTCAGCCAGAATGCAACATACGTAGGAAAATTAAGTTGGTTTGAAAATAGTGATAATAAAATCTTTTCCTCATCCGGTGTCATTCACTGTAATGATCTCCCATTTCATAATATTCTTGTGGGTACATTGGACTCAAGTCCACAGATGGAAACCCTCCCTTGCCCCCACAGCTCCCTCCAGTTATCGCCCCAACTCCCCCCACCAATCCTCTCCAGAATCCTTGAGCGAGTTGTCTACTCCCACCGTCTCAAGTCCTTCTTCCTCCAATTCTCTCCTTGACCCCCTCCAATCTGGCTTCCGTCCCCTTCAAAGACTCCTCCCTCTCAGAGGTCACCAATGATCTCCTTCTCCCCAAATCCAACAGCCTCTATTCCATCCTAATCCTCCTCGACCCTTCAGCTGCCTTTGACACTGTGGACCACCCCCTTCTCCTGGAAACATTATCCAACCTGGGCTTCACCGACTCTGCCCTCTCCTGGTTCTCTTCATCTCTCTGGCTGTTCATTCTCAGTCTTCTTAGCGGGCTCCTCCTCTGCCTCCCACCCCTTGTGGGGGTCCCTCAAGGTTCAATTCCGGGGTCCCTGCTATCCTCCATCTACACCCACTCCCTTGGAGTATTCATTTGGTCTCATGGCTTCAACTACCACCTCTTTGCGGATGATGCGCAAATATATATCTCCAGCCCTGATCTCTCTCCCTCTCTCCTCCTGCCTTCAAGACCTCTCTGCTCGGATGTCCTCTGTTCACCTCAAACTTAAGATGTCCAAAACAAATCTCCTTATCTTCCCACCGAAACCCCATCCACCCCCTGACTTTCCCATCACTGTAAACAGCACCACCATCCTAGTCTCACAAGCCCATAACCTTGGCGATATCCTTGTCTTCTTCGCAACATCACTAAAACCGACCCTTTCTTCTCCATCCAGACTGCTCCAACATTAATACAATCACTCATCCTATCCTACCTGCCTCTCTGCCTTCTATCTCTCCCCACTCCAGTGCATACTTCACTGTACTGCCCGGATCATTCTTCTACCAAAACAGTCAGGTCGTTTCACCCTGCTCCTCAAAAAACTCCAGTGGTTGCCTATTCACTTCTGCATCAAAGAAAAACTCCTCACCATTGACTTTAAAGCTCTCCATCACCTTGCCGCCTCCTACCTCGCCTCACTTCTCTCCTTCTAAAATTCAGCCCACGCACTTCCCTCCTCTAATGCGAATCTTCTCACTGTGCTCCGATCTCGCCTGTCTCACCGCCGACCCCTAGCCCACATCCCGCCTCTGGCCTGGAATGCCCTCCCTCCTCAAATCTGACAGATGATTATTCTCCACCCCTTACCCCCCTGCTCTAAAGTTTATTGAAGGCACATCTCCTCCAAGAGGCCCTTCCCAGGCTAAGCCCCACTTTTCCTCATATCCCACAGCAGCATGGCTCAGTGGAAAAAGCATGGGCTTTGGAGTCAGAGGTCATGGGTTCGAATCCCGGCTCGGCCACTTGTCAGCTGTGTGACTTTGGGCAAGTCACTTAACTTCTCGGTGCCTCAGTTACCTCATCTGTAAAATTGAGATTAAGACTGTGAGCCCCACGTGGGACAACCTGATTCCCCTGTGTCTATCCCAGTGCTTAGAACAGTGCTCGGCACATAGTAAGCGCTTAACAAATACCAACATTATTATTATTATTATTACTTGCTCCCCTTGCTCTCCCCCACCCTCCCAGCTCCACAGCATTTGTGGACATGTCCGTAATTTTATTCATTCGCATTGATATCTGTCTGCCCCCTCTAGACTGTAAGATCATTTTGGGCGGTAAATGTGACTGTTTATTGTTATATTGTACTCTCCCAAGCACTTAGTCTAGTGCTGTGTGTGCAGTAAGCGCTCAATAAATGTGATTGAAGGAATGAATGCATGATTGGCTAAAAAAACTCCAGAGAGCTCAGGTAACCCTCCACCCCACAGCACTTATGTAACATATCTTTAAATTACATATGAATTATATATGTAATGTCTGTCTCCCCCTCTATATTGTAAGCTCATTTTGGGCAGCGATTGAGTCTGCCAACTCTGTCGTATTGTAATAATAATGTTGGTGTTTGTTAAGCCCTTACTATATGCAGAGCACTGTTCTAAGCCCAGGGGTAGATACAGGGTAATCAGGTTGTCCCATTCGAGGCTCACAGTCTTAATCCCTATTTTACAGATGAGGGAACTGAGACCCAGAGAAGTGAAGTGACTTGCCCACGGTCACACAGCTGACAAGTGGCAGAGCTGGGATTCGAACCCACGACCTCTGACTCCCAAGCCCGAACTCTTTCCACTGAGCCCTGCAGCTTCTCCAAGTGCTTGTAATCTCCCAAGTGCTTAGTACAGTGCTCTGCACATAGTCAGCGCTCAGTAAATATGATTGAATGCTTGGCACAGTGCCCTGCCCTTAGTAAGCGCTCAATAAATACCGTTGATGATTTTACAGTAACTGAGATTTTCAACTGTCTCAAGAGGAAGGTAGGGATGGTCTGTATTTTCCGACCAAAGACGCTGTGAGATAGGAAGAGTAAGCATCTCCGCCACAGGTCATGCAGCTGGACTTTTAGCCAGCCCACTTCCCTTCGGAGTAATCGTTAAAGTTAAAATTTAATGCCGCCGTCGGAATCATTAAGTATTACAACACGAGCAACACAGAGAGGTTTGTTCAGGTGTGATGTTTCAAAACCGGTGAAATCTGTTTTGGTAGCTATTTCTGCCACCCACACACATCTGTGTGTCTCCCACAGTGACTTCTGTTTGAAATCCCCCATTGTTCCCTGAGCAGTAGGACCCATTGTCATGGGGAGAGCACCTAGCTCCATTGGAAAGCCCTGGTAGGGTAGGGAAGGATGTGACAGATGTGGTGACTGGATCATTAAGGAAATCTTTAGCAATAATAATAATAATTAATAATAATTATGATATTTGTTAAGCACTTACTATGCGCCAAACACTGTTCTCAGCTCTGGGGTAGATACAAGGTCAGCAGGTTGTCCCACAGTCTTAAACCCCATTTTACAAATGAAATAACTGAGGCACAGAGAAGCTAAGCGATTTGACCAAAGTCACACAGCTGACGAGTGGCGGAGCCGGGATTAGAATCTGACCCAAAGCACACGTAACTTGGAAGAATCACTCGATCGTGTTTACATTTATAGTGTACGGAGCACCGTACTGAGCCTGTTGTTGAGTAAGGTTTGTTTCTCTTTGTTGCTGAATTGTACTTTCCAAGCGCTTAGTACAGTGCTCTGCACACAGTAAGCGCTCAATAAATATGATTGAATGAATGAGTAAGCCCTTGGGAGAGTCCAGTATAACAATCGGTAGACAGGGTCCCTGCCTAAAAGGAACTGGTGTAGTGGATAGAGCACAGGCCTGGGAGTCAGAAGGCCATGGGTTCTAATCCCGGCTCCACCACTTGTCTGCTGTGTGACCACGGACAAGTCACTTCACTTCCTGGGGCCTCAATTCCCTCATCTGTAAAATGGGGATGAGACTTTGAGCCCCATGTGGGACAGGGACTGAGTCCAACCCTATTTGCTTGTATCCACACCAGCGCTTAGAACAGTGCCTGGCACATAGTAAGGGCTTAACAAATACCACAATTTATAATTAGAGGGAAAATATTTTGAATTGTTCCTGGTTTCTGCTTCTGCTCAAGTCGGGAGCTAATCGTGGTTACTGTGTGCAGAGCACTGTACTAAATGCTTGGGAGAGTACAATACAACAGAGTGGGTAGATACATTGTTCCCTGCCCACAATGAGTTTACAATCTAGAGGGGTCATTACCGGACAAGGTTCTAATTTGTAACATCAAGCAACTAAAACAGTGAATGGTTTATGTACTGAAATTGTGGTTCTGTAATTAAAGTTCCATTACTTTAGTGTAGTACTGTATTTTTCAAGACTTGAATGTTGGGCCTTATTTCATTTTGTCCATATTTTAAACATTGGCTGTATCACATCATTGCAGGATTTGATGTGTTCATTTTTCTCTTGCGCTCAGGTTGCCTTTCAGATACAAAGGCAAAACTTAATATTTGGTCAGATCGATCCAGCGCGCCCCGAATGGAAAAATTGTGAAGCTGAAGTGAGGCATTTTGTTGTCTAATAAAATTTAAAACTCCTTGGTTCTATTTATGACTTTGTTCCTGCTGTGCGATATTAAGAGAGTCATTCCCTCCTAGTAGTTAATCTCTCTTCCTTATACTCCCTGTTCACAAAATACGAGTATTTGATGGCAGTGCACCCTGAAGTTTCTCCCGACGAAGTTTCGCTCATCGCCACACGGCATTGCCGGAAGAGTCACGTGAAGAGAATGGCTATCCTGGCGTCATCCCCGGCGCTGCTCTATAGACAGCTGGAAAGAGATGTTTTCAAGCCAGGATGACAGAATAAATGTTTTCGTAACAGAGCCGATGTAACCTCAGGCGGTGCTCTATACCAACAAATTGTAATTTATTTTAATGTCTGTGTTTCCCTGTAGATGATAAAGTCCATGTGGGCAGGGATCATGTCTGCCAACTCTATTTTATTGTACTTTCACAGGCGCTTAATACAGTGCTCTGCAAACGGTAAGCACTTGATAAATACCACTGATGGATTTGGGGGAGTCAGTAGCACCCGGCCCATCAGCCTGATATGCTGTACTCAGGAGAGGGATTGGTCTCTTCGAGTAGAGATTTCAGGGCGATTAGGACACCAAGAGGCATATTAGAAAATGACAAGTGCAGTTAGTGGAAATGCAAAAATGGGAAAAGGAACCCTTTCGGAACACAGACGTGGGTTGTCCTCGCACGTATATCTTTTCAACTGCATGTACGGGACAAAATTAGAATCCCACCGTGAGTAATGTAATCCTCTAATACGCTCAGTTTTGCCAAAACATGAGCTTTCCCTGTGAGTTTTGGCTAGGACTCTGGTAGAAAACTGGGGAATATTCATCCCAAAATGCAAGCCTGTTTGGATTCAGCGTCTGGTGGTGTTGCAAGAAAGAGAGTGGGAGTGGGTGAGTACCCAAGCGCTTAGTACAGTGCTCTGCAAACGGTAAACCCTCAGTAAATTCCATGGATTGATTATTGTCTCACAGATGTTCCTTAATGAGGTGTTTCGAGTGTGTCTTCTCTATTAGAGGACAATCGGTGCTAGCATGGTGTAGTGGATAGAGCACAGGCTTGGGAATCAGGTCATGGGTTCTAATCCCAGCTCCGCCACTTCTCTGCTGTGTAGTCTTGGGCAACTCACTTCACTTCTCTGAGCCTCAGTTTCCTCATCTGTAAAATGGGGATTGAGACCGTGAGCCCCACGTGAGACAAGGACTGTGTCCAACCCTATCTGCTTGTATCCACCCCAGCACTTAGTACGGTGCCTGGCACATAATTAATCACTTAACAAATACCATAATCATTACTGTTATTTACTGTATGCAGAGCACTGTAATGTGGAAAGTACTTGGGAGCTCACCATCCCAGCCCCTTTTCTTCCAATAACGCTGGGTGCTGAATGCAGATAGAATCTACCAACTCTGTTGCATTGTACTCTCTCAAGTGCTTAGTACAGTTCTTTGCACACAGTAAGCACTCAATAAATACCATTGATTGGGCACATTCCATTAAAGCATTGATTTGATGGGAATCGATGGGTCAGAGTGGTCGTTGAGAGTCTACTATGATTGATATTTTTTGATACAGAGAAGCTTCGTAGCCCAGTGGATAGAGCACGAGCCTGGGAATCAAAGAAATTTAGGTTCTAATCATAGCCCCGCCACTTTATTTTGTATGGCACTTGTTAAGCGCTTACTACGTTCCAGATGCGGGGTTAGATAATGATAATCAGGTTGGACACAGGTCCTTTCCCACGAGGGGCTCGCAGACTAAGTTGGAGGATTTAATCTCCATTTTTCAGATGAGGTAACTGAGGCACAGTAGCTCAGTGACTCACCCGAGGTCACACAGTAGTTAAGTGGCTGAACCAGGATTAGACCCCATGTCTTCTGACTTCCAGGCCCGTGTCCTTTCCACTAGGCCATCCCGAGAGAGACGTCTTTGCCTCTCTCAGCAGCTGACCGAGGATGGCCCATCCCCAGAGAGCAACTCCTTTGCTTCTGGGAAGTTCTGGGGAGAGCAGTAAGCGTCGCTCAAAATACCCCTTTGGGAGGGGTCAGGAGGAACTGTGGTTGACAGTCGAGTTATTGTTTTATATGTGGCTTTGGGCAACTCTCTTAACTCCTCTGTACCTCAATTACCTCATCTTTATAGGCCCAGAGAAGTGAAGTGACTTGCCCAGGGTCACACGGCAGTCAAATGGCGGAGCTGGGATTAAGAACCAACCGGGTCCTCTGACTCCCAGCCCCGGGTTCCTTCCGTTAGGGCGCACTGCTTCTTGGCAACCTATATGTCCTCCAACTGTTCTGGGAATTTGAGGCAGTGCAAAATTGCCCTATTTCCCATTCCTGGAACAGTCGATGGGTCATCGGGGAGCCGGCGAGGGTGCAGTTTGCTCACAGATTTGCCAACTTCCTTTATTTAGTCTTGACCTCCATCAGTGATGGCAGTAGCTCATGGAATCGGGGATGACATCATTATTGCCAAATAGCCCTGGTCTAGAGCCGAACACATAAGGCTTTAGTTGAATATATTTTGATTGGTTGTCGGTTTGATGAATATTTGAGATGCTTTTTTTTTCAACCGAGAATTCCGTTATTTAGATTCTTTCCCTACCTATCCGTTTTGGTCTTTTGCAGTGTGACTCACATTTTCTAAGGCAGATTTTGAGCATCAGCTAGACCGTGTATTCTAGGAGCTTTTGGGTGGACAGTTTGTCAGTTTTCTGAACCGTGTGGAGGTCCATTTTGTAGAAATGCCACATCTTTGAGATGGTATTCAAATTACACAGGGCTGGTTTTTTTTTCCAGTGTGGAAAATGATGGCATCACCTCAGACTGCCTGTAAGAAAGACGGGCAGCCTTTCTTTGTTACCGTACTGAACAGACCATTATGTACCATCTGCTGTAAATAGAGCTTGTGATTTCACCAGATTCTGGGACGCCTGCCCTTTAGGCAGAGTCTCTCTAAATGTACATGTCATAGCTATGAATTATTTATTTATATGAATATCTGCCTCCCTGTCTAGACTGTCAGCCCCTTTTTTTCCATTCATTTATTCATTCAGTTGTACTTATTAAACTCTTACCGTGTGCATGACGCTGTACAACAATAAAGAGTGGGAGTCCCTGCCCACAATGGGCTCACAGTCTAGAGGGGGTGAGACACACATCTATATGAATAAATAAAATTACAGATGTATACAAAATTACAGATATATGCATAAGTGCTGTGGCGCTGGGAGAGGGGGAAAGAACAATGGGAGCAAGTCAGGGTGACGCAGAAGGGAGTGGGAGGTGAGGAAAAGCGGTGCTTACTATGTGCCAGGCACTGTACTAGCACTGGGGTAGGTACAAGGCAATCAGGTTGGACACAGTCCCTGTCCCATATGGGGCTCCCGGTCTTAATCCCCATTTTACAGATGAGGTAACTGAGCCACGGAGAGGTGAAGTGACTTGCCCAAGGTCATATCTCAGCTAGGTGGCAGAAGAGGGATTAGAACCCAGGTCCTCTGACTCCCAGGCCCGTGCTCTTTCTACGATACACCTTGTGGTCAGGGAACATAATAATAATGGCGGTATTTGTTAAGCGCTTACTATGTGCAAAGCACTGTTTTAAGTGCTGGGGGATACAAGGTGATCAAATTGTCCCACGTGGGGCTCACAGTTTTAATCCCCCTTTTACAGATGAGGTAACTGAGGCACAGGGAAGTGAAGTGACTTGCCCAAAGTCACACAGCTGACAAGCGGCAGAGCCCGGATTCGAACCCATGACTTCTGACTCCCACGCCCGGGCTCTTTCCTCTGAGCCATGACCACCAACTCTGCTGTATGGTAATAATAACAACAATAATAATAGCTGTGGTATTTGTCAAACATTTACTATTTCCAGGTACTGAACTAAGCCTGGGAGTAGATACAAGGCAATCAGGTTGGACACAGTCCCTGTGCCACAGAGAGGTCACAGTCTTAATCCCCGTTTTACTGGTGAGGTAACTGAGGCACAGAGAAGTGACTTGTCCAAGGTCACACAGCAGACGAGTGGCAGAGCTGGGATTAGAACCCACGTGACTCCCAAACCCGTGCTCTTGCTACTAGACCATCCTATGCAGAGGAGAGAACAAGTAGTGGAAATATCGCTGAGGCACCTACTGAAAACCTGACTGGGAGGGTTAAGACTTGCCCAAGGCCACACAGCAGACACGCAGCAGAGCCGGGATTAGAACCCAGGTCCTTCCAACTCCCAGGCCTGTGCTCTGTCCACTAAGCCATGCCGGTTCTTAGTGTAGTGCTCTGCATATCGGAAGTGCTCAGTAAATAATAATAATAATAATGTTGGTATTTGTGAAGCGCTTACTATGTGCCGAGCACTGTTCTAAGCGCTGGGGTAGATACAGGGTAATCAGGTTGTCCCACGTGAGGCTCACAGTTAATCCCCATTTTACAGATGGGGTAACTGAGGCACAGAGAAGTGAAGTGACTTGCCCACAGTCACACAGCTGACAAGTGGCAGAGCCGGGATTCGAACTCATGACCTCTGACTCCCAAGCCCGGGCTCTTCCCACTGAGCCATGCTGCTTCTCTGGTTTGTTTGGCTTAGTGCCACTTGCGCCACTTGTCAGCTGTGTGACTGTGGGCAAGTCACTTCACTTCTCTGTGCCTCAGTTACCTCATTAAAATGAGGATTAACTGTGAGCCTCACGTGGGACAACCTGATTATCCTGTATCTACCCCAGCGCTTAGACCAGTGCTCTGCACATAGTAAGCTCTTAACAAATACCAACATGATTATTATTAAAAGGCAAACGAATTTCAGAGTTCTGAGGGACTGGCACTGTCTCTCACCTAGCAAATATCTAGTGGCCGTGTTAGGAGAGCAAGCGAAGCGTAGTTTAGGATTTGCAGAGCCCATTTCGGTAAATGTGTTAGTACTCAGGTGAGAATATGATCTTTACCTTTGGTCTCAGTGGGTGACGGAGTCTAAGCAGTGGAGTTGGAGGCGATTTCACTGTGACCCAGAGAGAGCCCTGTTGGCAGAAACATTTGATAAGAGCATTCCAATGTCGCCTGACTTATTTGCTTCACAATCGAGGGATAGAAAGGTTTGCAGAGGAGCCCGTTCTCCCATCCTGTTCTAGAGTTTGCTTTCTTCCAGTAAATGTGTGCGGGGTTATTGGCCTTCCGAAAATACCGACATGAAATGCCAGTGCTAAAAATCCACCGTGCGTAGTGGGATTAAAAATACGTTAGGGCGCTGGGCCAAGGGAAGAACAATAAATGCAAATAATCTTGCATTTTCTCTGTATTTTCAAGGTTCCAAGCTATAATTCAACTCTGTATATTAAAACCCTAACTAGATGCCGTGGGTAGCGTCACAGATAATAGGTTGAAATAGCAAGGTACCTGGCAACTGGGCTATTAATTCCCAGAGTGAATTTCAGAAGCAGAAGTTCCCAGGGTCATTTCACATAGCCCCGGCTTACTATTTGCATTGCCGGTTTTATGTTAGAGGAAGCAAAATAGCATGTTAAATATTTACAGGAGAGACGCATAAGAAATAGAGTGACCTGTTTTCCGTAGCGAAATAGAAAATCCATCGTTATTGATCGGCGTGCCGTCAGATCACGGCCCCCAGTGGCAGGCACGGAACACCTCCCTCTGAGAAGCTGAATTTCGTAGGTCGTAAGGCAAATGGTTATATACATTTCTTTCTAAGAGAAGTATGTGTGTGGGTGTGTTGTAGCTAAATATAGTATATGAATGGCAGAGTGATGATTCGTTAAGAGTTGTGAGAGGGGAACATTCTCTGTGACTTAATTAGCATGGGTCTGCTTTTTTAGAAGCCTTAGAAGAGGAGCGCCTTGAAGGGAAGAAGCAATCAATCAGTCAAGCGCCGTACTAAGCGCTTGGGGGAGTACAGTATAACGCAATTAGCGGGCACATTCCCTGCTCATAACGATCTACATTCCGTAAAGTGGAGTGCCACAAACTGGGGGAGGCTCGGACAGAACATGTGATAATGAGGAGTGGGATTTGAGATTCTTTTGAAGGAGAGGAAGTGTGTTTTGGTGGTTTTTGTTTCTGTTTTCAGAGTATCTGTTAAACCTTTACTGTATGGCAGGAACAGTACTAAGGTCTGGGGTAGAAACAGGTTAATCAGGTTGGACACTGTCCACGTCCCACCGGGGCTCACGACTTAATTCCCATTTTACAACCGGTAATAGTAATAATTCCAAGCGCTTAGTACAGTGCAGCAGAGAAGAAGCGGAGAAGCAGCGTGGCTCAGTGGAAAGAGCACGGGCTTTGGAGTCAGGGCTCATGAGTTCGAATCCCAGCTCTGCCACTTGTCGGCTGTGTGACTGTGGGCAAGTCACTTCACTTCTCTGCGCCTCAGTTCCCTCATCTGTAAAATGGGGATTAAGACTGTGAGCCCCACGTGGGACAACCTTATTCCCCTATGTCTACCCCAGCGCTTAGAACAGTGCTCGGCACATAGTAAGCGCTTAACAAATACCAACATTATTATTGTTATTACAGTGCTCTGCACATAGTAAGCGCTCAATAAATACTATTGAATGAATGAATGAATTCTGTTCTAAGAGCTGGGGTAGAACCAAGGTCAGACACGGTCTCTGCCCCACCTAGGGCTCATAGTCTTTAATCTCCATTTAACAGACGCAGTAACTGAGGTGCAGAGAAGTGAAGTGACTCGCCCAAGGTCACACAGCAAACGAGTGGCAGTTGAGAAGATGGAAGGTGTTTCAGACAGGAGACAACAGGAAAGAAATCCATAAATGAAAGAGTTGGTAAAGAAGCTGTAAAAATATGCCTCGAAAAATGCAATCCTAAAGCGAAATAGAAGAAAATGACTCAGGCAGAGGAACTATTTTTTAAACACTATCATCGCCTGATAGTAGGGACCCGGATGTTTATGATTTTTAAGTGATGGTTCTGTTTTCTTGTTGCAGTCCAGTGCCTTCCTTGCCTTAATGAGCCTGTGTAGCAAACTAGACCTGTTCAATTTGATTTCGTTTCGAAGTCATGCAAAATTAACTGGAAAGCCAGAAGAAAAGAAATTAAGTAAAGACGCAGAAATTAAAGAACCTGGCATGCAGGGTGATACCTTGGGTGATATGGGAAATTGAATGGGTTATCCAAGGGAGGGAATAAAGGTGTCAAAGGGTAGCAAAGATCGTGCGTGTGCATGTGTGTGATTCAGAGTGGAAGGAACGAAAGTAATTTGTGTGTGTTTATTAAAAAAGGGCTCTATTGAGCACTTCAGAATACAAGGTAAGCATTTGGAAAGGACCAAGAGAAGCAGAAGACACATGCTCTGCACACAAGGCGATCACAGTCTCCTGGAGAAAACAGGTCTAGAAATAGCCACCCGTGATGGACTCGAAGTAACAGTAATAATGTTAAGCATCACTGTCTGCAGAGCACTGTGCCATCATCAGTGGTATTTACTGAGTGCTTACCATGCACAGAACACTGTACTAAGCACTTGGGAGAGTACAGTACAACAGAGCTGGTAGACAGGTTCCCTGCCCTCAGTGAGTTTACAGTCTAGAGACCATGCTAAGCACTGGGAGAGACTACAAAGGTGGGAATAAAGTGAAGAAAATTGACTCTTCCACTGAATAACTTGACACAGGTGCTGAGGATGGGCAGGAATAAATACATAACTTTAAGAAGTGGCTGAAGGGTTGATAAGTTTTGGAATCTGTTCAGTAAATACCTAATAATGATAGTAATAATAATAATGGTAATGGTATTTGTTAAGCGCTCGCTAAGTGCCGGGCACTGTACTGAGCACTGGAGTGAATACAAGCAAATTCATTCATTCAGTCGTATTTATTGAGTGCTTACTGTGTACAGAGCACTGTACCAATCGCTTGGAGTGTACAGTTTGGCAACAGAGACAATCCCTGCCCAACAACAGGCTAACAGTCTAAAATGGACCCAGTCCCTCTTCCATGTGGGGCTCACAGTCTCAATCCCCATTTTACAGATGAGGTAACCCAAGCTCAGAGAAGTGAAATGATGATGATGATGGCATTTGTTAAAGCGCTTACTATGTGCATAGCACTGTTCTAAGTGCTGGGGGGCGTTACAAGATGATCAAGTTGTCCCTCCTGGGGCTCACAGTCTTCTTAATCCCCAATTTACAGATGAGGTAACTGAGGCCCAAAGTCACACAGCTGACAAGCGGCAGAGTTGAGATTAGAACCCACGACCTCTGACTCCCAAGCCCGCGCGCTTTCCACTGAGTCACGCTGCTTCCTAGGTCACAGCAGACACGTGGCAGAGCCAAAATTAGAACCCATGACCTTTTGACTCCCAAACCTGTTCCCTATCCACTGCGCCATGCTGCTTTTCTACTATTCTGCCTTCCCCTTACACTCTGAACCCCATATTTGACAGGGACTGTGTCCAACCTGATCATCTGGTGCCTACCCTAGTGCTTAATATGGTGCTTGACACGTCGTAAATACTTAACAAAAAACGACCATTATTATTATTATTATTAATGTTGTTGTTAGTCTGGGTTGGTTTGTTGGAGTAAGTGGGGTTTTAGGACGGTCTCGAAGGTGGGGAGGTACGACGTCCGAGAAGGGGGAATTCCTCTGGTGGGCAAGAAATGTGTCTACCAACTCTGTTGTATTCTCCCAAGCACGTGGTACAGTGCTCAGCACTCAGGAAGTGCTCAATAAGTACCATTGATTCCTCCCTACCCCCATGCCTCTCCCAGGAATATAGGGATTTTACTCTAGAGATTTTTTTTTTATGATATTTATCAAGTACTTCCTCTTCCAGGGACTGTACTAAGCACTGAGGTAGATATAAGCTAATCAGGTTAGACAGTCCATGTCCCACCTGGGGTTTACAGTCATAATCCCCATTATACAGGTGAGATAACAGAGACACAGAGAAGTGAAGTGACTTGCCCAAGGTCACACAGCGGACAAGTGGTGGGGTAGAATTAAAACTCAGGTCCTTCTCACTCCCAGGCCCCTGCTCTATCTACTAAGCCAAGCTGCTTCTCTAATTTAACACCAGGGAGGGAAGTTTGTGAATTTTATAGTATTACAAGGTAGACACCGTATAACTTGGCCTTTCTTTGTCGCCTCCATTTTCTTTTTACACTTGCTTTCCTTTACAACCCAGCTCCACTTAGTTATAATTTTGTTCACACTTAGTTCTCTGGCATATAATCAACCATGCACCATAACACTTACTGTTTATGGATAATGGAAAATGTGATTCTTTTGCAGAATTTACTGTCTTTTAAAAGTATATCTTTTGGAGAAATTACTGTTTTCTAAGTTAATTTCTTTCAGGAATTAACCAGCTATTCATTTTACTTTTTGCTATTTTCTCTGTTATTCTAACTTGTATCCATCCATGTTGAATTTCATTTGCTCCCTGGTGTTTGAAAAAAGGGGATTTTTGTCATGTGTTCCCTTCTCCATGTCCATCTTCTCATTTGCTACAATTTTACATATCCAGGCACAACACATTTCATACCATCTACTTTTTAATAAACTAGTGACTTTTAGATTAGGAGAAATAAAATTTGACCCACTGTAAAATTCCTGTTGACCATCACTTCACTTCTCTGTGCCTCAGTTACCTCATCCGTAAAATGGGGATTAACTGTGAGCCTCACGTGGGACAACCCGATTACCCTGTATCTACCCCAGTGCTTAGAACAGTGCTCCGCACATAGCACTTAACAAATACCAACATTAGTATTATTACTTTTACTTCGCAGTTTTCATTTATTCAATCATATTTATGAATAAAAATGAATAAATATGCATTCAATCATATTTATTGAGTGCTTACTGTGAGCAGAGCACTGTACTAAGCGCATGGAAAGTAAAATTCAGCAACAAATAGAGACAACCCCTACCCAACAATGGACTCACAGTCTATTGAACGCTTACTGTGTGCAGAGCACTGTACTAAGTGCTTGGAATCTAGTTTCAGTCATTTGACTATGCTAATAGCTAAACTGATTTATATTTTTCAAATTAAGATTACTACAATTAAAATAAATTGCATTGCTTATATTAATGTCTCCCCCTCTAGACTATAATCTCATGTGGGCAGGGAACACAATTGATAACTCTGTTATATTGTCCTCTCCCAAGCACTTGGCACAATGCTCTGCACATAGTAAGTGCTTAATCAATGCCACTGATTGATCGATTCCTTACATGTCCTTAATCCACTAATTGTTTAATTTTACCAAGAAGAAAAACCCAATCATTTCCTTCATTCACCAAGTTGTCAATTTTAGCAGGTACAAAAAGTATTGAATAATTCATAATAGTGGTATTTATTAAGTGCGCACTCTGTGCCAAGAACTGTGTTTAATCCTGGAGGAGGGACACAGTCGCTTCCTCACACGGGGCTCTCAGTCTGCGAAAGAGAAGGACATTTTATTTTACTGTTTATTTTTGTATCATTGATTATCATAATAATGTGAATAATTGCAATACATGTTTAATATTTATTTTACATATTACAGATCAAGTAAACGAAGCACAGCGAAGTTAAGTAACTTGTCCTAGGTAGCACAGCAGGCAAGAGGCAGAGCCAGGACCAGAACCAGGGTCTGATGATTTTGGCCATTCCATTAGACCAATCAGTCAATCAATCAGTGGTGTTTATTGAACACTTACTGTGTGCAGGGCTCTGTACTAAGCGCTTAGAAGAGTACGATGTACGAGTTAGTAGACACGTTCCCAGCCCACAGTGAGCTTACAGTCTAGCGGGGGAGAGAGACATTAATATAAATGTTATGTCTATGTACATAAGTGTGTGGGGGATTGAGAGGATGTGATAATTGGGTGCAAATCCAAGTCCAGAAATGGTGCTGCCTACAGCTTGGCATGATTTTTCCTAATAAATGTGTGCTCTGTCGTACGATCCTATCATCTTATCATTTTATCGTAGATTTTTCATTCCTCACAGTGCTGATTGCTTATTTTACTAAGGATGTGAAATAGATGAATATGTCAGAGTTTAAAATTAGCTCATTTCCCCTAGATTTAAAAGTTGCGTTAAAATCCATCTATCCCCCTCCATTCCCCTTGTGGCCCTGTGATACTTCCAGAAACTTGCCTAAGAGGTGATAATAATTGCAGTATTACTAATAAGGATTGTGCTGTTTAGAAACTTTTTAGGTGCCAAGCACTGTACCGTGCACTGGGGTAGAAACAATATAAGAAGATCCAATAAAGTCCCCATCCCAAATGGGGCTTATAGTCAAGAGAGAGGAAGAACAAGTATTCTAGTCCCGTTTTTACACGAGGTAACTGAGGCATAATGACGTCAAGTGACTTACCCCAGGTCACACGGCTGCAGTTAGAATCCAGGTTTCCTGATTCCCAGGCTCACGTTCTTTCCACTAGGTCATGCTGCCTCTCGTGGCATTTATGCTCTGTGTGTCTTGCGGCATTATTAAGCTGGGATAAATGGAAGGTTAGCAGATCAGACACTTTCTCTGGCTTACGTGGACGTCACGTGGACCCACATTGTACAGAATGAGGAAACTCAGGCCCAGATTGGTAAAGCGATTAGCCCAGGGTCACAGGAGGCTCGTGACAGAGCTAGGACTAGAACTCAGGTCTCTGCTCTTTCCCCTAATCCATCCCATACTTGAGGACGAATACCCTGTTGTCCATTGCTTATGAATGCGTCACTTGGGAACTGCTCCATCACTAGTATTTATTAAGCACTGAATGCAGAGCGCTGTACTAATCACTTGGGAAAGTACAATAGAATAGACAGGTAGACACAGTTTCTTCCCACGAGATGCTTGCAATCTACAGGGGGAGGCAAACATTAAAATAAGCTAGAGATCGGGGAGAGTAGAGTATAAGGATTTGAACATAAGGGCCATGACACGGGGATATCAAAGTGCTTATGTGTTACACATCTAAGTGCACGGGCATTCGGTCAGTCTTATCTATTGGGGGCTTTCTGTGTGCAGAGCATTCCACTAAGCATTTGGGGGAGTAAAGAATAACAGAAAATAGATGCATTCCCTGCCCACAACGAGCTCACAGTCTAGCAGAGGGGAAGGCAGGTAGAGGAAATGAGTGCTTAGGAAAGTCCTCTTGGAGGAGATGTGATTTTAGAAGGGCTTTGAAGGTGGGGAGAATGAGGGTCTGTCGGATACCAGGCCAGAGGGAGGACACCTTCTCACTCTAGGCTTCGAGGCTCTCCCTCACCTTGCCCCCTCCTACCTCTCCTCCCTTATCTCTTTCCACTGCCCACCCCGCACGCTCCGCTCCTCTGCCGCCCACCTCCTCACCGTCCCCTGTTCTCGCCTATCCCGCCGTCGACCCCTGGGCCACATCCTCCCACGGTCCTGGAATGCCCTCCCTCCTCACCTCTGCCAAACTAATTCTCTTCCCCTCTTCAAAACCCTACTTAAACCTCACCTCCTCCAAGAGGCCTTCCCAGACTGAGCTTCCCCTTTTCCCTCTGCTCCCTCTACCCCGCCCTTCACCTCTCCGGAGCTAAACCCTCTTTTTCCCCTTTTCCCTCTGCTCCTCCCCCTCTCCCTTCCCATCCCCTCAGCGCTGTACTGGTCCGCTCAACTGTATATATCTTCATTACCCTATTTATTTTGTTAATGAGATGTACAGCGCCTTGATTCTATTTATTTGTTATTGTTCTTGTCTGTCCGTCTCCCCCGATTAGACTGTAAGCCCATCAAAGGGCAGGGACAGTCTCTGTTACCGATTTGTACATTCCAAGCACTTAGTTCAGTGCTCTGTACATAGTATGCGCTCAATAAATACTATTGAATGAATGAACATACCTGAGGGGGTCGGTGGTGGGGTAGACGAGAGCGAGGTCCGGAAAGGAGGTTGGCGTTGGAGGAGCAAAGTGTGTGGATTGGATCTTAGTAGAAGATCAGCACAGTAAGGTAATGGGGAGGGAACTGATTCGAATGCCTTTAAAGCCTGTTCCGGTTCTACCTGAGCCTGTGTACACACAAACAATTCTTTCTTACTCTTAAGAAGCAAATTTTACTTGAACCTGCTAGTCTTCAGAAATCCTGAAAATCTAGGTATCTTGCCAGGAAAGCAATAGTATTGTAGGGGAGCTGGATTTAGATGTGGTTTTTATCTTTCATCAATGCTTAGAACATCCGGCCTGGACTCGAGATCTCATTTCACTGCTGAATTGAAAGGAGACTGCAAATGAAACCTCAATATAGCAGATATGGCCTGCAGTGAGAACCTTATTGAAGTGAGAGGAAACAAAGGCACTAATGTAATTCAGAGTCATGATAATCATTGGATAGAGCAAGCGATTGTTTTTGCGGGCATTTTTCAGAATATTCCAAACCCTTTGCTATAAGGAGATTTCACTAGGAAGAAATTTGTTCTCTAAACCTACAAAATTCCAGTGAGTTAAAAACTGACTGCTCCTCTATCCATAATTAAAATACCAAGTGAAACTAATTAGAGGTATCTAATGCCCCCAGCAAAACCAGCAATTAAATCTGCCAGTCACAATCTCTTTCTCTTCTTATTCCTTTCTCTCTCCCTCCCCACGAGCCCTTAATTTGTATTGACCTCCTGAACTGAGGATTTCTGAATTACGTTACCTTGCTTCGTAACTATTTCACTTAACCGTATTTTAGACCCACATAAACATGTGTCTGTAAGATCCCTTTTCACAGGGATCGTGTCTGCCAACTTTACTGTATTGTACTCTCCCAGGTGCCTAGTACAGCGCTCGGCACATGGTAAGCGCTCAATAAATACCCTTGATGGGTTGATGTGTCCGCATTGGAGAACAAAACATTTTGTTTGGACCCAGGAGTAGAGCTACCCAGCGTGATAGGGCTGAATTCAAGGTACATAATTCTGAATTGTAGCTGTAGATCGTAGAAAAATGAAAGAAAAATGTGTCACGGCTCACCCAAAGTGAGAGAAACTGGAACCCTATTTAAGAAGCAGTGTTGTAATAATAATAATAATAATAATGTTGATATTTGATAAGCACTTACTATGTGCAGAGCACTGTTCTAAGCGTTGGGGTAGATACAGGAGAAGCAGCGTGGCTCAGTGGAAAGAGCATGGGCTTTGGAGTCAGGGCTCATGAGTTCGAATCCCAGCTCTGCCACTTGTCGGCTGTGTGACTGTGGGCAAGTCACTTAACTTCTCCGTGCCTCAGTTACCTCATCTGTAAAATGGGGATTAAGACTGTGAGCCCCACGTGGGACAACCTGATTCCCCTGTGTCTACCCCAGCGCTTAGAACAGTGCTCAGCACATAGTAAGCGCTTAACAAATACCACCATTATTATTATTATTATTACAGGGTAGGGAGTCAGAGGTCATGGGTTCAAAGTCAGCTGTGTGACTGTGGGCAAGTCACTTAACTTCTCTGTGCCTCAGTTACCTCATCTGTAAAATGGGGATTAAGACTGTGCGCCTCACGTGGGACAACCTGATTACCCTGTATCTACCCCAACGCTGAGAACAGTCTGAATCCAAAGGGTTGTCATCAGTCAACTTAGCGGGATATACGTTGGGAACGTGAAAACATAAGGTAACATCATGGGTTTTGAGTGAGGGTGGATTGATTTCTTGTTTCCATTTTTAATGGTGTTTTTTATGAGTTCTGTGAGCCAGTAAGGCTTGATTGTATTCTCTGGTCCATCTTGCTCAGTAATCAGTCTCCTGCGTTGGTACCAGAGAATGTTTAAGAAACAGTGTGATGGTTCCTCCTCTCATGAATATCTACTTGAACTCACTGACAGTTTCTTCATGCCACTTTGGGGCAGTAAACTGCATGAATGTCTCCTGTGGAATTAGCCAATCAATTGTACTTAGTGAGCACTTACTGTGTGCAGAGCACCATACTAAGCCCTTGGGAGAGTACAGTATAGCAAAGTCAGTAGAGGTATTTCCTGTGCAAGAATTCAGTCTAGAGGGGGAACAGACATTTAATATAGATGAATTACAGATATGTACATAAGTGCTCTCGGGGCTGGAGGATGGGGGTGAATAAAGGGTTTAAATACAAGGGCAGGAATAGCACAGAAGAGAGAGGGAGAAGAGGAAATGAGGGTTTAGTCGGGAAAGGCCTCTTGGATGAGATGTGCCTTCAATAAAGCTCTGAAGGTGGCGAGACTGATGGGATGTCGGTTATAATAATAATAATAATAATGATATTTGTTAAGCACTTACTATGTGCAAAGCACTGTTCTAAGTGCAGGGGGACTACAAGATGATCAGGTTGTCCCACGTGGGGCTCAGAGTCTTAATCCCCATTTTCCAGATGAGGTAACTGAGGCCCAGAGAAGCTAAGTGACTTGCCCAAAGTCACACAGCTGACAAGTGGTGGAGCCGGGATTCGAACCCATGACCTCTGACTCCCAAGCCCGTGCTCTTTCCACTGAGCCACGCTGCTTCTCTAAAAAGAAGGAGGGCATTCCAGGTCAGAGGCAGGGCATGGGCAAGAGGTTGGTGACAAGAAGGATGAGATTGAGGTACGGTGAGCAGACCGTGACTAGAAGAGCGAAGTACGAAAGCTGTCAGGTTTGGCAGGTGAGGGTAAGGGGATTTAATGATTCATAGCCGACGGTAAGGAGTTTCTCTCTGATGCCGGTAGTGGATGGCCAACCACTGGAGGAAATATTGAGCGAATATTTTTGTAGAAAAATGATCCGGGCATCAGAGTGAAGTTTGGACTGGAGTTGGGAGAGACAGGAGGCAGGGAGGTCAGCAAAGAGGCTGATGCAGTAATCAAGGCGGGATTGGATAGATGCTTGGATTAACGTGGTAGCATTTTGAACGGAGAGGAAAGGGAGGATTTTAGCATTGTCGTGAAGGTCGAACCGACAGGATTTAGTGACATTGAATATTTGGGTTGAGTGAGAGAGAAGAGTTGAGGATAATGCCAAGGTTACGGGTTTGTGAGAGAGGAAGGATGGTAGTGCTGTCTACAGTGATGGGAAAGTAAGAGGGAGTAATTTATCTGTTACTGCACTGCCTGCTTGGACCATTCTTATAAGGATTTTATTAATGATTGGTTGCAGTCCAGAGTATTGTGTACTTCTTTCCAATAATTTTCTCTTTTCCGAGACCGGAAGTTCTGCTGCGACATTAAAAAAAAATTAAAAATGGAAGAATTATATTAAATAACAGTGGTATTTAAACCCTTACTATGTGTTATTCACTATACCAAGCACTGGGGCACATACAAACTAGTAGGTCAGAAACAGGCCCTGTCCCTCGAGGGGCTTAAAATTTAAGTCAGAAGGAAAACAGGTAATGAACCTCCATTTTACAGATGAAGAAACTGAGCCATAGAGAAGTGACTTGCCTAAGGTCACATAGGAAGTGGTGGAGCCAGGATTAAAATCCAGGTCCTCTGATTCATTTTTGGTCCTGTTGCTTTTTCCATTAGACCACACTGCTTCCCAATGAACCCAATTTGATTTCAGTGAATCAGTGGTATTGATTGAGTACATTTTGTGTGGAAAGCACTGTACTAAATGCTTGGGAGACTGCAATATAACGGGAGTTAGGCACATTTCCTGCCCACAGCCAGAATTTGCCAAACCAGCCTTTGCCCACTGCTCCACTAAATATAGTTCATGTTTCAGAGATCTTTCATATTGAAAAGAGTATTTTCTGTTCGACATGTTGATGAACAACACCTGCTCAATTTAATGCTTTGATTCCTGATGATCTGGTTTTTAAAAGCCATTTTTATAAAATGTATTTTCAATCTCAAATCTCACACAGAAAAATGTATTGAGGAAAGTCTAGTGACTCATTGGTAGTCAGTGAAAAATTAAGAGCATAAACACAGTGATGATGGTTATGATATTTAAGCGCTATCTGTCAAGCACTGTACTATCCGCTGGGGTAGATACACGATAATCAGAGAAGCAGCGTGGCTCAGTGGAAAGAACACGGGCTTGGGAGTCAGAGACCATGGGTTCGAATCCTGGCTCTGCCACTTGTCAGCTGTGTGACTGTTGGCAAGTCACTTAACTTCTCTGTGCCTCAGTTACCTCATCTGTAAAATGGGGATTAAGACTGTGAGCCTCATGTGGGACAACCTGATTACCTTGTATCTACCCCAGCACTTAGAACAGTGCTCTGCACATAGTAAGCGCTTAACAAATACCAACATTATTATTATTATAACCAGGCCCCACATGGGGCTCAGAGTCTAAGTAGGAGGGAGAACAGGAATTGAACCCCTTATTTGGCAGACGAGTTAATCCAAGCCACAGAGCAGGTAAATGACTTGCTCAGGGTCACACGCAGCAGGTTAGTGGCAGGGCCGGGATTAGAACCCAGGTGCTCTGTCTCCCAGGCCGTGCTCTTTCTACTAGGCCACGCTGCTTCTCGTGGATTCACCAACTCTGGGGATCTCCCCATCCTAGAACTGGGATGTGCTTGTCCTTTTTGCTTAAGAAGTGACTGCTGAGTACTGATCAGTACCAATACTTTGAGTAAAACTTAGAAAACTCTACTATTTAATTGCCTTGTTATTTTGTGCAGGAATCATTCTTAGCTATCCTCTTGGTCCTAGTCATCCACATCACTTTGCCAGCACTCCAAAAGACCTTTCCAGTTTTGAGGTCATGTAGAGTTCCCCTAGTTTAGACCAGACTGACATTCCTTTTGACCCCTGATTAATTGATTTTTGTAATGAGGACAGACATCCATTGGGGTCAATCTCTTAGAGCCCTGTGATTTGCATCAGAACTCTGTCTAAGGTATCTAGTTTCTCCAACTAAATCATTTTAGACATCCAGAGATAGAGGAGAACTGGAATGTGTTATAGTCTGGGTAATCTTACGGTTATAATAAAAATTGATAGGGCAAGAGTGCAATTAAAAGCTCTCTGCCGCTTCACTGAGTGGCCTCTAATGAGCAAACACAAAATCAAACAGATTGAGGATGGTGGGGTTTTTTTTTAATAACATAAAACTGTTGCCCATGAAGTTCTTGGCTGACATCATGAAACTAATTTCACTTAATGGCTGTGATGGACCTACAAATTTCGATACGCAGGGAAGGTGGCACCAAATTACCGTGCCATCAAACTCCTCCTGTCTGTCATCTTTTATCTCAATGGCCGCTTTCCCTCCCAGACTGTCAAACGGGAATGAGTGGACCCCTCCAAGGTTGGATTTATTCAGGCTTGGATAATGCGATTCAGGAAAACCCAAACAAAGCAAATGAAAACCAGTGAGATGATAAATGATCCTACCGTTTTGTAATTTGGGGAAAGCACCTATGGATTTCTTTTCTTTTGCTCCTAAGAGCCCTTGAAGTATGTCAAGTATTTAGAGTGATTCAGGTCCCTCTTCTACATGCCAGAGTTAATGATTCACGCTTTTGTCAAACAATGCAGGCTTCCCCGGGCAGCAGAGAAAATATACTTTCATCATCTCTTTGGCTGATTCACCTTGGGTGAATTGTTGTGATAGTAAGCAATTGGTATGCTGTTAGTCGGTATGATACTCTCATCTTGGTGACTCGCTTCCCCCCCACCAACTTCCCCTTTTTCTGCTCACCCTCTCAAGTAGTTTCTTAAAATGTCCTCTGTTATTTCAGGAGAGTCCAAAAAAGGTTCAGGTTGAGTTGTGCCTCAGTGTACTTTGCTTAAAAGTTGGGATCAAACTAAACATTTGGGATTTTTTTAGAAGCATTAAAGGCAAGCGTGGACCCTTTTCAGAGGGGCCTGAATTATGTCTCTCGCCCTCACCCTCCACTAGAATCATTTGAATTGCTTTTTCAGAAAGCTCTAAAATCCAACTTAAAATGCCGGTTTCTAAGGACAGAGCACAGTTCAGCCTAACCCTTGGAATATTGAAATTCTAACTAGAAATAGACAATGATTGCTAATCAAGAAAGTCATCTTAGGTTCCTGTCCTTCATACCCCCTTTAGTTCTTTTATTTATTCGTAATTACTTCCTATTTCACTCAACGGTATTATTTGCTGTGGAATTAAAATGCTCAGGTGCAGAGACAATGTTTCTGTTGTGCTTTTAAAAATACTACTTTTTCAGATCCCTTTCTGGTTCCCCTTAGTTTTCTGTCATTCCTGACCTTCTACTGAAAAAGCTATCCAAATAAAATGAAATTTATCAGTACAATTTATTAAATGATTAGTATGTGTCTGCAGAGCACCGTTCTAAGTACGGTAGAATTAGTATCCATGATCTCTGCCTTCATGAAATTTACAATATAGAGGATTATGATAAAATGAACGGTTGAGATTTTCATATGGATAGGGATTTTTTTCCTTGACACTTTAAATAAAGTAGTCGGCACAGTTTTAAGGCTATTATCAACCCTGTGACCCCTCCCAAGCAATGCAATATGTGACAGAGCAACTTTGTTAGTGTAGGTGACTGTACGCAAATTACTAGGGGAAGCAGCATGGCCTAGGCAGGAGTCAGAGGATGTGGGTTTGAATCCCAGTTCCTCCACTGTCGGCCGTGTCACCTTGGGCAAGTCACTTAATTTTTCGGTGCCCCTGTTGCCTCATCTGTAAAATGGGGATTAAGACTGTGAATCCCAGGTGGAACACGGACTCTGTCCAAACTGATTACCTTGCATCTACCCCAGCGCTTAGAACAGTCAGAAGGACCTGGGCTCTAATCCCGGCTTCACCTCGTGTCTGTCTTTTGACCTTAGGCAAGTCACAACTTCTCTGTACCTCAGTTATCTCATCTGTAAAATGGGAATTAAGACTGCGAGCCCCGTGTGGGACAGGGACTGTGTCCAACCTGATTAGCTTGTATCTACTCCAGCACTTATAACAGTGCTGGAAACATAGTAAGTGCTTAACAAATACTGTCATTATTATTATTTATTAACAGGGCCTGGCACATGGTAAGTGCTTAACAGATACTATAAAAAAGTAAAAAAAAATTAAAAAGTTTTGAAGGTGGGGAGAGTGGACTGTCGGATATGAAGAGGGAGGGCGTTTCAGGTGGCGGTGAGGTAAATGAGCTCGAGGTACAGTGAGGAGCAAAGTATGTGGACTGGGCCATAGTAGGAAAGCAGCAAGGGAAGGTAGGAGGGGGCAAGGGGATTGAGTGCTTTAAAGCCCATGGTGAGTTTCTGTTTGATGTGGAGGTAGATGGGAAACCACTGGAAGTTCTTGATAAGTGGGGAAACATGGACTGAAAGGTTTTGTAGAAAAATGATCCGGGCTTCAGAGTGAATTAAATTAGGGATTGGAATGTGGAGAGACAGGAGGCTGGGAGGTCAGCCAGGAGGGTGATACCCTAATCAATGTGGGATAAGAGTAAGCACTCAATAAATACGATCGAATGAATTAATGAATAAGTGAGAGAAGGATCTGAGCAGCACATTTATGCCAGGCACAGCAGATGGAATCCAATACGGGGCTTGGGGCAACTCTGTCTCCTCTGCTATCTGTACTCTGATCTCTGACAGGACCCCTGCCCATTCCTCCTCCCTGGAGCTGCCAAGTAAGGAAGGGGAGAGACTAGCCACTAAATTCATAATAATCCAACCTGAAGGCTAAATGAAGGACTCTCAAGCCAGGTTCCTGAGTGACAGTAGGCTTGGGGCCCTGCTTCCTGGGCAACTCCAGCCCTGCCCTTACCCTGCTCTCACTTTGAGGTACCTTGGGTTGTCCCCAGCAGTGCCTGGAAATCATTAGCAATCGTTGGTATTTATTGAACACTTACTGTGCGCAGAGCACTGTCCTGAGCACTTGAGAGAGTACAGAGTTGGTAGACACGTTCCCTGCCCACGACAAGCTTCCACTCTAGAGGGGGAGACAGACATTAATATAAATGATATCTACGTATTTGCTGTGGGGCTGAAAGTGGGGTGACTACTAAATAATAATAATTATTTGTTAAGCACAATATAGTAAGCCCTGGGGTGGATGCAAGAAGATTGGGTTGGACACAGTCCCCGTTCCACGACGGGCTCACAGTCTCAATCCCCTTTTGACAGATGAGGTAACTGCGACACAGGGAAATGAAGTGACTTGCCCAAGGTCACACA
Organism: Ornithorhynchus anatinus; assembly: GCF_004115215.2. Lineage (NCBI taxonomy): Eukaryota > Metazoa > Chordata > Mammalia > Monotremata > Ornithorhynchidae > Ornithorhynchus > Ornithorhynchus anatinus. The sequence goes on along the minus strand of NC_041732.1, from coordinate 12,194,372 downwards.
GCAGTTGGCAGAGCTGGGATTAGAGCCCATGACCTTCTGACTCCCAGGTCTCTACCCACTATATCATTGTACTAAATGCCCAAAGGTTTAAGCACTTATGTGCCAAGCATTATATGAAGTACTGGGGTGGATTCAATACAGTCAGGTTGGGCACAATCCCTGTCCCACATTGGGTTTACAGTTTAAGTAGGAGGGAGATGTAAATGCTGTTTTACAGATGAGGAAACTGAAGCCCAGAGAAGTGAAGTGACTTCTCCGAGGTCCATGGGAGGCAAGTTGTAGAGCTGGGATTAGAACCCAGGCCCAAACTCTTTCCACTAGGCCACACGGACTTGCTTCCAGAATCTTTGCCCGAGTACTATTAATGGAGCAGGCTCTGGGCCTTTAGATATCTCACTCTGTCCTCTTCCCTCCTGCTGCTACACTTCTGCCTTTGTGCTGCCACTGGGAAGGAGACGAGATGGGAACTGATCCAGGTCCTGGCTCTTACCATCACCACTACCTCCTCTCTTTACCCCCAAGAAGACAAATCTAGAGGAGGCAGGAAGAAGACGAAATCTAGGCCACAAAATAGTCAGTTCTGCTACTACCAAAAGGGTTTTTTGCAATTACTAAAGTTTAAGCATTAGGAAAAGGATTTGAAATCCCACAAAATGCCTAAGAGTGTTTACTAATATCTCTCCTGTTGTTGGGCATCCACATATTTATAAATCTTAAAGGACTTTATTTTTCTGTTTGATTTAGATGACTGCCCCGACGGCACCTTCTTTTCTGTGAGGATCTGTGTAACAAGCCATCATCAAGGTGAGGTCCTTTCTGAGACAATTATTCTTTTTTAAGTCACATCCTAGGGGAATTTTGCTGATTTAGAGTTGATTTGTCCTTCCTTCTGGATTTTATTAGGAGGTAGGTTATTTAAAATACAAGGTGATCTTTACAATCTCTGCATATTTTAATCTTGAGTAGCATGTGGACATTTTAGACATGTGCGTATTTTTGTCAGTTATCCTACTTGCCGTAAGTTTCCTCCTTTAGTTGATGAGGGCGGCACACCCTAAACAAGATACTTCATTTAGACTAGTTAAAAGAGGGAGGCGATACTTATTTAAAACTATAAAGCTTAGCATTGGAGTGTTCCGAGGAGGATTTTGCTGTGTTGCTTTGCATAGCATGAAGTATGTTGCTTTATCGCTACAGCTTATTATGCGTATATGCTGTATTTGGTAGCATTATTATACCGTTTGATCAGTCAACCATCATATCAAACAACAGAATTAGTAGACATGATCCCTGACTACTGAGAGTTTACAGTATATGGGTTTAAGTGTTTTAGATCCCAAAGGATATCTGAACACTATCTTAAAGATGAATTATGCACCAAATGTTCAGTTAGGTGGAATAGTAGTCTGTCATCTGTTTTAGAAATAGATCCTGTACAAAATCTTTTTGAAAAGTTTTTTTTTTTTTAAATTAGTTGTATTGCTGCAATGCAGTCAGATTGAGCCTCAATCTGAGACTCTATTTTAGAGGGCGAATCTAAAATACTTGAATATGTAAAATTATGAAACTAGTCTTAGAAGAACCTCTAATGGTACCAAACAGCATTGTTTCCCGTGGAAACATTTTGTAAACAAGCTGATATGTGCAAAACTGCCCAGCTGTCCAAGCATTATGAAAAAACAGCCTGTCAAGTGGCAGACAGATCTGGTAGCAAAGTAGCTTCTTTGAACACACTCGAGACTATTATTACTTATAATCCATCTGAAAATAAATCTGCACTTTAGTTTGAGACCGTGGGTTTTGGTTGTCAATTTTTAGTGAAGAATCTTTTAAGCTATTTAAAATGAGGCCTCCCTGGAAGGCTGGATCCTGTCAGTGTCAACTGATACTTTACATGTTTCACATATTCAGAAAGACAACTTTATTTCAGTGGAAGATGAAGATGAATTCACCAGCGCTTTATAGCGATTGCTTCATCATCATCAAAATTCTCCAACGCCTGAATTCTGTTACCCTCTCCTTATTCCCTTTCTGCCGGCCTTGGATTTCTATGTGCTAATGCAAGTGGCTTTTCTAGAACATATTTTGGAAAATTTTCTCTTTAAACTCGGCTCCCATAAAGTAAGCTTGTAATTATATTTTTTAAATGCTCCAAAATAACAGTAGGATGCCTAGAAAAGTAACTTTTCTAATCCATTTTTTTCTAAATTGCTTTAATGTAAAAAAGGTAATATGTTATCTGTTACCCTCTAGACTGTAAGCTCATGTGGGCAAGGAAGGTGTCTCTTGTTGTACCCTCCCAAGTGCTTAGTACAGTGCTGTGCACAATAAGCGCTTAATAAGCACAGTTGAATGAATGAATGAACTATTTCCAAATCCAATATTAATCTCAGATTTTCATACCTGTGCACTGTTTTTGATTCAATCTCAAAATTGTTTAGTCAATCAGTGGCTTTCATTGAACATTTAGTCTCTGCAAGGTGCTGTACTAGGCACCTGAGAGAGTACAATTGGGTTTGGAGATTTGATCCTTTCCCACAAGGAACTTACAATCTAGTTGGGGGACTTACACTCTAGTAAAAGGTATTTAAACCCCATTTTACAGATGAGGAAGCTGAACCACAGAAAAATGTCCAATTCCTGAGTATGAATTTAATTTTGTGCAGAACTCTTTATTTACTACATTGAATTCTTCTTTTCCTTGCGAAAACTCTAAACTGTTTTTGATCATGTTTATGTATATTTTGGTGAATAAGCTCTCTGAACATGGAAAATTACATAATGTCTCTACTGCTTTATGAAGTTTTCTTCAAATAATTGTCCTTTTTTCTAAAATATCTTGGGTTGTACAGGACTTATTCTTTCAGCTCTAAATATAATTTTTGCACTTGATTTCTTTGAACATTTTATCTTCCTACTTCCATAGCCTCATATTTTCATTCACTGCCTGGAGTGAATTTCGGAGTGAGGCATGATCAGAAATGTATTTTCGTCAGTTTGCACCAAGTGTCAGAACTAACCTCAGCCCCGGCGTGTGTGAGAAAATGGAGTTTTAAGATACTGGGCATATATGAGACTTTTGGTACCAGGGTTAGAGTTCTATAAACTCCTCCTGGGCATGTTCTGAATCCTTGTTAAGGGCACTATTTGCACTCATTTCTTGCGATATTACAGTCTCGGGGAAGCAAGAATCTTCCTGCAAAGTAATGTGGTTGGGGTCCCTCTCCCCAAGCCTGACGGTGGCCAGAGATCAAACTATGTAGATGGTTGACCTGTTCCCAAAGTGTTTTGACTTTATCTGTCCTCAGTCAGTGACCAAAATAGTATCCACAGGGAAGCAAATGAAAGGTATCCCTAAAGTGTATTAAATGAAGAAGGATTGTAAACGGCTTTTAATCTGAACTAGTCAGTATCTTGATGATCTTTCTGGCTCCCACCAAATCTAAACTAAATCTTAAGCAGCCCACAGTACAGTTGTGTTTCTTCTTTGTGCCAGAAATGTCGAAGACTTAGAACTCGATTGCCGGGAAGTACTGTTACAGACTGAGTTGCTTCAGTCCGTTATTTTGGGTTGACAATTAGTGAGTAGTTATGCTTGTGTTTGCGCTCTCATAGATGTGTACAGCTGGGTGGAAATTGGCCTCAAAGGGTACTCAGTTTTCTTTGTCATTAGTTAACAGATGCTTACTACAGTGCTTGCTTAGTGAGTCTTTACTTAATGTTAGGGTAATGCATCTCTCTACACTAATGAGACGAGTTTTGCCACGCAGCAGCTCATTATGTAAAACGAATAACAGCCTATGTCCAAACAGTGATCCTTTTCAATATGATTAATTCTCTGTGAAGTTGCTGACTGTACCTTAATGAGAAGACATTCTTCTATCAATAGTTTTTTTTTTTGTATTGCCACTTCTAGATGGCATTAAATACAAATTGATCTCAGCTATTCTGGGATATCGTTTGGGAGAAAATCTCATATTTGATTTGGCAGGTGACAGTGACTGCCAAACTTTTTGAAGCATTAGGAATCTTTCAGGAATCTTAGTCTTCATATAAAACAATTTTTGGTTTCCAGATAAGTGTGACCATTCATATGTACAAAAGTTTGTTATATAAAACCACCAGTTAAAAAAGTATGACATAATAATGTTGGTATTTATTAAGCGCTTACTATGTGCCGAGCACTGTTCTAAGCGCTGGGGTAGACATAGGGGAATCAGGTTGTCCCACGTGGGGCTCACAGTCTTAATCCCCATTTTACAGATGAGGGAACTGAGGCACGGAGAAGTTAAGTGACTTGCCCACAGTCACACAGCCGACAAGTGGCAGAGCTGGGATTCGAACTCATGAGCCCTGACTCCAAAGCCCGTGCTCTTTCCACTGAGCCACGCTGCTTCTCCTGACATATATGTGAATGTTGTCAAGTATTTTGTTTTAACAAACAGTTTTCACACACTAAGAAGAAATTATTTTGCTTAAATTATTTTTACTCATTCCTATCTCATCCCTTGTTGAGGAATTTCTATGTAGAGAGTTTGTGCTATTCAGACATTTGTGATGTTTCTACAAACAAGTCCCCTTTGTTCCTCCCCTTTTAAAATTCTATTTTTAAATTAGGTGGTTAAAAAAATCCTGAATCCTCCAGCATTTCCCAGATGCTTCTAATGGTTATCTAAAAAAAAGTACTGATTTGAAATTCTGATTTATTTAAATTTTGATTGTTTATTCCTTTTATAATTCCTAATTTGGATCCTAAAGCCACCCTTTATGGAACCATATGGCCCTTGCCAGCCTTATCCATTTCCACTCATTCTATTCAATTGTCCATACTAGGAATTATGGCTTGTTTCAATCAGTAGAGTATACTGACCAAACAAAATTCATCTAAATCAGTTATGGACACCTCTTGGTTATCTGAAAGCTCTTTATTTGGATTGTAGGCTCCTTGTGGGCCGGGATCATGTCTGTCAATTCTGTTGTCTTGTATTCTGCCAAGCGCTTAGCACACAGTTAATAGCCCAGTACATTAATTGCATAGAATGAATGATCCTAGGTTATCGAGACTAAGTGTTGCTGCTCCTTCCTTGCCAGCTGTGGGGTTTTTTGCTCTTCATTAGCAAACCTATTAGAGGGCTGGAACAGAGAGTAGATTCCAGCTTGATTCTGCTACTTTTAGAACACCTCTGGTAAAAAGATTTGGTGACAGAGGAGTTTGAAAGTAATTGCTTAAACAGTTTAGAGGTTTTCTGGAGATCTCATTTATCCATTTTGTCAGTCAGTCATATTTACCAAGCGCTTACTGTGTGCAGAGAACCGTACTAAGCGTTTGGGATAGTACGATATAACAGACACATTCCCTGCCCACAGTGAGCTCACAGTCTTGAGGGGAAGATGGGCATTAATATTAATAAATAAATTACAGATGTGTATATAAGTGCTTTGGGACTCGGAGGAGGGGGATGAATTAAGGGAGCGAGTCAGGGTGACGCAGAAAGGAGTTGAAGGAAAGGAAAAGACAACTTGATCAGGGAAGGCCTCTTGGAGGAGATGTGTCTTCAGTAAGGCTTTGAAGTGGGAAGAGTGATTGTTTGGTGGAGGGAGGTTGTTTCAGGGCAGAGGCAGGATGTGGGTGAGAGGTCATTGGTGAGATATATAATAATAGTGATAATAATAATACTAATAATAATAATAACGGCATTTGTTAAGCTCTTCCTATGTGCCAAGCACTGTTCTAAGCGCTGGGGGGGATACAAGGTAATCAGGTTGTCCCACATGGGGCTCACAGTCGTAATCCCCATTTTCCAGGTGAGGTGACTGAGTCACAGAGAAGTTAAGTGACTTGCCCAAAGTCATACAGCTGACAAGTGGCAGAGCCGGGATTAGAACCCATGACCTCTGACTCCCAAGCCCAGGCTCATTCCACTGAGTCAAGCTGCCTCTCAATGAGGCTAGCATTAGAAGAGCAAAGGCCAGACCCTGTTCTTAGCACTGGTTCCCTGCCCCTTGTTGCCATGGAGAATCAGAAGTTGGCTATATGAAAGGCAAAACTAACGTTCATTCGATAATGTTTGTAACTGTTTAGTAGTACATATCTGTAATTTATTCATTTGTATTGTTGTCTCTCTCCCCCCTCCCTCCTGACGGTAAGCTCACTGTGGGCAGGGAATATGTCTGTTCATTGTTGTATTGTACCCTTCCAAATGCTTAGTACAGTGCTCTGCACACAGTAAGTGCTCAGTAAATACTACTGAATGTCTGAATGAATGAATAGTAGTAACTTTTAGATTAATGAGAGTAATTTTTTTTTTTTAAAGCCAGTGCAGGAGGAAGTGATCCGCGTGTCTAACGTCAACACTGACATTTTACATAACCACAAGAGATGACTGCAGGGTATGGGGCTTAGAAATGGCCTCACTCAGTAACCCCCATCATCCAAAGTATCTGAAAATGATGGAAAGTCCCAATCCGTGCGACTGCAAATCTGAATCCATGTAGTGTCTGTTGGAATGCCCTTACTAGATGTCCAAGTGTTCCCCTTTAACCCCTCAGCCCATTGTAGAGATGGTCCAGAATATCCACCAGCTAGAGTTTTTCAGACTATATATTATAAATTTCTTATTTAAAGTTAATGTCTGTCTCCCCCTCTAGACTGTAAACCTGTTATGGGCAGGGAACATCCTGCTAACACTGTTGATTTGTACTCCTCCAACCATTCAGTTCATGATATGTAGTCAGCACTTAATAAATACCATCGATTGATTGATTGATAGTCATTAATAGTGAACGTTGACTCGTTTCAGGAAGCTTATTGTTCAGTTTTTTCATCCCTGCTGAATGCCTTTTTTTTCCATCCATCTCCCCAGTCTGCCTGTTCCTTCAACTTCACAACAATATAAGGTTTGTGTCATAAATATTTTATGAAAGTGAATTGATTTTGTGACCCAAGCGGAGGACCTGATTGACTTATTTATACAAGGGTTATCTTGAAATTCCAAAAGGAAAGGAAAGAGAATTAAGAGAGGGCTTTGGATGAAGTAATTTTTCAAGTATGTCTGTGAGAATTATAAAGTCTTCAATAATAGCAAAATGGGTTTCTTGAAGGAGCGTGATAAAATATTCAATCAAACGCTAACACAGATGTTAGGTTTAAATAATCTATGAATAAACAGAATAAAAATAGCTCTCTGCTCCTTTCCAGTCAGCTAATATGTGTTGATTTTTCATTTGGGAAAATCGCACATAAGACATTTCCTGAAGTTTTATTAAAGAAACACACTCGACTTATCTGTGGGTCTTTTTTCCAAATTAGCTCTGGTGTTCATTAAGCGCTTTCTTTGTGCCATTCAATGTGATATATCGCAGATGATCAGATCGAACACCAACCCTGTCCCATTAGACTATCAGTGGTATTTATTGAGTTCTCAATCGAGCAATCATTTATTGAATGCTCACTGTGTGCAGAGCTCCCGGGTACTAAGCACTTGGGAGAGTACAGTATATCAGAATTGTAGGTGTGTTCCCCACTTTGTGCAGAGCACTGTACCCTAGTGCTTAGAACAGTGTTTGGTACATAGTGAGCGCTTAACAAGCACCATAAAACAAACACTGTACAATACAATACATAGTGCTCACAGTCAAAGAAGGAGGGAAAGGAGGTATCTTACCCCCATTTTAGAGGAAACTGAGGTGCAGAAAGATGGACCAGCCTGCCCAAAGTCACGCCACAGACCAGAGGCCAAATTGGGTTTAGAGCTCGACTTTGCAGGCTCCAGTCCTCTGCTCTTCCCATCAGGTCATGCTGTCTCTCTTCAAAGGGATTCATTTGTTCTTGTTCATTCATTCAATAGTATTTATTGAGCGCTTACTATATGCAGAGCACTGTACTAAATGCTTGGAATGTACAAATCGGCAACAGATAGTAACAGTCCCTGCCCATTGATAGGCTTACAGTCTAATCGGGGGAGACAGACAGACAGACAAAAACAATAGCAATAAATAGAGTCAAGGGGATGAACATCTCATTAAAACAATAGCAATAAATAGAATCAAGGTGATGTACATCTCATTAACAAAATAAATAGACTAATGAAAATATATACCATTGAGGGAACGAGCACAGTGCTGAGGGGAGGGGAAGGGAGAGGGGGAGGAGCAGAGGGAAAGGGGGGAAAAGAGGACTTAGCTGAGGAGAGGTGAAGGGAGGGTAGGGGGGAGCAGAGGGAGCAGAGGGAAAAGGGGAAGCTCAATCTGGGAAGGCCTCTTGGAGGAGGTGAGCTCTAAGTAGGGTTTTGAAGAGGGGAAGAGAATTAGTTTGGCGGCGGTGAGGAGAGAGGGCATTGCAGGACAGCGGGAGGACGTGGCCCAGGGGTCGACGGCGGGATAGGCGAGAACGGGGGACGGTGAGGAGGTGGGCGGCAGAGGAGCGGAGCGTGCGGGGTTGGCAGTAGAGAGAGAGAAGGGAGGAGAAGTAGGAGGGGGCAAGGTGATGGAGAGCCCTGAAGCCTAAAGTAAGAAGTTTTTGTTTCGTGCGGAGGTTGATAGGCAACCGCGGGAGGTTTTTAAGAAGGGGAGTGACACGCCCAGAGCATTTCTGCAGGAAGAGGAGCCCGGCAGCGGAATGAAGAATAGACTGGAGTGGGGAGAGACAGGAGGAAGGGAGATCAGAGAGAAGGCTGACATAATAATCCAGCCGGGGTTGGATAGACGTTTGGGTGGTGAGGAAAGGGCGCATCTTGGCGATATTATAAAGGTGAGACTGGCAGGTTGTGGTGATGGATTGGATATGTGTGGTGAACGAGAGAGCCGAGTCAAGGATGACACTGAGGTTGCAGGCTTGAGAGACGGGAAGGATGGTCTTGCCCTCCACAGTTATAGGGAAGTAATGAAGAGGACAGGGCTTGAGAGGGAAGATGAGGAGCTCAGTTTTGGCCATGTTGAGTTTTAGGTGGCGGGCAGACATCCAGGTAGAGACGTCTTGGAGGCAGGAGGAGATATGAGCCAGAAGGGAGGGGGAGAGGACAGGGGCAGAGATGTAGATCTGTGATCTGTAGATCTAAACTCTTCTTTTCCCTACTTTAGACCCAAGACCCAAGAGCTACCATATATGCAGTAATAGCTATAATATCCATCATGGATTTATAAAGGACTTTTTCTAGCTGACTACTGCAATTAGGACAGCAGGGCTCCTGGAAGATCAAGGGGAAGCAATAGATGTGAGGCTTTTGGCTGTGGTCCTGATGATTCTATGACTTCCTTTTCCACGCTCTTTCAAATGAATAATTAATGGATTACAGAAAGGCTTTGTGGAAAAGTTTACCCAAAAGAAGAGGATGAAAAGTAACAAGTCAGCTCCACTACAGAAACATCTTGTTTCAGTAATTTAAGGGGGACTAAGAGTACTTCAGCATTGAAAAAGTACAGATCATACATTAAAAAGGATGGTGAGCCAATCTAGTTTACTAAGAGCTATTTGAACCTCGCTTTAAAAAAACCAGCAACTGGTTATTCTTAGAATGCTCTAGATTTGCCTTCAAATTTCAGAAATAAGTGTTTCTGGCTCACTGAAGAAAAGAAAACAAATAAAAAGATCTAAGAATTTAATGATTATAGCCAGTGAAGCTGTTTTCTCTTTTATAAAATGTAATTTATTTTGTGCTTAGAAGAATTGCTTAGCCTGGCAAAATCCTGTAACTGGTTTATTTTTCTTTTTAATAAACATCTTTTGAATGGAATTTTTTTCCATCTCAGGGGTATTTGAAAAGTGTCATTCAATCAGTGAGTAAAGCAAGCGTTATACCAGAGCATTCGGTCGGGTACACAGAGTTCATTTATGAGTTCTGTTATCTTCTATTCTAGTTATTACAGCCTTTTTTTTCTTTTACAAGCCTCGGATGTCCCCTTTTCCAGGCACGTTAACCTTAGATATTGATCTTTATTAGAACTCTGCTCCTTTAGTGGTTCCTCTGAGACACAGTAATTCAGCAAGTGGTTTTGTGCCCGCTCTTTTCTCTGAAACCCTAGAAATCACCCTGGGGGCAGTTTCTTTTTTGCCTGTTTCCTTCCAGGAGGATGAGAGTTTATTCAGATGAGAGATTAATGAGCAACATGGTGGGAAATTTATTTTCACCCTCTGTATTAATAACTCGGCTTTTAGAAGTTGATCCCTGAGTTTCTGACCAATGGTTTCTGGAAAAGAAAAGACTGATAAATATTCTAACTTGATTTGTGACTCAGCTGTCATTTCAGGCAGGTGCTATTAGTCATAGGCTTTTTTATGGTACTGGTTAAGCGCTTATTATGTGCCAGGCACTGTACTAAACGCTGGAGTAGATACAAGCTAATCAGGTTGGACATGGTCCATGTCCCACATGGGGCTCATAGTCTTAACCCCCATTTTACAAATGAGGTAACTAGGTACAGAGAAGCTAAGTGACTTGCCCAAGGTCACACAGCAGACAAAGTGGCAAAGCTAGAATTAGAACTCAGGTCTCTCTGACTCCCAGGCCCTGTGCACTATCCGCTAGGCCACACTGCTTCTCAACTGTACTTTTTCAAAACCCTACTTAAAACTCACCTCCTCCAAGAGGCCTTCCCAGACTGAGCTCCTCTTCTCCCTCTACTCCCTCTACCACCCCCCTTCACCTCTCCGCAGCTTAACCCTCTTTTCCCCCCATTTCCCTCTGCTCCTCCTCCTCTCCCTTCCCATCCCCTCAGCACTGTACTCGTCTGCTCAACTGTATATATTTATTACCCTATTTATTTTGTTAATGAAATGTACATCGCCTTGATTCTATTTAGTTGCCATTGTTTTTACGAGATGTTCTTCCCCTTGACTCTATTTATTGCCACTGTTCTCGTCTGTCCGTCTCCCCCGATTAGACCGTAAGCCCGTCAAACGGCAGGGACCGTCTCTATCTGTTGCCGACTTGTTCATTCCAAGCGCTTAGTACAGTGCTCTGCACATAGTAAGCGCTCAATAAATACTATTGAATGAATGAATTGAATGAACTGTAACTGTAAGCTGCTCTGTAGAATGTAAGCTCGTTGTGGGCAGGGATCACCTCTACCAACTCTGTTGTACTTTCCGAAGTGCTTAGTACAGTGCTCTGCACACAGTAAGCACTCAATAAATACCATCAATTGACTGATTCATGGTTTTAGACGTCTCGAATGGATGAATTTTGTGCCTTTTTCCCTCTTCCATTCCCAGTATGCTGTTTACATTGATGGGGGAAAATGTTCACTAGTAATTTTGTAAGTTGATCGTTTGCCTGTTTCCAACCTCCTATTCCTTCCCAGGTCAGGGCCTGCCCCAAAAAGCAATTAGCAGGTGAGAAAATTGACTCTTAACAGATGCTTCAGTCTCGCCTTCTCCCCCAAGGGACTGTCAGTGTCAACTCCGCAAGATTAAATACCTTCCCATAAATTTTTTTTTTTGAGATTACAGAACAGAAACAAATTCTAAGTTGATAAAATGAGTTAAGGTGTGTCAGGAGTACAGATTAATGGGCCCCTGCCATTATTTAAATTCTGAGACAAAAGCAAGGAGATGTTTATTTTCCAAAGAGATGACATTGAAACGGCGACAGTTTTGTTCTGCGACGATGATTTTATTGTTCCGAAAGGGTAGATTTAATAACTGATTAATCGGTGTTGGTGCAGGAAGGCAACAGTTTTCCCCACTGCCATTTTTGACTTCCCGCTCTGCGGCTCAAGGCACAGCTCGGATGTCCACGACCTGCCTACGATTAACTTTTACAAACGGTATGGCGACTGTTGCTTTCCTTTTTCAATTTCCTCAAAAAAGTATGTTCAGTCACCCAGCAAAGATTCCATTTGACTCCTTTTGAGCAGGCAGATTAGATATTCATAGATTTCAACTCCTTTTCCTTGCTGGAATTATTGTCTCTTTATGCAGGTCATTAAAATAGAGTAGTTAAGTATAAAGGTTACATTTATCACCTTGCTTTGTATTGACAGGTTTTTACTCTGGATATATATCATTTGCCTTTGCTTTCCTAATGTTCAGGAATAATGCAAGGTTAAAAAAGAAAGAAAACCCTTGCGGGAATCAGTTGGGTTACACTCCCTTTATTCTTTGCTGTGCTTGTAATTCCAGCCTTGAGGGCAGGGAGCATTATCTGCTAACTCCGTTGTATAGTGCTCTCCCAACCGCTTAGTTCAGTCCTCTGCACATAGTAAGCACTCAATGCTCACCACTGAATGATTGCATAGAGTTTGAAAATAATAATAATAATGTTGGTATTTATTAAGTGCTTACTATGTGCAGAGCACTGTTCTAAGCGCTGGGATAGATCCAGGGTAATCAGGTTGTCCCATGTGAGGCTCACAGTCTTAATCCCCATTTTACAGATGAGGTAACTGAGGCACAAAGAAGTTAAGTGACTTGCCCACAGTCACACAGCTGACAAGTGGCGGATCCAGAATTCGAACCCATGACCTATGACTCCTAAACCCGGGCTCTTTCCACTGAGCCACGCTGCTTCCCTAAAATAAAGCTTTAATGACCAGGATGGGATTCGAACCCACGTGTGCAGAGCACAGTGGATTAGCAATCCATCGCCTTAACCACTGAGCCACCTCATCTTCTCTTAAACTCTTTTTGCTCAGAGTTCAGCTGGGAAGATATGGTCTTTTTCTCCCCCATCTTCCTTCACCCTCCACCAATGGATTTCGTCCACCAAGAAAATTTACTTGGAATGCACCATCGTGTTTATAGAAAAGGGAACGTTCCTTGATCGGGACTTGATTCTTCAGTAGTTTTTTCTGTTTGCTTTTTTGGGGTTTTTTTAAACACACTTTGTGGGTGGGGTTGTCTGACTCCCCCTCTGGACAGTAAGCTCATTGTGGCGGGGAATATGTCTTGTTTATTGCTGTATTGTACACTCCCAGGTGCTTACTACAGTGCTCTGCACAGAGTAAATGTTCAATAAATGCAATTGAATGAACGAAGGAATGAATGGAAACAGTATGACTTACTGGAAAGAGCCCAGACCTGTGTGTCAGAAGGACTTGGGTTCTAATCCACGCTGAGAAGCAGCGTGGCTCAGTGGAAAGAGCCTGGGCTTGTAAATCAGTGGTTGTGGGTTAATAATAATAATAATAATAATGTTGGTATTTGTTAAGCGCTTACTATGTGCCGAGCACTGTTCTAAGCCCTGGGGTAGACATAGGGGAATCAGGTTGTCCCACATGGGGCTCACAGTCTTAATCTCCATTTTACAGATGAGGGAACTGAGGCCCAGAGAAGTTAAGTGACTTGCCCACAGTCACACAGTCACACAGCTGACAAGTGGCCGAGCCGGGATTTGAACTCATGAGCCCTGACTCCAAAACCCCTGCTCTTTCCACTGAGCCACGCTGCTTCTCATCCCCGATCTGCCGCTTCTCAGCTGTGTGAATTTGGGTAAGTCGTTTCACTTCTCTTTGCCTCAGTGACCTCATCTGTAAAATGGGGACTAAGACTGTGAGCTCCACGTGGGACAGCCTCATTACCTTGTATCCACCCCAGCACTTGGAACAGTGCTTTGCACGTAGTAAGCGCTTAACAAATGCTATAATTATTATTATTAATCCTGGTTCTACCACGTGTCTGCTGTGTGACCCCGGGCAAGTCACTTCACTTTTCTGTGCCTCAGTTACCTCATCTGCAAAATGGGGAAAAAGCCTGTGATCCCCGTGTGGGACAAGGACTGTTTCCAACCTGATCTGCTCGTATCCCACCCAGTGCTTAGTACGGTGCTTGGCACATAGTAAGTGCTTAATGAATATTAAAAAAAATTCACGGGCTAATGTTACACGAGTATGGGCAGTTCTTCTTGAACGCAGAGTTTCCATCCTTACAGAACTTCGTGTTAGGGCAATCTTAGGTTGCAGTGATCCTTTGGTGTTCGGTGGCGGCCGTGGGTGCCCTGAGCTGGCATTGGAATCACGCTCTGTCCAGGTAGATGCATGTTGATGGAAAAATGTGGCCTCCCCCCACTAGTGCATCCTAACCCCAGTGGAAACATACAGCGTGGAAGAACTGATGAGCTCAGAAAATGGAACAATTGAGAGAAGAGAACAAACAGACGATGATGACGATGATGGTATTTGTTAAGACCTTACTGTGTGCCGAGCACTGTTCTAGCAGAGTAAATACAGGTTAATCAGGTTGGATAAATATGTCCAAACGAAATATAATAATTAATGTATAAAAATAAATATACATATATAGGAAATGTTTGGTTTGGCTTCGAAAAGAATCTGAAAATGGGAAGCAGCTTGCCCTAGTAGAAAGAGTATAGTCCTGGGAATCCAAGGACCAGAGTCCTTATCCCAGCGCCACCACTTGTCTGCTGTGACACCTTGGGCAAGTTAGTTAACTTTTCTGTGCCTCAGTTTCCTCATCTGTAAAATGGGGGTTAAATCCTATTAGCAGAAGCTAATAGGAGAAGCAGCGTGGCTCAGTGGAAAGAGCACGGGCTTTGGAGTCAGGGCTCATGAGTTCAAATCCCAGCTCTGCCACTTGTCGGCTGTGTGACTCTGGGCAAGTCACTTAACTTCTCTGTGCCTCAGTTCCCTCATCTGTAAAATGGGGATTAAGACTGTGAGCCCCACGTGGGACAACCTGATTCTCCTATGTCTACCCCAGCGCTTAGAACAGTGCTCGGCACATAGTAAGCGCTTAACAAATACCAACATTATTATTATTCCTGCCTACTTAGATTGGGAGCCCCAAGTGGGACAGCGACTGTGTCCTACAGAGCTTGGCACAAAATAAGCACTTAGCTTGAACTGTTTAAAAAAACAAACAAGAAAGAGTGCTTTAAATGCTGAGAACCAGGGCTCTTTTTTTGGTTTTAACTTGAAATTGAATTTAGTCTCCTGCCCAGAAATTAAAATGGCATTTTTTCAAACTTTAGAAAGGGTCTTTTTGTGCGGAAACGTATTTAGGTGTTCAGAAGTCTTTATAAGCCTCTGACGTTTCCTTTCATTATTTTCAGTAGGATGTAGACCACTGTATGATCAAATCTTTTTTATATTTAAGTGCTTACGTGTGCGCTGTATAAAGTGCTGGGTAGATACAAATTATACATGTTCGACACAGTCCATTATCCCATCTAGAGTTCACAGTCTTAATCCCCATTTTACAGATGAGGTAACTGAGTCACAGAGAAGGGAAAAGACTTGCCCAAGGTAACCCAGCAGACAGATGGCAGAGCTGGAATTTTGTCTTTCTGTCTCCCAGTCCCAGGCTCTATTATGTAGACCATGCTGCTTCTCATTGATATGGCGTACTCCTCTACACCGTTAATTATGCTCAAAGGAAATCTGAATGATTAAATTATTCAAAAGTGGGCCATGTTCATTTGGAGAAGCATTTTTTTAATGTCTCTGAGCTCTTCCTACCCAGATCAGAGTTGATTCTGTGAGTTAGAAGTTAACAGGGAGGGATAAGGAGGTGGTGGACACGCTTACACATTGGACAAGAGGTGAAATTTCAAGCATTAATCCACTTGATTTTTGGTTTGCTTTTGGAAAAGAAGTGCATCTGATGATTCATTCTACTGCATGTGGCAGCTTTCACTGTCATCAAAGCAGAAACTATCAGGTCACTTCAGAATATCCTGTAAATCTTTAAACATCTGACTGAAGCCCACTGAAAAGGTTACTGTCTAGCTTGATGGTTCTGCATATACATTAGTTAAGCTTTGGGGGAAATAGACGTTATTTGGATAGCTGACAGTCGAAATTCACTAGTACAAGCAAAATGTTGAATACTTATTTAAAGGACTTAAAGAAAAATCCACATGATTACTAGAGTGAAGTGTTTTGGAGCACTTCCCTCAAAATGTCTGTATAATAAAAGTTTATTGAAGAACTTGTTCATAATACAGCCCAAACACACCGAGTCCTCCAAGGGAATTGACTGGCTCTCAGATTTTGCTCTCGAGACCAGTGTAATATTACCATATATTGAAATGATTTCTTGCTCTTGTCTCTTCGGAGCCCTCGAGTCAGGTGTTGGTTTCAAATATTAAACCTTTTTCAGCATATCTTCATCTCACATATCTTCTTCTTCATGACGTATCTTCATCTGTCTACATAAGTGCCAACTTTTCAGGATTGATTTAGTTGGATGGGGCAGGGTGGGATGTGTGCGGGGTGTGTGTGTGTGTAAAAGAGGTAAGAATTTTATGGAGAGGAGGGGCAGGCTTCAAAGAGCTGACAGGGCAGAGTGACACCATACTGGGTTTTTTTTTAGCCCTGAATGGACACCCTTATTACGGATTTGGCATAAGCAACACAGAGAGCCCAGCTAAAATGACACTATGAGCCATTATACCTCCCAAACTCCAAATCACCCCTATGGAGTTGTTACCCATGGCTATGTATAAAAACTTTGTGGATTGGAGTGGCAGAAATACTTCGTCCTATTGACCCTCATGCCCATTGTTCACGATAGCTGTTTCAGGCTTTTAACTCCCTCCCACCCCATCTCTTGTCCTTAATGGCCTTGCCACATACTTCATTGATTTAATTGAAACTGTTAGATGTTGTCGCCCTCACCTCTCCTCTGCTTCTCTCCAGTCTCTTCCTCCTTCTGCCTCATATTCGTCTCTCCTGTCCTTCCAGCAGTATCTCAAGAACAGAGTTCTCACCTCGTCAATCCTACCCCCTGCATCTCTGACCCTGTCTCTTCCTAGTATCAAAACGATTGCCCCCTCTCTTCTTCCCTCCCTGACTGCCGTCTTCAACCACTCACTCTCCAATAGCTGCTTCAAATATGCTCAAGCATCTCCTACCCTAAAAAACCCCTCCCCTAACCCCAAAACACTCTCCATTTATACTCCCAACTCCCTTCTATTATTCTTCTCCAAACTGCATGAGCAAGTTGGTTGCGCTCACAGCCTCCACGGCCTTTCATCCATCTCCCTCCTTCGTTCAAGTCACTTCACTTCTCTGGGCCTCAGTTACCTCATCTGTAAAATGGGGATTGAGGCTGTGAGACCCACTTGGGACAGGGACTGGGTCTAACCCAATTTGCTTGTATCCATCCAAGAGCTTAGTACAGTGCTTGGTACACAGTAAGCACTTAACAAATACCAAAATTATTACTTCTTTGTTATCATTGTTCTGGTTCTCCTTCTGTCTCTCTGATTGTTCCTCAGTTTTTTTCATTGATCCCTCTTGGCTCTCACCTTTCGCCTGTGGGTATGCCTCAAGCCTCACTTCTGGGTCTCCTTCTATTCTCCATCTACACCCACTCCCTTGGAAAACTAATTTGTTTCCATGTCTTCAACTACCATCTCTATCCAGATGATCCCCAGATGGAATCTACGTTGGCTCCCCCAATCGCTCACCTACCCTGCTGTCTCGCATTTCCTCCTGCCTTCAGAACATCTCTCCTTGGATGTCCCATTTGCACCTCAAACTTAGCATGTCCAAAGCAGGACCCCTCATCTTCCCATCAAAACCCTGCCTTTCCCTTGACTTTCCCATCACTGTAGACAGCATCATCCTCCACGTCTCACAAGACCGTAACCTTGGCATTATCCTCAATTCGTCTCTCTTATCCAACCCACACATTTGGTCTGTCACAAAATCCTGTCAGTTCTACCTTCACAACATAATTTTGGCTGCAGTTCCTCTCAATAAATCAATCAGTGGTGTTTTTGTGTGTAGAGAACTTTGCCAAGCACTTGGGAGAGTATGCTAAAACAAAGTTAGAAGGCATAGACCTTGCCCTCAAGGAGCTTACTATTTAGAGAGGAAGACACTAAAATAAGTAGCAGATGGGAGAAATAGCAGTTTATAAAGGTACATACATAGGTTCTGTGGAGCTGGGGGTGATTAAGGGGTACACACCCAAGAGCTTAGAAGACATAAGAGGGTGAATATGGTCAGGAAATAAGGGGTTAGGGAAGATTTCTTGGAGCAGATTTGATTTTAATAGGGCTTGGAAGGCGGCAAGAGTGGAGGGCTCATATCTGAGAGAGACCCCCACTTTCACCACCTTCAAAGCCATATAAGATATGAGCCACTTCTTGTCCCCTCTCTTTGAACCAGATGCAGACTGAGAAGGCCAGTGACCTGCATTCCCCAACTCAGACTGTGACCTCCCTGAGGGACAGGGAATGAGTCCAACCCAATTCACTTGTATTTACCCCAGCACTTAGAGGAGTGTTTGACATATAAATAGTGCCTTACAAATACCATTTAAAAAAAAAAACAAAAAACTTTCCCACAGCTCGGTGTCTGCCTGCCTGGGCCTGCCTCTCTGTGGCTTCTCCCCCAGTGCTCCAACTGGCTTTCAGGCCAGCTTTCTCCTCAGCCCTTCTTTTATCATCGTAGGGATGGGAGAGGAACAAGGTGAATGCTGACAGACACCTGCGCCGGAGTTTCCGATAACCAACTTACATCCTTCTTCTGTTAAGGGAGTAGGTGAGGGCGGTAGACTTGGTTCCTGAGAGATAGTTTTTCTTCTCCTTGTATTGGCGTCAGGAATTTTTTTATTGTCTTCATTGGAGTGGAAATTATAAGACGGCAGTTAAATTTGTTATGCTGGGCCGATGACTAAATGTCTCAGAATTGCTATTGCTATTAAAAATAATAATAATAATAATCTCAGACTTCAGGTATTCGCTGGGCCTTACTCTAGCTGTGTTTACTGTCAGCTTCATTGTCTATAATGTCAATCCGGGTTGATTGAAGATAGAGCCTTTGGGAAACTCGGGAATCTGTAAAATGGGGATTAAATCCTCCTCCCTCCAGTTTGGACTTTGTGAGTCAGGGAGTGCGTCCCACCTGACACACTTGTATCTACCCCTGCACTTAGGACAGTGCTTGCCACATAGTCAGCACTTAATAAATACCATTAAAAAACTAGTGGAGAACCCTTCCAAATGATTTGAACTCTCCATCATCCTCCAGCATTATCCAATATTTATTGAGCATCCTCAGGGTGATTAATATTATACTGGACAGTCGAAGAGCACTTTAATGGTGCAGTTCTCTGACAAATTATTGACAGCCAGACAACTAATAGTTCTGTGCAGCCACTGGTAAGTTTTCAACAGGCCATAATTGGCACAAACAAATCACTGACAGGCCTGGAGCAAAGTCCATTCCCTCAGTTTCCAAGGACAGAGATGAAATGATAAAAGGATTCCTGCAACTAGGTAACTTCCAACCTGCCATTATTGCTGCATCTGCCCGTCACAAGGGAGCGAGGAGGGGCGGGGGCATGTGGAATGCTTTTGTGTTGTGCCTTTATGACCAGACCATGGGCCTGGAACCCACCTGCCTGCTGTGTGACCTTGGGCAAGTCACTGAAACCTCTCTGGATCACACTTTCCTCAACTGTAAAATGGGGGTTCAGTATCTCTTCTCCCTCCTACTTAGACTGTGAGTCCCATGTGGGACAGGGATGTTCAACCAATAATATTGATAACGATAGTGATAGTATTTAAGTGCTTACTATGTGCCAGGCAATTCTAAGCACTGGGGTAGATGCCAGATAATCAGGTGTCACATGAGGATCTCAGTCTAAGCGGGAGAATAGGTATTGAATCCCCATTTTGCAGATGAGGGAATTGAGGCCCAGATAAGGTAAGTGACTTGCCCATGGTCCCACAGTGAGTAAGTGGCGGAGAAGGGGTTGGAACCCATGTCCTCCCATTCCTAGGCCCATGCTCTTTTTACTAGGCCACACTAATGAACTTGTATCTGCCCCAGCGCATAGAACAGTGTTGGACATGTAGTAAAAAATGCAATTAATAAGTAGGAGGGAGAATCCCCATTTTGCAGATGAGGAGGCTGAGACTCAGAGAAATGAAGTGATTTGCCTCCATTTTTATAGAGCAGTTTTATTTTCAAAGTGCGCTTTCAGTACTTACCCCATTTTTGCCCTCACAACAACCCTATGGTAGGTAGAATGCTAGATATTATCATCCCCATTTTACAGATGAAGAAACTGAGGTACACAGAGGTTAAGTGACATGCCCACCATCACACGGGAGACCGGGGGGCAGGGTTTGGGCTCAGGCCCAGGTCCTCCGGCTTCAAGAACGGCATGCTTCCACCACGCCACACCGCCTCCCCTCATGGCAAGCCCACGGGGTTCCTGGCATAAACCAAAGAGTTTTTACTGCCAATCAGGTCTCCTTCCAGCCAATCTTGAGGGATGACCTGGGAGATAGTCGAGTGGGCAACCTACTTTGAGATGTTTAATTCTACTTTCCTTTTTGAAGAACCTAGCCCGAGCTATCTAGATGAGAAATGGAATGTGTTTTTCCTATTTTAAATCTAAATTTTAGACTGCCACTGGAATAAAATAAAAATTCAAAGAACTTCAACATGAGTTTATCCTGGGAAATGAAATGCTCTGAAATGTTCCATGGATCTGGTCCCCAGTTGGACTGTTTTTATTGTGAGAAGTGATCATGTTTTTGCAAAGAAGAACCCCCTCCCCTCTTCCCTTGATGGTATAGTTTGTAGCTAATAGGACAAACTTTCCCATAGTCTGGTCCAAGTTTGTTTGGATAATTAGGTCAGAGGACATATCTCCTTTTTTTTTTTTTTACCACCACTGTCCACCCACTCAAACATTTAAAGATTCTGAAGTATTTTGGTTCTCGAAGGAATGCTTAATCCATGTTTGGACTTGTATATTTCATTGTACTCTTCCAAAGCTTGCTTATAGTTTTCCCTCTAATTTTGTTTCTTTGAATAGGATTTTTGTTAGGCCTTTGGGTTTAAATACTACCCTACCCCAGTTAGCACGCTTAATTGGTTCCATGAATATAGAGCGTTAACTGAAAGAGTATTGAAACAAGTTTACTTTCCCCTAGGAAATAACACAAAGGCATTAATGCATTCCCAAGATCTCCCCAAAATGATATTAAAAAACAGTGATGAACACAATATAGTCACATGGTCAAATAACTGTAAATATGTACCGATAGTGAAATATTTTTAAATTAGATTGTTTTGGTATTACATATGAAAATACAGTAAAAAAAACCCTTTCACAGCCTATTCAGCAACCCAAGACTATGAGCTAAAATCCAACAATCTTCTGTGTTCTGTTTGTCTTTTTGGTTTTTAGAGTATTTAACTGCTTACTGTGTCAAGCACTGTTCTAGGCGCTGGGGCAGATACAGATTAATCAGGCCAGATACAAGTCTCTTCCCACATGGAGCTCACAGTCCAGGAGGAGAGAGAACAGGTATTGAATCCCCATTCTGCAGTTCAGGAAACTGAGGCACAGAGGAGTTGCGACTTGCCCGAAGTCACACAGCACACAAGTGGCAGAGCCAGGATTAGAACTCTGATCCTCTGGCTCCCAGGACTGTGCTTTTATCCCCGACACCACACTGCTTCCCATGCTAAATAGATAATAGTAATGGTAGGGAAATTCAGTGCATGGACTATGCTAAGCTCCGGGGAAGGGGCTTCCCATTTCTGGCAGCAGTAGTAAGAAACTCATTACAGTTGGCTTCAAGGCAGTCCACCAACACTCCCCTTCTTAACTATCTGCTCTCTTCACCCTGCTACACCTCAGTACACTCATTTTGTCCTTCTGAAACATCCCTACCAGGTTGTTTTGTCCTGAAGTGTCATTTGGATAGCATATGGCTGAAAAATAGGGGATTGTATTTATTTCATAGTTGCGAATTAGCTATAACTCAGTGAAGCTCTGCCTGAAATAATAATAATAAGGGTAGTTAAGTGCTTACTACGTGCCAAGCACTGTTATAAGCACTGGATGCTGTCTAAAGTGTGTTTCAAGAAGAATGATGGCATCACACGGCACTACTGCAATTAGGTGTTCATTAACATTGCAAAGAGAATCACTTTCAATGGTTAAAAAAGCAACAGGTTATTGGAAATTGACTTTAAGCAGAGGCTTAAATTGGTTGCCTATGAGATGCAAATGACCACCAGTAAGTATTATGGGAATAGATTATGAAAAAAGCTTGGAAGAAACTTTAGAAGGCATATTTTGTCTTCCACAAGCTTGAATTTAATTTGACAAGCAAATACTATTTCAATTATTGAGAAGCAGTGTGGCCTAGAGGAGAGAGAATGGGCCTGGGAGTCAGAGGACCTGGGTTCTAATTCTGGCTCTACCAGATGTCTTCTATGTGACCTAGGGCTAGTAACTTCACTTCTGTGCCTCAGTTGCCTCATTTGTAAAATGGGGATTAAATCCTCTTCCCCCCAGTTCATTCAATTCATTCAATAGTATTTATTGAGCGCTTACTATGTGTAGATCACTGTACTAAGCGCTTGGGATGAACAAGTCGCTTAGACCGTGAGCCCCAGGTAGGACAGGGACTGTGTTCAATGTGATAAACCTGTATCCACCCCAGTGCTTAGAGCAGTGCTTGGCACATAGCGCTCAACAAATATAATTTTAAAAATTCCTCTCCCCTCATTTACCATTGAAACAATTTTCTGATGAATGCAATATTTCAATCACTCAGTTAATGGCATTTATTGAGTGCTTACTGTGGGCAGAGCTCTGTACTAAGCGCGTGGGAGGGTACAATTGTCATGGGTAAGAATCCCAGCTCTGCCACTTGTCAGCTGTGTGACTGTGGGCAAGTCACTTTACTTCTCTGTGCCTCAGTTACCTCATCTGTAAAATGGGGATTAAAACTGTGAGCCCCACGTGGGACAACCTGATCACCCTGTATCTACCCCAGCGCTTAGAACAGCGGTCTGCACATAGTTAAGCGCTTAACAAATACCAACATTATTATTATTACAATTACAACTGAGTTGGGAGATACAGTGCCTGCCCACAAGGAGTTTACCGTCTGTTTGACACAAGGGTTTTCAAGAATTTGACTAGCTTTTAGGCAAAGCCAGGATTGTTCTTTCAGTTCTCCAAGAGAATGCTTCTTTGCTTGTAAAGTGATTCAGCTTTTTACGTCTTTCAGTTTTCCTCAAAATGTATTCCACACCTATAAATAACAGAGTCAAAGTAAACAGCTATGTAAACAATAAGAGTGCTTTTGTAGATGAGGTGATATGCCCAAAACGTAGGCATTAGTCAGAGAAAACCTCTTGGAGGAAGTGACTTAATGAAAGGGCATTGAATCTGGGGCAGAATGGAACTGGGAAGAAAGGAATGAGCAGTGGGTTAGAGACGGAGAAGTAAGGAGTATGCTTTATAGTGAGTTATCTCATTTGGTGTCTCTTTAGATTTGGTGCTTCTCAAATCCTTGGCCATTTCTGCTGTTAACACTGTTCAGAACCCAAGGTAACTAACTCAACTTAGGGTGCAACTTATTTTAGTAAACAATCTATAGGTTTTACCAAACCCATTTTTGTGTTACCACATCGATTGTTTTCCCCCCATCTAAGGCTTCTGTAAAAGCAGTAGAAACGTTCGCTCTAACAGGAGACCGACGTCGTGCCGACATTGTGAAATTCAAAAGTGTTTTTGCTGCACCTTTCAAACATTTGAAAGTATGTAATAATAAATTGAATTCTATAGACTGAAATGTCTGTGTGTCTCAGTCCTTTTCGGCACCGATAGAATATGAAGCAATCTTCCGCCACATTAATGGAAAGTAAATGCTCCCATTATATTCCATTACTGGACTAGAGTCATCTCCGTTGGGACGGCGGAGTGGTGGCCGCTAGGAAGCTGTGAGTGAGTGGGAGTTACTGTTTGTGGTTCTTATATCGCTTCCCTGAAGTCATTTTGGACTGTTGCTGAAAAGCGCTTGGACCAAAGAGTCCTCATTTCTTCCAAATTTTGCTTACCAGTTAGTATTGAAATCTAGCGCCCGAGAAAGGGAAATGAAAATGTGAGTATATCCTTGAGTTTTCATCTTTATTTTTATTCGACAGTCATTTTCTAACAGCATTTTGGTCTCGGTTTGAGGTTGTTATTAAAGATGGCTTGGGTCTACAGTAAAATCGTTCTAGCTAGTCTCAGTTAGGTATAAATCATGTAAAGTATTCTGGCTGCAATGTAGAATAACTGTAATTTGGGAGAAATGTGCAAGTGCTTGCAGGCTTTCCAGTATTCCATTCTTGTTGGCAGGCACCCAATTAATACCTGAATTAGTAAGGCATGATATGGACTTTGCTTGCAAACTTTAAATGTGAAGCTGTTGATTTATCCATTGCTCTCATTTGGGTGTTATTTTAGTGTTTGTCCTGAGGGTTAAGAGAAGAGACCCTGAAAGATCTGTGAGGTAATTTAGGACTTCTCTCTGGTTCTTATCTTTTTAGTGACAGAGGAATTTTCAAAGATCAGATTGGTTGTTTTTCTGTTTTTAGCTAGCCGGAGTTTAAATTTGGCCCTTTCCCCGATAGCCAATTCACACTTCTCCGAACAGTACTCTTGAAACACGCCGGGATCCATTTAACCTGAACTTACAGTTTTACCTCAGACCTCTGTTTTGAACTCTGCCAAGAAGTGGTGAGCAATGACCTTTTGATGATGATTATAACTGTGGCATGAGTTATGTGCTTATTAGGTCCCAAGCACTGTACTAACCGCTGTGGTAGGTACAATATTATCAAGTCCCACATGGGGCTAAGTAGCTTTAGTTATTACTAGGAAGTAGTGATAATCCTCATTACTTCTGGGGTGAGGTACGATTAGTTGTTTAGGGTTGGATTTTTGCATATGTGTGTGGGTCTTTTTCTTCATGACTCATTTTAAATGTTTGTCCAATTCCACACTGTAAGCGATAGCACATTTGGAGATAGATTAATCTCAAAAAAATCAATAGACGGTATCAGCAGTTTCTTACCTTTAATACTTGGAATTTCTTAGGGTTTTGTTAACATGAAAGGGTTTATGTTTTGATAGACTGCCTAAAGCATGAGGTTGTTTGTCACCGACAGGGTTTTTAAACCTCCCACACAACAAGCTGCTGCCTAAAAGGAAAAATGTCCCAGATAGAGATGCCATTTCACCGTGTGTCTGGTGAAAATAAGAGAAGGCATGTGTTCTATAAACCTAGAGATCCCTGTGCCTAAACGCTAGCCCCTTAACCCTTTTTCTTTGTGGAATTAAAAGTGATATAAAAAAATATCCTGGCTCCAGAGTGATTTGTCGTGGGTTTAGGTTACTTGTCTGGAAGATCCTGGGTTACAGGGGAAATCTTCCTGGCCTTTCATTAGCCTGACAAATGTTCCCTTTTGATGGATTGTGAAGAGAAAAGAATGTAGGTACCGTGAATTGATGCTATCTAAGAAGAAGGTTTCTAATTACAGGTTTCTACCGGCCATGCTGTTTTGTGCCCTCCTTGCCCGGTAAATAATAATGATGGTATTTGTCAAGTGTTTTCTGTGTGCCAAGCATTGTTCTAAGCGCTGAGGTAAATACAAGCTAATACTTAGTAGTCCTTCCTAGAAGAAGTTCTGGTTTGGTTTTGAAACTACCTTTTAAGCTTAATAATAATAATAATGTTGGTATTTGTTAAGCGCTTACTATGTGCAGAGCACTGTTCTAAGCGCTGGGGTAAACACAGGGGAATCAGGTTGTCCCACATCCTGTCTTCTGTCTTCTGAGAGATTTGCTTCTCTGCTCTTTTCTTTTCTAAATAAATTTATGACTCCTACTTAATTGTATGTGAACAATCAAATACTTGATTTTGTAACTTTTCTACACCTCGCTTTTCAATTTTAACACTCATGGGACAGCAGTTCTTGGATCTACCTGGATGTTCTGCCAACACCTCAAATTAAACATGTCCAAAACTAAACTCCTTACCTTCCCACTCAAAACCTGTCCTCCCCCTGTCTTTGTCATCGCTGTAGACAGCACCACTATCCTCTCTATCTCACAAGCCTATAGTCTTGGCGTTGTCCTTGATTCGTCTCTGTCATTCCCCCCTCATATTCATTATTTCACCAACTCCTGTGAGTTCTACCTTCACGACATTGCTAAAATCTACCCTTTCCTAATATAATTGTGGTATTTGTAAAGTGCTTACTATGTGCCAAGCACTGCAATCCCCATTTTACAGATGAAGTGACTGAGGCGCAGAGATGTAAAGCGACTTGCCCAAAGTCACACAGCAGACACGGGGCAGAGCTGGGATTAGAGCCCATGACCTTCCGACTCCCAGGCCCGTGCTCTGTCCACTACGCCAGGCTGCTTTTCCATCCAAACTGCTACCGTGCCGATCCCGATCCTGTCTTGACTACTGCATCTGCCTCCTCGCTGACCTCCCAGCCTCCTGTCTCTCCCCTCTCCAGACCATTTATCAACAAAAACATTCAGTCCATGTCTCCCCAGTCTCAGAAACGTCCAGTGGCTGCCCATCTACATCCGCATCAAACAGAAACTCTTTACCGTCGGCTCTAAAACACTCAGTCAGCTCACCCCAGCCTAGCCCACCTCACTGATCTCCTACCACCACCCAGCCTGCACACTCTGCTCCTCTAGCGCCAGCTTATTCACTGTGCCCCGATCTCGTCTACCTCGCCACCGATCCCTTTCCCATATCCTCTCCTTCCTCTTCTGGCACTCCTTCCCCCTCCATATACGCCAGATCACCACTCTCTTCCCCCTTCAAAGCATCATTAAGGCCACGTGGCTCAGGGAAGCAGCGTGGCTCAGTGGAAAGAGCCCGAGCTTGGGAGTCAGCGGTCATGGGTTCGAATCCCGGCTCCGCCACTCGTCAGCTGTGTGACTGTGGGCGAGTCACTTAACTTCTCTGGGTCTAGGTTCCCTCATCTGTAAAATGGGGATTAACTGTGAGCCTCACGTGGGACAACTTGATTACCCTGTATCTACCTCAGTGCTTAGAACAGTGCTGTGCGCATAGTAAGTGCTTAACAAATACCAGCATTTTTATCCAAGAGGCCGTTCCTGATTAACCTTTTCCCCAGCTCCCTCTCCTTTCTGCGTCATCTACGCACTTGGATCTGTGACCTTTGAACTTTTTGATATTTGCCCCACCCCCAAACCCACAGCACTTACGTACATATCTTTAAAATATATATTGTGAATAACCTATTCTTATTAATGTCTATCTCCCCCTCTAGACTGGAATGTCATTATGGGCAGGGAACGTATCTGCTAATTTTGTTGTATTGTACTCTCCCAAACAGTTAGGCCAGGGCTCTTCACATAGTAAGCGCACGGTAAATACCACTGATTGATAAGTTATATACATTCATACACGACTTGGAAACACATACCCAGAATTCCTTGGCTAATGAAGGTAAATTAGCCATGACTTCTTGTAGTGATAATAATAATAATTATGGCCTTGTGCCAGGCAGTGTACTAAGGGCTGGGGTGGATACAAGCAGATAAGGTTGGATAGAATGCCTGTCCCATATGGGGCTCAAGTCTCAATCCCCATTTTACAAATGAGGTAACTGAGGCCCAGAGAAGTGAAGTGACTCCCCCAAGGTCACACAGCAGGCAGCTGGCAGAACTGGGATCAGAACCCATGACCTTCTGATTCCCAGGCCCGCGCTCTAGCCACTACGCGGTCAGCCCTTCTGTGTTGGCTATCTGTTGCCCGGAATGGCCAGATAGCTTATAAATTGCCAAGAGTATTTTTTTGGTAGCTGTTGTTTAGAAATCCAAGTATGCAATATGGAATTTCTAATTATCTTTACGTCTGAGTAGGACTGATGAAGCTTATGAATTATTGAAAACAATTATCATTCATTTTCTAGACCCGATCCTTTCTTTGAACAGGAGATAGATGTCAAAAGTTGTTCATTAATAGGTAAGATGATAGTTGAAAGTATTTATTATTGATGGTTTGTGGCCTTTCCCTTATTAAAATGGACAAGAGACTAATGTAGGAGTTCATGATGTCATCCTCTAATAACCAAGGATGTATCGGGGTGGAGCGGGAGCAGGATAAGTAAAGAGGGGCGGGGGACAGCACAAGGAGGAGAACACACAAACAGGTTAAGTACTCCAGAGAAATTGCATGAAAGGCTTAGAAGATGAGAAGATTATATATTTTGTATTCTCTGGAGAATTTTCGGGGTTCGAATTTGAGTTGCAACTGTGAATATCCTATAATGAAGCCCTGAATATGCATTACTGTTATGATTACTGTGGGATTTGTTAAGCACTTACTCTGCATCAAGCACTGCTCTAAGCCCTGGGGCAGATGCAAGTTCATAATAATAATAATAATAATGGTATTTGTTAAGCACTTACTATGTGCCAAGCACTGTTCTAAGTGCTGGGATAGATACAAGGTCATTAGCCCTTGTGGGGCTCACAGTCTTAATCCCCATATTACAGATGAGGTAACTGAGGCCCAGAGAAGTGAAGTGACTTGGCCAAGGTCATACAGTTGACAGTTGGTGGAACCGGGATTAGAACCCACATCCTCTGACTCCCAAGCCTGTGCTCTTGCCACTAGGCCACGCTGTTTCTCATTGATTAGACTGTAACACCATCATTAGGTAGGGATTGTCTCTATCTGTTGTCGAAGTGTACATTCCAAGTGCCTAGTACAGTGCTGTGCACATAGTAAGCACTCAATAAATACTGTTGAATGAATGAATGAATCAGGACTGACACAGTACTTGTCGCACCTAGGCCTCACAGTGTAGGTACCAAGGAAAGCAGGTATTTAATCCCCATTTTACAGTTCAGGAAACTGTTGCACAGGGAAGCCAAGCTACTTTTCCAAAATCACACAGGAAGCAAGATTAGAACTCAGGTCCTTTGACTCCCAGGCCCCTGCTCTTTCCATCTCTTCCCCTCTTCAAAGCCCTACTGAGAGCTCACCTCCTCCAGGAGATCTTCCCAGACCGAGCCCTCCCTTTTCCTCTGCTCCCCTCCTCATTCCCCCTAATCCCTCCCTCTGCTCTCCCTTCCCACAAGCACTTGTGTATATTTGTATATATTATTTATGACTCTATTTTATTAATGATATGTATATATCTACGATTCTATCTATTTTGATGGTATTTATGCCTTACTACTTGTTTTGTTTTGCTGCCTGTCTCCCCCTTTTAAGACTCTGAGCCCGGAGTTGGGCAGGGATTGTCTCTATCTGTTGCTGAATTGTACATTCCAAGCGCTTAGTACAGTGCCCTGCACAGTGTAAGCACTCCTTAAATATGATTGAATGAATTGGCCATGCTGCTTCTCATTACAATCAGTCGGTGGTATTTATTGAGCTCTCACTGTGTGCACAGCACTCATTAACACTCCGATGTTAAATAATTAGTTGGTGGTTTTTAAAAGTCAATCTCTGTAAAGTGGATTTGGGTTTAATTTTTACATTATACTTGCTGTCATGAATGCATTTGCACAGCATCCTTTGTCTCTTCACCTGTAACTGTGTCTCTCTTCTTCCCGGCTTTATGAATGTCAATTTAGGAGGAAAAGCAACTTTTTATTCCCCTTAGCTTCTTTTAAACTGTTTGAGCAATGAGAAAACTACCCAGATTTCATGTTATGCCTCATAATCCCTCAAATAATTGCTTAAATTCTCATTACCAAATCTAGATCAGAGAGAGTGAAAGCTATCATGGAAAAGAGGTAGGAAAAGCCCAGCTGGTTTTTCATATCCTAGGTGGGATTATTCTGGCAATGAGAGAAATCATCTTCTCATGAATAAACTGAGCAAATTTGATCTGAATGTTATTTAGAGAAAATGAATTGGGAAACCCCACCAACACCCTTTAAAACCCAACCAGTCCGAAAGTTGGGACCTGTAATTCACAAAGAAAATGTGAGTTTTACGAGGTCATTAACAGCAGGGAGGTCTTCAGTTTCCCTCTCCCTGCCCATTTCTCCCATCCACGTGAACACTTGAGAGCTCTGCTGCTCCAGCCTATTTCCACATGAAGGAAAGAATTTTCCAAGAACGTGCTTTGTCTGTGTTTACTCAATATTATCTCTAGACTTCACTCTACATGGGGTATAGGCACTGAATTAAATTTGATACCTCACTGGCTCTGCAATAAATTGTCTTCCAAACTCCTATGGGATTCAGCTTTTAAGAGCTAGCCACAAGGGTAAAGGAAGCATGGTAATAGGGGTAGGAAAGGGTAGGAAAAATGAATCATGGATGTACTGGTTAAAATTCTAAACTTTGGTCTCCTAGCAGAAATTATTTTTGATCCAAGCTTCTTTTGACCTAGAGATGGGTCTCCTTTCCTCTCCTGTTTTGGATGAATACAAGAAATAAAAAAAATTACCTGAAAATAATAATAATAATTATGGTATTTCTTAAGTGCTTATTATGTGCCAGGCACTATTCTAAGTGGTAGAGTGGATACAAGCAACTCAGATCGGACAGAGTCCCTGTCCCGTGTGGGGCTCACAGTCTCAGTCCCCATTTTACAGATGAGGGAACTGAGGCACAGAGAAGCAAAATGACTTGCCCCAGGTCACACAGCAGACAAGTGGCAGAGCCGGGAACTGTGCGCAAAGAGCTGTACCAAGCCCTTGGGCGAGTACAGTGTAACAACAAACAGACACATTCCTGCCCACAATGAGCTCACAGACTAGAGGGGGAGACAGACACTAATATAAATAAATAGAAAAATAAATAGAGAAGTTACAGATATATATCGATATTCTCTTGCAGCGCTTAATAGAATGCTTTGCGCACAGTAAACGATATTACCACAACTATATTTTGAAGAATGGAGAAAGTTAAAGTGGGTAAACACCACATTTTAATTTTAAAACATTCAACATCTATAACATTTTTCTTCAAGAAACTCCAAGCGCCTTGTAATACCTGAGGCAGGCGAAACAATCCCCAATTTAAAGGTTAGGAAACCAACACCCAAAGCTGCTCAATGACTTATTCATGATCGGAGTGTACTATGAGGACACAACGGTCATGTCTAAAAAAGGCAAGTGTATTTCCAGGGAAAACATTTCCTGTTGAAAATCAGTTGAGGATGTTTCTGCGAGGGACCAGCTAAATGCTCGGGGCTAACCAAACAACAGCAGTTTCAAAACTAAGACAAAACAAACAATTAGAGAAAGGTACAGCATAAATTCCATCTCCAAGGCTTCTCAGGACTCACATCTGGGGGGGAATGTGTTGGTGCCTTTTCCATTCCCAATCCTGCTACTAACTTCTTGTCATCAGATTCCGGACAACCTACCAGCAACCGTGGGGGTCGAATTTTCACACGGCATTCACCACAGCCCTTGTGTCCTTGTCCGTAATTCATTCCTCTGGAGGCGTATCTGTCTCCTCCTCTGGTCTATAAGCTCCTTGCGGGCAGGGAACGGGTCACCCAGCTCTATTGTGTGTTCTCTCCCAAGTGTAGGGAAGCAGAGTGCCTTAGTGAAAAGAGCACCGTCCTGGGAAGTCAGCAGGACCAGGGTGCTAATCCTGACTCCGTCACTTGTCTGCTGTGTGACCTTAGGCGGGTCACTTAACTTTCCTGTGCCTCAGTTACCTCACCTGTAAAATGGGGATAAATCTTTGAGTCTCACGTGGGGCAGTGCCTGGCGCATAGTAAGCACTTAATAAGTACTTTTTAAACAAAAAAGCACTCAGTACGCTGCTCTGCACACAATAAGTGCTCAGTAACTATCACTGATTGACCTCACTGCTCTAGTTTGGTGCTGTTAACTGCTTGGACTAGAGATGTGTCTGAGAAAGGGATCCGCTGGACTGTGGCCTTGCTCTTATCTACCACAAAAAAAAAAAATTAGTTACCAATTTTCCTTTCATTGCTTTAAAAACAAGGATGCTGGTAGTTGGCGCCGGGAGGAAACAGGCAGGACCCATTAACCTGCTTTTTCTTGGGCTACGCAGACCTCATCCGGTGGACCTCCGCATCCAGTGAAATTGGCAGCACTCCAACTGTGTGTCTTTGTTGCCGAAATGTACATTCCAAGCGCTTAGTACAGTGCTGTGCATATAGTAAGCCCTCAATAAATACTATTGAATGAATGAATGAATGAGTTTCCTTTCTCCAGTAAGATCGTGGTGTCTTAGAACGCATCAAAATCAAAGCAGGCAGCACGCCCACAGCCGAGCCCGCTCAGTAATACCATCCTAGAGGACTTGCGCCCTAAAAAAAAAGATGGCACACGGGGATTCCCGTTGACATCAATCTGATTTTCGAGATATCTCAGATGACCTTTTGGGAAAAGTGCTTGGGTCGGAGAGTAGTTTCCACTGACACACAGGACAAAGGAAGACCCCAAGGAATGAGCAATCAGTATTCTAGGTCTCTTAACTGGAATTGCAGCTCCTCTCCATTAGTTTAATTGCTTATTCCTATGCACCCTACAAAGGTTTTAATTGTCTCTTACAACTAGTTGTTAACTTTTTGTTCTCTCTCTTGTGTGTAATTGGGTGATTTCAAGAGCAGGGATTTGATATCGAGCAATTAACAAACTATAGAGATAATCTGGATTTAGCCCCTAAATATTACAAATACACTCAATTCCACAACAGTGCATGGCAGAGGGTAATGTTTTCAACAGACATCATGTTAAGGAAAACTCACGCTGTAGGTCACGTGTCTTGATTTATGCACAGACATACACATGACGGTTTCCTCAGTCATCATACTGTGTTCGATACAGAAAGGGGTTTTCTAAATCCCTGTTTCAATAATAATAAAAACAATAATAATAACGATAACTATGTTTTTTAAGCACTTACTGTGTACCAAGCATTGAATAAATTAAAAATAAATTGTGGTATTTGTTAAGCGCTTTCTATGTGCAAAGCACTGTTCTAAGCGCTAGGGGATACAAGGTGATCAGGTTGTCCCACGTGGGGCTCACAGTTTTTTTATCCCCATTTGACAGATGAGGTAACTGAGGCACAGAGAAGTTAAGTGACTTGCCCAAGGTCACACAGCTGACTAGCGACAGAGCCGGGATTAGAACCCGTGACCTCTGACTCCCAAGCCCACGCTCCTTCCATTGAGCCACGCTGCTTCTCTGGGGTAGAAACAAGGCAATCTGGTCCCACAATGAGCTCACAGTCTAAGTATGAGGGAGAACAGAGAGCGAATCCCCATTTTATAGAGGAGGAAACTGAAGGACAGAGAAGTTAAGTGACTTGCCCAGGGTCACTCAACAGGCCGGTGGTAGAGCCGGGAAAAGAACCCAGGCTCTTTTCACTGAGCCACGCGGCTTCTGTTATTTAAGGATTGCGTGTCAATTGAATAGCTTGAATCTTAACTGTCCATTTCTTCTCATTTCCTCTCCTTCTTCATGCCCTTGCCCCACCCCTCTTCCACCCCGGTGTCCCTCTTCTGTCTGTTCTCCCACCCCTCAGCCCCTCAGCTAGAATGTTAGAAAGCTGTGCTCCGTTTGGTTAGTTCAAAATGACCCTGAGTTCACGAGATTACTTGGCCAATGCTTTCGCCATTTTCTGTTTAATGACCAAATTTAATGGCAAATTAAAACTTAACCTCTTTGTTCCTCCCAAGTAAAATTAACATTTACCTTCCTTTTAGATTAATTAGGCTCATTTTTGGATTATTCTTAATTGAAGCGATATGGGGCTACGATATCATTAGCGGTGTAAGCAGGAATTGTTACGATCATTATAATTATTGTACCTGGAGGCTGTTGTTCCAAGGCCAGTAGGTTTATTGGCTCACCCAGCTCTCTTGCCCAGGCTAATAGAGTTTTGGTTTTAAGTGCCAAGCCTTGCCCTTAGCGTCAAGTACAGTGTCTACGACCCTGTGAGAGCTCGGTGGCTAGACATGCCTCTCCTTAACTGGTCCAACCCTAACTGGTCCAAGGGCCTCATTTCCAGCATTATTTTCTGCCCTTTTGGCTCACTCCCTTTTTATCCAAGAATAATGATGAGGATGATAATACTGTGGGTCAGTGGTGTTTATTAAGTGCTTATTATGTGCAGAGCACTGTACTAAGCCCTTTTTTATGGCATCTGTGAAGTGCTTCCCATGAACCAGGCACTCTACTAAGGACTGGGGTAGGTAGAAGATAATCAGGTTGTGCACCGTCAATGTCCCACGTGGGGCTCACAGTCTTAATCCCCATTTTGCAGATGGCACGGAAAAGCTAGGTGACTTACTCAGGGTCACACAGTGGGTAGGTGGTGGAGCCAGGATTAGGAGCCCGGGAAAGTACAATATAAGAGAGTTGGTAGACAATCCCTGGCCACAAGGAGCTTCCAGTCTACAGGGGTATTACTGCATAGACTGTGAGCTTGTTGTGGGCAGGGAATGTGTTTGATGTTATATTGTATTCTCCCAAGCGCTTAGTTCAGTCCATTGCACACAGTAAGCACTCAAACACAATGAAAAATTATAATAACAGAAATGTCCCCCTCTATTTTAATCGTTTCATTATCATGTCCAATTCTGCATTCTTCCTAGAGTGAGCAGTAGCCGTTGCGTTTACATTGTCACCCACTTGGGGAAGAAATGGTCAAAGGGCACTCTTCTAAATCCTTCTTAGACATTTTTGCTATTTACTGTTGGGAATTTGAAAGTCATTGAAAATCCATACAGCACCTGAATATTTTGTCCTTTTTAATTGAAAATAATCTGTTACCATAAATGACATCGAAGGTACTCTTATCAAACTTCAGGTACTTTAAAAATTCTTGAAAGACGTGTGGTCACAAAATATTCACAGCAGCGTCCCTCTCGTCTTACTCTATATTCCAGATTTCCCATTGCTTTTAAGCAAAATAGCAAAGTTTCACCATTCCTCTGAGTAGGATAGGCAATAAAAGGAATCCCTTTTATCTTCTCTCCAGGGATCACTCCCCTTAATCCCACTCTCTGACACCATCCTTCCCGTTCAGAGTTTTCCATCGAATTCGACTCTTCCAGAAACTTCCCTTGATTTCTATCCCCAGCTTTTTTTCCTCCCAAGAGTCTCAGCCGTTTTTTTTGAGAAGACTCTAGCAGAAGTGACAGGAAAGAACAGCATAAAGACATTGACAAGCCTGCTTTGACAGAGATTTTCTAGTTTTAAATTACAGCCAGATTTAGCAGCAGGATCCCAGAAACTCCATTTCTGTCTCGCTTTCTTCCTTGTAGACTAGTGTTCTTAACCAGGTAGCAAGTAATTGACTTTTTTCTGTCTGGAAATATCTCCACCAGAGGAGCAGTACTTTCTCTCCAATATTTATTCCAGAATTCCAGGCATTGCCTCGTTCCGAATCATTACCAAGTTGGGAGAGATTGCTCTGAAATGAAAGGTTCTGGCAAGACCAAATTTTAAACAGATTTTACATTATGCAGAAAAGTGTGACAACATGATGAGAGGTGTATTTTATACATGCGAAAATGGGTTGCACTATCTTGGTGGGAAACAATTTCCAAGAGCATATTAGATTATCCTTTTTAAAAAATCGCCTTTGTTAAGTGCTTACTATGTGCCAGGCACCGTATTAAGCCCCAGGGTAGATGAAAGCTCATCGGGTTGGACATAGTCTATATCCCTCATGGGGCTCACAATCTTAATCCCCATTTTACAGATGAAGTAGCATGCCCTAGTGGATAGAGCATGGGCCGGGAATCGAAAGGACCTGGGTTCTAATCCCAACGCCGCTACGTGTCTGCTGTGTGACCTTGGGCAAGTCACACTTGTCTGGACCTCAGTTGCCTTGTCTGTAAAATGGGGATTGAGATGGTGAGCCCCATGTGGGACAGGGACTGTGTCCAACCTCACTTCCTTGTATCCACCCCAGCATTTAGTGCAGTGCCTTGCACATAGTAAGCACTTAAATAACCATAAAAAAGGGAACAGGCACAGAGAAGTGAAGTGACCTGCCCAAGGTCACCCAGACGACAAATGGAGCTGGGATTAGAACCCAGATCCTCTGACTCCCAGGCCTGAGCTGTTTCCACTGGCCAGGCTGCTGCTGCTTCTGCTTTCTGTGAACCTTTAAATGAAGTTTGGGGTTTAAATCATTGAACAAAGTAAGTCACTGTTTGAGGCCATTTGTTTTTCCAGCTCCGCTGAAGGAAAGAATCAAAAGTAATAATAATAATTATGGTATTTGTTAAGCACTCAGTATGTGCCAGGCACTGTTCTAAGCACTGGGATTGATATAAGATAATTGGGTTGGGCACAGTCCCTGTCCCATATAGAACTCACAATCTTAATTCTATTTTGCAGTTAAGAAACTGAGGCACAGAGAGGTGAAGTGACTTGCCCAAGGTGATACAGTGGACAAGTGGCAGAGCTGGGATTAGAACCTATGACCTTCTGAATCCCAGGCCCGTGTTCTGTCAAATAAAGTAATAGTTATGGTATTTGTTAAGTGCTCATTATGTTCCAGGCACTATAGTAAGCGCCGGGGTGGATACAAGCAAATCAAGTTGGACACAGTCTCTGTCCCATGTGGGGCTCACAGTCTCAGTCCCCATTTTACAGATGAGGTAATTGATGCACAGAGAAGTTAAGTGACTTGTCCAAGGTCCACAGCAGACAAGTGTCAGAGCTGGGAATAGAACCCATGACTTTCTGACTCCCAGCCCCATGCTCTATCCTCTACGCCATACTGATTTGACTGATCCATGATCAAATTGCATCCCTTGAAATTGCATCGCTTGTAATCTGGGATCCGACATCTAATTTAATAGATATACGTAGATCTTAAACATTTAGGACCACCCAAACATGACTGTTTTGTCATTATTTAAAAGCTTTCGGGAGCAGATTTTTTTTTTCATTCTCTGATTCCTTTACATCTTTTATTTTGACTTAACCAAGTTCTCTCAAATTATGCCCTTTGGAAGACGCTCCTGTCTATGCGGAAATATGTGCATCTACCACCTGTTGCCTGAATTAAAAGAGTCAAAAGTAGTGACTGAACTTTCTGTGACCTGCACAGTCTTTAGGACAAATTGTCAGGGTTAGTGGTACTTTCTACCAACCTTCTCCTCTTTCAGGTTGAGTTGGAAAAAACTTCTGAATGTCGGAGAAGTCTTCCTTATTTTGTCATTCATTTAGAGGCCATTCATAAACAAGTAGTATTAAATATCCATTTCCCTTCCCACTCACTCCACTCTTACGGGCAGATGTGTTGCTTTTAAGTCAGAATAATAATGTCTCTTCACCCTCAAGAGGCCTTCTCCACTTGAGCCCTCTTTTCCCCAGCTCCCTCTCCCTTCGGCGTTGTCTACGCACTTGGATCTGTGACCTTTGGGCATCTGACATTTGCCCCACCCCCACCCCGGCAGCACTTATATATCTTTAATTTATATATTATAAATTACATATTTATTTTAATATCTGTCTCCCCCTCTAGACTTTAAGCCCGTTGTGGGCAGGGAGAATGTCAGCTCACTCAGTTCTATTGTACTCTCCCAAGTGCTTGGTACAGTGCTCCACACATAGTAAGCGCTCAATAAATTCCATTGATCGATAATGGCAGGAACATTTTCCTTCTTGGGTGTTGTACTCGGTTGCCAGCAGAGCCATTCGTCTGTTGCACACGGCGGCTCAAAAGTCATTTGAGGTGTGTATTGCTGAATTGTACTTTCCAAGCACCTAGTACAGTGCTCGGCACGCAGCGAGCGCTCAATAAATAGGAGCGAATGAATGAATCGAATGAAACGTTTCCGTTCGAATGGGTTCTA
The DNA here is from genome assembly GCF_004115215.2 of Ornithorhynchus anatinus. Lineage (NCBI taxonomy): Eukaryota > Metazoa > Chordata > Mammalia > Monotremata > Ornithorhynchidae > Ornithorhynchus > Ornithorhynchus anatinus. Next base: position 12,156,836 of record NC_041732.1, on the reverse strand, counting down.
AAGTTTGCGTCATTTTTGCTTTTCTGTCTCGAGTATTTTGTACAAGAAAGAATGGTAGAACATTGGTGTGGTGTGATGTTGTTGGATCCAAGTTTCAATATTAATAGCTTTTCCTGATATGACAGAATCAACCTCCAGTCATTTAACAATATTCGAGTCCTAGTTGTGCCTGGGTGATGCAGGACCAGAAATTGATCCTCGTGCAACGTAAACAAGCATTTAATTAAAGGATAATGCCTATGGCACTAGAGTATGTGAAGTGAAGTTGAAGTGTTTAATCAACCACAAAAGCTATTTACTGCTTCATACGCTGCAGTGTTGTAAATAATATTATTATTCTAGAACTTTAGAAAAGGAATTTTTAAAGAAATGCCATTTGAAAACTGTGGCTTTCTTTTGGAGGATAGGGAAAGTGTCACCATCTTGGCAGGCCTTAAAAATGAGGTGGCTGGAATGTGTAATACAGAGGTGGGTGAATTATTTTAGCGTATCTATCTGTCAATCCAACGATTGTATTTGCTGAGGGCTTACTGTGTGCAGACCTTCGTCAACATCACTCGTAATTATTGAGCAACTACATTGGGCAGAGCACCGTATGAAGTGCTTGGGAGAGTACGCTGTCAATGTCGGTAGGCACGTTCCCTGCCCAAAACAAGGTTACAGTCCAGAGAGGGAGACAGATATTAATATGTATAATAATAATAATGGTATTTGTTAAGCACTTTGTGCAGAGCACTGTTGGTGTTAAGCGCTTACTATGTGCAGAGCACTGTTCTAAGCACTGGGGGAGATACAGGGTAATCGGGTTGTCCCACGTGAGGCTCACAGTTAATCCCCATTTTACAGATGAGGTAACTGAGGCACAGAGAAGTTTAGTGACTTGCCCAAAGTCACGCAGCTGACTAGTGGCAGAGCTGGGATTCGAACTCATGACCTCTGACTCCCAAGCCCGGGCTCTTTCCGCCGAGCCACGCTGCTTCACTGTTCTAAGAGCTGGGGTAGATCCAGGGTAATCAGATTGTCCCACGTGGGGCTCACATTTTTAAATCTCCAAGAATAAGTAAATTACAGATATGTACATAAGTCCTGGGGGTGCTGAGGGAGGGAAGGGTGTGAATCCAAATAGCTTCTGAGATGTTTACCTAGTTTTTCTAAGTCTTGAGTGGGCCCCACTTCTCCTGGTGGGAGGGAGAAAGGGTGAGAGAGAGATGAGAGGTGGGCGAGAGGAAGGGGAACAGACAGATGGAAAAGGAAATATAAAAGGCCGTACTCCCTCCCACTGAGGTTCCTAACTAGCTCTGAGCCTGTTAAAGATGCACCCAACAGTTCCAGCACACCTAGAGTGTAAGCTCGTTACAGGCAGGGAATGTGTCCCATTATTGTTCTTTTGTACTCTCCCGAGCGCTTAGCACAGTGCTTTGCAAACAGTAAGCGCTCAATACATGCAACTGAATGAATGAATAATAATGTTGGTATTTGTTAAGCGCTTACTATGTGCAGAGCACTGTTCTAAGCGCTGGGGTAGATACAGGGTAATAATAATAAAAATGTTGGTATTTGTTAAGCGCTTACTATGTACAGAGCACTGTTCTAAGTGCTGGGGTAGACACAAGGGAATCAGGTTGACCCACGTGAGGCTCACAGTTAATCCCCATTTTACAGATGAGAGAACTGAGGCACAGAGAAGTGAAGTGACTTGCCCACAGTCACACAGCTGACAAGTGGCGGAGCCGGGATTAGAGCCCATGACCTCTGACTCCGAAGCCCAGGTTCTTTCCACTGAGCCACGCTGCTTCCCAAATCATTAAGCGCCTACTGTGTGCCAAGCACTGTTCTAAGCACTGAAGTAGATACAAGGTAATCAGGTTGTCCCACATGGGACTTACAGTCTTACTCCCCATTTTACAGGTGAGGTAACTGAGGCACAGAGAAGTTACATGACTTGCCCAAGGTCACAGAGCAGACAAGTGGCAGAGCTGGGATTAGAACCCACATCCTCTGATTCCCAAGCCCGGGCCCTTTCCACTAAGCCACTCTGCTGGCCCTCACTACGACGGGCGTCCCTGGAAGCCAGGGCAGGCAGGGAGAACGGATGGGATCTCGGGTAGATTCGGAGTTACTTAGGAGCCCATCGTAGGTGGGAGGCCAGCTGCTTGTGTTATACTAATCAATGGTATTTGTTGAGCACTTACTGTGTGCAAAGCACTGTACTAAGCCCTTGGGAGAGTACAATACAACAGAGTGGGTAGACACATTCCCTGCCCACAGTGAACTTAGTGGGTTGGAATAATTCATAACTCAGTGAACTCCGTGGGTTGGAATAATTCATTCGATGGGCCACGTTCAAAGCTTCGACGGCGCTCTGCACGTAGTAAGCGCTTGATAAATGCTACTGAACGAATTCAGTCCACGGCTGGATATTTCCCCACAAGACCCGAGTAACGGGTTTCGTATTTCTCCACATCCAGGGATGAAAGCTGGTGACTGTGTGGGTCTATTAGTTATTTTAGTAATTTCCATTCTTGCAACTGTTTCTTTCAATCGGTAGTATTTACTGAAGGCAGTTGGCGGGGAGCACTGTACTTACTAAGTGCTGGGGAGAGTAGAATAGAATCAGCGTGGCTTAGTAGATGAAAGAGGGACCTAGGAGCCAGAGGCTCGGGGTTCCAGTTCTGCCTCTGTCACTTGCCTGCTGTATGACCTCAGGCAAGTCACTTAACTTCTCCGTGCCTCAGTTTCCTTAGCTGCAAAATGGGGATTGAGTACCTGTTCTCTCTCCTACTTGGCTGTGAGCCCCATGTGGGACAGGGACCGTATCCAGCCTGATTGACTTATATCTTCCCCAGGGCTTAGCATAGTACTTGACACAGAGTCAGAGCTGATTGACTTATATCTTCCCCAGGGCTTAGCATAGTACTTGACACAGAGTCAGAGCTTAACAAATACCGTAAAAAAAAATAGATGTAGGTGAGCCATATCATTCCTTCAGCCAGCTCTAGTACTTTAAAACTTTACACCTTCCTTAGTATTCATGATTATGTGTAATTTATTTGTTTTGACCATTCTAGTTTATAAATGTTTGTCTCTCCCATTAGAAGCTAAGCTCCTTCTGTTCAGGGAACGAGTCGCTTAATAATTCTCTACTTCCAAGCACCTAGAATATTGCATCTCACCAAATGGACACTCACTAAATGCCGCTACGATTACTTTTAAGAAACCCCATTCCTGCTCATAAGGAATCTTCAATCTAATAATATGTTAGATCGTATCTTTCCGCTGTTGGAGTCAGTTCCCTAGGAAGGTCTGATTAGTGCAGAATGAGCGGGGGCTTCAATCCTACCCTCGTACTCACTTTTTAAGGCTAAATGTGTTGGTACTTTGGTCCGCTATGACCACTGGATCTTTTTCTGCAACCTTTACATATAAAGCCTGATTTTATCTCAGAATGAATAACAACTGCAGTGTCCGTTAAGCCTTTACTAACTGCCAGCACTGTCCTAAGTGCAGAGGTAGATAGGAGATAATCAGGTCCCACGTGGGGCTCCCAGTCTAAGCAGGAAGAAAAATGGCTACTGAATCCCCATTTTGCAGATGAGGGAACTGAGGCCCAGAAAAATTGAGTGAATCACCCAAGGTCCCCCAGAAGGTAAGGTGAGGAACTGGGATTAGAACCTCCGACTGTCAGGCTTGCGTTCCTTCCAATAGGCCACTCATCTTCCCTTGAAGCAAAGTAGAAATTGCGTGGATATTAATCTCTGTCCCAGTTTTCCATGCTCATTAGAAAAGGCATTAGGATCAGCGGTAGGTGTGGCCACCTTTAAGTATGATTCATAAGCGTGATTAATTTATTTTTTTATTGTCCTGTTTGAAGCCTGACAGGAAAAGTGGCAGGGACATCATAAAAGGAGATCAGGTGAGAGAAAGGGCCGAGGATGAAAATAATAAACTGGGGAGATGATTAACTTAGGTAAAGCATTTGGAACTATCACTTTGATGATAGTTTTTATAGTGAAGTCATCAAATTTACAGGGAAGGTGTTTGTGTTCACGTTTATCTACCAAGCGTAATTTAACTTGAAGGAAGTGAATTGAATATATGACTGTCCTGAAGTGAGGTATCAACGACCAGAGCTTCTGACGCTCCTATTTAGACATTCTCTGTTTTGCCATTCTCTTAACCGAGGTGAAATTGATGGGCAAAGCATGAACCTGGGAAGAGTTTAGATCATTCTCCCAGCATATTTTGGCCTTGAAGCCAGAGGCCTGGATGACAGGAGCAGGCTGCCGAGGCGAAAATGCCAGAGAAACGTAGTACCCCTAAGCTATTCTGTAAACTGAGGGGTCAAGCTGTTCAAAATGTACATTCCAGATTCTAGCCATTGCTTGAGATGTTTCTCCTGGCTGCTTGTCTGAACCCAACACTACCCTGTCGGTTTAGAGGGGTTTGGAGAATTTCTGGTCTTCTCCCGTTAACCCCTCTCCGGCCTACCTAGGAGATAGATGTTATAAAGCCTCTCGAAGCCATTGCTGAGAACAAGAGCTCAGCCAAAAAAGAACAAAGACTCTCTGTGTTATCCTAAAACAGTAAGAAGGGAGTACCTTGATTTTGTTGGGGCAAAGAAGCCTTATATGTTTCTTCCCCTCACCTCTCCCAAGCTTCTCCATTGCTTCTTGTTTCTTGAAGAACAAATATTGTCCCTTGCCTGCATTATAGTCCTAGAGGAATCCAGCCCCCGAGTAAGTTTGGAACATTACTTACAGAGAAGCAGCGTGGCGCAGTGGAAAGAGCACGGGCTTTGGAGTCAGGGCTCATGAGTTCGAATCCCAGCTCTGCCACTTGTCAGCTGTGTGACTGTGGGCGAGTCACTTAACTTCTCTGTGCCTCAGTTCCCTCATCTGTAAAATGGGGATTAAGACTGTGAGCCCCACGTGGGACAACCTGATTCCCCTGTGTCTACCCCAGCGCTTAGAACAGTGCTCTGCACATAGTAAGCGCTTAATAAATACCAACATTATTATTATTATTATTATTACTTACGATATAAATACGGTGTTGAATTACTTTCTTGTACAGAGAACCATACCGCATTGAGAGGCAGCGTGGCCTAGTGGAAAGTGCCCGGGCTGGATTCTAATCCTGGCTCTCCCACTTGCCTCCTGGGTGACCTTGAGCAAGACAGTTAACTGTGCCTCAGTTTCCTCATCTGTAAAAGGAGGAGTAAATGCAAGTTCTCATTCCCTCTTAGATGATGTGCCCCACCTGGGACAGAGACGGTAACTGATCCAATTGTACTTTATCGCCCCCAGGTTTAGCTTGATGTTTGGGGTTTAAGCACTTAGGAGATACTTCAGTTATTTTATTCTATTACTGTACTTGGTGAAGACAGGAAACCACCAAGTGAACAGGAAAGAAGCTCGGGCTGCAAGCTTACCAAGCGCGCCTGACATCAGGTCAGGCAACAGCCACTGTTATAAATGACCTTCACAGTTAATCAGTCAGTTAGTGATATCAACTGAGCGCTTACTGTGTACAGAGCCCTGGACTATGAACTTGGGAGAGTACTACAGAGTTGATAGACACATTTCCTACCCACCATGACTTTAAGGTCTAGAGAGGGAGAGGTATTAATACAAATAAATAATTTACAGAACGAACGTAAGTGCCGTGGCGCTGAGGATGGGATGAATATCAAGTGCCCAGAGGATATGGCTTCAAGTGCGTAGATGACCCAGAAGGGAGAGGGAGTTTGGGAAAAGAAGGCTTAATCAGAGAAGGCCTCTTGAAGGAGATGTGACCGGAATAATGCTTTGAAGGTGGGGAGAGTGGTGGTCTGGTATATGTGGAAGGGAAGGGACTTATATCTTCCCCATGAAAGAAGTATCCAGGAAGTATCTGTTCTTGCACTTGACTTTTCCAAATGTAAAATTCCCCTCTTTCTTCCATATTTTCTGCCTTGAGGCACTCGAGATCTTTGGTAAAGAAGGGGGAATCAGAACAGCAAAGGATTTGCTTCAGGGCCTAGCACTTAACAAACTTATTTACACCCTCCTTAGCACTCATGACTATAAGTCCTTATTTACTGTGACTATTCCCTCCAGTTTTATATATTCTTATGTTCGCCTCTCCTGTTAGGGTGTAAGCCCCTTTTAATAATTAAAAATAGGGTTAGGGTCTACTTCTTTGATATGTACTTCCCAAGTGGTTATACAGTGCACCACACAGAATTAGGTGCTAAATAAATACTGCTTCAAACACTACTTTGGTGAATGAATTTAAGATTGGCATTATCCCTCAATTCAGAATAAAGTGGAATAAGTCGCCCTTTATGGTGTGTTTTTTTTAAAGTGCTTACTGTGTTCCAGACGCTGAACTAAATGCTGGGGTAGATATAAACTGATCAGATTGAACACAGTCCGTGTTCCACATGTGCTCACAGTCTTAATCCCCATTTTACAGGTGAGGTAACTGAGGCACGGAGAAGTGAAGTGACTTGCCCAGGGTCACACAGAAGACAAACGACAGAGCCGGGATTGGAACCCAGGTCTTTCGACTCCCGGGTCTGTGCTTTATCCACTAAGCTTCACGGCTTCCCTTTCCCAAGTAACTGTGAGTCAGGCAGTCCTGGACATGACGGAGATGGGAGCATCTTCCTGACCGGAGACCTTGGCTTTAAGGTAAATTGTGCTTTATAATGTAACTATGTCATTTCTCTTGTTTTAACTTAAATGCCGAAATTACTCTCCTCGCAGGCACATTTTTGGAATGAGAATCAGTTGAAGGGAGAGATGAGTTGGGAGCCCTTGCATGTTGTAGCCTCTGAGAAACAGGAGATAGAGCTGGAAAATTGAGAGACCACCCAAGCCTAGCAGAAGGAAAGGAGGAAGAGGATAAGATCGCCTCATGGTTTTAGAGTCCCTCTAGACTCTAAGTTCATTGCGGGCAGGGAACGTGTCTGTTTATTGTTATATTGTACTCTACCAAGCAACTGATACAGGGCTCTGCACACAGTAAGTGTTCAATAAATACCATTGATTGATTTTTTGATAGAGTCTCTGGAACATCAGGAGCGTGTTGGGAAGGTCGAAGCAGTTCATGACCAAGGAGTGTTGCCTGGAACAATGAGGGACCTGAGCAGGATTCTCTTCTCAGAAATCTTTCATTCATTCATTCAATAGTATTTATTGAGCACTTACTAGGTGCAGAGCACTGTACTAAGCGCTTGGAATGTACAAGTCGGCAACAGAGAGAGACAGTCCCTGCCCTTTGACGGGCTCACAGTCTAATCGGGGGAGACAGGCAGACAAGAACAATGGCAATAAATAGAGTCGAGGGGAAGAACATCTCATAAAAACAATGGCAACTAAATAGAATCAGGGTGATGTACATCTAATTAAACAAAATAAACAAAATAAATAGGGTGATAAAGATATATGCAGTCGAGCGGACGAGCACAGTGCTGAAGGGGTGGGATGGGAGAGGGGGAGGAGGAGAGGAAAAGGGGGGAGAAGAGGGTTTAGCTGCGGAGAGGTGAAGGGGGTAGAGGGAGCAGAGGGAAAAAGAGTTCAGTGAGATCAATTTGGATCGTTTGGTTTGCTCTATTGGTTGCTCAGAATTTACGGTTCATCGTTCATTCGTATTTTTCTATGGATCTATCTCCCCCTCTTAAATTGCAAGCAGTACCTTGTATGGTAGAGGGTGTGTCTAAACTGATTATTCTTTACAGATTCTGTAAAGGAGAGTAGTGTTGCTGAAGGACCTCGTGTTTTGGAACGATCACGCTAGCATACTCACCCCTTGATGTTTGCCTCAGTTATAACCAATTTTTTTGTGCCACATCTATTCTGGCCAACTCAAATGTCACATTCTGTCCAGGCACACATTGGGGAAGTGACATTCCATAATTCCTCGGTAGCATTCTGTCCAAATTGCACAATGAAACATGTTACAGAAGAATTGATTGTATTTAACCTAATGCTTAGTAGAGTGATTGGCACATAATAGGCATGGAATAAATACCATTAAGCAAACAGACCCGGTTTGGGGGCAGGTGTTGTTCTGTTAAAATTCCCGGCGGTTCCAAGATTATCTAGGATTTCAAAAGAATATCCAAAATGCTTAATACAGTTTTATTTCTAGAGATGAAGCTGTTTTTAGAAATGTTCAGGAGAGAGTCTTAATTGTTTCATTGATTTCCAGTTAGCGTTCCTTTTCATTTAAACTAAAATGCAGTGGATTTGTGGAGACTGAACTCCGACCAAGTCTTAAAAAAAGTTCCAATCAATCATTTTTATTGAGCGTTTACTGGGTACAGAGCACAGAGAAGCAGCGTGGCTCAGTGGAAAGAGCCCGGGCTTGGGAGTCAGAGGTCATGGGTTCGAGTCCCGGCTCTGCCACTTGTCAGCTGTGTGACTGTGGGCAAGTCACCACTTCTCTGGGCCTCAGTTACCTCATCTGTAAAATGGGAATTAAGACTGAGAGCCTCAAGTGGGACAGCCTGATTACCCTCTATCTACCACAGCGCTTAGAACAGTACTCTGCACATGGTAAGCGCTTAACAAATACCAACATCATTATTATTATTATTAAGAGCTTGGGTGCGGACGATAGAACAATATAACAGACACATTTCCGGCCCACGACGGGCTTACAGTCTGAGAGGAGGAGAAAGACATTAATATAAATAGATAAATGAATTACTGATATCTACATAAGTTCCCAGAATTCTCAAACTCATTTGAGAGATCCTGTAAATGATAGTTATGTTTCTGAAGAACCTCGTGTTTTCATTCATTCTTTCATTCATTCAATAGTATTTATTGAGCACTTACTATGTGCAGAGCACTGTACTGAGCGCTTGGAATGTACAAATCAGTAACAGATAGAGACAGTCCCTGCCTTTTGACGGGCTTACAGTCTAATCGGGGGAGACGGACAGACAAGAACAATAGCAATAAATAGAATCAAGTCAGGCAAGTGTACTCACGCCTTGACATTTGTGTCAAGTATAACCAGTATAACCATATGCGTCAAGTTACACCACATCCACGAGGTGATTAGAGAAGAGTTGGTTTACCTCTCGAATGTGTATGCCTCAGCATGGGGAAGTAAAGCAATAAGAAGGACTTAGTAGAAGATTTGAATGGAAGGCCGCTGATCCACAGGACTTTGCCACGACAGTGACCTCACCCGAAATGACATGTCGTTCATTCTTTCTACAATACTGCTACTCCAATTTATCATTTCCTACTGCTACTAGTAGGCAGTGAACTAACCCAAGCTGCAAATAACATCTTTGTCAATGGTTTAGAGCCCCTTGTTGTTCTAGTTGCACTTAGGTTCTGACCCAGAGGTACCGAGGGTCAACAGAAGGGACCTTTCTCCTGTGGACATAGGCTGACCATTGTACTATATTTAGGCTGTTGAATCTGACTGGAATGCCACCCAAATACCCCTTCCCCCCCATCCAGTAAATGAACAGACACATTCTCTCGGAATTCTCATTCTGACTAATGAGTTGATTTATTTTCAGTGGCACACTTGCTAAAAAAACAAACCCTAATCAATAAATGGTGACTGCCTAATTTTTTTTCATTTCATAGATCACTTGAGAAGCTTGTAGCTGAAATCTGTTTTCTGTCGGTTAGCTCTGGTTTGTCATATATTGCCTCAGGGATGCTAAGATGTAGTCATAAGTTATTATTTGTCATAAAGACAAAAAGTACAAGCTCTACAAGGTAAGGCTAGAATTTCATGTCTCTTTGAGACAGGATGGAGTGCAAAGGAGCTCTTTTAGACCCTGAAAAGAGCCCTGTGTGTGACAGAGATAATAAGACTCACAGAAGAGGAATCTGGCCCTTTGACTTGGTTTCCTTGTCTCGCTTCATGAAAGAATCCTGTAATACAGCTCAACTAACTGGGGTATGGCGACTTTTTGTTTTTATAAGGAGACTGTTTTATTTTCAAATCTGCAGTTGCCATTTAAAAGTTTCAGCTAGATGGCCAATAGACTCTGGTGTTGAGGGCAAGTAGCGAAGTGGAGTTTAGACTGACAATACGCATTGCGTGGTCTCCTTGTCTGTTTATGTCTTAGTACAAAGTACAGCTCCTTCCCAGCCTGCAGCTGTTTTATTTAGCTCGACGTATGTGGCTGCCAGAAACATTTAAAACTCCACCTGTTGAGAGCAGGAGCTTGGTTTTAAAAAATCTCAGCCGTCGTCTTCTTGAGTTTTCTTCATTTGGAAAAAGTTTGGAGCAATTTAACTTATGATTTGTAATCTCCCTAGCAGTCTGGTCTTCTGGTGTGCCCAAAAGTCTAGGTTACAGGAAATGATAGTTATTTTAAGCAAGCTATCACCACCCTGCAGGAGCTGAAATATAACAAAATACTCCAGTGTGAGATACAAGAGAGAGAGTGATATTGGAGAACTCTTCCCATTTTAGAAGGAAAAAGCTCCCTTGTGAAGACCCTCCCAGAGTTAATCGATGGTATTTATTGAGCGCTTCCTGTGTGCAGAGCACTGTTCTAAGTGCTTGGAAGAGTACAATACAACGGAGTTGGTAGACTCGACCCCTGCCCACGAGGAGCTTACAGTTGAGAAGTCATCCCTCCTTCAATGTAGCAACAGGTAATATGCTCTAGTTTCCATTTCTGGTGAGAATTCTTTCTCTTACAAAAACTTTATATCATTGACAAGACTTTATTTGGCTATTTGAACACAGAAGTCTTCTATAGAGCTCAAGGAGAAGCCTGTAGGGGTATCATTTAAAAGCTAAAAATAAAAGTCTTGAAAGAGGAAAAAAATCATGGATCCATTTGGCAGAACTGTAGGCTCGAGTTTCTAAAGCAGCGTACTAAACTATATTTGCTCAGTGCTTTTAGTTTCCTTGAGAAAATCTACCACCTACGCCAAAAATGGAGGACCAGGAACCAAGTGGTTTTTGGACAAGAATTATTATCATTACTACCATTATTATTAATATTGTATTTAAATGTTTACCATGTGTCAAGCACTATTCTAAACCCTGGAGTAGATACAGCTTAATTACACCAGAGTCCCCGTCCCACAAGGGGATAACATTCTAAGTAGGAGGGAGAACAAGTATTGAATCCCCATTTTACAGTTGTGGAAACTGAGGCACAGAGAAGAGAAGTGACATGTCCAAAGTCATACACCAAGCAAGTGCGAAGCTGGGATTAGAACCCAGGTCCCCTGACTCCCAGGCCCGACTCTTTCCACGAAGCCACCCTGCTGCTCCAAGGATGTTTGAAGCTACTGCTATTCCTCAAAGGCTTTTTGGCATGCTGCCTTTAGGACCAAGCACATTTTCTAAGGCAGAGACCGTTAATTCTGAGATTGCGAGGCAGAGATCTTGAGGGCTTTTTCCCCTTCGATCTTTTGTAGATCTCCGGTCTGTTGTAAGATCCCCTTTGACTCCAGATTTTAAATGTTTCTAGAGACCTCCTAATGCATTGAAGCCCCCTTGTGTAAAAAAAAATGTTCTGATATGCTTAGTGCCCTGTATAGTCAGAAAACTCGAGCGACTGGATTAGTTTTCCCAGGAGAATCACGTGTTTATATATGGATAGGTTTTCATTTTTCACCCTGTAGTTAATCCAAAATTAGAATGTTGTACTTGTCAGCCGTCAGAAGCAGTGGAAATGTCATTGATTTTAAGGAGCTGCTATGAGGCTCCTGGTGCTTTTTGTGAACGACAGAAAAGCTTCCCCAGAGCTCCCATCAAGCCTGAACTGCTCCAGGGTGCCTTTCACCTACCATGTATATGTTAGGCTTCATTTTAAACCAACACTACCCATCATGCCAAATGCCTCCAAATCAGGTTCTCGTTTTAATGGTGAACACAGACTGGAATTCTCTGAGCTGCATTTTTACTCCTGATTAAACTCAATTTTGTTCCCTTCAGACTCAGTTGAATTTTGAAGTCTGTCAGTGGATCGAATGTGATGGTGATCTCTGCAGGCACTATTTCTGCTATCGTTTTGGATGACCAGGAGCACCTTGGTCGAAAACTTTAATGATTAAATAGGAAATGTCTGGGCTTCCTCCTCTGTGTCAGCACACTCCTCAAGTCCTCATTCCCTCTGCGCCACTGGACTCGGAAGATCCTATTCAAATTGCAACTGTTCAGCCTTCAAGCTTGTTTTCCCCCGCTAAAAATCCCAGCTCCGCCACTTATCTGCTGCGTGACTTCAGGCAAATCACTTCACTTCTTGCCTCAACTCTAAAATGGGGATAGAAAATGTGAACCCAATATGAGATGGGAACTTGTATCTATCCCAGCATTTATTACAGTGCCCGAAAGCACTTAAAAAATACCACAGTTATTTCAGTGCCCGGCATGTAGTAAGTGCTTACCACATATCATTATTTTTTTCCCTAAAATCTTTGGGAGAAGTGTGTTTTTACACTTCCCATATTTCTTCCTATCTTCTACTTCTCCCTCAGAGACTAGTGTCATGTTGAGCATCATATGAGGAATGTTTCTGCCTTTTCTTTCCTGTAGCATACTTCAGTGTAGCCGGTCATCGAGACCCTCTTAAACTCTCAAGGTTGGACTTGCAGAAGGCAGTTAGACAGGGAACTCTATCTTGTTTCTCAAATATAAAGTGAGAAAAATGAGATCTCATATGACCAAAGATCAGTTATTCCTGCTCCAGTTTTTTTTAGATCCTAAAACATCTAAAAGAAATCGATACGAGAATAGCCCAAATCCCTGAGGTATTTCAGTCAATCAGGGCTATTTATTAAGCACTTACTGTGTGCCGAGCACCGCACAAGGACTTGGGAGAGTACAGTGCTATACAGTTGATAGACTTGATCCCTGCTCCCAAAGACCTTACAGTCTAGGTGGGGGGAGACAGACACTTCTCATCCTGCTAACGAAGCAGAAGCCATGTACCCTCTCCATGACACAGTCGATTCATCCTTAATCCCATCATCACTATGTAAATACTTTGATAGATGGCCTTACTGGTATCCCACTATCTCGGAGCATCTATTTTAAAAGAACAGTGTTCTGATATGTGGTTGGACATCGATGTGGAGTGCTAAATTAATTCTCGAGCCAACAAGGATTGTGCTTCAAAGCTTTAAAAAAAAGTCCATTTCCCCAAATAAAACAGGAGTAATCTCTTAACATTCCTCTGTTCATGGCACAACACATAATTGAAACTGTCTCATTACGTCGGGCCAGAGGGTCAGACCTCTCGAGGGCAAGACTTTTAATGGTAGGATTTCCAAATAGGGAAAATACCAAACTAATAACGTATTAAACATGAATGCGTGATTCTTAAATTTACCCTCCAGGAAAACCAAACCATGATCAGGCTCCTACCCATCCCCCAGTTTCTCTGAGATACCCACCGTTCTGTCATTTAGAATTCCATGTCTGTGTTGCCAAAACTTTCCGTTCCTCCTTGCTTCCTGTCCCTCTGTTGCCTCCATATTTTTCTTTCTTTGTTTTCTTTTTCCATTTCATTTCTTTTTACTTCTCCCATCCTTTTCTTTGGAGTATGATCTCCCATATTATTCTCTTTGGCTCTCTTTTCCACCCCAGTTTATTTTTGCCTCTCCTTTTTCATTGCTTCCCCTCATTTCTCTTTTCTTTCCTTTGTGGTACCTCATTTATTCTCTTACTTCCTATGTTGATTTTCTAAAATCCTTCCTGCTCACCACTGCTGAGTTCCTAGGGAGACCCCAGTTCCAGAAAGGGGGCATAAAGGAAGGCTGGACTCGGGGAGTTGGATGATACACGGGGAAGAGGAACAAGACCTTCCTCCTGGCTTTTGGAAGAACCTCCCTGGCCATCTCTGAGAACCCTCTGCCAAACTGGGATCTGATCTCCCTTCCCGGAGAGAGGAGATGCTTTGAAAAGAGTAATAGGTGGTTTCCACCCAGTGAAAAAGGAACTGTTGGGTCTTATCCCTGCATTCCCCCAGCAAGAAGGCCCCATTATTATTATCATCATCATCATCGATAATAATGGTAACAATAACTGTGATATTTGTTCAGCACTTACTCTGTGTCATACACTGTACCAATCCCCGGGTGAGATTCTAGATATTCAAGTCGGACACAGCTCCCATCCCACGTGGGGCTCAACGTCTAAATAGGAGGAAGAACCGGAATTGAATCCCGATTTTCCAGATGATGAAATAAGGCATAGTGAAGTGACTTGCCCCAGGTCACCCTGCAGACAAGTTGGCAAAGCTGGGATTAGAACCCAGGTCCTCTGCCTCCCAGGCCGGTGCTCTTTCTACTAAGCCACACGCCGTGAATTCATAGTTGTCATTTTGGCAATTTGGTTTCCTGTTGAAACAGAGTTCTCTCTCTGGATATAACTGGGATCATCAGTCTAATCTCCTGCTGGAATTTTCCAGTTCTGGCCGTGACCTAGTCAGTAACCCTTCTGTGTCCCCCACCCCCTGGGAACAGGTAAGAGAAGCAGCGTGGCTCAGTGGTGAGAGCCCGGGCTTGGGAGTCAGAGGCCGTGGGTTTTAATCCCGGCTCCACCACTTGCCTGCCGTGTGACCTTGGGCAAGTCACTTCACTTCTCTGGGCCTCAATTCCCTCATCTGTAAAACGGGGATGAAGACTGTGAGCCCCACGGGGAACAACCCGATGACCTTGTATCTACCCCAGCACTAAGAACGGTGCTTGGCACATAGTAAGCACTTAACAAATACCATTAAAAAAAAAAAAAGCATTGCTGATATTTACTGGCCTGCCCTCTTGAGGCAGTGTTTTGTTTTATGGCCGAGTCTGTTTGCTAGACTAAATAAATTCATTGTAACCCACTCAGAAAATAGTTTCTGTGTAAATGCACCAGGAAACTGTGAGTCTTTAATAATAAGACTGAGGTAACAAAACATTTGAGTTCCAAAAGAAGTGAGAGTTAATTGAACTCACTTAACTAAAGGCAGTGTTCATCTTCAGAACACTTCCAAATTTAATAAAAGGAAACAATTGGCATAATTCTCACTTGAGTACTCCTTGGAGACTTTTTTTTCCATCTGAAATTTCTCCCTTCTTTTGATTTGATTGGTATTTTGTGGAGTGAGAGGATATCACCCATTCTACATCAGACGGGCAGATATGGAATTATTTAGAGTTAGTAGTCATCTTAAAAAACACATCTCCCTGGCTATTTGTTATAAATTTTAAAAATATGGATTCAACTCTGCTATACAAGACCACCTGCAAATGAACTCTTATGATCAAGAAATTCTCATATCCTACTTTGAAGCTGAGAAAACATTAAAATCCACTCCTCTCTCGAGTCATCTTAAACCAGAAGGCCTTTATGACCACAGTGTAGATTAGTGCCACTTATTCAGGGAAACTTCAGTAAATATTAATTGATAATGATTATTTTATGAGTGTTTCACTCAGTTGAGTTAATCTCAGCCATTCTGAATTAGCTCACTTTATTTTTCACAATCTGGATCTTGCACATTTCATTTCATTTCATTTCTAAAAGTGTTAGATGAAATTTTGCAGAGACTTTTTTATTCATCACGAGTGAATGTAAGACATGATTGACATAATTTTCCCTATTTTCAAAAGCATAACTAGCCAAGACCCATATAGTAGTAACAGAAGCAGCGTGGCTTAGTGGAAAGAGCGCGGGCTTGGGAGTCAGAGGACATGGGTTCTAATCCCGGCTCGGCCACTTGTCAGCTATGTGATCTTGGGCAGTGTGGCTTAGTGGAAAGAGCCTGGGGTTCGGAGTCAGAGGTCATGAGTTCGACTCCCGGCTCTGCCCCTTGTCAGCTGTGTGACTGTGGGCAAGTGACTTAACTTCTCTGTGCCTCAGTTCCCTCATCTGTAAAATGGGGATTAAAAGTGTGTGAGCCCCACGTGGGTCAACCTGATTACCCTGTATCTCCCCCAGTGCTTAGAACAGTGCTCGGCACCTAGTAAGCGCTTAACAAATACCAACATTATTATTATTCTCTGTGCCTCAGTTACCTCATCTGCAAAATGGGGATTAAAAGCATGAGCCCCACGTGGGACAACCTGATTACCTTGCATCTACCCCAGTGCTTAGAACATTGCTTGGCACATAGTAAGTGTGTAACCATTACCATAATTATTAATAGTTTTTATTAAACACTTACTGAGTGAGAAGCACTCTACTAGGTGCTGGGAAAGAATACACAAGTCTCAAGATATAAGTATGTGGGGGGAAGGGGACTGACCACAAACACATAATGAATGTTGGAACCTCAAAGCACTAAAATATCATCATCATCATCTTTTTTTATTACTGTATCTGTTAAGCACTGATTATATAACAAGCACTGTTCTAAGCCCTGGGGTAGATACAAGTTAATTGGGTCAGACAGAGTTCCTGTCCCACGTGGGCTCAGAGTCTAAGTAGTAAGGAGAACAGGCATCGAATCCCCATTTTACTGCTGAGGAAACTGAGGCACAGAGAAGTTGAGTGACTCGCTCAAGGTCACCCAGCAGCAGTTGAAATTAGAACCCAGATCGTCCGACTCCAAGGCCTATGGTCTTTCTAGGACGTGAAAAGACGAGGACAGATGCGCAAAATAAAAACGCAAAGCAGGGAGGCTGGAGGAGCAGAATCGCAGGCTCCTCGCAACTCAGAGTCCAAGAGGATTAACCGCTAGAGACTACCCAAGGTTCTACGATTCATGGAGGCCATGCAGTGCAGTTGCTCCATGCTGTGATGGTGGTACAAGACAGGTTGAGGTGGAGGCTTGTGAATTATGTGATGGGTGGGGCCACTATCCTAATACTATGCCATTTCTTGGCAGCAGGTGCGTTTATTTAACATCATGCATCAGATTGGATGCTTTTTACACTTGGCGATATCCCCCAAAGCAAATCTCTATTAGTGTGGGTGAGTGGGGTTAAAATGACCAATGAATAAAGAGCAGGACTGTTCGCTCTGGGTAAATGTATTTAATCTTTCATCTTGCCCGATCCGTGTTATCATTTAAGTACTCCGTTATTCATTCATTCATTCATTCATTCAATAGTCTTTATTGAGCGCCTACTAAGTGCAGAGCACTGTACTAAGCGCTTGGAATGGACAAATCGCTAACAGATAGAGACGGTCCCTGCCCTTTGACGGGCTCACAGTCTAATCGGGAGAGACGGACAGACAAGAACAATAGCAATAAATAGCATCGAGGGGATGAACATCTCATTAAAACAATAGCAAATAAATAGAATCAAGGTGATGTACATCTCATTAACAAAATAAATAGGGTAATGAAAACATATACAGTTGAGCGGACGAGTACAGTCCTGAGCGGATGGGAAGGGAGAGGGGGAGGAGCAGAGGGAAAGTGGGGAGAGAGGGTTTAGCTGCAGAGAGGTGAAGAGGGGGGTAGAGGGAGCAGAGGGAAAAGGGGAGCTCAGTCTGGGAAGGCCTCTTGGAGGAGATGAGCTTATACGTTCCTGCCCCCAAGAAACTAGTAGCCTAATGGAATGAAACAGATGCACGTTTATACTTACGCGGGCTTATAATTGTTAATACAAATTACTTTGTTTGCAGATGTTTTTTTCTGCAACAGTTTATATTTGGGTCTTAAGAAATTTAAGTCGCAATCACATGATGTACCCTGCATGTGTGAGAGAAATCGACAGCTCCCTCCCTCCCCTGGGGAAATGTTCACGTCTTACAGTAATAGTGTAGGGTCTGAGTCTAGTTGGGCTACCGGGGCCATTTTTATGGTGGCATAGGGAAGAGTAGAGAGACACGTGCTTCCCAAA
This sequence comes from Ornithorhynchus anatinus, assembly GCF_004115215.2. NCBI lineage: Eukaryota > Metazoa > Chordata > Mammalia > Monotremata > Ornithorhynchidae > Ornithorhynchus > Ornithorhynchus anatinus. Next base: position 12,139,071 of record NC_041732.1, on the reverse strand, counting down.
ATTGGGTTTTGAAAGAACGCAGATATCGACTGGTGGGATCCGCTATCATGGCTGTAGGCTTCATGTCTGCCAGTTTCCTTTATGCGTGGTATTTTTCTGTTGATCAGATACAGAGCAGCAGTGGTCCTCATAGAGAGAGTCATCTGGTGATGTTTGTGTGTGTGTGAGCAGATTCCCTAATGAGACTAGTGTGTGCATCCCAGTCTGTCGATTTCCTTGAATACTACATTTCAAAGGGATTTTTTTATGATAACCTTGATCCTACAGTCATAAACATGGGTTCAGGTCAGTCGGTAAATGACAACTACTGAGCGCTAACAGAAGCAGCCCACGGACCTGTTTGGAGTGCATCGTCAGTGTTCTGGCTGAAAAGAACATGCCGTTTCATATCATGTTTTTACTGATTGCTAAGATGAAATCAGGAAATTGGTATTTACCAAGGCAGGGACGAGAAGACATCCCCAGCCCCGTGCCCTTGTCTTTTTTACACTCCGAAGCACTCGAGGACATGCTAGTTTATCTGTAACCTTTTGTTTGAAGTGGAGTTGAAGCTTGAGGCCAGAACTGTATGTTAATTCTGGATTTACGCAGACCAACATTTCCAGAGGGCTTTTTTGATTTTGTAGCCGTTGCCTGTCTGCTCACGGTTAGGACTCGGCCCTGTCGTTCCTTTCAGGGTCATCGTTTTTAACTATCATTCATTCAGTCGTATTTGTTGAGAGCTTACTGTGTACAGAGCACTGTGCTAAGCACTTGGGAAAGTACAATATAACAACAAATGGCAACATTCCCTGCCCACAACGAGCTCAGAACTACGTGCTTAGAGCTTTGGAGAACCACCTCCAGAATCCCTGTGCTTTATTCATGTCTAAGGCTTGCTCTCAGTCAAGCTCAGAAGGGAGAAGAAAATGAGGGCTTAAGACCGAAAGTTGATGTAAAGTTGATTTTATACCTGTTCATACTTAAGACTGGAAGCCCCCTGAGGGACAGGAACTGTGTCTGACGATGATTTTCTATCTCCCTTAGCGCTTAGAACGGTACCTGACATAGTAAGCACTTAATAAATGCCACAGTTATTTTGTTTGTGTGAAAAATCTTTTAAGAGCTGGATTTTTTGGAATTACATCTAGATGTGGAATTGAATATGAGTAATAGTAGAACGTATCATAGCATGGAGTAGTGGATAGAGCACGGGTCTGGAAGTCAGAAGGTCATGGGTTCTAATCCCAGCTCCGCCACTTGTCTGGTTTGTGATCTTGGGAAAGTCACTTCACTTCTCTGTGCTTCAGTTACCTCATCTGTAAAATGGGGTTTGAGACTGTGAACCCTATGTGGGACAGGGCCAGTGTCCAGTCTGATTTGCTTGGATCCACTCCAGCACTTAGTACAGTGCCCGGCACACAGTAAGTGCTTAAAAAATACCATAATTATTCTTATCTTAAAGTTTCACGAATGAAAACTTAGCTACTGAAAACTAGGGTGGCAGACCTGAGCCCTAAAGAATTTCCGAGACCAAGTTAGAGGGACCATTTCAGTAATACCGCTAAAACCCTGCCTCAAATACTCCAAGAAGCAAAATAGGTCTTCTCTATAGTCCCACCTCGACTATTGCATCAGCCTCCACGGTGACCTCACTGCCTCTTGTCTCTCTCCACTCCAGTCCTCACTTCTCTCTGCTGCCCAGGTCGTATTTTCTAAAAAAAGGCTTTCAGTCCACATCTCCCCACGCCTCAAAACCTTCAGTGGTTCCCACATCAAAAGAAAATCCTTACCCTCGGCTTTAAAGCATTCAATCACCTTGCCCCCTCCTACCTCTCCTTTCTGATTTCCTACTACAACACAGCCTGTATACTGAACTCCTCCAACACTAACCTTGATTTTGTCTTTCTCACCGCAGACCCCTCACCCACATTATGCCCTTGGACTGGAACTGCTTCACCTTTCATATCCCATGGACAATTTACTCTCCCCACCAAAAAAGCCTTATTAAAATCTCATCTCCTCCTCCTTAGCTTTTCCTAAGCCCTCTTTTCCTCTTTTGCATCACCTGTACTTGGATTTGTAATAATAATAATAATGTTGGTATTTGTTTAGCGCTTACTGTGTGCAGAGCACTGTTCTAAGCGCTGGGGTAGATACAGGGTAATCAGGTTGTCCCACGTGAGGCTCACAGTCTTCACCCCCATTTTGCAGATGAGGTAACTGAGGCACAGAGAAGTGAAGTGACTTGCCCACAGTCACATAGCTGACAAGTGGCAGAGCTGGGATTACCCTTCAAGCTCTGGATATTCACCCACCCTCCACCCCACAGAACTTGTATACGTATTTGTAATTTATATTAATACCTGTCTCCCCTCTGGGTTGCAAGCTTTTCTTTTTGGGTATTTGTTAAGTGCTTTCTGTGTGGTAGGCACTGGAGTAGTTACAAGATAATCAGGCTGGACACAGTCCCTGTCTCTCATGGGGCTCACAATCTTAATCCCCATTTTACAAATGGAGTAACTGAAGCACAGAGAAGTTAAGTGACTTGCCCAAGGTCACACAGCAGGCAAGTGTTGGGGCCAGGATTAGAATCCTGGTCCCCTGACTCCCAGGCCCATGATCTTTCCTCTAGGCCATGCTGCTCCTGGTGGGCAGGGAACGGTTCTACCAGCCTGTGAGCCCGTTGTTGTCTCTATGTGTTCCTGAATTGTACTTGCCGAGCGCTTAGTACAGTGCTCTGCACACAGTAAGCACTCAGTAAATATGATTAAATGAATGAACTCCATTGTATTGTACTCTCCCAAGCGCCCCACACCCATTAAAAAGCCAATAAACGCCATTGATTGATTTATCAATTGATTTCAAGGAATGCAAACTGTTTCAGGTAGTAACTACTGCCGACCACCCTATACCCGCCCCACCCCCCGCCTTTTTTCTGTAGCTAAATTGCCTAGAATTTCTTGATTTTTTTTTCATCTCTGTTCCTTTCAAATCCCTCCACCTTAATTCTTCCCATTCTTCCCAAACTCCTGACATGAAGAGGGAGGAGAGTGGACAGAGCGGGGTGAGTAAAAAGTTCTAAAGTAAGAACGAAGTAGTACGTAAAATAGCTGAACGGCCTTTACTCCCTGTGAGCCTTTTTCATCTGGCCATTCACTGGCTTCAGCCTCTCCTAGCTTGGGATTCGTGGCTTCCCATCCATGTCAGCGGTGTAGCCGTAGAGAGGGTGGCCATGCCTCTGGAAACAAGTAAGCCAGAGACAAGGACTCAAGGGAGATGACCTAGACGCACATCTGTAATAATGTTGGTATTTGTTAAGCGCTTACTACGTGCAGAGCACTGTTTTAAGCGCTGGGGTAGAGACAGGGGAATGAAGTTGTCCTACGTGACCCTCACAGTCTTCATCCCCATTTTACAGATGAGGGAACTGAGGCCCGGAGAAGTGAAGTGACTTGCCCAAGGTCACACGGCAGGCAAGTGGTGGAGCCGGGATTAAAACCCACGGCCTCTGACTCCCAACCCCGGGCTCTTGCCACTGAGCCACGCTGCTTCTCTAGTGTATGATGCAACCCGATAACACTTCATTTATTTAAATATCTGCCTTTCCCTGTAGACTGTAAGCTCCCCGTAGGCAGGGATCACGTCTACCAACTCTACTGAATCGAACTTTCCCTTGCACGTAGTACAGTGCTCTGCGTACCGTAAGAACTCAGTAAATACTACAGATCGCTCAATAACTGCAGGTTTAGGAGTCGCACCAAGGCTCTATAATTTGGTGGAACCCATTGAACTCTCCCGGTATCTCCCAGAAGGAGTTCACCTCTGTGGACAGTCCTGTTATCTTTTAGCATTATCCTACAGTTAATCGTATTTATCAAGTGCTTACTGTGTGCAGAGCACTGTACTAAGCGCTAGGGAGAGTATCAGTCACTTATTGAGTACTTACTATGTGCAGAGCACCGTACTAAATGCTTGGGCCAGGACAACACGGCAATATAACAGACACGTTCCCGGACTAAACGAGCTTACAGTCTAGAGGATACTATAAAAGAGTCGGTAGACCGATTCCCTGCCCACGAGGAACTGACAGTCTGTTTCAGCACGGAGTTGTAGATATAACACAGGTCCGGGAGTCAGAAGGTAATGGGTTCTGATCCCGGCTCCGCCACTTCTCTGCTGTGTGTCCTAGGGCAAGCCATTCACTTCTCTGTACCTCAGTTACCTCATCTGTAAAATGGGGATGAAGAATATGAGCCCTGTGTGGGACATGGACTGTGTCCAACTGGATTTGCTTGTGTCCACTTCAGCACTTGTAAATGCTTAATAATAATGTTGGTATTTCTTAAGCACTTACTTTGTGCAGAGCACTGTACTAAGCGCTGGGGTAGATACAGGGTAATCAGGTTGTCCCACGTGAGGCTCACAGTCTTAATCCCCGTTTTACAGATAAGGTAACTGAGGCACAGAGAAGTGAAGTGACTTGCCCACAGTCACCCAGCTGACAAGGGGCAGAGCCGGGTTTCAAACCCATGACCTCTGACTCCCAAGCCCGGGCACTTTCCACCAAGCCACGCTGCTTCTCATAACAAATACCATAATCATTATTATTTCAGATTAGGCCTTTACCATAGACACTAGGGTTATCTCATGAATTTAGCGCTGCAGGACAGCTGACTCCATTGGCTTCCGTAAGATCCACCAAGGTGAGCCTGTCTTTGTATTAAATGAAATCTTTTCTGCAAACAATAGACTCCGTTCCCATTCGCTCAACAGTGTAATGCGAGGGAGAGCCTGGGCACATCTTCATCTTATTCCCAATTGCCAAGGTCATTGTGTTTCAATAATTTCTTTTATATCGAAATACCATTTGGAATAACTCGTATTCTTCAATTATGCAAGAGAATGATTCCGTCCGTCATAGGGTCATTATTCTTAAATGCTATTGCATTTTAGGCAGCAAAATGTTTAAAGTCAAATCCTCATTATCTGAAGAGAATGTAAATCGACTGGATTTTCATTTTCCCCCCTGATTGTAACAATCTAGTTCTAAAGGCTCACTAATAAGATTGACTAACCTTTGCCTTCACTGAAGAGAGAAATTAAAGCACATATTCATCACGTCCTGTTCCTGGTATCAGAAATTCCCGAGTTGAGACTTTTTTTAAATCTTGAGCTACATAAAGGACTAGCTTCTGCTAGGATTTAAGGCTTATTGAAATTGACCCTGCTAGAGGGCAGAGGGGTGGCCCGAATGACCCACCAGAAGGACAATCAGACCGTTCTAGAATGGAAGAATATATGGAAGCTTGCATTACTGGGAATTATATGTGTGGTTTTCAGAGGAGGATACACTGCACCCCCCAGATGCCATGATGTGATGACTTCATTGTCGAAGACCAGATGGATGGCCTCATTCTTTATGCTTTTGGAGAGCGTATGCAGAGGAGTATAATGCTTCATTCATCAGAAGCTTTATTTTTAGTTTTGTAGAATTCCATGACTCGGCATTTGGGAAATTAAGGCCTCGGTCACACCCAGAAAAGGATTGACTCTTATACCAAAAGTGAATGTTGACTAATGAGGTTTTATAATGGAGCCTATGTAGTTGTCCCTTGGGTTTCGAGATGACGTTCCTGCCTCTGAACCTTATACAGGTGTGGCCGAAAAGATGTGTGAAAGACAGTCCCTACCGCACAGGGAGGGAAGATAATCCTTTCGTTGCCTTTTCAGGGCTGAAATCCAGTGCCGTTTTTGAGCCTACCTAGAAAGAATGAACTATTTGAGGGAGTTTGAATCTTATGCAAATGTGAGCATATTAAGAGTTCAGATAAGAGCACCGAAAATATTTTAGTGCACTGGAAGCAGTTTATCTGAGATTTGGAGGGTGAATTTAATTAACCAGTTGGCACGGTGTTTTGTCCAGTGACGTACAGGCCTGTGTTATGAAAGCTATTGACCCAGAACTGTTAATGACTCTAGAAACTGACTTATAAATCCCTTGATTGTTTTTGCCTCAAGTGCAATCAGGTTTAAATATCCTGAATTTTATCACATTGGAGAGGGCAGTGGGCCCCGAGGTTTGAACTTCGTTCGATTAATTAGCAGCCTCAAACTCTATTTCTGGTAGCATCTTTTTGCCTGTATTAAAATATTTGCCATAAGAGCCACTCTGCCTATGAAATTACAGGTAAGCCAGGCAAAATTTCAAATTAGATTCAAAACCAATAGCATAAAAACACACGAACAGATATTGAAATACATGGAGTGGGTAGCCTGGATGATTATAAGGATTTTGTAATTATATCGCTCCCTCACTGTGACTAATCTCGAACATTTGGACACATTTTTTCCATCATATTTTTGTTCTCTTTCCTCCTTCCTGGCTTCCCCATCAGAGCTGTTGCAGAGAGCAGCCTGAATGCACTTCTTTGCCTCCAGATCACTAACACTCTATTCTCAAACTGTAAATGTTTTTTAGACCCCGAGTCCCATGTAGGCCAAGGTCTGTGTTTGACATGATTATCTTTTATATACCTCAGCGCTGAATACAGTGCTATAGTAAGTGCTAAGCCGATTATCATTATTATTACTAAAAGTAAACATAAATTAGTTTCCCTCAGCATCCCTCAGTAAACAGTGGGTTGAGGATAAGGTCTGTGTGTTGGCGGGGGAAGGGGGGGGCGGAATTCCTAAAACTTCCCTGGAAAACAGACACTACTGTTTTTTTTCCCTTTTAAAAACTTTCCACTTGGCATTTTCCCTGAAAACAAGCCGTGTCCCAGACACATTGTATGATCATGCTTTCTCTGATGATACTGGAAATTTTCTTTATCCTTCAAAAGACCTTCTGACTTAACTTTTGTCTTAACGTCCTTTAAACAGATGATAAACTGCAGCTGCCAGATCCACAGACCTAAAAAACTAAAAGGGGAGGCTCTCCCAGATGGTTCTAATAAGAAGAAGAAAACAGCAAAGGGTGGAGTAGGGGGAATGGAACCAAATTTCAGGGCTGAACTTTACTGAAATTTTGGTTTCAATGGAAAGGGAAAAATCTGTTCTATCAATAGAAACTTTTTGTTTTTCTTCAGATTCCTTTTAAGCATTCAGCTATCGTGCTGCTGTTACTCTTTTTCATGTACATCTGTCGTCTTACAGGACTCTGCCTTTCAGTCAGAATTTCCATTACCAGGACTATAAACCCACCCACAGGATTTAGGGAAATATTACAAAGCATTCTCTGAAAAACCAGTTTTAATTCTCCCTGTTGAATGTCTGGGTTTCAGATTGTAGCGGACAACAGAACAAAGGGACCCAGTGGATTTTTTTTTTAAAAGAAACTGCTACGTCGATGCTCTTTTAGAGGAAAGGAATGAAGAAAATATATTGAATTAGTTTTCTATTTTGCTGAATTTGAACGTCCCTTGAAAACTGGAAACTCTAACCTCTTGGCATACGAACCGTTTTTAGACACTACCCGTTGTAATATGGGAGAGGTTTCGGCTTTGTAGATGATAAGAACTAATGCTAGCTTCTTCTCTCCCTGTTTTCATCAAATGATCTTCCTTGTGATGTTTAGAGGGAGTTTGAGGGGCTTAGAGTTTACAGAGATGACTGCCCCGCTTCCTGTACTTTACGAGTTCGGTCTTTTATGGCTGTGGGGAAAGGAATTCTTTAACAGGGCTCGCATGGCTGTGGGCCAAGCTGACTTCCGGGTTGGTGTTTCACTCAAACTAAATCAGTCCCTTGGCATACAGAATGTGGCGCAATCTTGTGATTTTTGAAGGCATGTTTTCGATACACGAAGCCTTTTTAAATTTTTGTTGAGCTGGCGGTTGCTATAAATAGCAAATGGGACGTTGGAATTTTGCAGTCTTGTTGGCAAAACTACTATCCCCCTCATAAGGCTGGAGTTCAAAAAGCCCAATGTGTAGAGATATAGATATGGTGGTACCATCTCTTTCACCCAAAACTTCCAGTTGTTGCCAACTCTTAGCAACTGGCAGACAGTATGGGAGCACCCCGCCGGGGAACACCTTCCCCTCTTCAAATCCGCCAGACAATGACTGTCCCCCTTCAGACTCTCACTTAAGGCACATGTCCTCCAAAAGGCCTTCCCAGATTAATCCCCACTTTTCCTGATCTCTCTGAGCCTTCTGCCTCACCCTGACTCGCTCCCTTTACTCTTACCCCCTCTTCTCCCCTTTGACCGTAAAGAGCTTCCTCCTTCCCCTCCGTTTCCTGGGGGTCTGCTTGAGTGTGACTGGGTTGGAAAAATGAGCTCTCAGCAGGGCTTTAGGGCAAGGGGGAACCAGGGCAAGAGTGACCTTATGTTCTCAAACATAATGGGAATTCAACTACTGTAAATTCTAAATCCATTCTAATGACAGGAGGCAGTGTGGTCTAGTGGAAAGAGCACAAGTCTGGGAGTCAGAGGACCTGGGTTCTAATCCCAGCTCTGATTGCTCTGTGACTTTGGGCAAGTTACTTAATAATTGTATTTGTTAAGCACTTTGTGCCGAGCACTATACTAAGCACTGGAGTAAAAGTCCCCCATGGGACTCACAGTCTAAGTAGGAGGGAGAACAGGTTTTGAATCCCCATTTTGCAGATGAGGGAACTGAGGCACAGAGAAGTTAAGTGACTCGAGCAAAGTCACACAGCAGGTCTGTGTCCAACCTGATTAACTTGTATCTACCCCAGTGCTTAGAACAGTACTTGACCCATAAGGAAGCACTTAACAAATGTCATAATTGTTGGGTGATGAAATTGCAGAATGTGATATATTTCCACTATAACGGTGTTTTTCAAAGAATGTTCTCTTCCCCACCCCACCTTTTTGTCTCCCTATCCCCCAATCTTCATCCTGTGACTTATTGTCTCTCCTCCCTAAAAAATGAAGGACCCTGGGGAACATACCATTCTTTTGACATCTTTCCAGCCCATTAGCTAGTAATGGGGATGCAGGAATCTGTCTTACAATTTATGTGGTCTCTTACCCCCAAAATAATAATAATAATAATGATAAATGTAGTATTTGTTAAGCACTTACTGTGTGCCAAGCACTGTTCTAAGCACTGGGGTAGATACAAGGTAATCAGTTGGGACATAGTCCGTGTCCCTCATGGGGCTCACAATCTTGATCCCCATTTTATAGATGAGGTAACTGAGGCCCAGAGAAGTGAAGGGACTTGCCCAAGATCACACAGCAGACATGTGGCAGACCCTGGATTAGAACCCACAACCTCTGACTCTCAGGCCTGTGCTCTTTCCACTGGGCCACGCTGCTTCTCTTCACAAAAGAATAGCAGCGTCAAGGAAGAGTTCTAGGGGGTGTCCAGGAAAGTGGCAGGCTTGCCCAGGGCCTCTAGAACGTTTCGGATGCTTCTCATGGAGGAGGTTTCCAGTGGCATCATGCAATGCAGCCAATCTTTCAATCAGTCAATCGGTGATATTTATTGAGCGCTTACTGGATGTAGAGCACCATACTAAGCTCTTGGCAGAGGAAGCAGCGTGGCTCAGTGGAAAGAGCCTGGTCTTCGGAGTCAGAGATCATGGGTTCGACTCCCGGCTCTGCCACTTGTCAGCTGTGTGACTGTGGGCAAGTCACTTCACTTCTCTGTGCCTCAGTTACCTCACCTGTAAAGTGGGGATTAACTCTGAGCCTCACGTGGGACAACCTGATGACCCTGTATCTCCCCCAGCGCTTAGAACAGTGCTCTGCACATAGTAAGCGCTTAACAGGTACCAATATTATTATTATTATTAGATACATTTCCTGCCTACGAGGAGCTTACAGGAGAAGTATCATGGGATCTGTCAAGCTTTCCAGTGATACTGCTGATTTTACCTCATATTAGTCTGCATTGCCATCGATTAGACTGTAAGCCCGTCAAAGGGCAGGGACTGTCTCTATCTGTTGCCGACTTGTTCATTCCAAGCGCTTAGTACAGTGCTCTGCACATAGTAAGCGCTCAATAAATACTTTTGAATGAATGAATTGCCTAGAGCCCCAGGGCCCAAAAAACCATGGGCGATGGCAGGCAGGCAAGAAGCCTTCCTGGACTTCTTCCTCGGCCCAGACTCTTGCTGCTAGTAGAAGGGCCTGAAAAAGGGGGGAGTTGGGACGCAGGATGAATCACCGTGGTCCTGGAGAACTATCTCCCCAGCACTTCGGGGACCGGGTTACTCCTGAATCGAAATGGACTCCTTTGTCCAGTGACCATCGCAGCCATGGGGAGTGCCAATTATGTAGGTTAAAACATAATTTGTTTGTATCGATGTCTGTCTCCCTCACTCTAGACTGTAAGCTCGGTGTGGGCAGGGAGTACGACTGTTTATTGTTGGATTGAGCCTTCCCAAGCGCTTAGTACAGTGCTCTGCACACAGTAAGCGCTCAGCAAATACAACCGAATGAATGATTGAATGAACATAATGATAAGTCAGGTGTCCGTTAAGCACTTACAGTGTCAAGCACTGGGGGGGGGGGGGGGGGCGATAACAATACAATCAGATAACCCTCTTTTCCCCCTTTCCCTCTGCTCCTCCACCTCTCCCTTCCCATCCCCACAGCACTGTACTCGTCCGCTCAACTGTATATATTTCCATTACCCTATTTATTTTGTTAATGAATTGTACATCGCCTTGATTCTATTTAGTTGCCATTGTTTTTACGAGATGTTCTTCCCCTTGACTCTATTTATTGCCATTGTTCTCGTCTGTCCGTCTCCCCCGATTAGACTGTAAGCCCGTCAAACGGCAGGGACTGTCTCTATCTGTTGCCGACTTGTTCATTCCAAGCGCTTAGTACAGTGCTCTGCACATAGTAAGCGCTCAATAAATACTATTGAATGAATTAATCAGATCAGATGCTGTCCCTGATCCACACGGGATTCAGTCTTAGAATGGAGATAACTAAAAACATAATTAAGAAATCAAATCGATAAATAAAAACGCAAACGCCAGGCAGTTTTTCCACAAAGAATAGAAAATCAAAGTTCAGAATTTTCCCACCTAATCTGGTGTGCCCTTTTGAAAATTCAGCCTTCTCCAAAGTGATGGACTTAGTAGTTGTCAATATTTATGTGCCTCTCGGTAGAAAAACCAACTTAAAGCCTGGAAAGTTGGAAAGTTCAGACTTTCGTAATGATGCTTACTTGGCAGATACTGTTCTGGATGTTAGGAAAATGCAGTCAAGCTATAGTGTCTTCTGTGATCTAAACACACGAGAAACTTAATGAGTTTATTTGATTTGTTATTTCCCTGTTAAACGGATTAGCTTGAGAGTTATTTACTCCATAGGGGGATATAAAGAAACATTGATTGGGTTTTATTAAGTGTTATATTGTTATCGAGTGATATGATTAATGCGGTCCCACACTTCATTTTGCATCATTGTATTTGACTGAATTACAGGGGTTGGATGCTGCATTAAAACAAATTAAATTGCCAATATCGAGGGATAGTTACAGAACCAATTGCTTTCCATATTTTAAATGAATCCTGATCGAAAATGCCGGGCCATTCAGAGGTGTCCAGATTAAATTCATGGGGAATGTTAAATGCTATCTAGCAAGAAAACAGAATGCTCTGATCTCCCCCATTAGATTGAAAACTCCTTGTGCGCAGAGAATGACTCCCTGCTTTCTGTTGGGTTTAGTCCAGTGTTTTGCACACAGTAGGAACTCAGTACTGCACTCAGTAGTACCTTTATTCGTATTTTCACGTCAGGTGAATACCTGTCTGACTGTTTTGAGGGGAGGTAATCATACTGATTTTTCTATCACTCTTACCTGGTGGTTACGAGGGGGGTTCGCTTGGTTCGTTCCTCCTGACATAAACTCCTTAGATGTAGTGGCCTCAAATCATAATTGAGAATAGTGATTTCTGTTTCAAGTATTCTCACTTCAGAAATCTCACCCGCTTCATTGCAGGGTGGAATACGTTCCCTTCCTTTCTGCAGTTGGGAAATCTTCCAGCCAAACCCACTGAACATTTCAAGTCATTTCATTTGATGTCAAAAGACTAAGCAGTGTCCCATGTACAGGAATTTAATCTCCTGGAAAGAGTACGAGCCTGGGAGTTAGAGGACCTGGGTTCTAATACCAGCTCCGCCACTTGTCAGCTCTGTGACCTTGGGCAAGTTACTTAACTTCCCTGTGCCTGTCACCTCATCTGTAAAATGGGAATTAAGACTGTGAGCCCCCACCAATCAGTCGCACTACTCGAGTGCCTAATGTCTGTGGAGAGCACTCTACTAAGCATTTGGGAAAGAACAGTATATCAGAGTTGGTAGACACATTTCCTCCCCACATTGAGTTTACAATCTACCCCCCAGTGTGGGACATGAACTGTGTTCAACCCTGTGTGCACCCCAGCACGTAACGTACAATGCTTGGTTTATAGTAGGCTCTGAACAAACACCCGTTTTTTAGAAAATTGCATTATTGCAAAATCAAAATTTTCCCAAGAGTGTTTTAAATAATACACCATCCTCAGTCAAGCTGGAAAGTGTCAACGAAGTTAAATTCTCAAGGTTTTCTACTTCAGAGAGGAGCAGAGATGGTGGGGAGAAATCCCTCTCCGGGCAGAACTTGGACCCGGTTCCTGAAAAACTGTCTAAAGTCGGAAGTGCAGTAACTCGGAACCAATTTTCTCATAGGAACCAAATGTTATAAAGGGAATTGTTCCCTCCTATTCTGTTTCTGTTGGGGGTTTTTTTATGATTTTTTTCCGAGTTACCGCACTTTGATTTAAGACAGTTTTTCAGGAACCGAGTCCAAGTTGTGCCCGGAGAGGGATTTCACCTCACTGCCCCTACTCCCCTCTGAAATAAGGGAAAGTTTAACTTCTTTGACACTTTCCAGCTTGACTCAAGTAAGCTTGGGCAGGAATGTGTCTCTTTGTTGTTATATTGTACTCTGCCGAGTGCTTAGTCTATTGCTTTGCACACAGCATGGGCTCAATAAATACAATTGAATGAATGAGTGGTGTACTATTAAAACACTCTTGGGAGATTTTTCTGGTTGTTTTGTTTTTGAGACAGCTAATGTCATTGCCAGTGGCTGCTTCCCTGCGCACAGTAAGCGCTCAATAAATACGATTGAATGAATAAATGAATGAGTTCCGAGTCCTTGCTGTCCGAAGCCCCAGAACCAGGAGCCTGGACCAGACGGTGATGTGGGGGAGGGAGGAGGAAGACAGGGGCAGTCAATCAATCAATGGTATTTACTGAGTGCTTACTGTCTTTGGAAGGCCAAATGACTTGACTTAGATTAGCGTATTTCGGACACATCATCAGGAGGACTGATTCTCTGGAGAAGGTGCTAATGCTAGGAAAAGCTGCAGACAGGCAGCTAGATGGGTAGAAACCATGAGGACAATACCGGAAGAACCGTTAGCAGGGTTACGGATAATGGCAGAAGATAGGACCTTCTGGAGAAAATATGTCCAGAGATCCGCTATAAATCGGAAACAACTCGCCGGCATTTGATGACGCTAATACTGTTGGCAGAAAACCAAATTAAGTGCTTGGGAAAGTACAGTACAGCAGAGTAGGCGAACATGACCCCTGCCACAGGGAGCTTCCAGACTCCCCAAATGTTGTCCCCACCCCAGTTTAGCCTCTGCCCATTTTTTGCCTGCCTAGAAGCTATTCGATAATAAGGGCAGTTTCTCCCATTCTCCCACCTCTACTGTATTTTGTGCCTCCAAGCCCATAGTACAGTATCCTGCACACAGTAAGTATTCAATAAAGATCATAGGGCAGTGGAATGAGCAGTTATTCAGTCATTCAGTCGTATTTATTGAGCCCTTACTGTGTGCAGAACACTGTACTAAGCGCTTGGAAAGTACAATTCAGCAACAAAGAGAGACAATCCCTGCCCAGAACCCCTTCTGAAATCCAACCTCCTCCAGGAGGCTTTCCCTGGTTAATTTTTCTTCTTTCCAGGTCACATCCTCCATTATCATTTCTGCACTTTTATGCTAGTCGTGTTCATATATTCAGTTGCTGTTAATAATGATAGTCATAGTAATAGCGGTATTTTTTAAGCACTTGCTGTGTGTCAAGTATTGTATTCTGCACTGAAGTAGGTACAAGGTAAACAGGTCGGACACAGTCCCTCTCCCACATGGGACTCAAAGTCTAAGGGGCAGGGAGAGCAGGTTTCTCCAGTAAACTGAGGCCCAGAGAAGTAAAGTGACTTGCCCAAGGTCACAGAGCAGGCAAATGGCAGAGCCAGGTTTAGAACCCAGGTCCTCTAACTGCTCGGCCCTTGCTCTTTCCACTAGGCCACTCTGCTTCTCCGATTATGGCTATTTCAATCTTCCCTCAGTATTGAAACAAGGAAGATGGGTGCGTATTACAACCATTTCATTTTCCCGGTGGGAAGAGTTCAGTAGAAATTTTAATTCAGAAGCTGATGGGAAGATATGATTTATCCATAATCAATGTAGTAAATTAAGAAAAGAGATTTTGCAGTAAGCATAAATTTTCTCATATAGGCTAATGGTTTTTAATATGAGGCTGTCATTTGACATTTCAGATCTTAAAAACTAAAGCAAAATAATCATTTCCATTTTCCTCCATTGTTGTTGAGCATAAATTCTCTGCTCTGGAATCCCTGCATTAAAAGCAGTATTGATTGGAATGCTGGGAATGACAGCCTAACTTTCATCGGCTTTAATGGACTGTCACAGTACACTGAAAGTGATGCACAGATTTGCACAGTTTATTAAAAACCTAATTCCTGTGAGTGAATCACAACCAAAGTTCTATCTGTCCTATTTTCCATTAATCAAATTTTGAAAATGAAAACCTTCAAAATAATTCTACCTATGGTTCTTCGCTTTCTCATCCATATTTTCACCCATCTTGACCCCTTCTGCTTTCCCGAATCCATTTAGGGCTCATGAAAGAGAAGACGACCTCACTCACAGGCATTATCCATTCACATGATGTCATTGCTTCACCCGGCAATAAACCTGCCACCTCGGTTCGTGGGCTTCCTCTCTCCCTCTCTCTGTACCTCTCTCCCTCTGTCCCTTTTCCCCTCTGTTTGATGGTACTTGTTAAGCGCTTATTGTGGGTCAAACACTGTTCAAAATGCTGGGAGAGGTACAAATCACTTTGATCGGACACAGTCCCTGTCCTGCATGGGACTCACAGTCTTAAGCGTGAGGGTGAACAGGTATCCAATCCCCATTTTTTCAGGTGAGGAAACCGAGGCATAGAGAAGATAAGTGATTTGCCCAAGGTGACACAACTAACAATTGGCAGAGCCGGGATTACAATCCAGGGCTTCCGACTCCCAGACCCGTGCTCTTTCCACTTTGCCATGCTGCTTCCCTCTCTCCTTATCCCTCTGTCCCCCTTACCCTCTTTCCCTCTCTCCCTCTGTTCTTTCTGTCTGTCTCTCTCCCTCCCTCCCAACCTTCCTCTATCTCTCTCCTTGGTACTCAAGTGATAGTGATAATCTTCTAGACTGTAAATTCCTCCTGGAGACTGTAAGCTGCTTGTGGACAGGGAGCATGGCTACCAACTCCGTTGGTTTGTACTCTCCCAACCACAGGGCTCTGCACACAGTAAGCGCTCAATCAATATCATGGATTCGTTGGTTGATAGTGAAAGTGCATTCAAGAGTACATACTCTCATGACTGGATCCATTCCACATGTTTACTGACTCTGTTGGGTTGTACTGTCCTAAGCACTTTACTCAATATATAGAATTGATTGATTGAAGATCCCCCACCCACCCTTCACCCTGCTGATGAATTTGCCATGCACAGTGTTTATTGTGGTTTTCTTATTTTCCTCTCAGCATCTTGATCTTCCTGAAGTAGTAGTAATAGCATTTGTTGAATGACTTCTGGGCATTAAGTGCCTGGGAAATATAGAACAAACAATTCTCATGCTCCCTGCCCACAAGAAGCTTGTACAGTAATGGAGAAGACAGGCATAAAATTATGTACATGTAATTGTGTGTACAATTGAATAAACACACGTATGTGGTGAGGATGAATATAAATTATTACAAAAGGCCTAAAGAAGGTGATGGGTTTATATGAGTTGAGGGCAAGCAACTAATTGGTGAAAGCTTTTTTGCAGAAATGGAATTTCAAGAAGGCTGTGATTAAGGGGAGAGTTGTAATTTGTGGAATTTGGAGAGGGAGGGAGTTCCGTGCCAGGAGAGCAGGGGATGGAGGAGGGGAAATTGAGGAGAGCACGCCCTTTCCTATTGCTTCTTGCTAGACTGGCCTATCTCTTATTGAATAATCTCCCCATGCCCTGCTATTTTGAGACACTATTATATATTCATTCAATAGTATTTATTGAGCGCTTACTATGTGCAGAGCACTGTACTAAGCACTTGGAATGTACAATTCGGCAACACATAGAGACAATCCCTGCCCATTGACGGGCTTACAGTCTAATCGGGGGAGACACACAAAAACAAGACAACTTAATCACGATAAATAGAATCAAGGGAATGTACACCTCATTAACAAAATAAATAGGGTAATAAAAATATATACAAATGAACACAATGCTGAGGGGAGGGGAAGGGAGGGAAGAGGAGCAGAAGGAAAGGGGGGAAAGGGGGCTTAGCTGAAGGGAGGTGAAGGGGGGAAGGAGGAGGGAGCAGAGGGCGGAGGGGGAGCAGAGGGAGCAGAGGGAAAAGGGGAAGCTCAGTCTGGGAAGGCCTCTTGGAGGAGGTGAGCTCTCAGTGGGGCTTTGAAGAGAGGAAGAGAGTTAGTTTGGCAGAGGTGAGGAGGGAGGGCATTCCTGGACAGCGGGAGGACGTGGCCCAGGAGTCGACGGCGGGACAGGCGTGATCCCGAGATGGTGAGGAGGTGAGCGGCAGAGGAGCGGAGCGTGCAGGGTGGGCAGTAGAAAGAGAGAAGGGAGGTGAGGGAGGAGGGGGCAAGGGGATGGAGAACCTTGAAGCCCAGAGTGAGGAGTTTTTGTTTCGTGCGGAGATTGATAGGCAACCACTGGAGGATTTTAAGGAGGGGAGTGACACGCCCAGAGCATCTCTGCAGGAAGATGAGCCGGGCACCGGAATGAAGAATAGACGGGAGTGGGGAGAGACAGGAGGAAGGTAGATCAGAGAGAAGGCTGACACAATAATCCAGCTGGGATATTATGAGAGCTATAATGATGGTATTTGTTAAGCACTTACTCTGAGCAAAGCACTGTTCTAAGCGTTGGCGGGGGGGATACAAGGTGATCAGATTGTCCCATGTGGGGCTCACAGCCTTAATCCCCATTTTAGAGATGAGGGAACTGAGGCACAGAGAAGCGAAGTGACTTGCCCAAAGTCACCTAGCTGACAAGCGGCAGAGCCGGGATTAGAATCCATGACCTATGACTCCCAAGTCCGGGCTCTCTCCACTGAGCCACGCTGCTGTTTGCCCTCATTTGTGCACCATTTCACCTTGCCATATGTTGAGTATAATAATATAGTATTAAAGTGGTATAGTATTATTAAGAATTCTAGACTAGTAAGCTCACTGTGGGCAGGGAACACGTCCACGGTATAGTGCTTTTCACAAAGAAAGTGCTCAATAAGCGGCCTGGCTAAGTGGATGGAGCACAGGCCAGAGAGTCAGAGCAAGCAAGCAAATTCAGGTGTATAGGTGACAAGGGAGGGAGAGGGAGTAGGAGGAATGAGGGCTGAGTAGGGGAAGGACTCTTCGAGGAGACGTCATTTTAGTAAGGCTTTGAAGGTGGGAAGAGTGGTGAGATCTGTCATATATGGAGAGAGTTCCAGACCAGAGGGGGGATACGGGCAAAGGGTGGGTGATGAGATAATCAAGATGGAGATACTGTGAATAGGCTGATACTGGAGGAGCGACAAGTGCGGGATAGGTTGTAGTATGAATCAGCCAAGTAAGGTAGGAGGGGTTAGGCTGATTGAGTGCTTTAAAGCCATTAGTAAGTAAGTGGATGGGCAATTACTGGTGGTTCTTGAGGAGGGGGGAAACCCGGGCTCAACTTTTTTTTTAGAAAAATGATCCAGCCAACAGAGTGAAGTATAGACCCGAGTGGGAAGAGGCAGGAGGCAGGGAGACAAGGCCTTAGTACAGTGCTTTGCACACAGTAAGCACTCGATAAGTGGCATGGCGAAGTGGATGGAGCACGGGTCTGATTGTCAGAAGGACCTGGGTTCTAATCCTAGATCCACCATACATCTGCTGTGTGACCTTCGACAAGTCACTTCACTTCTCTGGGCCTCAGTTACCTCATCTGTAAAATGGGGATTAAGGGTGTGAGTCCCATATGGGACATGAACTGTGTCCACCCTGATTAACTTGTATCTACCACAGAACTTAGAATAGTGCTTGCCACATAGTAAGCGTTTAACAAGTACCATAAATATTATTAATAAATACGATTGAACAAATGAATCAGTGAAGAGGCCAATGAGTAGTCAGGGTGGTATAGGAGAGTCCTCGGATCAGTATAGTAGCAGTGTGGATAGAGAGGAAAGGGCAGATTTTAGTGATGTCTTGATGGTAGAACTGACAGGATTTTGTAATAGATTAAATACCTGGGTTGAATGAAAGAGACGAGGCAATTGTGATGTCAAAATCACAGGCATGTCAGTCAGGAAGGAGGTGGCGTTGTCTACAGTAATGGGAAAGTCACGGGGAGGACAGGATTTCGAGGGGAAGATAAGGAGTTCTGTTTCGGGTCAAGGGTTCTGTTTCGGATCCGATCCGTTAAGCTTGAGATGTCAATGAGACATTCAAGTAGAGATGTCCTGAAGACAGGAGAAAATGTGAGGCGGGAGAGGAAAGGGATTTGGAAATCATCTAGGTAGAGATGGTAGTCAAATTCTTAGAATAAGCTTTCTCTAAGGTACAGCTGGGAGATCTTGATATTGATCCTCGCATTTCCTTTGTATCTGTTGCAAACAAAGGCTTCTTCCTCTTCAGGGTTAGCTCTTGAGTTCTTCTGGACCAAAACACTGGTATCAAGGAGACAGGTTGGGACAAAGACAGAGAAAAGGAGAAAGGAATGAATGAAAAAAGTATGGCTTATGTAAACTAGATGCCCCATATTTGTTTTCAGAGCATGTAAATGGCAGATAAAGTCTGTGCCTAATTTGTGTATTTCTGAACTATACATTGGCGATAATCAGTCACCGTTATTTATTGAGTGCTTACTGTGTGCAGACCACTGCACTAAGCACTTGGGAGACTACAAGATAAGAGAGTTGGTAGACACCTTCCCTGCCTGCAAGAAGATTCCAGATTAGAGTCTAGTTATGGCTGTCGTGGGACTCTTTCTGGGAACCTGACATTCTCACACACCCTTTCCTTGGGCCTCCCTCCCCACAGATCAATGTTGCCAAAGCTAGATTTCGAAACAAAGAAATAAAGAAAAACTGCAAAGGTCAAGTACTGGGAAATTAAATTCCAAATCATCTCCCCATGTCAAAAAAGGGCAGCTTTTTGGAAGAAAAATGCAGAACAGATTTCATTTATTTTTCTATGTATACTAGTCAGATGAGTTCAACTCAAGTCCTCTCTCTCTGAGTTTCCACATCATTCCTTAAAAGTCAGTCTAGAGTAATATTTATTCCTAATAAAGGCAAACACACAGCATTCCAAGAGGCAAGAAAAGAAAAGCATTTTTCCATGACATTCCAAATTTATGTAAGTAACCATACAGTTGTGCTCTTTATGACCGGGCATGTAAAGATAGGCTTGGGTCAAGTTTGCTCCTTGAGAGTTTATATGACAAAATGAGTCTTACCTCATGCATTTGAAGTACAGATTTCTAACTTGGGTAAAAAGAGGCAGGCTTTTGCCTTTGGAAAAATGGAATCTGTTACAGGTTTTTTAGTAATATATAGCACTGTTTTCAGGATGAGGATCTGAAATGTAAAACTCACCTCTTCCAGATAGAAAGCTTGGTTCACCCAGAAGTTTTACAGAATATTAGAGAGGAAAAAAGCAATAAAAGTGTATGCTGCATATCTTGGATCAGTATCCAACTCTTTCCTGAGCCAAATTCCCCAATGTGAACTCAAATTGCCCAACTATCTAAACCAAATTTGACTAAAAATTCCTTCCTCCCCTTTAAAAACATACAAAACAAAGCAAAAAAAAAATGGTTGCCATAGAAACAGAGCACTGCCTGCTTCAAGAAAAGAATACTATTGATTAAGTAAGTCTGGGAAATCTATCTCAAGAAGCATTCACAGACTTTTATTTTTTTTTTTTAACCTTGACAAAAAAATTTAAGACTGGCTGCTTAAGCTATTCAGTGGAGCAGCTCCTAGTTCATTAATATTTGGTACATTTTCCCTTTTAAGCTGAAATTAGCTTCTTAATTTTAAAAGAATAGAGGATGCCTGAAGGGGCAGTAAACAAACCAGGAGGTTTGTTGTTGTTTTTTTTATCTCAAATAAGAAAGAAATCCCCGAGTTGCACAGTGTGTCAACCTTATAAGTACTTTTGGATTCTAAGTTATGTCACCAAATGTTTAGTGAATATCACAGACATGAGATTTTAATGAAAATGAGGCAGAAAGGTGTTTTCTGCCATCAGTCAGTGGTACCTGTTGAGCACTTAATTACATATAAAGTACTGTATTAAACATTTGGGAAAGTAGAGTGCAGCAGAGTTGGGACACAGGATCTCTGCTGTGTTTAATCAGCCATCCCAGAACTTGGGTTT
The DNA here is from genome assembly GCF_004115215.2 of Ornithorhynchus anatinus. Classification (NCBI taxonomy): domain Eukaryota; kingdom Metazoa; phylum Chordata; class Mammalia; order Monotremata; family Ornithorhynchidae; genus Ornithorhynchus; species Ornithorhynchus anatinus. The sequence goes on along the minus strand of NC_041732.1, from coordinate 12,118,400 downwards.
GAAAGAGGGAAGTCCTTTTATTCCCCCCACAACTACTAGTTCAATCTTTAGTGAGGTTGGCTTCTGTTAGTAGTGCCAGAGAAGCATTATAGCCTAGTGGAAAGAACATGAGCCTGGAAGTCGAAAGTCCTGGGTTCTAATTCCGGCTCTGCTGATTGCATGCTGCATGATCTTGGGCAAGTCACTTAACTTCTCTGTGCCTCACTTCCCTCAATTGCAAAATGGGGAGAAAATACCCCTTCTCCCTCTTACTTAGACTGTGAGCTCCATGCAGGACTGGGACAGTGTCTAACCTAATTAGCTTGTGCCTACCCCAGTGCTTAGATTAGTGCAACAATGATTGATGCGTAGTAAGTGCTTATCAGATACCATTTCTGCAGCTCCCTTCCACGAAGTCTCTTTATATTAAGTGGAAGAAGTGAAATCCAAGGTGAGCTGGGAGAGTTTGGCAGATAGTATAGGAGTTTATTCCAAACAGAGTGGGAGAGGGTAGAGCCAACAGTGAGAGTCATAGATAACTTGGCCGGAGGGGAAGGAAAGGAGAGAAGATTAACAAGAGATGAAAGGAAATGTTAGCCAAGGTAGACCCACGGGAGAAGGCTTTGAAGCCAAGAAGGAGCATTTCCTCAAGGTCTCTATGCAGTTGCCTAAGGGGGATAAAGTTTAAAATTAACTGCCTGACTGCAGTGAGTGGCAGTGAATGGATTGGGAGAGTGTTTCTTTCTCCACCTCCCCCCCCCAACCCAGATAAACTAAACCAGAAAAACCTCTTCAGACCACACTTCACTCTTGTTGCCCAAATCATTTTTCTGAAACCTCGTTCTGCTTGCATCACCCTGCTCCTCACAAACCTCTAATGGTTGCCCATTCCTGTCTGCATCAATCAATCAATGGTGTTTATTGAGCACTTACTGTGCGCAGAAACTATTGACTGTTGGCCTTGAGGCATTCAATCAAGTCTCTCCCTCCTGCTTATCCACTCTTCTCCCCCCACACCCCAACTCACATATTTTATTTCTCTCAAGATAGCCGACTCACAGTGCGTCCGCAAACCACTTGCTCATGGCCTCTCCGCTCCCTGCTCTTTCACATCTGACAGACCACCGTTCTCCCCATTTGGATAGCAGTTTTTCTCCTCCAGAGACTTTCCCCAGTTAATTCCTAATTACATCGCCCTGTATCCCTCCAATAATCCCTTCAGCACTCCCTAGCCACCTTAATACTTGGAGGCTCACACCCTCCTGGAACATTGGCGTACAGTACATATCCGTACATAGTAAGCGCCTAACTAATTATAATAATAATAATGTTGGTATTTGTTAAACGCTTACTATGTGCAGAGCACTGTTCTAAGCGCTGGGGTAGATAAAGGGTCATCAGGTTGTCCCACGTGAGGCTCACAGTCTTAATCCCCATTTTACAGATGAGGGAACTGAGGCACAGAGAAGTTAAGTGACTTGCCCACAGTTCCACAGCTGACAAGTGGCAGAGGCAGAATTCGAACCCATGGCCTCTGATGCCCAAGCCCGGGCTCTTTCCACTGAGCCACGCTGCTTCTCAATACTATACCACATACCACAAATACCATAGTTATTCTGTTTTTCGTGCTCTGTTGCTTCCTCCTCTTTGCAATCCATCTAAAAGTCTGCCTCTCACAGTAGATTTTAAGATCCTGAGGCAGGGGTCATGGCTACTACTTTCATGGCATTCTCCCAACTATAGGGCTCTAATCAGTCAATCAGTGGTATTTATTGAGTGCTTACTCTGGGCAGAGCATTGTAATCGGTACTTGGGAAAGTACATTACAGCAGTTGACAGGTGTGATTCCTGCCCACAAGGAATATACAGACTACAGGGGGAGACTGGACATTAAAGTGGATTAGGGAGAGAGACAATGGTAGAGTATAAGATTATTTACATAAGTATTGTGGGAATGGAGTGAGTATCAAGGTGCTTAAAAAGGTGCACAGCCAGATTTGACATGGAAGGGAGGGCGTATGGGGAAATGCAAGGCTTAGTGTGGGAAGGCCTTTTGGAGATGTGAATTTAGGAGGAATTTGAAAGTCGAGAGAGTGGTGGACTGTCAGATATGAAGTGGGAGGGAGTTTCAGGCAGGAGGGAGAGTGTGGGCTAGGCAACGGGAGTTATACACAATGTAGGTGCTCATCAAGTACTATTAAAGTACTGAGATGATCCCAGATGAGTTTAAGTTTGGGTGATGTTTTGCCTCAGCAAGCATTCAGCTTCAACTCTTCAGCTGTCTGTGAATGTTGTGATTCAATAAAAGTAAATAATAGCAAAAGTATGATATTGTATTAATAGTTCCTTGTTGGCTCTCAGGATTTATAGATCTGTAAAATTCCAAGCGTGAAATTAAGAAAATTTCATGTGAAATTTTTAATCATCCCAAATCCCCAGTTTACAGTCTAGATGCTCTCCCGTGTTGACACTCCCTTAAAGTTTGGAGACTTGAAACAGAAAGACCAATGCAAATAATAGTAAAATATTACTTCCAGCATCTGACATTATATACTATTTATATACCCTAACATTATATTTCTTTTTTAATAATGGCTTGCCCTAGTTAGCTCGAGATCAATTATGAACCTCAGGTCTATCTCCTGTCCTAGTGCCTGACTAATCCTGTCTGTGTCAAGTTTGGTGATTGTGCTTTAAAAGACTTTTCTCAATATGGCATGCAAATCAATCAGTGGTATTTATTGAGCACTTACTGGGTGCAGAGCACTGTACTAAGCATTTGGGTGAGTACATATAAGAGAGTTAATAGACATGTTCCCCGCCCACAAGGAGCTTACAGTCTAGAGGGGAAGACAGACAATATAAATAAATTATGGCTATGTACCAAAGCGCTGTGGGGCTGAGGATGGGTTGATTAAAGAGTTATATGATTATAACAATTTACAGAATCACTGAGTTTCTATGTTCTAACACTTGGGCTGAAGTTTTTGAAGTTGCATTGTCCTGCATTCAGAATATGGCCATCCAATCAGTGAAAATGCACAGTCGCTGAATTTTGCGACCCTCAAAGGAAAATGTAGACAAAGGAAAAGTCAAATCAAGAAGGCTGGTCTGTCATGTGGGAGTGTGCTAGTGAGGTACTGGAATCTTCAAATGTAAAATGGGAATTCAATACCTGTTCTGCCTACTTAGGCTGTGAGCCCCATGAGGGAGTGTGTCCAACCTGATTAATTTGTATCTATCCCACCACTTAGAACAGTACTTGACACATAGTAAGCACTTAAATGCCATTTTTAAAAAAGAAGAATCAAGTGTCAAGCATCCGGTCTTCCTTATGGTTGCAAGGTCCAAGTCTTGTGTGTGTTTGTATTTTATTTCATTTGTTTTGTTAAGCACTTACTGTTGCTAGACACTATACTAAGCACTGGGGTAGATACAACCTAATCAGGTTGGACACAATCCCTGTCCCACATGGGGCTCACAGTCTAAGTAGTGGGGAGAGTTCCCATTTTACAGTTGAGGAAACTGAGGCACAGAGAAGTGAAGCGACTTGCCCGAGGTCACACAGCAGACAAGTGGCAGAGCCAGGATTAGAACCCAGTTCTTTCTGACTCCCAGGACTTGGCTCTATCTACTAGGCCTAACTGCTTTTCTCTATATTCCTAAAGCAAGTGGAATAGTGCTCTACAGGCTCTCAATATTACGTGCCCTATGTATGCTATTGCGAATGATGATGATGCCTAGATTTATGGCATACTGAACATCAAGTGTAAGACGGGATGGCAAATGAGATCCTGGAAAGTAGTCGGTCAACCAGATGATAGCAATGCTCATCACAATACCCTTTCACCTGCAGAACATTTGAGGAAAATGGATGAAAGCTAGACACCCAAGCTGTTGTTTGGCGTTTGGCGTAGTTAAATGTGGGGATGGTAAACGAAGAGGCTGGATGAAATGAAAACTGACGGCGGCCCATCCTCAGACAACGTAACCCAGTTGTTTACAGCTGGGTGACAAAAGATCAGTCTGGCATGTGACACTCGGGAATGACATGGCTTTTTTAGGGCCAAGGATTTTGTGTCAAGAGGAAGAATCCAAAATAGCAGACACTGCAAGAACCAAATGCCACATTATAGCAAATAACGATCAACATTTACACTGGGGAAGGGATTAGACTAACCCACACATGAATAAAATCACACCAGTAAGCCTGCCAGAATCCATTTACATACAAATACACAATTTCATACCCTTGCTTATATATCTTCTCCTTTGCATTTGCCTTTTAACTCTTATCTATTTCTCTAGATCTACAGTGTCATTTTGATTGTGTTCATTTTTCAAAGTTTTAGTTAAAAGCTGGGAATTGAATCGATTTGATTCTAGGACTTCCCACTCCCATATCCTCCCTCCCAAGTTCTGGCTGCTCCATTTCCCAAGCACACGTAAGGACTGTCCCCAGCAGAGGAACAGAGCTGCAAGGAGGGTAGGGAGTCCTGCCAAATAAGGGGGTAATTTGTGGGGGGGGGGAACATGCCCCATCTGGCCATGGTTGAGGGCGACTTTGGGCAGGGATGGGCAGGGTGGTAGCTCGGGCAGCTGGGGGCCGTGTTAGAGGTGCTCAGCTCTCTCCATCTCCTCCCCTCCGCCCCACACCAGGCCCATGATGAGCCCCCGGGCCCCCCAGCACTTACGTACATTGACTCTTGTCTTACGCTGTCAAGTCGTCTCCGACCGTAGCGACGCCATGGGCAAGTCTCTCCCAGAAGGCCCCACTTCCACTGCATTCGTTCCGGTAGTGTACCGTAGAGTTTTCTTGGTCAAAATCTGGTAGTGGTTTACCACTGCCTCCTTCCGCACAGTAAACATGAGTCTCTGCCCTCTACTCTCTCCCGTGCCGCTGCTGCCCAGCATAGGTGTGTTTTGACTTGTAGCAGATGTACATACCTGTAATTTATATTAATGTCTCTCTCCCACTCTAGGCTGTAAGCTCATTGTTGGCAGGGAATGTGCCTGTTGAGTTGTTCTGTTGTACTCTTCCAAGTGCTTAATACATTGCTTTTTACGCAGTAAGCGTTCAATAGATACAATTGCCTGACTGTGTTAATCTGGACCTGGGGACTGTAAACTCATCGTGGACGGGGATTGTGTCTGATATTGTTATAGTGCAGTCTCTCAAGCGCTTTTCAGTGACCCTCACACAGTAATCACTCAAATACAGCTGACTGACTATGACTCTTGGGCCAAGACCCTTCCTTTTCTGTTCTGTCAGTCATCGAAGGTGTGTCCTGAAGGCTCCCCCTGCTCCTCGCTTCCTTGCTCCACATTTTGTCCCCTTGGGGTTGTGAGGTCATGGTGGTTTGACACAACCTGCTACCCAACATACGAGGAGCATAGTGAACTGAATTAAAGCTCCATCTAAATGTTCCTAAAGGTATTATATCTTCTTAATGTCATGCTCATATTTGTGAATCATTCAGTTCCTTTCTGTGAGGATATGACATTGCACTAGACTCATGGGAATGAGGAAGGTCTACAAGCTTGTCTGTAGATTGTAAACTCGCTGTGGGTGGGGAATGTGGCTGTTTATTATAATATTGTACTCTCCCAAGTGCTTAGTTCAGTGCTCTGCACACAGTAAAGGCTCAGTTAAATATGATTGGATGAATGAATGAGAAATGCTCTTGGTGATTTGAGCACCTTCTCTGGGTAGAGCACTGGCCAGAGCTCTTGAGAAAATAAGTAGGAGTAAATGATAAGATTTTTGCCTTCTGAGAGCTTAAAATATAACAGAGGAGAAGAAAGAGGATGGATGCAGGTGATTAAAACTACAAGGAACAAATGAATAGAGATTCAAAAGAGTGCTAAAGTAGCTTGACCAGGCATGTGAAAGATTCGTCAGGAAATGCCTCTGGAGGTATTTAAATGGGTCCTTTTTTGTGGTCAAATGGACAGATAAGGGAAAGGTATGTTAGGACAGGAAATGAGGAGCTCATAATTCACAGGGTCGAAGGGGCTGCACCTACGTCCAGTCCCCCTAATTCTAAAATGTAAAATCCTTGCTCTTCAAGCCCTGGTTGTTGTCTGTAAAAGTTCTGAATCGTGCCAGAATGCGTGATAGTCCAATAAAGCTTGGATTAAAATCTAGGTCTTCAAAGGTCAAAGGCCAGTTGGGATAATGTCCCACAACCACATTTTGCTGAATGCATTACAGAACTCTTCTCGGGAAGTCAGCTGTATCCTCATTTACATAATGATATTTTATTAGTCTCCTTGGTACACAGTGCTAATTAGAAAGGACAAGTTAAAACCCCATGTTTTAAAAGCATTAGAAGGGCTAATTATTTTATTAATTGTGATGATAGCTTATACATTTTTAATGGCATCCAGAATGGGAAAGGAGGGAAATGAGATGGCTGCATGATTAACAATGAGGTAAAATGGTTCAGATTTAGGTCGCTAATTTGGAAGAAAACAGAAAGCCAATGACCAAACAGTTTGATCTAGCGGATAGGGCTTTAGACAGAGAATCACGAAATGAGCATTATATTCCTGGTTCCAGCTCCAGTTTGATTCCCAATTTTGTGGCAGTCTAAATCCCTTTTGCCTGTTTCGCAGTCCATTAAATGGAGAATAACACCAAAACACCTTTTGAGGACTCAGGAAACTCCTATGGAGTTTGCCCCATGGGTAGTAGATTTGCTCTTTTGCGCCACTCAGGTACCATTTACTAGATTTAATTGCTACTTTACGAATGAGGGCCTGAAAGAGTGAGGGGTCGCTGCCTAATACTCCCCCATGGGTAGTTTTATTTATATACCAGGATTTAATTCCGTGGGTGTACGATTTTCTTTTTTTAGTGGCACCCTGACTGCATTCAGTCGTTGGCAGCCTCAGTCGCATTCGTAGTAATCAACTCATTTAGCAGAAATCACAGCAAGTAGCCAATCTGCAGTATCAGTTCAGAAACTAGTGACAAAATGGACTATGGTAACCCAGCCACTTTTTAATTCCTCTGGAGTCCCCCTGAATACAACCCAAAGGAAGAGGATGCTAAGTCTGCTCCTATCTAATGGCAACGTTGGTGCTAATAATAATGAGCAGGAGTGTCAATAAAGTAACAAGAGCTCTTCAAAATACAGAAGAAGACATAATCTCTCCTTGGTGAGCTTACACTCCAAATAGCGTTTCTAGTGTCTACATCAAGGACTTCAGCCTTTGTGATTTTCAGGTGAGTATATAGGACACATTCCATTTATTAATTCTTTAAAATAGCATCTGATGCTCTGTTAGCATTTCAAACACAGACTCGTAAAATGTCAATTAGATTCGTGCTGAATGATGCTTTCTTGTGTAGAGTCTACTTTTCCAGGCCCATTCTGTCCCTCTGATTCATTATGTTTCTGCCAAAATACCATTGTGATGGTATGTAATCTGCCTATGGATTCGACTTTATGCCATTTAACATTTATTGGGTGTGGTTTTTTCATTCGATTAAGTTATAAAACCCTATAAAAGGTCTTAAAGTTCTTCTAATTCTGAGATAGTCATAGATGACGAGAGTGGCTAAAACATAGGCAGATATGTATGGTAACATATCTGGAACCTACTGTGTACACATCCATTTCCATTTCTAAAATCACATATTTGAAAGCAGCAAAACTTAATCTACTTTCCCATTAATTTCTTGTGTGACATTTGCCAAGTCATAAAATCTCTTGGGCATTAAGAAAAGAAGAAAAGATGATTTTTTTTTTTTAACTCTCTCCAACATGAGAGGCTGGAGGTAGTTGGAGAGAATAAAGGGGATGGGAAAGATGGGAAGAAAATATGGGGGGAACGAGTATGTGACTGATTGATTGGGGTCAAGCAGTTGTCTAATAAGACCCTTAACATTTTCTGAGGGAAGCAGGATACACTACAGGATCTGTGGACCAGCACCACATTTAAAGAGAGAAATTTAGCATTCCTTTAATGCTTTTCTTTCACAGATTCGGAGACTAACTCTGTTGAATTCATTCAACCGTATTTATTGAACGCTTACCGTGTGCAGAGCACTACTAAGTGCTTGGGAAAGTTCAATGCAACAATAATCAATGACATTCCTCTCCCACAACGAGCTTATAGTCTTGTACTCTCCCAAGTGCTTAGTACATATTCTGCACACAGTAAGTGCTCAGTAAATACCGTTGATTGATTGATTGCCTATTTTTCAATCATCAGTTATTCTAGACTGTAAAATCTTTTGTGGGCAGAGAACGTGCCTACCAACTCTGTTATATTGTACTCTCTCAAGCTCTTATTACAGTACTCTGTGCCCAGTAAGCGTTCAATGAATATGATTGATTGAACCCTGGCAATATCCCATGGATTTCTTAAATTAAACTGGGTAGAATTCGGCCCTCTAATAAAGCCCCATTGCCTTGCAAGTAACTTGTTGATTCTATCGGCCTACTTGCTAAGTGAAAACTTTACTGGAGTGAGAAAAAAAGCCAAGTGATCACAACTCAGGTTCAAAATTGTTTAAAAATACAGAAAAGGTTCAGGTAGATAGGACTTTATAGATGTATTTATGGTGACCCAGGAGTGACGATCTTAAATTCTCTGGACTACAATCAGATTCAGTCGTGGCTAGATAATTGCCTGCTAGTCTGTTAGTCTTCCCACTGAAGTTTGTCCTCCACTCTAGCTCATTTGTCCACTCAAGTTAATCTTGATGACACCAGGGAAGAAAGAAGCTTCTAGAAGGCACTGTGTATTATTGACTGTAGGCAGGAAAAATGCCCATCCAGCCTGCCGATAGTTTACCTTGCATCAGTATGATTTCGACTCCAAAGGAACATTTAAAATATGATTAGATTCATCAGTCTTCTCAAGCAGCTTAATAACATGGATCTTTTCACCCCATTCAAAGCAAAGAATCCTTGTGAGGCTGAATACAAATTTCCCTCCATCTGGCATTTTTTTCCCCCCGTCAGCAATGTTGTGACATTTACAGCCCGCAGGTCTGTTGGTTGTTCCCAAATGCATTGGAATAGTCTATATGGTTAGTTGAAGATGAGTTTCAGAAGGGAGATTATGCAGTTAATGTTCTAGAAACTGGAGCGTACTTTTTCCTTCATTCCCTCTTCAGACATACAATGGAGTTTTTCTCTAAGAGTAGCATAAAACACTGCCCAATGGAGGAGCTCTGAGATGATGTAGGCAAGGTTGAATTGAATGTTGTTGCATAATATGTGGGCAGTGCTGTTTCTGCATTTAGATGTACAGACAGGGAATGCTTTTCCTGCCTCTGTCTTCGTGATGTTTGCTCAACACACTGGGATATTATCCAGAAAAAAAGGAGAAGTGACTTGTTTCTCTGACGTGCGGAAAAGACTTAAAATAAACATAAATCTTGGTTTAAGCTAGAGCGTGTGTTAGAGTGAAAATCAACCAAAAAGAGAATGTAGAGAAGAGAAGCAGCGTGGTCTAGTGGATAGAGCATGGCCCTTGGAGGGAGGAGGGCCTGAGTTCTAATCCTGGATCCGCCATTTGTCTGCTCTGTGACCTTGGCCAAGTTACTTCACTTCTCTGTGCCTCAGTTACCTCATCTGGGAAGTGGGGATTAACACTGAGAGCCCCAGGGGGACATGGACTGTGTCCAACCTGATTAGCCTTTATCTACCCCATTGCTTAGTATAGTGCCTGGCATATAGTTAGTGCTTAATAAATACCATAAAAATATATAATTGAATTATGCTTTTCTTTACTCCGTTGGAGATTAAAAAACAAGCGAATGCATCTTGTTCTTTCCTCTTTCGAGGGTTTTGATCATTTAAACTCCTTTTGCACAGACAGCGTGACTCGTACTTCTGTTATATCATCCCAAGTGCTTAGTATAGAGCACTGTACTCAGATGTGCAATAAATATGTTAGGTGAATTTACTGAGCACCTATTGTGTGCAGAACACTGTACTAAGCGCTTGAGAGAGTACAATGTAGTAATAAACACATTCCCTGTCTACAATGAGCTTCCAGTCTAGGGGGGAAGACAAAAATTAATATAAGTAAATGACAGATATCTACGTAAGTGCTGTGGGTCTGGGAGGGGAGATGAATAAAGGGAGCAAGTCAGGGTGATGCAGAAGCGAATGGGAGAAGAGGAAAGGAGGGCTCAGTCAGGGAAGGCCTCTTGGAGGAGATGGGCCTTCAATAATGCTTTAAAGGTGGGGGGAAGAGTAATTGTCTGTTGGAGATGAGGAGGGAGGGCATTCCTGGCCAGAGGCAGGACATGGGTGAGAGGTTGGCAGCAAGATAGACAAGATGGAGGTACAGCGAGCAGGTTAGCATTAGAGGAGTGAAGTGTGCAGGCTGGGTTGTAGTAGGAGAGTAGCCAGGTGTGAGGTAGGAGGAGACAAGGTGGCTATTACCAATTCTACTATTGTCACTTTTCGGTGGGTTTCCATACCTAGAAAGCGGGGAACATAAAAGGCTGTATTGAGTTAAGCATTTAGTGTGGCATTCTGCACACAGTGAGCATTCAGTAAATGCCGTTGGTTGATTGACTGATTAAGGTTTTCATTAGTGTTTGCTAAGAAATAAATACAGAACAAGAAGGTGTACTGCAACAGATATCCCTTTCCCTAGAGCCTCAGATGTCTGTCATTTTTATTGTAACCTTATTCGTCTATTTGGTGACATGTTTCAGCTACTGTAGAGCCATAACTTCTGTTTCATTGTCCCAACAGCAAAAGTAGGGATTTGAGAGGCTCCATTAGTAACTGCTGGACCACAGTCACCTCAAGTTATGCTCCAAATCAGTGTTTTTGTAGGACGGCACTTTATTCGTTCAATTTGACAGTTTTGTTCTCGCCACCAAAATTATTGATGACCTGAAAATTTTAAAAGATGAAACTTTCTGGACTTATTCACCGAAGTAGGGAACAGGAGCCAAGTGTGGTGCTAAAAGAAACCTAAATTGCTACAGTCAGTATCCTGGGGGTAGCAAAAAGCACATATAATACAACAGGTACCTATTCTGACCGGGAAGAAAAATGACACAGAAAATACCAAAGTGATAATACCTAACAGAGAAAGCTGTTGGACCCTTCTAGCAAACGTAGCCCCAGGATCTATTCCGGTCATTAGGGGAGATGTTTCGAGATCAGCAGGGCCTGAAAAGTGCCACTACTGAAAACTGAAAGTGGCACAAATCAATCAGTGTGTGCAGCGGATGGTACTAAGTGCATGGGAGAGTGCCAATACAATAGAGTTGAACATGGTTCCTGCCCACAAGAAGATTACGCCCTAGAGGATGAGTTTATAGGAGGAACGTTAAGGGGCTTGAGGCTTTGAGATTGTTAGAGATGTGTTTTTCGTCAATCTGACATCTGCGCGATTCACCGGCTTAAAATTTCAGACCTCAGGTGGGACGGTGGATAGAAAAAGTTTTACATAATTTGGGTATCTACATTTTTGATTCAGAAGGCCAGGGGTGAGGTAGGGAAAAAATCTTAAATCGAATACGCCGAGGGTGGCTTGTCTGATTCTATTTTTGAAATGCCAAAAAATCCCACAGTGCAGCAATCTAGGTTGCCTGATAAAAGTAATGTTGTTTGAGCGTGTCTAGCTACACAACGGCCTTTGGGATGCCAGTGAGACTCACGTGGAGAAACTCTTCAGAAAGCAACAAGTGCCCTGTTGCTATCGTTGTTCTTGGCGGTCACTTGATACTTGAGTATAGGATGGAGAATTCTGAATTCTCCCTTTGCATACCTGCAGTGCTGTTTCCCAAACCCTCCAACTAGGAAAGAAAGGCTCGTGCCAAATGAATTAAGCATAGATTTCAAGTGAAATGTTTCATCCAGCGTTTCAGAGGTTGGGAGAGCACAGAAAGAAGGAAAATGGCAATGATCAGCCTTTGAGAGTTGTTTACCTTACAGTGCAGTTACCATTTTTTATCATTTTCTCTTGCAGAAACATTGCTGACCTGATCCTACTTCACAAAGAAAAAGACAGAGAAGAAAGGAAATTCATCTTGGATAAATTCAAATCACTGCAAATATTTTCAAGACTTTAGAGCCGGCTGCTAAAGCCAGTTTTGGAACTGGAAATGTGTCAAGTGCTTCACACCTAAATGGTAACCCTGATTCTTCTATCTTTTTATAAATAGAATAAGAATGGGTGAAATGACCTAAACAGATTTTAAAGTTTTTCCTTTCTTGAATAGTTGTGTTTCTAGTTGCCGAACGACAGGTAAATTATTGATAATTCCATTCATTTTATAACTTCTAGCAAAAAGATATTTGCCTTTTGGCCCTTACTACTGCCAGGTTTAAAGCTCAGATAAAAGCAGTTATTGCCATGGGAGCACTAGGTATGTTTGACCAAGAATTCTATATAATTTCGTTGCTCGTATATAGGCATTTTTGTTGACCACCTCCATTTAGGCCACTGCCTGGGCTTTCCTTCTGTAGAAATAATAAATTCCATTTCCACCACCTGGCCGTTGTCCCATTAATGACACGGATGATCTCCTATCCCGCCTTGATTACTGTATCAGCTGCTCACTGACCTGTCTCCTGTCTCTCCCCACTCCTGTTCATACTTAACTCTGCTGCCCAAATCATCTTTCTACAAAAACGTTCAGGCCGTATTTGCCCACTCAAGAACCTCCAGTGGTTGCCCATCCACCTGTGTATCCAACGGAAAGTCCTTTCCATTGGCTTTAAAGCACTCAATCACCTTGCCCCTCTTACCTCACCTTGCTACTCTCCTACTGCAACCCAACCTGCACACTTTGCTCCTCTAATGCCAACCTTCTCCCTGCATCACAATCTCATCTATCTCACTGCCGAACTCTCACCCATGTCCTGCCTCTGTTATATCTGACAGAGAATTACCCTCTTCACCTTCAAAGTCTTATTGAAGGTACATCTCCTCCAAGAGGCCTTCCCTGACTAAACCCTCCTTTTCCTCTTCTCCCACTCACTTCTGCATCACCGTTACCTGCTCCCTTCATTCATCCTCCCTCCCATTCCCACAGCACACATGTATATATGTGATATTAATTTATTTATGCATATTAATGTCTGTCTCCCTCTCTAGACTGTGAGCTCATTGCAGGCAGGGATTGTATCTGTTTGTTGTTAAATTCTACTCTCCCACCTGCTTAGTACAGTGCTTTGCTCAAAGTAAGCACTCAGTAAAAAAGATTGAATGAATCTTATCAATCGATCACTGGTATTTATTGAGTACTTACTATGTGCAGAGCACTGTATAAGCACTTGGGAGAGTACAGTACAACAGAATTAGTAAACGTGTTTCCTACCCACAGTGAGCTTACAGTCTCTCCTTATAAATTTTTTCACTCCATTTTTTTCTTAATCCTCTTCCCAGATTTCCTACTTATTTTTCTTTCTTGGTCTCTTTCCTTTAACTATCTCCAAACAAAATATATTCCTATCATGGTTTTCTGGGTAGAAATAATAGAAATCATAGTTTCAGTCATGTTCACAACAAGATCACAATTTTATAATCTCTCTGTTTCTATAACTGTGGGGAAAATGGAGCCATCCCATTGCAACTACCAGCTGTCCAAGAAGAGCGTGATAGTAATCGTGGTATTTAAGTGCTTAATATGTGCCAAGCATTATATTAAACTCTGGGGTAAGAACAAGATAGTCAGTACCCACATGGGGCTCACAATCTAAGGAGGAGAGAGAACAGGTTTTGAATTCCCATTTTTCCCAAGATCACAGAGCACACAAGTGGCAGAACCAGGATTGGGACCCAAGTCTTCCAACTCTCATTCGGCCACCCCGCTTCGTAACAATCAGTTCATTTTGAAACTCCATCTACATCCTGGCTCCGTTGTCCTACAGAAACAAACCGAGACCTGAAGAAAGCAGTATTGGCCCCACAGATAGTATTGGAAGAAATTAAAGCCCAGAATTCTCAAATCCGTACTGTCCACGGGTTCATAGTGTGGAAAATAACCAGCATTCCTGTATCTTCTCCAACAGTGATCTAACTGTTCTCTACAAATCTGGCTAGTTCTACTGAAGTTTTATATAACCCTTATTTCATTATGGGATCACATCCTCCCTCTGACCTGAAGAAACTCCCTCCCCCTCCACGTACACCAGGCCACCATTTTCCCCACCTTCAAATCACATCTCTTCCGAGAGGTCTTCCTCAATGATACCCTATTTTCCCCTATTCTCTCTCCCTTCTGCATCGACTATGCACTGATTTGTACCCTGCAAGCACTTGCTATTCACCTTGCCCTTAGCCCCACGGCGTTTATGTACCTATCCGTCATTTATGTGTTTATATTAATGTCTGTCTCCCCCTCTAGACTGTAAGCTTCTTGTGGACAGGGAATGTGTCTCCCAACTCTGTCCTCTCCCAAGCGCTTAATATATAGTGGTGTGCACACAGTAAGTGCTCGGTAAGTACCATTGATGGATTAACCAGATGAGTGAACTCTTTTCTAATAATAATAATTAATCACAATAATCGTGGTATTTGTTAGTTGCATACTATGTGCCAAGCACTGTAGTAAGCACTGGGGAAGGTACAAGATAATCAGGTCCCGCATAGGGCTTAGAGTCCAAATAACGAGAGAGCAGAGGTATTCACTTAATCGTATTTATTGAGCGCTTACTGTGTGCAGAGCACTGTACTAAGTGCTTGGAAAGTGCAATTCAGCAACAGATAGAGACAATCCGTACCCAACTATGGGCTCACAGTCTAGAAGGGAGGAGACAGATAACAAAATAAGTAGACAGGGATCAATAGCATAATAGTACTATATCTCCATTTTGCAGATGAGGGAACTGTGGCAAGGAGAAGTGAAGTGACTTGCCCAAAATCACACAGCAGACAAGTGGCAGAGCCAGGATTAGAACCCAGGCCCTCAGACTTCCAAGCCTGGACTCTTTTCTAGGCAACATGATTTTTCTCCCCTTTAGGATTCCAGGAAGCCCAGCAGTATTCCCTCCAGGGGCCCAGGCGGGAGAACTTGTGCTCCTTCCTTATCACCTTTCATAGTCTTCCCCAAATCAGATGGCCACTGACAAAGCAAGGCCTGTACACATCTGAGAAAATCATGTGGGAAGCATCTTAGAAGCCAGAATCAATTAGAGCAAGTCTCAGTTGCCTCACCACCTCCCTTGCATTACCAACACACACCTTAGCCATGCCAATGAGGTCTTCATGGACAGCACAAAGTGTCAGTGCAAACGGGGGAATAGTCTCCACTCCCATATAGACCCACAGAATTACATGACATTTGTCACTGGATTTAGTGTTGCCCTGTCTTTCCTTCTAAAGAGAGCTGGTTCAGATTTTGTACCTTGGTAGTTTCCCAACCCTGTACCTGACTCCTTTTCTTTCCATTACCAAACAGCTTTCACGTTTCCATGGAAATAAAATGGACAATTCATAGATAACCCCCAAATCTTTGTTTTAGACCTATTCCAACCTTCTTTTCCTTTAATTCTCTTCCTTAGCTCCAGACAAGAAGCAAAATTGGGCGGTTTAAGTTTCACCGTGACCATGCATGCCCTGGCCAAAAGGCAAGCAACATGAGCAAGAAAGAGAAAGAAAAGCTTTAGATAGTTTACACGAGAGAATAATCGAGAGGTGAGAATATATTCCAAAGAATGCTGAAGAGTTAAAAGGCCAGTTGGTAAAACACAGTTGTTTAGGCTAGAATCAAATATCAGATTATGTTCGTCTTTTGGGACCACAGCGCAATTGCATTTTTCTCCCTCTTCCCATAGTAAAAAGTTAGAGAAAATAAAAGGAGAATTGTATAAAAGTGCAAAGTCAAAATCTGGTCTGAGGAATGGTTTGGCTAGATGCAACACTTAGCCTCTAAATGGCAACCCAATTTATACAGTTAAAAATATGGGGCATAACCTTTGGTCAAAATGTTATATCCACAAGGAATGTTATTGAAGCAATCCTGAATTCAGTGTGCATTAAATAATCAGGGAGCATTTTCCCCAGTTTATACAAATTTATGAAACCCTGTTAGGAAACAGCCATGGTGTGACTTTCTTTTTGACCTAGAGGCAGTGTAGGACCACAATGCTCGTAATTTCAATAAAAGCTAGCGCTTCTCTTAACCTGGAAAGAGATGATTTCTTTGACACCATTATAATTCATCTTACTTTTATTTCCATCTTCTTCCCCAAATGTTCCTATTTATGTTAAAGCACAGAATAATTCTTCCACTTTAGCTTATTTTCCTAAATGAGCCACTCCTAACCCACATAAACCTAAAGCGTAAACACAATCATTTCTCCTGTGTCACTCGACACTATCCAAAAGTGACTCCACAAGAGTCCGTGTGCCCTTAAAATTGTGGGCAAAGTTGTGGGAAAGATTACTGGTGAAGGAAAAAAGAAAAAAGCCCTCAGTGATTCTTGCTTTGAAGCTAATTTATTTCCTTTGTTCCCCCATAACCATGAAAAATTTCTTGTGACTGTTTAATTATAGGAAACAAAACCGTCACTGACCACATTAAAAACAAATAATGAACCCAAGGGAGCCAATTTATCTTAATGACACAAGCTGTCCATGTTCAATTAACAGAAAGACATTTCCAAAAACCCACTATTTGGTTAGTTAGAGGAAATCTAATATTTAAAGCGATTTTCCAGTCCAGGAGCTGATTCATCTTAGTTCCCTTAAGACTTCCTTAAAGAAAGAAATGACACCTCAGTTGCAGATATATGGAAAAGAAATTCCACAACCTCTCTTCAATCGTCTCTGTCAGTCAGAAGTACAGTCAGTTCTCCTCTAATGCAGGTGTTGGGTTCTTGAAAAAATTTGCATTTTTGTAGCCACCCCATGTCCGATGTCAAACGCAAGCACATTGCTTCTTCCAACATCACGTCCAGCTCTGTCTAAGCAGATGCGCAGTGTTGGAAGGAGGTCCCTGATTCTGCTACTGTGCTGTCTCCAAAGCACATTAAGATGTATGATTTAATATGTCTTTATCTTAATCCTTCCTGCTACAATTTAAATTATTTTCCTCTTTATGGTTTAAAGCCATTTCCTCATTGCAGATGGCGGTTGCCAGTTTCCAAAAAATAGGTTTTTCATATGTTTGAAGACTATTTTTGAGTTTTCCCAAGTTTTCTTAGTTATAGTTATATTTTCCCAAAAAGCTCCACCCATAATCAAGAGGTGAAAAGGACTTCTCCCCTGTCTGTTAGGGAGGTCAGCATTGGTTTGAATGTATTCAACTGACCAAGGGATAATAAAAAAAAAATTAAAACCCATTTTCACTGAGTTTAGGGTGAAATTTCTAGCATCATTGTAATGATCCTCTCTGGGCCTTTTGTGTCATTTGAGTCCTGATCACGTGAGATGGTGAAGGAATAATGCCCTTATTTTAAGGCAGAGAGAGGACGTTTCAGAACCCACTGGAGATGGGTTCTCCACGAGAGAAACATGACTTAGTGGAAAGAGTCTGCACTTGGGAGTCAGAAGCTGAGGCCACTTATCAGCTATGTGATTTGGGACAAGTAACTTAACTTCTCCGTGTGTCAGTTACCTCATCTGTACAACGGGGATTTAAGACTGTAAATCCCATGAGGGACAACCTGATTACCTTGTGTCTACCTCAGTGCTTAGAACAGTGCTTGCCACATAGTAAGTGCTTAACAAATATCATTATTATTACTATTATTATAAATGCAGAGTCAGAGTTCCAGTGCTAGAAACCTGGCAACCAGCAAGGCTAGAAGAAGGGGAGAGCAGCAGCGTGAAGCAGAGTGACCTAGTGGATAGAGCACAGGCCTAAGAGTCAGAGGACCTGGGCTCTGATCCCAGCTCTGCCACTTGTCTGCTGTGAGACCTTGGGCAAGTCACTTCACTTCTCTGTGTTTCAGTTCCCTCATCTGTAAATTGGGGATTAAGTCTGTGAGCCCCACGTGGGACAGGGATTTTGTCCAACCTGACTTGCTTGTGTCTCCCCAGCACTTTAGTACAGTGCCTTGCACATAGAAAGCACCAGAGAAATGCTATTAAAAATCCCCCAAACAAGAAAAAGAGAGGAGGTACAAAATCAGCACCGACTCTGCATTGTAGCCTGGCCCTACAATTTTGGTCCGGGCAGACCTCTGATCTATAATTACAGTATCATTTTTAGAAAGGGACCTGCTGAAGGAAAACTATTCCTGTAGCAGATTCCTTAGCAGTTGATTCAATTGATATAACATCCACTTCTTCATTCATTTATTCAATCATATTTATTGAGCCTTTGCAGTGCAGAGCACTGTACTAAGTGCTTGGGAAAGTACAATACAATAATAAACAGTGACATTCCCTGCCCACAGAGAGCTTACAGTATGGAGTGGGGGAGGCAGACATCAATACAAATAAAGAAAATTACAGATAGGTACAGAAGTGCTGTGGAGCTGGGAGCAGGGAAGAGTGAAGGGAGCAAGTCAGGGTGATGCAGAGGGAGTGGGAGATGAGGAAAAGTGGGGCTTAAGGAAGGCCTCTTAGAGAAGATGTGCCTTCAATAAGGCTTTGAACAGGGAGAGAGAAAATGTCTGTCTGTTTTGGGGAGGGAGGACATTCCAGGCCAGAGGCAGTGGACTAGGGGTCACTGCTGGACTAGGGGGTTGGCAGTGAGACAGGCAAGATAGCGGCGTGGCTCAGTGGAAGGAGCCTGGGCTTCGGAGTCAGGGGTCATGGGTTCGACGCCCGGCTCTGCCACTTCTCAGCTGTGTGACTGTGGGCAAGTCACTGACTTCTCTGTACCTCAGTTACCTCATCTGTAAAATGGGGATTAACTGTGAGCCTCACATGGGACAACCTGATTGCCCTGTATTTACCCCAGCGCTTCAATCTCCAAGGGCTCCTTCCCCTCTGCCTTCAAACATGCCCACGTCTCCCCCATCCTAAAAAAACCCACTCTTGACCCCACTTCCCCCTCCAGTTATCGTCCTATCTCCCTACTACCCTTCCTTTCCAAAATCCTAGAACGAGTCGTCTACAATCGATGCCTAGAATTCCTTAACTCCCATTCTCTCCTAGACCCCTCCAATCTGGCTTCCGTCCCCTCCACTCTACCGAGACTGCTCTCTCTAAGGTCACCCATGACCTCCTTCTTGCCAAATCCAATGGCTCCTACTCCATTCTGATCCTCCTTGACCTCTCTGCTGCCTTTGACACTGTCGACCATCCCCTCCTCCTCCATACCTTATCTCACCTTGGCTTCACGGACTCTGTCCTCTCCTGGTTCTCCTCTTACCTCTCTGGCCGATCATTCTCGGTCTCCTACGCCGGAGCCTCCTCCCCCTCCCATCCTTTAACTGTTGGAGTTCCTCAAGGGTCAGTTCTTGGCCCTCTTCTGTTCTCCATTTACACTCACTCCCTCGGTGAACTCATCCGCTCTCACGGCTTTGACTACCATCTCTACGCAGATGACACGCAGATCTACATCTCCGCCCCTGTCCTCTCCCCCTCCCTTCGGGCTCGCATCTCCTCCCGCCTCCGGGACGTCTCCACCTGGATGTCGGCCCGCCACCTAAAACTCGACATGAGCAAGACTGAGCTCCTCATCTTCCCTCCCAAACCCGGTCCGCTCCCAGACTTCTCTATCACCGTGGATGGCACGACCATCCTTCCCGTCCCGCAGGCCCGCAGTCTCGGTGTCATCCTTGACTCGTCCCTCTCGTTCACCCCACACATCCTATCCGTTACCGAGACCTGCCGGTTTCATCTCTACAATATCGCCAAGATCCGCCATTTCCTCTCCACCCAAACGGCTACCTTACTATTACGGGCTCTCGTTATATCCCGGCTAGACTACTGTGTCAGCCTTCTCTCTGACCTCCCTTCCTCCTCTCTCGCCCCGCTCCGGTCTATTCTTCACTCCGCTGCCCGGCTCATCTTCCTGCAGAAACGATCTGGGCATGTCACTCCCCTTCTTAAACAACTCCAGTGGTTGCCTATCGACCTCCGCTCCAAACAAAAACTCCTCACTCTAGGCTTCAAGGCTCTCCATCACCTTGCCCTTCCTACCTCTCCTCCCTTCTCTCTTTCTACCGCCCACCCCGCACGCTCCGCTCCTCTGCCGCCCACCTCCTCGCCGTCCCTCGGTCTCGCCCATCCCGCCGTCGACCCCTGGGTCACGTCCTCCCGCGGTCCTGGAACACCCTCCCTCCTCACCTCCGCCAAACTGATTCTCTTTCCCTCTTCAAAACCTTACTTAAAAATCACCTCCTCCAAGAGGCGTTCCCAGACTGAGCTCCTCTTCCCCTCTACTCCCTCTGCCATCCCCCCTTTACCTCTCCGCAGCTAAAGCCTCATTTTCCCCTTTTCCCTCTGCTCCTCCACCTCTCCCTTCCCATCCCCACAGCACTGTACCCGTCCGCTCGACTGTATATATTTTCGTTACCCTATTTATTTTGTTAATGAATTGTACATCGCCTTGATTCTATTTAGTTGCCATTGTTTTTACGAGATGTTCTTCCTCTTGACGCTGTTTAGTGCCATTGTTCTCGTCTGTCCGTCTCCCCCGATTAGACCGTAAGCCCGTCAAACGGCAGGGACTGTCTCTATCTGTTGCCGACTTGTTCATCCCAAGCGCTTAGTACAGTGCTCTGCACATAGTAAGCGCTCAATAAATACTATTGAATGAATGAATGAACAGTGCTCTGCACATAGTAAGCGCTTAACAGATACCAACATTATTATTATTATTAAGATAGAGGCACTGTGCGAAGGTTAGCATTTGAGGAGCAAAGTGTGTGGGGGCTGGGTTGTAGAAGAAGAAAAGAAAGGTGAGGTAGGAGGGGAATTAGTGATGGGAGTGCTAATGGGCCAGTGGTGAGGAGTTTTTGTTTGATGTGGAGGTGGCTGGGCAACTCATGGGAATTTTTTTTAGGAGGCCGATGACGTGTCCTGAGCATTTTTACAGAAAAATGATCCGGGCGGTATGTTCTGGTGTGGGGAGAGGCAGGAGGCTCCAAGTTCAGTATGGAGGCTGATACAGTAATCCAGGCGGGAAAGGATGATATTCAGGTTTCTGAATATAGGTGCAAATGAAATACGGTCATGGAAGAGGTTTAGCCTCCCTTTTGGGGGAAAAAATTCTGAATCCTATGTGTTATTTCACATCTAAGGAATTCCCTTTAATTTCCAAGATTGAAGATGTTGACATTTGCCTTATATGAGGGCAAAAAGTTTCCTATGCAAAGGAGTAAAGTAGTATTTTTGCTGTTCTTATCCCTTTCTTCCTTACAACCTCCTTATCATTGTGCTTTTTGCTTTCCCCATCCTTTATTTTGGTCTCCTTTTTCCCTTCTTATTATTTCTTCTATGAATTGACTTATTATTACAACTTTATCTTTAAGAAGAGAAAAGAAAAAAAAAGTTGTTGGGAACCACCCAACTGCAGAATTCTGGAGAATCAATCAGAGATCATAAAAACATAGATGACAAGTTATGATCCATCCAAAGCTTTTTACCTTCGTCATCTCCTGGAGAATGAAAAACTGACTGTAGTGATGTATTTTGTATTCATTTGAATACAGGCTTTTATGTGGTTTTTACCTGAAGTCATGTTAAGTAGAAAGTAGAAGAGCAATCGATATGCTCCAGACAGCAGTGGAGATTTTGAATATTTTTATTTTTTTTTGTTGGTTGTGTGTGTATGTGAGTGTGTTATAACTGTGTTGTACATTTGCTGCCTAAAGTGACATAATTTTACTTGAAGCTTGCATTGTGCGCTGTAAGAATACAATTAAGTTATCATTCCACAGACATTTTAAAATGCCTTTTTTTTGTGTGTGAAGGACTTTTGTCTGGGGAAAATCACTTCTGAGGGTTTGCATCTGCTCTCAAATTAGATTTTCCTTTACTACTAAAAGATAATTGCAGCAGAAATTTTCCCTGGTAGAGTAGATGACAGAGAGATTGAGGATGCCATATGGAAGAAATTCTCTAACTTTGCAAAAGATCAAATGTACACGCTAGGGGTATATAAGAAGCCAAAGTTTTTGGATGAGGAGGTTCAGCCCGGAGTTGGGGAAACCATGGTGGGGTGAGCATGGATGGGGGGGTGGGAGGGGAAGGGAGGCTCTCTCTCTGGGTGTGGGAATCGATCGATGGTATTTATTGAGTGCTTCCTGGGTACGGAGAACTGCAGTAAGTGCTTGGGAGAGTACAATATAACAGAGTTGGTAGACAAAGTGCCCTTCCCAGGAAGAGCGTAAGGACCACCTATAAAGGATTCCTCTTGGGGAAAAGCCAGAAGTTGAGCTAGATTCTATCTGCTTTGACTTAGTGCATTCTTCTGGGGGTGAGCAATGCATTTTTTCCCAATGACTCATCGAGGAAAGAGCAAATGAGGAATAAAATGTCAAATTAATGGGTAATCCAGGAGAATAAGAAAACCAAATTTATCATCAGGAAGGAAGGCCAGAATCAGTGCTTCTGTTAGCCCAGAGGAAAGTCACCAGGGTCTCATAACAATGAGAGGTGGAGGAGGGCTGAGCCACGCCTGGACTGTGCGAGCTGATTATCCTCAGTGAGTTAAATTGGGAAACAATAGATCCTGAAGTATCACCATTAAAAGAAACTAGAGGGAGGGGGCTGGAGGAGATATGCAGCATGGCTTGAAGCATTGTGGCTCTGTGGAAGGAGCACGGGTTTGGGAGTCAGAAGTCGTGGATTCTAATCCCGGCTCCACCGCTTGTCTGCTCTGTGACCATGAGCAAGTCACTTAACTTCTCTGTGCCTCAGTTACCTCAACTGTAAAATGGGGATTAAGACTGGGAGCCCCACGTGGGACAACCTAATTACCTTGTATCTACCCCAGCGCTTAAAATAGTGCTCGGGCACATAATAAGCGCTTAACAAATGCCATCGTTATTATTATTATTTTTTGCATCATCTAGGCACGTGGATCTGTGACCTCTAGGCATTTGATATTTGCCCCACTTTCAACCCCACAGCATATATGCACATTATATATTATAACATTTATTCATATTAAAGTCCGTCTCCCCCTCTAGACTGCAAGCTTATTGTGGGCAGGGAATGTCTGCCAACTTTATTGTACTGTACTCTCCCAAGTGCTTAATACAGTGCTGTGCACACAGTAAGCGCTCTGTTTAATACTGTTTAATACTCATAATACTGTTAATGATGATGTCGGGCGAGTTGAAGTCTTGTTCTTTCTCAAAGATGTTTCCCAAAGAAACTAAAGATTCTGGCTGGGTTCTTTAGGGCATTAACTTCTAGAAATGCCAGGCCATATAAATGGGAGGAAGCCATGGAGCTCATTTCTCCTGGAATGAACCCCAGCTTTTGTTTCCTCTCCTTGGCTTGGCACATTCAGAGGAAGGAACACATAAAACGTGTAGCTGCTGGAAGTAGAATCTAATGGTGTGATCCGAAAGGCCACTGGGGACCTGGCATTTATATAAAGTTATGTTTTATATAAGGGATGCTTGATGGGAAATAAAATTTTATAGCTATTCACTCCAGTAATGGAGACTTTGAAAACTTTAAATATTTGGGGGGGGGGAGGGGGAGAGGTCAGGGGCGGTTGGGGTTATCGTTCTTGATTTCTGCTCGCTCATTCACCCTTAGCAGCTATAGATTCCATCCTCGGGTTTAAAAATGCAGTTCCAGAATCATATCTTTTGTCCTCTAGCATAATAATGAGCAACCTTCACCATCTCAATATTAGTATTTTCGTTATATTTGTTAAAGGCTTACCATGTGTCAAGCACTGTCCTAAGCAGTGGGATAAGTTAATAAGGTTGGAGACAATCCCTGTGCCACATGGGGCTCATAATCTAAGTAGCGGGGAGAATCCCCATTTTACAGTTGAGGAATCTGAGACATAGGGAAGTTAAGTGACTTGCCCAAGATCCCTCAGCAAGCAAGTGGCATCACCGGCATTAGAACCCAGGTCTTCTGACTCCCAGACCTGTTCTCTTTCCACATGCTGCTCAGCATGCTCCTTGAGATAATACTGTTTTTCCAAAGTTGTAATTTTGGCCTTCTCTTCAGTTAAATTTAAAACAACCAAATTTTTCATTCGTGGTCAGTCAGTATAACGTTTATGTTCAAGGCCTAACGAAGATAATGAACCTAAAAGGAAGTGCAAAATATTATTGGATACTCGAGGGTTTCCTTGAACAATCAGGTGAATAATTTTAATTAGTAATAGCTATTGTATTGTAGTTTAGTCTGCAAGCTCCTCGAGGCCAGGGAATGGGTTAACAACTCTGTTGTATTATACCCTCCCAAGCGCTTAGAATAGTGTTCTGCACACAGTAAGCTCTCAACTGTAAGCCCGTCCGATTAGACTGTAAGACCGTCAAAGGGCAGGGACTGTCTCTATCTCTTACCGATTTGTACATTCCAAGCGCTTAGTACAGTGCTCTGCACATAGTAAGCGCTCAATAAATACTGTTGAATGAATGAACCTTTGATGGATTGATTACTCTGTGGGATAGATTCAAGATGATCAGATCAGATGCCCGCTGTGGGCAGGGATCGTCTCTATTGCTGAATTGTACTTTCATTCATTCAGTCGTATTTATTGAGCGCTTACTGTGTGCAGAGCACTGTACTAAGCGCTTGGAAAGTACAATTCGGCAACAGATAGAGGCATTCCTTACCCAACAACGGGCTCACAGTCTAGAAGGGGGGAGACAGACAACAAAACAAAACAAGTAGACAGGCATCAAGAGAATCAAAACAGACAAATGGAATTATAGATATATGCACATCAATAGTAAAGTAAATGGAATAATAAATATGTATCAATATACACCAGTGCTGTAGGGCGAGGAGGGGTAGAGCAGAGGGAGGGAGTAGGAGCGATGGGGAGGGTAGGAGGGGCAGAGGAAAAGGGGGCTCAGTCTGGGAAGGCCTCATGGAGGAGGTGAGTTCTCAGTAGAGCTTTGAAATGGGGAAGAGAGCTAGTTTGGCGGATGTGAGGAGGGAAAGCATTCCAGGCCAGAGGTAGGATGTGGGCCAGGGGTCAACGGTGGAACAGGCGAGAAAGAGACACAGTGAGGAGGTGAGCGGCGGCAGAGGAGCGGAGCGTGCGGGCTGGGCTGGAGAAGGAGAGAAGGGAGGTGAGGTAAGAGGGGGCAAGGGGATGGACAGCTTTGAAGCCAACAGTGAAGAGTTTTTGCTTCATAGAAGGTTGATAGGCGACCACTGGAGATTTTTGAGGAGGGGAGTGACGTGCCCGGAACCTTTCTGTAGAAAGGTAATCCGGGCAGCAGAGTGAAGTATAGACTGAAGTGGGGAGAGGCAGGAGGTTGGGAGATCAGAAAGGATGCTGATGCAATAATCCAGTCGGGATATGATGGTCCTCGTCTTGATGGAAAACAAGTCGTCTATGGCAGTGTGATCAAGCTTCACCAATCTAAAAGGCTCCCTGCCCCAGAAATTCTGTATTCCTGAAAGAATTCCACTTTCTTTAAATACAAAACCACTGTTTTCTTCAGGATCCGGAGGAAAGTGTATAATTCAGTGGGGATAACTTTAGGTAACCTAGAGCAGCTCTCTCTCCAAACTTTTTTGCCTTTATGCCAAGTTTTGGGGGATTTCATGGTCATGTCTTCTGAAATAGCTCTAAAAGTAGTC
The DNA here is from genome assembly GCF_004115215.2 of Ornithorhynchus anatinus. Lineage (NCBI taxonomy): Eukaryota > Metazoa > Chordata > Mammalia > Monotremata > Ornithorhynchidae > Ornithorhynchus > Ornithorhynchus anatinus. The sequence continues at coordinate 12,092,792 of NC_041732.1, read as the reverse complement.
ATTAATTTGACATGGGGCAGAAGCTAGCAAACATCGTATTTGAAGGAGGTTCGAGATATTCTTCAGGTCAAGAATAAAGCTTCTAAAGATGCCCATGTAGGTTTTACGTTCGTGGATACTAATGAAACCGTCACGAGCGTGCCGCTGAAACTGTCACTCTTAAGGTTCGAAGAATCACTCTCATATTTTGAATTTAAGGGCTAAAGCCCTATGAGTGAATTTAAATAGGGCAATGGATAAGAGATGGAAATAATATTACCCATATTTATTTAGCCATTATACTACAATTTTTTTCAGCTCTCTATCCACCTTCTTTTAGGGTGGGGAGATCTAACATAAAAGGTTTTAGCTTCGGGCATATTTTCTTAACGCTTCAAAAATTAATCAGTGTGAGAGTGTGACTCGTAATCCATAACAAAGCATTGTTATGAGCCCTCCAGGAAACTTGTATTTGCTTCTGTGGGAAGTTACTGCTTACTCCTTTTTCAGTGCTCTTGCCTTTAGCTCATTTATTTTGGTAAGCATATACAAAATTAACCAATTTCAGAGGTAGTAAATATGTACTTTAGTTTCTTAACATGTGAGGGGGGTGGCAGCAATTTCTTTCTTTGTGCTTGTGAAATGATGATCTGTGGAAATGGAATTTAAGATGAGGTGGAGAGGGTTTAGCTCAACCAAATGAAAATAATTAACTTTGGGCAGAACATCTGCTTTATGTGAAACAGTGTACTAAGCGCCTGGAAAAGTGCAAATACATTTCATATATGTTCTTCAAATTGAGCAATAATCATGCCTTGTTTTGCCCAAGTTAAAACTTCGCGGCTACCCCCATCTGACTAACATTACAGCACTCCGCCTCGTGAAGTGTAATGGTATCCTAAACAACATTTTGCAGGAAAGCTTTTTTAAAAAAAAACTTTTGAGCAGTGTGATGAGGTTTTGAAGCCTTAGGTGAGGCAGGAAAAAAAGAGAGGAGGGGAAGGGGAGGAATAGAGGGAAGAAATGGAGGAGCAAAAAGTATAAAAGGAGAATCTCCTCCATCTTTGCCCTTGTGGCACTTGGCCGGAGCTGCCCGCAGATATTTCCTCATCCTCTTCCCAGCCATCCGGCCGATTCCCCTCTTGCCCCACACCAAAGCGGTCCTGTTCAGGACTCTGGACTCTGGCGGGGGAGTGGGTGGGCAGAGCGATCCAGGCCCCGTTTCTTCCCACAGGATTCGGAGGCCAAGCGCCCCTTTACCTCATCCTCACCCTCTCCACCCAGGGTGGCGTACTGGGCAGGGATTGTCTCTCTTTATTGCCGAATTGTACTTTCCAAGCATTTATACGGTGCTCTGCACGCAGTAAGTGCTCAATAAATACGGCTGAATGAACTACCTTTTGGAAAGTGCATCAGAAGTGCTGCCGTGAGCCGAACCCCAGACAGAATCCTCTGGGGTCAGGCTACTGCATGGGGTGAGGGGTGAGAGGGGGGCCACACAACTGGTTTTGGTTTGCTTTGGGGTTTTTTTTTTAATGGTATTGTGAATAGGATTAAGACTGTAAACTCCATGTGGGACCTGGACTTTGCCCAATCTCATTAGCTTGTATCTACCCCAGTGCTTAATACAGTGCCTGGAATAAACTAAGCACTTGACAAATACTACAATTAGTATGCACTAACTATGTGCCAGACACTGTACTAAATGCAGGTGTAGATACAAGCTAATCAGATGGGACACAGTCCACGTCCCACATGGCGCTCACAGTCTTAATCCCCATTTTACGGATGAGGTAACTGAGGCAGAGAGCAGTGAAGTGACGACCACAGTTGCATAGCAGACAAATGGCAAAGCCAGGATTAGAACTCAGGTCCTTCTGACTCCCAGCCCCTTGCTCTATCCACTAGGCCACGCGGCCATTCCGAATAGAATCCCTAGGTGGGGATGAGAGGAAACCCAAGTGCCCCCAGACTCCCCTGCCCAATGAGGACCAGAAATAAATCTAACTACACCTGCCCTCAGGGCCAGGGACTAGAGAGCTGCCTCAACCCCTCCTCTTGGCCCTTTTAACTCAGTCAATCAATCGTGTTTATTGAGCCCTTACTGTACGCAGATCACTGTACTAAGCGCTTAGGGGAGAACGATGTCGTAATTTAATAGACCCATTCCCTGCCGACAACGAGCTTACAATCTAGTGGGGAAGACGGTCATTAATCTGGGCAGCCACCGTCTCGGAGGGCCAGGCTTGCGGGAGCACACCCCCGTGTCTTACCTGATTTGCCATCAGAAGCCAGTCCTGTTTACGTGAAGTCAGGCTGTCAGTCATATTTATTGAGCACTTACTGTGTGCGGAGCACTGTACTAAGTGCTTTGGAGAGTACAGTACAACAGTAAGCAGACACATTCCCTGCCCAACATGCTATTGCCGAGCAAAGCAAGGGGGCAACTATTTTGGTCGGGCTGGGACTTCTCTGTCTTCACTTAGTGGTTCTAGCAGACTATTTACTTCCAAAATGTCATTTTTGGACTAAGCAAGGCATCTACAAATCCTTTTTAAAACCCTTTTTTTTTCTTTCACAGTATACATTGCATCTCGTAAGTTCAACTTCACAAAAATGAAAACCATTTCGTAGTTTGGCTTTTAAACAGAATTCTGGGTATGAACACTCTGATCAGCTTTCGGTTGACTGTCGTAGCGTGGTCTGGGAGTCAGAAAGACCTGGGTTCTAATCTTGGCTCTACCACTTGTCTGCTGTGTGACCTAGGGCAAGTCACTTAACTTCTTTGTTCATCTAATGGGGGGCATAAAGTTATGCTTGATAAGGTAAAGGAATGAACTCATCTCACTAGCATTAAAGCGAAGCTCACTGCAACCCATTCTCGTCGGGCCAATGTGGGAGGAGAATAGTTAATCGCAATACTGCTAATCAACTGCTGAACTGTGAACTAAGGAGGACACATACAAGCCGGGAGAGCAGAACAGAGACTTAAACACTTAGTAGAGCGCAGTCTCAAATGATGTGATATATAACTTCTATATATAGAAATCGTTCTATATATATAACTTAAAGAAGCAGCGTGGCTCAGTGGAAAGAGCACGGGCTTGGGGGTCAGAGGGCGTGGGTTCGAATGTTGGCTCTGCCAGTTGTCAGCTGTGTGACTGTGGGCAAGTCACTTCACTTCTCTGTGCCTCAGTTACCTCATCTGTAAAATGGGGATTAAGACTGTGAGCCTCACGTGGGACAACCTGATTACCCTGTATCTACCCCAGCGCTTAGAACAGTGCTCTGCACATAGTAAGCGCTTAACAAATACCATAATTATTATTATAGCAGTGGACTGTTGGGAGACTTTGTACCTGGAAGACTGACGTGGTGGGAAGGAGTTGGGAGATAATAATTATGATATTTGTTAAGCACTTACTATGTTCCAGACACTGTACTAAGCGCTGGCGTGGAAACAAGCAAATAAGGTTGGACACAGTCCCTGTCCCACGTGGGGCTCAGTCTCAATCCCCATTTTACAGATGAGATACCTGAGGCACAGAGAAGTTAAGTGACTTGCCCAAAGTCACTCAGCAGGCACGTGGCGGAGCTGGAATTAGAACCCATGGCATTCTGACTCCCAGGCCCATGCGCTGTCCAGTACGCCATATTGCTAATTTTCCTTGAGCTGTGGCTTTCAAAGATTGGGAATCAAGATGGGCTCAGTTTAGAAGGGGCTATCTTTCCATGCATGCATTGTAGAAGTGGATTATCCCTTGCAAATCAGTCCCACCAGCCACCCTAGACACTTGGCTAGGGTTTCACCATCAGGAGGACTGTCGTCTTCAAAAAATGCTTGCCTCATCCCTATACACATACACACACACACGTTATACCTACCACTATTTTGGGATCGGTATGCCTCAGACATTTGGAGGGTTAAATTTAAAACCTTGCTTTTTCACTACAGAATGTGGGATGATTTGAGATATTAGTGGGCAATCCCATTGAAGTTTGGGCATTTATGAATGATCTAGTTTCAAATTAAATATGCTCTTAAAAGCAGTTCAGTGCCTTGATAAGCCGTCCCTGGTTATTTCACAGGGAAGAGGTAGTCTTGAGTGTGTTCACTGAAATGTAAATACTTCTTCACTGCTGTGTATTTTGGAACATCAGCATTCACACAGTTCACAGGTGGCTAAGTTTGTATCACGCATGGATTATGGAAATATTTTGCTTCTACTTTCTACCTCTAATCGTTCTTTTTTTGTTACCGGTTCCCTCCTGTAGGTATCTAGTCTTCTTCACCGCTCGTGTCCATGTCAGGTAATTCACGAAAATTAGTAGTAAGCCCTAGAATACTTGCCATTTTGAAAGAGTTTGTTTATAGCTTGTTTAGGTTGTCAGGCTAATACAGTAATTTGAGTGAAAAGTCCTATCCACTGAAGGAAATCAATATAATCCATTGACTTTTCTTCCACAATGGGCAATGGAGTCTTACCTCTTGAAAAACAAAGCCTGAAAAGATTTCATCACTCATCTCTTATCGCTGGCCGAAGAGAGAATTGCAAACTTGAAGTATCCAGAGCCCTGAAGAATGCTGATTGATCCACTTGCCCCTCGAGGACACTGAGAAATTGTTAATTTGATAGTCAGCTAAAATCCAATAAAGGATCACTTCTGTCTGCCATCCCCGGAATCTTGTGCTAATTACGTTAGTCTCAAAAGCGATGGAACTTGGTGGAGCTCTCTTCCTTTATTTCTTATACCTGTCATATGTTCCACATTCCATTCTGTTAACAATAATAATGATGGTATTTGTTAAGTACTCACTATGTGTCAAGCACTGTTTTAAGCAGTGAGAGTGATACAGGGTACTCAGGCTGTCCCACATGGGGCTCACAGTCTTAATCCCCATTTTACAGATGAGGTAACTGAGGTACAGAGAAGTGAAGTGACTTGCCCAAAGTCACACAGCTGACAAGTGGCAGAGTCGGGATTAGAACCCACGACCAGGTTCAGCTAGGCTTATCCAGTGTCTCCGTGCAAATTAGCCATTCCGTGCATTTCATGCATTTCCATGTATTTCACAATTGGGAGCTAAAAGGAATTTGCTTGTAGATTCTACTTCACTTTGGGTGAACAGTTTCACACTCTGGGCATTCGATGTCTTTCCCCTCACGTGGAAAGTTGGAAAGGAATGACAGGTCTGCCCACCTTCTTCAAAGAAAGCTTCCAAACCTTGAATTTAAGGAAATAGGAGCTTCGAATGAGTCAATCGATGGTGATTATTGAACGCTTACTGAGCTCGGCGCACCGAACCAAGCTCTTGAGAGAGTACGCTATACCAGAGTTGGTAGACGTGTTCCAAGTGCGAGGACGATGTAGAAGGGTGGATTGGAGGACTTCCTGTATTCTCTCCTGCCAGCTCTGAGGCTATCCTTGGGCATATTCACTACTTTGTTTCAGAAGAATAGCTGAGTGTTGCCTGAGCACAGACTTTCTGTGCAGTTCAAGTGTTTTTCTCCTCCCCCAGAGCTCCCATCACGTACCTCGGTGTTGGCGGAGGCCGCTCTTCCAGAAAAAGAACTGTTCTACCCGACACTTCAAATGCCGCCAATTAAGAAAGTCATTGATTGATTTCCAGGGACTGAATAGGGCATTTTCCTCCAATTGCAGAAGGAAATAAATAATTAAAGAATGAAGTTGAGTAGGGAGGAAAATGTTGTGTATGCGGTTGCCATAGAGACATGGCATCCAAATAGACAAAACAAGAACTTAGAATATCTTTCCCGTTTACGAATTATAAATCAGAGGAGCATTCCTTCTCCTTCTTTGCCCAGTTCTAAATTGATTCACATAGTAAAATATGATCCCAGTTTGGCTTGTTTGCTACTATTTGAGGAGCAAGGGGAACTAAGAAGGCTGCCTTCAAAAAAAAAAAGGCATACATTTGAGATACAGAACTGCAGGGAACCCTCCTTAGGATAATTCCCCGAAAACAAATGGCAACACCGTCGTTACCAACAGCTGGGCTTGCTGCCTTGCGTAATGAACAGATCTAATTATTTCTCTAAAATTAGGAAACATTTTCAGAATGTTGGACACAATCGGTGCTGCCTAAGAAGTTGTCAATGAGGTCGTTTGTTGAAAATGCCGGGCTGTTGGGCCTAGCTGGGTTTTTGTACGACTCTATTTCGCGAGAGGAATAAGGTGCATGGGCAATGTGAGTAATTACTGAAATTGACTTGTTGCAAGTACCTGTCGATCTTCAATTTTCTGTTTTACAAATATAGAGCAACATAAATCCAGGGTTGATAATAATCAATTCTGTAAGCACTAGGGCTTTCACAAAATATGCCAGAATCTAAACTATTTTGTGATTTTCAACTTCTCATTTCCAGACAATGCCATTTTTTAATACGCAGGGAGATTGAAAACAATGCCATACCAGAGATGTGAGCGATCACCTGTTACCCATTTAAAACTAATTATCCTTTGTTGTGAGCCAATTCTGTTAACTACTTCAATGCCATCTTCCATTGAGAAACCTTCAGTTACCCAGCCTTCTTGTTCTCCTGTCATTCTTGTTCTCTTACTATTTCAATACAGTATTCCCTCTGGATGAATGTGCAGGTTTGAAGTATTTGTTTCTTTTCTCATTCTGGTAACCAGCAAGCTTATTTAGTAATAACCAACAACAACAAAAAAAAAAAAGAAAATAAGATTAAAGGAGCATTTATGAATCTGTCTGTAAAACAGGGTTTTAATTTTTGAAATCCTTTCCAAAGGACACATGGTGGTGGTTTTTTTCTAGCTGAAATGAGAAGTATCATTTTACAAATGCAGTAGTAGGTATTTGGTGATTGCAACCTCTGAGTATTTTCAGCCATCTTTGCGCTAATTAGGACCCCAGTGATTTTGAATTATCCTTCTGGAGTCTACAGCTATGAGCTTCTTCATATAACTCTGCTATGGAAAGCTTCTCCAAATTCATTGCTAAAAGGACCTTTTACACAAATCGAAAGCTCATGTCAAAAATACTTCAAGGAAACGCGTATTGATTAAAGCAGGAACCAGGCATCTTCATATTTAGCGGGTTTAGACCTAATTAAGTTATTAATGCAGTCGTGGCTGGTAGCACAGCTGTGGATATGCATAAATAGTGGAGGTTCGGAGCTCTAATAAACACTTAAGTAATGGATTTATGATATTTAAGATAAGGAGATTCATTATTAAAATGTGAGCATTTAAGCATTTTTAATGAACCACGGGGAAGTTTTTTTTCTACCAAGTCGAATGGCATCGATAATGTGTCGGTTGAATAAAGCATAAATAGACTCCATCTCCATAGGTTGAGAATCCATCTCGAGTAAGAGTTGTGGAGCCTTTTTTTTTTAGTCTTGTAATATTGCCCAGCAAAAAATTGCATTTTGAGGGAGTAAAGGTTTAGGCATCTACTGGTGTCTGTGCAGCAGGGCGTCAGTCAGTATTTGGCTAATGATTTGAGCATCACTGAAAATGGAGCTCTCTCCAGCTGGCTATAATTAGGGCTGGTTTGTTTCATACGTCTGAGACACTGAGACTTCTTTTAATTCTCGAGATCTACAGCTTTCCAGTTGTGCTGATCATTTCCTGCAACATAAAAGCACTCATTTATTTCCCACCAAGTATTAGAATAAGAGCAACAGAGATGTGTATTATGGGGTCAGCATTATTAACATCCCTCTTAACTCTGATATGGAAATGCGGAACTGCAGAGCCATTCAGATTGGACAGTAATAACCTGGAGAGCTACAAAATGGATTAGAATAAAAGGAGGTGGCTAAGAACGAGCTCAGTGGGGATAGTAAATTCTGACATCCACACTCAGTAAATCCTGGTTTCTAATGAGGGACTCTCTCAGCTTGAGATCTCTAGCAGTGGTTGGTAACTCTAATATACAGTTCAGGGACATTTGCAAGCGACCATACAATGGCAGTATATCACTGGCAATTTGTTTTAGGGAACTCTTTCTTTTTTTTTAGCCGGATCTTTGTTTCTTCCCACTATGCCTAGTTTATTCATTATCAGTTGGTCCGTACAGTCACCTAAAACAGCGCATCCCGAAAGAAAGCATACTGGAGGTTATTTTCCAACCTCTTGTGTACCCTAGGCTGCACAGACATTCCACTGTATTTATAGTAATGAAAATACTTTGGAGAGCTATATTTAAATTAATATACATTAAATCCCCTGAACCACAGAACATATCCCCTGGGTTCATTAAAAGCCATTACGGTGTTTGGGAATAAGATCTTCTGATATGTACATTCCATTAACAGTGCCCTGCCACTGTCTGTGGAAGGTAGAATTTCTGGAGCAAGGCGAGGAGTTCACGACTACCGCGAGAGAACACTGAACAGAAATCTGTCAGATTACAGGGTCCCGGACCTGTAAAAGCTTTGAAAATTATCACCTGTGTTTAATTGCATTAGGAAAGGAACAAGCTGCCATTGCAGAGCAAAACGAACTAGTCTGCATAGAAAGTGGCTGCGTTATGCTTGAGATCAGCATCCAGCATTCAGTGTTTTTCCAAGTTGCTTGTTAAAAGAGCGTCGCAGTCATCTAGTCTGGAGCACGGGGAATATTTGGTAACTATAACTGTCTTGCCTCGGTAATAATGTCAGCTTAGTCTGCCTTTCGCCAATCGGGAGCCAAGTTGTCATAATCAAATCGTGTGCGGCTAATAACCCTGTATGAATTTAACAGATTAAAAAACCTTCCTCCCCCACCGATTTAATGTCGGGCCGTTTTTATTTTTACCCTCTCCCTGGGATAATGTGTTGCTTTTCCTTTATATTTTAATGCTGTGGTCCAACTTATTCCACTATCACCAACAACTTTATAGTTTTTTGAAGGTTTCAGTTAAGAATCAGGCAGGCTTCCGGATTAATCAATCAGTGCTAATAATAATAACCGTGGTATTTATGAAGCGCTTACTATGTGCCAGGCACTGTACTAAGCGTATTGATATCACGATAGTATAAAATGTACAGGTCACTGACCTGAGAGAGCAGAAGACATAGTCTCCACTGTCTAGGATTTTACCAGCTAATGGAGGGGACAGACAGACTTAAATTATTTACAGATAACAAAATAAGAAGGACAAGGATATAGCAGATAGCACGAATATGTCATGATGAAATAAATGGGTATAAATCCCCCATGCATATAAACCTAAGTAGTGAGGATGGGAAGAAATACAGAGATGCTAATGGTGACTGTTGTGTTGATGTGACTTGACTAGATTACTGTACTGTTCTGTGTCACCAGGAAATTTTACCCACTGATAGAAAAGAAATGAGCAGTAGTGAGTTTATGAAAGTGACCTGTGCTGTCACGAATACATACGTAGGCTTAGAATACTTGGACCGTGAAAGAACTGTCTTCTTTCCTTCTGTGCCCAAATGTATCAGTTAATCGAGTATTATCTTCATTTTCATGAGGATAATTTGAAAATTGCCATGGCTCAGTTGGCCACACAGAGAATTCTGATTTAAGAAATGAGGACAGAAGTCCTGCTTTCCATTAGTGTCCTGTGGGGCCCAAGTTAAGTTGTAGGTTTTCTGTAGTTTGATTTCTCTCTTTTTTCCCCACAGCACTTATGTACATATCTTTAAATTATATATTATAAATTATTTATATTAATATCTGCCTCCCCTTCTAGAGTGTAAGCTCATTGTGGGCAGGGAATATTTCTGCCAACTCTTGTTGTATACTTCTCTCCCAAGTGCTTAGTACTATGTACAGAGTTACATGTACTATGTACAGGTTATTATTTGGGATTCGTTCTAATGGTATGTGACATTTCATGACAATAGGGCTTTCGGTCAACATGTTTTTACTTAGCTTTAACTTCTCTTGCTCCAAAAAAATGTAAGTGATGCCTAGTTTGAATGCTAATTTGAACAGTCCTTTCTCTATAGTCAGAGGGCTGGACTTTAGGCTTCCAGTGGTCTTCCAGGAGCTCTCTGGGAGTTTTTTAATTTTTAAAACTTTAATGTAGGTGATCTGAGTAATGGACGTACTTGAACTTCCCCAAGATCCTGCATCCCCTCCATCCACTCTAACCCCGCCTCTCTCCTCTGCAACCTCCTCCGCCTCCTCTTTCTCTTCCATCCTAGTTGTTCCTCCAAGAGGAGGTCTCCCTCCTTTTCTCTAAATCTACCCCTCTACAAGCGCCTCTCACCCCATCTCCTCTCACTCCTAAAAACATTCCTTTACCCCTGTCATCATCGTTTCAAACTCCGAAGACTTTTTTCCCTTCTGCTTCAAACATTGCCAAAATCTCTCCTATTTTTTAAAAAAGCCTTCTGAGAATCTCCCATTTCCCTGCTCTTATTCCTGTACAGGTTCCTTGCATGAGTTTTAAACACGTGCTGTCTTCACTTACTCTCTTCTTGACCAGTCAGTTTATCATATTTCTTGAGTGCTTACTGTGTTCCGAGCACTGTACTAAGCGCTTGGGAGAGTAGAATGCAACAAAGTTGGTAGACACATTCCATGCCTACAACGAGCTTACGCTGCAGTTAGGTTTTTAATCCTCTGCACTTTACTGATCCCACAGTCTCCAAGTTCACTGATGATTTCCTCACAGCCAAATGTAAGGAGTTCTGTTCTGTTCTATTCCTGCTGTTGGCCACTCTTCCCTGAAACATTAAGACTCACTTTTGTCAGTAGAGGACTAAACCCAAATCTCCTATTTTTTTGACTGCTTTTCAGTTTTATTTGCTGGGTCAACCAACCAGTTACATAGCATTTGACTGTAAGCTCAATGCGGGCATGGAAAATGTCTACCAATTCTCTTACATTGTACTCTCCCAAGTGCTTAATACAATGCTCTGCACACAGTAAGCGCTCAATAAATATGATTGACTTCTTATGGTATTAAGCCCTCATCACCTTGACCCCTTCTGCTTCTCTTTGCTACTCTCCTACTACAATCCAGCCCACATATTTCACTCCACTAATGCTAACTGTCTCACTGTGCCTCGATCTCGTCTGCCTCGCCACCAACCTCTCGCCCACGATCTGGCTGTTGCCTGGAACGCCCTCCCTCCTCATATCCGACAGACAGTTACTCTCTCCACCCTCAAAGTCTTATTGAAGATACATCTCCTCCAGGAGAGTCGGTCAGTCAATCATATTTATTGAGCTCTTACTGTGTAGAGCATTGTACTAAGCATTTGGGAGAGTATGATATAACATAATAATAATAATGATGGCATTTGTTAAGCGCTTACTGTGTGCCAAATACTGTTCTAAGCACTGGGGTAGATACAAGGAAATCCGGTTGTCCCGCGTGAGGCTCACAGTCTTAATCCCCATTTTACAGTTGAGGTAACTGAGGCACAGAGAAGTTAAGTGACTTGCTCAAGGTCATACAGCAGACAAGTGGTGGAGCCGGGATTAGAACCCAGGACCTCTGACTCACAAGACCTATGACTCGCTCTTTTTGAAAATCACCAATTCCCTGAGATTCGCTGGGAAAAAAACAAGTGTCCAGGATGTTTTGCTCTACTCACTGTGCCCTGGCTCCAATCCCCTAGGCCAGACTTCTAGATGGGCTTTGAATTTAGGGGTTCAGGGAAGATAGTTCTGAGTCTACCTACCATTTAGCGGGCAGAGGCTGACAGTGAGATATGACAAAAACAGAGGTAGTTGACCTGATGGAATTTTTAGTCTAATATATACCTGTTATGCAGTGAAAAGATCCTAACCTGGCAAGTCTTGACCTTGTTATTTGGGTATTTCTGCCAAAAAGATATTCTCAGCCTTATGCTTTAAGGCGGAGGGCATATAGAAGAGTTAAGATGGGACCAAATTAGTGGTTTGTAATTGCTCATAATTTCCAGAAGAGTTTTAATTTTTTAGGATATCCCTCGGACCATGTTATAAAAGAAAAGAAAATGTGGATGAATAAACGTTTGATATATCTTTTCAAGTTAGGGATCACTATCATTTCTTTAGGACTTTTTGGAATAATGAGTTATCAATTATTGAACATTTTCAAATCCTGAGCTCAGTTTCCACTTTTTGAAAGGTTGTTCTTGAAGTTGAAGAATGTGAACATGGGGCAGATGAAATATAAACTAGAGGATAGTGATGAATTGCTATGTTTATAAGGGTTTGCCAGTACTCTCCTACAGAACTGAATTTCACCTCTTTCGAATTTACATTTCTTTATAGTCCTCCAGAAGGACTGTATAGATTATAGTCCTTAGATTGTAAGCTCCTTGTGGGCAGGGAATGTGTCTATCAACTCTGTTATATTGTAATCTCCCAAGTGCTTAATATGGTACTATTAATAATAATGTTGGTATTTGTTAAGCGCTTACTATGTGCAGAGCACTGTTCTAAGCGCTGGGGAGATACAGGGCGATCAGGTGGTCCCACGTGGGGCTCACAGTTTTAATCCCCATTTTACAGATGAGGGAACTGAGGCTCAGAGAAATGAAGTGACTTGCCCACAGTCACACAGCTGACAAGTGGCAGAGCCGGGATTCGAACCCATGACCTCTGACTCCCAAGCCCAGGCTCTTTCCACAATCACTCAGTAAATACCATTGATTGATGGGGAGAATCAATAATAGTTAACAATGCACTGCCATTCATTTGTCTTTTTATAAGTGCACTTAATTTACTTTCAGGTAATAATGATTCCAAAGCACAAAATCAAGGAGTCTGACTTTTTTTTCTACCCTGAATTTCTCCAGTTTTGAAATGATCTAAATAGATTCTGGTTTGTATGTTCTGTGAAACCATTGTAGAAGCAAAACAAACCGTCCGGGGCAAAAGGTTTTCTGTCTTGATTTTAAAGATTGAAGAACCTTCTACCTCCCTCAGAGTCTATAACAGTGGCTAATCACTCTTGAAGTCAAGGCACAGTTCCCTACCCCGAACAGAATTCTCCTCCTGAAATTTAAGGCCATTCCTTCCCATTCTTCTGTAGAAGTGGAAAAATGGTCAATGATCTCATAATAATCCTTTATATAACTGGGGACAGTTAAGTCATCACTTAGCCTGTAAAGAGATTGCAAGCACACTTCCCTAGCCAAAAGGGAAGTGTTCGGTCATTTACCAAAGAAAATGATTGGCCTTTGAAGCCCTTCCTTGATAAAAAGGGGAAGGAAGGCCCTAACTCTGCTGTGCCAGGAAAGAAGTTTTAAAAATCAAGACATGTTGGGCTTGATAGGCTCTATGCCCTTGCCTCAGTGTAATTGCAGAGACAGAATTTATGGAGAGCTTTTCAGCTCATTCAGGAGCCTCAGTCAATATATCTTACCTACGCTTCTCTGCTTCCTGGGGGTGGGTTAGGGTTATCTGTTTACTTATTACAGAAAATCTGGAGATAATACCCAGCTCTCAGGAAATAATGTTTTTAAGCTCTGTACTTCTTGTTTTACTATTACATTTTTATTGGTGTCTGTTTCAAATGCACAGAAGAAAGCCCTTCTTTACACAACAGTTGGTAGGCATATGGAATTTGTTTACCCCAGGAGGTTTTTCAGGAAGAAAATATCGGAAGGTTCAAATATCATGCAGTGAGTGAGGTTAGGGATTTTAACCGGCACATCCTTAACCATGGTGCTGGGTGTCAGAGGGCAGCTTCGTGCTGTTCTTCGAGGAATTCTGGGGAAGCAGCCTGGTCTAGCGGAACAAGCTCGGGCCTGGGAGTAGGAAGATCTGGATTCTAATCCTGACTCTGCCATTCACCTGCTGGGTGACCTTAGACAAGTGACTTAAATTCTCTGTGTCTCAATTGCCTCATCTGTGAAATGGGGATTAAATCTTCCTCTCTCCACTTTAGACTGTAAGCCTGTGTCGGGCAGGGATTGTGTCCAACCTATCTCGTATCTACCCTAGTACTTAGTTCAGTTACCGGCACACAGTAAGCACTTAACAAGTACCATGAAAAACATCTTGTTGCTAATGTTGGAGGCAGAATACTGCCTTGGATGGACTATAGGTTTTACCTAATATCAGCATTTATGATCTTTCATTCATGAAGGCACATCTCCTCCAAGAGGCCTTCCCTGATTAGGCCCTCTTTTCCTCTTCTTCCTCCCTTCTACGTCACCGTGACTCACTCCCTTTATTCATCGCCCCCCACCCCGACTGCCAGCCCCACAGCACTTATGAGCATATCTGTCATGTATTTATTTATATTAATGATTGTCTCCTGCTCTAGACTGTAAGCTCATTGTTGGCAGGGAATGTATCTGTTGTTACACTGTACTCTCCCAAGCACTAATACAGGGCTCTGCACAGAGTAAGCGCTCAATAAATATGAATGAATGTGAAAGCATCCTCACATTTTCCAGATGAGCTTCTAAATCTTTTCCATTAGACCACAAGAAAGATTGTGACCCAGTAGAAAGAGCACAGACCTAGCACTCGGAGTACCTGGGTTCTAATCCTGGCTCCGCCACAGGTCTGCTGTGGGACCCTGGGCAAATCACTTAATTTCTTTCTGTCTCAGTTCCCTCATTTATAAAATGGGGTTTAAGATTGTGGGCTCCTGTGAGACATGAACTGTGTCCATCCTGATTAGCTTGTATCTACCCCTAGTGCTTAGGCACATTTTATCTACTTTTGTTAGCTTAGAACAGTGCTTGACACATAGTAAGCACTTAACTAATACAATTAAAAAAGAATACTATGATGATTTATAAAAACATTATTCCTAGGACCATCACATTGCATTATGAACCATCCTGCTGTCATTATGGCTGTTTTATGAATCCAACTCTCTAGCAGTGAAGTTTCGCTCAGTATTTAGATGCATTAAACAGATCTCAATAAATTTTGGGTGCCGAGTCTTTTTATCATTGCATAAAAAGCAAATAGAAACATATGATGAAGAAGAAAATCCTATCATCTACTCAAGAGATAGTCTAGAGCAGCTGACTGCCTGACCATGTTTCAAAGTTTCGGGATGACTTAATATTATAGAAACAATTATATGTGTGTTTTATGGATCTGAGGCCTGCATGTCAGTTTTGAAGCCTTATCGTAAAGGTCTCTTCTTGATGAAGGGGAGTGTGACTATCTACTTCTACTAGCATCTCAAGTAACTAGGGGCTTTCTAGATCAGAATGTGGTGGTTGAAATAATCAAGCTTTAGGTTTCTTGAGTCAAAATATGATCTTGTATTTCTTAAATTATTTCAAAATAATTAACTGGGACTGATGGAGAATAAAACCAATGATACACTTACAGTCTTTTAGTGGTAATGTCACTGCACTTCCATATTACCACCACTTTCCCTTTTATTTTCAATAACCTTCATTTAGACCAAATTAAGGATTGATTTTTTTTGTTTTGAATTAAGTACTTAGAACAAAATATTAAGCATGGATATCTAATGTACATGAACTTTTCTAACATTGAGCAAGGCACTGTTTGGCTCCTTGGATAGTCTTCTGTTGTAAAATACCATTTATAAAATGCCCCAATTATTTGGAAATGGGAATCTCCTTTCATTTACTCTATTAATTATCTTACACATCAAAACCTCACTCACCTCAAAGCCTGAAACTCTTCAGAGGAATTTTCAGTTTTTCTGATTGTGAGTCCTGAAGATGAAAAAACAATGTTCAATTTTTGTTTTCTCAATTCTCTTCAACAAGTGAGGAATCTCAGTCCATTCCATGTAGTTGTTTAAGTCATTTCTATTGAAAATCAAGTCTTACCATTGCTTAGGAAGTAGCTCATCTTTGACATCCCTGCTTATATAGCATGCCCACTTCTGGAATCAAATTCAGAAATATTTCATGCTATAGCATTTTTAAAAAAAGAAGTATCCTCTGACTGAAATGAGGGGGAACTTGAGATGTGTAACTACCTCTTTTACTGATAGCTTTTGACAAGAAGATGGATGAGTCTTGACTTTACATTCTACAAATAGAACAGCCTCTTTCAAAGCAGTGACTCCCTTCATATTGCCACATTCTTTACTGTACATTATTCCAACATCATTTAATGCATTAAAATAGTAGATCAGGATAAAACTAATGCAGATAGTATAAACCCCAGTGACTCTATCTTCTTTAACAGGTAAAATAACTCACTACATTAGAGGACAATAGGCTACCCTAACAGGCAGTTAGTACAGTAGTTCTGTAGTTGACCTTCTATTTGACCGAAAGCTCTGTGTTTAGAAATAAGCCCTCGAAAACATCATATATAGCAGTAGTTTATGAAATCAGAGAGACCTTAGTTGTCTGAATTTTCAACACAGCAGGTCAGATTTTTCTTAGAAGTCAAATGAATTGGTGGCTGGTTATGCTGAATGAAGCATCAGTCAGTCAAGCAATAATATTTAGAGAAGCAGCGTGGCTCAGTGGAAAGAGCATGGGCTTGGGAGTCAGAGGTTGTGGGTTCTAATCCCAGCTCCACCATTTGTCAGCTGTGCGACTTTGGGCAAGTCACTTAACTTCTCTGTGCCTCAGTTGCCTTATCTGTAAAATGGGGGTTAAGACTGTGAGTCCCACCTGGGACTACTTGATTACCTTATATCTCCCCTAGCACTTAGAACAGTTCTTGGCACAGAGTAAGCACTTAACAAATACCAACATTATGATTAATAAGCACTTACTGTGTGTAGAGCACTTTAGTAAGTGCTTGGGAAAGTAGAATGCAATAGAGTTGGTAAACATGTACCCAACAAAATAGGTTGGGCACGGTAGGACACTAGACCATAAGAGAATGAGAAAACAGCATTTCTTAGTAGGAGGAACACAGGCCTGGAAGTTATTTGTCTGCTGTGTGGCCTTGGACAAGTCACTTCACCTCATTGTGCCTCAGTTACCTCATCTGTAAATTGGGGATTATGAATGTGAGCTTCACATGGGACATGGGCTGTGTCCAGCCTGATTAGTTTGTATCTACCTCAGCACTTAGTAAAGCAGCTGGCTCGGAGTAAATGCTTAAAAAGTACCATGGAGGAGTAGGAAAGAAACAATCTGATAATTTTATTGAACTTGCATTCAATGTAGCCAAATGGTCCCGTTTCTGTATTGCTGATACTAGTTACCTGACACCTCCCGTTCCCCTAATCTCATAGGTCACAATGACTAAATACGGATCAATCGAACTTAGTTTTACCATGACATTTATTTTCTTTATTGTGGGATTCATTAAGAATGGAACCCCCACATTTTACGAGAATTAAGTGTAAATATGTGTTATAGTTTGAACTGTCAGGATTTAAATCAACAAATAGGGACTCACATCTTGGTTCCTTATTTTGTTTGTTTTAAATTGGCGAAGAGCAGGGTTTGAGAAATCACACAGACAACAGGGGTGGAGAAAAGCCTTTATTAAAGCCGTTAAAGCTTTAAGAGAAGTTAGACTCTGATATTTTAAACATCTAGGTGAAAGATGCTAATGACCTTGACAGAAGTAAGAAAGGCCTGCTCATTTTAACTGATGGGGCCCTTAATGCTTTAGGACAAAGGTGTGTTTAAAAATACTTCTATCTGAGACTATGGAGATCATACAGATAATCCTGCACAATAAAGCCAAGTTGAATAAGGCTTGGGTGAAAGACAAAAACAACTTTATCAGTGAACCCTTAAAGTGCACTTATTTTGTCAGGTCATTTTTTCTCCTTGCAAAGAGTTATATAGTCACTAGCTAATCTTCTGCAACTCTGCATAGAAATGTAGTGGAAGAAATGGGAACACAGGTGATTAAATGATGTACTCTAAGTATGGTGTACAGTCAGTTGAAGAGTCCTGGGTTAAAACGTGTTTCTCTCACCTCCCAGTTCTTTGCTAAGAACAGTCCAATCAAGGCTTATTGTAGTGTTCAAATTCCTCCAGATTGGGTAACTCCAGTCCCTTTCACCATTTGGATGGTCTCTTGTAAGGATGGGGCTGAGAGGTTATTCAATTCTCCACTTTATCTGCAGGCAGTTTTCCCCTAATTAGTGATAATCTGGCATTACTTTTGGATAGAATTCATTAGCAGCTTTTGCTATTTGAGCCTTTTTAAATGGTGTAATTTATGGACGTTCCAGAAGTCCAAGAAGCAAGTTATCTCCCAAGTGAGGAAATCATTTTTCTCTGTCGTAAAGCACTAATCATTTGGTTTGGTGTATTGTGGGATCAGAATTATTTCCTTAAGGCAGTAGGCAAAGACCCCTATTGAAAGGCGGACTATTAGTCTGATCCTAAAGGAATTATTTTTAAGATGACTACACTGCTATTGGTACTTGGAATTTCTTATAGAGAGAAGCAGTGCGATCACTCGGAAGATTCTGTATTCAAATATTCAGAGAGTTTTGTACAAAAACCTCATTCATAGCAACTGATGCTGCACTACTACTTTAGTTTGGAATAGGAATCATCTAGGAAAAGCTTTAGGAAACTCAGAGAGCACTCTAAGATTTTGCTGAATGGAGTACATTTTCCTCTATTCATTTTTATAAACACATCAGTGTAATTGATCCATGTAATTCCATGTAATTCCACCATAAATGGTAGTTCTCGTCTACTTCAATGCCTCTTTTACCTCATTATACTGTTTGGCCCTCTGCTTATAAAATTTGCATTATTGACTAGTGATTTTACGAACCTCGAAATATCCCTAAACATTTCATACTTGATTGCTCTTTTCTTTACCGGAATAAATATTGTGTCCAGAAAAGATGTGAATAACTGCTTCCTGGAGAACGAATCATGCACTTGGTGTTTAAAGGGAATGGGAGCACCCTTAAATAGACATCATTGGCACTTCCCGAAGGGAGATACGTGTATGAAGAAATGTGTTCTGCTTCTTATCCATCAGTCGCATTTATTGAGCATTTCCTGTGTGCAGGACACTGTACTGAGTGTGTGGGAGAGTACAATGTAAGAGTTGGTAGTCACATTCCCTGCCCACAGTGAGCTTACAGTCTAGCGCTAATCTGAAATAAGGTCAGCATTCTCGTATCCCACTGAGACTATCTTGTCTCAACCCCAGTGCTTGGTCCATAATAATAAATATAAATACTGTAAATTAAGGATTGGTAGTAAACAATCCTTAGTAAACTGAAGGTCACTGAGGGCCTTTCCTCACCCTGTGGGCCCCTCAACATTGTTGAGGGGGCCAACCCTTTACACCTAACCAAATAATAAAATGCTTTAAGATGGAGAAAAACGGTTCCCTCACTTGTAAGATAACTTCTTTCTCTGACATCTGGAAAGACTATAAATTACATCATTTAAAAAGGGTCAATTAGCAAAAGCTGCTCATGAGTTCTAGTCAAAATTACCACTCCTTACCACAGTAGCACTTACCCTGCCATCACTCTAGCCTTCTGCTGCTGCAACAGCCTCAGTGTGGAGGCTCCATCCATTTGCTTTCTCACATCCCACAGAGGCCATCTCAACCCCCCCAGTGAGGCCCCCATGAAATCTGTCCGAAAGAGGCCCCACTCTACCGATGGAAATATCGGGCGACGTGGAGGCTGAGAGTAATAGAGGGGAGGAATTCTGTGAGGTCTATTTTTTTTATAAAAGAAAATTCTAGATTAAATGGATTTTTTTTTGAAGTTTCCATTTTCTGCTTGGCTTCATGTTGGAAGACAGACCTTTTGATCTTTCTGAAAAGCTTGGGGCAAATGACTTTTCTGAACATCCACTAGAGTCCCCATGATTCAGAAAAGAAATTAAATTTCACTTCCTCACTTTATATTTCAGAGAAGGGAATTGATTCCATTCTTTGTTGTGACTTGCTCAGAGCAAGTCACTGAATCCTTTGAGACCAAAGATGTGCCAGAGCGGCAGCATTCTCAAGGACTTATTTGTATCCTTTTACTGAGCACACTATATTGAAAAATCATCAAGAATGCGTACAGCTAGCATTGAGAGCAGTGTAAAGGTAAAATAAATAGGCAGAGCACACTTCTCTTGAAAAATAAAAACAATTGCTCACGTTCTAATCTTCGTAGGCCCTTTGTGTTTGCGCTGTAACTACTGTAAGTTATTACAGGGCTATTCATACTTGCTGGAAAAAAAAAAATCTCCCCAGGATCCTTTCTGAAACAAGAATAGGATGCCCTATTTTCACTTTCCATTCCCTTTCAAACATAAGCCAGGTTACCCGATTGTATTTTCAATGAACTCTCTCGTTATTACAAATGAAAAGTGTTCCCCATCTCCACCCACATTCTGTCTTTTCATTATGAGTATGGAAAATGTAGATACTTCCCTGTGGGCTGTGTTTTCCAAGGCATCCTGTAAGTTAGGTTGTATAAGATTTCTAAACTGATGGTGTATTTGTTTAAAAAAAAATAAATTCCATAAGTCTCCTGGGCCTGGTGAAACAGCTCCCAACTCTCATTTGTCTCACTTCAAAACTAATTGAAATCAGCCGGCCTCCATTTCAGAATATCCATACACACACTGTAAGCCATCTGGGTTGCTCCCAAATGATGAAGATATTTAATATAAAACTTGATTTCTATCTTATCCTTTCACCTCTGGAGTACAGATCTTGCCGAAAACATAAGTGCTTTTAATGTAGAGACCATCTACAATTGTATTATTTTGGATCCCATATCGACCGCGTAAAAGTTTCTAAAAACTAGATAAGCAAGGTTAAATATTTTGTTAACTTGTGCCTTGTTTTGCTTCACCTTCCAACTGCTCAGTACAGTACTTTGCACTCAGTAAGCATTCAATAAATACCTCTGATCGCCTGATGCAGCACCTCTAAAATTTTATGATATCATTTTACCCTTATATAGCACTTTTGTTCACTTAATATTTTTAATTTTCCTGTCGGGTAAGAGGAGCAAGAAAGAGCAGCCCCAATGTACAGCTGAGGAAAGTGATGTAAAGAAGGTTAAGATAGTAGCTAGCCTCTTGGCTCCAATCCGGTGTTTTTTCCTGCGGCTCAGAATGAATAAATGTTTTGCAGAGCTGTGCAGATTAAGTTTTCAGGGCACTTACTGCTCTTGTTGTGCAGCAACAACAGGGAATTATGATGTAAAATTTTTCTTTTCAGCTCACCATACCCAATAGTATTGGTGATGTTATGTTGCTAGGGCTCTAGAAATGTTTTGATTTGGAATGTGTGCCTGGAGATCTCCAGGCAAAGGGCACCGATTTTGTAAATCGAATAAACAAACCTCAAATGAGGTGTGCTTGATCTTTGATAAACTAATTATTTCACTCTAAAGCTTGTATATCTTTCAAACCATCTCACTTGGCATGAAAGCATTTCACAGGGGTCACTATCTGTCATTGGTCAAATTGCCCATGAAGGTGAACGGCTGTAGCTGCCGTTGTTCTCATTAAAAAACACTGCTTTGTCTTTTTTTTACATCTACATCATCTTGCCCTACCTTTCCCTTGTTCATTTTTCCACCCTGTTCCACCGGAAAAGCAAAAAAACCCCATTCATATTTTGTTGTTGTCACATATTTAAATGGCTAACATCTGTGGATTTGTTTATTCATTCTTCATTGTTTGGAAATGTTGATCTACACTTTCTGTTCTCAGTGAGCAGAAAAAAATGTTTGCAACTGAAAGCTGACTGAGCCAAGGAAGAATTTATCAATGATTCTACTAATATTAAGATAAATCTTGGTTTATTAATAGAAAGTATGATGTACAGATACTGGCATTGTACTATAACCACAAAGTTCAAGGTCTATTAATTAGCTAATTTGTATAAAGTGATTTGAAGATGGAGAGCACCATGGAAGTACTGAGAATTATTGCATAATATTATAGATGGGATTTACTTATTCTTTGTGTCATTGAAGATGGCAAGCAATTTTCTTCTTCACATTTTGGAGCATTTTCTCAGGAAATGAATTTTTTTTCAGGCCGCCAGCCCATTGTAGGACTGGCACAACACAGATATTTTTTCCAACATTTTAAAAGAGTCTGCGAAGCATTTTTTTTTCCGATGGTGTCATACCACCAGTTGTTTTTTGACTGTTCTTATGAGGCTGTGTTTTATTCTGCATGTGGATATATTTAGCTCATTGGAAAACCAAACTGTATGTTAAAAGGTGGGTTTGCAAATAAAAAGCAAATTTAATTTTTTTACCATGAGAGGAGGGGAAAAAAACCTTGCAAATATTTAATTGTAGAACAAGGAATGATGCTTCATTTCTCTACAGGCTACCCAAATAATAATGAATCCAAATTAGAACCTAGAGGTACATGTCCCATTGTTATTTTGAAGAATGTTAAAGAACTAGCAATGGAAACTGAGAGAAGAAAACTAGAGACATCCTACAAAACCTAACACATTTTAATTTTGCTTCAGAAGCAAAGGAACCCATTGAGGTACTTCCATTCATTCATTCATTCAATCATATTTATTGAGGGCTTACTGTGCGCAGAGCACTTTACTAAGCGCTTGCAATTTACAGTTCGGCAACAGATAGAGACAATCCCTGCCCAACAACGGGCTCAGCACACTGACCTATTCTTAAAACATGATCAGGAGCTGAGGAAATTTTTTCCATACAGTTAGCTTTTGCCAATCTTCGTAATAGTAATCCTTATGAAGTTAGGATTAAATCAACCATTAGTCATTATTTTGCTCAGATCGTGTACCATTTCATGGCTGACTGACGCGATCGACCGCATCATGCTACCTGTCAGAAACCTGGATGGCTTCTTTCTGGGTATTGTTCATGAATCTCTGCTGATTTCATGGAACGCAGGATTTCGTCCACTTGTGCTCTGGGCTGGAATTTGCTTCTTAAAAAAAAAAAGAATCAATACTAACCTTAAAAGTACTACTGAAAGGCCAAATCAGAGCCCTTCTGTTACAGCCTGTACGTCATCAGGTGTGTAATTTGCATCCGTAAGTGATCCAAACAATCTAGAAATCATTCTAAAACTTTCTACCTGGGTAACAGAATTCAGTGGCAACATTCTACTCTCTGTCACGGATGTTGATCGCCTTGTGGTTAGGATTTGCCAGATTTAAGCAGCGTGGCTCAGTGGAAAAAGCCCGGGCTTGGGAGTCAGAGGTCATGGGTTCGAATTCTAGCTCCTCCACTTGTCAGCTGGGTGACTGTGGGCAAGTCACTTAACTTCTCTGTGCCTCAGTTACCTCATCTGTAAAATGGGGATTAAGACTGTGAGCCTCACGAGGGACAGACTGATTACCCTGTATCTACCCCACCACTTAGAACAGTGCTCTGCACATAGCGCTTAACAAATAGCAACATTACTATTATTATTATTACAAAACCTCAGTCTTCTAAGGACTAATTGTCAATCTATTCAACCTTGCTGTATCTAAGAAAAAGTTCATGATACATTGACTTGTATGTCTTCTTGATATGTACTTGCAAGCCACAGTCATCAGCATCTAGGAGCAGTGTGGTGCCAGCATGACGTCAAAACCTGGACAGAATTGAAAGTGTATAGGGACCTGCCGCAGATGTCATATTTGATTCTGGAGGAATTCCAACAACAGCCACTTATGCAGAATATGAAAAAATCAGTTGGCAAGATAGGATCACAAACAGTGAAATCCTGGTAGGCAGACGGACCGGGAACATTAAAGCAAAGGCTCATCACATCACACCTTCACTGGTTGGAAGAGAATGGATAACAGGATGCCCCAACAGCTGCTCTAAAGTAAACTTAAATGGGCTAATTAAAGAAAAGGTAGAGAGAAGAAGTGCTTTGAAGTAGAGAAGCAGCCTGGCTTAGTGGAAAGAGCACGGGCTTGGGAGTCAGCAGACAAGTGGAGGAAACGGGATTAGAACCCACGTCCTCTATGTGATCTTCTCTGTGCCTCAGTTACCTCTTTTGTAAAATGAGGATTAAGACTGTGAGCCCCATATGGGACAACCTGATTACCTTGTATCTATCCCAGCGCTTAGGACAGTGCTTGGCACATAGTAAACACTTAACAAATACCATCCTTATTAATATTATTATTACTATTAAGGGCACAATGATGAAAAATCTTCACCTATTCCCCTAAATAGTAAATAGCCAGGAGACAGCCACTGAAGAGTGATCAGCCTGTTGTGCAGCAATCAGCAATGGGGTAACTGTCCTAAAGCAGAAGCTTCAGTAAGATAATGACACAGAGACAGAGAAAGGCACCAAAAGTAACATGCAGCAAAGGGTCCGTCTAACATGGACACAGCGAGGGAGATTTTGTCAGTCATATCCGTCATACCTTGGTAAACTCCACTCACACTTTGATAAAAAATCTCCTTGTCAGCAACATCATATTTGTTTTTGGTCACAAAGTTTTAATGAACCAAATATCATTTACTAAGTACTTGTATGTACATGGTTCTATGTTGGGCACAGAAAAGTTATGTATTTGTCCATTGTTTATGCCTTCTTGGAGTTTACAGCCCGAAACACAACCATTCTGATGAGTATGCAACAACAAGGTGACAACAATACGAAAACAGATTTTAAAAATCCAAAAGCACAATTTCCATAATGTGGAACCTCCCCCAACCCCTCCCCCACCCCCCAAAAAACCCCCAAAACCAGGATTTGTGAAAATTCACATCTGGTTCTTACCCCCTCTCTTCCTATATTTTCCTTCTTTACTCCTGCTAAGGGAAGGCAGGTTCTGTTCAAGAGTGAGATGCTTTTGATGTACACTGTGGTTAGCATAAACTCTGGTTAACAAGTGGCAGGAGAAGCTGTAGATGCTGGAAAGGGCTCATCAAAGGGAGAGCTAAAGAAAACACTTCCTTTCAACCCAGCAGCTTTACAGACAGTTTTAAAGAGCTTGTCAGAGAAAGAGGCAGATCAGTAGAGATCCCAGATAGTGTATGTATGCACACACACGTTAGAGAAACATTCATTTGCACCCACAATACTGTAGTAATATTGTATGAAAAAATTACCTCTGTAATTCAGACTCTGTGCCTTCCCACCCCAAATGAATTAGGTTTTCTGGTTTTGTTTTTATGCACCAACATCAGGGTACTAGACTGTAAGCTTGTTGTGAGCAGGGAATGTGTCTGCCAACTATGTTTAATGTACTCTCCCAAGTGCTTAGAGCAGTGCTCTGGATACAGAAGGTGCTCAACAAATAACATTGATCAGGGCCTCTAGATTTTGAGAAGTGGAGCATGCTTATTTTAATGTGAGACTCCCCAGTCTATACAGGAGTACTTCGTATTCGATCCAATCCTGATAGTTGGAATATAATATCTTTGATCAATCTTCATCAGTTTTCAATTCAACACAAATCAGTTGTGGTCAGAAGCCCTTGCCATTTCATGCCTGGTGGGTGGTCTATATAAAATGAAGTGGTGACTCTCAGACCTCTCATTTCCCGCTGTTATAAGTGACTCTACCAAACATTTTGTCTTGCAGTGTACAGAGAGATGGTTAGGGCTGACACTTATAGCCTAAAGACTTATAGTCCCTTTAAGAAAGGGTTGAGGTTCTGTAGTTGAGGGCTTTGTAGAGAGCTTGTTCCTTCTAAGGTGCCTCTACTGTCAAAGGCAATTATGTGGTTTAGAGAACTATGGCTACATTACCGGATCGATTGCAGATGGAGGTGGAGCATTCTGGGAGAGATGTGTGCACGCTGTCGCTATGGGTCGGACACGACTCGACGGTATAAGACAGCAACAGCAACAACAACCATTTCCTAAGCAGTCATTTCCTCATTTTAAGGAATGATAGATTCTCATTTATTTTACTGAAAAAAAAAAATAAGTAACAATGACATTCTAGAATTAATATTTTAGTGTTAGTTTCAATTCACCATTTTCTTCATATGGAAATAAACTTTTCAATGCTTGTTCCCTGGTTTTCCAATCTGCTGGGACCCAGTAAGGAAATAGCTACTTGCGATGTAGCCGGTTATCCTTGTATCAAAAATACTTCTTGTGTCTCTTGTGTTCTGTCAGGAGTGTGGGAGTGGGGGACGAAGGTAATAAAGGAATCTTGTGGAGATCTGTAGGAGATATATGTGGAAAGATAGTGGTAAGTGACAATGTCGGGGTAAATAATGTGCTTTATTCTCTTTATGATTCCCAGGACTGCTGTCTCTCCAGTGCTTCTCAGTTAGATAAACCTAGAAACTGGGCTGCTTAGCACATTTTCTCTCAGCCGAGTTCACTTTCAACTTCCTTCTTACCCTTTTATTACTCTTAGGGTGGTAACTTGGATTTCCGTATGTTTGAAAGTACTGTAATGGAAGTCATGTCCTGCCTGTCCTTTTAGGATTAATATAAATAAATCTTTTTTTCAAATAGGGCGGAAATCTGATTGTTAGAGAGAAAGGGGAGGAGATGGATAAAAGGAAAATGCTTCTCAGACTTCCTCTTGGAAAAATTTTGTTCATTTATGTTTTAATCGTGTAATCTCATTTACACAGGTTTAAGTGCATTTTGCATGTCATTTGGACATGTAGTCTTTAGTGCATGGAATTAGGCACTGTTTTAAACAACACAGAGAAAAAATTGCCCCATCCCAGTTGGGATTGAAGAATTATCCTCAAATGAATGGATTCTGGCTCTGAGTTTATAGACTTGCAGTGATGTATTTAGGTTTAGAAACTTTTCTGAAGAGAGTGCTTGTTTGCATAAAACAGTAGAGAAATGCTTTTTTTTTATTCTTGCCATTTTTAATGATCAAGATGTAAGGCGGATTGTAAATACATAGCTCTAATAAGCAAAGATGCAGCAATGGTTTTTTAGTCCGATTCTGCATTCTCCTTTAATGTAAGCAGGTGTTGTCTGCTCTAGCCAGTGTAAAATCCAGCCTGGTCTTTTGACCTCGAAATTTCTAATATAAGAGTTAACCCGGGGTTTAACAAATTGTATTTATGACATTGGAGATGATCTAATTGTTTTGAGATTTGGCTCCTTTTTACTCCTCACCTTTCCTAATTTTCTGGCTCCCATAAAAGCCTAGCTGGGCAAGAAAGCTGCTCTGTAAGAGTCTAGTCAAAGCTAATACAGGCAGGATCCGTAGCTGTGAGTGGGAAATATCCTAGTGTTTACCCATGATTGGGGGCAAGAAGAATCTCCCTTCTTGCCCTCTCCTGGCAACTGGGGGTTAGTCAATAAACTAAACATAGAGCTTCTAAATCTAAATCTAAGGCTCAAATTATTATAGACTCTATTAATGGTGCTTTTGGAGAGGTTGACATTTTTTATTTTATGTCTTCCAAAAAATGTTCCAACAGAAGACACTTGATTCCATGTCTCATTCTATTTGGCTTTAGAGGAGTAGATGGAAGCTTTGATGTGCAAACATCGATTTCCAATTACACTTTACAGAGTATTCCAATGTCATACCTCTGAGATTGCTTAACCCCTCACTAAGATCTCCATTGGATCAGCATCCCAAGTGTTCTGTACTAGGGAAATTAGATCGCCGAAGGGTGGGATCTGTCTAACTTCCCTACTGCAGAACATTGAGATTCTGGTGCAGTGAAGACTGTCTTCCGATCTCTATTGTCTCTATCTGTTGCCGAATTGTACATTCCAACCGCTTAGTACAGTGCTCTGCACATAGTAAGCGCTCAATAAATACTATTGAATGAATGAATGAATGAATGAATCTCGAGGAACTACCAGGAGTTGGGCAAGAAGGAGAGGAAAATGTGGGCTGAGAATTAAGATCTCCCTAAACTTCTCCCAGCCTTTGTCTTTGTCTTTGTCTTTTTCCCAGCAGTTCCTCCATAAGAGTTTTCAGTCCTGAAGCTTCAGGCTCCTCTGTTGTTCCCGAAAGTAGATTCCTCCCATCCATCTTTTGTGTCTTTGGTAGACTGTAAGCTCTTTGAGGACAGGTCTCAATCAATCAGTCGTATTTATTAAGTGCTTACTATGTGCAAAGCACTGCACTAAGCCCTTGGTGCAGTACAAAATAATGGAGTTGGTAGACACATTCCCCGCCCACAGTGAGCATACGGGCTAGAGAGTGAGGCAGACGTTAATGTAAATACATAAATTATATAAAAATAATAATTATTACCACTTATTACTTATAATAATTATTAAGTGCTTTGGGTCTGGAGGGGGTGAATAAAGGGAGAAAATTAGGGCGCGCAGAAGAGAGTAGAAGAAGAGGAAATGAGGGCTTAGTCAGGTAGGATCTCTTGGAGGAGATGTGCCTTCAATAAGACATGGACGGTGAGGAGAGTAATCGTTTGTCGGATATGAAGAGGGAGGCATTCCGGGCCAGAGGCAGGACACGGGTGAGAAGTAAGCAGTGAGATAGATGAGAACGGGGTACAGTGAGGAGGTTAGTGTTAGAGGAGCGAAGTGTGTGGGCTGGGTTGTAGTAGCAGAGCAGCGAGGTGAGGTAGGAGAGGGCAAGTTGATTTTTTTAAATGGTATTTTTTAGTACTTACTAAAGTACTTTACACTGCTGACAAGTGTAAAGTGATATCAATCAGTGGGATGTATTGAGCTCCTCCTGTGGGCAGAGCACTCTACTAAACTCTTGGGAAAACCTTACCCACAAGGAACCCTATGCTGATACTGATAAACATAATAAACATAAACATGATAATAATAATAATGATGTTGGTATTTGTTAAGCGCTTACTATGTGCAGAGCACTGTTCTAAGTGCTGAGGTAGATACGGGGACATCAGGTTGTCCCACATGAGACTCACAGTCTTAATCCCCATTTTACAGATGAGGTAACTGAGGCACAGAGAAGTGAAATGACTTGCCCACAGTCATGCCCAGAGCAGACCGGCCGGAGCAACTGGAGAATGGCAGCGCAGCTCCCGTCTAGACTGGAAGCTCGTTATGGGTGGGAACCATGTCTCTTAGTTCTGTTGTACTCTCCCAAGCGCTCTGTACAGTGCTCTGCACCTAGTAAGCTCTCAGTAAATGCTATTGATTGATTGACTGATTGAAGTCAAGTTACTGCTCTGAACAACTGTAAGGATCAAGCTGCGTTGCCCAGAAGCCAGATTTCGGCATCTAGGCAACAGGGTTGTACATGGATGAATCAGAAGACAGAGAAGGCAACATGATTCATCATACTTTACCTCCTTACCCTCCCGTGTCCCATTTGGGATCGGGATTTTGTCCGACCCGATTAGCTTGCAACTCCTCCATTGCTTAGAATAGTGCTTGATATAGACGAAGAGCTTAACAAATACTACGATAATAATAATACGAATTCTAATTATTATCATCATTCTTAATTTACACTGTCATTTGGAGTAACTGAGATATGTTTTTAGGAAATGTGAATCATAGCACCTAAAACAGGAAGCACCAGTTTAACCTAATGTAAGCCGGCTCTCTATAAATCTAGACAATTTGGTAATCTTGTGTCATGCATTCGTCTGTGGTGACAGTGAAATACAAAAAAAAGCTTCTAACTCCATTGTGCAGGTTGCAATTGAGCAATAAAAAAGCAAATGGAGCCTCTTTATCTTAGGGTACCCTGTACAAATAATGTAATGTTAGAAAAGCTAGTAACTTATCCAAAAGTCAGAACATTAACTCTCAGCATTATCACATAAAAGTGTTTTGAGGGGGAAAAGCACTATATTCGAGATGGTGATGATAATGTTGATGTGCTATCATTATTGTTGCATATTGCCTTCTGGGTATTGTATCAACTTTGAATGTTACAAGTCATCCATTGTGGAATAAGCAACTAAAGGCTATTCATTAATCACGGATTCTGGTAAATCAGCAATTGGAATAAATTCCAGAAGAGTACTGAACCAGTGATTACTCCCCTGCCTTCCTCCCCCACATCCACAAAAATTATTTAGATTTCGAGCTGATTGCAGTTTAAGGTCTTGAAGCAGCTTTTTCCCCTCTTTCTTCACTTTATTTTCAACATGAAGGCAGCATGATTTTGACCCTCCTTCGAAGCTAATGATATTTTCCTAGACTCTTTGAGCCTCCTGTCTGGTGTACTCCAGAAGTTCCTCTTACATTTCTGTTTTGTGTATATGTTGTCATGGAAAAGGCTATTTTAGAGAACACTTTTTTTTTATAGAGAGTTGTATTGTGTTTTGCCAAAGAATTCTGGGAACATTGCATTGTCCTGAGACTTCAAGACATCTCTGGAGGGTTGATACAGGTTTTACTGACCCCATGTTAAGATGAAGAAATTGAAGCACCGATAGGGAGAGCACCACTACAGACACACCATATCGGGAAATACACCCTCAATTTGCTATTTTGGGGTTCACAGTCTATTCCTTCCTTTGCTTTAATTCATCTGTTCATCAACTGTGGCATGGAGTCAGAAGTCATGGGTTCTAATCATGGCTCCGCCACTTGTCAGCAGTGTAACTTTGGGTAAGTCACTTAACTTCTCTGTGCCTCAGTTCCCTCATCTGTAAAAATGGGGATAAAGACTGTGAGCCCCACCTGATTACCTTGAATCCCCCCCATTGGTTAGAACAGTGCTGGCACATAGTAAGCGCTTAACATTATTATTATTATTATTATTATGTAAGTTAGAATCTCATGCTACTCCAAAGCTATCTAAACTTTAATATCATTGGCGGTGCGAAAGTTAAAACTGTCTATTTCTGGATTTGTTTATGATGATGAAAAAGGCCCTGGCTTTATAAATATACACTTAGAGAAAGCTTGGCTGGATCCAATGTCCATTTATATTCATTAAGGAGCTTATTAGTCTTTCCTTTCTTTTTTGCTGGGGTGAAGTAGGCAGGTAGAGTCCCCAACAGTTGTGTACTTTGCCATTTAGCAGTTGATTACAATTGAAAGCAGTACTAAATCTGTCTTGGATGCTTAGTTTGTTATAAATCACTGCTTCCTTTTCAGCCAGTCAGGAATCTGACATCTCAAACATGGACTGTTGTTTATGTTTTGATTATAAGAACATAGGTTTTGCCAAGTCGTGGCATTCTTAGGATGCTTGGAAATTGTCCTGCTGTACATTTTCTTTGACATTCTCGGATTTAAATAACTGAAAATAATATACAAATAAAAACACTTAGAAAATCATCAAACCATATTAAACAGTAAAGGAAATATGAAAGCATCTTAGGTAAATTGTTAATAAATTGTGAACCAACTACGGATCAATGGACATGGGCAAAAGCCAAAGGAAACAATTGAATCAAATCACCTGTGGGAGGGGAGATTTAATATTTAGCCCAAACTCTGAATTTTACTTATTCTTGGCTCACATCCTGTTTTCTAGTTGTTTGCCTGCTATAAACCAGACAACCCTTTTTGCTATGCAGTCCTGTGTGAGTGATGGTGTGTT
The DNA here is from genome assembly GCF_004115215.2 of Ornithorhynchus anatinus. NCBI lineage: Eukaryota > Metazoa > Chordata > Mammalia > Monotremata > Ornithorhynchidae > Ornithorhynchus > Ornithorhynchus anatinus. The sequence goes on along the minus strand of NC_041732.1, from coordinate 12,061,602 downwards.
ATACAGGATCTGTTCTCGGGTCACACCATATACAGTTGGCAAATTTTTTGTCCTTCTGGGTCCTTTGGGGAAATAAATGTATTTACCACTTTGACTTCCTTGATTTTTCAAAATATGCCTTGTGTACTTCCAAGCATATGGTCCCTCTTGGAACCTCCATGCTCACAAGTGTCGTGATTAACTTCAGTTAGGCTCCTCCAAGTTGGTTTTTGGCACGGTAAATGAAACTGATTCCTGATATTAAAGGGAAGTATCATCTTCGTACTTCTCTCTATATTCAGTAATAGGTCAGGACCAGCTGTTTTAACTTTCATGATTCTGGCACTTATGTAGAAGTGATCCTACTTCCATTTTCTTTATCCCTAACAACCAGAGAATTTTGTTTCTGGGTGAAGGTGAAAGCACTTTAGCGATTTCATAATAATCCGAGAGGAAGATACTGTTAAATGTAGCGTGTCCCTAAAATGATTCAACGTACTATTAAACAAGTGGAAGGAGGGTTATGACATTTAAAAAATCAATCTGAGTGGTTTCTCTTTAGATTTACCGGATGGAACATTTTAGGATCCATCTATAAACTCCATCTTCCTATCCACTAAGATAGAAATGTTTCAAAATCCAAATGTTGAACTGGATCCTGGGTGAAAATGCCTCATTAGGTATATTGGCAAACATAGGGATTCACTGGTCCGACAGACTGGGAAAGGAGCAAACGAGGATAAAACTCTTGTTCAGTGTTGTCTGTTGTAGTCCCTTCCTCCAATCAACAGCTTGTTCTTGAAAATCTTCTCGGTTTTCCCAGCCTTCATCAATAGAAAATGATGCCTAGGATTTGAGGGGGTTGGGGAAGGGGGGGGTGGGGCATTGCCTTGATAGATTGGGAGGCTTATAGAGGGAGCGTAGCAAGAAAGCCACTCAGCCAAAGTATCGGATGATCTAGCGGGAGGAAAGAGCTATGGTATTGCTGCTGCAAATAATTGCAAGAGACACTTGTGAATATTGCACAGTAAATCTACACCTTCCACAGGCATTCATTTAAGGGGAGGTTTTCTCAGGGTAGAGCCTCGACAACACATGTCTAATAGGTGCATTCATTTTAATATGCTCATTCATTGAATAGGCCTGATTAATTAGTACATGTCACCATCTGGTACTTAGTGAGACTATTCATTTTTAAAATGTTGAAATTGTAGGGAATGGTGCACACCAATTAAATTCCTTTTAACTGGATTATGTTGGTATAAAGTATACGTGTAGGAGGACTTCATTGAGATTCAGCGAGCATCTAAAGGGTACACTCGCCTGCCTGAAATCATTTAGAACAAAGGAAGTCCGGGGGTGCGGGGGGGACTGCCTGAAATGCATGGATCTCTGCCTGTTTCTGTCAGTCTCTGTATCTCAGCACATGAATAAAGCCGAAGGGGAGAAAAAGCAAAACTGAGGAAAAATACGTTTCCAGTGTGAGGGGGAAAACAAACGCTTGTCATCACATCTCCTTTTCACATGTTCACTCTCTTCCCCAGGTTGGAAATCTTGGTTAATTAGTTGAAAATGGCAGTGCATTTGAGTAGATTGTGTAGGTTGCAAAGGCTTGAAACCACTAGGTTCACAAGACTCACAGAAGTGAATGGCAGTGTTACCGCAGAAAAGGATGGTTCCTCTTGGCTTTTAGGAGGGGAGTCGAGTGGAATACAGTAGCTGTTTTAGGACAGCTACCGTGCTTGTAATGTTCAAAGGAAAGGAGAGAGACAAAGAGATTGACCAGGGCACCGGGTATCGGGGCCTAGCATTTTGATTTTTTAAAAGTGAATACAATTTGGGGGCCTGGAGTTCTGAAGCAAACGTTGGCCCTAGATCCACACTTATTAAAACATTTCAAGTAGAGCAACAGAAAAACCAGAATTAGTCCATTTCCAAGAGTAATGTTCTTATTCATGTCAGTAGCTTTCATGCACTCTGATGGTGGGCTCGGGGGCAAGAGAAGGGGGAAGAGGAGGAGGGCTGGGAAAAGCATCAAACAAACCCAAAAAACAAGCCAGTGAGGTTGTTTGTATAATTCAACCTCCAGGCCAGGCAGCACCATGACTGTCAACCCAAACTTTCATTAATTCATGCCTTCATTTCTGTATTAAAAGAAGAATGGAGAAAGGAAAATAGGTTATATTTAATTGGAAAGTTGTGCCTGTTTTCTTTCTTTCCATTCATTTTCTTTGGTTTTTCCTTCCTGCAGATAACTCCAATTTTGTCTACCACAAATTTTTTCCTCTCGCCATACCAGGGATTCTGCTTTACTCTTTCCTTACCCTACCCCACTGGGTTTTTGATGTGTCCATATCTCTTGTTTAGAGCTCAGTGTTTCCCTTTGCCCCTTTCTTACCCATGTAAATTTTTATTTTCTGAACTTAGATATAAACTCCCGGTCCCCCTTTCCCCTTCGTGCATTACCTAAGCCTAATCCTGCTCTACCCAGTACCAACATACTAGCAGTGATGGAGAGAACAGCAGAAAGAAGAGAAGAGTTCTGGCCCTAAGCCTTTCATAGATTTTATCAATCCATCTTTTAATCTGTGAGTAATTCTCAGTGCTGCTTTTCGATAGTGCATTTCCACCTGATTGAAAATTCCTCCACTCGATTGTAAGCTTTTTGAGGGTATGGATCATGTCTGCTAACCTTATTGTACTCTCCCAAGCACTTAGTGCAGGTTGCACAGAGTAAGTACTCAGTATATACCACTTATGGAGTGCATTGGCAGTTACGCAAGTGTATCCTAAAATGAATAAATTATAGCGGCGACAGTAAATTCTAGTTGAAACTCTCGTTAATTCAGAGCAAGCAGACTTTCGCCTTTGAATAGATTTAACTTGGGATGATTTTCTAAACCAAGCAACTTTGACCTCTGGCAAAATCTCCTGATATTTTTAATTCATTTCTTGTTTTGATAAAGAACTGTGTTTTCTGTCCGCTGTCTCAGCCTGACTATTACTGGAACGGCTCCATCATTGAAAGAAGATGTACTGCCAATGGAACACCCCATTCGTGCACAATTAAAGTTGCTCTTTTATCTCCTGCCGACCTTCTTCCTGCAGCTAAACTTTCACTTCCTCTCTCCACCCTCTCGATCATATTCTGAAGGGTTTGGCAGCTGGGTGGAGCATTGGCTCAGCATTCCTCACCGTGACAAAAGGGAAAGTTGGAAGAGGTGCATGTGTGATTTTTCCTTTTTAGATAGCCATCCCATCCCTTTCACGGCTCAGATTTTAAATAATAATAATAATGGTATTTGTTAAGTGCTTACTATGTGCAAAGCATTATTCTAAGCACTGGGGGCGAGACAAGGTGACCCGGTTGCCCCACGTGGGACTCACGGTCTTAATCCCCATTTTACAGATGAGGGAACTGAGGCACAGAGAAGTGAAGCGACTTGCCCAAATTGACAAGCGGTGGAGATGGGATTTGAACCCATGACCTCTGACTCCCCAGCCCGTGCTCTTTCCACTGAGCCATGCTGCTTCTCTATGACAACATAAGACTGAAAATTTAAGCAGAGAGCTCTGGAGTCGAAGTAATATATAGGATTGTTCTTAGGTAGTTATGCGTTTAGAGTCACTGAAGCATTAACATTTTGGGTTGACTTGTTTGCCACTAACTCTTACCTGATGTGACGTATTTTACAGTCGGCGGTGATGGCCTCATATAGCAGTCCTATTTAGGAGGATGCTTGTCTATCCGCTTCCCAGTCCACCTCTAGTAACAAACTCTTCTTGGATACCTTTAGGATAAAGGCTCCGACTGGCTCATAATATACCACCTCCACATGCTTCTGCTCCTTGTCTTGGTGGCTGCCTTCTGATTGTGAAGCTTCAGAAGTTTCTACTTAGGAGTTTCTTCCTGAAAGGAAAACCTAATGTCTAATGGCTTTAATTTTTTCATTGTTTTGATCTGATCTGGTGGAAACACTTAAAATGGCAAGAAAATAGAGGAGCCTCAGTGTCTTGGCAGTAGTTGAGAAAGATAAAACCAGTAATAGGGTATGAAAAACTTGTAATGACTTGAAGAGAAATATGTTCTCTCCAACAACTTTTACTGTTTTATTAGTAGAAAAGATTTTGCCAGAAGGGAATTTAGTCCTGAAAAACTGGCAAATTTTTGATGGGGTTTCAAAATATGGTGTTCCGGCCAAGTTAGAGAAGGCCTGTAAACCAATCCAAAAAAAAAACCTTTTTAAAAAAAGGTTTCTTTTTTCATTCAGTGCAAGTACTTGCTTGGAGAATATCTCAAATATCTCTTGAAAAATATTTTTTCATAAAAAAAAAACCACCCCTCATCTGGGTACTGCTTGTCAGTATTGTCAAGCAAGCCTACAAAGAAGAGAAATTCAAAGTGGATTCTAGTACAACCATGTTTTTGCACCTTAGGAGACACAGTTCTCAAAAATAACTTTTGTAATGAAAGTGGATTGGTTCAAAGGGTGTGCCAGAGTTGAGCTCGGGAAGACTTCAAAGGGTTGAATGAAGCTGCAGAAAAGAAATTTCACAAAGTTTTGCAAGACCACAGATTTGAGATTTGGCAAAACTGCAAATGATACAACTTGTGCTTTATGGAGCTTATTGGAATTCAAAGCATTTTGACCCTGCTTTGGAAGCAAAGCCAGGTCTCGAAGCAGAAATAGTCAATATAGGAATTAGCCCCATTAGTGTTTCCTGGTTGAATTAATCTCATGTAGACTTAGACTACAGCTCCATCTGGTGCCTTGGAAGGGTGTCTGTTCTCTACATGGCTTTCCTTGCTGCAGGAATCGAGAAATACCGCAGCGCACGCAAAGAGAAAAAGCAGTCAGATAGGGTGCTCGGTTTTACAGCTGGATTTCTGCTGCATGTGAACCTATTAAAAGCCAGGAATGATTGTGGTGACTCCCACTGTGACAATCACATTGATGATGACAACCACTGATCAACCTAACAACCATCCTTTTGACTGACTATATTGAGTTACAAACTAAATGGGGAAACATTTGTTTTTTCCACTGAAATTTCACTAAGACTAAAATGCAAGAGGTTCAGAATAGGAAACTTTTCTCCATCCCATGTCACGGACTGGTGTGATGGTTAACTTTCTCTTTTAGAGTTCTTGAAGAACCTCTTTTAAACCCGTTGAGAAGAATTTTCCAATAATACTAAGAAGCGGCTGAAATGAATATAAATTATATTTACAGAAGCATGGGACGTTTGGTTAATAATATATGAGATGTTTCTTGATCAAATTTGCTCCCCTTCAAACTTGAACTTTTCACTGACGAAAAGTGCATTTAATGTCTAGTTGTGACATTTCAGCTCAGAAATGTGCTCCATTTTTCACCTTAAGGAGAATCTGTGCTAAAAGATATCTTGAATACTGTTTTTCCAACAAATAAATGACTAGGGTTCTATTATTTGAAAGCGGTTCCCAGTTGCAGAAACAACGTGACCTAGTGGAAAGAGCAGAAGACTTGGGTTCTAATCCCAGCTCTGCCGTTTTCCTGCCGTGTGACATGGGCAAGTCACTTCACTTCCAAGTGCCTTAGTTTTCTCATCTGTAAAATGGAGATTCGATACCTTTTCTCCCTCCTACTTAGACTGTGACCGCCATGTAGGACAGGGACTAGGTCTGATCAGATGATCTTCTATCAACCCCAGTGCTTGGCGCATAGTACGTGCTTTCCAAATGCCATTATCATTATTATTACTGGATAAGCTGCTCTAAAAGCTAATTTTGAGGTCTATGCGGCATAGGAAAGCAGAGTTTGAATTAGGCAGGGGGTCAGATTCCTCCGGAGGAGGATCCCTGGAAGGGAACATTCAGGGACAAGATGTAAGATGCACTATCTATCTTTAAAAAATATTAGTCTGTTCATAATGGGATACCTTTTGAGAGAAGATGTAGACAGGAGGTGATTGTTTATCCTTTCAAACGATTGAGTTGTATAAAGAGATAAACCCATTAAACTGAATTTTATTTAATGCTACAATGAAAAATGTTAAGAGCAGCCAATCAGAATGTGTACAAGTTTTTTATCATGGTCAGATATCATGAGGTTTACTCTTTCTTATGTTTCTCTCTTTCCTCCTCCCCCCCTCAGATTAATATTTAGAAGAGCTGCTATAATGCATGAGGACAGAGAAAACTAATGAATGAAGAATTGTGCCATGCACTGAAAAGTTGGAACCTCAGCTGTGAAGCTTGGTGAAAAATGTCTGCTTGTAACACCTTCACTGAACACGTTTGGAAACCTGGTGAATGCAAAAATTGCTTCAAACCAAAAAGTCTGCACCAACTGCCACCATCTTCTGAGAAAACCTCCGTCACCCACAGCAACGTGAAAACCAATGCCAACCACAGTAACAACCACCGGGTTAGGAATACGGGAAATTTCCGGCCCCCAGTAGCAAAGAAGCCCACCATAGCTGTGAAACCTACCATGATGGTGATAGATGGGCAGAATATATGCGGTGAAATTAGCACCCCAGAACACTGTGAGAACAAGCCAGTAATTTTAGGGTGGAACCGAAACAGGACTGCCATGACTAAAAAACCACTTAACAATAATAATGAAGATGACGTTGAAGGATTTAGCCACGTCCATGGGCCTCCTGGCAACAATGAAGGTGTAAGTAAAGTAGCAAATAACAATAATGGACTGACTGAAGTGTTAAAGGAGATTGCCGGTTTGGATACCACCCCTCAGTTAATGGGAGATGAAATCAACTCAAGAGAAACATTCTTGGGAAGGATCAACAATTGCTATAAACGATCACTGGAAAGGAAGCTTCCCCCCAGCTGCATGATGGGTGGGATGAAGGACAGTCAGAGTAAGCACGTCATTCTGAGCGGCAGCACAGAAGTGATCAGCAACGAAGGGGGTCGGTTCTGTTACCCGGAGTTTTCCAGTGGGGACGAGAGTGAGGACGATGCGTTTTTTAGCGGCATGCAAGAGGAGCATGAAAGCTGGGACGAAAGCGATGAAGAATTGCTTGCCATGGAGATCCGCATGCGAGGGCAGCCTCGCTTTGCCAACTTCAGGGCGAACACCTTGTCTCCCGTGCAGTTCTCTGTGGGCAAGAAATGGAACACGGTGCCTCTCCGAAACAAGTCACTCCAAAGGATCTGCGCGGTAGACTATGACGATAGCTACGATGAGATTTTGAACGGTTACGGAGCAGGCTCTGTGATTCCTTATGGGCAGGAAAGCCTGCAGAGCATGGTGTCATCTGATTCCACGTCTCCCGACTCTTCACTGACAGAAGAGTCTCGCTCTGGGACTGCCAGTAGCTCATCGCAGAAAATGTGTAATGGGGGGTTGTCACCCGGCACCCCGAAAGAGATGAAGGGCATCAAGACTATGGAGCCGGGTTATGAAAGTCTCTCTGAGAGTCAGCAGGTGAAGGACACTCCAAAAAGCCCTACCAAACTCCCAGAGACCCATAAGGCAGTCCTTGCTCTCAGACTGGAGGAAAAAGACGGCAAGATCGCCCTACAGACCGAGAAGCAGGAAAGCAAGAGCTCCATAGATGTCGCCGGGCAAGCAGTGACGATAAATCTAGTACCCACAGAGGAGCAAGCAAAGCCTTACAGAGTAGTGAATCTGGAGCAGCCGATATGCAAGCCATACACCGTAGTGGATGTCTCGGCGGCCATGACCCAGGAGCATATGGAAAGGCAGACGGAAAGTCCCAAAGTGAAAAGCCCATCCTCTTCCCCAAATTCCCCCCTCACGTCTCCCGCTTCAACAGCGGGGCAAGCAAACGCCCATTTAAAGAAATCTAGTGCGATCCGATACCAGGAAGTCTGGACTTCCAGTACCAGCCCGCGACAAAAGATACCTAAAGTTGAATTAATTAGTGGCGGTTCAGGACCAGTGGTTCCTCCACGGAAGAGCTGCCATAAATCAGCCCCTACTTCACCCACAGCCACGAATATTTCTTCCAAGACTATCCCAGTTAAATCGCCCAATTTGTCCGAGATAAAATTCAATAGTTACAATAACGCCGGCATGCCTCCTTTTCCCATCATCATTCACGATGAACCGACTTACGCTCGGAGCTCTAAGAACGCAATCAAAGTTCCCATTGTAATCAATCCAAATGCATATGACAATCTAGCCATCTATAAAAGTTTTCTGGGAACCAGCGGAGAGTTATCCAACAAAGATAAAACCACGAGTGTAATAAGCCACACTTACGAAGAAATAGAAACAGAGAGCAAGGCGTCCGAGTGCGTGGGTAGTAAACCCCCTGAATTGCCCTCAACTAAAGGGCTCTCGAATAGCCCAGAGCGCAAGTTAGGGTCTGTGGCTCAGAAGGTTCAAGAGTTTAACAATTGCCTCAGCAGAGGTCAGGCTTCACCACAGAGAAGTCACGGTTCGAGCCATGGCTCCCCTGCAAAAATCCAGAAAACCACTCAAGAGTCTTTCACCAAAATAGAATCCTCTCAGGAGTCTCAGACATCTGGCGGCAACAACAGGGAGAAAGCAAGCACAGTACTTTCTCAGATCGTGGCTTCCATCCAACCCCCACAGTCTCCTCCCGAAACCCCTCCGTCTGGCCCCAAAGCTGGCAATGTGGACGAGTTATATGCTCTTCCTCCAGATGCAGACACCACTGAAAACACACCAGTACGGCCCAGTGCTCTCTTTACGTCGCAGCCCAGCAGCGAGACTGAAGTGCTCCAGCCTGCCGAGAGCCCTACCCCTAAAACCCAGAAAGATCCACTTTCTAAGCCAGTGGGCGCTAACCCCTCCAAGCCAGTTACCAGCCCTTACGCGGCCAGCCCCAAAACAGAACAGGCACCTCCTTTTCCTCCGCCACGTTCCACCTCTTCTCCTTACCACGCGAGCAACCTTTTGCAGAGGCACTTCAGCAACTGGACCAAGCCAACCAGCCCCACCAGGTCAACGGAGGCCGAATCGATTCTTCACCCCGAGGGCAGACGGGCAGCCGACGCCAAGCCCAAGCGCTGGATATCATTTAAGAGCTTCTTCCGCCGCAGGAAAACTGATGAGGAGGAAGACAAAGACAAAGAGAGAGAGAAAGGGAAGTTGGTTGGCCTGGATGGGACGGTCATCCACATGCTTCCCCCACCTCCTGTCCAACGCCATCATTGGTTCACGGAATCAAAGACCGAGGCGAATGAGAAGCCGTCCATCATTTTCATGTACAGATGTGAACCTGAACAGATGGAACCAAACGCTGACCAAAACAAGACCGGGGTGGAGCAACCAGCCATTATAAGTAGAGGAGATTTAGAAGAAAAACTCCCGCAAGACACTGGCACTGAAAAGAAGAAAAGAAGCCATTCTTCTCCTCCTCAGATTCCCAAGAAAATTCTCAGGTAATCAGCTCTGAGTAGTCTCCTCTTTTATTTATAGGCTGTCAACTGGACTGCCAAAGATAGGGAGTTAATGTATAGTGTACATTTTGATTGGCTAAATGTCTACAGTGTTTGCAGTTTATATGATGGCTATTTACATTTCCCAACTGCACAGGGTGATCAACATCCATTCTTGGACCCGTGTTCCTGGATTAGGAAACTATTAGCGTGATCTTTTAATGCTGTGCTGGGTTGGTACCTCCGGATCTTTAGACAGAAAATATATTTTTTGAAGTGATGGCATGGAGAGGAAAGAAAAATAAAAAAATAATGGTAATGCTCCCCTTTTTTTTTAGCTACCATGAATTTTTGAGTAATTGTTTTTCAGTTTTATGAAAATGTTGTTCCCGGCCTAGTTACTGTCTCTTAATGGTACAAAGCAAATCACCTGTGCAGCCTGGCGATCTGGCAGGAGAAAATAGGGATATATTCCAATTAACATAGCTCAGGAGTGAGGTTTTTCCACATGAATTTGCTGGAATTTCTTTTGCTCTTTTGTAGTGGCTGGTTCCCTTAATTTAACAGTTATACCAACGACATAGTGTAATCGGGCTTTTCTTTAATGAATGCAAGATTAAAAGAAGGTAGATTATATTCTCATTTGTAGGGATATAACCATTTATGGTTGAAAACCTAAGTGCTTTCTTCTCAAATCAGTGAGAGGTTTTAGTGCCCATAAAATTAAGGAATTATTAGCTCTGAGTTGAGATGCCTATAATAAAGTTATTTTTCTGGGCCACGGTGATCTCCCAATTCTCCCAATTCTCCCACATGCCACCAACTTCCTAACCCCTACTGCTGTGTCTGACTTGATTATCTTGGATCTACCTCAGCGCTTAGTACAATATTTAACACATAGTAAGCACTTAACAAAATACCACAGTTATTATTATTTTTATTATCAGGGGCCTGGCAAATAAAGCAGCCAGGGCACCTCAGTCTGGCCTGAAGGAAGCCTGCTATTCAGTCCTGAGCCACTCTCAATAAGAGACTGCCAACCAAGGTAGATAGATGGGGCCAGATTACGTAGTGTTTTGGAAATACGTAGTAAAAAAGAAAAAAAGATGAAATTACCAAACTAGTTTCTTTGGGAAAAGTATAAATCGGAACTGACACAGAGCATTTGCTAATGCCTCCACTTTTCTCAGGAAAGTGCTAGAGTGTTTTGATATCCATCTAATTTCCTCTAAAAATGAGTTTTTCCCTCTTCGTCCCAGCCAGAATAAAAGTGATTCCCAGTCTGTCACCATTAGAGAAGCTAATCATAATGTGTTGGGTGCAGGGAAAATTTAGTGCAAGTCAAAAAAATTTGTGAAATTTACTTGGGCCTCAGTGTTGCTAATGATATTCGACTCAGCCATTAATAATAGGGGAATCTGTGCCTCGTCCTTTTGTTCACCATGCAGGAAAGGGGGACTGAGAAACCTAGGCTGGGATCAGGGAGTCAAGGCAGAGTTTGGCCTTGCACTATGGCCTTGTGTTCCAAATTGGCCCAGTAGTCCACTCAACTGTAAACCGATGTGCAGAGATGCTGGTGACCCTGGGTTGGCTCCTTCAGCCAGTCCCCCCACACCTGCATGGGTTCTGGAAAGTGCCCTGAAGCCAGCCAAGACGGCAGTGGAATAAAAAAGAGGTTGAAGAACGATCTCTATTAGGCAGATGGGCCAATTTCAGGCTCCCCAGGGTAGGCTTAGAGGCTGTGGTGCATGGCTCCCTAAAATTTGTTTTGTCTGCTCGCTGTAATCCTTGATGAGGGTTAAACTTGCCTTCTGGAGGTTCAGGCCAACAACTCATTATTGACCTTCAAAAAAAAAAAAATGTTCTCCTTGTGCAGACTTGGCCCTGAGAGTGAACATTTTCACAAGGAGGAATGGTTTTACTGTTGGCATTTGAGGAGAGAGGGTAGAGGTAATAGTACCCTCCGATTGAAATGGAGTACATATATGCAGCATATTTTACTTACAAAAGAGGCAGTTTAAGCACTTGGTAAAGATTACATACAATTGAGTGGCCAGATAGTTCATACAGATCAATAAACTGCTTTAGTTCTTCATTAAGTTAGGTTGTAGTGCATTTATCCCTACCCCACTAAACAGAGCTGCAGTTAAATAAATTCCACTCAGTTGTCCTTTATAAGTATGTTGGGGGTTTTTCGTTTTCCCCCTTTTGTTCCAGCTTTAAAGAAGTAATGAATTCAGACACTATTCAGTCTTGCCTCTTCTCTGAAATTAGGAGTCTTCAGACCAAGCAGTGTTGTTTTTGAACCGTTCACTAGCACATTTGTTAGAGAAAAGCAATCGTGTGTTACGACTATATAGACTGAGTATAGAATTGTGTGTTAGGACTATTATCAGAGATACTCTTTGTCTCAGGTGACCGGAGTCAAATGAAATAGGAATCGGGGATCTGAGATGTTTATCCCAGAGGAGGGGTTGTTCTGTTTTAAAGGCATGAGGATCTCGAAAGACACAGAACACTTGGTTGGTTTTTCACTAATTGTCTCCAATTACTTAGGTACCCCCACTTAATGTTCACTTGTAGTAACTTTGACAGGAAAACTTCCTCACCCAATGCCAAGGTTTGCATTTCCTACTTGAAGGCAGTGTAATCATAAAATTGTCATCCACAGCTGGGAATTCATAGTGGGAAAGAGAGAAAATAAGAGATTTTATGTAAGTGAATTAAGACCCTAAAACCAAAGGTTATACAAGGAGTGAGGTTTTAAAAATAATGGATTGGAGCAGAGGTAAATGGAAGAACCTAGACGTTCAAGGGAAAGGAATTTCACTTTCAGGTCACTAATCCGATCTGGTTCCAGTTGATCTCAAGCAAATGTCATTTCCATCTCATTATTTATTTTGGAGGCCAGAATGAAATACGTGTAGTGATGCCCAATTATTTATTTCCTTTTTTGGAAGCAGCCATCCAGCTAACATGAGTTCTGGAAGTATATGCAGCTTGACCAAAAATAAACTGATCAGGCCACCAAGGCGGGGTTGTCATCTCACTCTCAAAGAAAAGTGAGGTCCTTTGTTCCCGACCAGGTGCTTACATGGCTGATAATCTTGTTTCTCTTTGGAAGTGCCTCGTTTACCAATGTCTGCACCTTACAAGCATATGAAGAGCTTCATTCTCAAAAGGCTCTGAGGGGTCCTACAGTGAGTTGTTTGCACAAAATACCACCTTTAGGCTAAGCATGCGATTCCCCAAATTGTTGGAGTCTTTACTTTCATAAATGATAAATAAGGGTAAACTACAAAGAGAAGTATCTAACTTATCAAAGAAGCTTCGAAATGGGTTTGGTGTTCAAATTCAGAGTTCCCAAAACAGACAAACCCATAAGTGAACATTTAGAAGGAAAACTGGCACAAGAAACTTAATTTTATGGAATGCTTGCCTCCTAAACAGACGGTCTTTAGTAGAGTATTATACCCTCCCCAGGAACTACTTTCTCACCAAACTTTCTAGGGGAGTTTGTTTAACTTCATTGTAGGGGATTTTTCCCAGGCTCCATCTCCAATTTCATGGCGATCTGCTTTATTAAAGAGAGGCCTTATCAAGGTCATTGTCTCATCCATAAGACTAAAGTCGTCTATAAGGATCAAATTCTCATTTCCTATAAAGAAAAGGGACTATAAAAAAGCTGGAAGAACTTGGTTGCCCTCGTGAATTGCATGTTTTTTGGTATTAAAGAATAAGAGGTTGGCTCTATCAGCATTTAGAAAGAGAGCACATCTACACTGGCTGACATATTATTTCTAGAGTTTGGTTCGAGCCAGGGATGGAGCCCTTGCTTTGGAATTCTGTTTTGAAGGAAAATGATAACATTAAAAATAATCTTACTACTAATCAGAGAATCAAAGGATGTGCAGAATTTAGCATTTATATGGGTTTTTGGTATCTTCAAAGTACTTTTCTGTAATCCTTCCTTGCCCCTGGGAAGAAGGTAGAACTAGCCCCATTTTACAGATAAGGAACTATAGTTCAGAGAGGCTAATTGACTTGTCTGGAGTCACAGAATGAATAGGATTCGAAGCTGGAATTAGTATTTCCGAAATCTCACTGTTTACTTCCTTTTATAGGTTACTAGAACTCTAAGATGTTTATACAGTTAATCTCAAAATTTAGATGGCTTTAAATAAACTGTGTAGGTTCCCTTGTTTAATCTTGTGGATTTTAGGGTACCCCTTTTAAAATCAGGCTGAACTAAGTACAGTATCAGAAGTGATTCGGTAGGGATTTATTGCCCTTTTAATAAAGCTGAAAATACTCAATATTTGTGTTGTTCGTAACTCTCTTCAAAGCACTTTATGTGTATTTCCTAATTAATCCACACTCCTGTAAATGTCAGTACACCCATTTTCCAGATGAGTAATTGGAAACTCAGGCGTGTTAATGAGTCAGTGGCAGAGCTGAAATTAGAAAGCCAGGGCCCTGGCTCCTCTTCTCAGACTACTTGGCCACAGTTTCAGTCCTTGATTGCTTAGCACAAGTGTAATGTATTGATTAGATCAGTCAGGTGATATTGAGTGCCATAGACAAGCGGATCACCTTCCATAGACAGCCCAGTGCCTCTGTGATGGTGCTTCATTAACCTAGGGAGGAAAATAAACAACAAAGTTCTAAGAATAAGGCTGAATTGCTCCCTATTTTGAAAGTCCTGGAGAAAATTTCTTGGGGGCTGTTTTTCCCAGTTGGGCACTTGGATTTAAAAGCTTTTGATCTCTTGGGCTTTTCCGGGGGTTCCTTATTTTAACCACCTTTTTTCCCCTCTAAAATGAACCTCTTAAGACCATTATAATATTTGCTCACAGTCAGAGCAAAAATAAATTATTTTGAGCAAATACTGTATAAAGCCCTCAAAAATACATAAGGACAGTATCAAAGAATACAGGGGTGGAAGCTTTACCATCAGAGAAAGACTTCCCTTTGAATTCAGTTTTGAAGGTCCTAAAATAACTGTTCCAACTCACCTGAGGCCAGGTGGGAGAATCCGCCATCATCGATGAAGTCTTTCAGTATATTCATTCAGTAGTATTTATTGAGTGCTTACTATGTGCAGAGCACTGTACTAAGCCCTTGGAATGTACAATAGGGTCACTCAAGAGCTCAGCAAAAAGAAGCTTTTTGCCCTCTAGCTTAGTCTGTTGCAACCTTGGGCAACTGGTCATCTCAGTTTATTTTTCCTTGCAAAACCTGAAATTCTTCGATTGAGAACAAAGCTGAATTTCCCGAATGGATTCCATTCTGTTTTGCCATGGGAACTAGGTGGGAGGAAAGGGGGTGTGAGAAGTGGTTTTTGAGAGCAGCAGATGCAGTGGGAGCAGATGCTATTAGTCAGCAATACAATTGGAGCGGGGAAAGGGAGAAAGGAACTCTGGCCTGCTATCTGGCTTTACAGCTCACTAGACCAAGAGAGCAGGCAGACAGCAGAGAAGGGGGTGGGAGAAAAGATAAATACCTAATGTGCCTAGTGCCAAAATGGTATGAGGAAAAACCCAGGATCGCCAAAAAAGATACCTGTTCACTCACCCCTGCAAAGAGGTGAGTGACTATTTGAAAAACCGGGTTTATGGGCTTTTTCTTCCCCCTCCTCCCACCCCCTCCACCCCTATTGTTTTCAAATTCACTTTCTAGAAAATGAGTGTAGCAGGATTTCACCACATTCTAGTGAAACAAAGATAATGATGTTGCCGTATTACCTAGCCTGTATCTGTGAGAGATGTCAGGAAACAATCATCTCCTTCTAATGGCTCTATAATCCCTTTTCAAATATCAGCATCAAAAATAAACTGCCTCCATTTTATAAAATAGGTGAACCCAGTTCTGAGATTTATATTTCATGTGTTTTAGAAGCCAAAGCATTTCTGGCAGCAGTTAATTTTTCCATTATTTAACATCACAAAGAGCGTGCTGACAGTGATGTGGGACAGCATGGGGTTTAATCTCTTGCCTTGTTTTTGGTAACTTGATGCCTTAAGGTAATTTTTAATTTGGTGTCCCTTACTGTAAAAGGGGAGCTCTGACAATACCAAAATCATCATCCGATTCAGATCTTAAAAATGGCTTCCATCTTCCCTGGCCAGAAATATCACCTCTTTTGTAACTATAAGAGGCAGCTTTGTTTTGCATGGTATTTCAGATTTTGTTTGTAGGGACTCATTGGAGTTTAGTTAAAGGTTAATCGTAATTCAAGTTGCAGTGTGTGGAATGGATAGAGAGTTTGAAGTTACAGACTACAGAAGGCTTAGAGGAAAATTGAAGACATAGAGATAGCGATCAGTGGATAGGACACTTTTTTTTTTTAGCTAAGAACGCCAATGACTGGAAAGCATAGAGAAATCAAATTGATGACCCGGAAAATAAGAAAGGATTAAGAAATGTCAGATTGGCGGGGGTCCTGGAGGCATAGGGATGGGGGAAACTGAGATTTTCTTTTCTTTCCAGTGGATTACAAAGGTGTTGGATTTGATAACTTTGAACTCTGTTTCCAGCGTGTCATGCATATGATATTTCTTCCAAAGCCCATCACAGAATGCACCCACAGGGATGTGCAGCTCTTGAAATCAAGAACAAAGCTGGAAAATTATGCTCATGGTCTTTCTGAGTAATTTCCAGGGTTTTAAAAGAAATTTTATATCTATGTTGTCTTTTCCATCTTTCTGGCTATCAAGATGATCGTCAGTGTTAGAAAGAGGCTGAAACTGAATTTAGAGTGTTATACCCTGTGAAGTTCATAGTTCCTTTCCCAGCCACATTTTATTCATTCTGCCCCTGTGGAAGCTGAAAATCACTGTATTTGGAGTCTCATTGAGCCCAAGCTGTGGGAGGACTCAACCACAGAGAAGACTTTTTAACCTTTTCTAATGTGGACTTAGATCCAGTTTTTAAAAAATGCCTACGTTAACAGCATTTTTAATGAAAATCTGCCCTGAGTGAATTCACAAACAAACATGGATTGTTCTATCTGATCATATAATGATTAATCTTGCCACCTGAGTAGGCCATGTGAGCTTCCCACAGGAGACTACCTTTTTCATTTTTGAATTATGTATGAATATTGCAGGGTGTTGGGAGATAAAGTTCTGGGGGGGATTTGTTTAGGTAAGGGACTAATCCCGAGCGGTCTATTTATTTCCAAGGAACATCTAGATTTCCACAATTCTAATGAATGAGACAGTGACAGAGAGAGACATGCACCTTAGAAGTATCCACTCAAAAGTTGTCAGAACAGTTCAAATAAAAACTAATGAAAAACTAAGGTAGACGAGTGTTATACCATTTGTTAGAGCTTAATCTATCAAACTAGAGATGTTTGTGGTTTGCCTCTGGTTATCATCAGCAGGATTCCCACACTTTGAGTAAGTGACAGAGCTGGAAAGAGAACTAGAAAGTTTGTAAAATGCTCTGGTATAAAACCCGTCTCTCCTAAATTGGCTCTCACCTCGGTGAGTCTCCCGACTTGAGTTTGATAAACAGAATATCTCGAGTCAGCCGTGATTACCTTTTAATGTTCCGTTTGTCATTTCAGGTTCCTCATTTTGGAGGCGCTGATTTACCGCTTTGTTGTTTTTCAGTTTTCTGACACTTTTCACCCCCCTTTCACTAAAACTGAGTATGTCCAGAACTCCATCAGACACAAAGGTTTCTTTTCATTGGAAGGCCAAACTAACGATAGTATCATCCATTTATCTAGTTTTGTCCCTAAAAATCATGTAATTTCATGAAGATACAATACCATTCACCCATACCCCTGAATTCCACTTTTGAAAAAGGAAGCTGAAGCACCTGACCTACCCCCAGTTCAGTAAGACAGGTTGGACCTTGAGGACAGGACCCAGGTCCACTAAATTCCCCAGTCCAGTCCTCCCTGAGAAAAGGGAAATTTGAGTGGCTGCCTTGTTAATGCCATCATTTAAAGCTTATCTGAGCTATAGTCATGGATTGCGTTCTTGTTTGGGTCTCTTAACTGAATCTCTGCCCAGAGGACCCGCTGTACCGGTTTTAAGTTGTCCTCAAGAATTAATAGAAGATATTATATTCCCAGACTTTTGAGTGAAAATGTCTAGAAATTCTGATTGTGGTTAAATTAATAGTAAAGGTTTGTTGTCACCCCCTCCATTTTCTTCTGTTTGTCTTCCATGTAAAGTGAGTGAGTCAGCCTTCTATGATGCTATTGCTCAATTCTTTGTTCATTTTTGAGTCACAGCATGTTAGCACATTGAAGCCTGAACTTCTGAGAACCTCTCCCTTTTTTTTCCCCTCTCTCTCGTTTTACGATTTCTATCATACAAAGGACTGTTCTTCCTCAATCATCAAGACTTGACATTTCACTGATGCATTTTTAAAAATTCTGATTCTTTAAAGACATTACTGTCACCTTAAATGCAAATTTAAAATCTTAGCTTCCACCTGAAGGGAGATACCTGGCTTTATTCTCATCAACAATATGTTCTCTGTTCCTCACACCGGGAAATGATTTTAATTGGTCAGTTAATAACTATGCCCACCTCTTAGCGTGATCCTCTGAAGCCACTCTGTAAAATTAAGCCTTCACGCCCTCTGCTCAGGTTCTCAGAGAGTTAAGAAGACCAGTTTTAACTTTGTTTAGTTTCCTTGAGGTATTTGGCCCAACTCCCAGACCAAACCCCTAAGGTAAAGGTTAAGGTGCAGTAGGTGATATCATTGCGCAGAAATCAGGCCTCTTACTCACAACTTGCACAACTTGTAGCTCAGCAGAAGTCAATGGGATCAATGGCTCACCAGAGTTTCAAAACATGATTAACAGACTCAAGAAGGTCCTGAGAGAATTTCCTTTAATGGGGAATTGTGTGAGTGAGTACAGTGGGTGAGTCCATTCTTCTTTTTTTTAAAAAAAAGTTGCTCTTGCTCTTTAATACTGTACCTTGTGTGGTGAAGCACTTCAGAACTTAGTTGTAGTGTTTGTGCCGCATGTGCGTGGGAATGAGCCTGCCTAGCCTTTCACAGATTAATGCCAACTGTGTTTCCTGTGATATTATTTCACATTAGCAGAGCTTTAAAAAAACCCGATGATTTCCTTACTGAGAACTCCCTTTTTTTTCTGGACTGAAGTGGACTGGTAAGTTTAAAAATTGAGGAAAAATGAAAATAGAGGAACTCTAGAAGCTCTTTCGTCGGGATCAATAAATCCCTGGCTCACAAGACCAGGGCTTCACAACCAGCTGATTTGTGGGCAGGGCAAGAAAAGGTTGAGGGAGAAATTGAAAGATTAGGGATCCAGAGAATATTCTTGCCGGGAACGCCTAAAGCTGACCCTGAGGGATAAAAGGGGAAAAAACCCAGGTTTTAAAATGATCCTTTTGTCATAGGTGCTCTTAGTCACGCTGCTGCAGTGCTTTGAAATTAGAAACGCCGTAGATTAACTCAGCCCCACAGAACTTGAACAGTCTTTGCACTTGTTTTTTTGCATGCATAGAATCAATCGGTGATCCACGATGTCTGTGCTAAGCATTTCCTAGTTTTGCCTCTCTGAAATTTCACATTGTATACCTTTACTAACGTGTACAGATAGTTGTTGTTTATGTAAATCAGCTTGGAATCCCACAAGTGTGGAAGGAGATGCAGCATGTGTATGTGCTAAGTAGAATTTTGCGTTGTGTTTGTCACGAATGCCTTTGCAGGTGGGGATTGCTTGGGGATAGCAGTCTGTGTTCCTCAATCTATCCAAATTGGATTGATTTAACAGTGCGGCACATTTCAATGAGTCTCATTTAAAGGTGTGCTTATTAAATAAGGTATTCTTTATGGAGGAAACAATTTTCGTCAAAGACGACGGACAGATCAATCGGTGATTTCCTCATGAATGGATGCTCGCGTCCCTGCATAATGGGAAAAATAGCCCTTGTGCACGTGTTTCCAAACACTAACAGGTCCATTGGTCAGTTTCAGGTCAGCGAAACCCTAATTTGCCTTTTGATATTGTATTTCCCATAGACCTGGAGATACCTTTATTTTTTTCCCCTCTCTCTCAAAACATATATTAAATTACCATAGTGAGACTGGTTAGAGGAATGACTTTCTCTTCAAAATGGCTCTCTCGAGTCAATGGACAAGATGTGCTTTTCAACAAAACAACAAACACCAAAATGACAAAAGGGCCCATCAAATGATGGGAAATGCATAGGCTACTGTAGAAGCCACTGCCAGAGAGAGCTCACTCAGGGGAACTTGGAAACGGAAAGGCAGAAAAGGCTAGTGAGATAGGCAAAGCCATGGAGAGCCAGGAGGATGATGGCTGGCTGCCCGTCGCTTCTCCCTGAAACTCACCTGTGCTTCCCGCTGCGAGACAGATGGGGAAGAGTCAGAAACTCTTGATGTATGCCCAGGAGTTTGTGATAACGAAATAACATCCTTGCTGGGGTAATACAATAGATAAATGAAAATGTCATTATCATTAAAGCGCTCCTTGGAAATATGTCACATTTAATAGTGACTGAGATTCATTTCCCCCACCCCCCAAAAAAATAGGTAAAAATGTGTTATGTCAGATCATTTATATGCAGACTGGGAAGTGGGCTAGACAGCTTTTAAAATCAATCATAGTAATGGCATTTATTAAGTGTTACTATGTGCTAAACACTGGGAAGATACAAGGTAATCGGATCTGACCCAATCTGTGTTCCACACAGGACACAATCTAAGAGGGAGGGAGGCAGTTGAGGGAACTGAGGTCCAGAGTGAAATTAAATGATTTGTCCAAAGTCACACAGCAGGTCAGTGGCAGACCTGGGAGTAGAACCGATGACTTTGGGTAAGTCACTTCACTGCTCTGAGCCTCACGTCCCCTGGAAAATGGGAGTTAAGACATGGGGGACAGGGACGATGTCCGACCCGATTAGCTTGTATCCCCCACCACTTAGTACAGTGCCTGGCACACAGTAAGTGCTTCACAAATGCCATAATAACAATATTTATAATAATATCAATAACAAGGGTTTTGAGTCCTGTTTTTTCCACTAAGTCACACCGCTTCTCAAGCAATAGTGTTTGAGTACTTAGTCTGTGCACTTATCCTACTAAAAACCTGACTTGTTAGGGTACAGTAGAACTATTAAACATGATCCCTACCTTCCAGGAGTTTACAAATAGTAGGAAAGCATATACTATGACACTGAGAAGCAGCATGGCTTATTGGAAAGAGGCTGAGAGTAAAAGAACCATTTTTTGAAGTGCCTGTGTTAAGAGCTTACTATGTGCCAAGCACTGTTCTAAGTGCTGAGGTAGATACAAGGGAGTCAGGTTGGACACAGTCCATGTTCCATATGGGGCTCACAGTCTTAATCCCCACTTTTTACAGATGAGGTAACAGGCACAGAGGATTTAAGTGACTTGCCCAAGCAGACGAGGGAGAGAGCTGGGACTAGAACCCAGGGCCTTCTGATTCCCAGGCCCATGCTCTATCCACTAGGCCACACTGCTTCTTAGATCTGGGTTCTAATTCAGGCTCCACCACTTGTCTGCTCTACGATCTTGGGCAAGACACTTTAGCATGGCCTAAGGGTAGACCATGGGCCTGGGAGTCAGAGGGACCTGGGTTCTAATCCCAGCTCGGTCACTTATCTGCTATGTGACATAGGACAAATCACTTAGCTTCTCTGTGCCTCAGTTCCCTCTTCTATAAGAGGGGGATTAAGACTGTGAGCCCCATATAGAGCAGGGACTGTGTCCAACCCCATTTGCTTGTTTCTACCCCAATGATTAGTACAGTGCCTGGCACATAGTAAGTGCTTAACAAATGCTATTATTATTATTATTGTTATTATTATTATTCTCTGTGACTCAGTTCCCTCACCTGGAAATGGAGATTAAGACTGCAAACCCCGTGTGTGACAGGGACTTTGTCCAACCTATCTTATATCTACCCCAGTGCTTAGTATAGTTCCTAGCGCATAAGTGCTTAACAAATACCATAAAAAAAATTACCGGTAGGAGGAAGAAGGAAGAGTGGATATGCGATAGTGCTTAAGGAATAGGGTATGTAAAATGTGTAGATATGCTGTGGGAGGTTGTGAATACCCAAATATGAAGATGGCGCAGAAATGAAGCAGCAGCAGTTGGGACCGCATAATGTGGACGGTTTAGAAATTAAACGGGAAAGCCTCATGGAGGAGATGTGATTTAAAAGGTCCCGTTTCTGAACTTACATAGATTAAAATGAGTTTAAAATGGGAAAAATGCTTCCTCAGCAAATGACCATTAAATCCATTCACAATCAGTCCATCACTGGCATTTATTGAGCGCTTGCTCTGTGCAGAGCAACCATAACGATAATGATAATAATGTTGGTATTTGTTAAGTGCTTACTATATGCCGAGCACTGTTCTAAGCGCTGGGGTAGATACAGGGTAATCAGTTTGTCCCACGTGAGGCTCACAGTTTTAATCCCCATTTTACAGATGAGAAAACTGAGGCACCAAGAAGTTAAGTGACTATAACAATTGTGGTATTTGTTCAGCACTTATTAGGTGCCAAGCACTGTGCACTGAGGTAGTTAATGGTACATTCAGATCAGATACGTTCCCTAACCTACATGGGGCTCAAAGCCTAAAAGGGAGAGAGAATCGGGATTTAGTTCCCATTTTACAGATGAGGTCACCAAGGCACAGACAAATTAAGTGACTTGCCCTCGATTACACATCAGGTAAGTGGTGGAGCCGGGTTTATAACCCAGGTCTTCTGACTCTCAGTCCCTCGCTGCTTCCACTAAGTCACACTATTTCTCATAACCACTTGGGAAAGTACAATAGAGTAAGTAGATATGATCCCTGCCCTCAAGTAGCTTATGTAACCGTTAATTACTGTAGTGTCTTTATTTCCTCTCACGTAATGGTACAACTTTATTGATTGGGGCTTCACCTTTAGACCATTAGCAAAGCCAACCAGGCTTTCTTCCTGCACCTCTTATGGCTAGGGTCAAAGAATGGAGTTGTCTTCCAGTGTACATGGGAAGAGCTCCATTTCCCCGCACGTATTCTCACTTAAAGTAAGTTCTCTGGTTCTCGGTGGTGCCTGGGTCATGCCTCTGCGATCGAGATAGATTGTGGGCTCCTGAAGCAGAAGGCAGTACAGGTTTTCTCTGAAGTTTGGACTAATGGCCAGCAAGGAGAGAAACTGAAATTCAGTCAGCATGTTGGAACCAAAGAGGAGAGTGAGGAGATAGGTCCAAGGAGCTACGATTCACTTATGCTAGGGTGGAGAAACCAGAAAAAATGCATCTTTGGGAGTGTGAAATTCACCCGTTCCCCCTCATCTAGCTAGCCATCACCATGCAAGCCAGGCACTGTGAACAGAGCAGCTGAAGAGGAGACGTTCAGGAAGAATTCAGGACGGTAGAGATGCTTATGGGGATTGGCTGAGTCAGAGGTATGGGTAGAAAGGGAATTGGAAGGGGAAGGGAGGTTGGTAATGGCCTGGTAATCAGATAATATTCCCTGTTGGGAATTCTGGAAAGAAAGAAGCTTTTAATACATAAGAAAGAACTTGTCCTTCTCATAGAGTGTGTTTGGAGCTTCCCAGCAGACCTGGTCCATTCACCTGCGGTTTGAGGGTGATGCCTGCAAATACCACCTTTCTCCACTTTCAGCAGCCAAATTGGTCGATTTGATTCCATTTTTAACTCTCCTAGATAGAATCATATTCTCGACCCTGTACTCCTGATCATCAATCAAGAGTACAGACTGTCTCCTCCAGACATTCAGAAGCTCCCTCCTGCTGCTCCTCCAGAACAGAATGAAATCATAGAGGAGTGGGGCCAAAGCACAGCATCAAATGTTAAATGTTCAGAAAGGGATTCATGCCCCGGCTCTAACCCACTGCAGTACAGGTGGGACAACACGGGGAAAGTTCTCTGCTCTCCCGGAGCTTCTCTGCCACAGTTGCACTGGGAAAAACAAGACAGGTAGATATTGAAATTGGAACAGAAATGACAGTTGTCTCATTTGTTTCAGTCAAGGGTCAGATGAGGCATCAGTGGAGAAGGTTTCTCCTCGCATCCCTTCTCCTCGCATCCCTTCTCCTCGCGTCTCAAGAGCTGCCCTACTGAAGCAAGAAAGCAATGGCGATGCCTCGGTCCTGCCAGTCCCGCCTCCGCAGACCCCAGAGCGGGAGGAAGAAAAGGAGGAAACTTCCGATCCTTCTGATGCGAGCTCATGTAGCGCAACGTATAGCAACCTAGGTAAGCGGCAAGTTCCCATCGATAGTTTTCCAGTTCTTCCTTGTTGTGCATCAGATGGAAAGAAAAAGTAAAGGTTCCCATCTAGATATGGCAAACAGCCCATGGAGAGGGCAAGGTTCAGGAGCCGCAGCAGGGTGAGCCCAGATGGGGCCATTGACGCCCATCTCCTTCACTAGACTGTAAGCTGTTTGTGGACAGGGAGGATGTCTACCAACTCTGCTGTTTCGTACTCTCCCAAGCTCTCGTACAGTGCTCCGCACAGAGTAAGTGCTCAAGACTGTGAGCCCCACACGGGACAGGGACTGTGTCCAACCCAATTTGCGTGTATCTACCCCAGCACTTAGTACAGTGCCTGGCACGTAGTAAGCGCTTAACAAATGCCATAATTATTATTTATAAATACCGTTGATGACGATGATATCCTCGCGGCCCGTTGACGTTCCCTATGCTCCAGTTTAAGAACGGCTGAAATATACACTATTAAAACTATCTTTCTTCAGGCTAATTTCTCAGCTCTTTATCTTTCTCCCCCTCATCCCAGTCAGATGGGTGAACGTCATAACGAAAATCAGTCTTTTAGATCAGCTAATAATCTTTGAAATGGAAAATCCTTTAAGGGAATTCTGAAGGTAGATAGAAATGCAATTTTACGTATTTTGTGGAAAATGCTTTTTACTGAATCTCTGGGAACCATCTAGCAATAACAAACCAATGTACAGGTAGGTACTCCATAAAGAAAATGTTTTATTTCTCGCTTTCCAAGGACTTATGTAAAAGGACCAGGAAAAAATGATTTGGCAATTCATCTCCCTTAAAAAAAATTAATGGTGCCGTTTTTCTGATTGCAGTAGATCAGTATGGTTGAGAACTTTGCCACGATTTGTTCCATTCTCTAAAATTTTGGAAGGGCATAGTCCTGGGTAACATATTTTATGAAATTATTGTGCAGTTTGCATGACCCCAGATAATATATTGAGAATTATAATTGAAACATTCATTCAAAATTAAAATATCTCAACTATATTAATGATACCTTATGGCATTTTCCTTTTAAAAAGTCATTAGCTCTAATCATTTAAAGTTGATGATTTGGGATGTTTTTGCAAAGTACGAACTAGTGTAAAAGAAATGCATGCATCAATCATAATGCCACCCTTACATTTTTCTCACATATCTAAGAACTGCCTCTCTTGCCTTTTCTTTTTAAATCATCCTTTCTTAGAAAGAGACATCAATTCAATGAAGTCTATTCCTTGACTAAGCACTCATTTCCCCTCCTCCTCCTTCCTTATGTGTTGCCTTTGCGCTTTGATTTGTACCCTTTAAGCGCTTGATAGCAACCCCACCCTCAGCCCCACAGAATTTATGTACCTATCTGTCATTTATTTTAATGGAGAAACAGCATGACCTAGCAGATTGAGCACGGGCCTAGGAGTCAGAAGGATCAGGGTCCTAATCCCAGCTCTGCCACTTGTCTGCCGTGTGACCTCGGGCAAGTCACTTGATTTCTCTGTGCTGCAGTTACCTCATCTATGAAATGGGGATTCATACTGTGAGCCCCGTGTGGGTCGAGGACTGTGTCCAACCTAATTAGCTCACATCTACCCCAGCACGTGCTACAGTGTCTGGCACATAGTAAGTGCTTAATGAGTACCATTTAAAAAAAAGTCTTTTTGAGCAAGGATCTAAACATAGGCTATCTAAATGGGTAATGGCAAAGTGATGTGAAGAAGAACGGTATGGATATCTTCTTGGATGGTCCTTTGCATTTCATTTATGTCTGATGGGCAGCAAAATATGACCTCTCTTGCTTCAGTGGTCCATTGTAGTTCTTAGAATGCATGCATCTAATAATCTTCAGTAGCTAGTCCTAAAGGATTCTTTTTAGAATCTTGCCAGTCAATCAATGGTATTTTTTGAGCGCTTACTGTGTGCAGAGCGCTGTACTAAGTGTTTGGGAGAGTACAGTATAACAGAGTTGGTAGACACGTTCCCTGCCCACAACGAGCTGACAGTGCAGCGCAGTGAGATTCTTTGGCATTTTCCAGAGTCTCCAGAGTCCATTTTCTCAGTTCTTTTCTTGAGGGCATTGACATTTTAGAACTCCTGTTACATTTCCTTGGTGTAACATCTGTTGACAAAATGACTGTGCAATATCCTGAACATCTCCTTCCCGCTTCTAGATCTCAGAAGGTACACGCCTTCACATTTGAGAGCTTTATCATTTCTCCCTCTTCTGACTTCCAAAATTAGAACAAAGTCTACATCCTCATGTTTTCAAGTTTTTTATCTTTCATCCTCAGAGGTGCCATCTCTACAGAGTACCTCGCCTCCTTGTCTCTGATGAAGCTGGAGCCATCTACATACTTTAGCAGCACGGAGGCACTCTGAATGATCCCATAATGACTTTTCAGGGATGTAGAGAGCCCTTAGAGTAGAGGCCTTGGAGAGCTCCCAGATTCAAGCTCCTTAGCTTGATTGGCATGTCACAAAGAAGGTTTCTTTAGACCTCCCTTTCTTTATCAGCTCTGACATGTCCTAAATTTTAAACTTCCCATTGGTAGATGTTTATTCACAGCACATAATCAATCCAGAGTGTCCCTGGTTCAGAATATCGGTTTTTCAGTCGTTTCACCTTTGAGGCGTTACCACGTCACATTGTTATAAAGATGCAGTCAGTATTTGTAATTCAGTCGATGTGAATCACTTCCTTTCCCATAAAAGCTATTGGATTTTCCCGGAAGAACTATTGGATTATCTTCCCCATTTCTCTGCCTAGATTAGCAACCTCTTTTCAGTTAGCATGGCTACTGTTTCCTGGACACATCTATTTTAAGGTAGACCAATTTTTGTTTAGCTGTGGATGGTTGGGTTCTTGAAAGGTTAGTTGTTTTGGAAAGTCATATTTAATAAAAATCTGCTGCATTTTGGAATATGAATTTGTTTCCAACAGTGTGGTTTAGAACTCCACAAATCAGCTTTTGAACTTGTAACTGTGGAAATTTTGTTCCGGATGCAGGGACGTGAGCTGTTTGAAAGATCCCTGCTCTGTAGTTAATCCAAAACTTGATTTCATAAGGCCTGTTTCATCCAAATGATGACGGGGATGAGGGTAATAAGATATCATCTTAGTCCTTCACCCCTCCGTCATTACTTCCATCTCTTACACATTCATTCCATCAAGACCAGAAGTTTTAAAGATAATGTGGTTTTTTTAAAATAATCTGATTTTGTTCTTTTTCATTCGGCCACAAAGAACAGAAACTTAACAGATGATAAACTGGTGACTTTTGCCCTCCTTGGTTCATAAAGATGCGCAGAATTCTATCATGTAAATAGTTTTTGAAGAAGAATCTTAATCACCCGGTATCTCTGGAAGTATAGGTATCAAGGAATCAAACTGAAGTGATGTATTTTGACTGTATACTTTTGTCAGGGTTACCCACAGTGGGACAAATCAGACTGAGTCCTCTCACATTTTTTAATGCAGGTGCAATCTGTTTCAGTGGCCACTGTAACCTCAACATCGGTGGATCCAGCTTGCCATTGAACGACCGACGGTAGCGAGTGTTTCCTGTGTGTAGAACACTATCCTAAATGCTTGACAGAGTAGAATATAGTAGAGTTGGTAGAGGCAATCCCTGCCCACAGGCAGCTTACAGTCTACATGGGGAGACAGACATTAAAATAAATGACACAAAGGGTAAATAGTAGAGTATAAGTGCAAGACTATATGTGTGGGACTGGGGCGAGTATCAAAAGTACTTAAGGGGTACACAGCCAAGTTGATGGAGAGGGGAGATTGCACAGGGGAAATGAGGGCGTAGACAGGAAAGGCCTCTTGAAGGGTATATGATTTTAAGAGGGTTTTAAAGTTGTAGAATCATAGAGAAATGTCTTCAGTTTTTGAAGATCTCACTGAACACAACCATAATCCATAGGCTTCCCTCCCAAATGTGAGGACTGTATTCACTGTTTCCTAGGGATGGTTTGGTCCCTTGCATTGGGGAAGCAGGGCTGCTCTTAATAGTTTACGGCATTGAATTCTCCAACCTAAATTTTCTTTAGTGTTCAATTAAACCAGCCTGTCCATTTTGACTCTGGCCTAGAGCCAGTGGTTTCCAGGTCGAGAAGTTTTATAAGATTGTCCTCTTTTTCCCTTGTAAATTTCACCACGAGCAACAATGTCCCTTAACTAATATAGAACATATCCTGACCTTCCTGGACTGATGAAAATCGAAGGAAAAGAACCTCAGAGACCATGATTTGGCTCAGTGCCCTGTTCAGGGTAACTTCGGTCTACAGAATTTTGTTTGTTTAGTTGTAGTCTGATTTAGAGCGTGAGAATTTTAAACAGTAGTTGTACAAGAATGTCATCATGCTTTTCTAATTATAGTATAATTCCATTATAAATGCCAGGCACAGGAGTTTATAAATTGTGGGCTGCAACTTGGCATTCAAGGCTCCATTCAGGGAATATGGGTTTTGGTCATCTCAAAATTAATAATATAGACCAAAAGGAAAAGAGGTACTGGATTCAAATCTGAGGATTAAAAGCCACGGTTTTCAAGTTGAGGAAGTTATTTTGGGCTTCAATTTTAAAGTAGAATCTTCCAATCAAGAATAAATCTTAATTGACTGTGCTCTTAATAGAGATTTACATTTTTACCAGTAGGAATACAAATTTTACAGCTTGTTTAAAATAAGGTTTCTGTAAACTAAAATTTCTTGGGGCTACGAACATTGGAATTGCCTCCAGACAGCTTACTCCCCCAAATAAGTCATTCCTACACTTAAGGAAGTTGTGTTCAATAAAACTTTATGAAAATTTAGCCTTTTAGGTGCTCGCGAATTTGCATTTTGTACCATGCTCTGAATGTACATATGGGAAGCAGGCTTCAGAGTTATTAATTTGAGGAAATTAATCTTTTCTCCTCTACGGTTTAAAGTGGAAATGTCCTGGATAAAGGTGGAGCTATAAGAATATGAGAAGTCAATGAAATCTATGTACCATTGAGAGAAAAGGGTGGATGATGTATTCATGGCCCAGTGTGTGGAGAATTACCAAGTAAGAAATTGAAAATCTAATGGGACAGGTAGAACAGGCGCAAATACACATAGGGACCCTATAAAGTACTCAAAACGCACACATGACCATACTTATGCTTTAGTACCATAAGTAACAGAAACATGAAAGCAGTCACATAACCAGCAGCGCTTATTCAGTCACATATGCATGTTCCAGACCTGAGCTTGGGACACACCCACATGTAGCAAGGGTGAGGAAGGCTAAGGTTAAGTAGGGAGACAGAGCCAAGAAATTCAAGTTGAAATGAGGGCCCTATTGACTTGACATTTGCTTGCATTTGAGTAGCAGTAGTTAGGTGTAAGAATGACGCTGGAATAAATGCTAAACCATGTTTTAGGAATATTTGACTGGTACCCTGTTCTACTTTGGAAGATGAAAACCACTCATCTCCTCTAGACCTTAGCTCGTTATGGGAAGGGAACGTGTTTGCCAGCTCTCTTGTATAGTACTCTCCCAATCGCTTAGTACACTGCTCTGCAACAGGTAACCACTTAATAAATACCATTGATTGATTGAGTTCTCAAGTAAAGAGTGAGGTAATCAGAGACTATTCTGATTTTTATTTCTCTATCCGTGATCCGTCAGGTCCATTTGTACATTTCACTGGTTGTGATTTATTAGTGCCCTCTGCATCTCTTCCTGCCTGCCCGTTAGCCATTTTTCTGCTTACTATCTTTGCAGAGAATGATAAAATGAAAAGTAAGGAGGCAAAACTCAGCTTGGTTCATTTTCTACTTGACAACTTGGTGGGAAGGAGGATGAAACTCTTGGTTAAAATGAGGTTCGGGGCATATCCGAGGCTTTAAATTATCCAAACCACTCCCGCCCACTGTAACCACAGATCACCCTTAGTTAACTAATTCTTAGCACACCACAGGCCTCTGAATGGATTATACCTGGACGAGGGTCGTGTTTTTCTTAGCATTTATATGGCTATCCATTTCTTTTCAATTTCACTGATCATACACTTCTACCATTCTTGAGGAAACTGGCCCTTTTGATAACTGAGTCCCAGAGGTTTATTTGAACTGGTAATCTTTGCCCATCAAATACTTCCTCTCGAATTCCTTCAGCTCTAGGTACCATTCAAGACAATATATGGGGCAGTAACAGAAATGCTGGTAATAATAGAAGGTGGAAATAGCAGAGGTAACATAAGGTGGAAGCAGTGAAGTGAGGGAGAAGGGCAAACCTCTGGTTCCAATACCCACTGCTTTGAGAGGGCAAGCGAGAGAGAGATCTAGAGCCGGAATTATTCCTTTTCTACAAAGAGCTAGTGTGCCACAAAAACGTAGAGAATGCAGTGTTGCAACAGGCCTTTTGAAAGCTGAGCTGAAAGAGCTGGCCTCAAAGGCATGAGAGGAATGTACAGGGTTAAGAGTTTAAAACGAAAACACCTCAGATACCACACTTTTAAAACATCACTTCAAATGGTTGGAATTCAAATGGAAGGACTTGTCTTCGTGGGGGGAAAATATTTTCAGACTTGGTAGAATTCCCTGACCTTCTTGCACATTCGGAGGAATGTTTGGAGTATAAAAGTGCCCAACTATTTCCTGGCTCCTGGAAGTCTTTTTGTCAAGTTCCATCCTGCTGTTGGGTGATTGTATTCCTGCGATTTGCAAGAGGTAACTGCCTCTATTCATCCCCCTTCCTGTCACTTGGGCCAGTATTTTTCTGGGCAACTCATGGTCACACTTCTGAGTATTTGAGGTGAGGCAAGCACTCTGAGTGATGGAGTAGAAAGCTGGACATTGGATCAGTAGGAAGCAGAAGCAGGCCCTCTTAATTTCCTTTCACCTTGACTCCGCAAGAGGTACGATAGAAGGATTTGAATCTCCCATTCCTTTCCCGTTTAGACATTTTTATTTGGGGAAATGGGTGGGAAGAGCAGTTTTACCTCTCCATTACCTCTCACCCCAAACTCTGCTTTGAAGGGGGCATGCAACAGGTGTGGCTTGGTGTGAATTTCTTTAGCCTCTTCCTCACTGAAAGACTATGCTAGGTATATTGAGGATGCGGTAAATAGCTTTGATGTGTTTCCCGGGCCTGTCAAGAAAAAAAAAATCATCTTATTGTCTCTTCTTAAAAAATAAAATGATTTATCGTGAAGCATTGTCCGACTTCTTGGGAATAAGGTCTGATCCTGCCACTTCTCACTAAAAAGCTCTTCTGCAAAAGGAGACATCTTAGGGAAACTTAGCTGCAAAGGAAGGAGTGTAGCTGATTTCATTTCGTTACTTTCCCGATTCAATCACCAGTGAACCAGTGTCCTGACACGCTCATGGAGATGTTACGGGGTGCTTCATCGTTGGAGGAGCTGATCTTAGACTGTGAGAGTTGAACTGTGAATCTTATGTGTTAATTGAGTTCTAGGTCAATCGATTGCTCACCTAGATGGCTCACACAGTTGAAACCCTGAGATGCTATTATTAGCTTCCAGTTCTAAACAATAGTACAAAGTGTAACTCAGCATATTGTTAAAATATTGTTCACTTTAGTGATGGGCAAAGCAGTTCTTTCAACACTTTGTGTGTTGTTTTAGTTTCTAAAGCCCTTTTGGAACCTTTGGAGCAAGTGGTGTTCTGGGAAATGTAATATTATTACAGTTACAATCGTCGTTTGTATTGAAGCCTGCCCTTGGCGTTATTAATAGGGTGTGATGTTAAAATAGCCTTTTCTGTTCATTGTTTCACTCCTTTAGAGCATTCACCGCCTTTCATTCAGCTTACAGAGTCATTATTAATAGTATTTGGCTCATGGAGTCCACGAGAAAAGATATGGTTTCATTTTTAAAACTAGAATGTAAAGGCCTCCTCTTTTTCTTAAGCTTTCACAAAGCATTTATAGTCCCCAAAGAAGCCTGGTTATCCTTATCCAACAGTCCCAAAGGCTGTCATTGCTTAGGTATGTTTTATGTTCATCGAGATGTGAATTTTTGCATTTAAGAGGAGGTGGATTATTCTTTGCTAGCAACGATGCTTTACAGAAATTAGCTTCCTACTTTTCCTTTGTAATTGATAAATCTCACAGGAATTGAAGCAAATCTATTAAATAACTTCTCAAAAATCTCAACTTTTACTCCACAAAAAATGTTCTTTTTAATTTAAAGAGGGATTTTTGGTGGCTACAAGAACGACAGATTGATCACATCATTTCTTTTTTTCTTTTCGTATCGGGTTTTCCGTCTGGAAGAGCGAGGAGCTCTGAAGGGTGGGGGGGAAGTGCAGGGGGAGTATGATGACCTTCTTTCAAAACAAACATCTCTATTCCCTCCATCCCTTAAGAAGTTGATAAATATCTGAATTTCAGTGGACAATCAAGGGTGAAAATTCAGTGGGTTTTCGTTTCATATGAAGCAGCCTCATGCACAGGTTGTTTGTCAGTCACTCGATGGTATTTATTGAGCACTTACTGTTGCAGAGCACTTTACTAAGCGGTTGAGAGAGTGCAGTATGCCAGACACATTCCCTGCCCACAGCGAGCTTAAAGGTTGTTTCTTTAATCTGACTTTAAATCAGAGATTTGTGCAAGTTTGGGCTCCTAATGCCTATCTCCCCTTCCTTTGTCTGTCCCCTCTCACACTCTTCCTCCAAATCCATCCATCTTTCCAATGGAACCAAGTAACTTTCCACACAGCTGCATTCAGAACTCTTGAATATTGGCCTTAGCAAAGCACAATATGCAAGGGAAATGAAAGAGGGAAGTTAATAGAGCAGAATATGGCTCCCCCGATAGAAATGTAGTCAGGACACTGAAGTTCCCACTCCTCGTCTCAGCTTTGGTTTCATTTCAATTATTACAATTCCCACAGAATTGAAGATGCCACTGTAACGGCTTCATCCGCAGACCTCCCCGACCACACTCACCCCCACCATGCTTCCTAGAATAGGCTCAGAGTGTGATTTTACAGGCAAAGTCTAATGAGAGCTGGGGTTGTATTCAGTTGTTGCCTGCCCCTCGTGATTGTACCCACCAAGAGCCCATCTCCCAGGTATCATATTTTTGCCATTTCCCCACCCCCCGCCCCAGAACTGAATGGCTGGCTCCCCAGCTAATGCCTTTCATCCCATTTTTGTGTTTGTTCTTTGAGAGGACCAATCTAATGATAATTGACCTCTCCCCTTCCTTAGCTGGTACCGCTGGACCCCCTCCGGCAAAAGTGGGAAATAGCTGATAGACTCAAAGGACGAACTAAAACGTTTACAGGAACATCGCACACCTCGGCTGTAAATAACTTCTCGGCACTGAAGAAACCCAGCAGTTATCTAAAGCAAACAAGAAAACCCATTATTCTCCTGTCTGCCAGAGGAGCAAATGCTGTCGTAGTTTACCCAGAGGGCTTTGCCCAGCAGCACCTGGTGTGCCGTATGATGGTAGTGGCCCGGATGGAAAAGCACCCACCTCTACCATCCAGTCGTTCTCTCCCTTTCTGCCTGACCTACAGGGTTTTAAAATGTTTCTTTGTATTTTTGTGATGCAGGGCAATCCAGAGCCGCCATGATACCCCCCAAGCATCCCCGGCAACCCAAGGGAGCTTTAGATGATGCCATCGTTTTTGGAGGAACGGCAGAACGGGAAGCAAGTAAAGATCGCCAGCCCACACCACCGCCGTTGCCGAAGAAAACCATCATGAGAGCCAACACCGAACCGATTCCCAAAGATCTCCAGAGGTCCCTGGAGAATGCCTTGTACGTCGTGGCCAACCCCACCTACGATATTGACCCAAACTGGGATGACAGCAGTGTCGGCTCTTCAGTCAGCTCGGAACTCAAGGGATTGGACCACGAGTCCGGCGATTCCTTGGACAGACAGCCGCGGAAAACGAGACCCTCCGCCTCAGCCGCCAACAGCGTTTGCAGCTTAACCACTATCAGTATTAAGGATCGGTTCTCCAACAGCACGGAGTCCCTGACAGGGAGACGCGACCCCCAGGGCCAGCGGGGCAAAAGTATCCAGAAGCCACAGAGGCAAGCACTTTACCGAGGAATCGAGAACCGGGAGGAAATGATGGGACAGATCCGAAGCCTCCACACAGATTCGCTGAAGAAACTGGCAGTCAAATGTGAAGATCTTTTCATGGCCGGACAAAAGGATCAACTTCGGTTTGGAGTGGACAGCTGGTCAGACTTCAGGCTGTCCAGTGACAGGCCGTGCTGTGAGGCTGGCGATGCCGTTTACTACCCAGCTTCGTATGCAAAAGATCCGCTCAACAACTACGCAGTTAAGGTAAGAAGGAGGTTAAAACACTCTCTCAGTCCTAACCGACACCCAGGGTAGACAGCGGTCAAGTTAAACACGACACAGTGTTTGTCGGTGAATGGCAGTAAAAGTGCCATCGTTCATTTCAGCCCTTCACTGCAGGCCTTGTTCATTATGCCCTGACGCTTGAAAAAAAATACCCCCATTAAAACAAAAATCCAACCTGCATCTGCTCCTGGCTGTGCGTCTCATCTGCTTCCTGTAAGTTTAAAATAGATTATTAATCCTTACATCATTAACTTCCGGCCCTTGCCATCCCCTATTTGATGTTTTGTAGCGCTCTCATCATCAGTATATATAATTTTCATTCCCTCAATGGTAATGGGACCAAATTTGTCACACCATTTCTCTAGTCTAATATTTGTCAAGAGTTGGCAGGGCCTCCTTGATCATCCTCTTTTATGGATGAAGAAACTGAGGCTAATAACAGAAAAGAAATTGCTTGCCCAAGCTTTCTCTCTGTATAAAATCTGTTTCCAGCCGATTGGGAGTTTATCAGAGTCCAACCGGTATGCCTATCCAAGGAGCAAAGGGTGCCACCTTTTCGTCCTGAGCCATGATTCCCCACTCCTTAAGAAACTCCAGGAGTTGCCCATCCACCTCCGAAATGAACAAAAACTCTTCATTATTGGCTTTAGAGCCCTCAATCACCTTGCCCCCTCCTACCTCACCCCGCTACTCTCCTATCTCAGCCCAGTTTGCACACTCAACCTCACCCCGCTTCTCTCCTATCTCAATCCAGCTCGCACACTTCGCTCTTTTAATGTTAACCTTCTCACTGTACTTCAGTCTTGTCTATCTCACTGCCACCCTCTCGCTCGTGTCCTGCCTCTGGCCCTCCCTCCTCACATCAGACAGACCATTACACTCCCCGCCTTCAAAGCTTTTTGAATGCACACTTCCTCGAAGAGGTCTTACCTGACTAACCCCTCCATTCTTTCTCTCTCCTTCTGCGTCGCCCTGACTTGCTCTCTTTATTCGCCACCCCTCCCCTGCAGCATTTACGTACATATCGGTAATTTATTTATATATTTGTATGTCTGTCTTCCCCTCTAGACTGCAAGCTAGTTGTGGTCAGGAAATTTGTTTATTGTTAACGTTGCACTCTCCCCAGCACTTAGTACAGTGCTCTGCACACTGTAAGCGCTCAGTAAATACGACTGACTGACTGTCTTTCATCTTGGGGGAGTTTCTGTGGGATCAGCCTGTCTTTGAAACTGTGATAAATCAATCAGTTGTACTTGTTGAGCACTTACTGTGTGCAGAGTATCTTACTAAGGACTTGGGAAAGGACAATATAACAGAGTTGGTAAACACATTCCCTGCTCAGAAGGAACTTAATGGTCTAGTGGGACTAGTCTAGACTGGTGATTTTGAATCCATCTGTTACTCTTTATCAATAGTCTAAGGGGTGGAGCTAGAACCAGGTTCTGCCACTGGTAGGTCACCACTAAGGCTCGCTCCAGGACTCTGCAGGCCTAACAGCTTTTCCATTTGCAGTCGGAAGATACTCTTACCTGAATAGGAGTTAAAGCACAGCTTCTTATCAAATTAAACAGAAGAGCCACCTGTGGAGCGAGGAGGCTGATAAGTTGAGAATACATTCTACTGAATTTGTAAAGAGGTTTTGAGGTTGAGAGCGGCATTGAAGAGCTGCCACATCAATCGGGGTTATGGTGGGTCCATCCATCCTGGTGCATTATTATCCCAAAGATCACAAATACAATATGGGTGCCTATTACAAGAAGGCTCATTGAACTATCTGTTGTCTCAAAACAATTGAGGACTAGGC
This sequence comes from Ornithorhynchus anatinus, assembly GCF_004115215.2. NCBI lineage: Eukaryota > Metazoa > Chordata > Mammalia > Monotremata > Ornithorhynchidae > Ornithorhynchus > Ornithorhynchus anatinus. The sequence goes on along the minus strand of NC_041732.1, from coordinate 12,025,841 downwards.
CTGAATAACTTTATGTATTATTGCCTGGCAATCTTGTCTGGTTACCAAATCAATGGGCTGGTATTGATTTTTTGCTTGTAATGATGCAAAAGTAATCTGCAAAGAACAGGTGGCAGGTGGTTATGTACTGTGAGTTGCCAGCAGGGTTTAGGAAGGATGTGTTATACTAAATTCCGCATATAAATGTCCCTTTGATGAAGGTGCCTCTGAACCCTTTCAGAAATGCACAATGGATTTCGCAACTTTAGAAGAATATTTAAAATGGAAGGGAGCAATGAATCCTACCTCTGCAGAGACAGGTGAAGAGACCAGCAGCCGGCCAATACAGGCGACTGTTCGTTTTCTTTCTCTCTGTATAAAATCTGTTTCCAGCCGATCGGAAGTTTATCAGAGTCCAACCGGTGTGCCTATCCAAGGAGCAAAGGGTGCCACCTTTTCGTCCTGAGTCCGGAGGGTGGTATTGGAGGGGAGAGAAATGGCGGGATAATGAAGAGAAGAGGAGGGGGAAGGAAAAGTGTGGGGGACCGGGCGGGGAAGGGGGAAAGAGCATTTGAGACTGTCTCTTACGTCTATTTTACTCTGAAATGCCTACTAAAGTGCTCTGTTCACAGAAGGTGCCTCATGAATTGATTTATCCTCCATGCTGTCTTTTCACCATCTCACGCTTTTTCTCCTCCTCCCTCCCCCTCCCCATCCTACGGCACCGGCGCTTTGCTCGTCTCACCGGACCGCAGGGCCGAACGGAAACCCCTCTCGGCCCCAGCGTCCGTGAGAAAGTCACCCAGATCTGTTATGCACCAGTCCTACCCGGGCTCCTCCTCCTCCCACCCCTCCCCCATTGCCATCATCGGGAAGCAGCGGCGGCCAGCTGAGGCAGGCGAGACGGCGTCGCCACAGCTCACGCTTGGCCTTTCCTCGGCGTCACTTGCCGTTTACTAATGACGGCGATGAGCTGCAGCGTCGGTTAGGGAAGGTGTCCGTCCGAGCCGGGCCGCTCATCCTCGGGCTCCCCGGAACCAGGCCTGGGGCCGGGTCCTTCTGGCAGGGCCAAGAGGTGGAGCTGGGCTGCCATCTTGGGTCCACCTCTTGGGTCCACCTTCTGGCTTCCAAGGGGCCGGAATGGTCTAGCCACAGCTGTCTGTGCCAGCCAGAAAAGCTTCGGGGAGAGGGGAAGCTATTAGCTTCTCCCCTAATCGTTCTCCAAGGAATTAGCGCCTGCTCTCTGCGGGGGAAAAGAAGATTTGCAGAATCGTCACAAATATCAGACTTCTTTGGCAATGCAGGCAGGTCTCCAACAAGGGGAACCGTGGAGCCTGTTTCTTATGCTGCAGTTTTTAGTGGAGAGCCTCAGTTTATCTCATTTTGAGCATGCTGAGAAATAAAAGAGCTTCAGTAGAAATAAATGTGATTGGTGGAAATTAACTAGCCCAGCAAACGGACAGAGATAATTAAGTACTGATTTAGTGACAAGATAGAAACTTCCCCTTCCATAATTCACAATAAACACCCCTAGCACCGAAACCGAACTGGAAGTGATTCATCAGAAACCACCCGCTGCCCCACCGACAGACGCACACACACAGACGCACACACAGAGAGCACAGCGCCGTCCTTGATCAGCAGCTACCTCATTTCAGGGCTGATTGCATTCCAAAGTGCCCCACGTCCTCACATTATATTGGGTTAGGAGAATGAGATTCCACATTGCAAGACGGCTCTGCCACATGGGAACAGCAGAGGAGCCCAACTTCCCTGTGGGAGGAGGCCTGGGAGTGAGGATTATGGATTCGGTCCCCCGGTGGGTTATTGAATCGCTCTGGGCTCAGTCTTTGCCACCTGAAAAATCGGTAGAACCTGCTCCTACCTACCTCGCCCATAAAAAAAAAAAAGATAGAAAGACCTCGAGCGTGCCCAGCTTGTTCTTGTTTTAGTGCCCGAGATGCAGCCTCAGGAATGCATTGTTACGGGTTATCATGCAGAATGTGGTCCGAAAAGAGCTTTGGGGCATAAACCTCAAAATAGCAAATAAAATAGTAAAATTTTATCGAGTTGCCTTCTCCAATTTCTATTCCAGACGCTGAAACTGGTTTCTTGGGGTTGGTGAACATTTTTGCAGTAATTTAAGCTCCAAATTGCATGGCCTCCCTGACAGGTCTCCCAGCAGATCATCACAGCCCAGGGTACTTTGTAGTTTGGACCCAGGCGGCATTTTATATATTGAACACTTAATCCATTCTGAGTAGAGTTGCAACGGCACCGAGTCTCCTTGTTTTGGCCCCCTGACGAAAAAGCAGAGCAGTATTTATTCCGAGGCCGGATTAGGATGACGAGGCCAATCGGTGATCAGACTGGACGCTTATCGTCGGGTCAGGCCAAATTCAAGATATCAATTTAGGATTAGCAGGTTTTCATTCTACAGTGTATATCATTTGCCGTTGTGCTTTTGTGTAATGCACAGATGGTACAGTATTTGTGATCCTCAGTGTTTCTCATTTTCATCACTGTACAATTCATTCCCCGCAATATCCATCTCACTTAAGGTTCACTAAGGCCCAGTAAAGCACATAGGATGAGGTAGAAATGAGATTCCCGGCTGGTAAAATGTAAGTCAGCGGAAGGCACGCTAGAGAGACCAACTGGCCCCGCGATGGAAAAATCAGCATGAATGTAGAGTGCTTTTGAAGACTGTGGTCTTGTGGAAATTGTTGATATCTTTGGGGGGAGAGGAAAGAAACTTGAAAAGGACCGTAGAGAGCATTGCAAGATGGACTGCAGGGGCAGAACAGCTCTGTTGTCTAATTCTCATTTGGGAGAAGGAGAATTTCTATTCGTAATCACCCCAAACCCGTAACACCTGTGTAAATCTCCTTGCACTCTGTCCCTATCCCCTAATCTAGTTTAATGTCTGCCTCCCGCAGTAGACCGTAAACTCCTTGTGGGCAGGGAGCGCATCTGCCAACTCTGTTATATTGTACTTTCCTAAACTCTTAGTTCAGTGCCCTGCATCCAGTAAGCTCTCAATAAATACCGTTAGTTTTACTGACTGACTGATCGATAATGCCTTTCCTTAGAGAAGCAGCATGGCGTAGTGGAGAGAGCACCGGCCTGAAAGTCAGAAGGACCTGACTTCGAATCCCAGCTCTGCCACTTGTCTCCTGTGTGACCTTGGGCAAGTCACGTAACTTCTCTGTCCCTCAGTTACATCTTTAAAATGGGGATTAAGGCTATGAGCCCCATGTAGGACGGGGACGGTGTCCAACCCTCTTTGCTTGTATCGCCCCCAGCACTTAGTACAGTGTATGGCACATAGTAAGCGCCTAACAGATCCCACAATTATTTTTTCCTTTGCCCGCTCCCGTTCCCTAGCCCCACCAGTTATCAACCCCATTGGCCACCCCATTCAAAACCGGGGATTTCCTTGGCCCTAGCGCTTTGTGGTTTTGAGGAGGGAGGCAGAACAGGAGGGGAGGGGAAGGGATCGTATTTTTTTATCTCTCAAACATCCTTTCAGCACTTAAACTTGGCTTGCCAGAGGGGGCCCCCTCTATTGTCTGAAAATAGGTCTCCCTCCCACCCTCCACAGCTGTGGAAGGGTAGCAAGATTCACAGACACCCTCAGATGGCAGGCAGAGCAGGCCTTAAAAATACAGTCTACAGGCCTGTACCATTCATTACCGCTTCATCTTGTCGCCTCATTTTGATTATCACCAACCCAGGAGTACCTCACCTGCCCGCCTGCTCGGGTAGCTAATGGGACTCTTCACAGCCGAAGCCACACGCACGCACATTCCACTTTTAAAACTTAGATGTGTAGGCCTGGGTTATTATTACAACTATAAAAAGCCTTATAATGGCAAATTTGCCACTAAGGTATGCAGAGCAGTTGCCATGAGCAACACGGGAAACGAGCCCCTGCACCAAAATGGATATTTGAAATTCAACTTTTCGGAGGCCCCAGGAGAAGCAGGGAAATGGCCCTCCTCCTCCTATCAGCTTGGTTTTGTGAATAATACAATGGATCTCTTTAAATCCATTGTGGAGGCATTAAACTAGATCTGAAAAGATTCCAGACGAATGTAATCTGGCCTGGCTTCCTTTAAGTCCATTTCCCCCCCCCCCCCCCCCCCCCCCCCCCCACTTTCTCCCTGAAGATTTGTCAGACTTAAAGGAGCCCACCAGCCCGAAATTAAGAATCGAGCATTTATCCAGGGTCACGACAACACCCCAGTGACGGGGCCGTCCGGATAGCCGTCAGGCACCCGGACAAATGTCGAAGTACGGAGAGTTGTTCTTTCTCCCCCCTGCTTCTTTATTAACTCGGCCAAATGCCCAATTTTTCCTCGTCGCTATTGCCGTGACAGTGCATTATACAAATAGTAACTGTGTGAATGTGTGCTTAGCGGGTTAGCTATCCAATAACCTGGCTGCCGCTTTCAATGTATTTGAGATTTTCTTTGTAAATGGAACCCTGGGAAGCAGCCCCTCCTCGCCTCTCCAGGCTAGGGTTGGCCTCTTGCTTTTCCGCACTTTTCTCTTCCGTTTATGTACTTTGGTCAACACCTTCGGTGGAATCTTTCATGCCGGCTTCTCCGAGTCATGTTATTGTACCATACCCAGGAGGGGTCATTATGGCGTATTTTGCAAGGAGAAGGAACCTTGGTATGTGGAGGGTGGTGGGTTTTTTTTTTTCCCCCTCTCTCTCTTCCCCTCTCATTGAACATTTATATTTAAATTATAGTAGAGCACTACGGTATTTTGATATAACAGCTCCCTCTAGTGTTGCTGAATTAGGAGGCCTAGTTGAGCTTCGTGCTCATTCAGAAAATGTAGTCAAGCGTAGAATGAATCTGCTCAGATTAGCACCAATTTTTAACTAAGGTTAAAAGATCACATTACATCTACTTAAATTTCCGAGACAAAAGAGAACAACACACAGTAGTACCCAGACCGGTAACTCGGGGTCTGCTCCCAGAAATCAGGAAACAAAACCACCGTCCAGGCGGTTTCTCTCCGTGAGGGGATCCTTTAATCATTCGGCAGCATCCCCCGACTGACTGTGGTCCATCCATGCCGCATCGCCGCCGTGGCGAAGAAGGGCTCGGCTGCTTTTGCGAGGAAGGGAGAACGTAAAGGAAGAATGCCAAGGAGGGAAGCCATTCTGGTCGTTTCCTGGGTGGACAACGAATTAGACCGGAGGACGATCCTGGGGTACAAGGTTGGGTCATTTGTACCACCGAGGGAGCCCTGCTTTCCGAGACAACTCTTTGGGGCTAGAAATCTGTCACCCAAGTCGGGAACGTTTGAGTTTTAAAAAACTAAAACAGTCGGTTATTAATATTTGAAAAACGGCTCCTGCAAAGTGCATAGAACATTATTTCCTAGAATTTAATACTGCTATCTAAATTAACATCGTAACGGGCTCCGTAATAAAGATTTATGAGATACCCATCATATGAGAAATCCGATTATGGAAATCTCCTTAGATGTGTGTGTTTAATTGGAACTGTTTTGATGGGTATAAACCAATTAGGAACCCTGTTGTTTTTCCTTGCCCATGTGTCACTTTTCACCCCTTGCCCCCCAAATCAAAGTGATCCAGAATTCTTCTCATCTTCTAAATGGACATGATGGATTTTTTTTTAATGGTATTTGTTAAGGGGTAACGATGTGCCAGGCACTGTCCTAAGCACTGGGGTAGATGCACAGTATTCAGGTTGGACGTAGTCCTTGCCTCATATAGGGCTCACCTTCTTAATCCCCATTTTACAGATGAGGGGACTGGGGCACAGAGATGTTAAGTGACTTGCCCAAGGTCACACTGCAGACACGTGGCAGAGCTGGGATAAGAACCCAGGTCCCTTGGACTCCCAGGCCTGTGCTTGGCACATAGTAAGCGCTTAACAAATACAATTATTATTATTATCCACTAAGGCACGCTGCTTCTCTGGCACCAAGGCACTTGTACAGTAATGAATATGTATAAATATACAAAATGAGGGAGATTCCCCTTGCCTTTGGTTGTTAAAAAAAGATCCATCTGACTGTAAAATCAGAATCTACCTCTCTTCTAATTGGGGGGCGGGGGGGGGGGGGGGGGGGCGGGTGGTGTCAGGCAGGAGCCTCTTTAGAAAAAGAAGCATTTTTCTGTTTTTAAGAAAATTATCTAGAAAATGCATTTTGTAAGCTTTCCATCTTAAAGTGTGACTGATAAATGCACATAGTAGACACCACCAGAAATTTGTTTGCAGGGGAAGCTTTCATTATTTCCAGTTTGAGAATCTCCTCAGAATCATGAGGAAGATGATGAATCGAAGCTCATTATGGGCAGGGAACATGTCTACCAGCTCTGTTGTGTGGTACTCTCTCAAGAGCTTAGTGCAGTGCTCTGCACGCAGTGAGCACTCAACAAATACCATTGATTAATTGATTAAAATATTCATCTAGCTAAAAGGGTAATTGCAAATAATTTCTTGGCATTGGGTCTTTACGGTCACTAGCAGAGAGAATTTAATCTTCCAGGACTCAGCATTATTAACTTGGAGTAATAATCACACTAAGGAATTGGATCACTTGTTCGTAAAAAACACCAATTTTCAGTCTTCTGTCCCAGAAAAATGGCAAAATATAATGGTGGAGGATGTTCTGACAGTGACAGAAAGTGTTCAGTATCTGGAAGAGCCTATTACTAGTGTTTTAGGCCTAAAACCTTTATGTGGTCTTTGTAACCACTAATACTTTGTGTAAGGCCGTATTACTTAAGTATTGTGGTTTAAATGAGTCCTAATGAGATAGAACCGAAAGTTTCTGCGGACATATTAGCCTAGGACTTTAGTTTTCAGTAACCCTGGATCAGCTTATCAGTTTCCACAGCACTAGTATTTGTGCCCTTTATTCTCCCTACCCTCAGCCCCGCGGCACTTACGCACATGTCGGTAATTTATTTATTCTAGTTTTGGTCTCCCCCTCTGGACTGTAATCTCCTTGTGGGCAGGGAACGTGTCTGCCAACTCTGTGGTATTGAACTCTGCCAGTTGCTTAGTACAGTATTTTGCACACAGTAAGTGCTCAATAAATACGACCGATTGTTGTTCTGGCTCAGGCAGTAAGGATCATGGGCATAATTGCTATCACCATCAAGTAGGTAATCGGTGTTCCAGAAGAAACACGAGAATGCCCCTGACCAACGGTAGGTCCTGCATCTGGGTGAGGTCCACTAAAGACTTGAGTTACAAGGTTGTCACTCTGGGCAGCCCCCACATCGGTGTCTGGGCACCTGTGATGCCACGTGAGCTCACCTTTCTGCCACCCTCATTCGGGACGCTGGTGAGAGCAGGGTCGCAGCAACACACACAGGACGAGAGTGCGTAGCCGACCCCGGTGTCCGTCCCTCCTTCCGCCTCCCTAGTAGAGGCTCCCTTCTTTGACTTGCTTTGGGACAAGTCACTTAACTTCTCTGGGCCTCAGTTCCCTCATCTGTAAAATGGGGATTAAGACTGTGAGCCCCACGTGGGACAACCTGATTCCCCTATGTCTACCCCAGCGCTTAGAACAGTGCTCGGCACATAGTAAGCGCTTAACAAATACCAACATTATTATTATTATTCTTGGGACTCTGATTTTAAATTGACATCAGCGGGTAACCCAGCGTGATCACTCTTACCCTACTCGGTGGCCAGATTTTTTTTTTTTAATGGTATCTGTTAAGCGTTTACTGTGTGCCAGGCACTGTACTAAGCACTCGGGGAAGATAAAAGATATTCATGTTGGACACAGTCCCTGTCCCCCAACAGGGCTCAGGGTCTTCATCCCCATTTTACAGATGAGGGAACTGAAGCCCAGAGAAATGAAGTTACTTGCCCAAGGTCACACAGCAGACAAGTGGCCAAGTCAGGATTAGAACCCAGGTCCTCTTACTTCCAGGCCCGTGCTCTTTTCACCAGGCCACACGCTGCTTCTCACATTGCTCAGTAGTTGTTTAAAAGCGGAAGTTCCAGCCCCGTTCAGTAGGGCGGATGGGTGAGCGATTTTCACGAGTGACCTTAGGAGAACGCTTTAGCCCGTTCCTCATCCGGTGAGCATAGAGCCAATCTCCATTTGTTCAACGTAAAATCGGCGTTGAAGAGAATGTAACGTGCTAACCATATTCGGGTTTTTCTTTTCCTTTTTTTTCTTCCAGATCTGCAAGAGTAAAGAGAAAGAATCCCAGCAGTATTATCACAGCTTAGCCGTCCGTCAGAGTCTGGCGGTGAATTTTAACATCCAGCAGGACTGTGGCCATTTCCTGGCCGAAGTCCCCACTCGTCTTCTTCCCTGGGCAGACCTCGACGCCTCCGGGAAGGCGGGGGAGGACGAGGAAGAGGAGGACGACGCGGAGGCGGGGGAAGCCGAGCCGAAGAGCAGGGACGCGCCGGCGGAGGCAGCCGGCTCCAGCGGCCAAGGAGCCGCCAGCAAGCAGCGCAGTCACGTGGTGGTCATCACCCGGGAGGTCCCAGACCACACGGTAGCCGACTTCGTCCGCGAGGGGGCCGCCCAGCACGGGAAGGACGCGGAGATGTACGAAAGGCAAGTGTGCCTGCTCCTTTTACAGCTCTGCTCGGGCCTGGAGCACCTGAAGCCCTACCACGTGACCCACTGCGACCTGCGGCTGGAAAACCTGCTGCTCGTCCGCCCCGGACCCGGGAGAGGCCCCCAGAGCGGAGAGCCCGGGGAGCCCGGCCTCCCCGCCGCCTCCCTGGGGCCGCCGATCAACCGGCTGATCGTGAGCAACTTCTCGCAGGCCAAGCAGAAGAGCCACGTGGTCGATCCCGAGGTCCTCCGGGACCAGTCCCGCCTGGCCCCGGAGATCATCACGGCCACGCAGTATAAAAAGTGCGACGAGTTCCAGACGGGCATCCTCATTTACGAAATGCTGCACCTCCCCAACCCTTTCGATGAGAATCCGGAGCTGAAGGAGAAAGAGTACACCCGGGCCGACCTCCCCCGGATCCCCCGCCGCTCCCCCTACTCCCCGGGCCTGGAGCAGCTCGCCGGCTGCCTCCTGAACCCCAACCCTTCGGAGCGGATCCTCATTTCCGACGCCAAGGGGATCCTGCAGTGTCTCCTCTGGGGTCCTCGGGAGGATGTGTTCCAGAAACTCTCCACCTCCTCCGGCGCCGGGCAGAGAAGTGCCGTCCTCCAAAACTGGCTGGACATCAGGCGGACCCTGCTGACGATCAGGTTTGCCGAGAAGTCCTTGGACAGGGAGTGTGGCATCAACCTCGAAGACTGGCTCTGTGCCCAGTATCTGGCCTTCGCCACGACGGAATCCCTCAGCTGCGTGGTGAAGATCCTCCAGCCCCGTTAAAGCCGCTGCCCCGAAGCGCCCCATTCTGCCCACTGGCGCGAGAGCCGAAAAGAGACGAGTTCTCGCGGCTACCGTCCCCGAGCAAGCGGGAAGCCATTTGGTTGTCTCCAACTTGAAAGATAATGGAGTCCTATTCAGCCTCAGAATTCCAGCTGTTGAAATGAAATTGCAGGAGCAAACAGGTGCCTCCAGCTGAATACCTTCCACTCTAATATTTCTATGAATATATATATAAATATACATATATATATATATATATATACACATACGTGTGTGTGTGTATATGAAAAACAACCTAAGCGAATAACTCTGTTTAGAAGAGTACAGTGAGCTGCATTTAAATATCCCACTCACGCTGGATGTACCTTCCACTTCAGCATCAGAGGTTTACTGTATATAGCAGCAAAACAATGTTAACTAATGATGGTAACCAGGAGACAATTAAAATGTTCATTTTTCTTTCTTTCTCTGAAATATGTATATCTGATTAGTAGTTCTGTAGAACTATTAGCGTCATCATAATGGTGTGACCAGAGGCTGCATCGATGTATTGCAGACGTTGGAGAGAAAAATGAAAGGTCCCATTCGAAACTAGCCTTCGATCCGGTGGTTGAAAGGACCGGAACCCCATCTCATCCAGCTCCCCCACCACTCCCCTCTTCCCACCGCAACCAGACACGATCCTTGCCGTTTGAGATTCCGGTCATCGGCCCCTCGTGGCCTCTTAAGGAGCGTTGTCAGATCGGGGTCCCTGACGTCTCGGTGGGGTAAGGGCATTGTTCTGCTCTGACCTCCTCGTTGCCGGCGGGGTCCGGTGGAGATGGCCATCCTGTGTGTGCAGTTCTCCGGGGGCCGAGGGCGGGGGGGAACGGCTGTTTTAAACGACAGCTCCCTGAGGGCCGCCGGAGCTATCGTGTTCAGCAGCCACAGCGAGCAGGGCCCCGATCGTGGTTCTCCTTCCCCTTTAGCAATAATCAGATCTCTCCTTTTCTCGGTAGCCAGTGTTAACGAGCGCACCGACTGCTCCAGACGGGGCTCTTGCAGGGGACTGGCGTTCAGCCGAGCTCTGAGAGCCGTTCGCAGGGAGAAGAACTGCTTGGCTGGCTCTCGAGGTGAAGGCAAGAGGGGAAAGACTCTTCTTGCTGCAGCTGCTGTCCTCCTCCCCTGGATCAATCACCTGGCCTGTATAGTAGACGCCTCTTCCTCGGACAAGTTGCCCGACCGCTCGGCATTACCGGCCTCCACTTCTCCGGTAACTAGTCGCGAAGGCCAAGTTCGGAAGGGAATTTGATTTGTTAAGAGGATGGCAGAGAGCCTATGGCCTCGTTTAGAGCCCGTGCTTTACTCCTATGGATCTATGTGCAATTCTTCTATGTATTTTTTTAAAGCTGTATATTACAGTGTTTACGTTGCAACTTCACCTGAAGCAAGACCTGTAGAAAACCTCGCCCTCTCCCGCCCCCTTTACCCTCGCCGCCCCCTTTTCCCGGCACCTAAACACGCTGAGATCAGTGCTTTTTACTTGTATCGCTATGTGTCCGTCTGTCTTTGCTCCAAACTGTGAGGAATCGGTTTACTTCAGCCTTGAAAACAAAATAGCCACTTTGTGTGCGGATGCTGGGACCAGCGGCCGGGACCTCAGACAGAAGAAGAGTCCAGAGGGCAGGAGGTCGGCAAGAGACATTCTGCCCTCCCGGACAGAAAGGACCCTAAAGTCCCCACAGCATTTCCTGTGGGGGGGTCCCCCCACCCAGCCGAGCTCCGCGAAATGTGGAAATCGGGATGGACTGTGGCAGTATTACAGAGCACATCTGTGGCCTTTAAAAAAATGTTTCTAAACTTTTGTGATTTTTTTAACAGCCTTTCGTTTGATTCATCTGTATCAGAGAGGGAATCAGGAAAGGAGAAGGAGAATGTATTTTATTGTGATAATTATCTTTTGTAAAGAAAGAAAAAAAGTAAAAATAGAGAAGCAGAAAGGGGGTCGGCATTTGGGAGCCTTGTTGGTGACCTCCGTCAGCATGGCTGGGGGCGGGGCGGGGGCGGCTCCTGGCCGAGGACGGGGGAGGCTCCTGGCCGAGGGTGCTTTTTAAGAACCAGTTCAGATTGGCTGTGCTGGGAAGCTTGTACAGAAACATTGCACTAGTAGTGACCCTACGCAGCTCGTGGGAGTACAGAACCTGAGACTCGGGGGCTTCCGGCCCCGAAGCAGAACCCGCTCTCTGAATAGCCGCCCGTTTTCCTCATCACCAGCCCTACTACCCGCTGCGCTGAAGGCGCTTACTCTATCTGCATGGTTTGGCTTTGCCTTTCTTCTTTAACGTAGCCCTGGTGCGCAGAACTCTTCGCCTAGCTCTATATTGCCTCGGCGGCACCCAGACCAGCGGCCCCTTCACTAGCCCACTCTTCGAGGCCACCAGACGGCTCGTGGAATCGAGAGGGCATTTCTTACTGTCACTTTCATTTCGACTTGCACATGCACAGTTATGAGGTGGAATATTCAGTGCACCTGGCCCCCAGCCTTTTTCCTCTTTGTTCTTTAGATGGGTAATTTTGTTTCCCTTTTTTGTGATGACTTTGATCCAGTATTCATTTTAGCTCTCTAGTATAATCAGCATGGCCACACTTTCACTACCTAGCTCTTTATTGTGCAGCACTGAGGAAACTTAGCACCTCTCTAAGTTAGATGTGATTATTCCAATCTTGTTTTGTTTAGGTTTTTGTTGTTATTGCAGAAGGGTTTTTTGAGGGGGGTTCGTTTTTGTTTTTGTATATTGTCTTTAAGGGACAGAAATGAATGCCAGCTGGCTACTTGCAGAAACCTGAGACTTTCCAGAGATAAGGGGCAGGGTCACCACCAAGTTTCTCTCAGGGCGGTGCCAGTGCGAGTTGAGAAAAAAGGGAGCCAGCACCCTGTCAGAGAACTGCATCCCGTTGGTCCTCACCAAAAATTATTTCCAGAAGAAAGCAACCTATTGGTGTTCCATTACCTAGTGGCAAATATGAAAAATCTTCTGCGAGTTGTAATGGAGGCCTTGCTTTCATTCGCCCAACTGGCACACACTCTCGGGTTAGAGTTTTTTTAAGTAGAGCACTTTCCGTTTGTCTAAAGCAGTGTCTTCAGCTCCAAGTCCACAGAATCGCAATTGTTTTTTATAACTAACAACACTGGACATGTGCCCATCCGTGTCAAGGTGGTGGAGAAATGAAGCCGCTCTCTGAAGAGGCCTTTAAGCGAGTCGCTTCTTGAAGCTGAATAGAGTCGAGCCAAAGCTCTCCGATCCGTTTGGGTGAGGAGGAAGTGGAGAAGGCTGGGTGGGGAAGAGCCTGGATCAGAGGCTGAGTGGAGAGGTGAGTACCTTGGCAGACTCAAAGTCTGCTCTTGGAAGAGAATTAATGGTGTTCCCGCCGTCATTAAATAGGAGGGTTCAAGAGGGTGTTAGGTTATTGAGTTGGTTTAAGGAAAAAAATAAACTTTTTCAAATCTATGCTTTCTTAGGATTTAGGAACTGATTAGTTACCCAGAAGTGAGAAGTGCAAACCTGCGAAGCCCAGTCAGCCCCTTGCTGGGGAGATCAAATGGGTTCCTCCAAGTCCTGGAGTAATCTAGAATTAGGGGCCCCTTGACTCCAGAACATGAAGACTCTCGAGTCAAGTCTGGGAGAACCAAGATGTCTATGGCTACCACGTCCATAGATGTCCAAAGGGTTGACACGTGAAAAACAAGATGGTTCCTCAAGCTAGTCCCTCAGAAACTCAGAGAATCTAATTTAGCATCTAAAATCAGGTCTAATGAGTAGTGGCCGTATTGCATCAGGAGATTTCAAACCTAGAAATATTAAGACAGGTATCTCAAAATTGTGTCCCAAAACCCCGTCTTTGTAGAACTACTATGGTGGGCTTTCTCTGGGCCAGTAGACGGTAAAAGACCAGGAGTTCGGGACCAGATCTCCAGTCCTGAACTGGGAATATTTCTGGGATGAGAAATGGGCTGTTAACAACTTAGGCTGCAAAGAGGCTAACTGGCCTAGTGGCATCCTCAGGGCTGAAATTCTACCAGGTTTTCTCCAGTTTTGAGTCCATTAGCAGACTAGAATCCAAACAAGGATCTGGAAAGTGTAGGCCCATCTACCAGAACTTTGATGTTATGGAGATTTGCCTCTGTTATTTTAACGATCCAGATGTCCGGATGAAGAAGTAAAAACATTTAGGAAGACGTTGGCTTCCAACTCCAGCTGCTCTGGGGCAGTCCAACTCCGCCCCCCAGTAACCTACCTTCCTTCCTGCCTTCCTGCCTTCCTGCCTGCCTTCCTTCCTTCTTTCCATTCCTTTTTTCTTTTCCTTTTCTTTTTCTTTCTCAAGAAATAGCATTTCATTTATACCCCTCCACGAGTGGTTAAGAATCGATTCCTGCCCAGCCTAATGATTGCTTCCCAGAAAACTTAGCGATTAGTTTTTATCTAGTTTGGGTTCGGACTTGGATCCTTTAAAAAGTGTTTTGCAGCTCTGAGTCTATTTACTGCTCTTATTGTACAGAGAGTTTAAGAGGACCAAACAGGATTCCATGTGGGGTTCCCAGAGGAATTTGCATTTACAGGCTGCAGTTTGGGATTATACCAAAGAAATGGAGATTTTTCACCATGATGCTAAAGGGAGCTTTGGCTCCGATGCTTCCAAGAGGGTTACTGCCAGTGCCCTAGGAGGGCAATTAGCTGCATTCAGTTTGATCGGTTCAGAGCAACTTCATGGAGAGAAACTCCCAGGTTCAGAAAAGACTTTGTCTTAAAGCCATTTTGAGAAGACCACTGAGCAGAATGTAAAGTCTAAGTTCTAGGCAAAACAGGAGTGGCCTCGCGGCCTCGGCCCCCTCCCAAGTAAGAGTGGCCTGGCGGTATTTTCCAGGCCAGGCTTGTGTAAGTTTCATTCTTTTTGGCGCTGTATGGGAAGGATTTTCAGAGGGAGAAATGGTTGGGATAGGTTTGTGTAAAGAGCCCTTGGGAGATTTCTTAATGTATTGTAGTCATTTTTATAAGCCTTCACGCATAGGTGTTTAACCACTCATCATCCCTCATCATTTAATATTTATTAAGTGCCCAGAATATTCAAGGTGCTATCCAGCTGCCCACATTACTCCCAGCAGCTGTTTGAGATTGAACTGAGTTTGCTTCGGTCGCAGGAAGCTTTTAGAGTGGGAGCAATCTGTAGAGGGCATGATATACTCTTCCTTTCCCTTCCTGGTGCATTTTGTTTCTCAGAAGAACCTTGTCTAATTTCGGCTCGGCCACCTCCATCCCACCCTCTGCATTTTTTTTTTTAATCCAAGAAGGTTTCAGGGATTCAGAAGAAGTTGGAAATTTTTTTATGTAAAAGAAATATATAGACTATAAATATATATATTACTACAAATTTTATTGTACTCCTGAAAATCCACTCTGTCCCTGTCATGGGGTGTACATGTCACGTGTGTGTGTGTGTGTGCGCGCGCGCGCGTGTGCGTGTGTGGTGAGTTTGCTCAAATATTATATTTCAGGGGAGGAAATTTGAAAGAAAAAAATACACTACTTCAGGAAAATCTATGTCAAATAGGAGGACTCACCCTTACCCGATTCAGAAAGTTTTATGCCAGAACTGGCTTGGTTTTGATTTTTCTCTTGAAATTATGCAGGTCATTTTAGGTGTAAGATCAGTAAAGAAAGAGTGATTCCTTCCCTTTCCATATTTTTATAACTGGGATTATCTTTCCCCCAATCTCTCAAAAATGAAGTTTTTTAATATTTGAATTTTGCCCCGCACTTTTCTGTGTAAGCTTCATTTGGAAATTTTCTTTCCATGCTTTAACTGATGCTTCATATCTCTAGTTACACATTCTTACGTGTTTATAAATGTATTCACTCATTGCCTCCTTCTATCATCAGGAGGTTTTACACTCTGGTTTGCTGTGGTACTTTGCTGTGTACTCTTGTGGCAGTCATATTACTGTGTAAATAAACTAGTTTTATTACACTGAAAGCCAATTCTGGACTTGCTTCATTTCGTTTTTCACATTTTAATGAAGGGAGGGTCTTGAAGCAGATGGCAGTAAATGATCTTCCAGGACCAGAAAACTAGAAGCCCCTTGGCTAATTTCCAAGTTGTTCCTGAGGCAGAAAGAGGTGGCGTCCTCATCAAGGTCAGACAGCGAGATCTCTTTACCGTTCTTGGCAAAATGGAAATTAAAATCACATCTCCTCCAAGAATCCTTCCCCAACTAAGCCACAATCTCCCCTACTCCCTTTCCTTTCTGCGTTGTCTCTGTGGTTGGAACTGAACACTGTATTTCCTTCCACCCTCAGTATCTATATCTTGTCTTTGGCTGTCGAGTCGTTTCCGAGTCACAACGCCGCCACGGACACATCTCTCCCAGAATACCCCAACTCCATCCGCAATCGTTCTGGTAGTGGATTTGTAGAATTTGCTTGGTGAAAATATGGAAGTGCTTTACCACTGCTTCCTTCCGTGCAAGCACCTATGTACATATCCATAATTATTTTAATGATTGTCTCCCCCTCTTCACTGGAAGCTCCCGGTGAAAAAGGAAATGACTCTTTTATATTGTACTCTCCCAAGCACCTAGTACGGTGCACTGCACACAGTAAGAGCTCAATACAGACGATTGTTTCGATTGACTGATAAATTGAGTCTTCAGTATCTCCCTGTTAAGTTCCCTATGTGCTACCCCATTCCTTATTTGGTCCTAAAAAAGGGATTTGTATCTCTGCTCCATCTAGTGTTTCCTACCCTCCCAAATTTTGAAACCTGAATCCTAGAAGAAGAAGATTTAAGGTTATCCAGGTATTTTGAGAAGCAGAGTGGCCTAGTGGATAAAGCTTGGGCTTGGGAGCCAGAGGACTTGGATCCTAATCCCGACTCTGCCATTTGCCTGCTGCGTGACTTTGGGCAAGTCACTTAATTTCTCTGTGCCTCAGTTTCCTCACCTGAAAAATGGCATTCAATACCTGTTCTCCCTTCTACCTAGACCGAGACCCCCATGTGGAACAGGGACTGTTTCTGGCCCGATTAAGTAGTTTCTATTTCAGCCCTTAGAACAGCGCTTGGCACATCAATCAGTGGTGTTGACTGAGCGTGGAGTGTGTGCAGAGCACTGTGCTAAGTGCTTGGGAGAGTACAATATAACGGAGTTGGTAGACACGTTCCCTGCCCCCAAGGAGCTTGGAATCTAGAGGGGGAGGCAGACATGAATAAATTATGGCTGTGTACATAAGTGCTGTCGGGCTGAGGGAGGAGTAAATAAAGGCTGCAAATCCAAGGCAGGGGTGATGCAGAAGGGAGTAGGAGACAAAGAAGTGAGGGCCTAGTCAGGGAAGGCCTCTCGGAGGAGATATGCCATCGATAAGGCTTCGAAGGTGGGGAGAGTCATCGTCTGTCAGACGTGAAGAGGGAAGGTGTTCCAGACCAGAGGCAGGGAATGGGCGAGAGGTCGGTGGCCAGATAGACGAGGAGGTTCAGCGAGTAGGTTGGCAGTAGAGGGGCAAAGTGTACGGGTTGGTTCGTGGCTCAGTGGAACGAGCCCGGGCTTGGGAGTCAGAGGTCATGGGTTCAAATCCCGGCTCTGCCACTTGTCAGCTGTGTGACCGTGGACAAGTCACTTCACTTCTCTGTGCCTCAGTTACCTCATCTGTAAAATGGGGATGAAGACTGTGAGCCTTATGTGGGACAACCTGATCACCCTGTATATCCCAGCGCTTAGAACAGTGCCGTGCACATAGTAAGCGCTTAACAAATGCCAACGTTATTATTATTATTATTGTAGTAGAAAATCAGGGATGGAAGGTAAGAACGACTGCTTTAAAGCCCATGGTAAGAAGTTGTTTGATGCAGAGGGGAGTGGACAACCGCTGGAGGTTCTGGAGGAGTGGGGAGGCGTGGACCGAATGTTTTTGTAGGCACAGAGTAAGCGCTTGACAAATGCCATTAAAAAAGAAAAAAATCAGAATTCAGAAATTCACCGGGAGCTTCCAGCGAAGAGGGGGACACAATCATTACAATAACTTCTGGATAGGTACATAGATACTGGCTCCGAAGGAAGCAGTGGTAAAGCACTTCCATCTTAGAGAAGCAGCGAGGCTCAGTGGAAAGAGCCCGGGCTTGGGAGTCAGAGGTCATGGGTTCGAATTCCGACTCTGCCCCTTGTCAGCTGTGTGACAGTGGGCAAGTCACTTCACTTCTCTGTGCCTCAGTTCCCTCATCTGTCAAATGGGGATGAAGACTGTGAGCCTCACGTGGGACAACCTCATTCCCCTGTATCTCCCCCAGCGCTTAGAACAGTGCTCTGCACGTAGTAAGCGCTTAACCAATACCAACATCATCATTATTATCTTTCCCCCAAGAAAACTCTACGGATCCACTAGCGGAACGATTGCGGATGGAGTTGGGGCGTTCTGGGAGAGATGGGTCCGTGGCGGCGCTGTGGGTCGGAAACGACTGGACAGCCAAAGAGAAGACGTAGATACTGAGGGTGGAAATTCCGAAAATTATTGGTATCGATTTTCGATGTTTCCCCACCTTGGGTTATTGAGTGGTTTTTACGGTGTGAGGGTGTCCTCTGGTGGCCACCCCTAGTACGCTAGGGCCTCCGCCAAGGTGGCTTTGGTGTTCGAACTATTTAAAGGGCTCGGCCGGGCCCAGTGACCTGCGGGGATGAAATAAAATGCTTTGCTCTTCTGCGTGGCAGAGCGAGAAACCTCTGAGGCATTCATCTGCTCCCCGATTCGCGTCTCATCTCATCTGTTTCCTCGAAGCATACGGCCCGAGTAGAGCGTCCATATGAAAGCAGATGGGATAAACCGGGTCCTCCCCGATCATGCAGACACACTTCAATAACGGTGAGATCAAATGGTCTCGTTGGGTGGGAGAGACTCGATAGCCATCGCTAGTAGCTACAGATGCTAATTGATTAGGGCGGAATGGATGAAAGTGCCCGCGTCAAGGGCCGTCTGCAGGGCCGTGTGACGGCAAAAGCCTCCGCCGCACGTCCTGCTTCACCCTTTGCGGCCCCTCGGTTCTTCCACCGGTGCCCGCTCTGTAATTTGCAGGCGTCGTCTTCGTGGCTCTTTGGGGAGCAGTGGACTTAATGCCGGGCTCTTGGCCCCCTTCCCTTCAGAAGCACACCCGGCGTTTCCACACATACGCCGGCTACTGGAGGAAGAGGCTCTCTGGTAAAGAGCTGGCTAAATCTTGCGGCCGCTGGTGCTTTTCCACAGAAGAGAATTGCCAGGAGGTAGATCGGCCCAGCCGGGGCTTCCAGTCGGGTCCCGTTTTGGGCGGCTCTGAGGTGGGGAAGGAGGAGCAGTGAGAGATCCAAGGACTGGCAGACGAAGCTGGTAAGAAGAATCGTGCGGGTGTTCTGCCTCCGGTTGCTCTGGCCCCTCTAAACAAAACCGGCACCGAAGTGTGCGTGGTTTGACTGCCTCGACTCAAGCTCCCTCTTCCCGAGTGGGCTGTGGAGAGAAGGGAAAAAACAGGCTTCTCTCATAAGAGAGAAGTAGGTGATTTGAGGGTCGAGCGCCATGACGAAATTGAGACTCTGGGATGGGGTCGACGAGCCTGCCGTTTGGCCTTCAAAATGACTGACTGGGGGGCCCGGGCATAGATCGGCCTGGTGACCGGCTGTGAGTGGCGGAGTTTCAGCCGCGGAAGGGTCAATCGTACCCGAGGATGAAGCCGCATCAGAGCTGAAAGTCCGATTGCCCTGGAGAGCCGCGATGAGGTTCGGCAAACTCCAGAGTTCGGCTCTTTGTTCATCTTGCTAAGCAGACAGCTCCCTGGGATGGGAAGAGGCTGGTCGTCATAGAGCCGCTGGGACTCAGAAGAAAGCATGCTGACCTGCTTACGGCCCCTGCAGGGTTAACCCTGAGAGAGGAGATGCAAGCTTTTTGAGAGCAGGGAACATGGATCTTGCTCCCGTTGTCCTCTCCCAAGCATTTAGTTCAGCACACGGCACTCAGGCGCTCAATAGATACCACTGATTGGTCGATCAAGATGGCCCCCGCTGTGCATTGTCATAGGGAGTTCCATCAAGTGGTCTGATGCCAGGACAGAGACTGCTCCTGTTCTGTTCAGCAGGCGGCCTCTCTACGATTAAGAATATTTAAGCTTTACTCTGTGCGGAGTACCACCCTAAGTACCGTTAAAGAATACACGGGGGGGGTTAGACACAGTTCCCATCCCTCAGGGGGCTCATACTACAAAATGGGGCTCACTACATTTCCATCTGGAAAAAACTGGAGACCCTTTCCTCCCTTCTGCTCTATTATTGGACGGGAAAGAGAAAATCCTCCCTCCACCTACCCCCGACTCCGGGCTCTACCGATCGTCACGATTTGGTTACTGTTCGGCGAAGTGCAAGCTCTTGTGATTTCATTAAACTGCTCGTTAAGTGTCTGCCTGTGAGATAATAATTTTCTTCCTTGAATATTTGGGGCCCGAGACATGATTGGCCATTGACATATGATCCCGACTTGAGGCGAACCGCTTTGCCATTCTGCCGAAGTCTGACACCGTCTCAGCGGAGTGATTTCTTTTAACCTCCGCTATGGAGAGTCTATTAATTTCACACCTTGAATTAACTGATGTGTGTGGTGGGGCGGTGGCTGGGGGGCCCGAGGAGGCCAACCTGAATTTGCTCTAGTTGGTTCCTGAGTAATTTTATATGGGGGGAGCAGATGGAAGACATATTTTTCTCTCCAAAACCAAGCACCTGATTCCTTCTCTTAAACGAGCAGTCTCATGTATTGCAGAAACGCCACTGCTGCCCAAGGAGTTGGGAACCTCAGTTGGAAGGAGAGATCGCAAGTCATCAGTTAAAGCTTCTCGAATCGGTGAATGGGAAAACTGAGAATCTGCTCTCTCACCCCTGAGATGGATATTGTGGTCAGTACAAATTCTCTAACCTTTGTGAACTTTGGAGGACGTTCTGACTGCCAGAGGAACACCCTTCTGGATCGCTTATTGCCTCTGCCAGCTTCCTGGCTCCTCTTCATGCTCCTCTTCCTCCTCATGATGTCTCCAAAGAGAAAGCTGACTGACCTGACCAGCAGTTTATTAATAATAATAATAATAATAATATTTGTTAAGCACTTACTATATGCCAGGCACTGCACTAAGTGCTGGGGTGGATAGAAACATCTCAGGTTGGACACAGTCCCTGTCCCACACAGGGCTCACAGCCTTAATCCCCCTTTCACAGATGAGGTAACTGAGGCACAGAGAAGTGAAGTGACTTTCCCAAGGCCACACAGCAGACAAGTGACAGAGTCAGGATTAGAACCCATGACCTGCTGATTCCCAGGTCCAGGATCTATCCATTAACTACATCATTTGCCTCCGCCCGCCCCAGCCTCCCTTTCAACGTCTTGGCCCGCGGAATCTTCCACTTGTCCCACCCCCGCCAACCCCAATTGTCTCCGCCCACCGGTCCAGCCCAAGTGGAAGTTTTGCTTCTAGATTTGACCCCACTGTGGAAAATCAATCAATCAGAGGTACTTATTGAGCGCTTACTGTGTGTACGGAGCACTGTACTAAATGTGGGTGAAGGGAGTGGCTGAGGCCTTTAAGGGGATTTCTGAAAAATAATTCCACCTTTCAACAGCTCAATCCCATCCCCCTCCACCTCCCACCAAGTAGGTGTGGTCCCCTACCCCGAAATGAAAACTTTTTCCCATCCGGCAACCATCCCAAGCCCAGGCCGGAATGCCAAGCCTTTCCAGCTAGTTCTTCCTATAGGACTTTGACTATCAGATAGACATCTTTCCCTCCTGAGCATGGAAACTAGATCTGTTTCCATTTCTCTTATTTGGGAAAATACATTGTGGATTCCAACCTCCTGTTTCCCCTTGATGCAGGGCCATTGTCCTCCCATCTCCACAGGGGAGCTCCAGGATTCAATCATCAGTCATTATGGCAGGGCACAAGTCTGCTAATTCTGTTTTATCGTACTCTCCCAAGCGCTCAGTACAGTGCTCTGCACACAGTAAGCACTTAATAAATATCATTGATCGGGCGATTGATTGATCGCCCGATCAATGATATTTATACTAGACTGTAAGCTCATCCTCTAGACTGTAAGCTCCCTGTGGGCAGGGAGCATGTCTACCAACTCTGTTTTACTCTCTCCCAACCGCTTAGTACGATGCTCTGCACACAGTAAATGCTCAATAAATACAATTGATCGATTGACTGAGAGCTTAGCGTGTGCACTGTACTAAATGCTTGGGAAAATACAAAACAACGGAGCTGGTAGATCTGGCATCTTACGGTCTTCAGGGGAGACAGACGTTTAGATAAATTATGGACCGTGTAGAGGAGATTTATACTTATAATAGCACAGAATGATCTCAGGGTGCTACTCAGAGAGAAGAGGTGGAATTCCTTGGGGTGAGCCGCTTGTCATTCCACCGGGGTCTACGGAGTCCAGTGGACTCCGCCTCCGTTATTTTGTCTCTTCCTTTCTGCAGTGGGTGGGGAGGGGCGTTAATGGTGTAAATGCACAGTAGGAAACATGAACTCTGATGGACCGACAGGGCTTTGCTCTTGGTAGATATCCAATAAACACCAGGAGGAGCAGTGTGGCCTAGTGGGATGAGCACAGGTCTGGGAATCAGGGGACCTGCCTTCTAATCCCAGGTCTGCTACTCGGCTGCTGTGTGACCTTGAGCGAGTCACTTCACTTGTCTGTGCCTCAGTTACCTCATCTGTAAAATGGGGATTAAGACTATGAGCCCCAGGTGGGACATGGAGTATGTCTATCCTGATTAGCCTGGATCTACCCCACCAAATAGTACAGTGCCTGGCACTTAGTAAGTGCTTAACAAATACCAATAAAAGAAAACTTCCTGTTCTCCTTCTCTCTCCCCCTTAGACTGTAAGCCTCATGTGGGACAGTACTGAGGCTGATCTGCTTATGTTTTAACTTGCCCAGCGTTTGGCACAGAGGAAGTGCTTAATACACACCAAAATTATGATTATTACAATGGAATTATCCTAGGGCACAACCAAGGGATCTCAAAGGGCTTTCCTATCCCTAAGTTCTTCTCTCAATTGTGCCATTAAGATCAGAGCTGTTTCTCTGACTGCAGACTGCGAACATGCTCGTGAGGTTTGGAGAAGAAAGAGTGTCTTTATTTGGCTCCTCTTAGCAGCACCTGACTGTTCTTCACTGTCCTTCGTGATGAGGAGGAGTAATGGCTGTCAAGGACTCGTAGCTATTGAGGAGCAGAAGGGCGACATCATCAGCGTCCTCTAATGCTCCTCCCTGCCCTTAAAGTAACACCTTCAACCCCTAGAAGGCTCTGCCCAATCAATAAATCATATTTATTGAGCACTTTGTGTGCGGTGGGCACTGTATTAAGCACTTAAGAGAATGCGGTATAACAGTTGGTAGACACGTTTCCGGCCCACAATGAGCTTACAGTTTAGAGGGGGAGAGGGTCATCAATCTGAATAAATAAATAAACAAATAAATAAATAAATAAATAAATAAATAAATAAATAAATAAATAAATAAATAAAAACATTAGAGATGCATACATAAGTGTGTGGACCCGAGGAGTGAATATTGGGTGCAAATCCAAGGTCAAGAGTGACCCAGAAGGGAGTGGGAGAAGAGGAAATGGGGGTTTAGTCAGGGAAGGCCTCTTGGAGGGAATATGCTTTTAATAAGGCTTTGAAGTGGAGGAGAATAATCCTCTGTTGAATATGAAGGGGGAGGGCGTTCTAGACCAGAGGCGGGGCGTCAGCGAGAGGGCAGTGGCGACATAGATGAGATCTAGATACACTAAGTAGGTTAGCATTAGAGGAGCGAAGTGTGTGGGCTGGTTTGTAGTAAGAAATCAGGAAAATAAGGTAGGAGAGGCAAGGTGCTTTAAAAATGAAGCTAAGGAGTTTTTGTCTGACGTGGAGCTGGATGGGCGACCGCCGGAGGTTCTTGAGAGGAGTGGGGAAGTGCCCAAGGTTGAAGTCACCGGTTAGTCATTTGGGATGGAGAGGGAGGCCATGAAGTGCTGAAAGACAGCATGGAGATGGATCGATGCCATCAGAAAATGCCTCCCAGGTGAGTGGTGAGAAGACGGAGGGGCTGAGGCAGAAGTTAGTAGCTGTTATTGCCTCTGGGACCGATCGCTATCCTGTCAGCCACTGAGCGTGAGATGGATGTGCCAGGCGTTGGTTCCGATGATAACTCCGCGGCAATTCATGGTGATTTCCTCTTTCCCTCCCCACCAACAGTTAACATCGTAATTATCAATTTAGCCTTCCCTATAGCACGTTTAGATTACTCCGTTTGCCATAAGCAGGCGTGTTGTTGCCAAAATGGGACCATTTGAGTAAATGAATGAGTGCTGTTTGGCTTTGCTGAGCATCCTCGGGGTTTGGCTCCACTCCGCTCCGCGTTGACTGGGCCATTATGTTGCTTTAGCTCTAAAGGCGTCGTCGTCCCCGGGCTGTCTCTCCTAACCCCACACCTGGTCCTCCCGACCTCTACCCCCCTCCCGCTAAAACCATCCCGAGGATGATGGTAAGCTCGTTGTGGGCAGGGAACATTTCCTCCGACTCTGTTGTATTACCGTCCTCTCCCAGATGCTCAGTACAGCGCTCGGCACACGGTAAGCGCTCGATAAATACCGTCGACTGATTGACGACCGACTTACCGTGCGGAAAGTGGCCTCGCTACCTTAAGGTCCCGGTTCAAATATCTCCATCCGAACAGCGGATAGGGTGAAGCCACCATTTCACAAGGGATGCCACGTAGCTCGGCCCTTCCGACAGCCGTGCTCGGCTGCCGGATGATCTGAGCCCGTGGTGACCCCGAAGCTTCAGCTTGTCAATAGTCGGTCGGTCCGCGAGTGTTCACTGAGCTCCCTCAGGGCTCCCGAGGCCGTTCTAGGCTTTGGAAGAGGAAACTCGCTCCACACCACCTGTCTTCCTCCATCTCCCCCAAACTAGCTCTGCTTACCATGGTCGAGCATCTTTACTACGAGGGCCGATGGAACATTCCAGCAGCCCTGGGCGAATTGGCATTTTGTGGGCGATCTACAGAGTGGAACTCGAGGTGCTGCTGCCTGAGGACCCCAACCCTTCTGCCAGGAGCCTGGGAGTCACTGGTTCTGAGGCCCGACATGACCCTGGACTCGATCCGGGCTCAGTGATGTGAGGAGGGGGATTGCTTTGTCAGGGGGTGACGTCGCCGCTCCCGGGGCTGGGCTCGGAGACAGGCGAGAGCTGGGCTGCTGGCCGGGAGAAGTGAGGCTCAGAAACAGTGGCCCTTGCAAATCGGCAGCCCCGGACCACTGTCTGCTAAACAGCCCTGTGTATCGTGGCTCGTACTTCTCCCAGACAAAACTCCACCGTCATCTGGTCCCCGTCTAGAGCAGGATCTGCTGGAAGCGAACGTGCATCGAGCAGCTTCCTAAACGGGAAGCTGCCCTGATGAATAGCAGGGTGGATCTGGGTCCCGGCTACAGACATTCGGCTGCCCTGACGGGGGCTCCGGAACGGGACCCCCTCCTCCCCATGTGACTCTGTCACTCCCACTGGCCACACGCACAAATGTTAAGTAATGAACTTATTAAATTAAATAATGCAACGTTTTGTTGACACAGGTGTCTTCGGTTGCTCCTCAACCCCAGGCAGCTCGACGCTAAGATGCCAAGTTACGTCCTGCTAATGGATCACTTTTGTCACCCTGCCATATTTGAAAGTAGTTGCAGAACCGCTATTTTGCAGGAGGGCCATGCAATGGTACAGCCTTCTTCGAAAGGAGCTGTGTGGCCGCCATCTTTGAAAGGAGCCATGTGGCCGCCATCTTTGAGAAACAGCGCAACCTAGATAAAAGAGCGTGGTCCTAGGGCTCAGAGGTCCAGGGTTCTAATCCCAGCTCTGCCGCTTGCCTGCTGTGTGGCTTCTCTTTGCCTTAATTTCCTCCTCTGTAAAATTATGATGAAATACCTGTTCTCCCTCCCCTCTAGACCCTGAGGCCCCTATGAGATATGGACTGTGTCTGTCCCGAGTATCTTGTATTTATCTCAGAGCTTACTACAGTACTCAGCACCACAATAAGCACATTATTATTATTATTAGCTATTATTATTATTATATTTCTTATTAGAAGAGCTGTTCGACAGCCATCTTTGAGGGGATCCGGATGACCTCCATCTTTGGAAAATCCCTTGTGGCCTCTCTCTACAGCAACACTTCACCTTACTTACCTTCTGAAGATGTCCCAGGTAGGTGCAACCTCGGTAATGGCTACTCAGTCCCTGGGCAAGTAATAGCACATGGTACTTTCATTCATTTTACTAACCATGGATCTCTGGAGGAAAAACAGGCTGGCAAGTGGGTTTGTGCTTATTTACAGTAATAGCAATTGTGGTGTTTGTTAGCCACTTACTATGCGTCAAACACTGTTCTAAGCTTTGGGGAAGATACAAGATAATCAGATGAAAAACAGTTCCTGGCCCACTCGGCGCTCACAGTCTATTATAGGAGGGAGAACAGGTACTGAGTCCCCATTTTATAGATGAGGTAACTGAGGCACAGAGAAGTTAAATGACTTGCCCAAGGTCACATAGGCACGTGTGACGGAGCCGGGATTGGAACTCAGGTCTTCTGACTCCCAGGTCCCACGCTCCGTCCGCTAGGCCGTGCTGTTCCTCCTGAGGCTGCTCTGAGGCAATTCTGGGGATTTAGGCTCAAGGTGCTACTTAAAGTCAAAGATCCGGAATTGCCTTCCAAATCTGAAACCTTTCTTCTCCCTGTGGCGGATTAGAAAGATCCTGGTGCACATGTCAAGAATGTAATTTCGGCTCCCCTCACTAAGCTCTGTCTTAGCATAATAAATGCCGCGGTCTGATGTGCTTTATTTTTTGGAAAGTCATTAAACTACTTTTGTGGAAACATTTTAATTGAATTGGATTGTTTTCTGATTGTAATAAATGTTAATTAATTGAGTGGGTTGGTGTGTCCTTGTATCTAGTGGCTTCTTTCATTTTAATTAGAAGGTGAATGTAAAATGATTCCTTTTTTGCCATGAGACGGTGGCTTAAATTTATCTTTTGTGTTAATAAAGTGATCAAGCAAGTGCACAGAGCAGATTATTTCTTATATATTAAATTTAATAGCCTGCTCTGCGAAAGCAATAAGCAAAGGAGGAACCAATCTTGGCGTCCTATAGATGTGACCTAATTCTCCCCTTCATTTCCCTAATGAGATTTCTCTGGCTCTCGGAAAAAAAGTTGAGGTTCAGGCCGAACCCGGCCCTTTGTCTCCAGAGCGAAGAGGTCGGCTCGAGAAGAAAGGAAATACCCAAGAGGAGTCCTCTCCCCGCGCCACCCAGGTAACCCCCGCCCTCTCCCCGGTCCTGGGTTTTAGAAACTCTGGCAGACGGCTCCGGAGGCAGACCGGCAGCCGACGGAGTTCTCCATCAGCAGGCCGGCCGGGAGGAACCTCTGACAGCCTGCGGAAAAGCATCGCTTCCATCCCTTCCCCTCCGCGGCTATGTCAGAGCAATCGACTTGGCCCGAACGGTGCTCGGGACTAAAGGCAGATGGCCCCGACAGTTGGTGCGGAGACGAGGCTGGGGAACCTAGTAAAATCCGGCACTGAAGGTCCCCGTGACCTTGCTTAGCCGGGAGTGATAGTAGTTCATTCATTCGTTCATTCATTCAATCGCGACTATCAAGCGCTGATGGTGTGCAGAGCACTTTGCTAAGCACTGGGAGAGAATCAGGCAAGGTTCCTGTCCCTCGTGGGGCCCACGATCTCAGAGTTTACCGTGGGGAGAAGGGAGTGGGGACGGACCCTTCGGGAGTGCGGAAACGTGAAAACACAACACAGGCAAAAGAGATGAAATAGGTTCAGAGTCTCAGACGTGGTGGAGTCTGAGAGTGTGTGGGAACAGTTTTTAACCCCGGCCCCGCGTGCACGAAACGTGCCGAGAGCGGGGACTCTTTGTGGTGGTGGTTACGCAATGCTTTTCTCAGACATAACACAACCCCGACCTGGGTCTCAGTTGCTTAAGCTGTAAAATGAGCATCGCAATCCCTGTGGGTCCCCCGCCCCCATCCCCACTTCTATTTCACTGGTATGAGATCACGTCCGTGAAATGCCCGGAGCCAGTGGGAGAAAGGCCCCGGAGAAGTTCCTAGCAGAGTCACGAGGACGGAGAGAGCGGGATCATCCTTCGAGACTTCCAGGAGGCCCAGGTGGAATGATTATAATAATTGTGATATTTGTTAAGCGCTTACTATGTGCCAGGCACTGTAGTGGATACAAGCAAATCGGGTTCGTTACAATCCCTGTCCCACGTGGGGCTCACGGTCTCAATCCCCATTTTACAGCTGAGGTAACTGAGGCCCAGAGAAGTAAAGTGACTTGCCCATGGTCACACAGCAGACAACAACAACAATAATAATGGTGTCTGTTAAGCACTTACTATGTGTCAGGCACCGTACTAAGCTCTGAGGTGGATACAAGCAAATCGGGTTGGACACAATCCCTCTCCCACGTGAGGCTCACAGTCTCAACCCCCATTTTACAGATGAGGTAACCGAGGCCCAGAGAAGCAAAGTGACTTGTGAAGTGAAGGTCACAAGGGCAGACAAGTGGCTGAACCGGGATTAGAACCCGCATCCTCTGACTCCCAGGCCTGTGCTCTTTCCACTACACCATCCTGCTTTTCGGGAAGGCCCGGGGCCCTTCACTTCTTCATTCCTTTCACCCTCAGCGGTGTCCGGTCTTCTTCATCCTTCCGCACCAGATCTGCCCCCTCCCTCCAGGATCTTCACGCACGGCTCCCACCGCTCGGAACCAAACGTCCTCACTCTTCTCTCTTCCCCTGAAGGAGCCGGGGATGAACCGGGAGAAACCACGAGAAGCAGATAATTCCAAAGCGGTCTTAGGACTAGTTCCAGCTCAGAGGCTGACGTTGTAAAGTCGAGCGGGACGGGTTGTAAAGCTGAAACGGTGTGAGTTTAGAAACGTCGCGACGTTCATCTCAACTGGAGACGAAGTCGATGACGGCCGGCGGCCTGCCCTCTCGGAGGACCGTTCCCTCAAAGCCTCCCACCCTGGCCAAGAAGGTAGTTCAAACCCCTGACGAAGGGAAGCGGTGGGACCTAGTGGAAAGAGCACAGGCCAGGAGGTCAGAGAACCTGGGTTCTAATTTGGGCAAGTCATCACTTTATTATTTCTCCTATTCCTAATTTATTTAAAAGCCTGTCTCCCCCTGTAAGCTCCATGTGGTGAAGGATCACAAAGATCTGTTGTACTTTCCCAAGCCCTTAGTACAGTGTTCTCCACACACTAAGTGCTCGATAAATACCACTGATTGATGGCTGGATTCTCTGGGCCTCAGTTTCCTCATTTGAGAAAGGAGATTCAAAACCTGTTTTCCTTCTGACTCGATCAGTGAGACTCATGTGGGACAGGGACTGTGTCTCATCTGATTATCTTGTATGCGCCCCACGATTAGTATAATGCTTAGCACATAGCAAACACTGAAGCAGCATGGCTCAGTGGAAAGAGCCCGGGCTTGGGAGTCAGAGGTCATGGGTGCGAATCCCGCCTCTGCCGCTTGCCGGCTGTGTGACTTTGGGCAAGTCACTTCACTTCTCTGTGCCTCAGTTACCTCATCTGTAAAATGGGGATTAACTGTGAGCCTCATGTGGGACAACCTGATTACCTTGTAACTCCCCCAGCGCTTGGAACAGTGCTTTGCACAGAGTAAACACTTAACGAATACCACCACTATATACTGTTCTCAGCCAACTTCAGGAAAGCCCTTTACTAGTTGTTTAGGAGAGTACAGCAGAAACGAGACACGTTTCTTGCCCTGCAAGTGTTTGAAATTAACATTTTTAGGGGGTTTTTTGTAAGCATTTAACTGTGTGCCAGACACTGGGGGAGATACAAGGTAATAGGTTGGACAGAGTCCATGTCCTACATGAGGTTCACATTCTTAATCCCCATTTTGCAGCTGAGGCGATTTAAGCACTGAGATGTGAAGCGATTTGCCCAAGGTCACACAGCAGGTAAGCCGCGGGGCCGGAATTAGAACCCAGGTCCTCATTCCCGAGTCCCTGCTCTATCCGCCAGGCCACACTGCTTCTCTGCTTTGCTCTTGAAGTTTCTCTGCAGGCTCCATTCAGTGTCACTCATGGTTTAAAGTATATGTGTTCTGTGTCTTTCTCAACGTGTCTACCCGCATGGTCATTTTCAGCCCGGATCGTCAGCTCCCGGAGGACGGGCTTGTCTCTGGGTAGCTGACCGTCCCAGGACTGCTAGTTGAGGTTGCATCGGGCTTCTTGCCAAGCAGAGATGCCCGGATCTTCTCCGTGAGAAAAATTTACCAGGCCTTAAAATGAGCCCACTGTCTGTAGGTCCTCCGGTGCTCTCCCCTGCCCGAGCGCGGTCAGGTGGACCCAACCCCGACGGGAGAGGGAAGGGGACGGGCCCCGTCCGTCGCTGCCCGCACCATCCCGAGAATCATGAAACCCGGCTACGGTTTGGCTTTCCTAACCCCCCTCTCCCACTCCTCCTCCTTCTCCTTCTCTTCCTTGGGCGACCCCGGCCTCTTGCCAGCTGCCACTCACTGTAAAGATGGAAAACCACTCCGAGCCAGCCACCGGCGGGCTACCTGAGAGAACCAGGGAGGCACCGGCAGGCCGCCTCAGGAGTGGCAACCTGTCGTTCGGCCGCTTCCGGAGCGTTGCCAAGGGAACAGCTCATCGGTGATGCTCCCCGGCGCTCCACGGGGCTGTTGCTAGGAGTCTTTCAGCTGCCTTGGAATGCAAGACGAGCCTATCACCCACTCCTGCGCATCCTAATTTGGGATTTCTGAGTGGGGGGGACTCACCTAGGGGGCCAGGGGCTGTCTGGGGTGGACAGTCCAGGGAGAGAACCCCAGGAAGAGGAGAGATTTGTGGAGGGCCTGCTAGACTGCAGACGTCTTATTATTATTACTTGTGTATATTTGTACGTATTTATTATTCTATTTATTTTATTAATGATGTGTATATATCTATAATTCTATTCATCCATTTGGATACTATTGATGCCTGCCTACTTGTTTCGTTTTGTCGTCCGAATCCCCCTTCTAGACTGTGAGCCCGTTGTTGGGTAGGGATTGTCTCTATCTGTTGCCGAATTGTACCTTCCAAGCGCTTAGTACAGTGCTCTGCACACAGTCAGCACTCAATAAATACGATCGGATGAATGAACGAATGAACATCAAACACATTCTCTGCCCACAACAAGCTCACAAGCTGGAATTAGAGTGTAAGCTCCTTTTGGGGAGGGAATGACTTGGGTTTCTTCCGTGCTTTACCAAATGCTTAGAATACTGCATTGTACCCGATGGGTGCTCAATAAATACTACTAATATTCACTCATTCATTCATTCATTCAATTGTATAGATATTTAATCGAAACACTGTACTAAGTGCTTGGGGAGTACAATATAGCAATCAACAGACACATTCCCTGCCCACAAAGAGCTTACGGTCTAGAGGGGGGAGGTGGACTTAATATAAATAAATTCTCTCTTTCACTCATTCATTCATTCAATGGTATTGAATCAAAAGCACTGTACTAAGTGCTTGGGGAGTACAATACAGCAATCAACACACACATTCCCTGCCCACAAAGAGCTTACAGTCTAGAGGGGGGAGGCGGACATTAATATAAATAAATACATTACAGATAGGTACATGAGTGCTGTGGGGCTGGGGATGGGCAGGTAAATGAAGGGAGCAACTCAGGGTGATGCAGAATGGAGCTTGAGAAGAGGAAAAGAGGGGCTCAGTCGGGGAAAGCCTCTTGGAGGAGATGTGCCTTCAATAAGGCTTTGAAAGAGGGGAGAGTCATTGTCCGTCAGATTTGAGGAGGGAGGGCGTTCCAGGCCAGAGGCAGGTTGTGGGCGAGGGGTCGGCGGCGAGACAGACGAGATGGAGGCAGAGTGAGAAGGTTTGCACTGGAGGAGCGAAGATGTGGGCTGGGCTGTAGAAGGAGAGAAGCGAGGTTGTGGGTGAGCGGTCAGTGGCGAGACAAGACTGAGGTACAGGGAGAAGGTTAGCATTGAAGGAGCGAAGTGCGTGGACTGGGTTGGAGGAGGAGGAGGAGGAGGAGGAAGAGGAGGAGGACTACTCTACAAGTACTATTATACTACCATCATTAGGGTGGTGTAGCCTGCTGCTTCTGGCTTAGATGGATCTAAAGTGAACAATCTTTTGGTCTGTCCATCCAAGGCACAGAGGGCAGGCCACTTAGAGAAACAGCGTGGCTTAGTGGAAAGAGCCCGGGCTTGGGAGTCAGAGGCTGTGGGTTCTAATCCCGGCTCCGCCACTTGTCAGCTGTGTGACTTTGGGGAGGTCACTTCACTTCTCTGTGACTCAGTGACCTCATCTGTAAAATGGGGATTAAGACTGTGAGCCCCACACGGGACAACCCGTTTACCTTGTATCTCCCCCAGCGCTCAGAACAGTGCTTGGCACATAGTAAGCGCTTAACAAATACCAACATTATTATAAGCACTTAGTACAGTGCTCTGCACATAGTGAGTGCTCAATAAATACGATTGATTGAATGAATGAATGACTTTGCCCCACTCAGAAAGTAGGAAGGTGGCAAGAGTCAGTCCTTCCTCCCTCCCTCGAGGGAAGCAGCGTGGCTCAGGGGAAAGAGCACGGACTTGGGAGTCAGAGGTCGTGGGTTCGAATCCCGGCTCTGCCACTCGTCAGCTGTGTGACTGTGGGCAAGTCAGTTAACTTCTCTGGGCCTCAGTTCCCTCATCTGTAAGATGGGGATTAAGACTGTGAACCTCACGTGGGACAATCTGATTACCCTGTATCTACCCCAGCGCTTGGAACAGTGCTCTGCACAGAGTAAGCACTTAACAAATACCAACATTATTATCTATCCAACCATCCCTCCCTCCGTCCCTCCATCCTTCCGTTCCTCTATCCCTCCATCCGTCTATCTCTCCGTCCATCATCCCTCCATCCTACCCTCCCTCCCTCTGTCCCTCCATCTTCTCTTCTCTCCACCTCTCCACCCACACAGTCAGAATTTCCAAAGTCTTCCACTTCAGCCGTGGGCCTACGATCACTGAGGACAAGTTCATCCAAGCTGTAGAGCCCCCCGACCCTCCTGGGGTATGAGGAAGAGGAAGAGGAGGAGGAGGAGGAGGAGAAGGAAGAGGGGAGGACGACGGTCCCAGCCTCATCTCATCTACTGAGCTTCGTCGGGCAGAATCTCAGCTCTTTCTAAAAAGGCAGAAGAGGGAGGGGTAGGTCTGGCCCAGCTCCTGGAGAAATCTCGAAGTGGGTTGGCCAGGATGCTGCCCCAGAGAGAACAGCACTACCATTATTCCGATCATAAAGCTCCTGCTGGAAATTTTCCCGACATCTATCGACTCTTCCCTGGGATGTTTAGAAATAGGTTTCTTATCATGTTTGAATCACTCAGCTCATTTTCTTGCTCATCCAGAAATAACCCTGTTGGATAAGCTGGTTCAGCCTGAACTGTCAGGGAGCTCATCTCTCTCCTTTCCCAGCCTTCTGGGCCACTTCCTTGACATCTGCCTGCAGAAAGGTTTCCTGTTAACTATCTTCCTCAATCAATATGGCCTCTCAAATGAAGAAGAAAGTGAGTAATTAGAATATCCCTTTGCTTTCAGGGCCTCCCTTTAGCCAGACTTCTCTCTCCTTCCCTCCTCCCTCCTTGGGAAGCAGTGTAGCCTAGTGGAAAGAGCACCAGCCTGGGAGTCAGAGCACCTGGGTTCTAATCCCAGCTCTGCCATTCTTCTGCTGGGTGCCCTTGGACCAGTCACTTCACCTCTCTGTGCCTCGGTTCCCTTATCGGCAAAATGGGGATTCAGTACCTGTTCTCCCTCCTACTCCCACTGTGAGCCCCATGTGGAACCTGATTATCCCGTATCAACCCTGGCGCTCAGTACGGTGTTTGACATATAGTAAGTTTTTACAAGACACCACAGTTATTATTATTATTATTATCACTGCTCACGGATCCAGGCACGAGGCAGAGCGTAAGCTCGTTTTGGGCAGGGAACTTGTCTGCTAATTCTGTTCTATTCTCCCGAGCGCTTAGTACTGTGCTCTGCACATAGTAAGTGCTCAATAAATACTATTGATTAACTGATTGAACCCAGATGCTGCCCCTTCTTCCCCATGATAATAATAACGTTGGTATTTGTTAAGCGCTTACTATGTGCAGAGCACTTTTCTAAGCGCTGGGGTAGATAGAGGGTGATCGGGTTGTCCCACGTGGGGCTCACAGTTTTAATCCCCATTTTACAGATGAGGTAACTGAGGCACGGGGAAGTGAAGTGACTTGCCCACAGTCCCACAGCTGACAAGTGGCAGAGCGGGGATTCGAACCCATTACCTCGACTCCCAAGCCCATGCTCTTTCCACTGAGCCACGATGGACGGTGTGTGTTTGTTGAGGGGGCGGAGGTAGGTGGCCCCCGATCCCCTAGCAGGCAATCAGCCTCCTGGATGCTTCTGCCCACCCAGAAGCAGTTGATGTCAGTGGTCCAGGGTGCGGTGTCCCTGAAGACGCGAAGGTTGAAATGCAAGTAACATAAAAGGACGTGACTTGCAGGGTGAAACCAAATGTAACTTTTACCAGGGCGTAATATTGGAAAACAGAACTCTTGACTGCAGGGGTTAGTTTTATTCCTTCTCGGGTCCGCGTCCCCCACTAGATTGCAACCTCTCTGAGGGTAGGGGGTGTGCCTACTGACTCTTCCAAGCCCGTAAGTGCTTCACACAGTAATAATAATGTTGGTATTTGTTAAGCGCTTACTATGTGCAGAGCACTGTTCTAAGCACTGGGGGAGATACAGGGTAATCAGATCGTCCCAGGTGAGGCTCACAGTTAATCCCCATTTTACAGATGAGGTAACTGAGGCCCAGAGAAGTGAAGTGACTTGCCCACAGTCACACAGCTGACAAGTGGCAGAGCCGGGAGTAGAACTCATGACCTCTGCCTCCGAAGCCCAGGCTCTTTACACTGAGCCACGCTGCTTCCCCAAAGGCTCAGTTAACACCACTGTTTGATTACGTTCAGGCAGCCAATGGCCTGGCTCTCTTCGACAGACCCCAAATCCACTCAGTCCGAATTAGCATTTATTCAGTAGCGTCTATTAGGAACTCACTCTGTGCGGAGCACGGTATTAAGTGCCGGGAGAGAATGCACAGGTGGGAATTAGGTCCCCCTTGGGGAACTCCCAACCTAACCAATCAGTCATTCTTACTGAGAGCTTACTAAGCCCTAGGGAGACAGAATGTGAGAAGCACCTACGGTTTGGGACTTCCACTGCAGGGACAGAGCAGGGAGTTCTGGGCTCCCCTCCAAACTCTGAGATGCGTTAGGAGGAAATGGTGGGGTGGGATGGGGAGGGATGGAAGACGCAGTCGGGGATAACTCAATCGCCAGGCAGGGCCCAGCGGAAAAACCACAGACCAGCTAGTCAGAAAACCTAGATTCTCACCCCGGCTCTGCCGCCTGTCTGCCGTGGGACCTCGGGCAAGTCATTTTGCTTCTCTGTGCCTTAGTTTCCTCAACTGCAGAATGGCCATTTACCGCCAGTTCTCCCTCTAACGGAAACAGTGAGTCCCAGGTGGTATGGCGACTGTGAGCAGCCTAACTGATAATTACGGTATTTGTTAAACATCTACTACGTGCCCAGCACCGCTTGTATCTACTCCGGTACTCAGTACAGTGCTTGGCGCAATGAAAGCGCTTAACAAATACCACAGTTATAATGAATAAGTCCACAATTAACATTGACAATAATAATAGTGATAATAACAGGCAGAAGAGGATGTCCTGCTGCTTTTCTGGCAGCTCCGGATTCTTCTCCCTCCTACTTAGACGGAGCCCCAAGTAGGGCCTGATTATCTCGTATCTACCCCAGTGCTTAGTGAAGTGCTTGGCACATACTGTGCGTTAACAAATATTACAGTCATCAGCATCATGATCCTTTCCATTTCTCCCACCAGTAACGAGAGACTTGTCATTAAAAGTTAGTACTTATAAATCAAGAGAACCATTAAAAATAATTTCACCCGGAGAGCAATTTGTTACGTGATGAAGGCCAAGCTTTTCACTTGCCACCGAGCGTGTGTTAATAACATCGTGACCGCAGAGGGCTACCTCATTATAAAAATCATATATTTATCTCTTTTGAAATATCAGGTCATCAGTCACTCGGAATACAAACACCTTGGGTTCAGGGGAGGCATAGATTTTGCCTCAGGAGCTCTCTGCTTGCCACCAGGACCTCGGAAGGGGCAGAAGAAAGGGGAACGGGTTGGACCCAACTGAACGCCCATCCTGAAAGTGGGCAGAGCTGCTGGGGTTAGGGTCGGTGCCATTCTGGGTGGTGGGTAGAGGTGAAGGTGGAGCCCAGTTGCACACTGCCTCTGCCCACCCCCACCCCCTACACACCCCTCAGCCAATCGATCGATCAATTCTATTTATTGAGCGCCTACTGTGTGCAGAGCACTGTAATCATAGTAATAGTAATGGTATTTGTTAAGCACTTACTATGTGTCAAGCACTCTGCTGGCGTTTTGCCGAATAAGCGCTCAATACATATGTTTAAAGAATTGTTATTATGGTATTTGTTAAGCGCTTAACTATGTGCCACGCACTCTACTAAGCGCTGGGGTGGATACAAGCAGATCGGGTTGGACCCAGTCCTGTCCCACGTGGGGTTCACAGTCTCAATCCCCATTTTACAGATGAGGCCCAGAGAAGTGAAGTGACTGGCCCAAAGTAACTCAGCTGACAAGTGGCGGAGCCGGAATTAGAACCCATGACCTTTAACTCCCAAGCCCGGTCTCTTTCCACTGAGCCACGCTGCTTCTCATAATAAATATGTGCTTGGTACAGTATGAGGGAAGCAATATGGGCTAATAATGTTGGTATTTGTTAAGCGCTTACTCTGTGCCGAGCACTGTTCTAAGCGCTGGGGTAGGCCCAGGGGAATCAAGTTGTCCCACGTGGGGCTCACAGTCTTAATCCCCATTTTACAGATGAGGTAACTGAGGGACAGAGAAGTGAAGTGACTTGCCCACAGTCACACAGTTGACAAGTGGCAGAGCCGGGATTCGAACTCATGACCTCTGACTCCAAAGCCCGGGCTCTTTCCACCGAGCCACCTGGATAGGGCACGAGACTGGGAGTTAAGAACCTGCATTCTTACCCTGGCTCCGCCACTTGTATGCTGGGTGACCTTGGGCAAGTCACTTGACTTCTCTGGGCCTCAATTACCTCATCTATAAAATGGGGATTAAGGCTGAGAACCCCTTGTCTAAGTCACAGTCCCTGTGTCCGACCTGATTAGCGTGAAACTGCTGCAGCTCTTAGTACAGTGTCTGGCACATAGTAAGTGCTTAACAAATGCCCATTAATTAAAAAAAAAAAAACACGAAAGAGGAAACAGTATCACCTGATGATGGGCCTGGGCCTGGAAGTCAAGAGGACCTGGGTTCTTAACCCAGCTCCGCCACTTGTCTGCTCTATGACCTTGGGCAAGGCATTTACAGTGTAGCTTTGTGAAAAGAGCCCGGGTTCTAATTCCGCTTCTGCCCCTTGTCAGCTGTGTGACCTTGGGCAAGTCACTTAACTTCTCTGGGCCTCTGTTCCTTCAACTGTAAAATGGGCATGAGGTCTGTGAGCCCTACGTGGGACACCCTGATTGCCTTGTATCTACCCCAGCACTTAGAACAGTGTTTTGCTCATAGTAAGTGCTTTAAAAATGCCATCATTATTTTTTTATCTTCTCCGTACCTCAGTTGCCTCATTTGTAAAATGGGGATTAAGACCGTGAGCCTCAAGTGGGACATGGACTGTGTGAAACCTGATTAATTTGTACCTACCGAAGCATTCAGTACAGTGGCCGGAACACAATAGGCACTTGATAAACACCATTTTAAAAAAAAAATAAGCCACCGAAAGGACACCCATATCGTGTCAAGCTCGTAGGCCATTTCGTGCACGCCGGCTTGTGGAAAGCTGCCCGGCAAGCCCCCAGAACAAGCAGTTAACTGGATCAGGCCTGCCTGCTGCTTAATGGCCAGAGAACTACACGCTCATTTTTCAGGTAGCCGGTGATCTCTGTTGCATCTGAGCCCGGTGACCCGAGCCCGCAAAGTCGGTTTCATTCCCGGAGCCGAGGCCACCGATGTGTGAATTCGATCTGCATGTTTGACAGCTCGTAGGGGCCGGGAGAGACCTTACTCCCTTACCTCCATCAGGCTCCATTTTGAGCTCCTGAGATCGTGCGTGTCACAATTATTCATTCATTCATTCGATCATATTTATTGAGCACTTACTGCGTGCAGCGCACTGTACTAAGCGCTTGGAAAGTACAATTCGGCAACAGATAGAGACGATCCCTACCCAATAAAGGGCTCACGGTCTAGAAGGGGGGAGGCAGATGACATAACAAAACAAGTAGACAGGCATCTGTAGCATCAAAACAGGTAAGTAGAATTATAGATATATACACATCGTTAAGAAATAGAATAAATATGTACAAATATACACAAGTGCTGTGGGGCGGGGAGGGGGGTAGAGCAGAGGGAGGGCGTAGGGGCGATGGGGAGGGGAGGCAGAGGAAAAGGGGGCTCAGTCTGGAAAGGCCTCCCGGAGGAGGTGAGCTTTCATTAGGGCTTTGAAGTGGGGAAGAGAGCTAGTTTGGCGGATGTGAGGAGGGAGGGCGTTCCAAGTCAGGGGTAGGATGCGGGCCAGGGGTCGACGGTGGGGCAGGAGAGAACGAGGCACAGTGAGGAGGTGAGCGGCGGAGGAGCGGAGCGTGCAAGCTGGACTGTAGAAGGAGAGAAGGGAGGTGAGGTAGGAGGGGGCAAGGTGATGGTGAGCTTTGAAGCCAAGAGTGAGGAGTTTTTGCTTGGTACGGAGGTTGATAGGCAACACCTGGAGATTTTTGAGGAGGGGACTGACATGCCCAGAGCCTTTCTGTAGAAAGAGAATCCAGGCAGCAGACTGAAGAGGGGAGAGGCAGGAGGTTTGAATGCGGGGTCTCGTGATGATGTCGGACAACCCGTCTGGCAGAAATCCATCCCAAACCACCCGAATCTAACAAGACTGTAAGCCCCATGTAGAACGGGGACTATGTTCAAACCGATTTGTTTCCCCGGTACTTAGTACAGTGCCAGGCACGTAGTAAGCGCTTAACAAATACCACAATCATTGTCATCATCATTATTAGATCACTTTTCCTGGTCAACCCCTGCCCATCCCCACCCACTTACTCCAGAGCTATTGCGTCCCCCTCCTGGGTCCCCGGGAACGCGGGCGCTGCTTCTGAGCCGCGGAACTCAGCTGCCGGAGCCGAGCCAACGGGAGGCTGAAAAATAAATAGAATAAAATACCAGACACAGAGACGTAGCAAATTATTTCTGGGACCCGGGCAAGTTTCCCCAGTGACAGTCCCGCTTTATATAATCGGTAGAGAAATCCCAGTTTAGCACTCCCCTCTAGATTGTAAACTCATTGTGAGCAGGGAATGTGTCTGTTTATTGATCTATCGTACTCTCCCAACTGCTTCTAGTACAGTGCTCTGCACACAGTAAGCGCTTGATAGCTTCCCAGACTAAGCCCTACTTTTCCTCAGCTCCCCTTCCCTTCCGTGTCACCACTACTCGCTCCCTTTGCACTTCCCCCCATCCCCACCCCATAGCATTTATGTACCTAGGTGTATGTCTATAATTCTATTTATTTTATTGATGCCTGTTTACTTGTATTGATGCCTGTCTCCCCCTGGCTAGACTGTGAGCCCATTGTCAGGAGGGATTGCCTCTCTTTATTTTTGTATCGTACTTTCCAAGAATTTAATACTGTGCTCTGCACCCAGTAAGCGCTCAATGATTAAATGAATGAATGAATATGATTGAATGAGTTTCCGGGCCAGAGGACCAACCAGCTGGAAACTCGACTGGTATAAGATAATTATAATGGTATTTGTTAAGCGCTTACTACGTGCAGGGCACTGTTCTAAGCTCTGGATAGATACAAGGTAATCAGGTTGGACACAGCCCCTGATCCACATGGGGCTCATTCTTCATCCCCGTTTTCCAGATGAGGGAACTGAGGTCCAGAGAAGTGAAGTGACCGGCACAAGGTCACACAGCAGACAAGTGGCGGAGCGGGGATTAGAACCCAGGTCCTTCTGATCCCCGGATCTGTCCTCTATCCACTAGGTCGTGCTGCTTCTCTAAAACCAGATGAATGGTCACTACCCTTCCACCTGCACCCCCCTCTCTCCTCCTTTCTGACACAGGTCCCACCCCTTTAGTGACTTCTGAGGCAGTGAATACCCAAAAAGCAGAGAACAGGAGGTTCCTTTACCAACTGTCTGCAAACCATACCGTGCCTTGTCTCTCTCTCACTCTCTCTTTCTCCATTTCTCTCCCCTTTTGTGTGGGTCACTCCCCCTCCTCTCTCTCTCCCATCCGAGGTGTCTCTCTCCTTCTCTGTCTCTCACCTCCTGACTCTCTCTAATAATAATAATAGTGATGTCCGTTAAGCGCTTAATCTCTGCCAGGCCCTGTAGTAAGTGCTGGGGTAGATACGAGACAATCAGGTCAGACACATCCCTGTCCCACATGAGGCTCGCAGTCTAGGTCATTTTACAGATAAGAAAAATGAGGCCTAGAGAAGTGAAGTGACTCGCCCAAGGTCACACAGCAGGCAAGTGACAGAGCCATGATAGCTCAGGTCCTCTTACTCCCAGGTCCATGCTCTTTCCCTTTGGCGACATAGCTTATTTATACTTCTCTCTCTCTCTCTATAAGGACATCTACAGCGAAGTATATCACTAAAAACATGAACATATATATATATATATATGTGTGTGTGTGTGTGTGTGCAATTATTTTAGTGCTATTCTTAGCTATAGATATCCTTAAATATAGAGAGGTATGTATACTTAGAGATATCTACACTCATACATACATCTGAGGCTGTCGCCATTCCTATAAATAATGCAGCTTTCTCCCATCAGCTGCAGCTGTCCCCATCATGCCAAACATTCTGACCATCATTTTGGCCTCCAGGATATTCGGTTTTTAGTGACCCGGTTTTCGGGGCCCCTACACCAGCCCTCCATCCCCCATTTCGAGTAGGCTACATTCTCATTCCCCCTCCCCAGAGAACCCCCACCTGATGGTCTGCCTGCCTCATACTCAGAGCTCCTTCCTCTCAAGACTGCATCCCTGGGCTGTGCACTTCCCCCCCCAGGTGCATTGTGATTTTTATAATTTTGCCCTTGATCTTGCCCTCTTGAGGCCAAAGGGAATGAGCAATTGATGAAGAGGGCTGGAAAAATTATTTTAATGAAAGGTGAAGACCTTAAACAGTGAAGTCGTAATTTTCCTAGAGTAATTTGGGCTTGGGTTGGTAGTAACAGAAATCGTATTTATTAAGCATTTATTTTGAGTCAGGTGCTGTACTAAGCCACGGGAAGGAATACACAGGTGGGAATTAGACACGGTCTCTATCCCTTGTGGAGCTCCCAAACTAACCCGGTCTCTATCCCTCGGGGAGTTCACAAACTAATAATAATAATAATTGTGATACTTGTTAAGCACTTACTATGTGCCAGACACTGTACTAGTAAAGCAGCATGGCTCAGTGGAAAGAGCCTGGGCTTCGGAGGCAGAGGTCATGAGTTTGACTCCCGGCTCTGCCACTTGTCAGCTGTGTGACTGTGGGCGAGTCACTTCACTTCTCTGGGCCTCAGTTACCTCATCTGTAAATGGGGATTAACTGTGAGCCTCACGGGGGATGACCTGATTGCCCTGTATCTCCCCCAGCGCTTAGAACAGTGCTCTGCACATAGTAAGCACTTAACAACTACCAACATGATTGTTATTATTATTGTTATTACTAAGCACTGGCGTAGATACAAGATATTCATGTTGAACGCGGTCCCTGTCCCACAGAGGGCTCATCCCCAATTTACAGATGATGTAACTGAGGCCCAGAGAAGTTAAGTTAAACCCAAAGTCATCCAGCAAACAAGTGGAGAAGTCTGGATTAGAACCCAGGTCCCTTGACTCCCAAGCCCGTGCTCTTTCCACTAGGCCATGCTGCTTTTCACAGACTCACAGGAATAAAGGAGAGTAAAAATGATGTTTACAGGCCCCGGGTCCTGCGGTAAGGTGTGCCTTCCCTCGACATGTGGTTGGAAAGCTGCTAGGGAATTAGGAAAGGCTTGTCTGACAGACTGAACCTGTTTGGATGGTGAATGCCACCCTGTTGGAAGAAAGAGTGCATGTGCAAGGGATGTTAGACAGGAAAGAATATGGCAGCGTGAGATCTACCAAAACACAACCCCAGTGTTCAAGGAGCGCTCGGGGCACGTTATAAATGTATTGCTCTTTCATTCATTCATTCAGTCGTATTTATGGAGCACTTACTGTGTGCAAAGCAAACTTCGAAGGCTCATTTTTGACTGTCAGACATTCTTTTGAGCTTTATCCAGTGTGATTACTGTGCCCGTCAAGTCTGCTATACTATATTCTCCCAAGTGCTCTGTTCATTGCAAGCACTCAATAAATTCCGCTGATGGACCGGGTCATTCAATCATATTTATTGAGTACCCTTGGAAAGCAGCACGGCCTGGGAGTCAGAGGATGAGGGTTCTACTCCCGGCTCTGCCACTTGTCTGCTGTGTGACTTTGGGAAGTCGCTTAACTTCTCTGTGCCTCATTTCCCTCATCTGGAAAATGGGGATGAAGACTATGAGCCCCCTGTGGGACAGGGACGGTGTCCAACCTGATTACCTTGTATCTACCTCAGAGCTTAGAACAGTACTTGGCATATAGCAAGCACTTAACAAACACCATATTTATTATTAATATTATTACAATACAACAATAAGCAAACACATCCCCTGCCCACAATGAGCTGTTGCGATTGAAGTCGCGGACACCTTAATCCCCGTGTCCCGTAAGTCTTTGACCTTGTCTCTTTCCTATTGCCGAATCCTGCTGGTTTTCCCAGCACATCAGCCATTTCCGCACCGTTCTTTCCACCCAAACTGCTATCTCCCTGACCACTTCACTTCTCTGCCTCACTTACCTCATCTGTAAAATGGAGATTGAGACTGGGAGCCCAGTGAGGGACTTGGACTGTGTCCAACTTGATTTGCTTGTATCCACTCCGGTGCTTAGTACAGTGCCTGGCACGTAGCGAGCCCTTAAATACCATCATCGTCATCATCAGCGTGAGAAGCAGCATGGTGTAGTGGATAGAGCAATGGCCTGGGAGTCAGAAGGTCATGGGTTCTAATTCCGGCTCTGCCGCCTGTCTGCTGAGTGGCCTTGAGCAAGTCACTTCACTTCTCTATGCCTCAGTTACTTAATCTGTAAAATGGGGAGTAAGACTGTGTCCAACCCCATTTGCTCGTATCCACCCCAGCGCTAGTGCCTGGCACCTATTAAATGTTTAACAAATACCCAAACTATTAGCTACCACTTCTATACTGATGACTTCCATATCTACCTTTCCAGCCTCAGTGACCTCCCTAAACCCTTTCTTAGACCAAATCATCAGTGGCTCACATGACCTATATTTTCCATGTTCTTCTTTTCCAAAATTATGTTGAACCCCTTGGCCAAGGGCTCTCTCTTTAAATGGAATTTCATTTTTTTCATAGTATTTGTTAAGCATTTACTATGTACCGGGCACTGTACTAAGCACTAGGATAGATACAAGCTAATCAGGATGGACAGAGTACGTATCCCATGAGGGGCTCACAGTCCTAATCCTCATTTTTCAGTTGAGATAACTGAGGCACAGGGAAGATAAGTGTCTTGCCCTAGGTCACCCAGCAGACATGTCGTGGAGCTGGGATTAGAATCCAGGTCCTCTGACACGCAGGCCTTTGCTCTTTCCACTAGGCCTCGCTGCTTCTCTTAAGAAGTCAGTAAAGTCTTCAGTTGAGCTCCTTATCTAAAACACCCATTCCCCCTTAGCACAGGATATCGCCCTCTCTTCTAAATCCTCAACTTTCTCTTTTGAAAACAGAATCTCAGAGGGACCTAAAATCTTACCACAATTCTTACCCTCTTCCCTTTCCTCTAAATTAACCTGGGGAATTTTTTCCCCTCAATCTGCCTTTGCCCTGATCTCGACTTGTTCATTTTTAATCTCTCTCTGGGCACCCCGGCACCCCATCTTACCCTCTCCTTTCTGTTTGCTGTTGCCCCTCCTGTAAATCTGTAGCCTGAACTTTATTTCCTTGCTGTACTTTCTTAACTCTCCCATAACGCTGGTGGTATTTCTTTATGCCTACGCAGTCAATCCATCAATGATATTTACTGAGTGCTTAGTATGTGTAAAACACTGTACTAAGCACTTGGTAGAGTACAATATAACAGAATTAGCAGACACATTCTCTGCCCATAATAAGCTTACAGTTTAGAGGGGGAGACAGACATGAATATGAATATGAATTCTCCCGCCTCCTCGGATCTTTGTAGTTTGTATGGATAATTTTCCCTGCTCCCCGATGATCCTGTTAATGCTTCCTTATGTTACCTCACTTTGTCCCTACTCCTTCCGGCCTTACGTTATTTTATTCAGGGTCTTCTATTGATCCTGATCCTGGAGAAGGGGGAGCAGGCCCTCACCCCCTTTCACCTCCCTACCGTCCCCTTCCCCTTCCTACCCTAAGCACAGGGTCTATATATTCCTCTTGGCACATAGTAACAGCTTAACAAATACCATAATCATTATATTCACTGTCTTATCACATCCAACTTCTCCTCTTCCACTGAAGCCAGAATAAGAGGACACAGACTCACATTGTAGCTTGAAGAATTTGGGTTCACTTATTTTTAATGGCATTTATTATACACTTTCTCTGTGCCAAGCACCGTCTTAAGCATTGGAGTAGATTTGGGATAATTAGATTGGAAACTCTCCCTGCCCCACATGGGGCTTGCCGTCAAAA
Organism: Ornithorhynchus anatinus; assembly: GCF_004115215.2. Taxonomy (NCBI): domain Eukaryota; kingdom Metazoa; phylum Chordata; class Mammalia; order Monotremata; family Ornithorhynchidae; genus Ornithorhynchus; species Ornithorhynchus anatinus. The sequence goes on along the minus strand of NC_041732.1, from coordinate 11,981,437 downwards.
ATGTTAAACTTCATGACCAGAAAGAGCACAGACCCGGGAGCCAGAGAACCTGGGTCCTAATCTCTGCTCTGTCGCCTGCCTCCGTTTGACTTTGGGCAAGTTACTTAACTGCTAACTGCCTCAGTTTCCTCATTTATAAAATGGAGATTCAACACCTGTTCTCCCTCCTACTTAGACTGTGAACCCCGTTAGGGACCGGAACCGTGCCTGGCCTGATCGGCTTTTATCTAACCCAGCGCTTAGTATAGTGCTTGGCACATAGTCGGCACTTAACAAATACTATGATTATAACCAGATGCTAGATTTCCAAGAAACAAGTGGCATCTCTTTCTCTGGGATGTGTTAGGGGTTGTCATGCCTGGAAGCAGGTGGATGAATGAGATGATTCTGACATTTCCCTCAGTCCCAGGATTCGGATGCTTTGACAATGAACACTGAAAATACACTGAAACATCCCACATGGGGCTGACAGTCCTAATCCCCATTTTACGCATGAGGTAACTGAGGCACAGAGAAGTTCAGTGGCTTGCCCAGTGTCACAGAGGAGACAAGTGGCAGAGACGAGATTAGAACCCAGGTCCTTTACACTCCCAGGCCCGTGCTCTGTCTTCAGTTGCTTGAAGTTCTGAGCATGACAAAGATTAAACATTTTGAGAGCGGCAACCCTGTTGGCTCTGGCTTCCAGACTGGACACCTTGTTTTCACGGGAGCTTTCTGTCCTGTCCTGGTGGGTGTTGGGAGGAAGGAAGGAGGCTCCCGGGGCCCAGTCACTTGCAGCCTGTTCCTCAAGCTCGGGGTCTATTAGGTGACAAATAAACGATACCGAATCCCATCCTGAAATCGAGCGTCGGGGATCAGTGCTGGTCAGAATTTCCCTCACTGATTAATTTGTTTTCGGTGTCTGGAGGAGACAAATGAGACTCAGCTAGAGACACGAGAAGATGAGACCCTCGGGTCACCTCAGACAGAGACCTACGGACAAAAATACGGTGGGGAAGAGACCAAGGCTGGGGAAAGGAAAGCCCATAAGCGGTCCCTGTTTTGTCAGCAATTTTGGTCCTGGGCCGGTCCCCCTTTCCTCTGCCCTCTGAAGAGAGAGAAGGAAGAAGAGACGGCAGGGAGGGGGCAGGGAGAAGGAGAGATGACCTTTCTTCCCTCCGGACTTGGTTGCAATTGCTTAGATTGCTATTTGAAGAGGCGCCTTTGTTCTTTACTGCTAAAGCTCGGCATCAAATCTCATCTGGCCATCTGAACAACGTGCTATTTAGTCACCATCCCCTTTAATATCCCTGCTGTCTTTCTAGGGAGGAAAGACGAGCATTATTTTTTATGACAAAACATAAAAACTTCCGTAACGCCCCAGTGATGCACCCTGCTCTGTCCTGACAAGTACATATGTAATTTAGAATGTGAGAATTATGCCGTCTTGGACCGTCAGCCCCAAAAGAGTAGGGATTGTGTTGGGAGTTTCTTGAGAACGAGGCACAGGAAATATTAATCAGTCGATCAGTGGTATTTATTAAGCACTCTCTGTGTGCAGAGTACTGTACTAAGTGCTTGGGAGAATACCATTCAACAGCGTCGGTAGACAAGTTCCCTGCCTACAGCTAGCAGCGGGGAAGCAGTATAACCTATTGGAAAGAGCACGGGCCCGGGAGTCAGAGGACCTGGGTTCTAAACCCGGCTCTGCAACTTGTTTGCTGTGTGACCTGGGGCAAGTCACTTCACTTCTCTGTGCTTCAGTCACCTCAACAGTAAAAGGGGGATTAAGACTGTGAGCCCCATGTGGGACGGGGACTGTGTCCAGCCTGATTATCTTGCATTTACCCCAATACTTCGCTTCTCAGGATCGCACCCGGAGGTTTTCCACTCCTCTACCGGTCTCGGCTACGGGGAAAGAGGATCAAGCAGAGGCCTACCCATTCTATTCCTAGCTTGGGCGGTGGCTAGCGAGTGGAAGACCATCTGCTACAAGTCAAAACTTTACATGCTGGGCAGCAGTGGCGTGGGAGAGAGCCGAGGGCAGATGCTCAGGCTTTCTGTGCGGGAGAAGGCCATGGTAAACCACGTCTGCATTTTTACTAAGAAAACTCTATGGATACACTACCAGGAAGATTGCAGATAGAGGTGCACTCTATCTGTTGCCAAATTGTACATTCCAAGGGCTTAGTTCAGTGCTCTGCACATAGTAAGCACTCAGTAAAAAATACTACTAAATGAAAGGTGGGGCTTTCTGGGAGAGATGTGTCCATCGAGTCGCTATGGGTCGGAAGCGACTCGACAGCATAAGGCAAGGCAAGACCCCAGTGCTTAGTACGGTGCCTGGCACATAGTAAGGGCTTAACAAATACCAATATATATATATACTTTTTTTTAAAAAGGCTTAGATGAGGGGGAGACAGACATGAATATAAAGAAACGACATCATCCCAACCACTTTCCTGTGGGTAGGGTGGCGCACAGGGGTGAGCCCTGATTGAGAGTTAGGGAAGATGGGTGGTGAGAAATGGCCCCACTGAAGAGGGTGTTCCCCCTCTTCATGCCCAGGGGACACAGCAAAATTTGGCAGTGACCCGTCCTAGGCCGTTGGCATTCATTCACTAATATTTACTGAGCGCTTACTATGTGCAGAACACTGTACTAAGTGCTTGGAATGAACAATTCGGCAACAGATAGAGACAATCCCTGCCCCAAAACAGGTTCGCAGTGCTGGCATGAGCAGCATGGGGCGGGAGGGACCGTGGAAGGGGTCGAACTGGTTGGGAGTTCAGTCGGTGGGAGAGGGTTTGGCGGTGGAAAACAGTGGTAAAGCCCAGCTCCCTCCACTGAAGCCAGGGTGGGTTGGACAGGACCAGCCCTGGGGTGTCTCATTTCGGATGACAGCACTGTGCCCTTCTTTCTCTTCTTCCCTCCCTCCCTGTGCACCAAGCCCCAGAGAGCTGCCCCGACGGGACATGGAGAAGATAGGACCAGGCTCACAAGCAATAGTATTTAGCGAGCATTCACCCTGGGCAGAACACTGTACTGAGCGCTCAGGAGAGTGCATAGTTAGTAGATATGCTCCCTCGGGTCAAGGAGTCGACAGCCTAGCAGGGAAGACGAGCACTAACATAAATTACAGGTAGGAGGAAGTAATAAATAAATAATAAACAACGTTGGCATTTGCTAAGCGCTTTACTATATGCAGAGCACTGTTCTAAGCACTGGGGTAGATACAGAGTCATCAGGTTGTCCCACGTGAGGCTCACTGTCTTCATCCCCATTTTGCAGATGAGGTAACAGAGGCACAGAGAAGTGAAGTGACTTGCCCACAGTCACACAGCTGACAGGTGGCAGAGCCGGGATTCGAACCCATGACCTCTGACTCCCAAGCCCGGGCTCTTTCCACTGAGCCACGCTGAATAAAGAGATATGTATATAGCTAAGTGCTGCAGAAAGGGGTGAATTCTCAAGTGCTTAGGTGAAGTGGAAGGGCCAAAGTGGCAGTTGAGAGGGGGGAAAGGATGGGGAAATGAAGAATTAATAATAAGAACTGTGGCATTTGGAAGGTACTTAGGATGGCCCAGGTGGTGTACTAAGCACAGGGATAGTTACAAAATAATCGGATTGGATTCATTCTCTGCTGTCCCTCAAAAGGGTCTGACATTCTCCATAGCGAAAGCTCATCGTGGGCCAGGAATATGTCCGTTTATTGTTATATTGCTCTCTCCCAAGCGCTTAGTGCAAGTGCTCTGCACACAGTAAATGCTCAATAATTCTGATTGAATGGAGAGGGAGGAAAGTATTTTATGCTCATTTTTCAGATAAGGAAACTGAGGCACAGAGAAGTTGAGTTGCCCTAGGTCACTTACATAGGAGGCAAGTGGCTAAACTGGGATGGAACCCATGTCTCTTGACACCCCATCCTGTGCTCTTCCCACTAGGGAAAGTAATCACGAAAGGTCTCCTGGAGGAGGTGTGATCGTCGCCTTAAAGATGGGGAACAAATGCCACAGTTATTATTATGCAGATTGAAAGGGGACAGAGTACCAACTCATTGTGGGCAGGGATTGTTTCTCTTTATTGCAGTCTTGTACTTTCCAAGCGCTTAGTACAGTGCTCTGCACACAATAAGTGCTCAGTAAATATCATTGAATGAATGAATGAATGAGTCAGAGGACCTGGGTTCCAATCTGCCACTTCTCTGCTGTGTTACCTTGGGTGAGTCACTTAATTTCAACACCTGTTCTCCCTCCTATGTAGACTGTGAGCCCCATGTGAGACTTGATTATCTTGTAATAATAATAATAATGGCATTTATTAAGTGCTTACTATGTGCCAAGCACTGCTCTAAGCACTGGGGTAAATACAAGATGATCAGGTTGTCCCATGTGGGGCTTACAGTCTTTAATCCCCATTTTACAGCTGGGGTCACTGAGGCACAGAGAAGTTAAGTGACTTGCCCAAAGTCACACAGCAGACAGGTGACAGAGTCGGCATTAGAACCCACGTCCTCTGCCTCCCAAGCCCCGGCTCTTTTCACTAAGCCACTCTGCTGAATGGATGGATGGATGAATGAATGTGTAAGTAGTCTTGGGAGGACATGAATGAATGAATGAATGAATAAATAAGTAGTTCCGGGGTGCAGGAATGAATGAATAAAAAATAAGTAGTTGGTGGCGCAGGAATACATGAATAAATAAGTAAATAAGTAGTTCCGGGGTGCAGAAATGAATGAATGAATAAATAAATAAATAAGTAGTTGGGGGTGCAGGAATGAATGAATACATAAATGAATGAATGAATGAATGAATAAATAAATAAATAAATAAATAAACAAGTAGTTGGGGGTGCAGGAGTGAATAAATAAGTAGTTCGGGGGGAGGGGTGCAGAATGAATGAATGAATAATTCCGGGAGTGCAGGGATGAATGGATTAATTAATAAATAAATGAATGAATAGACCAATCAATCAATCAATAAGTAAATAGTTCTGGGGGGCGCAGAAATGAATGAGTGAATGAATGAATAGTTCCCCGGGAGTGCAGGAACGAATGAATGAATAAGTAGTTCCAGGGCACCTGAATGAATGAGTAGTTCCGAGGGCGCAGGAATGAATGAATTAATTAATGAATGAATAAGTTCTGGGGGCTCTCAGGAATAAATAAATGAATGAATGAGTGAATAAGTTCCGGGTGGCGCAGGAATGAATGAATGGATGAATGAAGCGTGGCTCAGTGGCAAGAGCCCGGGCTTTGGAGTCAGAGATCATGGGTTCGAATTCCGGCTCTGCCACTTGTCAGCTGTGTGACTGTGGGCAAGTCACTTTACTTCTCTGGGCCTCAGTTCCCTTATCTGTCAAATGGGGATTAACTGGGAGCCTCACGTGGGACAACCTGATTCCCCTGTATCTCCCCCAACGCTTAGAACCGTGCTCTGCACATAGTAAGCGCTTAACAAATACCAACATTATTATTATTAATGAATGAATAAGTAGTTCCGGGGGTGCAGGGACGGATGGATGGATGGATGGATGGATGGATGGATGGATGGATGGATGGATGGATGGATGGATGGATGGATGGATGGATGGATGGATGGATGAATAAGTAGTTCCGGGGGTGCAGGAATGAATGGATGAATGGATGAATGAGTGAATAAGTAGTTCCGGGGCCGCAGGAATGAATGGATGAATGGATGGATGAATGAATGAATGAATAAGTAGTTCCGGGGGCGCAGGAATGGATGGATGGATGAATGAATGAATAAGTAGTTCCGGGGGCGCAGGAATGGATGGATGGATGAATGAATGAATAAGTAGTTCCGGGGGCCCAGGAATGAATGGATGAATGGATGAATGAACGAATGAATAAGTAGTTCCGGGGGCGCAGGGAGATGAGCGAGCTGTTGTGTGTGTGGCGGCCCGGGGCGGAGGCGGAGCGGTGCTGCTGCAGCGGGCGCGGACCCTTTAAGGAGCGCCGCGGCCGCCGCCATCTTGTCCGCGCGCCCTGGTCACGTGCCGGGGGCGGCGGCCGCAGCCGAGGGGGCGGGGAAGGAAGGAGGGAGGAAGAAAGAAGGAAGGAAAGAAAGAAAGAAAGAAAGAAAGAAAGAAAGAAAGAAAGAAAGAAAGAAAGAAAGAAAGGCCCCCAGGCAGGACCGGCAGCAACAGGAGGAGGAGCCGCCGCCGCCGCCGCCGCCGCCGCCGCCGCCATTTCACCCCGCGCCGCCGCCGCCGCCGCCGCCATGGGCCAGTGCGGCATCACCTCGTCCAAGACGGTGCTGGTTTTCCTCAACCTCATCTTCTGGGTGAGGCCCCCTTTCCCCGCAGAACCGGGGCCACGGCCCAAACCCTCTGCCTTGCAAAAGAACTTGAATATTAATAATCATGCTGGTATTTGTTAAGCGCTCACCAGGTGCCGAGCACTGTTCCGAGCGCCGGGGGGGGGGGGAGGCACACGACCCACGCAAGGTCATCAGGTTGTCATGCGTTCAATAGTATTTATTGGAGCGCTGGACCGAGCGCTTGGAACGGACAGATGGGTAACAGAGAGAGACGGTCCCTGCATCGTCCCACTTGGGGCTCCCGGTCTTCATCCCCATTTTCCCGATGAGGACACTGAGGCCCAGGGAAGGGACCGGCCCAAGGTCACACAGCTGACAGGCGGCGGGGTCGGGATTGGAACCCACCACCTCTGACTCCCCCAAGCCCGGGCTCTTAATCCCCCGGTCGGGGATTTTCACGCCAGGCCAATTAATGATGATGATGATCATCATCATCATCATCATAACGAGGGGATCTGCTAAGTACTGTTCTAAGCGCTGGGGCGGATACAAGGTCATCAGGTTGGTCCACTCGGGGCTCACAGCCATTTACAGATTTTACATTTTACAGATGAGGGAACTGAGGCCCAGTGAAGCGACTTGCCCAAAGTCACCCAGACAAGTGGTGGAGCTGGGATTAGAACCCACGACCTCTGACTCCCCCAAGCCTGGGCTCTTAATCCCCCGGTCGGGGATTTTCACGCCAGGCCAATTAACGATGATGATGATCATCATCATCATCATAACGAGGGGATCTGCTAAGCGCTGGGCGGATACAAGGTCATCGGGTTGGTCCACTCAGGGCTCACAGCCTTCACGCCCCCCCCCCATTTTACAGATGAGGGAACTGAGGCCCGGTGAAGCGACTTGCCCAAAGTCACCCAGACAAGTGGCGGAGCTGGGATTAGAACCCACGACCTCTGACTCGCCCAAGCCCTGGCTCTTAATTCCCCATCCGGGCCTCCACTTTGCACGCCAGGCCAGTTGATCATCATCATCATAATAATAATGAGAGTATTTGTTAAGCATTGTTCTAAGCGCTGGGGCGGATACAAGGTCATCAGGTTGGTCCACTCGGGGCTCACAGCCTTCACCCCCCCACTTTAATAATAATAATGTTGGTATTTGTTAAGCGCTTACTATGTGCAGAGCACTGTTCTAAACGCTGGGGTAGATACAGGGTAATCAGGTTTGTCCCATGTGAGGCTCACAGTTGGTCCCCATTTTACAGATGAGGGAACTGAGACCCACTGAAGTGACTTGCCCAGAGTCACCCAGACAAGTGGCAGAGCCGGGATTAGAACCCACGACCCCTGACTCCCAAGCCCGGGCTCTTCCCGCTAGGATTAGGCCCTTACTATGCCCTGAGCGCCGGGGTAGATACCATAAAATAGCATCAGACCCAGCCCCCTGACCCACATGGGGTTCCTAGTACAGCAATTTATTGTATCCCCCTTATTAACAGATGAGGAAACTGAGGTACGGAATAGTTAATAAGAATAATAGTAATTATGGTGTTTAAGCATTTAATACACTGCTGTGCATACAGCGCTCAATAAATGTGACACTGAATATTAGGTAGCAGACACTGTACTAAGCGCTGGGGTGGATACAAGCAAATGGGGTTGGACACAATCCCTGTCCCACCTGGGGCTCCCAGCCTCCATCTTCATTTTCCAGATGAGGAAACTGAGGCGCAGATTGGACACAGTCCCTGACCCACCTGGAGCTCCCAGCCTCAATCCTCATTTTCCAAATGAGGAAACTGAGGCGCAGAGAAGTGAAGTGACTTGCTCAAGGTCACACAGGCCCATGGGGGATTCAGGATGAGAACCCAGGTCCTTCTGACTTGCCCCAGGTCACAAGGCAGGTGAGATTAGAACCCAGGTCTCCTGACTCCCAGAGATGTGCTGCTTCCACCAGACCACGGTGTCCTTGAAGATTTTGACAGCCTTCTCGTGACATCCGGGTTGTATCGGGATTTGGGGGAAAAATCTGCCAAGACAGAGCGAAACGAACATTGTCACGGTTTTACTTCTAGATTGCTAGGATTTGGAAAATACGTGTCTGAGACTGGTTAAAAAAAAGATGCAGTCTAAAACCCCGTTCGGTGCTGTGGACGCCAATGATCTTGTACACGATTTGGGCCTCCAAATACCCTCTCTCTGAAGTGAGGGGAAGGGCAGACTGTAAATGCAGGCTTGGCAAAACGGTGTGAGGCATTGCGAATCTGGTTCCTTCATAGAACAGATATTAAGTCCTGTGATTCATAGGCAGTCGGGTTTTGAAATTGGTCAACTAGGAATGGGTGGAAGAGAGTAGAAGAGTTTCTTTTGGATGTTGAAGTGGGAAAAACCTGGTAGCCGTAAATTTCCACCCTTGCTCTGAGGATTCCGTGTTCTGATTGCACTTTCCAGAGGTTCTGATCCTAAAACTGTCAATTAATGGTGAAAATCTGGCTACAGTGGACCATTTATTCTTTGGTTTTAGAAAAAAGGATGAACCAAGTGACACGAAGAATTGTCCGCTTGCAAAAAAAAAAAAGATTTCACTCGTATATTTTGGAAGCAATAGAGGTGACTCTGAACTTCAGATGCCCTCTTCAAAGTGATGCCGAGATTAAGATGATACCAACATAGGAAAACAGCTCTTATCTCGATTAGTTAGGGTAATAGAGCTCTTAAAAATCTGTGTTTAGTAAGTTGAACATCCTGATGCAAATGTGAAACTTGCCATCACATGAGTCAATCAACATAACAAAACCAAGGTGATCTAGGCATGATATGAGGTGGTTAGTGTAGGGAATAGCTGTTACAGATGGGTAGGCTGGAGTTGGATTACAGTACTGCAAAATTTAGAGTACAATACTGACCCTTCAAGGATCTGAAGAGACTAATAGTGTTTTGCAGAATAAATGGCATTGCCAGTCTATTTGTGTAGGCTTATATCGTCTTAGTTTCCAGTATTAAAGCTTGCACTTGCAGCGTGGCTCAGTGGAAAGAGCCTGGGCTTCCGAGTCAGAGGTCCCGGTCCGCCGCTTTGTCAGCTGTGTGACTCTGGGCGAGTCACTTAACTTCTCTGTGCCTCAGTTACCTCATCTGTAAAATGGGGATTAACTGTGAGCCTCACGTGGGACAACCTGATTACCCTTGTATCTACCCCAGCGCTTAGAACAGTGCTCTGCACATAGTAAGCGCTTAACAAATACCAACATTATTATTATCACTAGCATGTAAATACTGACTTGCCCTGCCTCGTTTTCATAGAAAACCAAAAAGCCACCATTCTTTGCCTTTGCCTCGTTGTTTGGAAATAGAGATGAGATGTAAAAGGGGATATTTTTCTGAAATGTGTATTCTTGGCCTACGGCAAAGGCAGGTGTACATCTGATTGAGCAATGCAGAATCACAACTTATCAGATAAGAACCACTGATCTGAAGATAAGTGCTTAATTGCTTTGGCAACATTTAAGCCACACCTTTTTATGGACCATGGTTCATTTAACACTTTTTTTTGTAAACTCTGACTTGTAAATAGTTTTTGTGTGTATCTCTTATAAGATTACAAAGTAATTTTTAAAACAACTTCACATTTTCTGAAATGTAGGTTTTTGAGCACACGTTAAACCTTAGTTTTTCCTGTAAACTGTAACTCTATAGGATGTTTCCCATATTTATCTTTGAATATTTGCCCAACTCATTTGGAGCAATTATAATCTTTGATATTGTCTGGTCAAAGTGGCACAATTAATGAAACAAAGAGGGGAAACTTTTTAAAGTCCCTTTCCTCAAAAACACTTTGTCACCCACAGTATATAGTTAAGAGAGAGATAATAAAAGCACTTGTCCTAGAAGACATTGAGAAGTAAGTGAAAGACAACTTTTTCGAGTAACAGGACTCCCTGACCCAAGCCAAGTAAACTTGGTTGAATGGGCTTCGTTTCTCACGCTAGGATCTAAAATGCCAGATAGCATTCCTGAGAAGTTGTGGTTGGGAATTGTAGCAGTCAATCAATGCTGTTTATTGAATGCTTATTGAGTGCAGAGCACTGTACTGAGTATTTGGGGAAGTACAGTGGTTCCTTTCTCTACCTTCGCTCTGAACTGCACCTATGTAGCGATTCTTATCTCTCCAATCCCAACAGCAAATCTAGCAGTAAATGCCTCTTTTCAGAAAAAGTCATTTCAAAAGAACAAGGGGCTTGTTATCAATGGGAATAAAAGCCTTTTGTGACTTGGCTCCTGAGAATCAACAGTCAGAGAACCCAAGGTTGATATTCTTTGCCATCTTCATTAGCCAGGACCAGGGAACGTTCACTACAGGAAATAACTCCAAACATAGACAGTCCTCCGGTAACGTGGATAGACAAAATCACGGGTTACCCACAAACCTCATCTTGTTTAACCGATAGTTTCAACCTCCTCCACCAACTAACCTTTTACCATAGAAGAAAAAGATGGATTCATTTGAGTTTCACCTTCTCTCCCTTTCCGCTGAAGGTGGTAAGGAGCAGAGGTCCCATGGCCAGGAAACAGGAAAGGGGTATAAACTACAAATTGGATAGCCCTCATCTGCCCCTGAAGAAGCACTTGGGAGAGTACCGTACCAAGGAGTTGGTAGATACATTCCCTGCCCACAAGGAGCTTTCAGGTCTAGCGGGCTGCGTGGCTCAGTGGAAAGAGCCAGGGCTTGGGAGTCAGAGGTCATGAGTTCGAATCCCGGCCCTGCCGCTTGTCAGCTGTGTGACTTTGAGCAAGTCACTTCACTTCTCTGGGCCTCAGTTCCCTCATCTGTAAAATGGGGATGAAGACTGTGAGCCCCACGTGGGACAACCTGATCACCTTGTATCCCCCCTGTGCTTAGAACAGTGCTTGGCACATAGTAAGCGCTTAACAAATACCACCATTATTATTATTAAGTTAGGTCACAGTAGTGCAGACTGAGGCCCAAAGAAAGATAGCTGCTGGAAAATTCACTATCCTGCCCATGGGGTCCACGTTCTTCAAGTGTGGTGAGTGAAAGAAAGCTCACTAGAGGAGGGTTGTGTCGAGGAAAATTACTACATTTTGGCTTCCAGAATAATAATAATAATAACGTTGGTATTTGTTAAGCGCTTACTATGTGCTGAGCACTGTTCTAAGCGCTGGGGTAGACACAGGGGAATCAGGTTGTCCCACGTGGGGCACACAGTCTTAATCCCCATTTTACAGATGAGGTAACTGAGGCACCGAGAAGTTAGGTGACTTGCCCACAGTCACACAGCTGACAAGTGGCCGAGCCGGGATTTGAACTCATGACCTCTGACTCCAAAGCCCGAGCTCTTTCCACTGAGCCACGCTGCTTCTCAGAATAAACCCAAAGCTCAAATGGGGATCTCAGATCCAGAACTCCTTTACCGTTGATATGGGAGAAGAAGCCCAAGATAGCCTTTTGCTTGCCTGATGGATTATCGGACTCCCACTCTAGGCGGTAAGCTCGTGGTGGGCAGGAACCGTGACTCTTGTATTTTATATTGTGCTCTCATAAGCGCTTAATACGTTGCTCTATACAAAGTAAGCACTCAGAAAATACCATTGATTAAACCCTATACTCACATCAGGTGTGTGTAAAAGCATCTTCCTACAACAGGTGAGCACACTGGAGGATTATAAATAAGGAAATCTTGAACAACAACTTCCATTTAGATCATGAAATGCCCTGCAAAGAGTAAACCAGATAATCTTGTCTTAATAATACTGATATTTCTCTTGGAGGGAGTATCTGTTGACTTTCGAGGAGAGCCTCTGTAACACTCTGTCTTCTTGACCACTATAATAATCACTCTAAACCAATGTTAGATTCTCCTGGACCTAGATCTGCCTTAAATCTCCACAGCCGCTTCTACTTTCCAGGTTTCCTTGGATTTACTAGTTAAGATATTAAACACGACACAAAGGTAGTCTTTAAAAAGTTAAGTACATCCATGTATCGCCCTGATATTCCACCCCCAGCTCAGTGCAGCATAAGGCAATAAGGTCTTAATTTATTCTTCTTCTGAATGAGTCGAATGATATGTTTTAGGTGAACTAACTTTTCCCTCCATCTGACAATGTCTTCAGTTGCTTTTCTCCTCCTCTCTGAGTCACCTCGAAGTTGACTCCAGGGGAGTCAGTGATGGTATTGGTGTCCTGCTGATACTGTCTGGGGAATTTGCTTTTTAGCCGTCATAAACAGTAGAAGAAGAAAAAAACATAAAGTGGCAACTGTTTAATTTTTTTTTTTTAAGGTACAGTAATCGTGGTTAACTTTGTCTCGGCACAGCAACTAAAAGATAGCCTGCTTTCAATAACATGTTACGTGGGTGGAAAAGATACGCTAGGAAGTCCTGTGAAGTTAATATTTGTGTCCTAATTTGGATTTGCTTAGTATCTTCAGTGAGCGTTTCCTACCTTCCTGTTGCTTTTCAGATCATGTAGCATAGTGACATAGTATGATGGTGGGCAATAAAAAAATTCAAGGCAATCCTGGTTGTGCCACAAAGAACAGGAATGGGGACGGAAAGCATTTAACCTGTACTAATGCTGACTTAATCTGTTTCCCAGGATGCAATAGGAGCCATGTTATAAAATACTTTCAGTGGAAAGCAAATTGTAACTACAGCAAAGTATTTCAGTCTTCAATCCCTTACAATCTAATTGTGTATATTCTGTTCAGGTACTTTGGCATGAAATTTATGCTTCCCATAACAAAACTAATCTACTTCCGTACTTTCCTTCAGGCCCTAGTTAAGAATGACAGAAACCTCTGCTTGGAAAACAGTTTGTTAAATTATAGCACTCTGTAGGATAAAAATTTAATAACGATTGATAGCGAGCTCATTTTTCAAAGCCCCATGCACCTTTTCCCATCTAATGGCCCGTGACCTTAGGACCCATGGAAGTGACAGACTTGTCTTAAACTCTGATAAACCTAAATATTCTCAAAGACCGTCTCAAATATTTTGAGTTTGTTTCGCATTCCCTCAGCCATTGGTGATTAACCCGCAACCTAGGTTTTGAAATAAGATTTCAAGACTCTTTTTTTTTTCCTTTTTGGTATTTGTTAAACATTTACTCTCTGTCAAGCGTGAAATAAGCGCTGAGGTAGATGCAAGTGCATTAGGCCAGATACACTCCCTGGACCCACAGACTCCCTCCTGCCAGGTAAGGGCAATAAAGGAGGGCCGATGTTGGCAGGGAGGGGCAGAGAGGTTCTCTGGGCTCCCCAAAGAAAACCCAGACCCCACCCTTCATGCAGGTATGGAAAGAACCCCCAGCATCATTTGCTGAACCCGAAAGGCACACTACACCCTGTCCAAGCTGATTATGAACAACAAGCACCCAAGAATAGTGAGCTGGGCTCAGCTGTGGCTACTGCATAACCTGTAATGTCTAAGCCCGTCATACCAGTTGAAATCCCAAAAATGACTTTTATTTTTCTATTTAATAGCATTTAAGTGCTTACTATGCGCCAGGCACTGTACTTAGCACTGGAGTAGATAGAAGGTTATCAGGTTGGACGCAATCCATGTCCCACGTGGGGCTCACGTTCTTAATCCCCATTTTACAGATGAGGTAACTGAGGTACAGAGAAGTGAAGTGACTTGTCCAAAGTCACACACAGCAGGGAAGCAGCAGATCCAGGATTAAAACCCAGGTCCTTCTGACTCCCAGGCCCAGGCTTTATCCACTAGGCCTCGCTACTTCTCTAACTCAGTAGTTAAGAACAAGAAGTCCACCCATGAAGTATTTCAGGCGGTTCTTCTGGGGTCCAAACTGCTGCTGATAGTTGTCTACTCCACAAAGTTGTGCAGGGTGGAGTAACATCTATTTTTCACAAAATAAAATGGACCGATTTTGTTTACTAAGGCGTAGAATGGTGGCATTTCTGAGGAGTTGGCTAGAGGAATCCAAATGGTGCTAGAACAGATCATCCAAAAACATCTGAAGAATGAGTCATATCCAACTCCATTCCAGAACTGTGAAAGGAGTAAAACGAGCAGGATTGCAGACATTTAAAATGCTCTGGTTAGCAATGCTAATTTTATGCTGTTATTTGAGATTTAATTTGGGCAAGTTATAATTTCAGAAATTGTAGTTGAAAGTGATAAAAACTGGAGAGATTGGGGTCTTTGTTTTTCCTTGAAAATTGATCAGGAACATCAGTTTTGAAAGCAGTGTTCATGTTAGTGAGATGAGATCGAAGGACCTGAGCTGCAATACCTAGTAGCCTGGAACCGTGTAATAAAGTAAATCCTGTTGTTGTTGTTTTGGTTTTTTTTTTTTAAAAAAACCCTAATACTATTGCTGAAACTGTTGATAGTTTGTTGTTCTAGTTCCTTATAATCAAAATGAATGTTGTATTAGAAGCTTAAGTGACTTAGGTAACCCTTATATTAACTGAAGGAAATAGAGCCATAGGAAAACAACTTTTGTACCGACTTTGATGAAGAAAAGCAGGTGGCAACTAGCTCAGTCGTAAAATATAATTCCACCTTTTTGTTTTATTTCTTTTGTTCAACTTATTCCATTGGGAAATCAGTTTGAGTGTGGATAGAAGGGGATTAAATTTTTATTTATGCTTTGCTAAGTCTGAAAAGATTTCTGAGTAACAATCCTAGAAAAAGCACGTATTCCTGGAGGTGTGCTGTCAGTTGCTCAATGGTATTTATTGAGTGCATACCATGTGCAGAACACTGTACTGAGCTCTCAGGAGAAAACGGTGCAACAGAGTTAGCAGACATTTTTCCTGCCCTCAGTGAGTTTACAGTCCAGGAGTCCCTCAGGCTTCAGTTCTGAGTGCCCTTCTATTCTCCCCGTATACCCACTCCCTTGGAGGACTCATTAGCTCCCTTGGCTTCAATTACCACCTCTACGAGGATGATTCCCAAATCTACCTATCCAGCCATGATCTGCCTCCTTCTCTGTAATCTTGTATTTCCTATTTCCTTGAAGATATCTCTACTTGGCTGTCCTTCACGTCCCCTCAAACTTAACACGCCTAAAACAGAACTCCTTATCTTCCCACTCAAACCCTGTCCTCCC
The DNA here is from genome assembly GCF_004115215.2 of Ornithorhynchus anatinus. Classification (NCBI taxonomy): domain Eukaryota; kingdom Metazoa; phylum Chordata; class Mammalia; order Monotremata; family Ornithorhynchidae; genus Ornithorhynchus; species Ornithorhynchus anatinus. The sequence goes on along the minus strand of NC_041732.1, from coordinate 11,966,076 downwards.
CGTGTCACTGTAGACAGCATCACCATCCTTCCTGTCTCGCAAGCCCGTCACCTTGCTGTTGTCCTCGACTCATCTCTTGTCGTTCAGCCCACATATTCAATCTGTCACTAAGCCCTGTCGGTCCAGCCTCCACGACATGGCTAAAACCCACCCTTTCCTCTCCATCCAAACTGTTACCCCATTAATCCAACCACTTATCCTATCCCACCTTGATTACTGAATCAGCCTCTTTACTGACCGACCGACCTCCTGTCTCTCCCTTCGCCAGTTCTTTCTTCACCTTGCTGCCGGGATCATTTTTCAGCAAAATGGTTCAGGCCGTACTTCCCCACTCCTCAAAAACCTCCAGTGGTTGCCCATCCACCTCCGCATCAAACAAAAACTCCTTACTGTCGGTTTTAAAGCATTCGGTCATCTTGCCCCTTCCTATCTCACATCCTGATTTTCCTGCTACAACCCATCCCGTACCCTCAGCTCCTCTATTGCCTGCCTACCCTCTGTACCTTGATATTGTCTATCTCGCCACCGACGTCTCTCTCACGTCCCGCCTCTGGCCTGGAACGCCTTCCCTCTTTGCATCCGACAGTTACTATCCCCACCTTCAAAACCGTATTGGAAGGCACATCTCCAAGAGGCCTTCCCTATCGAAGCCCTCATTTCCTCTTCTCCCACCCCCAGCCAGTTGTATTTATTGAACCCTTACTGTGTGCGGAGCACTGTACTAAGCACTTGGGAGAGTACAATATAATAGACACATTCCCCACGCCCACCGAACTTAACAGTTGAGGGGGAGACACATTGATATGAATGAATAAATAAATTACAGATGGGTACATAAGTGCTGTGGAGCTGGGAGTGGGAGTGAATAAAGGGAACAAATCAGAGGGATGCAGAAGGAAGTGGAAGAAAAGGAAAAGAGGGCTTAATGTGGATCTGAGACTTGGATTTACCGCCGCTACTCACCCCTTCCCCAGCCCCACAGCACTCATGTATCCATAATGTATTGCTTTATATTAATGTCTGTGACCCCGTCCAGACTACAGGCTCATTGTGGGCAAGGAATATATCTGTCAGCTCTGTCGTACTTTCTCAAGCGCTTAGTACAGTGCTCTGCACACAGTAAGCGCTCAATAAATACGATTGAATGAATGAATGTACTCAATAAATATGACTGATTGATCAAGATCTGTTACCGTGATAGCACCTCTCGGCATTCTCCAGTTGAGGCTTCTGAAAGGAGAAAGTAAAGCAAAAATTCTGTCCATTAGGAAGAAATTTGGATTCTCCTTTCTCATTTTTACCGCCCTCCATTCCCCCATTTTCTTGCCCATTAAAAAGGCGGAATTATTTTAAGTGTACAGTACTTAGCACTGGCAGAAGTGCCCTTAGGCTAAAGACAGCCTCTGTTAATGGTGACTAAAGCAGTTCAGCTCTTTCCAAATTCTACAGGATTTTATCCTCCCTCCATTTTCCCTTCCTCTTCTTCTTCCTCCTCCTCTCCCCCCTCCCTCTAACACCATGTTTCCAGCTGCCGGGTTGGCAGAACCCAAAGCCTTTGTTACGGTGATTGTCAGATCTCACTAATGTCTACAGTTTGCCCAGGTTTACCTCGAGGCTAATTTCTGTAGTTTTAATAACTTCAGATTTCCCTTTAAAATGGTTTCAGAAGCAGTTTTTCTACTATACTAATCTGATATTTGTATGACAAATCTGATATACAAATATTGATATACAAATCAGTTTATCAATAGCTTTTTTTCCATCCCCCAAAATAGGGAGATGCATAGTGTGGCTGAATTTTTCTTCTATTCAGTCAACATAAATTTGTCCTTTGTACCATGAAGTAAATTCCAGTGTGTGGCCCCGGGCCCATCACCATGCCATTTAAAGGTATCAGTGATGTCACTGGAAATTGCTGCTAATTAAATTGCTGTGTGAAGAGTTCTGCTTGCACGAACTGGCTTTTGACTAGTTTGAACCAAAATGCAAGAAAGGGAACTTCTCTGAAAAGGTAGGCAGGTTTATGAATATTGCAGTGCGTGATATTAGCCTTCCTTTGCATTCGTTTGCTGGTTTTGTTTCTTTGCCATGCCTTTAAATGTCACATATTAGACAAGCGCCATCATTTCAATATCAGCTCCTCACATTCATCGTTACTGGGTAACATACAACTATGCAATTCCCATGTCGCAAAAATCCCTTCAGGTTGATCACTCTCAACTTTATATTTTAAATGTGAATGTCATTGCTCGGGATTCTTAAAAGTAAATGCCAGTCCATAAATGGACTAGATTAGATAGATTAGAAGCACTGTACATTTTTTTCCTCCCACTTACAAAACTTATTTTTAATTCTCCAAATTACCTGATGGATTAAACTTCATATTTTGCTCCAAATTTAAAGCTTATTTTCCTTTTCAGGAGGAGGCACAGTTTGATGGGTCTCTTATTAGTTCTAACTTTGGAGATTTCTTTCTTTTACTGTTGCATCACAGTGTGACCTAAATGTAAACCTATATCTTTTGAGAAGTAAAGTTTGATTAAATTTGAGAAAGAATGGGACACTGTTCTCTGGGACAGTATATTGAAACAAATTTAAACCCACAAAGAACTATCAACTCCTTCCCCTCTAGATGTTTTACTCTAACCCCCGAGTACAATTCCAGTAAACATGTGCTTAAAACGCTTTCAGCGGTATACTGCTTAATCGAGACATGCACTTATCCACCACCTACATTTTTTTAGCCTGCATTTCACAGTGGATTTAAAATGCAAGTCAAAAGTAGGTTCCCACAGCAACCCTAACTTCTCTCCTTGTCAGGATAGACCGCACATCCGTATATAGTTCTTAATGCCTGGAGCACCATATGCGGGCAAGATAAAAACAAATGTGCAAAGCTGCCCGGGTTCTGGTTGCTGTGGGAACAAGAGCTTTGAATTGCTTGACTCCTACATTTAATTTCTTGAGCATACTGCTAATTAGCATGTAAAAAGTAGTCCTCCCGAAGATCCTGAAACATTTAGTCCGAATTCACCCTTGTCCCCTGATCCGAGAGAGATAGCTGATGCGGAAGCTGGTTTGTGATTGGCAGTCTGATGTTGGACTCAGTTTAAAATACTGAAAATATTGCCCAGAAAATGCTCCCCTTGTTGTTAATGTTGAGCCTTTTTCCAAAGCTCTGTGAGGCGGGGGAGGTGTTCATTAAATCATCTGTCAGTGGAGCAGCCAAAACAGCTACAAATAATGATAATCATGGTATTAAGCACTTACTATGTTCCAAGCACTGTACTAAGTGCTGGGTAAGTACAAGATCGTCAGGTCCTACATGAGGCTCACAGTCTAGGAGGGCAAATGGGTACTGAATCCCCATTTGGAAGCTGAGAGAAATGAGGCACAGAGAAGTGAAATGACTTGTCCCTGGTCACACAGCAGACAAGTGGCAGAGCTGGGATTAGAGCCCAGATGCTCTGACTCCCAGGCCTGTGCTCTGTCCACTAGGCCATGCTGCTTCTGTGTTCATACAGATGTTTAGTGTGTTTATGAAGGAGGCTATGTGTAAACACTGGGACTCGACTAGCCTAAATCCCAGATGCAGAGATTTGGAAAGTCTCACAGAGCTGTGAAATCCATGTCTGAATAATATAAATAAGAAATCAGACTTGGCAGGATAGACAAAAAGGAAAAGAAATGAGCATAGTGTGAAGCTTGGATGGGATTGAGGGGGTGAAAGTCAAGGGAATAGTTTGCCAAGTCTGGTGTATTTGGAAAGAAGTCTCTTCGCCCCTCCACTAACTGTGGTATTTATTAATTGCTTACTATAAGTCAAACAACAGTATTTATTGAGCACTGACTTTAAGCAGAACACTGTACTAAGCATTTGGGAGAGTATAATGCAACAGAACTGATATGGGCCAAGCCCTGTACAAAGCAGTTGGGATAGATGCAGATAATCAGTGTGGACGCAGTCCCTGCCCCACAAGGAGCTCACAGTCTAAGTGTGAGGAAGGACAGAAGAAATAACTTAATCCCCATTTTACAGATGAGGAAAATGAAGCCTAGAGAAGTTAAATGACTACCCAAGGCCACACAACAGGCAAGGGGCAGAGCTGGGATTAAAACCCAGTCTCTTAATTCCCGGTCCTGCGCTCTTTCCACTAGACAAGGGAGGGGTAGTTCATGAATCACATGTGTGCATGGAAGATTTATACAGCCTCCATATATCTAAATATTCATAGTATAGTGCTCTGTCTACAGTGAGTACTAGATAAATACCATTTATTTTTAGGGAATGAATGGCAGCCAAGAATTAGTCTTGTGTGTCCCAAACTGCATTGCAGCACAGACATGAGTGCTGTTTCCTGTTGAGCGGATCCATCAGCGATATTTATTGAGCGTTTACTGTGCAGAGCTCTGTCTGTAGCTCTTAGGTGACCAAGCTGACTTCCAGCTGGGAGGTACCACAGTCCTTTGTTCAGTTTCTTTGAGAGATTCTCCATGCTCTACAGCCGTGCACTCATTAGGTCAAATAGTGTAGCGCTTTGTCACTGCATCAAATCACTCACACCTACTAAGTAACATTGAATTATCAGCGTTTGAGAGAGAGCTAAGGGACGCACTATTAGCAAGAAGGAAAATGCCACCAGAAAAGAGAGCGTGACCTGAATTCTAGAGGTGGGAAAAGGCCTGTGCTATGATGGTAGAAATTAAGCTTCTCTAGTCTCAAGGGATCCTGTTGATTGGGAGATAGCTTGAAAAGCCAGTAGTCCAATGTTTTGTGAAGATGTTTGATTATCTGGTAACATGGACTAGTTGAGATTTTTGATATGTGTTGGGCATCCAGATTTCCACGATTGATATTGTGGCAGCCACGCTGTTGAAGCAACGTGACCTAGTGGAAAGAACGTGGGCCTGGGAGTCGAAGAACTGGGTTCTGATCCCGGCTCCACCCCCTGTCTGCTGTGGGACTTGGGACAAGTCACTTGGCCTCTCTGGGCCTCAATTACCTCATCTTTAAAATGGAGATTAAGATGATGAGACCTAGGTGGGACAGGGACTGTGTCCAACCTGATTATCCTGTATCTACCCCAGTGCTTGATACAGTGCCTGGCACACAGTGTTTAATAAATACCATTTAAAAAAAATTAGTTCCTTGTGTTAACATAGACTTCATCTTCAAGATCATCAGTAATATCGGTGCACCTTTAACATTATCAGAGATAAAGGTGACATGAAGCCATTCCCACTCGTCACATCTTTGTGACTCCGTCTCTCTCAGTCCAATCTCTGTGTGACGGCTACCATACGGGCAGCACTCAAGAGGCCATGAGTTACTAAACATGGTTTTCATCAGAATAAGCAAAAATCACCGAGAGCTCACTCTGCTGCCGAAGTAGGCATCCTGAGTACTGTGCTGTAAAATGCAGCTCTTCCCTTCGAAGAAATTTCAGTCGAAGTCTGTAGGAGGGGAGTGGAAAAAGTGCAAGGCCCCCTGAGGGGAGGGGGAAATCTTTTCTTATTTATAGAAAAGCAGGAAAGAGAAACATCCTCTGTAGGCAAAAGGGCAGTGGTGACTCTGACAAAAGCCTTTGGCAATAGACTCAGACAAAATTACAATAATGATGTCTTCAGGTTATGAATAGGATGAAAAAATTTGTGACTTGTGTATTGATTATACAAGTAGCAACCTTGGAAAGAATTTCCCAAAACTAGTCTTCCAGAATTATTCTACTGCCTCCATTCCTGAAGCCAACTGAGTCCCAGCCAAATGTCTTGGATGTTATTTTTAATACTATTTAAGTGCTTACTATGTGCCAGGCACTGTACTGAACTCTGGGGTAGATATAAGCCAGTCAGGTTGGACACAATACGGTCCCACATGGGGCTCCCAGTGTTCATCTCCATTTTACATGTGAAGGAACTGAGGCACAGAGGAAGTGAAGTGACTTGCCTGAGGTCACACTGCAGACAAGTGGCAAAGCTGGGATTAGAACTCAGGTCCTTCTGACTCCCAGATCTGTTCTCTGTCCACTCGGCAAAACTGCTTCTCATGCACCCTTCCCCATCTCCCCTCAAAAGCATTCTTAACTATGACAGTAATCATTACCGTCATAATGATTACATGATTATGGCATTTGTTAAGCACTTTTCTGTGGGCTTAGCCCTAGGGTAGTTACAAAATAATCAGGTTAGACACAGTCTCTGTCCCCTACGGGCCTCACAGCCTAAGCAGGAGGAAGAATGGATTTTGAATTCCCATTTTACATATGAGGAAATGGAGGCACTAAGAAGTGAAGCGACTTGCCCAAGGTCACACAACAGCCAAATGACAGACGACGATCAGAACTGAGATCGTCTGATTCATAGGCCTGTGCTCTTTCTACTAGTCAACACTGTTTCCCAGAGAAGCACTTTACTCCTCCTCCTCCCTTTCGCCCCCACCCCAAAAAAACAACAGGAAAGGGTTGATACTGGAACTCCTATTCAGATTCCTCTAGAGTCTTTGAACGACCATCCTTGTCCGTCCCGGGGCCGTGTTGACAAAAGCACATGTTTTGGGGGTATCCGAGGTCATGCGGCTGAGGAATGGGGACCTGGATTCTAAACTTGGGTGCATATTTGAGATCTTCTCCTTTGACCTCTTTTCTCCCTACCTTTTCTGTATTTCCTCCCCTCTTTCTATTGTCCCCTTTAGTGGGGATGGGGAATGAATATGGCAAGGCAGTAGCCGTAGCCCCCTCTTACCAGTGCCTGACTCCCTTCCTCAGTGGGGCTCTTTCACGGAAAGATCAGGAGGAGCATCCCTATTTGGGTCTCCCACCAGCATCACACACTTAACATGTTCAAAACGGAATTCCTCATCCTCCCACCTAAATCCCCATCCTCCAACTATCTTTCTCATCATTATAGACAGCACCACTAGCCTCCCCTTCTCACAAGCCCCTAACCGTGGCATTTTCCACGACTCATCGCTCTCAATTCAACCCACAGTTTCAGTCTGTTCCCAAATCCTAATGGTTCTGCCTTCCCAGCATCTCTAAAATCCGCCCTTGCCTCTCCATCCAAACTGCTACCCTGCTGGCCCAAGCACTTATCACGACTACTCCACCGGTCTCCTTGTGGACCTCCCTGCCTCCTGTCTCTCCCCACTCTATTCCTCATTTCCCTCTGCTGCCTGGATCATTTCTCTTTTAAAAAAAAAAATTCAATCCATCTCTTCCCATTGCTCAAGAACCCCTAGTGATTGTCCATTCACCTCTGCATCAGACAGATTCCTTATTATCAGCTTTAAAGAACTCAAGCAGCCCTCCCCCTCCTATCTTAACTGATTTCCTACTACGACCTATCCTGCAAACTTTGCTTTTCTTAGGCTAACTTACTGACTGTACCTGATTACCATCTGTCTCACAACCAACTCCTTTCCCCCCGCTCCGTGGCAGCCGGTATTCCTGTTAGACTCTAAGCCTTTCTATATCACCCTTGCTGTTGGATTCACTCTCTTTATTCACCCCTCCCTCAGACCCACAGCACTGATGTCCATAACCCTAATTGATTCATATTAACATTCATCTCCCTCTCTAGACTAAGCTCCTTGTGGGCAGGGTACTTGTCTTCCGACTCCAATGTTTTGGACTCTCCCAGGTGCCCAATACAGTGCTCTGCACACAGTAAATGCCCAATAAGTACCATTGATTGATGGATTATTGTTTCCACAATGTTGACCCACCAGGGAGAGAGTTGGCATGAAACAGGGCAGTTTATAAATCGCTTGAATCACGTCCTCTAAACTGAAGCTCCTTGTGGGCAGTGAATGTGTCATTTGATTGCCATACTCTCCCAGTCGCTGAGTACGATACTCTGCACCCAGTAAGCGCTCAATAAATACGATTGAATGAATGAATCCTCCCTCTGGCCTGCAACTCTGTCCCCCTTCATATCCACCAGACCCACCTTAGAAGTCTAATTTAAAATCCCATCTCCAAGAGGCCTTCAACTAAGCCCTCCTTTCCCGTACTCCCTCTCCCTTCGTCACCCATTCACTTGGATCTGTATCCTTAGTTCATTCTACATTCACCCCACCCTCAGCCCCACAGCACTTACGTACACATTCGTAATTTGTTTTAATGCCCGTCTCCCCTTCTAGAGTGTAAGCTCGTGGGCAGGGGACATATCTACCAACTCGTGTATTCTCTCAAGTGCTTAGTACCGAGTTCTGCCTACGGGAAGGGCTCAATAAATACCATTGATTAAGCCCAGCACTATCATTAGCCTTCTGTGTGGCTTGGGACAAGACAGTTCTCTGCACCTCAGTGCCCTTAACTGGAAAATTGCGATCAGATACATGCTGTCTATACCCCTTAAACTCTGCGCCTTATGTGAGACAGAGACTTTGCCCCATCAGATTATAGGTATATGTACCCCTGCCCTTAGGGCAGTGCTTGGCCCAAAGTAAGCATTTAATAAATACCGTAATTATTTTTACTGACCTCAGGAGTGTCTGAGGGATGCAGAATGTTGGCCGCTTATTTTGATTTGCCACGTGCAGCTTGTCTTGAGGGTTTTTTTGCTAAGCCTAACTGTCCTGAAAAATCACTCAGTGGAAAGAAACATAATGACAAACTCCTCCTTCCCCCACCCCCCTCCCCAAAATTCACAAGAAAGAACATAGGGAAAGCACTGGTGGCAAAATTGAATGAATTTTGCATACAAAATGTATATCGCCCTCTTCTTTCTCTCCACTCCCTGCATCCCAGGCAGCCACCCCTCTCTTTTGGCTTAAATCACTTTTACCACTGGCATAACAGTGTTGCCTTTATGGGGGCGGGGAATGTGTCTGTTACAGTGTACTCTTACAAGACCTTAATACAGTGCTCTGCACAGAGTCAGCACTCAGTAAATACAGTTGATTGATTTGACACCCCATCTTCGGAGCCAGGACTGCAGCTGTCGAACTTAACTGGAGAGAGCTTGGCGGTACTGGTGAGGGCCCTCGTGGGAGCTTGGAATTGCAACTCCTTACAAAGTTCCCCGTTGCCCTCTCTGACGGAAGAAAGCAAAGTCTTTGTTGCTCTTTCCTCAGTAGTTCTGATGGGAGCACACAGCAGTTGTGATCCAATTAGATACCCTAACAGGCGCAGTTATTTGAAAAACTTTACCCAACCTTCAAGTAGATTTTCATCCTCCCCGGGAATTTTCCCATCACTCAGTGTGACTTGTTGACATATTCCCATGAATAATGTAGGGTCTGTCTGAAGAACTGTAGCGACAATTCGGAGGGGCCCGTCACCGTTGGCAGCTTTACATCTCTGCCTCTCTGTCATCACGGCCCCTTTATTCAGCCTGAGCCTCTGAGACGCTTCACTGCAAGACACGATTGTGTGTTTGGAGCGGGCGGGAGCCGAAAGTTATTCAGCTCGGCTTCATAACCCAGCTTTACAGTACAGAATGCTTGATGAATCTATCATGAGATCCACAGTTGGGGAGCTGGCAGAAAAAAGAACTTTCTGGGTAAAAACGGAAGCAGCGTGGCCTAGTGGAAAGAGCACGGGTCTGGGAGTCAGAGGGCGGGAATTTTAGTCCCGGCTCTGCCACTTGCCTGCTCTTGTAACCTTGAGCAAGTCACCCCACTTCTCTGGGCCTCAACTGTAACACGGGGATTCAAAACCTGTTCTCCTTCCCGGCCCCAAAGCACTTATGTACATATCTGTAATTTATTTAGATTAATGTCTGACTCCCTCGCTAGACTGTAAACTTGTTGTGGGCAGGGAGTGTCTCTGTTTATTGTTACGTTGTTCCGCCCCAAGTGCTTAGTACAGTGCTCTGCGCACAGTAAGCGCTCAATAAATACAAATGACTGACTACTTAGACTGTACGCCCCAAATGGGACAGGGACTGTGTCCAACCTGATTACCCCAGCACTTAGAACAATGCTTGATACCTAGTAAGCACTTAACAAATACCCAAGTAATATGGTATTATTATTATTATTATTATTAATAATAACATGAAGCTGTAGACCATCTCATCACCGTAAACCCTTAACTCTCACAAGGAAAGAGATACTTTAACAGCCTTTCTCACTGGCGATTTTTGTGTATCTGACAGGCGGCAGCAGGCATCCTGTGCTACGTGGGAGCCTATGTCTTCATTACTTACGACGACTACGATCATTTCTTTGAAGACGTGTACACGCTCATTCCCGCCGTTGTGATCATAGCTGTAGGCACGCTCCTTTTCATCATCGGACTTATCGGATGCTGTGCCACAATCCGAGAAAGCCGTTGTGGACTAGCAACGGTGAGTTGGCCCCGGCTGAGGGTGGGTCAGAGATATATCTGTGAACAGTATTTAAGAAGGGTAAATCTTCCCCCTCCTCTATTCTTTTTACAGGAAACTTGCTAGCTTCTGAGTTCAAAGGAACACGAAACAGTTTAGAAATACGATAATTGTCTCCTTTCATATTTTAGGTGCCTCCTTTTAATTCGTGTGCTCTCATTTTTCTCCCTTTCTCATTGCAGTTTGTGATCATCCTCCTCTTGGTTTTTGTCACAGAAGTTGTCGTCGTGGTTTTGGGTTACATTTACCGAGCAAAGGTGGGTCCGCTAAACCTGCAATTTGCACTTTCTTTTGCCATGAAATGAATACGGTCCTGGTCGAATAATTTATATAAAAGTAGAAACAGGCTTACTCTCCTCGCCCCACTTCATGCTTTCTACTATCTTAATGCTTTTGGAAAATTCTTTTTGTGGAAGTTATTTGACATTTGTGCTATTTTGTGTGGTTTTTCATTGTTTTTCTTTTTCTCAGCCTACAAATTCTGCATGGAGTGATTTGTTCTGTGGGTTTGGGGATTTCGAGTGGTCCGATTTTCATAAACTGATGAAGGACCGGCTTTGCGGCATCCTCCCAAATTGATTTGCTTTTGGTTTTGTGGGGAAATCTGGCCTGGTCACTGTGGGTTAAAGATTATCTGTTTGAGAAGGCAAAAACATATGAACTCCATTTTAAATTCTTGCCAGTTGAGGAGATTAAAATCCTACTTTTGTTTGAAACGTGGGTAGTTAAATTTTCAGGTTCTCAAAAATTATGCTGAGACACATAAAGGTAAAATTTATTTAAGGATCAAAAAGATTAAGCTTCTTTCTGAGGCCTCTTTAACTAGTTCTGAAAATGCACTTGCTGGCATGAAACTTAAGGATTTAAACTGCTTTAATTTTAGAATTATCAGCTTGTGTTTGGAACCAGGGATGAGGGCGTTCTTCATAGAGCCATTCTAGTTCCCTAATATCTTCATTACAGCCTCGAGTCTGTAACACGATAGGCAACTTAATATTAAAACCTCCACAGCGGTCGGTCGGCCTGAAACTAATTTAGTTGTTTGCTGACCTTGGAGGAATGTTCTAATGTAGAATTAGAGTGTGGTCAGAGTTCAATAAAAGTTAGCATGCAATAAAGTAGCAAAGCATCAAAAGACTTTTTGTAGCCCTAAGAGGCCAATTTTTTTCCCCTAAGGGTATTTTAAATATACTTAGTTCTGCCATAGTGCACATTCTCAATATATGTGCTTTGGCTAGAACATCGGGAATTAGAGATTGTTCATGCATCCAACGCCCGTCAACCTGTTTGAATATTGCATTCGGTGGTGGAGAGGGGAACGCTGTGGGCTCACAGAATCAGAACGGGCACATTATGTCCTCCTGGAACCTGATGATTACTCCTCTGAGCTGATGGAGGGATGTGAATTAGTCAGAAACCCCTGATGGAAGTTTGACCCATTAACAGTCATGTTGTGTTAAAATAGTGACTCCGCCACCCTCAGGAGAGCAGAAATGTTCTTGTCTTCTAGACTGTAAGCTCTTCGGGGACAGGAGTCACTTCTACCAACTCTTCCAAGTGCTTAGTTCAGTGTTCTGCCCTCAATAAATGCCACCGATGGATTGATTGGCATAGGTACAAATATAAAACAAAGGAATTTGACCATAGTTTATATGGCTTCCATTTCCTTAGTGCAAAATCATTTCATTTTAAACATTTGCTAAATTCTTGGGCATAACAGTAGCCCTGATCCCTGCTTGTTGTTCCACTCTTCCAATCTTATAAAATACCCCAAATAGCCGATCTAACCTGGACCTGTCTTGTCTTAGGCTGTCGAGTCGTCCCCATCCCATAGCGGCACCAGGGACAAATCTCTCCCAGAACTCCCCACCTCCATCTGCAGTGGTTGCGGTAGTGTATCCGTAGAATTTTCTTGGTAAAAAATCTTGAGTCTCCATCCTCGAGTCCCTTCCATGCAGCTGCTGCCCAGCCCAGGCGAGTTTTGACTTGTAGCAGATTGCCTTCCACTCTCTAGCCGCTGCCCAAGATAGGAATGGAATGGGTATGCCTCTGCTTGACTCTCCCTCCCGTAGACTGGTAGAGTACTGGAAACTCTCTAGGAGTGACCCTGAGAGGGGCTTCAGCCTGTCTAGTGATGCATTTAAATGGATTCAGAGTTGTTTCTTGAATTGCCATGTGCACGTGTCACTAAAGGAAGAGTCAGCACCGGGAAGGCGCAAAGACTCCCTCGTCCTCTTTCATCCTCCACACTTAAAATTCAGCTTTCAAATAAAATTCCCCATGCTGGGGTTGATTCTACCTACTCACTTTCTCTCCCTCAATGCTTCGTCTGAGCCAACTCCCCCAAAGGAGGATCTAGGAACGTGTCCTTGCATTTTGGATCGCAGGGCTCTCTGCGTTCCCTTTCTGAGTTACAAGAAAGGTAAAAGAAAGTGAGCCCTCGGGAAACGAGCCAAGCTAACTTTTGTCTTAAAAAAACGAAGGTAGGCGGTTTACAAAATGGGGCATCCCTCCTGAGGCTGCTTCTGCAAAGCTCCTTCTGTCAAGAGCTGGCCGTGCTACACTAAGAAGAGACGCACGGATGATACTTTCATAATCTATACATTTATCTGCTGCTGATACAGATGTCTCTAAGTTGCATTAATCAGAAGCCTCAAAACATGTGGGTTTTGGTTTGGCGGTTTTTTTTTCATTTCTTTCCAAGTATTGCATTAAAGTACTTCAACAACCTAGATGAAGAAGCTGTTCTTCAGGGACGGAAAATGCTGGCCGCTTTTCCTCCCCGTTTGGTTAGAGACTGAAAAATTCGCTTTTTGTTTTTCTTTAGGTGGAAAACGAGGTCGACCGCAGCATCGAGAAGGTGTACAGGGCCTATAATGGAACCTCTCCTGACGCTGCCAGTCGAGCTATTGATTATGTGCAGAGGCAGGTGAGCGTGTGGCAGCCAGATTGGTTTTAAGCAGAGGTAGCCCAGACCGCCACGTCTGGTGTGGAGAGCCTTTATTTGCCTGCCAGCTTCAGATTCACTCTCCGTTTTGTGGACGCTAGGCCCTCCAGCCACTCCTTTTTGAACCGAAGGGCAGTGCCTAGTGCAGAGAGTTGCCTGGATAATAAACTACGGAAGCCTGTGTGGCGGGATCGAGACTGTAAGCTCGTTGTGGGCGGGGAACATGTCTGCCAACTCTGTTTTAGTGTACTGTGTACCTTGCACACAGGAAACGCTAGATAAATACCATTGAGTGATGATTAAGGTGTCATGATGAGCGACGTAAATAGCAAGAATCCCTAAACATTTGCCACACTCTGGTTACCTGCCCAGTTTTCATTATTTAGAAGTGCCCAGTGGTAGATTTTGTTTTTCTGAAATCTGAAATATCAGCCTGTCAGAGTCTAGTGAGAGAGAAAATGCAGTGAAGTATCTTTTTTCTTGTGTTTTGGACTCCCCTCCCTCCCCCTCCAGCTGCGTTGTTGTGGGATTCATAATTATTCTGACTGGGAGAATACAGACTGGTTCAAAGAAACCAAAAATCAGAGTGTACCCCTCAGCTGCTGCAAAGCGACTGTCAGCAACTGCAACGGAAGCCTTGCCCGCCCCTCCGACCTCTACTCCGAGGTAAGTCGGCTGCGTCCATGACGGCATGCTCCGAACTTGGTTCTCGATCCATGCCAGGGAGGGGGAATTGGGACGGGGTCCCTGGTTTGATTCAGAGTCAATAATAACTGTGGTATTAAGCGCATATTATGTGCCCAAGCACGGTTCGAATCCCGGCTCCGCCACTTGTCAGCTGTGTGACTGTGGGCAAGTCACTTCACTTCTCTGTGCCTCAGTTCCCTCATCTGTAAAATGGAGATTAAGACTGTGAGCCCCACGTGGGACAACCTCATTACCCTGTATCTACCCCCGCGCTTAGAACAGTGCTCGGCACATAGTAAGTGCTTAACAAATACCAACATCATCATTATTATTATTATTATTCGAAGCACTGAAATAGAAGACAGTCAGGTCAGACCCAGCCCATGAACCTCACTGATCTGTTATTCGTGTCATTCATTAAGGATCCTACTTTTCCACTGTCTTGTTGGGTTTAAGTGGTATTTTCTTGTTATAAAATGATGACTCGGCTGTTGGTAGCTGCTACTCCTGTCTGTAGCCATTTTTAAAAAATACGTTCTACTTTAAGACGAGGTGGGAGTGATGCTTCCTAATTTCCTTTGAGTAGTCCTGATTCTTGACCTAATTTCTGTTTCAGGGATGTGAAGCTTTAGTTGTAAAGAAGCTACAGGACATCATGATGTATGTTATCTGGGCAGCATTGGCGTTTGCTGCCATTCAGGTAAGCCTCTTCCGAAAAGACGAGTAACATGCCATTTCCGATCGCTTGTATACTGCCGATCACAACTCGGGATACAAAACCGACTCTCCCCGTTTTATTCAAGGTTAAAACAGACGTCCATCCCGTTGCCATTTTATTTAAGCTTCGAATATTATGATTATCAACGAAGTGCCCCACCGGTCATTCCATAGGTCCTGAGCGTCTGCATGAGCGTTTCTAGGCACAATTATAAATGATGCAAATTAATTCGGTGCAGCGCCTCTCTTCAAAGTACCACAGGAGTGCGTACAGTACTGTCGCTGTAGCAAAAGAGCAAATATGCAGTTCTCGATAACTCCCCGCCCCGCCCTGGTTAGGTTAGGCTGGCTGCCAACATGGTGTCAGTGACATCACCAGTCCCAAGCAGCAGTGCCATATCACCGCCTGGACTTTAAAGCAGAGGGGCAACTTTCTCCTCCTCCCTCTCTCCCTCCCCGTCGCGGTTCTCCCCACCCCTCCCAATGCACTAGTAGTATCCCTTTCCTCCTCCCATCCACACGTGCATTCATTTTCCACAATCCTTCTGCAAGCGAGTCCTGTGACGTGCGGCAGGTTGGTAATGAGGGATGTGATTAAGCATCCAAAATTGCTAATCAATACGGATTGAATGATTTCTTCCCGAATGCCCCCGAATAGCTTGTGTCGCACCGTCAACTCATCTTTATGGCTGATCACCAAGTTACCGAGAGGCGGGAGAGGCCGTTGAGATGACTTAATGCCGGCAACTGACTCTGGGCCCAGGTCACCAAAACTCAGTTATTTCACACCCAGTCAACGTAGTGCCTTCACACAAAGGGACGCTCTGAACTTCTATCTGTTGTGTACTTGTGAGAAGTGGAATCGGCAACTAAACGTGGTCCCTATTTATCGTGTAATGTTCTTTGATTCATCTTTTGATGACTGCTGGTTGCTTGATCCCTCTCAGAAGTTACTACCTGAGAAGAATTTCTTTTGAAGCACTGGGGTTGCAGGTGTCTCTTCACTGTTTTGGTCAGGCAGCCCCCTCCTTTTTCGAAGGATGTCACAGTTTGTCTAAAGACTTCAAATAGGCTCGTATTTGTTAAGCACTTATGTGCCAGGCACTGTACTAAGCGCTGGGATAGCTGCAAGCTAATGGGGTTGGACACAGTCCCTGTCCCATGTGGGGCTCGCAGTCTCAATTCCCACTTTGCAGTTGAGGTAACCGAAGCACAGAGAAGTGAAGTGACTTGCCCAAGGGCACACAGCAGACAAACTGCAAAGCCAGGACTAAATCCCAGTTCCCGTGACTCCCAGGCTTGGGTTCTTTCCATCAGGCCCCGCTGCCATCTATTCTCCCGGCATTTCTTACTGGGGCCATCAACTACAGACGTTCTATTTTCCTCTAGTCCGTTCACAGCCATTACTTTTTAATCGGAAAGATGGCGTCCGATTTCGAGTCACGTATTCAGAATTTTCCCTTGCTTGGAAGAGGGCCATATTTAGCGTTCTTTATTTCTGTTTATCCGTCAGTGCTTTTAAATCATCGCATTAACTTCTTTTCTGCTCCGTGGATACCTTTTCCATTTCCAGTTCCAGCGGGTTGGCAGCAGAGACCTAGGACACCAGATAACGGAAATCCCCACCAGAGTGGGGCTGGGATGAAGGCGGGTGGGGCAGCGGTGTCCCGCAGCGTGTTTTAATTGGCTGCTTTCTGGTAGACTACCGCAGCTTGGCAACTTGGCTTCTCAGGAGTCTTTGCTCTTCTCCTTTCCTCCAGTTCCTCCTCCTCCAGAATTCCTGGACTCTGGCACTGCCTCATATTAGATGGAGGAGAGATAGATGACGTAGTGGGTAGAGCACGGGCCTGGGAGTCAGAAGGTCGTAGGTTCTGATCCCGGCTCTGCCACGTGTCTGCTGTGTGACCTTGGCCTCGGTTCCCTCATCTGTAAAATGGGGATTGAGACCGAGAGCCCCATGTCGGGCAAGGACTGCGTCCGGCCCGATTTGCCTGTACCCACCCCGGTGCTTAGTGTAGTGCTCGGCACATAGTAAGTGCTTAACAAATGCCACATTTATTATTATGATGTCCCGTTGTCCACCTGGGGAATCTGGGGCAGTTCCTGGCAGCGTACCGTTTGCACTTTAAGTATTGGGGGGCTCTGGGGAGTAACTGCAGGATGGCAGCCAGCTAGTCGTCACCAGGAGTAACCATTTGATTTTGTGACAGCAGCTGTTAGCCCAGAAATGATTAGGTATCAGATGAGATGATCAAATCTGAAACTGAAAAACCACAAATGGGGACTTTTGATCTGCCTTTAAACTCCTGGAATGCTCCATTAACTGCTCTTAAATCAAGTCTCAAGCCTGGAGGATGTATTTTTAAGTCAGTGTGTGGGTGTTTGGGGGGTTTTTTGTTTGTTTTTTTTAAATTATGCTTGGCAAGTGATTTGTTTAATTACTAGCGCAAATGTACGTTTCTTAAATAGCCTAGTTTTTGTAGGCGTGTTTTAGCAGAAGCTGGTGTACTTAATGAGGAACGCCTCTGATAGCAACAAGGTGGATTGTTTACTTTGATATTTAAACACGACTTTGTAATGAGTCTCAAAACCGAGTTGCCTTTGAGTTAGTCGTTACTCTGCCGAACATTTCCTCAGTGGAAAACCCATGTAACCGTGGTAGAGAGTCCCGTGGGAGAATCTGGGTCTGACTAGTCTAAGGTTCCTGTCAGATGACATTGGAGATGTCAGGGGAGGGGGAAAGGCAGGGAAAATTGTGGTAAGGGGAGTGGGAGAGGCAGCCTGAGGATCCCGGGCCAAGGGAGCTTGAGGTCGGAAGGGCTGCCCTCTGATGACCAGTTCTCTCCCAGCCCCTCCAGGCGCTCCTCTCTGAAGTTTTCCTGCACTGGCATCCACTCCTCCTTCCCCTCCAAGCGTGGGAGAGCACATGAAGCATTGTGGTTCAGTGGAAAGAGCCGGGCTTGGGAGTCAGAGGTCATGGGTTCGAATCCCAGCTCTGCAACTTGTCAGCTGTGTGACTGTGGGCAAGTCACTTAACTTCTCTGTGCTTCAGTTCCCTCATCTGTAAAATGGGGATTAACGGTGAGCCTCATGTGGGACAACCTGATTACCTTGTATCTACCCCAGCGCTTAGAACAGTGCTCTGCTCATAGTAAGCGTTTAACAAATACCTACATTATTATAATCTAGAGAGGAGGAAGAGGAGGAGGGGTGGAAGGCGGGGCTTTGATCAAGCTCCTGACACAGGGCAGGAATTTGTCATCACTATTCGTATGGTAGATTCGGAGAGGACTAGGAAGGGTGCATTTGGCCAGAAAATAATGAATAGGGAGAGAAGGAATTCTCTCCTTTCCCAAATTTGAGCACTTTGATTTTTTTTTTTTTAACATGCAATCCTAGAACTAGATGAATATAAAACCAGATTAAGGGGCCTCAAAACTATAATAATGCTAGTGAAGATGAAGTCTGTAGTAACTGATTTTTCTCACTGGGGATGTCCTTTATCCTAAACTTGTTGGCCAGATGTTTTGGGGTTGCTTTTTTTTCCCCTCCATTTGTGCCTTTCCTTAGCATGTTTGAAATAAAGCAACTTGCTTTTACGAGTTTGTCTGAAGCATACCCCATATTTTTTAAATGAGTTTGGCTCATCAGTAAAGGCTTCGATTTATGAAAATAATGGAAAATAGACTAAAGCTAAGCACCAAGCATTCCAAATTGATAGCTTCCCCTCATGAGACATCTGGTACTTATCTTTTTTGGTAACACTTGAAAGGATGTTTCTGGGCCAAACCAGAGTAGGATGATAGACAATAAGCCGACTCTCTTTCCTTAGTAAATATAAACTAGAGCTAAAGCGTTTTCCAGGTCAGCGATAGCTAAAGGAGTCTCTGAGCCAACATACTGACCCCATTGTGACACCTCTACTTCCCCTCCCCCCAACTATTTCTTGGTGACTCTCATTTGTTTAATGCCCCTAAAATCCCCTCTAATGGATTTGAATAATTCAGACCTGATATAATCGATCTGTCATCTGAGAGTTAAGAATTGCATGTGTTTGGTTTTTTTTAAAAAAAAAAAAAAACCTTGGGGAGTAGAACATCGGTTCACCTTTGTTGCAGTCCCCTTTTGTTCCTGGATTTTCCAGTTCTATAGTAGTCAGGATAGGACCTGTTGTCCTGCCCAGGCCAAGGACTGAAAGTTGATCTGATGGGTTTCCCACAGCCTAAATGGAATTTCTTTTGCGTCTTCCTGGTATAGTGTTCCTTGGGGTGTCATTTGAATCTGTGTACATTTGTCACTTCTGCTTATTTCCTAGTTCTGAGGCATCAAACTCAGGCATTCCCCGTTTAGAGGGAGGATTTCTCTGAAGCATTTTGGCATTTCCTTGGGAGTGTACAAGCTGGACAATTTGGACCTGGTCAGGACCAAAACACGATGGGGTTTCAGGAGAAAAGCAGTCTTGGCTCCATCAGTGTCATTTTAAGGCTCTCTAAAACTGTTAATTACAAGTGAATTAGGTGTCTAAGCTTCAGAAAAGTTCCATGGGATGGGAATAAAGAGCTTAGCTACAAACAAGCCACGAGTTACAGTTTCAGAAAATTGAGAGACTTTGGTCTTGTTTTTAAAGCAAACACAAGTTAATCTGCACTTCAAGAAACTAACATTCACTGAAAACTTGTTCTTTCAAAGCTGACATATCTTAATGTAGTTTTTTTTTTCCCTAATTGAAGCTTAGTGGAAAGAACCCAGGCTTGAGAGTCAGAGATAATTGGTTCTAATGCCAGCTCTGCCACTTATCAGCTGTGTGACTTTGGGCAAGTCACTTCACTTCTCTGTGCCTCAGTTCCCTCATCTGCAAAATGGGGATTACGTGTGTGAGCCCCATGTGGGACCACCTGATGACCTTGTACTTACCCCAGCACCTGGGACAGTGGTTGGCATATAGTAAGTGCTTAAATACCATCATCATCATCATTATGATTTTTATGTTTTGGTCAACTGTCATCTTTTTCTTCTCTTTTAAAACAAGCTTTAAGGACTTTGGCTTTTTAGAGGAATTGGGTTTTCAGGTACACATGATTAAAATAGCTTAAATCAGAGTACAGTGTTTGCTTTGAGATCTCACTTTAAGAAACAGGTTTAGGGTGTGACAAAGCAGCTTCTAGTGGCTTTGTTCTGCCAACCTGGTTTCTGCACCGTCAAGAAAAAGTTGAAGTTTTTCTTCAGGCTCAAAGTCTGGATCTCCGAGTTCTCTCCTGTGACAGACAAGCACAGTAGAGGCTCCATTTCTACATGATAGTGTGAATGAAACTGATCTACGTCACTAGGGTGTTTTGTATAATAGAATCATATCTTTGTTTTTTATGGTATCTAAGTGTGTATTAAGTGCCAGGTGCTTTACTAAACACTGGGGAAGATACAAGCTCATTAGGTCAGACACGGTCGATGTCGCATGTGGAGCTCAGTCTTAATCACCATTTCACAGATGAAGGAACTGAGGCACAGAATAGTGAAGTGACTTGTCCAAGGTCTCAGCCAGTCAGTCATATTTATTGAGCACTTACTGAGCACTTGAAAGAGTACACTGTAACAATATGACAGATACATTCCCTGCCCAAAACGAGCTTAGAGTCCAGAGGGGGAGACAGACATTAATAAAAATAAATTACAGGTATGGACATAAGTGCTCTGGGGGCGGATGAATAAAGGGAGCAAGTCGGGGTGTTGCAGAAGGGACTGGGAGAAGAGGGCTTAATCAGGAAAGGCCTCTCGGAGGAGATGTGACTTCGTTAAGGCTTTGATGAGGAGAGAGTAACTGTGTGTCGGATATGAGGAGGGAGGGTGTTTCAGGCCAGAGGCAGGACGTGGGGGAGAGGCCAGCAGCGAGCTAGATAAGGTCGAGGAAAAGCATGAAGGTTAGCAGCATTAGAGGAGCAAAGCTTGCGGACTGGCTTATAGCAGAGTAACACGGCAAGGTAGGAGGGGGCAAGGTGATTGAGTGCTTTAAAACCAGTAGTGAGGAGTTTCTGTTCGATGTGGAGGTGGATGGGCAACCACCGAAGGTTCTTGAGGAGTGGGGAAACACACCCTGAACGTTTCTATAGAAAAATGATCCGAGCAAGAGCGTGAAGTATGGACTGGAGTGGGGGGAGAGAGGAAGCCGGGAGGTCAGCTGGGAGGCTGACAAGCGGTGGAGCCAGGATTCAGCCTCTCACTCCCAAGCCTGGGCTCTTTCCACTAAGGGCACACTGCATCTGGAATGGTGGGAGTTGAGACTTGACTGGATTGAAGCAGTTTCTCCTAGTGGTTAGAGCACAGCCCTGGGAGTCAGAAGGACTTGGGTTCTCTTCCTGGTTCCACCACTAATCTGTCATTCTCTTCCTCCATATTTTCATCTGTAAAGTGGGGATTAAGACTGTGAGTCCCACGTGGGTCAGGGACTGTGTCTATCCTGATTAGTTTCTATCTACCCCAGTGCTTAGTACAATGCGTGGCACATAATAATAAGGGCTTAAATACCATACCAAAAATAAGTACTTAACAAAAATTCTGCTGGGACTCAAAGGAAGAACGCTATTCCAGCCATCTTTCCTTTCCATAACCACCCGAGTCGACTCAGAATGAACTTCCCATACTTTGGTGGGTACGGTCTCCTCGGTACCAAGTGGCTGTATCCTTATCCAGGAGTAAATATAGTCTTTGCTGAGGAATTGGCATTTAGAATAAATGCAGATCGTCACGAGAGAACCAGCAGAGAACCTTTTTCCCATACCAACAACCTAAATTAGCCAAGTAGCTGTTTCTCCTTCAACTTATCCTAGGCTGTTTCTCAGGTGACTGCTGCTTGGGCAGAGTATCAAAACCCTTTTTACGACCTCATCAATAAAATGGCCTACCTAGCTGTAAGACAGTAGGTGTTCATGCCCTCAAATCCTCTTGTTTGAAATACCGATCCAGCCTCTAGGAACCAATCAATCCAAAAGAGTCTCCGATCCAAGTTTTCTCTTTTAAGCTTTTGTCGTTCAGTGAACCTGTTACAGTTTAAGAAGCAAAAGCTTTTCTCTACCCCGCATCCTCCCAAGTTATGTATAGCTGGGAGATTTCTGTTCCAAATGTCTGCTTTTGTTCGGCAGAAACCCATGTTTGCTAACTTGTACAATAATGAAAACAGCTCTCTGTCACCCTTAGTGTTATGTATGCAAACCAGGGTGGTGTCCTTTAAGAAGCTGAGATACTGATTCTGGCCAGAAAGGATTTGAATAAGATAATTAAACTTCCCTATTGTGCGGATCTTTTTTTTTCATTCCCTTTCATCATTGATTTAGGAACTGAAAATCATTCAGATAATATTCCCTTTCAGAAGGATTCAGCTTGTCATTGAGACTTGCCACTCCCTTAAGAAAACTGGCACAAATGCAAGTGACTGGAATGTGTTCTCTTGGTGAAAGAAGTTTCTGTTTTCCATTTCTGTGTGTGTGTTTGTGTCTGTGTACGTGTACGTACACCAAAAGTTCAACATGTATAGATCACTAGTGGCGTAGTTCATCTCTCCTGCCTCCCCTATTCATTGGGTTGAATATCTACTTTTTATTGGACCGCCTCCCCCTGAGAGCAGGCTGATTTAGTTCTGAGAATTTGAAGCATTAAAAATAAGGGAGCAGAGTGGAATACCAGATCTTCTGTCCTCCAGAATTCCAAATATTTCACTGGCAAACCATTAACAATATTCAGGCATTACTTCTAGGACCTGCCCTCTCGGATATCTCGCTGACACCTCAAACTCAGCTTATCCAAAACTGAACTTCTCATCATCTCCCCTCCACCCCCAACTCCAAAACCCACTTCTCCTAACTTTCCCATTCGCGTACAACAGTGATGCCATCCCCAACTTCTCACTGCCTTTCATCTCTCACATTGTCAGCCACTAAATCTTGATTCTTCTGTCAAAACACTTCCTGGTTCCTCCCTTTCTCCCTGCCGCCTTCCTTTTCATCCAAACAGCCATTCCCTAGATTTAACGTACTGTGGTTAGAATATTGTATTGACCTCCTCATTGATCTCCATGCATCCAACCTCTCTTCCCTTCAGTCCATACCTCTTGGTGCTGCCCGGATCGTCCTCCTGAAATGTCACTCCGAAGACATCTCTCTACACCTCCAAACCTGGTCCTTCTCCCTCCACCTAAAGCAGATTCCCTCTGTTGGCTTTCATACTCTCCACAAGCTTTATCTGTCATGTATATTGGCTCTCTCTTCCCTCTCTACTATTAATAATAATTGTGGTATGTAAATGCTCACTCTTTGCCCAGCACAGTGCTAAGCACTGGAGCAGATACAAGATAATCAGGTCAGACACAGTCCCTGCCCCGCATGGGGCTCCCAGTCTGACTGGGAGGGAGAGTGGGTATTTAATCCTTATCTTACAGATGAGGAAACTGAGTCACAAAGAAGTTAAGTGACTTGTCCAGTGGTCACAAAGCCAGCAGCTGGGCTTAGAACCCAGGTCTCTTGGCTCTGTCCTATGCTCTTTCCAATAGTCCACATTCTAGTTGGCTCCCTTTGCTCATTCCAAGCCCACCACCTAACTCTACATCATCCCCAAAGTGCCAAACTCAGCTGCCATCTTCAAAACCCTTGTAAAATCCCACCTTCCCTGATGAATTCCCAACATTCCCAAGTCATATCAACCCAACTGCCTCCATAGAGCTTTTGTTTATACGTAAACTCGGCACGAGTGTTTCTCTGTACGTTCAATTGCACGTTCAATTCTTTATATTATCATTTCTTCAGCTATTTCATACCGGCATATTTATTCTACTCCATAAGTGATCCATGTTCTCCCTTTGGGGTTCTCCCTTTGGCTTGGACTGTTTGTAAATACTTTTATCTGTCTTCTCCACTAATAGAGGGAGAAAATCCTTAAAACAAGAAGATCCTTTTGAAGCCACTGATAACAATTCATAAGACTTGTCACCAGAGAACAGCAGGATGCTGTAGCTTTTGTCTGTAACTAGTTCAAGGAAAGAATGAATGTGGGTGCATCCCCAATAAAATGCCTTGGATTCACCGAACGGTCAGCCCAAAACTATCCTGAACCCCCTGATTCTTGGAGATTCCTGCCATAGCAATCAGTCAATCGATATTTTTTATTTAGCACTTGCAGTGTGTAGAGCAGTGTACTAAGTTACCGCTTGGGAGAACACAATGAAATAAAGATGGTAGACCTCAAGGAGCTTACAATCTAAATTACAATCCACCTACAACCCTAACAGTGCTAAACACTCCCAATTCCCAGGGAAGGAGATTAAGGAGTCAAAGCAGGAATTTCAAGACTTTTGATTTTTGAATTGTGTAAAGCCAAATGACGGGTAAAATCCTATAAGAAACTCATTCAAATGAGGAAGTGGATCACCTTACCCTACTTAAAACTCACCTCCTCCAAGAGGCCTTCCCAGACTGAGCTCCCCTTCTCCCTCCACTCCCTCTACCGCCCCCCCTTCACCTCTCTGCAGCTTAACCCTCTTTTCCCCCCATTTCCCTCTGCTCCTCCCCCTCGCCCTTCCCATCCCCTCAGCACTGTACTCGTCTGCTCGACTGTATATATTTTCATTATTTATTTTGTTACTGAAATGTACATTGCCTTGATTCTATTTAGTTGCCATTGTTTTTACGAGATGTTCTTCCCCTTGACTCTATTTATTGCCATCGTTCTCGTCTATCCATCTCCCCCGATTAGACCGTAAGCCCGTCAAACGGCAGGGACTGTCTCTGTCTGTTGCCGACTTGTTCATTCCAAGTGCTTAGTACAGTGCTCTGCACATAGTAAGCGCTCAGCACATAGTAAGCGCTCAATAAATACTATTGAATGAATCATCATGGAATCATGGGTGTGGAAACATTCTTATTCATTCAATAGTATTTACTGAGGGCTTCCTATGTGCAGAGCACTGTACTAAGCACTTGGAATGTACAAATCGGTAACAGATAGAGACAGTCCCTGCCCTTTGACGGGCTTACAGTCTAATCACTACAGTGGGTCTATTTTACATCCTTCCTAGATGTGACTCAGAACTAAACTATTATCATTCCTACCTTGACCGTGATGTGGAACAGGGACTGGGTCCGACCTAATTAATTTGTATCCACCCCAGCACATAGAAGAGCGTTCGACAAATACCATAAAAACAAACCCAAAGACCACGAAGTTGGGAACCAAGGCCCTGCGGGAACTTGCCTCTGACGGTTACTATCGACCCGCTCGGAGCTGAGCGGGAGAAAGATCAGTGGCTTGGAATCAGAGTAAGGCTCCCAGGGGTTTTCTCTTAAGGGGAAACCTGGTAAAGAACCTCTGAGTAGTTGGGCAGAAACCAAAAGCTTCCCTCTTCCAGGTGGTCTGTGGGGAGAGGGAAGCCTGAAAAGAGCCGGGTCCCCAAAATGTGACAAAATGTTGCACTCTGTTGACCTGTTTTTAAAGTCTGCTTTCCCGGAGCTTTTATTGTGAATTTAGGAATTCGGCGACATTTGAAAGGAACTTCAAGACTCCCCTACAAGCAAATGACTTTTGCAGTCGAGCCGTTTGTGACTCCTGTCTGTCTTCTCTCTGATAGCTGCTGGGCATGCTGTGCGCCTGTATAGTGTTGTGCAGGAGGACTAGAGATCCTGCGTACGAACTTCTGATCACCGGAGGAACCTACGCTTAGAAGGCCGTGCCGGCCCGAGAGCGCCGAATCCCGTGTCCGTTCCTCGGAAGGTGAATGGGGCGGGCCTGTGGCCCTAGCCCCGCTCCTCTCCCACCCCACCCCACCCCGGTCCGCGGCAGTAGACGCAGCCGAAGCACACTTTGCACAGTTGAGGGCAGCCGTGACGTGCACTGGTGACGGCGAGGCAAGTAGCTCTCTGTGCCCCCACAAACGTACCTCGGACACCGTCTCCCCCACCGCTTTGGCCAACTGTCCATGTAGTCGAGGAGGTCTTGAATGGGCGAGTAGACATTCTCCCAGGAGGACCGTGGCTCGGGGCGGATAGGGCGGATGCCCACGTCGACGTCCGCTGAACGCGCACAGACCCATTCCGGACTCCGTCCTCTAAATCTTCTTCAACTAGGTGGAATTCTTGGCCAAAGCATTTTTGGAGGGGAGGGAAAAAAGGACCCCAGGTGTCGATTTAATTTGGCAAGAGCGAACGTTAAGTTTTGCCCCTCACCAGTGTCCGTTTTGAAATGCCTATTGTAGTAAAGCCCAATCAGTGGAAATTATACAAGACGACTAAGCGTAAGATTATAATCGGACGGAGTGCACCCTTGATCATCTCAAAACTCAAAAGACTGATCTTCCAAACGTTAGTGTTTTTTTAAAATACAAGCTGGCTTTTCAGGAGTATAATGTATGCACTACTGTTCTATAACAAATTACTTTTTTGGGTTTTTTTTGGTTTTGTTTTTTTTTCCTATGAAGAGCTGTTTTATGTGTTGAGTAAACCATTTCATCGTAGGACTCAAATTTGGTTTGGAAATAATGTAGCCATGTAGAATAGTCAAATACCGTAGTGTGTGAAGGTGATCTCAGTTGTAAATAGTAAATCTGATGAAATAAAGTCTGTATATCCTCCCTCCGAAATGAGGTCTTTGTTCTAGGCTTCAGGATTTCGGGGCTCTAACGATTGCTGAGAGGCACGGGCAGCAAGCCAATCCTGCGTGCCCACCAGGGATGGAGCGGGCTCGTCTCTGTCTCCTGGGACTGTGTTATGCCAATTCCGTTGCACTTACACTGCATCCGAGAGTGCCCAGCTGAAGGACCAGTAATGTCTGGCTTTCCTTTCTCTCTTCCTCTGAACAAGAGCTGGTTTCTGGAAGTCATTTCAGGAATATTTTTCATCAGCTTCACCCAAGTACTTAATCCTGTGTAATCTTTCCACTTGGATATAACTCTGTTGGCCCACGGCCGGAAGGAGGAGCAAAAGATGTTAATGCTCAGAAGTCCCCCTAAAGCCCCGTCCGCCCCCAATCGTAAACACTTTCCTCTGACTCCAGCTCTTATAGTAAAAGACCGTGAGGATTGTTTCTTACCAAAGACAGCATGCGTTTTTCCCAGTGGGCAGAGGGCTTCATCATATTCACTAGCCCCGGGCTGTACTTATAATTATGGTATTTGTTAAGCGCTTACTATGTGCAGAGCACTGTTGTAAGCACTGGGGTAGATACAAGGTAATCAGATTGTCCCTAGTGGGGCTCACATTTTTTAATCCCCATTTTTACAGATGAGGTAACTGAGGCACAGAGAAGTGAAGTGACTTGCCCAAGGTCACACAGCAGACAAGTGGCGGAGCCGGGATTAGAATCCATGACCTCTGACTCCCAAGCCCGTGCTCTTTCCTCTAAGCCACGCTGCTTCTCTGTTAAGCCCTCTTGGGCATTATCGTTGGTTTGGCTTGGGACTTCATGGCATCCCTGTCTTCCCCACCCAACGGAAGGTAAAGCACGTGGAGTCTGTGACTACGGAAAGTTGTGCGGGTGGAAAAATCTTCAAGAGGGAATTTGCAGACGAGCAGTCTGTAAGTGTTCCTGGAGGAAAAGTGAGAAATCGTCCTCGTCAGTGGTATCGTGTGCTTACAGTGTGCAGAACTCTGTACTGAGTGCTTGGGAGAGTACAATATAATAAATAATTTTGATGGTCTTTGTTAATCGCTTACTAGGTGCCAAGCGCTGTTCTAAACACCGGGCAAGAAGTTGGACACGGTCCCTTTCTCACCTGGGGCTCACAGTCTCAATCCCCATTTTACAGATGGGTAACTGAGGCACAGAGAAGCGAAGCGACTTGCCCAAGGTCCCACAGCAGACAAGCGGCGGAGTGGGGATTAGAACCCTTCACCTCTGACTCCCAAGCCCGTGCTCTTGCCGCTAGGCCATGCTTCTTCCCGTAATAGAGTTGATAGACACGTTCTCTTCCCACACGAGCTTTCAGTCTGGAGGAGGGAACGGACGTTAATAGAAATAAATAACTTATAAAGGAATGTGAGAAGATTCAAACCTCAATGTGAAAAGAAAGAAGAGTCGTCTTAATGGTACTGAGTGCTTACTATGTGCAGAGCACTTTTGAGTTGGACTCCCGGACTCTGTTAAGGCGCCAGAATTTCCATCTGGGGCCGAAAGGGCCCAAAATGGTGGTCTGTGGGCCCGTGAGAGCTTGGAAGCCTGTCTTTAAAGTCTCTACCCCTGCCTTTTTGTCCCTTCATGCAAAATGAAAAGTTGGCACCCAGGATGGCATATCTTTTTTTTTCCTTTTAATGGTCTTAGGATATAAAAACCCGTCAATGGGCAGGGATTGTCTCTGTCTGTTGCCGAATTGTACATTCCAAGCGCTTAGTACAGTGCTCTGCACATAGTAAGCGCTCAATAGATACTACTGAACGAATATAAAATCAAAAATGAGCTATCGTTGGTCTTTATCCAATACTCACTGTGTGTAGAGCCCTGTCCTGAGTGCTCGGGAAAGTACAGTACAAAAGAGTGGAGAGACACAATCCCTACCTACAAGGAGCTTACAGTGTAAAGGGGGAGTCAGGCATTAAAATAAATGACGGATAAGGGGAAATGACAGAGTGTAAGGATATGCACGTAAGTGCTGAGGGTGGAGTGAATAGCTAGCACTTAAGGGGTGCAGATTCAAGTTCACAGGTGACATGGTGAGGAGGGGGAATTGAGGATAGAGGGAAGGACTCTGGGAGGAGATGTGACTGTTAGGATTTTTGAAAGTGGGGGGAGCAATGAAGGAAAGCCCTGCAGTTCTGAAGGAAGATGGCAGCGTTCAGCCCCGTCTCCTCAGAGGTGTTAAAATGTTTCCTGGACACTTTTCCCTTGTATTTTAATTATCCCCGCTCGGTATTTCTGGCTAGTGCCTTTGACTCTTAACTTCCCAAACTCTCCTGCTTCTGTTTACATCTTTCAAAACTTACTAGTAGGAGGAGTTGGAAGTCTGTGTGTCCCCAGAATCCTTAATATTGTCAGACTCTCAGGGAAATTGGGGGGTAAGGAGTGGGAGCAGGGCATTGGCCGTTTGTTCATTTTGGCCCCTACCATCCCAGGCCGGATTGCCACTAACCTCCCCGTTAAAAGGGCACTGGGCGAAGCCCTCAAGTCTGGTGCCAGTTGAGGGGGTACGCCGCTTGGGCTCTTCCTGTGCTGCCAATTGCTTAAAGCGGTGCAAGGCGAGAGGTGGAGAAGGCACCTGCCCAGGTGTCCTCTTTGTAGCCCCAGAGGGCACGCTAGCCTTTTAGCTGCAGATGGAGTGGATAGAGGCCAAGATCCGTAGGGACCCGGGCAGCGTGCCTAAAACCCGGACTTAGGCCCTTTTTATTATTCACCACTGACAAATGCCTTTATTATTAGTAACAGCCCAAATTGCACACTCGTAGCCCACATTTTTCACTTGCCCTGCTACCCCAATCTGATTTCTGAATGCTCTTTCCATTTCCTCCAACCCCTTCCTTTCCTGCTGAGCCAGGATTCCCGCACACACTCCCTCGGGCTCCCTCTTCCTCACCAGGCAGTGATGGAATAGGAGTTTGGGGCAGTCTGGAATACCAGGGAAGAGATCTCCTTCCCCTGTTCCCGAATAATGGTGACGGCTTTAGGGCTACGGTTGTTGTCACCGTCTCATGCTGTCGAGTCGTCTCCGACCCGTAGCGACGCCATGGACGCGTCTATCCCAGAACGCCCCACTTTCATCTGCAATCGTTCTGGTAATGTATCCGTAGAGTTTTCTTGGTAAAAATACGGAAGAGGTTTACCACTGACTCCTTCCGCGCAGTAAACGAGTCTCTGCCCTTTTGAGTCTCTCCCACGTCGCTGCTGCCCAGCACAGGTGAGTTTTGACTAGTAGCAGATTGCCTGCCACCTGCTAGCCACTGGCCAAGCTAGGAATGGAATGGGTATGCCTCCGCTTGACTCTGTCCTGTAGTCGAGACTGGTGGAGTACTAGAAAATCTTCAGGTATGACCCTGAGAGGTGGGTCTGTGAAACTAAAACTCATCTTCCCCCTCAATTCCTCTCCTCCCTCAGACTTTCCCATCCAAACAACGCCGACGTCCTCTCTTTGAACCCTTATATTCACTCTCTCACCAAACCGTGACTGTTCTTCCTTCACAGTGTCTCTAGAATCTACCCCTTCTCCATCCAAACTCTCACCACACCGGTCCAAGTTCTTGACATTTCCCAATTTGCCTTCTGCATCAGCCTCCTCCTAGACCTCCCCGTCTCCAACTTCTGTAGTCCAGTGGCCTGGATCTTTTTTTCTAAAACCCCATGTTGGGCATGTCTCCCCTTTCCTGGAAAAACATCCAGTGGTGGCCCGTTTCTCGCAGAAACTTCAAACCATTGGCTTTAAGGCACTCAGCTCGTGCCACCAATTCTCTCGATCTTATCCTCACCCTTCCCTCCCTCCCCAACACACACACACACTCACATACACCACCTTGGCTCACATGCTTCTCTCCTAAAGGCAACTTTCTCGCTGTGCCTTTTCCCGTCTCTCTTGCCCCTGACCCCTTTCTAACACCCTCCTCCTTGACATTCAGAGGAGCACGGCTCTCTCCATCGTCAATCCTCCTAAAATCACATCTTCGGGAAGCCTCCTGTGACTAATTTCCCTTCTCCCCATGCTATTTCCATTCAATCTCTCCGGCACTTCCTCGTCACCCTAAGCGCCCGGGTATTCACGTGCCCTCCCCTACCCATGTATATATGTTAATACTCTTCTCCGTACCTGTGACATTTTAATGTCTGTCTCCCCTGCTAGACTGTATACCCTTGGAGGGCGGGGATCGTGCGTGCTATATCGTACTCTCCCTAATGCTTAGTACTGTGCTCATAAATGCTCGAATGCTGTCGACTGATTAATACTAGAAATTGGGGCACAGATCATAAAGATTTTGGCAGGAGCCGGGGTAGCTCATCCAGACCCAGTTCTGCTGCAGTGACAGGACTAATTGAACTGATTA
Organism: Ornithorhynchus anatinus; assembly: GCF_004115215.2. NCBI lineage: Eukaryota > Metazoa > Chordata > Mammalia > Monotremata > Ornithorhynchidae > Ornithorhynchus > Ornithorhynchus anatinus. The sequence goes on along the minus strand of NC_041732.1, from coordinate 11,935,401 downwards.
AAATCATATCTCCTGCAAGAGGCCTTCCATGACTAAGCCCTCATTTCCCTTACTGCCTCTCTTCTGCATCACCCTTGCACTTAGATGTGTATTCTTTATTTGTTCCACCCTCAGCCCCACAACACTTATCTCTTATTTATAATAAAAATAATAATTGTGGTATTAAGCGCTTACTATGTGCCAGGCGCTGTACTAAGAGCTGAGGAGGATACAAGCAAATGGGGTTGGACATAGTCCCGATCCCATAGGGGGCTCAGAGTCTCAATTCCCATTTTACAGATGAGGTAACTGAGGTCCAGAGAAGTAAAGGTCACACAGCAGGCAAGTGGCAGAGTCAGGATTAGAACCCATGACCTTCTGACTCCCAGGCCCATGCTTTATCCCCTGCACGATGCTGCTTCTGAAATGTCTGTTTTCCCCTTTAAATAATGTTGGTATCTGTTAAGCGCTTACTATGTGCCGAGCACTGTTCTAAGCGCTGGGGTAGACATAGGGGAATCAGGTTGTCCCACGTGGGGCTCACAGTCTTAATCCCCATTTTACAGATGAGGGAACTGAGGCACAGAGAAGTGAAGTGATTTGCCCACAGTCACACAGCCGACACGTGGCAGAGCTGGGATTCGAACTCATGAGCCCTGACTCCAAAGCCCGTGCTCTTTCCACTGAGCCACGCTGCTTCTCCAACATTGTGGGCGGGGAACATATCTACCAACTCTGTCAGTCCTTTGTATTTATTGAGCGCTTACCTTGTGCAGAGCACTGTATTAAGCATTTAGGAGAGTAAAATGTAATAATATAACGGACACATCCCTGCCCTCGACAAGCAGAAAGTTTTGAGGATTACAGTCTACAGTCTGTTATATCGAACTCTCCCAAGCACTTGGAACTGTACTATTGAATGAATGTGCCCAGCACACAGTAAGTGTTCAATTCATTCAGTCCTATTTATTGAGCGCTGACTGTGTGCAGAGCACTGTTTTAAGTGCCTGGGAAAGTAAAGTACAACAATAAACAGACACATTCCCTACCCACAGTGAGAAATATGATTTTTCTGTTGGCGTTCCGTTGAAGGTGTCAGCACAGGATCCCCTCATAGCTCTCTCGGGAGCCCAGAATCCGGCATTTATTCTGGGGGGCCGGGGCGATGTTTGTATCTGGTGAACTGTATTGAAAGGGCGCCGTCTCCTGCCTTCCGTTTCACGTAAACAACTTCCAAACCCACCCAGTCTCCCCACGGGAAAGACTGGAGTAGAAGCAGCATGGCCCAGTGGAAAAAGCACGGGCCCGAGAGACAGGTGACCTGAGTTCTAATTCCGCCTGTACCAACTGCCTGCTGTGTGATCTTGGGCACTTCACTTCTTGGTGCGTCAGTTTCCTCATTCGTAAAAGTGAGGATTCAATCCTTTCTCCCTTCTACCGGGAGCCCCGTGTGGGTCAGGGATTGGGTCCAACCTAATCAACTTGTATCTACTCCAGCGCTTAGAACAGTGCTTGACAAATATCATAATAATAGAAAATCTATTAGTAATAATTGTCAGACTAGGAATACCAAGAGAGACCCCACGGAGAACCGAGCTTCAGACTGGGTCCGTCTGCTTAGTTAGCTGACCTCCCCCCAAAACCGGGACCCCACCTGAAACGCTCTGCCATTATGGGGAGCCGGGGGGCTGGCCACACCCCGATCCTTGACATTGCCACCCTGGATCCCCCCGGCGGACTCCGGCCAGGCTGGCTTGCGAACCGAGCCTTGGGCTTGGGACGGCAGAAGATGCCGCATCCCCGAGCCGGGTCTTTCGGCTTCTACGGCGGGACAGTTCGGGCCTAACCGTGCAAATTGGCTCCTGCCCCAAACTAAAAAAGGAATTGGCAGCACTGTCTTTTCCCCGCCCTCCCCCGCCCCACCCCCCAAACTGTTTTTCATTGCCCATCTGTGTAATAATGGAGTTCAGCTGTTGGTCTATGCAGACGCCATCTGTCCCCAGGTGAGAATCAAGATTGGGACCTGTGTTGGAGCGGAGCGAGGCCGGTGAATGTTTTTGTTGGCGACTCAAGAGAATCCCAGGTAAATGCTCTCCACTGGCCCGGCCACCTCTCCCTCCTCGTTGTCCTTTTCGGGGGCGGGGATCTAGGACAGTGACTAGGGGAGGTAAAGGGAAGAGAGAACCTTGACCGCGAGGGCGGCGGAACTCCAAACGGCCACTCCACGGCCCGTGCAAACGATGAGCGGCTTTCCGGGCACCTCTGCCGTAGCGCTCACTTCCACTCCACACTTGGGCTAGGACGTCGTGCGGGAATTAGGGCACGTTTGTCCGACGACAAGCGGCTGGACCGATCACTCGATTCTTCCGACTGGCTATGGACCTTGGGGGTGAGTCTAGTGGAAGGCGCGGTTATTTTCTTCGTTTCTTTTTTTCAAAAAAAAATCGTATTAAGCGTTTACTTAGGCGCTGTGTTCTAGACACTGGGGTAGACACTGTTCTAGACGCAGTCCCTGTCCCACGTGGGGCTCACAGTCTTAATCCCCCATTTTCCAGATGAGGTCCCTGAGGCACAGAGAAGTGAAGTGACCTCCCCAAGATAATAATAATAACGTTGGTATCTCTTAAGCGCTTACTAAGTGCAGAGCACTGTTCTAAGCGCTGGGGTAGATACAGGAGAATCAGGCCGTCCCACGTGAGGCTCACAGTTTTAATCCCCATTTTACAGATGAGGTCACTGAGGCACAGAGAAGTTAAGTGACTTGCCCACAGTCACACAGCTGACAAAGCGGCGGACCGGGATTCGAACCCATGATCACACAGCAGGCCATTGGCTGAGCCGGCATTAAAACCCAGGTCCTCTGACTCCCGGGCCCATGCTCTTTCCGTGAGGCGACACCGCTTGTCTCAGCTACGAATGCCCCCAGGTTTTATCCCTGTTGCGTGGGATCCCGGCTGGAGGATTAATGGTGTTGGATCCTTGCATGGCCTAGTGGAAAGAGCACAGGCTTGGGAGTCAGAGGACCTGAGTTCTAATCCCGGCTCCACCTTTTGTCTGTTGTCACCCTGGGCAAGTCACTTAACTCTTCCGTGCTTCAGTTCCCTCATCTGTAAGATCGGGATTAAATCTTTCTCCCTCCTACTTAGCCTGTGAGCTCCGTGTGGACAGGACTGTAGGTTATCTTTGTATCTACCCCCGTCCACTGCTTAGCACTTAATCCGGGCAGCGAAGCTTAGTGGAAGTTAGAGGCTTGGGAGTTAGAGGACCTGGGTTCTAATCCCGGTTCTGCCACTTGTCTGCTGTGTGACCTAGAGCAAGCCACTGCATTTCCCTGTGCCTCAATTACCTCATCTGGAAAATGGGGATTAAGACTGTGAGCCCCACGTGGGACAACCTGATTACCTTGTATCTACCCCAGCGCTTAGAACGGTGCTTGGCACATAGTAAGTGCATAATAGTAATCGCTATAATGATCATGTATATCATTATAATCAGTAATAATGATCAGAGCGATTAAATCAGCCGAAATGAGGGGCAGGAGACAGTGGGGAGGCCCCGGGGATCCCACTCAGGGGCAGCTTGGGAAACACTCCAAACCAGAGGTGAGAGCGACCTTTCAGCTCTTGACGGCTTGAGGTTTGGGGTGATGTAGCTTGGGTTTCTTAGTTGCTTTGTGGGTCCTCTTCGAGAGTAATGCCTCCCCAGCCTCTCTCCTCTTTTTTCAGCAAGCTCTAACACTTCCTTTTCCCGATCCATGGATGGAAATGTAATACCACTCGCTTCTTCTCCCTCTTTAGAAGCCCCAGAGGGCAGAAAGTTGATGTTGGTGTTTCACTCTCTGTCCTTTAAGTCTGTCATTTCAGCTGAGAAAATTCAGGACCTAAAAGTCTAAAGGGTCATTCTGAGCAATCAGAAAAGAAGCAAATGCAGGATTCTCCTCCCACCCTCGCCTTGGCCTCTGAGAGCACGGGCTTTGGAGTCAGAGGTCATGGGTTCGAACCCCGGCTCTGCCACTTGCCAGCTGTGTGACTTTGGGCAAGTCACTTAACTTCTCGGTGCCTCAGTTCCCTCATCTGTAAAATGGGGATTAAGACTGTGAGCCCCACGTGGGACAACCTGATTCCCCTATGTCTACCCCAGCGCTTAGAACAGTGCTCGGCACATAGTAAGCGCTTAACAAATACCATTATTATTATTATTATTATTACCTCTAAGGGGCCAAGGTTTGAGAGGGGGCCAGGTGCTCCGGAGATCTCCTGGCACTGCCAAGTCCAGGAGGAAACGCAACTGGGATCGAGAATGAATTCATCCGATGTGTTGTGCTGTCGGGGCGGGCCGTCGGGAAGGGCTAGTGACCTCGGTCTCTCCCTCTGAGGGTCATCACCCACCATGCTGGTGCCCCACCAAGATGTTCTCCCTTCTGGAGCAGAGGGCATATGACCCAAGAGCAGAAACATAATAATTATATGGATAGCATTTATTAAGCCCTTACTGTGGGCCAAGCACTGTGCTAAGTGCTAGGGCTGATGTAAGAGAATCAGATCAGACACAATCCCTGCCCCACAGGCGGCTCGCAGGGAAATCAGGTATCTTCATTTTACAGCTAAGGAACTGAGGCCCGGAGACGCCGAGATACTTCCCCTAAATTTAGAAGATTTTGCGGACTTTTCGAACTGAACTGGGAACGAGGGAGAAGGAGGGAGAGGGACCGAAGCAACTAGAAGCTACTTGCATACGTTAGCTTTAATGTTTGCTCTTTCTTGTCTGGTCCCCTCTGTAGATTATAAGCTTTTTGTGGACGGGGTTGGTTCCCAATCAGTTGTTTTCATTGAACGCATACTGTGTGCGGTGCACTGGACTAGGTGCTTGAGAGAGTAGAGACGGTAGAATCTTCAACGAATCTCTCCTTTGCACATTCCCCAGCACAAAATAGGCATTCGGCGTTTCCGTGCTAAATAAACAAGCCGCCAGCGGGGACCCGGAGAACAGATTCGTTGTGGATCTCCAGGGCTGGTTCTAGCTGAGGTTGCCAGGACTCTCTGCCTCCCTGATGCTGCTGCTCACTCAACGAGCCCTTTTCTAAGTCAGAGTCTGGGCACCGTATCGGCGAAACCCAGTGGGAGAGCCCAGGGCCGCTTAGTAGGAGAGTTGGGTGGCACATGAAATCGTATCAGTCCAACTGTCACCCAGAACACTTTTGCATCGAAAACCATCCGTGGGACTTGTGAATATACGAATGTTCAGTCGGATAGCCAATCATTTCTCCTGCTCTTTCATCTGGCTCACTCCCTTGCGCTCTCTCTTTAACTCCCCTTGGTACAGGGGTAGATGCCACTGAGGATGGAACTCATCCTTGGGTTCAAATGGGATCGAAAAGCCCAGTGTGAGACCTACAGTCCCGGCCCCATTTTGTGCACACAAAGACTCTCCCTTGCTGTGCGGTTGTGTGTCGTTAGCACCTGGTGCTGTTTTTGCTTATAATAATAATAATAATTGTATTTGTTAAGCACTTACTATGTGCCAGGCAGTGTACTAAGCACTGGGCAGATACAAACAAATAGGGTTGGACACAATCCCTGGCCCATGTGGGGCTCAGTCTAAATCCCCATTTTACAGATAAGGTAACTGAGGCACAGAGAAGGGACTTGGCCAAGGTCACGCAGCAGTAAGTTCCACCAGGGCCCAGGCCTCCTACACGCTTTCGGATTGCTCAGGGAGCACCCGGGAGCCCGGGCAATTTTCATTTGGATCTGGAAATGATTTTAAGTAAAAGTGTCCTCAGAAGCCCCCTCTGACTTTCTGAGCATCTCCCCCATCTCTCTCCCCATCTCTCTCATCTTTCCCCACCGTCCCTACTCTCTTGCCTCTTCTTTTCTTCTTCTCCCCTCCCCACCGCTTCTCCCTGTCACTTTTCCCTCTCTCCCCTCTGTTCTCCTTCCACCCTCCCAGCCCTCCCTTCTTCCCATCCCTCTCTTCTCTCCTCTCTCCCCAGCCTCTTCCCACTTTCCCCACCCCAAGGGCCGTTCTGGGAAATCTATGAAAATGGCCTCTTTGGAAATCTAGGAAAGTGGCCTCTTTAGACTCTGGCTCTTGACTTACATTTACTTTAATGCATTTTGATGGAAATGTATAAACTACTTCCTCTGATTTGAATCTGAGCCTTGGCTCTGTGGAGAATTGTGAATCTAGGGCCCCAGGGGAAGCCAGGAAAGAGGTGGGGAGGGGGGAGGATCGGGGGTGGAGATGGGAATGGGGGAAGAGGGGGGGAAAGGGCTCTCTGGCCTTGGGGTCAGAGCTCGGAGGTGGCCTCTCTGGCCGGTAACTGGCAGAGAGAGCTTGGGAATGGGAGAACGGTCTTGTGGATACGCAGCTTGGTTTGGCAGGGACAAAAGATTGGAAACTTCAGTTAAAAAATAAAAGAGTTGGTCAATACTTGGTTTTCTGTGCTAATGGGACCAGGGAGGCAGAATTGCTTCAACTCCCTTCCCCTCCAGGCCCTCGGGGGGCTTGTCTGGTTTGAGTTTTCCCTCCTTTCCTTTTCCATAATGTGGAAGGCCTTAAATGAGAATCAGAGGGCACAGATTCTCCATTCCACAAACTTGATCCTCAGCCTGATGACAATTGATAGCGTCATATTGTGGGGCTGAAGGTGGATCACTTTCGATCCAGCTGGCAGGACTTTCTACAGGAGGCACCAAAGGCAGCTCTTGGCTGGGATGGTCCCGCGTTGATTCTGTGCAACCATTCCAAAAGTTTGTTGGCAAATTTTCCCTGTAAAATCCTTTCTCTGGAGGCTAGAGGGAAGTGCAATTTGGGGAACGTCAGAGCTGTTGTGCCGGAACAGCCAATCTGACAGAGCCCCGACCTCTCCTTAGGAAAAAGGGAGGTAATTTTCTGGTGTCTCACCGGTGGGAAGAATAATGCCGAGCCTTTGCCTAGCCAAGTCTCCTTGGGATTTGCACGTCTCCTTGGGATTTGCACCAGGTGTCTCTGCGGGGCTGGAAAAGAACCGGAGCAGGAATGGGATAGATGGTTGAATGTTTTAGACTATAGGTATTAGCGTGTAGGCTCCTTGGAGGTAGCGAACCAGGCTGATGCTTCCGTAGTGCCTTGCCCGAGGGCTTAGTGAAGTCCATTGCTCTCAGTAGCATTCTTCTAGCTTGGAATAGACTGAAGTCGTAGGCCGCCCTGGGGTGTTTTAGAAAAAGACACAAATATTCCAGAATTGGGAATGACCTAGTGTACCCCCTCTTGACTTTCAGTGCTCATTGTGGGCAGGGAATGCGTCATCCTCTCCCAAGCGCTTAGTACAGTGCCCTGCACACGGTAAGTGCTCGGTAAATGTGACTGATTGAAACCTGCATGCCCTTCCTCCCGCTTCCAGCTGCCCCTCCTCCTCTGAACTGGTGCATGTTCAGCACATGCTTAGTTTGTGTCCCACAGCGTTCCGAGACTTGGGGTACTGATATTCCGGGATTCTAAAGGATTTTCATCTCAGTGGTTCCCCTTTCTCCTTTCTCCGTTCTCTTGATGGACAAGAGGATAAGGGAAGATCAGCTACAGAGGCATTGTGGCTAAGTGGAAAGAGCACGGGGCTGGAAGTCAGGAGAACCGACTCCTAATCCCGTGTGACCTTGGGTCAGCCACTTAACGTCTCCGGGTCTCTCCTGTAAAATGGGATTAAGATAAGATCGTCGGCCCATTTGGGACAGGGACCGTGTCCATATCGATCACCTTTCAACTACCCCAGAGTTTAACATGATGGTGTTTGTTAAGTGCTTACTATGTGCCAGGCACCTTACTAAGCGCTGGGAGAATACAACCCAATCGAGTTGGACGCAGTCCCTGTGTCATGTGGGGTTCACGGTCTCAATTCCCATTTCACAGATGAGGTAACTGAGTCACAGAGAAGTGAAGTGACTTACCCAAGACCTCACAGCAGACAGGCGGATTAGAACCCGTGACCTTCTGACTCCCAGGCCCGTGCTCTATCCACTGAGCCCTCCTGCTTCTCAACCACATAAATAATAAATGGTTAATAAATGCTATTATCATGATCATAATATGTCCCAGTGTCATCAACGGAAATCATTTGATCAGCCCAGTTAACAAGTCCCTCAGAATAAGTGCTCTATGGGAGCTGAGAGGAGGCGGGCAAGAAATTTATACGTCGGTTTAAATGTCGGCCTCAGCGGTGAGGAGGAAAATGAGCCAGGCTAGCGTGGGACTCGGGCAGAGTTTGATGAGGGATGTGCATTGAAGAGAAGATCCATTTGTCCTTCTTCGTCGAGGTTGTAGTTGTAGTTTACTATCGTGTCTTGTTCCTGAAGAGATCAGCAAATGGAGGGGCGGTGAGCCTTCGATTTGATTGTCTGGATAATAAACCGTTGAAGACCGCGCGGCGGAATCCAAGGGTAAGCTTGTCGTGGGCGGGTAATGCGTCTACCAACTCTGTTATATTGAACTGTCCCAAGCGCTTAGTACAGTGTCCTCCACACGGTGAGCGCTCGATAGAGACCATCGATTGGCTGATTGACAGCTCGGCCCATCGCCGTCGGCTCAGGGAAGGGGTGTTGCCTTCATAAGTGGTCAGGAATAATACCTCCGTGCGGAGACAGGACGGTGAGGCCGCTGCCTTGCGGAGGGATCATTCTTCCGTCTTGGGTGGCCTGACCACCTCATCGCGGGACTCGAGCCAAGCGGCCCCATTGGACCTTTTCCGAATACATGGATGCTTCAGTTGGCCGGAGGGTTGGGTTACGATGAGTGGTAACCCGCTGCTCTCAGTCTCCCCTAAAGGCAGAATCAGGGAAATGGGTTTCCGCGGCAGCGGTGGGGGGATATAGGTGTCGGTTAGATATCAGGAAGCGCCCCAGGCAGAAGGGGAGAGAGCAGGTCAGTGCCTTCCTTTTACCTCTTGGGAGTCGAGTCATTCAGGTGGATTGATTGGGAGTCCCCAAGGAAGGATCTGAAGCTTAAACTCCAAACCCAAAAGAATTACACCGGGCGGTAGGGACGACTGAAAAACGGGGATGGACAGCACGGAGCGTGGCTCACTGGAAAGAGCACGGGCTTTGGAGTCAGAGGTCATGGGTTCAAACCCCGGCTCTGCCACTTGCCAGCTGTGTGACTTTGGGCAAGTCACTTAACTTCTCGGTCCCTCAGTTCCCTCATCTGTAAAATGGGGATTAAGACTGTGAGCCCCACGTGGGACAACCTGATTCCCCTGTGTCTACCCCAGCGCTTAGAACAGTGCTCGGCACATAGTAAGCGCTTAACAAATACCAACGTTATTATTATTGGACTTTCAAGCTGCCCCCTCTATACTTCTACGGCTGCTGGAAGAGAAACAGGCAATCCATCAGTGGTATTATTTATTGAGCGCTTCCTGTGTGCAGAGCACTGTTCTAAGCGCTTAGGAGAATACAATACATCGGAGTCGGTAGACACGTTCCCTGCCCACGACGAGCTCCCGCCCTGCAGTCGTGATCGTTCGGGACCCCGGCCCAGCCTGGCAGGAGCCGCTGACTCCCTTCTGAAACGGAGAAGGATCAGGCGGGGAGGGAGGAGCCGGGGTCCCTCTTACCCCGACTCATCCGGGCCGAGGGAATGGGCACATCCACAGGGACGGGGAGATACATTTTGTGCGCGTTCGACCCGGAGACGGGCAAAAAGGTGGGGCCCATCTACACGACATCCCGTTCTGCACCAGTAAACGTTACAGCGGCTTAAAGAGACGAGGGAAGGTGTCCCGTGACGCCAGGGCCCTGGTTCCAAACGGCCAGACCGTTACGGGTGGCCGGGTTCAGGGTAGCCGTCTCCGATTTATAAAATAAAGTGTTAGCCCAGCAGAGCCCCCTTCCCCACCCATCCATCGCCCCCTTCCAAACCATCCCCAAACCCAGGGATCCGCCCCTGCCCCTCCCCACCCCTGGATGGCTTGGTCGAGGAAATGTAAACATCGTGGTGGCCGAAACTTTAGGAGAACGAGCCACGAGCAGCTCAGCTCAGCGTGTCGGACCCGCCCCGGGGAGAGAGCCGGCGGCCAGACCCCGACCTCCTCCTCCTCGCTCAGAGTTTCTCAAGGTAGGAGCCGGGGACGAAGCCTCGCTGGCCGTTCCTCTCTACCGTCCACCAGCCATCTTCCCCTTCCATGATGACTGCCAGGATGTCTCCCACGCTGATGTCCAGCTCTTCGGAGTTCTAAACGAGATCCCGGGGAAGAGAGGGGGGACGGGTCAGGGGCTGCACCGCCAGCCCTTCCCACCCGCCCCGGAGCCCCAGAGGTTTCTCCTGGCCTCGCGGCTACGGAGTCGCTTCCTGGCCGATGACCCAGTGAAGCCACAGGCCGGGGCTTAGCTCCTGACCCTCCCTGCCAGGTTCTGGACTCAGCCCCTGCCTCGGCTCAGATCACAACTCCTCACACCGGTACCTATTGGATAGAGCACGGGCCTGGAAGTCAGAAGGACTTGGGTTCCAATCCCGGCTCTGCCGCTAGTCTGCTGTTTGACCTCGAGCAACTCACTACACTTCTCTGGGCCTCGGTTACCTCATCTGTAAAATGGGGGATGAGTGTGAGCCCCATGTGGCCCAGAGACTGTGTCCAAACTGATTAATTTGTGTGTACCCCAGCTCTTAGAATAGTGCTTGGCACATAGAAAGCGCTTACCAAGTACCATAATTATTATCATCCCCAGCCTTTTGCCCCCAGGGAGGTCCCTTAAGTGCGGGACGATGGCCAGGTCTTTCCACTCAGTCCTGCTCCCTAGCCTGTGCCTCTAGACTGTGAACTCGTTGTGGGCAGGGATTATCTCTATTGCTGTATTGTACATTCCCAAGTACTTAGTACACACAGTGAGCACCCAGTAGATGCTCAATAAATACAATTGAATGAATGAATGACTCCTGGCCCGAAGCCCAGTCTGACTCCAGAGAGGGAGTCCGACTTGAGGGAACTGGATGGAAACGACGGGGCCCTTGGTCCTCGTCGATTTAGAGCGTGCAGAGCCTGAGGGTGCTATAGGAAGTGCCGTACTGAGAGCACCGGGGACTGGCCCTCGGCCACAAGTCAGCGTCGGACGCAAACGTGTTTCAGCTGCATCGTCGACCCTCTCCAACGTTCAGTTTAGAAGCGGCGTGGCTTAATGGATACAGCACTGGCCTGGGAGTGAAAAGGACCTGGATTCTAAGTTCCCTCTAGACTGTGAACTCATTGTGGACAGGGATTGTCTCTCTCTACTGCTCTACTGTACTTTTCCAAGTGCTTAGTACAGTGCTCTGCACACAGTAAGTGCTCAATAAATACAATCGAATGAATGAATGAATAATCCCAGTTCTGCCACATATCTGCTGTGCGGCCTTGGGAAAGTCACTTAACTTCTCTGGGCCTCCGAAAAATGTAAAATGGGGATTAAGACTATGAGCCCTGTGCGGGGCAGGGACAGTGTCCAATCTGATTAGCTTGTAGCTACCCCAGCGCTTAGAACAGTGCTTGGCACAAAGTAAGTTCTTAAGTACTATTATTATTGTTAATATTATTATTATTCGCCCATAGAGCGTGTTTTCACTATGGGCAGGATGCAGTAGGGGGAATTAGGAAATGTTCTTCCAACAATCTGCACCTGTCGGGTAGGAACACTCTGCGATGTCGGAAGAATCAGTTTTGCACATGCACGCAATGTCGGTAAATGGGTCAGCTACTCTAATGCGAGTTTCCCTTACGTTTCCCTAGATCTTCGGCAGGTGAGCCCCCCCACCTCGTTCAGTGGATTGGCCAGAGGTCCCCAGTAGACCGATTCCCGAACTCTGAGGCACGAATTTGGCAGAACGTGCCTCCTCTCCCAGCCCCCCCCGCTTCAGTGTCTCCCCCCGACATCCACCCCAGAGACCCTCGTCCCCACTCATCGGTAAAATCCTCGAAAGGACTCGGAGGCTGGAACGGCTGAGGGTGCGTTTATTTACCCCCACGGGGCTGCCCAGCTGCTCCGACACTGTTACCTGTGCCTTGTAGTCGTAGAGAACTCTGTAGTCCTGGCCTGTGGCATCCGCGTTCGACTCTTTGACCACGATCGCTGCGTACACGCCGTCGTTGCGCTCTGGGGGACGTAAAGGATCAGCGTCAATCGGTGTTGCTTTATCGAGTGCTTACAGGGTGCAGAGCACTGGACTAAGCACTTGGGAGAGGACGAGAGAAACAGCCCCATATCTGGTGGAGAGGTCCCTCCCTGCTCAGAAAAACCCTCAGCCTCAGGTGCCGGCAGAACCGTGCCCGGCGCTTACCCGCGTGCCCTCTGCATGCGAGGAGGCTGAGATGGCCGGCCCCTCCCCGAACCCCCCCCATCCTTGTTGTCCTCCTCCCTCTGACCCACTGCAAGCAGTGACCGGAGAGCACAGAGGCCATCCCAAGCCTGACCCCTAGCAGATGACCAAGGGGCTCTGGGGTGCGTGCTCATAGAAGGAAATTTACCAGCAGGAGGGGCGATGGGGGCCACATTCTCATTTTTGGAATTTCCATGCAGCAATCCCGAAAACCTACCGAAACAGGGAGAGAACAGAGTGAGCGTCAGAAAAGCCTGAGACCGATTTCCCTCCCGAACTCACCGGGCAATGGGGCAGGCCCCCTTGATGGCTCATGGGTGACATGAGGCTCCTGCCAGCATAGGAGGAGTCCCATCTGAGCCTCTTAATTCAGGACTGGGCCTCACTGTCTCAGTTTCCTTCCCAAGGGAGGATTGCTCTGGCAGAGATTCCCTTTAGCTTCCTTTGGCCTCTGGATAAAACCATCAGCCGCTTAGCTACACTGACCATTCTTTGGCCTCGCCCTCTGGTTTCGAGCCTTTCCCCTCTTGGTCCCTGGGGTCATAAATCTTGTGGGTGTGTACGTGTGTGCGTGTGTGTGTGTGTGTGTGTGTGTGTAGAAAGAGACAGACAGGAGTGGGGGGAATGTAGATCACAATGACGTAGGTCTCAATCAATATTCTGTTCAGCATCTTGGTGGAGTCAGGAAGTGCTCATTCTATTTCTGAGTTGGAGAATCAGGTGTGACAACTTTTCATTTTGAACTTGCAGAGCTTGGAAAAGGTATTGGGTTTTTCCAGAGAGGTGGGGGGGGGGGGGCAGATGGAGGAAAGGGGAAGGACGGAAGAGGGGAGAGGAAAGAGGAAAACAAGAGGAAGCAAGAAGTTCTAAGGGAGGAAACCTCTTCCTTCTCATCTGCAGCCCTGCCGGTTCTCTCTGGGCGCAGGTTGGAGGTGGGCACGAACAGCTCCCTCCTCACCCCCACCCTAAGGCCTCATGAAGCGTCACCGTCCCCCCACCAACTCGATGGCCCCGGGGTTCAACCAGCATGGGCATGGGGTGGTCTCAGAGTTCTGGAGCCGCCGCGGCGGTGGCATTCTTGGGTCAAGATCCGCCTGCCAGGAAATCATGGCCACCACCCCCTCGGGTGCAGCCCAACTCCATCGTCTTAGTCACGGAGCCCGATGCAACCGGGAGTCTTCCATGCGGCCCGCCTGGTCCGTGCTGCTGCCCTGGAATTCCGACCCCTTTCTGGAGAACGGCCCAGGATGTCTGAGCAGATAGGGAAGGGACGAGACGGACAGACGGCTCTTCCCATGAGACCCTGCGGTGAGGGTAAGAGGAACGGCTTGAGCCGGCCCCCACTGGACCCAAGCTTCGCCGTCCCATGAGGGCTGCAGTGCAGCTGTGGTGTCCTGTTCATTCATTCAGTCGCATTTATTGAGTGCTTACTGTGATTTGAGCACTGTACTAAGCGCTTAGGAGAGTACAATATAACAATAAGCAGACATATTCCCTGCCCACAATGAGCTTACAATCTAGTTTAAAATCATTTTTCTCCTCCTGCCAGCAAGGGGCAAGAGATGGAGCCAGGGCCCCACACCATCCTGTCAGATCCCTGGACCACCCGGGAATGATCTAACCGGGATGGGGCGAGTGAACAGATGGCTCCACCTCTGCTCCTTTTCCAGCTTCCAGGGGTGAAGCAGGCTACCTACCCTTCCCCAAAAGCTGTGGAGACACAGCTCAAGGTTTGCCCACTGGTCCCTTTGCTCCCACTGAGTCCGGCCCTCTATCTGGGATACATACTGGCTCTCACGACAATTCTAGAAAAGGCGGTGGGGAATGGTGGAGGAGAGAAGATCTGTGGAAGGTTGGGCCGGGGCTCCCACGGAGGCCGTCAAAGTGAAGGGGCCCTGCTCTTAGGGGCCAGAAAGTGGGAAACTAAAGGGCACGGCAGGCATTCCTGCTGAAAATGACTCCAAGGACCCTTCAGAGCACCTTCCCTTCTGGCCGCTGCACTGACACTTAGTGGGTTTTATTTCTTTTATGGTGTTTCAGTAGTCACTCTGTACTAGGCACCATACTAAGTGCCGGGGTAGATACGAGCTAATCAGGTTGGACATAGTCCATGTGATTAATCCCCACAGCCTTAATCCCCATTTTACAGGTGAAGAAACTGAGGCACAGAGAAGTTAACTGACTTGCCCAAAGTCACACAGCAGACAAGTGGTGGAGCTGGGATTAGAACTCAGGTCCCTCTGAGTCCCAGGCCCATGCTCTATCCACTAGGCCACGCTGCTTCTCATGTCCTCAGAGAGGCTGGCCTTTCCTCATCTCTATGCTTGCCACCGTTTCATCTGAATAAATGGCTTCCTGAGACTGGGGACGGAGCACTTTGTCCATTCACAGTAACTGCTCCGAGGCTCGTTGCCCGCCCCGCTCGCTCCCGTTAGTGTACGGGACCTCGTGTTCCTCAGGGGCGGGGATCGTCTATGCCTACTCTTTTGTATTACACCCTCCCAAGCACGTAGTACAGAGCTCGGCACACAGTAAGTGCTCAGTAAGTACCACTGATCGACTGATTGACTTCTCCCATTAGTAGGAGGATTCAACCTCTGCGAAATTGCCTCTTGGAGCGTCCCCCGGGAGCCGTATGATGAGGGGAGTTGGATTTGTCAGTGTTGCGGATGCACGCGTGATCACTGCCCGTCTGATACACGGGGCAGTTGCAAGATGCTTGTCGTGCCCGTCAGACATCCAGTGAAGACGCCCGGGGATGAAGGTCAGGAGACAGGGACGACCTGGAGGTGACTATAACTGGTAAGGTCTATTTATCCATTCTCGTTTTTATTCCTTACCTTGCAGCAGTCCCTTGGGTCGTTTTCCTCTCCCCAACCTCCCCACTCCCCGACTCCAGCCCCTGACATGCTGTCCCAAAGACAGCAAAGCAACTGTGGTCAGGCTTGGTGAGAGTAGCATGACCTCCGGGAAGCAGGTGGACAAACCCCCCCGGTGACCCTGAAGCACCCCTTCCGACAACGTGGCAGAATTTTAGGGAATGGGGTGGCTCTTGGCAAAGGCGTCAAGCAGGCCAAGAGGCAGAGGGCTTAAGTGGCAGCCGTCTCTGCTAACAGCATCAGCTAACCCTGCAGGCTCGTTGTGAGCAGGGAATGTGTCTGTTGTATTATCGTGTTTATTCTCCTGAGTGCTTAGTACAGTTCCCCGCACACAGTAAGTGCTCAATAAATAGGATTGGTTGATTGATCGCAGGCAATGGCAGTGACATGTGAGCGTGGGAAAGATTTGTGGGACACATCTGTTTAGCCACACTCACACCCGTAGAAGCATCTCTGATGGATGTTCAGGACGGTAAAGCATTTGTGTACGTAAATATACACATCATTCATGGCTCCCTCTCCCTGGGAACAATAACCACTTTTAGGCAAAAGCCTGCACAGGTTAAGTTGGGCAACTTAGGTTGATTCTTTTGAGTGAAACAAGTTGTGTTCAACCTTCCTGCTAGGTAATCTCCCAGTTATTAGGGAAATTGTTCTCTTGGATCAGATCGGATTTTCGCTCCCATTTTTTTTATCGCTATTAGTGACTCTGGTTCCGATATTTGCTTTTCCCCCATCCCGAGCCCCAGTTGACCCAACTGCCCAGAATGTTTTGATGTCATTCGGTGGAATTCTTTTTGCCCATTAATCCAACTCAGAGGAAGAGCGATGACTGCAAAACACAAATAAGGCTGAGAAGAAAATCTGTTTTGACACATGTACCTGACTTTGCGGGTAGGGGGTGCTTAAAACAGGGAAAGCACCTGCAACACTCATTTTCAGATAGGTTAGTTCTGAGCCGGCAGTGGGAGGGGCTGAGTTTACTCTAATCCTGACAGCAGCTAGTATGAGGGGAGAGTTTAGCTTCCTAATATATAACTAACTGCACATAAATGTGTTCAGGTATTGTGCATCGGGGCTTTGTTCTCCCAAAGAATAGCATAGGACACCTCTGCAGAACCCTCGGTGGGGTTGTGAAGCAGTGAGAAGCAGCCTGGCACAGTGGATAGAGCACGGACCTGGGAGTCCGAAGGTCATGGGTTCTAATCACGACTCTGCTGCTTGTCTGCTGGGTGACCTTGGGCAGATCACTTCACTGGGCCTCAGTTACCATATCTGCAAAATGGAGATTGAGCCCGTGAGCCCCACGTGGGACAGGGACTGTGTCCAACCTAATTTGCTTGTATCTAACCCTGCACTGAGTGCAGCGATTGCCACACAGTAAGTGCTTAACAAATAAGGCGATCATTATTATTATTGTTATTATTATTAGTGGAAAGAGGACTGGGAGTAAGGAGATCTGGGTTCTGTGTGATTCGGGCAGGTCACAACTTCTTGGGGCCTCAGATTCCTTCTCCGTAAAATGTGCCTTAAATACTTCTTTCTCCTGAGACTGTGAGTCCCTCCTGTGTCTGATTTGATTAGAACTCGGTCTATCCCAGCACATGATAAGTGCTTAACAAGTGCCACAATTATAAGTCAAAGGAGAGTTACTCATATTCTTCCTCCTCCCCCGTCCCTCTGGATCGCAAAGTGAGCTGTCACATCTTGGGCACAAGTGTGCATTGTGAGGCTGTGAATGGTGACACACATCTACGGGCAGCAAAGAAATTCCATATTCACTTGGGAAAGGAAAGGGAACAGGTCGGGTCGTTCTCGGCACCGAAAGCACAAGCCAGACATCACCCTCCTCCCGGCCACAACCCTGGCTCCGGCTCACTCTAGGAGTGTCCCCGTCAAGAGGGGATACCCTGAGAGAACGGAATGTTTTCCATTAAGAACATCTAATGGGCTTCCCTTGAGCCTCGAGTAGCCTTGGAATTAGGGGAGCATTATTAGACTAATGGGGAAAGCCACTGGGTCCTGTCAAGGACCCCTAAGAAAAGGGTAATGGACCAGTTCTAAGGCGACTGCAAGACAAATCTGGCTGAGTACAGACCTCTGCACGTAGTAAGCGCTTAATAAATACGATCGAATTAATGGCTGGGTTGCCAGAGGAGAGAACCCAGATCGGGAGACCTGCTAAGCCATTTCCATCTCCCACTTCTTTGCTATGGGAGTTGGCGTTCAGCCATCAGCATCTTCTATCTGGCTGCTTCCGGGTGGTTTTGATAGAGGAGGACTGCTAAATGGCTGACTTTAACAACTGCATGCATTTAAAGCTTTGCCAAAGAACCCAATGTAGGGTAGCTGTAGAGAAGCAGCATGGCCTAGTAGATAGGGCCCAGGACCTGGGTTCCAATTCTGACTCTGCCACTCATCTGGTGTGTGGCCTTGGGCAAAGTCACTTAACTTCTCTGTGCCTCAGTTCCCTCATCTGTAAAAAAACAGGCATTAAGACTCTGAGCCCTATGTGGGACAGGGACCTTGTCCAACCTGATTATCTTGTATCTACCCCAGCACTTAGAATAGTGCCGGGCACATAGTAAGTGCTTAACAAATTCTGTTATTATTATTACTACGGCTCCATGTTTTCTTTCCAATCATCTGAGGTTAAATGAGACACAACGTGTCACATAGTTAAAAAATCAGCTGATAGATGGTCACGAAAGCCAATTCCAACGATAAATTGCTTTGTCTCTGGTTTAGGAGGCTTGGGTGGTTTTTTTTTTATTAATGGCCTGGAAGAGGATGGTAATGAACTGTGCAGGGTAGGGATATGAGCCCAACCTGAAGAATGTAGTTGTTGGAAAGAGGGGAAGAAGTAGGAAATGGTAAAATCACAGTCAAAGAGTAGATGGAGCTGAGAGAGCAAACTGGAGAAACCATTTCAAACCTCTGAAGGACAGAAACCGTAGGTGAGGAATTGTTTCCGCTGTGAGAAATGGAAGGAAATGTGGACAAGGCAAGCAGTTTACTGGCAGCACAAACCCCTGGATAACTGAAATCTCTCCCCATGGGGTGGCAGGACACCAAATAAAAAGCAGAGCAGGGGGTTAGCTTGCATTAGATAAAGCTTGTTTCAGTGACTCCCAAATGAAAAACAGAGCAGGGGGTTAGCTTGCGTTAGATAAAGCTTGCTTCAGTGACTCCCAAACGAAAAACAGAGCAGGGGGTTAGCTTGCGTTAGATAAGGCTCGTTTCAGTGACTCCCTAAGAGGGGGGCTGAGTCAAGAGAAAACAGAAGCGCAAATGACCTATGTCACTCAGATTCCTTTTTAAGTCTGCATTGAAAAATAGGCTTGCAAGAGCTTCTTTCTGGTGCAGTGGCGAAGAAAGAGCAGTTTCCCTTTCCCTCCCGATCCCCGCATCCAACCACAGCTGCTCTTGCACGTGCCCACGCCTGGGGCAGAGACGCTCCTGAGAGCCTGGGGTGGGCACGGGTGACCATGATATCCAACATCATCACTGCTGCCGGACTCCTCCCCGGTGGCCCCCGCCGGCAGAGGGGGTCCCGGACACGAAGGCTCATCGTTCTCACCTCTTCATCATCCCGCAAGCCGCGAGGCTGCTGGGGCTGCTGGAGCCTTCGTCGGGTTCTCGATCATAGTAATTCTCGTAAGGAATGGGAGCTGTAGGAGAACAGAGCCAAAATGTCAAGCGGTTCAGAGGACAAAATGAGGGGCTTTGCATCTCGACCCCCCCTTATGCCAGGTCTGGGCTATCGTGGAAGAGTTTTGGAGCATTTCCCCGGGCGGGGCCGGCTTCAGACATCTGACTGCTCCGAGGTGGGGTGAAAATTTGTCTTCACTTCTCCCCATCCCACCTGGCATCATTATGCTATGCTGAAGGCACACGTGGCTTAATAGATATCTGGGGGGAAGGGCTCTAACCTCCCCTCTCCACGCTCGCTCCAGAGAAGCAGTGAGGTTTAGTGGCTAGGGCACGGGCCCGGGAGTCAGAGGATCAGGGCCCTAATCCCGGCACCACCACATGCCTTCTGTGTGACCGTGGGCAAGTCACTGAGCTTCTCCGTGCTTCAGTTACCTCATCTGTAAAATGGGGATGAGTGTGAACCCCATGTGGGAGAGGAACTGTGGCCCACCTCATTAACTTGTGTCTACCCCAGTGCTTAGAACAGTGCTTGGCATATAGTAAGCACTTAAATACCATTATTATTGCCTTTGTGTCTTGGGTCTTGTTCACATAGACCCTGCTTCACTGGGCTGGGTCTGTCACAATTTCAACCCCTGTTATCGCTTTTCAGGATGCATCCTGAGGTGGCTGCTTCACCTGCTTACTGCCTGGGGTGGGTCCCGTCTCCTGGGATCTGTGGGGGGAAAAGCAGTTTCCATGCTTCTCCAGGTGGAGGACGGGGAGCCACAGCACCCGTGGCCTCTTCTTAGCTCCATCCACCAGTGGGGCCATCCAGGAATCACTAATCCCCAGAAGCCTCACCCCTGAAAGCTCCATTGAGCAACTTGAAATTCTGGAAAGTTGCCTGACTTCTCCCAGCTTGTGAGATTTCTCCTGGCCAGGGTTTCTGAAGGGCTCAGGATTGGTGATTTCATTTGTTTTGGAAGTCGACTGTTTACTAATGAACAGTGATATCCGGTTCCCGGCGTGCAAATCTCCACAGTGGTTCATGCCGCCATTTTATCTTTCGTTGGAAGAAAGCACTGCCCACTTCATAATGCTCTTTGTTCTCTCCTATTCTTAATTACCCTCTCCACCATTCCAGATACCTGGAGTGGCCTCCCCACTTTCATTCTCCCAGTTACTTTCTCCTCTACTTTCACAATTTACCCCCAAATCCACCTTCTTTAGAAAATCCAGCCTGATTAAATAGAGCATAATGAGACCATCGCCTCCTCCTCCCCAAATCCATCTGACCACAATTATATGTAGTCCCCCATTCCAGTTTCCAATGAAATAAAATACAAAATCCATTCTACAAAGGTCAGCTAAACCCTAAGTAGGGAAATTTACAATTTTACAACTTGCGACTATAGATTATAAATCCCCAGAGGACAGCTGCTGGCTGGAAGCTCTAACTTTTCTGTAGGCATCAAGAAGCAGCGTGGCCTAGTGGATAGAGCAAGGGCCTGGGAGACAGAAGGACCTGGGTTCTAATCCCAGCTCTGCCATTTGTCCGCTGTGTGACCTTGGGCAAACAGCTTAACTTTTCTGTGCTCAGTTCTCTCGTCTGTAAAATGGTGATTAACACTGAACCCCGTGTGGGGCGGGGACTGTGTCCAACTGATTATCTTGAATCTATCCCAGCGCTTAGTACAGTACCTGGCACATAGTGAGAGTTTAACAAATATCACAATTACTGTTATTATTGTAGCTGAATTGATCGAATTTATGTCGACTGACATCTGCCCAAGTTGCCAGACAAAACCGACATGCCCCTGACTAGGCCAATTTGGGGACCCACTCTGTTCTAGAAAGGCGAGATCCTGTCACATACGGCTGTCCACCTCTGGAGAGCCCATGCAGTCTGGGGCAGACCTGCTTTCTCACAGATGGAGAGATGTGGGCAAGTGGCAGAGATGGGATGAGAACCCAGGCCCTCTAACTTCCAGGCCCCCATTCTCTGCTACGCCACCCGGGACAACTGTAGTTTTTGCGGTGCTGAGAATGTGATGGCTATTCGTTCTTCTCGAACCCAGAAAGGAAAGGGAAACTGCACTGTGAAATATTGGTTCTGCTGGGAGAGTTTTGAAAGAATTGAGCAGACATCTAATAACAATAATTGTGGTATTCGTTCAGCGCTCATTCTACGCCAGGTTGTAGAGGGCCTGGCACATAGTAAGCGCTGAACAAATACCATAATTACTAAGCAGTGGGGTAGATACAAAATAATTGGCTTAGACACACTGTCCCACATAGGGCTCATGGTCTTAACCCCCAATTTAGGGATGAGGAAACTGAGGCATAGGGAAGTGAAGTGACTTGCCCAAGGTCACCCAGCAGGCAAGTGGGAGAGTCGGGATTAGAACCCAGGTCCTCTGGCTCCCAAGCCTATGCTCTTAACACAAGACCATGCTGCTTCCCAAAGCAAAAAAACCAAAATGGAAGTAGCCTCTACCTTTTCTCTGGCCTACCTTTCTACCTTCCTTCCAGCCTTCTCCATTACCCTCCCGCCAGCCTTCACCTTTCCCCTCCTAGGACTGCTCTTATCAGTTTTCTCTTGTCCTTATTACATTCTCTGACCTTTAGTTCCACATCTAGATATCCGCATGGCAGCGTCTTGGCTCAGAGACCCTCTGTAACCACGGCTCTTGGAGAAAGTTAGATATCTCAGCAAAGGGGAAACTAAAGGAGCTTACTGCAAAAGACACTTCTCAGGCTGATGAAAAAGAAAAAACAAATCCCAATCTGGGTTTACCCGGAGGCTCCGTTCCCGTCATTTTACTTCGAGTGAAAGAGTCGATGTCCGAGTCTACGTTGCAGCCTTCTAAGCTGACTCGAACCTCCTCGTAGTGCTGTAGGAGAGAAGGGGAGTTTGTCCTTTTTAGCCTTTCAGCTGAATGAAGTAGGAAAACATCAGGTCTACAACCTCCCCACGACCCACTTCTCCGGGATCATCATCATCAGCATTTATCGTTGCGCTCGGCGCCCGTAGAAATAAAAGAGACAGTCCCTGGGGAGTCATTCTGCAAGCTGAAGGGCTGGTTGGCTCTAAACAAGATTTCTGGACTGGATAGGGACCCCAGGATCAACTAGATAGGTCCTGGTAAATCGATTCATTACAGGGAAAATCCCTCTTTCAGACAGATGGGTTGAAGGGGTGATCTGAGTTGTGTTCTAACCATTCTAGCCTATATGCCTACAGCCATACCACCCCGAAGTGTCCATTTCTGTCTGATCTTGGAAGCTAAGCAGAATCGGGACCTGACTAGAATTTGCATAGAAAACCTCCTGGAAATATCAGGTGCTATAGGCTTCCAAACGCTTAGTACAGTACACTACACACGGGAAGCACTCAATAAATACGATTGATCGACTGATATTTTTTTTCTCTGACTTGAGAGGGAAAAGCCGGTTGGCTATTGTCTTTTTTTCTGCCCTTTTTGGCATTACCAGAAGTGCCAATATTTTAGTCAATCAGTGGTATTTCTTGAGTGCTTACTGTGTGCAGAGCACTGTACTAAGTGCTTGGGAGAGTACAGTACAACAGAGTTGGTAGAATATTCCCTGCCCATAAGGACTTTACAGTGTAGATGGTTCAGAAATACCCTTCTGTTCGAATTAGGGCCTTCTGTTGTTTTTTGTTTTGGGAGTTGTTCTCCCTCCATTCCCTCTCTCACTTTCTGTCTTTCTCTTCCATCGCTAGTCGCCTACCATGAAGTTGTTTTGCAGCTCAGTCGCGGTCCACACCAGAGGGAGGTGGACTCTTCTGGCCTGTAAGGGTGATGTTGATGATGGTATTTGCTCAGAGCTACTGTACGCTGAGCTCCGTACCCAGCACTGGGGTAGATAC
Organism: Ornithorhynchus anatinus; assembly: GCF_004115215.2. NCBI lineage: Eukaryota > Metazoa > Chordata > Mammalia > Monotremata > Ornithorhynchidae > Ornithorhynchus > Ornithorhynchus anatinus. The sequence continues at coordinate 11,912,697 of NC_041732.1, read as the reverse complement.
AAGATGATCAGGTTGGACACAGCCCTTGTCCCGCTAGGGACTCACAGTCTAAGTGGAGGGTGTAATAAGTAGCTCACGGTCCGGGGTCCGCGGCGACCCAGGGCACGTCCTAAGCCAAAGTCAGGCTCGGCTAATGGGGTCGAGTAAGGTCCCAGCTTGGTGGTCGCACGAGGTATCCTGCTGAAAAGATCGTTGTGGTGGCCTGAGAGCTTCCATGTTCCCGAGTGCCCGAACGATTAGCAAATTAATACACACTTGCAGACGGAACGATGATTATGGTCCTTGTTAAGCACTTACTATGTGCCAAGCACTGTTCCAAGCACTGGGATAGATACGAGTTAGTCAGGTTGGACACAGACCCTGACCCATATAGGGCTCCCACTCTATATCCTCATTTTACGGATGAGGTAACTGGGGCCCAGAGAAGTGATGTGATTTGCCAAAGGTCACCCAACACATCTGTGGCAATATCGGGATTAGAACTCATGACCTTCTGACTCCCAGGCCCGTGCTCGATCCACTAAACTATGCTGCTTCTCAACAAGAGACTTACAAGCCCCGTCTCCCCACTGGGCACAAAACTTGAATTCTTCACAGTGTAATACTGATAGAATTCCAGGTTGCAATTACAGGTTGTAATTTTGATAACAACAAGGCTCTTTATTTTCGGCCAGCCATAGACAGCTCCCGGATCTGGGCGCTTGAGTGTATAATAATAATAATTAAAGATAGTATTAGTTAAGTGCTTACTAGGTCCTAGGTAAGCACTGTACTAAGCGCTGGGGTAGTTAGCACTGGAGTAATTAGGCCAGATACGGTCCCTGTCCCACATGGAGCTCACTTTCTAAGGAGGAAGGAGAACAGGTATTGAAGCCCCATTTTACAGATGAGGAAACTGAGACCCAAGGAAGCTAAGTGACTTGCCAAGATCACGCAGTAGGCAAGTGGCAGAGCCGGGATTAGAACAGGCCTGGGTTTTTTTTTACATCAGGCCACCCTTCTTCTCGTTTGATGCAGTTAAACCAGTAACCATCTGACCTGCTAATGCTCTGTTCGGAGTTGAAGAAACAGCATGGCCTATTGGAAAGAGCCCGGGCCTGGGCGTCAGAAGACCTGGGTTCTAATCCCGGCTCTGCCACTTGCCTGCTGTGTGACCTTGGGCAAATCACTTAACTTCTCTGTGCCTCAGTTTCCTCAACTATAAATGGGAATTCTATACCTGTTCTCCTTATGGTGGCATTTGTTAAGCACTTACTATGTGCAAAGCACTGTTCTAAGCACTGGGGGGGATAGAAGGCGATCAGGTTGTCCCACGTGGGGCTCACAGTTTTAATCCCGATTTTACAGATGAGATCACTGAGGCACAGAGAAGTTAGGTGACTTGCCCAAAGTCACACAGCTGGCAAGCGGCGGAGCCGAGACTAGAACCCATGACCTCTGACTCCCAAGCCCAGGCTCTTTCCACTGAGCCACGCTGCTTTTAGACTACAAGCCCCGTGTGGGACAGGGACTGTGTGTGATCTGATTACTTTATATCTACCCCAGTATGTAGAAACTGCTTGACACATAATAAGTGCTTAAGAAATTTCATTAAAAGAAAAAAGAAAAACCTCAAGTATCCATACCTCGTCGTCTTTCACGCACTGCATGGAGAGCTGGTTACAGTGAACCCAGAGGGAGTTACGGAGGATGGTGATCCGATCGGACTCCTGTAGCTGGAAGGCCTACAGCCCGAGAGAGAGGGAGAGAGAGTTGTCAGGAAGTTGGTTGTTGGCAATTTGTTCTCATCAACAGCAGAAAGAACCCAGGGCCATCAAAAAGACCAAGACAAATGAGAGAGAAAGAAGGACAAAAACTGAGGAATTTCCCCCGAGGGACATTTTTTTTTTCCCTAGCTGTCAGGATTCATGGTGGGCAGACTGGAGCGGGTGAATAGAGGCAAATGGAGAGCAGAGGAGAAAATCTGACTTGTTTAGGACTAGTTACCGAGGAGGGGAGGAGCCCCACCTGGAGCTTTAATGAGAACTTGGTATAGATCCCAGGTGTACTCCGGGCTAACAGCTGAGCAAGTCAAAAACTGTCGGAGTTGGGGTGATGCGATTTGGGAACTGGAGCTGTGCCTGAAGGCTGCAGGCTAGACCTGAAGCAGGCAAGGTAAGATGGGTCCCTGGAGCCTCCTACGTCTAGAATGGGCTTTTCTGGAATAGTCAGAGCTTGCGTTACGAGCTGCCCTGTTGACCAAAAAGCCTCAGCCTCATTCAGAGCAAAGAGGCACTCAGAGAGACGGGGGATGATTTTCAGCCTGGAAAACTAAAGCAAAGAACTGAAAACTAAAGAACTGAGCGGCTGAGTGCTCCGGACATTGTTTTCAACCCCCTTAATGCCTCTGCGGGATGTTCTCAAGGTCAAAGCCAAGAACGATGTTAAGTATCTGCAGATTCTGTTTGATGATTGCAAAGATCCCTTTTATATTCACTGCCAATCAGCCAATGGGAAAGAACTATCCCCAGCCACTGTTAGTATTTCAGTGTGATATTCAGGCCAATGAGCTCCTTAGGCATTTCTGGGTTTTCACTCATTTCCTCTCTCAGAGAATTCAAACGAATTCTTCCTCCGGGTGGACGGGCGCCCCAAGTCCGTAGCCGACGATGGCGAAACCCCATGCCGGCCCAGGGGATTTGGCGTTGAAAGTGTCTCACCTCGCAGGTGCTTCTGTGCTCCTGCTCCCACTCACACCGCACCTTCTCCAGGATGTCCGTGTTCAGTTTGTAAACCCTCTCTGGAAAACAAGCGCAACCCAGACACGGCTCACTTGATCGGGCTTAGCACGGGCTCTTGCCAGGGAGTTGGGGACGAAGGCTTTCCACACTATTAAAGGGTTTTAAGGGGTCTGAAATGACCAGCTGGGATCCCTGGCATAAAGAACTGAGCTCCCGGGAGCCTCAACTGGTGACCTTCTTTGGAGGGTACGGACGTGTTCTGATAAACACCTGGACATTTTCGGTGTATTTTCAGAATAGCGTTGGGTGGTCTAGCCAGGCTTACGTGGGCGAGTGAGACCAGAACAGAGTAAGGTATGGACTCGGCACAAGGCCTAGAAAAGGACAATCAGGCTTGGGCTAAGACAGGATCACCTGCCTCACCCACTCAGTCAATCCGTGTTATTAAGTGCTTACTGTGTGCTGAGCACTGTACTAAGGGCTTCGGAGAGGACAACATAACAGAGCTTCTCAGGTCTCCTGCTGATGGAGGCCCACCCAACTCGTCAACAGTACATCGCACCCGTGTGTCATCCGTGTGTGTCCTCCGGGACTACAAGTCCCAGAATCGCCTTGGGATAAATGCATGTGCTGAAATCCCACCCTCCCCGGCCATCCCATTGGGTTCATCCCTTTTTGGGCTGGATCATGGAATTCCACCTCAGAGACAGAGGAGAGTGGGAGAAGAGTTGCCAGGGAAGAGAGTGGGAAAGTGTCTCGAGTCCTGGAAGCTTCGAGGCTGACCAGGCTCTCTATGAATCCGGGTTCACGGGAGAGTAAGAAGGTTAATTGCTTTACCTGCTTCGAGTGCCGATTCCTTGCATTGCTTCGCTTTGTTCTGACTCTAGAATCCGAAAAAAGGAAACATGGCAACCTCTGCCTCGGCCCTGGACCCAGACTCAGACTGTGGGAGCCGCTGCAGAAATGCAAGGCTCTCTAGAGCGCATTTAACAAAACCGTTTAGTGAATATTCAAATGCTGCTTTCCATCCCGCCCTCCCCGCCCCCACCCCATAACCCAGTGCTCAAGGCCAGGGTTCACGTAAGGAAAAGTCAGGGGTGACCCTGCAGAGTCAAGACTAAACACCTTTCCTCTTCCAAGTCACGTGATCCTGTGATCTTCAGTGTTTAATCTGCACCTCCTTTCTGTCCTGTAACTTTTGAATGTGACATCAGGATCCATTTGGATCAGACTGGACAAGGCCCCGGCAGAGAGGAGCACCACTTCTCTTCGGCCCCTCCCCTCCGCCGCCCACAGAGCGGGCAGGCACCAGCTTCACGGATCACACTGCTGGCCCGGGAGCTCTCCCCTTTCCGAGTCGGCCCAAGCCCAGGTCGGCTGTGTGGCTACAGAGCTGAGAACAGACACATCCTGAAACCAAAAGCCCAAACTCCTTGAGGGCAGCCATTCTACAGTCCAATTATTACTTTGGGAAAATTCAAGGGCCAGCCGGATGGGCTCCCTAGAGCTACTCCAAGCCTCTAGGTTCCCCCAGAAAGACTAGAGTGTAACAGTAACAATAATAATATTCTGACTTTCTCTCACATCTTTTAATTTTCCAAAGTGCTTTCAAGAGCCTCATTATTTTTTCCACAACCTTCCCGGAAGAGAGAGGACCTTCCTGTATACTAAGCAGCGTGGCCAGTGGAAAGTGCCAGGCCTGGAAGTCAGAGGATCTGGGTTCTGGTCCTGCCTATGCCACTTGCTTTCTGTGTGACTTTGAGTGAGTCACTGAACTTCTCTGTGCCTCAGTTCTCCCAACTGCAAAATGGGGATACCGTGCCTGTTCTCCCTCCTACAGACTGTGAGTGCCATGTGGAAACTGATTGTCTGGTATTTACCCCAGTGCTTGGTATAGTGCTTAGCACATAGTGAAGACTTAACATATATTATTATTATTATTATTATTAGAAGAGCAGGTATCAGTATCCTTATTTTGGATGTGAGGAAACCGAGGCCCCCAGAAAGGATAAATAACTTGCCTTAAGCAGCGCTTAGAACAGTGCTCGGCACATAGTAAGCGCTTAACAAATACCAACATTATTATTATGTGATCGGGGTCAAGACCAGAACTAGATCCTACCTCTATGGCTTCCTTGCTTTTGGGGTGTTTTTTAATGGTATTTGCTAAGCCCTTACTCTATGTCAGCCACTGTGCTAAGCCCTGGGTGGATACAAACTAATCAGGTTGGTCACAGTCCCTGTCCCACATGGGGCTCACGGTCTTAATCCTCACTTTACAAATGAGGCAAGAAGCCCAGTGAGATGCAGTGACTTAACCAGGGTCGCATAGTGGGGAGGTGTTGGAGCCTGGATTAGACCCTGCTCCTTCTGACTCCCATCCCCGTGCACCACCCATTAGGCAGTACTGCTTTGTTCTTTCCACTAGACCACGCTGCTCTGACATCTGGCTTATTTTAGCCTTTGGGGCTCCCACGCCCGGCACAGAAGCATAACGTACCTTCTCCACCTGTTTCTGGTTGCCCGAAGCACTGATCCGCTCAGAGGTTAGTTCGGCTTCGTCTGCATCCCTGCATTTCTGCTCGTAGGACTTCTTGGACTGAGGGTGAAAATGGAACCCGTCTGGATCTCGGGAACTTAGAGTTCAGACACACTGCGAGTAAAGACCTCCATTTCTCCCCAGGGAGGAGAACCCGCCCAGTGGAAAGCTTCCAGCTTCCCAACCAGCCTGTTCCCTGTCCAGGATAGATAGAGCACCAGACGCCTTTCATCCGTTGCTTTTATTTTCAGCACCCACCCTCCCCGTCTCCGCCTCCACTTCTGCTTCGGTGTCCGAAGTGGCACCTGCTTTCACAGGCACCTGAGGGGAGTGAGGTAGGGAGCAGGGATTCTGATCCTGATCCTCAGGATCCTGTGGGAAAGCCTGGAAGGGTGCGGCTGGGAAAATCTAGCCGTTATTCAGCTCTGCCCAGCTCTAGAGAAGCTTGAAAAACAGGCAGGAAACACCCACCCTCACTCCACCTTGCAAAATGCGAGAGAAGAGGAAAATGGCTACTTACTTGGCTGTCCAAGTTGAACCCCAAATCTTCTCTTCCCCAACCCACACTTGGAGCTCTGCTCTGCCCCACATAGTTTACTCACCCGCGGTACCTCGGAAACGCCAAGGCCCCCATATTTGGAGGCATCCGAGTACACAGAACCTACCTCCATTGTCTTCTTGTATAGGGACAGTTTGCTCTTTTGTATTCGATCCATAGCCATCTCATACTAGGAGAAATAACACAGTGGAACAGATGAGCCCAGTTCTCAAGAACAACTCCGTCGTACTCACCCAACCGTTTAGTACGGTGCTTTCCACGTAGTAAGCGCTCAATAAATACTGTTGATTGATTGAGAGCAGAAATAAATGTCTCTTGCGTGTTTGTGTGTGTGTTCACACCTATGTACGTTCTGGAGAAGGGACCAACTTTGAGAACTAAATGTTAAAGCGCCTTTTCCCAGGAACTCCGAGGCCCAATTTCATTTCTGTCTCAAGCTATGACTAAAAATGCCTCTCAGGCCCCCAAAATCTTAGGCCCGGGCCCAACCCCAGGGCAGTAAACACAAGCGTGCACACCAGGCTCTGCTGCTTTGAAAAGGCGCCTCGGCAACCCGCTCCACTTTAAAGGCCACAGACCTCATGAGTGACACCTACACTCACTGTGGTGGCTGCTCTGGGTGACGTTTCCATTAATAGCAGCAATGACCGATTTTTTCATTTTCTCATTCGCTATTTCTTTCTATCTCCGGGTTCTAAAATTAGAAAAGAAACAAAAGGCCCTCCATCTCGGGGCTCAGGGCTCCGGAGGGTGGTGTCTTCTGAAATCCAGCAGTTTGCTGCTTGCTGCTGTGGCTGGTTTTCTGGGTCAGACGAGGGCTCGAGCCTTAATGCTCAGCAGGGCAACTTGTCCCTCTGAAAGTGGGAGGTGGCGGAGAGGATGGAGCCCAGATTGAGACAACTCCATGCTTTCCTTCACTAGAACGCCCTGCTCTCTTAGACTTGTCCCCGTGTTGGTCAGGGACTGTGCGTAATCTGCTTATATTGTAACCTCTCCAACCCTTGGGACAGTGTTGGACGCATGGCTTTACGAATGGCTTTACGAATGCCATTTTAGTAATAATAATAACGATAATAATGAGAACCCAGAAAGGCTGATGGCTATCTTTTCCCCGGTTTTCAATATATTGTTTTCCAACATTTTGCCAACCAGTGCCCTTGATTCTTTTGTTCCCATCCTATGTAGGGAAAAAATAGTATGGTGTTTATTATTTATTTATGTTTATGTCTGTATCCCTGTCTAGACTATAAGCTTGTTGTGGGCAGGGGACTTGTCTCCCAACTCTATGTTGTACTCTCCCGAGCGCTTAGTACAGTACTCTGCACACAGTAAGCGCTCAATAAATACCACTGATTAATTATTGGATCCATCCTGCCTTTTCACCTCTGAATGCCACTCCATCACCCATTTGTATTGTGTTTCAAATGTCACAACTGCTTCTGGTCTCAACCCCGTCGAAGTGTACTTTTTAGCATCCTAATCAAGGATGTTTATTGAGTACTTATTGAGTGCTGAGCACTGTACTGGGTGCTCAGTAGCGTATGGAACAAGAGATTTGGTAGAATGATCCGCAACCACAAGGCGCTGACGGGCTTGACACCGGCCAGTCCGGATTTGGAGATGACGTTCCACCTTAGGGAAGCAGCTTGGCCTAGTGGAAAGAGCACAGGCCTGGGAGTCAGAGGACCTGGGTCCTAATTCCAGCTCTGCTGGAATGACCTGCTGTATGACCTTAGGCAAATCACTTTTCTTCTCTGTGCCTCATTCACCTCATCTGTAAAATGGGAATTAAATCTCTTTCCCTCCAATTTAGACCGTGAGACCCACGTAGGTCCGGGACTGTGTCCAACCTGATTAACTTGTATCTAGAACAGTGCTTGACACCAAGTAAGCACTTAACAAATACCACAATTCTTTTTATCATGGGTGAAGCATTCTGACCTTGCCAGCAGCCCTCAGTGATTTTTATTCATCCTGGGAGAGTGGCTATTTGTAAAGTCGCTCTGAGCTACAGAGTAGAGGTTCCAGGTGTCTCATCCCTCTTCCTCCCACCCTTGCTTGCCTCTAGGTTTCAGCTATGTCGCTGCTTTAACTAGTTGCATATTCTAACTCTCCGCCACTTGGCAACCTCCTCACACACCCCACCAGCTCATCAGACTCTTTCCAGGAAATCCTGCTATTTGCACCCCAGCTGAAGCAATCATTCTAACTCGAAGACGCACACAGCTTGTCCCAGCAGTCAACGTCAGTGTCACTAAAAGGGAAATAGAGCCGTGATGGAAATAAGGGGGCAGAACTTAAGTTTAGAAATAGAAAGAAAACGGTCCCTTCCCTCTCCATTTTCTCTAAACTTAGAAATCCATAAAGGAAAGGGAAGAGAACCAGGCTGACCCCTGGCTCTCAGTCAGTCGATCAATCAATGATGTTTATTGAGCACTTACTATGTGCAGGGCACTGTACGAAGCATTCGGGAGAGTTACTACAGCAGAGTTAGCAGACGCAGTCTCTGTCCACAACAAGCTAGAGGGCTAAGCAACATTTTGGAATGGACTAAACCAACGTATATGAGTGAAGAGGGAGGGTTGAATGATGGAATTTTGCCTGCCCTGAAGGTTTTATTCATGGTTTTATTCGAATCAATATGATCTATAGCATTGAGGAAAGGTATCCAGTCCAAATGGATGTTTGGCCATTAATCAGAGTGAAACTGCCTTAGTCACCGCTAAATGTCATTTGAGAGAAATAAAGAGACGGGCAGAGAATAGAAGTCGCGGGCCAGAAGGGTACAGATAAGACTTCTTCCACTATTCTTTGCATGTCATGCAGGCAAGCAATTCTGAGGTGGGGGTGAAGGGAATGTTTGGGGCTCTAATTAGGGTCAAGAACACTTGCTTTGCAGATTGTTGCTTGGTGTGGAAAGGATCTCTAAGCAAAGTAGCTTTTCAGAGGGAAGTGGGCGTGGTCTCTAACTCTCATCTTCTTGACTCATCCTCCCTTCCCCAAACCCCCAGTGCAACTGAGAGCGAGGCCAGCGGATGAAGTCATGGTGACTCAAGTTCATCAGCTGCTCATGCTCCATCTGGAATCTTGGTTTAATTTATGAGGGATTTGGCTTCTCTTCCCTGTCATATGCTTCTCTTTCCCTTGGAACACAGTAAAGACTTTGATCTAGGGTTCTTGACCAGTACTAAGCACTGGGGTAGATGCAAGCCCAATCAGGTTGGACACAGTTCCTGACGTCTCGGGGCTCACAGTCTTAGAGAAGCAGCGTGGCTCAGTGGAAAGAGCACGGGCTTTGGAGTCAGGGCTCATGAGTTCGAATCCCAGCTCTGCCACTTGTCGGCTGTGTGACTGTGGGCAAGTCACTTAACTTCTCTGTGCCTCAGTTCCCTCATCTGTAAAATGGGGATTAAGACTGTGAGCCCCACGTGGGACAACCTGATTCCCCTATGTCTACCCCAGCGCTTAGAACAGTGCTCGGCACATAGTAAGCGCTTAACAAATACCAACATTATTATTATTATTATTATTAATCCGCATTTCCCAGATGAGGTGACTGAGGCCCTGAGAAGTGAAGTGACTTGCCGAAGGACACACAGCAGACAAGTGGTGGGGCCGGGATTAGAACCCAGGTCCTTCTGACTCCCAGGCCCATGCTCTAATCGCTAGGCCACACAGCAGCATCGTTTGCGGCCAAGCTTCACTGCCCTGTTACTAGGCATTAGGAGGTGGACAAGAAACGCCAGTAAGATGTCCTCGTTAAAATATAAACTCCTTGGTGGCAGGGAACAGCTTTAGTGCTTCTTTTGTACTTCCCAAGCACTTAGCATATGCATTTCATTTAGTAGGTGCCCCATAATTACCATTACAACAAGATCCCTACCCAAAAAAACTCCAGTTGCCTGGTGAGATGGTTCAGTCCAGAAGCCTCTGACCACATACGTCACAAAAGCAAGTGGTTACGCCTAAAGTTTTTCCAACCAGAGGCCAGGAAACCCTGAGTAAGTTAATATTCACTCCATCCTCCCCTCATAGCACTTATGTATCTATTCTTATTCTCTCACATTTCCCCTATCAGAAATTTATTTTAATGTCTGTCTCCTCCTCTAGACAGTAAGCTCCTTGAGGGCAGGGATCGTGTCTACTAACTGTTGTATTGTACTCTCTCAAGCGCTTAGTTCAGTGCTCTTCCCAAATCAAATGCTTAATAAATACCAGTGGTTGACTTGGGGGTCCCTTGGGGCCTGGCACGCTCCTGAGGGCTAAGAGGGGATATCTTGGAAGAAGAGAAGGCGAGGTCTCGAAAAACACCTGTTGGGGAGAGCGGCGAGGGGAGACTCCGACACGAGGGGAAGGCCATGGAAATAGTGGATGTCAATCAATAAGCGGTTTTAACTGGACACTTCCTGTGTGCAGAGCACTGTACTAAGGACTTGGGGAAGTATATCAAAAGGGATAAACTAAATCTGGGCACTGAAAGTTCCAGCAAGACTCTCCGTGCGGTTTTCACAGACTTTAGGCCCCGAACAGGGTGCGGACTGTAAGCCGATGGCTAACTGAGGTGAGGCACATAGATTCCCCTCGTTCCTCAGCTAACCTGCCGGCCTCCTGAGAGAAGAAGGGACTGCCCACGATGCAGAGGAAGATGTGGAAGCCTGGGTTAGGGGGCCCCTAACTCAGGGCTACTTTTTTTTTACGGTATTTGTTAGGTGTTTCCTTTGTGCCGGGCTTGTCTTGCCTCGTCATGCCTTCAAGTCGTTTCCAACGCACAGCGACTCCACGGAGACATCTCTCCCCGAACGCCCCGCTCTCCATCTGCAATCATTCTGGTAGCGTATCCATAGGGTTTTCTTGGTAAAAATTCGGAAGTGGTCTTCCACTGCCTCCTTCCACTCAGTAAACTTGAGTCTCCGCCCTCGACTCTCTCCGGTGCCGCTGTTGCCCAGCATGGGTGAGTTTTGACTTGTAGCAGATGGCCTTCCACTCTCTAGCCACTGACTAACCTAGGAATGGAATGGACAGGCCTCCGCTTGACTCTCCCTCCCGTAGCCGAGACTGGTAGGGTACTGGAAACTCTCCAGGTGCGACCCTGAGAGGGGAGCTCTAGAGCTGATAGAAGCTAATCAGGTTGCAGATAGTCCACGTCCTACGTGGCGCTCAAGGTCTTAGTCCATGTTTTACAGATTAGACGACTGAGGCACAGAGAAGGTAAGTGGCTTGTGCGAGGTCACGCAGCAGGCAAGTGGTCGAACTGGGTCCAGAACCCAGGTGCTCTGACTCCCAAGCCCAGGCTCTTTCCAGTGGGCCATGCTGCTTCTCACTGCTACATTGATCCATCAATCAATCGATCACATGTATTGAGCGCTTACCATTCCGGCACCCCTCACCTTTTTTCTTTGTTCTTTCTGTCTTTCTCGGAACTCCTCGATACTCTTCAGTTCCTCTTTCAACATCAGCGCTAGCTGGATGTGAGAATTTCCCACATTCTCAATTTCTAGAAAAGAGCAGAATTTCACCGACTCGCACGGCGGATTCTTGTACCATCAGAATTGCTTTACAGCCGCTAATTTCCTAGTTCCTTCATAGCCACCCAGGGTCCCACACACTCCTCCTCTGCCTCCACTTCACCTTTTTTCTTCTCAACTCCCAGAGGCTTATCGGGAGACTCCGTTCCCTAGAGATGGGAGGGCCTCACTTGGAGATGACAAATCATTTGTACCCTCAGATCACATCCCTTCTTTGGGGCAGATTTGGCATAAGCTGGAGAAGGCAACATTCAATCAGGCCAATGGTATTTTTTGAGCACTTACTGTGTGCAGAGCACTGTACTTAGCACTTGGGCGAGCACAACGTAATAGAGTCAGTAGACCGATTCTGCCCTGAAAGAGCTGACAGTCTAGCGCAGGAAGAAATCGGAAGATGTGAACTTGTCTTCTAATCGGTTCCCTCCAAAAGGGCTTTGACTCTTGGAGATCATTCATTCATTCAATCGTATTTATTGAGTGCTTACTATGTGCAGAGCACTGTACTCAGCGTTTGCAAAGTACAATTCAGCAACAGAGAGAGACAATCGTTGCCCACAATGGGCTCACAGTCTAGCATTCTAGGGGGAGACAGACAGCAAAACAAGTAAATAGACATCAATAGCATCAATATAAATAGAATTTTATATGTATATATATATATATATATACATCTGAACAACTAAAACAGGCATTAAAATCTCCTTCTAGACTGTGAGCCCATTATTGGGCAGGGATTGTTTGTATTACCTCATCTGTCAAATGGGACTAAGACTGTGAGCCCCCCGTGGGACAACCTGATTACCTTGTATCTACCCCAATGCTTAGAACAGTGCTTGGCACATAGTAAGCGCTTACCAAATACTATTATTATTATTACGTGAAAGACAGTACGTGAGGAAGCAGCAAAAACTTACGTTGTTTCAGGATGTCAAAGGAGGCTTTCAGGGTGCTGGAAAACAAAACACACTTATTGAGGCTGTGGGGAGAAAATCTGTCATCATCGATAGAAAGATGTGTGAGCAGGAGTTGTGCAGCCAAGCACAACGCAACCCTAAAGTCCCGGGCAGGGTTGGCCGGAGGGCTACTTCTCAAGTCCCGCTGAGCCCCAGGTATCCCACACGGAATCTAATAATAGCTCCAGAGGAACCGGTGCCATCTTTATTTGATTCCTAATGATACGTGTGGAATCAAGCTTCGACCCAGAGCCCGGTGCTCTGGGAAACCCTGCTGTCAACACTGTGAAGTAACCAAATCAATTGCATTTATTGAGCACTCTCTGTGTGCAGAGCACTCTACTGAGCACTTGGGAGAGTAAATCATAACAGTTGGTAGTAATAATACTCACTGTGGTATTTGTTAAGTGCTTACTGTGTTCTAAGCGCCGGAGTGGATACAAGTAAATCGGGTTGGACATAGGCCCTGTCCCACATAGGGCTCACAGTCTCAATCCCCATTTTATAGATGAGGTAAGTGAGGCCCAGAGAAGTGAAGTGATTTGCCCAAGGTCACACAACAGATATGTGGAGGAGGAAATCCTTCTGATTTCCAGGCCCGCACTCTATTTACTATGCCATGCTCCTTCTCCAAACTGGTAATTGGTAGACCAGTTTCCTGTCAACGAGGAGCTTACAGTCCTGTGAACAGACTGCCTGAAGTGGGTGGGGTGAGTGAGGAGTCCTGCATATAGCCAGACTTGCCCTTCTCCAGCTTAATGTTTCTCTCATTCAGTGCCCCGGTGGAGCCCAGTCCACTCAGTGGGGCACTGAGAAGCAGCCCGGCCTAGTGGAAGGAGCTCGGGCATGGGAGCCAGAAGACCTGGGTTCTAATTCCAGTTCCACCACATACCTGCTGTGTTACCTTGGGCAAGTCATTTCACTTCTCAGTACCTCAGCTCTCTCAGCTGCAAAATGGGGACTTAATGCCCATTCGCCCTCCAACTTAGACTGTGAACCCCATATCATCTTGTATCTATTCCAGCGCTTAGTACAATGCTTGGCGCATAGTAAGCACTTCATAAATTCCACAATTATTATAATTGCTATTATTGAGAGATAGTATGGACCTGGGAGTCAGAGGTTCTAATCCCGTCTCTGCCAAATGACTGCTGCGTGACCCTGGATGAGTCATTTCACTTCTCTGGGCCTCCTCCTCCCTCCTCCTTTGATCGTGTGCCCCATTAGGCACAGAGACCGTGTCCAAGCCGATTAACTTGTATCTATTCCAGCTCTTTAGAACGGTGCTTGGGGCACAGTAAGCACTTAACAACTGCTCTGATTCTTAATTATAATAATAATAAATCCAGAAGCTGAGCTGGGGTTCTCATCTCAATTCAGAATTTCCTTTCAGCAGGTCTCACCCAGTGGGTGCTAGATCAATAAGCTCACCAGTACAAGCCAACTGGTCATCAGCTTCTGGCACATCTGCTGAGCCAGGGGACCCTTTCTGCAGCTTCCTCGGCGGCTCTGAGCGCTGCTTTTGGGATTCAAGAGTAAAGCGGTGGGAAAGGGGAAACTTTTCTCCGGTCGTTAAGAGCCGTGCTGGGATGGGGAATGGGCTTAGATCCCGGGGTAGCTGGCATTTGAGATGGCAGCCACTTTGGGCCGACAGGCTACTACTGAAATGATAAAAACTGAAGATTTCTAGGCATCCTAGCTCTGGCGTCTGCACTCGGCGTCTCCGAAGCCTTTCTTACTACAGCACTGGGCCCCAGCTGGAAAGGTTGGAGGTTCGCCCCATGCCCCTGGGAGTGCTGACAGAACTGGTTCAACTGAAGGGATTTCTATGAGGGAACTAAAGCCTGTCGGTGATGTAAAAATCCAGAAACTGCCTCCTCTCTCTCTCTCTCTCTCCTTTTCCTTCCCTCTCTCCTCCCTTCCCTCCTCCAGCTTGGTAAAGCTGACATTCTAGACAAACACCCCATCGTTCCTGACAGTTAGTGAATTCTCTAGAATTCTCTAGAAAGGACTCTGCTGGAGGTCAGTCAATCAGTGGTATTTATTGAGCACTTACTGTGTGCAGAGCACTGTACTAAGCACTTGGGAGAGTACTGTACAATAGAGGTGGTAGACATGTTCCCCGCCCATTAGGAGCTTACAATCTAGAAGGGGAGACGGCCGTTAATATAAATAAATAAGTTATGGATACGTACATAAGCGCTATGGGGCGGAGGGAGGGGTGAACAGATGGAGCAAATTCAAGTGCAAGAGTTGATACAGAAAGGAATTGGAGGAGAGGAAATGAGAGCTTAGTTAGGGCTCTAATGTGTGCCCCGGAGAGAGGTAACCGGGGATTCATTCGATAGTGTTTACTGAGCACTTACTATGTGCAGAGCACTGTACTAAGCGCTTGGAATGTACAAATCGGATGAAGACCCGAACAGCAAACCGGAATGAGAATCCAGGCTTGTGACACTGAATCCCAGCTGGGCTCCTGGTTGGCTATCACACACCGGGTGATGCCCCATCTGGTACCCCATCTCCCAAATGGGACAGGATAACATTAAGCTTTGCGTGCTCTGGAACCTAGGCATACAGGTGAAACAGTGCACAAGGCAGCTTCTCTAAAAACAATTCAACCCAAAATCCTACTAAAGGTGAGGGTTGGCTGCCAGAAGGACCAGTCAGTGGAGGTCAGTGGACCAAATTTCACACCAAGAAGATTCCCAATTAATCTGGCCTTCAACCCTGGTGAGGGGATTTGAAGATGAAATTTGACACAGCCATATCAGCATCATTAAAGACGCTCCTAAAATGGACACCAGAAATACACCCAATTTGGTTTTGACGTAAACCAGAAGGATTCGGCCAAAGAGGGGTTAACAGACTGGGCAAAAGAAAACAGAATGAAGAAAGGGAAAATAAATTTAAGAATTAATCTGAACCGCATCCCATGGACTGGGAGCCAACCTCATTAAATTTTTAAACGGTCGATGGGTTTTTTCAGCTCCATTCTCTTCTTCAAAGGAACCTGCTATAATTTCACAAAATGCAGCAACATGAGAATACGTGAGAATAAAGGAACGAAGGAAAATGAAATGGGCTGCTCGGTTCCGAGCCTGCCGCCAGCTTCGTCCAGAAAGAGCTGCGATCACCAAGAGACCATTTCACTTGGTAAGTCTAAAGAGAACTGAGAACAAGCCAGTGTGCTTAGAGATTGTGTTCGTATATGTGTGGGTGTGGTGTTACTTTGCAGAGGCTTCTGGATTGCTCTGAGGGGAAGAGCTCAGGGGGGATTTATTCCTTTCTTGCTATTTGTTTCCCTCTGAAGAACCGAGCAAAGCAGACCTCTGCCTCGTAGTTGGATCTTCTCCTGCTGCGGTGGCCGCTGATGACCTCAAATTCCACACCCAGAGAAGCGCGTGACTTCATGGGTGTCCCCCCAAGTACCTAGAGGGACCAAAGTGGCCACCATTTGCCTGCTTTGTGATCTTGGACAAGTCACTTAACTTCTCCGTGCCTAGGTTACCTCATCTGTATAAAGGAGAGGAGGACCGAGCCCCATGCGAGACACGGACTGCGTCCAACCTGATCCTATGGGCCACCTTCCTGAATTAATCTAATTTCGTCCTCTTCTGGAGTGTCTTTCCTGGGGGACCCCTGACCTCTCCCCCAACTTGATGGTGATAGTTCTCACTCAGGGTTACTCAGTTCAGCAGTGATGCAGGGTTGAGCTCCACTGCACCTTAATACAGCTGTGAAAACAAGCAGCAACCCATGTGCTCAGGGACAGTCATCAACCGGGGAGATGATCTATTGAGGCGCTGACCACACTCCACCTGGCCTTTCCATTCTCTTCTAGGTTGGTTTTTTTCTGTGTTTGGGGCGAACTCTGAGAGAGCGCACTACAGACAGGTGCTTGTAGCCTGAGTCTCACGAATCCTTCCGTCACAATGCTGCCCGGATTAGTTTCTTAAAAACTGTTCCGTCCGTGTCCCCCCACTCCTCCGAAATTTCCAGTAGTTGCCTATCCCCTTCTGCACCTTTCCATCGGATTTAAAGCGCTCACTCTGCTCTCTTCCTCCTACCTTACCTCGCTGATTTCCTACTACAACTCAGCCTGCACTCTTCACGCCTCTAAAACCGATCCCCTCACTTTACCTCTTCATCGTCTGCCTTGCCGATGTCCCCGTGCTCACATCCTGCCTCTGGCCTGGAAGTCCCTCCCTTTTCATAGCTGACAAGTGCTCAGTAGAGTGCTCTGCACTTAGTAATTGCTCAATACCATTGACCGACTGATTGATTGTCTCCTACACTAAACCGTAAGCTTGTTGTGGGTAGGGAACAGGTCTACCATCTCTACTGTAGCTAACTCGCCCAGGTGCTCACTAGAGTGCTCTGCCCACAGTAAGTGCTCAATAATTACTGTTGATTGTTTGATAAGAGAACTGGGGAGAGAGGGCAAGGTGGCATTAGTAAATAGAGGGTGGCTCCAGCATAAGTGTTGGGGGTAACTAGGATTTTCTCAGCTGGTTTCTGAAAATTATCAGCAAAACCACTGTAGAGGGTGATAAAAGTTATGGTTACAAATCACGTTGTGACAACTCTTTAAATCACCTCCCCGCACACTTCCACCGCCCACTGCTGTGAGGCGGATGGCTCAACGTTACTGTTGTACCCAGTTTACAGGTGGGAAATAATAATAATTACGGTATTTGTTAAGGATTTACTATGGACGAAGCACTGTGCTCAGCGCTGAGGTAGATACAAGATAATCAGAAGCAGCATGGCCTAGTGGATAAAGGATGGGCCTGGGAGTCAGAAGGATACGTGTTCTAATCCCGGTTCCACCATTGTCTGCTGTGTGATCTTGGACAAGTCACTTAACTTCTCTCTTCCTCAGTCACCTCATCTGTAAAATGGAGATTAAGACCGAACCCCCGGCGGGACGTGGACCGTGTAGCTCGTATCGACCCCGGTTTAGACTATTGCCTGGCACATAGTAGGTGCTTAACAGATGCTATAAAAAAATTCCCGTCCCACGTGGGGTTCACCGTCTAAGTAGGAGAGAGAACGGGTATTGAAGCCCCGTTTTACAGATGCGGTAACTGAGTCACAGAGAAGCGACATGACTTGCCTAAAGTCACAACAAACAAATGGCAGTGCTGGGATTAGACCCCAGATCCTCTGACTCTCAGGCCTGTGTCGTTTCCACTAGCCCACGCTGCTGCCCAGTTAATCGGAAAAGCAAAGCAGATTCCCCCCGTAGCACTCCGCTTCCATTATTTGTAAATATTTTTACGTCTGTCTCCCCGTCCTCTTCATCATTAGAAAGTCAGCTCCTTGGGGCCAGGGAATGTGTCCCGAGCTTCTGCTGTTCAACGCATGGCTCCCAGTAGGTGGTCCATAAATATCCATTCCTACGGTACCCAGAAAGTCAGCTAGGACTTGCCTCACAGGCTCCTGACTCCTCGCCTGGTGTTTCCGGAACTGTCGTCCTTCCCACCCCAGTTGACCTATCCACCTCAAAAAAAAAAAAAAAAGAAAAAGAAAAACAAACTCAAAAGAAGAAATGGAAATGGCAATGAGAAAACACATTTGGAACCTGGACCTATGCTCCATCTCCTCAGTACCCAGACCCTGCCAAGGACAGTGCTCTGCACACAGTAAGCGCTCGGTAAATACCGCCGACTGATCGATCGAGTGCGGCAGCTACCTCTGCGAGATCCAGTGGTCTCTGGGGTGAGACTCCTCGTGGACTGAAATTCAGCGGCTCTTGTCTGGGTGCCCCGGCTTGGTTGGGATGCAGCTGTTAGCCCAGGAGAGGCCACCGGGCCAGGATAGGTTCAGTGTTTCACAGCACACACGGTCCCCGAGGCATCACTTTGGTCCAGTGTCCAGCCTGGGACATAATAACTTTACTGGCGGTTAGCCCAGCAGACAGCTTCTGGGCTCTTCCATGGCAGGGTTGATTGGGTAAAAGGCCTTTATTTCATTTGGTGGATTAAGAGGGAGCCTTTGGTTATTTTTAGATAGCTAGACAGATGTACTGAATGTATTATATGTCAGCTGTGTGACTGTGGGCAAGTCACTTAACGTCTCTGTGCCTCCGTTCCCTCATCTGCAAAATGGGATGAAGACTGTGAGCCTCACGTGGGACGACCTGATGACCCTGTATCCACCCCAGCGCTTAGAACAGTGCTCTGCACATAGTAAGCACTTAACAAATACCAACATTATTATTATTACATGAGAGAGAGAGGTACGTATATGCATTTCTCTAGATCGATAGACATAGGGCGAGAGAGATCTACATACATACATCTAGATAGGTAGATAGATAATTGGTAGATGACAGATTGATAGATGACAGAGCTAGAGAAGCAGTGTGATCTAGTGGCTAGAGCACAGGCGTGGGAGTCAGAAGGTCACGGGTTCTAATCCTGGTTCCACCTTGGGCAAATCATTTCACTTCTCTGTGCCTCAGTTCCCTCATCTGTAAAATGGGGATTAAGACCGTCATTCATTCACTCAATAGTATTTATTGAGCGCTTACTACGTGCAGAGCACTGTACTAAGCGCTTGGAATGTACAAATCGGTAACAGATAGAGACGGTCACTGCCCTCTGACGGGCTCATGGTCTAATCGGGGGAGACGGACAGACGAGAACGATAGCGATAAGTAGAATCAAGGGTCCTGTGTGGGAAAGGGACTGTGTCCAACCCGATTACCTTGTATCTATCCCGGCGCTCAGAACAGTGCCAGACACATAGTAGGCACTTAAATATAATAAGGAGAGGTGTATAAATATTTATGAGTCCTTGTTGCTGCTAAACACATAATAATAATGAATAATAAGTGGGGCATTTGTAAAGGATTTACTATGTGGCAGGCACCATACTAAGCGCTGGGGTGGATAGAAGAAAATCAGGTTGGGCACAGGCCCTGTCCCCCGGTGGGCTCACCGTCTCGATCCTCATTGAGAAGCAGCGTGGCTCAGTGGAAACAGCCCGGGCTTGGGAGTCAGAGGTCATGGGTTCCAATCCCGGCCCCGCCCCTTGTCAGCTGTGTGACTGTGGGCAAGTCACTTCGCTTCTCTGGGCCTCGGTTACCTCATCTGGAAAATGAGGATGAAGACTGGGAGCCTCACATGGGACAACCTGATGACACTGTATCTCCTCCAGCGCTTAGAACAGTGCTCTGCCCAGAGTGAACGCTTAACAAATACCAACACTACTAGCTCAGTGGCAGGAGCCCGCGCCTGGGAGTCAGAGGTCTTGGTTTCGAATCCCGGCTCTGCCACTTGTCAGCCGTGTGACTGTGGGCAAGTCGCTTAGCTTCTCGGTGCCTCAGTTGCCCCATCCGTAAAATGGGGATTAAACGTGAGCCTCACGTGGGACAGTCTGATGACCCTGTATCTCCCCCAGTGCTTAGAACAGTGCACATAGTGAGCGCTTAACTTAATTTCTCTGTGCCTCAATTACCTCATCTGTAAAACGGGGATTAAGGCTGTGAGCCTCATGCGGGACACCCTGATTACCCTGTATCAACCCCAGCGCTTAGAACAGTGCTCTGCACCCAGTAAGCGCTTAACAAACACCAACACGATTAGAAGCGGTGGAAAGAGCCTGGGCTTCGGAGTCAGAGGTCATGGGTTCGAATCCCTGCTCCGCCACTTGTCCGCTGTGCGACTGGGGGTAAGTCACTTCGCTTCTCTGTGTCTCAGTTCCCTCATCTGTAAACTGGGGATTAACCGTGAGCCTCACGTGGGACGACCCGATGACCCTGTATCTCCCCCAGCGCTTAGAAGAGCGCTCCGCACGTAGTAAGCGTTCTTGTCTGTCTCCCCCGATTAGGCCGTAAGCCCATCAAAGGCCGTCTCTATCTGATGCCGACTTGTTCATTCCAAGTGCTCAGTCCAGTGCTCCGCACCTAGTAAGCGCTCAATAAATACTATTGAATGAATGAAGCGCTTAACAGATACCTTGACTCTATTTACTGCCATCGTTCTCGTCTGTCCGTCTCCCCCGATTAGACCGTGAGCCCGTCAAAGGGCGGGGACCGTCTCTATCTGTTGCCGACTTGTTCATTCCAAGCGCTTAGTACAGTGCTCTGCCCAGAGTAAGCGCTCAATAAATACTATCGGATGAACCTGATTATTCTAAGGGGTCGGAAGCCGGTCCTGGGGGAGGAGGGAGGCAGGGGTGACCGGCAGGGGGCGCCGCGCGGCAGAGCGGAGAGGCCGCTGGAGCCCGGGAACCGGCTTCGGTCGGGGGGCGATGTCGTGGGGGGGGGGGGAGGTATGTCGTGGGGGGGGAGGTATGTCGTGGGGGGGGAGGTATATCGCGGGGAGATATCGCGGGGAGATATCGGGGAGCGGAGCCGAGCATCGCAGTGAGCGGGCAGCGCCGCTGCTCGGGACGATCCTGCCCTCTGCTGGCCAAACCCCGTCCCCGCCACCCTCCCAGCCGCCGCATTGGCCCGGCCGGAGGGGGCCGGTTGCAGGATTCAGCCTCCTGCGGGAATAATAATAATGCTATTATTATGAATAATGATAACGTTGGGATCTGTTAGCTAGTTAGCTGACAAATGGCAGAGCCGGGAGTCGAACCCAAGACCTCTGACTCCCAAGCCCAGGCTCTTTCCACTGAGCCACGCTGCTTCCCAATACTAATGTTGGTATTTGTTAAGCGCTTACTATGTGCGGAGCACTGTTTTAAGCGCTGGGGGAGATCCAGGGGCATCGGGTGGTCCCACGCGAGGCTTCCGGTCTTCAGCCCCATTTTACAGATGAGGTCACTGAGGGACAGAGAAGTGACTTGCCCACAGTCACACAGCTGCCAGGTGGCAGAGCCATGTTGGTATCTGTTAAGCGCTTACTATGTGCGGACCACTGTTCTAAGCGCTGGGGGAGACACGGGGAAATCGGGTTGTCCCACGTGAGGCTCACAGTCTTCATCCCCATTTTCCAGATGAGGGAACTGAGGCCCAGAGAAGCGAAGTGACTTGCCCACAGTCACACAGCTAAGTGGCAGAGCCGGGAGTCGAACCCAAGACCTCTGACTCCCAAGCCCGGGCTCTTTCCACTGATCCACACTGCTTCCCAATACTAATGGTGGTATTTGTTAAGCGCTTACTAGGTGCAGAGCACTGTTCTAAGCGCTGGGGGAGATACAGGGTCATCAGGTCGTCCCACTTGAGGCTCACAGTCTTCATCCCCATTTACCAGATGAAGGAACTGAGGCCCAGAGAAGCGACGTGACTTGCCCACAGTCACCCAGCTGACAAGGGGCGGGGCCGGATTGGAACCCATGACCTCTGACCTCTGACTCCCAAGCTCGGGCTCTTTCCACTGAGCCCACGCTGCTTCTCTACCCTTCTTCTCTTAAAAAGCAAAAAGAAGGGGGGGGGGAGGTGAGGGAAACTAGGACTGCCCAAGGAGGAGAAGTGAAGGGTCGCTGACGTCCCCAGAACGTGCGCCCGAGATTCATTCATTCGATACTATTTATTGAGCACTGTACTAAGCGCTTGGAATGGACAATTCGGTGACAGATAGAGACGATCCCTGCCCAATGACGGGCTTAATCGAGGGAGACAGACGGACAAAAACAAGACAACATAATCACGATAAATAGAATCGAGGGGATGGACACCTCATTAACAAAATAAATAGGGTAATAAAAATATCTACAAATGAGCACAGTGCTGAGGGGAGGGGAAGGAGGGAGGGGGAGGAGCAGAGAGAAAAGGGGCTCAGCTGAGGGGAGGTGAAGGGGGAAGGAGGAGGAGGAGAGAGTGGAGGGGGAGCAGAGGAAAAAGAGGGGGAGCTCAGTCCGGGAAGGCCTCGTGCTCCACCTCCTCGGTACCCAGCCCCTGCCAAGTACAGTGCTCTGCACACAGTAAGCGCTCAGTAAATACCCCCGACTGATTGGCTGAGTGCGGCAGCTACCTCTGTGAGATCCAGTGGTCTCTGGGGTGAGAGTCCTCGCGGACTGAAATTCAGCAGGCCTTGTTTGGGTGCCCCGGCTTGGTTGGAATGCAGTTGTTTACCAAATAACAGAGGGCCCCGGAGGTACAGTTTGGCCGGGATGGTTTTTCTAATAGTAATAATAATGGTATTTGTAGAGAAGCAGTGTGGCTCAGTGGAAAGAGCACGGGTTTAGGAGTCAGAGGTCATGGGTTCTAATCCTGGCTCCGCCAGCCGGGTGACTTTGGGCAAGTCACTTAACTTCTCGGTGCCTCAGTCACCTCATCTGTAAAATGGGGATTAAGACCGTGTGCCTCACGTGGGACAACCTGATTACCCTGTATCTACCCCAGCACATAGTAACCAACATTATTATTATAATTATTATTAAGCACTTACTTTGTGCCACACACTGTACTAAGCGCTACGGTGGGTACAAGCAAATCGGGTTGGACACAGTCCCTGTCCCACATAGGGCTCACGGTCTCAAGCCCCATTTACAGATGAGGGAACTGAGACGCAGAGAAGCAAAGTGACTTGCCCAAGGTCACACAGGAGACAAGTGGCGGAGCCGGGATTTGAACTTATGACCTTCTGACTCCCAGGTCCGTGTTCTATAATAATGTTGGTATTTATTAAGCGCTTACTATGTGCAGAGCACTGTTCTAAGCGCTGGGGTATACAGGGTAATTAGATTGTCCCACGTGAGGCTCACAGTCTTCATCCCCATTTTACAGATGAGGGAACTGAGGCAGAGAGAAGTGAAGTGACTTGCCCACAGTCACACAGCTGACAAGTGGCAGAGCTGGGATTCGAACCCATGACCTCTGACTCCCAATCCCGTGCTCTTTCCACTAAGCCACGCTGCTCCTAATCCATTCTGCCATGCTGCCTCTAGAGATTTCTACTAGATCCCACCTGCCAATCAGTCAGTCAATGAATTGCATTCATTGAGCGCTTACCGTGTCCAGCGCTTGAGAGAGAACAATATAGCAGAGTTGGTAGACGTGTTTTCTGCACACGGGGAGCTTACGGTCTAGAGGGGGTGACAGATATGAATATAAATAAATGAATCATGGATACGTACATCAGTTCTGTGAGGCTGAGGGTGGGTTGGGTGAAGAAGGGTTTGCAAATCGAAGTGCAAGGGTAATACGGAAAACAGGGGAGAAGAGGAAATGAGGGCTTAGTCAGGGAAGGCCTCTTGGCAGAGATGGGCTTTTAATGAGGTTTTAAAGGTGGGGAGAATGATGATCTGTTGGATATGAAGAGGGAGGGCATTCCAGAACAGAAGCAGGATGTGGGCGGCGGCGAGATAGATGAGATCGAGATACAGAGAGTAGGTTGGCATTAGAGGAGCAAAGGGTGGCGGCTGGGTTGTAGAGGAAATCAGAGAGTTAAGGTAAGAGGGGGCAAGGCGAATGAGTGCTTTAAAGCCACTGGGAAGAAGTTTCTATTTGATGCAGAGGTGGATGGGCAACCGCTGGAGGTTCTGGAGGAGAGGGGGAACAGGACCGAGCAGTTCTGTAGAAAAGTGACCCAGGTGACAGGGAGAGGTACGCACCGAAGTGGGGAGAGACAGGAAGCAGGGAGGTCAGCAAAGAGGCTGGGGTAGTTAATCAAGGTGGGTGAGGATAAGTGCTTGGATCGATGTGGTAGCATTTGGGATAGAGAGAAGAAGATGGATTTTAAGGATGTTGGGAAGGTTAAACCAACAGGATTTCGTGACAGATTGAATATGTGTGTTGAATGAGAGAGATGAGTTGAGGATAACATCGAAGAGGAGAACCAGGAGAGAACAGTGTCAGCGAAGCCGAGTTTGGATAATGTTTCCGGGAGAAGGAGGATTAGGATGGAGTAGAGGCTACTGGTTTCGACCAAGAAGGAGATCATTCGTGACTTTTGAGAGAGTGAAGGGAGCAGAGCCAGATTGAAGGGGGTCAAGGAGCGAATAGGAGGAGACGAATTGGAGGCAGACACACACTTATCTCTCTGTAGTCAGAGAAAGTGGTGAGATCTGGATTTCACTCGATCCTTCAATTGTTCTTATTGAGCAATTACTGTGTGCACAGCACTGTACTGAGCACTTGGGAGAGTAAACTATAACAATGAATAGACATTATTTGGGCCCTGTCTATGCTCAGCCCTTAAAAATAGTCTGTTCACTCCCAAGACTTCTCTCTGGATTCCGAGTGTCTTCCCTTCACTGTCCGATTATTCCGTGTCCCAGCACTTAGCACGTAGAAAGTGCTTAACAAATATCACAGCAGTTGTTATTATTAGCATTATTGTCATTAGTGTTATTATTACCATAGTTCCCTTGTTCAAAGGGACCTGGGAGGGGAACGTAATATTTCTGGAGAAGTTACGCGGGTCAGGGCATACCACTCTAAGATGTGCTTACTATGTGCCAAGCACTGTACTAAGCATTGGAGTAGATACAAGAAAATCGGGTCCCTCATGGGTCTCAGAGTCTAAGTAGGATAGAGACCAGCTATTGAATCCCCATTTTGCAGCTGAGGGAACTGAGGCACAGAGAAGTGAAGTGACTTGTCCAAGATCACACAGCAGGTTATGGGGCAGAGTCAGGATTAGAACCCAGGTCCTCTCCCTGCCAGGACAAGCCGCTTCTGTATGAGGTGCTTGGGAAGTAGAAATAACAAAATGAACCATTCCCTGTCCACAGCTCAAACTAAAGGAACTTGCAGTCCTAGCTTATGTCCTTCTTCCCAACTTCTCATTCCCTCCTCATCCACAGATTCTCCTGGGCATATACTGTTGTTTCAACACCTCTTAGCCTAACTTCTAGGATGCTCTCATTCTCTCTGGGCTCAAAAGATACAGTAGAGAAAATTTCTTCTGACCGGAAAACCACAGTTTGGTTTTTCCTCCAACTTGGTGACTAGCTGTGGAAAATTAAAATTTGCACCTCTCTAGGCCGTTTGTTTTTCTTTCTGATAACTGCAGCATGAAAACCACCGGAAACTGTCTTTCTATCAACTCTGAGAGACCATTGTTCTGCAAGTCGGGTTTCCCCCAATCTCAGGGCCCTCTGCCTTTGTCAGTTCCTCACACACTGAGTCTTAAATCATTTGTTTGATTCAGGGAAATTTCTTTTAGTGTTTTCCCCAAGTTGGAGGTCTCCTGGACAACATCCCTAGAAAAATGTCTCATTGGAGTGACGTGACCAAAACATGCAAGGAAACGTAAAGCTTCTCTGAACTCTGCCAATCATGCTTGGCTTTGCATAGCTGGGAAGGCATTGTCTGATGTAAATGCAGATAGGAGCCTAAATGCAGATTAGGAGAACAACAGATGATTTGAGATCAGCCAAGTACCAGAGGAGGAATAGCAATGATAATGCAGTTTCGGAGTTGTTGTTTTTTAACCTTGAATTTCCCCCAGGAACTAATAGGTCTCCGCTCACGCCTTAACAGGTTCAACGTCTGAGCCAAATAGACAGTTTGGGTCTAAATTTAGCTGCTAAGGGGACTGGTTTAACTTGACTGAAAACGACACGTTATTTAACAAGACACTGGTAATGCAGCTGACGGACCAGCCCCGGGATACGCCTTATATAGAACTGCCAGATGTTCTGTCATGTAGGATTGGCCTAGACTTCATTACTTTGTCCCATTTCCCCAGAAAAATCAGCTGAGAAGGGATGTGGACTTGTCCCATTTTTGTGCCATGCCACCTCCATATATGTTCGCAGAAGGGTGGCCACTCATCCGACTTGACATCGGAAAGTCCAGTTTTAAGCTTTGGTTCGAAAGCTAAAAACTTTCTAATCAGATTTGGTCCTGGGAATCTTAAAGTCCGTGATTTTTATTCTGTGCCCGGCTTCCTTCCGCCTCAAATCCTGTCGCCGAGTTCCACGGCTCCGACCCGGTGCCCGCATTTACAGAGCCCTGGAAGGGGAATGCAGAATTCTGGAGTGAGAGGGGAGGTCGTCGGGAAAATAGTGGGTCTGAAGTCATGTGGTCTGGCCACACGCCTGGCAGAACACGTTTGACGTGGCCCCGTGGGCCTCTCAGTGCGTGGAATCTGTGAAAGCCACCGGAGCCACTCTCGTTCTGGAGTGGAAGTCGGGGAAAGCTGGACCTGCAGCCAAACTTGAAGTTTGGTCGTTGGCTCCTCGGGGCCCCAGGAAGAGACTGACCGATGACCTAAAGAACCAAAAGGCAGTTGGGGCTTCACAGGTCTGGGCTTCTGCGAAGTGTTGATTCTGGTGCAGTTTCATTTTTCATTTGAAAAGTTGAGGTTGCCCCAGCAAATTGTCTGAGGTTCTTTAAGCAAGGTGTTCAAGGCAACAGAGGCAGAGGCTGCTGAGGAACAACTAGAAATGGGAAGGGGAGAGCTGGGTATGGAATTTCTTAAGTGCTTGCTCTGTGCCAGGCGCTGTACTAGGCGCCGGATGTAGAGAAAAGACAGGGCAGGACAGGGAGGTGGAGCTTAAGTGACAGATTTGAAGGAAAAGACAGAGGAAAGGGGCTTGAAGATGCTGATAAAGACTTTCGGGCAGGAACCTGCGTCTATTATACTGTTAGGTTGTACTCTCCCAAGTGCTTAGTACAGTGCTCTGCACACAGTAAGTGCTCAATAAATATGACTGAATGAACAAATGAACCTGAGCCCCGGCAAAATTCCACCTAAATTGGCTGCTCCGGAGAGGCAGTGAAAGAAATGTGGGGGAGTGATCAGAATAATTAATCATTATGGTATTTATTAAGTGCTCACTATGTGCCAAGAAACGGTGTGTTGCCTAGTGGATAGAGCACAGGCCTGGGAGTCAGAAGGACTTGGGTTCTAATCCCGGCCCTGCACCTTGTCAGCTGTGTGACCTTGGACAAGTCACTTCACTTCTCTGTGCCTCAGTTACCTCACCCGTAAAATGGGGATGAAGACTGTGAGCCCCATGTGGAACAGAAACTGCCACCAACCTGATTATTCTGTAACTGCCCCAGTGCTTAGAACAGTGCCTGGCACATAGCAAACTCTTAACAAATAGTAGAGTAGAGTAGAAAGGTGAAGGGTGTGGCGGACAGTGTTCAGATATCCAAGGGTCTTGTTTTCGGTGGGTAACACCTCCCATCTAATGCCTGGGCTGAACTTACTCTGCTTGGCCTGTACAGAACGTGGAGCAAATTCGTTCTTTCATTCAGTCGCATTTATTGAGCGTTTACTGTGTGCAGAGCACTTTACTAAGCACTTGGAAAGTACAATTCGGCCACAGATAGAGACAATCCCTACGCAACAATGGGCTCACAGTCTAGAGCGGGGAGAGTCTAGCAGAGAGGACACTGGATATGATGAGGTGGAGGGGATTAGGAAATCTAGACTGTTTTCCCACCAGTATGTTCTTTCCCAAGGATTAGTACAGTACTCTGCACATCATAAGTGCTTAATAAATACTATTATTACTAAATACTATTACCACTATTTTCTGGGTTCTGTCCCTGATCTGATATGTGGCGTTCATGACAATCATTTCTTCTCTCTCATCTCAGATTCCCCATCCTTAAAATATGGATAATTTGCTTCAATATTCTCCAACAGCTGTTTCTGTCTTATCTATCCACTCTCTTCTCCCACCTATACCTCAGCTCATCATTCATTCCTCTCAAGTAACTTTCTAATTGTACATTATCTGACTCTCCTGTCTCCACTCACTCTTTTCCCCCTTGCAAACTCTCTCCTCCCTGTCAAACTAAATCCCGCCTGTCTTTCAAAGTTCTCCCGAAAGACCTCCTCCTTTAGGGAACATAAAGACCCTCTCTTCTGGGGGCATTGATGCCCACCTTCCCTTTCATGCTACACCTTCTGCCAGCTTAACACTCATGTGAACACTTGTTTATTTCATTATTTATTTGATTCATTGGGTTTTTATTGCTTGCACTTACTCTTTTACCTAGTGTGTATTTGCCAGTTTCTGCTTCCGTCCCCGTTTAGAATGTAAGTCCCTTGAGGGCCAGGACCAAATCTCTTTAGTTCCGTCATGTACCACTGCTCCGAGCTCATGGTTCAGTGCTCCACTCTCGGGAGGCGCTCAATTAATTAATCAATCAATCGTATTTATTAGAGTGCTCCCTGGGTGCGGAGCAATATACTAAGCACTTGGGAGAGTCCGATATAACGGAGATGGTAGACATGTTCCCTGCCCGCAGTGTCTAGCTCGGATGACTGCAAAGATCATGGGTGCCTCACTCCGAACGGCAGTCAGCCCGGCAGGATGTCTACCGTCTTACTGGGGGCTTTCCACAGATCTACCCCCACCCAGAGTCTGAGAGGAAGCCACAGGATATGCGGCTGCAGAGGAGAGAGGAAGGCGACTTTCCTCCCTGGACCTCAAACGCTCTCAGCAGCTGCAGTGCTTACGTGGAGCAGGGAGAGGTCCCAGCCAACTACGACAGGCCAGATCATAAAAATAATTTTGCTGCCGTTGGCTAGGAATCCAAAAATCTGAGGGCTAAATATTTCTCCTGCCTATGAGGGCATACACAATCGCATAGGGATGTATTTGAACACGTGACTCTACCATCCGTGAGGAAGTGAACCACTCAGTGTTTGGTGTGCGGTTGCCATGGTAACCAGCAGCACTTCTCTTTCAGAGGCAGCACACCATTTCCTCATCTGGGTCATTTAACCCAGTAGGGCCAAGATTAAAAATCGTGGTCAAGTGACCTGGTGCTGGGACCACCCTCTGCCAGCCCAGGATTAATTCCAAGCTTCTAGCATGCAGGGGTAGGGGGAAGACCCAACTAAGCCCCAACAGGGTCAAATGCAGAATTCCTCCAAATTTTCCCAATCAATTAAAATCCCTCCCATCAAGGAGACATTAGTTCCCAGCCACTGAAGTCAAACTCTTGAATTGGAAAATCTCGGGGAGGTCACCTAAAATTCAACTCTGCATTTCTTCTGTTGAACTTCCCAAGACTAAACCCCAAGCCCAGTTAAAGGCATCAAGCCACTAGAGAGCTTGATAGGACCTTTCCCTGCTCTCAGTTTCGGTTTAGGCTGTGAGCCTCATGCTGGATAGGGACTGGGTCCAATTTGCTTATAGTGCATCTTCCCCGGCACTTAGAACAGTGAGTGGCACATAATGAGTGCTTGATGATATGCCATTATTATTATAAATGTTATTTTTATTGGTTGAGATGGTCAGACCACTAGTTTCACCTGTCACCTCTCTCCTGCAGCTACTCTCAATCCAGGGCAGTAAGATCTTTTCGGCTTCAACCGTGGAATCTTTGCTGAGTAATCCAGCGGAGCTAAACAAAGCTCACCTCTCTTACCATTTCCCTGTTTCTCTCCTTCCCTCTCTCCTGCCCCACCCCCCAACAGCACTCCCACACAACCACAAAGCTCTTTCTGCTTCTTGCCTTTAAGACACCGATTGATCATGCTAACTGACCAACCAATTTGTTTGTGGTACACCCGAGAGCAACTGCCAGCACCAAGCCAGCACTCAGAGAAATCACTGTCACCACCTAGCTTCAGTGATGGAAGTCATGTCGTGGGTTTAGCCACCGGCATCAAGGGTTGGGTAATCTCCATCAACTCTGGCTCACCCCGGCCTCTTTTCTGTTTATCGACAGCAAGGCACTGTCTCCCTGAGAAAATACACGAGCTGCTTGGTTTGAAAAGTAGCCTCAAGCAAGGACAAGATTCAGGACGTTTGGGTTAATGATAATACTGGTATCTGTTAAGTGTCTACTTTGTGTGAAGCACTGTACTAAGTGCTCGGCGAGTTAAAAGATAATCAGATCAGACCTGGTCCCTGTCCTATATGGGGCTCACAGTGTAAATAAGAGGGAGGACAGGTATGCGCTCTCCCGTTGCAGATGAAGAGACTGAGGTACAAAGAAGCAAAGTGACTCACTGGAGGCCAAATGGCAGAGTCACGATTAGAACTCAGGCCCTCTGACTCTCAGGCCCATGCTCTTTCCACAAGGCCATGCTGATTCCCTGTCACCATCTTATTTTTTCTCCTGGGCAGGGGGTGGACCTTCTCTTTTCGGATACGTCAGTGCTTCCTGGCCTACCCTAGTCCCGGTTGCCCCCGGCTACCACAGAAAAATCCCCAGATTCCTTCGTTTTGCAGTCAGCGCTAATCTCCCTTTCTCCTCACAGCCATGAGGATTCGTCAGGGGTCTATAGAATGCCAGGTTTGTTACGTGAGCCTTAGTACCTATCCCACTGTGATATTCAGGCTCCAATATAGCTTGGTAATTTCTAAATGCGGCATCCTGTAGCACTGTGTTTCCCCACAGGCATCCGAGCTACTTTCTGCCTGAAAGGAGAAGATGTCGTTATCTCACCGGAGAATTCAGAGATGTGACTATGTAACCGAAGCCAATAACAACAGGCAATTCTCCATTATTCTGAGCTTGATGATCCGGGCCATTGGCTTTCCTTCCTTCTCCCTTTTGCTGGCCTTGTTTCGGCCACCTCACTACCTATCAGGCCCTGCCTCAGAGAGAAGGCCGACGTTGAGGGAGGTGAAACCAAATTAATCCGATTGGTTCCTTCTTGGCTGCTCTGAGGAAAAGGTTGTGTGGAAGTAGAGTGTGAAGCTATTGGCTAAAATCTTGGCAGATCTTCGATTAACGGCTCATTAGTTCATTAGTTCATTTGTCCTCTAGATCCACTTCCCCCATTTCCACAGGTGACCGAGAATGGACTGAATAAGCAGACCGTCGATCGGGTTTAATCTTGATTTATTCCTAGTGGCCACTAACTCAGATCCATCTCCCTGGGGTCTATATCCACTTGTCCATTAATTTGCTGGGAGAACCAGGTGCTTAAGTTAACTCTGTCAGGACTCGTCCTGTTTGGACTTGAGGCTTTTAATGCGATTTATCGCTCCCCTGTAAGGGCTCTAGGGTGGTAATTACATTAGCCCTCCAGACTTCATTGTATTTGGGGTGATGAGTGAGGAAGGGAGGAGTGAAAGCTAACTGTCCCATGTACCCAACTTTCCTACATCCACCCCTAGATTTACCATAGACCTGGGTCAGGTTTTGGAATGTCCCTCAGGAATCCAAAATATCCTTATTTGTTTTTCCCAAGGAGAAGTCCTTCCTGAACCATTGGAACACTGCTTAGTGACAAAAGGTCAGATTCGGGGATATGTGAGGATAAGGTGATTTTTCACAATATGTGGTTTTCAGCCTCTCGAGACTTGGGTCACAGAGATGGTAGAGCCATGTTTATGTTAATGGAGAGAATGTTATGGGACCTGTTTGATCCCTTAATTTTAATCAATCAATCAATGATATTGATTTTTTTAAGGTATTTGTTAAGTGCTTCCTATGTTCCAGGCACTGTTCTAAGCACAGGGATAGATTCATTATAATCAGTTTGGATTCAGTCCATGTCCCATGTGGGGCTTACAATTTAAATCCCCATGTTACAGTTGAGGTCACTGAGGCCCAGAGAAGTGAAGTGATTTGCCCGAGATCACACAGCAGACAATACTTGGCTGTGTGACTGTGGGCAAGTCACTTAACTTCTCTGTGCCTCAGTTCCCTCATCTGTAAAATGGGGATTAAGACTGTGAGCCCCACGTGGGACAACCTGATTCCCCTATGTCTACCCCAGCGCATAGAACAGTGCTTGGCACATAGTAAGCGCTTAACAAATACCAACAAATACCAACATTATTATAAGTGGCAAATGTGGGACTAGAACCCAAGTCCTTCTGACTCCCAGGCCCATGCTCTAGCCAATAGGCCTCTCTACTTCTCATGTTGTTTCATGATTGAGAGCTTACTAAGTGCGGAGCACCATGCGAAGCGCTTGGGAGAGCACATTAACACAGAGTTGCTAGACACATTCGCTGCTCACAACGAGCTTATAGTATAGCGAACTGTAGAGGACTTTTAATATGTTGACTGTTCCCTGGCATGTCCCCTCCTTAGTATTTTGGGTTACCGCATTCACATGATTTTAATCCAACCAGTAACGAGAACTGTGGCCCTCCCTCTGAACCTCAGCGCTGTAGCTCTAAGGGTGGAGGGAACTACCTTACAAGAAAACATGGTGAAGCAGTATGGCCTAGTGGAAAGAGCATGGGCCCCGGGGTCAGAATCCCTGGTTTCTAATCCCAGCTCCACCACTTGTCAGCTGTGTGACCTTGGCCAAGTCACTTCTCTTCTCCTTGTCTCAGTTACGTCATCTGTAAAATTGGAATTAAAGCTATGAGCCCCATGTGGGACATGAATTGGGTACAACCTGATTAGCTTGTATATACCCCAGTGTATAGTATGGTGCCTGGCACATAGTAAGCGCTTAACAAGTACCATTAAAAAAAGAGGGAAAACAAAATACCTTCAGATGAATTGATAACCAACCACTCATTTAGTGTCAGTTATCAACAGTCCAATTGTGAGTCCTTGACCTCTGGCCCCAATCCTAACTCTGACCCTAACCATAACCCTTGAAGAGATTTTTGACCAGTCAGGTTACTGACAGATTGATTTTGATTTTTTTTGTTGTTGTTATTGGTATTTGTTAAGCGCTTACTATGTGCAGAGCACTGTTCTAAGCGCTGGGGTACATACAGGGTAATCAGGTTGTCCCACGTTAGGCTCACAGTCTTAATCCCCATTTTACAGATGAGGTAACTGAGGCACAGAGAAGTGAAGTGACTTGCCCACAGTCACACAGCTGACAGGTGGCAGAGCTGGGATTCAAACCCATGACCTCTGACTCCCAAGCCCGGGCTCTTTCCACTAAGCCACGACGCTGACTTTTGGAAACACTGATACTGAGCTTCATGTGGGAGATGAACTGTTTCCAAATCTGATTGGCTTGTATCTACCCCAGTGCTTAGCACATAGTAAGAGCTTAACAATTACCAAAACACAACAAACCCCCCCAAAAAATTAACTGACAGGATTGGAGTTCACAGCTTTGAATTTGGACAATTAATTACTTCCTCCCAGAACTCCCTGACTCTTGTGAGGGCCCTCTTGGTGGGTTTGGGAGCCAGAGGTGCCAACCTCTGCAGAACCGGGGGGCAAGAGAGGAAAACTCCCCCTACGCTAGCCCTCATTATGGGCCAAATGTTCAGCCTAAGAGTTCTGCGGTGACCCCTCCCGAAGACTTGTGTTCACGTCCAGTTCAAATTCATGACTTTCCCATTGGGCCTGTAATCTGGGACACGTCACAGGATGTGGGGGACTGCACTTTGGAAGATTTATTGGTACTTGCTTGCCGTGATAGTGAACAGGAAATCATCTGTGGGGAAGAGGTCAGGCTTTCCATTAAAAACCAGCAGAAAATCATGTGCACTGTCAGAGGGACCGGGTGATAAATAGGCACGGGGAGGAGGATGCAATTAAGGAATGAGACCTGGAGGAGAGAAGGTGGGTGACCTCATGGGGTCGTTAGCTCATTTTGTTTAGACCAGAGTCCACCCTTGGGTACCAAACTACGGTGACCCTGGATCTTCATCTTATTCCACCTTATTACTCCATTGCTTCATATTATTACTTATGGCTATAATGACAGGATGTCTCATTACCACTTTAATCAATAATAGCAGCCAGTTAACCCCACTGTTTATGAAGTGAGATTCCCTTCCAATGTATGCGTACCCTTTCCCGCCTTGATTTATCCCCTTTTTCAGCAGGTAGCCAACCGACTGAGGAGCAGGGATGGGAGGCAAATTTTTTTGGCCTACAAAGGTTCAGAAAACATGACTAGAGAGGGGAGAGCTGGGGACGGGGCAGTCACGGGGAATTCTACTTCCTGTTCTGCCACCTCTCGTACCCTTTCAAGCGAAGAGTCCAGTGTCGTCTCCTACCATTTGACCTGACCGCGGTTCTAACGGGTGTTTTCCTATTCCTTTGAAGCTTAACCTTCCGGGTTCTCCGAGATTAGCTGGAACCCAAATCTGCCCACCTCTGGCCTTCTGAAACCAAGTTCATAGGAGAAGTCAAGCAGTAGGGGTGAAAATGGAAATTTGGAGCCAATCCTCCAATCTTTCCCGACTGGGCATGGAGTGCTAGAGCTCGGTCAGGGATGCGGAAGCTGGATGAGCTTTGCCTGAAGTGAATCAGGTCTTTGGGGAGGAAGTGCAGATTTCCCTATGACCTCTGCAGCCCTCAAATATCGACGAATCGGGGCCCTGAGTCACTGTTGATGTTCCATTCCCAGGAAGAGCCAAGCCCCTGGCCCCTTCGAACAGGAAGTTTTTAAGAGAAAATGTCCTTCACAAAAATAAAAAGGAGAAGAGAGACAGAGGAGAACTGACTTACTTGATTTCTGTTTGTCCTCCTGCTTTGCGGGCAATTTGGACTAGATCCTTCCCGTATCGCTCTTCGGCTTGTGCCCTGTGAATGATAAAATTCATTCATTGATTCCAAGTCAGAGAAAGGGAATCGTGGCGAATATCAGCTGGGTCAAGCAGCATCTTCAGGCCAACCAACTTAAACCCTTATAGCGCCGGCGGCCACCTCTCGCCCAAGGGACAAAAGCTAGGCCGGAGAACCCGAATGAAGGATGTTGGCTTAGAATGACTGCCATTTCTTTATCTTATTTCTGAAAGGGTGTCATATCACGGCAGGCCATCTGCCCACATCTCCTATCCCTCTCCTTTACAACACACAGGCTGCTTGAGATGTTAGGAAAGCTGCTAGGAGGTGCGGCACTGAGCCTCCTTGGGTTCTCTCAATTTGTTTTCCAGGGTGAATGCTTTTGTGTGGGTTTGTGGATTTGGAAAGCTCGTTGCCTACCTTTCGGAGGGAATTTTTAAGAGGGATAGAAAGTAGGAGAGGTTCAGGCTCCTCGGAAGGTAGCCGGCAATTCTCGATGTCATTTTACACCCGATGGGGTTCTCCTGCATGTGTGTGGTTTCCCCGAAGAGTCTGCCCCTTGTACATTTTCTAATTAGGTAGTGGTGCTGTTCTCTCATGAGTTCTGGCTGTCCCAAAAGGAGGAGAAACCAGAGTAAGGGGCTTAAGGGGATTGAGGTTCCAGGGGTATTGGGTCTGAGAGGGAGACGGTCATCCGGGAGAGGAAGACAGGACCGAAGCGGGGGCTGCAAGTACATTGTGGAAAAAGCATATGCCAAGACAATTGGGGTATATGTTAAGTGCTTACTATGTGTACGAAGCACTGGGAAAGATACAAGATAATCAGGTAAGTCCCAGTCCCTGTCCCACATGGCGCTCCCAGTTTAAGTCGCCCTTTTACCTTCACTGTGCCCCATCCAACCTTGCCCCATATAAAAGAATGCTTAGGATAGTTCCTCTAGAATCACTGTGGTGAAAATAAAACCACGTGTCCCTCAAATGTTTTCAAGATGTTTTATTAACAATTGTATCAAATATTCCTCACACCAACTTTAAGAAGACATCTTCCCAAAGAAGCATAAGGAAGATAAGGGGTAACGGGTTTGGTGACAGAGACAGGATCAGAACGCAGAGACTGCAAGCCTCTAGTCAGCGGGGCGTTCACGCGGCCTGGTGGAATCCTCACCACTGTCCTCTGCTTATTAAAGACAGGATCCTCAACCTGGCCAACGGGGCAGTGACAAAGGGCTGCCCTGCGGGGAAAAAGCAGGCCTAGATTCAGACCAAGATGAGATGGCAGATTAAGGAGGTGGAGCGATTGCATTGGCCAGTAATTCTGCTCCTCAAAGACCCCGCCACCCCACGTCAGAGCTGGCCCTGGTCAAAGTTAGAGCAGGGGGCATGATACCCCAAGTTATATCCCAGATTCTAAGTCACCCATTAAGATTGTTGTGGGGCTATGCGATGTCTGGATTGTGGTCAAGTGTAGCAAATAAGATAATGGCAGTGGAGAGGGAGTGAAACAAAGATAAAATGAGGTGATTTATATGAACCCTAATACCTTATTTTGGGGCCAAAGATCATGTATGGAACATAGAAAACACCTCAGATGCAGTGTGCCTAGTAGAAAGGGCTTGAGGCTTGGTGATGAGAACCTAATTCTATTTCCATTTCTGCCGCTCGTCAGTTGTGTGACCTTGGGCATGTCACTTAAACTCTCTGCTACCTTATTTTTGGGCCAGAGATCATGTATGGAACATAGAAAACACCTCGGAGGCGGTGTGGCTTAATAGAAAGGGCATGAGACTGGGAGACGAGAACATAGCTCTATTTCCAGTTCTGCCACTGGCCGGCTGTGTGACCTTGGACAGGTCACTTAACCTCTCTGTGCTTTGATTTCCTTATCAGCAAATTGAAGATAAGATCCCTGCTCTTCTTCCTACCTCTTGGTCTGGCAGCCCCTTGTGGGACCGCTCAGTACTTAAATTCATTCATTCATTCAATCGTATTTATTGAGCACTTTCTGTGTGCAGCGCACTGTACTAAGTGCTTGGAAAGTACAGTTCAGCAAAGGGAGAGGATCCCTGCCCACACTGGGTTTACAGTCTCTAGAGAGGCACAATGGTCTAGTGAAAATAACAGGGGACTGGGAATTCTGGGCAAGTCATTCAGGTTTTCTGGATCTCATTTTCCTCATCTGTAAAATGAAGATAAAATACCTGCTTTTCCTATCACTCCCATCATGTGGGAAAGGGACCGTGTTCAATCTGATGTTCGTCTATCTATCCCAGTGCTTAGCACTAAGTAAGCACTAAGTAAGCACATCACTATTCTTGTCACTATATTAACAAAGAAAAGGGAGGACTGTAGAATGTAAAAAGGTCTTTAGCCTCAAGCAGGTCCCTCTGAAATTCAAGAGGGAGTTCAGAAATCTGGCTATGGAGTCCTTTATTTGCAGGATAGAGCCCAGAAAATACCATTCTGGATAGGTGTTCGAGAAGTTCCTTTGGACTCATCCGTCAGTCGTTCGGTGTTTGGGGCTGCCATCTCCAGGAGAGTGGCAGGAGGAAGCCAGCCCCAGGCTGAGGGCCTAGAGAGAAGCTACAGATATATTTCGATGAGCTCCTCTCCTCCAGCAACCTCTCATCTAGCAATTCAGAGCCCGGTATTAAAATAGATAATTTAAAAATACCACACGCATACAAACACACGTCCGCACGCACGTATGCACACACCTCTAAGTACATTTAACACAGCCAGCACGCATTTGACACACCCTGTGGCCACTCGATCCGAAGCTGCAGTTAAGTGGAGAACGTTCTGGTCAACTCGATGACGCGGCGCCCTTTAGGTACTCAAATCTGATCTGATATGAAGAGAGCCTCCTATAGGCTTCTTGAGGACCGTGGGTGTGTCCATCTACACCCGATTTCTGTTTACGCCTCCAAAATAACTACACGAAGAGTGTCCATGCGGCTGGATGTGGTTATCTCTTAGCTGTTTCTACTAACCATTAAGCGTCCAAATCTACACCCCCGACAAGTGACGTCTATCTTTTCCCACCCCTTGTGGGGTCTTTGAAAGGAAGGCCGGTGTTGGCCCACAAGGCCATCCAACAGCCAAGCTCGTTATGGGCAGAGGCTGTGTCTACCAGCTGTGTTATACCGTATGCTCCTCCGAAGCACTTAGAACAGGGTACCGCACACTGTAAGCACTCAGTAAATACCATTGATTGATCCCCTGTCAAGATCCTCAGGAGCACCCGATCCTCCCCCTTCCCACCCGTACATGCACAGACACACACACACACACACACACGCACGCACACATAGACAGAGGTTTCTCCCAGATATTACCTCTGCTTGATCAAGTCCTCCACATCCTTGCACATCTTCCTTCCATCCATCAGTCGCTGCAGAATCGCCTCGTAGCCCGAGTGAACGGTGAAATCTTTGCACTGAAAGCACACGACAGGGACAGGCTGATGAGCTGCTTCCCTCTGCCCTGAGAGTTTACGTACAGAGAGATGGGGGAAAGCTGACCACCCCAACCTTGTGACCCCCAATTGTGTTGGAAGCCAGGGTGGAGAAGGGCAAAATGGCCGTGGGGTTCCAACACTTGGGGCTAACCTAAAGGCCTTTTTCCCCTTTTCCCTGTTCATATGGTGGGAAAAGTTGCTGGGGAGGGTTACCATGGCAACTTTCCTCCTGCTGCTGCTGCTGCTGCTCCATCTTTGGGACAGAATTCCCTTCCCAGAATCGAGAGGGCGTGAACAGTGTTTGCAAGTGTGACTGGTCGTTTCCAATCAGTCAACTGTATCGGTGATTATTCTGTCAGCCTTCTTGCTGACCTCTCAGCCTCCCTTCTCTTTCCGCTCCAGTTCATACTCCACTCAACTGCTCGGATTATTTTTCTACAGAGATGTTCAGGACATGTTTCCCCACTCCTCAAGAAACTCCAGTGGTTGCCCATCAACCTCCACGTCAAACAAAAACATCTCATCAAGCACTCAATCACCTTGCCCCCTCCTACTTTACCTCGTTACTCTCCTACTACAACCCAGCCCTCACACTTTGCTCTTCTAATGTTAACCTACTCTTCGTACCTCGATCTTGTCTGGCTCACCGCCAACCCCTCAACCACATCCTGCCTCTGGTTTGGAACGCCCTTCCTTCTCAAATCCAACAGACTATTACTCTCCTGGCTTCAAAGCCTTATTGAAGGCACACGTCCTCAAGAGGCCTTCCCTGACTAAGCCCTCCTTTCCTCTTCTCCCACTCCCTCTGCTGTGCCATGACTTGCTCCCTTTATTCATCCCCTCTCCCAGCCCCACAATACTTACCTAAATAGCTGTAATTAATTTATTTATTTATATTAATGTTCCCCCCCCCCCCCAAACTGTAAGCTTGTTGTGGGCTGGGAATATGTCTGTTCATTGTTATATTGTACTCTCCCAAGCGCTTAGAACAATTCTCTGCTCACAATAAGCGCTCGATAAATAGGATTGAATGAGTGAATGAATCAACCACTCAATCGTATTTACTGAGTGCTTACTGTGTGCAGAGCGTTGTACTAAGTCCTCGGGAAAGTATTCATTCATTCATTCAATAGTATTTATTGAGCGCTTACTATGTGCAGAGCACTGTACTAAGCGCTTGGGATGAACAAGTCGGCAACAGATAGAGACGGTCCCTGCCGTTTGACGGGCTTACGGTCTAATCGGGGGAGATGGACAGACGAGAACAATGGCAATAAATAAAGTATCATATAACAGAGCTGGTAGACACATTCCCTCCCTATAACGAGTTAGCAGTCTAGAGGAGGAGACAGACATTAATATAAATAAATAAATTATGGATTTGTACATTAATACCACGGGGTTGAGAGAGGGGTGAATAAAGGGAGCAGATCCCTCAGCACCTGCCTATGCTGAATAGTTTTCTTCCCCTACATGGATCAGCTGAGGAGTCAGTTCACAGTCGACCGGTGCTCAGAGATCGGACAGGGCCGAGGAACCGCCTAGCTTAGTGAAAAGAGTAGGGGCCTGGGTGTCAGAGGACCTGGGTTCTAATCCCAGCTCTGCTGACCGCTTGCTGTGTGACCTTGGGCAAGTCACTTCACATCTCACCCGCTCAACCGCTTGTCAGCTGTGTGACTGTGGGCAAGTCACTTAACTTCTCTGTGCCTCAGTTACCTCATCTGTGAAATGGCGATTAAAACTGGGAGCCTCACGTGGGACAACCTGATGACCCTGTATCTCCCCCAGCGCTTAGAACAATGCTCTGCACATAGTAAGCACCTAACAAATACCAACATGATGATCTCTGTGCCTCAGTCTCCTCAGTGGTAAAATGGGGATTATATCATACTCCCTCTTACTTAGACTGGGACCCCCATGTGGGACAGGACTGTGTCAAACCTGATAGACTTTTATCTACCCCAGACCTTTGAACAGCGCTTGACACATAGTAAGCACTTAAAAAATTCCATAAAAAAAGCAACCCCCAAGCACTATTTATGCTCAGCAAGTTGTCCACAGGCACAGTCAGATTCCTCTTAGAATAGAAGAGTCACCTTTTTTTGCCTTTCCCCACCCACCCCGGAGCTCCTACAAAAGCGGATGTGTATTTCCAGAAAAAAGAAACCATATTCATCTTCTTTATTTAGTCATCTGACACG
Organism: Ornithorhynchus anatinus; assembly: GCF_004115215.2. Classification (NCBI taxonomy): domain Eukaryota; kingdom Metazoa; phylum Chordata; class Mammalia; order Monotremata; family Ornithorhynchidae; genus Ornithorhynchus; species Ornithorhynchus anatinus. Next base: position 11,872,470 of record NC_041732.1, on the reverse strand, counting down.
TACCCGAAGATTTGTTTCCTTTGGAGGATCTGGTGGGCGGCTATTCTCAGGTTGCTGAAGCGGGGCTCCGGCCCTCGGCACGTTTACGGGCCAGAGAGGAGGGCTTGGGAGACGCCCATTCTGGTTTCACTCTGTACCAGTTCTTAAATTCTGTGGTTCTCCTTGTGTTACCGCGTACCCATTAATAAGCTTGCAGGGCCACAGCTTCCTGTCAGCTTCCTCTTTGGTGGAAACCTTCGTACCAAATGGTATGCAGGTCAGGCAGCCGATGACGGGCAGAGGCAGTAGGCCCAGATACTCGGAACGATTGCCATCCTTTGTCCTACCAGGCCGGGGTCAGGGAGGCAGGAGTCACACCCCAAGAACTCAGAAGACAAGGGAACAAGCCATGCTTTATCCCCACGGCTTCCTCCCCAAGCTGAGTAATGGGAGAGGGAAGCACATCTGAGGGAGTGCAAGTCGCCTCAGCAAATCTCCCTGCCCTCCTTCAGCTCACCCAAGGGGCAGGGGGGCAGTGGGGTAGGGGCGAGGGCCAGGAAAATGGAAGAGTTCCCCTGGACGGTTGGCCCCCCAAAGTGGTCCCCTCCTCCCCCAACAAGCTATTATTCATTCATTCGTATTTATTGAGCACTTACTGTGTGCAGAGCACTGTGCTAAGCGCTTGGGAAAGCACGATACAACAATAAACAGTGTCATTCCCTGCCCACAACGAGCTTACAGTCTAGAAGCAGGGAAACAGACATCAATACAAATAAATAAAAGTGACAGAGATGTAGAGAAGTAGCATGGCTTAGTGGAAACAGCACGGGCTTGGGAGTCAGAGGTCATGGGTTCTAATCCCGGCTCTGCTGCTTGTCAGCTGTGTGACCTTGGGCAAGTCACTTAACTTCTCTGTGCCTCAGTTACCTCATCTGTAAAATGGGGATGAAGACTGAGGGCCCTACATGGGACAACCTGATTAGCGTGTATCTACCCCAGGGCTTAGAACAGTGCTGGGCACATAGTATGGGCTTGACAAATACCAACGTTATTATTATTATTATTACATAAGTGCTATGGGGCTGGGAGCGGGGTAGAACAAAGGGAGGGAGTCAGGGCGACGCAGAAGGGAGTGGGAGATGAGGGGCTTGGTCTGGAAAGGCCTCTTGGAGGAGCTGTGCCTTTTGAAGCTGGGGAGAGTCGTTGTCTGTCTGATTTGAGGAGGGAGGGCTTTCCGGGCTAGAGGCAGGACATGGGCCAGGGGTCGGCAGTGAGACAGGGCGAGACCGAGGCACAGTGAGAAGGTTAGCACTAGAGGAGTGAAATGTGAAGCTGAGTTGTAGTAGGAGAGTAGTGAGGGGAGGTTGACCGAGTGACTGAGTGACAGCAAGGTGACTGAGTGCAGAATGCGATGGCAAAGGGAATGCAAGTGTGTCCCAAACACCGAAATACTTAGGAAGGGAGGAGGGTTCCTTCCTCTGACTGCAGTGCTCTGCACATAGTAAGCGCTCAGTAATTACCACTGATGGACACCTTGCCCTCAGGAGCCCCAAATGCCCACAGAACCGGGGATGTGGGGGAGGGCGTAGCTCCCGAGGGATGCCCGGTTTAAAGGAAGGAAAAGAGAAACCAAAACCAAACGTACACTTGCCATTCCTGAAGCAGAGCCAGGGTTGAGCAGGACAGCCAGGTCAGCCAGCTCTTCCCTGCCTTGTCAGGAGCTCCCATCCAAGGGAAGGGACTGGGGCATCTAAACCGGTCACCGGCCTCAAATCACATCCACCCTCCTCCTCCTCCATCCGGACCCGCCACGGCCAAGTCACTCAGAGTCACAAGTGACCAGACTTTTCCTTGGGAAGTAGCACCGATGTCGGAGTGACGCTTCCGGCACGGCAAGAGCCTCGCTTCCCTCGGCTCTCTCCCTGCCAACCCACTCACTGCACCTCAATCTCGTCTATCTCGCTGCTGACCTCTTGCCCACATACTGCCTCTGGCCTGGAGCTCCCTCCCCCTTCATATCCAACAGAGGATCATTCTGTCCACCTTCAAAGCCTTACTGAAGGCACATCTCCTCCAAGAGGCCTTCCCAGACTAATCCCTCATTTCCCTTCCTCCCTCTTCCTTCTTTGATCTGTACCTTTAAGCGCTTGATAGTCACCCCGCCTTCAGCTTCGCAACACTTAATGTACATATCTGTACTTTATTTTAATGTCAGTCTTCCTGTCTAGACTTTAAGCTCGTTGTGGGCAGGGAACATATCTACCAACACGAATGCGTGGTTCTCGCCCAAGCACTAGTACAGTGCTCTGCACACAGTAAGCACTCAATAAGTACCATTGATTCAACCACATGGACCAAGGACTTTTGCAAGTCATGAGCAAAGGGTGCTGAGAACAGTATTTTTCGGCTCTGGAAGTGCAAAAGCACACAACAGTGACCAGTTCTAACCATGACAAATAAACCTCAGGTTTTTTACAGCAGCACATCTAACCCCTTCCTTAATGATGATAATGATGATGATAGAGGTATTTGTTAAGTGCTTGCTATGTGCCAAACATTGTACTAAACCCTAAGGTAGATACAAGATAATCAGGTCCAACAAAGTCCCTATTTTACATGAAGTTCACAGTTTGTGGAGAAGAGGAGGAAGAAGCAGCACAGCCTAGGGGAAATAGCACAGGCCTGGGAGTCGGAAGAGCTGGCCTGTAAACTCAGCTCCGATACTTGCCTGTTGTGTGTCTTTGGGCAAGTCACTTCTCTGTGTCTCAGCTCCCTCATCTGCAGAATGGGGATTCAATACCTGTTCTCCCTCCTACTTAAACTGCGAGCCTCGTATGGGATCTAAAGATCATGTATCTACCCCAGTGCTCTGTCCAGTGCTCGGCATTTAGTAAACGCTTAACAAAAACCATGATTATGAACAGGTATTTAATTCCCATTTTACAGAAGAGGAAACCGAGGCACAGAGAAGTTGAATGACTTTCCCAAGGTCACAGCAGGTAAGTAGTGGAGCCGTGACTAGAACCCAGATCCTCTGACTCTTAGGTCCATGCTTTTTCCGTTAGGTCAAAGCTGCTTCTTTCCAGTTACTCATAGCTTTCCAAGGGGAAAAAGTTGCCTTTCAGGGTAGAAATTTTCCGTGCTCTGTCTTAACTGAGTTATGAATAACTGGGGGGAAACGTTTAAGCAAAATTTGTTATGGCAAAGTAGAGCGTGGGATTGTACAAGTGACTTGGGGTTAAATGGCTCATTCCTCAGAGGATCTTTATCTCTTTTGGTTCACTAAAGATCCTTTAGTACAGCCTTGCAAATAACTGCTTGCCTTCCTCCTCGTGATAGCTAAACACTGATGACAGAAAATAAATGCCTCCTTCACCCCTTCATGCTCTGAGGGGAGTCTCCAGCTGGAGATGTTCCCTTAGAAGGAGCCCGCATTGCTTAGTGGAAAGAGCATGGGACTGGGACTCATGGATTCTAATCCCAGATCTGTCACTGTCCTCCTGTGTGACCTTGGGCAAGTCACTTCACTTCTTTGGGCCTCATTTACCTCATCTGTAAAATGGGGATTAAGACCGTGAGTCCCATATGGGACAAAGACTGTGTCAAATCTTAGTAGCTTGTATCTAGTCCAGTGCTTAAAACAGTGGTTGACACATAGTAAGCGCTTAACAAATATTATTATTATTATAATTATTTTTTGTTTGTGAGCTCTGGGTGGGACAGGGACTGTATCTGGTCCAGTTACAGGTAGACCCCATGATCCATCCATGATCTGTTCCTTGAAAATCTGCATGTATTGTGGGGTATGTTTTCCCAAAGGTTTAGATGTTTTTGATCAATCAATCAATGACATTTATTGAGCGCTTACTATGTACTAAGGTACTGTTCTAAGCACTTGGGAGAGTACAACAACCATTACCAGATGCGTTCCCTGCTCATAATGAGTTTACAGCCTTCAGTCTATTCCAAAACCTCAGAGAAAACAATCTGAAGTTCTTTTTTGTGCACTATACTGTTGTGTGAGGCATCACTGAACTATTATTTAATCTTTGTTAAAATAATTGAAAGCATAATACCACAGCATTAGCTAAATGAGTCGTAGTATAATTTGAGTCTTTGCAGGAGGCTGCAAAAAGAACAGCTTATTCTGCTGTTAGGGATAGTAGTTTGCCCACTTTAAAGAAGAATTTGTCCAATTTAGTTTGAACAGTGGCCTTTTTCTTGTCTTAATAATTTAGCTCTTAGCAGACCAACTTCTTCCAAAGACTTCTTCACGCCTCTGAACTCCACTTTCCATCAGTCTCTTCTTCAATCGTTTTTATAGATTAATCTCCTTTCTTTAATTAAAGTGGACACAAGGCTTCCTAATCCCCAAGTCTTCGCTGGTGGTGCCCAGAGGATACCTACTTCATCCCATCTGGCATATCGCAGTGATACATTGTATTGTCAGGACGTTACAAAATAGTAGGCTGTCCCTCGGACTTGTATTTAACATGAGGGGACTGCAAACTGGGGTATGTCTGTAACCTGTCTCGATGCAAGTGCTACGCACAGCACTCAGCACATAATATGGCAGTTTGGGCCTTCGGTTTGAAGGTGATGTTAGTGGTGGTGAGACTGCACCCATGAGGGCGAGTGTCTCGGAGAAAATCTCCTGCACACGTAATAATAATAATAATGGTATTTGTTAAGCGCTTACTATGTGCCGGCTACTGTACTAAGCGCTGGGGTGAATACAAGCAAATTGGGTTGAACACTGTCCCTGGGTCCCATGTGGGCTCAGAGTCTCAATCCCCATTTTAAAGGTGAGGTAACTGAGGCTCAGAGAAGTGAAGTGTCACACAGGTCACACAGCAAAGTGGCAGAACCAGGATTAGAACTCATGACCTTCTAATTCCCAGGCCCATGCTCTATCCACTACGCCATGCTGCTTCTCACTTTATCGGTGAAAAGACTGTAGCATACCTTTTCTGGCCGCCTGCCTGCTGCTCAGATACCAACGGGCTTTTCAGTTTCTCTAAAGCTTTCAAGCAGGCACGATCATTCAGTTTCACCTGCTACCTGCCAGGAAACTTTCAGTGGCCCGGAGGCAGCACCTGCTCTCCAGTGAAGGAGAGGGCACCATTTGTTTTTAAAGAGCTCAAATCAGGACCTCAAGAGAACCCTTTTCCAAAAAACACCCTGAGCAGTTGGAACAAGTTCACCCATCCTCCCCAATCTAATGTAAAGCTATCCCCCTGCTCACGGGCCCAGGTGGAAGCAAGAGTTTTTGCAAGCAGGTATCTCATCCCCGTTTTACAGATAATGAAAGCGAGGCACAGAGAGGTTGAGCGGACCTGCCCCAGCCCCCCAGTAGTTTTCTGATAAAATGGAGAAATAAAATGGAGAAAAGATGAAGTTAGCTTTGGGGAAGATGGGAGGATGGAGAAAATTCAAATCAGCTGAAACTTTCCACTGGGCCCAGTCCCCAGGCGGAAAATTTCTTGATGTTTCGGAGGGAAATGATGAAATACACCTCGTCCAGGGAGAGGCTGCATTTGGTAATATGCAGTGTGCAATTTCCACTCCATTCAGAGTTATTTATGTGATTGCTTCTGTGACAGGGTTTCGGGAGCTCGTTATTTTCACAGTTATTTTCACATCTTCACTGAGAGATGCCAGTGACTTAGGGTCCATTAATGCTAGAAGACTAAAGGCTCTGCTCGTCCGTGTTCATTAACGTGGGGTCAGTATCAGTATCTTTCAGGCTGGGTTTTCATTTTGAAAGAAACTCAAAAAGTGGATGCCAGCTGCTGCTTAATTAATATTTGTTGAGCACTCGTCGCGTGCCAAGCGCTTCGCTGGGAGCTTGGGAGAGACCATTCATTCATTCATTCGATCGTATTTATAAAGCGCGTACTGTGTGCAGAACACTGTATTAAGCCCTTGGGAAAATACACTGCAACAATAAGCAGACACGCTCCCTACCCATAATGAGTTTATAGCCTGGAGTGGGGAGACAGACATCAAAATAGATAAATAAATGACAGATATGTACATAAGTGCTCTGGGGCTGGGAGGGGGGAAGAACAAAGGGAGTAAGTCAGTGCAACGCAGAAGGGAGTGGGAGTTGAGGAAAGGGGGTCCCTAATCTGGTGAGGCCTCTTGGAGGAGATGTGCCTTCAAAAAGGCTTTGAAGGCGGATAGAGTAATTGTCTGTCAGATTTGAGGAGGGAGGTCGGGCATTCCAGGCCAAATATAGCACGCGGACCAGGGGTGAGTGGTGAGACAGGCAAAAGTGAGGGAGTGAGAAGGTTAGCACTAGAGTGAAAAGGTTAGCACTAGAGTGAAGTGTGAGGGTTAGGTTGAGAAGTGGCAGACAATTCCCTGCCCCCAAGAAGCAGTGTGGCCTAGTGGAAATAGCACGGGCCTGGGAGTCAGAGGACCTGCGTTCTAATCCTGGCCCTGCCAGTCGTGACCTTGGGCAAGTCACTTAAACTTCTCTGTGCCTCAGTTACCTCATCTGTAAAACGGGGATTCAGACTGTGAGTCCCATGTAGGACACAAATATTTGTCCAATCTGAAGAGTTTGTATATATTCCACAAAAAAAGGAGCTCACATTGTAATGGCTGTAATAGGTCTAGCCTTGTGCCCTTTCAACAAAAGGAGAAGTAGACATTAGTGCAGTTGGTCTTGAGAACACTAGGTTGAATTTGCAGAAACAAGGTAGCAGGTCTGGTTGCACGCCACCTCGTCAGCCTGGGGGTCTCGTGTGAGCGTCGTATCGATGACCCTTACAAGGGAGAATCCAGAGAGAAATTGTAGGTATTTTTTTCTCCCATTAAAGTTGAAGCACCTTGAGGGCAGGGAACGTTTCCCTTTGCTGTTCTGCACTTTCCAAGTGTCTAGTATCATAAAGCGCACCCAGCGGATGCTTGATAAATGCCATTTCTAATTCCAAGCGCTTATTAGAGTGCTCTGCATATAGACAGTGCTCGATAAATACCACTGATTGTCTGATTAATGAACGGCCCCATTTGGCCAAATGACAACAGTAGCTCTGCACCCAGGAAGGGCTCAGTAAATATCACTGGTGATGAGGAGCTCCTTCTCCCATAACATGTATTTCTCCAGACCCAAGGTTGGCCAGAATCCTGATTTTCTTTAGTTGTCGCCAAATCAGCTGGAGTGAGAGGGAGTCTTCATCCACACCAGTGGCCACAACAAGAATCCTATGGTTTACAAGTAGACTTCTTAAAGATTCCTCCCTGATAGGAATCTCAGCCAGCATGTCTTTCAGATGAAGGAAACTTAGAAAGCAAAATTTCCCTACATGAGACGAATCGTTTCCCACTGCTGGCTGACCCAACTGACAGAAATTAGTGACCTGCATCCCAGGAGATAATGAGAACAGTGGTCACTAACTCCTGTCTCCTCCTGTGTGACACCAAATCGCCTCTGACCATGGTCCTCAATTCCCTGGAGTTCTCTTTCTGAGATCCCTAGAAGCAACTGTTAAAGGAAGTGCTCCAGGAAGAAAATGACGTTGTGTCTGGGTAGCTCCCAACCCATGTCGGCTTGCCAGAAGGCAGGGGGATGGATTAGATGAGTTCCCAAGATCTTTCCCACTCTAATTATTCAATAAACCGATTCTCCCGGGGGCTCGATTTCCTCCTTGTTAAAACAGGTGCTCTGTAGGAACATTTAAGCTTTTAAGCTTTTAGCTTTCAGGACACCAAGGATTTTGTTGCACTGCTGCTTGGGGCTAAATAGTCCCCTGTGATCAGGGCTGGAGGGCCCTGGAGCAAGGGAGAAGTGATTCCGGACTCTCATCCTTAACACCCCAGGTCAGGACTGGAAAATCCCAGTAGGCGGTGGGGAGCCAGGTAGGAGTACAAGGCAGAAGAAGAAAAATTTCTGCTTTTCACACAATTTCTCCTTTTCACACACCTCCCTCTCCCTCACCTCCCCATCATGAACCCCACTCACAAGTCTCTTCCTGAGGCGTCTCAGTCCAAACCCGAGGTCTTCCAGGGAATACTGGCTTTGAGTCTTTCCCAGGCTACCGGCAGAGTGAATGGGGCCTCTCGAGAGGACCGAAGCACAGGGTGGAGTAAGAGCTTTGTAATTTTTTATTTACTTGAGGAAAATGTAGAATAACAAAGTCTGTTTTACCAAGAAGCCCTCACCCTGCACTCTCCTCAAAAAGAAAGTGCTCTATCATTCTCCCGTTAGTAACCGGACATCTGAAGTGGTCGACAAAGGAGATCAGCGGCTACGGACACACGTGACCTGATCCCCCACCACCACTGTAGAAGACGCAGATATGGCCTGTGTCCTAGAGCCAGTGAGGCAGTGGAAGGGTGAGCAGCGGGCAAGACATGGTAACACGGCCTACATGAGACAAGTTAGGTGAGAGTCACAGTGGAAGTGCTTAAATGGCTGAAATCCTCAGGAAACATTCCAGTTAGTCACTGAGTCCTCATCCTGAGGAGAATTGCCAACAAGGAAGTCCAAGCTGTCACTTAGGTTTGAACAGTTACTTCCTGAGTCACCTTGAGGTGTCTGGCACCTCTTTGCCTTCAGAGGAAGTAAAAGAAGAGCTCTAAATAGGGAGCCGGCTTGCCACAGGTGATCATATTGTTTTTCCAGAAGGGAAGTTTGAGTCCTTTCAGGTGACAACAGTAATAACAGTGGTAATTATCAAGCGCTAAGTGTGTGCCAACCACTTTTCTAAGCGCTGGCGTAGCTACAAGATAATCAGGTTGTCCCACGTGGAGCTCACAGTCGTAATCCCCATTTTATGGATGAGGTAACTGAGGCACAGAGAAGCTAAGTGACTTGTTCAAGGTCACACAGCAGACTAGTGGTGGAGCCGGGTTTAAAACCCACAACCTCTGACTCCCAAGCCTGTGTTCTTTCCACTGAGCCACGCTGCTTCCAGAGACCCTCTTGACACTTGAGGTTTCTACCGAGCCCTGGGCAGCCCAGGGGAACATTTGGGTTTGGGGAGTGGACCAAGAGTGTTTGGGGTGCCATGGCTGGAGGGGGATACCCTCCACTGGACAAGTTTGTGGGTGCAGAAGGGGAGAAAGCATAAGCATAAAGACCCGGTGAAGCTCTAACGGCACACTTGCTTGGATTCGTGAGAATTTAAGAAGGAAGGGAAACTGACAGGGTGACCTTGACATTTAGCCAAACCAAAGGGGCCTCAAAAGGAACCCAATCAGCACAACTTCTGGAGAGACCCATTACTCAGTTGTGTGAACAAGTTTGCAAGGAAAAAAAAAAGACGCAAATCAAAAACACCATCTCCCAAATGGCATTCTGCTCATTAATTTTAATGCGGGGGAACATTTTAATTTATTTATGGAAATACTTCACAGGATACTTTTGTAATCCTAATAAAGTCTTAAGAATCGGGGATCTCATTATATCTCTTAGCTATTAAATCTTCCCCGTAAAACGGAGTGTCACCTGCATGTGTGGGGGGGCGGGGAGGGGGGAGAGAGAATTACGGAGTTGATAGCCTACAGAAGAAAGGGTGAATGAGGTTCTGCAGTAATGAGGATTATTTATAAAGCTGAGCCTTCACCCCCTGCCAACAGGCTTGGGGCAAAGCATTACCAATTATTGTAGAGCTAGAATTATTTACATTTTTTCATTCACCTCTCACCGAGTTGCAGAACACACAAATACAGACCGAGGGGGTAATTAAATATTTATTAACTGGAACTCAAATTTACGATATAACCAACGGCAACAATCCTTCCCTTGCTCAGACAACCTCTGACTCTGCGGACATGTTCCACACCAGACCCGAAGGATTAAGAATACGCTGACTCAGCTGAGACACCCGAGGAGGCAAACTCCAGGGATGTAGAAACTTCCTGGTTCGAGTTTAGTTTTTAGTCTTACATGGGGCTAACGGTCTCAGGAAGATAACAGCTTAGCCGGAGTGCCAAGGGATTCCAATTTCATTTATTTACTCCCTGGGTTATCTCCTGAGGTATCAGGCAGGTAAAGAAAAAAAGAATCAGTGGACTGGAGAATTTTTGACTTGTTGGCAAGGCTATTTTAAAATGACAGAGAGGCATCTAGGGAGCCATAGAAAGGTAGCCGGGGCGATGTGGCTAGGTAGAGAAAGCTCCCTCAAAGGGAAAGAGATCTGAGAATAATTCTTAGAGGAACTGTGGTCAGAGTTGAGCACAGTGAGATAATAATGATCAGTCAATCAATGATATTTGTTGAGCACTTCTCGCAGAGCACTGTACTAAGCGGTTGGGAGAGTATAATGCACATTATAGGCTTCGTTAAGCTCTTACTATGTGCCAAATACTGTACTAAGCACTCGGGTAGATATGGGATAACCAGTCTCTGTCCCATGTCAGTCTCACCATCTAACACGGAGGGAAGTAAAGCATTTCATCCCCACTTTCAGAGGAAGTTACTGAGACACAGAGAAGTCAAGTGACTTGTCCAAGGACACTCAGCAGGCAAGTGGCAGAGATGCGATGAGAACCCAGGTCCTCTAACTCCCAGGCCCCCGCTCTCTCTACTAGGCCACACTGGACAACTCTGGGTTTAGCAGTGCTGAGAGTGTGATGGCTATTCGTTCATCTTGAACACAAAAAGGAAAGGGAAACTGGACTGAAATATCAGTTCAGCTGGGAGAATTTCGAAAGAATTGAGCAGACGTCTAATAATGTCTGTGGTATTTGTTTAGCGCTCACTCTTCGCCAGGCCTGTAGAATGCTTGGCACATAGTAAGCACTGAACAAATGCCATATTACTAAGCACTGGGGAAGATACAAATAATTGGCTTGGACCCAGTCCCCGTCCCACATAGGCTCATGATCTTAATCCCTATTTTACAGATGAGGAAACTGAGGCATAGGGAAGTGAAGTGACTCACCTAAGGTCACACAGCAGACAAGAGGCAGAGTCGAGATTAGAATCCAAGCCCTCTGACTCCCAGGCCCGGATTCTTTCCACTAGGCCAAGCTGCTTCTAATAAAGGTTTTAGAGCCTGTTTCCCAAAGTGGGGTTCATGAGGATGATGGTGGCATTCTCTCCCACAGCTGTTTGAGCTGGATTCTCAGCCTCACCCATCCAAGGTCCCTGACAAGACCTGAGAGTTTCCAGTCAGGGCTGGAAAGATGCCAAATGGGCAACTTCCTGGCCTTCCAACTCTTTCCAGCCTTTCCCCCCTCCCTGGCAAAAAAATAAAAAATAAAAAAGCTTACCCCATCTCACCCCCACACTTAAAATGAAAAGTTGGTGCCTAAGGGGCAAATGAACCCAGAAGTAGTCAGCACAAGAGGGCTGACTTCCTTTGCCCTGCAAAGCCTAGTACCCAGCCTGTGCTGAACCACGGAACCATTAATGCAGGCTGGCATAGCAAGTGGCCTTTAGAAAGCATTTAGATCTTTCTTTTTCAGTTCTTCATTTAATTTCATCTTCAGCCTCTGATCCAGGGCTTGTTATCAGGAGCGTCCAAGGCTGCCAAACCCCCAAGGATGCTTTTTTACATACTCAGCGCATGCTCTTCTGGAGAGAGAAATGTCAATAAATTATCTAAATGAACCTCTTGCAAATGTGTATTCAGGTCATTTAAACTACCCATAGCAGTGCCACTGGGCTAAAGCTATCGGTTCCCGCAGCGCAAATATATAATCAGATGTTGGGGGAATCAAAACTCAGAGTCATCTCCCTGGGACTTCTGTTCTGAGATGAGATCCCTTCAAAGACAAAGAAATCTATATTTACCTGAATAAGGAGAATGAATGACAGGCAAGAGCTGGAAGCCTATGGATTCGTTCTGGAAACTTGGGGCTTAACACATTTCAGTAAAAGTCTTTTCTGCTTGATCAATCAATTATGTTGTCTCTCCCCAGACATTTCCAAGTTTCCTTTAACAGCAAGGCCTAGGTTTCCAGTGATTTTAGAACCAGATTAAGAAAAATATCACAATTTGGCCATAGCTCCATTGGAATGTATCATCATTAGAGGTATTTATTGAGAACCTACTGAATACAAAGCCCTGAACTAAGCACTTGGGGGACTACAAAAGAAGCAACATAATAATAATAATTGTACTATTCTTTGTTAGAATAACAATGCTAATAATGGTGCTTTGTTAAGCACTTACTGTGCACCAAACACTATTCTAAACATGGAGTAAACACAAGCTAATCAGATTGGACACAGTACCTGTCCCACATGAGGCTCACAGTCTCAATCCCCATTTTACAGTTGAGGTAATTGAGGCCCAGAGAAGTAAAGTGACTTGCCCAAGGTCACACAGCAGACAAGGGGCGGAGCTGGGATTAGAACCCATTACCTTCTGACTCCCTGGCCCGTGCTCTATCCACTACGCCATGCTGCTTCTCATGTAGTTATTAGATACCTAGCACTGTTCTAAGCGGTGGGGTAGATAACAAGATAATCAGGGCAGACACAGTGCCAGTCCCACAGAAGTCTCATCATCTAATTAGGAGGGAGATAAAGCCTTTAATCCCCATTGTACAGATGAAAAAGCTGAGCCACTGAGAAGTTAAGTGATTTGCCTGAGGTCACAAAGCAGGCAAGTGGAGGAGTCAGAATTAGAACCCAGGTCCTTTGACTCCCAGGCCCATGCTCTATCCACTAGGCAACACTGCTTCTCACTGTCCTTCAGGATCTTACAATGAAGTGAGGTGGAAAATCAGAAAATGTGGACAAACAGTGTAAGCAAGAGAAAGAATGAGGATACAATAGTAAGTTGTGCAAATGGGTCTGGAGGAAAACAAATTTAACAGGCTGGTTGAGTTAGGGGTTTTTTATGGTATTCGTTAAGCACTTGCTATGTTCTGGGCACTGCACTAAGTACTGGATAAGATACAAGATAATCAGGTTGGACACAGTCAGTGTCCCACTTGGGGTTTACAATCTTAAATCCTCATTTTACAGATGAGGTAACTGAGACACAGAGAAGTGAAGTTAAGAGAAGTTAAGTCGAGTAGCAGTGTGGTCTAGTAGATAGAGCAAAGACCTGAGAGTCAGAAGGACTTGGGTTCTGATCCTAACTCTGCCACTTGTCTCCTGTGAGACCTTGGTCAAGTCACTGAACTTCTCAGTCTATCTGCGACTGTCTCTCCTATCCTAAAAAAACCCCTCCCTTGACCCCATGGTTCCCTCCAGTTATCGCCCCATATCCCTCCTACCATTCCTCCCCAAACTTCTTGAGTGAGTTGCCTACACCCACGTCTCAGGTTCCTCCCATCCAACTCTCTACTTGACCCCCTCCAATCTGATTTCCGTCTTCACTCCATAGAAACTGCTCTCTCGAAGGTCACAAATGATCTCCTTCTTGCCAAATCCAACAGCCTCTAATCCATCCTAATCCTCCTTGACCTCTAAGATGCCCTTGACGCTGTTAACCATTCCCTTCTCCTGGAAACATTATCCAACCTTGGCTTGACTGCCGCTATCCTCTCCTGGTTCTCCTAACTCTCTGGTCACTCATTCTCAGTCTCTTTCGTGGGCTTCTCCTCTGCCTCCCATCACCTAACTGTGGGGGGTCCTTCAATATTCAGTTCTGGGTCTCCAGCTATTCCCCATTTACACCCATTCCCTTGGAGAACTCATTCACCCCACATGGCTTCAACTACCAACTTTATGTGGATGACAACCAAATGTACATCTCCAGCTCTGATCTTTCTCCCTCTCTGCAGTCTCATATTTCCTCCTGCCTTCAAGACATCTTTACTTGGATGTCTTCCCGTCACCTCAAAGTTAATATGTCCAAAACAGAACTCCTTATCTTCCCACCAACCCCTGTCCTCTATTTGACTTTCCCATCCCTGTAGACAGCACCACCATCCTACCTGTCTCACTAGCCCGTAACCTTGGCATCATCCTTGTTCCCTTATTCTCATTCACCCCACATAATTTATCACTAAATCCTTTTGGTTCAACCTTCACAACATCACTAAAATCCTCCCTTTCTTCTCCATCCAAATTGCTATATGTTAATACAAGCACATATCCTATTCCACCTTGATTACTGTAACAGCCTCCTTGCTGACCTCCCTGCTTCCTCTCTCTACCCACTCCAGACCATACTTCACTCTGCTGCCCGGATCATTTTTCTGCAAAAACGTTCAGTCCATGTCTCCCCACTCCTCGAGACTCTCCAGCGGTTGCCCTTCCACCTCCTCATTGAACAAAAACTCCTTACTATTGGCTTTAAAGCACTCAGTCACCTTGCCCCCTCCTACCTCACCTTGCTACTATTCTACTACAACCCAGTCTGCACATTTCACTCCTTTAATGCCAACCTACGCACTGTACCTCAATCTACCCTGCCACCAACCTCTCACATATCCTGCCTCTGGTCTGAATCGCCCTCCCTTTCCATATCCAACCGTCAATTACTCTCTCCACCTTCAAAATCGAATTGAAGACACATCTCCTCCAAGAAACCTTCCCTAACTAAGCCCTCCTTTCCCCTTCTCCTACTTCCTTCTACAACACGCTGACTTGTTCCTTTTATTCACACGTCCTCCCAGCCCCACAACACTTATGTACATATCTGTAATTTATGCATTTATATTAATGTCTGTCTCCCCCTCTAGACTATAAGCTCATTATGGGCAGGGAATATATCTTATACTGTTGTGTTGCACTCTCCCAAATGCTTAATCCAGAGTACAGTGCTCTGCATACAATAAGCCCTCAATAAATAAGATTGAATGAATGAATGCTCTGCTCACAGTAAGTGCTCAGTATATGTGATTGATTGATTTATACTCTCCCAAATGTTTCGCATAGTACTCTGTGCAGAGTGAGCACTCAATAAATGTGATTGATTGCAGAGCACTGTTCTAAACACTTGGGAGAGTACAATTCAACAGGGTTTGTAAATGAGATCTCTGCCCACAAGGAGCTTACAATCTAGGAGAAGGGAGGAAGGTGACAGAAATAAATAATAGTTCACAAGTAACGAGGACTTTATCCTGTGGGCTCCATTGAGATCTCCCAAGTGTTGCATGAGCTATCGTTAGGCAGACCGGGCATATTTTTGCAAATAATTTGGACACATCTACAAAGACTATACCACCAATTCTAACTTTTCCTTCCACCTGAAGGTCGCTATTTCTCAATTTTTCTCCCTCTGTTCCTTTGTTCCTATGCCCCGCTGTTGTTGACCTTGTTCTCCTGTGGCAGAAATGAATAAAAAACCCAAGGAAAGAAGCGGTCATTGGAAACCAAACCAGGCTACAGTTGAGAAAACCCTATCATCTCATCTCCTGGGCCTTGAAGAGGAGGGTGGGAGGCTGAATTGGATGACAAATATATCCTCAACCAGAGAAAGAAGTAGAGTCCCAGGCATGACTGGATTAACTGCACCCCTGATCCAAGGGTCTGGGGGTGATCTACCTTGCAGGGTCCCTCTGAATCCCCGCTCCACATCCCTTTACTTCATCTCTCTCCCACCCAGTAGCCAAGTGTAATCCATCCCCTTTCACTGGAGACACTCTTCCGGAGAGGAGAACTTTGATCTCTGCAGGGATGGTGGGTTCATGAGGGGTGCAGAAGAGGAAAGAGGAAGGCTTGGATGTTGGCAATCCCCAGTGGATTTGGATTTTTGCCAAGAGCTGGGGTTTCAATTCTGACTTTCTCACTCTTGTACATGCTCATTACAGCAGGAAACACTGCTCTGACCCCTACTGTGGGGACAGGACAGTACAGGACTGGATAGGTAAGTGAGTGAGTGATTTAGAATCCAAACTCCAGATCTTGGAAAAAAGCCAAGATCACCTTACCTGACCTCATTCTCTACCCATCCAAGGAGGCAGGGAAGCCTCTCACACACCTGATAGCCAGAGGACCTGGATTCTAATTCTGGCTTTGCCACTTGCTTTCTGTGTGACCTTGGGCAGGTCACTTAACTTCTCTGTGCTTCAGTTTATTTGTAAAATAGGGATAAATTACCAGTTCTCCCTCCTATTTAGACTGTGAGCCCCATGTAGGACAGGACCCGGGTCACCTTGCAACTGCCCCAGACTTAGAAGGGCAGTTTGGCATATAGTAGATTTCGTCTGTCTCACTGCTGACCCCTAGCCCACGTCCTGCTTCTGGCCTGAAATGCCCTCCCTCCTCTAATCCTACAGACAACCACTCTCCCCCATTTCAAAGGCTTATTGATGCCACATCACCTCCCAGAGGCCTTTCCAGACTCAGCCCCACTTTTCTTCACTTCCCACTCCTTTCTGCATCACCCTGACTTGCTCCCTTTGCTCTCCCCCTTTCCAGGCCCCAAAGCGCTTATGTATATATGGGGGTGGTGGGCGGGCAGTGGCAGAACCAGGACACTACGTGGGGGAGGGATCTGTCCGCCCTACCCCCTCTGACTTTGAGCATGCTAAAGAACCACCTTGGAAAGGTCTGTTTCAGGCACTACCTTCATACGGTCCCAAGAGACGGTCAAGGTGGTGGAGTCAGGGAGTTCCTGATTGCCATCTGAAATGACAGTAGCTTAAATCGTATGTCTCTTGGGGACGGGAGTGGTGGCTACCCACCCCACACTCTCAGACTAGGACCTGGGGCTGAAATCCCTAAAGCCCCTGAAGCGATTTAACCCTAGACCCAGGGAGCTACGAACTCAATGGTCTACACAGCAAGCGGCTATATTCAGAGCCAGCCTGTCTGTCGCCAAACCTGAGTCTTCCAGAACATCTCAGAAAGAGACTTTGATGGCTGTACAGTTTCCACTAGGCAAGGGGGAGGAATCTCCCAGCCTGAAGGAAAGAATGTAGTCTGCTAACCAAAGCCAGAAGCTGAAAGTGACATTACCAGACATTACCTGAAGGTCAAGCCAGGGTGGTGAGCCTGAGCCTTTAGAGGCATTCCTGGGGGTTAGTTTCGCCAGGACCCCTCCCTCAAATTCCTTCCCTCAGTCTCACTGTCACCTTGGACTGGTCTGGGCTTCTTTAGCCCATTTTGTCTTCAGCCAGGAGAATTCAGGCATCTGGATAGCTGAACTGAAGTATTCTGCCATTCATGGCCAGAGTTCAGGGTGCTTTATTTCTTCCACAAAAGGCATTTGAATAAATCCACATGTCTGGGCCCCAAAGTCAAAACGCCAGTTAACACAAGCAGCCAGAGTGCATGCTTCTAAAGCCAGTGCCAAGGGTTGTATAAGTTGAGAGGAAATGGATCGACCAAACTGTCTTTCCCTTAGCAGAGGCCATGGAGTTTTGAAAGCCTGAAGCCAAGCTAGAAGAGGCTTCTGATTCTCCAGCAGAGATGCACTATTATTTCTCCTATTTCTGTCCAGTCCTCCTCTCACCCTGCAGATTTGTTGTTGGGGTTTTTTTTTAACCCAAGAGAAATGTTAAGGTCAGAGGTTAGGTGGTCCTGACAGTCTGTTCCTGGGAGAAAAGGCAAAACAAATGGAGTGACAGATCCAGTGAAATGTTGTTAAAATAGATTATCACGGCCTAGTGGAAAGAGCACAGATCTGGGAGGCAGAGGACCTGAGGACTCATCCGGACTCCACTACTTGTCTGCTGTGTGACTGGGAGCAAGTCACTTGACTTCTCTGTGCCTCCGTTATCTCATCTGTAAAAATGGAGATTAAGCCCCTTGTGGGACTTTGACTGCATCCAACTTAATTAGCTTGCCTCTACCCCAGCGTTTAATACAGTGTCTGGCACATAGTAAATCCTTAATAAATGTCATTAAAAAAAGAATATCCAAATTATCCAAAAGAGTCTCAAGGCCCTGAGCTATGACATCAGGGTTCTGGCTCCAATCCTGCCTCCGACTCGCTATGGGACCCTGAATAATAATAAAAATAATGGTATTTGTTTGTTACTATGTGCCAGGCACTGTTCTAAGATCTGGGGTGGATACAAGCAAATTGGATTGGGTACAGTCCCTGTCTCCCGTGGGGCTCACAGTCTTAATGCCCATTTTCCAGATGAGGTAACTGAGGCCCAGAGAAGTGAAGTCACTTGCCTAAGGTCACACCACAGACAAGTGGCAGAGCTGGGATTAGAATCCATGTCCTTCTGACTCCCAGGCCCTTGCTCTATCCACTATGCCATGCTGCTTCGCCTCCCCCTTTCCCTTCTGTAAAATGGGAATCATAATGATTAACGCTTGACAGTAGATCTGGAGCTGGAAAGAACGGAGTAAACGACTTCCTTTGGGGATGGAGAGAAGTAACTCTTCCAAAAGTGAATAGGATTTACTGCAGAGGTCAGAAGTCATTTCCCTAATGGTATTCCAGAGTTCTGATAGTACTTTCTTCCCATTCACTCCCTTCTCCCTGGAGCAATGTGGGTAAATGACCTTGAGCTAATGGGATGAAAGGATCTTTGTAAATACGGAGTAATAGACCGGCATGACCCTGGGTAGAGGAAAAGAATGTTCCCAGGGAAAAGAAAGGTCTAGCTCTCTGATGCTGGTCTCCTGGGGGGATGCATGGTACTTTCAGGAGCTCACTTAATTGAAATAACCAACACAGCCCTCGAAATGCCACTACCTTCTTAGGTGTAGTGAGGAAATTGTTAAACAGCAACGGCCTTCCAGTATTATGCGGCAAAACGTCATTCCTCAGCAATGTCAGAAAAAGAAACAAAAGTTCTAACTGGTGGGTCAACCTTAAATTGCCCCAGGTCAGAACGAGAACTAAAAGGTTAGTAGATAGCACCGAAGTGTCAAATTCACTCTGTGACTCCAATTTCCTGATCAGAGGAGTAACCTGAGCCTGGCCATCTAAGTGAGGCCTGGAATCCTCAGATTGTGGCCACCCACCAAGGGGACCTGATAAAACCAAAGAAAGACAAGCAACCTTCAACCTTCCAGCCCTGACCCCCATCTTCTCCGGGGACTACAGCCAGCGGCTCCCAAGCGCTAAGGAAACTCATCCCTGAGATAGCTCTGAACAGCCAAGGTGCAGATAAACAAAAACCAGTAATCCCATGCGAATCCAAATAATGAGGCTGAGTCATTCAAACTACACTGGCAATTCTGGCTGTCCGCAGATCCTCAGGTAACTAGCAGCACAGCCTTTGGCTTACTTTGAGCTGCATAAACACAGCTTAGGCTGCCCCTCTGCTCAGAAAGGCAAAGCTGGTTCTCCAAGAGCAATCGAGGAAATTGGAGTTGAAGGGAAAAGTTGGAGGTGGAGGGAAAAGAGAGAGGAGAGGAAGTTGGGGAGAGGCATTTGATTTGACTGAACAGATAAAGTTTCCTCTTTATTGCTTATCTTTTGCAGTGTCCTGCTTAGGCTCCTCACCTCAGTGGCCTCTCCCAAGCGCTTAGTTCAGTGCTCTGCACCCAGTAAGCTCTCAATAAATATGATCGAACGAAAGAATGAATGAATGAGCATTCCCAATGGTAAAACTACTTCAACCAGAAGACAAAAAGGGCAGTTTTGGGGGCCAAATCACCCTAAGGTAGCCCCTTCTTATTGCTATTGTTTTTGTCTATCTCCCCCAATTAGATTGTAAGCCCATCAAAGGGCAGGGACTGTCTCTGTTACTGATTTGTACATTCCAAGCGCTTAGTACAGTGCTCTGCACATAGTAAGCGCTCAATAAATACTATCGAATGAATGAATGTAATACCTCCCACTGTGGGGTGGAAAGAGGGGATCACTGGGGGTTCCCAGCCATTCTCAATAATGACAACCAGGTAATCAATAGTATTTATTGAAAGCCTACTATGTGCAATAGTTTATTGTTTACAATACTGTTATAGTATAGTATTGTTATAGTATAGTATTGTTTATTACAATACTTAATTACAATAGGGTAAATCAGTAGGGTATATTACAATAGGGTAAATAGGGTAGATAGCCACCCTCAAGAGGCTTACAGTCTAGCAGAGGAAGACAGACACAAAAAATCATTTACAGAGAGGAAAAAGAAGCTCTTCTTCCCTTCCACCCTCTCTGTACCCCAATACCTTTCCTGCTTCAAATTCTCCCACAGCCTGCAGTGTCTGGAAGGAAGTACCAGAAACAGGGGCATGAAGAAACAGGAGGACTGGAGAGGGAGAAATCTAAGGGCCACCAGCCTTCCATGGACTTTAAATTGATTGCTCTAGTCAGTCGATGGATCGGTCATATTCATTGAGTGCTTACTGTGTATAGAGCACTGTACTAAGTGATTGGGAAAGTACAGACTTGGTAGACATGTTCCCTGCCCACAACGAGCTTAAAAGTCTAGAGGGGGAGACAGACGTTATGATAAATAAATTACAGATATGTACATAAGTTCTTTGGGCCTGAAGGAGGAAGAAAATCCAAAATCCATGCAAATTCAAGTGCCACAGTGTTGCAAAAGGAGTGGAGGAAGAGGAAATGAAGACTAGGTTTGATCCTCTGACATTTTTCATAAGGCTGATGTCTTATGGATTTGGTCATTGTATCCTGGACCTGGAAAACCCACTGCCTCGTCAGCCATGGCAGAGTAGTATAACAGAAAGTGGATAGAAAAGTGGCCTAGTGGAAAAGAGCACTGGACTGGGCATCAAGAGATCTGGGTTCTAATTCCAGCTCGGCCAGTTGCCTGCTGTGTGATCTTGGGTGAATAACTTAACTTCACTCTGCCTCTGTTTCCTCATGTGTCAAGTGGGGTTTAAACACCTTCTCTCCCTTCCCCTTAGACTTTTAGTCGAGTACAGGGATTATGTCTGATCCGATTGTGTTGCATCTACCTTGAGTTTAGCACAGTGTTTAACTAGTAGTAAGTGCTTAAAATACCACAGTTATATTGTTAGACTGTAAGCCCGTCATTGGGCAGGGATTGTCTCCATCTGTTGCAGAATTGTACGTTCCAAGTGCTTAGTACAGTGCTCTGCACATAGTAAGCGCTCAATAAATACTATTGAATGAATTATTATTATTAGAAAAAATGTTGGGTCTGAAAGTCGAAGGACCCAGATTCTAACCCCAGCTTTGTCACTGTGTGACTATGGGCATATCACTTAACCTCTCTGTGCCTCAGTCTCCCTATCTGTAAAATGAAATTAATCATACCTTACATTTCCTTACATCTCAGGAATGTTGTGAGGAGAAAAATGAGATAAGTAATGTCGATCCATCAATCATTGAGCACTTACTGTATGTAGGGCACAGTGCACAGTTGGGAAGCAGCGTGGCTCAGTGGAAAGAGCCTAGGCTTCGGAGTCAGAAGTCATGAGTTCGACTCCCGGCTCTGCCACTTGTCAGCCTTGTGATTTTGGGCAAGTCACTTAACTTCTCTGTGCCTCAGTTACCTCATCTGTAAAATGGGCATTAACTGTGAGCCTCACGGGGGACAACCTGATTACCCTGTATCTCCCCCAGCGCTTAGAACAGTGTTCTGCACATAGTAAGCGCTTAACAAATACCAGCATTATTATTATTACTTGCACTTGGAAAAATATAATAGAGTTGGTAGATGTGATCCCTGCCCACAAAGAGTTTTCAGTCTACAACGTTTGGGAATTAAAGCACCGAATAAAATCAAGGTATTATCAATTTGGCGTTCTGGGAGAGATATGTCCTTGGTGTCAGCATGGGTCGGAAATGACTCGACGGCATAAGATAAGGCAGGTTATCAATTTGGATAAATCAGGTTATTCTAGGACTTCTAGGGGCTTTCTAGACAATCTCTCTCTCTGGGCTATGAAATGAGGTGACTGGCGTTGTATGACCAGAAAGGATGGAACCTGTGCATCTCATTTAGTGTGGTTTACCCAGTAAAACCATCAGCTTCCTTGCTCAATCCACCCAGTGCGGTTTGGATCTAGGGTGGTCATTTACAGCCTCTCGGGATAAGAGATACGTAGGGGTCACATGCGATAATATAATGATATTTTCCAGAAGACTCTAGAGGTCACCTCAACCCTCAGGGTCTCACATGGGAGACCCCCGACCTCCCCCAGTTTGCTCCCAAGCTTTGCGTTCCCTTCCCATATCCCCCTGAACACAAGCATGGCTTCAAACGTTTGGAACTCAGCAGCATGAGTTGATTACAAGAAAAATACTCCCGTAACAGGCCTGGGCCAGAGGTAGGATAGTTGAATACTGGATTGTCTGGCAGGAAACTGGATGAATGACTACTCTAGGTAGATCAGCAGCGTGGTTCAGTGGAAAGAGCACAGGCTTGGGAGTCAGAGGTCAAGGGTTCTAATGTCAGCTCCGCTACTAGTCAGCTGGGTGACTTTGGGCAAGTCACTTCACTTCTCAGTGCCTCAGTTGCTCATCTGTAAAATGGGGATTAAGACTGTAGGACAACCTGATTACCTTGTATCTGCCCTCCCCCCCCCCCACCCCCAGCGCTTAGAACAGTGCTCGGCACATAGTAAGCTCTTAACAGATACCATCATTCTTATTATCTCCCTCTGTCGTGAGTTCCGAATTCCCTTGGAGTTCGGTCAGTATCAAGTCTGACTTTATGGTCTAAAGCCTGAAAATGTATTTGCTTGCCCATTTAACTGCTCTGAAGGACCCACTGCTAGGGGGCTAGCCTTGTCCAAATTGCTGTTGGTACCTCTCCTTTGACGGGCAAACCTCTTGGCCCTCAGAGTTGTCAGTGAGGCACAACAAATCCATCATTTGATCAATCGATAGTGCTAATTGAGCACTTATTGGATGTAGAGCACTGCACTAAATTCACTGTGGGCAGGGATTTTGTCTACTAATTCCATTGTATTGCACTCTCCCAAGTACTTAATACAGTCCTCTGAAAATAGTAAACTCTCAATAAATACCACTGATTGACCCAATACAACAGAGTCGGTAGACATGATCCTGCCCAAAAAGAGTTAGCAGACTAGAGGGGGAGGTAGACATTACAATAAATTAAAGATAGAAAAAGAGGGAGAGTACAAGGATATGTAACAGGAGAGCTGTCGGGCAGGGTAAATATCAAAGTGCTGAAGTATTACAGACCCAAGTGCCTAGGTGACACGGAGGGTAGGGTGAATGGGGGAAATGAGGGCTTAGTCAGGGGAGACCTGTGTTTTTAATGGTATTTGTTAAGCGCTTACCCTGTGCCAAGCTCTGTACTAAGCACCAGGGACTATACAAAGTATTTCTTGGAGGTGGTACGCTTTTACTAGGGCTTTGAAGATAGGGAGAGTGGATGGTCAGGTGTATAAGGAAGGGGAGGGCCTTCCAGGGCAGAGGGAGGATGTAGAAAAGTGGTCGGCGGCAAAATAGACGAGATCGAGGTACGGACAGTATGTAGGCGCTCAAGGAGCAAAGTGCGCAGACTAGGTTGTAGTGGATCAGTGAGGTGAGATAGGAGGAGGAGAGCATCATTTAGTGAATGAACTGTTTAAAGCTAACAGAGCCAGCCCCTAGGAGAAGAGACCTGGTTGGCATCAGCTGAAACTGCCCACCCTGGCTTTGCCACCTGCAACAACATATTTTTACTGGCAGCCTCAGCGGAGGCTCCGGGGGCTAGGAGGGTGGGGGCCTTGTTTTCCTTTAAAGGGAGAAAGCCGTGACCCTGGGCGGCCGATGGCTAGCACCTGGAGATGGGCATGAGGCCTAGATCTAGGCTGGCCACTTACAGCTACTGAGAATATTGGATATTGGGAAATAGGTGACATCCCATGCATTACGAGAGGCACTGAGCATAACGTGATAATGTCATAGGCACCATTT
The DNA here is from genome assembly GCF_004115215.2 of Ornithorhynchus anatinus. Lineage (NCBI taxonomy): Eukaryota > Metazoa > Chordata > Mammalia > Monotremata > Ornithorhynchidae > Ornithorhynchus > Ornithorhynchus anatinus. The sequence continues at coordinate 11,848,855 of NC_041732.1, read as the reverse complement.
TGCAGAAGCCCACCGAGTGTTCCCAAATTTAGGGCACTTCTCCAGGGAGACCCCTGACGCCCCCACCTTTTCCTCCCAAGCCCCTCAGATCTCTGTAAATCAGGCTGCCACTTCCATGAAACTCAGCAGAAGATGGGAGTCTGACTGCTTTTAACTATATAATACACTGGTCCATACACAATAACTGTGTCCACCTTGATTACCTTTTATCTACGCCAGCACTTAGACCAGAGCTTAACACATAGGAAGCATTTAACAAGTACCATAATTATTACTCTTATTATTATGTGAGCTCGTTGTTGGGTAGGGATCGTCTCTATCTGTTGCCGAACTGTACTTTCCAAGTACTTAGTACAGTGCTCCCCTTAACTTCGATCTTTAACCATTCACTCTCCAACGGCTTCTTCCCCTCTGCCTTCAAACATGACCATGTCTCCCCATCCTAAAAAAACCCCTCTATTGACCCCACTGCCCCTTCCAGTTATCATCCTATCTCCCTCCTACCCTTCCTTTCCAAACTCCTAGAACGAGTCACCTACACTCGCTGCCTCGAATTCCTCAACTCCAATTCTTTCCTGGACCCCCTCCAATCTGGCTTCTGTCCCCTCCACTCCACCGAAACTGCCCTCTCAAAGGTCACCCATGACCTCCTCCTTGCCAAATCCAATGGCTCCTACTCTATCCTAGTCCTCCTCAACCTCTCAGCTGCCTTTGACACTGTCGACCATCCCTTTCTCCTCCACACTTTATCTCACCTCGGCTTCACGGACTCCGTCCTCTCCTGGTTCTCCTCTTACCTTTCCGGTCGTTCATTCTCGGCCTCCTTCGTGGGCTCCTCCTCCCCCTCCCATCCACTAACTGTAGGAGTTCCTCAAGGGTCAGTTCTTGGCCCTCTTCTCTTCTCCATCTATACACACTCCCTTGGTGAACTCATTCGCTCCCATGGATTCAACTATCATCTCTTCACAGATGACACCCAAATCTACATCTCCTCCCCTGTTCTCTCCCCTTCCCTCCAGGCTCGTATCTCCTCCTGCCTCCAGGATGTCTCCGCCTGGATGTCTGCCCGCCACCTAAAACTCAACATGTCTAAAACCAAGCTCCTTTTCTTCCCTCGCAAACCCTGTCCTCTCCCTGACTTCCCCGTCACTGTGGATGGCACGACCATCCTTCCCGTCTCACAGGCCAGCAACCTTCGTGTCATCCTTGACTCTGCTCTCTCATTTACACCACACATCTACTCCGTCACCAACACCTGCCTGTCTCACCTTCACAATATCGCCAAGATTCGCCCTTTGCCCTCCATCCAAACTGCTATCGTGCTGATAAAAACTCTCATAATATCCCGACTGGATTATTGCGTCAGCTTCCTCTCTGATCTCCCTTCCTCCTGTCTCTCCCCACTCCAGTCTATTCTTCATTCTGTTGCCCGGATCATCTTCCTACAGAAACGCTCTGGGCATGTCACTCCCCTCCTCAAAAACCTCCAGTGGTTGCCTATCAGCCTTCACATGAAACAAAAACTCCTCACTCTAAGCTTCAAAGCTCTCCATTACCTGGCCCCCTCCTACCTCACCTCCCTTCTCTCTTTCTACTGCCAACCCCGTACATTCCACTTCTCTGCCGCTCACCTCCTCAAAGTCCCCTATTTGCGCCTGTCCTGCCATTGACCCCTGGCCCACATTCTATCACTGTCCTGGAATGCCCTCCCTCCTCACATCCACCCAACTAACTCTCTTCCCCTCTTCAAAGCCCTCCTGAGAGCTCACCTCCTCCAGGAGGCCTTCCCAGACTGATACCCCCTTTCCCTCTGATCCTCCTCCCCGCCTCTTCCCCCTTGCCCTCTGCTCTTCCCCCTTCCCCTCCCCTCAGCACTGTGCTTATTTGTATATATTATTTATTATCCTATTTATTTTGTTAACAAGGTGTATATCTTCCATGGGTCTGATTATCTTGATGATGTTGTCTTGTTTTGTTTTGTTCTGCTTTGCTTTGCTGTCTGTCTCCCCAGTTTAGACTGTGAGCCCGTTATTGGGCTGGGATTGTCTCTATCTGATGCCGAATTGTACATTCCAAGCGCTTAGTACAGTGCTCTGCACCTAGTAAGCGCTCAATAATTACTGTAGAATGAATTGAATGAATGAATGCTCTGCACACAGTAAGCGCTCAATCAATACGATTGAATGAATGAATTATTATTATTATTCTTGTTAAGGCATCTAGTAATGTTGGTATTTGTTAAGCGCTTACTATGTGCAGAGCACTGTTCTAAGCGCTGGGGTAGATACAGGGTAATCAGGTTGTCCCACGTGAGGCTCATAGTGCCATGTCAGTAACAAACAGGGGGCAGAGAACCCGAAAACCAGACTGACCAGTATAAAAGCAGGCCAAGGGTCTCCCTAAAAGGAAAAATGATAGGGCCAAGGAGAAGTGATCCCTACCGAGGTTATCCAGGAGAAAAAGATCCTTATCAGGCAATAGAAGAAAGCTGCGTTTGGTGCTAGTGGGAAGAGTTGGAAATTCTCTTTCTTTTTGGTTCTTTTGCTGGAGGATTGGCCACTTGAGCAACTTCCCTCCCATCCCCCAACCATCACCTTCCTCTTCCTGGCAGCCTTCCTCTTTCTCTCTTCTCAGTGCTTCTTCCTCTCCCCCTTTCTGCCGCCAAGTAGACGCAGAACAGGAAATGAATGGCTTAGATTGCTACTGAAAAGGGGAATTCATTCTCCACCTTTCGGTTCCTTCAACTTCAACAACCACAAAAGTGAAGGCAGGAACCCTGCCCAGGCCAGGAAGTAGTGTGGTTTGGCCCCTCTCAATGCTACTACTTTCTCTCCAGGATCCCCATAGCCGAGGGAGGCCGAATCAGGCCACTGGTGACGGGGTAGGTCTCCACCCCCGCCACTTTCTACAGTTACTCTGCCAGTCAGGGGAGCGAAACCGAGCTCAGAGAGAAGGGTCTGAAGCACTAGCTCAGTCTACTCTGAACTCTTCAACTTCCTCCCAGTCCCCCTAACACTCGAAGCTCCCCAACCCGCCCAAGGTTGTGATCTCGACAGCACCCGGTACAGACCGACTGATTCACTGTCCTGTCTCAGATCCTTGGAAGGGAGCGTTTGGGGATATTCGGCTCTGATCACTTTGTACTTCTGAGTCTGTGGAGGATTTGGCCTCTCAGGTGGAACCGTAGTTGCCATAGACTCCAAAATGTGGGGTCTATCAGTCTCACTCAATTTCCCCTGTGTAGGTTTCCAGATATGTAAATATACTAACACTCTGCTATTTCCCCTAACTGTAATTTATTTCAATGTCTGTCTCCCTCTCCATCCCCTGAGGGGAGGGATCGTGTCCCCCAACTGCGTGGTACTCTCCCAAGTTCTCAGTACAGTACTCGGCACACAGTAAGTGCTCAATAAGTACTCTTGATTGACTGATTGATATGGGTCAGGACAAATAAGCTGCAGGATGTTGGGCCAAAGAATCTGCCTCCCAAAGTGCCAAAATATAGAGGAGTCACGTCCACTGCTCTCATCGTGACAGTGGATTTTCTCTTAGCTGGCATCCTTCAGGTGATAGTCAAGGTCTCTGGAGGAGGTCCAGGAACCCTGAGGACATTCTCTTAGGCTGTGAGCCCCACTTGGGATAGGATGTACGCCTGATTTGCTTACAGTATATCAATCCCAGTGCTTACTGCAGTGCTTGGCACAGACTCAATGCTCAACGAATACCACAGTGATAATGCATCAGGTTTTTTTTTCCATCTGTAAACTTTCCCGTAAACTCCTTGTAGTCAGGGAACGTATTTGCCAACTCTGTCGCATTGAACTAGCCCAAGCGGTTAGTATAGTGCTCTGCACATAGTAAACACTCAATACCAATGACGGATGGATGGATGATGGATTCCGTTACCATGCAACAATCTCTCCCCAAGCCCTTTAACTTTCAGGGACTGGTGGTCCGTGTGAGTGTATGTGAGTATGCATGCGGCCTGAGGGTGCCACAGTGCTGTGAAGACTCTAGAAAGAGAAGTCCTAGAAGGAGACCAGAAAATTAGAGGGTCCGTGGCTTTAAGCCAGCTGAGTGGAGGAATTGAGCTGTTGCATCAACAGAGCCCACATCAGCGCTCAATCAGTCAATGGCATTTGTCGAACCATTTGGGAAAGTACACTGTAGTGGAGTTGGTCGACACGGTCCCTCCCCACAAGGGGCTTACAGTCCACATCAGGAGATGGACATTAAAATAAATTACAGATAGAGGAAGTAGTGAAGTTTAAGGGTATTTACATAAATGCTGTGGGGCTGCAGTGAGTGCCAGTCAATCAATCATTCGTATTTATTGAGTGCTTACTGTGTGCAGAACACTGTACTAAGCTCTTGGGAACGTACAGTACAACAGAGGTGATAGATGTGCTCCGTGCCCTCAAGAAGTTTACCGTCTAGAAGGGGAGACAAATAATATATAATATTAAATAAATATCCTCAGGAACATGGATCCTCTGGGGCCCTTAACCAACACCAGGGTTATTTCAGTTTTGTGTATGTGAGTGTGCATACAGAATATCCAAGTCAAGTCAGGGAGAGCCTGCCACACAGATGTCCGGAAGATAAGCCCATCCTTAGCTCCGTAATAATAATAATGATGGTATTTGTTAAGCACTTACTACGTGTCAAGCACTGTTCTAAGCGCTGGGGTAGATACAAGCTAATCAGGTTGGACAACAGTCCCCGTCCCACGTGGGGCTCATAGTCTTAATCCCCATTTTACAGATGAGATGACTGAGGCACAGAGAAGTGAAGTGACTTGTCCAAGGTCACACAGCAGACAAGTGGTGAAGCCAGGATTAGAACCCAGATCCTTCTGACTCCCAGGCCCGTGCTCTAGCCGCTAGGCCAACCTGCTTTCCAAGCTGCTCCATCACTGCCCACAGCTGAGCCTATCCGAGGAGCCAACGCTCAGCCCCTGCTAGCGGCCCAAGCTCCCCGGAAGCCACCAAGAAGTCCGACTGCTCGACTGCCTTCCCTGACCCAGATCGCTTACCGAAAAGACCGTGATCCACTGAGTCATGAGCCGTTATTCTGATCTACACATAGGTTTGTTCTGTCTTCCTGGACATGAAATTTCTGGCTCTGACAACCAACTTCCCCATCCAGGAGGGTCTCTGAAATTTTAGTTGACACCTACTGTTACTCAAGAGCGGGCAGTGTGTCAACACAGCCAGGAAGCCACTGACAGCTGCCCTGCAAACTCCAGCGCTGAAAAACCAGAGACAAAGCCAACCCTCACCACTGGAAGGAAACCAGTGTTTAAGGGAAATATTTGTCTGCAGATTGGAACTTTTCTTGATGATGATGAAAATGGTATTTGGTAAGTGCTTACTATATGCCACGCACTGTACTAAGCACTGGGGTAGATACAAGATACTCAGCGGGGTTTTTTATGGTATTTGTAGAGTGCTTACTATGTACCAGGCACTGTGCTAAGCTCTAGGGCAGATACAAGGAAATCATGTTGGTCACAATCCCTGTCCCACATGGGGCTCCCAGTCTTTATCCTCATTTTACTGATGATAATAATAATAATGTTGGTATTCGTTAAGCGCTTACTATGTGCCGAGCACTGTTCTAAGCGCTGGGGTAGACACAGGGGAATCAGGTTGTCCCACGTGGGGCTCACAGTCTTAATCCCCATTTTACAGATGAGGTAACTGAGGCACCGAGAAGTTAAGTGACTTGCCCAAAGTCACACAGCTGACAAGTGGCAGAGCCGGGACTCGAACCCATGACCTCTGACTCCAAAGTCCGTGCTCTTTCCCCTGAGCCACGCTGCTTCTCAATAATAATGTTGGTATTTGTTAAGCGCTTACTATGTGCAGAGCACTGTTCTAAGCGCTGGGGTAGATACAGGGTAATCAGGTTGTCCCACTTGGGGCTCACAGTCGTAGTCCCCATTTTACAGATGAGGTAACTGAGGCACAGTGAAGTGACTTGCCCACAGTCAGCTGACAAGTGGCAGAGCTGGGATTCAAACTCATGACCTCTGACTCCCAAGCCCAGGTTCTTTCCACTAAACCACGCTGCTAGTCTGAAGCCCAGAGAAGTGAAGTGATTTGCCCAAGGTGTCACAGAAGACAAGTGGAGGAGCCGGGATTAGAGCTCAGGTCCTTTCGTTCCTAGGCCCAGGTTCTTTCCACTAGGCCACGCTGCTTTCTTGTCCACAGACCCCCAATCCTGGCACTTCCACTCGCCTGTCGGGACTCCACAGTCCCCAGTTCTCCAATCCGGGCCCTGAAGTCTCCTCCCCACTCCATTATGTAGACACAGGTTGGACAGAGTCCCTTTCCCGCATGGGTCTGAAGAGGAGGAAGAATAGGTATCACCAGATAGGGAGACTGAGGCACAGAGAAGCTAAGTGACTTTTCCAAGGTCATAAGCAGGTTAGCGGCAGAGCCAAGATGAGAAGCCGGGTCCTCTGGTTTCCAAATCCACACTCTTTCCACTAGGCCATGCTGCTTTCTTGACTGGCCATTCTCCTAGCTGCTGACCCAGGGCCAGTGCCTGGGTTCTTGGGTATCGGAGGCACAAGCAATCGCCTCCTTGGCAAGCATTCAGCCACTTGAACAGCCCAGCTGGCAGCAACTGGGGTAAAAATGCTGAGGAGAGAGCAACTTCGTCTGGCGCGTCCTTTTTCCTATCCTGTAACCATCACATCCCTGAGGTGCTCTGCCCACAGTAAGTGCTCAATAATTACCCTGATTGATTGATTACTCTAGTGTCACTTCTGCGAACTTCTACAGCCCAGGTCAGGGTTCAACTTTCTCCCCTCACTTTTCCATCACAATTGTCAATGCCACCATCCCTGCTGCCTCTGAAGCCCACAGTTTTGGCATTATCCTCGATTCCTCTCTTGCAACCCTATTTTCAGTCTGTTGCCAAATCTCACTGATTCGCCCTCCACGATATTTCCAGGATCTGTCCCCTCCTGTCCAAAAGGCAAAACCTTGATCCGAGGCATTTGTCCTATACAGGTTTGTTGTCCTATACAGGTTTGTTTACTGTATCAGCCTCCGCACTAGTCAATCTCTTTTCAGTCTCTCTGCTCTTCAGTCCATGCATCATTCTGCTGCGTGGATCTTTTTTTTTTTTTTAAAAAGAAGTTGCTCAGTTCACTTGTCACCACACTACCATTTCTCTATTTCTGAAGCCTACAACCTAGGCATTGTCCTTGACACCTCCCTTTCTTTCAATGCTGATATCAAGTCTGACACCAAGTCCCGTCAGATCTTTCACCACAACATTTACAGAATCTGTCCCCGCCTTCCCCCACAAATGGCCAACTTGCTGAGCCACACGGTCATCATACCCTGAATCGATTATTGTGTCAGCCTCCTCTCTGGTGACCTTGCCTCCTGCATCTCCCCCGTCCGACCCATTCTACACTCAGCCGCGTGGCTCATTTGTCTAAAATGTCATTTTGCACATGTTTCCCCTCCCCTCCAAAACCTCCAGTGTTTGCCCGTTCCTCTCTGCACCAAGGAGAGACTCGTTCCCTCAGCTCTCTCTCACTTACTTATCCATTTTGTTCTCCAACCACACCCCAGCTTGGACTCTTCACTCCCGTCAAGTTAACCGTCTCCCTATACGTGGTTCTTGGCTCTCTCACTTCTGTCCATTTTCTCATGGCTTTCCTCCTGCCTGAAACTCTGCACACCATGTGTTGTCCTTGGCATTTGCCAGGCTTGTCAAATATTTGGATTGACTGGTCTCCCATCAGGTTTTGAGAATATTGAATGTAAACTTCCTGATTGTGTTCCAGTGAATTACGGCAACGTCCTTTCCTTCTCCACAGCAGCGCCCTTTCATTCTCCACAGTGGCAAGAGATCCCATTAAATCACCAGCCCTTGGGTCTAGTGGAGTGTTTTGATCAAATAAGATGATTCTGGAAGGACTAAATGGAGAGTGAACTGATGTATTTTGAACTCCAAGAAAAGAAAATGTTTTCCTTCTGTACTGGGGATTGAAGAAGACATACTTTAGGGTGCCTGCGACCTTGAATACATGCATTCAGAGACCATGTGAGATTTACTTTCACTTTTTAAAAACTAAACAAAACCATTTTATTGTTTAAAGCGAAGTTTCAATTTGGTGATTTGAAGAGACTTCCTGTCTGTTCACTTACAGGTTTCCGTGCACCCTCCTGGGCCATTCATTCATTCAATCAATCGTATTTTTTGAGCGCTTACTGTGTGCAGACCACTGTACTAAGAGCTTGGGAAAGTACAATACAACAATAAACAGTGACATTCCTTGCCCACAACGAGCTCACAGCCTAGATTTGGGGAGACAGGCATCAGTACAAGTGAATAAAATTATAGATAGGTACATAGGTGCTTTGGGGCTGGGAAGGGGAAAGAGGAAAGGGAGCAAGTTAGGGTGACACAGAAGGGAGTGGGAGATGAGGAATAATGGGGCTTAATCTGGGAAGGCCATAAGGAGGTTGGCTGCCTTATTGGAGGGGACCCAGTCAACATCAGACCCCTCCATTCCCTGCTATTGCCAGGTACCCAGAGCTGTTGAGGAGGTTTGGAATGGGGATGGGGGGAAATCCCAGCAGCTAGGAGACTTTAGGGAAGAAACCAAACCAGTAATGAGCACTGAGGAAATTTACCCTTGCATAACCATTCAGGGTCATTTTGGTATCCTGATGTTTTGACGGTTTTTTGTCATAATGTCATTCAGATCACGTAAATTCTAAAAACCACACCTCGCTAAGCAAGACTCCAAAACTTGGAAATCATTAGTTTAAACATGATACTGTGAGACTGGTCCCAGTCAGGAGATCCAGGTTCTAGTCCCAGCCCTTCCTTCAGCCTGCAGGGAGACCTTAGACACACCTTTTTGTAGGTGTGGTTCCTTATCTGTACGATGAGGATAGAATACTCACTTTCCCTGACAGAGCAGGGGTTAGAACCCAGGACCTTCTGACGCATAGGCCTGCTCTATCCTATGCCATGCACTTGTCTGCTGAGTGAACTTGGGCAAGTTTCTTCACTTCTCCGGACCTCAGTTTCCACATCTTTAAACTGAGGATTCGATACCCGTTCTCCCTCCTACTTCGACTGCGAGCTCCACGTGATGCAGGGCCCGTGTCCGACCTGCTTATCTTGTATCTACCCCAGTTTATTAGAACATTGCTTGGCACAAAGTAAGTGCTTTAAAACCATAATGATTATTATATGTGGATGACTCCCAAATCTACTTTCACCTTTCAGACCTTTGGGTATTTTCTACCTTCCACAGTCCTTATATACAACGCCTAGGATTAATCACTAATTCATGTACACATCTTTTTTTTTTCCTCCTAGCTCTAATCTGGAGCTTAATTTGGTGTTTTCCCTGCTAGATTTAAATTTCTTGAAGACAGGGATCATATCTTCTAATTATCTTATATTGTGCTCTGCACATAGTAGACAATCAATAGAAACAGCATGGCCTAGTAGACAGAGCATAGGCCTGGAAGCCAGAAGGACCTGGGTTCTAATCCTGACTCTGCCACTTCTCTGCTCTGTGTGACCCTGGGCAAGTCACTTAACCTCCCTGTGCCTCAGTTCCATCATCTGAAAAAGGGGGATTAAGGCTGTGAGCGGTATGTGGGACAAGGGATTGTGTTCAACCTGATTAACTCCTATCCACCCCAGCACTTAGGATAGGGCCTGGCACATAGTAAGCACTTAACAAATACTATAAAAATAAATAAATAAATGTTCTTGATTGAATGAATGCTTGATTAAACCTTCTTGAGGGCAGGGAACGTGTCTACTAACTCTCTTGTATGGTACTCTCCCAAGTGGTCGCTACAGTGTTCTGCACCCAATAAGCCCTCACTAAATACCATTTATAGTTATTCAGGAGGAGGGGAAGGAGACTATCCTGATGGAGAAAATACTTAGTGAAAAATCAACCTAGGTGAGCCGGGAGCTTTTGAAGTGATGCTGGGTCTAGTTGGCCCCTTGGTGGATTTGCCCGTCTACCACTCTGGACAACTCATGCCACCCTGACTACCTTGTCAAGCAGCCTCGGGACTTTTGCTTCTGCCTACCACATTCTCAGAGAGGAATTCGGTGGGAAGCGTTCAGCCTGAGCATTTGGGAGATGCACTCCTCTTGAGAGACAGGAGCATGGAAAGGCAGAAGGGATCTGTGACAGTGGTGGCAAAATACGCCAACGTTGGCCACGGCCTCGGCGGCTTCTTGTGAAGTAGCACGGCCAGTGGCAAAAGCACAGGCCTCAGAGTAGGAGGACTTGGGTTCTGATCCCGGCTCTGTCACTTGTCTGTTGGTGATCTTAAGCAAGTCATTTAACTCCCCTGCCTCAGTTTCCTCATCGTGTAAAATAGGGGTTAAATCCTACTCCCTCCTACTTAGACTGTGAACCTCTTGTGGGGCAGGAAGTGGGTTCAACCTGAATGATTATCTTGAATCCACCCCAAGGCTTAGTACAGTATTTGGCTCATAGGAAGTGCTAAACAATTAATCGATCGATCGATCATATTTATTGAGCACTTACTTTGTGCAGGGCACTGTACTAAGCACTTGGGGAAATACAATACAACAGAGTTGTTAGATATATTCCCTGGTCACACAGTGCTTACAGTCTAGAGAGGGGACAGACGTTATATGAAGAAATAAATTATGGATTTGTAGATATGAACTATAGGCCTGAGGATGGGGTGAATAAAAGGTGCAAATCCAAATGTAAGTATAATAATAATAATAATTCTAGAAACATCCACTCCCAATTTAATAGGAATCTACTGGGAGGGAAAAGTAAATTGAAGGGAACTTTTCAGGTAACCATTTTTTATCACTGCAATGTCTTAGGAGAGATTGAGGCGCATGCATGAATAATTAAGACTCGGATAATAGTCTGACAAGAGCCAGCCAGAAAGAAGTCACTGAAGATGAATTTCAAAGAATTAATTCTGTACTTGATCCATTTTTCTTATTTTTGCATCCACAATTCACTGAATGAAAATTGAAGGGAATTACAAATGAATGTTTTACTGCTCAAAGATAAATGTCCTTTCAAGTTTCTCTGGGTTCTCAGGAGCAAAAACGTGTGTATTTACCAACAATGAAACTACCTCTATATTGAACTGCCAAGTTTACTGTAGAATGACTGAGTAACAAGAGAGAGGTAAATCAAAAAAAAAACCATTCAAGCTTTCATTGGCCCAACCACATATTGGGGTTTACCCAGCAGGACTGGGTTATCAATTTTCTTTATCCCATCCCCTTGATGCAGAAAGAACAAATAAACGGGTTATTAAGGATATAAACCCAGCATCAAAAGCCAAGAATGTTCCAGCATCTTTGGTTTTACAGGCAGCGTGACTTCAGTTTCATTTGTTACAAGAACTCAACAAATCAGTTGTTCCTTTGTCCGGGAGATTCAATAGAAATGAAATAGCAAAATCGGACGAAGATTTCCAGCCAAAATAGTGTGATCCAAAGGAACAGCAGGTGCAGAGACTATCGAGGAGAAAATGACTAACAAATGCAGCCCAATCGAGTGACCCAAAATGGCCTTTATGTATTTCATGAGAACTGGAGATGACGGCTGAAAGCATGGCATTTGGATGAAGAAAAATCAAATTAGGAAAAGAAAACCAAAGCCAGAATAGGACGTGTCTCCAGCCGCTAACCTTTGCATGGGCTGAACTGAACATTTCAGATGGGAAACAGAGCAAAGTTGAATTTCATAGTTTCTGAAGTCAACTATAAATACGTTTCAGATGAATGCTTATCACCCAAAATCAACTATAATATCACCAGCATCTGGTATCCTTTTCTATCCCAGAAATCAAAATCTTAAATACACAATTTTATGTTCTTTTCATGGCAAAAGCACTGGATGAGAAAAACTACTGCCTCAATACAAAAAAAAAAGGTAAGTGGCCGCCATGAGTTGGCTGTGTGACCTTGGAAGGGTCACTTTACTTCTCTGTGCCTCAGTTACCTCATCTGAAAAATGGGGATTAAGACTGTGAGCTCAATGTGGAATGGCAACTGTGTCCAACCCAATTACCTTGTATCTACCCCAGCACTTAGTACGGTGCCTGGCTCCTATTAAGTACTTAACAAATACTATAATTATTAAGAAGACAGAAGATCAAGGATTCTGATCTGGTGATATTGTCCTGCTCCCTGAAAGAACCACAGGTGCTGGGCTCTGTTGCTCGATGCTCTTGCGTGTCCAGGCTCTCGTCTGTCTAGCTGTGTGGAGGCCAAATGTGCACACTGTTGTTGAGGTTTTGCTTTTGTCTTTCCCTTCTGTTTTTCTCTCTTCCTCTGGTTTTCACAGGAAAACTCTCCAACCCTTACGAGGCTACTTCTGAGTAATAATAATAATAATGTTGGTATTTGTTAAGTGCTTACTATGCGCAGAGCACTGTTCTAAGCGCTGGGGTAGATACAGGGTAATCAGGTTGTCCCACGTGAGGCTCACACTTAATCCCCATTTTACAGATGAGGTAACTGAGGCACAGAGAAGTTAAGTGACTTGCCCACAGTCACACAGCTGACAAGCGGCAGAGCCGGGAGTCGAACTCATGACCTCTGACTCCAAAGCCCAGGCTCTTTCCTCTGAGCCACGCTGCTTCCCTCACCCAATAATGGGCATACAAAATGGGTAAGGAAACGAGGTGTCTGCTGCTGTTGAAATTTAGAGGTATGGGGTTCCTTGACCCCAGATACCCTACCAGCTGTCTAGCGATGTGTGTCACTGGCCCGAAGGAGACCTGATGAAAATATGCGATTGGCTCAATGCAAACCATCCCCGCTACTGCAAAGACACCTCGGGCCCATGCCCTACCAGGACAAATCTTTCCCCTCGTAGCCATTGGCATCTGAGCAGCAATCACCCTGAACGGTAATCAGAAAACGTGCACTGAATAATAATCATAATTGTGGTATCGTTGAGCTCTCACTATGTGCTGAGCACTGTTCTAAGCACTGGGGTAGATATAAGGTAATCAGGTTGGGCTAAGTCCCTGTCCCTCATGGGCTCAGTCTTAACCCCCATTTTACAGATAACTGAGGTACGGGGAAGCTAAGTGACTTGCCCAAGGTCACACAGCAGACATGTGGCGGAGCCGGGATTAGAACCCATATCCTCTGATTACCAGGCCAGTGCTCTTTCCACTAGGCCACGAGTGTGGAAGGTACAACCCTCACACTCTATGACTCTCACATTCATGGCTGTATTCTCGCTGTCATTAGTGTTGTCTGGAGACCGAAGGACACCTCTACATTTTAGCCCTGGAAGCAAAGTCCACTGTTACGGGATCCCTCTCGCAGGGAGGCTATCCTTCAGCTCTTTCCCAAACCATTCCCAATGCCTATTGGATGAACCTCCCAAACTAAACACCCCAGACCTAGCCTTATAGTATGTGCACATTTCAGTCACTTCCTCAGAAGGTTTCACTCTCAAATTCGGTTCCCTTTCCTAAAGCCGCTTCCACAAGTGGCGATAGAAAATGATCTTGAAGAATCCTTCTTTGGAGGGGTCCCTGAGTGGCTGGACCTCCAGCTTCTGAAGCGCTGTAGGAGAAGCCACAGTTTAGAGAGACACTGAAGAGGAGTTGGGATTGAAGAAGCAGCAGATTTAAAGGGAACTGGCCAAGTATAATAATGTTGGTATTTGTTAAGCGCTTACTATGTGCAGAGCACTGTTCTAAGCACTGGGGGAGATACAGGATAATCAGGCCATCCCACGTGAGGCTCACAGTTAATCCCCATTTTACAGATGAGGTAACTGAGGCACAGAGAAGTGAAGTGACTTGCCCACAGTCACACAGCTGACGAGTGGCAGAGCCGGGATAAGCGTGCAGTAAGTTCAAGACGTTTGTTGTTTACGATATTCCTCTAGGGCTTACTGTTTGCTAGGAACCCTACTAAGCACTGGGATAGATACAAGATAATCAGATTGGATACAGTCCACGTCTCTCATGGGGCTCACAGTCTTAATCCCCAATTTACAGATGAGGTAAAAGAGGCCCAGAGAGATTAATTGACTTGCCCAAGGTCACCCAGCAGACAAGTGGCAGAGTCGGAATTAGAATCCAGTTTCTTCGAACTCCCAGTCTCTATCCTTTAGGCCAGGCTGCTTCTCGGCAGTTTCAAACGAGGAGATAAGTAAGAGTCTCTGCCGGCTCTGCTTCCCCAGACAGATGGGCTTGATGCTCTGTGGGGGAGTCCCTCTGACTGCTTCTGTTTCCCACCCAGCAGAATTTGGGTTTGGTGAAAGGTAGGGTGAAGCCCGTCCTGGGATTAGATGATCCACACCTGGGTTTCGTAACCCTTTCCTGAAATCTCATCTGAATCTTGAAGAAACAGGATGGAGCCACGCCACAATCAAATAGGAAACCAAGAGGGAGGATGGTGAGGTAGGTGGAGCAGAGTGGGTAACAGTCAGAACTCCCACCTAATTAATCGATCGATCATTGGTATTTATTGAGCACTTACTGTGTGCAGAGCACTGTATAAAGTGGTTGGGAGAGTATGGAATAACATTCATTCATTAAAGCACATTAATTGGGTGCTTACCGTGTGCAGAGCACTGTACTAAGCACTTGGGAGAGTACAATACAACAATTCATTCATTCAGTAGTATTTATTGAGCGCTTACTATGTGCAGAACACTGTACTAAGCACTTGGAATAAACAAATAGGTAACAGATAAAGATAGTCCCTGCACTATGATGGGCTTACAGTCTAATCGGGGGAGACGGATAGACAAGAACAATAGCAATAAATAGATTCAAGGGGATGAACATCTCAATACAATACAATACAAAGTTGGTAGACACATTCCCTGCCCATAGGAAGCTCACAGTCTAGAATCTAGTGTTCTTCTGATTCACTGGGCTACTGGAGAATGGAGATAAACATCTCTGTTTATCAATAAATATTAATCAATAAATGCCACTGATTGATTGATTATTCATTCAATTGTATTTATTGAGTGCATACTGTGTGCAGAGCACTGAACTAAGCGCTTGGAAAGTACAATTCAGAGACGTGTTAGGTAGCTGAGTAAAACTGAGCAAGGGAAACAGCATGGCCCAGGAAAGCAGTTTTGCCTGGTGGATAGAGCACGGGCCTGAGAGTTGGAAGCACCTGGGTTCTAACCCCAGATCCATCACTTGCCTGCTGTCTCATCTTGCCCCCCAGCCCCACCTCCACAAACAGGATAATGCTTGGCACATAGTGAGCACAACTAAATACAGTCATTATTAATAATTTCAGGAAGACTCTACCTAGTAATACTTGTAGTATGTGTTAGGTGCTTGCTATGTGCCAGACACTGTACCGAGCCCTGGGGTAGATACAAGGTAATTGGGTCAGATACAGTCCCATATGGAGCTCACAGTCTAAGTAGGAGGGAGTAGGATTTAATTCCTGTTTTACAGATGAGAGAAATGAGGCACAGAGAAATGAAGTGACTTACCCAAGGTCATGGAGAAGGTGTGACAGAGCCAAGACTAGATTTGTACATTCCAAGCGCTTAGTACAGTGCTCTGCACATAGTAAGTGCTCAATAAATACTATTGAATGAAAGTGAGACTAGAGAATGTATGAGTATCAAAAATTTGAGGGGGTAAGGACCCAAGTGCAGATATGATGCAGTATGGAGGTAAAGGCAGTAAGAGATTAGTCAGGGAAGACTTCCTGAAGGAGATGTGATTTTAGTGGGGCTTTGAAGGTGGCCAGAGTAAAGGGGAAGGGAGTTCCAGACCGGAGGGAGTGTGGGAGAGACAAAAGCGAAAGAGTTAAAGGTTGGTATTAGAGGAGGTATTGATATGGGCTGCGTTGTAGAGGGAGAGGAGCTAGGAGAGGTAGGTACGAGAGAGGTGAGTGAGGGCTTTAAAAACTGATGGTAAGGAGAAGTTTTGGTTTGATGTGGGCATGGATGGGCAACCTTTGGGGATTTTTGATGAGCACGGAAATGTGCTCAGAAATGTGTTTAGAAAAATGTTATAGACAGCAGAATGAAGTATAGACTGAAAAGGGGAGAGGCAGGAAACATGGAAATCAAAAGAAGGCTGAAACAGCAGTTGAGATGGGACAGTGACAAGATCTTGAACCAGCATGAAGAGAAAGGGGTGGATTTTGGAGATGTTGTGAAGATAAAGCCTACATGATTTGGTTACTGACTATGCAGGTTAAAAGAATCATATGAGTCAATAATGTTAAGATTGCAGATTTATAAAGGCAGGGAGGATGGTGGTTTTGCAGACAGAGATGGGCACGTCAGAAGGAGGTGTGGGTTTGGGGAAGGAAGTTGAGTTCAGTTTTGGACATATTGAGTTTGACACATCGGCGGGACATCCTGAAGGCGAAGGGAAATACCAAATTGCAGAGAAGAGAGGTAGGGGTTGGCAAAGTAGATTTGGGAATCATCTGCACTGCTGTAATTTTATTTATTTGCATTGATGTCTTTCTCACTTTCCCCCTCGCCCCCCGAATGTAAGCTCGTTGTGGGCAGGAAATGTCACCATTTACTGTTGTAATGTACTTTCCCAAGTGCTTAGTACAGTGCTTAACATACGGTAAGCACCCAATAAATACGATTGAATGAATGAGTGAATGAATGAATGAATGAATGGTGGTAGGTGAAGCCGAGGGAGCGGATTATGTACTACCTTAGACCTAAACTGTGAGCCTCATAATGGTCGGGGACCTTATCTGAACTGTTTAATTCATAGTCATCCCAGCAGTTAGCACAGTGCCTTCCCTGGCACGTAATAAAGGGCCAAAGAAAAGCCATAAGTAACTAAATGCATTAATGTATATCCTGATAATATCCAAACACGACTGACAGACGGACAGCTCAATCCCCGGCCTGCTGCCCCTGACCCACTAAGCATCTGTTCCTCCTGTCCTTTCGTTGGTGTCTGCTGACGATATTTAAAAAGTTCACAACATGCCCCCACCATCTCTCACGATGCATAGGGGTCTTTGCTCCAAATGAGCCTTCTTTATCATTTAATTAATCAATCCTTAGTATTTACTGAGTGCTTACCGTGTGCAGAGTACTGTACTAAGCTTTTGGGAGAGTACACTAGAAGAAGTAGCCCATGATTCCCACCCAACAGTCTAGGGGCGGTGACAGATGTTGAACTACATTCATTACAGGTGAAGGAAGTGACAGAGAATAAGAATATGTAGAGGAGTACTGTGACATTCACTCCATTTCTCTCTCCGTTCTTGCTGCACTTCAGCAAATCAGTCAGCGGCTGTTGCTTCACTGCCGCTAATGGCCGTACTTGAGTTGCAACTCCAGAGTTGACGAGCCCCCGGGAAACCACAAGCAGAAGTAGGAAGGCACATTCTCTCTGTAGGACTGGTTTTGCTCAGTTTCAAGCACCCTGGGGACCGAGAGGATGTCGAGAGTGCTAAAGCCCATCTCAATTTGCGAAAGTCAGAATAGAATTCAGGCCTCTTCTTTTTTTGTTCCCTGACCATTAGCCTACTGGTTGTCAGTAGGATTCCCCAAGGGCCAGATTTAGCTGTTTTGAGCCAGGAGGGCATTACATTTGCAAGTAATTTATACATGGCCATGTAGACTATTGCTCCGGGCTATTTTCAGGTGAAAATATTGTAATGCCTCCCCTAGGATTTCTTGGTTCTTTTTTTTTCCTCTGTAACTTTTCGCTAGTGCGTGGTATCGACCCAGAGTTCCTCTGCGCAGAAGGTTTACAGCAGTTGGAAGAGACCCGGAGAAACAAAGAGAGAGGATGAGTGGGGAAGCAGCCTGGACCAGCATGGCCATCTTTGATGATGATAATAATAATAATAATAATAAAGGTGGTATCTGCTAAGCAATTACTATGTATTAATATTGTACTATGTAATAATATTGTATTACATTGTACTAAGCGCTGGGGTGGAAACAAGCAAATCGGGTTGGATGCAGTCCCTGTCCTGCATGGAGCTCTCAGTCTTAATCCCCATTTTACAGATGAGGTAACTGAGGCCCAGAGAAGTGAAGTGACTTGCCCAAGTCTACACAGCAGACAAATGGCGGAGCTGGGATTAGAACCCATGACCTTCTGACTTCCAGGCCGGTGCTCTATCCACTACAGTTTGGGGGTCCATGGCCTTGGTCAGAACCAGGAAGAAGCAGGTCAGCAGGGGGATGGCATGCTTTTACACTGAAAGTTTGTTGTAGGCGGGGACTGCGTCTATCAAGAAGCAGTGTGCGTAGTGGATAAAGCCCGGGCCTGAGAGTCAGAAGGACCTGGCTTCTAAACTCTGCCACTTGTCTGCTGTACCACCTTGGACGAGTCACTTTACTTCTCTGTGCCTCAGTTCCCTCAACTGTTAAATGGGGATTAAGACTGTGAGCCCCTTGTGGGTCATGGGCTGTGCCCAACCTGATTACCTTGTATCTATCCCAGGGCTTAGAACCGTGCCTGGCATATAATAAGCACTTAATGAGTAGCATAAAAAAACCTCAGTTATATTGTATTCTCCAAAGTACTTAGTACAGTCCTCTGCACACAGAATGCGCTCAACAAATACCACTGATTGATGGATCCATCGATGGATGCTCCCGGGCCTCGTCTGATGCTCTAGAGTGTTCGAGGACCAGCCCCCTTGGATGATGATTATCACTGAGATTTTTTTCAACCGCCCTAGTTCTAGCCAAAATTTTCCCTCCAGCATGACTTCCTGCTCTCACCTCCGTCATCCACCTCCTCTCCCTGCCTCTCCACCCCTCTCTCCACCTCTCCACCCTCTGCAAGTGATACGGCTCTCGGGCCCGGAGCGTTTCGCTGCGATTCACTCAGAGGTTTGAACCCTAAAGAAAGGTGGGGCAGAGGCCCAGATTAAGAAGACTAACATCCAGCCTCATGTTGCACTGAATGAACCTGGGGGGATTGCCCCACTCAGTCACTCAGCAGTATTTACTGAGCACCTACTGTGTGCAGGGCACTGTATTAAGTACTTGAGAGGGTACCATTGAGGTAAAAGACATGGTCCCTGCCTTCAAAGAGCTTTTGGTCCAGTGGGGGAGGTACACATAATAATTTTCAGGTACAAGGAAGAAGAAACTGAAACACTGGTTCGATGAATGAATAAGTGCTTAAATAGTAGGGTATGTAAATCGGCATATTCAAAAGCACTACTTCTGATAGTGCTGATTTAGTTGTTGGGAGACTATACAATGGGAGATGAAAAATTTAATCTGTGAAGGATTCCACCTATTACGTTCACTAGGGCAGAAAGAAAGAAGCAGCATGGCCAAGTGGTTAGAGCGTGGACCTGAGAGCCCAAAGGACAGCCATTCTAATCTCAGCTCTGCCACTTGTCAGCTGCGTGACTTTGGGCAAGTCACTCAACTTCTCTGTGCCTCAGTTCCCTTATCTGTAAAATGAAGATTAAGACTGTGAGCCCCATTTGGGACATGGATTGTGTTTAACTGAATTGTCTTGAATTTACCCCAGGGCTTTAGTACAGTGGTTGGCACATAGTGAGCGCTTAACAAATGTCATCAAAAGAAAATACAACAGCAACAAAAACCATTGCTTGACACATAACGAAGTGCTTAATTAATAACATTAAAGGGGAGAGAGAGAGAGCGAGAGTGAGTCCCTTCGTCTTGAAATCTGTGATTTCTTCCTCCTACCAGACCCCATAGCCGATGGTATTTATACTCAGTGACCAAAGCCAGTGGCTTACAAATGCCAGCTGGGGAGAGTACAACGTAACAATAAACAGGCACATTCAATATAGATAGAATTCTAGATAGGCAGACGTTCTAAATAGACATTCTAGATACAGAGAGGTTTGCCCTCTCTTTCCTTTCCATTTGATACAGAATACTGAATCCAGACTGCTGCAGATCCCCTGGCCTGAGACTTTCATGCCCCTGTGACATTGGAAATACAATCCCAGTAGATAGAGCACAGGCCTGGGAGTCAGAAGGACCTGGGTCCTAATCCCGGCTCCACCCCTTGTCTGCTTTGTGACCTTGGTTAAGTCATTTTACTTCTCTGTGCCTCAGTTGCCTCATCTGGAAAATGGAGATTGAGACTGTGAGCCCACGTGGGACAAGGGACTGCGTCTAACCTGATTTGCTCGTATCCATGCCAGCGCTTAGTACAGTGCCTGGCCCATAGTAAGCGCTTAACAAATACCATAATTATTATTATGACGCTGAGTGGGAGAGATGGATGGGTAATAATAATATTAATAATAATAATAAGATTTATTAAGCCCTCACTATAGGTCAACCACTGTTCTAAGCGGTGGGGTAGATGCAATCAGACACAATCCCTGTCCCACATGGGGGTAAAGCAGTGAACATGGTGCCGTGAACTTCAGCGGTACCATCCCACTCCCCAAATCTTACTCCCTTTCGTGTCACCCTGACTTGCTTCTTTTATTCATCCCCTCTCCCAGTCCCACAGCACCTACGTTTATAATGATAATTTGTTTGCCTTTATTAATACCCATCTCCCTCTCTGGACAGTAAGCTCGTTGTGGACGGGGAATGTGCGTGTCTATTGTTATGTTGTACTCTCCCAAGTGCTTAATACAGTGTTGTGCACACAGTGAGTGCTCGGTAAATACGATTGACTGACTGACTGACTGACTGACTGACTGGCAAATCAGCCCACTGCTCAGGAGGGATGTTCTGCTCCAATGCAGGTAGAGTAAGGCAAAGAAATTTATAATCACTTCATTCATTCATTGAATCAAATTTATTGAGTGCTTACTGTGTGCAGAGCACTGTACTAAGCACTTGGAAAGTACAATTCAGCAACAAATAGAGATGATTCATCATCAGTGGTATCTATTAAGCATTTACTCTGTGCAGAGCACTGTACTAAGCCCTTGGAGAGGACGATACAAACTCCCCAGGAGTCTTCCCCCGACCAACTGAGGAACCGGATTTACTAGTTCCCCCATTATAAACTCTTTGAGCAACAGAAACCTATCTTGTGCTTCTGCTCTATTTTCCCAAGTGCTTAGTACAGTACATTGCAATCAGTGTGAGTTCAATAAATGTCATTCCCACTCCTCCCGTCCAATTCTCCAGCACTAAGAAGAGTGAGGAAAGAGCTCAGGGATATTTTAGAGTGAGTCAGAGAGTGAGAGGGAGCTGGCTGCAGCCAATACTATCCATCACTCTAACCTTTTCATCTGTGGCCTAGAAGAAAGAGTACGGGCCTGGGAGTTGGAGAACCAGGGCTCGCTTGATGCGCGACCTTGGCCAAGTCACTTCACTTTTCTGAGCCTCCATTTCCTCATCTGGAAAATACCTATTCTCCTTCCTAGTTGGACAGTGATCCCTTTGTGGGACAGGGACTGGGTCTGACTTGACTACCTGGTATTCACCCCAGCAATAATAATAATTGTCGTATTTGTTAAGCACGTACTATAATAATAATGTTGGTATTTGTTAAGCGCTTACTATGTGCCGAGCACTGTTCTAAGCGCTGGGGTAGACACAGGGGAAGCAGGTTGTCCCACGTGGGGCTCACAGTCTTAATCCCCATTTTACAGATGAGGGAACTGAGGCACAGAGAAGTTAAGTGACTATGGGCCGGGCACTGTACTAAGCGCTGAGTGGATGCAAGCAAATCCGGTTGAACACAGTCCCCGTCCCACATGGGGCTCACAGTCTTAATCCCCATTTTCCAGATGAGGTAACTGAGGCACAGGGAAGTTGTGACTTGCCTGAGTTGACACAGCAGACTTGAGTCCGAGCCAGGATTAGAACCCAGGTCCTTGTGACTCCCAGGCCCGTGCTCTATCCACTTGGACCTGCTTAGTACAGGAGTCGGCCTATCACTCAAAACTCTCTATTAGAATTATCATCGATAGCAATTATTATTATTAGCAACAGTAATAATTCATCTCCAACTTCTAAAGGTGACTATAGCTAGAATGGAACGGAGCAAATCTGCACGAGGGGGATGGTACCAAATGCCTATTTCAGGATAAATAATGAAGGTTTTCACTGTTGTCATTGCCCAGGGAGAATTTCGTGAGGCATTGGCAGTGAATTCAAAAGTAAGGACTTTCCTTGGCACACTGAGTCCAGACTCTTTTCCTCTTTCAAATGATATCCCATGCCGCCTTGATGCCAATTAATAATCAAGGTAAGAAGTGAGAAAACGGAAAGAGAAGGAATTGATTTCATGTAACAAAAGCCAAATCATTAGTCTAAAATTGGGAAGCCCAGTTTTCAAGCTTTATTTCGTCGAGGAAGGAAATCATGAAAAAGTATTTTAGGCAGAATAAACTGGGGGTGGAGAGGAAAGATGAGACGCTCTATCTTCATAAAATGATTATTTCAAACGCATTGTTTCTGAAAAGACTGCGAATAAAGAACTCAGAATGTTCATAAAGTTAGGATCAAATCCTTACTTACCCAAAAGGCATCTTTGAACTGCAGCTGGGTCATTCTCGGTGAGGAGAAATGTTATAATCCTTCGACAGGTCTCTCCCACAGATAGAGAGCAGCAGACCTCAGCTCTGCCGTTGTTCTTGCTACACTCTGAAGAAAGTTGGAAGTGATTCACTTCTCAACTCAGTAAGGTGCTGGTGAATCGGTCTGTCGTCGTCGTTCCTCTGGGCAGGAAATCCAGAGTCCCGCAAGGTCTGTCGAAGTCCAGAGTGAACTACTGAAGTTCTTTGAAAAATGTTTGAACCTGTTTTGCCTTTTGGCTCGAGCCGTCAGACTGAAATGAGGAAGCGGAGATGTCAAATGATGTAAGGGTCCCTGCCCTGCCCTGCCCGGTCTGTGTATGTGAGTTGCTGGCAGGAAAAAAAAAAAACACACACACACAAAAACCTGTCCAGAGACCAACTCTCCCCAAAATGAGCAAACCAGCAAAATAGAATGAAGCAAAAGGACAAAAAGACAAGCTTTCACCTTAGAGAGATTTGGCCATTAGATTTATGCAACCCGTCCCTCAACGGTGTTACGTTTGAATAGCAGAAATACACACACACACACACACACACACACACACACACACAGAGGAAGTATTGCTGCCGAGATAGACTCTGTAACCGAATGCTTTCAGGTCCTAACTGAGTCAGGGAAATAAGCAGCGCCTTCCTCCTCCACCCTGAACTGCCATCTGTTTGCATGAAAAACCCTACCAGCAGAGTCAAAGAGAAAAACTTAGTGGTGAGCAAGGACTTGTCCTGTGCCCTTGCTGATAACAACTCTATGTAAGGAATTTGAAAATGTGATGATTTAGTAAAATGATCAGTACCAAGAAGCAGTGTTGCAGGTCAAAAGTCCAGTCAGCTGAGAGGGAGCGGGGAAGGAGGGAAGATCCTCCAAATAATAATGATAATTATGATATTTGTAAAGCGCTTATTATGTGCCAGGCACTGTACTGACCGCTGGGAGAAGCAGCGTGGCCTAGCGGGTAGATGGCAGGCCTGGGAGTCAGAAGGACCTGGATTCTAATCCTGCTTCTACCACTTGTCTGCTGTGTGGCCTTGCACAAGTCACTTAACTTCTCTGAGCCTCGGCCACCTCATCTGTAAAATGGAGATTAAGACTGTGAACCCTAAGAGGGACAGGGACTGTGTCCAACCCGATTTGCTTGTATCCACCCCAGTGCTTAGAACAATGCCTGGTACATAGTAAGCACATAGCAAACATGAAGATTGTTATTATTTTACAAGCAAATCGGATTGGACGCCGTAAAAACTAAAGCCAAGCTCCCGGTCGGACTGGGTAGGGTAGTTTGGGGAAGGAGAAACGTGGGTGTTTCGCAAAGCAGAGGAACTGGGGACAGAACTGTGGGGAGGGACAGAGGGCATTTTCCTCCCCTGAGACCCCAACGTTACTGCAGGCTATAAAAACCCCGCCCCTCTAGACTGTAAACTCATTGTGAACAGGAAAGGGGTCTACCAATCCCGCCGTATTGTCCTCTCCCTAGCACTTAGTACACTTCTCTGCCCATAGTAAGCACTCAATAAATACCATCGATTGAATGAATATAAAAAGGGGGCTGCTCTTTGGAGGCTGCAAGTATTTGCTGGGGACATCAGAAATAACAATAATAATAATTATATTTTTAAAGTGCTTACTATGTGCCAGGCACTCTTCTAAACACTGGGAAGATACGAGGTAATTGGGTGGGACACAGTCCCTGTTCCACATGGGGCTCATAGTTTTAATCCCCATTTTTTACAAAAGAGAGAACTGAGGCACAGAGAAGTAAAGCGACACAAAACAACAAGGTCACACAATAGACAGGTGGCGGAACCAGGATTAGAATACATGTCCTTCTGACTCCCAGGCCTGTGTTCTAGCCACTGAGCCACGCTTCTTCTCCAGGGAGTGGGTGGGGAGTGGTTTGGAAGTTGCTTTGAAAAGTGTTTACCCTCTGCTCTGTGGCCTGAAATTTTGGTTGAATCTGCAACTCCTCTTAATCAATCAGTGGTATTTATTCAGTGCTTACTATGTGGAGAGCTTAGTCAGGGAAGGCCTCTTGGAGGTGATTGGCCTTCAGTAAGGGTTTGAAGGGGGGAGAGAAACCATCTGTCGGATTTGAGGAGGGAGGGCGTTCCAGGAAAGAGGCAGGACGTGGGTGAGAGGTCGGCAGCGAGAAAGATGAGATGGAGGTACAGTGAGAAGGTTAGCGTTAGAGGAGCAAAGTGTGTGGGCTGGGTTGAAGTAGGAGAGTAGTGAGGAGAGGTAGGAGGGGACAAGATGATTGAGTGCTTTGAAGCAAATGCTGAGGAGTTTTTATTTGATACAGTGGTGGATAGGCAACCACTGGAGTTTCTTGAGGAGAGAGGAAACGTGGCCTGAACATCTTTGTAGAAAATTGATCTGGGCAGCAGACAGAGCTATGGACTTCAGTGGGGAGAGATAGGAGGCTGGGAGGTCAGCAAGAAGGCTGATGCAGTAATCAAAGTGGGTTAGGATAAGTGATTGTATTAACATGGTAACAGTCTGGATTTAGAGGAAAGGGCGGATTTTAGTGATGTTGTGAAGGTCGAACCAACAGGATTTAGTGATTGACTCTGTGGGTTGAATGAGAGAAAGGAGTCAAGGATAACGCCAAAGTTACAGTCTCATGAGACAGGAAGGATGGTGGTACCATTTACAGTGATGGGAAAGTGAGGCGGAGGACAGGGTTTCGGTGGGAAGATAAAGGAGATCTGTTTTGGACATGTTAAGTTTGAGGTAATGGCGGGACATCCATGAAGAAATGTCTTGAAGGCAGGAAGAATTGAGAGACTGAGGAGAGGGAGCGAGATCAGGTCAGGAGATGTAAATTTGAGGTAGATAGAGGTAATAGTTAAAGCCATGGGAACAAATGAGTTTGTCAAGGAGTAGGTGTAGATGGAGAATAGAAGTGGACTCAGAACTCAACCCTGAGGGACACCCACAGTTAGGGAGTGGGGGGCAGAGGAGGAGCCCGAAAAAGAAACTGAGAATGAACGGTGAGAGGCATGAGGAGAATCAGGAGATGACAGTGTCAGTGAAGCCGAGGTTGGATAATGTTTCCAGGACAAGTGGGTGGTAGACAGTGTCTAAGGCAGCTGAGAGGACCAAGAGGATTAGGATGGAATAGAGGCCGTTGGATTTGGCAAGAAGATCATTTGTAACCTTTGAGAGGGTGGTTTCTGTTCAGTGAAGGGAACGGAAGCCAGATTGAAGGGGGTTGAGGAGAGAATTGGAGGAGAGGAACTTGAGACAGCGGGAGTAGACGAGTCGCTCAAGGAGTTTGGTGAAGAATGGTAGGAGGGATATGGGGCCATAGCTGAAGGGAGCCGTGGGTAAAGGGAGGGGTTTTTTAGGATAGGGGAGACTTGGGCTTGTTTGAAAGCAGTGGGGAAGAAGCCTTTGGAAAGTGAACACTTAAAGATGGCAGTTAGGGAGGGAAGAAAGGAGGGGGCAAGTGTTTTGATAAAGTGTGAGGGATGGGGAGAAAAGTGGGCGCACTGTTTGGGGGAGGGGGAAGACTGGTCTGAGACCACCCCTCCCCCAGCATCCAAAGTGTCCATCCGGTCCTAGGGGTTGAGGTGAGGTAAACTGCTCTGCTTCTCCCTCTCACTAAAGAAGACCCCGACTCAAGTATTCCTTAATGCCAGGGTAAGTGCCAGGAATGATTCCCAGTCAGACCCAGAGACACTCTGTAAGGCTCAGACCCTTGATATTAGAGCTACCTGGGATCTCTGTTTAACAGGGAAATACATGGAATGAAAAAACATTAAATGGAATCTTCCAAACCAAAGCTTTCTGATTTTTTTTTAATCATGGGGAAATGCCACAGATTTCTCTGTGGAGCCAACAAGTCATTTTTTTTCCATTTGTAGGTCATTTTGTAGTTTCAAAGTCTGTAGTTCTCCAGGGTTTAGTGCTAAACCCAACTGTTTGCTTGAAGGAGGAAGATGAACCTGAAAGTCCTCTTGGGGGTGGCTACGAAAGTTATCAATTTGTTTTCACGTGTCAATTGGATGTTTGTCTGTGCATATACCAAGACATGCAGCCGTGAGCAAATAGCAAATTTATCTATCAGGCAGACCTAGTGGAAACAGCACAGTCCTGAGAATCAGGATGCATGTGTTCTAATCCCGTCTCTGTCACTTGCCTGCTGAGTGACCTTGAGCAAGTCTCTTAACTTCCTCATCTGTAAAAATGGAGATAAGATACCATTCTCCCTCCTCCTTAGACTGTGAGCCCCATGTGGGACAAGAGCTGAGTACAATCTGATTGTATTGTGTTCATTCATTCATTCAATCGTATTTACTGAGTGGTTACTGTGTGCAGAGCACTGTACTAAGCGCCTGTGAGAGAACAATAAACAGACACACTGCCTGCCCACAGTGAGCTTACAGTCTAGAGGTGGGGAGACAGACATCAGTACAAATAAAAGTTACAGATATTTAGGTAAGTGCTGTGGGACTGGGGCGGTGGAAAGAACCAAGGGAGAAAGTCAGGGCGACGCAGAAGGGAGTGGGAGAAGATGCAATTAGGGGCTTAGTCTGGGAAGGCCTCATGGAGAAGATGTGCCTTCAATAAGGCTTTGAAGCGGGGGAGAGTAATTGTCTGTCAGGTATTGTATGTACTCCAGCCCTCGGTACAGCACTTGGCATATAATCAGCATTTAGAAAATTCCACAATTATTATTATCATTACTATCGTTATCATTATTATTATTATTCTCGGCCACTTCTCGGCCAGTGTGGGAGAGGCCTGGCTACGGATTCTGTTCGGGGCAATCTTTCTGAATATGATCCTTGAGGTTCGGGGCCAAGTGTCCCACTTTTATTGTATGTAGCCAAGTCACAAGGTGACAAACACTGTGATCTGTATAGAGCAGGCCCTCCATAAACTCTGTTGATAACGATGCACTCAGTTTCACTGAAGTCTGGTGGAAAGCTAGTCAAATTTATGGAGTGCTTACTGTGTGAAGAGCACTGTACTAAGCCCTCGGGAGTGTACAGCGTAACAGAGTTGGGAGACATGTTCCCCGCCCATAATGGGGTGTTTACAGTAAGAGGGGAAGACAGACATTAAAAGGTCACGCAGCAGGCACGTGGCAGTGCCGGGATTAGAACCCAGGTCCTCTGACTCCTAGGCCCGTGTTTTTTCCACAAGACCACGCTGTTCTGGAAGCAGCTGAGGAAGTCTGAGCTAATCTTTCCCTCATAACGCATTGCTCCTCCTGTCCAGGGCTCAGGCTGCTGCTCTGACTTGTGAAAATGACCTAGCGGATTTTCCCCTAGATTGTAAATTCGTCGTGGGCAGGGACCAAGTGTGATGGGGGTGGTTCTTCCACTGCCCTTTCCTAGGCTCATAGTACAGAGCTTTGCCCTCAGCGCATGTTCAGTAAATGTCACTGACTGATTCACTGTGGGCTCAGCCCACGTTTCTCCACTCCTCAAGAACCTCCAGTGGTTGCCCACCCATCTCCACATCAAACAGAAACTCCGTACCATCGGGTTCAAAGCGCTCAATCACCTTACCCCCTCCTAGCCTACCTCACTGACTTCCTTTTGCAACCCAGAATGTTCCCTTCACTCATCTAGCACCCACCTACTCACTGTACCGCCGTCTCATCTATCTCACCGCCGACCCGTGTCCTGCCTCTGGCCTGGAACTCCCTCCCCCTACATCTCCGACAGACCACCACTCTCCCCACCTCCAAAGCCTTATTAATATCCCATCTCCAAGAGGCCTCTCCCCTCTGTGTTATCCTTGTACTTAGATTGGATGGCAGAGCGAATAGAGCACGGGCCTGGGCGTCAGAAGGTCGTGGGTTCTAATCCCTGCTCTGCCACTTGTCGGCCGTGCGACCTAGGGCAAGTCACTTAACTTCTCTGTGCCTCAGTTACTTTGTCTGTAAAATGGGGATTTAAGCTGTGGGACATGGACTGTGTCCAAAATGATGATTTTAAATAAATCCCAGAACCTAGTTCGGTGCTGGAATGTAGTAAATGCTTAACGAATACTGTAAAAAAATTCCTCCCTTCATTCGTTCATTCAGTCACATTTATTGAGCACTTACTGTGTGCTGAGCACTGTCCTAAGTGCTTGGGAGAGTACAAGAGAAGCAGTGTGGCTTAGTGGAAAGAGTGCAGGCTTGGGAGTCAGAGGACGCAAGTTTTAATTCCACCTATGCCACTTGTCTGCTGTGTGACCTTGGGCAAGTCACTTCACTTCTCTGAGCTTCAGTTATCTCATCTGTAAAATGGGGATTAAAAGTGTGAGCCCCATGTGGGACAACCCGATTACCCTGTATCTACTCCAGCACTTAGATTAGTGCTTGGCACATAGTAAGTGCTTAACAAATAGCATCATTACTATTATTATTACAATATAACAATAAACTGACAAATTCTCTGCCCACAGGTTTACAGTCTAGAGGGAGCTTCCTCCCTCTTCCTAGGCTGTGTGCCCCATGTGGGACAGGGATTATGTCTGACCTGATTAACTTGTATCTACCCTAGTGCTTAATTCAGTGCTTTGTACATAGTAAGCACTTAACAGCTTGATAATTATGATAACAATAATAATAAGAACTATAATTTTGGGCATCCTGCTCCTTGCTCAATTCCCTTTCCCCCATTCTCCAACCCCCTGCTGTTCTCCTCAGTCCACCTTTGCCAGAGCTCTGAAGTCCAGGGCACCAAGGAGGAGAAGGCCGAGGATCAGGAGCCAGAGATTCAGGGAAGCAGTGTGGCCTAGTGGAAAGAGCTCGGGCCTGGCACTCAGATGACCGGGGTTCTGATTGCGGCTTTGCCACTTGCCTGCTGTGTGACCTTGGACAAGTCACTTAGTTTCTCTGTGCCTCAGATTCCTTGTGGGACTGTAAGTTCCTTGTGGGAAGGAAACATGCCAACCAGCTCAGTTATATGGTACTCTCCTAAACACTTAGTACAGTGCTCTGCACACAAAAAGGGCTCGGTAAATACGATCGATTGATTGAGGGATTAAATACCTCTTCTCCTTACTCACTGTGAGCCCCATGTGGGACCTGATTATCTCGTATCTACCTTAGTGCTTAACACAGTGCTTGAAACATAGTGGACACTAACACATATTATCATTATTATTATTTTTATCATATCATTATTATTGCATCTCAGAGCTGCTGGGAAAGATTTTTTTTTAATGGTATTCATTAAGCTCTTACTATATACCAGACACTGGATTAAGCACTCGGGAAGATACGAGTTTATCGGGTCGGGCACAGTCCCTAATGGGACTCACCTACTTAATTCCCATTTTACAGATAAGGTGACTGAGCCAAGAGAAGCGAAATGATTTGCCCAAGGTCAAGCGGTAGAGCCGGAATTAGAATCCAGGTCCTTCTGACTCCCAGGCCCGTGCTCTATTCACTTGGTCACGCTGGGCCAGACCCAGCCAGGTTCCCTCCAAGGCCAGTGCACACTTACAGAAAAAAAGAAATTGCAGGGACTTTATGCAAAGTAACTCCTTTATGTAAAGTAACGTCATGCAAAGCAAAGTTCGGGGAACAGCATAGAAGACCTAGGATCTCTGCTTGTCACCTGAGGCACACTTTCAACAGGGTCTGCCTCCCTGGGCTCTTCTAAATACATTTCCTGGGGTTCTGCCGGAGAAGGTCAGGAGAAGAAACTGAGCCACCGAATGCTTTTCCCCAGGAAATCCCTGCCTCACTGCTCTGATTGACAGGACCCCGGACTGCAGATATTTGAGCACTGAGGCAAGGAGTCATTTGCATCCTCCCACCCTGTTCTGTATGGTATCATCTCATTAGGTTGAGCTGGCACAAAACTTTCTATATGAAGTCACCACATTAAGCTGGTTGCAAGTGGAGCGCTCTGAACTGTGTCATTGCAAAGGCAGTGGCATTTATCGAGCACTTACTGTTCGCAGAGCACCGTGTACTAAGTGCTCGGAAGAATACAACAGAATTGCTAGACACATTCCCTGCTCTCAAGGTACTTACGGTCTAGAGAGGGACACGGGTGTTAAAAGAAATCATGGCTACGCATGGGACTGAAGGAGGAGTGGATATCAAGTGCTTAAAAGAGTACAGATCCAAGAAGAGAAGCAGCGTGGCTCAGTGGAAAGAGCACGGGCTTAGGAGTCGGAGATCATGGGTTCGAATTCCGCCTCCGCCGCTTGTCAGCTGTGTGACTGTGGGCAAGTCACTTCACTTCTCTGTGCTTCAGTTACCTCATCTGTAAAATGGGGATGAAGACCGGGAGCCTCATGTGGGACAACCTGATGACCCTGTGTCTACCCCAGCGCTTAGAACCACATAGTAAGCACTTAACAAATATCAACATTATTAACCAAGGCATGGGCGATGCGGAAGAGAGAGGGAGTAGGGTAAATAAGGGCTTGGTCAGGGAGGAGATGTGATTTTAGATTAGAGAAGCAGCGTGGCTCAGTGGAAAGAGCATGGGCTTTGGAGTCAGAGATCATGGGTTCGAATCCCTGCTCTGCCACATGTCAGCTGTGTGACTTTGAGCGAGTCACTTAACTTCTCGGTGCCTCAGTTTACCTCATCTGTAAAATGGGGATTAAGACTGAGCCCCACGTGGGACAACCTGATTCCCCTGTGTCTACCCCAGCGCTTAGAACAATGCTCGGCACATAGTAAGCGCTTAACAAATACCAACATTATTATTATTTTACTAAGGCTTCGAAGGTGGGGATGATGGTGCACTGCCGCATAAGAAGTGGAAGGGAGCTCCAGGCCAGATAGACGAGATCGAGGTACAGTGAATAGGCTGACAATAGAGGACCACAGTGTGTGGACTGGATCGTAGTAGGCAATCAGCAAGGGGGTGAGCTGATTGAGTCCTTCAAGTCAATGGTAAGGAGTTTCTGTTTGATGCGAAAGTGGATGGGCACACACTGGAAGGTCGTGAGTCGTGGGACCATGGGGACTGAATTTTTTTTAGAAAAAGGATGCAGGTAGCTGACTGAGTTTATTCAAGGGGCACTCCTGGATATTGTGTTCTCCCCCCCCAGGTGCTTGTGAACACCGACACCATTTTCCACCTGGGCTGCTTTGAAATTCGTATTAATGATGATGACGATAACAGTAACAGTAATAATAATAGCCAAGCACTTACTCTGTGCCAAGCACTGTACTAAGCCCTGGAGTAGATACAAGATAATCACTTCAAACACAGTCCCTAACCCACATTGGGCTCATGTGATCTAGTGGATAGAACACGGGCCTGGGAGTCGGAAGGTCATGGGTTCTGATCCTGGCTCTGCCACTTGTCTGCTGTATGACCTTGGGTAAGTCACTTCACTTCTCTGCCTCAGTTACCTCATCAGTAAAATAGGGATTGAGACTGTGAACCCAACGTGGGACAGGGACTGTGTCCAACTCGATTTTCTTGTATTCCCCATCCCCCAGTGCTTAGTACAGTGTCTGGCATTCAATAGTATTTATTCAACGCTTACTAAGAAATAACACAAATATTGTTATTATGGGAAGTGGCAAGGCCTAATAGAAACAGCACAGGCCTCGGAGTCAGAAGGACCTGGATTCTAAACCTGGCTCTGCCACTTGTCCGCTGTGACCTTGGGCAAGTCGCTTCACTTCTCTGGGCCTCAGTTCCCTCATCTTTAAAATGGGGATTAAGACTGTGAGCCCAGTGTGGGACAGGGACTGTGTCCAGCCCGATTACCTTGTATCTATCCCAGCACTTAGCACTTAACAAATACCACTGTCATCATCATCATCTGAGAAGCAGCATGGCTTAGTGGATAGAGCAGGGCCTGGGAGTCAGAAGGTCATGAGTTCTATTCCAGACTCTGCCACTTGACTACTATATAGCCTTGGACAAGTCACTTTGCTTGTCTGTGCCTCAGTCACTTAATCTGTAAAAAGGGAATTAAGACTGTGAACCCTATGTGGGACAGGGACTGTGTCTAACCCGATTTGCTTGTATCCACCCGAGCGACTAGTACAGTGCCTGGCACATGGTAAGTACTTAACCCATACCAAAAAAATTAATTCAATTCAATTCCCCCTTAGCCTGAAAGTTGAGCTAAGATTCCCACATGCTTTCCCAAGCTGCCAGGTTGAGCAGACTTGACCCCTTCATTCCCACCTGCATACTTTTTCTCAGCACTTGATTCAGGGCTCTGCATGCAAAAAGTGCTTAAAAAATATTATTACTGTTACTCCCAGCATCCCTGTTAAACAGGGCATATGTTCACACTGTGCTAGGCAGCCCTATGCCACCCAGAGAATCCTGGGATTTGGGAAAATAAAGCTGGGAGAAGAGAAAAACTGGTTCTTTTAACAAATGTAAGAGCTTCAAATTAATGAATAAATAATGTTGGTATTTGTTAAGTGCTTATTATGTGCAGAGCACTGTTCTAAGCGCTGGGGTAGATGCAGGGTAATCAGGTTGTCCCACGTGAGGCTCACAGTCTTAATCCCCATTTTACAGATGAGGGAACTGAGGCCTAGAGAAGTTAAATGACTTCCCCACGGTCACACAGCTGACAAGTGGCAAAACCAGGATTCGAATCCATGACTGAGTCTAGACTGACGGAGATCCTGACCCTTTAGCATTCTGTGACTTTTTCTCTCCCATTTGCCTATTTCCCAGACCCTGTTATATTAACAGAGCACTAGAGTGTAAATTCCTTGAAGCCAGTCAATCAGTGGTATTTATTAAGAGCTTACAATGTGCAGAGCACTGTATTAAGCACTTGGGAGAGTAGTGGACAAGTTCCCTGTCCATAAAGAATTTACAGTTTAGAGTCCAGAGGCTGTGCACTTTATTATAATCTATCTACCAAGTGTATAGTATGGTATCTGGCACACAATAATCGATTGATTGAGTACAAGGAATGAGTTTCATCATAGGGAGACCGTATCATCTTCTGACTTCAGTAAAGTCCTTTGAGCTTGTACCTTTAGCTTTTATGGAGAGGGATGAACTGACAGCTAGTTGTGAAATGGATGTGCCTACCAACTCTGTTGTATTGTATGCTCCTGAGGGCTCAGAACGGTGCTCTGCACAGAGAAAGCACTCAATAAATATCATTGTTGATGATGGTGGTCAGAGGTGGATGTTTTACAATATTGTCCCAATCCTCAAATGTGAAAAAAAAATATTTTTGCACATTGCAATCCTAACCTTAACCCTATGCCTAACCTATTCATATTTATAAATATGGGAAATTTCAAGGTTTTATCAACAAAGGTTGTTTGTCCAAGCAGGATAGTTGGGGAGAATATTAATGCCATCATACACTAGTCCCCAAATAAAACCTGGGATTATTGAGTGTGAATATAATAATAATGTTGGCATTTGTTAAGCGCTTACTATGTGCCGAGCACTGTTCTAAGCGCTGGGGTAGACATAGGGGAATCAGGTTGTCCCACGTGGGGCTCACAGTCTTAATCCCCATTTTACAGATGAGGGAACTGAGGCACAGAGAAGTTAAGTGACTTGCCCACAGTCACACAGCCGACAAGTGGCAGAGCTGGGATTTGAACTCATGAGCCCTGACTCCAAAGCCCGTGCTCTTTCCACTGCGCCACGCTGCTTCATGTTTAGTCTGTACTAAAAAGAGCGTGAGTGACACTGTGCAAATCACAATCATTATAATCAATTTCTTCACACAGGATCTCAGGACTGAGCAGCATGGCCTAGGGAAAAGAACACAGGCCTGAGAGTCAGGGGATCTGAGTTTTAATCCCGGTCCTTTCACTTGCCTGCTGTTTGACCTTGGCAAGACATTTAGTTTATTTCCGCCTCAGTTTTTTGATCTGTAAAATGCAGATTAAATATCTGTTTTTCATCCCCACTAGACTGTGAGCCACTCCTGGGGTAGAGACTGGGTCTAGGATGTAACCCAATGTTTGTGCCATGCTTGGCAGATAGTAAACCTTCAACCAGTACCACAGGTATTATCCATTGTTTTTTGACGAGAACTCAATCGATGGTATTTCAGTTAATTAACTAGGATTGGCTCCAATCAACATGGGGCTTGAAAGAGAAGTGCAGGTGGGGGTTCATCCAGGTTATCATTCAGTCCTCTTCTCCAAACTTCCCTCATTGTTCTCTCTCTACAGTTCATTCGGTCTGCTGAAGGACAGGGGTAGAGGGACAGAAGAGAGGGAGTTGAAGCGGGGTGAGTAATTGTATCTCTCTGTGTAGAGTACTTATTCATTCTCCTTTTTCTCTTGTCATAATTTATTCTATGTTGATTTTCTCCATTAGATTGCAGGCCCCTTGAGGATATGGATCTCATCTTTTTATGTCCATTAACTTAGTATTGTACAGAGCTCTGCACAAATTAGGCACTCAGTAACTACTGTTGATTTACTGATTGATGAAGTTGCCTTAGCTCACTGTGGGTAGGAAATGGGTCTGTTTATCGTGATACTGTTTTCTCCATATTACCAAGTGCGTAATATGGTGCTCTCTACACAGTAAGTACCCAATAAATACGATTGACTGGCAGTGAAAGGGCCAAACTGGGTGAGGGGAGAAAAAGGGGTCCTAAAATACAGTTCTTCAAAAGCTATAAAAAGACCCAAACCCCTTTTAGCCTACTACTGCTGATGGGAGATTGCCATATCTTAATAAAGTCCCAAAGCTTAATTCCTCAGGTCCGGGAGTTTCCTTTGTTCTTCTGTGCTGGAAGACCGACTGCTTTTTATGGCCTCTCAGGTTTTTGGACTAATCCCAATCTTTGTAACTTTGCCTCATCTTTCTTCATCTTTGGTGCTTACCCCCGAAGCTGCCTTTGGCCACCAAATGGACTTGAGCTGGGTCGACTCCATGCTCCTTCTGCCAATGTTGGGACACCTTTGGAGATCTTTTGGTACCAAGATTGGACTGATGGTTACTCCCGGGAATCATGGAGGGGTACTGGGCCAAAAGTGACCAGTTTTGTCGAAACTATCGCACCCTGAAGCAGTATCCAATCCGGGCAGAGACCAGTACAGCCTGGGATAACTGCTGATGGCAAGTCCCATCCAGCTAGCTCTATTGTTCTAGCAGAAAGAAAAAGGAATTTGAATCGCATTCAAATTAATTTCAGGAATTCAAAACATCTGGCTTAAACACAGCAGAAAAAGGCCCAGAAGGATTTGTATCCACATCTGGTATTCAAAGCAGTAGCAGTCCTTCCGTTGATTTTTCTTTTTTTCCCCCCCGCCCCAAGTAATAAGGCTCCTATTCAAGAGCAAACCTTGTATCCCATTCACATTCTTCTCTTATTAGTGCTTTATCTTCCAGTGGCCCCTGGGAAGTGCTTCTTGTTTCCAAATAAAGGAGAAATTTTCTCCTTGTTCCAGGCCTTTGCTTCTGGGGGGGACCATTCAAGTGCTAGATCCCTTTTTTTTTTTTCTTCTGGAGTGGAGGTGGGTGGTTGGGGGATTTTCTGTTGTATTTGTTAGGCACTTATTATGCGACAATCACTGTTCTAAGCACTGGTGCAAGCACAAGTTAACAGAGTCCCTGTCCCAAATGGGGCTCGCAGTCTAAGAGAGAACAGATTTAGGTTCCCCATTTAGCAGATGAGAGAACTGTCACAGAGAATTCAAGTGACTTGCCCAAGGTCACAGAGCAAGGGGTAGAGCTGGGATTAGAACCCAGGGCCTCTGACTTTCAGGCCCTTGCTTCTTCCAGTAGGCTATGCTGCTTCCCTATATGTTCCTTTTACTGTGCTTCCTAAACTATTTTTCCTATTTGGTTTCAGTAATTTGGTGGCATTGTGAATAACTTTCCATATTTTCAATTGTGGCTATCAGTCATTTGCCTTTTCCAAGCCACCCTCTCCCCTCTGGCCCCTCTACTTTTGATCTTTCAATACAAAATAAAAGAAATCATTTGATATGGGTCAGCTGAGGATCTCCCTGCCTCGATCAGAAATTAAAGACAATTGTAAGTAAAAAGATGTGACAGTTCTGAGAAAGTAATGATGAAAAGGAGGAATCTGTAGAGGGAAAGAGGACATTTTTGGAATCAGGTGGCCTATTTAGAGACACCTAGTTAGATCCCTTCTGCCTGCATCCACAATATCCTTTCTCTGCTGTGGTCTTAAGTGACATAAAAAGTGTGTACTTTTTTTCTTTCCTTTAAGATGTTTTTCTGATTCTTCTTAGCTCTCTATTTTGTATGTTGTCTTTCTCCACTGCCAACTTTTTTTGGAGAATTTTTTCCTTCTTTTCCTTAAGTTGGATTTTCATTTTTTCCACCAGTCCTTCCTTCCATTATTTCAAAATAAATAGGGTCGCCGAGCCTTTCAAAGATAGCAAATGGACTTTGTTTAAAGATTTAAAGTTCCCGTTCAGGAATAGTAGACTTAAAAAAAAAAAAAGCACCAGAACTGCACTTCTTCCGCAAAAATTTCCAAAAGAGGTGGAAGTCATTTAGTTCTACAGTGCCAAGGCCGGCACAGTTTATTCTGTTTCCACTTCAGGCTTTATTTTTAATTATCTTGTTTAATAAGCAATGTTCAACCTAGAAAATGAGTTCACTGACTTTCTTGTACAATAACAGGATTGTGTTTACACTAGCATGTAATAGTATTCCCAATGGAGTTTAATTCAAATTTCCATCTTTATCTCAATTTCATCCACGTTCAGCCCCAGCCTAACAGTGTGATCTTTGGATATATTCAACAAGTTGTTAGGATTTCAAGCTTTCTAAACCAACCCCAGGAAGTTTGACACTAGCAGGTTAGCCTGACTAAAAAAGAATAAATCTTCTTTCTTTTAATGGTATTTGTTAAACACTTACTATGGGCCGGGCACTATACTAAATGCTGGGGTAGATACAAGCTAATCAGGTTGGACTCTGTCCATGTCTCACATGGGGCTCACAGCTAATTCCCATTTTACAGATGAAGTAACTGAGGCACAGGGAAGTGAAGTGATTTGCCCAAGGTCATACAATAGACAGGTGTTGGAGCTGATATTAGAACCCATGTTCTTCGCCTCATGGGCCTGTGCTGCATCCACTAGGCCATGCTACTTCATTACCCACCCAGCTTCTCTGCTTCTGCCCCGTGCCGCCCCCCAACCCCATGCCTCAGTTCCCTCATCTGCAAAATGAATATTTAAAACCTGTTCTCCCTCTTTCTTAGACTGTGATCCCCATGTGGGACTTATCTGTCAACTACCCCAGTGCTTATTACAATGCTTGGCATATAGTAAGCACTTAATAATAATGTTGGTATTTGTAAAGCGCTTACTATGTGCAGAGCACTGTTCTAAGCACTGGGGGAGATACTGAGTAATCAGGTTGTCCCAGGTGAGGCTCACAGTCTTAATCCTCATTTTACAGATGAGGGAACTGAGGCACAGAGAAGTGAAGTGACTTGCCCACAGTCACCCAGCTGGCAAGTGGCAGAGCCAGAATTTGAACCCATGACCTCTGACTCCCAAGCCCGGGCTCTTTCCACTGAGCCACGCTGCTTCTCTATAATAATAATGTTGGTATTTGTTAAGCGCTTACTATGTGCAGAGCACTCTTCTAAGCACTGGGGTAGATACAGGGTAATCGGGTTGTCCCACGTGAGGCTCACAGTAATCCCCATTTTACAGATGAGGTAACTGAGGCACAGAGAAGTTAAGTGACTTATCCACAGTCACACAGCTGACAAGTGGCAGAGCCGGAAGTCGAACCCATGACCTCTGACTCTGAAGCCCAGGCTCTTTCCACTGAGCCACGCTGCCACAATTTGAGTCAGAGGTCATGGGTTCTAATCCCTACTCCGCCGCTTGTCAGCTGTGACCTTGGGCAAGTCACTTAACTTCTCTGTGCCTCAGTTCCCTCATCTGTAAAAAGACTGAGCCCTACATGGGACAACCCGATTACCCTGCAATCCGGTGCTTAGAACAGTGATTGGCACGTTGTAAGCACGTAACAAATACCAACATTATTATTATTGACTTCTTTTTTTACTGGCCAAGCTAGAGGGCACATCTTGTTTGTTCTAACTAATAGCAAAAGAATCTGATTTACATTCCTTCTCCTCTCCCCTTCTCAACCATCCAAGGGTGGAGAGGTCACGAGTACTGAAATGCCCAACCACTGACCCTCAGGAGTAAGAAAGAGAGGCGACCAGCCTAAATGGCTTAAGAACTAGGTAATAATAATGTTGGTATTTGTTAAGCGCTTACTATGTGCCGAGCACTGTTCTAAGCGCTGGGGTAGACACAGGGGAATCAGGTTGTCCCACGTGAGGCTCACGGTCTTAATCCCCATTTTACAGATGAGGTAACTGAAGCACAGAGAAGTTAAGTGACTTGCCCAAAGTCACACAGCTGACAAGTGGCCAAGGCGGAATTCGAACCCATGACCTCTGACTCCAAAGCCCGTGCTCTTTCCACTGAGCCACGCTGCTTCTCTACTCGTGGCATGGATTAGCTCTCATCTTCCAAGTGGCAAATGCAAATCTCCCACCCAGGATTCAGAGTATCACGATAGCGGTGGCTCACTCTGCAGCTTTGCACGCATTCGAGACTGCCTGTGAAAGAGTCACTGTTATTTTCAGTGTCACATGTTAAGAGCATTTGGGCATCAACTGCTGTTCTCTTCACAAACTATGAGCACTAGAAATGTTAATCATGTTAAATCATACCTCAGCTGTAAAAGCAATTTAGGTCTGCTTTTCCCATTACGGCTATTTTCCCTTGTTTCTCCAGGGCTCTGGCTGTTGCAAAATGATGCCATTTTCGGATACTTTTATTTTAAATTCACAGAGCGCTTTTATAAGTCTCCATGAATCGTTGTAGATCTTTTTCATCACCTATCACCTCTTGCATCTTTAATTACCCACATTCAGTGGCCATGGCACATAATAAGCACTTAACAAATACCATAATTAAAGTAAATGGATTCTTTGTTTCCTCTAGCAGGTTTTGTGTAAAGTGTCCTCTGATGCTTTTTTTTGAGGGGGAGGTGCAGGGGAGGTGGTATTTAAGTGCTTATTATGTGCCAGGCACTGTACTAATTGCTGGAGTAGATACAAGCTAATCAGGTTGGACCAAGTCCATGTCTGCATGAGGCTCACAGTATTAGTTCCCATTTTACAGATGAGGTAACTGAGGCTCAGAGAAGTTAAATGACTTGCCTAAACACAGCAGATGAAGGGGTGGAGTAAGGAAGTGCTTAGTACAGTGCTCTGCACATAGTAAGCGCTCAATAAGCACGATGGAATGAATGATTAGAACACAAGTCAATCGATAAATACTATAGATTGAGAGCTGCTTATGTGCAGAGCACTCTACTAAGTGCTTGGGAGAGTTCAGTAGAGTTAGACACATTCCCTGCCCATAACAAGCTTACAGTCTAGAGGGGGAGACAGGCATTAATATAAATAAATAATTTTAGAATAGATAATTTGATGATTTAGCCCCCTGAGGTAAAGGGACCATGTCTAATTCCTACCTCGGTGTTCTCTCCCAATCTTTAGTACAGCGCTCAGCACCCAGTAAACGCTTAATAAATGTTAGCGTAATCGTCAGTGATATTTATTGAGGGGTTACTGTGCAGTGCACTGTACTAAGCGCTTGGGAGAGTACAATTCAACAAAGTTGGAGACCCTTTCCCTGCCTACAGTGAGTTTACAGTCTCGATGGGAGATAGTAGAAAGAGCAGCAGTAGGAACACTATTAACTATAGCATGGAGTGGTGGATAGAGCTGAGCCTGGGAGTCAGAAGGTCAAACGTTCTCATCCTGGCTCTGTCACTTGTCTGCTGTGTGACCGTGGACAAGTCACTTCACTTCTTTGTGCTTCAGTGACCTCATCTGTAAAATGGGGATTGAGACTGTGAGCCCTCTTTGGGACAAGGGATTCTGTCCAACCCGATTTGCTTCTATTTCTCCCCCCTCCCCCACCCCCCAGCGCTTAGTACAGTGCCTGGCACATAGTAAGCACTTAACAAATACTATTATTATTATTACTACTGGAAATACAACAATGAAATAGGAAAGACATTACCTATCTTTAAGTGCCACACATCTCTTCCCTGCCATCTTTCTGAGAAGCTGGTGCTTTGATCAGCTAGCAAGTGCAATGATTTTGTTGGAAATCAGTGACAGCAGGCTTCGATCAAGATATGGTATTTTCATCTTCGGGGAGGATGGCGGAGCGAGGAGCTTGGCGTAAGCGATTTAAAATATGGAGAGAAAATGAACTAACCAAATGTCTTGATCAAGATGTGTCAGTCATCCTCCCCCGTGGGGACATGAAAGGAAAGGAAAACTGGAAGAGGGAAACAACTCATTTTTATTAATCATTTTATTTGTTTCTCGCAAGCCAACTTCCATCATAAAGTTTCCAAGAGGAATGCCTTAATCACGTGTGAGAACACACCCAGTTCTATAAGGTAGGGCTTGTGTTTTCGCAGAACTTTGCATTAAGGGAAACGGGCTGCAGTCCTCGCTGCGTTCACGTGCCCAAGCCGTTTCTCCTGATGGCGTGTTACCCTGGAGCCAGACTGGTACACGTGGTAGGAAAAAACTTTCTTAATTCTGCTGCCGCGTTCCGGCCAAAATGGCCATTGAAAACATGCGTTCTGGCAGAAAGGAGAGCTGCATAGCAAACCAATCTTCTCGTCTCTCTGTTGACAAATGGAAGGTATTTTGATGAGTTTCGTAAAACCGGCACTTATGCCCCTATCTGTAACTTATATTAATGTCTGTTTCTCCCTCTAGACAGTAAGCTCCTTGTGGCCAGGGAACGTGTTGGTTTACTCTTAGATTGTACTCTCCGATGCGCTTAGTACAGTGCTCTGCACATAGTAAGAGCTCAATAAATACAATACAAGGTGGTGGAAGGCAGAGGAGGAGGTCAGGTTGTTGCTGTTGTTGTTTTTGGTATTTTAGCCCAAACTAGGCCCTATAGGAAGCACTAGGGAGATATGAGCTAATCATTTTGGACCGAGTGTCCGTCCCATGTGGGCTCACAGTCTTAATCCCCATTCTACAGGTGAGGTAACTGAGGCCCAGTGAAGTGACTTGCCCAAGACTCCCTGGTTTTTGACCTTGTGCCCTAATCTTAAGGATTTGTGATCTTTTCCTATCATTCGTACCAAGGAAGTCAGTGAGGAGTATTCAAATGACCTTTCTTTCTCAACTTCATGTGATGTTACTTTGCTAGGAGGGCAAGGAGGCAGTGTGGTCTAGTGGAAAGAGCACAAGTTTAGGAATTGAGACCCATGCTCTAATCCCAATTCTGCCACTTGCCTGCTCTGTCCCTCTGTGCCTCAGTTTCTTTGTCTTTAAAGGGGGATAAACAATCCAATCTCCCTCCTAGACAGAGGGCCTGAGGGGGAAGGGACAAGAACAGCATTTGATAAAATAAGAATTATCATTATAGTACTGTGAAGTGTTTTACTTTGTGCCAAGCGCTATGCGAAACGCTGGGGCAGATACACGTGAATTAGGTCGGTAGAGGAGGGAGAAGAAGAATAGAATCCCCACTTTACAGATGAAGAAACTGAGGCACAGATAAGACAAGTGACTTTCTCAGTCACACAGTAGGCAAGTGGCAGTATCAGGATTAGAACCAAGTACTTTTACTCGCAGGCCGGTGCTCTCTCTACTAGGCCACACTGCTTCTGATTATTTTGTTTCCATAGTGAGCACTTAATACATACCATTTGGAAAAAAAAAGGATGCTTTATCCTTAGAATCTCGGGTATTCAGAGGAAGACATATTACTTGCTCAGAACACAGATTTGGCGACAAACTTTGTATAGCAGTGGATTCAGCTGCCCAGCTTAAAGATAATTCTGTCACCACCATTCATTTTGCTTTTGTTTAATGTGGTAAACTCTGCCCCTTGTCTGCTCTGAGGATCCAGCAATTTCTCTGCAGCTCAAGTGCAGCGAAGAATTGAAGTCATTGCCTTGGGAATTTAGGCAAAAGCTCTTCTCTATATG
This sequence comes from Ornithorhynchus anatinus, assembly GCF_004115215.2. NCBI lineage: Eukaryota > Metazoa > Chordata > Mammalia > Monotremata > Ornithorhynchidae > Ornithorhynchus > Ornithorhynchus anatinus. Next base: position 11,806,423 of record NC_041732.1, on the reverse strand, counting down.
AATGAGCTGGGAAACAACCTCAATTTCTGGCTTTATGGTGACTGTGGAGATGTGCTCCAACAGTGATTCCATAGACTCCCCCAGATCAACCAAAAGAAGCATTATAATAAGTGCTTACTATATGCCAAGCATAGTACTAAATGCTGGGGTAAAAACGAGACAATCCGGTCCCACTTGGGGCTCACAGTCTGAGGGAGGACAGATATTGAATCCCCACTCTGCAGATGACAGAACTGAGACCGAGAAAAGTGAAGTGACTTACCCAAGGTCACACAGCTAATTAGGAACCAGGATTAGAACCCAAGTCCTCCAACTCATAGATCTGTGCTCTCCACTAGGCCACGCTGCTTCTCTAGCATGAGCAGTGTTGGGCTAGGAATGGGATCCAAACACAGTGGAATCAACTTGGCCAGGATTTCAATCTGATAAGGATTGTATTGGGAGATCTTCTACGAGTAGGTTTGATTGGAGTTTTGTTGTTATGCGCTGGTTTTAAAAACTCCAAACAATGGGGAAATAGCAATAGCTTCTTTTCAGCAAGCCAGCCATTACTGTCTTAATCGCCTTGTCAAGACCCATTTATGGTTTACGAGGCATCCCTTCTGAGTTGTTAAAATCTCTTTCTCAACACTGCAGGGAATGCATTATTTATCTTGCCCATTAATTTCATGTTGGTTTATGATACAAGTTGGTTCAGCCCCCTGGATTGCGCGCTTCAAATATTCTTTCCAAGAAAAAGAACCATTAAAAAAAAGTATTAAAAACATCCATAAAAGAGCGGAAATATTCAAAAGGCAGCCTGATAGAAAGGAGAGTACGTTCTATACGGCATCTATCGTCTCGAAAACTGACCTAAGTCGGCAGTGTCAAATTTTGTATTCACTGAAAGATAAAGACTAGGAAACAACACACTGAGCCTTAGCCAAGAGATCAGATTTGCTTAACGAGTAGTATGCTGGGAATGCTGATTTAAAACCCTTTATTTTTAGAAACGTCAGTGGTTCAGCAAAGGCCTTTCCTCCTGGAGGCTTTATATGGCAGTGGCCCATTATTTAGTGAGGATGAAAATGGGCATCACGTATGCTGGTTCAAACCAAAACCTTTGAACCCTGTGCTAAAATGGAGTAGACTGCACAGGGTGAGGAAAATAAAGGCAAGCCCCATCCAGCATAGTCAAACAAATACCACTCCTTTCCACATCACCCCTGCTCTTGGATTTGCTTCCTTTATTTACCCCTCCCTCAGCCCCACAACACTTACGTACATATCCATAAGTTATATTAAAATCCATCTCCCCCTCTAGACCGTAAGCTTCTTGTGGGCAGGGAACCCGCCTACCAGCTCTGTTACATCACACTCTCCCAAGCATTTAGTATGGTGCTCTGTACACAGTAAGTGCTCAATAAATATTGAAATCGATTCTCTGTGAGAATCTCCAGCCACTGCATGAGCCAGAGAGAAACTGGGCCATGTTTAGCCCCTACCTGGAGGCTTTTAAAAAAATTTAAATGATATTTGTTAAGCGTTTACCATGTCCCAGGTTCACAGTCCATGGCTCACGTGGGGCTCACAGTCCGAATTCCCATCTCACAGATGAGCTGAGACAAGGAGAAGTTAAATGATTTGCCCAAGGTCACACAGCAGACAAGTGACTCCCAGGCTGGTGCTCCTTCCACTAGGACGTGCTGCTTCTCTTTGGAGTTACCAAAACAACTCGGGTCCCTCTTGGTAGTATGCATTCTTGTGAGACTGGGAAGAAAAGAAGGATCAGGGCAGATGAAAGCGTAGCAGCCCTCCCTAGGATTTTTGAGGGCCAGCAGAGAGGTTTGGTCTAATCCTGTGGAGATTGGGGAAGCAGCATGACGTAGTGAATAGGGCACGGACCTGGGAGTCGGGAGATCGTGGGTTCTGATTCTGGCTCTGCCACTTGTCTGTTGTGTGACCTTGGGAAAGTCACTTCACTTCTCTGTGCCTCAGTTACCTTATCTGTCAAATGGGGATTGAGACTGTGAGCCTTGTGTGGGACAAGGACTGTGTCCAACCTGATTTGTTTTTATAATAATAAAAATGTTGGTATTAAGCGCTTACTATGTGCCGAGCACTGTTCTAAGCGCTGGGGTAGATACAGGGTAATCAGATTGTCCCATGTGAGGCTCACAGTTAATCCCCATTTTACAGATGAGGTAACCGAGGCACAGAGAATTTAAGTGACTTGCCCACAGTCACACAGCTGACAAGTGGCAGAGCTGGGATTCAAACTCATGACCTCTGACTCCCAAGCCCGTGCTCTTTCCACTGAGTCACACTGCCACCCCAACACTTACTAAGGTGCCTAGTACGTAGTAAGCGCTTAACCAATTCCATTATTATTATTATTATTGGAGTTATAATGCCCTCAGCAAGCAGAAGCTCCTGTCTGAACGCCACAAGAAACCTGGCTGCCAACTTTTTTCTCTTGTTTTATGTTGTCTCCGACCCATAACCCCTCCATGGACCCTTCTCTCCCAAAACGCCCCACCTCCATCTACAATTCTTCTGGTAGTGGATTTTTCTCAGTAAAATTACAGAAGTGGTTTTCCACCGCAGCCTCCTGTGCAATAAATGCGAGTCTCCACCCTCGACTCTCTCCCGTGCCGCTGCTGCCCGGCACGGGTGAGTTTCGACTTGTGGCAGATGGCCTGCCACTCTCTAGCCACTGCCCAGGCTAGGAATAGAGCGGGTAGGCCTCTGCTTGACTCCCCCTCCTGTAGTCGAGACTGGTAGAGGACCGGAAACTCTGAAGGTCCCATCCTGAGAGGAGGCCTCAGACATTACCCCAGTGCAAATCCTCTGGTTTCTTACTCTTCCCAAGAACCTAGCCAAAGGGCATACAGGAAGTCAAGGTTACCTTTGCTTGGGAGATTCATTCATTCAGTAGTATTTATTGAGCGCTACTATGTGCAGAGCACCGTACTAAGCGGTTGGAATATACAATTTTCGGCAACAGATGGAGACAATCCCTGCCCAATGATGGGCTTACAGTCTAATCGGGAGAGAGAGATGGACAAAAACAAGATAACATAATCACGATAAATAGAATCAAGGGGATGTAGGCCTCATTAACAAAATAAGTAGGGTAATAAAAATATATACAAATGAGCGCAGTGCCGAGGGGAGGGGAAGGGAGAGGGGGAGGAGCAGAGGGAAAGGGAGCTTAGCTGAGGGGAGGTGAAAGGGGGAAAGGGGAGGGAGCAGAGGGCGGAGAGGGACCAGAGAGGGAGCAGAGGGTAATAATAATAATAATAATAATAATAGTAATGTTATTTGTTAAGCGCTTACTATGTGCAGAGCACTGTTCTAAGCGCTGGGGTAGACAAAGGGTAATCAGGTTGCCCCACGTGAGGCTCACAGTTCATCCCCATTTTACAGATGAGGTAACTGAGGCACAGAGAAGTTAAGTGACTTGCCCCCCGTCACACAGCTGACAAGTGGCAGAGCCAGGAGTCGAACCCATGACCCCTGACTCCGAAGCCCAGGCTCTTTCCACTGAGCCACACTGCTTCCCAAAGCAGCAAAGGGTAAAGGGGAAAGGGGAAGCTCAGTCTGGGAAGGCCTCTCGGAGGAGGTGAGCTCTCAGTAGGGCTTTGAAGAGGGGAAGAGAGTGAGTTTGGCAGAGGTGAGGAGGGAGGGCGTTCCAAGACGGCGGGAGGACGTGGGCCAGGGGTCGACGGCGGGATAGGCGTGAACGGGGGTGAGGAGGTGGGCGGCAGAGGAGCGGACCGTGCGGGGTGGGCAGTAGAAAGAAGGGAGGAGAGGTAGTAGGTGGCAAGGTGACGGAGAGCCTTGAAGCCCAGAGTGAGAAGTTCCAGCGCTTAGAACAGTGCTCGGCACATAGTAAGCGCTTAACAAATACCAACATTATTATTGTTTCGTGCGGAGGTTGATAGGCAATCCTGGAGGTTTTTAAGGAGGGGAGTGACATGCCCAGAGAGTTTCTGTAGGAAGATGTCCCTTTATGACTTTGGGAAGTGGCTTAATGAGATCTGTCCTTTCACCGTCGGGTGGGTTATTCGGGCCGTGCCTTGAAGTTGGATTAACCAATCCTAAGTGAGCAGTCGCCAGGTTATGCCCTCCCCCTTCTCGGACAACTGGCCATCTTAGAATGGCAACCGGACCTGGAATGAAACTCGCCCACCCTGTTACATCTTTCTGTAATTTTTTTCACGTCTGTCCGCCCAGAAGAGCGCCAGCTCCTTGTGGACAGGCAGTGTGTCTACCAACTCGGTTTTATTGTACTCTCCCAAGTGCTTACTACAGTGCTCTGCACCCCATGGACACTCAGTAATTACCAATGATGGATCTGTGGATCGGTCCCCCCCTGGAGACTCCCCTCAATAAATTCTCTTGAGGAGGATGATCGATCAATTGATTATTAAGCACATACTATGTGCAGAACACTGTACCAAGCACTTGGAAGAGGACACTATAACAGAGTCGGCCGACACGTTCCCTGCCCGAAACGAGCTTGCCGTCCACGTGGGGAGACAGATGTTACTAGAAACTATGAGCGGTGTGGCTTAGAGGAAGGAGCACGGGCTTGGGAGTCAGAGGTTGTGAGTTCTAATCCTGACTTCACCACATGTCAGCTGTGTGACTTTGGGCAAGTCACTTCACTTCTCTGTGCCTTGGTTACCTCATCTGTAAAATGGGGATTAAGACTGTGAGCCCCATGGGGGACAACCTGATTTCCTTGTATTTACCCCGGTGCTTAGAACAGTGCTTGGCACAGAGTAAGGCTTAACAAATACCATCATTATTATTATTATTATTATTAGAGCACTACCAGATGGGGAACAGGCCTGCTGAAAACTGGACGAATCTGCACCCTGCTTGAAGAACAGTAAAAGACTTGAGAATTGAATACCCTTTTCTTTCACTTCCAGGTTCCTAAAATCCACTGAGCACAGTTAGCCTCAGCTTCCCTATGGTCCCAGCATTAGCTGTGGTCTAACAGTAAGGATTTTTGATTTTTGCATTTCATAAGCTTTTCTAAAATGCAATGAGACATTTTCATTTTTGTTTTAAATGATGCCTGGATTTGTTCCCCTTTCCTTACATGTCTGTTACCAACCCACTCCCACCACCGCCCTCAGATTTTTAGACTATTATCTATGATGATACATGGCTTAGTGGAAAGAGCACGGGCTTGGGAGACAGGGGTCATGGGTTCTAATCCCGACTCTGCCACTTGTCTGCTGTGTGACCTTGGGCAAGTCATTTAACTTTCTGTGCTTCAGTTATCTCATCTGTAAAAATAGGAATTAAAAAATGTGAGCCCCACGTGGAACAATCTGATTACCCTGTATCTACCCCAGCGCTTAGAACAGTGCTCTGCACATAGTAAGTGCTTAACAAATACCATTATTATTATTACTGAGATGGTGAAGTGCTTATTATGTGCCATACTAAGCGCTGGGGTGGATTCAGGATCATCAGGTCAAACATAGTCCCCATCCTACATGGGGCTCACAGTCTGTGGAGGAGGGAGCACAAGTGTTGAATCCCCATTTTATAATGAGGAAACTGAGGCCCAGAGAATTGAAGTGACTTGCCCACGGTCACACCGAAGGCCAATGGCGGTCAGGATTAGAACCCAGGTCCACTAACTCTCAGCCTATGCTTTTTCCACTAGCCCCTCCATGTAGATCTTTCCAATGCTTAATGTTTTACATATGGCAAGCATTTAATATTACCACAACTATTACAGATAATACTGAATTTTAAAACCGACTGGCCCACCGTGACCGCAACCAGAGACAGTAGTGCTCATATAGATGTTAAATCTTAGATAATGGGGTAATAGGAATCTTCTTTAGTTCTTGTCAGAGCCATAATCGCCTTTGGTACTATCAGCCTGAGTGAATTACGTAGATTGGTATTATTTTTTAAATCAAGTTTTCTATTCATTACATTGTGGTGCTGGAACTCATGTTTTCATTACACCATTTGTGGAGAAGCAGCATGCATAGTGGATAAAGCACGGGCCTGGGAATCGGAAGGTCATGGGTTCTAATGCCGGCTACGCCTCTTGTCTGCTGTGTGACCGTGAGCAAGTCACTTCACTTCTCTGTACCTCAGTTCCCTCATCTGTAAAATAATAACAATGTTGGTATTTCTTAAGCGTTAACTTTGTGCCAAGCACTGTTCTAAGCACTGGAGTAGACACAAGGTAATCAGATTGTCCCATATAGGGCTCACAGTCTTCATCCCCATTTTACAGATGAGGTAACTGAGGCACGGAGAAGTGAAGTGACTTGCCTGAGGTCATACAGCCGACAAGCGGCGGAGCCGGGATTAGAATGGAAAATGGGGATTGAGACTGTGAGCCCCACGTGGGACGGGGACTGAGTCCAACCCGATTTGCTTGTAACCATCCCAGTGCTTAGTACAGTGCCTGGCACATAGTAAGTGCTTCACAAATATCAGAACGATTATTACTATATAACATTATAGAAGAATTAGGAAGTGTTCTTCGACACCGTGAGTCTGTTCAGCTATAGTTCACTCCACAAATTGGCAGAACTAGATTTTGTTTCCAGCACTCCTCAGCCATAAAGTACCATTCAGTACTTTGTGTTCCTCTGTGGTATAGCCATTTATTTAATAAAATAAGATGATGGGTGGCAAGGACATAAAGCATCCCTTTAGTTCCTTGTGTTCTTCTTTTGTGGTTTCGTACCTTCACAGTCCAGGTAGACCCACGATACAGCCGTGATGTATCCCTCGAAAATTTGGGTCTAGCATGATTGACTTTATCTTAGGGTGAGTTTTCCAGAACCAGCCATGACGTGATGACTGGACAATACAGGGAAGTAAAAATGACATTATAAATCCCTTCCCGATATGCTCTTTTTAAAATGTAATCCTCTCCCCAGTTTGTAAGTTTTTTCCTATTCCCCCGTGCCTCAAATCTGTCCCCTTCTTGTCACTATGAGTTTTTTTTTACTTCACAGCAGCAGCTGTTGCTGCGACCATCCATCACATTCTCCTTCTTTAAGCTCATTGTGGGCAGGGAACATGCCTACCAACTCTCTTGTATTCTGCTCTCTCAAGCACTGCGCAGAGTAAGTGCTCAATAAATACTATTGATTGATTGATTTACCCCTGCCCCTCCCAGCCCCAGACAGGAATGGGAATCATCATCACGATATTTGCTGAGCCCTTACTATGTGCCGGGCACTGTACTAAGCACTGGGGTACAAACAAGGCAATTGATTAGACAGAGTCCTTGTCCCACATAGGGCTCACAGTCTTAACCCCCCATTTCACAGATGAGGTAAGTGAGGCAAAGAGTGAAGTGACTTGCCGAAGTTCACCCAGCAGGCAAGTGGCGGGGCTGGGATTTGAACCCAGGTCTTCTGGCTCCCATACCCGTGCTTTATCCACTAGTCTATGCTGCTTCCCATTCATTTCTTCACCTTTCATTTCTTCAATCCATTGCTTGCCCAACCCACTCAATCCCATGGAGAAGCCGGCTGGCCTAGTGCAAAGCGCACTGACCCGGGAGTTGGACAACCTGGGTTCTCATCCTGGTTCTACTACCTCCCTGCCCTTGGGACCTGGAGCGAGTCTCTTCACTTCTCTACGTCCCTTTTTCCATTTATAAAATGGGATTCAATACTTGTTGTACCTTCCACAGAGCCCTGGGTGGGCTCTCTATCCCAGTGTTTAGTACATATCTTTTATTGCTATTGTTCTTGTCTGTCCGTCTCCCCCAATTAGACCGTAAGCCCGTCAAAGGGCAGGGACTGTCTCTATCTGTTACCGATTTGTACATTCCAAGCGCTTCGTACAGTGCTCTGCACCTAGTAAGCGCTCAATAAATACAACTGAATGAATGAATGAGTAGTAATAATAATGTTGGTATTTAAGCGCTTACTATGTGCAGAGCACTGTTCTAAGCGCTGGGGTAGACATAGGGCAATCAGGTTGTCCCACATGGGGCTCACAGTCTTAATCCCCATTTTACAGATGAGGTAACTGAGGCCCAGAGAAGTGAAGTGACTTGCCCACCGTCACACACAGTGCTTGGCCCAGAGTAAATCCTTAACACTAAGGTTAAGTGAAATAAATGTTTCTCCCCACATTTCTCCCCATATTCTAATAATACTCTAAATAATATTAATTGAGGTACTTGTTAAGCTCTATGTGCCAGGCACTGTTCTAAGCACTGAGGTAGATACAAATTTGTCATGTAGCAGTTTCACTAATACAGCGAAATAATCACCAATATCCAAATGAGAAATATCAGCTCACTAGGGATGAGTTTAGTTCTCCTTTCCTATGGAAGAACATATTGAAGAAGTGAAAGTGATTCAACCACTTGTGTGCTGTGTGACCTTGGGCAAGTTAGTTCAGTTCTCTGAGCCTCAGTTTCCTCATCTGTAAAATGGGGACATGGACTGTGTTTAACCTGATTGTCTTGTATCTACCCCTGTGCTTAGTATAGTGGTTGGCACATAGCAAGCACTTAACAAATACCTTAAAAAAAACCATTAAAAAAGGATGATTTCTGAGCTGTTTAATCTTATGAATATAGCTACACTTTGATAGCGTTTGCTAGATTAATGCCATTATTTTTGTTAAAATGGGTTCACTAGTGATTTTTTTTTCTCAAAATAATCCAAAATCCTATTGGTTATAGGTTTGCCACAAACATGGAAAATCTGGGTCATTTTCCTAGTTTAATATTAATATCTCCAACAAAACTCATCTTCCCAATCAATCAATAGTATTTATTACCTTCCTATTGGGTACAGAGCACTATATTCGGAGCTTGGGAGAGTAGAATCCCTAGTGATTAATAATAATGGTATTTGTTAAGCGCTTACTATGTGCAAAGCACTATTCTAAACGCTTGGGGGGGGGAATACAAGATGGTCAAGTTGTCCTACCTGGGACTCACAGTTTTTAATCCCCATTTAACAGATGAGGTAACTGAGGCACAGAGAAGTGAAGTGACTTGCCCAAAGTCATACAGCTGGCAAGCAGCGGAGTCAGGGTTAGAACCCATGACCTCTGACTCCCAAGCATGGGTTCTTTCCACTGAGCCATGCTGCTTCACCTCTGATGAACTGGTAGCTTGAAAGTGCATCCGCATTCTTAATGCACAAGGTACTCAAGAGATCAAGGGGTAAAAAAAAAAAAGTGAATCCAAAGAAGGATCAGAGGCCAAGTAACCTCCTCCCACTCATTCCTAAAACAGGTAAAAAACCGTTTGTGTCCATTAAAGAATAAATAATCATCCTGACTTTAAAAATAGCCTTAACATTTCCAAATCACCTGTTCTTTGCCTTGCCAATGCGGTTTATTCTTTCAGAATGAAACACTTTCTGTTTAATATCATTACCACTACTCTGGAGGAAAAAAAATATTTCCATCTGTCATGCATGCGTGAGAGAGTTGAGAATTAATTTCACTGGGCAGAAAAAGGGCAAGTTAAAAGCCAGAGACTCAGAACAATTCAATAATTTCCTTATGAGTGAAGTGAATTGATTTTTAAGTTCACACACAAGGCGTTGGGCATTTGAGAGGAAAATGAGGGTGTGCATATTTATCGCCATATTAATGTGATTTTTTTCATGCTAGTTCTTCCACCTTCAAAGTAATGAAACCACCTTTCATTTCTGAAATTCTCAGATAGAAAAGCAAGTGCACTGTCTAAGAAGTAATTTAGGTGCATTAATTGATTATAGGAGGCAAGCTACAGGAAATTTTTGAACAAAGAAAAAGTACAGATTTAGCCCCAAAAGCTCAAGTATAATGAATGTATTCAGTTCCCCTTTAGATAAAAATGTTCCCCTGAAAGGGAAAATAAAATTCTCCAACCAATTACAATACCTTTAATGCACATGAATGCAAGCTGTGGTTTCAGTGAGTGAAAGGTATCCCAAATCAATCACTCAATCATATTTGAGTGCTTACTTTGTGCAGATTTTGGGAGAGTTCAGTATAACAGACTTGGTAGACATATCCCCTGCCCACAATAAGCTTACAGTCTAGAGGGGAATACAGACTTTAATGTAAATAAATACATTATGGATATGTACATTAAAAAAAGCTATTTAAGTGCTTACTATATCCCAAGCACTGTTCTAAGTGCTGGGGTAGATACAAGGCTATCCTACGTAGAGCTCATAGTCTTAATCCCCATTTTATAGAAGAGGTAACTGAGGCACAGAGAAATTAAATGACTTCTCCAAAGTCACACAGCTGACAACGGGCAGAGCAGGATTAGAACCCAAGTCCGTGCTCTTTCCATTAAGCCACCCTGCTTAAAATGTTATATGTTCTTACCAACTCCAGCCCAGTGTTGGGCAACTCATCGGGGTTACCAGGGACGCAGTCCTCAATGCTTAATAGTGTCTGGAACATAGTGCTTAACAAATACCATTCTTCTTCCTCTTATTATTATTATTAATGTGATTATTAAGAAAATTGGGACCCTCACTTTAGTGCTCATTCAAAAACTACCATACTTTTGTCTGGGGAAAAAGCATCGCCTAGTGGGCAGAACATGGGCCTGGGAGTCAGCGGACCAGGGATCTAATCCTGACTCCACCAATTGTCTGCTGTGTGACCTTGGACACGTCACTTAAATTCTCTGTGCTTCAGTTACCTCATCGGTAAAATGGGGATTAAAACTATGAGCCCCATGTGGGACGTGGACTGTGTCCAATCTGCTTAGCTTGTATCTACCCCAACAGTCAGTACAATGCCTGTCACATATAAGCGCTTAAATACCAATAATAGTAATGCCAATGCCAGTAATAATAATAATAATAATAATGATCTGGATTGACCCATCATCTTAACTCTAAAGCAAACAAGCTAAAAATCATGGGAGAGCTCAATGTAAGAATACATTAACTTCTCTCTGTGCCTCAGTTACCTCATCTGTAAAATGGGGATTAAGACTGAGAGTCCCATGTGGGACAACCTGATTACTTTATATCTATCCCAGCGCTTAGAACAGTGCTTGGCACATAGTAAGCGTTTAACAAATACATTATTATTATAGTGATGCCAAAACATGGAAAAAAAAGTCAAATCCCATAGAATTAGAAAGCTAAATAGCAACAACCTACTTCTGTTCCCAGACTGTACCATACTCTCTTAAGTGCTTAGTACAGTGGACTGCACACAGTAGGTGTTCAATAAATTTGGCTGATAATGATTTTCGAGACCATTCTGCAAGAGAATGAGATGGGGAAAGCCAATAAAAGGAAATATGAAAAAGAATGAGTATGCTTAATGCTTCCCAGGGACTGTGACAAAATGTGACATTTCATCTATCTTGCTGCTAATTGCTCACTCAGTGACTTTCCTCTGGTCTCCTTCATATCTGACAGGCCACCATTTTCCCTGCCTTCAAAGTCTTATTAAAATAATAATAATGTTGGTATTTGTTAAGCGCTTACTACGTGCAGAGCACTGTTCTAAGCGCCGGGGTAGATACTGGCTAATCAGATTGTCCCACGTGAGGCTCACAGTTAATCTCCGTTTTACAGATGAGGGAACTGAGGCACAGAGAAGTTAAGTGAACTGCCCACAGTCACACAGCTGCCAAGTGGCAAAGCCGGAATTCGAACCCATGATCCCTGACTCCCAAGCCCGTGCTCTTCCCACTGAGCCATGAAGGGTCTCTGCATCACCCTTGCAGTTGAATTTTATGTCCCTTATTCACCCCACTCTCAGCTGCACAACACTTACATTTTTATCTATAATTTATTTTAATGCCTGTCTCCCTTTCTAGACTGTGAACTCTGGACAGGAAACATGTCTCCCAATCTGTTGTACTCAATGAAGTACTTAGTAATAATAATAATAATAATGACAGTGATACTTGTCAAGTGCTTACTATGTGTCAAGCACTGCATTAGGCACTGAGGTAGATACAAGATAATCAGGTTGGATACAAGCCATATCCCACATGGACTCACAGTCTTAATCCTCATTTTACAGATGAAGTAACTGAAGCACAGACAAGTTAAGCGGCTCACCTAAGGTCACACAGCAGACAAGTGGCAGAGCTGGGATTAGAAGATTAGGGAAGCAGCGTGGCTCAGTGGAAAAGAGCCTGGGCTTCGGACTCAGAGGTCATGAGTTCAACACTCGACTCTGCCACTTATCAGCTGTGTGACTGTGGGCAAGTCAGTTAACTTCTCTGTGCCTCAGTTCCCTCATCTGTAAAATGGGGATTAACTATGAGCCTCACGTGGGACAACCTTATTACCCTGTATCTACCCCAGCGCTTAGAACAGTGCTCTGCACATAGTAAGCGTTTAACAAATACCAACATTAGCATTATTATTATTATTATTAGAACCCAGGTCCTCTGTGCTCCGTGCACTCAGTACATACCACTGATTGATTACTTCCTCAACTGAAAAGGAGGCTTCCTAAAAAATGGAGGAAGTGTGCTCTAAGAGGGAAAGAAAACCAAGATCTTTAAACCAGTCTCTTCCTCTTCCTCCTTCAGGTCCCTAAATGAGTTTTTCAAATTGGGTGGTGCTTGGAATTTTAAAAAAACCACCTCTGACCATATGGGTGAATCTGGAGAGTTGATGCAAGGCGGAGGTGCTTATATTCATTCATGGTGCATATTTCTGGCAAATCAGTGATTTTTTTTTTTTGTAAGTATTGTTCCCAGGTTTATTGGCCCATTGATTTTTAACAAGTAACTGAGAATCAAAGAATGGCAGGAAGACAAAGAATATATTCAGTGGATTTATAGTTAAAGGGGTGTAAGACAGCAAATGACTACCAATATCCAGAAGGCTCTTCAGATCCAGAATGTCTCAACTACTATGTTAACCTACTCTCAAAATGGTAATAAAGTGTTTGCCATTTGCAGCTTTTAAAATTACTTTATTAAGCTAGAAAGCTCTTAAAATGCCAGTTTTCAAGCTGCCACCAGCTTGTAGCAGAACTAGAATTGGCTTAGTGACATAAATTTCACATTTTAAACTTTCAGAAAAATTATTTTAAAATGTGAAATTTAACAATGAACCTGTACTTTTTTTTTTAAAAAAAAAAGGCTGTACCTTTCTTCAATATTTAAAAACAATCTCTTTGTCTAAGATAGCTATTTAACAATCAATTTTCTTTTTATTTGATTTAATAATAATGTTGGTATTCGTTAAGCGCTTACTATGTGCCGAGCACTGTTCTAAGCGCTGGGGTAGACACAGGGGAATCAGGTTGTCCCACGTGGGGCTCACAGTCTTAATCCCCATTTTACAGATGAGGTAACTTAGGCACCGAGAAGTTAAGTGACTTGCCCAAAGTCACACAGCTGACAAGTGGCAGAGCCAGGATTCGAACCCATGACCTCTGACTCCAAAGCCTGTGCTCTTTCCACTGAGCCACACTGCTTCTCTGCTGCTGCTGCTTTAATATTTTATAGTCTCCAACTTTTGGCTATTTTCCCTTTATTTTTGGTTTTTGTATACTAGATTAAATTGAGAGCAAAAGACCAGGATATTTTTAGTAAATAAAGCTTTATTCAATTCTACATTTAATAGCAATATTAACTGCATTGATTGGAGTCCTTGTCTTCAGAATCCAGTACTAGCTAATAATAAAAAAAAAGATTACAAAAAGGAATTATTCACAACTCTACGAGTGCTTGTTGGGCTAGGTGGGATCTATTTGAAATAATCTCTAAAAGCCATTTAAAAAGGAGTTATTAGTTCAGTAATGTCCACTTATGATTAATTTCACCAGTAGGATGTGTCTTTTGTTATTTACTCATCAAAATGAGCTATGAAACTTAGAGAAGAGCAGGAGCCTGCAATAGGTCAATCTTTTGAACACAGATTATTTTCTCTAATACAGTATTGTTGGGCTCCATATTTTCTCATCATTGTCCAAGTTTTCCTTGTCTTGACTCCGTGACTCTAAGGATCAGGGTTCCTCCCTTCACCTCTTCATTCATTTGATCGTATTGAGAGCTTACTGTCTGCAGAGCACTGTACTGATAACCTCAAACCGCCGAGACCAGCATCCTCTCAGCCTCCCCAGGGCTAACTCGCACAGCATGGCTTTAAAAAAAAAAAATCATATGTACAGATTCTTTCGTAATTTAAAAAAATCTATTTTATTATAGTGCTTCCTTGCATATAATAATGCGAATAATATAATAATCCTACTGAGCTCACCTCCTTCAAGAGGCCTTCCCAGACAGAGCTCCCCCCTTTTCCCTCTGCTCCTCCCCCTTCCCCCTTCTTCTGCTCCTCCCCCTCCCCCATGCCCTCCCTTCACCACTGTGTTCATTTGTATATATTATTTATTAGCGTATTTATTTTGTTAATGAGGTGTACATCCCCTTGATTCAATTTATCGTGATAACGTTGTCTTGTTTTTGTTTCGTTCTGTTTCGCTCTGCCATCTGTTTCCCCCCCCCCCTTTAGACCGGGAGCCCGTCATTGGGCAGGGATTGTCTCTATCTAGTGCCGCATTGTACATTCCAAGCGCTTAGTACAGTGCTCTGCACATAGTAAGCGCTAATAAATAGTACTGAATGAATAATAGTACGCATGATGCCGTTTGAATTTCAGATAGCTTGGAAAGGTTTATAGATCGTAAGCTCGTTGTGGGCAGGAAACGTGTCGGTAATAGTGTTGTGTTGGACTCTCCCAAGTGCTTAGTACAGTGCTCTGCACACAGTAAGTGTTCAATAAATATGATTTTTTTGTACTAAGTGCTTAGGAGAGTGCAATATAACAATAAAAGACATATTACCTGCCCACAGTGAGCTTGTAGTCTAGAGCGGGAGACAGCCATTAATATAATTAAACTACAGATACATAGTGCTGTAGGGCTTGGAGGGGGATGAACAAAGGAAGCAAGTCAGGGGGACGCAGAGGGGAGTGGGTTAAGAGGAAAAGGGGGGCTTAGGGAAGGCTTCTTGGAGGAGATATGCCTTCAATAAGGCTTTGAAGGAGGGTGAAGTAATTGCCGGATTTGAGGAGGGAGGGCGTTTGAGGCCAAAGCAGGATGTGGGCGAGGGGTTGATGGCAAGATGGACGATTTTGAGGCACAGTGAGAAGGTTAGCATTAAAGGAGTGAAGTGTGTGGGCTGGGTTGTAGGAGGCAGGTAGTGAGGTGAGGGAGGAGGGGGCAAGGTAACTGACTGCTTTAAAGCCAAAGATAAGGAGTTTTTGCTTGATGCAGACGTGGTTGGGCAACCTCTGGAGTTTTTTGAGGACTGGAGAAACGTGTCCTGAATGTTTTTGCAGAAAAATGATCTGGGCAGCAGAGTGAAATATGGACTGGAGTGGGGAGGGCCAAGAGGCTGGGTGGTCAACAAGGAGGCTGATGCAGTAATCCAGGCAGGGCTGAGTGATTGTGTTAATGTGGAGGCAGTTGGATGGAGAGGAAAGGGTGGATTTTATTCATTCATTCATTCAATAGTATTTATTGAGCTCTTATTATGTGCAGAGCACTGTACTAAGCGCTTGGAATGTACAAATCGGTAACAGGTAGAGACAGTCCCTGCCCTTTGACGAGCTTACAGTCTAATGGGGGAGACAGACAAGAACAATGGCAATAAAATGTTACAGATATGTCTATTTGTATGGATGTCTGTCTCCCCACCTCTAGAATGTGAGCTCATTGTGTGCAGGGATTGTCGTTGCTTATTGTTGTATTGTACTTTCCCAGGTGCTTAGTACACACTCTGCACACAGTAAGCACTTAATAAATATGATCAAATGAATGTTTACATAAGTAAAGAAGTGCTATGGGATTGGAGGGGGGCGATGAATAAAGGGAGCAAGTCAGGGTTTTGCAGAAGGGAGTGGGAAAAGAGGAAAGGAGGGCTTGGTCAAAGAAGGTATTTTGAAGGAGGAGATATGCCTTGAATAAGGCTTTTTTGAAGGCAGGGGAGGAGAATTGTCTGTCAGATATGAGAGAGGGTGTTCCAGGCCAGAGGCAGGTTGTGGGTGAGAGGTTAGTGGTGAGACTGCACTAGCATAAGTTGCTCTCTTCCAGGTTCTTTGAATGCAATTAATTTTGCTGATTTCTCCTCTGGCATCACTTTTTCCTTTCTGTCCACCTATGTGAGAGAGGAGATATTTTCCCCTTTGAAATTTGCAGAAGAGAGGGAACAGAGGTAGGACAGCGCCTTGACAGATGTGAAAAAATCTTCCTGGAGCTAGACTGTAAGCTCGTTGTAAGCAGGGAACATGCCTTTCATCTCTGTTGTCCCCTTCCAAGCACTTAGTATAGTGGTCTGCACACTGTAAGCGCTCAAATATCACTGACTGAATGAATTTTGATGATTCAGGATCCATTAGCAGTCCCTGACACACTTTCTGAACCCAATGCCATCGCTTACATTACTTCCCTTTCCCATTCAGAAGAGCTGGAGGGCTTGAGATTCATTTATTTTTCACTTCTGCTATTAGACTGGGTATGTGGCGAAAAAGAAAAGGAGTAGGAAAAGGGGGCATTCGACTCAGCCCCTGGAGCTTCAGAAGCAGGCTCTGTAATTGCAATTCTAATGATGGTGTTTATTAAGCACTTACTATGTGCCAAGCACTGTTCTAAGCACTGGTGGGGGTGGGGAGGAATAAGGTAATCACATTGTCCCACGAGGGGTTCACAGACTTGATCCCCACTATATAGATGAGGGAACGGAGGCACAGAGAAGTGAAGTGACTTTCCTAAAGTCACACAGCTGGTAAGTGGTGGAGTGAGGATTAGAACCCATGACCTCTGATTCCCAAGCTCGTGCTCTTCCCATTATGACATGCTGCTTTTTCAAGCGAGCAACCTATGCTAGTGCAGTCTCTGCTCTGCTGGGGGACAAGTGGATTTGTGGAAGGACATTCTCGTCAGATGATCTTCATTCAAGAACAGAATCTGTGAGGAGCATCTCTAACCCTGGGCACCAAATCCAGCTGGGATACCTCTGTGGTGACAGGGATATAAATAGAGCTGTCCTTCGTTTTCAGAGCTGATGCCAACAGATGGACTCTATTCATGCGTGCCAGGATGACAAAGAACCGATGGGTGACTGATGTTCTCTTCTGCATTGTGGACACACAAAGATTCTAGTATTTTTTTTTGGATTACTCCCTGCCTTTATATAGAGTGTCTGTCTCTTGGCATCCTGATCTTTGGGAAACCCTTTTCTCAAGGTCATTACTCCTGACCAAGCTGGCCTGTCCACTGTGATAGACTCCTTACAACAGTACACTTTGGCATCACATTATTTGACAGTGTGCTTGACTAGATCTTTATTATTTTTTTAAATTCTGCTTTCTCCTTTTGTGTGTGTCCTCTTTCAGTTCACCATCTAGCAGCTGATTGAGTAATCCTACTATCCTCTATTCTCCTTACCCATGCCACCCAGTGAAACTGTGGTGCTGAGAATTGCCTCAGTGCTCAGAAGCTGATTTTCATTTCTTGATTTTTGTTGGTAATGTGGTCCTGCCAATTGAGTTGAATTTAGTTCAGTGGTGAGGCTGGTGCAAATAGGGCTAATCAATCAATCATTTATTGAGCACTTACTGTGTGCACTGTACTAAGCACTTAGGAGAGTACAATACAGCAGGGGTGGTAGACACATTCCCTGCCCACAAGGATCTTAGTCTACTAAGGCGGACACTGATATAAACAAATTACAGATACGTACATAAATGCTGTGAGGCTGAGGGTGGAGTGAATAGAGAGTGCAGATCCAAGTCCAAGGGTGACGCAGAAGGAAGAGGGAGTAGAGGAAATGAGGGCTTAGGCAGGGAAGGCTTCTTGGAGGAGATGTGATTTCAATAAGGCTTTGAAGGAGGGGAGAGTGGTGTCTGTTGGGCTAATTTAAATCAATACGCCTACCACTACATTTGGAATTTTTCCACCCTCAGGCTTTGCCATTCCCCTCTTATTTGCCTCACTGACCATCCCGGGCATCCCCACAGGTAGATAGAGGCAGTAAGGAAGCAGCACCACGTCCAACAGCCCTGCGGGAAGCAGCTGACCTTCTGACTGACTCCTTGTCCTCTCAGAGACGCACATATGCACAACCAAAATGCTCAAGTAAACGGCTTCCGGCCAATCATGAAATACATCGAAATGAACCATTTACCAATCTTTATTATGCCAAAGTGCCACTTAGGGTTTGGTAGGGAAATTCACATGGCACTTTGCCCAGCCACTGAGTAATACCGGCCCAGAGAAAGATCGCGGTTCTAGATTGCTTTTCAGAGAAACACTGATCTGTCACAGTACCTACCCCAAAAGCCGGATATTTTTATCAGCATTTCTTTCCTGAGGTTTGCTTTTTCTCCCAAAACAATCCCAACCTTTTTCAGTGTGATTCAAGCCAGATGTCCCATCCAGCTCTTTATTCCCACTAGCCAAGTCCCTGTTGAACCCAGAGGAATGGAAGCCAGATGCTCTGGTTGCTTTACTATGGACTCTTGTGGGCCACTTGGCCATTTGTTTCTTCAACTCACCATTAGTAACCTGCTGAGGAAGGCACTAAGGCAACACAAATTGCTATTATTCTGCTGAACTTGTGTTTGCTACTGCGCAAGAAGTCGAGTGCCACCTGCGAACCGCCTCACCATATTCCACTGTTCTGCTGGATTGCAGCAATGGAGGAACAATTTATGTTTCATTGAAGCTACAAAGGGCATATTTTTGTAAGGGAAAACAAGAAAGCAATTAACAAAAGTCAAAAAGGCAGTCATGACTTAGTGTCAAACCCAAAACGTTCATTTTATTGCTATTTAAACTATGAAGATCATGAAGTGGGGCCTTTTGGTTGTACTCTCTGGCTATTTTAAAGACATTTTCTTTATACTTGGCAGGTTTTTCCCAAATAAGATGTAGGGTTGTTGGGGTTTAAAAAAAAAAAAAATACCCAAAAGCCAAAAAACACCACTCCACCCTCTCAGAGCACTAAACACATCCATCATAATATAGTATAGAAATACTCCGGGGAATTCAATCAATATTGGTTGATCATTTATCCCACCCACTCGGACTGGCTCTGACATTCAGGCCAAGTGCTATAGATAAGTAAATGCTGAGATTGATTGCTTAATCTTGGAGGAAACTCTGCCCAGCTTGTGTTTGCTTTTCAATGTACTGAAAAGATCTCTGAGAATGAGGCCAAACAAGCTGTGAAAATGGGGAAACACCTTAGAAGTGGATGATGCAGATTCGGTAACTGCATCTCATTCAGAGGTCGTGTCCTGAGACGATCTCTGTGAACTTGGGACATTCCACAGCATCTTTCCAAGATGTCAAAAACGATGACAGGATTATTGCTTCACCAGCAAAAAGATTTGGGATTAAAATTTTGCATCAATTTTCAAGCGATTATATGAATTTTTAATAAATGACTGGAGAGAGTTTAAAGGCTTTGAGGTATTCTGGAGTTGGTCTGAAACAACAAACTTTAGGAAATCTACTGTTCAACCTAGCTTGGCCAAATTCTTCCCTAAAGTTGAAAAATAAACCACCTCAGTTAAAAGAATAATTTTCTACTTCTGGAATTACCTATAAAGTCTCATAGTACAATTCCACTTGAAAGTCGTCAGTTATCCATCGATAGCATTTATTACTATGATCAATGATGGTATTTATTAAGTGTTTAAAAAATAAAATAAAATAAATGATGGTATTTGTTAAGCGCTTACTATATGCAAAGCACTGTTCTAAGCGCTGGGGGATACAAGGTGATCAGGTTGTCCCACGTGGGGCTCACAGTTTTAATCCCCATTTTACAGATGAGGAAACTGAGGCACAGAGAAGTGAAATGACTTGCCCATAGTCACACAGCTGGCAAGCGGCAGAGCTGGGATTCGAACTCATGACCTCTGACTCCCAAGCCCGGGCTCTTTCCACTGAGCCACGCTGCTTCTGTGTGCAGAGCATCACACTAAGCACTTGGGAGAGTACAACAGAATTAGTAGATATGATCCCTGTGGTCAATAAATTGACATTCTAGTAAGTGGAGCCAACTAGATAAGTATAAAAATATGTACTTAAGTGCTACAAAGTGAGGGGGCAGGATCGAGTACCCAAGTGTTTAGGTGATGCAGAAATGCTCTACTAGCAGATGGGGAAATTGGGGGAAGGCCTCCTGGAGAGATTCATTCATTCATTTGGCGCTTACTGTGTGCAGAGCAGTGTACTCAGGGCTTGGGAGAGTACAACAATAAACAGACACATTCCCTGCCTACAGTGAGCATGCAGTCTAGAGGCGAGGAGACCGACATCAATACCAACAAATAGATTAAAGATATGTACATAAGTCCTGTGGGACTGGGAGGGGGGAAGAACAAAAAGGGAGCAAAACAGAGCGATGCCAAAAAGAGTGGGAGAAGAGGAAAGGCGGGGCCTAGTCTGGGAAGACCTCTTGGAGGATGTGTGCCCTTAATAAGACTCTGAAAGTAGGGAAAGTGTCAGATTTGAGGAGGGAGGGCATTCCAGGCCAGAGGCAGGATGTGGGCTAGGAGTCATCAGGGAACTAGGGGAGATCGAGGCACAGTGAGAAGGTTGGCATTAAGAGCGAAGTGTTCGGGCTGGGTTGTAGGCGGGTAGCAAGGTTGAGGTAGGAGAGGGCAAGGTGGTGGAGTGCTTTAAAGCCAGTGGTGAGGAGTTTTTGATGGAGAGGTGGATGGGCAACCACTGGAGTTTTTTGAGGAGATGGGGGTGATGTGTGGTGAACTTTTTTGGTAGAAAAGTGATCCAGGCAGCAGAGTGAAGTAGGGGTGGGAATGGGAGAGGCAGGAGGCTGGGAGGTCAGCAAGGAGGGTGATGTAGTAATCCAGATGGGATACGACGAGTGATTGTATTAACGTGGTAGCAGGAGGGTAGAGAGGAAAAGGTGAATTTTAGAGATGTTGTGAAGATGGGACTGACAGGCTTTAGTGATGGGTTGAAAGAGAGATATGCACTTTGATCTGTGACCTTTAGACATTTAATATGTACCTCACCCCTATCCCCACAGCATTTACCTACATATCTTCAAATTATTATAAAGTATTTATTCATATTAATGTCTGTCTCTCCCACTCAAGGCTGTGAGCTGGTTGTGGGGTGGAAGCGTGTCTGCTAATTCTATTGTATGCTACCTAAGTGCTTAGTACAGTGCTCTGCACATAGTAAGTCCTCAATAAATGTCATTGATTGAGATAGTTCTAGAAGAGCTTTGAAGATGGGGACAGTAGTGGTCTGCTGGCCGTGAAGAGGTTCCAGGCAGGGAGGAACATGAGAAAAAGGGCAGTGGCAGAAAAGATGAAAACAAGGCATCGGTGAATAGCCTGGCTTAAGGAGAAAAAAGGATGTGGCTGGGGTGTATTGAGAGAAGAATGAAAAAATTGACTAAAGCCAATGTTCAGGAATGTCTGCTTGGGTGACAATCTGAGGATTTTTTTAAGACATGGGCAGGATAATATTTTCAAAAGAGATGATCCAGGCAGCAAAGTGAAGTATGGACTAGAGTAGGGAAAAGGCTGAAGGCAGAGATGCTGATGCAATGGTCAAATCAGGATGTGACAAGCACCTGGAACAGGGAGATGGCAGTTGGGACAGAAAGGAAGGGGCAGAGTTCAGAAATGTTGTAAAGGAAAAAAATGACAGAATTTGGCAATAAACTGATACATGGGTGTGAAAGGAAGGTAACGTTCATGTTACGGGCCTGAGAGGCAGGGAGGGTGGTGGTGTGGTTGGGATAGGGTTTGGTAGCAAAGATGAGCAGTTCAGTTTTGGACATATCTATTTGCCAGTGGGACACTGATAGAGAGAGGGCCTGGAGGTGAGGAAATGTGCAATTGCAGAGAGGTCAGGGTTTGTCCTTTTAAAGTTAGCCCACAAAAATAGCACCTTCGTTTTTCCACAGGTCCTGGAAAGGATTTTAATATCTTACATTTAGGTCTTTGCTATTTGTGAAAATGTTTACTATGGACCAGTTACTGTACTAAGTGCGGGGGTAAATACAAGCTTATCAGTCTGGACACAGTCCATGTCCCACATTGGGCTCGTAGTTTTCATTCCCATTTTACAGATAAGGTAATTGAGGCATGGACAAGTTAAGTAACTCACCCAAAGTCACGCAGCAGATGAGTGGCAGAACCGAGATTAGAATCAGTACGGTCTATTAGTGGAAAGAGCATAGGCCTGGGAGACAGATGACCCGGGTTCCAGTGGCACCTCTATCACATAGCTGCTGTGTGACGCTGGGCAAATCACTTAAATTCTCTGGGCCTCAATTCCCTCACCTGCAGAATGGGGATTCAATACCTGTTCTCTCTTCTACTTGGACTATGGCCCCATATGGGACCTTTTTATCTAGTATCTACCCCGTAATAAACACTGACCAAATACCACAGTTATTAACTGTGGGACAACATCCCTCAATACAACCACATTTTCAAAGAACATTATCCAGTTGTGTTATAGAGTATGTGGTACAGTATCAGTTAATCAAAGCTGTACAGAAAACAGTTGGGAGTGAATTGCTTTGTAACTCTTAGGCTATTTTCATACACACTGTACACGCCAGCTTAGTTGTTCCAGAATGTCACAGACCCCAAGCAAGTTTTACATAACCCTCTGCGGAAAGGATCCAACACCTTAGTAAAAAATGTTGAGTTGGAAGGAACTAAGAGCTCAATAGTGACAGCAAAGGAAAGGACTCTGCAAGACAAATAGCCTGCTGGCCTTCACAGATACAAATCTTATAGAAGCCAGGAAATTCGAAGTCGGCAATCACGCTCTGGCCAGTGGCTTTGCCTAATCATAACCAAATATGGGCAGGTTTTTTCAAAATGGAAGAGACTGAAGATGACTGAGTCAGAAGTGCCTACAACTGATTCACAGGCATCTGAGAGCAGATCTTTAGATTTACTGTTTTTATAATAATGATGGCATTTGTTAAGCACTTACTATGTGTCAAGCACTGTTCTAAGCGCTGGGGAGGATACAGGGTGATCAGATTGTCCCACGTGGGGCTCACGGTCTTTATCTCCATTTTACAGATGGGGTAACTGAGGCTCAGAGAAGTTAAGTGACTTGCCCAAAGTCACACAACTGACAAGTGGCTGAGCAGGGATTTGAACCCATGACCTCTGACTCCCAAGCCTGTGCTCTTTCCACTGAGCCAGGTACTATACTAAATGTTGGGGTAGATACAAGCTAAGCCATTTATTCCCAGTCCCTGTCCCACATGGGGCTCACATTCTTACTCCCCATTTTACAAATGAGGTAACTCAGGCAAGAGGAGACTGTAAGCCCGTCAAACGGCAGGGACTGTATCTGTTGCCGACTTGTTCATTCCAAGTGCTTAGTACAGTGCTCTGCACATAGTAAGCGCTCAATAAATACTATTGGATGACTTGCTCACAATCACAAAGCAGACAAACAGGGGAATCTGGATTAGAACCCAGGTCCTCTTGACTTTCAGGCCCATGTTTTATCCACTAAGCCACGCTACTTCCACCTATCCTCAGAGGTCATATTTTAGTGTTCAAGATCCGACTCTTAGAACTTTAAAATGCATGTGTGTGCCATTAAAGCTTACACCAATTAGTGTGCTAATTATAATGATGGATTTGGCCAATAATTTACAGTTTTTGTAGCACTGTATAGATCAGATGCTTGATCTATCTGCCAGGGTAGTGACCACCATCATCCATGGAATTTAGCGAGTGCTTACTGTGTGCAGAGAACTGTACCACGTGTTTGGGAGAGTAGAATACAACTGAGTTGGCAGTCATGTCCCCTGCCCACAATGAGCTTACACTCCAGAGCAGGGAGACAGACATTAATGTAATTTATAATAATTTATAGACAGAGGAGGAAGGGTGACACTAAGCTAGGGGGGCAAGGAATGTATCTATCAACTCCATTGTACTGTACTCTCCCAAGAGTTTAGTACAGTGCTTTGCATATAGTAACTGCTCAAATATCATTTATTGACTTGGCAGGAATACATGTTGGACTGGTATTTTACAGACCCAAGCGCTTACAGTGCTCTGCACATAGTAAGTGCTCAATAAATACCACTGATTGATTGATTTGGTGGTTGCTCAGAGCTTCTCCTCCTCCTCCTCCAAAGTGAACCTACGGCAAGCCTGGGAGGATGACTGCAGCCCGGACAGAGGATGTTAGATGTGCTTGTCATTAGTGACCTTGCACCTAGATCACATGAAGACTCAATGGAATATTATTAAAAAGTTAGTTTCCTGCTCCCCTAGCTTTGAGACTTTCTAAATGAACATTTGTGGTCAAGCATTTCAGAATGCCCATATTGTGATACCTGATGTTTTTATCAAAGCAAGAAATATAAGCACTAAGGCTTCAAAGAGATACCACCTCCCCCAACCCCAAAACCCCCAAAACAAAGAAAAAGCATCATGCCTGGTGGTATTTTATATTGCTTCTAAAGTGTTAGCTTTTTTTTTCTAGTTAGAAATGGATGACCTTACTGACTTTTCACAAGGGGAAAACCACATTTTGGTATTGTTCTCAAGTTTGTCATTTACAGAAAAACATAGAAATATAAGAAAAGTGGATCATTTACTTTTTTAATCAGTCAAAAATGCCAAGGGCTCTGGACAATGTTAAATTTCACACCATAATGCTATAGACTTGTACATTAAATATAATTACTATCTATACATATGCAAAAATATAAAGTTCTATTTCATACAATAAAACCTTTATAGAAACCATTTTAAAACTAATGAGAACTTCTCAACAAATGCATGAGGTATAAGTCCTTCAGAAGGTTTCTTTAAAGGTTTTTAAACCAACACTAAACCTAAACACTGCCCGTTCACCCTCCCTTGTCAAAAATATTAAACCTCCTACTTAAGCAAATCCCAAAAACTACTGTTATCTCAGTCACTTACTTCCATAATGTTCAGGAGTGATTCAAATCCTCCGTTTTCTTCAAGTATTCCCATGCGCCTCAAATTCCTCAATACAGTACTAACAAGATTGCAGTATTTAGGAATTGTAATTTTACTTTGTCAGAGAACAAGATATTAATGTTGCACTTAAATATTAGTTGAAATAAATATTTAAGAAGAGGTTTCATCTTTGAAAGAGTGCTAAGTACAGTAAAGTCTTAAAATGCAAAACATTGCTATTATCACAAAGTGAAGTAGGTAACAGTTACAGAGTTTTGAGTACTGTAAATAAGGACTCAAGAGGCAGGATTGCACAGGAACTAAAGCTCATCATGGTAGAAGTGTTTGTCATGGAGCTGTCTGCCATAATCTGTGGCTTCGCTGGTAAGGAACAAGTCCTGATTTTCAAGAATCTCTGCTTCGGAGAGCTTTTTGTCACCATTCAAGTCCATTTCTTCGATTAGATGAAGAGCCTTCAATAAAAGATTTCAAGTTTAACATTGAATGCTGACAGCCCACATTACGCAGGTGCTAATTACAAAACAACTAAAGAAAACTATGGCACTTAAGTCTGGCTTAGGCCCTAAACTCATGTGTACCCAGCCACTTTAATCAACTGCCCTATATCTTCTCTGAACCAACACACTATCGGGGTGGAGGAAAGCAGTTTCCCTCTCCTTGAAGTGAGGTGCTCCAGTCCTGCCCCTCTCTTTTTATGAGCTCATCCTCTGAGTCCCTTAGAATAAAGGCACTTCAGAAATAAGAGCTGCTCCCATGGGCTACAAAATCTACACTGGCACTAATTAAGAATGCAGCCGTGGATTCATTCAGTAGAATTTGAGTGCCTACTGTGTGCAGAGCACTATACTAAGCCCTTGGGAAAGTATAGTACACAGTGACATTCCCTGCTCCCGACGAGCAGATGTAATGCCCCATCTAAAATAAACTGACCAGGCAATACAAAAAGGGGCTCACATTCGGTTTAGATCTCATCCTTTTGAAATATTAATCCTCAATGACTACACATCAGAACTCCTAGTTACTGAGATCTTTGTACCCTGTTTTATGTACAAGAACTAAAATGAAAGAGGGTTGACTAATGAGATGCTATGTTAAACTAATTGGAAAGTTAAAAGAACGATGAATGTAAATGAACTCTTCTTACCTCTTCCTGGGCAATTCCCTGATTATTGGGTACCACCCAAGATAAGAGTTCTTGATGATCGAGTTTGCCATCACTGTCTTTATCATAATCGTTCACAAATCGGTCTTTTTCAACAAGTATCCATTCTGGATCTTCGCTTGCAGCTTAAAATGAAAAAAAATGAGACTAGTTAATCGCCAGAGCAACCACCGTATGGAACAGTTAATCTAATACATCATGAGGTCTAATTGTACACAACTTAGAATTTTTAGGGCTTTGAACATGATTGCTACCTTTTTTTAAAAAAAATGCATTACATATTCATTCATTCAATAGTATTGAGCACTTACTATGTGCAGAGCACTGTACTAAGC
This sequence comes from Ornithorhynchus anatinus, assembly GCF_004115215.2. Lineage (NCBI taxonomy): Eukaryota > Metazoa > Chordata > Mammalia > Monotremata > Ornithorhynchidae > Ornithorhynchus > Ornithorhynchus anatinus. Next base: position 11,779,997 of record NC_041732.1, on the reverse strand, counting down.
GCTTGGAATGTACAATTCGGCAACAGAATCCCTGCCCATACATCAAAATTTAAACTTTAATTACTTCTTCCTACTTGTGCTCCATAGCTGATTTTACCCCTTCTGCCCTATTCCAAAATAGTTTATGCTACTGACACCTGGAAGGTTCCATCACTTAAATGTGTCAAATGAACTTTCCTGGGGAAAGTTTCCTTGGGACACTGATACCAATGCATTTCTGCTTACCCTTGAATGCTTTCTGTTCTGAATCCACCACAGCTTTTAGTTCAAGACCAAGATCCAAGAGTTAAGTTTTGGATTTTAATGTCCTGGAATTAATGACCTAAATAGGCATGGGTGCCTTAACCTTGAATGTTACACATTCAAACAAGTAGTTGAGAGCAAATGGTTTTTCACCATTTAGAAGTAGCAATTCAAGTATTTACGGAGCATCTTCTTGGTGCACTGCACCTGGCTTTTGGCGAGTTCAAAACTAGTGACATGTTTCCTGCTTCCAAGGAGCTTACACTCTGACGAAGACAGAAATATTTAACTAGAGTAGTCAAATTGAACAAATATATATACAAGAGTGCTGAGCGTAAGTTCATAAGTATTAGAGTTGGTAGACAAAGGTACATAGCTTTAGGGTATTGGGAATTAGGCATGGAAGGCTTGAAAAGGGATTTTAGGAAGGCTTTGAATGTTGGTAGAGTGGTGGTCTCATTTGGGGAGGAAGAGGGTTCCAGGCGTGGGGAACAGAATGAATGAATGGAAAGAATGGAAGGGGGAAGAGTTTACAGGAAGTAACAGCAAAAAGACAGAGAGGACAAGTTGGGGAATTGACAGAGAAGAATAGCTAGGTAAGGGGAGATAAAATTGGTGGAGAACCTAGAAGCCAGTTGTCAGACGTTTCGCTAAATGTAGTGAGACAGAGGAAGTCAGGGGACAGTGTAGAAGAAAGAACTGTGGGCTACCCAACACCTCAAGAAGGTGATCTGAGAAGTATCGACTGGGGTGAAGATGAGACATCAGGGGGGAGACGTAGCGGTGACATGACCAGAGTTGAGGGAAAGGGACATACTGAAAAGCAGCATGGCCTAGTGGATAGAGCATGGGCCTGGGACTGAGGACCTGGGTTCAAATTCTGACTCCTCTGCTTGCCTGCTGTGTGACTTTGGGTAAGTTCACTTAACTTCTCTGTGCCTCAGATACGTCATCTGTAAAATGAGGATTAAGGGTGATCTTCATGTGGGTCATGGATTGTGTTCAATCTGATTGACCCATAGCTACCCCAGCGCTTAGTACAATGTCTGGCACATAGTAAGTGCTTCAGGTTAGTGGATAGAGCACAGGTATGGGGTCTATTCCTGGCTCCGCCACTTGTCAGCTCTGTGACTTTGGGCAAGTCACTTAACTTCTCTGTGCCTCGGTTCCTCATCTGTAAAATGGGGATCGAGACTGTGAGCCCCATGTGGGACAAGCTGATTACCTTGTATCTCTCCCAGCGCTTAGAACAGTGCTTGGCACATGGTAAGTGCTTAACAAACACCATTGTTGTTGTTATTATTATTATCATCAAATACCACAGTTACCATTATCTGGGAGATAGTTTAAAAAACAAACTCCACCAGTAGGATTGACAGGTTGATTTTAAGAATTGAAAGGCAGCAAGGAGTGGAGGGTGATGCTGCACATCCATCTGCAGATGCTAGAAAGGTGTAAAATACAAAGAAATGCTTGCCCTCAAATCTTAAAGGAAAAATTAAGCAATTTGCCTAGAACCACCCCCCGAAAGGATGCACTCCTTCAAACCTGAAAAATCCATACCCTGAACGCCCAATCTAAAATAAACTTCAGAAGTGATCCATTTTCTCCCTAATGGGAGCTCCCGAAACTGCAATATATCCTTATATGGGCACCAACCACCTTCTCAGAACTTCCGTGCTTACAACTTGCCAAAGACGCTCTGTACATATTCTTACAGACCCTATTCAAGCACTTATTCAACTTCATATCCACTCTTTTTTCTCCTACCTGTAAATTTTGCATCTGTCTCTCAGCTAGACTAAGCTCCTTTAGGAAGGGATCGTGCCTTCCACATCTCTACTGTATCCTCTTAAGTGCTTAGTACAGCATTTTGCACACTGAAGGTAGTCAGTGAATAACTGATAGACTGTGGAGGCAGCAATAACTTCCCACCCCTCTCTCTCCTATTCAATAGATTGAGCAGCAAATCATTCTGTACTAAGTGCTAAGTACTAATGTACTAAGTGCTGGGGCAGACACAAGATAATCAGGTCCCATAGGAGGCTCGCATTCTAAGTAGGAGGGAGAAAAGATACTGAATCTCCATTTGGCAGATAAGGGCACAAAGACGACTGCTGCCCCTATCTCAGTCAAAGCACTCCTAGAATCCCGCTTCCTCCTATAAGCCTTCCCTGGTTGGTTCCCATGCTCCAAGCCACACAACCCACCAGTACAAATCTCCAACACTTTGGTACCATCCTCAGAATTTTTGTGTGCCTGTATATATTGTTAACCCCCACCTTGCATTTCCTTGTTTCGTACTTCCCAAAAAACTCAGTTCACTGCTCAAATACTATTACCTTGGCCAAGAGGATTAAAGGTGTCAGTGGGAGAGCATAGAAAGTGTGGCCCCTCTTTCCAGGCTTCTTAAAAATAGCTTAGGCATTCCATCATGGATTTAAGAAAAACCATTGTCCTCAAGAAAATGTAAGCTACACAATCTATGTACTCCCCACTGAATGCACAAGACAGCATTTTTTTTTTATAAGCCTGGTTATCTTTTGCTACTTTTTTGTGGCAAGATCTTTCCATTTCAAATCCAAGTTCTGGTCTATAAGTTCTATGTTTCTAAACTGGCAGTATAAATCTAATTCTATGACATATATACCTTATAGCACATCTCACACTCAGTTGATTTAAAAGCACAGGTTTGTACAAGGCGAGTGATCCTGGCAAATTTTTAAATGAGTTTAAATAAGTGGCAGATGCTTTACCACCACAGAAATTATGAAAAATATACTAAAAGCTGCAGCATGAGGAAATTCCACCAAATCCACATATAATACGAGGAGCTAACATCAAAACAATTCGAACCATAGGCTTTTGATACGGGTCTTCTCATATGAGTTATTTCCCTACACCCAGAATTTTACTTTAAAGATTGACACCTGCTTTCTTCCCCCAACTGAATCTTTACTCACTCCCTCAATCAGATCAGTTCTGTGAATTTCTTTTATTCCAGGAGTGAACTGAAACAGAGAATAAGATCAGAGTTCAGAGATGCACCTAACTTTCCACTTTCCACTGCAATTACTTTGGCAGAAATAGCCCTCACCCAAATCAAGAAGTCAGCAAGATCTAATGAATGCTTTCTGCCATCACCTATTCCCCCAGATAAAGGCTTCCCATTCAGCCCGTAAATGGGACCACCACTTTCTCAACCCCACACTCTCCCACCCTCACTATTTACTTACTTGAGTCTCGTCTGTAATCGCCAAGGAATTCCTCCAAGCTAACAAATCCATCAGCATTTTTGTCATGTTCATCTAGAGCCTCTTGAATGACAAATTCCTATGCACATTCATTAGAGACAAACCAAACCAATTAGTATAAATAGCCAGATGCTGAATGTATTCACTAGCTTCCTAATCCATACACTGTGCTTCTTCCCCCACTTAATATCTTTTGGTCCATCTACTCTAGCAAGACAGCCGTGGTATACAACTATAACTGTTGAGGAGAATAAACTCTTAAGAAGGATCTATTCTGACAGTGTTGACCCTCTCTTCCCTTCCCCCTCACCATGGGATATGCTGTGACTCACACCCACCACAATTTTAGAAAAAGACTTGCTACTATTTGTCAGTCTGACATACATAGCCCTCACCCCCAGAAAAAGTGAGTCCGTCAATTCCTCACTCCTATCCATGAGAAAATAACTGAGAATGGATCACTTCTTTCCCTAAATAAAGGCTTGTTAGGTTAGGTGAGTAGTGGGAAGAGAAGTTTAAAACACATTGCTAATTCACTCACATACACGCATGCCCTCAGAGCTACTTATTTCTGGATGCAAACATAAAAGGGAAACAAGCTAGGGAAATCTTCCTAGGAAGTACAGTGCTTGGGCTGGAGCTGGTGAGAAAGTATTATTTGAATGCTTCCTCTCGCCCCTTGTTTTTCCAGCCCAGATTATGGCTCTGTGTTGACATTTATCATTCAAATGCATATGTTTTCTCACAACCTTTCTTACATAGTATTGGTGCATGCCTTAGAAAGCAAAGCCTGGCTAAAATGGTTTAAATAATTTGGTGTCTAAATCAGCCCCTGCAAAGTCACATTCTTCCTTACCGTCATATAATCAACTTCTTCCGGGTGCTCAAAAGCAATAAATTCAACCAGATTCAAACCAGGAATGGAATCGCGGTTAGCTTTTTCAAAACGTTTCTTGTCCTTCAGATGAAGCTTAAATTAGGAAGAAAAAGACAAAACGATTAGACCTCCATAAAGTGTATCACTTTTTCTAGTCATGATTAAGCACTATTTACCGTAATCCTCTTTGCCCCTGTACATGAGCGTAGATTCCGGAGGAAGCAGCAATAACATAACTATAGGTCCCTTGGATACTTATGTCAGATACCTAGATCTTGAACACAGTTTTTTTAAAAAACAGTTACATCCACTGCTACTGAGATGGTGCCATATGTTTGAAAGAATAGTCTAGTCTCTTCCATCACCTCATCTTACTGAATTTAGAAGAAGTGTGGCCTAGTGGAAAAGTATAGGCCTAGGAGTCAGAGGACCTGGGTTCTAGTCCCAGCTCCACCACTTGTCTACTGTGTTTCCTTGGACAAATCACTTGACTTCTCTGTACCTTGGTTTCCTTATCTGTGAAATGGGAATTAAGATTCTGAGCCCAATGTGATTCTGAGCCCAATGTAGGTCAGAGACTGAGTCCAATCTAATTATTTTGTATTCTACCCCACACTTAAGTGCTTTACAAATGCCATTAAAAAAACAACAACATACCATTGCCCCTGTGATGTACAGCCTAATTTGCACATTGAGTATTAGCAATCTAAATACAGGTGAAGATACAAATAGAGTCCAAAAAAGGCCACAAACTTTCTTTTCACTGATTGACCTGTAATCTACTTAACTCTGTTATGTTTTCTCAGAAAAGAGCATTTAAAGATATCTGGAATTGTAACAAAATAGGACAATTATCCTAACCTACCTAAAGAAGGGGGTAGAGAGGGAGAAACCTAGAAATACATTTTCTAGTGGACTGTCTCTTCAAGATTTCCAAATAAAGGATTCTTGCCCTGGACTTTTCTTCTTGAATTTTAAGTTGAATGGTGCATTTGCTGTGCTGGGGTTAGGGAGAAGAGTAGGTAAAGAAAAGAAGATTCCAGTTCTTTTTAAACTCTCTGGCCTAGTGGAAAGAGCACAGGATTTGGAGTCAGGAGACTTGGGCTCTAAACCCAGCTCAGCCCCTGCCCGCTGTGTGATCTTGGGTAAATCGCTTATCTTTTCTAAGCCTCAATGTTCGCAAAATGTGACAAAGATTGTGTCTCATCTGACTGTATTGTACTTCTGCACTTGGGTCGCACTTATTGTTAGTCATCAAATATTGAATGCCTTCATTTCCCTTTGACAAGATCTTTCAGGTGGAGTAAAAAGATTCAAGTTTAAGCAGACTCTCAAATTTGGGCCGAGTGTCTCAAGTTGAAATTTTGGGAGGAAGTTTTTGGTTCATAATAGTCTATCCTATTAAAATGGCATCCAATAGATCTCTACTTGTAAGCATTTTAACAAAAACCACTTTACAATATGTAAAATTGGAAGCTTTCCTGCATTACTTAAGAACCGTATGTCGTCATAATGGTGGTATTTAAGCGCTTACATTGTGCAAAGCACTTTTCTAAGCATTGGGGGGTACAATACAAGGTGATCATGTCGTCCCACATGGGCCTCAGTCGTAATCCCCATTTTACAGATGAGGTAACTGGGGCCCAGAGAAGTGAAGTGACTTGCCCAAAGTCACACAGCTGACCAGTGGCGGAGCCGGGATTAGAGCTCATGACCTCTGACTCCCAAGCCCGGGCTCTTTCCACTGAACCACGTTGCTGAGCATGCAAAATAATAAGCATAGGGGAGATAAAAAGGCGAGTAATCTCCACCTCCGACGTTAAAGCAATCCACTTTGGAGTAGAGGACAGAGCTTACTTGAGGTTGAGGGAATCTCAAAACTCAAGGTTTAACTGTCATGAGTGTCTGGATGGGGATGCAAAGACATGTTAGGCTAAGAATGGAGTAAAATTCACCTCCAGTGAAAGATTCTTCACAATATAAGGGCAGATTTCAGTTCTGCTTGAGAATTTGGGAGGAACAAAACTGCCACCTTTTGGTAGATAAACAACTTTACACTGAAGAATGTGCTATATGATGTATGTGGACCCTCTCGTCTTGATTAGAGATACGTAAACTCATATCATTAAGAGATGAATCAACACGCCACGGCTATTAGAATATAGGACAAATGACTTGGGGAAAAAAATTGAGTGCGAAAGACTTTATCACCCTCTTCAGGAGTGCTGAGTAGGGTTTGTCATTACCCGAAAAATGGCTTTAGTGCTCCCAGCACTTCACACTAAAAGGGTGAATACTCTTGAGTTCTGCTGCACTTTCTACCTGGCAACAGATGAATCAGGTTGAGACTGATTTTCTCCAAAAATTCACTTGCTTTTAATTATCAATATAGATTTAGTGTTTGCCTGCAACCTGCAGCCTTGAACTGCTCCTAAGAATTATTTTTAAAGCAAAAAACTATTTTCCGGGCTCATTTTTGCCTCACTGTATTCCAATCAAGCTACGGACTACCAGTCGTCTCGAGCTGCCATTTTGCATTGTTTGGGCACACCAAAAATTAACTGAAGCTCCTACATTTTGCTACTTGTTTCAGAGATCGCCGAGATTCCTGTCACCCCCTGCTTAACAGGGGAGAATAAAGTTATGGAAACCTGCCAAGCTCTTGCAGTGGGAGAAGGGCTTAATCACTCCCAGGGCCGGTATCAGCGAACCCATACACTCATCCAGATGGGACTGCACCACCCCCTGAGGGCCCCAAGCTTGGACTGTTCTCATTTCGGGAATGGTGCAAGCCTTCTCCTCCCCTTGACCCTGGGGCAGCCGGTTGGACTGGTCCGAGCACTCTGACCCAAATGCGTGCCACTAGAATGCCACCTACTCTCATGGCTTGCAGATTCTGCTAAATATGGGCCAGGTGCACCCCTACATCAATGGCAGGAACAGGAAGATGCTGGGCAGCCTCCAGAGGATCAAAGCTTGCTTAGCTGGGCAGCCTGAGGCTGGAACCATTTAAGCTTAGGTCACTGGGGTCCTTTTTGTGTACTTCATTGGAAGCACGAATGGTCAGCAAAGTGTTCAGAACTGAAAGGCAGATCAAGAACCTGATCAAAGTCACTAAAGATCAGTGGTCTGGAAAAGTTAAGGTACCTCCCCACCCCCAGGTTACCCTCACTACTTGTTTCCTTTACTCCCGCTCTCAATTACTATTGTTCTGTAAAATGAAGTTAGCTTGGTACACTTTGAAGACACTCAGCATCGATTATTAAAGGTTCTGGTTTGGCATGAGATGACAAAGGTTGAAAGCCTGCCAAAAAGAGAGAGAGCTACTTCTAGAGAGTATCTCTAGAGAGTATTTCAGAAGCTGGTTCTGTATTTCCAAGGCTTTATTTTGGTGAACAGTCACAGACCCCTTTGGACTATTTTTCTAATCACTGCTAAGTCTCCGTTCATATAATAATAATGTCGGTATTTGTTAAGAGCAAAGTTCAGAGCACTAAGTCCTGGGAAAGATACAGGGTAATCAGGTTGTCCCATGTGAGGCTCACAGTTTTAATCCCCATTTTATAGATGAGGTAACTGAAGCCCAGAGAAGTGAAGTGACTTGCCCAAAGTCACACAGACGACAGGTGGCGGAGCCGGGATTAGAACCTATGCCTCTGACTCCTAAGCCTGTGCTCTTTCCATTGAGCCATGCTGCTTCTCTATGGACGGAAGGGGTTGCAGACTCTGCTCCCTTAACTCCAATCTACTCACTGTACCTTAATCTTGTCTTTTATGCCACCAACCCCTTTGCCCACATCTTCCCCACTGACCTGGAACTCCTTCCCCTTTTATAACTGACAGACCACCACTCTCCCCACCTTCAAAGCCCTCCAAAAACCACATCTCCCCTGAGGTCTTTCCCAATTAAGTCCTCATTTCTCCAATCCCCTCTCTCTTCTGCATCGTCTCTGCACTTGGATCTGAATGCTTTAAGCACTTCATATTAACCCCACCCTCAACCCCACAGCACTTCCGTACTTACCCCTCAATTTATTTCAATTTCAGTCTCCCCCACCCAGACTATAAGCAGGGCATGGGTCTAGCAACTCTGTGGTACTATACTCTTTGGAAACATTAAGAGTTCAATAGATACCATTGAGGGATCGTGACTGGAAGGCTAAAGCCCAACAGGAGACCTTAAATCTCATTTTGGCCATTTCTGCCTCTTTACCCACCTGGCCCTTGCTCTGGTGACTAATGAGAAGTACAAGACTGGAGTTTCACTGCCTCTCCCCACAGACTGAGGCCCCACTGACTAATAGTTATTATCGATCTAACCTTCTCTGTCTAAGCCCTCCTTTCTTCTCCCACCCCCTTCTCTGCCGCTCTTACTTGTTCCTTCATTCATCCTCCCTCCCATCCCCACAGCACATTTGTATAGATCTGTAATTTACCTATTTATATTAATGGTCTGTCCCCCCTCTAGGCTGTGAGCTTATTGTGGGCAGGAATGTGTCTGCTATATTGTTCTCTCCCAAGCACTTAGTACAGTGCTTTGCACCCAGGAAGCGCTCAATGAATAAGATTGAGAGAATGAATGAATAAGAACCTTATCACAAAGGGCTGCAGTTGGGAGAGGCACAATGGGAACAATTTATTTGCAAACTGGATAACCTGCCTTGACAAATCGAGAGCCAAAAGGTTCAGAATACATTTTTCTACAGCAGACAGTTGTGAATAAGATCTCTTTAGACTGTAAGCTTGCTGTGGGCAGGGAATGTCTATCAACTCTGATGCACTTACTTTCTCTTGCGCTTAGCCCAATGCTCTGCACACAGTAAGCACTCAATATCTGTCACTGATTGAGCTATCTTTCTTATCCTTAAATACAGGGCTTTTATCTGCATAAATAGCTTAGTCAGCTAGAAGTCAGCCCCACATTTCTTCTACAAGTATCTCTCACTTTAAGTCTCTTGAACATAATATGCTTTTCTAAAGTGGAACTACACAACTGCGAGATTTTAATAACCTTTACCCACAGAGAGAGAACTTTCTCTGTTCTTTTGGCAGAAGGTATGGGAGAACAAGCAGTGAAGAAATCTGTGCCTCTTTTCCATATCTTAAAGTTCATGACTGATAAGGTTGTTATTGTGCTGAAAAACAATAGTGTAGGAAAATAGACCCATATTATAAAATAGTTATCAGGATCACAACAGACTTACAATGCAGCTTTAAACTTTTATAGAATTTAAGACAATGGGTATTTTGGTCCTAATGGACATTGCAGGAACTCTACAATAGCGTACTAGGTAATAAGTGTTCTATTGCTAAAAACTTGGAATCCAGTGTACTCACAAATGCCACTCCACCAGTGATTAAGGTGGATGACCCCTCCAAGTCAATGGCTAGTAGCCATAAACCAGCAGGGCTGGATAGGCGGTTGTCTAGAGGCCTTACCTCTTTGGAAGTACAGTAAGAGAACAGCACTTCTCACTATCTCCACCTTCCTCCAGTTCTCTCCTCTTCTCTGGCCATAGTTAGCCCCAACCAAGTTGGTCTGGGAATAAGGCCAACAGGCTACCACTTGCGCTTGGGGGCTGGGAGGGTAGGGAGAGAAGGCTAATAAATAAAAATCCACCCTTATTTGTGGAGTCTGAAGGTGAATACACTGTTAAATGGAAGCCCCTTCTTGCCACATGTGGCGATGGAACCCCAGGTTGGCTCCTCTGCTACAAACTCTATCTGTTAAGGCTCTTATCTTCGCAGATTTCCTCACTTCTAGAATTTTTTAGATTTGTGAAAGTGACCTTTGTAAGGTGAACTGCCTCTGAAGTCTGCCCAGTGCTAAAGTCTGGAAAGAAAAGAGCAATTTGAATGGAAAAATTAAAGAGGAGAGCTTGCTGAACATAGTTTGACCTAGTTTGTTATCAATGTAGTCTGACATCTATAAAGAAAAAAATGATTTAAATTACATGCTTTCCATATGGACTTTATTCCTCTAGCTTCCTTCAAAAAAGGGTATGAGTTGGTTTTTATGACTATTTACAAGCAATGTTAAGATAGCTCAGAATAAAATCCTAGCAATGTAGTTTTGCTCCAGAGACGGGCAAAAAAGGAGAGAAAGGAATGAATGCTCCCTTAGGCAATACAGGACCGGCTCATAGATGACTTGTGATCATTTATGGAGGACAAAAGAGGGAAGCCAAGTGCAGTCATAACTTCGAATACAGATATTTACCTGTCTAAAAGATTCCTCTTCTGCATCGTCCAGGACAGTGTTCTCGTCAAAGTCAATCACACGGTCGTACATTTGAATATTGTACTCCTCCCACGTGACAACTCCATCACCATCTTTATCGTATTCGACAAACTGCTGTTTCGCTTCTTGCATAGCATAATGTTTAAAAGATAGCTGGATCCAGGAACTGAGTTCGTCTGTCAAGATTGTCCACAACAGGGAAAGAGGCCTTAGTGTGAGTTGTTAAATATTTGCCTGCTCGGTAAAATACAAATAATCACTCATTACAGTTGGTAATATTGACTGAGTATCCATTGTAGGGCAATTGCGCTAAACTAAGCACAAAACAAAGACATTACCTGTCCAGAAGGAGCTTGTACTCTAAATGGGAAAAGACAGAAATTAAAATACTTACGAATAGTTATTCAAGTAATTGAATGTACAGTTGACTAGCATATGCGCAAAAGTGCTCAAGCTAGGAGGAATTGCCAGGAACTAGTCAGGGAAGGCTTGCGTTATGAGGTGGGATTGTAGTCTATTGGATTCAGGAAAAGAAGCGGCATCAGGAAGCAAAAAGAAGTGATGATTCATATCTACAGGGGAAAGTTAGTTTCACAGTAGGCACTTCATTCGACAAGCTTCCTTCAAAGCCCTCTCAAATCCAGCTTGTAAGAAAACCACGATAACTAGTTTCTAGCCTACTGATGCACTTGACTGCTAAGTCAGCATTTAGAACACAGAAGAGATCAACCAGTCGCATTTATTGAGCGCTTACTTTGTGCAGAGCACTGTACTCTACCAAGCGCTTAATACAATACAGAAGAATTAGCAAACACATTCCCTGCCCATAATGAGCTTACAGGCTAGAATGGGAGGCAGACATTAACTCAAATAATTCATAATATCCTATTTAAAGATGTGCATAGTGCTGTGGAGTGGGGGGCGAAACGAATATCAAGTGTCCAAAGGTCACAGATTGAAGCGCATAGATACAGAAAGAGCGAGATGGGGAAAAGAGGGCTTCGGAGGAGATGTGACCGCCGTAATGCTTTGAAGGTGGAGAGAGTGGTGATCTGGTGTAAATGGAAGGGGAGGGAGTTCCAGACTAGGGGGAAACCGTGGAAAAGGGGTTGGCGGCAAGACAGTTGAGATGGGGGCACAGTGAGTAAGCTGGCACTAGAGGAGCAGAGTGTGCGGGATGGGTTGTAAGAGGAGATTAGTGAGACGAGGCGAACCGATTGTTTTAAAGTCAATGCTAAGGAATTTCTGTTTGATGCAGAAGTGGATAGGCAACGACTGGAGGTCGTTGAGGAGTGGGGAGACACGAGCTGCATGTTTTGGTTCAGAAGATCAGTTTTCCTATTAAATTCCCCAAAGTGGGGGCTTCACCCAATTATAGGAGCCCTACTGCCTCAAGACCACTGACCTCTGTTTGACTCGAGGGAGCCCACTGGTAGCTTATACATTGCAAATTTAGCCCTTCAAGTTCCAGGCAACCCAACCTTAAAATGTTTGTCGAGATTATCAGAGTGGAACAAGATACTCGGAGATGCAAAAACAAAAAAAATGAGTCAAGATATTTTCAGGACATTCCTGAAGTTAGCAAACAGGTAAAGAAAAGCATTGATTCTACTTTTGCTACGTCTCTAGAATGCACCCTTTCCTCTTCGTCTCCAGCCCTGATCTCTCTCCCCCTCTGCAATCTCGCATTTCCACTTGCCTTCAAGACGTCTCTACTTGGTTGTACTCTAGTCGCCTCAAGCTTAACATGTCCAAAACTGAACTCCTCATCTTCCCACCCAAATCCTGTCCTCCCGGACTTTCCCATCACTGTAGACGGCACCACCCTCCTTCCTGTCTCAAAAGTCCATAACCTTGGCTTTATCCTTGACTTCTCTCTCTCCATCAATCCACAGATTCAATCGATCACTAAATCCTCTGGGTCCCACCTTCACAATATCGCTAAAATTCACCCTTTCCTCTCCATCCAAACCAAGTTAAAATAATCGCTGATCCTATACCACCTGGATTACTGCATCAGCCTCCTTGCTGACCTTCCAGCCTCCTGCCTCTCCCCACTCCAGTCCACACTTCACTCTGCTCCTCGGATCATTCTTCTACAAAAACCTTTTCAGGACGTATTTCCCCAATCGTCAAAAAACTCCAGTAGTTGCCCACCCACCTCTGCAACAAACTCCTCACGACTGGCTTTAAAGCATTCCATCACCTTGGCCCCTTCTGCCTCACCCCGCTATTCTCCTACAGTCCAGCCCACACACTTCGCTCCTCTAGTGTTACCCTTCTCACTGTGCCTCGGTCTAGCCTGTCTCACCACCGACCCCTGGCCCAAGTCCTGCTTCTGGCCTAGAACGCCCTCCCTCCTCAGATCTGACAGGCAATCACTCTTCCCCACTTCAAAGCCTCATTGAAGGCACATCTCCTTCAAGAGGCCTTCCCCGACTAAGCCCCACTTTTATCTCCCACTCCCTTCTGCATCATTTATGCACTAGGGCCTGCACCCTTTGAGCACTTGGTATTCAACCCACCCTCAGCCCTACAGCACTTACATACATATCCATAATGTATTTATATTATTGTCTGTCTCTCCCTCTAGGCTACAAAGCTCACTGTAGGCAGGGAGTGTGTCTATCAACTCTGTTGTACTATAGGCTTCCAAGCATTTAGTATGGTGCTCTGCACACAAGTGCTCAATTAATCAACAAATACCATCGGTTGATTCAAAATCCTCTTAAAATCTCAAGAGGCCTCCCCCAGCTAGGCCCTCATTTCCCTATTTGCACTTTCTCCTGCATCACCTATGCACTCGAGACGGTAAGCTCGGGGTATGTACAGTGTATTGCGATCAGCAGCATTACTAGTATCTACGGTAAGTCTAGTAAGAGTGACCTAATCAAATTGGTGCCCTTAGGGCCGAAGGTAAAACAGGCTTGGGTTCAAATATGGAGACTGATCAGGTATACTCCTTAAGAACTTTATATTCACCCAGAGTCCTACTGCACTTGTGCACACATCCTTATACCCTGCCATTTCTCCTATGTGTAATTTATTTCAATGCCTCTAAAATCCTCTAGACTGTAAACTCCTTGTGGGAAGACAGTGTGTCTACCAACTCTGTTGTATTGTACTCTCCCAAGCACTTTAGTACAGTACTCAGTCCACGGTAAGTACTCAGATACCAGTGACTGACTCATTAATTGACGTGGAGGAGCTGACGCTTATTCGAATGAGTGCAAAGGAACGCAGGGGGACAAAGAAGCAGCCCTGAGACAAGAAGAGGAAAAGAGGGGAATAGAATCAAGCCTCCGCTAGAGCTGGAAGCTGCAGAGACTATCTGTCCCTGGTTGTATTGCGATCCACAGGTTAGAACGCCCCGTGTTAACAGATCTAGGAGAACTAATGACATAATGAAAACAAAAGTCAAGGTATAATCTCTGCCTGCTGTGTACCTGGTCTTGGGAGCCTGGCAAAAGGAGCTGTTGGCAGAACACCATGTTCTGACCTAGAGACAAGAGAACCATGACAACACCCCTCCTAAGAACACAGCAGTAAGGCAAAGCGGGTCTACCCCTGCACTGTTCAAATCCTGGGAAAGGCTGGAGGGAACTCTGGTTACCACCGCAAACCTGAAATACTAAGAAGGTCTATAAGAACTCCAGTCCCACCAATATGAAACAAACAAAAAAATCACCATCTTCTCCAGGCCTTCCCCAACACCAACACCCTCCCTTATGCATCACCTTTAAACAATTTGATACTCACCCCACCCCAACCCTACAAAAAACTTATACACATCCTTACAATCTACATTTTCCCTATCATCATTCATTTTAGATGTCTGCCTCTCCCATTAGAATGTAAAGCCCCTTGAAGGGAGGAATCACATCTACAAACTACTGTAGTGTGATCTCCCAAGCACTTACAACAGTATTCTGCACACAGAAAATGCTTAATACCAGAGATGAGTGATCAATGGGGAACTTCTCTGTGCCGTTTAGGTCTGTAACATACTTGTTAAAGAACCTGATCAATCTCCATATTTGAACCCAAGCCTGTTTTACCTTCGGCCCTAAGGGCACCAATTTGATTAGGTCACTCTTACTTGACTTACCGTAGATACTAGTAATGCTGCTGATCGCAATACACTGTACTACACACTTGGGAAAGTAAACACATAAATACAAGACCTGAGTTTGCACTCATGATATTAGTTGGCTTTTTCATCTCTGCCTCTACTTCGGAGGCTCCCTAGGTGAAGGTTGAGCTCTCCTTATCGATATGCTCAAAGGTAAGCATATAATGAATCAATCAGTGGTATTACTTGAGCGCTGTGTATACAGCCCTGTACTAAGCGCTTTGGAGATAATAAAACTACAATATAGGAGTTGCTGGACATCGCCTGTGTTTAAAATGATTGCTTTAGTCATTCAGTCATTTGAGTTTAAGTAGAGCTAAAGGTGGAGAGATGTTGAGAATTACCCGCAGTTCAGTTTTCATGGCTGAATACTGACTAGATTGCCCAGGCCACTCCTGGTCCTTTGAGGGTAAATATAAGTTGCAAGTCAGTCAGTCAATCGTATTTAATAATGTTGGTATTTGTTAAGTGTTTACTATGTGCAGGGCACTGTTCTAAGCGCTGGGGTAGATATACGGTAACCAGGTTGTCCCGTGAGGCTCACAGTCTTCATCCCCATTTTACAGATGAGGGAACTGAGGCACAGAGAAGTGAAGTGACTTGCCCACAGTCACACAGCTGACAAGTAGCAGACCGGGGATTTGAACCCGTGACCTCTGACTCCCAAGCCCGGGCTCTTGTCACTGAGCCACGCTGCTATTTACTGAGCGATACAGCTGCGTAGAATACTGTATTAAGTCCTTGGGGGAGTACAATATAACAGACACATTCCCTGCCCACGAGGTTCAGTCTAAGAGAGACGGACATTAATATAACTAAATAAATGACAAATATGTACCTAAGTGCTGTGGGGCTGGGAGGTGAGGCTGAATTAAGGGAACAAGTCGCGGCGAAGTGGAAGAAAAGGAAAAGAGAGCGTAGTCAGGGTAGTCCTTGGAGATGTGCCTTCAATAAGGCTTTGGGGGTGGAGGAGGGAGAGTAATTGTCAGTTGGACATGAAAAGGGACGGCGTTCCAGGCCAGAGGTAGGATGTGGGGGGAGATGTCGGCGTTGAGATAGAAGACATCGAGGTATAGTGACAAAGTCAGCATTAGAGGAGTAAAGGGTGCGGGTCGGGTTGTAGTAGGAGAGTAGCAAGGTGAGGTAAGAGGGGGCAAGGTGATTGAGTGCTTTAAAACCGACGGTGCAGATCTTCTGCTTGACGTGTATGGGCAACCAAACCGACAGTGAAGATCTTCTGTTTGACGTGTATGGGCAACCACTGGAGGTTCTTGAGGAGTGGGGAAGGTCAGAGGCATTGCAAGTTACTTCTGGGACCTAGGCAAGTTACTCCGGTGACAGTCCCGCTATATAACTGGTAGAGAAAACCCCCTCTAAACTGCAAGCTCACTGTGAGCAGGAAGTGTGTCTGTTATACTGTACTCTCGAGAGCTTAGTACAGTGCTAGGCACATAGTAAGCGCTAGTAAATATGACTGACTCACACCTGGGGCCTCACCAAGAGGCAGTTGGGGAGTTAACGGCCTCCTTTCCAAGACACGGAGCTACCACTCCAGCTGCCTAGAAATGGGTCGATTTGCAGTTGAATAATAATAATAATGTTGGTATTTGTTAAGCGCTTACTATGTGCAGAGCACTGTTCTAAGCGTAAGCGCTGGGGTAGATACAGGGTTATCAGGTTGTCCCATGTGAGGCTCACAGTTAATCCCCATTTTACAGATGAGGTAACTGAGGCACAGAGAAGTTAAGTGACTTGCCCACAGTCACCCAGCTGACAAGTGGCAGAGCCGGGAGTCGAACCCATGACTTCTGACTCCGAAGCCCAGGCTCTTTCCACTGAGCCACGCTGCTTCCCTAAAGTAGAAGTGGCCCGGCTGTCAGTTTAGTTTGTATGTTCCGGACTGGCCACGGCGGGCTTTTTTCTGCTGCCGACGGCCACCGCCCAGCTTGCCCCTGCGAGTGATGAACTGTTAATTTGCATCACATAAGTATATATATTTTCAAATACGTTTACCTATTTTTATGTTCACGCCAGAACTTTTTAAATCATGTTTCCAAGCAGAATTGAATCCCTTAACGTTCCCAAAAAAAAAGAAGGTTCACAGCTTGCTTTTTAAAAAAACTTTATAAAAGAAGGACTAAGGTATTTACATTAGCAACAAGTACATTCAAAACACATCCTAAGGGTTAACTGAGCCACAAGACATCTCTGATTCTTCCTTACCCCTCAAACTGTCCTGCTTCTGGAAAAACTATAAAGGAAAATATCCACGTTTAACAGGCGCGCTCTCTCAAAAGGTTTACGTGGCACCGTCTCCAAGGGAGCTGCTATTCTCGCAGTTAGAGTGAGATGTCCTTACCGTCCGTAAGTAAGCCATCCGAGTCCAAGTCTATCTTCTTTATGATTGCTTTCAGTCTTTTCTGTTGCTCTTCTGGGGCGAGCTTATCGTATTCATCTGCTTCTTCCTTTTTTAGGAGGAGAAATCCGAGGAGTTAGGGGAGAGGGACGGGTGCGGACCAACTTTTGCACAGTTGAAGCCCGAGTCTGCAGAGGAGACAGCGGCTCTTTTGTATTTTCCAGCAGGCCGCCCTAGATTGACCCTTCCAATTCTGGGATGGGGAAAGGTGGACCCTGAGAGGGCCACCATCCTCCCCTAAATCCGAAAGGGACCCCTTCCTTCCTTCAGTTAATTGTGGAATTAAGTGCTTACTATGTGCTAGACAGTGTATTAAGCGCTGGAGCAGGCACAAGGCAGTTGGGTTGGACACAGTCCTTGTCTCCCAGTCTCATTTTACAGATAAGGGAACTGAGGCACAGAGAAGTGAAAGTGAAGTGTCTTGTCCAAGGTCACACAGCAGACGAGTGGCAGAGCTGGGATTAGAACTCATGACCTCCTGACTCCCAGACCTATGCTCTATCCACTGCGCTTCTCAATCGTATTTACTGGGTGCTTACTGTGTCCAGAGCCCCTTATTAAGTGCTCAGTACTAACTCCGACCTCCTCAGATAATAATAATGTTGGTATTTGTTAAGCGCTTACTATGCGCAGAGCACGGTTCTAAGCGCTGGGGTAGATACAGGGTAATCGGGTTGTCCCACGTGAGGCTCACGGTTAATCCCCATTTTCCAGATGAGGTAACTGAGGCACAGAGAAGTGAAGTGACCTGCCCACAGTCACACAGCTGACAAGTGGCAGAGCCGGGATTTGAACGCATGACCTCTGACTCCCAAGCCCGGGCTCTTTCCACTGAGCCACGCTGCATGGTGCAGTGGATAGAGCACAGGCCTGGAAGTCAGAAGGTCATGGGTTCTAATCCCAGCTCTGCCACTTGTCTGCTGGGTGACCTTGGTCAAATCGCTTCACTTCTCTGTGCCTCAGTTCCCTCATCTGTAAAATGGGGATTGAGACCGTGAGCACCATGTGGGACAGGAACTGTGACCAACTCCATTTGCTTGTAACCCCCCCAGGGCTTAGAAGAGTGCTTGGTACAAAGCAAGCCCTTAAATACCACCAATAATTAATAGTTGGAGGATAGAGTGGCTGGCTTTTTGGAAGAAGCTGTGCCTCGCTGGTGCTTTACTGAGGTAACAGTTGTAAATTCTTTCACCTCACACTCCCCCAGCCTAAAGCGGCCAACCCTGCCGAAGCCTGAGCCATAAGGGGGCTCGTGAAAGCGACGACGGAGAAGACAGCAGGACGTAGTGGCTAGAGCCGAGTCTGGGAGTCAAAAGGTCATGGGTTAATAATGTGGGTATTCGTTAAGCGCTTCCTATGTGCCGAGCACTGTTCTAAGCGTTGGGGGAGACACAGGGGAATCAGGTTGTCCCACGTGGGGCTCACAGTCTTAATCCCCATTTTACAGATGAGGGAACTGAGGCACAGAGAAGTTGTGACTTGCCCACAGTGACACATCTGACAAGGGGCCCAGCCGGGATTCGAACCCATGACCTCTGACTCCAAAGCCTGTGCTCTTTCCACTGAGCCACGCTGCTTCTCATCTCAACTCTGCCACTTGTCTGCTGTGTGAACTTGGGCAAGCCACTTTGTTTCTCTGTGCCTCAGTTACCTCATCTGTAAAATGGGGATTAAGACTGTGAGCCCCACATGGGACAGGGACTGTGTCCAACCCGATCTGTTTGTATCCGCCCCAGCGCTTAGTAAAGGGGTAAGTGCTTAACAAGGACCATCATTCATTTGTATTTATTGAGCCCTTACTGTGTGCAGAGCACTGTACTAAGTGCTTGGAAAGTACAATTCAGCAACAGATAGAGATAATCCCTGCCCAACAATGGGCTCACAGTCCAAATTGGGGAGACAGACGATAAAACAAGTAGTCAGGGGTCAATCACATCAAGATAAATAGAATCATAGACACAGGCACATCATTAATAAAATAGAGTACTATAATACTCTAAATACTATATACAAATATGCCATTCAAATACATCACAATAATAACAACGAAGACAGTCCCCTCCAGACTGTAAGTGATCGGGGACTGACTCTACTTCTGTATAGTAGAGAAGCAGCGTGGCTCAGTGGAAAGAGCATGGGCTTTGGAGTCAGAGGTCATGAGTTCAAATCCCAGCTCTGCCACTTGTCAGCTGTGTGACTGCGGGCAAATCACTTCACTTCTCTGTGCCTCAGTTACCTCATCTGTAAAATGGGGATTAAGACTGTGAGCCCCACGTGGGACAACCTGATTCCCCTGTGTCTACCCCAGCGCTTAGAACAGTGCTCTGCACATAGTAAGCGCTTAACTGCCAACATTATTATTGTATTTTCCAAGCGCTTAGTACAGTGTTCTGCACACAGTAAGCACTCAAAACAAAAGAAGCAGCATGGTTTTGTGGAGCAAGCCCAGGTTTGGGAGTCAGAGGTCACGGGTTCTGATCCCGGCTCCGCCACTTGCCAGCTATGTGATTTTTGGGCAAGTCACTTCCCTGGGCCTCAGTACCCTCAGCTGGACAATGGGGATGAAGCCTGTGAGGCCCATGCGGGACAACCTGATGGGCTGGCGTCCACCCCGGCGCTTAGAACAGTGCTTTGCACATAGTAAGCACTTAACTGATACCATCATTATTATTATTATAAATGATATAGAGAAGCAGCGTGAGTCAGAGGTCATGGGTTCGAATCCCAGCTCTGCCCTTTGTCAGCTGGGTGACTGTGGGCAAGTCACTGCACTTCTCTGGGCCTCAGTTCCCTCATCTATAAAATGGGGATTAACTGTGAGCCTCATGTGGGACAACCTGTCGACCATCCCCTACACTGTCGACCATCCCCTCCTCCTCCATACCTTATCTCACCTTGGCTTCACGGACTCTGTCCTCTCCTGGTTCTCCTCTTACCTCTCTGGCCGATCATTCTCGGTCTCCTACGCTGGAGCCTCCTCCCCCTCCCATCCTTTAACTGTTGGAGTTCCTCAAGGGTCAGTTCTTGGCCCTCTTCTGTTCTCCATTTACACTCACTCCCTCGGTGAACTCATTCGCTCTCACGGCTTTGACTACCATCTCTACGCAGATGACACGCAGATCTACATCTCCGCCCCTGTCCTCTCCCCCTCCCTTCAGGCTCGCATCTCCTCCTGCCTCCGGGACGTCTCCACCTGGATGTCGGCCCGCCACCTAAAACTCAACATGAGCAAGACTGAGCTCCTCATCTTCCCTCCCAAGCCCGGTCCGCTCCCAGACTTCTCCATCACCGTGGATGGCACGACCATCCTTCCCGTCCCGCAGGCCCGCAATCTCGGTGTCATCCTTGACTCGTCCCTCTCGTTCACCCCACGCATCCTATCCGTTACCGAGACCTGCCGGTTTCACCTCTACAATATCGCCAAGATCCGCCCTTTCCTCTCCACCCAAACGGCTACCTTACTATTACGGGCTCTCGTTATATCCCGGCTAGACTACTGTGTCAGCCTTCTCTCTGACCTCCCTTCCTCCTCTCTCGCCCCGCTCCGGTCTATTCTTCACTCCGCTGCCCGGCTCATCTTCCTGCAGAAACGATCTGGGCATGTCACTCCCCTTCTTAAACAACTCCAGTGGTTGCCTATCGACCTCCGCTCCAAACAAAAACTCCTCACTCTAGGCTTCGAGGCTCTCCGTCACCTTGCCCCTTCCTACCTCTCCTCCCTCCTCTCTTTCTACCGCCCACCCCGCACGCTCCGCTCCTCCGCCGCCCACCTCCTCGCCGTCCCTCGGTCTCGCCTATCCCGCCGTCGACCCCTGGGTCACGTCCTCCCGCGGTCCCGGAACGCCCTCCCTCCTCACCTCCGCCAAACTGATTCTCTTTCCCTCTTCAAAACCTTACTTAAAAATCACCTCCTCCAAGAGCCCTTCCCAGACTGAGCTCCTCTTCCCCCTCTACTCCCTCTGCCATCCCCCCTTTACCTCTCCGCAGCTAAAGCCTCATTTTCCCCTTTTCCCTCTGCTCCTCCACCTCTCCCTTCCCATCCCCACAGCACCGTACTCGTCCGCTCAACTGTATATATTTTCGTTACCCTATTTATTTTGTTAATGAATTGTACATCGCCTTGATTCTATTTAGTTGCCATTGTTTTTATGAGATGTTCTTCCCCTTGACGCTGTTTAGTGCCATTGTTCTCGTCTGTCCGTCTCCCCCAATTAGACTGTAAGCCCGTCAAACGGCAGGGACTGTCTCTATCTGTTGCCGACTTGTTCATCCCAAGCGCTTAGTACAGTGCTCTGCACATAGTAAGCGCTCAATAAATACTATTGAATGAATGAATGAACAACCTGATGACTATCTACCCCAGAGCTTAGAACAGTGCTCTGCACATAGTAAGCGCTTAAGTACCAACATTGTAGAGAAGCAGCTTGGCTTAGTGGAAAGAGCCCGGGTTTGGGAGTCCGAGGTCATGGGTTCGAATCCCAACTCTGCCCCTTGTTAGCTGTGTGACTGTGGGCAAGTCATTTCACGTCTCTGGGCTTCAGTTCCCTCATCTGTCAAATGGGGATGAAGACTGTGAGCCCCACGGGGGACAACATGATGACCTTGTATCCTCTCCAGCGTTTAGAACAGTGTTTGACACATAGTAAGCGCTTAACAAATGCCATCATTATAGTCACTTCACTTCTCTGGGCCTCAGTTACCTCCTCTGTAAAATGGGGCTGAAGACTGTGAGCCTCATGTGGGACAACCTCATTCCCCTGTATCTACCCCAGCGCTTAGAACAGTGCTCTGCACATAGTAAGCGCTTAACAAATACCAGCATTATTATTATTATTCCCTGGGCCTCAGTTCCCTCATCTGTCAAATGGGGATGAAGACTGTGAGCCTCACGTGGGACAACCTGATGACCTTGTATTTTCCCCCATCGCTTAGAACAGTGCTCAGCACATAGTAAGCGCTTAACAAATACCATAATTATTATTATTCTCTGTGCCTCAGTTCCCTCATCTGTCAAATGGGGATGAAGACTGTGAGCCTCATGTGGGACTACCTGGTTACCTTGTATTCCCCCATCGCTTAGAACAGTGCTCAGCACATAGTAAGCGCTTAACAAATACCACAATTATTATTATTATTCTCTGGGGCTCAGTTCCCTCATCTGTCAAATGGGGCTGAAGACTGGGCGCCCCACGTGGGACCACCTGATGACCCTGGATCTCTCCCAGCGCTTAGAACAGTGCTTGGCACATAATAGGCGCTTGACAAATACCAACATTATTATTAAATAGGAATGAATGAATGACTGAATGAATGAAAACCCCCCAGGCCTCGCTGCCCCTCAGCTCTCCCCCCCTTTTGTCCCGGGACAAAGCGAGCGGCGCGCGTGCGCAGAAGGGCCGGGGGGGGGGGGGGAGAGGAGAGAGGCGAGGGGGGCGCATGCGCAGAAAGGCCCGGGGGGGGGGGCCCGCGGCGCGCTTGCGCAGAAGGGCAGGGGGAACAGGCACGCGGCGCGCGTGCGCAGAAGGACCGGTGTGGGGGGGGGGGGAGCGCGGCGCGCGTGCGCAGAAGCCGGCGCGCTGGCTCACCTGGCCACCCAGCAGCGCCTCCCGATCGTAGTCGGAGCGGTGCTCGCCCCGCGGGTAGTGCTGCTCCTGCTGCTCTTGCTGCTGCTGCTCCTCCTCCTCCGCCTCCCCGCCGGCGCCCGCCGCCGCCGCCCACCCCCCGACCAGCAGCCCCAGGAGCACCACGGCCCCGCGGCCGAGCTGCATCGCCGCCAAACGACCGACGGCCGCTGGACGACGGGGGAACAAGAGTCGATCGGCGGCTCCGCACCCCGCCCGCCCCCTTTTTCTCCGCAGCCGCGCGGGCCGGAGGGGCGGGGGCGGGGCCGAGCCTCTGATTGGGCCGCAGGGCGGGGCCGGGGGCGGGGCCGAGCTTCTGATTGGGCCGCCGGGCGGGGCCCGGGTCGAGCCTCTGATTGGTCCGCCGGGCGGGGCCGGGGGCGTGATCGGGCTTTTGATTGGTCCAGCAGGTGGCACCGGTGGCGTGGTCGAGCTTCTGATTGGTCCGCCAGCCGGGCCGGGGGCGTGGCCGAGCTTCTGATTGGTCCGTCGCCCGGGCCTGGAGGAGAAGCGGCCACGTGACGGGGAGAGGGCGGAGCCCCCCGGGATTCATCCTCAGCCTGCGAAGTCCCCGGGAAAATAATCATCATTAGGATAATAATAATGATGGTATTTGTTATGCGCTTCCTATGTGCCAAGCACTGTGCTAAGCGCTGGGGGAGATCCAGGGTCATCAGGTTGTCCCACGTGGGGCTCACAGTCTTCATCCCCATTTTCCAGATGAGGGAACTGAGGCAGAGAGAATAATAATGTTGGTATTTGTTAGGGGCTTACTATGTGCTGAGCACTGTTCTAAGCGATGGGGGAGATACAGGGTCATCAGGTTGTCCCACGTGAGGCTCACAGTCTTCATCCCCATTTTACAGATGAGGTCACTGAGGCACAGGGAATAATAATAATAATGTTGATATTTGTTAAGTGCATACTATGTGCAGAGCACTGTTCTAAGCTCTGGGGGAGATACAGGGTCATCAGGTTGTCCCACGTGGGGCTCCCAGTCTTCATACCAATTTTACAGATGAGGTCACTGAGGCCCAGAGAATAATAATGTTGGTATTTATTAAGCGCTTACTATGTGCAGAGCACTGTTCTTAGCGCTGGGGTAGATTCAGGGTCATCAGGTTGTCCCACGTGAGGCTCCCAGTTAATCCCCATTTTCCAGATGAGGTCACTGAGGCCCAGGGAATAATAATGTTGGTATTTCTTAAGCGCTTACTATGTGCAGAGCGTTGTTCTAAGCGCTGGGGTAGATACAGGGTCATCAGGTTGTCCCACGTGGGGCTCACAGTCTTCATCCCCATTTTACAAATGAGGTCACTGAGGCCCAGAGAAGTGAAGTGACCTGCCCACAGTCACAGCTGACAAGGGGCAGAGCCGGGATTCGAACCCATGACCTCCGACTCCCAAGCCCGGGCTCTTTTCACTGAGCCAGGCGCTTAACATATACCCTAAATAGAAATAAATAGTAAATTCTAAGCTTTGGGGTAGATGCAAGCCAATAATTATTTGTATCATCAATAACAGCGATGGACATAAGCGGTGTGGGGCTGTGAGCGGGGAGAACAAAGGGAGCAAGTCAGGGAGATGCAGAAGGGAGTGGGTGAAGAGGAAAGCAATAACACCCGGGAGCAGAAGACGGCTTCTCTATCAATGCAGGTTTTTCCTCCCACACCCTTCCAGATCTTCGATATTGGGATTAATCACATTCGTGCCTATTTCCAAACTGAAGAAAGTGAAGTGGCCAGAGAAGTGTGGCCTTCAACAAGCCCCTTATTTTTGCCCCCTCCATTAATGGTTGCTTTATAGTGGAGCAGGGGAGCTCATGCTATGTGCATCGCATTTTTTAAAGGTTTCTGTTCTGCTGACTGATGGTTTCAAAGAAAACAAACACAGATGGCGACGAGGCATCATCGATTGACATTTAGAGTTTATTATGGTGCAAAGGAACACGGTGCTACTTGATAACGAAAGTGTGCCACCAGACAGAAGCAGAAGTTCCCGGTCCAAACGTGGCTCAGTGGAAAGAGCACGGGCTTTGGAGTCAGAGGTCATGACTTCCAATCCCAGCTCTGCCACTTGTCGGCTGTGTGACTGTGGGCAAGTCACTTCACTTCTCTGTGCCTCAGTTCCCTCATCTGTAAAATGGGGATGAAGACTGTGAGCCCCACGTGGGACAACCTGATTCCCCTGTGTCTACCCCGGCGCTTAGAACAGTGCTCTGCACATAGTAAGCGCTTAACAAATACCAACATTATTATTATTATTATTACTGTCTCTTTCTCACGGTGAGCTTGTTGTGGGCAGGGAATGTCACCCTTTATAATAATAGTGGTGGTATTTGTTAAGCGCTTACTATTCATTCAATAGTATTTATTGAGTGCTTACTACGTGCAGAGCACTGTACTAATCGCTTGGAATGCACAGATCGGTAACAGATAGAGACAGTCCCTGCCCTTTGACGGGCTTACAGTCTAATCGGGGGAGACGGACAGACAAAAACAATAGCAATAAATAGAATCAAGGGGGTGTACATCTCATTACAACAATAGCAAATAAATAGAATCAAGGTGATGTACATCTCATTAACAAAATAAATAGGGTAATTAAAATACATACAGTTGAGCAGACGAGTACAGTGCTGAGGGGAGGGGAAGGGAGGGGGGAGGAACTTACTATGTGCCGAGCACTGTTCTAAGCGCTGGGGTAGATACAGGGTAATCAGGTTGTCCCACATGAGGCTCACAGTCTTAATCCCCATTTTACAGATGAGGTAACAGACACAGAGAAGATGTGACGTGCCCATAGTCACACAGCTGAGAAGTGGCAGAGCTGGGATTCGAACCCATGATCTCTGACTTACAAGCCCAGGCTCTTTCCACTGAGCCATGCTGCTTCTTCATGTTTATTGTTCTGTTGTACTTTCCCAAGCGCTTGGTAAAGTGCTCTGCAGCCAGTCATAATAATAATTATAATAATGATGGTATTAAGCTCTTACTATGTGCCAAGCACCGTTCTAAGGTCTGGAGTAGGTGCGGGGGAATCAGGTTGTCCCATTTGGGGCTCACAGTCTTAATCCCCATTTTACAGATGTGGTCACTGAGGCACAGAGAGGTTAAGTGGCTTGTCCAGGGTCACAGAGCAAATGAGTGGCAGAGCTGGGATTAGAACCCACGTCCTCTGACTCCCAAGCCCATGCTCTTTCCCCTAAGCCGTAACAGCTCAATCAATAGGGTTGAATGAATGAAGAGGAAAACCCCAAGATTTAGAGCACAGAAGGCAAAGGGGACCATATAATAATAATAATGTTGGTATTTGTTAAGAGCTTACTATGTGCAGAGCACTGTTCTAAGCGCTGGGGGAGATACAGGGTCATCAGGTCGTCCCACGTGAGGCTCACAGTTAACCCCCATTTTACAGATGAAGTAACTGAGGCACAGAGAATTGAAGTGACTTGCCCACAGTCACACAGCTGACAAGTGGCAGAGCCGGGAGTCGAACTCGTGACCTCTGACTCCGAAGCCCAGGCTCTTTCCACTGAGCCACGCTATGAGCCCCATGCAGAGAGAACTATTGTCTCAAAAATCTTTTGAAAGGGAGAAAAGAGAGATCAAGAGAATGGTGATTGACAGGTTCCCTCTTTCCGGGGGGAAATTGGGGGAGAGGATAAATCATCTCCAGTTGCAATGGGCTTAGGTGGCATTAAATCTACACCCCTTGAAACTGGTGATGGAGTCTGCCATCAATCAATCGATCATATTTATTGAGCGCTCATTGTGTGCAGAGCACCTTCCTAAGCGCTTGGGAGAGTCCAGCACAAAAATATAACAGACACAATCCCTGCCCACAATGAGCTTTCAGTCTAGAGAAGCGTCGCCGCTTAGTGGAAAGAGCCCGGGCTTGGGAGTCGGAGGACTTGGGTCCTCATCCCGGCTCCACCACTCATCTGCTGTGTGTCCTTGGGCAAGCCACTTAACTTCTCTGTGCCTCAGTTACCTCATCTGTAAAATAATAATAATAATAATGTTGGTATTTGTTAAGCACTTACTATGTGCAGAGCACTGTTCTAAGTGCTGGGGTAGACACAGGGAATCAGGTTGTCCCACGTGGGGCTCATGGTCGTAATCCCCATTTTACAGATGAGGTAACTGAGGCACAGAGAAGTGAAGTGACTTGCCCACAGTCACACAGCTGAGAAGTGGCAGAGCCGGGATTCGAACCCATGACCCCGGACTCCCAAGCCCGGGCTCTTTCCCCTGAGCAAACCAGCCTCTTTTCAGGAGTATTTAATGAGTGCCTACTGAGACCGACGCACCGTCCTACAGACTTTAACAGAGAGACCACTCATGTTCCCTGCCCTAAAGGAGTTCTCAATCTAATGGGAGAGAAAGACGAGAAGCAGTGTGGCCTAATGGATAGAGCAAGGGCCCGGGAGTCAGGAGTCAATCCCAGTTCCACCACTTGTCTGCTCTGTGACCTGGGGTAAGTCATTTAACTTCTCTGTGCCTCAAATACCTCATCTGTCAAAGGGTTGATTAAGACTGTGAGCCCCATGTGGGACATGGACTGTGTCCAACCTGATTAGCTTCTATCTACCCCAGCACTTAGTTCAGTCCCTGGCACATAGTAAGCGCTGAACAATACTATAAAAAATGACAACATTATCTGCAAAAAGTGTGAGCAGAAGGAATGACAGGAGCATGACAGGAAGTAGTTCACTATATTGGGGGCAGAATAGACTATGTAATTGAACATATAAGTAAAGATTAGCATAACAATATGGATAAGCACATTAAATGCCGAGGCTAGGAAACAATAAATGAATGCAAGATAAATGGATGCCCAACTAAATTAATGAATTAATGCCACTATTGCAATTCTAAGTGTGTTGGTGGTGGATTTAGCCAATTAGAAGGAGGTTTTCCTCCAGTAGCCTTCGGGGCCACCTGTTTATAGCACTAGCTCTTCTTTCCATCTACAGCTCAGTACTTCAAGAGAGAGAAAATGGGCATTAGGGGAAGCAGTGTAGCTCAGTGGAAAGAGACTGGGCTTTGGAGTCAGGGGTCATGGGTTCGACTCCCGGCTCTGCCACTTGTCAGCTGTGTGACTGTGGGCAAGTCACTTAACTTCTCTGTGCCTCAGTTACCTCATCTGTAAAATGGGGATTAATTGTGAGCCTCACGTGGGACGACCTGATTACCCTGTATCTACCCCAGCGCATCGCACGTAGTAAGCGCTCAACACATACCACCATTATTATTATTATGTTGACCCTCCCCTGGCAATCAGGTAGCCTTCCCATATATCTGCCCTCAGCCCACTACTCGGCCTCGCCCGCTCAGCCACCCCTCTTTAAACCTTCCCTTTCTCTTTGCTAAATTGTTCCCATGCTTCCCATCCCCTCCCCACAAGCCCCTGAATCCTCCTTCACGCACTCCTGATTCTTCTGTCCCCCAGATTCCCTGTGCCACTTGGAAATTTGTTAGGGTTTTTTGGGGGGTTTTTTACAGTTCTGTACAGTATGCACTTGTTTCGCAGCTGGACCAAACGCTTCACAGATGGCAGTTACCTCCTTTCCTCTGCCCTGCCATAGGGAGAGGCCAGGATGGAAAGGAAGACTGAGAGGGAACTGTCTTCATCCTCTTTCCTTCCCTACTTGCAGTCCCTCCTTTCCTGGCCCGGCCCCCACAGCTGTGGAAATCTCACACTGAAGAGGGAGAGCCAGAGTTGGGAAATGGGGTCAGAATTAGGAAAAAATTTCAAAAAGCGGCATGAGGCCGGGGAAGAGGGAAGGAACTGCCGAGGGATTGTGGACTGAATGGAACACATTCTGGGGCCTGGGGTGTGGGAGCTGCTGAGGGCAAGTGGGGAAATCATTTTCAAAGCTGAGGTGAGGGGGAAACTTAAGATGTGGAAGAGTGGAGAGGGAGAGGATGGGGAACAGGGAAGCGATGACCCGATCACAAAGTAATCACAGCGAGGGTCATCTAATCCATTTTACTTCCAAGAAAGTAAAAAGTCAGCTACTCTATCCTAGAAGCTCTGTGCCTCAAATATAAATACATGAATGAAGCTCTATCCCGCAAATCTAATTGATTGGGTGTACGACTCTGGGTAATTTGGATAAAAATAGGGTGTAAACAGGGTGCCCGTTCTGAGTTCAGCAACCCATCCCCCATTAATTTTTTCCGTGAGAAAACTGGTTCCAACCTACAGTGTTTTCATTTAAGATACAGTTTTCAGAAACCATTTAGTACAGTGCTCTGCACACAGTAAGTGCTCGATAAATGCCACTGATTGCTTTGCATATGTCCAAGGAGTTGTCCTTCAAAATAACTCCACTGATGGGATAATCCACCTGTATGGTGAGGGTGATTGCAAAGGCCAATGCACGACTCACAGACCTAAGTACCCCAAGCACACATGAAGACTGTCCTGTGTTATACAGTATTTTTTTGGCTTGCAACGCTTTTCTCTATTGCCTCTTTGTCTCTCAATCCTTACGAAGCCTCTGTTTCAAAAAAAGGCCTTCTTGTCTTGATTGTGCCATGCTGGTCCCAGTTTTCATTTGAGATGACTTGTCTGAGGCTCTGGCAGTTTACATGGAGCTATGAGCCAAAAAATCTAGGGAGCAGGGGAGTGTGGAAGGAGAAAATCAGGAGAGCAGGCTGTGGGTGGAGTTTAGCAGCCTGGATACCCTCTCTCCACTACCTCCCCCGGTGCCAACGCTTCCTCTCTCACCCAGTTTTGCCTTTTAATTACCCAGTTAACCTGTTCCCTAATACCTCTTCGCCTACAACTCCCCCATCTCTCACACTCACTTGACTCTCCTTTGCAAATGCTTTTTGGACTCTGTTAGTCACATTAATTTAGATTCCCTATGATCTATTATGGAGACCTACAACTACAGGTAATTAAAGTCAAGGCTCTGTCAGACAGCAGCACCATGGATTAGTAACGGTGTCCTGAGACAGCACGCTGTAGAAATTCCTATTTTTGTTATTTGACATCAGCAGGCTCTTCAGTTTATGTATTCAGTTGGCATGGATGGAAATTGAACATTGTACTCAATGCAAAACATTTTAGTGCCTAAATTAGATGAAGGCTAAAGAACAGTAAAGCAAGGAGATTTTGGTTCTGCATCTAAGAACAGTGCTCTTTCTGAGGTGTTGTAGATTGCTTCCTCTTCAGCTGATATCCCCAATATCAGAAGGGAAGATACCGTTGTCAGTCAGTCAATCAATATATCCTATTTCTTTTGCTCAAATGCCCCCAAAACGCCCTGGAAGACAGTGTTTCCAATGGGTAACATACAATGATCTAGTGGAAAGAGCATGGGCCTGGGAGTCAGAGGTCCTTGGTTTTAGTCCCGGCTCCATCATTCGTCTGCTGTGGGACCTTGGACAAGTCACTTCACTTCTTTGTGCCTCGATTCCCTTACCTGCAAAATGGGGACTACTACTCTGAGCCCCATGCGGGACATGGCTCGTGGCCAACCTGATTAACTTGTACAACACTTTGTATAGGGCCTGGAAAATAATCAGAGCTCAACAAATACCATAAAAAAAGACAAAATTTTTCTGCTAAGAGTGTGAGCAGGAGGAAAGACAAGAACATAACGGAAAGGAGTTCACTGTTTTGGGGGTGGAATAGCAGAACAAGTAATTGAACATACTTATTCAACATACTGTTCATGATAGACTGTGAGTCCCATGTGGGTCCTGATTATCTTGTATCTACCCCAGTGCCTAGTTCAGTGTCTGTCTCCCCCGATTAGACTGTAAACCCGTCAAAGGGCAGGGACTGTCTCTATCTGTTACCGATTTGTACATTCCAAGTGCTTAGTACAGTGCTGTGCACATAGTAAGCGCTCAATAAATACTATTGAATGAATGAATGAATGTTCAGCACATAGCGCCTATCAAATATCATCTTTAAAAAGTGCACTTTTCTGTGCTGGGGCAGTTATACCAGAAGCCCCATTGGGGACTTCCAAATTAAGTCAGAGATACAGACAAATGAGGCAATAAAAATATAATCTAATGAAAACTAAAGAATACTTTTAAAATTCAATAGTTTAAAAATATTGACGATGAAATAGAAAGGTAAATGCTGTTTGGGAAGGGCAGCTTTGGGGCACTTAACTGCTTCAAACAATTAGTGCTTGGTGAGGAACTGCCAAAATCTTCCCAAAGTTCTAAAGGTTGCTGAGGGGTTTTCCGGCCGGCTGTCAGGTGGCAGGATCGGACGGTTCGGCCGTTACCCCGCCACCTTCCCCCACCGCCCCGGTCCAGCTCGGAACTGCGAGATTTGGCACTTTTTGATCGAGTTGGTAACTACTTTAATGTCTCTATGTATTTATTGCCTCTTGAACGGCAGAACTCTTTTTTAAAGCTCTCTAGGAATTGTGAATCAACAGTCTTCCCGTGGTAAGATCTCAGAACGGAATCACTCTGACAGTTGGAGGTGCAGCCATACTGGAGCCCATAGCCCTTTGTGGAGATGTCCTTTGTGGGCTCTCCCAGTAATTTTATCAAGTGTGGAAGTATGCCTGTCTGGGTAAAGAACTGAGAAAATCCAGGAAACGGTTTTGTGGTGGTGGAGGAGAGGAGTTGGCAGGAATGCCCCTGTATGTGCCCTTCAGAAACCCCCTTGACCTTCTCAAGAGCACCTGGAGCGGTGCCTGGAGGTTACTTTATTGCTCACAGCGTTGCAACTCCTAATAATAAGCTTCAGCCACAATTTAATTCATTAATGGTGGTATATACTTAGCACTTAATTTGTGCCAAGCACTGTACTAGGGGCTGGGGTAGATCCAAGGTGATCGGGTCAGCTACCGGGCCAGCTACACGCTGCTCAGCAGTAGCAGTTTCATAATTTCAAGGCCACATGACAGTTGACCATCATTTTTTTCTTTTTTGTTTAATGGTAACAGTTGTTTACTATGTGCCAGGGGCTGTACTAAGCACTGGGGTGGATAGAAGAAAATGAGGTTGGACAGAGTCTGTGTCCTACACTGGGCTCACAGTCTCAATCCCCATTTTACAGATGAGGTAACTGAGGCACGGATAAATTCAGTGTAAAGCAAACAAGTGGCAGAGCTGGGATTAGGACCCAAGTCCTTTGACTCCCAGGCCTGTGCTCCTTCCACTAGGCCATGCTGCTCTCCCCTTGAAATTCCTCCTGAAAACCCACCTCCATCATTCCCTGCTTGTTTTTACCATCCCAGAGCCTTTTAATCCGACAATTATTGAGGCACTGATTTTCACAAACCACTTGTTTTTTCACTTATTTATTCAACTCCTTATATTTCCTTGCTCCTGCTACTTCCACTGCAACCACCTGTCAACTGTGTGACCGTGGGCAAGTCACTTAACCTCTCTGTGCCTCAGTTACCTCATCTGTAAAATGGGGATTAACTGTGAGCCTCGTGTGGGACAATCTGATGACCTCGTATCTACCCCAGCGCTTAGAACAGTGCTCGGAACATAGTAAGCGCTTAACAAATACCAGCATTATTATTAACTGTGTTCTCCATCCATCTCCCCTTATTTATAATTTGTCCTTTTCCCCACCTTAATTTTGAAGCTTATTTACGGTACGGACAGTATCTTTAGCATTTGTCGTACTCTCCCGTGTGCCTCGTAAAGTGCTCTGCTCACGGTACTCAATAAATACCATCGGCCGCCTTGTCTCTCCGGGACGTAAAGAGTTGTTATGTATATGACAGTTCTAAAATCGGTGCCAGGAGGTGGGAAAAATTGTGTCCATCTTTGTGGGGATATGGAAGGGATGGGAAAGCGAGAAGACTCTCTGTTGGAGGAAGAACACACGGTAAGAGTGGCCCAGTGGACCTGGGAGTCAGAAGGACCTGGGTTCTAATTCCAACACTAGTCTGCTGTAAGGCCATGAGCAAGTTTCTTCATCTCACCTTTACCTCTTCCGGGCCTCAAAAAATGGAGATCGGAACCGTGTCCAACCCAATTATCTTGTATCTACCCCAGCGCTTAGGATAGTGCCTGACACCGAGCAGGCACTTAGCATGGCCTGGAGAAGCAGAAGTAGAGAAGGGGTAGTGGACAGGGCACGTGGGAGTCAGAAGGTCATGGGTTCTAATCCCAGATCCATCACTTGTCGGCTGGGTGACCTTGGGAAAGTCCCTCTCTTTATATCAGAGAAGCAGTGTGGCTTAGTGGAAAGAGCCCGGGCTTGGGCGTCAGAGGTCGTGGGTTCTAACATAACAAATACCAGCATTATGACAGGGTCATCAGGTAGTCCCACGTGAGGCTCCCAGTTAATCCCCATTTTCCAGATGAGGCAACTGAGGCCCAGAGAAGGGAAGTGACTTGCCCACAGTCACCCACCCAACAAGGGGCAGAGGCAGGATTGGAACCCATGACCTCGGACTCCCAAGCCCGGGCTCTTTCCCCTGAGCCAGGCTGCTTCTCTCTAATGTGGGTATTTGTTAAGCGCTTACTATGTGCACAGCACCGTTCTAAGCACTAGGATAGATCCAGGGTCATCAATTATCTCAGCTCGGCCACTTGTCAGCTGTGTGACTTTGGGCAAGTCAGTTAACTTCTCGGTGCCTCAGTTCCCTCATCTGTAAAATGGGGATTAAGACTGTGAGCCCCACGTGGGACAACCTGATTCCCCTGTCTACCCCAGCGCTTAGAACAGTGCTCGGCGCATAGTAAGCGCTTAACAAATACCAACATTATTATTAAGTTGTCCCTCGTGAGGCTCCCGGTTAATCCCCATTTTATAGATGAGCCTCTATAGCTGATTTTCTAGTTGATACAGATTTTCTAGGTGAGCCACTGAGGCCCAGAGAAGGGAAGTGACTCGCCCAAGTTGTCCCTCGTGAGGCTCCCGGTTAATCCCCATTTTATAGATGAGCCTCTATAGCTGATTTTATAGATGATATAGATTTTCTAGATGAGCCACTGAAGCCCAGAGAAGGGAAGTGACTCGCCCAGGTTGTCCCTCGTGAGGCTCCCGGTGAATCCCCATTTTATAGATGAGCCTCTATAGATGATTTTCTAGTTGATACAGATTTTCTAGGTGAGCCACTGAGGCCCAGAGAAGGGAAGTGACTCGCCCAAGTTGTCCCTCGTGAGGCTCCCGGTTAATCCCCATTTTATAGATGAGCCTCTATAGCTGATTTTATAGATGATATAGATTTTCTAGATGAGCCACTGAAGCCCAGAGAAGGGAAGTGACTCGCCCAGGTTGTCCCTCGTGAGGCTCCCGGTGAATCCCCATTTTATAGATGAGCCTCTATAGATGATTTTCTAGATTTTCTAGGTGAGCCACTGAGGCCCAGAAAAGGGAAGGGGCAGAGGCGGGCCTCGAACCCGTGACCTGGACCTCCCCAGCCCGCGCTCTTGCCGCGGAGCCACGCGGCAGCTCCCTCCGGGGGCCGCCGCCCAATCAGCGCTCGAGAAAGAGGGCTGGATGAATGAATGAGGGAGGGAATGAATGAATGAAGGGCTAAAGGGCGGGCGCGGGAAGACGAGGGGGAACGGGCCCCCCCCACCGGCCGCGGGCAGGTTGGCGCCTGCGCACTGAGCGTCCCGCTGGGCTGCCGCGGAGGCGTCACGTGACGGGCCGGGCCGGCCCCCTCCTCCCCCTCCCCTCCCCTCGGGCTCCGAGCAGCGCAGGCCGGCCAGGCCAGGTGAGTGGGGGCCGGGCGGCGGCACCGGGGGGCACCGGGGGCACGCCCGGCCTTCTGTGGTCTCCTCTCCTCCCCTCCCTTCTCCCCCCCGCGGCCGCAGTGTCTCCTCCAGCGCGGGCTGCCCCTGGCCAGGACCGGCCTGGGGGCAGGGGGCTGCAGCTGGGCAAGACCGGCCTGGGGGCAGGGGGCTGCAGCTGGGCAGGACCGGCCTGGGGGCAGGGGGCTGCAGTTGGACCGGGGGCTGCAGCTGGGCAGGACCGGCCTGTGGGCAGGGGGCTGCAGCTGGGCAGGACCGGCCTGGTGGCTGCAGCTGGGCCGGGGGCTGCAGGTGGCTGCAGATGAACAGGACCGGCCTGTGGGCAGGGGGCTGCAGTCGGACTGGGAGCTGCAGGTGGGACGGGGGCTGCAGGTGGGCAGGGCCGGCATGTTGACAGGGAGCTGCAGGTGGGCAGGGGACTGCCTCTGGGCAGGGCTGGCGTGTTGGCTGCAGCTGGGCCGGGGGCTGCAGGTGGCTGCAGCTGAGCAGGACCGGCCTGTGGGCAGGGGGCTGCAGTCGGACTGGGGGCTGCAGGTGGGCAGGGCCGGCACGTTGGCTGCAGGTGGACGGTGGCTGCAGGAGGGCAGGGCTGGCGTGTTGGCTGCAGCTGGGCCGGGGGCTGCAGGTGGGCAGGGCCGGCATGTTGTAAGGGAGCTGCAGGTGGGCAGGCCCGGCATGTGGGCAGGGGGCTGCCTCTGAGCAGGGCCGGCATGTTGGCTGCAGGTGGGCCGGGGGCTGCAGGTGGCTGCAGCTGGGCAGGACCGGCATGTGGGCCGGGGGCTGCAGGTGGGCAGGGCCGCATGTTGACAGGCAGCTGCAGGTGGGCAGGCCTGGCATTTGGGCAGGGGGCTGCCTCTGGGCAGGGCCGGCATGGTGGCAGCAGGTGGGCCGGGGGCTGCAGGTGGGCAGGGCCGCATGTGGACAGGGAGCTGCAGGTGGGCAGGGCCGGCATGTGGGCAGGAGGCTGTAGTTGGGCTGGGGGCTGCAGGTGGGACGGTGGCTGCAGGTGGGTAGGACCGGCATGTTGGCTGCGGTGGGCCGGGGGCGGCAGGTGGGTAGGACCAGCATGTGGGCCGGGGGCGGCAGGTGGACAGGCCTGCAGCAGCGCCGCCGCCGGGCTGCTGTCAGTCCATCAGTCCATCCATCCATCCATCCTATTTATTGAGCGCCGACTGTGCGCAGAGCCCCGTACTAAGCGCTCGGGAGGGGACAGTCCAGCACAGGTGGTAGACACGGTCCCTGCCCACATGGAACTGTATCTTTCACCTATTTGTTTATTTCTATTAATGTCTCTCTTGCCCTCTAGACCGTGAGCTGGTTGTGGCCGGGGAATGTAGGTTTGTTGATATATTGTACTCTCCCAAGTGCTTAGTGATCACTTAACAAATATCATTATTATTAGTACAGTGCTTTGCACCCAGTAAGCACTCAATAACTATGATCGAGTGAGTGGCCGAATGAACGAATGACCTTAGGAGGGAGAGACGGACGTTAACCGGAGAAGCAGGATGGCGAAGTGGAGAGAGCACGGGCTTGGGAGTCGCAAGGTCGTGGGTTCTGATCCCGGCTCCGTCGCTTGTCTGCCGTGTGACCGTGGGCAAGTTACTTCACTTCCCTGAGCCTCAGTTTCCTCATCTGTCAAATGGGGATGGAGACTGAGCCCCACGTGGGACAGGGACTGTGTCTAACCGGATTTGCTTGTCTCCCCATCCGTGCTTATTACGGTGCCTGACCCATAGTAAGCGGTTAAAAAGCATACCACGATTAGAATTGGTTGGAATTAATTCATGTAGACTCATTAATTACACATATGCCACTAATGGGCAGTTTCTTCTGTCATTCGGTGGCAGACAGTTGGTTTTGTGGGGAGTAGTTCGTTGTTAGCGCATTGTTTTGGTGAACGTTTTCCGATAAAGTAACGTACAGTTCCTACATTTTAAAGGCATATTGTTATGAGTTTAGTAGTTTTGTTATAGGAGCTATAAGATCGGATAAGCGTGCCGTGCAACCTTCTAAGGATAATAATAATACTACGATTAGGTAAGAACTTATTATGCACCAGGCGTTGGGGTAGATAAAATCAGATCAGACCCAATCCCTGTCCCACATGGGGATCACAGTCTGAAGGGGGAAGGAAGAACAAGAAAAATAAACACCTACACCAACCTGCTTTCCAGGAAGTTGTCAGGATAAATCAGGAATAATCATAGGGTTGGAAAGGAATTTACTAGATGGTGTATTTCATCCTTCTGCATTATGAGGTAGGATCTCACATAAACATTTTGGAGACCTGAGCATCTATTCTGCTTTTTAAATACTTCTGGAGAAGCCTGATCTATCGATGATGGCATGCAAATGAGCCGGAGCTCTTAGGAGGAAAAAGCTTTCTAGAAATCTGAGTGATCAGTTATGTTTTCATCACAATGCTCTGATATTAGAATGAAGCTGATAAATGTGAAAACAATCATTTCCAGTTGTAGGAAGAACAAGAATCACAATGCGAGGTAATTGAAAATAGTATGGCGACGGTTGTGTGCCTGGACAGTAATGCCCATTTGCAGAAACATGGTACTTAAGAGCTTACTACGTGCCAAGCACTATTCTAAGCACTGGAGTAGATACAAGTCAGTCAGGTTGGACACAGTCCCTGTCCCACATAGAGCTCACACTTTAAATCCCCATTTTTCAGATGAGGGAACTCAGGCCCAGAGAAGTGAAGTGACTTGCCCGACTTCACACAGCAGACATGCAGCGGAGCCAGGATTAGAACCCATGACTCTGACTCCCAGGCCCGTGCTCTGTCCACTAAGCCATGCTGCTTCTCAACATGTATGATATGTATACATGTAAGCATGTACAATCCTGGCTCTGCCACTTGGCAGCTGTGTGACTATGGGCAAGTCACTTAACTTCTCTGTGCCTCAGTTACCTCATCTGTAAAATGGGGATTAACTGTGAGCCTCACGTGGGACAACCTGATTACCCTGTATCTACCCCAGCGCTTAGAACTGTGCTCTTCACATAGTAAGCGCTTAACAAATACCAACATTATTATTATTATTATAACATACTGTTGCTAGAACAACTCCTAAGGCTTGTAAACAGTAAAAAGATCTGAAGTTGTAATGTGAAGCTAACTTTTTTTCTTTTTTAATGGTATTTATTAAGCGCTTACTATGTGCCAGATACCGTACTAAGTACTGGGGTAGATGGAAGATAATCAGATCGGACACAGTCTCTGTTTCATATAGGGCGCATTAGTTCTCATTTTACAGATTAGATAATTGAGGCACAGAGAAATAAAGTGACTTGCCTGAGTTCACACAGCGGACAAGTGACGGATCTGGGATTAGAACCCAGGTCTTTTGACTCCCAAGCCCAGGCTCTTTCTACTGCCACTTGTTGGCTGTGTGACTGTGGGCAAGTCACTTAACTTCTCTGTGCCTCAGTTCCCTCATCTGTAAAATGGGGATTAAGACTGTGAGCCCCACGTGGACAACCTGCTTCCCCTATGTCTACCCCAGCGCTTAGAACAGTGCTCGGCACATAGTAAGCGCTTAACAAATACCAACATTATTATTATTATTACTGGGTTGCACTGTTTCAAAACTTTAAAAATCCATAGGTAAAAATGAATCGGGGAAATTATTCTCCTGTAGAATCAGTCGATTAATGGTATTTAGAGGATGCTTTATGTGTGCATTGGACTGTACTGAGTGCTTGAAAAAGTAATGATTATGGTATGTTATAATGCTTACTATGTGCTAGGCACTGTACTAAGGGCAGGGGTAGGTACAAGTTTATCAGATTGGACAAAGTCCTTGTCCCACATGGAGCTCCCAGTCCCCATTTTACAGGTGAGGTAACTGAGGCCCAGGAAAGTCAAGTGACTTGCCTAAAGTCACTCAGCAGACAAGTGACGGAATCAGGATTAGAACTGTTCCTCAACCAAGACCTCTGATTTTTAGACCCCATTCAATGTTCTCAACTCATGCCCCATTTAGCCTCTGTACCCAAAATATACCTTCCCTCAATGAAATATACCTTCCCTCAATGACTAAATTGACGTTCTCAACACCCCGCTCTCTAGTGAACTCAACTCACTCGCTCCCCTAGCTCTCCGTCGATCTCGTACCACAGCCTTGGGTCACCTCTACAGTCCACCTCTTTCGCTCCTGGGCACGAGCCACAGAACGTTGTTGCTGCTGGAAAACTAGATATCAGGCCGACTTTGTCCACTTCAGGTTTATCTTTGCATGCTGGAAGTCTGCCCTCTCCTCCGCCCGGCAGAATTATTTCTCCATCTTAATTGCCACCCATGCCTATTGCCCTTGCCGGTTGTTCAACACATTTAACTCCCTCCTCAAACCCCCTGTTCCCCCGCCTCCCCCATCCCTGGCTCTCAAACGGCCTGGCCACCTACTTTATTAACAAAATTGACACTATCAGGCGTGATCTCCTGAATATCTCCCCTGCCCCTTCTGCAACTCTCCCATCTTTCCCAGCAGTATCTCCAGGAAATCTCCTATCCTCTCCCAATATCCACACCCTTCACCTGAGCATCCCATCCCATTCCTTCGCACCTCATCAACATGCTTGCCCTCTCCCTACCATCTTCAACTGTTCACTCTCCAATGGCTTCTTACCCACTGCTTTAAACATGCCTACATCTCTCCTATCCAAAAAAAAGAAACCCCTCTCATGACCCCATCCAGTTATATCCCCTTCTCCCTCCTATCATTCCTCCAGAGACTCCTTGAATGAGCTGTTTACACCCGCTGTCTCAAGTTCCTCTCCTCGAATTCTCTCCTTGACCCCTTCCAATCTGCTTCCATCCCCTTCTCTCCACAGAAAACACCAGTACGGGCTTAGGAGTCAGGAGTCATGGGTTCTAATCCCGGCTCCGCCGCCTGTCAGCTGTGTAACTTTGGTCAAGTCGCTTAACTTCTCGGTGCCTCAGTTACCTCATCTGTAAAACGGGGATTAAGACAGTGAGCCTCACATGGGACAACCTGATTACCCTGTATCTACCCCAGCGCTTAGAACGGTGCTCGGCATATAGTAAGCGCTTAACAAATACCAACATTATTATTATTATCTCCTTCTAGCCTAATCCAACGGCCTCTACTCCGTCCTAATCCTCCTCGACCTCTCAGCTGCAAAGGTTCCTCATCATTGGCTTTAAAGCACTCAATCATCTTGTCCCCTCCTGCCTCACCTCGCTACTATTCTACTACAACCCAGCCCGCACCCTTCGCTCCTCTAATGCCAGCGGTCTCACTGTACCTTGATCTCTTCTATTTCCCCACCGACCTTTTGCCCACACCCTATCTCTGACCTGGAATGCCCTCCCTCCTCATTTCAGGCAGATAGTTGCTCTTTCCCACTTCAAAGCCTTATTGAGGGCACATCTCCAAAAAGCCTTCCCTGAGTAAGCCTTCCACTCTTCTTCCCCGACTCCCTCTCTGTCACCCTGACTTGCTCCCTTCATTCATTCTCCCTCCCATCCCCTCAGCACATATGTATATATCCGTAATTTCTTTTATGTATATTAATGTCTTTCTCCCCCTCTAGACTGTTAGCTCATTGTGGGCTGGGAATATGTCTGTTCTATTGTACTTTCCCAAGCACTTATTCAGTGTTTTGCACACAGTAAGCACTCAATAAATATGACAGAACGAACGAATGCAAAGGGCTCACAGACTAATTGGGAGTGGGATTTCATCCCCATTTTCCCCAAGAGGAAACCAAGGCACAGAGAAGTGAAGTTACTTGCCCACGGTCACGTAGAAGACAAGTGATGGAACCGGGATTAGAACCCAAGTCAGAAGGTAGACGGTTTGACTCACACTAAGTGTTCAACAAGTGCCATTAAAAAAAAAAAAAGTCCTCTGATTTCCAGGCCTGTGCTCTTTGCACTAGTCCACACTGCTTCCCACTCTGCATTTTTTTCTCATATGGTACAAAGTGTGAAGATGCTGTCATCCTCTTTCCAAGGCTCCAATACTCTGACACAAAGGCTGGTATTAATCAATCAGTGGTATTGAGCGCTTATTGGGTCAAAAGCCTGTACTAAGCGCTTGGGAAAGTACAATACAACAGAGTCAGTACACAATCCTTGCCCACCAAGGAGCCTACAGTGTACAGGGGCGTGATCGATGAGATTCTTTTCATCCTACTTGATATTAGCACTTAGCCCAGTGCTTGGTCAACAGCGTCTAGTAAAAACAGCCATTAAAAGGAATTGCAGTTTCCTTTTACAGTCCTGAGGAGGGAGATCCGGATACTTTGCGAAAAAGCTAGCCTTTTGTAGCAGATCTGAATTTGCTTCCAGTCATGGCTTACGTTACTACCATTTTTAGATCATGCTTTGCTGACCACTCCCTTGTCCCTTGGACAACTGCTTTTTTTCTTTTAATTCAGTTTCGGTTAACACAAGTACTGTCGAAGCCATCCTATAGGAAGTAGGATCTGGCGTAAATAGAGGTCTTTACAAAAATAGCAATGTTCGGCCAATGAAACCTTTCATTTTGTTGAAATAATTTCAGGAGAAGTTGGGTGTGCTAGTCTAGCTAGTCATCGCCTTAAAATCTTATAGATTGCCTGTTAGTTGGATTTTTCTAATTGAGTTTATAAGTTATTTGAGAGGCAGCAGGGCCTAGCGGATAGAGTACGGGCCAGGGAGACAGAAGGACCTACTTTCTTATCCTGGTTTCGCCACTCATATGCTGTCTGACCTGGGGCAAGTCACTTGACTTCTCTGTGCGTCAGTTACCTCATCTGTAAAATGGGGATTGAGGCCGGGGGCCCAGTGTGGGACAGGGTCCGCATCCAACACTGTTTGCTTATATCCACCCCGGTGCTTAGAACAGTGCCTGACACATAGTAAGCGCTTAATGGATGCCACAATCATTGTCCTTTTTGCTACTTGAAACCCCCTTTTGTTTTTTATGGTGCTATAATTTCAGCCTGTGTGGATTTAAAGATAATTTCTCTCTTTTTTTGGAGACTTTGAAGTTTTATTTAATATAGAACATTTTAGGCACTGCAAACATACATCCTAATGGATTTAAGAAGAAACTGAAAAGGAGTGTGGTCTAGAGGAACAGCGTGGCTCAGTGGAAAGATAATAATAATAATAATGTTGGTATTTGTTAAGCGCTTACTATGTGCAGAGCACTGTTCTAAGCGCTGGGGTAAACACAGGGGAATCAGGTTGTCCCACGTGGGGCTCACAGTCTTAATCCCCATTTTACAGTTGAGGGAACTGAGGCACAGAGAAGTTAAGTTGAGTTGAGAAGAAGTTGACTTGCCCACAGTCACCCAGCTGACAAGTGGCAGAGCTGGGACTCGAACTCATGAGCCCTGACTCCAAAGCCCGTGCTCTTTCCACTGTGCCACGCTGCTTCTCAAGATCACGGGCTTAGGAGTCAGAGGTCATGGGTTCTAATCCCAGCTCTGCCACCTGTTAACTGTCTGACTACGGACAAGTCACTTAACTTCTCGGGGCCTCAGTTCCCTCATCTGAAAAAGGGGAATTAAGACTATGAGCGTCATGTGAGACAACCTGATTACCCTGTATCTACCCCAGCACTTAGAACAGTGCTTGGCACATAGTAAGTGCTTAAATACCAACATTATTATTATTAGTGGAAAGAACATGGGCCTGGGAGTCAGAGGGCCAGGGTTCTAATCCCAGCTCTCTACTTGTCTGCTGTTTGACTTTGGACAAGTCATTTCACTTCTCTGCCTCAGTTATCTCATCTGTAAAAGGGGAATTAAAAACTACGAGCCCCTTGTGGGACAGGAACTGTGTCCAACCCGATTATCTTGTATCTATCTCTGCGTCTAGTACAATGCCTCGCATACAGTAAATGCCTAACAAATGCCACATACGAGAGATCTAAGTGATGTAATTTCATTTTCAAATGTATGATTTCTGTTGAGAGAGAGGATTGTCATTTTATACATATACAGCTTCTTATTAATATATGTGTGCATCTCTTTTACTGCAGGGGTCAGTCCCCAAGGGATCAGCCAAAAATGTGATGAGAATCTACTGAAGTGGAAGGAGATTATTTCAGGATGGTAAGTCACCCCGACTAAACCGATATATTTCAGTCATAGAAACTTTCTGTGTTTGAAAACTTTGCACATTAAAAATGTTCTTCCAGCAGTTTCCTCTCTTAGTAATCTTTTCATTTCCCAGTACCCAGACTCATTTATGGCTGAAGTGAGAGTCACATAGTACTGGAGCTTGCCATC
The DNA here is from genome assembly GCF_004115215.2 of Ornithorhynchus anatinus. Classification (NCBI taxonomy): domain Eukaryota; kingdom Metazoa; phylum Chordata; class Mammalia; order Monotremata; family Ornithorhynchidae; genus Ornithorhynchus; species Ornithorhynchus anatinus. Next base: position 11,737,237 of record NC_041732.1, on the reverse strand, counting down.
ACGCTAGAGACCTACAGGTGGTGGTTGGATTTCTGCCTTTGGTGACTGCTGTGACCTTCGCCTCTCATGTTAGCACCCCTGTCCGCTTACTCTCTCGCGGTACTTTGTGCCCCAGTGGGAACGGGACCGGCAGGAGCGAGAGAGCGTGTTGGGGCATCATGGAAAGCGCTATCACTGTTATCAATTCTTTCATATAGGAAGTAGGACCCTAAATTTTCATGACTCGACCGAATCTCGTCCACTATTTACAGTGGGAGACTCCATCCATCATCTTTCCATTAAAAAAAAACCTCATCGGGCTAACGGAAACTGGCACGTTTCATAATTTAACAAGGAATAATAGTAAAACTGGTTAAATTGTCAAATCTTTGTAGGTGGGGAATTTGTGGCATGTCTTGGTTTTGCACTGGATCCAAAGGTGTCCGAATACTACAACTGGTACTAGCCTTTGAAAACTTATACAATCCTTCTGTGATGTGAGAAATACTCAGAACATCCTTTAAAATTAAAATGAGACCATGTAGTCCTGATATTGAGTAAAGGTAAAGGGTAAGGTGAACTGTAATATTAAATCAAATTACAAAGTCCGGGTTTGTCCACTCTTCTCCCCATTTTGATTTTGTTCCCCCCTTCAGATGGAGACTGAGGGAAGTAAAATGGGGTGGGATGAGTTTGTGAAGTGGAATAATAATAATGGTATTAGGTAAGTGCTTACTGTATGCCTGGAACTAAGCGCTGGGGCTCACGGTTTTATACTATTGAGAGAAATGAGGCCCAGAGAAGTGAAGTGACTTGCCCAAAGTCACAGAGCAGACAAGTGGTGGAGCTGGGATTAGAACCCATGACCTGGTGACTCCCAGGCCCGTGCTTCTCTGAAAGTAGTTTCCTGGAAGTTTGTGTTCTGGAGACAGAGTTCTACAAGTGCCAGTATTGCTGCTTCGGTTGGTGTCACTGAAGGCCAAGTTGGCTCTGGCATTAGTAATAATCATAATTATAACGGTATTTAAGTGCTCACTATGTGCCAAGCACTGTTCTAAGCGCTGGGGTAGACACAAAGTAATCAGGATGTCCCACGTAGGGCTCACAGTCCTAATCCCCATTTTACAGTTGAGGTAACTGAGGCACAGAGAAATCGTGACTTGCCCAGTCACACAGCTGACAAGTGGTGGAGCCTGGATTAGAATCCATGACCTCTGACTCCCAAGCCCATGCTCTTTCCACTAAGCCACGCTGCTTCCTTTCATAGTAAATTCCATGTAACTCTTGAAGACTGTGAGCCCGTCATTGGGCAGGGATTGTCTCTATCTGTTGCTGAACTGTACATTCCAAGCACTTAGTACAGTGCTCTGCATATAATAAGCGCTCAATAAATACTGTTGAATGAATGAATAGTGGAACAGTATCCCTCGAAGCACGGTGAGGTGTTGGACCTAGGATTGCTGGGTCATCCTCACGCTGGCCCAGACTCTCTGAGGACCTTGGAATTAATAATGTTGGTATTTATTAAGCGCTTGCTATAATAATAATAATGTTGTTATTTGTTAAGCGCTTACTATGTGCCGAGCACTGTTCTAAGCGCTGGGGTAGATACAGGGTAATCAGGTTGTCCCACGTGAGGCTCACAGTTAATCCCCATTTTACAGATGAGGGAACTGAGGCACAGAGAAGTTAAGTGACTTGCCCACAGTCACACAGCTGACAAGTGGCAGAGTCGGGATTCGAACTCATGACCTCTGACTCCCAAGCCCGTGCTCTTTCCACTGAGCCTATGTGCAGAGCACTGTTCTAAGCGCTGGGGAAGATACAAGTTAATCAAGTTGGCCCACGTGAGGCTCACAGTCTTAATCCCCATTTTCCAGATGAGGTCACTGAGGCACAGAGAAGTGAAGTGACTTGCCCCCAGTCACACAGCTGACAAGTGGCAGAGTGGGGAAATGACCTGTGGTCCGACCGGACCCACCATCATCCCTGAGGGCACTGCCGGTCCCCTAGGATGCACATCACGCCTGGGCTGCCCATTCATTCATTCATTCATTCATTCAGTCGTATTGAGCGCTTACTGTGTGGAATGAAACGTGGTCTAAGGGACATGAGGTCAGCCCCTTCCTGTCATCTCACAAGTAAATTATAGGAACGTGGTGGTACCTTGTCGTCTTCCTTTAAAATCATTTTTTCTTGCAAATTTCAACTCTGTGGGATGCCGTGTGGATTGACGCTCTTAAATTGGTGACCTTCTGGAAGGCCAAAAGACTGGTTTGAGCCCCGAGATACGTGTTTATATGGCTTCATAGCCCCGAGTTTTTCCATTTAGAGCTCAGTTCACAGAGCTACTTCTTTAGTCCCACGCAGTCGATCTGTTTCATAAATACACTGTGGGGGTTGGTGAGCAGAACTTTTTGCGCAAGTCAATCAGTGGTATTTATTGAGTGCTTACCGTGTGCAGAGCACTGTTTTAAGCACTGGGGAGGATACAAGGTGATCAGGTTGTCCCACATGGGGCTCACAGTCTTAATCCCCATTTTCCAGATGAGGTCACTGAGGCAGAGAGAAGGTAAGTGACTTGCCCAAAGTCACACAGCTGACAAGTGGCAGAGGCGGGATTAGAACCCATGACCTATGACCCCCAAGTCCGGACTCTTTCCACTGAGCCATGCTGCTTCTCAGTTAGAAGACTTTGTAGGAGCCATTGTTTGAGGCTGGCGGACACTATATGTATGTAGGAATCATAAGTAGCACAGTTATTCAGATGAATTTAAAACCATAATAAAACTGATAATACTAATTATGGTATTTGTTAAGCGCTCACTGTATGTCAAGCACTGTTCTAAGCCCTGGGTAGATACAAGGCAGTCAGGTTGGACACAATCCCTGTCCCACAAGGAGCTCACGGTCTCAATCCCCATTTTACAGATGAGGTAACCGAGGCACAGAGAAGTAAAGTGACTTGCCCAAGGTCATACAGCAGACCGCTGGAAGAGCCGGAATTAGAACCCATGACTGTGACCCTCTGACTCCCCGGCCCATCCTCTAGCCACTCCACCCTGCTTTGTACATAAGTCCTGAGGGTTGGGAGGATTTCTTGACTGCTAAGGGGGTCCAGACCCAGGCAGGTGGCGGAGCCGGAATTAGAACCCATAACCATCTGACTCCCAGGTCTGTGGTCTGTCCACTATCCCATGCGTGTAGTTCATAGGATTTCGCCCTCTTTCACGGACAGGGACGAATCAAGATCTGTGTAACTAGTTGCTGGTCACATATCTTCTTACCAACTCTGACATGTCAGGCGTCTGCCAAGGGGAGTTCTCTGTCCACCATCTTACCTCATCCCTGAGCAGAAGGAGTTAGGGATGCCTCTTGGGCCACTGTAGGAACAACGAGTGGACCTGGAGAAGGAACATAGCTGTGGAGTGGGAATACTTCATTAGCAGCGTGGCTCAGTGGAAAAAGCACGGACTTGGGGGTCAGAGGTCATGGGTTTGAATCAGATCTGCCACTTGTCAGCTGTGTGACTGTGGGCAAGTCATTTAACTTCTCTCTGCCTCAAGTGACCTCATCTGGAAAAGGGGGATTAAGACTGTGAGCCCCACGTGGGACAACCTGATGACCTTGCATCTACCCCGGCGCTTAGAAAGTGCTCTAATAATAATAATGTTGGTATTTGTTAAGCGCTTACTATGTGCCGAGCACTGTTCTAAGCGCTGGGGTAGACACAGGGGAATCAGGTTGTCCCACGTGGGGCTCACAGTCTTAATCCCCATTTTACAGATGAGGGAACTGAGGCACAGAGAAGTTAAGTGACTTGCCCACAGTCACACAGCTGACAAGTGGCAGAGCTGGGATTTGAACTCATGAGCCCTGACTCCAAAGCCCGTGCTCTTTCCACTGAGCCACGCTGATAGTAAGCGCTTAACAAATACCGACATTATTATTATTATTAGTTGGTAGATTAGGGAAGTTTGATTAGGTAGGGAAGCAGCATGGCGTAGTGGTTAAGCTCACTGTGGGCAGGGAATTGGTCTACCGACTCTTACATTGTACTCTTCCAACTGCTTAGTACAGTGCCTGGAAGCAGGATGGCCTAGTGGGTAGAACACAGGCCCAGGAGTCAGAAGGACCTGGTTTCCAATCCCAACTCTGCCACTTGTCTGTTGTGTGATTTTGGGCAAGTCACTTCACTTCTCTGGGCCTCACTTACCTTATCTGTCAATTGGGGATTAAGACCGGGAGGCCCATGTGGGGCAGGGACTGTGTCCAACCCGATTTGCTTGTATCGATCCCAGCGCTTAATACAGTGCCTAGCATGTATTAAGTGCTTAACAAATTCCACTATTGTTGTTATCATCACCATAGGGCTCTGTGCTCAACGACTACAATTGTTTGATCTATTGGTTGAAAAGGAGGTAAGAAACAGCAGCAATCAAGTGCGGAGTCAACTGCTGTTGGTTCCCAGTAGTGGCCATTGGGCCAGTCTGGAGCAGAGCTGGTTGACTGCCCTTCTCCAGGGCAGGACTGGCCAGAAATAGGGGCAGAAATGTCAGGGAGCCAGTGGCTACAACCCCGCCCGCTCACCCACTTGGGAAATGTATTTCCTTCTCCTGTTGCTGTTGCTGCTCGTCACAGTCCTACCTCTGTGGTGGCCGAAAGTGGCACTCTGGATGCTAGCTGGTACTTCTGGTAAGCTACAGATTTAAGAGGTACTTTCATTCCCCATATCTGTGCTTCTGGTGCCAATTCACATCCGACTTTTCTTTAGAAATTCCACATGGATCATTACAAACATGCAGATGTTAAAATGACAGCCCAAAAAGTCGATTAAGTTTCTGCATCAGTTACGTATACACGTATTCGTGTCAGCCTACTCACAATTTGGAATTGGCCCTAGATGATTTTCACTGCAGGTATCAAGCAGCCCTGTTCTTAATATATTTTTAAAGAATGTGTGTTCTGTAATTATGACCGCCTTAAGATGCAATTTCTTCATTTCAGTGAACAGGCATAATTTTCAAGTAAAGTTTTCTTTTCAAGGACAGCCGATTCATGTTATTCTCATAATTCAGAAGACATTGATCTGGTAGGCACTTTTGTGGTACTTTTTCAAGGAACTGGTAGTAAATGTTCAGAGAGTGGATAATTTAGTGGAGGAAAAAAACCCTCTCGGGGTAAAAATTAATAAATTGATTTTGTTTTACCAAGTCTTTGCAAAACCTTTTTCATAATTTTTGAGACTCCGGTCTGGATACTGGTTACTCTAAAGAATTCCTCCACGCAGGTTCTCAATCCTGAGGTTTTCGGACCGAGGCTCGGCCATCATTTCCGGGATGCTTACATATCCCCTATCCTAAAAAAAAAAACACTCCCTTGACTCCATGACTCCCTCCAGGTACCACCCCATCTCCCTCCCACCATTATTAAATTAATCACTTATATTAATGCCTGTCACCCTCTCTAGACTGGAAGCTTGTCGTGGGCAGGGAGCGTATCTGCCAACTTTTTTGTAGTGTTCTTTCCCAAGCGCGTAGTACAGAAAGTACTCAATACATAGCATTGGTGGTGATGGTGAAGATGTTTCCTCTCCAAATTTCTTGAGAGAATTGGTTACACCGCTGTCTCCACTTCTCCTCTAATTTTCTCCTTGATCATCCCCAATCTGGCTTCCGTCCCCTTCCCTCCACAGAAACAACCCTCTCTAAGGTAACCAGTGACCTTCTGCTCACCAAATCTGACGGTCTGTACTCTGTCCCAAACCTCCTTGGCCTCTCAGCTGCCTTTGACACTGTAGACCACCCTCTTTTCCCTGAAACCTTATCCATTGTTGGGTTCACTGACAGTGTCCTTTCTTGGTTCTCCCCCTACCTCTCTGACCCCTCCTTTTCAGTCTCTTTTGCTGGCTCCTCCTCTGACAGTAGGGGTTCCTCATGTCTCAGTTCTAGGTCCCCTTCTACTCTCCTTTTGCACCCTCTCCTTTGGAGAACTCATTTGCTCCCTTGGCTTCAACCAGCATCTCTCTGCAGATGACTCCCAATCCTACACCTCTACCCCTGACCTCTCTCCTCTGCATACTCACATTTCCTCAATCAATCATATTTATTGCCTTGATTCTATTTATTGCTATTGCTATTCTTGTCTGTCCGTCTCCCCCAATTAGACTGTAAGCCCGTCAAAGGGCAGGGACTGTCTCTATCTGTTACCGATTTGTACATTCCAAGTGCTTAGTACAGTGCTCTGCACATAGTAAGCGCTCAATAAATACTATTGAATGAATGAATTAATATTTATTGAGTGCATACTATGTGCAGGGAACTGTACTCAATGCTTCAGAGAGTATGACACAATGATGGGACACATTCCCTGCCCACAACTAACTTAGAGTCTAGAGGGGGAGACAGATGTTGATAGAAATAAATAAATTATGGATACGTAATAAGTGCTGTGGGACTGGGGAGGGGATGAATAAAGGGAGCAAGTCAGGATGACGCGAGAGGGAGAAGAGGAAAGGAGGGATTAATCTGGGAAGGCCTCTTGGAGGTGGGCCTTCAATAAAGCTTTGAAAGGAGGGAGAGTAATTGTCTGTTGAGGACGGAACGTGTTCCAGGCCAGAGGTAGGACTCGGATGAGAGATCAGCGGCAAGATAGATGAGATTGAGGTAGAGGGAGTAGGTTGGCATTTAATGGAGCGAAGTGTGTGGGCTGGGCTGTAGTAGGAGAGCAGCAAGGTGAGGTAGGTTAGAAAGCGATCGAGTGTTTTATAGCTGATGATAAGGAGTTTCTGTTTGACACAGAGGTGGATGGGCAACCACTGGAGGTTCTTGAGGAGGGGGGAAGCATGGACTGAATGAGAAATGTAGAGTGGGGAGAGACAGGAGGCAGGGGGAGGTCAGCAAGGAGTCTGATAAAGGAATCACAGGATAAGTGATTGTACTAACATGGTAGTAATTTGGTTGGAGAGGAAAGGGTGGATTTTAGCGACGTGAAGCTTGAACGGACAATATTTAGTGATGGATTGAATATGTGGGTTGAATGAGGGAGAGGAGTCAAGGATAACTCCAAAGGATAAGATTACAGGCCTCCAGGACATCTCTACCTGGATATCCTGCTGACACCTCACACTAAGCATGTCCAAAATCGAACTCCTTCTATCTTCCAAACCCTATCCTCCCCATCTTTTCGCCATCACTGTAGACAATCCTACAATCCTTCCTTTCTCACGATCCTGTAACCTTGGCATTGTCCTCTACTCGTCTTCCCTCATTTCACCCACATATTCAATCTGTCACTAAGTCCTGTTGGTTCGGTCTTCACAACATTGCTAAAATCTGCCCTTTCCTCTCCATCTAAGCTACTGTCACCCTGATCCAAGCACTTATCCTATCCTGCCTTGACTCCTGCCTCTGCCTGCTCACTGACCACCCAGCCTCCTATCTCTTTCCACTCCAGTCCATACTTCCTTCTGCTACATGGATCATTTTTCTACAAAAATATTCAGTCCATGTTTCCCCACTCCTCAGAAACCTCCAGTGGTTGCCCATCCACCTCCATATCACCTCCCTCTCATCTCCTTTTATGCCAGACCACCATTCTCCCCCACCTTCAAAATATTATTAAGGACACATCTCCTCCAAGAGGCCTTCCTGATTAAACCCTTTTTTCCCCCCCGATTCCCTCTCCCTTCTTTGTCTCTATGCACTTGGATCTCTGACATGTGGGCATTTGACATTCACCCCACCCTCAAATCCACAGTTTAGGTTCTTATATTTATGTATTATACATTATTTGTATTATATATTGTATTGTTTATATTAATGTCTGTCTCCCCCTCTAGACTGTAAACTTGTTGTGGGCAGGGAATGTCTGTCTTATTGTACCCTTCCAAACGCTTAGTACAGTGCATTGCACATTGTGAGCCCCACATGGGACAACCTGATCACCTTTGTATCCTCCCCAGCGTTTAGAACAGTGCTTTGCACATAGTAAGCACTTAACAAATACCATCATCATTATTATTATTATTATGACTGTTCAGTATACCATCGAGTGATTGGATGGATGGGATCATCATCATCATCACCAATTAATTTTACATGGGAACATGATTAATGGCATTTGTTTATTTTTACTGACAGGTGGCTAATTTTCAAGTAATCCTGTTACCAGCCTGAAAAAAGGCAATCAGAGCTGGATGTATATGTTGGAGAAAGATCAAAATCAAGCATATCTCTTTCTCTCTCTCTCTCTCTATCCCCATTCTCAAATTATAATTAACATTTCCTGTTATTGGGAATCACTGGGAAATTTTCCTTACAAGCAGTAAGGGAGGATACTGGGTGGGGAGTGGAATTAAAGCATGTAAAAGTGATATTTCTCTCTCTTTAAAAACATATATGTCTCAGTCTCAAGTAAAGTTGGTTTTGGCACAGTTTGATTCCTTTCTCTTGTGATCTATCATTGGTGGTTCCTTTCATGCTTTGCTGGAATCTGCCCATACTCAATTTAATAATCCCCACAGGAACTTGAATCACTGGGCATCGGCACCTCTCCTGAGACATCAAAGCCTAGAATTTTATACAAAAACAAGTCAATCAAATAAACCTTTAATTAACATTATAATCTCATCATAAAAAGACACTTTGTGGCTTTGCCTTTGCTCAGTGAGATTTTGAAGCACTGCTATGGTATAAATTGGCAAGATCCTGTCAAAACTCTTCTCTCAACTCTCCAATTCACATGCTTTTAAAAAGTTTGATGAAGATTGATTTGTCTGCAAAATAAGAATCTGTCCACCCCTGGAATTTTGGAGTAAGCAACAGCATCACTCAAGAAGCACTTGGTAGCAGTGATTAATTAGTTGAAGTACATTGCATCATCATTTGTGAAAGTGAGGTGGGATCTGAAGCGGTTGCATATGACACAGGACCTAGTATAATGCTGTGCTTCCTGTAGATCAACAAAAAATACTGAAATAATGATGGCATTTGATTTAAATTGTGCATTTATAGAACACGCATAACAGATCGAAGAGCATCCTGTAGATTATTAAAAGACAATTTAAACTGAAAACATTAGCCTTAATGACTTTAAGAAGTTAGAACACAGTATTTGTAAATGATAAATTTATAACTGAGAAATGAACTATTCAAGGCCATGACACATTATTATGCCAGGTCCCTTAAATATATGTTAAATTCGATGGCTCAGAGAAACATTTTGAAATAATATGGTGTTTTGGTATTGAATTTTAGAGGCTAAAAGTGGTGACAGGTTGTTTTCTTGGAAGGTGAAAATTCTATGTAATCAGGAAACAATAGGGCATATCAGAATTCTCCCAAGGAAGGGGATGAAAGCGGGAAACTATGGAATGACTAATATCTTGAAATGAAGTCATGGCATGTAAGACTTAATATGGCAATTTTCTTCTTAGAAAGGTGTTTTTAAAGAAAGAAATGAAAAGAAAAAGGCTTCAATTAAAATTACTTCAAAAAGTTAATTGTAAAGTATGCTATTTTGGAAGCTATGAAATCAAATGTTTGAGAAAATATTATTTTATTTGGAAGTAATGAAAGTGTGATTTGAAGTCAGATTGTTTCCTTTTGGAAAAGTGGCCTATGACAGTGAGCACAGAATTAGAAACTGGAAAATTTGGGCCCAATCTTAGTTCCACCACTAATTTATTTGGGGGCATGAGAATAAACATGCCTTTCGGTGCCCTAGTTTCCCCCAGTAAAATGGATATATTTGACCATTCTTCATCTCATAGTTTTCTTATTAACAAAATAATATCAGGAAATGTTAATTATAAATTGGGAAGCGAGAAAGAGAACGTGCGCACACAGTCTTGATTTTGATCTTTCTTCAGCATATGCGTCCAGCTCCGATTGCCTCTTTTCAGGCTGCTATTTTAACATGTGACTCTTTTTAGGGTGTAAAAAGACTAGAGAGCTAACGTTTTTATTTTGGAGCAATATACGCATGTTAACCTGAAGAATCTTCAGAAACATTTAGTTTGCACCTTTGTCTATTTTAATTAAGCATTTTTTTCCTCATCAGGCCCTTAATCTAAACTATAGTTCTTTTGACATTTTAAACTATCTTCTGAAAAGCTGTTAATTGTCTTTTGACTAGAAACACTGTACTTTCAGTGATGAAATGTGCTCTCAGCCGCTGAAGCAACCAAAGTCAATGGAGCAATTTGCCCAAGCGTAACAGCAATAAGGATAACAGAACTTTGGATTTCTGAACCCTTTTGTGATGTTTTGTTATGCTGAATAATAGTAATAATTATTATTATTATTATTACTGTGCTAATCTCATGATGAGATATAAGCTAATCAGGTTGGACACAGTTTCTGTCCCATATGGGGTTAACTGACTAAAGGGGGAAAAGAGAAGGGGTATTATATCTGCATTTCACAGATGAGGAAACTGAAGCACAGAGAAGTTAAGTGACCTGCTTCAGGACACAAAGCAGGCAAGTGGCAAAGTCAAGTTTAGAATTCATGTTCCCTGCCTCCAAGGTATTGAATATTTACAGCTGTGACATTGTGTACTTTCAGCTTTCAACAGGGAATTGAGGTTTCCTGACTGCTGAATTGGAAACAGTGTTTGAAGAGGAAAAGGAGATGGTAACCCAGTGTCTGGTGCAGATTTTCAATAGTAAATAGTGAATTTTGTCAAATGAAACATTTAAACCCGTAGGCTGTAAGCGCCTCCTGTGGGCTGCAGGTTCCACCTGTAATAATAATAATTATGGTATTTAAGTGCTTAGCTATGTGCCAGGCACTGTTAGTACTCTGGGGTCGATACAAGCAAATTGGTGTGGACACTGTCCCTGTCCCATGTGGGGCTCATTGTCTCAATCCCCATTTTATAGATGAGGTAACTGAGGCCAAAAGAAGTGAAGTGACTTGCCCAAGGTCCCCCAGCAGACACGAGGCGGAGCCGGGATTAGAACCCATGACCTTCTGACTCTGTAGACTGCAGGCTTCTTGGAGGCAGGGATCACACCTACCAACCCTGTATTTTTCCGAGTCCCTAGTACAGTGCTCTTCACACGGTAAGCACCCAGGCCATTGATTGATCATTTATTCATTCAGTCATATTTATTGAGCACTTACTGTGTACAAAGCACTGTACTTAGCTCTTGGGAAAGTACAATATAACAACAGACACATTTTTGCTCACAGTCGAGAGGGGGAGATGATGCATCTTACTAAATAGGCCAGTTGGCTTTTTAGGCTTATGCTTTTGAAAGACTGGATGTTCCATGAACGTTACTTAGTGATAATGTAGAAAAAAAACATTTAACATTCTCGTATTTTTTTTCATTTGGAACATGCTTGGATAGGAAAAATAACTTGTATAGTGAAAGCTCAGTTTATCTGAGGAAGATGAATAAAATTTTTACATTATCAATTTCCTCTTTTTACCATCTAAGAATGCACGTCTCAGACCCTTATCCCCATATCCACCAAAAATTGGGTTTTGAATTTCATGTCTTTCGAGATCAAAGATAATGAAAGCTCCAAAGATGCTTAGTTCTTTGAAGGAGTAATTAGGGCTCTTCGTCACTGGGCCCTTCCATCTCGGTCTTAGGGCGTTAAATGGGCTCGATTAACCAGGTTGCTAAAGAATGAGGTGAAGTTCAAAGTTGAATGACTGTGGGGGATTTTGCATGTGGATTTGAGAACTGCTGTATGCTACCCATTTTGACTCTGTAGGAAATTGCAAGTGTTAAGTGTAGTTTAACAGGCCAAACACGTAAAGGAGGTCAGAAGCTGTGACTTCAACCTGGCCCTGATACTGTGTTGTTTCAGCGTCTGAGGCCCTGTAGCAAGAGGCCTTCTTTCTTCTTCTGTGAAATCTGGATAGTCTCAGCTTTGCTGCTAACAAGGATATTGTTGGGAATAGGTTGGCTCCTCTGCAGCATAAGAATAGGCAAGATAGGGAAACTGAGGCCCAATCAATGACTGCAGCTGGAGCCACAATAGTGAATGCCAGAACCACTGGCATTCTGTCCCCCCCCAATTAGACTGTAAGCCCGTCAAAGGGGAGGGACTGTCTCTGTTACCTATATGTACATTCCAAGCGCTTAGTACAGTGCTCTGCACATAGTAAGCACTCAATAAATACTATTGAATGAATGAATGAACCCCAATAAATGACAAACTTTATATCATCCTCCTTTTTAAACGTGCACCATGAGGAAGGGGCTGCCATTCACACATGAGCATTTTCACCTACACGTAGCACTTCACCTTCCAATCAGAAGGATTGTGTACAGGGTTGGATATCTACTGTCAATCTGTCAATATCTGTCAAACAGTGGTATTTTCTGTGGGCAGAGCACCATATGCATTCATTCAGTCGTATTTAGAGAAGTAGCATGGTGTAGTGGATAGAGCACGGGCCTGGGAGTCAGAAGATCATGGGTTCTAATTCTGTCTCCCCTGGTTGTCTGTTGTGTGACCTTGGGCAAGTCATTTCACTTCTCTGTGACTCAGTTACCTCATCTGCAAAATGGGGTTTGAGATTGTGAGCCCCACGTGGCACAGGGACTGTGTCCAACCTAATTTGCTTGTATCTATCCCTGTGCTTATTACAGTGTCTAGCACATAGTAGGCCCTTAACAAATACCATTATCATTATTATCATTACTATTGAGTGCTTACCGTGTGCAGAGTGCTGTACTAAGCACTTGGGAGAGTATAATATAACAAGCAGACACATTCCCTACCCACAGTGCGCTTACAGTCTAGAGGGGGAGACAGACATTAATATAAATAAATGACAGATATGTATATAAGTGTTGTGGGGCTGGGAGGGGGGATTAATAAAGGGAGCAACTCAGAGCAATGCAGGAGAGAGTGGGAGAAGAGGAAAGGAGGGCTTAGTCAGGGAAGACCTATTGGCAATGTGTGCCTTCAAATAAGGTTTTGAAGCAGGAGAGAATAATTGTTGGATTTGAGGAATGAGGGTGTTCCAGGCCTGGGAGAGTAGGATAAAACCAAGTGCTCTGCACACAGAAAGCACTCAATAAATACGATTGAATGAATGAGCGGAGGGGCATGTACAATGAGAAAAAATAATTTGGCAATCCACATCTTCAAAGTTGTCCAACTGATCCATCTTCTCACAGAGTTTGGAGGGCCTCGATATAACTACTTGTACACAGGCTCCTGCTCTTTGTACTTAGTCGCCTGCTATCAACAAGGTCCGGTTTTCTTATAAAGTCTCACATCTTCCTCTGGGGCTTAGAGGTTAATCGTAATCATAGTAGCGTATTCGGCCTATTGGAGAGGGAGTTGAAGAGATTAAAAATGTCACTTTGATGCATCTTATGGAAATACTGGCCCTCTTAAAAGATGTTTGTAAATGAGTAATTCATACGGGGAGAATCATTCAAGTGGTGGTAATGGCCCAATTTATATTAAATAAATGCGAGTGTGCTTTCTCTTTAACTGGTGCTACGGAGGCAACATTTTATGAAATAAGTGTTTCCTTTTGAGCAATTTGCAGAAAATTCTCATTGTAGCACTAGGTGGCACCCTGTGGCTTGCAATAAGGTCAGGGGAGCTTAAATGCGGATCGCTTGGAAGACAAGCTCCTGGTGAAAATCTATTTTGTGGAAATATTCAAAATATGCGGTCTCTCACACACATTTATTGCACTTCAGATCACACTGCACTTAGGTAAAACTATTTGAAACTCTGGGGCCCCGGCCGCCCCTGACATTTTTACAACATCTGGGCTATTAAAGGTGACAAAATTTATGCATTTGCTACTGAAATAGGTTCACACCATGTATATTGTAGAAAAGCATTTGTGATGGGTATTGCACAGCAGTTGATATTCAGATAGAGTAGTACATTTTTCAAATGGAGTGCTGCCAGCAAAGAGGATGTCGTAAGTTGAACAAAGTCACTGTAATTACATCAGATATTACCAAAAGTCTGCCTTCGTTTTAAGGGTTGTATTAAGAACAGAAGTGGGGCCGCACTGAGTCAGCCCAGAAGTCCATCATGAACCCTATCAGTGTCTGACAGTGGCCTCAAAGGATGCTATTGATATTTACTGAGCACTTACTCTGTGCAGAGCACTGCTCTAAGCACTTGGTTGAGTAAAGTATAAAAGAGTGGGCAGACAGTTTCCCTGTGCCCAGGGAGCTTACAGGCTAGAGTAAGATCGGTCTCCTAATATCATGGTTAATAGAGTGCTTTTTCCCCTCTCGTGATCGTACCTGGAGAGTTTCCAGTACTCTACTGGTCTCGGCTATGGGAGGGAGAGTCAAGCAGAGGCCTACCCATTCCATTCCTGGTTTGGGCAGTGGCTAGAGAGTGGAAGGCAATATGTTGTAAGTCAAAACTCAACTGTCCTGGATAGCAGCGGCATGGGAGAGAGGCGAGGGTGGAGATTCAAGTTTGCTGCATGGAAGAAGACAGTGGTAAACCAATTCTGTATTTTTACCCAGAAAACTCGATAGATACACTACCATAATGATTGCAGATGGAGGGTGGGGCATTCTGGCAGAGATGCGTCCATGGAGTCGCTGAGGGTCGGAGACGACGTGGCAGCATTAGGCAAGATAAGTGTACTTTTTAACATCCTTAATTTTGGGGTTTTATTAACACGAGTCATTTCTTCCTGACTCTGCAAAAAACTTTTCTAAAGCAAGGCTCCTAATAGCCAGTATTTTTGCCCACTCTCCATTGTGGGCCTCTTATCTGCGATTTTCCAAATTCCTTTTGAACCTATTGATACCTTTTGCCTACCCAGTTTTCTGCGATAGCCAGCTCTATGTGAGTACTATTGGCTGGGTGAAGTGTTTCTTTTTGTTTGTCTTGAATCTGTCACCCATCTACATACTCTCTAGACCTTGCGAGCAACAATTCTTTGTGGCCCTAATGACAGCCTCTGTGATTTTGGTGACTGGACATCATGACTCCTCTCATCCTTCATCTGACCAGGCCGAAAGGTTGTAATTCTTTCACCCTGTGCCCAGAAAGAAGGGGCTTCAGCTCTCTGACTGCTTTGGTTACTTCGGCTGTTTATTTCAGTCCATTTCATGATGAAATGAAATTTATTAACTGAAGGAACTAGCTTGTTATCGAAGCATAAAAAAGAAACCTTGAAGACTTGAGCCAGAGTAGTAAGCAACGAGGGCGAAGAGGAATGGCGGAGGGGCATCTGTGAAATATTGCAGAAAAAAACCAGCAGGGCTAAAAAGTCAAACAGTGTGGGAGATAAATGAGAGAGAAGGGTTAAAGATGACATCAAAGTTGCAAGCTTCTGGGATGGGAGGGATGATGGCGTTGCTGACAGTGATGTTGTTGACTAAATCAGATTCAAACCCCGGCCTGTCATTTTTGTGAAAATATATTACATGGTTGATGGGTCAGGAAAGTAACCCCAATTTATAACATTGTTCCTTTGGGAAAAGGTACTTTGGCTTCTGACGTGACTTTCAGGAACGAGCTGTGTTTTTTTTTTAAAGGGCAAAGTCTGCCTGCATTTTAAAACTAACAAAACAGTTACTTGACTGTTTTACCACAGGAACTTGTACAGGCAGAAAATATCAATAGGTTCAAAAGAATTTGGATAAATCCAGACAATTTAAATAATTTTGCATAACTTTTTACTTTATGCTATATGTAATGTGAAGTATTACATATACTTCATAGAGAGAGAAAGTAGAGTTGGGAAACAGTTTAGGGGAGAAACCAGGGAGCCTGAGGCCCTAGGTTCATGTTCTGACTCTGCCACTAGCCCGCTTTGGGGTTTGGGGCAAAGCTGCTGAACTTCTTTGGGCCTCAGTTTCTTCCTCTGTACAGTGGAGACGATCATACTTCTTTTTCCCCAGTTCAAAGAGCTATTTGTGGAAAAAATGAGATGAGAACCCTTTGTAGAAATAAAAGTACACTACAAATACAAGGATTATTATGCCAGAAGGTGCATCCCCCAATCACATCATTATTGTTGTTGTCATTATCAGATGTGGGGCCGATAGACCTTTGGTCTGACCCAGCTTGGGTTTCTGTTTGGAAGGTGAGAAGCTTTTGAGTTATTCAAAGATCAAAATATGCAAAATTAATTTGGTGTTTAGACCAGGAGGGAAGTAATTCTTTAAAATGGCCACTGAGAAAAGCATCATGGTAACTGCCGCCTTCCCTCCTGCTACCGAGGGTCCCTGCTCCTGGCCTTCTCCGTGCGTTCCAGGCCGGGGATAAAAGTCTCTCCCACGTGCTGGCAGACTCTTCCATCTGCACCAAGAAAAACACGGTGGTGGCCGTCGCCCTCCGTCCCGCCACCGAGGATTCCTGCGTCCCGCTTCCTCCTTCGTGCTCTGAAACTCCTCGGTTGTTGTCGAGACTTTGAGCCTATTTTGTGTGTCTGTGTTATGTGTTAATGCTCCTGACGTACCCATCTCCAATCCCTTGTCCTGCTTTAAACTTTTAAATTCTGAGCCCCACAAGGGACAGAGACCATGTTTAATGCCCACCTGTAAATGACCTCCCAAGGGTTAGTACAGTGCTCTGCACAATGTAAGCCTCTAACGAATACTATTACTACTCTACTACTACCACTTAAAATGCCTTTTTCCTCAAACTTGGGGAAAAGTGTTTTTGGGAAGCATTAGAACAGGCAATTTCACCTTCAAGTAAATAATTGCATAAAGTCGTGATCATCTAATTGCAGGGACCCTAGTTTCTGTGTCACTTAATGTGATTTTGAATAACCAGATTGTTTGTGAGATGCTGAACAAGAAACCTGGAAGGAGAATCCCTAACAGCTTTGGTGGAGCCCAGATACAGGACTTGTGAGAGGGCCCAGCAAGAAAAGTCCCAGAAAGGCATCTGGGGAAGTAGGCCAAGAGAAACCCTCTCCTATGACCAACCTTACTTACGCTTCCGGGAAGGCCGGAGGGGCACGGGTTTGGCTCCGTCTTGTATCTCCCTAGTCTTATCATTTCCTCTTGCCTAGGATCATTCTGGAAGCTTTGCTTCCCTGGTTTCACTCCGAAGGGGAAATTGGGTCCTCCCAGGACTGAACTTGGGACTACTTCATTAATACTATTACTAAGCACTTAACAAATGCCATCATTATTATTATCAATATTACTGCTTCCCCACCACCCCATATTTATAAAGATTGAAGGAAAATCCGGACCTAGAAATTCCACCCAGAATTCCAATTATAAAGCTAGATAGGTCATGATTAAGTGCACCCTCCAACAGGCAGATTAGAAAGATCCAATTCAACCTGGGAATTCAGTTATTCCCCATGAACGAGGAATTCCCAGTAAGTGCGGGTCATAAGCTTGCGTTGATTAAGTCCCTGCCCTTTGTACACACCGCCCGACACTAGAGCTTAGAACAGTGCCTGGCACATAGTAAGCGCTCAACAAATACCATTAGCAACAACAGCTGCAACCTGGGTTAGAGTTAAAGCCACAAGTAAGATTTGCATCAGAAAATCCCCCAAATAGATGAACTCCCTCTTCTCTCATTTACCTTCTCATCAGCCTAATTAAGAGGATGGGGGCTTGAATGTGGGACACCTCTCTGAAGAGGTTCCTCATCTTCCAGGATCAGGAGGAAAAGAGAACAGAAATCCTTTTTACCATTATCAAGACCAAACAGGACCCAGGACCACTCCATAAATAATGATGGAAATGGTGATAGTATCTGCTAAGCACTGACTATGTGTTAGATACAAGTTAATCAGGTTGGACATCATCCTTGTCTCACATCGGCTTCACAGTCTACATACAAAGGAGGACAGATGTTGAATCCCTGTTTTTACAGATGAGGAAATTGAGGCTCAGAGAAGTTAATTCCCTCAGAAGGCAATTTGGCGGAGCTGGTTTAGAACCCAGATCCTCCAACTCCCAGGCTCGGGCTCTTTCCAGTGGGTTCGAATCCCGGCTCTGCCACTTGTCAGCTGTGTGACTGTGGGCAAGTCACCTAACTTCTCTGTGCCTCAGTTACCTCATCTGTAAAATGGGGATTAAGACTGTGAGCCCCACATGGGACAACCTGATTCCCCTGTGTCTACCCCAGCACTTAGAACAGTGCTCTGCACATAGTAAGCGCTTAACAAATACCAACATTATTATTTCCAGTAGACCATGTTCTTTCTCTGAAGAGGTCAGGAGTCAGGCCCCTCTGCATATTCTGTCATTTTTCCTTTTCCTTCCCTAAATATCCTTCTTAACCTTCAATCAATCCATCAGTGGTATTGAGCATGTACTATGTGTGCAGAACACCGTACTAAGTGCTTGGGGAGAGTACAATACAACCAAGCGCATAGTACAGTGCTCTGCACACAGTAAGCGCTCAATAAATGTGGTTGAATGAATGAAGAGAATTAGCATACCTGTTCCCTGGCATCAACAGGATCTTTTGGATGACCATACACTAACCATAATGCAGCACTCGTTCATACTGCGAACCCCTCAACTGGCTGTTCTTGAAAGCTCCACTCCACTCCGAAGCACTTAGCCCAGTGCTCTGTGCACAGTAAGCACTCAACAGATAACTCTGATTGGGTCCCCCTTGCTGTTTAGATATGTGGCATTCTAGCTCTATTAAGTTCTTGGACCCCAATACCCTCAAAATAGTAATACTATCACAGCATACTGAGATTGCAATTATTTGATGGCTGCATAATAAAGGTAGTCACTGTTGTAATAAAAATGTTAGTAAAATGTTTAAACTGCCCAAATGGAAAAGTACAATTAAGGTAGAATTTAAGTGGCATAGTCATTTTGTGCTGATTTAAATTTGGGTTCTCTGAGCCAGGTGAAACCTGAAAGCAGTTGGTGGGCGATCACTCACTGTATTGAGGTAAAAGGAAAAGATACAGATTCAAGCACTAAATTGCATCTAAAACATCAGCAGTGATTTAAATGAGCTAGTAAAGAAGATTTAAATGTGGTCACACCATCAAGAGATTACTAGCAGATGAAATTGGAATAGTGAAATATATCAAGGAATAAATTATCAGTAGCTATTCAGTAACTTGACTGAAAGTGATATTTAGAAAACATCATCTTAGCAGATTTAAGTCGGTGGCAGATACTTCCTTAGAATGTGGAAATGAACAAGTTTCCTGCCCGAGGCCAAAGTAGTGTATAATATGATGTAATTGAGCTTTTGTTTTTTCCTATTTGTGTTTAGGCTTCCTTCCAACGTTCTAATAGCCATGACAAAGTGAGGAAAATAGTTGCAGAGGAGGGTCGAACAGCTCGGAACTTGATAGCGTGGAGTGTTCCACTGGAAAACAAAGATGATGATGGTAGGTACTGGCGAGAAGTAACATTTGATGTTTATGCTATGAGAAGTATGTGATTTTATATTTGTAGTGGAATAGTATTTAAGGTTACATTGGGTATCTCCCCTGAATCATCTAAGTAAACGGACACATCAGTCAGCTAAATTATTTCCTGTAGCATTTTTCCTTTTGTCATTTAATGCAATTAGTATCACTTCTAAGTGATTTCTTACAAATTATAAAATGTGATTCTCCTGTTTCCTGTCAAAGTGAAGTCTGAGAGACTCCAGCCCCTCATGGAATAGCAAATGAGTTTTCTTTTTTCACTGGTGTTCTGATGACTCAGTGACATATAATGCCAGGATAACTAGACTTACAAAATGAAAGGAATGAGCCAAAAATTATTCTCTGATCTGTGACCATTGATGATGGCAAACCAGAGCAGGCCTCAGTTTCCATTCTTAAAATGGTCAAAATTTCAACAGTTTAAAATTTTAAGAGGGCAATAAGCCAATCTCAACAGATCAAGCATGCTTTTCTGTAGATAATTCTAAATTTGGCTCAGTTCTGCCCAGAACCTAACATTAGGCACCAACCTTTCATTGGAGGAGATTGTGGTGTTCAGGTAAGGTGGCATTTTTTGGTGCTATGTCCTGCAATAGTAATTGTGGTATCCGTTAAGCGCTTACTATGTGCCAAGTGTTGTACTAAGTTCTGGGGTGGATAGATACAAGCAAATCGGGTTGGACACAGTCTCTGTCCCACGAGGGGCTCCACAGTCTCAATCTCCATTTTACAGATGAGAAAACTCACACATAGACAAGTAAAGTGACTTGCCCAAGGTCACACAGCAGACAAGTGGTAGAGCCAGAATTAGAACCCATGACCTTTTGACTCCCAGGCCCGTGCTCTCTCCACTATGCCATGCTGCTTCTTCTCCTCTTTCTCCTGCTTGTCCTGTCTTAACCTTGCCCCCAAATCTTGAGGTCAGCATGTTTGCCTGATGGGTGAATTCCATTTCAGGTTTTTTTCATCATCTACGCTCATCCCTACCGTCTGCCACCTTAAGGTGCACCTGCTGTCTGGGCAGTTGAGAAGCAGGGTATTGGGGTGGGTGTGGGGTAGGGGGAGGTACTCAGAACTGCCAGCCTCAACCCTGCCCCTCGGGAGCAACTCTCACTATACTTGGCTGCTATGCCAATTAGGAGAATTGTTCTAAATGCCACGCTAATGGGGGGGAGAAAACATGTTCCCCGCCCATAATCTCAGCCCAACATTTTTCATCCCTAACATGTGGAATGGGGACAGAAAGTAGTAGTAACACCATTTAGGATCTAAAAATCAGATACTTTTAGCACCATTAAGAGAGGCACAGAGTCTGATAAATTTTTTTTTGAGACCCCCAAAAGGGATTTGAGGTGTAGTCAGGGAATTAACAAGGAATAAACAGTTTTTAGGGGGCTACTTCTCTGGTATGAAGATGGAAGTCATCTTTGATCAAGTTTTTGATGTTGGTCATTACTTGGTATTTGATGCCATTTACCATCCAGAATGATGAACGTCCCTAAGCTCAACCTCCTTCAGAGTCCTTTTCAAACTCTTCGCAGTCTCCTCAATTGCATTTCTTTGCTTCATTAGGGAGAACTGACCATATGTAAAATGTCAGTGCAGTGCTCACTGAGCTAGATAGTTGATATTAATAGGTAATAATAATAATTATGGTATTTAAGTGCTTACTATGTGACAATCACTGGGGTGGATAAAAACAAATCGGGTTGGACGCATTCCCTGTCCCATGTAGAGCTCACAGTCTTGATCCCCATTGTACAGATGAGGTAACTGAGGCACAGAGAAGTAAAGGGACGTGCCTAAAGTCACATAGCAGACATGTAGTGGAGCTGGCATTAGAACCCATGATCTTCTGACTCCTAGGCCCATGCTCTTTCCATTAGACCACACTGCTTGTCACCTCCAGGATTTCGTTTCCAGTTGATATATTAGGGAAGTTATGGGATAACCTGGTTATGACTTCTCCAGGGGCAGGCACATCTAAGTGGCAGATGGAATTTTTTTACTCTATATGCACATTTATTTTAATGTTGCAATTCTGTCATCATCCCCCTTTTGAACATAAGCTCGTTATGGGCTGGGAATGTGTCTGCCACCTCTGGTATATCGTACTCTGCCAAGTGCTTAGTACAGTGCTCTAAAAACAGTAAGTGCTCAGTCAATGCCATTGATTGTATTTCCCTCCTTGACACTGCTCTACAGCTGTTTGATTGATTGTTCATTAACTGGTACTAACGCTACAAAGACTTAGCACTAGCCCATTTTGTTGCATTTCAGAATGTTTGGATGCAAAAGCTTTTGGGCAGGATATTTTTTGCCATGGGAGGGTTTCTTCTTTCAATCCATCAGTAGTTTTTAATAGTATAGTGCTTACTGTTTTCAGAGCAGCATACCAAGTGCTTGGGAGAGTGTAATAGAATTAATAGACATAATCCCTGCCCTCAAGGATCTTTGTCTCACAGTGGAGACAGACACACTAAGAAAAATTACAGGAAGGAGGAAGCATTAGAGTGTAAAAAGATTTAGAGAGAAATGCAGTAGCAAGGGGTGAGTTCCCAAGTGCTTAGGTGACACACAAGTTTCTGAAGTGGCAGGTGGGAGAATAAGGATGGGGAGCCATGAGGTTAACCTTCATAGGGAAGGCCTCCTGGAGGAGATGTCATTTAAGAAGAACTTTGAAGCTGGGGAGTGCAGTGGTCTGCTGGATGTGAAGAGGGAGGTAGTTCCAGGAAAAAGGGAGAGTATAAGCAAAAAGTCGGCGGTGGGAGAGATGAGAATGAGACATAATGAGAAGATGGCTTGAGGAATGAAGCGCACCAACTGGGGTGTAGTGGGAGAAGGAGCTTCGACTAGTGGATTGAGCATGGGCCCAGGAGTTCGAAGGACCTTGGGTTCTAAGCTCGGCTCTGCCACTTGTCTGCTGTGTGACCTTGGGCAAGTCACTTTACCTCTCTGAGCCTCAGTTACCTCATATGTAGAATGGGGATTAAGATGGTGCGCCCCATGTTACATGGACAGTGTCCAGTTTGATTAGCTTGTCTCTACCCCAGTTTGTAGTACAGTGCCCGAAACAAATTTAACAAATACCATAACACACACTCAAACACACAGATAAAGACCAAAGTCAAGTGAGAGGGAGAAATCTGATTGACTGCTTTAAAGCTGGAGGCCAGGATTTTCTGTTTGCGGAGAATGAGGAGTGGAGAAAGTTACACAGAATAATATTTTAGAAACGTGTTCTGGGTAGCAGAGTGAACTATGGATTGGAGAAGGGAGGAATGGGAGGCAGGGAGGTCAATGAGAAGGCTAACTCAGTAGTCGAGTCAGGATATGACCAGTGTGGGAACAGTTTGCATAGTATATAGAGAGGAAAGGGCGGATTCTGGAAATTCTAAAGAGGAAGAACTAACAGACTGAATATGGAGACTGGAAGAGAGTAAGGAATCAAGGATAATGTCAAGGTTCAGAATTGAGAGAAGGGGAGGATGATGGTATTAACTGTGTAGAGGAAAATTAGGTGCAGGAGTGGATTTGGCAGGGAAGATGAGTTGAATGTTGTCAGTTTTGGGTATAAGTTGGAGGTGTCAGCAGGACATCCAAGTAGAGAAGTCCTGAAGGCCAGAGGAAATGCAAGATTTCAGAGAAGGAGAGATCAGGACTGGAGTTGCCCATCCATCTCTAATGGTTGCATCAAGCAGAAACTCCTCACCATTGACTTTGTCAGACAGTCAGCTCTATTCCCCCTGCCTATCCTTGTTCCTTTCCCACTACAATCCAGCCTTACCACTTGGCTCATCTAACACCTCCTCTACAGACTAGCACCCTCCCTGTCTTCAGAGCCCTACTAAAATCATATCTCCTCCAGGAAGCCTTCTCAGCCTAATCTCTCATCTCTCCACCATCTTCTCCCTCCAGTCTGTGTCCATTATGCAGTTGAGTACACCCACGAAGCACTTTGGTACCCACGCCCAACCCCACAGCACTTAGGTACATGTCCTTATACTCTGTTGCTTCCCCTACTTGTAATTTATTCTGATGTCAGCCTGCCTGACTAGATTGGGAATTCCTTGAGGATGGGAATCGTGTCCACCTCCTCTGTTGTCGTACTCTCCTAAGGGCTTAGTACACTGCTCTGCACACAGTAAGTTCTCAATGAATACCATCTATTAATGAATCGAAAGGCAGATCTAGGAGTCATCCTATTAGAGGTGATAGTTGAAGCTGTTGGAGTTCCTCAAGGGAGCTGGTGTAAATTGGGCATAGAAGGGAACCCTCCCTCCCCCTTCAGCTGCCACTATTGGGGTGCATGGGTCATGTTCCGAGGATGAAGAACGTTAGAGTGAGTAGGACTCGGGGCAGGGGGAAAAGATGAGAAGGAAAAATGGCCCTTTTCAAGAGATTCCCGGGCCCAGTCCTCAGCCTCTGCCCAGCCCAAGCTCATGATGTCATCCTATTACATTTTGTTCCCAGTCAATGTTGAGATGTCATGGTGTTCCGGTTTGAAATTTCTTTTTATTCCCCTCTTAATGATGTCAGGGCCCCCGGCATGGCCCATGGGCAGGGCAGGATCAAGTACTTTGATTCCAAAAGATATTCCTCCCGATATGGTGAATTCTCCAATAACCTGTTGGATTTGGCCTGTTCATATTTGAAAAAACAAATGGAATTTTTCTACCCAAACATTTCTTTTCCACAGATATACCTGCTCCATTCAGACCAGGCCGTAAGTCACTTGTGTTTATTTTCTATCTAATTGTTGAATTTGTAGTTTTGCTCTTTTTCCTGCAGTACATTTAAAGTACAGTTATTTTGAAGTGTTAACTTGCTAGTGAAGCTTGGACTAGGTTTCTTTTAGAGATAAGAATTATCATCTGAGCCTGAGTGAATTGAATTATAGACAATTTATTGATTATTGGAAAACAAATACTTAAATGGGCTGTGGTCAAGTTACATGGGAGATGCTACAAAATCAATATGCCAAATGGAATATGCTTGAAAATAAGTACACAAATGAGACCACAGAAACATCAAAGAGAGGCGGAAATGAGATTTATCATTGGTACATTCAGCACAGTAATAGCCCCTAATAAGCTCATAAAGATCTTGCACTGTTAACTCATTTCTTAGGAAATGGGTGTGCATCAAGTATTATTTATCAATTTTCAATTTGGAAAATATCTTTGTAGCAGCGTATGGTAATTGTAATTTTTCTCTAAGCAATATTTGAAAAACAAATAGTTTAAGAAATGCTTTCATTTAAAGTTTGTTCCACTTCAAAAGTAAAAGGGACTAAATGCATAATTATGAAGTTTCTATCCTGAATGCAATCGCTAGAGTTGTTTTATTTTGTTTGAAATAGGATTATTTAAGTGGGACTCTCTTTAAAACTCATTTATGCTTTTCCCAAAGTATAGCATCTTAGTGTAGTTTTTATAAATTAGAGAACTATGACTCTGAGTGATAGAAATCAGAAAAGTGTGTGTACTGTTTTTGGGGTATGACAATATATTGGTGATTGAAAGAATTTGTTATTAAAATATGTGTGTTAGTATGTTTTTAGAGTTTCTCAATCCAGAGTTATTGAGTTGTTTATTATGTGCAAAGCACCACCCTAAGCTCTTGGGAGAGTACAGTAGAATTAGTAGACAGTGATTCCTGTTTCCAGAGGGCAGAAATCTTTGACAGCGTCTTCAATACTTAAAAAATTTTCTAAATCATCTGTAGCATTTGTTTACACATACATTTTTAAGCCCCCATATGTTAATAGAAATAAATTGGTAGCAATAGATCAATCTTCATAGTTCCTCAGCAGTTTTTCATTTGCCAGCTTTAGGACAGGGAAGACCCATTGAGGTAGATGATGATTGTAAAATTCCATTTTGTGTATTGCAGAAAAATGGATGTAAAATAAGATGATCAAAGCTACTTAGATTCAGGCTGAGACGATGATGTTCTCAAAGTCTTAATAGCTTTTTATTTTTACTGTGTTACTATTTGTCCTTTAACGTTGGTACTTAAAGATTTAATTTTTGTGGGGAAATGGGAGCTCAAACTTTCCTGATTTTTCTCTTTTGTCTCCTGTTTTTAATCAGTCAGTCTTAGTCGTTATGTCCATTATCAGAAGTCCAGTAGTTTTATCTGATTCAAACCCTGGGCAACATCATTCTTAAAGCTTTGCTGCTCCCTCTGTGAAGTAAAGTTCATAAAATTCCATAGCAGTTCAGGAATGATCTTCAACTAGAGAAGCTCGGAAATTAAAATTACAATTTGAAAGTGGAAAATGATGGTGAGTGGATCGGGGGCAAAAGTCAGGCGACTCAAGTATGGGAATAAGTTTAGGGTTATAGTCTCTGCCTTTGGCTCAGAAAATAGACATTTTGAGGATTGGTTTTCTCTCGCCCTTCCCATTAAATCAGACTGAGGAGACGTGTAGATTTTTTTTTCCCCAAGTGTTCATTGGCTCAGAACGCCTCTTGACTGCAAGCGCTTTTCTAAGCACTTAAATTCTAACCCAGATTCATTAGGATGCTGACCTAATGTGACCAGCTGTCTTGTTTTTGGTGGGATGGTCAAGGATTTGGGGATTCTATTCCACAACCCATATCCCTCTAGCGAGACCTACAAGGGTCAGTCGTTAGGCTGGGTGGTTGGAGGAGACTTGCCCATTGTGATGTTGACAACCCAGTAGCAGCAGCAGGAGGGAGTGGAGAAAGAGGTTGGACAGCCTCTTCCACCTCCCGTTTTCTTTCTCAGAGGTCATGGCTGGTTCTGCAGCTATCACAGGTGGAAAGGCCACTTCCTGGCTGTTTTCTAGAGTTTTCCAGGGTTGCCACAATAGGATTCCCAGAACCTCCAGCAAATTGCAATAACAGTAAAGTTTGAAGTTGAAGTATAAGGAATCTCTTGGCCTTTTTAAGGCACCTGTTGTGTTCCTGTCCTTGTTCTGTGCCCTAGGCTTAGGTACTCTTAGGGGTATGAAAAGTTAGTTGAAAATGTTTGAGTCAGTTTTGGGTGAATATTGCTTCAGAAGCTACAAAGCTTAAATGGAAGATTAGTCAGCACGTGCTGAATACTTGGCTATTTTCTCCCATAAATAATCCTACCTCTGATTTTTATAATGCTTGGAGCATAGAGTGCTTTCACATGTATTATTTGTATGTGTATTTTTAATATATCTAAGAAGTGTATAGAAGTTGGTCTTTTGATTCCTAAACCGATATTTTGTCAAAAACTGATTTTCAAAAGCTTTGGAGGCTGGGCCATCCCCGCAGAGAACAGGAAATATCACTAGAGGGTTAAGTGGGGCTTAGAAGTGGTAGAGCAGACACAAATGAAACATCAGCTCTCAGTATGAGGCTCTGCACACAGGAAGTGCTCAATAAATACCATTGATTTGGCATTCACGGTTACTGGTTTTTATTGAAACCTTTGAATTGAGCTTTTTGTCGATCCCTGCCTCTGGTGACAGCTACCACTTCACGTGACCCGCCCGTGACTTCTAGGGAGACTTGGATAGTTATGGCAAGATCTAGGTTTCAAACCCCCCTGAAAGTTTTTCACTTTTACTGCTTCCACCACCCCTCCACTTATTAAGCTTCCCCCTCCGCCGAGTGCCTCCGCTCTCCCATGTAACTCCTAGGAGTGGAGGTTTCCTCGTTGTGGTCAGGGAACATGTCATTCATCTCTGTTATCCTGTCCTCTTCTAAGTGCTTAGTACAGTGCTCTACATGGAGTGAGCACTCAGTAAATCTGATTGATTGAGAGACCTTCATCCTTTCTCTCCCCTCCTTGGGAACATGCTTCTCAGGAACTCCGAGTCCTGCTCTCCTTCCTTAAGAATAATAATAATAATAATAATGTTGGTATTTGTTAAGCACTTACTATGTGCAGAGCACTGTTCTAAGCACTGAGGTAGATACAGGGTAATCAGGTTGTCCCTCGTGAGGCTCACAGTTAATCCCCATTTTACAGATGAGGTAACTGAGTCACAGAGAAGTGAAGTGACTTGCCCACAGTCACACAGCTGACAGGTGGCAGAGCCGGGAGTCGAACCCGTAACCTCTGACTCTGAAGCCCAGGCTCTTTCCACTGAGCCATGCTGTTTCTCTAGTCTTGTCCTTAAGCGAAGGACAGGATAAATAGGTGGAAAAGGTCTCGGCCAAGCATATGCTTCAAGGAGGTAATTCTGTAGACTCTAAGCTCATTGTGGGTAGGGCATGTGTCCGTTTGTTGTGGAATTGTACTCTTGCAAATGCTTAGTATAGTGCTTTGCACACGGTAAGCGCTCAAAAAATGTGACTGCATGAATGAATGAACTGCTTCATGAAAAATTGCCAACAGTGAACTCGGAGCAAAACGAGTTCTGTTCTAAGCAGGCCCCAACCCAGGGGACAACGCCCTCTCCTAAACCAAGATGCCCACCCTCTGACCTTCCGTGAACGGCCCGGTCCTTCTATCTGCAGCATACGGTTCCTTTTTCAGCGCCTACCCTCCATATCAATTAATCAATCAATGGTATTTATTGAGCATGTACTATGTGTAGAGCACTGTACTAAGCACTTGGCAGAGTGCAGGATGACAGATCTGGCAGATGTGTCCCCTGCCTACAACTGGCTTTCAGTCTACAGGAGGAGACAAGCATTAATATAAATAAAGAATTTATAATCTGAATCCTCCGATTGAGAACCAGAGGGAACTCAGGATCTCCCATGTAGTATCAGTTATAACAACAGCATTTTTTGAGTTTGGTAATAATAATAATAATGTTGGTATTTGTTAAGCGCTTACTATGTGCGGAGCACTGTTCTAAGCGCTGGGGTAGATACAGGGTAATCAGGTTGTCCCACTTGGGGCTCACAGTCTTAGTCCCCATTTTACAGATGAGGTAACTGAGGCACAAAGAAGTTAAGTCATACAGCTGACAAGTGGCAGAGCTGGGTTTCGAACTCATGACCTCTGACTCCCAAGCCCAGGCTCTTTCCACTAAGCCATGCTGCTTCTCTAAGGTAAGGTGATTGTACTAGATGTTGGGAAATACAGAATAAAGAAGTAAAATTCCCTGCCCGTAAGGGGCTTAAAATCAAATAGGGGAGATAAAGACTGTGACCCCTATGTGGGACAGGTGCTGTGTCTAACCTGATTTGCTTGTATCCACCCCAGCGCTTACTACAGTGCCTGGTACATAGTAAGCACTTAAATACCACAATTATTGTTCTTTTTATAAACATAAAAGTATTTAAAATTAGAGAAGTCAAAATAATTGAGTCCACATCTTTGTACATGGGTGTGAAAGAGAGTGTAAATAAGCTTATATGTGTTAGACTTGCTTGAAGAGATGATATGGTTCAGGGTTTTGGAAAATTAATCAGGGAAAGCTTTTGGCGGAGGTGGAATTTTAGGTGGGCTTCGATTGTAGACAGAGCTGAAGTGTGTCTGGTGTGGGGAGGGGGGAAGGGGATTTCAAGCCGGGAGAACAGTGTGAACCAGGGGACAGAGGCCGGAGAGTCAAGAGCAAGGGGCAAGTAGAAGGTTGTCTTGGGAAGAATAAAGACAGCGAGTTGGGGAATAGCGAGAGAAGAGAGCAGCAGATAGATGAGGTGGGCCCAGATGGTGGAGAGCCTTGAAGCCAGTTGGGAGGAATTTTTGTTCGATCTTAAGAAGCACAGGGAGCCAGTGGAAGATTTTGAGGAAAGGAGAGGTGTAGGCTGAGTGATGTTTCAGAGAGATGATCTGTACAGCAGGGGGAAGCATAAATTGGAAGGAGAGAGGCCAGAGTCAGGGAGCTCAGGGATAGGACACAGTGTGACTAGAGTTTGGGCCACGGTGGTAGATTTTTGAGTGGAGAGGAAGGAAAGGATTTGGAATTCTTGGGTAGGAAGATCCGAAGGGATGAAGGGAGAAGATTTGTTAAATCTTGGCTCTTTGCCAAAGGCAAAATTGAATGGATTTTTTATATATATATATATATATATATCCAGGGATCATGCTCTAGATCACATATATAAACCCTTGAGTCATCCACCTCTAAATAGTTAGAAACAGGCATTATAGATTCAGGATGCATAAAGTGGAATAAGTTTCAGCATTTTATCTTTCCATTTATTCTGCAGGATGCAAAAGAAAAAAGTGTGATTTTTCCTGCTTTGCCACAAAAAATATTTGTTAAAAGAAAGAGTAGTAAAATTCCAAAAACTGCTTTGCTAGTGCTGAAAGACAAGTCTGTCTATGCCAGGTACACTAGAGAAGTTGTTTAAGAACAGTTCATCCTTGGTAAAATATTGCTTCCTTTAAGCAGCCAAGATCACACTGTTTACATAGGTTTTGTGGTGTTTAAGTGCCAGGCTTGCATGTTAAAACCACCCGGAAATGACTTTCAACTACACACCTGATTTGACTGGATATTTTCAACTTAGAGTTATAGTAATTGATATAATTCAGTCATTTATACAATATTTTTTAATATTTCTCTTCTTGACCCCATTTTTGAGGAAAATACGCCGATAAATTAGGAGTATATTTCATTCTCTTTGGTGGTCAGAGTATGCTGCTTTTTCTTTTAGACTTTTTATTGTATGTTTGGCAAATCTGCTTTCTTTAGAATGCTTATAGTCCAGAGTGGCATTTTTATTATTTTTCTTCATTTAATTTGGGCATCACTGGTCTACAACTGAAGTGTTTATTGAAAACATAGCATGGTGGAAACTGAAGCCCAGAATCCCGGGCATGTTTGAGTGGAGATTTTTTTTAATAATGGTATTTAAGCACTTACTGTGTGCCAGGCTCTGTAATAAGTTCTGGGGTAAAATCAAACTAATCAGGTTGAACGTAGTCCATGTCCCACATAAGGCTCGCATTCATTCATTCAGTTGTATTTACTAAGTGCTTACTGTGTGCAAAGCTCTGTACTAAGCACTTAGGAGAGTACAATATAACAGGCACATTCCTGCCCCCAATGAGCTCACAGTACAACAATCTTAATCGCCATTTTTTAGATGAGGTAACGAGGCACAGGGAAGGGAAGTGACTTGCCCAAGGTCACACAGCAGACAAGTGGCGGAGCCGGGATTAGAACCCAGGTTCTTCTGACTCCTAGGCCCGGACTCTATCCAATATTCCACACTGCTTCTCAAAGATCAGCTTCTTCTTAGTTGGTCCCCATTACACTGGACTTATTTGGCTCTGCATTGTTAGGTTGTCTTCTGTATTGTTTTGTATTTATATTATTTCAGCTTTCCTGTTGGGTCACCAGACTTTCCCCCTTTGATTGTGAGCCCCTCGAGGGGCAGGGACCATGTTTAAACTGTCACCTGCACTTTTTTCCACAGTGCTTAGTACAGTGGTCTGCACACAGTAAGTACTTACTGGTCTGGTCTTATGCTGTCGAGTCGTCACTGACCCATAGCGACGCCATGGACACGTCTCTCCC
The DNA here is from genome assembly GCF_004115215.2 of Ornithorhynchus anatinus. Lineage (NCBI taxonomy): Eukaryota > Metazoa > Chordata > Mammalia > Monotremata > Ornithorhynchidae > Ornithorhynchus > Ornithorhynchus anatinus. The sequence goes on along the minus strand of NC_041732.1, from coordinate 11,706,480 downwards.
AGAACGCCCCGCTCTCCATCTGCAATCGTTCTGGTAGCGTATCCATAGAGTTTTCTTGGTAAAAATACGGAAGTGGTTTGCCATAGCCTCCTTCCGTGCAGTAAACTCGAGTTTCCGCCCTCGACTCTCTCCCGTGCCACTGCTGCCCAGCACAGGTGAGTTTTGAATTGTAGCAGATGGCCTTCCACTCCCTAGCCACTGCCTAAACTGGGAATGGAATGGATAGGCCTCTGCTTGACTCTCCTTCCCGTAGTCGAAATGGTAGAGTACTGGAAAATCTCCAGGTGTAAACCTGAGAGAGGACATATTTACTAAATACTATAAATAACGATAGCAGAACATCACTACACTAAGAACTTAACCTTGGTAAAGAGCTTGATGCTGCTTTAATGTCATGTTATTTTTGCTTGTCATATGAGGGTTATCGTGGCCTCCTGGATCTTGGTCTGATAGTACATTACTCCAAGTTTATTTAAGCTCACATTATGAATTCTAACTATTGTTAGGTTGTTTTCATTTCATTAAGGTGAACTTTATTAAGCTTGGAGTAGTGAAAAAATAGTAATTTTGGTATTTGTTAAGCATTTACTGTGTGCTGGGCATAGTACTAAGCTCTGAGATGGATACAAGCAAATTGGGTTGGCACAGTCCCTGTCCCCCATGGAGCTCACAGTCTTAATCCCCATTTTACAGATGAGGTAACTGAGGCACAGAGACGTGAAGTGATTTGCCCAAAGTCACCCAGCAGGTAAGTGGCAGAGCTGGAATTAGAACCCAGGTCCTTTTGACTCCCAGGCCCGTGCTCAATCCACTGGGCCACACTGCTTCAAGCACAGCCTGGGAGTCAGAGGACCTAAGTTACAGCCCCGGCTCTGCCACTTGTCTGCTGTGGGACTGAGAGCAAATCACTTCCCTTCTCAGTTTCCTCATCTGTAAAATGGGGATTGACTGTTGAAATGTGAGCTCATTGTAGGCTGTGAGCCTCATGAAGACAGGGGCGGTGTCTGAGCTGATTATTGTTTGGTACAGCGCTTGACACACAGTAAAGGCTCTGCGAATGCTGTGATTATTCCGTACTGCTCAATGGAAATTGATAGAAAAGTATATGTGTTGCAGTTTGTATTGGCTCCATCCCTTTTAAGTTTTGCTCATAAATTTAAAATCTTATTGTGCCATTCAAATCTTTAAACTCTTGGAAAGATCAATACTTTAATGGGCTGTAAAAAATAGGATGTGTCAGGTTGAACTCATCTGATAAGTGCTTTCCTGTAAAACTGTTGTTATCCAATTGACTTTGCATTGTGACACCTCAAGTTCCAGTAATCACGATGGTACCGTTTTAGACTGTATTTTGGACTATGTATTTTGTGACTACCTAATCCTTCCCTATATGCATTCTGGGCTCGGTGGCTATTGTACAGTGCTCTGCACACAGTAAGCGCTTTATAAATACGATTGAATGAATGAATAGTGCATGCTGTTTAGGCTTATGCCTGTAGCGACAACTGATAAAAGGTAATCTTTCTAATATACTACAGTGAATATTTGAGTATCACAGAATTCCTAGTTTTTTTCCTTTTGTTGGTCAATAGCGTAGTGTTTCATGATTTGAAATGAACCCTATTGGATCCCATTATAAACCCTTTAAAAGATAAGTATTCTGAAACCCCCAAATCATTTGGCTTCTCATGTGTTTTATAGAGGATACAGTGATACAAGATACAAAAATAGTAGAACTCAGACAATGTTATTGTGAAAGCATGAAAATCGCAACTTGGACAGAAAAGATCAGTTTTTTAAAAATAGCTAGTTCTGGTAATTATAAACTAAATTTCCTAGAGTGGAATAATTATAGGAAGAGACATTCAACCTTTATTTTTACAAGGACCTCTAATCCTTAAACTTCAAATTAATTTAAGTAAATGGACATCAAAGCTGATGTGGAAATAAAGTTCACTTCCAAGTCAATTAAAGTACATAGTCCTTTTAAGAAAATGGTTTTTTTTCTGCTTCTGAGAAATTACTTGTAGAGAAAATCTCTAGGGTGTTGGAAACCTGTTTTTGACTACTTCACTTGTTCTTATTGACTATGAAGAAATGGCACCATTTCCTGCTCACTGCAGATTGAAAGGTTAAGTGTTAGGATACTTGACAGTTAAATGCATTTATGTTATTATATTAACAATAACTTAATATTTTCCTTTGTAGGAAAATCTAAATGGCAAACGGGTGGAAAATCTAAGCGAACCATTCATGGCTCTCATAAAACTACTAAACAGGTATACTATATGAGCTATTGGTTTAATTTTAGTTGCTGAAAATGCTGTGATATATAGATTTAATAAATCAGTAACTAAATACTGCATATTCTGTTTCATTTGGATAAACTTCTTTGTTAACTTAGATCTGTTTTACAAAACAATTCATTGAATTTATTCCAAATGTGTGAATTATTTAGTGTTTTCATATAAGCGTTTATCACCATCAAAGGGTATATAGTGACAACAGATAAACTCCCCAAATCTTGGAAACTCTTTTTTTAGGTTGGGGGGTGGGGGGGAGTGTAAGTTTAACAATAAAATTTGGGACATAATAGATTTCTTTTGTACCTACAGAGGTTTGTCAGAAGTTTTACTTATATGGAAATGTGTTAATATTGGATTAAGTGGATATCTGTTGCATGGCATGGTCTTTATCAGGGGGTTGATAACCTTTTTTTTTTTTAAGCAGAAGAACACCCCTCTCCCCTCCCTCCCCCCCAAAAGGAAACCTTGGAGCACATAGAGTGTAAAAAGCCCTGCAATTTTTAGTTACCTACCTGACTCGTGATGTCATTAAGGAGAGGGGAGAAGGAAAGGAGGAAGGAAAGAGAAGGGCTAGAGGGTGAGGGGAGGGTGTTATCCAGCCTGGAGCCCACCTATCCATTCCCTCCCACAACACACACACATTCGGATCCAGGTTGTTCTGATCAGAGATCCTTGGCTCAGATCTGCCCAGGGAGCGAGTTTCCTCCCCTTCGTGTCAGTTTGAGGGGGGTAATAGTATTTTTTAATGTGCTTACTGGATGCAGAGCACGGTACTGAGCACTGTGAGAAAGGGCACAGGTGGAAATTAGACATAGTCCCTCTCTCTCCTGGGGCTCACCATCTAAAAGTTTTAAGTGGGGTAAAGGGATTGGATTCAGACACAAAAGGAATGATGCAGCATCAAAACACAAACGAATAGATAAAATAGGTTCCAGGTCTTGGTGATGGTGATGGAGGAGTCTGAGAGAACATAGGAGCAAGTCATCTCTAGCACTTTACACCCTCCTTAAAACTCCGCATATACGTCCACTTTATTTATTTTGACAGTGCTGTAAATATTTTTGTATTTATAGCATGCCACTTCATTATTCCCTACTTTCCAAGTGTCTAGTGCAATGCACTGCACCAAAGTGGGTGCTCAATCAATGCTAATAATTCTACTTCTTCACAAGTGCCCTATTATGTTCTCTGCTAATTTGAGTCTTCTGGCCTGCAGGCAGGTGATCTTGCAAAGCAAGTCATCCCTTGCACCCTAGCTGCCACAATGGAATCCGATATCAGGGTGTAAAAAGATCTGCAGTTGAACCAGTTGGGTGCTTTTCCACCTTGGTTTAGCACTTCTTACTATATTGGTGGTGTCGCTATGAAGCGGAAACGACTCGACAGCAAATAATAATAATAATAATAATGAGTGCAGAGTGCTGTACTAAGCCGATACGTTCCCTGCCCATAACAAGCATACAGTCTAGGGTACCAGGTTGTTTTTGTTTTTTTCTGGTACTTGTTAGGTGCGTACTATGTGCTAGGGACTATACTAAGCATTGGGGTAGATGCAGGATAATCAGGTTAGACACTCCTAGTCCCACATGGGGCTCACAGACTTGATATCTACCTTACAGATGGGGAAATAGAGGCACAGAGAGGTAAGGTGACTTGCCCACGGTCAAAATACCATAATTATTATTATTAAACAATAGACGAGTGGCAGAGCTGGAATTAGACGCCAGGTCCTCTGACTTCCAGACCTGTGCTCTTTCCATTAGGTGGCTCTGCTCTTCAACCTATAAAAGTAAACAGGCTGAAGACACCGTTGTTTAATAGACCGCACACCACAGACTTGTGGTAGACAGACTTACCTTTCCTCCAGATTTTTGTCAGCGGTGGGGTTCATAGTGACTAAGCAGGACCAAGACATCACACTCAAATAGTTGTGATTATTATTAAGTGCCGTCGAGTGGTTTCCAATTCACAGCGACTCCATGGGTATACTTTCTCCAGAACATCCTATCCTCTGCCATAATCCGCAACCTTTCTAATGGTCCTTCCGTTATCGTTGTTATGGTCTCTATCCATCTAGCTGCTGGTCTGCCTCTTCCACGTTTTCCCTGAACTTTTCCTAGCATTAGTGTCTTCTTCAGAGAATTGGTCCTTCTGATTACATGTCCAAAATATGCTAATCTAAGTCGAGTCATTTGGCCTTCCAAAGACCATTTTGGTTTAATTTGCTCTAAAATTCATTTGTTTGTCTTTTGGGCAGTCCATGGTATTCTCAAAAGCCTTCTCCAACACCTCATTTCACAAGAAACGATGTTCTTTCTAGCCTGTTTTTTCACTGTCCAGCTTTCAGGTACATATTCTGTCACTGGAAATATACCATTCAGTTGACAGTTTGTATTTTTGTGACAATCGTTACATCAGCATATTTCATGACTTTTTCCAGGCTCTTCATAGCTAGTCTTCCTAACATTAATCTTCAGCGTATTTCTTGGCTACTATTTCCTTTACTACTGATTATTGATCCCAGGAGAGAAGATCTTCAATCTTCCTTCCATACACTACAAATGTGTTAAAACTTCCAGTTGTTATGATCTTTGTTTTCTTGATGTTGAAATATAGGCCCATCTTTTTGCTCTGTTCCGTAACTTTTAATAATAAGCCCTTCAAGTCATCTTTACTTTCTGTTAGTAGGGTTCTGTAAAATGGGTGAGAAGTCTGTGATCCCCATGTGGGATGTGGACTTGGTCCAACCTGATTAGCTTGTATCTACCCCAGCGCTTAGTGCCATGCCTGGTACATAATAAGCGCTTAACAAATATCATAAAAAAAATTAGTCAATATTCAGAGCACTTTGCTTTCTATGGCTCTCTGGTCATATCTCGATTGATAAAATTGAAGCAGTTTTTCTTCACTTTGCCATATTTTGCTGATTGCTTAATTAGGTCATCGAACTCTTGGTTCCACTGACAAATTTTTGGCCCTTTAACTGGAGATTTTATTTTGGCTTTTTTTCCAGTAGCGATGATTCCTATTTTTCTCTAAATTTGAGCCTGAACAGTAGCAGAATTATCACAGCTACCAAAGATACCCTTGTGAATAGAAAGTGTTTGTAATGGATGAGGACCCGTAGTCTGGAGTTGGAAAATAAAAGTAAGGTGTATAAGGTTTGTTTGCAGACGTTACTCTGTGCTGGGACTCTTGCTCCCTGACCAAAAATCCAACTGTCACATCTGGCCCTAATTGAAGCTTGTCAATTTGTCTCATTCACTGAGTATCAGAGTGTTGCGTAGCTAAGTTGTTCATCTAGGGTGTACTTTCACATTAGAGTTTTGAATTCTGATCATCCTTTGTGGAAGTGAAATGCATATCCACTTGATTCTGGGACTGATGCTGTGATGTAGCGCTTAAAGCATTTGCAAAGTTTGTATTTTCAGAATTTAAAGTTTTGCCCACATGTCCTGAAGATGTGTTTTTCATGCACTGTGGGCCAGAAACATAGAAAACTATTTTATATTAAATCACTAAGAACAAATATATATAATTTAATTCCCTTTTCATGTTTATAAATTTCTATTTCTGGTAAATTTCTTTCAGTAGGTTTTTTAATGCAAAAAACTTGAATGAGATTGTGAAATGGAATTTGGTTTTGTCAGAATTCTGTAAACTCATATTTTTATTGTAAATAAGGATATACATTAAATGCACTTACAAATGTATTTGAAACTTCTGACTTTTCACCTTAAAAAAATTTCCAGTCAAACTTTGTCTTGTACATTTGATGGTGGATTTTTTTGTGGGGAGGGACTGTGTCTATTGTATTCTGCCAAGGGTTTAGTAGAGTGCTCTGCACACAAATACCATTGACTGACAGCACAATTACCACACAAACTCAGTAATCTAGATCACACTTTATCATGGCAAGTCTATTTTATGTGTATATTCTGAATAATTGAAAGTTTCTCTTTTTTATGAAAATGTGGTTGCCTTTTATTGAATCACCTGTAAATAAAATGACAACCAGAATTAAAGGCAGAGATTTTGTACTGCCAATTTTATGTCAATACTGAATTCTGCCAAGTCAGTCTTCTATTTCTCACTTAGATTACAGTCCTACAGTAATTTGTGTTCCCATCCTTTTTATGTAGAACCTCAGATTGTAAAGGACTGGATATATGGCTAAATGCACCTAGTCTATATATGCAAGTGAATATGTCCTGGTGGAGCAGCATTTCTATTTCAGGAAGCTAAACTGTATGAATCCATATTAATAATGAGTCAATGTAGTGCTATTTTAGTTATTTTAGTTCTGCTGTAAGATTATTTCGCCCCATTTAAACTGCTCTATTAAATAAGAAAAGTCGAAAACCAAATCTCAGAATTGCAAATCTGCCCCTTTTGTTTAAGGTTGAGCGTCTTTGCTTTGATGAACTCAGACAGGGTGGTATGGTATAAACCTAGATGAACGATGTTTTGTTTGAAAGTGTTTATATTTGAAAAAATATATTTTGCACAAAAAAGTCAAACCCCTGGGCACATTATTACTTGTATATTTTTTCATGTTTTCTTTCCGCAGAGCGCAGCCATAGACAGTAAAATAACATCATCTTCAGCTGGAGAGAAACACTTTGATAAAAGTCCCACTAAAATCAGGCATCCTCGGAAAATTGATCTAAGAGCTCGATACTGGGCATTCCTTTTTGACAATCTTCGCCGGGCTGTTGACGAAATCTATGTCACTTGTGAGTCAGATCAGAGTGTGGTGGAGTGTAAGGTAAGGCTGGTCCAGTACTCAATTTAAAAATGTCCGAGTCTCTGATACTTGCTGTGTTCGATTTAGAACATGCCCCAATTAGGTAATTAGGGAAATTAGCTTTTCCTGCCCCCGCCCCCACCAACCAACAACAACAAAAAACCCAACCAAAAAACAATAAAAAGCGTATTGACCTGTATGACTTTATGAGAAATCATGTCTTGGCTTCATTGACTTCATTTGCGAATCTCTCTTGTGCAGTCAGTACATTCCTCTTTGGCAGTAGGACGTTTTGCAAATGAAAAGCGCCTTTTAAAGTTGTTTCAACTTATCCATTGCAGTGAAAGTTACAACCCCTAAATGACTGACTCTCTTTCCATCTGTCGTCTGTGTTCACGTTAACTGCTGCAGGTGGCACTAGTGAGATTCTGCCTGTTCTCCCATTCTTTGGTTTCTGTTTCATGTCCTAATTGGACACTGCACCCTCTCTGCTGAGAGAGTTATCCCTCTTTTAATTCACTTTCCGATGGGGAAAAAATGTGACTGATGTCTGTGTCTAAACAATGCCTGGTTGGAATGCCACTGAAAGGTGTTTTCCAATTTGAGGTAACTTTATGTTCGTAATAAATGCAGAACGGAGACTGAAAATACGGCGTCTCTCCAGCTATTCAGTTGAGAGAGATACCCTTTTAATAAATATGAATTATACATGTTATTACTTAATAAGGAGGAAAACAATCGTACTGAAAAAAAGGCAGAACAGTCAGTGTTTATGGAAATACTAGATAAAAATTCTGTCTTCACATTCAGCGTGACTAGAGACTCAGAAAACTCTGGAAACCATTATCCAATCATTGTAACATATGAAGGGGCTAAATAGAATTTACATCTTATCATGTGAATCTATTTTCTGCCTAAATCAGGAACAGCCAAATTAGCTTTGGGATTAGCGTGCAAATATGATTCATTAAAAGCAGCTTTCAAAATGTACAGGAGCAAAAAGCTTTTTAGAAGGGTTTTGGGTTGTTAGAGACTTATGCTGTTCAGCTTTTTTTGTCCTAGGGAGTTTTTCTATGTTTGAGAAAAGTCATATGATTTAGAGGATAATCCAATATTTTTTTTAAAAAAGTATTGGAAGGAGAAAAAGTTTATTTGTGTCATTTACCACATGGTGGATGGATTGATTGATATCTCAATGTTTAGCAACTATTTTCTGAGTCTCCGATAGCACCTCAGAGGATGTATGGTATAATGCCTGTACTGCTTCAGTAGCCGAAACATAGTTTGAATTTCCTTTCTGGGCCTTCCACTCCTTTTCTATGAAACCATAGAAAGTTTAAATGGTACTGGTTAAAAGTGGGAAATTGCCCCATTTTGAATTAGCTCTTTGTAGGCAGGAAACATGTCTCCAATTCTGTTTTACTGAGTAAGCACTCGACAAATACCATTGATTGATTAGGGAGTGATGCTGAACTACCATTGTGTATGAGCAGCAACATTTTTTTTTCCAGCCTCAAATCTCAACAGGTATTACCAGACTTGTTCATTTACCACAAGTCTCATCAGCTGCATGGAAGTTTTTAATTTGCCCCATTGGCACTGGACGAGAGAATTTGGCCTTCAGTTCTTCCAGAAAATCACAGAATGCACGTTCAGTGCAGGGTGGAAAGTCCTGGGCAAACTGGCTCCCAGGGATAGAGGATGGCTTGGTCAAAGCAGTAGCAATGTCATTAGACGATACCCTGAGCACCCATATTTAACTATCCCACCCATCCCACAGGGGGAAGTGACTAGATAAAAAATCCCATAACTTGTTTGCCTCAATCAAATAGGCCTCACCTGTTTACCGTGATTGGTATATTTCTCCTTGGGTAGTACAACCTACTAAGTGCCAAGAAGAGAGTAACTGTGACCAATCATTTAAACTTTCTGTACTTTAAATTCTGCATCTATAAAAATGGATATAATATCTTGACCTCCCTGGTTCCCCCATCTTATACCTGTAAAACTTTTCATTTTCAAAAAGAAAATGGGTGAACATCTGTACTAGTTGAAAGTGTCCATTGAGTCTTTAGAATAAAGGCTCTTTGAAATTTGAGGAGGAATATTTTTGTTCAGCAGGAGTGGCAGTCTTACTTGGTTTACTGCAGAAAGGCTGGGGGAGGTGCTCAGTACTGAACAAATACTATTAGCACCAACAGAAGCAACAGGGTCTAGTGGGCAGAGCATGGACCTGGTAGTCAGAAGGACCTGAGTTCTAATACTGGCTCTCCCACTTGTTTCCTTTGTGACTCCATTCTTCTCTGCCTCAGTTCCCTCCTCTGTAAAATGGGGATTAAGACAGTGAGCCTCATATGGGACATGGACGGTGTTCAACCTGATTAACTTGTCTCTAACCCAGCGGTTAGTACAGTGACAGGCAAAGCATTTAACTGACATTTTAAAAACAAAACAAATCACTAACCACTAATCACTAAAATGCACAAAATCTCTCAAGTGTATGCCAAACAGAGGGGCATCAAGATAACCACCACTTTCTCCTTGAGGAAAAACAAATATCCACGTCACACCCCATGTTGGCCATATTGAAGGCTTTGAAGAGAAGCTACAGTAATGTTCTCATATTTTAGAGAGATGTCAGGAAGCACTCCTCTTGTTTATGTAATTATGTTCATCCTCTGCTCTTATGTAAATATGTTTATTGGAAAATTCAGTAATTAAGCGGTTTCTTCCTATCACAGTAGCATCTACTAGATCTTGCTGCTGTTCTCTTTCTTGCTGCCATTCTTAATAAATAATTGGAGTATCTACTTCTGGTGACCCTCTCAAGCTCTTAGTACAGAGTTCTGCACTCAGCAGGTCTTCAATCAAAACCATTGATTCATTGTTGAAATTAGAATCTGTGGTAATCAATCAATGGTATTTATTGAGGACTCACTCTGTACAGAGCTCTATATTAAGTGCTTGGGAGAGTACAATACAGCAGGCTTGGTAGACGCATTCCCTGCCCACAACAAGCTTACAGTCAAGAGGAGGAGACAGATGGTACAAATAAATATTTTATGGATATGTATATAAGTGCCGGGGGGTAAATACCAAACAATAATACGAATTGAATTTAATACAAAAAAGAAAGGAAAGGGTAGGTAAGGGGTTGATTTTTAGACACATAGATGAAATGGGACTCTCCTTGTAAAGACACTAGCCTGTCTAGACCAGTTCTGGAGACCCATCGAAGAGTCCCGCTAGTTTGTAATCTCCTGGAGAGCAGCAGTCACACCTTCTCTATTGAACTCTTCCCCAAGTGTTTAATAATCTACATATTCTCTGCATATCGTAAGTGCTCACTGAATATCATTGATTGATTGATGAACAGTCTTCTGTCAAATGGCAGTTCCTTTGGTAGCATTCTTTTTCACTAGTCATTGGGTTGTAACTCCTTATGGAAGAATTGGAGTATGATCTTCTTCAATTCTAAGCTATTGTTAAGGTTTACAGACACTTTTGCTTAGCCATCCTGCTTAATTTGTAGAGAGAGAGATTAGTTTATTCTCTCAGGGAGACCCTCTCTTCCATCCCTCTCTCGTCAAATAATCAATGATATATTTCTGAGTGCTTACTGTGTACAGAGCACTGGACTAAGCACCGGGGAGAGCCCAGTACAACAAAATTGACAGACATGTTCCCTAGACTCTCCCGACCTCTCCTTTTTTTCCTTTAAGCTCCAAGACATAGCTGTAACTTATTTATATTGATGTCTGTCTCCCCCTTTAGACTGTAAGGTTGCTGTGGGCAGGGAATGTGTCTGTTATATTGTAACCTCCCAAGCGCTTAGTACAGGTTCTGTGCACAGTGAGAGCTCAAATATGATTGACTGACATGCCGTCTTATTTTGCTGGAGGGTAAATGCATGGTACTTTCATTTGAAATTGAGAATTGCTTATTGCTTTCTGGTTTGAGGATTTCTTTACTTTAATCCCTTATTTACTATATGGTCATTTTCAAAAGCTAAAAATAACACAAGAATTTGCTTGTAAATTCAATGGGCTGGAAGTTAAATTTCAGGATTTGGTTTTAGAAGAAGCTAAAAATATATAACCTGGATAATAATTCAGAGTATATCCAGTTCTTCAGTCACATATGTTTTTCCTACACACTCTGGATATACGCCTTTCGGGGATTAAGGAACATTTTTCCAACATTTTTCCAACAATGTGTGCTTTGATAGAACATGATGCAGTATCAGAAAAGGCAGTTGTCCCCATGTCCATGGCGCTGGTACTGTAACGGGAGATTTGCTTCATTTGAGATTTGTCAGGAACACATCCCTCACAGTTGAAGAAAATTTAGCATACGAGTGAAGTGAGTTTGACATTTGATGTCGAGTGTCTGTCTCCCCCCTCTAGACTGTAAGCTCCTGGTGGGCGGGGAGGATGTGTACCAACTCTGTTATATGGCACTCTGCCAAGTGTGTAGTACAGTGATCTGCACACAGTAAATGCTTAATAAATACCATGGATTGATAAGAAATTCCATTCTGGATCAAACCAGCGATCCATACAAAGAATGGCAGTTGTGCACGGTAGCAACAGAGAATTCCCAGAACATTGACAGTTGCCCTCCTTGTCACCTTATCCTAGTGATTTCTCTGCAGTAATCCGCTCTATACCTCCTCCTTGTTCTGACCCCACCTTTCGTGAAGGATGGCTGCCTCCACAAGTTCATATAGTAATAAAATCCACATGCTCACCACCTGCTCCTGGATGAAGTGTTTCCTTTCGTTTTGAACTTCCACACTTTGAAGCTTCAATAGCTGCCCCTTAGTTCTGTTATTCTGAAGCAGCTGGTAGAAGGCTACTCTGCCTCCAGCCTGTGGACCAGTTTTGAAGAAGAATCTTGTAGCTCTTTAAATGAACTTGGAGTATTTGTGTTTTGCCAAAATTGAAAGCAATCAGCTACTCCCTTCACCATCCTTCAAATTTTTGATGTTTTAATTCTGTGAGTTTTTTTCCATTTGCTACAGATAGATTGATCTTACTTTCAATACAGACTCCTCAGGCTTGGAAATTTCAATCACTGAATCAGTCGATTGCAGACCGCTGTCTCAGGCACTTGCGAAAGTCAGTACAACAAAGTTGGAAGACTCGAAATAACCAATATCTTTGGTATACATAGTAGAATCTAGAATCATATTTCATGGTTCATTACTTTAGATTAACAGGCCCAGTAAAAAAACAAAAACAAATGTTTTGTGTTGCAAATAAGGAAAAAGGAATAGTTCAGTTTTACTCTTCTGTGACACCTTTCCTTGATTCATTGTGCTATCAGCTGTTTGCCACTTAATCTCTTGAACTAATTATTATATGTATTAATAATATTTATTGATCCCTTGGGTGTGTCTGACATTTTGGTAGGCACTGCAGAGTAAATCAACAAAGACCTAGTCCTGGCTCTCTCTGAAGTTAATGTACTTAAATAGCTGCACATTAAAAATATTTTACATACGTCCCCAAATCTCCAAAATCCTATTCGAATTGTTGTCTTTGGTTTCAACTTCCCTCAGATCCGTTTTTATTAGACGGTCCTCTGGTTTTCAGGACATAGAGCTTTTTGTTTGTCTTGTCTTGCGTTGGTTAGCCTGGGCTCTGGTGAATTAATTTTGGAATAGCTTATTTGAATAAAGTCAGAATTTCTTGTCAGTTCTCCATTTTATTATACACCTTGTAAGCAGGATGGAGAAAGCAATTTTGAACTTAATAGGATACATCGAGAAGAAGCATGGCCATAGTGGAAGGAGCAGGGACTTGAGAGTCAGAAAACCTGTGTTCTAATCCCAGCTCTGTCACTTCCTTGCTGTAAGATCTTGGGCAAATCACTTTACTTCTCTGTCCCCCAATTTCCTCATCTATAGCATAAAGATGAAATACCAGTTCTCCTGTCTATTTAGACCGTGAGCCCTTGAGCCCTATGTGGGACAGGAGCTCGCTGTAGGCAGGGAATGTGTGTGTTTATTGTTATATTGTACTCTCCCAAGTGCTTAGTACAGCGCTGTGCACACAGTAAGCGCTCAATAAATGCGATTCATGGAATGAATGAACTCTGACCAGATTATCCCACCACCTAGTCCAGTCCTTGGCACATAGAAAAGACTAAATAAATATGGTTATTTTACAATATTTACCTTTAATTTTACTTTATAGCTAGTGTAACTATAATTCATTACATTGATATTCCTTAAATATGTGAATTCAAGAATGCATAATGTGAATATTCCTATATTTACTAATGACTATGAATTATCCCATTGTAAAAATAGTGGGTTTTTAAAAATTAGATTTAAGTGCTAATTGTGTGCCAGGCACTGTTCTAAGCACTGGGATAGATACAAGCTGGACACAGTCCATGTCCCACATGGGGATCACAGTGGTAATCCTCATTTTGCAGATGAGGTAACCAAGGCTCAGGGAATTTAAGTGACTTGCCCAAGGTCACACAGCAGACAAGTGGCGGATCCAGGTTTAGAACCCAGGTCCGCCTGACTCCCAGGCCCATGCTCTATCCAGTAGGCCATGCTACTTCTCACTTTCTTAGGATGCCTGGAATGCTGTGAAGTTTTTTCAGACTTTTTTAGATGAATAAAATTGTTTTAGAAAGCATAGTGGACATATTTTTAAGATATGTCTCTAATCCTTTCTATCAGCACTTATTTCATCCAACTCATTTTATATTATTTTGTGGTTAAAATTGGTGTGGTCAGGGAGCATATCTATCAACTCTATTGTACTCTCCCAAATGCTTAGTACAGTGTTCTGCACCCAGTAAGTGGTCCATAAAATACAATTGACTAAATAAAAGTGTGAAAGACGGTGTGTGCATACTAGACAGGATGTAGCTAGGAGCCTCTCCTGAAGCTCAGACAACTGAGGCATTTCAGTGGTATCCACCCAGAGAGAGGCGGTGAAATTTGTTTTGTCTTTTTTTTGGTTCATTTTACAAGCGGTTTGTGCAAGTAGATATCCTTTAAAAGGTGTCTCAAAGGAGGTAAAGAGCGAATCAACTGAGGTTCTTGTCATTTTCACTGGAAATACCTAAGTATTGTTCAAACTCGAATTTAGTCCTCACCGTGAAATTCAGAGGCCGTTCATATTGGCCTATTTTAGTCAGACCAACATCAGACAAGGTTATTAGGGTGTCCCACGTGGGGCTCACACTCTTAATCCCCATTTTACAGATGAAGTAACCGAGGCACAGAGAAATGAAGTAACTTGCCCAAGGTCACACAGCAGACAAGTGGTGGAACATATAGACTAAGACAGGGGAGGACAAGCATTTTATTCTCATTTTGCAAGTGAGGAAAGTGAGGTACAGCAAAATTAAGCGGTGTCCCCAAAGTCATGTGGCAGACACTGTTGGATCCGGGACTAGAACTCGGTTATCCAACTCTGTGCTTATTCCTTCAGGCCACAGTGCCTCCACAGAGTGAGGGCTTAAAAGTGAGGAGTGAATTGTGCAATAATGAGATTGTCTAATCTGGAGAGAAAAACCAAGATAGGTTCTTTGGCCCTTTTTGAGCAGTATGGCCTAGTGGATAGAGCATGAGCCTGGGGAGTCAGAAGGACTTGGGTTCTAATGTCAGCTCTTAGACTTGTGTGCTGTGGGAGCTTGGGCAATCACTTAACTTCTCTGTGCCTCAGGTACCTCATCTGTAAAATGGGGATTAAGACAGTGAGCCCCATGTGGATCATGGATGGAATTCAGCCTGATTAGCTTGTCTCTAACCCAGCGCTTAGTACAGTGACAGGCACATAATAAACACGTAACAAGTACCATAAAAAAACCCCAAACTGCCAAGTGAGCCTAATAATGACCCTAAAAGAAGGATGTGTCATGTGCCACTTTGACGTGAACATGTTGGTTTTTAGTGTTAACGCAAATTAAGGTCCATCCTCAATCTCCACACTTGCTGCAATTTGTCTTTTAACTTATGTGTGGAGAATCTAAATTGACAGGAAATGTAGGGCTTTTAGTTGGCAGTATAACCTCTCTGAGCAGGCCAACTTGTATAAGATGTTGGAACAAACTAGAATATGAAAAGCCTTTAGCCACTGCAGTAAAATATTTTGATCTGCTAACAGGAAATGGCCAATTAAGATGGAGCACCAGAATATTGAGCAATATACAAATATGCCTTTCTTTAACACCTAAAATCCTCAGGTTCTCATCTCATGTAGAGTATAGGAAAATTTCATTTAAAATCTGAACCGTAGATTTTATTGTTTGTAGCAGAAATTCAAAATGCTGTGGGTTTATCTCCTGTAGAGGGTAGAAAGTGAGGTTGAAAGTGCGTCGCCGTCGTCAGTCATAACCAGGCATAGCTATTTTTTGAATGCTTAGAGTGCGTACTCTTTTAGACAATACAGACCTTGCCGTCAAAAAGCCACATGCATGTCATACAGATGAAGTGGAGTAAGAGAAGCAGTGTGACTTAGTGGCAAGGGCCCGGGCTTCGGAGTCAGCGGCCGTGGGTTCTAATCCCACTTTCACCACTTGTCTGCTGTGTGATCTTGGGCAAGCCACTTAACTTCTCTGTGCCTCAGTTTCCTCATCTGTAAAATGGGGGTGAAGACTGTGAGCCCCACATGGGACAAGCTGATAACCTTGTATCTACTCCAGCGCTTAGAACAGTGCTTGAAGCATAGTAAACGCTGAACGAGCACCATTAAAAAACAAAAAAGGAATACAGTAATCAGTTCAGTGGGTGGAACAAGTTACAGCTTGTGCTGGTCCTTAGATGGGGCTCCGGGAGGAAAATGCCACCTGGAATTTTTTTTCCATAATACTCCCCGCTTTCATTTTAAACCGTTTACTCTCTTGTTGTTGTTCGGCCGTTTCCTCACCCTTTCTTCACAAAGGGGATGGGACCCTTCTTTACCTTCAAAAATAATGCGATTTCAATTCGACCCGATGAACTCTCTGCCGCCTTAAATCGAGGTTTTGGTCAGGGGTCTCACACAGCGTACAAGTTTCCACCACTTCGGCACCATAGGTCACAGCGGCTGCCCTCACCACTGTAGTTGAACTAGCGAGCCGTATTGATGTCCAAGGCCCTAGGGTCCCACGCACTCGTATTGTGTGTCGGTAGGACAAAAGGATGGCGCCAACCGTCTTGCAGCGTGCGCCAGTCGCTAGAATTAATTACAAACCAATCGAATCCGTTGCAGCCAATTGGTAAACTAATTGGTAACTTTAGCTGTACATCTATATGTAGTTATCTGGATGCCTGGAACGGCGCTTTCAGAGCCACTTTTGTTCTGCTTCTTCCTGCTCGACAAAATGGCCTTCATAGCTTTAGGGAGAAAGATGCGCATCAGTGAATATGGGGCCACTCCAGCTGCTTGTCTTGTTTGTATTCCCTTGTTCGGAAAACATGACTCAGATTACGGCTGCATGGTACTGCCCTGATCATTTCTGATAATGTTTGAGCCGAACATTCCTTCAAATAGATTGTCGAAGCCATCAAACGCACTTTTGTGTGCCAACTAGCCCCAGAAATAGAGCAGCTTGTATTCTGGGCAGGTGAAATAATTTGTAGACTTCTTAGGTTTTTCTGAATTAAATCTTGCTTCTAAGGCTTTACGTGTGGATGATTGAAGTAAGGTGAAGTAAAGAGTTGACATGGTGTTTGTGGATTTTAGACCAGGCAGACAGCAAAAATATCTTAATTTGTTCTCTTCCTGACTCTGGTAGACTTTCATTACCAGTGATTTGGCATCAAGAGTTACCTTTGGAAAGAAATAAACAATGCTTCTCTCTTGGGGTGTTGGGTATAGAGAAGTATTTTTTGTGCCTAAAATCAAGGTGTCACTGAATTTCATTTATAAGTATTTAGGTGTATTTCATTACTGTCCCTGTGTCTATATTTCACAGTGGCCGGGGACCATAAGTTTAGAACACTCTAAATGGAGACTCTCACACCTCCACATTTGCTGAGGATTACTGGGAATTTAGTTACAATTTGCCTGTCCTGCTGCAGTGGCGGATAGTAATTTTTCTCTTAACGTGGTATTTTCCTCTTGTGTTTTCCTGAACGTTCTGGAAAACAAGCTTCTAATAACTGCATATAGAGTGTGAGATCTTTAAAAGTGGTCAAACTTGGAAGAACTTTATGTTGCTCAGTTGTGTTTTCCATTCGATGGGTACCCACAGTCCTACACATACAGCTCCGCAATGAAAGCCCCACTGCTCCTCTCTGAGAGGCATGTCAGATGTCGCTTGCTTATTCCGCACTCATTGCCTTCCCCAGAACTCTCATTTGCACCAACACGTACATACCGATGTGTCCCAGAGCCTAACCCATGCCAGCTTGCAGTAAAAACCATGAGGCTCGTGTCATTTCTGATGTCCAAAGGAGAAAATTAGAAGGGCAAAAAATGGTAATTGTAATAGGGTGGAATGAAACCTAAATGTTTTGTTCATCTTAACTGATTGGAAATGGATTCTCTCTAAAACTCAGCCTTTCAAAATTGTTTATATCTTGGAAACTCAGACACTAGAGATGCCGTTTAGATCCAGTTAGCGAATTCCCATTCCCTTTGCTTTTTCTTGCTTTTCCAATTAGGCAAACTAAGGTTTGCTAAATAATTGATGTAGCAAAATCATTTGTGACCATTTCACTCCATCACACTGACGTAGACTAATTTCATTCCATAAACCAAAGCCATGTTCATTCTCCTTGGTTTCTTGGCGCCTGCTTAAGAGCATAGTATAGGCTACCTTTTAAACTGTTATTTTTCATTTAGTTGTACATTTTAAAATTGATAATGGTTTTACAGTCTGCAGCAATATCACCGCAAAAATTAGCATAATGAGTACTGAATACTTAGTGATGCCAGAGATATGATTACGAAGCTATGAGACATTTAAGAGAAGTAGCGTGGCTCAGTGGAAAGAGTACGGGCTTAGGAGTCAGGGGTCATGGGTTCTAATTCCAGTTCCGCCACCTGTCAGCTGGGTGACTTTGGGCAAGTCACTTAACTTCTCGGTGCCTCAGTTACCTCATCTGTAAAATGGGGGTCAAGACTGTGAGCCCCACATGGGACAACCTTGGTATAAATACAGAAGCGTTTAGACTGTGAGCCCATCATTGGACAGGGATTGTCTTTATCTGCTGCCGAATTGTATATTCCAAGTATTTAGTACAGTGCTGTGCACATAGTAAGCGCTCAGTAAATACACTTGAATGAATCCCAGGACTCCTGTTGCCTCTTGGGCCTCATTGAGCCTTTCAGTATTCCTTTGATTGTTGAGATAGGAAAAACTAGCTGGGCCTAGATTTTTAAACATCAAGGAAAAATCAGTCATTAGGATGTCCTACTCAGTGTTCGAATTGTCATCTCACAATTTCATCTTTTTAATGCATGTTTTTTTTTTAATTAGGAGGTGCTAATGATGCTGGATAACTATGTAAGAGATTTCAAAGCACTAATTGACTGGATACAGCTTCAGGAGAAACTAGAGAAGGCAGATGCTCAAAGCAGGTAATGGTATCCAAGGCCTCAGAATTTACAATTGCTCACTTTCTGCTGAGGCCAGATTGGGGGCTCAGAGTGGCTCGGTCACCCCAACCAAGCCCTCCGAGAGGGCACTTTTGCAGCCAGGAGGCCGAAGCGGGCCCAGAAATCCGTTCCCTTAGTTTCCATCCTCGGTGGCATTTCTAAAATGGATAGAGCCATACTAGGCAAGAGGGAATATTCCACACCACTCAGGATTCCAGCTCTCAACAACGTGGGTTCGTTATTTGAGTGACATATCCAGAGACCATGCCTTCCAATTGCAAATTATTCTAATTTATAGTATTAATAGCAACGTGGTGCCTAGTGAAAAGAGCACAGACCTGGGATTCAGAGGACCTGGGTTCTAATCCTGTCTCTGTCACTTGCCTCCTGTGACCCTGGGCAAATCACCTTATTGATTCATTCAATCGTATTTATTGAGTGCTTATTGTGTGCAGAGCACTGTACTAAGCACTTGAAAAGTACAATTCAGCAATAAAGAGAGACTGTCCTTGCTCACAGCAGGTTAACAGTCTTTATTTCTCTGGGCTCCAGTTTCCTCATCTGTAGAATGAGGATTCAGTTCCTATTCTTCCTCCTATAGAGACTCTGAGTGACTGAGTCTGACCGGAATGCCTCGAATCCACCTCGGCGCTCAGTACGGTGCTTGGCACACAGTAAGCACTGAACAGATACCAAATTGTTATCAATTCAAATCATTTCGTTTGTTAATTTACTTCTGACAAAGCCATGCACTCAGCACTAGGGAAAGATACGAGGATAATAAGTAATTAAGGCACCAACTCCAGCCCATAGTGGGGCTCACTGTCTAAAAGATGGGCAGACTGGTGATGGGCCCACGAGGAAAGATTATCATGATAGATACAACAATATGAATTAAAAAATGAAAATCAAGGATAGTAATGTTAAGCGCTGCATTACATTGTTTCAAGGATCACTTTTCTCATTTACTGGTGAGAAATTAGAACTGACCCTAGTAGAGCAGTCACCAACTGTCTCAACATTACAGCAGTTGGAAAGGTAAGCTGCCTCTCCTCCTTTCTCTCCAGCAGGTCAAAACTGGACCTCAGAGATAGGGTTGCGGGGGAAGGCGCTCCCCTCCCAGGACTCCAGGGTTCGGAACCATCCCTGGGACAATGGGGCTGCCAGTGCTGCTTCTGCTGGGCTGGGCTAGATCACTGCTGGGCTTTAGCTATGGCTCTGGCAGGGAGGGAGGACATGTTAAACTCCTCTCTCCTCCCCTTTCCATCACTGGTGGTTTCCCGAAGGCTGCCCGCTAAAAGCCACTGAGGGAGAACTGAAATCTGGTGATGCACTCTAACCTTTGGCAGGGAGTCTTATTTTTATGTGAAAAAAGCTGCCATCTTACTATGCATTCTGAATTCAGCGTGTTTTGAATCTGCAGGCCTACTTCATTGGCATGGGAAGTGAAGAAAATGTCCCCCGGGCGGCATGTAATTCCAAGTCCATCTTCAGATAGGATCAACGTAACTTCCAGCGCTCGAAGGAGCTTAAATTTTGGGTGAGACCAAAAGCCCATCAATCACTACTTTATTGATTGATGGATTAAACTGTTAGGACTTTTTTCCCATGATTCTTGTTCTGTTTTACATCATATTTTTATTGTGGTGGTGATGGGACCCACAAAAAAGTCAAATCAACATGCATCAGAAAAAAGAACCTACCAGTTATCTCCATTTAGCTTGTATTGCATTGATTCTGATGCTGTCATTCTTGGGAGTGCAGGGGTCTATACCAACTTATATCAAGTTAACTAGCTGAGACGAGAAGGAGTGTTTCGTCATTCAGAGCAGAGATAAAATAAAATTATTTAGAACCGCCAAAAACCAATGCATGCTAGCACCTCAAGAATTTTCATTTATGCACTCCAGCTATATATATCAAAACATTGATACGGTATTCACAGTAAATGCTTAATAAATATGGACCGGGCTAATGATTATGCTCTAGAGGACAGAAATAGTAAATAATGCATAGTTTCCATTTTTATGTCCAGGACTCATTTACTATTCTGGAAATAACTGAAGTCTTGGTATTTGCAGATGAAAGAATTTTAAAGATCACTTTATTATTTCATAAATAGCTGCAGTTTTTCTTTTGAATGAACAGATTGGTTTTTGAAAGTTCAGCCTACTTTCTTGCTGCCTAGAATGGACTGAATGCGTCTTGATGTTGCTGTGTCTTTGCTCTGTGGTGGGAGAAGTGATTGTCTCTTGGTTTTTGAATCCTCTCCTGCATTCTGTGTACTACAACGGAATAGATCGAATCCCAGCTCTGTCACTTGTCATCTGTGTGACGGTGGGCAAGTCACTTAACTTCTCTGTACCCCAGTTACCTCATTTGTAAAATGGGGATGAAGACTGTGAGACTCATGTGGGACAACCCGATTACCCTGTATCTTCCCCAGTGCTTAGAACAGTGCTCTGCACATAGTAAGCGCTTAACAAATACCAACATTATTAATAGATAGATGGCTTATGGACTGTCAAAGATCAGACTTTGAGCAGGAAAGAAGTGAAGTGAAGCAGCTACTGAATTCACATTTGACAAAATGAATCAAAAAAGTTGACCCGTGAGTATTATGATGGTCACACTTGGCTTTTTAAATTGTACCTTCTAGCTCTTGATTGGTCTTTATGTTTTCAAACTAGACCCCCCATTTTTCGAATTTTTAAATGTATTCATTTGCCTTTAGGGGTCCTTCTGGAGCGATCACTGCCACCCGTCTGGCCCCCACAGGTGTGAGTTGGGCCGACAAAGTCAAAGCGAATCATTCAGTTGCCGTCACTGTTCCCAACCTGCCATCTACGCAGAACTGTGCACCTATAACGGTACAGAAGACCTCCCGGAAAAATGGCAAGTGACTTTGAAATAAACAGTGAGCGCTCTTATTTTTCTGCCTGAACAAATGAAGCTATTTACGTCCGAATCATGTCTCCGTCTTTTCACGTTGACACTGGCATGTTTATTACTGTAATAAAATGAAAGCTTTAACTTAAGTAAAATAATGGAGAAGCCAAAAAATCAAAATGTAACTTATTCTCAGGCCTATTTAAAAGCCTAAAGAATTCTTGCCAATCTCCAACTTGTCATTTGAAACTCTAAATAGAATGATTTCTTTTTACCAGCAAAGAAAAAAGTCTCAAGTCTCTGGATTCAAACCATAAAAATTTTAGGTGGTAGTTACTATTTTAAGATTATAGATGAATATTCTGCTTTGGAACTCCTCCATACATCTGTTTTCTACATGTTTTCGGGAAGGTTAGTGAGCATGGATAAATAACAAGTGTTGTAATTGTCTAGCTCATAAAGGTAAAAGTGATCCTATAAGTTTAGTGGGCCTGAGATAATTTTCTAAAATAACTCCACAAGAGACTTAGATATGTCCTCAGAGATCAGAGTTCTAGACCAGCGCTGAAGAAGTGATCATGGAGCAGACTTCAGTTCAGAGCTTTGTGTCCTGAAAAGCCGTTTTTAATGGGAAATAATAATGACGGTATTTTTTAAGTGCTTACTATGTGCCAAACTCTGTTCTAAGCACTGAGCACTGTTCTGACTGCTGGCAAAGAAATCTTGCCTCTGCCTTGGGAATGTTGTTTTGTTGTATCTCTTCACACAGGTGGGCCATAGATTTTTCCTCTAATTTTTTTTTAATGCGCTCTTCTATAATCCTCCATGCAGATAGGAGGAAAGACAGAATTACTGTTCTTATAAGGAAAAAGGGTATGAGTTTAGGAATTACAATATTTTTTTTTTTCAAGAGGATGAAACCATGGCCAAACAACCAGCATGTTATTGAGGGCTTACTATGTGCAGAGCACTGGGCTAAGTGCTTGAGAGAGTATAATACAATGCAACAAGAATTGGCAGATATGTTCTCTGCCCACAGTGAGTTTAGAATCTGGATTCTAATGTTTTTGGTGCAGAGTACCAGCCCTGGTTGACCATGGGGAGGCAGACAGTGTTTTATTCTAGCTTGATTTTGAGTGAGGCAATTATTCTCTTCTAGGTAACATTTTTTGGCTGCAAAGTAGGAAAGAGCACGGCCTAGTGGAACAAACACAGGCCTGGGAGTCAGAGGACCTGGGTTCTAATCCTGATCTGCCATATATCTATTGTAGTCACTTAACTTCTCTGTGCCTCAAGTACTTCATCTGTAAAATGAAGATCAAAACTGAGCCCCATGTGGGATGGGCACTGTGTCCAATCCCATTGCTTAGTACAATTCATGCTACATAGGAAGTACCCAAGTAATATTGTTGTTATGATTATTCATATTAATACTCTTGGCCTCATAGCTGTTAGAGGTGCATGCCCTTCTGGTTTGGGAACTCTTGTTCAAACAGATATTTTCAAGTCTTCTGCAGGAATTGATTCCTTTGATGATGGAATAGAGAGCATGTCTTGGAAAATAAAACTAAATTGGCAAATATTTACAGGATTGGCAGAATATTGGTAGTTCTTTTGTTTTGCCACAAATTAATTGCTGTACATTTTCCACCAATTACATATAGAGAGGAATTTTTAGGCTAAGAATCAATGTAATTACTTTCTCTTTGTAAGGCAATATACTTGCCTCCTTTATAATAATCTAGATGCTTGGAAAACTGAACTTACCCCATGTCAATTACCTTTGTTGCATAACACCTTTATGAGAGTCTTGAGATTTTAAATATTTTGCAAAGACAAAGCTAAGTCAAATTTGCCTTCAGCTCAGGCATTAAAAAGCAATATTGCATTTCCACATTTCTAATCTACCCTGACAGGAAATTACAAAATGCTAGATCCTCTGTAATTGAATATGCTAAATGATCAGGAATGATTTTTTTTTTTTGCTACTGAATTTCAGAAGTAACAAAATTTCCAAATGTTCAAATTTTATGGTAGTAACATTATACTCCTTTGACACAGAGTATTAAAATTATGAAGAATGTATGTAGGTAGTCACAAGGACCATAGAGATTTGAAGCAATGAGAAAGTTTGGAAACCAAATAGTGTGGAATGTGGGTAGAAAACTTTCCCAAACACTAGTGAAAAGACAGCAAACTCTTGAGATTCAACATTCAAATAGAAGAGTAAATCATGGTTTAGGATCCACTTTGTGTCCCAGACTAATTCATAGAATAATTAATTTATTTTAAGCTGACAAATTTTACCATTCAATTTATATTACAAGACTTTGATTTGCCACATTCCTATTACTTGTAGAAATGGAAGAAGAGAAATTCAGTGATAGTTGAAATCATAGAAAATTGAATCCAAAGACCTCTTTAGCCAGTATCTTAATCTTTTAAAGTAGTGGGTTACAGATTTGAATTTCTCCTCTCCTACCCATTTCTGCCCATTTCTCGGGGTGGAGGTTCCTGTGAAAGAGGAAATTGACCTAAAGCTAGACAAAAGAAAGGAGGAGAAAGAGAAGGAGAATCCAAAGTCATGAGGAAATTTGCCAGTGACAGGTGAATGCTCATATTTTCCACTACACTCAGTTCTTCCATAACTGAAAGCAGAGTGGCATAGTGGCCAGAGAATGGGACTCGGGGTCGCAAGGTTATGGGTTCTAGTCCCATTCCCCCACTTGTTGACTGTATAACCTTGGGTAAGTCACTTCACTTTTCTGTGCCTCAGTGACCTCATCTGGAAAATGGGAATTGAGACTGGGAGCCCCATGTGGGACAGGAGCTGTGTCCAACTTGATTTGCTTGTATTCACCCTCGCGCTTAGAACAGTTGCTGGCACAAAGTAAGTGTTTAACAAATACCATAATTAATTAATAACACATATTTTCAATATGTACTTGGGCTAGAATCCAGTTAGGGGATTGGGAAACATTCTTCCGACACTGTGAGCCTCCTTGGGCTCGTGAGCATTGGAACAGGTGAGTGTGCACATAAATTTCCCTTATTCTGAGGTTTTGCAAGAGCACAACCGTTACATTATAGGAAATGAGGACAAAATAGATATTTATACCTGGAAAATCCATATCCTTTTATTGGTTGACCTTTCTTTCCCAGGAAACATCAAAAGGCAACACTTTTAAGGGTAAATATAAAAGTTACTTTTTTTGTCAATTATAAGATTCATTTGAGAGGATTGGTTTAATGTTTATGACACCATCTGAATGCTTATTTTCATGGGCTCGTTCTGTGGAAAATTTTCAATGCGGAGTGATCAGGTGATTCATTTTTCCTTTGCCAAATAGTTTTGATTTAGTGTACTTGGACTTTTTTATTATTTGATGAAAGTGGTAATGAACTGTACCTTTTGATTCATAGTTTACTACTGTTTTGCTTTTTTAGTAAAATATTTGTTTGCATATCTAGGAAGAATCATTTTAATATCATGAAAAATGTGTTAACTTGTGATTCCTAAGTAAAATCATTCCGAGAAAAGCCCCAAATAATCAAGAAATACTTTGGCTTTGTGTGCTTTGAATTGATAAAATACTAATTTTTCCTTTTCAGAGGAAAAAATAGTTTTTCCAAAGATAAGGAGAGAGGTATGTCTAGTTGTTTTGGCAGTTTTTGCTCTCTTTTTTTTTTCCAGGATAATGCCTAGAGTGCCTAGTGGATAGAGCACAGGCCTGGGAGTCAGAAGGACCTGGGTTCTAATCCTAGCTCTGCCCCTTGTGTGCTGTGTGACCTTGGGCAAGTCACTTAACTTCTCTGTGCCTTGGTTACCTCACCTGTAAAATGAGGATTAAGACTGTGAGCCCCACGTGGGACATGGGCTGTGTCCAACCTCATTAGCTTGTGTCTACCCCAGCGCTTAGTAAAATGCCTGGCACAAAGTAAGTGCTTAACAAATACCACAAAAAACCCCAAAATGAAACAATGTTTGCCATTAAACACAAGTAGAATTTAGGGAGCTAACTGAACTTCTGCTAAAAATGATTCCCAAACTTATCACTAACCATGATATCTTTCTTCTTTTATATGTTGGAAATATTTGACCAATCCCTTCGAAAAATAGAAGATCATTTTCAGGATTTTCTTTTTCTTCCTTTTTTTCCTTTACATTTTCTATACATTTCTTTACATTTTCTTGGTAGCGATCGGGGTGACCACACTTAATGGCCTCTAAAGGCACTCGACTTACTGCATCTCAACAGCCAGGACATTAAAGCAAGTAGAGTAGAAAAGGAGAAGGGATAGGGAGAAAGAAAGATAGAGCATCTCAGGTCTGCATCTTTCTTTCTCCTCTCTCATTTCTTCTGTCACACTTAAAGTTGGGAAACTGAGTAACAGCCTCTGGAGAAGCATCTCGGTCTCAAAGTTCAGGAGCTGGGGTCCTTCAGAATAGAGAGAACAGAAGCCTTTGTGTTGGGAGAGAACAGTTTTGCAGAGAGTTGGTGGGACTACAGAAGCAGGTTGAGCTCTTCCCAGCTCTTAGTAAGTATTACTACTCAGTAATAGCAATAATAATAATAATTATGGTATTTGTTAAGCGCTCAACTATGTGCTAGGCACTATACTAAGCACTGGGGTAGATACACACAGATTAGGTTGGACACAGTCCCTGTCCCAGATGGGGCTCACAGTCTCAATCCCCATTTTACAGATGAGGGAACTGAGGCCCAGAGAAGTGAAGTGACTTGCCCAAGGTCACACAGCAGACAAGTGGCGGAGCCGGGATTAGAACCCTTGACCTTCTGACACCCAGGCCCTTGCTCTATTCACTACGCCATGCTGCCTCTGTGTAGTAGGTACATTCAACAAGTTCTCAATAAAGGGCATTGACTGGTCGATCTATCGGAGAGTGGAATTTCCGAGACTGTGAGACTAGGTATGGTACAATGAATAGTGTTGATAGATAGAGCCAGCACGTGTCCAAATAGGTGAGTGGGTGAGACGGTATAGAGGACTGAAAGGATGGGAGTGGGTTAGGCGGAAATTAGTAAAATCCGTGAGGATATTGGCATTTTCGAGTATCTGCATAGGGGAGGAGTTGGAAAGAAGACAAGAAAGGGAGCAGAATTACTCAAGAAAGCAAAGTGGGTCCAGTGGTCCTGTAGATAACTCTAGCTAATAAATATATGGTGCGAAGGTGTATGACACGAGTGTCACAGGACGAGAAGGTGAGTGATGGAAGGATTGGGATGTTGGATTTGAGGCAGGGGAGCTAGAAGTAGGGTGACCCCAGCCCTTTTTGCCCCGAGTTGGGGAGAGGGAGGAAAAGGTGAGACCGCCCTTGGGAGAGAGCAGCAAGGAAGCCAGTATCATCTAGAGTGAGCCAGTTCTCAGTGACAGCAAGGAGGGAGCAGTGCCTGGGTTTGGAAGAGGTCAAGGATGAGAGGGAGTTTTTCCAGACCAGAATAGGTTTTCCACAGACTGTCCTTGACAGGGGTATGGAGTGGAGAACTTTGTAGGGGACAAAAATAAGGGTTGGATGGGAGTGAGCTGATGGAGATGGGAGGATTGGGGCAATGGTAAGAAAGGGAAGGCAGGAAGTTTGAAGGAAAACCCACCAAAATGTCAGTAAAGGCACAAAAAGCCGAAAGACTTACTAGATACCCAACAGAGTACTGACAGTAATGTTTAGTTGGAAACCATGCTGGGATTTTTTTGTTTTGTTTTGTTTTCCATCTCCTATCAAAAAATGACACTTGAGTGGATTGTTATAAAATATTCAGCTGTTTCAAGTTTCTTCTTGGCATACTGCCTGTTTGTCTCACAGATCTGCCCTTGAGGAAATGCTGCTGACTCAAATATGTCACTGACTGACTCAGATATGTCACATCCTGTAGAGTGGCTGTGTCAGTGTTTCTCCCCATTGTTGTCGATGATCTATTCTTACCCTTTTTTTCCCAGTTCTTTATTTAGCTCGTAACTCCAAGGGATTATCACAGAGGGATCCCGCTCTCACCACACCTCTTTAGAGATAGAATGGCTGGAAGGTGTCGGAGCCCTCTTACTGGAAAGAAAAGGCACTGAAATTTCCCTGGATCCCTGTCAGGCTCTAGAGGCATCCCAGCCAAGTAGTAAAGCTTGTTTATTTTAAAGGAGATGCATACTTCATTAAGCAAAATCTGTCAGAAAGATTTCTGTTCCTAGACCCAGACATTCCATTACTACTGGAGTTGTTGAACTGACATTCCTAAATGGGTAAATCTCACAAGACCAGGTCCAAAGAATTAGTAAGGCTGCAGCAAAAGCCGTTTTTTGTCACTTGTTAGTAGTACCAAAGAGTGAAAAGAGAGGGAAGCATAAATGAAACCGGAGTGACCAGAAGAATTGAATTATTCATTGGTAAAACTGGGCATGTAACCAAATCCAGTTGGTGATCCTTACTTTGGCCAGGGCACTACAAAAGGAGAAGTGTACGAACAGTATTCCATGAGCCAGAGGCGACACGTGGTTAATTGTTACCCTGTATCAAGAATCCATGCTAACTTATTTATCAGTACCGTGATTCTTATCAACCTTTCAGCTGCCTCCGGCATTAATGGATTTATTTCTCAGGATGTGCACGTATATGTGTATTTAACATTCCTCCATCTTTCTCCCCCATTAGATCGTAGGTTTCTTCAGGACGGGAACTTACCTAGTGCTTCAGTTGTATCTCCCAAGCACTTAGTGACGGGAGATCCCTCACTGGCCATCTCAGCCCCACTTGTACTTATAGTGAACTCCACTGCCAGTAGTGAAGCCTCAGCACTTCCGAACATGTTTACTCAGTTGTAGAGTCAACTGTTTTGCATCTACTTGTAAATACATTTTGATCTCTCGCAGTCACGGAACGTTACTTTTTTTTGTACTTGCCAAACTCTAAGTCCAAAATATTGTACCCATTGGGAGTACAATAGATACTATCAATACTTCTATATATGCTTCCCCCAACCCGCATGATACGCTGTGCTTCAGTAATGATACGGTATTTGTTAAGCACTGGGATAGATAGAACATAATCCGTTGGGCCACAGTCCATATCCCACATGGTGCTCACAGTCTTGATCCCCATTTTACAGAGGGACAGAGAACTGAAGTGACTTGTCCAAGATCACACAGCAGACAAGTGGTGGAGCCAGGATTAAAACCCAGGCCCTTCTGATGCCCAGGCCTGTGCTCCATCTATTAGGCCACGTTGTTTCTAATAAGTTAGGCCCTCAGTTATTACATTAGCGCATACAGTTGTCTACACTGTAAGCTTATTATGGACAGGGAGCGTGTCTCATTCTCTTGATCTGTACTCTCCCAAGTGCCCTGCATATTCATTCATTCAATCGTATTTATTGAGCGCTTACTGTCTGTAGAACACTGTACTAAGCCCTTGGCATGTACAATTCAGCAACAGATAGAGGCAATCCCTGCCCACACTGGGCTTATAGTAAGCGCTCAGTAAATACCATTGATTGATTCCACCTGCCATACCCTCTTAACTCCCCTGACTATCTCATACTTCCAACCTAGAAACAGACTTGACCAGACTGATATGAGTCAATCAGTTATAGATTCATGGTTTTGGTTGTCTTCATCATTTCAAATAAAGTTCTTGAATGCAATTAATAATTAGCTTTCAGTTAATAAGACGGATCATTCAAAAGTATCATGCTTCATGCATAAAATGTGTCCTAAGTTCTTGGGAAAAAAAATTTTAAGCCACTGGAATAACCAAATTTCCAAAGAACTTAAAGAGGTTAAGAATTTGAAGATATTTAAGATGGTCAGAACAAAAAATGTTAGCAGCTGAAGTGTTTTATGGAGATAAATATTATTCACCCTGAAGGACCAAATGAAAATAGCTATGAGAAGGGACAATTAAATAGAAGCAGCATGTCCTAGTGGATAGAGGATGGGCCTGGGAGTCAGGAGGACCTGTGTTCTAATCTCAGCCCCGCCACTTATTTGCTGTGTGACCTTGGGCATATCCCTTAAATTCTTTGTGCCTTAGTTACTTCATCTGTAAAATGGGAATCAAGACTGTGATCCCCAGGAGGGACATGGACTGTGTCCAGCCCAATTACCTAGTATCTACCCCAGCATTTAAAAGAGTACCTGGCATGTAGTAAGTTCTTAACAAACATCATTAAAAAAAAAAAAAGGCCAAGGTGGGCTCACAGTTCTGACTGCACTGTTCATGAACTCAGGCTACCTCTAGTTGTGGTGCCATATTTGCTCTGATAATGTCTAGTCAGATCAATCATAGTTATTGAGCACTTACTCTATGCAGAGCAGGATACTAAGCTTTTTGGAGAGTACAGTATAACAGAGTTGGTACACAAATTCCCTGTCCACAGCAAGGTATAGTGCAGAAGAATGTACCTTAAGTAATGTCACTGAGAACCAGTTCTAAACCCATTTACATGTTCAGTTGGGTTGAATTGATTTCTAATTATGTTATGTAATGGACACTTACTATGTCCCAAGGTCTGATTTAAACTAATCAGATCTGATGCATTCCGTACCCCACACAGAGGCTCACAATCCAAGACAGGGCAAGCAAGTATCTGATCATCACTGACTCAGAGAGGCTAAGTAATTTGTCCAAGGTCACGTGGAAGGTCAAGCAACAGGGCTGGGATTAGAACCCATAGTTCCAGATTACCACAGTCATACTCTTTCCTCTAGGCCCAGATGCTTCCCTAATCAAAAACGTTCTGACCCCTAGAATCAAGTGAAACGCTATAATTTTATATTTTTCTGCAAAAATTTAGCAAATAAAATTTTAAACTTATATTTGGCAGAAACATTTTTCTATTAAAAAAAGTACAAAACGTTTAATAAAATAACTTTTTGTTGGTTTAATTTATTTGCATTTCTCAGTTGATCCTCCGTGAGTAGATCCCCCCAACCCCGCCCCAGTTTCATGCAATTTTTTCACATAATTTTGTCAGAGATAATATTCATTTTTTTAAGATATATCAGTAGTTATAATTGGAACATTCATAAACTTGCTGAGTATTGTAGAGGGGTTTTAAGTGTAAAACACTACTTGGTGGAATAAGTTCAGTCTCTTCACTGTACTGCCCTCAAAGAATTCAGAAGCTTTTTGACATTTTAATGGGAAGATTTGCTGTTCTTCTTGACAAACATTCCTTGTTTCAGACTTTTCCATTCTTTATGGGGAAGAGTTTTTCAAAACAGATTGTACTGAGGGTACATTAAAAATGTTATTTGCCCATAACTTATTCTGTAGTTTCTTGGAGATTTAACTTATGTTTCTCATATTGATATGGCCCTTTTTGACCGGTTTCAATTATTATTTCAGTTTTTTTTAATTATATGGTAGTGTTTGTGTTGGCCATTTCCTTGGGTAATGGATCAGGTCCAGGTTCTAAACAGTCTTTCTTTCTACAAGGACACTTTTTAAAGCGTGTTTTTCTTTCCTTTTTAAAAATAAAGTAATTAATCATAGTGTTCACCGAGCGTGAACCAACCAAACAGCCTGGAAATGAAAATCCTTTATTTTCATACTTGTTAGACTCCTCTATGTCTTTCTCCATTATATTTTTTTTATTTTTTGCCGTTAGCTCTTTTGTTTAGAGGGTTTTTGTCTTGTATGTTAAAAAAAACCCCAATGGGAAACTAACATTTGTTATATAATCCATCGTTTTGACATGTAGTCGTATGCAAATATGTTCAGTTAGAAATTTGTGTGCCTCAGGAAGAGTTATGGACACTTTCAAAATTGTGATAATCATCCTCCTCAATGGTAATTATTGAGCACATGCTGAGTGAGAAACACTGTACTAAGCATTTGGGCAAATGGAATAAAAACCAGAACAAATAATCGCTTCCTTCTAATGGGGTGGGTAGATATTAAAAAAATGTAATTGTTCACAAATGGTGGGAACAGGAGGAAGAACTAGGATGTAAGGAAAAAATCCTGTTCTGAAGATCCCTCTAATTTACATAGTGGGAAAAAAACCATGGCTAAAGCTGGCATTAAGTACAAGAATGCTAAACTAAAAGGAAAAACATGACCATTTGACCATTTTATAAATTAATAGTCAATTTTAAAAATAAGGACTTATATATGAATGTGTGGTGTTATCAAAATTAGGTTGAAAAAAGATTTTAAAATAACACAAAAGATGGCAGTGCTGCAGAATTAGCTTTTAAAAGAAACAACTTTGTTTATTTCTCCTCCCATGACTGCAGAGGGAAAAGATGCGGAAGGATGGGAGACAGTGCAACGAGGAAGGCCTGTTCGTTCGCGTTCTACAGCAATGGTCCCAAAAATTCCCCTACCTGCAGAGCCATTGCAGTCAAAAGACGACAGCGATAAAGAAAATGTCCTATTGATAGCAGAAAACAAACCGGAGATTGGATTCATTGGAGATGGCCCCTCAAACATGGCAGAGCCTCTGACCAAAGACTCTGTATGTCCTCATGAGCATCCCCTTACTGAAAGAACCCAGGTAGTGTAAACTAGATTTATGCTTTGAAAGTCTTGCTTTGAAATGACATTGCTAACGAAATACGATTAGACCTTTCATTCTTGGACAACGGAACACTTGCTAACATTCCAGATAATTAATCCTTCAAAGTTAATATCCTGAGGGTTCCTTTCATTAATCCATTTTAAATATGGTGACTAGAAGATGAAATGTATTTATTTCATGTTTTTTTGCAAAGATTATACCATTAATCATATTTAGATGGTATTTTAAACTAACAGGAACCAGAGAGCACGGTTTAGTAATAATAATGTTGGTATTTGTTAAGCGCTTACTATGTGCAGAGCACTGTTCTAAGCTCTGGGGTAGATACAGGGGAATGAGGTTGTCCCACGTGAGGCTCACAGTCTTCATCCCCATTTTACAGATGAGGGAACTGAGGCACAGAGAAGTGAAGTGACTTGCCCACAGTCACACAGCTGACAAGGGGCAGAGTCGGGATTCAAACCCATAACCTCTGACTCCCAAGCCCAGGCTCTTTCCACTGAGCCACGCTGCTTCTCTAGTCAGAAGAGTCTTAGATTTCCATAGGTAGCGCAAAGCTTAAATAAGTAGAATCTTAAAATAAAGATTATCCTTTGTTCACGCGTGTGTATTATTGTGAGGTACACTTAGAGACTATTCATTTCAGGATTTATTATCTAGCCATCCCGGTTATAATGCTCTTTCACAATAGTGTTGTTGGAATGTTCCAGTGAAAGCCACTGTGTGTTGGGCAGAGATAATGTACCTGAAATGTTCTGCATCCTTCATTGCTCATGCAACTATCTAACAGCAAAGATCATATCAGTATTATGAAATATCAGTATCAGTCCAGAATTAAAGCTCCATTGACTTTCAGGTTGTATTTTTTTCTTTTTGTCAGTTGGTCATTTAGGTGATCCAACATTACTCTGATTAGCAGTGTGGCTTAGTGGATAGAGCACGGTACTAGGAGTCAGCAGGACCTGGATTCTAATCCCGACTCCATCCAGTATCTGCTGGGTGACCTTGGGCAAGTCTCACAAAGAATGTCTGTTCATTGTTTTATTGTCCAATTCCAAGCCCATAGTACAGTGCTCTGCACACAATAAGAGCCCAGTAAATATGATCGACTGACCGACATTAGGCACAGTTGCAGAACTTGGGTAGCGCTTTTTCCTCTCTTCAGCTTGTGCACAGCAGGTTGGTAAAATTTTGGTGGAGCTTGTGCCTAATCTCAGCAAGAATGCCATCGGAACTAACAGCCTTTCTGTCCTGCAGCCCAGTTGGGTCAGCAGCTCTGTATCATGGGCATCTAGGGGGCATTTGGCCCCTCTGAGTTTTGGTCCATAGGTTGTGCTTTCTTTGAGGACAGATGCTACCTGCAATTCCCTAGCTTTCTCTTTTGTCTCACATAATCAGGCTTGTGCCAGCTGCCCAGAGGACTGTTTTATCACTTTTTTTGCAGTTGAGCTCCTGTTGTTGATCCATGTTCAGTATTAATTATAGATGGTCTCCAGTAGCCGCTTGGCTGTGCTGTCATTTTCATTGAGAAGCAGCGTTGTGTAGTGGATAGAGCCCGTGAGTCAGAGAACCTGGGCTCTTACCCCAGCTCCGCCATTTGTCTGCTGCGTGACCTTGGGCAAGCCACTTCACATCTTTGTGCCTCAGTTTCCTCATCTGTAAAATGGGGATTAAGACTGTGAACCCCACTTGGGACAGGGACTTTGTCCAACCTGATTAGCTGGTATCTACTCCAGTGTTAGCTATAGTGCCTGGCACATAGTAAGCCCTTAAATACCATTTGAAAAAAAATGGAATCAGTTTTGAGGTTTTCTCGTGGGCAAAGCCAGGAACTTCTGCAGATGCATTACATATCACATCCTGTCCATAAAATACCAAGGGTTGTGATTTTGGAATATGAGAATGAGTGAAGAGACCTATCTTTTTTGACTGGCTAGCTCACGGGGCTTGGTGGTCATAGCTAAAGCTTGTCTACCCAGCTTCTCCTAAGGCAACTTGCAATGGGGGGTGCTTTGATGGCACCAACTCAATTCCCAGTCGTGGGCCCCAAGATGATGGTCAGAAAGCGGGGCTGTGTCTTATAGAATGCGTGACTGTCGGCTCTGGAAGAAAAGAGGACTCTACCTTAAAACAAAGCTCAGTGACTTCCATACCGCTGTCATCTCAACATTTCTTTACGCTGGGAGATATGGGAACCATACCTAACCATCTGTGAAGCACAATAAAAAGACAATATTCTCATCCCAACCTCAAAGGTTCGGTAATAATGTAGGATCATAGGCACCGAGGCCATGGCGATCATTCCTCTGTTGCAGTGGGCTGGTCCTCTTGTAAAGACGAATGACAAAAGGATGAGTAAGATAATATTTCATGGAGAGTTTGCCACTGGGGCCCAACCCAGAGGTTGCCAAAGAAAACTATATAACGATGTGCTGCAGACCAGCATGAAAATTAGTTTTTTTTATAGTATTTGTTAAGCACATAATATGTGGCAGGCACTATACTAAGCGCTGGGGTAGGTACAAGCTAATCAGACTGGACACAGTCCATGTCCCACATGGGGCATACAGTCTTAATCCCCATTTTACAGATGAAGGAACTGAGGCACAGAGAAGTGAAGTGACTAACTCAAGGTCACACAGCAAGTAAGTGGAAAAGCCAGGATTAGAACCTAGGTCCTTTTGACTCTCAGGCTTGTGGTCCATTAGGCCATGCTGCTTCTCTATTTAATGTCCCTAAAAAGGTGTGTGGGAACTTGAAGCATGGTTCAGGTCGTCCTGCCATCAGATCCACCGTTCAGCTACTGAGTCATTGGTGGACAGAGGCATTGCTGTAGCAAAGGAAAAAAAAGTTCATTCAATCGTATTCATTGAGTGCATACTATGGGCAGAGCACTGTAAAAGTGTTAGTCTGAAGGCAGCATTCCACTCGGCACAGGCACGGTTTGTGCCTTGATCGCTAAACAACTCGCCAAGCCCTGGAAGTGATGGGACAAAGGCTCATTCTTTGCTTTAGAAACAGCATGAAGCAGCATGGTGTAGTGGATAGAGCACGGCCCTGGGAGTCAGAGGTCATGGGTCCTAATCCCAGCCCCGCCACCTGTCTCCTGTGTGTCCTTGAGCAGAACACTTAACTTCTGTGCCTCAGTTACCTCATCTGTGAAAAATGGGGATTAAGAGTGGGAGCCTGAAGTGGAATGGAGACTGTGTTCAATCTGATAAACTTGTATCTTCCCCAGCGTTTAGAACAGTTCTTGGCACACAGTAACAAGTTCCATAATTATTATTAGAAGGGAGACTCTATCATCACTGAATTTTGAGTGCCCACTCACTTTGAGTTAAACGAGCTATAAAGTTGAATTTGGCTTGAACTCCTCCTTCCTGTCAGTCTTTAAGATATTTTCAAAGACTTTTGAATTGTGATTAGAGCCCACTTCAATTGAGCATTAGGTAATGGCAGATCTAAGTAGCACAGAAAAAGACCTGCAGCCTGAAGGAATGGGAAGATCCCCTCCCTCCAAGAACAGTGTCTAGTTACTCTGCTTTACAGCAGTCAGTCAATCAGTGGTACCTACTGAATGCCTGTACACTGTACTAAGTGCTTGAGAAAGACAGTATGAGAGAGTTGGTAGATAAGATCCCTGCCCAAAAGGAGCTTATAGTCTATATTATCTTTGAACAGTGTGCAGCAAATCTATATTAATTTTGTACTGTATTTTGATTTCCACTCTTATTAGTCTGTGTCTTTTCCCCTATTTAGATTGTGAGCCATTTACATTTTTGGGGCTAGCTACTATGCCTAACCTGTTTAGTTGGTAATTATTCCAAGTACTAGTGACAATGACAGAGTTCCTTTGCTTGAATTTGAAGAGGTCAGACTAAGCCGCACTTTTCCTCATCGCCCACTCTCTTCCTTGGCACCCTGACTTGCTCCCTTTGCTCTTCTCTCCACCAGCCCCACAGCACTTATGTACATATCTGTCATTTTATTGATTTGTATTGATGTCTGTCTCCCCCGCTTCGAGACTGTAAGCACATTGTGGGCAGGGAATATGACTGTTCATTGTTGTATTGTATTCTTCCAAGCGCATAGTACGGTGCCCTTTGCACAGTAAGTGTTCAATAAATACAGTTGAATGAATGAACTTAAAAGAACATTTTTTCTTGAGTATGTGATAATTTGGGAATTCAGAACCAATGTGTTAGATTTTTTTTCCCCGTTGAGTGATGTAATGAAGCTTCTATTTACATTAAATTGACTTACTGAAAGTTCCATCATTTTTTTGTTTTGTCCCGCAAAGATATTGAAATAAAACTAAAAGTAATCAAGTAGACGAAATCTATGCACATTTGTTAGCTAAAATTTCTAGTATGTTTTATTTCTGTATGGAAAATTTAGAGATGGCATACTTTTTAGGGAAAATATCCAACAACCCGCTACCATTGTATTGCTGGATTAAACCAGCCTGTAATTTATCAACAAACTATCCCAAGTTCATATTTCCAACTCGTACCCCTAATGCTATCCCTCTCGGGACCATACTTGAGGAATTTCCAGGATTCTAATAGTTTCAGCTTTGGGAGAGAGAGACAAGCAGAGGCATATCCATTCCATTCTTAGCTTGGGCAGTAGCTAGCGAGTGGAAGGCAATCTGCCACAAGTCAAAACTCAACTGTGCTGGGCAGCAGCCTCATGGGAGAGAGTCGAGGGCGGTGACTTAAGTTTACTGTGCGTAAGAAGGCAGTGGTAAGCCACTTCAAGATTTTTACAAAGAAAACTCTATGGATCCACCACCAGAACGTTTGCAGATGAGGTCGGGTGTTCTTGGAAAGGTGTGTCCAAGGAGTTGCTATGGGTCGGAGTTGTCTCGACAGCATAAAACAAGACCGCTAACACTATCGATTCTTCTGGTTATCATTTAGCCTTGTCAAAATAATAATAATGATGTAGGTATTTAAGTGCTTACTGCGTACAGAGCACTGATCTAAGCGCTGGGGTAGATGCACATGAGGCTCACAGTCTTAATCCCCATTTTACAGATGAGGTAAGTGAGGCACAGAGAAGTTAAGTGACTTGCCCACAGTCACACAGCTGACAGATGGCGGATCCGGGATTCAAACCCATGACCTCTGGCTCCCAAGCCCGTGTTCTTTCTACTGAGGCATGCTGCTTCTCACATGGAAGCAGCATTTAATCAGAAAATGAATTGTTCTTCAAACACAATAGAGTTAGTAATTAAAATTGTGCATGATTACATTAAAGTCATTCTTTTACTTGGCCTGCAGTCAAAAATACGTTCAGGATTTGAATTGGTACAATGTAAGAAACTTTTGGGGACATTGAGATTTTGGGGACAATCCAATAAAGATCAAAGAACTGTTGAAATACAGTTTAAATTTTCATTATCATAGTTATTAAAGCTAGGCAGAATCTAATAGTAATAATATTTATCAGATGCTTACTCTGTGCAGAACATTGTAGTAAGCACTGTATTGCAGGTAATGGTTATCTATTTTTGCTCTGAAGATAGAATTGGCATATTTTTAACTTTTTCACCTTTTTGTTTGAAATTAGCATTAATTTTGTCCCATAAATGATATTGATATTTTTCTTAAACAGTGTTGACTATATTGTAAACATAGGTAATGCTAATATAAATATTGCCATCAAGGTTATAAACCACAGAAGCTGCAGTATAAATAATGTTGATAGCAGTATAAACAGTATGATACAATTTAAATGATGCTGAGTATCAATCCAAGAGAATTTCTTAAGGTAAGGCCAGTGATAGATTTTAAAAAGCCAGGAACCAATTTTAACATTTGTATTAGTAATCAATGAGTTGCTTCTTAGTTTTATGGCCTTTTGAGTTCAGTACCTCAGTTGAGAATAGAAGGGGAACTTCTCTGGGCCTCAGTTCCCTCATCTGTAAAATGGGGATTAAGACTGTGAGCCCCACGTGGGACAACCTGATTCCCCTGTGTTTACCCCAGCGCTTAGAACAGTGCTCTGCACATAGTAAGCGCTTAACAAATACCAACATTATTAAGGGGAAAACCTAGCCTCTCTCTTTTCCCTATAGCGTTGATCCTGCAGTGTACAGTATGTTGTTGAGTTGACGATGCAGCTGATAATACTTAGAAGCAGCATGGCTCAGTGGAAAGAGCCTGGGCTTGGGAGTCAGAGGTCACGGGTTCTAATCCTGGCTCCGCCGCTAGTCAGCTCTGTGACCTTGGGCAAGTCGCTTAACTTCTCTGTGCCTGAGTTACCTCATCTGTCAAATGGGGATTGAAACTGTGAGCCCCACGTGGGACAGCCTGATCACCTTGTATCCCCCAGCACTTAAAACAGTGCTTTGCACATAGTAAGCGCTTAACAAATACCACAATATATTTTCTATTTTAATAGTAAAAGTGCCATGGGAGTCCAATTTTACCAATAAAATTGATGAGCTGCTTGGTTTGTCAACATTTCAATGTTGTGTTTTTCCATTATCATCTTTGTTATCCACTGAATGGGCGGTAGAGTAAGGAGAATGTGTTGAGTAAACCAAAGCATGAAGAGAATACAGGAACTTTAGAGGTGTGTTTTCATGTGGGCAGATTTTAGGATCAGAGAAGTTATAAACTGTGCTTTGGTTTTGTTGAAGTCACATCAGTGTAATTTTGAAGATAACTGAACTGTATAGCATGAAAAAAATTTAGCCACATGTTTGTTTCTTCCCTTTTGCTTCTCTTGAATGTTCTGATAGCATATCAGTAGCACTGCTCAAGTTTATTGTAGCTGCTCAAAATTTCTTCTGCTCTCTAATCCCAGAAAAATGAAATACTAAATGCAACTATCTTCTGTGTTTTGTCATGAAGGATTTGCCTAGAATCTCCATAATAGGGCTGTTTCATTATGATACATGCTGTGTCTTGCTTAAATTTCAACTGATCTTCTTGTCTTAGACTTGAACCTCAGATTTAGCTTCTAAACCTAGGTGATTTGGTTATGGGCTGCCCGCCAACCTCCCAGCTCTCCTGCTTTTTTGTTTTCTGTGATAAATATAATCTTTTAAAAGGAGTTACTACTCCAGCATGGAATGTTTGAAGCTTCTTTTATTTCCTCTGTTTCATTCTGTTCATATGTGTTTTTTTAGTTTGCAGTATGTACTTCAGATGATGTCAGGGAGTCTGGAAATGGTTTCTTACAAGACAATTCTTCGCATTCTTCTGAAATACCTGCGGTCTTCATAGATGCTGAATGTATTTCAAATACTCAGCCTACTGATACATATCCTTCACAGAGTAATACAGACAAATTCCCAAAAGAGAAAATGAAGATTGAAAGTGAAATGGATCCATCAGATATTTCAAACGTGAGTGCTGCTAGATTGGTAAGAACAAATTATGAGAATTCTGAGTAAATATCATTAAGAAGTGTTTTGCCTTTATTGACCTCCATTACCACATTTCAGTTTTTAGTCAGCTGAAACACGTGATGAAATGCCACCTGCAGTTTCCATAAAGACAGCGATTTGAATGTATTTAGCACTTCAGGTTTTTGTTGGGTTGACAATTTATATTTTATAATCACACCTTTTTCTTATCTCTTTTTTTTGGTAATTAGAAATATTTTGTTTCAGTGGAATGGGAAATATCAAATTCGGTTGACCAGTGACTATTTAAAGGGGAAATGGGAAATCAGATTTTATTTCCTAAATAGTCTTTCTTTCCTATATCATTTTGAACCTACGTATATTTCAAAGACAAGATTTGCATTACAATAAGTGCATTAGTTATTTTTCACAACAGTCCTGTTTAGAAAGTCAGCAGGCTAAATTCCATTTTTAAGATTAAGATGTATAAACAGAGAGATTATGTAATGGGCAAAAATCACCTGGTGGTGTAGCACTACAAATTACGACTTAATTTCTTATATCTTCAGGGTGTTCCTTGACTCACCAAACCATACTCTTGACTGTTGCAGCTAGAAAGCAGAAGTCTTGTAATTAAGAACTATTTTTAGTTACTCCTATATCTGTTTTAGTGATGAAATAGCAATCTGAAGAACACATTTTACTGTTTAAAGATAATTTCTCAGTCAACTTGCATTCAGAAAGCAATGCTATCAAAAACGTATATCATTTTGTTTTCTTTATTTACATTTTTTTCCTCAAAATTTATGTGAGTATTGTGGGTCACAGATCTTATAAAACAAGGAATAACAAATACATGTATTTTAGCCACTAGGTGCATTACAGGATATTAGTAAAGGATTATATAATCCTTATTTTGTTTTATTATTGCAATACTTCACACCTGATTACTGTGTAAACCCTGAAACATATGAAATTGGCGTATATCAATCATTCTAATTATCTTTTTATTTTGAGAATAATGCATGTTATAAAATAGAAATTTCTCTCTTAGGCAAAGGACTTGAGTTTCCTGATTTCCTAAGGTTAGCTTTTCCTAGGTTAGTTTTTGCCTCTTCTCAAGATGCCATCTTTGGCTTTTCTCTGTGTTGTTTTCATTGTGTCTTATAGTTTGAAAAATATTACTTTACAAGAAAATATTGACTGAATGTATGCCTAGAAATTTGTTAAAATCTGGGTTCTAATTTTGATAAAGGAACATTTCATTTTACCTTTCTACTTGAATCCTGTTTGAAGGTCATATGTCAAAGGAGAACATTCAGTTCTTAAAAATTTTCATTGTTCAAAATAAAAATGGAATTCACTTTATCTTGACATGGCACCTTAAAAGATGGAGAAAGGTGAAATGGTAGAAACTAGTTGAATTTAAAATAGAGGTAACAGCTTTGATAATAAAATATGAAATCTTTTTAAATTAGGAAGGTTAATAACTTCTTAATGTTCTTAAGCGACTTTTATCTAAACCAAAATCAAAAAAATATACTTGTTTAATTGTGACTGAGACATATCCAAGGGTAGCTTCAGTTAAATACTTCAGTCCAAACTAAAAGATGTAATGTGTTGCCATGTTGATGAGATCACAGTTTTCCTCTTTACTTCCTGAGCCCCTTTAAATGACGTACCACAAAATTGCTATTCATTCAATAGTATTTATTGAGCGCTTACTATGTGCAGAGCACTGTACTAAGCGCTTGGAATGTACAATTCTCTGCTTGTATGGTAATTATGTAACAGAGGCTTAAAGTTTTTAGCAAAGAGATTACTTGTATCAGTAGCTTTTCTATTCAAAATCAGCACTTGAAAATTGTAACCATAGATTTGTGTGCAATTTAATTACCAACATTTGATTAAATTTATGTTCCTTTGTGCCTGTTCACGGGGAAGAATAAAACAAATGTAACTGTTACAAACCTCCATTTGAAACTCAATTTCTGAAAATCATAAAAGTTGCATGCAGACTCTTGTGAGGAATTCTACATCCTCGATTTTCTGAAATCATGCTTTCGCCTTTCCGGATTCCGCTTGCGGATTCCCAGTGGTCAGATGTGGATTAGAATTCAAACTGAATGTTTATGTCTGCTGAGGAAGATAGCAATCTGAGGCAAAGGGCTTTTTCTTCATGTGTGTTTTTTAAAATGGAATTTGTTAAATTTGTACTATGTGCCAGTCTCTGTACTTTAGCGCCAGGGTAGATGCGAGCTGATCAGATTGAACACAGTCCTTGCCCCACATGGGGCTCACACCCATTTTCTAGATGAGGGAATTGTGGCATGGAGAAGTTAAGTGACTTGCCCAAGGTCACTTAAGTAGCAGGACCTTTTGACTCCCAGCCCCATGCTCTATCCACAAGGTCATGTTGCTTTCATGGATTTCCTGGGACTCTCTGCCCACTTTTTTCCTTTTTCACTTTTCACTAGAGACAGTATTGCCCATTAAAATCTGTAAAGTTTGATTCCTAAGTCATGCTTTTTATGAAATTGGTCCTGGAATTGTTTTTATTTCATAACCTTCAGCTGTGAGATTTTCTAAGGCAAATTTTACTGTCAAGTTAATCCCAAAGTGCCATGCTCACAAAGAAATGCATAGCCACCTTGATTCAGACGGTCCATAATCATTGTAGTTTTGGATGAGACTTGAGGGATGAGTTTGTAGAAGACTATACTCACTGCTCCAGCTTTGTTGCACTAAATTTGTGTGGTCCAATATTACCACCAGTGAAATGGCCTCAATGCTCCCAATGGATTAGAGCATTTGGCAGTTTCTTTTTGTTTTATATGTATGGATTGGCTGTGTTACTTAATTTGAAATCTTGTCATTCAAAATAAATGAAACCCATACTATAAAGGATAACTGGCCTAAAAACAAACAGGATCTGTGTTTAACAGATAAAGAACAAATGATAGTCTAAGCTTCTGATCCAGTAACAGCTTCTGACTTTATTTACAGTCAATGGCAGAAGTTCTTGCCAAAAAAGAAGAATTAGCAGATCGTCTGGAAAAGGCCAATGAAGAAGCCATTGCTAGTGCCATAG
Organism: Ornithorhynchus anatinus; assembly: GCF_004115215.2. NCBI lineage: Eukaryota > Metazoa > Chordata > Mammalia > Monotremata > Ornithorhynchidae > Ornithorhynchus > Ornithorhynchus anatinus. The sequence goes on along the minus strand of NC_041732.1, from coordinate 11,664,000 downwards.
CAGAAGAAGAACAGTTAACCAGAGAAATCGAAGCAGAAGAAAACAATGACATCAACATTGAGACGGACAATGACAGTGATTTTTCTGTGAGTATTTCAACATAGGCTCTTTTGATTATTTATGAAGTTGTCTGTAGAAGTATTAGAACTAAAGTATTTTGAATGAAGTCCTTGAGAGGAGAAATTTTGGCGCTGATTTAGTTGGGTACCCCTAGCACATCAGGGTTGCATTTAAAGTTTAATAATAATAAAAAATAAAATGTAATTAACTTGTAATAAACATATTCTTAATGTAAGTAATGTACCCAACCCTACAGTGAAATTACTGGAGTAAAATGTGCTCCTCCATAGAAATAACTGTGCTCATCTTCAAGGCCAGGATATTTGGATGCCAGCCGAAGAGAATTAACTCCTAGCTTACAGGGGGTGAAATGATCTAAATTTGCTAGTTCGCGAGAGGACTGCTCTTAGGTGAACAGTTTGGTGCATTTCATTTTTCATTTATTAATTAAGCACTTCACCTCTGTATTTTGTAAACTAGGTGTGAGCCAAATTATTTCTAGAGTCACAATCACAAAATTTCAAACCACAGGATAAAATTCAGTATTTATGAATAAGCCTATTTTGGGGTTGCAGCACAAGGTGGCTTTATCCCAATTATCCCACAAAGTATTGCCATATAAAGTAGGTTCTTTGACTGTTTGTAGCTTCATTGGTTAGTCTGAGTCCCTCGTAAGGGAAAAACATCAAGTCATTATAACACATCTACAATATTAGAAATGTGTTTATTTGTATTTTAATATCTCTGATTATAATTAAACTTCAGGCCAGCATGGGCAGTGGAAGTATTTCTTTCTGTGGCATGGCTCTGGACTGGAATGATGTTCTGGCAGATTATGAAGGTAAAGTAAATGTAGATAATCTTGTCAGATGCAGCTTTTAAAATGAAAACCATATTTATGTTTGTAAGTGCCTCTACCACATAATTCCTCCCCTCTCCCTGGATTTTTGAGGAGAAAATGAGAGATTATTTTTGGAAGCAACTATAACTGTACAGGGTAGGTAAAGGAGAAGAGTCAGAACCTTAATGCCATAGGTTACAGGCTTGCTATGAGCGGAGCTTTTTCTTTGCATTGCGCATATACGTACCAGAGTAGGAAGAGGAAATAGATTAAAATATGCTCATGCTGCCAATGCAGGCTTTCACCTGATAGTTTCTTCCCTGAGGTGTGTGAACTCCAGGGTGGGAAGGGAAGGGAAGGGATTCGTAGTCATTCTTAGTACCTAGTAAGAGCAGTAGAAGTAAGAGATACAGTCCCAAGTGTCAGTCTTTTTATCAGTTAATCACTGGTATTTATTGAGCACTTACTGTGCTTGGGTGAGTCAATACAATAGATACAAACCCTTCCATCAAGGAACTTACAATCCTTTTCCCTCTCCCATCCTTTCTCCTCCTTTTTTTCGCTCCTTGATTTTCTCCTGCCCCTCTTATTGCTATCCTTACTTCCTCCTGTGAAAATTCCTCCCCCCTTTTTGAATTGTACCAATTAGGCAAGGAGTCAGGCAATTTTGCAAGTAAATACCGCGGTTTATTTGGAACAGAATAACAGTTACACTTTTTAATGTACACACTACAAAATGCTGATTTTTTTTTTCCCAAACATTGGAGTCAGACAAGGATGCCCTCCCTATAGTCACGAAAACAACTGTTTTCTTTCTGCAAACAGCTCGTGAGTCATGGCGCCAGAATACATCCTGGGGGGATATAGTTGAGGAAGAACCTGCTCGTCCACCAGGACATGGAATCCATATGCATGAAAAGCTGTCTTCACCTTCCCGCAAAAGGTTTGATCATTTTAAACTGATTTGAAAATGCTTCACCCAAGGAGAATCAGTCAGACTGAATCGTTAAGTTTAGCTGTTTGCTAGCAAACACTGACACAGTTCGAAAAATTATATTATTTAAGGAAATTAAATTGGACGCTGTGAGAAATTGCAGCTTTTTATTTATTGTATACAATTTTTATTCTTTTTTTTTTTTTACAATGTATTGGTAGAACAATAGCAGAATCTAAAAAGAAACATGAAGAAAAGCAAATGAAAGCACAGCAGCTAAGAGAAAAGTTACGAGAAGAGAAAACATTAAAGCTTCAAAAATTGTTGGAACGGGTAAGCTTTCTCCAGACTGAAATGTTTGCATTTTATTTCCATTGAGGTCTTCAGCTAATTACGACACACATTAATTCAATGAGAAATTTTAAATGTTTTGTGCATCTTCTCCCACTCCCTGCGGTGTCCCCCTTGCAGTGTGGCTCAGTGGAAAGAGCACAGGCCTGGGAATTAGGGGATATGGTTTCTAATCCTTGCTCTGCCGCTGGTCTGCTGTGTGACCTTGAGCAAGCCACTTAACTTCTATGTGCCTCAGTTACCTCATCTGTAAAATGGAGATTAAGACTGTGAGCCCCATGTGGGACAACCTGATTACCTTGTATCTTCCCCAGCGCTTGGAACAGAGCTTGGCACATGTTAAGCACATAACAAATACCATAATTATTCGGCGCTTAGGACAGTGCTCGGCACATAGTAACACAGCACTTAAGAAATACCATTATTATTATTATTCTTATTATTTGGATTTGCACCCACTGTTCTTCAGCCTCAGAACACTTGCATACATAACCATACTTTATATTAATTTACTTTAATATATTAATTTCTATGTCACCATCTAGACTGTAAGCTTGTTGTGGGCAGGGAATAGGTCTACTAACTCTGTTATACTGTACTCTCCCATGTGTTCTGCCCACTGTAAACAATAAATACGATTGATTGCCTCCTGACAAAAACTGTAAACACTACCCAATCTCATTTTCCAAAATAGAGAAGACATTTTATGTCATGTGTATGCATGTGTGTCGTACGCCACATAGCAAAAAAAAAACCCCCAAAATCCTCCTGACAGAAACAACTTGTTAATAGAGATTTGAGATTGAAATCTTTAAAATTGTCTGGAAAAGGACACAAGAACTGAGGAATATCTATTATCCCAATAGTGCTGCCTGAGGAATACTAAACCAAATTACCCGGAGAAAAACCCAAAATTAGACTCCTAGAAAAATCTCCTTATACTGCCTCTACCTCACAACTTTAATCTTTGCCATACTAAGGGAAAAGGAGCACCTAAAGACGTTTTGTGGGAATTGGGAAATAGGATCCTTCTTCAGATCCAATAGTCTTTATCCACTGGGTTTTAATGACGAATGCCAGAAAACAGATTGAATAATAAGAACCCTAAAATACAATATTTGCAGCTGAAATATTTTGACTGTAAGTACTTTGGAAATCTAATGTGGTATTGACTATCCAAAATATTTTGGACATTTTGTTTCTCAATGCAGTTGGTTTGGAAAAATTAATATTAAGTTTTTGATGGGTCTAAAGAACACTTGTGTTTAGGCCCATGTCTAAGGTGTAAAGTGTTTTGGATATTTTTCTATTATGACATTTAAAACACAAAAATATAATGTGAGACTTTGTTTTAAACGTCACACCACTCTGTTTTTTAGTACAGGAGTCCCGTAATGCTAAATGACAGTGCTCTCCCTCCTTTAAGGGAGAGAACTGCACAAAGTAAGCACTCAATAAATACCACTGATGGATTAAATCTCTATTGAATAAAATTAGTGATGGTAAATTTTTAACAACGACTAAAAGTGTCTTTGCAAACCAAATGGAATTTTAACTCCTCTTGCTAAAAAATGCAGGTGGGAAAGCTTGTGTTGCTACAGGATCCAGAAGGTTCAGCATGGCTCAGTGGAAAGAGCACGGGCTTTGGAGTCAGAGGTCATGAGTTCGAATCCCAGCTCTGCCACTTGTCAGCTGTGTGACTGTGGACAAGTCACTTAACTTCTCTGTGCCTCAGTTACCTCATCTGTAAAATGGGGATTAAGACTGTGAGCCCCACGTGGGACATCCTGATTCCCCTGTGTCTACCCCAGCGCTTAGAACAGTGCTCGGCACATAGTAAGCGCTTAACAAATACCAACATTATTAAGGTTCACAGCAAAGGCAAAACCATGAGGGAAAGTGAACGGGAGGTAGTTATTCCATCTCTGATGGCTTTCCCTTCTGGCAGGACCAAAAAAATAGGTAAGAGTAAATACTACACAGACATAACTTGTCACAATGTTTTGACCCACTGTGAATAGGAGAAAGATGTACGGAAGTGGAAGGAAGAGTTACTGGATCAAAGACGCAGGATGATGGAAGAAAAATTGCTTCATGCCGAATTTAAACGTGAGGTGCAGTTACAAGCAATTGTCAAAAAAGCACAAGAAGAAGAAGCTAAGGTAAATTGTGTTTTAGAAATGGTTGTAGCAAGGCTTTCAAATCTGTGCCTGGTTCATAATGACTAATTGTATTATTTTGGTTGCTCTTGTGTTGTAAAGAACATATCATTTGCTAGAATCATCTGGGCCCCCATGATTCAGAGTAGGCTCTCAGATGTTACCTGTTGTTAATGGATATGAAAGTTGGGAACATGGGGGTATGGAGGTGTGTGCGTTTGTGCACGTGTGTGCAGGTGTGGGCCTCGGCATCCAAGTGAGTCTTTGCAGGAGTCTTTCTAGGTGTACATTATGGTCATTAATAGATCTCTTTACCACATAATCTGATTAGATGAAAGGTTTAATTGTAAAGTGATCCCAACTCCTCCATGTACTATAGAAATCAAAACCTGCAAAGTAGGTTTTTTGTTTGAAAATTACCATCTAAATCTGAAAGTTGTACTGAATGTAATTTTAGCTCTACCTTATTTCATAGTACGGTCCTATCTCCATTTATTCAGTCTCTCACATCTCCAGATTCTCTGCTTCTGCCCTTCCATTCCATTTTACAATAGAAATGTCTAAGTGGTAATCTCTCCAAGTAGGGTTCAGGTAAAATTTGGCCAGGGTTGGTGAGATATTTTGTTTTTGCTCTTTGCCTGCAATATCCTTGCCCTTTCCAGATTTGCTTCCTTTATTAAAACCAATTCTCTGCCAGTTGCCTCCTTTTTCTTCAGTTGATACCATTTCAGTATGGTATTTGAAACCACATCAAAATCTGCTGGTTATCTATTGAGGTATCTGTGACAGCAAGGTGAAAGGTTGGGACCTCCCTGCTTGCTAAACTGTTTTGGAACTTCCTTACCCTCCTTTTGAAATGGTTTAGGGATTTCCCTTGGAGCCATTTTAGAGCTTGGGAAAACTATTTCAACAGATGGGGGTAGGTGAGTATTTGTAAATCACTCAGTCCCCATAGAAGCTAGAATTACAATGGTGTTTATTTTTATCCTTTCAGTGGACATAAACATATCAATATTGTAATTCCTATTAAATACAGGCCCTTTTCCTTGCAGTTGAAATGGAGTCTGCACTGTCTAATTGTCCAAACATCTTTGCCTTCATTATTTTTTCATTAAACCAGGGTGATTTCCATAATCACATTACCCAAATCACACTTTACGTAATCCCATCCAGACAGATGTTTCAACTGCTGGGTATGTTTACATGAGTGAGATTACTGCCTCTTGTGGTTCTTCAGATCTTAAATATCAAGGTCAATTGAGTCAGAAGCCTTTCCCCAAAGTAAAGGCTGACATAAAGTATCACTGAAGACCCCAACAACTGTTGCTGCTCTGCTGGTTCTCTCAATTCTCACTGCTTGCTATTCACTGGTCTGTGAAATCCATTCTGTAAATATATTCTGGGCAGTAAACAAAGCAGAAAATCCACCTGTTTCTTGGCCTCTTAATAATTCCCCTGATTTATGACTGAGGGGTTTTTTTTGGTAACAATTATTTAGTTGTTGCAAACAGCTTGTGTAAAGCAGTCATCCTTTTTGGGTTCCCTGGTGTCTGCTATTAGTGGTAATATCTGCTAGGGTCTTTTGGCTTATTTTACACGAACCCAAAGATCTCCTCCTGGTTTAAAATGTTTACCATTTGCTATTAAACCTTCTTATTTCAGAGTAGTGTTTTATATCCTGAAGAGGGATCCACTTGCTAGTTAGCATTTCACCCTTACTCAGCCTTCCTGATGAAGTCAGCATGGCCTAGAGAGAGGTCTTGGAACTAGGTGTCGGAATTGTATTCTACTCCTGGCTCTGACACTTGCCTACTGTGTGACTCTGGGCAGGTTCGTCAACTTCTTTGTGCCTCAATTTTCGGATCTGTAAAATGAGGATAAAATACCAGTTCTCTCTCCTTCTTAGAATGTGAGCCCCTTTAAGTGCTACCAAGGACTATCTGATTTGAGTATCTTGTATCTATCCCAATGATTGGTGTACAGCAAGCGCTAAATACTATTATTGTTTTCTAATGCCACATCTTTGTGCACACTGTGGACAGAACTGTAGGTTCCACATTGACCTTTCTGTCACAGATGCCCTCATTGGTGAATTTCATCTTCAGTGATGTGTGAAGGAAAGTCATACTATAGCCATGATTATGGCTGGTTTCTCCGCCTGAGTTAAGTATTCAAGAATTTGGAGCCTACTGAAATTCACAATTCACTTTTAGTAGTTATCTCCAAAACCCAAAATATTTCAATTCGTGATACTATTGATGAAAATGATAAATAAGTTTTTAGTTCTAGGAGAAACTTGGTCTTGATAGGAATCTGTCTTTGAACCGACCCTTAGAAAAGTGTTTATTTAGCTGTAACTATACTTGGACCTACTGAAAAATCATTCAGGTTTATTTCATGTACATAAACACGGAAACACTACAGTATCCTAATATGCTAAAAGTATTTTTATGTTATAGATTTAAGATACGCTTACAGACATATAGATTAGTCCAAGGTTTCCCAACTGTTTTACCATGCTCCTCTGTTTGGCTCAACATTTTTTGTGCATAGTCAGTGTGGGAATAGACTGACAAATTCCCCACCTAATCAAAGGTGCCGCCATACTAAAATGGGGCTTTGAGGTTCTGAGGAGAAATTTGTAAGCCCCACCTTCCTCACCGCTCCCCATGTCCACTGATCTTTTGTAAGGGTGCTTTGGAGAAGCAGCGTGGCTCAGTGGAAAGAGCATGGGCTTTGGAGTCAGGGCTCATGAGTTCGAATCCCAGCTCTGCCACTTGTCGGCTGTGTGACTGTGGGCAAGTCACTTCACTTCTCTGTGCCTCAGTTCCCTCATCTGTAAAATGGGGATTAAGACTGTGAGCCCCACGTGGGACAACCTAATTCCCCTATGTCTACCCCAGCGCTTAGAACAGTGCTCGGCACATAGTAAGCGCTTAACAAATACCAACATTATTATTATTATTATTAGTTGGTTAGGCTCAGACAGAGCAACTACTGAACTAGTCCATAAAAACTATAAAATAAATATTGGAATTAAGTACACCTTTTAAAGGACAAATCAATGTTTTATAACTCAGTTAAAAATAATAATATTTGTGATATTGAAATCCTTTGTTCCAAGCACCATATCAAGCCCTCGGGTAGCTACAAGATAATCAGGTCAGACACAGAGCTGGTCCCACTTGGGGTTCAAAGTCAAAACCTGTCCAGGTTGAGACGTTGAAGAGCTAAAATAAGCTATTGCAATTCAAATCAAGAGTGTTAAAGATGGAAATCTTCCTAAGCCATCCAGTTTGTTTCCCCTGACCTGCTGCAAAATTCTCTCTGCAGGATGTTTGCTGTCATTTTAAATCTTTCCATTTCTTCATTTTTCCAAAGTTAAGGATATTCCAGGTGGATTTTTCATCCTTTTTTAAATTTTTTAGGTCAATGAAATTGCCTTTATAAATACTTTGGAAGCTCAGAACAAACGCCATGATGTGTTATCCAAACTGAAAGAATACGAACAGAGACTGAATGAATTACAAGAAGAGCGTCAACGAAGGCAGGAGGAAAAACAAGCCCGTGATGAAGCTGTGCAGGTATATCTTAGTATTGTAAGGACAGGACAATTGCACAAAATACAACAAGTTCAAATTTTATCAGAGAATTATCATTTAGGATCTGTAAATTAATGCCTGAACTAAGAATTAAATTCAGGGCTCTTCACATTGTCTTCTGTCTAATTCTGTAATCAGGTTCCAGTAATATTGCCTCGTTTTGAGATTTTTAAAAAAATCTGCATTAATTTAAAAGCAACAGATTTGATAAATTGAATATGTTGACATTTCATATATATTATCATGTTCAAGGCTATGACTGAACTAGTTTCTGGAAACTTTATTCTTTAAAACCATGATGGTTCAGAATTTTATAGTGGATCGCAATTGTCCATCTTAATAACTGGGTGCTTGGAGTATTCAGATGAACCCCTACCAAGTTTCTTCACGTGGTTTTTAGTGACCTAGGGATATCTACTGTATGGTACTGTGCTGTGTGCTTAGAAAGGTGTCAGTGAGGTTAGCCAATAGAACCAAAGGAAAACTGTAGTCTTTCTTATCTTTGTGGTGAAACTTTTGGAGATTTTTGTCCCTGCAACATCCTTTGGAGAGATAGAGGGGGAGGTACTGTGTTTCCTATTAGGAAAACACTGTTGAATATACTGTTTCTTATTGAAATACCAAACTTTAGCCTCAGATCCACAGTGCCCATCCACCCTTCCTTGGAATAAGTACATGACTTATACATGTACTTGACTGTTTACATGGTTGGATCATCATTTCTGATTGTGCTGAACCCTATGTTTTGTTCTTTTACTGGTGGTTCATATGAAACTACAATGGTTCAGAGACCACCAGAGTTGCTGAAACCTAGACTCTCAGATTGAGTATGTGTGAGAGATGGAAGTTATTCAGGAGACTTAACAGTTTCTCTTCAGAATCTATCCACTGCTAGTTAGAATTCTACATTTTCTCTGAAAGGCAACACATACGGTGTTGTATAGGGTGAGAATGTACCAAATTTCACAGTCCATATATTCAGATGTATGTATTTTTCATTGGGTGATTACAGACCCCAAATCTTTTTTTTTAAAAGGAAGTTAAATTTAAAGAATCCAAATCCTTCTATTAATGCAATGTTATTGTGGAAATTGTAGAAACACGAGAGTCAGGAAATGCAAAGGTATCATTTTCCCAACATGATTTAGCTATCCTAAACACAAATATTAAAGCATTAATTTATACTCTGTACCATCCTTAAAGAGTGTTCTTTGTTCCTAGGGTCTGCTATAACCTAGAATTTCTCACTGATCTATGAAAAACCAAAAGTGCCAATGAAATGAGGAGATAAAAATAATATTTATTGTGCTTTTTTTGATAGTATTTGTTAAATGCTTATTATGGGGCAAGCACGGTCCTAAGTGCTGGGGTAGGTACAAGGTAATTGGGCTTGTAACAGTCACTGTCCCACTTAAGGCTCATTTTGCAGATGAGGGAACTGAGGCCCATGAGATCCCTGATCCTCCGACTCTCAGCCCCAAGCTTTTTCACTGGACCATGCTTCTGTTTTAAGTGGAAAAAAGTTTATTTATCAGGTTTTCTCCTCCATTTTTTTATGGTATTTAGGAGCTTACTCTGTGCCAGGCACTCTTTTAAGCACTGGGGTAGATACAAGGTAATCAGTTTGGACACAGTCATTGCCCCACATGGGGCTCACAGTCTTAATCCCCATTTAATAATAATAATGGTATTTGTTAAGCGCTTACTATATGCCAAGCACTTTTATAAGCGCTGGCACTGTTCTAATCACTGACAGATGAGGTAACTAAGGCCCAGAATAGTGAAGTGGCTTGCCCAAGGTCATACAGCAGACAAGTGGCAGAGCTGGGATTAGACTCCAGATCATCTGACTCCCTGTCCTGTGTGCCTTTCATTAGACCACGCTGCTCTTTTATGTGGAAAAAATCACTTGGGAGAATACAGAGTTGGTAGACACATTCCCTGCCCATAGCGCACTTACAGTCTAGACAGACAATATCACTAAATAAATTACAGATATGGACGTGAATGCTGTGTGTCTGAGAGTGGAGTGAATACCCAGGTGTCCAAAGGGTACAAATCCAAGGGCAGAGATGTCACAGAAAGGAGAGGGAGTCAGGGAAAGAGGGTTTCATCGGGGAAGGCTTCTTGGAGGAGATGTAACCTTAATTAGAGAACATAGTAGCACTTAACTACCATTATCATAATTATTTTTATTATTTGTCTTTAAATTATATGCAGAATTTGCTTGATTGACAGTAGGATTTTGAAGTTTATTTTGATAGCCATTTTTCTCTCTAGTCTCATTAAAGCTCTTGAAACTCTTTCACTAATGCATTATTCAGTTAAGAAAGACTGTCTTTGTGCCTGGGTTAAGTGAATCCGGGCTCAGCTGCATTGTGAGTGCATTTCCCAAGGGTAGAGAAAGAGATCCAGCAAAAAGATTCTGCCATAGTGCGTTCAGATTTTGGGATTGCCCATCCAACTGGTCTGTAACTTTAATTTCTAGGAAGTACCAAAAAGCAACAAGCTGAAAAAGCTTTTTGGACTGCAGACTACTAGGGCAACTGGAAGAAGTAATAGGGTGTTTTTCTCTCAGGGAATGAGGGTTGGGAGTACTAAGAGGGTGAAGAGCTTTCACTCTTTAAGCCTATAGGTAATTAGCTTTGCATTTCAAGTATTCATTAAAACTCCTTCAAATATGTAATTGTTATGTTCTGATAATGGCAATGATATCTTTGAAAAGGTGTATTTTAGCCTTAATATTTGTACCTTTTGCAAGGCTCTGCTGGTCCCCCATTTTGAATTTCCCTGACACTCAGTGGTCATCACAGAAACATCTTTACGAAACACATTATAACATTAAACATAACAGGTCATTATAGCTCTATCTTTACCAGAGCAGGCATCGAAAATAAAATCAATTGGCTCATTGGCCGCTGTAACCTCTGAAGAACAGGACATCCTCAAGCGGTTTACTTTTGTAGATAACGCTGGGGTCTACCTCTAAGTGACCACAGTCTCAGACTGTCACAACAGTAATTTTCCTGCTTACTTTCTGTTCATTTCAAGTGGGTTTTACAATAATGACTATGCAAACATTTAGGAACGCAAGAGAGCTCTGGAAGCAGAACGCCAGGCCCGGGTGGAAGAATTACTGATGAAACGGAAGGAGCAAGAAGCCCGCATTGAACAACAGCGGCAGGAGAAAGAGAAGGCCCGAGAAGACGCGGCCCGGGAGAGAGCCAGGTAGCTCTGCTTGTTATCTTGGTCTAGATGGTCATCAGTTTAGCACTGATAAAGGGAATGGGCTTCAGAAACCACTTTTAATTGAATTAATCGGTTGTTCTCGTATTGTCTTAGCACTTACTATGTGCCAGGCACTGTACTAAGTGCAGGGAATCCATCGGTTGGTAATCCATCAATCAGTAGTATTTACTGAATGCTTACTGTGTTCAGAGAACCGTACTAAGGGCTTGGGAGAACACAGTACAACAGAGTTGGTAGGCATGTTCTCTGCCCATAAGGAGTTTACAGCCCAGAAGGGAAGACATTTTTTTTTTTTAAAAAAAGGATCTGTCCTAGTGGAAAGAGCTGGGGTCTGGGAGTCAGAGGACTTGGGTTCCAGTCCTGGCTCTGCCACTTGTCTGCTGTGTGACGTTGGGTAAGTCACTTCACTTCTCTGGGCCTCAGTTTTCTCATCTATAAAAAGGATTTCAATGCCTCGTCTTCCTTCTCCATCGTCTGTGAGTGCCATGTGGGACAAGGACTGTGTACAGTCCGATTAACTAGTATGTCCCAGGGCTTAAAGCAGTTCTTGGCCCATAATTAGTGCTTAACAGATACAACAGCTATTATTATCATATGTGTATAAGTTGTTTTGGGTGGGGAATGTGTCTGTTTATTGTTATATCTTACTCTCTCAAGCCCTTAGTAAAGTAAGTGCTCAATAAATATGGTTGAATGAATGAATGACTGGAGCTGAGAGTAAGGTGATTATCAAGTCATCAAAGATTACAGAGCAAAATACATGGGCTACACAGAAGGACTCGGGAATAGGGGAAATGAGGGCTTATTTGGGGAAGCCTTCTCGGAGAAGATGTGATTTTTAGGATGGCTAGATGGGAAGAGTGGTGGTGTGTCATATATGAAGCAGCAAATTCTAGACCAGAGGGAGGGCATGGATAAGGTTTTCAGTGGTAAGGTAGATGAGATCAAGGTACCGTGAGTAGGCTGGCCTTAAAGGAGCAAACTATTCAAGGCTGGGTTGTAGTAGGAAATCAGCAAGGTAAGGTCAGAGGGAGCGAGCTGACTGATTGCTTTAAAGTTGATGGTAAGGAGTTTGTTGTGGAAGTGGGTGGGTAATCACTGAAGGGTTTTGAGGGATGAGGAGACGTGGACTGAATGTTTTTTTGAGAAAAATGATCCGGGCATCAGAGTGAAATAAGGACTGGAGTGGGAGAAACAGGAGGCAGAAAGGACATTGAGGATGCTGATGCAGCAGTCAAGGAGGGATATATGATAGGGAAGCTGCGTGGCTTGTTGGAAAGAGCACGGGCTTGGGGGCCAGAGGTCATGGGTTCTAATCTCTGCTCCTCCACTTGTCAGCTGTGTGACCTCGGCTAAGTCACTTAACTCCTTTGTGCCTCAGTTCCCTCATCTGTAAAATGGGGATTAAGACTATGAGCCCCACGTGGGTCAACCTGATAACCTTGTATATACCCCAACATTTAGAACAGTGGTTGGCACATAGTAAGTGCAGAAAAAATGCCATCATTATTAAAATTATTATATGAATACTTCACAATGGGCCCGGGTATTTGTAATGGCTCGTTACAATAGAAAGATTCTACAGAATCATTTGAAGTACCAAAAGGCACAATCTTGTGTGGGTTCTTGGATGTCTGTTAATGAAATAGTTTCCTTTATGAAATCTATCTGAATGTTCACACGCACTCTGCTTTGCTTGGAAATGCAGTTTTTACTAATGAACACTGTTAATGTTTGCAAAATGCTTCTTAAACTAAGCTGACCCAGACCAACCTGGAGGATCTATACTTGAACTATTATTTTGCAGCCATGTAAATTATCTTACTTTGTTTAGCTTGGCACAGGATTCAAGAACACATCACCACTTTTGACTAACTCTCAGAAGGAGGAAGGAACACAGTAAAGCGAGTCAGGTTATTTAGAATGAAGATTCTAAAGTTTTTTTTCTGTTTCAACTCATTTCTGTGGACTGGATGGCATCTCAGTGACATCTTTTGACTTCATGTTTCCTGTACTTCGTATCATTTTTTAGTTTGCTCAGGAGATTTTTTGTGCTAGCGGTTTTGGGAAACATTTTAGAAGCACATCATTTTTACATGAAATGTATTTCTGTCTTCAGTGACCTGGTGTGGGATTCAATTGATTAATAATGTGCACAGTTAACTTCTTGTGGCATTTTATGTCCCAAAATAATAACAGATGTAAATCCACATACCCCAAAGAGAAGCCTAATAAAGCTCCTTTTAAAAACTTGGTCCTTGAAAGATTCCAAAATCTCCTTATGGCTTCCACTTGTGAGCACTTGAGTCATTTGATTACCAAGATTTAAAACTTTGGGGATCTTTTAGTCTTTTTGGTATATCTGCTGATCCTTTCTCTGTAGTCCACCCCAGTTGTGCATCTGGTGGTGATTAAATCTTCTTATGAAAGGAATAGTGTATGTAATACTGCCTGTTGAGAAGTCCTCTACTCTCATGCTACATTAACTTGATTCCATATAAAGTTTTAGATGCAGTTTCTGAACAAATTATAGTCCAGAGAATTAAAATCCTCAATAAGGTAAACCCTGTTACATTCTCGTTAATAGTTATCCTGCCCATATTTTTAGAGAGTTTAGAGACCTAGCATTGTTTCTTTAAGAGTTTCACTTATTCCAAGTAAGGTATCAGAAAAAATATTGATACTCTTTGTTAACCAGGTTTCTTTAAGTGCCCTAACTTTTATGAGGCATCTCAAATATTGATCCAAGGCCTAGAGGAAAAGTTGTTTGAACAAGGTTTAAATGATCACTGATGTGACCTTTTCGTAAAGGAAATCCTCATGTTATCCAAAGGTGTGTATTGCTTAGTTTCCCCACCGTGAGGGTGTGGATGAGAGGGAGGGTATGTGTTGGTGCGGAGGGACTGCCTATTAGGTGTTGGTGTAAATTATGGTCCAGGAGATTCCTTAAAGCCAAGCTCAAATTGTTCCTGAAACATATACTGTTTCTTAAACATCTCAGGGGAGATATACTGCATATGCTTGCTACTTCTCATCAGTCGTATTTTTCACATGATATTTGAAGTAAGTTAAATAATATAGTGATTGTGCTGAGGTTTTTTTTTCTTTTCTTTTTTTTTTCCAGCATTTGCTATTAGATTTGTTCCCCGGCAGTATTTCTGCGATTTGAGGTTTTGGGACTTCTATTAGCTATAGATTTCACTTGAGGGGAGAAAAGGATTGAAAGTAAATCCGAGTAGCTCTAGCACTTCTAATTCTATTTTCTTAGTTCTCCCTATTCATTGTGGCAAATGCAAACCAGATTGTGGGAGAGCTTTGACCCTACCTCTTCTGATGCTTAAACTATAAATCGTACCCCAGATAGACAAAAGGACCTTACCTGTAAGGACTGAGAGAGCCATGTGATGCTACACAGTTAGAGGAGTGAGGATCAGTACTCTGAAGCTGAGGGGGTTGAGCCAGGCATGTTAAACTCATTACTGTGGATGAGCTGCATATGTGGTTATGGTCTTCATAGTTGCCTGTAGTTTTTTGAAAGCTGCAAATGAATCAATTTTATGGCTAATTAGTAGCACCGTAATACATTATTATTAAACCGAGTAAATGTAGTTTAAATTTGTGAATAGCTCTTTGTGATTTTCTTGAAGATATAGAAGCAGTGTGGTCTACTGGATAGAGCATGGGCCTGGGTGTCAGAAGGACCTGGGTTCTAATCCCAGCTCTGCCATTTGTCTGTTGGGTGACTTTAGGCAAGTCACTTCAATTTTCTGTGCCCCAGTTCCCTCCTCTGCAAAATGGGGATTCTCCCTCCTATTTAAACTGTGAGCCCCGTTTGGTGCCTGACTATCTTGTACCTGTCCCAGCACTTAGTACAGTACTTGGTGCATATCAATCAATCATATTTATTGAGCACTTACTGCATGCAGAGCACTGTACTAAGCGCTTGGGAGAGTACAGTACAACAGAATTAGCAGGCACTTTTGCTGCCCATAATGAATTTACAGGCTAGAGGGGTACTAAGTTTAGTAGGTGCTTAACAAATATCACAGTTATTATTATAATGTTTGCAGATGGAGGCAAGACAATCAGCTTTCACTTCCTTACTCCTTTTCCCCTTCTCACTTTCCTTCTACAAAACCTAGCCTGCACACTTCCCTCTTCTAATACCAACCCACCTACTCTCTCTCACTTCCACGTCATTCACCATCTCCTGCTTTCTCACTCCTTCCCAACTCCTAGAGCTTCCTGCCCTCTGTATATCCAAAAGACCAACACCCTCCTCATCTTTAAAGCCCTACTGAAATAATCCCTCCTCCAGGAAGCCTTCTCTGACTAGACTGTCATCCCTCCACCCTAGTTTCCCTCCCTACTGACTGACGCATGCACTTAGATACTCTCTCCATCCCCTCCCCCCACCATGATATTTATATTTCCTTAAGCTCTTCCCCTACCTCTAATGCATTTCAATGTTAGATACCTGAGGGCAGGGTTCATGTCTCCCACTTGTACTCTGTCCAGCGCTTAGTACAGTGCTCTGCACAAAGTTAGCCGGCCAAAAATTACCACTGATTAACTGATCGATGAATGGATTCATTGGCTCTTCCATGGAGAGCAGATGGCCAAGTATAGAGGGGAGAAGGCAATGGGGTAGGGAGACAGTCAGACAGAGAAAAGTGAGATAAGCTTAGAGCCACAAGGGCCAGTGCCAGGCACCATACACTCATCTCATCTCTCGCCTACTTCTTCACCCGCCTCACTCAGGTGATTTCCTACCGGAACAGATGGCATTAGCCGCAGTAAACCTGAAAAAAAATTCAGAACTTCCAGGCTCTGTACTAGAGCAACCAGCGCCACTGTTGCTGTTCCTAGCCTACCTGTGAACTGTACGCAGAATGTCCCTGGAGCCCTAGAATCCCCCCAAAATGAGTGGCAGCAGATGGGACCCTTCAGCTTGAAGCGGGACCTGACACTGAGCTGCCCAAAGTGATAAAGCAGCATGGCCTAGTGAAAAGAGCCTGGGGCTGGAAGTCAGAGGACCCCGGTCCTAATCTCGGCTCTCTCACATGTCTGCTGTGTGACCTAAGACAAGTCACTTCATTTCTCTGGGTCTCATTTATTGGTAAATTGGTGGTTCTGTACCTGTTCTCCCTACTACTTAACCTGCAAGCCCCATCTGGGACAGGGACTGTCATATCTGTGTATGCTGTATCCACCCCTGTGCTTGATACAGTGTCTGGCACATAGTAAGTGCTTTCACAGGTACCAATTAAAAAACAAAAGGATGGGGCATATGCAGTTCCCTTCTCTTCCTGTTTCCTGAGTGCAGCTAGATGCCTCATCTCAAGGGGTTGATCTAGCCCATGGGCAATGGGTTTGCCATGCGTGGATTTCTGCATTTCTATAGATTAACTATAGGAGTGACATATCCTTCAAAAGGATAAATTTATTAAAAAAGGCCATCAGTGAACTTTTATTAAAGTCTCCTGGAGTATTGCAGATTATAGAACTGAGGCTTTTAGAGTAGTATTTATCTATTTTTTTGGGGGGGGGGGGTTTGGTTAGTTTTCCTTTAAACTTTTCAAATGGACTGTTTAATTGGTATATCAGCTCTTCTAATCCTGGGGCAAAGTGATGCATTTTCCTTATCCATTTTCATATTATTTAGGAAGGTTTGTAGGACATGTATAATTATTTTCACAGTGCAAAACCTTCTGGTCTCTGTTGGAATTATTCAGTTTCGGGTTTGTCAGAAATGCCATATTCTCCATTGCCTCATCTCTGTCTGAGAATTTCAACTCTCTGACTTGTTCTTTAGAGTACATCACATTATGGCCAATCAGAAATATATGAAGAGTCACAAACTTTGTGTCTTTAGATTTTCAGCTCTAGTAGATTTCAAGATATTAAACTATCTTCAAATAATTTACAAGTCAGACCTCCACGATCTCCTTCGGAGAATTCATAGACTCATAATCAGAGAGTTGAAAGGACTGTCCAGAAGCCATCCGTTCAAATCTGCCTCCAGGCAGATGCCTAAAGGGAAACATGTCAGTCGGGTGATATTTCATTAGCAACTATCGAGGGCTGCAAAATGTAATCCTGGCAATGTGCCCGGAGTGCTGAATACATCATAATACCAAAAACTCGGGGTGGTGCAATGGTTCCCAAGGGCTGGAAATATTTTTCTCATAAATCTTGTTCAGGTATCAAGAGATGAGTCTCTTGGATGGGCTGACCTCTTGTTGGCTTGCAGCTGTGTGTGACATGGTGTGGTTTAGACTACCTAAGACAGTGGCCTGAACTTTTAAAATATCTCCATAGTCTTTACACAAACACCATCTGACTTGGGATTTTATCACAGTCCTCTCCTTGTTCTCCTACTTTTTTTTGCCCAATTCTTATATACCTCCTCTACCTCTCCAGAATTTACTCCTTCCTCTGTACTCAAACTGTTGCCATACTTGTCCAAGTACTTGTCATATCCTGCTTCAACTACATTCCTTGTTGACCTCCCTGCCCCCAGATTCTGTTTACTTTGGTCCATATTGCACTCTGCTGCCTGGATCATTTTTCTAAAAAATCATCCATCACACATGCTCCTTAAGATCCTGCAGTGGTTGTCCATCTATCTCCACGTCAAGCAGAAAGTCCTTACCAATGGCTTTTAGCTAATCAGTGAGCCTTCCTCTCCTTCCTCACCTCCCTCATTTCCCATTACAATCCAGCCCACACACTTTTATTGTAGTAGGGCTTTGAAGATGGGGAGATCTCTCATCTCTGAAGGGGGAGGAAGTTCCAGGCCAGAGGGAAGATATGAGCAAGGGGTTGGCAGTGAGAGAGACTACTAGATCGAGGCACAGTGAGTAGGTTGGCATGAAACAGTGTGGTCTACTGGAGAGGGCATGGGCCTGGGGGTCAGAAGAACCTGGGTTCTAATCCCACCTCCACCATTTTGTTTGCTGTGTGACCCTGGGCAAGTCACTTAACTTCTCTGTGCCTAGTTACCTCACCTGAAATATGGGGATTTACGGAGCCCTGGGTGGGACATGGATCGAGTCTAGTCACATTAGCTTGTGTCTAAGCAGCGTGGCTTAGTGGAAGGAGCATGGGCTTGGGAGTCCAAACACATGGGTTCTAATCCCAGTTCCACCACTTGTGTGCTGTGTGAACTTGGGCAAGCCAACTTCTCTGTGCCTCAGTTACCTTGTCTGTAGAATGGGGATTAAGACTGTGAGCCCCGAGTGGGACAAACTGAATACCTTGTGTCAACCCCAGTGCTTGGAACAGTGTTTGGCACATTGTAAGCACTTAACAAATACCATAATAATTATTATTATTATTATCACAGCATTTAGTATAGTGCCTGGCACATAGGAAGCACTTAACAAATACCGTAAGAAAAAAAAATGGGGTGTGCAGGCTGGATTGTAGTAGGATTTTAGTGAGGATAGGTAGGAGTAGGAAGGCTGTCTTTATATAGCTAATCATAAGGAGTTTCTTTTTGATATAGTGGATGGGCAACCAACTTTTTTTTTTTTTTTTTTTTTAGAAAAATGATCTGGGTAGCAGGGTGAGGTTTGGACTGGAGCGGGGAGATACTGGAGGCAGAGAAATTAGCAAAGAGGCTGATGTAGTACTTGAGGCAGGATATGAAAAGTACATGGACCCTCTGACCTTCCTGCCCCCTCCTATATCTCTTGCCCCTAATGACCAGCCATGTGCTTTATTGAGAAAATTGAAACCATAGTGTGATCTCCCTAAAATCTTCCCTGCTCCTCTCCAGTCTCTCCTGCCTCCTGTCCTTTTTATGTCTCTCTCATCTTTCCCCAAAATCTTTCAGAAGGAGATGTCCCACCTCCTCTAAAAATCTACCTGCCCCACCTATGTGCCTCTGTCACCATCCCTTTGCGCCTCATCAAAACCCTTATAGCCATCTTCAGCTGTTCACTTTCCAATGCCTTTTTCAAGCATGCTCAGAGAAACAACATGGCCTACTGGATAGAACACGGGCCTGGGGGTCAGAGGAACCTGAATTCTAATCCTGGCTCCCCCGCTTGTCTCCTGTGCGACCTTGGGAAAATCTCTTCACTTCTCTGTGCCTCCATTACTTCATCTGTAAAAGGGAGATTGAGTCTGTGAGCCCAGTGTGGGACAGGGACTGTATCCCACACAGTTTGTATCCACCTCAGCATTTATTACAATACCTGACACATAGTAAGTGCTTAACAGATACCATAGTTATTATGTCTCTCCTATCCTAAAAAGCCCCTAACTTAACCCCATGACTCCCTGCAGTTTATACTCCAATCAGCCTTCTACCATCCCAATGCTTAGAACAGTGCTTGGCACATAGTAAGTGCTTAACAAATACCATCCTTATTATTCCTCTCCAAACTCCTTGAGTGGGGTACTTACAACTGCTGCCTCCAGTTCCTCTCCTCCAATTCTCTCCTTGCCCCCATCCAGTCTGGCTCCCACCCCCTTCACTCGACAGGAACTGCCCTCACAAAGGTCACCATTGATCTCCTTGTCAAATCCAACAACCTTTACTCCATCCTCATTATCTGTGACCTATCAGCTGCCTTTGACACTGTAGACCATCCCTAAGTCCTGGAAACATTATCTAACCTCGACTTTACTGACATTATCCTCGCCTGAGTCTCTTCCTAGCTCTCTAATCTCTTATTCTCACTCTCTTTCACAGGCTTCTACTCTGCTCCTACCCTCTAAATGTGGGAGTCCCTTGACTCTCAGTTCTGAGTCACTTTCTAGTCTCCATCTACACCCACTCCCTCAGAGAACTCATTCACTCCCATGGCTTCAACTACCATCTCTATGCAGATTATTCTTAAATCTGCCTCTCCAACCCTGACCTCTCTCCTCTGCAGTCTCTTATTTTTTCCTGCCTCAGAACATCTCTATTTGGATGTCCCACTGACACCTCAAACTTAACATGTACAAAACAACTCATCTTCCCACTCCAACCCTGTCCTGATGTTGCCATTATTGTAGACAGCACCACCATCCTCCTTGTCTTAGAAGCCCATAACCTTGGCATTATCCTTGACTCCTCCCTCTCATTCAGACCACACATTCAATCTCTCAACAAACCCTGCTCGTTCTACTTTCACAATGTTACCAAAATCCACCCTTTCCTCTCCATCCAAACAGCCACTCTGCTGATCCAAGCACTTATCTTATTCCTCCTTTAACTCTGCATCAGCCTCCTTGCTGACCTTCCTCCTGTGTCTCCAGTCCGGTCTATACTTCACTCTGCTGCCTGGATCATTTTTTTCAGAAACTGTTCAGTCCATGTCTCCCCCTGTTCAAGGACCTCCAGTGGTTGCCTATCCTCCTTCTCCTCAAACAGAAACACTTTACTATAAGCTTTAAAACATTCAATCATCTTTCCGCCTCCTACCTTACCTCAGTGATTTTCTACTGGAACCAGCCTGCTCACTTTGGTCCAGTAAGGCCAACCTACACACTGTTCCTTGATTTCCTTTGCTCACAACCAAGCCCTTGCCCAAGTCCTCCCTCTGGCCCGGTACTCCCTCTCTTTTCATATCTGTTAGACAACCTCCCCACCCCCTTCAAAGCCTTCTTAAAATCACATTTCCTCCAAGAAGCCTTTCCCGACTAAATCCTCATTTCCCCTAGTCTCTTTCCTTTCTGTGTATTCCCTGCACTTAGATTTGTGCCCGGTAAGCACTTGATATCCACCCAACTCTCAGCCCCCACAGCTTGTATCCGTAATTCATTTTAACATCTGGCTCCTCCTCCAGACCGTAGGCTCTTTGTGGGCAGAGAACATGTTTACCATCTCTGTTGCATTGTATTCTCCCAAGCGCAGAAGTCCCCAGAACCTAGAGTGTGTTCCACAGGGGACCTTGATCACCCCTTTACTGCGGAGCAATTGCCTCTCCCTCCCAGGTCCCTGTAAAGAGGGGTGCTGCTTCCAAGTCTTCCAGAACTTGGTGACAGGAGGCAAAAGGGTGGGGAGGAGGTTGGGCATTTATAAATAAAAGTACTGGATATAAAGGTGTTAACTTCTATATCAGTATTGCATGGGGGATAGACCAGTGGAAGACTGTCCTATATAAAATGAAATGAGTAGCCATCTACCACGACCTTCAGAGAAATAAGGTTACATTAAGTGACACTTTTTAATATAGTGTTAGAATACTTGTACGATCGAGACCATGAGCCCCACATGCATCCAACCCGATTTACTTGTATCCACTCCAGTGCTTAGTTCAGTGCCTTAATAAATGCCATTATTGTTGTTATTATTATTATTAAAGATCTACTTTGATCAGACATATTTTTGGATTAGGGATTTCTTTATTACCCCATCAAATTTATGTGGTGTGTCTGCATGAAAATAAACTCATAATCCATATATCTCTTGACAGAGATCGGGAAGAAAGACTGGCAGCCCTAACAGCAGCTCAACAAGAAGCTATGGAGGAGTTACAGAAAAAGATTCAACTGAAGGTGAACGTATTGTATTCTTTCAACTTTAAAGTGTGTAAATTTGTCTGGAAAATATTAGAATCATTACAGCAGTTGGCCTAGGCCTTAATGGCGAACTTTTCTGTATGTCATATCTGGTACTTTCTGATTTTCACAGCCACAGAAAGAAAAGTTCAAGTCATTTTGCAGGTCTAATATTTGCAGATGCTTTTTGCAGGCTAAACCAAGCACCACTTCCTTGTTTCTACTTTAAATTCATATAGAGAGTTTAATTGTGTAAACGTGTATTTGATGAAAGATAAACTATCTTGTCGAATTCTGAAGGAAAGCACTTGCTCTTGAATGAACAAAATAGATGTCATGACAAATGACAAACGTTTCAGGATCCTAATTTCTGAAGTACTATAGTTTGATTTTTAGGAACTCAAGGAAAGTTTCAAAATAATTCCTCATATCTGATCTTGAATTATATAACAATATTACTTGGAGGTTAGATCAAGCTCACTCAGTAATCTCATTCACTGAATCTCCAGTGCTATAAACAACTCATTATGGTCAGCTGCAGTTTGTGAGAAATACAGGGCTGAGCAGAAAATAATTGAAATAGAATTTGACTTCTGGCATCCTGTGTGAAATTCAAGAATCAGTCAGAAATTCATGAATCAGAATAAAAACCCTCAAATAACTTTTTCAAGCAGTTTGACCTTTTCTTTGCCCTTTTCTTATTATCACTTTTTGCAGAACCAATCTGCAACTGCTTAAAGCCAATTTCTAGTAAATATTGAGTCCTATGAAGTTGCATTTGGTTCCCTTGCAAATGCTAATGACCTACTCAATCCTTTCATTTAGCTTGAAAGAGCAGAGCCACAACCATGATAACCAGTTCACTGACTCATTATAGTAACTGTTCTCCAGTTCTTCCATCATGGTCTATCCAGGTCAAGTTTTAAAAAATAGTTTTCTGACAGGATTGTTTGCCCTTGTTTGTCTGTGCATGTGGCTAGAAATAGAAACCTCTATTCAGAACTGTGTAATATAAGTGACCCAGATAGGCTTGGGAGTCAGAAGGACCTGGGTTCTAATCCTGGTTCTCCTACTTGTCTGCTCTGTGACTTTGGGAATTCACTTAACTTCTCTATGCCTTCGTTACCTCACCTGTAAAATCCTTCTCACTTGTACCTCAAACTCATCTATTTTGCCACCGACCTCTCGCCGCGTCCTACCTCTGGCCTGGAATAACACCCTCCCTCTTCACATCCAACAGACAATGACTCTCTCCCACTTCAAAGTGTTATTAAAGGTACATCTCCTCCAAGAGGCCTTCCCTGACTAAGCCCTCTTCTCCCACTCCCTTCTGCGTTGTCTTGACTTACTCCCGTTATTCATCCCCCCACCCAGCCCCACAGCACTTATGTGCATATCTACAATTTTATCTATATTAATGTATCTCTCCCGCTCTAGACTGTAAGCTTGTTGTGGGTAGGGAATGTGTCTGTTATATTGTTACATTGTACTCTCCCAAGCGCTTAGTACAGTGTTCTGCACACAGTAAGTGCTCAATCAATTAACTGACTGTGGACCCCAGGTGGGACATGGACTGTGTCCAAACTGATCACTATGTACTTACCCCAGCACTTAGAACTGAGCCTGGTACATAGTAAAAGCTTACATACCATACAAAAATAAGCTAGTGTTTACAAGTTTGTCAATTTATAATGGCCTCATATTCTGAATGATGTAGTGCTTATTTATAATTACAATGCAGTGTTATTTTCTGACAGCAGTAATTTTCATCTAGGTTTTATTTTTCTGAAACCGTTAAATCTTGATATTTTTCCCTGATTCCTTTTGAGGATTTGGGGAAGATGACCATTTTAATGCTTGTTGGTTTTTCCTTTCTAATCAGCATGATGAAAGCATTCGAAGGCACATGGAACAAATTGAACAAAGGAAAGAAAAGGCAGCTGAGTTAAGCAGCGGAAGACATGCTAATACGGACTATGCCCCTAAACTTACTCCGTACGAACGAAAAAAGCAGTGCTCACTTTGTAGTGTTCTGGTATGTTGCAAATTTTGCAGTATAGCAATAATAGTCACTATACTATAGT
Organism: Ornithorhynchus anatinus; assembly: GCF_004115215.2. NCBI lineage: Eukaryota > Metazoa > Chordata > Mammalia > Monotremata > Ornithorhynchidae > Ornithorhynchus > Ornithorhynchus anatinus. The sequence continues at coordinate 11,640,220 of NC_041732.1, read as the reverse complement.
TTTCAAAATCATAGCAGAGTTTTTTGTTGGTGTAAGCAATATCAAATCGTTCTCCTCTAAACTGTAAGCTTGTCATGGGCAGCAAATATGTCTGTCAATTCTGCGATATTGTTATATTGTACTCTCCCAGTGCTTCGTACAGCGTTGTGCACATAATAAGCTCTCGGTAAATATGACTGCTTGATCTACATATTTATTTCAGGATCTCTACTAAAAAATTTAGTACAAAAAAAGTTAGCCACATATAATAATGCATGGTTTCAAAAGTCACAATAATATCACTCTAGTGATGCCTATTCCTAGATCAGTAATCAGAACCAGTGATTTTATGTAGCAAATATTTTATGTAATATTTCAGGGAAAAGGAAGGGTATCACTAGTAAAGAGTGTTTTTCATGAGGAAGATATTCTTCATTCATACAATATCGGGATTTGAACCATTAGTATCAGTATTTCGTTTAGACTGACTAATTGCTGTCCAGTCTCCTCTGACTAGGTTGTAATGCATTTTTCTCTGGCATGATTACAGTCTTACTAATTAAAAAAAAAAAAGAATAGCAGTAATCACTGAAGATACCTGATTCCTTTAGGTAAAGTAGTGATGGCACCTTTTTCACCATGTTTGGAGCTCTGTCATTGATTCAGTCGGATTTATTGAGCACTTGCAGTGTGCAAAGCACTGTTCTAAGCACTTGGGAGAGTACATTACAACAACAGACACATTCCTTATCCACAGCACCCCGTTTTCATGTTAATTCATTCAATTTATAAACCCTGTCATATTTCAGTTTTTAATATGCAATATTTTGTGTTTTTAGATCTCCTCAGAGGTGTATCTTTTTAGCCACATTAAAGGAAAAAAACACCAGCAAGCCGTAAGAGAAAATAGCAGTATCCAAGGACGAGAGCTCTCAGATGAAGAAGTGGTATGTGCTACTTTCATTGTTGTACTTCTTTCCCTTTTCAGTAGTGAATCGAGATTTCTTTATAGCCTATGGTTTCTGAAAACCAACTCTAAAAAACAGACAAAAGCATGTCATAGAACAGTATCATGTCAATAAACTTAGCATTGATTTGAAATATTTATGCCTATTCTGAGGCAGAAATCATTTAACACAGAAACTCTCCTAGGAGAAATATTTATCAGCCACTTACTGAATGAAAAGCTCTGTACTGTGCTCTGAGGGAATACACACACGGGATTTAGACATTGGCCCTGTCCTTTGGGGGCCTTGCAATCTAATATGTCAGGAATTATCAAACATGAAGACACAACGCAGACAAATGCACAAAGTGAAAACAAAGTCAGTAGGGGACTGTGGCAAGAGGAGCAGAATTTCAGGCTCCTTAGGGTTCAGAGTTCAGGACACACCAGTTACTAGAGCAGCCACCAGTCTTTCTGGAACTCTATGGAGGCCTTAAGCTGAGGGTGTCTTTCTCCTTCCCGGTGGGGAGATGGAATTTAGGCCAGGACGGAATCTCCTTGGTGGCGTGGAGAAGAGCCAGTCCTGGAGATGCCAAGTGGCTGGTTACCCTTTCCGGGAGAATGGGAGAATGTGGAAGATGTGCTACATTGGTTGAAAGCAGTATGGCATAGCGTAGAGGAAGTTCCCTCTAGACTGTAAGCTCATTACGGGCAGGGAATGTGCCTGCTGACTCTGTTGTATGGTACTCTCCCAAGGGCTTAGGATAATGTTCTGGACATATAAAGCACTCAATAAGTACCATTGATTGATTGAGAGAGAGCCAGTGTGGGCAGGCTCCCAGGGAGGCAGCGTGACTGACTACCCAATGGATGGCCACCCAGAGCATGCAGCAGTGGCTTTTCTCCCTGACCCAGATCGTTTGGTTTTTTTATAATTCACATTCAGATCTTACCCTTTTACCTACAAAACAGTTGGCATTTATAGTCTGCTTCACTCCCACAAGAAATTGACATCCTTGAGGTCAGGGACCTGATCATTTAATGCTTTCATATGTTTCTAAGCACATCATATAGTGTCCCACACAGTAGACACTTCAGTAAGTGTAGTTGGTGGTGGGGGGAGAATGGCAGTGGTTCACGGGACAGTTGATGAGAGGTTTGAAGCTAGAGGTTACTAAAGCATTTTCAGTTCATCCTTGAGGCAACTAAGTTTCACTTCATGCTTCCTAGTAGGAGAAGATGAAAGAAATAAAAGCTTAAAGATGATTCTTGCCACTGGAGGAAGGGAGAGGCTGGAGGATAGGAAGCCAAAAAAAATTTTTCTGCCATTATCCAGGGATGAAGTGATTAGGACCTAGATGTTTTTCCCCAGAACAATTCAAATATTTGTCTCCCTTGTCCACTCTTCTTTGGCTGTCATTTCCTCTTCAAAAATGCATGTTGGACACCTTATTAAAAAATAATAGTATTTTGCCAAAAGGAATAAAAATAATGCTGATGATAAATTCTAAAAATGGAATGCTTTTTACCTAAGCAGCTACTATGGAAAGGATCTTGATGTAACCAGTGGTAGAGTGAGCTCTGCCTTTCCCGTGGACATCTTTGTTGTAGGTTCTGGTTTAGTAAATGAGGAGCAAGGTTATGTTATTTTAGATGGATATACCACTCAGCTGAAAAATATTTTTAAGTTGTAATCACTTAATTCGTTCAGTTAATCCTCAGTTTTCACTTCTACAAATATTTAAAGATGAGCATCCACTACAATGTAAGAGTGAGTTATTTGATATGGTAAGCCTATTTTATAGTCACGCCTTGAAAAGTTTCGTTTTTAATCAATAAAGGTATCTATAGTGACCGTACTTCTACTACTTAAAGTTATTACTTGTCATCTGTGATGTGTTTGTATTATATACACCTTGTCTGTGACCCTTCTTCTTTGACATGTAAGATTTTATTTATGCCACCTCTGACCTAATAAAATTGCACCTTTGACCCTATGCACTTGACATTTCAGATAACTTACTCTTGATCTTTGACACATTTTGTTTTAAGCCTGTTAAGCATAATAGGTAGCTGCCCAGAAAGAAAGCTTTATTGTCTTGTTTTTTTATTGTAATTTGACCTGAGAATTTTTCTGGTGTTACTTGAGATATCACAGAAAGCCTTGGTGCATGTTTAATTTCATCTTTGTCATCAAAACAGATTCTAAATACCCAAGTAAATGCTTTTAAAAGTGGGAAATTTGCTCTATATTTATGTTTTTTGTGTTACATATTTTATGACTTGTCTGCCAGAGATACATGTTAGAAGAGTAACTTTAATTAAACACTGTTAACTTTAATTAAACATTCATACTGTACAGATACAGACCATGTAATATTATTTTTCCTGGTCTTGTTAAAACTATAAAATTAGATCTAGCCCACTATAAGAATGAAAAGAACTTTCACAAGTCAAGTAACAAATATTTATATTAGTACAAGACCCACCACCATTGGGAATAATAAGTCTAGAGATTCTTGTTCATAGTGCTTTCATTTAAATGTGAGGGAAGGAAGAAATATCCTATGTAAGGAGCTCCTGAAGGGTGATGACAATTTTCTTAAATTTAACTAGAGCAAGGTTCGTGCATGACCATCTACCTCAGTCAGAATCTTAATTTGTTTCAAATTAATATAGATTTTGAAAAAAAGCCTTGGTTTTCACCTTGAGAAATACTTAAGCTTATTAGGTGACTAGCAGATAAATTTAAGTTTGTGATCTGGAAAGAATATAGTAATATCAGTGAATTTAAATGATTTGTCTGCTGACCCTATGATCAATTAAGGGTTGGTATTGAGGTGGGAGAAGTGTAAAAACCTCTGAATTTTGACAGCAACTTAGAAAGCAATGAAAAAAATGCTTCTTGTCCCTTGCCTTTTTCCCCTTTGATTTTGATTTTTAGGGAATCCCCACTCAGTTGCTTTTCCTTCAATAAATCTTTTATGGAAACCATGTATTTGCAGAAGCTTAGCTTTAAACAGATTGCTCATGGACAGCATAGTTCTTAATTTAAATATTTTTAGAATCAGGTGATTTATGACTCTTAAATTTGCCATAATTGTCTTTCGTGCCATCATTCTTCAGTTTGAGTTGAACTTACTCTGTCTATCATTCTGCTTCTTACATTTAGATTTGGGCTTTCTGATCTCCAGTTAATTGATCAGTCAAAACCATAGCTCAGGGTCTCATTGCCAGTGGACTTCTACTTCTAGATATTGGGGGGGAGGGGGGGTTTGTGTGTGTGTGTGCGCGCGCGTGTGTTTTTAACCACTCTTTTATTCTGAACAATTGAGTTGGCAATTTAATTTTTGCCCTAGAAAAACATCAAAATATGTCTATTGAAAGTTTAACTTTTTTGAAAAGTACTAAATTGATATTTCTACTCTACAAAAATAGTCCAATTTTGACAGGCTCAGTTTGGCTTAATGCAGTTTACAGAAATTCAGTTTGTTGATAGGTTCTCATAGGTGTGTCTATTGTGAGGAGCTAATGATTTAAGTTGGTGACTTTTTAAGATAAACATAATCTAATAAATATTTAACTCTCCTATGATCAAAGGTGCTAAAGCTGAAGAGATTTTTAGCAGTGAGAGTGTATGATTGATGTGGCTGATGTGCAGTAACAAGCCCTTCCACATTGTTCACGTGTAAAAAGATAGTCTTTTTCTGCACTGATGCGACAAGAGTTTTCACCTTGGTGGAAGCCCTGTGGGTTCAGAGGGAAGGGATGGAGCCAGGAAATGTTTTGTAGATAGAGTTAGCAAGATTTAACGGTTGGTTGAATGTGCATCATAGCATTCAGTGAGGATGCAAGGATGACTCCGAGGTTTTGGGCTTCCAGGAGAGGGAGGATGATGGGTTTATCGGCAGACAAACAACAGACGGAAGGTCCAGGAGGGAGTATGTGTAGTTAAGTTTTAGATAGATAGACTAGGAGCCGTCTTGAAGGTGTGAGAAAATGCGGCATGTAGATTAGTAAAGAGGTTGGGGTTGGAAGGGAAGGTTTAGGAGTGATTGTGTAGAGGTGGTAGCTAACTTCACGTTAAGTGGATAAGCACCCCAAGACTGACTGTAGCAAGAGAAAAATAGGGGACATAGAAGAGACATAATAATAATAATAGCAATATTAATAATTCTGGTATTTGTGTAGTTTTCAGTCTGTGTAAAGCTCTGGAATGGATGCAGTGCAGTTGAAACATTCAGAGTCCCTGCCCCGACTGATGCTCCAATTCTAAGGGGGAAGAAGAATAGCTCTTTAATCTCTCTTTTCTGGATGAGGAAACGGAATCACAGGGAAATGTAGTGACTTCTCCAAGGCCACAAAGCAGGCATGCTGCCTAGAGTACCCAAATTTAGGGGATAGAAGGGGAAGAAGAGCCAATGAGTGAGACTGAGATGCAGTGGTCAGTGAGGTAGGAGGCAAACTAGAGGAGTACATGTCGTTGAAACCACTCTCCGAAAGTGTTTCCTGGAAGGAAGGAGTGGTTCACAGTATCGAGGGCAACAGAGAAGCCAAAGAGGATTAGGGCAGAGTAGTGCTCATTGGGCTTGGCTGTGAAGAGGTCATTGCTAGACCCTAAAGAGGGCTTCTCACTGAGATGAAGATGTCTAAAACTTGATTGTAGGGAACAAGAGGGGAGTTAGTAGAGAGCATAAAGAGTATGGGTGTCTAAAATCTGTTCAAGAAGCTTCATGGGGCAAGAGCTGCAGAAGGCTGTGAGATCCTGAGAAGGCATTTTTAATTAAAAGGGACACTTGAGTGTGTGTTGGCAGAGAGGAAGGAACCTTCAGAGAATAAGAGGTGGAAGGTAGTGGTAAGAGAGGCAGGGGAGTGGGAGCAAATGTTTTTAAAAGGTGGCAGTGGATGGGGTCAGAGGTTCCGAGAAAGGTAGGGTCCTTGATGTCAGAGATCGTGTCTCCCAACTCTATTGCATTGTACTTTCCCAAGCGCTTATTTTAGTGCTCTGCAAACAGTAAGCATTCATTAAATACCATTGACTGATTGTTAAGAGAGCAAGTAGGAATCCTCTTGACTTCCACGTACTCATTTTCTCCTCATATATACTTTTTTGTGTCTCTCTGAGTGTTACCTTGCCTCCTCAGGGATGAAGGGTAGATTTGGGTAAAGGGTGCCTATGAATGACTCTTTGTGTCTGTGGTGTCCTTCATTCTATCAGTCAATAGTGCATATTGAGTGTTTACCGTGTACTGCGCTTTGCAGTAAGCACTTGGGAAAGTAGAGTACAACAGAGTCAATAGACACAAAGCCTGCCCACCAGATGGAGACAGATATTAAAAGAGCTCAGGGATAAGGGAACTAGTAGAGTACAAGAATATATAAGTTTTTTGGAGCTGAGGTGAATATCAAAGTGCAGAGTCGATGCAGAGGAAAGGGCTGATCGAGGAAATAAAAAGCTTAATCAGGGAAGGCCTCTTGTAGGAGATGTGATATTTTAGGAGGGCTTTGAAGGTGGTAAAAGTGGTGGACTGTTGGATATGAAGCGGGAGGAAGTTTCAGGCATGAGGAAGAACAGAGGCAAGGGGTAAGTGGTGATGAGATAAACAAGATTGAGGTGTAATGAGTATGTAGGTGTTAGAGGAGCAGAATGTGTGGGTTGCTTTGTAGTAGGAGAGCATTGAGTTTAGCGAGGAGGGAGCGAGCTGATTGAATGCCTGAAAGCCGACGGTCAGGAGTTTCTGTTTAACGTGGTGGTAGATGGACAACCGTCGGAGATTTGTGAGGCGTGGGGAGATATGGACTCAGTGGTTTTTCAGAAAAATGATCCGGGCAGCAGGGTTAAGTATAGATTGGGTGGGGAGAGACAGGATGCAATGTAGTCAGCGAGGAGGCTGATGCAGAAGTCAAGGCAAGAAGTAATGAATGCTTGAGTCAACATGGTAGGGTTATGGATGGAGAGGAAACAACATAATTAGGAAGCAGTGTCTTGCTGTCATGAGTGCAAATGCTGTCCCACTTATCAGCCAGATTTAAAAAACAATAGTGAAAATAATTTTTTATGGTATTTGTTAAGCACTTACTCTGTCAGGCACTTTACTAAGCATTGAAGTCGATATAAAATTGGACACAGACCATCTGCCATGTGAGGCTCAGTCTTAATCCCCATTTTACAGATGAGATAACTGAGGCCCAGAGAAGTGAGGTGACTTGATCAACGTCACATAACAGACATGTGGCAGAGACAGATTTAGAACCCAGATATCCTCCTGACTCCCAGACCCATGATCTATCCACTAGGCCACACTGCTTCTCTAATTGTGGTATTTGTTAAATGCTTATTATGCCCAACCCCACTATACCAAGTACTGGGGTTGGTGAAGGGCAATTATTGAATCCCCATTTTCCAGATGAGGAAAATGAGGCACAGAACAGTTAAATGACTTGCCCATGGTCAGTCATCTGGCCAGTGATGGAATTTGAACCCAGGTCCTCTAACTCCCAGGATCTTTCCACTAGGCTATGCTGCTTCCTGTGCTTTAAAAAAACAGTGTGCTTTAAAAAAACAGTGTGCTTTAAAAGATTCCCCCCACTTATCCTCACCTGACCTTTCTTTTTTACCCTCTCCTGTTAACCATTTACTCTCTTTTCAAGAGGCATATGTGTTCGTTGCCCCCAAAGCATCTCTTTTTAATGCTCAGTGGGCACAGCTTTTAACTTTTCAAAACCCATTTTGCTCAAGGAACGTCTCCAGACAGGAATTAAAAACTTGTTCAGGGGTACCAGTGTAATTCATGTTCAGTTGACTTTGTTCAGTGTTATTTTCCTCTCTTCTTTTAATCGTATGTACAGCACCTCTCTTCTTCCCCCAAGGCTGTTGCAGTTCATAAAAATACTAGTTGCTGTAGTTTCTCTGAAGCTTTGTGATTCTTTGTTTATTCAGAATGGAGAATAAAAATACATTGTTAATAAAACACAAGCTTAACTTCTGTTTTGCTATGTCACTTCTTCAGATTAAATTTGCACTAATGTATCCCGACTTCATTTTTGCTAGTGACTGCAGGGGACACTGATAATGATTAATATGGAGTCTCTTTGTTGTTCAACTGTTTGAATGAGAATTAGATCCAAGAAAAGAGCCTGCCCCACAGCCAACTTTTTAATCATTTTGGACCATAATCTCCATCTAAAAAGTATTTGTTAACATACTTTAGTGCTAGCAAGAATTCTTTACAGTAATGAACAATATCTGCATAGATTTTCTTATTAGATGAAATTAATGAGGCTGTATGCAATCATAGAATGAATCATGACAAAAAACATGTTAAACAGAATCAAGTAAAATCCTTTTGCTCAATTATTTAATGAGTGCCAGGGTTTTTGACAACAAGTGAATGAAGAAGCTGCACTAATTGTAAAGTTCAGTTTCCAACTGCTCTTTTTTGCATTTGAGGGAACAATTGTTCGAAATCAGGTTATGAGGTCATCCTATTAGTCCAAACTGAGTCCTTCCTCCTCCAAATGTAGTAGATGCTGCATTTTCCTGTGGATTTTTTGCAGTGATGTATTGCCAGCATTCCCAAAAATCCTTGTGTTTCCTAGCAGTAAAATTCATTATTTCAATGAAATTTGGACAGTAAAGCTTTCACCCAAAGAAAACAAACAAAAGGTTTATTGTGGAAGGTGTATGGTAGGAAGCAGTTCTTCATTGGCAGTGGGAATAGAAGGGTCGAGTATTTTCCTTCTCTCATTTCTGTGATTCCCTGATTTGCTTTGTATGTAGAAGAATAATTGACTCTGAATAGTGCCCTATCAACTGAAGGCTTTATCAGGTACTCGATCTGAAATCCAGTGGCTAGTTTTTCAGTTTCGAACAGCACATTTGAATCAGAGAAAGGGCTCTCCACCAGTAATATGACTCACACGGTGACCCCAGCCTTTCTTTCTTTGAGCAGCAATTGTTTTGGCAACTAGGTTTCTCATACAATCGGTGGAAAACACACATCTGGTATGTTGGAAAAGTCTGAAGCCATAAAACTGTATTTCTGGGGTCCAAAACCGCCTCCTCTCCTGTCTGTTTTATTGTAATCTCTTTTTTAAAAAAAATCTTTCTGCACAATTTCCTATTTCTGCAGACTTTTCTATTTTCCTAATTTCTTTATATTATCCCTTCACTTTAAGGACTGAAGTATTGATTGTATAATAGTTGTGAACTTCAAAATTCAGGGTATCAGAAGAAAGCTAATATTTCCCCACACAAATGCATTTCAGATGTAAAATAGAACAAATTGATTTAGTTTTCCTCTCAAAAAGAAGTTTATATTCTCCAAGTTTGCAAAACCCCAATCCAAACACTATTTTTTTGAATTGGCCATCTGATGCCCAGTCTTTTCGTTACGAAGATCCGTGCTGTGCACTAAGTGAGTCAGAGGTGCTATGCCCTTAATTCCATATTTTAAACGACCCTGTGCTTTTAGCAAAAGAAAGGGAATATGGAAGGCTAGCAAAGGTCATTTAATAACTCCAAAATTATACAAGGTTTCTCCTCTTGTAGTTATCAATTTCACAGCTGAGAGGAATTTAAACATCTTAATTTGGAGATTCTTTCAAAGGAAGGCCTTTTAGTCTCATGCCAAGTCAGCAGAATTGGTGCATTGTAAACAAAGATTTATTGCCATCAGATTAACTACATTAGCACAGGGCACTTTTATCTCTGGTTCAGTCTTCTGTTGCAATAGTTTAATTTTCTTTTTTGAGTGAAGTGGGATGGCCGATCCTCAAGAAGTCTTTAAAATTTGCCAAGTCAACTCCTAAATAAAATCAAGTGCTTTATATATACATCAGTATGAACCACCAAGTTTAAATGTCTCCAATAAAAACAGGGATGGATGTAAATAGACCCAAAAGAAAATAAATGGTTAGGAAATCTGAATTGTATGCCACGTAGCCTTTTAAAGAGTATAAAAATGCAAACACATCTTGAAGAACTGCAGGTTGTGTGATTATTACAAAAATCTAAATGAAGCTACACCACACAGAGAAAAAATTGTCTCAGAAGAACTAAAAAGGGGTCAGGGCAGAGAGGGAAGGCAGAGAGAGAGAGAAGGTGAGGGAGTAGAGAATGGGAGAGAAAGGCAGAGAGGAAGATGGGAGACAAGGGCGAAGCTGCTTCTCTCACCACCTAGGCAGAAGTGGCCATGACCTCAGTGTCCCATCTTTGGACAGGTCGGTTGTGCTGGTGCAGGTTCCAAATGGTATCAAGTGGCCACAGTGGCCCTGGCTGAATTTCCCTCTCCCGGGCCACCGAAACCCCCGGCGTTTCCGTCCCTGTCGTGGTCGCAGAGAGAATGATCTCGAGCTGAAATGGCCCATTCTAGGCCAGGACTGTGGACAGTGTTTTCCCCTCATCACAGCTACTGTCACCAAGGCTTCTGCCGTCATTAGGGCCACTGCCGTCAGATCCGAGCAGCAGCCCAGGTAATCAGGTTGGCACAGGCCCTGTCCCACTTGGGGCTCACAGTCTTCATCCCCATTTTACGGATGAGGTAATGAAAGCACCGGGAAATGAAGTGACATGTCCAAGGTCACACAGCAGACAAGTGGTGAAGCCGGATCAGAAGCCAGGTTCAACTGGGTTGTCCGGGCCCTTTGGAGAATTCAGGTTTCTGGCACAGCCAGAACTTGGTGGACCTAGGAAGGGCCTGTGCTTCTAAGGTCCCAGTGACTGTGGTGACGATGGCTACTGCTGCTTCTAACAAAGAAGAGGCTGGATAACTTCTTCCTTTTCCTCATCCTCTTCACCCTCCTTCTTCCTCCTTCTGTCAGGCGACCATTGTAGGTTTTTAGGCTTATGAAATAGAAATACAAAATTCATGATAAGCCCATCCATTTCAAGACGTCAGGTCACATTACCCTCAGATCCATCCTGTTTGTTTTACCTAAAACCAGAAGCAGTGCCCCATTTGATTCAGACCAATTGTCCATCCAGGCTAGAATTCTGTCTTACCTCCATGGGTAATGTTCAAGGATATTTCATCTTGCGTGCCTAACATTTTCTCTCAACGTCACAAACTTTCTCTCTAGTAACTCATCCCGGACCACTTGTTCATGCAAGCTTCTAAACCCCTTTTGAATGGGCTGATCCTTTCTACCTGCACAAATTCCTGTGATAAATGCTATATGCTTACCATCCTGCTGGGTCAGAAGATTCTTTTGCTGCTCTGAATCTTCCACATGTACGCTTAATTGCATGTCGTACTTCTCCTAGCATTGTGGAGTTTAGCAGCAATCCCTTGTTCCCTCTAGATTGATCTTTCATGACTTTTTAGATTTCAATCATGGCCCCTTGCCCATTGAAGATTTTTACCTTTTTCAGTCTGTCATCATAATAAACCACCCATTCTACTGATCATATTAGTTGAATAGTTGAATGATTGAATAAAGGGTTTTTTTTTACTGCTCTGGTACGACAGCTATGACCACAGAGCAAAGGTGTCATTTAATACTATATGAGCTCTGCATTTTACTTTTTACTTCACACCTGAGAGGTGCCAGAACTGTCTTTTTTGATAATCCTCCCCTTTGATCTTCATATTGAAGAAATGACAGTTATTTATGATATAAGGTGTTATTACCTGGGTCTTATTTTAAGTGAGTTCTAAGGAAGAAGTTTGATGTTAATCCAAGCTGTCGTATTTGAAATCTAAGAACTCTGAGAAACATCCTCTCCTAAAAAGCCTCAGTTAGTTTGGGGCTTGTTTTGAAGCCATCCCAAATGATGAGAAGCAGCATGACGTAGTGGATAGGGCACAGGCCTGGGAGTCAGAAGGTCATAGGTTCTAATCCAGGCTCCTCCACTTGCCTGGTGAGTGACCCTGGGCAAGTCACTTAACTTCCCTGTGCCTCACTTACCTCATCTGTAAAATGCGGATTAAGACTGTGAGCCCCACGTGGGACAACCTGATTTCCTTGTATCTACCCACCACTTGAAACAGTGCTTGGCATATAGTAAGCGCTTAACAAATACCATAATTATTATCATTGTTATTATACCTTTCCTCCCTCCTTCTTAGACTTGAGCCCCATGTGGGCTAGGACAGTGTCCGACCTGATTAACTTGTATCAATCCCAGTGTTTAATACTGTGCTGGCAACATGAAAAAATTGTTTAACAAATACTTAAAGCAACAACAAAAAAATCCACCCTAAGGTTACTGTGGGCCTTCAGAGGATGATAAATGAATAAGCTTTTTGAACTCTGTACTTCTATTTGAGTCATTAGAGTAGATCAGGTAAAGCACATCAGGATCTGCAGATCCAAGCTTTTACCTCATTCATCATGCCCAACTATCAAAAAAGCTGATAGAGTATTTTCTGTTGTCATTGAGTGGCAAAGGAACGGCTGGTTGACCGTCACCTTATATCAGAAGGATGGCCCCTTCTCTTTCTGAGCATTGAATTAACTTCATTTTGCTCTGGCTATCATTCAGAGTGGTTGAGTAAATAACCTGCATTTCTGTTCAACACAAAAGTCTATTTCACACCTGTGGAATGATTCATTGCTGAAGTCTTATGACCAAAATAACTTTATCACTTGCATAAGGATTTAATTGTCATGCAGCTGTATATGAATTCTTGCTGCCAATCAATGCCTTAATAGTCTGCCAGAGAAAACTGGAACACTTCAGATTTATTCCAGAAGATTTAGGGAATTGAAAGATACATGGCTTACATCGATGATGCTCAACTTTGCTTCCCAGTTTTGAAAACAGAACCTTTCAAGTTTTTGGTGTTTTCTTCACACTGTATTTGTTGGAAATAATTCATCATAAAGATTAGAGTGAAGTCATGTCTTTTGATCTTTTTTTTAAACAGAGCATGTTCTGTATGTTTATCATTCTCACAGACACACTGCAAGAATGTCTGTTACTGTAAGCTTATTCATTCAGTTGTATTTATTGAGCTCTTACTGTGTGCAGAACACTGTACTAAGCATTTAGGAAAGTACAGTACAGGAATAAAGAGAGACAATCCCTGCCCACAATGAGCTCACAGTCTAGAGGATGTGTAGATACACTGTGTGATGTAGTCTCTAATAAGAATACCATTAAAATATCTAGACTAGAAAACCCTGGTCAATAGATTAGACGGTCCACTTCAGTGCTGTTATTTTTCAGGTGTCTCTTGCAGTGCCCTTTATGTCTTTGGCCTGTTTCTTTTCTTGAACATCATCAACATCATCATCATCAATTGCCTTGACCGCCAGATAAGTGTAGAAAACAAAATGCGTGAGGAAATGTACAAAAGGAATGAGAGATATAGTGTCTCCATTGAGGATTTCAGTTGGGATTTCTATGTTTTTAAACCAATACATGAAAAGATTTTGGTCACTTTTCAGTGTTGGCCAGTTATTAGGAGTAATTGAAACTAGCACTTAGGGTTTTTTGGTTTTTTAAAAAGTCACTATGTTACTTTCTTAGTAGAGCAGGGTAGGATTATGTTGGATTATTCTCTCCACAACTTTTTTATTAACCTCCAAAGTGGGAGTTCTTTGTACTAACTTTTTTATGGTTTTGTGGGTTTTAAATTAGCAGTTTGACTTGTAACTCTTCATGAAGAAGGTAAACAATCATCTGTACCTCCATCTGATGGTCTCATACTTAAAATGGCCAGACCTTCCATTCTTTGGGATTCTGTCCTGCCACCTGACAGGCTTAAAACAGCCTGTTGTGGGTCTGATTTTGGGATGGGGGTGGTGGGAGAAAAACTCTCAGACTTGGCAGGAATGGCAGCAGCATAAGGAATGGTATGATTCATTTGTTCATTGTCTTATTTATTGAGTGTTTACTGTGTACAAAACAGTATACTAAGTGCTTGGGAGAGTATAGTGTAACAACAAACAGGCACATTTCTGCCCACAGTGAGCTCACAGTCTAAAGGGGGAGACAGACAATATAAATAGATAAATTTCAGATATATACATATGTGCTGTGGGGTTGGGAGGGAGAATGAATGAAGGAGCAAACAAGAGAGGCACAAAAGGGAATGGGAGAAAAGGAAAGGAGGGCTTAGTCAGGGAGGGCTTCTTGGAGTTGATGTGCCTTCAAAAAGGTTCTGAAGTGGGGGAGAGCAGTTATCTGTGTGATATGAGGAGAAATGGCATTCCAGGCCAGAGGTAGGATATAGGAGAGAGATTGGCAGCGAGGTAGGTGAGGTCGAGGTACACTGAGCAGGTTAGCATTAGAGGAACGAAGTGGCGGGCCAGGTTGTAGTTGGAGATTAGTGAGTTGAGGTAGGAGGGGACAAGATGATTAAATGCTTTAAAGCCGATGGTGAGGATGACAGATGGTTTGACTTTCATGGCCTCCATTGAAGAATACAAGGAGTTGCTCATCAGTCATTTATGAGCTATGCGCCTGGGAGAGTACAGTACTACAGAGTTTTCAGACACATTCCCTGCCCACCACGAGCTGACAGTCTAGATGTTGATGATGCTGAATTGGCCTTAAACAGCAGACTATCACTCTCTCCACTTCAAAGCATTACTACGGTCACATCTCCAAGAGGCCTTTCCCGATTAAGCCCTCTTGTCCCCATCTCACTCTCAGTTCTGCATATTCTGTGCACCACAGTCTTGTCCTTTGGCTACTTGATATTCTCCGCACCCACAAACCCATGACACTTATGTACGTATCTTTAAATCATATATTATAAGTTACTTATTCACGTTAATGTCTGTCTCCTCCTCTAGACTGTAAGCTCATTATGGGTTGGGAACCTATCTGCTAATTCTTTTGTATTGTACTCTCCCAAGGTCTTAGTACAGTTCTCTGCACATAGTAAGTGCTCTATAAATACGACTGATTTGGGAAGTGGGAAAACTGAGCAAAGAATAGATTATTGTCAAGTGCCACATATTTTGAAGTGATGAGTCTTTTGTTTAGTTTGGTGCTTGAGAGCAATGATTAAATTTCCGAAAGCTGTGTATGGTTCGAAGGAGCAGTAGTAACAGCAGCAGCATTTATTGAACTTCCACTTGGTGAGGTGCTGTGATCTAAGTGTTTGGGAAGCAGCAATGGGGCCCCTCAATCAGAAGATGAGAGACAGAAGGAACCACAACTAAGAATTTAAATGAACATAACATTAAGTCCCGTACCTTAGGATTCCAATTAAGTCCCTTCAAACCCAAGTTTAGACGATGCATGAGAAAATTCTTTTCAAAACTTAATCAGTCTTTTTTTGAGCACTTAGAGGGTGCAGGGAACTATACTAAGAGCTTGGGAAGTCCCAAAATAAGAGAATTGGTAGATAGATTTCCCTGCCCACAGTGAGCTTAGAGTCTAGAGGGGGGTATGGACATTAATAAAGAATTATGGATATGTATAATTGCTGTGGGGCTGAGGGAGGGGTGAATAAAAGTTGCAAATTCCAGTGACACAGAAGGGAGTGGGAGAAGAGGAAATGAGGATTTAGTCAGTAAGGCCTCTTGGGAGGAGATGTGCTTTTAATAAGGCTTTGAAGGTGGGGAGAGTGTAAGATATTAAGAGGGAGAGAGTTGAAGCCAGAAGCAGGAAATAGTTGAGAGGTTGGCAGCGAGATAGATGAGATTAAGGTACAGTGAGTAGTTTGGCATTAAAAGAACAAAGTGTATGGTCTTTGTCCTAGTAGGAAATCAGGGAGTTAAAGCAGGAGGGGGCAAGGTGATTGAGTGGTTCAAAGCCGAGGTTAAGGAGTTTCTGTTTGCAGAGGAGGATGGACAGTCACTGGAGGTTCTTGAGGAGTGGGGAATCATGGACTGAACAGTTTTTGTAGACAAATGATCTGGGCAGGCAGAGTGAAGTATGCCACTGGAGTGGGTAGAGACAGGAGGCAAGGAGGTCAAAAAGGAGACTGATGCAGTAAGGGAAGCAGCGGTGCGCTCAGTGGAAAGAGGCCCGGTGCTTGGGAGGTCAGAGGTCATGGGTTTTGAACCCCGGGCTCTGCCACTTGGCAGCCTATTGGACTATGGGCAAGTCACTAATTCTCTGTGGCCCTAGTTCCCATCATCTGTTAAGAATGGGGATGAAGAACTGTTGAGCGCTCATGTTGGGACCAACCTGGATTACCCTGTGATCTTTCCCCCAGCGGCTTAGAAACAGTGCTCTGCACAGTAGTAACGCCTTAACAAATACCAACGATTATAATCAAAGCAGGATAAGATAAGGACTTGGATTAACCCGGAGTCAGGTTTGGGCAAGAGGAAAGGGCAGATTTTCGTGATGCTGGTGAAGGTTAACCCCACAAGATTTGGTGACAGATTGAACATGTGAATTCGAATGAGAAGAGAATCCACTGAAGATAATACACAGGTTTGGGCCTTATGAGACAGAGGATGTGGGTGCTGTCTACAGTGATTCTATCTGATAATCCCAAACACCCCTCCCTCTGCCCCCCTCAAAAAAGAAAGAAAAATTGTGTGATTAAACTTGGTTTTTGAATTTGGTTTAATAATATGGACTTCATGCCCTCCATAAAAGTGTTTTCAGTTTTGATTTGCTGATACTACTCTACACAATGCTTTCTTGTCAAAGGGACAATAATGATGTAATAGAAATATTAATTGGAAGTTTGATATATATTTATATAGGAAGTTTGAGTTTTTAAATTACTAGTAACACTTTAAATAATTAAAAACTAATAATTTCCATTGAGAGATCAGTGTTTAAAAGCAGTTTAATGAGGTGACTCTTTAGAGAAGAAAAATGGACAGTGAAAAGAAATACTAAATGAATCCTTCAGTATTTTATTTTGAGGATTAAGCATCTCTCCTATGCAGTAGATTGTGAACATTTACATCTCAAAAAAAAAAGAAAAAGGAAACCTATATAATAATCTGACAAAGTACCAAGGTCATAAACCTCAATATGAATTATTTCACTGAATACAGTGAATTATGTTAGAAGGTCCAGGGTTTGGTCTGGTGGGTCATAAAAGGTAATTCAATCATAGTAGACGGGGTTTAATACTTTGATAGAGATCATATCTGTTTAGGTATCACTTTCTTTAAATAAATTATTCACCATTTTAACTTTGTGAATCAGAATTTGGAATAAGAAGATGTTCAGAATTGGCCTCTGACTTTTGATGATGACCAAACTGCTCCCCTTCAAAAAGCAAAGGAACCTACCACCTTCATTCTCTATTTTTCTCTCATTATCCTAAAGCTTATTAGCCTCTGAGAACATTTGCAAACCCCTACTGTTGCAAGGCAGTAAGAGTGGACAGATAAGGAGCACCACACCTAAGTAAACTGTGAGTGCAGAATTAGTGAATCATTTTGTAGAACTCAGTAAAGCCTTAGGAACATCTGAATGGACAGATGGTGCAGTTTAACAGCTTTAATCAAGACTGCAGCACCTTTTGTGGACCAAAATAGTGAGCCAGTTCATTTGTAAATCTCTAGTGTTCTGGGGCACCTCCTACTGATAACCTGAACCAGGGTCACTCTCCCTTGCTTCACTACTAATGACGCAACATATTCTAAATTTAAAATGCTGTATGTGCATCAGCTTCCTGTTTTTGGAAAAAAAAAAAACCCACAACGAAACAAAACAAAAAAACCCAAAACCTAAAAACTTACAGCCTGAAGTGTCAGTTCCTCTTGAAGTATTGGGTATTCTTTCACACATTAACTTTTCATTTATGAAAAATTTTCATTAAGTTTCCCAAAGAAGTATTTATTTAAAAGTGATTTTTTTTTTTGGACTAGGGGGTTCATTACCCCGTTACTCTGCTGTATTTGTTGTTATATCATTGAATTCCACAAAGGCATAGCAAGCGAGACAGAGATTTTATCAAAGGAATGGACAATTCACCTCAGCCAATACACTTCTGAAGTCTAATTAAAGTAAACAAGAGGCTCAAAGGCAGTCTTTTTCTGTTTTGGATGCCCCAGCTTTGAACAATTAATAGTGATTCCTCTAGACATTAAGTTCATTGTAGGCAAGGAATGTGTCTACCGACTCTGATAAAGATACATTCCATGCCCACAGTGAGCTTATGGGCTAGAGAGGGCTTGTAGTTTCCTTGTACTTATTTAAATTTCGTGCATAGCCATGTTTTGAGGGAACCCTGACCACTAAGGACATATAGTGTCTGGAAGACTGGAGCCCAATTGAATATTGCATTATATTCCCATCTATGCCTTGAAGTTCCTTCACTACCTTACTAGATCTACAAAATTGTAGTGGCCTTCTGGGAATTATCTAGTGTGTGACACATTGTGCAACCACAGCCCCATCTTCCCCAGCAATCAGGTAGGACACTTCCATGTGTATTTGTTCTCTCCCACCCTCCCCCCACCAACTTTTGGGAGTTAGGTCAGTTTGTTCCCCAAATTGTGGACATGGGCAGGATTCACTTGTACTTGTTTCCATGCCTTTAAATGACATGTTGTCCTAGAAGTATTCATACAACTTCCAAAGTATATACAAATAGAGAATCTTAGTTCTTGCTGGTGAAGGAAATTTTTTTCTTCGGCTGTAAGGAGAGAGTTAAAAATCCCAAATTTAAACAGTTCCTTTATAATTTCACTTTTACATAAAACTGTTGAAAGACACAACCACTGACGCTCACATCCGTGTTTTCCTACATCTCTTTGTCCCCTCCACAAACCTTTAGACATCCGATGCTTAGCCGTATTTTGCTCTCTTCTGCAGGAGCATCTCTCGCTTAAAAAATACATTGTTGACATCGTGGTGGAAACCTCTGTTCCAGTAGAGCCCTTGAAAGATGGAGAAGAGAAGCAGAAAACAAAGAAGAAAGCCAAAAAACTGAAGGCCCGGATGAATTCCAGGTTCTGTGAATATCTTGTCTCTCACTCTAAATGCTGCTTTCCTCCTTAACACAGATGTCACAGAAAACGAAGGAAAAGTTTCAAGTTATTTGCTTCAGGTTGTCTTGAAAATAACACTGATGAGCCTAATTTATAGCCACTTTCTCTGATTGAGAAAGAAAACTCCCTATCGATCTAAAGCCCTGGCTTTCACCTGTTAAGAGCTTTTCTCATAATTGGATGCCGGGGCCCTGCCAAAACGGGGGCCTCTTCCAGCATACAATAGTATGTTTAAGTATGTGTAAACCAGACCTATTTTTCTTTCCAGCTATTGATTTTTAAATGAAGTATCAAAGAAAATCAATAGTAATCAACAAATAGAAGCCCGTCTGCCAGAGTGTCAAATCCCATGGCTAGGTTTAATCAATTTTGTTGCCTGTCACAACAAGAAAAAGTTAGAGAAATATCTTAAAATGGAAAGTGAGTTGTCAGACCTGCAATTTGTCATGTGCTTAAAAAGTGACATCTGCAGATCACACTGATAATCTGGGGCTTCATTGCATCCGGAACTGTTAGAGGCTTCTGAGAGAAATAAATCTAGGCTGTCAGCTATTTCGGTGCAATACTAATAATAATTGTGGTATTTGTGAAGCGCTTACTATGTGCCAGGCACTGTACTAAGCACTGGGGTTGATACAAGCAAATTGGGTTGGACACAGTTCCTGTCCCATGTGGGACTCAGTCTTAGCCCCCATTTTATAAATGAGGGAACCAAGGCACAGAGAAGTTAAGTGATTTGCCTGAGGTTACACAGCAGACAAGGGGCAGAGTGGGATCCAGCACTTAGAAAAGCACTTGGCATATAGTAAGCGCTTAACAAATGCCATTATCATTATTATTATTATTATTAGGATCTAAGGCCTGCTGACTACCAGGCCTGGGCTCTATCCACTAGGCAACACTGCTTCACTACAATTGTAGTACCTTGTTAATCATTCTTTTGCTTTTTAGAAAGTTGTTGAAAGATGCTAAAGCTTTGTGTTAATTTAATAACCCCTTCCCAAACAAAGAAATTTGTTCCTGTGTTATACTTTACTTTCTCATATGCTTACATAATCAAATGATTTAAAATAAACTGTTCAAGCTGCAGAGACCAACTCTATTTAGTGTTTCTTATCTTAGGAGGTCTGAAAGAGACCTACAAAATCAAGATTGGTCATAGCCACTATTTTCTAGTAAAATCAGTAGCTGAAAATAGTCCTCTTTAGAGTCCTTATTTTTATTTGTCAAGCCCTTGAGCTTGCCAGTGTATTTTCTAGGGCTCGTTGTACTTTCGCCTCAAAATAGCATTGCGCAGCTTGACAGATTTATGGGCTAGAAGGGCATTTGAATGTCTTCATTTAATCATGAACTGAGTGTTTCAAAATAAAAAAAAGAGTGAAGTCATTTAAGAAGATAACATTTTCAGTGGGTCAGGAATAAGCAAATCATTGTTTTTTGCTTAAACTACAAGTCTTCCGAAAAGATGATTTGACATATTTAAATTAATAAATAAAACAAGTTATTTCAACCCTTAATATTCACCCCTTCCTCATTCGTTCATTCATGCAATTGTATTTATTGAGTGCTAATGGTGGGCAGAGCACTGTACTAAACATTTGGGAGAGTACAGTATAACAGTAAACAGACACATTCCTGCCCACAGTAAGCTTACAGTCTTACAGTCCACTGTACTTATATACTTGTACTTATGTATATATCCATAATTTGTTCATTCATTTATCAGTGGTATTTTTTGAGCACTTACCATATGGCACTGTTCTAAGTGCTTGGGAGTAGATACCACAGAATTAGCAGGCAGGCACATTCCCTGCCCATAACAAGCTTGCAGTCTAGAGGATGGTATTTCTGTCTAAAAGTAGTCCATGTTTTAGCTGATAAAACTCATCCTGTTTGGTAACCAATAGTCTCAAATAACCTGTGAGTCTGTTGTGGGCAGGAATTGTCTCTCTCTGTTGCTGAATTGTACTTTCCAAGCACTTAGTACAGTACTCTGCACACAGTAAGCACTTAATAAATATGACTGAATGAGTGAATGAATGAATGACTGCAGTTGGTGCTAAACTATCAATTGTGTTCCTAGTCCAACCTATTTTGGAATGGGGAGGGGAAACTGCCACTCTACTGAGAGTAGCGAGAGCCAATCCTTCCCACCCCCTTACTCATGATCATTTTAGAACTCCCCAGTACATCTACAATAGTAAGATTCTGCCTGGATGTACTTTTGTCGGTCACCAGTATTGATGGAGCGCTTATAAGTGCTTGGGAGAATGCAGTACAGTGAAGTTGGTAGACATTCCTTCCATAAGAAGCTTACACTCAAGAGGGGGAGGCAGACATTAAAATTAATGAGGAAGCTTAAACAATGGTGTAATGATGTCTTTCGATGCAGTAAGTAGCACGCAAAGGAATTTTGTATTGCTTTACCTGAAGTTTTGGAATGCGTCTTAATTTCTAACCTGCGTTTCCGTGGAGTTTTTCATTATGCAGTCATATTTTCAAGGAGCCTAACTCCCAGTTATAATATGGGGTATTTTCAGGCAACAGTGAGGAGGAAAGAAAAATGTGTGTGTGGACCAGAATAAGCTTCAGACTTGATGGTTTTTGCACTCTGCTTTAAATTCTGTGGCTAATTGTGATTTCCAAAATTGTTTTGGGTGACTTGTCATTAACTTGATCCTGAACTGATAATCACATCCTTTTTCCAATATTTTATGAGTGGCGACAGAATTTCAGAAGGAACTGGGTTTTTTTTCTTTCAAAATCTATGAAGATGAGTCGACGAAGTGTATGGTTCTATAATGTTAATGTACCTTTTGGTCTGAAAAATATACTAAAAGGTTCTATACATGTTGGAAAGGGTTCAAAGATTAAAAGACTCAAAGTGTTTGATTTGGAGAAGACTTACAGTCATTTTCTTTCAAAATCCCCAACTATTTTCCAAAAATTACATTATTTTCCAAAATAATAGTATTTTGGGAAAGAGAAACCAAATCAACTGAGAGCTGTTGATCTTAAAATTTCTTTTTAGTTCATCTTAGTCTTAATACCTAATAAAATGACTAAAATCTCCCTTGCCCAAACTACTAAATTTTGTTCTTCAAATATTTGGTTGACTAAAACGTCATTTCTGTTGGAAATAAAATCACCTCTAACATGTGATTCATGTGATTAAGTTTAGCATTAGGTGAAGACCAGATTAAGAATTCATGTTTATTAGGTACACTTGGTTTAAAATCATATTTATTTCTAATGCAACCCGATTTTTTCTATTAGCAAAAACTCCTTGCTAGGCCAGCCACTTGGTGGGGATAAACATCTGCCAAGAGAGTGAGCTTGCTGTTCCTCACTGGTCAGCCCCAAACCATGGTAATGGATGTCCTCTTTGGCCTTTTTCTCTTTTTTTTCAGCTAGGTGTGTAATATTGGGAAATTAATGACAATTAAATCCATTGCATTGCCATTTTACCTTAGTTTTTCCATATCTCCTTATGTATAGATGAAGAAATAAGACTTTCCTCATCGGTAGAATTTTCCCATCACCATTAATATATCAAGTAATTCACTAATGACAACTTTCTCATCTAAATAGGCAGGATAGTCTTCCTTTTTATTTTATGTCCACCCTTGGTTTTTGAGCTGTGTATTTGATTGTTACCTTTTCCAATATTTTCTAAGCACGGCCTGACTTTTTATAATGAAAATTACCAAATTTTTGGATACTGCTTCCATATTTAAATTGCCAGCTTTCAAAATATGGAGTCCTACATGGCTTCCACATGTCCACGACTTCTAGGGTTAGACTGGAAGAAATCCAGGGCCCCACAAATTTTGCTCCGTGGTCCTACCTCTTGCAGAGAAAGGCCCTGCTCTCCCTGGCATGGACCTTGCAGTGGTTGTTTACCACAGAATTGGCCTCCCAACTCCTTTAAACCCAGTCTGACACCAATTTAGCTCAAACTCCTACCAGCCTTTCTCTTAGTAGAAGATTCAAGATATTTTCACTGGGGCAGGAGGGAGATTAACAAGAAAAGTCAAATGATAGGTAGAGCAAAGTTTTTTTGAGTAAAAGTGCAGTGTTATGACGTTATAATAATTGTCCGTCAGGCACATTCTTTGCGGTCTCATATTAGACAGGTCTCATTATGCCAGAAGACAGTTGAACTTTCCATGTATCTTTCCAAAGATGTTTGAAGAATCCAGTAATGGGATGGCATGATGAAATAAACTCTCAGAAGACAGCTTGGTGATTTATCAGTTCCTTTTCCATAACTTTAAAAACTTTCAACAAGCGATTTGAACATGCAACTGTGAAATGTAACTGAAAATGTACTGGGAAGCAGAGGGGAAAATGCTATGATTGGGGATTATTCTTTCTAAGTCGCATCACTTTTATTTTATTACAGCGAAAACTTAAATTCCTTGGGGCTCAGCAGCATTTTAAATTTTGCTCCTCTAGATTTTTTGCCCAGTTCAATTATTTAAACAAGATAGAGTCCATAAAATGTACATATAAGACCACAAAAAATTACTTCCCCTCTTATTATAAGCTTTTCCTTCATTTAAGGAGTTAAATTATTATATTTTATATAAAGGTTTAAAAGATGTAGATAGCTTCAGTATTCAAATCATTTTATAGCATGTGCTGTTAGGAAAACAATAACCTTGCCATTTGAGTCATGGATTGAATACATAAACATGCTCTTCAGAGGATGATCAGTTTTGATCAGGTTTCCAGTGATGTATATTGAATAGGAGGTGGGGGAAGCTTGTACTTTTTCTTGCTTATACTGGTACCCTTTGAGCAGGTTAATTGGAGACTGAGGGTTTCATTTTAGCATCACTTCAAATGAAAAACATTAGTGATGCCATACGTGTTTTCAGTGCAAATCAGTGTTGACTCTAATAATTACCTTGGCTTTTGTAGACGGGCTAAATGATCGGTTTTTTTATCTTTGGAACAATGTATGAAGTAAATTGATCTATGGCCTCATTGATGGGTTTAAGAAAAAAAAAGAAATCATAGCCCACAAAAATTTCACTGTAGTGTTCTACCAGTTATGCATTTGATAGCCAAATGATCATAAGATCGCTGAAAAAATACAGAGTGAATGGCCTGTGTGGAATTTTCCATTCTTGTAATTATTATTTTCCCAGACTAGATTCGTTTTACCCTGATGTCATTTCTTTGTCTTTAGGCCATAGGCCTGGCTTCATTTTTTGGCTCTCTTGCTGTCCAGTTCTTCAGTTCATTGTTTTGGACAGCCAGCAGTAGTGTCGAAGCATCATATCCTTGGTGTACACTCGAGCCCAATCTCCGATTACTTCTTGGGTCTAAGGCCATTTGGGGAAGAACTGAGAATTTAAATTTCTGCCCTCTCTAGCTCTCTCAAGAAAAATTGACAAACGAAGTCAATGTTAATGGATTGCTGCACTGAGTCCTGTCTTAGGTTTGATGACTGATGATGGCTATCACCTGCTGGCCCAGGCAAGCTGGAGCCAAGCTAAGCAGTGGCAAAGAAGTATTTGTCTCAGATTTTCCAGAGCATTGGCATTCAGCCAGTGTAAACAAAATACTTCTAAGTGCCTGAACAAGTTTCTGCTGCTGTGTCTCTTTTACTTTTTCTAAAGCTAAACGGGCTTTCTTAGGAGTATTTGATTTTTTTACAGTTGTGTAACTTGAGGAGTACAAAAAGTTATCCTCTCACTTTCAGTAACCTGTCATAGCTTAATACATCTGCAGAGGTATTAGCAACAGATAATTTAGTCCTAAAATTTTGAAAGACAGATCTTTTAGTGAACTGTATGGTGAATACCATGTACATTCGCTGTGTAATTTCCTCAAATGCACCATTTTTTTCTGTCCTTTGTGTAGTGTTCCATTTGCAGGGATTGTTATTGTTCTGAAAAACAGCTTCAGAAATGTTAGTGTTAAAATTGGTGTTTATATTTTGTTGATTTGTGTAAGAATAGCAAAGTGGATAGGAAAACATTCATAAAAATTGTGATTTTTTTCTGTCACTTGTCAAAATAACTATATATGTGGTTAAAGCAGAATGGTAATAAGATTTTAAATATTTGTTTATGGGAAATTTAACAGTATTTGAAAACAATCATACTGAAGAATACTTTTCCCTCCCGCCTAGGGCTAAGGAATACGAGAGTTCAGTGGAAGCAAAAAATCCCAGCTCTGACTCACCATATAAAGCAAAGTAAGTATTTGATTGTAAAGTTTAATTCTCCCTTTAGAGAGTGTCTGACTTGACAGAAGGGCATCTGAATCTTGGCATTTAATGTCAACTACTTGCTGGCTTTACGTTGGATTCCCCCGGTACATTGGCTCCCTGAAGAGATCACTTCCTAACCCAGCAAGTCAACACGAGAACTTGTTCAGGAGTGCTGTGTTTCAGCACAAAAAGCAAGCCAGGCAGACTCTCGCTGACTTGGTTTCCCACGAGGGAGAGGAAAGTAAGTTCCTGTGCCGGGTCAACGATGGGAGAGTTAGTTATTCAGAAGGTTCTGTAGCGAAAACATTGAGGATTCTGCCTCTTTTTAGGAAAAATAATGTTCAGCCTGCCACTCTCCGCATTCCTAGATCATCCTTCAGTCAGCGCTTTGTACACGGTATGCAGGCTTAGTGGAAAGAGCCCGGACTTGGGTCAGAGGGGACACACACACACACACGTACACCCCCCCCCCCCATAGGGCTTGCTTCAGGTGGTGAGTAAAGCGTAGGCATGGGAATCAGTGGGTAAATAATTCAAAGCATCCGGACTGAATCAGAAGCAATCAGCAGAGACTCAGGTGTCAGACTCTAAATCTCTTGCCCTGTGAGATGGAAACTGGGGTCATTGTGCCATGTAGTTCCAAACTCAGATTAAAACACTGACTACCTATTGTTTAGTGCAGTCCAAGGAAGACACGTGAGTAAAAGTTCCACAAGGACACAGTTAAGATTTCTGTCAAGGCCCTGGTAGTCGAGGCTGACCCAGATTCCCCAACAAGATAATGACCAAAGTGAGGATTTCATCAGTACTTCAGTTTGGAAGGATGAGTTTACAGAATGGTGCTTAAAGCCACTTAGGTTCATTCAATAGTATTTATTCATTCATTCAATAGTATTTATTGAGCGCTTACTATGTGCAGAGCACTGTACTAAGCGCTTGGAATGAACAAGTTGACAACAGATAGAGACAGTCCCCGCTGTTTGACGGGCTTACGGTCTAATCGGGGGAGTTGGACAGACAAGAACAATGGCAATAAATAGAGTCAAGGGGAAGAACATCTTGTAAAAACAATGGCAACTAAATAGAATCAAGGCGATGTACATTTCATTAACAAAATAAATAGGGTAATGTAAATATATACAGTTGAGCAGTACAGTTGAGTACAGTGGCTGAGGGATGGGAAGGGAGAGGTTCAGAGTTCTAAGGGTCACACTTGAAGATCGATGGCCCAGATCAGTCACCTGGTGGTTTATCGCATGGCCTCCGGAAGGTTTTGCTTGGGGGAATGCCTGGGTTCAAACATTTAAACCAAGGATAAGTCCAAATTGACTCCTCCTAGCTGCCTTTTTATGCCAATCAATACATCAGCAGTAGTAATTGAACCTTTACTCCGTGCACTAAGCATTGGAGAGTAGAATATAGTATACGTCATCCCTGCCCTCAGAGAGCTTACAATCTAACAGGGGAGACTGACCCCAAAATAAATTACTGGTAGGGGCAAGTATATCTTCACTCTCTGTTATACAAAAGCATCACAGAACTGTCTGGGAAGGTGAAGTGGAAGAAGAGGAAAATAATTCACCGCATGGAATCTAATCCTGGCACCGCCACTTATCAGCTGTGTGACTTTGGGCAAGTCACTCAACTTCTCTGTAGTTCAGTAACCTCATCTGTAAAATGGGGATTCAGACTGTGAGCCCCACGTGGGACAACCTAATTACCTTAGAACAGTGCTTGGCACATAGTAAACGCTTAGCAAATACCATCATTATTATTCTTGTGGTGGGTCTCAAAGGAGCAGACAGAATCAAACAAGAGTTGTTTAGGCAACTGAATTTCATCTTCCAGCAGTCCAAAGAGACTGAAACGCTGCTTTCAGGAGGAATAAGGCTTTGATATGTTTGGCAGAGGGCCTGGTACCCTCCTAGAATGTCCCAAGAGCTTGTAGGAAGCGTAGGCAAAACTAGTTCCTTTGCACCATGGTATGTGTAGTCCTTGCTCCCTTCTCTGCAGCTTGCCTGCCTGCAAGCTGTGCGGCCTTGGGCAAGTGGCTTAACTTCTCTGGGCCTCGGATACCTCCCCTGGAAAGAGGGATAAAGTACGTGTAGTATGTACTACCTCCCTCTTAGACTTTGAACCCCATGTGGGACAGGGACTCTGTGTGATCTGCTTGTCTTATATCTACCCCAGTGATTAGTGGATTGCTTGGCACATAACAGTAATAATAATAACTGTGATATCTGTTAAGCCCCACTTTGTCCCAGGTACTCTACTGACCATTGTGGTAGATACAAGATAAGAATAATAATAATAATGATATTAATCGCTTTCACTAAGCACTGGGGGAGATATAAGGTTGTCAGGTTGTCCCATGTGGGGCTCACAGTCTTAATCCCCACTTTCCAGATGAGGGAACTGAGGCATAGAGAAGTTAAGTGACCTGCCCAAAGTGACACAGCTGACGAGTGTTGGATCAGGATTAGAACCCATGACCTCTGACTCTCAAGATCATGCTCTTTCCACAAAGCCACGCTGCTTCTCTCTCAATCACAACACAAGCACCTCCCACGATCCAAGTAGGAGGGAAATGGAAATTGAACCACCATTTTGCTGAGAAACAGAGAAGTTAAGTGACATTCCCAAGGTCACCCAGCAGACAGGTGGCAGAGTCGGGATTAGAACCAGGTCCTCTGACTCCCCGGTTCATGCTCTTTCCACTAGGCCAAGCTGCTGCTTATTATTTTAGGACTTTTAAGTTCCCTGCTCTTACTGTGCCCTTGCTCTCTAACACTGGGAGAGAAGGTAATGGCTCTGGAGCCAGCAGGTTCTCCTGGAGAAACACCCTAGGTTTAAGGCTTCAGATGGACTTTCAGAGACCGCCATCTCTTGTACTGTGGGTGCATGCCGTGTAACCTAATGATGTCATTATGGTTGTGATGGGTTGCAACCAATTTTTTCCAACTCAGGGTAGCCAAATGTTTGGTCCTGGCCCTGACCATATACATGTATTGGTTTAACTTCATCTGTAGTGCTATTATCCTGGGTCATTAGAAATTGTGGAGGTTTTCAGACTGTGTACCTTTGCACATTACATTAATCTTCCTTCCCATTCCTTCCTTTTTCTGGGGGCTCCAAAATGTCTTTACCTGGCCCTGCCTTCCCTTTTCACCCTGTAATATTCTTTCCGGTCACCCCGTCTTCTGCTAAATGCCGACAGGCCTTTCTCCTTCAATTCCAATTTTCCTTCCCCAACTCCTAGTCCCTCTTCAGCTCAGTCCTTTACAGTTAGGAAGTTTCCAGGCCTTGGAAATTTGGACATTAAGATGACATGATTTATGTCCCTTAGATCCTGATCTGCCAATTCTATATTTATCTTGATCCTGTTTCTGAGCCTTGAGGCTTCAGGGGCTAAAAATAGTCTCCCAGCCACTGCACCTAAAAAACAGATCCAAGAGAGGATTGGGAAGGACAGAGTTCAGTTTAAGACATATTAACCTTGATATCCTGGAGGACCAGCTATGTAGCATTGTCCTCCAGGCAAGAGGAAATGTGAGATTGGAGAGATCAGGGCTAGTAATGGAAATTTGTGAATCCCCTGCATAGAAGTAGTAATTGAAGCCAATAGCACACTTGAGCTAGTTCTCTAAGAGGTGAGTAGAAAGTTAGAAGGAGAACCTAAGCAGATCCTCTAAGGATACCAACAGGTAAGGTGTGGCAGGCAGAGGAAGAGCTAGCTAAGGAGCCTGAGAAGGATCGGCCAGAGAGGAGAGAGGAGAACCAGGAGAGAACTTGGTTGAAAAACCAAGGTTAGATCATCTTTCCAGAGGGGAGTGAGCCTTAGTGTCAAAGGCAGCCGAGAAGTTTAAGGAGATCTGGCCAGTAAGAGGTCAGTCTCTATGGAATGAAGCTGGGGGGAAACTGGAGAGGCAATGAGTGTAAACTACCCATTAGGGGAGTTTGGACTAGAATAATAATAATAATAATAATAATGTGGCATTTGTTAAATCCTTACTGTGTCAGGCACTGTACTAAGCATTGGGGTAGATACAAGATTGAACACAGTCCCTTTCCCAAATAAAGCTGAGTCTTTATCCCCATTTTACAGATGAGGTAACCAAGGCACAGAGAAGTGAAGTGACTTACCCAAGGTCACACAGCAGACAGATGGCAGGGCCGGGATTAGAACAGGTCCTCTGACTCCCTGGCCCATGCTCTTCCCAGTGGGCCACTGCTTCTCTGTAATAAAGGGGGAGATTAGGCAGTAAATGTAGGGTGCAATTGGATCCAGTTGGGTTTTTTTTTGTTGTTGTTTTTAGGAAATTGGAGAAGGGAAGGAGCCTTCTAGAAATGATCAGTGGAAGGTGGCATTCTGGGAGGGATGAAGAGTGGACCCAAGTGTTTTTAGAAAGTGTGATGGGATGAGGTGTCGATTTTGAAAGTCGGCTAGGTAGCTCCTCTTTGAGAGAGGCCTGAGAAGGATGACAATATGAATGTGGAGGGAATTATGGTGGTAAGGGATGCCACATGGCCAAATGGAGAGAGCATTGGTCTTGGAATCAGAAGCCCTGGCATCTGTTACTTGCCTCCTGTGTGCCCTTGGCAAATGATTTAACCTCTGTTTTTTTTAAATCTGTAAAATGGGCATTCAGTACATATTCTCAAACCCCCTTGAACTGTGAGACTCACATGGAACAGGGACTGTGTACCACCTGCATATCTTGTATTTACCCTGGAGTAAGCACTTAAACACACTCTCATCATCATCATTATTTTTATTGTTCTTTTTTCACTGGGCCGACAGCCGGACAGCAAACTAAAATGGTTAAGAGCATGAAAGTAGCTCTCTTTAAGAGGTGTTGGGACAGAAAAATCTCCTCAGATTTGGGTTCTTTGGTTTTCTTTCCTTAAAACTTTGAAAGATCTCTCAAAAGTTAATTTGAGTATAATGTATGATCTCCTGTTACAGTTTGGACCTGAAGTTCAAATGTACCATTTTTTAGTTGGTTAGTTTTTTAGTGAGTTTTCGGCTTAATTTCCAAAATGCTTACTAAAGAAGTAAATAAAATCTCATCAGGATTCATTAAACACTTGGAGGAAAATAGCTCATTTATGACTGACCAATCTCATATGTGACTAAAAAATCTGTGGGCCCAGCAACACTTGCTATGTTAAAGCTCTTGAGATGAACAAGAGCTCTGCTTCATTAGAAAGCTGCCCTTTATAGTAAAGCAGCATGAGAACTGTTCACATTTCCAATCTGAAAGAACTCTTTCCCCCATTTTGGCATTTGGCTTTTTGCCAGTTGTTCGGAGGTCTGGGTAATAGCAATAGAAGTTCCAGCCCTAAGGAACTTTGTAAGAGAGCAAATTCAAGTCATCTTCTGAATCAACCAAAATCTTAGTTCGGACTTCACATCCTTTATTACGCCAGGAAATTAGATCTTTTCATTTTAGTCCTGTTCTTTAGAGGTAGGAGATGGGAGTGAACCCCCCAGTGGACAGGCCTCATGGCCGAAGCTTTTTCAGAGCTCCTTTGTAAATGGCCTCTTTTTTCAACTGAGAAAATTTAAAGTGAAGATTACATCAATTGATTTTAACACGAAACCGGCTTTACTTAGTCCAACAGATCAAGCAGTAGGAAAAAATCTAGTCAGCAACCTGTTGTTTCAAGATTACTAATATGAAAAGTTGTTTTATGTCCTTTTTGACTGAGCCCAGAGTATTGCAGGAGCTAATGTTAGCTGCTAGTGAACCTGGCTGACACATAACTCACCCTTTGCCAGAAGGAGGAGTCATCCAACAAAGGCTTTTAACAAATCTGTAAAGTTAACATATCTCAATTATAATAGTAATAATAATACCGGTGGCGTTTACTAAGCATGAATTGTGTATCAAGCACTGTTCCAGATGCCAGGGTAGATAAAAAGTAATCAGGTTGTACCCAGTCCCTGTCTCACATGGGCTCAAAGTCTAAGTAAGAGGGGGAACTGGTGTTTAACCCCCATTTTACAGATGAAGCAGCGGAGGCACAGAAAATTAAAGTGACTTGCCCAAGATCACACAGGGCCCCATCATGGGCTAGGGAGGCAGAGTAGGGCAGGAATTGGGATGAATTGAGATGGAACAGCTAGAGCCACCTCTGTAAAAACTTCCCATGCCAAAAAGACTTTAGCTCTACAACAGTTCCTGTACATTCACTGCATCCTCAGCGAGAAATTTTTTAAATGATTTAACCATGTTGGAGGTGAATAAGGAGCTCTTAGGTCAGTAAAATAAGGAAGCCGAAAAATGAATTGAAATTGCCGTTTTTCAAAATGAAAACACTGTTGATGATCCTACATCTCCAACAAGATTTAGCTCACCTACATTTTAGGTGGGGAATCTGAGTGTCAGACAGAGATTGTGTCCTGTCTGATTACCATGTATCTCTCCCGGTGACTGTCATCCTGCTTTACAAATAAGTGCAAATGTGATTTAAAAAGAAAATCTGTAGGGGTGGATTTTAAAATGACTGGTAAATATTTTAAGGTGAAGTAGTTGAGAGTACTTTCTTTTCTCATTTCTCTGCCAAAATCTGAGTTGGGCCTTTGGAGTTCATCAGCAATAGACAGTGAAAATAATAATAATGATATTTGTTAAGCACTTACTGTGTGCCAAGCACTTTTCTAAGTTCTGGGGTAGTTGCAAAATAATCAGGTTGTCCCACATGGGACTTGCAGTCTTAATCCCCATTTTACAGATGAGGTAATGAGGCACAGAGAAGTGAAGTGGCTTACCCAAGGTCACACAACAGACAAGTGGCGGAGCTGGGATTAGAACCCACATCCTCTGACTCCCAAGCCTGTGCTGTTTCTGCTAAGCCATGCTGCTTGTCATGCCAACACCACACAGAGCCGGAGAGCAATTCATGCTGCCTGCCTTATTGTAGGTGACAGGCAGAATCCGGACTAAGAACAACAGGCGATGTGCAGTGATGTTCTTTTTCCAAGTTGCATCTTTTTCAAGAATCAAGGTGGTGGTTTGGGGGCAATCCTTTGCAGAACTACTTCTGGGTTTTAGGTTCCATCTTTGGATCCAGTATATTTCAGAAAGTGCACAGAGCTGGATTAAATTATTTGGATGGTTCTCGTATCGTATACCAATCCTAAACCTGTCCTGCCTTGACTAGCCAAGATGTTTTCTCATTGGCTGCGGAAAGCTGTTTAAAGACTTGAAGTGAGGCTAGAATGACAAGCTGGAATTTGACACAAATGACCCAAATTTGTGGTTTGGCGAGGCCACCCAAGTGCAGCATCAAGGACTAAGCTGAAATGCGAAGGAATGAGAGAAACAGCATCCGTTTCCTCTAAAGACTATAAAGAGACTGGAGCAAAATAGGAAGAAAAAAAACTGCCCATTTCCTCAGGGAAAAGGAATGTTGAAGTGGAGACTGCTGTACCTGAACCATTGATCTAGTAAGGCACCCCTTTGATGATAGTTAAGGAACATCTCTGTCCTCCAGCTCACTCTCTGAAAGCAGCTATTAACCTGTGATTGACTTGCTTATGACCTGTAGGATTGTCCTTTCCAGAAGATAAAGAGGAGGGAAGAGAATAGTAAAAAGTCGAGAGTAGGAAATTGGGAAAAAAAAAAAGAATGAGTGGAAGGAACAGAAGTAAGAGTAGGAAGGGGAGTTCAAGGAGTAGATTGCTGTGGCAGCAGAAGGGAATAAGGGGGAAAAAAAAAGACCACTTGTGTGACGTTACAACTCTAGTTGGTTATTTCATTTTAAGGAAATGGATAAGTGTCATTTGTCAAAAGAAAATAATAGATCCGGCTTAGGGGCCACTATTTGTGATCATGATGAAAAGATAGCTTTGAGTCAAAGTTAAGTTTCCAAAATTGATCAGTTTACCGAAATTTTAGCTGACCTACCAGACAGCTCACCTCTATGGACGCTAAAGTAATTACAGTATTGTGGAACTTCATTCTCATTGATTAACCTCCACATTGTTATTGGCCCCTTGCAACTAGGTGACTCTTGATCATGGAGGATGCAGAGGTGTAGGATAGTGCTTTGAAGAAAAGTGTAGAAAGCCCAACTACCAGATACTATACTGTTCTGTGTTTAGGAAATACTTATATCTATAATGGCGATAGGAAAGGAAAACTGAAAAATGAATTGTTATTGATGAGAGATGGAATACAGAGGGCTTGGAGTGAAATAATTCCACCAGGACTGAATAAATCAGTTTCTCTAGAAAAGGAAGAAAACCATGTACAACCAAAAAATACAATGCATTCATGTAGGAATACTCTTTCTTTCTGCCAAATTCCTTTACTCTTTATAAGTTCATAAAGAATCACTGAGCTCAATTTGCCCATATTTTCAAAGTAATGAAGTTGATGTGTTTTGGGCTTCATCATCATTATAACTTATGGTATCATTCACGAACCTGAATTTATCTTTCAAAGTGGGAGAATTAAGCTCAATGCTTGTAATTTTGAGCAATAGTTATTCCATATGTTTATATGGCATCTTTATTCTAAAGAGCTCAGAACCTATTGCTCACATTGGATTATTACCCATCACGAAGTTGTGTCGTGCTGGGCAGAACTAAGGCTATTGATGATTTTTTCTAAACCTGCTTGAGGAGGAGTTTAGAACCCAGTTGGTCCAGACTGGCGGCTAATCATCAAAGAAAAATACCCTGATATCTGAGACAAATGCTATTCATGGAGCTGGCTATAGCTCCTCCCACCTAATTGTCAGCATGATACTTCATCTCCCAGAGAATTGGAGCAACCTGTAAAAGAGTTTAAGGGAAAGAAACCAGCTCACAGGAGTAGTTTATCTGTTGTGGTAAAATCCCATTTGGGTGTTTTTTTGTTGTTTTTTGTTAAGCGGTTACTATGTGCTAGGTACTCTACTAAGCTCTGGGAGAACACAAGCTAATCAGGTTGGACACACTCCATGTCCCACTCAGGGCTCACAGTCTTAGATCCCCATTTTACAGATGAGATAACTGAGGCATAGAGAAGTGAAGCGATTCGTCCAAAGTCACACAGCAGACAAGTGGCAGTCGGGATTAGAACCCAGATCCTTCTGACTCCCAGACCCCCCCGCTCTATCCAGTAGGCCACACTGCTTCTCTGCTTTCTCCCCAATGCAATAGTTGTCCCAGTGGCCCAACAGTTGCTTTTCTTGGGTTGTTTCATTTAAGCAACTGACTCCTGGGGCCAATAAAGTAAATGTTATTCTCTCAAAAATAGTCTGGGTGTAATTACTCAGCATGTAATCCAGGATACAAGTCATTGTTGAAATGGTATTTACGCCTGATACCGCTTCTCTTAATACATAGTTTGTGTCAGCAGAGGAGATTTGACTAAAAGGGATATCATAAAGTTCCTCTCCAAATGCTTCTCAAATAGCATTGGCCCCTAAAGGTGAATTGGTCCAATGTGTTTAGCATTAAATGGTTATCTTGAAAGGCAGTTCAGGAGAGAGAGGGAGAAACCTGATAAGATAAAATTTTAAATACTGTTATCTGGCTGAGAGAACCAGAGGAAAAATCAGAATGGTCTGGAGGTGTGCTCTCAACAGGGAAATGAGTAAAAGTTCTATGCACTCCAGGGTAACTCTGTGATTTTACTCGTATGAACTCTTGGACTAATAAGTAAGTTTTTTGTTAAACCATTGGTGGTAATTTGGTTCAGATCTCTTTCGTTAACAATTGGAAGTAGAAGATTCCAAATCCTTGGAATTAAATTTAAATGTAATTTGGTGGTTATTAAGCAGCTGTGTGAATTACCCAGAAAAAAAAAGGAATTAGTCTCTATGTTGTAAAAAGTTGTCATCTATGCTTAATTTCATTGGTGGAAACATTTTCAAAATTCTGTTTGAGCCTTCTTTATGCAAATGCCTTATATCAGTCTTCAAGAGTAAATAAACAAACTCAAAAACACAATTACAGGTCTTTTCTAATCCTACCCCTTTCTAATATATCTTGCCTTTAAGTCTAAACAAAATACTGAAATGTAATCATGCATAGAGCTTTTTAAGTCCAACACTAAAAATTTCTACAAAAGAAAGAGATTTTGTACCGTCTTGGCTAACCAACAGTATGTTTTAGGTTTTGTTTAGGTACGTGAAGTAAAATTGAAAATTAATCAATTTTGAGAGAAAACTGACAGATTCTTCTTTCTTACCTTTAACAGCAACATAATAATGGAGGTATTAGTTAAGTGCTTACAGTGTGCCAGGCGCTGTACTAAGCGCTGGGATAGATGCAAGCAAATTGAGTTGGACAAAGTCCCTGTCCTTATGTGGGGTTTACAGGCTCAGTCCTCATTTTACAAATGAGGCCCAGAGAAATGACTTGCCCAAGGTCACACAGCAGACATGTGGCAGAGCCAGGATTAGGACCCATGACCATGTAACTCCCAGGCCTGTGCTCTATCCACTAAGCCATGCTGCTTCTCAAATAATGGTATTTGTTAAGCATTTACTATGTGCCAAGCACTGTACTAAGCACTGGGATGGATAAAGGCAATTCGAGTTGGACACAGTTCCTGTCCTATGTGGGGCTCACAGGGTCAATCCCCATTTTACAGATAGGTAACTGAGCCCCAGAAGTGAAGTGACTTGCCTAGGGTCACATAGACGAATGGCAGAGCCGGGATCAGAACCCATGACCTTCTGGGCTCTATCCACTATCCTATGAAATGTCTTATCTGTTCGTTCTTTCATTGTTGTTTTTCATATAATGAATGCCCTCCAAACTTGTTTATCTTCCAAGAATGCATCCCATTATAAACAACAGTTTAGTT
Organism: Ornithorhynchus anatinus; assembly: GCF_004115215.2. Lineage (NCBI taxonomy): Eukaryota > Metazoa > Chordata > Mammalia > Monotremata > Ornithorhynchidae > Ornithorhynchus > Ornithorhynchus anatinus. The sequence goes on along the minus strand of NC_041732.1, from coordinate 11,604,393 downwards.
CTTTAGTACCCCCGGATGACACTGGTGCACAAGATGCTGCCTGTTTTTTTCTAGAAGATAGTGTGAGTTGGACCGATAAATTTTGTATTTCTCTTCTACACTTGTCTTGGAATTAATCCAAGTCATTGTGAACATTTTTACAACTGCATTTGTGATATATTCATCTGAAATATTTGTGGAGGAAAATTCAACTGGATTGGCAACAGATAGAATATGGGGATTGAATGCGAAGATGGTCAAGCATAAAGAAAGCCCCAGTGGCAGGCTTTAAAGATTGGGAGGGTTGGGAGAATCTACCTACCTTAGTGCTGAGTACAGAGTTTAGCACTGTAAATGTTTAACAGGTATCGTGGTTAAAAATGTTAATAAGTGGAATGGTAACATTTATGGAGAGGTTGGGTGGAAGAAAATATTTTTGAGGGGCAGTGGGGAGTTTAGTTTTTTGACTTACCGAGCTGGAGTTGATAGCAGACATTCATGTAGTGATGTCCTGGAAGCAGAAAGAAGTGCAAGACTGCAACGAAGTAATTTTCAGAGGGTATAGTAGTGGGAGGTGAAGCTTCAAAAGCAGATCAATGCCCCAAGGACCTAAGTGTAAAGAGAGAAGAACAAGAGAACCAGGAAAGGTAAGGCGGTGAGATGCAGAGCCCTCAAGGATCAGCCAGAAAGGTAAGAGGAGAACCAGGAGAGAACTGTATCAGGAAAACCAAGATAAGGCATTGTTTCCAGGAGAAGAGGGCTGGGGTAAATAGTCTTGAAGGCAACTGAGGGAAGGGGGAGAATTAACATGATTTGATAGATCTGACAAGAAGGAGATGATCGATCCTTTGGGGAGAGCTAGCTCGGTGAAATGAAGAAGGCAGAAATAAGATTGTAGAAGTAGTTGGAGAAGAAGCAGAAACACAGGTACACACAACCCATTCAAAGAATTTAATAAGGATTTGGAGGAGGTAGATGGGACTTTAGCGGGAAGGTACAGTGAGATTCAGACAAGGTTATTCTAGCATAGGAGAAATGACAATGTGGGCAGGGAATGTGTCCGTTATATTGTCGTACTGTACTCTCCCAAATGCCTAGGACCCCCTGCACTCAGTAAGCGCTCGATAAATACCGTTGGTTGAAAACGGAGTCATCAGAGAATGAGCAGTTGAAGATGGCGGTGGGGGAGAGAAGCAGGGATGCAGGTGTAATAAAGTGAGAAGAGATCAGTTCAGAGGCAAAGGTGGAGGAGGCAAATTTTGGTAGCAGATAGGAGACCTCTGGAAAGATGGCTGAGAATGGATAAGAGGGTTGGTGCTTATAGGAAGGAATTGAGGTGAGGAGTGCCTTTGTGGAACTCATGTATCAACTAAGTGATTGTCAAAGTCATCGGGGTTGAGCGAGTAGGGTGGTGGACGCAATGGCCTACATCAAAAAGAAACTCCTTACTGTCAGCTTTAAAACACTCACTCAACTAATACCTTCCTACTATTCTGTCCACACCCTTCGCTCCTCTAATGCCAACCTACTCCCTCTACCTCAGTCTCGTTCTGCCTGGACGCCAACCTCCTGCCCACATATTCTCTCTGATCTGGAATGCCCGTCCCCTTCATATCCAACAGTCTGCCACTTTCTCCACTTTCAAAGCCATATTAAAAGCTCATCTCCTCCAAGACACAGAGGACCTGGGTTCTAATCCTCTCCCTGCCACTTGTCTGCAGTGTGACCTTGGGCAAATCATTTAACTTCTGTGCCTGTAACTTCCTCTGTAAGATGGGGATTAAGACTGAGAGCCCCACATGGGACAGGGACTGTGCCCAATCCGATTACCTTGTATCTCTCCAATAATTACTCTCCCCACCTTCAACATCTTATTACAGGCACATCTCCTCCAAGAGGCTTTCCCTGACAAAGCCCTCATTTCTTCTTATCCCAGGTCCTTCTGTGTCACCCTGATTTGCTCCCATTATGTATCCCATAGCCCCAGAGAACTTATGTACATATGCGTAGTTTATATTAATATCCGTCTTCCCCTCTAGACTGCAAGCTCGTTGTGGTCAGTGAATGTGTGTAGCAAATCTGCTATATTGTACTCTCCCAGGGACTTAGTATGGTGCCCTTCACACAGTACGCACTCAATAAATATGATTGGTCTACCCCAGCGCACAGTACAGTGCCTGGCACATAATAAGCACTTAACAAATACCATAAAAAAATACAAATACATATTATAGCATTCTCTCACTTCAAGATAGCAATACAAAGTTTACATTGGCTTGCGCACTTTGCTTCACCTTTTAATGAATTTTATCTGAGTTGAGTAGGATGATTATAGCCCATTCCAATTGAGCAAGAAGCACAGCAGATTTATTTAGCATAGACAGTGACACTTCTAGTATGGTAGCACAAGATGCCTTTGTGTCAGCCAGGATATGAAAGATAAAACTTTGAAAATTAAGTACTGTTCATATGTACACACAAAAAAATTCAAAATAACCAATTATGCATATTTATATGGCTATTTGATGTAACTATATTAGGTATTTATATTATTTGGGTAAATTTTTTTAATCTTGGGAATGCATCAATACGCCTTATGCTTTTAGTGCTCTTTGACTTTGCACTTTATTTTCATTGAACCAATTAATAATGTTATACTAGGTGCTTTACTTTAGAATTGACCAATCTGATAGTTATCTTTTAAAAAAAATCAGTGGCAGTGTAGTAAACTGCTTCTCTTTAAATGGTTACCTGATTCAATTGGACTGATGTCAAAATCTTCCATTGCCCAATCGAAATACCTCTTTCCAGTGAAGAGGCCCAGAAACCTCAGCCTGTGTATCCTTTGTAAGAGTTACATAGTATAAGAACTCAGCCCTCTTTTGGGTTTTGCTGTGCTAAGCCAGTCTTTTTTTCTTAGAAAATAAATCATTCGGATTAGTAGCAGGAATGTCAATGAGATGGAGCATCCTGACTAGAAAATGGTTTCCCGCTCTAGAAACAAAGGTTTTAGCCTTACTTCAATATTTATTTTATATAAATGCTTCGGTATTTATCTTTCAGCCAGAAACCATTACCATGTCACAACATTCAAGACCATTCCAATACAAGGCAAAATCATTTTATCTCCAGGCACTTGCTGATGTCCACTATAAATTTACCCCTTAATAAAGCAGTCAGATGTGCTGTTTGAAATTATTGATGGATAGTTCATAAAACAAGAGAAAATATTTGTCCCATATTCATCTAAGCCCTTTGGCCATTTGGAAACCCTGCTTTTTTTGGTTTTTTTGTTTGAGTTTTTCAATGGTACTTGTTAAGCACTTACTATGTACTAGACACTGCACTAAGTACTAGGGTAGATATTCATTCATTCATTCAATAGTATTTATTGAGCGCTTACTATGTGCAGAGCACTGTTCTAAGCACTTGGAATGTACAAATCGGTAACAGAGACAGGCCCTGTTAGATGCAAGCTGTTAGATGTTAGATGTCCCTGTTAGATATTAGCTGTTAGATACAAGCTAATGAGGTTGGACACAGTCCATGGACTCATAGGACTCACGGTCTTAATCCCCATTTCACAGATGAGGTAACTGAGGCACAGAGAAGTTAAGTGGCTTGTCCAAGATCACACAGCAGAGAAGTGGAGGAGCTCAGAACAGAACCTAGGTCTTCTGACTCACAGGCATTTGCTTTATCCATTATGCCGCACCGCTTCTCCAAAGTGGTCAAAGTTGGCGCAAGTGATTTTCACTGTTATGCCCCTTTGCATTACCTGATTGTGCTTAAAAGGTTTCAGTGTACCCACCAGAAGAGGTTTTGTTTTTTTCCAGGAATACCCCAGGCCATGAGCAGCAGAAGATAATTATACCCCTCTCGTTGATATTTCTCTTACAGCACATCCAAGCCTGCACTAAACTGTAGATGAAATTTGAAAATAAAAGTCCTACTTACACCTCCAGTCATGTTAAAGGTTACAAACTTCCAATATTCAGAAACTGAATCTTAGGTTGTATTCACTATTTAACCTTACTGCTTTTTGGAGTTGTTCGATTCTTCGATTCTTGACACTGCCATTCATGTGCCATTTCACCCTCAAGAATAAATATCTCTGTCCATTTTTACTGTCAATGTTCAGGACTGAGGTTTCTGACCTGCCTTTCTAGATGACTAGCATTGTCAGTTTATTAATTCCTAACAAAAAGAAGTCCTTTGGTTTCCACCTTTAAGGTCTAATGACTTGTCTCCATTTCGTTCCCTCTTAAAGATTGCAGCGTCTTGCAAAAGACCTTCTGAAGCAGCTCCAGGCACAGGACAGTGGCACTTGGGCAAGCAATAAGGTTTCAGCTCTGGATCGGACTCTAGGCGAGATCTCTCGTATTTTGGAAAAAGAGGTATTGTAACCGCTTCACTTCACGTTTGACAGGATTTAAAAAGCAACATTGTATCTGCCAGTACGTTAATAAATAGTTCAGCTCTAATGCTCGTTTTCATTATGACACGGTGGAAAATTAGGGAATGTTTTACCACAGCAAAGGTCTGTTGCAACAGACAAGTTGGTCACTAGAGTCGGTGAAGGAAGAAACCATTGTGCACACATCATGTCAAACAAGGCCACTTCTGCTGCCTCATTATACTGTACCATAGAATGCTTTTTGTTTCATCAAAGTTGACAGCTTTACAATGTTTCAGTAAAACGGCATTGAGTTCTGAGGTGAGCACCGTTGTGCCAGTGGTGGATATGATGCCTGTAGGAATTTGTATAGAAAACTGTCTGTAGTAGTGATACCTTCCAACCATCTATCTCCCAAGCCATTCATTCCCATTGAATGCTTACTATAATGCAGTTTTCCCATAACGTGGCATTCATTTTTCAGGAGCACATACGCCTGGGTGAAAGGAGAATTGGGTTCTCAGGATTCTCTGAGCAAACTGTTTCAACACAGTAGCTTGCTTGCTTGTTAGACTTTGATGGACACTTTTCTCTGGAACATTTTTCCCAGTTTTCATTTAAAGGAAATACTAGAGGATACAGTAATATGCCATGATCATTTCATTGTACTGGATGATTCTAGCTTTTCTGGCAAGACCTAGTGGAGAGAGCAAGTGACTGGGAGTCAGGAGACCCAGGTCCTAGTCCCAGCTCTGCCACTTATCTGCAGGGTGACCTTGGACAGGTCCACGTCTGTGGGCCTCGGTTTACCCATCCACATGATGAGGATAAACTAACCTCTCCCTCCTAGTCCGGCTTAATAGCCTTGTGTCTACCGAGCGCTAAGAACAGCACTTGACACATAGTAAGCACTTAACAAATACCATTTGAAAAAAAAAGTGGGTGACTCAGTGCCTGCGTCTGATATTTTTTTTTATCTTCCCCAGGACATGGCATCGAGCTAGCAACTAAAAAACCTCATCATTAAGTAATTACATTTGCCAAGCGATGTTATTTATTTTTATTTTAGCCACCGTTAACAGGTTTATATTCTATGAAGTATGGTTATCTAAAGTTTTCCCACAAAATAACTTGTCCTTCACTTGGTGGTTAAAGGCAGTTGGGTGGGAGGAGCAGAGTCAAATACAAAGCTGGAGGGTAGTGACCCAGTGTCTATTGATCAAGGGAGGCTACTGCTGTCGGCTGTTGTTTTCTCTATTAGGATTAGCGAGAGAGGTTCTCTAAGCACCCACCCAACTGCTTGCTTTACCAGCAGAAACCTTCAACTTTGGGATTTGCTATAATGGGGAAAGTGTTTGGGGCTAAGACATTACTCATTTGGCTGGACAGCCTTGCCGCCACCTCTCCCGCCCTGCATTGAAGGTTTATCTTGCCTTCTGCTTTAGGGATGCTAGACCTTTAAAAAAAAACCCAGAAAATGCCCAGCTGAGATGCATATGCAACAAGAATACTGAATTTTGTAATTATGATTTCTCTTTAAATGTATACTATCAGATGAATATGCATCTCAGAGTTGGGTGGGATGGTCCAAGAAGGAGAGTAGGACATAGCCCCTAGCATATAGAGTTTTCGTTAACAGCAAATGTTGACTGAACATAGGAGTAGAAGAGAGAAGAGGAAGGAAAAGGGAGGGGAAGCAGCAAGGCACAGTAAAAAGAACACGGCCTGGGAGTCGGAAGGTCATGGATTCTAATCCATGGTTCTCCGCCATTTTTCTGCTAAATGACCTTGGGCAAACGAGTTAACTTCTCTGTGCCTCAGTTACCTCACCTGTAAAATGGGGATCGAGACTGTGAGTCCCAAACGGGACAGGGACTGTGTCCAACCCAATTTGCTTGAATCCACCCCAGCGCTTAGTATAGTGCCTGGAACATAGCGCTTAACAAATTCCATCGTTATTATTATTATTACTATTATTATTAAAACGGCTTCATGCAGAGCAGAGGGCACCTTGCACAAGCCAGGACACATAGAGTTTGATCTGGGGAAGCATTGGCGCCGCAGCTCTGCCAGCTTAGTTTGTTTATGGTTTTTGTGAAGCACTTACTTTGTGCCAGGCACTGCACTAAGCGCTGGAGTAGGTACAGATTAATCAGGTGGGACAGTCCCTATCCCACATTAGCCTCACAGTCTTAATCCCCATTTTACAGATGAGGGAACTGAGGCACGGGGAAGTTAAATTTGCACAAGGTCACACAGCAGACAGTTGGCAGAGCTAGGAATAGAACCCAAGTCCTAATCCTAGGCCATGTGGCTTCTCTAACCTAGTGTGGGCTGTGGGGGGAAGGGAGTCTAGACTTCTGGGGTAGCATGAAGCCTGTGGGTTCCAATTTCCCTTGTTAGAAAATAATTTGAATTAGAATGGAACCATTTCTCTCATTGCCCTTCCAATAAAAAGAAAACTGCCTAAAGAGAGCTTTGGAAAATGTTTGCAGTAGAGACTATTTTGGTCTTGAGGCAAAAGGGCAGCTGTCCCTTGGCCTAACAGCGTCAGTATACATATACACTTTATTCTTATTTGCTGAGCTGAAAGTAGTCCCGACCACATCAAGAAAAAGAACATATGCCAAGAATCAGGGACGCACACGTGTTCCAGCAAGGGCGAGAGAGGAGCAACTTTGGTTTTAGGGGCCCTGTTGGCCTTTCTCTGCCCCGAGCAACACGACCTTGTTTGTGATACAAGTTGTTTAAAAGTTAATATCGAGTAAACATATCCTTTGGGGAAAAGGACTTATGTCAAAAATTGTTCAGCTGGTAGATGTATGAATTTGAGCAAGGTATGACAGATGAGCTCAGTGTGCCCAAAATTTGTTGGTTTGGAAAGCTATCTGTTTTAACAAGATCCTATGTATGTCAAAAGATAGCTGCCTTCTCTTTGCAGGACTGGAGTCTTGTGTACCTGTGAGGTACTGGGAATGAAGCCAATTTAGACTTGCACAGACGACTGGTGGTACTAGCTAGCTAAGGTGTTTACGTAGTTCTTGAAACTGCTCCTTGAACCACAGCGTTCTGCAGCTCTCATCGCACTCATCGTTGTCCTTGTCTTGCATGTTTTCTGGTTTTTCTGGTTTTCTGGTTTCATACTTATGTTGCTCACCCTCCCCCCGGTATTCTTTGATTGTGAGCCCTTGGCGGGCCAGGGGCCACAGCCAGTTCTCCTCTTTGTTTTTTTCACGTTGTTCAGTGCACTGCTCACCACAAACTCTTGAGGGAATGAATGGGTGACAGTCAGGACTCGGGATTTTGCCCCAACCAATTGAGTTCTTTGAGAGCTAGTAAAAGGGCAAGTTTAGGGATGGAGAGGGAGAGGTTATAGGTGTTCGGTACACCAGCTGAATGGATGTCAGGGAAGGCAGTCGTCATACTCTTCCTCAGAGCATCCTCTTGGCACTGGCCTGGATGGGCCACTGACCTGACCTACTGATCATATGTTAAGAGAAGTACTGTGGCCTAGAGGAAAGAGCATGGGGCTGGAGTCATAGGACCCAGCTTCTAATCCCAGCTCTGCACTTACCTGCTTTGAAACCTTGAGCAAGCCATTGTGCCTCAGTTTCCTCATCGGTAAATGAGGTTTAAATACCTATTCTCCTTCCTACATAGACTGGTAGCCCCTGTGGGACAGGAGCTGTGTCGATCTACATGCATCTACCCCAGTGCTCAGTACAGTGTGTGACGCGTAATAACAGCTTAACTAATATTAATAATTTTGGAACCAGTTAAGCCCTTACTGTGTGCCAAGCAATGTTGTAAGCTCTAGGGTTGATCAGGTTGGTCACAGTCTCTGTCCCACATGGAGTACACACTCTTAATCCTCATTTTACAGATGAGGTTACTGAGGCCCAGAGAAATCAAGTGACTTGCCCAAGATCACACAGCAGACATGTGGCAGAATCGGCATTAGGAGCCAGGTCCTTCTGACTTAACACAATTATTATTATGATTCTTATATGAAAATCATATGAAAATGGGGGTGTGAATGGTTTATTGTGTATTTTTATAGAAGTTTTCAAAAGCTAAAATGAATTACAGAAAACAGGAGCAAACCCTTTGTTTTCTTTTCACAAAAACCGAGAGAGATTCCAGAGAATTCTCAGATGCAAAGAGATTTGTCACTTTTGGAGGCATCCTTTCACATTTTTCTACACAAATGGGATGGTTGTAGTTTGATGCATATTTACAGTGATTTTTCTGGTTATTAGATGAAGATGAACATTGTTTTCAGCTTTGGAGAGCAGCAGGGTTCCTAAAGCTTTCTGCGGTTTATCAGTAACTTTAGACATGTGTATGCTGTTACCACAAGTAAACAGAGTTTAAACAGATGGATTTGACATGGCTGTTTTCCAATTGCCTTTCCTGACTTCTTAGAATACTGCCAGATTTAAATAGAGATTCAGCTGTGATTCTTATGAACCTGAATAAGCAACCATAGAGCTGCCAGTTCATAATTTGAGAGAAATTAGAGAAGCAAATTTTTTCCATGACCCTTATCTTAATTTGTTATGTGATAGTATGATGTGATACTGAAGTAGATTGGGGCAAATTCTGTGTGCAAATTCTCTGAAATTCAACCTGCAGAATGGCCCAAACAGCTTAATGAAAAATATTTATACGGTCTGCAGAAGCAAAAGAATCTTTAAAAGAAAGGAGTCTTTCTGGTACTCCCTTTAATGCATAATGAATGTGAATGGTACTGGCAGTTAACTCTAAGCTTGCATGAATATGGACAAAACCACAGCAATGATATGGACTCTTTTAGCTTAATTATATTCAGAAAAAGAGGTTTCGCTATATAAACTGGGTTTAGGCTGTTGTGGCTTATTTTCTTTTTCCTGCTGAAGTCTTCAGCTGCAAGACTTCAATTGAGAGCGATTGGATATCCCTTTTAGCCACTAACCTCTAATTGTGTTTCCTTCCAAAAGTCCACTTTTGAAAGGTAATAAATAAGTATATGTCGCCACCAGATTTTATTTCCTTTCCCTTCATCTGAAGGTTAAAATTCTATCCTTCCTTCCTTCAGAGCAGTGAGCTAGCTGCTTGGCTCAGCAAACTGGGCAGGGATTTTTTTTTAAGCAAAAAAAATGATAATAGAAGTAGAACAGCTACATGGCAAAAGTGAGACAGAAAGATAGTTAATGTTGCTTTTGCAAGCTAAGGAAGGTCGATAGTCGGTGATCCAAGACTGTGAAAGTATTTGAGGGATGGAGCCAGAGGTGAGGTCTGAGCATCTTGTGGACACTTGGGAAGTATTAGTTGAGGAGGCTTTGGATTTTGCCCAGCGTGGTGGGCACAGTAGTGTGTACCGTCACCAGTGTGAAGGATTAACTCTAACTCTCGTCCGAGTGCCGCTAAAGTAGAGTCACTGAACTGTGATTCTTGCTCAAGCACTACCCCCTAGGACAGGGAAGTAGCATGGCTTAGTGGAAAGAGCACGGATCTGAGAGGCAGAGGACCTGAGTTGTAATCCTGGCTCTGATGCTTTTTCTTTTTTTTAATGGTATTTGTTAACCACTTACTATGTGCCAGGCACTGTTTTAACCTTTGGGGTAGATACAAGCTTATCAGTTTGGACACAGTCCCTGTCTCACGTGGGGCTCACGGTCTTAATCCCCATTTTACAGATGAGGTAACTGAGTCACAGGGAAGTGAAGTGACTTGCCCAGGGGGAAGTAGAGGAGGAGGGGAACACTAAAGATACATCAGTGCCCTGCACTCTTCTTTACTAATAGTGGGAGGGACCCCAAAGACTTTTCCAAGAGTTTGCAGTCCTCACTGTTCCCAGCCCCTCCCCAGCAAAAACAAAATAAAAAACCCATGGTGCAGTCCTGCTTCATCTTAAACCCTAGAAACAATCCAAGAATCTCCGCTCTCACTGCTGCATCAAGCCTCCACTTCCTGTCCTGTTTGTCTCTTGATCTTCTCAATCTGGTTCCCCGGCCTTCCTTCATTCCACTGAGACCACACTCTCCGAAGTCACCAAAGTCCTCCTGATTGCCAAATCCGATTCTAGTTTTTTCTTCTTCTCTCAGCTGCCTTTGGCTCCACGGACCCATTCCTTCTCCTGGAAATGCTACCTAACCTTGGTTTGACCAATGTGGTTCTCTTCCGGTTCTCCTCCTGCTTCTGTGGTTACTCCTTCTCTTTCGCTGGTTCTCCTTCGGCCTCTCGCCCACCCTCCATGGGTGTCCCTAATGTCTCTGTTCTGGATTCCCTTGTTTTCTCCTTTCACATTCACTCCTTGACGGGGGGCATCTCCTGCCATGGCTTCAGCTACCACCTCTTTGCAGATGATTTCCAAATCTCTCTATGCATCTTTTCTGGTGCCCCACATTTCCTCCTGCCTCCAGGACATTTCTGCCTGGATGGGCCACTCCCATCTCAAGCTTTTTATGTGTAAAACTGAACTCCTCATCTTCCCTCCTAAATTCCATCCTCCTGGTCACTTCCCATCACAATTAACAATAATAATAATATTTATGGTATTTAAGTGCTTACTCAAGCACTGTTCTAAGCGCTTGTGTAGGTACAAGTGAATCAGATCAGACACGGTCCCTGTCCCATGCGGGGCTCACAGTCTAAGCAGGAGGGAGAATAGCACTGGGATAGAAACAAGCTTACCAGTTTGGACACAGTCCATGTCCCATGTGGGGTTCACAGTCTCAATCCCCATTGTACAGATGAGGAAACTGAGACCCAGAGAAGTTAAATGACTTGCCCAAGGTCACACAGCAGGCAAGTGGCAGAACCATGATTAAAACCCAGATCCTTCTGACTCTCAGGCTCCGGCTCCTTCCTTTAGGCCACGTTGCTTCCCAACACTTCCTTCTCCTTGTCTAGAGCTCACAACCATAGTACTGTCCTTGACTCCTCTCTCTCAACCCCACTGCCTTTTCCTCCACATTCCCAGGATCTGCCCTTTAACTACTATCCAGTGGCTCACTTCACTGGTCTGAGCGTTTGTCAGATCCTGGCATGATTACTGCATGTACCCCAGGCCGGGTCTCCCTTTCTTCAGTCTCTGTCCTGCTGGAGCCCCAGACTCTACTCTGCTGCCTCCATCATTTCTCCATAGTGGTGTTCTGCACACATATCCCCTCTTCAGAATCTTCGGAGGTCACCAAGAACGTCTTCATCCGGCCTTGGGCTCTGACAGGGGAAGCTCAAACTGCCATCCCTCACGTGACACATGACGTATCACGTCATGATGCACAGAATGCAGCGCGAAGACATCACACCTTATTCCATTTCATAATCAAATTACGCTGTTTTGGGGTGGCGATTTTTCCTTAGTTGCCTGTCTGCCCATCCTGCCCTCAGCCCTAATCCTGCTCCTGCCCCAGGCTTGGCTCCACCTACAAATGCCAGCTCAGGGCGGTGTGGGGTGAGGCCACCCGTGGAACAAGGGAGGCTCGGGGCCCAATCTGCTGGGACTTTTCTGACGCAGCAGTTCCCGCCTGGATCTGCCCTTTTCCCCCTGCCCGTCCCGCTCTGCTCCCTCCCCGGAGTGCGGATGGGCAAAGTGGCAGGGTTTCAAATAGCTTAACTGCTTCTTCTCGGACACCTCTGAGCTGGCGTTCCATGGGCAAGTGGGGACCGCAAGCTCGACGCGGACAGAGAACTTGTCTACCGACTCTGTTGTACTCTCCCAAGCGCTTAGTACGGTGCTCTGCACACAGTAGGAATTGAAATGCCATTGATGATGATGATGATGACAGGGAGCCCACGTTTGTCAGGCTCCAAGCTGCTGCCGTGTGCACCTGAGAAACCCCCACCCCAAGGTGGGGACAGTCAAACCAAGGCAGCCCCACCACCTTCCTTAGCGGTGGAGAGGGCCCCCATCCTGAGGAGGGCCCTGCTCTCTCCTGGACCTCAGTGTCCCTGGTCTGAGCCAGGTAAGGCACCCTGGCAGACAGCTAATAACTCCTTTAGCCCATCCTTCTTCAGCCCCAGTCTTCTGGTCCAAATGACTTATCTTCTACCTTCTTTACCCTGATGACCCCCAGGACCCTCACCCACTTCGAATCTAATAGACCCCAGCTCCCTTCGTGGTCAGATTTTCTCGGAAATCACGTCTCCTTCAGGAAACGTAGCCTGAAGAATTTCACTTCTCATCAGGTTGTAGCCCCTCTCTCTGAGTTATGTACTCAAAATCCCCAGTAGCACACATCAATTGCATATATTTTACAATTTTAGGACTAACTCATTCCCTCATATCATCATGGTCTCCCTCTTTTCCCTATGTTATTTCAGCATCTGTCTTCCCCCACTAGATTGCAATTTCCTTGGGCACATGGATTGGGTTCACGAACTGTATTGTGTTCATTCAGTCGTATTTATTGAGCTCTTACTGTGTGCAGAGCTCTGTACTAAGAGCTTGGAAAGTGCAATTTGACAACAGATAGAGACAATCCCTACCCAACAACGGGTGTATTTCCCCAAGTGCTTAGTACAGTGCTCTGCACATAGTAAGTGCTCAGTAAATATGATTGATTGTTTGCTCTGTGACTTTGGGCAAGTCACTTTACTTCTCAGTGCCTCAGTTATCTCTTCTGTAAAATAGAGATTAAGACTATGAGCCCCATGTGGGACAGGGAATGTGTCCAACCTGAATAGCTTGTATCTACCCAGCATTTAGAACTGGTGCTGGGGACACAGAAAGTGCTTAATAAATATCACTATTATTATTACCCCTCCCTCAACACCCAGAAATTATGTACATATCTGTAATTCATTGATTTCATTTATGTCTGTCTCCCCCTCTAGATTTCAAGATCCTTTGTCGGCAGGGAATATGTCTACCAAGTGCTTAGTACAGTGGTCTTTACACAGCGCTCAATAAACACGATTGATAGGGTAGCTGACTTTTACTGAGTATAGCATTGCTATTAAAAGGAAAGAAGCACCTCAGAAATTGCTGGTTTTTACAGGTTTACTTGATTGGCTATTTTGAGTGAGTCCATTAATAGCGCCTTTGGGTGAAGGCAAACAGTGAAGGAAAAGTGACCTCCAGGATAGAAGAAAATTAAGAAATGTGAGAGAATAAGGTTCGTCCAGCCTTACCTCCTGGAAGAGATAAATTACATCCATTGTCTCTCCATGTAATAGTATTGTTTCCTGGATACTTTGAAATTGCAATTTCCCCAGAGTAACTGATGCCAAAGCTTCTGGAAAAACTTCAAAATAATGAATCCAGTCAATCAATCATTGGTCTTTATTGAGCATTTACTGTATGCAGAACACTACTAAGCACTCGGGAGAATACACTAGAACAGTTAGTAGACACAGTCCCTGCCCACAACAAGCTTACAGTCGAATGTAGGAAACAGTAAGGAGCCATTTTCTATAGTGGTTTTGTATCTTCTCGTAGCAGTCTTTGCTGTTAACACTTATAATTCCCTGTGTCGTGTTCTCAACTTTCCAGATTAGTTATTTCGGAGCCTTTTTTATACTGAGTGTGAATATACATAATAACCTGTCATGTTTGCCTGTCATGTTTCTCTAATGAAGATCTCAGGATCCGAGAGGCTTTAATCCAGCTGGATCAGATACAGTATTTGTGTCTCGTCCCATTTTGTTCACCCTTCAAATATTTCAGGTTTTCTCTCCATATCTTTCTCAGGATGCAGTTGTCCTGGGAGTAAAATGTCAGTGCAGAACTTGGCATCCATCCCTATAATGATCTGGATTTATGTTAAAGGGCTAGTTGTTTAGTTATGCTGACTTTTTTTTTTTGGCCCCTATCCCTCACCAGCAGACTACCCTTAGCTTCTCTGCATTTGGTGAAACAAGACCATTATGAGAGAAAAATGAAAATTTGAGGAGAATAATTTCATTTTCGACACCTTTTTCTATTTCTCTAAACTTTGTCTTATTAACCCTGGTAGTTGTTTTCAATAATGCTACATAATTATTAACATACCATAATTTTTATTAACATGCCATAATTCCTGTGACTGAGTTGACATAGGGTAGTGAAGAACTTGGAATATAATTGGGTTGACTTGATGAATTGTAATATTTCTGCAGTCAGTGGAGGTTAGATATATTGAGCTATTATTATTATTATATGCTCCCTGGGCTCTGACACCCCATGTATTTTTTCCTTCTGATAAGGAGAAAGGAATTATTTTAATGTTGATTGTTTGGCCCCATTACTAATTTCATGACTAGTGTCTTTAGTTTGGATTAAAGAAATATAAAGGTGACTTGCTGTATAATGTCTGCATATTCTCTTCCCCTTTCCTCCATGACGTCTCTACTTGGATATCCTGTGGATGCCTCGAATTTAACGTGTCCAAAACAAAACTCCTCATCTTCTCGCCCAAACTCCTCCCTCCCCCTTACTTTTCTGTCGCTGTAGACAGCATCACCGGCCTCCCTGTCTCACAAGCCCCTAACCTTGGTAATATCCTCAATTTATCTGTCTCATTCAACCCAGATATTAAGTCTGTCACAAAATCCTTTCATTTCTTACTGCACAACATCTATGCAATCCACCCTTTCCTGTCCATCCTAACTGCTACACGCTGGTCCAAGCAATTGATCAATCGTATTTATAGAGTGATTACTGTGTGCAGACCAATGTACTGAGCACTTGGGAGAATACACTACAATGGAATTGGTAGACACGTTCCCTAGCCACAGGGAGTTTACAGTCTAGAAGGGGAGACAGACATATATGAATAAATTATGGATATGTACATAAGTGCTGTGGCGCTGAGGGGTGAATAAAGGGTGCAAATCCAAGTGCAAGGGTGATGCGGAAAGGATTGGGAGAGGAGGAAATAAGGGCCTAGTCGGCAAAGGAGTCATGGAGAGGATGGGTGCCTTGCATAAGGCTTTGAAGCGCTCATCATTTCCCACCTCGACTACTGTGGCAGCCTCCTTGATTCCTCCTTGCACCCTCACCTCTCCAATCCATACTTCTGTCTGCTGCCATGATCACTTTCCTGAAAAACCATGCGATCCCTATCTCCCCACTCCTCAAATACCTCCAAATGGTTACCCATCCACCCTCACATTAAATGGAAACTCCTCACCATCAGGATTAAGGTATTCATCAGCTCTCTCTCTCTCTCTCACACACCGCCCCCCACCCACCCCCCCATCAGTTTCCTACTACAGCTCCTACACCTTCCTACTCTCTGTATCTTAATCTCATTTATCGCATCACCAACTCCTTGCCTACCTTCTCTCTCTGGCCCGAACTCCCTCTCACTTAATATCCGACAGACCCACCTTCAAAACCCTCCTAAAATTGCATCTCCTCCAAGTCGCCTTTCCAGACTAAGCCCTTTATTTCTGCCCTTCTCTTTGCATCAACTATGAACTTGGCTGTTTTACCCCTCAAGTACTTTGATATGCACCCCAACCACAAATAGGTAAATATTCTTACATCCTACCATTTCTCTTATCCCTAATCTATTTTAATATCTGTCTCTCCTATAGATTTTAAATTCCTTGTGGTCAAGGATTGTGTCTTCCAACTCTGTTTCGTAAATTCCCAAGCACTTAGTACAGTGATCTGTACACAGTTGGTGCTCAGTAAATACCATTGATTGATTGAGTGGACTTTTAACTGTAAGGAATTACTTAGATGCTGTATAAATACCATAAAGGACTCCAGTGTGTGTATGTTAAGAATGAAATTTGTCACTCATTTTTCATAAAGCTTGAATTAATCATTAAAACATTGCCACCTGTTCTTTGAATCTATGAAAGCCTCCAGGAAAGAAGTATCACATGTAATCTTGATTGAACCTACCGAGTTCTTGTCCCCTGAGATTGTGAAATGCTGGTGATCACAGTGCTTTCTCCTACCTCACCTCGCTACTCTCCTACTATAACCTAACCCACACACTTCGCTCTTCTAATGTTAACCATCTCACTATACTTCTATCTCGTCTCTCTTGCCCCGACCTCTCACCTACATCTTGCCTCTGGCCTGGAACACCCTTCCTTTCATATCTGACAGACCATCACTCTCCCGCCTCCAAAGCCTTATCGAAAGCACATCTCCTCCAAGAGACCTTCCCTGACTAAGCCCTCTTTTCCTTTTCTTCCACTTCCTTCTATGTCACCCTGACTTTCTCCCTTTATTCAATGCCCCCCCGCCTCCAAGCCCCACAGCACTTATGTACAAATCTATAATTGTGTTTGTTTATATAATGTCTGTCATCCCCTCTACACTGTAAACTCACTGTGGGCAGGGAATGTATCTGTTATGTTGCTATATTGTACTCTCTCAAGTGCTTAGTAAAGTGCTCTGCACTCAATAAGTGCTCAAAAATATGATTGACTTATACTGATCTAGCAAGAATGAAATTACCTGAGGAGTTACTCTCAACTTTTGCAGACTACTCCATGTGGATATGAAATCTTTTGGGTCACTATCATCTTTCCAAGTTCCAAGAGTTATTTCAGGGAATTTGAAATAACATAATGTATCAATAGGTAAAAAGCTTAATATAGAGGCCTGAAGTCCTTTGGAAGGTATTTCGCTGTTCCTAATGTATAATGACATGTTGGCTGAAGTTCCAGGGCACTACCAAATGTTGTAAACACGATAGGATAACTACAGTTGTTTTGCAGATCAATCAATTGTATATATTGAACGCTTACTATGTGCAGAGCACTCTACTGTGCACTTAGCGCTGCATAGATGCTGCTGTCCCAGGGAGACCTAAACAGTATTAACATTCTTAAGAAAGCATTCTCACTTCAAATAGAATAAATGTTAAAGACCTGTCAGACGTCCAGAATTGTTATGTTTTCCTCCTTCATTTCTGCCTTTGTTTGCTCTTCTCATTTCATCATAATTATCCATCTTTTTCCCTTTCTCTTGGTCCCTCCCCATTTCTCCCACCCTTTGGGCTGCTTATTTCCCATATGTATTTCCTTTCTTCTTCCCTATTCCTCACTCATTCCATTCTGTCCCAGCTTTCATGGCAGTATTTAGTTCCCACTTCTCATCCTAGCCCCACCTCTGCTTCTCTATGCCTTCTGCCTGCCCAGTCAGGTCACGTTTTCCAGACTCAGACTCTTCCCCCCTCTCCCTTTATCACACCATCCTTTCCCACCATCCGTCCTCACTCGTTTATATCAAGCTTTTCCTGTTCTGGTTGCCATTGGCAGCCCCAGTGTCTTATCCACCCTCCAGTGCTTTACCCTACCCCCTTCTACCTGGCTCCACAAGCCCCAGTCAGCCCCTCTTCTGTATGGATCTTCCTTTGTCCGCTGATTCAAATCAGGCATTCTGCCAGGCAGAACCTCTTTGCTATAATTCAGTCGAAGTATAGGAGAATAGCAAAAGACCACCCCCATGTTTAGTAGTCACTTCATGATTGCTTCTGAATTTGCCAAGATAATGTGAGAGGAATAAAGCCTAAAAAAATTCCAAAAATAGTTTTGGAATTCAGTAAATGGGAGAAATTGTTAACTTGGTATCAGATTCATTATTTGATCTTTAAAGAATGGTTTCTTGCCCCAATTATAATCCTGAGTTTCTCAAGGAGTAGTAAAGATTCGATGACCGGGCTGTCAAAAAAGAGCATGTAGCCATGGAACGCTCCACATATTCAACAGATGTAATGCCCTGAATTGTGGTGCTGTTGGGGTGTATGTATTCAGAACAATAGGAGAAGCAGTGTGGCACAGTGGAAAGAGCCCGGGCTTGGGAGTCAGAGGCCCTGGGTTTGAATCCCGGCTCTGCCACTTGTCTGCTGTCAGACCTTGGGCAAGCCACTTCACTTGTCTGGGCCTCAGTTACCTCATCTGTAAAATGGGGATTAAAAGCTGAACCCCACAAGGGGCAACCTGATTACCTTCAATCTACTCCAGTGCTGAGAACAATGCTCAGCACATAGTAAGCACTTAACAAATACCATAATTATTATTATTATTAGGAGACCAATAAAATCAGTAAATTTTACCACTCACTTGAAAACTAAATCTCCCTAGGCACAGCGATGACGAAGGTGCGTAATGTATAGTGCCTTTCTAGACTTACAAATTGTTTCCTTAATGATTTTTTTCAGGCAGTCTTAATTTGGAATATTATTGGGGAAAGGTAGGAATTCTAAACAAAAATCAAATGGTTCATTTAGTTTTGGTAGACTTGGCAATTATGAAAACTTTAACGCAGTCATTTAAATTCTGAATCTGTATAGCTGATTAATTATCCTCACCAGCAATATTAATTGAGCATCATTTGGACATGTGGCATTCTACAAAGCACCTGAACCAATTAACTAGTCAATCCATAAAATTATTATATCAATTAAACTCTAGGCATCAACGGCTATTGCAATTCTATAACGTTTCCACAACTGAGCCGAGATGATAAATCATCATCAATTAACATTTATTGAAGACTCTCTGGGTGCTTGCCATTCACTGTACCAAGTGTTACAAGGATTTTGCGGTATAAAAAGAAGACCTGCTCTGTCGTCCAGGTTCTTACGCTCAGAAGGAAAGCAAAGTAAATAGAAATGATTTGGATTTAAGCATATAACGTGGATAAGCATATTAATGGGGAAGGGCATGTTGGCAATGTGAACCCAGTGATAGTTTTTCAGAGCTTGCCATGTGCAGGGCATGGTACTGAGATGTTAATTTGTTAATGAGATGTACATCCCCTTGATTCTATTTATCTCTATTGTTTCTGTTTGTCCATCTCCCCCGATTAGACTGTAAGCCCATCAATGGGCAGGGATCGTCTCTATCTGTTGCCAAATTGTCCATTCCAAGCACTTAGTACAGTGCTCTGCGCATAGTAAGCGCTCAATAAATACTATTGAATGAATGAATGGATGAACTTGGTAGTCCTAGTTTGGGCACCGAACTCAAGGGCAGTGGTAGCCCCCTGCCGGGATTCTGTTTGACTAGTTCTAGCTGTCTGGAAGTACGTTCTCCTCGGGACCCCAGAAACTCCATTTCATTCAGGGCCTAGCAAAGGCTGATATAGACAGTATGGCTGCCAGGACTATTAGACAGAAGAAGTAAAGCCTGTGAGTTCTGCCCCATGTCCCTTTTGCGTTTTTCCTCCTTCCAGTCTTCTTGATTTTTTTTCCTCTCTACATTTCCTCTATCTCCCTCTTCCCTTCTCCCCAACCTTTACCCCTTCCTTCTTCTCTCCCCGATCCCTTTTACTTCCCTCCCCCTTTTATTTTCTTTTCCCCTTCCTTATTTTTTTTCTTCCTCTTTATTCTTTTTTTCTTTCTTTCCTCCGCCCCCACTCTGACCCTGCCTCAAACCCATCGAAGATGAGCAGATTTCTGATCACTTACTCTAAACTCACAATCAGTCCCCAAAGCAGGCGGGCTAGTGTTCCCAGAGTAATCTCAACTGTCGGTCTTGGCCCCTCCCGATCCAACCCCAGGCTAAGGGTTGCGAGCAAAATAGGGGACAGGTTTCCAAATGCAGGCAGACAAGAATTTTTCTTCTTCTAGGCCACCATTAGACCCCTTGCTATGGTTCTCTAGTTCTTTCAAATGTTGTATCACAGATCCTGTACTGTAACCCTCACCTTTTTCAGAAACTAAAAACAGCCCTGAAGTATGGGCATTTGCCCTATATAAGATGCGTGTTGATCAAAGATACCTATCTCATTTTTCATAGTTCATAGTGATATTTTAATACCCATGTGGCCCTTAGAACCAAAGGGAAAATATCGCTGGTAGAGTATGAAGGTGCCTTAGATAAGGATTTAAATTAAGTTCTCATTGATAGTTCAGTACAGTTCCTTTCACTGATGACTCAGATCCAGAGAAGCAGTGTGGCTCAGTGGTAAGAGCCCGGGCTTGGGAGTCAGAGGTCATGGGTTCTAATCCCGGCTCCAATGCTTGTCAGCTGTGTGACTTTGGACAAGTCACTTAACTTCTCTCTGCCTAAGTTACCTCATCTATAAAATGGGGATTGATTGTGAGCCCCACGTGGGACAACCTGATCACCTTGTCTCCCCCAGCGCTTAGAACAGTGCTTTGCACATAGTAAGCGCTTAACAAATACCATCATTATTATTATTATCCTTAGCCAAAATCCAAATTCTTTCTTATTCTTCATTAGGGAATGTGCATCGGAAATGTGGGCAACCCAGACATTTCAAATCTCTAGAGTGGCTCCTTCCCCTCTGAGTGGTTGACACGAAACGTATTTTTAAAAGTTGCTTTGATTCTAGGGAATAACAGTTTCCCGTAGAAAAATTCAGAGGCTGGTTTGTATTCTTCACATTCGAAGTCAGATCTAGCTATTTGGGGAGATGGTAATTAGAAATTAGGATTGCACCTATTTCTCTTAATGAAATGTTTCACAAAAATGTCATATGAAATTTCACAAACCACAATAAAATTGATTATTAACTTTTTATCACATTTGTTCGTGGGTAGAAATCTATAGTGGAGAAAGGGCAAGAAAAGATAAATTCAGTAGCGTTAATAGGCAAGCCCTCATTTTTTCCCCCCTTTTTCTAAGCATTACTCTGCCACCAGTGAAGTCTCATTATTTCTAAGTGTCCTAATCAATAAGGTCATGAAAGATTGATTTCAGTAGCTGTCACTGTGTTTATGACAAGGAACATATATAGTCATTTATAGAAGTGGGCAGTAATTCTCTTGTTAACTTGTGAGTCAAAGAATCAGTGGGCTCATCTTAGATGTCGATGGGCGGTGAAAAGAATCTTGAAGATGTCAGTCATTGACAGAGAGGAGGAGACTGACACTGTTAATTGAATTTCCCTGGAGAGAATAAAAATATACCATGATGTAGGGGGAGGAGTAAAGGAGTGGGAACCACACAAGCTGTCTGTGTGTGAGCTGGTTACATTGATTTACCTCTGCTAATGGCCTGGGTTGGATAAAGAATTGCCCTAAGGGAGGACAGAGTTCACTACAATAGCTTCTTTCCACTTACTAAAAGTCTCTCAGACTTAGAAGGAGCAACATGAAAAAAGCACGGGCGGGAAAACAAAATCATTCTCACAAAGCTTTGGAAGTGAAAGAGTAATTGTTTTAAGTTCCGTCGTAAAGACTTTTCTTTTCTTATATTAGAATTGGGATTGAAATAATTTTAACCTTTGACTATCACATTTCACTATATTTTTAAAATACTAAGCTAAGCGCTGCTTTGGGCAAGCCAGTGCCTTTCCATTTACTTCATAATTATCTTTTGTGGAATTTGTGCATGTTAAAAATAATCTCCAGTGCAGTTTTTCAAATGCAGTGGGAAATTATTCATATACCGTGGAGGGCTGTCACCAAAATATAAAACAGAGCTACAGGATGTGAAAAAAGCAGAGTGAAATTCAAATGAAAATTGCGATGTAGTGGTACACTAATGAAAAGTTCTTTTCTCTAGCAAAGTGGTCTAGAAATAATAAAATATAAAAACATCATAAATCCTCAAGCACAGTGCCTAAAGAATTGAGTTCTTGAATGCCATAATTATGATCTATCCTCACACCTTGGAATAAACTTGAATCTTTCTGTACTGCACATAAACAAAGAAAAGCGAAGTATGGCAACCACATACCAGAAATGAAAAATACCTACTCATGAATTCCAAAACCCAGACTATTAGGATTGTTTGGACCACAAAGACCAGAAAGTATCTTATATTAAAAGAGAAATTATTTGCACTTGTTAGGTTCTGTGTTTGCCTGTAGCAGCCTACCTGTGCTTTGTTTTCTGTAGTACGGATATGATGTTTAATGGAGAAATACCCTGGAAATAC
This sequence comes from Ornithorhynchus anatinus, assembly GCF_004115215.2. Taxonomy (NCBI): domain Eukaryota; kingdom Metazoa; phylum Chordata; class Mammalia; order Monotremata; family Ornithorhynchidae; genus Ornithorhynchus; species Ornithorhynchus anatinus. The sequence continues at coordinate 11,582,234 of NC_041732.1, read as the reverse complement.
TATCCCAATAATGCAACTGATTATCAACCACTTTGCAGATTTAGCTGAGCTACCAGAAAACACTCTAAGCTTTCGATCGATCGGTCTATCATTGGTATTTACCGAGCACTTTACTGTGTGCAGGGCGCTGTACTAAGCGCCTGGGAGAGTCCATTGTCACAGAGTTGGTAGCCAGCAAGAGCTTACAGTCTACGGGGGGAGACAGACATTCATCTAGGCAGAACTGTTTCCAGTGATGTACAGGTAGGCAAAGGAATAGAAAAGAGCATCAGGAAAGCCAGTGGTATTGCTGTATCGTCCAACCTTCTTTAGGTCTGTGAGGTCTGAACTCACTATGGGTAATCTGACTCTCTGAACACCATGCAACGGTGTTCTCAGACACACTTAAATACTTGGACAAATCTCCCCTTCATTAGTGCCTTTTGGAATGTAGAGGGTATTATATGTAGTATATGGCCCAGTATTATCTCAAGCTACAGCCCTCTTGAAAGACAGGCTCTAAATTGCAAATCACACATTATTTAAAGTAAGTTGTCTTGGTGCCAATTATATTCGGGGCAAAAAGAGACCTGCTTTTTTTGTTTTTGTTTTTTTTTCCAAAGTGTGTTATTTATAGTAGTATAGTACAGCAGTTTTATAGTGCTTTATAGTTTATAGTATTTTGTAGTTTTATAGTAGTTAAGTGCTTATTTTATACAGAGTATTGTCCTGAGTGCTGGAAAAGAGCCCACAGGTGAGAATGAGACAGTCTTTATCCCTCATGGGGCTTAAATCTATGAATATGTGAGAGAAAGAGGCGACTGGGGACAGACATAATGTCGAATGAAAACAGCCTAAAAGACGAGCGCAAATACACAACATACACAAAATAAAAAAACCAGTAGGGCTCGGTGGGTAGTAGAGCAGAATTCCCGAGCTCGTCGTGGCTTAGAGTCCAAGGCACAGCCATAGCCAAAGCAACTGCTGTTGCAGCCATTAGCCTTCCCGAGGTTTTACGGGGGTCTCGGGCCGCAGGTGTTTTTCCCTTTCCGGCAGGGTGGGAGTTGTCTCCTCCCTGGCGCGGAGGGAAGCCTTTTCCCCGGGAAAGCAGTTGGGAGGGCTGTCCACTGTGGTGTGTGGGGATGGTAGGGCGTGGAGACACCGAAACTGTGCAGCAGTTTTTATTGCCAAGGCCTGACACCCACACAACAGGTTGCGGGGAGAGGTCCTGAGGGGTGGAGATGGAAGGCAGTTTTCTCAGCTTCGGAGGAGAGGGGCCGAGAACGCAAGGGGAGGCTGCAGTTATTGGATGTTCCATCCGGCCACGGTGGGGTCGATCCAAGAAGGCTCGGCCAGGGACGTGCGGAGCGTGTCGGGACCAGGGGGAGGGAAGACAGTTGGCTCGGCCTTGGCTGAGAAGGTCCCAGAAGGCCCGGTGTCGGTAAATGTCAGTATCGTGTTCGTGTGGGTATACTGCAATTCTGATATTTAATAAAGATTGAGGGAATTACATTAATAAATGAGAAGAAAAAGGGGGAGAGTTTAACTTAATTATAATTATTTCAGCTGGAGAAGTCAGAGGTGAGAAGGAATGGTCTGGGAGAGTGAAACCTCCAATCAGGAATGATTAGTGACCTTCAGTACTGACTCTTCATCCTGGAGAACCTGGGCAGAGGAACTTATTATACTTGAAAATGATTTGGGCAGTGCCACTCACACTCTCACACCTTCCAATCGTGAGTTCTTTCGAGCCGAGAATGCAGTGAGCAAATAGGTAGCCTGGGTTAGCGCAAAGGGAGAAATGCACCCAAATGTTTTATGAGGGTATTTTTTTGTTTGTTTGAATATCTGGGGTTTTTTAGGTGCCAGTCTGCCAGAGAATGACATATGAACTATTTTGTCTCTTCCTGGGGAGTCTCTTGGGGGCCTTTTCCTGCCATCGTAGCCTAAAAGAAGCTCCCTTTGAAGAGTGAAAAAGAAGATTTAGCGTTGCAGAAGAGGACAGACTAGGTGAAATAATGGATGTTTTCTGCTCCTTCTTTTGGTTTTCTTGTTTTTTCACAAAGTTTCAGCATTAGTGGACTCTTTTAAATGGCATAGGCAGTGATAGGAACCTGGAGGAGATGGCAGCAAGGGATTGGGGAAGATGGACCCAGGAATGCTGAGGGTGGGAGGATGAGAGGACAGAGCCAGTCATAAGGGTTCCATTCTGCCAGTTTTCCCAAGCTCCCATCCTGAGATGGGAAGTGACCCTGTCATTGGAACCTGGGGGAAAGCTCCACTTAACTCCCCAACTTCTCCTCTAGTGAGTCTCTGTTAGATTTTTGCATTTTTCAAAATATCACTAACACTGTTCCAAACCACAGGATAAAAGTTAAAGCAGAGTGGGCTAGTGGATAGATAATGGGCCTGGGAGTCAGAAGGTACTGGGTTCTAATCCCAGTTCTGCCACTTGTCTGCTGTGTGATCTTGAGTGAGTCCTTCAATTCTCTGTGCCTCAGTTACCTCATCTGCAAAATGGGGATTAAGACTGTGAGCCCCATGTGGGACTTGGACCTGTCCAACCTATCTTGTATCTACCCCAGCGCTTAGTATGGTACCAGGCACAAAGTAAGTACTTAAGAGATGCCATTAAAAAAAATATACCAGGTTAATCACCGATAGCGGTTATTCAGATTTCCTCTAGATATTTGTTTATCACACATGGTAATACTTGTAGATCTAACACCTCAAATGTAAATCAAACAGAGGAAAGGGAGGGAAATGAAATTCAAGCACATAAAATTAAATTTCTTTGGTCTGAGCACCTGTATTCTAGCTCAATGAATCAATCAGTGGTACTTATTGAGCGCTTCCTGTGTGCGGAGTACGGTACTAAGTACTTGAGAGAATACAGTGTAACAGAGTTGGTAGACACGTTCCCCAAGTGGTAGACATGTTCCCTGCCAACATGGACTAACAGTCCTGAGGCTTAGATATTTACAGCCCAGCAGTGAGGACGACGAGGAGGTGGAGAAAATAAGCCACTCCTCTAATGTGTTTTAAACTACCTTCCTAAGTGGTTGGTTTCACATATACAGGCTTCCTGTTGTCAGAGACAGCCTCCAAGAACTTCTACATCCCAGAAGATTCTGGGAACTGAAATCCTAGGAAAGGGGAATGTTTACTAGAATAAGCTTCTACTCATTAAGTCCCTTTAGTTCCACCTTCCATTTGAATCGGGTGGCCATTCATTGGTGACATTTAATATGTAGGTTGAATGAGAGAGTTGAGTCAAGAATAATGCCAACATTATAGGCTCGTGAGGAAGGAGGGTGTCGGTACTCTGTACAGTGATGGGAACGTCACTGAGAGGACAGTGTTTAGGAAGATAGGGGTTCTGTTTCAAATGTGTCAAGTATGAGGTGTCAACTGGACATTCAGTTAGAGATGTCCTGAAGACAGGAGGAATTGCTAGACTGCAGAGAAGGAGATAGGTCAGATTGGAAAGGTAGATTTGGGAATCATCCCCATAGAGGTGGTCGTTGAACCCATGGGAGCGAATGAGTTTTCCAAGGGAGTGGGTGTCAATGGAGAATAGCAGTGGACCCAAGAACTGAGCCATGGCGGGAGCTCCCACTGTTAGGGTTGAGAGGCAGAGAAGGAGCAGCCAGAGAGATAGGAGGAGAACTAGGAGAGGACAGGGTCAGTGAAGCCAAGGTTGGATAATGTTTCCAGGAGAAGGGAAGAGTCTACAGTGTGGAAGGCAACTGATGGGTCGAGGAGGATTAGGATGGAGTAGAGGCCATTGGATTTCGCAAGGTGATTGATGATCTATGAGAGAGCAGTAATCGTTCCTCAGAAGGCAGCAATTTCCCGAGGGCCAAGGGGTCTCCCTGACCCTTCTTCTACTCCTCTTTGATTTTCCCATAGGCTGGCTCTCTCCCCAGACATTTTGCTGATCCTCTTGGGGAGCAGCTGGTTGGATGTTGATTGATCAAAAATCCCTAATGCAAGCACAGGAGTTTCTAATAGCCAGCATCCTATAATCGATTTTTATAGCATCAGCAAAATCGATCCATCATATTTATTGAACGCTATTTGCAGGGGACTATACTAAGTGCTTGGGAGAGTACCATACAACAGATTTGACAGTCCCATTCCCTGTGCATAATAAGCTTACAAAGTCTAGAGCAAGACTACTTAGTGCATGTTATTACTGAAGACAGAGTCATCACGCTAGAATTGTATGGGAAGATATTCAAGTGAGAGGAGTTTTAAAGGAGCATATTTGAGCACCAATCTTGAGCATCATTTTACTTTCCTAAAATACTGTTCTGGCAGCAGGTTTTAACAGACAGGCTTTTAGAGTTGATGTATAGTTGAGGCATATCGAATATGTATTGATGCTGCTCGAGTCTGATCCTGGTTTCTGTTCCAAAAGGTGTATGGGTATGTGACTCAGAAAATCCCCCATTCCCTTTTATGATATTTTTATTATCATTCATGGTATTTGTTAAGCACGTATTATATACTAAGCACTGGGGTAGATACAAAGTTGTCAGCTGGACACAGTCCCTGTCCCACATAGGGCTCTCAGACTTAATCCCCATTTTACAGGTGAAGTAACTGAGGCCCAGAGAAGTGAAGTGACTTTTCCAAAGTCACACAGCAGACAATTGGCAGAGCTGCAATTAGAACCCAGCTCCTTCTGAATCCCAGGCCTGCCTGTACTCTATCCACCAGCCCATGCTGCTTCTCTTTTTATAGCATCGTGGATGTTCAGACACACCACTGAGCCTCACTCCGCACCATAGATTGAACATTACAATCAAGATGTAAAATCGTAGCTCAGGTTTTAAAGCAGAGAATGTATGGATGTTGCATACTGAGCTAAAAGTTTCTTAGCAACAGAATGAGCTGTTAACACTCTTTCCCTATTTACCACGATTGCTTGTCGATATAGTATTGAATTTACAAAGGAAAACTACAGTCATCGTCTCACCCTTATTGTGTGCTAAATATGGAAATCTCCAAAAAGAAGTAAGACTACCTACAGGAAAGAAATATGTAGGTATATTTAGAATTTAATACAAAATGATTTCCAGAGTAATCTAAAAGGGTTTTTGCCTTCTCTTTTGAATAGAATGGAGGGAGGGGGAAAAAAGGAATTGAGTAATTTCATCAAACAGTGGTATTTACTGAGCACTAACTATATGCAAAACACTGTACTAAGCACTTGGGACAGTCCAATACAGCAGAGTTGGCAGACACAGTCCCTGCCCGCAACAAGCTTACACTTGGTTTGAGGGTGGTTTTTTTTTTTTTTACATTTACATTGAGTCCCCAAGCTCAAAGTTGAGTTCAGTTTCAAGTAAAAGTCATGTTAATAGCTCTTCTCTAATTTCTTATTTTTGTCTTTTATTTTTCAAAATTGCTCAAGTATGCTTTAACTGACGACAGTATCTTTGATGTGTGTTTCTTGAGACTGATGTACAACACTTATGACCTCCAAAAGCTGCTCCCTCGGTGACCACTAATGGTTTATTTAGTGTCAAACAAGATTTTTGTTTTCTTGATTTTAGATAAATTTGCAGCCCCCTGCTTCACCAGTCATGATGTCAGTTATTTACATTTCAGTAAAATGTTTGTCGTAACTTTCAAATACAGGGGAACTGTAGACAGACGGTGTTTATCACATAGTAGAGACTGTCAGAAATAGTTGGCCTCAACATTACAGAGTCAAGCCCAGTATTTACATTTTAATCTACAAACTGTCAGGCCTGCTCCCTATAGTGACCAATTGCTACAAGTGAAGATTAATAAATCAGAATTTTTACTAGGTATTGGATGTTGCTGTGTATTAGTCTTATCTCAAAATGTACTTTTCAATGACTGACTCTCACAAAGAGGCAAACAGAATAGTGGAAAGTCAAAGAAAAGGGATACTTTTGGTAAATTGTCTTACCGCGGAAGTGAAATGTCAGGCATCTCCTGAGAATTTGCAAATTGGTTTTGTTGAACCCCGTCAGTTCAATGGTATATCGAAAGGCTATTTTATATTCTCATTCAATCGTATTTATCGAGCACTTACGGGGTGTAGAGTACTGAACTGAGCACTTTGGAAGAATACAATATATCGGAGTTGGTAGACACGACCCCTGCCCACAGCAAGCTTATAGTCTATTCACTAGATAGGTCTGTAAACACTAAAGCATAATGCAATTCTCAAGGGAAAGAGAAAACTAACAGTAATTTGTTTCACAGCAAGTTCCTAGGATGTTCCTAAAAAGGTCGTCTTATGCTGCTAAGAGGAAAAGAAGTGATGTAAATAGTTTGAATTGTGCTCGAAAGATGCCTATAGATCACATAAAATGTACTTTTCAGCAGAATCTCATTAATTGGTGCTACTTCTTTGTAAAAGCCTTGTCGAAGAGGCACCGAGACTTGTAACCTAATATATTTGGGGGCAAGTAAGAAATTGAGTGGTTGTTGAAATTTTTAACAAAGATCAACATATAATCTGTTGTCTGCAGTTGAACCCAAGTACTAAAGCTCAGTGCCATCAAATGCATCATCACTCTGGTGCTAGGAAATATTGAGAAAATATTTAGGGGTGGTAGATTTTGCTGCCATCTAAATCTGGCGTACTGCTATGAGGATATGAATGTGAAGATGGATGGGCCGTGTGGATGGAGAGAAGGAAGATGTAAGGGGGTGGAGTGTTTGAAGGATGGGAAGGTTGTATGGATTGATAAGTGATTGTATATACTAAAAAGTGCTTTAAGTGCTAAAGAAGAAAAGCAGTATATAAATATATGGCAATTATGTTATTTATTTTAAGATGTTTTTATTGCACTCTACTTACTCTCTCAGGGAATAGATATGGTAAAATGTAGCATCAATTAAAACATTTTTTGACATTGCAAAGGAATGATTAAGAAAAGAGAAAAGCTTAATTATAGTTGTCTCATCATCCCACCCATTGGAGTAAAGAAACCTCATCTTCCCACCCCTTCCGAGTAGATCTGAGAACGTAACCTGACGGTCGACAGACCCGTGGCTGCTTCACTGGAGCACGAAAGACAGTGAATTCCAGGGACATGAATGCACGAGCTGTTCACTGGATATACACTGCCTCCAGGTCCCAAAAAGTGTGTCTTACAAATGTCTATCACCCATTCGCTCTTTCAGAGGAGGAGAGATAGTGGCCGTGTCTAAAATGGTGTATTTTGGAGTTGATGGGGGAAGGGCACCTCCATTGGAAATAGTCATTTTTAATAGAGTTTGCAAAAGTTAAAAACAAACATTTGCAGGAATCGCCCCAGTCACAGGCAAGGACCAACCCCCAGGGCCTGACTTCCATAAGCTGGGTCAAGGCAGCGCAAAGCCAGTCTGGCCATTTTGGACTGGTTTAAATGGTCCAGCCCACTCAACTAGAAAGCTTTTCATTTTTGAAAGAGTCTGCTGTGCAAAAACTAAACTGCCATGTAAACGGAAAGCGAGCCTCGGCTGAAACACAAGCGTTCCGTGATGCTCGTGCCTCAGTATTTAGGCATTCTGTCATGTGCACACTGTCTTGTGGATTATGGGACTGCAAACTCCCAGAATCCAGTGAGATAATTATAATAATAATGGTATTTAAGCGCTAACTATGTTCCAGGCACTGTTCTAAGCGCTGGGGTGGATACAGGCAAATCAAGTTGGACGTAGTCCCTGTCCCATGTGGGGCTTACAGTCTCAACCCCCATTTTACAGATGAGGTAACTGATGCACAGAGAAGTTGTGACTTCCCCAGAGTCACAATTGTTGTGGTATTTATTAAGCCCTTACTATGTGCCAGGCACTGTACTAACTACTGAGGTGGATACAAGCAAATTGGGTTGGACACAGTCTCTTTCTTGCTTGGGGCTCACAGTCTTATTCCCCATTTTACAGGTGAAGTAACTGGGGCACAGAGAAGCAAAGTGACTTGCCCAACGTCACATAACAGAAAGTGGCTGAGCTGGAATTAGAACCCATGACCTTTTGACGCCCAGGGCCATGCTCTTTCCACTACGCCATGCTGCTTCCCTATGATGACAATTGCCAAAGCCCTTGAGAAGCAACGTGGCCTAGTGGAGAGAGCACGGACCTGAGTTCTAAAGCCGGCTCTGCCAATTATCTGCTGTTTGTCCTTAGGCAAATCACTTAACTTCTCTGTGCCTCAATTTCCTTGCCTCAATTTACTCAACTGTAAAATGCAGGTTCACTACCTGTTCTCCTTCTTACTTACACTAGGAGCCTCATGCTAGACAGACACTGTGTCCGCAGCGTGGCTCAGTGCAAGAGTCCGGGCTTGGGACTCAGAGGTCTTGGGCTCGAATCCCGGATCCGCCTCTTGTCAGCTGTGTGACTGTGGGCAAGTCACTTAACTTCGCTGTGCCTCAGTTACCTCATCTGTAAATGAGGATTAACTGTGAGCCTCACGTGAGACAACCTGATTACTCTGTATTTATCCCAGCGCTTAGAACAGTGCTCTGTACATAGTAAACACTTAACAAATACCAACATTATTCATCAATTTGTAAATATCCCAGTGTTTAGAGCAGTTTTTGACACATAGCAAGTGCTTAACAAATACCATGAAAAAAACAAAAAACCTCTGGAATTGAGTAAATCATTTCAGTTCTAACTAGCTGTAATAGTTTGAAAAAAATATTGTAGCTCATAATCTGTACTCACTAATCTGGAGGATCTTTGCGTGTAATGACGTCACACAACAAAATAGTTCCATTACTCTAAGTAGAATGAAATATCAATTTTTTAAAAATTTTTTAAACATTTCCTTTTCTGTAGAACGATAGCAGAGTCAATCAACTGGACATGCATTTGATTGTTAGTTCCTTAAGAGCCGTGAATAAGCTATAGTGTTTTATATGTAGCGGGCACTCAATAAATGCTGTTGATTGAGTGAATGCTGGTTTTAGAACCTCAACACTCATCTATTAAACAATCTATACAGTTATGACAAGATGACAGTTGCAATTAATCAATTAAATGTCCCTTATTGTGGAGCGAAAACTAGGCTGCCTCCATTTAAGCTTGTGAGTCTGGGGTTTTTTTCCCAAATAGTGTTGATTTTATCCCCTGAAGATCCTGCCATTCTATTTAGTAACCTAAGTGTAATTGGCCTGGCAGTTAATCTAATATGTTTGAAAGAGGAATTTCAGAATGTTTGCACACCATTTAGTGAAGTTAATTACCATCCCCGGGATAGAGCTTATTGGGGTAACGGCCCTAGGTTCTCCACCTTCAACTTCAAGTTGTGGGGTTCGAGACCCAGCACACACCGAGCAGAGGATGCACATAAGTTTTAATTGTGTAAATTCTGTAAAAACAATTTACTGTGGGTAGTAAGGCCATAACCAGCTCTGAAAGGAAGGTTTTAGCTTTTTGCACTAATACTCAAATGCAGAATTTCTGAGCAGAAGGGAGTGCATGGTTGGGACTAGGAACCAGGGTAGGAACTTCTAGAGCCTGCAACCTTTCGTATCCATTAATGATCTAAAGCCCCGATTCAAGCAACGTGACTTAGTGAAAAGAGCACAGGCTTGGGAGTCAGAGGACGTGAATTCTAATCCCGGCTCCTTCACTTGTCCGCTGTGTGACCGTGGACTAGCCACTTGACTGCTCTGTGCCTCAGTTCCCTCATCTGGAAAATGGGGATAGGATTGTGAGTCCCACGTGGGGCAACCTGATTACCTTGATTACCCAGCCCTTAGAACAGTGCTTGGCATAGAGTAAGCACTTAACAGGTGTAGTGGATAGAAGCAGATCGGGTTGGACACAGTCCATGTCCCACATGGGGCTCCTAGTCTCGATCCTCATTTTAGAGATGAGGTAGCTGAGGCACAGAGAAGTTATGCAACTTGCCCAAGGTCACACAGCACATAAATGTTCCTTCCCCTTGCAGCCATTTGGTGCAGAACATGGCGACAGCCTTTTTCTGCCGTACTGATGGCAGGAACTGCGGCTAGCTGGCAGCATGCAGTTACTTCTGTAATTTTTCTGCTCCTCTTGCCACTGCTTCACGCCATTCTGCCTCTGGCTCCCACCAAAATGGTCCTTCTCTTGACCTGGCTTGCGTCTGTCTGTAGTCCCCATCTGCTTTTTTCTTCATTTTATTTCTCTCCTAATCACCGTCTTCTATCACCCCCTGTTTAGAACAATAGCCGCATCCCCCTGGAAGGCACTTTGAGTTTCAGAAAATCTGGTCATTTCAGCTATTATCGGCACTCCTGGTCTCTTAAGCACTCTAAAAGATTATTTCCTTCATTTGTCACAGATTTAAAAAAAGGGAAACAGACTCTTTAACCAAAGCCTTCAAGGGAGTTGAAAGTGGAACTGCTTTTAAACAAATTTAATTCAGGCTATATTTATTGTATTTACGCTGCCTGTCAATCATTTGTAAAAATGGTAAAACTTGAGACAGGCTAAAATGTGGAATTTTAAAAAGTAGCTCTCCTTTCTTAAGCCCAATTTTTCAAATAACATCTCATGAATGCCAAGGTTTAGTGCCAAAGAGGTTCATTTCTTGTGTATATTTCAACAGTGGCTAACTACTATTGGGTTCATTCATTCATTCATTCAGTGCATTTACTGAACACTTACTGTATGCAAAACACTGCACTTAGCACTTTGGAGAATACAATATAAAAACAAACACATTCCTGACCACAAGGAGCTCACAATCTAGAGGGGGATAAAAGTATTAATATAAATAATAAATTACAGATATATACGTATGTGCTGTGAGGATGGGAGGGAGGATGAATGAAAGAGCAAGTTAAAACAACATACCATTCCTTTCTTTGAAATTTAGAATTGCAAATGTTCTTTATTTTCATAGGGCTTTGTATTGGGATAATCAGTGAGTTATTGGTAAAATTGCAAGTATTGATCCTGGACCCTACTCTTGCAAGTAGATGTGACATATGCAGCCCAAAATAGGACAGATTGTTCTGCTTATATAAATTTTTCCATGTGAAATGATCATTTACACTTCTGGTCCTGAAATTTGGGGACTGTTATTCCTCCAAAGTTATGGTCTATCTATTTCAGAGATTGCTACATTTAATAGGTAGTCGGTGATTTTACATGTGAAAATAATAAGATATTTAGAATTATTTAGGAAAAATGATATTGAAGATACATTTGTTATATTAAATTTCAACTAATATTATGTACTGTGTAGCCTAATTTAGTTAATATGGATATTGTGTAAATTACTTGTCAGAAATACATTACATTATTTTCTTCTTTTTTTAGTGGTATTTGTTCAGTGCTTACTATACACCAGGCACTGTACTAAGCACTGGGGTATACACACGCTAATCAGGTTGGATACCGTCCATGTCCCTCCTGAGGCTTATAGCTCACAGTCTTTATCCCCATTTTACAAATGAGGGAACAGACACAGGGAAGTTTAGTGGCTTGCCCAAGGTCACACAGCAGACAAGTGGTGGAGCTGGGATTACACCTTAGGTCTTCTGACCCCCAGACCCAAACTCTATCCACTAGGCCATGCCACTTCTGCTAAATTTGCACAAAATTCTTGTCAACACAAAACATCCAAGAATTAAATCCCATTTCTTAAAGTAGTAAAACATATTACGTACTTACGAATAGAGTATGAATAAATTAGCTCTATTATGGCCAAAATCAGTGATAAATTGGAAGATCGTTATCTGGGAATGTGCTGAGAAGAAGATTCTGAGATGATGGGATAAAGTTTTTGGGAGTTTTGGTTTTTGGTTTTTTTTCCCCAATATCTTTGCCTGCTTACCTTCAGGTTCTGGAACATGCCTACCAAGTCTGTTACTTTGAATTCTCCCAAGTACTTAGTACAGTGCTCTGAACCCAGTAAGTGCTCAATAAGTGCACTGATTGATTGACTGGTGGATACTGTAGGAATATAATCAAGTACTAAATCAAGTACTTCTGGAAACCATTGTGGCTTTAATAGCTTTGGGAATATAATTTGGGGTATTTTTTCAGAATATCATGTTTAAAATGGACTATTTACTTGTTTAGAATCTCAAGGCAAAATTTAATGTGTACTCAAGTGGCATGACTTGTGATCTGAGATCTGTTTGATATGAAAATCCACATTAACATAGGCAAAGCATTCATCAGGTAATCACTGACAGCTCTGAATTTGATATACTATGCCTAGTTAATAAATAGTCACTTAAACCTCATTTTAACAAAAATCACTGACATTTCAGATAGCTTGTTTTGAGTGGAAAAGAAAAGCATTTTCATAATTTCAGTACCTTATAAAACATGAAAGTATCTTTTCTTCAGCAACAAACATTTGTGTGCCTACAAACTGCATGCCTTTTTCAAAGTTATTTCAAAACATTTACCATATGTTAGGGAGCCTTGAATTTGCCAGCTAAAATTAATAAAAAATGCGGGTTTTGTAATACAGTTTTTACGCAAAGGAATTTAAGGGCATTCTATCCTGGATAAGTAGATTATAATATGGGTGCATGCATATCTTTACAGTAGAACACAGACACACACATAAGTTATATAAGCCAAACTTTTTGCCTTCATTAATCTTTTCATTGAAATCTTCTCATCAGATATTGTTCTGAAATAAGGCTCGAAAACTCATGAGTAAGCACCTGAATTAAGGAAAATGAAGCATGTGCTGGTAAATGCTCAGATTTTCATGTAAATTCAATTTAAAATTTGATTAACTAAAAGCTGATTTAACTGGATTTTAAATTGCCTATAGCTAGCAACAGTATTTTCAATTATGCCATATGACTGTTTAATTCTTAAAGTGTCTATCTGAAAAGTATTATAACTGCACATTTGTTGGAAAATCTTTACAATCTATCAAGCAGTGCCACTCACAGGCTGCCTGGATTATGATAACTGCCCATTGTGGGAAAGAAACAATGTTCAGAAGAAAAGTGGTGGAGCCGGTCAAATGCACATTCTACTGTCTTGCAAATAAATACCGCAGGAAAATAATATCCATTTCCTTTAATATCCCATACGGTAAGGCCACTTGTGTTTCTGACTGATGGCAGGCAACTCGAAGCCTCGCCCGGTTCCTTAAAATGTTGTCAACGTAAGCATGTGGTCTACATCCAGAAGTGGTCAATTTCACAGGTTTTGCAACCACAGCAAAGGAAGAATTTTTCCTATTTCCAGTTACTAAGGGATTCAGAAAACATCACCCAACTTCTCTATTTAGTGGAAGAAAGCTGTGTTACAGCAAAATGTCGCATGGTAACAATGCAATGGCCGGATCATACAGTGTGTTTACTCTAACTGGAGAGTGCTTAAGAAGGCTTTTCCTGTAAGTTAAGCAAGAGAGCCCCGTAAATCTACCCACTTGCTTAACGTATCCCAAGTTTTTTGTGAATGTTTAAAGAGGAAGGTGGCCAGAAAAAAAAGAAATCGAAAGCTCAAAGATTTCACCCAGTCCGCCTGAATCAAAACGGTCAAATATCGAATTGGGTATTCACTAATTAGCTGGTGATTTTGAGCATCGGTGTTTAACTTCGAGTGAAGAGCATTCATATCGCGGAAACACTTTGTCAGTGGAAACCTAAGTGGCGATGGTCCCTTTTTGACGTTGGGTTAAGATCTTGTACTCCCCCCAGTCTCTTCTTACCTCTCAGACCACTCTTCCTCTGTCTTTTTCCTGACTCTTCTTTTTCTCTTTATTTTTTTTTGTCTGGGCATCCCTCAAGCTCAGCCCCAGTCAATCAGTGGTATTTATTGAGCGCTTGCTGCATACAGAGCACTGTACTAAGTGCCCGTATCCTTCCCTCTTTATATTGTCTTGGGAATCATTTGAACTCATATCAACAATCAAGACTGGTATTTCCTTCTGCCTCAGATATTTCCCCTGGAATACTCCACCCCTAGCTGAAGCTCAATGTCTTTTCCCTCCCAAACCTCTATCTCCTATTTTTTTAATGGTATTTGTTAAGCACTTACTAAGTGTTGGGATAGATACAAGATTATCAGGTCCCAAATGGGGCTCCCTGTCTAAGTAGGAGGCAGAATAGGTACTGAATTCCCATTTGCAGTTGAGGAGACTGAAGTGCAAAGTAATTTAGTTACCTGTCCAAGGTCACACAGCAGGCAAGTGGCAGAGATGGGTTTGGAAGTTGGGCTTCTGGCTCCCAGGCTTGTGCTGTATCCACTAGGCCATGCTGCTTCCCTCTCTTAATTTATCTCTCTCCGTCAACTATTTCACTCTCCTCTCAGTCATTCGATTAATCAGTAGTAGTTACTGAGTACCTTCTTTGTCGTGAGCACTGTCCTAATCCATAAGTACAATTGAGGGGTTGCCAGTCTATTGGAGAAAGCACATTTAATTCATTATCATATTTATTGAGCATTTACTGTGTGCAGAGCACTGTACTAACCGCTTGGAAAGTACAATTCACCTAATATTAGTAGTTTACTGTTCCTGAGGAAGGGAGAAATGTAGACACACAACTAAGATTGAAAGAAGAAGAAACAATGGATCAGAATTAAGTAAACAAACAGATAAAATACTTGGAGTACCTAGATTGGTGCTTTCGCGCATGTGTATAACCCATTCTTCCATAATGCCTGCTTTCATTCTGCTAGGGAACATTCTTCCGACCACCCAGCTGAATGGGTGCGATGAGATGTGTGGCAATGGGAGAAATGGGTTTTGTGCATCTGAATAGCAACAGACATGAATAGAAGCACACCCTAGGATGCAGTGGAGTCTGTTCCTCTAAAATATGCTCAACTCATATGATAAATGAGGATCCACTGCAAAAAATAAAATACCTTCAAAAATATAAAATTCCTTTAAGCTTTATATTCTGTGGCATTAAACATCACTGAACTATCATTCAGTCTTTAAAGTTTTTCAAAGCATTGCATCTCGTTAACTAAATAAGGAGTTTTAATATGATTTTGAGTCTTAGGCTGCAGACATGGAAGCTTTGCTCACTTTGGTAGCTACTTCTTTTTTTAACTTTAGTGAAGAATCTGTCCATCTGAGACAGCAGCCTTCCCTTATTGACTTTACAGGCTAGAGGCAGGGGCAGACAGACAGAATAAATAAATAAATTACAGGTATGTACATAAGTGCTGTGCGGCTGGGAGAGGGGATGAACAAAGGGAGCACGTCAGGGTGACGCAGAAAAGAGTGGGAGAAGAGGAATGCGGGGTGGGGTCGAAGGCCTCTTGATGGAGATCTGCCCCCAGTAAGGCTTTGAAGCGGGGGAGAGTAATTGCCTGTCAAATTTGAAGAGGGAGGACGTTCCAGACCACAGGCGGGATGTTGGCAAGAGGTCGGTGGCATGCTAGATGAGATTGAGGCACAGAGAGAAGGTTAGCAGTAAAGGAGAGAAGTGTGTGGACTGGGTTATAATAGGAGGGTAGGTAGCTGAGGTAGGAGGGGGGAAGGTGATGGAGTGCTTCCAAGCTGATCGTGAGGAGTTTTTGATGCTGAGGTGGATGGGTAACCAATGGAGTTTCTTGAGGAGTGGGGAAACGTACTGAGTGTTGTGGAAGAATGATCCGGTCAGCCAAGTGAAGTGTGGATTGGAGTGGGGAGAGACAGGAGGCTGGGAGGTCAGCAAGGAGGCTGATGCAGTAATCCAGGAAAGATAGAATGAGTGATTGTATTAACGCAGTAACAGTTTAGATGAAGAGGAAAGGGCAGTTTTAGCGATGTTGTGAAGGTGGGACTGACAGGGCTTATTGATGAATTGACTGTGTGGGTTGAGTGAGAGAGGGGAGTAAAGGATAATGTGAAGATTGCAGGTTTGGGAGACAAGAAGGATGGTGGTGCCTTCTGCAGTGATGGGAAAGTAAAGGAGAGGACCGGGTTTGGGTGGGAAGATAAGGAGCTCTGTTTTGGACATGTTAAGTTTGCGGTGACTGGAGGACATCCAAATAGAGATGTATTGAAGGCAGGAGGAAATTCTAGGTTGTAGAGAGGGAGAGAGATCGGGGCTGGAGGTGTGGATTTGGGTATCATCCACGTAGAATTGGTAGTTGAAGCCATGTGGAGTGAATGAGTTCTCCAAGGGAATGGATGTAGATGGAGAATAGCAGTGGATCCAGAGCTGAATCTCGAAGGACCCCCACAGTTAGGGGATTGGTGGCAGAGGTGGAGCCTACAGAAGAGACTGAGAATGAGTGGCCAGAGAGATGAGGAGAACCAGGATACAACAGTGTCAGGGCAGCCGAGATTGGATAATGTTTCCAGGAGAAGGGGGTGGTCAACACTGTCAAAGGCAGCTGAGACGTCGAGGAGGATCAGGATGGAGTAGAGGCCATTGGATTTATCAAAAAGGAGATCACTGGTGACCTTTGAGAGGGAGGTTTCTGTAGAGCGAAGGGGACAAAAGCCCCCTGTTATGATTGGACTACTGGGTTTGGTCTGTTAAGACTGGATGACTTCTTTCTATGTCTTGGGCTCAGAAAGGGCAGTGAAAGCCACATAAGTCAACATGAAAAAAATGAGTTGAATAGAAGACTGTTCACGTTGAATATGTGGGTATTGGAATTTGCCATATTACCCAAAATATCCATCAACTATAACACATAGAAAAAAGGTTATTAAACCCGAAGTATAAGGGTTTGCCTCAATTCAGTCCAACTAAACTTAATTTGATGGGCAGGCTGCCTTTTTGTCTATCACTTGCTAGCCTATCTTGGCTTCTTAAGGCATAATGAATCTTACTCCTCTTTAACTGCGGAGCACCTTCTTACCCTTTTTTTCGTATCTGTAAAGTGCTATGTTCCAGGCACTTTATGTACTAAGCGCCGGGTAGATTCAGGGTAATCAGGTTGAACAGTCTTAATCCCTATTTTACTGATGAGGTAACTGAGGCACAGAGAAGTTAAATGGCTCACCCAAGGTGGCACAGCATAAAAACGGTGGTCAGGATTAGAACCTGGGTCCTTCCGTCTCCCAGGCCTGTTCACTAAGTCCGTGCTGGTTCTCATGAAGTCTTTCTGTTTGTGTCTCCAGAATTGACCTACTCACTTCATCTTTAGGAAGGCAGCATGGCAGGGTGGTTTAGTGGGGAGATCTTGGAATTAAGACATCAAGCTCCCTGGATTCTTGTCCCAGCTCTGCCACTGGCTTCCTGTGGGACACTGGGCAAATGACTTACCCGCTCTGGGCCTCAGTTTCCTTATCTCTGTAAGGAATATAAGAAAGCTACTCTTCCTATATCTTAGGTTGGGATCCCCATGAAAGACTGTCCTGTTGGATGATCTCACTGTCTTCCCAGCTCTTGAAACAATGCTTTGTCCCAGAGCAGTACCAGAATTAGAGATTATACCCCACCCATATATTATTTCTGGACCCTTTGGAGTATACTTTTTAAACCAATGCAAAAATGTGGTTTGATTTGCCGAAATGAGATTGTATAGTTCATCGACTGTATCTAGCTCTCCCTCCCTAGACTGTGAACCCAGCATGGCATAGTGGATAGATATCGGGTCTGGGAGGCAGAAGGTCAAGGGGTCTAATCCTGGCCCCGCCTCCTGTCTGCTGTGTGACCTTGGGCAAATCACTTCGCTTCTCTGTGCCTCAGTTACCTCATCTGAAAAATGGGGATTAAGACTGGGAGCCCCTTGTGGGACAGGGACTGTATAATAATAATAATGTTGGTATTTGTTAAGCGCTTACTATGTGCAGAGCACTGTTCTAAGCGCTGGGGTAGATGCAGGGTAATCGGGTTGTCCCACGTGGGGCTCACAGTCTTCATCCCCATTTTACAGATGAGGTCACTGAGGCACAGAGAAGTGAAGTGACTTGCCCACAGTCACACACAGCTGCCAAGTGGTGGAGCCGGGATTCGAACCCATGACCTCTGACTCCCAAGCCCGGGCTCTTTCCACTGAGCCACGCTGCTTCTCTATCCAACCTGATATCCTTGTACTTGCCTCAGCTCTTAGTACAGAGCTTCGTACATCGTAAGCACTTAACAAAAACAATTTTATGTGTGTTTATATGAACATGCATAAAGTTATTTTTATATATAATGTATATATATACATATACATATACACACAGAGAGATATGTATATACATATAGGCTAATGAGAAACTATCAGAAACATAGTTTATTAGCCAATGATTCTCACTCCAGTAGACAGCTGTTTGAATCCAAACTTGCCCATTCCTATCGTTTTTCTCCATTATTTTATAGATGTTTGTCTTCTGCTTTCTTCATGAATAACTTATAAAGAGATTTTCAAATCCTTTAACTATAAACACGGCTGGTAGTATGATGGCTGGAGTTTAAATTTGTCCACTTGGACACAATTTTTCTTCTTTTTCATTAACAGAATCCTAGTTGTACAATATATACAGTTTAATGAATTTGAGGAACAGATTTTTCAAAATACTTAAAGATATTTTTTCCGATTCATCTTCTGGAAAAGTCTGTTGGAAATTCAGTGTGGACTGTAACTTCGTGTCAATATTTATTTGCTTATGGACCTGCTAAACGTTGGTGGTTTATAACCTAGTTCACTCAAATGTTTCT
This sequence comes from Ornithorhynchus anatinus, assembly GCF_004115215.2. Classification (NCBI taxonomy): domain Eukaryota; kingdom Metazoa; phylum Chordata; class Mammalia; order Monotremata; family Ornithorhynchidae; genus Ornithorhynchus; species Ornithorhynchus anatinus. The sequence continues at coordinate 11,563,710 of NC_041732.1, read as the reverse complement.
AGAGGTATCCTTCTAAAATGGTTTCCTTCATAGACTATCACTTCTGAAGCTGGACTCTTGCCAAACCTTCAACTGGGAAGCCATTAAAAATTCTAATTCAAAATGGGGCTCTTGAGGCTCTGCCCATGTATAGTTTGGCTCTGATGTGTGCTCTCTAAATCCCTCCAAATCACGGTCTACCTCTTGAATTTTGTTTCCTCTAACAGAACTCTGCCTCTATCAACTGTTTTATTTCAATACGGCAGTATGTATTTGGATTTATTTTTGTTTTGAGTAATGGCTCCTGCTTTCTTCGAAGTTTTTCTCTTTTGAAGTTAAGGCTTATCCTCTCCACAATGTTGATAGTTACGTGTATTGGAATTGACAAATTAAGCTCTAACTCAGTATCATTCCTCTGAGGTGCAGCTATAAGGAAGTCATCACCAGTGTTGTCCTTTAGCTCTTGAAATTCCCATCCCTTGACCCCGCACCCTGCTAAATGGAGCCGTCTAATTCATCTGGGGGCCGAAATGATCTCTAGGATCATCCTTTGAAAACCCAAACCCACACAAAGCCTGACTGAAACCTACACCATAACAACCAAGACAGGTCCAGTTCTGAGCTGGACCTAAAGTGAGTCCAGGCTAAAACTGAGAGTGACTCGGGTTTGTTTCCAGGAGTGATTCCTATGCATATAAATCAATCAGTGATATTTATTAAGCGCTTACCATGTGCAGAGCCCTGTACTAAGCGCTTGGAAGAGTACAGTACAACAGAGTTGGTAGACCCGTTCCCTGCCCACAACAAGCTTACAGTCTAGAGGGAGACAGACATTAATAGAGCTAATTTCTATTATGTAATTAATAGATACGTACATAAGAGCTGTGGGGCTGAGGGAGGGGTGAATATCTGTAAAATGGGGATCGAGACTGTGAGCCCCACATGGGACAGGTACTGTGTCCAACCCAATTTGCTTGTATCCACCCTACTGCTTAGTACAGTGCCTGGCATATGTAAGCGCTTAACAAATACCACCATTATCATTATTATTATCGTTACCACCAAATGCAGAGAGGTCATAGAACCAAATGCAAGACCGAGCTTATGTGGTCGTTTCTGTGTTCTGCTGGAAAGTGTAATTGCCAACGGTCCAGAGAACAGCTTGTCTTGGGCTGTCGAGTCGTCCCCACCCCAGAGCAACGCCGTGGACATATCCCTCCCAGAACTCCCCACTTCCATCTGCAGTCGTTCTGGTAGTGTATCCATAGATTTTTCTGGTAAAAATACAGAAGTGGTTTATATTGCCTCCTTATAGTAATAATTATAATGATGGTATTTGTTTAGCACTTACTATGTGCCAGGTACTGTTCTAAGCGCTGGAGTAGATACAAGATACTCGAGTTGGAGACAGTCCCTGTCCCACATGGGATTCCGTCTTAATCCCCATTTTACAGATGAGGGAACCAAAGCACAGAGAAGTTAAGTGACTTGCCCGAGGTCACACAGCAGACAAGTAGAGCTGGGATTAGAACCCATGACCTTCTGACTCCCAGGCCCATGCTCTGTCCACTTGGCCATGCTGCTTCGTCATAATATTATCCAACTTTGGCTTCACTGACACTCTCCTCTCCTGGTTCTCCTCATAGCTCTCGGGCTGCTCGTTCTCAGTCTTCTTTGCGGGCTCCTCCTCTAACCCACCCCAACAGTTAGTACAGTGCCTGGCAACCCCCTCTAGACTGTAAGCTTACTTTGGGCAGGAAATGTGTCTGTTTATGACTGTACTGTACTCTCCCAAGTGCTGAATACAGGGCTCTGAACACAGCGCTAAATAAATACGATTGAATGAATAGTAGGCACTTAACTGTTGTATTGTACACATAGTATTCATTCAATAGTATTTATTGAGCGCTTACTATGTGCAGATCACTGTACTAAGCGCTTGGAATGAACAAGTCGGCAACAGATAGAGACGGTCCCTGCCGTTTGACGGGCTTACAGTCTAATAAGTGCTCAAGAAATATGATTAATTGATTAACAAGTACCATTAAAAAAGTAGTATGTGCTAATTTAATAAGTACCAGAGCCAAATCCTAAGGTAAATGAACACAAGGTGCTGCTGCTGGGATGTAAACAGAGAACAGGACAGTGGCAGGAATTCAGCCTGGTTCTTACCACCCAAGATTTTCTCGGCCGCAGAGCCTGAACTCAAGACACTGCTACTTCTCTGGGCCCCTAACTATGTTAGGGAGATGTGGTCTAAAGGTAATATGGGGGTTGCTGCTACAGATACTCATCTCTAACAGAAGCAGGAGCCTAACTCTGGGTTCTCCAGAGAGTTAAATACTTTGCCGTTCCCCCTCACTAGGGACTTCAAAAAGAGGTGACCATATACATTCCTGTGAGGAACTAAAGTACTCAAGCTGAAAATCTGTGAACATCCAGGTATAATTCAATATCCATAAAAGCATCACAAGTTTATTGCTTTTGGCTTGTTCTGGTGATCATAAATGAAAACAGGAAACTGTGCCCAATAATGCTTAATTTAGACACATTTTCTGAGCATTTGTCAGTCTCAATGGTTAAATATCTTTTCTCATTTTAGATGAAAATGTAGGTGCCTAAGAGCTCTCAATTCAAAGAGGAGGATAAGATTCTACCAAAAAAACCCCAGCTGATGCCATTTATTATGTATGGCTACGTACATGCCTCTCCTTTGTTTTCCAATTCAATCTTCATCGCTTTTCCATTATCGGATATAAATCAGGCATCCTTAACAGCATAAAACTCACCCTGACAATATCCTACTGCGTAGCTTTTAGGATCATTATCATCATCTTCATCCTGAGTATTTATTGACCACCTCCTTAGTGTCAAGCATTTTGCTAGATAACCGTAGAGAATTATAAAGAAACGTTTAGCTGTCCTTTATATTCAAAGATGGTGCTTTTGGTGGCGAGATCCTGTCCGTGCAAGCAGGTATGGCTGAAAAGATCTAGGCCTGGCTGAGAATCCATTCCACGTCATGTGCATGAAAAAGATTGTCCTTTGCTTTCCTGATAGGTTTGCCACATGCAGCACCTGTCGCTGTTTTCAAATATGTCTCTTTGTATCCTGTTCTTCCTGAGGCGTCTGCCCAAAGTGAACAAGATTTCTCCTGTTTGACACATGCCAAGCTGGTCTCTGCTACTGCTGTCTTCCACAGTCGGTAGCCCTTCTCTTGGAGACTGTACTTCATTCTGTTACCAAAGCATTTTTTCTGCCCTTGCATACAGCTTTTATCTTTCCTTAATGATATTTGTTAAGCGCTTACTATGTGCCAGGCACTGTACTAAACGCTGGGGTAGATACAAGCTAATCAGGTTGGACACACTCTATGTCCCACATGTGCCTCAGAGTCTTAATCCTTTTTACCGATGAGGTAGCTGAAACACAGGGAAGTGAGGTGACTGGACCAAGGCCACAGACAAGTGGCTGAGCCAAGATTAGAACACGGGTCGAACGAGTCCCGGCCTCTTTCCAGTAGTTAATCCAACTTCCCCATACTTGAACCCCATTGCTCTTAACTATTCATTACTTAGAAAGTAGCTGCTAGGTTTTCCTGTAATTGTCAACTCTCTGTATATGCTGCATCTCTAACGTGAGCATTACCTTTATGTTGGCGGAGTGACCCCATACCAGGACTTCGTTGTGCATGATGTCACCTTGCCATCTGACGTTAAGAGTTACTCATAGATAGCACTGATGAACTTGTTCAAGATACCAGATATGCCTTTTGTCGTAGGTTCAGGTCTCAGGACTTTGCAGGTGCAGGCTATATATAAAGTCTATCTTCTTTAGGATTTTTGGTGGACCATGACACTATCCTGCCTCTGTGAACATACATGTAAACTCAAGGAAGTTCAGTTAATGGTTGAGGAATCCATAAAGTGTTCTTCTTGAGAAAGTTAGGAATTTGAGGTGTTCTAGAGTGAAAAGTTAGGATGGATGGCAAGGAGAGCAAACATACTGTTCTTCTGAGAACGTTGTCCCGCTATCAGAGACAGAATGCTGCGCTGAATGGACCATTGGCTTTAACCCCAAAATGGCATTTCTTTAGCTCCTACACTTAATCATGTGCAGAAAATTTCTTTTGTGTCTTCAGTCATTTTTCAGTGGCATTTGTTAAGCGTTTACTATGTGCCAAGGACTGTACACAGCGCTGGGATAAATGCAAGATAATCAGTTGGACCCAATCCCTATCTCACATGGGGTTCACATTCTAAGAGGGAGGAGGATTTCACCCCCATTTTACAGATGAGGAAACTGAAGAATAGAGAAGTCAAGTGACTTGCCCAGGGTCATACAGCAGGCAAGTGGCAGAGCCAGGTCTACAACCTAGGTCCTCTGACTCCCAGGCCCATGCTCTTCCCACTAGGCCATGCTGCACGTCAGTCCGTCATTTGTGTTTGCGGAGCACTTATTGTGGGCAGAGCATTGTACTAAGTACGTGGGAGAGTACAATGGAACAGAATTAGCAGACACATTCACTACCCATAGAGCAGTGTCTGGATTCACAGACTTTGGAGGATGCACAAAGCCTGCTGAATAGGAAGAATTTTCCGATGCATCAAAAGCGTTTTCTATCACCGGCCCTTGTGACATTGAGCATGGCAGCAGGAAATAGATCAAACAGAACTGAGCCAAGGAGATGGCCCCATTTATTTGATGACGGGGACAGGGTTAGATAGGGCACTTTTCGCAATCACTCAACTGGCCATACTGTCATGTCGTCCCCGTAGGATCTTCATTTTCATCAGAGCCACACTGCAATTCAGAGAGTGCATCGCTAACGATACTCTTATGTAGCCTCTCGAAAGCACTCTTGCTAAATTGTTGTCAGCAATGGGAGATGCCTGAGGAGCAGGGCATTCAGATCTCTCATACCACCTTAAACAAAGGAATAATAAGGTATGATCTCAGCCCTTGAGTAACTTAGAGTCCATTAAGTCAGCTCAAGAATAGATGGTAGCTCCACTGGGGCCCTGGGTTTTTTTACCTAATTCTTCAGAAGGATGGACTGATTCCCCAAAAGGTTAAATGTCTTGAGGTTACTCTCAGTTGGAAATGAAGCCTTTATTTGTTCTCCCACTTTCTCCAGTCTTTTTCAGGACTCACCAGGCCATTTAGTTCTGGGTTTGCTTAGTACAATGATTTGCACACAGCACGTGCTCAATAAATACGATTGAATGAATGAATGAATGAATGAATGAATCTGCTTATGGGTCCGTGACCCTTCATCATCCAGGATGAGGTGAATTGCCTTCCGTTATCACTGAGAGGTAGGAAAATCAGTGGAAAGGAAGGTGGTGGACATAACTTCTTTGACTTTCCAAGCGCTTAGTTCAGTGCTCTGCACACAGTAAGCGCTCAATAAATACAATTGAATGAATATATTTCTCAATAGCAAGCTCATTCTTGGAACCACCACCCTTTGTGGGGAAATCCCTAGGAGAAACTGGTTCCACAAGGGGAATCTTATTTCCCCTTCAATCAATCTATTGATCGATCAGCGTTATTGATTGAGGGCTTACTGTGTGCATAGCACTGTAGTAAGCGCTTGAGAAAGTATGATAGAGTTGGTAGACATAATCCCTGCCCTTAAGGAGCATACAGTCTTCCCCCTGAGCTCAGTCAAACTCTGAATTTAGAAGCAATCCCCGGGAAACCACGCTTGCCTTACTTCTCTTCCCTTCTCCCAAATTTGCTTACTTCTGTGGTCAAAAAGGTATAGCTTGCTGTACCTCAAACAGCAATCTGGCACAATCCCCTTCTGGACCTTTATTTTTTACCAACTTTTTATCCTTTGGAAACCTTCCAAGTTCCAAGAACATGGACTAAAAGTGAGTTGACTGCTTGTGCCAGTGCTAAAGCAAATGGCCATCTTCTTGTATTAAGATGAGGGTGAGTTTATCAAATGGTTTCTCTTCACTTTCAGCAAAGCCCCACTTCACCTTCTCTCCCACACACACCATTCTCTCCTCCAGAATCTTTCTATACCTAAAAGGTTCTTTTGGAGGTAGAGGCATTTCTAGTTTGGTTTTACTAATCCTAGCTAGGTTACAAGCCCTGTGTATTTAATGAAAAATGATGCCTTCATAGCAGTTTGAAGTTTTACAAGCATTTTTAGCTTCCATGAAAAAAGGCAAAAGGGATTAAAACATCATGATTAATTCAGCCATTAAAGAATTTAACCTATGAGAACTTGTAGATCGGTGTCTATTTTTAACTTGAAAAAGTATTGAAACGGTAATTATTTCTTTGTATTTTGTGTTCTGCAATAGACAAATGATAGGCTCTTTTTATTCCAGTTTTCCTGTAATTAATCTCACAATTGGTTAATACTAGCAGAATTTACTGATGATATAACTGTGGGGTACTGCGACCCTCCAGCTAAACTTTAGGCACCTTTGCTTCTGCAAATTTATTGAAGTGATTATGGAGACTAACCTCAAAATCTCGATTATATCATTCACGTCCTGGAAGTCATCCAGTAAGTCTGCCGCCTGGAAAAATGAGATGCTGATTGTTGTTTTTTCACAGAAAATATATTTCACATCCTTTGCAGAACTCTCCAGTTGTAATCTTGCCCTGAGCAAGGATAACAATTAGTTTTTTTGATGCGGAGGTAGGTGGGCAATGAGTGGAAGTTCTTGAGGATGGATTGAACTTTTTTCAGAAAAATGATCAGACTATCGGAGTGAAGTAAGGACTGGAGTGGGGAGAGACCAGAGCAGGAGCTTAAAGTTTAGAGGAAGCAATATCTAGGTCTGTCCAGTTGAGAGCAACTTCCCAGGAATGCTGACATTCCTGCCTAAATTTTAGGGTCTACCCGCAAGTCATCCAAGAATGCAGAATATTGAGTGTGCAGGATGTGGAAAAACCTGAATTACACTCTGTAAGCCACAGAGGTGTGCTAAAGTCAGAGAGGACGTGGAGGTGAGACCAGGGCCTTTACTATGCAATTCAAGATGAGTTGAGGACAAAATAAAATGTAGGACCAAAATTATTTTTTTTCTCATGAAAAAGATTCCTCCAAAAATAGCTTACTCCTGGACAGCCATGGCCTCTGTGGAGACTTGAGAATGCATCATAAATATAAACTATAGTCACGTTTTACTGGTCCTCAGTCTCAGCCCATGGATACCTTTGCTTTTTTAATAAGAGTTACTAAACAGAACAAGAAGTGGAATTTTGGATATTAGAATAATCCTACAATGGGCCAGTTTATCTAGAAACCAAGAGTAAAGAAGCTTAGCTAGAATGGATCTTAGCCTAGTCTACTATTAAAATATTCAAAAATCATCAGGTCCAAGTTTAGTGTATCTTATCACTTTTCAGCTCTTTGTTCAATGGTATTTAAGTGCTTATTATATGCAGGGCAGGTAAACACATTCCTTGCAGACATCAGTTGCTCAGCCATTAGGCTGCCAGAAGGCTTTATTTGGGGAAATGGCTTGAAAAAGGAGTTTGGTGTAAGATGAACCCCACATTAATTCACTATTAATTAATTCCCTATTCCCTATTCATTAATAGCTTTTACCCGAAGTAAGCTTAAGCAGAGAGACTGTAAGTTCGTTGTGGGCAGAGAATATGTCTGCAAACTGTTATATTGTTCTCACCCAAGCCTCAGTAGAGTGCTCTGCACACAGCGCTCAATGAATACCACTGATTCATTGATTGAGAAATATTTCAGCACATGGAATCTCTTCTGTTTGGGTCTCAGGGGAGTAGACAAGTAGGCACAGTATGCCACAAGGAGCTCCAAATGGAATTTCCTTTCCCAGTTCTCCTTGAGGAGAATTGGACTGTGCTCCTTGGGAGGGTGGGGATTTCTCACTTTTGGCAGAAGAGTCAATCTCTCCTAAAAATGAGCTTCTGAGAAATTGGGCCCCTTTTCACCATAGGGTGCAAAAAGTCTGTGTTTCTTTCCCAATCATCTTCCTGCCAGCCATTTGGAAGGATTTTAAAACATTGCTCTGACTTTGCTTGCTGTATAACAAATGTATATCAGGAATGTATAGAGCAAGGCACCGGGATTTACAGCATACATAAAGACTGAAAAAATCCAAATTTCCAAATTCATTGAGTCAATTTCCTATTGTTGTAAAAGAGATTTATTTAACAGTCCATACTAACATATACCTCATATTTTAAAAATAAAGGGCACATTTAAAAAGAACTTTGAAATTTTAATTTTCACATTAATCAAATAGGAATTTTACTAAGTTTCTAAGTTTACCTATGAGATCGTCAAGATAATAACTTTCTGCTTGATTTGTCGCATTTTAGACACTTTAGACATTTTAGAACACCCATAGTTCTTTTTTTGTGTATTTGGGTATGGCGGCCCAAGTGTAGTATTCCTCCAGATCTGACTGGAACACTTCCAGATTTATCGTTAACCATAACCAGTAAGTCTTAGGTTCGATAGACACTTACTAATTTCATCCTCTCTGTTCGAATGTAGTTTGAGAAGAGCTAGCCTGCTAGAGTTAATGTGGTTTATCTTTAAAATAGTGTGAAAGGCTGAATGGAAAAAAAAAATCCTCGGTCAAGACTCATTTTGCCTTGGCAAATCACTGCAAGTTCTCTTTGCAGGCTTGCATAAACTTACCTATTTCATCATTAAGTGCCACAGATGCCCAGCTCAGATAAAAATCTGGACTCTTGCTAATGAACAGTCAAAAACAGTTGTTCCCCATCTGCTTGCCTATGTCTGAGAGGCTCGGAAGGACTTCCTCCTTCATCATAAATGGCATAATTATTGTCTGCAGAGAAGTACAGAGAAAGACCGTTCGTCCAGCCTGACCATTACCCCACTGCAGGCCACCAAAGATTAACAGCTGCTTCTCCTTTGAGTGGGTTAGGTAATAACAGTTACTTTAGTTAGTAATTGGATGGGTTCCCAGGCCATGTAATTCAGGTTTAAGGCTGTCATTTTTCCCTGGCATGTAGCTAAGCTGTGTTATTGGAATGAAGGCTTGTAATCCTATTAGTCAGTTGTCAGTCAAGACCCAGAAGAGATAAGGGAATTCACATCTATAAAGGTATTATAACAGGTAGGCAAATGAACCACCCACATTTAGTCTTGGGTGAACTCTCTTCCTTTGATATACTTTAAAGAGAAACTGTTAAATAAAGTTGAAAGCAAGGATAAAAAAATTACAGGAGATCAGTTTCAGATGCCCATAAACCAGGTCTTGTCGACATGAGAGGACAAGAACGGTATCTAAATGGTTATTGTTTATGTTCTCCTGAGTGAAATCTTTGAATAAGAGCATCAGATCTTGTGTTTTTATAATAAAATGAATGATTTATGGGCAATGGGGAGAGAAACTTCTTTAGATGTAGGGTCGCAATCAGATGATCGTCAATGCTTCCCATATTGAAACCCCAATACATAAACCATAAATACCTGCAAAAATCTCACCTGACCTCTCAAGTTCATTTTCTCTTAAGTATTGTGATCCCATATAGTAGGTCAGTCGGTCGTATTTATTGAACGCTTATTGTGTGCAGAGCATTCATTCAATCATTTATTGAAGCTCACAGTCTAGAGAGGGGAGACGGACGACAAAACAAAGCAAGTAAACAGGGATCAATAGCATCAATTCTAAGTGCTCAGGAGAGTACAATAAGCAGACATCTTCCCAGCTCATAATGAGCTTATAGTCTAGAGGGGGAGCCAGACATTAATGTATTTCCCCTTCTCTCTATTCAAGCAGGGGGAAAAACTACCTAGAACCCAAACTTCATCCACCGGTCCTTAACCAGGGAACAAGCCAATTTTAACTCCCCCTTGCATTTAATTCAAGACCTTAGTGTTCTGCACATGTTTAACACTTGATCAATATTGAGAAGCAGCGTGGCTCAGTGGAAAAAGCCTGGGCTTTGGAGTCAGAGGTCATGGGTTTGAATTCCACTCTGCCACTTGTCAGCTGTGTGACTGTGGGCAAGTCACTTAATTTCCCTGGGCCTCAGTTACCTCATCTGTAAAATGGGGATTAAGACTGTGAGCCCCACGTGGGACAACCTGATTCCCCTGTGTCTACCCCAGCGCTTAGAACAGTGCTCTGCACATAGTAAGCGCTTAACAAATACCAACATTATTATTATTATTATTATTATTATTACTACTACTTCACCCAGCTGGTTTTTTATCAAGATTTGAGCCCCTCAGCCCCCTCCAACAGAATAGATAGAGTGGAGCCCTCGATCACCTTTAGGCTAACAACCTTGGCTATCATTAAAATGTCCCCCTTCTTGTCTTCCTGTCGTAGCAACTGCGGATATGTAAACTGTAGACTGTAAACTCTCTGACGGCAGAGACGACGCCTGTTTTCCCAAATGCTTAGTACACTGCCCTGCACCCAGTAAGCGCTAATAGATACCCCTGATGAATTGAGTGAAGAGCCTCAATATAATGTTTTGCACAACTGTGCTCAAGACACGATGGGTGATGATGTACAGCTCTGCCCTATTGGTACCCTGATGCCTTGGGATCCTGACCTTTTCTTCCCCAGGGGTAGCTGAGAGGCTTTATGACATTTAAAACATGCAGTTTCAACATTAAATGAACATGAGTCTTCTCTAAAAGCTCCCCTTCAGAGGAAAACTATGCTTCACGAAAGCTCAGAGGGGACATCTGGAAGTCTTTTATAGAATAAAAAGGGAAATTACTCTTTCCCCTTTACCCTCTCCCAACGGCGTGCATGGGTGGAGATGTACTATGGGGTGTATACCGTTATATGGACAACCCAACTAGTGTGCACCAAAGAGCTTGTTACCACATGCAGTTAGGGTTTCTCCATTGCATCAGCCAGCTCTTCTACACTTTTGAGTACGAATGTTCCCTGGGAAAGGGAAAGTGATATTCTGAACAATCAGTCAGTGGTATTTATTGAGCACTGACTGCATAGAACATTGTTGTAAACACTTGGGAGAACAGAATACAACAGCATTGGTAGACATGTTCTCTGTCCACAGGAGCTTTACAGTCTTAGAAGGGGAGACAGACCTTAACATAAATTATGGCTCTGTACTTAAGTGCAGTGGGGTTGAGGGCGGGGTGAATATCAAGTGCCTAAAGGGAACAGGTCCAAATGTGTAGGTGATGCCAAAAGGAGAGGAAGAAGGGGCTTAGTTGAGGCCTAAGCAACTAAACTGTCAGTGGGGGAAAACATGAAGAACATGATTTCTTTTCTGATGAAATATGTAGACCCAGCCTTGTTGAATTTCTTCTCTGTTTCCCTGTCTTTGGCTTTCCTGTCTCCCTTCTCCACAGCCCCAATATATTCCCCTACTCTCATGCTCCCCCATCCTGTTTCTATTCTTTTAGTGCTCCCCCATCCTATTTCTATTCTTTTAGCACCTTTTTTTTTAAAAAAAAAAAAAGCCGCTAGAAGTGCTGGGTTCCATGAAGGGCGTCGTTGGTGTTATAGCCTACACCCTAGCCCCTTCCATAGCTTGAGGTTCATGGCTTCTGGGGCTGCCAAGCCAGGTAGATGGCTTCAAAGCCTTATTTAAGGCACATCTCCTCCACGAGGCCTTCCCTGACTAAGCACTCATTTTATCTTTTCTTACTCCCTTCTGTGTCACCCTGACCTGTTCCTTTTTTATTTTCCACCCATTCCCAGCCCCATAGTATATGTGTATATATCCGTAATTTATTTGTTAATGTTTGTCTCCCCTTTTCGGCTGCAAGCTCACTGTGGGCAGGGACTGTGTCTGTTACATTGTTGTGTTCTCCCAAGTGCTTAGTACACTGCCCTGCACACAGTAAGCTCTCAATAAGTATGATGGATTGATCCTAATCCTCCTTGACTTCTCCGCTGCCTTTGACACTGTGGACTACCCCCTTCTCCTGGAAACATTATCCAGCCTTGTTTCGTGGACACTGTCCCCTCCTGGTTTTCCGCCTATTTCTCTGGCCGCTCCTTCTCAGGCTCTTTCACAGACTCCTCCCCTGCCTCTCTTCTAACACTGGGAGTCCCTCAAGACTAAATCCTGGGTCCCTTTCTCTTCTCCTTCTACACCCACTCACTTGGAGAACCCATTCGCTCTCATAGCTTCAGCTCCCATCTCTGTGCGGATGATTCCCAAATCTACATCTCCAGCCGTGATCTTTCTTCTCCTCTGTAGTCTCGTAATTCCTCCTCCCTTCAAGACATCTCTACTTGGATTTCCCGCCTCATCTCAAGCGAAGCTTATCCAAAACAGAACTCATCTTTCCACCCGCACCCATCCTCCCTGTGACCTTCCCTTCACTGTAGCCTGCACCACAATCCTCCCTGTCTCACAAACCTGTACCCTTGGTATTTTCCTCAACTCATCCTGTTCACTCAACCCTCATATTCAGTCTGTCACCATATCCTGTCAATTCAACCTTCACAACATCATTAAAATTCTCCCTTTCCTCACCATCCAAATTACTACACTGATCCAAGCGCTTATCCTATCCCACCTTGGCTATTGTATCAGCCTCCTTGCTATCCTCCCTGCCTCTAGTCTCTCCCCATTCCAGTGCATACATTGCTCTGTGGCCTGGATCATTTTTTTGAAAAAAAGTCCAGTCCTTTTCGCCACTCCTTAAGAAGCTTGTGGTTGCCCATCCACCTCCACATCAGATAGAAACTTCTTACTGTTGGCGTTAAAGCAGTCAGCTCTCCCACTTTTACCTTACCGTGCTGATTGCCCACTACAATTGAGCCCAGAAACTTCACTGTTGTAATGCTAACCTACTCACTGTACTCGGTTCTCCTCCATCTCGCTGCCGGCCCCTGGCCAATGTTCTCCCTCTGGCCTGGAATTCTCTCCCCCTTCATATCTGATAGTTTACTACTTTCTCCACCTTCCAAGCTTTATTAAAATTACATCTCCTCCAATAAGCCTTCTTCGACAAATCCCTCATTTCCCCTCCCCACTTTCCCTTCCGTGTTGTCTGTGTATTTGGATCTGTGTACTTTAATCACGTATGTATCTGTAATTTATTGTAATGTCTATCTCCCCTTCTTCTTGTGGGCAGAGAATGTGTCCACCTATTCAAGTGTTTAGTACAGTGTTTAGCACACAAAAAGTGCTCAATAAATAACATTGATTGAACTTTGATTTGGGGAAGAACTGTGGTCTAACTATTAAGCCGTGAAGCAGCATGGCATAGTGAATGAAGCAGCATGGCATAGTGGATAGAGCGCGGGTCTGGGAGTCAGAAGGTCCTGGGTTCTAATCCCAGATCCTCCACTTGCTTGCTCTGTGACTTTGGGCAAGTCACTTACCTTCTCTGTGACTCAGTAAAATGGGGATTGAGACTGTGAGCCTCACGTGGAACAAGGGACTGGGTCCAACCCAATTTGCTTATATCCACCCCAGGGCTTAATACTGAGCCTGTGCATAGTAAGTGCTTAACAAATACTGTAATTATTGTTATTATTATTATTATTATTATTATTATTAACTTGGGAAGGGAGGGAGTTTGGGGCCTAGGGAACAACATGAAAGGGGGGGTGAACAGGGTGGGTGAATCTTGACCAGTGAAGCACAAGTTAAAGGACTAGACTGTAAACTCTAAGGAACCTGTCTACCAATTCTGTTATATTCATTCATTCAATCACATTTATTGAGCGCTTACTGTGGGCAGAGCACTTTACTAAGCGCTTGGAAAGTACCATTCAACAACAGAGACAATCCCTGCCCACAACGGGCTCACAGTCTAGAAGGTTATATTGTACTCTTCCAGTGCCTAGTAGTGCTCTGCACACTGTAAGCTCTCAGTAAATGTTGTTGATTGGTAGATTGAGGCTTCCATCTGGGAATGAGCCTGCCATTTTCCTGGGGCGAAAGGGAAAAAACAAACCTCTCTGTGTTCAGGGTACAAAGATCCCATCTTTCAGCGGGCCATGTCAGTTTTTCCTTTTTATTTCCTCGAGAACGTTTAAAAAGGATCTATTTCTCATAGATGCATTAATCAAAAATCGACTTTGAAAAATCTGGGCTTTGATTTATTCTACTGACCACGAGAAAACTACCTTGTCAGCATTTCAGGAGGTGAGATGGTAAGGAGTTGACCCATCATAATAGTCTGTGGAGGTTTTTTGGCTTTTTTTTTTTAATACAAGTCCTTGTATATATTACGATGGTCTGCTTTTCCTCACTAGTCTTTTCCTCATCTTCCTGCAGTGGTGACATAGGTTTCTTTCATTGTGGTATGGCCCCCTGGAGCAGCTATTGTGTTGCTCACCTCTTCCCCTTGGACAGATTGTGTCAGTTGGTGCATCTGGTTGGCTTGAGTTATACGCCTTCATTGCTTCTATTTCTTGTGCAGTCTCTATCAGTCAATTCTGCACAACGTTTGGACTGGAAAAAGCATCACAGTGTGAGTTGAAGTTCCCTATATAAATATGTGGGAATTTTGCAACACGATTATTTTGAGGGTGTGGCCGTGAAGTTTGGTTAAAGTGCCAAAGTAGTTCTGGAAGGCAAGTAAAATAAAAGACATGAGGAAATTTTTCTAGATGAGGATTAGCAGCAAAGTCATTAAATGTTTACTCCAGATCAAGTCCTAGAAGAGACTATCAATTAGTGCTTGCTATGTGCACTTGGGAGAGTTCAGCATAACAATATTCATTCATGCATTGTCATTAAGCACTTACTGTGTGCAAAGCACTGTATTAAGTGCTTGAGAAAGTACAACAGAACAATATACAGTGACATTCCCTGCCCACAATGAACTCACAGTCTAGGGGAACGGAGACAGACATCGATACAAATAAATAAAATTATAGATATATATATGTAAGTCCTGTGGGGTTGGGGCGGAGGGACGAGCAAAGGGAGCAAGTCAGGGTGATATAGAAGGGAGTGGGAGATGAGGAAAAGTGGGGCTTAGTCTGGGAAGACCTCTTGGAAGAGTTGTGCCTTCAGTAAGGTTTTGAATGGGGGGAGAGAAATTGTCAGATTTCAGGAGGGAAGGAGTTCCAGACCAGAAGCGGGACGTGGGCCAGGCGTCGGCGGTGAGACAGGTGAGATGGAGGCACATTGAGAAGGTCAGCAGTAGAGGAGAGAAGTATGGTCCTCTAGATACAGACACGATCCCTGTCTGCAATGAGCTGGGGGAGGGGGAGGAGAGAGGAAAGGAGAGAGAAAGAGAGAAAGAAAAACGAAAAGGAAGGAAGGGAGAGCTGGGTGTGTGCGCACACCCGAGTGTAGTGGAACTAGGAAAACCAGGACCATCAGCCTCCATTCTGTCCTGGATTTCCCTTCCCCAGCCCCATCTGTGCCCATCCATGACCCCAGGATGGGGTTGAGGGTTACGGAGCAGAAACAGGCAACTCAGCCCAGTTCAACTCTCTTACTGTCATAAGCCTTACTTGCAAATGCAGTTTGTCCAGCCCTTGGGAGTTTCGATGGCATCATTAAGGTGTGTTTCGGTGGGGCTTGGATTTATTTTTTTAAGGGTATGCATATGTGCACGCTTTAACTTTGTTTTGCTTGTGTAATTATTGGACATCTATGGAATATACAGGCAACCCTTTACCATTCCTCCAAGGTTGAATAATAATAATGGTATTTGTTAAGCGCTTACTATGTGCCAAACACTGTTCTATGTGCTGGGGTAGATACAAGGTATTCAGATTGTCCCACGTGGGGCTCACAGTCTTAATCCCCATTTTACAGATGAGGTAACTGAGGCACAGAGAAGTTAAGTGATTTGCCCAAAGACCCACAGCTAACAAGTAGCAGGGCTGGGATTAGAACCCACGACCTCTGGCTCCCAAGCCCTTGCTCTTTCCACTAAGCCACACTGCTTCTCTAATCAGTTGTCAGACAATGTGGAGAGTGTACAGAAGCTCACCCTAGTAAGCTAATGCTCTGGAGACTTCATGAAATCTCAGCTGACCTCTAGCCCAAATAACATTGAGCAAATATGAATCTTCCATGACACCAGGAGCCAGCTGAGGCTTTCCAAACTCTTCAGAACCACCTCACATTGTGAGGTGTAGCTGTCCAAAGGTTAGCATGGCCAATGCGTAGGTCCAGAGGCCGGGCTCTATTTAGGCCCCCGTTAACTGCAGCACTAAAGATCTTGGGAAGACTTGCCTCCCCTGAGGACTCTGGGGGCTCAGAAAATCTGGTAGAGATGAATCAGGTGAAGTTGAGGAACTTGGAAAAACCTGGCTTCCTTTCATTGTACCTGAATGGGCCATGTGCTTAAATAATAATGTTGGTATTTGTTAAGCGCTTACCATGTGCAGAACACTGTTCTAAGCTCTGGGGTAGATACAGGGTAATCAGGTTGTCCCACTTGAGGCTCACAGTTAATCCCCATTTTACAGATGAGACAACTGAGGCACAGAGAAGTTGTGACTTACCCACAGTCACACAGCAGACAAGTGGCAGAGCCAGAATTCGAACCCATGACCTCTGACTCTCAAGCCTGGGCTCTTTCCACTGAGCCACTCTGCTTCTCAAATGGGGACTTTTGGTTTGGATTTAGTGTGTCACCATGATTTTCTCCCTTTATTCACCACCTCCACAGCACTTACGTACATATCTGTTATTTATTTAGTTCTATTAATGTTTGTCTCCCCGTCTAGATGGTAAATCTTGTGGGCAGGTAATGTATCTGTTATACTGTACTTTCCCAAGCGCTTAGTACAGTGCTCTGCACACAGGAAGAACTTAATACAATTGATGATGGATGTGCTTCCGAGTCCCTCTAATACCCAGACAAACCAAGTGTCTTCAACATTCCTTCCCTTCCTGCACTGTGAATTTTGGATGCAAAAAATGTGCAATTATAAAACCAGGTATAGGAGGTCCACGCATCATGAGGGAATTCGAAAAGCTTGGATTATTGGCCTAACCACTGAACGGTTGGCTTTTCATTCTTTCACCGGGAGTGTCACTAATGCAAAAGACTGTTCGGGTGAAAACTGTGGATAAAGAAGAGTGATTATTTTGAGGGGCTTTAGGGGGGGTTTTGTCAGATTTAGTAAATGAATGTTAAGAATGTTGTTCTCGGCAGATTTTTAGGGGTGCTTTTTTGTTTACAAACTGAGCAATTAGATATACAATTTAGGTATTAGAATGTCAAATATTCTCAAGAAGGTTCACATATACAAGGTACAGTTGTTGGATGCGAGATTTCAAGTCCACACACCATCACATTTTACTAAAATATAAAGAAGCTTTAGGGAGGGCAGAAGAAATTTCAGAGAAAACTCAAATGAACAGCTTCTGTCAATCCACCTAAAATTCCAAACGCCATGACTAAGAAATCATATTGCTTAAAAATAAATGTAATTCAGCTGCAGTGACAGTGAAGCATCTGTAATGATTCCTAAGCAGAATTAGCCCAGGGAATAATAGACTTACCCTACCAGGAGGCAAATTCCACAGGAGTACTGCTCCTTCTCAGAAGCTGTAAAGCCAAAGATGCCGATTAATATGATTTATTATATTTAAATATATACTTAAGTGCTTACTAGTACCAAGCACTTTATCTAGTGCTGGGGTAGATACAGGCTAATCAGATCAGACCCAGTTCCTGTCCTTCCTGGGGCTCACGGTTGAAGTAGGAGGGAGAACAGGTATTTCGCCTCCATTTTACAGATGAGGAACTGAGGCACAGAGAAATTAAGTTACTTGCCCAGGGTCACCCAGCAGGAAAATGTCAGAGCCTCACAGTCCTCTGTTTCCCGGGTCCGTGCTCTCCCACGAGCCCATGCTGCAGTTTGAGATCTTTATTAGGAGCTTATGGTATTCAGAATTATCCATAATCTCGAGACCATTCTGATTCAAAATCCACATCACTTTTACTTGATTATTCAGAAACCTTTTATGAGCAAAAAGGGAACAAACCATCATACTAGATGGGGTTTTTTTATAATTAGTAAAAATTTTCCCTGGAGGGATGGAGTGACAAATTAAATGTCTGAGAAGTGATTTCCTGATCTTTATTCTCCCCCAAGGCTAAATTCCCTTCCTGATGGTCAGTTGGACATTTGGGAAAGTGTATTGACTCGGGCCAGCGGGCGTCATTTAGTTCACGGTCACGGCAGTGAACTACATGGAGAAACATTTGGGCCTAATGGAATGAGCCACTGGCCTGGGACTCAGAGGACGTGGGTTCTCGTCCTGCTTCTAACACTTGCCTGCTGTGTGACCTTAAGCAAGTCACTTTACTTCCCTATGAGTCAGTGTCTTCATCTGTAAAATGGGGATTAAAAGCCTGTTCTTCCCTCCTAATTGGACTGTGAACGCTAAATGGGATGGGGACTGGGTCCGACTTGATTATCTTGTATCTACCCCAGCGCTTAGATATTAGCTCTAGCTAGATATTGGGCTAGGGATGAGCCCCAGTGCTCTTTAGAGTTGGGTTAAGAAGTGAGGCTGAGTCTTGGGAATTCAGTTTGAGTATTTTGGTACCAGGAACAGCCAATAGGTTACCCTGAGGGGAATGAAGAGTGCAAGCTTCGGGTGGACTGGAACAAGAGAATGGATAAGTAGAGAGGAAAGAACTGATTGAGTGCTTTCAATTTCTATTTAAATATGAATGCTATATTTAGAGAGAAGCCGGGGAGTAGTGGAAAGAGTACGGACCTGGGCGTCAAAGGGCTTCTCTTCTCATCCTGGCTCTACTACTTTCTGCTGAGTGACCCTGGGCAAATGCCTTAACTTTTTTGTGCCTCAGTTCCCTCATCTGCAAAATGGGGATTCAATACCTGTTCTCTGACCGACTGACTTACTCAGTGAGCCCCATGTGGGACCTGATTATCTTGTATCTATCCTAGTACAGTGAATGCCAAATACCACGATTATTATTATTATCATTATTACATATTAATATCTGACTCCCCCAATAGACTGTAAGCTCAGTGTGGGCAAGGAATGTTGTTTTTTTTTTTTACCAACTCCATTGTATTGTTCTTTCCCAAGCATTTAGTACAGTGATCTGCATACAATAAGTGCTCAGTAAAAACCGTTGATTGATTAAATATGCTAATGACTAATAGACAGTGTTATATCATTGCTTATTTTAATGACTTTAAGGACACACACATTATGTGAATACCTAGTTATATGTATAGCTATCTCAGTCACCATAGTTTGGTGATTGACATGTTTTTAATGGTGTTTGTTAAGCACTTACTCCGTGCCAGGGACTGTACTAAAAGCTACGGTAGATACTTGGGAGTCAGAGGTCATGAGTTCGAATCCCAGCTCTGCCACTTGTCAGCTGTGTGACTGGGCAAGTCACTTCACTTCTCTGTGCCTCAGTTACCTCATCTGTAAAATGGGAATTAACTGTGAGCCTCACGTGGGACAACCTGATTACCCTCTATCTCCCCCAGCGCTTAGATCAGTGCTCGGCACATAGTAAGCGCTTAACAAATACCAACATTATTATTACAGCAGCGTGTAATACAGAAGCAGCGTGGCTCAGTGGAAAGAGCACGGGCTTTGGAGTCAGGGCTCATGAGTTCGAATCCCAGCTCTGCCACTTGTCAGCTGTGTGACTGTGGGCAAGTCACTTAACTTCTCTGTGCCTCAGTTCCCTCAACTGTAAAATGGGGATTAAGACTGTGAGCCCCACGTGGGACAACCTGATTCCCCTATGTCTACCCCAGCGCTTAGAACAGTGCTCGGCACATAGTAAGCGCTTAACAAATACCAACATTATTATTATTATTATTACAAGCTAATCAGGTTTGACACAGTCCAGGTACCACAAAGTCGTAATCCCTATTTTACAGATGAGATAATTGAGGCACTGAGAAGTTACGTGAGTTGCCCAAGGATACAGCAGACAAGTGGCAGAGCCAAGATTAGAATCCAGGCTCATGTTCTATTAGCTAGACAACACGTTTTCAAATTTTTAAATTTGTGTGTTTCAAAATTTGTAAAAGTCTTTGTACTCTGTGGTTGAGACATCTAAACATTCATAAATATTTGTGAATTATCTTTTAATGTGTGTCCTTGCTTCTATAACATGGTGGCTGTGGTTGTGTTCATGAAGAATCTCTTGTTATAGAATTGTCCCATTATAATAAGCAGTGGGAATTATGGGCTAGATACAACTATGATGGTTTTCGATACAACATTCTGTGTTATTGCTATTTCAACCACACAGCAGTCAATCCATCAATCAGTGGTATTTCCTGTCTACAGAGCAATTTACTAAGCAGTTGGGAAAGTACAGCTTTGGGAGATTATATAATCACTGCCATGAAGGAGTTTTCAATCTAGTGGGGAAAAAAGACATGAAAATAAATTACAAAAAGAGGAAACAGCAGCAAAGTATAGGCACATGTAAATAGATGCTGTTGGGGTGAGGTGACTATCAAAGTACTTAGTTGGAGCAGGAGGGAGTGAAAATAGGGTGGGGAGACAAGTTAGTCAAGGAAGGCATTTGGGAGGTATGATTTTAGTAGGGTTTTGAAGATAGGGAGAATGGTGGTCCATAATCTATACCACTGACTGATTGAAAGGGGAGGGAGTTTAAGAAGTGCGCCTGGATACTAGTGGAGAGGAACAGGATTAGGTAAGGGGGTAGCTGATTGAGTGTGAAGTCTGACCTTAAGACCGTCATCAGAATTTAAGACATCAGACTTCAAGTCTGATGTAAAGACGTTTCTGTTTGATGCAGAGCCATAAACAGAGAACAGTTCCTCCTGAACCAGATCTACTTATGCCTATGTGTGGATCGGGTTATGCTCAGAAAAGACTCATGTGGTGGAAAGAATGTTCCCTATTGCTTCCATAGTATTTTATGTGGAAACACCCTAAATGATCTTACTCCTTTATGTGTTGTCAGTTGTTCATATACTTGCATCGGTATTATATTGCCAAAAATTCATGTTACAGTGGAGCGACCTCTGCAAACCATTCATTTGAGGATTTAATGCCTCCAAGTATCCCCATTTTTCCTATAGTGTCGGCAGTAGAATCAATAAGCTAAAGCAGCGGGGTCCAGTCACCTACCCTCTAGCTGCATGTAACCCTTAGAACCCAGTCCTAGAATGTATACCTGGGCCCTGGGCCCCTTTCTCCCTCTGCTCCCTATACCCTCCCCCTTCGCCTCTCCGCAGCTAAACCCTCTTCTCCCCCCTTTCCCTCTCCTCCTCCTCTCCCCTCCCACCCCCTCAGCACTGTACTCGTCCGCTCAACTGTATATATCTTCATCACCGTATTTATTTTGTTTAATGAGATCTACATCACCCTGATTCTATTTATTTGCCATTGTTTTTATGAGATGTTCTTCCCCTTGACTCTATTTATTGCCATTGTTCTTGTCTGTCTCCCCTGATTAGACTGTAAGCCCGTCAAAGAGCAGGGACTGTCTCTATCTCTTGCCGATTTGTACATTCCAAACGCTTAATACAGTGCTCTGCACATAGTAAGTGCTCAATAAATACTATTGAATGAATGAATGAATCCTGGTTAAAAATAATAATAATAATGACTCCTGGGATATATGTGCATACTAATCAATCAGTGGTATTTATTGGGCACTTTCTGGGTGTGGAGCACTGTACTAAGCACTTGAGAGAGTACAGTATAACAAAATTGGTAGACACATTCCTGCCCACCACGAGTTACAACGTACTGGACTGTTTTCTCCTCTCCCTTGCTTAGCAAGGAGCAACTGAGAAGAGTATGCTTACTCTCATTGCCATTTTTTAATAAATCCAAGAGTAAAGTTAAGAAAATCAGGGGGATCCTTCTCCTTTTCTCTCCTTCTCTCCTTCCCTGCATCCGTATCCTGAGGTGATTCTGTGGGTTGTTCTGTTTGCCCTTAGAAGTTCAAATTTCCCAGGGACCCTACTCTTCCTGCTAGTTGTGGTGGTAAGGTCCATTGGCTTCCAGAGTTTGGGCCACCTTGTGTTAAGGGTACATTGCCATCAGGCCTCACAACTAAACTATACATGCAACAGTTCAGAAGAATTGATTTTTAATTTGAGTTAAATGTTCCATTCATTTATAAAATATGTACTTGGAAGTCTATTAACCTGACTCTGTGCTTTTGTCCTCCAGAACAAGGCAGATCAGATTGCATTTCAAGTTGCCGGGGGATTCACAGCCCTTGAACAGATCCTTCAAGTAGTGATCTCTGCCACCAATCCAAATGCAGTATCACGCATCCCTCCCAAGTAAGTAGAGTTTTGATTTGCACTTTAAGTTGTCTTTTTTAGTTATTTCTCTCCTCCGCTTTCCAGGCGGGTTCCAGTGGTGAGAGCATCCAGGATAAGGAGTTGCTCTAAGGCTCAGGAAGCAGACGTATTCTCTCAAAAGGGAGAAAAACAGAGGCTCTCTGCTTCATTTACAGAGCACAAATTAAGCCTTAAGAGCCTTGCAAAGTCAAGGTTCTTTGGGCATGGGCTCCCAACTTAATCCCAAGTCAAGAAGTGTTAATGAAACCCTGGGTAGTTCAAACTCCAACCAGCAATTGAACAAATATGAATGAAATTGCGGAACGCCAACTTTTTCCTATAAGGAACATAGGGGTATCGAAGGTAAGCTTCTCAACAAAAGCTCTAGGAATGGAATTTATCAAAGTCCCTAGTGTGCTTGTAGAGCAGTCCAAGTAGGAGCTGCAGCAGGATAGGATTTCAGCAGAACCACCAGTAGCAGAATTGCAGTTTTATCTTTTGGATATAAATTTCCATTTGTCATCAAGCACCTACCCTATTTTCGGCCGTCAGATCTGCTTTCAGACTGTCTCTTGAGTCTTGCTGTACTCACTGACAATTTAGGGCAGGCCCCCAGCCGACGTTTCTTATATAGTTGTAGCATTCACAGGATGTAAAATGCACAGCTTCAGTGTTTTCATAGAAGTCTTTGTTTGGGCAGAGATTTGTTGAGAGGCTTGGGAAAAGTATGTTTACATCACTGAGAAAACTGTGTTTATAGTTCACTGGAGAGGATGATAATGTATTGGATCTGAAAGGAACTCGTTTTGCTGCTCATTAAAAGCCAACTTGAACTACATCTTTTGTGTAGCTCAAGAGAAAAATCGAGGAGCACGTGTCAAAAACTTTCTTTTTTTCCTGCCCATATTCTGCTTGTTCAGTTTCAAGCTAATGTGATTCGTCTCTCGTTTGATCAAGCACTCAGTTAAAATGAACATCCTTCTGTGTTGGCTGCGCACTTGGATCTGTACCCTTAAAGCACTTAATATTCATCCCACCCACAGCACTTGTATAAATATCCATTATTTATTTTAATATCTGTCTCCCCTTCTAGACCCTAAGCTCCTTATGGGCAGGGAGTATGCTTACCAACTCTGTTGTATTGTACTCTCCCAAGTGCTCTCCCTACAGTAGTTGTTCAATTAATGATATTAATAATAATGTTGGTATTTGTTAAGCGCTTACTATGTGCAGAGCAAAGCACTGGGGTAGATACAGGGTAATCAGGTTGTCCCACGTGAGGCTCACAGTTAATCCCCATTTTACAGATGAGGTTACTGAGGTAGAGAGAAGTTAAGTGACTTGCCCACAGTCACACAGCTGACGAGTGGCAGAGCCAGAATTCGAACCCATGACCTCTGACTCCCAAGCCCGGGCTCTTTCCGCTGAGCCACGTTGCTTCTCAATACCGTTGACATCTTTAAATCTCCTTCAGAGAAGGATGGTCCCATCCCTTCAATCTATAGTCTCAAAGTCTAAAATTATAAGAAATGGCTTTAGGCATCTCCTGTCATGTAAAAGTATTTTGAAAAAAAGCATACTGGTACTGTTTTGGTATATCCTATTTGCTTCCTTAAGGAACTGTCAAACTGGAAGCTGTGGTAAGAGTTAATGAATCAGAAAAAGGTGAAAATATAACCTTTCTCCCCAAAGAGAAAAATAAAATTACCCAAGAACTAGAAACAAGTTTTCAACACATTTTCATTATAAATTAACAGTTATCATTTATTGCTCTGAAACAATCCCAGTCTACAACTAGTTTGATCTCAGAACAAGGCAAACTAAATGAAGGCATCCCAGTGGCATGCCAGTTTACTTATCTTTGGTGGTTTTATTTTCTCTACCCCATCTCCCAAAAGAAGAAAATTACAGATAGGTTCACCCATTCCTTTACTTTCCTATCTTCTTGAAGACCTCGATAGGCACTCGGGCCAGGCAAACAGGGTTAAGAAAAAGATGAAAGGAGAGAAGACAGAGAGAACTGTAAAGGAAGCCCAGAAGAGCGGTGTGGTGGGGAAGAGGAGGAGAGGAAAGGAAGAGAACTAAAAGTTTCAAAAAGAGTGAAAGCATATCACTTGTTAACCCTGAAATTAATGGGCAGCTTCATTGGGTGGTCTTCGTTTTAAGGCTAATAGGGGGTAAACTATAATCAGTTCCAACATAGTTTATTGAAAGTGGAGTGATTATCCGGCCTCCAAAATCTTCCTTTTTGAACTTTAAATGCATTGTTAGTCATATTGAGCATCTTTAAAGGAACCATGGGGACCTCTTTGAGGCAGATGGGCAATTGAAAATGTAAACTGACTTTTATTTTGTACAATGCCTATCCTTTGTGATGTGGCATTTGATGCTTCTGGAAACTCATTTGGCAGCTGTTCATCATCCACACTATTTATGTTATGTGCCAAGGAACAACACGAACAGCTACCTAAGACATTTTGAAAAATGTTTTTTTTTTTTTCCGGTAGGCCCTAGTGTGCATGTGACCAACTTGTTCTGGCCTGCCGCCCACATTAAATGCCTGAGATCCAGAAAGCTCCTTCTCTCGTTTCACGGATCTTGTCATTTCACTGCTCTTGTGTACATACCCTTGGGGGAGTAGGAAAAAAAAAAGGTTCCTCCACCCTTGGACCCTGCAACCTACTAACCGAGAAGTCAACAGACTTAAACTTGTAATCCCGGGCCTGAGACTAAAGTCAGATTTGCTTCCACACGTTCAGTCCTTTCGTGGGGCTCCCCACTGAATGTTTTTCTAGATCCACGCAAAACGATCTGTGTTTATACTTAAAGTAACATTCAGCCCGAGAGGTTGTCATATGGTGCCAACGGGTAAACACTTTGATGTTTTCTGCCAAGAAATCTTCCCCAGAATATAGTTATGAATGGTTTCACAATTTGAGACGACTTCATCTCTTTGACCAAAGGCTTAAAGATACGTATGGCCTTTGGAGTGTATTCATTCATAATTATGTCTTATTCAAGAAGCTGAGGCAGATGCTATTATTGTTGCCTTGGTCCCATGCTTCCTAGTCTTACTAAACAGCAGTTGGTGATGAACTATTAATCATTGTTTAATAAGCATAATTGTTGACTTAATTTACAGGGGATCATAATGCAGCCATCATGCAGTTGCATTCCACTGGATGGACAGCATCTCTCCTGTAAATCTAAATAACTGAATCTTTAAAACTTTTGAGAGAGAAATTTTGTATTTAAAGTATGTGCAAGCAACCTTCAGAGCTTTTGAAATTTGAGGTCATCACTAGTGGAAATTAATTGAAATATTAAACAGTCCATACTCGCCAAACTCTATCCCTATCTGGATAGGTGTATAAAAAATGCTCTTAGTGTTGAGAAAATCCTCCCTGAAGCAAGAAAAGTCTCAATTCAGGTTGTTCTTCTGCCTTCAACATCATGCATTTTATATTGTTTGGTTAGCCATGAACACAAAGGAATGAGTGACATATCCCAGGTTTTTTCTTAGATTTAGCGTAGCTTATGGTGTTTCAAAAGAAATAGGGGTGGTTAGTTTCCTTTGGGTGCAAAGAAGATCACTTCATGTTAGGTAAATAAGTAGATGGTTCTACTGTGACAGAAAACTTTTGCCAAGATTTTGTGTTATGTTTTTACTATGTGTTTACATAGTTCTGATGATAAAAGCAAGGGGAAGCACTTCTATGGTGCTTTTTTTCCTCCTTCAGAACTTTGCAAGTATTGTTGGATATTCATGCCACTTCTGAGAAGTTAACAAACCTACCAAGAACCAAAATATTTCCCCATCCCTGCCCCCACCAGATCCAGTTGTGCACCCAAAGTACGCAGGGGCCGTATCTTAATTCCCAGCTCTGTATTCTTTCCCAGCCTTTGTACAATGCTCTGCACTCAATAAGTGCTCAGTAAACACCATTGATGGGTATACATTACTCAGGCTCTGGCCTGCAGTCAATGGAAATGAACCAAAAACTCTCAATTGTGCAGTCTAAGACCTTTGTTTTTCCTAGTCTTCTTTCTATCTTTGGATCATTTTACTGCCTGTTACTAATGGCAGAGGGAATGAAAAATGAAATTCGAATGAGTTAGTGTTTCACATTGAAATAATTCTGGAATGAGATTGGTGAGAAGATTGAAACTATCACCAGAAATATGGTTTTAGGATTTAGGGTGTTGTCTACACTTGCTGCCTCCACTTCCTCTTCTCCAGTTCTCTCCTTGACCCCCTTCACTCTGGCTTCTACCCCCTTCTGCTTCCACGGAAATTGCCCTTTCAGAGGTCACCAGTGATCTCCCTCTTGCCAAATCCAACTTCCTCTGCTCCATCCTGATCCTTCTTGACCTCTCAGCTGCCTTAAACCCCTTTCTTCTAGACACATTATCCAACCTTGGCTTCAGCGACATTGTCCTCTCTTGGACTCCTCCTATCTCTCTGGCCACTCATCCTCAGTCTCTTTCACAGGCTCCTTCTCTGCCTCGTTCCCTCTAACTGAGGGTGTCCCTCAAGACTCAATTCTGGGTCCCCTTCTATTCTCCATCTACACCCACACCTGTAGAGAAATTATTCACTCCCATGGTTTCAACTACCATCTCTATAGGGATGATTCCCAAATCTGCATCTCCAGTCCTGATCTCTCCTTCTCTGCAGTCTCGTATTTCCTCCTACCTTCAGAACATCTGTACCTGGTGCTCCCACCAAACCCTCCAACTTAATATGTCCAAAACAGAAATTCTCACTTCCCATATGCAGAAGTAGTTTACCATTGCCTTCTCCCACACAGTAATTTGAGTCTCCGCTCTCGACTTTCTCCCGTGCTGCTGCTGCCCAGCATAGGTAAGTTTTGAATGGTAGTAGATGGCCTTCCACTTGCCAGCAACTGCCCAAGCTAGGAATAGAATGGGTAGGCCTCTGCTTGACTCTCCCTCCTGTCGCTTGTAGATTACTGGAACCTCCTCAGGTGTGATTCTGAGAAGGGAGGAAATTCACTACTTACCTTGAAATTAGGAGACCAGTCTTAGTCTAGGTTATAAGCTCCTTGTGGGCAGGGAGCCTGTCTACCCACTCTGTTATACTGTACTCTTCCAAGTGCTTAGTTCTGTGTTCTGCACTAAGATCTTCTCTGGCTCTCAATAGAAAGTGGCTGGAATACAGATTGGCGATTAAAAGAACCAAGCCTCCGGGCCTCTGGTCTCTGCTTTTGTATCTGCTCATCATTTCTCAGGTAAATTAATTCCTCAATTCCTTCCCTCCCCCTTCAAGTGTGCTGAATCGTAGCTCTCCTCATCCTCAAGGCCCTTCGGAAAGCTTACCTCACCAGGAAGATTTCCCTGATTAATTCCTGCTGCCTCAATCAGCACTCTTAGCAGTTATAAATTTGCACTCAGCCTCAACCCTTAGGCATATTACCTCATACTCCTACTCCTAATGTTGGATATGTTATGGGTGTTTAATACATACTTGGGAATTGACTTTGTTTTTAGGTTTGGCTTAATTGATTTTAAACCAGTAGGCCTGAACCCTGTACTGATGATTTTTTTGGATATGTTTTACGCTCTTCCTGTGTGCCAGGGACTTGTTTGGATGAAATTCATTTATTTTAAAATAAGGGATTTTAGAATAAATTAGCTCCTACTATAGAGCTCTAGACTGTAAGCTCGTTGTAGGCAGGGAATGTGTCTGTTTATTGTTATATTGTATTCTCCCAAGCGTTTAGTACAGTTCTTTGCACAAAGTAAATGCTCAATAAATATGAATGAATGAATGAATAAATGAAGCACTCTGCCCTCACTGGGTTCTTATAAAGACTGAGACTTAATAAGAAGGCTTCATCATATATTAGATTTCAGATAATTTGGTAAAAGTAGTTTGTTGTGGGCAGGGACCATTTCTACCAGCTCTCTAAGTTAAACGACAGTTGAGAGGAAAACAGTTCTTTCATGATGTTGTACAAGATGTTTAGCCATCCAGTTAAACAAAATAAGTGTTCTCAAAATAAATGAAATTGAATCCCTTCATAAGGGAAAGTTTTTTTCTCTCTGTTAAAAAAAAAAATGGTTCTTTGCTAGTATACTTTTTGATTCTGACAGAGATTTTAGACTTTCTCATGTGCTTCACCAATTTTGATCAATTACTAGCACAAATAATAATAATAATGGTATTTGTTAAGTGTTTACTTTGTGCCCAGCATTGTCCTAAGCACTGGGGCAGAATCAATATAATCAAGTTGGACACAGTACATGTCCCACATGAGTGAGATGGGTATTTAATCCCCATTTCACAGATGAAGAAATAGAGCTACGGGAAAGGTAGGTAACTTGCCCAAGGACACCAAGCAGGCAAATGGTGAAGTTGGAATTAGAACCCTGGTCCTCTGCCTCCCAGGCCTTTGGCCTTTCCAATAGGTCATGCTGCTTCCCTTCCAGGAGGTTGGGATTTCAGCATTTTATAACCTGTGTAGATGATGTTTGCTTTTAAAATCTATAAACACATTTCTAGAAATACTATTAAGCCCAATCCTTTTAGTGCCTAAAATTGCTCGTTGGTGGTGTGAGGTACCCTTAAAGGACATTAATTAAACAATTAATTTAATCACTGGTATTTATTGAAGGCTTACAGAGCACTGTACTTGGGAAAATACAGTGCAACAGAGTTGGGAGATGTAATCCCTGCCCACAAGAAGCTTATGGTCTACAGGGAGAGACAGACATTAAAATAGATTAAGGATAGGAGAAAAAAAATAGAGTATAAAAATATTTACATAAATATTGTGAGGCTGAGATGAATTTTAAAGTGCTTATGAGGTACATGGCCAAGTTCATAGTTGAAGCAGAGGGGAGGGCAGATATGGAAAATAAAGGGCTTTAGTTTGGGAAGACCTTTTGGTGAAGATGTGATTTTAGGAGAGATTTGAGGGTGGGAAGAGTGGTGGATTGTCGAATATGAAAAGGAAGGGAGTTGCAGGCCCATTTTAGGCCACTTGTAGACCATGTCGTGTATTGTGACACAATCTACATACCCTGCTGATTTAACCACGCACACCTCATGGCAGAGCAGTCAGCATCCTTTCAGTAACCCGAATGAGATAATGTTCCTTTTAGTGAGTCTGCCTTGGAGACACATAGGAACTCAGAATTGAGTTCAGTATAGTTCTTTTTTTTCCTTTCCCAAGTTTTACAACTTGTTTTAAATTTTAAAGACA
This sequence comes from Ornithorhynchus anatinus, assembly GCF_004115215.2. Lineage (NCBI taxonomy): Eukaryota > Metazoa > Chordata > Mammalia > Monotremata > Ornithorhynchidae > Ornithorhynchus > Ornithorhynchus anatinus. The sequence continues at coordinate 11,534,312 of NC_041732.1, read as the reverse complement.
TGAATTCCATATTGGACCAAACCTCAAACTCTCCTTATCAAGGGGAAAGAGTGAACGCTCTCAAAGTGAAGCTGGAAAATAAGGAGTGGGAGGAAAAAGGTTAAGAGGGAGGAGGAGGAAAATGGAGAGCATTACAGTTCCCCAGGGTGTGATTTTTTCATGAACATTAAGGATTGTTGCTGCAAGCTAGTCCTTGGCCATATTAGAGGAACCTTTCCTCTGCTTTCATTTTCCTCAGGAACCTGGTCTATATACATCATTTCATCGGGTAAACCTGTTGTCATCAGAGCATTAGACAAAAAGATTTGTAAAGGGTATTTCCTTCAGTCTGATAGGTCTTCCACATTTCATGTTTTCTTGAAAAGAAATATAGACAAACCCAGTTTTTTTGTAGTTGCTCATTATATAAATAATCATCACAAATAAAAGCATCACTTACTTTCTTCCCAGCCCAATTTTAAATTTAGTCTGAAATGCTTCCATCTTTCTCATGCTCCATTTGTTTTTCATGTAATTTTCATCTCTGTTAACGTTTTTAGGATTTAGCCTGAAAATCATTAGCATGATTTTACCTTCATGAACATGATCTCGAAAAAGTAAAAATCTGATAAATTAAGTATGATTTGTTAATTTCCTTGTTTCCTTCTCTTCCTCTTCAACTCCACCCAAATTTGGCTTCATTTTTTCCATAGTCCAACTTTTTACCCCCCAAAATCGGTAATTTATCGTGTCATTATTTGTTTTAGTTTAGAAATCTGCCCACTATTTAGTGGTGAAGTTAAGCTGTTTAGAAGTAGGTGAGGAGATTATGTGGGCATTATCCACTTCTCTCTTTCCCCCAAAACCTGGCAGCATGATGCAGCTCAGATTTTTAATCCCATGTCTACAAGATTAACCTGTATTATAAAAAGATTTAACAATATGCCTGTTGTTCCATACTGTCCAGGTTACTAGAATAAGCAGCAGGTTTGCAACTGCTGCAAGCAAGATAGGACATTTGTAAAACACAGATGATCCTTCTGTATCACCGGTTCTCTTGTTTTGGAAATTAAAAAGGAGTTCAAAAATAATTGTTTATGGGGAATTTTATTGTGGTATATTACTAAACACTCAAATGGAATCTCCAAGGAAAGAAATATATATTTAATGCTGCTAACTGATCCAAGCCATATCATTACCCTATTTATTTTGTTAATGAATTGTACATCGCCTTGATTCTATTTAGTTGCCATTGTTTTTATGAGATGTTCTTCCCCTTTACTCTATTTATTGCCATTGTTCTTGTCTGTCCATCTCCCCCGATTAGACTGTAAGCCCGTCAAACGGCAGGGACTGTCTCTATCTGTTGCCGACTTGTTCATCCCAAGCGCTTAGTACAGTGCTCTGCACATAGTAAGCGCTCAATAAATACTATTGAATGAATGAATGAATTCCATAGCTCAGAGTACTAGCTAAAATTTCAAAAAGCTACAGTTTTCTGCCAAATGATTCCACTAGAGCCAAAGAAGATTGCAAATCTCATTCCATTTTGGAAATTAGTCCTCTTCCTTCAGTCGCTTTACCAGGACTGATAAAGATATCTTTCACAACTCAAACATTTTAAGGGAAAAAATGTTGTGGGGATTTAAAAAAAAAAAAAAGATTGTCTATCATTTCTTTTATTATGTGCCCATTCAAAATAAACAGAATTTTTACATTCTTTGACTAAACCAGGTTCTTAAAGATGAAAAGATTAAATAAGACTCTTAAAGGGAGCCTCCTTTCTTGTTTTTGTTCCCATGTTCACTTTTTATATTGAAATCAATTCTTTAAATTAGAATACCATTTTTAATTCACAGAGCATCTTAATGAGGTTTACAAAATGGGCGCACCTGCAGTTATTTTCTAAACCCCAGTGTCTACTTTGGAGGAATATTCGTTTGACACCCAAGACTGATCGGTTTTTATCTGAGCCACCAAACTAAATATTCAGAGCACAAAGTTTCATAACAAGAAATGAGGCCTTTTAAAAATCAATGTCCTTTCCTCCCATTTCATTTTTTTAAAAAACTTTTCTTCCTCCTTGGCATGATAGTTTGAAACCTGGCAATTCCTAAGCAGGGCTATACTGTGCTAGAACACAAAGTGATTGTCCCACAGATGATGGGGGTAAGAGTGGTTGGGAAGGGCTCTATTAGGCATGAGACTCTTAATGATTTATTTTTTGTTTCATTCCATCACTGGTGAGTTTCATTTAGTTGGCATAGGGAAATTACATAACAATGTGTATTATATATATTTTAACTATTTAGTAGTTCCCATGTTCACTTTTTATATTAAAATCAATCCCTTAAATTAAAATACCATTTTTAATTCATAGAGGATCTTAATGAAGTTTACAAAATGAGCTCACCTGCAGTTATTTTTTAAACCCCAGTGTTTACTTTAAAGGACTGTATATATTATCCTTCTATAAATATAAAACTATATATATATGTATGTATATTTTTCTGCCATATTCAAGGAGGGCAGCATTAATGGTGAAATTCATTTATGATTGCATGTGGGACTGTAAAGACCAATTCGTAGCCACAGCCCTGTCTGCATTGACCCACCAAAAGTCTGTCCCTTGTTATGTTTTCATGTTTGATGTTTGCAGTGCCTGATGTTAAGGTCCCTGTGGGCAGGGAATGTGTCTGCTTATTGTTGTATTGTACTCTCCTAAGCGCCTAGTACAGTGCTTTGCACATAGTAAGCACTCAATAAATACGATCGAATGAATTTTCTCTTAGAAAACAATAACTGCCTTCCCCAAAACTAGCATTTTTTTAATAGTCTAAGTCCTTTCAACCCCATAAGGAACTTCCTTATCTGGGTTTTGCCCCCTTTTTAATTGTTCTAGTCCAGTAGTCTCCGCAGATGGCTTCTTTCTTCATTTACAAAATGAAAATGGTAAATTTCATGTTATGTGAGGCGTAGCCGCAGATAAACTCTGATACACGTGATTTAACAGTTTAGTAGCACCAACTCTGGAAGGAGAAAAATCAGACATGGGCTCGAAAGAAAATAACTTGCTTGTCTGTTGTCACCCTTTTTTCTCCAACATTTTAAGTGTTTTTTTGTCTGTTAGTGTGTTAACGCCTTGTGGACAGGGACATTGTCTTATGCTTCTGAGTTATTTTTCAACCCCAGAGTGCACTGCTAGGCAAAAAAGACGGGATTCTTCTGCTGCTGCTCCACTTGGGCTCTGATCAACCCTCAAAGTAGAATTTACAAGTAGAATCACTTAGACTGTAGAATGTAATGAATAATAGAAGCAGGATAAAGAAATGTTATTTTATTTTAAACCTCTAGATGCAAGCTTCTTGCATGCAGGGAAGATATTTGCAAACTATTGTATTCTCTCAAGTGTTCGACTCACAATAAACACTCAATAAATACCACTGATTGCTGGATGGATTGATATGGGAAAGAAGGATTTTATTCAAGCATTCTGAGGACATTATAAACCACAGAAAATTTAATAGCTTTAAAATAAGAAATAGGGAATAAGAAGCAGTATAGGCTAGTGGAAATACTGCAGGACTGGGAGTCAGGAGACCAGAGTTCTATTTCTGGCTCCACCTTCTGTCTCCTGTGTGACCTTGGGCAAGTTATCTGGGTCTCATTTTCCTTGTTGTAAAATGGGGATTAAATGCCTGTTCTCCCTCCATCTTAGATTGTGAGCTTCATGAGCTGGACAAGGAGAAGCAGCATGGTGTAGTGGATAGAGCCTGGGCCTGGGAGGCAGGAGGTCTGGGTTCTAATCCCAGCTCTCACTTGTCTGCTGGTTGACCTCGGGCAAGTCACTTCACTTCTCTGTGCCTCAGTTCTCTCATTGTAAAATGGGGATAGAGATTGTGAGCCCCATTTGGGGCAGGGACTGTGTCTATCCTGATTTGCATGTATCCACCCCAGCATTTACTGGCATATACTTAGTGCTTTACAAATACCATAATAATAATAATCATCATCATAACAAAGACAATGACCCATCTGATTGTGTTGTGTCTTTCCTCGTGCTTTGTGTAGTGCTTGGAACATAATAGATGCTAAAGAAATGCCACTATTATCATAATAATGCTGGTATTTGTATTTGTTAAGCGCTTACTATGTGCCGAGCACTGTTCTAAGCGCTGGGGTAGACACACGGGAATCAGGTTGTCCCACGTGGGGCTCACAGTCTTAATCCCCATTTTACAGACGAGGTCACTGAGGCACCGAGAAGTCAAGTGACTTGCCCAAAGTCACACAGCTGACGAGTGGCCGAGCCGGGATTCGAACCCATGACCTCTGACTCCAAAGCCCGTGCTCTTTCCACTGAGCCACGCTGCTTCTCAACGTTGTCGTCATATTTTTATACTATTATATGAACTTGGAGGTGAAATTAGAATTCAGAATTGAACTTTTCATTTTTTTAGTGAGTTGTCCCATCTCTTCATGCCCTTGAATTAAATAGTATTCCTTCCCGTCATCTTGGGCACTCTGCACACTTTTCCTTTGACCAGAGAAGCAGCATGGCCTAGTGGCAAGATCATGGGCTTGGGAGTCAGAGGACATGGGTTCTAATCTCAGCTCTGCCACTTGACTGTTGTGTGACCTTGGGCAAGATACTTCGCTTCTCTGGGCCTCAGTTACCTCATCTGTAAAATAGGGATGAGGACTGTGAGCCCCATGTGGGACACGGACTGTGTCCGACCTGATTACCTGGTATCTACACCAGTGCCTATAGCCGTGGTTGGCACAGAGTAACAGCTTAACAAATACCATTATCATTATTATTAATAAATTATTGGACTGCCCTATAGAGTTAGATTTTTATTTCCAGAGCAGGATGCTGCTGAAAGTAGTAGACAATTGTCAGGACACTTCATCTCTCTGCCTCAAATTTCCCATCTCCTTCCTCCATAACTCACAGGGCTTCTTGTCCTGGGAGGTAAGGCACCCATAAAGTTTTAAGTGATGTTCATAAGACAAAGGGTCCTAATTCTTGGGCACGACTTTGGGTGCAGGAGCCTAAATGGAGTTTGTCATCTGGAGCAATATCTTAGTATTCCCATGAATAAGTCTTTTCTAGGACAGACTTTAAAATGTAAATTGAAGATTCATAATGTTTGTGTGGGTGTGGGTGTGTGCCTATAGAAACAGAAAGCAGATAGTAGTGTATAGAAACCCATTTCAGTTTAACTTCTAGTAAACCATTTCCTGGAGTTCAAATATCTATATATTAATCTATATGTATATGTATATACATTTTTATATATATATATATATATATATATATATATATACATATTATGGAGAGTGTTTTTATAATGGGATTTACTCTACTGTATTGGAAAGTCTTAGGTAGACTTCTTATGTGGTTTGAGTATACATACCATCTTGCACTACTTCAAAGCTGATTTGCTGGTGTGAGATGAAGTTTAAAACATGAATCATCAATAAGCAGCCACAATTTTCAGGAATACACTGTTTCAATTTAATAGGAAAAGGCTAAATTTCTGGATAAAAGCCTAAAGACATTGAATTAATTTCCTTAAAAATATGAGGAGCTTGATTTTTAAAACTCGTATGATGTACCGATAGACACAGTAATACACGTCTTCGAGTGATATACCAAAGCATATTGTGTTACCTCAGAAGACTGCACAGAAATGGTGACAGTTGACAGCTGTTGTTCTAATAAGATTAAAGTAAAGAAATTAGTTGTGCTGACTTTAATCTGCCATTTAACACTGCAAACCACCTGGGGCCTTCTTCAGTGCTGACACTTCCAATTTTGAATTTAAAAATTTGTATGACTGACTCTTAGTTAAGAGCACGTCTGAAGACATTTTGATCATAGCACTCTCGTTAACAAGCTTATGTTACCAATTAAAAACCCCTCATTGCTAGTGCAAAATTAATTTGACATGCTATTCCACGCTTCATATGATTTGAATCTTTGAAACTCCAAATAGTTTGTTAGATTCCTCATTTGGGAAATGTAGATGGGCTGCTTTATTTCACCTATTTCATCTCGGCTTCTTTGGTATTGAATTTATATGTTCTTTCTCTTTTAAAATGAGTACATTATTACATTGCAGTTGGGAAGCAAAACAACTATAAAATATAATTTATATTGGAATATTTGAAGTTAACTCACATATGTGAAAATGATCCCATACTTTGGGACTTGACTGTGAAGACATAAGGAAACAGAATTTGATCTGGAAATAAATTTTTGGCCTTGTAACTTGTAAATGTTAAACATTCATCACTTGGACTAGCAAATTAACTAGCAATAAGCAGCAAGTTGTATAAATTGTTCTGTTAGTGGATGGACTTGACAGTAATGTGAACTTGACAATAATTATGGACACTTTATTATTATTATTGATAATAATAATGCCTTTTGTTGAGCGCTGTATTCCAAGCACCATTCTAAGCACTGGGGCAGATACAAGATAGGCTGGACACAGTCCCTGTCCCACATGGGGCTCACAGTCTTAATCCCCATTTTACAGATGAGATAACTGAGACACAGAGAAGTGAAGTGACTTGCCCAAGATCACACAGCAGACATGTGGAAAATCTGGGATTAGAACCCAGGTCCTTCTGACTCTCAGGTCCTTGCTGTATCCACTAAACCACGCTTAATGTCGGTCTCCCCCGCTAGAGTGTGAGCTTGTTCTGAGCAGGGAACATATCTATCAGCTCTGTTGTGTTGTACTCTCCCAAGTGCTTAGTACGGAGCTTTGCACACAGTAAGCACTCAATAAATATGATTCATCGTTTGGTTGATAAATCATAAAGCTATTTAGGAAATCTCAGCTCCTCCAGTGGGCTAACATATGGTCCCTCTATGACTTGGACTCTCTGCCTGTTGTTGAGAATATTGGACGTTAGCAAAGAGCAATATAAAATTGGAAACAAAAACAATGATGTGTTTAGAGCTCTTGATATTCTTTTCCAGGTAAAGAACTGAAAATGTCTTCAGGATACAATGAAGTAATAATGTTGGTATTGGTTAAGCGCTTACTATGTGCAGAGCACTGTTCTAAGCGCAGGGGTAGATACAGGGTAATCAGGTTGTCCCACGGGAGGCTTACAGTCTTAATCCCCATTTTACAGATGAGGGAACTGAGGCACAGAGAAGTTAAGTGATTTACCCACAGTCACACAGCTGACAAGTGGCAGAGCCTGGATTCGAACCCATCACCTCTGACTCCCAAGCCCATGCTCTTTCCACTGAGCCACGCTGCTTTTCTCAATCACCTTTCCCCCTCCTACCTTACCGTTGTGATTTCCTACGACAACCCAGCCCACACACTTTGCTTCTCTGTTGCCAACCTATTCACCGTACCTCGACGTCACCTGTCTCACCACTGACCCCTCGCCCACGCCTTGCCTCTGTCCTGGAATTCCCTCCCTTTTCTTGTCAGGCAGACAATCACTGTCACTTCCTTCAAACCTTATTAAAATCACATTTCTTGCAGGAGACCTTCCCTGACTAAGCCCTCACTTCCCCTTCTCCCACTCACTTCTGCCTCACCTTTGCACTTAAATTTGCAACCTTTATTCACCCCACCTTCAGCCCAATAACATTTATGTATGTACAAGTAATTTATATTAGTGACTGTCTCCCCGTCTTGACTGTAAGCTCCTTGTAGGTAGGGAATAGATCTGTCAACTCTTTTATATTGTGCTCTGCCAAGTATTCTGCACAAAGGAGACAATAAGTATGATTGCTTGATGGATTGATAATAAATCCTGTATTCCCATCATACCATCACTTGCAATTTGATGTTACTGGTGCTTGGGTTGGAATAATGCTGAATTTACAGTATTGGTGCACTGACCCTCTACAACCCTAGATGGTTATTTCTCACTAAGTGAAATGAACCCTGTCACCTATTTATCTATAATACATCTACCTGAGAATTTCTGGGGCAGCAAACTGTGAATTAGCGCACCTGTAGAAAAATTGGTCTCTGGGTTTGTAACTTCTAAGACAGCACTATTCAGTGTTCTGTACTGACTGCTTGTAATCTGGATAAAATTAAAAGGACTGGTTAGAACCTCCAGCTAATTATCATAAATTTTAAGAAGTCAAGTCACAAAATGGCAGAAATTATTTTCTCTCTTCTGCTGAGATAGAGTTCTCTGGGCCCAGATAAAATTACTATGCTAGACCTGGAGTACAGTCATTCATTCATTCATTCAGTAGTATTGAGCGCTTACTATGTACAGAGCACTGTACTAAGCACTTGGAATGTACAAATTGGTAACAGATAGAGGCAGTCCTTGCCCTTCGACGGATTTACAGTCTAATCGGGGGAGACAGACAGACAAGAACAATGGCAATAAATAGAATCAAGGGGAAGAACATCTCATTAAAACAATAGCAAATAAATAGAATCAAGGTGATGTACATTTCATTAACAAAATAAATAAGGTAATGAAGATATATACAGTTGAGCGGACGAGTACAGTGCTGAGGGGATCATCATTTGGCTGTTATGTCTGAAGAACATAGTTTGCTTTTTCTTCTGTTTTGAAATAGGTTATGACCAAGATTTCTAGGTCTCCTTCAATTCTGCAGTAGTGCTGTGGGAGAACTACTGGAGAGAGAAGCAGCCTGGCCTAGTGGAAACAACACAGGCCTGAGAGTCAGAGAACCTGGGTTCTAATCCTGCCTCTGCCAATTGCTTGCCATGGGACCTTGGACAAGTCACAACTACTCTGGTCCTCAGTTTCCTCATCTGTAAAATGGGAATTCAATACCTGTTCTTCCTCCTACTTAGACTTTGATCTCTATGTGGGGTGGGGACTGTGTCTGACCTAGTTAACCTGTACCTACCCCAATGCTTAGACACAATCAAGCAAGCAATCATATTTATTGAGCACTTACTATGCGCAGAGCACTGTACAAAGCTCGTGGGAAAGTACAGTACAACACATTTAGCCTACATATTCTCTGTCCATAATGAGCTAGATTAGTGTTTGACAAATAGTTTTTAGACTGTGTGCCCCTTATTGGGCAGGGATTGTCTCTCTCTCTGTTGCCGAATTGTACATTCCAAGTGCGTAGTACAGTGCTCTGCACACAGCGCTCAGTAAATAATGTTTGAATGTTTAACAAATACCATTTAAAAAAACGGGGTCGGGCAGTATACTCGAAAAGGACTTTTAGGCATAAGTTTGTTTTGCTTTTTTTCCATCTCAGGGCAGTAATGGAAAGTGATTAGTTATTGCCTCATATTGCTGTTTCCATTTCTTTGGGGTCATAATAAAGTTCACTTTAAAAGCTTGGTTGGGTATCATGATTTAGAATGCATTCTTGAGTATTCCTTATTCCTTATATTTTTGTCACATTTGACGATCACGCTGAGTTTTTAAAACCGGTGTTCTTTTTCTCTCCTTTTAGATCATTGTGCAATACAGTAAATGTTTACAACCTCAGCTGCAATAACTGCCCAGAAAACTGCACCTATATCCTATTCAGTAACAAGATTACCTTCTTAATGGACCTTCTGATGCACCAACTGATGGTAGGTGATAGTTTGCCTTTGATAAACGGTTGTCAAGTCTGACTTCCTTCATTCAATCGTATTTATTAAGCACTTACTGTGTGCAGAGCACTGTACTGAGCACTTGGGAAAATACAATACAGTGATAAACCGTGACATTCCCTGCCCACAACAAGCTCACGGGGTGGCTTAGTGGAAAGAGCACAGGCTTGGGAGTCAGAGGATGTGGGTTCTAATCCTGGCTCTGCCACTTGTCTGCTGTATGACCTTGAGCAAGCCGTTTAATTTCTCTGTGCCTCAGTTACCTCATCTGTAAAGCAGGTATTGAGAATGTGACCCCCACATGGGACACGGGCTGATTCCAGCCTGATTTGCTTGAATCCACCCCAGCGCTTAGTACGGTGTCTGGCACCTAGTATGTGCTTAACAAATCCCACAATTATTACCATTATTAGAGTTTCTAATCATACGTTTTCTTGGATTGTGTTGAATATAAGGTGGCCAGTAGTTTGAGGAGTTTTGTGCTTCTACTTCCTTACTTGCGACTCTTCTGTCATCCCTATTCTGAAAGGGTTTTAAATCACACTGCTGTCCAATACACATAGCACAAATATCTACAAGCCACTTGACGGTGTTTTAATATTCATATTTAAAGTTTGGGAAGTGAGGTAATTGAAAAATGTACAGCCTTACCCAAATTAACTCATCAGAACGGGGCAGGATTTATAAGATGCAGAGTGTATGGCATCAACCTTTGTCTGTATTTGTCAGTCGTCACCTTTTTCTTGGACATGGAGATGCTCTTGACTACGTTTCTTGGGTTAACTCAAGCTTTATCGTGATTCACTGCAAATTTAGCTTTCATAGAACATTTAGAAGTGAATAACTAGACATATGAGAATTAGTAAAAGTAAATGAAAGTTTTTTCCTTTAAACTTAGCAGTGAGAGAAGAATGTGTACTTGATCTCCATTAATATTTGTTATGGAAATAGAAGACCTAAAAACTAAAATTATGAAAATACAGAAAAAAATCATTTCTCTTCCAAGTACCATTAATATTAAAGATCCAAATCAAAGTGGACTCATGCGAGGCTATGGCTTTTGAAGTGTATTTAATCCATCCCACCCTCAAGCCCTTTAACGAGAACCAAAAAAAAAAAACCACAAACAAAAAAAACACAACTTGAAAGACTGTGAGCCTACTGTGTGACAGGGACTGTGTCCATACTGATTTTCTTCCCCAGCACTTTGCAAGTGCCATTCAAAATGTTCAAACGTGACTTTCACAAAATATTTTCCAAATTTAATTTTTATTCAAATTCTGTTTCATTATCTGTGCAAATATTGCATTTGATTTACAAAGTAATAAAAACTGCAAAGCCATTTAATTGAGAAACAGCTAATTTTTGATGTTCATTCAATTTTCAATTTCATATATCATTAAATATTTCATTGAAAACTCATTTTTAATTCATAGTGACCTGCTCATCATGAGGTATTTAGTCTGAGAATTTTACTTTCAGATTGGGTGTAAATATTTTCATGAGCCAAGCAATTTGTTAATTGAAAAGTTCTGTACTCGTTTTAAATCATTTACATGGCAGTAGCATCAAAAACACACAGAACTGCAGGCAAACACTTAAGAGATGCAACAAAATTCCTTGCACCCGAAGGAAATAAATGTAATCTGTAACTTCTGTTCTGAGTAGTGACCGCTTCATCATTGTTGCCTGAAGAGTATGGAGACTATCCCAGGTACCCAATGTTAATAATAGTCAGTAAAGGGTATTCACCTCTTGATAAACCCGTCGTATCGTTGTTTCTCTGCTGAATGAGCCAGAGCAAGGCCCCCAAAGTCAATTACACAAAGGCTGAAATCCTTCACTTCTTTACAAGTGACAAGATTCATGCTAGTGCCAAACCCCCTTTTCTCTTTCTCCTCTCGAGACTTTCCCTGCAAAGTCTAACTTGAATTTTTGTTTGGCCTAAATGCCAAGTGCATCTGTCTCCAAATATCATCAAACTATCCAACATCAGTGAAAATGACCAAAAGAATAGTATGGTTTAGAAGGAATTCTGACAAGCGCTCAGAGCCATCAACAGAAGTCAAGGAATAAGAGAATTTTAGCTAAATGGTATACAAAGATCTAACTCCTTTTATGACTCTTCTGTTGAAATAGTCTTAAAACACGTTGTTGTGCTTATTGTAAGTATTCGTGATTGATACAGATGCCGAACATAATGTACTCGCTACTGAAAATGGATTTCCTCCCTCTTTTGTGTCTGTACACTGCAGAGCCACATTTTGGCGAATACTTTAATGATTAATAGAAGAAAAAGGCCAGTGCTAGGCTTAACTCGATCAGTTGAATGATAGCACTTTAACATGTGAGGAAAAATAAGTAAAAGAAATAAGAAACACCACATCCATTTTCATGAGCATCTCAATGGTATTTGCTAAGCACTTACTGTACTAAGTGCTGGGAGAGATACAAGTTAATGGGTTTGGAGACAGTCCCTGTCCCACATGGGGCTCACAGTCTAGGAGGGAGAAAAGGTATAAATCCAAACTCTTTTGTGCTGGAAAACAATTCCTTACATTTTGAAGCCTATGTAAAACTGTCATTGAACCTCTCGACTTCAGAAAAAAAAATAAATCGAGGTCTTTGTCCTTATTTTAGTCCATTTCTTTATTCTGTATCAAAAGACGAGAATGATCTGACTTTCGCTATCTATGTTAACTTAAGATTCGAAACTGAACAACTTGGGAATCAAGACATTTCTTGAAGCTCAAATGCAATCATTTACATTTCTTACTGGAAAAAAAATTTGTGTTGAGAGTAAAGGAAGATTTTCCAAAATTGAATGTACATTATAGCTGATGGGCTTTTTTTGAAAAAAAGTCATTAAAAGATAAAAAAGTGCTTTATAACTGTATCAAAATTGCACAGTTAACAATAATAATAATGGTATTTGTTAAGTGCGTACTGTGTGTCAGGCACTGTTCTACTCACTGGGGTGGATACAAGCAAATTGGGGTAGACACGGTCCCTATCACAAGTTGGGCTCACAGCCTCAATCCCCATGTTACAGATGAGGTAGCTGAGACCCAGAGAAGTGAAGCAACTTGTGCAAGGTCACACAGCAGACAAGTTGGTAGAGCCGGGATTAGAACCCATGACCTTCTGACTCCCAGTCCCATGCTCTGTCCACTACACCATGCTGCTCCTCCACAAATGAAAGGTGTACCCACAATTTAGCCTACTCATACTATATGTCTTATCTCAGATAGACCATTTATCTCAAATTGACTGTATTACATCTGAAAAATGGTGCACTACCTTCCTTTATAGTCTGCTTTTGCTTTTCATGAATTTTATTCCTATGAAATAGCCATAGTGTTTTAGTGTTCTTCAAAGCACAATCCAACCAAAGTCAGTTGGTTAAGGAAATAATATGCTGTGTGAACAACTTTGATTAGAATAAATTAAAGTTTCACTACTCTGTCCATATTTCAATTTAGTGTTTTTAGAGTTACCAGAGTCACTTTCCCCTGACTCCTGTTGGGAAAAAGCTTGTGGACTAGAGAGTAAAACCTTTATATGTTTTGAAGACTTGTTCTTCAGTTTTAGCACAAAAGGTTCCTCTTAATTTTGGCAGTGGCAGATGAGTTGTTTATTTTTGAACTCTGGATGTACCAAATTACCATTTCTAAGCAATAGAAAACCTAGTTCTCTATGAAGCTTCAAAATCTCTTCTTCAGGTCAAAGAATAGTAAAGGCCAAGAACAATGCCATCTATATTCATTTGAGTGGCAACTCTTTAGTGAATAGTGGAATGTTGTCTTCCCAACCGTTATTTATAAGTCTTGCTACTTTAAAATAAGTTGGAGAGTTGTACAGACTTGGTTTTCTTCCCAAGTTCATTCTAGTAAGCCGGGATATTTCCAAATGCTTTTGAAAACACCCCCAGTAAATGTAAATCTAAACTGAAAACAAAAATTGACATAGTAGCCCATAAAATTGTTCTTTAAATATTTTCATGGCTGTGATTTCATGAATATAGATTAAACTTTCTCATGTGATATTCTGCTTTTTCAGATACTAGTTAAAATTAGTTACCACATGCTATTTTAAGTTACCACATGCAGGAAGAAAAATGGCCAGGCGCCCCCTGCTTAATATTACAAGTCAATTTATTTAGGGGGGAACCCCAAAAGCAGTCCAAAGAATCAGTCAGTCAGTGGTATTTTTTGAAAGTAAAGTTAGATATGCAAAAGATCAGTTTCACCTAGGAGAGAAATTTCAAAATTTCTTCCCTTGTATAAGTAAATGCCCTTTCCTTTTTCTGGAGTCCTAATTTTAAAAAATGAAAAGGGAGAAGTCATCCATTAGGGGTTATTTTGCTGCTTTCCCAACAAGGGAAGCAGCCTTTCTTTTCTGGCTGATGAGATTTTTGTTTCACAGTTGAACAGGGAGTAATAATAATAATAATAAATGTGGTATTTGTTCAGCACTTACTGTGTGCCAGGGACTGTATGGAGTGCTATGGTGCAAATAAGCAAATTGGGTTAGACATAGTCCCTGTCCCACATGGGGCTCACAGTCTCAACCCCCATTTTACAAATGAGGTAACTGAGCCCCAGAGAAGTTAAGTGACTTGCCTCAAATCACACAGCAGACAAGAGGCAGAGCCGGGATTAGAATCCACAACCTTCTGACTCCCAGGCCCGCTGCTGCTTCCTGTAAGTAACTACATTTAGCTAGTCAAACTTGCATAGTGATGCCTGGACAAATGCAAATAGACCCCATTTCTGTCCTCTAAAACCTTCCATCTGTCCCCTTTCTGCATCTCAACTTCAAATCCCAGGCAGGATGGAGAGAAGAGCCTCCTCTGTCCTCCTCCTGCCCCAAAACTAGTGGTGTCCATTCCATTTAATTTTTTTAATGGTATTTGTTAAGCACTTACTACATGACAAGCGCTATTGTAAGCACTGGGGTAGATACACTTTTATAAGGTAGGACCCTGTCCCACATGGGGTCCATAATCTAAATAGTAGGGAGTAGGAATTAATCCCCATTTTACAGTTGAGGAAACTGAGGCCCAGAGATGTTAAGTGACTTGTCCAAGGTCACACAGCAAGCAGTCAGCAGAGCTGGGATTAGGACTCAGGTTGTCTGACTCCTTTTTCCACTAGGCCATGCTGCTATTCCATTCTATTCTATTCAATTCTAAAGCAGGAGAGGAAATAATTGAAGAAGAAGTACAGCTACTTAAACCGAGAAAATATTAGCCTTCAGGTCCTGCCTCTGACCTCTCGCTCTAACAAGGCTCAATGGCCAGTTGTGCCTTTAAAGACAATCCTTAGTCACCCTCAAGTATGGGAAAAGACATGCTCTCTCTCTGCATAAACCCAGAGAGGGGCCTACTGTTTATGTTAGGGAAAAAGTAACCTGGACACAATGTAGAGGCACAACATGGCCTAGTGGATATAAGACCGGCCTGAGAGTCAGAGGACCTGGGTTCTAGTCCCAGCTGTACCACGTCCCTGTTGTGTGACCTTGGGCAAATCACCTAATTCCTCTGTGCCTCAGATCCCTCATGTAATAGGGGGATTTAATACCTGTTGAATCAATCAATGGTATTTCTTGAGCACTTACTATGTGCAGAACACTATATTAAGTGAAAAGCAGCTTGGCGTAGTGGGTAGAGTATGGGCCTGGAAGACATGAGGTCATGAGTTCTAATCCCAGCTCCGCCACTTGTCTGCTGTGTGACATTTCAAGTCATTTCACTTCCCTGAGCCTCAGTTACCTCATCTGTAAAATGAGGATTGAGACTGTGAGCCCCATGTGGGCCAGGGACTGTGTCTAGCCCAATTTGCTAGTTTCCACCTCAGGGCTTAGTACACTGCCTGGGATATGGTAAATACTTAATAAGTACCAAAATAATAATAATTGTTATATTTATTATTACTATTAAGTGCTTGGGAGAGTGACATACAACAGAATTGTTCTCCCTCCTACTTAGGTTGTGAACTGACCTGATTATCTTGAATCTTCCCCTTGAGTTAGATCAGTGCTTGACACATAATTAGAGCTTTCCAAAAAACACAATTGTTATCATTATTATCAATGATAATTATTATAATAATTTGTAAGTATGAAAATTGATTTCAGTAGAAAATTGGCCCCATGTCTGCAACAGGAGTTTTTTTCACTTGCTCATCTCAAAAAATAAAACAAAAAAACCCCAACATTCCTCAATATTAGTATGGCTCTTTTTAGACTACTTTGTTGGCCTCTGGTCTTCCCCATCAGCACGTTACACCAGACCACTATATAAACAACTCATGGGTTGAAATCATCTGTAAGGTCAAAAGGATTTTAGTCCTTAAATGTGGAAATGAGAATTAAGGTGCTTTTCACTTAGAGAAGAATAGTGGAAAAGAATTCCAGGAATTTGGTCATCTTGAAATACACTGAGTGGGTGCCTCAGAAGGTGCAATAGAAATATTAACCAACTAAATTTCAGTAAGGTTCAAATTTGTCTGATTTTCATAGACATTCTCCCAAATGTGGTGGTGCTGGGATTCCCACTCTAATACACAGCAATTTCTAAATCCTAACCTTCCAGAGAGTTAGGCTTAGGTTTTTTTGTTGTTGTTGTTTGGGGTGGGTTTTTTTGGAGGGGGAGGTCCTGTGTATATGTGTGAATTCTGAATGTATATTTGATGGAATAAGTATTTCAAAGCAATTCTGATCTATCTTTACCCTTTCTGGCACTGTTACTCCCTTGCCATTCTCCTTTATTACCCTTTCCCCTACACAAATTGGACTCTGTCCTTTTTTAAACGGGAATAAAGGGCAGTTCATCCTGGTGTGTGTAGTTTGTGCCTGAAGGCTTGACTGCTAAGCATTTAAAGATCTCAATTAAACACTTAGTAGGAGGTAATCCAGATATGAGGTACCAAAGAAATTCTTGCTGCTGTTGTTTTAGAAAGCCCTAAAATATAGAGCACCTTAAAACTGTATTGCAGTCATTTTGGTCAAGCTTTACCTGATTCATCTTCTCCCCCCAACAAAAAAGTAATAATAATTGAATTTACAGCATAAAGGTTTTTTGTAAAATCTCAAATGCTTATACTCTAGGTGGTATGTTTAGCTGAGTTGATTTTGCAGGAATATTAACTTGTCAAAGTGGAAAATTACCCATTTTTTTTAAGACTGGACCCTATGAAATCTTCTGTAGTTGGCAGAGAGCTAAAAATTGAAAACTTTGAACTGGCATTTCACTCCTCATCTGGTATGAACATTATATATATTTATTTTCTTATTAGTCTGCCAGGGCCCTGGGTTCTCAACTTATCTCTCTCTCAATCAATTACTGGTTTTTACCGAGCGCTTACTGGGTGCAGAGTAAATTCTGATCTGAAGCTCGTTTATTACAGTTATAGGATAATTTTGTTTACTCAGACAGTAACAGGATTGCAGAGTCCAAAAAATGGTTTATTTACCAGACCTTTCAACTCAGAGTTGATCTTGGTCAAGTCACCTAATCATTTTATGCACTCGAATCTGTACCCTTTAACCACTTGATGTTCACCCCACAGCACTTACGTGCATATCCATAATTCATTTTAATGTCCGTCTCCTCCAGACTGTAGATCCCTTGTCTACCAACACTGATCTTTCCTACCTACCCTCTCCCACATGGGGCTCACAGTCTCAATCCCTGCTTTAGAGATGAGGTAATTGAGGCCCAGAGAAGTGAAGTGACTTGTCCAAGGTCACACAGTAGACATGTGGCAGAGCTGGGATGAGAACCCAGGCCCTTCCTACTCCCAGGCCCATGCTCTATCCACTAAGCTCTACGAACACTGCTTCTCATCTTCTCACTTGGCACTAAAAGCGTACTATAGCACTTGATGATGATAGTGATGGTATTTGTTAAGCACTTACTCTGTGAAAAACACTGTTCTAGGCACTGGGGTCGATACAAGGTAATCAGGTTGTCCTTCATGGGGCTCACAGTCTTAATCCCCATTTTAAAGATGATGTAACTGAGGCACAGAGAAGTTAAGTGACTTGCCCAAAGTCACACAGCTGACAAGTGGCAAAGTTGGGATTAGAACTCATGACCTCTGACTCCCAAGCCCAGGCTCTCGCCACTAAACCACGCTGCTTAGGCACTTGTGTCAGCATTGAGGAAGTACCGTAGCCCAAGCTCCCTTCTAGACTGGGAGCCCGTTGTAGGCAGGGATTGTCTCTCTTTGTTACTGAATTGTACTTTCCAAGTGCTTAGAACAGTGCTCTGCACACAGTAAGTGCTCAATAAATACAATTGAATGATTGAAGTGAATGAATGAGAGAGAGAAGCATTTGAGGTTGACTATCAAAAAGTTGAAGAATTGGAAATGCCAAAAGCTGTATTTATTTCTTGGACAGGTAGAGTTAGGTAGCAATAAGTATAGGCTTTGCTGCACCACCTGATGGTGACTTCAACCCTGACTTTTAGAGACCACCCAGCTTGGAGGTAAATTTTGGTTCCATCTCATCGGAGTTGTACTTGCAACCTTCGCAAACCTTTATTACACTGCACAGTTTCCAAGATGTTTCTGTCCGGACAAGCCCAACATTTTAAGGCAGCATAATCACTGTGGCTCTGCTGATTCTAAGGCAGAAACACTAACGAGTGACTTTCTCAGCGGTGATAAGAGCAGGAGGTTTGGAACTCATCTCTTAAATGTCTCCTCGAGGGCAAGCTACTTAGAAGACTATTTTACTTATGCAAGTAATCATAATCTCAAAATATCAAAATATTTATATTGGCTTTTAAGTTATTTAAATACTATGGCTCTTGAATTAATGCGATCCTGTGATGCCGTCCTTTTCTAGTATAAAAGATTTTTAAATGTATTCTGAAAATCCTTCCAAAGCGAATTCTGAAAAACAGTTGCAAATTGAAATGAAAAGCAGTTAGGAGCAAAGTTCGGGGGAGTCAGTGATGGAGAATCGGTTTTTGTTCAGAATTTGAAATGAAGAGGTGATCCGATGAATCAGGCATGTTGACAGATTTCTGAAAAACCACAACTGTGGAAAAGGTTCTTCTTCCCGCAGTGAAGAAATTGTGAGGAGGCACATGGGAAGAAATTAGAAAGAGGGGGAGAGAAATTTCAAGAATTAGTACTTGAAATGGACATGAGGACCATGAAGGATGTTAGATGATGGCAAAAGAGATAAAGGGATGTGACTTTGAGTGAGCAGATTCTGCACTTGTTGAAGTCTGAATTAGGACTCGGGGTCAACAGACAGAAAATAGCCAATATTCGCAGGACACTGCTAGGTTATGTTTCCAAAGATGATTTGCCCGTAGGCTAAGAGAATGGAAAGGAACCTATCAGCAGAATTATTTTTCACTCAGAATTATCTGGGTGATCAAGCCTAACTCTTTATTGTATTTCCCAGTCTACATTTAGCTTTGCATAAAATATCTGCTAAATGCTTCAACAGGCCCTAGTGTCGTTAAAAATGAAAAGAAACAGTCTGTATGCAAAGGAGCATTAAAAGAGGATAAGAGTGTATCTAATTCATTATTCATACGACTCAAACTCCCTGAATCAATATTACAGGCAATACAGATTAAGAAAGTGTTCTCTGCCCCAAACAATCCTAAATTCCATATTTCTGCAATAAAGAAGTTTAACCCAGAATTGTTTTATTGTAAAACTGAGATTTTTCAGTTCCCTTTCAAAATCGGTTAAAAGGGTGCTTCAGTATTAGTCACCGACTTTAGCCAAAATAATTCTACCAGCTTTGGACACCAAAGAAATCAAAGGAAATATTAAACCTCAAGGTGTGCCTGTGAGCATTTTTACATTCTCGGTTTTTTAACATGTCGCCTCATGCTGGTGTTTGTGGAGAGCTTAATGGACTGAATGAGGATTACCTCCCCTGCTATGAAACGATTTGTCAACCATGAATTAAAACGTGTATACGTTTTACCTGTACACGTGTATACGTGTAGACGTGCGGAGGGTAGATCTCCGCAAGTTACCCAATCAGCTGCTGAATCGAGCGCTAATGTCTAGACCACAGACAGAGAAAACAGAAGAAACAATTTAAAGGAAGGAGGAATCAGCAGCCCCTAGCTGGCTGACCTCAGAGGAAGCAATTGGGAATGAGGTCAGTCTCCTAGAACAGTGACTTCAGATCAACCACAAGTCAAGGAAGTCTAGTCGCTAACAGCATTAGGGGCTGCAAGTGCCTCAGTAGCTGCAAACCAAATAATACTTATATGTTCCCAGTTCAGAAGGATCAATAAGGAGTTTTCCAAGGATCATCTTAGAGAAGCAGAAGGCATAGTGGATAAAGCATGGGCCTGGGAGTCAGAAGGTCATGGGTTCTAATCCCAGCTCCACCACTTGTCTGCTGTGTGACCTCGGGCAAGTCGCTTCACTTCTCTGGGCCTCAGTTACCTCATTAGTAAAATGGGGATTGAGACTGTGAGCCCCACGTGAGACAGGGACTATATCCAGCCTGATTTGTTTGTATCCACCCCAGGTCCTAGTACCGTGTCTGACACAAAGTAAGCGCTTAGTAAATACCGTTATTATTGTTATTATTACCATCAGTAATACCATAAAAGAAAAGAATATAAGGAATAAAAGAATATAAGGAATGCTATTCCTAGGCTAAAACAATAGGCCAACCAACATAGTATTGTGTCTCCAACAGCGGAAATGAGATGTTTGAAAGAATTGGATGGTGGGTGCCCTCCTTGAGAATGAGCCTAAATTTCGAAGATGTATTTGCTAGTACACTCAACCTTCCCTTTAGTTACCCATTGTTTTCCACTGTGATTGCATTAGCACTGTTTATTATATTTCCAATATAATTTCAAATTTCAAGATTTCAGGTTTGAGTTTAAAGATTTAAAAAATTAGGGATGGTGCCCTATCGATTCGATATACTTGCTAATGCATTATAGATACTGGGAATACCTGACTTGCTTTCTACGGCACCTGCACAGGATAATAGGTGTTTGCCAGTAATATCCTTTTAGACCTAAACAGAGAATCAAATATTAAGTATAAAGTGTTTGTGTTTTGGAAATTATTCCAATCACCCTGTGTCCTGTAGTTGATTTTCAAGTGGATTTGCTTGGGCATTTCAACACTACTCTCTTACAAACTTGACTCATCACCAAGAATAAGCTTTAAATACCATAACAAGGCTCAGAGCTAATATTAATAATAGTAATTATTATTTTACTTATTAAGTGCTTACTATGTGCCAGGCACTGTACTAAGTGCTGGGGTGGAAAGAAGAAAATTGGGTTGGACACAGTCCGTTTCCCAAGGGGAGCTTCACAGTCTCAATCCCCACTTTACAGATGAGGTAACGAGAAGTGAAATGATTTGACCCAGGTCACATTGCTGACAAATGGTGGAGCTGGAATTAGAACCCATGACCTTCTGACTCTGAATAGTAAAGGAATATGTATGTTGTTCTTTGTCACCAAGTGTTGCCAAATTCCCTCTGCTCTGTGATGAACAGGGCTAGAACACAGAACAGGAACTTCTTCTGAATCAGCTTCTCGTTCATTCATTCACTCAATAGTATTTATTGAGCGCTTGCTATGTGCAGAGCACTGTACTAAGCGCTTGGAATGTACAAATCAGCAACAGATAGAGACAGTCCCTGCCTATTGACCGGCTTCCAGTCTAATCGGGGGAGACAGACGGACAAAAAAAAATAGCAATAAATAGAATCAATGGGATGTACATCTCAACAGAATAAATAGGGTAATAAAAATATATACAATTGAGCGGACGAGCATAGTGCTGAGAGGAGGGGAAGGGAGAGGGGGAGGAGCAGAGGGAAAAAGGGGGGCAAGGGGGCTTAGCTGAGGGGAGGTCGGGGGGGGGTAGAGGGGTAGCAGAGGGAGCAGAGAGAAAAGGGGAAGCTCAGTGTGGGAAGGCCTCTTGGAGGAGGTGAGCTCTCAGTAGGGCTTTGAAGAGGGGAAGAGAATGAGTTTGGCGGAGGTGAGGAGGGAGGGCATTCCAGGACAGCGGGAGGACGTGGCCCAGGGGTCGACGGCGGGTTAGTCGAGAGCGGGGTACGGTGAGGAGGTGGGCAGCAGAGGAGCGGAGCATGCGGGGTAGGCAGTGGAAAGAGAGAAGGGAGGAGAGGTAGGAGGGGTCAAGGTGATGGAGAACCTTGAAGCCTAGGGTGAGAATGTTTTCACTTCTCTCTGAAAAGTGGTTGAAGATAGAATTCATTGATCCCAGGGTAAGATTGTCGCAAGTCTTTATAGAAATATTTCGACAGACCTCCATCCCAGGATTCAACTCTCTCTGCTTTCCAAGCCCTTTAACCAGGATTTTTTTCCAGAGGACCTCCATTAATTGGGTTTCAAAAAAGCTCATAAGCCCATAGAGGTAAGGCAGAGGGTGGAAGGGGTGACATTTAGGTTTTTTAGCCTGTCTTTCCCCTGCTCCCACCCAGAAGCTGTTGAGAAACCCCCAACTCATCTCAGAGATTATTGTGGAAAAATCTTACCTCTCCCCACCTCTGGTCAGGCCTGGAAATCGAATGTTCCAAGACCTTTTTTGGTAGAGAAGAAGCAGCTCCTCTTGTAATGATACAGAGAAGTTCAGCGTAGTTGGAATTATTTCTCTCAGAAAGAGGCCTAGAGCACTGAAGCCACACATGTTTACCAACCATCAGTTGTGGGATTTCCCCATAGCCCTATTCCCCAAATAAGGGTTGGGGGACTTGAGAGGCTGAGATTCTTGCTGTGAGGCCAACCATTTGGTGACAAGACCATAGGAGTCTGCCTCGTGTAATCTTGTCTCTTACTCCTGAGAATGGGAAAAGGACCTTTGCCTTCCATGTGTAAGCAGTTTACTTCAGAGGTTAGTATTCTCATCATAAATTGAAGCACTTCATCTTTTCACTCTGTTGGTACAGCTGCTCTAGAATAACTGCTAACCTTGGAAGTTGAGAAATTTGCTTCTGGCCATTGTTTTGCTCTAGAAAATCAGAAAAAATGGATTTTAAGGGAAGTATCTCAGAGGATGTTCTCCAGGCTATGTAAAATGATTCTGTTAAGGCAACCTGGTAAGAAATGTCCACTAGATCTATCAGAAGAGATTCCTTTTCAAAAAAGTAGCAGATTTGCTTTTTGAAGACCCATGAGTACTCCGTTTCACAATGCTCTGGCCCGAGATTGAGCATTTCTATTTTACTCAACCACTTACAAACCTAACCAGGGCAACCATGTTTTCTACAGAAGAACTAGCAGTCCTATTAATCAAACCAGAAGCATTTTTCTTGTCATTATTTGAGACAGAAGAAGGCGAGTCTGCATAAACAGTGTTCACTGGCTCCAACCACTTGGCTCTTTGAGCTGTGACTCTGGCCAAACATAAATTTTGAGATCCAGCTGAAGAGCGTGGAATCCGCCCCAACCATCTGCTCTTGTTGTCATGACCACCTTTTGATTATTGTTTGTTTATTTATGTCATTTCCTCCCTTCATGGTTTTCCATCATATAGGAAAAGTATGGTCTGAACACTTTCAAGATGGGCAATGCCCTTCGGGTTCATGTCCTTGCCTAATTCCAGATGCATTAGTCTCCAAAGTTCTTTATTTTTAAGTAAAAAATGTGTCCTTTCTATTATTGTAGTGTAACTATTATAATATTTTATTTTGCTTATTGTATTATTGTAATAGGAGGTAAGCCAGTTTCGCCTATGCCTAGAAGCTATTTATGTCCTTTAATTGGTTTATCCTAAAGGAATCAAAACCTAAGCTCAGTCAGTCATATTTATTGAGCACTTACTGTATGCAGAGTACTGTACTAAGCGATTGGGAGAGTACAGTATAGCAATATAACAGACACATTCCTTGCCCACAACGAGCCTGCAGGCTAGAAGACAGACAGATATAAATATAAATAAAATTACAGATACGTACGTAGGGGCTCTGGGGCTGGGAGGGGAGATGAATGAAGGGAGAAAGTCAGGGTGACACAGAAAGGAAACGGAGTACAGAAAAGGAGGACTTAGGGAAGGCCTCTTGGAGGAGATATACCTGGTATGGAGAGTAATTTTCTGTCAGATTTGAGGAGAGAGGGCATTCCAGGCCAGAGGCAGAATTTGGACAAAGGATCAGTGGCAAGATAGAGAAGATTGAACTATGGTGAGAAGTTTAGCATTAGAGGTGTGAAGTCTGTGGGCTGGTTTGTAGTAGGAAAGTAGTGAGGTGAAGTAGGAGGGTCCAGGGTGATTGAGTCCTTTAAAGCCAGTGATGAGAAGTTTCTGTCTGAAGCAGAGGTGGATGGGCAACCACTGGAGGTTCTTGAGGAGAGAGGAGACATGGCTTGAACGTTTCTGTAGTAAAATGATCCGGGAAGCAGAGTGAAATATGGACTAGAGTGGGGAGAGACAAGAGGCCGAGAAGTCAGCAAGGAGGCTGATGCGGTAATCAAGGCAGGAGAGGATAAGTGATTGGATTAATGTGGTAGCAGTTGGGATGGAGAAGAAAGGGTGGATTTTAGCGATGTTGGGAAGATGGTACCGACAGGATTTAGTGATGGACTGAATGAGAGAGAGGAGTCAAGGATAACCTCATCTTGAGCCAGGAAGGATGGTGGTGCCATCTACAGTGATGGGAAGATCAGGGGGAGGGCAAAGTTTGGGTAGGAAGATAAGTTCCATATTAGACATTTTAAGTTTGAGGTGATAGGAGGACATCCAAGTAGAGATGTCTGGAAGACAGGAGGAGATGCGAGACTGCAGAGAGGAAGAGAGATCAGGGCTGGAGATGTAGATTCTGGAATCATCAGCATGGAGGTGATAGTTGAAGCCAAAGGAGCGAATGAGTTCTAAAGCCTGACCTTGATTTCAGAAAATGGAAAAGATTTCCTAAACCAGTCAAATTCTCTGATTCTTGAGGACTTAGTGAACTAGGATACATGATATGATGTGATGTGATATGACATGATATGTGATATGATGTGATTATATATCACGTTGATGTGTGAGATAGGTGCCCAGCACTGAAACCAGCATTTTAAATGTAATTAATCAAGTGGTGACCCTTAGTTCCCCCAACAAGCACTCAATCAACCAGTCAATGAATAGGACTAATTGAGTGCTTACTGTGTGCAGAGCACTCTACAAAGCACTTGGGAGAGTACAATGCAGTAGATTTGTTAGACACAGTTCCTGCCTTCAAGGAGCTTACAGTCTAGTGTGGGAGACAGACATTAAAATACATTACAGATAGGGGAATTGCCAGAGTATAAGGAGAGGTAAATAAGCATTGTGGGGTTGGGGTGGGCTGAGTATCAATTAATAATAATTGGGGTATTAAGTGCTTACTATGTACCAGGCACTGTAGTAAATGCTGGAATGGATACAAGTAAATCAGGTTGGACACAGTCCCTGTCCCATATGGGCCTCACAGTCTCAATCCCCATTTTCCAAATTAGGTAACTGAGGCCCAGAGAAGTGAAGTAACTTGACCAGTGTTACACTGCAGACAAGTGGCAGAGCCGGGATTAGAAAGCATGATCTTCTGACTCCCAGGCCCAGGCTCTATCCACTATACCATGCCGCTTCTCCTGCAAAGCGCATAAAGGTGACGTGGAGCTGGGGTGGGGAGGGAAAGTGCTTAAGGGGTACAGACCTAAGTGCATAGGCGATGCTGAAGGGAGGGCAAACAGGTGGAAAAATGAGGGGTTACTCATGGAAGGCCCCTTGGAGGAGATGTGATTTTAGTAAGACTTTGAAGATGGGAAGAGGCGTGGTCTGTCAGATATGAAAGGGGCTAGAAGGTGAACATGAACAAGGGGATATCAATAAGACAGTTGAGATTGAGGTTCATTGAGCAGGTGGTGTGCAGTCTGGGTTGCAATGGAAGATTCGCAGTATTAGGTAGGAAAGGGAGAGCTAATCGAGTGCCTTAAAACCAGTGGTAAGATGTTTCTGTTTAATGCAGGTTTCTGTGGGCAACCATTGGAGGTTTTTGAAAAGTAGGGAAATGTGAAATGAATTTTTTGTGTGTGTGAAAAACACTCCAGGCAGCAGAATGAAGTATGGACAGGAGGCAAAGGAGGTCAGTGAGGAGACTGATTCAGTAATCGAGGCAGGATACGATAAGTAACAAATTCAGAAGCTTTTTAAGAGTAGATGCATAGTTCAGGGTCACTGCCAAAAGAGATGAGCAAGGAGGAAGTCTAAACAAAAGGAAGGATCGGAGGATGCTTCTCTCTAACCCAAAAGAACATTACAGTCAGTTCTGTCATGATGGGCATTTTCACTATAGTAGAACATTATTAGTGAACTAGGGGAACGCTTACCCGACAAAAAAGCCCCACAGGGACCTCACTGTGTGCAGAGCACTGTACCAAGTGCTTGGAAAGTACAATTCGGCAATAGATAGACATAATCCCTATCCAACAACGGGCTCATAGTCTAGAAGGGGGAGACAGACAACAAAACAAAACAAGTAGACAGGCGTCAAAAGCATCAAGATAGATAAATAGAATTATAGATACATACACATCATTAATAAAATAAATAGAATAATAAATATGTACAAATATGCACAAGTGCTGTGGGGCAGGGAAGGAGGTAGAGCAGAAGGAGGGAGTAGAGGTGATGGGGAGGAGGAGCAGAGGAAAAGGGGGGCTTAGTCTGGGAAGGCCTCCTGGAGGAGGTGAGCTCTCAGTAGGGCTTCGAAGGTTACGTGGTTGAAGGTTCTCCCGGACAATGGGAGGATTATTATTATTAACTGTATTTAGTGAACAGTTACTGGGTGCAAAGCACTGTACTAAGCGCTTTGGAGAGTGCAGTATAACATCAAACACACTCCCTGCCCACAATGAGCTCACAATCTACAGATGTAAAGAGGAGGCACAGCCTAGGGGAAAGATCCCGGTCTTGGGAGTCGGAGGAACTGGTTCTAATCCTGCCTCCACCACTTGGCTGCTGAGTGATTCTGGGTCAGTCACTTCACACTTTTCTGTGCCTCAATCACTTCATCTGTAAAATGAGGACCAAGACAGCGAGCCCCAGGTTTTGTGTACACGACATTGGATACAGTGGATATCATAGCACAGGTTTTCCTTAAGCTGGGGTTTTGGAAGCACAAGAGCACCCCTCTCGCCCTGCTGTTTTAGAAGAGAATTTGCCTCTTTGTGGGCAGGGAACATGTCCCCCCAACTCTATTATATTGTACTCTCCCAGCCGCTTGGTACAGATAAGCACCCAGTGAATATGATTGATTGATTTTGCAGGTGGACCTTGTAACTGCTGAAAATTGGGTCAAGGTTGTTACTCTATATGTTTATACACTATCATGCCTTCTCCATCCCTGTGAAAGTTCAGGGCACTTTTTAGTGCAGTATTCCTTTTGCAATTTAGCAATCCATGATCTCAAACCAGGATTTATGCATCAGCACCCCAGTCATCATGCACAGAAGCTATATTATTATGGTATCTGTTAAGCACCTTCTATATAGTGTACTATGAGTGATCAAAAATTTCTGAGTAATTTTTAATGCACTTTTGTGCTTTGCTATAGTATGAGCCTTTGCAGTTTGCAAAGCAGGTTGAAAACATGAAATAGTCTTTGAGATTTCCTATTTACCACATTAAAGGAAGTATTGGTATTTAGTGATTAATATTAAAATATTTTCCTTTGTTATAGAGACATAAGATGCAAAGTATATGTTAATAAAGGGTTGTGATTATAAAGGCAATAAGAGCAGCACTCTTCATTAAAAACCATCTCTCAATCATGATAATATAGTTGTTTAGGTGGAAATATTTTCAGAATTCATTTTTAGAATTCTTTATCAAGAGCTAACTTTTCCTCTTACCCTTTTCGGATTAGTTTCCTACAGAAGTTTATAAGGATTGGTGATTCTAGAGGTAGTCAGATCCTGTTCATTTTTTGATCATTTTAATAAAAAATGTTTATCATGTTTCTGTATTTAGGTTTATGTTCCAGATGAAAATAATGCTATTTTGGGAAGAAGTGCAAATAAGCAAGTTTTTGAAGGTTTGACAACTGGGCTTCTCAGAATCAGTGCTGTGGTTTTTGGCTGCCTGATCTCCAATCTACCAGATGGAAACAGCCGGCCTACTACACCCAAAACATCAACACAGGAAATGAAAAACAAACCCTCGCAAGTTGATGCCTTTAACAGCCGGGTCCAAGACCTCATCAGGTAAAAGTTGTTAGATTCCGTACAACTTTTAATAGAGTACAACCAAATGTAAAGTTCTAGAGACTGGGACATCCCTGACCCCGAATTCCTGACCATTGACATGTCATGTAGAAAAAGAAATGTCATTTCAAGCAATGTGAGTGAGAAAATTCCAAAACTCCCTTAACATCTACTTAAAGGATATTTCCACTGGATATTTGGTTTCGCCTGTTCAAAATATTTCATTACATCACTCGTAGCCTCTCATATCAATCAATCAATGAAGAGTGTTTATTGAGAGTTTAGTCTGTGCAGAGCACTCTCTGCTATAAGAACTTGGACTGTTAACGTTCTTGAGTTTCCTGCTGTTGCACATTTGAAAACATCTTTAGTCCTCCTGGCTTTTAGTCTCCTGGCCCTTTAAATCCTTGCTCAGTTGCAAGTTTTACATTGGTTTCTCTCCTAGCCAACTTTCTCATGTTTTCCAACAAATTTGCTAATAGTTAGCCCATCTCTTTAACCGGGTCACGTGTGGTTCTGGATTTTTGTCAGGCTTCAGATGTGGTAATTTCTTGATCACCTACCTGTTCTGATGCGGTCCTGCTTTCTTCCGTCACCTTTTCCCTAGGGAAATTCAGGCCTGCTCCTGGCATCTGTCCCCCATCCTCTTTTGTGAACGCTGAGGCACAGGGAGTACATTTAATTTTTCAGCAAGGTCTACCTCCCCTGATAATAAATTACCTTTCCCATCTCTTAGTGGCCCTTCTGCTGCCTCCACTGACCTCTTGCTCTTTGCTACGTAAAATTTGTTTTCTGTTGTAGTGTCAGGCATTTTTACTCTGACTTTCCTCCATTTCACTTTGTTCTTCGTGGATTCCCTGTGTATTCCTTTCATGCCTTTCTCTAGCCCAGTCGGTTTATCCAGCATCTTTCTTACCCTTAATTACATTTCCCACTTATTCATTCATATTGACCCTTTTCTCCTAGTATATTTATTGCTGAATAGTGCACATAACCTTTGGGTCCACAACAATTTATCTTTCTGCACTTGACTCCCCCCACCCCCCTGGTCCTCTGGCCTTTTCCCCTCTGTGGCCTTTCCCTCAGTTACTTGATCCCATTCAATTTCACCAACCATTTCCCTGCTTCCTACCCAGTTCGCTGTGCAGAATTTCTTTATAGCTATAGCTGCTGATGAATGCTCACCCTGTCATGTTGGTTTCCCTACAGAGTTGCACGAGTAGCCCCCACACAACACCTTGTTCATTTGTCAGCCAGGATATGCACGCCTTGGGGGCGATGAGGCGTAATGGGCAGCCAAATGCTTCAGTGCAACCTCAGTATGCACTCCGGGGATTGTGCATCCATCCAAAGTGTATTATTTGAGTTTCAAAATCTTTTTCTGAAGAGGAAAAGGATATGTATTCAGTCAAAGATGGACTGAATAATAATAGTGATGGTATTTGTAAAGCACTATGTGTCAAGCACTGTTGTAAACGCTGGGGAAGATACAAGCTAATCAGATTGAACACAGCCCCTGTCCCACACTGGGCTCACAGTCTTAATTCCCATTTTACCCATGAAGTTACTAAGGCACAGAGAAGTGAAGTGACTGCCCAAGGTCACACAGCCAACTGGTGGTAGAGGCAGGATTAGAACCCAGATCCTCTGACTTCCATGCCTGGCTCTTTTCAGTAGGCCATATTATTGAGTAATCATCTGCCAAATGCCTCCAATTGCTGTTAATCAGTAACTTCAAAGGGGCAATCGGTAAGCCCATCCTTTTTGATATGTTAGTAATTTTACCTGGGGAACTGTGGGTGAAGATTTAAACAGTCAAAAGGATAGCAAATCCTCCATTAGTTTGCTGCCTAAGGAGAAAGGGGCCATTTGAAAAACAGAGAGTCTGTTGATTTTCAACTTGACTTTAAATTTTGCCTTTGCAGTCTGGGTCATCAGTGAGAAAAAAACTTCTTCATCCAGCCAGGGACACCCTTCATACAAACCACTTTGAAAGTGTATAACCTATAGCCCTTTTTAATTTCAAATTGAGGTTTTTTGTTCATCTTTCTGAGGTGTGATTCCCCAGTTGCTTCAGAAAACCAAAAAATCACTAGCCCTGGCCTGCTCTATAAGAAGGTGCATGAAGTCCAGTCATTCTGGGCGAAGCTAACTCATCCCAGTAGTTTGCTTCCAAAACTCTAACCTCCAGGTGTGACAAAGCAGAGCAGTGGGATGCTTGTCCTCCTTAATGTCCTGAACTTGTCCTCTAATCAGAGCCATACTGTCTGTGAATGGGCAGGGAGACCAGCGTGCTCTGAGCCCTGTCTGACCTCTTGGTCCCAGGCGGGTCATCGGATAGGAGACCTGATTGGAGTTTCCCAGAAGGCCTCGTGGGCTTTGGGTGCCCGGGCCGGCTGGTCTCCAGCCGGGGAATGTTTGACATGTTTGGCTCCGATGGGGCCTGTAGGGTGGTGGTCCCCGGTGGCCCAGGGAGAACTCTTTCCTCCTCCCTCTCATCTTTCCTCCGGGCCGGGCAGGAGCCGCTGGGAGGGTCACTCCGCTGACCCTTCTGGACCGACACCCCTTTTCTGCCTCCTCATGTCCAGGTTCCGCCCTCTGAATGGAGCTGTCAGTCCAAGGGTATCTAAACCCTTCATAAGACTCCTATCACCCCTTATTTTCCCCCATTAGCCTAGAGACTGTGACTGTATTTAAAACCTTCTTGAACCTATTGCTATCTTCTAACTACACAGCTTCCTGAGGTAATGAATTCCATATGCTTACCACCCACGGTGTGAAGAAGTGTTTCCTTTGGTTTGTCTTGCATCAACTGTCTTCAAGCTTCAGTGGATGCCCTCTAGTCCTGGTAGTGTGAAATTTAGTGAACAACGGTTTTGCGTTCACCCTGTCCCCAGCCTGCATGATTTATAGCCTTCAATCATGCCCCTTCTCAGCTTTTGTCTCTTCCGTTTGAGCTTCATAATATTTTCTGCCTTTCTCCAAGGAGCTACTTTATTTCCTTGATCCTCCTAGGAGCTGTCTCAGCCCCTCTAGAGTCTTCTGGAGTGGGGGAATTGCCCATTAAACCAGATTCCTGTAAGATGCCTTCCAAACCTCCCTGTGGCCACCCTAGTTCCCCCAGGCAGATCTGGCCTACCTGGCATATTCTGAGCAACTCTGGGGCTCTGGACTGTGGTCCCTGGGTACCCTATCACTTGGCCAAAAGCGTTCTGCTTCTCCAGAGCCCTTAAAGTCATTTTCTGGCTGGGAAGATCACTTTCAGTGGCACCACCGGCTTTCACGTCGCTGCTCAGCATTCTACACAAAGAGCACAGGAGAGGAATTGAGTCTTCCCACAGCCTCCGCAAGTTTAAGCATACGGTTTGGAGGACTCACTCTTTCCCTTCATAGAGTAGTGTATCTGATTACCCCTTCAGGGAGACCTTGTCCTCAGCTGCCGGAATACAATCCACTTGACCTTGTCCCTTGCGATCCCATTCTCGTAAATGGAACCTCCATACATGGGCCTTTTGATGATAATTTGCAGAGTGTCTTTTTCTCTTTATTTCATTGCTCCTGTCATTTTTATTGTACATTACTTCAATGTTTAAATTGAACAGAAATTAAATATAATTTCCAAAGCCAGTGAGTACGGTTTGGGGATCAATTGCCTAATATGGCGTCATTTTCAGATGGGACCGAAGGTAGCGGGAAGGTTTGCAAGGTAGAATTTTCTTGGAATACATCTGTTTTGGTGCAGAAAGCATAGGTGGGAGCGCACAGCAATGAAAAAGGGTGGGAAAAATTGAAAATGATTATGGGGGAAAAAAATCCTTCAAATTTTGAAGGATTCTTGGGAGTTCATTCATTCATCCAATAGCATTTATTGAGTGCTTACTATGTGCAGAGCACTGTACTAAGCGCTTGGAATGAACAAGTCGGCAACAGATAGAGACAGTCCCTGCCGTTTGACGGGCGTACAGTCTAATCGGGTGAGACAGACAGACAAGAACAGTGGCAATAAATAGAGTCAAGGGGAAGAGAGACCAAAGGAACTTTGGGCAGTTGTTGAGGCGAATGCAAACCAGAGGGTTCCTAAGAAAAGGTAGAAGAGGAATGCACTCAGTTCACAAGGGACAAGATCACCATCGTCATCATCATCAGTGTTCATTTCGCATGTACTGAGTGCAGAGCATTCAACTTGGTGCTTTGCTTGTTAACATTCACTAAAAGTAGAAGATGGTGTCTGTCCTTGACGAGCTTGTAGTTTACTGGGGGAAAGAGGCAGACACAAATAGCCAACATTCAGTGGAAACAAAAGGGAAAACAGATAAAATTGGCAGCAATGAAAGTAAGCAAAAAATGAATAAATAAGTGGAATAAATAAACCAATATACACAAAGCTGTTAAGGATGAACTGGTGGGATAAACTAACTGGAGAGGTGGGGATTAGTCAGAGGACTGGGTCCTGGAAGAGGTAGTTTGAAGGACTTTGAAGATGGGAAGGGATGTTGGTTTAAAAAACTTGAGGAAAGAATTCCATACAGAAGGAAGAGTGTGCACAGTGAGTCAGAAACCAGACAGCTAGGAGTGAAGTACAGTTAGGAGGTTACTTTGAAGGAGCGAAGGGTGTGAGCTGGGATGTGATGGAAGAATAGAGCAGAACGGAAAGAGAAGAGAGCAGAAAGCTCATTGTATTGTTAGGTCTGTGAGTAAAATAACAATAAACAAGAGAAGCAGTGTGGCTTAGTGGAAATAGCATGGGCTTGGAAGGCACCCAAGTGGCTCCACTGCTTATCAGCTGTGTGACTTTGGGCAAATCACTTAATTTCTCTGTGCCTCAGTTACCTCATCTGTAAAATGAGGATTAAAACTGTGAACCCCACGTGGAACAACCTGATGACCTTGTGTATGCCTCAGCACCTAGAGCAGGGTTTGGCACATAATAAGCACTTAACAAATACCATTATTATTATGATTATGATTATTATTGATCAACCTTGCTCATTCATTTGAAACACTGTGACTCCATTTCATTTAGGATCTTTGTATTTTAGAACCGGTGGTCTAGGTAGAATCACATGTTCATCAATATAAATCTGAAGCCCAAGTTGATTTGAGGGGATAATAAACTAGGGTTGTCATGGATACTGGTCACTGCTCAAAACCCTATTGTTTCCTTGACTTCGTCCCACAACCAAAACAGGTTTTCTAGAAGTTTGAAATTTCAGGATGGAGTACCCTCCCTTGCGCTGACACCTGACACTCATTGAGCTAAGCACAGGGCAGCCCCAGAGCTAAACAGATACATGAGAAGCAAAGCCTGAGACACTCCAGAGGATCTGGTGGTAACAAAAGGATGAAAGGTCTAGACATGGAGTGTACTTTGTTAGGCCTACGGTCAGAAGAATTGTGGATCATGAAATCCAAGGGATATTCAGGCTAAAACTTTCAAAAATTTTAAAATGATCTTCCCCCAAATGAGCTTTTTTTTAAATGGTATTTGTTAAGTGCTTATTATGTTCCCGGCACTATACTAAGCACTGGAATAGAGAAAAGCTAATCAGGGTGGGCAGAGCACTGGACTAAATATACAAGAGTCGGTATGCATGTTCCCTGTCCTCAAGGAACTTACAGCCTAGAAGGGAAGACAGACATTAGAATACATTACCATTACGAACATAAGTTCTGTAGGGCTGAGGGTGGGGTGAATAAAGGGTACCAATCCAAGTTCAAGGGTGATGCAGAAGGGAGATGGAGTAGGGGAAATATGTGCTTAATCATGGAAGACCTCTAGGAGGAGTTGTAATTTTAATAAGGCCTAGGTGGGGAGAGTGATGATCTGTTGGATATGAATCAGTTGATCATATTAATTGAACGCTTACTATGTGTAGAGCACTGTACTAAGCGCTTGGGAGAATACCATCTAATGGAGTAAATAGAGACGCTCCCAGCCCCACAGTGAGCTAAAGGGAGGGAGACATCAATATAAATGCTTTGCACATAGTAAGCAAATACCATCATTATTATTATAAATAAATAAGTTACAGATATGGACGTACATGCTGCAGGACTGAGGGAGGGGTAAGTAAAGAGTGCAAATCCAAATGCAAGAGCAATGCCACAGAGTGGGAGAAGGGGAAATGAGGGCTTAGTTAGGGAATGCCTCTTGGAGGAGATGTGCTTTCAATAAGGTTTTGACGGTGGCGAGAGTGATCGTTTGTTGGATATGAAGAGGGAGGGCTTTCCAGGCCAGAGGTAGGATGTAGGCGAGAAATTGGCAGCAAGATAGATGAAATGAAGGTACAGTGAAAGGTTGGCATTAGAAGAGCGAAGTGTGCAGGCTGGGCTGTAGTAGGAAAGCAGCGAGGTAAGGTAGGAGGGGGCAAGACGAGTGAGTGTTTTAAGCCGATGGTAAGGAGTTTCAGTTTGATAATAGTAATTATTATGGTATTTAAGTGCTTACTATGTTCCAACCACTCTTCTAAGCACTGGGATAGATACAAGGTAATCAGATTCCCCCATGTGGGGTTCACAGTCTTAATCGCCATTTTACAGATGTGGTCACTGAGGCACAGAGAAGTGGCTTGCCCAAGGTCACGGAGCAAACAAGTGGCAGAGCTGGGATTAAAACCCACATCGTCTGTCTGCCAAGCCCGTTCTCTTTCCACTAAGCCACGCTGCTTGATGCTGAGGTGGATGGGCAACCACTGGAGGTTCTTGAGGAGTGGGGAAACATGCCCTGAATGTTTCTGTAGAAAAATGATCCAGGCAGCAGAGTGAAGTATGGACTAGAGTGGGGAGAGACAGGAGGCATGGAACTTAGCAAGGAGGCTGATACAGTAATCAAGGCAGGATAAGATAAGTGCTTGGATTAATGGGGTAACAGTTTGGAGAAGAAACGGCAGATATCAGCAATGTGGTGAAGGTCGAACCAACAGGATTTGGTGACAGATTGAATATGTATGTTAAATAAGAGAGATGAGTCGAGGATAATGCCAAAATTACAGTCTCATGATAGAGGGAGAATGGTTGTGCTGTCTATAATGACAAGAAAGTCATGAGGAGGATAGGGTTTGGGCGGGAAGATGAGGAGTTCTATTTTGGACATGTTCAGGTTGAGGTGCAGTTGGGACATCCAAGTAGAGATGCCCTGAAAGCAGGAGGAAATGTGAGACCGCAGAGGAGAGAGATCAGGCTGGAGATATAGATTTGGGAAACTTCTGCATAGAGAAGGTAGGTGAATCTATGGGAGAGAATGAGCAATCCAAGGGAGTGCGTGTAGCTGGAGAATAGAAGGGGGACCCAGATCTGAGCATTGATGATCTCGCACATTAAGGGATGGGAGGCAGAGGAGGAGCCCATGAAAGAGACTGAGAATGAGTGGCCAGAGACATAGGAGGAGAACCAGGAGAGGGCAGTTTCAGTGAAGCCAATGCTGGATGTTTCCAGGAGAAGGAGATGGTCGACAGTGTTGAAGGCAGCTGAGAGGTAGAGGAGGATTAGGATGGAGTTGAGGCCATTGGATTTGGCAAGAAGGTGATTATGGGTGATGTTTGAGAGGGTGGTTTCCTGTGGAGTGAAGGGGTTGGCAGCCAGAATGAAGAGCGTCAAGGAAGAAATTGAAGGAGAGGAACTGGAGACAGTAGGTGCAGACAGCTCACTTAAGGAGTTAGGAGATGAATGGTAGGAGGGAGATGGGGCGCATAACTGGAGGGAGCTGTGGGGATCAAGGGAGGGTTTCATTTTTTAGATTAGGGGAGACATGGACATGTTTGAAAGCAGTGGGGAAGAAGCCCCTGGAGAGCAAACAATTGAAGATGGCAGTCAGGGAGGGATAAAAGGAGGGGGCAAGTGCTTTAATAAGGCGTGAAGGGATGAGGGGGTCGGCGGCACAGGTGGAGGAGGGTGGATTTTGAGGGAAGGCAGGTGGTCTCTTGCTGAGAAGCTGCTGGGAAAGCTGGGAGAATTGAAAAAGAGGCAGGAGATGAAATGGGCCAGATAGGAGCAAGGGTGATTTTAGGAAGATCATACCTGATAGTTTCAATTTTATCAGTAAAGTAGATGGCCGGGTCATTAGGGCAAGGGTTATGGGAGGCGGGAGGATGTGGTTTTAAGAAGGGAGTTAAACGTCTGGAATGGTTGGCAAGGGCAATCCACATGGGTGTCAAATGGAATGAAAAAATAATTTTTCCGGACAGAGTTAATGCACATAAGGATAAAATTGAAGTGAGCGAGGTCTGCTTGATATCTAGATTTCCACCAGCAGCACACTATAGCTTGTGTACAGTTGTGAAGGAAGCAGACTGTGGAGGTGATTCAGGGCTGTGGTTACAGGTACGAATTCGATGAAGGGATTGGAAGCGAGTGATTTGAGTTCAGTAAAGAGGGTAGTTTTGAGAGCATCAGTTTGGTCAGGGTGATGTCGAGGGTGTCACTGTGGTCATCGAGGGAAGGTAGTTTGGGCGTGGAAACTAAATGGGGCATGATGACTTGAGAAAATTGGATGGGGTCAAAAGATCGCAGATGATGAGAGCGAGTGGGTGTCCAAGTTGGTGAGTCGGGGAGTTGGGGTGAGAAGGAGGTCAGTGGAGGTGAGAAGTGATTGAAAGCAGGCAGTCTAAGTCATCAGGAATGTCTGTGTGGATATTGAAGTCCCCAAAAAAGAGAGAAGGAATCCGTGAAAGGGATCAGAAACATCCGAAAAGTTGGAGGTGGGGTTGGGGGAGCAGTACCTGACTGTTACTAGGATCTGGAGTGGTTGGTAGAGGCAGATGATGTGGGCTTCGAAGGAAGGGAAAGAACCGGAAGGGCGAGATGGAATGGTGCGAAAGCAGCATTGGGGAGCAAGAAGGAAGCCAACACCTCCCCCTTTCCCAGTGAATCTGGGAGAGTAAGTGAAGATGAGGTCCCCCTATAGAGAGAGCCGCAGGGGAGGCCGGCTCATCTGGCGAGAGGTTTCAGTGATGACAAGGAGCAACAGGGTCTGAGTCAGGAACAGGTCAGGGATGAAGAGAAGCTTTCCCCTAATGGAGAGGAGGTTTCACAGGCCGCACTTGGCTGAAGCTATGGGGGGAGTGTTGGGGGAAGGAGATTCAGTCATTTATTCATTCAGTTGTATTTATTGAGCACTTACTGTGTGCAGAGCACTGTACTAAGTGCTTGGAAAATACAATTCAGCAACAGAGACAATCCCTACCCAACAACAGGCTCACAGTCTACAAGGCAGACAACAAAACAAAACAAGGCAAATAGACATCAATAGCATCAATATAAATAGATTATACATATTTGCACATCATTAATAAAATAAATAGAATAATAAATATGTACATATTCACAAGTGCTGTGGGGCGGGGACGGGGGTAGAGTAGAGGGAGGGAGTCGGGGCGATGGGGAGGGCAGGAAGAGCAGAGGAAAAGTGAGGGCCTTAGTCCGGGAATTGGTACGAGGGGTAGGGAAGGGTTGGATGGGAGTGAACCGATGGGGGCTGGCATTGATGAGGATGATGATATCTAATACACTCAGTCCTGCCCAAACACCTGTTTGTACTACGCATTTAGGATAGAATGTGAAGGCGGTTGGGAAATGTTCTTCTGACAACGCTATCCTTCTGAACCCAGTGTGGCACAGCGTCAGAAGAAACAGTTAGGCATACAGTGAGTGCTACAAAGCAAGTTTTCCCTCAATCCAGAGTTCTGCAAGAGCACAACTCCCACATTATAGGAGAACCGGATGTATGTATTTGACCCACCACTTCCGCCCCTCCCCACACAAACACATGCATATACTGGGCAGCATTTTTTCAGACATAGCACAGAAAGCATGAAGTCATTCAGATCCCTGAACCAGGAATTCGGAGACACGGGGAATAGCCGTGGCTCCAGCATTGTGTGATTTCTGTTAAGTAAAACTAGTTAGCCGAAGTTTTTAATCAGCCATGAAAGAAGTTTAGGACATTTTCCTGTTGGGAATTTCTTCATTTATCTTTGAGGAGATGCCAGAAAGCTTGGAGCAAGGAAGTCGTCTTAGAGCCTAGAAGGCAGCAAACAACTTCTGGGAGATGGAAACAGTCGGCCCTTTTTCCAGTTCCTTCCCAGCAGCTAAAAAAATTCCTTCTGGGAAGGGATGACACCGAAAAGGAGACGACCTGGCACCATGTGAACTGCCGTTAGTAAGGAGCAGGTCGCTCCCTGCCTGCTGGCTATAATACCATTACCCAGAACACTGGTGTCAGTTCATTGTGATATTAGGGGAATGGAAATCACAGAAAGAAGTAAAGGGTGGGGGGTGGCGGCCTCGCTGAGTCTGAAAAGACATATTTCAAATGAGATTTTTTTAAAAAGAAGGTTGAATCAGAGAGAGAGTAAAACTTTTCCAGTCGGCAGGAGCTGTCAAAGAAGGCTTTGGCTAGCCACTGAAGAAGGACATTGACAGGTTCTGAACTAGTTCTCGGTCATAACTGTCTCTATCTGTATATAGCTGTAATTTATTTATTTAATCATTTATCTATTTATTTACATTAATGTCTGCCCCCCCCCCAGACTGTGAACTTGTTGTGGGCAGGGAATGTGATGTTGTACTCTCCCAAGAGCTTAGTACAGTGCTTTGGACACAGTAAGCACTCAGTAAATATGATTATTATAAATAAGAGTAATTGTGGTCAGAGAATTCCATTCCTTCAGGAAACGAGCAGAGGATCAGTTTAAAAAAAGTGATCGTACACTGTAGTCAGTTGCATTTAGTGAGCACCTACCATACGCAGGGTACGTTAGCTTGGACTGTGCCACTCCTAGTCTCCGAGTCTTGTCAATTATGTCCCTCTGGGGCACCCAGTACAGTAAGGAAATAAGCAGGCACTGTGAAATGTACAATGAAGATGGTTTGTGTTGAGAGGACCTGTTTATGATATTAATGACATTATTAAACAAGCACACCATAGAAACAAGCTGATCAGATTGGTTACAGTCCATGTCCCATGTGGGGCTCACAGTCTAAAAATGGGGAGCAAGAACTTCTCCCTCCCTCTCCATATTCCCCAGACCACCACTCTCTCCACCTTCAAAGCATTATTAAGATCATATCTCCTCCAAGAGATCTTCCCCGATTAAGCCCTCTTTTACCCTAGTCCCTTTCTCTTCTGCCTTACTTGGCTCTGTACCTTCTAAGTACTTGATATTCACCCCCTAACACTTAAGTACATAGTCGGTAATTTATTTATTTATATTAATGTCTCTCTCCCCCTCTAGACTGTAAACTCCTTGTGAGTAGGGAACTCCCAGCTCTGTTTTATTGGCCAAGCACTTTTTACACAGCTCCGCACACATTAAGGACTCAGTCAACACCACTGATTAACATGATCCCCATTTTACAGGTGAAAAAGTGGAGGCATAGAGAAGTTAAGTGATTTGCCCAGTGTTTATTAATAATAATAATTGTATTTGATAAGCACTTACTGTGTACCAGGCACCGTACTAAGCGCTGGGGTGGATACAAGCAAATCGGGTTGGACACAGACCCTGTCTCTCATGGGTCTCCCAGTCTCGATCCCCATTTTACATGAGGTAACTGAGGCTCAGAGAAGTGAAATGACTTATCCAAGGTCACCCAGCAGACAAGTGGCAGAGCTGGGATTAGAACCCACAACCTTCTGACTCCCTAGCCCATGCCCTATCCACTAAGCCATACAACAAACCAGCGTGGGTTCAGAGTTAGAACTCAGATCTCCTAACTCCTTAGTCCTGTGCTTTTTTCACTAGGCCAGGCGGAAGCAGCGTGGTTCAGTGGAAAGAGCCAGGCTTGGGAGTCAGAGGTCATGGGTTCTAATCCTGGCTCTGCCACTTGCCAGCTGTGTGACTTTGGGCAAATCACTTAATTTCTCTGTGCCTCAGTTACCTCATCTGTAAAATGGGGAGTAAAACTGTGAGCCCCGTGTGGGACTACCAGATCACCTTGTATCTCCCAGCTCTTAGAACAGTGCTTTGCACATAGTAAGCGCTTAACAAATACCACCATTTATTTTTATTTTCTGTATAACCGCAGCCTGGTGCCAATGCTGGGCTGAGTTGCCATAACCTAGCAGACAGTTGCCTGCTATCCAATGTGGTCTTCACCTCTGTTAGCCATCTCTTTCGTGGGATTCCTGTTGAGCATGCCTACCTAGCAGAATTTCCTACTTGGTCCTGAGAGCAGAGAG
This sequence comes from Ornithorhynchus anatinus, assembly GCF_004115215.2. Classification (NCBI taxonomy): domain Eukaryota; kingdom Metazoa; phylum Chordata; class Mammalia; order Monotremata; family Ornithorhynchidae; genus Ornithorhynchus; species Ornithorhynchus anatinus. The sequence continues at coordinate 11,494,354 of NC_041732.1, read as the reverse complement.
CTTCTTTACTGATAGTACAGACCCAGTTGACAGAACAGGGATTAGAACCCAAGTACCCCAACTCCTAGATTAGTCCTTTTACCACTGGACCAACAGCAGCACTGTTTCAGGGTGAAGACACAATCCCTTCCTTCACTGAATTTACCCACTAACAGAGAAAACAAACATTAACATAATTTACAAAGAAGAGGAACCACTCACTTCCCCTTTCTGCCTTCTCCTCACTGTGGCCCATGTATTTAGCTGTGTGGCCCTTAAGCACTTTGAAACTCATCCAAGCCCCACAGCACTTATGTAAATAACCTTATAGTCTACTATTTCCCTTATCTGTAATTTATTTTAAAGTCCATCTCCCCCTGTAGACTATAAGCTCCTTGTGAGCAGGAATCGTGTCAGTTTTATTATAGTGTAATTGTCCAGCGCTTAGTCTAGTGCTCTGCACACAGTAAGCACTCAATAAATGACAGTGATGGCTTGATTCATAGATCAAATATTGGATATGTAAATATTGAAACTACAAGAGGTTGTGAGTGCAAAAGTGTTAAGATCGTGCAGAAGTGCTGTGTCAAGAAAGTATGGGCGATGTGATCTTGGGAGAAGAAAATGAATCAGGGAAAACTTCCTGGAAGAAGTGGGATTTCAGGAGGCCTTTGAATATGGGAAGAGCTGTGGTCTGGTGGATTTGGAAAAGGGAGTTCCGGGCAGGGAGAAGGGCATGAACCAGGATGAGGAGATGAGGATTTTTTTTTTAATAGCATTTATTAAATACTTACTATGTGCCAGGCACTGTACTAAGCACTGATCCAAGATCCAAGCTAATCAGGTTGAACACAGTCCCTGCCCCATGTGGGGTTCACAGTCTTAATTCCCATTTTACAGATGAGGAATCTAAGGCACAGAAAAATTGTGACTTGCACAGGGTCACACAAGAGACAAGTGGCAGAGCCAGGTTTAAAACCCAGATCCTTCTGATTCCCTGGCCCATGCTTTATCCACAAGACCACACTGCTTCTCAAGATTAGACTGTAAGCCCGTCAGACGGCAGGGACTGTCTCTATCTGTTGCCGACTTGTTCATTCCAAGCGCTTAGTACAGTGCTCTGCACATAGTAAGTGCTCAATAAATACTATTGAATGAATGAAAGATGGGAGAGCTGAGAACCAAATGAGAATATGAACAAGAGAGGAACAGAAAGTGCAAGCTCTTCACTAGGAAAACAACATGAATAGGTAAGGGTGAGAGTTGAATAGGGAAGGGCGGGAGAGCTGATGGGTTATTTTAAAGCCAGTGGTTGGGAGTTTCTGTTTGATGTTGAAACAAATATATGACCATTGGCAGTTTTGAGGAGCAGAGGAGAGTCAAGTGCAGAACAATACTGTAGAAATCTGATCTGAGCAGCAGAGTGAAGTGTGAAGTAGAGAGGGGACAGGCTAAAGGCTATGAGACGAGTGAGGAGGATAATACAGTAGTCAAGCTGGGATATGACAAGCACCCAGACCAGGATGGTGGCCATTTGGATGGAGAAGAAGAGGAAGATCTGGGACCTGTTGTTTAGGAAAACCTGACAGGATTTAGCAACAACTTGAATGTGAGAGTTGAAAAAGAGAAAGGAATCCAGGAGAATGCTAAGCCTGCAGGAGAATGATGATGTCAGAGGGATGGGAAAGTTAAGTAGAGGGGAGAGGATTGGGAAGGGGAGATGAGAAATTCAGTTTTTGGTGAGAATTAGTGTTTGCAGGGTTTAAGACATATCACTGACAACTTCTTTCCCAGCTCCCAATTCTTAAAGTACGTGTCCTCACCCATTAATCTAGGAGGTGTTAACAGGCAAAGTTTAGATCTTGAGTTGAGTTCTTTGACACAAATGCCACATGGCATCAAGTCTTAATTTATGAGACAGGTCAGACTTCCTCTGAGTTCCTGTTTTCTTGGCCTTCTTGCTGGGCTAAAGGCCTTGTTGAACTTCTTATGGTTTGCTGTGTCTCACACATGCACTCCTTTCTCTTTGATGTTTCCTTTGCCGATGTATCAGGGCTTGATAATTTCAGGGAGAAGGCTCATTTTTCACCATTTGTGACTGAGAGTTCAGAACGATTTCATATTTAAAAAATAAATGTATTCGAGAGTGTTATAGCCAAGTTGTCTTATGCATCTTTGGTTTCAGTCCAAATAGAGTGTAGAACTCCCATTTCAAAAAAGTTGGTAAATATGGTTTCCTAGCCAATTTCTTCTCTCCATAAAAAACAAATTCCCCATATTCAAAGCTCTGTGAAGTATTGCTGAATACATAGTGGCTGCCTCATTGTCCTAAATAATTACTCTACTTAACCTAGTGCTTAATAAAAGGCTTTCACATGGTATATAAAAATCTCTAGTGTTAAATCAAGTTCTTGAATTTTTTCTCATCCTTTGATTGTTTTTTTAATTCAGCCCTCTACATCTCATTAATGAAAAGCTCATTCATTTTACTAAGTTTTCCTCTTCTAAAACTTCTTGGAGTCAGTTTCTCTTAATGCTTTCAGAGTGTAATTTAGATTAGATGCGCTTCCTTTCCTTTGTACATTTGTTCTTGGGTCATTTGAAACTTGTGAACTCATCTCTAGACTGTGGCTTGTTGTGGACAGGGAATGTGTCTGTTGTTATATTGTACTCTCTCAAGCGCTTACCACAGTGCTTTGCACATAGTAAGCTCTCAATAAATATGATTGAGTTTAAAAAACTCATCAAGAATTTTACTCTTTAGCGATGTCCCGTTGTCTTTATAAAAGGGACTTGTGGACGTTAGAGTGTTAATGTATTTGTCTGTCCCGGGATTTTCTCCCAGTGTATTTTAGGAAATAGTCATTAAATTGCTAAGCCCAGACTAAAATGAGAATAAGAATGGAAAACTAGAATGGAGAAACAGTGCGGCCTAAAGGAAAGGACACAGGCCTGGTAGTCAGAAGACCTGGGTTCTAATCCTGATTTTGCCACTTCTCTGCTGGGTGACTTTGGGCAAGTCACTTAACTTCTCTGTGCTCAGTTTCCACATCTGTAAAATGGGAATTTGAATCCAACTCTCCACCTTGGAGTCCCATATGGGACAGGGACTGGGTCAGACCTAATTGTCTAGTATCTATCCCAGTGCTTAATACAGCTTGATACACAGTAAGTACTTTACAAGTACCATAATTATCATTAATAGAGTTTCCGGAAGTGAAAATCTCATTGAATCGAACAAGGACTCTGTTTTACCCATAAAACTAACTTAGCAGTCACATGCATTGGACCTTTAACAATTCTGGGGGGATCACTAGTAAAAATACTGATTGTACTATCTGTATAGTGCAAGTCTAGCTGGAAAGGGAGGGAATAGAGCAAATTTTTTCAAGTTCTGTGGCTTTGACACTTTAATACTGACCTATAAAACTGGTTCAGAGTCCCCCTTAAAAAGGCTTATGTAAAGTCTTTGTACTTTGTTTTGGTTTTTTTGCTAAGGTGCACTATGTATTTAAAAAAGTATTTTATCTTTAAGCATTGTCAGTTGTCTTGCTTAAAGTAATGTTTGGACAAATACTTGTCTAAAACTGTTCTTTATTATAATCTCCAGGAGAAGAGGTCTGTGGTAATTATTTCTCTTTATCCCTACAGAAAATGATTTTTATACATTTGCTGTCTGAAAACAGTGCTTATCTTAGCTCTCCCTCTTCTTTGGAAACATAGGAATTCATTTTTCTGAAATAATTATTTCCACATTAATATTCCATCTATTTAATTCATTTAATCCAAATTTTTTCCAGAAACATAAACTGAGACTCTGCTCAGTGACCCTCACCAAAGCCAAATTGGCATTAGATTTGTATATTCAAAAACAGCCATTACTTTACCATTTTTGAAGGAAAAGACAAACTTGTAACAATTCATCACTTCCATGGGCTTCTCTGCTTCTCCAAGGTGCTTTGACAATAGATTTAAGAAAACTTTGTATCCAAACATTGAGTTACTTAGTTTGAACTCAGTATACGTCACAGTTTCAGCTTTAGATTTATACAGAAGTTATGAGAATGGGCTGATCTAATACTGCAAAAACAATATGGTTAGGAACCAAAAAAGGTTTATTAATAAAAGAATGTTAATTGATGAGTTTCCCACATCAGTAGGTATGCTTCCGAGGCTTTTTACTAATTTTACCCAGCAAGGGACTGATTGTAAATGTAAATGTTGGTATTTGTTAAGCGCTTACTATGTGCAGAGCACTGTTCTAAGCGCTGGGGTAGACACAGGGGAATCAGGTTGTCCCACGTGGGGCTCACAGTCTTAATCCCCATTTTACAGATGAGGGAACTGAGGCACAGAGAAGTTAAGTGACTTGCCCACAGTCACACAGCTGACAAGTGGCAGAGCTGGGATTCGAACTCATGATCCCTGACTCCAAAGCCCGTGCTTTTTCCACTGCGCCACGCTGCTTCTCAGCAATTTGAACATCTTGTGATTGTATATTCTCTTTGTAAATTAAAAATACAAATACAAAATTTTTAATCTCTGATTTTTGTTCTTAATTTCTTATATAATTCACCTTTACTCTTATTTTCATTGCTTACAGCTTTGAATACAAATACAAAATTTTTCATCTCTGATTTTTATTCTTAATTTCTTATATAATTCACCTTTACTGTTATTTTCATTGCTTACAGCTTTGAATGAGGAAACAACAGCAGTCTGTCAGTGCCAAAACTACTTGGAGCAGAGAATTCTCTCTGTGGAGAATCTTTAATGAACTTAAAATCTTATTTTCAATGATCGCTGCTTTGTTATCTAATAAAGCCGCAATTACTGTTAAGGGAGATTTGTAAAGACAAGCCCAGAGATCGATCCATCTATCCAGTGGAAAGAGATGAAGAAAAAAATGAAGACGATGGAAGTCTTACAGACATCTTAAATATCCACTTCAGAGATAGTGACTAGTGCTCTTTATAATCTAAAAGGCTATTATGTTCTTGCTATTTGATGTCCTGTTAATAGTAATGAAATAAAAAGATAATAGGCTACAGAAAGTATTAGGAATTTATCTTGCAATTAGGTATCTGGGTAGGATTCTCATTTCCTGAATTGCTACATTCTAGTGAGTTAGACTTCTTATACAAAAAAATATCACAGCAAACCAGAGATGATTATAAATCATTTTTCTATGGTAATAGTCTTCTGCCCAGAAAAGTGTACAGTAGAATAAACAACTTCATCTAAGTTGAAAAATAGCATCAGAAGGAAAATCCATCACTTAACAGAAATGTTTGGCCAGATTTAAATATATTGTAACTTGGTGTTCTTTATTTAAGCTTTGTTGTATTTATATATGTAAATTTGAAACTTGCTTTTTTTTTTTGTATGGTGTAACATCGATGATACAGAATTTGCTAGGGAAATTGACCCTGGCAGCGTGGCGTTTTGTAATGCAATGTTTTTCCACACTTGCAGCTATGTGGTGAACATAGGATTGATAGACAAGCTGTGTGGCTGCTTCCTTTCTGTGCAAGGCCCGGTTGACGAACATCCCAAAATAGCTACATTTCTGCAGAATGCTACAGCAGTCTTACATGGAATGTGCAGGCTGTGTTTTGCTGTCAATGGAAAGTAAGTCCACTTTATAAGTCAAATTGGATTAGTGGTTTAACTTGTTTCTTGGGTTTTGCCTTAAGGTGCGGAATAAAGCTTACCTTCAATGATTCATGTTTTATTTCACTGGCAAATAGTTTGCCCTTCATTTGCCTCACCGTAAGCGGTTTGAAAATATTTGCAAAAAGTAGCTCCGCTTTAACCATACCGAAATTTGCTTATCAGTCAATATCAACTTGCTGAAGGTTGAGTGACTGCTCCAGATATGTCTCAGTTCTATCTACTCCCGGCCTTTCAAATTGGGGCATTTCCCAGGAATGCCCTTATCGAGTCCATCCATCTTGTCTTGTTTCATCATTGTCCTTTGCTATTTTTGTTCGGGGGCTTGTCTAGCCTTTGTCATTCATTCTGGTCACATGCCTTGGCCATTACCTGTTTTTCTTGTCGGGATCTTGCACAATGCCAGAACCTTTGTTTACATGCCGAACCTTCCATTTGATTACTTTGTACTCAGCCCCACCTCTGCTCTCCAACCCCACAATTTTGTTCAGTGCTATCATCACTTAGAGGTAAGTATCCCATTAGAAAGCAGAGGCCGTTTCGTTCCTCAGACTGCAGACTGACTAAACCTTGTTTTTGCTGAACGTTGTTTCTGGCCAGAGAGTAGTATTTTGCTTGGCTTTTCCACCTTAGCCCTCATCCAGCTGCACGAAGTTCATTACCGAATAATCAGGCAGATTTTCGGACATTTTCCCCATCATTTTCACTGTCTTTCCAGTGGTCATAATTATAAATTTTGAGTCATAGGGACTTGGGGATGGTGGAGAATAGACGAGAGATAATAGTTTACCTGCAGTTAGGATGAACTCTCAAGAGCACCCAGAAAAATTTTAGTTAAATATATTACAAAGCAATAGGAGCCTGAATACACACAATGTTTTATCAACTGAACATCATGGCAGGACATAAAAAGACCTAGACCCTGTTCTCTAAGGGCTCACAGGTTAAAATAAGTTGGCAACTCTTCAAGTATAGCAAAAGAACAGAAAATTATTCCAATAAGATGCTACAATGGGTGATTGAAGCCGCAGATCAAAAACAAAGACTGAGAGCTGCCATAACCAGAATATCGGCAAGTAGCAAAGAGTGGGAGTTCTGGGGGATGGGAGGCAGAGATGTGGATGCCAGGGTTTCAGGAGGTGGGGAGGCAGCCGAAAGCAGGATTTCCTGGAGGAGGGAAGTGCTCAAGCGTTCTTGGGAGTAAGAGGAAGTTGTAAAAGCCATGGGTCCTGGCGGACCAAGGGAGTGGCAGAGAGTTGGTGTTCTCTGGTGGGAGATATCGAGTGGCAGTGAAAAGCAAGAGAAAACTGGGGGGGGGTGCGGGAAATACTGTATCCCTAACCCAAAAAAGATGAAGCAGTGGCATATTTCCCTGTTTGTGAGCTGTGCAGCAGCGGAAGGAAAACTGCATGTAAACCACGAGCCCCAGATTGGCTACCCCATTCTTTGTCTTTGATAAGCAAGTAAATTGTCCTTTTAACCAAGACTAATACTGATCCTTTCACATTGCTCAGATATAAATCTGCCTAAGTAACAGAAACTACTACTTTTACCTTTTATTCCTTTGGTATGACTAAGTTCCTCAGTTAAGATGCCATTTGATTACTGATATTCAAGCTACACATGGAAATAAGGAAATGATTCGGTCATCCAGTAACCAATCGGCGATGTTTATTGAGCACTAATTGCATGCAGAGCACTGTACTAAATGGTTGGGAGAGTACTGTCAGTGGAATCAGTAAAGTCGTTCTCTGCCCACAGAAAAGCTTATAGTTTAGAGGGAGAGGTAGACGTTAATATAAATAAATGAATTATTGATATGACATAAGTGCTTCGGGGCTGAGAGTGGGGTAAATATCAAATACTTAAAGGGTAAAGATCCAAGATCCAAGATCCTCGAAGCAGCGTGGCTCAGTGGAAAGAGCATGGGCTTTGGAGTCAGAGGTCATGAGTTCGAATCCCAGCTCTGCCACTTGTCAGCTGTGTGACTGTGGGCAAGTCACTTAACTTCTCTCGGCCTCAGTTACCTCATCTGTAAAATGAGGATTAAGACTGTGAACCCCATGTGGGACAACCTGATTCCCCTGTGTCTCCCCCAGCGCTTAGAACAGTGCTCTGCACATAGTAAGCACTTAACAAATACCAACATTATTATTATTAAGTGCATAAGCAAGGGAGAGGGAGTAGGGGAAAAAAGGGCTTAAGAGGGGAAGACCTCTTGGAGGAGATGTGATTTTTAATAGGGCTTTGAAGGAGGGGAGAGTAATGGTCTGTCAGATAGGAACAGGGAGGGAGTTCCAAGCCAGAGCAAGGATGTAGTGAAGAAGTTAACGGCGAGATTAAATGAGATAGAGATGCCGTGAGTAGATTGGTATTGGAGGAGCAAAGTGTGTAGTCTGGGTTGTAGCAGGAAATCAGCAAGGTACCGCAGCATGGACGAGCTGATGGAGTGCTTTATAGCCAGTGGTACAGAGTTTCTGTTTGACGTGGAGGTGAACAAGCAACCACTGACGTTCTTGAGGAGTGGGGAAACATGGACTAGAAAAACGATCCAGGCAGGAGAATAGAAATGTGGACTGGAGTGGGGAGAGTCAGGATGCAGAGATGTCAGCGAGGAGGCTGATGCAGTAGTCAAGATGAGATAGGGTAAGTGCTCAGATCAGCATTTTCACAGTTTGGAGGGAGAGGAAAGGACAGGTTTTAGTGTTGCCTTGAAGGTAGAACCAACAAAAAATCTGCTGTTATGGTAAAAGTTTAGTACGGGGTAAGTTAAAAAAAAAAAAAAAAAATGAGGGAGTAATGAATGTGGTCTTTTGTAAACCCACCCTCCAATTTTGTGGGTGAGGAATGAAAAGGTCAAGTTCTCTCTCCCTTCCTTTGGCTCATGTGCAAGCAGCAGCACATAAACCTAGTTCAGGCTGAAAGTACCAGAGGGGTAGAGAGTGGGATTTCTACTATTTCAGCTCCACAAAATGCAAATGGTGATTCTGAGTGAATTATTCTAAGTCTATGCATGCGAAGTGAAGAGCAGATTTAACAATTATCCAATTACTTTGATCCATGTGCTCAACTAGACCATTCAATCCAAAATAATTTTTATGTTTGAGGCCTTAATTGGCTTGCCTCATGGAACAAATTTACCAGCCAACTGCCACTTTCCTTTGTGGACCCATTCTCTCCATTATGGTACCTGAATGCATCATAAATTACTATACTGTCAGCATCTGAGACATACAACCACCTGTGTATTCTTTCCCGGTGCTCAGTGCAGTGTTCTAAACACAATAGGTGCTTAATAAATTCTCCTATTATTACAAAAGCCAGAAGGCTATCCGTATGTTTTGGAAGGACCAATCCAAGCTGTATTTCCATATTCTCCACTCAAAAGACCTCAGCAACCTCTCCAACTCTGTTCTGCCCTACACCAACCCATCAGCCCTTTATTTTCCAATTTTTTTAAGTACTTCCTATGTTCCAGACACTGAAGATACAAGCTAATCAGATTGGACTCAGTCCCTGTCCCACACAGGGCTCGTAGACTTAATCCCCATTTTATAGATGAGGTAACTGAGGCATGGAGAAGATAAGTGACTTGCCTAAGCAGACAGGTGGTAGAACAGAGATAAGAACTCAGGTCCTCCGACACCTAGGCCCATGTTCTTTCCACTAGACCACATTGTGTCTGAGGAAAATATGAGCACTCATTCCATCTTTCAGATTCTTGTCACTCACTGCATCAAATACCCTGTCACTGAAGGTTTGGACTTCAATTTTGAGCTGTGAATTTCTATTTCTAGAATAAAATTGGGTTGTTTTTATTTATATGTAAAATATGGGCTTAGAAATTGCAAATCTTAACATAAAAAGGTTCACAGATAATCAGCAATACCCAAGGTGCTTTTAGTGGACTTTGATTATTCTAAAGAATTTGTAGCGGAAACAGTGAAGAAAGACACTCTATGGAGGGAAGAGAGGGAGAAAAGGGAGAGGGGAGTGAGGAAAAGAAGGAATGACGGGGAGAGATGGAAGGCAAGGGAGGAGGGCCTTATCTCACTCAGTTGCTGGAACTGTCACCATCCTCTCCATTCACAGCTATGCAATTCCTGCGATTTGGCCGGGCTGGGCATTGGCGGCTGCTGCTGCTTCTGCTGCTACTAGAGACATCACTTCCCACCCCCAGCTGTTCTTCCCCAGTGACCATCACTTTTGTAACAGGAAACAGTGGGAGGCCATCAGGGACTTCAGCACCAGCATAAGGAAGGACCCTGATCGGGATCTCCCTTTGGCTTTTGGGAGCCTGGATAGAAACCCCAAAAGCTCTGCTTTAAAACAGGACTCGTGGTCAGTTGAAGCTTTATGCCTCCAAGTACCACTCATTGTCGCTGGGAATTTACTTAGGTAGTTCTTGAATATCCCACTTCAGACACTGACACTATTTTCTATTCAAAATGATATTTAAAAAGCAGTCAAATCCCAAAGTCCGATCATTGTGGGTTACTACTTGCTTCTTGTGTTGGGATTATTTGAGGATGTTTGTATCTCTAAAATGTTCTGCTAGAAAGCAATAACTACTAGTTGTTTGAAGTAGAGGCACATTAGGTAGAAGGTAGTTTGGCGAGAAGCACCATGGCTTAGTGGATAGAGCACTTGCCTGGGAGTCAGAAAGACCTGTGTTCTAATCCCAGCTCTGCCACTTGTCTGCAGTGTGACCTTTGGCAACTCACTTCACTTCTCTGTGCCTCAGTTACTTCATCTGTAAGATGGGGGTTAAGCCTGGGAGCCCTATGTGGGAGAGGGACTGTGTCCAACCCACTTACCTTGTATAATAATAAAGGTATTTTTAAGCGTTTACTGTGTGCAAAGCACTGTACTAAGCACTGGAGTAGATATAAGCAAATCATGTTGAACACAGTCCCTGTCCCACGTGGGGCTCACATTCTCAATCCCCATTTTACAGATGGTGTAACTGAGGCCCAGAGAAGTAACTGTTGCCGAATTGTACTTTCCAAGTGCTTAGTATAGTGCTTTGCACACAGTAAGCACTCAATAAATGCAGGTGAATGAGTGAATAAAGTGACTTTCCCAGGGTCACACGGCAGACAAGTGGCAGAGCCAGGATTAGAACCCATGACCTGCTGACTCCCAGTCTCGTGCTCTATCCACTATGCCATGCTGCTTCTCATCTACTGCAGGGCCTGGCACACAGTAAGTGCTTAAGAATATATCATCTGGTTTTTGTTATATTGTACTCTCCCAAGTGCTTAGTACAGTGCTCTACACACAGTACGTGCTCAATAAATAGGATTGACTGACTGACATGAGACTTCAGCTTGCAGCAGAGAAGGTGGCAACCTTTGGCAGAGAGCATTTACCTCCTGCCCAAAAGTGCCCAGCCTCCCAGATGAGAATGGCCCAGGGCAACAGCTAGATTATGTTTCAAGAAGGGGATGCAGTGACCTAGATTACATTTAGGATTATCACTAAGCCAAAATGACAAGTGAGCTTCTTCCTTGTCAAAGAATACTAAATGAGTAAAATTTGATAGATTGACTGACATCTTCAAACTCTACTATTACGGGTCACAGCCTCCCTCCCTGGAATAACAGGGTGTCCCTCATATTGGTTTGTTTGTTTTTTTTTTCAAAGTCAGCAAAGCAAGGCTCTGTTGTAATGATCCTCCGTTTATTTATTTTTTCTTCTCCTTACTGCCTAAAATAGCACCCGGGACAAGAAAGAAAACTTGGGCCGCAGCGAGCACTGTGGCAGCCCCAGGCAGTGTACCATATGCAGAACACTGTACTAAGCGCTTGGGAAAGTACAATACAACAATAAACAGTGACATTCCCTGCCCACAGTGAGCTTACAGTCTAAGACTGTGAGCCCCATATGGGACAGGGACTGTGTCCAACCTGATCAGCTTGTATCTACCCCAGCGCTTAGAACAGTGCTTAACACTTAGTAAACAGTTAATAAATGCCATCATCATCAATAAATACCATAGATTATGTCATGCCACAGCTTTTTTTATCTATTCTCCCCAGCTCTTCCATCATGCATACCCCGCTAATGAATGAACTGGCTTTCTCAGAATCGTGAAAAGAGTCCTAGGGGAAGACCCCTTCCCTGTCTAATGACACAAAGAAGTGTGCGCTTTAGGAAGTTAAGGACTGAGGAACGTGGGATGAGGAGTGGAGGGTGCACAGGAGCCCCTGTCGGGCATTTGGAATGACGGGAAGGTTGGAGCACTTCTTCCTCAAGAACTATTTGCTTGGGACAATCAAATCCCTGAAGGTCGTCGCTTGTTTCCTTCAAGCAGTGTTTAACGTATATGTTTAATCATTCTTGCACTGTTTAATTTTAGCCTATGTTTATTTTTAATTGGATTATATTCTTGTTCTAAGTGTCTGTCCAACTCTGCTTAGATTGAGCCTCCTGTCAGCCAAGGGCCAGGGTTGAATTTAATTGTTCTCATCATTACCCCTGGATTTACTGCAGTGCTCGGCACTGTGTAAGTCGTTAATAATTGTTAGTAATAATATTGGGGAACAGAAGGAAGGCTGGATAAGAGCAATCTTCCCTTTTTAGCTCTACTTCTACATTGGAGGCTTCTTTCTTTTTCCCTGTAGAAGTCTGAGCCTTATATTGAATGGAGAAGAGCTCTGAATGGAGTTAGGGCCACAAAGAGAAGTTGGAAAATATTTGCTTTTCTATTTTTCAAAAGATTGCTTTTCATGTGGGATAAAGAGGCCCTGTTTAGAGTCCTTTAGAAGAACCTCAGACCTGGAGTATGCTTAAGCAACAACTTGACTTTTCCCCTGAAATTGCAGAGCAGTAATTAAATAGTGCTTCCTTCACCCCCATCCAGAAACATATGTCTTTTTGTAGCTATGTATTGATGAAGTGGAAACTCACAGTAACATTGCCTTGTAGATTGAGACCAAGAGCTATCGATTTAGGTCAGCTGATATAAAGGTGAAATTCTTAAAAGTATTTTAATTGTGTTTTCCCCATAAAGAAAATAGGAAGTAAAGGAATTAATAGTAGTTCCCTCAATCCTGCACAGTACCATAGAGTCAGTGAGAGGGATTTCAACCTTTGGTTGATTGAAAACATCTTTTCCACTAAGATAAGGGCTTCAGAATGGGTACCGTGAATTCCTCGGAGGAACGGTTACTGCAAATAAGTCTTTCTGTTCACTTGCAAATCCAGCTCCCTCCTACCAGTTTCCGGGCTCTCTGTCTTAATCTTGGTTAGAGAGGTAACCCTTAACCACATCCCTGTATTTAAACATCACCTTGCTTTGAGGTAGCCCAATCCAAGCTTTCTGTCTCAACACTTTCGTTGTACTGCAATACTTTAGACTGAGATGCTACCGACTTTACTTTTAAAGGTATTTTCATTTCTGAAGTGCAGTGTTATTTTCATAAACTTTCATGAACATTCTTTTCATGACCAGTAGGACAGACTGAATCTGTTCTTGAAAAGACATACCCTAAAATTGGCATGAATTGGAATATTGACATTGGGCTGAAATTATTTTTGAGTTGGGATTATTTTGGAATCCCCTACCTGTTCTAATAAATGCTTCACAGCTTCTGTATGCAGAATGTCAGCAAATACCTTAGGCATATATTTTCAAAAAGGCAGGCTGTTGTCATTTTTGGAAAGAAAGTAACTCCAAATGTAATGAAATAAATAATATTTTGTATTTACATTAGGAGAATTGTTTCTATTTATAACAATATGCAAGTACTTAAGCCTTTTTAGTGTGAGGTTTTTTCATGGATCAAAAACAGGCAGGCGGCTAAATCAAGGTAACAGATTTGTACCCTGCAACATCCACTCAAAGTTAGACAGCACTGGTTTTGTTGAATCATAAATTAGAGACTGCCAAATACCAGAATCCTCTCTAGAGACTCTTTCCTCCAACTCCCCAAAATCCAAATGAAGGCATTATCTTGAATATTCACAAGAGTGTGTACAGAGAGAAGCAATGTGGCCTAGTCGATAGAGAACGGGCCTTGAAGTCAGAAGGATTTTTAGGTTCTAATTTCGGCTCCAACACTTTTCTGCTGTGTGACCTTGGGCAAGTCGCTTAACTTTTCTGTGCTCAGTTGCCTCGTCTGAAAATTGGGGAATAGAACCCTGAGCCCCAAGGGGAACACTGACTATGTCCATCCTAGTAAGTTTGTATCTACCCCAGCTTTTAGTACAAGGCCAGGCATGTAGTAAGTAAGTGCTTAACCAATACCATAAACAAGAGAGGGGTTAGGACTTCTCTGGCAATTAAGGCTCAACAGACAGAACTCAACTGTGATTAGGTTACAGTGAGACTATTGCCCTATTCCTGTATACCCAGCACATTCTCTTCCCTCATTCAAAGATCTCCTGAAATGTCATCCTCTTCTTAAAGCCTCTCCTAGTTACAAGGAAATAAGGGGATAATTTCCCACCCGCCCTCCAGGCTTTCTCCCTAATTCTAAAACACAAAAATCCTGAACACTAATCACTGCAAACTTACTGCCTGTGTAGAGGTACCATAGTTAACACCAGAGGGATTTTATAGTGTTGGGGGAAAATTCCCTCCAAATAAGGGAGATTTGGAGTCAATAGTAATTACCACCAGAAATGTGCAAAAGAAGATGCCTGTATTCATATCCCTTGCTTATGTCTTCTCTCTGGCCTGGAACTCCCTCCCACCTCATAAAGAACAGACCAGCATTCTCTCCACCATCAAAGCTGTACTAAAATCACATCTCCTCTATGAGGCCTTCCCCAGCTAAGCCCTCATTTCCCCTACTCCCTCTCTTTTCTTCATTTCCTATGCCTATAGGCTTTAAGCAGTTGATATTAACCCCACCGACAGCTCCACGGCCCTTAAAAATCTATTATTTTTAAGGTCTGTCTCTCCCTCTAGACTGTAAGCTCCTTGTGGGCAAGGAACGTGTTTAACAACTCTGTTTTACCGTACTCTCTCAAGCACTTAGTACAGTGCTGTGCACACAGTAAACCCTCAAGAAATGTCATTGATTGGTTGATTGCCTTCTAGCCGCTTACAGTCAAAATACAGTCAGCTGATGATCTTGTGAGTAATTATCATATTTGTAAAGGGCTTACTATGTCTCAGGCACTGTACCAAGCGCTGGGGTGGTTACAGGCAGATTGGGTTGGACACAGTCCCTGTCCCACATGGGATTCACAGTCTCAATCCCCATTTTACAGATGAGCTAACTGAGGCACAGAAAAGTTTAATGACTTGCCCAAGGTCACTCAGCTGACAAGTGGTAGAGCCAGGGATTAGAACCCATGAACTTCTGACTCCCCAACCCATGTCCTTTCCACCACATCCTGCTGCTTCTCATGCTTTTGTTATATTATTGATCTTGAGGGCTAAGCAGTTGGGATGTCTAACTTTTGAAGGAATTGCTAACCTGTTTTAAAAGGTAAATTCCTCCCAGACAAGGACTGCCAATCCTAAAAATCATTAATATGCTAGGTCCATATTAATACATGCTGCTTGTTGATGGTGATGATGAGACAAGCTAAAACTGTTCCAGGATAACCCAGGAACTCAGAGGCAAAGCTAAAATCTACCATAAACAATTGGCTATCTACCTCTATTGGTAGAAGAAATTTTGTATGGCAGAGAGAACTGTTTAATTATAGTCCAGGTATCTGGTCTTCTTTGCAGAATCCTTATTTTCCTATGTAGCATTTATTTTGAACCCATTTCTTCTCTGTTTTGAAGGAAATATAAATTTGCCTTCCTTGCACCATGAGATAGTGGTATGTAAATACTGAGGATCACTACATTCAAATTTGTACCACCAGTGACCCACACATCTTCATATACCTTGAATATAAAACATGCCCTTTCAAATGAGAAAGATTTGGGCTCGTGATCGCTACTAGGATTTGTCAAATGACCTCTTTGTGCCCAGCCAAGGGGAAGCTAAATGGAAGGTACCGGACACAGTAAATTCATGATATCTATCACGACATATCAGTGACCCAAACAACGTGGCCTTATATAAACACTACTGGATGGGCCCTTAGAGCTTCTAACAATGGAAACTAAATAAAACACTTTGAAATATTCGTTAAGATTCCATGTTTTCCCAGGTTAAACAGTATTACCCAGAGCACCATAAACAAAAGTTCATATTTGATTTTTCCATGTCTCCTATACTTTTTTTAAACTTTATATCCCATGACTGGAATGAATAAGGTCTTTTACATTTTTATTATAAACATTTAGGCTTAAAGTGATTATAACTGACAGTTAAGACCAGCAGGAGCCAGTGGCCTGTTCATGTACAAATTATCTGTATTACAGGCAAAATCAAAAGTAAACATTTCCAAAAGTTCCTTCAGTTCCACATTAGTTTTCTGGAAGCCAAACATAGCAGACAGGCCTTTTTTTTCTGACCATATTCTGTGGTCTAGCAGTAAAGAGAACAGTATTTTCCATAAAGCAATATTGCAAACATTTTGAACCACTTCCGCATCTGAATTTTTGAATTGATTCACTGATTTTCAACCAGTACTCTAGTGTCTACTTCCACAATAGAAAATCGCAAAAGTTTTTGATGGATTTTTTTAATTGTTTCAAGAGTTTGTTTTCATAGCTGATAAAGTATTAAAGTCATTTCTTTCCCCTCAGGTAAAGTGTTTCAGACTTTGTAATGACTTTAATCTGAATGTGGCTGCTCTGGTTTGTAACTAAAGACTGTTTACCTGGAGCATTAGATAGTTCTTGGACTCCCACCTTCAGGATCCGTGTTTTCACTTGTCTTTACCTCACAACTGTCCTAATACAACCCGGCCCGCACACTTCGCTCCTCTAATGCCAGCCTTCTCATTGTACCTCCATCTCCTCTATCTCACTGCCGACCTCTAGCTCAAGTCCTGCCTCTATCCTGGAACACCCTCCCTCTTCATATCCGGTGGACAGTAACTCTCCCCAGCTTCAAAGCCGTATTAAAGGCACATCTCCTTCAGGAGGTCTTCCCCGACTAAGCCCTCTTTTCTTTTCTCCTAGTCCCTTCTACATCACCCTGATTTGCTCCCTTTATTCATCCCCCCCTCCCAGCCACACCACACTTGTGTCCATATCTATAATTTATTTATATTAATGTCTATTCCCCCCCAGACTGTAAGTTCATTGTGGGCAGGGACGTGTCTGCTATATTGCTATATTGTACCCTGCTAAGTGCTTAGTAAAGTGCTTTGCACACAGGAAGCTCTCAATAAATACGATGGACTGAAAGTAAATGCTCAATAAATACAAGTGACTGACTGACTTAACTTTGTCATCTTACCTTGCTGACCATGCTGCTTGTTGTTGCAATCTATTGTTACTGTTGTATATACCTGTCTACCCCATCCGCCACCTTGCTTGTGAGCCCCTTGTGCCTGAAATGAGATCGGGAAATGTGCCTGATCTGTTACGTTTATATCTAGCCCAGCACTAATGGGTGCTTAACAAATAGAGAAGGGAGCATTAGAATATCTCCCAGCTCAAAAACCTCCAGTGGCTGCCCATCCACCTCTGCATCAAACAGAAACTCCTTACCATTGGTTTTAAAGCACTCAATCAGCTCACCCCATCCTACCTCATCTCACTGATCTTCTACTACAGTCCAGCCCATAGACTCCTCTCCTCTAGCGCCAGCTTACTCACTGTGCTCCGATCTCGTCTGTCTCGCCATCAACATCATCCCACATCATCCCCCTAGCCTGGAACCCCCTACCCCTCCATATATGCCAAACCACCACTCTCTCTACCTTCAAAGAATTACATAGGTCACATCTCCTCCAAGAGGCCTTCCCTGATTAAGCCCTCTTTTCCCCAGCTCGCTCTCCCTCTGTGTGGTCTGCGCACCTCAGTCTTTGACCTTTGGACGTTTGGTATTCACTCCACCCCCAACCCCACAGCACTTATGTACATATCTTTAAATTGTATATTATAATTTACGGATTTATTCATATTAATATCTGTCTCCCCCTGTAGACTGTAAATCCGTTATGGGCAGGGAATAGGTCTTCTAATTCTGTTGTACTATACTTTCCCAAGTTTTTAAGGAAGTACTCAATAAATACGACTGATAGAATGATTAGGAAGTTTGTAATAGGAGATGATATCTGGGAGTTTCCTTAATAGACCAACTAAATGATCAGTAAAAGTTAGTTGAATATGGGCTTGCTGATGGAGGATGATCAGGTAAAATATTTTATTAAAATTCAGACTTTCTAGTAACATAATGAACCTAAAATGTAAACTGTGTATAGTATCGTTGGAGATTGTTTAGCAACACATCTAAATTTTAGTAGTATTTCTGAATATCCTTTTCAGCATTTCATGGTAAAATTCAGCGTATCAAACTGTGATGTAATTCTTAACTGAGTTTCTTGAAACAATTGAAAGTTTGCTTTCTGGGCAAATTTCTCTAAGAGGCTACGAACTTCTAGTAGGTTATTAGAGGCAGTCAGTGTTAAACAAACACGGACCCCATTTTGGAACCTGTACAATAAACTCAGACACATTAGCCTGTAGTTAAGTCTCCACTAGTGGCTGACCCCTAGCTTTTGTGACTCTAATGGAATGGGTTGAGTGCCAGTTGACAATAGTTAACAGGAGTTTGTGTAATCGTTTAGATGGTACCTGTAGGTAAATAGACACAATTTCCTTCCCTTTTGTTTTTGTTGAATCCTAGCTGAAGAATTGGTTGAAGAGTCTTTCGGAGATTATAGATGATGATCTTGCAGTCTGTGTGCTTTGTAAAATATTTTCAGTTACCACTGAGATTGAAGCCTTTTAGGTAAATGATGCCTCAGGTTGTTTGGTTTAACTTTTTAAAGTGATAGCTTCCCTCATATTTGGAATAGAATTAGGAGGACCGAAAAGATATAACAATCCTAGATGTTGAACCATTATGCTACTTTATAGAAATAGTGAACTTCTTTAGTACAAATTGTTCAGTGGAGATGAGCAGAGCTAGCACTCAAGCTTGAATATTGCAAGTAAACTGAAATGATTCTTTAAAAATGATATAGTAACTCTAATTCAGTGGTGAACAAATCATCTCATAAGAGATATTGGAGATTTACATTTTAACAGAATTTCCATCTTAACTACTCTTAAAAAATGTGTACTCTATTGTCATTGGATCATTTAGAGAAACAGGGCTTAGGTTTACATCCAATATCAATTCACAGAGCATAATAATACATTTAAAGATCACTCTCAGGGTTACCCAGTTTTACTTTGATCATTCTATCGGGTTATGTTTAATAAGCCAATCTTTCTCTTCATTACTAAGTAATTAAAAGCACACAATTGTCATACCTTCCACAAAGTAGGCCACCCACACAAAAAAACAAGAGGAACATACCTACCTATCCGAGTTCCACAAAAGATATACCGGATGTTGAAACAGACAACATTTACTCTGTGTTGGGTTTTCTGTTTTTCTGTAGTCACACAAGCCGAGACTTTTGGAAAGATTTTAAATGTCGAGCTGGATCAAGAAGATAAGTTAGAGCCCGATCAGAGCCCAAACATCCAACAGGATCCTTTTCCGTTGACATAATAAATTACCATAACAAATAAGCCTCCTTCTAGTGCTATAAGCAGCTCGTATATGTTTTCCAGTAACAATCAGGGTAAGATGTGTCTCTGCCAAGGAATTCTATGAAGTAGAATGCAGAATGATTTATTCCTGCTTAGTAAAATAATAACTGACCCATATATTTTTTAGCTACTAGCTCTTCTTCATTCTGCTGGCTTGAGTTTGAACTTTTAATTATATCTATGATTTGCCATTTTCTCCAAGAAAAATGAGCCAAAACCCATCTAATAAGAATATAAAAAACAGTTCTTGGTGAATTCCGTATTTCACTCCCTGCAGATTTTGATACCTTATGTATAGAGTATATGACATCCTGGTTAACATAAGAGAAACTGTAAATAAAAAGTTTAAGGGAAAAAGAACTGATGCCATTCCATAGACCCCTCAACCCAAATTATTCACTCTTCTGTGTTAACATGATGCTTGATGCTCCTCTTTCACCCAGGGGTCACTAGTTCAAATCTGATGCAGGGTGGTAGGGAAAGCCTTTACCATCTGCCAGCTTTTCAGGGACCTGTGAATTGAGTTGGAAAGCGGTGTCATTCCTAATGTTTAGAAATGCACATATTCACTACCAGCTCTGGGAACATGGCACCGGGCTAAGTGCAATTCAGAAAATAAGTCCTGTGTCTGCTTTCAAGTGCATAGGTTGTGGAGACGATGCAGTGCTGGTTGATTTTTTTTAAAAAGCTGGGTGAGGTGCTGTTCCTCTGAATTGGGGAAGGCTTCATAGAGGCGGCGGAATCTGAAGATGATCTGAAGGATGGACAGAGGGCCGCCGAGCAGATGTCAGTTGGGAAAGCTTCCAAGTTTAGGCAACAGTGGGAAGGTTCATAGTCAGCGATGGGAGTAGCAGATGAGGGAGGCTATTAGACTCACTTGGCCGAAGGAAAAGGAATGAGGGAGAAGAATAGCAAGAGGGGAGATGAGAAACCAGCCCGCCAGATCCAGCTGGAGCTGGGCCTTAAAGCCAAGAAGGAGGAGCATAAACTGGATGTTCCCATCCCAGTTCTCAGTAGACAGATGTGCTTCATCTTAACTGATTGTAAAATTTTAGCCTCTCATAGCTGAGACACTAAATATATAACATTTTCAGCAGAAGAGATATGGTGGCTAAATTTCTTCACATCCCTGGTAAGAGGGGAGTTTCTGGTTTCTTCATTTGCCTTTTCCTGGCAGGGTTACATCGGGACACTGCTAATGCTAGTCTGTTGCACCTCCTTGTTCATCTTGGAGGCTGCCATCCTTGGACCATTGGCCAAACTAAATTTACTTTTAAAATGTCTTGGGAAAAATAAACCAAGTGAACATTGATTATCAGCCTTTTCACTGTCTTGTTCCTCCCCTCCCCGTTTAATCTACGGTGCCTTTTTTCCAGTGACATAACTGGCATATCCAGCACCTCAGAGAGTTTGGCTTTGTCCCCTCCCTCTCACCCCTGCTAGCCCTTGATATGAGATCCAGATTCTCCATTTGGTTTTTGAGCTCCAGTTGGCCCCAGGCGCCATGTGTGTGTCCCAAATGAAGTACAGTCAATCAGTAATAATAATTATGGTACTTGTTGAGCATTTAATATGTACCTAGCACTGTTCTGAGTGGTGAGGTAGATACAAGATAATTAGGTTGGACCCGGTCCCTGTCCCACATGGGACTCATAGTCTTAATCCCCATTTTACCGAAAATAATAATAATAATAATTATAGTACTTGTTAAGTGCTTACTATGTGCCAGACACTGTACTAAGCGCTGGGGTAGATGCAAGCAGATCGGTTTGGACACAGGTCCCTGTCACAAGTGGGACTCACAGTCTCAATCCCCATTTTACATATGAGGCACTGAGGCACAGAGAAGTAAAGTGACTTGCCCAAGGTCATACAGCAGACGAATGGTGGAGCTGGGATTAGAACCCAGGTCCTTCAGACTTGCAGGCCCATGCTGTATCCACTAGGCCATGTTGCTTCTCGCTCTTACCTCTCAATTCCCCAGCTCCATCCACCGCGTCCACCTGCTCTGGCTTGGTTTAAAAGCTGCCTATCATTTTTGGAGGACCGACGGACACCCAGAAGCCTGGAATTCCCTCTTTGCTACCTCTCAATTGATCTGTCAATCAATCGATCAGTCACGGGTATTTAAGTTCTCACCGTGTGCAGACTACTATCCTGAGTGCTTGGAAGAGCTCAGTATGAGTTGATAGAATGTTCTCTGCCCAAAAAGAGCTTACAGTTTTGTTGGGGAGACAGATATTGATATAAATAAATTACGGATATGTTCAGAGCCTTGGGGCTGAGGGTGGGTGAATATCAGGTGCTTAGGCAGTTGCAGAAGGGAGAGGGAGTTGGCGAAAAGAGGGCTTAATGGGGGAGAAGGCCTCTTGGAAAATATGTGATTTTAACAAGGCTTTGACGGTGTGGAGGGTGGTCATCTGTCATATATGGAGGGGGAAGGAGTACACGTCCAAGTCAACCCTTGGACTTATGATGGAGTTGTTTCCAGTGAAAGCGCTTTAACGTAGAACCAGTTTCCTCATTGGAATTATATCTGGGGAGTTTGGTTTCTGAACCAGGATCGGTTGCCCTTTTTTACTGAAATTACCCAGAATTGTGTACTCAGATAATTATAGCTGAGTAAATATAACTACATTAATGAATTTATATTGTCAGAGAGGTTCCGTGAAAGGGTAGCTGACTTTTAGTTCATCGGAAGTAAATTGGTTATGTTCTTCCTGATGACTAGTGTGGCCATTGATTACATTGGAGAATCCTGGACACCCCCTATGTCCAGCTGGAATCAACAGGTGTATGTTACCTCTGTTAGGTAATGAGAAGCACTACGGCTTAGTGGATAGAGCATGAGCCTGGAAGTCAGAAGGTCATGGGTTCTAATCCCAGCTCCGCCACTTGTCTGCTGTGTGACCTTGGGCAAGTCACTTCTCTGGGCCTCAGTTACCTCATCTGTAAAATGGGAAATGAGACTGTGAGCCCCAAATGGGACAAGGACTGCGTCTAACTCGATTTGCTTGTATCCAACCTGGTGCTTAATACAGTGCTTGTCACATAGTAAGCATTTAACAAGTGCCGTTATTATTATTAGGTTTAATGGCATCCTAAGGATAAATATAAAGATTCTTTGCAGAAAGTTAGAGGCGGTAACCTGGTTGCCCCCCAACTTTCGCTCCTCCATTGCTTCTGAGCCACTGTATTCTCCTTCCTGGTCCCTCTAAATATAAATGCTCCTTCCAAGCTGCATGGCTCAGTAGGTGCAGTGAAGGGCGAGGTAGGCTGAGTAGAAGTCTAGAGTCCTCCTCAAAGCTGTAAATGCACTGTGGTTGGGAAACATGTCCACCAACCCTGTTCTATTATACTCTCCCTAGTCCTTAGTACAGGGCTCTGCGCACAGTAAGCGCTCAATAAATACCACTGTTTGAATGATAAACATTATTGACTTAAGGGGGTCTGGTGCTGTGTCACTATCAGGCGATAAACCAACTGAAAAACAGACAAATGGCCACCCCACTAGTGCCTCTTCCAGGCAGTCAAGTGACCCTCACAGTCTTTCCTGCTTCACATACACCTCCCCCTTTCCCCATTGTGATCCACTCTCATGCTTCCCCAATGCCCACCCCTACAGAGCTAGTGCCATAGATCAGGCTAATGTAATAAGGAAGAAGAATGGCGTAATGAATAGAGCATGGTCTGGGAGTCAGAAGGTCATGGTTTCTAATCCTAGCTCCTCCATTTGTCTGCTGTGTGACCTTGAGCAAGTCACTTCACCCCTCTGTGCCTCAGTGACCTCATCTGTAAAATAGGGATTGAGACTGTGAGCCCCATGTGGGACAGGGACCGTGTCCAACTGGATTTGCTTGTATCTACACCAGCACTCAGTACAGTGCCTGGCACATAGTAACGGCCTAACAGATGCCATAATTATTATTATTAGAAATGACCTAACTGAGGAATGGGTGGAGTGATTCATGAATTTGTCCATTTATGATCTTTCTCACCGGAGAGCTCTGCTAACCCTCTGTGGTTAGGAAACTGAGACCGAAAGGACTGAATGACTCAACTTTCTGCAATGAGTCAATGGTGAGTGTGGGAGAGATTGCAGGTCTGTTGTCGCTGAACAGTAGACAACCCTTCCATGTGTAAAGAAGGAATATATAGATAAGTGGAATTCTAAGCCCATATTTCTTTGCTGTGGTTTCTAATTGCCTTATACAACCCCAATGTTTTGCTTTTAGCAATCCACTAATTTTGTTCCATTTGACTTCTGCAAATTTGAACATCCCTTAGTAGATTTCTATTTAAAGAGTGTAATGTTTCTTTGTCAGGTCTTGGAGCATATTTGACAATACGCGTCAGGATCCCACAGGACTAACTGCTGCTCTTCAGTCTTCAGACTTGGTTGGAGTTTTACATATGCTGTACTGTATTCTCTTCCATGGCACAATCTCAGATTCAAACCCAGCGAGCCCTAAAGAGAGCTATGCACAGAACACCATCCAAGTTGCGATTCAGAGTTTACGCTTTTTCAACAGCTTTGCAGTTCTGGACCTGCCAGCTTTTCAGGTAACAAAGCATTGTTTTTTGTTTGCATTAATGATTAAAAGAAGTTAACCTATTAACACGGGATTGACATAAGATTATTCTCCTGGTCCACTGCATAGTAATTAGCAGCAGAACCAATCCGAAATTAAATAAGATCTTCTCTCAGTTTTCTTTATAAAAAGTGCTGTCATTATATATGTAAACTTTTAAATAATGGGAGGGGGAATGATGTCTTCTTAAATAAAACACAAAAATAAGATAAATTATTGTTTGGATTGATAAAACTTTTAAGCAAGATTTAGCTTCTCTGGGCTCAATTTAAAATGAATTTAGATTAAAATAGAATTACCACTTGCTTGCAAAATCTCATATATTAAACATTTATAACTGAACAAAGAAAGCAGCTCAGTGATGGAACTCCTAAATTGACAGAGGCAGATTTTTTTAAAAAGGAAATTTAATTTTCAAAACATAAGATCTTTGAAGCAATTGAAGACCCAATGTAGGACTCTTACATACATAGTTTACTGACCAGAAGAGGATTTTATCTAAAAAAACCCAAAAAACCCAACAGATCTCAGAGGTGGTAATTTCAAAACTTAGATTACTTTCATTACTACTGTATAAAAAGTCTACAGTTATATCAGTCTACTAGGAACGTAGTCTTTCAACAAGTGAATATTAGAAATCCTTAATTTATGAGAGTTAATTTGATGGCAATCTTATACAGTGTATTAAGGGGTGTTTTCCAGGCACCCTGATTTTAATAGAAGTCTTAGAAAATTATCACATCAGCCATCACGTGTTCAAACCTTTTGAGTTTTTTCATGAACGAAATAAGAGTTTTCGTGACGGCCTATAGATCTGTATCCTTCGTAATAGTGTCTAATACCTTTGTTTTATAAAGTAGCCACTGGCTCTATGACCCCAGAATTTTCTGATAACACTTAAAATTACTCAGAACCTTTCACATGCAAACACTAGCCATCTAGTGAGTAACCAAGTCCAAACAGAATATTTTCTCACTAGTTTATAAACTTTTGAAGGGTAGGGATCATGTCTCCCAACTGCACTGTGTTCTCTCAGGCACTTAGTAACATGCTCTGCACCCAGTAAGTGCTCACTAAATACCATTGGTTGGTTGACTGATTTATTGATTGGATGGCAAGAGATCTAACTAGTTACCCTCCCTCCTGGAGGCTGTAAGTTCATTGTGGGCAGGGAATGTGTCTGCTTATTGCTTTATTGTACTCTCCCACGTGCTTAGTACAGTACTCTGCACACAGTAAGCCCTCAGTAAAAATGAATGAATATAAATGAATAGCTTTAGGCATTATATTTGGCATCTATAAAAAAAGTAAAAGTGTCACCTCTGGGCTCCATTTCATGCCTTGCCAGGACCTGCTTGACCGCTTTTCCTTTCCAGCTTCTGGGTTAACCAGTCTGAAGTTTCTCCCCCTTAACAAGCCAGAAGGTAAAGAAAGGCTCCAGACCATTTCCGAACATCTCATTTCCTATTCTGGCAGCTCAGTCCACTAGGTGGTGAGTGCCAGGGTAATTTTAAAAAGCAAAATAATCAAATCTCAAGGATAGGTACCTTCCTTTTGTCTTTGATGTCTTTCCCACTTTCTTCACTCTTTTTCTGTCCCTCATTTATCTCAATAGCATTTTCTCTTCCCTTTCTTTGTCTTTTGCTTTTTTCTCATCTTCTTTTTTGGCTAATTTCCTCCTCCCTCCCCCCTTTTTGCCTTGTTCTTTACCTTTTCCTCTCTTTCTGTGGGTCTCCTCCAACCTCCTCCTGTTTCATCTGTCCCGTCACACTCCTTCCTTTCCTCTCCATCTCTGTGGTTCCCTTGTACTGTGTTCTCTTTCCTATTGGATCCCTGATTTAAGAACCTCAAAACTTGATTCATTCCCCTCCTGCACATTTTTCGGCCACTTCCTTTTTTTCCTCTTGTATTCTGAGGACCTTCCCAAATGAAGAAAATCAGCCTTCACTACCTTCTGGCTTTTTATCCTCCATTTTCAGCTCTTCAAAGATTTGGCATGCTTACATCCCAGATCAGTGGTGTCCGTGGTTTCAGCACCCCCGCCTGTCTTTTTTCTAACACCTTAATGATAGCCTTTCTGCAACTCTAACAGCATTTTATTGCATAAAAACAGGCAATCTCCAAGACTTTCAGGAAGGTCTTACTGCATCTGTAAAAGCATATTTAAAGAGCCCTTTTCCAATGGGACTGGGCTAGGCTCTGTACAGTGAGTTAAGCAGCTACAATGCTTTCCATTGAAGAATTTACAATCTAAGTCAGACAACAATGATGAAAAAGAAGATCAATATGAAGAAGATAGTGATTGAACAAAAATCGAACCAAATGTCTAATTAAAATATTTGAATTACTTAAATGTAATGGGGTACAGGCAGAAACGATGGTAAATATAGGGGCAGGTATAGAAGTTGTCTGTTTAGTTAGACTGGGCTAGCAGATATTGCCGTTTTTCTTCCAATTAAGCAAGGCTTCCTAGAGGAAGGAAGGGAGGTTTCCAAAACTGCTTGGATTGAAGAGGGGAAAAAGAGTTGAGCAAGTCAGGGACACAGAGGACATTCCAGGCATTAGATGCAGGCTAGGTGACAACTTGGAAGCAAAGGTGTGATAATAGAGTTCCTGAATAAATTTGCCTGGAAGAAGTAGAGGGATTTGTTTGGGGGTAGTCACCCCGCTCCTCAAAAAACTCCAGTAGTTGCCCATCCACCTCTGCATCAAACAAAACCTCCTCACCATTGGCTTTAAAGCAGTCCACAACCTGGCCCTCTCCTACCTCACCTCGTTTCTCTCCTTCTACAACCCAGCCCGCACACTTGGCTCCTCTAATGCTATCCTTCTTACTGTGCCTCCGTCTAGCCTATCTCACCCATGTCCTGACTCTGGCCTCGAACTCCTTCCCTCCTCAAATCCTACAGACAATTTCTCTCCCCCTTTTCAAAACCTTCTTGAAGGCACATCTCCTCCAAGAAGCCTTCCCAGACTAAAGTCCCCCTTTCCTCTTCTTAATAATAATAATGTTGGTATTTCTTAAGCGCTTACTATGTGCAGAGCACTGTTCTAAGCGCTGGGGGAGATACAGGGTAATCAGGTTGTCCCACGTGAGGCTCACAGTTAATCCCCATTTTACAGATGAGGTAACTGAGGCACAGAGAAGTTAAGTGACTTGCCCACAGTCACACAGCCGACAAGTGGCAGAGCCGGGAGTCGAACCCATGACCTCTGACTCCGAAGCCCAAGCTCTTTCCACTGAGCCATGCTGCTTACCCCCTTCTTCCACTCCCTTCTGCATCACCCCGACTTGCTCCCTTTGTTCTTCCCCTCTCCCAGCCCTATAGCACTTATGTACATATCTGTAATTTATTTAGTTGTATTAACGGCTGTTTTCCCCGACTCTAGACTGTGAGCTCATTGTGAGCAGGGGATATGTTTGTTTATCATTGTGCTTTACTCTCCCAAGCACTTAGTACAGTGCTCTGCACACAGTAAGCGTTCGATAAATACGATTGAATGAATGAATGGGAGCCAGCAGAGTAGAGCCCAGAGACAAATGTTCACTAGATATTTGCCCAGTTACCTGACAAGAAGCTGCCCTTTTGTAGAAAGGGGCAGAAGAAGCTACAGCACCTAGGGTTTCTCCCGTCCTGTTCCCCATGACGTCATCCAGGGCCTCAGCAATTCCCAGAGATCCCACTTTGGGAAACTAATTTCTCTTACCTGGTTCTCTAGGTCCAGCCCTATCAATCAATCATATTTATTCAGTGCTTATTATGTGCAGAGCACTGTACTATGCACTTGGGAGAGCACAATGCGACAGAATTAGCGAACTTGTTCCCTGTCCATAATGAGCTTACAGTTTAGAGTGGGGATAGGACAGGCTGGGAAAGCACTATCCTATGAGTAAGATAGGGTAGGCTGGGGAAGAGATTTGAAAATACAGAGCCAGAACTTTAGTTCTGACCTGAGGGCCAGTGAAGTGTCATTCTGGTGCCTTAAGGAGTAGGGTGGCAAAAGCACAGTGACTTTGCCAGCAGCATTAAAGATCACCTGTAGGAAGGCAGTGCATAGTAGAGTGCCTGGCACATAATAAGTGCTCAACTTACTACTAGAGAAGCAGCGTGATTTAGTGGAAAGAGCACGGGCTTGGGAATCAGAGGTGGTGGGATCTAATCCCAGCTCCACCACTTATCAGCTGTGTGACTTTGGGCAAGTCACTTAACTTCTCTGTCCCTCAGT
Source organism: Ornithorhynchus anatinus (assembly GCF_004115215.2). Classification (NCBI taxonomy): domain Eukaryota; kingdom Metazoa; phylum Chordata; class Mammalia; order Monotremata; family Ornithorhynchidae; genus Ornithorhynchus; species Ornithorhynchus anatinus. The sequence goes on along the minus strand of NC_041732.1, from coordinate 11,466,250 downwards.
TACCTCATGTGTGAAATGGGGTTAAGACTGAGAGCCCCACGTGGGACAACGTGATTAACTTGTATCTACCCCAGTGCTTAGAACAGTGCTTAACAAATATCATCATTATTATTATTATTATTAAAGAATACCATAATTATAATTAATAGAGGTGTGGAGTTTGCAGAAATGCTCGTTGTAGTATTTTTTTTACCTATGCAGTTGGCTGCATAAGCCAGTACTTAACCCAAAGCCGTGTGCTCGCTGCAGCTGCGCATTGTTCAATTGATTATATTTACTGAGCATTTATGGTGTGCAGAGCATTGTACTAAAAGCTCCGGAGAGTACAGTAGAAAAGAATTGGTAGACACAATCCCTGCCCATAAAGAACTTACAGTCTAGAGGCTCTATCTCGAAGGACAGAACCATCTCAAAGAAGTGCCAGATGCCTTTAATTGTGTTTCTTTTGAAAACCAAACCGGAGAGAGAAATAAAAGAAGTCATGCAATCGTAATCTTGCTGATCTATTCACCAAGGGGGGCAAGGTTTCACTGTGTGCTAATATGGCGGTGGCACTGTTTTCTGATTTCAAGAAGGGATAAAATGCTGGCTCAATATGAATTAATATTGGCTCAGATGGCCCTTGGGAGCAAGGATATTGTAGGTTGCATTTATTTTGACGATCTTAACAATTGAAAGATGGCTCAGAGCAACAAATCACGCCACTGACTTGCCATTAATTCTGACCAAAGAGGAAGTATAGTTTCCTTGAAAAATTGGTTTAATTTTTATACTCAAACTTACATGCCCCTTGACCTGCTCTTATCAGTGAAGGTTAAACAGAGAGCACTAGGTCAGAGCTTGCCTGGACGTGACTAATTAAATAAGGAGGTGTCATCACATGATTTAAAGTAGCATATAACTCTGAAAGTAGGTTTGAAGTCTGGAAAGCATTATTATGTCTCATGAGTGTGAAATTGGGACCAAAGATATTCTTAGCCCAATCTGCTTTTTTCTTTCTTCCTTCCAAGAGCACTAATTAAGTTTCAATAATACTGGCTTCATTTTTTTCAGCATCAGGTTGGATATAATTGAGTGTGTTAATCTTGACCTCACAAATGCCGTGATTCACGGAATATCTTTCATGCAGATTCAAGACCTAAAAATCAAGAGAAGTTCAAGATAAAACATTTTCCCACAGGCCTGGACTATTGTTTCATTTGAGTTCCTAGAGACCGTCAAGCTCATTCCTTGTTCTTCACTTTTCCCCTTTGACCTTGTGTCGTTCTATCTGTTTGACATGTTTATTAAATAGAGGCCTGTAGGCTGCACAGATAAAATCTGATTCTCCTAGATCTCCAGTTTGCCTGGTTTCAAAAAGCATCCCAGGAAGGCTTTCAGCTGAGCATTTTTCTTTTTCCCCATTTTGGAAGTCTCGGACTTTTGAAATTGTTTATTTGAAAAGTTATTAGTTATTATTTATCTTTTGTTTCTGTTTGGAACACATGAGGTATTAGAAATGTATTTTTGCCCTCAGAAGGAAGTGAAGACAAGGGAGGACTTTCCTCCTCATTATTTTGGGCAAAAATAATGGTGCAAAGGTATTCTAAAACAGATGTGTAATGAAAGTGTAAATATTATGCCCACATTGTTAGTTAATTCTGATCGTTTCCAAGATGCTCTTTCAAATTTAGAATTAAAGTTTACCTTTATTTACAGTGTCGGGTTTTTTTTTTACTTTGAGAAGCCCTCAACTGCACTGCACTGAAAATTGTCCCAGAAATTGTATTTCGCTAGAAACTTGCCAGGCTGAGTACAGGTATCTGCCTTTCTTGGAGGTTTGGCATTTGCAGATATGTTAAGAGACCCATGACTGGTCATTTAAAACAGGCTAACTTTTACATTAACCCTGGGATTGGGTGTCAGGTACTGGCAGTGATATGGCAAGTGATCCCTCTTGTTTTGTGTCAGTCTATTGTAGGTGCCGAAGGTCTTTCCCTTGCCTTCCGACACATTATCAGCTCCCTCCTGGGGTTCTGTGCGCAGCACCCGTGTGAAGGACTGCTCCATGAAGTCATTGTTTGTGTTGGATATTTCACTGTAAACAACCCAGATAACCAGGTAAGAGAACTCAAATGACATAAATACCTAGGAATTTCAAAGGTTGGTTCAAATTATGGTTATGTTTTTAAGAAAGTCTCCTTTTTAGATACATCCAAAAACAAGCCAAGTTTTACATAGTCATGTTTTGTGATCTACTCCATCCACTGTGGAAACCAAATAGCAACTTTTCCAACTAAGTCCGGTTGGGTAGTTGGAAAGAATAGAGCATTATTGTATTTTACATTCCAGTGAAAGTTGCAAATTGACTAGGAGCTATGTACCAGACAGTTTAATGATAAAATGTATTTGTATATGCTAATGAAATCTTGTGTGTGAGGAGTCAATGTCACCAAATCTCTATAGACGCACTTTTAAAACTTCAGTGCTTTTAGCTTTTCCCATGTTGTAATGTGTGTTCCCATGATACTGAAAATTAGAAAAAAAGAAAAGTTAAGCAAAAACATCTGCACCCTCTGCCCCTCTTTCACAGCATGGACTAGTGGAAGGAGCACAGGCATGGAGATCAGAATAATCTGGGTTCTAATCCCAGCTCTGCCACTTGTCTGCTGTGTGACGTTGGGCAAGTCTCTTCACTTCTCCATGCCTCAGTTCCCTCATCTGCAAAATGAGGATTCAGTACCTGTTCCCCTTTCTACTTAGACGCTGAGCCCCGGGTGGGACCTGATGATCTTGTATCTACCCCATCGCTTAGTACAGTGCTTGACACATAGTAAGCACTCAACAAATACCACAGTTACTATTATTATTTCCCATAGTGTATTTGCAATTGTCCATGAGTGCTTTTTTGTCTTCCAGAATCGGCCCAAGTCTGATTGTAAGTCTGCAGGGTGGGAAAGAAAAAGTGTCAGTTCTACTGAGCTTGTTACTTAGTCCAGGTGTTTGTTCTCTTGCCCTTCTCTTGATTAGTGAATATTACCATTTCTTACTTCATGAAATGAACACTTCCCCTTTAATCAGAGGTTCTGGTTAAACGAAGCTCTGGGATTCATTAAATTCCATTCTAGGAAGTCCCAGTGTATTTTTCCATTGAGGTTCAGTGGCGTGGAAGAGGAAGACCGTATTGTGTCATTTCACACGAGGTGAAAGGTTTGAAAGGGGAGGGGGCAATCTGTCCCTTGTGAACTAGTAACCCCCATAACAGCCCAGTCCAGGTGTCAGGGGAGAGTACTAAGAGCAAACAAGGCAGCAGTTTCCCCCCAAAACCCTCCCAACCAACCTCTACCACCCAATCTGGCTTCTTCCCCCTGCCTGAAGACTCTATTTCCAAGGCTGCTATTTCCCAGGTGACAGTCTATTGTTTGAAGTACTTCAGTTCAGCCAGTATTTTATGCTAAATTCTATGGTCGCAAGAATTGTATGTGGTTTAATATGCAACTTCTTGCTGATGCTGCATTATGGACAAATCCAGACTCTTAGATAAAGCCCAGACATATAGTATCTTTGAAAATGAGACAGGAAACTACTTAGGGACTTTTGTTTAAAGATGACATGTTATGGTAAAATCGGACCTAGAAGACAGGGAGAATCCTGCAAGTTCCATCAAGAGAAATGAAGATTAAAGGGGAGAGAAAAACATCTTCAGCCACATTAGGCAGTGTGATGGGAGGGCAGAGATACACTGCTGCCATTTATCAGCGGAGGAAGAACAGGGAAGCCACCAGACCTAAGGCATGATTAGCTCTTTCAAAAAGTTGTTGAATTTGCCTGTTTAAAGAGATCGAGACTACTAAAACAGACATCCATTCCCAGTTAAAATTAATTTGAACCATTAAGGAGGCTTTATTCAAATGGCTTAGTAGTATGTAACAGAATCACATGATCGTAGGAATAAAGGTTTCCATCTACACAGATAAAAATTAGCATGGCAGGCAGTCAGGCACCATTTGAAGTGGAAGATCTGGGGTTTCCAGCAGGCCTGTTATCTATGAACTCTTTTTCCAAAGTCCTCTTGATTAGAAGGAAATGGTGGATGGTGTTTGCCTGCCCAACAGGAGGACCCTGGGATCAGGTGCATTCTCTCCCTTCTGGCTGCCCTCACACAGTCACCATAGGAAAAAGCCTGTTGGTTGGGTTGGTTTCTTCAGCTGAAATTGCCAAACTGACTGGCTATGCAGTCCAGATCACCAGGCTTTCCTGACAGGAAAGCATTATTCCTTCTGTTTTAGGCCACCGGCATCCAAGGCCTGGCTAAAAACAAATCCAGAACCAGGGGTTATTGATCCATGCCCACCTTGAGCCCCAAACTCCTGGGAGACTTTTTAGCCATTAAATTAGAATTAATTTCATAGGAGCAAATAGAGGGAAGCCCTTAGTGGCTCTTCACAGGAATTGGAGTACCAACAGGCATCAGATGTATCACCCGAAAATCGTCTTGGTGATTTTTCCCAGATTTTCAGGGCAGGTCGTTTGGACTTCCGGCCTTACTAAAGGGCCTGTGAACTCCCTTTTCTCAGTTGCTGACCCACCAGGATAAACAGATGTGCCTCCTATAAAGACATTAGTGGCAACAACATGCCAATGAAGCTGATATTTCTTTCCACAGACAGGAGTTGGAGAGGTTCCTTTTGCCCATTTGAAACCACAGTTATTTAGCACCTATGCCACAAAGTACAACTCTAACCAAGTTGTGAGCAGGCAGATTGCCTCTAATTAGGTGAGCATGAAAACATAGGTAGTGCTAATCCACCTACCTAAATAGATGAATCTGAGGATTTGATTCCCAGCCAAAAAAGGGAAGAATGGCCACCTACCATCCCCAATCCAATTCTGAGTTGGGGATTTTCTAAAATTAAAATGAATTTCCTCATAAGAAAAATGTCCAGCGTTTCCAGAGCCAAAGTTGATTTTATAAAGATGGAAAGATCAGGTTATGTACTGCTGGAGCCACCAGGTTGGAGGAAGGGAGGGAGGGAGGGAAGAAGGGAGAGAGTGAGAGAAAGAAAGAAAGAGAGAGAGAGAAGAGAGAAGGAAGGAAGGAAGGAAGGAAGGAAGGAAGGAAGGAAGGAAGGAAGGAAGGAAGGAAGGAAGGAAGGAAGGAAGGAAGGAAGGAAGGAAGGAAGGAAGGAAGGAAGGAAGGAAGGAAGAAAGGAAGAGAAGAAAGAGAAGAGGCAGACAGACAAGTAGACTCTCCCCAGCTCTTTACCTCTTGTAGGAATATGGGATCTGTGCAATAAATTGGGCAAAGCCCAGCCTGTAGCTCAAAGGCACAAGCATTGTAGGTGAGGACGCAGCCACATAACCTGATGATTCTTCTGGGAGCCTAGCAACAGTTACTCCATTCTTTCTATGATGCCTTCTATACATCTGGAGGCAAGGAGGGGGTATTTTGTTGAAAGCATCAGCAGCCCAGACAGCAGTTCTCTACAAAGAGAACAGGGAAAGGGCAGGTGGACCTTCTTCACCGTCACAAGGGAAAATATTAACCCCCGAACCTACAAGGAGAAAAACTGGCTCTCTCTGCTGGCTCAGTAGAGACTTTGTAGCCCTTTCTGATAGGTGCAAGTAATCCATCATTCTTCAAAAAATCTCCAGAGCCATGTGGTCACTCTTCATGAAAATCCAGTTTTCTGGCACCGAAAAGTCCTTGGAGTTTAACTCTTAGCATTGTCCTTCAGTTCGAAGACAATGCTGCCGAGAGTGAGATTGCATCAGGGATCCGAATGTCTCTGAGAGAGAATCTCTTGCACCCTTTCGCACTTCATCCTGAAAATATCAAACCTAGATAAATGTACCAGGAAGCCTTTGAGAATAGCTAAACCCTTATCCTGGAGAGGTTTCCTTCCCCCCAGTCTACATTAGCCCTAGTCCAGATCCTGCTTCTTGCTGTAAAGGCTACCTGCCCTGCCTTCGCCCAAAGTCCTCCTTTCCTTTTTTCTCCGATTCTCTAAAGAAAATCAAAAAGAATGACTATGTAACCGAGGCCCCACTGGGCCTGAACTTAAAAAAATTAGTCCAGGCCCCAAAGGAAACCAGGCCATAGGCCAGAAAGACTGTTAATAAAGGAGTCTTGGAGAAATCTTTTCTCCATCAAATGGTATTTACTAAACCCTTGCCATGTTGCAAAGCACTGTACAATGGGCTTGGGAGAGTAAATATAATATAACAATATCCCAGCTTGTCCTCTCAAGTTTTGCTCAGTGTGATTCGTTCTCGTCACTCCCATCTCCAGCCTTTTGCTCACGTCCTTCTTATAGCCTAGAACTCCCTACCTCTTAAAATCCGCAAGGCCATAGCACTTACCCACTTTTCAAAGCTTTTCTGAAATCACACCTCATGCCGGAAGCTTCCCCAATTAATTTCTTTTCCCCCAAAATGCTATCACCCCAACCACCACTTCAGCACCAGCTATCCATTTGTTACAGCTACCTGAAGCCCTTCTGTAATTTTGACTTACCTATTTAAGCACTAATTCATGTATAAATGTACGTTTTTGCCATATCTATCAATTATTTCTGAGTCTGTCTCCCCCACTAAATTGTAAACCCCTTGAGGGCAGGAATCATGTCTATTAACTCATTATAGTCTCCCAAGTGCTTAATAAAGTGCTTTGTGCCCAGTAAATAGGGGATTTACTTTATCAGTAGAGTTCTATGGATTGGGGGCTCTCAAACTCTGCTTTTTTTGCTGTTACCATTACCCTGTTGAAACTGGGAATTGTCATATTTTGATACTCAACCCAGCTTCACAATATTCACTCATTCATTCAATCATATTAAGTGCTTACTGTGTGCAGAGCACTGTATTAAGCGCTTGGGAAAGTACAATGCAACAGTAATGACATTCCCTGCCCACAAAGAGCTCACAGTGTAGAGGAGTGGAGACAGACATCAATACAAATAAATAAAATTACAGATATAAGAATAATAATAATAATGTTGGTATTTGTTAAGCGCTTACTATGTGCCGAGCACTGTTCTAAGCACTGGGGTAGATAGAGGGTATATACGTGGTGGGGGGGAGAACAAAGTTGGAAAGGGTGACACAGAAGGGAGTAGTATAATAGGAAAAGTGGGACTTAGTCTGGGAAGGCCTCTTGGAGGAGATGTACCTTCAATAAGGCTTGGAAGATGGGGAGAGTAATTGTCTGTTGTATTTGAGGCAGGAGGGCCTTGCCAGGACAGAGACAGGACATGTGTCAGGGGTCGGCAGCGAGACAGGCAAGATTAGGGCATGGTCTTACCCTGTACTGTTTCCCCCTCTGTAATTTACTTTAATGTGTGTCTACCCCGTATATTGTAAGCTCCTCGTGGGCAGGTTTTGTGTCCACCAACTCCATTGTATTGTACTTTCTCAAGCACTTAGTACAGAACTCTACACATGGTAAGCTCTCAATAAATACCATGATTTAATTGATTGATAGTCATCTAAAAATATTTCAGAACTATCATCACAGATTCTTGATGATGAGATTATAAGGAAAAAGAAAAATTTGGACTACTTCAAGTCAATATTCTCATTACTCACAAGTGAGAAAATGACTTTTGAGAATTAAGCAAGGTTTTTTTTTTTTAATAGAACCAGTCTCACATTTGTTTTCTGAAAATCAGTTTCTTGATGCCCATAACCAAGAGAAGATACATGCTAGGCTCAAGTTGCCCAGAAAAGAATTTGTATTTGCTTTAGAACACTGTAGCCCCAATTTGCAATATCGGAAGGGAATTAAAAAGCACTTGTATACGATAGGCATTACTTTGGAGCTGACCACTTTGAAAGTTGCCCATTAAATCCAGAATAAAATCACATGGGATCCATACTATACTTTTCTACTATTGCACTTCCTCTACTAGGATCACTGCTGTATCTTTTTTAATCTTTGTTCTTAACCTTGAAGATTTTTCGTAACAACTACCAATGTTCCTGGAAGTAGATTGGTCAAGAAAGCAAAGAAATTCCCAAAAGGGGGGGAATTTTTTGGTAGCTTTAAGTGCCTTTGCCCCATTGATCAAAACTCAAATGTGTCGCACATTTTGTATTAATTTGTAAGGCTTGGCATGGGGAGACAGCTTGTGTTTTTATAAGGCAGGGAATTCTAGAATGATGGTGGGTGTGGTAAGATTGTTTTATTAGGCAACTATTTTGCATAAAGTATTGCCCATGAAATTGGCCCTTTTTATTCTGCCACCATTTAGTCTATTAACTAAAGCCAACAGGTCCCATGACACTAAAAATGTCCTCATAAGAGAAACCTGTGTAATAAAAGTAATGTCCCTATCTTTGATTAAGCCAATCATCTATTTACTATAGGATTACAGTTTCTAATTAAAATGTTGTTGTTTTAATTAAAATTCTCCCTGTATTTTATGGTGCTTTCATTCCAGTTTCTAAATTCTGTCCTATTTAATTATTAAAATGAACATAATTAGTATGTGCTGTCAACCCTTCACTTCATTTACATTTTATATTGGATAATTGAATGGGATCTGATAATTAAATTAACATGAATGACAGATGATTTGACCGCCTATACATTACTGTACTGGGAATAAGAAACTTGCATATTTAATTCAGTTAGTGAATGCTGCTAATTTGAAAAATCTTTGCAAATTAATGTTTTTAAACCTGTGATCTTGTGTGACAGATCCTTAAAGAAGCTATACATTGCTTGCTCAGCACTCACCAAACAAGCTTTCTCCTTTTTTCCCTCTTTTTCTCTTAAAGATGTTAGTGCAGTTGATATTTTTTACCCTGTTGTGGGAGACCAAGTGACCCAAAGACTTGGAGTGGAATATGAAGCCTCTTGACAGGAGTTCATGAATTTAGATTCTGATACTGCAAAAGTCATTGTTCTTTTTTATACTGGAAAAAAGAGCTGAGGATTAACTTCCCACACAAAATTACAAAATGATGACGATCAATAAATGAAGCATTTGGGTTTTAACTGGATTTCTGAAATCTGCATTTCCGGGTGCAGTGTTTTAGGTTTTTTACCTGCTTTGGTCCCCTAGTATGGGTTAAGAAAGAAACCAAGATAAAAGCTTAAGTGTTTTCCCTCAGATGATTAAAAAAATAATAAAATTATTAAAATATCTTAGTTTGGGCATAAGCATTGATATTAAAAGGCATTGCAGACTTTGAGTTTTTTCAGACCTGCAGTCTGTTTCCCAGAGCTTTCTATGGGTCAGAGCGGATTTCCTGCTATGAGCTTCATTTTGTCCATTTGTTCTTTGGAAAAGCAGATTACCCCAGGTCACACCCATTTTGTAAACTTCTTCGATTCCAAGTTCATAAAATGGAACAACTGGAGTGGAGTTATGAGATTGAAACTGCTGTGCAGCACAGAAGGCCCTGAAGCCTTTTGCTTTCGCTATATTTGTTAAATGATGAGTTGGCAGCTTCTTTGTAAACTGTCACAGAAGTATCTAGCCTTCCAGGTTTTCTTGCTTCATGTGACAGATGCTTTTTCTTTCATAAAATAAAAATACATTTTGTCCGACAAAGAGGCTAAGAATTTAAACAGCAATTTCGACTGTTTTGGAAGTGTATTGGTCTTTTTAATTTGCCAGAACTACAATATTAGAACAGTAATAGACGCTCAGTATTACAACAGAAAAGAAAAATGTGGTGTTCTTTTTCCAAGTGGAACAATAACTTTTAATCAAAAACAACTTTTTGGGATTACTTTAGCACATTGAATGAGTGATCTGTTTGAAGTAAAAGTAAAGAAATTTCCCAGTTAAGAGCATTCAGCCTGAAAACAGGCTTTAAAGTCACAACCTTCACATGAACCAAATAAAATAAACCTTTTGTTTATCCACCTCCTCGGTGACTTTTACACCACACAGGAGGATTTCAAGTGGGTAAAACCTTTGCACAAGGGACCTTTCTCATTCCAGAATAGGTCAGAAAAGTATCGGTGAGGGAACTTGTCAAACACTCTGTTATTGTGCAGTCATCCTAAATGACCACCTAAAGGTGGGCCTGTTTAGAAAGAATGACAAGAGTCCATCAGCAGCCAACTGGAGGGTCCTGTGGGTGTCATTAATAACAGTCTCTCTAGGCCCAAGACTATCCAGTGTGAGATTACTGCCTGCATCACATGTCTCTGAGGTGGCCCAGGAGCTATCGCGTCTGCAGTACGAGATAACTTACGATTTCTATTTGAATTGGTTAACCAGTTATCCCTCAAGTGAAGCATTGGAAAAAGTGAAAAGCTGAAACTGAATGGGATCACATGTATCTGCCTGTTTTGATTTCTGGACAAAATGTCCTTTCAGAACATCCTGCTCTGGGGCAGGATGAAGTGAATGTGGTGGTTCAGATTTGATCCCCACTGGACACTTCTTCACATCCAAGTTTTCCTGAAATATATTTATTTGAAGTTCTGCTCAAGCGCTCTTAGACTCAAATGTGGAGTCTTGCTTGTCCAAACTTCTTCATTTCTCATTTTCAGGGGAACTAAAGCTAACAAATGCTTCAAAATGTAAAAACTAGTCTGAAACTGGTCAGGTCATTGTTTTGACTTCAACGCGAAAAGTAGTCACTGCCTTAGGTATTTGAATTGCAACCTTTGTAGATCCTCTAATTCCTTCAAGACTAAATTACAAATCCTGAGAGTATACAGCCGTCTTTAGGTGGACCAAGTAGGATCACCACCAGTAATCGACTGAAAGTTAACAAAAGTCTATTTTTCATCTACCAAGCCGCAGTAAAAGGTTTTCAACAATCAAGGCCCAATTTTCAACCTGGAATTGGACCCAAGCTCAAGGATGTCAGTAGTTAAGGTACAGACTCTCAGATACCTAAACTCGACACCTCTTGAATGCACTCCTATGAAAAGCTATGCAAAGTGAACCTTCTTTTAGCCTTGCTCAAATCTGGAATCAGAGGTGTCAAGTACATTTCAAGTAAATGAAGATAGAAGGAATTTTGAGTCAAAGTTTAACCAAAGATCATTAGTGAATCCAAACAGTGCAGGGACTTGCCTTGGGCTAAAGTTAAAGAGAAGCCCCTGAAATCAATCACTCTGAGATAGGCTGGTAAGAGCCAATCCATAATTACACAGTATAGCACCGAGGCCAAAATGAGAAATTTACCAATAAGACAAACATCAGGCATGAAACCTTAGTCTTCTTCAGGAGTTAATGTAGTTTAGAACCCTGAATGAAGCATGTGGATGGTTTGGTGAGGGGAAGGAGGGAGGAAGACCAGTGTAAACAAACGGCAACGTCTGTGCAGCTTGGTTAGGAAGTTGGTTTGTAAAAGAATTGGGAAGAATTGGCAATTTTTTTCAAAAAAAAAAGCAAGATTAAATGTGGGATTAAAGATTTAATCATTTATTTTTAGCGCTCAGAAATCTAAATTTTAGGCATAAGGTTATCCTCACATTATTGCGTCCACAAAATTTGCTGGAATCTAATTGAATTTCTGAGCCCTAAAATATTTTCCCATGGTTGACAATATCACTGGCCTTGCTGCTGGTTGACTCTAAGGGAGACAATGCTGTGTTATTAGTAATAGTAGTATGATTGCTATTATATGTACAATATATGCAGTGAGGTAATAATCATATTTATTGAGCATTTATCATGTGCAGAACACTGTACTAAGTGCTTGGGAGACTGCAATATAATAGACCCATTCCCCACCCACAATGAGCTTACAGCCTAGAGGGGAGACAGACATTAATATGAAAAAAGCAATTATAAATAGGTACACAAGTGCTCTGGGTCTGGGTGTTGGGGTGATGAGTAAAGGGAGCAAGTCAGGGTGAAGTAGAAGGGAGTGGAAGAAAAGAAAAAGGGGTCTTAGGAAAGGCTTCTTGGAGATGTGGCTTCAATAAGGCTTTAAATGGCAGAGAGTAACTGTCTGTCAGATATGAAGAGGGAGGGCATTCCAGGCCAGAGACAGGATGTGGGCGAGAGGTCGGTGGTGAGATAGACAAGATCAAGGTTAAAAATGTTGGTTAAGCGCTTACTATGTGCAGAGCACTGTTCTAAGTGCTGGGGGAGATACAGGGTAACCAGGTTATCCCACGTGAGGCTCACAGTTAATCCCCATTTTACAGATGAGGTCACTGAGGCACAGAGAAGTTAAGTGACTTGCCCACAGTCACACAGCTGACAAGTGGCAGAGGCGGGATACGAACCCATGACCTCTGTCTCCCCAGCCCGGGCTCTTTCCACTGGGCCACGCTGCTTCTCCAGTGAGAAGGTTGATATTAGAGGAGTGAAGTGTGTAGGCTGGGTTGTAGTAGCAGAGTAGTTAGGTGAATTAGGAGGGGCAAGGTAATCGAGTGTTTTAAAGCCAATAATAAGGAATTTCTGTTTGATTTGGAGGTGAATGGACAACCACTGGAGATTCTTGAGGAGTGGGAAAACATGGACTGAACATTTTTGTAGGAAAATGATCCGGGCAGCAGAATGAAATGTGGACTGGAGTGGGAAGAGACTGGAAGCAGGGAAGTCAGCAAGGAGACTGTTACCTTAATCAAGGCAGGTTAAGATAAGTGCCTGGATTAACGTGGTAGCTATTTGGATGGAGAGGAAGGGGAGGATTTTAGCAATGCCATGAAGGTTAAACCGACAGGATTTAGTGATAGATTGAATATGTGGGTTGATTGAGAGAGAGGATTCAAGGAAAATGCCAAGGTTATGGGCTTGTGAGACAGGAAGGATGGTGATGCTCTCTACACTAATGGAAAAGTCAGAGAAAGGACAAGATTTGGTTGGGAAGATAAGGAGTTCAGTTTTTAACATGCTAAGTTTGAAATAATGGGAGGAAATCCAGGTAGAGATGTCTTGAGAGTAGGAGGAAATGTGAGACTACAGAGAGGGAGAGAAATCAGAGCTGGAGATGCAGATTTGGAAATCATCCTCATAGAGGTGGTAGTTGAAGCCGTGGGAGTGAATGAGTTTCCAAGGGAGTGGATGTAGATGGAGAATAGAAGGGGACCCAGAACTGAACCTTGAGGGACACTCACAGTTAGTGGTTGGGAGGCAGAGGAGAAGTCCGTGAAAGAGGCTGAGGATGACCGACCAGAGGGGTAAGAGGAGAACCAGTGAAGGCCAAGGTTGGATAATGTTTCCAGGAGAAGGGGATGGTCAGCAGTGTCAAAGGCACCTGAGAGGTCAATTATGTGCTTATTATTTGATATGTGAGAACCCATGTGCTTAGGTGATGTGGAAGGGCTGAAGTAGCAGTTGGGAGGATATAGAGAGGAGGAGATGATTGATTAATCAGAGAGGTCTTCCCGTAGGAGATGTTATTTTGGAAAGGCCTTAAAAATGGGGAGAGCAGTGGTCTGCCAGATATTGACCGGGAGGAAGTTCCAGAAAGAAGAAACAACATGCGCAGTGAGTCGGTGGTGAGAGAGCTGAGATCAAGGTACAGTGAGTAGTTTGACTTGAGAGGATTGAAGTATGTGAGCTAGGGTGTAAGCAGGAGAAGAACAAGGATAAGTAGGGGGGATGAGAGATTATCAAGTGCTTAAAAGCTAGTGATCAGGAGTTTCTGCTGCGGAGAGAAAATGGGCAACCATTGGAGGGTTTTAAGGACTGGGGAGATGTACACCATCAACTTTCACCCATCAAGCCACCCTGTCTTCCCTCCTCGCCCCCCAAATACCGTATCCTCTTCAGTCCCCCATCACATAACCCCATCTAAATGTCCTCCATGGAAACTCCTCTGTAGGTGAACCCCCTTTCATCCTTGACCAGCTTCTGACCCAGTCACTCTTCCCCCTTGCCAGGACTCATCCCAGATGATAAGGCCTTCCTTGCTCCTCTCTCCTGAGAGGCACTCATTTTCCCCCACTCCCAGACTCATTAGAAAAGGGTAAGAAGCCAACCTGCTTCTTACCCCCCCATACTACTGTCACATCATCCCACCCTTCCAAACTCCCACCTTTTCTTCCTTCAAAACCTGTGTCACCCACTTCCACCACCCCTTTCTATTACTAGTTGCCATCATCTACCAGACCCATGATCCCACCTCAGATTTTCTGAGCAATTTTTGATGCCTTTCGTACCTTCTTTCTCTCCTCCATTCTTACATTGATCTTGGTGCACCTCATCATCCACGTGGACATTCCCGATGTCCTCCCTTTCCCATCCTCTCACTAACTCTCCTGACCTCCTCCTTCACCTCATCTCACTCACTCACCAAACTGGATATGCTAGAGCTCATTATCACTAGTCACTGTACAATCTCCACCTTCACCAACACTGAAATCCCACTCTGACCACAACCTCCATACCTGCCTTTTTTCTCACACATCTCCTCCCACATGGTGTAATGGATAGAGCCCAGGCCTGGGAGTCCAAAGGTTACGGGTTCATTCATTCAATAGTATTTAGTGAGCTCTTACTATGTGCAGAGCACTGTACTAAGCGCTTGGAATATACAGTTCGGCAACAGATAGAGACAATCCCTGCCTAATGATGGGCTCACCATCTAATCGGGGGAGACAGACAAAAACAAGACAACATAATCACGATAAATAGAATCAAGGGGATGTACACCTCATTAACAAAATAAATAGGGTAATAAAAATATATACAAATGAGCACTGTGCTGAAGGGAGGGAAAGGGTTCTAATTCTGGCTCTGCCACTTGTCTGCTGTGTGACCTTGGGCAAGTCACTTTACTTCTTGGGCCTCAGTTCCCTTATCTGTAAAATGGGGATTGAGACTGTGAGCCCCACATGGGACAGGGACTGTGTCCAACCCTATTTGCTTGTATCTACCCCAGTGCTTAGTACAGTGCCCTGCACATAGTAAGTGCTTAAAAATGCCATTATTATTATTAATAAACTGTACTCTCTCCACATGGAGACCTCCAACCTCTAGACTCCTTCCCAGGCCATAATGCCCCATTTGAACTTCTTACCCAACCTCCCATCTCTTGATACACAAAGCAGTATGGTCTAGTGGAAAGAGCTTGGGCTTCTGAGTACTCCTGGCTCTGCCAGTTGCCTGCTGTGACTTTGAGCAAGTCACTTGTCTCCCCATGCCTCAGTTTCCTCACCTGTAGTATGGGGATTCAAAGCCCACTGTCTTTCCTACTTAGACTGTCAGTTCCATGTGTCTGACTTGATTAATTTGAATCTACTCCAGTGCTTAGGCCAGTGCTTAACAGATATAATAATAATAATAATAATAATAAATCCATTCCTTCAACTCTGTCCTTTCCATTTACTCCCTTGCACTCATGTCCCTCTGTTAATCTTGCACCACTAACTCCCACCCATGAATCACCTCCACAGTTTGTTTCCTCTGGGCTTGTGCCACAGAATGCTGTTGGTAGAAATCTTGGTATCTAAAATTAATCCTCACCTCTTATAACTGTACCACCTCCTCTGATCAGCAACGCCCCTTCTCCCTTACTGATTCCCATTGCTTGCAACGAGACATTTGACTTTCTCCTTAAGCAGCGTGGCTCAGTGGAAATAGCACGGGCTTGGGAGTCAGAGGTTATGGGTTCTAATTCCCGCTATGCCACTTGTCAGCTGTGTGACTTTGGGCAAGTCACTTAACCTCTCTGTGCCTCGGTTACCTCATCTGGAAAAATGGGGATTAAGGCTGTGAGCCCCACATGGGACAACCTAATTACCTCGTATCTACCCAGCGCTTAGAACAATGCTTGGCACATAGTAAGTGCTTAACAAATACCAAAATTATTACCCCAGTGCCCCCAACTCCCCCTTCTCTCACCCCCTTATGACTCTGCCATCTACTTGGTTGACCAGGTCGAAACCATCAGGTGAGAACTTCCCAAATCTCCCCCTTGTCCCCCACCCCTCCCCCAGCTTCCTCTTATCCTCATCCACTCTTCCTTCTTGGCTGTCTTTCAAGAGATCTCCTACCTGCTTTCAAAATCTACTCCCTCCACTTACATCTTTGACTCCACAACTTATAAAACTATTTGCACCAACTCTTCTTCCCTTCCTGACTGCCATCTTCAGTGGATCACCCTTTGATGGCTCCTTCCCCTCTGCTTTCAAACACACCTTTATCTCCCCTCCTAAAACAATCTTCCCTTGTTCCCACTGCATCATCCATGTAGCCCCCATCACCTTCTAACATTCTGTCCGGACTCTTCAAATGTGCCTCCACTTTTTCTCCTCCAATTCCTTCCTCATCCTCTACAATGCAGCTTTGGCCCCTTTTATTCTACCAGTGAACTCCTTCAAGCCAAGTCTAACAGACTCTACGCTGTCCTAATCCTCCTCAACTGCTTGGCTGTGGACCACTCCCTTCTTCTGGAAATACCATTTAACCTTGGATTTTCTTACACAGCCCTCTACTGGTTCTTCTCCTACATCTCTGACTAACCCTTCTCAGTCTTTTTTGCTTGTTCTTCCTTTGCCACTCACTGCCTAACTATGGGGTGTCCCTCAAGGATCAGGTCTGTGTCCCCCTTTATTTCTCACTCCCTTGGGAAGCTCATCTGCTCCCATGGCTTCAACTACCACCTCTACACAGATGATTTTCAAATCTCCCTCATTAGCTCCAACCTCCCTCCTTTTCTTCAATGTCGAATCTCCTTCTGCTTCCAAGACATTTCTACACGGACATCCCACCAGCACCTCAAGCTCAACGTGTCCAAAACTTAAATCCTCAGATTCCCTTCCACTCCTAACACCCATCTTAGTTGATAGCACAACCATATATATTGCCTGCCACTCAAGCACAGGCCCTTTGCATTATCTTCTCTTTCTTTTAAACCCCATATTCATTGTCAGTCACCACTTCCTGTTTGATTCTTCCTCAACAAAATCTCCAGAATCCACCCCTTCCTCTCCACTGAAAATACTACCATGCTGGTCCGGGCACTAGTCATGTCTCTACTGTACAACTGCAACAGTCTCTTAGCAGTCCTCTCCCTTCTCCTTTCTTCTCTGTCCAGACATTCTCTCTTCATTCTGCTGCCTAGATCATTTGTCTAAAACACTGCTCAGTACACCTAATTAGATGTGGAATGCTTCGATCTTGGTGGAAAGAAGTGGCCGAAGAGATATCATCAGTGTTCGTGTGAGGACAAAATTGTTCATAAACAACCAGCAGCCCCGCAGTTGTAAAAGAGAGTGCAAGGGGAGTCACATTAAAAAAAACTTGGTCTTTCTCATTGTTTTTGTCCATTTGCACTATCTAGCTCCTAAAATACAGATCCCAGTTTGCCTCCCAGAAAATTCCTTTTGACCATTTGAGGTTCGCATTCTCCATCTCCCCCATCCCCTTGCTCTTTCTCTCTTCCTCTCTCCTTCCTCTCTTGCTCTCTTTTCTTTCTCCTCCCTCTCCCTTTATCTCTCTCTTTCACTTTTTCTTTCTATGGCAAGACTACACATTTTATTGGTTGCACCTGGCAGGTGACCAACAGATTTCAATCTGAAAATAATCAAACTTGGATTCTCTAACGGTTCAGAATCAGAGGCTGCAAAGCAACATCACATAAGGAAAAAACACAAGAAAAATCCTTACCCCCCAAATTGTAATTGCTAAAGTAATAACACATCATGAGTAAATACATTAAGTAATAAAGAGAAACTTTAAAACGACTCACATGAATCAATGTGAACATATAAAGAACCTAAATTAGAACCTGATCCTACTGTAGTTAATGCAGAGATGAAAGCCGAAGAAATCCGAGACCATTTATTTCACTTGAGCAAGTACTAAACTGAAACTACAAAAAGATTTGGCTACTATTATATTTTTATGATAAAATAAAACGGTAATAAAATTGTGCTAAATATCCCATAAACACCATGGAATGCCTACATGCTGTATCACTGAAGTTGAAGCCAGAAAATGTCATAGGATGTTCTGCACATATTAATCCTGTTTTTCTCACGCCACCCACCCTAGACCTTTTAGGCAGTTCCTCCTTAGAAGTGGCCGGCCTGGATTCAAGCGCAAAGAAACCTTCCAAACAGAAAGCCCAAAGGATTTTTTTTGTTTTAGGCTATTGCAAATCCCATTTCTTTCAAACTGAAATGGGAATCATCTTTCCAGGTATCTGGCATGTATGAGGATGTGATTGCCTTTTCAAAAAATTGGATTTGAGGCCATTTTTAGTAGGTTTTTTTTTTAATTCTCTTTTAATGGAACACTTTCCTGAGCATTTTACAAATATTAAGTGGGCCATTTAGAGCAGATCTAGTAAAAGTGATTTATATGCTGCCTATTTGTGAATGTGAATTTTGCTTCTTAATTAACATATGTGCTAAATGAGAGAAAAGTTAGCAATCACATATTGTGCGGGTTATCCTTTTGCCTTACAGACAAAATGCAAGTAAAGTAGAAATAAAAGAATAAAATAGCCCCCGAAGCCAATGGCAATGTGGTTACAATGAAACTAATGTTATTTCTGAGCTCTCCATTATCTAAACAGCCGTCTTTCTGAAGCCTAAATTTTATTTTAAGAAAATAAACATTTGGGGTTTTAAAATAGACAGCCTGATCATTTTTAACCTGGAAAATGCCATGCTAACTCTTTTTATAATATAGAAATGGTGTTTTGAGGATTAGCCCATGATAAATGTTTGAGAAGAATTTCGAATATTCCTTGCTTAAAAGTTAGGTCCTGGCCAATGGCTGAGTAAGCAAAGGGAAAAAAGAAAGAGACCTTGACCTTAAAACAGAAGAAGAGCCTGAGTGGTGACATATTCTGCTGATTTAATGCTAGCAGCATGGGATTTGTTTATATGTGAGCAGAGAAATAATGCAGATCTAACTTTGAAGAGGAACTTTGGACTACTAATATAAAGAATTATTTCTTTTACTAAGTTATAAATAACCTGACACAAAGCCCAAACATTTAACTGTTCAGGGGCAGAGGGTGCAATTAAGATAGGTTCCCTTGTATTGCAGCTTCATTCAGTTCATCCACTCTTCCCCTTAGGAAGATTAGATTCCCCACAAACATAAATGTTTTAAAATGAAACAAAAAGTGGGATTTTAAGATTTTCATTCCTTTTATCCTCTGCGAGACTCTTAAGATGTCGGTTTTGGTATGTCCAGTTGCCCGGGGAGGAACCGCATGCAAGAAAAAGTCGGAAGCTGGGGGCCCATGTGTTTTAGAACTGTGAGCTTTTTAGCCTGAGTTCTGAGAGAAATCAGTGGGAATAGGGAATTTGACCATGGCAAGAAAGCACAGTCCACGAGAAGAGGGTCTTGATGCTTTCCTTCAATTCATGAACGAATGCAGTCTTCTTTCAAAGAATAAATTCTTCAGAATAAACTTGGTTTCCAAGGAGTATAGATTCTGGAGATTATATTTATGGGAAGGGTTGTGTGACATGATCTGATTGCCTTCCGGAACTGAAGCGATGTTTTCCAGCAAAAAAAGACTGAAGAAGCCTTTGTGAGCCTCTGTGGGAGTGGATGACGTTTCCTCCTCCTCCTCCTCCTTTGTCTCCTCCTACTACTACTCCTTCTCCCCCCACCACCGTATTCCCAGTGCCTCTCCATGGATTTATTGCTTTCCTGCACAGTAGTGAGTCATCATGACTGACACTGAAGGGTGGAAACCTAGATCCGCTCTTTTTTACCTGCAGAATAACCTTCTTGGCCCAAGGTCTCTCATGCTTAATCTCATTCAGATTAAGCCAGAAAGGAGAGAAAATAATACTAGTGGGTGGTTGTTTTTAGAACTCTGATCAATGAGCATCCGAGTGGATTTTTCTAAGTGTTTTGCCTCCATCTCCTTTTGGATGGATGTAATGCCACTGTTCAAAATCTGTGTTTTTATATAAGCCTGACCCATATGTGCCTGCTTCTCTTTCTTTCAGATTTGGAAGTAAAGCCACTTTTTCTCTGAGACCCTAAAACTAAAGTAAAACCACTAGGGTACATTTTCTTGCTTGTAGGCAGGGGACCTCTATAGGTATTTAACAGTATCAGCAGGATGTTGTTCCGATAGCTCCTCCAGAGAGGAGTGCTTCTGATTGAATCCCCCTGTGCTGTACTCAGAGAACCCTGGAAAACGGATGGAGAGGAATGAGGTTTGATGAGTGGCTCTTGGCTAAAGAGGTCTGTTTAAGCACATCGGTGTATTTTTTGCCTGAAATGGATGAGATGGGAGCTTCAGTCATTGAAATACAGTTAAATGGCATTTTGAACGTGCACTTTTGACAGGCCCCAGAATCTGTTTATTTTTTAATTCAGATGAAAGCGAAAGTATTGCAAAGTTTTTAGCAGGTCCTATTTTCTGTGGAGGGATATGGCAATATTTTTTTCTCCTACAGAAGGAAGACAGTCTTTGTTCAAGAGGTTTACAAACTATCCCTGCTGCTTCTTTTAATGAATCTAAATGTCTAGACAAATAATCATCACCTCTCTTCTCCACTGATAATATCCTGCCTCTAGAAAGGAAGAAAAGAAAAAACCTCGGGATCTATTCAGAATTTACTATTGGGCACTTTCTGCTTCATCTGATTATTTGTGCCTTCCGATTCATGGAGTACTCCAAATGATTTTGTTTTGGCTCTGACGAGTCAGTTAACGGGTCTCAATGACAGTCGAGGCCAGTGCCCTCTTAATGGCTCTGTGGAGAGGAATGAGCTTCGGTGACATTCACCAGACTATTTGAACAAGGCATGAGAGCCTGGATCCTTCCGTGGGATTAGATCAGCTCCCTGGCCTTCCAGAAATGTCCAGTAGTGTGGCCTAGTGGAAAGAACATGGCCGGGAGAATATTAAAAATTGAATTTTAGCAAATATCCTGAAGTTGAAAAGAAAAGCAAACCCTCCAAAACCATTCATTCAATCATATTTATTGAGCACTTACGGTGTGCAGAACACTGTAATAAGCACTTGGGTAAGTACCATACAACAATAACACAGTAAAACAATGACATTCCCTGTCCACGATGAGCTCACAGTCTGGACCAGGGGAGACGGATAATACAAATAAATCAAATTACAGATATGTACATAAGCACTTCGGGGCTGGGGAAGAGCAAAGGGAGCAAGTTAGGGTGACCCAGAAGGGAGTGGGAGATGAGGAAAAGTGGGGTTTAGTCGGAGGAGATGTGACTTCGATAAGGCTTTGAAGCAGGGGAGAGTGGTTGTCTGTCGGATTAGAAGAGGAAGGGCGATCCAGGCAAGAAGCAGGACATGGGCTAGCAGTCAGCAGCAAGACAGATGAGATCGAGGCACAGTAAGAAGGTTAGCACTAAAGAAGTAAAGTGTGTGGGCCCATTTGTAGAAGGAGAGAAGCGAAGTGAGGTAGGAGGAGGCAAGGTGATGGAGTGCTTTGAAGC
Source organism: Ornithorhynchus anatinus (assembly GCF_004115215.2). Taxonomy (NCBI): domain Eukaryota; kingdom Metazoa; phylum Chordata; class Mammalia; order Monotremata; family Ornithorhynchidae; genus Ornithorhynchus; species Ornithorhynchus anatinus. The sequence goes on along the minus strand of NC_041732.1, from coordinate 11,444,946 downwards.
CGATGAAGAGGAGTTTTTGTTTGATGCGGAGTTTTTTGAGGAGCAGGGTGACGTATCCAAAACGTTTTTATAGAAAAATGATCTGGGCAGCAGAGTGAAGTCTGGACTGGAGTGGGGAGATACAGGAAGCTGGGAAGTCATCAAGGAGGCTGATGCAGTCATCCAGGTGGGATAGGATGAGTGATTGTATTAACATGATAGCAGTATGACCTGGTAAAAAACAGAAAAATGGAATTTAATATAACTAATATCTGTTAAGAAAGCACCTGCAACAAAACCATTTAATCATTTTAGTTTTAAAATCAGACTGATTTCAAAAGATGAGTTTTCAAATCTGAAATATAACTTCGGGATATAAACCATCCAAGTCACACTAGTTTGTGTACTACGTTAACCGGGCCTGTGACGAGACCGATTAATCCCCGAAACAGATACCCGAGCAGCAGCATGGCCAAGTGGTTAGAACATGGGCCTGGGGGTCAGAGGATCTGGGTTCTAATCCTGCTCTGTTATTTATCTGCTGTGTGAGCTTGAGCAAGTCACTTAACTTCTCTGTTTCTCAGTTCCCCTCATCTGCAAAATGGAGATTCAATACCCGTTCTCCTACTTAAACTGTAAGCCCCATGTGGGATCTGATTATCTTGTATCTCCCCAGCACTTAGGAAACGTTTGACAAATACCACGATTATAACTTTTGTCCTTTATAATGCTGCTGCTAATGGTATGTCATCTATGTACATGCCTTTTTTTGAGATATAGTCTTGTTATTATGCTGTCCGTGAAAACATAATGAGAATACAAACATCAAACTTTGTTCAAAGAGCCATGAAGGAACTCTTGTACAGTATATTGAAGATACTAAAGTAGGTATTGGGCAGTTCCTGGCAGGCACTTTATGTGTTGTAGTGATGGAGTCTTGCATTGGAAAAAGCAGACTAGCCTCAATCCTGAGGCTTCAGGATCGAGAATCCGTAAGAAAGAATTCATTGCAGTGATGATGGTCTTTGCAATACCACTTGAACTTTCTCTTTCCAGCAGCCAGTCCTATCCCCATGGGGACATAATATTGTACAAAGCCATTTGGCAGGCAAGGATATAGCACATGGCACAAGGTTTTTTACACGCAGGACGCTTTTACAGCCAAAGTGACCGATGTATTGCCGATGCTGGGTCGTAACACTGTGATCCATCAGGCACTCAAGTACTTTGGGAGAATACTGTTTGGCCTTTTCACTTTTCAGCACTCCCTAGGTAGTTCTTTGGTCAGAAACTGTAAGCCCGTCAAACGGCAGGGACTGTCTCTATCTGTTGCTGACTTGTTCATCCCAAGCGCTTAGTACAGTGCTATGCACATAGTAAGCGCTCAATAAATACTATTGAATGAAACCTTCGTCTGGTGGTATAGCCTCACCAGGCAGAAGCAGGTCTAAAACCCAGGACTCATCCCCAAAACATTGCTTGTTACACTGGACCAACAACAGGGTTGTGTATTGCAGTAGTAAGTGGTAATTGCCGACATCTCCTCATTATTCCTTGAATAATATGGAGCCTGTCACTGTTCCTAAGGGTGTAGCTATCCCGATGTTGGAGGGCATTTTCAACATGTAGATTTATGTGTTAGAGGAATGCAAGATCTAGTTGTTCTCTGATTTTTAAAATGACACTGTGGAGGTCTTTATCAATGTGTAAAGTTGTGGCTGAGAAGACCAGTGTGGAGCTGACTCTTCCTTTCAAGGTTATCCCTTGCTGTGCTGTTGCACCTGCTAATCAATCAATTATATCTGAGTGCAAAGCACTGTAGTAAATGCTTGGGAGAGCATAGTATAACAGAGTTGGCAGTCACATTCCCTGCCTTCAAGGAGCTTACACAGTAGCATCCGGTGCTGTTTTAATGTCTCCCTCCTGGTGACACAATCTTAACAGTAATAATAGTAGTGGTATTTGTTAAGTGCTTTCTATGTGTCAAGCACCGATCAGAGGCCTGGGTTATTTACAAGCTAATCAGGTTGGACACAGTCCCTGTCCCACGTGGGGCTCAGAGTCTTAATCCCCATTTTACAGATGAGGTAACTGAAGCACAGAGACATGAAGTGATTTGCCCAAGGTCACACAACAGACAAGTGGCAGAGCCGGGATTTAATACTCAGGTCCTTCTGACTCCCAGGCCTGTGCTCCATCTACTAGGCCAGGCTGCTTCCTTTCTTCTTGAAGTCTTTGCTCCAAGACGGTGACCACATTCCTGAGAGATACAGAACAGGCTGACCTGCCTGCTCCTGTTGTGTCTCAGTTTTTCACAGCTCTGCCACATCAGCTGAGGTATGGCTTCATTGTTTCTTTAAAATATTTCTTTTTTTTCCACCCTATTTTTGTCTGCCCCATTTGGGATTACCATCGAGCAACTGTTGTACCATATCTTCAAGAAAAACGAGGAGACAGCTGTAAATACTTATAAAGGATTATTGTATTACCATTGTTGAGAGGCAGCCTGGTATAGTGGTTAGATCATGGGCATGAGAGTCAGAAGGACCTGGGTCTTAATCCCAGCTCTGCCACTTGTCTGCTCTGTGACCTTGGGCAAATCACTTAAAGTCTCTGTGCCTCAGCTATCTCATCTGGGAAATGGGGATTAAGACTGTGAGCCCTATGTGGAACAGGGACTATGTCCAATCCAGTTTGATTATATCTACTCCAGCGATTAAGCACTTAATAAATACCATAATTATTATTATTTTATTATCATTTTTCTTATTATTGTATTAATAATGGTAATGGTATTTGTTAAGCATTCATTATGTGCCAGGCACTGTTCTAAGCTCTAGAGTAGATACAAGTTAATCAGATCGGACAGAGTATCTGTTCCACATTTGGCTCACAATCTAAGGAAGAGGGAGAACGGGTATTGAATTCCCATTTGACAAGATAAGGAGACCGAGGCACCGAGAAATGAAGTGAACTGCCCAAGGTCTCTCAAGTAGGCTAGTGGCAAAGCCGGGATTAGAGCCCAGGTCCTCTGACTCTAAGACCCATGCTTTTTCCACTAGGCCACGTAGCTCCTCCTCTCCTCCACAGTGCTCTCTGATCCTGGAATGTGCCAATCAAAGTCCTGCCAGGCCGACCTGTGAAGTACAGCATTAACTCAAGATCGCAGTGTGGCTTCAGGCCCCAGAGGAGCACAGCTAGGGTGGCCATTGGTGGCAATTGTAACTCTCAGATGCACCTTTAATAGGAATAATAAGAACAATAATAGCATGTGTAACGCAGGTCATGCACCGTAATATACTGACATATGGAAACTTTTATGGAAGTCCACAGAACCCAGAATATGACCCTGGAGCAACTCCCGATCCCACATCGTTGCTCTAAACCTCATGTGTTCCTCTCTCAGATCCCTCTAAACACAGGTGCAGCTTCTGAGCTGCTGGAGGTGAGAAGCATAAGGAACCTCAATGCTAGCACTTAATACAATGTCTGGCACATAGTAAGCGCTAATCAAATACTACAATTATTAAATAAAAACCCTGCACCTTAAGGCATCCGGTGCCATATCTGTACCAGATGGTCTGAAAACTGGACTGTCTGGCAAAATCATGATCTTGGCTGCACATCAGAAGCAGGAGATGTACATGTACTTATTTAATCTTGAAACAAACTCCTGATGTGACCGATACTCGATTATGCGGCCTACATTCAAGTGGCACATGGTCATGTTCTTTTTATCTTTGTGAATCATCTGTTTTAGGGTAGGAGTTCATCATGGCCTCCACAGCTCAAAACTGTTTATGAAATGCACCTACGACACACCGTATTAGCCAGATCTGTAATGTAATTGCTGTTTTTGTCACTTGGGCAAAGCGATCTCTCTCACCATCCTCTTGCCACTGCTTTGAATGGCAGGAACTGGTGATGCTGACGTATGTTGTGGGAGGAGTAGAGCGAGAAGCAACTGTCTAGGAACGGTACTATTGACCCTGCAGAGGCCCCAGGGAGGGTTTCTACTTGTAGGAAAGGGTTGTATTGTGCTTTCCCACGCCTTAATACAATGGTCTGCACTTATAAGCGCTTAATAAATACGACTGAATGAACGAATGAATGAAATGAGAGGAGATAGTCTGGATGTAGAGGAAGTTAGGCTATGGAGAAAAGCAGCTGGTAGACCCTCTAGACTCTAAGCTCCTTGTGGGAAGGAAATGTGTCTACCAACTATGCTGTATTGCACCTCTCAAGTGCTTAATACAGTGTTCTGCACACAGTAAGCATTCAGTAAAAATAATTGGTTGATTGATTGACCCAGGAAAGGAAAATCTTTTGAGACTGGAGGTGCAGAGAGCTCTGTAAAAGATATACATACTATTCCTCCTCCTCCTCCTCCTCTTCTTGCTCCTTTTGTGTCTCCATGAAATGGGTGCTGTGTTCATGTACGTCTTACTTTCTTGGTGTCTCCAAAAGCTTCTCTTTCTCTAGCTCTTAAAATCTGCATGAATTTAGGTGGACAAGGATGTTCTGCCTTTCTCCCGCATTGCCTCTGAATAGCTTCATTCCTACCAATTAACTGAAGCTTTGTTAATTGCAAGAGAGATTAAAAGCTTTTATGACAAAACGTACCTTCGTTTAGCAGTCCCAGAGTAAGAAAAGGGAGATGAGATAAGAGAGTAGGTGCCATGGCCAAAGTATCATCAATTTCCGATGAGTGACGACTGCATTCATGAGGGTGAAGTTTGCTATATAAACTTGAGGGGCTAGAGTAACCCCCAACTCCTAGTTCCTGCTTCCTGAGGACTGCAGACCCAGAGTGAGAAAGAAGACTGCCACAAGGGAAATGCAAGTGAGCAAGGTTCAGGGGGTGGTCAGAGAGCAAGTCCGTGTGTCCCAATCGATAGAGCACAGGCTTGGGAGTCACAAGGAACTGGATTCCAATCCCGGCTCCTCCACTAGTCTGTTGTGTGACTCTGGGCAAACCACCTCACTTTTCTGTTCCTCTAACCTCATCTGTAAGATAGGAATTAAGACTGTGAGCCCCAAGTAGGATATGAACTCTTTCCAACCTCATTAGCTCGTATCTATCCCAGTGCTTAGTACACTCCCTGGCACACAGCAATCGCTTCACCAATACCATTTAAAAAACAAAAATCCCACCACCCTGGTCCCGGATCCAGTTCTTCATCTGCAAATTAGGGAGATGTTTCCTGTTGAAGAAATGTCCAAAAGACATGGAACCCGTGTTTTGGAGATAAATGTCACCTCCTCTGGTGGGGTGGGTAATTATCGAGTTTCATATCTGATTAAAAGTATGTCTCATCTCACCCCTACAGTCTAACAGCCTGGCCTAAAAGGTCAAAAACACCACTCTTGTGACAAGGTCCCAGTATATGACTCTCACCCTTATTTTCATCATCATCAATAGAATCTATTTAGTGCTTACTATGTGCAGAGCACTGTACTAAACACTTGAAAGAGTACACTACAACAGAATTGATAGACACATTCCTTGCCTTTAACGAGCTTGTTATAAAACAACATCTTTGGAATTGCCCCTGGCATCTTTTTTTCAATGAGCCTTTCACTTCTCCCTCTTCCAGGAGAAGTAGTTTCCCTGTCTGAGGCCATCCAGTATTCACGAGCAACCATTTGACCTATATTTTTGGAGCATGAGCATATTTGGATTTTATTTTTAGATCTGTTCAAAGATCTGGTCTCTGCTGAGATCCAGGCCATTTGCTCAATGAATGGAAAGTACTGAACACTTACTGTTTGCAGAACGCTAAACTTATTTATGGGAGAGTACAGTAGAATAAGTAGGTAGACACAATCCCTGTGGCTTTTGGTCTGGTTTTCGTCGGTGCAAACAGAACAGAGAATGGCTCACGACTTCCTAATGGTTTGCGAGTGGTTTATTCCATTCTGCTCCCAAATGCTGTTGTAATGCTCTCAGCAAGAGCTGTTTATCCTTATAATCCCATGCATTCTCCTTTTCTGCTACTCTGTCTGCTCATGTCTCCGCATGTGAGAAGTTGCTAGGAAAATTATTTCATTACTTTCTTGTCTTACCACACCTTTCTGCACAATATGTGGTTTTTATTTTACTACTGTGGGCAGGGAACATGTCTACCAACTCTGTTATATTGTACTCTCCCAAGCACTTAGTACAGGGCTGTATGCTCAGTAAGTGCTCAATAAATACAGTTTATTCATTTAATAATAATAATAATAATAATGGTATTTGTAAAGCACGTACTATGTGCCAAGCACTGTTCTAAACGCTGAGGAAGATACAAGGTAATCAGGTTGTCCTACATGGGGCTCACAGTCTTAATTCCCATTTTACAGATGAGGGAACTGAGGCACGGAGAAGTTAAATGACTTGCCCAAAGTCACACAACTGATAAGTGGTGGAGCTGGAATTATAACCCACGACTTCTGACTCCCAAGTCCATGCTCTATCCACTAAGCCATGCTGTTCTTTGGGAATAATAATAGTACTAATAATAATGGTATTTGTTACGCTCTTATTATGTTCCATTATCAACCTCCTTCCCCTTTCCCTTTAGAGAGAAAGAAGGGAGAATCAAATTCAGGGGAATTGCTCCTCCCATTTGGGAAAGAAGGGGAGACAGAAGACTCGACTACAGATGGCCTGGCTCTGGTGGATGCTTCTTGGAGATTAATTTTGATGCTAGTCAATCAAAAGTATCTATTGAGCACGTACTGTGTGCAGAGCACTGAACTAAGCACTTACATGCAACCTCATTAGCTTTTATCTACCCTATTGCTTAGTATGGTGTGTGGTACATATAAGTGCTTCACAAATACCATTGTTTGTTAAATAATGAGAGAAGCAGCATGGCTGAGTGGATAAAGCACGGGGCTGGGAATCAGAAGGTCCTGGGTTCTAATCCCAGCTCTGCCACATGTCTGCTCTTGCAACAAATGTCACTGAGCCATTGTAAAGAGAAATGTAACTGTGCGGTAAAAATAGATTTTTGCCCCATTTTTAAGTAAAATTTTCCGGTCCTGAGTCTCAGAATGTGTATTCTTTAGGGCCAAAGCCCTAAGATGACTTTTACTGTGTTGGATCAGGCTAACTCTTGTCCTTGAGTGCACTGGGCCAGAGGAGTGGAATGTTGAAATATTCCCTCACCCTTTAGTCTAGCAAAGACTTTGGAGGCCAATAAACTGGGATATTTAGCTGTCAAGGAAGAATATACAAAATGCCAGTCTACAATCTTAGGAACTCTGGAAAACTAGATTGATCTCAAGCATTGGATAAGTGTGGCCAAAGCTGAGGTGTTAAATTAGGACAAGTGGTACCTGAGAGGCATGAGGTTATTCAAATTTATTTAGTGGGGAAGACCAGAGAACTGGAGTCCTTAATCCTGGAGGGATACCTTTGAACCCCTGCACAAGCCTCTGCTGACTATATCGAAGATGAAATTGTCCTGTTGGGAAATCACTCTGCGGTGGGGTAAATAAATCTTCGCATAAATCAAAAGTGTCAGGGAGTCGCATGCCATTCTATCTGGGTAATGGCCAAGGCATCAGGCTTCATATAAGGGTATTAATAGTTATCCAGGAGACCACTGGGTTCTAATCCCACCTCTTTTACTGTCCTGCTCTGTGACCTTGGGCAAGGTGTTTACCCTCTCTGTATCTGTTTCATCATCTGTAGGATTGGGATGGTAATCCTGCCACTCCCTCTCATGCAGTGATGTTGGGAGGATAAACAGATCATTGATGTGAAAATGCTTTGGCAAAATAGAAGCCCTCTACAAATTAAATACGTTTTTTTATGCCATCATATGTGATTTCCATCCATTCCTCTTCCTTTCCCTTCTCTGCCCCTCAAAGGAAAAATTTGTATTACATTCCAGATTATTAAAGATGATAACCATCATCACCTGCTCTAATTTCTTCCCAGCAGTAAGCAGCTCTGTCACTGCCATCAGTTGGACTTCAGAATATTTTTATAGAGTTTCCTGCTAGTCACCCCATATCAACTTATTGAAGTTCCAGCCCGTCAAGATACAACATTTCTAACTTCACTACTGGTAGAGTGGCTCATCCTGTCTTAGAACCAGTTAGAATAGCACAAGAGTGAGGTCCTATTCTTGAATTCATCTTATAGGGTGGACTCCATCAATTCCCAATTAGACCTCTTGCCTGAAACATACTACATACAGGCTGTATCGAATACACTAGTTGGTTTGAACTACCGTGGCTCGTTTGAACCGACGGTAAATTGATTCCGCGTGTGATGCTCCCTAGACTTAAAATAATCCAGTCATCTCATTGAATTTTTCTTTTTGGTAAATCATCAGACTCACCCACAAAAATTAAGATCCAGAAACGTTCAAATAGATTGTCTGCGAAGGTGCTGGTAAACCCAAGTAGCATTTACTGGGTTTGATGACTCGGTAATGGGGGCCTAAAACTCAAAGAAAAGGGTCTGAAAAACTGCCTCTAAGTCAGTTGCCATGTGCTCTACCCATTCACCAGGTGCCAAAAGAGTTCTGTCATTCCTGAGTTGAAAGTGTGTCCGCGGCAGCTCTCCTGGCCAGTGTTCCCGCTTTTAAATTAATGATCCTTCTGATAATGGTATTTTAACAATGAAGTTAGAGAGGGAAAAGTTGGTCCTAATTTTTTCCTGAAGAAAAAAGATTACTAATAATGAAATCATTATGAATTTGAAAGCGGTGACCATTTGGCTGCCCTACAGAAAAGTGGAATTGATCATTAAAATATAGATTGAGCTAAATGTTTTATCAAGAAGTAAGATGACGGAGCCTCCTTTTCTCAGCCGACGTCAAAAATGGCACTAGGTGGCCGTGTGCTCTATTGTCACAAAGTAAAGGAGTCTTTAAAATTCCTCCTGGATTTAAGGGTATTAGGAGGTCCCTATCAACATTCTCGGAAGGGTTTTTGATGTCAATTTTGCCATTGAACTAAAAAATGTGAACTATTACTTTGTTGATCTTGTTCTTAAACCAAACTGCATTATCAACTCAGAGTGTGTTCTTAGCATATTGTTAAAAGTACTTTGAAAACTTGTAAATCCCTGTAATTTATGTTTCTCCAGCCTCCGCTGCTTCATTCTGTCCTTCTGGTTTTAATTTGAATGCAGTCCTGTCTGGGTGTGTACCTGTAAAATTGTGTTTTTCCAAGTACAATTTACAGTCATGACCTTAGGTTTTACAGTGTCCCTAACCTTAGAGGAGCTTCCTCCTATACTGAGTAGCCAACTGTGGGTCACCCAGCCCTTTCATATTATAATTGTCTAATCAAGGTTACTTGAAACAGATCTGATTTTGACATTTCTTAGTTTTATCAACAAGACTTTGTGGGACTAGTGAGTAAATTTAGGGGGGGTTTCCCGGCCCAGCCCATTAATCGCATTGCTCTATTTCTTAAGATGTACACAGTTGTAAACCTAGCCTACTTCAAGACAACAGTCCCATTTATCTAAACAATTCTCCTTTTAGACTCAATGGCACTGATAGAAACGAAGATAAGAAGTACAGATGGGAGGATCGTTCAGAGCTTATACTTGCCGAAACTGTTGGCTGGGCAACTTACAATCACCTTTTCTTTCCAGTGCCTGCCTGAGTGCATAGAAGACATTTATGTTAACTATATTCAGACAATTGTCAGAGCGCTTCAGTACAGGGTGGTTTTGTTTCGTATGAGTTGTCCTTCACCAGCAATCTCCTCTTTGCTGTTTCTTGAGAAACTTGCCTTTTTCTAAATTGGAAGACTCGGTCAGCGTGCGAAATTATTCGCGTTGTGTTCGTTCGACAGTGTTTCTTTCCTTTGCGGCACCTTTAATGCGAGAGTAGTATTAGTCATTATATCTCCGCTGCGCTTTTGTGGATGGGCTTTTGTTGTTGTTGGGCTTTTATTTAGAAATTGAGGTTTTCCTTCAACGTTTTCCACTCCTTTAAAAATATTGCTTGTGGGTTTCTGCCGAATTGGGGGAGATGGACAGCTGTTCTCGGTTTTCTTTTTTACAAGTTAATGGACGTTTTCTCCAGCATCATCATTTAACGAGGATGGCTTTGACCTTTGACTGCCGACCCAGGTGTCCTAATGTTCTGTTACTTTGTATTTCAGGTAATCGTACAGTCCGGCCGCCACCCCACAGTGCTCCAGAAGCTCTGCCAGTTGCCTTTTCAGTATTTCAGCGATCCTCGCCTAATCAAAGTGCTGTTCCCTTCGCTGATAGCTGCTTGTTACAATAACCCGCAGAACAAGATCATTCTGGAGCAGGAGATGAGCAGTGTTTTACTCTCCACGTTCATTCAGGTACAGATTGCTCCGATGCACAGGTCCGGCATGAAAACAGCCCTGGGGCCATTTTAACTTCGGTGTTCTGGGACTTTGGGTGTAGTTTTTGGGTTTTGGTGGGGAGGGGTTTATTTTGTTTTTGAAAAAATAAGCTATCCATTTTTCTCTGCTCTCCTCTTTATTTCTTTATTTGAGCTGACTTTCTCCATGACAGAATGAAATAGCTAGATAGAACTGAGTAGTATAGTTTCAGTTTGCAGCATTTTTGAGGATTTTATTAAGACTTTGGCAAACTTTGTTTGTGACAAATAGTAGTGGGGTGTTTTTTTTTTACTTTTTCCCAAGCTTTAGGTGATGTGTTTTAGTCCACCAAAAGTTAAAATTTTGTAGTTTTCTACTTCACTGACAAAACAAAACAACTCTGGAGTGGCACTGGTGCACTTATGGTATAAAGTGTATGATTTCCAGGTTATGTTGATACTTTTGCAATATACGAGTGGAAGTTGATATTAGTACACTGCACAGCAAACTTTTCAGTACTTGAGTAAAGTTAGTGTTGTTGTTATAGTTATATTTTCTGGGTCTAAAAGCATAGGGATAATTGAATGCAGAAAGTGAAGTTGGTTGTAGCTAGTATTTGCTAATTAGTCTGGATTTTTTTTGTCGTATGTTATTTGCGGATACTAGTAATTTTCCGCTGAAGAGTAGAAACCAAATGCATTTCATTAGTGTCTTTATTCTGGGTAATATGAATTACTTTTGTATTTGTTTCCTGTTTTAAATGTGTAGAGAAAAGAATTGTTTTTAAGCAGATTTAGCAGAGTTTCTTAAAGTTAAGATAGAATTCATGCTTTTCACAGCCCTCAATTAAAAAATTAGGGCAGAAACAACATTACATTGCTGTTAAAGCTATAATTTTCAGCAGTTATTTTGTTTTGGTTACTGAATTGTATTTTCTATAACTATTTAAAAGTCAAACCCTGCAAGCCCTTGGCTCACCTAAAAACTTTCAGGAAAACGTTCAGGTACTAAATTATGAGGTTTAACAGATTCTAACCATCATGTAAGCATTTAGCATTTTTCATATATTTTCAGGAATTAAAGGTTTCTTTAAAAATACAAATTTCTTGTACGGGTTTTTTGTTTTTCTAATCTGGTATTTTTCAGGCCCAGAATATGCAGTTCGGCCAAATTTAAGTCTTTTATATAAATAGTTTATAGTTTGAGATAACATTAAAATGCAGTTTTGCTTTATATGAAACATGCAATATATTTGAAATAAAGCAAAATCAAACTGTACAAAAAGTTTCTAATTTCCCTCTGCTTTCATGTAAGTTATTTGTAACTTTTTCCTTTAACTGGTTAAAGTACAAAAAAATCAGTATATTTAAAAACTCTCATTTTATTTACCACATGAACAGCCTTTCTTAAATGACCTGTCATCAGCATGCCCTGGGAAAACCGTCTTTGCTTAAAATGTAAACTTATATTTTAAATTATTCAAATTATTTTTGAATCGTGTTATGCATCCAAATGGATTCATTCTCCTGTCTTATATTTTTAGCTAAAACGGTATAAATAAATTAAGGATTACAGAATTACTTTGCATTCATCCAACAATCTTTGTTTCTTATGCAGCCAGATCTTTTTCATTTGTTTCTTAAAATGGGAATTTGATCAAAGTGAAATTTAAGGATTAATAATATGACCCTATTTTTCAGAATGGGCTGTAACATTTTTCCTGTCTCTTAGTAGATAGAAGCCTTTTATGGAAAGTGTAATAAAAGCAACTGTATATAATAGGATTTAAGTGTTGCCACTCTTAGTTTTAATTTATGATCATTTTGGCTGAATTACATTTATAAGTTTCTTAAGTTTTTATATCTGAAATCCAAACTGGATTTCTAATTCTCCAACCTGCATCCTCCAGCTAGGGGATTCAGAAATATATCTTCAGTCCATTTTATTGAAACTCACTTTTGTATACTAGGACTAATTGGGTTTTTTTTTTTTTTGCTTGCATAGGACTTTGCCCAGAGTCCAGGCCAGATGGATAATCAGTCTTCTCTACAAAGGGGTATGTAAAATCATGAATTGTTAGGTATACTGTATATAGCTATTTCTCATTTTGATATACTGTTACGGAAATGAATTAATCATATCACTTAGAATGTGGAATTTGTCATAATACCTGAGGTTCAGGTTTCAAACATTAAAACCAAAAAAGAAATTACAGATCTAAGTCCCAAGAAAGAATGAATGTCAGCATTTACCTCAAAGAAAAAACTGATAGGTAGAAGGAAAAACAAATCGATATGTTGGTGTAGTTTTGCAAGCTACTTTTTACAGGGCATATGAGAAGTGGGAAAGGGTGAATACATGACTGCTCTATATTGGGGAGGAAGTGAGTCAGAAAAATCTCATTTATACCATCTCTTTCCCCAGGGATTCAGAAATCCTGAATTTTCAATATCAGGGAATGAATTTGCCCCTGCAATTATTATCAGAGACAGGCTCTTTTATAAAAAGAAAACAATAAATCAAAACAAATATTCCAGATTATTAATGTTGTGGCAAATTGCCTGAGCAAAGTGAAAGATGTATCCTAGTAGATTTAGCCATTCTGGGCTTGTCTCTTCAGTGACGCAATTAGTATGATTGGTGATAATCGATCCAATCAGCGATAACAGCTTGAATAATTTTTTAACCGGGAATCCAAGACCTTGATCACTCTTAATATTTGTTATGTGAAGAAAAGCATCAACTAAACTGAGCACAGATGCTGAAAGATTTACAAGGCCTTTTCTATTGCTCTCCTGCTGGGGTGTTTCCTCTGATCAGAGTTAAATACCAGAGTTTTAAAATGCATTTTACACTCAAATTGTGGTTTCTATCTAGATTTTTTAACAGTGGAACCCAGATTTTCTTAGTTTTTTTGTCTCACGGCACTGAAGTGACAAATACCTTGATACTGAAACCTCAACGTAGACTTTCCGGATTCCTTCTTTTTGTGTCGAACAGTTTCCTTCAAAACTCTGAGATCATTCTGCCTTCTGGAGCAACCAGCCTTTAAACAGGCTGGCCTGACTGGGCGTTTGGTCTCAGATTCTTCCCTCTTCCCTTCCCTTCCCTCCCTCCCTCCTGCCTCCCCCCTCCTAAAAAACCCAACAAAGATGTTGGTGGAACCTTTTAGCACCTGCTCATTCGGAAGACAGAGCAACAACCGCTGAAGTTGTTACATTGTCATGAAAAAGCTTCATGTTCTGTTGAGCCAGTTACATGGAGAAGTAAACCTTTCAAAAACTTAAGTCAACAGCGAACCCAGCACTCTCATTCGTCCAATTCAGTGTCATATGCCGGTTCTGCTTGACTAGAGAGGCTTATTTTGCGTATTGCTGGGTAACTATTTAAGAAAAACAGACACTCCTGAGGGTCATTTTTCACTCTCCAGGGAGCCAATACTAAAAGACATTTTAAATACATGAAAATCCTTTCAAGGACTCTTCTAGGATTTTTTTTTTCAACAGGACAGTGAATTTTTGGTTAGCAAGAAAGGTTTTGGGAATTCTTTTTCCTCTACTGTGCTTTTAAGCATTTTCTCACGAACATGAGGATGAGTCACCATTTGCCTATTTGGAAGGCGAAGTTCCAGTGGCAGGCTTTGCCTGCCACGGTGGGCCAGCTAAGGATATCTTGGCATTTCTGGCTCTGCACTTGGAGGCATTAGAGGGAGAAACCAATTTTCCAGGGAACATCTTCCCTTGTCAGCAGTGGTTTCTCTGTAACCCAAATTACAGTTAGCCCGATCCAAGTAAATGAAAGTCTGGGATTGATCTGTTCATTGCCTGGTAAAGAGGTCTACCAAAATTTGAGTACACTCTTAGCTACGTCTTGGGAAAATTCAATTGATTCTACTTTGAGCTTTAATTGTACGGTTCTGGCACCGGTTTCTCCCTTCACATGCCGTGAATTTCATATCACTGAATCTTCATGAAATTCTGTTAGCAGTTTGGGGTTTGTTGCTAATGTGGACACTGAAGAGTAGAGATGCTTTGAATGGTCTCATTTTTTTTTTTCCTGCTAGCAATCTTCTTTTATCTTAAAATAAAAAAGATCTAACTTGGTTCTTTTTTTAATGGCCACAAGTATGGTCTAATTGGTCTTCTTAAGATTCATTCATTCATTCAATTGTATTTATTGAGCGCTTACTGTGTGCAGAGAACTATACTAAGTGCTTGGAATGTACAATTGGGCAACAGAGAGAGACAATCCCTGCCCAACAACGGGCTCACAGTCTAAAAGGGGGAGACTTGTAAGACTGGTATTTGATAAGCGCTTATTATATACCAAGCACTGTACTAAACACTTGGAGTAGATACAAGATAATCTCCCCCAGCACACGAGGCTCATTCCGAGTGGGTGTTTGCTTTAATGCAGAATTGAGCATTGAGAACTGAAAATGCTTTTGTACAATCTTAAATGTAAAATATTTCACCATGTCTGTGAAAGGAACAAACTTTTCATGGTTTACTTTTTGCCTGGAGGCTAAAAATGTGAGAAACGGTGGGGACCAAGGTGCAGATCTGTCTCTTTATAACTGAATGTTCGGGGATGAAACAAAGGAGCAGCCTCGATTGCTGATTTTTTTTAGTTCATTAGATCTGGTGTTAGGATGGTACTTTACTGCTGGTTCACAAACAGCCTTATTCTTAATACTGTGCCAAATTTATTCCAGTTGGGTCGTGCCAAAGAGACATGGGTCGAACAGTGTTGACTTCTATTTTAATTTTTATATGGTTAATGTAAGGTATTATTGTTTTCTCAAGGTTTAACAATGCATACTTGTTCCAATTCTCTTGAATCTGAACTTACTTTTTTTTGGCTGTAAAGATTTTTCATTTAACTTTGTATTTTTTCTCTCAGACAAACTCTTCAGTTCCCAAGATCATCTCGAACTGTCAAACAGATTCCCTCAGCAGGTCTGGGAAGAAGCACGTCAGTTTTTCTTGAAAAAGGAGAATAAATAAGTTTGCTTTGGATGGTTTTTCCTTTTGAATCTCTAATATTTTAATTGTTAAAGCCAACACATTAACTTTGTTCTTTGAAAACTGTCATGATGAAGTTTTGATACTCCAGATACCTGCATTGTAGATATTTGGTATATACTTTGCACTATTTATAATTATTGTAGATACTTTAATCGTCTAGTTTATAATTTTGCGAGTTTGGGTTTGTTTCATATATGTATAATACCATGGGGTTTGGAAACTTCTACCCTGTTATGTGGTACATCTTGCACTGTAACGCTGGTTAAATTAGGTTAAAAGTTTTGAAGTGTTCCTGTTCAATATACTGTATCTTGTAATAAAATAACTTATTCCGTTTGTGATGTGTTTTTATATTTTAATATTGCAATTTTCATATTATGTTTTCATTGTCTTGTTCAGATAAAAACAAGTTTGAAACAAAAAAAATGTAAGTCTCAGTTCTGAAGTATAATATTAATTGTTTGGACCTACTTAACTTTTCCACTCTGAGATGATGTTGGTGGTTTCTTTTTTGTTTTTTAATATTTATAAAATTTTTGAAAACTAACTTTTTCTGAGTAGCATTTAATAGTGATTTAATCCAATTAATGTGTCTTGCCGAGGTCGGAAAATCCCCAAATTGTGCTATTTAATATTTAGAATTGTTTTTTAGTACTGTTAAACTGGAATTGTTTTCCAAGATCAAAGAAGTGGTTCGTTAAGATAACTTAAATCCTCGTGAGTTACCGTAAAGAAAACGAAAATCATGATTTAAAAATTAAAGCTAATTTTTCATCAAGTGAAATGTTAAAGGGTTAATAGAAATACCAGTATTTAATAAGCACATTACAAGTTGTCTTTAGTCTTAAAGAATTCAAATATGAGACATACATTGAGAATTGGTGCGCAGATTACCCCACCAGCAAACTCTGTACAGTATTTCCAGTCTGTTGTCTCATTTCTATTTCAAAGCCAGTAATTTTTTTGTTCTATACTTGTACATCTTTGCTCAGATCCCAGACTCTGGGGTAGGATTTCTTCATCGTAAATCTGTGTCCTCTGATCACTCAGGTTACAGTTCAGCATACAACCTCACCATTTTAATTAGTCTCGGAAAAGGTCGCTGTCACTGGGAGATTACTAAAAAGGTAAACTGAAGAAAGCGTATTCCATAATGCTAGCTCTCAAAAGAAAGGGAAGGAGACAAGGAGAGTAAAATTATAGAGTAAAGAAGAATTTGGGGACTTTTCCACCTTCACCCAATGCTCCTTGTGGGCGGGACTATGTCTACTAACTCTGTCATATTGTATTCTCCCAAGCGCTCAGTAGAGTGCTCTGCACATGACAAGTGCTCAATAAATGTGATTGATAATGGACGGAAGTGCTATTTTAAACCAACACAAAATTTCTGGGTTTTCTAGTAAAGTGGGCCGATTTACAACTCTAATAAATGGGATTTGAATTGTAAGAAAAGGCTTCTGAGCTGCTGTAATGCTGTAATCCTATTTCGAAGATATATCCTATTGTTTGAACGTCAGAGTTTGGAGAGTTTGGGTTTATTGGCTTTTGTTTTTTGTTTGGGGTGTTTTGGGGGGTTTTGAGTTTTTGGGGTTTTTTTGGTGGGGAGGTGGGGGTGGTTTGGAGGCTGAAGTTGGGGTGGTGAGAGAAGCAGTTAGAGAAATCATGTGCCGAGTTCCTAGCTGGGCATCTGAATAGTTGTGGATCCAAACGAATTGAGACTTCCTTGGCGGGCAGGAAGTTGAAATTATGGTGTTGAAATGCTCGACGCCTACTGTGAGCTCCCTCTGGGGAAGCCTGATAATGGCATTACTGGGACATAGTTTCCGGACCCATTATTTAGCTGTTGTCTTTTCGGGATGCCTGAGTGTTGTGGTTCCTCTGTTGCCTCTACTTTAGGAGCCAGTGCCTAGCTCCAGACGATTGAGCTTCACATTCTCTCCCGGGAAGGGGAGGAAAGCAAACGCTCCTCTTATCTTATTTCACTCGTCGCTTTTTCCCCGTAGTCGGGGCCAGGTTGCTCGGCCCCATCCTGCCCAGCAGCGCCCCAGGGCCTCAGTGCCAAGACCTGGCTGGCTCTCTGCCATCTGTTAGCCTGAAGGCCTCGAGGCCCCGGGCAGGATCCACTGATGCGCCTGGCCCCGTCCCCAGGCTGCGGAACCCTGCCCTCCAAAGCTTTCACCCCCTGGACCTTTGGCTTGGAGGTTGATTGCTCCAGCAATTTATAGATATGTACCTATGTATAAATTTTATATCATTTATATTCAGGTCTGTCTCCCCACTAACCTGTAAACACAGGCCTGGGAGTCAAAGGGGTGTAGGTTCTAATCCCGGCCCCACCTCTTGTCTGCTGTGTGACCCTGAACAAGTCACTTAACTTCCCTGGATCTCAGATCCCTCATCTGTAAAATGGGGATGAAGACTGTGAGCCCCATGTGAGGCAGGAACTGTGTTAAACCTGATTAGCTTGTATCTACCTGAGCACTCAGAAAAGTGCTTGACACATAGTAAGCGCTTAACAAATACCATTTTTTAAAAAAATCTGGTTATGGGCGGGGAAGGTGTCTTCCAACTCTGTGGTATTGTTCTCTCCCAAGTCCTTAGTAGAGTGCTGTGGACAAAATAAGAGCTCAGTAAATACCACTGATGTTGATGATGGATAACCCAGCTAGAAGCAGCACGGCTTAATGGAAAGAGCACGGGCTTGGGAGTGAGAAGACGGGAGTTCTAATCCCGAACTTGTCTGCTGTATGACCTTGGGCAAGTCACTTCACTTCTCTGTGCCTGTTACCTCATCTGTAAAATGGAGATTAAGACTGTGAGTGGAGATTAAGACTGTGAGCTCCATGTGGGAAAACCTGATTACCTTGTATCTATCTACCCCAGCGCTTAGAACACTGCTTGGCAAATAGTAAGTGCTTAACAAAAACCATAATCATTATTATACTATCAGTCAGGGGTGAGGTAGAAATCCACTTCCAGACTTCAAGCTTATTGTGGGCAGGGAATGTGTCTGTTTATTGTTGTATTGTACTTTCCCAAGTGCTTAGCACAGTGCCCTGCTCACAGTAAGGGCTCAATAAAAACAATTGAATGAATGAAATGAAGCTTGGGAGCGTGGGCATCACCTTGTGACTCTGTTGGACACCCCGCGGGACAGGCCCGGGGATGTCCACATGGCCGAGGTGGCCGCTGTAGGCCGAGCCCCAAGCCAAGTGCCCGAAATCCCCCCCACCGCCTGACCAGCCAGAGGGGGCTAATGAAAGCCCTCCGGTGACCTCTCTGTGCCACACAAGGTTAGGATTTCCCGAAGCCCTGCCCTCCAGCGTTTCGGGCCAAGGAGGACGCGGAATTCTTCCGACCGAAAGGAACAATCAAATATTTATAAGATTTCCTGCAAGACGGTTCACAATAGAATATATTTCTTATCTGGTCGGAGTTGTGCCAGAAATCCATAAATAATTAAGACAGCTGTGATTAACCTCCCCGAAACCAGAGCAGGATTCGCAATTAAACATTTAATTGAAATGGCCAGCGAATGATGCCATTTTTTCCCCACTCGCCGGCAGGCCTCCGGCTTTTGTTAGGAGCAGGCCGCGGGTCTCGGGTCCCCTCAGAGATGCGAGGCCTGGACTGGGTCCGGAGCCTCTTCAGCCCTCGAGGTCGGCGAGGGTGAGGAGAGGCCTGTGCCCAGGTGAGCGCCCCTGACTCGGCTCCATCCGACCCTCACACCGACCCCGACCCCAGCCCTGGGCGTTCTGCTGGGGCCCAGAGGGTGGAGATCCCGGCCGGCCTCCGTAAATCGAGGTGATTGTGAGGGCTCTGGACTGTGACTTATCGTGGGTGGGGATTGTCCCTCTTTTCTGCTGTATTGTACTTTCCCAAGCACTTAGCACAGTGCTCTGCACACAGTAAGAGCTCACTTGTCTGCCATGTGACTTTGGGCAAGTCACTTAGCTTCTCTGTGTCTCATCCCTAAAATGGGGTTGAAGTGCGTGATCCCTGTGTGGGACAGGGATTGTGTCCAACCTGATTATCTTGTGTCTATCCCAGCGCTTAGAACACTGCCTGGCACATAGTAAATGCCTAACAAATACCATAATAATAATAATAATTATAACTTCGATTGAATGAACGAAGGGGGTTTCAGGCCCAGCTGGGGGTCTACTGGCCCAGCCTCGGGTTCATTTGTATTGAGGTCTCTTTATTTGTATTGATGTCTGTCTCCCCTCCTCTTCACTGTGAGCTTGTTGTGCGCAGGGCTTGTCACTTTATTGTTGTATTTTACTTTCCCAAGCGTGTCGTACAGTGCTCAGCACACAGTAAGCACTCAATAAGTGCGATTGAATGAAAGAAGGGGGGTTCTAGGGACAGGCTCGGCCCCGGGTTTATTTATTTTCATTGATGTCTATTTGTATTGATGTCTGTCTCCCCCCTCACTCCCTCCCTCCCCAGACCGAGAGCTCGTTGTGGGCAGGGATTGTCACTCCTTGTTGTCGTAGTGTACTTTCCCAAGTGTTCTGCACAGAGTAAGAGCTTGATAAATACGAATGAGTGAATAGTCCGGACTGCTAACCCCGCTCCCGGCCTGGAGGGAGGGCGCCTTGGCCCCAGCCTCCCCGTGGCCTGGCTGCAGGGCTTTGGCTTTCGGGGACCGGGAGTGGGGGAGACGACCCCCTGGACCCCTACCCCGACAGCCATCCGGCGACTGGCCCGTTCTTGGGGGCAAGGAACTCTGACCTGCCTCCCCCTGCCCTCTTGGTGTGAATCTGCCCTCGCGGCTCTGCCTGTCATCACAGCTTTCACTCTTCTGCCCTCGCCCATAAAACCTGTCTGCCGACCTGGACCCTGTCACTTCCCCCGGGACATTAATCCAGGCCCCGGATTTCTGGGCCCAAGACCCCGATTACTCTCCCCTGTAGCCCCCCACGGGAGCCCCACCCCACCCCCACCGGCTCCTCTCCATCATCCCGGCTCTTTCCCAGAGGTGACCCCAAAACAGCCTCCCGTTGACCACGAGCCCATCCTCTGTAGTCGCCACATCGCATGATGTTTGTGGTCGCCCCAAAGGTCGCCTTCTCCCGGCTCCACTTCTCTTCCTGCAGACGGATCAATCGCCAACAGCCTTGTGCTTCGGCTCTCGCGCTTTGGCCCTTTTTTTCCGTTGCGGTTTCTGCTGCATCACAGCTCCTTGATGGCACTGAGAACTGGCTTTAGAAAAGCTTCCCAACTCCCCGTCCGTTCGGCACACCGAGTGTTCCTTTAATGTGCTCTCCCTTTTGGCTCCTTGCCCCCCCCGACATTACTTTTAATTTGTCTCCATTAAACTGCATTTTCCACGCATCGTCCCCATCATCCAGAGTCCCAGTCTCTCTGCAGTTGGTCACGTGCGTTCTTATTATTTCTTCATGTCCCTCATGTGAGATATAATCAGCAAAATCCGCCCCGAATAAAAAAAAAAGAAAAGCCCCCACTCCCTCCTTTTCCCCATTAGAAAGAGCTCTTTCCCCTTGCCCGTAAAACCATTGAGAACCACTTTGCAGTTATCCACCTTAGTCCCTTGTCTTCCTTTCTCTTCCAAATGCTAATGGGATTCTTGTTCTCCTTAATTCTCATCCATGTTAAAGAAACAGCCACTCTAAAGGCAGCATCACAAAGGAGTATCCCTAACTAGACCCTTTCTTTAACAAAACCTGTGTTCGCGTCTTTTAATTAAAGCAGTGTTCAAGGTGTTTGTTGGCGGCGCAAACCCCCCGGTTGAGCTGGCTACTCCTTATCGAAAAGCTACTTAGGGGTTTTCGCTTGTTTATTTTTGTGGCAGTTTTTCAGAAAGCCGTGGGTTGGGTTTCTTTTTTTTTTTTTGCCTCTAATTTATATCCTTTTCAGGAGAATACCACTTCCCTATCAATCGCGTAGCGTTTTGTTTATTTGCTGCCAGAAATGATTCTGATTAAATCTAATAGCTAAGATCCGGGACCTCCCTTCCCTTCCCCAGAATTTCCTATATTCATGTTTTAGTGACCTTAAACGAAGATTTCATTTTGGAAGTTCAGTAAGCAGAATGTCCTGCACTTGCAATCGCCAGGTGGAAAATATGAGGCATTTCTGGCTACCGTGGATAATTTAATTTACAAGGAAATCCCTACTGTGGTAAAGAAAATGTTCTAAGATCTGAGAATCAGCACAGCTGATATTCTTTATTAATGTAGTTAACTACTCATAGATCTGACACCCCACCAGGGATTGCTGTAATAGGATCTTTTCGGGATCAGATTTTTTTTTTCTTGAAGCCAGTGTTGAAGATGCCTCCCCTTGCCGGGATAATCAACACTGACGCTGCAAGAAAGAAAGCACGTGGAACAAAGTACCACGACACGGAAACAAAATGTTACTAAAGAACCTTCGAAGGGCTGCATCATTTTTTTTAATATTCGGAAAAGATAAATCTATATTTGTGTCCAGAAGGGGTGGGAGAAGGAATTAATTATTTTCCGTTATAAATTAAGAAAAGATAAGAGCTTGTGACCTTGAGTGTTTGTGCATGTTTCCAGTCACAGACGAAGAGCGTGCTAAATTTCAAAGACAACCAGCGACGGCCAAAAAAGTTACTATTCCGGAAGTTTGCACTGTCAGTTTAAAAAAAATGAGAGAAGGGAATTTGGAGTATCTATTCTGTGGGTAGGTAGAAATTAGAGTTCTACCTCTCTGAATTTTAGCCCCCTTGTCCAGCAACCAGAAAACGGCTAAAAAGAAGAGTGAATTTCTGGCTAGGAGGGAATGGTCCAAGTTAAAGCAGAGACGCTTCAATAACCCAACCCTACTTATTAGAACCGTATCTGGTTAGTTCAGAGGTAAAGCTGGTCCTCATTAACCCTGCATATCTTTCCCCTTATCTCTGAGTTTGCAGCACCGTTTCCTAAATCCTGAGGATGGGGATGTTCCCCGTAATTCTTTTCCCAGCGTCACCTTGACTTTCAGGAAGAAAGTCTCTAACTTTCCCACCTTCTCTCTCTAATAGGCGGCAAGAAGCTTTCCTGCTTAAAGGCGGAGGGGGAGAAGGGGCGGGGGGGAAATTTTTTGCTTGCAGAGAAGTCTCTTAAAAACTCTGAGTGAATTCCAGCCAGTAAAGTTTACAGAAGACGCTAAACGACAGTACCTTTAAGCTGCTTTTGGAAGTGAAGCTCAAATGCACTTTCCCATACCAGCCCCTCCTGAGTGCACAAGGAGGTATGCGTTTATTGATAAACGATCTTCTCTATAGGCTGCCTGTCCTCCCGGAGGCATGATGATGATGATGATGATGATGATGGCATTTGTTAAGCAGCAGCAGCATCATCTCGGGCTCGGGAAGAAAGCGATCGGGGCCCAGTTAACGCGGAATAGCGAGGCCGAAAACGAGCCCCCCAAACCAGAGAGGGGTGGGAGGAGAGCGCCCCTCTTCTCCCCCACCCGGGAGCCCACCGAGTGATCTCTCCTGGAGGGGACGGACGGTCCCAGGGCCGCCAAAGGGTTAAATATTTGTGGACGGAGGGGGGAAAAAAAAAACCTGAGCCTCCCGGTTTTCGTGCTTGCCCGGAGGCCTGCTGGAGATTCGGTATCTCTCGGTTATTTCCTGCGATCACTAAAGCCAGTTTTTGAAAAAAAGCAAGTCGCCGGGGTTTGAAATGTCACACCAGGTGACCTGGGCACGGCGTATCCAGGGGCCATTCCCAGCTCCCTCCCACCCGGGCCAGACCCTCCTCCCCCTGCACTTCGGGTCTGGAAAGAAAATAAACGGAGGACACGCCAGACTGGTTCTGGGTGGACTTATTTTCCCCCGGCAGCAGCGATCCTAGCGGGGCTCGTTGTGGCTCCCTCGGTGTATCGCTTGCAGGTGATGCCAAATGCAGATAAGGGGCCGCCCCAGCCTTCTCCTCTGTCTAGACTGGAGAATTAATAAATGCAATGAGATTGATCCCATCGCGCACCTTCCCTGGGGACAGCGAGGACGGCCCGGGCCCGCCCGCGCACTCCGCTCCCGCCACCAGGGGGCGCCTCTCCGAGTCCCCGGGGGAGGGAAGGGCGCCCCCTTCAGGCCCAGCCCGCCGCCCGCCTGGTTCCCACGGAAACCGCCAGCATCGTCGATGGTATTCATTCATTCAATAGTATTTAATAATAATAATAATAATGTTGGTATTTGTTAAGCTCTTACCACGTACAGGGCACTGTTCTAAGCGCTGGGGTAGATACGGGGTCATCAGGTTGTCCCACGTGAGGCTCACTGTCTTAATCCCCATTTTACAGATGAGGGAACTGAGGCACAGAGAAGTAAAGTGACTTAATGTTGGTATTTGTTAAGCGCTTACTATGTGCAGAGCACTGTTCTAAGCGCTGGGGTAGATACGGGGTCATCAGGTTGTCCCACGTGAGGCTCACAGTCCTAATCCTCATTTTACAGATGAGGGAACTGAGGCACAGAGAAGTAAAGTGACTTGCCCGCAGTCACACAGCTAAGTGGCAGAGCAGGATTGGAACCCATGACCTCTGACTCCCAAGCCCGGGCTTTTTCCACTGAGCCACGCTGCTTCTTGAGCGATTACTGTGTACTAAGCGCTTGGAATGAACAATTCGGCAACAGAGACAATCCCGATTGAGCGCTCGCCCGTGGAGGGCGCACCGTAATGATAGTATTTGTTAAACTCTCACTCTGTGCCCAACACTGCTCTAAGCGCTGGGGTAGGTACCGTGTCATCAGGAAGGTCCCACCTGGGACTCCCAGTCTTCATCCCCGTTTTCCAGATGAGGGAATTGAGGCACGGGGAAGTAAAGCGGCTCGCCCAAGGTTACACAAGAAGGCAAATGAAAGAGCGGGATTAGAACCCGCTTCCTCTGACTCCCAAACCCGGGCTCTTCCCACTCGATGATGTTGTTTTGTTCTGTTTTGCTTTGTCGTCTCCCCCGTTTAGACTGTGAGCCCGTCATGGGGCAGGGATGGTCTCGATCTGTGGCCGAATTGTCCATTCCAAGCGCTTAGTCCAGTGCTCTGCACATAGTAAGCGCTCAATCAATACTATTGGATGAATGAATGAACTGAGACGCGATGCTCCACCGTACTGAGCGTTTGGGAGAATACACGACAAAAGCGTCGCCGTCACCCGGGGGCCCGGTCCTGCTGGACTCCTGAGCCGCCGACCCTTAGGGAGAGGGGTGGGGGGTCCCTTCGGGAGCCCCCTTTGCCCCCCGGCCCGCCTCTGCGCCCCCTGGGTCCTCCAGGGATCGTACGAGGACCGCACGTGCCGCGGAGCGTCTTGCATTTCTCATTTTTTTTCTCTCTTAACAAAACATTTTTATTTCCCCCTCTTTCCCACCCCGTAGTGCGAGGGCGATGGAGGCCCGCGACGGCCCCGACAACACACACAGGTGGCGGCGCCGTCGGGTTATTTTTTATTAAGTTCAAAATATCAGTCCCACTATGAACTTGGTGTTCTCACAATAAATAACAATAACTTACTTTTGTTTGTTCGGCAAAGGCTCATACACTCTGTTCTCCGTCCACCGATAACTTAGAGTATTTGCAGGAAAAGTCTCGTTTTGCATATATGCGATTTGGGGTTCTCCCCCACCCCCCACTCCCCACCCCCCGTTTGCCCTCTTTCCACTTCCCGCAAAGATTCCCCGGGAAGAGGTTGACCAGAAGGGGCTTAGTTCCCCGTAGGGAAGTTAGAGAGCAGGGCCGGGGGGAGTGCTCGGGGTCCGGTTCCCAGGAACCCGCGTTTCCTTCCAAGAAAACAAACAAAAAAAAAAGCCTCAAGGGAGGGGAGGCAGAGCTCTGTACAGACTACACCGTATACAGGTTTGGGGGGCGGGGGGGGAGGGCTAATCCTAGTAAATCCCAAGTAGTTTTGCTTTGAAAAAATAAAACTCCTCCGAGAGGGGCTTCTCCAGTCTGGTGAAGGCAGATCGCATCCTGGTGCTTTTGGCAGTCAAGAGAGTTGTTCGTTTTTTAAATAATAATTCTTATTTTTATCATTAAAAAGGAGAGAGTTTTTGGAGAGCTGGAATGGCCTGAGCATGGGCGAGTCTCATGCAGGGAGCATGCGAGATCCTCGGGAGAGGCGGCGCGCCGGCCCGGCCTTCTCACGTCTCCACCGGGCTGGGGACCATGCTGTTGGGGGTGTCCGGGAGCTGGGAGGATAAGGAGGTCACGTCGCTGCCGGAGGAGTTCCCCAGGGAGCCAGACTCCGAGAAAGACACCTGGGACCGGAGAGAGAGGCGATGAAGGGTGGACAGGCCGGAGAGGATGCGGAGGGCACATCCCCTCCCCCTGCCCCGGAGCAAAGGTGCAAAATGCCTCCTTCCCCCCATGGACCCCACCGGCCACGGGAAGGCCGGGACCCCGACGATAAGATGATGATGCCGGGGATGATGGTGATGATGCCTGAGAGGACCCCCGCCCGCCCACCCAGGGACTGTGGATGCGGCCTACTTCCAGGCCCGAATCTGGCTAATCCCCGCCAGGCCAAGGTCCCCGCGGGGGCTCAACCGGGATGGATGGTTTTGCTCATCCCGGGCCCGGCCCCGGGGGACAGCCGATGCCGCTGGGCTCAGGCGGAGGAGCCCGGCCAGGTCAGCGGCCCGGGAGGGCCCGCCAAGGCCTACCGAGAAGCCCCCCGGTCATCCCGGCTAGGTGGGGGTGCAGCAGGGAGATTTCCAGCCCGGGGAGAAGGGAGGCACCGCCGTCCCCTCTCCCCCACCCCCGGGGATAATAATAATAACGGTGGTATTTATTTGTGAAGTGCTTCCTGTATGCCAAGCACCGTTCTAAGCGCTGGGGTAGTTATAAGGTCATCAGGTTGTCCCAGGTGGGGCTCATAATAGTGGTATTTCTTTGTGAAGTGCTTATTATATGCCAAGCACCGTTCTAAGCGCTGGGGTAGATTCAAGGTCATCAGGTTGTCCCAGGTGGGGCTCACAGTCTTAACCCCCATTTTCCAGATGAGGTAACTGAGGCCCAGAGAAGTGAAGTGATTTGCCCCAAGTCACTTAAGTGGCGGAGGCGCAATTAGAACCCACGACCTCCGGCTCCCAAGCCCGGGCTCTTTCCACTGAGCCACGCTGGGGATCTCCCTGTGGGGCCGGGAGGGGAAGGGACAGGGTCAGGGATAGGAGGAGGAGGAGGAGGAGGAGAGGGGGTTTAGGACTCACCAGCTGCTGGAAGGCGGGCTGGTCCAGGTCGCTCTGCAGGGCGAACTCGCTGAGCGCTTTCCAGGGCGGCTGGTAGGTCTGCACCTCCACGGCGCTGCCCTGCACCGCGCTGTCGTGGCGGATGGGGCTGCCGGCCACCAGCGGCGTCCCGGTCAGCCCCTGCAGGCTCTGGGGGGACCGGGACGGGGGCCCGGGGGTCAGACCACCTCACCCGTCGAGGCCCGGACCCCCCCCCCCCCCCGGGGGTCCCGGCCGGGCAGCCGGGGACTGGGCAGGGGGAGAAGCGGGTGATGCCCTCTGGAAGATGCCCGCCGGGGGCAGGCCTGGCCAGGGTCCCTCTCGGTCTCCAACGGGCACCCCCAAACCCGGGCAAAGGATTCCGCCGGATTTCGTGGCGACGAGGCGACCCTCCGGCCGGGGAGGAAAAGGGCAGGACCTGCCCGGACCCCCGGCCCGGCCTGCAGTCCTCCGGCCGGGGACAAAAGGGGCAGGACCTGCCCGGACCCCCGGCCTGGCCTGCAGGCCGTCCTTCTTCCCTCCCTCCTTTCGCCAGAAATCGTAGCCCCTCGGCCCGGGGGCTTTAGGCCCGCTGACCCGCCGGGGGAGAAATCAGGGGGAGGTCACAGGGAGGGAGGGAGACACCCCCATTAAGCCAGCTACACCCCAAATATACGCGCTCGAGGCCTGGGATTGCAGATCTCTAATTTTATTTATATTGATGTCTCTTGTATTGATATCCGTCACCCCCCGCCCCTTGGTTTTGAACTCCTTGTGCATAAGGATTGTCTCTATTGCTGTGTTGTACTTTCCGAGGCGCTTAGTACAGTGCTCCGCAGACAGCGCTCAACAAATGATTGAATGATGAAGACTCTCTCCCCCTTACTCCCCCCCCGCAAGACTGTTAGCTCGTTGTGAGCAGGGACTCTATCTTTACTGTTGTATTGTACTTTCCCGAGCGCTTCGTACAGTGCTCCGCACACAGTAAGCGCTCAAAAAAATACGATTGATCGAATGAACTGTATGGGAGGAGAAGGGCGGAAGAAGGGCCCTTTCTGGCCCAGTGTCGTTTTTTTACTTTCTGGAGAGGGCGGTCCGGGGCCGAGGGGAGACGGGGAGGGCGCAGACCCTGCGCTCAACGCTCTCAGCCCAGCCGACACCCCCCCACCCCACCCCCGGGGGTTCCACCGGAGAGGACGGGAGGAAAAAGGGGGCAGGTCCCCGGGGAGGGGTCTCACCGTCAGGAAACACAATGTCAAGTCGGAAAAAATCCCGCCCCTCCACCCCTTTTCCCCCCGGGCGCATTTCCAACGAAAAGGAGGGAAAAGGCGCGGCCCAGTTTCCCCCCCGGGACCGACCCGGGCCAAAGAGGGAGGGGTCCGGGGGGCAGGGGAGGGTCTCACCGTCTTGTCGTTGTGCTGCTGCTGTTGCAGCTGCTTCATGAGGATGGATTTCTTCTTGTCCTTGCAGCGCTTGTTCTGGAACCAGACGCGGATGACCCTGGGGCTGAGGCCGGTCATCTCCACCAGCTGCTCCTTCATGAGGGCGTCGGGCCTGGGGTTGGCGGCGTAGCAGGTCCGCAGCGTGTGGAGCTGCTTCTCGTTGAGCACCGTCCGGACGCGGGTGGTCTTCTCCGCCTGCTTGTGCACGTGAGGCCGCAACGACGGCTGCCGGCCGGACCCGGGGTCTGCGGGGGGCCCAGGCCTGTTAGCCCCCCACCCCGGAGGGGGGTCAACCCTCTGCCCGACCCTCGGCCCCAAACCCCGGCTCCTTGCCGGCGGGGCCGAGGAATTGGTTTTTCCTTCTAACATTTGTAAATCATCATCATCATCTTGGTATCTGTTAAGCGCTTACTAGTTAAGCTCGATTCCTACCTCACCCCTGACTAATAATATAATCATGATTATGGTTTTTGTTAAGCGCCTACTATGTGCCGAGCACTGTTCTAAGGGCTGGGATAGATCCAAGGTTATTAGGTTGTCCCACTTGGGGCTCACGGTCTTCATCCCTATTTTACAGATGGGGTAACTGAGGTACAGAGAAGTTAAGTGATTTGCCCAATGTCCCACAGCTGCTAAGTGGCGGAGTCGGCTTCCTTATTATTATAATGACATTTGTTAAGCGATTACTATGTGTCAGACACTGGACTAACTGCTGGGGTGGATAGAAGCAAATCGGATTGGACACAGTCCCTGTCCCATGTGGGCTTCCCAGTCTCCGTCCCCATTTTACAGATGAGGAAACTGAGGCCCGGAGAGGTGCAGCGACTTGCCAAAGGTCTCACAGCAGACAGGCGGCCGAGACTGAATATTGGAACCCAAGACCTTCTGACTCCCAGGCCCAGACTCTACCCACTAAGCCGTTCTTTCATTCATTCAGTCGTATTTTTTAAGCGTTTACTATGTGCAGAACACTGTACTAGGCGTTTGGAAAGTATAATTCGGCAACAGAGCGAGACAATCCCTATCCCAAAACGGACCTTGTTTTACACAACGGACCTTGTTTTTCCAATTCCTTCCTAGCCCACCCTGCCTCCCCGCGCCCTCCGCCAAGCCGACTCGGGGGTCACCCTCCTGGGTATACCAACCAGGTACACTCTAAAACCCCACCCCCCCACACCCACTGTCCTCTCCCAAGCGCTTTGCACAGGGTTCCGCACGCAGTAAGAGCTCAGTAAACACCACTGACGGACTGTTTTCTGTTTCATTCATTCAATCGTATTTATTGAGCGCTTTCTGTGTGCAGAGCACTGTAAATAGCGCTTGGAAAGTACAATAGAGTACGGACCGGTGGAGAAGGGGTGGCCCGGGCCTTGCCCGCCTCTGGGGGCGGGAAGGTGAGAGGGGGGCTCCGGTCCATCCCGGGAAACCCCCGCGCTGCTCGGGGAAGATCTATTTGGTAGGCCCGGGTCCGGCGGAGGGGGTGTCGGCTGGGCCGAGAGTGTTGACCACAGGGTCTGCGCGTTCCCTGTCTTTCCTCCTCCTCCTCCTGGGCCTCCTTCCCGGGTCCAGGCCCCCGGGACCGGCCTGTCCCACTCCGGCCACTCGGAAAGAAACTCCCTTCTACCTCCTAAACCCACCAGTGTGCTGTAATCTACACACACATATACACATCTCAGAGCCATTTTAAATAACCCCACGTACACTCACTCGGAATGTGTATTTGGCGATTTTTAACGTTTTCTACAACCCCACCCTCTCTTGCCTTCTAACCCCCCTTCCTTCGGCAACACCACTCGAAAGGCCTTCCCATCTCGCTCGCAAACCTACAGACTTCCACGGGGAGTAGATTTTATGTCCGGCTATGTGGCAGGCTCTCCGGACTTATCACACATTGCCTCCGCAGGCGGGGATTCCATTTTTCAACAGACCCCCCCGGCCCGGAGGATCTGAAGATCGTCCGTACGGATGGCTCACACCCGAAGGGGGCTGACGGACAGAGGGATGGTCGCAGTGTGATGCTACAGTCGGAAATGGGGGGTCGACGGGGTCTGATCTCGACCCAGGAGGCGGCCACATACCGCAATACATCCACGGGGTGAGCCTTAAGAGCAGGCCCAAAGTGTGTGTGTGTGTGTGTAGGGGGGGGTTCTGCTTTGATCTGCACATGCCAGGGCAGAGATGACACATACACACACTGATACACACACACACACAGATGCACATGCATGCTGGCATGCACCCACGCATACATACCCATCCGTGTCCCCGAGGGGCCTGCCGCAGTTACCTGTCAGATGGAGGCCCCGGCTGGTGGGTAAGTGTCCCGGGCTCCGGGGGCTGTCGGCCGAACCCCGGTCGAGGAGGAGACTGTGATCGGCCCGGCAGAGCAGGTCGTGGTCCCTGAGGGAGAACTCGTCGCCGGGCAACAGCTGGCGGCTGCAGACGGAGCAGCGGAAGCACTCGATGTGGTACACGTTCTCCCGGGCCCGCATCACCAGGTCGCTGCTGCTGAAACCCACTTTGCACTTGGCGCATTTGATGCCGAACAACCTGCAGGGGCCGAAGAGGGACACGGGGTCCGGGGCCGTGAGGCTTCTCCGGCCTCGGGCCCCCCATCCCCGGCCCCTCCTGACCCCCTGCTAGGAGCGACGAAACCCTCTGGTCTCTGCTCATCCTCCCCCTACCCCCCCCCCCCCCGCAAAAAAAACCTGATCCACTCATCCGGGGACGAGCGGAAAACTCAACACAAACCAATGCAGAAAACTAAAACACCCCAAACCCGACCTCCATCCATCCGCTCTCTCTCTCTCTCTATTACTATTATTATTTTGTAATCTCGCCCAAGAAACCCTCGCTTAAATTTCTGGGCCATTCGAGGTGTCTCCCATTTCTACGTTCATCTTTTCCCGACAATGGGGAAAACTTTCCAAGAGTCACCCTTTTTTTACTGGCTGGTAGGCTTTAAAAAACAAAACATTTTGAAAATCCAACCTGTCCCGAAGCATCCAACTAAACCGAAAAGCAAGAGGCAACAGCGTTTCTCGCCAAGGTCGGCCCTCGAATGGGGGAGGTTGGGGTGGAGGGTTTTCCGAGCAGCGATGGTAGCAAAGAAGGGGGGAAGGATAGGAAGGAGGTGATCAAAGGGGAAGACTTGCACAGATGGGTGGGTTTGAAATGAGCGCTAAGGAAATGAAGGGGGGGCTGCTTACTTTCTTTTTAAAAATGGATAAATAGCTTTTTGCATCACCTGATATAATCCCTTTTACAGTATGTCTTGCCATCTCTCACAAAACAAGTGCAGGTCTCATCCAGGTACTGGCTGCATTCAGCGCATTTGAGGCAGGCTGCATGCCACTCGAGGTCCGGGGAGACCTTCAGGATATACTGGTCATGGATTTGACTCCCACAGCCTACACACATGGCAATCCCGGGCTTTTCTACCAGGGGAAATGAGCAGAGGAGGGAGATTTCAGTACGGGTACGGGAGCTCTCTTTCCGCAGGCAACATCATTCTCGGCAGAACTTTTTCGCAAAAGAATCGCGATCACAGATCGTCCCCAAGGAAAAGGAGATCGACTCTCCCAACGTTCGCTCGTTTGAAAAAGAAAATCCTTCGAAAGTGCCAAGGTTTCCCCCCTCCCCTTTCCCCCAGTAGTCTCTATTTTCTCTTTTACGGTTACGGAAACTCTCCTCGGACATTTTTCCCGAAATACTCTGTAGTTCTAAGTGCTAAGGTGAAGATGAAAAGGAAGAATAAATAGATATTTAAATACAGGAAACATCGAATCACAACTATAAATGGATCGATCCCACCTGCGATTGCTCTCCTTAACGCAGTATCCCACCGGGACTCTACCCGGAGCCATGTCCACCCATCGGGTCTAATTCAAAAAGCTTCATTTTTTTCCCCCCCACCCGCATATTCTGAATTAGACCTGCCATTGCGGATCAACGCCCGACTTAATCCCTTCATTTAAAAGACCCCATCCAAACGAAAACGAAGAGAAACCAATCCCTAAATCTGTCAGAAACCAGAAGATTTTTTTTTTCAGCCCGAGTCCCCTGAGCAGCATGAGAAATCGGATTTAACTACAAAATAGAGACGACCACCTCCCGTAAGACGAACATTTCTGGGAGAGAAAAACGCATTCATTCATTTCTGTTTTTCCTCCCGAACTCTCTCGGCAAATAAACCACTTGTAGAATCCGTTAAGCAGTTCTATTTGAAGTATTTCGACATTCACGCCCGCACGAACGGCAACAGACTTACTCTTGGAATGATCCCCCATAGCACCCAAAAAAGGATAATGAAAAATAATATCCACCATGCAGAAAAGAGATGGGCACAGAGTGTGAGGATGCAGAAAGGAGAGGTCGGGGCTCCCAGTCCCGGCTCTTGGCTAACTAACTCCTCCAGGCTGGAGGAGTTGGGAGGGGAGTCTGCACTGGCCTGCACGCACCATGACGTCAGCGCGCTCCCGGTCCCAGGGCCCCAGGCTAGGGGCGGGATCTGTGACGTCACAGGCATCCAAGAAGGGCCTGCAGCCGGGATGAGGGACCGGGATGGGGGAATTGGTGGAAAGGGAGCTGGGGGAGACCTGATTGGCCAGGAGTGAACAATGGGCCGGAGAAAATCTCCCCCTACCATTGTAGTGGGTCAGGAGGAATCTCTCCCCTCGTTGGGGTGACCAGAAAAGGTCCTTTACTCGCCCTGGCTAGAAGCACCAGCAGCCACAGTTGCAGCAGCCGCAGCAGCAGTTGCAGCAGCCGCGGCCACAGTTGCAGCAGCCGCAGCAGTTGAGTGTTTGCACTGAGCCCCAGCCCTGGCCCGGCAGCCAACCCCTCCGATCTGCTGTAGAGCTTCCCATTCAAGACATGAATGTGACTCTGTAAGAACTGCAGTGCACACCGGTGCTTCAGAATTTGGGTTGGTGGGGGAGGGGGGGGGAAGGGGGTAGGTTTAAAACTATTTTTTGTTCCCCCCCCCCCCCCAGGAGTCTCTCGGGGGCCACATAGTTGTGTAGATGTTTAACCGATCCCTGAAGGATCAGTCCTGCATCCTCTTCCTTCGTGGGATCGCAACGGGAGACAGTCTGGGGGATGTGTGAAACGATTTGAAAATAAAACTCGCCCTATGCGGTGTTCTTTTAAAGTGGCGTTGGCCATTCGAAGATGAGCCGTTTATTTGTTCTTCGAGGAAAGGGGTAGAGCAAAGTTTAAGGATGGATCGGGGTCTCCGGTCTTGACTTTCAAAACTTTTAAAAAAATGATTCGAGATTAATCGATATAATATATACTATAGCAGAATAATATACAATATAATAATCAGAATAATATAGAACATATACATATATCAGAAAGCCACATCCTACTGGAAATTGCTGCAGAGATCGTGTGCCTTTCCCGCTTCTGGGGGAAATGATTTTTAGAAACCCTCCTGTTTGATTTTGCAAACCAACTGTAACGCAAATGCAGTAATAAGAAGCAAATGTGAGACTTAAGACTCACTTCTCGATGGTGTAAAAATACCATCGACTATCTTCTCGATGGTGTAAAAATACACGGCTTCTGATTTGGGGATGAACTGGTCATTTTTATTCCTCTTTGAAAATCACTTGGCGTTTCGATCTTTCGTTCGGCTCAAAAAAAAAATGACCCACAAAATTACCTCTCCCGATGTGAGGATTCCATCCTAAAAATCTCCACAGTGACATTTTTGAGGGGGAAAAGAGGGTTTCATTTTGGGTAAGCAAGGTTTGCATTCCGGCCCTCCTGACAGACGTCAAACCAAAGACACTTCCCCTCCTCCTCCGATTCACAACTGAAAACTCTGAGAAACGCTGAAAAATAAAACGAACAAACGGGGGACTCGTTGAAAGGAGACAGGCAGTTGAAAGGAGACAGTTCTCTGCGCCTTGACATGCCTCAATTACCTCATCTGTAAAATGGGGGGTGGGGGGGGGGTGGTGAAGACTGTGAGCCCCACGTGGGACAACCTAATTACCTGCTATCTACCTCAGCGTTTAGAACAGTGCTTGGCACATAGTAAGCGCTTAATAAATGCCGTCATTACGATTGTTTAGAGGATGAGGTCGAGGGCAGTCGAAGCGGCTTGTGTGGGGCTTATTCGATGCGGATCGTTATTGCATTTTCCCCATGAATTCACGGCCACAGGGGCCTTCGACATTCCTCCTCCTCCTCACCCCTTTGGGCCTGGTCACCTGCCAACCTCTCCTCCTCTTCCTCCTCCTCCTCCTCCTCTTCCTTCTCCTCCTCCTTCTTCTCCTCCTTCCCCATCATTCATTCATTCAATAGTATTTATTGAGCGCTTACTATGTGCAGAGCACTGTACTAAGCGCTTGGAATGGATAATTCGGCAACAGATAGAGACAATCCCTGCCCAATGACGGGCTTAATCGGGGGAGACAGACGGACAAAAACAAGACAACATAATCACGATAAAAAGAATCAAGGGAAGGTACACCTCATTAACAAAATAAATAGGGTAATAAAAATATTTACAAATGAGCACAGTGCTGAGGGGAAGGGAGAGGGGGAGGAGTAGAGGGAAAGGGGGCTTAGCTGAGGGGTCATCAGCCCCCCAGGAGGTGGACCCCCAAAACCTCGGGCGGAAGGGGAGCACCGGCGCTGGGAATTTGGGGATGGGGAGACCGAGGCCGGCGGTCTGACGAGGCCTGTGCCGGCGGGGCGGGGCAGGACTGGTCGGGATCCCGCCCCAACGTCCCCAGGGAGGCGGAGAGAGCTGTCACCCCCAAAAGGCCATCAATAATTCAGGGTCTGGGCGGGCCCGGCTCCCGCCATCCCTTAACCCCTCCCTGCCCGTCTTTGAAAGATTCGTCCATTCAATCAAATTTATTAATAAGAAGAACAATCACTATGGTATTCGTTAATCGCTTACTAGTCCTTCGATCGCACTTAGTGAGCGCTTACTGTGTGCAGAGCGCTGCACTGAGCCCTTGGAAAGTACAATGCAGCAATAAAGAGGATCAATCCCTGCCTACAACGGGTTTACTATGTGCCGAGCGCTGCTTTAAGCACTGGGGTTGATTCCAGGTAATCGGGTTGTCCCAAATGGGGCTCGCAGTCTTACAGAGGAGGTAACTGAAGCCCAGAGAAATGAAGTGGCTCGCCCAAGGTCACACAGCAGACAAGTGGCGGAGGCGGGATTAGAACCCACATCCTCTGACTCCCCAGCCCGTGCTCTGGCCACTGAGCCACGCTGCTTGAACGCTTACTGTGTACAGAGCGCTTGGGAGGGTATTCATTCATTCGGTCGTATTTATTGAGCGCTTACTGTGTGCCGAGCACTGTGCTAAGCGCCTGGGAGAATATAATAATAATGGTATTTGTTAAGCGCTTTTTCTGTGCCAGGCACTGAACTGAACGCCGAGCTGGACACAAGCAAATGGGGTTGGACAGTCCCTGCCCCTCCTGGGGCTCACAATCTCAATCCCCATTTTACAGATAAAGTTTGATGCTATTGATGTCTGTCTACTTATTTAGTTTTGTTGTCTGTCTCCCCCTTCTAGACTGTGAACCCGTTGTTGGGTAGGGTTTGTCTCTGTGGCCGTATTGTTCTCTCCAACCGCTTAGTACGGTGCTCTGCACACAGTAAGCGCTCAATAAATACGATTGAATGGATGAATAAGGTGAATGAGGCACGGAGAAGTAAAGTGGCTTGCTCAAGGTCACACAACAGAGAAGTGGCGGCGACAGGATTAGAACCCATGGCCTTCTGACTCCCAGGCCCGTGCAACAGACACATTCCCTGCCCACAGGGAAACCCCCTTTGGATTCCTCCGGAGACCCTATGGGTCCCGGGGGTCCGTAAGATTGGGAGGTCGGGGAATTTATTCCGCTTTCCAGGTGGAGAGGCCGAAGCTCCGGGAAGGTGGATGTTTGAGAGTCCACGGCAAACAGGGTGCCCCCGGGACAAACATTCATTAGTCTCTCACCCTTCCCCGGCCTGTCTTTTCTTTCCTTTCCTTTTCTTTTCCTTTTCTTTTCTTGCTTTGCTTTTTCGTTTTAGAGACAGCGGGGGTAACTCGGCAGTAAGCTGGTTAGGAAATTGGGTGTCGGCTGCGTCCTAAAGCCCGGGTCATCCCTTCCCAGATAAGTGGAAGAGGATTTGAGGCCAGAATCCCCTTCCTCTCCACCCTCCCTCTTCCCCTCCCTTCCACCTACGCCAGGGCCGCTTTTCTCTAAAAGAAAGAGCGGTTTAGTGGGCCTGGAGGAGAGGAGACTTGTATGTATATATCTATAATTTTAAATATTTATATGGATGTCTGTTTAGTTGTCTTGATGTCTGTCTTCCCCCCTAGACTGTGAGCTCGTTGTGAGCAGGGATTGTCTCCTTATTGCTGTATTGTACTTTGCCAAGCGCTTAGTACAGCGTTCTGCACATAGTAAGCGCTCAATAAATACGATTGAATGAATGAACTTGAGTCCGCCGCTGTGGATCGCGACTGCCCGTGCCTCTGTTTCCCCAACTGAAAAGCGAGGCGGGGGTAGGGGGGACACCTCCTTGACTTCTCCCAGGAGTACAGGAACGTTTTGGGGGTGCTTATACCTTCCCTGGGGAGATCCAAGATTCCAACAACTAAACTGGGAGCTCGTTGTGGGCAGGGATTGTCAGTCTTTATTGCTGCATTGTACTTTCCCAAGCGATTAGTACAGTGTTCTGCACAAGAGTAAGTGCTTAGCAAATACGATTGAATGAGTGAATGAACAAGAAGCCGATGCGGTCCAAAGGGGTGAGTCCGTGGAGAGAGGGAGAGCGGAAATAATCCTGGACTGCGGGAGGAGGAAGCCGGGAGAGAGAGACCTTTAACTTTCTACCCTGAAGAAAATGGTCCAGATCCATTGTCCGGGAGCGTCTCCACCTGAAGGACCCTGGAGTCCTAGAGTCCGGTAAGTCTCCTTCCAGATTCTGAGTCTCTGCCAGGGCCAGGCCTCCACCGCCACCCCCACTGCGGAGTTTGAGGTGGGGGAGTTCTGGGGGGCGGGGGGGAGAGGGTCTGCCCCTGTCAAGAATATTAAAAATAGGATTAAAATGAAAGGGAAACCTTCCTTTTCATTTCCTGCTCTATCCCAGCTAGGCCACTTGTGTGACTTTGGGTAAGTTGCTTCACTTCTCTGGGCCTCAGTGACCTCATCTGTAAAATGGAGATTGAGACCGGGAGCCCCACTTGGAACAGGGTCTGTGTTCATTCATTCATTTATTCATTCATTCAGTCGTATTTATTGAGCACTTACAGTGTGTAAAGCACTGTACTAAGCACTTGGAATCATACAGTGTAACAACAAACAGACACATTCCAGCCCACAGCGAGCCCACAGTATAGAGGGGAAGACAGACATTCATACAAAATAGATAAATAAATACATAAATAAGTTATAAATATGTAGATTAAATGTAGAAACATGTGCTGTGTCCAATCCTGTTTGCTTGTATCCACCCCAGTGCTCAGTACAGTGTTTGGCACAGAGTAAGCTCTTAATCATCACAATTATTATTATTATTAGTCACCCAGTCGGCCTCCTCAGCCCCCTTCCTCTCCCTTTCCCCTAGGGCCTTCGCCTTAGGCCCTTCACCTCCACCCTCGTTCTGTCTCGGTTCTGCTGGCGGGTGGCTCTCCAAGGTCCCGGGTGGGTTCTTAGGAACTGGGGGTTGTGTCCTCCCCTTGCTGTCCCCCCAAAACAAGTTTGTTCTCCCCCCGAGAATTCCTCCTGCTGGCTCAGGCCCTCTGCCGCCTCAGAAAAACAATGCCTTCTCCAGTCTCCTCCCCACGGGCTGCGAGAAACCAGACCAAGGCTCAGGGAGTGAGTAAATCAGGATCCTCTTCTTCTCTTAACATTTCCAACCTCCAGCCCAGAGGGTCTCCATGAAATCGTTGTGCTACTGCTATTTTTACCCCAAACGCATCTCACCTCACCCTCTATATCCATCCTCCTTCAATCTAACCTGGTTCATTCAATAGTAGGAACTTAAAACAGGTCTGGATATTCCGCACTTGTGATTTTCCCCACTTCGGTCTGTTCCCCCTGATTTCCTTCCCAACTGTTCTCTTGAGTTTCTAGACCTATCACTAACTGTATCTCCTCAGTTTCCTTCTCCTTCTTCTCCTTCTTCTCCTTCTCCTTCCACCTTTTCCTCCTTTTTCCTTCCCCTCCACCTACCCCTTCTCAGCCCTTCCCTTCTCCTTGTCTTCCTCCTCATCTTTCTTCTCCTTTCCCTTCACCTTCTCCACCGACTCCCTCTCCATCTCTCTCCCTCTTCCTTTTCCTCTTCCTCCCCCATTCTTCATCTGCCTTCTCCTTTTCCTTCACCTTCTCTAACTATACTCTCTCCATCTCTCTCCCTCCTCCTTGGCCTCTTCCTCCTTGCCTTCTTCATTTCTGTCTCCTTTTCCTTCACCTTCTCCACCTACACCCTCTCCATCTCTTCTCTCTCCTTCTCTTCCTCCTTCCCCGATTTACTCCCCCCGTAGACCCAGCTGGTTAGCTCTCCTAGCCTGATGGCTCTCGTAACAGGTGTTCATGAGCCCCTATTTTGCTCAGGTCCATGTGAGTGCCCAAGGGGTGAGATGCAAGGTCGGTCAGACTGCCCTGCCCCTAGGGCTTGCTGTAGAGGGTGATCTCCTTGGAAGGGGCATTTCCCGAGCAGGAAAATAACTTCTACCAGGCCAAGGAAGGAAACAGTTCTTCTAGGGATGATTCGCGGGAAGAACAGAACATTTTCCAAAGGGCCAACTGCAATAAAGATTGAGTGAATGGTTTTTATAAAGGTGGAGCAGTGAGCAGAGTTATGTGTTATTTGATCCTAAATGGCAGTACTTTTATTATTGTTAATAACCTGGGCTTTCCATTATCTAAAAGTGCTTAAGAGATTTCAAGACAAAGGAGATAACAGAAGCTATTTTTTAAAATGTCTGACAGTGCTACAGCATTAGCACTTGAAGTGCAAACATGGACCTTAGCCATGAAGAGAAAGTGTTTCTAAGGTGTTCAGCTATCTACTTCTTTAGCTCTTTTCTCCCTCTTTCCTCCCTGTTTACTACATGGTTTTTTTTTCATTAGAGTGTTTCTAAAGTGTTCAGCCATCTACTTCTATAGCTCTTCTATCCCCCTCACCTCCCTGTTTACTATGCTATTTTTTTCATTGGGGTGTTTCCCCACTAGCCTAGTCATCTTCTTCCTATTATTTTATTTTTCTCAAATGGGAAATCTTTCTGCTTACTAAATTTTTCTATGTCATTTTTGATGGGAGCTCCTGGGAAAAAAAAATTACCCACTTTTCACAGGGTGTTCAATGTTCTCTCTTCTTGAAACTCAAAGTAATAGGAAAACCCTTAGAAAATTTGAAGATGTATTTCCCGAACCAGTACACAAGAACATGACTTTATATACGTACGTACTCACACAAAACATAGACCCAGCACGTACACACTCCTCCCCTCTTACGGTGATTCAGTGAAAAAGGAACATTGGGCTGCGAGTCGTCGTCATCAACATCAGTGGTATTTATTGATTGCTTACGGTGTGCAGAACACTGTACCAAGTGTTTGGGAGAGTATAATATGAAGAGTTGGCAGAAACGTTCTCTGCCTAAAATGGGGTCATAAATTTAGGATTCTAGACCTCATTCTGCAGCTGAGAAAAACAGGATGGCTTAGTAGATAGAGCACGGGCCCGGGAATCAGAGGACTTGTGTTCTAATCCTGGCTGTACCACTTGTCCGCTGTGTTACCTTGGACAAGTCACTTCACTTCTCTGTGCCTCAGTTGTCTCATCCATAAATCGGGGGTTAAGATTGTGAGCCATCTCCATTTATATGGTAAACTCACTGTGGACAGGAAACATATCATGTGCTTCTGTTGTACCTTCCCAAGTGCATTACATTTAGTAGATGTTTACTGAGTACCATTCTTAGTTCTGTTAACTTCACCTATAATGTGGCTGAGCACTGTACTAAGCACTTAGGAGAGTTCAAAAGAGCTAATAGACATGCTGCCTAGGAACTCAGATTCTAACAGGGGAGATGGACATTGAAATTAATTTACAGATAGAAAGAAAGAGAAAGGGAGGATATGTATGTGAGTTACTGTCTAAAACTAATAGGGTATGCAAGGTATTTGTAAGGTATGTAGATAGAGGCTTCAGGAGGTTGTGAGGCATTAGTCAAGTTGTATAGAAGTGCTGAGGTGGAAGTTGGGAAGATATTGCCTAAAAAAAGGAGAAATTAATTGAGGAAGGGAGGAGATGTGATTTCAAGAGGGCTCTGAATATGGGGAGATGTGTGATCTGTTGGATTTGCAGTGGGAGGGACTTTCAGGTAGGGGGAAGAGATGCAGGACAGCAGAGAAAGGGAGAGATCAGCACTCCTGAAATAGTTTTGAGAGTCAGAAATCTCTTTGCAGATGACTCCCAATTTCCCCACTCATAAATAGGATAATTAATACTTGGTCTGTCTGTATCTGTTGCCAACTTGTTCATCCCAAGCGCTTAGTACAGTGCTCTGCACATAGTAAGCGCTCAATAAATACTATTGAATGAATGAATGATATGTAACTTTCCAGAATGTTTGAGGATAAAAAGAGATAAGAGATGTGTAAGCACTTTGAAAACATAATAGCAACCTTATTTAAGAATCAATCAGTATATATGGGTATTGCTCCTACATTAGCATTA
Source organism: Ornithorhynchus anatinus (assembly GCF_004115215.2). Taxonomy (NCBI): domain Eukaryota; kingdom Metazoa; phylum Chordata; class Mammalia; order Monotremata; family Ornithorhynchidae; genus Ornithorhynchus; species Ornithorhynchus anatinus. The sequence goes on along the minus strand of NC_041732.1, from coordinate 11,404,292 downwards.
CCCATATATACTGATTTACCCTTAATGTAGGAGCCAGAATTGGGCCTTGGCTACCTCAAAATCTTAGAAAGGTTTGAGATTAGAACTGTTCATCATCCTGGCATTTGAGAGTGCAACTCTGTATGAGTGACTTGAAAGGAGTAGGGGAAGAGTGGAATCAATCAATCAGTGGTATTTATTGAGCACTTATTATGTGCAGAGCACTGTTCTAGAGAAGCAGTGTGGTTTAGTGGAAAGAGCACGGGCTTGAGAGTCAGAGGTCGTGGGTTCTAATCCTGGCTCCACCACTTGTCAGCTCTGTGACTTTGGGCAAGTCACTTAACTTCTCTGTGTCTGTTACCTCATCTGTAAAATGGGGATTGAGACTGTTAGCCCCACCTGGGATAACCTAATAAACTTGTATCTCCTCCAGTGCTTAGAACAATGCTTGACACATAGTAAGTGCTTAACAAATACCATTATTATCATTATTATAAGTGTTTGGGAGAGTACAGTCCAAGAGAATTAGCAGACATGTGGGTTTATAGTCTAGAGGATAGCAGCCTCAAACTCTTTGTTGCTGGGAACCATAATAATGATAATGATAATAATAATGGCACTTGTTTAGCGCTTACTATGTGCCTAGCACTGTTCTAAGCCCTGGGGTCATTGCAGGGTAATCGGGGGGACAACGTCCCTGTCCCACATGGGGCTCACACTCAATCCCCATTTTACAGATGAGGTAATTGAGGAACAGAGAAGTGAAGTGACTTGTCCAAGGTCACACAACAGACAAGCGGCAGAGCCGGAATTAGAACCCAGGGCCTTCGGACTCCCAGGCCCATACTCTATCCATATCTTTCCTCTTCTGTTGCAGGCTGTCTGGCATTTCTGATTCTTGTCCCTGTAGCTTCTTATCTGCTGTCTGATCGTCATCGTTACCACACGTACTCACAGAATTGCTTAAATGGGGGAAGGTAGACCTGGAGCAATAGGAACCTAGCCCATGAAAAAGAAAAACAGATTCAGATTCCACAGTACAAAATGATCAATAGGAAAAACAACAATAATAATAGTAACAATAATAATTGCGATATTTGTTAAGCACTAGCTATGAAACAAGCACTGTGCTAAGCACTGTAATAAATGCAAGACAATCAGATCAGGCACAGTCTCTGTCCCACTTGGGACTCACTTACAAATTAAATATTACTTGAAGGGGGCAGATACTGGACACCAAACAATCTTCAGTGGGAAACTGCCACAACTGTCCCAGTATTCTAACTGTTGCAGAGGTGTGAACTCTTAAGGAGCCAGGGATTACGTCTAATTCCCTTCCATATATTTTTGTCCCAGGCCTCAAAACAGGGCTTTGCATAGGGTAGGCACTTAATAAATTTTATCGTTTTTATGGTATTTGTTAAGGTTATGTGCCAGGCATTATACTAAACATTGGGAATCGATACAAGCTAATCACGTTGGACCATAATATCATAGGCACCGGCACTACTGCTACTATTTGGACCGTTTGTTTTTGCCCGGGATGGCTACTTCTTGATACTCAGTGTTGTCTCCAGGATAACTTTCCAGTTAAGTCCATTCCCTTCTCCAAATCCTGCTGGTCGTGTAGACCCTAGTAGACTGGGCATGTGGATTTCAGAGAGTAGGTTTCTTTAATATTTGCACTCCTGAGAGCTCTAAAGGAGTGTAGGTAGCCAGTGACCATGAGAATTACCCACCCGAGGAACAAAGTGAGTCAAGTGGGTCGCTATCATTTTAACTTTTTGAGCTTTGACAATTTCCTTTTTCATCTGGATAAGCAAGAAAGTTCACAGCCAGGCTGGGTTTTTTATCCCTCCCCATTATGCTTTGACATTCTTTTGCAATATAAACAAGCTAAACAGCTGCTCGGGGTTTTGAATTTCCTGCAAAACTCACACAGCACAGTGGACTGTGAAGTATAGTTCTTCCTAGATGATTTCAGCTAGTCAGTCTTTTTGTAATTTGCTTGCATTTGAGGCTCTAAAAAGAAGGGTTAAAGAGCAAAATAAGGTGCTTGGGGACCACAGGGCAAGGATTTCTTCTCTGGAACACCCTCCTGCTCAGCGACTTGATGAACATAAGGTGGGATGTGAGGGGCAGGGGACGTTTGGGGGAGAGAGTGGGGAGATGAGGCGGCAACTGGTTTCAAGTTCCCCATCACACTTGGATTCCACGTCAGCTGGGTGGAAATCACTTCCTTTCCATATGATTGCCTGTTGAGATTCTGCTTTGAAATTTTTCCAGGGAAATAATCCCACTTCCTCCCTGTTCCTGCTCTTTTCCCTAGTCCAGTTCTCCCTGGTTCCTGCAACCTTCCTCTCTTCTCTTCCCACATCCTTAACTTATTCCTCTCGCTCCTGTTTCCCCTCACCCCATGCCCAGTCCAGCAACAGCAAGTTACCAGGTGGAGTTTAGCAGTGTTAAATAAATAAATCATTTTGAAGAATGTTGCTGATGATGGTGATGATGATGATGATGGTATTCATTAAGCGCTTACCAAGAGTCAAGCATTGTTCTAGGTGCTGAGGTAGATACAAGCTAATCAGGTCGGACAAGGTCCCTGTCCCACATGGGGCTCACTGTCTTAATACCCATTTTACAGATGAGGGAACTGAGGCACAGAGAAGTGAGGTGACTCACCTGAGGTCACACAGCAGACAAGTGGTGGAGCCAGGATCAGAACCCAGGTCCTTCTGACTCAGGCTCCATGCTCTATCCACTAGGCTGTGCAAAGAAGAGAAATAGAATTAAAGGAGAGGTGTGGAGGAGCCAGGAAGACATGGTCCAAACCTCCAACAGGTTCCAAGTCACCTGGGCAGAAATCTTTTCCTCTCAAAATAATTGCCGCTTGGATTTCAGCTTCTGCAAATTCCTTAGGGAAGCACCCCATCCCATTCTCTCCTGCCTCACCTACCCCCAGCCTAGTCCAGCTTAGTTCCTACAGTTCTTCTGTCTCCCTTCTGCACACCCCAAACTCACCCCCTCCTGTCTACCCATTACTCTCACATCCTCCCACATTCTATTTCTAGTTTTTTAACTTACCCCTGGCCATTTTGAAGCTTTATAGGTTTGAAACCAAGGCTGCTCTAGAATATTCTAATATCCCCTGGCAAACCAGTCGACCTCAGTGTCAGTTGGGGTTGGGGCACTGGTATGGGAGGGAAACAGCACGGTGTAGTGGGAAGCAGCATGATGTAGTGGATAGAGCACAAGCTTGGGAGTCAGAAGTCATGGGTTCTAATCCTGGATCCGCCACTTGTCTGCTGTGTGACCTTGTGCCAGTCACTTCACTCCTCTGTGCCTCAGTTACCTCATCTGTAAAATGGGGATTGAGATTGTGAGCCCTCTGTGGGATAGAGACTGTGTCCAACCAGATTTGCTTGTATCCACCCCAGTGCTTAGTACAGTGCCTGGGACATAGTAAGCACTTAAAAAATACCAGAATTATTACTATTATCATTAAAAGTGAACCCAACTTTTGTTCTAATGCTTGTGGTCCTTGAACTACCCCGGAGCAGGATCGAGTTAAGGTGGGAGAAGCTCAGTTAAGATTGTCCAATTTCAAACATACCATTTTGAATATTTCACACATTTTTATTCAGTATTCTTTGACCTTGGCTCTATCCAGATAAAAAATATAATCAGAGTCATTCTTAAGCATACAAATGAATGTTAGCACTTTCAGAATCTTTCCCAACCACTTTTAGTCTCTTTTCCTTTTTAAAACAATTTTAAAAAAAGAAAGCAAAGAGGCAGTGACCCTTGCACCAAAATAGCAAGAAATCTTCTCATTTCCTGAGTAAGAGGCCCTGAAAACTTGGCCTGAAGGGGCACAACGAAAGAATTGTTTGCAGTCGTACTTCTGGGGCTAGAGTAGCCAATAGGTCTTTGCTAGTTCTTGTTTCTGTGAACAAATTTTCCATCTGTGGTGAGTCCATGAAAACTCTGGTAAACCAACAAAACCAGTTAAGGTTTAACCTCTGAATGACTCCTTTACCACCGGAGAAGAGAAAAAGCCTTCCTGATTATCATTTCCAGGGTCACAGCTTGCAGAATTCTTTCTTAATGATTTTTGATTCATATTTCTTGATTTAGTTTGCCCACCAGGAACAGCTCTGCCTATTTTACCCTTAGAAAAAGGACTTATTTTCAGGCTGGTGTAATATTTGTAGGCTTTAGTGAACTTATCCCATTTATAAATGGGATAAATACCTTCAAAGGCTTTTTGAAAGCACATCTTCTCCAAGAGGCCTTCTCAGGCTAAGCCCCTTCTTTCCTCATCTCCCACTCCTTTCTGCATCTCCCTGACTTGCTCCTTTTGCCCTTCCCCCTTTCCAGCCCCAGAGCACTTATGTACATATCTGTCATTTATTTATTTGTATTGATGACTGTCTCCCCAGTTCTAAAATGTAAGCTTGTTTTGGGCAGGGAATATGTCTGTTTATTGTTGTATTGTATTCTCCCAAGCACTTAGTACAGTGCCCTGCACACAGTAAGCACTCAATAAATATGACTGAATGAATGAATGAAATGTGACTGTCACAGCAGACTGCAAAGGTAGTACGTGCTGATCCAGTCAGGTACTAACTCTGTTATAAAAGTAAAATAGATGGTCCATAATTTCATTCACATTACAAAAGGGCCTTCAGAAATGTTTAGGTCTAAACCTGTTGTGTCAGGTTTCTTGGATCACTTTTAAAATTTCTTTTGAACATGAATCTGTGCAGAACAAAACATTGATTTTCTATCTCCCAACATTGCCCACAGAATTGTGCTTACTGTTTTTCTCAACCACTGTGTACAAAACAGGGAAAATAAAAGGAAATTCAAAGTTTGTGTTCCTTGAAAGCATAGAGAGTTTGTTCTAAGGCTTCTCCGTGGTTTCTTTTCATTTGAAAACATTCCCAGGTCTTTAGAGATGCTGGCAAATACAGAAAATAGATAATTAATGAGACAATGGGATACTGGATGTCGCCTCCTGTCCAATGGGATTATCTGATGGCTAATTATGGACAGATTGTGATTAATGTGATTATGGATGGGATATTAATCTGATTCTCGGTTGATCTAGTTATGTTTTCGTCTGCTCCAAATGGTTAATTGGATTGGAGATAACAGAAAGCCAGCTTGTACCAGATTTTGCCACATCAGTGTGATGAAGTGTCTTTTGATCTGCTTGAGTTATGAACAATAAATTATTTACATCTTCTGGGGAAACTATCAGCTCAAACATCCCATTTAATTGCAAAGGCCTTTGAAGAGAGTAATACTCCATCCCATCCCTCTTAAGAAGCCTCATTCAGCAAAATGCCCATATTTGTCACCAAGAAAGGTGAGAAGAAAACCCTGGTGGACTAGTTTATTGGGAAAGAGGCATCACAGCGTGGGGTTGATTTTGCCTCGTGGGTTAACACAGGTTTATAGTCTTCATGTTTGTAGTCCCGTTTACGACATTTCCATGCTCAGCCTTTGGCTTTGCCCATGAAGAACTGATGCCAAAGCAATGTTTGCTATTTTAAAATTCTTTTCTAAAACTATGCTTCTCTCGATGACCAATGACTCCCTGAAGGAATCTACTCTCAGTCCCTACTGGTTGGAAATGTGGGGAAACATTGTGCAAATCCTTGTGTAATGTGCAATAGAGCTGTTGGGAATGCAATTCCATCAATTAATGTTTCAGTTGAGATTTATTGACTACCTACAGGGTGGTACAGAATCATCCATAGATACTACCCAGGGAATGTACGTGCACGTTTCATGAAGGTGAAAGATATCTATGCATTTTTAAATATCAACTCCCTTTGGCTCTCCATCCACCCTTACCAAGCCTGGGAAGCATGGAGCTGACTTGACTTTGCCAGCATACTCTGTTTCCATCAACCCCATGAACAGCCTGTGCAGAATATGAATATTTTAGCACAAGTATCTGAAGAAAATATAAAACTCATTTCCAAAAAGTCCAATAATCAGAATAACATTAGAGTGAAATCACAGAATTCTCCCACCCAAATATCTGTGCCTGGATATTCTGTCATAGGTTAGGATTTCGCCATCTGGTAATAATAATTGTTCTAATTATCAAAAATAAGCCAGGAAAGCTGCTTTACCAGGGAATGTGAGGGGCTTCGGTGGTGATTTTTCAAGGGTCTTCACTCAGGAAAAGAAATGGCATCACTTATTTCCCCTTTAGACTGTCAGCTCCTGGTGGGCAGGAAACATGTTTGCCAACTGTTGTACTCTCCCAAGTGCTTAGTACAGGGCTTTGCATGCAATAACTGCTCAATAAATACCATCGATTGATTAATTAATTGATATGAGGGAACTGATAGGTTCAAAGATAAATTTGGAGGTGCCACCATTAAATCATCTGTAGCTATTTTTAGAGAGGCGAAAAGAAAAGAGTCCAGTTGGCACATGCTATATAGAGATAGGCCTAAATTCACTGCTCTATTTAAAATAGACAAAACATCATAGTGGAAAGATTATTGGAAAAGCAAAGAAAATAGATTTTTAGAAATACCCAGTGGATCTTAGAACCAACCACCTTTTGAGGTCTAGTCAGCACAAATGAGGCGGAGTGGCAATTAATTCCCTGGTTAATTTGGGCTGTGAAAAAGTTGGATTTGAGAATTTAGGGTCCACAGTTTATTTTTCACCCTGATTTCTCTATCAATCAGTGGTATTTATTGAGTGCTTTCTGTGCCCAGCCCTCTGTACTAAACCCTTATCCTCACAGTTTAAATTTACCTCACCACTTTGCTTTTGCAGATAGGCCTGACCTAATGGTCCCGACAAAGATTAATGGGTGCGGGATGTGCCTTATACAGTAAAATGAACTTTAAGTTCTTAATAAAACATAATTTTTTTTGCCTTTCATCAACCACTTGCAACCTCCTGCTGTGCTTTCATTGTTGTTAAAGGAATAACAGCATGACAGTGCCAATATGGCCTAATGGAAAGAGTTTGGGGACTGGGAGTGAGGAGACCTGGGTTCCAATCCCAGCTCTGCCACTGGTTTAATATTCATTCATTCAATCATATTTATTGAGCGCTGACTGTGTGCAGAGCACTGTACTAAGCACCTGGGAAAGTGCAATACAACAATAAACAGTGACATTCCCTGCCCACAGTGAGCTTAATCATAATAATTATGGTGCTTGTTAAGCACTTACTATGTGTCAGGCCCTGTCCTAAGCCCTGGGGTGGGTACAAGCAAATCGGGTAGGATACGGTTCTTGTCCCACGTGAGGCTCACAGCTCAATCCCCATGTTACAGATGAGGTAACTGAGGTGCAGAGAAGTGAAGTGACTTGCCCAAAGTCACAGCAGACAAGTGGCAGAGATGAGATTAGCACCCATTACCTTCTGATCCCCACGCAAGGTAAATGATTAAACAAATGCCATGATAAATTCTTAAAATCTAACATTTTTCTATACCAGCAAGCATAATTTCCTCCTCTAAAGTGTGGCAGTTTGAAAAAGTAAAAGGAATCCAGTGGATATTGACTACTGCTTTTAAAGCCTTTGGGATTCCAGCCTTGTTCCCAACCCAATGAAAGAAGAGCTTTAATTAGTATTTTTGGTGTCACAAATCACGATGATTTACTTTGACTACATCAGGGTAGGCTTGCAGATTGTCAGCTCCTTGAGGGCAGGGAAATGTGTTTTGCTTCGGTTATTACTCTCTTAAGTGCTTAGAACAGTGCTTTACCCTTAGGAGGTGTACAGTAAATACTGTGGATCATTTGGAGACAAGGCAGGGGTCAGGTGATGTGTGCTTCCTTGAGTGACCAGGAAATCTCTACTGGATCGACAGCTGATAAATGGGCTTGTTAGCAACCTGCTCCTCCCTCACCTTCTATTGCCAACCTGTGTGGATTTGGGGGCAGTTCTGTGACCCTCCCAAGGGAGTCATCTTTCTAACCACTCGGGGTGATGTATTAAAAATAGCGTTGCTTAGTGGATAGAGCACGGGCCTGAAAGTCAGAAGGTCATGGGTTCTAATCCTGGCTCCGCCACATGTCTACTGTGTGTCCTGACCTTGGGCAAGTCTCTTCCCTTCCTCTGTACCTCTGTTACCTCATCTGTAAAATGGGGATTAAGAGTGTGAGCCCTATGTGGGACAAGGACCGTGTCCAACCTGACTAACTTGAATCTACCCCAGCGCTTAAAATGGTGGTTGGCACATAGTAAACGCTCAACAAGTACCATAATTATCATTATTATTATTGATGCCAGGGGCAGGCTGGGACGTGTGACCCAGCCAGTGATGATCTGCTAATGGCCTTCATTTATGAAGATGTCATTACAGGTGGTAAGATCCTACCCAAATGCCTTGAGAGAAGTTCGGGAACGATCCTTTGGTGATCCAGGATCATTCATTTATTCAATAGTATTTATTGAGTGCTTACTATGTGCAGAGCACTGTACTAAGTGCTTGGAATATACAAATCGGCAACAGATAGAGACAGTCCCTGCCCCTCGATGGGCTTACAGTCTAATCGGGGGATACAGGCAGATGAGAACAATGGCAATAAATAGAATCAAGGGGAAGAACATCTCATTAAAACAATGGCAAATAAATAGAATCATGGTGATATACATCTCATTAAACAAAATAAACAAAATAAATAGGGTGATGAAGATATATACAGTTGAGCGGACGAGTACAGTGCTGAGGGGGTGGGACGGGAGGGGGGAGGAGGAGAGGGAAAGGGGGGAGAAGAGGATTTAGCTGCGAAGAGGTGAAGGGGGGGGTAGAGGGAGCACAGGGAAAAGGAGGGAGCTCAGTCTGGGAAGGCCTCTTGGAGGAGGTGAGCTTTAACCTCCTCCCCTTGGAGGAGGTTTGAGTCTGGTGAGGGAGGGAATGGTGAGGGCACCTTTTCTAGACCCCCACCTCCCGATTCAGGGTGAGCAGTTGCCTCCTGAGCTAGGGCTGCTCAGACCTTAAGGATGTATCTGCTAGAAACAGTGTGGCCAGTGGAAAGAGCACGGTCCTGGGATTCAGAGGGCCTGGGTTCTAATTCCAGCTCTGTCATTTGTCTGTCGCGAGACTTGTGAAAGTCGCTTCACTTCTCTGTGCCTCAGTTCTCTCATCTGCAAATTGGGGATTCGGTACCTGTTCTCCCTCCTACTTAGACCACAAGCCCCATGGGAAACTGGAATATCTTACGTCTATCCCAACGCTCAGGACAGTGTTTGGCACAGAGTAAGTGCTTAGCAAATAGTGCAGTTATTATTATTAGGTGCTGCTGCTTCACCAGCAATTGAATGGGCAAAATCCTGACTTTTTTAAGGGTAAGGGTCTGGGGTATCCCATTGACATTAGTACATTTATTTCAATTGTGATGGTTTGTGCAGCCATCCACACTCTTAGATTGTAAAGCTTCCAAAGGGCAGGGATCTTGCCTACTCAACCCGCTAAACTCTTCCAAGGGCTTAGTACAAGTGCTCTGCACACAGTAAGTGCTCAATAAATGTTACTAATTAATTGACTGATCAATCCTGGACCGCTTGAGATCAGAAGCAAGCATTGCAAAATCGCCAGTAGGTATCATCTGCAAGACTCAAGCACCACTAATTTAAAAGGCGCATAGTATGAAGTCAACCTTTGGCAGGTACGTGGAAAAACTCAAATTTGTTTTTGAAAATTTAATTTCAGAATGCATGCTCTCTCGAGGCAGACTTATACACCCTCAGCCTGTTCAGTGATGCCTGCAGTGTGGCCTAGTGGAAAGAGCACAAGCCTGGAAATCAGAGAACCTGTTTTCTAATCTTGGTTCTGCCACTTGTCTGCTTTGTCAGCTTGAGCAAGTTACTTAACTTTTCTGTGCCTCAATACCCTTGTGTGCAAAATAAGTATTCAATACCTGTTTTCCCTCCTAGTTAGGCTGTGAGCCCCTTATGGAGGTTAATTATCTTCTATTTACCCCAGTGCTTAGTGCAGTGTGACACCTAGTAAGCATTTAATGAATACCACAAGTTGTTCTTTTTAACTGAATTTTTGATCAGTTACTCTTTCATTGGCCTCCTTTTTTTTTTCCTTTCCACTGCCCCACTCTTTAGCCAAGTGTTACTGGCTTTTTTTTAAGGGTACTTAATTGCTTTTCATGTACCAGGCACTGTACTAAGCACTGGGGTAGATACAAGGTAATCAGTTTGGACACAGTCCCTATCCCACATGGGGTCACAGTCTAAATCGGAAGGAGGAGAATTGAATCCTCATTTTGCAGATGAGGTAACTGAGACACAGAGAAGTTAAATGACTTGTCCAAGGTCACATAGCAGGCAAGGGGCAGAGCTGATATTAGAACCCAAGTCCTCTGACTTCCAGTACTCTTTCCACTAGGCCCTGCTGCTTCCCTGATTCTATCTGTTCTGTTTCTAAATGAACTTGTCACATGATGAGCTGATCCTAATAGTTTTAACATTATTGGATTTTGACAGATTAGTGCGCAAATCTCTTCAACTGTGGGTGTGGCTCCAAAATGAAGCTCTGGAGTTTATATCTTGATCAGCCTCCTGACACAGAAATTGCAGTAAGTGTTATGTGGGAGAGATCTCTATCCCAATTGCAATCTCCAAGCCCCAAAGCAGGCATTTAAACCCAAATTCACTCATTAATTGATTTTAGCTTGGGCAGTTTTTGTGTTTTCTTTATATTGTTGAAGATTTTCTCCCAAATTAAACCACATTACACTTCTTCCACCTGAGTTCTACAGCATTTGAATGAATATTCATCATATTTTGACCTGCTACTTTAAAATGAGATTCATTTATAGTCATATTATAACCCCACATTACCCACTTAAAAAAATTCCTTTCTAATGAGGAAACTAGGTCATGGTATCCTAATGAAATAATCCTGGATTATCATAGCTTGGAAGAAGCACCGTGGCCTAGTGGATAGAACATGAGCTGGGGAGTCTAAAGGATCTGGGTTCTAATCCCAGCTCTGCCACTTGTCTGCATTGTGAACTTGGGCAAGTCACTTCACTTCTATGTGCCTCAGTTATCTCAACTTCAAAATGGGAATTGAGACTGTGAGCCCCATGTGGGACAGGGACTGTGTCCAACCTGATTATCTTGTATCTACCCCAGGGCTTAGTACAGTGCTTGGCACATAGTAAGTGCATAGAAAACACTATAATGGTCTCTATGATTATAATAATTCATTTTCATAGTAATGACTTAACTGTCACCCTGATTTCTAAATATGCACTTTTAGTAGCCTAGTTTAAGTATTGTTTTATTCTTCTTTGTACTGATTATCTACAGAACGCTTGGCTCTGTTCGAGCAAAGGAGGATTGAGTTGATTCGATCGCTATCTGATTACACCTTATAAATTCCTAAAACAGTAACCCTACTTCCTTTGTGTAACCAGAGGTTTCCCTCCTGAAGCCAATTTCAATAAAAGTTTTGGCTTTCTAAAGGGCCGTGAAGGTTTTAATCTAATATCGGAAATAAAATCTACTATCAATCCTTTTCTGGTTCGAATTGACTAAGAAACCTATGAAGGGAATACAGGAAGTTGATCCAATCAGAATGATCTTTATTTGAAAGATACATTGAAAGATCTGAGTTAATTTGAGCAATGATTAACTAAACTATGATTGTCTTTTCCTTGCTGCATAGTTTTCTTGGCCGGCCTGCTGCCCATCCAGTGGAAAGAGCTCCGCTCTTGTAATCCAGGGACCGGGATTTCTAGTCTCACACCTGCCAGCTGGGCCATGCCACCATGGGTGAGGATTTAATATTAATATTATTATTACTAATAATGGTATTCATTAAGCGCTTACTATGTGCCAAGCCCTGGGGTAGATACGAGATTATCAGGTCCCACATGGGGCTCAGGGTCTTCTGGGGATGGACTGGGTAGGCTGGAGTGAGGGAAGAGGGTTGAGAGGATGCCACAGCTGCCCTCCCTGCTCCCATCCTCCTCTGGTTCTGTCTCCAAGCCTGAGGAAATCCCGGGACCTGAAGAAAAGCAGTGTGGCCTAGTGGATAGAGGACGGGCCTGGGAGTCGCAAGGACCTGGTTTCTGATTGCGGATCCCCCACTTGTCTGCTGTGTGACTTCGGGGAAGTCACTTCACTTCTCTCTGCCTGTTACCTCATCTGTAAAATGGGGATTAAGACTGTGAGCCCCATGTGGGACAGGGACGTTACCCAGCCTGATTACTTTGTATCTACCCCAGGGCTTAGAAGAGTGGCTGGCACATAGTAAGTGCTTAACAAATACCATTTTAAAAAAAGGGAAGGGACTGGCCTAACTACGAAACAAGGTTAAAAAATGCAGTGCCTCAAGGCGGGAGTAGAAGGGGAGACCAGGGGATGGGGAGGTTGGATTTGGCATGGGTTGTTCATTCAATAGTATTTATTGAGCGCTTACTATGTGCAGAGCACTGTACTAAGCGCTTGGAATGAACAAGTCGGCAACAGATAGAGACAGTCCCTGCCATTTGATGGGCTTACAGTCTAATCGGGGGAGACGGACAGACAAGAACAGTGGCAATAAATAGAGTCAAGGGGAAGAACATCTTGTAAAAACAACGGCAACTAAATAGAATCAAGGTGATGTACATTTCATTAACAAAATAAATAGGGTAATGTTGGGAAACCCATGGGAGCTCTGAGGAAATGGAGAAACAATTTGAAAAGCTGTGATGTTGAGGAGAGAAGGGAAAGAACAGGTAAAGGAGGGGAGAGGAGAGCAGTTCAGGAGAAGCTTAGAACAGGGAGAAGGTGAAAATTCCCAGGAATTTTCAGTGAAGGTTGCTGCTGTTGACCAAGAAGAAAAGGAGACTAAGCAGTCTCTTCATCACTCCTCTTTCTCTCTGATGATGTGTCACTGCCACGACAGCTGCGGGGATTCTCCCACCATTAGCAGGATCCTAATGGCTTCTGCTTTATGCTTTTCAGGCGTTGGGGTGGAATCCTGAAAAGTAAAATGGAATCCTGAGAATTTCGACAGTCCTACCTCGACTGGGACATCAACGCTCTGCTCACAGTATGCGCTCAATAAATGCGATTGATTGATTGATCACTTTAAGTCAGTGAAGATGGGAAATATCGAATGTCTAATGTTTACGCACCTGCCATTCCCCAAACTCTGAAGTTTCCGCCAGCGCTGAACTGTGACTCCCTCCAAAGTGGTTGAACTGAAATCACGGAGATAAAGTTGTTAGCAGGCATTATCAGAGATGAGCTCACTCTCTGTCAAATCTTTATTAAGCACCCTCAAGGTGAATAGCACTGTACTCAGCACTTAGGTGGAAAGAACCTTGAAGAACAGGCACAGCCAGTCCCTAGGGCTTATAATTTAATAAAAGATATGAGATTGATAAGTTTAGTGTCAATATAAATATATTCAAACAGATACAATATTTAATAATAAAATGAGAGGGAAGAATGGATCAGATTGGGGACATGTCTACCAAACCTGTTGCATTGTACCCTTCCAAGTGTTTAGTACAGTAATCTGTATACAGTAAACACTCGATAAACACTAATGATTGATTGATCGATTGGGGTGATTAATCCAGTATGGGCCAAAGTATAGTCGGCAGGAATAGGGGAAAAAGAAAGACGCATCTGACCTGCCAGTTGATTCTATCTGGCCGCCACCATGTCCACAAAGATAAACATATAATATCATCATTGCAAATGAGAATTCAGGAATCAAGTTTATTAGCACGTCGAAAGTGTTGTTTATTTGGGTGAAAATTACATGAACGGTCATTTTATGCAGTAAATATCAAAACAGCTTTATTGATAAGACACTATAAATGCCTAATATTTAATGAGTGGTATTCTCAACCGCTTTCAGCATGTTAAGGGGCCCACCTGCCCAAATTATTGCCTACCCCTGGGGTAGGTGGTGAAAGCATCTGGGAAGAGTTGGATTTTCAGGGCAGAGGCTAGGCAGAGGCGGCCTTAAGCGATGTTTGTTGAAGATGCCTCTTGGTATCGGCAGAGGAGAGGGAGCACCTGACTAATTTAGAGTTTCTTCCAGATACATGAAAACAGATGTTTTGGCTTTGAAAAAATGGACCTGGCTGACTATTTCTGGGAACTGTGAAATGGTTACTTTCCTGGGGAAAGGTCGTGCCTTCAGAATCTCCAGCCTGCTGGGGTCTGAACAGATCTCTGGGGCTGAAGTTGTTCAGTGGGGAGGTGCCCTAGTGATTACCTAATAGTAAAGTGTTTTATAATTCCTCGTTAAAATAACATTACTCACTTGTATCTGGAAGAAGCACCTTCCAAGAATAGTATTAGTGGCAGGGTGGAGTGTGTCTGGATCTGACCTTGCTGTTATGGCCTGAAAGCTTTAGGTCATCCTTAGAGTAACTTCTCAAGATCTGATCTCTTCCCCCCATCTCATCTTTCTACTTCCTCCCTCTGCACTAAGAAAGTGAAGAATCATGCAACTCGGTTACGGTTACGATTTAACACCTCTCACATTCACTGGGCGCTCACTGTACGTTCGTATATCAAAATTGGTTTCTGCCTCTAGGCAGAAAGCTCATTACAGTCAGGGAACGGGTCTGCTAATTCTTTTGTATTGTACTCTCCCAAGAGGTTAGTACAGTGCTCTGCACATAGTGAGAGCTCAGTAAACGTTATTGATTGATCGCCTCCCAGGGCCTCTTTCCTAAAATCCCCTCATTCTCTTGGCCAGGGATGGGATGAGATGCGATCCAAAACGATAAGCCTTTCCAAGGGTTTAGGCCGGCTAAGAGTGGAAAGGAATTCTAAAGACAATGTCCATCCCTGAAACACATTCTGAGTCTGGCTCCCGCCCTGGGAGGATGACAGCTCGGCATCTTAAGCAGGAGGCCTGATATTATTTGCTCGGAGACGGGAGAGAGGTCTAGGTGACTGAGGCCCAAATCCAGTTCAGCTCTTGAAGTTACACTCATCACCCTGAATTACACTTGGAAGCCACGGGGGCAGCTGGGAGAGTCGGCAGTGTATTAAACATGCTTCATGTGGCTGCCGACACTTGGAAGTGGAGATAAGAGGTGGGAGGACTGGGTGGTAGGCAGGGGAAGAGGTGGTAGGGTAGAGCTAACTAATACTCTCCCAGCAATATTTGAGTACAGTCATTTAGGTGGGAGAGATTTATTTGTTGCAATAGCATTTTAGGGATTAGTTTGGGCAAGAAGGAAGGGCTGAAAGCATGGCTCTTCCACCTTTGCTCTTTTCCTGCTCTGTGACCTTGGGCAAGGCACTCAACTTTTCTGTGCCTGTTTCCTCACCAGTAAAATTGGGATTAAATACCTGTTCCCCTTCCCTCTAATAATAAGGATGGTATTGGTTAGGCATTTTATTATCTGTCAAACACTGTTTTAAGTGCTAGGGTAGATACAGGTTATTCAGGTTGGACACAGTCCCTGTCTCACATAGAGCTCACGGTCTTAATCCCCATTTTATAGATGAGGTAACTGAGGCACAGAGAAGTAAAGTGACTTGTCCAAGATCACACGGCATACAAGTGGTGGAACCGGGATAGGAACCCAGGTCCTTTTTACTCCCAGGCCCGTGTTTTATCCACTAGACATGCTGCTTCTTATACTGAAGAGCGTGAGAGAGAAGAGCGTGGCTCATTGGAAAGAGCACGGGCTTTGGAGTCAGGGCTCATGAGTTCGAATCCCAGCTCTGCCACTTGTCAGCTGTGTGACTGTGGGCAAGTCACTTAACTTCTCTGTGCCTCAGTTCCCTCATCTGTAAAATGGGGATTAAGACTGTGAGCCCCATGTGGGACAACCTGATTCCCCTGTGTCCACCCCAGCGCTTAGAACAGTGCTCGGCACATAGTAAGCGCTTAACAAATACCAACATTATTATTATTATTATTATTACTGTGAGCCCCTATGGGACAGGGACTATGTCTGACACGATTGTCTTGCATCTACCACAGCTCTTAGTATGGTGCTTGGGACATAGTAAGCACTCAGTAAATACCACTAGACTTTGAGCTCGTTGTGGGCAGGAATGTCACTTTTATTGTTGTATTGTACTTTCCCAAGCACTTAGTATAGTGCTCTGCCCCTAGTAGTGCTTAATAAATATGATAGAATGAACAATAACTAATAATGATAATCATAATAAAAATTTCAAGGGTCATTGCATAGAGCATAGAGCACAGGTCTGGGAGCCACAAGGTCATGGGTTCTAATCCAGGCTCTGCCACGAGTCTGCTGTGTGACCTTGGTCAAGTCTATTCACTTCTCTGGGCCTCAGTTGTCTCACCTGTAAAATGGGGCTTGAGACAAAGAGCTCCAAGTGGGACAGGAACTGTGTCTAACCCGATTTACTTGTATCCACCCCAGCGTTTAGTACAGTGCCTGGCACAAAGTAAGTGTTTAACAAATGCTGTTATTATTATTATTACTGTTGTGTCCAGTGGGTTCTTTCTGTGGTCTCCACCGCAGCAGGGAAGAAAAGGTGTTTTGCTGCTGTCAGAGTATACAGATGATGATGGTATGTGTTTAGCACTTACTATGTGCCGAGCACTATTCTACATGCTGGGGTAGATACAAGGTTAACAGGTTGTCCCACGTGTGGCTCAGTCTTCATCCCCATTTTACAGATGAGAGAATTGAGGCCAGAGAAGTGAAGTGACTTGCCCAAATAATAATAATGATGTTGGTATTTGTTAAGCGCTTACTATGTGCCGAGCACTGCTCTAAGCGCTGGGGTAGATACAAGGTTAACAGGTTGTCCCACGTGGGGCTCAGTCTTCATCCCCATTTTACAGATGAGGTCACTGAAGTCCAGTGAAGTGACTTGTCCAAATAATAATAATAATAATATTGTTGGTATTTGTTAAGCGCTTACTAGGTGCAGAGCACTGTTCTAAGCACTGGGGGGATACAGGGGAATCGGGTTGTTCCACGTGAGGGTCACAGTCTTCATCCCCATTTTCCAGATGAGGGAACTGAGGCCCAGAGAAGCAAAGTGACTTGCCCACAGTCACCCAGCTGACAAGTGGCAGAGCCGGGATTGGAACCCTTGACCTCTGACTCCCAAGCCCGGGCTTTTTCCACTGAGCCACGCTGCTTCCAATACTGATGCTACTGATGCCCGTTTCTTTGTTTGTGCTGCCTATCTCCCCCATTCTACACTGTCAGCCTTTTGAGGGTTAGGGACTGTCTTTGTTGCTGAGTTGTACTTCCCAAGGGCTTAGCACAATGCTCTGCACACAGTAGGCGCTCAATAAAGAAGACTGAAGGAACGGAAGGACCCTGCGTCCCGTTACATCTTAAGGGAAGCAGCATGGCTCAGTGGAAAGAGCCCGGGCTTGGGAGTCAGAGGTCATAGGTTCGAATCCCGCCTCTGCCACTTGTCAGCTGTGTGACTGTGGGCAAGTCACTTCACTTCTCTGTGCCTCAGTTATCTCATCTGTAAAATGGGGATGAAGACTGTGAGCCTCACGTGGGACAACCTGATGACCCTGAATCTCCCCCAGCGCCTAGAACAGTGCCCTGCACACAGTAAGTGCTTAACAAATACCAACATTATTAGAGAAACAACGTGGCTCAGTGGAAAGAGCCCGGGCTTGGGAGTCATAGCTCATGGGTTCGAATCCCGGCTCCGCCACTTGTCAGCTGTGTGACTGTGGGCAAGTTACTTCACTTCTCTGTACCTCAGCTAACTCATCTGTAAAACGGGGATGAAGACTGGGAGCCTCACGTGGGACAACCTGATGTGACTGTGGGCAAGTCACTTCACTTCTCTGTGCCTCAGTTATCTCATCTGTAAAATGGGGATGAAGACTGGGAGCCTCACGTGGGACAACCTGATGCCCCTGTATCTCCCCCAGCGCTTAGAACGGTGCCCTGCACATAGTAAGCCCTTAACAAATACCAACATTATTACTCTTATTATTTCTGTCCCCTGGAGGAGAGGAGGACGTCGCGGGCCCCTGTTGCGGCGTGGCTCAGTGGGAAGAGCACGGGCTTGGGAGTCAGAGGTCATGGGTTCGAATCCTAGCTCTGCCACTTGTCTGCTGTGTGACTGTGGGCAAGTCACTTCACTTCTCTGTGCCTCAGTGACCTCATCTGTAAAATGGGGATGAAGACTGTGAGCCCCACGTGGGACAACCTGATTCCCCTGTGTCTACCCCAGCGCTTAGACAGTGCTCTGCACATAGTAAGCGCTTAACAAATACCAACATGGAGAAGCAGCATGGCTCAGTGGAAAGAGCATGGGCTTTGGAGTCAGAGGTCATGAGTTCGAATCCCAGCTCTGCCACTTGTCAGCTGTGTGACCGTGGGCAAGTCACTTAACTTCTCTGTGCCTCAGTTACCTCACCTGTAAAATGGGGATTAAGACTGTGAGCCCCACGTGGGACATCCTGATGCACACATCCTGATTCACCTGTGTCTACCCCAGCGCTCAGAACAGTGCTCGGCACATAGTAAGCGCCTAACAAATACCAACATTACTATTGCGGGGCTCCCGTGCCCTTTGCCCTACTCCCGGGCCCGGCTAATCTGCCCGGCTGCGGCCGCGGTTACCGCCCCGCCTCCGGATTGGCCGCGGGGCCGGCCAATGGGGAGGGAGGATTCGGGAGCCGCTTTTTCTTCGCGGCTCCGCTCGCCGCCTCCTTCGGGGATCTCGCGAGAGTTGGGGTGGAGGGGCCGGCAGGAGAAGGGGGCAGGTCGGGCCCAGGCGGTGGCGGCGGCGGCCATGATGATCCGTGCGGCGGCTCCTCAGCGGCTCCGGCGGGCGGTGAGTGCGGGGCCTCGGAGGGCGGGCCAAGGGCACCGACGTGCAGCCGACAGGACCCCCGGTTGGGGCGGGCCGGGCCCCGCGGCCCTCCTCCCCTCCCCCGCCGAGGCCTAAGCACCAGCGGGGCCCAGGACCGGCCCCCTTCCCTTCCCTTCCCTTCCCTTCCCTTCCCTTTTCCTGCCATGCCCGGCCGCCCCCCCGCAACAGCCCGCGCTGGCCAGTCACAGGCCATGGAGCCTTTCTCCACCTCCCCCCTCCGGATCACCTTGGCTAAGTCGCTTCACTGCTCTGGGCCTCACTTACCTCCTCTGTCAAATGGGGATTGAGAGTGGAAGCCTCATGTGGGACAGGGATTGGGTCCAACCTGATTACTTTGTATGCGGCCCAGCGCTTAGAACAGTGGTTGGCACTCAGTAAGCGCTTAAATACCATTATTATTATCATCGTTATCATTATTATTCCCTTCTTTCCCCTACTCCTCCCTTTTCTCCCTTCCCTCTCCCTCTTTCTTTTCTTTCCTTTTTCTTTCGTCCCCTTTTCCTTCCTTCCCTCCCTTTTTCCTCCCTTTCTTCCCCTTTTCCTTACTTTCTTCCCGTTTCCCTTCCTTTCATTTTTTTCCTTCCCTTTTCCTTCCCTCCCTTCTTTCTTCCATCGCTTTTTCCTTCCTTCCTTTCCCTTCCTTTCCTTTTCCGTTCCTTCCCTTTTCCTTCCTTCCCTCCCTTTTTCCTTCCTTCCCCCTTTCCTTCCTTCACTTCCTTTTTACCTTTTTCCTACCTTTCTTCCCCTTTCCTTCATTTCTTCCCTCTTCCCTTCCTTCCTTCCCTTTTTCCTTCCTTCCCTCCCTTCTTTCTTCCTTTCCTTTCCCTTCCTTCCCTTTTTCCTTCCTTCCTTCCCTCCCTTCTTTCTTCCTTTCCTTTCCCTTTTTCCTTCCTTCCCTTTTTCCTTCCTTCCCTTTTCCTTTCTTCCCTTTTTCCTTCCTTTCTTCCTTCCCTCCTTCCTTCTTTCCCTCCCTCCTTCCCCAGCATAATGACCTCCCATCTCTTCCCAAGCAGAACCCAAGTAGCCCAGACTCCCTAATGGGTGCCTCGTTGTGGGGTCAGCTCATACCTCTCTGGCTTACAACCTGTCTGACTGGTTGTTTTCTCCTTCCAGTCTCACCTCAAGTTGCTGTAACATTAATAGTAACAACAGTATTAAGCATTTACTCTGTGTCAAGCATGCTTAAGTACTGGGGTAGATACTAGTTAATCAAGTTGGACACAGTCTCTATTCCACATAGGGCTCATAGTTTTAATCCCCATGTTACAGATGACATAATTGAGGCACAGACGAGTTAAGTGACTTGTCCAAGGTCCACAACAGGCATGTAGCAGAGCCGGGATTAGAACCAAGGTCCTTCTGACTCCCGTGCCCATGCTCTATCTGGTAAGCCACCCTGATTCCCAGAAGATGGAGTAAAGCATTCCATATATGACAATAATAAGAACATTCTCAATAATAATAATGGTATTTAAGTGCTTACTATGTGCCAGGCACTCTACTAAGCACTGGGGTGGATACAAGAAAACTGGGTTGGACACAGCCCCTGTCCTACATGGGGCTCAAGGTCTCAATCCCCATTTTACAGGTGTGGTAACTGAGGCCCAGAGAAGTGAAGATACTTGCCCAGGGTCACACAGCAGACAAGTGATGGGGGCAGGATTAGAACCCATAACCTCCTGACTCCCAGGCCAGTGCCCTGTCGACTCCACCATGCTGCTTCTCATTACATCGAGGCTCAACAGTAAAGAAGTTCAAATTTCCTGTAGGTAAAATTGAATTGGCAGCCTTGGCCCCATCCCCTTCTGGAAACATTATCAAACCTCGGCTTCACTGACAGTATCCTGTCCTGGTTCTCCTCCTGTCTCTCTTTGGCCGCTCATTCTCAGTTCTCTTTTGTGGGTCTCCTCCTCTGTCTTCCACCCCCTAACTGTGAGAGTCCCTCAAGGTTCAGTTTTGGGTCTCCTGCTATTCTCCCATCCTCTCCTACTCCCTTGGAGAACTCATTTGCTTCCATGGATTCAACTACTTACCTCTTTGTGGATGATACCGGAGTCTACATCTACCAGCCCTGATCTCTGTTCCTCTCTGCAGTCTCGCATTTCCTCCTACCTTCAAGACGCCTCTACTTTGGATGCCTTCCCGTCACTTCAAGTTTAACATGTTCAAAACAGAACTACTTATCTTCCCACACACACTTTGTCCTTTCCCTGACTTTCCCATCACTATAGACAGCATCATCATCTTTTCTGTCTCACAAGCCCTTAATCTTGGCATTATCCTTGACTCTTCTCTCTCATTTGACATAGATATTCATTCTATCACTAAGTCCTGTTGGATTCAACTTCCAACTACATCGCTAAAATCTGCCCTCTCTTCTCCATCCAAGCTGCTATCACGTTAATCCAAGCACTTATCCTATCCCACCTTGATTACTTTATCAGCCTCCTTACTGACCTCCCTACCTCCCGTCTCTCCCCACTCCAGTCCATACTTCACCCGGCTGCTCGGATCATTTTTCTACCAAATCATTCAGTCCCCGTTTCCCCCATTCCTCAGGAACCTCCAGTGGTTGCCCGCCCACCTCCACATCAAACAGAAACTCCTTACCATCAGCTTTAAAGTACTTAATCATCTTGTCTCTCCTACCTCACCTCACTATTCTCCCTCTACAACTCAGCCCACACACTTCACCCCTCTAATGCCAAGCTATTCACTGCACCTCGGTATTGTCTATATCGCCGAAGACCTTTCACCCACGTCCTGCCTCTGGCCTGGAATGCCTTCCCTCCTCAAATCCGACAGACTGACTCTCCCCACCTCCCAAGCTGTACTGAAGGCACATCTTCAAGAAACGTTCCCTGACTGAGCCTTTTTTTCCTTTTCTCCTTCTCCCTTCTGCATTGCTCTGACTTTCTCCTTTTATTCATCCCCCCTTCCCTGCCCCATATCCCTCCTTGTGCGTATCCAAAATATGTCTGTCTCCCCCTCTAGACTGTAAGCTTGTTGTGGGCAGGGAATATGTCTGCTTATTGTTATACTGTACTCAAGTGCTTAGTACAATGCTCTGCATACAGTAAACAATCAAATGTGGTTGATGTAATGGCCCGGAGTTTTTCGAATTAGGAATGAGGCAATGTATGGACTGTCATCAGAAGAGTTTGACGACCTTTGTACCGATTGACTTTCCTGACACCTCAGTGGATTGAAGCTTTGCTTTGTTCCAGTGGGATCTGAAGCCAGGTTGTGGAGAAATGGTGGGTCAGGTGGTTTCTGGCCCCTATCCAGTTAAACTGGATTGGTTCAGAGCGTTTTCCCATTTATACTGAGACGTTAAAAGGAGGGAAAACAAGCTGCTTTGCTAATAATGTTTATCGTGGTATCTCCAGACCCCTGCTCATTCTCCTGCTCTCATCTTAAAGTAAAATCCAAGCCTTTTGTTCTTAGCTTCTCTTCACCTCTGTCACTGTTCCTTCTCCCTACAGGAACCCCCAAAACCATGACAGATGTTGGGAAACCCAGGGGAAAGTAAAGTCTATGATATGCTTTTCTAAGTGGAACAGGTGCCGAATTTTCATTATGAGAGGGGTTGGGAGAGGCATAAGGAAGTGGGATTTAAGGGGCCATTGAAACAGGGAAAGGCACAGGCTTCAAACAGCTAAGAGACCAGAAATCCACCTTTTGGAATTTTTCAGCCCTGATTGGCAACCCTCAGGTCTTGTTGGAGACCTGGAGTGGATAAGACTGGGGGTTCAGCTCCCAAAGTTATTTCCCTGCCCACTGGAGTGGGCAATGAAATAATTATAACCATGAAAAATAAGAAGTCTTATAGGAGGCTGTGTAGGAAGAAGGCAAGATTTGGCAATTACTAGGTGGTAAGCGAAGGGGAGAGGATGATTTTGGAAAATTTTTGTAAAGTTTAGCTGTTGGAAAAATGGCTGGCCAGATTTTGTATGTTCCAGAATAACAGAATAACACTTCTGTTAAATTTGTCAGAAGAGTTGGTGTTAACTAATCTGTTGGGAGTAGTCCATAGGAATTTGACCTTGGATGATTATTTTTAAATTTGGAAGCTAGAGTACTCCACAGTACTCATTCATGACTTATGCCCTAGATAAATTTAAATGCTCCTGGAGCGTGTTCAACCAATCAGTCAGTCGTATTAATTCAGCGCTTACAGTGTGCAGAGGACTGTACTAAGTGCTTAGGAGAGAGAAGCAGCGTGGCTTAGTGGACAGAACACAGGCCTGGGAGTTGGAAGGATCTGGGTTCTGATTCCGGCTCTGGCACTTGTCTGCTTTGTGACCTTGGGCAAATTCACTTTTTCTGTGCCTCATACCTCATCTGTGAAATGGGGATTAAAACTGTGAATCTCATGTGGGACAGGGATTGTGTCCAGTCCAATTTGCTTGCATCTACCCTAGTGCTTAGTACAGTGTCTGACACGTAGTAAGCGCTTAAATACCACAGTTATTAGAAATAGCATGGTCTAGTGGATAACGGGCCTGGGAGTCCGAAGGAACTGGGTTCTAGTTCTGGTTCTGCCACTTGTCTGCTGTGTGACTTTGGGCAAATCACTTAACTTGTCTTTGCCTCAGTTATCTCATCTGCAAAATGGGGATTAAGACTGTAACCCCTATGTGTGACATGGACTTTGTCCAACCTGATTAGCTTACATTTACTCCAGCACTTAATATAATGCCTGGTACATAGTAAGTGCTTAACAAATACCGTAAAATAAATATTCCCCATTCCTCAGGAACCTCCAGTGGTTGCCTATCCACCTCCACATCAAACAGAAATTCCTTACCATCAGCTTTAAAGTACTTAGTCACCTTGGTAGTCATGTTCCCTGCCCACAACAAGCTTATAGTCTTGAGGAGGAGAATGTTCAAATAGCTGTGAGAAATTGTAAGCTTCTAAAGAGCTAAGATCTTACCTACCTATTGAACTGTATTCTCCAAAGTGCTTAGTACAGTCTTCTGCACAGAGTTAAGCACTCAGATAAATGGATAATTGTATTTTAGTGCTTGCAGTATGCAACACTACTAAGTACTGGAGCAGATAGAAGATAATCAGGTCAAATACAGTCTCTGACCCACACGGGGCTCCCAATCTTAACAGGATGGGAGAACGAATATTTTATCCCTATTTTACAGATGAAGAAACTGAGGCACAGAAAAGTTGAGAGACTTGCTCAAGGTCACTTAGCTGGCAAGTGGCAGAGCCAGGATTAGAACTTGAGTCTCCTGACTCCCCTGCCGGTGCTCTTTTGACTAGGTCACATTGAGCAATGGGGAGGCCATTTCCAAAATGGGAAAAAAAACCCCAAATCCTCTGACTTTATGCCATAATGACTTACTCTGATATCGTCGCTATAGTTCTTTTCTGCTCTCGGAAAACTTAAGGGAATGTTTGGCAAAGAGGGGGCGCATCTTTCCTGTAGGTTAATGAAGCCGTTAAAAACCAGGTTAGGAATGGAAATAATGATTAAGAGGAAGCAGCGTGGCCCAGAGGAAAGAATGTGGGGTTGGGACTCAGGAGATCTAGGTTCAAATCCCAGCTCTGCCATTGGCTTGCTGTGTATCACTTACACTTTGTAAGCATCAGTTTTCTGACCAGAAAATGAGGATAAAATACCTGCTGTTAGATTGGGAGCCCTATAGGGGACAGGACTATGTCTGATTTGTGTCTATTGTGTGGTTAAATATAAAAATCACTTTTCCTCAGTTTAAAATACAGAATTTAAGTTAAATTGAGTAATTGATTTTAAACTTCTTTATTGCTAGTGGCAGCATTTAATGAAGATGAGAAATATAACAAAATATCAAATGGACAGAAATTGTAATGTTAAGAAATGCCTAACTTATTTCACGTCAAAAATTTGCCAGCCCTTGATGGGCACCAAAGCTGGCAATATCATTTAAGGAGCTCACTTGGTTTTCTCTCCAAATATCACCCAAATGCGCCTTGTGGGCAGGCAATGTGTCAGCCAACTCAGTTGCATCGTATTCTCCCAACTACTTAGAACAGTGCTCTGCCCAACAGTGCTCTGCCCACAGTAAGCACTTAATAAATACAACTGATTGAAATTTGCTCCCTTTCTCTTCAAAAAAAAAAAGAAAAGAAAAGAAAACTGGATGTGGAATACAGAGCTCAATTCAATGTAAATGCTTAACTTCTGACTCTGACAAATAGGCTGATACCTGCAGATTCCTTCACGCCACTCACGTGGCTTATGACATTCTCTATCCATCCTTTAGAAGTTCGTCTTTGGCAGAGAGTAGATTCCTAAACTCAAAATGACCCTGAAGGTATTGATTCATCTTCTGGATTAAAACCTTTCATTGGTACCTCCCGTTTAATCATTTGATCACTTTCAGGTTTAGATTTCCATCCTGCCAAAGATGACCACTGATTCTTGTTCCTCTTCTATTTGCTCTTGCAGTTACTTATTGGTTCTTTGTGGCTCAGTGGAAAGAGCCCGGGCTTTGGAGCCAGAGGTCATGGGTCCGAATCCCGGCTCCGCCACTTGTCAGCTGGATGACTGGGCAAGTTACTTCACTTCTCTGTGCCTCAGTTACCTCATCTGTAAAATGGGGATGAAGACTGTGAGCCCCACGTGGGACAGCCTGATTCCCTTGTGTCTACCCCAGCGCTTAGAACAGTGCTCTGCACATAGTAAGCGCTTAACAAATACCAACATTATTAGGAATTAGTGGTATTTATGGAGCGCTTACAGTGTACTCAGCGCTGGGGAGGGTACAGTACTCTGCATTAAGCCCATGTTAAAGGATGAGATGATCGGTAATAATAATTGTGGTATTTGTTAAGCACTTTGTGCTAGGCTCTGTACCAAGTGCTGGAGTAGACCAGTGAAGAGTGAGGGACAAAAAGACTGTCAGTGCTTTGTGGTAAGCCATGGTTTCTTTTGGATCTCAACTCCAGTTCTGGGAATTGACCACCAGTTCTAGAATCAACTGAAGCCACAGAATAGGTTTGGTATAGTTTTTGTCTGTCTGTCTCTCCCCTGATTAATCTGTAAGCCCGTCAATGGGTAGGGACTGTCTCTATCCGTTGCCGATTTGTACATTCCAAGCGCTCAGTACAGTGCTCTGCACATAGTAAGCGCTCAATAAATACTATTGAATGAATTAATGAATGGTATTTACTAAGCCCTTATATCATGCCACGGACAGTCGTAGTCATTGAGGTAAATATAAGATGAGATCTGACATAGTCCTGTCCCACATGGGCCTGTCAACTTTTGGGAAAGGTGGGCAGCTTTAGTTACCCTGCCCCGTCCCTTGGATCGGCAACAGGATCGAAGGGGGAATCAAAATGGCAGCTCCACTTTTTGTCCTCTACCAGTAAGGGGGCAGAACTTAATGGCTTCATCCCCTTGTCATCAGCCCCATTTGGGTGACCGCTCCTTTCACCCCCTTGGAGTTGGCACAGTGCCAGAGAAAAATTGCAGATGGTAGAGTAATTGTAGATTTAATATTGTAGATTCTATTAGAGAGCAATGGAAGGCTGATAATCCAAAACCAGTGCATCTTTAAACTTAAATACTCAGGTGCGCATACACTCTTTATTCCACATCTCACTTTAATAGTGAAAGTGATAATAATGATAGTATTCAGTGCTTATGTGTAATGCACTGGGCTAAGAGCTGAAGTAGATGCAGGATAATCAGATGGCCACAGCCGCTGGCCCAAATTGGGTTCAGGGTCTAAGAGGAAGAGAAAACAGGTATTTTATCCCCATTTTATGGTCCGGGAAACAGATAAGTTGGGCCTTCTCCGGTAGTCACACAGCAGGTAAGTGGCAAAGACAGGACTGGAGTTGTCTCCTGATTACCAGTCCTGTGCGCTTCCTATTAGACCACTTCACTGTGACTATATTGATGCCTGTTTACTTGTATTGATGTCTGTCTCCCCCCCGTCTAGACTGTAAGCCTGTTATGGGCAGAGATCATCTCTATTGCTGTATTGTACTTTCCAAGCGCTTAGTTCAGTGCTCTGCTCAGAGTAAGCACTCAATAAATACGATTGAATGAATCAATCTTTGGCATTTATCAAATTTTCCTGTCCTGTCCGGCTTGTTGTTTTGCTGGTCACCTATTTGTTCCCTTACTTTCAACTCTTTTCTATGGGACACTCCCAAGCACTAAATACAGTGCTCTACACCCAATAAATAAATATAACTCAATATCTCAATACATATAAATAAGTAAATAAATATAACTCGGTAGCATAAAAAAGATAACTGATTTCATGCCAATTATTTTTGGTGAAATTCCCCGTTGTAGGGGAGGCAGTGGTCAAGTAGCTTGCTTGATTTGTAAAATGTTCACTGCCCGCCTAGTATATGAATGATTCTTCAAATAACCACAACACCTAGAATATGGCACACAGTACAAAAGAGGTATGAGCTCCAAAATGATTTGGCTAGGAAGTGGTCTCAATCTGTTGGGGTTCAGGAGGAGCAGGGGGAGCCAAGGTAATCAGGAATAGAAGTAAAATCCAATCTTCCCCTCCTGAATCACTCATTTTCCCCTCTAAGACCCATCACTTTGAAGCTTCAGCAGGTCTCCAGAGCAGAAAGCCCTCTCTTCTGTTTCTTGCCAACTTTGGATCCCAGGTGAATGACTTTATTATATTATCATATGCTGGCAGGAAACTAGCAGTAATCATGATATTCGAGTGCTCTCTGAATGCAACCGACTCCGAAGCCCTTGGAAAAATACAAGAGAAGCACAAGATGTGTTCTCTGTCCGTAAGAAGCTGACCTTAATGGAAATGGAAAGAGCACATGCAAGGGGTCGACATCATCTTTAGAACTAGTCCGGTCTTGCAGAAGTCAGAGTGAAGGACGAACAGAAGTTGGATTTGCTGGTCACTGTAAGTGGGCCAGTGAACTACCGGCAGCCTATAAACCCGTGGTTGAATCTTGCTGGGGAGAGATTGTGGAGCAAGTCTGTAAAGGAAAAAAAAAACATTTGCAGCCTTACCTTTTTGAATTAAAGGAGTTCTGGGTGTTTCCAAACTTCGAAGCTAGTCAATCACATTTATTGAGCGCTTACTGTGCAGAGCACTGTACTACGCGCTTGAGAGAGTACAGTACAACAAAGTTGGTAGACGTGTTCCCTGCCCACACGTTAATTTGTTTTATTGGTTTGCAGTTGTAACTACCATCCTCCCCCATCTTCTGTGTGTCTTGAATAAGAACCCTTACGGCATAGGGAAAACTTAATTTTAGGAATTAGAGACATTTGCTTTATCATCATTTTAATTTCATCTTGGAATTATTTTGAGTGTATCTAATCTGAATAGTAAAGAAATAACTATGTCATTTGAGGGGAAAGGAATACTTTTATCTCATTTGTCCTGTTTCTAAATCTCATGATGATTATCTCATAATATTCATGGCTCATCTTTCTTTGGCTTTATTTAATCGGATGACTTCCAGAGTCAAATCAGAAGCAGAAACCAAAGGTTCCAATGTGGTGTTTGCAGAAACAAGTGAGATTTCCTGTCCAAATAAATTGCTTTAAGGACCATATGTGCTGTGACAAGAACCCAGAAATGTGGCAAACAGCACCAATCTTGAGTATCTTGGCAAAGCATAAAATGGCAGATAACAGAAGTGGGGTGGGAATAAGCACGTATTAGTTTTCATCACTTTTTTTGCAATAGGCTATGCAATAGGTTAGCTGGAGTACCTCAATTATTTTGGCAATTAGTCTCTTAATTTTTCATCATGGGTCTTGGTATTTGTGTCATCAGTAAACAGTTTTGAGTGCCTTCTGTGCACAGTGCATAACTCTGTACTAAGCACTTGGAAAAGTCCAGTAGACTAATAGACTCTATACCTGGCTTCATGTAATTCACAATTTACTGGAAGAGAGAGGTTTGAATTTTCTTCTAGAAAATTTAAAACAACCTAAACATCACCACCAAAATATGAACCAGTTGATGAAAAGTATCTTACCTCTCACTTTGGCCCTTCAGGGTTGGTGTGGGCTTTTTAAAAACTTATTGCCTCCATGATATAAGTTCCTAAGAATGATACTTGAAGGGAAGACGAGTTGACAGTTTCCTTTGCTTTTTGGTTTAAAGTTATAACTTTTTGTCATGGGTAACCTATTTTATATCACTGCACAGAATATTCACTCTTTACTGATTTATTGATGATTAACCTCCAGTGGGTTGTAAGGTGTTACAGCTTTTGGAAGGTGTTTATTTGTTTTCCTCCTTGCTCACTCCCCCTCTGTTTTTGGCAGGGGAAGGCATAAATTTTCTTTTACAATACTGTAGCTGGGCCCACACTCCCAATTGCTGATCTTCAGATCGTCTTAAAATGAAACTCACTTCTGGAATCCATTGACACCTACCACAAGTGCTTATAAATATTAGTGGGTGTGTATGCCCCTTTTTTTTCTTTCATTTTCTATCCATTCATGCAATTATATTTATTGAGTGCTTACTGTCTGCTTGGGGGAATGCAGTATAATGATGAACAAGCACATTCCCTGCCCAAAGCTCTTTTGAAGGCAAAGATACTAATGATGATAACCATGCATAGGGATGTGTGTGACTGGAAAGAAGTTTGTGAAACCTATAATATATTCCACACAGTGTGTCCCACATGAAAATCCTTTTTCAAGCTTTTTTTAAAAAATCCTATTGACTTTTCTATTTTAAAACTGCAGAATTAAAGCCCACCAAACTTACTCCTCTAGTTGTGAGTGAGACAGACAATTTTTAGGGCACCCTTCATAGCCCCCTCTCTCTTTTGAGGAGAAGGATATCTTTCCAACTTGTTCCTTAGAGAAGCAGCATGGCCTAGTGGATAGAACACGGATTTGGAAATCAGAAGGACCTGTTCTAGTCCCTGCTCTGGCAGTTGCCTGCTGTGACATTGGTCAAGTCATTAAACTTTTCTGGGCCTCAGTTACCTCACCTCTAAAATGGGGATTAAAACTCTAGTAAGTCCCATGTGGGACATGGACTTCGTTTCTACCCCAGCGCTTAGAACGGTGCTTGACCACATAATAAGTGCTTAAAAAGTACTCTCAATGTGTCTACCCCGGCGCTCGGAACAGTACCTGACACAGAGTAAGTGCTTAACAAGTGCCATGATAAATTACTATTATTTCTAACTTGGGCTACACTGACCCCTAAGGTCTTGCTAAATGCTGGTGGTGTCTCTTCAGCAATTAAAACACAAAAATGTCTTGGGCTGCCTACTTTCAGAGGACTTGTTTAGGGTTGCATAAGGAGTGTGACAGCATTACTTTTGACATTTATTTCCAATCAGTTGGTGGGAGTTATTGAGCAGTTATTCTGTACAAGGTACTGTACTAAATGCTTGGGAAAGTGCAATACAGTTGGTAGGCGTGATTCCTGCCCACAGGAGCTTCCAGTCCAAAGAGGGAGACAGTCATTAAAATCAATTACAGAAAGGGGAAATGGCAATATAAGAATATGGACATAAGGGCTTTGGGGCTGAAGGTGGGCTGAATATGAATATCAAGTGAAGTGAATATCAATATGAATACCAGAGAAGCAGCGTGGAGCCGTGGATTGAACACGGACCTGGGAGGTCATGGGTTCTAAACACGGCTCCACCACTTGTCTGCTGTGTGACCTTGGGCAAGTCATTTCACTTCTCTGCACCTCCGTCCCCTCATCTGTGA
The DNA here is from genome assembly GCF_004115215.2 of Ornithorhynchus anatinus. NCBI lineage: Eukaryota > Metazoa > Chordata > Mammalia > Monotremata > Ornithorhynchidae > Ornithorhynchus > Ornithorhynchus anatinus. The sequence goes on along the minus strand of NC_041732.1, from coordinate 11,373,793 downwards.
AATGGGGATTGACCCCGAGACCCACGTGGGACAGGGACTGTGTCCAGTCCAATTTGCTCGTATCCACCCCAGTGCTTAGTTCAGTGCCTGGCACATAGTAAGTGCTTAACAAGTGCCATAATAATAATTATTATTTTTATTAAGTGCTTGGGGGGACATCGTGGTTTCCATTAAGCCATCTAAGCTCTGTTGCTTGGATCACCGATGACTGATACTTTTCTGGATGACAGCCAGGGATAGTTAAGGGTAGAGTGACTCCAGTACAGAACACATTTGGGCCCCTTTTTTAGAAGTAAACTCCACCGGTCCCTCATTCCCTTCAGGCTTGAATGTAGAATTTCAGCTCTCAAGTTCCATAGCAGTTTGGGAGCCATTGCTTAGCAGAATGGAATTCACTCTCCAGGATCCTTAGGAGTGAACACCAAACAAATACTCTTTCCCCCATAGTCCTGCCAAGCACTGAAGTAAGCACTAGAGGAGATGCAAGACCATCAAGTGGGACACATTTCTGTCCCATTTGGGGACAAACCATCTTGATAGGTATTTAATTCCCATTTTATAGTGGAGGAAACTGAGGCGCTGGAAAGTTCAGTGACTTGGCCAGGTTCACACAGTAGGCCAGTGGTGGAGCTGGGTCGGACTCTAACCGGGGTCTTCACACCTCCCAGCCCTGCACTGGTTTTCACCAGACCACAATGTCTCTTCTAATTTTTGTCGATATTAGTGAAGGGGAAAGTTGAATATTAGGAGCAAAATTAAACTAGTCTTAATTTTTTGGAGGAGTCTATTGATAAGCTGATGAGAAGTGCCTTTGTGCTAGAACACTTGTTGGTAGGAAATCATTATATAGTTGATAAAGTGCATCTTTAAAGCGAGCACTTTTTATAGGTATTCAGGGCTCTCTATCGAACCTCCTTTAAAGAGCGTGCAATTTCCCCTGAAAATTTTAAAACTCCAGGCTCCTAGGAGCAGGACCCAATTTATATTTTGACAAGACTATAAATCATTGCAAGTATGGGCCATTTGCCACAAAATTATGGATTTATTCCTCGAATGGTGACTAAAATCTCATAACTTTTATAGCAAATGATGTATGAAACATAATCAAAAATATGGTGTCTGAAATAAATTGGCAATAGTTTGTACCGGCAATTCACTTGAAATGATCTCTAGGTAGTAAATCATGTTAGGTTCTTAAATACGTAAAAATGAATCCCCAGAGCTTTACGAGATCCCATCCCATATTCTGATCAAGACCGGTGAGCCATAAACATCGGTATAGGCAGGGTGTTATCATTATGGCTTACTGGTAGATTTGTAGATTTTATCTGTGGCTAGTTAGAAGTCCTGTGATACCCATTTATTCTTCTGTTTACATAGCCAGTTTTACCTCTTGCCCATGGCAAATGGATTTCCTGCTGCTAACTGCTGTATGCCTCTCTCTCTGCTTGGGTATTCTCCTCCACTCTTTTCCCACCACTGTTTATTTGCTGTGAAAATAGTGCTTATCAGTCATTTTAGGATCATGAGCAGCTAGCAGCATTGCGAAATGTTCATGAATTGCCTTCACTCTCTGTCCATTAAACACTGTAGCTTATAAAGACTCACACTCACCGTGCCTTGTACGGACCCCATTGCTTGAGACTGAGACCCTGCGTTGACACTAGTAGGTATCAGATGTCCAGAGGATGAACGTTATTTGTCATTCCTAAATATTATTCTATGCTGAAAATAGCAAACCTCGAGTTTAGACATGAAACGTATCAGCAGACTATCAGACAAGTTCTCGCCAAGAGGCTACCGTTAATGGACTTTAATTGTACTTGTAAATTGTAAATGGGCAGTTTTACCAATTGGGCAAAAGAAGCAGCTGATCTGGCCCATTGCCTTCAGGACTCCCTTCCTCCTCCTCCCTTCCCCGCCCTTCTTGACCAGCCCCCCCTTCCCCCCCCAAATCCTCCCAGCCAGGACCCCCTATTTTCATACCTTCACTGCAGCAACTGCTGGGATAAAAATGTCTTCAAGAATGATGGGGAAGGGAGTGTGAACATGTAGGTAGGAATGCACAAACACTCCTTGGACGTGAGGGACCCTTGTTTCATTAGATTTTTACTCTTCTAGGTCCACCTGAACCTTTTTTATTATATTAAGCGCTTGCTATGTGTCGAGCACTGTTCTAGGCACTGGGGTAGATACTAGTTAGGGTGGACACCAACCCTATCCCACAAGGGGCGCAAAGTCCAAGTAGAAGGGAGGGTTTTACAGATGAGGAAACCAAGCCATGGAAAAGTGAAGTTATTGCCCAAGGTCACACAGCAGGTATGTGGTAGAGTTGGGCTTCGAACCCAGGTCTTCTGACTCCCAGGCGTGTGCTCTTTCCGCTTGCCCTGCAGCCGGCCCTGATGACAGAACAGTAAGACTTAAACAATGCACTGCAAACAGACTGTAAGCTCCTTGTGGGCAGGGAACGATTCTACCAACTCTGTTGAATTGTACTCCCAAGTGCTTAGTATATAGAGCTCTGCACACAGGTATCAATAAAAGTACCATTGGTTGATATCTAATTGCCTTCCTTCCTACTCAAAGTAGATGCCACTGAAGGGAAATATACCTATGGTGGGTGCGTGCCCAGAGTGTAGTACAGAAAGAAAAAATCGTAAATTCATTTTTGGACAAGGAGTGCATCTGCCTGGAGTCAGAAGCCTGGATTCTAATCCTGGTTTCCCCATGTGTCTGCTGTGTGATCCTAGGCAAGTCACCTAAATTCTCTGTGCCTCAGTTCCCTTATCTGTAAAATGGGGATTAAGAGTGTGAGCCCCATGTGGAATAGGGACCATGTCTACCCTGGATAACTCTACCCCAGTGCTTAGAACAGTGCTTGGGACATAGTAAGTACTTAAGTACCATAATTATCATCAGCTAATTCTGTTGTATTGCGCTTTCCCAAGCACTTAATACAGTGCTCTGCACATAGTAAGCGCTCAATAAATACATAAGTGCTCAATAAATACCACTAATTGATTGAATGTTCTGCATTGAACAGGTCCTTAGAAAATTACTAGAATTTGCTTACAATTCCAGTGGCTTAGGTGAGGCATTTCATGAGAGCAGTCCCAGAAATGTACTCAGTCTCCACTTGCTTTGTAACTTAGATGCGGTGGGATTGCTTTTAAAGACGTTTCTTGATGGATGCTGGAAAAATTCTTCTGACAGTTCCTCCTGAGAGGGTAATGTGCAAAATGTCCCCTTTTGTCACTAATAATAATAATAATAATGTTGGTATTTGTTAAGCGCTTACTATGTGCAGAGCACTGTTCTAAGCGCTGGGGTAGACACAGGGGAGTCAGGTTATCCCACGTGGGGCTCACAGTCTTAATCCCCATTTTACAGATGAGGGAACTGAGGCACAGAGAAGTTAAGTGACTTGCCCACAGTCACACAGCCGACAAGTGGCAGAGCTGGGATTCGAACTCATGAGCCCTGACTCCAAAGCCCGTGCTCTTTCCACTGCGCCACGCTGCTTCTCTAATTACCAATAGGTAATGCACTCATCGTTCTAATCCACAGGGTGGTTTTTTTTTTCCCACTGAGGTATTTAAGTGCTTACTATGTGCCAGGCACTCTGCTGAGCAGTGTGGTAGATACAAGATAATGAGTGATAGGGAAGTCCCTGTCTCTCATAGGGCTCACAATCTTTATCCCCATTTTACAGGTGAGGCACCTGTAGCACAGAGAAGTGAAGTGACTTGTTCAAGGTCACACAGCAGACAAGCAGGAGAGCTGGGATTAGAAGCCAGGTCCTTCTGACTCCCAGGCCTGTGCTCCATCCCCTTAGCCACACTGCTTATTGAGTAAGCACTCAAGTATGTTTGAATGAAGGAATGAATAATGTCTGTCTCCCCCTCTCGACTGTAAGCACCTTGTGGGCAGGGAATGTGCCTACCATCTGTTATAGTGTACTCTCTTAAGTGCTTGGTACAGTGCTCTGCCCAAAGTGTGCGCTCAGAAAATACCACTGATTGATTAGGAGGGCTTTGAAAGAGGAGATTGACGTGGTTTGGAGGGAGGGAGGATGTTCCAGGCAAGGGGAATGCTTCATCATCCCCAAAGACCTGACATTCCCAAAATATTTTGTTGTTTGTGGTTGATGGTCATCAGATATCCCAGGGCCAAGATTCACTGGGGCTTACTCACCTGCCTGCTGATCTCACCTTTGGCAGTCACATGCACCACATTCCCAGAAATAAGAGAAATACATTCTCTGCTGGAATTACCATCGATTGAACTGTTTAGGCTATCATTTGGATTGAGCTGCCTTCAGGGAAAAAAGTGGTCCAGACAGTGAGCATGTTCTGACTGCATTGCTGATTTCGGTGCTGATGATTCTGGTATAACTGTTAGCATGTGCAGCCTTGTGGCAAGAGACTTCCTCAGTGGATTCATGGGGCAGAGTTGGTCTATAAATAGATTTAGATTACATTGTAGGGTGTTTTGAGAGACTGAGTAAACCCAGTTTGTCAGGCAGTAAACCAAACACTTTTTTTTTTTATATTACTGTCCTTTGCATATTCTCTTTACAGCTCTGCATCAAATGAGAGAAACTAGGTGTAAAGTGATAACTAGTTTGGCCATTCCTAATTTTAGAGTTGGTGAGTTCTGCTGATAAAGGCCGTTCAGCCCATCCAGTCTTCTCTTATGTAAGAGTGTGTTCATGGGAAACTCAGAAAATTATTTGGTAGCATTTCCAGCTCTGGGTAATGAATTTGACACTAATTAAAATATGTGATTAGTTGATTTAGTAATGGGCTTCACGCCTGTCTGTTGTTGTCTTTAAACAGATGACTAATAATGTGGTCTACAAATTCTAAAGTTCTCCACCCAGGGGAATATTTTCATTAGGGCATGTGTTTGCTGATAAGTCTTGAAACCTGTTTGGCTTGATTTTTTTGTTATTCTTTAGTATAAGTAGCTTAACCTTTCTTTTTTCCTTTTTTTTTTTTTTGTTCTCTGTTTTAGGCTTCACTGCTGCGACGATGTCAGAGTACACTGGTAATAGCTGAGCATTCAAATGATACAGTAACACCCATCACACTAAATGCCATTACCGCAGCCAAGCGCCTAGGGGGTGAAGTGTCTTGCTTAGTGGCTGGGACCAAATGTGACAAGGTGAGAACCCGTTAAAATCAACACAGTAAGTAAAATACCCATTTATATAAAAATCATTCCCTGGGGACCGAGACCTACCTAGCGTCACTAATCGGAGCTGGGTGCAAATCCTCAGGAAGAATTGTGGGTCATGACCTTGACTGAAGATGATGGAAGGATTCTCTCTTCAAAATGTTGATCTTCTACACGAGGTAGGATCCTTTATTGAATTTGTAGCCTTGGTTTTACCAACTACTGAGGTTCATGACTCATTTAAATTTCTTGGGTTTTAGTTTCTTTAGGTATAAGTGTAGAAAACTCATCTCCAGTATGCAGCAAGGGGTTGGGGTTAGGATTGATCAGCAGCTGTGTGGCAATTTATTTGAACCCCTCAGAGATGTATATTTGTTCAAAGTAGTGTGGGTCATTCTTTTTAGATGGGTTCTTTTGTTGTTGAAATAAGGTTGAGGTGATACTCTCAAGAAACATTACCTAGAAGCAGCGTGGCTCAGTGGAAAGAGCACGGACTTTGGAGTCAGGGCTCATGAGTTCGAATCCCAGCTCTGCCACTTGTCGGCTGTGTGACTGTGGGCAAGTCACTTAACTTCTCTGTGCCTCAGTTCCCTCATCTGTAAAATGGGGATTAAGACTGTGAGCCCCACGTGGGACAACCTGATTCCCCTATGTCTACCCCAGCGCTTAGAACAGTGCTCGGCACATAGTAAGCGCTTAACAAATACCAACATTATTTTTTTGTTATTTAAGTAGCCATAGTAGTTTCTTTGGATGGATTATATTGATTTTTTAACTTTTTAAACTAAGTTAAAGAGATGGGCAGAGAGTAAGTCATTCTTAGCACTTGCCCAGCACTTGGGTATATTCAACTGTACATTCAGTTAATTCAGTGATTTCATCCTGATACATATATTTGTACCTGTTTTGTTTTTGTTGTCTGTTTCCCCCCCTTCTAGACTGTGAGCCCGTTGTTGGGTAGGGATTGTCTCTATTTGTTGCTGAATTGTACTTTGCAAGAGCTTAGTACAGTGCTCTGCACACAGTAAGCGCTCAAATACGATTGAATAAATGCATGAATACTACTGTTGTCCTTCCTCTTGCTGGTGCTATGTCAACCATTATTGTCTGTCTCTTCCCTATGGGAAGAGTGTATGTTTTGTTTCTGGTGTACTTTCGCAAGTGTTTAGTACAGTGTCATATCCTCAGCTGTTAAAGACCATTGATTCAGTCATATTTGAGCGCTTACTTTGTGCAAAGCTCTGTACTAAGCGCTTGAGCACTGTGATTGCTAGATGATGGATAATTTTCCACAGTGTCCTAGCAGTGATTCTATTTGTACACAGTGTAAGCAAATACTAATTAATAAGTCATCTTTTAAAATAGTTTTCTAGTGCGTTTCGACGTATTGGATTTACTTATGCGTGACTTTTTAATGTTATTTTAAAATATCTTGGCAATTCTTTTTCCTGTGGTCCAACAGCACAAACTTGTGACAGAATTTAAAAAATCAGCTCCGTTTGTAGTTTACAAATATCGGTATCTAATACTGTAGGGGGGATTATCGCTGAAATCTACTAGACCTGAAACTATAGAGGCATATGGCTTTTGTTTCAGGCATTCACGATCAGGTAACATATATTTCTAAAATATGACAGTTGATATTTTATTCCTTTCTCATGCTTAGCTTGCAGTCGTTGCCTTAGAAGCAGTGGACTCATGTAGCCGTACACACCGGGTGGAAGATGGGTAACTGTCTATTCTTCTAATCGTAGGTGGCACAGGATTTGAGTCAAGTTGCAGGTGTGGCAAAAATTCTCGTGGCTCAACATGACATGTACAAAGGTCTCCTTCCAGGTGAGACGTCTCTCTTTGAATATGCTGGAATTTAGCTCTGCCAAAGAAAAAAATAAGAGCATGTAAAATTGCAACCAAGCATGTGAATTTGCGACTGTGCTGAAGCTTGTCAAATGCGTCTCTTTCTCAGAGGAACTGACTCCATTGATTTTGGCAACTCAGAAGCAGTTCAATTACACGCACATCTGTGCTGGAGCATCTGCCTTTGGAAAGGTGAGGAGACAAAGGGAAATGTTGAAAAATCTGTTGCAGCTGCTGGAAGACCAAAAAACCCATTACACATGCTCGATTCAGCCAAAAATTTGTAGGATGCTCTTTTCTTTCTCTCAGAGAAAATCAGTAGCACTTGCGAAGAGTTGTTATTGCAAAGCGCCTGTCATTGTTTTATGTCTTATTTCCTAAATTCTGCTGCAAAAACTCCCTGTAAGCAGGAGTTTAGCAGATATTTGAAACAACTAAAAAGAAATTTAACTTTTTTTTTTTTTACTCTTTTTGGTCATGGGTACTTGATTACTTGGGACCTTAGAAATGGATATGAAACCTTTCATCTTTGGGTTTCTTATTCACGTCCAACTGTGGTAAGTGCCAACCATTTTATAGACGTTGTCTTCATAAATTGGGAGACAGCATGACCTAGTGGAAAAAGCACAGCACGGGGACTCAGACTCTGGTTCTAGTTCTGGTCCTTCCACTCTCCTGCCCTGTCCCACTGGACAAATCCCTTCACTTCTCTGGGCCTCGGTTTCCTCGTCTATAAATTGGGCACAAACTACCTTCACTCCCTCTCTTTTGGCTCTGAGCCCTTGTGTGGAGCAGGGTGTGTGTCTGATCTGATTATTTTGTACCTACCCCATCACTTTTATCCATCCCTCCTTGCGATACTGAAAGGTAATACATCTTACCAGCATGAAGCTCACACAGCCTGTTCATCCCAGACTCTGTGATGAAAAAATCAAAACTAGTTTCAAATTAGCAGTAATTCACTAGGTGAAGCAGTTCAGCTTCAGCGAAAAATATAAAGAGGTTCTAAATAGCCTAATGGCTTTCATTAGAAAAATAAGCCAAAAAGACAGTATTGGTAAGATAGGTCTTTAAACAAAATCCTAAATGAAACGTTCAGCCCTGAAATAGGACCCCCCCACTCCCACTTCTTTCCCTGCAGGCAGTTGTGGTGGACATCTGTCTCCACCAGCATCCGGATCACTTCTCGCTGTTGCATGCAGCTATCCCTGACTGCACCCAGCCGATTCCGAGTCTCTCTCTCCCCAAGACCCTAATCTCTAGAACCCCAGGGTGAAAACTGTCTTCTCTTTCAATCGTTCATCCCCAACTAGTCAGTCAGGCAGTTGGTGTATTTATCGAGCGCTTACTGTGTGCTGGGCCCTGTTGTAAGCACTTGGGAGAATACAGTATAGCAATATAACAGACACATTCCCTGCCCACAGTGAGCTAGCCCACCCCCTTTTTCCTTAGTGCCAACCCCCCCCCCCCCCCCCCAGTTGGCTTTATTCCCCCGATGCCCTCAGGGAGCGACAGTCGTCTTATTAAATTTTCCTTTGGGATGATACTGGCAGGAATAGGTGTTTTGCCATGTTCTGATGTATGTGGGAGGACCAACTTGAATGACCACCCTAGTCTGTGCATACACCCAAACTCAAGCTCTCTCATCTCAAAGTCGTTTTAAACCAGTGAAGCACATCTCACACCACATAACTGAACGATTGAATGCTTACTACGAGACTTGTAAAATTCTCTTAATGTTAACATCAGTGGTAGGCTTTCGGTAGCCACGTTCTAAGAGTATCCTTGAATGACTAGAGATGGGTATAAAATATTTTAGTTAATCTTAGCACACACATATATTAATCACCATCCTACATATGTGCAAAACTTTCATTGTTCATGCATGTAGCTATCTATTTTCTTTTCAGAGCCTTGTGCCCAGAGTAGCTGCTAAGCTTGATGTTGCCCCAATTTCTGATATCATTGAGATCAAGTCACCTGACACTTTTGTCAGAACTATTTACGCAGGTGAGTGAGCAACCAGAGGGGCTCTTTGATTAGCTTACTAAACTGAAATGGATTTAAAAATCAAGAATACTGTGTATCAGCCAATATTATTACTGAGCACTTTCTGTGTGTAACGCAATGTATTACGCCCTTGAGTGAGTACATTAGATCAGTCGAACAGTGGTATTTATTGAATGCTTACTGTGTGCAGAGCAGTATACTAAGGGCTTGGGGGATTGCAGTACAACAGAATGGGTAGACACATTACCAATAAGGAGCTTATAGTCTAGAGGGGGACACATTAAAAGGGGGAAGAGGGAATAGGGGAAAGGAGGGCTTAGTGCCTAAGTGCTGGGAGTGGGAGGGTTTGTGTATCTAAGCGCTTAAGGGGTCTGAATGCAGTTGACACATTAGGGAGGGAAAAAATATGACTTCATTTATAAAATTTACATAAATGCTTAAGATGTAGCGCTCTGTAGTTACCTGTGGGAAAAAAAAAATTGCTTTCTCTAAATTGGCTGCTGCAAATACCAAGAAATGATATCTTTGCCTTTTAAAGTTAAGAAAAGCTGTTTGTTATACAGATGCACAGTAAACTTTGAGCCATTTGGGAAATTCTCTTTTTCTCCCGTGTGTTGCGTCGTTGTACCTTTTATTTTATGTTTGTTGTATTCCTAGAGACTGTTGAAAATACACCTAACATAAATCCAGTCAATCAGTGGAATTTATTGAGTGCTTACAGTGTGCAAAACATTGTGCAAGCATATGGGAAAGTACACTACAGTATCAGTCTTAGTACTTAATGCATAAGGGAAATATAATAAAGTAGATTTAGTAGGTAAGTTGGTAGATACCAGTCCCTGCCCACAAGAGCTTTACAGTCTAGCAAGTATTTTCAAAAAAACTTTGGCACATGATTTTGATTTCAAATAGCCATATGAATGTGTGGGTATGTCCTTTAGATCATTATAAACTGAAGATTTTACTTGTAACTCAGAGTTCCCTGAGTATTGGGTTAGATGCTAATTTCAGTACTGTTTTTAGTGCTTGAAGCAACTCATGATCCATAGTCTCATTTTTATTATAAATTACACCGGAGTAATAAGCAGTCAATCACTTTTATTGAGCGCTTACTGTGTGCAGAGCACTCTGCTAAGCACTTGGGAGAGTACAGTATAACAGACACAGTCCCAGCCCACAGTGGGCTTAGTCTAGAGTAGTTATGTCATGCAACCTAAAAACAATGCAGTCAGTGATCCTCTCTGACTGTACTTAAAGCTAATTAATAAATTAAATGGCAGAAATGATTGTTCCTCGAGCTCTTGTACTGATTTCGAAAGTTTTCTTGTAATAATCTCTTCATCTTCCATTTTCATTCAGAAATTTGCTTTAGTGGCGCCCGCCCCACCCCCCCCACCCCCCCACCTTTGACTGATCCACCCCTAAAGATGCTTGTCCAGGGTCGGGAGACAGCTTTGTTCTTTCTGATCAAAGTAGTGTGTTTCCGTATAAATGATCAATTCTCAAAATTGGACCTTTCATCTTCAGTAATGTTTGGGGGAAAACATTTGGTCATAGTTTAGCTGACTTTTAACGTGATCTCTAATCCATAAGAACTGTCTCAAACCCTTTTAAAATCTTTGCATGTCAGCAATTCAAGTTTGTGCCATATTAATTGCAATCAAATACACTTTGTCTGCCTTTAATGTAGTAACATTAATTTGTTGAAGTTAAAATTGTTGAGTTATAGGTTTCAGAATGGGTGTCAGGCTGGAAAGTAGGTTTGAAGGTACTACTTATGGTCAAAAGCACCACCCTGGTAATAAAATTCCAAGATTTCACTGGATATGAGGATTTTTCAGTCTGGGCAAAAAAAAAAAAAGGAGCTAACAATTCATTATCTCTCTTAGGTAGGGCTCCATACTTATTGTATTTTATTAATAATAATAATGGTATTTATGTGCTTACTTTGTGCTGAGCACTGTTCTAAGCGCTGGGTTAGATACAAGGTAATCAGGTTATCCCACATGGGGCTCACAGTCTTCGTCCCTGTTTTACAGAAGAGGTAACTGAGGCACAGAGAAGTGAAGTGACTTGCTCAAAGTCACTCAGCTGACAAGGGGTGGAGCTGGTATTAGAGCCCATGACCTCTGACTCCCTAACCCGTGCCCTTTCCACTAAGTCACGCAGCTTCTCATCAGTGCTTCCATTATAGGTTGCTCATGGATTTTTAATATAGCGCTAAACATGCTTTCTCAAATGTCAGCTCTTTAAATTGTAAGCTCCTTTTGGACAGGGAACTTGTCTACCAACTCTAGTATATTGTACTCTCCCAAGTGAGTAAGCTGCTGTGCACACATTAAATGCTCAATAAATATGAGCTCACTCACTTCCTGGTACAGCTGTTGTTCCTTAGCCTATCTAAAATAGCCTTAATGTATTTCTTCTTTGATTCTCCTTAGTTTGGTTTGTTTTCTCTGCCACTTTCCCCCGAGATTAACTTTCTAGAGTCTTCGCTTTTTGAGTCACGACTGATCCCTGTAACCGAGTGTTTTCCATGGTATTTTTGCTGTGTGTCCCCTACTTTGGAGTCTTTTGGGAGGGAAGAGGAGTGTAATGTTGAAGCTAACGGGCCCCACCTCCACTAAGCACAAGCCCCTTGCTTTATGCCCACCCTTCCCAGTTAGACTAGGGAGCACACTAAATGCTGGAGAAATATCTACAGAGTCAGATGCTTAGGCAGCTGGACCCCTGTGTCCCTTTCTGGGCTGCACTTGCTCATCCTTAATGTCAGTGACCATATCTGGTTTTTTGTTTTTTTTTTTTGGTGTGTGTGTATGTGTTCCCCAAATTCCCATCTTTAAAACCCTTCTGAAAAGTCACCTCCTCCAAGTGACTTTCCTGTACTAATTTTTCTTCTTACCAGGTCTCATCTTTCCCATCTTTTCAGCACTTCTGCACCACCTTAGCGCTTTTCCACTCACAATGTCGCAATGCACTTTTGTTCCAATTGATTTAATATATAAGGACTGTGTTCTACTATTGATAAATTATTTCATGTCTATCTCTCCGTTGGATTGTAAGCTCTCTGTGGGCTAAGACCACATGTCTTCTACTTCTCCTGTGCTCAGTAGGTGCTCAGTAAATACTGTTGATTGGCTGTCCTAAAACTGCAGTATTTGAGATCCAGTTATTTTCTTGCTTTTGTGCTTTCGAGCATTTGTGCTTTCGAGCATTTTCGAGCATTGTGTTAATGCCTGTTTGTAAAAAGTACATTGTGTGTTCTAGGAAATGCTTTATGCACTGTGAAGTGTGATGAAAAAGTAAAAGTGTTCTCTGTGCGAGGAACATCATTTGAAGCTGCACCGACAAGCGGAGGTAGTGCCAGCAAAGAAAATGGTGAGTTTTTTTGGCTTTTTCATTTGGTTATATGAAATTAAATTTTGTGGAAAACCTCACTTGAATGGGGGAAACTCAAGATTAAACCTATGAATAATGTACAATCCAGAAAGTCCTTAGGCCTTATTTTTCCTTCACAAAACAGAAGAAGGACAGTTTACATCCTGCCCCAGGTTTTTCTATGGGATGAGGGCAGTTAAAGTTAATAGTAATAATACTAATAGTGGCATTTGTTGAGCACTTACTACATGTCAAGCACTGTTCTAAGCACTGGGGTAGATACAAGTTAATCAGGTTGGACACAGTCCCTGCCCCATATGGGACTCACAGTCTCAATCCCCATTTTGCAGATGAGGGAACTGAGGGACAGAAAAATTAAGTGACTTCCCCAAGGTCACACAGTAGATAAGTGGTGGAGTTGGGATTAGAACCCAGGTCCTTCTGACTCCCAGATCCGGGCTCTATCCATTAGGCCATGCTGCTTCCCATAGGCCATGTTAACAAAGACTGGGACTGGTATAAATTTTTCTCGGTCCTTTTTCCATTTTTTGTGTTGAAGAAACATATGTGGGTGGGTTTTTATAACAGTTTATAAAACTCAGATCTTTTTTTCATTGTTCTAATGTGGTGTGTTGATGTGGGCAGCTCCAAGTTCTTCGCCAGCTGGGCTCTCAGAATGGCTTGACCAGAAACTAACAAAAAGCGATCGGCCGGAGCTAACAAGTGCGAAAGTGGTGGTGTCTGGCGGTAAGTAGAGATTTGCTACTTCTTGCTGTTAGTAGAGGTCGCATTGGATTTATTTGGGGCTTGTATGTGCGGAGCACAGGTCCCCACAAAATGGTCGTATGGTGAGAGGTCAGGTATTCTTTGAATCTTGTTGCTGAAACTGAAGCAGATAGGGAAGCAATACATTTGGCATTTCACAATTTGTACGTCCTTTTTTGGAGCTGCCTGTGCAGATCTGTGTTGAAGGCAAAAGCGGGAGGAAGATTTATAAAACTTCAACAACAACCTGATCATTTTGCCCTGTGGATTCCCACTGTTCTGGAGAAAGTCATGTTGGGTTTAGATCCTTGAGTCGTGGAACTGAGAGGAATTTCATCAGTCACTTTATTAGCAGTATTCATTAAGTGCTTGTGGTAATGAGTGGTAGGGCCCGGGTCCACCCTCAGAGAGCAGACTTGCGTGCGACCCACTCACCTCAGCCCAATATCTTTTCAGGAGGCCTTCTTTTCCAACCCTTTCTTTTGGGGACTTCTGGATTTTCTCTACTTTGTCCACATCACTTTTAAATAGGGAAAACAAAGTGGGCCCAATACTCCAACAAGGCTGGGTTAAAGTAAAAAAAAAACAAACAAAAAACTGAATGAATAATGTAATAATAATTACAGTTTTTTTTGCTTTTGTAATAATAGCACTGCCTTGCCAGCTGATTACAGCTGTGATTTTCAGATACTTTTCAGCTATTCAGGAATTAAAGGAATGATTTTAGCTTCCTATGCAGTTTAAAATAGTCACATTTTAATATTATAGAAACGTTGTGCATGGCCTGGTGACAGAATGTCAGTGGTGCGGTAGATGACTCAATACCTGTAGCAAAATGTGTGCTTGTAATTTTTGAGTGTACCCTGGTAAAGTGCTCTGCAAAATGTAGGCACTCAAAGCACACTAGCACTTAGTATAGTGGCCTATGCAAAGTAAGTGCTCAATCAGTACCATTAATTGATGAGGATCTCTGTTTTTCTCTCTGTTAATAAGGACGCGGTTTGAAGAGTGGTGACAACTTTAAGCTATTATATGACCTTGCAGATCAACTACATGCTGCAGGTAAAGCTGTTTTGGGATAGGGAATGCTCCCTTTATTTTTTTGGAAATTACCGCTGTCTCGGTATTGTAATCCAACATATTGTACCTTGAAATTGTTTTGCTTCTCCAAGTCTTTCCTGCATTTCTCTCCAAAGCTTACATTCCATACTGCACTACATCTTGAACCCATGTTCTTTTATATTTGCAAAAAATTCTTAGTTTTATTCTGAGTCTCCATCACTGATACAGAGGATTCTTTCAAAAGTAACAGCGCAAAGAAGGAGACTTCGAACTGTGTTTCACTGTACAGTCATCAGTAGAGAATGAACTCTGGCTGGGTTGCATTTGAAAAAAAAAAAACAAATATTTCTCTCCTTAGTTGGTGCTTCCCGTGCTGCTGTTGATGCTGGCTTTGTTCCCAATGACATGCAAGTTGGACAGACGGGAAAAATAGTAGCGCCAGTAAGTACTGAAATGAGATACCTCTTGTAACTTTTCATAGACTTGATACCTTAAAAAGAAACGGATGACCGTTTTTAATCTAAATACAGTAGCGAATTGCACAGTGAGTCAAGACCTTCCTGTGAATATTCACCATAGCTAATGTATCTTTCCTCCTAAAATGGTCTCTGTGTTGTTGGTTTTAAGGTCAGCAAAAAATATGAATGATATGAATAAAATGTTGGCAACTTAAGCGTATAAGCACAAGCCATTAATTCATTTCTTTTGCCTCATTAAGGGTTGATTGAGCTTATGAATCATGAGGTTCAGGCCAGGCTCGGACCATTTCTGCAAATGGCTTCTTCCCACTTCCTGCCATCCCATCTCTTGCCATCCCATTTCCCGTGCGCCGTTCTGTTCTATCTTGAGGACGCAGTAACATGTATGGCCTGAAGATTGTCATTGGACACGCGTAACACATTTTCAGGCCTCTGTGTGGCATTTTTGACCTAAAACTCTATCGGGAGTAGAACTGTGAAAGTTACTTGTGTTTCATACTGGATTTAGGAAAGTCTACCAAATGTAAAAAGTTGTAGAAAAACATTTTTCACGGATAAGTTCCAAGTGGGTGTGAGATTTACTAGGGGAGTTAAGGCCATATATTGCTTCTCAACGGAAATTTAAAGACGAAGGGAACACCTCTACCATTGGGCTTTTGGATTTGTGCCAAAGTAGCAGCATTTTCCAAATGACTAGCCCAGATGTCGGGAACCCCCCAAAGATTGGCATTCCAGCCTCATTCAGTCCAGCTCCTGGCTTACCTGGAAACTCCAGTACTCACTTATGCATCTGTCACAATTCCTCATTCGCTGCTGACTTAGTCCTTCCCCCTTCCCCCTCCTTGAAGAAGCAGCGTGGCTTAGTGGAAAGAGCCCGGGCTTGGGAGTCACAGGTCGTGGGTTCTAATCCCCGCTCCTCCACTTATCAGCTGTGTGACTTTGGGCAAGTCACTTAACTTCTCTGTGCCTAAGTTATGTCCCCTGTAAAATGGGGATTAAGACTGTGAGCCCTGCATGGGACAACCTGATAACCTTGTATCTATCCCAGCTCTTAGAGCAGCACTCGGCACTTAGTAAGCGCTTAACAAATACCATCATTATTATTCCCATAAGTCTCCTTACTTGCCCACCCAGGCCTAAAAGTGGCATTGATGGTTCCACTGTGACCACGAGCCTTAAAGGAGCCCAGCAAACCCTGGACCCACTTCCTTCAACTCTGTCTTCCCTCTCCACTCCTTTTGTTGCCATCGTGGCCCAAGTGGGACACAGCAACCATTCCTAGTTGGCAAGCTTCTGTAGGTGGGAGTGCTATAAACAGATTTGTTCCCTATGCTTCCAGCCAACTTAGGACTTTTCATAATGGACTATTGACATATCTTCCAAGATACTGTATGGTTTTAAATGATTGAGGCCATTTCCCTTCAGAGAGTTTGACCATTTAATAAACGTCAATATTGAAAAAAGGGACTAGCGTGCAATTTAAATTTCCCTTTCCCATTTGGGTTTGTTATTGGTGTTTTTTTAGGTATCTTCTTTTCACAGGAAAATCTGGTTTAGCTTTTCCTTCAGTTATTTTTCCTGAGGATGACATTCCATCTGTTCTTATTCCTAACAAAACCAGGCACCTTTGGATTGCTGTCTTAGTCCTCACTGATGCTTCGAGTCTTTCCTGTTGTTTAGTCAGTGAACATTTCCCTTTTCTTTCAGGTGTTTTGTAGAGTAGGTAAAACAAAGATTAGCCTGTTCATGTAAGATACCTTACTGAATCTTTGTCATGCTCTGGAAATCTGACCTTTAATGCTCTATTATTGGTTTTAGTGCTTTCATATCCAAGTTATTTTGAATTGATCTTGCAAGTAAGAATTGGTGAGGTACTGCATTGAGCTAGACTAATAACTGAATCTACTCCATTTTCCAGTTTTTTGTACTTTAGTTGAGGAAGGGATTGTTTTTTTCTGATGTATTTACCCTTGTAATGAATTTGTCATTTCCATTTGTTTTTTAAAGACTTAGAGATTTCTTTGTTGTATTAATGTTCTCTTACTATCAAGAGATCCTAGGCTTTTTTTTTTTCTTGGAGGAGTGAAGACTGGTGTTCCTTTTTTTGATATTCATTTTTTTCTTTATCTTCACAAAAGCCTTTCTTTTGCCTTATTAACACAATGGATTGCACCCAGCGGGTGTTCAATAAATATTACTACTTTTATTCTTTATCTGAATTTGCAAGGTACTTCTAGATGTGGTCTGGTAGGCATGGTTATTTCTGCAGAATTTTCTCTCCACATTCCTCTGACTGCCTTTCCAGAGTAGTGTACGCCTAGCAGCATATTATACACCATTAGACTTTTCGGTAATCAAGCTCGTGGTGGAAGCATGTTGTCACACCTCTAGTTGGCTTCTTTGCGAGAATGTGATATCTGCCGATTTCATGTGGGCATTTTATTATCGGACCAGCAAGTGTGTTTGTCATTGTATGAGTGGTTGAGTGACGACCATTTGGTAGTTACCAGATTGGGGAGCAGTACTGGGCAGATTTGAAGAAGCTTGGGAAATTTGTTTGCTTGGGTATTTCTTTTGAACATCCCCTGATGTTAAAATCTGTGACAGCAAACTTTTATAGAGCTGTTGGTATGCAGCTGGGACTGAATTTACAGACTACCTTTCTCTGGCTTGCTAAATAGCTGAAGATTGACAACCCTTTTCATACCGCATTATCCAGCTTGGCTTTTAACTCCAAGAGAAAACTGTGTTCACAAATTGATGCTGTGTTCCTCTGGGGTTGGTGCAGAAGCATTAAATTGTACTAAAATATTCATATGTGAGTGCATTTAGCTGAAAGCAATTGATGTTCTGTTCCCAAGAGAGCAAAGAGAAATGCTGTATGGACCTGCACTCCAGAAAACACCCTAAGCACGCTCCTTAAGGGTAATTACATGGCCTGGATGATCAAAGCCCTTAAAATGATTCTTAAAGCGAAAAAGGATTAGAACAAGGTGAAATCGTAGCAGTAGATGCCATTGTTCAAATGTTGACTCTTACACAATCAAATAAAACGCACACCTAAATTGTCGTAGTAAATTAAGAAATAGCAAAGTGTGTGTTGTATTGCCAGGTAGCTTTTGTTAAGCTAAAAGTTTATTTCCATGAGCTTTTTTTTTCAGGATGAATGAAGTCTCTTTTTCATGTGCCATTTTACTGTGGAAAGTTAAAATTTTAAGTGACCGAAAGTTCATCGAACGCTTTCAACATAAATACTCTTAACTGTTTAAAAGCATGCCACCTGGATGATGATAAATTGATGTGCCTTGAGATAATCAATGTAATTTAAAAGCTGGCATGAAAATCAATAGGCGTAGACAGCACATCTGCATAGTGGCTACCTCACTGTATATTACCTGTGAAGCGCATTAGGAGACAACAAAATATCCCAAGTTTTCAATCTGACTGATCTTCCTTTAGTAATTATTCATACAGTATAGTTTATTGCTTTGAGATTATCATAAGTTTTCTTTATAAAACTTGGCACAAGCCTGTTTGAATAATTGCTAGTTTAGAGTGTGTAACAAAAGTGGATAACAGTGAAATTCATGATCGAGAGACTATTGTATAGGAGAACATTTTAGCAGCTTATTTTTAATGCACATACAAACTTTCAGCCAGAAAAGGAGTTTAAAGGTCATTTTCGGGGGAGGGAGGAAATCCCGTGATGCACTGAGCTGATTTCTGTCCTCTGCCCCACCTTCTCTTTCCACCTCTACTCTGCCTCCTCTACCTGTCCAACTAACAGTGACAAGAGCAGCAACTGGTAAGAAAGCTTTCTTCTGGGACTTCAGCATCTACTTGAGGAATGTGTCATTTTGGGCAGTAGTTGTGTTCTTGGGAGGATACGCAGTCGCCTGTACAAACCGAGCTGTTTGTTAAAGCCCAAATGGCATCAAAAGAGGAGGTATCCCCCCAGAACCCAGACTTATAAAAGTCCTCTAATACCACTGATCTAAAAAATCTAAGATTCTTCAAGAATGTTCAAGTTCGGTTATTAGCGTTCAGACTCCTAGGGAAACCTTTTAAAATTGCTGGGATCCAAATTAAGCCACCGTTAAAAAGTAAAACCAGCCCTCAGAAGAACAGCCAGGCTTTCAAATAAATTCTTTTTTTTAGGGGGTGGGGCTGCAACCTAATTTTAACTTTGCTTCAAAGCAAACCAACTGCAGCAGAGGGAGTGAAGGAGAGAGATGGGAAAGTAAAGGTCCTTGGAGTGCCGAGATGATTATGTCTTGATAGGCCAGAGAAACAGTCAATCGGAAGTATTTATTGAGCGGTTACTCTCTGCAGGGCACTGTCCTAAGCGCTTGAGAGAATACAAAATAATAAACAGACACATTCCCTATGCACAACGAGCTCATGGTCTAGTGAGGGACACAGACATTAATATAAATAAAATACAGATATGTACTGAAGTGCTGTGGGGCTGAGAGAAAGGGAGAACAAAGGGAACAAGTCAGGATGACCCAGAAGGGAGTGGGAGAAGAGGAAAGTGAGGGAGTTCTTAATCAGAGAAGGCCTTCTGGAGGAGATGTGCCTTCAGTAAGGCTTACATCTTCCCATCTTTCTGTTTTCACGCTGTATTTTATTTATGTACCCTTAGTGTGTCTTATTCAGTTTTCTTTTGCAAGTGTACCTTCTAGAGCACTCTGTATGTCTTTTGAATATTTTGAATTAGGACTAGAGTAGTGCTCGGTGTTCAACTCGGTTCTTGTAAAACATGGGGATCCTGTTCCAGATGGACACTAAATGACGAACAACTCAGAAACAGTGCTGACAGCGTGGTTGGTGCTGCGTACATGGGCTCGGCCGTTATTTCTATCATTGCACCCCATTCTCTACAGACAACAAGCAGACCGTCAGAATCACATTCCGTAATTCCCCAACAGCATCCTACACAAAATGTCTAATGAAAACACGTGCAATGGAAGAACTGTCTCTAGTTTGTAAGAAGTAGAAGAATAGCAAATTATTTGTTAAATAAGAGGAAAAATCGTTGGAAACTGTCAACCTCTAGTTTCTAATATCTTCCATTTTTCTGCCATTGATTTTCCTGTTCCGTTTCTAACTGAAGCTCAACAGGGTTTCGCCTAATTTGCAAACCAGCTCAGATAACTGGCCTAAAAATCTTTAACCTTAAACTCCAGCCAGTTCAGCAGTTAAGTATGTATGCATACACACTCTTCAACTCCTAGCTTAGTGGAATTGCAAGTCTTAGCTTGTTAGTACTACTGCAGCTTTCTCATTGATTTTTCTTGTTTCGATTTTGTACTGATTTTCTTATATCTGCCCCAGCGCTCAGTACAGAGCCTGGCAGACAGTAAGCACTGAATAAATACCACAATTATTATTACTGTGCTGGATGGTGGATTTGACGCAAGTGGTGAAGTCATCTGTCAAAGCAGGTGGGGAGGAAGAGGAGGTCCCAACCTCTTTATGTTTATGACTCTATACTTAATGCTTATGCATATGGAGTTCATTATTAAGTCATCTTGAAGCAGTTCATGGTGGAAAAGGAAGAGTGTTTGATTTTTTTTTTAATGTGGAAGCTCACTGGGTATTTTTGCATAATTCTTTGTTAATGATTGATTAATTTTAAGTCCTATTAATATGATTGCTTAAAATGTACTAGTCTAGAGGCATAAAGCAAGTCCCAGACCTCCTTTTGCTCCCCCAGGTTTGGGCTTCCCTCTAGACAGTAAACTCCTTGTGGGCAGGGAATGAATCTACTATGTCTGTATTGTACTCGCCCCTGCATTTAGTATAGTGCTCTGCACATAGTAAATATTCAGTAAATACTGCTGAATGATGAAGCGAGCGGCTGGAGATCTCTAGACTTCGCGTAGATGCATCGGAGGAGGGAGGGCTCAATGGGTGGGTGAGTGTGCCAGCTTCCCTGAACATGAAAGCATCTGATTTCATTAGAATTCTGGTTTTGAGCAGTAAAACAGAGTGTCCTACTCTAAAAACATAGTCCTGGAGTATGATCATGATCACCAGCAGTGTCTTTCATTGGGCAGCACTTCACAGTCCCTCTTTTCTCTCTTCTTACCTGACCAGGTCCATCCAGAGAATAGAGTTTTTGGTTTTTAACTTCAGAGGGCTCCCATATCATCGCTCCCATGGGGAGTCCCCATTAAGAGAGAGAAAAAATCAGAAAGGAGTTGGAAAAGCAGTTCAGTACGATCTTTAGGTGATCAGACTCTGGAACCTTATGAGGGGAAAACCTACTGTCCTTTCAAAAATGTAGCCTGAAGTGGTATGTTTTCTTGAAGTTAAAAAGTACTATCATTGGGTTGTTGGGTGGGAGTTCCTTCGAAAAGATGACTTTAAAATAGTTTGGTCATTTAAATGAGCTTCAAGAGGTAAAATTTTATTTAAAAAAGATGCACAGTTAATCAGTTACATAGAAAAGTGACAGTTTGCTTATTATGGTACATTCTCTATCCAGTGTTAACCTTGCATCTGTCCTTTGATTTCATATCCAGGTTTAGTAGCAATAGTTATGTCTTGAGATCGCACGGTTTTATTCCCCTAGGAAAAATAGCGTGATCTGGGTAAATTTTGAAAATCTTATGGAGGCTGTAGCATTCCTAAATAAATTACTTCCGAACTTAAATCCCCAAGTAAATCGGGCCGTCTGATAACCTCTTATGTTCACCCTATAAATTGTGTATCTTTATGCTTCTTTATCTTTGAATAGATTTCTAAATTTTTCTCTCTTATTTTTAATCTACTTCCTCCTGATGGGATGTCACCGGTAGAAAGAAAATTAAAAGTTTGCTTTTTAAGGAGAGGAAGAAGTATTAGCCTGGTTTCTTCCATTTCTTCAGTTTGAAGCACACCACTCTTTTCAGCTCTATTATAAACACAAAGTAGATGTTTAAATCTTCCCGTTTTACTTTGTTTAAAATGCTGCAAGTCTGAAGCTGCTGTCGGCAAATTCAGATTCCCAAAACAGATAAGTTGTACATTTGTGCTGTAAACTTATGCTGTTTTCATCCATGTATACATTTTAAAATCTCAAGTGGGTAATAATATGGTTAATCCCGTTACTGTAATTATTACTGCAAGTATTTGAGTGCCCACGAGGCCCAGAGCACAATTCTACACCCTGGGGAAGGGTAGTAGGTAATATACCTCAACATGGTCCCTGCCCTCAGGAGCTTCCAGTGACACATAGGAAACTGTAACTTTTATCAATGGTAAAATTTGAGCAAGCCAGAGAAAAGCAGCGCCCAGCGAATGGATAAGGGCGTGTAAGGTGGCTCTTCCCAATCCTTTGAAATTCTACAAAACGTTTCCTCATGATCTGTTTCAAGTTTCCTATGTTGTAGAAGGATTCCCCTGGCTATCAATCAGTCAGGGGTATTTATTGAGCACTTACTATATGCAGAGCACTGCCCTGAGCACGTGGGAGAGTACAATACGGTAGAATTAAGAATAATGATGATGGCATTTGTTAAATGCTTACTATGTGCAAAACACTGTTCTAAGCGCTGGTAGAACAGCTGGTAGAATTGGTAGATGCAGTCCTTTCCCTCCTCATTCTCCTCCTATCCTTGGCTTATTGTGGGCTTCCTGGGTTTCCCAGCTCCAAACCAGGAGACTTCACATAGTAGTAATGGTGGTCGTACTTATTAAGCATGTATTTTATGCAGAACACTTTGCGCTAAGCAGTGGGGTAAGCTAAACAAGCTAACCAGATTAGACCCAGTCTGATATCCAGGATGTGCACTGTACCACCCTACATCAGGTGATGCCTTTGTTACCATATATTCAGTCAATCAGTGGTATCTATTAAGCACTTACTATTTGCAGAGCACTGTACTGAGCGCTTGGGAGAATATAATACAACAGAGCTAGCAGAAACATTCCCTCCCCAGAATGAGCTTAGAGTCTATCAGGGAGGATAAGCATTAATATAATGCTTATATTAGTAGTATTATATTATTATATTGTATATATATTATATATATTGTAATATATATTACAAATCAGTAGTATTCAGTACCGAGCACTTAGGAGAACGCAATTGAGTTTAGTAGACAAGATCCCTGTCCTCAAGAAGTTTACAATCTAGTGGGGGTGACAGGTACCAAAATAATTTACAGGTAAGAGGTAGAAAGAAAGAGGCATGCTTCTGAAGTAGTGCTTAAGTAATCGGGTCTGTAAGATTAGGTATGTAAGGGCTACAAGAAGTACTGAGTCCACAGGCTCATTGGTGGTTCAGAGTACTCAAGTGGCAGTTGAGGGGTGGGATATAATAAATTCATTTGGAAGGCCTCCAAATTTTAAGGAGATGTGACTTTAGAAGGTTTTGGAAGTTGGGGAGTGCAGTGATCTGTTGGGTTTAAAGGGGATTGAGTTCCATGCGTGGGGATGGGCTTGAGCGAGAGGTTGGCGATGGGAAAGGTGAAAATGAGGCACAGTGGGTAAATTTGCTTGAGAAGAGTGGAGATTGCGAGCTGGTGATAGGAGAAGAGAATGGAAGGGTAAGAGGGAGAGAACTGATTGCCTTAAAGCCAATGGTCAGGAGTTTCAGCTTGATGCAATGAGGAATGGATGGCTATTGGAGGTTTCGGAGGAGTGGGGAGATATGTGCAGAATGATGTTGGGAAAGTTATAGAGGCAGCCAAGTGAATTATGGATGGGAGTCAGCCAGGTCAATAAAGAGGCTGATGGCAGCTTGAGTATATTGTTTAAAAGAGAGGGTGAGAGTCAAGGAAAATGCTAAATTTATGGGCTTCGGAGATTGGGAGGATGGTGATGTTAACTCTGATAGGAAAGAGGTGGAGGGGATTTGAGAGGGAAAATGGGGAGTCCAGTTTTGACACATTGAGCTTGAGGTGCTAGTGGGACGTCCATGTGACGATGTCATGGACGCAGGAGGAAATGTGTGATTGCCGAGGTGAGAAGTTACGTCGGGAAGAGAGATTTGGTAGCCATCTGCATAGATTTGGTTGGTGAAGCTATGGGAGCAAATGAGCTCCCCGCAGAATGAATATAAAGTGAGAGGATAGGGAACCCAGAGAAGAGCCTTTGGTGGAGCCAATGAAAGAAACTGAGTGAAAGTGGCTGGTGAGGTAGGTGGAAAATCAGGGAAGAGCTCTGTTGGTTGGAAACCAAGATTAGATAGGGTTTCCAGGGCCAGGGAGTCAAATGTCAAACAAGGCTGAGGTGCCAAAAAGGTTTATGCTAGAGTAGAAAACAGTTTGGCAAGGAGGGGTTACTAGTGACCCTGGAGAGTGAACAGGGTGGGAACCAGGCTGCGGTGAGTCAAGGAGAAGAAGTGGAAACAGTGGGTTTATACAACCCTTTCTTGGGGTTCAGACAGGAAGGAATCTGAGCAAATAGGGCGAGATTGGGAGCAGAGGGATTGAGAGAGGGCTCTTTTAGTATGGGGAAGACTCAAGCATGTTTGCAGATGGATTGAAAGGAGTCATCTAAGACTAAGCAACTGAAGATGGCTATTTGGGAAAGAAGTGTGGGAGGAAATGGGGTCAGAGGCACAGGCAGGAGGGTTAGGTTTTGAAAGCAGCTGGGAGAATTTCCTGAGAGTTGCCTGGGAAGGAGGAGAATGTTTTCAGTTTTGTTTAAATAGTTCGGGAGGTTGTCGGGGGCAAGAGAGGGATAGGAGGGGTCATTTTTAATTGTACTTTATGGAGGAAAAGGTTAATGCCATGACGAATTTGTCTTTACCATAATTTCAGAATGGAGGCACCCTGTTTAGAGGAACATCTTTGCCTGTAGTCCTTGAATTGATGAACCAACTGGTACCTGAAGACTGTATCTTAGAGTCAAAGCATTGTAAATTGGTGCCCACTTTACCATAGAAACAATATTATAAATAAGGGGATGGTTCCTGAATTAAGATTAAATATTCGGTTTTTACTAAAATTACCCAGAATTGGGTTTCCAAGTCAATTTGCAGACTAATTAGCCACATTAATGTATTGTAAAGAGGCTCTACAAAAGGTTTGACTTCATTGAAAGTAGTGGTGATTGTAGCATTTTTGAGCACCCACTTGGTACACAATAATTGGCCATGTGGGCCATGCCCACAAGAAGCTTACCCTTTAAGTGGAGTGACAAAAGTAAAAATATTAAAAGCAAAGTGGTCAAAATAAATTAAGCAAACATATACATGAGTGCTAAGGAAGGTGTAAATAACTTCATAAGTGGACTGGGAATGTGTCTACCTTCTCTGTTGTATTGTACTCTCCCAAGCACTTAGTACAGTGCTTTGCACACAGTAATTGCTCAATAAATACAACTGAACGAAGAGATTAATGAATGAATGAAAGGATGGAGTATAACACTTTGGACCCAGGTATAAGGAGGTTGTCGGTGACCTTGGAGGGAGCCAGACTGAAGAGGGTGAGGAGAGAGTTGGTGAAGAGGAAATTAATGCAGAGATTGTGGATGATCTGTTCTAAAAGTTTGGAGGGAGATAATAATGGTATTTGTTAAGTGCTTACTATTTACCAAGTACTGTTCTAAGCACTGGGGTAGATACAAGGTCATCGGGTTGTCCCACTTGGGGCTTACAGTCAAAATCCCCATCTGACGGATGAGGGAACTGAGGCACAGAGAAGTCAAGTGGCTTGCCCAAGGTCACACAGACAAGTGGCGGAGCCTCGATTAGAACCCATATCCTCTAACATCCAAGTCCATGCTTGGGCCATAGCTGGAGGAGGTGGGGATCAAGAGAAGGCTTTTTTAAAAAGGGGAAGACATTAATGTGGGAGGTTTGAAGGTAGAGGGGAAGGAGCCATTGGAGAGTGAGAGCTTGAAGTGTGAAGGAGAGTCAGAGCTAGTGATTTTAGGAGGCAAGAGGAGAGCGCAGATAGAGGTTGATTTAAAAAGTAGGTGGGAGGTTCCCTCTTGGGAGATAGGGGGTGTTGAGGAAGTGATAGGGAGAATTTGGGAAGCAAAATAAATGTGCTAATTCTCCCTAGCTACTCTGCCTGGTGATCAGGTAACCTTCACTATCATCAGCTATTCCCCTCCTACCCTCTTTAAACTTTGCTCCTCATCTCCTACTTTTAAAATTGTTTCCCCATTTTTTTTAAAGCTTCTTCTGAACACCTCCTCCCCGGTTCATCACCCAAGCCTTTGGAGTTAGTGGTATAAAGGAGACTGATCTTTTAAAATCAGAAGTGGGATTTGTCTTAACTCAGAGCATCTGAAGTTACAGGTTACCTGCACTGGCATTTTAAGGGGAAAATGAAAGATTATCTCTGTCCAACTTTTTTGTAGTAATAATAATAATGATATGTAAATACTTATTACGTGCCAAGCTCTGTGCTATACTGTGTAGTTACAAGATAATCAGGTCGGACGTAGCCTCTGTCTTACGTGGGACTCACAGTCTAAGCAGGAAGGTGAACAGGTATTAAATCCCCGTTTTACAGATGAGGAAACTGAGGCCCCGAGAAGTTAGGTGAAGTGTGCCTGATCACATATCAGGCAAGTGGCGGGGGCAGGATTAAAACCCAGGGCCCCCTGATTCTTGCCAAAGAAATCTCAAAACTATGATTCATGACATTCTCGCCATCATCCAGAGACCTTTGGAAAAGCTTGGGAGGAGGCTGGAAGCGAAGCTCTCCTCTTCCTCCTCCTACTGCTGCGGCTATTACTATACGTTAATTTTAACCTAATGTGTTCGTCTGAGATCCAGGATGCCATGGTGGTAGGCGCCACTGAAAGAGCTGGAGAGAAGCCTTCCCTAAGTACATCCTAGTTAATTGGGGTTCTCCAGTCTGACAGTAAATCTAGAGGTAGAGATTGATGTCAGCTCTGTGTATCCAGAGCTTTTGGCTAGTTAGCTCACAGAAAGATCAATTATAGGTTGTTTTAAGTTCAGCGGGACAGAGTAGAGAAGAGACAGATCAGCAGTATGAGTTAAACACTGAGTGAGCTGATGACTCTGAGACAAAAAAGGAGGAGGCAATTGGAATTCACTGGGGAGTTATAAGAAGTGGTAACAAATGATGACTGAAACCCAACAGATTTCAAGATTGCCCATTCTGCCAGGGAAGCCAAAAGCCAGGGAAGAAAACCAGCGATAAAGGGGAAAAAACGGGGTTCACGAGGCCGGGAGAAACACCCCTAGAAAGAAGTTCTTGTAAGAACCACCTCTTTACCCTAGCATCAGCATTCTCAAATAAAGGCCAGAATTCA
This sequence comes from Ornithorhynchus anatinus, assembly GCF_004115215.2. Classification (NCBI taxonomy): domain Eukaryota; kingdom Metazoa; phylum Chordata; class Mammalia; order Monotremata; family Ornithorhynchidae; genus Ornithorhynchus; species Ornithorhynchus anatinus. The sequence goes on along the minus strand of NC_041732.1, from coordinate 11,346,836 downwards.
GTAACTTTTAGTGATTCTCTTTATGGGGAGGAATCGTTCTGTGTGTCCACTGAGGATCAAAAGGAGGAAGCGGGTTATGACAACCCACTGAAAAAGGTAACGTCTATTCCTAACAATCTTTTCCAGAAACCAGTTCGGACAAACCCTTTGTCCTTGATGAGTTTAAGCATTCACCTGCCCGAAGGTGAGCTCTGTATCTGTTGACTTCTCGGGTCCCATCAGGCATTAGGAATCTGTGAATTTTGTGGTATATGCTGGTCTAAAACTGTTTCCCTTCCTCCCGTTAATCACCTCCCGGGAAATTACCCCTGCCACACAACTGGGTTTTACCATCAGTTTCATCCAGCCATCGTACTTAAAGACGGCTTTATTTCCCAAACTCATTTCTCGGCCCTCATCTAAGAGAATCTTCGTGGCTTCACTTCTCCTTGCCCTGAGTAGCTGCAGGTCAGGCAGTAGAACCAGAGACAAAGCTAGACCTCCTCTCCCCTCATCAAACTCTCTGTGGCCTCTCCCTCCTAGGCCTTTCTCTTTTAGCTCATTCCCCCACCCCCACCTGATCTTCCAGAAGCAATCTGCCCAGTACTGACCCCCAAGAGAGCCCCTGGAACCTTGCAAGCAGACATTTCCAACACCTCGCCCGCCTGCTGCTCCAATCAGGTCAGGGCACTGCTTCTATTTTAAGCTTTGGAGCCATGCAGCATCTCTGCCTCCCTAGGTTGGTCTGGAGCTTTTTAGAAGGTTTCTAAAGCCTCATTTTTGTAAAACCGTGGCCTCCAACTGGAATGGAAAATACGTCTCTTGGGTCCCCAGGCTTAAAACCAAAGCCCTGCTGCTCAGAGCAGACCAAACGAGCAGTCTTGAAGTGGCCATTTTCCCTGAATTACCAAAGGGCAGCAGAGCCCCAAAAGGTTTCCATGGGGGGTCGGGGGTAGGGAGCTTTCCCTTCCACTCCGATGCGTCAAGCGTGAGGTGGAAGCCGCAGCAGCAGGAGCAAATAGGGGAATCATGACTGCCCCAAGGGACAAAAACTCTTGCCGTCCCCTGTCCGACACATTCTTCCTTCTCCTCCTGCCCACCGCCATTTTGCCAGATGCTCAGCCATCCAGATACATATGGGCTGGCAGTGACACCACAGCAGTGATAGGAGCAGACGTGAATGTGTATGTACTTATCTACCCGAATACATGGAAGAGGGCGTGTACCTGAGTGCACATACTTCCCGAGTGACCCTATATTGGTTTTTGTCAGCGCTACCATTCTCCTCCTTCATCTCAGGCATCTGAGTGCCCACTGAAAATGCCATCATCGACCAGAACCGAGCAATGACTAAATTAACACAAGGCTTTTTGAGTAATATTCTTGGAGAATAGCTCATCAATCATCGCGGTGTCTGTTGGCCTATATCGCCTCTCCCGTTCACTTCAGTCTTTAAAGATTTGACTGGGTTTTTCCAAAGCATCTACATCTAAATTCACATTTGTTTCATATCTGTCGATCTTTCTAGCTGCTTCCATTTAGTTTCTTGTGCAGGTTTTTCTTCTGCCTCCCAGCATCTTCCCTACTTATAAGGCTGGCAGTCACGGCATTGTCCTTGACTGCTTCCTCTCCTTCAACCCCAGTATTCAATCTGTCACCAGAGCCTCCATCCTAACAGTCACCACACTGTTCCAGGCACTGTCATACCTCGACTTGACTACTACCGCTGCCGCCTCAACCTCACTGGTCTCCCTGCCTTGAGTCTCTCCCCTCCTTAGTCCACACTATACACTGCTGTCCAGATCATGTTCCTAAAATGTCATCCTGCACAAATGTTCCCATTCCCCCAAAACCTCTAAAGGTTACCAATTCCTCTCTACATCGAACCCAGACTTTTGGCCACTGATTTTAAGGCAATCATTTCTTTGTAGTAATAATAACAACAATTGTAGCTTTTAAGTGTTTACTATATGCCAAACACTGTCCTAAACACGGGGAAGATACAAGTCAATCTGGTCATACACATTCCATCTCCGACATGGGGCTTGGGGAGGAAAATGAGTATTTAATCCCCATTTTCTAGATGAGGCACCGAAAAGTTAAACAACGTGCCTGAGGTCAAACAGGCAAGTGGCAGAGCCTGGCTAGACCCCATATCCCCTGACTCCCAGGCCACAGATCTTCCCATGAGGCCACCTTGCTTCCCTTCCTCCTCTCTACCCACTCTCTCCCCCCGCCCATTATACCCCACTTGGCCTCTCAACTGGGAGTCTTTGTTCCTCTCCAGCTAACCTCCTCACACACTTCCCCTGGAACTTCCTCCCGCTTCAGAACGGACAGTCCATGGCTCTCTCCATCTTCACAGCCCTGCTGAAATTGCATCTCTTAACTGAGGATTTCCCTGATTAATTTCTAATCTCCCCAGATTATCTACCTTTGCCAACCGCCACTTCAACATTGTGCACCACTAATAGAGTTGAGGACTCACCCTCCCATGGAATTTATCTCACACACTCCGTTACTTAAGCACTAATTTCTCATACCTATACCCTTTTCCTCCTCCTCCTTCCTATCTTTGAATTATTTTTGTATCTGAACTCCTCGAGGGCAGGGATCTTGTCTACTAACAGTTTCCTCATAACCATTCAGAGCTTTGCACACAGTCAATGCTCAGTAAATATTATTGATTGATTTGCCCTCACGAGCTAATATTTCTTTTCTTCTTCTTTAAGCCACAGTTACTCCTGCATCTTGCCAACATTGCCTCCCCATTTTCTTCCTTGATTGTGTTTGCATCTATCCAATTTAGGATGTAAGCTCCTCAGGCTAGGGATAGTCTTTTTTTAAGTTTGTAAAGTCGCATCTAAAGTGCCCCGTAAATTAGCTATTGTAAAGTACTAAGTTAATGCTAATTGTTATTAAGAGTAGCAGAAATGCTTTCCTGTACCAAAAATGGAGTGTTGTTGGCATACCTCATTGTTTATACGTGTTTGAAAAAACTTGTTTCAGTGATTGTGTACAAATCATTGGGAAATTTAGTCCAGTAGCTGGAGATTTGGTATGGTTTTTTGCCATTTAATTTTAGCAATTGATGAGGGGACATGGGCCCTACTTTTACAAGCGGTGAAGGGCGCTCCAGTTAGTTATTTAAATCTTTTAGAGCTCTTTACAAAGTGGTTAAAAAAAGGGATAGAGATGTCCATTAAATGTGTCCTCGATTTACCTGGGTTACCCAGGATTCTCATCATCTTGCTCAGTGGAAAGAGCCCGGGCTTGGGAGTCAGAGGTCATGGGTTCGAATCCCAGCCCTGCCACTTGTCAGCTGGGTGTCTGTGGGCAAGTCACTCAACTTCTCTGGGCCTCAGTTCCCCATCTGTAAAATGGGGATGAAGACTGTGAGCCCCACGTGGGGCAACCTGATTACCCTGTATCTACCCCAGCACTTAGAACAGTGCTCTGCACATAGTAAGCACTTAACAAATAGCAACATTGTTATTGTCACATCAGTGGCATTTATAGCTTTGAAGGCTTCAGTTCCTTGGGATTTTAGTTGTAAATTAAGAGCAAAAATCATTTATAATTGTGTTTTGTGAGGGTGCATAATTGCCAGAGTAAATCAACCTTTTCTAACGTTGCCAACGGAAAGGATTTTAAGATGGGATAGATCCATTTCTTATAAAAATGTATAGCAGGGACACTTAAGGTACTATTGATTGCTTCCAAAATGACTTGGGTTGTGCTTTGCCTTGTTGATCTTCTGGAATGCGGAGAGATAGACCGTGTGTGGTCAGAGGTGGTTTTAAGATTCCGATGGGTCCCAGCCAGTGGCATCCAGTGGCTTCCAGGCTGAAGTCGGCCCCTTTCCCGGAGCACTCCTGCATGCCCTTCCCTCCCTGGCACTTTGGGAACTATATTTAAATCATTATCAGCAACATTGAAATGGGTTAGCATAGGTGGTGGAAGAAAGATCAGAAGCAAAGGGAGGGTATTGCCATTTTAAACATTGGAAGTCTTCTCTCACAGGTATTGGCTCCCCTCTTTGGCCCCCAGTCTCCTCCACAGAGGCTTGTGAGAGCCTGGAAAAAATAGCCTCTGTGTCTGGGAGAAATACAGGAAACAGCACCGATCCCTCTACCTGGAATTCACAGACAATAATAGTGATAATAATGATGGTATTTGTTAAGTGCTTACTATGTGCCTCGCATTGTTCTAAGCACTGAGTTAGATACAAGGTAATCAGGTTGTCCCACATGGAGCTCACAATCTTAATCCGCATTTTACAGATGAGGGAACTGAGGCACAGAGAAGTTGTGACTCGCCCAAGGTCACACAGCCGACAAGTGGTGGGGCTGAGATTAGCACTCAGGTCTTCTGACTCCCAGGCCCGGACTCTTGCCATTAGGTCAAGCTGCTTAATTGGGTTGGGCACAGTCCCTGTCCCAGTCCCCATTTTACAGATGAGGTAACTGAAGCACGGAGAAGTGAAATGATTTACCCAAGGTCACACAGCAGACAAGTGGCAGAGCAGGGATTAGAACCCATGATCATCTGACTCCCAGACCCATGCTATATCCACTACACCGAGACCTCATGAAAGCTTTTGATACCATTAGTAGATTTGTGCTCTGGGAAGTTACTTAGCAAATGTGGCTGTCCTGACAAGTTCAGGGAAGCAGCGTGGCTTAGTGGAAAGAGCACAGGCTTGGGAGTCAGGTCATGGGATTGAATCCTGGCTTCGCCTCTTGTCAGCGGTGTAACTTTGGACAAGGCACTTAACTTCTCTATGCCTCAGTTACCTCATCTGTAAAATGGGGATTAAGACTGTGCGCCCCACATGGGGCAACCTCATAATCTTGTATCTACCTTAGCGCTTAGAACGGTGCTTGGCATATAGCAAGCGTTTAACAAATACCATCAGTAATGAAGTTTGCAAACCTTCTGAGGCTACTTTGGGATGACATGGCTGGTCGGATTATTAATAATAATAATGTTGGTATTATTACTTGCCCACAATCACACAGCTGACAGGTAACAGAGCCGGGATTTGAACCCAAGACCTCTGACTCCCAAGCCCATGCTCTTTCCACTGAGCCACGCTGCTTCTTTATAATTGCTGAGGATTATTGCTGAGGGTGCCCTGCCCATCCATTCCCACTGCCAGTGAAGTAAGGCACGGAGGCACAGCGGGGCCAGTCCTGTTCGACTGATTCTATGTAGCCAAGTAGAAAGTAGCAATAAGAGATCTGGATGTAAACTCCTCCTCTAGTTTGTAAGCTTTTTGTGGGCAGAGATCAGGTATACCCACTCTCTGCTGTTGTCCTGTTGTCCCAAGTGCTTAGTCCAGTGTATGTTCCTCACAGTAAGTACTCAGTAAGTACCTCGGATTGATTGATAGATGTAAGGATATGCCTCCACAAAAGGATGCTCTTGGGGCTACATCCAAAGCCCTAGAGACCGACGTTCCGGAATTGCCGTGTATAGGTGCTAGCTCCATAAAGGCACACGTCCAAGAAGTTATGCAAATGATTGGGTAAATGCAGTCTCCACATCGGCCAGGTGTTACAGGCTGACCATAAATGTGAAGAAAACCGAGAAGATGCGTCTTTGTGCCCCAGGGAAGTCGAACACCAAATCTCGCAAATTTATATTGGCCACACAGAGCTAAATCCTGTCCCAGAATTCTGTTCCCACTGAGAGAAAATTGCTGGCACTCTGTGCCAGCATTGCCTTATACCCGGTCACGCTGATGGCCTCCTGTCACTTTTTCCCTACTTGCTAGCTCTGAGACCTTCCTAGAATTTATAATAATAATGAAAATAATAATAATTGTATTAAGCACTATGTGCCAAGCACGGGGGTAGAATCGAGATGATCAGGTTGAACACAGTCCCTATCCCCCACAGGACTCACGGTCTCAGGAGGAGAGAACAGGTGCCTAGAGAAGCAGGGTGGTCTAATGGATAGAGCACGGGCCTGGGAGTCAGAAGCACCTGGCTTCTAATCCTGGTCCCACCGCTTGTCTGCTGTGTAACCTTGGGCAGATCACCTACATTCTTTGTGCCTCAGTCACCTCATCTTTAAAAAGGGGATTAAGATTGAGCCCCACGTGGGACAGGAACTCAACCTGGTATCAATCTCAGTGCTTACTACAGTGTTCGGCACATATTAAGTGCTTAGCAAATACCAGAAAAAAATTATCTTGCTCACCATTCTCTCTATGACTGGTATTTATTGAGCATCTACTGAGTGCTTGAAAGAATACAACAGAAGACATACACATTCTCTATGCTTAAGGAGTTTACAATCCAAGGGGAGTGATATACAGAAATTATTTACAAACACAGTACAGTACTTGTAAGAAATCATTTTACGCATGCATGCAATATCGATCACAGTTAAAATACTACAATGTAAGTTTTCCTTAATGTGAACCTCAAGAATGCAACCCCTGCCTTATAACGAGAACTAGGAGAAGCAGCGTGGAGAGAGCGTGGCCCTTGGAGTCAGAAGACCTGGGTTCTAATCCCAACTCTGCCAGTTGCTTGCTGGGTGACCTTGGACGAGTCACTTCACTTCTCTGGGCCTCAGTTTCCTCATTGGGAAAATGGGGATTCAGTACCTTTTCTCCCTCCTTTTAGACTGTGAACCTCATTCGGGAAATTGTCCTAGTTGCTGCAGAAGTTGTAGCATTAGATGGCTGCCATGTTTATCAGAAATTTCCAATAGTTTGCAAATGTCCAGTTTTCAAGTGAGCAATTATTAAATCAGGTCCAGGGTAGAATTTGGTGGGCTCAACAGAGGTATGTGTGAGCACCCAAGATGTGAAAAATTTTCCCCGTTAATAAACCAGGCACATCTGAGCCACCTTGAATGACTCTGCCGTATTAATCACTTTGAGGGAAAGACTTTATTTTGTCAGTTGGGATGGGCCAAATTTTAAAGTTGTGGGTGCTTTTAGCAGTGTGACTGTGTTAGATGTCTCCCCCCCCCCCCCCCCCCCCCCCCCAGGTTAGGACTTGTTAGCGCAGTGGAAATACAGGTTGTGTCTTTTTCATTTCAATGTTTACCATCTGACCTTGGACACATATTTCAGTAATGCTCTCTTGAACATGTACCTATGAAACCAGCAAGGTCCATTTTTTCCAAAGTCAGATTGCTTCTTAAGTAGGTGTGGACGTTCCAGGTTTTTAGGATGGAGATGACAAATAATCAGGGAGGGAACAGCATTCAAAGCCACCCCCTTCATCACAGTGACCTCACCTACGTCAGCCCTCAGAGGTCTTATTAAGAGCTTTTATTTATTGTACACGGGAGCATCCTTTTACCTATTAAAGAAAACCTTGTTTTATTTATGGCTTGTTTGAAAAACTATTAATTATGCTGTTCATTTGGAAAGAGCTGTTACAATATGCTATGTAAAGTATGACTAATAATTGAATTTAATTTTTGTTTTAGGAACTGTACATTGCCGTAGGAATCTCTGGCGCCATCCAACATTTAGCTGGGATGAAGGACAGCAAGGTAACTGTTTGCCCTGCCCCTAAATACAAGAAGAAACAGCTGATTTCTTCAGATCTTTAGATTAAATGGATAAAATACTCTTCGGCTGTTCACGAGGGTCAAAATAGTTATTTTTAAAACTTGGTAGTTGAACCAGTCATAGAAAGAAACTAAGAGAAATTGAATCCGTGTTAAAAAAGAATTGAGCTGAACGCGTGGAGAGTTGAAAAATTAAAAACTGGTAGTTGAGGTTGAACTACTGCCATTCATTCAGTGGTATTTATTGAGTGCTTACTTTGTGCAGAGTATTGTACTAAGCGCTTGGGAAAGTACAGTTCAACAATAAGCAGTCACATTCCTTGCCCACAATAAGCTTAGAGTGTCCTGGTATTTGACAGGAGGCTTGTGCAGTGGCTGACACTTTTTCGGAGTGAGGAAGGAGCAGAGGCTTTGTCCCTGTCCTATCTCATTCCCATCTCTCAGTGTTGTCATCCAGGATATTACCAATTTGTGGAAACCTGGTATCACTGAGGTGAACCTGGTATCACTGAGGAGAAGCAGCATGGTGTAGTGGAAAGAGCCCAGGCCTGGGAGTCAGAGGATGTAGATTCTAATCCTGGCTCTGCCACATGTCTGCAGTGTGACCTTGGGCAAGTCATTTCACTTCACTGTGCCTCTGCCACCTCATCTGTAAAATGGAGATTAGGATTGTGAGGCCCGTGTGGGATAGGGATTGTGTCCGACCTGATTACCTTGTATCTACCCCAGCGATTAGAACAGTGGTTGGCACATAGTGCTTAACAAATTAGTATTATTATCATCAAGGGAATTTGCCCACCTGGTTGGGTGAGATCACCCATCCCTGTTGGTAGTATTTTCCTCCTACTCCAGTATTGCTCTCCTCCCACCTACTGAAGCTCACTGCCTCAGATTCAGCAACCCTACCACAATGGGAAATATGGACAACTGGGGTGGTGTAGTTGGTGTTTAAAAAAAAAAAATGCAGACTAGAAAAGTTCATGAATCTCTCCTCAAGGCTTCTCTACTTCTATATCTCTGACTTCTAAAATGACATTATGAAAATAGATTTTAAATACTAAAATATATGCATCTAACAGTTACAAAGGAATGTGTAAAATACTAGGATTGACTTATTTTATAATTTAAATCAAACCTGGAAATACTCTACAATGATTCCATAAACATTTAATTCCAAATGTGACTTGTTCATTCACGCTGAACAGTGTTGATTTGCATTATGAACCTCCTATTCCACGAAACCATGGTTGTTTCTGTCACTTCTGCATTTATCCATTGGAACGGAAGCAAGATATGAAATGATAATAAAACCTTAAAAGGTTTAACTCCTTACTTGCAGAAGTGGATTCAATGTGCCCTTAAATCCTGTAAATGGTACAGTCTAAGGCTCACCTGTAATCAGATTTCAGAGTAGATTGGAAGGTTTCTGCCAGGAGTTCAGAAGCAGATAGGGGTAAGACTTCTTAAATTCCATATTTTGGCAGTCTGAGTTGAGACCTGACTCCCAATCCTGTTGCCAAAATCCAGCCACAAGTTGCCTTACCTCTGCAGCCCACGTTTTCTGGCTTAGGCTGCTTGGTAGCGGGAAGAGAAGGAAATAGAGTCGAATCTAGAGATGGATGGAGAGCGATTTTGAGATGTATTTTTGTGAAACAGGACCGCTGAGTTAATGGAAATAAAAGCCGTCCTCAGTTTGCGAGGGTCTTTCCGCCTCATGGTCATTTCTTCTTTGCCTGCAAAAATTAGCCCAGCCAGGGGCTCTGCTCTCTTGGACCTAACAGTGGTCCCCTAGAGACAGACTAGAACAGACCACACGCTTGCAGAGCTCTGCCAATCCTTCTCAGTGCCAAGCCAAGCATCAGGACACTCAACAAAACCGTGCACGTGTCTGCTGTTAGCAGCCTCGGAGCTGGAGGAAGCCAGGGAGGATTTGGCTCAGACTTCAAGTGGCTTGGCAGCGTCACACGCAGGCGAGATCTGTCACTCACTACTTCAGTAGGTCTCAGGAGGACTTAGGTCTCCTCAGATGGCACAGCCAAGCTACACATCTGCCTAATCCAATCGATCAGGGTTTTAGGGAAGGCACTCGCATTTTCCGTATTTGTATAGCGTTTTTATGTTTCCGAGGCCCCTTTACCATCAGTCAACTCATTTTAGCCTCAGAATGTCTCTTTGAGGCAGGGAGAAATAGGCATTGTCTCCATGAGGAAAATGAGGCACAGATGGGATAAGTGACTTGCTCAGTCAGGGTCATTCAGGTGGCCAGGATGGGATTAGAATCCAAATCTTCTGACTTCCAGCCTGATGCACTTCCGTAGACCTTGAGTTTGGGAAATTGAATTTTGGCGCCCCGGCCCTATCAGTTATTAATGCTTGAGATGTAGGGGGCCATGCAAATTCCCCTGACCCATAGCCAAATTTCTGTCTCTGAACCCCGCACCCCAGGCAAAGCGGGATTTTAGAATTCAGAATCCTTACCGTGAAGGATAAATTTAACCTGCTACAACCTTGAGAGAAAGATGCCATCATGGTGTCAGGTTCCCACACAGAACCAAAACACGCTGACTCATTGTGTCAACACTCCCATATCCTCCTTTCTTTTCCTAATCTCTCAATTTTAGCCCGTGTCCAGGACGCGTCCACGTCACCCATGGCCCTCGGTTTAGTTCGTCTCCATTTGTGAGCGTGACTTTTTAGTCAGCTAGTCAGCACTGAGCTCGATTCAAGAGAATCAAGTCGGACACAGTCCCTGCCCCAGGTGGGTCTCAATCTTAGGAGGAGGGAAAAAAGTTATTAATCTCCATTTTATAGCTGTGGAAACTGAGGCACAGAGAAGTAAAGTGACTTGCCCAAAGGCAACATTATAGGCAAGAGGCGGAGCCAGGATCAGTACCCAGGTGCTCTGACACCCTAGCCCGTGCTCTTTCTACTAGGCCACATTGCCTTCTTGCTTATTTACCGTGAATTGAGAAAATCACATAGTTTCTGTGAGTTTCCATTTTGTAAGAGAAAAATGTGGATTAATGTTTTAAAATTTGCAATTTGAGGTCATGTCTCTGGTTGAATCTCTAAATTTTGTTAGAATAATTTACTTAAAATTTGGTTCATTCTGTGGAAAAGTGTACACATTGAATGAATTACACTCACTTTTGTCATTATGTATGATTTCACTACATATTTTGGTTAGAAAGCTGTTAGGGAATTAGGGAAAATTCTTCCTACAGCAGGAGCCTGCCTGAGCTGCGTTATCAGAAACTCCTGACCGTTCGCTTTAATTAAAGTGCTCAAATAGCTCTCTTCCCCCTTCACATCCTCATGGCACAGTGGATAGAGCACAGGCCTGAGAGTCAGGAGGTCATGGGTTCTAGTCCCGGCTCTGCCACTTGTCTGCCGTGTGATCTTGGGCAAGTCACTTAACTTCTCTGTGCCTTAGTCACCTCATCTGTAAAATGGGGAGCGAGACTCAGAGGCCCCATGTGGGACAGGGACTATATCCAACCCAATTTGCTTAGGACATAATAAGCACTTAGGAAATACCATAATTATTATTGTTATTATTATCCCCACTCATCTCCCACTACAGCCTAGTTCACACATTTTGTTTCTCTGCCTCATTCTCATCTCCCTCGTTGCCACCCTCTTGTACATATATACATACCTTTATGTTATACTGTTTTCTACTACCTATAATTTGTTTTAGTGTGTCTTTCTCCCCTCCTAGATCCTCAACTTCTCCAGGGCAGGAATCATGTCTAGTAACTACTAGACTCTCCCACAGCTCTTAGTAGAGTGCTTATGCACAAAGTAAGTGCTCCCATGAATACTTCTGATGGAGTCTCTCAAAGCTTCGCCTTCCCTGAGATGAACTGAATAAAGTAATAATACTTTTTATCAAGCACTGGGGTAGATACAGTACAATCAGATAAGATACCATTCCTGTCCCACGTGAGGTTCCCAGTGTACTGATAACGCAGTCGCTGGAGGTTTTTGAGGAAAGATGCACAAAATGAAGTTGGAGAAAAAAGATCCAGAGTGATGTTTGGAATGTAGAAGGGAGGGGAGACTGAAGGCAGGAAGGGCTGTGAAGAGGCCGATGTGGTACTGGAGTTGGGATTTGACAAGCCCTTGGGTCAGCATGATGGCAGTCCGGATGGAGAGGAGGAGGTAGAGGAAGGAGAAACAATGGAATTTGGAAGTTGAAAGGGAGAGATGACAGTCGAGGATATTGCAAAGGGTATATGGGCTTGAGGGACAGGGAGGATGGTGATGTAGTCAACGTGATGGTAAATTCAGAGAGAGAAGATGATCTGGGAAGGAAGAAGAGTTCAGTTTGGGACACGTTGAACTTGAGGTGCTGGGAGGACATCCAGGAAGAGGAGGCAGGAGGAGGTGCAGAATTGGAGAGAAGGGACCGGGATGGTGAGCTAGAGAGATGGTAGTTGAATCTGGGGAAGTGGATCAAAGAAGTATGCATCTGTAGCACAAATATAAAATAAGCTTTGAGATAGTGCTGTGGAAATCGGTGTTTTCATCATGTCCCTGACGGTAGAGGGATGAAGTGTTTCTTTGTAAGCAGCAGTGTGTGATTTAAGTATTAATTTGACGTCTTTAAGTTCATTTTGGGCAGGGAACGAATCTGCCAACTCTGTTGTATTCTCCCAAGGGCTTAGTGCACACAGTAAGTGCCCACTAAATACCATCGAATGAATGGCTCTCACATACTTAGTATGTTTCACCAAAATGTGTTTGTTTTGGGGAAGAGGGGGTGAAAACCTCACATCCTCTTTTGAAATTCCTCTGAAGCACCTGGTATCTTAAAGTGCTTCATTTTATTGGAAAGTAGCTTTTGTTTTTTTGTAATAGGGTGATATTAATTTGACTTCATGCCCACTAAACCACAGGCTACAAACTAAAAATGAGCTTGCAAACTTTTACATGAAACGGTACCTAGTTTGGGGGCTGAGACACATAGGTACCTACTTAGGGGTGACTTGCAGAGTAAGACCAGATTTTTACAAATGTAAAAAAAAAAACAAAACTTAGTAACCGTGACAGAGGTCTCAAGTGAATATTTTTCTTCTGCTGTGAATTATCTGGCATTATGAATGCACTCATTTAAGACTATGTTTTCAAAAGAAGTCCATAAAGCCTTTTCAGGGCATAATGCATAATTTATTTGTACTTTTACAATTGAAAAATCAGTTTTGTGGAAGATATGCTTTGTGTTGTATTTACCAAATCAGTTAATTTTGATCCCAAGCTGTTGGATTTTTTTGTTTCATTCTAAAACTCAATTATGAAATCCACATTTTATGTTGTAAAATAAATCATTCTTCTGGACAGTGAAATTTGCATGAACTTCTCATACTGCAGATATGGAAATTGATGGCAGTTATGCTGCAACTAGTCCATGGAAGAAGTAGAATCCATTATGGTCTTTGCTTGCCTTGATTTTATCCAGTAAAAGCTCAACATGAGAAATGGAGAATGAAAATATTTATGAATTAAAATTTACAGTAGAGGCTATTGTTCTACTGCATTAGCCTCTTCCTAGTTTAAATTTTTCTTCTTAAAGAGTGTAGTTTAATGTGGAAATTGAAATAGTTTTCCACATTTAACATTGCATTAGACCAACAAAGAGCTTTTAGTAATATTATTATTATTACTGTGTGTTAAACACTGCTTTAAGTGCTGGGGTAGATACAAGCTTATCAGGTTGGTTACAAGTATCTCTCCCATATGGGTCTCACAGACTAAGTAGGAGGGAGGACTGGTATGAAACCCCCATTTTCCAGATGATGAAACCGAGGCCCAGAGAAGTGGAGTGACTTGCCCAAGGTCACACAGCAGGCAAATGGCAGAGCTGGGATCAGAACCTCTGACTCTGAGGCCCTTGCTATTTCCTCTAGGCCACACTGCTTCCCTTTAATGTATTAACTGTCATCCCATCATTGAGCCTAGGTGTGAAAATAAGAAATTACAATAGACAAAATTATACACCAAGTTGATTAAGCTTTTCAAAGCATATTTAAATTTAGTAAAAAACAAACCAAAGCTCTACAAAAATGATGAAAATAAAATTAGATTTTTAAATCTAATCTAATGGTCCAGTGGAAAGAGCACAGACTTGAGAGTTAGAGGACTTTGGTTCAATCCTTGTTTCGCTACTTACCTGGTCTGTGACCTGGGGCCAAATCATGTGTCTTCTCTGTGTCTCCGTTTTCCATCTGTAAAGTGGGTATTCAGTACCCATTCTCCCTCATACTTAGACTGTGAGCCTTATGTGGGACAGGAACTGTGGGTCACCTGATTATCTTGTATCTACGCCAGCACTTACAGGCTTTGTCACATAGAGTAAGCACTTAGCAAATGCCACTGTTATTTAAACTTAGAGCAATTTTTTTCCACTACATTGCTAGCATTTCAATGAATTGCCTTTTGAAACCAGTTATTTTTTGTGAAAGTGAAGCTTTTTCAGCACTTAAGTCCAGTGGAGAACTCGGAATAGGAAGATGCACTTGGCCTCTCAGGCAAATTTATAAGCCATTTTGTCTGTGAATGACTTCCCTCCCTGGTTGTTGTAAAGTTATTTTTAGCGCATGAATAGTTGTGGGGGAGATAAGGGCTAGGAAGGAGGGTCATGTCCTTATTGGGGTGGGCCTCCTTGAGGCAGCCCCAGAGTCCAGGCTTCATCCTGCTTTAGGTTGCTTATAGATTAAAATCTCGAAGAGCCGACATTTGTGGTTTTCAGGGACTGTTTTTGCTCTACACCAACCAGGACCTCATTTTACCTAAAATAGGATAGAACTGCTAGGTTGTTTAAGGAAGGAGAAAAGATCTGCTGTATTTGTGGTCTTTTTTCTTTATCATCCTTCTAGTGCATATTAGTGATTAATTTTCCCATTTACTTTGCAGACGATTGTTGCCATTAATAAGGATCCAGAAGCTCCGATTTTCCAAGTGGCAGACTTAGGAATAGTTGCAGATTTATTTAAGGTAAGCTCATTTTCAATTTTCAGTCAATCGACAGCATTTGTTGAGCACTTATTATGTGCAGAGAGCATTGTACTGAGCGCTTGGGAGAGTACAGTACAACAGAATTAGACACGTTCCCTGTCCAACAAGCTTACAAGCCAAGAGGGGCAAAGACTGTCATTCAGATCATATTTATTGAGAGCTTACTATATGCAGAGCACTGTTCTAAGCGCTTGGGAGAGCAGTCTAACAACTAACAGGCCCATTCCTGCCCACAGTGAGCTCAAAGTCTAAAGGATCCGATACTTTGTCATGGATTCACCCATTAATGTGTCTTCATATCCTTTCCTTTTGCCCGAGTCTTTCACAGAGAACAAAGTACGTTTAACCATCATCTTTTTCTCCAGAGGTAGTAAAGGGATGCACTGTGTGAATCATGATCATTCAGGTGGCCTCTCCCAAATACCTTCAGTTCTCTTCTTGGTAAAGTTTGGGGGGTTGCCTCTCTGGGTAGTAGAAGGAGGTCAGAGTTGAAGTGGCTTTAATGATTTTCCTACTTGCTGGTAAGGACTTAATTAATTGAGAAAGGAGGGTCTGTCTTGTCTTTCCATTTTCCTTGCAGGTGAATTGCCATTTGAGAAGCAGCATGGCCTAGGGAATAGAGCATAGGACCGGGTGTCAGAAGGACCTGGGTTCTAATCCCGGCTCTGCCACTTGTCTCCTGTGTGACCTTGAGCAAGTCACTTAACTTTTGGGCCTCAGCTATCTCATCTGTAAAATGGGGATTAAGACCCTGAGCCCCATGTGGGACATGGACTGTGTCCAACATGCTAAGTTTGTACCTACCTCAGTGCTTAGTACAGTGCCTGGCAAGTAGTAAGTGCTTAACAAATACCATTTAAAAAAAGCCTTGATCTAGTATAGCTCAGGATGGTGATGGTGACTTCAAGTATCCTTATTAATAAAGATTTAACCAGCAGAGCTTTTGTAGATTATAGTTAATACCTGAGTGGCTCTTCTTCCTGAAGATGACCTTGCAGAGAATGCAACGTCCCAGCCGGCGCCAAAAATCAGGCCCAGAATGACGTGGAACTTTAGTGCTGTGCTTGGGGAAAATCATTAAAAATATTTTCATATCATTTAAAGAACACCACCACCCGGCAGGTGATAACATTTCAGCCCTAAAACAATAGATGATTTTATTTATAACATGCTATGTCCAAAGGGGTTGAATTTTGCTGAAAGTCAATCAGTAGTATTTGTTGAGCACCTGCTGTGTGCCCAACCACATACTAAAAAGGCTTAGGAGTTTGCAATGGAAATAAAAGATACAGTCCCTAACTTCAAAAAGTTTATAATCTAAAGGGGGAGAAGGCAAACACAGATTTTTTACCAGATAATAAAACTGGCAAATAGGAAAAGCAAAAATTCTGCTGTGCTAAATAAGAGTGTGGAAATATAAATAAGTGAATTCCTAGAGCGTATAGATCCAACCATATGTAGAGAAGCAGCATGACCTAGTGAAAAAAAAACATTGGCCCAGAAGCAAGAGGATCAGGATTCTGGTCCCAGCTTTGGCACTCACTTGTTGTGTGACCTTGGACAAGACACTGTACTTCTCTGGGCCCGTTTTCTCATCTGCTAAATGAGAAGTACATAGTCATCATCATACCTACTTAGACTCTGAGTGCCATGTGGGACAGGGATTTAGTGAGTCCAATCCGATTACATAATATCTACCCCAGTGTTTAACAGAGTGTTTGGCACATAGTACTTAATAAATATCATTATTATTATTATTATCATCAATAATATGCATAAGTGCTGAGGATGACAGTTGGGATGACTCAATCTGAGGTGGTGGAAATTAATTAGAGAATGCTTCCTGGATGAGGTAGGATTTCAGATTGGATTGGATAAGGGAAGGGCTGTGGTTTAGTGGGTTTGAAGAGGAAGGGAGTTTCAGGCTGCATGAAAATCTTAAGCAAGGCTTCAGAGGAGGGAGCGGGAAGAGTGATGTACAGTAGGGAATTTAGCATTCCTTACGTCTACTCCTACATTGTGGAAAATACAGTGGCAGGGTGAATGAGAGAAAAGCCTTCTTGTCATCCAGTTTGAGATGTACCAAGAAATGCAGTGTATCTTAAAGGAAAGAGCACAGGACTGGGAATCGGGAGACCTGGGTTCTAATCCAGCCTCTGCTGTTTTCTTGCTGAGTGACCTTGGATAAATCACTTAACCTCTCTTTGCTTTAGTTTCCTCCTCTGTAAAATGGGGATTAAAGGCTTATTCTCTTTCCTTTGTAGACTTTCAGCCCTGAGTGGAACAGGGACTGTGTCTCACCTGGTTATCTTGTTGCCTACCCCTAAGTACATAGTAAGCACTTAATAAATACCGGAATATATGCCAGGTAGCTTTACTGTTGGAAGACAGAAAACAAAAACTGTGAACTATTGACCTGAAGGGTCTCCATCAGAGGTTTTTCTTACCTCTTTCCCAATGCTTAGAACAGTGCTCCAGTACTTAGAACAGTTCTTGGCACATAGTAATTGCTTAGCAAATACCATCATCATCATTTCACTCTTTTATTTTGGGGCACCCTGGGTTGCATTCTTTGCTCCTCCCAAACTTATTCTTCCATCTCTGATTCATGACTTCCACTTGAAGCAGCGTTACATAATGGAAGGAACACGGGCTTGGGAATCAGAGGACCTGGGTTCTAAATCAGCCTCTGTACCATGCCGGCTATGTGACCTTGGGCAAGTCACTTAACTTCTCTGGGGCTCAGTTACCTCCTCTGAAAATGGCTATTCAGTACCTGTTCTCCCTCCTACTTACAGTGTGAGCCCTGTGTGAGAACTGGTTAACTTGTATCTACCCCAAGGCTTAGTACAGTGTTTGGCACATAATAAGTGCTTAACAAATGCCACTTAACCCCCCACATATAACTTCCTCCCCTCCAAATCCTGATTCTCTCCATTTTCAAAGCCCTCCTAAAGAGTAACCCCCTTGAAAAGCCAATTTATGACTAATCCCCAACTACCTATTTAAGCCAGTCACCCCATCAATCCCCTAAGCATTGATGAGTATATCCCCTAATCATTTGAAATAGCTTACCTTTGACCTCGGGCAGGTAGGGGTTGCCGCATACACTCAAACAAGATCGCTTTGTCCCTTCCCATACAGTTCTCTGAGATATAAAGTGGACCATTGTATTTTTAGTGAAGTAGATCTACCAAGTTGTTGGTGATGATGTCAACTGTAAATAGTCTTTTTAAAATGAATGATTCTTCTCCTGTATCTTATGTGATCACTGTGTAATCAGTGATCTGTGTAATCAGTAAAGTCTGTATGAAGTTTATAATAAGGAATTTGATTAGGTGAAAATAATGGTTTCTGTGCAACAGATTATTCTTAGATTTTCAGCAATATCTGCTTGTCAGTGACCTCCAAATCTATCACATACAATCCCTTTTTCAGAACCGATACTTCTGCGAGATTCACAGATAATCAGTCATATTCATTCAGCGCTTACTATGTGCAGAACACTGTACTGTTTGGGAGAGTACAATATGCCAGAATTCTTTGGAAAGATCACTTGTTTCACTAGTAAACATACAGATATTTGAGTGTATGGACTAACATGAGATCTAATGTTTTCTATGAAGCCACTGACCATTTGACTACAAATACTTCCATGCTTTGTACTTGGAAAAAGAATGTTCCTAGATTAGAAGAGGAAAAGAACTGTCTCTTTTTCGTAAAAATTCTTATTTGGTCAGTTTATAAAATATTGGGAGATAGCTTACTTGAAGAAAAAATCATTCTTTTTTGAGTCTGAAACCAGGGTTGTTTCATTATATAAAACATTTGTAAACAATTATGATCTAATAAAACTAGCAAAGAGTTTATACTCATTAATTTTGTTTGGAGATTTTGACTTTTTAACTGAACTTAACATTTCTTGGATCCTAATGAGTAGGTGTCACCATGTTTAAATTAATTAAATGGAAATCAAGACCATTTTGCCCTGTGATACTATCAAACTTATATAGTAAGTCAGTCTCTCTTTGCACTGAAAGAGGTGGCATTTTTCTCTCTAGAATAATAAGAAATCCTGGAAAGTTGAATGCAGCATAGCTTATGACTGAGGGATAAAGCATGAATCTGGGAGTCACAAGGTCCTGTGCTCCACTACTTGTCTGCTCTGTGACCTGCGGCAAGTCACTTCGCTTCTCTGTGCCTCAGTTACCTACCTCATCTGTAAAATAGGGATTGACTGTGAGCCCCGTGTGGGACAGGGACCGTGTCCAACCTGATTAGCTTGTACCTATCCTGGTGCTCATAGTAAATGCTTAACAGATACCATTAAAAAAAGAAAAAAATCGGTATTAGATTTAACTCCTGAAAACTACGAGGAGATAAGGGTCAGTGTATACTGTATTTACGTAATTACCTCCACAGCATAATTTCACATCCACCCACTTCCTCCCTCCACCCAAATTTTGGAGAAGGATATGAAACATTGTGAGCAGTGACTGCCACAGATACAGGCTTGAGCTGGGGTAGGAAGAGTCAGAATGGACCTGCGCCAATGATACAGGCTTTTGCAGGCGAAGGAATTCCTTCATTGAGTCATGTGCACTCTGAGGGAGAAAGAGGATTGTAATACCCACCTCCCACCCCTCAATTTTGGGTTACAAAACTTATGCTCAAAGTGGGGGGAAAAGAATCCAATATTTTTTTAATCACGAGAAAAATCTTTGAGCACCTTTAGGAGTTGGGCTCTAAAAGGTTCATCATAAATTATCAGCCCTGTTACAGGTCACACTTGAGGATCTATTAGCATGTAATCTGTGGGCCTGGCATGAGCTCATAGTATATCCACTGAGGAAAGCCAGTAGAAACTCCTGCCAGAATTTAATTCCATTCCTGAACTAATGCCTGCTGGCTCGGCAGTAAACATGGGCCTTTTAATAAGCTGGAGACAAAGTGACATTCGGAAGAAACAACATGTAGACAATTTCCTTAATAAATTTTGTACGAACACATTATTTCCACCTAATGGAAATGTGGATCTCCTAAATAATTAAGAGGCTATATTCATCAGTGGTGAATTCAGCTGGGATCTCTGTGCAGGGGCAACCTGCGAGCCCTTGAAAGACAAGGTAATTGATATTTTATACGAGTGGCTGGGGTTGGTTTTCAGCTGTGTACCCTATATAATATCCACCAACTGTTTACATGCCCAACTACTCCTTATTGTAGTAGTCAGAAGTACAAAGCCGCTAAACTTGGAAAGCTTGAGTTGCAGGTGGCAAAATTGCGGAAGTTGCCATGGATTGGTATTAACTCTCCTTTTAACCGGAGCCAACTAAATCCATTTTCCCCTTTCTGTGTTTTTCTTATTACTAATTTCCTGTCTCCCAGTATCCTGATTACCATCTGTATTTTTGTTCGAATGCCTACTTTTCACTGTGGGGATTTTGTAACATTTACTCTTCATTCCTTTTGTTCTGGGGATGAGCCGTATTCTTGTTGAAAATTAATAAGAGAATGAGGCTGTTTTTCAAGTTGTGCCCAAGTGAAAGCTATTTTTCCCTTGTTTGGGATTGCTTCTAAGACATGCAGAAATTATTTTGCTTGTTAAAAACCAAAAAAAACTACTGAGGTTAGAAACATTTTGTAGCATCTGTGGTATATACTTTTGAAGCTTCCGAGGCTAGCGATTAACTTTGAAGAAGGTCCTTGCTTTTTCAGTTGTCGCATATGTGTTTATTGAAGTGCATTGGGGTTTTTTGACCAATCAGAATAGAAGCACTTAAAATGAATTGTCAAGGGGATTTATTGAGCGCTTACTGTAGGCAGAGCACTGAAGTTTGTGCTTAGTAGAGTTGGAAGATACATAATCTGCCTTCAGCTCTGCCACTTGTCAGCTGTGTGACTGTGGGCCTGTCACTTAACTTCTCTGGGCCTCAGTTACCTCATCTGTAAAATGGGGATTAAGACTGTGAGCCTCACGTGGGACAACCTGATAACCTTGTATCTACCCCAGTGCTTAGAGCAGTGCTCTGCATATAGTAAGCCCTTAACAAATACCAACATTATTATTATTCCGTGAGCTTACAGTCTAGAGGGAGCATCCAGTCCTGTTCTTTACTATAACTTCTAATGTATGTTATGGGGGGAAAAAACCCGAACTTTGTCAGTCATTTTATTTCCAATTTCTCCACCTGACAAAGAACAGGAAGCAATGGCTTGTTAAGTTGTCCCAGACACACACGAAACCTGTGAGAGTTGCAGTCGTATAAAACCTGACGGGTTTGAAAATCGTGCACTGTAGCACTTCCCTGATCCATTGCGGCACATCCGTAGTTTCTTCGGTAACGCAGCACGCCAAGCCCAAAAGGCCTGTTTTTGGAAGACCATTCCCTAATTCTCTAATTGCTCTCTAACAAAAATACAAATTGATGGCAGGCATTTTGAAACGACTGAGGGTGGAAAGTGGTCCATGGGGGTACATTCATTCATCCCATTGTATTGAGCGCTTACTGTGTGCAGAGCACTGTAGTAAGCGCTTGGGAGAGTACAGTATAACAATAAGCAGACACCTTCCCTGCTCACATAGAGCTAAGAAAAGTTAGGCTTTTGAAGAAGCCCTTTGTGTTTTAAAGAGGGACAGTAGCCTTCAGGCCAGTTTCTCATCTTGCACCAAGTCTTTCTTTTAACTCAGCAAAGCCCTTCTTCCAGCGATTTTCTTCCAAAGACTTCTGATTAATTGTTTGCTTTTTTAAATTTGCAGGTAGTTCCTGAGCTAACTGAACTGTTGAAGAAGAAATGAATCATGCCTTAAGGGGAAAGTATCTGGCTGAAATCACAGAAATTCAGGGGCATTGCACAGAAATCATTCAGAGAACTCAGACATCTAATAGCATAATTTTTTTTTCAAATTGTGAGATGCCTGGATTTCTTTTCTGGGAGTATTAACAATTTCTTTATTCAATCATTTTTGGTTGCAAACATAATTATTTTTAAAAGTTTTCTAATTCTGTAATAAAACTTATAATAAAGTACTCTATGGCCTTAAATCTGATAATGGAGTTCATCTGTGTTATTTAGCTTCTTAGAAGCCAAAATAGTGTGGTTTAAATGTGATTACTCATTTAATACCCATTTTTCCTAACGTGCTTTACTGCCTCCCTTCACTGAAAGATCTTTTAATACTTCCATGAGTTGACATTTCTTTCTTTAAAAGGCAAATCAGATGGAAGCATATGGATTATGTTGGCAGATACAGAGTTAAAACTAGAATTTTCTAGCGAAACCTGGATCAAATGGGTTCAGTATTATCTTAAATTCTGGTCTTCCCTGAGTGACCATAGCCAACGTAATATAAACACTGATTCGAACTCTGAAATTTTAAAATTAATTTGGCTTGTATTCAATTTAATTTTGCAGTGTTATAGCCCTTGTCATCTTAAAAATAATTTGTAGGGGCACACAAGCAGTTGCTTTGACCGAGGATCTACTATAAAAAAATATTTGGGGACCATTAATGTTTAAAAAGTTGTTTGAAGGATGCATTGGCTTTTTACTTGCTCTTATGATCTCTTCTGTTCACTGAGACTTCGTTAGAACCTTTGGAGGCAGCCATGTTGTTGCAAACTTTGCCACGCAATATCCCCTTAAGCCGAGCAAATTTCCAAAGAAACCATTTTAGAAATGACAGTAGTAGAGGAGCAACGTGAGTTTGTGGAAAGAGCACGGGCCTGGGAGTCAGAGGACCTGGGATTCTAATCCCAGATCCACCATGTGCCTGCTGTGCAACCTTGGACAAGTCATTGAACTTCTCTGGACCTCAATCACCTCATCTGTAAAATGGGGTTCAATACCTGTTCTCTTCATACTTAGAATGTGAAGTGGAATTATCATATGTCTTCCCCAGTGCTCGACACCACAGTTATTACTGATTTTTCATTCTTTTTCAGAAGTTTTTGTTTCACTCTTCTTAAAAGCTAAGATACGTGAAAAAGATCCTTTTAATTATGAACTTTATGAGCTGCTCATTGCCTAATCTTGGCTTCACTGACATCTTCCCATCCAAATCTTGTCCTTCTCCTGAATTTCTGATCACTGTAGACAACAGCACTATGCTCCCTGTCTCACAAGCCTGTAACCGTGGCATTATCCTCTCTTGGTTGCTCTCATTCAACCCACATATTAAATCTGTCAGTAAATCCTGTCAGTCTAAACAACATCTCTAGAATCCCCCCATTTCTTTCCATCCAAATTGCTATTAACGTTGATCCGAGCACTTGCCCTATCCTGCCTTCACTACTGCCTCAGCCTCCTTGCTCTTCCCCCGGCCTCCTTTGTCTCCCCACTCCAGTCCATACTTCACTCTGCTGCCTGGATCAATTTTCTGAAAAAACGTTTGGTCCATGTCTCCCCACTCAGGAACCTCCAGTGGTTGCCCATCCACCTCCACTATAAACAGAAACCCCGTACTCTCTCAGCTTTAAGTCACTCAATCATCTCTTTCACCCCTGTCTAATCTCACTGACTTCCTACTATAACCCTGTCTGCACGCTTTGGAGTCAGAGGTCATGCGTTCGAATCCCAGCTCTGCCACTTGTCAGCTGTGTGACGGTGGGCAAGTCACTTAACTTCTTTGTGCCTCAGTTACCTCATCTGTAAAATGGGGATTAAGACTGTGAGCCCCACGTGGGACATCCTGATTCTCCTGTGTCTACCCCAGCGCTTAGAACAGTGCTCGGCACATAGCGCTTAACAAATACAAACATTATTATTATTATTATTCCTCTATCGCCAACCTACTCGCTGGACTTGGGGCTCATCTGTCTTACCATCGACCACTTGCCTGTGTCCTCCTTCTGAACTATAACTCCCTTCCCCTTCCTATCTGACAGAAGCAGCATGGCCTAGTGGCAAGAGCATGGGCTTGAGAGAGGTCACGGGTTCTAATCCTGCCTCCACCACGTGTCAGCTGTGGGACCTTGGGTAAGTCACTTACCTTCTCTGTGCTTCAGTTACCTCATCTATAAAATGGGGATTGAGACTGTGAGCCCCACGTGGGACAACCTGATCACCTTTTATCTACCCCAGCACTTAGAACTGTGTTTGGCACATAGCGCTTAATACCACAATTATTATTACCACTCTCCCCATTTTCACATCCCTACTAAAATCATATCTCCTCCAAGTCCTTCCCCGACTAAGCCTTCATTTCCCCTGCTCGTTCTGCCTCTGTGTTGCCTATGCACTTGGATATGAACCCTTTAAGCACTTAGTTTTCATCCCACCCTCGGCCCCACTTCACTTAGGTACGTATCCATAATTTATTTTAATGTCTCTCTCCCCCTCTATTCTGTAAGGTCCTTGTGGGCAGGGAACATGTCCTCTAGTTCTATTGTGTTCTCTCAGGTGCTTGCCACAGTGCTCAAGAAGTATCCCCGATTGATTAGTTATGAAATCTAGTGTTAGATGGACAAGTAAAAAGAGCTGTTTCTTCTTCGAAGACCTTACCTGCAAAGTTCTTTCAGTAAATTGGTGAATGATAAAAATATAATCAATAATATTAAAATAAGCATTAAGGATACAAAATGAGGAAAGTAATGAGTTAGGTGAAATGTGTTTAAAGGACTGGGTTCCCCCTCCTTAATTATTGCAGTTCAAGGACAATTTCAAGACTAATCTCCCTTGTTTTCCTTCTCTCTTGTCTTTTGAATAGCAAAACTATTAGAGGGAGCAGGGTAAGGGTTGTGTTTTCTCAACACTTCCCCCTCCTTGTCCCCTCCATGTAAACAGAACTCTTTAATTATTCCAATATTCTTTAGAAAAGCGGCGTGGTCTAGTGGATAGACCACGTGCCTGGGAGTCAGAGGGACCTGGGTTCTAATCCCCGCTCTGCCACTTGTCTGCTGTGTGACCTTGGGCAAGTTATTTAACTTTTCTTTCCCTCTTACCTCATCAGTAAAATGGGGATTATGACCGTGAGCCCCATGTGGGAAGTGCACTGTGTCCAATCTGATTATTTTTACCCCAGTGCTTAGAACAGTGCTTGGCAAATAGTAAGCGCTTAAACACCATAAAAAAAAAAAAGCATTACAGAACCCTCAGTCAAGAAAAGCTAGGTTGGGTGACAGGGTCATAGGGTAGTCAATAGTATTTTTGAACATTTTGTGCAGAGCACTGTACTAAGCACTTGAAAGAGTACAATATAAGACTTGCAAGACACCTACCCTGCCCACAACGAGCTTTCGGTCTAGAGGGGGAGACAGGTATTAATATAAATAAATTACAGATAAGTACAAAAGTGCTATAGGACAGGGGCTGGGGTGAATAAAGGGTGCAAATCGAAGTGCAAGGGTGACACACAAGGGAGTGAGAGAAGAGGAAATGAAGGCTTTATTGGGGAAGACCTCTTGGAGGAGATGTGCTTTTAATAAGGCTTTGAAGGTGGGAATAGTAATCGTCTGTCAGATAAGAGGAAGGAGGTCATTCCAGGCCAGTGGCAAGATGTGGGCAAGGGGTCACTAACAGTCTTTGAAAATATGGCCCAATATCCTCATGTTTTTCTGCTTTCCTTTTGTCTTTCCTTGCTGTCGAGTCATCTCCGACCCATAGCGACACCAGGGACACCTCTCTCCCAGAACGCCCCACCTCCATCTGCAATTGTTCCGGTAGTGTATCCATAGAGTTTTCTTGGTAAAAATGCTTTAGTAATTTACCATTGCCTCCTTCCGTGGGTAAACTTGAGTCTCCGCCCTCGGCTGCTATGCCGCCGCTGCCCAGCACAGGTGAGTTTTGACTTGTAGCAGATGGCCTTCCACTCATTAGCCACTGCCCAAGCTAAGAATGGAATGGATATAATAATAATGTTGGTATTTGTTAAGTGCTTACTATGTGCCGAGCACTGTTCTAAGCGCTGGGGTAGACACAGGGGAAGCAGGTTGTCCCACGTGGGGCTCACAGTCTTCATCCCCATTTTACAGATGAGGGAACTGAGGCACGGAGAAGTTAAGTGACTTGCCCACAGTCGCACAGCAGACAAGTGGCAGAGCTGGGATTCGAACCCATGCCCTCTGACTCCAAAGCCTGTGCTCTTTCCACTGAGCCACGCTGTAATACTTAATCAGCACACCTGTGCTCCACACACCACAAAAGCATGACAACGGTGATGGTCATTATTAAGTGTTAATAATTCCAGCTCTGTCCTAGTGAAAGAGAGGCAGCAGAAACTATGTTTTTTATGTTTTGTATGTTTTTTATTAGCACCCAATGTTTAAAACGCTTCCTTTTTCTGTCCTCCTCCACTTAGATCGTGAACCCCCTAGGGAGCAGGTACTGTGTCCGAACTGTTTTCTGTATTCACATCTACCCCGGTGCTTAGCACAGAAGGTCAGCACACAGTAAGGGCTTCAAAACTCCTACAATCGATTCATCAAGCCTCAGAGATTCAAAGATTTGAAACCGTAGTACCGTATGTCAGTAGCGGAACATGGTGCAGAATTCAAGTTCTCTCTGCAGGATGGATGCATTCAGCAGTTTGAGTGTTGACTTTGAGATGGGCCTGTGGGACATTTTCTCTTTTAGGGAGAAGTTGCAACTGCCCCCCAACCCATTAAGGGGCCTATTTAGCAGTTTGTAAGGGAGGGTGCCATTTTATCTCTACTTTCTCTTCCTCCTCCCCCCCATCCCCACCCATGAGTCAGTCTTCCTGGAGTAGCTAGACTCTCCACGTTAGGCTTCTGCTGCCTAAATGCTTGCTGCCATTTTTCATCTGTAAAATGGGTACTGAGACTATGAGCCCCACATGGGACAGGGACTGTGTCCAACCCGATTCGCTTATATCTACCCCAGAGCTTAGTACAGTGCCTGGCACAAAGTAAGCGCATAACAAATGCCACAATTATTATTTATTACTATTAGAGTGGCTACGGAAGTGCATCACCGGAGCCGCTCGCAGGGTTACTGGTCAGCCAGAATCGAAATCGGTGGTTTAGTCCCTGTGGAGGTCACAGAAAGGAGGGGGTGGGTGCATCTGTCAGCACCCTTTTCTCCCTCCCCCTTTTAATGGTGAGGATTGGGGTGGGGGGGATAAAGGCCACTTTTAGTCTAGCTGAAAGCTAGGTAAACAGGGGCCTGCTGGTTATCTTATCTCCAGGGCCTACCAGAGCCTCAATGGGGCAGTGATTTATCCTGTTGTGCTGGGAGCTCTTTTGTCAAAAGAAAGGGCCTCCTTTGAGGAAGCTTCTCCAGAGTGTTCAGTGGTTTTTGAGTGGGTGCAAGGGAGGTGCTGAGAGCCAGCCTGGCCTTGGGTTTGCCTCTGCATCTTATCTGGCTACAGCCAGGTTCTGGAAATACGTCAGCTTTTCTCTAAATTCATCGGTTGGTTGGTTTTGGCTTTTGCATTTACTGGGTAAAATTGTGCTTGTGTTTATCGTGCCTTGGGCCCCATATTGTTTGGGGGTTTTTATTTGTGTTTTTTTGGTCACGTTTCTGTCGCTAATCCATCCTCTCCCTTATACTCCGATTGTGAACCCCTTGGGAACTGACCAGTTCTAATTATCTTCTATTTATTTGTTTTTTCCACCTCTCAGTACAGTGCTTTGCATACAATAATTGCTGCTTAAATTCTGTAACTATTATTTAAAGGGGCACAAAGAACACGGGACTGGGAGTCAGTCGAACCCGGGTTCTGATCCCGTCTCTGCCACTTGTCTGCTGGGTGGCCTTAGGCAAGTCACTTCACTTCTCTGTGCCTCAGTTACCTCATCTGTCAAATGGAAATTCAGACTGTGAGCCCCATGTGGGACAGGGACTGGGTCCAACCTGATTAGCTTGTATCTTACCCAGCACTTAGTGCAGTGTCTGGCACATATTAAGCATGTAACAAATTCCATTTTTTAAAAAAAGCAAACGAACCTTATTGATTTTAACAGCTAGATTGGATTAACTTCACAAGCTGAAGTATCACTGATGCAAAATCATGTAACACAATCCACCTGGAATCAAAATACCAAGAGCGTCATTGCAGTCCTTTTAGAACTCTTTATAAGACTTCAAAAAGGAAGGCTTCACAGTAGGAACCCATCACCTATCAATAAAATGTGGAAAATTAAGGATTCTTCCTTATGTTCCAGTGTTTTGAATGATTTTTGAAGCGCTAATATTTGTTGAGAAACTCTCTTGGCTGCATAATTTAGCATATAAATTGGACTTGGACTTGATGGGCTTTCATTAAATTATGATAAAAGTTCTTAAAGTAACTCCCTCTTCTATGAGCACTGAAGTCAGGCTTCTGGGAGCTGTATTTTCAACAGCAAGTGGACATTTAAATATTGACCCATGGAGACAACCTCATTTCCTGTGTACTAAAACGCAGATTTGTGAGCAGTTGTATAGCAAACAGTGGGCGGGAGATGAGTAATCCGTAGATGTGTCCTGGGGAGGCAGGGGAAACTGGGGTGAGAATTTCAGATTTCTGGGAGCTTAGGTTGGGGAGGGGACCGAGAGAAGGTGAGATAAGCTTGGATCTGTAATAATAGTAGTGGTATTTGTTAAGCGCTTACTATGTGCAAAGCACTGTTCTAAGCGCTGGGGGGGGGGATACCTTTTGGGCACTTGATATTGACCCCACCTTCAACTCCTCAGCACTTGTGTACATATCCGTAACATTTATTTATATGAATGTCTCTCTCCCCGTCTTGACTGTAAGGTCGTTATTGTTAGTAGGGTATTTGTTAAGCACTTATTCTAAGCACTGGGGTAGATACAAGTTAATTTGGTCAGACACAGTCCCTGTCCCACATGGGACGGTCCAAGCAGGAAGAAGAACAGGCATCGAATCCTCATTTAACAGTTGAAAAAAATGATGCACAGAAAACTCAAGTGACTTGCCCAAGGTCACAAGCCAGGCAAGGGACAGAGCCAGGATTAAGAACCCAGGTTCCCTGATTCCCAAACTCATGCTCTTTCCACTGCTCAGAGTGTAAGGACAGGGCATGTGTCTATCAATTTTGTTGTACTCTCCCAAGGACTCAGTAATAATAATGTTGGTATTTGTTAAGCACTTATTATGTGCAGAGCACTGTTCTAAGCGCTGGGGTAGATACAGGGAAATCAGGTTGTCCCACGTGAGGCTCATGGTTAATCCCCATTTTACAGATGAGGTAACTGAGGCCCAGAGAAGTTAAGTGACTTGCCCACAGTCACACAACTGACAAGTGGCAGAGCCGGGACCCCTGACTCCGAAGCCCAGGCTCTTTCCACTGAGCCATGCTGCTCTGCACACAGTAAGCACACAATAAATACCACTGACTGACCGGGGAGGGAAGTGTGAAATTCACTTTCTGAGAAGATGAGATGAGATCTCCACCCACAGCTCGGGGATGGCACCTTGTGCTTGATGGATTTGAAGAGGAAGGGATTTCTGGAAATGGATAAGTTATCAGCACTGCATCAGCACTGCATCATGGAGAAGCCGTGTGGCTCGGTGGAAGGAGCCCGGGCTTGGGAGTCAGAGGTCATGGGTTCGACTCCCCGCTCTGCCACTTGTCAGCTGTGTGATTGTGGGCAAGTCACTTAACTTCTCTGGGCCTCAGTTACCTCATCTGTAAAATGGGGATGAAGATTGTGAGCCTCATGTGGGACAACCTGATTACCCTGTATCTACCCCAGCGCTTAGAACAGTGTTCTGCACATAGTAAGCGCTTAACAAATACCGACATTATTTTTATTACCTTGTCGATTGATGACCCCCAGGCACTAAATTGTCTCTGGAGCTAGCGGCTTCAAAAAAACAAGCTCAGGGAGGTTGTTGGATTCACATCCTGCCTCTGTAGAGGCAGTATTTTATGTCACAACTCCTCTAGTTCCTTTGTAAAATTGTAAAGATTTTACCTACAAAGTTATGAGACTTAATTGATGTTTGCAAGGCTCTGGGAGCATATGGTGAAAGGTGCCACATAAATCCTAGGCATTGTAGTATTTTTAATGCATTTTATCACTGTGTTTAATGTTATGATTAATCTCTGGTGTGGTAAGTGTACTTTCCTGGTTTCAGCGTAAATAGGTAGATCGTTCCTCTACACGACAGGGTGGGTTTTGCATACAGTCCTGCCAAAGCTGCAGCGTGTCTGGGGTCTTGCTATAAATTTCCGCAGCTAATGTTCCGTCATTTTCCCTGGATAATTAAATTAAATATTCACTAGAAGCCAGTACCAAACTTTTTTTCAATATTGGAGCCTAAGAAGCCAAAATCATTATGATTGTATTGAGCATTTAATGTCGATGAAATATGGGGAGCCTTGAGCTTTGATGGATTTTAATGCCTCTGCAGGAAAAGGGATCTAATGTAGGCAGGTGCTTCCCTGCTGGCAAATCTCTATAAAATCAATGTCTCTGTATATATTTATATTTACAAGGGCAGTGCTGACTGCATTTGTTGAACCACAGCCCTGGGTAACTTTGTAAAGAATCTTAATTTTATATGGTATTCCTTAGGGCTTAATATGTGCAAGACACTGTACGAAGCACTGGGGAAGATACGAGGTAATCAGGTTGGTCCATGCCGCAAATGGGAGTCACGGTCTTAATCCCCATTTTGCAGATGAGGGAACCGTGACACAGAGAAGTGAAGTGACTGTCTTAATTTATTTTATTTATTTATTTAATAGTATTTACTGAGCGCTTACTATGTGCAGAGCACTGTACTAAGTGCTTGGAATGAACAAGTCGGCAACAGATAGAGACAGTCCCTGCCGTTTGACGGGCTTACAGTCTTAAGGTCACACAGTGATTAGAACCCAGGTCCCTCTGACTCCTGGGCCTGTGCTTTATCCACTAGGTCACGCTGCTTCTCTGCTTCTCCTGATAATAATAATTTTGGTATTTGTTAAGCGCTTACTATGTGCCAAGCACTGTTCTAAGACATCTGCCAACATTTTCTTCAAATTACATAGTTGAGGGCAGTAGAACTATTTGAGGAAGGTATTCTTACTTTACATGCCCACAGGGCATCCTGTCCTTTAGCCCCGAGCTCTGTATTGGCTTCTTTGTTCCTCCTGATGAAGTGATGGAATCTCCGGTCGTAAAAGACAGATGAATCTTGGTTCCGAAGTGGAGATTTTGGGATTAAGAATCCATCAGTCAATCATATTTATTGAGCATTTACCGTGTGCAGGGCACTGTACTGAGTGTTCGGAAGAATCTGTCACAAGAATACAACAGTCACATCCCCGCCCGTGATGAGCTTGAGGTCTAGAACCAGCACCTATATGAAGGAATTGATTTTAGTTCTAGTGATTAATGCAGTACACGATCTCTTCCCTCTAGACCGAAGTTCACTATGGGTAGGGAATGTATCTGTTAGCCCTGTTGCATTGTGTTATTATTATTCTTCTTATGGTATTTAAGCGCTTAGTATGTGCCGGGCACTGTATTAAGTGCTGCGGTAGATACAAGTTATTCAGGTTGGATACAGTCCGTGTCGCCCAAGGGGCTCACCGTCTTAGTCCCCATTTTACAAATCAGGGAACTGAGGCACAGTGAACTGACTTGCCCAAGGTCACACAGCGGACAAGTGGTGGAGCAAAGATTAGAACCCACGTCCTTCTGACTCACAGGCCTGGACTCTATCCACGAGACAATGCTGCTTCTCCTAAGCACTCCGAAGTTTCTGTACTTTCCCAAGTGCTTAGGACAGTGCTCTGCTCACGGTAAGCGCTCAATAATTACCACCGATTGGTTGACTCTTTGCCGATCTCGGGCTGCCTCCCCTCGAACATGTATTCCGTCATTATCATCAGTGGCAGAAACATTATCGGAGACTTACCGCGTGCAGAGCACTGAACTAAAGCATTTGGGTAGAAGAAAAAGACATGTTCCCTGCTCTCAAGGAGCTTACAGTTTAATGGGGGGAGTCTAGCAGCCACACATTTCCTAAGCAATAGGTAAAAGAGGGAGAACAGATTTAGAAATAATAAAAGGATCAATAAGCAATTAGATAATGCATAATGAACAAATACATATGTGAGTTCTGACGTGGCAGTTGAGGTGACATGATCGGGGGATTAGGTAGGATCTATTTTTTGGAGTAGGGGACTTTTTAGGAGAGATTTTCAGGTGGGGAGGAAGATGGCTTGATGGATTTGAAGAGTGAGTTGTGGATATGGATGAGTTATCAGCACTGCATCAGCAGTGCATCATGCAGAAGCAGCGTGACTCAGTGGAAAGAGCACGGGTTTGAGAGTCAGAGGTCATGGGTTCTAATCCCGGCTCTGCCTCTTATCAGCTGTGTGACTGTGGGCAAGTCACTTAACTTCTCTGTGTTCCCTCATCTGTAAAATGGGGATTAAGGCTGTGAGCACCACGTGGGACAACCTGATTCCCCTGTGTTTACCCCAGCGCTTAGAACAGTGCTCTGCACATAGTAAGCGCTTAAAAAATACCAACATTTATTTATTTTATTTATTTTATTATTATCAGATAGGAAGTTGTAACCAAGATAGAGAAGCAGCATGGTCTGATGGGCAGAGCATGGGGCTGGGAGTCAGAAGGACCAGGATTCTAACCCTGGCTCTGCCACTTGCCTGCTATGTGGCCTTGGGCAAGTCGCTTACTTCTCTGTTCCTGTTACTTCAGTCTGTAAAATGGGGATTAAGGCTATGAGCCCCACGTGGCACAGGGACTCAGTCCAACCTGACTAGCTTGTACTAAGCCAGTGCTTAGTACAATGCCTGGCACATAATAAGCTCTTAACAAATACCAAAGAAAGGTACTGTTAGAAAGTTAGCTTGGTAGAAGCAAAGAGTGAAAGAGAGGGTGTTGGGTAAATTGGTCATTTGCCCAGCTTTATACTATTAGCATTCTGCAGCTGTTCTATCACCTGTGTGGTTCAGATAAGGCATTGGATGCCTTCATGTCTGGTATTTTAATTTGCATCCTCCAACCTCCCTCAGGCTTGGCTCCTGATGGTCTCTAGGAAGCAATGCTCATTTTTATAAGGACTGCAGTGGTTCTGGAGCAAGGTTGTTTTTTTTTGTTGTTTTTTTAATAAATAGTATTTGTTAAATGCTTACTATGTGCCAGGAATTGTACTAACCCTGGGGTAGATACAAGCTCACAGTCTTAATCCCCATTTCACAGATGAGGTAACTGAGGCACAAAGAAGTGAAGTGACTTGCCAAGGTCATACAGCAGACAAGTGGAGGGGCCAGGATTAGAACGCGGGTCTTTCTGACTCTCTGGCAGGTCTATGCCCCGTCCACCAGGTCACGCTAAGGGGCAGGACTCCCCCTGCATGAAAGATTTTCATGAAAGATTACGAATAACACTGTTATGTTAAATTTGCAACCTGCAGAACACGTTAACGTAATGTACATCTACTCTCTAGACTGTAACCTATTTCTGGGCCGGCAATGTGTCTACCCCATCTGTTGTATTTTTTTTAAAGGTATTTGTTGAGTGCTTACTATGGGTCAGGCGCTGTTCTAAGCACTGGGGCAGATACGAGGTAATCGGGTTTGACACAGTCCACGTCCCAAATGGGGCTCAGTCTTAATCCCTATTTTACAAATGAGGCAACTGAGGCACAGAGAAGTGACTTGCCCAATGTCACCCAGCAGAGAAGTGGTAGAGATGGAATTAGAACCCAGATCCTTCTGCCTCCCAGGCCCACGCTCTAGATTGTATTGAACTCTCCCAAGCTCTTAGTACAATGCTATGCACCCAGTTAGCACTCAATAAGTAATTTCCATCCGCTATCCAAGTTTGCAGAGGCGCTGCTGGAATCCTCAAGTGCTGTCAGTGACGACTGATGGAGAAGGGGCAGAGAGGTAAGAGAGAGACAGCAGATGACAATCCTTGAAGCCGGTGATTATGAGTTTTTGCCGTATGCAAGATGAGAAAGGGTTAGCAGAGGCCGGGTGAAGCAAGGGATGGGGATCGAGTCCTCCGTCACCGGGCCCTGGTCATTTAAGGGTTGTGGTCTTGGCCTCCCCCTCCTAGGAGTCGCCCACCCCCACGGAACCCAACCCCTATGCCTCCTAGCCCGCCTCGCTCGGGCCCCGACCTGAGATTGGAAGGCTGGTGAAGCGGGAATGGAACCTTTGTAAACATTTAGACTTGAAATCTGGAGACAGGGAAGGAGTTAACATTGGTGATTTCACAGATAATCTTGGCTGTGTTTTTCCTCCCCTAGAATGTAAGTTCTTTTTGGGTAGGTAGGTCTAAATTTTGTTGTTTTCGGTCTTCCCAGGCTCTTAGGTTGCTTTGCACAAATGTACGCCCAATATATATTAGCAATAATTCAATAGCCCGTGGAGGTTTTGGAGGAGTGGAGTGCTCTGAAAGATGTTTTTAATCGATGCTATTTGCAGCAGCAGGTAGACTAGACTGGAGAAGTGGAGATATCTCTAAGGAGGCTGTTACAGTTAATGCACACTGGGAGGGCTTGAACCAGGGGAGTGGTCCTACAGGAGGATGGGAAGAAGGGGCGTGTAGGAAATATAGAGGAAGAACCCGACAGGATTGAGCGACTCTGAATGTGGGCGGAAGATGACAGAGAGGAGTCAAAGATGACACCAAGAGGCAGGGAGTTGTAAAGAAGTTTTAGGAGGTTAGTGAAAAGGTTTCTCATATTATCAATCAACCGATGGTATTTATTTATGTGCAGAGCACTGGGCTGACCTCTTGGGAGACTCCAATAAAACAGAATTAGCAGACACGTTCCCTGCTCCTCACGAGCTCCACGCCTACTGCAACTGCTTGAGGGGCTCTTTCAACAGGGAGGGAAAATCGAAATGGAAAGTTTGACTTTATATTCAGCACTCACGGTGAGGCTTGGACTAGGCCCTGGCAGCTCTCAAGAGGTACATAGGTGGGAGAGTAAATGAAACCTGCCTTCTTTCAAAGATCCATCGACAAAAAGCGTAACTGGGTGTGGATAACCATTTAGGACTGCTTTAGTCAGTGGTATTTATTGAGCACTTACTGTGGGCAGAACACTTTACTAAGTGCTTGGGAGAGTACAATATAACAGAGTTGGTAGATACGTTGGCAGAGAACGTGAGCTTTTAGTTCACCTGTGGGTGAGAGGCGGGGAATTAAGGAAATGTCTACTTAAGGACGAAGTTAATACGTGCAACGGTGGCATCTCCTCACACCCGTCTTGCGCTCCTCAGTTAGTGAAGAGTTTTAGAAGAAAAGTGAATTCTTGTGATGAGGACTGTGAGCCCGTCTACACTGTGAGCCTGTTGTTGGGTAAGGATTGTCTCTACTTGTTGCCGAATTGTACTTTCCAAGCGCCTGTAAGCGCTCAGTAAATGCGATTGAATGAATGAATGGAGTTATGAGTGTCCCATGGGAGTGATCTTCTCCAGCAGCCTAGATGTCTTTGATCCATAAAGAATCTTGAGTTGTGTATTCCTATTCTGACTTGACTCACCTGTAAGAGGATGTCAACGCCATCGTTTGAACCTGGGCCGGGTTTACCGTATATTCTGAACTTTTGACTCTTGGGCCCGGGGTTAAGGTGTCTGAGGAGATTGTGGCCTTGGGCGGGCAGGGGAATTAGCTTAACCGGCTCAGGTTTCCTTGCAAAACAAAGAGAAACGTCATGCTCCAAGAATCTAGTCTGTGCACCAGAGAGGGTTCCTTTTCAGTAGCGCTGAGCTATGAGAAGGATGAAGCAGATGGGGAACTCTGGCTGTCTGAACAGATGGTGCTTTTAAAAGCCCTAATGACTTTTCACCTCTTAGAGAGCAGCATAAGTCAAAGCAGTGCAGCTGACATGGCTTATGGTCTGCTGAGAGCAGCAGAGGGAAGCGAAGTCGGGTGGGTGGGAGTGCGTTACACTGAAATAGGGATTTGTCACCCCAGCTTTTTTGCCAGCAGGGACTTTCGAGTCAGATTTGGGGGCTTCCCGTACCAACCCCACGCTGGGAACTTCTTTCGAGATCCAGAAATCTAGCAGAATAGTTGTTGTCTGAAAAGCCTGAGGGTTCATTTCTTATGGCAGCCAACCACATCTCTCTCCCTTCATAAAGCCCCTCGGAGCCACTCGGAGATGAGAAGCCATTAAGGTCCATCCTGAGCACCCAGACATAATTCATTGCTATAGCACTTGTGGGAGTCATGAAGCTGGACAAGTTTTCAGCTCTCTAAATCTCCTGCCCTTCCAGGCACGTGTGGTTGAGCAGTCAGTTAACACTTTTCCTTCCCTTCTGTTGTACGAATGAGGAGCTTCTGACTGTTTTGGTTCTTTTTTTGAAAGAGAAGCATTTTGCCCATTAAATAGAAAAGGGCCTGATCTTTTAATCCAAACCTCATCACATCTGGCTTTCCTAATCAATCAGCGGTATTTACTGAGCACCAACTATGTGCAGGGCACTGTACCGAGCACTTGGGCGAGTACAATACAACACAGTTAGCAGATGTGATCCCTGGCCGTATTTTTCCCTGGCACCTGGAATGTGTCTATATGTTATATTGTACTCTCCCAAGTGCTTAGTCCAATGTTCTGCACCCAATTAAGGGCTCAATAAATACAGTTAACTTACTTCTGCAGTCGGTATTGCTGGGCTGTTCACTTCCATAAGACTCTTGCCTGTGAGCAGGGTTGAGCCCCTCAAGGGACAGGATCCTTGTCAAATTCCCACTTGTATACGCTTTTCCAGAATTGAGTGTACTGCTCTGCAAACGGTAAGCACTTAATAAATACTATTACCAGTGATCATTCAGGCACTTACCCAGGGAACGCTTGGAGGAGGGTAGGGTATGGTACTTTTTGTACTTTCCAGAGGGAGGAAGAAGCAGCCCATCTGGCCTAATACCTAACATTTGTGGTATTTGTTAAGTGCTTATTAAGTGCCAAGCACTGTAGAGAGCGTTAGCGTAGACACCAGCTAATCAGGTTGAACACAGTCCATGTCCCACACGGGGCTCACAGACTTAATCCCCATTTTACAGATGAGGTAACTGAGGCACAGAGAAGTGAAGTAACTTGCTGAAGATCACATAGCAGACAATTGGTGGAAACAGAATTAGAATCCAGGACCTTCTGTCTTCCAGTCCATGCTCGATTCACTAGGTCGAGCTCCTTCTCAGCATTTGCCCAGCCTTCAGGCTGGGCAGTAACAGTAATAATAACTGTGGTATTTGTTAAGCACTTACCTTGTGCCAGGCACTGTACTAAGCACTGGGTAAATACAAGCAAATCGGGTTGGACACAGTCTTTGTCCCACAAGGGGCTCACGGTCTTAATCCCCATTTTACAGATGAGGTTACTGAAGCACAGAGAAGTGAAGTGACTTGCCCGAGGTCACACACAGGCAAGTGGCAGAGCCAAGGGAAAAACCCAGGTCCTTCTGCCTCCCAAGCCCATGCTCTATCCCCTAGACCAGGCTGCTTCTCAGCAGAATGGGGGTCATTCATCCTGACTCTAAGTGGAAAGAGCCAGCCTTCATGACTCATTTCGGTGTTTTAGGCAGCTCCTGTGTTTTCCAAACAGGATTCTGGGAGCCAGCTAATTTTCTGATGAGTTGTCTGGCTCCTAACAGCTGAAGCTCTTGGAGTAGGTAGGTGGGCACTGGAAGCCCAGAAAGTTGAATTTCATTTGGGAACCCAGCACCACTTTGCATTTTTTGGCAGTCTGCCTTGGGGCAGGTCACTAGAAAAGGCAGCTATCAGCTGATCAAGTTTTGGCAAGAAGGGAATGCAAAAGGAAAATCTAAAAAATAAAAGACTTTCTTGTGTTACGCAGTCAGTTCACATGGGAGTGTAAGAAATGTCACATCCCCAACCGGAAAATAAGGGTACATCCAGAATGGACAAAACCTGCCAACGCTGGTTATATGAATACTTCCTCTTTGCAAAAATATTTGTCTGTAACTCAAGGGTATTCCGGGGATTTGACCCACTGGTCTACCAACTCTGTTGTGTCGTACTCTCCCAAGTACTTTGTTTGGTGTTCCTCACACAAAAAGTGCTCAATAAATACCATTAATTGACTAATAGATTGCTTTGACATTTTCTGGAACAGCTAGCTTCAGGTGGTCAGTCTCCCAAGATGAAAGGATCGCAGGAACTTAGGCTTTATCTAGCAGCTTTGTCATTTTTACCAGAATTCAGATTTGCTTCATTTTTATCTGTTTGAAAACTAGACTTCTACTGGTTGGCTAGAGAGTGTGTGGAAGTTACAGAGCCTACATAACAAATGAGCCTGACTGATATCAATCAGTGGCCCTGGTATTTATATGAAAACCAAACCAAAGTCCCAGCAGCAGTTAAACCTGTATTATTCTTCTACTGGCTGAGGATGTCTTTCTATATTAAATCCATTTCTACTGGTTTAGGGGTGCCAATGAAAAGTCTCACACTAAGACAGTCAAGGTGGCTAACAGCCTTGATTTAGTAGCGGGGGTGGATTTCTGCATAGTCTCCAAGCAGGAGACTTCTGGGTGAAACCTTCTCCCTCGGCTAATTTGGTACTCACCTAATTTTTGAAAACGATTGAGTCCCCGAATTTTCGTGGAGGCAGGTTCAATTTGAGTGGAATGGTGTGTGAGTAGCATACATTGTTACACATATTTGTTCACAGAACGAATGGGGGCTTTAGCACTGAACAAGGTTACAAAATTGAATGCATTTCACTGCAATTGTACTGAAGGCTAACATTCGGGATTTGACACCCCCATCATTCCCAACTTAGAAAATGAAGGGAGAACTTTTGTAGTGCTTCCACATTAAGAAAGAAGGATCCAGCAAGGGAACTGGTTGAATTTAGGGTTTGGTTTTTTTTATTAGTAAAGCCCAAGTTGTAAAATGTCCATTTTTTTTTTCCATTTTATTTCACTGCCATCTCAAATTTGCCTTCAAAATACTGAGAAATACTCATGCGGGAAAAATCAAAGGCTCGGGTCGAGTTCTCTGAATCTGCATCATCCCAGAGTGATCCTGAAAAAGGCCTGGGGGAGCAAAATCCAAAGCAACCGAAGTCCTGAATTTGTACAAAGTTACAGCCATCACGTACAAAGGACACACGTAAGAAATCGGAGGAGGAAAAAGTTGACACCCAGCTGTGCTCTACCCTGCTGAAGCTGGACCCTGGGAGAAGGGCTAACAGTCCAGTTTACATAAAAATGACTCTTAAAAAACCCCCTCCCCACCCCAGAGTTTAAGAACCTGTACACTCGGTGAGGTCACCGTTTGCTCCATGCTGCGGTTGCGCCCGAGGGGCTTGTGTGTGGGACCTCTGAAGCCAGAAGTCGTGAAGATGCCACGGGAACTCAGGCGTGGAGAGGATCAGTCGGTTCGACGGACCAAGTGAGAAGCAAGACCCTGCATCTGACCGGGGATGGATCCAAGGACGCCAACCATTAAAGCCGCGAGGTGAGTGGCTATCTTCTCTCCCCTTGGGAAGCACTAGGATTCCGGAACCCTATTCAACTTCTGCTCTTTGGATTCCAAAGATCTGTACTTTTCATCCAACACGGGCGTGTTTGGCTGAAAGTGGATGACTGGCTTGATCTGAAACACGTTAAAATCCTCCTGGTTCTTCTGGTTGCACGCCTTCACCCTGTGCTCCAGCTGGGGGCTGGTTTTGGGGGATCCAGCGGGGCTCGGCAGTTTAAGATTGACCGGGTCTAACCCTTTCTGAGACAAGGAGTCCTCCGACAGTGAGGAGAGCAGTTCCTGGACCATCGCATTGTTGACCCGGGGCCGGGGTCGCTCGAAGCGGCCCGGCTGGGGATTCCCCTCCCTCTCCAAGGGCCGGTACTCCGACGACTCCTCGCGGGTGGTGCTGCAGTCCGTCGAGGAGCCGAAGGTCTGGCTGCTGACGCTCTGGGCCCGGGTGACGGAGCTGTCGACGGAGCGGGAGAGGGTCCCGGGGCTGCCGAGTTTCAGGGGCACGTCCGCCGTGAAGAGATCAGAGGAGACGTTGGGATGGTGGATGTCGATGGCTGCCGTGGTGATGACACAGATGGCGGGTTCGGGGACCCCGCTGTCTGCAAGCAAACAAGGAGACTGGGTACAGGAGCAGCTGCTGGTTGCTTGTAGGTCCACTATTGACCTCACTAGAGAGAGAGGAGCATCTTGTCCTCGTAAAAAAATTCATTCATTCACTCAATCATATTTACTGACTGCTTATTGTGTGCCGAGTACTGTACTAGGCGCTTGGGAGAGTACAAAATAACAATAAACGGACGCATTCCCTGCCCACAAAGAGCTTACCGTCGAGAGGGACGAGCTTACCATTCAATGACACTGTGCTTCTCATAACTGCCTTAGCTTTTATAATAATAGAGCTTTTATTTCCTGTAGATGGAAGGTCACTATAGGCAGGGAATGTGTCAGTTTATTGTTGTACTGTCCTCTCCCAAGATCTTAGGACAGTGCTCTGCACACAGTAGTCGCTTAGGAAATATGGCTGAATGAATGAATGAGTTTGGGGCTTCTTTGTAAAATCCTGTCACAGAAACCTCAGGTCAGGAGTCCTAACCTGCCCCTCGTCCATGAATGGTGAGTTTCTCCTTCAAAGCAGCGTGGTCTAGTGGATAAAGCATGGGCCTGGGAGCCAGAGGACCTGGGTTCTAATCCCACCTCCTCCACTTGCCTGCTGGGTAACCTTGGACAATTCGTTTAACTTTCTCTTTGCCTCAGTTTCCTCAACTGCAAAATGGGGATCCTCTTCCTGTTTTCCCTCCCACTTAGACTGTGACAAGGACATGTGGGACAGGGACTGTATTCAGCCTGATTGACTGATTAGCTTAGAACAATGCTTGACATATAGTAAGTGCTTAACAAATATCACATAAAAGATAATTAGTAGGGTAAGGGCAAAAATTGTTCCTCCAGACTTTAAAATGCAGAACATGGGAGTTTCAAGTAAAAACAAAATAAAACAATCCCCCTCCTGCTACCCAAGATCATAAAATAGTGAATTAAAAATTCTTTCCAAAAAGACTGAGGCACGAAAGGGACAAGGTTGCTGTGGGTAATTTAAAAATCAGTCCAATAAAAAGATTTCAGCCTTACTGTGGCCTTTTCAAATGGGAAAATTGGAATAGCATAGCCTAGTGGATAGATTACGGGCCTGGGAATCAGAAGGACCTGGGTTCTAATTCCTGCTCCTCCACTTGTCTGCAGTGTGACCTTCTCTGTGTCTCAGTTCCCTCACCTGTAAAATGGGAATCAGGACTGTGAGCCTCATGTGGGACACGGACTGTGTCCAATACTGATGTCCAACATTGATGTCCAACACTCAGTAAAGTGCTGGGCACATAGTAAGTGCTTTAAGAAATTCAAAAAAAGTTCCAACTCCCCCCCTGCCCCCAAGAAAAAAAATCTGGATGAGGCAAACTGGATGATTGGTTCCTCTAGATCGTAAACTCGGTCTGGGCAGGGAACATGTCTGTTAATTCTGTTATGTTGTACTCTCCCAAGTACTTAGTACAGTGCTCTGCACATAGTAAGAGATCAATAAATTTAATTGGTTGATTAATTGGTCCTTTCAAATGCTCGTTCTGTTGGGGCTTTGTCCTGGATCAACTGAGCTTTAGCATTTTCCCACTTTGACATTACCCTAGCTTCTAACTTGTTTTCATTTCCTTCTCCTTTCTGATCTCCTTCCTAGCAAAATCTCATCCAAACTGCTCCCATCCTTCTTGAAGTAACTAGATCACTTTACCTGTTGGATGACCCCCTGAACAATGGACAACATATTCTTAACCCATCACCATTTCAAGCTCTCCACCTGTAGCTGTCTGGAGATCCAGCCCATGTCTGGGTTTTAGGGAATGTAAAAAAAAAAACAAAACAG
This sequence comes from Ornithorhynchus anatinus, assembly GCF_004115215.2. Taxonomy (NCBI): domain Eukaryota; kingdom Metazoa; phylum Chordata; class Mammalia; order Monotremata; family Ornithorhynchidae; genus Ornithorhynchus; species Ornithorhynchus anatinus. Next base: position 11,305,498 of record NC_041732.1, on the reverse strand, counting down.
AATTTCCCCCAAGAGGCCCTAGTAAGATTACATCTGGTTTATGACATTCGCTCCAGTGGTACATCTGGCTTGGGGTAGCTAGAGATGAGTTGCTATATTCAGAATTTTGGTGAGGGCCTGGCAAGCAATCTTACCTGTACTGGGCTCATTGTAATATTGGCTGATGTAGTTATTCATGTCATCCTTCACCACAGCCTCTGATAGGGAGGGGAGAGAGAGAGAATGAGAATGCTAACGATTATTAGAAACAGCATGGCTTGGTGGAAAATGCATGGCTTGGGAGATGAGACCTGGGTTCAAATCCCAGCTCTGCCACCTACCTGCTGTGTGACCTTGGGCATGTCACTTAACTTCTGTGCCTCAGTTCCTTCATCTGCAAAATGGGGATTCTCCCTCCTACTTAGACTGTGAGCCCCATGGAGGACCTGATCATCTTGTAACTACCCCAGCACTTAGTACAGTGCTTGTACTTAAATACCTCAATTATTATCATTATTATTATTCTCTAATAATTACCAAGATCCATCGATAGTCTAGAAAGAGTGAAGGTCGTACTACTGGCCTAGTCCCTAATTTAGGGAGAGGACAAAGAGGTTTCTGGGTTGCAGAGGTAGTGTCTACTAAATCTATTGTATTGCACTTGCCCGAGTGTTTAGAACAGTGCTCTGCATAAAGTAAGCGCTCAAAATCCATTGAGGAGTTTTCTTGCTGATTCTCTGAGGACAGACTGTGAGTAAGCATCGATTCCTGGCCCATCGTTTGATCCCATCCTTGGGCTCTGCCAAGGGGAGCAGTGAGGGAAGCTGTTGTTCCCAGGGAACGACCTCACTTCCTGATAATGTCTTGCCCATCTCCTGGTGGGGATCCAGCCTAAAGGGGAAATCGACACACTTCCAAAGAAAGAGAAACAGGAGCCAAAGAGTTCCGGGATCCGTGCCGCTCTGACCGCTTTCTTCCATCCTTCCTCTTTCAATAGATCTGATATTGATAAATATAGAAAAGAATATATTCGAAATTGGCTTCCAGTTAACCAGAAGTCAAAGGGGACAGGGTGAAACCGGGCAAATGAATTGATACTTTTTTGTAAGGATGTCGGTTGCCTTCTCCACCCCACTTTTTCTCAGGGTCACGAATACGTGATTTCCCAGTTGAAAACTGGGAGTCAGTTGCTGAGAAGAGAACTGCATGGCACAGTGCCATCGAGATGGGAGTGGCTGCCTCAGAGCAATAGCTTTGTGTGGATAAGAAAAACAGGGAGGCAAAAGTGAAAAAAAAGGCCTGATGCTGCAAATGTTAAAGCACAAGAGGGGACAACCTTTTTGTTGTTTTAAATGTGGCTGGGGCTGTGGATCCCGCAATGGCCTTTTTGATCAATCAATGGTATTTGAGTGCTTACTGGGTGCAGAGCCCTGTACTAAGCACTTGGGAGAGTACAATACAACACGGTTGGTTGACACATTCCCTGCCCACAGTGACCTTACAGTCTAGTGGGGGAGACAGATATTAATATACATAAGTTATAAATTAAATTATAGATAAAATTATGCATTTACCCTTATAAAATAAATTTTCAGTCCCTCAACAGCAAAAGTCACCATCAGTAGTATTTTCATCACCCTATTTATTTTGTTAATGAAATGTACATCGCCTTGATTCTATTTAGTTGCCGTTGTTTTTACGAGATGTTCTTCCCCTTGACTCTATTTATTGCCATTGTTCTTGTCTGTGTTCTTGTCTGTCCGTCTCCCCCGATTAGACTGTAAGCCCGTCAAACGGCAGGGATTGTCTCTATCTGTTGCTGACTTGTTCATTCCAAGCGCTTAGTACAGTGCTCTGCACATAGTAAGCACTCAATAAATACTATTGAATGAATGAATAGTGACTTTGTTCAATATGAAAGGCAATTATATAGTAATAACTGATTAGTGATTCACCGTTTTTCCTCCCCTTCTGTTCCTTTTTGCCAAGAGTGCTAAGGAGCTCCGAGAGAGGTAATGAAGTCAAGGGCCTGGAATAGCTATAAACTGGATAATCAGGTTTTCTTTCTTTTTTCCAGGGCTTTTATTCTGTGCCAAGAACAAGATCATTCATTCATTCAATAGTATTTATTGAGTGCTTACTATGTGCAGAGCACTGTACTAAGCGCTTGGAATGTACAAATCGGTAACAGATAGAGACAATCCCTGCCCTTTGACAGGCTTACAGTCTAATCGGGGGAGACAGACAAGAACAATAGCAATAAATAGAATCAAGGGAAAGAACATCTCATTAAAACAATAGCAAAGAAATAGAATCAAGGTGATGTACATCTCATTAACAAAATAAATAGGGTAATGAAGAAATATAATCAGACACAGCCCGTCTCACATGAGACTCACAATCTAAGAGGGAGAGGACCCAATACTTTATCCTCCACTGTTCAGAGGAGGAAACAGAAGGACAAGAAGGTCACCCAACAAGGCTTTTGGTAGAGCTGGGACTAGAACCCAGATCTCCTGGCTCCTACACCCATGCTCTTACTACTAGGCCAGGCCGCTTCTCTGTCTCTAAATCTTCCCCATGAATTGTGATATTGGTACATTGTCTTGGCAGGGAGCATTTCTGTCACCCCATCCTGCAGCCTGCCATTCTAAAGAAAAAAAAAAAACGATTGGCAGCAGTGAAGCTGCGGGGAATAAAGAACTTCATTAACATGGCATCAGCTGCCAAGGAGGTTCCTGAGTTGGTCTGGAAGCTCTTGCAATTTTTTTATTAATGGTATTTGTTAAGTGCTTCCTATGTACCATGCACTGCACTAAGCGCTGGGGGAGATACAGCTAATCAGATTGGACACAGTTCATGTCCCACATGGGGCTCACAGTTTAATCCCCATTTTACAGATGAGGCAACTGAGGCACAGAGAAGTGAAGTGACTTGTCCAAGGTCACACGGCAGACAAGTGGCAGAGCTGGGATTAGAACCTAGGTCCTTCTGAATTCCAGGCCCAGCTCTATCCTCACTGCTTCTCAAATGAAGAAGCCAACACCTCAGGCTTGCTGCCTCATCTTCATGAACCCCACTTAGTACTTGTCGGCCAAACCTTGCTATGTTGGGGCATAAAAAAATGCTAATCACTGATTCCCCCTTTCATGGGCCTGAAAAAGACATGGAAATCTCAACACCCATTAAGAGCAGGTGGTATCCAATCAGAATCTATTTTTTTTCCAAGCTGCCATAAATAGGGGTCCATGGCGCTCTTTTTCCTAACCAGAATGGCTGGTGGTATATCAATCGATTCATTGCATTTATTGATTGTTGTGTGTACAGAACTGTTCAAAGCACTTGGGGAAATAAATTTCAACAGGGTCAGTGGACCCACTCCCTGCCCACAATGAGCTTAGATTCTAGAGAGGGAGATATATACTCCGATGATTTGCTTTCGTAAGGAAAGTGACACCATGTGCATTCTGAACAAATGTAGCTGATGTGACAAAGAATAAGATTTCACCTCATCTCTTTAGCTAATGGTTTGGACAGAAGATGTAGGTTGAATTAAATAAACTGACCAAAGAACAAACGAGGCCTCCCGCACCCTTGTTTATTAGCATTAAGGCAGAGCCAGGGAAAAAAACCCATAAATTTCCGAACACTACTGCAGGAGGTGGGGCTGGGAATCAGTGTTCCATCCTAATTCCAGCCTGCACATGCAGAAAGGTGAGCTCTGCTACCTGGCAAAGTAAATGTGTAACTTTAATGGAAGGAAAAAAAGACTGATCCTCCTTTTGAGGAGAAGGCTATCCACCGACTCCAGGGAGACTCTCCCTATCAAGACTGGCCTCTTAGGGAAAAAAAAGAGGAAAAAAAAAGAAGAGGCAGTACTGGGGCCCAGATCCAGAGGCATTTTTCCATTTCATTGAGAAGCAGAGTGGGCTAGTGGCTAGAGCACAGGCATTTGGAGTCAGTAGGACCTGGGTTCTAATCCTGAATCTGCACTTACCTGCTGTGTGGCCTTGGGCAGGTCACCTTGCTTCTCTGTGACTCAGTTACCTCAGTAACCGTATCATGTTGTACTCTCCCAAGCTCTTAGTACAGTGCTCTGCACACAGTCAGCGCTCAAAAAATGCAATTGAATGAACAGTGGGCCCCCTATGCGGAAGAGGGACTGTGTCCAATCTGATTATCTTGTATCTATCCCAGTCATTGGCACATAGTAAGTGCTTAACAAATACCATTTAAAAAAAAACTTCCTCCCAAGCCAACCTCTAACTGTATCTTACTCTCAACTCTTCTGCCTCCACCCCCTTGTTCATTCCTTTGTCCCCAAAGGGATCCCCTCTTTCCCTACATCAGGCAAACCACAGCTCTCCCCACATTCTATTCCTTAGAATTCCCTCTTCCAACAAACTTGCCCTGATTTATTTCCAACATCTTCCTTTCACCATCTCTAGCAATTATGAACTTGTCTTCACCTTCCTTAGCACTCATATATGTATGACCCTTCAATTTATTTGTTTTGACCACTACCTGCTCAATTAGAAGCCTATGAAAGCAGGAAGGGTTAGGTAAGGATAGGGATAGTATTTCCTGAGTGCTGTGTGCAGAACACTGTGCTAAGTGCCTGGAAGGGTGCGATACAACAGAAGTAGTAGAACCCATGCCCTGCCAATGCGGAATTTACAATATAAGGGGAAGACAGACCTTAAAATAAATGAAGGACATATATATAAGGGCTTTAGGGCTGAGGGTGGGTTGAAATATCAAGTGCTTGAAGGGTACAGATCTAAACTCACCCTTATATTCTCACAAGTTCTTAGTACAGCGCTCCGCATAGAGTAAGCACTCAATAAATACTATCGATTATAATAATTGTGGTTATTTGTTAAGGGCTTACTGTGAGCTAATCACTGTATTAAGCACTGGGGTAGATACACAATAATCAGGTAGACACAGTCCCTGTCCCCCATGGGGTTCATAATCTAAGTAGGAGGGGGAACAGATAATGAATCTCCATTTTACAGATAAGGAAACTGAGGCAAGAGAAGATAAGGGACTTGCCCAGGGTTGCACATCAGGCAAGTGGCAGAGCCGGATCCTCTGACTCCCAGGTCCGTGCTCTTCACTAGGCCATGTTGCTTCTCGATTGATTGAATACTACTGATGGATTAGTTTTAAGAATATTTAAGTTTATCGTCTTCATTTAGAGTGAAAATTCCTTGCGGGCAGGGAATGTGTCACTTCATTATTCTGTACTTCCCAAGCACCTCATTCACTGAGCCTCCCCAAGTGACTCCATAAATGCTACTATCCTTATTCCCTCTCCAAACTGTGGGCTCTGAGGTTGTGGTGAGGCTAAGTCCCTGAGGAGCCAATGCAGGACCATTCGCCTCTACCACCCACTCCAGTTACTTGTCGCCGTCATCTACCGCCCTCCCGGTCCCACCTCCGACTTCTTCAACCACCTTGACCCCTTTCTCACCTTCCTTCTCTCCTTCTCTCTGCCCACTCTGATCCTTGGAGACTTCAACATCCATACGGATGTACCCGACGACTCCTCTGCCGCCCGCCTGCTATCCCTCCTCGACTCTGCCGACCTCCTCCTCCACCATACCGCGCCCACTCACCGACTCGGTCACACCCTCGATCTTGTCATCTCCTACCGCTGCACTATCTCCTCACTCACCAACTCTGAAATCCCTCTCTCGGACCATAACCTTCTCACCTGCCTCATCTCTCACACTCCCTCCCCCTGCAAATCTTCGCTACTGCCCCACAGAGACCTCCGCTCTCTCGATCCCATCCGTCTTTCCAATAGCATCTCGCCTCACCTTGCCGCCCTGTCCTCTCTTCCCACTCTCGACGATCAGGTCTCCGCTCTCAACTCCACCCTCTCTACTCATCTCGACTCTCTCGCCCCCCTTTCCCTCCGCCGCTCTCGCGCCACTAACCCACAGCCCTGGATCACCTCCTCCGTCCGCCTCCTACGCTCCTATGCTCGAGCTGCTGAGCGCTGCTGGCGAAAGTCCAAGCACCAAGCCGACCTCACACACTTCAAATTTATCCTTTCCTGCCTTAACTCTGCCCTCTCCTCCGCCAGGCAAAGCTTCTTCTCCTCCCTCATCGACACCCATGCCCGTCACCCCCGCCGATTGTTCCGGACCTTTAACTCCCTCCTTAGGCCCCCTGTTCCTCCCCCTCCCCCATCTCTCACCCCTAATGATCTGGCCACCTATTTCCTCACGAAAATCAACACGATCAGGTCTGAGCTCCCCAAAGTCACCCCTCCGCCTCTCCCCTCCCCCCCAACAACCCCCTCCCCTACTTTCCCATCCTTCCCTGCAGTATCCTCAGAGGAGATCTCCTCCCTCCTCGCAAGTGCCACCCCCTCCACCTGCGCCTCGGACCCCATTCCCTCTCACCTTCTTAAAACCATCGCCCCTGCCCTCCTCCCTTCCTTAACTTCTATTTTTAACCACTCAATCTCCAAGGGCTCCTTCCCCTCTGCCTTCAAACACGCCCACGTCTCCCCCATCCTAAAAAAACCCGCTCTTGACCCCACTTCCCCCTCCAGTTATCGTCCTATCTCCCTACTACCCTTCCTTTCCAAAATCTTAGAACGAGTCGTCTACAATCGATGCCTAGAATTCCTTAACTCCCATTCTCTCCTAGACCCCCTCCAATCTGGCTTCCGTCCCCTCCACTCTACCGAGACTGCTCTCTCTAAGGTCACCCATGACCTCCTTCTTGCCAAATCCAATGGCTCCTACTCCATTCTGATCCTCCTTGACCTCTCTGCTGCCTTTGACACTGTCGACCATCCCCTCCTCCTCCATACCTTATCTCACCTTGGCTTCACGGACTCTGTCCTCTCCCGGTTCTCCTCTTACCTCTCTGGCCGATCATTCTCGGTCTCCTACGCTGGAGCCTCCTCCCCCTCCCATCCTTTAACTGTTGGAGTTCCTCAAGGGTCAGTTCTTGGCCCTCTTCTGTTCTCCATTTACACTCACTCCCTCGGTGAACTCATCCGCTCTCACGGCTTTGACTACCATCTCTACGCAGATGACACGCAGATCTACATCTCCGCCCCTGTCCTCTCCCCCTCCCTTCGGGCTCGCATCTCCTCCTGCCTCCGGGACGTCTCCACCTGGATGTCGGCCCGCCACCTAAAACTCAACATGAGCAAGACTGAGCTCCTCATCTTCCCTCCCAAGCCCGGTCCGCTCCCAGACTTCTCCATCACCGTGGATGGCACGACCATCCTTCCCGTCCCGCAGGCCCGCAATCTCGGTGTCATCCTTGACTCGTCCCTCTCGTTCACCCCACACATCCTATCCGTTACCAAGACCTGCCGGTTTCACCTCTACAATATCGCCAAGATCCGCCCTTTCCTCTCCACCCAAACGGCTACCTCACTATTACGGGCTCTCGTTATATCCCGGCTAGACTACTGTGTCAGCCTTCTCTCTGACCTCCCTTCCTCCTCTCTCGCCCCGCTCCGGTCTATTCTTCACTCCGCTGCCCGGCTCATCTTCCCGCAGAAACGATCTGGGCATGTCACTCCCCTTCTTAAACAACTCCAGTGGTTGCCTATCGACCTCCGCTCCAAACAAAAACTCCTCACTCTAGGCTTCAAGGCTCTCCATCACCTTGCCCCTTCCTACCTCTCCTCCCTTCTCTCTTTCTACCGCCCACCCCGCACGCTCCGCTCCTCCGCCGCCCACCTCCTCGCCGTCCCTCGGTCTCGCCTATCCCGCCGTCGACCCCCGGGTCACGTCCTCCCGTGGTCCTGGAACGCCCTCCCTCCTCACCTCCGCCAAACTGATTCTCTTTCCCTCTTCAAATCCTTACTTAAAAATCACCTCCTCCAAGAGGCCTTCCCAGACTGAGCTCCTCTTCCCCCTCTACTCCCTCTGCCATCCCCCCTTTACCTCTCCGCAGCTAAAGCCTCATTTTCCCCTTTTCCCTCTGCTCCTCCACCTCTCCCTTCCCATCCCCACAGCACTGTACCCGTCCGCTCAACTGTATATATTTTCATTACCCTATTTATTTTGTTAATGAATTGTACATCGCCTTGATTCTATTTAGTTGCCATTGTTTTTACGAGGTGTTCTTCCCCTTGACGCTGTTTAGTGCCATTGTTCTTGTCTGTCCGTCTCCCCCGATTAGACTGTAAGCCCGTCAAACGGCAGGGACTGTCTCTATCTGTTGCCGACTTGTTCATCCCAAGCGCTTAGTACAGTGCTCTGCACATAGTAAGCGCTCAATAAATACTATTGAATGAATGAATGAATGAGGTTGCTGGAATGTTAATGTTTATATATAATGTTAGAGGAGAAGCAGCATGGCGTAGTGGAAAGAGCACGAGACTGCAAATCAGTGGACCTGGGTTCTAATCCTGCCTCCACCATTTCTCTGTTGTATGTCCTTGGGCAAGTTACTTCACTTCTCTGGTCCTCAGTTTCCTCATCTGTGCCTCAGGTTTGACATCGGCAATAGACTGTGATGCCCATCTGGGACAGGAGCCCGGGCTTGGGAGTCAGAGGTCGTGGGTACTAATCCTGGATCCGCCACTTGTCAGCTGTGTGATTTTGGGCAAGTCACTTCACTCTCTGTGCCTCTGTAAAATGGGGATTGAGACTGTGAGCCCCCCGGGACAACCTGATCACCTTATATCCCCCTAGAACACTTAGAACAGTGCTTTGCACATAGTAAGCGCTTAACAAATACTATATTTATTATCTTTTACCTAGCACTTAAATGTGGCACTTAAATACCACAATTTTTATAACTACTAGTACAGGGCACAGTTCCTCTTCCTCCATTAGCTAGCTCACTCTATGACTTCATCAAAAATCTGAATATATCATAATAATGATGGTATTTATTAAGCACTTACTATGTCCCAAGCTCTGAAGTAGATGTAAGATAATTTAATTGGACATATATGTACACTCTATCCACATGTTTACTGACTCCTTCAAAGAGCTCTAGCTGGTAGTGAGGCACAATTTCCCTTTCAAGAAAATATAGCTTTTTTTCCCCCATCAGTATTATTTTTTTCATTCTTATTTATTGAGCCCCGTACTAAACGCTTGGGAAAATACAACAATAAGCACAGTACAACAACGTTCACTGATCTTACACTTAACAATCCTATTGGTTTGCTAGACATAGAATTGAGATTTACCAGACTCACCTCAGAAACCTGTTTTATAGAGATGAGTTAAAATGTCAATTACAACATTAATCTGCCAGGCTAATGGTTCCATGGCCTTTTGTAACAGCAGATTACACACCCTGACCAGAGATTTAAAAACACCCTCCTCCCGGTCATCCCGAATTCATCCGAAATCTCAGATGAATGCATCCCATCCCTGTAAACATCTAGTTTACTAGTTCGGTCTAAAATATCCTATGTGGCAAAGACCAGTTCTTTTGCCCTGAAGAATCACTGTAGCAGTAGAAATTGCATTTATTAAGCACCTATTGAGGGCAGTGCCCTTTTTTTTAAATACGGTTTTTGTTAAATGCTATGTGTCTCTGACTCCCCACCTCTAGACTGTAAGCTCATTATGGGCATGGAATGTGGATGCTTATTTTTGTACTGTACTCTCCCAAGCGCTTTAGTACAGTGCTCTGCACACAGTAAGCACTCAATAACTACAATTGAATGAACGAATGAGTATGTGCCAAGCATTGTACTAGGCACTGGGGTAGATGTAAGTTAATTGGGTTTGATGCAGTCCCTGTCCCACATAAGGCTCACACTGTACTAAGCACCTGGAAAGTGATAAGCAAAGAAGTGATATATTTCTGACTCACTAATAATAATAATAATAATTGTGGTATTTGTTAATTACTTACTATGTGCCAAGCACTGTGTTAGATACAGTATATTCAGGTTTCACATGGGGCTCACAGTTTAAGTAGGAGGGAGAGCAGGTATTGAATCCTCATTTTGCAGGTGAGAGATCTGAGCCCAGAGAAGTTAAGTGGTTTGCCCAAGGTCACAGTGCAGAGAAGTGGCAGAGCCGAGATTAGAACCCAGGTCCTCTGACTCCCAGGCCTGTGCTGGTTCCACTAGGCCACACTGCTTCTCTAGAGCAAGGAATGTACGCTTTGATGGAGGAAACAGTGGAAACACATTGAAGTGGGGAGAAATTCCACTAAGCATGTTCATTTGGGGGATTTTGCAGGCGTTTAGGGGTAAACTTAAAAGGTGGGCTGGAAGCTGGAGGCCCACCAACATTTCGGTAGCAGGAATGAGCGACAGCCCCATAGAAATGAAACCCCGCCAATTAAATTGAATCTCCTGAGGATGTTGGATAGATCAAAATTTAAAAAATTCTCTCTGACTCTGGAGCAGGGTTCTGGTCAGCAAAGACTTTACCCTCAGCAGAATGGGCTTTTATTTTATTTTTCCCCACAGTGAGAACTACTGATGGAGAGCAAGATCGATTTGCAACAGCTCCTGCAGATAACGAAAGGCCAGAACCCTCGGTTAGGGTTCTGAGAAAAGCTGGAAGAGTACGAGTCGGCTCATGAAAATAGCAAAAGCATCCAGCGTGAACTTCAATCTTAAAAGTAACCTCTCTGCCTGGTCCGTAGTGTATCATGAGCTTTAAAAGCCTACTCTTTCCTAAGTGCTCTTTTTGATACTGTATTTCTGAAAAACCATTCTCATCCCTCTGAGCCGGATTTCCCACCTCCCTGGGGACTCTGTGGCTACAGCCCTGCCTTTGCATAGCACATTGTGGTTTGCAGGTGAAAGAAACAGATGTTTTCGGTAGAACACTTTCCCCGCATTACACGGCCCAAACCACCAAGCACTCTGTACCTGAAAGATCTGCATTCGGAAGACGGCGATCTAACCTGACACTGAAAGGGAACATGGTTGTTTGCCTCATTTCATTGGATCTTAAAAGCTTTTTTGGCCCCTGTTGATGTTTAAATGCCTCGAGTCAGAGGTGTGTTTTCTGCTAATGTCTGAGTTTAAAAGGGGGGGCCCTCAATGTAGCTCTAGGCAATACTACTGGATTAGGAGTACAATGCTCCCGATGCTATCTGATGGCAAAATACACTTCTTTTTAGCCATTCATAATTTATGTTCTAAATGCCATCTAACCTGGCCGGCTGGTAGCTATGGGTATGGGCACATTCTGGATCGAGCTGCAACTGGAGCATTCCAGAAGAAATTCGCCAGTGGGGTTGCCCCAGAATGGGGAAGCAAGTACTGCTTCAGGGAAATAGAGAATTATTATTAATATTATTATTATTGACTGTATTGCTAGGCTAAGCTCAAAAACCTGTTGGGAACTTCTAGTGATTCTGAGGAGAACTTTTTGAGCAGCGATTTGAGGCAGAGTAGTTTGATAGACGGCACATTTTATTGGAAGTCAAAAGCGAGAGGCTATTCTTCTGTCTTTTTTTATGGTACTTTTAAGCGCTTGTCTTATGCTGTCGAGTTGTCTCTGACCCATAACCACTCTGTGGATGCATCTCTCACAAAACGCCCCGTCTCCATCTGCAGTCGTTCTGCTAGTGTATCTATAGAGTTTCTGGGTAAAAATACGGAAGTGGTTTACCATTGTCTTCTTCCGCACAGTGTACTTAATGTTGGTATTTGTTAAGTGCTTACATGTGCAGAGCACTGTTCTAAGCGCTGGGGTAGATACAGGGTAATGAGGTTGTCTCACGTGAGGCTCACAGTCTTAATCCCCATTTTCCAGATGAGGGAACTGAGGCCCAGAGAAGTGAAGTGACTTGCCCACAGTCACACAGCTGCCAAGTGGCAGAGCCGGGATTCGAACCCATGACCTCTGGCTCCCAAGCCCGGGCTCTTTCCACTGAGCTATGCTGCTTCTCTGAGTCTTGAGACTGTTTCCCATGCCACTGCTACCCAGCACAGGTGAGCTTACTGTGTGTCAAACACTGTTCTAAGCCCTGGGGTGGATACAAGTTAATCAGGTTGGACACAGTCCTTGTCCCGCAATAAGGCTCGCAGTCCACATGGGAGGGAGTAGGCTTGAATCCCCATTTTACTGTTGAGGAAATTGAGGCACAGAGAAGTGAAGTGAATTGCCCAAGGTCACACAGCAGATAAGTGGAGGAGCTGGGATTAGAACCCAGGTCCTCCTGAGTCCAAGGCCTGTGCTCTTTCCACTAGATCACACTGCTTCTCTTAGCCATGCTGAAGAGAGCAATTCTCCCCTGACCTTGAGACCATCCCGCACTAAGTGAGTGTGGGCTTTCTACAAGTAAAGTGATCTCTGGCTCAGCTTGTTTACCTGTCAAATGGGAACAGGGATTAATAAGAGAAAATCTGGGGAAAGTGTTGCACTTTTTGGAAGGAAAACACTATATAAATTCAATATTATAACCACATTTGTAACCACAGGCCAACATAAGGCTCCAATTCTCTCCTTGACCCCCTCCAATCTGGCTTCCGTCCCCTTCACTCCACAGAAGCCACCCTCTCGAAAGTCACCGATGATCTCCCTTATGCCAAATCCACTGTGTGACTGTGGGCAAGTCACTTAACTTCTCTGTGCCTCAGTTCCCTCATCTGTAAAATGGGGATTAAGACTGTGAGCCCCACGTGGGACAACCTGATTCCCCTATGTCTACCCCAGCGCTTAGAACAGTGCTCGGCACATAGTAAGCGCTTAACAAATACCAACATTATTATTATTATTATTATTACTCAATCCTTATCCTCCTTGACCTCTCAGCTGCCTTCGACACGGTCGACCTCCTTCTCCTGGAAACGTTATCCAACCTCGGCTTCACTAACACTGTCCTCTCCCGGTTCTCCTCTCATCTCTCTGGCCGCTCATTCTATTTTGTGGCTTCCACTGCCTCCCATCCCCAAACTGTGAGTGTCATCAAGATTCAATTCTGGGTCCCCTTCTATTTTCCATCTACACTGGCTCGCTTGGAGAACTCATTTGCTCCCATGGCTCAACCACCACCTTTATGTGGATGATACCAAATCTACATCTCCAGCCCTGATCTTTGTCTCCCTCTCTGCAGTCTTGCATTTCTTCCTGCCTTCAGGACATTTCTATTTGGTTGTTCTCCCAACACCTCAAACTTAACATTTCCACAATAGAACTCCTTATCTTCCCACCCAAACCCTGTCCTTCCCATGACTTTCTCATCACTGTAGATGAGACCTGCATCCTTCCTGTCTCACAAGCCTGTAACCTTGGCATTGTTCTTGACTCCTCTCTCTCATTCAACCTACATATTAAATCCATCACTAAATCCTATCGGTTCTACCTTTACAATATCATTAAAATCCAAACTCATACTATGAGAAACGATCTGGGCATGTCACTCCCCTTCTTAAACAACTCCAGTGGTTGCCTATCAACCTCCGCTCCAAAAAAAACCTCCTCACTCTAGGCTTCGAGGCTCTACATCACCTTGCCCCTTCCTACCTCTCCTCCCTTCTCTCTTTCCACCGCCCACCCCGCACGCTCCGCTCCTCCGCCGCCCACCTCCTCGCCATCCCTCGGTCTCGCCCATCCCGCCGTCGACCCCCGGGCCACGTCCTCCCGCGGTCCCGGAACGCCCTCCCTCCTCACCTCCGCCAAACTGATTCTCTTCCCCTCTTCGAAACCCTACTTAAAACTCACCTCCTCCAATAGGCCTTCCCCGACTGAGCTCCTCTTCTCCCTCTACTCCCTCTACCACCCCCCCTTCACCTCTCCGCAGCTGAACCCTCTTTTCCCCCTTTCCCTCTGCTCTTCCCCCTCTCCCTTCCCATCCCCTCAGCACTGTCCTCATCCGCTCAACTGTATATATTTCCATTACCCTATTTATTTTGTTAATGAATTGTACATCGCCTTGATTCTATTTAGTCGCCATTGTTTTTACGAGACGTTCTTCCCCTCGACTCTATTTATCGCCATTGTTCTCGTCTGTCCGTCTCCCCCGATTAGACCGTAAGCCCGTCAAACGGCAGGGACCGTCTCTATCTGTTGCCGACTTGTTCATCCCAAGCGCTTAGTACAGTGCTCTGCACATAGTAAGCACTCAATAAATACTATTGAATGAATGAATGAATGAATAATACAATGGCTTATCCTATCCTGCTTTGATTACTGGATCAGCCTCCTTGCTGACCTCCCTGCCTCCTGTCTCTCCTCACTCCAGTCCATGTTTCACTCTGCTGCCCAGTTCATTTTTCTATAAAAATGTTCAGGGCATGGTTTCCCACTTCTCAAGAATCTCCAGTGGTTACTCATACACCATTGGCTTTAAAGCACTCAATCACCTTGCCCCCTCCTATCTCACCTTGCCACTCTCCTCCTACACTCCAGCCCATACACTTTGTTCCTCTAATGCCAACCTTGATCTTGCCGCCGACCTCATGCCCACGTCCTGCCTCTGGCCTGGAATGTCCTCTCTCCTTAAATCCAACAGACAATTGCTCTCCCCGCTTTCAAAGCCTTACTGAAGACACATCTCCTCCAAGAGGCATTCTCTAAGCCCTCCTTTCCTCTTCTCCCACTCCCTTCTGTGTCACCCTGATTTGCTCCCTTTATTCATCCCCCCTCCCAGTCCCACAACACTTAGGTACATATCTGTAATTTATTTATATTAATGTCTATCTCCCCCTCTAGACTGCAAACTCACTGTGGGCAGGGAATTTGCCTGTTTATGGTTATACTGTACTCCCCCAAGAACTTAGTACGATACTCTGCTCACAGTAAGCACTCAATAAATATGACTAAGTGAATGAATGAACTCTCACTTCCAGATATGAAAACTGACAAAGAGGCTGTTTAAATGACTTGTTCAAGTCCACACAAAGTTCTCCTTTTAGGGGAGTGCTGAATTATTTTCTTGGTTTCATGGTTTTTCTGTTTCTTCAGCCCCTTAGAGGAATGTATGATCTGCTGTGTGACCTTGGGTGTGACACTTAACTTCTCTGTATCTCAGTTACCACAAGGATTAAAACAGTGAGTCCCACATGGGAGGTGGACTGAGCCCAACCTGATTAGTTTGTATCTACCCCACTGCCTAGTTCAGTGCCTGGCACAGAGTAATCACATAACAAATACCATATAAATGCCAATCAGTAAATCAACAGTATTCATTGAGGATACTGAGTGCAGAGCGCAGAACTAAGTGTTTGGGAGAGTACAATATAACAAAGTCGGTAGACCCGTTCCCTGCCCACAACAAGCTTACAGTCTAGAGAGGGGGACATTCATATAAATATATAATTTAAAGATGTGTAAATATTAGGGGTGCAGTTGAGGGTGGAGCAAATATCAAATTCACAGATAATAGTAATAATTACTATGCACTGTGCTAGGCACTGGGGTAGATACAAGGTAATCAGATTGGACATAGTCCCTGTCCCATTTAGGGTTCAGTCCCCATTTTACAGATGAGGTAACTGAGGCACAGAGAAGTGAAGTGACTTGCCCATGGTCACACAGCAGAGAAGTGGCGGAGCCAGGATTAGAACCCAGGTCCTCCCGATTCCCAGACCTGTGCTCGAGGCCCTCTGATGTCAGGACCCCAAAAAAGGGGGTGGGGCACTCCTGGTGATATTGCCATCTCCCATCAAGCATGGCAGACAAGCAGCAAGCCTGAAACTTCAGGACTGAGGATGTGAGAGAGGGAATTGATTACAGAGGTAGTGGTTTGCCCAGCGCCACTCATACGCCCTTTTCCCTGCCAATCAGTTTCCTTCTGGGGCCCAGTGTGCCACAAGCAAGTTGACAGGTGGGGTGAAACACATCCTGAAATGTATTCAAAGGGTAGAACCCACGAACAGCCAAAGCACCACAGCCTAGTGCTGATGAGGGGCCCCAGTTCCCCCAGTAGCCACCGTGGCCATCACCACCCATGATAGCCAGCTGTTTTTCAAGACTCCCACAGGGTTTTTCCACCTCATGGAATGCCCAAGGTGGTTCTTGGTCAGAAATCTCCACCACTGATGGCGCAGTCCCAACAGGCAGAGTCAGGACTAAATCGGGTCGCCTGATTCCCAGAACTGTTCTTTTTCCTTGGGACCAACAGCAGCGCTAGCAGGCCAAACCTAATTCACCAGTGTCAGACCAAGTGAGCCACTATCTCTAGCCTGATACCATTCTCCCTCGAAGGCAAGCAGCATCCTAAATGTCTCCTGCCTTCTTCTCAAGACTCGTTCGGCTTGTTGTTTTCACCCGGCTAGGAGTGAAAGCACATTATTGCCAGAGGTTGTTTCTACTAAAGAGCCTCAGGAGACGAAAAAGCAAATGTGAGACTGAAACTCAAGTAGTCTAACCTCATGGTCATATAGCAAGGCATTGGTAGAGTTTTCCCTTTTCATAGATGGTAAAAGGGGGATATACACTAATCTAGGAATTTGTGATTATCATTCAGATGCCAATATTAATTCTGATACCACTGGACTTCCTTCATTTTGGGAGAGGTAGGGTTAGAAACAGGCTCCAGGTTTCCTTGAGACAATCTTCCCAGTGATTTGGGTTGCCAGACAGAGTGGCAGCCAGGACTCCGTGTGACCTTGGGCAAGTGCCTTGACCTCTCTGTGTCTTCCATAAAATTGAGATAAAGGTACTCGGCCCCTCTCTCCATCTCAGGGTGTTGGGTGAATTCCATTGTCCCAGCAAGGTTTTAAAATAAAAATGAGTGAGGACTGAATGCGAAGTCAACAAAAGCTGTTAGGGGAATGGGTACTTAATCAGTACAAAGACTGGTCTGAGATGGGGTTTTGGGCACAGGGTCATTACAGCGCATGATGGTCAGATCCAGTGCTGAGGTGGGTCAGGGATGGTCAATTTGAGAAAGGTGAAAGTTTTTCTACTTTCACAGGAAAGGAGAGAATGACCTCATCTGGGACGTAGGGTTCCAAGTTGCCAAATAACAGGGCCCTTGGCAACGTTCTCGACACCAAGAGTAAGGCAGCTGCTGCCGCTACTTTGTACTCACTTCCACCGGGCCTTTCTCCCCAGGAACTGAAAGCTCTTTGCAAACACTCTGTCTTATTAATCCTCGCAAAGCCTGGGCCAAGTGGGGAGGTGGCACCTCAATCATTATCTCTGCTTTGCTGGTGGGGAAAGTGAAGAGACTTGCCCCAGGTTGCATAGGGCCGGGGGGTGGGGTGGGGGGGGAGTGAGTCAGCAGCTAAGCCTAAGAACATCAACCAACTCCCCAGGTCCAACCCAGCAGTGGGAGCAGGGCAGAACGTGTGCTTTTGCACATCACTCTAAGATGTCACTGCCTTTGCGGGACACCCTTACAAAGGCAAACATTAATTTGGCTTCTCCTGTGTCTTTGCTCCTCCTCTTCCATGGGAATCTCTGCCCATTTGTCAGCTTAGGTTGACAGATGGCAGCCTTTCCAACAACACCCCCTATTATTCTCCCTGCGGATATACCTCTAGGCCAGTGGTTTACAGCAATCCCCTGTACCACCCCCTAGTTTTTTGCTGGAGCCTCACTTGGGCCACTTTTCCCCTCACAGAAAATTCCGGCATTGGTCTCAGGAACATAAAAGCCCGGTCCGGATTCTGCGGCGAACCAGTCCAAATGTGTGCGTCTCTAAATTAATTTTCAGCTTTGTGGGATTCCGAAGGCTGAAATTATATACACCAAAGAATGTGGCATCGCCACGAGGGACTATAACTCACGTATGATGGGAGAGAGAGTCAAGAATAATAAATTTGAAAGGAAGTATTAATGGCTACATGGGGCATTGCGAACTTGGCATTCCCTAAAGCCTGGAACTCTGTATCTCAGCCTTTAGAAATGATTTGTGCCGGAGCAAGTCTAAACAGAAAACGCTTGATGTTACGCTGGAAGAGACCAGTTATCAATTGTCGGAGTCAAGGACTTGCCGAGATAAAACTTCTTCTTTATCCGGGGTTGGGGCGGGGGAGGATCATTTTGTTAGCGCTTCGTCGCTGCCCCCATTTTCTCAGCATTAAAGGGCAGAGACTCACAGCCCCCCTACATTCCCCACATCTCCCTTCTGCAGAAGGCCTCACTCAAGAGGATGTCCATTGATTTCTGCTTCCCGGCGTTCCCGCCTTGGGACCCTCGTTACTCATATGCTAATGTCAATGGATTAATCCCCTGTATTTATCTACGTCATGTAGGTACACGTCTGTGGGGCTTTTAGCAAAGTCTGCTTTGAGGTCAGGGTTAAGAGCAAACACTTCCTTCTCTTCTTAGCCAAACCAGCCCAGAGAGCCATCCCACATCAATCCACTTGCCAAAGAGTTATTCCGAGTGCAGTGGAAATCTCTTAATTGGCAGAGCCCACTGCAAAGAGAGAAAACATGCCAGTTGAGCAATAAGCCCAACTCCCAGAGGAATGCATGGGGCTGGAGGTTGTTCACTTTGGTTTCATGAGTGGATTTAAAGCTGAAGATAATGAAAAGCATGACACACTTTAAAAGCTACCATACATTTCTGTCCTCTACCTTTAAGGAATTTGTTTTGACTGTTGCTATTGATGATTCCAGCTGCAAGTTGTGATGTGGCCGGCAGATGCACACAACTTGAAACATCTGTATTCACAGTTTTTTTTAAAGCTACTTGTTAAGCGCTTAGTTTGTGTACTAAGCCTTGTACTAAGCACTGGTGTAGATACAAGATAATCAGGTTGGACAAAGTCCCCGTCCCATATAGGGCTCTCAGTCTAAGAAGAAGGGAGTAGGATTTAATCCCCATTTTATAGATGAGAGAACTGAGGTCCAGATAAGTGACTTGCTTAAAATCACAGAGCAGACACGTAGAGAAGCTGGGATTAGAACCCAGGTCTTCTGGCTCCCAGGCCTGGACTCTTTCCACTAGGCCATGCTGCTGCTTAAATAAAAGACTTCGGAATGTACCTGCCAACTCCATTGTATTGAGCCTGTTGTTGGGTAGGGATCATCTCTATTTGTTGCTGAATTGTGCTTTGCAATCGCTTAGTACAGTGTTCTGCACTTAATAAATAGTATTGGTGATGATAACTTAAAACAACATAAACAATTCATGTGCTAACCAACAAGCTAGGAAATGAGACCTAAAGAAGTTGGAGGGAGAAGGAAGGGAAGACTTGACTGTTAGTGTCAATTCGTATGTGTTTACTAACACAACACTTACACTAACTGAATGCATCTTTTGTGCCCAGCATAATCATCGAATGGCCAAAAATACCATCTGGTTGCTGGTTTCACAGGCTCTGCGATTTCATCCAGGGACACAGTCTCCCCCTTTCATGTCATCGGATCAAGCTCACCCCAAACCAGACCTTTCTCCCACTCTTTCCCAATCTGCTTCTTTCATCCTACTCAAAAAAGCCATTTCTCGGAGTAGCGGCCAACTCATCTTCTGATCTTCGGGGAACCGCTTTGCTCTCTCCCTCCTTTTCCTTTCCCTTCCATTTTTCCTCCTTGCCCTCGGTTCTGCTTTGGCTCTGATGGAGCCCTTCCTATCTGGTGCATCCCAGGATTCTCCCGATCCTGAGAGCTTTTTTATGGTGTGGGATGTGAGGTCTGTCATTCTGCCAGCCAAGTTGTGACAGTAAGTTGTGTTATGGAGTCAGTCTCTCATCATAAATGAGGGATGAGTCTCAGTCTGATCCGAGAATCTGTATGAAAGAATTGATTTGAGTGATAGTGGTTTGCGGACTCCCCCATGCTAAGTGGACACAAGAATTTTACATACAAAACCCATTTATAGCCAAAGTGACTGAAGCATAATAGTGCTATTGTACACTAATCAATAGGTAAATCAATCCATGGTATTTGAGAACATGTGCAGAGCATTCAACTAAGCGCTTAGGAGAGACAGTACAACAGAATTAGCAGAAACGTTCCCTGCCCATAATGAGCTTCCTGACTTTAGAGCCAATGCAGTAGTAGCTTTCTAAAGCTAATGGTCATCTCCTGCTGCAAAATGGGCCTTTCCATACGATAATCACGGAGGGAAGCAGCATGGCCTAGCGGAGAGACGGGCCTGGGAGTCAGAAGGTCATGAGTTCTAATCCCAGCTCTGCCACTTGTCTGCTGTGTGAGTTTGGGCAAGTCACTTAACTTTTGTGCCTCTGTTCCCTCAGCTGTAGAATGGGGATTAAGAGTGTGAACCTTATGTGGGACAGGGACTGTGTCCAACCTGATTATCTTCTTCCTACCTTGGCACTTGTAAGTGCTTAACACCATAATTATTATTCCCTACTAGGAGCAAGCAAGGGTATCCTAGACCTGGTAGATTGGAAAACTATGAATATTACTACTAATTTTAGGGTATTTGTTGAGTGCTTACTATTGTGCCAGACACTGTACTAAGTGATGGGGTAGATACAAGTTAATCAGGTTGGACACAGTCTCTGTTTTGCAGAAGACTCACAGTCTTCATCTCTATTTTCTAGATAAGGCACAGGTAACTGAGACACAGGGAAGTTAAATGATTTGCCCAAGTTCACAGCAGACACGTGATAGAGCTGGGATTACAACCCAGGTACTTCTGACTCCCAGGCTCATGCTCTATTAGGCCACACTGCTTCTCAATTAACTAATTAACCAAATCCAGGAGAAAAGGGGGTGGGGAGTGGTGAGTGTGAGAGAGAGAAAAGAGGGAAGCAAGAAATCTGTGCTTCAATGGAACATTCACCAGAGTGCCTTTACCCTCAATTTGAAGGAGGAAGTTGCATGTCTAATAATGTTGGTGTTTGTTAAGCACTTACTATGTGCAGAGTACTGTTGTAAGCGCTGGGGTAGATACAGGGTAATCAGGTTGTTCCACATGAGGCTCACAGTTAATCCCCATTTTACAGATGAGGTAACTGAGGCACAGAGAAGTTAAGTGACTTGCCCTAAGTCACACAGCTGACAAGTGGCAGAGCTGGGATTCAAACCCATGACCTCTGACGCCCAAGCCCGGGCTCTTTCCACTGAGCCATGCTGCTTCTCTAAACTACCGAGACCATATGGATGTGTGTCCATTTCTTAAAGCCTTCAAGGTTTGGAGACTGTACAATTTCCCTTGGTAGCCCATTCCATCTTAGTAAACAAGCTTTATAGTCAGTAGAAAGTTAGTCTACTAAACAATCACAATTCATTTCATCTTTCTTCATAGGACCTATTTTTCATCCCCTTCATCTTCAGGGCTCTTCTCTGGTCCCTTTCCAGTTACTCTATGTTCTGCACGTGTCTCTCAACACCCCACCACTCTCAAGTGGCTACCCATCTACCTCTGTATCAAACTGAAACACTTTATCATTGTCTTCAAGACTGTCAGCTTGGTCTTGTCTTTCCTGCCGAGTGGTCTTTGACCCTCCATCCAAAAGGCTATCGTACTGCTACAGGCTCTCATGAGATCCCGGCTGGATTATTGTGTCAGCCTTCTCTCTGATCTCCCTTCCTCCTGTCTCCCCGCTCCAATCTATTCTTCATTCCGCTGCCCGGCTCATCTTCCTGCAGACACGCTCTGGGTATATCACTCCCTTTCTTAAAAACCTCCAGTGGTTACCTATCAACCTCCGCACGAAACAAAAACTCCTCACTCTGGACTTCAAGACTCTCCATCACCTTGCCCCCTCCTACCTCTCCTCCCTTTTTTCTTTCTACTGCCCACCCCGTACGCTCCCCTGCTGTTCACCTCCTCACCATCCCCCATTCACGCCTATCCCACCGTCGACCCCTGGCCCACGTTCTACCCCTGTCATGGATTGCCCTCCCTCCTCACCTCCGCCAAACTCTCTTCCCCTCTTCAAAGCCCTACTGAGAGCTCACCTCCTCCAAGAGGCCTTCCCAGACTGTTTCCCCTTTTCCCTCTGCTCCCTCCCCCCTTTCTCCCCCTCAGCTAAGCCCCCTTTCCCTCTGCTCCTCCCCCTCTCCCTTCCCCTCAGCATTGTGCTCATTTGTATATATTTTTATTACCCTATTTATTTTGTTAATGAGGTCTATATCCCCTTGATTCTATTTGTCATGATCACATCATCTGGTTTTTGTCCATCTCTCTCCCCCAATTAGACTGTAAGCCCATCAGTGGGCAAGGACTGTCTTTCTGTTGCCAAATTATACATTCCAAGCGCTTAGTACAATGCTCTGCACATAGTAAGCACTCAGTAAATACTGTTGAATGAATGATCCATAGCAACACCATGGACACATCTCTCCCAGAACTCCCCAACTCCATCTGCAGTGTGGTAGTGTATCCATAGAGTTTTCTTGGTAAAAATACAGAAGTGGATTACCCTTACCTCCTTCCATGCAATAAACGTGAGTCTTCAGCCTTGATTCCCTCCTATGGCACTGCTGGCCAACATGACTGAGTTTTGACTTGTAGCAGAAAGCCTTCCACTCGCTAGCCCCTGCCCAAGCTAAGAATGGAATGGATATGCCTCTGACTCTCTCCTGCAGTGGAGAAAGGTAGAATAGTGGGAACTCTCCAGGTGTGACCCTGAGAAAGGTTCTAACAGCTTTGCCAACTTGTATATCAGCTTTTTACATGCACTATTCCCTCTTGCTCCCTATTTCACAATCTTTGTCCACCCAAACTCACCTCCCAGTTATACCTCACTCTTGGCTCTTCCCCCCCCTTAACCCTTTGCTCACCCTTTCTTCCATCTTAAAACCTCCCTATCTCCCCACCCCATACACAACTCTACTAAACCCCAGCTCTCCCCTTTAAATCGTTTCTAAAATCCCACATCACCTGAGAAACCTCCCTTAATTAATTCACCACAAACATGTGGCATTAACCCAACACCACCTTCATTCATTCATTCATTCAATTGTATTTATTGAGTGCTAACTGTGGGCAAAGAACTGTACTAAGCGCTTTGGAGAGTACAGTATAACAGCAATCAGACACTTTCCATGCCCACAATGAGCTCATGTTTAGGATGTAAATAGTTAACTCAGCATGAGCATTTATATACCAGTGGATCTTTTTGTTTGCATAATCATTCAGTTTTTCTTCCTGTTATAATTATGCTACTTTCTGCTCCCACTATTTTAAATATTTTTTGTTTTTGTCAACTCCATCCCTCTAAACTGTAAACTCATTGTGGGCAGGGAACATGTCTACCAACTCTGTTGTATTGAACTCTCCCAAGTGCTTAGTACAGTGCTCTGCACACAGTAAGCACTCAATAAATACCATTGATGATGATGGTAAGCTCCTAGAGGACAGTAATTGTGTGTTACGTTTCTGCTGTATTCTTCCAAATGCTCCATTATTGATAAAAGATGATTCTTTTTAAATGAGGTGTGACCCAAACCAGATATAGTCTCTAATAACTGGACACACTGCTCTAATAAGGCCTGATTAATTCAGAATACAGCATTTCATACTCCTGCCAAAGTATCTCAATCTCATGTTGTTTTTTTCATTTCCAGCATTAAATTGCTGAGACATATTCAGCTGCTGGTCCGCTATGACTCTAGTCTTTTTCTGCCAAATTAGTACCCAGCCACTGTCTCCTCATCTTGAATTTTTAGGATTTGCTTCTCATCCCTCAGTGTACCATTTTGCACTTGTCTCTACTGAATTTCATCCTGATTTTGTAGGACCATTTTTTCCATTTGTTTGGATCCCTTTGGATAATATTCCCATTTTCCAAAGTGCTCCCTGCTTGCCTAATTGGAAATCCTTGGGAAATTTTGACAAGCGAGCTCTAGATTGTTTCATCCAAGTTCTCGATGAAAATA
Organism: Ornithorhynchus anatinus; assembly: GCF_004115215.2. Classification (NCBI taxonomy): domain Eukaryota; kingdom Metazoa; phylum Chordata; class Mammalia; order Monotremata; family Ornithorhynchidae; genus Ornithorhynchus; species Ornithorhynchus anatinus. Next base: position 11,281,854 of record NC_041732.1, on the reverse strand, counting down.
TCAAGGAGGACTCACCATCTCAGGGTCAATTACTTTGGGACCCCACTGGATAGTCCCTTTCCCCTCCTCCCAGCTGACCCTGAACGATGATGATTCTTCTTTGTGTGGGATCCTTGAGCCAGCTGTGTCCCCAACCGTAATGGTAAGTAATGTGGTCAAGACCATATTTTCTCAGCTTGCCAGTAACGATGTTGAGAGTTAGAAGTCTTATTGTAGTCGTCACAAATTACATTTCCAGATGAATGTATTGTAAATTATTTATATTGTCTGTCTTCCTCCTCTAGATGTGTAAGCTCATCATGGGCAGTAAATGTGCCTATCAACTCTGTTGTGTTGTACTCTCCCAAGTGCTTAGTACAAAGTTCTACACACAGTAAGTACTCAACAAATATCACTGATCTACTGACTGTTAAAGTTCCATTACCCCTTATACTTTCATTAAGGGTGATTTTGGATGTATGCATGTGTGCCTCCCACTTGTAGCTCATTCTACAGGATAAAAAAAAAGACTTCAAGTGATATAATTTTAGTAGAGTAGGAAATTTCAGAATTAGAATTTCCTTCTGGTAATCATTAAGAGTGCATTTGTTAGGAAGAGAACCAGAAAAATTGAAATCCTTAATTATCTAAGCACTCTGATGACACTAATCTTTTTTTCCTCCCACTTTTAACAGGCCGACATTCTTCAGTTGCAAATGTAACCCTCAAGAAACACATGCATAAATTATAGTGCAGTCTCTGGGGCAATCTCTAAAATGTTGCAAAATGAGGGGAAATGCATTTATGGGGCAGAACGCAAGCACTCCATTTCCTTCTGTCTTCAATACAGTTAGAAAACTAGAATAATTGGGAAGTGTCTTGCAAAATGCTTGCAAAATGCAGAACACAATGCCCCTAATGATGACTGACTCTCCAATCCTATTTCATGTTTTTGAATCCAATAATTATTGGTGAAACAGAGTTCTTGGAAAACCTCTTAGTGCTTCCTCCACCCTTTTGCTCGACTCCTCAGTAGTCTGGAATTCTCTCCAATCACAATGATGAAGAAATGCCAAGTGACTTATTTTAGTTCCACACAGGAGCAAACACAATGTGGGAGCTAAATCAATATGTTTTTAAGAGTATTTAAGGACTTACTATGTGCCACGTGGCTCAGTGGAAAGAGCATGGGCTTGGGAGTCAGAGGTCATGGGTTCGATCCCGGCTCTGCTACTTGTCAGCTGTGTGACTGTGGGCAAGTCACTTAACTTCTCTGTGCCTCAGTTACCTCATCTGTAAAATGGGGATTAACTGGGAGCCTCACGTGGGACAACCTGATTACCCTGTAACTATCTCAGCACTTAGTACAGTGCTCTGCACATAGAAAGCACTTAACAAATACCAACATTATTATTATTAAGTACTGGGGTAGAGGCGAGATAATCAGATTGGACACAGTCCCTATCGCACATGGGGCTAATGGTCTTAATCCCCATTTTACAATGAGGTAACTGAGGCACAGAGAAGTTAAGTGATTTGTCCAAGGTCACACAGCAGAAAAGTGGCAGAGCGGGGATTAGGTCCTTCTGACTACCAGGCTATGCTGCTTCTCTTGGCTCCGCTGAAAAGAACAATTCTTCTCCCCCTTCCAATTACGGTGAATAGCTCATCAAATTTACCATGATGGAACTGCAGGCGAAAGGAAATAACCTAATATCCCATTATTTTGTAACCTTGGGATGGGGCTGTGGGAAAGCAGTCACTTGTTTTGTGAATTAATTCAGGGTTGTAAGACAAAAATAAGTAACAGATCCCTTTCTTAATCTCATCAGATGAAATGGGAGAAGAATAAAAAAGGAAAGGGGAGGAAGGAGGTGGTGAAGACTGTGTTTTCTATTTTATGGGCACTGAGTTTACCCAAACTAATCAAAGATCTGGAAAAGAGAGATCCTCCCCAGTCAGAATCCTAATGCCATCCCCATACAGTGTCTATGGGCATATGCATGTATATAAGTTGGATGTATATATTTAACTGACCTTTGTAGTTGAAGAATTAACCCCCCCGTTTCTTTGCGACCTCTCTTTTACCACCTCTCTCACCTCCACCATTCTAATCCAAGAGTTCCTGCCTAACCTTTCCTTTCTCTTTCCAGTCACCTCCTCTGGGAAACTTCAGAGATTCTGTTTATTCTATTTACGTGTGACACCCCCCACCAAGCTACCTCGCTACTCTCCTACAACAACTGTGCTTCAGTTACCTCATCCTTTAAATGGGGATTAAATCCTACACCTCCCTACTTAGGCTGTGAGCCCCATGCGCGACAGGGACTGTGTCCACTCTGATTAACCTGTAGCTATTCCGGCACTTAGAACAGTGTTTAGCAAATAGTAAGCGCTTAACAATTATAGCTGTAATCGATGAGGTATGTTTGCTATTTCTATTTTGATATCTTGTACGTTTTTATGTATTTTACCCTCTGTCTTGTATTCATGTTAGTCTGTCTAAATCATTGGCCTGACAGTTCCTTGAGGCAAGCCAGGCCCCGTATCATGTTATTTCCCCATCACTCCCCATCTTGTCCATAATGTATTTTAGTTTCTGTCCCCTTTGCTAGATTTCAAACTCCTTAAGGGCACAGGATCTTGTCTACTAATTCTACTGTAGTCTCCTGAGCACTTAGTACAGTGCTTGGCACACAGCAGGCATTCAATAAGTACTTCTGATTGACTAATTGAAGAAGGTGCCACTGGAGGTACAATTCATCTATACGTGTGTGTGTGACTGAAATGACCAATATTGGATTTAAAGTCCTGGCTTCACTGTGGTATTTATTAAGTGTTTACTTTGTGCCAACCAGTATCCTAAGCAGCGGAGTAGATACAAGGATATCAGGTCAGACATAATCCCTGTCCCACATGAAGCTCACAGTCTAAGGGGTAGAAAGGACTGGTATTTCATTCCCATTTTATGGATGAGGAAACTGAGGCCTAGAGTTGTGAAGTGACTTGTCTAAGGTCACATATCAGACAAATGGCAGAGTGGGGTCTAGAACGCAGGTCCTCTGACTCCCAGGCCTGTGCTCCTTCCACTAGACCGTGCTGCTTTTCTAAAGAGCCTACACATTAATTGCATCTTAAAGGGCGTGAATTGGAATGCAACAGCAGGTGTTTGTTTGCTGGGGTAAACATTTTCCTTACAGTGTATGCTTTTTGAGGGGGTTATGGTCTGGTTTCTCTTGCACAGGTGTTTGCAAGAAATTGCTGAGGTAATAATAATAATGGTAATTGTTAACCACTTACTAAGTGCTGAGCACTGTTCTAAGTGCTGGGGGAGATACAAAGTAATCAGGTTGAACACAGACCCTGCCCCACATGGGGCTCACAGTCTTAATCCTCATTTTATAGATGAGGTAACTGAGGCATAGAGAAGTTAAGTGACTTGCCCAAGATCATATAGCAGACATATGACAGAGCCAGAATTAGAACCCATATCCTCTGACTCTCAGACCCATGCCCTTTTCACCAGGCTACACTTAGATACCTGTGACTTTTCGGGGTGGCCCTTTTTTCTATGAAGACACTAGTTACCACTTGACTTCGGTAGACAAATCTGGCTGGTTTATGGGTCCTGGGACCAGTGAGAAAATTGTAACGGTAGCTTTACAAGGGTTGAAATACTGAAATGTTTCACCGGTATCCAGGGCACACTTGGGGCAGACTGTGTCAGGACCCCAAACAAAACCAGAACAATAAGTGTGGACACAAGTTTTTTTGGATAATTTTTGAGAGAGGGATGCACCCCAAATTGCTTTTTCAAGGGTAGCTTGCCTCAAGGCTACCCTGGATTGTGTCTTACCTATTCCAACCATTTTGATTTCTGCTTCGCAATAAGGGACTTTTCACAAGTAGGCAACTGATCATTACCCCCTTTTCTAATGTCATGTGCAGTTAAATGGAAGAATCCTTGACTGCTAAAAGTACACAACCTGTGCTTTTGGATCAAATCGGGGAGGAGTGGGGGGTGGAGGGGGAGTGAGGGAGATTCAGTCTCCACAGTGCAAATCCTTTTGCCCAATCTGGGTGGTGCAGAGTTGCCGATTTGGTGAGTCTGCCCTGTGGGCTTGAAAGTGAAATACAGCCCATCTCATTTTCCCCACTCTAACATAATATTATACCTGTACAACCCTAACCACTCTTACTTGTATACCTGTGGTATTTGAAGAAGGCAGTGCCCATTGCCAGATACAAAATAACTTCTTCATTTCCTTCCCTCCCCATCTCAAAGCCTTGGGGTAAATGGTAACCCTATGGTGCCACGGACCTTATTCTGCTTCTCATTCCACAGAATGGACGGCACGACTATAAAATCATCCTGAAGATGATGAATGATGGGTGAATTCATCATTCACCATGATAAATGTTTATCAGGTGCCCAAAAATGCGTGACACTCTTAAGTGGTTTGACCACTGTCTAAAATCACTTCCAACTCATTTTACTCCATTTGTGCAGATTTGTTCCTGTGCCCATTTTTTCCATCATTATCATCGTTCTCCTCCTCCTTCTCTGGAGTAGCATTTATTGTTATTACTACCAGAGTTAGAAGATATAAACCCTGCTTGCAAAGAGTTGACATCCTACTGGGGTGTGGGGAGACAGACAAGCCAATAGGGGGAAAAATAGTGTACATAAAATATGTACATAAGTGCTTAAAGAACAGGGCTAACTTTAGTGCTTAGGGTGTGGAAGGAATGAGGTAAAAGTTGGGGATACAAGGTGGGAAGATTAGAGATCGCTCAGAGATCTCCTGGAGGAGATGTCTTCTCAGAAGGGCTTTTTGATGTAGAGCACTGGTCTACCAGATGTGAAGGGGGAGGGAGTTTCAGGCAAAGGGCAGGGTGTGAGAAAGGAGTCCAAAGCAGGAGAGACAAGAAGAAGGCACAGTGAGGACGATAGCTCTGAGGGCAAGCTGGGGTGTAATGGGGCACTAGAGTGGATAAAAAGGAGGGAGTTGTTTGGGTGCCATCTCTTAGGCATTTCTGCTTGATGAGGAGAGAAACGGGAAAGGTTTTTGAAGAGTGGGAAGATATTTTAGAAAAAATTCAGGTACAGAAAAATGGCCCTGGTAGGGAGCTCAGCAAGGAGGATACTACAGTAGTCAAACTGGGACATGATAAGTGCCTAGACAGCATATGGTGTCTGTTCAGATTGACAGGAAGGGATGGGTTCTGGAAATGTCTTGGAAGAAGAACCGACATCATTTGGTGAAAGATGAGATGTGGTGGTGGAAAGGGAGGGAGACGACAAGGGTTATTCCAAGGTTGCAGGCTTCAGAGATGGGAAGGATGGTTGTGTTGTTTACTGGGATAGAAATTGAGATCAAGGAAAGGATTTGGCAGTGTGGGAGGGAAGATGAGGAACTGGGATTTAAAGTTTAGGCTTTCTCATATCTTACTGGTCATCTGTTATGTAGTCCTTCCTGGGGCAATATCAAACTGGGGTCACTTGATACTGTCGCTCAATAATTATGGTATTGGTTAAGCGCTTACTATGTGCCAGGCACTGTACTAAGCACTGGGGTGGATACTTGTTAGATTATAAACCCGGGCAGTGGTCATGACTCCTACCCCTATTGTATTCTCCCAAGCAATCATTTAACCACTCATATTTAAAGAGCACTTACTGTGTGCAGAGCACTGTACTAAGCATTTGGAAAAGCACAGTACAACAGAATTGGTAGACAGGATCCCGGCCTACAAGGAGCTTACAATCTACAGTAGATGCTCACAAAATACCATTGATGATGTGGCTTGGATGTGACTTTTTAATGTTATTTGTTAAGCGCTTATTCATTGTCAAAAGCTGTGCTACGCGCTGAGCCAGGTACAAGTTAATTAGGTCAGACACAGTCCCTGACCCATGGGGCACAGTCTAAGTAGGAGGGAGAACAGGTATTCCCATTTTATAGTTGAAGAAACTGAGGCACAGGGACTTTAAGTGACTTGCCCAAGGTCACACAGCAAGCAATTGGCAGAGCTGGGATTAGAATCCAGATCCTTTTGATTCGTGGGCCCGTGCTCTCTCTACTAGGCCATGTTGCTTCTCAAGGACCTTCAGGAGCAACAGAGCCCCTGTTTGTAGTGTCCCCTTTCACTGTACCCCCAAACCCCCTCCAGCCAGCAGGGCCTTAAGCCCCTCTCTACCTTGGACTTCCATCCCAAACCTCCTCCCAGCTAGCATGCATATATTGCTCCGTTCCAGTAACTGTAATGGCTGCCTCCCCATTTAGACTGTAAGCTCCTTGTGGCCAAGGAACGTATTGTATTGTATTGCACTCTCCCAAGCGCTTAGCACAGTGCCCAGCACACAGTAAGCACTCAATTAATAACATTAATTGATTGACCGATTGATGGATAATGGGGCCAGTCCTTGGGATCGGTGTCAGTTGTTCCGCTGGGACGTTGTGGATATTCCTCTAGACTGTTAGCTCGTTGGGGACAGGGAATGGGTCTGCTAATTCTGTTAGTAAAGGTAGTAAATACTCAATAAATATGATTTATTAATTGATTCAGTGGCGCTCTCTGGAGAAGTGAAAAGAAATGAAAAGAGAAGCGGCATGGCGTAGTGGATAAAGCACAGGCCTGGGAGTCAGAAGGCCATGGGTTCTAATTCCGGCTCCATCATTTGTCTGCTGTGTGACCTCGGACAAGTTATTTCGCTTCTCTGTGCCTCATTTACCACATCTATATAATGGGGATTGAGACTGTGAGCCCCACTTGGGACAAGGACTGTGTCCAACCCAAGGTGCTCCCATCCATCCCAGCGCTTAGAACGGTGCCTGGCACGTAGTAAGCACCTAACAAATACCATAATAATAATAATAAAAACAGCAGGCAGAAGGAAGAGCCACTCACCTCGGGGTGACCGCAAGTTGGTGATGTTCTCGGTTGTTTCATCATCTGAGTCTCCAGTGTCCACCACCTTGTACCGGCTGCTCTTTTTGTCCAATACATGAGAGACTTGCAGTGCTGCCTCTCGCTCCGCTGCCAAGTCCAGGTCTTGCTGGGCCAGGTGTGCCCGCAGCTGCCTAATTTCAAACTAAAAGAACAAGGGAGAGTTTATCAATGAGCCCTGACACCTTCGCTAGGATGTGACCAGGGCTCAGGGTAGAGAATAATAGTTGGGCTATTTGTTATGCGCTTACTATGTGCCTGGCACAGTACTATGCGCTGGGAGAGTTACGAGAGCATCAGCTCACAGTTTAGGTAGGAGGGAGAACAGGTAGTGAATCCCCATTCTACAGATGAAGGAACTGAGGCACACAGGAGTTAAGTGACTGGCCTAAGTTCACATAGCAGACAAGAGGCAGAGGTGGGACTAGAACTCAGGTCCTTTGACTTCCAGGCCAGTGATCTTTCCACAGGCCATGCTGAAGCTTAGGCTTTTGAATTTGTTTGGACCTGGTTTTCTGAGGTTTCCTATAGGGCTCTAAAAGGCTGACTTGGGGTTGGCCTTCAAAATGCCATTCTGTTTTTTAAATGCAGGTCAAGGGGAATTGAAAGTCAGAACATTTAGCCCAAGTATGTCGGGTTTGCAGTTCACCACAGCATTTCCGAAGTTGATATGGCCTATTGTGGATCTTTAACGGCTTCGGCCATCAGTGGTTGATGACATAGGTGTGTTTTGATTATTAAGAGACAATTGCTAGGTGTACACCTTCCTCAAACCATGACATCACTTAACGACCTACATTCCTCCATGCATACACACTCTAGGGCACAATAAGAGCCCTTTAGACTTTATTTGCTTAGAACCCTCGCTGGGACCATGATGCCCTCTTACATCTGATCATCCTTATTCAAACATTTTCTGCAACTCGCATCTAAAACAAAGATGTCTTGGATGCCAAGTCAGTTAACCTGATCACTGTTCATCCACCATCAAAAATAGGACCTGATTGTTTAAAGGTTTATAGATACTGTATTCTGAAACTTATTAGCTAAGTGAATGAGAGCTGGGATTTCAACACTCTGATGCTAAAAGTTCAGTCCATGTTATGCCACACCTTAGGAATCTCCAGTGTTTGCCCATCCAACTCCACATCATCAAACTGAAACTCCTTACTACTGGTTTTAAAGCACTCGATCACCTTGGTCCCTCCTAACTCTCCTTGCTACTCTTCTACTACAACCAAACCTGCACACTTCCTTCTTCTAATGACAACCTCCTCACCATACCTCAATCTCATCTATCTCACCAGCGACCTCTCGCCCACCTCCTGCCACAGGCCTGGAACGCCTTCCCTCTTCATATCTGACAATTACTCTCCCCACTTTCAAAGCCTTATCGAAGGCACATCTCCTCCAAGGGATCTTCCCTGACTAAGCCCTCATTTCCTTTCTCCCACTCCCTTCTGTGTCACCTTGACTTGTTCCCTTTATTCACCCTCCACCCAGCCGCACAGCACTTATGTACACGTCCGTAATTTTTTATATTAATGTCTGTCTCCCTGTCTAGACTGTGAGCTTGTTATGGGCGGGGAATGTGTCTATTATATTGTTGTGTTGTACCCTCTCAAGCGCTTACTACAGTACACACAGTAAGCTCTCAATAAATCTGATTGATTGACTGCTATGCTTTTAAAATCCACATTGCCATCACAAGGTAAACCAAATGCAATGATCTCGGATCGTGCTCTGGCAGATGAGAAAAATCTCACCTTGTTTCATATAATAACAATAATAATAGTGGTATTTTTAAGTGCTTGCCATATGCCAAGCACTGTACTAAGCACTGGGGTAAATGTAAGCTAGTCATGTCCCACATGGGACTCACAATCTAAGTGGGAGAGAGGACAGGTGTCTTTCGTCTCTTCATCGACTAAACGAACCCTTTCTAATTTGTCTAATTTTTGTCGATAACACCCTCTGCTCCTCCCCCTCTCCCTTCCCATCCCCTCAGCACTGTACTCGTCCTCTCAACTGTATATATTTCCATTACCCTATTTATTTTGTTAATGAACTGTACATCGCCTCGATTCTATTTAGTCGCCATTGTTTTTACGAGATGTTCTTCCCCTCGACTCTATTTATCGCCATCGTTCTCGTCTGTCCGTCTCCCCCGATTAGACCGTAAGCCCGGCAAACGGCAGGGACTGTCTCTATCTGTTGCCGACTTGTTCATTCCAAGCGCTTAGTACAGTGCTCTGCACATAGTAAGCGCTCAATAAATACTATTGAATGAATGAATGAATGAATCTCCATTATGCCAATGAGAGAACGGAGGCACAGGGAAGTCAGATGACTTGCCTCGGGTCACCCAGCAGATGAGTGCCAGAGCCGGCATTAGAACCCAAGTCCTCTGACTCCCACGCCCATGCTTTTTCCACTAGCCCACGCTGCTTTCCAACTGATGCTCCTTCTCATGGCTCATTTGTTCCAAAGGGTCATCTTTGGAAAGTTCGGCACATACAATCCCCATCTATTAACGCGAGGCTCTCTGCGGATCAAACATCAAACTGCGTAATAGTTGCCACCCACCAGACTGAAAGACAGAGAGAGTGTTACGCTACCCAGAGATTTCCTCTTCCATCGAGGCCTCCCCTTTCCATTTCTGAGCACAATTAAATGACCCCCCCCCCCCGCCAAAATTCCCTCAAAACCTGAGGGAGAATAGGAAACGTCAATAGGAACTGTAGTCGCCCTTCTCTCGATGACAGCTATGTTAGAGATGATGCTAAATGTTCTAACGAATGCTTTTCTTGCTGAGGAAATCTGTCTTCGTTGAGGGCAAAATCCCTAGGAGTACTTTTCAGGGGCTTCGGGGGTTTGCGGTGGTGTTTTCAGGAACTGGCAGAGTCTTCGCTGACAGGTAATCATTGTCGGTCTAGGAATTCATCCCAGTTAAAAACGATGACCAGGTTAACGAGGTCACCGGAACGGAGAGGTGGAAAACAGAAGTAGTTTTACTGCCATCTAATGTACAGAGGAAAAAAATGCACCAATTTCTGTCCAACCCCAAGTATTTTTTGGGTCACGAATTATTATCCGAGATACTATGGGAGCTAGGCTGTTTTGGTTCCTGCCCACCTGTTGGATATCATGGGACGAGAGTCAAAATATTTCAAGTTTACCCCCGACGGCTCCTTACCGAACTGTGCTTTTGGAGGTCTTACTTGGCATTTTGACTTAGCTGGAGAGCTGATTGTAAACAATAATAATTGTGATATGACCGGTAGGCCAGAAATGTGCAGGGAAGAAGAGCCGAATGTACCTCAGGAGTAGAAATACTAATGTGCTTTTCAGAGATCGAAAACTCTATAATGAATCCCAGCAGGAAATGCTCGAATGGGCCCTCGGCATGGACAAACCACAAATTGCCGTGTACGCGTTGGTTCCACTGCATCGTTTGAGATCAGACTTGCCACGGGCGGCTGCCTGCTACACCTTCTCTGCAACCGCAAAAGCAGAGTACTTTCATTACAACCCATGCTAATGGCCTTTTTATGTCACTCCCACTTTATTCATTATTTATGTTGGGTGATGTGTATGGTGTGGTCCGGCCACTACGAAGGACCATCTTAAATTTTTTTCCAGTCAACAGGAGGCAAAACACAACCGAAGGCCTCAAAAATGCATGCTGGGCCAAAGTGAAGATTTTTTCAAAGTTTCACTCCGTGTCCATTTGTTTAAGACAAATGCCATCATCTAACCTGTAGCGTGATTTCTGAGGCCAATGATAATTTCAGGAAAATAATTTTCCAAACTTCTGGATCCTCAAAGCAGTAATTCTGTAGTTAGATTAAATTCAGAAACGCTGTTGGAACGTTCTAGTTCACAGAAGAAAAACTACAGCCAATTATAAATTCTTCCTTTTTTAACGTTTTGAAACAGACGTTCCATAGCCTGGGCTATCTGTTAATGAACCGGTTGCAGGAAGTGTTGGGAGAAATGGCCACAACTACGACGAATCCCGGAATAGACCCAAGGAGACGGCTCCCTGAAGAATCCCTGAACTCATCCTGGAGCAGGTTTTCAACTGTGGAACTCAGCCCTCAGGAATGTCACTACTCTAGGAGCTGGGGATGGCTTGACAAGGGAATATTTAGATGAGATACTGTTTGAAAGCATAAAATCAGGCTAGATGATCTCTGGAGTCTACTTGAAAGATGCTTCGAGCTACCAACTACATGTGATTGTCTTGTCCATTCTATGTGCCCAGAATCCTCTGCCACTGGTCCTCCCCATTTCCTTTCTATTCTACAATCCACGTAGGCTGGAAGCACCTGAAGGGAAAGGCAGAGGCAAGGTGATGGGTCACTGAAATCATAATAATAATTTATGTGCCAACTATGTGCCAATCACTGTGCTGAGTCCTGGGGTACGTACAGGATAATTGGATTGGATACAGTCTCCGAGTCTCTTGTTTGTAAACTATACCCAGGGCCATGTCGACTTGGGGTGTGTTGGGAACGAGTTGGGAAAAATTTCAGAACGGCCATAACCCCACTTAATACAATACATTAGGCAATTATTTATAAAACGACAGAATGACGGGGGCCTATGTGGATCTATAGGGAACACCTCCATCTACATTACTGGAGTGAGTAAAGGTGCCATCCATCCTGGCTGTTGTTTTATTCCGTGCATCTGCGGAGACTCAAGAAGGAGCAAGGGAGGCAGCTTCCCTTTTAACGGTCCAGCCACGGAGTCTAATTGACACGGCCTTGAACAGATCAATGGACACTTTAGCCAGAAGCTTGATCGCATCTAATGCAGTCGCAATAATTTTGCTCCATTCTATTAGTGCTGTCTGCACTGACCGCCCTGCCCTGAAAACTCATCTGCCATTGGGCCCCAATCCAATGTTTATTTCCATTACTTTAGCCATTGTTGGTAACAATAAAAATCAGGAGACAGTTGCAAACTAATGATTTACGAGCAGAGGGAAACCAAGGATGACCTTGGCCTGTTTCCATCCACTAAGAAAATGATTGGTAGTTAGATATAAATTTAAATTATTGCAGAAGGATAACATAAGTTATTTCTCTGATAGCTAATTTTATCAGCTAAATAGCCGGGTCATTAAGCTATCAGCTGTTTTACAAATCACTGCCCAAGTTAAAACAACTTAACTTACCCTAGTCAGAGTTTTAATGAAAATGGTAATAAGGGGATCTTATCTGCAGGGGTTCAGTAGGAATGATGCTCTCCAAAAGCCCAGGATATAACTGTGGCTCTCTGAGAGGAAGTTGGGATCAAGAAGTCTCTGAAAAAAGTGCAGGAACAAAATGAACCGGGGAGAGGAGTGTGGAGTGTGAGAGTCATCACCTCATCTCCTCTGCAAGATGAAGCATGGGATGGCCTAGTGGAAAGCATACGGGGCTGGGAGTCAGGGAATGTGGATTCTTATCCTGGCTCTGCCACGTGTCTGCCGTGTGACCTCGGGCAAGTCACTTAACTTCTCTGTGCCTCAGTTGGGGGTCAAGACTGCGAGCCCCATGTGGGACAAGGACACTGTGTCTAACTGATTACCTTGTATCCACTCCAGCACTTAGTACAGTGCCTAGCACATAGTAAGTGCTTAACAAATGCCATTATTATTATTATCATTGATAATAATAAATTTTGCACCCTCCTAGCTCTCCCCCACTATGGTTTTTAGTTTGTCTTTGACGGAGCAGGCTCCAGTAATTAAGAAGAGGTACATCTGCCGGGCAAAGGCAACTTCTGGGTCAACCTCTATCTCCTGAAATAAAGGACATTCTTCCTAAATTGATCGCTTCTCAGGCATCACTAGAGCACTGTTTCTCTGAAAAGTGGCAGAGCTAAGGGGTTTGCATCATTTTTTTTAAGTAGGGGAAGAGGAATTGTATTCAATCTTCATTGAGGGGGTGACTCCAAATAATAATAATCATGGTATTTTTAAACGCTTACTATGAGCCCGACACTGTACTAAACACGGGGGAGGATACAAGCATATCAAGTTGGACCACAGCCCCTGTCCCTCGTGGGGCTCACACTCTCAATCCCCATTTTACAGATGAGGTAACTGAGGCACAGAGAAGTTAAATGACTTGCCTAGGATCACACGGCAGACAAGTGGCAGAGCTGAGTTTGGAACCCATGATCTTCTGACTCCCAGGCCTCTGCTCTATCCAATGTGCCTGCTGTTGTATGACTTCTACGCTGGGGGTGGGGTGTATAGTCTTCTGCAGCCTCGGTAATACCCTGGGTGGTTGGGCTTTTCTTGTTCTTTCCACATGTCCATGGCTGAAGGAAAATAAAGGGAACAATGTGCTCCTAACCGATCTAGGTGGTTCTCTCACTCTCTCTCTCCTGGGCTCTGGATTCCCGCGGTCCTCTACCTCAAGCCTCAGTTCTATTTAAATTAAGAGCCAAACTGTGTTTAGGTGGCCTAGTGGCTAGAATAAATGTAAAGAACCATAGGAGCAGTGAGTCAGATTGGCAGGTACAGAAGAGCTAGTTGGGTGTGTTTGTTGTGGCCTTGAAAATCTGGCTTGGGTTTTTCGTGGTTTAAGAGGGAGAGGATAACAATCAATCAATCAATCAATCATATTTATTGAGCGCTTACTGTGTGCACAATGCTGTAATAATAATAATGATGGTATTTGTTAAACTTGTGCTATGTGTCAAGCACTGTTCTAAGCTATGGGGTTGGATGCAGTTCCTGTCCCATATGGGGCTCACAACCTTAATCCCCATTTTACAGATGAGGGAACTGAGGCACAGAGAAGTTGTCACTTTTCCAAGGTCACATAGCAGACAAGTGGTGGAGCCAGGATTAGAATCTAAGTCCTTCGGTCAGCTAGCTCCGTATTCTATCCACTAGGCCGTGTTGTACTAAGCATATGGCAGAGTACAATACAACAATATAACAGGTACATTCCTGCCCACAACAAGCTTACAATCTACAGGATGAGCTTTCAGCTGAGGGATATCTATATGTGCAAAGGTTTAGATTTAACAGGATGGTTTTCAAGCCCATAAGCTTGGCATTATCCTCAACTCATTTCTGTCATTCAACCCATATATTCATATACAGTCACCAATTCCTGTCAGTTCTACCTTCACAATGTCTCCAGAATCCACCACTCCTTTCCATCCAAACTGCTCCCACGTTTATCCAAGTGTACCTTTCATATCTAGCTGTGACTACTGCTTCGTTCTACATGCTGACCTCCCTGCCTCCTGTCTCTCCCCACTCTAGTCCATGCTTCACTTTGCTGCCTGAATCCTTTTCCGGAAAAAAAAAAAAATCATCCAATATCTTTCCACTCCTCAAAACTTCCAGTGGTTGCCTATCCACCGCTGCATCTGTATAGAAACTCTACTCTTCCCCCTTCTACCTAATCTCACTGATTTTCTACTACGAGATGGCCCACACACTTTGCTCCTCTAATGCCAACCTACTCAGTGTACCTTGATCTCATCCATCTCGGTGCCGACCCCTTTCCCATGTCCCGTCTCTGCCCTAGAACTCCCTCCTCATTCATATACAACCCTCCCTACCTTCAAAACCTTATTTAAAACACATCTCTTCCAAGAGGCCTTCCCCGAGTCAACCCTCATTTTTCCTTTTTGCCCTCTCTTCTGAACTTGGATCTGTGCTCTTTATGCACTTGATATTCACCTTACCCTCAGACCCTCAACACTTACGTACATATCTCTCTACCCTGCCATTCCCCTATATGCAATTTATTTCAATGCCTGTCTCACCTTCTAGACTGTAAGCTCCTTTTTTAATGGTATCTGTGAAGTGCTGACTCTGTGCCAGGCACTGTACTAAGCACTGGGATAATTCAATCAATCAATGGTATTTATTGAGCGCTAACTATGTGCAGAGCACTGTATTAAGCACTTGGGGAAGTACAACATAATTAGCAGACACATTCCCTACCCATAACGAGCATTACAGTCTGGAGGAATGAATGGGATGGGGACTGTGTCGAGCTTTATTATTTTTTAACTACCTCAGAACTTAGTACAGTGCTCAACACAGAGTAAGTGCATAACAAATACCAGAGTTACCATTATCATTATTGTAATTATTATTGCTATTACTGTTTTGCTCAGCACCCAAAACACTTATTTCTCCTCTTTTTAATGACTTGTACCATGTTATGGGCTTGGCTTGAGGTGTGTAAGAGGCAACTCTACTGTATAGAAAAGGAAGTTTACATGGTATAATTGACACAAGATGTGCATGATATTCATTTAGTTGGTAAACCATATGTAAATATGACTCAACCAAGAGTCTAAACTAGCTTATGTAATAGAGGTAAACAATTTGATCTTTCAGTATACTTATTCATGGAAAGGCTAATATGAACCAGATCTCAACAGGCATTGACATAGCACATGCTGGGAAGAGAGCAATGAAAATGCAAAGCAGTGTTAAACTCCCATTTGGAAATCATTACACAACTAGTTTAGACTTAAGCAAATTTCATTTTTCAGGCAAGGTGTAATAAAAGTCTAGAAAATAGCTCAGCAAACTTGAAGAGTTCCGGAGGATAGAGAAGAAGAGAGAGAAGAGATCTAAGTGATCCTTTAGGGCAGGCTCTACACACACACCCCCCTCCCCTTCCTGCCCCCATAAATGGTGATGGAGCTAAGTTTAAAACATGCATCCGGAACTACAGACTTCAGGATCCTGTTCATTGCCATATTATTAATGACCTATTCAGGAAGAGAATGGAGATGAAACTATGTGGATGGACAAAAATGAGTAGAAAATGATCAATGCACATTTTAATGGAGAATTCAATTTTTATTCAAAGACAAAAATATCTGAATATTACTTATTCAGGGTTGACTTTTAAGGCTGAACAATGCTATGCGTAGCATATCAATAATAATAATAATAGTATTTGTTTAGCACTTACTATGTGCCAACCTTTTTTCTAAATGCTGGGGTAGATACAAGGTTAACAGGTTTTCCCAAGTGGGGCTCACAGTCTTAATTCCCATTTTACAGATGAGGGAACTAAGGCACTGAAAAGTTAAGTGAGTTGCCTAAAGTCACACAGTTGACCAGTGGCAGAGTCAGAATTAGAAGCCACGACCTCTGACTCCCGATCCCGCGCTGGTTCCACTAAGTCATGCTGCTTCTCTAAGCACCCTGTCCCCACTTGGAGAGGTTTAGGGAATAAGGGAATATTCTAGCAAAGTCCTTAATCAAACCTTCTCTGAGGATCACCCACGTGCTCGAATTAACGGCAAGTTTCTCAACAGGTTCCCTAGTCCAGTCTCTCCGAACATGATAGAGATTAGGAGATGTTTTTTTCATCAAAACGTCTCACTGCTTCTGCATTTCTTTTCCAGATGTCACTCCACCTAGAGGGAACCTGTCTTTCTTTATTGGTCCTTTCCTGCGTAAATCCACCCAATTTGTTCTAAGACAGAAATATGCTCTCACAGCTGAGAAACCCCAGAGGGAAAACGACCTGGAAATTAAATCTCCAAAAGTGCAGAGTGAATGAAATAGGTGCAGCGGGGGGTGGGGGGGCAACTAGTAGTCGCATGAGGCTTCTGGATTTGGGGCATTCCAGAGCACCCGGAGATTTTTTTATTTTTTTCTTCCTCGGCCATATGGCTCTTGTGCTGTTAATGTGAATATTATTATGCTGACAACTTGTTCTCTGCTGAATTATGAAGCTGCTAATTTATGGAGGGAAGATGCAATTCTTGTGTCAATGTCTTTTAGTTGCTAACTGCAGCAAATTAGAGCATTTACCCCATATTACACAGTAGACAGACATTTGCTTGGCTGGGATTCAAGTTGTATTAAAACGAAGGAGATTTGTATGCCCTTGTTTGTCTCCAGTATATATTTTCTGAAGCTGAAGTCACCTGTCATCCAAAAGAATCTTATTTCACTTCCACATTTCCTCCAATCTTGTTCTTCTTAACTACCTCACTGACTTCTTATCTTCACTCTCTGGATTCTGATCCCTCCCCATTCTACATATCTTGGTCCAGCCAAACTCACCCCCTCCATTACAAAGCCCTCCGCCACCATCTCTTTCCAGTGCGGCCTAGTGGCAAGAGCACAGGCCTGGAATCAGAGGACCTGGGTTCTAATCCCAGCTCTGCCAGCTCTCTTCTGTGTGATCTTGGGCAAGTCACTTCATTTCTCTGTGCCTTAGTTCCTTCATCTGAAGAATGGGTGTTCAATACCTGTTCTCCCTCCTTCTTAGACCACTGTGGTGTTTTTGTTAAGTGCTTACTATGTGCTGAGCACTGTTCTAAGCACTGGAGTAGATACAGGGTAATCAGATTGGCCCACGTGGGGCTCACATTTTTTAATCCCCATTTTTTACAGATGAGGTAACTGAGGCACAGAGAAGTTAAGTGACTTGCCCAAGGTCACAGAGCGGACAAGCGGCGGAGTCGGGATTAGAACCCATGACCTCTGACTCCCAAACCCGGGCTCTTTCCATTAAGCCATGCTGCTTCTCACTGTCCTACGAGGGAGCCCTAGGAGGGACCTGATGATCTTATATCTACCCCAGCACCTAGTAACATGCTTGACACATAGTAAGCAATCAATGAGTATTATTTTTATTATTAGTCCCCTTCGACTCATCACGAGAGGTGACTGGAAGGCCCTGGCCTTCTCAAAATATGAACCGGAGCTTCACTGAAAGATATTCCAAGCCTTGGGACACTCCCATTGTTGAGAACAGTTAGAGATGCATGTGCTTGCTTTCTGTTTTCCTCCCACCCCTGCTTTTTGGTTTTAAGGAATTCTGTTTCATTACCAAAATGATGGCCACTTTAGGGTTTAGCCTAAAGAGAGAAGCAGTGTGGCCAAGTGGAAAAAGCAAGGGTCTGGGATTCAGGGAAGCTGGGTTCTAATCCTGACTCCGCCTCTTATCTGCTGTGTGACCTTGGACGTGTCAGTTAAATTCTCTGTGCCTCAGTTCTCTCTCCTGCAAGATGGGGATTTGATACTTGTTCTCCCTCCTATGTACATTGAGCTCCATGTGGGAACTGATTGTTTTATATTTACCCCAGCGCTTGGTACAGTGCTTGGCGGCAGAATGAACACTTAAATATCACAATTATTAACCTAACTTAAATGAACTGCTTTCAAGACTGAAAGAACTTTACCCATCTACAGGGTATGAGGCAAGGGGCAAGCATCCCTGTCTCCCGCCTGCCTTCTCCCATTTTCTCCTCCCTCTCCCTTCCCCAGCTTCTCTGCATGGTGAAAGCCAGGAAAATTAGGACTGGTTAAGCATGAGCTTAGAGAGGGGAAACGTTGGAAATCTTATGGTGCTGTTGGTTTCTCTAAATCTGAGTTTAGCTGTTGAGACTCAATCAACCAACCAATCAATCAATCATATTTATTGAGCACTTACTGTGTGCAGAGCACTGAATTAAGTGCTTGGGAGGGTACAATGGAACAGAGTTGGCAGAGGTGGAGACAGACATTGCCGACTTGTTCATTCCAAGCGCTTAGTACAGTGCTCTGCACATAGTAAGCGCTCAATAAATACTATTGAATGAATGAAAGACATTAATATAAATAAATTACAGATAGGTACATAAGGGCTATGGGGCTGAGAGAGGGGTGAATAAAGGGTGCAAATCCTAGTACAAAACTCCCCGGGTTTGCAAAATTTGGGGCTAGGAGTAGGTGTTTATTTTTTTCTTAATGGCATTTGTTAAGCTCTTAGTATGTGCCAGGCACTGTACTAAGTGCTGGGGTAGATATGAGATAATCAGATTGGAACACAGTCCATGTCCCACATGGGGCTCACAGTGTTAATCCCCATTTTACAGTTGAGGTAACTGAGACACAGAGAAATTAAGTGATTTGCACAAGGTCGCACAGCAGACAAGTACTCCTTCCTAAGTTCTCTTAGGTTCTCTTTATCCAAAGGCCAGCCTTATCCTCTTTGACCTCTCACCTGCCTTTGACACTGTTGACCACCCCCTTCTCCTGGAAACATTATAATAATAATAATTGTAATTATGGTATCTATAAAGCAGTTAATATGTACCAAGCACTCTTCCAAGCACTGGGGTAGATACAAGTTAATCGGGTTGGACACAGTCTCTGTCCCACATGGAGCTCACATTCTAAATCCCCATTTTAACCCAGATCTCCAGATGAGGTAACTGAGGCCCAGAGAAGTTAAGTGACTTGCTCAAGGTCCCACAGCAGACATGGCGAAGCCGGGATTAGAATCCAGGTCTTTCTGACTCCCAGGCCCATGCTCTATCCATTAAGCCATGCCATTATCCAACCTTGGCTTCATTGATACTGTCCTCTCCTGCTTCTGCTTCGATCTCTGGCTGCTCATTCTCAGTCTTTTTTGTGGGATCGTCCTCTGACTCCCACCTCCTTACTGTGGGGGGGTCCCTCAAGGTTCAGTTCCGGGTCCCCTTCTATTCTCCATCTACATCCAATCCCTTGGAGAACTCATCGCTCAATTACCATCTCTGTGTGTACAATTCCCAAATCTACACCTCCGGCCCTGACCTCTCTCCTCTGCAATCTCACATTGCCTCCTGCCTTCAGGACATCTTTATTTGGACTTCAAATTTAACATGTTTGAAACAGAATTCCTTATCTTTCCACCCAAATTCTGTTCTCCCTTCAACTTTCCCATCACTGTAGAGAGCACCCCATCCTTCCTGCCTCACAAGCCTGTAACCCTGGCACTATCCTCAATTTATCTCCCTCATTCAACTCACATATTCAATCTGTCACTAAATCCTGTCAGTTCAACCTTCACAACATTCACTAAATCCTGTCAGTTCAACCTTCACAACACTGCTAAAACGCTAGAGAAGCAGCATGGCTCAGTGGAAAGAGCATGGGCTTTGGAGTCAGAGGTCATGAGTTTGAATCCCAGCTCTGCCACTTGTCAGCTGTGTGACTGTGGGCAAGTCACTTAACTTCTCTGTGCCTCAGTTACCTCAGCTGTAAAATGGGGATTAAGACTGTGAGCCCCACGTGGGACAACCTGATTCCCCTGTGTCTAGCCCAGCGCTTAGAACAGTGCTCTGTACATAGTAAGCGCTTAACAAATACCAATATTATTATTAAATTCCCCTTTCCTCTCCTTCCAAACTGCTAACACATTAGTCCAAGCACTTATCCTATCCCTCCTTGATTACTGTATCAGCCCCCTGTCTCACCCCACTCTGCTCCAAACTTCACTCTGCTGTCCGGATCATTTTTCTACAGAAATGTTCAGGACATAGTTTCCCACTTCTCAAAAAACTCCAGTGGATAGTCATCCTCCTCATGAAGCAAAAACTCCTCACCATTGCCACTGATGGCACTCAAGAATACTGGATACCCCCTTGACCGGCTCCTCTTCCCCCACCACAGTATCCAGTCTAGCTGAAAATTCTCTATCCAATTTAAAAATAATTATTATTATTATAGTAGTATTGGTTAGTCCCTTACGATGTGCCAGACACTGTACTAAGCACTGGGGGAGATACCAGATAATTAATCTCTGTCCCAACTGGGTTCGCGGGCTAAGTAGGAGGGAGAACAGGTATTGAATTCCCATTTTACAGATGAGGAAACATGCAAAGAGAAGTTAAGCAACCCGCCCAAGGTCATACAGTAGGTAACTGGGGGGATCGGGATTAGAACCTACATCCTCTGCTTCCAATAATAATAATAATAATAATAATGATACTTGTGGTATTATGTGCCAGGCACTGTACTTAGCACTGGGGGGAACACAAGCAAATCGGATTGGACACAGTCCCTGTCCCACATGGGACTCACAGCCTTAACCCCCATTTTACAGATGAGGTAACTGAGGCACAGAGAAGTCAAGTGAATTGCCCAAGGTCACTCAGCAGACAAGTGGCAGAGCCAGGATTAGGACCTTCTGACTCCCAGGCCCGCACTCTATCCACTAGGCCATGCTGCTTCTCCGATGAGGCTCTTTCCACTAGACCTCACTGCATCTCAGGAATAATAATGTTGGTATTTCTTAAGCGCTTACTATGTGCCGAGCACTGTTCTAAGCGCTGGGGTAGACATAGGGGAATCAGGTTGTCCCACGTGGGGCTCACAGTCTTAATCCCCATTTTACAGATGAGGGAACTGAGGCACAGAGAAGTTAAGTGACTTGCCCACAGTCACACAGCCGACAAGTGGCAGAGCTGGGATTCGAACTCATGAGTCCTGACTCCAAAGCCCATGCTCTTTCCACTGAGCCACGCTGCTTCTCTGGCACCCTAGCCACCCTAGTCACACTGTCACACTAGTCACACTGGGGCTAGTATAAACCATTTCGAGGCCGGATCCCGCACCCCTTGCTCCTGTCACTCATATCCCCATCGCTTTTGCCTTCCAGCATAGGTCTGGGGATCCAGCCTTCTGATGGCACAGGAAGAAGCTGAAAATTCCTTACAGCAGCTGCAGACTGTATGCTCTAAAGGAATCTTAAAGCTTGCAACATGTCACTTAGTTTCTCTCTTTAGGGTACTTTTCCCAAATCAGATCCCAAGAATTGAATCTGGCCATTTCAAGCCTCAAAAAAAAATAAATCAATTTTCTTTGCAAAACCCCAGCCAAAGTAAAGTAAATAGCTTATTACCCCTTGTTCTTGGCAAATCTGCGTTAGTCTTTCCAGCTGCTCATCTTGGATGACCTTTGCTTTCTCATACTGTTGAATGACCATCTCCATCTCCACTTTCACTGGCAGAACATAAGCTGGAAAAAGAGGAACACAACTGCCTGAAGAAACTCAAGAGTGACAGTGCTTCTCTGGAGTGGGATGGAAGTTACACTCAGCGGCCTGCCTTGGAATCTCACTGGCTTTTTTAAGCTCTTCTATTTCACCCATGGTCCTCAATAAACCCAACAACAAGACAGCTGCCGGTCCTACAAGCCTTCTGTTACTGTAGGGATTGTTCCCCAAAATGCTTCAGAGGAGTGGGTAGGAAGTTTAGTAACAACATAAAATGACAAGCAAGGGAACACAATAGGAGAAGCAGGGGTAGTGGAATTTGCTAAGCATCAACTGGGGACAATGCACTGTTCTAAACAAAGTAATAGCTAAGGTATCTCTTGGTGGATGAAGAAAAGCCAGAGACATTCTAAGCAGTTTCTGATTTCCCCAAATGTCTCCCTATACTGGATTACTTTGAAAGCGGGGGACTCAACTCTACACAGGATTTTGGGATGGTCTAATGGATTCTCTCCCATCCTCAGGGAGCCAGTAATCACTTCTTTTACATGAAAAGTGTCCTTCTGAACAACAGTGATGCTTATCCTCAATTCTGTCCCAGTTTTCCCCTCTGCCATCTTGGTCTTCATCTGCTGTAGCACACCCCAACTGGGATTACTATCTCTCTGTCCTTAGGAATCACCTTCCTGCCAGGCATTTTCTTGCCAGTTCTCTGCTGAAAGCAACAGACACCCATGAGGAAGCACCCATTCATGTGCATTTTAAGTGAGCATCGAGTTCATATTGAGCACTTCTGCAAGGTCGAGGAATTGCCTAAGGTCAGGAATAAAGGAAGGAACTGAGAAGAGTTCAAGATAGAGGTCATCGCCATCCATTAGCACTTAAGTACACATAGTACTTATGGGTACATAGGCACTGTAGAATATATGATGATGATGTTGGTATTTTTTAAGTGCTTACTATGTGCCAAGCACTGTTCTATACGCTTGGGTAGATACAGGGTGATCAGGTTGCCCCACGTGAGGCTCACAGTCTTAATCCCCATTTTACAGATGAGGTAACCGAGGCACCGAGAAGTGAAGTGACTTGTCCAAAGTCACACAGCTGATAGGTGGCAGAGTTGGGATTAGAACCCATGACCTCTGACTCCTAAACCCGGGCTCTTTACAATGAGACATGCGGCTTCTCTAATGTATATACAGAAGACATGGTCTCTGTCCTCAAGGAGACGACACTTTAATGTTTTGGGTAAAAGGCAAAGGGATTGGTGTAGGAGATAACACAGATGAAGCAATCCAACTGGAACACAAGGAGTGGAGAAGGATATTTGTTATAATTCTTTCTCTACTCCCTGCAAACACAAAGGAGCGACAACCCTAATGATTAACCGTAAGCCGTACAGATTTACTATATGCCACTTGCCGTAAATCAACCATTTTCCCCATATTTTCATGGCTTGCCACTTACCATCGATGATTCTCTTCACTCTCCAAATCCGCAGAGTTATAATGAGGCTGATGGCATCCCAAGGACTGCTGGGCCCATTGGCTACAGTGGATGCTACCATCGGGGCCAAGGACAGGATAATCACGGCCCCATCAAAAACCTAAACGGAAAAGGATTTCAGGAGCTCAGGTTACTAAAATGCCTTGAGAGGAATCAAAACCACTCAAAGAAGACCGTGTAAAAGGGTCTGAGGCCCAGGCAGGGGAAAGGGGCAAACGATAGTATTTTTTTCAAATAAAGCACTGGAGATAATCTACAGGAGACATGGAAAAGTCAAATAAAAGATTCTTCGATTTATCGGAAAGCAAAGACGGTTTTTCTGTGGTCCCAGAATTTTCCTCAGTTTCCAAGACTCATTCACCTCTGAAGCACGGTGACCAAGTCACGAGATTATTTGGGAGAGCAGTGCATTTGTGGGAGGAGAGATCGGCCTGAGAATTGGAGTCTCCAATGTTTAATCCTATTCCAGTTAAATCCATGATGATGCACCTTTGATCAACAATTTATAGATGATCTATGGCTTTACTGGATTGGACTGTGTTTTTCTCAAATGTATTCCATGTCTGCTTCTGGCATCCTAAACTTTCCAAAGAGGAATGTAAAGAACCAATAAGCTCATGGCTGGCCCTGATTTCGGCCAAGGTAGGCAAAACTCAAGAGCTTTCAAGCCTTTGCCCTCTGTTAACATATTGTGATATTGGTGAGCTATCAGTCCCATTGAAAAGTCATACACTGTAAATCAGAAAACCCATTCCATTTGCCACTTTTACCATTTCTTACCCCCATTAGAGCGCCAAAGAAATCTGCAGATTCATTCATTCATTCAATCATATTTATTGAGTGCTTACTGTGTGCAGAGCACTGTACTAAGCACTTGGAAAGTACAATTTGGCAATAGAGACAATTCCTACCCAACAATGGGATCACAGTCTAGAAGGGGGGAGAAAGACAACAAGATGATTTCCTTCCAAAGCAAAAGAATATGGAGGTGTTATATTGGCCTTACCTCAATTTTGTTTTCAATATAGTCCCATATTCCGAGGACCACAATTCTTAAAATAGTCTGAGGAGAGAAATTTAGAAAAGAGACAACAGCTTCAATTTATTTTAGGGATATTATATATTCAAAGTTTCTCATCAGCGAACAGCATATTCCATACCTCTTTGAGTGATTATTATTTTATTGTAATTATTACTAATATTATTATTAATAATAATAAATTGTGATTTTTGTTAAGGGCTTACAATATGCCCAGCGCTTTACTAAGTGCTGTGGTAAATATGAGATAATCAGGTCCCACATAAGGCTCCAGGCTTAATCCCCATTTTACAGATGAGGTAACTGTGGCACAGAGATGTGAAGTGACTTGCCCAAGGTCACACAGCAGACAAGTGGCAGAGCTGGGACTAGAACCTAGGTCCTTCTGTCTCCCAGGCCCAAGTTCTACCCACTAGACCATGCTGCTTTTCTCAGAATTGAGGGATTGATGCTAGACCCTAATTTATGCTCATGATATTAAATGTGATTATAGAAGAAATTCCAAGAGAGTATTTTTTTATTAAAAATGGTGGTGACTCAGTCTATGAATTTGCTTTGAAGAGTCTCCCAGATGGTTGTTTACCCTTTGCTAATAATTACCCTTTCAGGAGTTAGCCTCTCCTGAATATGCTGTTTGTTTTAAAATGTCTCCTCTTCTCTATTAATTGAAGTATGGCTTGGATTTACAGTATCAGATTAGGATTGTTCCTACTCCAACACCTTCATCTTTGTTTCCTGCTATGAAAATGAAAGTACAACTTTAAACAAAACCCTTATTTACCTCCCCTTCAGATTTGTTATAGAGCAAGAAAACTTAGTTGAGTTTAATTAGTTCTAAGAAATAGGGATCAGAAAAACATCCAACAACCCAACATAAAATTCTCCACAAAATGCTTAATCTGTTTTTTTTCTCAGTTTCTAATTGCTATTTATAAAATAAATGGCAATTAACAAATATTACAGTACTGTGCTTGGTGCCTAGTGCTTTTTATTTTCAAAGAGTCCTACAAGCAATAATGATCTTTTTGTGGTATTTGTTAAGCATTTACTATGTGACAGGCACTGTTCTAAACTCTCAGGTAGATACAAGATAATCCGGTGGGACACAGTCCATGTTCCACATGGGGGTCCTAGTCTCCATCCCCATTTTACAGATGACATAACTGAGGCACAGAGAAGTCAAGTGACTTGCCCAAGATCACATAGCAGACAAGTGTTGGAGTAGAACCCAGGTCCTTCTAACTCCCAGGCTCGGGCTCTATCCACTTTACCACGCTGCTTTCCTATTCAAAATTCAAAGTAACAAACAGATATGGGGACCCACGAAGGAGGAAGTCAGGATTAGGGATCGATCTATCATTTGAAAATTGTTCACGTTGTACAAGGCAAAGTGCAAAATAGAGCACTGAAAATGCTTTTTCTGCTCCTCTAGAGGCTACTGATCTCAGAAGGGCCCTTACAGCATTCCAGGTGAAATCATTTAGGTAAAGCCAATATGGCTGACCTTGCAATAAGAGAAAATAAGGAGCCAGATGCATCAGGTGCACATCATTGGGCCTAGAACCTCACCTGGAAAGCATCAAGTCATTCCCAGAAACTCGTTTTCAGTGCTGCAGTTAGAAGAGCTCTAAGAGTATAGAAGGATATTTGCTAAAGCCAGAGGAGCAGCCAGGCTTGTGTATGTGTTCCCAGCTAGAGGAGATATGAAATGTTTGGGGAAATATCACCTGGTCAAGGATGAAAGTGGGGTGGTTTTTTTTCATACCTTGTCTCCTGTGAACGGCCGGGAAAGGAAGAATTCACAAGGAGAGTCACCGTTTGGATAACCCACCCCATTTAAATAATTTGCTCTCTGGGTATGCAGATTGTCTGATGTGCTATTTCTGTCCTAATGTCATCAAGCTCCATAAACCTAAATATCACTTGAATAATTGAAAACACAAATGAAACAACCAGGAAGATGATGCCATGTGACTGGAAGAACTTCTTCTTTCAACTCTCTGCAGAGCAGCTAATCAAGTTTTTGAACAATCTCTGGTGTTCTGTTTTGGCCGAGCAGGACAAATCTCACGGCCCCTAATTGATAAGCAAGTGGAAGCTCTTGCTCACATTTTGAAAAGCACCATTCTTTAAAGGAACATTTTCTGCTTTTGGACAGAATTGGATTTGGCACACTGCAGTAGAAGAATGCTCTTATGAAGACATCAACTAAATACTAACTAAAGGTAATGTCATGGCCATTTTGCTTGATCAAGCATTAATGATTTTAGGAAAAGCTGTAGATTTGATAAAACCTACCTTTTTTTCTCTCATGCCTATTTAACTGGTTTTAAATGTTAGTAAGGTTTTTTTTTTGGTGTGAAATCTACCTTTTAATATGAAGGGTGGCTGGTTGGCGTCCCTGAATATTTTTGCTCTCTTACTAGGTTGAATTAAATCAAGAGTGACTGGAAATTGAGTTTCTGATGTTCTGTTGTGGTCCCACATATACATTCACACATGCTAAATTTCACTTAGTTCTGGACAGATGGATCTCTGTATTCTCAAAATCTGTATTTCATCCAACAATCAGTCCCTGGCAGTTACTTCAGGGAGACCAAGGACTCCATAGGTTTTTAGCCTTAGCTTTAGTGTCTCTCCAGGACAAGTTTGAGATTGTGGCAGAGTGGGGAAAATTACCATTGTTGTTATCCAGTCTAGAACCTGTTAGAGGCAGAGGGAAGTCTTGTTTCATTTGTCAGTGAGGACACTTAGGGCACTGCAGATTTTCTGCCCTTTTTATTTTTTTTAAGAAATAAGATCTGGGATGAATAAATCCAATGAATAGCACAGAGATAATCCTCCAAAGACTCTTCCTGTCTGAGCTTCTGTTTTCTGGTAAGCCTGGGAGAAAAGGGAAATATGGCTAAATATGCCTTGAACGGTACACGTATCCTATGATACTCCAGCAGCACCTGGAATTCTCATTTATTCCATCATTCCTAAAGTGATTTCATGCTAACTTCACCCTCTTGCACGCCCACCTGGCTCGGGTTAGAGAGCAAACATGTGCTGGCTTATGCCTTAGAGGACAGACATGACTTTATCCAATATCTTCATTCAGTTTTATGAGATCAATTTATGCAGTACTGAATTATCCTAGCATGACAAGAATGAAAGAAAACTGGAAACAAATACTATTTTTGAAAAGTTTTTTACCAATAGCCTGTTTAATGTATTGGCTTTGCAACAATAGAACAGTTTTGGGGATTACAAAATCCACACAATGCTTTGGCTAATTTATATATATATTTTTTTTGGTTAAGTAATGCAGTCCTTGGAAATCAGTCTCTTGCTGTATCTGAAAATCAGAAGGAGAGTACTGATTAGTGCATTACATTAGCCCTCTGCCTAGATCTAACTTAAAAATCATAGTGGGTTGAAAAAAGGACCAGGCTAGGTTAAAAAAAAGGGAAAAAAATGACAGATGTGCCATAATAGTGTGATACTGCAATGAGCCATTTACATTTTGGGAGACAACTACTCCTAAAATATTTTTATTAAAATTTAGGTGCCTGAGGGTATTTAAGGGGCCTAGTGCTTCTGCTGTACTTTCCCAAGTGCTTAGTACAGAGCTGTGAGTCCAGTGGGTGCTTGATAGGCACACCCTGAGTGGTGAATGAATGTAATCCAGAATACCAGAGAAGCTACAAGCTGTGTGACTTTGGACAAGTCATTTCACTTCTCTGGGCCTCAGTTATCTCCACTGTAAAATGGGAACTGAGGCTGTGAACCCCAGGTGGGACAGGGACTGCGTCCAACCCGATTTACTTGTATCCACCCCAGCACTTAGTACAGTGCCTGCATATAATATAGTAAGTGCTTAAAAAATTTCATCATTATTATTATTACCACTTAAAGTAGTATATTCTCCTTTTGTGTTAATTGGTGAATTGAAAGAAGAAAGTCACCTCAGAAAGGTAAACCATTCTCTCACCATTTAAGCTCGTTGTGGGCATGGCATATGTCTGTTTCTTGTTGTCATCTCCGAAGCGCTTAGTACAGTGTTCCACACACAGTAAGCATTCCAATATGGGTCAGGTATGAAATCTGCAGCTTTTAATTTATTTTTTTTTAAACTTGGGTCCTGAAACAGCAGGGCAGAGGGTGGAAGCTGATTGGATGACTGTACCGCTTTTAGAGTAGGCCTCTGTATATTGACTGTACTCCACCAACCCACTCTGTTCTAATTTGCCTTCAGCCAATAAGAGAAGGATGAATAAAACGTCTGTGCTCCCTAAGTGCCTTCAGTTTAAACAAGATCCCTTCTTTTAAACCTCACCCATGACAGTTACGACCACTGCCTAGACCCTGGACATTTGGGGGGGGGAGGTGCGGGGGGAATGGTCTTTCAACACTTATAAAAGGAATCTGGGAGAAACAGAAAACAAGTGTGAGCATGATTATACAATATGATTTTTCCTTAGGCAGGTATCCTGATAAAATTGAATTTGGCCTTGACTTCTCATTCTGTTGTCCTCAGTACTTAGGAACTTATGTTGTCCTTTAATGTAACTGCTTGATGCCATCAGCTACATTTGTTCATGAGATTTTTGCAGGATTCTTACGCAACTTTAGCAAGAAAACTAGCTGAGCTCCTGTTTTAGTTTCAAGTTCTTGTCTTCTGGGTGTGTTTTCATCCTTTTTTATGGAATTTAAGTGCTTACTATGTAGCAGGTACTGTGTAGACTCAAGCTAATCAAATTGGACATGGTCCATGGCCCACATGGAGCTCACAGTCTGAATCCCCATTTTACAGATGGGGGAACTAAGGCACAAAGAAGTTAAGTGACTGATTTGCCCAAGATCAGAGAAGTGGCAGAGTTGGGATTTGAACTCAGGTCTTTTGACTCCTAGGCCATGCTGCTTCTCTGAAATGTCTTGATAAATTCAAAGCCCTTTCAGTGTGTGATCTGGGAGCTGTGCATTTTCTCTATCTCACAGAGCCCAGGGGAACTGATACTCACTGACCTCACATAGGCTCTGTTCCGGGCTTCCACGTCTCTTCTTTCATCTTCATTCTTGTTGCTGCTCTCCCTATTGTAGCAGTGAAATCCCTATTTGTGTGGGGAAAACATCCCCATAAAACCCTCTTAATTCAAGGACCGTGTTGGATTTACCATTTTCGTCTTAATAATTGGGGTTTAAGTGTGTTAAGCATTGTTCTAAGCACTGGGGTAGACCCAAGATAGGTCAGACACAATCCCAGTTCCATATAGAGCTCACAGTCGAAGTTGGAGGGAAGAGTGTTTTAATCTCCATTTTAAGGATGAGGGAACTGTAACTTTGAGGGAACCATGCAGTGGCAAATTTAATTTCTTTTAATTCTTTAAGTTCCAATAAGTCCTCTCACTTTTAAAAAATAATATTTAAGCACTTATTTACATGCCAGGCACTGTACTAACTGCTGGGGTAGATACAAGCTAATCAGGTATCCCACATGGGGCTTACAATGTTAATCCCCATTTTACATATAAGGTAACTGAGGCACAGAGAAGTTAAGTGACTTGACCAAGGTCACAGAGCAGACAAGGGGTGGATCCAGGACTAGAACCTAGGTCCTCTGACTCCCAGGCCGAAACTTTAACCACTAGGCCACACTGACTTTGGAGGTGTCTGATGCCCTTGGAGTTAGTATGAGGGTTCCAATGATTTGAAATGGCTGTCGAAATACCTCTCCCCTGATTTTTCCAGTCCTAGTTAGCACCCATAAGTAAGGGGCTCTTTATCTCTGATCCTCCTCTTCCCTGTTGCCCTCCCCCAACACTGCCCCCCTTCACCCAAATGATGATTTGAGGCCAGAGGAATCGTGGGACATAATGACTTTTTCTCACTGGGCTCATGCCATGGCCTTTGACAACCAATCTTGATGCTGAGATCTCAAACTATAGCAGAAGTCCAGGATAGTATCAGGGGAAAGAAAGGGACATTCTGGCTCATTAGGGGATTTTTATAAGAAACACACATGGGCTACACTCACCAGAGCCATGATGCTTCCCACTGTAGCCTCTTCCTTAAGGTCAATCAGGGGAACAGGGGACAGGGATGTGGCACCCAGATCCTGACTTTCCAGTTGTGACCCTGCTCCGTGCCACCTTCTTCCCTCTGTTACACACTCTTTTTGGCTTTGATGTTGTCGGGGGGTGTCCACTGCAAGGTCAAATATGGACCCCAAATCCACTAGTGACTGGAAGTCTCCCCACCCCATTGCAGTCCCTCCAACCTGTGGGAAAAAAAGTCCCCCTGGGCATGATGGGATGAAATCAGAAGACCGGGCTCCTCATGCACAATGGGTGTGTTAGCATCAGGTGGAACGTCTCCGACAGCGACCGGAAGGGAATGCAAAATTAGCACGGTGCAATAAATTCAGCAAAATCAACGTAACCCAAGCAGAGGGATAGAAATAAATTGCTGCAACAACTGATTCAACATTTTTGTTGGCAGTTGCAAATATATGGCACATTTTCCAGGGCTTGAATCTGTGAGACAGCTGGCTCTGGTCCATGCCCCCAGAGAGCGTCACAGCCATCCAGTGAGGCGGGGATTTGGATGGGAAATGAGACATCCGGGGGACACTCCTGTTTGGATAAGGTATCTACGAAGCTTCCAAATCCAAGTATTCAGCCAGCTGGATAATACCTACTCACCTGTCCATTCTTCCCCCGCCTCTCTCCATTGTAGATTTATTTTCACCGCTAAACTGCACTCCTTTAGCTATCCAGCTCTGTCCCTACCATCTTCCCCGACCCTAGGTTGGGTATCACCCAGCCAACCCACTGGCCTGGTGGATCTCCGGCGCATGGTGGCCGGGAAACTGCGTTCTAGGAACATCTTTTATACCCCCAACTCCACTCGTTCCAGCTGCCAAATCCTCCTCAGGCTTGCGATCTCCGAACCGCCCCCTCCACGTCTAATTCTCCCACCAAAGTCCACAGGGAGGGAAGAATGAGCTCAGGAGGGTCCTGTGATCACAGTTGCTCATTTGACTCAAGAGCAGGCAGTAAGAACATGGTGTCCCTGAAGACTCTGATTACTCTCCCACGCTGGCAGATTTGGTTGAGGAATCTCTGCTTGGTCTGACTAATGCGTACTTATGGGGCCAGTGTCACAAGCATGTTCCAATGTAGGCATTTGAGTTTCTTCCCTGAACTATGGTTAGAATTTTTTTTAATAGTTTCCTGTCTGGAGCACCGGAGGCCAGGGGCTAGAAAGAACAAATTAAAAAGTTCATCTGGCTGCTGGCATAGTTTTTGCGCTTGTTTTCTCCACGGGTGTAGTGCTGCCCTTTTTCAACTCGTCAGGCTTCTCCTTCAACCCTCACACCTTTATATGAGACTTGTAATCTTGACTTTCTCACAGGAGGAAAGCTTCTTTCTGGATATTTCTGTCTGGTGCCTAGTAGAGATCTCTGAATGTGATTCAGGGAGACAGGACTTTCAGATGCTGGTCTTCTGCATTTCTTTTGACTTTGAAGTCCCTGAGTTCCTCAAGGGATAGGGGCTATGTCTAATTCCCACATGTGCATTATGTTCCAGTGCTTAACACAGTGCTCCACACGGAGGAAGTGCTTACTAAATTCTACTACTAGTCATGGGTCTCCTATTTTGCTATTTTGATAGGGAGGGAATTTTAGGAAAGGCCATAGGACAGCAGGCTGACAAAAATGAATGCATGAATCCCGGCTCTGCCACTTGGCAGCTGTGTGACTGTGGGCAAGTCACTTCACTTCTCTGGGCCTCAGTTCCCTCATCTGTAAAATGGGGATGAAGACTGTGCGCCTCACCTGGGACAACCTGATTACCCGGTATCTACCCCAGCGCTTAGAACAGTGCTCTGCACATAGTAAGCACTTAACAAATACCAACATTATTATTATTACCATTTAAACTCTTTAGCTGCCTGGAGGTACTGGGGAGATTGTCCGTCAAATAGAGAGCCCTAAGAGAAACAGGTCAGTTCAACAGGCACTTCTGACAATTGGAATACTTCACGCATAATGATGCCTTATCATGCTCCTGCAGCTCAAACGAGGCAGTTCTGTCTCTCAGAATCAATATATGGTAACTATATGGAATTTTGTATTTTGTATGTTTTCATTCCCAGTTCTGAATTTATTCAGATCAGGCCTTGAAACTCAACTCCCTAGGAGTTCATTATTCCCTTCTTACTCCACGTCATGTCATTACCGGTGTTATCTTTTATGAATCAAAAAGAAGTGGAAATCTATCACAGAAAAATGAACTGCCAGAGTAAATGGTAAAAAGAGGTAATTGGGTTCCCACGTGAAATCTTAGTATTAACATAATTTGGGAGTGCTGAGCCTGGGCTGACAACTGTAATTGTGTGTCTGCGGTCCTATCACGGCAGCACTAACACTTCTAAAGTCACTTTGGGCGGCGTATTTTTTTAGTCACTTCCAATTCATTTTTACCACCGAGCCTACAACAAGCATCAAGGAAAACTCTGGCTTCCCCTTGACGAATGGCGATGTGGGGGTTTTCACTGAAGGGGATAATTACAGGGCTGAAGCCTCTGTGTTCTACCTACCTCTGTAAAGAACACAGACAAAATGATGAGGCTAATCCAGTGAACGACGCTGGCGAACTGGGACGCACTTGAAACTGCAATGAACACAACACAAAAAAAGACCAGTTTTAATGCCAAGGAATGAAGGATTTTGGAAGAGAACGGACAATAACATCTAGGGTCTTGGCAAACCCAGAGTGCCGGCTAAGGTTTTGTCCAGCAGAGATGCAACTCTGGTGAAGCCTAAAACTCTGGGCCAGTAAAGATCATTGTAAATCGGCACATAGCACCCTGGGTCTCTGCTTCCCAAATGTATAATTGAGAGGGGTATTTGAGTGCTCACTATGCGCAGAGCACTGTACGAAGTGCTTGGGAGAGTACAGCACAACAGAGTTGGCAGAGAAGTTCCCTGTCCACAACAGGCTTTCAGTCTCCTACTCTTCTACTCATATAAAGAAATCATTTTCTTTCTCTTCAGAAAAGCTTTGGGTGCCCTCCCACCCCACCCCAAAAATCAGGTCTTTGGACAGGACTGGGGTGCTTTGAGGGACATTAGGGATGCAAAGTTTACCTGGGAGAAACACCTCCTCACTGGAAACACTCTCTGCTTCTGGTACACCAGTAAGACTGCTCTTCACTGTTCTCCTTGAGAAACTGGTCTGAACTGAAGCTGCTGTGAACTATGTTC
This sequence comes from Ornithorhynchus anatinus, assembly GCF_004115215.2. Classification (NCBI taxonomy): domain Eukaryota; kingdom Metazoa; phylum Chordata; class Mammalia; order Monotremata; family Ornithorhynchidae; genus Ornithorhynchus; species Ornithorhynchus anatinus. Next base: position 11,248,382 of record NC_041732.1, on the reverse strand, counting down.
AGACACTTTCAGATCGGAAGTTGGTGGGGTATGTCTCCAGGTTTGGAGATGTAAAGACAATAGGTGTGTAGCATAGAGGTGTGACTGGGGATAGGGTAGCAGAAAATGCCAAAGGAATTAGAGTTGAGTGAAAATAGAGTAAGGGGATCTAGGAATCTGTGTGGCCTCCTGGAGAGGGCAAGGACCAGGGAGTCAGAGGACCTGGGTTCTAATCCCGGCTCTATCACTCGCCTGCTGTGTAACTTAGGCGGGTCACTTAATTTCTCCGTGCTTCGGTTTCCCCACCTGCAAAATGGGGATTCGATACTTGTTCTCTCTCCTACTTAGACTGTGAGATCCATGGGGGACAGGGACTGTGTCCGACCTAATTAACATGTACCTATCCCAGTGCTTAGAACAGTGTTTGACATGTAGTAAGTGCTTCACAACATAATTCTTTTTTTAATATTATTAAGTCCCAGGCATAGCGTAGGGGGCCTGCGTGGGAGAATCTGGTCTGGGGAGGGAGTGGAGCTGGTCGGTGCCTTTGGGATTCAATGACCACGATCAGTTAGGTTTCACCCTGAGAGCTGCCCCAGATTCCACCCCATTACAGAATGCATCAGGGTCGAGGAGCAGCTGAGACCATGTGACGCTGAACACACCAGGGAAAGATTCCTCAAACATAAAATCTCTCCCCATTATTTCACAAATGAATTCCTGTGCCTTTTTATGGTTTATTTTAGAAGAGCAATAAATCTCTGATTGTGCATTTTATGGAATTTAAGATGCCTTTTATGAGCTGCTATTGGATCTCCCACAAAAATCAATCTCCTGGATACTTATTTTTAAACAAAATTCCAGTGTCTGCTGGGCTTTCACTTATAACCAGTGGCTTGGTTACAACCTGAGCTAGGAGGCAAGGGACCGTAGAGGAATCCCCAGAACGCAAGGAAAGAGTTGGCTTGGATTAAATCGCATAAAATCAGACCATACGGATGAGTAGAAAAAGTACGGAACGTAGACGACCGCCTGAAGAAGGTGTGCTTATCACAGCTGGGGAAATGCTTTAATGAGAGTAAGGGAGCCCAAGGAGGATAAGAGCAACAGGGGCTGCTCAGATCATACAGCCCAGGGAAACGGCCCAATTAATTAACCAATCAATTGAATTTATTTTAATGACATTTAAGAGCTTACTATGTGTCAGGCACTGTACTAAATGCTGGGGTAGATACAGGTTAATCAGGTTAAATAAAGTCCAAGTCCCACATGGGGCTCACAATCTTATTCCCGTATTACAGGAGAGGCAACTGAGGCACAGAGAAGTGAAGTGACTTGCTCCAGGCCCAGGCTCTTTCCATTTGGCCACACTCCTTCATCAGCACTTATTGAGTGCTTACTGGGTGCAGAGAACTGGACCTTGGGAGAGTACAGTGTGACAGAGTTGGTAGACATGTTCCCTGGCCACAAGGAATTTACAGTCTAGAGTATTTTCTCAGAGAGCCTGTTCCTCCAGAAAGGGGTGCTGTGAGTTTTTGGTCAGCTTTAGAAAACCCAGGGCACCCTGCTGTACTAGTAAAGGGATCTCTTCACAAGTTTGATCAGTAAATCAGTCTTATTATTGAGTGGTTACTGTGCATGTTACTAAGTGCTTGGGAGAGTACAGTAAAACGGAACTGGTAGACACATTCCCTGCCTCACACAACAGAACCATAGAAGGAAGGGAAGGCAAAGGACTGTAGGAGCTTTGATTTTGACTCCAGCAATAGGCTGTAATAATGTCTCTTCCCCATCTCCCTGCTCCCAGTCTCTGTATCTTTCCTAAAAGAACTGTGGTCAAGAATTTTATCCCCATAGAAAACATTCTGATTCCCATTCTGAGCTCCTAAGCCCTAAATGATGAAGGAGACAATCAGTTAATCCCTTAATTATCTCCTACTTTTTCCTCCTCCACAGTGCCCTCAAAAATCAACCGGAGTTCTGAATGATGAAAAGGAGTCATGGACTGTGGAGGACATTAAGGCTTCCTGGGTTCTTTGGGTACCAACAAGTGGAGCTTTTGATTAGGAGAGGTGTTAGGGGAAGGAGAAGAATGAGGGGTCAGGAGAAGAATGAGGGGTCACGTTAACTCTTCTGGTGGCACTATTGTTCCAAATCACAAGCAGCTCTCCAGAAATCTCCTTCCTACTTAGACTGTGAGCCCCAGCTGGGACAGGGACTGAGTCTGACCTGATTATCATGTACCTACCCCAGTGCTTAGAACAGTGCTTGACACATAGTAAACACTTAATGCTATTATTATAATCGAATACCCATTTTAAAAAAATGGTAATTACGGGCTTACTCTATGCAGACACTGTACTAAACACACTGTACTAAACCCTGGGGTAGATAGAAGATGATCAGATTTGACAAGGTCCCTGTCTCTTTCCCACAAGGAACTCCCAGTGTAAATTGGAGGGAGGAGGATTTAATCCCCATTTTACAGATGAGGTAACTGAGACACAGAAAAGTGAAGTGACTAGGTCACACACCAGACAAGTGTCAGAACTGGGATTAGAATCCAGGTCCCCTGACTTCCAGACCGGTACTCTTTCCACTAGGCCATGCTGCCGTACTACAGTGACAGCCAATGCAATTGAGAGGAGAGAAGCTGGTGAATTCCCAGTTGGGGAAACGAAGAGGAAGGAGGGGAATTTGGAGGCAGAACTTTCAAAATCGCCGGGAACTATAAATCCCTTTGTACTCTGCACCAGCAATGGTCAGGGGATTCTCTTGTATCTAGTCAGGTGTTCCCTGCCAACCATTTTTCCACGTAGGCAGAGATGCCACTAGAATTCTCTGCAGCTGGGAAACGTTGAGCAATTGGACATCCTCTTTGGGAAGAATAGATGAACCCAGTAACAGTCCCTATGATTACTAACTCAATTAAACCAATGTTTCCTTTGAGATGACAACTGTTCTTAGCCAAAAGCCCCAATAAAATGTACACCAACAACCAATCCAAGGATTACCTCAGTGTCCCTTAATGAGGTACATTCTAATAACCAAGACAATGAGGTTCGCGTTTACAATCTGTGTGTCTGAGTGTTTCCTTGTGAGCTAGGTGATAGGAGAGCCTTTTTTCAGACACATCTGCCCCAAATTCAGAGATTCACCATCAGCGGTGTCATCTGTATGCACAAAGGGTAATGATCTACAGTCTGAGTGACCACTTGGACAGTGGAAATGTTCCTTGTGGCCCAAAGAGTTTTGTTTCATGTTAACTGTTTCCCCACCTGTTTTGAAAAATCAGCAGTACGCTAATTCTGAGAGGCACTGAAGTCTATTGGCCAGAGCACAGGTATGGGAGTCAGAAGGACCTGGGTTCTAATCCAGGCTCTGCCACTTGTCTGCTGTGGGACCTTGGGCAAATCACTTATCTTTCTGCCTCACTTATCTGTAAAATGGGGATTGACTAGAAGGCTTATGTGGGACAGTGACTGGGTCCAATCTAATTATCTCTACCCCAGTGCTCAGTAAAGTGTCTGGCACATAGTAAGCACTTAAAAGATACTATTAAAAAACAAGCACAAGAAAAATAATAATAATAATGTTGGTATTTGTTAAGAGCTTACTATGTGCAGAGCACTGTTCTAAGCGCTGAGGTAGATACAGGGTCATCAGGTTGTCCCACATAGGGCTCACAGTCTTCATCCCCATTTTCCAGATGAGGGAACTGAGGCACAGAGAAGTGAAGTGACTCGTCCACAGTCACACAGCTGACAAGGGCAGGGCCGGGATAAGAGGGGGAATGGCAGAGAAGGTCTTTTCAGGCTGAACCTACAGGTTTCATGTCAGGGGCTATGTAAGAAGTGGTTAGGCAGTGATTGCTGAAGCAGGCTGGTTGGGAGAGGAGGGCTGTTAAGCAAGGGAAAAGGTACCAGGTATGACTAATCATGTTGGGCAAAATTATAAAGTTCTAGGAAATGCAAAAAGCAACAATAAATCTACTGAGAACACTTGCTTTTGACCGAAATGGAATTACTTCTACAGACACACAAACACATAAACACTGAAAGCGAGAAAATGAGAGATACAGATAGAACACATGTCTATATTCTGCTACTCACACTGAAGAAGCTTTATATCTATTAGTAGTTCCAGAGTCAGGAGAATCACCACCAATATTACACAGGCTACGAGGAAACTGTTGAGACTCGCGCTGAGCAAAAATACCTGCCACACAGCCGCTCGCCTCCCACAGCATGGCTTTAGCCAGTTCGATCTAAAGAAATAAAACAGGGAGGAGAGGAACTCAGGGAGAAAAAGAGCAGCAAAAGAGAGGTTTTCTCCAGTTTCTGATCTCCATCGGAGAGAACACTGAGAACAGGGCAGCTCCCATCTATTTTTTCCTTGATTAGATTAAAGTGCAGCTGTTTCTTGGGTACAGTCAGGGTTACACCTGAACCTTTGGTCTTGATCTTTGGGAGCTTCCTCTATGGGGCTAAAAGCCCTCTTGGAGCCACCGTAGATCAATAAATCAATAGTATTTATGGAACGCCTAAGGGGAGTAGAGAGAGCGCTGAAATTTAGGGTTTTTGAAAAGCAGCATGGTTTTAGTAGATAAAGTACAGACCTGGGAGTCAGAAGGACCTGGGTTCTAATCCTGGCTCTGCCACATGTCTGCTGTGTGACCTTGGGCAAGTCACTTCACTCCTCTGGGCCTCAGTTACCTCGTCTGCCAAATGGAGATTGAGTGGGAGACCCATGTAGGACAAGGACTATGTCCAATCCAGTTTGCTTGTATCCACCTCAGGGCTTAGTACAGTGCTTGGCACATTGAAAGTGCTTAACAAGTACCATAATAATAATTATTATTATTATTAGACGTAGGATGGTCTAGTGGAAAGAGCATGGGCTTGGAAGTCAGAAGACCTGGGTTCTAATCCTGACTCTGCCACTTGTCTGCTTTGTAACTTTGGGGAAGTCACTTTACATCTTTGTGCCTCAGTTTCTCCTGCAAAATGGGGATTTAATACTTGTTCTCCATCCTACTTTAGACTGTGAGTCCTGTGTGGGACGTAATTATCTTGTATCTACCCCAGTGCTTAATACAGTGTTTGGCACATAGTAAGCATTAATACCATTATTATTATGATAGAATACAGCAGAATTAACGGCAGCCTTGGCACACAGCTCCCCAACTCAAAACCTTCTACTTCCTCTGTGTCCCTCTGCATCAAGAAAAAACTCCTCACAATTGGCTTCAGAACTTTCCATCCCATCTTAATGCTGGTATTTGTTAAGCACTGAACTAAGCACTGGGTAGGGACAAACTAATCATGTTGGACACAGTTCTTGTCCCACATGGGGCTCAGGGTCTACGTGGGAGGGAGAATAGGTACCGACTCCCCATTTTTCAGATGAGGAAACTGAGGCACAGAGAAGGTAAGTGAGTTGCCCAAGGTCACACAGGTGTCCTCCCAAGATACCTGACCTTGTTCTCAACTCTCCTGCCTCCATCCCCATGCTCTCACCGTTCCCCTAGCTTGCAACTCCTTCCCCAAATTTGACAGACCAGTCTCCCCATATTCAAAGTCCTCCTGATAGCCCACCTTCTTCAACACGCCTCCCCGATCAATTCCAAGCATCTCAAACCATATAAATCTATCGGCTTTCTCCAGTACTTATATACTTAGAGCCATTCTCAGCACTTTTCTATATGCACTTTCTGAACTGTGTATGCAATTATTGAGATTACTCTATAAACACTTTTGTCTTCCTTGCAATTTAACCTCCTTACTGGTATGGAATACATCACTTTCTTGGTTTGAACTTCCCAAGGCCTTAGTACAGTGTATAGCACCCACTGGGTATTTAATAAATGCTCCTACTACTACTATTAGTAAAAGACTTGATCCCTGGCCTCCAGAAGTTGGCAGTTTAGCAGGGAATATAGACACTAAAATAAATTAGAGACAGAAGGAAAAGGGGATATGGATGAGTGAATGCTTAAGTAATATGGTATCATTGAGACTGAGTAATTATTATGTACAGAGTACTGAACAAACTCCTTGGGAGAGTACAACACAATAGAACTGGTAGATAAAACCTGCCCACAAGGATCTTACAGTCTAGAGAGGGAGAAAAAACATGAAAATTAGATGGAGAAATTGCAGGGTACAAGGATAAGTACATACCAGCTGGGGGTGGGGTGAATATCAAGGGCTTAAAGGGTACAGCTCCAAGTTCATAAGTAACACAGAAGGGAGGGTGGATGGGGAAAAGAGGGCTTAATTGGGGAAGATCTCTTGGAGGAGATGTGATTTTATTAAAGCTTTAAAGGTGGGGAGAGTGGTCTGTCAGAAACGAAGCAGGAGGGAATTCCGGACAAGGGATCTATGGTGAGTTCTAATTCTGGCTCGCCACTTTTCTGCTTTGTGACCTTTGGCAAGTCATTTCATTTCTCTGTGCCTCAATTACCTCATATGTAAAATGGGAATTGAGACTGTGAGCCCCATATGGGAGAGGGATTGTGTCCAACTCTACTTGCTTGCATCCAATCCAGTGCTTAGTACAGTGCCTGGTACATAAGCGCTTAACAAATACCATCATTATTAGACAGATGAGATCAAGGTACAGTGAGTAGGTTAGCATTTGAGGAGCAAAGTGTGTGGCTTGGATTGTAGTAGGAGATTAGTGAGGTAAGGAAGGAGAGAGCTGAGTGACTTATGGGATGGGTTTTTTTTTGATTTGGAGATAGACAGACAGCTTTTGGAAGTTTTTTGAGGAGTGGGGAGACCTAACAGTTTTTTTTAATAAAGATTATATGGGTAGCTGAATGAAGTATGGACTGGAAAGGGGAGAGACAGGAAGCAGGGAGGTCAGGGAGGAGGCTAATGCAGTAGTTGAGGCAGGATATAATAAGTGCTCGGATGAGCATGGTAGCTTGGAGAAGACGGGGTGGGCTCTGGACTTGTGAAGGCTACAGACTGAATATGTGGGTTGAATGAAAGACGAGAGTTGAAGTTAATGCCAGCACTATGGGCCGGTGAGAAAGAGGATGGTGGTGTTACCTACAATGATGGGAAATTCTGGAGGAGGAAAAGGTTTGGATGGGAAGATGAGTTCAGTTTTGGACATATTAAGTTTGACATGTTGGTCACACACCCAAGTAGAAAAGTCCTGAAGACAGGAGAAAATGCAGGAAAGGAGAGGTCAGGACTGGAGAGGAGATCTGAGAATCATATGCATAGGGATGGTAGTTAAAGCCATGGTATTGAATGAGTTCTCTGAGGGAGTGGGTGTAGATGGAGAATAGAAGAGGACACCAAACTAATCCTTGAGGGACCCCCCCACAGTTGGGGGGGTGTGTGAGGCAGAGAAAGAGCCAACAAAAGAGACTGAGAAGGAGTGGCCAGAGAGATGAGGAGAAGCGGGAGAGGACAGTATCAGTGAAGGCAAGGTTATTTAATGTTTCCAGAAGAAGGGGATAGACCACAGGATCGAACGCACCTGAGCGGTCGAGGAGGGTTAAGATGGAGTAGAATCCTTTAGCTTTGGCAAGAAGCTGGTCATTGGTGACCATGGAGAAAAGTCTCGGTGGAGTGATGAGGCAAAAACTGGATTTTAGAGGATCATGAAGTTTTTTGTTGCCACAGGAAGAAGTGGGCAGATTTTGCAGGTTTTTAAAGTGTTCCAAGTGGCTTTTAAGAAGAAGAAGAAGATGTGAGTTGTCTGATGTAGAAGGAACTGAAGGTGGTAAAGACTTGAGCCAGAGAGAATAGTAAGAAGATTATAATAATTCAGCTAGGAAGTGACAAGGGTAGTATTTTCTCCTGTTCTACACCTAGAACTTTGAAGTTTTTTGTTTTGCTTTTCTAATCTGGAAGAACCTTATCCATCTCTCAGGTTACCAGACCTTGGACTGCCTTTATACTATTGTCTGGTGGAAGAGAGCAAAAAGTAGAGCTGACCATGAATGGATGTTCACTGATAGAGACTTAGGGAAGGATTGAGTGTCGTGAACATATCCTAGGTATCTCTTTGAATCCAAAAGTCTATTCCTGAGATATTCCTTCTGCTTTCTACCAGCTGTGTGGTTTGGGTTGGAAGAATCAACAATGAATTTTTTGCCTGCAGGAGCAAGAAGGAAGATGTCTCGGGCTGCTAAGGGAAAGGTGTGGAAAGCATTGGGTTGTACAAAGAAGTGGGGCATAAAGTCCTGTGACTGTAATGAGAGGATCAGTAAGAAGAATCCTGGCTAAGGGAGGAGGAGGGGTAAGGTCCCTAAACTTCAGCACTGACCAAAAGCCTCTTCTCTGTTGTGGTCATAATTTTCCTCTGGTGGTTTTGCTGCCTGTGAGGTTTGGGAACTGCTGATCTAAAGGGAGCTGTAAATTGCCTGCTGATTTTAATACACTGAAAAATCTTAAACTTTTTCAGTGCCTTTGGCTATCATTATGTTGCCCTTATCACTCCTGATTCACCTGTGCTGTGTCACTTCTTTCTCTGGGTAACATTAACACATTTTTTCAAGGATCCGTGTTGTTCCTAGCACATGCGGCACTTTCTGCTCATCCAGGAAGCTTTCATTTTCCCCTATTTTAATCCTTCACACTTTAAAGGTTGAGTTCTCCAGCAGTCTCCAGGCTGTCTGTGCTTCTGAGGTGTTTTTCCCCCCTCACCCTGTTCACACTTTCCTCATTTGTACAGGCATAGCTGCCTTAAAATTCATCTTGCATTCCAGATACAAACCCCTACTTGTGGCTTTTTTACTTCACTAGGTTGGATTTTACTGGATTGTCCACAGCCCTTAATATTAGTAATAATAATAATAGTATTTGTTGAGCGCTTACTATGTGCCAAGCACTGTTCTAAGCGCTGGGGTAGATACAAGGTAATCATATTGGACACTATCCCTCTCCCACATGGGGCTAACAGTCTTAATCCCCATTTCACAGAGGAGGTAACTGAGGCATGAGAAGTGAGGTGACTTGCCCAAGGTCACACAGCAGACAAGTGGCAGAGCTGGACCTAATACCCAGGTCCTTCTGACTCCCAGGCCCGTGTTCTATCCAGTAGGTCAAGTTGCTTCTTACCATCCTTAAAAGGGACGGTAGATGATTGTCAGATGAAATTCAAACCAGGTGCAATACTGTAGTTAAAAATAAAGTGGACAACTCATGCGGAGGCTGTTTTCTTGGAATAGTATCATGTTCGTGTTGCAGGTGCTAAGCCTCAACTTTGTCAGTCAATCAACTGTATTTATTAAGCGCTTTACTGTATGCTGAGCACTGTACTAAGCATTTGGGAGAGTACAATATAACAAGAGACATATTCCCTGCCCACAATGACCTTTCAGTCTAGAGGAAACCAAGTTCTTATTTGTCATCATATCTTGCCTATTTTTCCTGTGTGACAAGCTCCTCTTGAAGGCTGTCAAATCTTCCTCTTTAAAAGAGGAGGCTCACAGCATTAGAAGGCAAACGAGAATTCGGTCCATATTATTATTATTCTTATTATGGCATTTGTTAAGTGCTTACTATGTGTCAAGCACTGTTCTTACCTCTGCGGTAGATACAAGTTAATTATATTGGACACAGTCCCTGTCCTACATGGGACTCACAATCCATCTCATCTTTGATAAAAAATTTTTTTTTTTTAAAGTACTAGTTTGCACATTCAGTTTTCGACAGAACTGAATAAAACCTTTAGCAGAGAACGTTTGCATATGTGTTAGGTCCTCACCTGGTCCATAAAAGCACTCTGTCTGAAAATATGGCATCTTGGGGGCAGAGGTATTTGTAACGTTGTTTTGCTTTTGTTGTTCCTGTTGCTGTTAACCCTGTTGATAGGCCAATATAACTTGGGAAAGAAGTTTTGTGTGGTTTGTGGTGTGGTTAAAATAATGAGCTATTTACATTTTAACTTTTCAATGACCCTCTAGACTGTAAGTTCATTGTGAGTAGGGAACGTGTCTACCAATTTTCTTGTACTGTACTTTCCCAAATGTTTAATACAGGGCTCTGCCTATAATAAGTACTCAATAAATACCATTGATGATGGTGATGATGATGATGATCAAAATGACCTGTCCCCATGTCCCATGGGTCAGATTGTTCTATTAGCCTCCAGATATCGTTTGAGTGAATGCATTTTGGTGGGTTCATCCAGGGAGAAGGGAATTAGACTTTCTAATAGTTATTTCAACGACCTATTTGGTAAATAAAATCTGAATCTAAACGTACACATGGCTCTGTGTTGCTTTCCTATTGCAAGGAGCTTTGGCTATGTAATCAATCAAGGGTATCTACTGAGCCCTTGCTATGTGCAAAGCACTGAACTAAGTGCCTGGGAGAGTTCCAACAGTTACAGACACGTTCCCTGCCCACAGCGAACTTATAGTCTCCAGGGGAAGAGAGACATTAATATAAATAAATAATTTATAATACATAATTTAAAGGTATGTCCATAAATCCTAAGGGAGTGAGGGTGGGGAAAATATTAAGGTCCAAAGGTCACAGATCCATGTGTATAGCGGCACAGAGGAGAGAGGGAGCTGCAGGAAAGAGGGCTTAGCCAGGGGAGGCCTCTTGGAGGAGATATGACTTTTTTTATTTAAGCACTTACCAGTGCCAGGCACTGTACTAAGCGCTGGAGTAGACACAAATTAATCAGGTTGAACACAGTCCCTGTCTCACAAAGTGCTGTCTTAATCTCCATTTTCCAGATGAGGTAACTAGGGCACAGAGAAGTTTAGTGACATTCCCAAGGTCACACAGCAGACAAGTGGCCTGTTCTCTATGCACCAGGCCACGCTGCTTCTCAATAATGCTTAATAATGCTGATGTAGCTTGAAATGAGGACTTCTCTCTGAGGAATCCTCTTATGGTTAAGTTTTGGCAAAAATTGACGATGACATCATAAGCGAAAGTTCATATTTCCAACTTCTTCCCAAAGCTTAGTCTGGAAAGGCGTTTGCATTGTACTCAGTAGGTGTTCAGTAAATGTCATTACTGCTTCTCGAATCATGGGCCCCTAAGTCATTGAAATATTTTTGTCCAAAATGTATCACTGATGTGAATCAATCAGTGGTACTCATCGAGTGCCTATAATCAATCAGTAGTATTGAGTGCATACTGTGTGCCAAGCACTGGGGTAAGCAGTTGGGGAAATACAATATAATAGAGTTGGTAGATGCAATCCCATGCCCACAATCAACTTACAGACTCCAGGGGGAGACAGGCATTAAAATAAATTATAGACAGGGGGAATAATAGCTGATAAGGATATTTATATGAGTGCTTGCAATTGTTTGGGGGAATTTCTTGAAGAGCCGCTCCTCTGTTGATTGACTCTGGACCCGTCTACAATTGGCTAGATTTGTTCAGCTCGATTCAGAGCTCGTTTGAAATGTGTGGTTTAAAGTTACCTAACCTTTAAGAGAATGTGTGCTCTTTTCGATTTCACAGGATACCTAGACCATAGGTAAATCAGAAACAACAGGGGACGATTCCCTTTGAGATTCGCATCTTTTTAGAATGTAAAGGGAAGTTGTAGAAGCAGGTAGCATGAGAGCTACTGTACGTGGGAAATGACGGTTCAAGGAATTCAGTAGAGCACCGGCCTGGGAGTCAGAGGTCATGGGTTCTAATCCCGGCTCTACAACCTGTCTGCTGTGTGGCCTCGGGCAAGTCACTTCACTTCTCCGTGCCTCAGTTACCTCATTCATTCATTCAATAGTATTTATTGAGCGCTTACTATGTGCAGAGCACTGTACTAAGCGCTTGGAATGTACAATTCGGCAACAGATAGAGACAATCCCTGCCCATTGACGGGTTTGCAGTCTAATCTAACCGCATCTGCAAAATGAGGATAAAGACTGTGAGCCCCATGCAGGACAGGGACTCTTTCCAACTCAATTTGCTTGTATCCATCCCAGCGCTTAGTGCAATGCCTGGCACATAGTAAGTCCTTAACAAATACCACAATTATTATTATTCCTTTCCATCTAAGAAAGAGACTTACTTAAGGTCCTTCCCTTGCCGTGTCTCCAGAACTGAGACTGTAACCTTGCTAGGGGCAGGGAACGTGTCTACCAACTCTGGTATAGTGTATTCTTCCAAGCGCTTAGAACAGTGCTCTGCACATCGAAAGCGCTCAATAAATACGATTGTTCGAAGTTAATTCCTTCAAAAACTTGCTTTTGGTTGAGCAGGTTTTCTGGGCTAACGTTATTCCTCCGAATAGCCACTAGAGGGCAGGCAGTTCCCACCAGCACAATAGACTAGAAAAAGATACTGTGCAGTCTAGGCTATTAATAATAATAATGATAATGATATTTGTTAAGCGCTTACTATGTGCAGATCACTGTTCTAAGCGCTGGGGGGATACAAGGTGATCAGGTTGTCCCATGTGGGCTCACACTCAATCCCCATTTTATAGATGAGGGAACTGAGGCCCAGAGAAGTGAAGTGACTTGCCCCAAGTCACACAGCTGAGTAGTGGCGGAGCCGGGATTAGAACCCATGACCTCTGACTTTCAAGGCCTTGCTCTTTCTACTGAGCCATGCTACTTCTCTATAATTATGTTGGTATTTGTTAAGCGCTTTCTATGTGCAGTACACTGTTCTAAGCGCTGCCGTAGATACAGGGTAATCCAGGTTGTCCCACATGAGGCTCACAGTCTTAATCCCCATTTTATAGATGAGGTAACTGAGGCACAGAGAAGTTAAGTGACTTGCCCACAATCACACAGCTGACAAGTGGTAGAGCCGGGATTCGAACCCACGAATGGAACCCACCTGAGTTCTTTCCACTGAGTCACGCTGCCAAAATCAGTCTACACAAATAAGATTATTATAGTCTAATACAAATAAGATTGAGTAGATGGCATTGCTTGGCATGAAATACCCATATACTATGCAGCACTGTGGCCCGTTCAATTTGGAGCAAAGCCTTTGAAAGGACAAGCAGGTCAAGCAACTCTCTCCTCTAGTGATTCATTTGACCTCTCACATTTTTAGTCTCTAACTTTGCATTAGGGTAATACGTGAAGACATAGGCTTTATTTTCATTTCACAGACGTTGTTAAAGTTTCTGATGCGTTGCCTTCAAAGGTTTCCTAGTTTAATCAAATCTGTGGGTTGGGCAGGGATTGTCTCTGTTGCCGAATTGTACATTCCAAGTGCTTAGTACAGTGCTTTGTACATAGTAAGCGCTCAATAAATACGATTGAATGGGTGCTATGATGTGATTCTCCATGCCTATGGGTAAACAAATCTTCACTTCATGGTGAAACAGACACAATATATAGCTGTATATATATTTTACTTAAGGTCCTTCCCCTTCCATTTCTCCAGAACTGAGACTGTAGTCTCGTTGTAGGCAGGGAAGATGTCTACCAACCCTGGTATAGTGTATTCTTCCAAGCACTCAGTACAGTGCTCTGAACGTCGTAAGTGCTCGATAAATATGCTTAATTATATATCTGTAATTTATCTATTTATATTAATGTCTGTCTCCCCTTCTGTGAGCTCACTGTGGGCAGAAGTGGGTCTGCTTTTTGTCAAACTGTACTCTCCCTAGTGCTTAGTACAGTGCATTGCACACAGTAAGGGCTCATTAAATATGGTAGACCTATTCTGTGGGTGATGTACATCCTGGCATTGTGCTAGACTAACTGTACCTAGAAAACCATGCTGTTCCTTGGAAACTCTCTTTTTGAGATTGTATCGGCAAATCCAGGAGTTCTTCGCCATAGTTTCTTCCTTCTTTCCTGGAATATCTGAGGGCATTTGGGAGAGGTTCTTTCTGTGGAAAGGGAGCTGATGTGTACTTATCCTAATTTGCTTTGATTACTGCTTCAGCCTCCTTGCTGACCTCTCTGCTTCCTGTCTCTTCCCCACTCCAATCTGTACTTCACTCTGCTGTCCGGATCATTTTTCTACAAAAACGTCCAGTCCACGTCTCCCCGCTCTTCAAGAATCTCGAGAGGTTGCCCATCCACCTCTGCATCAAAAAGAAACATCTTACCATTGCTTTTAAAGCACCTCAAACCACTTTGTCCCCTCCTACCTTCCTTGGCTGCTTTCCTACTACACCCCAGCCTGCACACTTCACTCCTCTAAAGCCAACCTACTCACTGCACCTCGATCTCATCTATCCTGCTGCTGACCCTCAGCCCACATCCTTCCTCTGGCCTGCAACGCCCTCCCTCTTCATATACAACAGATCATCACTCTCCCCATATTTAAAATCTAATTAAAAGCACATCTACTCCCAGTGGCTTTGCCTAAGACCTCATTACCTCTTCTCCCACTCCCTTCTCCATCACTCTTGCACTTGGATTTGAACCCTTTATTCACCCTCCACCTCTCAGCCCCACAGCACTCACGTACCTATCTGTAGATTATTTATATTAATGTCTGTCCCCCTTTAGACTGCAAACTCATTGTGGCAGGGAATGCATCCACCAACTCTGTTATCCTGTACTCTTAGTACAGTGCTAAGCACACAGTAAGCCCTCAGTAAACAGGATAAATTGATGTGCAACGATAACGATTGCCACTGAGATGCAAAGGCATGATGTTTTACCTGCCTTATGCCGTGAACCCAGATCATTATAGGCACGAGTTCTTGTGAAACAGGAGGAATTAGGACCCATTCTTCCCCTTACCGTAGAAACCCTTCAGGCTAAATGCCTTCTTTTAGTGGAGAAGTTAAGGATTATGAAGACAAACACTAAAGTGATGAAGGAAAGGAAATTAATCTGCTGAGGGACAGGAGTAATGGAAGTGAATTCAGGCGATGATCTGAAATCAATGTCTATTAGATTGTAAACTCCAAAGGGGCGGAACAAGTCTTTCACATCTTTGCCCAAGTACAGAGTTCAATGCTCTGCACATGGGAAGCATTCAAAAAATTCCATTCACGAGGCCGACTGTGGCCCAAGAATGATGCCAGAAGGGAAATAAACCACTTTTAGGAGGCTTGGGCTTAGGTTTTCAGATGGACAGGAGAGGGCTCCCGTGTTCTATTTTTGCTGAATTCATCACTACCAGGATAACTGAGGCCTTGTTAAAGACAGCCATGTAGTCTGGTGGTCTGTTTATAAGGCTGCCTGCCAAAGGGCCTATTACCCAACTTGCATTTTCAGAGGAAGGTTGGGTCTACGAGCGGTTCATTCAATCTCTTTGTTTCTACATAAGGTGAGGTACAAGTAGACCTACTTATCTGTGCGAGTTGTGGGGATTTGAGTCCACGGACAATTAGCTAATATTTCACAGAGCACAAAACACAGTAAGAAAGTGCTGCGAAAGCGGTACTGTCCACAAAAAACAGATTGAACCCTATTCTGCATCATCCAACACAATAAAAAACACACTGTTATTCAATCTTTGGAATTAGTGGGGCAGGCTTTTTTTTTTACACAGACCCACAATCTCTCTCTCTCTCTGCCTCTCTTTCTCTCACTTCTCTCAACCACTTAGAAACCCAAAACAAAAGCTATAGGAAAAACCTAGATCCATTTCCAAGTTGACCTTTAAAGCCAATTCCAAAAGAAACCCAAAGGGTTCAGTTCCCTGAATACCAGGATAACTAAAAGGTATTCCCATTCAGGAATGACAGAATTTTGGGATGCTTCAGTGTTTCCCTGAATGGAGGTTGTTATATATGTAAACTTGCTATGAGTAGGGACAATGTCTGCTAATTCATTTGTATTGTACTCCCCCAAGCCCTTAGTACAGTGCTCTGAACATAGTAAGCACTCAAATATGGCTGATCGATGGATTGATTTTTCCTTAGCCTAAAATTCAGCCTCTAAAAAGCATAGCCTAATGGATAGAGCACGGACCTGGGAGTCAGAAGGACCTGGGTTCTAATCCCTGATCTGCCACTTGTCTACTGTGTGACCTTGAGCAAGTGACTTCACTTCTCCAGGCCTTAGTTCCCTCATCTCTAAAATTTGTAATTTATTTATATTGTCTACCTCCCCCTCTAGACTATGAGCTCATTGTGGGCAGGGATTGTGTCTGATTATTCTTGTATTGTACTCTCCCAAGCACTTATATAGTGCTCTGTACACCGTGAGCGCTCGATAAATCTGACTGAATGATGAATAAAATGGGGATTAAGAATGTAAGCCCCACATGGGACAGAAACTGTGTCCAACCTCATTACCTTGTAACTACCCCAGTGCTTAGAATAGTTCCTGGCACATAGTAAGTGCTTAACAAATATCAATAATTAAAAAACCCCATGAGCTACCCAATATTGGAACTAGAAAGCAAACTGAAATCATCAGGGTTCCCAGGTCTTCACAAAAGGGTGAGACACAGCGTGGCCTAGTGAAAAGAGCACAGACGTGAGAGGACCTGGATTCCAATGCTAGTTCTGCCACTAGTATGCTCTGTGACCTTGGCCAAGTCACTTTTCTGTGCCTCAGTTAACTCATCTAAATAATGGGGATTAAGGCTGTGAGCCCCATTTGGGACAGGAACTATGTCCAACCTGATTATCTTGTATCTATCTCAGTGCTTAATACAGTGCCTGGCATATAACAAATAGTGTTATGGCTACGGCACTGGATATCTTTCTGTTCAGCAGTTTTATTTTTGGTACCTAGCCTTCGTCTACTTTTGGTTTGGGTTTCCATGTTCCCCAGCTTGGAAGGGAATTGAGAGGGGAGGGAGGGGGGGAAGAGAGAGAGAAGGGAGAGGGAGAGAGTTTGTATGTGCTGGGGTAGGGAGGTGGGCAGAGAACCGTGGAGGAATGCTTTAGATTTGGGTGGATTCTGGCAGAATTTCATAGTCAATGGCATTTGAGTGCTCACCGTGCACAAAACACTGTACTAAGTGCTTGGGAGAACACACTGCAGATAGACACGATTCAAAAACGGTGCTCATTTCATATCATCACATTTTGCTGCATAAAACATCAGGGTGGGATCAGGTTTTTTGTTATTTTGGAGTCCCATTGCTGACCACACAACCTAAAAAAGCTACAAAGAGATGGGCCTGTATATATTATGATATTTGTTAAGCACTTACTATGCGCCAGACACCATACTAAGCACTGGGGTAGACGCAAGCTAGTCAGGTTGGTCACAGTCCCTATCCCATTTGGAGCTCACAGTGTTAATCTCCATTTTACAGATGAGGTAACTGAGGCACAGAGAAGTCAAGTGCCTTGCCCAAGGTCACACAGCAGACGAGTGTAGGAGTCAGAATTAGAACCCAGGTCCTTCTGACTTTCAGGCCCATTCTCTACCAGGCCATGCTCCTTCTCTTGTATACTAAATTGATCAGAACAGGAAATGCAGATACAACATGCGTGGCCTAAGCTTTTCATTCACTAGCATCATCCCTGGAATTAACTGTGGGCTTAACAGAAGATTCAGTGTGACACAAATCAGGATAAGAACACTGTATTTCTTTCTCACAAGTAACTAATGCTTCTTTCAGGCAGCTACAGCTGTCACTATTTTTTTTGCCTTATCCTTCGGCTAGCGCCTGTTTCTTCTTGCCAAAATGCTAGGTCAACCCAAGATTTCTTCACTTGAGGCACATTCCATCATCCTGATCCAAGCAGGCCTGTGCAGTGGATTCTTAATGCTATAGTGCTCAGGGACGGTGGCGTGACTGTGAATAGAAATGAACAGGAAATGCGGGGAGAGTTATTTACATTTCGGCCTACTGCGAGTTCATATACACTCCTCTGTACACTGTGCTGTAGTTTAAAGAATTGGTGATTCACTATTCTGTACAAAATGGAGCAGATAATGTGGGGCAATTTTTTTTTCCTGCTGCACTGCAGAGCTTCCCTTTGGACCAGAGTCCACTAAGAACTGTGACAGCCAGGGAGCTTCTGAAGAGAGAAAATGATTATCATTAGTAGGCCCCTTTACAATATCATATTCAATCAGTCATTCTTTGCTAGATCTCCTTGACCTCAGTCCTACTTATGTCGCAGACCTTTAGTAAAAAAGAAGCAGTTCATTTTCTCTTTGGGAGAGCCTTTCCAGAATTTCCCCCCCCCCCCCCCCCCCGCACTAGGGATAGTGTTTTGACCACTCCCCACATTCAAAGCCTTATCAGGATCACATCTCCTCCAAGAGGCCTTTCTTGATTAAGCCCTCTTTTCCTTGACTCCCTTTCCCTTCTGAGTCATCTATGTACTTGGATCTGTACTCTTTGTGCACTTTGTATTCACCCCATAACACTTAGAATTTCAAGTGCACAAAGGGTATATAGCTGTACCCTTTGTAATATATATATATATATATATATCTATCTCCCCCTCTGGATTGTAAGCGCGCTGAGCGCCGGGAACATTTCTACCAACTTTATGTTACTGTGTCAGTTGTATTAATTTAGTAATAATAATAATGTTGGTATTTGTTAAGCGCTTACTATGTGCAGAGCACTGTTCTAAGCACTGGGGTAGATACAGGGTAATCAGGTTGTCCCACGTGAGGCTCACAGTTAATCCCCATTTTACAGATGAGGGAAGTGAGGCACTGAGAAGTTAAGTGACTTGCCCACAGGCACACAGCTGACAAGTGGCAGAGCCGGGAGTCGAACTCATGACCTCGGACTCCGAAGCCCAGGCTCTTTTCCACTGAGCCACGCTGAAGTACCTACTGTGTGAGCAGAACACTGTACTACGTGTTTGGGAGAATAGAGTATGACAATAAACAGACACATTCCCAGCCCAAAATGAGCTTACAGTCTATTGTGCTCTTCCAAGTGCTTAATATAGTGCTCTGCACACAGAGAGCAGTCAATAAATACCATTGATTATTATTATTATGGCATTTAAGTGCTTAGTATGTCCCAAACATTGTAGTAAGTGCTAGGATAGATGCAAGATAATCAGTTTGACATAGTTCCTGTCTCACATGGGGCTCAAAGTCTAAGAAGGAGAGAGTAGAACTGAATCCCCATTTTGCAGATGAGGTAACTGAGACACAGAGGAGTGAAGAGGAGACAAGTGGTGGAGTCAGGATTAGAACCCAGATCCTCTGACCCCTACACTCATGCTCTTTTCGCTAGGCCTTGCTGATTCCCTTTCACGCCGTGCTCTCAATAGCCTCTAATATGTCATAGTTTGGGGCATCCTTAAAAGGGGACGGAAGCGTAAAGAACAAAGGAGGTTTAAGTCCCAGGTGGAAATAGAAAATTTGGATGACACCTAACAAAAACAGCAGGAACACTGGGCAGAGATCCAAAGCCCACTAAGCTGGAATAATTCAGAATTGAAAAATGAGTCATCGGGACCACAAGTGTTACAGAATTATGCAAGAAACAAACTAAATGGAGCAAATAAATTCAAAGCTGTCCTGCAGTGACTAAAAATGAGAGGGATTAATAAAAAAAGAAGTGTAATTTAATTTACAAACCGAACTTTTGAAATCAGGTAAATCAAAAAGAACGAGAGGTAGAAAAGAAATCAGACAGAGTAGCAATGAACACAAGAAGAAAAACAGACAGCCTAAACACTGACTCATTTAAACATTTGAACATCTTATTGTGAAGAACTGAGAATAGAAGAGATTGATAAAGACAAAAGACATCTGTGTAAGTTCCTGGGAAAAATCCATTCTAAAAAACAGCTTTGGTGATGCCACGTATTCTTTAATAACTGAGATTCTGTAAATGATAATCACCACTGATATAAGGAGAGAGTAAAGAAAGTTGACCGGGGGCAAACAAAATCTGAGGTGAGGAAGAGCACACACTGGCAAGTTTGTATTCTTGAACCTGCTCAAATATGAAGTCCTTCAGTTTCCCCAAACTCCTGACCATTGGCTTTAAATCTCCCCACCAACTCTCTCCTTACTATCAGCCCTCTTCACCTTCTACTCCCCAGCCGTTCCCTACGCTCCTCCCACACAAACTTTCTCCCTGTCCTTTGCTCCCATCTCTCCCACCTCCAGCCTCTTGCTCATGCCCTCTCCCCTGACATCTTGGGGCCTGAAATTCCCTCCTTCCTCAGATCTGCCAGACCACAGCTCTCTTCACCTTCAGAGATGTTGGTGAATCCCACCTCCTCCAAGAGGCCTTCCTTGATTTTTTTTTTTTGGGGGGGGGGCTTTGTTTTGCTTTTTTTCCTTTCCATTCTTCTCCAGTCGCCACCTCGGGACTTAAGTATTTGTAGTCACCTGCAGCATTTATGCGTACATTGACTACATATTGTGTTACTTAAACATTTATTCATTCGGTTATTCATACTTTCATTTTCTTTTTTTCCTCCTCACTGTAAATAGTTTTCTCTTCTTTTACACTGTAAGCTCCTCGTACCTCCCAAGTGCAATACTCTGCATATAAGTGCTCAATAAATACCACTGCCAGATTGTTTCTCTACTGTTATTTCCCAAATGACTAGTACAGTACTCTGCATCCAGTAAGTGTTCAGTAAACACTAATGATTAATTGATTGAGATCATGCCTCTTTTAAAGGGAGGAAACAGGAATAGAAAGGCTAAGTGACACTAAGTAGAGAGCTTCTAAGAAGGTCACTGCAGCTCCAACTCTGTCACATTCTAATCACTAGCCCACGTTCTTTTAAGAGTTTTTCTCCCTCTTTTTTCATTGCTTCTTAAGGGACAGATATTCATCATTTAGCCTATTTTCTCAACTTTTATTGGTAGCTATTTTCACCTTATCTGGCCCCGAATTAAAGAAACCTAAAGTGGATTTAAAATACAGCTGAGCCCAGACAAGCCAACATAAATGCTTCTTTGAAAATGCCTTCCTTAAGACCCAAAATATGACCTTGAGTGGCTTTTTTTTCTTCAACAGATAGCCTATTCTTGGGGGAGTGGGAAGACTCTTCTTCACGTCACATAAAATGAGAGTCCTTCTCATATCTTCCCTTCATGCTAACAGGAGTTTTTGAATCTGGGAGTGGGTTATTCCTTCTCTTGCCCCCCTTCATAGAAGCATACGATCTGGGATGTTTGAAAATACAATCCTTGTAAACTGCAAAAATCCAAAAAAAAAAATTTCTAAGAATTGCCTTTCCTCTTTCAAAATGATCGTTATCAGCCTCTGGCATGGGCCTTGATCATTCTGTCCTCTCTGTTCTTCCAAGATGCCCTACAGCTTCAATCGGGAGATTTTTGACTGATAAAAACTGTAGCTGCAAGAGCTGAATCCTCTTGCTCATGTTGTTTCATATTTACTCAATACTAGGATTCTTTCCAGGGTACACCTGCACTCCCAAATTAATTATAAAGCGTCTCTCTTGACAGGTCAGGCACTTTAAGACTCGGTTCCATCGTATTTATCTAACTTAATTGAATTTTATTCCCCCTAGTTGGGAGGTACAGCCTTTGAGACAGAAATGTCTCATGAAGACCAATTTTGAAACAAAATTAATAATGACAAGGTTCATACCTACTTTCTTCGCCTCTTCCTCTTCTTCCCTCCCTCCCCCCATCCCCCAACTTCTTTCTGATTCCAGTGAAGAATTTCCATTGGCTGCAGAATCAGGAGGCCTCATCTGCACTGATTTCCAAATGGAGGCTTGTGTTTCCAAACTCCATGTTCTTGTTCAGACAGATTCTCTGAGCAAATGGTTTAGGGAATAATTAACACCCTGATACAAGCTCTGTTCATTTTTTTCAGAATGTGGAGATACTTTGAAATGACAGTTTATTTAAGGAAACCCTAATGACTTGAAAGAGTTAACACAACTTCTGATCATGCCTGATCTAGTCCCAGGTTCAATGCACAGAAAAAAAAATCATGCTCAGTGTGCTATAAAAGAGATGGGCAATGTTTGATAGTTAGGATCAGAGCTTCTCTTGTGCTTCTTACCTCCCTCTCTCTTTCCATTCTTCCCACTTCCTTCTAAACCTAGGTGGAGAATCTGTGAGGAAAACTCTTTCTAACAGAACCATTTGCCTAGTTACTGCAGAAGAAGGTGGATTGTTTCCTAATGGCTTTACAATTACTCCTTAAGTAAACACACCTATCTTCTGAAAATTAAAGTTTAGCTAAGGCTTTTCTGTACCTTCAGCTAAGACTCCGCCATCCTTCCAAAATCTGCCGGTATGTTTAAAGTCCTTCTACTTGAAAATTAGCTAAGCTGCTCTTTTGATGGAGGCCCCTGGGGAGATCAACTGATGAGCCTTGATTCTGGCAGTTCAGTACCGAGATCCTGCCTGAAAGAGTTTAATAAAGTACTAGGAACTGTGTTTTCCCATTCCCACTCTCTTTTTCCCAGCTAGTTGGGGCCTACGATACAGTGAGAGAGTGAGTAGCAGAGGGGCAGGTGAAGTGTAAATGAGGGTTATTTTTTTCTTCTTCTGTGAAGACCAAATTTGACTGCATCACAGTCCCAATTCTGTGATGTGGTTCCCTGACTCCTTGGAAGCCACTGCGGTCTTTGCTGCCCACAACGGTCAGTTGTTTTTTTTTTTGTAATGCCTGCTGGGTCTATTTACCTCATGGAAAGTCCTAGGTTGCTCTTCGGTCGAGAACATCAACTCTGTTGGCAAAGCCTCCATCCACAGACCTGGGACTAGAACTTTGATCTGATTCCCAGAGTAGTACTCTTTCCACTGGACCAACAGCAGGGAAAGTAGCTCATTTAAAAAGCCCTTGTACATGTTGATCTAATATTCACATCATTCTGACAGCTGATATAAATAATAGGAGATCTAACCTCAAATTCAGCATCTTGGTCCAGCTATCAGGTGTTTCAAAGTGTCAACCCCACCCTCAAACTCATCTCCTTCAATGGCACTAGAAAATGCACCTCTGCCTTGATGAGACTTTATATCAAGAGGGGAAGATGACGATGATCTCCCTCCAAGAAAGATTAATGAGTTAATGCCTGAGAAGTAATAGATTCGACCCATGTTCCTTTATCACTTAACAACAGCTTCATTGTTTTTCCTCAGTGAAGAGAATTTGCTAATCAATACCCATCTAGGAGCAATAGGTATTCACTGTCCCAGAAAAGCCTCTTGTACCAGATGTTGACGTGTGTCTCAGGGACCCATCTCCAAAGCAGGAAACGGTTTGGACGACCAATTGCTCTGTCTATCAGGAATATTCCTGAGGTGATGATGAAGGTATCTTTAGAGATAGGCTGAGCAGACTTCTAGAAACCCAGGAGAATTGATTTGGAGGAAGAAAATAATGGGCACCTACCCTTCTCTTTGGTATTCTTCATCCAAATTTGACAGAAGCTGTGACCCTGCCGCAGAGAGATCAAGAGCCGCCAGAGGTAAATCTCGATAAGCAAAGTTAACAAGCTGCACTGGAGCTATGCTTTTGGTTTCTTCTTCAACTTGTTGTGAGATTATCTCTACTTCAGAAACTCCACCTTCTATTGAAGGCCTGTTCAATGGGGGAGAGGACAGAAACAAGAAAACAGTAAATACCAAAAGGAACTAAAATTTCACATGGGAAGACTGGTGCCCGGACAGAGTGTCTGAGGACCTTGTTCTAATATCTTTTACATGCAACAGATTGATAGAAGAGTCTCTGGCTAGAGGAGAATGGAGATGCAGTTGCTCCCTCTAGACTGTAAGCTCGTTATGGGTAGGGAATAATAATAATAATGTTGGTATTTGTTAAGCGCTTACTATGTGCCGAGCACCGTTCTAAGCGCTGGGGTAGATACAGGGAAATCAGGTTGTCTCATGTGAGGCTCACAGTTAATCCCCATTTTAAAGATGAGGTAACTGAGGCACAGAGAAGTGAAGTTACTTGTCCACAGTCACACAGCTGACAAGTGGCATAGCTGGAATGTGTCTACCAACTCTGTTACACAGTACTCTTCCAAGCACTTAATTCAGGGCTCTGCACACAGGAAGCACTCAATAAATACGACTGACTGACTGACCGAGTTGAGTATTCTACATTCCAATCCTGGTTCTCCCACAGACCACAAACATTGAACCTTTCCCTAGTCGGATTTACATCAACACAACTATCCAGATCATTATGAGTAGCAACATGCCTTAGTGGAAAGGGCACGGGCTTGGGAGTCAGAGGACGTGGGTTCTAATCCCGGCTCCACCACTTGTCTGCTGTGTGACCTTGGGCAAGCCACTTCACTTCTCTGTGCCTCAGTTACCTCATCTGTAAAATGGGGATTAAGACTGTGAACCCCACGTGGGGCAACCTGATTACCTTGTATCTACCCCTGCACTTAGAACAGTGCTTGGCACATAGTAAGTGCTATACAAATACCATAGTTATGATTATTATTATTATTATTATTATTCAGGCCACTAAACTCATATTTCCCTCGATTACTGCAGAAGCAGTGTGGCCTAGTGAATAGAGCATGGGTCTGGGAGTCAGAAGAAACAGAGTTCTAATCCCTGCTCTGCCACTTGTCTGCTGTGTGACCTTGGGAAAGTCACAACTTCTCTGTGCCTCAGTTCCTCCACCTGTAAAATGGGGATTAATACTGTGAATTCCATGTAGGACATGGACTGTGTCCAACCTGATTAGCTTATATCTACCCTAGCACTTAGTTGAGTGACTGGCACATAGTAAGTGCTTAACAAATGCCATAGGGGAAAAAAAAAACCTCGATATTCACCCCATCCTCAGCTATGCAGCATTTATGTACAAGTTCATAATTTATTTTAATGTCTGTTTCCACCTGTAGACTGTAAGCTCCTGTGGGAAGGGAATGTGCTGCCCACCTTCGTTACATAGTACTCTCCCAAGTGCTTAATACAGTGCTCTGCCCAGAATAAGTATGTAATGAATACCACTGATTGATGGATAGTGAGCTAGCTGGGGAAAACATAGGTTTGGGCCTGACTGATTCAAACTGGATGCCACCATGCCCAAATTATCCACTTGTTTAATTGCCAATCCTTGCTGTGTAAATATGTCATAAACCTGGGTATTTATCAAGATACCAAGGAAGAATAATGGCACTCACAACCCCTCAATACAGTATTTGTTAAGAGTTTTGAAAGCCCAGCCTTAATGAAACACTGTCTCCCCCAATTAGACTGTAAGCCCGTCAAAGGGCAGGGACTGTCTGTATCTGTTACCGATTTGTACATTCCAAGCGCTTAGTACAGTGCTCTGCACAGAGTAAGCACTCAATAAATACTACTGAATGAATGAATGAACATGGGCAAAGAAGATTTTGAAAATAAGTTTCCTGGAAAATTACTCCACATTATTAATATTTTTGGTTATTAATATGCTTTGCCATTTCCAAAAATGCCACTTTAGATCAGAACTTATAGGACCTATTGGGAAACTCACCTCTGGGCATCACCCTAATTATGTCTGTTTTTCCCCTTCAGATTGAAGGCTCCTTGTGGGAGGGGAAAACATTTTGTGCTCCTGTTGTACTTTCCTCAGTACACTGGACTCAGATGGCACTCGATAAATATTTTTACTACTACAAATGGAGTCTGTTGTGCCATGAACACCTTGTTCCCCTTCTAAACCTATGCTGGAAACTCTGGCATCAGCCTATCCTCCTGTATTTCAGACTTTTCACCTTCAGTGGTTCCCCAGGAAGTCCAAAGGGGCCAGATAGGTTGGTGATGAAGAAGATGTGGGGGTAGGGGGTGAGTACTGAGTCACCATCAACCCAGGAAACACACTTCAATCAGGTGGACTCACACAACAGTTAGGTGCAGGCCTGAGGAAGCAAGCTCACGGGGGTGGAAAATTCCCTCACCAACCTCAACCTGACATTTTTTTCAACCATTCTATGCCAAATTCAAAATAATAATAATACAATAATAATGGCATTTAAGCACCTACTATGTGCCAAGTACTGTACTAAGCACTGAGGTAGGTAAAAGATAATCAGGTTGGACATAGTCCCTTTCTCACATGCAGCTCACAGTCTGAGTCTGTTACAAAAAATACAAAATTTCCCCCAGATTAGCTGGTTGAGCCAGTTAGATATCACTGTCACTTTTAGAACCCAGGGGGTTAAGTGAAATGCTTTTATTCCACCATCAGGTTTGTTCTAGGTTCCCAATGCCAATGTAAATACAAACATATTAATACTGATCAAATTGGGAACTTTCCCGGAGGAAGTATTTCCCTCTCTCCCTTTTTAATGGCATTTGTTAAGCCTTTCTCTGTGGCAAGGACTGTACTAAGCGCTGGGGTCCATACAAGGTAATCAGGTTGGATACAGTCCATGTTTGCACATGGGGCTCACAATCTTAATCCCATTTTATAGATGAGGTAAACGAGGCACAGAGAAGTTAAGTGACATGTCCAAGGTCACAGAGCAGACAAGTGGCAAAGCCGGGATTAGAACTCAGGTCCTTCTGACTCCCAGGCCCGTGCCCGTTTCCTTTTCAGTGAGCAGAGAAAGGATTTGAGGATGATGCTGGAGGACTCCTTCTGCCCGACTGACCCTCTCAGTTCATCCTCCAGAAACACTTTTAGCATCCTGTGATCTTTGTTCTCATCACGTGATCATCTGAGTCAATCAGTCGATTATATTTATTGAGTGCTTACTGTGTGCAGAGCACTGTACTAAGCACTTGGGAGAGTACAATACAATAACAAACACATTCCCTGCACACAATGAGCTTAAAGTCTAGAGGGAGAGACATTAATATAAATAAATTACAGCTATGTACATACTTATACATATATAGTGGGTCTGTGGAAAGAGCCTGGGCTTGGGAGTCAGAGGTCATGGGTTCTAATGACCTAATGGCAGGCCGACGCTCTGCCTCTTGTGCTGTGTGACTTTGGGCAAGTCACTTAACTTCTCTGTGCTTCAGTTACCTCATCTTTAAATGGGGATTAAGACTGTGAGCCCCATGTGGGACAACCTGATTACCTTGTATCCCACCCAAGTGCTTAGAACTGTGCTTGGCACATAGTAAGCGCTTAAATACCATTATTATTTTTACTATTATTATAAATATACATATATCACACATCATATCAAGCCCCTGGCTGAGCTGCAAGGGGTATGACATGGGTGGACTTGGAGTTCATGCATTCTCCAGCCACATTATTTGAGGCTTTATCTGCTATGTTCATGAAGTGTAACGCAGACGTTGTGTGTAGATATTATCCTGTCAAATGATCTAAGTCGGGAAGCACACCTTGCTGCTACCATGGAAGCTATGGAAGAGGATGAGTCCCAAATTATTAGGGCTTTTCTCCATTTAGTGCCAATTTCTCTTCCTTAAATTGGCTTATTAATCTCATTTTAACCCTGCTAAGCACTTCCTTCTCTGGAAAAAGTACTTGGAGGGGATTCTTTTTTATATCATCATGCCAAGTGTAGAAACCAAGGTGTGGAAGAAGATTTATGGCAGCAGTTCTCGATTTCCACATTCTTCTGTCTTCTGAGCTCATAAAAAGATTAAAAAGATTTAGTTAATGGTGCAATAGAGAGAAAAAGCATGGCAGTGGTATTGACAAATAGTTTTAACTTGAGCTCCTTGGAAGAAACCCCCCCCCCGCCCCCGAAAAGAAGCCCTCAACCTTAGAAGAGCTGAAATTCATTTCATATATTAGTTTTGAGTCACTCAGCGTTAATAATATTTGAATATAAATTACTGTGCTTTTCTCCTCATTTGCTTTTTATGCTTCTGATTCAGGGCCTACTGTAATTGGATTTATCTGATACTTACTGAGGATTGGTCATGTTGAAAGTTGCAGCCAAAGCAATAGGTCCCAATGATCTTTAGCTGCACTCCTCTCTTCTGAAGAATACTTTCGGCATTTCCAGGTGAATTTTACAACAAACAAAAATAGACTGTCCTGAAACAAATAATGGGACAGCATTTTAGTTTCATCCAATATTTTGACATAGGTGCTACAAAAACCCAAATCTTCCTAACTCACTGGATGGAAAAGAGAGTTGAAGTTGGAAACAATTGCTCGCATAGAAGGAGGCCAGGGAGACTTGTTTTCAGGATTTATAGAATGCATCACAAAATCCCTGGGTATTTGAAAGTCATATAGGAAATTCTGGCTACGTATAATTCTTTTTTTTTAAATTTGCTTCCTCTCCCCACTCTTTAAGTCTTACACTTCTCTTGATTTATTTCCTTACTTTCCTTCGGTGTCTATTCCTGAATGTTTTCTTTCCTCAGTAGTTGGTCTAATAATTAGAGAAGGCCATTTTTACAAGAAGATATATTTTTTGGGGGCGGGGGCCACTGAAAAAACACAATTTAAAGGAGCAAGGGATCATGAGTGTTTACCTAAGAGGATACCCCCATCAGTCCAGATCAAGAGTAAGGAATGGGTCTGGATGAAATCTAGATGGTAACAGTTTGCTCTCATTTCAACAGGCCAAGGGTCACCCCCAGCCCAGAGAAACCCTTAAGTCTGGGTCATTTTGAGGGTAACCAAGGAGATTAAATCCACTGCAAACTGGGTTCATAGGCTTGGTTTATTTTGGGTCTTCTCCAGTCACAATGGCCCCCAGGAAGGAGTGTAATGGGAGGTGTGACAGAAAACTTCACAGGTTACAGAAAAGAACAAAGCCACCTGAAAACTTGTAAAGCCTATTTAAACTGTTAGCTTAGTACCTTGTGTTGTTCCCTATCAGCTACAGTGTAACTAGTGCAAGCTGACTGGTGCATTTAGGAAGAATATAGGACAGACTGAAGGGAAAGACTGGAGGCTTAAGCCAGAGAGGAGACTTATACCATAGTTCAGCGAGGAGGTGATGAGGGCTTGGATCAGATGGTGACCATAAGGATGGAGAAGATCCAGAAAATTTCATGAAAGACAATCTGGCAGGATTTAGAGACAGATTGGGAATGTGGGCGGTGAAAGACAGAGAAGGCAAAGATGACTCCAACATTGAGAGCTTTTGGGATAGTGAGAATAGTGGTGTGGTGGACAGCGAAAGGTATGGGTAGGAAGAGTTTTAGATGGGTCAATGAGGAGTTCAGTTTTGCCGGCTTGAACTTCAGGTGCTGGGAGAACATGCTTGTGGAGATATCCTCGAAGGAGGAGGGAATGAGAGATTGTAAAGCTGGTGTGAGAGGTCAGAGTGAGACAGATTTAAGAGACATCTGCATAGAAATGGAAGTTGCAATCACGGGAGTGGATGATTTCTCAAGGAGAATGAGTGTAGATGAGAGAGACTCAGAACAGAGCCCTGTGGGACATCTACAGTTAAAGGATGAGGAAGAAGTAGAATCTGGCAAAGGAGGTAAGAGGAGGGAGGTGAGAAAAGAAACCCAAGTCAGTGCAAGTGTCTAAAAGAAGAAGGGTGTCACCAGTTTTAAGGCATGCAATAGAGGAGGATTAGGACAAAACAGAATGCTTTAAAACTTGGCACCAAGACAACTTTGGATCAAATGATCAATGGCATTGATTGAGTGCTTCCTGTATGCAGAACACCTTACAAGTGCTAGACTCTAAGCTGGCTGTGGGCACAGAATGTGTGCTTATTGTTGTATTGTACTCTCCCAAATGCCTAGTAGAGTGCTCTACACACAGTAAGTGCTCAGTAAATACGAATGAATGAGTGAATGAATGAGAGTTCAATGTAACAGGGTCAGTAGACATGATGTGGTCTTTGGGGGAGGGGAGGTGAAAATCAGTTTGCACAAGGTTAAGAAAACAGGCAGAGAAGAAGGTAAAGCAGTGGATGGGAGACCATTCAAGGAGTTTGGGAATGGGAAGAGGGAATGGAGTCATGCCTTGGAGGGTTCAGTGGGATTAAGAGATCATCTAGAACAGTGAGTGGTAGAGCAGGTGAACATTGTGCGTAAGTGTGTCCAAGGAGAGAGAAATTACTTTAGGACTAGCTTTGTTTTAATAGCTAATGAATCTATGTAGTTTGGGCCAAGGCTCTTCTATGTTGAACTCTATCTTTTTCAGAGTTTCTTTAAAAAAAGCCGCAGGATCTTCAGTGACCACAAATGATCAGCTTTAATTGCTCATTTCACTGTCACTTGCAGTGGCACAATGGTCCCTGGAACCATGTCTGAACTCTGGTTCACAAACTTAGCAGAATCTAGGGATTCTTCCAGATCTCCTTGTCTAGAATTGTCTTCACAACAACTGGAAGGAGCCTGGGCCTGGGAATTGGGAGGACCTGGGTTCTAATTCTGGCTCTGCCACTTGCCTGTTTTGTGCATCTACAAAATGGGGATTCAATACCATTTCTCCCTCCTACTTAGACTGTGAGTCCTATGTGGGATGCAATTATCTTCTATCTTCACCAGATCCAGCAGTTAGCACATAGTAAGTGCTGAACAAATATCAGAATTATTATTATCACCAGGCAATGCTTAGATTGGGTCACAAAAAATACAGATACATATATTCAGTGGCTAACAATTCTTCCAAAAAAAAAAAGAATTCTACTTTCTGTATATATCTCAGTCATTTAAGGTGGCATTAAAACACTTTCCAGAAAAAAAGTGTCTTTGAAAGCATTTGTGTGATTCACCCAAATGCCCTAAGGTATTTTGTATCTTTCCAGGATCATTCATCTGGCCAGGTCTCTTGACTTCCCTATCAGTCAGTGGCATTTACTGAGCACTTACTGTGTGCAGAGCACTCTACTAAGTGCTTGGGAGAGTGCTATACAATGGATTTAGAAGACACGTTCCCAGTTCACAACGAAATTAAAGTCTAAAGGAAGAGCTTACCCTAAACTATATCAATGAGAGACTGGTGATTCCTTATTTTAGTCTGGATAAAGATTCCCTCTGGCATCATCACAAGCATTTATTTAGCTGTCTCCTTGTGCAAACTGTAGCACTGGATGTGGAGGAAGTTACAAGAATGGATCAAACGTAATACCTAGGAATTTGCAGTCTAAGTGGGAGACAAATGCATATTATCTGACTAAATTGTGTACTTCAGTAAATTTACCGTTTCAACCCATAGCCTTCTCTAGCCTCCTCTGCATCTTCTGCTCCTGATTATCCATTCCTGCATAAATCCATCCCCTTCAGACACACCACCAAATTCAGGCTACACCCAGAAATAGGGATGGTCCTTCACATCTGGACCGTCATTAAGAAATGAACACAGATGTTGATTTTACCCGTGTCTCATCAGTGATTCCAGCATTTAATACAGCGCTCTGCACATAGTATGGGCTTAATAAATACTTCTACTATTTGAAAGCTAAGTATACTAAATCATACCTACTTTCTGCTGATCATTTTAGCTGGACCCAGGGTTTTTTTGAAGGCAGAAAAAGAACATAAATCCAAGTCACTTTAGATGGCCACAGGGTTTCTCCTGCAATCAAGAATTTAATCCTCATTCTTTCATCAGACCTAAAACAAATTTTCATTCAGGTCAAAAGCTTTGCAGTACTGCTTTAGCCAGTTGCATCTTTTGCAGTTAGCGCATATAGTCATCCTCGTCGCAGAGTGAAAGCACAACAGAGTAGTTACTTGGTAATTTATCTTTCTCCGGAGCCCCAGATTACAATGTCCCTCTTACAGAAAAGCAAGAATTCTAGTCTACCAACCTGCATCTTTCACACATGATTTATTGAGGGCCCAGCAGCTCTCTCCCAGGCCACCTTCTTGGTACAGCAAATCTGTTGGCTTGGGCTTGATCCAAAGTGAACCCTGCTCAGACCGTGAATACAATACAACTAATCCCCAATTAGACTGTAAACCCATCAAAGGGCAGGGACTGTCTCTATCTGTTACCGATTTGTACATTCCAAGCGCTTAGTACAGTGCTCTGCACATAGTAAGCGCTCAATAAATACTATTGAATGAATGAATGAATGAAACTATCCCTCTGGGGCTAGCCTAGAGAAAACTAATTGGATCCCTTTATTCCATAAGCATTTGGATAGCAAGCATCAAGCTCTCCAAGCTGGCTATCCCTTATCCTCAGAAGGTCATGGGTTCTAATCACAGCTCTGCCGCTTGTCTGCTGTGAGACTTTGGACAAGTCACTTGACTTCTCTGTGCCTCAGTTATCTGTAAAATAAGGATTAAGACTGTGAACCCAATACATGGACTGGGTCCAATCTGATTATCTTGCGTATACCTCAGTGCTAAATACAGTGCCTGATGCGTAGGAAGAGCTAAACAAATACCATTAAGAAGTAAGAGGCAGGAGAGAGTTAATGTGCCCATGATTGGTTGGAAGGGAGCAGCTGCGGGGAATCGGCAGGGAACTTCTGAGGTACTTTGCAGTGCACTTGAGAAACAGAAGCCACAAGGCAATCAGGAAGGAGAAGGAGCTTTGGCTTTAGGCCAGAGAGAGAAGTCCAGGTATTGGAAAAATAATATGAGGGGCATGGAGGGGGAAGAGGAGGAAGAGAAGGAAATACTTAGTAGATGGAAGGATTTAGGCTTAAAATTATTTAAGAATCTAAGGTTCTAAGACAGCAAATGTTGGTCTGTCTCTCTTTTAGAGGTTCAAAAAAGACCTACTTTTCTCCCAGGAATACAATCGCTTCCTTAGATGGTCAAAAAGAAATACTATTCTTTTCACAGGATGTTGGAAGTGGGTTATTTGATGTCACATTTGTCATTTTTTTTAAAAAAACAAAAACAAACACCCTCCTGGGACCAGGTGGGAGAAAACTGAGTAGCAATCTGTTTAGCTACCCATTTGTGCTAATGAGTTAGTGCTTTAAAATTTCTTCCTGATCAGGCACTTCCCTTCTAACAGATGCCATGAACTCTTTAAATCTTGTCTGTGGTCCCCTTTGGGGAATGGGACCCATGGAATAAAAAAATCTCTCTTTTTTCCTTCATCGGGCAGTGCCTAATTTTTGAGTGGTACTGAGGTGGGGGATGGGGAAGACCTTCATTCATTCATTCATTCCATCGTATTTATTGAGCACTTACTGTGTGCAAAGCACTGTACTAAGAGTTTGGCCTGTAGCCCAAGATAGGAATTCTGGCCATTGCTTTGTGAATATTTCTCTGCCAAAGCTCCTTGGCTGTAACTCAGAAAAGGAACACTGCCCAGATATGACAGGAAATATGTGGGGTGGCTGGTCAGAGTGATGCTAGCCTAATTTCTAAGCTGCGCACAAGCCAGGATAGCAGCTTGAGATGTCACAACCGATCCTGACCCCAGGGTGACGGCTGGGGGTGTTGGCTGAACACGCTGTGCTTTGGCAGCTTGATGGGTTTAGAGAACCGAGTTCTGTTGCTATACGAGGGTGTTCTGCGTACTCTTTAGATGCTATCTAAAGGTGTGGAGGTTGGGGATGGGAAGGAGAAGAGGTGTAGCTGAGTTGATTTTGAGCTTTAATCTTCAGCATGGAGGGAGTGTGCCACAATGTTTCAGGTTCTTAGGATGTGGAGATCCCTTGCAGGATAGAATTCTGAAGCCCAGCCTGATGCAGAGCTCGAGGAACACATACCTATATCTGGCCTCGTTTTCCGCGATCTGCCGTGTGTGGTGAATGCTGTTGTTTCAAAGGAATATTAGGATTTTTAGTTCACGTTTGTGTTAGCATTGCATAGCTGTATCTGCTGGTTGTCCATGGGGCTGGGAGTCAGAAATCTGGATCCTAGTTCAGTCACTTGCCTGCTGAGTGACCTTGGGCAAGTCACTTAACCTGTCTTTTCCCAAGCTTCCTCATTTCCTAAAATGGGGGTAAAATACATGCTTTGCCTTTCCTAGATTGTGAACCCAGTTTATGACAGAGGCTATGTCTAATTATTTTATGTCTACTCCAGCATTTAGCACAGTGTTTGGCAAGCTTAATAAAAAAATCATACCCCAAAGAAATACTACCTTAAATTAGGGGTACCCTGGGCTTTTTCATCCCAAATTCATCCAGAATCTTCTTCTGGTATCTCTGGCCTGCTGGGTGAGTCGGCTTGATATCCATGACCTGTACAGTTTCTAGGGTAGGTCACTCCAATTTGGGGGTGATTGTCTACCCTAAAAGCAAAGCTTAAATAGATGATATTCAATCTCGTTCACAGAAACTGCCATTAGGAATGTTTGAGGCCCTCTGGGAGAAGAGGCTTAGAAGTGCTCAAGTTAATATAGGGGTGGGGGACCATGTCACAGGTAGGAAAGTGGAGCCGGTGATTCTGTGGTAGTTTCCTGTGATTTTTTTAGCTGTCCGTCAAACTGGTCTACAAGAATTGTCCCAGAAAGAGCATGCCTTTCTTCTCTCAGAACACCAGAACTGCTTGTATTTCTAGTAAAATGTTGGATATTTGGATTTCTCTATTTTGAGCCACCTGAGTCTCACTGGACATTTTAGAAGTATATAAGTGCTTACTATGTGCCAGGGGCTGTATTAAGTTACTGGGGTAGGAATAAGAAGGGGCTCCCAGTCTTAATCTCCATTTTTCAGCTGAGGTAACTGAGGCCCAAAGACTTGAAGTGACTTGCCCAAGGTCACACAACAGGCAGGTGGCAGAGCCAGGACTGATCCTTGATTCTATTTATTGCTACTGTTCTTGTCTGACCGTCTCCCCCGATTAGACTGTAAGCCCGGCAAAGGGCAGGGACTGTCTCTATCTGTTGCTGACTTGTACATTCCAAGCGCTTAGTACAGTGCTCTGCACATAGTAAGCGCTCAATAAATACTAATGAATGAATGACTGAGACCAAAGTCCATCTGACTCCCAAGCCCATGTTCTAACCAATAGGCCATGCTGCTTCTCAATTCTATGAGAATTCACCAATCCTCTGAAACCTGACCCCCCAGGTCCACAAGGGATATTTCTCTTGTAAGAATAGGAATTTCCCTTGCATGAGCTGTTTTCTTGGAGCAGACCTAAGAATAAGGGCTTTTGAGTGGAGAGTTCCTTTCTTTCCAGCTCAATGGATTGTGCAACACCTGTAGTTGGGATGGTTTTGGGGGTTTTTTGGCCTGCAACCTAGAGCTGGCAGGGCCTGTTCTAGAGCCTGCTTGGTTAGGCCATGCCAACACAAGCCCATTCCAAATCAGGAACCAACAGTTTCCAGGCTTCTCCATCCTCTTCCCTACCTGCCTTGTTTCAAGTAGAGGGGGGAACTGTGGGGGGGGATTCTCAACTGGGGAATCACAATTCTTAGAAGATCCAGTGTCAGTGGCACAGATATTGTAACATCTCTCTAAGTGAATCTGGGTCAACTTCCAGATTTTCCGGCACTTAATTTCTGTCCGGTTCATTGTTCCCCCAAACCAGTGCCAGGCTGGTCTGAGTCAGCCTCATACTGTAACTGTGGAGGGCTGGGTTGGATTTTTGCTCAATTCAGGCCAGTCTATGAGGACTACCTGTGGCTACTGGCTGGGCTCCTAATGCTGTGGTCTGGGGGATTACCTATTTGGCTTCATCTTATAGTTCTTTCCATACCTTTTTTAAGTAAAGGGAAAGCTTTAGGGAATGTTGGAATTATTCAAAGGTGAACTTCTAGCCATAATCACAGGGGAGGCAGGGTATTTCTCTATTCAGTCTTGGTGAGAGAAAAATTTGCACATCCTGGATGCTATCTTACAGAAATGATATTGTAAATGACATTAATGTCTGTCTCCTCCTGTAGACTGTAAGCTCACTGTGTGCAGGAAACATGTCTACCAACTCTGTTCTACTGTACTCTCCCAGGGGCTTAGAACAATGCTTTGCACACAGTAAGTGCTCAATAAATACCACTGATTGATCTATTTCTGAGTTGCTTTTCTTTAGTTGATTATTCAAACCCAGCCTGGCCCAGAAAAGGTGTTTAGAGCAAGGTAATAATAATTGTGGTATTTATTAAGTATTTTCTGTGTGCTGAACAATATATTAAGCACTGGGGTAGATATAATCAGGTCAGACACAGTCCTTGCACCATATAGGATTCACAGTTTGAGTCCAATTCAAGGCTTAATTCCCAAGACATTAGTGGTATTTATTGAGTACCACTATATTGTGGTATTTATTGAGTGTGGTAGTGGTATTTATTGAGTGTGCAGAGCAGCATACTAAGCATATGGGAGAGTTTTATATAGCAGAATGGGTAGATATGTTCCTTACCCACAGGGAGCTTACAGTCTAGAAGGAGAGACAGATATTAAAGTAAATTTTGGAAATGTACATAAGTACTGTGGGGCTGAGGGTGGGGTGAATAAAGGGTACAGATCAAGTGTAAGGGTGACACAGAAGGGAGAAGGAGTAGGAGAAATGAGGCTTAGTAGGGACAGGCCTCTTGGAGGAGATGATTTTAATAAAGCCTTGAGAGTGTTCTGCCAGATATGAAGAGAAAGTTCCAGGCCAGAGGCAGGACGTGGGTGAGGGGTTGGCAATGAGACAAGATTGAGGTACAATCAGTAAATACCTGGGCAATCTTTTTCTCATAGGTGTTAATAACAATAATAATAATAATGTTGGTATTTGTTAAGCGCTTACTATGTGCAGAGCACTGTTCTAAGCGCTGGGGTAAACACAGGGGAATCAGGTTCTCCCACGTGGGGCTCACAGTCTTAATCCCCATTTTACAGATGAGGGAACTGAGGCCCAGAGAAGTTAAGTGACTTGCCCACAGTCACACAGCTGACAAGTGGCAGAGCTGGGACTCATGAGCCCTGACTCCAAAGCCCGTGCTCTTTCCACTGCGCCACGCTGCTTCTCATGTTAGGAATTAGTGGCTCCTCCCTTTAGGACTTCCGTCCCAGGGACCAGGGGAAGGCAAAGAGAAGAGTTCAGAGCTTGAGGTTAGCCACATCCTCAGTTCCAGTGCTGGGTAACTCCTATTCTCAAGCTACATTACATTTACTTTCCAACAACTTCCCAGGTCTCTGAACCCTCACGCCATCAGCGTAGCAGGGTCACAGGGTACACAGAGTAGGGAGACGCTACCTGAATGATAGCGCTACAGAAATAAATGATACGGTTTTGTTAGGCTTAGTCTTTGGAGAGAAATAACTGTGGCCATCCCATTCCCATTGTAAAACATAACAGGACTCCCTATGGGAGGCTGTGTCAGATAAGCACCTGTTTGGAGCTGGGCCACATTTCCTACCTGGATATTCTGTTTACTGAGGATTACCTGTGGCTTCCCTTCACTTCTCCTACTGTTCCCTGCCCAGTAAAAGCTTTCTTTATGGACTTAGCCAAGGCAGGAGCAATGTTTATATGTTGTAGTGCTTATCCAAAATCCTCAGCTTCTGCCTGTGCCACTGTCCCTTGACTTTCTCTCCTCTTCTCTGCAAGAAGGGACATGTTGGGGCCGGGGCCGGGGGGAGAGGGCAGAATGGTAGCTTGGAAGGTAGATGGAGAAGCAGCATTTCCTAGTGGTTCAAGCACAGACCGGTGAATCAGAAAGACCTGAGTTCTAATCCCCGTTCCTAATTCCTGTGGTGGCACTTGTCTGCTGTGTGACCTTAGACAAGTCACTTAACTTCTCTTTGTCTGTTACCTCATCTGTAAAATGGGGATTAAGACTGTGAGCTCCATGTGGGACACACACTGTGATTGCACTGTGTCAACCCTAGTGCTTAGAACAGTGCCTGGCATATAGTAAGCACTTAACAAAATACCATAAAAAAAAAGGCCTCAGGTGACGGAACATATGCCCTGGCAATCAATCAATCATTTTTAATGAGGGGCTACTGTTTGCAGAGCACTACAGAATCACTTGGGGGAATATAATAGATGTAGAAAACATGGTCCCCACTCACAACTAATTTACAACCTAACGGGGGGGGGGGGGGGGGGGGGGGGGGAGGGGGGGGGGGAGACAGACACCTGGGAGACAGATAAATGAAGACTCATGGAAAGGAGGAAGAAGTGCTTAAGTAGCAGAGTATGTAAATCAGTATGTTCACAAGTGCAAAGGGAGGTTATGAGTGCAAAAGTGCTGGGAGATTTGGGAAGATCGGTCCTGGGGAGAGAGAAAGTCCCCCGAAGGAGGTGGGATGTCAGATGGACTTTGAAGATGTGGAAGCTGAAGACTGGAAGATTTGAAGGTAGAGGAAAGAGCAGGCAAGAGGGAGGACTTGTGGATGGCTGAGGCCTCTGCTTCAGCTTGGCAAGAAAGACGGCCTCAGGAACACTCCTGGGGCATGTGGATTGGGGAGTGCTGATATCTAGAACATTAAGGATACCTAGTGATTAAGAAATATTAATCCTGCAGACTTTATCAAACAGGAACTATACTTTCCAGGCAAAGCCTCTTCCCCTGTGGCAGAAGAAGCTGATCTATGGTGGAAAGAGTGATCAGAAGATAAAATGTGTACTTTCATTCATTCAGTTGTATTTATTGAGAGCTTACCGTGTGCAGAGCACTGTATAAGTGCTTGGCAAATTACAGTACAAGAAGAAACAGTGACCTTCACTGTCCACAATGAGCTTAAAGTCTGGGCTGGGGGTTGGGGAGGAGGCAGACATCAATACAAAAAAATTAAATTTCAGTTATGTACATAAGTGCTGTGGGGCTGGGGAGGGAAAGAACAGAGGGAGCAAATCAGGGAGGCGGAGAAGGGAGTAGAAGATGAGGAAAAATGGGAATTAGTCTGGGAAGGTCTCTTGGAGGAGATGTGTCTTCAATAGATTTGAAGTGGGAGAGAGTAATAGCCTGTCAGATTTGAGGAGGGAGGGCGTTCCAGGCCAGAGGTAGAACGTGGGCCAGGGGTCGGTGGCGAGACAGGCGAGATCGAGGCACGGTGAGATGGTTAACACTACTGTTACCAAGAAATTGGAACACTTTTCCTTCTGAAGGCTGAGATTTTGCTCGAATGCAGGTAGTTTTATTATCTGCAACACAAACTGCCATCCAAACTGCGAGGTTAAGAAGAGCGGGTTTTCCTACCCCTGAATTTTCTACTCCTCTGTTTTTCATGACTCTTCTCTCCAGTTGCTTTCAAACACACACTATTACCTTAGGACTGCCAGTTTGTTCAGCTATCAGCAATAGGTCCTGCAAGTCTATCTGCATCACTGCAAATATTTTTTACACCACGGCCCGGATCTTTATAAGACGCTTCCCACCGGCGATTTGCGATTTAAATATCCAGAGGTTGTAGACTTCGAACCCAGGCACTGTTGAAAATGCTGATGCCACCTTCGTGACACAGACCGATCACTCAACAGATGATCAAGCTGTTTCAAGAATACGAAACATCTTTACAGCGTGTCATTTGATAATTTGGTGTCTCTTGACACTGAGCTGCCTACAGTGTGTAATTAAGGGTTTCACATGTACTGAATTTTTTTTTTCCTTGCCAAATTCTTTTCAACTATACTTTTACTCTTCCGACGGGTATAACTGAAAAAGCAATCTGTAAAGCCAAATTAAAAGCAGCATGGCCTAGTGGACAGAGCATGGATCTGGGAGATCTGGGTTCTAATCACTCATCCGCCACTTGTCTGCTGTGTGACGTTAGGCAAGTCACTTAACTTCTCTGTACCTCAGTTATCTCATCTATAAAATGGGGGTCAAGAATGTGAGCCCACTGTGGGACATGGACTGTGTCCAACCTGATTAGCTTGCATCTATGCTAGCGATTAGTACAGGGCCAGGTGCATAGTAAGGGGTTAACAAATACCATAAAACAAAGTCAAGTCAGCTTGGGAATGAATATCATTGTCCTGCTGTTTCAAAGTAGCAACTCTAACTCCCCTCTCAAGGTCGTACTTGGAGAGTTTCCAGTACTCTACCTGTCTCAAGTATGGGAGGGAGAGTCAAGCAGGGGAATATCCATGCCATTCCTAGCTTGGGCAGTGGCTAGCGAGCAGAAGGCAATCTGCTACAAGTCAAAAAACTCACCCGTGCCGGGGAGCAGCGGCATGGGAGAGAGTCGATGGAGGAGACTGAGGTTTACTGAGCGTAAGGAGGCAAGGGTAAACCGGTTCCGTAATTTTACCAAGAAAACCCCATGGATACACTACCCAGAACAATTGCAGATGGAGGTGGGGCGTTCTGGGAGAGACGTGTCCATGCCATCGCTATGGGTCGGACACGGCTCGACAGCATAAGACAACAACAACTCTAGCTCTGGTTGTTTTTAAAGTTACATAACGGACTGTCTAATGCAACTGGTTTACTGGAATGCATGCTTTAAAGTAAAAACTTCTTTAAAATGGGTATTACGTGCTCTCTACCTATTGTGATCCCACTCTGCCCATATCCATGCCATGAACCTACCAGATTCAAACAAATAGGAGGTCAAATGTGCTTACTGTGCGCAAGGCACCTGTACCCAACATTTGGGAGAGTATAATATAACTGAATTAGCAGACCCATTTCTTGCCCATAATGAGCTTACAGCCATACGCGCTGTCCTAGTGCTTATGAATAAAGGTGTCAGGGGGACACTTACCAACAGAACAACTTGGAGGTTGCTAGAAGTGGGTCCTAATACCTAGCTGAATAGTCCCTTTTAAATTGCAGCCTTCAAAACGCTTGGTCTTCGGCCTCTCAGCTGAGATCATTCAGCCCAGAACACAGAGGACAATGGCTTCATATCCTCTTGGGCAGGAAACGTGTCTACCAATAATGTTATAGTGTACTCTCCCAAGCGCTGAGTATGGTGTTCTGCACACAGTAAACACTCAATAAATACCACTGATCGACTGAGGTTCACCCCGAGGATGACATACAGGCTTACCGATCCTTATTTTTACTTTCAGAAGAGCAAAGGTTATCTCCAGCTCACCCGTCAAATAAGCCATTTTACTTCCTTGCTGTGCTTAAAGAACTCCAAATACTCTAGGTCCGTTGGTATCATCTACATCTCTATTGTCATCACCCTCTGAAATCACACAGACCTGTTGGGTCTTTGAAAATGACAGGTCCCAGTTGAGGGTAGTATTGGTACATTGCAGGTAACAGGGCATTTATCTCATGTGCCACCATCAGACATTAAGGGAGGTCGTCTCCTGAGTTTGAAAAGAGCATGATAATTAAAATGATTGGCGGGTTAGCATGAATCAGAGAATGGGCTCCTATGGCAGAGATCACGCTTGAATCTAGTCAGACTAGCTCTGACTTTTCTAAAGGCTGTGAGACTCATTGAACATTTTCTGCCTGACATCGAAGAACAAAGAGGATTATGCCATCCTTACTATGTCCCTTAGAAGGAACTCTCTCCAATTACACATCAAAATTAACAATTGAAAGTGGAGTGTCAGCCGGTAGATGAGTGAACACGTGAGTCTGATTCAGAAATGATGGGCTAGGGCATCTGTTAAATATAAAGTGCTCGCTTTTGCTGAAATATCATTTGTCCAACAACATAAGGAACTGAGCTATTCTCAGTATTATAAGGGAAGGAAGATGGTTGATTCCATTAATCCCCTTCCTGTTCTCACTCCAAATTATCCTGTCAGTCGATGTTAAGGAGCTATAACTTGGCCTATACTTGTTCCCAGATTGGAGGTTTATTTATAAAGTATTCTACAAGCAGCCTAAAGTCTCAAACTTCTTTTTAAACAATTTGCTCATTCTTCCGGTAACCTGCTAGGGTAACGACTTTTTAAAAATGGTATTTGTTAAGCACTTACTGTGTGCCAAGCACTGTACTAAGTGCTGGGGTAGATACAAGCTAATCACATTGGACTCCCAGGCCCCTGCTCGATACACTAGGCCACGCTGCTTCTCTGGCTAGAGTTGACTAGAGTAATTCTGCGAAAAGAATGTTCATTTTGCGAAGCGGGGTTGAACGTTATCAGATTGCAAATGTTTTCTGATATTTTAATGAGTAATACAAAGGACCTGTTGATAAGAACTTTAACTGCTCAGTGTTGAAAAGACAGATTCCTTAACCTTTCTATCAGAATTTGTTTTTCATTTTAATGCAATATGGAGACACTGATTTTACTATATCAACTTTTCTTGGATTTAAACATTCCCTGACTGTCTTGAAAACCCAAAGACAATAAAGGTTGGAGGACTGGGTGGTGAAATTGACTCAGCTAAAGTTTTGGCATTCAGATGAAGGAAAGAACAAATACAAAAGAGTGTATAGACTACAAAATAATAATATTAATAATGGTATTTGTTAAGCGCTTACTTTGTGCCCAGCACTGTTCTAAGTGCAAAGGTTAGACACAGTCCCTGTCGCCCATGGGGCTCACAGTCTCAATCCTCATTTGACAGATGAGGTAAGTGCAGCCCAGAGAACTGAAGAGACTTGCCCAAGATCACACAGCAGACAACCAAGGTATAACTGTATCTTAATAATGCTTTGTTTTAATGAACTCTGGGGCTAGGGCAGGAGAAACTGACTTTGCCCTATTCTGCAGTTTTCTTTAAAATCAGAAAGAGTGTTTGGAACATGTACCATCACTGATGGAAAGGAGAGAAGACTGACTCCGAAAAACATAGCCCACAGGCAGAAATTAGTGACATAGAGGAAGAGCCTTATAAATTCTGAATTTTCTCTTAAAAGTACCACATGGTTTAGGTGATAAGGCAGTCTTTTAAAATTTTCTCTTCTATATGCTGAAATGTACACCATTTATGAAAAATACATTCTGATGACCTTAAGGCATACCTGCTAAAAATTGGAAGTGGCACGTGATTTGGAGAGGTGCTGGTGGTCTGTCTTACATCCTGAACTACTGAACATCCTGAACTGGATTGGATCACTGCCTGAGAACCCTTAATGCTGAAAACTTTTGCCATTATCATCACCCATAGCATTTATTGAGCTCCTTATGGTGGTAGATCACGGTACTAGGTGTGGGAAGCATAATTAATAGTGGTATTTAAGTGTTAACCTATCTATGGTATTTATTGCCCCCTTACTGTATGCAGAGCACTGTTCTAAGCACTTGGGAGAGTACAAGAGAAATCAGACAGACATTAAAGTGAATAAATAATTTATAATATGTAATTTAAAGATATGTACATAAGTGCTGTGGGTTGGGAATGGGGCAGCTATCTAATGTCCAAAGGTCACAGGTACATAGGTGACCCAGATACAGAAGGGAGAGTGAATGGGGAAAAAAGGGTTTAATCAGGGATGGCATCATGGAGAAGATGGGACCTTGATTGCGCTATGAAGGTGGAGAGAGTGGCAATCTGGCATATATGGAGGGGGAAGGAGTTCCAGGCTAGGGGGAGGGTATGGGAAAAGGGTCGGTGGTGAGATAATGTGATTGGGGCACAGTGAGTAAGCTGAAACCAGAGGAGCAGAGTGTGCAGACTGAGCTGTAGTACATTAGTGAGGTGAGGTAGGATGCGGCAAGCCGATTGAATGCTTTAAAGCTGATGGTAAGGAGTTTCTGTTTGACACAGAGGTGGATGGTTTGACATTAGAGGTTCTTGGGGAGACATGGACTGAACGTTTTTATTGATAAGTGATCCGTGCAGCAGAGTGACGTATGGAGTGGGGAGAGACAGGAGGCCAGGAGGTCAGCGAGGAGGCAAGAGTCAAGGCGGGATAGGATAAGTGCTTGGATCTGCACGATAGCAGTTTGGATGGAGAGGAAAGAGCTGATTTTAGTAATTTGAAGGTAAAACTGACACTTCACTTACAGGTTGAATTTGTGGGTCGAATGAGAGAGATGAGTCGAGGATGACACCGAGGTTACAGGCTTGTGAGAAAGGAAGGATCATCCTACAGTGATGGGAAAAACAAGGGGAGGACAGGGTTTGGGTGGGAAGATGGGTTCAGTTTGAGACATGTTTAATGTAAGGTGTTGGCAGGACTTTCGAGTGGAGATGTCTCGAAGGCAGTAGGAAATGCGAGACTGCGGGAAAGGAACGAGGTCAAGGCCGGAGATGAAGATTTGGGAATCATCTGCATAGAGGTGGTTATTGAAGCCTGAGTTCTCCAAGGGAGTGGTGCAGAGGGAGAATAGAAGGGGACCTAGAACTGAGCCTTGAGGGACCTTTACTGTCAAAGGTTGGGAGGCAGAGGAGAAGCCAGTAAAAGAGACTGGGCAGGAGTGGTTCATTCATTCATTCAATCATATTGAGTGCTTACTGTGTGCAGAGCACTGTACTAAGCGCTTGGGAGAGTACAGAACAGCAATAAACTGACACATTCCCTGCCCAGGCTAGAGGGGTCAGAGAGGTAGGAGGAGTTATCAGAGAGATAGGAGGAGTTACCAGAGAGATAGGAGGAGTTAGAGTTAGGAGTCAGTGAGAAGAGTCCAAGAGAGGACAGTGTCAGTGAATCCAAGATTGGATAAAGTTTCAAGAGAAGTGGGTGGTCTACAGTGTTAAAGGCGGCTGAGAGGTCTAGGAGGATTAGGATAGAGTAGAGGCTATCGGATTCGGT
The DNA here is from genome assembly GCF_004115215.2 of Ornithorhynchus anatinus. Lineage (NCBI taxonomy): Eukaryota > Metazoa > Chordata > Mammalia > Monotremata > Ornithorhynchidae > Ornithorhynchus > Ornithorhynchus anatinus. The sequence goes on along the minus strand of NC_041732.1, from coordinate 11,204,318 downwards.
GAGAAGAAGGTCACTGGTTACCTAAGAGAAAGCTGTAGTGAAGGGGGCAGAAGCTAGATTCCAATCTAGGAGAGAATTGGAAGATAGGAATTGGAGACAATGGGTGTAAACAACTCTCTCAAGAAGTTTGGAGAGGAATAGTAGGAAGGAGATGGGGTGATAACTGGAGGGAGCCGTGGAGTCAAGGGAGAGGTTTTTTTTAGGATAGGAGAGACATAAGCATGTGTGAAAGCAATGGGAAAAAGCTATTGGAGAGTTGAACAGTTGAAGACAGCAGTCAAGGAGGGAAGAAGACAAGAGATGAGTGCTTTAAAAAGTTATGAAGAGTTGGGGTCAGAAGCAGAGGTGGAGATTTAGAGAGGAGGCGAGAGATTTTACTATGTACCAAGCACTGTACTAAGCACTAAGATAATCAGGTCCCTCATGGAGGAAGGAGGAAGAACATGTATTGAATCCCCACTCTGCACATGAGGGGACTGAGGCACGAGAGAGGTTAAGTGATTTGCCCAAGGTCACACGGCAGGTAAGCGGAGGAGCCGGAATTAGACCCTAGGTCCTCTGACTCCCAGATCCAGCATACAGAGGTAATAAAAAAGTGGTCCCTGCACTCGGTGAGCTAATGGGGGAGAAATGTAGGCAAAAAAGGGCAAATATAGAATTATTAAGAATAAGATAACAGGTATGTGAGGAGAAACATGTGATTAAATAAGAGATGTATGCCTAAGTGCTAAGGTGGCCGATGGGGGTAGCACGACCTCGTTAGCTGTATATACTTTAAATACCTTAGCCTCTAAAACTCTTACTATTGCATCTCACTTTGAGAAGGAAGACACCAGCACAGAATCAATCTCTTTCTGAGAGTTGCATCAAGTGGAAATTTGGACTAAGATTAAAAAGAGGCTCTGCAGAAAAACCATTTTGGGATTCAATGGATGTTCTCTCGTCTTTCTTTCCTTTTAGTTAACGAATGAGTTTCGGAAAGAGGTTGTGGAATCTCCTTCCTCGGAGACCTTTAAGAACATGAGAGATGCCTATCTCTCCGGGGAGGGTAAGATGCAGTTTGGTCTAGAGGATGGGGAATAGAATAGATGACCTCTAAGATCCTTTAAGCTTGGATTCTCAAGTCGGAAAAGGAGAGCGGTGCTGCTGGTTTAAACTCTAACTGCCCTTTAGAAATCAAACCGGTTTCTATCTTTTCACCTCTTGCATCATCCCCAGAACCGAAGCTTCTCTCATCAAAATTCTAACTGGGCACAGTCCCTATGTCTTTTATGGTAAAGTTACATAACTTCTGTATTTTGTTCCTTATCTAATACCTTCCACGAGTTTGGGACTACACTTCATTTTTCTAATACAAGTAACTTTGGAAATAATTCCCCAAAGCAAAGCAAACCTCATAACTGCTAGAGCAAGTAGGACATTAGCTGCAATCTAATAGGTATAGAACACGGCCCCTATTTGCTTCTTGAACTTTCCATTCTGGATTTCCCGGTTGGCTCTACAGGAATTGTTGCTCTTTATGTGAGAATTGGAAACTTACTTTCTCGGGACTGGGTCCAGGCCTAGTTAAACACTTGAATTAGAAGATATTTTAGGAGAGAGGAAAGAAACATCTTAGTTGAATAGTCAAAGATCTGAGGAGTACAAATAATTACATAAACATACTCAAAGTGGATTAAGGTCAAAAGCAGGATCCTTCTTTCGGCCTGGCTAATGCATTCAGCACCCACGATGCTGCCTTTTTTTTTTTTATCCTTGACCTGACATAGAACTTGTGTCCTATCTGGAGGGGGAGAAGGGGTAGAAAATGGTGGGTACGAAGGTAGCAAAATGGACAGTAACTTCGTACTTCCATTCAGAGTCTACTTTGGATACTGATTTCTTAGACAATAAAATACCAAAGCCTCAGCCATGGAGATGTAATTGTTTCGAGAAAAGGGGTAAACTGGGGTCCATTTTGTAGGATAGCGATAATGTAGAAAAAACTTTGCGATCTATTTTTGTAACTCCAGAGTTTCTTTGTGACAGGCAATGGTGTCTACAGAATAGGAGCACTGGGTCGGGAATCAAAACACCTGGGAATTCTGGTCCTAGCCTTGACGTGACCTAACTGTGAGATTGTGGGCACCTCTTTATATCTCCAACCTTACTGTAAAATGATGAAAATATCTATCTCGCACCCAACGCTGTCGTGAAACGTAATCAGAATGAGAACCATACCGATGAGCTAAGCTTAAAAAAAAAAAAGGTAAACTATGCATCACAATATTTTGTGACGTGTATTCTACACTATTTTCTCACACCACAAAACCAGCTAGAAAAGAAATGGCAGAATGATATTATGCAACTCCCCCCACCCCATAAAACTAGGTACGGCATTCCACTTTCCAAACCATCGCTGTAATTAAGTGGGATGTCAGCATAATATGGATTAAAAATAAACTGTGAAGGATGTCAACCATTCCGATGTGATGTTATGGATTTAGTGATTAAATAGAGGGTGTAATTTCAAAAGGCATAACCCTGGGGGGATATCACAAGAACATATGGATTTCACACAGGAAAACAGTGTTAACGAGGGCAGATTTCAGGGCCCGTCTGAATTTCGATCCGGCGACAGTGGTGGGAACAAGCCGAATTCCGATTTCCCCGGCCGTAGGGTCAGATTTCCAACAGGTGGAAAATTCTCAGTCATCTCCTAGATGCCAGCCCTTTAATGGGTTTCAAAGTATTTATTTCCCTCCGAAGCCTCAGAAATTCAGTCTGAGGCCTCTACTGAGCAATAATGGAGAGCAATTCTTCTAGTTTAAGGATTCTGACAAATCAGAGGATTGGAAACTCAATCTTTTTAGTTTGCCTGCGGTAACTGAATTGAACGCCGGCCTGTCGGGTGAAAGCTCTCCGTTCTACGCGGGCAGACACCGCACCACGCTGGGGGCAGCGTTTTCTTTCCCCCCTTTCTTTCCTGATGGATAAACAAACGGGGGGGGGGGATCTCCCGGGAAACGGTCACCACCAGGCTAGTTTCCAAACTGACCCGCACATCTCGAGAACGAAGGATTTAAACTTCAACGCCAGCTTTGAAAATGGAAAACGAGAGGGACCGTCTGCTCCACTGCAATGGGCTTTCCCCAGCCCTCCCCCCAGCCCCTTCCTTAGTTTGCATGTTTTATTAATAAATGCAAGATGGCCCACGATGGGAAATAATTGAAGGACATGAATCTGCAGCCGGACTGGGGCAGTGGCCAAATATAAAGCCCCGTCGAAGGAGATGCCCGGGGAGCCTGGCCTTGGGGCGGGGGGGGGGGGGGGCGGGCAAAGCTCCTTGGGGAGGCCAGCTCTTGCCCATCCCCGGGGGGGGGGGGGGCGATGGATGAAGGTCAGCCGGAATCCCCCTCCCTCCCGGCCCTCTAGCCCCATGCACGCACCTTGCAGATCTCTTCGGAGGAGGATGGAGGGAGGCAGCCGGGTTTAAAGGGTCATGCCTGCCGGCCGGGCTGCTGGGGATGCTGATGATGCTGTGAGATCTGCAGCGGCGGGTCGCGCTGCCGGGACTCCCCTGCCTCCCCTCCCCCCCTCCCACCCCCCTCCCCGCTCCTACCCCCCCGGACCCCCCCGCCCACCTCGCTCCCGGCCGCGCGCACGGGGGCCGCGCGCCGGGAGGGAGGGGGAGCGCGCCTGCGCGCCGACGGTTGCGGTGGCGACGGGTCCCCCCCTCCCGTTGTCTAGGAAACCGTTGCCCCGGTCACCGCCCCGGCAACGGCCTCGGGGATGCGATGGGGTGGAGGACCAGCGGACACGCCCGTCCCGGACCGGCCCTGGGGAAGAGGAGGTGCTCCAAGGGGGTATTTGTTGGGTTTTTTTGTTAAGCGCTTACAATGTGCAGAGCACTGTTCTAAGCGCTGGGGGAGATACCGGGTCATCAGGTTGCCCCACGTGAGGCTCACAGTCTTCATCCCCATTTGACAGATGAGGTCACTGAGACCCAGTGAAGTGACTCGCCCACGGTCACACAGCCAAGTGGCAGAGCCGGGATTCGAACCCGTGACCTCTGACTCCTAAGCCCGGGCTCTTTCCATTGAGAGCTTCCCCTATATGTGGCCCCCTTCTGTTACTTTTCGCACGTCCACAGGTGGGAAACTCGCGCCCCCCCTTCTGTGGCCAAAGTTTGGTCCCCCTCAGAGCTTCCACCGAGGTGCAACAGATGGTGTCTCCGGCCTCTGTATGCCAGCAATCGTACCTGGTTTGGTTTTCCCGAATTCGTTTTTTTTCGTTGTTGTTTTTGCCGTGGTCCTCATCGGGGGATTTTTGCTCGGGTCGATTCTTAGGAGACAAGCCGAATGTATTCATTCGATCGTATTTATTGAACGCTTACTGTGGACAGAGCACCGTACTAAGCTCTTGGGAGGGTGCGCGTAGCAACAGACACCTTCCTGCCCACAACCGGTTCTCGGTCTAGAGGGGCGAGCTCGCAGGCTCTGGGACGACGAGCCGCATAAGAGGCGGTAGGCCCGTCTCCAAACCATCGCCATGTGGTCAGGTCGATCTGGCCACGGTGATCTGACCGCCCCTCAATCCCACGTCCAGTGGGGTGGCCTGGGAGACTCCGGAGCGAAGGTGGAATGGAGTTCCGGCGTGGGGCGGGCAAATTACAGCTCCCCTAAGGATCTCTTCTAGGGGCATCCTCCTCAGTCGCGGTCAGAAAGCAATCACACAAACTAAAAGTCTTCTTTCCAGTGAATCCGACTGACTGGTTTCAAGGCAAATTGTTGGAGTTTTTTGTGATGGAGACCACCAGTGACCGACTCCCAGTTGGATATTTTTAATGGTGTTTGTTTGAGTGCCAGGTACCGTACTTAAGTGTTGAGGTAGATGCAAGCTAATCAAGGTGAACGCAGCTCATGTCCCACATGGGGCTCATAGTCTTAATCCCCATTTTACAGATGAGGTGACTGAGGCCCAGAGAAACACGCTGTAATGGCTAGAGCACGGGCCTGGGAATCAGAAGGTCATGGGTTCTAAACCCAGCTCTTCCGCTTATCTGTTGTATGACCTTGGGCAAGTCACTTCACTTCTCTGGGCCTCAGTTACCTCATCTGTAAAATGGAGATTGAGACTGTGAGGTCTGCATGGGACAGGGATTGTGTCCAGCCCAATTTGCTTGTATCCACCCCTTAGCTTAGTACAGTGCCTGACACATAGTAAGCACTTAGCAAATGCCATTATTATTTCCAGTGCTTAGAACAGTGCTTTGCACATAGTAAGCGCTTAACAAATGCCATCAATATTATTATTATTAAGTTATGCAACTTGACCAAGGTCCTACAGCAAACGAGTGGCAGAGCTGGGATTAGAACTCATGTGGTTCATGTTCCCACGTCTGTGCTCTATCCACTAGGCAACACTGCTTCTCAAAACAGAGTGAAAATGCTCAAGTCATTAAGGAGAAACTGAAATCTGCTCAAATCCACTTTATTATTATTATTATTATTGTTATTATTACAACATATTGGCCTTTTGTGAACTCAGTAATAGTCTCACCTCCTCTCTTTGGCATCAGTGCTTACCCATTGAGTTCAGAGCCACTCACTTTCCTCAGTTTGATCAGAGAGAAGACTCGAGTCCACATTATTAATATCCCTGGTCAGAGTGCTGTCCGCAGGGACCTTTTTCCTTGGCAGTACACTTAACTTTGATTAAAATGGAAAACCCCTACTTTTACCGGGCTGGTTGCACAGACTGGGATAATTGCAATCTGAGTTTTGCCGTTACAGGGGGAGTTGGAACTTCACCCTCGTTAATCTGCAGGGCTTGGATTGAGATGAAGTGCTGCATAAAAGAAATCTATTGTTTCCTTAAGACTTCCATTTAGAACTGGAATATAAATATTGTGCAACAAGAACAGCAGATACTTTAGGGAGGATGCAACTCTCCATCCCATCGGTTATCTGTTACTCTTCTTAATGCAATTCTATATTTTTTTGAAAGATGCAGTTTTTATGTATGGTGCAACCATTTCCTGCTTCAGTCGTGAAATTTTGGTAGTGAAAGATCAGTCCGTATGAAGCAAAATTGTTCCAAAATAATTATGGTACTTGTTAAGCACCTACTACAGACCATGTACTGTACTAAGCGCTGGGGTAGAAGCAAGACAGGTTGGACACAGCCCCTCTACCACATAGGGCTCACAATCTAAGTAGGAGGGAGTAGGATTAAATCTTCATTTTACAGATGAGGAAACTGAGGCAGAGAGAAGTTAAGCGACTGGCCCAAGGTCACACAGCAGGTGTGTGGTGGATTCAGAATTAGAACCCAGGACCTCTGACACCCAGGCTCTTTCCACTAGGCCACGTTGCTTCCCCTTTGTTGGTGTTCAGTTCTACTGCACCCTCCCTGCGCTGCTTCCCATTTCCCCTAAAAATTACGTTGCATCCTAAAGTCCAGGATGTACCTTAGTAGTAGGGATGTCAAGATGTTGCCCATTTGTACATTCCAAGCATTTAATACAGTGCTCTGCACATAGTAAGCGCTCAATAAATACTATTGAATGAATGAAAGATGTTGAACTCCGGTACCTCTTCCATTACCACCATGCTCTGTCCCCACAGTCCTTGCCACCGGATCAACTCTTTCTGACCAGAACGTTCAACTGAGAGGGTGGTGGTGTGGTGAGCAGGAGATGGGTTGGAGAAAAGGAAAGTATTCTGTTTCTGGGTTGGATTGTTGTAGGCAGTCAGAGAAGATGTAGCATTTTGTCTCCGAGGCTGTGTCCCCCGGCTAAAAGTGTGGGTGTGTAACTGTACTCCCAAAGTGTGTCTGAGGTTCAACAATTCAATCATAGGAACTGGGCGCTTACTTGTGCAGAGCACTGTAGTAAGTACTTGGGAGTGTACAAAATAGAGTTGATAGACACATTCCCTGCCCATAAGAGCTGAGCTTCCCAGACCAGGCGGTCAAGGGGTGGTGGCGGTGGAGGAGAAATGGTCTCCCACAAAATGTTACGTATGACTTCACGTTAAGTCGTGAGTGGGTGCAGCATGACTATGACATCATACAGAAGTTGTGGGGAGGAGGGGGCTATTTACCCCTCTTTCAAAGCAATGGAGTGCCTGAAGCTTGCTCTACCTAGGATTGACTGTAAGTTCGTTAATAATGATAAAAATAATAATAAAAGTGTGGTATTTAGGTGCTTACTATGTGCCAGACACTCTGCTAAGCACTGGGACGGATGCAAGCAAATTGGTTTTGACACAGTCCCTGCCTCACGTGGGGCTCACGGTATCAATCCCCGTTTTACAGATGAGGTAACTGAGGCACAGAGAAATGAAGTGACTTGCCCTAGTTCACACAGCAGGGTGGCACTTCATGAGTAAACACACGGCGAAGAAAATCCACGCAAGCATCATCTCTACACCACTTCAATAAACACACTTTTCCCCTTCCTGTTTCCTATAACCTTAGTGACATCTCCCAGCTAAGAAATCAGCAGGATTTCCCCTCCCGCATCCCAGATGAAGAGCAAGGGGTGGGGCTGTGGGAAACGAGCCGATTGGCATCTATTTATGTTCATCGCTAATAATAATAATATTAATTATGACATTTGTTAAGTGCTTACTATGAGCCAGGCTCTATACTAAGTGCTGGGGTGGATACAAGCAAATTGGATGGACCTACTTCCTGTCCCATGTGGGGCTCACAGTCTTGATCCCCATTTTTCAGGTGAGGTAAATGAGAGACAGACAAGTGAAGTGACTTGCCCAAGGTCACACAGCAGACAAGTGGCAGAGCTGAGATTAATCCCATGACGGGCTGACTCCCAGGCCTGGGCTTTATCCACTGTTCCATGCTGCTTCACTTCTTTGGGCTGTCTGCTGTGTCCAACCCAATTTGCTTGTATCCACCCCAGCACTTAGTAAAGTACTTAACACATAGTAAGCGCTTAACAAATAGTGCAGTTATTATTATTATCATCCATCCTACCCTCAGGATGCAGGTACATAGTAAGCGCTTAACAAATAGTGCAATTATTATTATCATCAATCCTACCCTCAGGATGCAGGTACATAGGTATTTTTAAATTTATATACTTATCTCTGCATTTACTTTTTTAGTTCATCTTTCATCCTGTTGTTTCTACTTGTTCCTGCTTTATGCTCCCAAACTCACCTTCTCACAGTGCCTTATTCTCATCACATCCTCCCTTTCAAATCCACCACTCAGCTCCCCACATCTTCCAAAATCTCCTGAAATTCCACTTCAACAAGGAGAGTTTGTCCATCCTTCTTATCTCAACACTCCTACCCCCATCTTACATAGCTCTACAATATACAATATAATTTTTTAAGGTATTTATTTAAGCACTTACTATGTGTCAAACGCTGATCTAAGCACTGGGATAGTTACAAGTGAATTAGGTTGGACACGGTCCCTGTCCTGCATGGTGTAGGAAGAGTCTAAGTGAGAGAAAACAGGAGAACTGAGGCACAGAGAAGTTAAGTGACTTGCCCAATGTCAGATAGCAAGCCTTTGGCAGAGAGAGGGTTAGAACCCAGGTCCTCTGACTCCCAGGCCTGTGCTATTTCCATTAGGTCATGCTGCTGCTTCGTATTAACGTCCGTCTCCCCCTGTAAACTGTAAGCTCGTTGAAGGCAGGGAATATGTTTACCAACTTTGTTGTATTGTACTCTCCCAAGACTTTAGTTCAGTGCTCTGCACTTAGCACTCAAATACCATTGATGATGACACTGATGATGATCTTCCTATTTTTGCCCACATTGTTTTACACAGTCTTTGAACTCCATTTTGTAGGAAGATTGTAAACTAGATTGTATTTAGGTTGTTCTCACCATCTAGACTGTAAGCTCCTTGTGGGCAGGGAATGTGCTTGTTTTGTTGTTCTATTGTACTCTCCCTAGTGCTTAATACAGTGTTCTGCACACAGTAAGTGCTCAGTAATTACGACTGATTGTAAATGAGACTGTAGCTAGATTGCAATTCCTTGCGGACAGGAGTCCTGTCTTCTGTTGTGCCATCCAAGTGCTTAGTTCAGTGTTTTGAACCCAGCGAATGCTCAGTAAATACTACTGACTGTTCATTCTCCAGCCTTCCCTCTCTCTTCACTCTCACCCATTAGATTCGAAACTCTGGACTGTAAGCTGTTTGTGGGCAGGGAACATGTCTGTCAACTTGGTTGCACTGTACTCCCCCAAAACGCTTAGCCCAGTGCTCTGCACTCAGTAAGCGCGAAATAAATACCATTGATTGATTAAATTCCTTATGGGAAGGGAACATAACTCTTGCTAGTGTTGTCTTCTTCCAAGTGCTCAGTAAATGCCATCGATTGATCTGATCCGTCTTTTCAGCCACACTTGCACATAGGTAAAGGACCTTACTGTCATTAGTCTCCTCTTCAGAATTGAAGGAGAGCTATATATAGCATTGGCATTAGATTTCTAATTGTGCTATTAACCAACAGAATATTTATGATCCCTTATGTGTAATTCTAGTGCGGTGGGGCTTGGGTACACTGGATTTTTCTGTTTTAGCAGAGCATATTTCTTTTAAAGTAATTATTATGAAAATTGTGTCATTTCATATGTGCCAGATTTATGTAATAGAGAGCGTGTGCATGAGAAAGGAAGCCTGAGCTTGTACCCAGATGCAAGATTATGGGATAGCAGATTAGTGATTACACAGAATGTTCTGTGCATGCTTGAAAAAGCTTATAGCAGCAGAGTGTGAGAGTATCGCTCTCATGTAAGGAGAAAAATGTTCTAAATACAATATGAGTTGCAAAAGCCAAAATTACAGAGGTTCTGCATGGAAACTATCTGAAATTAGTAAGGGGACTAAATTATTTATTTTTATCTCTTCTTTTATTTAGGTATTTTCAGGGGTTCCAAACAATAAAATGTTTAGTCATTTGAATTTAAAAAAAGCAACCCTTTTTGAAAAAAAACTTCACCTCTTGCGATTACCAAATGTTTCAGGGTTAGTGTGCGATTTTGAATCGTAAATGAACGATTTCAAAGTTCCAAAGACTAATTAGTTCATTTTATAAACACGTCTATATTTGGGGGGATTTTTAATGGTATTTTTTTATGGTATTTGAACATTGTAAGCACTGTAATAAGCGCTGGGGTTGATATAGGATAAATTGGTTGGAGTCAGTCCCTGGCCCACATGGAGCTCACAGTCTTAATCCCCATTTTACAAATGAGGTAACTGAAGCACAGAGACGTAAAGTGAGTTGCCGAAGGTCACACAGCAGTCAAGTGGGGAACCAGTATTAGAACCCAGGTCCTTCTGAGTCCTAGACTGTATGTTGTTAGAAGCTAATTTTGAGATATACGTATGAAGACCCTTCCTTTTCCCTTCATTCATTCCCTGTCCCAGCCCCACATCACTAATGTCCAGATCTGTAATTTATTTATATTAATGCCTGTCTCCCCTTCTAGAACATGAGCTTGTTGTGGGCAGGAATGTGTGTTTATTGTTAGATTGTACACTCCCAAGTGGTTAGTACAGTGCTCCACACACAGAGTAAGCGCTCAGTAAATACAAGTGAATGAATGAAAATGAATGAATCCTACCTATAGTGTATTGTAGTCTCTGTCTCTGCTGGGTTGAAAGTTCCTTGAAGTCAGAAATCATATTTACTATTATATTGGAGTCTCCCTCAGTACCTAGTATAGTGCTAAAATAATAATAATGGTATTTTTAGGAACATAATACCTACCAAGCCCTGTTCTAAGTGCTGGAGATAGATACAAGTCAGTCAGGTCAGAGCTCGGTAAATTGTATTGATCAGTGTCAAATATTGTAACGATTTAAGATACTAGTGACTTCTTTTTCAGTCATTAAAATCAATCTGTGTGGGTTAGCTTAGAGGTAGACCTGGCTTGTCCAAGTTCCTTTTAGGCATAAGATGCAGTGATATGTGGCTCATTAGAAAGGGACAACTTGAGGTTGTAGTTGGTAGGAAAAACAAAGTTGAGAGATTTTCTTAGGTGTATTTAGCCACTGATTGTTAAGGGGCATTGAGACCTTCTTTCCTTGGGGAAGCATTTAGCAATTCCCCTAACAATTAGCCCACTGCTTCCCAAGTGACTCTCAGAAATGAAGACGATGGGTATGTCAAGGTTTTTAGTCGTGATATAGCCACATAAGCAAAGGCATATCATGATAATAGTGGTGTTGGTTAAGCACTTACCATTTACTACTAAGCGCTGAGGTAGATACCAAATGATCAGGTCCCACACGAGGCCTACAATCCAAGTAGGAGAGAGAACAGATATTGAATCCCCATTTTGCAGTGGAAGGAACTGAGGCACAAAGAGGTGGTGATTTGCCCAAGGTCACACAGAGGTAAGTGGTGGAACCTGGGATTAGAACCCAGGTCCTCTCACTCCCAGACCCAAGTTGTTACCACTAGGTCATCCTCCTCAGATTCATTATTTGGTCCATCCACCCCAGGAGTCTTCCTCTGACCGTGGCATTAAAGGGTAGGGAAATAATGAAGTGGTTTCCTTCTCTGGTGAGCATTTGCCTGGGTAGGTTATACTTTTTAACATCCCTTCTAGGAAATCTGTGGTGAGTCCAAATCCACTATCATCAGCGCTGGATTAATAATGCAGGGGCTCACAAGGTTTAAACCCCCAGGTTGTGGGATTACAGGAGCTTTGATAATCAGATCCTGTCCCGACCTTATGAAGATAGTTGCTGCTTGGAACATTAAGGTGATGGTGTGTTTTTTTTCTTTTTTTCTTTTTAATTTTTTTAACATAGCAGCTTCCAGGTGGCTCCTGTTGACATTTCTGGCTTTTGAAGGGGACCCCGTCCTTTCAATTGCAAAGAATGGGGCAACGTGAGAGAGGAAACTGCATCTCATATATCTCGCCGCCAACAGCTTTCCTAAATCCTTTCCCTAGCCTGGAACTCCCTCCCGCTCCATATATGCCAGTCTACCACTGTCTACACCTTCAAAGCATTACTAAGGTCACATCTCTTCTAAGAGCCCTTGCCCAATTAAGCCCTCTTTTCTCTGGCTCGCTCTCCCTTCTGCGTCATTTATGCACTTCATTCTGTGACCTTTGAACATTTGGTATTTGCTCAACCCCACAGCACTTATGTACCTCTCTTTAAATTACGTATTATAAATTAATTATTCATAATAATGTCTCATTATGGGTAGGGAATTTACTAATTCTGTGGTATTGTACCCTCCTGAGTGATTAATACTGTGTTCTGCTTATAGTAAGCGCTCGGTGAATATGTGTGATCTTGGCCCAGGAGTTCCTCTGAAGCCTGTGCTGCCTCAGTTTTCTCCCCCTTTTTAACCCACCCATGGGAGTTATAGAAGCAACGTGGGGTAGTGGATAGAGCACGGGCCTGGGAGTCAGAAGGTTATGGGTTCTAATCCTGGCTCTGCCACTTGTCTGCTGTGTGACCTTGGGCAAACCACTTCACTTGTCTGTGTCTCATTTACCTCATCTGTAAAATGGGGATCAAGACTGTGAGCCGCACGTGGGACGGGGACTGTGTCCATCCGATTTGCTTGTATCCACCCCAGCACTTAGTACAGAGTCTTGCTCATAGTAAGCGCTTAACAGATGTCATAATTAGTATTATTATTATTGGTGATGAACATAAATAGATGCTAATCACCTTATTTCCCAAGACCCCACCCCTTGCTCTTCATCTGGGATTCAGGAGGGGAAATCCTGCTGATTTCCTAGCTGGGAGATGTCACTAAGGTTATAGGAAACCAAAAAGGGAAAAGTGTGTTAATTGAAGTGGTGTAGAGATGATGCTTGCGTAGATTTGCTCGGCCGTGTGTTTACTCATGAGGTGTAGTTTAGGGTGTCACTTTGCCTGGAGGAAGGTGGTGATTCCATGCCAACCCTGTCCATTCCCTGCAATTTTGGGAAGAGCAAACTAGAGGGAGAAGTATGGAGAGGGATGGGGTAGGAAAAATGTATCCCACAGGGTCACTATGGGGGTGTGCCTGACTCTGGATTCCCGCTTCCTCTTTCCTCCTTTCTTCCTGCTTCCTTTCACCAAGCAAAAGACTTCCTGGCCTCAGCTACCCACAGCCCTCTTCCATCTCTGCCAACCACTCTTGCTGATGGCACTCTTGCTCATCCAGGTCACATGAGGGGTGTGTGCTCCTCTAGACAGGCCAGACCAGGCCCCAACTTCTCTTAATGCAGCCCTTAATGCCACAAAAAAGGTTGGACAATAATAATAATGATGATGATGATGGTATTTGTTAAGTGCTTACTGTGTGCCAGGCTCTGTACTAAGCATGGGGGTGGATACAAGCAAATCAAGTTGGACAAAGTCTCTGTCCCACATGGGGCCCACAGTATCAATCCCCATTTTACAGGTGAGGTAATTGAGGCACAGTGAAGTGACTTGTCCAAGATCATACAGCAAACTAGTGGCAGGGCCGGGATTATAATTTATGACCTTCTGACCTTTGGGCCTGTGGTTTATCCATTACTCCATGCTGCTTCTCAGGACTACAATACTTCAGCCCTGTGAACTTTCATTTTATTCTAAATCCTGATATAAGGAAGCCACTACACTCTTTAAGACTGGAGGCTCCTTGTGGGACAGGGACTGTGTCCAAACCAATTATCTGTGTCTACCCCAGCGCTTAGAATAGTGCTTGGCACATAGAGTTTAACAAATACCACAATTATTATAATTATTAGACTGCAACCTCACTGTGGGTGGGAAACGTGTCTGTTAATAGTGCTGTGTTGTACTCACCCAAGTGCTTACTACAGTTCTGTGTGCACAGCAGGTGTCAAATGCGATTGATTGATTGATTGAGCCTCTCGTCTCCCGGTGGAGAATGATAACCTCAAGATTTTGGGCTCATAGCCGGTTGAATTGGGAGAGTTTCAACGTCAGTCAATAGTATTTATTGAATGCTTACTGTGTGCCAAGCACTTTACTTTGAGTACCCTATAACAAATCGGCATATTCCCTGCCCACAACGAGTTTACAGTCTATGGGGCTGGGGGGGGGGGGGGGGGGGGGGGGGGGGCGGGATGACAGACATGAATAGAAATAAATAGATTACAGATCTGTTCTTAAGTGCTGTGGGGTTGGAAGGGGGGATGAATGAAGGGGGCAAGTCATGGTGATGCAGAAGGGAGTGGGAGAAGAGGAATGGAGGGTTTAATCTATGTTGCTTCCTACACTTACCTGAGTAGAACAAACTGAACGGGACTGGCCCTATTATTAGGCCATTGGTGATGGGGAATGAATGAGTCAGGGCACCCCCATCTCTGACCCAACCAACCAAGCCATCTTAATAAACTTCTCAGAGCAGCCAATTTACTAAACGGTTATCAGAGTCCAGATCTGCGTGGTTTCATAAAGTCTTTGGAAACCATGTAGGAATTTTGGTGCTGCTTTCTGCGTTTCTATGTGCTGCAAAGACCATATCTGTTTTGCCAAGCCAGAGTCTGAAACCACAATGTGATTTGAAGAGCATGCGATTCATCAATATTCTTCAGTCTAGCCTGCAAGTTACTTGAGGGCACAGATCATCTATGCCTGTTCCTTTGTGCTGTACAGTCCTAAGTGCTTAGTACAGTGCTCTGCACAAAGTAAGCACTCAATAAAGCAGCATGGCCTACTGGAAAGAGCACAGGCCTGGGAGTCAGAAGACTTGGGTTCTAATTTTGGCTTTGCCAAATGCTTGCTATCTAACCTTGGGCAAATCACTTAACTTCTCTGTGCCTCTGTTTTGTTCTTCCTCCTGCTGAGACTGTGAGCCTCACGGGGGACAGGGACTGTATCCAACCTGATACAAGTGATACCTCAGCGCTTAGGACAGTGTTTGATATATAGGCAGTGCTTTAAATGCCAATAAAAAAAGAAAAATAAATTGATTGAGACTGTGAATTCCATCTAGGACAGGACTTGTGTCCAAGACGATTATCCTGAATCTACCCCAGAATTTAGTACAGTGCTTGGCACACAGTGAGTGCTTAACAAATGCTGCAGTGAATGAATGAATGAGTGAATGGAATTCATTCATTCAATAGTATTTATTGAGCGCTTACTATGTGCAGAGCTCTGTACTAAGTGCTTGGAATCTACAATTCGGCAACAGAGACAGTCCCTGCCCAGTGATGGGCTCACAGTCTGAACGGGGGAGACAGACAGCAAAGCAAAAGAACAAAACAAAAACAAGACAACATCATCAAGATAAATAGAATCAAGGGGATGAACATCTCATTAAGAAAATAAATAGGGTAATAAATAATATATACAAATGAGCACAGTGCTGAGGGGAGGGGGAGGAGCAGAGGGTGGGAGGGAGGGGAGGGGGAGCAGAGGGAAAGGGGGGGCTCAGTCTGGGAAGGCCTCTTGGAGGAGGTGAGCTCTCAGTAGGGCTTTGAAGAGGGGAAGAGAGTTAGTTTGGCGGAGATGAGGAGGGAGGGCGTTCCATGACAGCGGGAGGACGTGGGCCACGGGCCGACGGCGGGATAGATGTGAATGGGAGACAGTGAGGAGGTGAGCGGCAGTGGAGCAGAGTATACGGGATGGGCAGTAGAAAGAGAGAAGGGAGGTGAGGTAGGAGGAGGCAAGGGGATGGAGAGCTCTGAAGCCGAGAGTGAGGAGTTTTTGTTTCGTGCGAAGGTTGATAGGCAACCACTGGAGGTTTTTGAGGAGAGTAGTGACATGCCCAGAGCGTTTCTGTAGGAAGATGATCCGGGCAGCGGAATGAAGAATGGACTGGAGTGGGGAGAGACAGGAGGAAGGGAGATCCGAAAGGAGGCTGACACAATAATCCATTCGGAATATTATGTGAGCTTGTACCAGCACGATCGCCGTTCGGATGGAGAGGAAAGGGCGGATCTTGGCGATATTGTAAAGGTGAGACCGGCAGGTGTTGGGGACGGATTGGATGTGTGGGGTGAATGAGAGAGCTGAGTCAAGGATGACACCAAAGTTGCGGAATGACTGAGCCAGTCCAGAAGGACCGACCCTGGCTAGCATCTTGCCAGCAGTGAATATCAGGGAGTTGCCTTGATAGTTGATTTTTTACTTTTCTTCTTGAAGATGGTAATGATGGGAGCATCTTGTCGATGTTCCATATGTTGAGGAACTGCTTGTATAAATATTTAAGCAAACTCCATACTTGTAGATGTCATCAGCTCTCTGCACCTTGCCATTTTCCATGATTCTGACTGCCAGGCTGACTTCATTTAATTGTATTTATTGAGTGCTTACTGTGTGCAAAGCACTGTATTAAGTGCTGTGGACTTAATAGTTGAAACAAAAGCTTGTCTTCACATGTTGATAGGTTTTCTGTGTTTTGCAGGACTTAATCTTTGCTAGTATGTGTATCAAGTAGAATATGGAAGTATTCCTGCCATCTTTTCAGGATTCCCTCCTTGTCTGAGATGATGCTGAGAGTCATATTCATTCAATCAATAGTATTTATTGAGCGCTTACTATGTGCAGAACACTGTACTAAGCACTTGGAATGTACAATTCGGCAACAGATAAAGACAATCCCTGCCCAATGACAGGCTTACAGTCTAACTGGGGGAGACGGGCAAAAACAAGACAACCTAATCACTATAATCTTCATTCTATAGAGTTCCTGTGATGGCATTAAAATAACTTTCTAGCTTCTCTAGTGTGTAAAAGTTCTTGATTTATAGTCTTAGTTATTTTGTGTTTGCGCCTCACATTTTGGTACACATATTTCTTGACTTAGTGGTATTTATTAAGTGTTTTCTATGTGTCAGGCACTGTAATAAGCACCGGGGTGGATACAAGCAAATCGAGTTGGTCACAGACCCTGTTCCACATGGGGCTCATAGTCTTAATCCCCATTTTACAGATGAAGTAACCGAGGCCCAGAGAAGTGAAGTGATTTGCCCAAGGTCACACAGCATACAAGTGGCGGAGCCTGGATTAGAACCCAGGTCCTTCTGATTCTCAGACCTGAGCTCTCTCCACTAGACCACACTGCTTCTCTTGGTTTGACTTGAGATGTATGACACTACAAAAGTTTCCAAAAGACTCTCTTTTGTCCGGAAATCAAGGAAATGTAAGGTGCTGTTAGTATAATACTGGTTTAACTGCAAGTAGTATTTTTGTTCCTGAGTCATTTTCAACAAACCAATTTTGGGGGTTCCAAATGGCCATGCGCCACGTCTAGACAGCTGCAAGGTAGACTGCATCGTTGAGAAATGCCTTTTTGCATTTTGGCATTTTGGATGTTTGGATAACTTCTTTTTTTTAATATTAAGTGCTTGCTATGCTCCGGACACTGTACCGAGTGCTGGGGTTGGTACAAGATAATCAGGTTGGACCCAGTCCCTGTTCCAAATAAACTGACGGTCTTCATCCCTAGTTTACAGATGAGGTAACTGAGGCACAGAGAAGTGAAGTTGAACAGCAGACAAGAGCTGGAGCTGGGATTAGAACACAGCTTGTCTGATTCCCAGCCCTGTGCTCTATCCACTAGGCCATGCTGCCTCCCAAGGCCTCTTGGAAAAAAGGTGTACCATGCTGCTACTTAGAAGCAGCCTGGCCTAGTGGCAAGAGCATGAGCTTGGGAGTCAGAAGACTTGGGTTGTAATCTTGGCTCTGCCACTTGTCTGCTGTGTGACCTTGGGCAAGTCACTTCACTTCTCTGTTCCTCAGTTACTCCATCTGTAAAATGGGGATTAGGACTGTGAGCTCCACGCAGGACAACCTGATTACCTTGTATCTATCCCAGTGCTTAGAACAGCACTTGGCACATAGTAAGTGCTTAACAAATAGCATTATTATTATTATTATTCTCCCTCCTCTTAAGCTTTCCCGCTTCACCCCAGTCCTCCCCCATTTCCCCCCCACCATCTCCCACCTAGCCCCTTCTCTTCCTAGAGCAAATCCAGTCTGATCCTGTCTCTCCTTGCCTACCTCTCAGATCATTCTTTCCATGGCCTTCCCTGTCCACTCCTCGGCTCACCTCCAAGCCATTCCTTTCCCCAGACGGTTCCTACCAGCTATGTTCAACCAGTGAACCTTAGCCTCCGCACATGCGTTCTTGTGTTCAGGCAAGAAGTCAAAAGTCCCGGTAGCCTGGACCTTAGAATTCCTTTATAATTTGACATGTATATAGGTATATGTCTAATTCGTCAGTTAGCCCTGCCTGTAAATTGTTCCTGGCTCAGCTTCTAGAGTGAAAATATTCAAGTAGAAACTTTTATGCGGTTCTCCGTATGTGGATTCACACCAACTGTATTTGCCAGAAGCCTTGATATGGAACTCCGCCCACCTCCAGATTTGTTGGGTTATATCTGTCAAGACAAACTTAGCATTTTACAGAAAAAAACTTTGCTGTCCTTTTAGTGAAAAGAGATGAAATAGCTTTTCTTCAGATATGCGAAGAAGGTAGAATGCATCCCATGCAATTTTTCAGTGATGCCACTTGCTTTCTGTTTTTGGCCCTCCAGTGTAGACGGGGGCTTGGTGAATCAATCAATCATATTTTTAGAGGGCTTGCTGGGTGCAGAGCACTCTACTAAGCGCTTGGGAGAGTACAATATAATAGAGTTGGAAGACATGTTCCCTCCCCACAACAAACTCTCTAAAAGGGGAGACAGGCATTAATATAAGTAAATGATGTATAATATATAGTGCATAGGTATGTAAGATGGTGCAGAAATGTTGAGGTGATAGGTCAAATCAGAACCTCTAAATATAGTGGCTTACAAAAATGTTAAAAGATACTATGTCATGTGGGTGTAATGGAAAGCTCTTGATCAGGGTTGTTTCTGTGCAGTGCAGTGACCGAACTAAGCAGAATGAGATTAGTAATAATAGAATTGGTACTTAAGCGCTTACTATGTGCCAAGCACTGTTCTAAGCATTGGGGTAGATACAAGTTAATCGGGTTGGACACAGTCCCTGTCCCACATGGTGCTCAGCCCCTTAATCCCCCATTTTAAAGATGTCAAGTGACTGTCCAAGATCACACAGCAGACGTGTGGCGGAGCCAGGATTAGAACCCAGGTCCTTCATTCAATTGTATTTATTGAGAGCTTACTGTGTGCAGAGCACTGTACTAAGTGCTTGGAATGTACAATTCGGCAGTAGATAAAGACAATCCCTACCCAACAACAGGCTCACAGTCTAAAAGAGGGACACAGACAGCAAAACAAAACAAGTAGGTTCCCTCTGACTCCCAGGCTCATGCTCCATCTACTAAGCCACTCTGCTTCTCCTAAAAGTTGTTGCTTAAAGGCTATGCTTTGCATAATCCCCTGCTCCATCCCTGGAGCCTCTGGATAGGAAAGAGATGGGATTTCCTGGGCACTTTAAGAATGGCCAAACCGAGTCCAGATCCCAGTTATCAGAATTAAAGGGAGTATCACAGTTGGCGGGGGGGATAACGTCTCCATGACCGAACAAAGGGTCTACTTTCAGCTGGGCCGGGCCCCAAAGAGATGAATCACATCCTCTAATCTCATGGAGGTAGCTGAGCTGCAGGGGCAAAACCCTGGGGTCCTAAAGGGGCATTAGCTTGAAAATACTTGAAAACAGCTACAGCTGCAGCAACTGAAAACCAGTTCGAGACTACTGTTATCCCCTGTATGGACCGAGGATTCTAAAGTCCATAACCAAGTCTTTTAAGGCATCTGCAGCTTCTAAGCAATGATCCTAGAAGGTCCATTTGGTAATGTAAGATTTTGTCTTTTTCTGCCTGAAAAACTTTCAATCCCTCTTCCAAGCTCAGTGAAATTACCATTGATCCTAAGCATAGATGACTCTCCTTCATTTTCCAAGACGATACTACTGCTTGCAAAGTCCTCCTCAGGAGTATAAGTGTGGATAAGACCAGTATGAGACCAACATACTCTGTCACATTGTTTGTACATCACTGTCATCAGTGACATTTATCGAGCTCTTATTGCGTGCAAAGCACTGTACTAAGCAGTTGCGAAATTACGATGCAACAGAATGGTAGACACATTCCCTGCCCACAGTGAGTTTACAGTCTAGAGGATAAGGATAGACCTTGGCTGACTAAATTATTCTTACCATATGTCCAACCCAGACCTACTACAAAAAAGGGAAGCAGTGTGGCCTTGTGGATAGAACTTGGGCTTGGGAGTCAGAAGGCCTTGGGTTCTAATCCCAGCCCTGTCTCTTGTCGGCTGTATATCCTGGGCAAGTCACTTTACATCTCTATGCGTCAGTTCCCTAATCTCTAAAATGGGGATTAAGACTGTGAGTCCTAAATGGGGCAGGGACGTTGCTCAACCCGATTATCTTGCATCTACCCTAGTGCTTAGAACAGTGCCTGGGACGTAGTAAGTATTTAACAAATACCATTATTATTGCTATTAAAAAACTCATCCAGCTTCTAGAGCAATTTTGGCAGCACCAGTAAACCCCCCGCCCCCCCCCCCCAATTCAGCTGCAGCTGCTCCCCCCAACTTGGGTCTCCCCTTTCCTCTCCCTGGACTGTCACACCAAGCAAAATTTACCCAGATTACATACCTCTTACGCAGCCCTTGGGGAAGACTCGCACTTCCCACCTAGCACCACCGTGCCCAGCAAAACATTCTCAATTCCCTTGGAAAGGGCCCTGATCAATGGCTCCCTGGACAGCCCTAAAGACAATGACCATGGGCTTAGCACAGGGCTTTGCACACAGTAGGCGATCAATAAATACAGCTGCTGTTATGATGCCCAGACTTGGACACACTACAGCTATTCCTGGGTCCTAGTGCCCCAGTGTGGCCAGCAAATACCTCATGAGTAACTTCATGAAGGTCTTGGTGTTCAGTGATAAACTCCAAAACCGGGTAACCAACTGCAGCTCGAATTAGTCATTGACCAGTGTCGATGCAGTCAAGACCAGCTGGGATTTTTTAGTCAACATCTTCTGGAATTCCGCCACGAAACCTGTGCAGAGAACGGAAGCTTCGCCCCCAGTTGCTCTTGTTGGTAAATAGAAACATCTTTTATATGGAAAACATTGGAAAGTTTACCTGTCAGTGTCTCTGATTTGTTGGAAGAAAGCGCCAATATGGATTTTACCTTTTTTTTTTCTTTCCGGTTTGTTTTCTAGTGTACTATCAGCAAGCCCAGGGAAAACATCCCAGCTTTTAAGCATTTAACTGAGGAACTGTACTCTCTGTTCTAGGATGTTATCTGGTGCACGGCCCAGTAACCCTGTAAAAGTATCATAAACTCTTGTTCGTTCGTGGTTGCAGGAGGACTCCTAACCTCAATTAATGTCCTGGGTTTTTGCGTGGGTACTCTGACCGTGTGTGGAGAGGATTTATTAGGGTAATGGACTTTTCTACCAGAGAAGATGAAAGGACAAAGGTTGCATATGGGGTGGCAAATAGAAGTAGGAATTTAATAATTTTACGAAAGAGGGCAAAGAGGAAATATAAATCTAAACCTATTTGCGAGATAATAGAAAATAGAAGCAGTTATTCATAGAAATGTAGTAAAAGTAAGCAAGACTATGATTAATAACCCTTTGAAAAATAGAATTCCACATGGAGAACATATGGAAAAAATATTGAAAAGATTGTTCAAGCTAGAAGGTTAAATAGCAATGAAATTTTCTTTGGGGGAGATTATCTTTACCCATTGTTTGTTTCAAATACTTATTACCAATTATTATAATAAACTGTGGTTTGAACTCTTTTTGGTATAGCAAACAGTGGGCATTAACCAAAAGACTGAACGAGAATAAATGAATTTAAAGAGGAAAGGTTTTTAATCTATCAGTCGTATTTATTAAGCGCTTCCCATGTGCAGAGCACTGCACTAAATGCTTAGGAGAGTAGAGTATAACAGAGTTGGTAGGCAAGTTCTCTGTCCACAGTGAGTTTACGGTCTAGAGGGAGAAACAGACTTTAGTATAAATAGATAAAATACGGATTAGTACATAAGTCCTGTGGGGCTGAGGGAGGGGTGAATAAAGGGTGCAAACCCAAGTGCATTGAAAGGATGAAAGGAAAACTGTGATTTGGGAGGTGCATGAGGCCATCTGCAGTGGGGTGCAGTTGTCCTCTGGTGCAGCTCTTTTGGCGGTGACCCCATGGGCCACTAGATCCCACTCTCACCTCCATACCTGGAGTTGAGAAGGGTACTAGGGAGGAAGGAAAGGTGTTCAAATGGAGAGAGTACAGGCCTGGGAGTCAGGAGGAGCTGGGTTCTAATGCCATTTGTCTGCTGTGCGACCTTGGACAGTCATTTCACTTCTCTGTGCCTCAGTTACCTCATCTGTAAAATGGGGATTAATGCTGTGAGCCCCAGGTAGGATACGGAGTATGTCCAACCTGATTAGCGTGTATCTCCCCCGGCACTTAGAACAGTGCTTGATCCATAGTAAGTGCTTAACAAATGCCATCATTATTTTTTTTATTACCATGGGTCCAAGCTGGGAAGGGGTACGGTGCCCACCCCTGCCCGACAATCATTGACTCCCTGCAGCTACTCTCCACCACCTTCTCCTTACCCCTGAAACATCTGTTTGCCATTCTACTTGAAGGGAATTTCTTTTTGGATCTGCAAACCTCAATCAGATTTTGTTTTTGATGTGTAGCCCTTTCAGTTCATGAAGCATGGTCACCCCTGCACCGGTGCAACTAAGACCTATCATTATTTGTAAACGGTGCAGGGAGGCATCTCCAGCCTGCGTTGGCATTTTCTGCCACATTCCCGTGTGTGGGTAGAATCTTCCCATCATTAGCGTCGATGTTTTAGAATGTGAAGAGCAGCTATATATTCACCATAAGCCTGTTACAATGTTATATTGTTCCATTGTACTCTCCCAAGAGCTTTGCACACAGTAAGAACTCAGTAAATACGATTGAATGAATAAGCTTGGCGAGATCGGTGAATCCAATGTCTACCCTTTTTATAACTGCCCAATTTTTTGTCTAAGTTTTCTTTTTATTCCTCCCAATAACAGTGATAACGGAAGAACCTATAGCAGGGTTATGACTAATGGCGGAAGACGGGATGTTCTGGAGAAAATACATCCACAGAATAGCTATGAATCGGAAATGACTCGACGGCACTCATTAATAATAACCTTTTTTATAATGATAGTGTTTGTTAAGTACTTACTATGTACCAGGCACTGTACTAAGCACTGGAGTGGATTCAAGCAAATCACGTTGGTCACATGGACACAGGAGCCCATGTGAGGCTCACAGTCTCAATCCCCATTTTACAGATGAGGTAACTGTGGCCCAGAGAAGTGAAGTGACTTCCCCAAGGTCATGCAGCAGATAAGTGGCAGAGCTGGGATTAGAACCCATGACCTTATGGCCTATGTTAAGCACTTACTGTGTGCCAGGCACTGTCCTAAGCACTGGGGTAAGATTCAAGATAATCGTTGTATTGTACTCTCCCAAGCACTTAGTACAGTGCTTTGAACATAGGAAGCACTCATTAAATTCCATTGATTGATCGATACAGTCCCTGTCCCACACAGGGCTCGTAGTCTCAATCCCCATTTGGCAGATGAGGTAACTGAGGTCCAGAGAAATGAAGTGACTTGTCCAAGGTCTCACAGCAGACAAGTGGCAGAGACCGAATTAGAACCCAGGTCCTCTGACTCCCAGCCCTTGCTCTTTCCATTAGCCCAGACTGCTTCCCCTCTAGCATTCTGAGGTGCTTTTTAAAAATAAAATTTCATTTTATTTAAAAACAAACGTACTATGCACCTCGAGTAGTACACGGGTATAGATACAGACCATATAGATATGGTCATTGTCCACTGTAGATTATATGTTGCAGAAGAATAAATGAACTTTTAGGAAATGTTGATGTAAATGTAGCCAAAGACCCATAAAGACATAGTTATTTGAACTTGCCCAACTGTTCATCCCAATTAGCATGTAGAATTCTGTCTTTCCTGATATTCCTGTTACTACCCAGTTTTCTCTTTGGAATGGAGCAGCAGCATAGCTCATACATTCTTAGTATAATCGGGACACACCTTTAGCAGTTGGTTTCTCATGTCATATTGCGCAGTAAGCAGTGTTAAAACTTGCTGTAATCAAATCAGAGGGCTTCTGCAGGAATTTGCTGAATACAGTGAAATGGATTCAATATATTTCCACAGCTCTCGTCTATTGTAATCTTTTGGTTCTGCAACACTGAGAGCCAGTTAATTTGTATTAGTCTCAAAGTGATTTTTTTTTTCCTAGAGACACTCTCCTTGCTACTTACTTTCAGAACTTGTGCTTTATTCACTCCGAAAGGGTTCTGGAAAGCCCAGGATAAGTGGAAGATTGGGCAATTAACCAGTTGGTTTGCTCTATTAAGAAAGCCCAAGTGGGTTGTTATTCTGACCCCAGTGTGGATTTTTGGGGCCAGGTTATCCATCTAGACTGTTTATATGGAAAAAGTCCATCAAGCAATACCTAATTTAGCATCACCGTTGGTGGTGCTGTGGCTAAGGACCCACCCATTGTCATTCTAACTGTTTTCTCTGATTGCTTCTGAAATCCTTCCATATTATTTGGAGCAAAGTGATTTTTTTTCCCCTCTTTTTCCTTTTCTCTTTTCTCGAAATTCATCTGAGGCCTATGTCGATCTATATATTTGCCAGCAGAATTGGTATCGTGTTGTTCCTTGGGGAAACTTTTCCATCACTAAGGGAAATGATGAAGTTAACAAGATAACAAGACTAGATACACTTTCTGATGTATTTTGGAGAAAAGTGGAATTCGACACCTAGAAAACTGGAAGAAATATCTGATCTGTACCTAGCCAGGTGGCCCTGCCCTTGCCCTTCTTCCTGATACTGTTCCTATTCTTGTTCCTTTGGCAGGCCCCGCCTCTGCCCCTCTAGCAGTACCGGTTAAGGCCAGATTGACTGGGGAACCCCTGCTCTGTACCTTATTTCAAGGGCCCTGGTGTACAGTCGCTCATGTGAGTTTCTTTGGGCCAAAGAACTCCCAGGATTAGCTCGGAACCTTGTTTGGGGACAGGGAAGTAAAAGGCTTCCACTTCTCTTCACTAGGCTCATAAATCTTTTACCACAACTTTCCAGTTTGACCCCGTTCCAAGTTGTTGACCCCTTAATCTGATCTTGGTCCCTGACCCTCATTCATTCAGTCATTCAATCATATTTACTGAGTGTTATTGAGTGCTTACTGTGTGCAGAGCACTGTACTAAGTGCTTGGGAAAGTACCATACAACAATAAACGGACACATTCCCTTCCCACAACGAGCTTACAGTCTAAACTAGCTACGTCTCTTTTCCTCTTTCAGATGTGCTGACAGCTCCAGGCTCTCAGGCTCTCAGCCCTGGCCTTCCTTCCCCCAGCCTTTCTCCCCCATAGCTTTTCCTTCTCCTCTCAGTCATTCAGTAAATAATGATAATAGTTGTCATATTTGTTAAGCACTTACTCTGTGCCAACCACTGTTCTAAGCACTGGGGTAGATACAAGATAATCAGATTGGACATAGTCCCTGTCCCACACGGGGCTCACAGTTTTAATCCCCATTTAACAGATGAGGCAAATGAGGCCCAGACAAGTAAAGTGACTTATCCAAGGTTACACAGCAGACAAGTGGAGGAGCTGGGAATAGAACCTATGTCCTCTGACTCTCACGCCCGTGCTCTTTCCACTAGCCACGCTGCTAAGGCGGTGAGTGGTACTTATTGAGCATTTCCTGTTGCAGTCAGTCAGTTGTATTTATTCAGTGCTTACTTTGTGCAGAGCACTGTACTAAGCACTTGGGAGAGTACGATGTAAAAATATAACAGATACATTCACTGCCCACAACGAGCTTACAATCTAAAGACTGCATAGAGCACTGCACAGAGACTACAGAGCACTGTACCAAACATTTGGGAGAGTACCATGTAACAGAGTTAGGTGACACATTCCTTCCCCTAAAGGAGCTGACGATCTAGAGGGGAAGACCGATATTGAAATATAAATATGGGCATATGTGCTTTCGGACTGAGTGGGGGTGAATATCAAGTGCTTAAAGGGTACAGATCAAGTGCGTAGAGGACATAGGGAGAGGGAGTGGGGAAAATTAGGGCTGAGTCGGGGAAGACCTCTTGGAGATGTGATTTTATTAAGGCTTTGGAGATGGGGAGAATGGTGGTATATGAAGGGAGAGGGAGTTCCTGGCGGAATGCATATGTGGCTTAAAAAAAATCCCTAAAGAGTGCATCAACACTCTCTTCTGCATTGTGTGCCTGTGAAGATAGTTGTTTGCTCTATTAATGCTTCCCCCGCGAATAGGTTTTTTCTGTTTTCAAGACTCTTGACATCCCAGTCTTTACAAAAACTTTGTTCAAGGAGAGAAACCCTCTCAGTTGCAATTTATTGGTATGTTTCTCGCAGCGATCTCCCAACAGTCCACTGATATTTCACATTGTTTGACTACATTCTTCACTGTGTCTTTAAATTGTTTATTCTGCCCTCCTGACTTGGGTGTGTTACTTCAGTTACTCATTCAGCAGCTGCTTGGGTATTCTGTTATCATCCTTTCTCTGCACATGTCCTGCCCAGGGAAGGTGTAGTGCCGTGAACGTTGCCTCAGTGCCTGTGAGCAGATTACGGTCCATTATCTCATCAGTAAGCTTGTCTTGCCATTTGATGCTGTGTCTCTCATGAAACTGCTCAAGACGTGGGATGTGTTTTATGTAATAGATCTAGGGTTCGCAGGCATATAAAATGGTGGATACCACAGTAGTTTTATAAACAGTAGTACTACTGGTCTACAGTACTACGGTACTACAGTAGTTGAAGCAGCGTGGCTCAGTGGAAAGAGCCCGGGCTTGGGAGTAAGAGGTCATGGGTTCGAATTCTGGTTCTGCCACTTGTCAGCTGTGTGATTGTGGGCAAGTCACTTCACTTCTCGGTGCCTCAGTTACCTCATCTGTAAAATGGGGATTAAGTGGGAGCCTCACGTGGGACAACCTGATGACCCTGTATCTACACCAGCACTTAGAACAGTGCTCTGCACATAATAAGCGCTTAACAAATACCAACATTATTATAAACCTAAATTTGGGCATCGCTTAGTGCTTACAAAACCAATCTGCCAATCTGTCAAAACCTATGCTGGTTCTACTTCTTTGTCTATCTGTGTGTAGCTGGATAGAATAATAATAATAATGTTTTTGTAATGTAATGTAATGTATTTGTTAAGTGCTTACTATGTGCAAAGCACTGTTCTAAGCACTAGGGGATACAAGGTGATCAGGTTGTCCCACATGAGGCTCCCAGTTTTAATCCCCATTTTACAGATGAGTTAACTGAGGCACAGAGAAGTTAAGTGACTTGCCCAAAGCCACACAGCTGGCAAGCAGCGGACCTGGGTCTAGAACCCATGACCTCTGACTCCCAAGCCCGGGCTCTTTCCACTGAGCCACGCTGCTTCTCAGGACCCTTTGATAGCATTAAGCTCTTTGTTACCAGTGAGAATCTCTGCATCCCTCAATTCATACTTCTAGTCCAAGGAGGGTTAACCAGAGATTTATGGGTCAAATCTCACTTTTAGATTTGGACAGTCAAACCTCCTACCTTTTTATTCATTCCCATTATTCCCCATTGATTCTCTTTGGTCACCTGTTCTACAACAAATCCCTACTCCAAAAGCTCTACTCTACTCAGATTGATGGCGCTGGTAGCTTCTTCCACTGTTTAGTTCCTTCTTCCTGCCTTTGTTAGCAGTGAAGATCAGAAGACACGATATTCATCTGGCCTAGCACACTGGCCAAGTATGACATGTTTTTGGGATTCCCTATCAGAAATGGCAGGAGGGCAGAGCAAAACCATCACTGGTGGTTATATGCTTTAGAAAGCTTCCTTTCAAGGAAGTTGCCCTTTTGACATAAGGCCTTGCAATGGGAACAAACTGGTATTTTCCCTCTTGTACTGAGTGGATAAACCTGAAGAACTCATAGGACCTGATAGATTTGGATTTGAAGGAGTGGCAGGGGCTAGGGTTCTCATTTATATTTTCTTTGTGTTCATTCCCTGCAAGATTTATAAGGGTTTCTATGGAAAACAAAATTAAGCTGCCTGTTAAATTTGTGAAAAGAGAAAGATGTTTTAGAATAATTTTTTGGATGGCCCTCACATATTTTTGTCACTTTTTTCCAGTTAGGTTTTCTTTTTTTAATCTGTGGTAAATTTACAAGGGCACCAGTTTATTGGAAAGTGTAGATGATGTCGATTATCACCCACACTACCTTTGAACCTTATCCCGTGAATTGCCTTGGTTTGGTTTGCACTAAGGAGGAAGGAGAATGTGCTCCTATTAATTGAACTGTTTAGTATTTTGGTTTATAATATGAAATTCAATCACTCAGTAATATTTATTGGGTGCTCTTTCTTTGTAGAGCACTGTATTAAGTACTTGGAAGATAGAATTAGTAGACATGATCTCTGCCTTCAAAGAGAATACAGTCTACTGGGAGAAACTGTGATTAAAATGAATTACAGAGAGGGGATAACAACAGCTTAAATATCTGTAAATAAGCACTCCCAGGTGAGAGTGAGGGGGCGGGGGAACTGAGGAGGAACGAAATACTTAGATGATGTGAAAGTAGTGAAGTGGCAGTAGTGAGGGAAATAAGAAGGAGAGATGAGATTTCCTGAAAGAGATGTGGATTCAGAAGGCCTTTGAGGATGGGGAGAGCAGTGGTCTATAGGAAGGGGTAGGGGATTCCAGTCAGAAGGGAGAAGGTGAGAGGCGAGAGAGAACAAGACACTGTGACTAGGTCGGTTTAAGAGGAATGAAGCATGTGAACTGGGGCGTAGTGGGAGGGCAATGAGGATTAGTGGGGAGAAAGCTGAGTGAGTCCCTTAAAGCCAAGCATCGGGACTTTGGGGTTTTTTTTTTTTTTTGTAGAGAGGAATGAACGACTTCTGGAGGTTTTTGAGCAGGAGGAAATTGTGCACAAAGTGATGTTTTAGAAAAATGATCCAGGCAGAGATATTTGCAAGGTAGCTGAAGCAGTAGTCAAGATAGAATATGAAAAGTATTTGGACTGGTGTGTGGCGGTTTCAGTAGAGAAGAAGAGGTAGATTCTGGAGATGTGAGGAAAGAACAAAAAGGATTTGGTGACGGAGTATGGAAGAGATTGAAGGAGAGGAGTCAAGGATAATGTCAAAGGTTGCCTGTTTCAGAGGTGGGTCAGGATGATGATGTTGTCAACAGGAATGGGAAAATTAGGAGGAGTGGATTTGGGAAGATGAGGAGGTCAGTTTTGGCCATATTGAGCTTGAGATGCCAGCGGGATGTAATGGTAATAATGATGGTATTTGTGAAGCGCTTACTATGTGCAAAGCACTGTTCTAAGCAATATCCTTGAAGAGATGTCGTGGAGGCAGGAGATGCAAGATGGAGGGAAGTTGGGGCTAGTGAGGTAGATTTAGGAGTCATCTGCATAGAGATGGTACTTGAATCCATGAGAGGAGATAAACTCACCGAGGATGTAGCGGTAGGTTGAGAATAGAAGGGGACAGAGAACAGAGCCTTGACAAAGACCCACAGTCAAGCGATGGGAAACAGAGGGAGAGCTGGTGAAAGAGATGAAGAAGGGCTGGCCAGGGATGTAGGACAACCAGGAGAGGACTGACTCTGTCAGAGAAATGAAGGTTTTACAGCGTTTAGGAGAGCAGAGTGGCCTAATGGAAAGGGCACAGGCTTGGGAGAAAGAGGACCTGTGTTCAAAGCCTGGCTCCACCACTTATAGGCTCTGTGACCTTAAGCAAGTCACTTAACTTCTCTGTGCTTCAATTCCCTCATCTGCAAAATGGTGTTTCAATACCTGCGCCTCCCTCCTACTTAGAATGTGAGACCCATGTGGGATCTGATTATCATGCACCTATCCCAGTGCTTAGTACAGTGCAGGGCACATAGTAAAGAGCTTAATAGCACAATCATTGTTATTATTGTTATTCATTCATTCAATAGTATTTATTGAGCGCTTACTATGTGCAGAGCACTGTACTAAGCACTTGGAATTATCATTATTATATAGGAGAAAAGGTTCATTCATTCATTCAATAGTATTTATTGAGCGCTTACTATGTGCAGAGCACTGTACTAAGCGCTTGGAATGAACAAGTCGGCAACAGATAGAGACAGTCCCTGCCGTTTGACGGGCTTACGGTCTAATCGGGGGAGGCGGACAGACAAGAACAATGGCACTAAATAGAGTCAAGGGGAAGAAAAGGTGATCTACAGGGTCTAAAGCTGCCAAGACCTCATGGAGGATTAGGATGGAGAAGGTAGAGACAAGGTTATCAAGTTGGATGCAGTCCCCATGCTCTCAGTCTTAATCCCCATTTTACAGATGAGGTAAATGAGGCACATAATAGTTAAGTTCATTCAATCGTACTTATCAAACATTTGCTGCATGCAGAGCTCTGTACTAAGCACCTCGGAGACTAGAATACAACAATAAACAGACACATTTCCTGCCCACAGCGAGCTGGCAGTCTAGAAGGGGGGAGACAGACATGAATACAAATAAATAAAATTACAGAGCTGTGCATAAGTGCTATAGGCCTGGAAAGGTGGGAAGAGCAAAGGGAATAAGTCAGGGCAAGGCAGAAGGGAGTGAGAGATGAGGAAAGGTGGGGCTTAGTCTGGGAAGACCTCTTGGAGGAGTTGTGTCCTCAATAAGGTTTTGAACAGCGGGGAGAGAGAGTAACCGTCAAAGGGCAGGGACCGTCTCTAACTGTTACCGATTTGTACATTCCAAGCGCTTAGTACAGTGCTCTGCACATAGTAAGCGCTCAATAAATACTATTGAATGAATGAATGAATGATCTGTTGGATTTGAGGAGGGAGGGAGTTCCAGGCCAGAGGCAGGACTTGGGCCTTTGGGAGAAGAAGTGCCTTCAGTGTGGCTTTGAGAGGGGGGAGAGTAATTGTCTGTCCGATAAGAGGAGGGAGGGTGTTCCAGGCCACAGGTAGGACGAGGGCGAGGTAACTGGTGAGGTAGATGAGATCGAGGCACAGTGAAAAGGTTCGCATTAGAGGAGTGAAGCATGTGGGCCAGATTGTAGGAGAGCAGCGAGGTGAGGTAGGAGGGGGCAAGGTGATTGACTGCTTTAAAGCCACTGGGAGGAGTTTCTGTTTGATGAGGAGATTGGATGGGCAAGCAGGGGGTGATTAAAGGGTGTATGGGGTCATGATGAAGGGCAAAAACCTTAAAGGCCACAGCATTTAGACCTGGAAGCTGGAATGTCAGTGATTTCCAGCATATAGTACTGCGTAGCCATGGCTTTCAGCATGCGGTCCTTTCTGAGGTTTTGAAAACTCACTCTTGCTGATGGCACTAAATCCTGTTGGTCCCACCTTCATAACATCGCTAAAATCTGCCCTTTCCTCTCCATCTAAACTGCTACCACATTAATACTATCACTCATCCTATCCTGCCTGGATTACTTCATCAGCCTCCTTACTGATCTCCCAGCCTCCCGTCTCTCCCCACTCAAGTCAATATTTCACCCTGCTGTCTGGATCACTTTTCTACAAAAATGTTCAGAACATGTCACCCCGCTCTTCAAAAAGCCCCAGGGGTTGCCCATCCACCTCCACATCCAACAAAAGCTCCTCAGCATTGGATTTAAAGCACTCCACCACCTTGCCCCCTCCTACATCAGCCCGCTACTCTCCTACTACAACCAAGCCTGCACACTTCTCTCCTCTAATGCTAACCTCACTGTGCCTCGATCTCCCTGTCTCGCCGCTGACCCCTCATCCACATCCTGCCTCCTCAGTTCCAAAAGACATTTACTCGCCCCACTTCAAAGCCTTATTAAAGGCACATGTCTTCCAAGATTCCTTCCCAGACTAAGCCCCACCTTTCCTCATCTCCCGCTCCCCTCTGCATCGCCCTGACTTGCTCCCTTTGTTCTTCCTTGCTCCCAGCCCCATAGCACTTACGTCCATATCTGTAATTTATTTATTTGTATCGATGTCTGTCTCCTCGCCTCTAGAATGTAAACTCATTGCGTGCAGAGAATGTGTCTGTTTATTATTGTATTGTACTCTCCAAAGCATTTAGTACACTGCTCTGCACACAGTAAGCACTCAATAAATACGATTGAATGAATGCATAGTAATAATAATTATGGTATTTTTTAAGTGGTTACTATGTGCCAAGCACTGCTATAAGCGCTGGGGTAGATACAAGGTAATCGGTTGTCTCACGTGAGGCTCACAGTCTTAACCCCCATTTTACACATGAAGTAGCTGAGGAACAGAGAAGTTAAATGACTCGTCCAAAGTCACACAGCTGATGTGGCAGAACCAGAATTAGAACCCACAACCTCTGACTCCCAAGCCCGTGCCCTTGACACTGAGCCACACAGCTTCTCTGCATGAAAGAAGGTTCTCTCAACATGGTTCCTGGTTGTTCCGGGTGGGAGTGAGAGGAAGCATCGTTTCAGCATGGAGTCTCAGGACAGGACTGCAGTTCTTGGCGAAGTTTCAGGTGGGCAGTCAGGCAGTGCCAGGAGAGCGCAGCCAGAGAGGTTGGGTCTGGTTGTTTCTGGTGGTGGCAGGTGGAGGTGGAAATTTCCTACAACATTCACACAATTCTGTTATTATAGAGTGAAAAGAGTGGGGTGGGCAGAATAGGGTAAAGCCAGTAAAATGAAAGTAGCAGAAGAAAATATATTCTTGTGGCTAAATATAGAATTAAAATATAGCTGATCTTCCCCCTGAATATGTTCAAAGCCTCAGGCATTATTCTAGAGCATCATCAACTAATCAGTCATTAATATGCAAATTAACTGGTGTGATGGCAGGGGAGACTTTTTTATAATGGTATGAGAGCTGCAAGCTACCGCTTCTAGGCTTGGTGCTTAATCCATTCCTGAGATTGTACTAAAAATAGCTCTGGCCAAGGCTAGATTAGCCCTGGTACAAAGAAGCAACTCCTGCATCTCCTAAGAGCTCCTAGTTCCAGCACAATCTCTGTCAGGGAGGTGCGAGTCTCCTCAGGCCAAGGTTACTTCCTCCGTGTTCTACCTAGTTCAGGGTCATTTACGGCAGTGCAGTAGAAGTAAGAGGATTTCTGTTCCGCAAACCCCTTCTTTCCCTCTTCCCTCCCTGGACTCTCGTCACTGGCCCTGAGAGGCCCTCCCCCGGCCCTCCCACCCAGTTTGGCCTTTCTCCAACTAATGGCATTCAAAAGCGATTTTGAATGCAGGACCTAAGCCAAGTAGGGAACAGTCAGCTGGACTTCCTAGGCTCCAGGGTCTCCAGCTGCAGCCTAACCAAACAACCATCAGGGCCAGCTTCAGATCTTTGGCTAACAAGAGGCACGTACACGCAGCCTAATACAGTGACGTCACATGCGAAGTTTTGAGGAAGGCATGAGAAGAGCATCCTCCACCGTAAGCGCCCTGCGGGCAAGGAACGTGTCTACCAACTCTCTTATACTGTACCTCCCAAGCACTTAATACAGCACTCTGTGCACAGTAACGGCTCAATAAGTAAGATTGATCGATTGATTGTTACCCCCTGCTGCTATGCAAATGCTATGACCTCCCCTCAACTGAGTAGTTCAATCCATTGAGCGCTTTTTGTGAGCAGATCACTATGCATTTGAACCGGTAGACATGTTCCTTGCCCACAGGGAGCTTACAATCTAGAAGGGGAGACCGACATTAAAATAAATATTGGAGATGTACATAAATAAGTGGTATGGGGCTGGCTGAGGGTGGGGTGAATATCAAGGGCTTAAAGGATGCAGAACCAAATGTTTGGGTGATGCAGAAAGGGGAGGGGGAAAGAGGGCTTATAGGGAAGATCTCTTGGAGGAGATCTGATTTTAATAAGGCTTTGAAGATGGGAAGACTGGTGGTCTGTCACACGTGAAGGGGTGGGAGTTTGTGGCCAGAGGGAGGACATAGGCAAAGGGTTGGTGTCAAGATGGACAAGATGGAGGTACAGTGACTAGGCTGGCATTAGATGAGTGAAGTGTGTGGACTTGGTTGTAGTAGGTAGTCGGTGAGGTAAGGTAGGAGGGGGCGAGCCGATTGAGCACCTTAAAGCCGGAGGAAAAGAGTTTCTGTTTGATGCAGAGGTGGGCAGGAAACCACTGGAGATTCCTGAGAAGTGGGGAGATGTGGACTGAATGATTTTTAGGAAAATGATCTGATCAACGGAGTGGATTGGAGTGGGGAGAGACAGGAGACAGGAAAATCAGCAAGGAGGCTGATGCAGTAGTGGACAGGATATGATACGTGCTAAAGTTTAACTTGGGAACTCTGAATTCTATCCTCTCAATCCACCACCTTCTCTTTGAGAGGGGCAGTATGACAGGTATCTTTTTGCTTGGCACCCTGAGGCAGTTGCTTACCTTATTTACTGCCTGAAGCTGGCCCTGACTGCCAAGATATTATTTTAATATCTTGCTCTAAAAATTCCCATCTCTGATGCATTGCCTATACCCCTCCCTCTGTCTAGAACTCCTTCCCCCTTCAAATCCATCTGATCACATCCTTCCCCATCTTTAAAGCTCTCTTGAAAACTCATCTTCTTGAGGAGGCATTCTGGTAATGTCTCTGCATCAAGCAGATACTCCTTAACCAGTGGCTTTAAAGCATTCGATCTCCTTGCCCTCACTGATTTCCTACTGCAACCCAGCACGCTCACTTCACTCCTCTAAATGCCTACTCACTACACCTCGATCTTGTCTATCTCGCCACTGACCCCATCGCTCATGTCCTGTCTCTGACCTGGAACTGCCTCTCCCTTCATACCCAACAGACCATCACTCTCCCCACCTTCCAAACCTTTTAAAAGCAC
Organism: Ornithorhynchus anatinus; assembly: GCF_004115215.2. Classification (NCBI taxonomy): domain Eukaryota; kingdom Metazoa; phylum Chordata; class Mammalia; order Monotremata; family Ornithorhynchidae; genus Ornithorhynchus; species Ornithorhynchus anatinus. Next base: position 11,169,499 of record NC_041732.1, on the reverse strand, counting down.
ATCTCCTCTGAGAGGCTTTCCTCTACGAAGCGCTTGGGAGGATACAACTCAGTTGGTCGGCATGTTCTTTGCCCAAAGGAGTTTACAGTCAAGAGGATGAAAAAGACTTTAAAATAAAATGCAGATATGTACAGAAATGCTGTGGGACTGAGGGTGGGGTGCTAAAAGTGTATAGTTCCAAGTGCTGAGGCTGTGCAAGAGGGAATGGGGGGAATGAGGGCTTAGTTGGGGAAATCCTCTTTTTTTTTAATGGTATTTAGGAACTTAGTAAACGCTGGGGAAGATACAAGGGAATTTGGTTGGACACAGTCCCTGTTCTGCCTGGGGCTTACAGTCTATAATAATAATAATAATGTTGGTATTTGTTAAGCGCTTACTATGTACAGAGCGCTGTTCTAAGCGCTGGGGTAGACATAGGGGAATCAGGTTGTCCCACCTGGGGCTCACAGTCTTCATCCCCATTTTACAGATGAGGGAACTGAGGCACAGAGAAGTTAAGTGACTTGCCCACAGTCACACAGCCGACAAGTGGCAGAGCTGGGATTTGAACTCATGAGCCCTGACTCCAAAGCCCATGCTCTTTCCACTGAGCCACGCTGCTTCTCCTAAGTCTAAGTCTAAGCAGGAAGGAGAACTGAACTGAGAAGCATTCATTCAATCGTATTTATTGAGCATTACTTTGTGCAGAGCACTGTACTAAACACTTCAGGGAGTACAATACAACAATAAGCAATCACATTCCCTGCCCATGATGAGCTTTCAGTCTAGAGGAGGAGAGACACATCAATACAAATAAATAAAATTACAGATATGTAATAAGCTCTGTGGGGCTGGGAGGGGAGAACAGCAAAGGGAGCAAGTCAGGGTGATGCAGAAGGGAGTGGGGAATGTGATGAGGAAAAATGGGAAGGCCTCTGGAGGAGATGCATCCTCAAAAAGGCTTTGAACGGGGGGAGAGTAATTATCTGTTGGATTTGAGGAGAGAGGGCGTTCCAGGCCAGAGACAGGACAATGGTTAAGAGTTGGCAGTGAGATAGGCAAGACTGAGGCATAGTGAGAAGGTTAGCGCTAGAGGAGCGAAGAGTGCGGGCTGGGTTATAGGAGAGAAGTGAGGTGAAGTAGGAGGGGACAAGGTAGTGAAGTACTTTAAAGCCAATGGTGAGAAGTTTTTGTTTGATGCGGAGGTGAATGGGCAACCACTGTAGTTTTCTGAGGAGTGGGGTGATGTGTCCTAAATTTTTCTCCAGAAATATGATCTGGGCAGCAGAGTGAAGTATGGACAGCAGTGTGGAGAGACAGGAAGCGGGCAGGTCAGCAAGGAGTCTGATGCAGTAATCCAGGTGGGATAGGATAAGTGATTGCGTTAATGTGTTAGCAGTTTGGATGGAGAGGAAAGGATGGCCTTTAGCAATGTGAAGGTGGGACCGGCAGGATTTAGTATTGGATTGAATATATTGGTTGAATGCTAGAGAGGAGTCAAGGGTAATGCCGAGGTTACGAGCTTGTGAGACAGGAAGGATGGTGGTGCCGTCTACAGAGATGGGAAAGTCAAGGGGGAGGACAGGGTTTCGGTGGGAAGATAAGGAACTCTGTTTTGGACATGTTAAGTTTGAGGTGACAGGAGGACATCCAAGTAGAGAGATCTTCAAGGCAGGAGGAGATTTGAGACTGGAGAGAGGGAGGGAGATCAGACTGGAAACATAGATTTGGGTATCATCAGCATAGAGGTGGTAGTTGAAGCCATGGGAGTGAATGAGTTCTCCAAGGGAGTCGATGGAGAATAAAAGGGGACCCAGAACTGATCCTTGAGGAACCTCCACAGTTAGGGGATGAGAGGCACAGGAGGAACCAATGAAGGAGACTGAGAATGGGTGGCCAGAGACATAACATGAGAGAGAAGCAGTGTGGCCTAGTGGAAAGAACAAGGGCCTGGGAGTCGGAGGACTTGGGTTCTAATCCTGACTCTGCCAACTGCTGGCTGTGTGACCTTGGTCAAGTCACTTCACTTCCCTGGGCTTCAGTTCCCTCAACTGCAAAATGGGGATTAAATACCTGTTCTCCCTCCTCAGACTGTTAGCCCTGTGTGGGACAGGACTGTGTCTGACCAATTTAACTTGTACCTACCCTAGTACTTAGAACAGTGTTCGACACATAGTAAATGTTTAACAAATACCATAAAAGGAAACAAAAACCGAGGCACAAGAGAAGTTAAGTGACTTGCCCAAGCAAGCACTTGGCAGAGCCTGGATTAGAATCCGAGTCCTCTGACTTGCAGGCTCATGGTCTTTCCACTAGGACATGCTGCTGCTTCTTCACTTGGAGATGTGATGTCAAATAAGAATTTGAAGGTGGGGAGAGTGGTTATATTAGAAGCGGGAGAAAGTTCCAGGCCAGAAGGAGGAGTGAACATGGGGCCTACTGCTTTCAAACATTCTCATGTATCCTCCCTTCTAAAAAAAAAAAACTTCTCTTGACCCCACTGCTTCTTCCAGTTATTGCCTCATCTCCCTCCTGAACGAGTTGTCTACACCTACTGCATCCACTTCCTCTCCTCCAATTATCTCTTTAACCCCCTCCAATCTGGCTTCCACTCCTTTCGCTCCACTGAATGACCACCTCTATGGTCACCAATGACCTCAACTCCATCCCAATAGTCCTTCACCTCCCAGCTGCCTTTGACCTGAATGACCCCCTTTTCCCTGAAATATTATTGAAGCTTGGCTCCACTGGCACTGGCCTCATAACTCTGTATCCACTCCACCTTAGTTTGTTTTGCAGGATTCTCCTCTGCCTCCCACTCTCTAATAATAATAATTGTGGTATTTGTTAAGCTCTTACTAGGTGCAGGCACTGTACTAAACGCTGGGGTGGATACAAGGAAATAGGGTTGGACACAATCCCTGTCCCATAAGGGGCTCACAGTCTAAATCCCCATTTTACAGGTGAGGTAACTGAGGCACACAGAAGTGAAGTCACTTGCCCAAGATCACACAGCAAAATGGCGGAGTCAGGATTAGAACCCATTACCTTCTGACTTCCAAGCCCGTGCTCTATCCATTACACCATGCTGCTCTAATTGTCAGTTCTGGGTCCTCATTTATTCTCCAGCTGAACCCTTCCCCTTGGAGAATTCATTCATTCCTCCAGCTTCCACTCTCATTTCTACATGGATGATTCCCAAATCTACCTTTCCAGCACTGAGGTCTCTCCTTCTATAAAATCTCGTGTTTCCTCCTGCCTTCAGGATATCTCAACATGGATGTTCCAACCCCACCTCAAACTTAACATGTCCAAAACAGAACTCTGTATCCATACCCTATCCTCCCCCTGTCTTACCCATCACTGTAGACAATAGAAATATGCTCCCTGACTCACAAGGCCATAACCTTTTTTTTAAATGGTATTTGTTTAGCGCTTACTATATACCAGGCATTGTACTAAGCACTGGGATGAGTACAGGCTAATCAGGTTGGACACAATTCCTGTCCCACATGCGGCTCACAGTTTTAACCTTGCCATTATCCTCATTTCTTCTCTCTCCTTCAATGCACATATTCAATCTGTCACAAAATCCCACCAGTTCTACCTTCACAGCATCGCTGAAATCCACCCTTTCCTCTCCATACAAACTGCTACTAGGCCAGTCCAAGCACTCAACATTTCCCGCCTTGACTACTGCCTCAGCCTCCTTGCTGACCTCCCTGCTTCCTGTCACTCTCCAGACCAGTCCTTATTTCACTCCGCTGCTTGGAGCATCATTCTAAAAAACTGCTCAATCCGTGTCTCCCCACTCCTCAAGAACCATAGAGCTGGTTTGGAAGTAAGGCTGGAGATTAATAGGCCCCATTCTGTCACTCGAAAACAATGGTTGAAACACACTTGATAATTTCAGGTCCAGCCCAACTCAGGCCAAATTCCTACAACCTCCCCTTCTAGGCTGTAGGCTTGTTATGGGCAGGGAATGTGTCTGTTGTCATAATGTACTCTCCCAGGTGCTTAGTGGAGTGCTCTGCACACAATAAGCGCTCAATAAAGATGATTGACTAAAGTATCCACAGTCTTCACATAAATTGGAACGGTCATGAAAATTTGGCTGCCGTCCTACCTCTCGATGGAAGTCGTAGTTCTAGCTAGTTGTGGCTAGCACTGCAACTCAGGCAAAAACGTTACGGCAACCGGCTGCCAAGGTCGTCAGAAAAGCAGCAGGTGAGGAGAACCAGGGCCAAGAGGCAGCTTCCCTACTGCTCTCCTGTTACCTTCATGTTTCCCGCTGACTGGCTATGATGACATTTCCTCTGCAGCATCCAGGGAGCAGCTAGAGGTCACAGAGGAAGTGACATTGACAGGAGAGCGCTGGGAAAGGCTGTATCGTGTCTGCAGTTTCTCTTCACTAGTTGCTCTTCTGATGCTGTCACCCTCTTCTGTTGATGACTCAGTAGGCAAGGTTACCTACTCTGATCATCATTTTCCCGGTGAGAACTCTGACGTCAAACTCTCTGACGCTCTCTCTGACGCTCTCTCTGCTTCTGGCTCCAGCTCTCCCTGCCTGCCTTTTTGGCTATGGCCCAACACCAGGACTTAATTTATCCCAGGGGAGATGCTGCAAGCCAACACCTTTCTTTGGGTCTGGGTGACTGAAATGTCCCCTTGCGGGGCTGGAGAATAGGGTTGGTGGGGCCAGTTGGGAGAAGTCGGGAAGAATTCCATTCCTCATCATCCACCTGTTGTGCCATTATGCAGGTTTTCCTTACTCTACACAAGTGGCATTTCACCGGAGAACAGCTAGCTTGTCAAAGTTTATCCAAGAAGTTCTAGAGCCCATTTCAAAACCTGCCAGGTCTCCAGAATAAGCCCCCAGGCTGAGGCCTTACTTAGTAAGGATCCCCCCAATTTAAACACGGTCCAAACAACTTCCTACTGTGAGGTCCTGAAGATATGGTCAAATTAAACTCCCACCTCTGATTATTTTTAGCAGTAGGAGTCTTAGCAGCCAAATGTAGAGAAAGCAGATGGAGTAACCTCCAAGCAGAGTCATTTTGTCTCTGGAGCTCCCCGTGACTAAAAATAGCCACGGTGACTCAGGAATAGATAGTCCAGGGCCTAGAGGTGACAGAGCAGCCTAAGGTCAATCAAATCAAACAATAGTATTAACCAAAACCCTACTGTAAGCAGGGTTTTATACTAAATACCTGAGACCGTACAATCACGTTAGACAGAGTCTCTGCCCTCAAGTGGCACATAGAAACAAAATGATGCACAGACAGAAGAAGAGAAAGGAAAGCCGGATGTTTTTGAATAAGCATGTAAGTTGTAGGGTATATAAGAAAATGTGTACAGAAGTGCTAGTGGTGGATGTGAATGTCTAAACCTGAAGTTGGCACAGACATGGAAGTTTGGGGAAATGACCTTGGGAGAAGAAAAATTAATTGAGGAAGGCCCAGGGTGGGAAGCATGATTTTGGAAGGGCTTTTTAAGATGTGGGAGAGTGGTGATCAGATCAAGGTGATCAAGGTTAACTTGAGAGGAAAAAAAGAGTGTGAGCTGGGATAAAGTGGGACAAGAGAGTGGAGGAGTAAGAGAAAGCTGATGGAGTGTTTTAAAGTATAACTTATCAGTAGTTTCCACTTGATGTATAGAGGAATGGGTAAAGGAGAAGCAGCATGGCTCAGGAGAAGCAGCATGGCTCAGTGGAAAGAGCATGGGCTTTGGAGTCAGAGGTCATGGGTTCAAATCCCGGCTCTGCCGCTTGTCAGCTGTGTGACTGTGGGCAAGTCACTTAACTTTTCTGTGCCTCAGTTCCCTCATCTGTAAAATGGGGATTAAGACTGTGAGCCCCACGTGGGACAACCTGATTGCCCTGTGTCTACCCCAGCGCTTAGAACAGTGCTCTGCACATAGTAAGCGCTTAACAAATACCAACATTATTATTATTATTATTATTATTATTAAAGCTTGAAGGTTTGTGAAGAAAGGGGAAGTATGTGCAGAACAGTATTTTAGAAAAATGATCTGAGCAGTCAAGTGAAGTCTCTCCAGGAGAACTGGAGGGAAAGGAGATCAGTGGGGAGGTCTATAGAGTGGTTAAACCAGGATATGAAAAGCGTGTGAACCAGAGAAATGGTTATTTGGATGAAGAGGAAGGAGTAGATAAGGAAATGAGGTGGAATGAAAACTGACAGGATTTAGCAGCAGAGTCCATATGACAGTTGAAAGTGAGGGAAGAGTTAAGGAGAATGCCAAGGTTGTGGACTTCAGGGAGGGGAACGATGGTGGTGGTGTCAACTGTGATAGGAAAGTAGAGGAAAGATGAGAAAAGATGTTTTAGACATATTGAGCTGAAGGTGCTGGTAGGACATCCCTTTAGAGATGGCCTGGAGCAGGAGGAGATGTGAGAATGCGGAGGAGGTGAGAGGTAGGGACTGAGAGGGAATATGGCAATCATCCGCATAGAGGTGGTAACTGAAGCCATGGTAGCTGATGAACTTCCCAAAGGGATGAGTGTAAATTGAGAATTAGAATAAATAAATAATTAGAATAAATAATCATGGTATTTAAGCGCTTAGCTTTGTGCCAAGCACCATACTAAGCAGTGGGGTGAATACAACCAAACTGGGTTGGACACAGTCACTGTCCCACTTGGGGCTCACAGTTTCAATCCCCATGTTACAGATGAGGTAACTGAGGCACAGAGAAGTAAAGTGACTTGCCCAAGTTCGCTCAGCAGACAAGTGGCAGAGTGGGGATTAGAACTCATGACCTTCTGACTCCCAGGCCTGTGCTCTATTCACTCGCCAGTCTGCTTCTGTAAAATAGGTTCTAATCCCATTTCACCACTGGTCTGCTGTGTGGCCTGGGGAAAGTCATTTAATTTCTCTATGCCTCAGTTCCCTCTTCTGTAAAATGGGTATTAAGGCTTTGAGCCCCATGTGAGCCCCTCTGCTTGGAGGTTACTCCATCTGCTTTCTCTACATTTGGCTGCTAAGACTCCTACTGCTAAAAATAGAGGTGGGAGTTTAATTTGGTGGGTAGATGTGTTCTCAGCTCACAACAAACTCACAGTCTAGAAGGGGAGATAGGCATTAATATAAATAAATAAATCATAGATATAAGACTTACATTCCCCAGCCCTCAAGGACCTGACAATGTAATAGGAGAGACAAATAGACAAAAATGATGTACAAAAAGTGGGAATAAAATGTAGAACAAGGTTTTATTTTTAGTGGTATTCGTTAAGCTCTTCCTGTGCGCCAGGCACTGTTCTAAGCACTGGGGTAGATACAAGATAATCAGGTTGGACCCAGTTCCTGTCCAACATGGGGCTCACAATCTTAGTCCTCATTTTACAGATGAAGCCCCTGAAGTACAGAGAAGTTGTGACTTGCCCAAAGTCACACAGCAGAGAAGCGGCAGAGTTGGGCCTAGAACCCAAGTCCTTCTGACTCCCAAACCTGTCCTCTATCCACTAGGGAACACTGCTTCGAGGATATAACAAAAAGTAATACAAATAGGTCAGGACAAAATGGATTAAATAATTTAATATAAAAATCAATAAACCTATGTATGTAAGTGCTAAGAGTGGCTGTTCAGCTGACTTGACTAGGATGTTATGAGGTAATTGGGAGGAGGTAGGGTTTTAGAAGGGCTTTGAAAATGGAGGGGTGACTTGGTGGATTTAGATTGGATGGGAGACTCAGTCCTGGGAAACAGTGTGAGAGAATAATGACAGTAGCAATAATCATAATACTTGTTAAGTGCTTACTAAGTGCCAAGCACTGTTCTAAGCACTGGGGTAGATACAAATTAATCAGACTGTACATAGTCCCTGACCTACATGAGGCTCACACTCTTATCCCCAATTTACAGATGAGGTAGTTGAGGCACAGAGAAGTTGAGTGACTTGCCTAAAGTCCTACAGCAGACAAGTGGGAGGGTGGAGATTAAAACCCAGGTCCTTCTGACTGTGAGGCCCCTGCTCTATCCACTAAGTCACACTGCTTGGGGTTGGAGGTACGAGGATTGAGATCAAGGTTCAGTTAAACAGTGAGCTTGGGAGAGAGGAAGAAGACAAGCAGGAGTAGTAAGTAGAGAAATATGTGCCAGAGAAGATGATCTGGGTGGTGATGTGGGCTTGGTGGAAGAGAAACCAGAGGGAGGGAGTTCAATAAGGAGCCTGATAGCATAGCCTAATCAGGAAATAAAAACCGTGAGTAGCTGTTTGTGGGAAGAAGAGGAGGATTCGGGAAAATTCTGTGAAGGAAGAACCGCAGTATTTAGCAGTTGAGTGAATGTGAGAGCTGAAGGACACTGAGGAGTCAAAGATGACTCCAAGAATGTAGATTTCTGAGACAAAGTGGAAGGAGGCCTTTTTGACAAAGATGGGAAAGTTGAGAAGCATCGTGGTCAAGTGGAAAGAGCATGGGCCTTGGAGTCAGAGGACCTAGGCTTCTAAGCCTGGCTCCATCACTTGTGCAAGTTACATAAGTCCTCTTTGCCTCAGTTTCCTCACCTGTAAAATGGGGTTTCAATACCTGTTTTCCCTCCCCCTTAGACTGTGAGCCTCTTGGGGGCTAGGGACTATGGCTGACTTGCTTATCTTGTATTTACCTCAGCCCTCAGTACAATGCTTGGCACATAGAAAGCCCTTAATAAATACCATAGGATGAGGAGTGGGCTCAGAAGGGAAGATGAGAAGTTCAGAGTTAGGTATGTTGAGTTTGAGAAATTCAAGGGATGATCCAAATGGAGATGGCCTGGAGTGAAAAGGACATGAGGCACTGTAAATGAGATGAGAGGCCATGCTGGAGAACTAGATTTGGGAGTCATCCACACTGGTGGTGGCTGAAGTCACGTGAATGGATGACTGAGTGTACAGGGAGAAGAGTAGGAAATCCAAAATTGAACTAAGTGGGAGATCGAGTATCTGCCTCCCCTGATTAGATTGAAAACTGCTTGAGGGCAGAGTTATAGTCTCCCAAGAGCTTAGTCGAGTGCTCTGGATGCAAGAGGTGCTCAGTAATTACTGCTGAGGGATTGATAAGGGGAAGAGGAGCCAGCAAATGAGGCTGAGAGTTTTTGGTGAAGCAATGGAGAATCTAATTGGTAGAGAGAATGTGAGGCAGTTGGTGTATATACAGTCCTTTTGAGGAGTTTGGACAAAAATGGGAATAGAGAATTGGGAGTAGCTGGAGAGGGCCGTGGTATCCAGCGGAGCAATTTTAGCACAGATGAGACTTCACTGAGTTTGGAAACAAGAGGAGGAACGAGATGTTAAAGATTGGGGTATGGAGGAGTAGTTGATGACGATGATGATAATGTTACCTGTTAAGGACTTACTATTCCAAGCCCTGGGCTCAGGGCCAGGGTTGATATAAGGTAATCAGGGTAGATCCTGCTCCTGGCCCACATGGGGTTGAAAGTCTGAGAGGAAGGGAAAATAGATATTTTAGCCCCATTTTACAAATGAGGAAACCTGGGCACAGAAAGGCATATAAGTGATTTGGCCAATATCACACAGCAGGTAAGTGACAGAGCCAGGGCTAGAACCTAATTCTACAGATTCTCTGGCCTGTGCTCTTTCCAGATAGCCAAGCTGCCCCAGAATCAATCAGTGGTATTTAGCGCTGAGCGTATACTGACTGCAGTAAGTGCTTGGGAAAGTACAATGCAACAGAGACGGTAGGCATATTCCCTGCCTATAGTGAGCTTACAGTCCAGTGGGGGAGACAGACATTAATATAGATAAATTATATATATATATAAATATATATATATATAAGTGGTGTGGGGTGAGGGAGAAGTGAATAAAGAAGCAAATCAGGTTGACACAAAGTGGGGGGCTGGGGGGAGAAGGGGAAATGAGGGCTTAATCAGGTAAGATCTCTTGGAGGAGATGTGCCTTCAGTAAGGCTTTTGAGGTGGGGAGAGTAACTGTCGGATAGGAAGGGGGAGGACGTGCCAGGCCAGAGGCAGGACATGGGCAAGAGGTTAGCGACAAGATCGAGATACAGGGAGTAAGTTGGCTTGGTTGTAGTAGGAGAGTTGCGAAGAGAGGTAGGAGGGGACAGGGTGATTGACTGCTTTAAAGCCCATGGTAAGGAGTCTTTGTTTGATGCAGAGGTTGATGAGCAACCACTGGAAGTTCTTGAGGAGTGGGAAAATATGGATTGAACGTTTTTGTAGAAAAATGTTCTGGGCAGCAGAGTGAAGTATGGGCTGTGTCTGTTTGTTGTTTTATTGTACTCTCCCAACCGCTTAGTATACTGCTTTGCACTCAGTAAGCCTTCAACAAATAAGATTGAATGAATGAAAAACCCAGAAAAGTGGCAAGTTACCAGCCCACAAAGAGCTTGTATTCTAACTGGGGAAATATTGCAACTGGAGTAATGAAAATAAATGATCAAATATACAAATGAATGAATATACAGAAGTGCTGAAGTTGAGCATTCGTAGATATATAAGTGCTGAAAATTTCTGTTGGGTTTGTACAACTTTGGATGTTGGTGCTTAAACGAGGAATTCTTGTTGGAGGAGATGGGATTTTAGGAGGATTTTGAATATGCAGACAGCTGAAGTCTGACAAATTTAAGGAGGGAAGGAGTTCTAGTCTTGGGGAACAGCCTGAGATGATATAGATGGGAGTGTGAAGATAGAGGAATTCAATCAATCAATCAATAATTTATTGAATGTTTACTATGTTCAGATCACTGTACTAAGCATTTGGCAGAATACAAATATTACAGAGTTGGTAGACATGATGACTGCTCACAATGAGCTGATAGACTAGATTGGTTTGGGAGCAGTGAAGCCAATGAGTTCAAGAAGAGAGCAGAAATGTAAGATAGAGTTAGTGAAGAGCCTGAAAGCCAATCGTAGGGAATTTTTATTTGTTGCGGATGAAGATGGTGTGGGGTTTTGGGTACTGAAGAGCTTCGGCGAGGAATGCTTCAAGAAGATGATCTCTGCATTCATTCATTCAATTGTATTTATCGATCCCTTACTGTGTGAAGAGCACTGCACCAAGCACTGGGGAGAGTACCCCAATAAACACAGTGCAGCACTGGGGACTTTGGAATCAGTCAATCAATGATATTTATTGATCCCTTACTGTGTACGAAACACTAGGGAGAGTACAACTATGAAAGAGTTGGTAAACACGTTCTCTGCCCACAATGAGCTTATGATCTTGAGGTGGGGACACGGACATTAATATAAATAAATAATTTATCATATACAGTTTGGAAGGGAGAGAGGCTGGAGGCAGGGAGAGCAGCATGGAGCTTGATATAATAATCTAGTCACAATATAAGGAGAATTAGGACCAGATTAGTAGCTGTTCTAGTAGAGAAATAGGGACAGGTCCGAGAATTATTGTGTACAAGGAATCGAGATAAAATTTTCCAGGTGAATGCTAACAAACCAAACTTCATTTTGGGTGATTCACTGCTACTTCATAAGACTGCAGCTCTATAATATAATTATGTCCTGCTTTAATGGAAACTTTAGCCTTTCTAGAATATATCCTCCTCCTTATCTCGTTTGTTCAAATGGATGGCTCCCCCTTTCAATCAATGAGCGATCAGTGGTTACAAAAATTGGCTATTGAAGTTTAGGCATCTCTGTTTATAATTACGAAAAGACTTTGTTTTTTTACGGTAAGCGCTTACTATATGCCAGGCACTGTACTAAGCAGTAGGATACACGATAATCAGGTTTGACGCAGTGCCTGACCCATACGGAAATCACAGTCTGTGGAAAGGCTGGAGGATTTAATCCCCATTTTACAGATGCTATAACTGAGGCACAGAGAAGTTAAGCGATTTCACCAAGGTCACACAGCAGAGGAGTGGTAGAGCCAGGATTAGAAACCAGGTCCTCTCAACTCAGGGCTATGTTATTTCTGTGCTATATGAACTTGAGAAACATTAATATCCAATAAACTATTAATTGATTTATAGTTCTGATGTAGTGAGAATTTTGTCTTCTATCTTCCAATTTTAGATTTAGGGTAGTAGAATTCCAATACTTTAAATATAATGTCATCTACAAAGTCTTACAGCAGCTAAATACGTGGTTTGAAAGGTAGTTTAAAAAGAGATAACAATCAAAATGCTTTGCATACCTTACATGATTATATGAAGAAAAACCCTTTCAAATTAGGCTATAATTATAGTTTATGTAACCACTTCAAAATTATAATGATTGTTTGGGTTAGTTAGTTTTTTTATCAAATGCTTACTATGTACCAGGTACTGAACTAAGCGCTGGGATGAATTCAAGATAAACAGTTTATTCATCCTCCCTGTCCCACATAGGGTTCAGAGTTTAGAGAAAAGATAAATAAATTACAGATAATGGGAGCATTTAAAAAAGTATGTAAATAGAGTAATAGTGATTTATTGACACCTTGCCCTGATGTATTTATTATTTAACTTTTTAAGCAGTGGGTATAAGCAAGCACAGGATCACCTATATGACTACATTAAAGATTGAATATGAAGAAACGTGCATATATAAAACTAAAAAAAAAGGGGCTGATTTTAAATTCATTTTCAAGTTATTTATATGCTAGGACCTGAGAACGATGGAGTCTGGGCATAAAAAATGGGAAGCAATTGTGATTTTATTATTCAAATCTCTTTATTCACCAACATCCCGTTTAATAATTAACAGTTCGCAAAATATACACGTAATGTTTCACAGTACTTTGAGAGTCCAGCTATGTACAGCCCTGCTCCCTTTCTGATTAAAGTTCTACTCTGCAATCCTTCTATGGGCAAAAAGGGGCGTTTTTCATGTCCCTTGCCTGACCTCTGTGCACACCTCTCTTCTTTGTCTTAACTTGGCCCACACTGCACTCGGCAACCATATAAATCTTCAGGTTTTTGACATGAGGTATGAAATGCAAACCACAGCTGTTAGTTTCCACAGTGTACAGGAACTGTGGAAATACTGCATCACCACCATTTGCTTATTTTTATTTGACTTCAAGTACAGAACCTTTGAGGTAAGACTGCTGGGTTTTTAAAAAAAAAAAATCCCTCCTCTGGAATTGGACAGTTGTCATTGTAAAAATTGTGTTTGGTTATGCAAGGCTAAAGTTAAAGTTTAAAGTTGAAGTAGTTGGGGGAGAGGGAGGGAAAGAGAGGAAGAAATAGAGAAATCGCCTTTGGGAGTAGCCGTGGATAACGTACCTGGGTCTAGTGAGCTGGTGTTTGGGATTTCCGTTGCAGAGTTATTGGGTATGATTAATCAAGTAGTAAAGAAAATCTCTTTCTAGGCGGAATTGGTTGCTTAGCATTTCTATAGCAAAATCCCCCTTTCTTTTTTAAAACATTTTAAAATATATTTGTTTTGATTCATAACAATGTAATTCTCACTTAGACGCATCTTCCGCTGGATTTATAGATAATTTATTTGCTAGGTGCATGCTGAAAATCTTTGGAAAAACACTTGCACAGATTACTAAAATGTCTTATTAAGATATCAAGAATGTTTTCAATGTGGAGGATTAAAGCTACTTTGGAGACGGTGTTTTAATTTTGTTACCTCTCAATGAGAATCAGTGGGGACCAATGAGCAATTTGAAAACCTGACACAAAATACAATTAGGATATGTAAAAAACCAGCAAATCTGAAGCCTGCAGTTTCAGGTGTTGACTCATTCCGTTCATAAGATCTATGTGGTTTATTACTATATTAACAAAGATAAAATATCTTCCTTAGATCCATTTCTGAGTGCAGTTCATACCAACTACATTACATGACGATTTCTTTCAGTTCTGTAATCATTCAAACAAATTGATGAAATAGTGTAAATATTTCATAGAAGCTCATTGAAGTTTTTTGACCTTTAGATGTTTTATCCAAATGATTTTTATGCATGTATAATACATCCATGAAAGAATGTGTAATATGATTTATAAACAAATATTTGACAGCAAGAATGCCTCATCTTAATTGCATTTTTACCTATTATATATTATAAATGTATTTTAACTATAGAAAACTGACTTTTTATATATTGTAAATAAAAAACTCTTTTTTAGGTGCTGTTTTTCAACGGCAGCCTTCCACCAGAAATAAAACATCAAAATAAAATGCCAACAGGTAAATTTATTGTAAGTTTACATACTTTTCAATGTCAATTATTCAGACTAGTAGTAAATTAATATCTGTAGGACTCTTACATTATTTTCTCAAAATATGCCTTTTCACATTTATATTTTCATTTAATTTCTGCAGGGGAGGGGGGGAGGGAGAGGGGCCTGGCTTGCATTCCAAATTATAGTTTGGTAACCTTTCTCATAAAAATTATCTTTCTTTTCAAACTAAAAACCAGCACATTTACTTAGCAGATGTTTTATAGCATTCTTTTGCACGCTAACCCCAAATTACTCCACTGCTAATACCAGCTTTCTGATCAACAGACTAATGGGATCAGAATAAAAATAGATCAAGAGATAGTGATTCAGGTTTGTTGAGTTTTCTTTGTCAGTAAAATGTTAGATGTTTGGACATGCCTGGTTATGATCCAGGGAAAACAGGGACACTGATTATGGCTGAGGAAAGTGCAGTGATAGTGAAGTTCACACCACCCTCAATTGAGAAGTTACATGGCTTGACTTTTGTCTAAGATAAATTATCTCATAATCATTCCCATTTTATATTTCTGAGCCACTATCCAAATTATTGACTAAAAACTTAAAACATTATTCAGAATTGATTGTTCAAGTATAATTAAAAGTTTGGATTTTTTGTTTCAAAAGAGAGACTGAAATGTATATTAGCTGGATTCTGTTACCGACGCTGCCGCTTAAATCCTTTGTAGCCAATGACTTGGTTCGCTTTTCCTCTGTTCAGAGTAGGTAAAATAATGTTTTTGTATTTGCTTCATTCTTTCATTATTTCTTACAGTATGTTTATTATTATAAACTCTTCCATCTTTTGTAATATAATTAGTATAATTCTCCTATATTTTAAGGGGTATGTAAATTCAGCTCTTTAGAATTACTGGGAGCAAAGGGACAACAACATACTTAAGTCACCATAACTTACTTTGTCCCAACGTTTTGTCCCGATCCCAAGAACCTGACCCTATTTGCCCAGCAAAATATGATTAATGAGCCTTTCCTCATGTCTAAATTACTCCTTTGCAGGAAAATATAATAATAGTTATGTTATTTAAGTACATTCTATGTGCCAACCTATCACTGTTCAGAGTACAGGGGTAATTTCAAGCTAATCAGGTTGGACACAGTCCCTATCCCGCAAGGGGCTCATAGTCTAAGTAGAAGGAAGAAGGATTCAATCTTCATTTTACAGTTGAGGAAATTTAGTTACACAGAAGTGAAGTGACTTGCCTGAGGTCACCCAGCAGATGAATAGCAGAGCCGGGATTAGAACTTGGAGGCCTGAGCCCTTTCCATTAGGCCTCACTGGTTCTCATTAGCTCTTTAGAGTAATTTTGAGAACCTCCTAGTGCCCTGGAAGTTAATGGGTCATTTAAGTGCCTGACTTTCTACCAGGAAGTGTTGTAGGGCATCTTGTGTACTAATTTCCCCATTGCTGTCAAAAGCAGCAAAGAAGAGAAACAGTGTGACCAAATAGAAAAATCACAGGCCTGGGAGTCAGAGGACCTGGGTTCTAATCCCCACCCCACCACTTTTCTTCTGTGTGATTTTGGGCAAGTCACTTAACTTCTCTGTGCCTCAGTTACCTCATCTGTAAAATGGGAATTAAGACTGTGGGTTGGGCCAGGGACTGGGTTCAACCTGGTTAGTTTGTATCTTCCCCAGCACTTTAGTACAGTGCCCAGCACACAGTAAGTGCTTAAAAAGTACCATCATCATCATCTTCCCTATTCCCTACACACATAATCTTAGAGTCCCATTTAACTCCACTCTCTCATTTGCCACCCATGTCAATCCCTCACATCTCATCCCTGTATCTTTCACTGCTCTGCTCCTTTTCTCTCCAGTCTTCTACCACTGCCCTAGTACAAGCTCTAATCACTTCATCCCTGGATTACTTGCTGGTCTCTCTGCCTCAAGCCCCTCCCCACTCCAGTCTATTCTATACCCAGCTGCAAGAATAATATTTTTCAAGATATAATTCGATCATGCCACTTCCCTTCTCAAAAGCCTAAGGTGCTAAATATTAATATCACTTTAGAATGATCAGTCACGGGCTTCCCAGCTCTCTGTCTATTGACTCCTTCCCCTTTTATATAACTGCTTTCTTATTCTACATCATGGCTTGGGCATTCCACATCAGCCAAGCAGACACCACCTTATCTTGCATAGGATTCTCTTCTTCAGATCCTATGACAGTGCCATTCTCTTCACCGAAAATGCCATTGCCTCACCTCCCCTTCCCGCCCCCTTTGTCAAACTAGTATTTCGTTTCCTTCAGAGCTCTTTTTGACACCACTTCCATGAAGTCTTTCCAAATGAACTCTTGCACAACATTGTTTAGTTCTGTTGTCACTGGCCATGCTGTGCCTTCTACTTACTTCAACATAGATGTAGGCCTTTTTGTGCACTTTTAGGTTACTTTTACTTGTGAGCATCATGCCTTGGCATCTCCAGTTCTTGTTGAATTTTATTGTGTTTGTATGGACCTGTCTCTCCACTAGAATATGAATTCCTTGAGTGCAGGAATAACATTTAATTCTCTTTTGCAATTTACCTTAGTCATCTAGTGCATTTGTACACATAGGTACTTGGCAATTAATACTTTGGGAAATGATGAAATACTGCTGATGATGACAATGTACATAGGCCTTTCTCCAAAACATTCAAATAATTTTACAGACTTGGGAAAGCCCATACCGGTTAAACACTGTTAGAATTTTCCTGGCTTGGTGAGAATCCATTCATTCACTTGCAGTTGTAGGCTAGCTGTCAGTGTAC
Organism: Ornithorhynchus anatinus; assembly: GCF_004115215.2. Taxonomy (NCBI): domain Eukaryota; kingdom Metazoa; phylum Chordata; class Mammalia; order Monotremata; family Ornithorhynchidae; genus Ornithorhynchus; species Ornithorhynchus anatinus. The sequence goes on along the minus strand of NC_041732.1, from coordinate 11,152,589 downwards.
CCTTTTAGCCCCATTATTGTTATTTTCCAAATAATTGTCCATCAGCAAGATGACAATTCCTCCAGGAACATGGTTCAAAATGATAATGAGAAATAGGTACCTTTTCAGAGTTTTTGCTGACTGCCCTCCATTTCTCTCCCTGGACCAGCATGTTAATAATGGCCCAGCCCCTGAAGGGTGTGTAACACCAGTGAGAGCTGGAGCCAGGGATAGGGTTGCTGCTTCAGCTTCACAGTGATCCCATAACCATCTCAACAGCATCCAGGACACAACCCTCAGGGATTATAGTTCTGAGCCCCACGGAAGTTTAGGGTACTGTAAGTATACTCAGCTTTTCTGGGGGTCGAGGCAGGCGGTCAGTCAATCATATTTATTGAGCACTTACTGTGTGCAGAGCACGGTGCTAAGTGCTTGGGGGAGTACAAAACAATAAAAGAGTCACGTCCCCTGCCCATAATGAGCTTACAGTCTAGTGGGAGGCTCGGGTCTGCCGAGAATTCAGGGGTGTGGGGTTCCCAGGATGGGGAACTCTTTTGGAGGCTGGGACAGTTCTAGCATGTAGAAAATAGGTAGTGTGATCCTAGCAACGAGTAGGAAGCGTAAAACCCTTCTACTCTAGAGAGTGATTCTTGGACTGAAGCAGGTGTGTGTTTCAATCTAAGAATCATGAAAAGTGCGTAAAAGTCTGCACTTAGGTAGCTCCAGAAGGTCCACTTCTGAGCTCTATGGGCGCCTCCAAGGGAAAATCAAGATTTTTATTCTAATTATCTGTCCGTTTCCGTCTAGATCGACTGGAAGAAAATTCTGTACCTCCTGACAACTATCCCATCTATAGGAAAGATAATAACCTTCCCTATGAAGATGTTCATTTCAATATCTAATCTAAGTCTTCCCTGTTACAGTTTTACCTTTTGCTGCCTCCACTGGATATGTAGAACCAAGGGTCATCGACTTTCATTTAATTTTTCTATGCCCACACCAAGTATGATATTGTCTTTACCTCTCATAACCCTAGAGGAAGCATAAAGGGGACAGGTATTAACACTTTTATATTTCAGCAAGGAAATGGGTTCACTTTGGAAAATTGACTCCCCTAAGGTCACCAAGGAATTGGAAGAAAAATAAAATGCCTCAGTTTTTTTTTTAAGGCCTTTTGTTCTTTCCATTAGACCAGAGGTCCCCTGGACGTGGTTAATGTTCACCTGCCCCAGAGTCCATCGTGGATACCCCTGACATCATCCCATCTGCCTGTTCATTGGTTGGCATTTCAGGCCAAAGGCTTTGCTACTATTGAGCCATCTCCCCTTGGCCTGCTGCCACCTTGGCCAGCATCGAAAGGTTACTCATAGTCCAAAGAAGTAGACGGGGAAGGGAACAGTGCAGAACTCCTGGTACTCCTGGATGGCTGCTGCTAAACAGGTGGACTCTGGAAGCCAATTAGGAGGCATGCACAAACCCGCCATCTTGAAACCAAAATTCTATGCTTACCCGAGCGGAGGGAAATCAGTTTTGCCGATCCCTTCTTGGTTGGAAATGGAGTGCCCTTGAGAAACCCAAAGGTTCAGGAGTCTTGTTGGAAATTGGCATTGATTTTGCCAGAGCCGTTCCGTCTTCTGCAGCTTAAGCCTGAGGAAATTTTTTATGCACGTTGATATCTGATTAAAAGGTCATTCGGGTGTGCTAAAGCAAATATCTCTGAAGATCTGACAGAGAGTAAAGGTCTAATTACATTGTCAAGCCACTTGGAAATGAAGTCCCTTCCTCAGTCCATTTTATTGGCTTGGGTTTATTCCCTGACACCCCTACAGCAGTATCACAGCAGTATCCGCCCCCTTCCTTACTCGGGGAGCTACTGATATCTTTGGGAATGAAATTTATTTATGTCCTGGTGGGCAGAGTGCCAAAGAAGGAGTCAAATTCTTGAGGGAGAGTCCTCAGCTCAGTTTTTGCATATTATAGATCCTGGCACCCTCTCTCGCCTTAGGTCCATTAGGAGAATTTCACAGTTATTTCACCTTTTTATTTAAATCAAAAACTAGCACACAGGCTTTGAGTCTTCTCTCTAGAATGTAAGTTCATTTCCGTAACCCGTATTACATTCTAATCGAGGAGTCAAATCAAGTACTTCATTTTGGTGAAACTTTTTAAAATTACAGTAGGAAAACTATTTTAAGAGCTGCAGAAAAAAAAAAACCAAAACAAAACCCTAATTTGCCTTTCAATACTCTGAATATCTGTATATTTTAGATCATGAAGAACCCTGTGGCTTCAGTCACAGGTCATTTTGCCTAAATGGGGGAATTTGTTATGTGATACCTACTGTTCCCAGCCCATTTTGTAGGTGAGTGAAATGCATCTTTTTGTATTTTTAATATTTTCTTCTTTAACATCTTACAAAATGGTTAAAAACCCACCAGAATGAAGTTCAGCGGGACCAAGGGCAGGGTAGTTGTCTTACCATTTCATATAGAGGCGATCTAAAGCATTTGCAAAATACTACTTGCAGGTTCTTCACTCACATGTATTTTTGAAAATTGATAGTGGCAAGCTGCAAGCACTGTCAAATGCATTTGTCGTCAGCAGTAGCAAAACCTATGCTTACTTTGGCACGGTTGAAAGGCCACGCTGTATTTAGCATTGCTGATGAAAGCCACTGGAAGAGTTGGAACTGTGGAAAAGGGCAAAGAGAATTATTCCCCTTGCGTTTAGTAGAAATGCAAGTGGCCTCTTGTGGACAAAATGTGACGGCACAGATCATACTCTGCACATCGTGATCTCTCGTGGGTGAATAAATGCAGCGGCTGTCCCGACTGAATTTACCCACTTTAACCTCTCTTTTAGTATTGGATTCCTAGGGGTTTCTCTGAGATCTTAGTGCCCTCAGCCATTTTGCTACCATGGTAGGAATGACTGTAGAGGCCCACACTAGTGTTCCCCCTAAATTATCAGAGTGCTCCAAAGAATCAGTTAAAGACTGGAGAGGAGGAATTAGAATCCAGGCCTCTTTAAATTGAACCCATCCCACTGGCTGTCCCATTGACCCACAGCTTAACAGACCATTGATTTGCACGGTTCTAACAATTGTTGTGAAATGTGAGCTGACTAGAACCTTCCAGTCTTCAGAAGACTTAAGCAGAGCCTACCCATATATGGCCTGACCTCAACTTGGGGAGGAGGAAGCCTAGGATGGACTCACCTTGACTGAGTTCACAAGAGATGCAACTGACTAAAAGATGTCCAAGTTCAGCTCTGCCAAACTTTAAGAGCTGAGTTACTTAGCAAAGCCATACACTTGAAAGTTCTGGATGATAATACTCAATAATTGTGGTATTAAAGTGTTTACTATGTATTAGGCACTGTACTAAGCACTGGGATGGATATAAGCAAATCTGGTTGGACACAACCCCTGTCACTTATGGGGCTCACAGTCTTAATCCCCATTTTACAGACGAGGTAACTGAGGCACAGAGAAGTGAAGTGACGTGCCTAAGATCACAAAGCAGATAAGTGGCAGAGCTGGGTTTAGAACCCAGGTCCTTCTGACTCCCAGCCTGTGGTCTATCCACTAGGTAACACTGCTTTCTCTATGACTGAAGGTTGTGGACAATTTGAGTTGTTATAGTTTGACTTTAACCTGGAAAAAACTGTACATACACAAATCTTTCTCAATCACTGTATAAGACCCCTGGATCTTCAGATTGCTCAGAAGATAAATGATGTGTGCATTTGCTTAAGAAGAATAATAATAGTAATGGTGCTAAGCAATGTGATAAGTGTTTGGGGCAGATGTAAATTAATCAGATTGGACACAGTCCATGTCTGTACCATATGGGGTATAGTTCTGAGAGAGAGAGAGAGAGAGAGAGTGTATTTTATCCTTGTTTTACAGAGGGAACTAAGAAAGAGAGGTCGACTTGTCCAAGGAAGGTGTCAGGAGATGTAAATGGCAGAAAAGGAATTAGACCCTGGGTCTCCTCGTAGACCTGTGTTTTTTCCAGTAGAGCACACCACCTCATTTCCTTAGTCATTGCTTGAAAGACCAAGGAGGGCCTGACTCTACCAAACCCTCTAAATCCTAAGAATGCTTTGCACACAGTAAGCCCTTAATAAATATGATTAAAAGATTGATTGCTGGCTCCTCCAGGTTTTCCCCAAAGTATCATTGCATAGATCGTGATCATCTTGGTTTTTGCCAAACCTTGATTTGGGTAGTGATGAATTTTTGTACCATACCTTGCAAAATGAAATTTCGATGTCAAAAAGAGCATACAAAAAATCATGCAGAATGAATCCACAATGTGGATGATAGTAGATCGTCATCATCATCATCAGTGATATTGATTGAGTGCTTATTGTGTGCAGAGCACTGTACTAAGTGTTTGGGAGAGTACAGTACTGCAGAGATGTTATTTTAGTAAAGGTTTAAGGTGGGGCGAGTGACGGTTTGTCTTATATGAAGGCCAGAGGGAGGATGTGGGCAAGGGTCATTGGCGAGATAGTTGAAATCAAGGTACAGGAATTATGAAGAAAACTAGAGGAATTAATTCCTAAGCCTGGAAAAGAACTAACTTTAAATTATTATGATATGGAGGGTCGTGTTTTTATGTTCATTTCCACTGACCAGAACAAGAAATATATGTTTAGTTGCAATCCTTTAACTTCTGTTAGCTTTCCTAAATACTAACATGGGTTTCCAGAGGAGGCTGTTGTCAGGTCCCGAGTGGCCAACTCATTACCCAAGATTTTATTAGAAGGTTTGTGTGTTGGGGCTGCTGAGGGAATGATCATTACAACTTAATCAGAAACTAGATATTTTACTCTACAGCATGCAATCAACAGAAAATCAGAGATTCAGCTATAGCAACAAAGCACGCCCAACCCAGGCAGAGAGTTTTCTTACTGCGGGGTGATTAATCTCATCCGATGTTCAAGTCTTTAACGCGCCAGACCGACACGGGCGTCCCCGGACTAAGAGGTCCCTGGGCCCTGGCTCTCCAATCCTTCCCTTCAGAGGACAGTGAGCAACAACCCAGGTATCGCTCCTTTTGCACTATTCTTGTTGACCGTAACATCGAGCTTCTTCCGGATACGCCCTAAGCTATTACTACCAAATGGTTGGCTCGGTTTTGGGATGACAGCACAGTTTCCTTTCTCCTCCGATTCTCTTATCTTCTCCGATCACTAATCTGGGGGTCCCTCCACCTAGGCAGGATGCGATAAGCAGATGGCTGAGGGTCATGTTTGTTGAGAGAATTAGTTTAGGAAGTAGATGTTAAACAAGTTAGTCTCAATAAGTGGGTCCAGGGGTCGAGTCAATACTGGGGTCCTTAGCTTCAACACTCCACCCCGGCCAGACCAAGAGCATGGCCCTAGTGTCCAGTGACCAGGCTCTGAGTAGCCCGACGGGGGCGGAGGTGTTGGAAGCCTGGAATCCCTTACATAGAGGCAAACAACAAAGTATTTAGGCAAATCAATAGCCATAAAAATATGAGGAATAAAACAATATGTATTATCATTTGGTCTTCACTTGGACCCTATCTGTATATCGAATCCCAGCTCTGCCACTTGTCGGCTGTGTGACTGTGGGCAAGTCACTTAACTTCTCTGTGCCTCAGTTCCCTCATCTGTAAAATGGGTATTAAGACTGTGAGCCCCACGTGGGACAACCTGATTCCCCTATGTCTACCCCAGCGCTTAGAACAGTGCTCGGCACATAGTAAGCGCTTAACAAATACCAACATTATTATTATTATTATTATGTATATCTGGCTGTGATCACGAGACACGATATGCTGAAGGGCATGAAGTTTAGTGCGTTGGTTTACACGAGGTGCAAACTGCACTCGCAAACTATGGACGCTCCTTCCTTGGAGGTTTTTGAGAATCAAATAGAAATCTACCTGTCCCAGAAGGTGAAGAACACACATTCTTGGAAGAGAGGAGATGATTTATAGTTAACCTCTCAAAATTGCTTCTAGCTTTGTAATTCCCTGGCCTCTAATACCTCCCTAACCACCCTTCTTCTGATAAATAACCTGATTTATTTTTAGACGTTCTTTCAGTTGAGGTTTCCTAGAGAGATAGAAAATCCCTTTTGAATGTATTTATACTGGTCAGTCCCTCAGGAAATGTTCAGAATTGCAATCATTCAAAATTTCAGTAGTGCTGCCACCAAAATCTGCCATTTAATGTAACTTGTGTAAATCACTCAACCACAAATATTTCCCTCAGTTTCCTCAACTCTGAAAGAAAAGCTATTCTGATTAAGTCCAATTATTAGAAAACATTAGCTCTCAGAGATTGAATTGTGAATTAAAATCCCTCTTTGCAGCTGAGCATGTATGGAATCAACTTATAATTTGTCCTATAATTTTTCTGTTATAACATTAATTTTGCTAGAATATACTTTTCATAGGAAATCGAGTATTTTGCTAGCTTAATTTTTGTCTTTCTATTTTAATTAATAAATCATATTTAATAAGTATAATAATTATAATAATTATGGTATCTGTTAAGTGCTCACTGTGTGTACTGTATATATAATATAATAATTATGGCATCTGTTAAGTGCTTACTGTGTGACAGGCACTGTACTAAGCTCTGGGGTGGTTACAAGCAAATTGAGTCGGACACAGTCCCTGTCCCACAAGGGGCTCACAGTCTCAATCCGCATTTTACAATGAGGAAACTGAGGCAAGGAGAAGTGAAGTGACTTACCCAAGGTCACACAGCAGACAAGGGACAGAGCTGGGATTAGAACCTATGACCTTCTGACTCCCAGGCCCATGCTCTATCCACTAGGTCATACTGCTTCCCATGAGCTTACTAGGGGCAGAGCACTGTACTAAGCGCTTGGGAGAGTATAACACAGTATAACAGATGCATTCCCTGTCCACGATGAGCTTACAGGCTAGAGGGGGAGTCAGTCATTAATATAAATTAATTATGGATTTGTACATAAGAGCTGTGGGAATGAATAAAGGGAAGAAGTCAGGGTAAAGAGAGTGGGAGTAAAGGAAATGACGGCTTAGTCAGGGAAGGGCTCTAGAAGAAGATGTGCCTTCGGTAAGGCTTTGAAGGAGTGGAAAATAAATGTCTGTCAGATACGAAGAGGGAGGGTGTTTCAGGCCAGACTCAGGAAGTGGGCGAGATAGACGAGATCGAGATACAGTGAGTAGGTTGGTATTAGAGATGTGAAGTGTGTGGGTTGGGTTGTAGTAGGAGAGTAGTGAGGTGAGGTAGGTGCAGGCAAAGCGATTGAGTGCTTTAAAGCCAATGGTGAGGAGATTCTGTTTGATGCAGAGGTGGATGGGCAACCACTGGAGCTTCTTGAGGAGTAGGGAAACATGGACTGAACGTTGTTGTAGAAAAATGATCCGGGCACCAGAGTGAAGTATGGGATGGGGTGGGGAGACACAGGAGGGATTGAGGTCAGCAAGGAGGCAGATGCAGTAATCTATGTCGGACAGGATAAATGCTTGGATTAACATGGTTGTAGTTTGGATGGAAAGGAAAGGGCAGATTTTAGCGATGTTGTGAAAGCTGAACCGACAGGATTTAGTGATAGGTTGAATATGTGGGTTGAATGAGAGAGAAGTCAAGGATAACACCAAGGATACTGGCTTGTAAGACAGGAAGCATGATGGTGCTGTTTACAATGATGGGAAAGTCACGGTGAAGGACAGTGTTTGTTCTGTAGTAAAATAATTGCTTATCTTAAAGCAAATTTTTCTCAGAGTACTTTACAAAAGTGAGGTAATATAACATCCATTTAGAAATCCCTATACCACCTCCGCTAAATGTAATAGCCTCATTTTACAAATTAAACAAATAAGCAGGAAAAAAGGAAATAGTTTGAAATTCAACAATAAGGCAATCACACTTCAAATGTTTGATTCTCAAATCACACCTTAATCATTATATTAAACTCATTGTAGCCAGCACTGTAGTAATGGAAAGAAAACACTGAAACAAGCACTGTTACAATGAGGGGCATTGTTAACAGTGGAAAGAACATAGGACTGTCAGTCAGGAGATCTGGGTTCCAATCTTAACTCTGAGCTTACGGTCTAGAGGGGGAGGCAGACATTAATATAAATAAATTACGGATATGTACGTAAGTGCTGTGAGGCTGTGAGGAGGCGATGAATGAAGGGAGCAAGACAGGGCGACGCAGAAGGGAGAGGGAGAAGAGGAAAGGGCTTAGTCAGGGAAGGCCTCTTGGAAGAGATTTGCCTTCAGTAAGGTTTTGAAGGGGGAGTGAGTAATTGTCTGTTGGATACAAGAAGGAATGGCATTCCAGGCAAGAGGTAGGATGTGGGCGAGAGGTCGGTGGTGAGATAGATGAGATCGAGGTACAGTGAGAAGGCGCATTAGAGGGCCGAAGAGTTTGTGTTGGGTTCTAACAGGAGAGTAGCAAGGTGAGATAGGAGGGAACAAAGATGCTTTAAAGCCAATGGTGAGGGTTTTTTGTTTGATGCGGAGATGATTGGGCAACCATTGGAATTTCTTGAGGAGTTGGGAAACATGGCCTGAATGTTTTTGTGAAAAATGATCCGGTCCTTAATTTTCATAATTCTACTGTATTCCCCCAAGCACTTGGAACAGTAAGTACACTGTAGGTGGTCAATTCATAGTATGGATGGATCGATTGTATAAAACAACCAAGATACACATTTCCATTCTGACTCAGTTCCAACAATAATAATAATGACTGTGGTATTTAACACTTAATTTTGACAACCACTATGGCAGGTAAAATACAATCAGATCAGATACCACAGTTTCTATCCCACAAATAGCTCACAAATCTAAGTGGGAGGGAGAACAGGAATTTTATCCTTCTTGGAGGAAGGAGGAAATGCAAGATTGCAAAAGAGGAGAGATGTTGGGGTTAGGAAGGTAGATTAGGGAGCCATCTGTGAAGAAATGGTAGTTGAAGTTGTGGGGGTAGAAGAGAACCCAGAATTGAGTCTTGAGGGTGTCTCAGAGTTGGGGAGTGGGAGGAAAAGGAAGAGCCAGTGAGAGAGACTTTTGAGAAGCAGCACCCGGAGAGTTAGGAGGAGAGCACAATGTCAGATAAACCAGCATTAGAAAGTTAGGGAGATAGGGGTGGTCTACACTGTCAGACTGCTGGGAGGTCAAGGAGGATTAGCTCAGAGTAGAGTATATTTGCGGAGGCGGCCTTTGATGACTTTGGAGAGGGCCGGTTTTAGTGGACTAGAAATTGTGGAAACTGGATTATAGAGCGTCGAGGAGGAAGTTGGAGGAGAGGAATTGGTGGTTATGGGTATAAAAAAAACACTCGAGTTTGGACAAGAATGTTAAGAGAAAATCAGGGCAATAATAATAATTATAATGAGGATATTAAGTGCTTTCTTGGTGCCAGGCACTGTACTAGGCGCTGGGGTAGATACAAGCTAACCAGGTTGGACACAGTCCCTGTCCCATGTGGGGCTCACAGTCTCAATCCCCATTTTACAGATGAGGTAACTGAGGCACATAGAAGTGAAACATCTTGCCCAAGGTCACACAGCAGACTAGTGGCAGAGCCAGGATTAGAACCCATGACTTTCTGACTCCCAGGCCCGGGCTCTACCCACTAGGCCTTGCTTCTTCTGTAGTGCAATGGCTAGTACAATGGCTAGTGGCTTTTTTAAAGAGAGGGGAGATGTGGGTTTGTTTGAAGATAGAGGGGAAGGAGCCTTAGGAGAGTGATCAGTTAAAGGTGGTGGTCAGAGACGGAAGAATGGACATAAGAGTATTTAGAAGCTGAGAAGGGATGAGATGCAAGTTGCAGAGGAAGAGGGTAGATTTTGAAAGCTGATGGGAGCACTTAGGTTCACATCTGTAATTAATTTATTTATATTAATATCTGTTTCCCCCTCCAGATTATGCACTCATTGTGAGCAGAGAACTGTCTAACAACTCTCTTATATTGTACTTTCCCAAGCACTTAATATAGTGCTCTGCATACGGTGAGCGCTCAGTGAATAAAATTGTGTGAGTGAATGATTGGGAATCTCATCTTGGGAGATATCCAAGAGGGATGAGAAACTGAATGAAGGGGTAGGAGGAGTTGGGGAACTCATGCCTCATGGTTTCAATTTTTGCCCACAAAGCAGTTGACAAGGAAGGGAAGCTGGGGTTACTAGAGGTTTCTTAGGAAGGACTAAAAGATCACCGTGGCTTAGTAGACCTCTAATGGACTTGGCAGTCAGAGGTTGTGGGTTGTAATCCGAGCTCCGCCCCTTGTTAGCTGTGTGACTTTGGGCAAGTCACTTAACTTCTCTGTGCCTCAGTTACCTCGTGTGTAAAATGGGGATTATGACTGTGAGGCCCACGTGCACCAACCTGATTACCTTGTATCTGTCCCAGTGCTTTGAACGTTGCTTGGCACATAGTACGTGCTTAACAAATGCCATCATTATTAATTGTACATATGTTGTACAAAAGAATTAGAAATATGGTAATATGATTTTTCAAACTTCAAAATAATGGTGTGTATTATGTTGTTTTCCACTCAAATTTTGGATGTGCCAGAGGTTCAAAGTGATTTTATTTCAAATTTGTATTTTAGTCCTACAGAGGAGTCTATTTAAGATACCGATAAATTTGAATGACCCCACAAAAATAGTAGTGTTTTGGTTTTCTTCCCTACCAATGGGTGCTTTAGGTTATTGTACAGCATATTCTGAATGTAAAATTTCAATAATTATCTCAGTATAAGAGTTTCAGGTTTACCACTCTAAATGTGTAACTATATAAAGTCAATGTTTGTCTCTGCTTTCATGGTCAGGTTGGAATTTCTGACCTTCATCAAAACTGTTTTTAGCTAAATGGTTTGAAACAGGTGTGATACAGATAACTGCTCTCTACACACTTTTGAGGTAGTTGAAGGAATGTGTGAAACTAGCATGTGGATCTAGTTAAAAATTCTCTTTTGAGAGAGATTATTCTTAATAATATTTTTTGTAATATCCTACACTGAAAACATATAAAATAACTCCTAGTTCAGATATAATCGCCTATTCCTCACTATAACTAAATACACAGAGCAATTTTTGTGTTTTGGTGGGTTTGTGTTTGTAATTACCACTCACGTCTTTCCACTAGGAATTATTGTACTAGATGCTTCCAGATGAGCACTTCCACCATTGAATTCCACCTACATTTTTTGAATGTAAGATTTAAAGAAATCTGACCCTTTACTGTAGATTCAGGAAGTGTTTTAATACCTGCTTCCAGGCATCGGCATTACAGAACAAGTGTTTGAACTTGAAAATTTATGCTGTCCTATTTTTAAGAGTTGAAAGATTTTTAGGTTGCAAAGTGATTTCAGTTAATCAGTGGTATTTTTTTAAGCACTGACTTTGTGCGAAGGACTCTACAAAGTGCTTCAGAGAGTGCAATACAGTCGGTAGATATTACCCCTGTCCTCAAGGAGTGTACAGTGGAGATAGACATTAAAGTAATTTCCAGGTAAAGGAAGCAACCTAATGTCAAGCTATGTATAAGAGAGCTGTGGGAGGGGGCGGAGGGCGGAGATGTTGAGTACCTAATGCTTAGGGGTTGGATTACGTGCACGGATGAGGCAGGAATGGAAGATAGGGTCAAGGCCGGGGGCAGGGGGGTGGGTGGGGATGAGAGTTTAGTTACAGTAGCCTTCGTGAAGGAGGAATGATTTCAGTAAGGCTTTAAAGATGGGGAGAGTACCGATCTGTCATTTGTAGTGGGACGGAGTTCCAGGCAGGAAGGAGGGAGTGAGCAAGGGGTCAATGGAGGGTGAAGCGAAAACAAGGGGCAGTGAGTAGGTTGGTATTAGAGGAGAGTGGGAGGACTGGGTTGTAGTGAGAGAGGATCAAGGATAAATGAGAGGGAGAGAGCTGAGTGAGGAGCTAATGATGAGGAGTTGGATGGGCAGCCATTGAAGAGGCACCTGAGGACTGGGGAGGTGAGTGCAGACCAATTTTGAAGAAGGCAAAAGCTAGAGACAGAGAGGTCAATTAGGAGGATGAGGCAGTAATAATAATAATAATGTTGGAATTTGTTAAGCGCTATGTGCAGAGCACTGTTCTAAGTGCTTGGGGGAGATACAGGGTCATCAGGTTGTCCCACGTGAGGCTCACAGTTAATCCCCATTTTATAGATGAGGTAACTGAGGCCCAGAGAAGTGAAGTGACTTGCCCACAGTCACACAGCTGACAAGTGGCAGAGCCGGAAGTCGTACCCATGACCTCTGACTCCGAAGCCCAGGCTCTTTCCACTGAGCCACGCTGCTTCCCCAGTAGTTGAGATGGGATATGACAAATGCTTGAACGAATGTGGTAGCAGTTTGGATGGAGAGGAAGGAGCAAATTCTTGCAATATGGAGGGAACATGCATGGCCCGGTGGTTAGAAGACAGGTCTGGGAATCAGAAGGACCTGAGTTCTAATCCCAGCTCCGCCACTTGTCTGTTGTGTGACCTTGGGCAAATGGCTTAACTTCTCTTTGCCTCAGTTATCTCATCTGTAAAATTGGGATTAAGACTGTGAGCTCCATGTGGGACCGGGACGGTGTCCAACCCGATAAGCTTGTACCTACCTCAATGCTTAGTACAATTCCTGGCACATAGTAAGTGCTTAACTAATACTATAAAAAAAACCAAGGTTTAGTAAATGACTGAATGTGTGGGTTGAAGGAGAGGATATTACCCAGTGGGCGGGTTTATGAGGCAGGAATAATGGTGGTGTTCTCTACAGTGATTAGAAAAGTCAGAAGGGGGAGAGAATTTTTGGGAGGGAAGATGTCGGTTTTGAACATGTTTAGTTTGAGGTGATGACAGGAAAGAGATGTCCTCAAGGCAGGAGAAAATGCACGATTGCAAAAATGGGGAGAGGCTGAGGCTGGAGATGTAGATTTGGAAATCACCAGTGAAGAGATAGTAGTTGAAGCTGTGATTTCTAAACAGAAGCCTCCTTTCTCAATGACACTGCCCAATTCTTGCTTTCCCACCACAGAGCTAATTTTTTTTTTTGCCACAAAATGCTTTTATGTAAAAAAATCTAAATTAATTAAACTATCAGAACTATCCACTATTTAGTCACCCAGGGGGAGAAAATGGTCCAAAATCAGTTAATTTTTCTTGGAAGAAAAATCTAAGGTTTTCTTCTATGTTCTTTTTATCAGAAATACTTGCCCTTCATGAAAGTAATAAGAGCAACAGATAAATATATTTAAAGGACTGCAAAATTTGGAGTCTGTCCTCGCTTCCTGCATAACGCCCAATCCCTCAACTCCTCTCACTGGTCTTTTTTTTCCTTCATTTTTTAGATTGTAAGCCACCCGCCGAGGGAGAGGGACCGTATCCAATTCCTACCTTTGTATTCTTTCTCAGCACTTAGTAGAGTGCTCTGCACATACCAAGCGCCAAATAAATACTACTGATTGATGGGTCCCTGGAATCTTACACCACAATCTTGGATTGTGGTCTTGTCTGTTTTTACAAGTTGAGAAGTGCAAGAGCTTCAGGTCATTTTTGTTGGTGATTCAGTAAATGTGACTCTTTGGAGCCAAAGTCCTAGAATGGATTGTTGTGTGGCTGGAAAAACTGTCCATTACCTTGACTGCTTACTTAGAGATCCAGGAGCACTTGGCTTTAGAATTTGCTGTAGTCCAGTTTGATAATTGTATCTCCCTAAACTCCTCTGATATTTTAGCAGAATATTGCCACGTTCTTCCCTTCTATTGATGTTATGAACTGTTAGCTTTCCACTACAAATAACTTCTGCCAACAGTAGTTTTGAGTATACACTCAATATTCTGAATGCTATTTTGATTGCCATATGAACAGTCTTGAGTAACCATACATGATGATACCTGTCTCAAGTCGGTTTTGCACTCACTTGCTCACCCTGTAAAAACAATGGTCTTTTTGCTGTTATTGCATCTTGGCAATCACACTACTGTTCATTAGTATTACATTGGGACCTTACCTGTAATTGTTAAAGGCCACTTTTACAAATAGTTTCCTGTGAAGTATAATGCTCAGGAACCAAATCACATCACTTTAAATCATGAACTTTAATCAGGTACTAACGTTCCTTTTAACTTGAATGATATTCAGGTTTACAATCTTGAATTTCACCTGCTTTAACAGAATCAATCAGTGGTATTTATGGAAAGCTTACCGTATGCAGAACACTGTACTAAGCACTTGGAAAAATACAGTACAACAGAGTTGTTGTATATTGTCCCTATCCACAAGGGGCTTAGCCTACAGCGGGAGACAGACATAAAAGTACATTCCAGATAGGGAAATACTGGAACTTTCTGTGGGCAGAGAACGTTTCTCTTTAGTGTTATAGTGTACTCTCCCAAATGCTTAGTATAGTGCTTTGCACACACTAAGTGCTCAGTAAATACGGTTGCAGAAATGGATGAGTATTCATAAGTGCTGGGGGCTGGAGTGAGTATCAAAGTGCTTTAAAAACCACAGAATCTCCAATTCCTTTATTTCACAAACTTTTGATTGTACCAAGCCCTGTTTTATCAACCTCAGGTACCTTCAGGAACAGAGTATCCTACATTTCGGAAGGGAAAGCTATGAGTTGTTGGGGAAAAGAAGTGCACAGCCTTTCCAATACATCGGTGAGGTAAAATAAAGCCTGAGTCTCTAGAACCTTCAGAAGGGCTTTTCATTGACGTAGTCAGCTTTTAATGTGACTTAATACAAAGTATGGCCTGTAACATGATAACCATATGGGCCTTCTGGCTTCATTTGTGGGCTGGTCACATTTTGGTTATATTGATGATGATGGCTTTTTCTTTCAAGAAGCAAAATTATTTTTAGGGGGCACCTTATTTGAGGACACCTGCTTCTCCCACATCAAAAATGAAGGCCTATAGGATTGTAACCAGCTTCATCAGAGATAAAACTGTTCTTGAAAAACAAATCATCCACAGAGGACAACCACTCCTGTAAATATCTTCTGTCAATCCTGAGGATTTAAGGCAATAACAATAAAACCACAATTTTTTTAAAAACACGATACCTTAAGAACAGAATTCTGAGGCTTCTTTGAGTGGAAGAGGTGGTAAGCATCCCAAGGACACAGGGAATAGTCAACAAACAAGGAAGAGACCCAGGAAGACAAACCCTTAAGCTAAAAAAAAGTTCCTGTGAAGGGAGAAGTTATGTGAAAGAGATATCCAGTCCACACCTAAACCAACTGTGCTCAGAATTGTTCTGGTTTTCAGGCTAAGATTATTGAGATAAAATTGTTCTATATCTGGCTAGAATCCAAAAATTGACTTACCAGAAACCCATTTTTCCCTCTAAGATTAGAAAAGTACTGGATTGAGCCATTCTTTTTGATCCTCATATTCTTCAGGAAAACAACAATGAAGGTTTCAAAGGGAACAGAGATGTTTTCTCTGATAGTCTTTCCATTAAAGAAGGCATTTACATCATATCAGGAAGGTTAATTATGCATCACCTCAGCTATGTGATTATTCTCTGTGATCTGTTGAGTGAACTGAAGAGTTTTCTAGCCTTTATTTTCTCAGGTTTGCTTTTCCCTTCTCTTATGTAGGCTGCAAACAATAGGTCATAGCTCTCTGAAGAGCCTCTCAAGTCAGGAGTCCCTCTAACAAGTCAAAATTCTAATTTTATGAGAACTACAAAACCTTCTGTCACACCCTCAATCCTTTCTGCCCATGGAGGAAGAGTTGAGAGGAAAGAAACAATTTTACCAGAGCAAAATTGGCCTGAAGCCAGAGCCCAGAGCAGAGCTGAGGGAACTCAGAACATTTGAGAACACCAAGAAGGAGGTTCTAGAGGAGCCAAAAAAAGGATCCCCATGAAACTAAAGTGACAGGAAGGACAAGGAAAACCTACAACTAGTGGGGGGGGGGGGGAAACCCCCAAACAACCTGATAACAGAGAAGGGTAAAGGCAGGCAGATAGAGAGGCGAGAGAAAATGTGAAGCTTAAGGTACTCTGACTTTTTTTAAGGGGAGAGGGCAGTGGGGAAGGGAGAGGGTTCAGCTAGTTTCCCCAAGAAAAAATGTACAGAAAACATCTTAAAAATTTTAAAACAAAATTGTAAAAAATGACAGCAGTGCAAATTTGCTTATTATTTATGGACCTTTATAATGCTTATATAGGGTCCATAACATTTCCATTGGAAAGATTTAAATATTAATCTAGGCCTTTTAGCTCAATGTAATCATCTGGAGAAAAAGGGGTTACATCAGTGAGTTAGTGCTTAAGAAGTAGGGTATGAACATAAGTGCTGCGGAGGTTGTGATTTGCTGAGTGTTTGAAGAGGCAGCTGTGGGGATATAAACCTGAGGAGAGTAGAAATTAATCAGAAAAGGCCTCTTAGAAGAGATGTGATTTCAGGAGGGCTCTGGAGATGGGAAGAGCTATAGAAAAAATGTTTTCACTTTTAGAGATTGTTCAGAAGATCCAAGTACAGATTAGTCACGCCTCTGATTCCAATGACCCCTTGCAAAAGAGTTTATAACTCGAGTCCTTGTATTGCTATAGACTTGGTTGATATTCTACTTCTTCTTATAACTTTTGCAGCTTTATATCTAGGCTTTTTAGTCGGTGTTTATCGTGGGCATAATGTATGGTATTTTCCATTTTTTTCCCCATAAGAATCTAAAATATCCTTATTGCAATTAATGTCTTTTCATGTGCTCAGCTGGAGAAAGTGATATTATTGCTACCAGAAAGATAGTGAGGCTTAATTGATAGAAAGCAGAACTAGAAGGCATGAGGTTTGAGTGTTTATCCTAACTCCCACCACCGTGTCATTGTAGTAATGTTTGAAAAATTTGAATTTTGTTATCTGCTTCCTCATTTGCAAGATAGAAATAATATTTGCTCCTCTCTACCTAATGGAAGGCAAATGAAAATGAATTGCCCAAAGTTCCTTAAAATAAGATGGTTCTGCCTAAATGTCTAAAAGTATTCCAGAGTGCTTCTTTTGAAGCCATTTTGAATGAAACAAAGCCTGTTTTAAATCTTGCCATTTAGCTATGCTGGCTTCCCACTGTTTCTGTTTCTCACACTAACATATATTAATATCTTCACACTTGCTCATGACCCATCTACTTAGTTCTTGACTGCTTACTTAGTTTCTTTCAACTCAGGCCTTCTCAGGTCTTTTTATGACACTCCGTTAGCATTGTCCACTTGCTTGAAATTTCTTCTCTTGCCCCTAATGTAGCTTTCTCTCCTTACTTAATTTTGTGTTGAAAGCTACCAATTCGTAAATATGAAAATCCACTCATTTTCCACCCCTCTATTATGTTCTTTCATCGAATACTCATTTTAACCCATTTGGGAGATGTAGAAGTATAAATGATATTTATCGAGCATCCAGTGGTTGCTATGCAGTGTTCTAAGTGCTTGGGAAAGGACAAGAGAAGCAGCAGAAGAGCTTCCATTCTAACAGGGGAGATAGAAATAAAAATATTTACAAATGGTGGAAGCAGAATAAATACTTAGCTGTATATTTGCTTGTGCCCTGCCCGTAGTAAGCACTCAGTAAATACCATTGTTTGATTAATATTTGAATAGGCACATATAAGCAAGTGCTAAAATGGATTTATACTTTTAAAAAGTAGTAGTTAAGCACTTATGATGTGCCAGTTACTGTACTAATTACTGGGGTAGATACAAGTTAGTAAGTCCAGACACAATCCCTGGCCTACATGGGGCTCACAGTCTGAATAGGAGGGAAATCAGGAAATTAATCCCCATTTCACCGATAAGGAAACTGAGACACAGCGAAGTTAAGCGACTTGCCCGTGGTCATGCAGCAAGCCAATGGTGAAGCCAGGATGATAATAATAATAATAATGTTGGTATTTGTTAAGCGCTTACTATGTGCAGAGCACTGTTCTAAGCACTGGAGAAGATACAGGGTAATCAGGTTGTCCCACGTGAGGCTCACAGTTAATCCCCATTTTACAGATGAGGTAACTGAGGCACAGAGAAGTGAAGTGACTTGCCCACAGTCACACAGCTGACAAGCGGCAGAGCCGGGATTAGAACCCATGACCTCTGACTCCCGAGCCCAGGCTCTTGCCACCGAGGCACGCTGCTTCTCTAAGAACCCAGGTTCTCTGACTCCCAGGTCCATGCTCTTTCCACCAGGCTATACTCATTCTCTCCTCTTCTCCCTTTCATTGCATTTTCAATTTTTGATTTACTCGAGCTTTTGATGTTATTTTCCCTCATAGCCTCTACTCCCCTACTTCAAATTGCATGATTGTACGAGGCATTTTTACAAAAAAAGCCACAAAACTTCTTTTGAAATACTATCTCAGAGCATGAAGGCTGGATATAATTGAGACCTATTTTTTTTCCTGTTAATGGTAAATTTGAAAACAGCAGGACTAAGAAAATGGCAACCAATGCAGCAACCAAGCAGTGCTGGGTGGATATGACATTTGGGATGACATTTGGTGAATGGAAAGAATTATTGAAAAGAAAATGGGTCTGTTGAAAATCAACTGCAAGATGTTGGCAATAAATTGACAGACGGGACCCAGCTAATTAGATTGAGGGAAGTGGCATACCTCAAAAATGAGCAGAAACTACCTTCCCTTCCCATTCTCCTCCCTAAGTGGGGCATTTACTGCTTCTTAACAGCGGGAATTTGCCACTGTTTGACAATGAATACTAGCTGCTCCTTAAATAACAGTCAAATCATGGAGGGTGAGTCTTTTATGCTAATGATAATAATAGTAATAATAATTGTGGCATTTGTTAAGTGTTTACTATGTGCCAGGCACTGTACTAAGTGCCGGGGTGGATACAAGCAAATCAGGTTGAACACGGTCCCTGTCCCACATGGGGACTCACAGTTTTAACCCCCATTTAACAGATGAGGGAACAGAGGCACAGACAAGTGCCTTGACCAAGGTCACACAGTAGACAAATGGAGCCGGGATTAGAACCCACTACCTTCTGACTCCCAGGCCCATGCTGTATCCACTAGGCTACGCTGATAGAAAAGATAAGGGGTAGAAGTAAGGTTTTTAGGGGAGGGGGACCATTGTTTTGTTTTTTTAAAAAGAGCTACCAGACATTTGTAATTACCAAACAGCTGATCAAAACATCCCACCATGGTTCACCAGAACCAGCCTCTGTGAATAACTCCCTCCTCCTCTCACTGTAGCTAAATTCAAATCTGGAAGTTTACAGTCTCAGGCTCTGTTTGTGTAGGAAAACAGGCACAGATATTTCGTGAATGTACAATTGTCCAAATTTTATTTAATTATTTGTAGCGCCTTGTTTTTACCTGAAAATGGGAGTCATATTAGAGTTAGTCTAGGGATTTGAAAACATAAATGCTTCAGATGGCATAAGTTTAGACTATCAGTTCCTAGTTATAGCTATGCCGTGGTCACTACTATTTTTTGAGCATCAGCATTTCTACTACCGACTTGTATTTCAATCAGAAGACTCTTTACTTGGTTGCAGTAAGGAGTGAAAGATCTTATGGGGAAAGAATCATTTTGGTTATTAAACCTGAAGGAAAAATGTTTAAATTTTAAGAAAATAGGAGAGAACATTTCTGTATCTAAGGACCAATTTTACAGACTGTTGCTTTGAAACTATCTTTGGTAAAAGTTTCAGATTAATGTGTTAGTTTTGTCTTGGGAGAGGTACACTGCACGAGGTTTTGCAGGCAAGATGAAGGTTTTTGTGAAGATTTCATATAACACATCAGCCTTGCAAAAACATTTTCTGTAGTGTGATGACTTTAAAACTATTTGGCCTGCAAAATTTGTGATGGTCCTGCTCACATTTATAAATTTCATCTCCTTTGCAAATTCTCTCCCTTCCTCCTCCTCTTGCTTTGGCAGGCTGAAGGAGCATAAGCATCTGCCTGAAGTAAATATGTTGAGAGCTCTTCCACAGATACAGATTTAATTTGAAAACCAAACAAAAAGGAAAGAGAGCGGTTAAGACTACTGAATTAATTTTAGTCTCTTTGCCTAGTTATTTTATATCTAATTCGTGTTGGGCTCGTGGGCTAATCATTTTCATGGCTGGTAAATATTATTTTAATATTTAATTTAGTAAACATTTTTCCTTGGACTTTGGGATGAAAGGAATGAAATGCCCTTATATTTATTTTTAATTAACATTTAAGCTAATTTTTGTTTTTCAGTTGTAATACACTGATTATGTGGGCAAAAGGCAAAGCAATCATTACCCCATACCCAAGTGGTCTTGACAGATACTTTTTTGTGGGATGATCTCTTGGCCCTGAGGGACCGATATTCATTTTAAAAGCCCCTGGCTTTAGGCCACTGAGTTTTAGCTCCTTTCTTCTGTGGGCTGAGAGAGAAAGTTGAGGTTGAAGAAGCAAACCAAAAATTCAGAATCCTAGTTTGAGTTAACATTGGATTGAGTGTTGTAGATTTAAATTGGGCCTTATATTTTCTTTTCATAGAGGTTTTTAATTCTAGTAATCTGTGATGTAGGAATATTGCCAAGCATATTACATTAAGGTTCACCTAGTAATGCAGCTGAATAGCACTACAGTAGAACCTGTCTAGGAGACTTATTTGGAAACACATCTGCCAAAAATGTTAATTTCTCAAGTTGTGGATTTTAGACCATCTAGAATTTGTGGAGACCACTACCAAAAGGACCTCTTTTCTGTGAAACACCAGATGATTTCTTGAAGTCGATTCCATTATATTTCTGTAGCTCTTGAACTTCATCCTGGATTGAGATTAGTGCCCTTGAGAAATTCAGAAGAAACAAAATGATCACTTCTGTGGAGGCTTAAGAATATGAATCACTAAAGTCACAGCCCTCCTAAAATACAACTCTTTGGGGGAAAAGGCAACCCATTCTACCTGAAATATTGGTCAGTAAAAATACTAAAATTTGGGGGCAACAAATGTCAGCGACGTACGTCAGTCATGCCTCCCTCCTCTATCTTTATGCCATAGCTGTCAGTCACACTTATTTAGGAAGAAGAAACTACTCTGCAAGACTAGTGCTCTTAGCTGCTATGTTAGAGCAGAAGCTTTACAGTCGGAAAGGAAACCACACTATATGTGCTGGTAATAAAACTGCAATTTCTTCTGCTGGTTGTACTTTACGGTTACATGAAACTATCCTTGTGCTTTTGCCTATTGGTTATCCTATAGAGGATAATAACTAATTTTTAGGTAACAACTAAAACACATAACTATCTTCAGGATACATGACATCTGGAAGCAGATTGCAGGATATTCCATTGATCTCACCAGTAAAACTTCGTTTTCACCACAGGAAAACCATGCAAAGTGAAAACTGTGACTTTTGCCCAGCTCTAATACTTAACTTCTTTTGTCAGGAAGTGAACTGACGCTGGCTTCTCTTTGTCTTATTCCAAGTTGGGGCATGAGATTTTCCCTGCATTAGAAGGTTGTTGAGACCTGAAGCCTGGGAAGGTAAGATGCCAGCATGAATATTGTCCATTTAGTATTTTGGTTTCATTAGGCAACTGGTGATTAAGAACATACGTCTTTCCAACAACTGTTCTTTAGGGAACGGTTTGCTGAGCCCTTTTAGAATGAATAAGGCACTTAAGAGAAAATGTCTGCATCTGGAAGATTCACAGTTCATTTTATATTTATTGAAAATAAGAGAACTGAACTTATGACAAAAGAAAAAGAAAAACTTGATGTACTTTTTTTTAGGTGGTGGTTGGGGCGTGAGTTTGTAGTGATACAGTTACAGATGTAGTATGGATAGATGCTGTTTCTGAAGACCTTTTCTTCACCTGGCAGGCAAGCCCATAGTTAATGTCAAGCTAATTGTGTGTCTATAGCAGTTACCGTGAGTGATTTCATCTTATAAAGTTACAAATTTTTGCTGGGTCTTGTCTGGCCAGGACAGATAGGCTTGATGAGAGGCATCCAATTTCTCAGACACCTCAGGGCATCAGAGTAAGGAGGAAAAGAATTTGGGTCCCGACCTTTCCTGATTAATGGGATTTGCTTATATTTGCCATTGTTAGACACTGACTGAGACTTTCATTGTTGTTGAATAGGAGATGTCCACATTTCTTTAGAATTGTTTTTCCATTGGAAGCTACTATAACCCTTCCAAAGCATGGTGGATTTTTTGTCACTAATAGATTCTTTTTCTAAATCTACCTTCCTCACCAATTACCTTAATAGGTGGTTGGTTAAGGTGGCCAAAGATAATTTGACATACTGCAAGTTTTAAAATTAATGAGCTTTATAACAGTTGTGTTTTCATAATCTTCATTTTTTTTCCAGTGGAGAAAGGAAGACTTTTTTCCTTTTGACAATGCCATTCCTTCTCCTCAAAGTTTGGTAATGAATAGTTTATGTCACTGGGGGCACTGAAGGTCAGTAAATGGAAAATGTGCTTCAGCCCTGAAACAGTTTGTTATCTTAGAGTAGATGCAGCTTTTCCTATGAAAAACTCCCCTTTAAAGAAAAATCTGCTCAAGAGGAAATAGTAGCAATTAAATGTAATGTAACATTTAGCTCATTGTTAGTCTTTTTCTTTTTTTTCCCCCTTCACTTTGGCCATTTTTCCAAGGCCAGGTCATCCTTGTCAAAACATAGTGGAAGGTGAAGTCATTTTTTTGGGTAATTCAAATGAGAACAATACAGTTTTACATAAGTTACCCATTTAACTTTGTCAAAAGTCTTTTCCAATCAAAATCATTTGCTTGAAAAATTCAACCTATGAAATCCTCTTAATGGAACTGTGACTATCCCTCTGTGTTTTTTTTTTAAATAGCCTGGGACCTACTTCTTGAATTGTTCAGTTTACTATATATGGTGAAAATTCCTGTTATCTTCGCAGTGACTCAGTTTAGTACTTTTGGGGAGGGGCGGAGGGAAGGAATAGACTACCTTTTGTGATATATATCAGATGGTTTGGTTTTAACAGCTAAGGGTTAGAATTGAAACCATTTTGTTATCTAAGAAGTAATCTTCAGATGGACAAACAGTAACAATGCAGCATCATGTCTTCATAAATGAAATTTCATAGATAAATGAAAAGGACATTAGGCACTGGAGAGGGAATTAGACCTAGACACTGTCACCAAAAATACTATTTTTCCTGTTACCTATTTTTTCTAGCCTAAGTCTGAAGTTTGTTATAGACATAGATTCTGAGGAGTTGTTCAGCTGATATAGATCATCAATTTGGTTGTCCTTTGCAGAGAAAAAGATAACTTTTGGGAAAAGAGGTACTTACCTGTGGTCCTTTCCTATAAAATCCAGGAGTCACTTCTGGCCATATGTCTGGTCAGAACCCCTTCCATTTGCAGATGGCCATCAAAAGATCGAATCAAGATAAAATGAATTTATATACTCTGTTTCTGTATGGAAATAAACTCCATTCCCGGGTTTTTGCTACAAAATCTTTAACTTTGTAATCATGTGGAGAATTGTTTATTTCACATCCAGATTACTTGGCAAAACCTAAATAGTTAAGAGTAGGATGTTATAGGCTGTGCCAACAAGGGATTCCCCAGAAAACCAAGGGATTCAACTTAATTGGTGAATTTCGAAATGGTACCATCAAAAAAAATTCCTCCAATTGCATCAGTCTTTCAGTTAAAGATAGCAGATTCCAACAGCCACATTAAATCATGAAAAATGATGTTTGTAAACTTGTATTTGCATCACAAAATTACATTATTTACCAGAGTTTCTGCTGCAGTGAGCTCTAGGAATAACATAATAGTAGTCTTGATTAAAGACTGAGAAAGATGGAAGGTTGTGTGCAAGATATTTGAATAATGCCTGACTTCTCTGGGCCTTACTCCAAGTTCTACTGTTGGTTCTCTCTCCCACAGATACTCAATTCTCTGATTTACTTTTGAAAGTAGGATATTCACTCTGGAATCCCTGGGCTTTGGAATTAGTCCTGCATCTGAGGTCACTGAACTTTTATCTTAAAATAAGACATAGTTAGAACACAGTATCAATCAGCTAGCAGTGGCTTTTTGCTGTAATGCAATACTCAAGCTTACAACATTTCTTTTTTATGTTGTCCTTTGATTTCTCGAATGGGCATCTTTAGATTGTAAATAATAGCCTGTCAAGCCTACCATTGCCTTTTGGTAGCTTATTGTGACTACTTAAGAAATGAAAAAGATTTACTTATGTTTCAGTTTTGCATATTTCTCCTACACACTAAATCTATGCAAAGTTTTCCGTTAGCTTTTGTCCAAGTGTGAAAGTTTTTTCATCCGAGTGTTGATTGGTTTGCTTTATTTACCCTTGACTGCTAGTTCTCAATCTGATTGCAACAGTTTATTTTTTGCTCTATTCCCATGTGTTTGAGCTTCACGTTGTTTTCCATCTGTTAAACATTATTGGTTAGTACCCGCATCATCAGTTTTCTTCCTGAAATTCCACACCATCTTTTCTAGGAGTAATTAATACGAAGAACTCATTGCCACCAACCAATTTATTAACTTTATTTTTTATTAAGTCTTTTTTGTTGAGAAGCATGTGGTCTAGTACTGATATCTTTGAAGATCTGCCCTCCCTGGTGTCGAAAAATGTCTTCTCATTTTGTTTTAGAGTTATGAAATTACTTTTAATTTGACAAGACTTACACTTGTGTGATCATGACTTGTTCATCCTTTGTAACTCTTCAATGGTCATGTTACAGTGATCTACACTCAGAGGCTATTTAATAAATACTGTTGATTAATTTCCATAAAATGCTCTTGAAAGTCTTAAATAAATGATCATTCCCATCTACCCTATTCAGTTCTCTATTGATGTGTTAAAATAATTTTGAAAGGCAGGAGAGACTCCGTTTTCCTTGATATTTTAGATGGATTGCTGAAAATTAAAAAAATCTGATGACTTATTGCTGTGTGGAGCACTCTTCTTTCTTGTTGTTTCTTTTATTGAGTTGTGTATGCTTTCTGGCACATTCTGTATTGATTGTTTGGGTTTTATTCTTTCCTCTTAGGTTACTTGGCCATTGCTCATTTTAAAAAAAAATCTCTTTTCAGTTTATCACTTTCTTATTTAGCCACAACTCATGTAAGATGTAGAATTGCTGCATTTTCAAAGAAGTTACTACAGAAACTATGCTCAGCTCTTCTTTTCCTTAATATTATTAAAACTTCTAGAATCTTCTGCTTTCATTTCTCTTTGCAGATTTTACCAACATAACTGTTGGCCAAGTTTTCCTTTCTATGTCTCCCCATCCCAAATTCAAAGTGGGTGTTGCCTGAGGAAGCCAAGATGCCCTAGAAATACATTTAATTCTAAAAAAAAATTGAGACTTCTCCTTTCATTATATTAGTTTTCTCACTGGAAAAAATAAACCTGATATGGGCCTGTTTTTGACTTTTATCCATCCAGGTAGTTGGGCAGCAAATTGCTCAAAGTCAGAGCCTTAAATTGGTTGCATATTTTTCAAGACAGAAGAGTTTCCTTATTGAAGTGTCAGTTATAGAGGTGAAAGGGAAAAGACACAATTTAAAAATGTTATTTCACCATGTTCTGTCAGCTCTGCCAGCTTTGAAAATCTTTTATACCCTATAAAGTATCATATTTATGGAAAGGTTATACTAAGAACTTTACAAATATTATTGTTATTACTATCTTGTATAAGTAAATCTCATATGAATATTTCATTTGCAGCCAACCAGTCAAGTGTAATAGTTTTTTGTGGAAAAAGAATGACCCAAGAGCAGTTTGAGATGAAAGAACATAGGTTGAATACTGGTAGCCCAATAGGATTAGAACTCTGATTGAAAATGAGAATACTTTCAGTGTTTTAAAGAGGTGTGTGATTTTTGTCTACTAAATCAAAAAATGAAGTTCCTGTCTTCTCACACTCTAGTGTATTAAAAAGCATGCTATCTCACTAATTAGTCTCTAAAAACTTACCACGTCCACTATCACTATCAATGCCTGCCTCCCATCTGGCCAAATTATTAATCTTCTCCCTGCTTTGATTACTCTTTGACATTTGATTTGTTTTTATTGAACTCAGCGGACCACCCTCTTCTAGAAACACTCTAGTCCTGTTTTTATGGACAGAGCACTCTGCTGGTTCTCCTCTACCTCTAAAAATAATAAACTTCTTAAGGGGAAGAACTGAATTTTATTTCCTGTGCTGATTCCTCATTTATTCCTTGTACTTTAACTAGGAGGAGCCATCTCCTTTTCTCACTTTTTACTCCCTCTCATGGAGCTTATCAACTCGCAAAGTTGTAACTATGTAATCGGTTTCCAAATTTAAGCCTCTATCCCCGACTTCTCATCTGAACTTCTTGAGGGCAGGGGTCATATCTACTAACTCTGTTGTACTCTCCCTAGGGCTTAATACTTCAATGCTTAGTATTTACTGAGCGTACTATCTCTTGGCCATTTTATATTATCTTATTTTCTCCTTTCAGGCTATCCCATTCAACACTAAAATTAATATGGCTGAAATCTCTCCCTCCTTTCTCCTTTTCCTAACTTTGCCTTCACTATTGATCACACCACCATCTTTTCTATCCTTGGGGTCAGTTTTGATTACTCACACTCATCCCACCATTAGCCAAAATGTCCTTCACTTCTGCCATTTCTTTCTCATTCACATTTCACAGATCTTCCTCTTCCTTTCCAACAGTAATTATCTCCAGCAAGGTATCCTTACTGGTGTGTCCCTAACTTCAATATTTCTCCTCTCTCATCTACCTTACATATCCATAAGGATGACACAAATCATCTTTTAAAAACACTGATTGGAGCATATCGCTTAGAGAAGCAGCGTGGCTCAGTGGAAAGAGCACGGGCTTGAGAATCAGAGGTCATGGGTTCTAATCCCAGTTCCACTAATTGTCATCTGTGTGACTTTGGGCAAGTCACTTAACTTCTCTGTGCCTCAGTTACCACATTTGTAAAATGGGGATTAAGACATAATCCCCACATTGGAAAACTTGATCACCACAACCTGATCACCTTGCATCGCCCCCAGCACTTAGAAGAGTGCTTCTCACATAGTAAGCGCTAAGAAATACCATCATTGTTATTATTCCTTCTTTAAGAAATTCAGACTTCCCATTACTTCTCACACAAAGCAAGCTGCTGACCAGTGGTTTGAAGGCTCTTCATCAAGGCTCACTCATATCTGTCCTTTTGTCTTTCTCACCCAACTCATTTCTTTCTCCTAAGCCAGTCTTCTAGTCATCCCTCACACTAGACTCCCTCATCTCTAACTGATGACTCCTGCCGTTGTCCTCTCTCACTCAGCTTCATCAAATCATATCCCTCCCCTCCTTTAAAGTTCTTGCTAAGAAATACCTCCTCCATGAAGCATTCCTGATTATTTACTCCACTTGCCTGGACATATTAACCAGCCACGGTATCCACATAGTTTTTCCCACGTTTATTGATGATTTATCCCTTATCTGTGTGCCTGTCTTCCCTGATGTATCCAAAGTTCCTTGAAGGGAAGGACAGTGTTTTGTATTTATTATGTTTCCTCCTTTAAATTTTTTATGGTATTTAAGTGCTTACTTTGTGCCATGCACTGTACTAGGTGCTGGGGTAGATAGCTAATCAGATTGGACATGGTCCATGTCTCACTTGGGGCTCACGATATTAATCACTGTTTTACCAATGAGATAACTGAGTGACTTGCCCAGGGTCACCAAGCAGACACGTGGCGGAGCCACTTAAATTCATTCAATTCATTCAGTAGTATTTATTGAGCACTTACTATGTGCAGAGCACTGTACTAAGTGCTTGGAATGTACAATTCGGCAACAGATAGAGACAATCCCTACCCATTGACGGGCTTACAGTCTAACGACTAGTACCTATTAGGCATTCAATAAATAACAGTCAGTGATGATGGTGATTATGAGTATTGGAAATATAATGTCTTCGTTTAAAACTTTACTTCACAGGTGTATTGAGAATTATACGGGAGCTCGCTGTGAAGAAGTGTTTCTACCTAGCACCAACATCCAAACTAAAAGTGAACTGTTTGCCACTTTCTTGGCTTTGGCTATTCTTCTAGGAGTTCTTACAATTGGTGCCGTCTACTTCCTTTGCAGGTAAGCATGCTTCCATAATGAAAATATTCACCGTATGTGAAAACTTGGCATCAGTTAAAAGAACAATATAATAACATGCCACCTATGAGAGAGAAAACTAATTTAAATAACATTCTTATTCTAAATATTTCCTTTTCCCACTCATAGATTTTCGGTAAGATACTTTGCAGTTGTTCTTTTTATAGTTATTAAGAAAAACCTGAAGGAGAAATTCTCTTTTGGCTTATTCTATTTTCCTTTGGAATATACATCTGGCTAGATTATCTTTTATTGTATTATCTTTAAAGTTATTAAAGTGGACATATGCCTGAGAAGGTAACTATGCAAAATAAAAAAGTTCCCAGATCGTTAAGACTGATAAAATAAAAAAATAGGGCAAAAAAGGTAGGTTGAACTCAGGCAGAATGTGGGGCTAGATAGATATAAGTGAAAGTAGGGGAGGGGTGAATAAGGCTTCTAAACCTCGATAGTTTCCAGGACCACAGAACTAGGGCAGGCTCCAGGCATTTGGCTTCCCTGAAAGGGAAAAATCATTGCCACCCTCTTGCAAGTAAAATCTTCAGAATTGTCTTTTTTTTTTCCTGGTTTTCCACCATCACGGCCCCATCAAACCCTTGTCAGGGCACCCTGTGGTTGCTCTTCTGTTGTTTACTCTCTGGAGCCAACCCTGATTGTGCCCTAGAAATACTTGGAGCAGAAGATCTGAGAATAGGGACAGTGGAGAGACCCAAGGGCCGGGGTTTGGGATGGTTTGCAAATTAGGGCATCATATCGCCTCTCTGAATTTTCATTTGAAAGCAATAGTAACTGTACTGTGATGGTCAAACTAGTGGCAGTGGGAATGTGGCCTCTTAGATATGAAGCTTGGTTTATGTAGACTGGCAGAATAACCTTTCTATTATTGGATAGTCTGTTCTGTTATTTTTTAATGGTATTTGTTAAACACTTACTATGTGCCAGGCACTGTTCTTTGTGCTGGGGTTGATGAGATGATCAGGTTGGACACAGTCCCTGTCTCACATGAGACTTCACATTCTTAATCCCCATTTTACAGATGAAGTAACAGGCACAGAGAGGTGAAGTGACTTGTCCAAGGTCACACAGTAGGCAAGTGGTGGAGCCGGGGTTAGAACCCAGGTCCTTCTGACTCCCAGGGCCGTGCTCTAGCCGCTAGGCCACTCAGCTTCTCTGTCCTGCCCCCTAATTCATCTGGATGTCCACCCTGACCGAAATCATCTGCTTAAGGGTGTTAAGTCCTATAAGCCACCTCCAGCCTACCTGTTGGGATTCCAGGTTAAGTGGAACTAGTGGAAAATGACTTGAAAAATATGAATCTTGTCTGCCTAGGGAATCCCCGCTAATTCTGGATTTGCTTTTAAGGTTAGGAGCTTTTCCTGGGCCGAATACATGAATATTCCTCTGGGCATTAAGCCACTTAGATTTCGTGATTGATAATGTTGGGTTGCCCAGTTCAGATTTGAGCCAAAAGGAAATTTCCTTCTGAGGAATTTGTCTTCAAAAAACACAGTAGACCCAGGACAGATGCAGCCATTGTTTCCTCTCAGCAGTTTTGATCTTTTCTTTTTTTACGGTATTTGTTAAGCACGTAGTAAGTGCCAGACACCGTACGAAATGCTAAAGCTAATCTGGTTGGGCACCGTCCATGTCCCGCATGGGTCTCATAATCTTAATCCCCATTTTACAGATGAGGGCCTGAGGCACAGAGAAGTTAAGTGAGTTGCCCAAGGTGGTCACACAACAGGCAAGCGGCAGAACTGGGATAAGAACTTAAGTCTTTCTGACTCCCAGGCCCGGGGTCTATCCGCTAGTCCACGCTGCTTCTGATCTTTAGGTTTCCAAATATGCAAAAGTGAAAACACTTCATTTGAATTCATGAGCAGCACAACTATCTATGATGATCAAAATCACCTTTTCAAGTGCAGGTGATTCAGTGTGACTACAGTGACCTCAAAACGTAATGGATAAAGGAGTTGCATCAGGACTAGGGCTCAGCAGTTTCGGGAGACTGGCTGTGTCCAAGTCCCGTTTGTTCCGAATTTCTGGCCCCACCCTTTTGTCCTGCACAAAAGTCCTTCAAAAGTTCATGGTTTTTAAATGTATCTAGGGCATGTTGAAATAAGGATGGTCATAGAGGCCAGCTTCTCATTTTGAGGTCAGGGAGTTGTCTAGGCAGAAAACGAGCGGGATGGGGCTTGTAGTGGCAGGCAAGTTTCAAAGACCTAGTATGTCAGATCCAGTTTGGGAATATCTTCACCCCCATTATGGAATTCTTAGCTCTTTGCAGCCCCGTTGTAGTCATGGGGTGAGCAAATCTAGCCCCAAAAGCTGTTGGGAGCCAAAACAGTGGTGTTGTCCCCACAACTGGAAACATACTAAGTTGTCACTTTTGAAGACAATGCATTCGTCTCAAGTGAGAAAGTAGTCCTATAAATGATGTGAAAAGCTATCCTCATAAAATATACGGTATCAGCCTCCTTGCTGACCTCCCTGCCTCCTGTCTCTCCCCACTCCAGTCCATATTCCCTCTGCTGCCTGGATCATTTTTCTACACAAACATTCAGGCCATATTTCCCCTCCTCCTCAAGAACCTCCAGTGGTTGCCCATCCATCTCTGCATCAAATAGAAACCCCTCACCATTAGCCAATTAAAGCACTCAGTCACCTTGCCCCCTCCTACCTCACCTCACTACTCTCCTAATTCAACCCATCCCGAACATTTTGCTCCTCTAATGCCAACCTACTGACTGTACCTCGATCTTGTCTATCTCGCCGCGGTCCTCTCGCCCACCTCCCGCCTCTGGCCTGGAGGGCCGCTCTTTTCTTATCTGAAAATTAATCTCCCCACCATCCAAGTCTTATTGAAGGCACATCTCCTCCAAGAGGCCTCCCCCGAGTAAGCCCTCATTTCCTCTTCTCTCCTTTCCACGTCACCCTGACTTTCTCCCTTTATTTACACCTCAACCCTACAGCCCTTATGTACATATTTGTAATTATTCATTTATATTAATATCTGTCAACCCCTAGACTTTAAGCTCGTTGTGAGGAGGGAATGTGTCTCTTGATGTGTTGAACTCTTCCATGACTTGATACAGTGCCCTGCCCACCGTACGTGCTCAATAAACACGACTGCTTTGATTTCATACTTGAACGAGCTTTTTCCTAAGAGCTAGCATGGGCATCATCACTTAAAAATAAAAAAAACAACTGTCAGGTGTGATCCTTTTAAAGTGTTGAGGATGCAAATCTATTCAAATCTGGCCCCTTTATAGTCAACCTAAAATGGGGCCTTCCTTGGTATGAATGCTGCCAAAATTTGCTCTGACTTTGGTTCAGTCCCTCCATATAATGCATGGGTCTAGGGAGTCATAAAGATGGTCCAGTTGGATAGAGGCGCCCCACATCTCCACCCACCCCAAAACCCGTTCTGGCAACCACGGGTTTCCAGCGGGTCTTCTTCAGGGGGGTTAAAAGTCTGATCGTTGGCATTGGGGGCCTGGGCATCATTTTTTGTTGATTTGTTGGGTGAACAAGCTGTACACTTTTCACCTTAATGTTGTCAAGTCAGGTATCAGTGCTTGAGCAGTCAGGATTTGATTTTATGGCCATTTGGAGAGCATGAATTTAGAAAACCTCAATGAAATTTTAGGAAGAGAAGTACCGGAGGGAATTGTCAGAAACCTGGCACAGACAGAGGACCGGGGCATTTCCTATCGGAAGAGCTAATTCATATGTTTTCGCTCTGATCTTTAATCTTTCCGAATGCTATCCCCTATCCTATTATTTAACATGTTAAACTGTTGGCCCAACTCCACTGGCAATGAGGTTGGAGTTTTATAAATCTTAATTCTTCTCCCACGCCCCATAAAGTGCTCCTTTAAGTCGTGAGTGATTATTTCCTTTCAGGAAAAAGCTCTGCTCTCAAAATCCAAGAGAAATGATCACTTTCCTCCCTCTGCACCGGACATTTTATTGAAACATGTTTGAACCTATGTTGTAGGCTAACTGTGAGCGGGGACTGTGTCTACCCATTCTGTTATATTGTACTCTCTCAAGCGTTTAGTACAGTGCCCTCCACACAGTAATCATGCAATAAATGCCACTGATTGATTGAACCTTGTAACTAGGAACAGTGGAATTATTTTATGTGTAGTATTGGGAAAAGCAGGTATAGTATTGGAAAATTTTGACAGAAATGCACTGTTTACTTAAATGATCATGTCCATTAGTGAAACAGAATTTTTTTTCATTCAGTATATCTCAAAGGAACTTGTCTTTGGCTGGTACATTTGATTTTTAAATGTTTTGGACATTAATCTTAAAGAGTTATTTGTTATGATTGCCTCATCGATATGTTGAATGAGCAAAAGTGATCTTTCAATCTGGAAAGGAACTTAAAATACCAGAATACACATATGTTGTAGGTAATTAAGGAGTCCTTGGAGTAATGTAAACACGATTTGGTATTAGTAATAATGCTATTTATTAAACAATGCTGTCTGCAAAGTAGTGTACTAAGCAATGAGAAAACGTTGATGGATGAGATAAACATGGCCCCTGGCCCCCAAGGGATGCAAAATTTAGGAATAAGGGAGAGGATAGGACTATCAATCATATTTATTGAGCGCTTACTGTATACAGGGCATCATATTAGGCGCTTGGGAGAGTCATTTAACTTCTCAGTGCCCAGATTCTTAATCTCTAAAATGTGAGTTTAGTGCACGTTCTCCCTCCTACTTAGATTGTGAGCCCCATGTGGGATAAGGACTGTGTCTGACTTGATTAACCTGAAGCTACCCCAGTGCTTAGACCAGTGCATGACACCAAATAAGCACTTAACAAGCACTATCGTAAAAATGATTTGCTTTGAGGCATCCTGAAAACCAAGGTCCACTAAATGGAGAATCCCTATTTTAAGCCTTTACCACTCAGCCGTAAAGTGTGAGGTGGCCCTTTTCTAGAAACAGCATGGTGCAGTGGATAGAGCATGGGCCTGGGAGTCAGGAGGTCATGGGTTCTAATCCCAGCTCTGCCACTTTGCTGTGTGACCTTGGGCAAGTCTTTTCTGTGCCTCAGTTAACTCTTCTGAAAAATGGAGAGTGACCCTGTGAGCCTTACATGGGACAGGGACCGTGTCCAACCTGATTCGGTTGTATCCACCCCAGTGTTTAGTGGTGCCTGGTACATAGTAAGCGCTTAACAAATGCCACTATTATTATTACACTGCAGAAGATGTCCATAGCTTTTTAGCTACTTTGGTTCCCTACTGCTTCTATGGCATTTATGTGGGAACTTCCACAGGTAGGCAACTGACCTTCATAGCTCTGCTTTCACCCTCCTCCTCATTTATTGCCTCTCCTTTGGATGATGTTGGAGTCCTACCTAAAACGATGAACGAGCCTCAGTTCAATCAGAGATCTGGGGACCGAGAACCCATGTGAAGGAACTGATGTTAGCACTCGTGTTTTATGCAATAATAATAATATTTAAGGGTTCACTATGTGCCAAGCACCGTTCAATGCCACGCACATCTTCTCCTCCCTGCCCACCGTGGTCCCACTGGGTTATAGAATACGAAGAGCAAGTGTGCAGGCAGATTGCAGTGTGCCCACAAGGTAATGCCAAAGCCAGATTGCCTTGGCCAGGGTAACCACCTCCATCTTCACTGCCCAAGTTAGCCAGCTCTATAAATAAACACTTTAAATGAACAATTTGAAGGATGCGTTACTTTGCCTTAACCCATTAGCCTAATTATTGGTATATATTAAAGCAATTTTAATATGTAAACGTGATAGGCACTGAAATAGCATGGTTCAATACAGAAATATACATATGCTCATTCAAAGTAATATGAGCCAGTTTGTTGCTTTTCTAGGCTTGTTTCCTCAAGTTTGTTTTAGCCCCTAAATTAGGTTGAAAATGGTGTTTCCATTTGGCCTAAAAGATTGTTATGCAGAAAAGCAGTTTTCCTCAAGCAAAATTATTTTTGTCAGTTGCAAACTTTTCTTGTTTTTGTATATACGGACTTTGTAAAGGCCAAATCACTTATGTTTTCCTGAGGAAAGAAAACGTGAACACCTCCTGGGTCTCACTATGCTTCTATTACAGTAATCCAGATAGAGAATGGCCATTTTCTGTAGATTTGTCAGGTATTGCACTGCCTTGGGTTAAAGCTTTAGAAAATTTTAGTAAAGCTGGCTTTAGGATTTTGTAATTGTATATCTTTAGAGCAAAGTCAAAGACGTCTTAATGTGTGCAATTTATTTTCTGAGATGTCAAATTAGAAAATGTAAAGGTTTCATTAGCCTCCATTTGAGTTTTCACTTCACTGAAATCTCAATAAACTGAAGTTGAGTTCCCTCTTCTACTGTGCTTCAAGCAACCACGATGTGCAGGAAATTTAAAACAGAAGTCGTGAATCCCAGTAAATGTATAATACAAGGAAGCTTTAATCCTGATAAACCGGCATCTCTGACCTCTTAAATATCTGTAGTAACAACATTTCGTTATGATGGTCTTTAACATCAGAGACCAGAAAACCAAAATCCCAGACACTCATCGATTTTTGATGATCATGGTTCATGGATTCACGATATCCAACTCCAGTGTTTCTAGGGGAGGATGGCATCTGCAAAACCTGGGGAGTGGCACTTTCTTCACAGATGCAGCGAAGTTTTTAGAAAAACACAAAGCGTATTTCTTGGAGTTTTGGCAGATAGTATGTTTTGCTTTGCCAGCATAGAAATAGCTAATGTCTCATTTTCATCTATATAAGATGAAGACTCTTATATAAACGTCACAATCATAAAATTTAAATATATCACAGATTGTCTTTTCAAACAGAGCAGTTTTAAAGTAAATCTATCACTCTCATAAATGCAACTAAGCCCTACGCTGTTTGTTCAAAGAAGCATGATGTTCTAAATACACTGAGATTTAAAAATAGTCACTTGATTTAAAAGCATAAAACCGAGTGAATAGAATGGCACAAATGGCAGAATTAAAACTGATAAAGCAGCGGAAACCAATTTTACTTAGAGCAGAGAGTTTTACTAAAATGAAATGTGTCAGGGAGTGTCAGAAACAGTTTTTATTTATGTTGGGTTTGGGGGGAGCGAAGGGGAGTTGGGGGAAGAGAGAGAAAGAAGCTTAGTGGCATTGCCAGCGTGTGAAGCCCTGACCTCTGAATTTGCAAAAGTGATGTAAAAGTACTGAAGATTTGTGGCACTTGATAGTAAATTCTTGTGCGGTTAGGAATGAAGTTCAGTTTAGGCATTTTCTACTCTCATCATCTCCTGCCCTATGGGTCTTTCCTGTCTTATTCCTTCTTCTTCTGTGTTTTTTTTTCCTCTCTCTCATTTACTTGTCAGGAAGGGCCACCTCCAAAGGGCCAATTCAACACAGTATGGTGTCGGCCTGGTAGAGACTGGCAGCAGCAGTGCCTACAACAGTGAGTAAATTTAAAATTAAATGACTTTCAGAAGAATGTAATTTAAATATGTAGACTTAGTTATCTATTGAAAAATATAAAATAAATTTGGTATTTATGTTTTGAGTGATGAAACTACCTCAAGTCTCTTAAAGATAAATTTCCACCCATTGTCATTTCCTTTAAGAGGAGAAAAGAGTGTGTGTGTGTGTGTGTGTGTGTGTGTGTCTGGGTGTAAGAGAGTGCTTATACAGATATACGGTATCTAAGAGTAGTGTGCTATCTGGAAATCCAGGCAAAAAGGGCACCGACTGGAAACTGAAACAAAAAAGAGAGAACATACGGTTTAGCATTTTCCATATAGAGTTCTTCTCTACTTCTGGAATTACTCCGAGCTCCAAGCTCCTTTTCTATAATAATAATAAATATGGTATTTGTTAAGTGCTCTGTCCAGGCACTGTACTAAGTGTTGGAGGCAAGTGAGGAGGAACATGAGACTTTGACATGGTGGATATATACTTAATATGCACAGGAAGAGAAGGAGCTCAATTCTGTATCTGGAAGGTTGTACGATTGGAGATTGTCTAGAGCAGAGATGTTGTAAACACAAACTTTCACTCCAATTTAGTTTAGGAAGATTTCATCCATACCTCCCATGTACCTGAATTTGCATACCTTTCCATCTATGGTAGACTCAGATGAAGACCTTGTCTTTCAAGAAGACAAAACTTTTTCACCTGTACGCTCTCATTCATCCTTACAAGACCTCAACGTGCAAGATAGGGTGAGTTTTAGAATCTCCATATAACAAAGCATAGAAATGTGTCCAAAATAATTTAACTAGACAGTGGTTAAAACATACAGAGTCCAGATCGGTAAGCCAATACGATAAGCTATTACTGTCTGACTTCACTAACAAGAGCATGTGTATTTCAGGGCCAATGATATGCATTAATAGAGTCATTATTATTGCAACTTGTCTTCTTTAATGTGACTATATCATGGTTTCACCAAACAACATTGAAAGCCTGTTTGCAACTAATGATTTGGTTTAGAAGTCCAATTTCAGATGCTAAATTAAGCTATTAAATAGCAAGGGACAAGACAGCAAAGAAATCCAACCAGTATTCGACCTTTTCTGATACTCATTTGGAGATTTATTTTGTAGCTATAAAACAAATATTTGCAAATTCATACATATTGTTTAATAACTAGCATTTCTAACTCTTTTATTCTTAAATACAAGAGAGCAAGCTCTAAGTGCAGTTACTGTTGCATAGGTTCTGTAGATCTTTAAACTCCCTCCTTCCATTATGAAAGCAATAGGTGACCCTTCAGTTAAATTTCTATAATATTTGAATTGCATTTTTAAGTCCAACCTCGTGCCATTAGCTACCAAAAAAATCTTGGCCTCAAAGTTATCAGCTCTCTTCTTCATACCCGTGTCATTAATTCTTTCACCAACTGTCATATTTGAAAACTGCTTCCTAATACATCTGCTTGAGTTTTTTAGTTGTGTAGCTGATGCACTTTTGGATGCGATTTACTAGGCAAGAGTTGATTCCATTTTAAGGCAATAATTGCATTTATACTATTAGAACCTTGTTGAATATTGAGGACAATTTTTCCTGTTAGGGGTAGATGCTAGGCTTACCATTTTAACATTCATTATAAATATTTCTAAATGAAACAATTACTTCTATTAGCATTTCAAACTGTCCCTTAAATTTAGAGATTAGCATTTATTTGAGCATGTAAAAGGCCCCTTTCTGACCTTTGAAAGTTTTATTTGGCTTTAAATGCACAATAGTTCCTTACTAAAATTTAATTTCTAAAATGTATGTTCAGTTTTGCCTTTTCTCCAGCTGTAAAATCTTTTAAAACTAAAACCCACCACTCTAAAATGCTTGCAGTTCCTGAACCAAAGCTCACCTTCTTTAGGATACAATAAAATGTATTCATCTTAAAAAAAAAATAATAATACTCTGTAGCAGCATTACTGCTACAGTTACAAACCACAAAAGGAAATAATAATCAGTAATAAGTATTCCCTTTCTGGAAGCTAAATGAAACATTCAGTTTTAAAAAGAAACATTTTTTTTCCAAAAGCAATACCTCCACAGCTGTGTAGTCATTCCAAGATAATGTATTAATGTAAAATAATAACAATGAAAAGGTAAATACTGCCTTTCCCCAGAGATTTGCTCTTGTCTAAAAAAAAAAAAAGGATTTTTTCCTATGGCACCATTTAAAAATACCGAATGTTTTAAATTTACTTTTAACCTTGGGCTGAAATAATTCATGGTTTAGAACACCTTATAAAAATGGTTTAAAATAAGGAGTATTAGAACTAGAGATTTGAAATGTTAAAAAGAAATTGAAAAAACAAATGCAAGACTTGGAGTGAAGACAAAAATTGACTTGTGCCAAGAATGTCTTTTTAAATCTACTTCATTTTGATCCTTTCTTAAATTTCGTTGTGAGGCAAAGTGAGGAAATAAAAGTATTGGGTACAACCAGCCATATTTTCTGCAGATGAAAGCATCTCTTTCAGCTTTTTAAATTCATGTCCCCAAGTTGGCTTGTCTCTTGTTTCTACTCTGGAATTCGCCTGAAGTAAAGATTTCCTCAATATTGATGTAGGGTAGTAATATACACAAGGAGTATCTTTATCAAGAAGAATCCCCAAATCTTATATTTAGGGATATGTTACTCTTTTTCCTCCTCTCCTCCTGCAGTTCAGCCATACTGGGGGTTGAAGGAAGTGGGCATTGTACATCAGCAATTTGTAGAGGGCAGTAATTCCTATGGTGAGAAGCAGAATTAATGTTATCAATCTAGCTGGAAATAGGTCAGCACATTATAACATCCTTTTTGAAGTCAAAAAAGAGCGAAGTGTTATTAGGATCTTCTTTAGCGAACATACTGTTAGCCCCCTAGTCCCCTAGTATCAGATTTGGATGTGCCTTTAATAGCTTTTCTAAAGGGAGAAAGGCTACTTACTTAACCTGGAACCACCTGAGTTTACTTCTGAGCACTCTTATCTAAGGACTGACTCAGCTTTAATTCTGTTTGACTTGTGAAATCTCATTGCCACAGTTCAAAATACCACGGCTTCAGGCCATTTAGAAATGTGAATAACATACACCACAGATTCAGTAGGAACAAGCAATTTATTTTTACTGTGGGTCCTAAGGAAAGAAAAAAAAAAGAATATTAGTCTTGATTTAAAAAAAACAAAAAGCAAAACCCAATCTAAATGAAAACTTATGCCTCCGTTAATTACCAAGTTATGACAAACACACTGAGGCCTAGCAAAGTGCATATTCTTAGGAGACTACACATTCTCCTTGACTGCCATTTTATAGAGAGGAAAATGTCGGAGTAATGGAGTTTCCTCTGAGGAACCCTTGGAAAGAGAAAGGTGGGGTGCATTTTGGGAGGAAGGAATAAGGGCTGAACAGGGACTAAGTAAACACCCTCTCCTGGATGGCAGAGGCAGAAGAAGAGGGAGCAGTGGCGAAGAATGAACACAGAAAATTTCTCCTACTGCCACTGCTGCTGCTGAGAAGAGGATCCAAGGGACAGGTGACCAAGTACTGGTAGGTCCCAGGAACCTGACTCGGTATGTGATGTAACAAAATTGAATGTAAAGGTTCAAATGGGACGGATTTTACAGAGTCGAAGGGAGAAGAAAGAGATTTCTTTAAAAAGAGAAATTTTCCCCCAATAAATTCACACAAAAGGTGAAAAAATCCAGTTTACATTCAGGCCATTAGAATTACAGGACCAGAATGATAAATGGTGATGGAGTGCCCCTCATAATTTCTAGATCACATTTACAGATAAGGATCGATAATCTACTTGGGAAGCTTCATCGAGGTGGTGACAGCAGAAGTACTGACAAAGTGTTGTGATCTGAGTATTGAATTTCAGTCAGTACTTCCCCGGGAGGTTTTAAGTGTCTTGCGATATCACCTTAGAGTCCCGGTATTTTCCGTCTTCCACTGTGCCCCCTCCCCCTTACACCGGAAGAGAGCTGAGAGGAAACAGTGTTCTTCTCTCTCTTCCCATACTTACCTCTGCACATTGCTGAGAGAAGAAGGATTCTTCTCTTTCTCCTCCTCGCATTCTCGGCTCATGAGGGCAGGGCACGTACTTTTCTCTTTTTCTTCCTGCTGAGAGAGGAATCGGTTTCTCCTTTGTCCATTTTCATCAGGCCCTCTGTCTGATGTAACCTCACCCATCCATTTAGTGGCCTGGGGGTTTTGGAAAGCAAAGGGCAGTATACCGAGGCTGGTGAACCTTGCATCTGGATTTCCTGAGAGGTTTAATTTTGATGATGAATTAGTATGCCAGATTTGTCCTATTTCACTTGGCCCTACCCATATGTTTAAGAAAAGACAAAGTGTCTGGTGTTCCACTATATTCTAGGTTCTTTGCCCCTAAATGGTGGGGCTCTGGGCAGAACCTCTGGTTGTCTTCCTCAAAGACCTTTAAGTCAATGGGAATGCCTGCAAAAATGAGTAGAAAGGCTTCAGATGTGTATATCTCTGGAACCACAGGTTATTTGCATGATGCAGCACAATTCTAATATACTGCCTCTCTCACTAGAGCTGAGAGCTTTTCACAGGGAAGAGCTTATGAAAATATTTTAGGAGTGCAGTTTTCATTTTCATTTATAGATTGTCACGTAGTGTTTTGTGGAACAACTTGTAGACAATTAAGAACATCGGCATTTTAGATGGTTCCAAGGCAATTATGTTGAAATCCAGATGAGTGGAATTCATGTTGAAACTCATTATTAAATCCCTTGTATCAGTGCTCTTATGAAATGTGATGGAAGATGCCACTGTTCAGGAAGACATTTGTGTGGGGGGCTGGAGTGTATTCATGTTTAGAAATGTTGCGAAAATGTGCAATTCTGCTTCCAGGCAACCAACAGCAAGTGAGGGTTGAATGGGGTTCTCACTGCTGGGGTAGACGTGGCCCATGCCAAAAAAAAAACAAAACCCAAAACCCAAAAGAGGTCTGAAAATGCTCAAAATCTAATGCTAGGTAGGCTTCTGTTGAATCTGGCATTATATCCAACCCAGTATTGCAGAACTGTTCATCAGAAGAAGCAATTTTATATAATTGTAGTATCAGCAGAATGTCCTTTTGTAGGGAATTTTAAATCCAGCCAATTCCGCGGAATTCTGCTGAACGTATACTGCATTTTAAGGTTATTTGCCTAGGGACTCCAGTCACGATGAGCAATCTACGAACCCAGTCCAGGGGGCCGACTGGAGAATTGGAGCTGTGGAGGCTTTGTTTTCTACCCAAGTGCAGAGAGAAGCCCAGAATGAAAGCTTCTCTGGTTTAGCCTTTGTATAGAGTGGGGAATGCGAAAAATGCCAGGAAAATAAGCCCCAGCCTGGTTGCAGTTGGTTTCACAACCCCTTAGTGAAGATACAGAGGTCAAGTGGTTCTCTCAGGCGCACAGTAAAAGGTCACGACAAACAAAAATAAGACCAGGAACCCTGGGTCCTACGGATAGTTTGATTTGCTGCAGCTTCCTCTTTTTCTTTAATGCAGATATCAAAATGTCATCTTTTCGATCATCTTTGTTTTGCCCTGAGTTTATTTCCTCTTCCATGAGCCCCGATCTCTTCAAATAGGAAGGACAGTATATGGGAAGAGAATAAAGAAAATCTCTCGGTGCTTTATTCCCCTGGTGACAGGAATAATTTTAGTCTAAACACTTGTTTTTACTGTACTGGAAGCACAGGTTCAAATCCTGTGGATCAATACAAATCTAAATCATAGTTTGTTCAATTTTCTGTTTACAGTGCTTGCAAATGAATACTTAAATTTGGGGTCGTGCAGTTTGTGGGTGATGTAACTCCAGTTTGGCATTCTTTTAAAAAGAGGCTCCATTGCCCTTTACTAAATTTCTGGAAACTGGCTGCGGCTGTGGGGGAACTAAACTCAAATTATTTTTTAGATTATTAATTTAGCCTATACTCTAGCTGCTTGGGGTATGCTTCTGGATTACAGACTTTGCAAGTTAGTTTTCCTCATTTATTTTTTAACTGCTACTTGGTGGGGAAAAAAACTTTGCATATTTATAATGCTATTAATTGTAGCAATAGCATTTGAATATTAACTGCACAGAGGAGTAGAGCTATTCAGATAGAAAACCACAAATGAAAGTAAAAGTCTTCAAGGAACCTTTAGACTAGAAAATGGAAGAAATGAAATGAAGGCCTGCTTGTTTTATAATTAAGATGGAATGATGCATCTCAAGCTCTTTTATTTGTGCGGGTGCCCAGGGAGTTGCTCTTGTGATTAGCTAGTTCCACACTTGTTAAGTAAGCATTAATGTGTGTGTGTGTGTGAAAATTAAAGGGCTCTAAGGGAAAAACAGAAAATAATTGCTATGCCTAATTTATAAAACATTATTTTCCATAGAGCATGGAGAAAACTGAAGAACAGCCAAAATGAACCAAATTTTTACTTCCATGTTACAGATGCAGGAAATGAGGCTTCATAAGGTATTTTAGTAGACAGTTTTTACAAGATTTGATTTACATTTGTTTCATTCTCCTGTCTCAATCAGTAGTCTGAGTGCTTACTGTGTGCAGTACTAAGCACTTGGGAGATTACTCTAGATGTAGGAGGTGACAAAAGGCTGCGATGATAGTTGTTAGGAGGATGTAGGGCTTTAGAAAGGTTTTAAAGATGGACAGAGTTTAAGTCTGGCAGATTTGAGGAGGGGATTTCCAACTAATCAATAATGCTATTTGTTAATGACATTTAGTAATCAACTAAGTGCAGAAACCTGTACAAGGGACGAGAAAGAGCACAATGGTAAGCCATGACCACTAAGGTATAGAATACAAAGTAATTTTATTTACAGAATATGAAAATGATCAGCTTTGACAAATCTTCCATTATTAATGGAAATAACTGTTCGTGCAACAGAATAGTCATATGGACTATGACTAGTACAGGGCAGTTTCAAGGTTTTAAACATATCCATATAAATAAGAAAATAAATAAAAATGAAGAGTGGATTCAAATAAAATCCCTTAAAAAAAAAATCCCTGTTTACTAGCTGAAGGTGGGACTATTTGAGATGGCTTCTTTTGCATTCATTAGGAACACTTTTAGAAGAGCTACAAGGGCTATGTATTAAGACCTAGCCTCGAAAAAGTGTTTCGTATCCACAGTTTACTTATTCATTGAATAGATTTCTGCTTCATGCAAACTGCTCAATTCATTTGACCATAGTTTTTATATTTCTATTATCTATAAAAATATCTTCCACCATTCAAAATAAGCTTTTATCTACTGGTAGACAGCTGAGCTAAATGAACCAAGGACTGTCTATCTTGTTTTATTGTTTAAAATTCTCTGGCACTACAACTTCTTTTTTTAAAAGCAAATGCCTTTGATTTAATCTATAGCACTTGGTATCTTAAACCCACCAAGAAAATGGTGGCACTTGAAATATTAAAATGTAGCAGGCCTTTCATTGGTACTCTGAAGAGAAACTTAGATTAATGAAAAGGAATTAGGGGTGAGGATAACATTTGAATCTGAAAATATTCAAACTAAAATTGAGACCATAGTTAGATTCTCTGAAATCCATGTCTTCAGTCTTTGATCATATATTTTGTGCTAATTATTGTACTGGATACTGTGGAAAATTACAAGAGAGTAAGATGTTTCTCTCCTGGAGAAATTCACAATCCTTCTGTGTGTTCATTAAACAAACAGTTTAGGTTGACTTCCTCTCCAACAATTCCAGCCCTAATCAGATACCACCCTGAATTTAAAATGAAACCCTGGGATTAAATTTGCACTCAGTTTAGTACTATGCAAGTTGTCGTAAATACAAGTAGTGGTTAACTCCTCTAGTACAGGAGGCTAAAGAACCCACAGGCCCATCAACCACAAACTGACCACTCTGTATACTTTTAGGATTGGCCCTAAAGACCAAAGAATTCTCCAGCTGTATTTTATAGGAAGGTGATGAGTGTTGATTTCATTTGAAAATACACCTAAAATCCTTTTGTGTATCTATAACAGGTGCAGCTTTTACTATAGCAAGGAAAAAAAGCATAGTTACTAACACTGCCTATTTCCTCAATTTTATTTTAGATTCCTCTCAACAGGCCCTGGGCCAGGTTGCTGCAACTGAAAAAAATCAAGAGTTTGGCTTAATTAACTACAGTTGGCGAGAGGACATGAGTTCTTCATCTCAAAATGGGATTTACTGCAATGGTAACCTGGGCCAGAGACAACTGTGGGCACCAAAAACCTGCAACAAACAGACATTCTTCCTGCAATTTTCTGCAGGTTTTAGGGAATTCTCTCTGAGCGATGGTTAAATGTTATTTCCCCTGATGATTTTCTTCATTAGGTTATTTCTGCAACAGGTTCTTTCTTCTATAAAAATCTAATCTGAAAGGGCACGAGTAGTTTTGCTTCCATAAGCAGTCTATTACCAGTAGCACTTTTCAAAGGAAAGCTGTAGTCTTCTGCCATCCTAATTACTAGACTGAATG
Organism: Ornithorhynchus anatinus; assembly: GCF_004115215.2. Taxonomy (NCBI): domain Eukaryota; kingdom Metazoa; phylum Chordata; class Mammalia; order Monotremata; family Ornithorhynchidae; genus Ornithorhynchus; species Ornithorhynchus anatinus. The sequence goes on along the minus strand of NC_041732.1, from coordinate 11,108,509 downwards.
GCCCAGCTGAATAAATCCCCAGTTCTGAAGTGTCTTCTGTAGATAGTTAACTGTCCCCTCAGAATTAGCCCCCTCAACAGCGGGCTGGGGACGCTCTGGGCCCTCGTGCTCCCCTCAACCACTCATACAAAACTAGTTAAGCTACACCAAAAAGAGGGACTTATCCCCATGGAAACTTCTGGTTTGAAATTCTGCAAAGGGCAAATCTGATGTCACTTGATATTGAGGGGCTACAGGCTGGCCAGAAGCATCAGCATGAACCCCTACCTCCCTGCCTGTCCACATCTTTTCTCTCAGCGCTGACCTGATCAAGGCATGACCCTGAAGCATGGGGGAAACAGAAATTGCAAGTTACCTGGAACAGCAGTGACCATTTGGTAGCAGTTGATAGCCACGCAGCTTCTTTTCCTTTTCTTCAAATCATCCTTCCATTGGCCTGCTTGTAGACCCAACTGCTTTTTGCTCCCCTCTGGCACTTCACACATAGGTACTTTCTCTTGGTCTCACATCAGCATTTCCTTTGACTTCTTGCTGTGAAAGTAGGATATATGTCAGCTATTTCTAAAGGCTTAAATTTGCATCTGTAATATCCTGAACCTATTTAGCTCTGAGGCATAAATAATTAACTGCAGCTTTTTTTTTTATAGGGGTGGTTCTTATTTAAGCCAAGGGGTTCATCGTTGCAATCAAAACATCCGTTTTCTAGAAGGATCGAGAGCCGAAAAAGTGTATACGCTTGTCGATGCCTCGCCTCCAAGAGGCAGCTGATCTGTTTCCCGGAAATATTTTTTCCATTCCCCTGCTCACTGATCTTCCTGTCTTGAGTCAAGGGCTCACACATGGCCCAAAAAAATGTATGTTTGCACGTGCTGCAGGCTTCCGAACAGGAACTCTTGAACACCAAACTTCCCACTTGAAGAAAGAATTTTAGGTGGTCCTTGAAGACCATTCTATTACTAGGGTGAATTTTCTGCATGTAAAGATACAGGCCATTGCTGCGCCTGCATATCTGCTCCCACCTCCACCTAAAAGAACACAAGCAACATCCTCAGGCCTATCCGGGTAGCTGAAATAGCAAAGGGGATTCCTCCTTCTTCAAAGTAGGGTTGGTCCACAAAATCCTCATCCCAACCTGAACTCCCTCCTGCCCAGGGTGTGCAAGAGTGAAGAGACAGGGATAAGTCTGGTTGCAAAAAAGGAAGGGGCATTTTTCAAAAATGGAAATCTGTTCAGAACCACACATACCTGAATAAAACTGAGCTGACTGATTCTGAGTCATTTTGTTAAACACATACACAAAGTGTGCTTTCCCTAGACATTTTGAAAGAATCTTCATGCTGAGATTTTTTTAATGCCTTCTACCCTCACAAGAGTGAAATGCTAAGTTGTTGTTCCCAAACCCAGAATGTATCATTTGTGGGTATGCTGTGAGATTAAAAAAAAAAAAGGTAAGAGCCTCTGCAAAATTCCTTAGTTGTAGTCACTCTGAAGAAAGTTGAGGATTCACAGATCTAACCACTTAGCTCACTTTCACAAACCCAGGAGCCAAAAACCTTGCCCAGGATTGGCATTTCACCTACACAGCAAAAACCTCTTTTCTTTGAAAAACTGATAAGCATTTAAAATCAATGAGGGTTACTATGAGTTATGCATTTAAAGCATGGTAAAAAACACATTAATAACTTTTTACTATGGTAAAGTGCTATCAGAGGAGGGGGAGGTGGTCAGAGATAGCTATTCTCAGAAATGGGCAAACTTCTAACAATGAAGTTCTATCATTGTGAACTTCTATCCACAATTCTTGCCAGGCTATTACTGCAGCTCTTCCTACCTCTCTGTAACAATGAGACCTTCTAGGATGTGGGCTGGCACTATGAGTCTTCGCTAGAACCCCTATAAGAGCATGGTCTGGAGGCATATCATGTCACATGACAAGGTACTGTGCATGGTGGTTATTATGGCTTGAAATTTTTGGCACTGAGGAAAGAGCCCAGACCTGGGAGTCACAGGACATGAATTCTAATCTTGGCTGTGTAACCTTGGGAAAGTCCCTTACCTTCTCTTTGCTGCATTCAGTTCCCTCATCTGTAAAATAGGGATTAAGACTATAGGCCCCGTGTGAGACAGGGATTGAATCCAACCCAGTGATCTTGTACTACCCCACTGCTACATACAGTGCCTGGCACATAGAGTATAATGCTTAATATACTAAAAAAAAATACAATCAATGGTATTTGAGCTATTACTGTGTGCAGAACACTGTACTTAATGCTTGGGAGAGTATAATACAACAGAGTTAGGAGACAGAGGACCTGTCCACAGTGAGCTTACACTCCCCCAGTTTACAAAATTGACTGTACTTTTAATTTGGCCTTTTTCAGCCACTGCTGGCTAAATGGACAATTTCTCTGCTTGGGAGGGTACAAGCAGACAGGGTGTCTGCCTTTCAAAATTGAACACCAAAGGCATATATGGCTTCAGTTCTGGGCAAATGGAAATCCATCATTTGTTTTCTCCCTTTCCCACACTCTTTAGTGTTTGAATGTTTAATTACTGAAACTTAATGACATACCTTAGAGGTGTTGGAGCCAGCACCGGCTCTCCTCTTCCTCACACTGGCAGGGCAGAAGGTTGGTGAGGTAGTTCTGGGCATGGGGAATTTCTGGTCTAAAACTCTTCATCTCTCATTCAGACTCTTCTTCCAGTGGCACCATTTTAAGCTATCCCAATTCTGCAATCCAATAGTAGCTGTTATAGAATAGAAAATATACATTAAAATCTAATTGGATTATAGCATACAAGTAAAAATCCAAACTGTTAATTATTTACTACTTACCAACACATTTAAATAGCAGGAAAGATCTAGAGTGATGCCTCAAATGTGATTTACAGGATTTTTCTACCTGCCTCTTGTATTTAACAAAAATGAACATGTTGCAGAAGCTTTCTGGTTTGTCATAGAACTATAAAACAATAGCATTCGACAGACAGCTTTGTGGCATTCCTTTATTGATAAATGAAAAAGTCATGTCATTTGTCTATTCCTTGAACAATCCAAAAATGCCCATTTATTCGTGTGACCAAAAACTTTAAGTACACAGGGGATATTTCTTCATTCTAACCTTTATGCAATTCCAGTAGCAAAGGTGTGACTCCATTCCTTCTACTTTGGGAAGATTGGAATGCTATCGTCCCTTCTCAGCTGCAATAGCTTAAGCCTCTGAAAAAAAATACTGATTCTCTTCAAGAAATAAGTTATGAACACACTGTATTGTTGCTAAAAACCAATATGTCATGATTTCTGTCCATAGGTTTTTCCATCCTCTGACAATAAAAAGAGGTCACCACAATTAACCTGGGGCCTCAGTTCTCAGTGATCAACCATATCTCTTCCATGGGAGGCAGAACGCATATCATCAGTTTTATGTATATTTCTAACCTTTCAAGAGTTTGCCTCTTAATTACATAGTCTGTTTCAATAAGTATTAGAGGCACGCTACCAACTGCTCTAGATATGCCTTTTAATGCTACCCATGGCTCACTCCTAATTTCAACTTTAAGAGATTTCATTCAAGACATTTATAACTTTTATACGGCATATGCTAAAAACAAAGCTTTCCTAAGGACATGATTTTATATCAGTCTACAAAAGTGAAATATTTCTGAAGGTGCTTTCGTTTTAAATGTACATGTTGTTCCAGAGCTGTTTGCTGGAAAGGCAGTCATGTGTTTTAAGTGACTTATTTAAAAGAAAAAAAAAACATTTCTAAATGTGTCTTCACTTGGCTGAGCCAAGATGAATAAGCGTCATGACCGTAGTATAGCTGTGAAGTACATCATCCTTGATCTCATTACACTCCCTCAATATAAAGTTTCCAGTGACTATTCGATCACAGCCTATTTCTCCACTGCCAAAAAAGCCAAATAGAGGGATATTAGGAAAAAACTTCCTAAATGCATCTGCTTCAATATTTTTTTTGGTTCTATAATAGCGGAAGCCCCGGCCAACGCAGGCACACATAAACCCAATGGTGTTGTGCTCGGGAATGTTGGCTGCTTTGAGGCGCTGCATTGCTGCTTCCGCTGTCTTCTCATCGTTAACGTCCTGGTTTAACAACACGGTCGCGCTCTGGACCTGGGGTCCGCTGAAAGACAGTCCCACCACGCCACAGGACTCGCCGGCTGCAGGGCTACTGGGGAAAAAAAAATAATTCAAAGCCGTCACATTAGAAAAATTTACACTTTCTCAAAACAACCGACAGGCTCATCCTTGGCCGATCCTGCTTGGAAACATTTCAAAATCCCCCGCTAGACAATCTGTAAAGTTGCCTGACATCTTAAAAGCCAACATGCTATAATACTGCTTCTCTGCACGGACAATTCCCTTTCCTATTGATGTTGAAGGGATTCAAAAATTCAGACAGAATTTCATATAAGTCACCTGAGTGAATTTGGATGCTAATGAAATCTGGGTAAAATTTTTCCAGAAAGTACCATGCTGGGTGCTTGTGACAAATATCCCCCAAATCAAGTCATTGTGGGCTTTACAAGGACTTGGGAAAGTTACCTGGTCTTTTAAAATACTGTATTCAGTGGGCCTTAACTACTCCAGTCCCCTCCTTAACCCCTTAGGTGTTGGGAGCAAACAACCCTTTTGCCTGATACCCACTAAAACCCCAAAACCTATAGGTCACTGTAAATTACAATCACATCTTAAAGATGCAAAAGTTTTTCTCCAGAAGAGTGTGTCTGTGAGTGGGGGGGGAAGGGCTAGAAGAAAGGGGGATTATCTCTGGGGTTGCCATATTTCTTTGTGTTTGACTCCTGTTATTGTGTTCTCCCACTACCGGAATCACAGAAGATATGTCTGAAACCACCTTCACCAAGCCCCTCTGCTTGGTCCATCTGACTGTCTCAGCAGAGGAGCAGCATGCAATGCCCAATTCCTTGGAAAAATGCTCCCCCTACTACAGAGTTGAATTTAATTGGGATTCCACTACTTGGAAAATGCTGTCACTCTAGAAAGGGCTCAGTCAAGATTAATGGGACTCACCCACAATTGCTACTTTCCTTGAGTGTGTCCCGTCAGCCTCCACCTCCCAGAAATATCTCTTTGGTCTTCCAAATGAGAAGAACGTAATCGGTTCACTTCATGGAGAATGCTACCTGCCAACTTCCAAATGCTTTTTTGCTCCCTAGGGCCCTAAATTTCACTGGCAGCCAAAGGCAGTCCCATAATCACTTTGTTCTACATAGCAACTGTAACGTGACTAGAAAGCAGTTTGCAGGGGGTGTTGAAGAGATTAAGCATTTTGGGGAGTGTTTTCATATTAATTTAACCATCTCAGTTTATAGGTAGAACCTATTAATCCAGAACTGGATGAAACCAAGCCTTTCCTGAATAAAACGAAACTTTCTGGAGACGTGGCCTCTTGCTTAAACTCACCTCTGCAATGGCTGAGTCACCCTCACTTTGCTCAACTGTGATTCCTGCCTAGGAGCCTTTCAAAAGGCTGTGAACTCAATTTCCTGGACTCTGGGAATAAAAAGATGGAGGTGGGAGCAGGAAAAACAGGGCAGCCACCAAGGAGATTAAGATCTGGTTGTTTTTATATTTTCTTAGTAGTTTGCAACTATAAATCTGTGAAGGTCAAAAAACCCCACCAAAAAAACCAAAAACCCATACTCAACCAAGTAGCGTCCCTCATGAGTATAGTAGTTCAATAGTATTTATTGAGCGCTTACTATGTGCAGAGCACTGTACTAAGCGCTTGGGATGAACAAGTCGGCAACAGATAGAGACAGTCCCTGCCGTCTGACGGGCTTACAGTCTAATCGGGGGAGACGGACAGACAAGAACAATGGCACTAAACAGCGTCAAGGGGAAGAACATCTCGTAAAAACAATGGCAACTAAATAGAATCAAGGCGATGTACAATTCATTAACAAAATAAATAGGGTAACGAAAATATATACAGTTGAGCGGACGGGTACAGTGCTGTGGGGATGGGAAGGGAGAGGTGGAGGAGCAGAGGGAAAAGGGGAAAATGAGGCTTTAGCTGCGGAGAGGTAAAGGGGGGATGGCAGAGGGAGTAGAGGGGGAAGAGGAGCTCAGTCTGGGAAGGCCTCTTGGAGGAGGTGATTTTTAAGTAAGGTTTTGAAGAGGGAAAGAAAATCAGTTTGGCGGAGGTGAGGAGGGAGGGCGTTCCAGGACCGCGGGAGGACGTGACCCAGTGGTCGACGGCGGGATAGGCGAGACCGAGGGACGGCGAGGAGGTGGGCGGCAGAGGAGCGGAGCGTGCGGGGTGGGCGGTAGAAAGAGAGAAGGGAGGAGAGGTAGGAAGGGGCAAGGTGATGGAGAGCCTTGAAGCCTAGAGTGAGGAGTTTTTGTTTGGAGCGGAGGTCGATAGGCAACCACTGGAGTTGTTTAAGAAGGGGAGTGACATGCCCAGATCGTTTCTGCAGGAAGATGAGCCGAGCAGCGGAGTGAAGAATAGACCGGAGCGGGGCGAGTGACCAGAGCAGAAGGGTGTTTTGGCCGATCTCAAACCCAGGTTGCACTCAAACAACATGTGAATTTTGCTTCTCTTTTCATTATTTCTCGAGCTTCTCATTCATTCATTCATTCAATAGTATTTATTGAGCGCTTACTATGTGCAGAGCACTGTACTAAGCGCTTGGGATGAACAAGTCGGCAACAGATAGAGACAGTCCCTGCCGTTTGACGGGCTTACAGTCTAATCGGGGGAGACGGACAGACAAGAACAATGGCACTAAACAGCGTCAAGGGGAAGAACATCTCGTAAAAACAATGGCAACTAAATAGAATCAAGGCGATGTACAATTCATTAACAAAATAAATAGGGTAACGATTTATTACCTTGTAGATCCTAGGACAAGGTTGGAAGGAGCCTTTTTCCGCTCCACAGTAGAATAGTAGAATGCTAGTATATTTGGGACTTTCAAGTGTTAAAAAACAGGACAAGCCCTCCCCCCAACCCCTTTTTAACAAGCAGATGGCAAGTCAGTTTCAGGAGGACCAAATAAGTAGGATCTAATGGATGTGATTGGGAGGGAGATGGAGGCTCCCTTTCCATCTCTGCCAATAGAACCATGAACTCGACAGTATTTGTTGAGTGTTTACTGAGTGCAGAACGTGGCTATAAGCACTTGGGAGAGCACCACAGAGTTAATACAAATGATCCCTTACCTCAGAGAGCTATCTAGCCGGGGAAGCAGAAACTAAAATAAATTATAGGTAGGAGTAGCAACTGAGTTTAGAAACATATAGCTCTTTGTGGGCAGGGAATGCTTCTCCCAACTGTTATATTGTACTCTCTGAAGCACTTAGGACAGGGCCCTGCACACAGAAAGCACTCATGAAATATGACTGATACAGAAGCGTTACCACAGTGCTAAGTTGATCCAGAAATGTGGGAGTGGCAAGAATCGGGGAAGTAGGCTTCCTGGAAGAGGTGTGCCTTCAGAAGGGCTTTGAAGAAGGGCATAATGGTGGTCTGCGTGATGTGAAGGATGAGGGAGTTCCAGGCAGGAGGAAGGGTGTGAGTAAGAGGGTGATGATGAGAGAGGCGAGAATGAAGCAGAGGGAGGTGCTGGCAGAGGAGGAGGAGGATAAAAAGGAGGGGGAGAACTGATTGAGTGCTTTGAAGTCAATGGACAGGAATTTGGGTTTGATGCAGAGAGAAATGGGCAATCACTGGAGGACTGTGTGGGGAGATGTGTAAAAACCAATGTTTTAGAAAAAATGATCTTCAGTACAAACTGGAGAGGGGAGAGAATGAAGGCAGGGAGGCTGATGCAGTAGTCAAGTTTGAAAATGGGACCTTTTTGGACTAGCATTGAAGAAGTTTCGATGAAGAGGAGGGGGTGGACTCTTGACTCGTGAAGAAAACTGACAGGATTTGGTGACTGAACATGGGGTTTGAAAGACAAGAGTCATGGATAATAATCAAGGCTGTGAGCTGGAAAGACAGGGTCAGTGAGTTGTCAGTAGTGATGGAAAAATTAAGGGGAGGGGAGGACTTGGTAAGGAGGATGAGAAATTCAGTTTTGGACATGCAGAGCTTGAGGTGTCAGCAGAAATCCACACAGAAATATCCTGGAGACCGGAGGAACTACAAGAGTGCACAAGTGGAGAAGGGTTGGGGCTAGAAAGGTAGTTTTGGGAGTTATCTGTCAAGTGGTAGTTGAAGCCATGAGAGTGATGAGTTCTCAAAGAGTGGGTGTAAACTGAGAACTGAAGGGGACCCAGAACAGAATCTTATAGGAAAACCGATAGTTAGGGAGTGGAAAGCAGAGGAAAAGCCAGGAAACAGACCAAGAAAGAGTAGCCAGAGAGATAGGAGAACCAGGACAGAACTGTTTCAGAGAAACAAAGGTTAGCAAGTGTTATCAGGAGAAGAGGATGGGCCACAGTGTCAAAGCTTTGCTATGTGGTCCAGGAAGATTAGGATGGAGAAGAGGCCATTAGACCTGGCAAGGAGTTCATTGGGGACCCTGGAGAGAGATATTTCAGTAGAGCAGAGGGAGCAGAAGGTGAATTGTAGAGGGTCAAGAAGGGAGGCGAAGGAGAGGAAGAAGAGGCAGTGGATGTAAACAACGCAGATGAGAGGTTTGGATGCAAATCACAAGAGGGAGACAGGCTGGATGGTGCAGTGGGGTCAAGAAAGGAGGTTTTTATTAAAGGGGTCACATGGGTGTATTTGAAAGAGGGGATAGATTCATGAGAGAGAGAGAAGGAGGGAGGTTGAAGATGGTGGTTTAGAAGGGAAAATGATTGGGTGCAAGTGTTTTTTTATAAGGTGGGGGTCAGAAGCGCAGGTGCGGAGGGTAGATTATGAAAGCACGAAGATCTGTGAGAGAAAGCTGAGAAGGATAAGAGTGTGGATAAGGAGGTAAGAGGGAATTGAGAGATGACGGGGAGGTTTGGGGGAGTTCGCACCTGATGGAACACCAAGTTCCTTTCGGAAAAAACCCACTTAACCTTTCTGCATCTGTTGGTCCCTCTGTAAATATTAATCACAGATGGTATTTACCAAGCACTTACTATGTGCCAAGTATTAAGTGCAGTTCTCTGCACACAGTAATCACTTAACAAATGTATTACTACAAGGCTGGGGTAGATACAAGATAATCAGATTGGATACCATCCCTGACCCATCGAGGTCCACTGACGAAGAAAGGGGTGAAACAAGTAGTCTGTCTGCATTTTACAGATGAGAAAGCTGAGGCACAGAGAAGTGACTTGTCCGAGGTCACCTGCAAGCAAGTGGCTAAACTGGAACTAAAACTCTGGTTTCCTAACTCCCAGTCCCATGCCCTTTCCAGCAAGCCACGTTGCCTCCCATAGGGTATAATACTGCTGTAAGAATTGCTGTAACAATCAGTTGACCCAGCAATTCAAAAAAATAAAAACCACCATGAGTAATCTAAAAGTGATTCTACCCCCTTTGCTCCACCAAAACTGCCCTCTCAAAGATCACCAATAATCTCCTCGCCAAATCCAACAGCCTCTACTCCATCCCAACCCTCATTCATTCAGTCACAGGATGTGGGTTCTAATTCCAGCTCTGCCACTTGCCTGCTGTGTGACCTTGGGCAGGCCACTTAACTTCTCTGTGCCTCAGTTGCTTCTTCCGTAAAATGGGGATTAAGACTATAAGCCCTATGGGGGACAACCTGATTACCTTGAATCTACCCCAGCACTTAGAAGAGTGCTTGGTACATAGTAAGTGCTTAATATCATAATTATTAAATGAAAGCCCTACATAAATGTTGACTCTAAACAGCCACCTCTATCCCCTCTAAAACATAATTCCTTGAAAAACATGTACGAACCTTTCAGAGGTCAGTGAAGTCAAGTTGTCCACTTGGCCGCCAGCAAGGATGATGCTTTTTTCGTTGAGAGTGGTGACGATGTGATGAAGAAATCTAGATGCTCCCAACTTCCAGGAATTATAGCCAAATATAAGGACAGCACGAAGGTCTGGATTATTTTTGAGACCTGCAGGTCAAATCAGAATCAACAATTAAACTTTGATGTTTAATTCAAAACCTCGCCCTTTGAAAACTACATCTTCTAAAATCCATCTCTGTGTATTGCAATCTTGCTGCCTGTAATGAGCAGCTGTTTATGTGGTCATTTTAATACTTCACCTGTCAAGTCGATTTCATTCATTCAATCATATTTATTGAGCGGTTACTATGTGCACAGCACTGTACTAAGCACTTGGAATGTACAATTCAGCAACAGATAGAGACAATCCCTGCCCAACACTGGGCTCACAATCTAAATGGGGGAGAATGCATTTTTACCAAGCTTTTATGAATTTTTATCAATGAGATTCTCAATCCTCCGTACAGAAGGGTCGGGGGGAAGGGGTGGGTTTCAGTGCCCAGCGCTTAGAACAGTGCTTTGCACAAAGTAAGCACTTAACAAATACCATCTTTATAATGTAAAAATAACAGTGTCTCAAGAGCGCCTTTGAGGGTCAATGCACAAAAAGAAAATAGTCTGATGCTGAGAACATTTGCTGCCTGAGTACCCACAAACTCCTCTTGAAAAAATCTGAAGAGTAACATTTCACAAAGGGAATATCTAAATTAAGCAAATCCATGAAACATTAGGCTAATATATACCAAAAAAAAAAAAGGAAGCTGGCCAGTAAAGCGTGGAATCCACTTTTTCTAGTTTCAATTTTGAAGGACATAAAAATTTCCTACTTCATTCAATGGTATTTATTGAGCACTGAACTAAGCACTTGGGAGACTACAATATAACAGAGTTGGTAGACATTCCCTGCCCGTAACAAGCTTGTAATCTAGGGGGGAGACATTAATATAAATAATTGAATTACAGCAATGTCACTATGTGCTGTTGGGCTGAGAGAGGGTAAAGAAAGGGCGCAAATTAGGCCACTCCGCTTCCCAAACACAGACTCCAACAGGGAGAGACAAGAGGCTGGGAGATCAGCTAGGAAGCTGATGCAGTCATCAAGGCAGGATAGGATAAGTGCTTGGATTAACATGGGAGCAGTTTGGATGGAGAGGAAAGGGTGGATTTTAGTGATGTTGCAGAGGTTGAACCAACAGGATTTGGTGACACTGAATATGTGGGTTAAATGAGAGAAATGAATCAAGGATAAAGCCAAGGTTACGGGTTTGTGAAACAGGTAGGATGGTGGTGCCATCTACAATGATGAGAAAGTCAGGAGGAGGACAGGGTTTGAGTAGAAAGATATGGAGTTTAAAAAAAGACTATGACAGCTCTGATGAGAGGAGAGAAGAATATTCCATCTCTGTAGCCTAAATGTTTCTAGAGAATGTGTAACGGTGAATGTGTCTACCAACTCAGCTGCATTATACTGTCCTAAGCACTTAGTACAGTGCTCTGCACACAGTAAATTGCTCATAAATACTTCATTGATTGACAAATCCCAATTTGATGAGTTACCTTGTCCACTAAGTCATACTAGCTGGAGCAGTTGAAAGAGAAACTTCTCCTACGCTACTTCTGATGAATCTTTTCTGCTTCCTTTTGCCAATCCTCTTTTTGCATAGTCTGCTGGGTCACACTACCAGTCCTCTGGGCATAGTATTCTAGTTCAGGGACACAAAAGAACAGTTGGAGCAACACTGTGATGATGGCTACCCTCTGACACCCAAGGAAAATAATAATAATAAAATTCTGGTATTTATTAAGTGCTTACTATGTCCCAGGCACTGAACTAAGCGCTGGGGCAGATACAAGCAAGCTGGATTGGACACTGTCCCTGTCCCACTTAGGGCTCACAGTTTCAATCCCCATTCTACAGATGAGGGAACTGAGGTGTAGAGAAGTAAAGTGACTGGCCCAAGGTCACACAACAGACAAGTGGCAGAGCTGGGATTAGAACCCATGACCGTCTGACTCCCAGACCCGCCCTCCACTCCTCAAGATCCACCACTGGAAACTCCTTACCATTGGATTTAGAGCCCTCATCGGCTCACTTCCCCTTATCTTATCTCACGGATCTCCTTCAATAACCCTGTCCACTCACTTCACTCTAAAGCCAAGCTACTCACAGTACCTCAATCTCATCTATCCTGCCACTGATCCCTTGTCTGCATCCCGTCTCTGGCCTGGAACTCCCTCCCGCTTCATATCTGACAGACCACCATTCATTCATTCAATCGTATTTACTGAGCACTGTACTAAGGGCTTGGGAGAATACAACGATATGCCAATAAACAGACATGTTCCCTGCCCACTATATGCTCGCAGTCTAGCGATCCTCATTAAAAATCACATCTCATCCAAGGGGCCTTCCCTGTCTAAGTCTTCACATTCCCTACTTCCACTCCCTTTGCATCAGTTTTGCACTTGGTTCTGTACCCATCGTTCACCCCACCCTCAGCCCCATGGCATTTACATATATACTATTTTAATGACCGCTTCCCCCTCTAGACTGTAACCTCTCTGTAGGCATGGACCATGTCTACTAACTCAGTTGTACTGTACTCTCCCAAGCCTTTAGTACAGAGCTCTGCATAGTGTAGGCCCTCAAATACAATTAACTGATTGACACCCAACTTTCTCCACCTAATAATCCATCATGGATCTATCGTTCACAAATCTATCTGAACCTTCTAAATCCCTCTCTTTTCTAATAATTCGTCAGGGGCTTCTTTTCATTGGTTTATCCAAACCCTCCTTGAACCTGTTTTTTCTCACTGAACCACACAGTTCACAACATGAATTCCAGCTGCTCGTGAAGTGCTTCCTTTCATTTGCCTTGAACCGAAAACAATCACTTACTGCTGTACTCTTCTGCCCTTCTAGAACAAATTTCCAGGAAAAACTCTCCAGGGGTCACTGACCCTTCATGCTTCGACTGTTAACTCTTCAGTCTTAACTGCTGAGACATCTGGTGAACAATCTTGCCACATTTGCTCTCTCCACACAGCTGAACGATAGACTTCAATCATGTTTCCTTTTCAGGCTTTGTCTTTTGAAAGTGGACTCTCCTCTTATAGATCCCTCTGGCCCCCTGATCATTTTAATAATAATAATAATGTTGGTATTTGTTAAGCGCTTACTATGTGCAGAGCACTGTTCTAAGCACTGGGGTAGATACAGGGTAATCAGGTTGTCCCACATGAGGCTCGCAGTTAATCCCCATTTTACAGATGAGGTAACTGAGGTACTGAGAAGTTAAGTGACTTGCCCACAGTCACACAGCTGACAAATGGCAGAACCGGGATTCGAACCCATGACCTCTGAATCCAAAGCCCCGGCTCTTTCCACTAAGCCACACTGCTTCAGTGTATTTTAAATGCATTGCATACAATGTATTTAACACAATGCATACAATACGCTGCTGTAATGTATTTTAAATATATTCTTGCTCTGTTGCATCCTTCCAAAGATACAGTCCGGCGACCAGAGTAGACTAGGTCAAGCTATATGATGGTTTCTTTTAGGAGCAAACCTATTCTTTTTGCTTTGAGGATACTTTCTGATGCTACCTGAATTTTTTATTGGCCTCTTTAGCCATTGCTAAATTTTGAGCTGATGATTTGGGGGGCGGCTGGCAATGTCTCTGAGATTTCTTTTCTATGTTGAAAGGATGGCTGGGAGCACACCATCGAGTAGTAGTAGTTTAAATTATTTTTCCCTAGGGCATTCAGATAGCGTTTTCCTTCGTTTGAAGAATGGTGCTTTCAAAAGTTAGACTGCAACCATGAGCCAACTCCGTTGTAATGTACTCTCCTAAGCACTTAGTACAGTGCTCGGCACATAATAGATACTCAATAAATAGCACTGATCGATTGAGTGTGAGTGCTTGGGGAGAGAACTGCTTGCCTACCTGCTCAGGCTGACGGCTTCCTGTCAATTTTTCCCTACTCACTAAGGCTCCGAGACCTTCTGAGAATTTATAATAATAATGAAAATAATAATGGCATTTGTTAGACACTCTCTGCTAAGTACTGTACCAAGAACTGGAGTAGAATCAAGATGATCACCTAGAATACACAGAGTCCCTACCTCGCCTAGGACTCACAGACTCAGTAGGAGGGAGAACAGGTGCTTAGAGAAGCAGGATGGTCTAATGGATAGGGCATAGGCCTGGGAGCCAGAGGACCTGGGTTCTAATCCCAGCTCTGCCACTTGTCTGCTGTGTGACCTTGGACAAGTCACTTCAGTTCCCTGTGCTTCGTCACCTCATCTGTAAAAATGGGGATTAACACTGTGAGCTCCATGTGGGTCATGGACCGGATCCAACTTGATTACCTTAAATCTAGTATAGTGCCTGGCACTGAGTAAGCACTTAAATACCATAACATCCCTTCCCTCCCCCCCCCAAAAGGGTATTGAATCCCTGTTGTACAGATGGAGAAACTGAAGCCTAGAGGCATTACATGACCTGCCCAAGATCACACAGGAGGCAAGCAGCAGGGCCAGAATTAGGATCTAGGTCAGAGGACCCAGGCCCGTGCTCTCGACTAGACCACGCTGCTTCTCTTAACTTATCCTTGAACAGAACAGCATTTCCCCTATTTGGAAGATCTTAATGTCTTCTGTGAATTTGGAGAGTTCCCCGCAACCTTCTTCTAGATTATTTCTGAATACCTTAAATCAAACCAGCTGCAGCCTTAGTCCCCAAGGGACCCTATTTACTCTTCTCCACCCTGGAAAAACTGCTATTTATTTCTACCTTGATCCCTTTTTTAACTGCATGTGCGATGTCTGTGGTCTATGAAGGAACAATTTGTCAGGGCCATTAAATGGACTTGGAAAAAGCCAAATGGTAAGAAGCTACTTCATCCAGTTTCTATGAGGCTTGGCCACCTGGCTCCAGTTTGACCTCTCAAAAAAGAAAAAAAAAAAAAAGAATTGGTTTGGAGAATGGGGCTGGCCTAAGGAAAAGCTGTAATTGAAAGAAATGAGATTAGTTAAAATGACCAATTACTTTTAAATTGACATTGATTGATGGCTTAATTTGTCTTGAGCAAAGTTTGTTGTGAGGGATTAGTCATTCCCCATTCTCATCATTGATCGTGAAAGGGACACAACTGTACCCAGATGGCATCAGTCATTTCCACGATGTTCGGTGCCCTGGCTCCTATCATAATATTACATAAATGCCCCAAGTGCTCCATTGTTCCCAAAAGCAACAATCGCTTTGCCAGTTTCCCCATCAAGCAACTTAATTCTTCTTCAAGGACAAACGTATGTGCCGAAAAATAACCACTGGGATTAGGTACTAATAACAGGAAACCTAACAACTTGTCAAAAGCACACACATACCCGGGTGGTGCAACTGCTTCTGCAAAAATGCAGCAGAACTTTATTCTTGAAGAACCTTGTGCTATGGGAAACTTGGGTTTCAGCAACCATTAATGGGAAACAGTGGGTTACAGAGTAGAAGGTTCGCAGCTGTCATCACGACTGACATTTTTCAACATGAATTCCCACACTCAGTATCACTGGCAGGAGGCTTGACAGTCTCGCCACTCTACTTTGCGGTACTGAATTTTGTGAAGTTACAAGACACAAACGTACAAAAAGTGCTGTGCAGCAGCACAGAACAGCTATGCTGAGGCAGACGCAGGGAAGCCCAGCAGCTTCAGGCCTGGATCGATAACTCATGCATACACAGGACCCTTTTCTTCCTAGTCTGCTCAGGGACCGAGATATGCCAGAACAGATTCGTGTTGGAAGAATTAAGGTAGCTTATTCTCACATCAGGGTATTTCCAAATTGTAAAGAAAACCCATGTTCTAGCCCAACGATACACCAAATTCTTCAACTGTAAAAATGGGATTTAATCCTACTCCCTCCTTCTTAGACTGTACACCCCCATCTGGGATAACAATTCTGGTCAATCTGATTTGCTTGTATCTACTTCAGCACCCAGTAAGCACTTAGCAAGTACCATTTAAAAAAGATTGTACCAGAGGAGTAGAACAGAAACAACTGAAAGTGGCTCCTCACTACTAAGGTTAAATGAACTTCCCTCAGTGCTGGGTACGACTTTCCTATTTTACATTCAACTTCTTGTCAAACTCCACCAGATTTGTCCATGGTCTAACCCACTGCTTTTGAGACAATAAAATGGCACTTCTGATTGGTCTAGTCCCTTCTCTGGCTCTCTATCACTTTTCTGCTGTGCTTTATAGTTGAGAAGAAAGATGGAATGTCAATCTTGCAAGAGGGAAGGACAGGAAAAAAAAAATCCACTTCACATTTTTACTTCTACCACAGTAATACAAAAATTTTAAAAGCTCTGGAAAAGTTTTTAAACAAATCATACTGGCCTACACTGTTTTGTTAATTCTGCCCCAAGAGTGTGCTCTACTTTCTTCTGTCGCTACTGATTTATACTGTTCTACCCCTCTGGTACAATCTTTTTGAAATGGTACTTGCTAAGTGCTTACTGGGTGCTGGAGTAGATACTGATTTATACTGTGGTTCACAATTCTGGGAAAGCAGAGGAGTCAAGTAGGTGAAACACTGACCAGACACACAACCTTAGGCTAGCTTCTGCCTTGGCTGACCTGATACAAAGTCATTCTCCTTCTTTTGGGCCTCCGTTTTCTTACCTGTTCAACCTGAGGAAATATTCCTCTTCGCAAGTGATACTGCATACTTCCACACTAAGTAGTTTGAGCATCTCAGAATAAATGCATAGTGGAAACTCAAAGTACTTCAGAAAAACAAATTTAGGTTGCTTTACTGTATTTAACATTGAAAAGGATAAAACAGCAGGAGGTGCTCTGAAATCTGCATAATTGGTGACTGAAACATTCAGAACAGTCCCTCGATGCTTTGGGCAAGTACTATTAATTGTCTAACAGGCAACCTGGGCTATCAACTTGTGTTATGCATTAAACTTAATTGGTCTTTGGGTTTGGCCCCAAAACGCACATGGGTCTTGTTATCTAATGAGATAGTTGTGGAGTTGTGTGTGGTGGTGCTCGGGAAGGGAATAAGGAGAAGCTAAGAATTTAGAGGGACTTGAAAAACTGAGGCTAATTCATGAAACTACTGATTCTAGAAAATCTATTCAGTATGAAGTATGACCACACTCCCTTAGTGCTCTTTTCTAAAGACAGTCTTGTTTTAAAAAAGACATGGTATTGAGAGAATTAGATGATTTAGAGCTTGTATTTGCCATGGAAACATTGTTATGTTATATTAATGGATTTTTCTAGAGGATGCTAAATATGACCCAGGACTTAATTTTTAAATGGGCATGAATGAGGAATGTCAGCAAACATGGCCAGTGAAAATTCCGATAAAATGATATTAAATCTGTTAGTTTGTTTTAGCATTAATCAAATAGTTCTAGCACTGATCAAACAAACGAGAGCCTTGATGATGGTGGTGGTATTTCTTAAGCACTTACTATGTATCAAGCCCTGTTCTAAGCGCTGGGGTAGACACAGGCTAAACGGACACAAGCTTATCCCACAGGGGGCTCACAGTCTTAACCTCCATTTTACAGATGAGGTAACTGAGGCACACAGAGGTTAAGTGCCTTGCCCAAGGTCACACAGCAGACAAGTGGCAGAGCTAGGATTAGAACCCCAGTCCTTCTCACTCCCAGGCTCATGTCCGTTACTCCATTACTTCATGCTGGGAGCCTTGGAATGCCTCTGGAGACTGATGGAACAGCCAGTCAAATCTGCCAACTTTCTTAAGAGACAGATGTTCTCTAGATTGTATGCTTGTTAATGGCAGGGAACTTGCCTGCTACTTTTGTTGTATTCTTCCAAGGGTTCAGTATAGTGCTGTGCACATAATAAGCCATTAGCTATTAATACACAGCACAGTCTTATAAAATGGCCATTCAGCCTCTGCAGCTTCTGCACTACAGTAAAACCAGAATATGTTCTCTCTTGAACACTGACCCTATACAAGCAGATCCCAGAAAATTTTCCCCAGGGCACAGTCCCCTGGCCATTATTGCTCTTTCTACACATTCAATATTGGGCTGCAGCACCACCACTGATTTCTCAGTAATCCCTTGAACCCCCAGGTTCTACTAAATTTACGGTTCTTTTGCCTCCCTCCAACCATAGGCAACTCTAGTTTGGATAACACAAACGACAGGTAACCCAAGAATCTAATTTTAGCTACTGTTTCACTACGTACCACCCTCATGATTAATCAGTGGTATTTGATCACTCACTGTGTATAGCGCACTGTACTAAGACAGTACAATACAACAGAGTTGGTAGAAACATTCCCCGTCCACAAGGAGTTTATGGTCTACAGTGCACCGTCTCCCTAAACTTGCCAAAAAACTACTGACAAGTTAAAAAACAAACTCCATTCCTGAACCCTCTGGAGGAGATGCTAATGAGCAATGAAATGGCCAAAAGTCAAGAAACAGAATGGAGAAGAGATACAGCAAAAGGCCTGGAAAAGCCATTTCAAATCAGTTGCATTAAAACCTAGTCAATTATTTTTTAAAAAACACACAGTTTTCACCCTACCTCCAAGAAGATCAAATACTCCTCTCAGCTAAATGAGGCTCTACTCTTGGCAGACATAAAAAAGCATATTTAATTATAAATTTGCCCTCCCTCCTCCCCCTTAGAACTGGCTGCCAGAATGAAACAATGGATCCTTCACAGGCTTATAAAAAACATTTTTTTTCCCAGAAATTCTTCTCCCCAGATAAAAAGGTATAAAAGCAGCATGGCCTAGTGGCTAAAGCACAGGCCTTGGAGTCAGAAGGACCTGGGGTCTAATCCCTGCTCAATCTCTTGTCTACTGTGTAACTTGGGGCAAGTCAGAGTGACACAGAAGGGAGTTGTAGAAAGGGAAAAGAGGGCTTAATCGGGAGAGGCCTCCTGGAGGAGATGTGCCATCATCTAGACCATTTCTAGTCCAGATTATTGGAGGGAGAGCTAAGGATGATAGAAGATATATCTCAGAACATTAGAATCAGGGTCAAGTGACAACCTCCACAGATCTCCTTTACTGTGAGATAATCTGGTAGAGAGGCCATTGGTCTGACCCGCTAATAGCATTTCTCATATTCTAAATTTTATTATTGAAGCTTGGGGAGCAGCATGACTTAGTGGATAAAACATGGACCTGGGAGCCAGAGGACCTGGATTCCAGTGCTTAGAACAGTGCTGTGCACATAGTAAGTGCTTAACAAATGCCAACATTATTATTATTAATTCCCAATCTGCCACTTGCCCAGAGTGTGACCTTGAGTAAATCATTTGATTGCTCTGTGCTTCAGTTTCCTCAACTGCAAAATGGGGATTCATACCTGTTCTTCCTCCTACTTAGGCTGTGAGCTCCATGTGGGACAGGGACAGTATCCAGTCTGATTACCTTGTCTCTAACCCAGTGCTTACAGCAGTCCTGGACACAAAGTAAGTGCTTAACACATACCATTAAAAAAAAAAGCTGTAGGAAGAGGGGCCACATTAGTCAGGTTAATAGAGGAGAATATATTTAATACTATATAAAGTTATCTTTGTGATTTTCTTGGAAATAGAATGAAGCTATTTGCATAAATAGTCAAAATTACTTACCAGCTTCAGTGAATTTGCTTGCATGCATAACTTTATTCTTCAAGTCCTTAAAAAAATGAAAGGTCTGGATTTTAACTCCATCAATTTTGGGAAAGAGTATGGCAAAACCTGCTTCACCATCTTCTACTTCTTGAGGTCGATTGCTACCTGATCCCATCGGAGTAACTAGAAAAAAGAAAAAATGAACAGTTTTTCTTATGGTCTTGCAAACTTTCCCAAACCTATTCAATACCTTTGCATGAGTGTGAACAGAAGATGGAATCGAGTTGGAATTGGAATCGAGTGCTTGGTCTCTGCAAAGCATTGTGCTAGGCATTTGGAAAAGTACAATGGACTTGAGTTGGGTGAAGTTCTTCCTGCCCCCAGGAGCTTAAGTCTACGGGGGGTACAGATATTAAAATAAAGTACTAATGGGGGAAATAGTTGAGTATAAGGCTGTTTATATAAGTGCTATGGAGCTGGGGTGAATATTACTTAGGGGATACACAGCCCAGTACATAGCTGACAGCGAGGGCAGAATAGATAGGGAAAGGAGGATTAGTCAGGGAATCTGACACTGACTCTCTTCCCCTTCAAAGCCTTATTGAAGGCACATCTCCTCCAAGAGGCCTTTCCTGACGAAGCCCTCCTTCCTCTCCCATCTTCATCGCCCTGACTTGCTCTTTTCATTCATGGCCTCCTCCCAGGCCCAAAAAACTTACATACATATCTGTAAATTTGTTTATATTAATGTCCATCTCCCCCTCTAGACTGTAAGTTTGTTGTGGGCAGGGAATGTGTCTGTTTTTTTAATCACACTGTACTCTCCCAAGCGCTTACTGCACACAGTAAGCGCTCAATAAATATGACAATGAATCAAAGGAAGGAGTGTGGAATCAGGTGAGGATGACGATTTACTTTGAGTTACATAGAGAAGCTGATCATTGAGCTATTACACCCATTACCTGAGGGGAGACACCTTTCCATACATCCCTTCATTTCTGAAAAATGGAAATATGTAGGATGCATCAAGTTCTTCATACTCTTATTACTTCCTCCAAATTGTAATTGATTTTACAGTGTCTTCCCCACTAATGCCTCCACTATTCTGACAGATCCTTGAGGGCAGGAAATGTAACCGCTAACTCTATGGTCCGCCCCAAAGCACTTAGTAAAGTGCACAAAGGTGGAATAGCAATAATAATAATGAGATTTAAGTGCTTATTACACGCTGCGTACTGTATTAAGCGCTGAGGTAGATACACGATATTCAGATTGGATGCACTACCTGTCCTAGAAGGGGTTCACAATCTTAGGGGAGGAAGAGGGAAGCGCATTCAAATGGGGTTCTCATGAATTATCATCAAGATGAAACACTTGAGTCAAACTACACGGCAGTTCAGAAACTCCAAAAAGTTCCCAGGCACCACCCACAAAACAAAACATGTAGAGCCCCCAAAACATAGCAGCCTGAATTTTAAAACAGGAAACCTCTGACTTATCTAAAAGCCCTTACTTCATCTCATTCTCGATCCAAAGGAAACTGCATTTTAAACACTATTGTCATTTTTCTCTGTTGCCTATGCTGCTGGATTCTTTTAAAAAAAAAGTGAAATCACAGAACAGCCTGACAAATTAAGTGGTCAAGACTCCTCACATAGAGAATGGAAAAAAATGCACCGACATCTGGGAGAAACTTTCTTTAAAAACCACTGTCAATCTAAACTACCTAACAGGACTGCCAAGTAGAAAACTGGTGTCTTTTATAGCCTGAATTTATACAGACTTCAGAAAGTTTATATCCCCATCCAAATTAGCTTTTTATAATACTTTATAGACAAAGCCCAGAAATCCAGAAAGCCAAGTTTGCTTTTCAGAGTCAGAGGGCTAGAAAAGCTTACCCATTCAAGTAATTGTCGTAGTTCAAGAAGGGTAGACAACGCATGGCAAAGAATGATTGAATTTGATATGACAGAAGTCCTGCTTTTAAAAAGCTGCATATTGATCTTATTTCCACATCTGCAGGACTCTGCTTATTGTGCCGTTAGTTGTTTAGAAACCCACACGTTTACCTACCGACAGAAAGACAACATTCATGTTTGTCCTCTTTTCAAATGAGTAAACACCATCACGCTCGTTACTCTCACCTACGATTCCAGGGGTCACCATCCCAAGAACCTGGCATCTTTTTGGCAACAACTTCTCCAGTGCAATTGCTGTTTCTTTGCTGTTTCTTTTTCTTGCTACAAGAAAATGTGAAATTGTTAAATGTTACTAATGCATTTCATTTGATATGAGAGAAATTGCGATACGGTGTTTTCATTTGAAAGAGGCTTCAATGCCGTGCAGTGTGACTTTAAGTTAGGCCTGCTTTAAAAGGTCAGCTTAGAGAAGGAGACAGTATTGTTCCCTATTTATGTATGAAGGTCGCAAAAGAAAGTCAACATTGCCATTTTGGAACCATCTAGCATTAAGTCTCAGAGAACTGGCACCAAAGGACGTGTAGTGGTTCTGCCTTCGTGATCTCTGATGCCACATTTCCTGTTGCAATCTTTTACCTTCTCCCTCCCCACTTCTTTGCAACTGATTTCAAACAAGGATCGGTCATGGTTCCCTTCTTCCTATTTTTTCATGGACACAACTATTTTTTTCATGGACTATCCACTAAATGTATCACAGTACATTGCGCAACAATGTGTAAAATGCAGTCAGTTCTCTCCTAACGCTTTTTCGTTATGCATTTTGAGTAAGAGGCCGTTGAGGAATTAGGAATGCTCTCCCAACAGCATGCATTTGTCTGGAGAGAACACGATGTGATGTCCACACTGAGCTGTGTACACGCCCGTGGAATCAGTCAGGCCGCACACGCTACGATGTGAGTTTGTCTGAACTTGGGGTTCCTCAACAACACAGCCCTCGGGTCATTGGAGAAATGACTGGGCTTGAATTTCATCCATGAACGGACCTTTTCACGTACACCACCACGGTTCAGTGTGTTCGGTTGTCAAAACACAAAGACCCTCAAGGTGCTTCAAGATGGGCATGTCACAACTCAGCCCATGCAAAGAATACACATATTTATATTCTACCAGGGAAGTAGCAACCCACAACAGAGCCAAAGGCAATGTTTGATTCTCAGGGAAATAAAATGGTCAATTACCTAGTTCAACTTCCAACCCAGGTAACTTGAAAAAAAAAACACCCCAAAACCCAAGAGTATATGATAACCTTGAGCCCCACCCAAATCTTACTTTATTAGGTTAAATTTACTTTGTGCTTTCGAAACATCAGGGGCATCAATTTCTGACTCAGACATCCCATTTTAGCCTATAGGTTAATATAAACATTATAATTAGATACTGTAATTTGAAACAAATCAGTCCTGAAAAATTGTCATAGAAAATCTGCCACATGGATAAATGGTAGCTGGATAATAATAATAATGGTATTTGTTAAGCGCTTACTCCATGCAAGGCACTGAACTAAGCCCTGGGGTGGATACAAGAAAACCGGGTTGGTCCCACATGGGGCTCACGATCTTAATTTCCATTTTAAAGATGAGGTGCCTGAAGCACAGAAAAGTGAAGTGACTTTCCCAAGGTCACATAGTAGACAAGTGGCGGAGCTGGGATTAGAACCCATGACCTTCTGAGTCGCAGGCCCGTGCCCTATCCGCTATAATTAGAGTTCAAGAGACACCAATTTTCAAGGCCCATTTAAGATGAGCTCTGGGATCTGAAAAATCAGTCTTTGGGGGCAAACAGGATACCCAAGGCTCATCAATGAGCAAGCTTCGAAGGGCTTTAAGTATCATACCGATAACCTTACCTAAAGGTACTGACCCCCAAAGCTCGTATTTGGTTACAGATCGGGGCAGAAACCGGTTCGAAAGAAGTCCATTATATTTTTGTATTCACCTTTCTTCTGACCATGACTTTCTTCCTGTCCACTGAAAGTATCAGCATCAGCCATATAGAGAACCGTTTGTGGCAGTACATGCACCTTCTGCAAAACAGAACAATCACAACTGGAACACAGCTATCCACCAGTACTGAACGATATCTTTCACAGTTCATGTTCCAGGTTTGTCTGCTCTGGAGCTTTGGGCAGAGCGACCCAGGAACAACAGCTCTAAACATATGGAATGCCTGCCATAAATGAATTCTTAGCCCAGGCATAACAGGAACTTCTTCCAGTCTTAATGGAGAGAATTTTTTGTGACTCACATACAGAAAATGTGTGGTGGTTTGTTTTTTTAAAAAAAAAAAGAGGTGTGAAACTCTTTGGCCAAAAGGGGCTAAGAAACCTCACATATTGTACTCAAAAAAGGTCCTCTGCTAGTAAGTGGCTCAGGATCTTGATTCCCAGATTGTTGACGAGGCAGCAGTGCCTGGAAGTCTCGGCTGTTTAGGAGTACTCGCCTCACCCTGAATGGGGAAGAGGACTAGAAAAGGTGTCACTAAAATTTGCCTACCTCACCTGGCTAAAGTGCCCTGGCAGACTGCAACTACTGAACTGTATTTTGACACTGCAAAAAAGCAAACAACATTAACACACACATAGAAAATAATCATCGAGCCATGGAATATCAGAATACTAGGTGATTAAGAAAATGGACATTGGCCTATAAGAATGGCTCTCACAGCCCAGTACTGGTTAAGTACAGTGTTGATGGGGAGGTATTAGCCGAGGCTGGATATGAGGAAAACAACAGTTCACGGATAGATGGTGGACATATATACCTTCTTTTGAAGTGGTCTAGTCTCTTCCATAATAATTATGGTATTTGTTAAGCCTTAATATGTGCCAAGCTCTGCGCTAAGCGCTGGGGTGGTTGGACACAGTCCCTGTCTCACACGGGGCTCATGGGCTTAATCCCCATTTTACAGACGAAGTAAGTGAAGCACAGAGAACTGAAATGACTTACTCAAGAACAACCATGATCCGGAGTTGGATTTGCAATCACGCAATCACTAATATTGGGCTTCTCAAATCTTGCCATAGATAAAAATGCCCTGAATCTGTGACTTTTGGCCATTTGATATTTACCCCACATCACTCAAGTACCTAACTTTAAAATATATATTGTAAATTATTTATATTAATACCAGTCATCCCCTCTAGACTCTAAGCTCGCTGTGGGCAGGAAACGTGTCTTCCAACTCTGTCGCATTGTACTCTCCCAAGTACTTAGTAGAGCACATAATAAGGCCTCAATAAATACCAACTGATGAAGATAGGTATGCGGGACAGTCTGAGAGGATGCTTAGGCTGTCCCTGAAATTAAAGCACTTTGCCTCTATCATTAGGGCTTATGTCCCTGCAATGTCAAACACCGGTAAAGGAAAAAAAAATAGGTTTCTATAAAGACTCAGACAAACTCAAAGGAGTGGGCCAGGACAAGACAAAATCCTCAAAATGGGCAATTTTCATACTAAAGATGAAAGAGAAGCCCACATGCTTTAGAAAATCACTGGGTTGCACGAGATCAACAATCTCGACAATGTCATCCTATTTTGGCTGAGTGACTGAGCCAAACACAATCTCGGGAACACCAACCCCATCTTTCGCTTGCCAAACCAAACAAAAACACCCCGGGTGCAAACACGATCCAAAGACTGGCATCTCACCAACTACAGCATCGTGGAGAATTCATGAAAGTGTGGCTCACAGCAACAGTGTGTGTGGCAAAATGATGATCATTGTTTGATACACTCCATGCTCACATTGACTATACAACCACTGCATCAAAAAGGGTCACTTGCCTAGTCAAGACAGCTCATTGAAAAAAAACTCCTGAAGAATGACGACACCCACCAGAAGCTCGGCGACAATAGTACAGCAGCCTTATTGGAGCAGCTAATGTGCACCACAATCCTCAATGCAGATAACGAATGGTCACACTGCTCTATGATACTACCAGGTTGTAGTCAGGATACGAGCCTGAATACGTCATATCGCCAACACTAGTTTGAGGCAAATGACTCAATGACAAAGTGTCGAGTTGCAACAAAATGGTGACTGCACCCGATACCAAACAAAAGCAAGGTACAAGGGAATTTGTGATAGGGCAAGCAAATCAAGTTGAGGAACATGGGCAGGGATTCCAAAGCACGCAAGCGATTCAATGCTAAGCAGAGCCCCGTGAAACCAACAACTTTTACAGAGTAATTTTTTTTTAAAAAAAAGCAAAGCACTACATATTTAGAGAGAAGAGGGCTCCAGTCTCATCCCAGAGAAGGAAAAAATTCTGAAGAGCTGGCAACAGAATTTCGATATTCTCAATGTAAATTATACTATTTCAGATGAGGCCATTCATGACATAAGACATCCTTCCAACTTGCCAAAAACATAGCACCTTCCCCAACGATTGAGGAAGTCAGCCTACCAGAAACACAAAAAACAGGAAAACACCCCAATCTAATGGCATACTTCCTGAGATTTACAAACATGAAAGTGGCACTCTGCTTAAAAACACAAGCTCTCTCTCAACATATGGAAACACTAAGGAGGTGTCAGAGCAACTCAAAGCGCCATCATCTCAGTGTTCGAGAAAGAAGGTGCAAATAGCATCAAGAACGCCAGCACATCCTTTGGGAGAGACTGTCAGACCGTGCGTGTTATCAGGTTTCTGATGAACCACAGGTCTTCAACGGTAAAATGCAGTCCAATCTTCTCTAAGGCTCCCAGCAGGCTCCCAACTTACTTTTTATATGGTTTCAACTGAATCACTTCCAGGCTAATAATAATGTTGATATTTGTTAAGCGCTATGTGCAGAGCACTGTTCTAAGCACTGGGGTAGATTCAGGGTAATCAGGTTGTCCACGTGAGGCACACAGTTAATCCCCATTTTCCAGATGAGGTAACTGAGGCCCAGAGAAGTTAAGTGACTCACCCACGGTCACACAGCTGACTAGTGGCAGAACAGGGATTCAAACCCATGACCTCTGACTCCTAAGCCTGGGGTCTTTCCACTGAGGCTATTCTAAAGCTATTCGTAACCTCAGATGGCAAGGCAGGATCATAAAAATCAACTTCTTAGAATGGAAAGCAGAAATGCCTAGTGGGTTCTAAGGTTGGCTTTGCCAATTGCCTACTGTGGGACCTGGGGCAAGTCAGTTCCCTCATCTGCGAAATGGTGATTCAATCCCTGTTCTCCCTCCTACTTAGATTTTTAAGCTCCACGTGGGCCCTGATTATCTTGCATCTACCCGAGCACTTCATACAGTGCTTAGCACATAAGTGCTTAACAAATACCAGTTATTGGCCCGCGAGCTAAATGTGGGACAGGGACTTTGTCCAACCTGATCACCTAAAATCTACCCCAATGCTTTGTTCAGTGTTTGGAATAAAGTGCCTAACCAATACCAATGATTACTATAATCGCCAGTTTCCTAGCAATGACGCTATGCTCACCACGACGCATGGTGCCGAGGAGGAGGAGGAGGAGAAGAGGACGAGGAGGAGGAGAAGAGGACGAGGAGGAGGAGAAGAGGACGAGGAGGAGGAAAAGAGGAGGAGGAGAGGAGGAGGAAAAGAGGAGGAGGAAAAGAGGAGGAGGAGAAGAGGAGGAGAAGAGGAGAAGGAGAAGAGGAGGAGAAGAGGAGGAGAAGAGGAGGAGGAGAAGAGGAGGAGGAGGAGGACGAGGAGGACGAGGAGAAGAGGAGGAGGAGAAGAGGACGAGGAGAAGAGGACGAGGAGAAGAGGACGAGGAGAAGAGGACGAGGAGAAGAGGACGAGGAGAAGAGGACGAGGAGAAGAGGACGAGGAGAAGAGGAGGAGTTGTTTCTTTCTGGACAAGTGATGGCCCTCTTCCTCTTTTGTAAAAAAATAAAATAAAATATTCAATTACTTGTGTACAGGCTTACTACAGGCTATTTTCCTAATCAGCTTTCTTGATACTACTAGTCTGGAAGATAGAAAGATGATTTCCATTCCTAATTATCAGGGGTAACTGAGATAACTGTTGGTAGCAAAGCAAAGTGTCCGGCTCTGCCACTTGTCAGCTGTGTGACTGTGGGTAAGTCACTTCGCTGGGCCTCAGTTACCTCATCTGTAAAATGGGGATTAACTGTGAGCCTCACGTGGGACAACCCGATTACTCTGTATTTGCCCCAGCGCTTAGAACAGTGCTCTGCACATAGTAAGCGCTTAACAAATACCAACATTATTATTACTATCAGCAGTAAGTTGTGCTCACTTGGGTCTGAAATGGGTTCACAGTGTGCCTCTCGACCTGCCTAATCACTCGCTGCACTTTGTCCCAAGTGGGGGAACATAACGGGTAGGGATGAAAACATATACAGCGCCATAGAAACCGCTAGTACAGTGTCTGGTACACAGTAAGCACTTAAATACCCTAATTATTAATAACTATCAGCAGCGTGGCCTAATGAATAGTGCAAGAGCCTGGGAGTCAGAAGGACCTGAGTTCTAATCCCAGCTCCGTCACTTGTCTGCTGTGTGACCTTGGGCAAATCACTTCACTTCTCTGATCCTCCGTTACCTCATCTACAAATGGGGATTAAGACTGGGAGCCCTGTGTTGGGACAGGGACTGTGTCCAACCTGATTGTCTTGCATCTACCCCAGCGCTTAGAACAGTGCCTGGCACATAGTAAACACTTAAAAAATCCCATTACTATTATGTGGGACAGGACACGGATTGCATCCAAAGGCCACGCAGGAGAATCAGGATGGCACAGTGCATAAATCACGGGCCTAGGAGTCAGAAGGTCATGGGTTCTAATCCCAGGTCCGCCACTTATCTGCTGAGTGACCTTGGGCAAGACACTTAACAGAGAAGCAGTGTGGCTTAGTGAAAAGAGCCCGGCTTGGGAGTCAGAGGTCGTGGGTTCTAATCCCCGCTCCGCCACTTGTCAGCTGTGTGACCTTGGGTGAGTCACTTCAGTTCTTAGTGCCTCAGTTACCTCATGTGTGAACTGGGGGCTAAGACTTTGAGCTCCACATGGGGCAACCTGATGACCTTGCATCTCTCCAAGCGCTTAGAACAGTGCCTGGCACATAGTAAGCTCTTAACAAATACCATCATTATGACAACGTCTCTGTGTCTCAGTTATTTCACCTGTAAAATGGGGACTGAAATGCTGAGCCTCGCGAGGAACTGTGTCCAACCCGATTTGCGGGTATCCACCCCGGGATATGGTTAACATTACACTTAACACTGGGCCACACTGTTGATCATTATTAATAATTAGGGTATTTTAAGTGCTTATTATGTACCAGACACTGTACTGGTGGCTTGTGTGGTGCTGTATGCGCTTTCATCCTTATAATAATAATGTTGATATTTAAGCGCTTACTGTGTGCAGAGCACTGTTCTAAGCGCTGGGGCAGATACAGGGTCATCAGGTTGTCCCATGTGAGGCTCACAGACTTAATCCCCATTTTACAGATGAGGGAACTGAGGCATAGAGAAGTGAAGTGACTTGCCCAGTCACCCAGCTGACAAGTGGCAGAGCAGGGATTCGAACCCATGACTTCTGACTCCCAAACCCGGGATCTTTTCACTGAGCCACGCTGCTTCTCTATCTTCTCTCTCATCCATTATGTTCCCCCACTTGGGACAAGGAGTGCAGCGAGTGATTAAGTGGGTCGAGAGGCGCACTATGAACCCATTTCAGGCCCAAGTGAGTGCTTAATAAATGCCACAACTATTATTATTACTGTAACAAATACCGTAACTATTAACTTGTCTCTACCCCAGCGCTTAGTATAGTGTCTGGCACCTAGTAGGCGCTTACTACCATTAAAAAAAAACCAAAACCAAACTTCTCTGTGCAGGCTCTTGGTCCTCCCCTCGGGATGGGGATGAGGACGGGGGGAAAAGGGTGGATCCATCGTCCGGGCTGGCAGCTAAAGCCCAGATTAGGAAATTCCCTAGGAGCCCAACAGCCACGGTCCCCGTTCCTAATAATAACGATCATGTTGGCATTTGTTAAACGCTTACTATATGCAGAGCACTGTTCTAAGCACTGAGGCAGATACAGGGTGACCAGGCTGTCCCACATGAGGCTCAGTCTTCATCCCCATTTGAAAGATGAGGTCACTGAGGCCCAGAGAAGTTAAGTGACTTGCCCACAGTCACACAGCTCACAAGTGGCAGAGCGGGGATTCGAACCCATGTCGGTATCTGTTAAGCCCTTCCTATGTGCCAAGCGCTGCCCTAAGCGCTGGGGAGGAGATACAGGGCCATCAGGCTGTCGGACGATATACTAATTCTTCTTCCCATCCTTTTCCCCTCCCGCCGAAACGCTTAAGAGAAGCGGGATATGTCCGGCAATTTGGACTGGGGTCTCGGGAGCCCTTAAGCGACGGCAGGTCAAGAAATCAGAATCTTTAATATTACTGCAAACGACTTGTAGGGTTTTTACAACTCCAAGCACTTAATACAGTGCTCTGCACACAGTAACTGCTCAATAAATGTGACTGAATGAATGAGGGTGTAGCGTGGCTCAGTGGAAAGAGCCCAGGCTTGGGAGTCGGCGGTCCCGGGTTCGAATCCTGGCTCTGCCACTTGTCAGCTGGGTGACTCTGGGCAAGTCACTTCACTGGGCCTCAGTTCCCTCATCTGTAAAATGGGGGACTGTGAGCCTCACGTGGGACAACCTGATTACCCTGTATCTACCCCAGTGCTTAGAACAGTGCTCTGCACATAGCAAGCACTTAATAAATGCCAACATTATTATTATTATTGCAAACAACTTATAGGGTTTTTACAACTCCAAGCACTTAGTACAGTGCTCTGCACACAGTAGCTGCTCAATAAATGTGAACGAATGTACTCCTTGTTTTTCAACGGAAAAAGCCAATCCATCAATGGTATCGAATTAGATACCATTGGTATTGCATGGTATTGGAATTAGAATAATAATGTTGGTATTTGTTAAGTGCTCACTAGGTGCAGAGCACTTTTCTAAGCACTGGGGAAGAAACAGGGGAATCAGGTTGTCCCACATGAGGCTCCCAGTCTTCATCCCCAATTTACAGATGAGGTCACTGAGGCCCAGAGAAGTGAAATGACTTGCCCAAAGTCACACAGCTGACAGGCGGCAGGGCCAGAATTAGAACCCAAGACCTCTGACTCCCAAGCTCGGGTTAATATAATAATAATCATGGTGGCATTTGTTAAGCGCTTACTATGTGCCGAGCACTGTTCTAAGTGCTGGGGGAGATACAGGGTCATCAGGTTGTCCCACGTGAGGCTCACAGTCTTCATCCCCATTTTCCAGATGAGGGAATAATACTAATAATAATAATCATGGGGGCATTTGTTAAGCGCTTCCTATGTGCAGAGCACTGCTCTAAGCGCTGGGGTAGATACAGGGTCATCAGGTTGCCCCACGTGAAGCTCAGTTAATCCCCATTTTCCAGATGAGGGAATAATAATAATGTTCGTATTTAAGCGCTTACTATGTGCACAGCACTGCTCTAAGCGCTGGGGGAGATACAGGGTCATCAGGTTGTCCCACGTAAGGCTCACGGTCTTCATCCCCATTTTACAGATGAGGGAATAATAATAATCATAATCATGGTGGCATTCGTTAAGCGCTTACTATCATCATGTTGGCATTTGTTAAGCACTTACTATGTGCTGAGCACTGTTCTAAGCGCTGGGGTAATAATGTTGGTATTTGTTAAGCGCTTACTATGTGCCGAGCACTGTTCTAAGCGCTGGGGTAGACACAGGGGAATCAGGTTGCCCCACGTGGGGCTCACAGTCTTAATCCCCATTTTACAGATGAGGTAACTCAGGCACCGAGAAGTGAAGTGACTTGCCCAAAGTCACACAGCTGACAAGTGGCCGAGCTGGGATTCGAACCCATGAACTCTGACTCCAAAGCCCGTGCGCTTTCCACTGAGCCACGCTGCTTCTCTAAGATACAAGGTCATCAGGTTGTCCCACGTGAGGCTCCCAGTCTTCATCCCCATTTTCCAGATGAGGGAATAATAATAATGTCGGTATTTAAGCGCTTCTTAGAACAGTGCTCGGCACATGGTAAGCGCTTAACAAATGCCAACATGATGATAGTAAGCGCTTAACGAATGCCACCATGATTGTGATTATTATTATTCCCTCATCTGTAAAATGGGGATGAAGACCGTGAGCCTTACGTGGGACAACCTGATGACCCTGTATCTCCCCCAGCTCTTAGAACAGTGCTCTGCACATAGTAAGCACTTAAATACTGACATTATTATTATTCCCTCATCTGGAAAATGGGGATGAAGACTGGGAGCCTCACGTGGGACAACCTGATGACCCTGTATCTACCCTAGTGCTTAGAACAGTGCTCTGCACATAGTAAGGGCTTAAATGCCCCCATGATTATTATTATTAGTATTATTTCCTCATCTGGAAAATGGGGATGAAGACTGGGAGCCTCACGTGGGACAACCTGATGACCCCGTATCTACTCCAGGGCTTAGAACAGTGCTCGGCACATAGTAAGCGCTTAACAAATGCCAACATGATGATGGTAAGCGCTTAACAAATGCCCCCATGATTATTATTATTAGTATCATTCCCTCATCTGGAAAATGGGGATTCAGACTGGGAGCCTCACGGGGGACCACCTGATGACCCTGGATCTCCCCCAGCGCTCAGAGCAGTGCCCCGCACAGAGTAAGCGCTTGACAAATACCAACATTACGGTTAATAATAATGTTGGTATTTGTTAAGCGCTTACTATGTGCCCAGCACTGTTCTAAGCGCTGGGGTAGACCCAGGGGAATCAGGTTAATGACTGTACATCGTTTTGTTAATTGATTGTTAATGAATTGTACATCGCCTCGATTCTATTTAGTTGCCATTGTTTTTAGGAGATGTTCTTCCCCTTGACTCTATTTATTGCCATTGTTCTCGTCCGTCCGTCTCCCCCGATCAGACCGTAAGCCCGTCAAACGGCAGGGACCGTCCCCATCTGTTGCCGACTTGTTCATCCCAAGCGCTTAGTCCAGTGCTCTGCACACAGTAGGCGCCCAATAAATACTACTGACTGAATGGAAGGTTGTCCCACGTGGGGCTCACAGTCTTCATCCCCATTTTCCAGATGAGGGAAGTGAGGCCCAGAGAAGCGAAGTGACTGGCCCACAGTCCCACAGCCGACAAGTGGCAGAGCCGGGATTCGAACTCATGAGCCCTGACTCCAAAGCCCGGGCTCTTTCCACTGCGCCACGCTGCTGTTGTAACCCCCGCCCTCGGGGGGGGGGGGGCCGGGCTGAGGGCGCGAAGCCCTGCGCTGAGCGTTGGGGCGACGGGGCCACTTGCCTCCAGCTGGTCGGCCAAGGCGCGGACGAGCGCGTGTCCGTGGGGGCGTCCGTGGGCCGGCGGCTCGGCGGCCGACACCCAGGCGACGGTCTGCCGGCTCCGCAGGAGGCGGCTCGCACACTCCCGCCACAGGCGGCACACGCTGAAAGCAACACAACGGGGGGAAGGGGCGTCCAAAAAGGGCCTCGGGAGGAGCCGCTCCCGGCGTCTCCCCCGCTCCTCAGGACCGGCCCCTCCCCCCCCCCCGCCCCCGCCCCCGCTCACCCCGCCGCCCTCAGCAGCGCCTTGGTGGGCAGGAAGGTGAAGATCCGCTCCACCACCTCGGCCAGGTTGCTCAGGACGAAGGCGCTTCGGGGGTCCATGTAGTGGCCGCCCCCGCCGCCGTCCGGCGGCTCCATCCTCTGCCTTCCCCGCCTCCCCTCAGGCGCGCGCCGCCTCCCGCCCCCGCCTCGCGCCCGCTTTGGCGTCGGCTACGGCGGCCCGGAGAGGCCAAACGTCCCCCGCGGGGCCCAAATCGACGACGTCCCTCTTCCGGCCGGGAGGAGGAAGCTTCCGGCCGGCGCGGCGCGCGGCCCACGTGACCCGGGGAGGGAGGGGGGGGGCGCGCGCTCCACGTGACCCGGGGAGGGGGGCGCGAGGCCCACGTGACCCGGGGAGGCGGTGCCTTCGGCCGGGCATTGCCGCACCTGCCGCGGCGCCTACTAGGAATGATAATAATAATAATAATAATAATGTTGGTATTTGTTAAGCGCTTACTCTGTGCAGAGCACTGTTCTAAGCGCCGGGATAGAAGGGGAATCAGGTGTCCCACTTGGGGCTCACATTTTTTTAATCCCCATTTTGGCAGATGAATAATAATAATGTTGGTCTTTGTTCATTCATTCATTCATTCAATAAAATAAAAATAAATTGAGGTATTTGTTAAGCGCTTACTCTGTGCAGAGCACTGTTCTAAGCGCCGGGATAGAAGGGGAATCAGGTGTCCCACTTGGGGCTCACATTTTTTCAATCCCCATTTTGGCAGATGAATAATAATAATGTTGGTCTTTGTTCATTCATTCATTCATTCATTCAATAAAATAAAAATAAATTGAGGTATTTGTTAAGCGCTTACTCTGTGCAGAGCACTGTTTTAAGCGCCGGGGTAGATGCAGGGGAATCTGGTTGTCCCACTTGGGGCTCACACTTTTTCAATCCCCATTTTGGCAGATGAATAATAATAATGTTGATCTTTGTTCATTCATTCATTCCTTCATCCATCCATTCATTCATATAAAATTAAACTGGTATTTGTTAAGCGCTTACTATGTGCAAAGCACTGTTCAATTATATTTATTGAGCGCTTACTATGTGCAGAGCACTGTTCTAAGCACCGGGGGAGATGCAGGGGAATCAGGTTGTCCCACCTGTGGCTCACATTTTTTTAATCCCCATTTTGGCAGATGAATAATAATAATGTTGGTCTTTGTTCATTCATTCATTCATTCATTCAATAAAATAAAAATAAATTGTGGTATTTGTTAAGCGCTTATTCTGTGCAAAGTACTGTTCAATAGTATTTATTGAGCGTTTACTGTGTGCAGAGCACTGTTTTAAGCACTAGGGTAGATGCAGGGGAATCAGGTTGTCCCACTTGGGGCTCACAGTTTTTTTAATCCCCATTTTGGCAGATGAAAAATAATAATGTTGGTCTTTGTTCATTCATTCATTCATTCAATAAAATAAAAATAAATTGTAGTATTTGTTAAGCACTTACTATGTGCAAAGCACTGTTCAATAGTAATAATAATAATGTTGGTATTTGTTAAGCGCTTACTATGTGCCGAGCACTGTTCTAAGCGCTGGACACTGTAGTATTTATTGAGCGCTTACTATGTGCAGATCACTGTGCTAAGCGCTTTGTTAAGCGCTTACTCTGTGCAGAGCACTGTTCTAAGCGCCGGAATAGATGCAGGGGAATCAGGTTGTCCCACTTGGGGCCCACATTTTTTTAATCCCCATTTTGGCAGATGAATAATAATAATGTTGGTCTTTGTTCATTCATTCATTAGTATTTATTGAGCGTTTACTATGTGCAGAGCACTATACTAAGCACTTTGTTAAGCACTTACTCTGTGCCGAGCACTGTTCTAAGCGCCGGGGTAGATGCAGGGGAATCAGGTTGTTCCACGTGGGGCTCACAGTCTTAATCCCCATTTTAGAGATGAGGTCACTGAGGCACAGCAAAGTGAAGTGACTTGCCCACAGTCACACAGCTGACAAGTGGCAGAGCCGGGATTCGAACCCATGACCTCTGGACTCCCAAGCCTGGGCTCTTTCCACTGAGCCACACTGCTTCTCTAAGCGTTTCCTATCTGCCAAGCCCTGCTCTAAGCACTGGGGTAGACACAGGGTCATCAGGTTGTCCCCCGTGGGGCTCCCACTCTTCATCCCCATTTTCCAGATGAGGTCACTGAGGCTCAGAGAGGTTGAGTGACTGGCCCAAAGTCACACATCTGACAGGAGATTTCCCATATTGGGATTCGAACCCATGACCTCTGACTCCTAAGCCCGTGCTCTTTCCACCGAGCCACGCTGCTTCTCAGTTTGATATGAATGTTGGCATTTGGTAAGCGCTTACTATGGATACAAGCAAAGCGGGTTGGACACAGTCCCTGTCCCACGGGGGGAGCTCACAGCCTCCATCCCCCTTTTACAGATGAGGGAACTGAGGCACAGAAGGAGGGAAACGACGTGTCCGAGGTCACACAGCAGTGGCGGAGCGGGATTAGAACCCATGACCTTCTGACTCCCAAGGCCTGCACTCTACCCACGACGCCATGCTGCTTCTCACCAGAACCGCTGCGAGGGGAAAACGGACCAAAACGGGCGACGGCTTCATGCCCTCAACGGCATTCGGTCATTCAGTCGTATTTATTGAGCGTTTACTGTGTGCAGAGCACTGTACTAGGCGCTTGGAATGTACAACTGGATAACAGATTGAGACAATCCCTCTCGTGGCTCAGTGGAAAGAGCCCAGGCTTGGGAGTCGG
This sequence comes from Ornithorhynchus anatinus, assembly GCF_004115215.2. NCBI lineage: Eukaryota > Metazoa > Chordata > Mammalia > Monotremata > Ornithorhynchidae > Ornithorhynchus > Ornithorhynchus anatinus. Next base: position 11,072,644 of record NC_041732.1, on the reverse strand, counting down.
AGCTGTGTGACCACGGGCAAGTCACTTCACTTCTCTGGGCCTCAGTTACCTCATCCGTAAAACGGGGATTAAGAGTGTGAGCCCCACGTGGAACAACCCTGATTACCTTGTATCAACCCCAGCGCTTAGAGCAGTGCTTGGCACATAGTAAGCGCTTAACAAATGCCATTATTATTATTATTTTCCCTGCCCAACAACGGGCTCACAGTCTCGACTGTCATTCGTTCATTCATTCAATAGTATTTATTGAGCGCTATGTGCAGAGCACTGTACTAAGCGATTGGAATGGACAATTTGGTAACGGATAGAGACAATCCCTGTCCACTGATGGGCTCACAGTCTAATCAGGGGAGACAGATGGACAAAAACAAGACAACTTAATTGCAATAAATAGAATCAAGGGGATGGACACCTCATTAACAAAATAAATAGGGTAATGAAAATATATACAAATGAGCACAGTGCTGAGGGGAAGGGAGAGGGGGAGGAGCAGAGGGAAAGGGGGCTTGACTGAGGGGAGGTGAAGGGGGGCAGAGAGGCAGCAGAGGGAGCAGAGGGAAAAGGGGAAGCTCAGTCTGGGAAGGCCTCCTGGAGGAGGTGAGCTCTCAGTAGGGCTTTGAAGAGGGGAAGAGAGTTAGTTTGGAGGATGTGAGGAGGGAGGGCGTTGCGGGACCGCAGGAGGACGTGGGCCAGGGGTCAAGGGCGGGATAGGCAAGAACGGGGGACGGTGAGGAGGTGGGTGGCAGAGGAATGGAGCCTATGGGGTGGGCAGGAGAAAGAGAGAAGGGAGGTGAGGCAGGAGGGGGCAAGGTGATGGACAGCCTTGTAGCCCAGAGTGAGGAGTTTTTGTTTCACGCAGAGGTCGACGGGCAACCACTGGAGGATTTTAAGGAGGGGAGTGACATGCCCAGAGCATTTCTGCAGGAAGATGAGCCGGGCAGCGGAATGAAGAATAGACTGGAGCGGGGAGAGACGGGAAGAAGGGAGATCAGAGAGAAGGCTGACACAATAATCCAGCCGGCATATTATGAGAGCCTGTACCAGTAAAATAGCCGTTTGGATGGAGAGGAAAGGACGGATCTTGGCGATATTATAAAGGTGAGACCGGCAGGCTTCGGAGAACTTCCAATCGTTCTCCAGTTGGGGACGAAGCACGGCCTAAGGGATAGCACACAGGCCTACCACTTATCTACTGTGTCACCTTGGGCAAGTCACCACTTCTCTGGGCCTCAGTTACCTCATCTGTAAAATGGGAATTAAGACTGTGTGGGACAGCGACTGTATCCAAACTGATTAATTTATACCTCCCCCAGCACTTAATACAGTGCCTGGCACTAAGTGCTTAACAGATACCATTAAAACATAAATGTTTGCCCAACCATTTCCGCATCAAGCAGAAACTCCTCACCCTCTGCTTGAAGGCATTCGATCAACTCTCTCCCTCCTACATAGCCTTGCTCCTCTCGAATTACAACCCATCCCACACACTTCGTTCCTCTATATACTCACTAGCCCTGCTTAGCTCTTGCCTCACTGACTGTTGACCCTTTGCTCACATTCTCCTTCCTTCCTAGAACTCCCTCCCCCTCCACATCTCCCAGACTACCACTTTCCCCATCTTCCAAGTCCTTTTAAAATTAGAGCTGCTCCAGGAAACCTTCCCTAAATAATCTCCTCTCTCTACCGTATCATCTCTCTTCTCCACCACCTAAGCATTTAAATCCACACCCCCAGAGACTTTGATACTCACTCCACCCACCCCAACCCCAGAGCACTTGTTTACATATAATAATAATAATTACGGAATTTGTTAAGCGCTTACTATGTGCCAATTGTCCCACGTGGGGCTCACATTTTTTTAATCCCCATTTTTGCAGACGAGGTAACTGAGGCACAGAGAAGTTAAGTGATTTGCTCAAGGTCACAAGCAGACAAGTGGCGGGGCCGGGAGCTTCCCCCTATTATTTTAATGTTTGTCCTCCCCACTATATAGTAAATAATAACAGTGGTATTTATTAAGCTCTTACAATATGCCAACCATTCTTCTAAGCAATGGGATAAATACATTAATCAGGTTAGACAGTCTTTTTTACACTTGGGAAAACCCTTCCATTTACAGTATAGTTTTTGGAAACCAGTTATTTTGACAGTCGAAGGACTGCCTGTAGGTGAAGCCCATTAAGAAGCTTGAAGGGTTCAACAATCTCTTCCTTTAGTGCTCAGTTACACTGAATACAACTGGGCAAGATATACCTTCAGAACGGGCCCAATATCATCATCATACACGTGAGTTCCATCCTGAAATCTGTCTTTGCAACCCTATACCATTTGCAAAATAAGAAAGGACTGTCAAAAACATTCAGAAATTCCACCATATTACATGAAAATTGACTTTTTTGAGGATATTGGAAAAATTAGAATTGGTGAGTTTTGTGGAACCTAATACTAGTTGGAGGAGATACACACAAAATGATTTTACTACATCTCATCCCTGTTGGATTATAGAATGTTTTCCTGCTGCTTCTGCCAAGCTTTTAAAAAATATGTCTACTTTTCATATTAAATTGGGGCGGGGAGGGGTGGGCGTGGAGCCCAAACCTAACAGAGCCTTCAGGGAGTGGAATCTCTCTAGTTTTAGCTCCCAAAAACGTGCAATTAGGGGTGTGGGTAGGAGGAGGCACAAAATCTCCAATTGGACCCCAGGAACCCACAGTCAATTGACACTGATTAAACTAAAACTTGCACCAGCCATTTGGTTTCTTATTCTAACTCCTGTCAGGTTCCATGGAGTCTCACAGCCTTACACAAAAAGCTGTGGGGATGAAGCTAAAAAACCCCACCTTCCCTGGTTCCAGTTCTGTGCAGGTGATGTCTCCTCTGACCCACATGGAAATCACATTCCATTATCACATTCAGATTAAGAGGTAACTTAGGTTTTCAGTCCATCTAATTTTTGGTTCATCTATTAGAATTTTGTATAGTTTAGTTAAGGTAGGAGTGTTATGAATCAACAGTATTTTTTAAACCCCTATAGTATTCGTTCATTCAATCGTATTTATTGAGCGCTTACTGTGTGCAGAGCACTGTACTAGGCGCTTGGAAAGCACAATTCATGCAGAGTATGCAGAGCTCTGTTCTAAACACTCATCACAGTACCAAAGAATTAGGAGACATGATTCCTGTCTTTAAGGGGCTTACAACCTAACTGTGCAAATGCTAAAGTCAATTACCGAAGGAGAAAGATGGAAAAGGGGATATGTTAGGGAGCTGGCGTTTAAGTAATAATGTGAAATATGTGAGTATTCTGGGAGGTTGTGACTGCCACAGAACTGCTGCAGAGGCAGTAGAGAAGCTTAGAAATTAACAGGGAAGGCCTTGTAAAGGAGATAAGGTCTTTTAAAATGGGGACAGTGGACATTTTTTGAATTTGAGGGGAGGGGCTGGGAAGGCTGGGGGCTGAAAAGTGTGAGCTACAGGTGAGCAGTAAGAGGGGCGTTAATCCACGTTAATCCGAGCATTTATCCTATCCCGCCTGGATTACTCTATCAACCTCCTTGCTGACCTCCCTGTGGCCAGTCTATACTTCACTCTGCTGCCCAGATCATTTGTCCACAAAAACGTTCAGTCTATGCTTTCCCATTCAAGAACCTCCAGTGGTTGCCCTTCCACCTCTGCCTTCTGCATCAAACAGAAACTCCTCACCATTGGCTTTAAAGCACTCAATCGTTTTGCCCCCCTCCCACCTCACTTTACCTCTCTCCTGCTATTATCTAGCTCACATTTCGCTCCTCTCATACCACCCCACTCACTGTACCTCGATCTCATCTATTTCACCGTCCACCTCTTGCCCATGTCCTGCCTCTGGTCTGGAACACCATCCTTCTTCCTAACAGAGATACTCTCCCCATCTTCAAAGCCTTATTGAAGGCACATCTCCTCCAAGAGGACTTTCCTCACTAAGCCCTCATCTCCTATTCTCTGGCTCCCTTCTGCATCACCCTGATTTGCTCTTTTAATTCACTTGCCAACCCCAGGCCCACATTTATGTACATATCCATAATTTGTTTATATTAACATCTGTCTCCCCCTTCTAGGCTGAAAACTCGTAGGGGGCATAGAACAGGTCTGTCACCTGTTATACTGTACCCTTCCAAGCGCTTAGTACGACGACTGCACACAGTAAGAACTCAATAATTGATTAAGGGAGAGCACTGATTGAGATGAAAGTAATTGCTTAATACAGAGTGGGTTGGATAATCACTGGAGGTTCGTGAGAAGCAAGGAGACCTGTGTAGAAAGACATTCAGAAACCTGATGCTGACAACAGGGTGAAGGAGGAGAGAGAGAGGGGACATATTGAAGGCAGGGAGATCAGAGAGAAACCTGATGTGGTAGTCAAGCTGAGATACAACATGTGCCTAGACCAGCATGGTGGCCATTTAGAGGGCGAGGAAGGGACAGATCTTGGAAATGTTGTGGAGAAAATCGGACAGGTTCTGATGATATGCTGAATATGAGGGACTGAGTCACGGTTGCGGGCTTCAGAGATGAGAGGGTGTGGGTGGTGTCAACTTTAGGGCCAAATGCTGAGGAAAAATGGGACCGAACTAAGGTTATAGGCTACAGTTCAGCGATATAACCACAAGCCTGATTCTATAATCTGTACAACTGGTCCTCAGGTCACACCCACATATACCTGCTCATGTCTCTGACTATAATTTCCAACAGACTCATCTCACCAAAGTTAGAAAGTTACCAAAGCACATGCTTGACTACAAAATCCTGGAAGAGTCCCCCTTCCTTTCCCAGGTCAGCCTCCACCGGCCCAGACAAAGGGAAAGCGTAAGCTCCTCGTGGGCAAGGTATGTGTCTACCCACTCTATTGAACTGTGTTCTCCCAAGCGCTCTGCACACAGTAAGTGGTCAAGCAACATTAATTGATTTAGGCCACTTCAGGCTCCACTCTCTCAGAAGGAGGTGATGCTGGGCTCAAGAATCCTGGCTCAGGCCAAGCTCTAAGCTACAATAACGCAGCCAATGGAAATGAAATGCTGTTGGAAATTAAGCAGTAGCATGGCCTAGTGGAAATAGCACAGGCCTGGGAGTCAGAGGGCCTGGGTTCTAATCCCGGCTCGGCCAACTGCTTCCCGTGTGACCTTGGACAAGTCGCTAAACTTCTCTGTGCCTCAGTTCTCTTGTTCTTCCTCCTACTTAAACTGTGAGACCATGAGGGATGGGTACTGTGTCCAATCTACCTAACTTCTATCCAACCCAGCACTTAGAACAGTGTTTGACAAAAAGTAAGCACTTAAATACCATTGAAAAATACAAATCAAATAAAATAATTCATTAATTACAGTTTAGTCCTATTTATCCATCAATGGCATTTATTGTGTGCCAACTATAAATAGAACAGAGCAATATATAAGTACTTGAAAGTACTTAAATAAGAGAGTACATAAAATAATGTGCACAAAAGTGCAGAAGGTGGATGTGAGTAGTGGACACAGAAATGCTGAGACAGTATTTGGACAGGAAGTGGGAAGTGGGGAGAAGATGGCCTAGTCCTCTAAGCATTTGTTTCAAGTGAAATTTTAAAAACTACAACTCTATCAAACTAAAACCTGTAGCACACAGAATTTTTCTCCTGGCTTCACATTTAGTGAAAATCTATTTCAGATCACAGTATTGTTTCAGGGACTCGAATCTAGGAAATTCACCCCACTCTTTGCCAAAGTCTGACCGTGAAGGTATTTGATTTAACTCTGCTTTGGGGAAAATCAGCTCTTCATTTCAGCTCTTCATAAATGAAAAGTTATTTCATTTATCTCTAAGCAACCTGCAACACTTGGCTATCCCAACAACTAATTTTTCAAATTTCAAAAACTTTTCAACAGTACGCTTCGGGTTTCAACCACCCTGGGGAAACAGAGAATATTAGTTAATGTCTTACTATTAGACTTGCAAGCTTTTTGTTTCACGGGATGGAAATTGGGGTCACTTAACTGTAAAACCCCAAAGTATGACCAAAGTTAACCATCCAGTATTTAGGAAAATTTGTAATTAAAAGCTCCTGCCAGGTCCCAGTTAAGATTTCTTTGAAAGCGCAGCAACCTTGGCTGAAACAAAATTCCCCAACAAGATACTGACCAATGTTGGAATTTAATCAATCCCATCAATTAGAAAGGGTAACAGAAAATGCCAGAGTCGAGGTTTAAACAATTAACGTTTAAATCCAAAGAGGTTCCAAACCACAAGGGCCAAGATCGGTGATCTGGTTGGTAGACATGCAACACCATATGTCTTGACATGAAGCTGCGTGAAGGCTTTACTTGGGGAAGTGGCCGGCTAAAGAGTCTAATTTAAAATCATTCCCAAGTTAAACTTGCCCTACCTTCTTCCCTTTGTATAATTTAAACAAAAATAATCCGGGGAAACTGAACCCAAAGGACCATGCCCAGAAAAACAGACTGACTTTTTCTAGCTTCTTCCTCAGGAGAACCCAAACTTGCCCCTGCGGGGAGGAGGTGAGGGGGTGGCTTTCTCACAAATTGGCAGAGGAGCCAACCTCTCCCTAGAAGGTTCCAGAGCTTCTGTTGGGAGAAGTGGAATTTGGCACCTGCCCCCTTCCCTGCAATTCTTGCACCAGGCCTTGCTGTCTCACACTTACCCCACTCATACACTCTACCAGCTCTCGTGTTCCAGCCGATGGTTCATAGAAAAGTAAATCCCTCCCCACCCCAAACAGGGCTGAAATTAAGCATTCCACAATAAATGGATCTCTGTCCATAATTAGCATCAGATTCCCAAAACACTGAGAAGATTCCCAAGCAGATAACGAAAATAACCATTGAACTGGCGATGCGGCTTAATTTAGAAATGGATGGTGCCGTCAATGAGTTAACTGCATCTCTTTCCGAGGACTTGTCCAACGAAGACCTCACCACCCGCTGGCAATCCAATGCATCATTACGAGACGCTGAAAGGGATCAAGAAATTATGATTCGTCTGCCAGATAAAATCTTGGGATTAAAATATCTTGGATCAATTTTCAAGCGGATGCATTTATAAAAATGGCTGAGGATAACCTGAACACAGAGAGGAGCTCAAAGGTGCCCAAAGCTGTTCCAAAGGAGTTTGCCTCCTACAAGGAGCTTTAAAAAGAAAAAGGAGGCCTTAAATTGGGCAAAATCTTCACTAAATTTGGAAAAAAAACAAAACCATTACCAGTCAGCAGCTCAAGCTTCTGCAGCCTCCTGCAAAGACTAATAATCACAGTATGCCTCATTTATTCAAATTTGGGATGCTATGCTTTGGAACACTTTCATAAAGATTAAACAATAGTTTGAGACATGTATCCTTAGAGGATATAGCATGTAAAGACATTTCATATTATCACTTATTTCTGAAGAGATCCTCATTTGGAACATGTAAACATATGGGAAAATGCACCCAAAGTAGCCACGCTTTCAGGTACATTTTATAACAGGGTAGGAATATACTATAATGTCCCTAATCGGATCCCCCCTCACGCCCTAAAATTAATCTTTCTAAGCCACCATCCAATACTCAGGCTGTCATTCACGAGAGGCAGCATGGCCTAGTGGATAGAGTATGGGCCTGGAAGTCAGAAGGACCTGGGTTCTGATCCCAGCTCCACCACTTGACTGCTCTGTGACCTTGGACAAGTCACTTCACTTCTCTGGGCCTCGGTTACCTCATCTGAAAAAAATGGGGATTGAGACTCTGAACCCTAAAATGGGACAAGGACTGTGTCCAACCTGATTAGTTTGTATCTACCCCCAGTGCTCAGTACGATGCCTGGCTCATATAAGAGCTTCAGACACCATGAAAAAAGACACATTCAAAAGTGTCCGATTACAACCAATTGCTTCATCAATTAATGATATTCATTGAGCGCTTATTGTACGCCGGAAACTCTACCAAGTGCTGGGAAGAGTACAATACAATGGAGTCGGTAAACAAAATCCCTGCCCACAAGGAGTCTACAGTCTAGAAGGGGAGACAAGACATTAAAATACAAATAACTGGCAAACAAGGGGTGGGCAGTTGACATTATTTCTGTGAGGCTGACCAGAAGCATCTGGGCAGCTGCACAAAAGCATAAACTCTCATGTGACTATTATTAACCGCATACTCTATCCTTCCCTGAATGCTGTTTAATCTTGAACGGAAGAAGTACATCTCCAGAGGCAGAAAAAGACAAGTGGTGTTCTTCTTAAAATGGTTCTTTATTCATAAACTTGATGCAAGTTTACAAATTTACTGTACATTGCCAAATAATTCTGTAATGAAAAAAAATGAAATCCAAAAAAAGCATGCCAAATGTGCAGCTGTCAACCTGCTAGCCCATCAGAATATTAAAGAATTCAATAATGTATTCAAGATTTTAGCCTCAGATTTTAAGGAACTTTAATGCTTAAAAGAGCTCGGCCTTTTCGCTTAAGGATGCTAGCTGAGCAACTGGCTACAAGGACCTTATACAAATACAACCAGATACGCAAGAAGGCTGGAAAGTCTATATAGTACTCCCATTAAAAAAAAAAAATTTAGACAAAAGACAAATATACAGTAAAACCTCTATTCAACAAGCCTGAAAGGAATAATTAATAGGGCCTTGGTTACTGGAAGCCCTTCCTACAGAGGTCTTGTAAAGGAATATCGACGTAAATTACAGAGTCGCTGGGATCAGTGTAACTTTTCATCGGGTGTAGTTTTCTGTAATAAGGAAGTTCCGTTAAGTAGAGGTTTTACTGTACCGAGAATCATGCCAAGACTCCTGAACGTGGTTTATAAAGCTAAACACTGGATCTAAAAAGCAAAAGTCTGATCAGAAAAAAACACACTCAGACTCTAACAAGTGTGGAAAAATGAAGGCATGCTCTTGGGCTTCTTTTAAAAAGTGCTTTAATCCCTGGTACACACCCTTAACTCAAACCTAGGGTACAAAAGATCTATTACTAACAAAATAGAATCGAGACACGTAAGGCAATGAAATGAAGCATTTACTGACCCAGATTCATTTTCTACGAATGAAAGAGTTCACGTCAGAATTTCCGTAAGTCTTTCAGTATCAAAACCACCGTCACAACTATGGCAACATTACTTTCAATAATCTCCGAAGTGATGTCCGTCTGCTTTATTGTACTGTAGCTTTTGCTCAAGGATTTTTGACTCTGTGTGTCAATCACTTTATAAGTTCATTAGTTTACCAATGATTGCAACAACCCGTTAATAAAATGGAACACCAAAAACGGCCTTTTTTTAGTATTTTAAATAAACTTCAAGCTTTATACTGTGGCTCCTCTTTGTAAGGTAAAATCGAACCGACAAGTAGCAGGTACAGCCCAGCAAGACTCTGATGCCCCAGTGGAAATGACTAGTTACAAGTTTTAATTGGCACAGCCTTGCTCTGCTGAAAAATGCAACATAATCGAATCAAAGTATCTTTCCAAGAAACAGTTCATACCCTCACGGAGCCATAAAAAAAGTTTAATGACAACATACATGTGGTTTTCCTATATCATTAATTTGGCAATACTACAAATGTTCTTTTTTTATTTTAAACCAGAAAAAAACTACTGCAATTTACAAGTCTTGAAATTTCCCCTAAAACAGTATTAAACAATGATTAAACTTTTACTGGCTTTAATGAAACCATATATTGAAAGTTTCCAGAGTCCTCATCCTAAAAAAGGTGATGGAGAGGTACACAAAAAAGTATTGTGATTTACTTTAGTAACTTGAAGCGGGATTACCTGCTTTAAACATTTCACACTTTTAACAAACAAAAGGGACACAGGAGGGAGTGGCCTAGGATGCTTATTTACCCGACGATAAGAGTCAAGGCCAAAACTGCTCAGTCCAAGATACCTATGAAGAGCGGAATGAAAAGGCTGTAACTTATATCAGATGTCAGTTGACAGATTATCCACTAACATATCTAATAGCTAAAGTCTTCAGTACTGCTGTTATAGGGGCACTCATAGCTTGTGTCTGTGTTGGAAATAATTGTGATCTAGCAACATCGGTCCAGGTATACAACTGTCCAGAATTTTAACCATCTTCTTTCGGAGGAGTGTACCAGCCTACAAAAAGAATGACACTTGTTTAAGAAAGACGATCTCAGAACACCCTCAGGTTTTTCCCCCGCCTTATTCCTGATCCGACATTCCAGTATTAAAATCGACTGCTAAGTTTAGGGAAACAAAACTATCCATCATTTAAGATAGTGTTCAAGCTCACGAAGGCCTACTGTTGACTGGGAACGGACTTCAAATTGTAACTGAAAAGAACAGCCCATGCAGCAGAAAAAATGGCAATGTGCAATACAAGAATACTCCATTTCAATTCCCTTTCACCAAAATTTATCTTATATAATCAAACACACCAACATTTCTATTCGGTATACGGCGGTATCCACTATTATCTCGCAGCAGGAGCCTCAGATATCCAACTGAAATCGGATAATTTGAAACATTTTAATTTCACTCAGTTTTCCCACAATGTGGAGACGAGTCTTGACAAAAACCACACTAAAGAAAACTCATGTTCTACCATATGCATCTTAACCGGTGCTGCTGCACGTGCCCAACTGTCTCTTCTGACGTAGCATCATGCTCTAGGCAGACAGGCGTGGGGTCCAGTAGAAGGCTCCCTAACTTTGCGACGACGTCCCACCCGAGACCGACTGTGAAAACACATGCTACTGAAGAACTGGGCATGCTACTTACTTTGGAATTTATAGTCCCTTCCATTCATTTTAATGGTTCTTAAACTTAATACCTTAAGACTTAAAGTGTGCTGTTGTTTAACACTATTTTGAGAGGTTGTAAATATTCCAAATGCAAGGTTCACTGAAATGACTGCGCTGCCCAGAAGCAAATGACTTTTAAAGGCCAGGGTTTAAGTACCGAGAAAAGGTCTCTTTTGTTTGTTTTTTGGGTTTTTTGGGTACAATGCCCATAAAATACTAGGAGCATCTGGCTACATTCTGGTCTTCTTAGACTTCCCCAGAGACTCAGGGTATTTTTTTTAAAACGGTCATTTCCAAAGAATGCCAACAAAACAACACACTGGCTGTGTCCCGTGCAAGTATGACAGCAGGTTGAAAAGTTATTCTTCTGTTTCGATGGCATTAATGCTCTCCTACTTGCTACCAAAGCTGGAGGGTCCTGAGAGCAAAGCTTTTTGCTGCAATTCAGTGTGGAAGGGGTGAAGGACATTAGGTTGTGACTGTGCCCTGACGACTGCTTCCTGTTTCATTTGATCAGCAAATGCCGCCTAGGAATCCCGGATACCCTCTGTGTCTGCCAGCCTGACTGAACTCCGAGGAGATCACTGAACCCCCCGCTCTTCCCAGGGCATCAGTGCTGCAGCCCAGCAGGACTGTGGAAATTCAGAGACGTCTGAAATGCAGCTTATCCATCAGGTGGACTGGCTAAATGTCATGGCTCCCAGGCAAGAATAATGGCATTTAGCTCCAAAAATACTGGTTCTTCCTCTACAGCTCCATTTTTTTTTTAAAAAAAATGGTATTTGTTAAGTGTTTACTATGTGCCAGGTACCATATTAAGCGCTGCAGGGAAGCAACATGGCCTATTAGCAAGAGCACGGGCTTGGGAGTCAGAAGTCGTGGATTCTAATCCTGGCTCTGCCAATCGTCTGCTGTGACCTTGGGCAAGTCACTTCTCTGTGTCTCAGTTACCTCATCTGTGAAATGGGGACTGAGACTGTGAGCCCCATGTGGGTCAAGGACTGTGTCCAACCTGATTGCCTTGTATCTATCCCAGTGCATAGAACAGTGCTTGGCACAAAGTAAGTAAGTATTACACAAGTTAATCAGATTGGACACAGTCCATGTCCCACCTGGGGCTCACACGCTTAATCCCCATTTTACAGATGAGGTAACTGAGGCACAAGGAAGTGACGTGACTTGCCCAAAGTCACACTGCAGATGAGTGGCGGAGCTGGAATTAGAACCAAAGTTCTCTGACTCCCAGGTCCATGCTCTATCCACTAGGTCAAGCTGCCTCACCCATGCTCCTTAAGATTAGGCTTCCACTTCACGTTGGCTTCATCCCATGCAGACGCAGGCCCAAACCCGAGTTTCTACAGAAAATAATTTAATTTCAAAAATACTCTCATGCAGCCACAGCTGTATAATTAATTCATTTTTAGTCAATTCCGGTGGGCCCACCTCTGGCAGCAGGTTAGGCTATAAAACCCTGGCTTCCGGCCTCAAAAACTGAAGACCCCCTCAATTTGTATTTTAAATTTTGTTACCACTTTAAACACTTGAAACTCCACTGATAACAATACAATGTTAGCTTTTCTAAAATCATTATAAATATTTTTAGTGTATTGTTAAATTATCCAGAGGAACATTGACTATCTGGCTCATTTATGGTGGCTACCTGAACAAAATGTATATTTTGTAATGCCAGGCAAGAAAATATAACAATTAAAATCGCTCACTTCCTGATTAAAGTCATTTTTAAATGTCCCTGTACAACTGTTTTATCTTTTATATTTGCAAACTTTAAAAACTGTACTTAAAAATAATGCAAGGATTGCTAGAGTGGTTATAATGTACATATAATAGAAAATCCAACATACCGTTTTTCTCATGTATCTGTACTAGAGATTTATAGGACTGCTGTGCTCTTGCTAGATTATATTGATTCTGAAAGTTTAAAAAAATGTAAAATATTAGCAATCAAAAACTGTTCTCTGAACATCAATGATTAAACTGACAAGAGACCGCTCTGCTCACAGCAGTACCTGAAATTGTGATAAAATGGATTTATTCCTCAGTGAGTTGAATTACAATCACCTTAATCCAAAGAAAAACACTGCTATTACCTGAGGCGGTTTTTACCCTCGCTAAAGTGGGACAGACGTCACCATGGTGGCCTCTGCTGCCATTTCTCAAATATCATCGACCGGCCACTACAGCTGCTAAAAGAAGGTGCAGCTAGTCGAGGTGTTCGTTCATTCAATCGTATGTGCAGAGCACTGTACTAAGCGCTTCTCAAGCAAGAAAGATATGGCAATTTTTTCCCCCACAGGTGAAATTGCCTCCACCCTAATTCTGCCCTGGTAAAGATAAATAAAAGTAGCTTAGTACTGCAAACTGTCCTCATTATCGTTGAGTGCCATATTTTGCAGGGTTGAAGCTTTCAAAAACGTATTCAAACGTCCAAGGAAGCAAAAAGGTACAAAAAGTTTCAATTGTCATAGGATGGAAAAATAAGTCTTGCTAGGGGGAGGCATGGCATATCTATCTAACGTTCTTCCTGGGTCCCTGCCGCTCACTTCCAGGTGGTTTTTTTCTGTTTTTTAAATGGCATTTGTTAAGCCCTTACTAGGTACTAAGCGCTGGGGCAGACACAGGATAATCACGTTGGACAGAGTCCATTCCCACATGGGGTTGACAGCTTTAATCTCCATTTTACAGATGTGGTAACAGGCACAGAGAAGTGAAGTTCTTGCCCAAGGTCACACAGCAGATAAGTGGAGGACCCGCAATAAGAACCCAAGTCCTCTGACTCCCAGGCTCGGGCTCTTTCCATTAAGCCCCGCTGCTGATTCCTAGGGTCCTGGTGCCACTGATTTGTGCCTCACTGCCTCTGAGGGCATCTGGGCATTGGCAGGCTTGCGAATGAGTCCCGAGAGGTGCAGCCACAATTCCCTTTGGGTGTCAGATGTGCCATTTTCTCCAGCCCCCACCTTGGCTGAATATCAGAAGTGCTCAACCTGCCCAACCCTGTCTCAAGGCAGTTTATTAAGGCAAACATTGGTAAAGAGGTGAAACAAAGTGCAAGGTGTGTGTTAAAACCATTATTCCCGCTACACCCCATCCTCCTGTTAAAAAAAATTTAAACAGAACAAGAACTTTGTTTTGAGTTTCCGGTACAAAATGACTCTTCAGCTCTAGGTTAAGCTCCACTGAAGTCTAGACACTGAAAAGAAGATAATGCTTAATGATTGGAGTGACCTCACCTTCTCCTAGTATTTTATTTAATCTTGTCTTTTGAGGAAGCATATAGGCAATGGCAGGCTGTGCTCTCTTTAATCCCCTTATATTTTAGCATGCGTTCACTATGTAAGTCCATTTTGAAAACTGGAAGTTAAAAACAGTCCTATTCTGTTTTTAACTTCAAAGCCCCCATCCCCCGAACACTAATGGCCCGCCCCCCTCTCTTCTGTCTCCTAGCAGGTCCACCGTGGAAGTGGGTGGTGGTGGAAAGAGTCCGGGCTTGGAAGTCAGAGATCATGGGTTCTAATCATGGGTCAGCTGTGTGACCTTGGGCAAGTTGCTTAACTTCTCTGTGCCTCAGTTCCCCCATCTGTAAAATGGGGCTGAAGACCGTGAGCCCCACATGGGACAACCTTTTTACCTTGTATCTACCCTAGCGCTTAGAGCAGTGCTTGGCACATAGCATGTAACAAATACCAACATTATTATTATTATTAGTTTTCCACTGCCTTCCAAAAATCTTACATATAAAGAGCATTATCATCAATTAATGGCAAACCACTCTATAAATATGAAATCCACAAAAGTAAATGCAGATATCAAACAGTGGAGGGGTCAGAGGGGTTGGGGTGGGTGGGGGGGAGAGTTAGCTTACCTTATTAGCGCCAAACTGCACTCTGGCTTTTCCTTTGACTAAAGTGGCATTGATTTGCATGATGACTGATTCTATTGAATAGGCACTACTCCAGCCCTAAAGGAAGAAGGAAACACTTCTACAGAACATGTGGTGGTATGCTGAAGTTCAACTGAAATCCAGTGTGACACAAATAAGACAATGCTCCTACTCTACGGCAAGATAACACCTGATTATTTGAAGCAATTTTTGGATTAGTTTAAGTCCCACAAACAAGTGTGTTAGCTTGACAGACAGCCCTTAATATGTTAGGAAGTTTGGAGGGAAAAGGAAAAAGCCAAGTTGGATACATTTCCAGAATCTGGCAAGACAAAAAACAAAAGACATTATAAGTAGCCAACATTTATAGTGTTACAATTAGAAAAACAAAACCATTGTCTTCAATGATTACCTCGGTCCTTAATAGGTGTTTCAACTCAATGTCTCATTTCTTGCTACCTTATAGATTATTTCAGTTCATATATTTGCTTAGTTTCAAAAAAAAACACACCACAAAAAACCACCAACAACAAAAAAGGCTGCCATGCCGCAGATATGCAACTTTTCTATTTGGAACACAAATTCAATTCTGAGAGGAAAAAGTTCATATAAAGAAAAAATATTCACCTGTTTTGTGAGAAGTTCCATGCACAATGCACCTCCACCCAGAACATACCTTGAAGACAAGAGAAAACGCCATGCCTCATTATGGATTTTTTTTTTAAACGGTACTTGCTAAGCACTTACTATGTGCCAAGAATTATACTAAATACCAGGGTAGATAAAAGACGATAATAATAATGGTGTTTGTCAAGCGCTTACTATGTGCCATAAGGACAAGGTAATCACGTTGTCCCACATGGGGCTCAGAGTCTTAATTCCCATTTCACAGAGGAGGTAACTGAGGCACAGAAAAGTTAAGTGGTCACACAGCAGACAAGTGGCGGAGCCAGGATTAGAACCCACGTCCTCTGACTCCCAAGCCCTTGCTCTTGCCACTAAGCCACGCTGCTTCTCTTCAGGCTAAAACACATTTTCTATCCCAAGTGGGGCTCCCAACTCAAGTAGGAAGGAGTAGGATTTAATCCCCACTTTACAGATGAGGTAACTGAGGCAAATAGAAGCTGTGTGGGTTGCCCAAGGTCATACAGAAGGCGTGTGGTGGAGCTGGGATTAACACCCAGGTCTTCTGCCTCCCAGGCCTGTGCTTATTCCATGAGGCCAAGCTGTTTCTCGAAATTATTCCAGTTGCTAGTAATTATTCGAGTTGTTGGTATTCCTCTACTAGTATTCCTGTCAGTCCCATCTTCACAGCTTGCTAAAATCTGCACTTTCCTCTCCTTCCAAACTGCTTCCACATTAATACGGTCATTCAAAATACCCCATCTGGATGACTGCATCAGCCTCCTTGCTGACCTCGCAACCTCCTGTTCCTCCCCACTCCAGTCGACACTTCACTCTGCTGCCCGGATCACTTTTCTACAAAAATGTCCAGGACACGTTACCCCACTTCTCAAAAACTCCAGCGGTTGCCCATCCGCGATCACATCAAATAAAAACTCCTCACCCTTGCCTTTAAAGCATTCCATCACCTTGCCCCCTCCCACCTCACCTCTCTCCTACTACAACCCAGCCGCATGCTTCACTCCTCTAATGCAAACCTTCTCACTGTGCCTCATTCTCACCTGCATCTTGCCGCCAACCCCTCACCCACATTCTTGCCTCTAGCCTGGAATGCCCTTCCTCCTCAAATCTCCCCCGTCTTCAAAGCCTTCTAGAAAGCACATCTTCTCCGGAGGCCTTTCCTGACTCAGACCACCCCCCTTTCTTCTTCTCCTACTCTCTTCTGTGTCGCCCTGACTTGCTCCCTTTGTTCTTCCCCCTTCCCAGACCCACAGCATTTAATTACCCATCTGTAATTTATATTAATGTTCGTCTCTCCCCGCCCTAGACTGTAAGCTTGTTGTGGGCATGGAATGTGTCTGTTCGTTGTATTGTACTCTCCCAAGCACTTAGTACAGTGTTCTGCACACAGTAAGTGCTCATTAAATACGACAATGAATGAATTAAAAAAAAAATTCAAAAAAATCACTTCATGAATGCTTCCAGCACTCCAGCCCTGGCTGCCACAAACTAAAACCTAAAATAAGACAAAAGAAAATCCAGGTGGCTGCAAAATGGTCTGCTGAAAAAATCCCCTTCATTATTTCCTCCAGCTTCTGCCCTTTAGGAGTTCGGACAGGAAGGGGAGCAAGAGCTGGAAGGTGTTACAGGATCTATCTTAGGCTCTTTTTTTTCTTTTAGCAGAGAAGAGACTTGAATGATTTTGAAAGCAGATGGGAAGGAGGCAGAGATTGACTGGCAAAAGACAAGAGTAAGGAGAGTAGGAGAGAGTGGGAGTGACATGGGATGGATTCTGAGGCACCGGGTGAGGAGGCATTTTTAGAGAGCAGGAAGGGGGCCTCCAGATATCGCTGAAGAAGGAAGAGATAGAGGAGGTAGTATGAGGAGGGGGTGGAAGGACTTGGAAAATTGTGCTCAAACATCTCCAGGCAACTGATATCTCACATTTATTTTCCTCTTGCCCCATCTGGTTTTTATTCCAGCTAGTTCCAACTATTTACACACTCTCAATTCCACGTGTTGACCAGATCCTGATCTTACCCCAACAGGTTTCATGACCCGTGGCAGATCTCCCTTTAGGAACAGTTGT
Organism: Ornithorhynchus anatinus; assembly: GCF_004115215.2. Taxonomy (NCBI): domain Eukaryota; kingdom Metazoa; phylum Chordata; class Mammalia; order Monotremata; family Ornithorhynchidae; genus Ornithorhynchus; species Ornithorhynchus anatinus. The sequence continues at coordinate 11,055,256 of NC_041732.1, read as the reverse complement.
TCAGGCCCAAGATGAGGACAAATCGATTTGCAATAGGGACAATATATACCTCGTGATGCTCAGAAATGTTTCACTGGTTAATAAGAATCTGGAATACGTCTCCGTGTTTCACGAGGAAAGGTGTAAATTAAATTCTAGGTATATGAGGGCATGTGATTCACTAGGCAGCACTATTCTCTTCTATCACTTCAAAAACAAGGCTTCTGTGTTCCAGTTAGAGACCCTGGCTTTGGAAGGAGATGCAAAACTCTCAACTGTGAGACAAATGGGACATGAGAAGCAAAGTTTTCCTTAATGCTCTTTTTAGGCAACATTTACTCAAGGAAAACTGCTCAGTGTTACAACCCATCATTCAATTAGTCAATCAACACTATTTACTGAGCAGTTGCTCTGCAGATTACTGTACTAGGCACTTGGGAAGAGTAATAGTAATAATGATAATTACAGTATTAGTTAAGCACTTACTATGTGCGAGGCACTATTCTAAGCCCTGGGGTGTATACAAGGTAATCAGGTTGTACCATGTGTGGCTCACAGTCTTAATCCCCATTTTACAGATGAGGAAACTGAGGCACAGAGAAGTTAAGTGACTTGCCCAAGGTCACCCAGCAGACAAGTGGCAGACACAGGATTAGAACCCATGTCCTCTGACTCCCAAGCCCGGGCTCTTTCCACAGCCGAGTTGGGAGACAAGTTCCCTACCCAAAAGGAGTTTACAATGCTTAATGCCCTAATTTACAAAAAGCCAAGACCACCACACACATGCCACCAAACCCATCCCAACCCACCCATGAGGATAGGACAGGCGTGTGTGCCCGCATGCACACGTGAGAGAGTGCACGCGACGATGCGCACGTGCACCCAGAAGGTTTGCATCTGCCCCTTCTATCCCATAAACCTATCAGGATTTAATAATGTTGTGCCGAGCACTGTTCTAAGCGCTGGGGTAGACACCAGGGAATCAGGTTGTCCCACGTGGGGCTCACAGTCTTAATCCCCATTTTACAGATGAGGTAACTGAGGCACCGAGAAGTGAAGTGACTTGCCCAAAGTCACACAGCTGACAAATGGCCGAGCCGGGATTTGAACCCATGACCTCTGACTCCAAAGCCCGTGCTCTTTCCACTGAGCCATGAGGATTTGGGGTTGGGATGGGGGGGGGGTGAGAAAAGGCAATGTCATGCCTCTTCCGATGTCTCGAAGACACGCAGGCTCCTCTCTAACGCCCACAGCCAGGCCCACTTAAAGGGCAGCATCCCCTTCAACAGCCGGCCACGCTGGACGCCAGGATTCAGCCAACTGAAGGTTCAGGGCAGCAGATTTCCAAGCATTTAGCTCCACAGTGAGCCCAACCCAGTTCCTCCATTAGCCACCTTCTTTTCACATCAGAGAAATCTAAGATAGCCACTGTACAGGCTATACACAGGGTGTGTGTACGTGTTTGTTTTTTGGCTGGGGAGGGGGGAGAGAGGAAGGCCTGCAATTAGGGGCTATTTGATTCTACATTTTGACTCTTCTGACCAAAGGAGTATCATTTAGAATACTGACTCATTAAATTTATGCTACTAATAGACAGCCAGTGCAGTTTCCAAAAATCCCTAACTTCTTCCACGGTTTATGAAGTGTGAGAATCAGAAACTCAGCACAGCTCAAACCAAGGGGAAAACTGAGTCACTATCTGGTTGATCTGCTTCATGCCGACAGCCAAAAAAATAATCTGTGTCCCCGAATCCGCTCTGAGCTGTCTGCACGGAGCAAATGAACTAGGTAAATGCTTCGTCCTCCACTTGGCTGTGCACACGATGAGGTTGGCTCTCTAGCAGGTACTGAAGGGGATGAATTGCAGAATGAAGGTCTTTCTGAAGACTTTTTGAATTACACTCAGTTTAGTTATGGTTTTTGTTTTCACTATACAGTTTCACTCGAAGATAATGGCAGAATTAGGTAGTTCTGCATCGGACGTGGTGTAGGAAGAAACATTTATCCTCAGGGGAATGGCACTAGACACAGAATGAGCCCTACGGTTTTCCTTAACTGGGGCTTCTCCATCGTCGTCAATGGTATTTATCGAGCACTTACTCTGTACTAAACTCTTGGAAGACGAGAATGCAACCTCTCGTTACAGGAGGAGCAGCGTGGCTCAGTGGAAAGAGCACGGGCTTGGGAGTCAGAGGTCATGAGTTCGAATCCCAGCTCTGCCACTTGTCAGCTGTGTGACTGTGGGCAAGTCACTTAACTTCTCGGTGCCTCAGTTACCTCATCTGTAAAATGGGGATTAAGACTGTGAGCCCCACGTGGGACAACCTGATTCCCCTGTGTCTACCCCAGCGCTTAGAACAGTGCTTGGCACATAGTAAGCGCTTAACAAATACCAACATAATAACATAATAAGGAGGAGAAAAGCTTTGAAGTGAGTTCTGTTGGACAGAAGTAATGTGGCTTGTTAGGTTGGGGAAAAGAGAGTTCCAGAGCTGGGAGATGACACGAGTGAAGAGTCAGAGAAGTGCAATGGAGAACATAATATGGGAGAGAGGTACCACAGGGAGATCTAATGAAAAATCTTGGAATTTTGATCAAGTGGAAGTTAAATATGGGCAACGATGGGGATCTTCTAGGGAATTTTGAGGACGATTAGGTTTCTTTGGATGTTTGAACATTCCATTTGGGGGTACAACAAATTCTAGAGAATTTAGTCAGTTGTCCTACTTAGAGATTCATGGTAATTTTGCAAAACTGGCTACATCTATTTCAACTATATTATAATATTTCTAGGAAGCCACAAGGGTGCTTTGCAAAGGAACTGGGATCCGTATCCTTTAAGCACTTGATGTTCACTCCACAACACTTATGTACCTGTCAACCACTGTTTCCATGCTGATCCAAGCACTTACACTAACTCGCCTTGACTACTGCATCTGCCTCTTCGCTGACCTCCCGCTCTCCTGTCTCTCCGCACTCCAACCCAAACTTCAATCTGCTGTGCAATTCATTTTAATCAACAAAAACCTTCGATTCATGTCTCCCCACTTCTCAAAAACCCCCCAAGGCTGCCCATCCACCTCCACATCAAAGAGAAACTCTTTGCCATTGGTTTTAAAGCACTCAATCAGCTTGCTCCATCCTGCCTCACTCATCTCCTTCTACAGCCCAGCCCACGGGTTCCGCTCCTCTTGCCAGCAAGCTTACTCGCTGTGCCCCATTCTCACCTAGAACAGTGCTTGGCACATGGTAAGCAATTAAATACCATCATTATTATCATCTATCTCACCACCAACCCCTTTCCTCCCCATGGCCTGGAACTCCATCCCCCTCCAAATACGCCAGACCACCACTCTCTTCACCTTCAAAGCATTACTACGGTCACATCTCCTCCAAGAGACCTTCCCTGATTAATGCCTCTTTTCCCCAGCTCGCTAACCCTTCTGCGTCGTCTGTGCACTTCAAATCCGTAACCTTTGGACACTTGATATTTGCCCCACTCCCCCCAACCCCACAGAACCTATGTACACATCTTTAAATTATAAATGACATTCATATTAACGTCAGTCTCCCCCTCTTGACTCTATGCTTGTTATGGGCAGGGGACATGTCTGCTAATTCTGTTGAATTGTACTCTCCCTGCGCTTGGTACAATGCTCTGCACATAAGGGCTCAATACGATTGATTATCTGAAATTTATTCATTTATTTATATTGACTGTCTCCTCCCCAGATGGTGAGCTCCTTGTGGTCAGAGAATGGCTACCAATTCTGATATAGCATAGTACAGTGCTCTGCATACAGTAAGCACCTCAGTAAATATCAGTGATTGAAATTTGAATTATTTGCTGAATGCTGCCTTATTTCCTTCATTCTACACAACCAGGATCAGAGGGAAATAAAAAAAACAAACCAACAACAATTTTGTGTTCTGAAATTTCCACCTCCAGATGGAATCACTTTGGTTTCTTGTGGTTTTCCAGGACATGCTATGGAAGGAGTAACTGCAAATCGTGGAATGTCACCAGAATAAGGAGCTCAGCTGCAGGTTTTTCACAAAATAATTTTGAATAATCTTTGCAAGAATGACACAGAAGGTACTCAAGAAGCCAACACAACCATGTGTTATTACACTGCAAAAGCTTCCCCAAGCAGATAATATGCTCGAGTACATCTTATACAATATTTCTAGCAGAGACAATGATAGATTGAGAGCCCAATGTGGGACAGGGACCGTGTCCAACCTAATTCACTTGTATCTACCCCAGCACTTCGAACAGTGTTTGACACATAGTCAGCATTTAACAAATACCATTAAAAAAGTTTGCAACAGGCCAAACGAGTGTTTTTTTTTAAATCACCAAATCTGCGTATTTAGAATAACCTCTCTTGAAGCTCTTTAACTTGTCCCTCCTCACACTACTGGGGACCGAGGAGCAAAAACGGCTCATTTTAAGACACTCTTGCCAACACCATAGTGGGTATTTATGGCCTCCAAGTCAGATTTTATGGTTGGATCTCAGTTTAACACTTCTGGCTGCAAATCAGAAAGGGAATCTTGGAAACTGTATTATTATGTATTTCACCCAACCTCCTTCAACAAAGAAGCAATAGTAGTTTCAATAATATCGTTTGACAATTGCCACTGGACCCTGTCATCCTTCAAGGACTACCACACCCCTTTTTAAAAAATGATTTTCGTTAAGCGCTTACTACGTGCCAGGCACTGTACGTAGCTCTGGGCTAGATATAAGATAATCGGGTTGGACACAGTCTGTGTCCCCCATAGTGCTCAGTTTTCAACACCATTTAACAGATGAGGTAACTGAGGCTCAGAAAAGTTAAATGACTTGCCCAAGGTCACACAGCAGACAAGTGGCAGAGCTGGCATAACAATCCAAGTCCTCTGACTCCCGGGCCCGTGCTCTTTCCACTAGGCCATGATACTTTTCTGAAGTAGGGAATTAATTCCTTATTCTCATTCGATTCCCTTAAGACAGCACTCAAAAGAATCGGCTATGTCAGATTCCACCGGCACTTTTACTCTCTCCTCCCCAACCCTTGCACAGCCAATAGACTGTTCTGAGCTTTCTCCTCTAATATTTCACAAGATAAATGAATGTCTGAATACATCCTTGCATTTCTGTATCAATAACCCCCAGTTTTAAAAGAATGTGAAGGACAAGTATTATTAAAATGAAGTGGTTTGGCCATTTCTGTAAATAACATTTTCTCAGAAAAAGATTTTCTTTGAAAACCTACCCTCCTGAGAGGACAGGAGACACCACCCTCACAAAAGGAGGGTCAAAGGGGAAGTTATCCTGAAATGAAAACAAATACAATTTTAGAGTGATATCATGCCATTCATTCTCTGGGAGAATATAGTACTTTAATTATGTAATATATTAATATTTATAAGACTAAGAAAAACGTATTTTCTTAGAAAATGGTCTAAAAATTCAGAGGGTGGACTAACAACAGAGCAAAAGGAAAAAAAAAAACCAAAAAAAGACACAACCAAAGAAGGCACAGGGAGAGAGATTTTCATGAACTAGGGGAAAGGATATACCACAGAGTCACATAACTGAAACTCCCTCCCTCCTCGAGAAATCTTCTCAAAGTCGGTAACATAAGATTTAACATTTAAAACATCCGGCTTTGAGAAACATCTCAGGGTGCCTCTCCTTACCTTAAAAGAGAAATTGAGCAAAATGTATTCTATGCCTTCTTTTTCTTTTAAAACCTGAAGATCGCTATGTAATGGACTGTCAGGATCAACCCTAGGAGAGAGAGAACATGGCATTCCACATTAAAAAAAGAGTTAAACATTCTTTGGTAGCAGCCTTGGAAATAACCATTTATTTACTCATCCTAGTCACCTAACCACAAGGCCAGAGGAGGAAGGAGGTCTGGCAGGTAGGCAGCTTCCCCAGGGCTTGGCTGAACAATCCTGGAATCTCAACTGTGACCTGAAACTCTAGAATCTGGGGGAAGCAGCACTGTTATTCATCAGCTTAACCACGTCTCAGCTGTGGAACAACAGGTCCAGGCTGAGTGAAGCAGTGTGGCCTGGGGGATAAAGCATAGGCCTTGGAGTCAAGGGACCTGGGTTCTAAAACCAGCTCTGCTATGTGACCTTGGGCAAGTCACATCACTTCTCTGTGCCTCAAGTCACCTCATCAGTGAAGAGCGGATTAAGGCCGGCAGCCCCATTTGGGACGTGGACTGTGTCCAACCTGATTAGTTTCTATCTACCCCAGCACTTAGCAATACTAATAATTACGGTACTTGATAAGTGCTTACTATGCGCAAGCTCTGTTCTAAACGCCGGGATACAAGGTAATTGGGTGGGACACAGTTCCAACCCCACAGAGGTTTCACAGTCTTCATCCCCATTTCACAGAGGAGGTAACTGAGGCCCAGAGAAGCGAAGTGACTTACCCGAGGCCACAGACAGACACGGAGCGGAGCTGGGGTTAGAACCCAGGTCCTTCTGACTCCCAGGGCTGTGCTCTATCCACTAAGCCACAGTACCTGGCACATAATAAATGCTTAACAAATATTAAGGGAAAAAAAAAAAAAGACAACTGTCGTCTCACGAGACCCCGCCTACGCCCCCAAGACTGAACACTTTTTGGTGGTAACAGCAGCAGATAGACCGTTGTTAGAGGGCAGTTTCTCCAATACGACCAACCTGTTATTGATGGGCTACACTCGCTGGTTCGGTTAAGTGCAGATGATTAAAATTCAATGACTAACCATTGCAGGTTTCACACACTGCAACTGAGAAAAGACCTCAGCTCCCTCATTTTCCCGCCCGTTATATCTGAAGGCTTAAGAGTGAAAAGTCTGAGACATTTTAATTGAAAGACAAGTAATTACATTCCTCTGCAGAGTATAATTTCATACTTCATTGGAAGTCCATAAAAATAATTTGAAGCTATTAGCATTTCACAACACTTGGGCCATTACTGTCTATTCAGACTAATAAAATGGCACAGATTAAGCCATGCAATGGGTTAGAGCAGTAGGTCTTATATGGGATGTTATGGCACCACTGACGCCACAAAGGGGTACTGGAATGCCACAATTCCAAGCCCCTGACCCTTGAAACACACTTCCTGCTGAAAGCCTATCCATGATGTACAGATTCAGAGGCGCCCTTGTTTTTTTTAAGGTATCTGTTAAGTGCTTATTATGTGCCAGGCACTGTACTAAACACTGGGGTGGATACCAGCAAACTGGGCTGGACACAGTCCCTGTCCCTCATGGGGCTCCCAATCTTAATCCCCACTTTACAGATGAGGAGACAGAAGTGAAGTGACTTGTCCAAGGTCATGCAGCAGACAAGTGGAGGAGTCAGCATTAGAACCCAGGTCCTTCTGATTCCCAGGCCCAGCCTCCATCCACTAGGCCAAGAGAGCTGTTCTCATGATAGCTGTTCTATCACGAGCTGCCTCTCTTGAACTCTAAGAGCAGGGATGAATTCAAGGGCCATCGCTTTGAGATCTCTCAGCATTTCCCCACCTGGGGCATTCCCATGGTTATCTCCTCCTCTCTGATTCAAAGGAGCAAGGGTGTTCCACATGCTGTCCCACAACAGCTACAAGACATGCCATCAATGACAAACGGGGCAGCAGGGTCGGATTTAAAAGATTCTTTGATGAAAAGCAGAGCGGCCCAGGGATATCACACGAACGAACTTTGGCCAAGTTGTTCAATCACAGACTCACGGACTCTATGTGGCTCACCAGGTTGCTTGTGAAGCCTGGGAACCTCAAAAGTGGCCTTCTCCCTCTAGGATATGCATTTCCTTCCTTCTCATTCATTCATTCAATCCTAAACTCTTCTGAGCTGGGCAATGAGGAGAGGACCAACACTGGAAATGGAACCCGTGCCCTGAGAACATGCTTTCCACTGCATTTGTAGCTCCACTGTGAGAATGGGGTTTAGGGATGTGTTTGTAGGCCCATTCTAAAAAATAATAATGATAATGTTGGTATTTGTTAAGTGCTTACTATGTGCAGAGCACTGTTCTAAGCGCTGGGGTAGATACAGGGTAATCAGGTTGTCCCACATGAGGCTCACAGTCTTAATCCCCATTTTACAGATGAGGGAATTGAGGCACAGAGAAGTAAAGTGACTTGTCCACGGTCACACAGCTGATAAGTGGCAGAGCTGGGATAAATGGAGCCAGGAGAACTAGAGAGTGTGTGTTCAGTTGACGGGGCTGGTGGCTACCATGAGCAGAAATAGAGGAAAGTTCATTCAATTTCATTCATTCAATAGTATTTATTGAGTGCTTATTATGTGCAAAGCACTGTACTAAGCGCCTGGAATGTACAAATCGGCAACAGAGACACTCCCTGCCCTTTGACTGGCTTACAGTCTAATCGGGGGAGACGGACGGACAAGAACAATGGCAATAAATACAGTCAAGGGGAAGAACATCTCATAAAATCAATGGCAAATAAGTAGAATCAGGGTGATGTACATCTCATTAAACAAAATAAACAGGGTGAAGATATATATACAGTTGAGCAGACGAGTACAGTGCTGAGGGGGTGGGATGGGAGGGGGGAGGAGCAGAGGGAAATGGGGGGAAAAGAGGGTTTAGCTGTGGAGGTGAAAGGGGGGGTAGAGGGAGCAGAGGGAAAAAGGGGGGAGCTCAGTCTGGAAGGCCTCTTGGAGGAGGTGAGCTTTAAGTAGGGATTTGAAGAGGGGAAGAGAATTAGATTGTCGGAGGTGAGGAGGGAGGGCATTCCAGGACCACGGGAGGACGTGGCCCAGGGGTCGACGGCGGGATAGTCAAGACCGAGGGACGGTGAGGAGGTAGGCGGCAGAGGAGCAGAGCGTGTGGGGTGGGCAGTAGAAAGAGAAAGTAGAAAGAGAAGTAGAAAGTTACCAAAACGGGGGGGGGGAACCTAGTACCCAACACTTCCTCACACCCTTCAGCTGACTCCTAAGATGGAAACAACAAGGATTATCCTTCCTCTTCCTCCTGGTTAGGCCTCCAGAGCCTTCAGGTTGAAAGTGTCTGGATATAGTCTAAACCAGCCTAATCTTATGCCTTCTCACACTATGAGAAACAGTGTGACCTAGTAGTAAGAGCATAGGCCTGTGAATCAGCAGACCTGGTTTCTAATCCTTGCCTCGCCATTTGCCTGTGTATCCATGGCCAAGTCACTTAACTTTTCTGGGTCTCATCCTCATCTATAAAACAGATTAAATATGTGAACTCCCTCCAACTTGGACTGTGAGCACCATGTGGGACAGGGACCGAGTCCAACTTGATCATCTTGTATCCACCCCAGTGCTTAGTACATTGGTTGGCATAAAGTAAATAAATACCACAGTTATTATTATCGCTGTGCACCCTGTGAGCAATCTGATATTTATTAGTGGACTACTGCATTCCTCACCCAGTGTGTTTGGTTTCAATGTATACACTAAATACCGTATTTTGTCTCCAGAGAGGCAGAACCAAATAACTGATTCTCAAGTGTTTTTGAACTCACACATAAAATATTCCCATATAAAAAAGCTCCCTCTTGTCCTTTGCACTTCCCTAGGCAAGTCTTTCAAATTTTTTTCAATACTCCAATAGTACAAATTTTATGTGCAGATTCTTGAGCTCTGAAGAAAGTCATTCTACAGATTAAAAAATTGAAAAATAATCTGATAATCTAGAGCAGCACACAGAAATGTTACAGAAAGGCAAATGGACGACAACTTACTTTAGGAGTTTAACGTGCCATTCGTACAGGCTGTCATTTACAAGTTCCACTGAATAAATCCCTGTAGAAATATGAAGCTAGTTAGTCATCATTTACTGAAAAACGATTACATTCAGAGATAAATTCATGTGTAAAACATTCATCAACATCTTAAAGAAGGCTTTTGTCTTTAATATACCAAAAATCTACCCAGGTTATATTTTTAACACTTTGACTTGACAGAACATCTAGGCAAAGACAGAACAAATGATTTAGCTACTTGATTAAAGCTGAATGAATTTGCTACTCATCTCTGGCTTGCATTTGTCTCCAGAAAGACCAATAGGGAAGTGTTTGTTTTCAAGACATTCATCAAAATTTGCATGTAGGTTAAAAAAAAAAAGTAGGATCACATTTATTCCTTCATTGGTTTTGTTTTTCAAAAGGGGCAAATCGACACAATAAGCCTTTTGGTGTTAAAAACAGTTCTTCTTTTTTGATAAGTACTTAATGCAATCTTAGTAGAACTGTTGCATTATATTTTAACCCGGAAACACAGTGTAGAAACAAAACACGGTCTCATCGGTTTTTGAGTAATTGGCCCGTCACCCAAAAATTCGCATTGACTGGGTTGTGCTGTTGCCCCCCTGCCAGTCTCCTTCCTCGGTGCCCACCATGCCCCAGGGGGACTTTGATCACGAAGGACCAGGGAGAGGATGCCGGGGCATGATCCACTACAGTCAGTTCCTTCGTGTGGGTTCTCCGATCTCAAGTATCAAGATCGGGGCCTGCTGCTGTTCGGCAGGAGGCTCCATCATCAATGCCCTGATGGGAGAAACAGGGGGATGGCAGCAGACACTTGTGTATCCTTGACACTGAGCCCAGCAGGAGTAGGAGCAGGTAGAGATCGAAATGGGCAAGGTGGAATATGGCAGCTTGATGGTGGCACTGTGGCTCTAATTCCTATTCTTACCCGTTTCCGCTGCTTCAAATTTTCTTGGGTTTTTGGAGGAGGTAAGAATTCCAGGGAACCAACGGCTGTGTCGCTAGCAGAAGCTATAATTTTTCTCCTTACCTACACCTGCCATTTTTATTATGCTTTTTTCTGGGTTCCCTGGAGTCTTCATCACGGCCAGCAACGGCAGTGAGAAAAAAAAAAAAGAGACAGCCACAGCCACGATCATCAACAAAGATGCCGCAGCTGGTGTCTTCTTCTGTGCCGACACATGCCCTCTTACACAGCAGGGCAGGACTGGGGATTCCATGACCTCATTTCATTTCTCCACACATAGTATTCCCAGCTCTCCATACTCAAGAGATTGTTCTTGGTAACCTTCTGGCAATCCATCCAGAAGCTTACAAAGATGCAACAGAAAAGGTCAAGACAATTAACTAGATTTACCCAAAAATATACTTAAGCTGCGAAAATTAAAGGGAGGAATGCAGGAGAGCCCAGTTCTTCCACAGAATCTCACTCCCTGGGATTGCTTTGTTGCTGCTGGAAATTTCTCCCTCCAGTTTAGACTGTGAGCCACATGGGGGACAAGGACTATGCCCGACCTAATTGTCTTGAATCTACCCCAGTGCTTAGCACACTGCTTGGAACATATTACGTGCCTAATAGCATTTTTATTACCGTTATTAATTGGCTTAGAGCCAGAAGTAGAAAAATTCCCAAATGGTGGAACTTTCTAGACAACTGACAAAGTATCAGGTTTTTTTTTAAGACTGTGAGCCCCCTGAGGGATGTGGACAACGTCTAATTCCCATTGTGTATTATCTCCCAGTGCTTCATACCGTGCTCTGCACACAGTAAGTGCTTAACACTATTACTAATAATTGGCCAAACAAAGCAAAACTGTACTACTCCCAGAAAAACATGAATAGATAGTAATCCAGGCTGCAAATGTCCTTCACTGGACTCTCCCCTATAGTTAGTAAGATGAGTAAAATTGCCTAGAAACCCACATTGCTCAGAGTACACCCTGTTCCCCTGTTAGGGCAGGGCTTTATTCTTTCCAAAACTCCACACTGAGGAAAACTTATGCTGTACAAGTCACCCGTTCCGATGTTCCACTAATGCACATTCACGGATACACACATTTTCTTTCAACACTACAATGTGCTACATCGAAACAGGCTCGTGTTGTTGGATGCACATACCCTTAATTCCTTAACAGTGGGCTAGTCGAAATGTGTAGTGAAAGCAAACATTTGGCAGAAGTGAGCATTCAGAGCACCAAGTGAAGACACCTAATGCTCAGCTGAGAAGCTTTTGTTATAGGTTGAGGCCGGGGAGAGGGGGGAAGCAGGTGAGGTTTCACTTTTTGATTCGAACATTTTTCAATTCTGTCTCTAGGCCCCCAAACGTCACAGTCACAATTATCATTTAAAGAGCGAGACGGTTCGAATCCTACAAACTCTTGATATGTACTAAAAGTTTACCTAGCATTGGAGACTTGAAGTTGACAAGAACAAATAACCATTTCTCAAGGTCATGGCTAGCATAGAAAGTACACTACTTTAAAAGTCTGCAATATGGAACTCAGAAAAGAGTGTGGCATGCACCTTGTAAGTAGGATTGATTCTGTGATTAAACCCTGACGGGTTGCAAAAAACTTCTAAAAGGGGGAAAAAGTAGGGGGAAAAATACTGGAAAAAATCAATCAAGAGTAAACATTCTCGTTTACTGAATAGTGGGGTGATCATTTCTTTCACTGATGTCATTTGCACTTTCCAGTCTGTCTAGTCCCCAAAATACAGAAGATCAATTAAACTAACGCACATAAAGAAGCACCTAGAAAGGTGAAATAATGTCAGAGAACTGGGGGAACCATCCATGAAAATATCAGATCAGCAAACACATACCAGAGTTATACTGCATTGTAAATGTGTTGAAAATAGCGAAATATTTAAATCTGATCTCATAACAGTTTAGTAGGAAAATTAGGTTTAGAGAACTTTGGGAAACAGTAAGATTTATGGACAATGAAATTTGATTTACTAAATTACTCTACAGGGGCTGGCCCATTAAAACAAATACCACTGAAGGCAAGATTCACTATTAAGAAAGAGCAACCATCACAGGTTCTTTAAAACATCCTGCTGCCGTTATAGAAAGTAGAATACAGGGCTGGTCAGACCACTAAGTCTGTCTCAGTAATTGCTCTTCCTAGGCTTCCATGAACATGCTTCTGCCTACCTGTGCAGAGTCAACCAACGTTTCAATTAAAATGCTCTGTACTACTGTGAAATCCAAAAATAATATTTAATTTGGTATTCACACGCAATTCTATTACTTTCAAAATCTATTGTAAAAAGGGTTTGACACCGAATTTCACAGAAATGAGAGAAAAACATTCTTTCACTAAATGGAGAAAACAGAATTGAGAACACAAATCTATTTGGGGCCAAGATATGTTGTAAGGAATTTTCAAGAAGAAAAACCCACTTGGCACCTGAATCTCTGTGAAGACTAAAACTAAGCACTACATTTTTGCGAGACTGCACCATGCATATGAATGTGACATTTCTGGTGCCATGAACAATTTGTTCACTCAAGGAAATATGACATCAGCACATGTGATTGGCGGAGAGTATTTCACGCTTTTCCACCTCCCTCCTTTCTTCTCACTCTGAGCCATCTCAGGGCAGACACCAGTCAGGGAGGGTGAAAAGGGGAAGCGCCTGGTACCTAACATCTCCATGCAGCAGGTGTTCATCAGGCACATTCCAAGGCCAATTAAACTCAAGAAAGGACAAATTCACACTATGGAATCCCAAAATATCTTTGCCTGCATGACTCCAGTTTTTTATTTCCATTCTATCATGATTACTTGAAGCCAACCATATCTTGAAACAGGCATCATGATGTCAAAGGAAGACATTTTTTCAGTCTGACACTGGATGACTCTGATGCAGGTTCACAGATTGAGAGGAAAAAGTAACAGCTCAGAGGTCCTTACCTGTCTTATAACTCTGTGATCTGTATATATCCCTGAGCTCTTTCATAAGTCTGTCGGAAGCCTGTACTGACCCAGATACGGCACCCTGAAAAATGAAAATCAAATCATCATTTAGAGGAAAAACACTAATGCAAATGACTAAGAAGATTTGATGAGTTAAGACCCCTCACACTGAGATTGCTCCTAGGATCTGTAAGGAGAATACATTACGGTGCACAACGTCCAAGGATTTTAAAATAGCTGCAAAAGATTAGGAATCAATTGGTGCAGTAATGAAGTTTCAACTGTACAGTTACTCGGGGACAGACTTGATAATTTGACAGCCCATCGAAAGAAATCCAACCCACATTCCCAGAGATTGGATTTCAAAAAATATGTTACAGCTGTTAGTCATTCAGATTTGTGCGCACTATTCATTCAATCACCTACAGCCAGGCAGTAATATATAAGGTCATGATGGGGTCTGGGAATTGAGACTTATATTTTAGTCAAGAGAACCATTGCCCCCCGAATCAGAGCACCTGTGGATCAAAGGACTCACATATTTGATAAAGTGCTTAGTACAGTGCTTTGCACAACAGTAAGTGCTCAATAAATATGACTGCAGTCAACACCACCAACACTTAGGACAATACAATTAGCCTATAAATAATAGTAGTAATATTCTAGTCATCATGCGTTAATCTGTGATGCCATTTTAGTTCTGCAGTAACATGCTTACTATCAGATGACTGATAATGCCTTACATACTATGGATTTAGAAAAAAAAACTGTCCTTGGCTCTGCTTTTAAGTTTCAAGTGGAATCCATGCCATTTTTGAATACTGCATGTCAAGGGGATTATCTACTGCTATATATCCATTCTTTCTAGTTTACTGATGTGCCACATTTTCCGAAGTTGTTTCACTATCTTCTGTATCTGAATACTTCAATGTATCTTTTGTCCTGGCTACCTGTTGTCCCACTCTGTATACAGAATCTGCTTTGTAATGGAATGGAAAAAAATTGCTGCTCTGATGGAGAATCTGGAACTTGACCTGATCTAGGATGGATCCTAGGACTCTGAGGTCCACAACCAGCCCAGAAACTTGGCTAGGCTGAACTTGACTTTTGTGTGGAACAGGGCACGCTGGTTACTGCACCAGCACTTCTGAATTTTTAACATAGATGCTTGTTTGTTTGCTTTGGTGTACCGAAACAAGCTACCATGACATAAAAATGCTTTTTTGCAATCTTCTGAATTATGCTTTTGGGATTTCCCTAGGGTTATTCCCTCCAACTAAGCAAATCCTACTTAATCACCACTGCCATCATTATTAGCATTTATTGAGCACCTATTACATGCAGAATACTAAACCAGGACATTTGGGAATAAACAACAGAATAGGACATCATCTCTTCTCTGACATGATTTCTATATAAAATCCAGATATACTAGCCACACTTCTTCTCAATTTGTAGCAACACTGAAAGCCACACACAATCTTATTTCCAAACGCTGTGTGGTTATCTAAGGCAACACTTCTTCTTCACTGGTAGAACTGGGTAGGAATTAAGACTGCTATAATAATTACACTGATCAATATGGAAACAGTTCAGAGGGATACGATTCAAATTTACATAATTGATTGCTGTGAGTGACTGCTCAGTGATTTCCACTATCGTCAATATTTCATTTCATTCAATTGTATTTATTGAGCACTTACTGTGTATAGAGCACTTTTACTAAACACTTAGGAGAGGACAATAACACAACAGACACATTCCCTGGCCATTACAAACTTACATTCAGAGGAGAGGAGAGAGACGTTAATGTAAAAAAAATTACAGCTATGCACATAAGTGCTGTGGGGCTGGAAGGGGAGGAAGAACAAAGGGAGCAAATCAGGGAAACGCAGAAGGGAGTGGGAGAAGAGGAAAGGGGGGTTTAGTCAGGGAAGGCCTCTTGGAGGAGATGTGCCTTCGATAAGACTTTGACGGAGAGGAAGATAATTGCCTGTCAGATTGTGGAGGGATGTGGGAGAGGGGTCAGCGACGAGACAGACGAGATCGAGGCACAGTGAGAAGGTTGGCATTAGAGGAGCCAAGTGTGAGGACTGGGTTGTAGTAGGAGAGTAGCAAGGTGAGGTAGGAGGGAGCAAGCTGATTGAGTGCTTGAGCCAATAGTGAGGAGTTTTTGTTTGATGCAGAAATGCATCGGCAACCAATGGAGTTTCTTGAGGAGCGGGGAAGCCTGTTCTGAGCATTTTTGTAGAAAAAATGACATGGGCAGCAGAATGAAGTATGGACTGGAATGGAGAGAGACAGGAGGCTGGGAGGCTAGCAAGGAGGTTCTGGCAGTAATCCAGACGGGATAGGATGAGTGACTGCATTCATGTGGTAGCAGATCGGACGGAGAGGGAAGGGCAGATTTTAGTGACGCTGTGAAGGTAGGACCGACAGGATTTATTGATGCACTGAATATGTGGGCTGAGTCTGCTAAAGAGAATGAGGAAAACCAGGAGAACTCTTACTGTGACACCTCTCATCTGCGAGCTGCACTTCAATATGGTTCTCTTTTCCTTTAGGCTGTGGAGTTTTCAGTCCTGATCATTTTAAATGCCACCCCAAAACAGATCTCTTTTTACCATTTAAAGAACCTCCGAAAGGTTAAAGGAGTAAGTATTATTCATTTCTTTTCAATTTATAAAATTGTACTCATTAAACAACAGTTCCAACGTCATCATCATTAGGCCTGAACTCTGGAAATCACTTAAACTTGACTACACTGAAAAGTACATTAGGATTCTGAGGCTAACTGCGCTTTTGCGCAGCTGGCTGGGTCAGAGCCAGGGGTGCCCTTTCTGATCCATTCTCAACTGCCAATGGTGTAGAGCACGGATGGATAATGGGACTGGTCCTACCCGGTTCATTCTACGCAGCCTGGACGCAGGGGGCTAGAATGAAGATAATCATCTCAAAATTAAAGTACACAGATGACTAACTTAAAGGTGTAAAGAGTTGTAACGCTCTCCAACCTTCTCTACGGATGAGAGAACCGGACTCGCTTCCTGAGCAGTTCCTTCAGTGACAAAGCCTACGCTCGACGTCCGACGCCGGGGCAGGATCGCCAACAACGAAGACCTACAACACTCAGTCTTTTAGCAATCAAGCTAGTCTCACTGCAACACAATCGGGCTGGCTCGGATACACGGGGAGAATGGATGACAGCCAGATAACCAATTCTGCTGCCGTCTGGCAAACTGAAATTGGGAATCCAAAAGCAAGGACGGAGGAGATGATTTAGGGAAACAATAAAACAACGCCTCAGACGATGCTGCAGCCCGGCTGAATGCTGGGAGTCAATTACTACAGGAAGGCCAACATGGCACACTGCAATGAGGAAAGGAGCGGCTCTCTTGAAGCAGAAGCTCTGTAGGGATCGTCAGACAAGTGAGCAAACTTGAAAACTGATCCAAGGAAAACAAACAAAACCAACAGCACAAGAGTCCATCTTATAGTGGCTTATGGGTTTCAGAAGTCTTCGGTCACAATCGCATCCCTAATGAATTTCACTCAGAGTTGGGGCGTCTTCTTTTATGAAGGAAAGCTATGTGTTTACTGTAACCTGAGTTCTTGGAAGAAACGAAGAGATGCCAAGTGAGCTCTCTGGTAGTTGCTTCTGGAAGTCTCCCTTCAGAGAAGGCAGTTCTGACTGTAAAGTGGTCAGTCACTGTCCTTAACATGCCCCTGTAAAAGTCGGCCATTTAATTGACAGATGGAACCAATCAAGGTACTTATTGAGCACCTAGTTGCAGATCATTGTACTACACACTTGGGAGAGTATGACGGAAACCACATGTTCCTATCCTCAAGGAGCTAAAAATCTAACAGGGAAATCCTTCAATGGAGAGACAAAGAGGAAAAAAAAAATCACTGCCCTCAAGAGAGAGGAGAAGGGCAGGTGTAAACAGAAGGAGGGCAGGTGTGAACATCTGGTGTCAACACCCTTCAAAACACTAAGGCTACTTGCTTCTCCAGAGATGGGTATGCGATATCTCAGATAATCACTTTGGTAGAATTTGCAGCTCGATTTAGGAAGACAGTGAGATGGAGGCTTCTGAGACAGGTGCTACAGGACGGAGCTGCCAAAACAGACTTCTCCCCAAGAGGCCATTTCCAAACAACAGTTACTAACAAACATAAGTGGTTCCCTTTATAGAGACATTACTCAGAGATGCTTTGGTAGCTGCCTGATCCCTGATGGAGTAAACCGGGACTGATCCTGGAAGTGTGTATCCCACCCTTCATTACAAAAATCAGGGCAGTTGATAGGCCATTTCTCTTTTGTCTCTTGTCTCGTGAGAGATGGTAGTGGACAGCCATCCCTAGGGATTTAGGATTTGGAAATAAGATGGGGAGCAAAATGATCTCCGAATTGATGAAAAGGCCGAAAAAGATTGTATCCATGAAGATCTAAAAGTTAGCAGAGATGATGGCACCCAGAACTCAGGGTGAGAAAAAGCTTGCCTTAGTGGAAAGAACTTGGGCCTGGGAGACAGACAACATGGGTTCTAATTCTGACTCTGCCACTTGCCTGCTGTGTGTGACCTTGGGCAATTCACTTAACACCTCCGTGCCTCAGTGACCTCATCTGTAAAAATGGGGATTAAGACTGTGAACCCCATGTGGGACAACTTGATCACCTTGTCTCCCCTCCAGCGCTTACAACAGTGCTTTGCACATTGTGAGTGCTTAACAAATACTATTATTATTATTAATAATAGTTTCTTCTCCATCCTGTCTTTTTAGTTTATTTGAGGGCTACTGGCCCAAAATCTCATCCAAGGCCACTATAAAACAGTGGTTGAGGTGAGGGGGATCATACTTCATCTAGGACAGGGGGCTTTGGGGTGGGAATCCCCCTCTTGGTTAGACCCTGGGTTAAAGCGTTGAATGAAAATGGCTAGCAATATCAAAAAGGAATACTGGGGTAGTTCAGGTTTTTAGGTAGGAGGAACCCTATTAGTTAAGCCAATGGATGACTGGAATGATGAAGGCAGGGAATGTGTCTGTGTGTCATGTTGGGGGGTTTAGTCCAATAACCTCAAGACCCTGGTTTCTAGCTAGGCTGCTATCCAGAAGACACCCTCTCAGGTTTTACAAGAAGAGTCCAGGGATATCTAAGAGCGGCTTACTAATCACCGGGCATGTCCCTTCCTTAAATTTGGAGACAACACAGGGCAAAAACATCAACTGTCACATTATTACTGAAATAACAAACCACCTTAAAATAAAACCCTATCTGGCTCTATTTAACTTAGAAAAGGGAAGACTTGCAAAGTGATCACACAATCTGAAGATACATAAAGCTTTGCTACATAGAAGAACCAACTGCTTCCTGTCTCCACTGAAATTGAAAAAATGGGCTTTAAAATTGCAGCAGGATGGTTTTTTTTGGGCTAAGAAGAAAACGATTTCTTGACGCTAACAGTAGATAAATTAAGCCCTAGAAAAACTGTGAAATCACCTCCCCTGAGGATCTTTATTCTATTTTTAAAAAGTAGGGAAGGGGAAAAAGTAGAAAACAGTTTGTTTATATATTTTAGATAATAACTGGCCTAAACTGAAGCCTTGAGAAAAAACAGTTGATCTTTGGAGGCCCCTTTCATTATATGGAATAGAGAAAAACTTTAAGTTAACTGGTTTGCACAAATGCTCTACACAGTCCCACAAGTAGAAGGGTCATTTAAGATAATTTCACGATCCTGTTCTTGGATCTATGAACATTAAAGTGACTTTTGGAGAAGAAATTAAACATATAACAGAAGAGTCTAGATGACCCAGAATTTGTATTCTAAAGTATTACATAGAGGAAGCAGCATGGACTAATGGTAAGAGGACCAGGGTTCTCAACTCAGCTCTGTTCCTGTCTGGCCTGTGACCTTGGGCAAGTCACTTCACTAGGCCTATGTTTCCTCACCTGCAAAATAAGGATTCAATACCTGTTCTCTCTCCTACTTAGTCTATGAGCCCCATGTGGGACAGGGACTGTGGCTGGCCTAATTTACTTGTACTTATCCCAGCACTTAGAACAGTGCTTGACACACAGTAAGCACTTAAATATCATAATAAAAATGCTAAAATAATATGTGGCAAATGCTCTGAGAAGGAAGAGGCAACTGAAATAGGTCCAGGTTTTACCTCCATTAAGAAGCTGAGACATTTTAACTGCCCTGCAGACCTTCAGTTTTATCTGAAACATTAAACCAATCTGGGACTACACTTTGATAACTTCCCAAGTGACATATCAGTCTTCTTATTTCACTCTGTTACCCCCCTTGTCTATCCTTATGATTGGACAGTAAGCTGCCTAGGTACAAGAAGTCAGTGTGACAATACACTGCTCTGTTTCACTGCCAGAGATCCTTCCTAGGTATAGGATTTGCTAGGAATAGGCCGGTGTAAACCAGTCTTCTTCAATCTAATTATCGGTCCACTGGGCTTTGTTAGTCCTGAGAAGCAGTTCATAATTATCTTCAAGTATTTTCATATAACTATTACATACCTGAGTTGACAGTAAACCCAAGAAATGTACAAGATAGACTTCTTCCTCGGGGATTAGAGCTTTAAAAAGCAGCAAGGTTTTTTTTAAGTACAGTAGATAGCTATTCAAAGAGATCAGCTATTGTTATTTCCACTAAAAGACAGAATCATGTTCATGCCCAAAGGCCAAATCAGTTCTTTATCAATACTTGTAAAAAAAATAATAAAATAAAATAAAAAAACACCTTTCTGGTATCTGACCCTGGTAATAAAGGATGCTCATCCAACTACTTTTGAAGTGAACTGATTTAATCATGATAAAAAAGCATAACGATGGTCTCTTGAAAAAGAAGCTCCTATTAATGAACTACAAACAGTTTTATAATACAAGGAAAAACCGAAACCCATCTAATTTCAGTGTAAAGGAAATGAGCCCAGAGAGAAATACGGGTGTATTAAAAGATAAAAACTTTAAAAAAACCCATTAAAGTGATATCTTAAGGAAATGTAGCTATATTTATGTGTATAGCTATAGATATATATTGAAAAATCATTCCTGCATACAGTTTGCTACAGTGGTGGGAAAGTTACAATGAATTATATTCAAGGTTCCTACCCTCCAGGAACTCATATTTCAATGGGGAAAATACACCTTAGAAAATTTAACTCCTACGATTCATGAAAACATTGAAAGCATCAACAAATTCAATTTGCCAGCGGAACTACAGGAGCCTCTTGCCACTGTGAAGCTCCCTTACATCATCAATGGTATGTACTGAGTGTCTGCTATAAGAAGAGCACTTGAGGATTAGAGCAAAGAAGTAAAATCTGCAGACCCTGCCTTTGAGGAATTTGCCCCTTCCCTTAATGAGCCCCTTGGACCTAGGATCTAATACATTTTCAAAGATCTTTAACCCAACATGCAGGTAAGCTTCTGTTTAGCTTCTGGAAGTCCCCAGCTCAGTCAGACAAGGATGAGCAAAAGCAGTGTAGTGGTTTGTTGTAGATTAATCTGGTTTGAATTTGGGCAGAAACAGAAGTTAGCACCAAATAGGGTGTATGTTTCAGTTCTGGGAGCCCCTGCTGGATATGTGCGGCTGCCCTTTTAAGCTCAAGAGCTGTAGCCCCAATAACGAAGGGCAAAAACAATTACACGTGTACTTCTCCAAGTCTGAAAGCTGAGGGTGGTGGAAGCAGGAACTCCTGAGGACAGCTAGAAGGGACACTTCACTCCAACCCAAATTTGGGAAGGTTTAGCTTTGGCCCCGCCTAGAGGTTAATAATAATAATAATGTTGGTATTTGTTCAGCGCTTACTATGTGCCGGGCACTGTTCTAAGCGCTGGGGTAGACACAGGGGAATCAGGTTGTCCCACGTGGGGCTCACAGTCTTAATCCCCATTTTACAGATGAGGTAACTGAGGCACCGAGAAGTTAAGTGACTTGCCCAAAGTCACCCAGCGGACAAGTGGCCGAGCCGGGATTCGAACCCATGACCTCTGACTCCAAAGCCCGTGCTCTTTCCACTGAGCCACGTTGGTTCCTTGTGTAGCTCCAGATTTTAATGGAAAAGACACCTCTACCCACTCGTGAGTGCAGTACTGGGCTTAACTCCTATGATTGGGGAGGAAGATGTCGGAAGATAAACAGTATAGCTCACCGTGCGCGGCTAATCTCTTCTATTTATTGGTGCTTTACAAACAGTAAATGCTTAATAAAAACTGAGCTGAATGCCAGCAGGCCAGATTTGGGCTTTGCCCCATCCAGGACCTTGAGAGACAGGGAGAGCTCCTCCTTTTACAAAGGAGGAAACAGACACCGGGGAGGTTAAGCGTCTCTCCCTGGATGAAGAAAGGAGGCTCGTGGCAGACCTGGGCTTAGAAACGGGGACGGAGCTTTTCAAGAAAGTAAAAAACATATTTAGGTCTTTCCACCCCTCAGGATCGCAGTGAGGGGAATGGTGCTACACCTAACACAGGGCTGAGGATGAGTGTGTTCAATCCAGCTGTACTTGAGACTGGTTTTCACTGGGGTCGGGGCCTGAGACTGGAGCAGCTAGGGGTCATTGTGGCTGCACCTGGAGTCCTTAGGTGTTGACTGTAGAGAAGCGGGAACCTGGGATGTGGGTGGGACCGAGCAGAGTCTCTCGGCTTCAACTGAAGGCAGAACAGAACTGTCGTGAGACAGAAAAGACAAGGCCTCGCCTTCTTGTCCACCCTGTCCTGACTCACACCTGCTATGACCCGTTGTCTGCCAGGAAATGGAGTCCAGCTCCTTCTGGTGTCTCTCCCCAAGCATCCGGGGAGAAAGCAGGTCAGGGCTTCAAGTCCTTGATCGGAAGGCGGCATGGCGCAGGCAGGGTGAGGGACTGGATTTCCTTGCAGGGACTGGATATGGTGTCAGGCGGGGTTTACGGATCCTGGGCTATGTCAGTCAACCAGAGCATGATGTATCTCTGGGTATTATGTAGTGTGGTCATTCAGAAACAGAGATATCCTCCAACTCAATGAATCACATATTGAAAGGAGAGTAACTGTTTTAACCCCAGAGATATAGACTTGATATAGACTTACGTTTAAATGGTCTTGCCTTTGATTCTTTCTAATTTTCTCTAATATTGCCAGGTTCTCTTTTTCGATGCCTTCATCCTCTGACTTCTTTCCATCAACGGGTTCCTCTTCCTTCATATCATAGTGATCCAGGTCTTCTATATCCTAATGGAAAATATAGTTTGTTCAGTCAAACTACGTTTTAAGCAAAAAAAGTGATTACTGTTCTCCACTTCGCGGGGCAGGAGGGAAAACGGAAAGGCCTCTATTCTCCCCACTATACAAAACCTCAATTGCAGGTCTTCTTCCATTTCAACCCTTATGAACATTCTTAACTTTCCTCTTAAGAGCCAACTCCCCGTTCTAATCCTTAAAAACACATGCATACCTACAATTCTTTGTTCCCCATTTCTAATTTTTAAAGATCTGGTTAATTGAATTTTTAGCTGGGAACTGAGAAAGGTGAAAAATAGTCCAAAACTGTTCAGGATGCAAAAATATACTACAAATGGTGCGAAGAAAAAATGACAGATTAAATTATGGTACATATTTTGAGCATGTCTATACTTTGAGGGGCTAAGAGTTCTTTGTCTAAAAGCAGATAACCAAATTTAGTCCAACTGACAAAAACGGAAAAGCATACATAACAAAATGTGCCTGCCACCTTTTATTCCATTAGTATTTTCTCAAAGAGCACTATTACAGTGCTTAAAAAGTATCAAATGATATCGCTTAAACTAGGCATCTGAAATCTTAAAGCACGCACCTCTGAGATCACATCTATATAATACGATCTTTTTCCAAGCCCAATTCAGGGCTCATTTCTTCATTTTCTTATGAAGATCCCAGCTCAACACACCCTTTGAGGACAGTCACTAAGCCCTGGACTATTAAATCGAGTATGCTCACCTAGTTTTCTCCAGATAACATTCAGAGAAGCCAGTTAGTGAGTGGCAAATCAAGCTCCATCTACTTGAAATGTTAAAGATTATTAGACCAGAACTCTAAAGAGATGGCTATCAAACTTATTATAGTACCTGTCTTTAAGCCAGAATGGTACATGCTTCCATGAAGAATCACTCCATTATTTTCTACTGCTTAAAAATTTATCTCCTTAATTCAGCAAACCCTCATTTTCCAAATTTACCAAGAACATTTACAATTCAGTTATTTTTCTTTTCCAATAAATTATTCAAAAAACTGTAACCCAGTTACTCTGGGGACCGATTGTTTTCGCTGTGTCACAGCAGGTTATTGATGCACATTTTAAATGCTCAAAAACTGTTGATAGCTTGAGGCTTAGAACACCACCAAGGATAGGGAGTGGAGTTGTTCCCACCCAAAATACATACTTCACCCATATCTTCCTCTTCCTCTTCTTCTGAAGTAACTTCTTCTGTTGTTCCATTCTGAAATAGGAACAGATCACTCTTCAGTAATTGCACAGATGAAATCATTACCTGAGCACCCAGAATGTACATTCAACATATACTATCACTGGACAGCTCGATAGCCAAATATACGATAGCAGATTGTTGATACCAAATCATCACCTGGCCCTGGAAGTCCCTCCTCCACTGGAGTTCTGAGGTCTGAGAAGAGACACTGCCTTTCCTCACCCCGCCCGTCACACTAGCCTGGGAGTCAGATCCTTTCCCCCTGAAATGAGGCAGGCAAGAGGCCCTGCACCAGCTGCAGTCACACAACCCTGACATTGTGTTTCCCAAAATTTTGAGCACTGGGAATTTTGTTATCACTGCTGAGCTATGGTCAACCGGGGCCAGGGTGGTGAGGAACCTGATCGCTGCTCCCTTAATCATGATATAATGATGCTCTTACTGTTATCCTTGTTTTATTTTTTTTGGTACATTGCTTTAATCCTTCCACTTGCGTCCCTCTCATCAGACACGTCCCAACCATTTTTCCTCTCCGACTGGAACAGTGCACACAGCACCTACTCAAATATGATTCAATGATTAGATTTCACTGAGATAATTTAAAAACACTGAAAAATTTAAAAATATATTTTTATAAAATATATGCAGGTATTTAAGTACTTAAGTACTATTTAAGTAACCAAAAAAAGAGTCAACCTCCAAATATAAGAGGAGAAAGATATCATTCAGTGACTCTGATTTTAAACCATTCAAGAAAAATTAAACACTGTTCTGACAGTGTAATTCTAATGGGTTAAGTTTGAAAATAAATCTCTGCCTGGTACCACAAACTTGAATCCCGGGCTCAAATATCTTTCCTTTGCCTTGAATTATACTAAGAAAAAAAGTATACTTTTTAAATGAAAATCTATTTGTGACAATTTGTTCCCTCCAAGGAAAGAAACTGTGGTAAAAGAAAAAAAACACCCAAAAAACCAAGAATTTCATAGGATAGAATCCTCTATCCAAACAGGAGTAGAATTAGGTCAGGGTTTTCTTCATGGATACTAAATAATCTCTGTTAGATAAATTAATTGAGTTGCATTTCCCACCACCCATTCCCACAGGCTATATGAAAGGACACAGTCAAAAGCAGAAGTTAAGATCTACCTACTCTAGTAAGAAAAGTATGTAAAATATTCACTGAAAACTGACAACATTAGTTATATTATATATTAGATTAGATACTTGCAGATCAGCCTGAAGGCAATGGATTAGGAGGCTAAACTAAAAGCTCTCTGAAGACATGGATGGAAGAGAAGATTTTTAAAAATTAGACAAGAATATAAGAGAAATAAGCCTTCGTTTGCCTTCGACAGAGTAAGCATCAGTTAACTGCCTCAGAGGTAAGGTGAGATTTCAAATCCCTAATTAAACAAAAATGCAAAATGTCGGATGTTATCAGTGCCCAGCTCCTAAGAATCATTTACACTTCTACGCCAAGGATAGGAGGAGGAGTCACTTTAGATTTTCGGAAAGAACACAGCTTTGGTTTTGGTGGATGAACCCTGGAGAATTTCAAATTTACCTGAACAGTTGGTAGTGGCTGATCTAACATCTCAACATCTGGATGCTGAGGGAGGTTGTACAATCTGCAGAGGTCACATATCAATCGTTTCAGCT
The DNA here is from genome assembly GCF_004115215.2 of Ornithorhynchus anatinus. Taxonomy (NCBI): domain Eukaryota; kingdom Metazoa; phylum Chordata; class Mammalia; order Monotremata; family Ornithorhynchidae; genus Ornithorhynchus; species Ornithorhynchus anatinus. Next base: position 11,029,465 of record NC_041732.1, on the reverse strand, counting down.
GCTGAAGAAGCTATGGAAACAAATTTTATCTTAGTAAATTAAGCCCCATTTCAAAAGTTCCCAAAGACAGAAATTAAGTTCACTGCAGGCAGAGATCACTTCACTGACATTGAGGGAGGCAAGGAAAGAAAATGGGGGACCAGTGGGGATGACTTTTCATTCTAGTCAACAATCAATGTAATTATATGAAATACGTGTAACTTGATGCTGGTTCAAAAGGGGTGTACTCCGCTACCTCTCTGTTAGATTTTGAATTCCTTGAAGGCAGCATAGACTGATAACTAAATCATAGTTGGGAGTGATTGCTCTGCTGCTGGTCCAGCTCCACGAGATGGACAACTGCCGACAAACAGCTGCCTAATGTGGGCCACTTAATACTGGAAAGGCTACCAAGCTAAGTGCCTTCTTCTAGACTGCAAGCTCATTATCGGCAGGGAATTTCATTCAATAGTATTTATTGAGCGCTTACTATGTGCAGAGCACTGTACTAAGCGCTTGGAATGTACAAATAGGTAACAGATAGAGACGGTCCCTGCCCTTTGACGGGCTTACAGTCTAATCGGGGGAGACGGACAGACAAAAACGATAGCAATAAATAGAATCAAGGGGATGAACAACTCATTAAAACAATAGCAAATAAACAGAATCAAGGTGATGTACATCTCATTAACAAAATAATAGTATCAAGGTGATGTACAACTCATTAACAAAATAAGCAGGGTAATGAAAATATATACAGTTGAGCGGACGAGTACAGTGCTGAGGGGAGGGGAGGGGGGAGGAGCAGAGGGAAGGGGGGGGAAAAGAGGGCTTAGCTGAGGGGAGGTGAAGGGGGGAGTAGAGGGGGAGCAGAGGGAAAGGGGGGAGCTCAGTCTGGGAATGGCTCTGCTTCTTCTCTTTCCTCTAGTGTACTCTGCCAAGCGCTTAGAACAGTGTTCTGCACAGAGTAAGCGCTCAATAAATGCCACTGATTGACTAAGTCATAGAACCTCGGCACAACAGTGACACTATGGCCATATTAATAATGTTGGTATTTGTTAAGCGCTTACTATGTGCAGAGCACTGTTCTAAGCGCCGGGGTAGACATAGGGGAATCAGGTTGTCCCATGTGGGGCTCACAGTCTTAATCCCCATTTTACAGATGAGGTAACTGAGGCACAGAGAAGTTAAGTGACTTGCCCATAGTCACACAGCTGACAAGTGGCAGAGCCGGGATTCAAACCCATGACCTCTGACTCTGTGCTCTTTCCACTGAGCCACGCTGCTTCTCCATATTAGGCTCTGCAAGTAAAAAATTGGAATATCTGCAGGCACGATACAATATGCTACCCTCTGCCTAGCTAGCTTCCTCACCCAGGAACATGAATGGCGGGGGAGTGTGCAGGTGGGCCCTGTGCAAAGCCAACGGCGATACCAACCAGTACTCCACACCATCCTGACAGGAGTCTGCTGCCTGGGTCAAGTGAGGGGAAAAAAAGGGACTGGTGAATGAAGAGACGGATAAATACAAGCTGAAGTTGCCGATGGAAAGAGAAGCAGCGTGGCGCAGTGGAAAGAGCATGGGCTTTGGAGTCAGGGCTCATGAGTTCGAATCCCAGCTCTGCCACTTGTCAGCTGCGTGACTGTGGGCAAGTCTCTTAACTTCTCTGTGCCTCAGTTCCCTCATCTGTAAAATGGGGATTAAGACTGTGAGCCCCACGTGGGACAACCTGATTCCCCTATGTTTACCCCAGCGCTTAGAACAGTGCTCTGCACATAGTAAGCGCTCAACAAATACCAACATTATTATTATTATTACATGTGGAAAGGTGGGATGATGGGAGTAATCAGAAAATGCCTCCTGGAGAAAGAACCTTTTTAGGAGAGCTTTGAAAGGGGTTAAAATGAAAGGCAGAAAGGCCTTTTGATAGAAGTAAAGGCATGAGCCAAGAATCAGAGGTGGGAGTCAAAAGCAAGGGACAGAAAAGACGTCTGCTTGGGAGGAGCTGTGGTGCTGTTGGAAGAGAATAGTGAGAGGGGGACAAACGATGGAAAGCCCAGAAACCCAACTGTCGGGGGTGTCTGGTTTTTATTATAAAGCAATGAGATGCCACTGAAAGGAGAAACTTGAGGTGGGGAATGATGTGCTTGGGAATGGCATCTTAAAATGATATATACGTAGCTGTTGCTTATCCACAGTTTGGTAGTACAGGGTGGTGGTACACTAAAGACAGTCGCTGAATGGTTGGAGAGGCTGGCAACGGTGCGGGGAAGCAGGAGAGTGGTAGGTAAACAGCACGGTAGCAATTACCTAAACAAACAACTCACGGAAAGATCTTTCGACTTTCCAGTCGCTGCCCGGTTGGCTTTTACCAAGGTCCTACATTTCCTCATGAAAACACCTTTTTAATTGTTTACCAGAAGAGGGAGTCTAAGACCCGAGGAAAGTCATTTTGGGGGCTTGATTGACTTAGTACATCTTAAAAATGGCTAGTGAATTGTAAAGGAAATTAAAAGCCTAACTAATTGCATGTCTTCTGGAAAAAATGCAGCCCCTGATAAAACCTCATTTTTAAGGAATGTAAATTGGTTGTATCTTGGTGTATGACTGTTCATCTGGTAAATTCTGTTGCATTAGGAAAATTTTGTAAGCAGCCAGGGCTTTCAACAGGAAGCTAAGCAGCTGTGCTGAGGCAAGATTCTCAAAGCATATATAAAAGGGCACAGAGTCTTCAAAATGCATAGGAAGGCTCAAGGACTGTAGCTTTCTCAATTTCAAATACACCTTTCCTTCACCATCACAGCCCTACCCCAGGTTTGGGGGCAAGTGTGTGAGTGATGGGGATGCCAAATTAATAATAATAATTGTGGCATTTAAGCGCTTATTATGTGCCAAGCACTGTTCTAAGCGCTGGGGTAGATACATGGTAATCAAATCAGACACAGTCCAGGTCCCACATGGGATTCACAGTCTTAATCACCACTTTACAGGTAAGGTAACTGAGGCACAGAGAAGTTACCAGACTTGCCCAAGGTCACCCAGCGGACACGTGGCGGAGCTGGGATTCGAGCCCACATCCTCTGACTTCCAGATCCGTGCTCTTTCCACAGACAGAGTCATCCCTGCTATCCACTCCAACAGCAAGGACAATCAAAAGTTAACAATAATTCTGCCTTAACATAATGTTTAACTTATCCCCTCCAGCTGCACTTCCAACCCCATCTCTTCATTCCTTATTAAACTCTTGTGCCCAACCTTTTCCCCTCCCTTGATGGCATATTTTCCACTGGCTCTTTTCCTCTATGCTTACCAACATACCCATATATCTGCAATGCTTAAAAAAATCCCCTCAACCCCAGTGCAAAACCTAGGGATCATCCCATCTCCTTCCCATCATTCTTGTTCAATCTCCTCGAATGGGTTGTTCAAATGCTGCCTCCACTCTCTTCTTTGACCTTCTACAATCTGGCTTCTGGTCCCTTCAAGGTCACTAATGACCCCCTCCTTAACAAATCTAATAGACTCTTCTCAATCCTAATATTCCATGACCTCTAGGCAGCCTCTGACATGCGGTCCACCCACTTCTCCTGAAAAGACTAACATTGATTTCTCTGACACTATCCTATCTGGTTCTCCTTTCTACTTCTTTGGCTACATCTACTCGGTTGTCTTATGCTGGCTCTTCTTCTGCCTCTCCCTCCCCTGCTGTGGAGATGCCTCCAGGTCAGTTCTGTTTTTGGGGTTTTGTTTAAATGGTATTTGTTAAACGCTTACAATCCATCAGGCATATACTAAATCCCCCTGGGGCGCACAGTCATAATCTCCAGTTTACAGATGAGGGAACTGCGGCACAGGCAAGTGACTTGCCCAAGGTCACACAATAAGTGAAAAAGCAAGTGGTTCCAGGGAATAGGTGGTTCCCTAGAGAACAAGGGAACAAGTCGTTACCTTCTCTTGTCAATCAGCACTTGCTCTTTTAAACTCATCTACTCCAAATATTTTGACTACCAATTCTAAGCTAATGACTCCCAAATCCAACTCAGTTGCCCTGACATCTCTCCTTCTTTACAATCTCACATTTCATTCTGCTTTGAGAAGATGTCCTTAAGTATCTCCTTCCAGGACCACAGCTCAGCATGTCCAAAACTGAACTCTCCATCTTTCCTTCCCTCCTCACAAGCCTGCAAAACATAGCATTATCTGTGATTCTTCTCTCTTTTTCAACCAGTCATCAAATGCTACTGATTTTATTCTCATCAATGGTATTTACTGAGCACTTACTGTATGCAGAGCACTGTACTAAGCACTAGGGAGAGTGCAATACACAGTTGGTAGACATGTTCCCTGCCCACGCAGAGTTTAGGGTCTAGACATCTACATCTTCAAAACATCTCCAGAATCCACCTCCGACCATCTCCCTATCCTATTCCTCCCCTACTTTTTTCCATTCTATTGGAATGGGAAAAGAGAAGAGGAAGTAAAAGTAGGAAGTAAAGGATGAATCTAAAAATTATCAGTGTGAATTAGTGTTGAGCAATCAAATTACTAGATTTTCAAAGCCCAATCCATTCAACATGAAGGAGAAATCTATCAAATTATCAGGAAGAGGAAAGACATTCTGTTGAACTACAAAAGAAACGGGTAGAAAAGCTAAAGTTAATACCTACAGAAAAGTCCATCTTTACTTCCACTGTAACTTGATAACTTGAAAGAAAGCTCTCCAATCATCCCTTGCAGCTTTTATCAATTCAATTTCAAGTGGGTAAAACTGATTGGGACTGAGGAAATTAAGTATATCGATTTCTCTGAAGGAATGCAAACAAGTCCCCAAACCTAAATTCAACTTCTTTGCCCTAATTTGGATTTCCAACGTTTTTATTCGGCAATTTTCTCAACTGTCCAGCCTCCTGGGAGCAACGACTGCTTTCCATATTAATGAAGTCAATATAGTTCTCCATACTAAATTATTCCACTCAAAGGGAAAGTTAGTTTAGATTTAAAATTCTGAGTGGCAGCCAGTCAAGTTCTGAAAAATTTTTCAACGTGCATCCAACCTACAGATTGGGAACAAATCTAAACTGGCTCCTGTGGTTGCACTGCACATAGTGAATATGGCTTTGGTTACCTTCCTTAGTACAGTGCTCTGCACACAGTAAGCACTTAATAAATACTATCGATTGATTCCCGTCAGTATGACCCTAAGAAGTATACGTAATATGAATAGAAGTAAGTCTTCCAGATGAACTATGCAGTTTAATGGAGAGCAGCATGGCTTAGTGAAAAGAGCATGCACCTGAAAGTTAAAGGACCTGGGTTCTAATTCCAGTTCTGCCAATTGTTTGCAGTGTGACCTTGGGCAAGTTCACTTAGCTTCTCTGTGCCTCAATTTCCTCATCTGTAAAATGAGGATTCTATCTTCCCTCCAACTTGGAGTTTGAGCCCAACACAGGACAGGGACTATGTCCAATCTGATAAACCCAAGTTTATCCCAGTGCTCAGAATAGTGTTTGACTCATAGTAAGCACTTTAAATACCACAAAAAACAAACACAAATGAATAAAAAGCTGCAGGACTATTTCTGAATTTGCTCTTTTTGTAATAATACTCTAGGGTTTTGTGTGTGTGTGTGTGGTGTATTTAAGTGCTTACTATGTGTCAGACACTTTTCTGAAAGGATGTGAGCTATGTTTCTTATTAATAATCAAGAAAAGTATGCAATTCTCTTTATTGGCTAAAACTCAAAATTACTCTGAAGTGGCTTAATTTTACTATCCCATGCTATAAATGAAGCAAGGGATCTTGTAGAAAATTATACAGTGAGTCATACTCCTAAACCATTTTACCTAAACTTGAAAAAAAATGTTGTAATGTGATTCTTAGTATAGAGTTATATACCCTAATTAACCCTTCTGATCATGATTTTTAAAAAATCTAAGAACTAGCAATTGGGGGGGGAGGGCGGTCTTTACAGGAGGGGTTAAAAAGTGATTATTTTAGTTTTACTTTCTCCTCAAATGCCTTAGTAAAGGGATTTGATTATTAAAAGAAAAATTAGATATGAAAGGGGGGAGGGGAAAGGTAGGCATGTTAGATAATTCATCCCTAAATATTACTAACAATATTCTAGTTTCTTCAAGCATTCTGTTGCCACTGTGCTGGCCTAGATGAACTATTAGGCTAAATGGATTGTTTGTCCAATTAATGGCATTACTTATAATGAAACATTATAAAAACACAGATCAGTTTTTAATAAACCATGGAATTAGAGGACAAGAATAGCAGGCATCACTGAAACCCTCATAGTCCAAAACCTTCATTTTATTAATTGGATTCAACTTCCTTCCCTGCTAAATCTCACAACAGAGACACAAACGAGAAGCAAAACTGACCAATTTTGAGTTTTTCTTCCCCTCTCTGCTCTTTCCCACCCACTGGTGGTGGTGGTGTAACGTGCAGTGAAACGGCCAAGCAAAGGTAGTAGGCAAAATAACAAAATGCTTGGGTGGGGCCACTGGTTAATCAAGAATTGGGTATATTTGGTCTGGAAAAGCTAACCTCAAAATTCCATTCGATAGCTTTGCTGACAAAAAACTTTAGAATGCCCCAGAATCAAAGTGGAGCTATTTTTCATTTTTGCAGAAAATCCACAAAATGCCCTCTATTAAAAAAAAAAAGTTCACTGCTCATTTTGGGAATTTTTACTTACACAATGGAGTTTGGCACCTCAATGTGCAACCACCCAGAAGGGCATAAAATATTACAAAGCAACTTTAGGGAAAGAAATTAATGCCAGACAAATGTAATGTTTAAGAAGCATGTCACTTTCATAAAACAAGCCAAAACAAAGAAGAGATGTTATTTAATCTAGATTTCTGAAAAGCTTTTGATTTCATTCCAGGACATCCTATTTGATAAGCATGCTACCATCTCCAGTTTACTCTTCTTGGGTGAAAAAAGTCTCAGCCTCTTAGATTGAGGTTATGCTAATCACAACACAACTGCCCAGTATGGGACCTGACTGAAGAGTGGACAACAGTGGGATACCCAAGCAGCTACTGAATGGTGAGTTGAAATTCGGAAGCAAGACAGAGGTTCTAACATCTTAAGGATACACTAAAATAAAGCCTCAGACAACGTGGAACCTCAGCTGAAAACTGGGGGGGGGGGGGGAGGGCATCAATTACCACGGATGGATCAGCATGATGAACTGCAATGCAAAAACAGTGTAACCCAACAACATATATGACAGCACAACAGGACAACTGGGGACAACCTCTGGCTTTCAGAAATAGGAATGATGCAGTAAGAACTGTGTGTTCTGCACTGGACTTTTCACTCACACTCGCTCTCACATGTGAATATCACAATCAGTAGAGTCATCTTCAAATACAAAGACTACCATATAGTTAAGTGTATGCCCATTTGACTCTAGGATCACTCTTAGTATGGCCTAGTACCAGCCGAGAGAGATGTACGAAGCGGTGTTCCACAAGGTTTTTACTGCCACCTGGGTGAAGGGGTTTCAGGTGATCCCAAAGTGAGCAGAGTTCCTGACTGTTTGGAACAGACGAATGTAATTTCAAATGACAACTATAAAAAGGCTTCTGTAATACAAGAAAGAAATTCAATAGTGATAAATGTAAGGCATTGTACCTTTGGACAAAAAAACCAAACCACAAACAGGGAGAGACGCTGGTTAGGATCAAATGCAACAGAAGGTCGTTGTGGGCAGGAAATGTGTCCATCAATTCTGTTGTATTGTACTCTCCCAAGTGCTTAGTAGAGAGTTCTAAGTGTCCAATAAATGCCACTGATATTAGAGAGTGTCCTAGAAGGCTTAATTAACCAAAAGCTGAGTAAATCAGCCCTGAGACTGACCCTATTAAAAGTTAGTGTGGGGATCAGTTGAATCAATACCAGGGCCCTTCAACTATATTCCACAATGGTCAGGTTATGAGTTTACTGTCTCCAGTTAGGCTCCCACATGCATTATTTTGACTGTTCTTTCCCCCTGAAACTTCACTAGCTTATCCACATCTTTTTTAAGGCGCTGGAAAACAGGTACTAGGAAGGGGTTGTTTAGTCTAGAGAAGAGATGGCTATGTGGGGTGGTGGGCAGTAATACACAGAAATGGAAACCCACAGTTGAAACTCTAAAAGGGGGAAAAACCCTTCATTTCAGGTCTTACCAATGTGTTGCTCTTCTTAATATCTTCTAGGCGTTCCAGAACCGACGTCAGATTCGGGTCATCTGATTCCACAAACCATATTGGCGATGAAGAAGGGTAAGACTCCTGGAGAGAAAAATCCAAGTCAAATTTTCAGATGCACGGAACCAACACATTATTCAGTTTACGGAATAGAAAGTTAAATAACAAAGGGTCTGATTACTAGATAACAATTAAGATCTATTCATTAAGAACTTGCTGCTGTAACCTTGAGTAATTCACTTTACTTCTCTGAGCCTCAGCTACCTCATCTGTAAAATGGGGGTTGAGCCTGGGGCTGCGTCCCACGTGATTTGCTGTATATTCCCCAGCATTTAGTACAGTGCTTGGCACACAGTAAGAGCTTAACACTATTATTATTATGTTGTTGGCCATTTGTTTTATATATTTTCTGCATCGGTATGTGCCTATTTCACTCACTAAGTCCTTGCTTTCAGAAAAGGAAGAAGGGAACGACCACAGGAGGGGCTATTTAAAAGTGCACCTCACTATCTTCTGCAGCTCCCAGGCCCAAGCCCTTCCTCAGCCACAGCCTGGCTACCTCCAGCTTGCAGGTGTACTGTTCTCCCCCGTGGCTCCGTGGACTCAGGCAGGCAGGGAGGTTCAGGGCAGAGGAGCTGATTTTTCTATGATCCCCTTTTTTCAGATCCTAAGTCTCCCTTCTTGGGCCCCTTTTACTTTGAGTTTTATTTTTAGGGCAAATGTGCACTTTGGCTTCTTCCCCTCCTACCTCTTCCCATGCCCTTCGCAGAGGGGCATGTTCTTATTGCAACTATTCTGAAGATATTTTTCATTCATTCATTCATTCCATAGTATTTATTGAGTGCTTACTATATGCAGAGCACTGTACTAAGCGCTTGGAATGTACAATTTGGCAAAAGATAAAGACAACCCCTGCACAATAATGGGCTCACAGTCTAAACAGGGGAGACAGACAGCAAAGCAAAACAGAACAAAACAAAAACAAGACTGCACCATCAAGGTAAATGGAAGCAAGGAGATATACACCTCATTAACAAAATAAATAGGGTAATTAATATTGGACACGGACCCCAACCCACATGGGGTTCCCAGTCTTGGTAGGAAGGAGGATGGGTACCGAATCCCCATTTTACAGAAGAGGAAGCTGAGACACAGAGAATTAAAGGGACGATGTCACACAACAGACATGTGGCAGAGCTGCGAGTATAACACAGGTTCTCTGACTCTCAGGTCCACGCTTTTGTAGTGTCCAGATCATCCCCGAGGGGCCCGGAAGACAGGATTGGAGAAAAAACATGGGGAAAAGGAGACAGTGGAGTAGGCAGGGGCAAGGCTGGGGAGGTAAGGGAAGGAGCTCAGGGTAAACAGGAGATTAAGTGGCAGCACAGTAACCCAGCGGTCCTCCGAATCCCAGCTCCTGTCTGTTCCCTGGACGCTTGCCCGTCTGTCCTGATTAATCTCCTCAGGCCAGAGAGAGGAATCTGGGAAGCTCAGGGGGCCTGAAAGGATGCCGAGAAAAATGTCGTGTGGGGAGGGCCGCTGAGAAAATGTGTCCCCACTCTCCTTTCTCGTTCCAATTTTGCTCCTGTCCCTGCCTCCGAGCGGGAAGCAGCAGGGCTGAGGGGGAGGCAGTTCCCCCTTTCAATTATGGCATGCTCTGGTTCACTTAGTTCTAGGGATCCCAATTTCCCAGTCCCTGGCTTCTTCTGTACTGCCTTTCTATTTCACCAGTTGAGCTCCTTGGAGAAAAGGCACTAGAGACACACAAGAACAATAACACTAGATTGCAAATTCTTGTCATCAGAGGAAGTCAATGGTTCCATATTTAGCATATCATTTATCTGCATTTCAGGCATGTTACAGTAGAACGTCATTTCCATCTCTCTTTAGGGAGATCGTTAAAATTTAGCATTCCGTTTCTGAGTGCATGCCATAAAATTAGGATCTTACAAAAACCTAGCATCTCTCTAAGAAATTAAATAAAATCAGGCTTCATGCTCTGGTAATCGCTTACCACATTTTAAACCACCATTCCTCCCCCCCACCCAAAAAAAACAAACACAAAGCTGGGTCTTCTTTTCCACTAACTATGCCAAGTTTAATGATGGTGAGAGCGAGCTTACGTACTGCTGCTGCAAGATTGTTGGTTTTCCTAAATTAGCTACAGGCTGCTGAACGGAACAGGCAAGTGCATGCTGAGGCGAGTAGAAGTCACAGACTCAGAATCTGGATCTTCCAATCTTTTATTTTTGATTACTCAGACAGCTACACTTCCCCTGTTCTCAGAAGTATGAAGAAAAAAAGAGGTGGGAAAGGAAGTTTATGGGAGGGTACTATTTAACACTCTAAAGAGCCTCTACCTTGCAATACCACATACCTTTGTATCAAAGAGGAGCAACATCTGCAAGGCCTTGCAGGCGCTTACTAAATACTAATTTTCTTACTAGGCAGTCCTTTTACCTAAAACAGCTGATCCTTTCAAAAGGCATGATCAATACATGTTGGGGGAGGGTAATAAGGCTGTCTGATCCTGACCCCCATGGTAGTTTGAAGAGGAAATAACTCTCTGGTATTTTTAATGTCTGAAGTACTACTGCAAACATTAATTCTTAAAATTCTAAGGAAGGCAACTGTCATCCCAATTTTCAAGATGAAGAAGCGTCAATCTGTGCTGATGATTACAGCCTAAAGATGCAATTACAGCATTATCACCAGGTTGTCCCTTCCATGAGACACTGCTGTTTCCATGCACCCTCTCTCTTATTAACAATGATTTATTTAGTAGACGACTTTATGCACTGTACTGCATCCAGCACTAAGAAATCAGAAGATGCAGAGAAAAGCACAGTATGGCAAAACAAATTTTAAAAAAACCCTTAAAATTATTTTTAAAAAGGTCAAATTAAACCTCCAGGGCCCAAAGGACAAAGAGAGGTAACCGCCAGTTTTAGGCTCCTTCTAGAAGAAAGGCAGCATGATCTAGTGGGGAGAGCAGGGGCCTGGGAGTCAGAGGATATGGGTTCTAATCCCGGCTCTGCCACGTCTGCTCTGTGACCTTGGGCAAGTCGCTTCACTTCTCTGTGCCTCAGTTCCCTCATCTGTAAAATGGGGATTAAGGCTGTGAGCCTCACGTGGGACAGGGACTGTGTCCAACCTGATTACCTTTTATCTACCCCAGCGTTTAAAACTGTGCTTGCCACAAAGGAAGCACTTAAATACCACATTATTATTATTATTATTATCTGGGTTCACCGATTTCATCCTTCTCAGAGCGGGGGAAAAGGCTTTGGGGCAGGCAGCCTTGGACTCCCACAGGAGTCGATAGGAGCAGGGAGGGATCTCCCAAAAACACAGACGCATGCATATGCTCATACTTCCTAGTGCACCGCCTATTTCTCCTTCCCAAATACTCCTTCCTTTCAGCTCATTTGCCAGACCACTTTTTATTTGCAGCTACTGAGGTTCGCGGGCTGGCTATTAAATACTCCCAAAAAGTATGGAAGCCCAGCAGGAAGAAACACCACCCATTAGCACCACTCAAGTGCATCCAAACATAACCTAACCAGTAACAATTCCCAACTTCCCGAAGCTAAAAATATCTGGCTTTTGTCTGCCCATCCCAGGTGGCCAGAAAAGGTCCTGGGGGGGTAGGGACGATGTTTAAACTTTCCTGGGATGTTCCCAGGCACCTAATGGTAGATGCACTGGAGGTGTTCAACAAATGTTTTGGGAGATGAAGATGATGATGGAAGGGTGAGCCTTAAGAAGCTTGGCTTGGAGAGTAGGGGAAATGAAAGACTTGGAAACAGAGGAACAGACCTGATGGCCAATGCTTGCCTCTGGCTTTAGGCTTCAGTAGTCATAGGCTGAAAGCCAGAGATCAAGTCTGGAATTGTGGTGAAGCCCTGGATGTGCTCAAGAGTGGTTTTAGGCATCACCACAATTCTAGGCCTGAACATGTTTCGGAAAGTAGTTACGTATCCCTGGGAAACACTAGATTCTAACTAGGGAAATTTTTACGTTAAATTCCTCCCCACACTGTCCCTCATGACTAGATGAAAAGTTAAAGAAATTACTCCAAACAACAACAAAACACTGTGTTTAGAACCACAAATGAGTTTGTATGTTTCAGTGCATCTGTCTTCATGAAAAATCAGAGATTAGTCCTCTTATGTGTCATATAAAAAGTGCCCCCAACATAATGGACACTTCATGCTATGTAACAATCTCATGTAATGAACACAGAAATTCCCCAAATCAATTTCACCCGTATCTTGGATGGTTTTAATCTATTGCCAATCATTTCATCATTGCTCTGCCATGCTGAAGGTGGGCTAGCAAACTAAGTGTGTGCTGGTGCCCCCTGAAGCCATGGGCACAGGGAAAAGTGGCAGTGAAAGCAACAAGCAGTGGTAAATTCTGATGATATTAAGTTCTCAAGCAGCCATAAGGATAACTCCCCTATAGTGATGGATTTTCCTTTCTACTCTCCTTCAGCAGAATTCACCAATAATGAATTGTACTCAGTTTTATTGATTCTAATACACCTTAATTCATCTAATTCTTCCATTAAAAAAAAAACAATCGCTGCATTTTTGCAAAAACTCACAATAAGGAGAATTCCCACTGAGGTATTCACCCATTTCAAAGTCACGAGCACAAGGAGCTTCTTCTGCTAACTTGCTGATGAGCCCAAGGAGACTTGCGTTATCGGAACATTCCCTTATTCCATAACATTTTAGGCAAAACACAGAGAAAACATGTTGCAGCAGAACTCCATGTACTTCAGGTTACCCCACCTGTTACTTTTCTGCCTTTTTATAGGCCATCAATCTTACTTTTTAATAAGATGGTTATTCTTGAACAGAATGAAATACTCGGTAGAAGTGATGCTACAGTGATTCGGTCTTTGATAACCACATTTTCAAAGATTTAGCCTCTTATGACTCAACCTTTAATAAATGCACAAAAAACCCCAGCCCAAACACAAATGCCCAGCCACCTCCTTAAGCTTGGTCAAACTACATTCCCTCCACTCCTTCAGAGTCCTTCTGAAAGGCCACTTTCTCCCTGAAGCATTCCCCAAATCTCTCCATCATCCTATCATGCCTTCTCTTCAGCCCCCTAAACATCAACATTTATTGACCATCTACTGAACTATGCACTTGGGAACAGACGCTTAAAGAAAGAGATTAGTTTCTGCCTTCTAGGGCTTTGCAAATTACTTTTTGTATTAAGGATATTAAGCAGCAGTTTACTACTGCTGCTATTTCTTTCCTGTAATAAGCTGTTTGACTATTAGGAAAGTAAGTGAATTAGAAATACTCATCTTTGTCATTCGACTGCAAGCTCATCAAAAGCAAGGACCGTGACCTTCCTTTCTCTAGTACAGTGCTCATCACATCAATCAAGGGTATTTACTGATCACTTACTGTGTGCAGAACGCTGCACTAACTCCTTGGGAGTGTACAACAGAGTTGGTAGACACATTACCTGCCCACAAGGAGTGTACAGTCTGGAGGGAGACATTTAATTATGGAGACGTACATATGTGACATTCTGCGATCACTTCATGTCCTTCAACAATGAGCCTGTCTAGCCTCTCGTTCGAGGCCCTTTACTGAGAAGTAGCGTGGCTTACCGAGTAGAGCAAGGGCCTGGAAGTCAGAAGGACCTGGATTCTAATGCCGGCTCCGCCACTTGTCTGCTGTGTGACCCCGGACAAGTCACTTCACTTCTCTGTGCCTCAGTTACCTCATCTATAAAATGGGCATTAAGACTGGGAGCCCTTTGTGGGGCAGGGACTGTGTCCAACCTGATTAGACTGTATCTACCCCAGCACTTAGCATAGTGTGTAACAAACATCATAATCACCACTGTGTCCAGCACAAACACAGAAGCTTTGTAATGAATGGGATAAAGAGACCAGAGAGCTCCTTTCTGCCCTGGGAGTAAATTTACAGGTAGTTGTGTCAAACCCTCACTGGCTCCAGGTAACACAGACAAATCGACAAAATATGGTTTCACCTTGGCTTTAGTAATAAAGGTGTAATTCTCACACACTTCTTCAGAAACAATGAATAGATCTTATCTGACATACTGTAATAAGTGAACTCTCATTAATAATTTCTTAAAATATGCAAACCTCTCTTCAGTAACCACTCGATACGTTCAATTAAACTGTTTAATAGCCATTTTTCTTAATTTAGCAAACTTCACAAATTTAATTCTGAAATAATTGTCAGTACTTTTTTTTAAGGGTGGAGTGGCAGCACACAGAACATTAATCAATGGTATTTGAGTGCTTACTATGTGCAGAGCATTGTACTAAGCACTTGGGGGAGTACAACAGAATTAAACGCTCAATAAATACAACTGAATGAATGACTGAATTAGCAGATACTTTCCCTGCCAGTAAGGGAAATGACAGTCTAGAGGGAATGACAGACAGAACATTACTAATACTATTTCAGTTTTTAGAAAAACAAAACAAAAAAACCCTTTTCCTCCTAGTTGTAAATAGGCTTGTGTCTGTCTCCTGAATAAGAATATAAGGGAAGCAGCATGGCATAGTGGATATAGCACCAGCCTGGGAGTAAGAAGATCACGGGTGCTGATCCCAGCTCTGCCAGTGGATTGTTGTGTGGCTGTGGGCAAGTCACTTTGCTTCTCTGTGCCTCAGTTACCTCATCTGTAAAATGGGATGAAGACTGTGAGCCCCAAAAGGGATGGGGATTGCATCCAACCCCATTTGCTTGTATCCACCCCACAGCTATCTGGCACACAGTAAGTACCTGACGAATACCACAAATATTATTATAAGTTCTTTGAGGGCAGGGGACCAGGATATTTGCTTCTGTAATGTTCTCTCAAGCACTCAGTATAGTTCCCTCGGCACACGGTAGGTGCTCAATAAAAACTACTGATTGACCGAAACATACCACCCCTGCCTGGCACTGCAAGGATCAAGTCTCATACCACAAGAGCAGGATGGGCAAAATTTGGGGTTGCAATTGGGCCCCCTCCAATATCAGGATCCCAAAGTTCAGAACAGTCCCGAGCTTCCTCACCTACCACTGTGTGGATGCCGGTTGCTGAAGAGTTAAAGCGAGAGGAGATTTAGAATGTATTTTGGAGGGGCACTGGGTACCTTCAAAGACTGGTCATAAAAGGTCCCATTTCCTGAGAATGTCCTGCATGGACTTACAGACGACAAAGGGTGCATTTGGAGTGCACCAGAACGCTCTCCCTATACCAATATCTGGCATTCCCCCCTTAATCGATATCTATGTAAGGGTCCTATCCGCTAGTATGCTGGCTGAATCCTACCTTCACATTCCAACTCCACCCCTGTCGTGCTGTAATGGACCACACTATTGTAACAACTCCTATTTCACCAGGTCCCTAGCCTTGGTCCGTTGAGACGCCGCCCCGACTGATACGGACGTGGGTCCGCTGTGCTCCCCGCGGTCCTCCCGGGCGGGCATGCCGGCGTCTCCCTGCACAGATCGGGATGTGAGTACGCGCCTCTCAAATCTACCTCAACGTAACCTTTTCGTGCCTTGTGTCGTCGGTACCTTCACACACCGTGTCTCGTGCACTTATACATGGTCAGAGTAAAATTCCATCCCGTGGGAGTGGGGCGGACAGAAATCTTACCTTTCCAACCAGGGCAGTATTGGGAAGGCGGGGAACAGGTCTACCAACTCTGCTGTATTGTACTCCCCCGGGCGCTTAGGACAGTGCTCTGCACAGTAATCCCTCGATAAATACCATGATTGATTGGTAGTGCCATAAATACGACTGACTGATTCTTTGATGCCACAGCGGTGAGACACTAGAACTGTTCCTTTACCAATACAGCATCTCCATTAGAGTAATCTTTTAGCACTTTTCTGCAGTAAGTGCTACTGAAATTTAATGCTGACCTCCCTTACCGAGCTCTAGCACTTCACGATAGCTCTTTGGTTCGGTTTCTCTTGCCCTGTGGGCACTGTACCTGCATCCTCTTGGGTTCGACATACGTGACCCAACTAACGTAACACGATACAATGAATAAACGTTTGTAAGAAGTTCAGTGTTCTGCCTTGACGTTAACTGCCCCTCAGATAGAGTACATCATGAACCGAAAGCAGATCTCAAATAATGGCATCACCTGTTGAAAACAATGAGCAAGCTTTGGTTCTGTCAAATAAGGTGCATTTTGGGGTGCACATGGAGGTTTGAGGCCAAACCGACTACAGCCCATGAAAGGTCGGTGCTGATCACACTACGGCTCTTGAAACTGCCTTTCACACAGCACATTTCTCCTCTCTGAGGCAACACATTTGTCTTCAAAGGGCTGAAGAGCCCAATGGCAGACCTGACCCAGAGTTTGCAAGCGGTGGTATCAGTGGAGCACATTTTGAGGTTGGCTTTCAGTGAGTCCCTGAACCTAAAAGAGATTTCTCCAGTGCTGACCTCTCCCTAACAGATTGTCTTGAGAATCCTTTTACGCTTCATTTCTAACAAACACAGGATCGCAGAGGGGCTCTGGTTGGCATCATCATCATCATCTCTGTGGCCCAGTGACCCCACAGAATTTGAGAACCTTGGCTGGTGGGCATGATGGGCTCTTGCTATTTTACTCCAGGAACTGCTTCAGAAAGCAAACAAGGAACCTTGCAGCTGTACGACATCGTGGTAATGACGACAGCACCGATGACAATTTTGGTTTTTAGGTTAACTCCACTTTCTTTCCAGCGAGCAATAATCTCGCTTTTCAAATGCTGCACTGGCCATACCAACACATCTCCGGGCGTTGTCGGTAATGGTATTTTGTGATCTCATGCTGCCCAAGGAGCAGTTTTTTGATCATTTTACACTGCATTCCATTGACGGATACTAGTAGAACAGAAACTCTAGTATATTGTTTGGGTTAAAATCTGACTTTTTCAGGCTGATTGTAAGGTCCTTGAGGGCAGGAATCATGTATACTATTCTCCACTGTACACTCTCTAGTGCTTATGACAGTGCCCTGCACAGAGTTAGCACTTAAATCCTGTTGGTTGTTTGCCAGTTTAAAGCACTGAGCAGCTGGGCAACACATTCAGTGAGCAACTATATTTCTTTTTTTAAAATGGTATTTGTTAAGCGCTACGTGACAGGCATTGTACTAAGCGCTGGGGTAGACACAAAATAATCAGGGACAGAGTCCGTGCTCCACATGGGGCTCACAGTCTTAATATCCCAACTGGATTATTGCATCAGCCTCCTGTCTGATCTCCCATCCTCCTGTCTCTCCCCGCTCCAGTCTATTCTTCATTCCGCTGCCCGGCTCATCTTCCTGCAGACACGCTCTGGGCATGTCACTCCCCTCCTCAAAAACCTCCAGTGGTTGCCTATCAAACTTCACATGAAACAAAAACTCCTCACTCTTGGCTTCAAAGCTCTCCATCACCTTGCCTCCTCTTATCTCACCTCCCTTGTCTCTTTCTAGTGCCTACCCCGTACGCTCTGCTCCTCTGCCACTCACCTCCTCACCGTCCCCCGTTCGCGCTTATCCCACCGTCGACCCCTGGCCCACATCCTACCACTGACCTGGAATGCCCTCCCTCCTCACATCTGCCAAACTAGCTCTCTTCCCCTCTTCAAAGCCTTAAGAGCTCACCTCCTCCATGAGGCCTTCCCAGACTAAGCCTCCCTTTCCCTCTGCCCCTCCTCCCCCTCCCCATTTCTACTCCCCCTTCCTCCCCCACAACACTTGTGCATATTTGTATATTTTATTACTCTATTTTAATAATGATGTGCCTATATCTATGATTCTATTTATCTTGATGGTACTGACGTCTGACTACTTGTTTTGTTTTGCTGTCTGTCTCCCCCGTTTAGACTGTGAGCCCACTGTTGAGCAGGGATTGTTTCTATTGTTGCCCAATTGTACATTCCAAGTGCTTAGTACAGTGCTCTGCACATAGTAGGCACTCAATAAATATGATTGAATTGAATGGAAGCCCCATTTTACCGATGAGGTGACAGGCACAGAGGAGTGATGTGACTTGCCCAAAGTCACACAACAGACAAGGGGCGGAGTCAGGACTAGACCCCAGCTCCTTCTGACTGCCAGGCCCGTGCAATGGCCACTAGACCAAGCTGCTTCTCTGCCTAGACAACTATTAATCCTCAAGTGTTTCTGTGAAAAGCCCCGTGGCAATGGGGGACAGGGGCGGGGAGAGGACGCTACTGGAGACCCTTAATCGCAAATGTGCAGACAGGTGGGCAAGAGTTACAGTTGTCTATCACCCATCAGAAGCTCTCTCCGATCTGGAGAGGGATAGAAAATGGTTCCTAAGATTGCTTTCTTCAGCCAGCCACAAAGAACTGGCCCTTGTCCTCAGCAACAGGAAACCAAGGATCAATTAATCAATCGTATTTATTGAGCACTTACTGTGTGCAGAGCACTGTACTAAGCCCTTGGGAGAGTGCAACACAACCCTGTAAGAGACACATTCCCTGCCCCAGAAGTCTCCGGTCCTTGCTTCTTGGAATGTTAGTACACAGGCACACATGGACAGCTCTCTAGAGGGGAACAGAGGTCATGGCCAGAGAGCTAGCCAGGCAGGATACCAACATAGGGGACCTGAGTGAATCATGGCCGCCCAGTGAGTCCTGTTTGGAGAGAGGTGGTGTCTGATATTTTTACTGACTGGCAAACCAAATTATCAAGAGTGGAAGCTGACTAGCGTTGGCTTTGCAATCCAAACTTTCAGTTTGATCCAAGGAGTAATCAGCGATTGTGAGGCCTGGGCCGACGTGATGACATCAAATCCCAAATACTGCAGCTTCACAGCTAGCACTCTGCTGGGAAGTAACAGGGCCTCCTACTCCACCACTTCACATGCTCGCACCCACTCTTCTTCCCTACCTGACTGCCATTTCAGTCATAGTCATACCTCCCTAACCAATTCGGCCTCCCACCACCTAACTGCAACGTCCCTTAAGGTCCCCTTCTATTTTCAATCTACAGTCACTCCCTTGGGCATCTCACCTGCTTCTCAGGTTCACCCAATCACTGCCATGCAGATGGCTCCTAAATCTGTCCCCTAAGCCCTGACCTGTCTCCTCCTCTGCCGCCTTTTTCCTTCCTACCTCCAGGATATCTCTATGTGAATGTCCTGCTGGGAACTTGAACTGAATGTGTCTAAAGCTCATCTATCCTCCACCTAACTTTCCCACCATAACTAACCATATCACCATCCTCTCTGTCTCCAGAGCCCAAGACCTTGGCATTATCTTTGACTCCTCCCACTCTTTCAAACCCCATATTCAATATGTGACAGAATCCTTTTGGTTCTTCCTCTACCAAACATCTCCAGAATCTACCCCTTCCACTCCACTGGAACTGCCTGGCCCAAGCAAGCGCCCGTCATATCGCAACTTGATTAGTGCATCGGCTTCTTTGTTGTTTTACCTGCCTCCAAAATATACCCTTTCCAGGCTATATTTCACTCTGCTGCCCACGACATTTTTCTACAGCTTCATTCTGCACACGCACATCTCCCCACAGATTCCTCTCTGCAGGCAGAAACTCCTGATCACTGGCTTTAATTAAGGTGCTCAATCAGCTCTCTCCTACTCATCCTTTCTCCTCTCCCACTACACCATGGCCAGTATGCTTTGCTCCTCTGAAACCACGCTACCCCTTGGGTCTTATTCTCATCTCTCCCCTCAATATCCTTTTGACATTCTCTCCCCTCCCAGCATATCCGCATGTAATTTAATGTCTGTCCTCCCCTGATCTGTAAGCTCCTCGTGGGCAGGGATCGTCTACCCCTAGTCTTCTGTATTTTACTCTCCCAAGCGCTTAGTACGGTGCTCTGCACACTGTAAGCACTGGATAAAAACCATTAATTGATTGTTTGATTGCCCGAGTAGGTGGCTCAATACTAGTGATTGATATCCTGCCCAGGAAACAGCAGTCAAGAGACTTGAAGCAGAGTCAGGGGCTGCAAGTAGCAGACACAGAAAAATCTTAAAGTCTGGGAGATGAATTAGACATATCTAAATGCCAGGGCTCAAATGAACACCACCACATGCAAAGATACTGGTGAAAGCAATCATTTTTTCTTTATGAAAACATGTTAACATTTAATTGATTTATCCTGCATTATTGGTACATTTTGTACTTACAGTATTGACTTTCTGCTGATAGTATGTATTGTGCATCTACTGTGTTTAGAGGTCTGGACTAAGCACTAGGGAAAGGTACAAAGAGGATAATTCAAACGTATTACCAGGCTCACAGTAGAAGAAAAAGGGGAGAGGGAGGCTGTTGACAGAGAGATAAGGAAATATTAAACTGATGACAGCAAAACATATGAAAAAGGACCACGATAAATATAAGAGCTGCAGAACACTGCAGTCATGGGGCAGTTTTCCGGCTTTTCATCAGTCTGGCAAGTCAATCCCAAATCCAGTTACAACCTTCTCGATGGTCTAAATGTTTGCAAGGTGTGGCCGTCTCTGCTATTGCCATCTATCCCACTCAAACAGAACAGAAGAAAGAGCAGCCGAAGCCTAATCTCTAGACTGTAAGCTCACTGTGGATAACGACTCTGTTTATTGTTATACCGTACACTCCCAAGCTCTTAATACAGTGTTTTGCCCACAGTAAGCGCTCAATAAGTACAAGTGAATGACCTTGGGTGCTCCATTATATCTATATATTTTATTGCCTCCTCCTATCTGTAATTTATTTTAGTGTCTGCCATCCCCGTGAGGTGGTGAGCTCCTTGAGGACAGGGATGATGTCTACTAATTCTCCCCAACACTTAGTACAGTGTCTACACCTAAAAGACGCTCAACAAATACTTTTGATTTGATCCACTTGCAAAGCAAACAGAAGCTCGTTGCCATCGGCTTTAAACACACACTCACCTTGCCCCTTCCTACCTCACCTCACTGCCCTCGCATTACCACCCAACTCGCACCCTTTGCTCCTCTGGTGCCAACTTACTCTCTGTACCTTGATCTCGTCTAGTCATCGTTGCCCTCTCAGGCATCTCCTGCCTCAGGCCTGGAACACCCTCCCTCTTCATATCTGACAGCTGATTACTCTCCCCACCCTCAAAGCCTTACTGAAGGCACATCTCCTCCAAGAGGCCTTCCCTGACAGTCCTCAGTTCCTTTTCTCCCACTCGCTTCTGTCGCCCTGATTAGATCCCTTCACTGACCCTCCCTCTAACCCCTCAACCTGCCGCCCAGCACTTAGGTACATATCGGAAATTTATTTATATTAACGCCTGTCTCCCCCTCTAAACTGTAAGCTCGTTGTGGGCAGGAAATGTGTCCAACTCTGTTATACTGTACTCTCCCAAGTGCCTAGTACAGTGCTCTGCACCAAGTAAGCGCTCAATAAATACAACTAATTTGACTGATTGAGTTTCTGCTGTTTCTACCATGGGCTTGGGAGTCGGAGGATCTGGGTTCTAATCCCAGCTCTGCCATTTGCCTGCTGTTACCTTGGGCAAGTCACTTCACTTCTCTGTTTCTCAGTTTCCTCCTCTGTGAAATGGGGATTAAATCCTCCTCCCTCCTAGTTAGACTGTGAGCATCAAGTGGGTCAGTGACTGTATCCAAGCTAATTAACTTTTATCTACCCTAAGCACTTAGAACAGTGCTTGACAAAGAGTAAGGGACGAACAAATACCATAATCATTCATTATTCTAATAACTTCAGTGGGGCCAGAAGTGGTCAGATAACGTTCTTTGGGAAAAATGTATCTTAAGGGCCAAAAGGCAGGATGGATAATGCCCCTTCCAGTGTACCAAATATAGCATTTCAGGCTTTCCACTTTCCTCCAGTTCTGTCCCCTCTTCCACACATGGGACACTTGAGGGCAGTCCCTAGAGAGAAGGCACTAGGCTGCCTGGCAAGAGCTGCCAGCTATCAATCAGGAGGCACTTGTGAGGATACAAATTATCATCCTCACCACTTGGCCAATCTCACCCTCTTCTTCTGAACCCCTTGCTGCTAAATCACGGCACAGAATTCGATCAAATAATACAGCCCTAAAATTGGCGGTACGGTGAATCAGGGTGCTAATGTTAGGATGGATGAGGAACCCATGGAATTTTTTAAGCCCGTCAGTAGATTGGCAGACTCAGCTAAAGTCATTATTTTGTTTACTCATTTAGATTCCCAGTTCCTAACACTACTAGCTAAAACTACAAGCTGTTCTCTGAGGAAGAGTGAGCAGCATTTCCCAGTCTGTTGTCTGTGCTCACTTTCTCCTTCCAAAAATTCACCCAGCCTGCCGGTTTGAAGGGTTGAATGGTTTGATACGTACTGAATTGATTCTTCTCACACTGAGTATTAAAATTCAGGTAATTTGGACATCTTTAAATTTTTTAGGGAATGTTAAGCACTTACTATGTTTCAGGCACTGTTCTAAGCACCTGGGGAAATACAAGCTAATCAGATTGGATGCAGACCATGTTCCATGTGGGGCTCACAGTCTTAATCCCCATTTAAAAGATGAAGCAACTGAGGCACAGAGAAGTGAAGTGACTTGCCCAAGGTCATGCAAGCAGACAGGTGGCAGAGTTGGGATTAGACCCAGGTCCTTCTGACTCCCAAGCCCATGCTCTATCCACTAGGCCATGCTGCTTTCAATGCAGGAATACCTTTAGTGAAAGCACCATAAAAGGTTGTTATTGGAATCCCCTAATAAGTACTGCCTATATGGTGCTTCTAGACAATATCCACACAGGGTTTTGTTTTGGTTTTTTTGCTATTACTCAGTTTATTTCTCCAGGCAAGAAGGGAGGGAGTATCAGGTCATTTTGTTAATCATTAGCCAGTTGAAGTTATTGGCTAAAACCAAGTTTTTGGATCATGGGCATATTTAATTAATCCAGATTTTCCACGGCTTCAACTGTATTGATAATTCAGAGATGGGTATAATGATTTACTTTTATTCAAAGTAGGTAAAGAGTGGGAAATGGCTTTTAAAATTTTAATTTCAGAAAAAGTCACAGATCAAAAGGAGTTTCAAAAATTTTCAAATTAGCTTAATCCAAGAGTTTGACCTACTTTTCTCTTAGTGTCCCTTTGAACAAACACAAATGAACTCATTACTTATGGTAACATATGCAGTTCAAATATAATTGTTTTATTCCAAAGTTCAAATAATTTCAGATTCTGAAATTAATGATTTTAGCTACTTCTACCAAAAAAAATAAATAAATTACCTTTTCTCTTTGAAATAGCGACGCCGAAATGACAACTGGATTGCCTTTGCTTATTTTACAACTACTGAAAAATACACAATTACAATGCTCTTTTCAAGTCCATTGGAGCTTTTGTTTAAGTTTGAAGCCCTTTTTAATTACATGGTCACTAGTAACTATTTCCCCCAGAAAAACTGAGAAGCAGGAATGTATAAGTAATGTATATGTATAAGTGTTTCAGAGAAAATAGAGTGTAGGCAGCACCTTGAATATGAGGGACATAGCTAAACTGGAGCCATGGATTTAGCCCCCCAATCTCCTGTCTCTTTATGGGACTGTGAACCCCCACCCCCCCAAAACACACACCCAGAACTGTGTATTAATTCTCTCCTGGGTATTCTTTCCCAGCACTTAATAGTGTTCCACGCACAGTGTTTAATAAATACTATTACTACTGTTTCTTAGTTCTGCAGGAGCTAATGCATTTGGCTAATCTAGAGGTAAAGAAGCAGAGTTTACTTGGCCTGGCTCCTTTTAACCCCTAGATAATCCTATTTTTATTTCTCCAAAGAGGGGTTCTGGAACTGTCAACTTTTGAATCTGATCATGAGGGGTGGGTGGCAAGCCACGATATTCTTCAATAATGCTAGTCCTAGAGTTTGGAGAGCTTTTTTCCCTATTTTTGGTAGTGACCTGCTGCTCACAGCTCCCCACAAAGAAATCTTCTTTCAATCACCTTTGCTTCCTATCTTTGGCTAGTTACTCTCAGTGTTGACTAATAACTTTTATCAAGCATCTTCTCCATTAATTGGGTCTTCCTAATGAAGGGAAGAAAATTCCTGCATAGAACCCATAAAGCAAATAGCTAATTTAACTCTCACAAAAACTAAATAAGTACATACCTGGAGATGAGTAAGAATCAATTTCCTTTAACAAGACATCAATATCAGCAATGTTAAATTTAAATTTCTAACCTGTAAGTTGTTATAAACAAGAAAACCACCATACTATTCTCATATGAACTTTCTTGGGAATAATTAAGGAGTTTCTGGCAATATCTTTCTATGTTTAGTCAAGAAGTTCAGTAATTAACTCGAATTATAAGGTCCCAAAGTGGTTTCAGTATTGGGTTCTCTCAAATACTTATGAAACCACCTGAACACGGCCCCCCACCCCCAATTTCTTATCCTCAAGTAAAAAAAAAAAAAAATTCTAGCAAACATCTAAAGCCATAACCAAAATGAAGTGGGATAAGTTAAAGGGCTATTACTGTTCAGCATTTAAGAATGTCAGCTTCCAAAAAAGCCACAACTACAAATCTTTGGTTTATAGGAGAGAATTTCACTTGCTCCCAAAAATCCAGTCATTTCAGTGTCAGCATCCCTAGACTTCTCCATCTCAAACCCAGCAATTTAGAACAATGTGCTTCTCTTTCTAAAGTGACAGGCAGCAAAACAGCGAGTCACAATGCTCAATTTCTGGCGCCTTTTCAAACTTGTCTGTGATATCCCCAGTTGATGCTTTGTAACATTAATATTACAGTGTAAGCTCCACCTCTAGACTGTCAGCTCGTTGTGGGCAGGGAATGTGACTGACATATTGTACTCTCCCAAGCATTTACTACAGTGATCTCCACACATTAAACACTCAATACATACAGCTGATATTAACAGCTAAATTGTCAGGTATATGGTGGGAATTGGGTGATGGTAATAGGTTTGTGTTTTTGTTTTAATAGTCCACTTGGTGGCCCAAAAGTTGAGTGAATATGAATTCATTATTTTCCCTCACTGCTGTAAACTCCATCCTTTCAGAATGCACAATTTTCACTATGCATTTAGACACTGTCAGGGAATTTAGGGAATCTTCTGCCAATACGCCTTTACCTGGAGAGAAGGTGAAGCAACATGAAATGTGAGCAGGTCCACTGTTTCATGCAAGCTTTGTCAATAATATAACACCGCCCCCCCCCCCCCCATTAGAGGGCTGAGTGCAGTAATGATTAGGAAAAATAAAGGTATTCATGAAATAATGCCTTTTCTAAGTAATCAGATAAATGACCACCTTGCTCATAAAACCATATACAATAAGCTCCCCTCTACTAGACTGTAGGCTCCTGGCGGATAGGAAATGTGTCTATCGACCCTGTTACGTTGTACTTACCCAAGTGCTCTGTTCTCCCCGAAAGGTACAATGCTCTACACACAGTAAGTGCTCAAAAAAGACAACTGTTTGATGACAATCTCACGATTAAGAACCAACACTGTCAATACCACAACATGAACATGGCATTCCTGTTCATATTGTGAGAAAAAGTAAAAAAAAAATAAAATCAAATTTTGAAAGGGAGAGTTTTCCACCTGAAATGTTTTTATACCAATACCATTCCATGTGGGCTATGGGGGAGAGAAATAAAGAGAGTCCAGGCTGGAGTGCCAGCCCATGGAGAACTTGGGGATGGGAGAGGTTGGGATCAAAAAGCTACCAGCTGCCCTTCAGTTTTTAATTGCCCAGAACAATCAGAATGGCTCTAGTGCTTTACCAATAAGCCAATTTTGCACTCCAAAACATAGCAAATCTTCTAAGTTTACAAGATGCCCATACACTTTTTAAAACAAAATACTTATCCATGCTTCAACATGCTTTTGCCTTAAATTATGATTCAGAGATTCTAGGAAGTGCTTCTTAAGTGAGAGAGAGCAATAGCCAGTAATGTCCTTCAAGGGCACAAGCAGCCCCCATGCCATTTGCCACATGCATTGATAGCAGCGATGCATGGGCACGATGCCAAGCAGGGAAGCATCAGGGGAGGTAGTGAGTACAGCTCAAGCCAGCCCCTGTGGGCGCTGAACTTGGGTACTCATCTCCCCTGTGTCCCAGGTCTGGAGAACGAAGTCAACAGCGGTGCCAGTACAGAAGAGGACGAACACAACCAGGAATGAATTCTCTCTCTCCTCCCCCATTTTTCTTTCCTCCTCTCCCTCTTTACTCTCTAGGTCCCATTAGAATATAGCAAAGTACATGAACTTTAAAATATTCTGATTTCGTAATTCCACCCCCACAATAAGGTAAGCTGCATTTATGTGTGTTTAGATGGTATAATTGGCTCTTTGTACACCAACTGTTCAAAGGCTTCATTTCGTTTGGCTCTTCTGTACGAAAAAGTTTGCCAGCCGACCCCTGTTCTAAATCATCTCCTCAAATGCTCTCAGTTCTGCAAGAATGTGTGTTTTCAATATGCGTTTCAGCTAGAACATCATTAGGGAAATCAGAAAACTTTTGTCCCACAACGTGAGTCTGTTTGGATACGGTGTGCCAGGGTTGAAATAAACGGTTTGTGAGAATGCATAAGGCATCAGATCAGGTACTATAGTCCGTAATGTGGCCCTTCCGAGAACACAATCCTGTGTTATAGGAGAACTGGATGTATGCCTGTGCACAGAGATTAGTATTAAGAGTAGACCAGAAGCAAAGAGAATGCTGTTACTGTTTCTCTCTTGGGGTTAAAAATAGTTTTTATATTTGTTAAAGTGGATGTTTACCCCCTTTTATATTTATAATGGCACTTGTGAAGTGCTTACTAGATGTCAAGCACTGTTCTAGGCACTGGGATAGATATAAATGCTAATCAGGTCGGACACAGTCCCCGTCCCACACTGGGCTCACAGTCTACGTAGGAGGGAGAACAGATATTGAATCCCCATTTTACAGATGAGGAAATGAGACACAGAGAAGCAAAGTGACTTGCCCAAGATCACATAGCAGGAAAGTAGCAGAGCTGGGATTAGAACCTAGGTCCTCTGACTCCCAGGCCCATGCTTTTTCCACTAGGCTGCACTGGTTCTCTATTCTCGGTTTCATTTTTCATTTGGGGTGGACGGGGGGAGTCTTATCCGTGAAGAAAAATTTCAAGGGCCTCCAAAACCTCTGAGAGGAGAAGGGAAATAGACAAGTTTTTGTTGTTTTTTAAATCTTTCCCAAATCACTATAAAACTTTCATGGCAATACTCTACTGACCTTTAAAATATCTGTTCCAACCTAAAGGAGCTTTGGAACCTCAATTTCAAAGCCTGGAAAAAAAAAAAAATCAAACCTACTACACACAGCCATCCTGGACTCCCAAGGAACTACATGGCAGCTTGCGGATAATGAGAAGCAGGGTGGCCTAGTGGGACAGGGCACGGCCTTGGAGTCAAAAGGGCCTGGGTTCTAATCCCGGTTCCGCCACTTGTCTGCTCTGTGACCTCGGATGAGTCATTTCACGTCTCTGTGTCTCGGTCAGCTCATCTGTTAAATGGGGATTAATGTTGTCAGCCCCATGTGGGACATGGACTGTGCCCAAACCGATCAGCTTGTATCTACCCCAGCACTTAGAACAGTGTTTGACATAGTAAGCACTTAACAAGTACCACCATTATTATTATAATTCAGGCATAGAATCATCATGCTCTCATCTGATTATCTGTTATCTACCCCAGCACTTAGTACAGCATTTGGCCCACAATACTTAAATGCTACAAATATTATTACTGGGGAGGCAGTGTCACTCAAAGGAACAGCATTTGGCCTACAATAAGTACTTAAATACTACAAATATTATTACTGGGGAGGCAGTGTCACTCAAAGGAACAGCATGTGGCCTACAATAAGTACTTAAATACTAAAAATATTATTACTGGGGAGGCAGTGTCACCCAAAAGGAAAGAGTAGGACTGAGAATCTGGAGACCTGCATTCTCTCTCAGCTCTGCCACTTGCCTACTTAATGATTTAGGGCATGTCATTAACTTCTCTCCATCTGAAAAATGGGGATAAGAAAGACTGTATCTGATTTTGTAACGTATCTTCCACAGAGCTTAAATGCCATTACAACCACCAAGTGCTCGTCTGTAAGTTTTTGAACATCCTTTTCTGAAAGCTCCATTAAAAAAAAAAGCTGAGCAGCAGATCAACATAAGCCACTAGGTCACTCCCACTCACTGAGCACTTGCGTGCAGAGCACGTGTTAAGCGCTTGGGAGAGTAGGCTATAAGAGTTGGTAGACCCCTTCCCTTCCCAAAGGGAGCCTAGAGTTTAGAGGGGGAAGAGAGGCATTAATAGAAACAAATAAATTGCAGATGTGTACATAAGCGCTGTGTGGCGGAGAGAAGGGTGAATAAAGGGTGCAAATCTAAGTGCGCTAGTCTTTTGAAACAAGCTACTGGCATCATTAAAAAGGGTCAGTTGGCACCATCCGCAGACAGCTCCTCGGCCACTTCAGACCTAACCTCTGAAGCAAAAACACGGTCCTGGTCCTTTTCCCGAAGGGGAAGCCCAGCTTTTTTTATTCTGAAGTTGTTCAGTGGATCAAGGTTATTTCCCTCTGGATTATAAATGACTTTTGGCGGAAGAGATCCCCAAGTAAACTAAAATGCTCCTCCTCTCTTTCCAGATCAAGATAACCGGAGTAGTGTTACATGGGCATAACACGCTCTCTCTTCAATCGATCCATCGTAGTTTTGCAGTGCTTACTGTGTGTGCAGAGCACTACACTAAGCACTTGGGAGAGTGCGATAGAATAGGTAGACATAGGATACAAAGTCAAGGAGACAGCCTAATTCACTTACCTAATTAAGGCTTCCTACCCCCATCCCCCAGAAACTCAATTTGGAAAGGGAAGAATTAGATCCGCCGTGACCAACCTTGAAAACAAAGATGGAAAGTAGCAGGCTCGGCCCCAGAAAGTTTCTATGCATCATGATTCCTCTCATGTTGCTCAGAGAGTAATCCAGCAATATGGATTAGCATAGAACGATGCAAAAATGAACTTGAATTTTCCTTTCAAGGTAATGGAGTTCCATTTCTGAGAAAACCGGTTTCCAAAAATCTCTGCACCGATGGATGTGCCTTTTGTTTTTTTAAGGTCGTTTAATTCTCCACCGAGTCCTAGACAGAAGAGTTACGGGCTACAGTTCACTCTTCGCAAATAAGGTGACCTTCCAAGTAATTTCTGCTAGGTGGCAAGTTGTTCATCGCCTAATCAAGGGTCAGCAACTTATCTGAGACTTTAAAATATCTGTTGAGGTGTGAAAGGTAATTCTTCAAAAGCAAAACCACTCACAGACAATTCCCCATCATGTAAATGAGACGTTTTACTCCCAAGCCCTCGACGCACATTATCTCCTGCCTCATTCTTTTAACAAGTGGTAGCCCTTTAGTTTCGGTGAAATTTCTGCTTCCTCCTACGGGTGGGCCGAGATGATCTTTTCCTTTACTGAAGCCAGAGAATATCCTTCCCGTCGAATGGGAAGACTTCCACCCCTGTCCTATGATCAGGGATCATTTTGGAGGCCTTAAAAACGAGGTGCCATCGAAAATAAGATAGCCACAGCCCCGCCCAGTCACAGCGAAGGTACAATGGCAGGTTCTGAAAGAAGTCTGGAGGATCAGGGAAGGAAGTCAAAGCATCAACAGGATTTATTATTTTTTTTCAAAAGAGGGCACATTCACCAAGAAGTTGCCGCAACTCGAAAACTTTCCCCCCGCCACCCCCATTAATGAGGTGGGAGAAGATCGAGAGAAGCTTTCCAACTTCCTTAAATGAGTCAGTCGCTTGGAGGAGGCTGAACTCCGCGCTGGCAGATGAACTTTTATTTGATTTTTAAGGGCAGTCTCCAGGGTGGTCATGTGCCAGTCCGGGGGGGGGGGGATCCCCCGTTTTCCCCACGACGCCCAGGACACCCGATTAACCGGGTCGTGGCCCCCTCGCCTTGGTGGCCCCCGGGGAGGGCGAACTGCTCGCCACGGGGGCCTCGGCCGTATGGCGCATTCGCTAAAATGCACAGAACTCCACCTTCTTCCTGGGCTTTATTTTTTCTTTCCACCTTTGGGGTTTGAGGGAGGGGAAGAACCACCACCACCCAAAAAACACCACCCCCCCCCGGCCCCCAATTCCAGCCACGGGGGTGGGGGAGATTCCTCCCCTCGCGTCCCCTCCTCCAACCGGGACCACCTTTCCGAGGATTCCAGGCGTTTGGGAGGGTGGAAACCTCCCAACCTCCGGGGCCTGCCTTCCCTTTGTCTGGGGGCTCAGGGGGGACTAGCCACCCCTCTCCCACCGCCCCCAAAATAAAAACTCTAGAAAGGAGCAAGGATGGGGGCGGGGGGAAGGACCTGCCCCTGGTTGAGACCGTTGGGGGGCTAAACCGGTGGGACCCCCCCCACTCCTCCAGGGGGTGTCTGAGGGGGGTGGGGTTTTTTTGGGGGGGGGTCTTACCGTGATGTTGCAGTGGATGGTGAGGGGAGGCGGGTGGGGGCTGCCCCCCGGCAGCAGCAGGAACTGGCAGTGCAGCTCGTCCAGCTTCCAGCTGACGATCCGGAACCGCTCGTGGTTCTTGTCGAAGATGGACTCCAGGAACTTCAGCTCGGCCTTGAGCCCTGACACGGACATCTTCCCCTCATCTCCGGCGTTTGGGGGGCGGGGAGGCCGAGCCGGGCCCGGGCGGGGGGGGGAGGGAAGCAGGAGGGAGGGAGGGAGACAACGACACCGACACCACGACGGCGGCCACCCCGAGGGCCCTGCCCGCCGCGGCCCCGCCTCACCGCCCACCGGAAGATGGCGGGGAGGGGGTGGAGAAGGACCGAACGACGGCCGGGGACAGCGGGGACCCGCCTTTGTATCCGCCGACACCCACAGCAGCGGCGGCGGCACCGGCTTAAAAGGGGGCGACGGCGTCTCGTCAGCTCCCGGGGAGGGCTCCCCCCCCTTCCCCTCCCTCTCACCCCCGCGCGCATGCGCGCCCGCCCCCCCCCCGGCGTCACGCCGACAGCGGCCCTCCGCGCGGACGCGCACGTCCGCGGCCCCGCTGACAGGAATGCGCGGCCCCGCCGACGAGCCTGCCGACGCGCGCGCGCCTCCGCCCCTCCACCTCAGCAGGCCTCAGGGACCTTCCTCAGCCCAGTGGCAAGAGCCCGGGCTTGGGAGGCAGAGGGCGTGGGTTCCAATCCCGCCTCTGCCACTTTCATTCCTTCAGTTGTATTTATTGAGCGCTTACTCTGTGCAGAGCACTGGACTAAGCGCTTGGAAGGGACAAATCGGCAACAGAGACAGTCCCTGCCCTTTGACGGGCTCACGGTCTAAGAGGGGGAGACGGGCAGACGAGAACTATGGCAATAAATAGAGTCAAGGGGAAGAACAGCTCATTAAAACAATGGCACATAAATAGAATCAGGGTGATGGACATCTCATTAAACAAAATAAAATAAGGTGACCGTGGGCAAGTCACTTCACTTCTCTGGGCCTCAGTGACCTCATCTGGAAAATGGGGATTAAGTGGGAGCCTCACGGGGGACAACCTGATGACCCTGTATCTACCCCAGCGCTTAGAACAGTACTCTGCACATAGTAAGCACTCAACAAATACCAACATTATTATTCTCTGGGCCTCGGTGACCTCATCTGGAAAATGGGGATTAAGTGGGAGCCTCACGGGGGACAAGCTGATGACCCTGTATCTACCCCAGCGCTTAGAACAGTGCTCTGCACATAGTAAGCGCTTAACAAATACCGAAATTATTATTCTGTGGGCCTCGGTGACCTCATCTGGAAAATGGGGATGATTACCTGTACCCTGAGAAGCAGCGTGGCTCAGTGGAAAGAGCACGGGCTTTGGAGTCAGGGCTCATGAGTTCAAATCCCAGCTCTGCCACTTGTCGGCTGTGTGACTGTGGGCAAGTCACTTAACTTCTCTGTGCCTCAGTTCCCTCATCTGTAAAATGGGGATTAAGACTGTGAGCCCCACGTGGGATAGCCTGATTCCCCTATGTCCACCCCAGCGCTTAGAACAGTGCTCGGCACATAGTAAGCGCTTAACAAATACCAACATTATTATTATTATCTACCCCAGCGCTTAGAACAGTGCTCTGCACATAGTAAGCGCTTAAATACCAGCATTATTATTCTCTGGTCCTCAGTGACCTCATCTGGAAAATGGGGATTAAGCGGGAGCCTCATGTGGGACAACCTGATGACCCTGTATCTCCCCCGGCGCTTAGAACAGAGCTCTGCACATAGTAAGCGTTTAACAAATACCGACATTATTATTCTCTGGGCCTCAGTGACCTCATCTGGAAAATGGGGATTAACTGGGAGCCTCATGTGGGACAACCTGATGACCCTGTATCTACCCCAGCGCTTAGAACAGTGCTCTGCCAACATTATCATACCAACAAGTACCAACATTATTATAATCATCAGCGTTGGCCTTCAATATTTGTTAAGCGCTTACTATGTGCCGAGCACCGTTCTAAGAGCTTGGGGAGATACAGGGTAATCAGGTTGTCCCACGTGAGGCTCGCAGTTAATCCCCATTTTACAGATGAGGTAACTGAGGCCCAGAGAAGTGAAGTGACTTGCCCACAGTCACCCAGCTGACAAGTGGCAGATCCGGGATTCGAACCCATGACCTCTGACTCCCAAGCCCGGACTCTTTCCACTGGGCCACGCTGCTTCAGGACCGTCCTAAGCGCTGGGGTGGACCCGGGCCCTGCCCCCACGTGGGGCTCAGGGTCTTAATCTTTCATTCAGTTGTATTTATTGAGCGCTTACTATGTGCAGAGCACTGGACTAAGCCCTTGGAGTGGACAATTCGGCAACAGACAGAGACCATCCCTGCCCAGTGACGGCTTACAGTCGAATCGGGGCAGACAGGCGGACAAAAACAAGACAACAGTCAGGATAAATAGGATCAAGGGGATGGACACCTCATTAACAAAATAAATAGGGTAATAAAAATATATACAAATGAGCACAATGCTGAGGGGAAGGGAGAGGGGGAGGAGCAGAGGGAAAGGGGGCTTAGCTGAGGGGAGGTGAAGGGGGGAAGGGGAGGGAGCAGAGGGAAAAGAGGGAGCTCAGTCTGGGAAGGCCTCTTGGAGGAGGTGAGCATTGTACCCATGAGGGAACGGAGGCACAGGTGACTTGCCCAAGGTATCACAGCAGGCAGGAGGAGGCGGCCGGATCAGAACCCAGGTCTTCTGACTCCCACGCCTGCGCTCCCTCCACTAGACCTCGCCGCTCGGTCCAGGTGGCAGCTGCAGAGAAGGCCAATTGGCCCTTCTCGTCGAATTGTACATCCCAAGCGCTTAGTACAGTGCTCTGCACATAGTAAAAGCTCAATAAATACTGTTGAATGAATGACGGAATAATAACAGAGCTGTGGGACCCAGGAAACCCCCCTAAATGATGGGGGGGAATCAGGAGGGGGCTTGGCGATGTGACAATAATAAATGCGGTATTTGTTAAACGCCTACTATGTGCCAGGCACTGTACTAAAGCACTGGGGTGGATACAAGCCAACCGGGTTGGACACAGTCCCTGTCCCACATGGGACTCACAGACTCAATCCCCCTTTTACAGATGAGGTCACGGAGGCACGGACAAGTGAAGTGACTTGCCCAAGGTCTCACAGCAGACATGTGGCGGAGCCAGGATTCGAACCCACGCCCTTCTGACTCCCAGGCCGGTGCTCTATCCACTAGGCCTTGCTGCGTGGCTCGGTGGAAAGAGCCCGGGGCTTGGCAGTCGAAGGTCATGGGTTCGAATTCAGACTCTGCCACTTGGCAGCTGGGTGACTGTGGGCCAGTCACCTCACTTCTCTGTGCCTCAGTTCCCTCATCTGTAAAATGGGGATTACCTGGGAGCCTCACGTGGGACGACCTGATGACCCTGTATCTCCCCCAGCGCTCAGAACAGTGCTCTGCACATAGTAAGCGCTTGACAAATACCAACATTATTATTATTACTGCGGTGGGGGTACCCTGCCCGCCAACACAGCTAAGGGAATAGAATCCTGCAGGTGCACACGCATGCAGAGCAATTTTTCGAAATGATTCATTTCTTTCCCATCACCCTCCCACCACCTCTCCCACTTCTCCAGATGATCTTCCCTCAATCTCGATTAAAGGATTTCTCAAGGTCTGCGGTTTTATACTCTCACCTGGAGAGCGTGGCTAAAGTAGGTGACCCCCTCGAACGACGTTCAGAAAGCTTGCGGTGGGCGGGGAATGTCTTATTATTGTACCGCTTTACTCTTCCAAGCGCTCTGCACGGTGCCCTGTGCGCAACGAGAGCTCGATAAATACGACTGAAAGAATGAAGTGCCATCGACTGTCTGGTCGATGAAGGGAGGGAGGCCCAGGAGGCGGCTCCCGCTGAAGAGGAGGACCAGCCTGTACCGCTTCCTCCCGCCAACTGCCTCACGATGCCGGTCGTCGGCTACTTGGAGCCTCGGTGCGACAGGAGGTGTGGCTCGGGGCATTCGCCCTTAATGGGCAAATAAATCCAAGGAATGACCCGCCCATGGCAGGCTCCCTCGGCGAGGGAGAAGGAAGCTCCACGGTGGCCTCTGGGTTCCTGAAAAAGCAGCAGCAAACCTTTGGCAGCAACCTCCCCGCGTGATCACTCCTATTTATGAGCGGTTAAATCGTTCAACCTCACTTAGTAGCATCTCCCTAGTTTCACTGGGTTTCTTCGTTCTCATTTTAACTCGGCATACGCTCAGGTGCCGGTGGAAATGGTTGGCATCCCCGGGTTTGCAAATATTTCCACTCGGGTCTGTCCGCGGAGCAGCCGGGCCACAGAGACGGTGCTGGGGAAACCTCTCCCTACGCCGCCGAAAGGCGTCCGTGTTCTTTGACACGGTTCCGGAGGTGACCGCTTGAAGAGGGCGATTGGAGGCTGGTAAAGAGTCTCCGCTCTAAACGTGAAGAGTGGGGAAGCTTTCAGTCGAGCATCAGAGGTAATGCCCCTTAATAACAATGTTGGTATTTGTTAAGCGCCTACCATGTGCAAAGCACTGTTCTAAGTGCTGGGGAGGATACAAGGCGATCAGGTTGTCCCTCGTGGGGCTCACAGTCTTCATCCCCATTTTACAGATGAGAGAACTGAGGCTCAGAGAATAGTATTAATAACGTTGGTATCTGTTAAGCGCTTACTATGTGCAGAGCACTGTTCTAAGCGCTGGGGCAGATACAGGGTAATCAGGTTGTCCCACGTGAGGCTCACAGTCTTCATCCCCATTTGACAGTTG
Organism: Ornithorhynchus anatinus; assembly: GCF_004115215.2. Classification (NCBI taxonomy): domain Eukaryota; kingdom Metazoa; phylum Chordata; class Mammalia; order Monotremata; family Ornithorhynchidae; genus Ornithorhynchus; species Ornithorhynchus anatinus. The sequence continues at coordinate 10,993,998 of NC_041732.1, read as the reverse complement.
AGGTAACCGAGGCGCAGCGAAGTGAAGTGACTTGCCCACAGTCACACGGCTGACAAGTGACGGAGTCGGGATTCGAACCCATGACCTCTGACTCCCAAGCCCGGGCTCTTTCCACTGAGCCACGCTGCCCGAAATCACACAGCTGACAAGTGGTGGAGCCGGCATTTGAACCCATGATCTCTGACTTCCCAGCCCGTGTTCTTTCCACTGGGCCTCGCTGCTTCTCTAGGTGAGAGTGTCTGGGTACGTTGGGTGTAGGGGGCTCCTGACCCTTTGCAGACGTGGTCTGGTACCGCTATGGCCTCTGCCCCTGGCCTTGTCCGCTGTGTGACCTTAACCAAGCCACTTGACTAGCGTGGCTCAGTGGAAAGAGCCCGGGCTTTGGAGTCAGAGGTCATGAGTTCGAATCCCGGCTCCGCCACTTGTCAGCCGTGCGACTGTGGGCAAGTCACTTAACTTCTCTGGGCCTCATCTGTAAAATGGGGATTAAGACTGCGAGCCCCATGTGGGACAACCTGATTCCCCTGTGTCTCCCCCAGCGCTTAGAACAGTGCTCTACACTTAGTAAGCGCTTAACAAATACCAACATTATTATTATTATCATCTGTAAAATGGGGATTGAAACTGTGAGTCCCACTTGGGACAGCGACTGTGTCCAACCCGATTTGCTTGTAACCACCCCCCAGCGCTTAGTACAGTGCCTGGAACATAGTAAGCGCTTAAAAAATACCACAATTACTTTATAGGGTGAAAATAACAGACCCCAGAAACAGTAAAGGGTGCTGGGTGGGGAGAAAAGCATGGATGGAGATTTCAGAGAATCAGAGGCAAAGACGGAGGACCTACCTAAAGCCTTCCTATGTCTCTGGCAGACAAAATATTACCAAATAATGCCTGACACGCCCTGACCAATAATCTGTAACCACTCTTCTGCTCTCTTTTGAGGACCGGCTCCTCATTCATTCATCCAATAGTATTTATCGAGCGCTTACTCTGTGCAGAGCACTGTACTAAGCGCTTGGAATGGACAGTTCGGCAACAGAGACTATCCCTGCCCGATGACGGGCTCACAGTCTAATCGGGGGAGACAGACGGACAAAAACAAGACGACCGAATCGCGATAAGTAGAATCGAGGGGATGGACGCCTCATTAACGAAATCAATATCACCTGTCTTAAGTGAGCGCGTCAACCGTATTCACATCCACTTGGAGGGGCAGAGATAGAGCCTCCATTCAAAGCACAGAAAATATCTCCCGTCTCTGTGGGAGAGGGCAGCCCACTGAGTCAGCTGGAACTGAAACCTCAGCAGAAAGTGAATCATAGCAAGATTTTTTCATACACCTGAGTCCACACCTGATCTAGCGTGACCTAGTTTTAAGTATAGTCACCCCAGTACGTCATTTCTCTGATTCTTAAAGCAATGGGCACTGAATATTTACCGGTATAAATCTCCTCTTTGTATTGCTAACTCCTCCCCACTTTAGAATGTAAGCTCCTTGTAGACAGGGAATGTGTCCTTCTGTCATTCTATAATACTGTTGGTATTTGTTAAGCGCTTACTATGTGCAGAGCACTGTTCTAAGCGCTGGGGTAGATGCAGGGTCATCAGATTGTCCCACATGAGGCTCACGGTCTTAATCCCCATTTTACAGATGAGGTAAATGAGGCACAGAGAAGTGAAGTGACTTGCCCGCAGTCACACGGCTGATAAGTGGCAGAGCCAGGATTCGAACCCATGACCTCTGACTCCCAAGCCCGTGCTCTTTCCACTGAGCCACTCTGCTTCTATACTTCCCAAGCACCAACTTCAGTGCACTACACCAGCGCGGTGTTCAAATGCTATTAATATTAATATTGCTACTATTACTAACATAGGTAAATTCAAGGGAGAATAAGTGTCCCGAAAAAAAGAAAAGGGACTTTGGAAAGCCACACCACCGACTCAGATACCTCCCTGGACTTTCCCCTCCCTGGGCCCCTTCTGTATACCGAGAGGGGATTCATCGTTCCCTAGAATTTCTGCGGATTCACCCACCAGAACGTGCGCGGATGGAGGTGGGTCATCCCGAGAGCGACGCGTCCCTAGCGTCGCCGCGGGTCAGAGACGACACTCGACAGCCTAAGGCCAAGGGTTTCTGCAGTTTCCACAAGTGATCCAGAAATACCGTTGGGAGAGCACTGCGGTTCCCCTTCTCCGGGGAGGTTCCGCTAGGGTGTCCGATACATCCGTAAGGTGAATCCGCGTAGTACTGGACATTAGTTGAGCTTCAGCCGTCGTAACGGGCCTCAGAATGTCACCTCGCCGCCGGAGTCTGGCACCTGGAGTTCAGGTTTGCTGCAAAGGGCTGATCAAACCCCAGCGAACAACCGAACGGAAGATCGGACTTGACCAGAATGCCGATCTATTAATCTCTAGGGAGGCCCGTAACTGTCTAGAATGGGACGTCAGCAGTATAATAATAATAATAACGATGACGGTATTTGTTGAGCGATTACCACGCGCCAAGCACTCTTCTAAGCACTGGGGTAGATACAAGGCAATCAGGTCGTCCCACGTGGGGCTCGCAGTCTTAATCCCCATTTTCCAGATGAGGCACAGAGAAGTTAAATGGTTTGCCCAAAGTCACACAGCCGCCAAGCGGCGGAGCCGGGATCGGAACTCGCGACCTCTGACTCCCAAGCTCCTGCTCCTTCCACCCGGCCACGTATCGAGCGCCTGTACGCAGAGCACTGCACCGGGCCCTCGGAGAATGTTTAAAAGGTGTCATTCCCTGACTTTAAAAGATTTACAGTTAAATAGGACATCCTGTCCACAGCACATATGTGGCCGGAAGACCAAATATCAGTCAATGCATACTGGCTCGCCGTGGGCAGGGAACAAGTCCAGCACTTAGTACGGTGCCTGGCACGTGGTAAGCACTTCACAGCGTGGCTCAGTGGCAAGAGCCCGGGCTTGGGAGTCAGAGGTCATGGGTTCGAATCCCAGCTCTCCCACTTGTCAGCTGGGCGACTGTGGGCAAGTCACTTAACTTCTCTGTGCCTCGGTTACCTCATCTGTAAAATGGGGATTAACTGTGAGCCTCACGTGGGACAACCTGATTCCCCTGTGTCTACCCCAGCGCTTAGAACAGTGCTCTGCACGTAGTAAGTGCTTAACAAATACCAACATTATTACTTAATAAACACCATAATAATAATTATTATGTCTACCATCCCTGTTAATAAGGGATTTATAGATAACACTCGGGTTTGTCCTCAGAGCGGCCGGGGCCACAGGGACGGTGCTGGGGAAACCTCTCTCTACGCTGCCGAAAGGCGTCCGTATTCAATAGTATTTATCGAGCGCTTACTATGTGCAGAGCACTGTACTAAGCGCTTGGAATGAACAAGTCGGCAACAGATAGAGACGGTCCCTGCCGTTTGTCCGTATTCTTTGACACGGTTCCGGAGGTGCCCTCTTTGCTTTAAGAGGGCGATTGGAGGCCGGTAAAGAGTCTCCGCTCTGAACGTGAAGAGTGCGGAACCTTTCAATCGAGCATTCGATCATTCGATCAAGCACTCAATAATAACGTTGGTATTTGTTAAGCGCTTACTATGTGCAGAGCACTGTGCTAAGCGCTGGGATAGATACAGGGTCATCAGGTCATCCCACGTGAGGCTCACAGTTAATCCCCATTTTACAGATGAGGTCACTGAGGCCCAGAGAAGTGAAGTGACTTGCCCACAGTCACACAGCTGACAAATGGCAGAGCCGGGATTCGAACCCACGACCTCTGACTCCCAAGCCCGGGCTCTTTCCACTGAGCCACGCTGTGTTGTACTCCCCCAAGCATTTAGTACAGTACCCTTCACAGAGGAAGTGCTCAATAAATACCATCGATAATGATGATGGAGGATGCCCTCTACCAAAAAGGTGGTCTGGTGCAGAGCACAGACCTGATAGTCAGGAGGACCTGGGTTCTAATCCCAGCTCCGCCACTTGTCTGCTGTGTGATCTTGGGCAAGTCACTTCTCTGTGCCTCAGTTACCTCATCTTAAAATGGAGATTAGGATTATGAGCTCCATGCGGGAGATAGACTGGGTCCAACCTAACGCTCAGTACAGTGCCCTGCACAAAGTAAGCGCTCAATCGATACCACTGAATGAATGAAACCGATTGGCTTCTATCTATCCCCAAACTTAGATCCCAGCTCCACCACTTGTCTGCTGTGTGATCTTGGGCGAGTGACTTCTCTGTGCCTCGGTTACCTCATCTGTAAAATGGGGTTTATGACTGTGAGCCCCATGTGGGAGATGGACTGAGTCCCACCTGATTAGCTTGTATCTCTCCCAACACTTAGTGAAGCAGCGTGGCTCAGTGGAAAGAGCCTGGGCTTCGGCGTCAGAGGTCATGGGTTCGACTCCCGGCTCTGCCACTTGTCTGCTGTGTGACTGTGGGCAAGTTCCTTCACTTCTCTGCGCCTCAGTTATCTCATCTGTAAAATGGGGATTAAAACTGTGAGCCCCAAGTGGGACAACCTGATCACCCTGTATCTACCTCAGCGCTTAGAACAGTGCTCTGCACATAGGAAGTGCTTGACAAATACCAACTTTATTATTCAGCGCTTAGAACAGTGCTCTGCACATAGTAAGTGCTTAACAAATACCATCATTATTATTACAGTCCTTAGTACTTTGTAAGTGCTGAACAAATACCAGAAAAAAGGACATCCTGACCACAGTCCATATCTGGCTGAGAGACCAAATATCTGTCAATGGATTCTGGCTTGTTGAGGGCAGGGAACATGACTACCAACTCTGTTTTACCCTGCTCTCCCAAGCGCCTAGTACAGCGCTCCGCATAAAGTAAGCACTCAATAAATAACACTGATGACAATGATGGATGCCCTCTACTAGAAGTATGGGCTCACAGCTAGGCGGTCTAACACCTATGGCTTTTAGAGAAGCTGCACGGCGTAGTGGCTAGAGCACGGGCCTGGGAGTCAGAACGTCACGGGTTCTAATCCCGTCTCCGCCGCTTGCCTGCTGTGTGACCTTGGGCAAGTCACTTCACTTCTCTGGGCTGCAGTTGCCTCATCTGTAAAACAGAGATTGAGTCTGTGAGCCCCACGTGGGACAGGGACTCTACCCATTTCCTTGTAGCCACCCCAGCGCTTAATACAGTGCCTGGCCCGTGGTAAGCGCTTAATAAATACCATAATTATTATTTCCGTGAGTGTTTATCCTTGGGGCAGAGGGCAGTACAACGGGGCAGCAGGTCTCTGCCGGTAGGACCACCTCCCCTTACCATCATCACTACGGCGATGATGATCCTCCATCATCATTATCGATGGTATTTATTGAGCACTTACTCTGTGAAGAGTACTGTACTAAATGCTCGGGAGAGGCAAGATGTCAGCACACTGGGGACGAGGGCCAAAAGAAGCTACCCCCAGCCGCAATCTTCCCTTGGATGACCACAGTTTCTACTCGAATTGTGACAGGATGAGGAAGGGGGAAAGAGGGCACTTTCCTGGCATAGTATATTTGGGGGTGATGTTACAGAACAGGTATACTTCCTGCCCCCGGGGAATTTATGCTCAAACGGAGTGGATGGAACCCATCTAACCCCACCTCCATCTCTCCATCACCTTGCCCCCTCCTACCTTTCCTCCCTTCTCTCTTTCCACCGCCCACCCCGCACGCTCCGCTCCCCCGCCGCCCACCTCCTCACCGTCCCTCGGTCTCGCCCATCCAGCCGTCGACCCCCGGGCCACGTCGTCCTGCGGTCCCGGAACCCCCTCCCTCCTCACCTCCGCCAAACTGATTCTCTTCCCCTCTTCGAAACCCTACTTAAAACTCACCTCCTCCAAGAGGCCTTCCCAGACCGAGCTCCTCTTCTCCCTCTACTCCCTCTACCACACCCCCTTCACCTCTCAGCAGTTGAACCCTCTTTTCCCCCCATTTCCCTCTGCTCCTCCCCCTCTCCCTTCCCCTCCCCTCAGCACCGTACTCGTCCGCTCGACTGTATATATTTTCATTACCCTATTTATTTTGTTAATGAGAGGTACATCGCCTCGATTCTATTTATCTGCTATTGTTTGAATGAGATACTCATCCCCTCGATTCTAATTATTGCTATCGTTCTTGTCCGTCCGTCTCCCCCGATTAGACCGTGAGCCCGTCGAAGGGCAGGAACCGTCTCTATCTGTTACCCATTTGTACATTCCAAGCGCTTAGTACAGTGCTCTGCACATAGTTAGCGCTCAATAAATACTATTGAATCTAACCACACTACCAGCATACCAAACAGGACATCTCCATCCTAGCGGAATATTGTCAGGAAAACCTAATTAGGCACAGAAGGAGGGGCAGTAATGGCTTCAAGAGATGACATCCCGTCAGAGTTGCGGTGAAGAGTCTCCTACCGCAAAGACTGCATTTGTCCATGTCACGGTGAAAAAATGACCAGGGAGGGCATGCTTACCCCTTGTGGAGATCACTCCTTCTTTTCATTCATTCAGTAGTATTTATTGAGCGCTTACTATGTGCAGAGCACCGTACTAAGCGCTTGGCATGTACAAATCGGTAACAGATAGAGACAGTCCCTGCCCGTTTTTTCCATTTCTTAAACCTCCAAAGCACATATTTTATGTTCCACTGTCCCACATTTTCCTCAATTACATTATTTCCTACATTCTTTAGGTGATAATTATATCGCTATGCTTCTCTTGCTTCTTCGATATGTCCCTGTTAAGGAAATGGCTAATTTACATTGGCTGGCTCTGCAAAGCTCAAGTGAAGAAATTATCTGGTTGATTTGCTCCATGTAATCACCCAAGCAGATAATTGGAACCCAAAAATCCATTTGGGGGCCTTAATTTCTACTGTCCACAGAAGCTCTCGTGGCCTGTGTCCAGTCACTACAGCCCTATTTATCATTATTGTTATTAATTTTTTAAGCTTCCAAATCACTTGCATTCTGGCACTGGGGAGTTTTCCAAACAAGTTGCTAAAATAACTATGCTTGGGGACGCCGAGGTGCATGATTCCAACGAAGACTCCGAGTGAGAAGCAGCTTGGCTCAATGGAAAGAGCACGGACTTAGGAGTCAGAGGTCATGGGTTCTAATCCCGCCTCTGCTACTTGTCAGCTGTGTGACTGTGGGCAAGTCATTTAACTTCTCAGTGCCTCAGGGACCTCATCTGTAAAATGGGGATTAAGACTGTGAGCCCCACGTGGGACAACCTGATTAACCTGTAACTACCCCAGAGTTTAGAACAGTGCTCGGCACATAGTAAGTGCTTAACAAATACCAAAATTATTATTATTATTATTATTAGAAAATTGTGAGGCATCTTGAACCAACCTGTCTTCCTGAACTGCTGTGGGGAACCCTGGCCTGGATGCTTAGATGAAATGGAAGCTCACCACTACTGGACGCTGTTCCTAAGAGAGCAGCATGGAAGAGTGGTTAGATCACGGGCCTGGGAGTCAGAAGGTCACGGGTTCTAATCCCAGCTCTGCCACGTAGCTGCTGTGTGACCTTGGGCAAGTCACTTCACTTCTCTGGGCCTCAGTTACTTCATCTGTAAAATGGGGATTCATTCATTCAGTCAGTCATATTTACTGAGCGCTTACTGTGTGCAGAGCACTGTACTCAGCACCTGGGAAGTACAATTCGGCAATAGATAGAGACAATCCCTACCCAACAACGGGCTCACAATCTAGAGCCCCATGTGGGACAGGGTCTGTTTCCAACACGATTAGCTTGTATCTACTCCAGTTCTTAGTACAGTGCCTGGCGTGTAGTAAGTGCTTAACAAATACCGTTATTATTATTATAATTATTCATTCATTCATTCAATAGTATTTATTGAGCGCTTACTATGTGCAGAGCACTGTACTAAGCGCTTGGGATGAACAGGTGGGCAACAGATAGAGACGGTCCCTGCCGTTTGACGGGCTCACAGTCTAATCGGGGGAGACGGACAGACGAGAACGATGGCAATAAATAGAGTCGAGGGGAAGAACGTCTCGTAAAAACAATGGCAACTAAATAGAATCGAGGCGATGTACAATTCATTAACAAAATAAATAGGGTAATGGAAATATATACAGTTGAGCGGACGAGTACAGTGCTGTGGGGATGGGAAGGGAGGGGGGAGGAGCAGAGAGAGATGGGGAAAAGAGGGTTTAGCTGCGGAGAGGTGAAGGGGGGGGCGATAGAGGGAGTAGAGGGAGAAGGGAGCTCAGTCTGGGAAGGCCTCTTGGAGGAGGTGAGTTTTAAGTAGGGTTTCGAAGAGGGGAAGAGAATCAGTTTGGCGGAGGTGAGGAGGGAGGGCGTTCCGGGACCGCGGGAGGACGTGGCCCGGGGGTCGACGGTGGGATGGGCGAGACCGAGGGACGGTGAGGAGGTGGGCGGCGGAGGAGCGGAGCGTGCGGGGTGGGCGGTGGAAAGAGAGAAGGGAGGAGAGGTAGGAAGGGGCAAGGTGACGGAGAGCCTCGAAGCCTAGAGTGAGGAGTTTTTGTTTGGAGCGGAGGTCGATAGGCAACCACTGGAGTTGTTTAAGAAGGGGAGTGACGTGCCCAGATCGTTTCTGCGGGAAGATGAGCCGGGCAGCGGAGTGAAGAATAGACCGGAGCAGGGCGAGAGAGGAGGAAGGGAGGTCAGAGAGAAGGCCGACACAGTAGTCTAGCCGGGATATAACGAGAGCCCGTAACGGTAAGGTAGCCGTCTGGGTGGAGAGGAAAGGGCGGATCTTGGCGATATCGTATAGGTGAAACCAGCAGGTCTCAGTAACGGATAGGATGTGTGGGGTGAACAAGAGAGACGAGTCGAGGATGACACCGAGATCGCGGACCCGAGAGACGGGAAGGACGGTCGTGCCATCTACGGTGATAGAGAAGTCTGGGAGAGGACCGGGTTCGGGAGGGAAGATGAGGAGCTCAGTCTCGCTCATGTCGAGTTTTAGGTGGCGGGCCGACATCCAGGTGGAGACATCCCGGAGGCGGGAGGAGATGCAAGCCCAAAGGGAGGGGGAGAGGACGGGGCGGAGATGTAGATCTGCGTGTCATCTGCGTAGAGATGGTAGTCGAAGCCGTGAGAGCGAATGAGTTCACCGAGGGAGTGAGTGTAAATGGAGAACAGAAGAGGGCCGAGAACTGACCCTTGAGGAACTCCAACAGTTAAAGGATGGGAGGGGGAAGAGGCTCCGGCGAAGGAGACCGAGAATGACCGGCCAGAGAGGTGAGAGGAGAACCGGGAGAGGACGGAGTCCGTGAAGCCGAGGTGAGATAAGGTATGGAGGAGGAGGGCATGGTCGACGGTGTCAAAGGCAGCAGAGAGGTCAAGGAGGATCAGAATGGAGTAGGAGCCATTGGATTTGGCAAGAAGGAGGTCACGGGTGACCTTAGAGAGAGCGGTCTCGGTAGAGTGGAGGGGACGGAAGCCAGATTGGAGGGGGTCTAGGAGAGAATGGGGTGTGAAGTCTTCTCTTCCAAAGTAGGAGAACCATCCCACTCCCTCAGCACCGTACTCGTCCGCTCAACTGTATATATCTTCATCACCCTATTTATTTTGTTTAATGAGATGTACATCGCCTTGATTCTATTTATTTGCTATTGTTTTAATGAGATGTTCTTCCCCTCAATTCTATTTATTGCTATCGTTCTCGTCCGTCCGTCTCCCCCGATTAGACCGTGAGCCCGTCAGAGGGCAGGGACCGTCTCTATCTGTTACCGATGTGTCCATTCCAAGCGTGTAGTACAGTGCTCTGCACATAGTAAGTGCTCAATAAATACTATTGAATGAATGAATGAATGAATTTATCTGGTTTCACACCAACAGTCTGATTTTTCAGCCAGTCTGCTTGGTAACCAGTTGTCTTTTTATTTTAAGTGTCCAATCTCCCTCTGCCCTGGCTCCTGCTGCTGAGTCTTGCTGCTCAAAGGCAAAGCCCGCGTTCACAGGGACCTGGAAGGAGCATGCAATGGCTCTGGAACACACGCGGGGAGTGGGGTCACGGGTTCCCACGGAGAAACGCTCAAGGTACTGCAGATATCCATAAACGGTTCCATATGGTGTCTTTAGGCTATGTAGCGTAGCCTGCCCAGAGTGTGTAACGTAACATGCTACTTTTACATCTGGGTCTGGAAAAGGCCATCCAGAATTTGCTATTTGCGGTCACCAGTAGCTGCCCTAGTCCTAACTTTCCCATCACTGTCGACCACAGCGCCATCCTCTCTTTCCCACAGGCTTTTGTCCTCTGTTCTCTTTGAATCTTCCCTAAATTCCTCCCATATTCAAGCTGCCAATAAGCAATAAAGTTTATTGAGAAAGAGAGAGAAGAGAGAGAAGCAGGGTGGGCTAGTGGGAAGTGCACAGGCCCAGGAGTCAGAGGACCTGCCATTTGCCTGCTGTGTGAGCTTGGGCAACTCACTTACCTTCTCTGTGCCTCAGTTCCCTCACCTGCAAAATGGGGATTCAATACGAAGCAGCATGGCTCAGTGGAAAGAGCTTGGGCTTCGGAGTCAGAAGTCACGGGTTCGACTCCCGGCTCTGCCACTTGGCTGTGTGACTGTGGGCGAGTCACTTCACTTCTCTGTGCCTCAGTGACCTCATCTGTAAAATGGGGATGAAGACTGTGAGCCTCACGTGGGACAACCTGATTACCCTGTATCTACCCCAGCGCTTAGAACAGTGCTCTGCACATAGTAAGCGCTTAACAAATACCAACATTTTATTTTATTTACTTGTTCCCCTACCTTCTTATGCGAGCTCCATGTGAGACTGGATTATCTCATATTTGCCCCAGCTCTGAGGAAACGCTTAATAAATACCACAATTATTATTTATTAAGTGCTTACTCTGTGCAGAGGACTGTAGTTGGGAGAGTACAGTAATAATAATTATAATTGCGTTACTTGATAAATGCTTACTATGTGCCAAGCACTGTACTAAGCGCTGGGATAGATGTAAGAAGATCAGGATGGGCGCAGTCCAGTCCCAAATGGGGGTCATAGTAATAATTGTAATAATAACTGTGGTATCTGTTAAGCGCTTACTACGTACCAGGCACTGTACTAAATGCTGGGGTAGATACAGGCAAATCGGGTTGGGCACAGTCCCTGTTCCACATAGGGCTCACTGTCTCAATTCCCATTTTACAGATGAGCGAACTGAGGCCCAGAGAAGTGAAGTGACTCGCCCAGAGTCACACAGCAGACAAATGGCGGAGCCGAGACTAGAACCCATGACCTTCTAAATAGACGTAAGCCCGTCGTGGGTGGGGATTGTCTCCGTTGCCGATTTGTACATTCCAAGCTCTTAGTACAGTGCTCTGCACATAGTAAGCGCTCAATAAATACGATCGAATGAATGAAAGGAGGGAGAACAGTTATTTAATCCCTTCTATCCGCTTGTCTCTTTCCATTAGACCGGAAACACCTTTAGGGAAGAGACAGGGCGTTACAGTACTTTTTTTAACATCTAATGCAGTGTTCTGTAAACACTCAATAAAGCAGCTAAAGGCAGTAGTATTTCTGGATGTCGTAACAACATTTATTAAGAGTCCATTTGGGGCAGGGCACTGTACTAGGAACTGGGGAATAAAGTGACACATTCCCTATCTACATGGAGCTCACACTCTAACGGGAGACAAATGTTAAAAATATTTATAATGAGTGGCCAAAATAAGGACGTTAAGCCTACATAGAGACTGGCTCAGTGGAAAGAGTCCGGGCTTGGGAGTCAGCGGTCATGAGTTCGAATCCCGGCTCTGCCACTTGTCAGCTGGGCGACTGGGGGCTAGTCACTCTACTTCTCTGGGCCTCAGTTCCCTCAACTGTAAAATGGGGATTAACTGTGAGCCTCACGTGGGACAACCTGATGACCCTGTATCTACCTCAGCGCTTAGAACAGTGCTCTGCACATAGTAAGCGCTTAACAAATACCAACATTAATTAATTAATTAATTGCACAGCATAGAAGGGAGTTCATTAGTGCTCGAGTTGACTGGAAGGATGATCTGACTCGGTGCTGAGAAATTAATTAACACCCCTCTAGACTGTAAATCTGTTGAGGTCAGGGACTATGCCTGCCAACTCTGTTGTGCTGTCCTCTCCCAAGGACGGAGTACATTGTTTTTCACATAGTGAGTGCTCAGTAAATACCACTGTTGATGATGATACTGGTTAGAATGAACTGATTATGTTTTCCACCAAAGGAAAGCTTTTGAGATATATTTTACCCTAAAGTTCCTTGCTATTTCACCTAGAGCTTTTTACGGTTGTCAATCAATCAATCATATTTATTGAGTCCTTCCGGTCTGCAGAGCATTCTGCTAAGTATTTGGGAAAGTACAGTATAACAGAGTTGGTAGACGTATCCCCTGATGTCTAAGGGGATAAGGGCTTACTATATGCCGGGCCCCGTGCTAAGCGCTGGGGTAGATAAAAACTGATCAGATTGGACACAGTCCATGTCCCCTATGGAGTTCACAATCTTAATCCCCATTTTACAGATGAGAGAACTGAGGCACAGAGAAGTGAAGTGACTTGCCTAAGGTCAGGCAGCAGACAAGTGGATGAGCTTGGTTAAGAACCCAGGTCCACTGCCTCCCGGGCCCATACTAAATTTATGGTATCACCCTAAAACCCCATTTTACAAATGAGGGAACTGAGGCACAGAGAAATGAAGTGACTTATCCAAGGTCACACAGCAAACGATGGCGGAGCCGGGTTTAGAACCCAGGTCATTCATTCTATCATTCAACCGTATTTATTGAGGGCTTACTGTGTGCAGAGCACTGTACTAATTTCCTTCTAACTGAAAGGCCTGTGCTCTATCCACTAGGCCATACTGCTCTGGTTGGAGGCAGGAAAGTGAAGTGAGAGAGAAGGTGCAAAGGAATGAAGTTGGAGTGGTAGAAGAAGTGAGGAGAGAGTAGAAATGTCCCCTTAGAGTCTAAACTCGTTGTGGGCAGGGAATATGTCTGCCCACTGTGGTATACTGAACTCTCCCAAGCACTTAGTACAATATTCTGCACCCAATAAACTCTCCATAAATACGATCGACTGCTGGGCTTCCCTGAGTAAAAGGCCATTCCCAAAAGGGACAGGAAAATTGAATTCTAAAAGATTGAAGAGCTCAAATTTAGGGAAGAACCATTCCCTTTGTTGAATTGCTATTGTTGGGAGGGTTGTCTGAAAAGTCCCTAGTCAAATACACAGCTAATCCTTTAAAAAGGACTATTGTTGTGCATTCTCTCCAGAGAACAGATTTCCAAATATTTTACATATTATGACCTCAAAGGCAATGACCGATTTGCTTTGTTCTGTTGAAGAAATGATATACTTCTTCGATGTGTTAACCTTTTGTCCATCCTCGTCTTAAAAAGTTGAAGCTTCCTAGCAGTAGTCATGGTATTTATTGAGCACCCATCGTGTGTAGGCTACACTACCAAGTGCTTAGAAAACTACCACAGAAGTATGAAACACATTCCCTGCCCAAAGGAAGCTTATACCCCGACAAAGGAGACAGAAATAAAAACACTTACGATAAGTAGAATTAATTATTGAATATCCACAAATATACACAAAGGGCTAGGGATAGAGTTTCTTTCCCTTTTTTGGGAGTTGGGAATTGAATCACAGAAGGGTGTTTTCTTTACAGTGACTTGTTTCTAGTTTTGACTCAGTTCATTAATGTTGAGGCTGGTTTTGTGCAGAACAAACGAGGTGTGAATAAAAGTCTCAAGCAGCCACACTGTGGATTTCAAGGCAGACTGTGTCGGTGGAATTTGTTGAAATAGGAAAGTGGTTCAATTTCTGGAGTTTGTCTTATTCAATGAATCCACTTAAGTGCTTCGGATATCCGAAGTTACTGGGCCTTAAGGTAGTCAATTTGATTGCAATTAAGTCTCCTCTTGCAGGATATGAAAAAGGAGCCAGAACTGGGCACGGTTATAACAAGCATAATGCTCTAAGATGGATAATTTGACGGTTTTGATACAAACTTATTTTTAAGGTTCGTTTTAAAAAACACTGCCTTGCAAAAGGAAAAAGGAAAAAAAGAAATGGGCATCTTTAAGGTGAAGCTCAACTAGTATCCAACATAATTCCCGATGTTACTTTGGGCAAGACCCTTAACTCCTCTGGGCCTCAGTTTCTGTCTCTGGAAATTGGGGATTTAAGATCTGTTCTCCCTCCTACTTAGGCTGGGAGTCCCACGTGGGGCAGGAACTGTCTCCAACTTGATTATCTTGTGTCTTCCCAAAACTTAATATGCTGCTTGGCACATAGTAAGCCCATAACAAATTATTATTATGTTAATATTATTATTATTACTATTTCTCCTTTCATCCCAGGAAGAAGGAAATAGGGGGCCAGCACAGTGACCATGGCAGGCTACAGTGACCACTCCACGCTGGCCATGGAGACCCTGAAGATTGCTCAGGCCAGGACTTGTTTCTTACCAGGAAACAGAGCTGTCCTGTTTGTCAGGTGTAGTGACAAACCCACATCCTGCTGGAGTCATTTCTAGAGCAGCAGAGAGGAGACTAGTCATTGGCTTCAGCCAGCTCTGATATCAATCCGGAGAGGTGTTTTCACCCCATGGGAAATGTTTTTCCGTGAGTCTTTGTAAGATCAAGAGAAAGCTGACCCTAAAAACATAACGAATCATTAAAGAACTAAAATGCACTTAAGTATCCAGTTAAATTAAACCTATTCAAAACCGATCAGTCATGCCCTTGGACCAAAAATGTGATTGAATTCATCTGAGCTAGACATACTGATTTCTTTCCTCCAGTGAGTGTCTTTAGATCTAATACAGGAATTATTTTTAATAGGAAAATCTATTTGCAGAGGACAAGAGGCATGTTTATGCTGGGGTACCAAATGGGGATTATGTGTATAAAAAAATTTCGAGAAAGTTGGCATAGTCTTTGTCATGGACACGAATTCCTGGAGGGCAGGATTAAAAGTGGTTAAAAGTGCCAGTGTGGCCAAAATGGGAAGAAATACGGTCTCATCTTGTCCTCTTCAAATGCATTTACACTGAGTTTCATAAAAGTGATTTTGGGGCAGCTCAGAAAGAGAAATAATCTAGTACATTGCTGCCTATACCCCAATGAGAGCTAATAAAAATACTTGTAAAACATTTTGCAGTGGAACACTGAAGAATAGTATTCATTTACACAGAAATTGGGTCGTTAGTCTAGTAAGGAAGAAGGTTTGCAGATGCTGTCCTACTCCAGTAGCCCTGAGTGTGTGAGTATGAGCTAGGCATTTAGAGTTCGAAATTCGCCAGTAGTTTCTTGCTTAACTCAATGAACCTCTACATCACCTGTGTAAATTAGGATCGGGACTACTTAATTACAGGGGTGATGAGTGTTATTGGAAAGGGAAGATGGGCAATGCCACCTTATCTGCATCATCTATATTCAGTAGTGAATTTTAAATTAATTAGGCCGTGGTCTATCATCAATCATCAGTTGTTTTCATTATTAATAATAATAATAGTGGTATTTGTTAAGCACTTACGATGTGCCGAGCACCGTTCTAAGGTCTGAGGTAGGTTGTCCCACGTGGGGCTCACAGTCTTAATCTCCATTTTCCAGATGAGGTAACTGAGGCACAGATAAGTTAAGTGGCTTGCCCAAGGTCGCATAACTTTTAATGAGTGCTTAATATGTGCAGAGCATTATACTAAGCACTTCTAACTAAAGTACAATAATAATAATGGTGTTTGGTAAGCCCTTACTATATGTCAAACACTGTTCTAAGCGCTGGGGCGGATACAAGCTAATCAGATTGGACACAGTCCCTCTACCACAAGGGATGCACAGTCTTAATCCCCATTTTACAGAAGAGGTAACTGATGAGGCCCAGAGAAATTAAGTGACTTGCTCAAGGTCACACAGCGGACAAGTGGAAGAGGCAGGATTAGAACACAGGTCCTTCTGACGCCCAGACTCGTGCTCTATCCACTAGGCCAACAGAGTTGGTAGATATGTTTTCCTTCCACGGTGAGTTTACAGCCTGGAGGGGACTATAGGTCTACGGTGGCATTCTAGGGGATAAAAAGTTTTGCTCACCCTACCCTGAGTGTTATCAATTCATAGTATTTATTGAATGCCTTCTATATACAGTGCCCTGAACTGAACACTTGGGAGAGGACAACAGAAGACAGAAGACACAATCCCTATCCATGAAGATTTTATAATCCAGCCAAGGAGACAAGGATAAAATAATTTAAAAATAGGAGGAAGAACTGATCAAATAGTATGGTGCGTAAAAGAATATGTGCAAAAGTAAGGAGAATATCAGTCAGTCAGTTGTATTTACTGATTGCTTACTCTACACACAGCACTTGGGAAAGTTCAGTATAAACAGATAGACACATTCCCTGCCCACAGTGAGTTTACAGTCTAGAATGAGAGCTGGGGAGAAAAAAGAAATAATCAGGGGAAAGCCTCCTGGAAGAGGAGAAAGGCTTTGAAAATGGAGAGAGCTGTGGGCTGGTGGATTTGAAAGAGGAGGGAGTCCCAGGCATGAAGAAGGACACAGGTGGGAGAGTCGAAAGCAAGCACATTTCAGTGAACTTGGGATGAATGGGGAGTGTGAGCTGGAGGGTAGTGGGAGGATAAAATAGGTAGGTAAGATTTAAGAGGGAGAGAGTAGATGGCGTGCCTTAAAGTCAACGATTGGGAGTTTCTGTTTGATTTAAAAATAAATGGATAACAATTTGGGGGTTTTGAGGCACGGAAAAAGATATGCAAACATTTGAGAAAGATGATCTGAGCAACAGAGTCAAGTGCAGACTGGAATGAGGGAAAGGCTGGCGAAAGGGGAAACCTGTGAGGTTACTGACACAATAGTCCACTCAATCAGTGGAATTTATTGAGTGCTTACTATGTGCAGAGCACTCTACTAAATGCTTAGGAGAATACAACAGAATTAGCAGGCATGTTCTCTGCTCATATCGACCTTTTAGTCCAGACTGGGCCAAGGTGGTAGCCATTGGGATGAAGAGAAAAGAATGAAACTGGAAAATACTGAGGAGGAAAATCCACCAGGCTGCAACAGACTGAAGGCCAATGTTGAAAGAGAATTAGGAATCAAGGATGGTGCTAAGGTTGGGAGCTTAGGAAACGGAGGGAGGTGGTGGTATCGACTAGGATAGGAAAGTTAGGTCGAGGAGAGGATTCAGAAGGGAGGATAAGGAGTTCAATTTTCAAAGTATTGAACTTAACTTGGCAGCAGGAAAATCCAATTGTAGGCCAAAGAAAGTGTGAGACGGTTAGATTGTGTTGTACCTTTTTATGGTATTTGCTAAGCATTTACTTTGTGCAGACACTGTACTAAGTGCTGGGATTAAAGATAAAATAATCAGGTTGAACACAGTCCATGTCCCCCACAGGGCTCGCAGTGCTAATCCCCATTTTACAGATGAGGTAACTGAGGCCCAGAAAAGTTAAGTGACTTCCCCAAGATCTCACAGCAAACAAGCGGTGGAGTTGAGAATAGAACCCGGGTCCTTTTGACTCCCAGGCCATAGACAGACCACACAGAACCAAGTCTTCTTCATCCTATTTATTTCCATAATCCTTGTGAAGCTTAATGAAGTCTTGTCTGAGATGTTAAAAACTGTCTCTTTCTCTTACAGAATTACTATTTTATCAAAGGATTAAGCTCTATATTAGCCCCTTGATTTGCGCCAGTATAAACCATACATTTAAAATTTGATCTTAAGATTGAAAAATGTTTTTTTAAAATGGTCCACTTATAGACAATCTCTCAAAGTTATGATACACCTGGTTCCCAAAAACTGCTTCTTAAGATGAAACATGGTAACTTGGAATCGATTTTCTTATAGAAACAATGTTATAAATGAGGTGTACCTTGTTTTTATGAAATTGGGTCCTCGGCCTATTAACGATGAGTAATATGGCTACATTAATGTGTCTATATTGAGTCAGAAAGGTTCCACAATAGGTAGCTGAATTTTTGCTTCTTCATAAGTAAAACAGACATGTCATACCGTCCTGGTGAGTCTTCTTGCAAGTCAGGTACTCCCCTACCGGCCCACTCCAACCTCCTTGCCCTCGTTAAACTTTCCCTCCCTCGTCCCCTGAATCACAGCTTTAACAATAACAAAAAAAAGCGGTTTCCCCAAAATGGCGTGCTTGATGTCATCACATTATGCCGCAAAACTGGCCTTCCGCATGACATCATATGCATCTCTGTGTCCGGTATTCTCGAGCCTACTCGTCCCTTTGCACCATCTCATATAATAATAATAATAATAATGTTGGTATTTGTTAAGCGCTTACTATGTGCCGAGCACTGTTCTAAGCGCTGGGGTAGACATAGGGGAATCAGGTTGTCCCACGTGGGGCTCACAGTCTTAATCCCCATTTTACAGATGAGGGAACTGAGGCACGGAGAAGTTAAGTGACTCGCCCACAGTCACACAGCCGACAAGTGGCAGAGCTGGGATTCGAACTCATGAGCCCTGACTCCAAAGCCCGTGCTCTTTCCACTGAGCCACGCTGCTTCTCCAGCCACGCTGCTTCGCTTCCCCCCGCCCAACTCTCTTTTGCCCTGAACTCAAAATGAAAAGCAGACACCTGTGGAGGCAGGGAGAAAATATTCTTTCTCAGGGAATTCAATTTCTCCCTTCAGGCTTAGTTTCCTGTTTGGGTCTTCTCCAGATCCACCTCTACCCACTGCTTCCTGTTCTATTACAGGGTAGAGTAACTAATACTGTCTCATCACCAAATCAGGGAATGAGGTACTGCACTTGTGGGGATAAAAAAACAAACAGCAGAATGCAAGCATACCAAGCTGTCAGAAGAGACAGGGAGTTTATCCCCCAGAAGCAATTTCACCCATGTTTTGGGAAGGTGCCTCACTTTTTCCTCTTTGGTTTGGAAATATACTGTTAAACTGTGATGTTTTTTGGCCTGGACTGAAATATCCCAAATTGGGTGGAACACCTATTATTTGAACTAAGTTGAATCTCCAGATTCGCCCCAAAGAGAAGATCTTATATAACATAAGAGGAAAAGAAAAGTCACATCCCCAAGAACAATGGCTAAGATTGATTTTGCCTACCAATGTATTTCCAGCGAGTTGTTTACACTCCCTATCTCACTTCCTCTCTCCGATTCTCTCTTTGACCCTCTCCAATAACCTCTCGGCTGCCTTCAACACTGTCAGCCACCCCCTTATCCTGGAAACATTACCCAACCTCAGCTTTGCTGACAGTGTCCTCTCCTGATTGTCCTCCTATCTCTCCAGCAGCTCCTCCTCAGTCTCTTCTGTGGGCTTCTCCTCTGCCTCCCCCCAACCCCCAAACTGTGGGAGCCCCTCAAGGCTCATTTCTGGGTCCCTTTCTAATCTCCATCTATACCCAATCCTTTGGAGAACACATTAGCTCCCATGGCTTCAACCACAATCCCTATGCAGATGATTCCCAAATTTCTATTTCCAGCTCTCATCTCTCTTTCTCTGCAGTCTTTTATTTCCCCCAGCCTTCCTGACACCTTTACTTGGATGTCCCGCCAACACCACAAGCTTAACAGGTCCAAAACAAAAACTGCTCACATTCTCAACTAAATACTGTCCTCCCCCTAACCTTCCCATCACCGTAGACAGGACCACCATCCTCTATGTCTCGCAATCTCGCAACATTGGTGTTATCCTTGACTCACCTCTCTGATTCAACTCACGTACTCAGTTTGTCTCTAAATCTTGTCTTAATCTTCACAGCATTGCTAAGATCTTCCTTTTCCTCTCCATTCAAACCACTACTGTGTTAATCCAATCATTTCTCCTCTCCTGCCTGAATTACTGCCTCAGTCTCCTCGCTGACCTCCCTGCCCCCTGCCGCTCCTCACTCCAGTCCATACTGCACTCTGCTACCTGGGTCATTTTTCTACAAAACTGTTCAGCCCATGATTCCCCACTCCTCAAGAACTTCCAGTGGTTGCCCATTTACCTCTGCATCAAACAGAAGTTCCTTGACCATTGGTTTTAAAGCACCCAATCCCCTTGCCCCTCCTACCTTCCCTCATTGCCTTCCTACTAAAACCCAGACTGCTCACTTCTCTCCTCTTATGCCAACCTACTCGCTGTACCTCAATCTCATCTGTCTCGCTGCCAACCTTTCATCCACGTGCTGCTTCTGACCTAGAACACCCTCCCTCTTCATATCGGACAGATGACGCATTCCCCACCTTCAAAACCTGACTAAAGCACATCTTCAAAAGCCTTCCTTGACTAAGCCCTCATTTCCTCTTCTTCCACTCCCTTTTGTGCCACCCTTGCTGTTGGTTTTGTACTCTTTATTTGTCCCTCTCTCAGCCCTATAGCACTTATGTGCACAACCATAATTTATTTATTTATATTAATGTCTGTCTTCCCCTCTAGACTAAGCACACTGTGGCAGGAAACGGGTCTACCAACTCTATTATACTACCCTCTCCCAAGCACTTAGTACAATGCTCCACACACATAGTAAGAGTTCAATAAATACAATTGATTGATTCAAAGTCCACTTCAAATCCTCAATTCTTAGCCTTTTTACCAAGGCTTTCCAGTTAATCATTTGTTAGCTCGATTCTATAGAGCGACTTGCCACTTCTCCTCTCGATTCTTGCCGCACCAGCCATAAATAGGGTGGGCAGTGAATGCTCTTGAGGATACTGGACACTGAGACTCAAAAGATGTTGTGTGGTGTCTGCTGGGCTGTAATGTAATGTAACTGTAATGTAGTGACATCATAAGGAATATTTCGTAGAAGTTTGCCCAAGCCAAGCCAAGGTGGATCCTGGCCCCTCCCCGCCGAACCATCGGGTTCTCCTTTCCGGTCCTTCTGAACAAAGCGCCATTTTCAAGTCCTGGGGCTCGGTGAGAGGTGCCAAGGAAAAGGATGCTTACAACAAAAATTCCAGACATAAAGGCGCCCGATAGAATATCTCTCTTGGCTTCCTCCCTCGTGTTCCACCTGAGGGGGTTTGGATGTAACTCCTTCCATGACTCCTCCCCACTGAGCCATTCATCAGCCAGAGAGCAACTCCCCTTCTCCTCTTCACGTCCCTCTGATCACAGAGAAGGGCCGGGTACCCTCACTTCTGCAGCATAGCCAGCCCCCGCTGGCGAGAGGAGATGCATCTGGACCCAAATCCCCTGCAATGCAGCACGCTACGATGTCCCTTTGCTTCTGGGTTACACGCTGTCTTTCACTTTGGGGCTGACTACCTTGTTTCAGTCTGCTCTAGTGGTTGATAAAATAAGCAAGATGAGCTTCTGGCTGGTTTACAGCTTATTGTCAGTAATGAAAATGATACGGATGGCTGGAAATGGCTATTTTGGAACAAGGGACATCGTTTGAGAGATCGCTCTGCTCTCCCACCGCCGTTTCGACTGCTGACCTCCCCAGACCTTCCCCTTCAGTCAGGGTCCTTCAGCCTCCTTGTCTTTCATAAACCCTTCTGACATTTCTGCAAGCAAAGCTCTTTGAAAAGTACAAGTTAATGTTGGTGGATGGGAGGGAAATTTAACTCCATCTTGTGGTCACTGAGTTGTAATGTCCCAAGCCCCAGGTTGTTTCGGCTGTTTCGCGCTATCTCCAGTTAAATTTTACGGGTACCTGGCGAGGGGACAGTTTGCTGCTAATCTCTGACCTCCATAAAGCCCGATGAGCTTCATGGGACTAATTTTACCTCTTGAGAGGATGCTGATTTTTCCCCCAGAGCTCCAGACCATCGTAAGAAAATTCCAGACTCAGATTTCCTTCGCTGTTTCTTCTGGATTGGAGATTAAACTACAGGAACCGGAAAGTTCCTGGGAACATCCCGTTTCCTTTCATAAACCACCTGGCAGCCACTGGGAAAGGAACGTTTGATACCTCTGACGGGAGAAGCACCAAATGATCAAACTGCATCCAGACACATGATGTTGCCTCTAAAAAGAGGACTGAGAGTGGGGTACCCTCTTCCTCTGTGGCCTGCACATTTCATGATTTCTGCCCAACTATTCTGAATAGAAGTGGACTCAGAGTTTCACATAGTTTGCCCTCCATTATGCAGAGGAAGAGAGGCGAACAGCTGAACATGTGAGAGTAAACACATTCCTCCTGCACTTCGGGTCTTTGATAAGTATTATTAAGCAATCAATAAATCAGTCATATTTATTGAGCGCCAGCTGTGTGCAGGGCACTGTGTTAAGAGCTTGGAAGAGTAGACTATGACAGTTGGTAGACAAGTTCCCTGCTTACTATGAGCTTACAGTCTAGCGGGGCAGTCAGGCATTAATATAAATAAATTACAGCTATGTACAAAAATGCTATGGGGCTGTGGGAGGGGTGAATAAAGGGTGAAAATACAAGTGAAGGGATGATGCAGAAGGGAGTGGAAGAAAAGGAAATGAGCACTTAGATGGGAAAGACCTCTTGGAGATGTGGGGAGAATGATCGTCTGTCGGCTATGAAGCAGGAGGGCATTCCAGGCCAGGATGTTCCAGGCGTTCCAGGATGTGGGCAAAGGGCCGGTGGTGAGATAGATGAGATCAAAGTGCAACGAATAGGTTGGCGTTAGAGGAGCAAAGTGTGCAGGCTGGGTTCTAATAGAAATCAGGGAGGTAAATTAGGAGCAGGCAAGCTTATTGAGAGCTTTAAAGCCAATGGTAAGGAGCTTTTGTTTGATGTGGAGGTGGATGGGCAACCACTGGAGGTTCTTGAGGAGAAGGGAAACATGCATGGAATGGTTGTGTAGAAAAAATTATTCAGGCAGCAGAGTGAAATATGGACTGGATTGGGGAGGGACAGGAAGCAGAGAGGTCTGCAAGGAGGCTGATGCAGTAATCAAGGAAATATAGGATAATCGATCAAATCATATTTATTGTGCATTTACTAAGTGCTTGGGAGAGTACAATATAACAGAGTTGGTAGACATGTTCCCTGCCCACAAAGAGCTTAAATGCTTCGATTAAGATGGTAGCAGTCTGGATGGAAAGGAAAGGACAGATTTTAGTGATGTTGTGGAAGTTGAACCAGCAAGATTTAGTGACAGATTTATTATGTGGGTTGAATCAGAGAGATGAGTCAATGATAATGTCAAGGTTATAGGCTTATGAGACAGCACGGTGCTATCTACAGTGATAGAAAAATCAGGGGGAGGGCAGGGTTTAGGTGAGAATGCAAGGAGTTCTGTTTTGGACCTCTTCAGTTTATGGGCGTACAAGTACAGATGTCATGAAGGCTGGAGAAAATACAAGACTGCAGAGAAGGAGAGAGATCCGGGCAGAAATAGAGATTTGAGAATCAACCGCATAGAGATGATAGTCGAAGCCATGGGAGCTAATGAGCTCTCCAAGGGATTGGGTGTAGATGGAGAATAGAAAGGGACCCAGGATTGAGCCTTGAGACACGTCCGCAGTCAGTGGGTAGGAACAGAAGAGAGCCTGCAAAAGAGACCGAGAATGAGTGGCCAGAGGGATAGGAGGGGAGACGGGAAGGCAATGTCAGTGAAGCCACAGTTGCATCATGTTTCCAGAAAAAGGGGGTGGTCATCAAGTGTCAAAGGCAGCTGAGAGGTTGAGGAGGATCAGCATGAAGTAGAGGCCATTTGCTTTTGGCAAGAAGGAGAACATTGGTAACCTCTGAGAGGACAGTTTCAGTGAAGTGAAGAGGGTGGAAGCCAGATTGGAAGGGTCAGGGAGAGAACTGAGGAGGGAAATTTGAGACAGTGGGTGTAGACAACTCACTCAAGGAGTTTGGAAAGGAATTGTAGGAGAAAGATGGGAAAATAACTGGAGGGAGCCTTGGGGTCAAGAGTTAGGTTTTTGGGGGATAGAGAAGACCTGAGC
This sequence comes from Ornithorhynchus anatinus, assembly GCF_004115215.2. Classification (NCBI taxonomy): domain Eukaryota; kingdom Metazoa; phylum Chordata; class Mammalia; order Monotremata; family Ornithorhynchidae; genus Ornithorhynchus; species Ornithorhynchus anatinus. The sequence continues at coordinate 10,970,140 of NC_041732.1, read as the reverse complement.
ATGTTTGAAAGCAGTGCGGAAGAAGCCATTGGAGAGGGAATAGTTGAAGGTGTTACTACAGCTTTGGGGAACATTTATCCACTAAGGTCACTGAGCAAGTAAGTAATGAAAAGGTAAGTTTGAGAAACAGAGTTCACTAGTGGAAAGAGCAAGGGACTAGGGGTCAGAGAACTTGGGTTCTTCATCCCGGCTCCACCACTTTTCTGCTGTGGGACCTTGTGCAAGTCATTTATGCTCTGGACCTCGGTTACCTCATCTGTAAAATGGGGATTAAAACTAAGTGGGACAAGGACTGGGTCCAACCTGATCAGCTTGTATCTACCCCAGCGCTTTAGTACAGTGCCAGGCAAGTAATAAGCACTTAACAGATACCATTAAAAAGGCTCTGGAGCACACTACACTGTGACTTCCCTTAATTGGGAGGGCAGAGTGGTGTAGTGGAAAGACCAATCATCCGAAAGTTGGAGGACTCAAGTTTCAGTCCCACCTCTGCCAGTGGCCTGCTGTGTAGCAATTAACAATGGTAATTGTGGTATTGGTTAAGCCCTTGCTATGTGCCAAGCACTGGGGTATTTGTAAGATAATCAGGTCAGGCAGATCCTCCGTTCCATATGGGGCTCACAACCTAAGTAGGAGGGAAAGAAAATTATCTTATCCCCATTTTACAGATGAGAAAACTGAGGCACAGAGAAGTCAGATTCGTTGCCCAAAGGTATACAGCAGGGAAGTGGTCAAACTGGGATTAGAACCTGGCTCTTATGATGCCAGGCCTGTACTCTTTCTAGTAGGCCGCTCTACCGGGTGACCATATGCAAGTCATTTAACCTTTCTCTGTATGCCCCAGTTTTAATTTAGAAAGTGGGAATCAAACTTGCCTTTCTCTACTTCACAGGGATGTTGTGAGGACAAATAAAAGATAACTAATGTGAGGGTATATTGGGAATGAAAGCCCCATGTAAAATCAAGGAATTTACGGTTCCACTGGAGGATTATGCAAGGAAAAGAGGGGAAACTCTTGATTCCCTTGGCCGGAACCTGGCATTAAATGTACTATTATATGTTGTAGTATAACTATTATGTGTTAAAGTAGTGGAGTTGGATGCAGAAGAAAAGGTTCATCTACTATTGGCATCCAAATTATTTGAACAACTTGGAAATGGAAAAAAAAACAAATTAAAAGAATGTCACAGCAGATGTACTTTCTTGCTTATCTAGGCTTTGTTTCCTTTAGAATAATAAAATGCCACATTTATAACAAACTTTGTTTTCTTGCCTGCATTTGTTTCAGTGTGATTACTGCTCAAACTGTGGAATGCGTTTTAGGCATCCCAAATCGGGCCAGCTTTTGGTTTGAGACTCCTCATGACAATAATGGCCAGAAGAAGGATGAAGAAGAGCAGAGAGTCATCTTCAACAGCTGTTTTAGCATCGTCTATCTTGTTCTAGTAATCGGCTACCTGTCACGGCAGTGAATTTCACTGCCCTGGAAAGCGGAAATCTGAGCAGCTATCACATGGAGAGGAAGTGATTTCCGCCAAACTGAAGTGAAACCCAGAAATGTAGCCAATTTCACACAACCGACCCAATTCACAGCTAAGTGACAGTTCTAAATAACATAATTTCAAAGCCCAGGTCCCCTTCCAGGTCTAATTTCAATTAAGCCATTAGGCTTGGTCCGGGAAGTTTACAGAAAGATATCCTCGGAGTTAGCATTTAGTAACTCCAAATTTTTTTTAAAACACATGAACAGTCAATTGTTGGAAGCTGAGCTACTGGAGTTGAGTGAAATGAGTCCAAGTTTATCACCAGAGTAACAGGGCTCAGAGAAGGAACATTAGCTGGGGAAACGAATGCCAGGAAGAGAGCTCCCGAACACCTCTCCCTTTGGAATTCTGACCCTCAATTTAAGCTCTTTCCAATAATAATATTAATAAAAATGGTATTCGTTTAGCACTTATTCCGTGCCAGGTACTGTACTAAGCACTGGGGTGGATACAAACAAATTGGGTCGGACACAGTCTCAATCCCCGTTTTACAGATGAGGTAATGGAGGGCCAGAGAAGTGAAGTGACTTGCTCAAGGTCACACAGCAGGCATTTAGCAGATCCAGGATTAGAACCCATGACCTTCTGACTTCCAGGCCCGTGATCTATCCACTGCCCCATGCTGGGGCAGCACGCAGTATTAACTCAAGTAGCACAAGTCAAATAGCACACTGGAATTCACTGGAAGTTTTGGAAATGTAGGTCTCCACCACCCTCATCAAAGGCAAATATCTAGAAAAGTAGATAGTCAAGTGGAAAGGCAAGGTGTTGAATAGAAAGTCTATTCATCTGCACATTAGATCAGGGATGTTATGGGGAATATATGAAAGAATATCAATCCATCAATGGTATTTATTGAGCGCTTACTGTGTGCCAAGCACTGTACGAAGTGCCTGGGAGAGGACAATACAATAGAATAGGTAGGCAATTCCCTGCCAACAAGGAATCTCCAGTCTAAAGTAGAGTCAGGTATTAGCATGGAGTTGGGAAACAGAGGAGAGTGTTGCTTTAAACAATGACGGGGAAGAGGAGAAAGTTTTGGGAAAAGTGATACTTAGCTCATTTTTAGACATATTAAGAGATAGGGGAATGGGCCAAAAAGGGATCCAGGAGCTTCCCACAGACAATGGTTTTCTTAAAAAAGAAAAAAGCAAAAAAAAAGAGCAAAAGTAATGTGGGGTGATTTTTTTTTTAGGGTGCTACTGCCCTACCTCAAAAGCCTCCAGTGAAAGCCATTAAAGCCTCCATTTTTAGCAGAAAAGGACCCGGCACAGCAGGAGGGAAGAAAGACTTCCAGGAGAAACCTCCAAAATAATAATAATTATTAATACCAATTAATAATTATGGCATTTGTTTAGCACTTACTATGTGCCAGGCACTGTACTAAGCGCTGAATCACAACACAATGCAGTGGGCTTACCTCCCTGACCCCAGCAGCAATGCGTCGGGGTGGACTCTTGCACAGGGATCTGTAGAGAAGCAACGTGGCTCAGTGGAAAGAGCCCGGCCTTGGGAGTCAGAGGTCATGGGTTCTCATCCCGGCTCCACCGTTTGTCAGCTGTGTGACTTTGGGCAAGTCACTTCACTTCTCTGTGCCTCAGTTGCCTCATCTGTAAAATGGGGATAAGAGTGTGAACCTCACGTGGGACAACCTGATCACCTTGTATCCCCCCAAGTGCTTAGAACAGTGTGTTGCACATAGTAAGTGCTTTAAAAATACCATTATTATTATTATTATTATTATTACCCTTTAAGCATGTGATACTCACTCCACCCTCAGTCCCACAGTGCTTATGTACTTATCTCTAAATTATTTTAATATCCATCTTCCCCTCTAGACTGTAAACTCCAGGTGAACAGACTACCCACTCTGTTGTACTGTACTCTCCCAAATACTTAGTACAAGGCTCTACTCAGAGTAAGTGCTCAAATTCCTTTGATTGATTGGGTGAGGACTGGAGGCTCTTTGTGTCCGTGTCGCCAAGAGGTCCTACACCCCAGCTCCCTGAGACCCTCTGAAATAAAATCCCTTTATTCCAAAGTCTCTTCCAGCAAATAATAATATTCTGGGCTCTTCCATATAAAACTGTTCAGGGAGAAGCGGCTTGGCTTGGTGACTAGAGCACGGGCCTGGGAATCAGAAAGTCATGGGATATAATCCTGGCTCTGCCACATTCCCAGCTCTGTCACTTATCAGCTGTGTGACTGAGGGCAAGTCTCTTAACTCTTCTGTGCCTCAGTTCCCTCATCTGTAAAATGGAGATAATAATGTTGGTATTTGTTAAGCGCTTACTATGTGCAGAGCACTGTTCTAAGCGCTGGGGTAGATACAGGTTGTCCCACGTGAGGCTCACAGTCAATCCCCATTTTACAGATGAGGTAACTGGGGCACAGAGAAGTGAATAATAATGTTGGTATTTGTTAAGCGCTTACTATGTGCAGAGCACTGTTCTAAGCGCTGGGGTAAACACAGGGGAATCAGGTTGTCCCACGTGGGGCTCACAGTCTTAATCCCCATTTTACAGATGAGGGAACTGAGGCACAGAGAAGTGAAGTGACTCGCCCACAGTCACACAGCTGACAAGTGGCAGATCCGGGAATCAAACCCATGCCCTCTGACTCCGGAGCCCAGGCTTTTTCCACTGAGCCACGCTGCTTCCCCTATGGAGACTGTGAGCCTCAAGTGGGACAACCTGATTACCCTGTATCTCCCCCAGCGCTTAGAACAGTGCTCTGCATATAGTAAGCGCTTAACAAATACCAACAATATTATTATGTCTGCTGTGTGACCTTGGGCCAGTCAGTTCACCTCTCTGGGCTCGGTTTCCTCATCTGAAAATGGGGATTGAGAGCGTGAGCCCTGTGTGGGACAGGGACTGCGTCTGACCTAACTTGTATCTATCCCAGCGCTTAGAACAGTGTTTGACACATAATATGTGCTTAACAAGTGCCATGAGTATTATTATTATTAGAGCATCATTCTTGGTTGCTCAGACCCTTTCAACCAAGTCAAATCTGAACAGCATTAGCCCCATAAATTTTCTGTTTCTAGTGGGAGAACAACTGCTTCTCTGAAAGACATGTTCCCAATTTTAGTGTCCCTTCACTGCCACGGGGCTCTTGCTAAGAGGTTTTTAAGCTAGTTATCCCCTTATCTCCCAGGCAGAAGCTGAGTTCAGTACTTCTTTATACCCAGAACAGCACATCATCACTTTGGGTTCTATATATGTCTTTTCACTCGGCGTCCTGACATAGCACATTTCTGTGAGGTGCTTTTCTGGTCAGCATTATCAATCAATCAATCAATGGAGCATTAGCTAGAAGGGCCTCCTTTTCGGTGCCTGCAGTCTTTCGCCGGCCCAAAACGTGCGTGCAAATAACTCGGCTCATCGCTTGTTCAGTCAGCCGCTGGCTGGTGCAATTAGTTACTTGCCTCTCATTTGGAGGGCACAAGCGGCTTGAGAGGACTTGCAATTAGCCGACTGCACCGGCAGCCGTTGCATTTAGAGTATGATGTCGGTGGAAGATTGCCAACATCATGCCGTGTGCCTGCAAAGGGAGACCTGATACGCAAGCCCTTTTTGAAATGTGCCTCAACGTCCAAGAGTATCTTTTAGTTGAAAAATGGCCCTGTCCCCACAAAGCATGCAGTACACCTTCATTAACCCGGAATGGTACAGGAAACTCTCTGCTCTCTTTTCTGGTTTGCACAGTTCACCTTTGAAAGATGACGATTACCTGCTTGGGGTGGTTCTCGAGGTGGCTCCTGACGGCCACCGCAGACACCGGGCAGTGAGAAACACGTGACGTAGGTCGGGAAGTATAACGCAATGACGTCATAGGCGACATTCTGCAGAAATTCATCTAAATCTAGTAACTCTTGGGGGTGTCCCCTGAACCTCCCCACTTGCTCCTGAGCCACTGCTTTCCCTTCCTAGTTCCCTCTGACCTTATCTGAGCCACAGAACTTGGTAGCAAGAGCTGAGGGGGAGGGAAGCTGGGTGCTTAAAATAAAGATACCAGGAATAAAGGTGTCAGATGACAGATTCATACTGGATGGGGGCAAGCTAACTGAAAACAGACAACAACGACAACAATAATAATAATAATAGTAATAGAGTTATTCATTGAGCTCTTACTATGTCCAAGACTGTATTGAGTGCTGAATTCAAAACAAGATAATCAGGACAGACTCGGTCCCTGGCCCCAGTGGAGCTTAAAGTGTAAGTAGGAGGAAGAAGAACTACTGAATCTCCACTTTACAGATGAGGAAACTGTGGTATAGAGATATTAAGTGACTTGAGTAAGGTCACACAACAAGCCAATGGCAGAGCTGGGGTTAGAACCCTGGTTCTCTGCCTCCCAGGCCCATGCTCTTTCCACTAGACCACACTGCTTCTGGTTCAAAATAATAACAATAATAATAATAATAAGCTCATCTCTAGACTTATGGGAAGCAGCATGGCTCAGTGGAAAGAGCCTGGGCTTCGGAGTCAGAGGCCATGGGTTCGACTCCCGGCTCTGCCACTTGTCAACTGTGTGACTGTGGGCAAGTCACTTAACTTCTCTGTGCCTCAGTTACCTCTTCTGTAAAATGGGAATTAACTGTGAGCCTCACGTGGGACAACCTGATGACCCTGGATCTACCCCAGCGCTTAGAACAGTGCTCTGTACATAGTAAGCGCTTAACAAATACCAACGTTATTATTAGACTGTAAGTTCGTCTCTAGACTGTAAGCTCATTGTGGGCAAGGAATATATCTGTTTATCGATATATTGTACTCTCCCAAGCACTTAGTACAATGCTTTGCACACAGTAAGCACTCCATAATTACGAGTAGAATGATCGAATTGAATGAATGAAAAATAATTATGATTCTTAAGCACTTACTATGTGTCACACGCTGTTATAAATACTGCAGTTGATATAATTTTATTACATCAAAGGCAGTCCCTGTTCCATGGGGGCCTCACAGTCTAAGTAAACTGGACAAATGACCACCATAATGGTTCATGTTGTCCCCATCATTCTCTTTGACCAGCCCAATACTATGGACTCACAAGCTAGAGTCTGAAGAAACAGGGTGATCCTAAAATAATTGAGGAAATGGACATGTGCAACTTTTAATAATAATAAAAAGCCACCCCTGCACCTTCCAGGAGACTTTGTTTTCTGGAATATGAAAGTTTCTGGCAGCATCACGTGGCATCAATTGGTGGGGAGAGGTCCGGCGGACATTTTTGGGCCCGTGAAAACTTGGGCTGTTGGAGTCGATCTGCAAGACTGCTTTGATTCATACCGCAGCTCCGTCGCCTTTCCAGCAACACTCGCTATTTGAAGGAAATCCCTTAGCTGCACCATCTGGAAATGGATTCAGGGTAGGGGTAAAAGCAAGTGAAGCAGTGTGGCCTAACGTCTAATGCACGGGCCTGGAAGTCAGAAGGACCTGGGTTCTAGTTCCGGTTCCATAACTTGTCTGCTGTGTGACCTTGGGTAAGTCACTTTACTTCTATGGGCCTCAGAGACCTCATCTGTAAAATGGGGATTAAGACTGTGAGCCCTAAGTGGGACAGGGACTCTGTCTAACCCAATTATCTTTTATCCATTCCAGCGCTTAGAACGGTGCTTAGCAAGTGCTGAACAAATACCATAATAATAATAATAATAAAGTGGTCAGAACTGTGGCAGCGGGAGGCTCGGGAACATTCGGGACCGTATTAGAACTGGAAAGGTGACAGGTTATAAAACTGAACTGCCAGGTACAATACTGGGCCTCTGGCCACTCTAAGTCAGGGTCTGGGGGTGTCCCCTTATCGCTGACCCATGAAAAATGGAAGAATTCATCAGCACATAAAAATATCTCAAAGAAGTTGCTGCAACTGCTTTGGAAAAGGGGTGTTAGCTTTGCTCCAGTAGGTGGTGGGATGGTCCCACTGTCTACAGAAGAGTTTACGTGGGAACGGACTTTTTAAAACCTCCCTATGCCCTCAGGACAGAGGGAAGGGGAATCAGCTCTTTTCACAAGTCAGGGCGCTCATTTCACTGTTTCTCGCTAGACGCGGTGGGGACACGCTGGCCTGCAAACAGCCTGGGAGTGGCAGGGATGGGCCCTGATGCCTCAAGAATGTCGCTGACTCTGGCCATTCTAGGAAGTGGGAATCTTCTATCCCGTCCTTCTCTCGCATTGCAAGGCAGAACTCCTGCCCCTCCCCAGTTTGGCGAGGCCAGCTGGAACCTTCTCTGGCATTAAAGCCGCTGTCCCCACCTTCAAAGCCTTACTAAGGTCACATCTTCGTGGAGTCAGAGGAGCTGGGTTCTAATCCTGCCTCTTCCACTTAGCTGCTGTGTGAGCCTGGGCAAATCATTTCATTTCTCTGTGCCTCAGTTTTCTCAACTGTAAAATGGCAATACCTGTGCACCCTCCTACTTAGACAGTGAGCCTCATGCGGGACAGATTGAGTCTGGTCTATTTAACTTGTACCTACCCTAGTGCTTAGAACAGTGTCTGACACATGATAAGCACTTAAATACTATTAGAAAAGAGGCCTTCCCCAATTCAGCCCTCTTATCCCTAGCTCCCTCTCCCTTCGATGTTGTCCGTGCTCTTGGATCTGTGACCTTTGCGCATTTGATATTTACCTCACCCTCAACCCCACAGCACTTAGGTACCTTTCTAGAAATTATATAATAATAATTATGGTATCTGTTAAACGCTTACTATGCGTCAAGCACTGTTCTAAGCACTAGGGTAGATTCAAGTTTATCGGGTCAGACACCGACACAAGCGCTATCTCGTCAATTGCCCATCCACCTCCACATCAAACAGAAACTCCTTACCATCGACTTCAAAGCACTCAGTCAGCTCCCCTCCTATCTTACCTCACCGATTTCCCACCACAACCCAATCTGCTCACTTTGCGCTTCTAAAACCAACCTACTCAATGCACCTCCAGTTCATCTGTCTCCCCACCTGCCTCTTGGCTACGTCCTCCCTATGGCCTGGAACTCCCTCCATATTCACGTCTGACAGTCCACCATTTTCCCCACTTTCAAAACGCTCCTAAAATCACATCTTCAAGAGGACTTCCCTGGCTAAGCCCTCATCTCCCCTATCCACCCACCCCTTTCTACACTCTTTAAACCCCATCCCCACAGCACTTCATATACATAACCTTAAAGGCTACTATTTCCCCATCTGTAATTTACTTTTTGATGCCTGTCTCCGGCCTACCAATTCTATTGTATTGTCCTTTCCCAAGCACCTAGTGGTGCTCTGTACACAGTAAGTGCTCAATAAATACCATCGATTGATGATTTCTCAGGTGCCTATAACTAAATCAATCGACGGTCAATCAATCGATGGTATTTATTGAGCACTTAGTACGTGCAGGGCACTGTACTGAGCAGCTGGGAGAGTACAGCACAACAGGGTTAGCAAACCCGTTCCCTGCTCACAACAAGCCCGCGGTCTAGAGGACTAAAGCAAAGACCTTATAGCCGTTTCTTCTTTCGTTTAAAATGACCGGGATATAATACATCCTGGCTAGAGACAAACCCAGAGTAGGAAAAATGACCGAATCGTACTTGGGAAGGGGAGGGGTGGTCTGTTGCAGATACAATGTCAGTGCTTTTTTTTTTTAATAGTTTCTACCACCTGTGTATGGTAAAAAGCAAGGAAAAAAACCCAAGAAGCGATTCAGCTGTTAATTTTAACATCTTAATTTGCTTCTTTTGGCATCGACTATTTTTGTCCATCAGTGTGGAGGGTGGAAAGAACAGTTCAGCGGGGACTGGGTAGCCTGCAGATGGCACCAAAGCAGTGGTTATAGAAAGAAAAAGCACCAGCTGTGGCCTTGGAACCGAAATGAAGTTTCCAAATCTGAGCGGTGGATCATCCGAGCAGCCGCACGGAGAAACACAACGGGGAAATTGAGGTCTCAATTGAGTGGGTATTACATCGGGCATGAAATGGCCACCGAAAGGTGAAGGTCCAATGAATGGAACCATTGCTTGGCAATCCAAGGGGTTGGGTAGGGTTACCCCGCCTTCCTGACGGTCCCACTCAGTGCTGAGGCCCAGGGAAACCGGAGTCCTGAGAGCGGCTCTTTCTCCCTCCATCTTGGAGACCACAGTGCTCCGCGCTGGAACTCAAGGGTGCAGAGGCAGGGTTGCCTGTCAGTCAAGGTAATCCTTCGGAAAACCACTCTGTCTAATGAGGGCCCAATTATAGGATCAAAGATATCCCAGTATTTCCCCAGACTCCACCAAGTCCCTGCTCCTCGGAGGAGGAGGCTGAGAATGGAAAGATTTGTTTTTTCTTTCCTGAGCTCCATCTCCACTTTTCATCTGGGACTCACGGAATGCCACAGCCCAGGCCTGGAAGTCAGAAAGTCATGGGTTCTACTCCCCGCTCTGCCACTTGTCTTCAGTGTGAGCTTGGGCAAGTCACTTAACTTCTCTGTGACTCAGTTGCCTCATCTGTAAAATGGGGACTGATACGGTGAGCCCCACGTGGGACAGGAACCGTGCCCAACCGGCTTTGCTTGTATCAACCTAACACTTAATACAGTGCCTGGCACATAGTAAATGCTTAACAAATACCACTATTATTATTATTTTGTAGCCTTACGTGAGACCGATTCGATCTTGGCCTCCGTACTTCATTCCGATTGTTTCTGTTTCACCGTTGGATTCTCCACTGCGGCTTTGTATTGACGTCACAGATCAAACTTTCTAAAATGGATGTTCTATATTTGTTCAAGTCGCTCTTAACTCATTCAGGCCCAGTCGACCCATACCTGCCTCAGTGCATTTGAAGATGTCAGGGTGCGGTTCGCTTACAGAGCAGTTGTGTGAAGAGTTGCCGGGGCCTCAGCTCGAGGTAAACATTCAAAACTCTCAAGGAAAGCATTTCGCCTTACCGCCTGACAGAAGGGACCGGGATCAGCTGACTGTGCTGACAGGGGCTGGAACAGCAAGGGTGAAAACAAAATCCAATCATTTGAACTGAAGCCTGGGAGAGGCGGGGGTTTTTTAATGGCATTTATTAAGCACTTACTATGTGCCAGGCACTGCACTAAGCACTGGAATTTGGGGCAGGGAATGTGTCTACCGACTCAGTTATATTGTACTCTCCCAAGCATTTAGTAGAGGGCTCTGCACACAGTAAGCGCTCGACGACTACGACCGAGTGAAGTAGATTAAAGCTAAATCCACAGTCCACCTCCCACATGGGAGTCACAGTCTTAATCCCCATTTTACAGATGAGATAATTGAAGCAGAGAGAAGTTAAGTCAATTGCCCAAGGTCACCCTGCAGATAAGTGGTGGAGCTGAGATTAGAATCCAGATCCTTCTGACACCCGGGCCCCTATTCTATCCATTAGGCCACGCTGCTTCTAAACCAAGGAAAATTTAGGGGCAATCTTCCCTGGAGGCAGAGGGATGGCCTAGATGACTTTTTGAGAGTCCTTCCAGGTCTCTGATTCAAACCCAAATGGTTTTAATCTGAAGTTTTTGGTGGAAAACTCCTGGCGGAGCAGTTACATAATTCAAAGCTTGAAATTACAAGAAGTTCATGCAAATGTATTCCAGAGCCAATGCATTTGATTTGATTAAGCTGCCACATTCATTACAGATTTCAGGGAATATATGAAACCTATTAATATCTCATGGGTCATTCCCTCCCTAATGCTCCACTGATTCTCCCCCGCACCCCACCGCCATCCGTCGTGAGAAGAGCTTCACCATTTACTTGAGCAATTTGAAAGTTTTAGCCTCCAGTTCCTTACCAATAAAGTCTGTTATAAATATTCAGAACCAGATTTAGCGGCGGGTATATATGTCCTCGCACCAAAATAGCTGGATTTATATTTTTGTTTCATTTTTCCCGATGAAGTCATTTGCATCCTCGGAGGTGCAGACACAATGCAGGAACAATCAGTCAATCAGGGGAATTTATTGAGTGCAGAACGCTGTACTAAGCGCTTGGGAGAGTACAATACAGCGGAATCGGCAGACACGTTCCCTGCCCATAACGAGCTCATGCCCATAATGAGACACCCTGGCCCAATGTCTCCTTACTCTTGGAAGACATTTCGGGATGGAGGTGGGATGGAGGTTCAGGTATGGACTGAGATGGGCCGGGTGGTCCATTCTGACATGGAATGGCCTGTTTCCCAGTGGAATTCTGGACAGTCAGTGTGGCTTAGTGGATAGACCATGAGCCTGGGAGTCAGAAGGACCTGCGTTCTGATCCCGCCTCCGCCATATGTCTGCTGTGTGACCTCGGACAATAATAATGTTGGTATTTGTTAAGCGCTTACTAGCTGCCGAGCACTGTTCTAAGCGCTGGGGTAGACACAGAGGAATCAGGATGTCCCACGTGGGGCTCACAGTCTTAATCCCCATTTTTACAGATGAGGTAACTGAGGCACAGAGATGTTAAGTGACTTGCCCACAGTCACACAGCTGACAAGTGGCAGAGCTGGGATTCTAACTCATGACCTCTGACTCCAAAGCCCGTGCTCTTTCCACTGAGCCGGACAAGTCACTTCACTTCACAGCACCTCATTTACCTCACCTGTAAAATGGGGATAAGAGTGTGAGCCCCATGTGGGACAGGGACTAGGTCCAACCTGATAAACTTGTCTCTATCCAAGTGCCTAGAACAGCACTTGGAACATGCTAAGCGGTTAACAAGTACTATTATTATTATTGTTATTATTGTTAATGTCTGGGAATTCAAGCAGCCAGGTCAGGCCTAGCCATTCATTCATTCAGTAGTATTTATTGAGCGCTTACTATGTGCAGAGCGCTGTACTAAGCACTTGGAATGGACAATTCGGCAACAGATAGAGACCATCCCGGCCCAGTGACGGGCTCACAGTCTAATCGGGGGAGACAGACGGCAGAGCAAAACAGAACGAAACAAAAACAAGACAACATTATCATGATAAATAGAATGAAGGGGATGTACACCTCATTAACAAAATAAATAGGGTAATAAATAATATATACAAATGAGCACAGTGCTGAGGGGAGGGGAAGAGGGGAGGGGGAAGAGCAGAAGTTGGGGTGGGGAGGGAACCCTAGAGTCTCTGGTCTGAGCCCATACCCCAGGGCTAGTTTGGACTCAAATCAACCTGTTGAAGTAATAGTACTTAGTAATAGCCACAGTTGTAGTCGTAATGGTTTGTATCAAATGTCAGCTGACTGCCAGTGCACTGAATTAAACACTTGGGAGATACAAGAGTAGCATAAAACATGAGCCCTGCCCACAAAGAGCTTATATTTTATCTCGGAAGATGAAGAAATACCTCAATTACCTCACCTGTAAAATGGGGATTGAAACTGTGAGCCCCACGTGGGACAGGGCCTGTCTCCAATCCAATTTGCTTGTAACCATCCCAGAGCTTAGTACAGCGCCCGGCACAAAGTAAGCACTTAACAAATACCACAACTATTATTGTTGTTAATAATGGCAATAACTATAAAGTATGCATATTTATACGGGTGCTGAAGATGGGTAGGAATAACTAGATGAATATATACGAGGGTGCTGCAGGGTTGATCTGTATAAATCTGTACTTTTATATATTTGTATTGGTGTCTGTTAACTTGTCTGGATGTCTGTGTGCCCCCCTCCAGAGTGTGAGCTCGTTGTGAGCAGGCATTGTCTCTCCTTATTGCTGTATTGTACTTTCCCAAGCGCTTAGTACAGTGGTCTGCACACAGTGAGCGCTCAGTAAATACGATGGAATGAATGAATAAGAACCAAGGTCCTGGGAAATCTGGAGTACTTTTAGGTACTTCCCCGGGTGATCGGGGAAGAGTAAGGGAAGGAGAGTTTCAGGCAAATTGTTATTTAATTTGTAGAATTTGATTCTCTGCCAGTCAGTGGGGAAATCGCTGGATAAGGATACTGGTTTAGCTGCATCCCACTAATATTTCAGGTATAAGACAATTTCTTAATATGGATCCACACTCCAAAAATGAAGCAACTCCTCTGAAAGTTGGATCCACAGGAGAGAAAAAGGGACTATATTATAAGGCTGGTTCTCCTTTAATGATCATTTTACCATATGTCTTCTCATCTGCCAGACAAAGACAATAGGAATCCAAGCGAAATAGTCTTTCTTAGCCTTTTATCCCAAGCCATAAAAGTTACATCTGTGTCTGGGGTTTCCCCCCAAACCCCACCCCTCCAATCTTCCTTCCCACCTCCCTATTTTTCACCCAGACTCATAACTCTTTCCATCAAGTGTCCATTTCTTTGTCTCTGCAAAAGATCGCTGCCTACGCTCTAATCTATAGGATTAAAAAAGTTATTTATAGCTGAATCTGCAGGAGGGAGACGACTCTTTGGGAAGCAATTTTATAGTAGAAAAATCTGTTTTAGACTTGAATCTGCCTGGGGCAAACCTTACCTTCTGTGCTAGCCTAACTGCAGGGCCAAATGGAAATGCAAATCCCGCTGAGTCTAAATTTGCAAGTCGAAATTGTGACTCTTTAAAGAGAAAGAATCAGCAAGCACAGGGACTCTCTCTTGCCTAACTGACCAAAAAGTTTAAAAAGGGCTAATACAAATAGTATTTGTGTGGGGGTCTTTTTCTTGGTTGAGAAATGGACACAGCTGTGTTAGAGTGGCCAAAGTTCCCAATGTAAGAAGCTAACTGAAGCTAAATTGTTCTATATGCCCTTGGGAAGGTAAACCAGAAGCAAGACAAGCAGTTTGACCTAGTGGATAGAACACGGGCCTGGGAGTCAGAAGGACCTGTTTTCGAATCCCACCTCTGCCACTTGTCCGCTGTGTGACCTCGGAAAGTCACTTCGCTTTTCTGTGCCTCAGTGACCTCTTCTCAAAAATGGGGATTAAGACTGTGATCCCCAAGTGGGACACGAACTGGGTTCAATCTGATCAACTTGTATCTACCCCAGAACTCAGACGGTCCCCGGTGCATAGTAAGCACTTAACAAGTGCCATATAAAAAAGACACGTTTCCAGCCCTCAAAGACCATACCAACTAGTGGCATTTACTGAATACCTACTGAACATGAAACTCGGTATAGCAAGTGTGTGAGACCAGCCTGAATTTCTCCACAGTCGCCCGACCAGAGCGAGCCAAAGTGACTCCATTTTAGAAAAGCCCGACATCTCCTCCCTTCTCCGGGAATTGTTTGTTACACGCTCCTAGTTGTTTATTTATGGGTAACGAAGGACTTGTAATTAGAGACCGAGGCTTGCAGACATCGCCCAAGGTTGCACTTAACAGGAACTAAACATCTCGCCCAAATTCCCTGAAACCTTTCCCTCCTGCCATTTCCACGAAATGTTTATATGTAGATTAGGCTTCCTAAGGAAGAAGCTTCATGTTACGTGTTACAGTCGTTTCCAAAATATGGCAGTGATATGGTATGCTTGCCCCGTTGGCATGGCTTAGTGGAAAGAGCACAGTCCTGGAAGCCAGAGGTTATGGGTTCTTATCCGGGCTCTGCCACATGCTGCTGTGTGACCTTGGGCAAATCACTTAATTTCTCTGTGCCTCAGTTACCTCATCTGTAAAATGGGGAGCGAGACTGTGAGCCCCTTGAAGGACATGGACTGTGTCCAACCTGATTACCTTGTATCTATCCCAGGGTTTAGGACAGTGCTTTACCAAATACCACAATTATTATTAGGAATACAGACACCCAGTTTCGACATCCACACCCCCTCCATAAAAGCCATGTTCACCTAGGTATGCTGCTGCTCTTTGCTACCTGAAGCAAGTCACTTCACTTCTCTGGGCCTCAGTTACCTCATCTGTAAAATGGGGATGAAGACTGTGAGCCTCACGTGGGACAATCTGATTCCCTTGTATCTACCCGAGCGCTTAGAACAGTGCTCCGCACATAGTAAGCGCTTAACAAATACCAACATTATTATTATTATTACCTGGAAGGTAGGCTAGAACAGCCCGGAGTGCGTTTGGCTCACCCGGGACGCCCGGTCCAAGACTCCTTAAGGGACCTGCTGAGTACTAGAGAGGAAAAAGCGTTCGAAGACCCGTCCGTCTGGGATAGAGGTTGGTGCATGCAAAAACCATTCTGTGGTGGGGTGAGACACCGGAACTCTAAGAGATGCAATAATTTTGCTTGTGGGATCCTAGAGGATGTAATACTTTGTGTTTACGGTTCGGGTATGTTTTTTGCATTGGATCCATAGCTTTTTTTGTAAGTTTAGATATATTCTAGAGCCATAGCTTTCCATAGGTTTACACGTTAAAGCCACAGTTTTCATAGCAAAACTCAGCGAGTCCATTTGTTTCATTCTTCCGTGCCCGGATCTAAATGCCCACGGATGAACCCCCTCCTTCAGGGTGTGTCAAAGTGCCCCTAGACTGTAAGCTCATATGGGCAGGGAATGGGACTGCTAATTCTGTTGTCTTGTACTCTCCCAAGTGCTTAGTAATAATAATAATGTTGGTATTTGTTAAGCGCTTACTATGTGCAGAGCACTGTTCTAAGCACTGGGGTAGACACAGGGGAATCGGGTTGTCCCACGTGGGGCTCACACTCTTAATCCCCATTTTACAGATGAGGTAACTGAGGCCCAGAGAAGTGAAGTGACTTGCCCACAGTCACACGGCTGACAAGTGGCAGAGCTGGGATTTGAACTCATGACCTCTGACTCCAAAGCCCATGCTCTTTCCACTGAGCCACGCTGCTTAGTATAGTACTAGAGAGACAGTGTGGCTCAGTGGAAAGAGCCCAGGCTTGGGAGGCAGAGGTCGTGGGTTCTAATCCCTGGCTCCGCCGATTGCCAGCTGTGTGACCTTGGGCAAGTCACTTTACTTCTCTGTGCCTCAGATACCCCATCTGTAAAATGGGAATTAAAACTGTGAGCCCCCACGTGGGACAACCTGATCACCTTGCATGCCCCCAGCGCTTAGAACAGTGCTTTGCACATAGTGAGCGCTTAACAAATATCACCATTATTATTATTACTTTGCACCTAGTAAGCGCTCAGTAAATGCAATTGAATGAATGAATGAACAATAGACACATTCCCTGCCCACAGTGATCTTACAGTCTAGAGGTTCAGGGAAGGGCCCCCAAAAGGAACACTCTAGGATCCTGGTTAGTCCAGCTCTTCTAGATCATCTGCTGTGTGACCTTGGGCAAGCCACTTGACATCTCTGTGCCTCAGTTACCTCATCTGTAAAATGGGGATTAAGACTGTGAGCCCCACATGGGACAACCAGATTACCTTGTATCTACCCCAGTGCTTAGAACAGAGCTTGGCACATAGTAAGCGCTTAACAAATACCATAATGATAATTATTAGTAGTAGTAGTAATAAATAGTGCCCATGACATCATCATCCTATGCTGAGTTACGGCAAATCGAGTAACGTCCCATCACGTTGTCACTGCATTCCTGGCGTGATGTGTGACATCACACGCATCGCCTTGTCTGGTACTGACAAGGGCCATCGGAGGCCACCTTACTCAGGCCTCAGGCAACCTACAGCCGGAACTATGCTGATGTATGTGGGGAGGGAAGGATGGAAGAACTGAAGAAAGCCCCAGTTTGAACCCATGAAGTGCAATATTGTCCAGCACCGACTCTGAGGCCGGCTCCAGCGAAACCGTCCTCCTGCAAGGGCGGGGCGTTCCTGAACAATTCTGATCTCCTTTAGTGAAGGGTAGAAGCAAGCGGTTTTGATGGATCATATTTATTGAGCTCTTACTGAGTGGGCAGAGCACGTATTAAGAGCTCCGGGAAGTAGAGCATAGAGTCGTAAACACGTTCCCTGCCCACAGCACGCTTACAGTCTAGAGGGGGAAACAGACATTAATATAAATAGATTTCAGACATGTACATAAGCAGCGTGGCTCAGTGGAAAGAGCATGGGCTTTGGAGTCAGGGGTCATGAGTTCGAATCCCAGCTCTGCCACTTAGCTGTGTGACTGTGGGCAAGTCACTTAACTTCTCTGGGCCTCAGTTACCTCATCTGTAAAATGGGGATTAAGACTGTGAGCCCCACGTGGGATAACCTGATCCCCCTGTGTCTACCCCAGGGCTTAGAACAGTGCTCTGCACTTAGTAAGCGCTTAACAAATACCAACATTATTATTATTATTATGGGGCTGAGGGAGGGGTGAATGAGAAGCACAAACCCAAATACAAGAGTGACGCAGAAGGTAGTGGGAGAAGAGGAGATGGACTTAGCTTGTCTCTAGATTGTAAGCCCCTTTGGGGCAGGGAATGTATCTGTTTATTGTTTTATCGTTCTCTCTCGTGCGCTCAGTACAGTGCTCTATACACAGTAAGCGCTCAATAAATAGCATTAGATGAATGAATGAATGAATGAATGAATGAATGAACTCCTCTTGGAGAAGTTGTGCCTTCAATAAGGCTTTGAAGGTAGGGAGAATGATCGCCGGTCAGAAATGAAGAGGGAGGGCTTTCCAGGCCAGAGGGGGGACGTGGGAGAGGGGTCGGCGGCGAGATAGACCGGATTGATGTACACTGAGTAGGTTGTCAGTAGAGGAGCGAAGTGGCAGGCTGGACTGTAGTAAAATATCAGGGAGGTGAGGTAGGAGGGGGCAAAGTGACTGAGTTTTTGAAAGCCAATGGAGAGGAGTCCGTGCGTGTTTCTCCCCTGCAGGGCACTGTGAAACCACAAGAGTGCATCCTCGTAGCTCCAACTCAACACGCTCCCCTGGACTGAATCGGAAAAACTGACCAGTATAGCTGTGAGGCAGTGACTTTGGATCCCCAGTGGACAACGAGTCTTCTTCCCTATTTAGTTACTGGTTGGCCTTTGATCACCTCTGCCTCTGGCCGAGAACACACTCCCACTTCTCATTCGACAATTACTCTCTCCACCTTCCACGCCTTGTTGAAGGCACAGCTTTTCCAAGAGGCCTTCCCTGACTAGGCCCTCATTTCCTCTTCTACTCCCTTCTGCATCATCCTCAAACTTGGATTGGCACCCTTTTTTCACCCTTCCCTCGTCCCACAGCACTTATGTACATATCCATAATTTATTTATTTATATTAATGTCTGTCTCTCCCTCTAGGCTGTAAGCTCCTTTGTTTTAATCGTAACTGTTAAGTGCTTATTGTGTGCCAGGCTGGGGTAGATACAAGGCGATCAGATTGGAAACAGTCCCTGTCCATAGGAGGCTCTTAGTCTTCATCTTCATTTTACAGCTGAGGTAACTGAGGCACAGAGAAGTTAAGTGGCTTGCCCAAGGTCACACAGCGACAATGACCTAGTGGATGGAGCATGGGCCTGGGAGTCAGAAGGACCTGAGTTCTGATCCTAGCTTCACCGCTCAATAATAATAATAGTTATAATCATGGTATTCGTGAAGCAAATCAGGTTGGACATAGTCCCCGTCCCACATGAGTCTCACAGTCTTAACCCTCATTTTACAGATGAGGTAACTGAGGCACAGAGAAGTTAACAGACTTGTCCTGTTCTTAAACTGTCCTAAGCACTGTTTTAAGGGCTGGGGCAGGTACACGTGTATCAGCTTGGACGCAGTCCCTGTCCCCCACCTGGGCCTCACGCTTTCAGTAGGAGGGAGAAGAGTCTCTGAATCCCCATTTTATAGATGAGAAAACGGAAGCTCAGAGAAATTAAGTGACTTCCCCAAGGTTACACAGGAAGCTATTGGCACAGTCAGGATCCGAACCCAAGTCCTCTGACTCCCAGGCCCGTGCTCTTGTGGAAAGAAGGCCATCCTGGGTTATATTATTCGGCTGAGCCTCGGGTAGGTTTCATGTTGGTTCATCATGTCAGGGCTTTATATGGGCCGGCCAACAAGTATATTTCCACAGACACCTTCTGCAGTCGCCTTTTCCTCTCAAGGCCACAACCCAACATCAGTGTACCAAAACAAATATCAGCCCCGTTTGCATCAAGACAAGAGAGAAGGCCATAATAATAATCGTGGGATTTGTTAAGCACTTACATGTGCCAAGCCCTGTATGATACATGATAATAAGGACCCACATGCAGTCTAAGTAGGAGGGAGAACAGGTGGTGAATCCCCATTTTGCAGATGAGGGAAGTGAGACACAGAGAAGTGTCTGTCTCCCCCAATTAGACTGTAAGCCCATCATTGGGCAGGGATTGTCTCTATCTTGCCAAATTGTACATTCCAAGCACTTAGCACAGTGCTCTGCACATAGTAAGCGCTCAATAAATGCTATTGAATGAACTTACCCGAAGTTACATAGCATGTACATGGGGGAGCCGGGATTAGAACCGCTGACTCTCAGGTCAGTGCTCTTTCCACTAGGCCATCACAAAAGGATTCTGATATTTACTTTTGCTTTTGTTTTATCCCCTTCGAGAGATCCAGGGCCCCTGACAGAGCTCCATCTGGTCTGCCAGAACAATGCAACCTCAGGACCTATTGTTTTCTCCATCTGCCATAGCACCGGAGTGACCCCTTTAAATGGATTTTCCCATTCCCACTCCAGGTTCCTTACTCATTACTGGGGTTTCTTAAATATTAAAGGAGGAGGCAGGGTCATCTTGGAACTACACTGGACAGGACTTCGATGCATCTCAGGAACTTCTGTTTAAGGTGAGGGTCATAAACACGCAAGGAGCCTCACCTAGTCCTGGGCTCAGTTTGGGTACTGGGAGGAAGAGGCACAGAAGTGTTTGCGGCTCCACTGGTAGTTGGTTGGTTTGAGTTTTCCACTGCAGATAAAAATAATGATGATGACATTTGTTAAGCGCTTACTCTCAAGCGTCGTTCTAATCGCTGGGGTAGATACAAATTAGGTTGGACGAAGTCCCTGTCCCACCCGAGGCTCACAGTCTTAATCCCCATTTTACAGATGAGGTAAGTGAGGCCCAGAGAAGTGAAGTGACTTGCCCAAGGTCACACAGCAGACAAGTGACGGAGCAGGGCTTAGAACCCAGGTCCTCTGACTCCCAAGCCCTTGCTCTACCCAACAGGCCACGCTGCTTCTCTAGCACTATTTTCCCTCTTCTCACCAACCCAACCCTTTTTCCCTGAACTCGTGGCTCTGAGCTTCTAGAGCTCTCAGGAGCCTATTCCGAGTGTGACACAGACGGGGCTGCTGGGACGACTGGAAAACTCCCCGGAGGCCATTTCCTTTCTGCCATCGGCCATTGGGGAATGGGTCCGTTCCTCTCCATTTCCCCCAGCCCCTCATTCACTTTGGCTACTAATTACTAGGCTCAGGAGGAGAATTGCTTTTATTCATTATTCACCAAGCTCGAGAGCCTGGGGCCTCTCAGGGTTTGATGGCTTTCCCTATAAATTATGAACAGGCTGCAGTTAGGCACGTCTCACCCAGCTGAGCACACGCCGCTGTAATCTAGGAGGAAATGTCCCCTTAGTTCTGGCTCCTTCAGAGGGCACAGCCTGGCCTGAGCCCTGACTCCCTTCCATCATCCTTCGAAGGCCCAGCTGCTCCAAGCTGAACCTCAGGACTTTTCTCCCTTCCATTTCTCAGAGGAATCTGGGGCAGGAGGTGAAGTGGGGGCCAGAGACAGGCTGAGAAACCAGCTTCCTGTTTTCATCGACCAAACAGGAAAAACATAAACAGTTACAGATGAGTTGGCCCTGCCCTGCCTGCAGGCCTAAGTCCTATTTTGGAAGATGGCCATCGAGGAGTTATGGTGCTATTGATATTTATTGAGTGCAGTGCCCTCCCTCCTCATATCTGACTGACAGTTACTCTCCCCCTCTTCGAAGCCTTATTGACGGCACATCTCCTCCAAGAGGGCTTCCCCCCGACTAAACCCTCCTTTTCTCCTCTCCCACTCCCTTCTGCCTCACCAACACTTGCTCCCTTTATTCATTCACCCCCCATCCCAGTCCCACAGCACTTATGTACATATCGGTAATCTATTTATTTATATTAATGTCTGTCTCCCCCACTAGACTGTAAGGTCTTTGTGGGCAGGGAATGTGTCTGTTTATTGTTATAGTGTACTCTCCCAAACAGTACAGTGCTTCGCACACAGTAAATGTCAATAAGTATGATT
Source organism: Ornithorhynchus anatinus (assembly GCF_004115215.2). Taxonomy (NCBI): domain Eukaryota; kingdom Metazoa; phylum Chordata; class Mammalia; order Monotremata; family Ornithorhynchidae; genus Ornithorhynchus; species Ornithorhynchus anatinus. The sequence goes on along the minus strand of NC_041732.1, from coordinate 10,948,567 downwards.
GAAGGAGTGAATAAGTATGCTAAATCCTTATACAATATTAGTAGCCTCTCTAGGGGAACCGGGAGACAAGGGATGATGAACTCTCTGGGGTGTGGAGTACATCAGTGATGAATTTGGGTCACTCATTTGGCTATTTTGCACCTCATACCGGCACCCAGGTGGACGGGGCCAGGTCACGGACTCGGTGCTTGGTAGCCCTTCACAAAACCTAGAAAAGACACTGCCGGTTCCAAAGGGCTTAATTTTCAGTCTGAGTCCAAAAGTGTAGTGGGGAAAATAGCTCTGAGGTGGTTGGAATCCTTTGGCAAGCCTCCAAGAGGCCTTCCCCAATTAAACCCTCTTTTCCCCAACTCCCTCTCCCTTCTGTGACATCTCTGCATTTGGATCTGTACCCTTTGGGCGTTTGGCATTCACCTCACCCTCAGTCCTACAGCACATGTACACATGCATAAATCTTCCTGAAGAAACATTCTGGGCAAGTCACTCCCCTTCTTAAACTCCTCCAGTGGTTGCCTATCAACCTCTGCTCAAAACAAAAACTCCTCACTCTAGGCTTCAAGGCTCTCCATCACGTTGCCCCTTCCTACCTCTCCTCCCTTCTCTCTTTCCACTGCCCACCCTGCACGCTCCACTCCTCTGCCGCCCACCTCCTCACCGACCCTCGGTCTCGCTTATCCCCCCGTCGACCCCTGGGCCACGTCTCCCCGCGGTCCTGGAATGCCCTCCCTCCTCACCTCCAACAATCTAATTCTCTTCCCCTCTTCAAATCCCTACTTAAAGCTCACCTCCTCCAAGAGGCCTTCCCAGACTGAGCTCCCCTTTTCCATCTGCTCCCCCTACCCCCCTTTCACCTCTCCGCAGCTAAACCATCTTCTCCCCCCTTTCCCTCTCCTCCCCCCCCACCCCCGTCCCACCCCTTCAGCACTGTACTTGTCCGCTCAACTGTATATATCTTCATCACCCTATTTATTTTGTTTAATGAGATGTATATCACCCTGATTCTATTTATTTGCCATTGTTTTTATGAGATGTTCTTCCCTTTGACTCTATTTATTGCCACTGTTCTTGTCTGCCTGTCTCCCCCGATTAGACTGTAAGCCCATCAAAGGGCAGGGACTGTCTCTATCTGTTGCCGATTTGTACATTCCAAGCACCTAGTACAGTGCTCTGCACATAGTAAGTGCTCAATAAATACTATTGAATGAATAAATTAATTACTTATACTGGTAACTGTCTCCCTCCCTAGACTGTAAGCTCGGTGTGGTCAGGGAACTTGTCTACCATCTCTGCTGTACTGTACTCTCCCGAGGGCTTAGTACTAGTGCTCTGCACACAGTAAGTGCTCAATAAACATCATTGATTGATTGGTTGACTGGGCCAGCCACTCCAGAGCCCAAGAGTGGGGAAAAGAGGTGCCCCCCATCTCAGCTCAGTCTCAGAGTAGGGTCAGGGAGAGAAAGCCCCTGGCCTGATCCCAGAGCCGCCATCTTGAAAGTTACTACCCAGATGGTCCCCATTTGTCCCCAGGATATGGGGCAGGAGAGCTACCATTTCTCACCTTATCCATAAAACCCTGGGGGTGAGGCTAATTGTGTCATCTTCCCAGTGCCAGGTCTGGGCTGGTGATCAGGGCTGGCTTCCAGTGGTGAGCAAGAGAGAAGCCCACCTCAGGGCACACTGTGAGGAAGGGAGGTAGTGGGGGTGGCCTTGGGGCAGGAGCAGATTGGCCGTGAGGACCACATCAATTAAATCAGGAATGTGTCCAACCTCCCTCCATTTGTGTCAGAAGTGGCACGAATTGCCCTTGTATGGCAATTCCGAATTTCCCAGGCTCTGGATTTCCGAATTTCTTCCCCCCATCTCCCTAGGATCATGGCTTAGATGTTTCCAAGATGAAATATTCATTCCTCAGAGCCATTGGTTTGAGGCACTTCCTGACCCGTCCTGCCTCTTTTTGATAAGTTGGGTGGAAGTTGTCCACTCAGACCCTCTGTCTTCCCGATGATTACACAGCAATGGTCCATTGAACACGGCAGATGAGGCAGTTAGCCAGGGCAAGTGACTCTGTTGCTAATGAGACTTGACTTCTTTACACCAAATGAGTTTACTCTCCAGCCTGATTCCCTGAGAGGAGCTGAGTTTGAATTTTGTTTTGCGAACATAAGGGGAAAAGGATTAAACTGAGTTCACCTGGAAACTAAATGAGCCACCATATTGGTTTAATTGATGTGACCGATTTAAACAGTAAGTCTCAGAAGGGCACAGGAAACTGTTTTCTGTATTTCTGAGATAAGGTTAATAGCAGATGATGAAACAGTACATTAAAAATCATAACCAAAATTAAATCCAAACATGAGAATAAAATCCTTCAGCGTTAATAGAAACCGGGTTGCCAGCTCTTCCCATCAATCCCTTACTAGGCAGTCTTGGACCTGGATTAGGGGGCAGCTACTAAAGTCTTCATTTTTCAGGAGAGGAAAGTGAAGAACAGAGAGATTGAGTGACTTAACCCAGGGTCACACAGAGTTAGTGGAAGATCCAGGAATGGAACTCAAAGTTCTCCACCCAGGACTCTTTTCTCTAAAAGGGTCTTCCAGAAATCTTTTGAGGAGTCCCAAGAAATATGGTGATGTTCTCACCATGGCCCTGGTCTCCATTGCCCATGGAGGAGGTTAGCAGGCAATGAATTGAACAATCTGGAGATTCTTGCCTGTGGTGAAAGTCCCTATTTTTTATGGTGTTTGTTAAATGCTTACTATTTGTCCAACTTTGATTTGTCAAGCACTGGAGTAAGTGCAAGTTAATTAGGTCAGACTCGGTCCCTGTCCCACATAGCGCTCACAGTCCAAGTAGGAGCTATTTAATCCCCATTTTACAGTTGAGGAAACTAAGGCACCTTGCCTGAGGTCACACAGCTGACAAGTGGCAGAGCTGGGATTAGAACCCAGATCCTCTGACTCCCAGGCCCAGGCTCTTTCCACTGGGCCATGCTGTTTCTCTCAGTTTTCTCCCAGTAATGTCCCTGAACTCTCTCCCACATCATCAAGCATCCTTGCTTCCACTCTACTCCTTTTGGCCAATGGTGGTCATTTTCCATTTGAAGGAAATTCTATTTCCTAAACCTAGCATTAAAAAAGGAAGTTGTCCTCAGCATTGAGATGCTTCTCCCCGTGCGTTGCTACACAACTGTGGTCTCTCTAATTAGAAAGAATCAACCTTTTGCCACAGGCTGCTCAAGTTGGAAGATGCAGGGTAAGGATGATTAGGCCACGGACTGCCTAGATTCAGAGATTTCAGGACTAACATTTAGAGGACACTAAGGTGCTTTCCAAATGTGGAGTTGGAAAAAAACTGAGATCCAGAGATCTACATGACTTATTTGCTCCCAGTTACTTAGAAGATGAATGGGAGAGGTGGAAACCGAACCCAAATTTTCTGCATCCCATTCCTTACTGACCAGAAACTAGATCGAAGTGCAGAAAATCTGGATTTTATTTCCAGTTCTTCAATTTAGCGTCTGGGAAAGAGCAATACAAGGAGCCAACAGAAATACGTAATTGTAGGAAATAAAGGCAAAGAAATGGTTGAGAAGCAGTGCAGCATAGTGGATACAGTATGGGTCTGGAGAACAAAGGAACTGGGTTCTAATCCTGACTCCTCCACTTGTCTCCTCTGTGACCTTGGGCATGTCACTTCACTTCTCTGTGCCTCAGTTACCTCATCTGTAAAATGAGGATTAAGATGGTGAGCCCCATGTGGGACATGGATTGTGCCCTGTCTGCTTAGCTTGTATCTACCCCAGTCTGGCACGGAGTAAGCATTTTTAAAATGTTAGAGTTGTTATATGAAAGCAGTTAGAGCTGTCAGTGGGGAGAGAAGATGAGATGGAAATTTTCCTGGACAGAGGGCAATCTCTTGTGCAGAACTATGGAAAATGGATAAACTAGGCATGAAGAACAGGCACTGATCTCCTGCCAACTCAATTTAAATGGTAAAAATAAGGGCTTGGGATGAGGACAACTAAAGATAGGAGGAGTCAGGATAATCATGTCAAGGTATTTAACCATTTCCTGGAATGCCCCAAGTCAAGACCAGGAATACTAGTATCTATGTCAGTGAGCTCTCAAAGAATACGTGCTGGGAAACAAAGCAACTCGGCAATCGAAAGAAATGCGGTTGTTTCTGATGAACCGGAAAAGTAGAATAGAAAATGAGTGAATGCATATCTGTGTGGATGTAGCTTAGGGAAAGTAATCGCTGAAGATTTTGGGGATTTCCAAATTTTGCTCTGGGGTGAGGAGTCAGTGGGACTTGTTTAGATAGCAGTGGGAGAAGCTATGGAAAGGATTTTTTAGTTATATTCTCAAGTCACCTGCATCCAGTCAGTTAATCAATCATTCAACCAATCATAATTACTGGGACTCTTATTGTGCGGTAAGCTCTGTACTGAACAGTTGGGAAAGTACAACAGAAACAAGAAGCATGCTCTATGCTCTCAAGGAACTCACAGTCTAACAGGGGAGACAGAGACAAAATATACTTACAAATAGGGTGAAGCAGGAAGAAGTACAAGCATTCAACAGGAACAGAACAAACGTGTCAGGATAAAGTAGCTGAGTAATTGAAGATACAAAAAATACACATAGGTTTATAAGAACCGAGCCCCGGAAATTAATTGTTTAAGTGCTAAATGTGAGGTAGAGATGGCGTGATTGAAATGTTGTGACATAATTAGGGAAGGTTTGCAGAAGGATGTAGAATTTCAGGAGGGCTTGGTTGATGGGAAGAGCTGTGGTCTGACAGATTTCCTAAATTTCTCTAAATACCTCAAAATGTTAATTTCCCCACAGAGATGCCAGACAGGGAAAGGATTTGGGGTAGAAAATACAGACCTTTGTCTTCATCATATTTGATTTTAGACGAGTGTTATACATCCAAGCGGAGAAGAGGGGAGAAGGGTCGCGTCTGGGAATACAAAATCTGATAATCACCTGCATTCAAGTAGGTCAGAGTGGATGAGATGAGGCTAGAATAGGAGAGTAGGGAGCAGTAGGAATTTCTAGCTCAGTGAATACTAAAAGCCCAAGCACTGCCAGGTTATGTAAAAAAACCAGATGAAGCTTGCAATTAGCTTCCAGGAGCCAGTGAGAGACAAAAAGTCTCATCATTCAGGGACCTGGGAAACCACTGAGGCAGAGACATTTTGCTCTATTTGTACTTTGTGTAAAGAGTAAAGTGTGGTCAGGAAGAAGCGCTTATAAATGCATGTGAGCTACGTGTTGTAGTAGTTCCTGGGTGGGCGAGCACTTTCTACCAACCTTGAGGGTTCCCTACTTATGCCATATACAGTTCAGTGCTTAGTTTAACTTGTCCATTCTGTTAGGCAAAACTCTGAACAGTTCTCATCCCTCAGACCGGTTTATCTCTTTAGGAGAAAACTGGCCATGTCTTTCCTAATCCAGGATGGGATAAGCAAGTGTTTGTTTCTACGGTTCATTTAAGGGAGATGGCAGGTTTGTGGGGCTTTGCCATTAGCTCTGAAGCACTCCATCACCTCACCCCACCACCCCCTCACCTCACTATTCTCTTACTACAATCCAGTCCACACACTTCGCTCCCCTAATGCTAACCTCCTCACGGTACCTTGATTTCATCTTCCTCGCCACCGTCCTCTCACTCACATCCTACCTCTGGATCACCCTCCCTCTTCATATCCGACAGACAGTTACTCGCCCCACGTTCGAAACATTACTGAAGCCACATCTCTCCGAAGAGGCCTTCCCCGATTAAGCCCTCCTTTCCTCTTCTCCCACTCTCTACTGCGCCACTTTGACTTGCTCCCTTTATTCATCCCCGCTTCCCAGCCCCACAGCACTTATTATTATTATTATTATTATGGCATTTGTTAAGCACTTAACTATGTTCCAGTCTCTGTACTAAGCACTGGGGTGGTTACAAGCAAATCAGGTTGGACACAGTTCCAGTTCCCCGTGGGGCTCACAGTCTCAATCCCCATTTTACAGATGAAAAAATTGAGGCACAGAGAAGTGAAGTAGCTTGCCCAAGGTCACACAGCAGATGAGTGGTGGAGTCGGGATCAGAACCCATGACCTTCTGACTCCCAGGCCCGGGCTCTACCCACTACACCACGATTTATTCCTTTATATTAATGTCTGTCTCCCTCTCTAGACTGTAAGTTCACAGTAGGCAGGGAATGTGTCTGTTTAATGGTATGGTGTACTCACCCTTATGCTTAATTCAGTGCTCTGCACACAGTAAGAACTTAATAAATATAACTGACTGACTGATAAATATGACTGACTGACTGACTGACTGAGCATACTGACCTTTGGGCATGCTGGGATTTCCAGCAGACTTCAGCACTGGAAGAATTCTCTGGTTCCCATCAACTCAGGGCAATTGCTGTTCTCTGGCACAAGGATGGAAATGTCTTTTATCGTCTAGGCCAAGACAGCAAGTCACTCCTTAGGGCTTTCATTAGATTTTTTGCAGGATGAGCTGAGTTGGCTTGTGGTAAAGCTTTCTGAAAGAAAACTTTGATTCCGATCAGGTTCCTAAGAACTGCAGTGTGGCTTAGTGGATACATCAAGGGCCTGACAGTCAGAAGGGCCTGGGTTCTAATCCTGCCTCTGCCCCTTGTCTACTGTGTGACTTTGAGCATGTCACTTTACTTCTCTGGGTCACAATTACCTCTCCTGTAAAATGGGGATTAAGACTGTGAGCCCTGTGTGGGACATGGACTATGTCCATACTGATTAGCTTGTAACTACACCAGTGCTTAGAATAGTGCTGGGCACATAGTGAATGCTTAACAAATATCACTGAAAAGAGAGAGAGAGAGAGAGAGAGAGAGAAAAGAGAGGATACCCAATCACTTCTATACCTCTGCAGATCACATGAGTTTCTAAAGCTTTTCCATTCAACTGTAAACCTCTCAAGTTTTCTACTTCTAATATACTTGCCCAAGCTCTCAGTACAGTGCTTTGAACAAAGTGGCTACTCAAAAAAACTAGTGACTGATTGATCAGAAGAAACCACAACATGAAGCAGTAATGACAAGGGATTTATCAGGAATGGAAATGCTGTTACTGTAGGGCAAGGATTCCAAGGTAAATACCTATAACCCCTGCCGCCCTCAAAAAAACCCCTATGATAATAATGATCACTACCTTGTTTTTTGCTTAACAGCTATATTTTTCCAAAGTATTTTCACATGACTTTTCCTCTTTTAACATCCCTGTGACACAGGGAGAGGCAAGGAATATTCTCCCCATTTAACAGATGAGGAAATGGAAGCCCAGAGAAGCTAAGTGACTTGTTCAAAGTCACAGAGCAGGTCAGGGGCAGAACGGGGCCTAGAACCCTAGTCTCTTGGTTTCTGCCCCTCGTGCTTCCTTCCTAAAACGAAGGTGCTAAAAACAGTTGAGTTCAAGGTTCATTGTGTTCAATAAACTTTTTTTAATGGAGATTTTTGAAACTTCTTGTGGGTAGGGCCTGTGTCTATCAAGTCACTTCACTTCTCTGTGCCTCAGTCACCACATCGATAAAATGGGGATTGAGGCTGTGAGCCCCATCATGGAAGAAGGACTGTGTCCAACCCCATTTGCTTGTATCCACCTCAGCACATAGTACAGTGCCTGGCACATAGTAAACACTTAACAAATACCACAATAATAATTATTATTATTATTATCCCATTGGGATGGTTTTCAGCCAAAGTGGCTGCAAGCCAAGATCAGAACATAGTCGGTGGGCTGAAGAGATGCTGCCAAGATGGCGCTGGTGCCCTTCCCACTCTGAGGACTGTGGGCGTTCTAAAGTGTCTCTGATGGATGTGACATATTTTTAGTTCCAACAGGAAACCCTTAAAGATGGAATGTGATGGATGAGTGAGGGGAGTAGGCTAGGAATTGGAGACCGTGTTTAGAGAAAGCAAAACACAAGTCAAAGGAAAGCCTAGCGTTTCCCCACTTGGTAGCACTGATCAAGCATTTCTGTTCCTCACAAGAAGCCCTGCTGTCAAATATTCCTACTCCTACTTCCTGGTTTAATTGAAATAATTTAAAGGAAAAGACAAACTTAACTAAAGTGAAGTTCGTTGGAATGACAAACCCACAGTCACCGGGATTTAATAACCCTGCTATCGAGTCTCTGACTTCATAAACAGCGGAGAGGAATACACAGTAATCCAAGATGCTACGCAATTGACGGGTCCCACTTGGTCCTATGATTCAATTACATGCTGCTTTATTCATACCGGGGTAACTCACCAAGGCAATAATATCCCACTCCCGGGAATTTCCAAGTCCCACTGATAAAGCCAGGGAAGCAATTTAAAAAGCAGGAATAGGCCTATTATTTATGGGCGTCGCTCACGGCTCGGAGAGAACCAGGGATGAACTCTGAGCTCTAGTGGGTTTATGATCTAAAAGCAGCTAGGCCACATCAATTCCGACATAAAGCAGCCTTTAATAGGGGCCGGTCAGAGTCGAGGCCTGTCAGCTGCAGAGAAGCCCTGATAACAGCATTCTGGAGAATGAATCACTGTGATTCTGGGGCTCTTTAATCATAACATCAATTGACTTTTAAAATCCAATGCTGGCCCCTTAAAACTCAGGCATGCCAAACTGTGCCACACTGGGCTTGTGAATTATGGGATTTATCTTTCAGCCCAGGTGAGCTAAGTATCTGTGGTCCCTGTGGTCTGACAGGTCCTGCCGCCAGATGAATTGAGGTTAGTTTATTGCATCTCCAGCAAAACCCACTGGCATGAAAAATGAGCTCTGCTAGATGCCGTAATCCATGGAGGACGGCTCTGCAGTGTGGCCGCAGGAAGGTAATGGTTTCACTGCAATTTGGCTGTAACTTCTGTTAGACCGCAGAGGAAATTACCTCTTCTCTGATCAATTCTGCTCCCAGAGAAGTGGCGTTCATCAAAGAAGGACAGCTTAGCTGCGCGCCCGCTCAATTAGATTCTAAAAGAGAACGGCCGTTTCCCGGGATTTTCATTGTTCTTTTGGTTAAAATGTTAAAATCGGGGAATTGGTTTGTGCAGATGAGATGGCTCCTCAAAACACACTCAGACCATTTCATTCAGAATGTCTTTAACGGACTCCTGGGTGGGACTGCCAAGTCACAGCTCTGCTCAGGTTTAGTGTGCGATTTTTCTTCCCCCATCAATGAGACTCTAACACTGGATCAATCAGCAATGGTTTGACCACCCCCTTCATTCTGCTTGCTTACTGGGGTGAACTGTACTTCCCAACCACTTAGGACAGTGCTCTGCTCACAGTAAGCGCTCAATAAATACAATTGAAAGATTGAATGAATAACCCCAGTCGGTCAGGAAAGGAAGACGGGTACATCGGCGGATGAAAGCCGTATGTTCAGGGGTGATCATCATCAGCCATCGTCAGTGGTATTTATTGAGCGTTTACTGTGTGCGGAGCACTGTCCTTAGGGCTTGAGAGAATGCAATAGAATTGACAGACACGTGCTCGGACCACAGTGAGCTTACAGTCTGGAGTGGGAGACAGATGAGACTATACATAAATAATTCACAAGGCAACAGTTACGTATTTTGTCTACATATATGCACGTAAGTGCTGTGGGGTTGAGGGTGGAGCAAATATCAAATGCCCAGAGGTCGCAGATTCAGGTGCACAGACGATGCAGAAGGGAGAGAGCCAGCGGGGGAAAAGAGCGCTTAATCGGGGAAGCCTTCTTGGAGGAGATGCGACCTTAACAAGGTGGCAGACTTTTCATCTCACCACTCACTCCCCTCCCCATGCCCTGGCCAACAGCATGAGGCAATCAACCAATCAATCAATCAGAGGTATTTATTGAGTGCTTATTATGTGTAAAGCACTGTACTAAGCACTTGGGAGCATACGATACAACACGATTAGTGGATACGTTCCCTGCCTGTAACCAAGCTTACAGTCTAGACGGGGAGGCACACATTAAGATAAATCATTTATTATATAATAATAATGATGATGCTATTTGTTAAGCCCTTACGATGTGCCAAGCACTGTTCTAAGCGCTGGGATGTATAATTTAAAGATATGTACATGAGTGTGTGGGAGCTGAGGGGGCGAATATCAAATGTTTGGAGTTCCTAGATCCGAGTGCATTGACAACACGGAAAGGAGAGCAGGAAGGGGTAATGAGAGTAATTACTTTGACAGTAACAGTAATGGCAACTGTGGTATTCGATACGTACTTACTATGTGCCCAGCACTGTACTAATCGCTGCAGTGGATACAAAGTAATCAGGTCCCACATGGGGCTCACAGTTTAAGTAGGAGGGAGAACAGGTATTGAATCCCCATTTTGCAGATAAGGAAATTGATGCACAGAGAATTAAGCGACTTGCCCAAGATCACACAGAAAACAAGGGGAGGAGATGGAATTAGGACCCTGGTCTTCTGATTCCCAGACCTTTGATCTTTCCGCTCGGCTACACTGCTTCTGTTTAACCTGGAATCCTTGTGTGGTTGATCCCAGGTCTCTGACAAGAACTGAGAGTGTCCAATCAGGGCTGAGAAGACCAAAAGCTGGCCTGTTCATTCATGGACAGCTGGCCCTTTCCACTTTCCGTCCATTATTTTATCCCTAAACTCAAAGTGAATCCTTTGCACCTGTGGCTTCATTTACATTTAAAGGAGCAGGTCCTAAAGTCACACGGATGGAATACATTCTCTAATCACTAATTCATGCTTTTCCCATTCTGAATCCATGCACCATACGCCTAAAAATGAGCAGGTTTGCATAATATTTTGAATGTCACCAAACACATCTGTCACTCCTTAAAGCATAACAAATACAGTCATACTGTGAACCCTGGGAGATTTCCAACCATATGGCTTGGAAGTCCCACTGTGAAATTCTATTATCGCATTAAACTAATTGACTTTAAAGAATGAAGGATAATTAGGAAAAAATGAATTTGTACTCTCATAGGAAAACATACCATCCTAAAAGTTGTTTTTTTATTTCCCTTTTGCTGTGAATTTTGTTTTCTAGTCTCGATTTATGTGCGGTTTGGAAATGAAATATTTAGACACATTGTTAATCAAGATGAGAAACCTAAAAGGCAAAGTCTCCAATATATCTGCATAAGAAACTCAGGAAGAACTCAATGCAGCTGGAAACTTTAATAATAATAATAATAATGTTGGTATTTGTTAAGCGCTTACTATGTGCCGAGCACTGTTCTAAGCGCTGGGGTAGACATAGGGGAATCAGGTTGTCCCACGTGGGGCTCACAGTTTCAATCCCCATTTTACAGATGAGGGAACTGAGGCACAGAGAAGTGAAGTGACTTGCCCACAGTCACACAGCCGACAAGTGGCAGAGCTGGGATTCGAACTCATGAGCCCTGACTCCAAAGCCCATGCTCTTTCCACTGAGCCACGCTGCTTCTCGTGCTTCTCGTGCTTCTCGTGCTTTCACACAACAACACCACTTAGGGGTCCTGAGGCGACTTTTGTTTAGAGATCGACCCGGCGTTAAGGACCGAAGAGCTAGTATCAGTTTTCTGGCTCCCTAGGTATTCCTGGTCATGTTTTCCAGACTCTTCTCCCTGAGTGCTTGAAAAAGAGAGTCTGGAGATGAGGTCAAGTCCCACCCCTACTGTCCTGATGGTGGAAAGATTCTTGTGAGCATCAGGTCTTCAGCTATGGGGTTTCACTTCCGATGGCCTTTCCCTTGAAGCCAGTCCTAATTTTAGATGGGCCCAGAGAGCAGAGTCTGAGAAATGCATCCTCAGCTGGCAAAGAGACCTATTGCTATCCATTCTCCTTCTCTCTGTCTGAACTTCAACTCCCTGAGAATCTCCATTCTACCAGGCAGGGGAATTGAGCCTTGGATGGCCCCGGGAGTGACCCACAAGGCAAGCTGGATAAATTGGTGTTAGAGTTGGGCGGCCGCTCGGGCTTCCTAAAGTTTCTGGGCTTCGGACCCATTTTGTGACTGTCCAATAAGCAACATGCCTCTGGAGATTGCAGGATGGAAAAATTTGACTTTTCACAAAGGAAAGCCTCATGTGAACTTGAAAAAATTGTCCAAAATGGGGCCCTCTTTATAGTTAATTGATGAGAATGAAGAGAATATCGCGTGAAGCCCCCCTTGGAAGAGAACACTGATACGTTAGCACCACACTGAGAATGTATATGTGTATGTGAGTGTGTGTGCTTATAGTTGTCCTTCATATTTAAAGAAGACATCATTAACGGTGAAGTTCTGCTAGGAATGTGTGTGTGGATTGCAGGCCAATGCAGGTTACACAGTCCCAGCCACAAAAGACACATTAAAAGATTGTCCTTGCTTTCTTGTTGTTCTTAATGTTTGTAGTGCCTGATGCTGTTTTTTTCTTTTGCCTTCTTTTCTCTCTTTCCACATGATGCTTTTGCTCATAGAGAACTACTCCTTTCTTGATGGCTGTTATGCAGATCTGTGCTCTTATACAGCAGGTGCTAAAATAAATGCCATCAGTGATGGCATTAGCAGATGAGGAACAGAAGATGTCAGACACTTTGAAAGGGACGTCTGAGGATGAGGTGCCATAGTTAAAATTATGGTTTTTGTTAAGGGCTTATTATGTGTCGGGCAGTTCTACAATCTTGGAAGGCAGCGTGGTCTAGGGGAGAGATAATAATAATAATAATAATGTTTGTGAAATGCTTACTATGTGTCGGGCAGTTCTACAACCTTGGGAGGCAGCATAGTCTAGAGGAGAGATAATAATAATAATAACATAATAATACTATGTGTCAGACACTGTACTGAGGGCTAGGGTGGATACAAGCAAATCAGGTTGGACACAGTCCCCGTCCCATGTGGGGCTCACAGTCTCAATCCCCATTTTACAGCTGAGGTCACTGAGGCTCAGAGAAGTGAAGTGATCTGCCCGAGGTCACCCAGCAGACAAGTGATAGAGTCAGAATTGGAACACATGACCCTCTGACTCCCAAGCCTGTGCTCTATCCACTACACCATGCTGCTTCTCTTAAGAACAAGGTCCAGTGGTGGTGAGCTCCCACTTCACCTAAGCTTCCAGGCCAGGGTTCCCCCCAACAGTCCACGAAGATTCTCTTTTAGAATCTAACTGAGTGGCTGCGCAGCTGAGCCATCCTTCTTTGATTAACACCACTTCTTAAGGAGTGGAATTGATCAGAGAAGAGGTAATTTCCTCTGCGGTCTAACAGAAGTTACAGCCAAATGGCAGTGAAACCATTACCTTCCTGCGGCCACACTGCAGAGCCGTCCTCCAGGGATTACGGCATCTAGCAGAGCTCATTTTTCACGCCAGTGGGTTTTGCTGGAGATGCAATAAATTAACCTCAATTCATCTGGCAGGAGGACCTGTAAGAACTCTAACCCTAACCCCAACCCTCCCTCCTCGTATCTAACCGACAGTAACTCTCCCCATCTTCAAAGCCTTATTGAAGGCACATCTCCTCCAAGAGGCCTTCCTTTCCCTAAGTCCTACTTTCCTCTTCTCTCATTCCCTTCTGCACTGCCCTGACTTACTTTCTTTATTTATCCTCCACTCCCAGCCCCACAGCTTTTATGTACATATCTGGGATTTATTCATATTAATGTCTGTCTCCCCCACCTCTAGACTGTAAACCCACTGTGGACAGAGGCTCCACTCTGTACCGGAAAGTATCTGATTGGCTAAAAGTGAGGCTGTGGGAAGCAGTGTGGTCTAGAGGAAAGAGCGTGGGCCTGGGAGTTGCGAGACCTGGGTTCTCCCCCCGGCTCCACCTCTTGCCTGCTGTGTGACCTTGGGCAAGTCACACAGAAGCAAATCTTTCTCTGCCTCAGTTTTCTCATCTGTAAAATGGGGATTCGATACCTGTTCTTCTTCAACTTAGATTCTGAGCCCCATGAAGGACAGGGGCTGTGTTCAACTGATTTTCTTAAATCCACCCCACTGGCATATAGTAAACCTTTAACGAATGCCGTTCTTATTATTATCATTGTTACTATTAGAAAGCGAGAGAGCGTGCATCGTTTTTCATAGTTGAAGGTAGCACTGACGGTGAAATTCACCTATGGATGTGCGTGACTGAAACAGCAACATCGTGCCATATCATGGATACAAAAAACTGTCCCTTGTTGTGCCATTATATTTGATGTATGCAACAACTGGTGCTGTTTTCATTTTGGGCTCCTTGTTTCTTGTTCCTTACGAGGCTTCTGCTCCCAAAGAGCGACTTCTTTCTTGAGAGCAGTGTGTCTTGCTGGTCTACATTCAGTGACACTCTCTCCCCAGGACTGTGAGGCCTTATGCGGAGCAAATTTTGCTTCAGCTTAGTGGACAACTCTAACTCAAGACCCCCCTGAGTAACTCACATAAGGAATGCGCAGAAGGGGAAATCTTATAAAACTCATTTTTTCTAATTTTGCTATTATCAACAAGAAGTTGGGCTGGAATGGGCTTTTAGACATCACATCAGGAAGCAGACAGAGAGGCTGGCAACACAGGAAATTCCGTTTGCTCTAGAGACCACAATTACCTCCCAAAGAGCCAAATTAGAAGACAGAATGCAACATTATTTTTGATTGTTTCTTCCTTTGGTTGCCCACCAGAGATTCTGAATAAATCCTCTATTGTTTCGGCAATTCTCTCTCCTCCATCCCCAGGCCAGGCAAGGCTCATGATTTTGCATTTATTTATTTATTTATTGGTATTTGTTCAACACTTACTATGTGCCAGGCACTGTACTAAGTACTGGAGTAGATACCTGTGAAGCTGGTTGGGCCCAGTCCTTGCCCCACTTAGGGCTCACAGTCGTAATCTTCATTTTACAGATGAGATCACTGAGACACTTAGAACAGAAGTGATTTGCCCAAGGTCACCAAGTAGTCAAAGGACGGAGTTGGGACTAGAATCCATGTCCTTTTGACTTCCCAAGCCTGTGCTTGATCTTTTAGGCTATGCTGCTTCTCTGATTGATTGACTGAAGCATGGCGTAGTGGATAAAACATCGGTCTGGAATTCAGAAGACCATGGGTTCTAGTAGCAGGAAGATAGGAGAGGAGAGAAGGGATGAAAGAGGGGAAAGAAAAGAGAGAAGGGAGGGAAAAGAGGAGGAGGGAGGAGAAGATAAAGAGAAGAAAGAAGGGAAAGAGAAAGGGCAGAAGGAAAGAAAAGAGAGAAAGAAGGGAAAGGGGGAGCTGACACTGAAAGGGAAGAAGAAGATCGAGAGATGCAGTTTGGCCTCGAGGATAGAGCATGGGCCTGAATCAGAAGGACCTGGGTTCTAATCCCAGCTCTGCCACTTGTCTGCTGTGTGACCTTGGCCAAGTCACTTCATTTTTCTATGCTTCACTTGCCTCATCGTAAAATGGGGATTAAGAATGCGAGCCCCATAAGGGAAATGGACTGTATTCAGTCCAATTAGCTTGTATTTATTCATTCATTCATTCATTCATTCATTCATTCAAACGTATTTATTGAGCGCTTACTGTATGCAGAGCACTGTACTAAGCGCTTGGAAAGTACAATTCGGCAACAGATAGAGACAATCCCTACCCAACAATGGGTTCACAGTCTAGAAGGGGGAGACGGACAGCAAAACAAAACAAAACAAAACATTTACCCCAGTTCTTGGTATACTGCCTGGCATATAGCAAATGCTTAACAAGTACCATTAAAAGAAAGAGTATTCCCTTCCTTCCCATAGTTGGAGTCAGATTTCCTGGGGGAAAGTCCATTAAATGACACAATTGAAGTCCATCTCTTATTGTCAAATTTTGTCTGTAAAAAAGTTTGAAAGTCTGTAATTTTTTTTATACTCTGTAAAAATAATTTCTGTCAGTGACCCCTTGGATCACCGCTCATACTCTCGGGTACGCTGCAGAGAAAGTGTCCCTACTAATTCCTTTCCTGGCTCAATTACTCCTATGGGATTTTTCACCAACCAGTTTGTGTCCAGTTCACTCTAGCTGATGCAGGAAGAGAAAAGGAGTCATCAGAAGGAATTAAAAACCATGGGAAGTGGAAACACAAATTAGCTCGGGAACCTGGTGCTGCTTTTATTTACAAAAGAAAAGACTTGAGCCATGTGAGTACACAAAGCCCACAGCCAACAAGGATGGTGAGGCATTATCTGCTTCCATCTCAGTTTGAAATCACTTAACTGACAGTTCGAAAAGCTATTAAAATTTCCCCTTGATTCAGTATGTCCCTATTTACAATGAAAACCGTGCACTTATTTGCTCCCTGGGGATATTTGGCAAGCAACAGGAAAAGAGACTTTTTCCAATCCACCCCACTGTGAATGTGGGAAAGTTTATTATATCATTACCGAAGATCACAAAACAACATTAGATTTATTAGTCAAGCAAATGTGGGAGAATAAAAAAAAAAACTTTCACGCATTTTTCTTATTGCGTCTTTGGCTAAGATGTATCTGGTGAATAGAGTTCCACCTGGTATGTAGAAATCTAGTAGCAGACCAAAGCCAATGAAGGGACAAAGAGTAATATCAGTACAGGCTTTCACCTCAGCTGGCCACTGATGCCACTCAAAAATACCGGATAACGAAACGCAGCTGACGTCACGCGTGTTATGCCGGGCACCCAGTGCACCGTGATGATGTCACAGACGATGTTTTTCCAGAAGTAACCCAATTCCACCCAATCCGTGAGTATTCCTAGGGTGGGGGAACCTCCCTGGATCCCCAGTTCGCTCCAGATTTGTGTGAATGCAGGGGCCATGTCTCAACTGTCCGCTCTAGACTGTGAACTCCTTGTGGACAGGGAATTCATTCATTCATTCAATAGTATTTATTGAGCGCTTACTGTGTGTAGAGCACTGTACTAAGTGCTTGGAATATACAAATAGGCAACAAATAGAGACAGTCCCTGCCCAATGATGGGCTTACAGTCTAATCAGGGGAGACAGACGGACAAAAACAAAACAACGTAAACACAACCTGTCTACCAACTCTGTTATAGTATGCTCTCCCAAGTACTTAGTACGTGCTCTGCGCCCAGTAAGTGCTTAATAAATACGACTGATTGGTTAATTGATTGATTGAGCTGAGGGATTCAGTGGCAGGAGCTACAGGAGAGGGAAGCTCAGTCCAAAAAGTTTTGAAAAAGGACAGAAAAAGTGTCTTTCATTCATTTGTTCATTCAATCATATTTATGTAGTGTTTACAGTGTGCAAAGCACTGTAGTAAGTGCTTGGGAGAGTACAGTATAACAATAAACAGACACATTCCCTGCCCACAATGAGCTTATCTGGTCCTGGACGGGGAGAGACCAGATGAAAAGTGGAGAAGCAAAGTGGCCTAGTGGATAGAGCCCGGGCCTGGGAGTCAGAAGGACCTGGGTTCTAATTCTGACTCTGCCACTTGTCCACTGTGTGACCTTGGGCAAGTCACTTAACTTCTCAGTGCCTCCATTACCTCATCTGTAAAATGGGGATTAAGGTTGCGGGACATGGACTGTATCCAACCTGAGTAGCTTATATCTATGCCAGTGCTTAGAACAGTGCCTGGCACATAGTAAGCATTTAACAAATACCATTGAAAAACAAAGAAACATCAACAACAACAACAAAAAACCAGCAAAAAGTGGCACAATCTGAGGTAAACCAGATCACCAACCCCATCCTAGGTAAGCCCCCACGTGGTTGGGGGCCTGGATCTCTGGTCCTGGGTTTTCCAAACATCCTTGAGGCCTTGGATCCCATGGCGCCATTCTCCTGAAGAGGAACATGAGCCTCCATCTTGTAATCCTGATTCCATGCCTGGGTGTGCCTCCGTCAGCCCTCGTGACAGTGAGACACTGAGACACAATCGATACCGACACCAGGCATGGAAGCAAAGTAATCACGTTGTAGGTTCTCAGTTTCAGCTCCTCCACTGGCCAGCTAAGTGACTTTGGGTAAAACACTAAACCTCTCTGGGCCTCAGTGTCCTCATGATGCAAAAATCTTTTCTCCCTCCCTTTTAGACTGCGTACCTCGTGTGGGAGGGGGCTGAATCCCATTGATTATCTTGTCTCTTCCTCTGCACAGTGCTTGGCGTATAATAAACCCTAAAAAGATACTATCATCACTATTATTATTGCGAGAGCCGCACACTGCATTTAAAGATTCCAGGTGGTGAGCAGGCTATCAGAGACCCAACGAGGAGAGCTCTGACAGAAGCTTTGGCCAGAGTGAAACGCGAGTGATGAATTAGCATTTCACTATGCTCTTCCCTTCCCCATCTGTCACTTCTGATGAACTACCTTTCAACTCGGCTCTGCTCTTACTCAGCTAATCAGCTTTCTGCACAAATTGTTCCATTGTCAGGTTGATTCTTTAGTCACCAATCCCCCACTGAGGAGATCTTTTTAAAATTTGCCAACTTGATCTTTTTTAAACACAAGTTATAAAGTGTCACATAAACACCTAGGATCTGACAGAATCAAAGTACTTACATTTGTCTTTTTGACGTCCAGTTTCTCTGCCTTTAAGCCCGGGCAGTATTTCATCTTCGCAGGCACCCACACCATCTTCATAATATAAAAGAGTTTGAGCTAGAGGAGATCTACGGCCTTAACGGGGGGGAGGATGTACAAAACAAATCTGAAAGCACGGTAGCTGAGCCCCAGTAGCTGATGTTCTAATAAGATTTGGTGGTGCCCCAATTTTTTTTTATTCTTTATGATGGGTGGAACTGGTTTTTTTCAGCTTATGCCTGTCTGTCTGTCTCCCCCTTTAGTCCATAAACTCCTTGAGATCAGGAGCTCACATCTATCATCTCTGTCGCACTGTATTTTCCCAAGCCCTTAGAACAGTTCTCTGCACACAGTAACTGCTTAATAAATACCATTATTTGATTGTTTAGGGAAGCAGCGTGGCTTAATGGAAAAAGAACGGACCCGGGAGTCAGAAGGACCTGGGTTCTAACCCCGGCTCTGCCACATGTGTCTGCTGGGTGACCTGGGCAAATCACTTAATTTGTCTGTGGGTCTCAATTACCTCATCTGTAAAATGGGGTTTAAGAGTGTGAGCTTCACATGGGACAGGGACGATGTCCACTCTGATTAGCTTTTATCTACCCCAGTGCTAAGAACAGTGCTGGACACATAGTGCTTACCAAGTACCACTGCAGAAGCAGCATGGCGTATTGACTAGAGCACGGGTCTGGGAGTCAGACTTGTATGCTCTGTGACCTTAGGCAAGTCCCTTCACTTCTCTGGGCTTCAGTTACCTCATCTGTAAAATGGGGATCGAGACCGGGAGTCCCACATGGGACTGTGCTCCACCCGATTTGCTTATATTCACCACAGCACTCAGTACAGTGCTGTGGTAAATGTTTACTAAATACCATTAATTTATTTTATTTTATTATGGTTTCATTTCACATGATCAAAGCTGTCACCGGTGGGTTGCCACTTCTCTCCTGGGAGCTGAGGCTAGAGTTGACCCTCCACATTTGGCTCATCATCGTGGGGGTTGGCAGGGCATCTCCCCTCCCCTCAAATAAACCCCAACCATTTCACCTCTTGCAATGACACTATCTCTCACCTCCCAGCCCCGGTTCCTCACGTCCGACCTGTAGTTTACTTAGATGTCTTCCCTGCTAGATTGCAAGCTCCCTGCAAGGGAGAAGAGGATATGAGGGCTTAGTCGGAGAAGGCTCTTGGAGATGTGATATTTATAAGGCTTTGTAGGTGGGGAGAGTGATCGTCTGTCTCTATGAAGAGGGCGTTCCAGGCCAGAGGCAGGTTGTGGGTGAGAGGTTGGGGGTGAGATAGACGAGATGGAGGTACAGTGAGTAGGTTGTGAGAGGGCTTTTGTTCTAAGAACCAGGGCTGAAGCTTTAGAAATCGCTGCAGTGGGTCCACGGTCTACCACAAGATACCTCACAGGTCGAAAGCTTCCCCAGCACAAGCCCCGTTGGTTCATTTTTTTGTTTTTTATGGTATTTGTTAAGCACTTACTATGTGCCAGGTACTGTACTAAGTGCTGGGGTAGAGAAACAAATCAGGTGGGACACAGTCCCTGCCCATAGGGGGCTCGCAGTCTTAATCCCCATTTTACTGATGAGGTAACCGAGGCACAGAGAAGTGAAGCGACTTGCCCAAGGTCACACATTCATTCATTCATTCAGTTGTATTTATTGAGCGGTTACTTTGTGCAGAGCACTGTTCTAGGCTCTTGGGAGAGGACAGTACAAGGATCAATGGATACATTCCCTGCCCACAGAAAGCAGCCAACAAGTGGCAGTGTCAGGATAGAACCCAGGTTCTTCTGATCCCTATGGCTGTGCTCTTTCAACTAGGCCACACTCCTTCATTTAGAGGATTCAGTTGACCAGTCCTACTGTTGGCCCAGTGGACGGAGCCCTGTTCAAGGCATCAGAAATTCTGAATTTTAGCCCTAATTCTTGCTTGCAGCTGGCTAATGTAGGTGGAGACTGCACATGGACTTCTCAGTGAGCTGGTGATGATGATTGTGGTATTTGTCAAATGTTCATCCTGTGCCAGGCTCTGTGCTAAACACTAGGGTAGATTCAAAATAATTGGGTTGGACACAGTCCTTGTCCCACATGAAGCTCACAGTCTTAATCCAAATGAGGAAACTGAGGCACAGAGAAATGAAGTGACTTGCCCAAGGTCACAGAGCACACAAGTGGCAGAGCAAGGATTAGAACCCGGTCCTCTGACCTCTAGGCCCAAGCTCTTTCCACCAGGCCATACTGCTTCCCCTGCCCACCCATTTGCGCATTGTACGTCAGGTCCCGGTGCGAACATGACTAGCAGAGACATAGAGAGTACAAGATGGCCTGAGCATCAGTCATCTCTTTTTCACACTGGTCAATCTTAGGCTGGTGGGTGGCTATCATTTCACTTGAATGGATGCTTTCCTCTAGACACTAAGCTCCTTACGGGCAGGGAATGTGTCTGCTAATTTTTTTGTGATGTACGCTCCCAAGTGCTTAGTACCGTGCTTTGTGCAAAGTAAAGTGCTCAGTAAATGTCACTGATTGATTGATTGATGGGGAGAATGAAACATATGGGAAGGTATGTAGAAGTAGAGCTTGGAATAGAACACTTCTATCTCACCTCCCCAGTCGCAGAAGTTTTCCCGGAGGAGGTGATATTTGGGAGCAGAAGTGCACTGGGACAGACAGGTGGTTTCTGGGATTTGGTGAGGATCATTTAAGGTTAGGGAGCCATCTGTAGCCCTTTGAGAGTCCCTGGGCCTTTAAAGGCGATGAAGAATGCCTGTGGACCACCAGGTTGGTTGGGTCTTTGGTTATGTGAACTGGGAATAATAATAATAATAACTGTTAAGCACTTACTGTGTGCCAGACACTGTTCTAAGCACTGGGGTAGGTACAAGCTAATCAAGCTGGAAACCGTTCATGTCCCCCATGGGGCTCACAGTCTGAATCCCCATTTTACAGAAGACGTATCTGAGGCCCCAAGAAGTGAAATGACTTGCCCAAGGTCACAGAGATTAGAACCCAGGTCCTTCTGACTCTCAGACCTGCGCTCCATCCACTAAGCCATGCCGTTTCCCTAAGTTAGGAAGCTAGATAAGTTAGGTAGCGTCATAAATTCTCACTCTAGCCCTGGTAGAACTCTAGGTTTTTGGAGAATCAGGGGCCTTGAACATCCCACTCCCATTTGATGGCATTAGGAAGAGGGGTTTCTGAGAAGGAAATCTCCCCTGGGGTCTGCACAGAGCTTGTCCTGCACAAGGTTGCGTTTTAAGAAAGTCAGTAGTCCAGTCACTGAGAAGCTATAATAATAATGTTGGAATTTGTTAAACATTTACTATGTTCAGAGCACTGTTCTAAGCGCTGGGGGAGATACAGGGTAATCAGGTTGTCCCACGTGAGGCTCACAGTTAATCCCCATTTTACAGATGAGGTTAACAGAGAAGTTAAGTGACTTGCCCACAGTCAGCTGACAAGCAGCAGAGCTGGGATTCGAACCCATTACCTCTGACTCCCAAGCCCAGGCTCTTTCCACTGAGCCACTCTGCTTCTCTGTTATTCTACAGTTATTGAGTACCTGTAGGTTTCTGCGCCACGAGAAGCAGCGTGGCGCAGTGGAAAGAGCACGGGCTTTGGAGTCAGGGCTCATGAGTTCGAATCCCAGCTCTGCCACTTGTCAGCTGTGTGACTGTGGGCAAGTCACTTAACTTCTCTGGGCCTCAGTTCCCTCATCTGTAAAATGGGGATTAAGACTGTGAGCCCCATGTGGGACAACCTGATTCCCCTGTGTTTACCCCAGCGCTTAGAACAGTGCTCTGCACATAGTAAGCGCTTAACAAATACCAACATTATTATTATTATTAGGTTATTCCCTACTTTACGCCCAGCTCCTGTTACCATCCTTCAATATCTCCTGTTACCATCCTTCAATATCTCTGACCAAGCAGTCAATCAGTGCTACTTACTGAGCACCTATGGAGTGCTAAGCACGGCGTGTACTTTGCGAGAATACAACATGATCCCTGTGCTCAGGAAGCCTGCGTCAGAGAGATGGAGAGACAAAAATTATTTACAATTAGGGAGGCAGGGGAAAGAACTAGGATAGAACAGGAGGTGGTCCCAAGGAATCAGAATAGTAGAGCTGAAAATCCAAGCCTGAAGTCCAGGGTGGTCTTGAGGAAAAAGGGAACAGAAAATACAGTAGTGGGTTTGGGCTGCTAGCCAGGGGAATGGTGAAAAAGTGTCCAGGCGGCTGAGCTGGGTGAGCAGCTGCTCATCCTCATCATTCAATATTTATTAAGCTGCCAGAGCGCTGGGCTGTGAGGAGATGCATGAGCACACACCAGGTCAGGAAGAACCGGGCTAACGAGCGGCAGCTTTTCGGAACCAAGAACATCAGGGGTTAGGGGAGAGAAGCGGAGATGCCGTAGGTTAGAGACGAGGATCTCCGGGCCAGGCTGCTCTCTTCCACTGGCAATTTCTGATTTGACATGCCTTGCGAGAGCTGGCTTTCCTGTCTTTCCGATTAAATAAATCCTGTCACCTTTATGACTCGGTTATAACGCCGGCACCAAACACGGGATTCCTCGCCTGGTCCTGCTGCAAGAGCGGAACTGAAATTAATTGAAAGCGACAGGGCTTTGGACTCGTAACGGGCGCTGTGAGGGAGGACCGGGGAAGAGAGAGCACTGGCACTGAGTGGATTTACCTAACTTCCTCCACACACACTTCTCATAGAGAAGTGATCAATACACGGACCATCTGAGAGGAAAATTCCATTTGTTGCTTGAGCAAAGGTGTGCCATTTGATAGAGGCACTTTGATACTCACGCCCAGCCCCCCCAGCACTTACGTACATATCCTTATACTCTGCCGCGTCCCCTAACTGCCATTTATTTTAATATCTGTCTCCCCATCCAGACTGTAAGCTCCTTAAGGACAGGGATCGTAACTAACCGACTCAACTGTACTGTACTCTCCCAAGCATGCGGTGGATTCATTCATTCAGTAGTATTTATTGAGCGCTTACTATGTGCAGAGCACTGTACTAAGCGATTGGAATGTACAATTCGGCAACAGATAGAGACAATCCCTGACCACGGACGGGCTTACAGTCTAATCGGGGGAGGCAGACGGACAAAAACAATAGCAATAAATAGAATCGAGGGGATGTACATCTCGTTAGCAAAATAAATAGGGTAATAAAAATATATACAAATGTGCGGATGAGCACAGTGCTGAGGGGAGGGGAAGTGGGGGGGGAGGAGCAGAGGGAAAGGGAGGGATGGATGGTCGACTGATAGAGAGGAGACCGGAAAATTCAAGGCTCAGCTCTCTCCAGGCTCTTCAGCCATTCTCTTCCTCTAGCTGGGTGCTCCCGAGCTCATTAATCCTTCCTAGGTGGGTCAAGGTGTTTCCTGAGAAGCTGCTTAAACTCTGGGTAGAAGCAATTTGGTTTCTCAGAGGAAAATTCCCAGAGAACCTCAATTGGTGAATCTATTCTTATCCATTGGGTGACAGTATTGCTCCATACACAGCAGGTTGATAAGTAGGCCCCGGTTACCTTTCTTTTCTGATGAGGGTATTTATTAAGCACTTATTTATCGGCCAAGGACTGTGCTAAACACGGGAGTTGATACAAGATGATCAGATCATTCACAGTCCTGGTCTCACACGGGGTTCACCGTCTAAATAGTAGGGAGAACAGATATTGAATCCACATTTTACAGAGGAGGTAACAGACACAGAGAAGTGAAGCGACTCGCCCAAAGTCACACAGCAGGCAAGTGGTGGAGTTGGGACTAGAACCCAGGTCCCCTGATTCCTAGTCCTGGGCTCTTTCCATTAGGTCGCGCTGAGTTCCAAGATGTCTTCTTAAAATGTTCTCTAGCTGTGGTAGAGTACTGTAAAGGTTACCTCACTTACTGAATGCAGTACGATTCTCTAAGTCCATCTGGGGGAAATGAAGGCATGGAAATGAGAGGCAGTGTGGCCTAGAGGAAAGAGCATGGGCCTTGAAGTAAGAAGCCGTGGGTTCCAGACCCAACTCTCCTACCGGACTGCTGGGTGACCTCGGACAAGCGCCTCAGTTTCCTCCTCTATAAAATCGGGATAAGGTATTTGCTCTCAGATAGTCGCATCAAACGGAAACCACTTACTATCGGCTTTAAAGCACTCGGCTCTCCCTGTTCTACCTTACCTCCGTGATCTCCTACTACCACCCAGCCTGCAAACTTCGCTCTCCAACACAAACCTACTCATTATATCTCTATCTCGACTTTCTTGCCATTGACCCCTTCATCATCATCATCATCATCATCAATGGTATTTATCGGGCACTTACGTGTTCAGAGCACAATACAACGGAGTTGGCAGACATGTTCCTTGCCCACATCCTCCCTCTGGCCTGGAAGTGAGGTCCATTTGTTACTCAGGCAGAAGTGTGCCTTTCTTAGAGGCACTTTGATACCCATGCCCAGCCCCACAGCAACTTCTACAGAAAATAATAATAATACTTTCTAATTGCTTACAATGTGCCAAGCCCTGTACTAAGCAGTGGGGTGGATACAAGATAATGAGGGCAGATAAAGCCCCTGTTCTACATGAGGCTCACACTTAACCAGGAGGGAATAGGATTTAATCCCCATTTTAGGGAAGAGGAAATTAAAGCTTCCTGTCTTACTGTGTACCAAGGACTGCACTGAGCACTGGGATTAGCTACAAAATGATCAGATTGGACTCAATTCCTACCCCACATGAAATAATCGGCCTTTTATCTCTATTTTACAGGGGAGGGAACTGAGGCACAGTTTTTTTTATAGTATTTGTTAAGCGCTTACTATGTCCCAGGCACTGTACTAAGCACTGGGGTAAATACAAGCTAATTAGGTTGGTTACATCCCACGTCCCACATGGTGGCTCACAGTATTTATCCCCATTTTACAGATGAGGTAACAGAGCGGGATTGGAACCCAGGTCTTTCCGACTACCGGGCTCGTGCTCTATCTACTAGGCACACTGCTTATGAGCTATAAAGTGGCTAGCTCAAGGGCATACACGGCAAACAAGTGGCAGAACCGAAATTAGAACCCAGGTCCCTTCAAGGGCAGTCCCATGCTCTTCTGCGATACCACAATGCCAGAAGCAAGACATATATTGCCTCTTCTCAAAAAGTAAACAATCAGTACTCAATCCTTTGGGATCACAGAGTAATGCAACGATGTCATAAGCACCATTTGGGGGGATTCTGGGCTAAATAAATTACAAATCTCAAGGCGAAATATCCTATCTGTGTGACCTCCACTTCCTTCATATACGATAGACCACCACTCTCCCCACCTTCAAAGCCTTACTGAAATCACATCTTTCCCAAGAATTCTTCCCAAACTTAGCCCTCGTTTTCCCTACTCCTTCTCCCCTCTACCTCATCTGTACCCTTTAAGCACTTGATATTCACCCCACCCTCGGCCTCACAGAACTTACATACATATCCATAATTTACTTTAATATTTATCTTTCCCTGTGGACTGTAAGCACCTTGCCGACAGGGAATGAATCTGCCAACTCTCAAGTGCTTAGTATAGTGATCTACACAAGTTAAATGATCAATAAATACCATCGATTGATACTGAATAGCAAAAAAAAATCACTGTAGCAGATCCTCCTATCAGCTGGTTAACAAGCCAGATGTCATTAACATCCTTTCTATGCAGGCAAAAGCTGAGACATCTTAACTATCATTAGGCATGTCCCACGAGTGACCCTAGGCAACTCCTCTGTTCCTCTCTGTTCCTTAGTTTCTTCCTCTGTGAAATGAGTACACTGTCACCTGGTGAGCTTCAGCAAGTGCTCTGGGGGCTTCAGATAAAAGAAAATGTTCAGGTTATTATTAAACGTAGCTCAACATAGACCTTCTGAAGCCTACAAGCCATTTTCTCATTTTTACCATTTCCTCGTGTGTGATATTTATCTTTGAAAGACAGGAGGTAAAGCTTATCAGATTGGAATTTTGTTCACATAGAGCTCTCTTCCTCAGGGCTTTGAAAAGGCTCAAATCATCTGTCTGGTGGAAGCAGTTCCTCAGCATTGTTGGATTATCTGTTTTGTAGCTCTGCCCAACTAGGACTCTGGATCACTTTACCCCTCGTGGCAAGCCGCTCTTTGCATCAAAGTGGTCGTTCCTTCGCCCCCTCGCCCCCCCACAAATTCTACTGAAGGGACATTGGAGAGGGAAGCTTACTTTATAGGAGGGCAGTGACAAATTAAATTTCGTTGCTTGGGGACTTTCATTTTGCTCACTCTCTGAACCGTCTTGCATTTTACCTTGCCCCATTAGGTTACTGAAGGTTTGGGTACTGGCTTCAACACATTCAGCCGATCGGGAAAACAAATGCTCAGTGGAAGGGCTGACCGTGAATGATCGACCTTTCACGTCAGGAAAATTGGAAATGCAAGTGGAAGGGGCAGAATGCTGAGCCACAGCTGTTGGGTTAACCAGCCGGGAACAGGGTGAAAAATGGCCACAAAACACATTTCATTGCTCTGGGCAGTCAGACTGCCCTGGGCATATTTCCCAAGTATAAATGTCAGCCATGACGGAGTGGCCCATAGTCTGCTGGGCTTCAGCAAACCTCCGTAATGGCCCGAGCTCAAGAGCGAGAGTAGGAGAAACTATTATCCTGTTGGGAGGTCTCCTCTAAGTCACCTTTAGGAAACCAACCTTCTGTCTCCTTCGCTTAGTCCCTTATCCTGCTCACCCCCTCCACAGTGGCTTCCTTTGTATTAGTTCTGTTCCTCACGGAGGTAGATTCAAGTTAATCAGGTTGGACGCAGTCCCTGTCCCGCTTGGGCGCCATAGTCTTAATCCCCATTTTCAGATGAGGTCACTGAGGCCCAGAGAAGTGAAGTGACTTGCCTAAAGTCATGCAACAAACAAGTAGTGGAGCTGGGATTAGAACCTTCTGACTCCCAGGCTTGTGCTCTAACCACTAAACCATGCTGTCAGTATGGGGCATTGAGAGACACAGTGTGGCCTAGTGGAAGGAGGATGGGCTTGGGGATCAGAGGACCTGGGTTCTAATCCTGTCTCTGTTACTGACCTGCTTTGTGATCTTGAGCAAATGATTTAATATCTCTATACTTCAGTTTCCTCATCTGGAAAATGGGGATTTAATCCTTGTTTTCCCTCCCACTTGGATTGACCTGGCATGTAGTAAGTGTTTAGCCAATGTGATTATCATCGTCATCATCATCAGATAGTTGGGTTTTCAGCAGGTCTGTCTCCTCTCTGGATTGGATACAGCACTGGATCATTTTATGTCCAGTGGTTTTAATTCTATGGCACCTAGTAATCACTTAAATGCCATTAAAAATTATATGGAGTAGATCAGTTCTACTTGGTCACTGGCAGCTACAGGGCCTCAGACAAGCAACCGTGGGTTGTTCGGTTTTCTTCTCTCTAGCTTCCCCGCACTTCGGCTCAGAGATCCCTTTCTGCTTCTCAGGAGATGCAGGAGTTTGTTCTGAGAAGATTGGAAGCAGAGTCACCCGCAGTGGGTTGGGGGTGGATTCACCAGATCTGCCTACCAGGGGCTTTGTCTCAGTTCAGTGGGGTGGTGAGAAAGGGAGGCGCTAGGAACTTGTGAGGCGAGGAGCTGGGGAAGAGGCGAGTCAATTGTGGCTCCAAATCCTCAAAAGCTGCGTTTTCCTTCGCTGGACCTTAAAGATGTAGGCATCTGAAGGTCAGCCAGAATGAATACTCCTCGTGGGAAGAATGGCTGCTACTCGGGCATTAGGTTTTCCTATAGTTGGAGTCATTTCAAACGAGAAATGCAAATATCAACCTATAAGGGTCTAATTTCTGAGAAGCTGAATTGAATTACCGATTGGAATAAGCAGCATCTGGCTAGCACTCGATTTAATTCAGTCTGTCAGAGCATGTTTTAGTGTTCCACGCTGGAGACAGCCAGACAGAGACCAATGGGGTGTGTTCCATAAATCGAATTGGCCGATGTCTAATTGAGCTCTTGACTACATCAAGTATTTGCTTTCCCAGACCCTCCTCTTGCCTAAATTCTATATTTGGCTGAGGGTAAACATATTTCCTGGAGATTAGGAAAAGAATGAGGAATTTAAGGAGCCGACTTAATTTCAGTTGTTACGCTGTTTTGAAAAAAACCGAAGAACAAACTCCTAGAGTCTTGAATGGACACATACTGACTCTCGGGATAATTGCTAGTATTATTATAATGATTGTTATGGTAATGCTTAGATTTCGTTAGTGTTTTGCATTCAAAACCTCATTCATCTTTGCAATACTCCAGTGGGGGACAGTTGCCTCTTGAGGGTAAGTACTCTTATTTCCGGTCCAGAGGCATCAAAAGGTTAAGTGAAATGTTTAAGGTCACACAATAAGTCAGGGGCAGAGCAGAGATCAGACCCCTATTATTAGACCTCAATACAGCGTCTTGGACTCTGCATAGTACAGCATTATTTTATAGGTCAAAAGAAATTACCAAATCCTCAAGCCTGAACGTTCTTAAATAAATAAGACCATTTTGTTCCAGCTTTCATCAAAGAGGTAAAATTGAGAGCTGCAGTGTGGGCTGACTAAAATGGGAGAATCCATTTTTCTTGCAGCAACTGAAATGCAAGAGAGCAATTAATCAGTGGTATTTGCTGAGCGCTTACTGTGTGCCAAGCACTATACTAGACTCTTGGGAGAGAAAAATTCAGTAGAGTTAGACACATTCCCTGCCCATCCAAACTTAAAATGGTGAAGTAATAGTATTAAGCGCTTACTGTGTGAAGAGCACTGCACTAAAAGCTGGGAGAGAATACACACAGTGGGAATTGAACTCGGCCCCCTGTCCTTTGGGGGCTCACAATCTATGATGATTGAGCCCCGTACCCATAATCCTGGCTACTGGCGGAATCCAGAAAAGAACAGGGTGCATTTGAGAAAACAATCCACCTCTCAATGCTGAAATACTCCCAACTATTTCAAATAGGTCTTAATTAATCCTGTACTTCAATCTTGGGCCTCCGCTACTATGCATTTGACTCCACTGTCGACTACACCAAAGAAAGTTTTGTGCTCACACTTTTCTATGGTATTTGTTAAGCTCTTACTCTGTGCCAGGCACTGTACTAAGCACTGGAGTAGATTCAAGCTAATCAGATTGGACACAGTCCTTGTCCCACATGAAGCTCACAGTTTTAATTGCCATTTTACAGATGAGGTAACTGAAGCAAAGAGAAGGCAAATGACTGGACCAAGGTCACCCAGCAGACAAGTGGATGAACTCGAGAACCAACATGGCCTAGTGGAAAGAGCACGGGCCTGGGAGTCAGAAGGTCATGGGTTCTCATCCCGTCTCCACCACTTGTCTCCTGCATGACCTTGGACAAATCCCTTCACTTCTCTGGACCTCAGTTACCTCATCTGGAAAATGGGGATTGAGACTGTGAGCCCCACATGGGACAGGGACTGTGTCCAACTAGCTTTTCTTATATCCACCCCGGCACTTAGTAAAATGCCTGGCACATAGTAAGTGCTTAAAAAATACCGTTATAAAAATTTGGCGGAGCTGGGATTAAAACCCAGGTCCTTCTGACTCCCAGGTCTGTGCTCTAGCCACTCGACCGAGCTGCTTCTATATACCTGTGTTATATGCCTGAATAATCCTAACAAACTGTGGTTAGTTATTCTAGATCATCAGAGGAGTTTTTATTGTTTTTTCTTGGGTTAACCCCACAGTTATTTCTCTAGGAAGTAGAAGGGTTTGATAACCGGAGCTTATTGGGCACTCAGCTCAGGCGTCCAGTAGGTGGTACTAGAAGCCGGACCCTGAGGGGTAGCTGGACGCCCTTGAGGAGGAGGATAATGTGGAAGGAGGAGCCAGGAGAAGCTGCCTTCATTCCACTCATCCCGAAGGGCCTCATACAAGACCGTAAGCTCGTTGCAGGCAGGGAATAGCACCGTTTATTGTTGCATTGTTCCTTCCCAAGCTCTTAGTACAGTGCTCTGAAGGCAGTAAGCGCTCACTAAACACGATTGAATGAAACTGATTGAATGAACCCAGGTCTCCTGACTCCCAGGCCTATCTTCTTTCCATTGGATTGCTACTTCCCACTGGAGAGGTAACTGGGGTATATATTCTATAGGCAAAATTCCACCACGAACAGGGGTGGATTAATCCAGGGATTTTGGGTTGGTGGCCCATGGCCCCAGATTTTGATGACTTGCCCAAGTCTGCTGTGTGACCTTGGGCAAGTCACTTAACTTCTTTGTGCCTCAGTTACCTCATCTGTAAAAAGGGAATTAAGACTGTGAGCCCCATATGGGACATGAACTTCACCCAACCTGACTAGCCTGTATCTAGCCCAGTACTTAGTACAATGCCTGGCACCTAGTATGTGCTTAACAGATACCATGAATGTTGGAGAGAGGTTCCTTGATTGAAGCCAATTAGTGCTAGAGTGGAAGTAAAAGAACTTTGATTTTCCATAGCCTCCTCCTCCCGCTCCCTATGCCCTGCTCTCAGCCCTTCACAGAGATTTTTCTGTTCCAAAAAGCCCAACCTCCCAATCTGGCTGTGGGACGCCAGCACTGTGACCCGGAGAGATTTCCAGCATAGCCTGGTGGCAAGAATATGGGACTGGGAATCTGGGGACCTGAATTCTCATCCCAATTCCGCCACTTGCCTGCTATGTGACCTTGGACGTGTCACCTAACCTCTGTGAGTCTCAGTTTCCTCATTTGTAAAAGGGGGGATTCAATACCTGTCCTTCTTCCCCCTTAGGCTGTAGCCCCACGAGAGACATGGACTGTTGTCTGACCTGATTGTATCTACTCTAACATTTAGTACAATGCTTGGCACATAGTAAGCCAATCAGTGAATATCACAATTAATTGAAAATGCTTGGGTGGATCTGTTTATGTTAGATTTAGAAAAGGACTTCCACATTTTGGGGGAAAGGGAGAGCAAGCAACCCTAACAACTGAGCTAACAACCGAGAAGCAGTATGGCCTAGTGGATAGAGCATGGGCCTGGGAGTCAGAAGGAACTGGGTTCTAGTCCCAGCTCTGCCACTTGTCTGCTGTGAGACCTTGAGCAATTCACTTAACTTCTCTGCGCCTCAGTCACCTCAAATGTAAAATGTGGATTAAATTCTACTCCCTCCTGCTTAGCTTGTGTGCTCCATGTGGGACAGGAACTGTGTCCAACCTGATAAAACTTATATCTACCCCAGCACTTAGAACAATGTGGCCTAGTGTGTAGAGCACAGGCGTGGGGGTCAGAAGGACTGGATTCTAATCCTGGCTCCTTCACTTGCCTGCTGTGGGACTTTGGGCAAGTCACTTAATTTCTCTTTGCCTCAGTTACCTTGTCTGTAAAATGGGGATAAGGTCTGTGAGCCCCATATGTGACAAGGACTGTGTCCAACCTGATTACATTGTATGTTCCCCAGCATTTGTGCCTGGCACAAAGTAAGTGCTTAACAAATACCATTTAAAAAAACAACAAAAAAGAGTAGTACATAGTAAGCACTTAACAAATATCACATAAAAAAAGTGAAAGGCATGATCCTCACCCCCAAGGAGTTTACAATCTCACAGGGGAGCCCCAGACACTGAGTAAATTACCAGTGGGAAAGAATAAACCCCTAAAGAGTAAATTGATATATTCAAAAGTGTTATGAGTGCCTGCTAAACAATACAGCTTGTGGGGAAGGTAGTTAACCGAGGAGGTGGGATTTTCAGGAGTAGTTTGAAGTTGGTTCAAGCTTTGGACTGGTGGGATTGAAGGGGAGGGAGCAGGAGGAAGTCAGTCAGTCGTATTAATGAGCATTTACAGTGTGCAGAACACTGTAATAAGCGCTTGGGAGAATACAATATAACAATAAACAGACACGTTCCCTGACCACAACGAGTTTACAGTGTAGAGGGGCCTAAAAGGCTGGGATGGGGTGAGGCAAAAATCATCCTCTTTGTGCTAGATGGGGCCACTGGTATCCCATCCAATTCTTGTGGGAAAGTCAGATGGCACAAGCTCTGGGCCTGTCCTCACTCCACTGTGATCGGCTCTTTCTCTAATCCACTTAGTGCAAATTAAGTATTTTCTATAGCTATAAAAATGGAAGTTCCCCTCTGAGTGAATGCCAATGAAACTTTAATGGAGTAATGGATCCGTTTTATGGACTTCAGACTCACTCAGAGAGGAGGGTGTGAGTCTTTGTTCTTCCTACTTCAAAGCTATGTCTTAGCCACTCTTCTCTAGGAGTCGGGAGGATGAGTGACACCCAGTTTACATACAGATAACTGCATGGGTCTGGAAAGGATCAGAATTCCTAGGGTCTGGAACATTCCCAGACATTGGGGGGTAGGGGGGGTGGTAATGCACTGGAAGATAGTTTGAAACTCTTTGGAGCCCATGCACTGGTAACATAGATGCCTTCTAACATACGGACTCCATTTGTTGACACCAAATGGAGACTGGTAAGGTTAAAAGCAGCATCCACTGCACCTCTAGCTTTAGGGTTCACTGCAAAACGAGGATTCTCTTTTGTGTTGGAGTAGTCATGGCTTTTCTACTCCCTTTGGCATGGTCAGGGAAACCCACTGATACAAAAGTTCTAACCTGGCGCATTCCTTCCACGGCTCTTGGGAAGTTGCGTGGCCTGGTGGAAAGAGCCCAGGCTAAGGAATCAGAGGACCCGGCTTCTAATCCTCACTCTGGCACTTGCCTGCTGGATGATGTTGGGAAAGTCACATCACTTCACTCCTCGAGCGAGTTGTCTACAGCTGCCGTCTCAAGGTCCTCTCTCCCGGGTCCCTCCTCGTCCCTCTGCAATATAGCTTCGCTCCCCTTTCTCCACGGTGTCCACCCTCTGAAAGGTCACAGATGATCTCCTTCTTGCCCAATCCAATGGCCTCTGCTCCATTCTAATCCTCCTTGATCTCTCAGCTGCCTTCGACACTGCGGACCACCCCCTTCTCTTCGAAACATTATCCATCCTCGGCTTCACTGACACTGCCCTATCCTGGTTCTCCTTCCATCTCTCTGGCCACTCATTCTCATTCTGTTCTGTGGGCTCCTCCTCTTATCTCCCATCCCCTAACTGTGGGAGTCCTCAAGGTTCCGTCCTGGGTCCCCTTCAATTCTCCATCTACACCCACTCCCTTGGAAAACTCATTCGCTCCCATGGCTTCAACCACTACCTCTGTGCAGATGATTCCCAAATCTACATCTCCACCCCTGATCTCTCTCCCTCTCTGCAGTCTGAATTCTCATCCCAATTACTGCAGTCTCGCATTTCCTCCTGTTTTTAAGACATTTCTACTTGGATGGTCCTGTCGCCGCCTCAAAACTTAACGTGTTCGAGACAGATCTTCCCATCCAATCCCTGTCCTCCTCTGACTTTCCCATCACTGTAGAACACCACCACCATCCTTCCTGTCTCCCAAGCCCATAACCTTGGTTTTATTCTTGACTCCTCTCTCTCATTCAATCCACATATTCCATCTATCGGTTCCATTTAATCACTGAATCCTGTCAGTTCAACCTTCACAAAACTGCTAAAATCCACTCTTTCCTCTCCATCAAAACTGCTACCGTGTTAATCCAAGCGTTTATCCAATCCCGCATTGATTACCCCATCAGCCTCCTTGCTGACCTCTCTGCCTCCCGGCTCTAGTCCCGGCTCTGCCGCTTGTCTGCTGTGTGACCTTGGGCAAGTCACTTCACTTCTCTGTGTCTCATTTACCGCCCCTGTAGAGGGAGAGTTAAGACCGTGAGCCCCAGGTGGGACAAGATGATTACGCGATATCTACCCCGGTGCTTAGAACAGTGCTTGACACACAATAAGCACTTAACAAATATCATAATTATCATTCTTTTTATTATCCCTCCCTCTTATTATCTTTTACTTTTCACTTGTGCTCAGGACAACGCTTGGCACCTAGTGAGCAACTAACAGATATTATTGTTATTGTTTTATCGTAATTATCATTTTTATCATCATTTTTATTAATATCCATTTTATACGGGGAACCATCCAGCTTACAACTAGACTGAGCAGTATGAAACCAGATGAATAGCCATCTCATGCATTCATTCATTCAATAGTATTTATTCATTCAATAGTATTTATTGAGCGCTTACTATGTGCAGAGCACTGTACTAAGCGCTTGGAATGTACATATCGGTAACAGATAGAGACAGTCCCTGCCCTTTGATGGGCTTACAGTCTAGTATTGAGCGCTTACTATGTGCAGAGCACTGTACTAAGCGCTTGGAATGTACAAATCAGCAACAGATAGAGACAGTCCCTCCCCATTGACGGGCTTACGGTCTAATCGGGGAAGACAGACCAGCACTGACCTGAACCTACCCAAATAACAGCTACCTCCTAATTCCTCAGGGGCCACCAAACAGAGGGGCAGCTTCCCCCAACATTCCTGACACCTCAAGCGAAAGGAACTGTACATACAGGCAAAGGAAAGCCTGTCTGCCTAATTTATGACCAACGAGTAACTGGGCAGCAGAAAATTGGGTTGATGATAGGGAAAAAAGGAAGGGATCGATTGAGTAGAAGCTTAAAGAAAATGCATTTTAGACAGCATCGCCAGTGGCAACAGGTCCTAGTGGAAAGAGCATGGGGACTGGGAGTCACGAGACCTGAGTTCTAGTCCCAACTCTGCTGTGTGACCTTGGGCAAGTCACTTAACCTCTCTAACCCTCAGTTTCTTCATCTGTAAAATGGGGATAAGAATCCTGTTTGCCTATCTGTTAGAATGTGAATCATTTTGGGACAGGGACTGTGCCCGATCTGACTTTCTTGGATCTACCCCAGGCTTAGCATATAGTAAGCACTTAATACCCTAACGATAAAGGAATAGTAATCATTCCTCCAGGTTACTCTCAATAAGATATTGGCTCTGTTAAGAGACTCTACATTCCTGGCTTCTCATAAGCCCGTAGCTAAAAACACGAATAGAAAACTCATTTGAGTCCCTTCGTCATTCAAAAAGGAGCATAATTTAAGTTTAACTGATTTTTCCAGCTTGGTCTTTTGTTCTTTGAAGAACTTTCTTAGAAAGCCATTGTCAGTCAGTGGTATTTACTGAGCGCTTACTGTGTGCAGACCACCGTACTACGTGCTTGGGAGAGTCAAAAACAGTAGAGTTGATAGACACATTCCTTTCCCACGACTGTCCATATCTATTAGTTTCAGGATTCCGTCAGGCTCTTTAATTCTATCTTCCCCTACTTCACGAAGCAGTGATGGTTTCGAAGCACAGTCCCATACTTTTCCTAAATCAGCTCCTTAAACTTTAATATTATTTTATAATTGCAGTGAGTCTGTGGGAATATGAATTATAGTACAGTAATTCATGCTTAGAGCTTTCAACACTTGGCTTTCAGCTTCGTGTCCAGTGCTACACCGGGGCAAGAATTATGACACCTTAATTTTCACCCCGTCAATTCTTATTACCCAACGAACGCGCATTTACACGATTAACTGTTTAGAGGCATCTGTGATGGATGTCTGTGAGCAGACCCCCGTGAATTTAATAATGATAACCACCTGGACAGGCCCACCCCAAGGGAAATAAGCTGAGGGCCTTGAAAGTGAGCTAACATGGTTTTCACGTCTCCAGCTTCCAATCTGAGCAAATCCAAAATTGAATTCACACATTTTAATCTAGATAACAGGATCCAACAAGTGAGTGGAAGAGGCGAGGTTCCGAATCCAATTCTTGACTTAATGGAGCCCTGAACTGAAGGTTATGGGCTCAGTGTACATTAACGTCACTTTCTCCATCTGGCATGTCTGTGTGTTCTGGGCAGAGCTGTTTCTTCGCAGACTAATTGCGACCTGCGTATTCTTTCCCAGCGCTTAGAACAGTGGTCTCTAACCAATAAGCACTTTATAAATACTCTTATTACTATCTCATTTGCCATTTGATGTTGACTCTCCTCCAACCCTCTAGACTGTTAGCTCACTGTGGGCAGGGAATGTTGTATTGAACTCTCCCAAGTGCTTAGTACAGTGCTTTGCACACAGTAAGCATTCAATAAATGCAACTAAATGAATGAATGAACCAGTATACAACTAACACAGTCAGCTGGTGGTTCAACACTACCTTGGCATCTAGAACGGTGCCCTTAATTGTCTGACTTCCATAACTGTGGCAAAGCAGTTTTTTTAATGGCATTTGTTAAGTGCTCACTCTGTGCCAGGCACTGTACTAAACACTGAGGTAGATACAAATTAATCAGGTCAGACACAGTCCACGTCCCACATGAGGTTCTAGGTTTTAATTCCCATTTTACAGACGAGGTAACTGAGGCCCAGAGTAGTGAAGTCACTTGCTCAAGGTCACACAGCAGAAAAGTGGCGGAGCTGGGATTAAAGCCCAGGTCCTTCTGGCTCCAAGGCCGGTGCTCTACCCACTAGGCCATGCAACTTCTCATTGCTACAATCTATCAGTGGTATTTCTTGAGCATTCGCAGGGCACAAAACACTGTATTTTATTTATTCAATCGTATTTATTGAGCGCTTACTGTGTGCAGAGCACTGTACTAAGCACGAGGGAGAGTACAATACAGTAGAGTTGGCAGACCTGATCCCTGCCTTCAAGGAGTTTACCGTTTAGTCAGGGATACCCCTGACTCTTCAAAAACTGACTCAACTAATCGGAAGTTTTGACTACAAGATATACTGTATTCCTTTCCTAGAAAACTGGCTAGTCCTGGCTACCTGTGAGTACTACCTGTGAGAAGCAGCATGGCTCAGTGGAAAGAGCCGGGGCTTGGGAGTCAGAGGTCACGGGTTCGAACCCCGGCTCTGCCACTCGTCAGCTGTGTGACTGTGGGCAAGTCACTTAACTTCTCTGTGCCTCGGTTACCTTATCTGTAAAATGGGGACTAACTGTGAGCCTCACGTGGGACAACCCGATTAGCCTGTGTCTACCCCAGCGCTTAGAACAGTGTTCTGCACATAGTAAGCGCTTAACGAATACCAAAATTATTATTATTACTCAGTAATCATAAGACCCAATACCCACAGCACCTATTAATAATAGTGTTGTTAAGCATTTACTATGTGCCAGGCACCGTTCACTCATTCAGTTGTATTTATTGAGCACTTAGTGTGTACTAAGTGCTTGGAACCGTGGCTCAGTGGAAAGAGCACGGGCTTTGGAGTCAGAGGTCATGGGTTCGAATTCCGGCTCTCCCACTTGTCAGCTGTGTGACTGTGGGCAAGTCAGTTCACTTCTCGGTGCCTCAGTTACCTCATCTGTAAAATGGGGATGAAGACTGTGAGCCCCACGTGGGACAACCTGATTCCCCTGTGTCTACCCCAGCGCTTAGAACAGTGCTCTGCACGTAGTAAGCGCTTAACAAATACTAACATTATTATTATTATTACAGTTGTTTGTACACCGTTCTAAGCACTGAGGTGGATACCAGTAAATCAGAAGCAGCGTGGCTCAGTGGAAAGAGCCCGGGCTTTGGAGTCAGGGCTCATGAGTTCGAATCCCAGCTCTGCCACTTGTCGGCTGTGTGACTGTGGGCAAGTCATTTAACTTCTCTGTGCCTCAGTTCCCTCATCTGTAAAATGGGGATGAAGACTGTGAGCCCCACGTGGGACAACCTGATTCCCCTATGTCTACCCCAGTGCTTAGAACAGTGCTCGGCACATAGTAAGCGCTTAACAAATACCAACATTATTATTAAATCATATGGGACACGGTTCCTGTCCCACATGGGGCTCACTGTCTCAATCCCCATTTTACAGATGAGACACCTGAGGTCCAGAGAAATGAAGTGAGTCACCCAGGGTCACACAGCAGACAAGTGGCAGAGTCAGGATTAGAACCCACAATCTTCTGACTTTCAGGCCCGTGCTCTAGCCACTAGGCCATGTTGTTTCTCGAGCAGCTGCTGCCCCCATCTGGATGACCCAGTTGTCTGAACCAGACCCGGGACCCAAGAAGAGCTCAATCAATTTCACTGATTGATTAAGAAGGAGAAGAATGAAACCTTCAGTGGATTGAATAAGCTGCATCTGAGCAGGAGACAAAAAGATGTGGTATTGTTGGCTAAGAGTAAATCTACCTGAAATGGAGCAAGGGACACACGGACGAGTCCCCTCGGAGGAAAAAAGGATTAAAAACACATGACCATCTTTTATCCAGATGTCAAGTGGCAAAAAGACTTCTGCGGGGCTTGGAGGAGCGAGAGTGGGGGACATTAATTGACGAGAAAAAAAACTCAGGAGGACTTTAAAACCGAGCAATGGGAATTGCAGTCAAGGCTCGCTTTGGCGGGGAGGAGGCAATACTTTATGGGAGAACCAGAATGAGGAGGTTCATAGAGGGAGGCCCATGGATGGATATGAAGTAAATCAATCATTCAAGCAATCAGTGGTATTTATTTAGTGTTTAATTGTGTGCAGATCCCTATATTAAGCACTTGGGAGAATACAGCAGAGTTGTCAAACACATTTGCTCTCCACAAGTTTAGGAGAGGAGACAGACATTAAATTACAGATATGTACGTAAGTGCTGTGTGGGACTTAGGGTGGGGTGAATATCAAGTGCTTCAAGGATACAGATCCAAGTGCAGAAATGACACAGACAGGCAAGGGAGGAGGAGAATTGAGGGCTTAGTCAGGGAAGGCCTTGTGAAGGAGGTATGATTTTAATAAAGCTTTGAAGGTGGGGAGAGTAATGGTCTGTCGTATATGAAGGGGGAGGAAGTTCCAGGCTGGAGAGAGGAAGGGGGAGAATGGCAAGTTGACTGACAGGAGAAATAAAGGAGTACTGTTCAGGTTTTTAAGAGTTTACTAATGAAATTTTGTTTGGGTGAGCTTCTTTTAAGAGAAAAATTTTATAAAACCAAATAAAACAAAACCAAAAAAAACCCTTCTGTTCTCCATGTCACCAACCACCAGCATCTTGAGCAACCTAGCAGCCAGCAAACAATTCTAAGGAAGATTGGGATGGTGACTTTGGGAATGAGAGTCAGGAGACTGGATTCTGGACCCAACTCACCATTGGTCCATTATGTCAATTTTGGACAAGTCATTCAACCCCTCTGTGCTTTAGTTTCCTGATCTGCAAAATGGGGATAAGCTACTTGCTGTCCCTACCTCTTGGACTGTATCAACTGCATTAATTGAGCACTTACTGTGTGCAGAGCACTGTACTAAGCATTTGGGAGAGTACAATATAACAATATAACAGATACATTCCCTGCCCACACAAGCTTACAGTGCAGAGGGGAGGCAGACATTGATATCAATAAATAAATTATAGATATGTACATAAATGCTATGGGGCTGAGAATGGGGTGAATAAAAGGAGCAAATCAAGAGATGCAGAAGGGAGACTGAGAAAAGGAAATGAAGACTTAGTCAGAGAAGGCCTCTTGGAGGAGATTTGCTTTCATTAAGACTTTGAAACATGGGAGAGTAATTGTCAGATATGAGGAGACGGTAAGCCCCAAGCAGGACTGGAATAATATTATATTTACACGAATGTATAGCATACACTAAGCACTTAAAATATATCATTTAGAGAGAAGAGAGGCTACAGTATGATAATAATAATTTGGGGATTTATTAAGGGCTTATTACATGCCAAGCACTATACTGAGCAGTGAGGTAGACACACGGTAATCAGGTTGGACATAGCCCAAGTCCCACATGGGAGCCACTGTCTAAGCAGATGGGAGATCAGATGTTGAATCTCCATTCTATAAATGAGGAAACTGAGGCCTGGATAATTTAAATAACTTGCCCAAGGTCACACACAAGTCAAATGACAGATACAGGATTAGAAGCCACATCCTTCAACTCCCAGGTCTGTTGCTCTAACCGTAAGGCCATGCTGCTTTTCCACAGTCGAAGGAACATCAAATTGAGAAGGCTTTCCCTTCGTTTCCCTGGGGTTGAGAAAGCCAAATACACAGTCACATCTGGAATCTCAATATGTCCTTGTCTCCTTCCTGCATTTTGGACAATCCCCCTGGGCAACCGGAACACTTTAATGTAGGACCTCTAACCAGTATTTGGTGATCCAAATTGCAATTTGGCCCCACGTCTTCAAACCTCAGGATACCCCAAATCCAAGCAGCGTGGCTTAGTGAAAAGAACCCAGGCTTGGGAGTCAGAGGTCATGGGTTCTAATCCCGGCTCTGCCACTTATCAGGTGGGTGACTTTAGGCAAGTCACTTGACTTCTCTGTGCCTCAGTTACCTCATCTGTAAAACGGGGATTAAGACTGTGAGCCCCGCATGGAGCAACCTGATAACCTCGGATCTACCTCAGCAGTTAGAACAGTGCTTGGCACTTGGGAAGCGCTTAACAAATACCATCATTATCAGAGCTTAGAACAGTGCTTGGTACATAGTAAGTGCTTAACAAATACCATCATTATTATTATTATTATTACCACCCTGCAGCACTGCCCAGAGCATCTTGTCTTGTTTTATGCCATCCGGTCATCTATGACCCATAGTTACCCCATGGACACACCTCTTTCGGAACAACCCACCTCCATCTGCAATCATTCCGGTAGTGTATCCATAGAGTTTTCTTGCTAAAAATATGAAAGCGGTTTACCACTGTCCCCTTCCACAAGTAAACTTAAGTCTCCACCCTCAACTCTCTCCCATGCTGCTGCTGCCCAGCACAAGTGGGTTTTGACTTGTAGCAGATTGCCTTCCACTCACCAGCCACTGGCTAAACTAGGAATGGAATGGATATACCTCTGCTTGACTCTCCCTCCCATCGTCGAGACCGGTAGAATACTTGAAACTCTCCAGGAGCAACCCTGAGAGCGACATCGGGCTAACCTAAGTGTGCCAGGGTGGATGGAGGAGCCCTGGATCAGTTGTGTTTGCAGGAGAGAACCTGCATCTCTAATGAATCAAAGCTTTTAACACTCTAATTTGCTCCTAGCACGTTTTCCTGATCAAGTTCACCATAGCTTTTTGAAACCTTAGAGTATTTTCTTCAGACTTCTCCAGAACCACAAGCTACAACCTGGTGGCATAAATGACAAATTCTTGTCATAACGCCTAATCAGCTCCGGACCTCAGGGGCAGAAGAATGCAGGCAAAGAAAGAGATTTCCCCTGTCAAAAACAGTTACTATCCGGCGGGTTGCTGCGATGCAGGGCAGGCTAATAGCTGCTAACATCAGCCCATTGGACTCTGATTAAATAAATCGTGGGAGGAAGACAGCTGGAACTCATTAGCTACTAGCTAAGGAGAAATTCCTCTTTCCGGGGTTTACCTGGGAGGGATCGGGAGGTTTGAAGCAGCGTGGCTTAGTGGAAAGAGCACAGACCTGGAAGTCAGCAGATGTGGGTTCTGATTCTACCTCTGTTGTGTGACCTTGGGCACATTGCTTAACTTCTCTGTGCTTTAGTTACCTCATCTTTAAAATGGGGATTAAGACCATGCAGAAATGCAGTGGCTGCCAGTAAAAGTCTGCCCAAGCAAGTCCTTCAAGAAGTTGAAGTGGATTTAAAGGCAGTTAGACATTTGATCTGAAATAAATATTTCATGGTTTGCCTCCTCCTTTTCACAGAAATTGATAATAATACTAATTATCATTATTATCATTAAAGTAATAATTATCACAGACCTGGTTAGGAACTCACTATGTGTCAAGCACTGTTCGAAGCACTGGGGTAGATACAAGTCAATCAGGTTGGACAAAGTCTCTGTGCCACATGAGGCTCACAGTCTAAGTACTGAATTCCCATTTTACAGTTGAGGAAATTGAGGTCTAGAGAATCAATTAGTGATAGTGTGTTTACTGTGTGAAGAGCTCGTACTAAATGCTTAGGCAAGTACAATACAACAGAGTTGGTAGACAAGTTCCCTGCCCATAATGACCTTCACTGTAGAGCTGGAGGCTGTCATTAATATAAATAAATTGCAGATATGTACGTAAGCAATGTTTGAGCAGGGGGTGGGATGGATACCAAATACCTAGCATCACCTAGCAGGAATGTAGTAGAGCCAAAATTTGAATCCAGGTCCTCTCACTCCAGAGCCATGCTCTTTCCTCTAGACCATGCTCTTCTCTTTGATATTTCTTTTTTTAAATGTTTGTTAAGTACTTGCTCTGAGCCAGGCACTGAACTGAGCTAATCAGGTTGGTCCCCATCCCTGTCCCACATGGGTTCATAGTCTCTGTGACTCGGTGGAAAGAGCACGGGCTTGGGAGCCAGACGTCATGAGTTCGAATCCCAGCTCTGCCGCTTGTCAGCTGTGTGACTGTGGGCAAGTCACTTAACTTCTCTGTGTCTCAGTTACCTCATCTGTAAAATGGGGATTAAGACTGTGAGCCTCATGTGGGACAACCTGATTCCCCTGTATCTACCCCAGCGCTTAGAACAGTGCTCTGCACATAGTAAGCGCTTAACAAATGCCAACGTTATTATTAATCCTCATTTTACAGATGAGGCAACTGAGGCACAGAGAAGTGAACTGAACTGCCCAAGGTCACACAGCGGACAAATGGCAGAGCCGGGATTAGAACCCAGCTTCTTCTGACTCCCGGGCCCATACCCTATCCACTAGGCCATGCTGCTTCTCTAGGCCTGCTGATTCTCCTTCTTGTTGCTCCCTTGGAGTTACTGTGTGAATTTGTGGCAGGAGGGCATGGAGAATGGGTAGGAGTACATGTCACAAGTAATCAGGGACAATGGCAATTTTGCCCCGAAGAGGTCTTATGTTCACTTTACTCAGAGACTCTTGTTCCAGACATTGCTCTTTTTGATATACGGGAGTCATTGAGAGCATTTTGTGGGGGGGATACAAGCCTTTGCTGTCTGGGAGAGTGCTGCTAGATGGCCATGTCAAGAGCACAGCATCGAATCAGTCAGTCAACTGTATTCACTGAGAGCTTACTGTGTGCAGAGCACTGTCCTAAGTGCTTCTTGTCTTGTCTTATGCTGTTGAGTCGTCTCTGACCCCTAGCGACTCCGTGGACGCATCTATCCCAGAATGCCCCAATCTCCATCTGCAATCATTCTGGTAGTGTATCCGTAGAGTTTTCTTGGTAAAAATCTAGAAGTGGCTTACCGTTGTCTTCTTCCGCACAGTAAACTTGAATCTCCGCCCTCGACTCTCTCCCATACCGCTACTGCCCAGCACAGGGGAGTTTTGACTTGTAGCAGCTTGCTTTCCATTCACTAGCCACTGCCCAAGCTAAGAATGGAATGGGTATGTCCCTGCTTGACTCTCCCTCTCGTAGCTGAGACTGGTAGAGTACTGAAAACTCTCCAGATACCATCCTGAGAGGGTACTAAGCGCTTGAGAGAGTTTACTCCATCACTTAGAAAGTGCTTGATACAGAGTGAGCGTTTAACAAATATTATCATCATCATCATGTGGGACAGGGACTGTCCTACCTGATTATCTTGTATCTATTCCGGGAAATACTATGGTGCCTGGTGCATAGTAAGAGCTTACCAAATACCACAATTATTATTATTATTAATTAGAACACCCCTTGGCACATAACAAGCACTGAGCTAATTCCACAATCATCACTGCAGACAGGATGGTCTGTGGTGGCTTTTGCGGTTGGCGGGCATGCGACGGCAGACACGTGATGGCACCTGGTGTTACAGCAGCCTGACAGCATAGTGAACACTTTGTGGGAGCCTGCCTAAACCTAGAGCGTTTCTCCAGGGGGACCCCCCCACCACTCCTCACTCCCCCTTCCCGGATCCCAGCGAACCCAAGTGCCGCTTCCGAGCTGTGGGACTTGGCGAAAGGATCCGATGCAGGAAGCGACCGGGCATTTAAAATAAAACTACTGGGCTCGACGTCACCCGGTTTTATATTGATATCGGACCGGCTGAAAAATGACTGTGGGTGAAGCAACTTGGTCCAAAACTGGACCAATGTCCACCCTAGGCAATTCGACAGGGGTTAGGCCAGACCCACAGGGGAAAAACCGGTAGGCCATTTTCATCCGTTTTGAAACAACGGGAAGCAGTGTGACCTAATGGATCTAGCCAGAGGACCTGGGTTATAATCCCAACTCTGCCACTTGCCTGCTGTGTGTCCTTGTGAGAGTCATTTAACTTCTCTATGCTTCAGTTTCCGCAACTGCAAAATTGGGATTAAACCCCCTCCGACAGAC
Organism: Ornithorhynchus anatinus; assembly: GCF_004115215.2. Classification (NCBI taxonomy): domain Eukaryota; kingdom Metazoa; phylum Chordata; class Mammalia; order Monotremata; family Ornithorhynchidae; genus Ornithorhynchus; species Ornithorhynchus anatinus. Next base: position 10,903,898 of record NC_041732.1, on the reverse strand, counting down.
TGTGAGCCCCATGTGGGAATAGGGACTGTGTCCAACCTGATTAACTTGTACATACCCCAGAGTTTAGAACAGTGCTTGACACACAGTGAATGCTTAACAAATACCATAAAAAAAACAAACAGCACTGCCTTCCTCCCCTGTTCAGTCTAGACTGCCCTGTTCCCACTGTCCCAAATCCTGGGAAGGTCACCTTTCTCCACCATGACCGATCAGGGGGCGAGGGGAGCTGCAGACTACATGGGTCACTGGAGCACCCGAAGTGGTTAAATTCGGGTGCTTCTGGGACAACTTTTTTGCAGGAACCAAAGGGAATGGCAACGTCAAACTTTTCTGGTTCCGGGAAACTGTTTCAAGGGGAGTTGAAGGAGAGTCCTGTTGCTGCTTTGACCTTCCAGTATGTTCCAGTTGATGTGGGTGAGGTTTTTTTTCTACTTTGTGGTGGAGGCATTACAGGAAGGAAAAATGTTATCTCTCTTTTCATTCTACTAACCCTACAGCCATAAAGGCCAATAAGAAGATAATTTGGGCCTCCAGCTGGGTACAAATTTCAACAGGCTCACTCAACCTACCGTTCTGCTGACTGACATCAGGAGAGTTTGTTAAATTTCATTTTTTATGGTAATTGTCAAGCGCTTACTATGTACCAAGTATTCTATTCAGCTCTGGAGTAGATACAAGTGAATCAGATTGGACACAGTTTACATCTCCCATGGAGCTCACAGTCTTAAACCCAATTTACAGATGACAAAGCTGAAGCACAGACAAGTTAAGTGACTTGCCGAGGTCACACAGCAGACAAGCGGCGGAGCCGGGAATTCTGTGCTGGTCACTGGATCTCAACCCCTGCTCCTCTTCTGAGGGTGAGGATGTGGGGGACGGGAAAGGAAGGAGGTCTTGGAAAGATCTGCAGGCATCTCAGAAATCATGGCCAGAGTTGGCAAAGTAGATCGCGTTTTGCCTCATGACACCGACCATCCATTTCCAACTTATTTCTTTACCTGGAGAAGACAACTGTATAGAGCTCTTCGTGGGCCAATAAAAGAAGGACATGAAAAGCAGCTTTTACGGGACAAGACTGGCTTAGACAATGAGCTTCAAGCAATTTTCAAAACGGCTCCTTGGAATTAAGGAAATATGTAGTGAAGTCAATTCTGAAGGGAGTAAATTAGGTTTTAAAGCTTTCCTCAGCATGTTGCATTCAGACTTAGAGAAAGCCATAATTACCCTCCAGGTGTCCAGAAGGGTTGGGGAAATGTTGGGATTCACTTGCAATATAATTACCCCTAATTTTGTTGAAGCTCAAAGCTGAAGATGGGCTGAAGATAAGTCCCGAGTTCATCACCACGGCAATAACAAGCAAATTGAAAATAATTAGCTTTTTTTCTGGATCTTCCCCAGTTTCACCATATCCTTTTCACAATGTGGATCCCAAACTAAACAAGCTACTTTCATTCAATCACAATTATTGAGTACTTACTCTGTGCAAAGCACTGTATTAAGCGCTTGGGAGAGTACAATATAACAATGAACAGACGCATTCCGTTATCACAGTGTCTGGCACATAGAAAATGCCTAATAAATACCATGATTGTCAAATCAGTAAAGCACAACTTAGTCTTAAACTATTCTGAGAGGAAACGGTCTGCTTCAACTAAAGTAAATAACTGAACTCGGCCAGATTTTCTGAATCTCTCTCAGAGATGAACGGATAAACAGGTGGCTGCAGAGCATAGACTGGAACTTTCGGCTCATTTTTTCTAACTTACTTTACGATTTGCAATAAATATTGCTGAAAGTGATGTTCCTGAGGGAACTGAGTCATCTGAATGCTTTTCATAAGAAGCCGGATCCTTTAAGGCTTTGCAGCTAAATGAAGCGATGACAGAGTTAAATCATAAATAATTGCCGAACGAGGAGGCAGTGAAGTAACAAAGCAACAGGGGAAATATGTGTGTTTCTAAATGAGGGAGGCATGCTGAGGCGATGAGACTTGGGAAGTGTGATCTGCGTGCCCGGAGCGATAGGGGGTGACAGCCGTGGCCGGTGGTAATATTGCGTAAAGGTTTCGAGAGATGGTTGGGCAGGAGACAAATGTGGCAGAGCCGGAGGGGAACATGGACATCGGGAACGAAAGAAGTGTGAGATCGGGATGATTTCTCTCCCTTCTTAGTACTGTGAAAAGGCCTTGGGCATAGATATTCTTGTACTCTGGAGGTGTTAGAGTCTTGGAGAGTGGATTTGAAAAGAGTGACATTTTCCAGGATAAGAAGTACAGGAGAGAATGAATTGGACACTTTATATACACAAAATGCATACTATATATATTGTTTTTTTCAATTTGCCTGTTTTAAACCCAGCTTCATCACTTACATGTTGTGTGAACTTGGACGAGTTACTTAACTTCTCTGTGCCTCAGTTCTCTCATCTGCAAAATAGGGATTCAATAGCAGTTCTCCTTTCTACTTAGATCATGAGACCCACGTGGAAGCCAATTACTGTGTCTCTACCCCAGTGCTTGGTACAGTGAGTGGTATATAGTAACTGCTTAACAAATATCACAATTAATTTTTACATTATATTATTAATATTGTAATTATTCCCTCCTCTCTGTCTCAGCACATCCAGCACAAGAGGCCCAGCGGCCACCTCTGGAGGGTAATGTTGAACTGGGACACTGAATTGTAGGAACTAGATTGTAAGTTCCTCACTAGATTTTAAGATCCTCGAAAGTAGAGATAGGGTCCTCTACCTCTGTTGTATTTTCCCAAGCATTTAATACAGTGCTCTGTAAACAGTAGATGTTCAACTGATATGAAATGATGGACTTGGGCAGTGTGACTTAGTAGAAAAAACACGGGGCTTGAAGTCAGGGAACCCAGGTTCGAGTTCTGGCTCTGCTACTGGCCTGCTGGGTGACCTAGGGCAAATCATTTACCCTTCTGGGCTTGTTTCCCCAGTTGTAAAATGGAGGAAAACATCAGGAATGTTGTGAGGATGAAATGAGATAAAATATAAGAGCTTTTAGGCAAAATGAAAACACTATATAAAACAGGGGTTATCAGTATTATTGAGGAAAAAGAGAAGCTGAATATCTGTAAGCTCCTTGTGGGCAAGGAACATGTCTTCTAACTACTAAATTGTACTCTCTCATATGTTAAGTATAATACTCTGCACACAGTAAGCATTCAATAAATACAATTGATTGGTTGATAGACGGCAAAGCTCTGGTACACGCCTGAGCTTTGGGGTCTGCTTCTAGTTCATTTTTGCATTTAACTATCTTCAACAACCCAGGTTCATTCAAATAATTTTTATTTGAATCCTCACTGCCTTATTTCCACAGACCATCTCCCTCCTTAGAATTGCAATAACATCACTCATAGCTTTGAAAACTCAGCAGATATTCCCAGTTTATTATCCATTTTATTCATCAGCTGTCAAGGCTGGGGGTGGAGGGGGAAAGCAATTTCAGCCAATAGAGCCATCGATTTAGAAGGAAAATTACTTGTCAGTTTCCTCCGGCTTGTCAGAGGGATGGTTGGAAGTAATACAGTAATCGGATGTGACAGGCCTCTCCAAAATCTTAATTAAATTAACATGCAGGCTTCCAACATCTCCTACTCGTCACACAGACATGCCACTGTCTGTGTCAGTAGAGGGGTGTGTGTGTTTGTGTATGTGTGTGTTTCTGTGTGTGTGTGTGTGCATGCACACGTGTGCTTGGGGAAGTCCTTTGTTCAAGAAATAGATTTTGCTGAATTTCCCTCGGGCAGGCTCAGAACTCTTCATTCTCAAAGCATCTAGAAAAGCCCCTGTCAACACCTGGGGAAGTACAAAGGAACTGGCCTAGAGTCAGGAAAGGCACTAAAATACTTTTTTTAAGGCATTTGTAAAGCATTACTATATATACTCTCTCTCTCTCTCTATATATATATATATATACACACACCCCTATATGTGTAAGTAGGGTATTTGTTAAGCACTTACTGTGTGTCAAGCCCCCCTCAGGGTCACACCTGGAGAATTTCCAGTACTCTACCAGTCTCACCTATGGGAGGGATAGTCAAGCAGAGGCATATCCATTCCATTCCTAGCTTGGACAGAGACCAGAGAGTAGAAGGCCACCTGCTATAAGTCAAAACTCACCTGTGCTGGGCAGATGCGGCATGGGAGAGAATCGAGGGCAGAGACTCCAGTTTACTGTGCAGAAGGGGGCAATGGTAAATCACTTCCAGATTTTTACCGAGAAAACTGACCCCCAAGCCCGTGCTCTTTCCACTAGGCCACACTGCATCTCTACTAGGCCGTGCTGCTTCTCTGTACTAAGTGCTGGGGTAGCTAATCAAGTTGGACACGATCCACGACCCATGTGGGACTCATGGTTTTAAGCCCCATTTTATAAATGAGGCCCAGAGAAGTGAAGTGACTTGCCCAAGATCACACAGCAAGCAACTAGCAGAGCTGGGATTAGAATACAGGTCATCTGACTTCCAGACCCATGACTTTTCCACTAGGCCATGCTGTATCTACTGAATAATAATAAAAATTATGGTACATGTTAAGCGCTTTCTTATGCCAGGCACTGTACTAAGCACCGGGGTGGACACAAGCCAATCGGTTTGGACACAGACCCTGTCCCACGGGGGTTCACATTCTCAATCCCCACTCTCCAGATGACGTAACTGAGATGCAGAGAAGTAAAGTGACTTACCCAAGGTCAGGCAGCAGACGAGTGGTGGGGTCGAGATTAGATTCCACGAACTTCTGACTCCCAGGCCCGTGCTCTGTCCATTACACCATGCTACTTGCTGTCTAGATCCCTGTTCTGGGAAGGGAACATGAAAATTCCAGCTTCCCTTCTCACCCCTAAGATCTCAACAGAGGTGGCATATGAAAGCACACCATTTTTCAGTCCTCCAACAGCGTAGAGTTATGCTCAGCCAATGGGCTGAGATCACTGTGTCTGCCAGAGGTCTTCACTTGCCCTGAGAACCCTGGGCTCTGCTCTGCTCCCAAAGGACTGTCGGAGTCTTTTGAGAAGCAGCGTGGTCTAGTGGAAAGAACACGGGCCTGGGATTCAGGGGTCATGGGTTCAAATCCCAGCTCAGCCGCCTGTCAGCTGTGTGACTTTGGGCAAATCACTTAACTTCTCTGTGCCTTAGTTACCTCATCTGTAAAATGGGGATTAAGACTGTGAGCCCCACATGGGACAACCTGATCACCTTGTATCCTCTGCAGCACTTGGCATGGTGCTTTGCACATAGTAAGCGTTTAACAAATACATCATCATTATTATTATAGGGGTTCTAATCCTGACTCTGCCACATGTCTGGTGTGAGACCTTGGGCAAGTCACTTACCTTGCACTTAAATCATTTAACTTCTCTGTGCCCAGTTACCTCATCTGTAAAATGGGGATCAAGACTGTGAGCCTCACGTGGGACAACCTGCTTACCTTGTATCTACCCCAGCGCTTAGAACAGTGCTCTGTACATAGTAAGTGCTTAACAAATACCAACATCATTATTATTATTATCATTAGCTTTTCTGTGGCTACAGTTACCTAATCTGTAAAATGGGGATTAAGGTTGTGAGTCCCATGTAGGGTAGGATCTGTGTTCAACCTTTTTCACTTGTACCTACCCCAGCACTTAGTTCAGAGTCTGACACATAGTAAATGCTTAGCAAATACCATTAAAAAAACCAACCTAAAAGAAGGGAGAATTCATCCCTAATTTGACTCTTTCCAGGAGGTTGAAATATCCCCGGCTGCAGGTTGCAGACGGCCTGGCTTGGAAGCAATTTTCCTCATCGTTGTCTCTGGCCTGTGCTTCCCAGTTGGAATGCTCCTGTTCGAGAACCTCCTGGGCCTTTGGTGGAGCTGAACTATTCCACAGGGAGGAGTGTGTTGGCTTTTGTCAAATAGTTGGCAGGACTCCAGGAGCACCGTCATTCAATGACACGCAACGGTAATGCCACCTCTAATTGCTTGTGAGCCAAACATCTGTTTCTACTCTGCTGTTTCTTAACCCTGGCCGTACACGGAGGCGTCGTTCCAGTGTTTTAGGCGTTTAGAGCTACTGGAAGGGAAATTCGAACCAACTCAAGGTAGCCTCTATGCTCATTCCTGAGATGAAAACCCTTTCTGGAGACTAAATCTCCACACTCAAGATCCGCCGAACCGTGGGTCTTCCATGCATTTTGGAAATATTGAAACCAATGGCCCCCTTATTACCCCAGTAGGAAAATTACCGGAAATGACTAATAGGATTCTAAAAGAACCCAACCCGAAGTTGCCACAGCCAAAGTCATTTTTAAAGCCGTTTCTGTGAATCTGGCCAAGATGAGACAAATTTACAACAAAAATCAATAGCAAAAAGTGTTCTGTTCCAAGGCTGAAAACACATATTTGGGTGGGAAAAAAGTTAAAATGAAGGACCTTTTTAAAGAAAATGACAGGAAATATTTCTTTCCCTAGAGGAGGACAACCTGTCATGATTGTTTGAAGTTGATTTTGAGGTTTGGATAAAAAGGGTGAGAATAGACAATTCAAGGGAGGCAGGGCAGCTTAGTAGTAAGAGAATAGGACTGGGCCCCTTGCTCTGACACTGACCTGCTGTTTGATCTCGGGGTTGTCTTGTGCCCTTTCTGTGCCTTACTTTCCTCATTTGGGCAGCTCATATTGTACCTATCAAGCACTTACTACAGTACTTGGTACGTAGTAAGCACTTAACAAATACTACAATTATTACCATCCATGAAAGGGAGGTGATATTTGCTCTCCCTTCCTCTTAGTCCTATGGGAGAGGAATGGGGTCTAATCTGATTATCTTGTATTTGGTACAGGGCTTGGCAAAGAGGAAGCACATTATCATTCTTTTTTTTTTACTTGTATTGATGTCTGTCTCCCCATCTCTAGACTGTGAGCTCATTGTGGGCAGGGAATGTCACTGTTTATTGTTGTATTGTATTTTCCCAAGTGCTTAGTACAGGGCTCTGCACACAGTAAGTTCTCAATAAATATGACTGACTTGTTTTTTTTTTTTTTGTAGTAGATACACAGACACCCCCACAAACCATTCTCTGCGCTCTGCTTCAATTTCCACCCCTGCAAAATGTTGAGGATAAAAGTTGCCCACACATACCTTGTACAGGACAGTAACTTCCCTTACAACAAACAGACTTGCTTGGCTAAAAAGCGTCAAGTGTCACCCATCGATGAGCCTTTGCAGCCCTGAAAGCTAGAGCTTTTTCCTCAAAAAGCTCAGAAAAACAAACTCGTTTCACCCACTGCCGGGATTTCCTAGAGCAGCAACAGTCTTCCCGGCTCCGTCTCTGCTTCGATTTCCCAGCTGGATGCTAAATACTGCCAATGCCCAGCAGGTTGCCATCAGCTCGCCTGAGTCAAACCACTCCTGGGCCTTGGATAATTTCCCTCTTTACATTATCAAGCACCTGGGGTGAGGGGCAGGGGAAGCGGAAGCGAGAAGGGGAGGACTCACATCCCTTCCCCCAAAATCAGTCCATATAGGACACAGTTCCCCAGGCTGTGCTGAGGCTGGAGGTGGCCCAGAGACTGAGAGCCCATTTTTTTGGTGGTATTGGTTAAGTGCTTACGATGCGTCAGACGTCATTCTAAACGCTGGGATAGGTTCAAGTTAATTAGGTCAGACACAGTCTCTGTCTCACTGGGGTCTCACAGTCTGAGTAGGAGGGAGAATAGGTTTTTTTAATCTCCATTTTTGCTGCTGAGGAAACTGAGGGAGAGAGAAGTTAAGTGACTAGACCAAGGTCCCGTGGCAGGCAACTGGCAGAGCCGGGATTAGAACCCAGATCCTCTGACTCCCAGGGTCTGTACTCTTTCCACTAGGCCATGCTGCTTCTCAGTGGAAAGCGGAGAGGAGGGCAGATCCGGGGGTGTTCCGTGAACCAGGAAAACTGGAGGGATCGCTTGGCTGGTAGCCCCAGCTCAGTGTTCTGCTGTGTGCTTTTCCAGAGGCAGAATGGCCACGGAGTCTTTGTGGCTCCTACCAGCCCCGGTAGTAAATCACTCACTCAGATCCATTTGCAAGCTCCAAATGGTGATCCTGAATCAGGATGGCAGCTCGCTCTGGGGACCGAGGGATCTTGGGAGTAAATCGAGCCGCCTTGCAACTGTTGCAGATCATATTCATTAGTCTCCCCATTGAGACTGCAAGCTTCTTGAGGGCAGGAGATGTGTGCTTTGTTTCTGTGGTGCTTTCCAAGAGCTTAGTTCAATCAATCGATCGGTGGCATTTATTGAGCACTTACTGAGTGATGAGATCTGTACTAAATGCTTGGGAGAGTATAATACCACAGAGTCGGGAGGCATGTTCCCTGTCTACAAGGAACTTACAATCAAAAGTCTAGTTCAATCCTCTGCACTCAGAAGGTACTCGATATGCTATGCCGAGTGACTGTTAGATGCCCCTTGCACACTTTGAAAGGAAGATTGTAAGCTTGCTCTGTCCAGGAAACACGTCTACCATCTCTGTTATAGTGTATTCTCACAAGCGTTTTAGTACTTAGTACTCTGCTCATAGTAAACACACAAAAAATAAGATTGATTGATTGACTGATTGAAGGGAATGATCTCCTCTGGGTACTCGAACAGGATTTCCTGATGTTGATGATGAAGCAGCACCCAGAGACAAGCCTGTCTGGAATATTAGGGTCCAACTTGAGGCCTTCTCCTGACTGTGAAATGTCCAGAAATGAATTTGTATTTTTTTAATTGGATTTGTTAAGTGCTTACTGTATGCTAGGCACTGCATTAAGCGCTGGAGTAGATTCACGCTAATCAGATTGGATATTCTCTATGAACCACATGGGGCTCACTGTCTTAATCCCCATTTTATAGATGAGGGAACTGAGGCACAGAGAAATTAAGTGACTTGCCCAAGGTTACACAGCAGACAAGTCATGGAGCTCTGACTCCGAGGCCCGTGCTCTTTCCTCTTGACCATGCTGCTTCCCTAATGTTCTGCTAATATCCTCTGGATCAATTTGTACATACTCCAACCCTTTCCTCTAACTCCCCTCGGTAGAAATTCTGGATCAACGACTTCACCCCTTGCACAGCTTGCCGATGAAATAAAATCACATTCCCTATACAGAAAAACAGAGCTAGATTACTGGCAATTGATGGAGATCATAAACTGATTCCAGGGAGGATATCTACCCAGTAAACAGATAAATACATTTTGGGACTCAGGAAATCTCATCTGTTCTTCATCTTCAGTCTGTTCAGCCATAACTGCTGTCAGAAAAGCCAGCCTGGTACATTTATGGCAGTGTCCGTGAGAGAGCGGGACCTTTGTGGCTTATGTGCAGAAACGTAAAAGTAAATTTGGAGTCAAAATTTTTTGAGTGCCTAGGTTATGGCCTCCCCTCTCAGGATCGCACCTGGAAAGTTTCCGATACTCTAACGGTCTCTACTATGGGAGGAAGAGTCAAGCAGAGGCATACTCATTTCAGTGACTAGCGAGTGGAAAGACAATCTGCTACAAATCAAAATTCTCCTGTGCTGGGAAGCAACAGCAGCGTGGGAGAGAGTTGAGGGCAGAGACTCAAGTTTACTAGCGTGGAAGAAGGCAATGGTAAACCACTTTCGTATTTTTACCAAGAAAACTCTATGGATCCACCACCAGAACGATTGCAGGTGGAAGTGGGGCCTCCACGGAGTCGCTACGGATCGGAAACGACATCACAGCATAAGACAAATCAAGGTCACAGCCAAAGGGAGAAATAAAAACCCTCATCCCCAACTTTGCTTCAATCAATCAATCAATGGTATTTATTGAGCATTTACTGTGTGCAGAGCACTGTACTAAGCGGTTGGAAAAGTACAGTACAATGGAGTTTGTAGATGTGATCTCTGCCCACAAGGAGCTCACAGACTTCGGAGGGAGACACCTTAAAATAATTTACAGATACTAACCAGGAGATTTATTAAACACTTACTGTAAGCTCTTTGAAGGCAGGGAACCTGTCCACCAACGCTGTTGTAATGTACTCTCCCAAAATGCTTAGTACAGTGCTCTGCAAATGCTCAATTGGTACCATTGGCTGATTATCACGCGCTAAATGCTGGAGAAGATACAAGATAATCAGGCCACAGTCCCTGTCCCACAGGGGAGCTTGCAGTCTAAGTAGAGTGCTCCGCACACAGTAAGTGTTCAATAAATACGATTGATTGTCTGATAGAGAGCAGATATCCCTTATCCCCAATTTTCAAATGAGGAGACCGAGGCTTAAAGAGGTTGTGACCTTCCCAAGACCAAATAACAGGCCAGAGGCATAGAACCTGGTTCATTCATTCATTCATTCATTCATTCAACTGTATTTATTGAACATTTACTGTGTGCAAAGCACCGTTCTAAGCGCTTAGGAGAGTACAGTATAACAATGAGGAGACACGTTCCCTGCCCAGAGCAAGCTTACATCTTCTAACATCCAGTTCCCTGCTCTTTCAGCTAAGCCATCTAGGGCTTTAAAGGCTAAAAACAAATAGATTTTGATTCTTTCAATTCCCCGTGTGGGCTTAGGAACATTTCCAGCTCATTCTTTCTTCAGCCACAAAACAATAGCCGAACTCTCCAAGCACAGACACCAGAGCTGAGATATATCCTGGAACATAAATCTGATTTAAAGGCACATAAGCTTCTCCTTTCCCTGGCTCACTATTCTTCGAAATCAGTCCATGATTTTGTGGAATCTATAAAACATCAGGATAAAATAATCTAACCAAGTCCAGGCATTAAATACAAAACAGCCTCTTTGCTCCCTGCAATTCAAAACACAGTGGAGGAGGGATGTGGGTGACGGAATGTGAATCAATATTTCCAAAAGAGAAGGAACAAAATAGGATTAGACGTTAGGAGCTTAAATTTTTAAAACGAGAAAAAAATAATCAACAGCGGAAAGACAAGACCAGAAGAGTCATTCTTGATACTAGTTTGTTTTGGTTTGTTAACACCTCCAAATTGGAAGCTCGTCCTGGGCAGGGAATGTGACTACCAACTGAGTTGTGTTGTACTCTCCCAAGTACTTAGTACACTGCTCTGCACAGAGTGAGTGCTCAGGGAATGTGTTTGTTTATTGGTATATTTTACCCTACCAAGTGTTTAGTACAGTACTCTGCACACAGTAAGATATCAATAAATATGAATGAATAAATACCATTGATTGATGAAATGATTAGTGCTTATCTTTGACCGGGTCATAGCAAGGGACAGAAAACAAGCAGCAGTACTGCAGTAACTGAATTGCAAAGCCCAAGGGAAGCAGGAGGCTCTGAGCAAAGCAAAAACATGGGGTCTCAAAGTCCAAAATCACTTACGGCACTAGCCGGCAGTGGCTCCAGGAATGGTGGGCCTCCCTGTGAATTCAGCAAGCATTCCTGAGGACTTATTTTTTTTAAAAAAGGTATTTGTTAAGCACACACTAAGTGCCAGACACTGTACTAAGCACTGAGGAAGATACAAGCTAATCAGGTTGGACACAGTCCATGTCCCACATGGGGCTCATAGTCTTAATCTCCATTTTTCAGATGTGGTAACAGGCCCAGAGAAGTGAAGAGACTTGCCCTAGGTCACACAGCAGATGAGTGGCAGAGCCGGGATTAGAACCCAGGTCCTTCTGACTCCCAGGCCTGAGCTCCATCCATTAGACCATGCTAATTTTCTGCTGCCTTGTTGTCTCCCAGAGGGAAAGGTGGTGGGAATCAGAGGGGATGAAGGATTGGGCTACAGGGAATTCTGTAGGTGTATGGAGTAAACTGTAGTTAGGATATTTTTCCAGAAGTGAGAGCAGGAGTCACCGGCCCCTCTAACTGCTCTCTGGGCCTGGAATCCCAGAATATCCCTGGCCACCTGGATGATGGCAGTTGTTCAACCCTATCCTGGGGAGTCAGAGGAGCAGAGGAGCCAGGGTCAGGAGAGGAGAGGAGAAGGAAGGAAATGGAATTTTGGAATATTCTCCAACTGGCCCCCAGCACCTGCAGAAGGATATGCCCAACATCCCTGAAGGAGAATTGCTTATGCCCTTCTGCCCTCATCAAATCAAAACCAAAGTGACAATTTTTCTTCCTCTCTCCTAACTGAAGGGAGGCAGCTAAGAGAGCTGTGCTGCTGAGAGGAAAGAACAGAGGCCTGGGGGCCAGAGACCCTGGATTCTAATCCTGGTTCCGTCACCTTTTATTTATTCAATCCTTCATTCATTTAATCATAGTTTTTAGGGCCTACTCTGTGCAGATCACTGTACTAAGCAGTTGGGAGAGTACAGTATAACAATAAATAGACACATCCCCTTCTCATAATGAGCTTACATTCTAGAGGGGGAGATAGACATTAATATAAATAAATAAATTATAGATCTGCACATAAGTGCTGTAGGGCTGGGAGGTGGGATGAATGAAAGGAGCAAGTCAGGGTGACACACAAAGGAGAGGGAGAAGAGGAAAAGAAGGGCTTAGTCAGTGAAGGTCTCTTGCCTGTTGTGGACCTTGGGCAAGTCACTTCTCTGGGCCTTCATTTCCTCACCTGTAAAATGAGGATTCAATACCTCGTCTCCCTTCTATTTAGACTGTGAGCCCCATGATGGACAAGGACAGTGTCCAACCTGATTATCCTGCACTTACCCCAACACTTAGTTCAGTGCTTTGTGTATAATAAGCACTTAGCAAATACTACAGTTATTATTATTATTATTTTTAGTTAAATCAGCCCAGACATAAAGGTCCTCAGCTCCTCAATAGTGAAAAATAAGTACAGCTCCTCAAGGAATAGAGAAAGTGCTGGAAGCAATGCATTCGGTATACATCGGCTCCAGCTTCCTCTAGACTGTAAGCTCCTTAATAATAACAATAACTGTGGTATTCGTTAAGTGCTTACTATGTGCCAGGCACTGTACTAAGCCCTGGGATGGATACAAGCAAATTGGGTTGGACACAGTCCCTGTCCCATGTTGGGTTCACAATCTCAATCCCCATTTTACAGATGAGGCAAGTGAGGCAGGGAAAAGCGAAGTGACTTGCCCAAGGTCACACAACAGACAAGTGGTGGAACGGGGATTAGAACCCATGACTTTCTGACTCCCAGACCCGTGCTCTATCCACTACAATCTGCTGCTTGCTCATCTACCAAATCTGTTATATTGTACTCTATCAAGCGATTAGAACACTGCTCTGCATACAGGGAGCACTAAATAAATAAGATTGATTGATTTCTGCAGTGCCCAGCCCAGAGTCCAGAGCCGCCTCGCATCCATTCATCCAGAGCCCATCTGATCTTCCTCTGCCCTAGGAAATCAGTCCTTTCTCTGGCTCTTAGGACTCTGGCTCCAGGGGGGCTTATGAACGTCTCGGGAGCAAGGTTTGCTTTTCGTCTTTTTTCAGGGACCTCTAAAATGCCGAGTAAAGAACTACCCGCCCACAGGACTGCTCAGTAAGTGCCTCTTGGGGAAAAGTGATGCTTTTCAAAGAAAGGGTTATACAGTAGATGGAATCTCATCTGGAAAATGAGGATTCAATACCCATTCTCTCTCCTATTTAGACTGGTGAGCCCCATGTAAGACAGAGATTGAGTCTGATTGGGTCATCTTTGTCTGCCCCAGCGCTTGGTACAGTGCTTGGCACATAGAAAGAAATATCATTGAGTAAATGAATGAATGAGCTAAGCAAATACCCTAGTTCAGTCAATCAATCAATTGACTGATTGCCTAGTTATATCGTGCATGTGCCCACTTATAAACGTTAAATTAAAATTGAATTGAAATGTTAACAGTTGGGGTATTTGTTAAGCGCTTATTATGTCCTAATCAATCAATCACCCTTCTCAGGATCACACCTGGAGAGTTTCCAGTACTCTACCAGTCTCAACTACAGGAGGGAGAGTCAAGCAGAGACCTACCCATTCCATTCCTAGTTTGGGCAGTGCCTAGCGAGTGCTAGGCAATTTGCTACAAATCAAAACTCACATGAGCCGAGCAGCAGTGGCATGGGAGAGAGTCGAGGGCAGAGACTCAAATTTACTACGTGGAAGGAGGCAATAGTGAACCACTTCCATATTCTTCCCAAGAAAACTCTATGGATACAGTACCAGAACGACCGCAGATGGAGATGGCGCATTCTGGGAAAGATGTGTCCATGGGTCAGAGACAAGTCGGCGGCATAAGACAAGACAATCAATAGATCAATCAATCCGTTGATGAGGACATAATAAGTGCTTAACAAATACCTTAATTATTATTCATTCATTCAATAGTATTTATTGAGCGCTTACTATGTGCATTTTGATTGAATTTAAATTTAACAATTGTAACTGGGCAAACATATTGTTGGTATTTGTTAAGCGCTTACTACGTGCAGAGCACTGTTCTACGCGCTGGGGGAGATACAGGGTCATCAGTTGTCCCACATGAGGCTCACAGTTAATCCCCATTTTACAGATGAGGCAACTAAGGCACAGAGAAGTTAAGTGACTTGCCCGCAGTCACACAGCTGACAAGTGGCAGAGCCGGGATTTGAACCCATGACCTCTGACTCCCAAGCCCGGGCTCTTTCCACTGAGCCACGCTGCTTCTGGCAGTGTACTGCGTTTTATGAGTGGAGATATGTGGCTCTACACCTTAGGTTTGGAGGAACAGTGGACTCTGAGGTACCCGACGATCCTGCTCTGGAATTTGTCACTGGTAGTAGTAATTGAAGTAACAGCAGATGCATTTTTTAACCAACTGGGTGTAGTGCACTGAATGAAGACCTGGAAAAGTACAGCGAAAGCTTGAGACATGTTCCCTGCTCACAGGGAGCTTACACTCTAACAGGGGAGCCAGACCCAAAAATATTTACAACTGGAGTAATCAGAACTAAATTGGCTATTCAACTGATTGGAAGCACATAAAGGTTGAGGGTATAAATACATTTTTGTGGTATTTGTTAAATGCTTACTATGTGCCAGACACTGTACTAATCACTGGGGGTTCAAGATTATCAGGTTGGACGCAGTACCACCTAGAGCTCACTGTCTTAATCCCCATTTTACAGATGAGGTAATTGAGATAAAGGGACGTTAAATGACTTACCCAAGGTCACAAGCAGATAAGTAGCAGAGCAGCGATTAGAACCCAGGTTCTCTGACTCCCAGGTCTGTGCTCCTCGTACTAGGGAACAGTGCTTTTCAAACGTATGCTTTTCAAATGTATTCCAACGTAACCGTAAGTGCTACAGTGCTCTGCACACTATAAGCGCTTAATAAATGCAATCGACTGAGTGACTAGAGATGGCTGCTGAGTTGATGTGACGGATTCGGGGAGTTAATCAGGGAAGGCCTTTGGAATATTAGGAGGGCTTTGAAGGTGGAAAGAGACCCCCTTACTCTCAGCAGCCCCCGCTACCACTGCTTTTGGGGATGCGGGTTCTGGGAAGCAGCGTGGCTCAGTGGAAAAGAGCCTGGGCTTCGGAGTCAGAGGTCATGAGTTCGACTCCCGGCTCTGCCACTTGTCAGCTGTGTGACTGTGGGCAAGTCACTTCGCTTCTCTGTGCCTCAGTTACCTCATCTGTGAAATGGGGATTAACTGTGAGCCTCACGTGGGACAACCTGATTACCCTGTATCTACCCCAGCGCTTAGAACAGTGCTCTGCACATAGTAAGCGCTTAACAAATACCAACATTATTATTATTATTATTTTGCTGCTAGAATGCACTGAGACCAAAACAGAGTTCCAGCCTTTGCTCTCTCTCTGTCTCTCTTTTTCTCCTGCTGAACAGAAACGTCCAATGGACTCCTGCAGTTTTAGAAAACCCATACCCTTGACCTTCTTGGTTCCATGTTTCTTCTTGGGCAACTGACTATTGGGCTGAAGAAATGTCTCCTGTATGCTTTCGAGCCCCACTTTTGGGTGAAAAGGCAGAGTTGGAGGCTGTCTCTGGGTGGTCGGTCACAGGGCCTGGACTTTCTGACTTTGGTGAGACTAAATATGTGATCTCGTTTACAAAATCCTTTCAGAATCACAGCAGGATGTGGGAGATGGCCTACAGCCATTCTGAATCGATTTCCACCAAACATTTGATAAATTAGCCCCTTGCTCCACTCCACCATTGCCCTTTGCCCCTGTGGTTCTGGCTAGATTGAGGATGCTGATCGCCTGGCTGACCGAGAACGATTTAGCTTAAATATTGCTTTGAAATCCCTATGGATCCCAAGGGGTGGTGAGTTTGCAACATCTCCTTTCCAGTGGGGCTTCTTAAGCCAGGAAGGAAAAAATTACTTTTTCTTTCCCTTTGCAAGGAGAGTGCTAGCTCAAATCCCAATGTATTTGGAAAAAACACCTAGCTGCAGGTCTGACCTCCTCTGGGATGGTCATTCTGGATCTGGAAATGTGCCTGAGTTTAGATTCCACTTAGAAACAGGCACGGGGATGGGCTCCTTTCATTGAATTGCCTCATAAAATCTTCCTCCTCAACAGTCACTTTTCAGTTCTTCTAATTCCTCATTTAAAGAAATTGCAGCCGGAAGAAAGAATTCTAAGGTCCAACGTTAATAGTTCCCTCAGGAGCTGCTTGGGTCAAATGGAGAATGGTGCCAGCCTCAAGAAAGAGATGGTCCTGGGACCATTTCCAGCCAGCTGCCATCAGATCCTTTCAACATCTCACAGGCTGACACCGATTTCTGCTCCAGAATGTCTATGTTTTGGAGATGGGATATATTTATCAAAAGCAGTTATAGTTCTGTCCTCTCAGTTGGGGGTGGGCCTCGGGGGCAGGACCCTGACTCGCCACCTCTGACACCTTCTGTGACTCATTTTCATTGGACTTTTCAGTCAAAGACCCCTCCTGGGTTGGCGAAGATGGTCCTCTCTCTTGGGTCTGAGGCACTGGACCCCAGAACATGCTACCTTGCTGAACCTGCTTTAAGACTCCAGGCCCAGCTGACATGGACCGAGAGGCTAATGATGACTGTTTCACAGTCCATCGATCTGGAAGATTTTCTTTTGATATCTATTGGTAGCTTATTTTGTGCAGAGCACTGTACTAAGCACCTGTGAAAGTACAATGTAATAGAGTTGAGAGAGATGATCCCTGCAGACATGGAGCTTACAGTCTACTAAAGAAGACAAACATTAAAATAAGTCATAGGGGAAATAGAATAAAAGGACATTTACATAAATGCCGTGAAGGTGGTGTGAGTATCTAAGCGTTCAAAAGGTACATGGCCAAGTGCAATGCAGAGGAGAAGGTGGGTAGTGGAAACGAGGGCTTAGTCAGAGAAGGCCTCTTGGAGGGGATGTAATTTTAGCAGGGTTTGAAAGGTGGGAAGAGTGGCGGTCTGTTAAATGTGAAGGGGGAGGGAATTCTAGGCCCAAGAGAGGATCTGGGCAAGGGTATTTAGAATCCAAAAGTTGACAGGGACTTCAAATAACCATCAGAACTGATCCTCCAGGGAATGATTAAATTAAAAAAAATAAATAACTGTGGAGTTTGTTAAGCACTTACTATGTACTTAGTGCCATACTGAGCACAGGGGTAGATATAAGATAATCATGTCAGACACAGTCCCTGTTCCTTGTAGGGCTCAGAGTCTAAGTAGGAGGGCAAACAAACATTGAATCCCCATTTTACATATGAGGAAATTGAGGCTCAGAAAAGTCAAGTGATGTGCCCAAGGTCACACAACAGGCAAATGATAGAACTGGGATTAGAGCCCACAATTTCTGATTCCCAGGCCTTAACTCTTTCCGCTAGGCTTTTCATTCAGAGCAGATGGTGGCCACCCTATCTTTCAATATATTGAGGGATGTAATTTCTACAACCTCCCTTGGTAACCTGTTTGAGTTGGATTCCCCCCTTAAAAATCCAGAAGTTCTTCCTTTTATCTGATCAAACTCTACCCTGCCACAATCTCTCTTGTTCATTCCTCAGAGATCAAGATCCCGGCTACTTGTTCATTCAACTATGTATGGTGACCGTACCATCAGTAACCACTTTTACTTTGCCTCCTGATAAATTGCAAACTCCTTGTAGGGAGGGGACGGGTTTCGGGTGAGCTTCTCCTGTACTCTCCCAAGTGTTTTGAACATCACACAGCACTCACTAGGAGATCAATAAATACCATTACTATTAATATTAATTATGGTACTCGTTAAGAGCTTACTATGTGTCAAGCACTGGTCTAAGGGCTGAGGTGGATGCAAGGTAATCATTTTGGACACAATCGCTGTCCCACTTGGGGCTCACAGTCTAAATTTGGAAGGAGTAGGATTTTACCCCCATTTTACTGATGAGGAAACTGAACCACAGGGAAGTTAAGTCTCTTGTCCAAGACCACGCAGCCGACTAATGGTGGAGCTGGGGTTAGAACGCAGGACCTCTGAATTCTAGGCCCCTGCTCTTTCCACTAGACCACACTGCTTCCTGCTTACTTCTGAAAGTGGAAGTTGGGAACTAAAACTGAGGGAACCTGGGAATGCGGATGGGAGAAGGAAAGATGTTTGGAGAAGAGTCATCCTACTGAAGCACTGCATCTATAGATGTAGCCATGGAAAGCTAAACAAGGGTGGGGCAGGGAGGCTTCTGCTACTTTCACCACACTCGAGAGATTTCCTAATAGAAGCTGCCTTACCCACCACTTTCTTTCTTTCAGATCTGTGACGATGAGTGATGAATGACATAATGTCTGAAGGGTGTTTAAATAACTAGAAGGAAATAAGTACTATATAAATTGCTAATGATAAGGAACTTTATAAGAACATTCAGCATTTGAGTTCAGGGGAACCACTTTAGTCTCTTGATAATTACTATATTTAATTTTTTCCTATTATAAAAAAGGTCCCAGATGACTAATATCCATGTATGAGCTTGAGTGGGAAGCCTGTGTGCTGGTTATGAAAATTCTTAACAGTTTTGGTCTCGCAGACAAGCCGGGTAGTCACAACTGTTCCACAGAAGCAGAGGCAGGGTTGTTTTTTTAATAAAAGCTCCTCTCTTTCCCTCTCACCCACATCCCATGTAGCTCTCGCTAGCCAGGTGTTGACTGTTCCCTGAACACCTTGCTTTATGCTTTTCACTTCTCTTGAATAGTGTTAAAAAATAAATAGGGCAAAATCCCTGGTCATTTTCCCTTTAGCACTTTTTAAAAAAAAATCATGTTTCAGGTGTTCCAGGTGCTTCTTCTGTTTCCTTCTGGCTGCCTAGGCTCCTCATTGATACAATTACACATTTTTTTTCTTTTTCCTGAATAATAGCTCATGCAGGTTTCACCTGGTAGTTTTTCATCTCTAATGTTCCTTAGTCGGAATTGGAAAAAAATATTTTACAAGGTTTTCGTGCACATGGCTGGTTGCTATGTGGATATTCATCCAAAAAGATTATAGTCATTTACAATCTGGCATTAATTTGACACACAAGAATGAACCTTTAGAGCTCCCACTGAAGTGTGGCCAATGTTGGATTGTGGGTGGTCTATAAAGACTGTTTTTCATGGTGATAATCCAGGGACTGAAAAGCCAGTGTGCAGATTATCCCGGCATTTAGCTTCTCTTTTTCCCATCCAGCTCTTTACTTTTGGGCCATTTGACTACTCATTAACCCTCTTGGCCAGAGGAGGGGATGAAGGTCAAGGGAAGAAAGAGAGGAGAGACCTATATCAGTCAATTCTGCTGCTTAGTGTTTCTTGGGAGAGGAAATGGTGGGAAAAGAAGTCGATTTTGTCGGCAAAGATTAAGTTTGAAGTGTCTGTGGATTTGAATTAGTCAAGCTTCACCTGGAGACCTGGGCTCTAGTCCTGACTCAACAAGTAGTGGATTGCCTGGGCAACGGAAAAGCCATGTGGGCTAGTGGCTAGAACATGGGCCTGAGGGTCAGAGGCCTGGCTCTGCCACTGGCCTGCTGTATGACCTTGGGCGAGTCGCTTATCTTCCCTGTGCTTCAGTTTCCTCATCTCTGAAATGGAGATTCAATACCGGTTCTCACTGCTACTTAGACTGCGAGACCCATGTGTGGCAGGGACAGGGACCTTGTCTGGCCTGATTATCTGTAACTCTCCTACACTTATTACAACTCTTGGCACACTCTAAGTGCTTAAACGAACACCACGGTTATTATCATTATGAAGGGTTTTGCCTGAAGGACCACCTAAGGCTTTCCGCAGGATGGACAGGCCCCATCGGAAATCTTCAAAAAATACTGACTTAATCTGAGTGGCAAAGCCCTCAGTGGTGACCAAGGCAACCATCTTGCCAAGCTGTGGTCCTACAGTCCATTGCCCGCCGCCACGGCAGCCGCAAATGGGTCCGACATGGAAAAAGCCTTTGCGTGCCCTTAGAAATATAGGTGTCACCTGTCTCCCTACCTGCTTCCTGCATTCATGGCCTAGAAGGTACACAGCAGGCAGGGACCACACTGTGCCAGTTTGTGCCTCATAAATCATTAGGTGAAGCAGCGTGGCTTAGTGGAAAGAGCACGGGCTTTGGAGTCAGAGGTCATGAGTTCAAATCCCAGCTCTGCCACTTGTCAGCTGTGTGACTGTGGGCAAGTCACTTAACTTCTCTGGGCCTCAGTTCCCTCATCTGTAAAATGGGGATGAAGACTGTGAGCCCCACGTGGGACAACCTGATTCCCCTGTGTCTACCCAAGCGCTTAGAACAGTGCTTTGCACATAGTAAGCGCTTAACAAATACCACCATTATTATTATTAGCCCCATAATCAATTCCTCCCTCCAGGCTCTTGGTCCTGAAGAAGAATTGAGGTTCAGTAATTGTTCTTCATAGGAGACTCTATGAGTTATTTAAGTGCTTATTATGTGCCAGGCACTGTACTAAGCGCTGGAGTGGATACAAGCAAATTGGGTTGGAGTCAGTCCCTGTCCCGCAAAGGGTTCACAGTCTTAATCCCCATTTTACAGATGAGGTCATTGAGGCCCAGAGAAATGAAGTGATTTACCCAAGGCCACACAGGCAGAAGGGTCTAATCCTGGCTCCACAACTTGTCTGCTTTAAGACCTTGGGCAAGTCACTTCACTTCTCGGGGCCTCAGTTACCTCATCTGTAAAATGGGGATTAAGACCGTGAGCCTCACATGGGACAACCTGATTACCCTGTATCTATCCCAGCACTTAGAACAGTGCTCTGCACATAGTAAGCGCTTAACAAATACCAACATTATTATCTATAAAATGGGGATTAGAACTGTGAGCCTTCTGTGGGACAGGGACTGTTTCCAACCTGATTATCTTGTATCTACTCCAATGCTGAGATCAGTGCCTGGCACATAGTAAGCTCTTAACAGATACCATTACCATTAGTAGTAGAATAATTACTGCTTGCGGACCGCAGGTGCAATCAATCAGTCGATAAACTCTACAGAGGAAACGGATATTAAGATGAATTATGGATATGTGCATAAGTGCTGTGGGACTGAGGGTGAGGTGCTTAAGGGATACAGAACCAAGTGCATAGGTGATGCAGAAGGGAGACAGAGTAGGCGAAATGAAGACTTAATTAGGGAATAACAACACCCTTCCAGTCACAACTCATTATA
Organism: Ornithorhynchus anatinus; assembly: GCF_004115215.2. Lineage (NCBI taxonomy): Eukaryota > Metazoa > Chordata > Mammalia > Monotremata > Ornithorhynchidae > Ornithorhynchus > Ornithorhynchus anatinus. The sequence continues at coordinate 10,882,344 of NC_041732.1, read as the reverse complement.
CCTGCACTCAGAGACCCTGAGCCATCTCTAATGATAGAGAATTCTGTCAGCTTCAAGGCGCCAGGAATTAAGTCCCATTATTGTCCTAAATTATAGATGTTTCTCCCTGACTAGAAGACAACATATTTTTTTTTTCTACAGGGCAGTTAGGGAACATCAGCTCAAATTAGTGCCTTCCACTCTGGATGATGATTGGGCCTGAGGCATCAAAGGAGCTTCAGGAAACCAAATATAAAGAGACTTTATAGTTCTATGTTAGGTAACAACAATGATTGTCACGGAGAGAGGCTGGTTCAAGGCAAAAGCACAATCCGGGCACTGGTTAGGCCCTTATGAGTCATCAGATACCAGAAGTGTGGGATCTAGGGGTTTGAAATGACAGCAAAAGAAAAGCCTTATAAAAGAAGTCAGTAGCATTAGTGAAATGAAGGAAATTGCGCCTGTTGAACCAATGAAATTATCTCATTTTGTTTCATTTGCAAGATGGTGCTGCAGGGGCGGCTGTTGATTCCTGGTCACAACATATAACGATCTTAGTAGTATCGATGACCTTCTGGGTGTGGGGAGTAAAGCCAGTGGGACTGAAGCTCCCTGAAAATCCCAAATCCAAAGAGAAACGTGGGAATACACTCAGTTCTGCCCTCAGCACGCGCTTTCGATATATGTTTTGGTTAGAACACAATTAGGGGATTTGGGAACTTGCTTCCAAGTCACGAGCTCGCTTGGTCTTGGGGTGCGGCATTAACGAAGAAACTCCTCGCATGTGTGGCGACGGAGCGGGTGAGCACCTCAGTGCGAGTCTTCCCATTAGCAAGATTTTGCTAGAACGTGACTCAACTGGATGAAACGTAGTTTCTCCTCAGTTATTCTCCCGGGCGTGGAGTTTGAAGGAATCCTGTGGAATATTTAACGGTCACGTCTCTAACATGTCAGTAGGAAAGATGAAAACCCCTCAGGAATTCAGGGCAAACAGATTTCTTATTTCTGGAGCACTGACCTTTACGAGTCAAAAATTTAAAGTGATGGCAAAAGGCGAGTGGGAGAGTGTAGGAATTAATAGAGTCAGGCCCGGAAGCAGGAAATGAAATAGTCTGGAGAGGTTGGTATTATTGCAACAGACGATCACCAGAAAATGCAAGAGAAAAAGGGGTGAATCTGTGACAGATAAATGAGTTTGTGTAGGCGGCTGAGACCATTGAAATATCCTCCAGGAGCGATAAGTCTTTGATGCTCAAAGTTTTACTTTAAGTGAAAAACAGAGTGAATATACCCACCCTAACTGTGGCAGGAAGGACATTTCCACAGGATCCTGTGGAGATTATAGATGTTTAATAGCTCCCAGGACCACATTTTGTTATGAAAATGCCTTCTGCCCTCTCTGGGGCCGGCTTGCACACTTGACTTAGGTGAACCGTTCAGTTCAAACCCTCGGCAAGTTCCCCATCACTTTAATGAGTTGACAGGCACTTTGCTCCTTTACGATTCCAAAGCAATTTCACAGTTCACCTCTTCTGCCCTTCTAAGGATGACAGGAATTTTGCCATTTGGGGTCGAAGAAAATGATCCCTGCCATCCTCAGAGTTAGGCCTCCATCTCTCGTTAACCCAGTGTGGCCTAGTGGAAAGGGCACGGGCCTGGGAGTCAGAGGATGTGGGATGCAATCCTACCTCTACCAACTGCTTGCTGAGTGACCTTGAGCAAGTCACTTAACCTCTCCGTGCTTCAGTCTCATCAACTGTACAATAGGGATTAAATACCTGTTCTCCCTCCGATTTAGACTGTGACCCCCTTGTGGGCCAGGGACTGTGTCCAAGCTGCTTAACTTGTACCTACCCCAGTGCTCACAACAGTGCTTGGCACATTGTAAGCACTTAACAAATACCACGATAATGATCATCCGCTCTAATATTTTGATTTCTCCTTTCCATAACATCGTGCCTAAATATCTTTTTTTTTCCAAAAAGAGCTTTGGAAAATAAATTCCAGTGGCTTTTAGACAGGGATATTTCCTCTCCTGTTGCTCCTGGAATTTGGAATTTTGGAATTTCTATTCAGTGATGATGTATCAGCTTCTCCCTTAGGATCGGCAAGACTTTTCCATGTAACTTTTGCTAAGTACTAGTTTTCCACCTAAAAATGGAAAAACTGAAGTCCAAAGAGGCTGCTTCGATTCCCCTGGAAAGCCATTATCAGAGCCAAGAACAGATTTCTGGGTTTCTCCGCCCCAGCATTATACACACCAGTGTCAGCACCTAGAGCCTTACTCTCGAGCTGTAGTCGACTCTGGGGTGGAGTGCAGTAGACATAATAACAACAGTAGTCTTTGTTAAGCGTTTACTTTGTGCCGAACACTGGGATTAGGTGCAGTACAATCATATCACCGTCCCTCTATACCACATGCTGAGAAGCAGCATGGCGCAGTGAATAGACCACGGGTGTGCGAGTCAGAAGGTCACGGGTTCTGATCCCAGCTCCGCCACATGTCTCCTGCGTGACCTTGGGCAAGTCACTTTACTTCTCTGTGCCTCAGTTACCTCATCTGCAAAATGGGGATTGAGACTCTGAACCCCACATGGAACAGGGTCAGTGCCCAACCCTATTATCTTGTATCGATCCCAGTGCTTCGTACAGTGCTTGGCGCATAGTAAGTGCTAAACAAATACCACAGTTATTATTATTATTACATGGGGCTCACGGTCTGAGAGGAAGATCAAGTATTTAATCCTCATTTTACAAATGAGGGAAACGGAGGTACGAAGAAGTTAAGTGACTTGCTCAAAGTCACAGAACAAGCAGATCCACTAGGTCACCCTGCTTCTCCTCTACATGTCTTATAAGAGGCGAAACCAAAGAATTTCAAGGTCAACGTTTGATCTTTCCGGGGAAAACTTTTTTTAATGATATTTGTTAAGTGCTTACTATGTGCTGTACTAAGCACTGGGGTAGATACAAGATAATCAGGTTGGACATAGTCCAGGTCCCACATGGGGCTCAGAGCTTTAGTGCCCATTTTACAGATGAGGTAACTGAGGCCCAGAGAAGTGAAGTGACGCAGTACCTCATTCTTCTGGTTTTGCCCCAGAGCAAACTTGGTGTATTCTTTTGGAGGGACCGAATCCTCACCATATCATACTTTTCCTCACCCCTTACTAGCTTGCCTGAGTTCTTGTTATGTTTCTGAGGTCAGATTCCACAGAGAGGATTTGGGAGAGAAAAATGTTTTGTTTTTGATGTCGCTCCATGACATCATCCCTGTTTTACAGAATTGGGAATGGATCTGGTATTCAGAGACATTAATTTTCCCAGCAGGAAACCGGCACATAAGCAGGTGGGCCGGGGTCTTGGGTGACCCAATGTCATGCTGTAAGCAGCTTGGCGTAGTGGGTAGACCCCGGGCCTGGGAGTCAGAAGGTCACGGGTTCTAATCCCTGCTCTGCCACTTGTGTGCTGTGTGATCTTGGCCAAGTCACTTCACTTCTCTGGGCCTCAGTTAAATGTAAAATGTAAAATGGGGATTGAGACCGTGAGCCCCACGTGGGATAGGAATTGTGTCCAACCTGATTTGCTGGTATCTACCACAACGCTTAGTACAATGCCTGTTACATAGTAAGTGCTTAACAAATACCACAATTATTATTATTATTATTATGCTTAGCCGTTCATATAGGTGCATAAGTAGAACAGAGGATAGAGCATGGGCCTGGGGTTCAGAAGGACCCGCGTTCTAATCCCGGCTCCGCCACTTGTCCATTGTGTGACTTTGGACAAGTAGCTTGACTTCTCTGTGCCTCAGCTACCTGATCTGTAAAATGGGGTTTAGTACTGTGAGCCCCATGTGGGATATAGACTTTCCAACCTGATTAGCTTGTATCTACCCCAGTGGGACATAGTAAGATCTTAAAAATACAATAAATAAAAAAACTAAAAAGAAAAAGTGACGTATTCCCTACACGGGTGCAGAAAGTAGTTGTTGGTGAGAATGCACGGGAGGAAAGGAGTCAGAACATTAGGCACAGGGCAAGCAGTCTCTATCTGTTGCCGAATTGTACATTCCAAGCGCTTAGTATAGTGCTCTGCACATAGTAAGCGCTCAATAAATACTATTGAATGAATGAATGAATGAAATGGGACCTTTCCAGGCCTCAAAAGCTGTTCAGTCGGATCATCCTTTCATTCATTGGTTCATTCAGTCTTATTTATTGAGCGCTTACTGCGTGCCGGGCACGGTTCTAAGCACTTGGGAAAGTACAGTGGAACAATAAACAGACACGTCCCCAGCCCACAAGAGACCCGGAGTGAGCAAGGTAGGCGTCCGGCCCCCAGGACCATAGAAAGCCACGGGGACGACATCCCCCAACGTCCCCGTGATTCGAAAGGTACCTTCCCTCGAGTCAGCGGATGGTATAATTACTGTAGCTGGTGCCCATTAACCCAGCTTGAACCAAAGGCCCGGCCCAGAGTCAACCCCATCCTTTTGCCCAGACTTGGCCCCTGTGCATCTGTTAAACGAGAACACCCTTCCCAGGGCCCTGACGGAATGAATCACCTGTGCCCCAGGTGCAGGCCCCGGGGATGGGGGGCAGTGGGAGGACCATGCCTCTCCTAGCCGTGCTTTCCTCTGGCTCATACCAAGGCTCTGTCGGCTCCCCTGTGCAGCTGAGTTTCTCCTCTCACCAAGGCCCTTTAAAAGGGAGGGATCCCAGCCTTCATGCAAGCTGAGTTTCACACAGCTGCTCTGCAGGGTCCTACTGCCCGCCTGGTCCAGGGATTTAATATCTCCAAAGCTCAGGTCCCTTTTTACTCCTCATGCCTGTACCATCCTGACAGCTGAGCCCATCTTCTGCAGTTCCTCCTGGCGGACCGTCCCCCTCGGCCCCTTCTCCCCGCCATGGAGAAGACAGACCGCCTCCTTCTCTTTGCCGTGGTTTCCCTCTTCTGGAATGGTGAGTGTTCCTCGTCGTCTGGATTCCCTTTTGAGGGCAGGGAGGGGCCGCAGGAGAGGGCCATTCGAAATGCATCTGGACTAACTTGCACGCTGACAGCCCGTTGGCGTGAAACGGGGGAGGCGACCGATCCTTCTGAGCCATTTGGGCTGTGAGACAGCGGGGGTGTCCGTTCTGGGGCGAGGATAGGCTGGGCCCTCGGAATAAAGCCCAGGTGTCAGTCCCCCACCCCCAAACGGTTGTGCCCGCCTGGCCACAGAGGTCAGCTAGTGACAGGGCCGTGCGGGAGAGCGAATGTCAATAGAAGAAAACACAGCAGAGCATCACCGGTCAAAACTTGAAATTCTCCCGGCTGCATGAAAACAGCACTTTGGCAACATTTACTATCGAAAGCCGCTGTAAGATAGCAGGCTCTGTCTGGTTTTGTCTGTCCTGAGGAAGAGGGCACCCCCCAGACGTTTTTAGGTACCTTGGTTTGACACGGAGTTTAAAAAACTCTCATCTGTGATCTAGCTATCTGACCAGGGGTGCGAAAGAAGAGCTCTGAACGAACGCTTTGCCTTCACCTTTCTCATGTCTTTAACCAGCTCTTCTAGATCTAGCAAGGTATCGCGACTTTCAGACTTCATTTGGGGGCGAGTAATTCCCCTTACAAAATGTCATCATCTGAGGCCTAGTCTAAATGAAAGGAAAAAGGAAAGCTGGTTTTGCAAATGGCTGACCAGGGGCTGAGTGTTTTTCAGTCAGTCAGTCAATCAATCGTATTTATTGAGCTATTACTATGTGCAGAGCACTGTACTCAGCTCTTGGAAGAGTACAATATGACAATAAACAGACACAGTCCCTGCCCACAACAAGCTTAGAGACTGAAGGTTTTTCCTTTAACAATTCCTGTGGATGGAAGAACTACCATCCTTCTATGGCAAACGTGCCTAGGAACTAAATCCGCTCACGACCCTGCAGCGGAGGGTGGGGCGACGTCATTGCCGGACAAGCTCCTCATGTCACAGAATTTGATTCTTTATCATTTAGCTAAATAACAGGATTTTAAAATGGTATCTGTGTCAGGCACTGTGTTAAGCACTGAGGTAAATACAAGCTTATCGGGTCAGACACAGTCCATGTCCTACGTGGGGCTCACAGTCTTAATCCCCAGTGTGCAGATGAGGAAACCGAGATACAGAGAAGTTGAGTTGCCCAAGGTCACACAGCCGATGAGTGGCAGAACCAGGATTAGAACCCAGGTCCTGTGACTTCCAGGCCTGGGCTCTTTCCACCAGACCACACTACTTCCCTGTTCATTTGATATCTGAGGATAGAGGGTGGGGGCTGGAGGAAGAGAGCTTTGGAACCCTGCCTCCTCCATCTAGGCTGGAGGAGAATCTAGCGAGGGGTCACCATCCAGCTTGAACAAGAATCACAGAGGTCTCCAAATACATCCAGATGTGGACCTCCGAACCGTCGAAGCAGGTCCAACGGGTGGCTGGAGAGTGGTGGTGCATTGAGAAGTCCACGGGATATTTGCTTTCAGCTTTCTGGGTTCCATTTATAGTGGTTTGTTCAGCTCCTAGGGTCCCTGCTCTCCTAGACCAGCACTCTCTTGCTAGCATCTTCTAATGACTGAATGACTGATTTTGAACCTCAGTCCCCCAGCACAGAAGAGAAGCCTTGTACTGGCACCTGAACCTGTCCCTTCTTCTTCCAGGAGGAAATTCATGCTACAATGAGGATAAACTCTCATCTCCCACAGGTACAGTAAGCTACATAACTGACTGCTTCCTTCCGTCCAGAACGTGAGGGTGTTAAACGTCTTGCCTTTAAGAGGGCTGCATGGGAAACTGCCCTCTTGACCTCACAGGCCTCAGCAGAGTATATTCCGGTGGTTATGGTCCACCAGGATGGGCAGGGCCTTAACAGTCTGCTTGACCAGTGTCTCAAACACGTCGACAGACAATTACTCTCCCTTCCTTCGAGGCCTTATTGAAGGCACATCTCCTCCATGAGGCCTTCCCTGACTAAACCCTCCTTTCCTCTTCTCCCACTCCCTTCTGTGTCACCCTGACTTGCTCCCTTCATTCATCCCCCTCCCAGGCCCACAGCACTCATGTACTCATCTGTCACTCATTTATTTATATTACCGTCTGTCTCCCCGTCTAAACTGTGAGCTCATTGTGAACAGGGAAGGTGCCTGTTATATTGTTATATTATACTCTCCCAAGCACCGAGTACAGTGCTCTGCACACAGAAAGTACTCAATAAATACTTCTGACCGACTGACTGACCTGTCCGGCTGAAAAGAACCGCGGCTCCACTCCAGTTGCCGAAAATGACACTTGGAGATGTTCTCGGTGATCTTGCGGACGTACGCGCCGGTGGCTTTTACCCTCTGGGTTACCTAGTGCCGGGCCAGTGTTGATTAGCACTTTGCATAGAAAATGCAAGGGAAATCTACAAAAAAGCAGTCACAGTTTCAGATCCCCGTAAAGCGCTCAGGAAACGCTATCTGGGTATCCTTTAGTGATTGCTGACATCTAGTGGTTTTCTTTGCGTCTCTCTTTCTAACGCAGGAGTCTCTCCCTTGTTCCTGATCATGTCTGGGTTACTGTCAGTCAATAGTATTTATTGAGCGCTTACTATATGCAGAGCACTATACTAAGTGCTTGGGAGAGTACGATACAATACTAAAACAAACATATTCCTTACCCACGAGTTTGCACTCTAGAGCGGGAGACAGATATTAATATAAATACACAAATTACAGATATATTCGTAAGTGCTGTGGGGCTGGGAGCGGGGATGAATAAAGGGAGCAAGTCAGGGCAACACAGATGGGAGAGGGAGAAGAAAGGAGGGTTTAATCAGGGAAGGCCTCTTGGAGGAGATGTGCCTTCGACAAAGCTGCGAAGGGGAGGGGAGATCATCGTCTGTCAGGTAAGAAGAGGGAGGGCATTCCGGGCCAGAGGCAGGACGTAGGCGAGAGGTCAGCGGTGAGATGATGATGAGCTCGAGGTACAGTGAATAGGTGGGCATTAAAGGAGCCAAGTGTGCAGGCTGGCTTATAGTAGGAGAGTAGCGAGGTGAGGTAGGAAGGAGCAACGTGATGGGGTGCTTTAAAGTCAACGGTGAGGAGTTTCTGTTTGACGCAGAGGTGGATGGGCAACCACTGGAGGTTCTCGAGAAGTGGGGAAACATGGGCAGTGGAGGAGAGTGAATGCTCATGGCCCCGAATTGTCTTGCACAAGAGTCAGCGCTAGATGCTCTTCCCCAGACCAAATGAAGTTTCTAATGGGCGGTAGGCAAAGTGAGGCCCTCCGCAACCCAGATCCACTTTCAGTCTTTCCCTCCTCGGTCGGCCTGTACATTTCCAACTCCGAATGTTCTTCCCTGACATTTCAGGGGCTGCTATTAATGATAATAATAATACGAATATCAGTTAAGTGCTAACTCTGTGCCAAGCACTGTACTAAACCCTGGGGTAGATTCAAGATAATCAGGCTGGACATGTCCCTGTCCCACATGGTGCTCACAGCCCAAGTCAGAGGGAAAGCAGATACTGAGAAGCATTTTTAAAATAGCACCATAGTACTGATGAAGTATGCATGATCTTCATGAATCTAAAGGGACAGTACTACTTTAATAATAATTGTAGCATTTGTTAAGCACCTACTACGTACCAAGCACTATACTAGGTGCTGGGGTTGATACAAAGTAATCAAGCCAGACCCAGTCCCTGTCCCACAAGGGGCTCACAACCTAAATAAAAGGGAAAATAGCCATTGAATTTCCATTTTACAGCTGAAGAAGCTGAGGCACAGAGAACTTCTCGTCTTGTCCAAGATCACACTGCAGGCAAGCGGGATAGCCGGAATCAAAACCCAGGTCCTCTGACTTTCAGGCCCCATTCTCTTTCCCCTAAACTATGCTGCATCCAATACTGTATTTTTATGGCCACAATGTGTATACATAGCTGGTTTTTGTCCTCTGAGAAGATACTACTGATAGTGAAATTTCCCCATGGCGTGTGTTATATATGTGCCTGACAAAGTCAGTATGGGACCCCAGTCTTGACCACATTATGCATCCCCAATAGCTACCCTTTGCTCTGATGTCCTATTCGTTGCTTGTAGGACCTGGCACTATTTTCACTTTTCACCCCTTGTCTCATGACCCTGTAGGCAAAAGATAGGACAACTCCATGATATATGTATCAGGGGAGGGGAGGCGACCAGAGAAGTTGGACCTAAACCCCACTTTCTCATTCTAAGATAAGTGGCAGAGTTGGGATTAGGACTCATGACCTGCTGACTTCCAGACCCGTGCTCTATCCACTATGCCAAGCTGCTCATGTCGCCTAGTCCTTCACCTGGCTCAGTTGGCTCTGATGCCTACATCCCTTGCTGACCTCCCAGCCTGCTGTCTCTCCCTACTCCAGGCCATACTTCCCTCTTTGTCCGGGTCAATTTTCTACAGAAACGTTTAGGCCATGTTTCCCCACTCCTCAAGAACCTCCGGCGGTTGCCCATCCACCTCCACATCAAACAAAAACTCTTCGCCATTGGCATTCAATCTCCTTGCCCCTTCCTACCTCATCTTGCTACCCTCCTACTACAATCCGGACCGTACACTTCGCTCCTCTAATGCTAACCTTCTCACTGTACCTCGATCTTTTCTGTCTCACTGCTGACCTCTCGCTCACATCTGCCTCTGGCCTGGGACGCCCTCCCTCCTCCTATCCGACAGACGATTACTCGTCCCGGCTTCGAAGCCTTAATGAAGGCACATCTTCAAGAGGCCTTCCCCGAGTGAGCCCTCCTTTTCTCTTCTCCCTTTCCGTTCTGCATCGCCCTGACTTGCTCCCTTTAATCACCACCCCTCCCACCCCCACAACACTTAAGTACATATCTGAAATTTATTTAATTATAGTAATGCCTGTCTCCCCCTCTAGACTGTAAGTTCACTGTGGGCATCCCCATTTTAGAGTTGAGGAAACTGAGGCACCGAGAAGTTGTGACTTGCCCGGGGCCACACAGCGGAGCCGGGATTAGAAGCCAGCAGCAGCGTGGCTTAATGGAAAGTGCAGGGGCTTGGGAGTAAGAGGTCGTGGGTTCGAATCCCACTCCGCCACTTCTCAGCTGTGTGACTTTGGGCAAGTCGCTTCATTTCTCTGGGCCTCAGTTACCTCATCTGTAAAATGGGGATTAAGACTGTGAGCCCCACGTGGGATAACCTGATTACCTTGTAACAACCCCAGCTCTTAGAACAGTGCTTGGCACATAGTAAGTGCTTAACAAATACCATAATTATTATTATTAGCATTATTATTATTATTAAGACAGGTCTTATGACTCCCAAGATGGTGGTCTTTTTCCTAGGCCATGCTGCTTCCTAACTGCCGGATCGAATGTTTTGAAAAAGTTTCCATCTAAGAGGAGAAGATTGCTCTATGCGAGACTCATTGTTATATATAGCTTTCTGGGGATGTGAAATGACTTTATTACCTTCTTGTTAGAACAGGCCTCTGCTGGATGGCATGAAAATAAAGAAGCCACTTGCTGTGTAGCCTTAGGCAAGTCACTTAACTGCTTTGTGCCTTATTTTCCTCATCTGTAAAATGGGCATTAAATCCTACTCCCTCCTCCTTAGTCAGTCAGCTCCATGTGGGACAGGGACTGTGGCCAACCTGATTAACTTGTATCTGCCCCAGTGCTTAGTAGAATGCTTGGCACATTTCTCTGACTAATGCTGTCGAGTCATCTCCGACCCATAGCGACACCATGGACACATCTCTCCCAGACGGCCCCATCTCCATCTGCGATCTTTCTGGGAGTGGATCCGTAGAGTTTTTGTGGTAAAAATCTGAAAGTGGTTTACCGATGCCTCCTTCCTCACAGTAAACTTGAGTCTCCACCCTCGACTCTCTCCCGTGCCCCTGCTGCCCAACACAGGGGAGATTCTTAAGCACTTAAATACCATAACCATAGGCGGATAGGAGTGCGGTACGCTGTGAAGCACGTGAGGTCTTCACCTATATTAGCCAGCTTCAGACAGAACCAAAACAAAAGCCCTGGCCTCCTGATTCCCAAGAAGTAAAGAAGAGTGTTGTCTTCCACCTTAAACATGTTAGTCAATACCAGCTAAAGAAGTTAAGTGGCAAGAAAAAGCAACATTTGGGAAATGCTTCCACAAAGCAATAAATATTGCATTTGGCCTAAATACTCCATGAAGCAGAAATTGCAGAAAAGTCCGAGAACATTCAGTTAGGCAGTCCCTTCTCGTCAGCTTCAGTGAGCGCTGATTGATCCCCTACCCTTTGCTAGGCACTATAATAACGGTGGTAATGGTTTAGGGTGTACTATGTGTCAAGCTTGGTTCTAAGCATTGGGGTAAAGACAAGATAATCAGGCCAGACACAAGTTCCTGTAGAACAGGGACTTCTAATCTAAGTAGGAGAATAGACATCCTCATTTTGCAGATGAAGAAACTGAGGCACCAAGAAGTAACTTGCCCCAGGTCACTCAGCAGTCAGACTGCGAACTCCATGTATGAACTCCATGTAGAACAGGGACTGTGTCTAACTTGATGATCTTGTATCTAACAGATCAACACTTAGACCAGTGCTTGACACACAGTAAGTGTTTAATAAATACCATCAGCATTATTATTATTTTTATAAAGCGGTAGAGCTGGGATTAGAATTAGGTCCTTTGACGCCCAGGACCATGCTCTTTCCCGTAAGCCATACTGCTTCTCACTAACTATCGAACAGAGGCAATGAAGGTGTCACGATCCCTGATCTCATGCACCAAACTTAGGGAGAAAATGAAATGAGCCCACTACCCAACACTCGCAAATTCCATGTTCCCGCTGCCCTGTGGGAGTGAAGACCAACAAACCATTGGAAAACACTCCATCTTTCCAATTTCCTAGCTAATTTCAGACTTCTCTGAAGCACACAACTTTGAGGTGGGCTGTGCAATCAAAGCACAGGACATAACAATAATAATAGTGTTGGTTTTTGTTAAATTTTTACTATGTGTTAGACACTGTGCTAAGTGCTGGAGCGGATACAAGCAAATCGGGTTGGACAAGGACCCTGTCCCACATATTGCTCACAGACTTAATCCCCATTTTACAGATGAGGGAACTGAGGCACAGAGAAGTAAAGTGACTTGCCCGAGACCACATAGAAGACAAGTGGCAGAGTTGGGATTAGAACACACGATCAGCACTTAGAACAGTGCCCGGCGCTTAGAACAGTGCTTGGCATATCGTAAGCACTGAACAAATACCATGATTATTATGACAGCCCTCTTCCTCAGAGTCTTGAGACACAGTCTTCGGAGGAAATCACTGGGAGAAGCTCTCCAGGCTAAGACTGAGGTAAAGCTGGTTTTGACCCACGCAGCCTGTAATACCGTATTGTCCTTGTCCTAAGGAAAGCAAAGATTACCTTGAGGGTAGGTTGATTTTTCCACAGCAAGCAGGTCAGGCAGGAAATAGCCAGCAGGGCCTAGGGTTATGGCCAGAGGTTCCTGGTTTTCCTGTTGTTTTTGTTTTGTTATGGTATTTGTTAAGCACTTACAATGTGCCAGGAACTGTAATTATCATTACTGTGGTATTTGATAAATCCTTACAATGTGCCAGGCACTGTACTAAACTCTGGGGTGGATACAAGCAAATCAGGTTGGACACAGTCCCTGTCCCACGTGGGGCTCACGATCTTAATCTTCATTTAACAGATGAGGTAACTGAGGCACAGAGAAGTCAAGCGACTTACCCAAGGTCACACAGCAGACAAGCGGCAGAGCCAGGATTAGAACCCAAGTCCTTCTGAATCCCAGGCCCGTGCTCTATCCACTAGGCCATGCTGCTTCTCGAGGGTTAGGCCTTGGGCAGAAGAAGGCCAGTAGGCCCTCCGCCCAAGCCAAAGTTTTCCCTTCCCACATTCTCTACTCACTCCCCTTTTCAACCCTGCCAGCCCCGCGGTGTTGAGAATGATATTTATTGAGCACAGAGCACTCTATTATGCGCTGGGGAGAGTCGAGTAGAATTTGCAGACCCAATCCCTGTCCTCAGAGAGCTACAGCCTAATGCAGGAGTTTACAAATTAGAAGGAGAAGAGAAGGGGCGGGGAGGGAAGAGAGGTGCCACCAGCCCCGACCCCAGAGAGTCGAGCCCAAGGACGTGTCCCTTGCTGTCCCATGATCAAAATGGGATGCCGGCCACAGGGTAACTCTTGCGTACAGATCTTCCCTGTGCTTGACAAACTGTTGCATTTTGCATCGTTTCCATGGCTCGTGCACCTAAGGGCACGACGGATCTTTGGAACGGGCTTGTTCAGTCTGTATAGTCCTTCACTCTACACACCTACCTGCAAACAAATTTCAGCCTTAGATACAAAATCCACGTATTGGACACAGTTCCCTTTCTCCCTTGTGGGTGGAAATATCACCTCCTTCCCCAAAGTGTACATTTGTCTATAGAGAGAGGTGTATAATAGATTCACCGACGCATATACGAAGACACTGCACGTGTACATACATGCTCACACACACACACACACAACTGGAAGTGTTTCCATCTGGGTTACTGCCTCCGACTGCTCCGATTATTCCAGGAGGCGTGAGCTTGAAGCAACGATAGCTATTTGGTTCCCTCAAACGGTCCAGCATATGCTCGAGCTGCTGCTTCTGCCGCTCGATCGCGGTTTCCGGGTGGGTCTCCCCACCCGAAGCTTGGGGCTCAGCCCCAGACCTCTCCAAGGCACCTCCGCTATCCAAGTGGAGACCAGAGGAGGAGGAGAGTCTTGACCAAGGTCACACGGCAGAGAAGTGATGGAGGAGGGATTAGAACGTATGACTCTCAGGCCCGGGCTCTATCCTCTACACCTAATGTGGGAAACTGTGCTTTAGCCCGAGCCAGAGATTGGCACTTCCATGATATATCGCTGCTGCATGCCCTAGAGGCCAAGGCAGAACGTTGGTCAGTCAGTCAGTCAATATTATTTATTGACTGCTTACTGCGTGCAGAACACTGTACTAAGCAGCGTGGCTCAGTGGAAAGAGCCCGGGCTTGGGACTCAGAGGTCATGGGTTCGAATCCCGGCTCCGCCACCTGGCAGCTGTGTGACCTTGGGCAAGTCACTTAACCTCTCTGGGCCTCAGTTACCTCATCTGTAAAATGGGGATTAACCGTGAGCCTCACGTGGGACAACCCGATTATCTACCCCAGCGCTTAGAACAGTGCTCTGCACATAGTAAGCGCTTAACAAATACCAACATTATTATTATTATTATTAAGCACTTGGGAGAGCACAATGCAACGATAAAAAGGCACATTCCCTGCCGACAGCGAACTTATAGTCTAGAGGGGGAGACAGACATTAATAGAAGTAAATAAATTATATGATGACGATGGTATTTGTTGTTAACCGCTTACAATGTGCCAAGCACTGTTCTAAGCACTGGGGGGATACGAGGTAATCAGGTTGTCCCACGTGAAACTCGGTCTTAATCCCCATTTTACAGATGAGGGAACTGAGGCACAGAGAAGTTAAGTGACTTGCCCAAAGTCACACAGCAGACAAGTGGCGGATCCGGGTTTAGAACCCATGACCTCTGACTCCCAAGCCCAGGCTCTTTCCATTGAGCCTGCTTAGGAGGTGAAGGGGGTGCTGAATAAAGGGAGCAGGTCAAGGCGATGCAGAAGGGACTGGGAGAAGGGGAAAGGAGGGATTTGCCTGGGAAGGCCTCTTGGAGGAGATGTGCCTTCAAAAGGCTTTGAGTGGGAGAGAGTCATCGTCTCTCAGATATGAGGAGGGAACATTAGAGGCAGGCAGTTCCTCCAAAGATGGAATATTTGAGTCCGTTTTTGACTTAAAGTAGCAAACCCTTCCCTGTTTATTTGATATTTCATTGTCTGGTGAAAAGAGCATCCAATATCAGCTCTTCCACCTATGTGGCCCAAATCCCTTAATGTCTCTGTGCCTCATCTGTGAAATGGGGATAAAATGCCTGTCCTCCCTCCCTCTGTAGATTCTGAGCACCTCGTGGGGCAGGGACTGCGTCCAGTTTAACTCTACTGCTTCCACCCTAGTTCTTTGCATAGTGCTTGGCACATAGTAAGTATGTAATAAATACCATCATTATTTATTATTACATTACAGGGAGCAGCAAAACCAACACAGAAGAGAAGCTCATGGATTTCCTTCTGAAGGAGCAAAAATATAATAAATTAATTCGCCCGGCTACCAACTCCTCACAGTTGGTGTCTATTGAGTTGCAGGTGTCACTAGCCCAGCTCATCAGTGTGGTAAGTCTAAGGAGGCTCTGCCATTTTGTTTATTGAACGGGTGCATTTTGTGAATGTGCATTCACAGAGTGGTTTTTTTTTTATTTAGCAGGCTGAAATTTTATACGTGGAGTCGAATGAAAATGGACAACCCTAGCCAAGAAAGAGGCCTACATTTCCTAATTTTTTTAAAAAATGGTATTTGTTAAGCACTTATTATGTACCAGGCACTGTACTAAGTCCTGGGTAGATTCAGGTTAATGAGATGGGACACAGTCCCTGGCCCATAGAGGATTCACAGTCTTCAACCTCATTTTACAGATGAGGAAACTGAGGCACAGAGAAGTTAAGTGACCGGCCCAAGGTCACACTGCAGATAAGTGGCGGAGATGGGATTAGAACCCAGGTCCTAATGACTCCCAGGCCCATGCTCTATCCACAAGGCCACGCCGTTTCTCGCAATTAAGAAAACTGTGATTAGAGATCTCTAAGGCAGAGGGGAGGTTTCAGGATATACATAAAATAAAGACTCACCAAATATCAGGGGACATATTTAGGTCTGCACAAGAAGATGCCATTTTAGCCTTTATGTAATGAACCTGATACCTGAGAGTGAGTGAAGGAGCTGGAGGTGAGGAGGGGGCAGGTATTGAGAACTGGATTAAGTCCTACCAGTGATTGAGGTGTTAGTGGGTCCTTGGAATCCGGGTGTAGTAATCACACAACTCTCATTGCTCTCCAGCACTGGCAAGATCCTAGGCAGAGTTCTCTTAAACCAGCCAACCTATCGATCGATTGAATTTACCGAGTGCTTACTCTGGGATGAGCACAGTGGGGAGCACAGTGAAATGAAAAGACATGATCGCTACCCTTTGAGGATCCTACAATCTGGTGGAAGCAACATGGCCTAGTGGAAAAAGCAGGGGCCTGGGAATCACAGGACTTGGGTTCTAATCCTGGCTCCGCCCTTGTCCGTCATGTGACCTAAGACTTCACTTCTCTGTGCCCTATTTCCCTCATCTGTAAAATAGGGATTACAACTGTGAGGATTCTGTGGCACAGGGACTGTGTCCACCCTGATTATTGTCTGTCTACCCCAGTGCTTAGTACAGTGCCTGGCACACAGTAAGTGATAAACAAATACCATTAAAAAGAAAACATGCCATTCCTCAATTGAAGTAATTATGATATTTATTAAGTGCTTACTGGCTATCAAATTCTGCACTAAGTGCTGTGACAGTCACAAAATGATAAGAATGGACATAGTCCCTCCCCCACAGAGGGATGTGTGAATGAATGTGTCTTCAGACCACAGGTATATTCCTCCTCGTCGTGGGGAGGAAATGTGCCCGTTCATTGTTATTTTGTATTCTCTCAAGCACTTACTAGAGTGCTCTGCACACTAAGCGCTCAATAAATACAACTGAATGAAGGAGGCAGTGGACTAAAGTAGGTGTACTTTTGTTCAACCTAATAGAGGCGGCTAAAGCCGAGGAAGCCACAAGGAATGGTTTAAGAATATGAATCTAGTCCTCCAAGAAAACTTTAATAACATCATTGAAAGTCCTTGAATTAGACCTATGTTGATCCCTGTGCTATAGAAAGACACCTGCAAGAAAACCCACTAATGATTATGAAGCACATTTTAGAATTAGCAAACATCACAGATTGAAAATTTGGCTGGAAACCTAGATAATGTACCAGCCAGTACTTACAAATAAGGCTCTCCATTGGTGACGATTCAGTTATGCCCCTGAATTCTGCTATTTGGGCAGCACTTTGTCCCATTACACAAGGATAGATCAAGAAGCAGAAAAGACCGTATCAAAAGGTCACCATTTCCTTTAAGAAACTCACAGAATCTGGTGTCATCATGGCAGGTTTCATGCCTAACTGAAGGTCTATAAAGTCAAAGCTACTGTAATGTTCAATCTTCCTTTTGACTGTGAGACCTAGACTTACTAAGCAGCAGGTTCTGATTTCCAAAGTCATTCCATCACTGCTGTCTGCCCATTATACAGAACATCAAATGGCAAGGCATTCCCACAAACAATGAGGCCTTGGAATGAAGTCAGGAGACCAAAACTGAAGCGATTCTTATAGCGATACCTCTTTTTCTAGTCAGGACCTGGGAAGAGAATGTACAATCCATCAATGAATGGTATCTGTTGAGCGCTTAATCTGTGCAGAACACTGTACTAAGTGCTAGGAAGACTACAAACGACAGAGTTGGTAGACATGATCCCTGCCAGCGAGGAGATTACAGCAAAATACTCCAAAGTCTACTGGATGAGCTGAAGTTGAGGGAGGAAAAGAAGAGGAAAACACTGTCAGCTGTGATTAGCTGGAAGCTGGCCAACGACAGATGGACCAACCCTTGGTGTGGAAATGAGAAATGGAAAGACTCTCAGAACAAACACTTGGCGTTCATGTTACTGAAAGGCAGACTCAAAAATGGCACCAGGAACAGCAGGAAGCAAATCTGACAGCATAATGAGGGACAAGTCTTGCTTGTACATATGGTTTCCCCCATCTTCAAAGCCCTCCTGAAGTCCCACCTCCTCCAGTCAACCAGTCGATGGGATTTACTGGTCGCTTACTGTGTACCGTACTACGCATTTGGGAGAGCAAAATATAACAGAGTCGATCGACTAATTCTCTGCCCGCAACGAGCTTACAGTCAAGAGGAATGCATTCCCCCATTCATTTTTCTTCCCAGTTACTAGCCTTCCAGCTACTACCTCCAAACTCCGGTAAAAACAGCAGGTCAGGGAAGTGATCACCTTTGCTATGGAAAAATGCACCTCCAAGGGAGAATCAATGACTGCTTTCTCACCTGGAAGGATCAAACCCAGAGTTGTTGGCATAAAAATGAGGAAAGGATTAAAATACTTTAATGAATTCAGTTCTGAGGGGAATAAAAAACTAAAATTCACTACGTTCTCCTTTTGTAAAAGAAAGTCTTTGCTTATTCCTCCACATTTTATACGCCCGGCCTAAAGTCTGCGATTAAGGCTATTCCCTACTGAATTGCCAAGTCCTTTAGCTATTCTCTGAAAAGACCCGAGTGGCTTAGCCAGGGCGGGTATGTAAGCCACATTAGCCTTAGCCAAGGACCATTTGCTTAATGGCTGCTGAGACCATTTGAAAGAGGCTACAGCTGCTGCTCTGAAATTGTCTTGATTAGCTAAATGGAGTTACCACTGGCAATAGCAAACAATCCGGGGAGGATTTACTGGGTCAGAGGTTCAGCGCTTAGAACAGTGCTTTGCACTTAGTAAGCACTTAACAAATACCATCCTCATTATTATTATTAGCACCGAAGGAGGGGTTCTTTTCAGCATGTCTGGTCACGAGGTAGGGGGACTAATTCATTTCGATGTGAGAAGCAGCCTGGCCTGAACTGAGCGGGGCATGGGCCCTAGGGTCGGAAGACCTGGTTTCAAATTCTGGCCATCTGATTGCTTTGTGACCTTGGGCAAGTCACTTCACTACTCTGTACCTCGGTATCCTCATCGATCAATCAATCTCATCTATTGAGCGCTTACTGTATGCAGGATTCTGTACTAAGTGCTTGGGAGAGTACGAACAACAACATAACAGACACATTCCCCGCCCACAACGAGTTTACAGTCTAGAGGGGGAAACAGACATTAATATAAATTCCTTCCGGATAGGTACGCAAGCTTCTAGCCACTAGCGAGCACTCTCGTGGGATCAGACGACCTCCTTTCCTGTTCCTCTAGGCTATGGAGGCTATATTTTATCCTGACAGAGCAAATAGGCTTGAGTTGCAGCATGAGAGATTTAATAATCAGGTAGACATAAGGAAAATCTTGCAGTCAGTGAGTGCTGCTGGCAGCAGAAATGTCTTTGAGAAGGAATCACCTGGAGGTCTTTAAAGCCAGAAGAGATCCCCCTCTGGATGGGTGGAATAAGTTGTTTTTTCTGGAGGCAGGGGACTGGAGGAGATGACCTCTTGATCATTTTCAGGTTGTGTCCAACCTGATTATCTTGTACCTACCCCAGCGCTTAGTACAGTCCCTGGCCCATTATAAGCACTTAACAAATACCATTTTAAAAAATGAAAGAAATGCGAGAGCCAGGATGAGAACCCAGGTCCGACTGACTCCCAGGCCCATGCTCTGTTCAGTAGGCCACTCCGCTGCTCCTTTGATCTTTTTTTCTGTTCTCTACCCTAACTTCACAGCTGTTTCCCCATTTCCCTCCATCTCCCCTTCAGCTGTTGGTTGGTTTTGCTTCCCTGTCAAGGAGCACCAAGAGGCAAGTGTTCAGTGGTGGCCAAAGGGAGTTTTTTTTTAAAATCTTACAATTGCTAATCTGACGACATCATTAGGTTTTCATGAATGAATCCCAACCAACGCACTGTTTTGGTGGAACGCTTACCAATCCTTTTCCTCCCTTAGAATGAACGCGAACAGATCATGACCACAAACGTCTGGCTTAAACAGGTACGTGTCCGAAAAGGACTCCAGCACCATCTCCCGGATCATCAGTGCCCTTGCCTTCGAAGTGTCGGTCGACCCCTTCGCTTCGTAAATAACGACATGCCATTTCCCACCCAGGAGTGGACTGACTATCGTCTGGCCTGGGACCCGAGTAAATACCAGGGAGTGAAGATCCTGAGGATCCCCGCCAAGTGTATCTGGCTGCCCGATATTGTACTTTACAATAAGTAAGTGATGAGACCTAAATTCCAACGGAGCAGGGAGGGGGCAGGAATCAGAGCTGAAGGTGAGATTTGGCAATCAGAGGTACAGTCCAAGTTTCGGGCATTAGACGACCGAAGTAACAGCACAACAGCGAGGTCTAGAGTCCGGGGAGGAAAACCAGGGCCCTGGGTCCAGTTAGAATAACCAGGAATCTGAATCTTGGTTGACCTCTCTGTCGATTTGGAATGGTGGAGTTGGCTTGACCCACTGCCGGTCCATAAAAAAGTCTGGGAGCTGAGAAGAAATATCTGGGGCAGATCGCTGCCAGGAGGATTACGATGTGCATGGGAGAGGAGAGTTTTCGGCAGATGCAGGGGTCGCAGATTCTCAGACGGGGTGCGGTTTCCAACGTGGGGGAAGAGACGCAGTTAGCCATGCCTAGAGGTTAAAGGTGGCCGAGCACTTTGAAAGCAAGAAGGGTTGGCAGGAGAGGGAGGAGGAGGTGGAGTCAGCCCAAGTTTTGAAAGCTGCATTTGGGAAAGGAGCCTCAGGGGGACCATAGAAGAGGCTCCAACCTCTAATATGTCCATTAAGTAGCAATTTACAAAGAATCATTTCTTAAATGGCATTTATAAAGCCATTTCATAATGATGGAGATTTATACTTGGCAACCTCGGTCACTGGCCGGACATGTTTTAGGCTCATAAAATATTCCTGTGGAAAGCAAGACGTCGGTTGCCAAAAGCTTAATTATTCTGACTGGAAAGTCAGTCAGCGATATCTAAGTGCCAGAGAGTTACCCCTGTTTGGCGGGATTGAACTGCCTTAGAATCACACCAGGTCACGAAGGGGCTGAGTGGCTTGAAAGGTCCTCAGGAGATTCGAGAGGCTCACCCAGAACTAACTCCGGTGATTTGGGGATCAAAATTGAAGAAATCAATCCACTGCCTCCTTCCTAAATTGCCCTCCCCCCCGCCCTCAGCTGGGTGAGTGGATGAAGGAGGGTCCAAGAAAGGAAATGTAAAGCAGTGTGGCCTACTGGAAAGAGCACTGGCCTGAGAGTCAGATGATCTAGGTTCTAATCCCAGTTCCACCACTTAGTTGATGTGTGACCTTGGGCAAGTCACTCAACTTTTTTTTAATTGCTATTTGTTAGGCATACAATGTGCCAGGCTCTGTACTAAAAGCCAGGGTAGATACAACCTAATAAGGGTGGACACAGTCCCTGTCCCACATGGGGCTGACAGTCAAATCCCCACTTTACAGATGAGGGAATTGAGGTAGAGAGAACTAAAGTGAGTTGCCAAGGTCACACAGCAGACAGTAAATCATATCGATCAATCATATTGATTGAGTGCTTACTGTGTGCGCAGCACTATACTAAGCGCTTAGGAGAGTACAATATAACAGACTTGGTAGACAGGGTCTCCCCTCAATAACGAGTTTACAGTCAAGTGGGTGAGACAGACACATACATAAATTATGGATATAGCATAAGTGCTGTGGAGCGGAAGGGAGGGATAACACAGAAAGGAGAAGGAGAAGAGGAAATGAGGGCTTAGTCAAGGAAGACTTCCTGGTGGAGATTTGCCTTCAAAAAGGCTTTGAAGATGGGGAGAGTGCCGAGATTAGAACCCAGGTCCTCTGACTCCCAGACCCATGGTCTTTAATTTTCCTGTACTTCAGTTTCCTCAACTGTAAGATGAGGACTCAAAACCTGTTCTCCCTCCTGCTTAAACTGTGAGCTCCATATGGGACAGGGACTCTAATTTAGAACAGTGATTATCACATAATGAGAACTTAAAAAGAACGATAATAATAATAAAGCATAAGGACTGCTAAGCCCACTCGTCATCCAAGAAGGGTCACAAAACCCAGTTGCTGGTCTTAGCCAGTGGAGCACAGACGATGTCCACGATCCTATGTCATGGACTCATTTCTGCCACTACAGCCTACACTGCACTACACTAGTGAAGCAAAGTAATCTTACAGATAGAGCACGGACAGGGGAGTCAGAGGCCGTTATTGGGTAGGGACTGTCTATCTGTTGCCGAATTGGACTTTCCAAGCGCTTAGTACAGTGCTCTGCACACAGTAAGCGCTCAATAAGTATGACTGAATGAAAGAAGTTCTAATCCCAGCTCTGCCACTTGTCTGCTGTGTGACATTGGGCAGGTCACTTCACTTCCCTGGGCCTCAATTTCTTCATCTGCAAAGTGGAGACTCAATACCTGTTCTCCCTCCTATTTAGACTGTGAACCCCATGTGGGACCTGAATATCTGGTATCTACCGCAGTGTTTAGTACAGTGCCTGGCACATA
This sequence comes from Ornithorhynchus anatinus, assembly GCF_004115215.2. NCBI lineage: Eukaryota > Metazoa > Chordata > Mammalia > Monotremata > Ornithorhynchidae > Ornithorhynchus > Ornithorhynchus anatinus. The sequence continues at coordinate 10,860,117 of NC_041732.1, read as the reverse complement.
GTAAGTGCTTCACAAATATCACAATTTTATTATTATTATTACAGCCTGGAGTCTCAGGACCTCCCCCCAGCAAACAGTGGGACCCAATTCTCATTGCTAGAAGAAAGTAAACTTGGATCTGGATTGTATGGGGAAAGATGAACATTAATAATAGTGGCATTTATTAAGGCCTTAATAGGTACCACATGTTGGGATAGGTACAAGATTCTCAAATCAGACACGGTCCCTGTCCCAGATAGGACTCAGAATCTAAAAATCCCCATTTAATAGATGAGGAGACTGAGGCCCAAGGAAAGTTAAATGACTTGCCCAAGGTCACAATAGCAGGCCATTAGGAGAACTGGACTAGAACCCAGGTCTCCTGCCCCTCAGACCTGTGCTCTCTCCACCGGAGAAGCAGAGAAACACCTCGGCCTAGCGGAAAGACCCCAGACTTGGGAGTCAGGAGACCTGGGCTTCAGTACAGTTCTCCTACTGGCCTGCTGTTGGGGCCTTGGGTAAATCACTTAACTTCTCTTGGACCTCAGTTTCCTCACTTTATGCTGTGTAACCTTGGCCAAGTCTCTTTACTTCTCTGTGCCTAGGTTTTCCCATCCGTAAAATGGGGATTCAAAACCCGTTCTCCCTACTTACACCGCGAGCCTCTTGTGGGACAAGGATTCTGTCCGACTCGATCACCTTGTATTAACTCCAGTGCTTAGTGCTAAACAAATGCCACAGCGATTACTTACTAAGCTACACGGTTTCCCTCCGACTTGGCGATAGATTTCCCAGAACTACAGGACCGATTCTGCCGATTTTGCTGATCCTGAGAGGAAAGAGGGGGAGAGAACTTACATAACGGACAGACGACAAGTTTGGCTTCCTCATTCCAGGGGTTGGGGGGAGAGGGCGGTACTCCGGATGTATGTCTTCAATTCCCTTTCCTTATTTTCTCTCTCCTTCTTCCTCAGTGCGGATGGCACATACGAAGTTTCCCTGTACACGAATGCAGTGGTCAGATTCAACGGCAGCATCTTCTGGCTACCCCCAGCCATCTACAAAAGCGCCTGCAAAATCGAAGTCAAGCACTTTCCTTTCGATCAACAAAATTGTACCCTGAAATTTCGGTCCTGGACCTATGACCACACCGAGATCGACTTGGTCCTGAAGAACGCCATGGCCAGCATGGACGACTTCACCCCGAGCGGGGAATGGGACATCGTCGCCCTCCCCGGGAGGCGGACCGTCAACCCGCTCGACCCCAGCTACGTCGACGTGACGTACGATTTCATCATTAAAAGAAAGCCGCTGTTTTACACCATCAATCTCATCATTCCTTGCGTGCTGATCACCTCTCTGGCAATTCTGGTGTTCTATCTGCCTTCAGACTGTGGGGAAAAGATGACCCTTTGCATCTCGGTGTTGCTGGCCTTGACGGTGTTCTTGCTCCTGATCTCCAAAATCGTCCCCCCGACATCTCTGGACGTCCCGCTGATTGGGAAGTACTTAATGTTCACCATGGTGCTGGTGACCTTCTCCATCGTTACCAGCGTCTGCGTCCTCAATGTGCACCACAGGTCTCCCAGCACTCACAGTATGCCTCCCTGGGTCAAGCTGGTTTTCCTCAAGAGGCTGCCCACGTTCCTGTTTATGAATCGTCCCGAAAATCACCCAGCCAGACAAAGGCCCGGCCCCCGGCGAAGGAACAGGGCTGAAGCCACCAGCCCAGCGGAGCTCTACAAGAACTCCATGTACTTTGTGAACCCGGCCTCGGCCGGGAAGATCCAAGATACCGCCGACGGCACTGGGGGCCAGCGGGATTTCCGGTTAAGGTCGTCGAAGAAATATCAACCTGAAGTCCAGGAGGCCATCGATGGGGTCAGCTTCATAGCGGAGCACATGAAAAGTGACGACAGTGACCAGAGCGTAAGTAGTGGCGGATCGGGGTGGCTCCAGCTAAGAGATCAGATTCCTCACTTCTGGGAAGAGTCTGCACTCGAACTCCGCACTCCGAAAGCTTATCCTCCAAAATATTTAGTTTAATAACCGATCTGCTCCATTCCGTTTCTCCCAGCCTCGGCCAGGCATCCGGAAACCTTCTCTGAGCTCAGAATCTCTACCCAGAGGTTCATTCATTCATTCAATTGTATTTATTGAGCGCTTACTGTGTGCAGAGTACTGTACTAAGCACTTGAAAGAGTACAATACAACAATAAAGAGACACATTTCCTGCCCACAAAGAGCTTGCAGTCTAGGGATGGGGGGAGACAGACATTAATATAAATAAATGAATTACAGATATGTACTGAAGTGCTGTGGGTCTGGGATGGGGGAAGGACAAAAGGAGCAAGTCAGGGAGATGCAGATGGGAGTGAGAGAAGAGGAAAGGAGGGTTTTGGCGGGGAAGGATCCTTGGAGGCAGGGACAGTAATTGTCTGTCAGATTTGAGGAGGGAGGGCGTTCCAGGCCAGAGGCAGGAGGTGGGCGAGGAATCGGCGACAAGATAGACGAGTTCAAGGCACAGTGAAAAGATTAGCATTAGAGGAGTGAAGTGTGTGGGCTGGGTTGTAGTAGGAGAGTGGCAAGGTGAGGTAGGAAGGGACAAGGTGATGATTGACTGCTTTGAAGCCAATGGGGAGGAGTTTTTGTTTGATGCAGAGGTGGATGGGAAACCACTGGAGTTTTTTGAGTGGGGAAACATGTCCTGAATGTTTCTATGGAAAAACGATCCAGGCAGAGGAGTGAAATATGGACTGGAGTGGCGACAGACGGGAGGCAGGGAGGTCAGCAAGGAGGCTGATGCATTAATCCAGGCAGGATAGGATGAGCGATTGTATTAACATGGAAGCAGTTTGGTTGGAGAGGAAAGGGTGGATTTTAGCAGTGTTGTGAAGATTCCCCCTGCAATTGTAGCAAAGCTCCATCAAACCAATGACTTCTGAAATTCTTTCCCCGCTCATCAATCACTTAGATAGTATAAACAACCCCAAAATTGCCCCTTTTTGCTGACACTGTTGGAAATGGAGTGCTCTTTGCCTGCATGAAGGTTGGTCTGATGTGCAGGGGGAGGGAGTTCTAGGCAGCGGGGAGACTGCAAGCAAGAGGTCTGAGGTGGGAGAGATGACAGCAAGGCATGACGAGTAAAATAACTTGGTTCCTCTCACTGTGGACTAAATGGAACACACCTAAATCTTGTGTTTTAACTAAAGGAACTAGATTCTGTCACTGATCCACTTCCTCCTACCTTCTGACATAGGTTTCAGCTGTGTCCATTCTTCGCCTCCATCTCCGATCTCACCGTTCACATCTAGTTGGCTGCAATCATCCAGTGATTCCTTTTAGCTTCACTGACGCTCAGGGACCTTTCTCTTTCTTTCAGAAGATGTGCACTTTGCTTTTCCCTAGATGTATTTTCTAAATCTGTTCCATGAATACAGCAGTGAGAAAAACAGTTTCCCTAGTTCTGACCGTTCAAATAATTCAACCATGTTCAGATGAGGACTTCTCCAATTTTGTCTGGCTATCTGAAACTTCTCTCCTTGGATATCCAAATTTACTTCACTTGGAATCACCGGCCAGTTTGAGATACCCGGTGTTCAGATGATGGACCTTTTCTTGCACTTTGTTATTCCTATCAAGCAAAACTTTTTATTGAGCTCTTACCGTGTACAGAGCACTGTGCTGAGTGTTTGGAAGAATACGATACAGTGGAATCAGTAGACATGATTTCTACCCAAAAAGAACTTACAGGCCATTCTCCTATAACATGCATTTTCATTACACATGAAGGAAGCTTTTAGAGAACTAGGAAACATTCTCCCAATGAGACACATCTGTCTGGACAGACCGTGATGCGATGACAGAAAAAAACAACTCTGTGCATATGCATAGCAGTCAAGGCATATCAACCATAACATGATTTTTCCCTAATGCGATTCTCACATTATGGACAAAATGATTATTTTCTCTTTGCACTGGCTTGTCTTTCTTGTCTCCCTCTCTCTTATTCCTCGGGGGGGGGGGGTCAATATTTTTCTCTAATTAGCAAGAGACCCCCTCTGACCATGCCTCGGACCCAAACTTGTTTTTGGGAGGTGAGGGAGCAGAGAGGAAGAGATATATTGATAGCATCTAAATTAAGGCAAGACAGCATAACCAATAACACCATCCTAGACTTCATTCAGGTCAAATCCACTTGTACGGGATTTCCTTTTCTCTGAGCCATTAATAAAGTGTCATCTCCGAACACACGGTTGGCAGTCATTAAAGATTGCAGGCTTTGATAGAGATAATTGCACTCTTTTGTCTTCCTCCTCTCTTTCATATAACCTTTCTATATTTGAGTTTAATCATCTTTTCCAACTCCATTCCAAATGCCACAACCTTTTTCTTTCTGATCTTTCTCAGTCCTTAAGCAAACCCTCGGAGGTCCCTCTTTTGTACTTTTCTTCTTCAACCCAATGGTAAAAACTCTGCAGTCTGTCCTGCCACACAAATATGTGGCAACTGAATGATGGCATAATGCAGTGTGAGACTCTGTGAGCCCAGAGAGCATCGCACCTCTCGAAGGCTTGAAAGAAACTTGGAATTTTATTCTTTAGATTCCAAATTTTGAGATCCAGGCTTTTCTATTGGCTTTTCAGGTCCGTTATTTCTTTCCACATACTCGTGTGCTCTTTTCCAAGACCCATTATGGCTGCCAAGAAGTTACAGAAATGTCACGTGAAGAAACGTACTCCTTGATCTGATGTAGAAGCGAACATATGTTCTATAAATTCATTTATAGAGAAATGCCAAGAATGATTAGGACAGTGATATACTGAAAGGGAAGGAGACCTAGGCATTATGAGAAATAGTTTGAGTTCCTTTCACTTGTGATTTTTTTCCTCAAAACATGATCTCTTTGGGCAGGAATTTGTAAATCCCAGTTCCACCTACAGAAGCACTAGTGACCTCTGGAAATGTCTGGGTTTGAGAACAGAATTAAAATGGAGCTGGAAGTTCATCCCTCTCAACTGAACCAACAATCAGAATATGTTAAAGTTTCACAATTAACAATTTTTAAGGTGTAAGCTCTTTTAAGGATGGACTACTCTCCATCTTCAAAGCCTTACTGAAAGCACAGCTCCTTCAAGAGGCCTTCCCTGACTAGACCCTCATTTCCTCTTCTGCATCACTCTTGCTCTTGGATTTCTCCCTTTATTCACCCTTCCCTCAGCCCCATGGCAATTATGTATCTACCCATAATTTATTTATATTAATGTTTGTCTTTCCCTCTTGACTGTAAGCTCATTGAGGGCAGGGACTATGTTTACCAAGTCTTTTATAGCACACTCTCCCAAGAACTTAGTACAGTGCTTTGCACACAATAAGTGCTCAATAAATACGATTGATTGATGGAAAATTAGGTGAGCTTAATAATGATGGTAATTAACCACCTACTAGGCTTCATGTATGTCCCAAAAGCTGGACATACATGATATGAAACGATTGGGTCAGTCACAGTTCCAGTCCCGCTCAGGACTCCCAAGCACTTAGTACAGTGTTTCACACCCAGTAGGCGTTCAATTAATACCACAGAGGATGATGGTGATGACAGCCATGACTTTCAGGTGTTTAGCAAATGGAGCACCGGGTCCCCAAACGACCTTTTTAGTTGGTAAAATCTGAGATCTTCCCTTTGGCCCAGGCCTAGTCGATTTTTCAGATTAAGATTAGCGTGGGGAGAACCAGTAGATAATTTTGCAGTGTTGTACAGAGGGTAAGTGTATTTGCGATCCCTGGAGGCAATCATCTTACATCACCGCAAATGGGATCTGATGGCCCGTACTGCAGCCTGTAAAAACCAAAATGTGGTCTAGAAAAGAGCACAAGGCCATTTATAATTATTTTAGCAGTGATAAATATCTTGACCATTTGAGAGGAAGAAAAACCTTAGCCGGAGATGAATGCAAATTTGTTAAGTGCTATTAACCCTTCTCTGTTTCTCTTCCAGGTCATTGAAGATTGGAAATATGTCGCCATGGTAGTGGATAGACTGTTTCTCTGGATATTTGTATTTGTTTGTGTCCTCGGGACAGTTGGTTTATTCCTGCCACCCCTCTTTCAGAATCACTCTCCACCAGAGAGCCCATAACCCACATCTCACCCTGCAAAATATTCGGACAGATGCATATCGTTGTGTACTATAAGTGGTTTCTGGAAATTTATTTCATCATTTTCCATAAAAAGTGGAAACTGACCCCTCTGGAACATTGTTTCAATCTTATTAAAATCCAAATGTAACTGAGCTACAAAAATGACCCAATTTGCTAAAATGCTCGATGACAGCAGAAATGAAAAAGCTACTTTAATACTCTGTTGGGGACAATTTTACCCCAAGATCGCTATTTTATAGAAAACTATTGCTAAGGGCATTTGTTTCCTTCAAAGCGAGTCAACACTAGATAGATATTCAAAGATCAAACTTTGAAAAGTCACTGCTAGACAACAACCGTACCATTTGCAATTCCCCAGTTGGGGTCCTCTTAGATAAAGCCAAAAAAATCTACCGAGCGATGACCCCCCCCAAACAACCTGTCAAAGATTAAATACCACAAATCTCAGGAAGAAAGACCACAGCCTAAATCATGGAAGACCTTGCATTTATACCATCTTTCCTCCCAAGAGTTCAAGTGCTTTATTATATTGTTTTCATCCCTGAAATGGGGCTGGTTTTATTTATTTGAGGCACTAGAAAGTAAAAGAGTTTGTCCAAGGCCACCTAGTGAGTAAGTAAAGGCCCTGGGAAAGCCAGACTTCCTGGAAAAAATTCAGTGCCCTATCCACTAAAAGGCTCAGCGACTTGTGACCCTATCCCACCTCCCCACCCTCATCTGATCTAAAAAAACCCTTCCAGCACAGACCGGAGAAGCAGCATGGCCTAGAAGAAAGAGCACAGACCTGGGAGTCAAAGAACCTGGGTTCTAATCCTGGCTCTGCCAAATGCTTGCTGTGTGACCTTGGGCAAGTCACTTAACCTCTCCATGCCTCAAGTCCCCTGTTCCCTCTCCTGCTTAGACTGTGAGTCCCAAGTGGGACGGGGACTGCGTCCAACCTAATTCTCTTGTGTGTACGCCAGTGATTAGAACCAGAGAAGCAGCCTGGCAGAGTGGATAAAGCACAGGCCTGGGAATCAGAAGGTCATGGGTTCTAATCCTGACTCTGCAACATGTCTGCTGTGAGACCTTGGGCAAGTCATTTCATTTCTCTGTGCCTCTGTTAAACTCACCTGTAAAATGGGGATTGAGACTGTAAGCCCCATATGGGTCAGGAATGGGGTCCACCCTGATTTCTTTGCATCCACCCCAGCATTTAGTACAGTGCCTGGCGCATAGTAAGCACTTAACAAATACCACTATTATTAGTAGTAGTAACAGTGTTTGACACGTAGTAAATACCATTTTTTAAAACCCCCCCGATGTTGTCTGGTAGAGAGAATAAGCTGACTGATCTAGGAGGGGTCTCCAGTCTAGGAAGATGGAAATGTCAGTGGGTTCAGAATGGACAAGGCAAGGCTGCTTCCCTTGGAAAGACTCTGCCTGCCATTAGGATGAAATATAACACTTCAGGATCAGAACACTGGCATCCATTTTCTGGCTGGCTTCACCAGCCTGCCCCAAATGGTGGAAACTGGAGGAATCCCAATCGTGACATTAAAGCCAATCCTCTTCTGGGGAAGCCAGTGGAAACCTAACATGGCTCCAAGCTATTTGAAAGCCAAATCCCCCATTCGCCTATGTGAATTGGCTCTACACAGTCAGTTGGGATTTGCTCGTGGATTTTAACATTTGCTAATAACTTTTTAGACTGGGCCAACAAATGATTTAGCAGCCCCAGGAATTATCTCTGTGAAAGGACTCCATGAACCCTTGTCAATCAATCCATGAATGGTATTTATTAAAAATTTCTATGTGCAGAGGACTGTACTAAACACTTGGGAGTGTACAAAGAACAGAATTAGAAGTCACGTTCCCTGGCGATAACGAGCTAACCCTCCCCACAAGGAGCTCGGAACTTGCTTCAGGATAATAAAAAGCTCAGGTCTTTAACCACCATGCTGCTGTTACTCTATTTAATGAATTTCTAGCTCCAAAGTGAGCAACTCTACAGTCCATTCCACCCAAGATTTAAACAAAAAATACACTCACCTATAATATCCTCCCCCGACACACACCTCACCCTCCCCTCTTCACAGCTGGTGTCCCAGTTGGAAGATGACAGAAACCAGACTTCAATCTATTGGAAATCTTCATAAGTCCCTCATCCCGTGTCACTTAGCTATTGCTCCAGTGGTGTTTGTCAGAAAGCCATTCAGATATTAGGGGGTGGGAGAACCACTCTTAATGCCCTACAGAGGGCTCTGGGAGAAGGGTGGGAGATCTTTGCCATGGGATGACTGAGTTAAGGGTCTAGGTCTTGAGAGCTTTCTGACCTTCATGGATCTGGCTGCCCCAGAATATTCTGGTGAGTTGTAAAACCCAGTTCTGCCATTTGGCTTGAGTTAGACCAAGCAAGCACCCCCTGTAAACTCCCATCTGGGGGTGCGCTGGAGCTGAGTAGAGTGGAAGCAAGACATCGGAGTAGGTTGCTGGGTGTACTCTTGCCAAGGCGAAGCAGTGTGGTCTAGTTGAAAGAGCATGAGCTTGGGACTCGGAGGAGCTGGGGTCTAATCCTGGTTCTGCTATTTGCCTGCTGGGTGACCTTGGGCAAGGCACTCAACCTTTCTATGCCTGTTACACCATCTAAAAAAATGGGGATTAAGTCCTCCTCTCTGTGATTTCTCCTGTTAGCCCCACTACTTCTGTGTATCTATCCATTCCTATTACAGTGCCTGACACATAAGATGAGTTTAACAAGTACCACTGAGAAAACAACAACAAAAAAACTGCTGGGTTAGGCTCACCCTTATGAAGTGGAAGAAGAGGGAGGGGTGGGTGTATAATGAAAAGCAGGCTCGGACTATGACGGGAGCTGCCAAAAGGAGAAGAAATATAGCAGCATAAGTGCTTCTTTACCCACACTGACCCTAGAAGTTCCATAAACCATCTCTATTGTGTTTATCAATCAATCAATCAACTGTATTCATTGGATACCTTTTACATACCAAGATTGTACTAAGGCCTGGGAGAGAACAGTAGAATCAGAAGAAACCATCCATGACCTCAAGGAGCTTACAATCTAGTGAGAAGACAGTCACTAACATAAATTATAGTTAGAAGGAAGGAGCATTGTTTAAGTGCACAGAAGTACTGGTGTAGCGGTTGAGATGGGGAAAATAGAAATTCATCGGGGAAGGTCTTCGGTACTCTCCCGAGTGCTTAGTAGAGTGCTCTAGCTCACTGTAAGCACTCAATAAATACCAGTGATGATGATGATGATGGTGATGATGATGTGTCTTCAGAAGGGTTTGAAAATGGGAAGAGCTATTGAGCTGCCAGATAGGAAGAGGGAGGGAGTTCCAGGTAGGAGGCAGAGCACGAGCGAGGGGTTGGCAAGAGAGAAGAGAATTAGGCACAGCGAGTCCATTAGCTTTAGAGAAACGAAGAATTCAAGCTGGGGTGTAGGATGAAAATAAAGTAGATAAGCAGGAGGGAGAGAGCTAATTGAGTGCCTCAAAAACCGACAGTCCAGAGTTTCCGCTCGATGCAGAGAGGAATGGGCCAAGGCATTTGTCCGTGACCACTAATGGAGTCATACCTGTGGTGAGTGGTCCAATAAAGCGTGAAGTCCCAAAAGTAAATGAGGTTTCTCTACACTAACTGAAATCAGACCCTCTAGAGAGATTTTCCTGGGAGAGGAGTTATGTTTTAAACCAGGAAGGAAAGAGTACCCTTGGAGAAGCCGATAATCTCCCCCAGGAAAGAGTTCCAATAATTCCAACTGTGCGTCACCATTCAGGGATGTAAAAATGTCTCCCTTGGTCACCAGAGGATAGGATCAGAGCAAAGGTAAAACCCATTTTCATTAGCGTAATGGAATTAGAGGAATTACTGGAAGGTAACCGGCCTGGAGCCTGGAAATGATGCCCTAGGACAAGGGGGGGACAGGAATGGGTTAAATAGATTCAAGAGAAAGGTCAAAGATAAATGACTTCGGTGTGTGGGGAAGGCTTTGGTGGTTATGCTGGGGAAGGAGATGGGAAGAAGGGAAGGGGATGACAGGAGGACATATTTTGATGCCTCGATATCTGGAAACCTTGAAGAAAAGATCGCACGACTACATAGCTTTAGAGAAGCAGCATGGCTCAGTAGATAGAACATGGGCCTGGAAGTCGGAAGGTCCTGGGTTCTAATCTCAGTTCCGCCTTGTGTCTGCAGTGTAACATCGGGCAAGTCTCCAACTTCTCTGTGCCTCCGTTACCTCATCTGGAAAATAGGGATTAAATCCTACTGCCTCTTCTTAGACTATGAGACCGTGGGAGATAGAGATTGCGTCCAACCTGGTTATCTTCTATCTACCTCAGTGCTTAGAACACTCCTTGACACTTGGAGGTGCTTAACAAGTAGTAGAGAAGTAAGAGAAGCAGCATGGCCTAGTGGACGGAGCAAAGGCCTGGGAGTCAGAAGATCATGGGTTCTAATCCCGGCTCTGCACCTGTCTGCTGTGTGACCTTGGGCAAGTCACTTCACTTCTGTCTACCTCAGTTACTTCATCTGTAAAACGGGGTTTAAGTCAGTGGGCCCTATAAGGGACAGGGACTGTGAAAAACTCCATTTGTTTGAAGCCACCCCAGCGCTTAGTAGAGTGCCTGGCACATAGTAAGCACTTAACGAATACCATCATTATTAAGTACCATTATTATTACTTATTAATAATACTAACAGATACCACTTTAGGAGAGACTCTCCTTGGTCCAAATTGCCTCAACCTTTCCAAATTGTGAGGAATGGGCTTCTCCCCAGCAGTGGTGGGTGAAGAGGGAGGATCTGCCTGACACCCAAGGGACTCACCACAGACCCCCCCCACACACCAAAATGTGTGTATATGTGAGTGTTTTGTGGGGGTGGGGGGGTTACAGGTCACGAGGACCTCAGTTGATTGAAGACCCCTAACAGCCAATCCACAGGGCGGAGGGTTCGAATGCTGCTCAGCCTGTCGAGGGGCTGCAAAAATTGGGATCCCGAGCCATGCACCCCTAGACCCACACTCCTCATTGCCTCCCCTTTTCCTACCCCTCCTTTTCCCTCCACTCCCTCCCTCCATCTCCTCCCCATTCCTGTGTTTCCTAGACCTCCTCCTCCTTCTATTGCTTCTGCAATCCCCAAACAATCAATCAATCAATCCTATTTATACTGTACTAAGCACTTGGGAGAGTATAGTATAACGGAGTTCGTAGACACATTCCCTGTCGACAGTGAGTTTACAGCCTAGAGGGAGAGCCTGAGCCTCAACCCTGGATCACCCCCACAGATGGCTTCCTCTCACCCTACACCCATGCAGCCTACAGAATCCCAGGTATCAGAGACGATTTCTGCTACCTTTCGTTTATTGTATTTGTTTAGCACTTACTATGTGTCAAACACCGTTCTCAGGGTTGAGTTGTGGGCCCACTGTGGACAGGGATTGTCTCTATTGCTGTACTGTACTTTTCAATCGCTTAGTACAGTGATCTGCACACAGTAAGTGCTCAATAAATATGATTGAATGAATTAGGTTGGATACAGTCCCTGTCACTATCAGGCATAATCCCCCTCTAATCTCTCCTGTCCCTCCCCAATCCCTCCCTCCTCCTACCCCTTCTTCAACTCTCCCATCTTTCCCAGAGATATCTCTAGAGGAGTTCTCCTACCTTCTCTCAAAATCCAACCTCGTCACCTACGCATCCGACTCTATTCCTTTGCACATTGTCAGAACACTTGCCCCCTCCCTTCCTCCCTCCCTGCCATCTTCGACTGTTCATTTTCCAGTGGCTTCTTCCTCACTGTTTTCAAACATGCCCATGTCTCCTTATCCTAAAAAAACCCTCCTTTGACCCCACAGCTCCCTCCGGTCATCACCCCATCTCCCTCTTACCATTCCTCTCCAAACTCCTTGAGTGGTTTGCCGCTGTCTCAAGTTCTTCTCCTCCATTTCTATCCTTGATCCCCTCCAAACTGGCTTCTGTCCCCTTCGCTCCATAGAAACTGCCCTCTCAAAGATCACAATAATCTGCTTCTTGCCAAATCCAACGGCCTGTACTCCCCATCCTAATCCTCCTTGATCTCTCAGTTGCCTCTGATGCTGTCAACCACTCCCTTCTCCTAGGAACATCATCCAAACTTGGCCTCACTGGCATTATCCTCTCCTGATTCTCCTCCTATCTCTCTGGCTGCTCATTCTCAATCTCTTTCATGGGCTCCCCCTCTGATTCCCAACCCCTAGCTGTGGGTGTCCCTCAAGGTTTAGTTCTGGCTCCCCTTATATCCTGCATCTACACCCAATCCCTTGGAAAACTCATACCGCTCACATGGCTTCAACTACCACCTCTTTGCAGACAATACGCAGATCTACATCTCCAGCCCTGATCTCTCTCCCGCTCTGCAGTCTCACTTTTCCCCCTGCCTTCAAGATATTTCCATCTGGATCTCCTCCCGTCACCTCAAACCTAATATGCCTAAAACAGAACTTATCTTCCCACCCAAACTCTGTCCTTTCCGTAACCCATCACTGTAGACGGCACCACCATCCTTCTTGTCTCACAAGCCCATAATCTTGGCTTTATCCTTGACTCCTCTCTTTCATTCAACACACATATTCAATCCATCACTAAATCCTGACGGTTCCAACTGAACAACATCACTAAAATCTGTCTTTTCCTCTCCATCCAAGCATCATCCTCCCACAATAATCTAATCACTTATTTTACCCCGCCCTGATTACTGAATCAGCCTCCTGCCTCTCCCCACTCCAGCCCAAATTTCACTCTGCTGCCCAGATCATTTTTCTACAAAAACTCACTGTCCATGTTTCCCCACTCTCTCAAGAACCTCCAGTGGTTGGCCACCCACCTCCACTTTGAACAGAAACTCCTCACCATTAACTTTGAAGCAGTCAATCACTTTGCCGGCTCCTATCGCACCTTGCTACTCACCTACTACAACGCGGCCCACACACTTTGCTCCTCTAATGCTACCTTTTTCACTGTACCTCAGTATCATCTATCTCACTGCCGACCTCTCGGCCAAATCTGGCCTCTGACCTGGAACGTCCTCCCTCCTCATATCTGACAGACAATTACTCTCTCCACCTTCAGAGCCTGTTAAAAAGGCACACCTTCTCCAAGAGGCCTTCCCTAAGTAAGCCCTCCTTTCTCCTAACTAAGCCCTCCTTTCCTCTTCTCTCACACCCTTCTGCATCACCCTGACTTGCTCCCTTTATTTATCCTCCCCTCTCAGCCCCACAGCATTTATGTACATATCTGTAATTTATTTATTCATAATAATGTCTCTTTCCCCCTCTAGACTGTAAGCTTGTTGTGGGCAGGGAATGTTTCTGTTGTATTATTATACTGTACTCTCCCAACTCTTAGTACAGTGCTCTGCACACAGTAAGCACTCAATAAATATTATTGATTGACGTACTGATTCAACACCATTCATTGTTGAAAAAGTAAAATACTAGTATTAGCTTGTTTCTAGACTATAAGATGCACATGTCTACTGTCTATATTATATTGCACTCTCCCTAGCACTTAGTAGAATGCTCCGCACGCAGCAAGCGCTCAGTAAAGGATTAATTCATTCAATCAATCATATTTATTGAGCACTAACTTTGTGTAGAGCATTGTACTAAGCGTTTAGGAAGTACAGTTCAGCAACAAATAGAGACAATCCTTGCCCACAAAGGGCTCACAGTCTAGAAGAGGGGAGTCAGACAACTGAACAAGTAAATAGGGATCAGTAGCATCATTATAAATAAACAAAATTATAGATATATACACATCATTAATAAAAATACATAGAATTGTAATTATAAATATGTACAAATATATACAATTGCTGTGGGGCATGGAGGGGGTAGAACAAAGGGATCGAGTTGGGGCGATGGGGAGGGGAGGGGGAGCAAAGGAAAAGAGGGGTTTAGTCTGGGAAGGCCTCCTGGATTACGACTGTTAATATCAGTTCTACCGGTATTGACGAAGCACTTCTTGTTACAGAGCACTGTACTAAGTCCACAAATCTGTTTATTGAGCACCCAATGTGTGCAGAGCACTCTGCTGATCTTCTACAGTGTGCAGAATAGTGTACCAGTCACTTACTATGAGCCAAGCAATATACTGAGCACTGAACATCACATCTGCTGGGGCAGAGCGATGATCTGAGCGATTCCATATAGCTGTTCTTGGCTCTTGAAGGAAATGCTCTGGACAGTGAAGGATTCAACTATTCGTACAGGAGATCCTATCAATCTGTACAGCCAAAGAAAAATATCGTCTGACTGTGATTGTAACTGGGTACAGGTTGACTCCCCAGTCTATTCGGGTACTAAGGGCTGTGATTATAAAGGACTGCACATTTTGAGCGACTGTGCTTTCCCACTGCTCCCAAGCAGGTCTGCCCTAAAACGGTCTAACAGAGTCAGACAGGAGGTTGACAATAGGCAAGTGGACAGTTTCCATGTGACTGATGATGCCTCTAGGCATCTGGTTTATGTGTTCCAAATTAGCTCTGTAATATGATGCACGAGCATCATTATGAGCATATGTACTGTATTCCATGTGATGAAGTAAATCCCCAGTGGCACCTCATAACATCACCAGTAGCAGCCATCCAGGTCCTCTTAATCATTTTTTTAGGCTCTCTTATACATCTCTCCAAAGCATCTGATAATACAGAGCGTCTTTTTAGTGAACATCGGCTGTTCTTTACCATGGGGCTCTGGGGACAGTGCTCACGTTAGAATTGCCGACACCCATCGCTGCTCTTCAACTCCTCCCTTACACTGTCCTAACTGCCCCAGAGCCAGGCCTCACACCCCTGGGGCAAGAGAGGAAAGGTCTTTCCGAGGGGCTAGCTTTCGTCCCCCTTTGGGGGAAAGGTTTTTTCCCACTCCCTCATCAGCCTCCAAGAGGAAGCCTCCAGGTGCTTACCACAGTCTCTGGCAGGAATACATTTGGGACTCACAATTTTAAATGAATTTTCCTCCACCAAAATCGATATATTGAGTGTTCTTGGGTGGCCTAGCATTGAACCGGGCACTTGAAATCTACATTAAAGAGCAGGTGGCACCTTTCAATAGAAGAGCTGGCCAAGTAATGGATTTTTTCTGATATGAAAATGATATTTTTCTGATATGAAAATAGGGGAAGCAGCATGGCCTAGTAGATAAAGCACAAGCCTGGAGCTAGAGGATCTGGGCTTTAATCTTGACTCTGCCACTTGCCTGCTGTATGACCTTGGACAAGTAACTTAACCGCTCTGTGCCTCAGTTTGCTCAACGGCAAAATAAGGATTCAATACCTGTTCTGCTTCCTTCTTAGACCGCGAGCCCCCTATTTGACAAGGACTGTGTCTGACCTGATTAACTTGTATTTATCCCAGCGCTTAACAAATTCCATAAAAATCATCCAGAGCTAAGCTGTAAGCATGACAAAAATGTAATAAGCATGACAAAAATTGAATAAGCTATGTGCATTTTCTGTACCAGTAGTGTCTGTGTTACATCCATCCATCCATCTTTTAGAGCTATTATAGCAAAACAACAACCAAAAAAACCCTTCTCCAAGTAGCACATGCATCAATAAAGCAAGAGACAGTGTTTACATAACAATAAAAATTCATAACTACTGAAAAATCTTTATAAAATAATTTTTAGCCTATACAAGAGAGGAAATTATGTGAAGGAAATTTGCCTTAAATTTGTCCTTCTGCACCCCGCCTCCCTACCCCCAACCTCCAGAATGGAAAGCTAAAAAAAATTCTAACCAGAATGCCAGTGGAGTTGTGGCCACCTCTTTACCCTCTGCCCCAGTGAATGCTGCTCAGCTTTCTGGGGGGCAAAGGGGAGAGGCAAGGGGGTCCCCCTCCAGGGTAGCCTCAACAAGAATCTTTCTTCTCCCAGAGCTGAGTTTTAGCCAATTCTAGCACTGATTCCTCCCTAAAAACCTCATAAGAAGATTCTCCCTTTTTAGGGAATAAAATCCTTGTGTGCAGGAACTTTCCCAAGCCCTTAATCCATCACACTGCTCCCAATTACTACAAGAAAATGTCTTGAAGCTTTGAGAATATTCCTGCACCACCAGTGATGGGAAGGACAGTCAGGTCTAATGTCGGAGGAGACAGGAAGAGTGAGAAACAGGGTCAGCTGAAGAGAGTATGGGGGTGATTTTGAAAAACAAAATGATATTCTAATAATTATTATTTGTGTTGGTGCTTGCTAAGTGCTTACTGTGAGCTAAGCACTGTTCTAAGTGCTGGGGTAGCTACAAGTTAATCAGGTTGGACACAGTCCCTGTCCCACATTGATCCAAGTATCTTTATCCCCACTTTACAGATGAGGGAACTGAGGCCCAGAAAAGTGAAGTGACACGCCCAAGGTCACACAGCAGACACGCGGCGGAGCCGAGATTAAAACCCAGGTCCTTCTGACTTTCAGGCCTGTGCTCTATCCACTAATAATAATAATAATGTTGGTATTTGTTAAGCGCTTACTATGTGCCGAGCACTGTTCTAAGCGCTGGGGGAGATACAGGGTAACCGGGTTGTCCCACGTGAGGCTCACAGTTAATCCCCATTTTACAGATGAGGTAACTGAGGCACAGAGAAGTTAAGTGACTTGCCCACAGTCACACAGCTGACAAATGGCAGAGCTGGGATTCAAACCCATGACCTCTGACTCCCAAGCCCGTGCTCTTTCCACTGAGCCACCCTGCTTCTCACTAAGCCAAGCCCCTTCTAGAATGAGCTCCTAGACAGTAAGGGGAGTCTGGAAAGAGGAGAAAGGACAATCAAATAAATCAATGATATTAATCGAGGGCTTACTGTGTGGAGAGAACTGTACTAGGTGCTTGTGAGAGTACGGTATAACAGAGCTGGTAGACGTGTTCCTTGTCCACAATGAGCTTGCGGTCTAGAGGGGAAGACAGACAGTAAACTGTAAAATGTAAAAGATCAAGGTCAGCAGCATGACCTATGATTAGAGCATGGGTCCGGGAGTCAAAAGGACCTCGGTACTTATCCCAGCTCTGTCACATGTCTGCTGTGACCTTGGGCAAACCACTTAATTTTCTGGAAAATGGGGATTAAGACCGAGAGCCCTCTGAGGGACACGGCCTGTGTCCAACCCAATTATCTCACCCCATCGCTTAGAAGGGTGCCTGGCACACAGTAAGTGCTTAACAAATACCACAATTATTATTATTATAATCTAATTATTATTATCGAATTATTTTTAGCACAGGAAGGCATCCACTCCCCTTGATTACGTTATTCAGCTTGTCCTCAGTGTGAATCCATTTCTGGGCAATTTTATGGGCAGTAGAATGGGGGTGGAGGCTATATTAGATTTCTCTGGTAGGGTATGACTAGGATAGGAATGATGAGCTCAGCCCAAAGTATTTGCAGGGAATTAAAGAGGAGGAACTGTAGTCTGAGAGCCTCAGAAAGCCTTCCCCAATTAATTTACAACAATTAATTCACAACATCCCCAGCATGTCAGCTTGGCCATATGTGTGATTTTTTTTCCTATGCCCAGCACTCATGTACCTATCCAGTATTTTAAATATTTTATTAGTACTTTGCCATTTTATGATGTATTTGACCTGCTTCCTGCCTTACCCTTGTTGCTCCTCCGGCTTTCACTCTCTATAAATAATATTGATCTGTTTTCCCCACTATAAGTTCCTTGAGGGGAGGGAATGCATCTTGTCAAGTGTTTTTAGTGCCTGGCCCTCAGCAAGAGCTCCTCCAAGACCACTGATTAACCTGGACTCAATATTGCAGATTGCCTTATAAGAAGCACTGTGGTCTAGCGGATAGAGCACAGGCCTGGGAGTCTGAAGGATGTGGGTTCTAATCCCAGCTCTGCCACTTGTCTGCTGTGTGATCTTGGGGAGGTCACTTCACCTTTCTGTGCCTCAGTTCCCTCATCTGTAGGATGGGCATTAAGATTGTGAGCCCCATGTAGACTGTGTCCAACCCAATTAACTTCTATCTACCCCAGTGCTTAGTACAGTTCCTGGCATGTAGTTAAGTCCTTAACAAAAACCATTTAAAAGAAAAAAAAAGGACCACAACAAGGAGCTTGAGTTTAGAAAGCTGTTTTTCTTCCCCAAGGGATCCCTTCCCTGTGACCTAACGGGACTTTAGGGGAGAGATCCAAAACTTGCTTAGCCTCCATTGTTTTCATGACTCTGTCCAGCCTGTTTCCTTTATAGCACTAATTGTCCTAAGAAGTGATGGCAGGGAACGGCATTAGCCCAGAGAAGCTTAGGGAATTAGACTCCAATTTACGTCTTGGCTGACCAGCTTGTCATAAGAGGGTGGGTGAAGTGTAAAGTGGAGGAGCAGATGCAAGATACCCTAGTCACACTCATTCACAGGCTAACCAGTTTCTGCTACTTCAGGGCACGATCAAATGGCAACCTGAGTTGAGAATTCCTTAAAAATAAAAATAAAAATGCAAGAATGTCATGGCACCTGGTGGTGCCCAGGAAGAACATCCTCGGATTTCGAAGTTGCAGGGAATATGTCTACCAACTCTGTGGTATTGTATTCATTCATTCATTCATTCAATAGTATCTATTGAGCGCTTACTATGTGCAGAGCACTGTACTAAGCGCTTGGAATGAACAAGTCGGCAACAGATAGAGACGGTCCCTGCCGTTTGACGGGCTCACGGTCTGATCGGGGGAGACGGACAGACGAGAAAGATGGCAATAAATTGAGTCGGGGGGAAGAACATCTCGTAAAAACAATGGCAACTAAATAGAATCAAGGCGATGTACATCTCATTAACAAAATAAATAGGGTAATATAAATATATACAGTTGAGCGGATGAGTACAGTGCTGAGGGGATGGGAAGGGAGGGGGGAGGAGCAGAGAGAAATGGGGGGAAAAGAGGGTAAGCTGCGGAGAGGTGAAGGGGGGGCGGTAGAGGGAGTAGGGGGAGAAGGGGAGCTCAGTCTGGGAAGGCCTCTTGGAGGAGGTGAGTTTTAAGTAGGGTTTCGAAGAGGGGAAGAGAATCAGTTTGGCGGAGGTGAGGAGGGAGGGCGTTCCGGGACTGCGGGAGGACGTGGCCCGGGGGTCGACGGCGGGATGGGCGAGACCGAGGGACGGTGAGGAGGTGGGCGGCGGAGGAGCGGAGCGTGCGGGGTGGGCGGTAGAAAGAGAGAAGGGAGGAGAGGTAGGAAGGGGCAAGGTGACGGAGAGCCTCGAAGCCTAGAGTGAGGAGTTTTTGTTTGGAGCGGAGGTCGATAGGCAACCACTGGAGGTGTTTAAGAAGGGGAGTGACAGGCCCAGAGCGTTTCTGCAGGAAGATGAGCCGGGCAGCGGAGTGAAGAATAGACTGGAGTGGGCGAGAGAGGAGGAACCCTCCCACAAGCTTAGTACAGTGCTCTGCACATAGTAAGTGCTCAATAAAGACCATTAATGATGAATGAGTCCCTCAGAGAAGCTGCAGCCTGCATCCTCTGGAGAGTTGCGCCGAATGATCGCCCAATGACTACCTTGTCGATACCCACCGCCCCAAAATCCAGTTATAATGGGGATTTCATTTACTGGGCCTTCTGTCCAGGCTTGGACCCAAAGTTACCTACACGCAGGAGAGTCCTGATGAGGGGGCGGGAAGGAAGAGAGAGAAGGAAATGCTGAGGATGATCAGATTAGCAGGCTCATCATCTGATGGTCTCTTGCCCGTGTTTCTTGCCAAATGCTTACTTCTACCCTAGGGAAACTATATCTCCTGCTCTCCGCAATTTATTTTGCGTTTGTCGCTCCCTCTCTTTATGACTATGTGGGCAGCTGGAAATGGGGCTGGACCTGATTCTAATAGGAGCTTCATCAGGCAAAATGTTCTTCAGACTCCTGCAGTGTGCCTCCCTGTGATTTGATCCACAGAAAAGCAGGTCTGTCTGTATTCCCAGTGCCGGCAGAGAAGCCCTGCAGCTTAGCACGACTCCGGGAGTCTGTACTGACGAGCAGGAATCTCTCCCGTCATGGAAAACAGTCACTGGCTTTTTCTACTTACCCTGATCTCCTTCTCCTTGAAAGGTAAGCGACTGTGGGAAGGAGTCCAGGTGGAGTTTAGCTATTCTTTCTTTTTTTTAATTGCAACTCTATGTCGGTGGGAATTGTCTGTAATACTGCCCCGGGTTTAGTGGTGAAGGAAGAGTTTACTGAGACTTCGATGAGCAACGGCTGGTATTATATGATGCCTGCAGGATTCTTGCCGCCTATGTTTTTATTGTTATAGCATCCTAATTTCCTACTATTTAGAAACGAAGTCCTGTTCTCCCAAAGCTTGGAGGAATTCGAGGTTGCTAGAAGCTTAGAATACTGAAAGGAGCTCCTTTTTCTAGCCGCTTAAACCTTGCAATACTATTCTTTAGTTGGGTCCCTTTCAAACTTGAAGACTAACGGCAAGGTATTTTAACTTAAAAGATGCACACATCCTTGGGGTACAGAGTAATCTAATACCCAGAAAGATGATGGAAGTACAAGAAAGAGAGGAGGTGGTTAATGTACTTAGGAAATGCAGTTGAAGCAGCTTAGGAAAAGGAATCAAAAGATGAAAATCCCATCCTTCTCAGGCAATTTACCATTAGGGCTATGATTTGCCAAAGAATAAGGTGCATACCCATGAGGCTTGTTCATCTGAAAAGAACACCACATTTCCTAATCGTACAAATTGACCCATGTAGGATATTTGGCTAATGAGAAAATAGTTATCTTATCTTTCCCAGATTTTTTCATTCCTCAGTTTTCAATTGTTTGTAGGATGAGGACTAGAAGCCAACACCATTTGCATAATCTATTCCAAATTTTATGGGGAACTTTGCTTTGGATATGTGGTACTGATGTAGACCCTGAAGAATCTCAGAACAGAGAAGGAAGAAAATGGGAAGAGTTCTGATTCCCCTCCCTGCTTGACCTCCCTCATACCCTCACCTCCATCACCGCCATTTTGGGATTAAAACTCTCAGTGATTGGAGGAGTTTGATAAGGCCTTATAATCTTTGGGATGGTCAATGTCCCTTGAATTCCAAGGTAGAATTTGGCCTTTTCAGGAACAGTCTTGCTTAGAAGTAAACCATGCCCTCCCACCCTTACTAGAGATCAGAAAAGGATTGAGAAGCAATAAGAATCTCAGCACTGAGGGAGTCAATGGCACTCTTTCTCTCTTTCTCTCTGTGACCTGAACTACAGTACTACCTGAAAGACCCCTGGGCAGAGCACATAGTTGTGGGAGGGAGAAAAAAGGAGTTCACGTCACCCCTCAGTGATATTTAAATGAGCTAATCTGAATTGCTGAATTGTACTTCCCAAGTGCTTAGTACAGTGCTCTGCACACAGTAAGTGCTCAACAAATTCGACTGAATGAATGAATAATCTCTTCATTTATACAGTAGTTACTTATCGGAAACTCCCTATCGGTCTGAGGCCAAGACTCCTGCAAGAGGACCTAGGGGGACAAGGATCAGCTCCTACCTTGGCTGAAGTCTTCCTGAAAACCAGTTTGAACAAGTAAAAGATAATTTTGTCATGCCCGGTCCTTGTACTGTGCTCCGTACACAGCGGGTGCCAGTTAAATGCGGCCTCTGAGCAGATCTGCCTCTCCCATTTCTTTAAACTAAGCAGAAAGCTCTGGATCCCTCAACAAACTTAGATCCACAGACTCACTTTCCAATGAGTGGAAAGGGAGGGATTCCACTGAACTTCCTGCTTATTCTATTAAGAGTTACAGTAATGTCCTCTTCGCTTTAATGGGTGTTTGACTAAATCTTTCGAAGCGCGTTCTATGCAGTGTCTACACTGGCCAAAGGCTTCTGGCCGTCGCTGCCTTTCCCTCCTCGTCTCCCCCTCAGATCAAGCAGTAGTTGATCTGAGGCCAGGCCCAGAGACCTCGACTCACAAAATGGAAGACGGTAAACGAACTCTCTGTGGAAATTGTGCAAAAGCTGGAGAAGTGTCCCAGTCAGTAGTGGGTTTGAGACCATTCATTCCCTCAAAAATCAGATCTTCACACTGGACTGTCTCTTTGGAGCAGGCCCATCGAGGCTTCTCTGTCAGGCTACTGGGTGGAGCGCTCTACCAATGCCATTCTTTCCTTTCCCTCAGTTTCTCCAACAACTTTGCCCTCAGCTTCATCTTTATTTTCTCCTTCAGCTTCGTGGAGTTTGGGTGGAGAGGGTTTCAAATAGTCTATTCCATCCCACGGCATTTCTATAAACTAGAGAATGTGTATTCCCGGGCAGCCCGTGGTCCCTAACAACATTTTTGATACCCTCTCCCATCGATGTTAGCTGCCTTTTATATAAAATACCAGCACTGACTGTTTACTTCATTGACTGTCCAACCAACCTTTATCCCCCCATTCCCCTTTTCCCCCACCAACCCCCCTTCCCATTCCTTATCCCACCCTCCTCTACTGACACTTTTTTCCAAATCAAAGTCTAATAAAAACCACTTGGATTCTTCAACTAAAATTCTAACCAGCCGGTCCATTCAGCTCACATGGACACCACGTGAGGACTTGTACAGCCATTTCAAGAACAACCACATTTAGAGGATACCCATCAGAGAGTGGGATTCATCGGGTTTTATCGTCTTATTTCATTACCTCCCCCCAACTCTACATATTTTCACCTACCAAATAATGTTCATTCCCCACACTTTGTCTTCTCATTTTTACTCATTTCTCATCCTTTCTTCTTGCACTTACAAATGCGTATAGATGTGAATAAGCATGTCTAATAAGAATGTGAATGTAATGAGGTGGGTGTTTGAATGTGTGGGGTCGTGAATGATATTGGGTTGTAGGTTTTCATTTGCAGGGGCTGGGGGAGGGATCCAAGATTGGGCTACTTTGGAAGCAGGAATGATAACTGAAGAGACGGGTGGGAGACCCAGAGGAATTTGTGGGGCACGAGGGGCCGTGGTGTTTCAAGCCTATACTGGCGATGGGGAGGAGGAGGAGGGAAAGGGGGTTGGAGAGAAAGGCTCAGAGGGTGGAGTGGGTTTCCCAAACCTCCCGCATTGAAAGCAGCCCTCCTCTCCCCTGCATCTGATTTCTCTGTTTCCAGTCCCACACAAGAGACGGTAACAGTAAATCTTGACTTTCCCACCCTGGAGTAACCCTGCCAACAATCACACCCAGTTGAGGCTGGCAAACAAGAAAAGCAGCATGGCCTAGTGGAATGAGCACGTGCTTGGGAGTCAGAAATGCTGGGTTCTAATCCCAGTTTTGCCATTTGTCTGTGTGACCTTGGGCAAGTCACTTAACCTCTCTGTGCCTCAGTTCCTTCATCTGTAAAGCAGGGTTTAAGACTGTGAGCCCTACGTGGGGCAGGAATATCTCGAATCTACCCCAGCACTGAGTAGAGTGCCTGGCACATAGTAAGTACTTAACATATGCCACAATTATTAAACACGAAGGATCAGTCTCCCGATTCCCGCTCTCTGGGCACCTCTATCCTGGGGACGGGACCAGTGATGTTTTTGTTTTGTTTTTTGTCCTGAGGCATGGTTATTTGTAAGCCACATTAATATTTTCACCTTTCCTCTTGCCTTCTCTCCAGGTGGGGGTTGCTCTGAAGCTGAGCACCGCCTGTTTGAAAAGCTCTTTAACAATGGGTACAACGACATGATCCGGCCCGTAGCCAACGTGTCGGATCCAGTCATCATTCAGTTTGAGGTGTCCATGTCCCAGCTGGTGAAGGTGGTGAGTAACGGACCACTTCTTACTGCCTTCTGGGGAAGAAAAGGCAGGAGAGGCCGGAGTAGCTTATAGTCATGCAACTGAATAGTTTCCTTTCTTTCCCTTAAAACCAGGATGAAGTGAACCAGATCATGGAGACAAACCTATGGTTGAAACACGTAAGTTGAGATGCGTGACCACACTCCACCCAAATGGCTTTCATCAACTTTGGGTTCCCGTAGGGTGTCGGATCAGCTTCCGTGGCTGAGGAATAAAATGGTTTAACGTCTGCGCTGCCCAGAGCGGGGATATTTGGGTTAATTTATAAAGCTCATCCAGACTCCCCACTGCTCCCCCCATACCAGCCCAGCAGGGCCGCTTTAATCCGTGGGCAAACGGAGCGATTGTTCTCAAGGAGACCTCCGGCTAGGGAGGTCACGGGCAGCACTGAAGAATACTGGACCCTGTAATGTAACTTGCAGTTTAACATTCGGTATCACAAGGGCACACATGAAAAGATTCTTTGGGGAAATTCTTAGAACGTCTTTAGCTGTTGAATGTGTTAATAGGGATCCCCCACCTCTTCACGTTGCTCTAGAGCTGTCTTCTTCCTCTCCCGGGTACCTGCAAACCAAGGTTCTCTTCTGAGCTATGGCCAATCCAGCGACAACAGTCGAGGCAGGGGAAGGCTGAGTCCTGAAAATCAAAATACTAGACATACAGGGTGCCCACTGCCAAATCCATAATGGATGAGGGAACAAGCCAGATGAAAACCAGGCTGTCCAGTATAAAACCAGATGAATGGCCATCGTATCTCCTGCAGCCATCTTAGTACCACTTTTTTATGCCTCCTCTCCATTCTTATCTCCTCCTTGCTCTTACCTCCACTGCAGAAACTGCTCTGGGATGAAAGGTGAACTTTGACCCGAAAGTGCCAGAAGGTCATAAGTTCTAATCCCGGCTCCGCCACTTATCTGCCTTGTGACGGTGGTCAAGTCGCTTCACTTCTCCGTGCCTCAGTTACTTCGTCTGTAAAATGAGACTGTTAGCTCAACATGGGACAGGGACTGTGTCCAACCCGGATTGCTTCTATCCACCCCAGTGCTTAGAACAGTCTGGCACATAGTAAGCGCTAAACAAACATAATTATTATTACTGTTAATACTGTTGGACCGCCGCTATACCAGGATCCACAAGAACCTTTCTGTGGCTGGTTCTAGACCACCTCACTTTAGTTCCTGAACGCTGCCCATGGGACCCAGAAAAATCAGAAATTATCTATTGCCAACTGTGGGACCCTTGAATTTAAGTCAGATCCCAGACATCAGCGTGGCCATTCATCCTGTTTTAAACCAGGCAGTTCAGTTTTCAACTGATCTATCCCCTGCCCAAGACAGATTTTGAATTGGTCATCCTTTTGTGTGATTTTTTAACTGTCAGCAACCAGCCTAGCTCACCTGCAACTTCTCCTGCCAAGTTAAGTGGCTCAAATGTAATGTCTGAATTCACTTGGATGTAGGAAGGGAATGCAAAGGATCTGGAGAAGGTGTTGGAGGGGGAGGTCACGGTACACCAGAAATGTGCTCTATGTTCAGGCAAATTTAGGGAGACTTTGGCAAAAATGGCATCCTAGTAATAAAAACAGTAATAATAATGGCACTTGTTAAGCATTTACTATGTGCCAAGCACTGTTCCAAGCTCTGGGGTAGATACAGGTTAATAATAATGTTGGTATTTGTTAAGCGCTTACTACATGCAGGGCACTGTTCTAAGCGCTCAGGTAGAGACGGGGTCATCAGGTTGTCCCACGTGAGGCTCACAGTTAATCCCCATTTTACAGATGAGGTAACTGAGGCACAGAGAAGTTAAGTGACTTGCCCACAGTCACACAGCTGGCAAGTGGCAGAGCTGGGATATGAACCCATGACCTCTGACTCCCAAGCCCGGGCTCTTTCCACTAAACCACGCTGCTTCCATCATTTGAAGCTGCTTGCCAGTGTCACGGGCGTCTTGGCTTTATTTTATTTTTTTTTTTTTTGACTGCCTTCACCGGCCACCCTGCTAATTACAGACAATTGGAGAATGATTTCGAAGTATTTTATTAAACACTGCTGCCCACTCACTGAAAGACTCGATTTCCGAGCTTCATCACAAATAAAAGTGCAGCTCCGTAACTAGCTCGTGAAATGTCTGACAGGTTTCCTAAAATAGTCCTTTGGAAGGGAAATTTTCCAAAGGCAGGAAAACGGGAAGGTTGGGAAGCCCAAGAGCCGCCAGCCTGGGAACTCGATTCTTTCCTTGTGCAAGGCTGACATCTAGAGACTTTCCTGGGTTTGGCAACAAGTAGCTAAATAGGATCCCGGATGATCCTATTCCTTCCTTCCTCTCTCCTTCTGTTGAAAAAGGCAGACAAAATAATAATAATGATGATGTTGGGATTTGCTAAGCGCTATGTGCAGAGCACTGCTCTAAGCGCTGGGGTGGATACAGGGGAATCAGGTTGTCCCACATGAGGCTCACGGTCTTCATCCCCATTTTACAGATGAGGCAACTGCGGCCCAGAGAAGTGAAGTGACTTGCCCACAGTCACGCAGCTGACCAGCGGCAGAACCGGGATTCGAACCCATGACCTCTGACTCCCAAGCCCGGGCTCTTAGGTGGGAGGTGATGAGGCAGGGTGATAAAACCTGATGAACCCCACTCTCTCGCGGGCATCCTCTAAATGCGCTTGTTCTCGAAAGGACCGTACTAGTCCATGGGAGCCGAATGGCCCCGCTTGGTTAGAATTTTAGTTGGCGGAACCAAGTGGTTTTTGTTAGATTTTGATTTGGCAGAAAGCGTGAATAGAAGAGGGTGGGATGAAGAAAAGTCAGTCCTGCCACTACCTTTTTATGGTTATTTGTTCAGCCCCGATTAAGCGCCGGGCACTGTACTAAGCGCTGTTGTGGATACGCGCTGATCAGGTTGGGAAAGGTCCATGCCCCACTTGGGCTCACAGTTTTAATCCCTATTTGACAGGTGAGGGAACTGAGGCACAGAGAAGTGGAATGACCTGCTGAACGTCACACAGCAGACAATAATAATAATAATGTTGGTATTTGTTAAGCGCTTATTATGTGCAGAGCGCTGTTCTAAGCGCTGGGGGAGATACAGGGTCATCGGGGTGTCCCATGTGAGGCTCACAGTCTTCATCCCCATTTGACAGATGAGGTAACTAAGGCCCAGTGAAGTGACTTGCCCAAAGTCACACAGCTGACAAGTGGCAGAGCCAGGATTTGAACCCAGTGGCGCAGCTGGGATTAGGACCCAGGTCCTCGGGACTCCCAGGCCCGCGCTCTACCCACTAGGCCACGCTGGATCTCAGCAGCCACGCTACTGGAGAAAGAGAGGGCTGTGGTCTGTCAGCTTACAGGGAGGAAGGCGTTCCAAGCTGGGTCAAAGAGTAGGAGAGGACGGAAGTGGGAGCTTTGAGAGTGAGGAATAACTAAAAATTACCTTGGGAGGAACAAGGAGAGCAGAGGAGCAATGTGGCTTAGTAGAAAGAGCCTGGGCTTGGAAGTCAGAGGTCTTGGGTTCTAATCCTGACTCCGTCACATCAGCGGTGTAACTTTGGGCAAGTCACTAAACTTTTCTGTGCCTCAGTTACCTCATCTGCAAAATGGGCATAAGACTGTGAGCCTCACGTGGGACAACCTGATTACCTTGTACCTACCCCAGTGCTGAGAACAGTGCTTGGCACTTAGTAAGCCCTTAACAAATACCATCATTACTATCATTATTATTATTTGCTTAGAGTTGAGGGGAAAGAGAGTGGATACGTAAAACATTAAAGGCTTTAAATGTGCCAAGCACCGTAGTAGACATTTAAGACTGGCTCAGGGGAAACAGCATGGGCTTGGGAGTCAAGGGTCATGAGTTCGAATCCCAGCTCTGCCACTTGTCAGCCGTGTGACTGTGGGCAAGTCACCTCACTTCTCTGTGCCTCAGTTATCTCATCTGTAAAATGGGGATTAAGACTGGGAGCTTCACGTGGTACAACCCGATTATGCTGTATCTTCCTCAGCGCTTAGAACAGTGCTCTGCACATAGTAAGCACTTAAACAAATACCAACATTATCATTATTATTATTATTAAAGACCAGATAGCCCCTGTCCCATATAAGGTACACAATTTAAGAGGAGGCAAGAGCAGGCATTTTATCTCCATTTAGCAGAAGGGAAAGCAGAGGCACAGAAAGGCAAAGTAATTTGCCCAAGGTCACAGGTTAGACCAGTCACAGAATGGGATTAGAACCCAGATCTCATTCCCAGTCCCATGTTCCTTCAATAATGTGCATTTATCTACCTTTCTCCCAAGTAGTTCATATCAAATAGTAATTTAGCTGTACTTAAACCTCACCTTTTAACCACTGCCTGCTGAATTTGAGTGTTGGTGGTCACTAGGAAGTCCTATATGGAAGTTTCCTTCCTCCTTCCTTGAAACAATAGAATATGTGTGAGATGAGAGCTAAATCAATAGTACTTACTGAGCAGTGACTTTGTGCAGAATACTGTACTAAGCCCTTGGGACAGTACAATCGGGTAAAAGAACATAGTCCCCGCTCTCGGGGAGCCCACAAGGAGATGGACAGACCCAAGCCATTCACAAAAAGTTGGAGGGAAAAAAAATAGCACTATAACAATTGATAGCAGACGTGCAGAAAGATAAATAAGTGTAAATTAATTTGAGGAGAATATGCCGAAATGCCGACCATAGGTTAACAAATTTAAGTGATAAGGCAGGAGTTGGATGGAGGCAATGTGGGGCAGAGTTTGATCGGGGAAGGCTTCCTGGAGGAGGAAAGATTTCAGGAGAACGTTGAAGATGGAGAGAGCTGTGGTCCGGTGGACTTGAAGTGGGAAAGAGTTTCAAGCAGGAAGAAGAACATGAGCAGGGGCATGAGGAAGGAAGAGTCGAGTACAAGGCACAGTGAGATGGGTATTTGGGAAGAGTGAAGTGTGCGGGCTAGGTTTTGATAGTTTAACCAAATACACACAGAAATGGAACAGAGTTTTAAAAATTCTCCTATAATCTAGTAAAAGCAAAATGTTGATAAGCCCTTTACCAAAGCTCATTGTCTTTCTTGCTGACCATTTCAGTTTCCCCAGGCTGTGCTGGGGCACTGTGCTGAGTTCGTGGGTTCTTAGCTTGCAGACCTATTGGGCTCCGTGCCTTTGACCACGAGACAAAGGGTAGTCTGCTTTATACGCCTCTCTTGTTACCGGACCATCTTCTACAACTTGCCCACAAGCTCTTCTTTTCAAAAGCGCTCCGTTGTTTCTGTTCACTTTGAGAAACAAATTTTAAAGCACGACTGCTCTTTCCTAGACCTATCAGACCCCTCTAACGGTTGCGATCGTGTAAGCAGCCAGTCACGGTTGTGGAGTGATTTTACTGTCATGCTGTTGAACATCCCTGAGCAGTAGGAGATCATTAACTCCTGTCAAATAGAAGAGCGGCTCAGGGAAACAGACTCCTCAAATCAGATTCCAGTACGGTGAACATACCATCACCTTACAAGCACACCCTTGTGCCGCATACCAAATCTCCTCTCCACCATCCCACGGAATATCTTTCTATCGATTTTTCGTTAGGATTCCTGAGAAAATGAGGCCTCGCCTACCCTGCTACAAACTACTACAACCCATCTGCCCTCTGGTCTCCTCTAATGCCAACCCACAGTCTGAACTTAACTCTCTTTTATCCCGCTGCCCCCACCTTGCCCTCATCCTTCCTTAGACCTGGAACTAATGTTAATGTTGGTATTTGTTAAGCGCTCACTATGTGCCGAGCACTGTTCTAAGCGCTGGGGTAGACATAGGGGAATCAGGTTGTCCCACGTGGGGCTCACAGTCTTAATCCCCATTTTACAGATGAGGGAACTGAGGCACAGAGAAGTTAAGTGACTTGCCCACAGTCACACAGCTGACAAGTGGCAGAGCTGGGATTCGAACTCATGAACCCTGACTCCAAAGCCCGCGCTCTTTCCACTGAGCCACGCTGCTTCTCCAACTCCCTCTCCCTTCGTAACTGACGGTCCTCCGCTCTCCCCACCTTCAAAACTCGCTTAAAATCGTATCTCCTCCAAGAGGCCTTCCCCGACTAAAACCTCATTTCCCCTCTGTGCTGTCCCCGCCTCCGCCTCACCTACTCACTTGTCTGTGTACCCGTCAAGGACTCTGACACGTACTTCAGCACCACAGCATATATTCTTACATTTTATTATTTCCCTTATCTGTAATTTATTTTAACGTCTGCCTTCCTCTGTAGTCTGTAACCAGAATCATATTTACCAATACTATTGTATTGCACTTGCCCTAGTGCTTAGTACCACGCTCTGCACACAGAAAGTGCTCACTAAATACGATGGATTTAATTGGATTTTCATGCAGGGCCTACATCTTTTAAAGTCTCCAGTTATAGACCTGCAACTTCATCTTGAAAGTATCCAATTACAGACCTGCAACTGTGTTCGTGATTAACCAGTCTTCATCATTTGCTTGTCCAAAAATAGAAGTTACGGAAGATCTTTGTGATCTCCCTTTGGATGGGTTGGCTTTTATCTTTTACAGAACTTGTGTCCTTGGGAGGGGAGCATCCATCAATCAATCAAAAGTATCTATTGAGTGCTTACCGTGGGCAGAGAACTATACTGAGCGCTCGGGAGAGTACAAAACGGTTGGCAGACCCGATCCCTACCCTTCAGGATCTTACAATTGTGGGGATGAAGGAGGCGGGGTGGGAAAGACAGAGAAGCAGCATGGCTCAGTGGAAAGAGCCTGGGCTTGGGAGTCAGAGGTCATGGGTTTGAATCCCCACTCTGCCACTTGTCAGCTGTGTGACTGTGGGCAAGTCACTTCACTTCTCTGTGCCTCAGTTACCTCATCTAGAAAATGGGGATTAACTGTGAGTCTCACGTGGGAGAACCTGATTAACCTGTATCTCCCCCAGCGCTTAGAACAGTGGTCTGCACATAGTAAGCGCTTAACAAATACCAACATTATTATTATTATTATTATTACATTTTACACCATTAAATTACAACAGGGAGGCCCACAGCAGAAGGCTCCTTGGGATAGGAATACTATCAATCATCCATTGCACACTTACAGTGCAAAGCACTGGACTAAGTGCTTGGGAGAATACAAAATAATAGAGTTGGTAGATACGTTCCCTGCCTTCAAGAAACTTAGAATCTAGAGAGGGAGACAGATAATATAAATAAATTACGGATATGCACCTAAGTGCCGAGGATGGGGTGAATCAAAGTGCAAACCCACGTGCAAAATACAAAGTATGTTCCTAGCGGTCTAAAAATCAATATCCCTCCCTTGTTTCCAAGGAGTATTTTACTCACCCGGCAGGATCCGGCCAATGGGTCTACAGGACAGAAGCTGTAATCTCAATTGTTTGATGAAGAGTAATACAGGACCAAAGTCAGCAAAGTTCCTGAGATGCGAACGCATGAAAAGCTGGGGGAGAGGAATATTACTGCATAATTTAATCACTGTCATTTTAAATCTTTCCTTCACTAGATATGGAACGATTACAAGCTGACGTGGAATCCAGCCAATTACAGCGGGGCGGAGTTTATTCGTGTTCCCTCTAAAAAGATTTGGAAGCCGGATATTGTTTTGTACAACAAGTAAGGATGCCTGGGGCTATTTTAATATGAGTTTGCTGAAAATCAATCACATCTCAAAATTACATTTAAGATGGAATTTAATTTTCAATAGTACCCTCATTACATTCTCAGTCCTAGCCAATGAGGCAGAAATATAGATGTTAAAAAAGCAGGGCTAGATAATTCATCTTTTATTAATGGAGCTAGGAGTCCCCTCTGTAGAGTGATAAATTTCTAAATCATCCCGTACGAATATTACAAATACAGCGATATTACATTACATTTGGTTTTATAGCCATTTTTCTTTGTGATCCCAAAGGATGGAGACCTCACCTTTCCATCTGTGCCAGTGTCACTCTTTTATTACCCTAATCATTATGGAGTTCTTCATGTTTCCAACGAAATTCCTTTTTGTTTTTCATGGTATTTGTTGAGCACTTACAGTGTACCAGGCACCATTCTAAGTGTTGAGGTAGGCATAAATTAATCAGGCTGGACGCAGTCCCTGTCCCACATAGGGCTAACGGTCTTAATCCCCATTTTGCAGATAAGGTAAGTGAAGTACAGAGAAGTGGAGTGATTTGCCCAAGGTCACACAGCAGACAAGTGGCAGAGACAGGATTAGCACCCAGATCCTCCAGACTCCCAGCCCTGTGCTCTATCCATTAGGCCACACTGGTTCTCTGTTGTAAATTCAACCCATTTCCATTGGTTTGGTCCTCTGGTGACATTCGGAACTACTGGTCAGGATCCTGCTCTAAACACTCTTCAATGGCTGGAGAGGATTAATAGCACCCTGTAGCCTTTTCTTCAAGTTTAACAATCCCAATTCCTTTAACCTTTACTCATTTCCCCTTATTGTCTATATTATCTGCCCCCACATACTTCTAAATAGCCCAGGGATAAAGCGGAGAGCAAAGGAGGAGCAGCATGGCCTAGTGAACACAGCCCGGGCCCGGGAGTCAGAAGGGCCTGGGTTCTAATCCTGGCTCTGCCACTTGTCCGCTGTGTGACCGAGGGCAAATCACTTAACTTCTCTGTGCCTCGGTTACCTCATATGCAAAGAGGGGACTAAGACTGTGAGAGTCAAGTGGAACACAGACTGCGTCCAACCCGATTAGGTTGAATCTACCCTACGCTTAGTACAGTGCCTGGTACAAGGTAAGCCCTTAACAAATCCCAGAAAAAAATCCAGAGAACCAAAAACAAAACAAGGCACTGAGAGGGATCTGAGAGGCCTGACTTAAAGGGTTTTCTGGGATGGACTGAAGCAAGAGTAGAGTGGGAGCTCTATATGTTAATGCCACCATAAAAAATTCCACCATTTCTTTTCATATGGTGGTGCTAGGGGAATCCTGTACTCACTGATCAATTGTCCTCTCCTCTCCTTGGTCTCGGTACCCTTAAGGGTAAGACCTAAAGATGATTCATGAAGTCAGTGAGGGTCCAGGGTGTGTGGGCCGCTTTTCTGTTCTCAGAGTTATTGTGTTCTATGACCACAGCTTGCATCTGTTCATCCTGCCTGCCATTTTGCAATGGGAATGAGTGGTTGTAAGGGACCGGGCAAGAGTGTGTGTGACCGAGCGCAAATCATTACCACTTCTGTGACAACAACTCAAGTGCAGGCCCTTTGAGAAGACGACATATGTTTTCTCTCAACCATTGCTCTACTCTATTTTCATAGCATATTGTCAGATTGAGCTCGTAATCAGAGCCTCTGTGCGACACTCATGGGTCGCACTGTCAGCAGTGTTGTCTTTGAACCAAAGAACAGCTCGACAGAACCTGAAAAATATTTTTAGGCTCCCTCTTACTTGATCTTCCTTAAAAAAAAAAAAAGCTGGGCTTTCTTTCCCCTCCCTTTTTCCCTAAACCCATTTTTCTTTCTATTTTGCCTCTTCAGTGAAATTCATGCATCTTCATCCAAGGAATCAAATTGAATGAAATTTCTTTCTTAAACCAGGTTCAAAGGGTCTTTGGTGCTCTCTTTTCAAAGGCATTAATAATATCATTAATTATTATGGTATTTGTTAAGCACTTACTATGTGCCAGGCACTGTACTAAGCGCTGGGGTGGATACAAGCAAATTGGGTTGGACACAGTCCAATTAATGCCCTGAATTGCATTAAACATGAAGGGCTTGAAAATCATACAGAAGAATATATACATTCATGTCTGACTCCCCTTCTAGCCTGTAAGCCTGTTATGAGCAGGAAACAACTGGTATTGTTGTACCGTACTCACCCAAGCATTTTGTACAGTGCTCTGCACATAGTAAGCCCTCAATAAATATCACTGGGTGATTGAATTAGTCGCACCCAGGACATAATTTGACGGTTCTTGGAACTACTGATTTTTTTTTCATATGGTGGCATTAACAACATTATCACAACCTCAGAAATAAAAGTCATCGTGATAGTTCATAATAGACTTTTCTTGATATGGAGCAACATCAAGACTCCTTTAGGATGAAAGGAAGGAGCAAAAAGATGACTGAGGAAGAAGGGAGGAGAGGGGGGAGAAAGAGAACAATGAGCTATAAAGGGAAAAAAATTAAAAATGTGGAAACCTAGCAGCTACTATTCCATTCTATTCAAAATCATTTGATGGACTTTTTTAAGACTAAAGGTACATTGTACTGAATTAAGTCCTAATTAAGAATTGGAAGGGAAAAGAAAATTCCAAATGGCACATTCAGTGCAAGGGACAAATCTGAAAAGCTGAAACTTATGACACACAGGACAGAAATTTCACCCTCAATCACAGAAAAAAAAAAACTTTCACTTGTTAGTAATTGAAAAGACACCTTTTCTTTGACAGCTTCTTTCAAAATGTCCACCATATGTGGCACCTGTTACCCAACTGGGGACTAGCTGGTTTGAGCAATTTCATTGCTTTCATAATTCTTTAAAAAAAAAAAAAAAGGCAGTTCCAAGTGCCTTCACCATTCACAGATATTGACTATTTTTTCAGATATTTTCAGCAGAGGAAATCTTGCAAAACATCTTTACAACTGAAACAATAATGATAATGATTTTGAACTATTGATTGTAAAGGGAAATTTGATCATTCATTGCTCCACATTCCTTATCTTTTTTTTTTCTTCCCTTACAGTGCAGTTGGAGATTTCCAGGTAGATGACAAGACCAAGGCCTTGCTGAAATACACCGGAGAAGTGACCTGGATTCCTCCGGCAATTTTTAAAAGTTCATGTAAGATAGATGTGACGTATTTTCCATTTGACTACCAAAACTGCACCATGAAGTTTGGCTCCTGGTCCTACGATAAAGCTAAGATCGACTTAGTTTTAATAGGCTCTTCTATGAACCTCAAGGACTACTGGGAGAGTGGAGAATGGGCAATTATCAAAGCTCCCGGATACAAACACGACATCAAATACAACTGCTGTGATGAGATTTACCCAGATATCACCTACTCTCTCTACATCAGACGCCTGCCTTTGTTCTATACTATCAACATGATCATTCCCTGCCTGCTGATTTCTTTTCTGACTGTACTGGTGTTCTACCTGCCTTCAGACTGCGGGGAGAAGGTGACTCTGTGCATATCGGTCCTTTTGTCTTTGACTGTGTTTCTGCTGGTGATCACCGAAACGATCCCCTCCACGTCTCTGGTGATTCCCCTGATTGGAGAGTACCTCCTTTTCACCATGATCTTCGTGACGCTGTCCATCGTCATCACTGTATTTGTTCTGAACGTGCATTACCGAACCCCCAAGACCCACACGATGCCCCAGTGGGTGAAGACTATATTCTTAAACCTGCTGCCCAAGATAATGTTCATGACCAGGCCAGGAAGCAACGAATGGAACGCACAGAAGTCGAGGCCGCTCTACAGTGCTGAGCTTGCGAATTTAAACTGCTTCAGCGGTTCGGGTTCGAAGTGCTGCAAGGAAGGTTTTATTTGCCAGGATGCGGCATGCAGTTACTGCCATCAACAGCGGATAAAGATCTCTAACTATAGTGCCAATATCACACGAAGCTCAAGCTCTGAATCTGTTGATGCTCTGCTTTCCATTTCAGTCCTGTCACCGGAAATGAAAGAAGCCATTGAAAGTGTCAAGTACATTGCGGAAAATATGAAAATGCAAAATGAGGCCAAAGAGGTAAGCCTAATATAATAATCATCATTACGGTACTTGATGAGCACTTACTATGGGCCAAGTACTGTTCTAGGCGCTGGGGTAGATACAAGTTAATCAGGTCGGACACAGTCCCTGTCCCACATGGGGCTCACACTCTTAATCTCCATTTTATTGATGAAGTAACTGAGGCCCAGAGAAGTGAAGTGTCTTGCCCAAGGTCACGTAGCAGACTTGTGGCAGAGTCAGAATTAGAACCCAGGTCCTTCTGATGCCCAAGCCTGTGCTCTATCCACTAGGCCACTCCGCTTCTCTACATTTGATCTGTTCATATCCAGCATCACTCTAATTGTACCTAATCTATTCCTCCATAAACCCATCTGAAGGCAAAGTATAAAAGGATTTTTTTGACAAGTTAATCACAAACTTCTCTAAAGTAAAGAAAATGTTCTTCAAATGGAAGCCTATTTTATATGCTGGAAACGTGAACGCCATAAAGGGACGCTGTAAAATTTCAATGGAAAGCAAATGCTAATTCTAAAATGGCCAAATTCTAGTTATTATTAATAATAATAGTATTTCTTAAGGGCTTACCGCATGCCAAGCACTATTCTAAGCACTTCTCTAGCCTTTACCTTCATCAGCTACTCCAGAATTAATCAGTGGTATTTACTGAACACTTACTTTGTGCAGAGCACTGTGCTAAGTGCTTGGGAGAATATAATGCAGTTGGCAGACACAATTCCTGCTTTCAAGGAGTCAAGTACTCTATATTTTGAGCCCTTAGTGCCAGTAATAATAATAATGAGTGCTTGCTAAGCACTTACTACGTGACAAGCACTGTATTAAGCGCTGGGGTAGACAGAAGATCATTAAATTGGACACAGTCCCCGGTCCCACCTGGGGCTCACAATTTAAGTCACAATAGTTTAAAAAGAACAGATCTCTCCTTTTTCCTTTTTTATAATTCTGGCTTTGAATTTAGGAAAGTAGGTTCTATGCTCATCATCTAAGCAATTTTCCCAAGGTATGAAAGCTTTTTTACAAAGTGGAGGAAGACTTCTGAACTATCAAATACTTTTTACATTTCCGCTTCTCTAATGAAAGTTTCCCAAGATGAACTTTTAAAAGTGGGGAATTTCTACAGCAGAGATCATGGAGTTGGAATGAGAAATCTTCTGAAAAAAAAAACCTATACCATTCTGTATGTAGCACCTATATTTCTATAGATAGAAAATCAGATTTTAAACTATTCATACTTTACCCAATTTTGTAGTTTAAACGGTGAAAGTATACGTATTTTGGCGTTGGCCTTAAATTCCATATTTATGTTTTTCAGATACAAGATGATTGGAAATACGTTGCCATGGTAATCGATCGCATTTTTTTATGGGTTTTTATTCTGGTATGTATTCTAGGAACAGCAGGGTTATTTTTGCAACCCCTGATGGCAGGAGAGGAAATGTAGATATTTAAAACACATGAATTATAAAAGGCTGTTGCTACCCCCACTGACAAAAGCTCACATTCTAGGTCGGTATATGACATAAAGTTTCTCTCCGCATTCAATATTCCATTAGTAGCACAAAGATTTCTCTTCATTTCACTGTAAATAACCTCTCTTTCCAAAACGTTAATGTTAACGCGAAGTAACAGAGTTGGACCTAGGTATCTTTCAAGAAAAGAGAGAGACAACAGTGTAAGTAATGTTTGCATTTGTAATAATATGAAAATATGGGTCCTGGGTTGAAAAACCGTGCACATATCTGCATAAGCAAACCTGATGGTAGAGTGAAAAAGTTCATGGAACCAACCAGTTTTTGTTGGGTTTTTTTAATAGCACTAGAATGAACAAGTTCATTAATGAACAGAAGGCTTTACAATAATAATTTTGAGGCACAAATGGAACCAATAAGATTTTAAAATTGTAAATTGGGCTGGGGCAGACAAAAAGCATCCATCAGTGCCACAGGAGGGTTTCTTTATACAAACTCCTCATTGGTAACTGCACATTTTAAAACAAACCCCTGATTTCGGTTTCTTCAGGGAATCTAGGACATTTTAAATTTTGAAACTCAAAATCTCTTACCAGAAAAGACTGCAGCTGCCACCGTCCTCTTCTCCCTTCCCCCAATCAGATCTTTAATAATAAAATCATATTTGAACATTTACTGGGTGCAGAGCACTCTACTAAGTGCTTGGGAAAGTACAGAATAACAGAATTGGTAAAAGGCTGCAAAAGGCATCTGAGATTAAGTCTAACAGTAAGAAGCTGCCTGAGGGGAACCAATCGGAGAAAGCGACCGTTAAACATCCTGGAACGCAATGTTTTCAACTGGGAGAATCAAAGAATCGACTATCGAAGAAAGTCTTCCATTTTGTAGCCTTAGTTTTCTAACAAGGCATATCTTTGCTGTTAGCCTTGGCTACACACAATACCACCGGATTGTAACTCAAGGAGAGCATGAGATCTTTCACTTCACTTGTTGTATATTCCCCAACCACCTAATACAGTGATTGCACACTGCCAGTGATCAATAAATGTCGTGTCATTAGGCAGATTAACATCAACATTATCATTAACATCAGGGTTGCAGGCTAGGACTCAAAGTTATGGACCAGAGGTCCTAACATTAACTCCATTAATGTTAATTTTGCATGATTCCACTCTATTAGATAAGCACTTAGTGTGAAACTTCCCTGTTGAGTATTAAAGGAAAAATGAATCTTTTCTTGTAGAAGTAAAATTCTCCAAGATGCACTTCCCATGCAGAAACTGAACATTTCAACTTTTTGCCTCTCTCTCTCCTTTAATAATAACAATAGCATTTGTTAAGTGCTTACTATGTGCCAAGCACTGTACTAAGCATTGGGATGGATACAAGCAAATTGGGTTGGATACAGACACTGTCCCATGTGGGGCTACAGTCCCTATCCCATGTGGGGCTCACAATCTCAATCCCCATTTTACAGATGAGGTAACCGAGGCACAGAGAAGTGATTTGCCCAACGTCACACAACAGACAAGGGGCGGAGCCGGGATTAGAACCCTTGGCCTACTCATTCCCAGGCCTGTGCTCTATCCACTACGCCATGCCGCTTCATAAAACCCGATGGACTTCTGCAGAGTTAAAGCTTATCAAATACAGCTTGATATAGATGAAAACAATTAAAATATTCAAGGGACTGTTCTGGGTTAAAAGTATAGATAGCAAAAATTTCAGCTGATTGGAGTAATGATGCCTAATGAAAAAATCATCATTAGGGGCATCATGGGTGGTGATAAAATAAGGTCTGGAGGAGAAAAAGTGCGTCCGATTCTTCTCAGGTCTCCATCAGGTCTTCTCAAAGACCTGGTAGGATGAACGAGGTTGGGAGTCAAGTTCAAAAGATGTGGGGAGGGAAAAACCTTTTATGTGACCCCACAATAGAAAACATGGGAGCAATAGCCCTCGACATTCCTACAGCAGTAGCACTTATGATAATAATTGTAAAGTATCTTTCAAAGACTTCAAACCCTTTATAAAGTAGCATAATCGTTACACTAGCCTTCTGGAAAAGGGTAGGTCAAGGATGAGGATTGCCAGATAGGAGTCAAGTCTAGTTGAGTTTATTTTGTCCTTAAAAATATTCTATTTCTTAGTGGTAAGGAAAACTGTGACGACAAGAAACGAGCAGCCGTGTTTCTTAATTTCCTGAGCTTGCCATTTTGCTGATGAAGATATTACTAATGATGGAAAATGAACATTTTTGTCTCCTTCCCTTAACTATGAACCATTATTTTCCCATGAAATAATAAAATTTGAAAACCATAAATCCCTTTTAACAAATCTCAAGAAATCAATTTTAAGATAGATTGTAAGCCCAGTGTGGGACAGGGACTGAATCCATTTGATAACCTCCATTTGATAAGCTCCCCCTCCCTTCCCTGTCACCTCCACTCGCTCCCTTTGCTCTCCCCGGCCCCGGCGCAGCACTTATGTATACATGTACATATCTATAAGTCTATTTATATTGATGCCTGTTGACTTGTTTTGATGTCTGTCATAAAGATATAATAATGATGCAGGATGAGTCAGACCAAGCTAGTAGCATGCTGATGTCTTCAGTGCAAGCTAATTTCATATGGATGTATTTTCCTAACAATGTGGAAAAGGGAATTTAAATGTGTGTTCCTTCCAGGTTAACCTCTTTCACAGTGCAGCATTTATTTGATTTACAAGTGTAGCTATGAAAATAAAGTTCCCCTGCTAGATTGTAAGAACTTTGAGGGCAGGGATCATGTCCACTAATTCTACTCTACTATCCCAAATGCTTAGTACAGTGCACTGCACAGACGAGGTGCTCAATAAATACCCTGGTTGATTGACTGTGAACAGCAGGCTGAGCATTTAAAGTGGGGGGGGGGGGAACTTGCAAGTTTCCTATTTCCCCGTATTTAAAATGTCTTCATTTTTACAGAGTAAAACCAGTATGCCAGTACACCCTTTTTCAGCAAATAAAAATGACAATCTAGAGGGTTCCTTCATAGGTGTTAACAGAGCTGGAAAGAACTTTATGAGATCATCAAGTCCAACTGCCTGTATCCACTCGGGGGAACTACAGCCAAATTTTCAGGTTGGTCATCCATGTTGGGATTTGATGCGCTTTGGACTGTTCAGCTTCCACAATCAGACAAGATTTTCAGCCCAGTGACACTATAGACAAATTTAACACTGTTTTCCAAATGAAGACAAGGATAAAAGCAACCCAATTTTTTTTAATGCGCATCCAGTTACCAAATGCATCAAAATGATTTAATACACTGTTGAAAAATCCATTTCTTTAAAGAAAAAGTGGCATTTGCTGGCTCATTTTAAAGAAGAGTCGTTCTTTTAAAAAAACCAAATAGGCTTACAATTATAAATGGACAATTAGGATGCAAGTGATGAATACTCAGTAAATTACTGGTTCAAATTACAATTTGCTAAACACTTGGCATCTCATATCTTAATTCTTCAAATAATACTGTTTGGTGCCCTATTCGTGCAAAGAGATAACCTTCTATAGGACTATTAAGAAAGATGTTGATTTTAATTACGAGGCTAGTATCTACAGCAGACAAGAAAATATCAAGCTTAAAAGTTTAGCATGATTTACTATACCTATATTTTCACAGTTTTGCATTACGGAAGATTCCTTCTGACCACCAAGTTCATGAAAGATTGGGTCTTCCGGAAACCGTCACTTATTTGCATTCCCAATATGAAGTGGCACAATTATGTTTGCCCATTTATAAATGACAGGAATAAAAAGACCAAGTGATCCGATTATTGAAACCAGAAGAAAAATCCATAAAAACATCCGATCAAGCACCTGGGCTATGAATTTCCAATCTTCAACAACCTGAAAAAAAAAAAAAGAATTGCTAAACGTATTGAATACATTCTTATTCTACTAAAGTCTACCTTCAGAATCAATTCTGTTCACCATTTCACATAGCCTAAAATTCATTCTTTCATTCAATCATATTTATTAAGCGCTTACTGTGTATAGAGCACTGTACTAAGCTCTTGGGGAAGCATGGTTTCTATGGGTGAGTTGATAAGAGAGGCAGCATGGTGTAGTGGATAGAGCACGTGCCTGCGAGTCAGAAGGTCATGGGTTCTAAAACTGGCTCTGCCATTGGCTGTGTGACCTTGGGCAAGTCACTTCACTTCTCTGTCCTTCAGTAACCTCCCCTGCAAAATGGGGATCGAGACTGTCAGTCCCCTGTAGAACAGGGACTGTGCCCATCCTGATTTGCTTGTATCCACCTCAGCCTTTAGGTACAGTGCCTGGCACATCGTAAGCGCTTAACAAATATCATAATTAATTAACTCCATCACCCGTAACCTTGGCTACTGTCCATTGTTGCCCTCTCTCTGTGAAAATATGGTGGTAACCTTAAGCTCCCCAGCCAATACTAAGGTCCAAGTTGCTTCCCTTTAAAATGGAGCGACATCTAAACATGGGAACTTAAGGTGACGACTGAACATTTGGAAGGGATGTATGCCTGTTGACTTGTTTTGATGTCTGTCTCTGGTAAGTTAAGTAATTTGGAGATTTTTTTCAAATCCATACCATTACTGATATTATTTGTGTTGTTTAAATGAAAGTCTTATACTTTTTCACTTCAATGGAAATGAATACGTGAGGGCATCGTGTTTTATTTAATACGCAATGGTGAAGGTAGGATTTTATCCTTACTGGTACACATAGGCACTAGAATGATCCTAAGCAGGAGATGCAGGTTAAATCACATGCACTTCACTGTCTAAATAGCATAACATGATGGTGTCACAGGTGCTGTTTTCTAGAATAACACAGATTTCCCACAATCCCTCACATTTCTCTGGGGATGGGCACTGAATCTCCTGCTTTACATTAATAATAAAAATAATAATGATATTTGTTAAGCTTTTACTAGGTGCCAGGCACTTTTCTAAGTGCTGGGGCAGATACAAGATAATTTGGTTGGACACAGTCCCCGTCCCACATAGGGCTCACGGTCTTCATCCCCATGTTACCGATGAGGGAACTGAGGCACAGACAAGTTATGTGACCTGCCTAAGGTCACGCAGCAGACAAATGTCAGAGCCGAGATTAGAACCCCTCATCCTCTGACTCCCAGGCCAATGTTCTGTCCCCTAGGAATGCCTTCCCAGTCATGTGAAGTCTGGCATTGCATCTGAGCTGTGGAATTCGGTGGCAGGAGTCTTGGCACAGAGAGGCTGAGTGTTGGGGGAAGCAAAACAAAAAATTTTTTAAAAAAACTGGGCAGAAAAGGTCTAGTTCTGTATCAGAGCCAGACGGGGCAAGCCATAGGAAAACTGGACTAGCCATAGCATATTGGGCTTTTGGCCACCCTACCAGGTACTGACAAAGTCTTACCTCGTTTTACATCTTACCTCTTAAGCACACCAGAGACTTAGTATACATTTTGCTAACCTACTCGCTACATTCGATCTCACTTATCTCAGCGACGACCTCTCACCCACGTCCTGCCTCTGGCCGGGATCGCTCTCCTTCTTTGTATCTGACACACAGTGATTTTCCCCACCTTCAAAACCATACTGAAGGCACATCTCCTCTAAAAGTCCTCCCCTGACTAAACTCACATTTCATCTTCTCCCACTCCCTTCTGCAACACCCTGGCACTTGGATTTGCTCCCTTTTTTCACCCCTCCCTTAGCCCCACAGCACTTAGGTAGGAATCCACAATTTATTTTTGTATTAATGTCTGTCTCCCCCTCTAGACTGTAAACGCATTGTGGGAAGGGAACGTGTCCACCAACTACGTTATATTATACTCTCCCAAGCACTTAGTACAGTGCTCTGTACATAGTAAGTGCTCGATAAATATGATTGATTTTGCTCCCTGCTCATGTGAGGAAAAGACTCAGTGGCACT
The DNA here is from genome assembly GCF_004115215.2 of Ornithorhynchus anatinus. Lineage (NCBI taxonomy): Eukaryota > Metazoa > Chordata > Mammalia > Monotremata > Ornithorhynchidae > Ornithorhynchus > Ornithorhynchus anatinus. Next base: position 10,817,063 of record NC_041732.1, on the reverse strand, counting down.
GAGCCCCTATTGTGCATTAAAATGAAATATAATATTCAACATGCTGCAGAATAATCTAGATAAAAATATCTGTAGAGTAATGGTACGATTCACAGTGGAAGTTGTTATAATTGGAAAAAAATCATTCATACAAATTATGCCGTAGAAGCACTTTTTTTTCTTTTTTACCCCTGCTTCATATCACTCTCGTCCATTCTAGCCTCTTATCCCCGTTAATACGCTACTACTGACTCTAACTGCCAGTACAATACATATTTTAGCCTTTGACAAGTCTCTAGTGATTTTAGCCTGATGAACACCTTTTATTAATTTAGAAAGCTAAATTCTGCTGATGAATTCACAGCAAGGGTATTTAGCGATCTAAATTCCTAAAAGATTAATATGGAGAAAATATTTTATCTAATTTCTTTGTTATTCTTATGACATTCGTTAAGCACTTACTATGTGCCAAGGACTGTGTTAAGCGCTGGGGTAGATTCAAGTCAATCAGGTTGGACCCTGTTCCTGTCCCACATGGAACTCACAGTCTATGTAAGGAGAAATTAGAATTGAATCCTCATTTTATAGGTAGCTGAGGCAAAGAGAAGTTAAGTGACTTGCCCAAGGTCACACAGCAGATGCATGGCAGAGTTGGAAATTGAACCCAGGTTATTCTGGATTTATTCTTATCTTTATTCTGGTTATTTCATTGGGAAGATTTTCATCCAAATTCAATAAGCCCAAACCAACAGACCACACCATAAATTAGTAAGCATAGTTTTATTCTCAAGAGTCACCAAATGTAGTTTCAGGCCCTACTAGTTTATCTCTGGATGATGTAATGATCACTGTCCCCAGATAAAAGTCTTCCAGTGATTCCAACTCAAGAACACACAGGATTTATGAAAAAAAAAAATCCCACACGGCATCTGAAATCTCTATTCAACAATATTAAGACATCTAGAAAAACCTTTTATAAATCAGAAACATTATTTGAGGCACTCCATAAAGTTATCTGATCATTATAGCTTAAAAGGCAAGCAAGCCACTCTAATTTTAGTTTTATATTTAATCCCTCCTTCCTTTCCCTAAGGTCCTTGGGCTGAATCTTTATCCCTCTTCTCAGGCCTTACTGGATGTTTTAAAACTAAGCTTAGTCAAATTTAAGGCGGCTAATCAAATACCTATTTATGGATATAGAAATATTACTGCAATTTAGATGAATTGAGATATACATATTCTTGGACCAGGACATTTAAGATTTTTTTTACATTTTAAAGCTCAAACATTAACTTTCCTAGCATGCATAGAGTCACTTTCTAATATATTCATCATTCTAATTCCAAACAGTTAATTGGGAAAAAAAGTCATAGGATTGAAATTAAATGCTCTGAAAACACACAGACACACACACACTTGTTCCAAAGCAGCCTCAGTTTCACATAACATTTTGCTCAATTAATTGAAAATATTGCCCAGGTTTGAAATTAATTCTCATATGTGAAAAGGCATCCACATAGTCTTAATAAATTCTTAGAAATTTCCTTAAGGAGATCCTTCCAGGATTATAAAACTTTTGGGTCTAGTCGGGTTGATAATACAATAATCCCTTTGAACCCTAAAACCTAAAAAAAAATTACCAGAAGCATAAAAATATATGTATTAACTCATTATGTGCTAGACAAAAGTAGCCCATATGTAATGCAACATTCCAAATCATGTTCAGAACCAACTTTTTATAAAGTTAAAAAGTGAAAAGCAACTAAAAGAAATGAAATTTAAAATTAAGAATGGCTCTTCTCCAAACAAGTACAATTTATGGAACTAGGCAAAACCAGTGAGAACTAATTACTTTGGAATTTTCTGTTAGTTGTGAAGCTATTCAAATATGTGTTCTTGCAATATGAGTGAACCAGCCTAGCATTTCATCAGATGATGATGCAATACAACTGTACATAGACTTGAAAGAAACTGACTTGTTAATTTTCCAATACTTTGGTAAATTCCACAGGTAAAGGTCAAACACCATCCCATTTCATACATATATATTACACCCTATTCTCACTAAGGCACAATGGAGCCTTTTTTCATAATGGGGAGGGTATCAGAAGCCATAAGTCCTGGCTCACTGGTTTTTCCTTGGTCCCCTTCCCCCCGGAAAGAAACGCAGGCCTTCATGTAGAACCAAAAATTTAAACCCAAGTGTGACCCTCTACATCAGTTTGAAATCAAATACAGTATAACCATCACAGACCTCACGGACGTCATTCTCCTTCACGACGTGCCTGGTAATATATCGAATAGAATCAAGAGCTGCTTCCAAGGTATTCCTAGAGGATTTCGACCCACCGGCATCCTCGGTTTCCTCTTTCTGAGTAAAGTACCGATCTACGTGACTTCTCATGCAAAGTAGTTTCGGAAGCTTATGAAGAAATATCTTGCGGACCCAAGGTGCCATAGCATTATGTGTTGAGGAGGAGCGATGGTGGATATTGATAGCAAAGACGGTTACCATAATTGAGAGCGTCACAAAAATCATGGTGAACACTAAGTACTCCCCAATAAGCGGTATCACTTTAGAAGATGACGGTATTATCTCTTCAATGACCAGAAGGAAGACGGTCAAAGATACAAGCACTGAAGTGCAGAGACAAATCTTTTCACCTTCATTTGAAGGGAGATAGAAGACGAGAACAGTTAAAAAGGAGAGTCCGATGCAGGGTATAATGAGAAAGAGTGTATAAAAGAGAGGTAAACGTTTAATTACAAACGAATACGTAACGTACGGATACCAGCAACCTCCATCAGTTCTGTTCCACTTGCTTCCGGTGGCACTTACTATTTCCCATTCTCCATTATCAAAGAAATCTCTCTTGTCTACCTCATAGTCTTCCAAAATGATATCAACCTGTGATCCATCATAAGTCCAAGAGCCAAATTTCATGGAACAGTTTTGGAGATCAAATGGAAAAAATGTGACATCGATGGTGCAGGAACTTTTATAGTTCGCTGGTGAAGTCCAAGCCACGGTGCCATCGTATCTCACGACCGTTTTTGTACTAGCCCCTTCAAATCGGCCATCAGCGCTGAAAAACACAGACAAAAAATTAATTACGGAGGGGGACCGAATATTTATCTTAAATCTAAGAAGGTACCAATTGATCAATGGTATTTACTGAGCGCTGTGTGCAGAACACTGTACGAAGCGCTGGGGAGTGTACAATAAATCTATTAAAATGCTAATTAAATTAATTGCATTAATTGCCATTCGATCTAAATTCTGAAAAATTGAGCCATATATTTAAGGGACATCAACACTTAACTGATCAGCTTCCTCTAGCTTTCTGTAAGCATTCAAGTGGATCTCTTTCTCCAATGCAGGAACTTAGTTTGCTGCAGGGGCCCTGAACTTATGTTTCTCCAGAGAGGTAGATGTAATTTAAGTATGAATTCCTTGCACTGACTGAAATTTACAGGGACAAATTCAAAGCAGCCTAGGAGTAGCCCAAGAAAGTCACTTAATCCCAGTGTAGCAAAGCCTCCAGCCCAGGTATAATGAAAGCTCATCCACATCACTGGATCCATATTCCTGGAGCTGGCCTGGACTTAGCCAGAAACTCAAATGATTGGGAACCAATTCGGAAGTAAGGCAAACCTCACTGGGGAATTCATTTCACGGTGGGACTTCCAGGGCCAGCTTCAAACAGTCAGCAAGGCAGCCCACGCAGTGACTCCCAACAAGGGAGGGCGGCCATAGTGAAAAATCTGAAAGTGCCCTCTATCCGAGTTGGAAGTGACAACTATAATAATAATAATAATGTTGGTATTTGTTAAGCGCTTACTATGTGCCGAGCACTGTTCTAAGCGCTGGGGTAGACACAGGGGAAGTAGGTTGTCCCACATGGGGCTCACAGTCTTATTCCCCATTTTACAGATGAGGTAACTGAGGCACAGAGAAGTTAAGTGACTTGCCCAAACAGGGACCTGGGAAGACAATTTAACAGCTGGGAAATAAAAACAGGGATTCAGGGGCTCAAGAATTTGGGAGAACTTTGATATATCATTGTTACATTGTATGGACAAGCATACAACATAATACAGTGATTCCATGAGCAACAGGAATGGGGTGATGGGATGAATTTTTCCCCATCTTTGGATGACCAAATGCCTAAAGGCAGTCCTGGGGATTTCTCTTTCTCCTCACTACACTAAGTAAACTTCTCTTGATCCTTTTAATCTGCTCTCATTCGAAACTTCAGGATGGCTTCACCCATCTGGCCACTACTATCCCCTTATCCACAACTCTAATCGGAATCCACTTTCTATATGACGTCAACCCAATGTTGATATCCTAAGGATACCTCCAAACATTTCTCTCAAAAACATCATTCTTCTATAATGTCCACATCACATCTACCAAAAAAAAACACCAATAGACAAAAAAAAAAGATAGAATGAGAAAAAACCAAAAATATAAACGTATAGAAATAAAAGGGTATGCGATGTTAGGTAAATGAATATATCATTTATAAATATTTGGTATGTAAGCTTCTAGGTGCTAGAGAATGTCTCAGATGCAAAGTAAACTGAACAGCCCATTTTAAATCCAATGATAACAATGAAAGAAGAAGGTTTCAGAACTTATTAATATAGATGGATGGCTTTTTGATCCAGCTGAAAAATTATTGAAATTTTTAAGCTCTACTAAAGAAGAAAAGCAAGAAAAAAGTATACATTAAGCATCACTATTAGCTTTCTGTTCTACTTTGGATACACAAATATGTTAAAAATATCACTCTTACTTATCATACAATACAATGTCTGGAATCCAAATAGAGTCTGAAGGGACACGAATAGCTTTTATTCCAGCATAGTCATCAGGGTTCCATCTTAATTTTACATCTATCCATTCCTTAAAAATAAAGAACACCACACATCATAAGGAAAATCTCAATATCTACAAAATGGACAAGGAATTTATTTCAGTGACAATGGGCTCTTAATGTCCAACTTCAGACAAGAGACACAGGATATGTGCCCTTCTAAGTACAGAGAGTTAAAAAGCCTCTTTTACCCACCCTATTCACGACAGGGAAGGGGGAAGGCATTCCCTTTCCTCATGAAATAATTGCCACCCGTCTCTGCTCATTCCATCACAGGGTAATAAAGGCCTACTCTTTTCCCTCCCAAATTGCTTCCTCAGAGGAGGGTAAAATGAGCTCCAAGTGTATTAAATCTGTTTTTATGACTGTGAAATTTCTTAGATTGATAAAAGGGATGACAACCCTATAATTTCCTAGTGTGTGAACCCCTTGCTCACCAGTCCCTGCCAAGGGCCTACTTCTTCTTATAGCCAAATGATAAAGTTGTAGGGCATCGCAGGGAATAAAGGTAGTGAGGAAACAAAAGAACAACCCCAAACAAGTTGGGTAAATTGGGAAGGAAACTATGCCATAGCAAAGCATTAAGAGAACATAAATAGCTGGAAGGAGAATTACAACTTACTACATTCCTACTATTACCACCAGAGGAACAACGATCCGCAAAATACCAACTACCAATAGGGAGGAAGAAGGTCAGAAACGGCTAACCACATGGCCTTTTATTGGATCAGGGAAAGGAGCCAGGAGCCTATGCCTTCCTGTGACGCTGAATCTTCTACATACCTGTTTCAACCAGACATTTGTTGTCATTAACTGATTTTTTTCATCCTGTAAAATAAAAATAAGGCAGATTTACTCAACAAATTTTACCTTTCCAATAGCACTTTCATATTTTTGGGCAAATACATTTCCCCTCTACTATTCTTGTCTCCAGTAATCTGCGGGGGGTAAGAATTTTTTAAAAGTTTTGGGGAATTCTAGTAGTAAATGGGTTACTGAGAGAAGCTGTGAAAATACCTCTACTCCTAAAGATGCTCATCTTTCTGAAATGGTTTAGATGTCACTCTTGCCTGAAGTTGGGCGGGTGGACTTGATTATCTCTTCAGGCCCCTGACATCTAATATTTTCTGATTCTCTCCCTTTTGATATCCTTGATTTTTCCCTTAGATTTTCTCATTCAAAAGTTTAAATAGTGTGAATCCCTGTGAGCGGTTTAGACCACCTGTGTGTTCCCTCCCAGCACTTACCACAGTGATCTGCACAAAGTAAGCACTTAATAAATACTACCACATATCAGTAAAAATATACACCACATACCACATCCACTAATTGGGAGATTGCAAGGCCAAACTTTATTTTTATTTTGTCATTCAGGCGCTCCACAGGACGAACCCATCTTTGGTAGTCTTGAAATAAGTCCTTAAATAAATTATCTTCACTTTTCGCAATAAAGGACGGCTCCGATATCCCTGCATTAAACAAACATAAAGAAATTAGTACCTAGCATTTTATCCCATTCTGCATAACCTATATTCAAGAAGTGTACAGCATTAATTCATCAAAGGATTGCTTAGAAAAGTGCTAAAATTATACTGTTTTAGATTATTGCTGCCATTTAAAAAACATTACAATTGACAGAAGAACCTATGCTATAAATGAGGAATAATACCGTACATTTCACTTATAGTGCTTTAGTACAACTTGAATTAGATTATCTGTTTGGGAAAGCATAGTACAGCAAAAGTATTTTCCTAAATTAGTTCGATTCTACCAGATTGTAATTTTTTTAAAAAAATTGAAAAATGTTGAGAGGTTTAAAATTCGATATGATCAAATGGCAGGGTGGTAATAGGAATTCAGTGAGGTAAACTAGGAGGGGGCCAGGTGATTGAATGCTTTAAAGGTTACGGTAAGCAGGCACCACCATGGTGGCAGAGGAACAGGAGTGGCAAGGAGAGGAAAAAAGAAAAAATCCAGGAGATTATACGGGAAGGAACTAGGAAGGGCCAGAAAAGCCTGAAGAAAGACGGAGGAGAATCCGGAGGAGCGGGGAGAGACCTAGAAATGGGATGAGGGGACAAGACAGGGAGAAAAGGTGACCAGATGGCCACGAGGAAGAGGAATGGAATACATGAGGAAACTTTCCAGAATGTTTCATGACTGTCAGATAATTCCAATTTAATTCATTCATTCTTTCAATAGTATTTATTGAGGGCTTACTATGTGCACAGCACTGTACTAAGCGCTTGGAATGTACAATTTGGCAGCAGATAGAGACAATCCCTACCGAATGATAGGCTTACAATCTCATCAGGGGAGACAGACAAAAACAAGACAACATAATCACAATAAATTGAATCAAGGGGATGTACACTTCATTGACAAAATAAATACGGTAATAAAAATATCTACAAATGAGCACAGTGCTGAGGGGAGGGGAAAGGAGGGGGGAGGAGCAGAGGGAAAGGGGGCTTAGCTGAGGGGAGGTGAAGCGGGAACAGAGAGGGAGCAGAGGGAAAAGGGGAAGCTCAGTCTGGGAAGGCCTCTAATTTAATCTATGAAATGCTTTACAATTTAAGGTCATTCTTCCCTTAATGATCTTATTTCTCAGAACATCAGAGGACTGGAGGTATTTGGTCTCAGTTTGATATTGGAATATCTCTGTTCTCACCAAAGAGTGGTTTTAGAGTCAGAAGTTAAAATAACACTTTTGAACTTTTCCCTCTATTTAGTTCGGCAAAGTATTTTGATTTCTATCTTTCATCATTTGAAAGGTCCTCTATCTACCTGAAGTACTGAAAATCAGATAGAGAAAGGAGATGACAAGATCGATATCTATTTCAATGACCTCTCAACACCTTTAACCTTCTGACCTTCTTAAATCTCTTAATGAATCAAAAATTCTGCCAAAGAGGTTCCTTAGGAAATTTCTTTTTGTGAATCATTTTTTCCTCATCGTTCTTTCTGGGACCACCTAAATATACATTTTAAAAAAATCACTGAGATGTGAAAATTTTGCAGAAATTTTGTTTCTCACACTCCTGAACTTCCCAGGTTGCTTCTGAACTTTTTCCTTCTCCATCTCCTTTGCTAGCCTTTCTCCCACACCATCATCAGTTCTCTTTTTTTCTCACCCTTAATAACAATTAATATGGCTTCTGTTAAGCGCTTACTGCAAGCCAAGCACTGTAGTAAGAGCTTGGGTAGACTCAAGATAATCAGGTCCCACACGGAGATCCCAGTCCCAGCAGGAAAGAGAACAGGCATTAAATCCTTTAGAAGCAAGTGTGGTCTATTGGATAGAGCACAGGCATGGAGTCAGAATACCTTGGGTTCTAATCCCGACTCCGCGACTTGTCTGCTGTGACCTTGGGCAAGTCACTTCACTTCGCCTGGCCTCAGTTCCCTCGTCTGTAGTACGGGGACACATGGGACACAGACTGTTTCCAACTTAATTAGTTTGTATCTAACTCAGTGCTCAGTATAGTGTCTAGAACATAGTAAGTGCTTAACAAATACCATTAAAAAATAGCCATTTTGCAGATGAGGGAACTGAGGCACAGAGAAGCTCCCCAGATCACAGAACAGGTTACAAGTGGCAGAGCTGAAATTAGAACCAGATCTTCTGACTCCCAGGCCCATGTTCTTTCCGCTAGGCCGTGTTGCTTCACTTGTCCGCTGTGTGACTTTGGACAAGTCACTTAACTTCTCGTTGTCTCAGTTACCTCATCTGTAAAATGGGGATGAAGACAGTGAGCCTCACGTGGGACAGTCTGATTACCTTGCATCTACCCCAGTGCTTAGAACAGTGCTTGGCACATAGTAAGCGCTTAACAAATACCGTAATTATTATAAAAGGTGATGGGCACAGTACACGAGGCCACGAGAAGCAGCCTGGCCTAGGGGAAAGAGTTCAGAGAGACTAAGAACCTGGGTTTTAATCCCAGCTCTACCATTTGCCTGCTATGTGACCTTAGACAAGTCATTTAACTTCTTTGGGCCTCAGTTTCCTCATATGAAAAATGGAAATTAGATATTTGTTCTTCCTCAGAATGTGGGCCCCATGTGAGATAGGGACCTTGGATCTACTCCAGTGCTTAGTACTGTAGTTGGCACATAGTAAGCGCTTAACCAGTATTATAAAAATAGTAATATTGAATGAAAGTTTAAAGAAATGTCCGGCACAAATTAACCAATGGTATTTATTAAGCACTTACTGTGTGCAGAGCACCGTACTCAGCGATCGGGACAGAACAACAGAATTGGTAGACACAGTCTCTGTCTGGACATACAGTGCTAGGCAAAGTTGGCAGACACACCCGACGCTGCAATTTTTTTTTTCCGGTTTAAAGCTGATTTTACAATTATATATTTTTTGGTACTTCCTTAAGCATTACTAAAAAAAGATGCATAACCCTTAAAATTTCAACTAAAAACGGGATTTCTTAAACATCTCTAAAGTTCCTACAGTTTTTAAAAGAAGATTTTGCGAAAATTAAATTTGCATATTGCATTTGATTTTAAGATAGAGGAAAAAAGTGTTAATGAAGTCGCATTTTAATTCACTGCTTACTTCATCAACAGCATTGAACATTAAACAGTTACGGGCACACTGTGGAATTAGAAAAAAGTAAGCACAGCTGAATGATATTGAGATAACAGATCTTAAGAGCTGGCTCTTGAAATTTTCCCCTTTCTAAATACATTTTTAGCTCACTATATATGCATGGGAAGATTCACAACAGCTGATTATGCATAATGCAAAGATGCCAAGGTCACAAGTTAAATATACTGCAATTTTCTGATCGGCCCACCAGTGGCTGGAGGGATTCAAGAACTTTCCTAAGATTAGAATGCATTTTGCTCTTATTCTGCGTCTTATTGCTTTCCTCTTCTTATGGCTGGCGATTCGGATCTTTAGGGATCAGAATAGAGCCTCCAAGACACAATTGGACAGTGATTAAAAACATTCAATTGTCAAACATTAAAAATGTTAATAGAAGATACAAAATAAAAGTGAAAAGGAGTGTAAGTCCTATCTCGGAAAATCTTGAAAATCAAAGGCAAGGCCTTCAAGTAAACTGAAGTGAGAAGATTTGAACTCAGGACAAGAGATTTCCACAATTTCCTAAATCCCACTAACTGAACCGCTGCTCTCTATACAAGCTTCAGTTTTCAAGTAACCTACTAAAACCCATTTCTCCTAATCTTCAACTTTGCTTGTTTTTTCTGGTTTTTTTTATAGTGAGGCAATTAAAATCCTTTTGATCCCCTCTTGGTCACTATGGTTACTGAAGATAACTTCCATTTATTTGGTGAATGGAAAATGAAAGATGAATATGAATAAGGCTTACTTAAGTTAATCAACCAATTAAAAATATTATTGAGTGCTTACTATGAGCCATTTTTCCTCATCATTCTTCAATAACATATTCCTACATATTCTTAAAAAAAAATCACTAAGGTTTGAACATTTTGTTTTTGAAAAAATTAGTTTCTCACATCTCCTCAACCTCCCAGGTTCCTCTTTAACTTTTCCCCTCTCGATCTCATTTGCCATCCTTTCCCCCTTTCTTCCCATACTATCATCAGTTTTTTTTCCTCACTCTTAGTAATAATAATAATAATAATTGTGGCTTTTCTTAAGTGCTTACTGTGTGCTAAGTACAGAATACAATACATTAGAGTTGGTAGACACAGTCTCTTCCCACAAGGAGCTTTAGAAATTAGATGTGAAGACAGGCATTAAAATAAAGTACAGATAGGGGAAATGGCAGAATATAACGATATGTACATACCAACAACATATCCAATGATAATATCTGTTGCGTGCTTACTGGGTGCTAAACACTGTATTAGGTGCGAGAGAGAGAGAAAATACAGTAGAGTTGACACACTCCCTACCCACATGGAGAAATTACCACCGTATCTTAGAATCTGTCTCCAGGCTTGATTTTTATCAACATGGTCATCTTCGGGTTCTCTCTGTCATCGAATGACAAGACAGAATAAGTAACAATTAAATTCTAAACCATAGTTCACCTTACACTGGTAGAGTCATAGGGTAAAGTATGGATGATAGCCCTGAAAATCAGACAGCAGAAAGAGACCTCAAAACTAAAAGTTCTCTTCTGGGGACTGAAAAATCCTTTAAGCTTGATTTTATACTCTAGTGCAGTCCCATTTCAAAACATACCTGTGGTAAACTTCAAAAAAGATGTTGTTTTGGGTGCTATCAAATGCCTAGAATCAATCAATGGTATTTATTGAGTCCTTACCCTGTGCAGAGCACTGTACTCAGTGCTTGGGAGAGAAGCAGCATTGCATAGCGGATAGAGTACGAGGCTGGGAATCAGAAGGTTATGGGTTCTAATCCCAGCTCCGCCACTTGTCTGCTGTGTGACCTTGGGCAAGTCCTTTCACCTCTCTGGGCCTCAGTTACCTCATCTGTAATCTGAGGACTGAGACTGTGAGCCCCAGGTGGGACAGGGACCGTGTCCAATCTGATTTAGTTGTACCCACCCCGGCGCTTAGTAAAGTTCCTGGCACATAGTAAGCACTTAAATACCACAATCCTCTAGACTGTAAGCTCATTATGGGCAGAGACTGTGTCTGTTTATTGTGGAATTCTACTCTCCCAAGTGCTTAGTACAGTGCTCTGCACACAGTAAATACGACTGACTGACAATGAATAAAACACTACAGAGTTGGAAAATACTTGGAGAGGCAGCAGGCCTAATGGATATGAGCATGGGCCTGGGAGTCAGAAGGACCTGGGTTCTAATTCTGGCCCCGCCACTTTTCTGCTGTGTGACTTTGGGCAAGTCACTTCACTTCTCTGTGTCTCAGTGACTTCATCTGTAAGCGCTTAACTCAGTGTTTTGCAAACAAAAAGCGCTCAATAAATATGACTGAATAAATGTAAAATGGGTATGAAGACTCTGAGCCCCCTGTGGGGCAGGGACTCTTTCCAACCTGATGACCTTGTATCTACCCCAGCGCTTAGAACAGTGCTGACATACAGTAAGCGCCTATTATTTTTATTTCCCTGCCAATAGCAAGCTTACAATTTAGAGGATGAGCTTCCAGCCTACAATCTAAAAGTCACCTTAGCCCCTGTTCCTTTCCTCTTCCATCCCAATAACCCTAATCTTACCCCTTCTTCCTCGATGACCGTTGGCATTTTGAGCTCTCTACCAGCTGCTTCTCTAGTATGTCTGATTAAGTGACCTCAATTTGGAAACATCCAAGGCTGGTCTTACCTAAGCACACCTGACTTTGAGGTTTCTTACATGTTTATAGGATTAATTGGTCATTCTTAGATGCAGAACCTAGGACAGCTTTTCCACTCTTAACCAAGTAGTGCATCCTAGTGAACTCTATTTTAGCATCCAAGTCTTCTAAAATGTGCCATGCTAGGCCTGAAAAAGTCTTGAGGCATGTTTGAACGACTGTTCATGGGAACACTCCAGGAATATTCACACTGTCTCTGTCTAATCCAGAACTTTCATGATCACCCGGGGATGTCGGATAACTTTTCCAAATCTTGCTTTCCTCAAAAAAGAATGCTTTGGATGTGCAAAATTGGCAAATAAGCAGACTCTAATATTATCAAAACCAAAGGGCTATAATTTTTTTTCCTAAATACATAATAATAATAACAGGATTTGTTAAATGCTTATTATGTGTCAAGCACTGTTCTCAGCACTGGGGGAGACACAATAACAATAATAATAATAATGTTGGTATTTGTTAAGCGCTTACTATGTGCAGAGCACTGTTCTAAGCGCTGGGGTAGACATAAAGGAATCAGGTTGTCCCACATGGGGCTCACAGTCTTAATCCCCATTTTATAGATGAGGTAACTGAGGCGCAGAGAAGTTAAGTGACTTGCCCACAGTCACACAGCTGACAAGTGGCAGAGCTGGGATTCGAACCCATGACCTCTGACTCCAAAGCCCATGCTCTTTCCCCTGAGCCACGCTGCTTCTCTAAGGCTACCAGATAGTCCCAGGTGGGGTTCACAGTCTTAATTCCCATTTGACAGATGAGGGAACTGAGGCACAGAAAACAACTTACCTCACTGATCTCCTACTACAGCCCAGGAATACACTTTGGTCTTCTAGCACCGCCTTGCTCACTGTGCCTCAGTCTCGCCTATTCCTCATCCAACCCTTTTCCCTCAAACTCCCTCTGGCCTGGAAGATGCTTCCCCTCCCTATATGCAAGACCACTACTCTCTCTACTTTCAAAGCCTTATTAAGGTCATATGTCTTCCAAGAGGCCTTCCCCAGTTAAGCCCTACTTCCCCCAACTCCTTCTCCCTTCTGCATCATCTCTGCACTCAGATCTTCACCCTTTGGGCATTTGGTATTCACCCCATCCTCGGCATCTACGTACATATCTATAAATTATTTCTATTAACGTCTTCCTCCGCCTCTAGCCTATATGCTCTTTGTGGACTGTAAGCTCTGTTGCATTGTACTCACCCAAGCGCTTAGTACATTATTCTGTCCATAGTAACAGCTCAAAAAACACCATTAATTGATGGACTGTCAGTGACTTAATGCAGCCGTACGGAGTGTAACTCATTGCCCACTTCAAAATAAATCTGGGAGATCCAAACCCAATATAGATAACTTTCTAGTGAGCCATGTAAAACTAGCAAAAGAGAGAAAAACAAATGACTTCAAAGAGAAGCTGTCTTAGAAGACTATAAATATGAAAGGACAGCAGGACAACTACCGTATTCTAAAAAAAAATTGAAAGGTAAAATATTCAACACAAAGTATAAGGGGAAAAAAACAAAGAAACTGCAGCTTAACAGACTTCAACTGGTTCTCCGTTCAAAATATTGCACCAATATTCTGGGGGGTATTTAGCAAAGATTTGACTGTATAAGCCTTTCAGAGAAAATACTTAGAGAACATATGAATTTCATTCTCAGGTTACTAAAAATTAAACCCTTAAAAATCCACCATGATGTACTTACTGTACATTCAAAAAAATGTCTCATTCATCCAGATGCAGAAAATTATTTTAATATTAACTAATGAGCTTTAAAATTGGTTTTAATAAAAATAAGAGCCTTTACTAACTTACACTGTACCAGTAATTGAGAAATGGTTTCAGGAAAATGGATTATCTTAAAAAATAGTGGATGACATTTTCATTAAATCAGAGACGCAAATGTAACAACATTTTACAAGTATGTTTCAAATCTTATATGCCCTAGGCATATTAATATTCTATTTACTCAAAAATCAACACCGTGAGGTTTTAAATAAAACATTAGCTCGGTAGAGTGAGCATTTTATAAGTAGAATAAAATACATGTACTTCTTTTATAAGCTTAATTCCAATGGGACCACAAGTGCATTTATTAAAAGCTATTATGAGCTGCAAATAAAATGCAGTAGTTTTCAGATTTGAAGATTTTTATCACACTTAATATTGATTTTTGTTCTGGCATTTTAGAATAAAAAGTTTCTCCGCAACTGAAATAGTCTTTAGCAAACTTAATTTAACATCTTTCCCTGTCAACCTGCTAGAACACACAGCTGTTTATAACCTTAAGCTGGGTTAAATTTAGTTCCAATCAATAGTTTCCTTGCGGGCCAGGAGAGACCGTTTTACACTAAAATTAAACAGTATACCCTTCATTTAAGTATATGCTTTCAATACTCAAATTTTTAAGTTGCTTAATTCTTTGAAGCTGTCGTGTGTGTCTATAAGAAATTTTCCCATCCTTTATTTCCCATCCCCTCCAAATTCCCTCTGCAAATCCTATGTATTCCATAAAGCCTCTAGTTTATTACCTACCAATTAAATACTCCCGTGTGGATGAAGGATTTCCAACTAAGAAGAACAATTATGTTGTTTGTTAAGCACTTAACTAAGTGCCAGGCCCAGTACTAAGCACGGGAAAAAGGTGTATGCAAAATAATTCTATCGACGCCTAGAACTGACATAGCACCTTTCTTCTGAGGAATTCAAAATCCAATTTATTTGGGAATACAAATAAAAATCTTCAACATGGCTGAAGAACATGAGTAGGACTAGAGGACGGTGGGAGGGAGGAGGGAGAGCGAGCTGTTAAATTGTCCCTGGCTCTTCTGTTTCGGCCCCCGGGGAAGGGATGCCTTCGTCAGAGGAAACCAGTGAGGATGTCGGCTCCAAAAGGAAACCATGGCAGTGGTTGCTATGGGTCCCTCTTCTGGAACTCTTCCCCCCAAATCTCCACTGGCCTGCCAATTCTTAATTCCCGGCGAGGCACAGAAGTAGCACAGCCTGCCCCGTTGCCGTCTGGCCAACATTACCTGCAGTGGGATGTGGCTCAGTAATGGCCTCCTCAGGCTCTGCCCCGCTCTTGAGGCCATTCTGAGGAGCGGTCATTAAAGTTCTTCAAGTGAGAATGTACAAAAACCATACAATTATGGGCCTTACGAGTCATCCCCACCAGTCATCTAATTCATCTCCGACGGCAATCGGACGTATTGAGCGCTTACTCTGTGCAGACCTCTGTATTAAGCGCTCGAGAGAGTACAATATAACAAGAGTCGGCGGACTTGTTCCCTGCCCACGGTGAGCTTACGGTTTAGAGGGGGAGACGGACATTAATATAAATAGCGGATATGTACGTAAGTGATGTGGGGCTGAGGGGGAGGTTGATAAAGGGAGCAAATCCAATTGAAAGGGTGATGCGGAAAGGAGGGGGAGAAGCGGAAGTGAGGGCTTAGTCAGGTAAAGCCCCATGAAGGAGGCCTTGGACTGCACCTAAACCATCCCAGAAAGTTGGGTCTCTAACCTATTTTTAAAGAACTGTGACCATTCCAGGAAGTTGGGTCTCTAACCTATCTTCAGAGAACTGTGACCGTCCAAACCAGACAAGTTCTACCACATAGATAAGGGGGGGGAGGCCCAGAAGTTTCTAGAACAGAGAAACAACTCACTCGTTAGGACCCCACCCAAAAGGAAAGTCGTTATACACAGGATGTCAACACCACTGGCTAAAATCATCTACAAGGCAGCCAATTATAGGGAAGGAACTGAGAAAGGAGGAAGGGTCATCTAGACAGACTCTTTAGCATCTCTCAGTTTTAAACCCAATTTACCTAGTCGGGCAGTAGGGGAAAGCAGTGTAGCCTCATACAAACAGCACAGGAATTTTATTTCTACTCACGTCTGTTTATTTGTATTGATAATAATAATGATGATGGTATTTGTTCAGCACTTACTATGTGCCAAGCACTCTTCTAAGTGCTGGAGGGGATACAAGGTAAACAGGTTGTCCCACGTGGGGCTCACAGTCTTAACCCCATTTTACAGATGAGGGAACTGAGGCACAGAGAAGTGAAGTAACTCACCCAAAGTCACACATCTGACAAGTGGCAGAGCCGGGATGTCTCCCGCCTTCTAGACTGAGTATGTTGTGGGCAGGGATTGCCACAGTTTATTGTTATATTGTACTCTTCCAAGTGCTTAGTACAGTACTCTGCACAGAGTAAGCACTTAAATATGATTGAATGAATAAATGAATGGCAGGGAATTTGGAAATTTGGGTTGTGTGTGACCTTGAGCAAGTTATTTAAACTTCTTTATATTTCAGTTCCCTCATCTGTAAAATGGGGATAAAATATCTGTTCTCTTGCCCTCAGACCGTTAGGCTTGTGTAGGTCAAAGACTGCATCCGATCTGATCATCTTTTAGCTACTCCCGGACTAAGAGCTGATTTCCTAGTACAGTCTTCTACTTCACATCAATTTATTGAACATGAATAATACTGAAATCTTCTGTCAAACCAAAATTCAAGAGACATTTTGCTTTTTCACATCAGCAGGGCAGTCAAACTTGATTTCATATTGAAATCGTGTCTTAGATCAAACTCTCACCAATCAAATAGTAAATATCCTTGGGGCTGCAAACGTATTTAAAGTAATAATTTCACTGAAGGCCCAAACAATGCTTTGGGCAGCCTTAACGAATATTTTCTGCTCTCCCAAGCATCTACTACGGTGTCTGCACAAAGTAAGCGCCCGATAATTACGACTGATTGATTTTTCTACACTGAAACTTCAGAAAGTACTCAGCAAATGTCAAGATAGTAGCCAGGGAGCAAACATTTAGGAGATAACTGTCCTACCAAACAGCCGTTTGGAACACTCTGCACTCCTACTCTAGATTCGTCTGGTCTCAGTGCCACACATCTCCCTGCTTTTTTTCCTACACAGTACAGGGACCCTTTTCAGGTAGAAAAAGCTCTACCACTTGGGAAAAGACAATGGCAAAACATGGATTTTCTTATTTACAATTCTCCAAAATTAGTCCAGTGGCTTTTTACATTGTTATAATTATGAACTGAGCTAAAGAAGAACACAAAAAAATGAAGTTTCAACAATTTTGTCTATTATAACTGATGAGCATAATAGACTAGTGATTCTCATTTCCGCAAATCCGAGTTCAGAATCTGATTAGGTTACAGTCTAAATGGTTTGTACTTCATACCGTTGAAATTTACTATTAAGAGTGTCTAAAAATCTTCAAACATCCAAAATCCACAACTCCCAGTCTGACACTCAGCAGGTGAGACTCTCATGGCTTCTCCCGAACGGCCAGTTCCTTTCTTCCCTTCTGAGATCCATCTGGCAGCCCCGGATCCCCTGCTCACCTGGATATGAGCTATTCAGGGAATGTCGCATGGGGGAACCTTTCCACCGTCAGCGGGATATCAGGGCCATAGCTTCCCTTGTCTGGTTGTGCTATAGTACCAGATGTTTTTATGTCCATTTTTTTTTTCCATTTTTGGAATCGAGCCTCCTTCTGTCACTGCTCCTGCCTCGAGTTTCACGGTTTGGGAGCTGCGCCAGATTCATTCTGACCTGGGAGGAGACCTCAAAGGCTTGGAAGCAGGTAGGAGGTTCGGGGATCCTCTTGGAGAAGCGCTCTGAGATCACGTGAGATCGCTGAAGGTGCGCAAAATGGCAGCTCCGATTTCATTACATACGCTGCACACCCAAGATAACTTTTGCACCGTAACATGGATCTCCTTGTCCGGGGTTCAGTAAGGCAGCCGATGGTGACCCAACTGGTCACCCACCCCAAAACCAGCTCTGCCCAGGCTTCAAGTCAGTAGCCCCTTTAGGCACATTGCTAAATTCTGCAAAACTCCTTACCACACACACTGAGTGGTCCCAACAGAGTGGACTTCCAATTTTCTACCATAGCACTTTCTATCCTACTGGCAGAAAGTGAAGAAGATTTAAAGGGCTTATTATTAGAAGTGAAGGAACAGAGTAAAAAGATGAGCCTACATCTGAAGGTCAAGAAAACAAAGATCATGACAACTGGAAGTTTGAAACACATTTGTAGTGGATGGAGAGAAGACTGAAATAGTTGACAATTTTTCTCTCCTGGGATCGATAATCAATAATAATGGAACTAGTAGTCAAGAAATACACCACAGATTAACGTTAGGCAGACTCGCTCTGAAGAGTCTGGAAAAAAGGTCATGAAACGTGCTGATCTGACAACTGCCACAAAAATACAGATTTTCAATTCTATAAAATGTTGGTATTTGTTAAGCGCTTACTATGTGCAGAGCACTGTGCGCTGGGGTAGATACAGGGTAATCAGGTTGTCCCACGTGAGACTCCCAGTTAATCCCCATTTTACAGATGACGTAGCTGAGGCACAGAGAAGTGAAGTGACTTGCCCACAGTCACACAACTGACAAGTGGCAGAGCCGGGATTCGAACCCATGACCTCTGACTCCCAAGCCCGGGCTCTTTCCACTGAGCCACGCGGCTTCTCTGTGGTGTTGTATGGTGCTTCCAGTGACGACGTTCGGATCCGAAAGCTGGACAGTGAAAAGACAGGATAGAGAAAGCATCGATTCTTTTGAAACGGGGTGTTGGAGAAGGCTTTTGGCAAACATCACGGACGGCCCGAAAGACAAACAAATGGATTTTGGAGCAAGTTAAACCCAAGTGGTCTTTGGAAGGCCAGTGACTCAACTCGGATTAGCATATTTTGGATACATAATCAGGAGAGCCAATTCTCTGGAGAAGACACCAATGCTAGGAAAAGTCCAGGGAAAACTTGGAAGAGGCAGACCAGCAGCTAGAGAGAGACCTTAACAATGCTAACGGAAGAACCGTTAGAAAGGTTACGGATTATGGCAGAGGACGGGACGTTCTGGAGAAAATACATCCGCAGAGTCGCTATGAATCGGAAACGACTCGACGGCACTTGATAGTAATAACCAAAGCACTAAATATATTTAGTACAGTGATGCTCCTTTTCCATGAGAGTCTGGGCTCAAACTGCAGTCTGGATTTGGGACAAGGACTCACTGCCCACTCCCCTGCCCCCGTTTTCAAAATAAATGTTTTCATTTACATCAGAACTGCAATTCTTTAGTCCACCTCAGTTTTTTATATTGAAGGTTGCCCGATGAAAAAGAAATCTTCAAAGCCGAGTATAAAATCAGGACCGTACTTCAGTATTTTATTTTTATAATACTTCAGTATTTTATTTTTATAATTTCATGGTTTGCATGCATCCGCTTCTGTAAAACGCATAGGCTCTTTCTGGTAATACTTTGGAACGACAGGCACTGTTTATTCAACAGAAACTGAAATCGGAGGGTAAATCACAACTACTATATCGAAGTCGGAGCCGGGCAATTCCAAAATCCTTACTGAAAACTTGTTTTTTGTATGCAGATTCTAGATAACTGGGCCTTCCTCAAAAGTTTCAAAGAACCCACCACGATCCGAAAGATGCTATTTATTTCTAAAGCTTGCCTCCAAATCTGCCGGCTAGAGCAGAACTGGATAAAGAAGGATTTCTGTTGAAGCCCTGTTTGCCTTAACAAGGTCAGCTGGTGGTGCTGAACCCGAAGGCTAAATTGAGCTCCCCCAAAACCCACCACGCTCCAACACCTCCAGTACCCTGACACTGGCTCCCAATCGGGGCTGGGTTCAGATTGCGGGGTGACACGAGGATGTTTTGCTTCCACAATTCCCAGAGATTATTAGATTATGAGTAGCGGAACCACTCGGGATCAAAGATTAAGCGTCTTTCCAGTTCCGACCAGACGTGGTTGGTTTTAGGACGATCCCAAAGCTCAATCCGAGCCGGGACCAGAACCAACCAAGGCGACTCTACCCCCGACACGGGGCAATGGTCTCCCATTGATGTTCCTATCTTAAATCCTGACCCTCCCACCTCTTTACTTCCAAAGATTAAGCATAAACTAACTTTTTCTGGTTTGAAATATCCTCTAGATTCCAAAAAACGTTTTTGGACTATTAAAAATTCATCCAAAGGAGACAGATGTCCTGATTTTAAACATTCATACAGCAGATAAACTTGAAACCATAGGAATATCGAGCTTTCAGGTTGTCAGGTTTTTCTTCCTAAGGACATTTCTTGGCAAACGCTAAACAATTAGAATCACAACAGTGGTTAATGATATTTAAAAAAAACTTAATATTTGTAAACTACTGTGCAAATACCTTTGGGTTATTATTTTCCCCAGCACCTCTATGAGATAAATTGATATCTCTATCCTCATTTGGCTGAGAAAGGTGAGGCAAGGGCAAAATCAAATGACTTGCCCGGGTTTCATAAGATGCAAGTAGCGGAGTAGGAATAGCATTTACGATCTTTTACTTAGTCAACAAGCCAGTCTATTTTCTTCCTCCGAGCAACTGCATGATAAATAGACTTAAGACAAAGTTTTACCTTCATGCCCGAGAAAGGGGAAAAAGATACGAATGGCTATTATATGAAGAGTTCCTGCAAACAGACATAGCTTTGGAAAAAAACTCTCAAGACAGAGAGAGAATGGAAAAGGGAGGAAGAGAAAAGTGGAAGAGAGAAGAGCAACGAGAAAGCACAAGAGAAGAGAGGGTGGAAAGCCTCCATCCACTGGATAAATGAACCAGTCTAAAATAAATGAATCCAAAATTACAGCACTTAGATATCAGCACCTCCTCCCCTAAAAGGAGCAATACAAAAACCATTATCGGTGCATAATTGAGCCCTAACGTTTCTCTTCATTCTAAAGACTAACATTAAACATCTCTAAGTAATAGTTTCAAGGTCCAATTAAATGCCACACCAATTAAAGTGTGATACTAATTAGCCAAAAAAAAAAAAAAAGTCCCCCACCCTCCCCGCAACTGCCGCTATTAGTAAATCTCCAAGCTCGGTCTCCATTCTTTTCAGGGTTTTTAGTTCCAGTTTTTAAAATACACCTGCTCCTTCTAAATCCACCCTAGCCCAACTGGAAAAGAGGGTTGGGACTTAAAGGATAAAGGCATGCACACATACGAATGAGTATACATGTGTGTGCCTATATTATATATAGTATATATATATATATTATATATGTATAATATGTATTTTTATAAATGCTTGGCTCAGTGGAAAGAGCCCGGGCTTGGGAGTCGGAGGTCATGGGTTCGAATCCCGGCTCTGCCCCTTGTCTGCTGCGTGACCTCGGGCCAACCGATTAACTTCTCTGGGCCTCAGTTTCCTCATCTGTAAAACGGGGATGAAAACCGTGAGCCCCACGTGGGGCCACCCGACGGCCTCGTCTCCCCCGCAGCGCTTAGAACAGTGCTCGGCACATAGTAAGCGCTTAACAGAGACCATCATCATCATCATCACCTACCTTCAGGTATCAGCAAAGCTACTCACAATAAATAAATCGCGTGGTAGGAAGAGCTCTGCTTTAGCCCCAGGAACAATTTCAGGCCCCCGCAAGGGTGGGGTAGGAGGTTTTGCAGAGAAGGATAATAATAATGTTGGTATTTGTTAAGCGCTCACTATGTGCAGAGCACTGTGCTAAGCGCTGGGGGAGATCCAGGGTCATCGGGTGGTCCCTCGGGAGGCTCCCAGTTTTCATCCCCATCTTCCAGATGAGGGGACTGAGGCCCAGAGAAGTGAAGTGACTTCATAATGTTGGTATGTGCTAAGCGCTTACTCTGTGCAAAGCACTGTGCTAAACGCTGGGGGGGGATCCAGGGTCATCGGGTGGTCCCACGGGAGGCTCTCCGTCTTCATCCCCATTTTCCAGATGAGGGAACTGAGGCCCAGAGAAGGGAAGTGACTTTATAATGTTGGTATGTGCTAAGCGCTTACTCTGTGCGGAGCACTGTGCTAAACGCTGGGGGAGATCCAGGGTCATCAGGCTGTCTCATATGAGGCTCCCGGTCTTCATCCCCATTTTCCAGATGAGGGAACTGAGGCCCAGAGGAGTCAAGTGACTTCATAATGTTGGCATCTGCTAAGCGCTTGCTCTGTGCGGAGCACTGTGCTAAGCGCTGGGGGAGATCCAGGGTCCTCGGGTGGTCCCAGGGGAGGCTCTCCGTCTTCATCCCCGTTTTCCAGATGAGGTGACCGCGGCCCAGAGAAGCGAAGTGCCGGGCCCCCGCTCCCCCAGCTGCCAAGGGGCGGAGGCGGGATTCGAACCCACGCCCTGGGACTCCCCGGCCCGGGCTCTTGCCCCTGAGCCCCGCTGCTTCTCCTCCCCGGTGGGGGGCGGGCACGGTTATCCGCATTTTCCGCCGCGGGGTCCTGTCCCCAGCGCTTAGGGGAGAGCGAGCGGCCCTAAGGGGGGCGGAAAAGGGGGGGGGGGACGGGGGGGGGCGGCCTGACCTGTGGGAGCGGCGCTGGGGGCGGCTCCGGCCAGGCCCCGCGGCCCCGGGAGCGGCGGCGGCGGGAGCAGCAGCAGCAGCAGCAGCAGCGGCGGGAGGAGGAGCGGCGGGAGGCGGCGGGCGGAGGCGCGGGCGGAGGCGCGTGGGGCCATGGAGCCCGAGCCGAGGAGGGGAACCGAGCGGCCGCAGCCCGCCTCGCCCGACACCCACCGCCCGCCCGCCCGCCCGCTCCCCGCTCCCCGCTCCGCCCCGCCCCGCCGACACGGGGGGCGGGGCCGGGACGGTGATTGATAGGAGGCGGGCGGCCAGGGGGCGGGGCCGGGCCGGCGAGGGGGCGGGGCCGGGCCGGTGATTGGAGGCGGGCGGTGAGGGGGCGGGGCCCGGCCGGCGGAGGGCGGGGCCGGGCCTGGGAGGGGAAGGGAGGGAGGCGATAAGGGGGCGGGGCCATGTCTGCGAGGGGGCGGGGCCGGGCCTGTGATTGGAGGCGGGCGATGAGGGGCGGGGCCGGGCCGGCGGGGGCGGGGCCGGGCCTGGGGGTTAGGCGATAAGGGGGCGGAGCCATGTCTGCGGGGGCGTGGCCTGGCTGGCGAGGGGGCGGGGCCGAGCCGGTGATTGGAGGCGGGCGGTGAGGGGGCGGGGCCGGGCCGGCGGGGGCGGGGCTGGGTCTGGGAGGGGTTAGTCGATAAGGGGGCGGGGCCAGGTTGGAGAGGGGGCGGGGCCTGGCCTGTGATAGGGAGCGGGCGACCAGGGGGCGGGGCCGGGCCGGTGATTGGAGGCGGGCGATGAGGGGGCGGGGCCGGGTCTGTGATAGGAAGCCAGCGATAATATAATGTTGGTATTTGTTAAGCGCTTACTAGGTGCAGAGCGCTGTTCTAAGCGCTGGGGGAGGTACAGGGTCATCGGGTGGTCCCACGTGAGGCTCCCAGTTAATCCCCATTTGACAGATGAGGGAACTGAGGCCCAGAGAAGTCAAGTGACTGGCCCACAGTCCCCCCAGCTGCCAAGGGGCAGAGCCGGGATTCGAACTCAGGACCTCCGACTCCCAAGCCCGGGTTCTTTCCACTGAGCCACGCTGCTTCCCCCTCTCAGCGTCACGTGGGACAACCTGACTACCCTGTATCTGCGCCAGCACTTAGAACAGTGCTCTGCACCTAGTAAGCGCTTAACAAACATCAACATTATTATCATTATTATTATTATATTCTAGCACTTGCATCTAGCAATACTGTGATTCCAGGACAGTCTTCAGTAATCACGAGTACAAGTCACGAGATGCCTACAAAATTGCTCTTTCTTCTTGAAGATGGTGACTATGGTGGTATCTTTGAGACCCTGTGTTTTGTTGGGGGGTTTTAATAGTATTTGTGAAGCGCTTACCATGTGCCAGGCACTGTCCTAAATGCTGGGAGAGAGACAAATTAATCAGATTGGACAGTCCCTGCCCCACACAGGGCGCAAAGTCTTAATCCCCATTTTACAGATGAGGTCCAGAGAAGCGAAGTGACTTGCCCAAGGTCACACAGCGGTCAAGTGACAGAACTGGAATTAGAAGGCTTCTGATTCCCAGCTCTATGCTCTATCCAGCCGGCCACGCTGCTTCTCTTGGAGGTCCTTGAGGAGTGGGGGGAAATGGCTTGAATTATTTGTTGTGGGAAAATGATCCAGGCAGCAGCGTGCAGTGTGGACCGGAGTAGGGAGAGACAGGAGGCAGGGAGGTCAGAAAGGCTGATACGGTAATCGATACGGGATAGGATAAATGCTCGGATTAATGTCGTAGCAGTTTGGACGGAGAGGAAAGGGTGGATTTTAGCCGTGTTGCGAAGGTGGAACCGACGGGATTTAGTGATGGATTGAATAGGTGGGTTGAATGAGAGGAGTCAAAGATAACGCCAAAGTTACGGGCTCGTGAGACAGAAAGGACGGTGGTGCTGTCTACAGTGAAGGGACGGTCGGGGGAAGGGCCGGGTTTGAGTGGGAAGATAAGGAGTTCTGTTTTAGACTTAAGTCGGAGGTGTTGGCGGGGCATCCAAGTAGAGACGGCTTGAAGGCAGGAGGAAATGTGAAACTGCAGAGAGGGAACAGAGGGAGAGAGATCAGGGCTGGACATGTACATTTATTCATTCATTCATTCATTCAATAGTATTTATTGAGCGCTTACTATGTGCAGAGCACTGTACTAAGCGCTTGGGATGAACAAGTCAGCAACCGATAGAGACAGTCCCTGCCGTTTGACGGGCTTACGGTCTAATCGGGGGAGACGGACAGACAAGAACAATGGCAATAAATAGAGTCGAGGGGAAGAACATCTCGTAAAAACCGATGGCAACTAAATAGAATCGAGGCGATGTACAATTCATTAACAAAATAAATAGGGTAACGAAAATATATACAGTTGAGCGGACGGGTACAGTGCTGTGGGGATGGGAAGGGAGAGGTGGAGGAGCAGAGGGAAAAGGGGAAAATGAGGCTTTAGCTGCGGAGAGGTAAAGGGGGATGGCAGAGGGAGTAGAGGGGAAGAGGAGCTCAGTCTGGGAACGCCTCTTGGGGGGATGGCAGAGGGAGTAGAGGGGGAAGAGGAGCTCAGTCTGGGAAGGCCTCTTGGAGGAGGTGATTTTTAAGTAAGGTTTTGAAGAGGGAAAGAGAATCAGTTTGGCGGAGGTGAGGAGGGAGGGCGTTCCAGGACCGCGGGAGGACGTGACCCGGGGGTCGACGGCGGGATAGGCGAGACCGAGGGACGGCGAGGAGGTGGGCGGCGGAGGAGCGGAGCATGCGGGGTGGGCGGTAGAAAGAGAGAAGGGAGGAGAGGTAGGAAGGGGCAAGGTGACGGAGAGCCTCGAAGCCTAGAGTGAGGAGTTTTTGTTTGGAGCGGAGGTCGATAGGCAACCACTGGAGTTGTTTAAGAAGGGGAGTGACGTGCCCAGATCGTTTCTGCGGGAAGATGAGCCGGGCAGCGGAGTGAAGAATAGACCGGAGCGGGGCGAGAGAGGAGGAAGGGAGGTCAGAGAGAAGGCTGACACAGTAGTCTAGCCGGGATATAACGAGAGCCCGCAATAGTAAGGTAGCCGTTTGGGTGGAGAGGAAAGGGCGGATCTTGGCGATATTGTAGAGGTGAAACCGGCAGGTCTCGGTAACGGATAGGATGTGTGGGGTGAACGAGAGGGACGAGTCAAGGATGACACCGAGATTGCGGGCCTGCGGGACGGGAAGGATGGTCGTGCCATCCACGGTGATGGAGAAGTCTGGGAGCGGACCGGGCTTGGGAGGGAAGATGAGGAGCTCAGTCTCGCTCATGTTGAGTTTTAGGTGGCGGGCCGACATCCAGGTGGAGACGTCCCGGAGGCGGGAGGAGATGCGAGCCTGAAGGGAGGGGGAGAGGACAGGGGCGGAGATGTAGATCTGCGTGTCATCTGCGTAGAGATGGTAGTCAAAGCCGTGAGAGCGGATGAGTTCACCGAGGGAGTGAGTGTAAATGGAGAACAGAAGAGGGCCAAGAACTGACCCTTGAGGAACTCCAACAGTTAAAGGATGGGAGGGGGAGGAGGCTCCAGCGTAGGAGACCGAGAATGATCGGCCAGAGAGGTGAGAGGAGAACAGGGAGAGGACAGAGTCCGTGAAGCCAAGGTGAGATAAGGTATGGAGGAGGAGGGGATGGTCGACAGTGTCAAAGGCAGCAGAGAGGTCAAGGAGGATCAGAATGGAGTAGGAGCCATTGGATTTGGCAAGAAGGAGGTCATGGGTGACCTTAGAGAGAGCAGTCTCGGTAGAGTGGAGGGGACGGAAGCCAGATTGGAGGGGGTCTAGGAGAGAATGGGAGTTAAGGAATTCTAGGCATCGATTGTAGACGACTCGTTCTAAGATTTTGGAAAGGAAGGGTAGTAGGGAGATAGGACGATAACTGGAGGGGGAAGTGGGGTCAAGAGCGGGTTTTTTTAGGATGGGGGAGACGTGGGCGTGTTTGAAGGCAGAGGGGAAGGAGCCCTTGGAGATTGAGTGGTTAAAAATAGAAGTTAAGGAAGGGAGGAGGGCAGGGGCGATGGTTTTAAGAAGGTGAGAGGGAATGGGGTCCGAGGCGCAGGTGGAGGGGGTGGCACTTGCGAGGAGGGAGGAGATCTCCTCTGAGGATACTGCAGGGAAGGATGGGAAAGTAGGGGAGGGGGTTGTTGGGGGGGAGGGGAGAGGCGGAGGGGTGACTTTGGGGAGCTCAGATCTGATCGTGTTGATTTTCGTGAGGAAATAGGTGGCCAGATCATTAGGGGTGAGAGATGGGGGAGGGGGAGGAACAGGGGGCCTAAGGAAAGAGTTAAAGGTCCGGAACAATCGGCGGGGGTGACGGGCATGGGTGTCGATGAGGGAGGAGAAGAAGCCTTGCCTGGCGGAGGAGAGGGCAGAGTTAAGGCAGGAAAGGATAAATTTGAAGTGTGTGAGGTCGGCTCGGTGCTTGGACTTTCGCCAGCGGCGCTCAGCAGCTCGAGCATAGGAGCGTAGGAGGCGGACGGAGGAGGTGATCCAGGGCTGTGGGTTAGTGGAGCGAGAGCGGCGGAGGGAAAGGGGGGCGAGAGAGTCGAGATGAGTAGAGAGGGTGGAGTTGAGAGCGGAGACCTGATCGTCGAGAGTGGGAAGAGAGGACAGGGCGGCAAGGTGAGGAGAGATGATGTTGGAAAGACGGATGGGATCGAGAGAGCGGAGGTCTCTGTGGGGCAGTAGCGAAGATTTGCAGGGGGAGGGAGTGTGAGAGATGAGGCAGGTGAGAAGGTTATGGTCCGAGAGAGGGATTTCAGAGTTGGTGAGTGAGGAGATAGTGCAGCGGTAGGAGATGACGAGATCGAGGGTGTGACCGAGTCGGTGAGTGGGCGCGGTATGGTACCGAGATAGATTGTACCAAAAGGTTTCCTGCTACACCTCAGCTCAAATTCTCCACTCTGGCCAGTCAAGCGTGGCTCAGGAGAAAGAGCCTGGGCTTGGGAGTCAGAGGTCATGAGTTCAAATCCCGGCTCTGCCACTTGTCTGCTGGGTGACTGTGGGCAAGTCACTTCACTTCTCTGGGCCTCGGTGACCTCATCTGTAAAATGGGGATTAACTGTGAGCCTCACGTGGGACGACCCGATGACCCTGTATCTACCCCAACGCTTAGAACAGTGCTCTGCACATAGCAGGCGCTTAACAAATACCAACATTATTACTATTATTACTCACAGTCTCCTACGCCCATTTTCCCCCTCCATGGAAATCCCTCCTTTCTCTTCACCTATCCATCTCTCTCTCCTCCTTCGACGACTTAATAACCAGCTCTAGCATGAAACCTTCCTAGAGTAAACCTCCAAACGTGGTCATGTCATCTATTATGGCACTTGTGTATATCTCTGTCCATCCCAGTTTTATTTGCATCGTTAACGCACTGACCCATGCCCTTTTCAATCGAATTGCGTATTAGCGGTTTTGTAGTTTGTCTCATTTCCCTCCTCAGACTCTGGCTTCTTGATGGTAGGGACTGTGCCTTAATCAATCAGAAGTGTTTCCTGAGAGGTCTTCTTTTTGAAATTGACCATAGTACCAAATAGAATACTATTCTCTGCCTACGATAGTGCCTACTAAACACTGGTAAGGATGAAAAGACATCTAAGACTAGATTCCCCTCATCTTTGTGTCCCTTCACTTCAAGACCACAAAGTTCGTAATCTTTCTAATTCTATAAAAACCAAGATTGGATGTTGCCGATGTTTAATCACGACTCAATTCTTATCTCTCCTTGCCTGGCATACATCAGCACCCACAATGATGTCCACTGCAGCTCTGGAGGGAAAGAGGGCGTGACGAATTAGTATTAGGCCGAATGGCGTTACAGTACAGTCACAGATCAACTTAACCGTCTGTGAACGAGTTGTCTTTCATTCTAATTTGTTTTTTATTTTAAAAAATAAGGTCGACGTACCAAAAGTGGAACTGTGAAGAACATCTTCCCTCGCTGATTCTTTCCTTCAGCACTTCAATTACTGTCTAGTAATACATTTCGCTGTCAAATGAAAGTTCTTTTAGATGGAAGGCAAATTGCGAAGTTAATTAAAGATAAAAACGAGAGCCTCACATTCCTATTAGAGAAAGGAAACATACATCATGAAGAAAATCTTACCAAAAAAAAAATCTAGTGAATATTTATAGGCTACCAAAATCAACCTTTTCCAAAAACTCCTAAAAGTCTTGTTTGAAAGCGTTGTTAAAATAAGCTTGGACATAGCAATCAAAAATAAGTATTTTTAAAAGTATGTATATTTGGTCAGCTCTAAAAAAGAACATTAAATTTTCCTACTTTTAGTCTTTTTTAGTTGCAAGTAGGCTTCCTACCCCGCTTCCCCCGTCTTGAAAAGTACAGAAGAGGGTTACAGACAGGGACTGAGGATTACAGGAACAGGGAAAGACAAAGAGGAACATTGATGAACAAAAAGGAAAAAGATAAGGAGAAAAGAGAAAACACTTGGAGGGGAAAAGAGGACAAAAAGAACAGAGAGAGAGAGAGAATGGATAAGTAGAATGCTGTGTGACTTTGGACAAGTTGCTTAGCTGCTCCGTTCCTGTTTCCTCATCTGCAAAATGGGGATTCGATGTCTGTTCTCCTTCACTCGGACTGTAAGCCCTACGTAGGGCAGGGACTGTATCAGACATGCCTTTCCTGTATCTACCCCAGTGTTTAGTGGAGTGCTCAGTACATAATAAGCATATAAGTACTATTATTATTATTATGGTTAATAATAGAGACAGGTAAAAGGAGAAGGGATGAGAGAAGTGACAGCGGGAGAAAATGGAAAAAAAGAAATTTAACAGTTGGTATTCTTGAGATTGTAAAAATTAACATTTTAATAATGGTTGGAATGAGGAAATTAACTTTGACTTCATACAACAAATCTGGGCTTCTTCAAACGGGGAGAATAGAGGGGTGAATATTTTAACAATTTTACCAGATGTATATCAAGTATTAGTGTACTCTAGTACTAACTGGAAAAAAAACCCAAAATGAGGAAGGTGTTAACTAAATTTAACTGAAAAAAGTACACGTTACACAGATCGTGGATGCTTTGGCCTGGTATTATACCTCCAAAACTAGTAAACTATTCCATTGTGAACAAGAATTTGACACTATACTGATTAAGCACATTGCCTGCCCTTACCTATCACATTTTACATCACAGCTGATATTCTTTCCAAGCTAACCTGACCGCCTCGCTCCCGGCATCCTTGTCTTCGATGCATTTCTCACGGTTTTCCCGTGTCGAACTTCCTATCTCAAATTCACCACACCCCATCCCTCCTCCTGCTCAAAGCCTCCTAAAAAACCACTTCCTCTAAGAGGAATTACCTGACTAATCCTCTGCCTTTCTGCCGATGCCACTTTACCACTCATATTCTTCAGTGGCTAATAAAATCTTTAGTATTTCATTGTGGTTTTTTTAACCTAACAATAATATTTAGTGGTAATGGTACTTAATTCCTTACTATGTGCCAAACACTGTTTAAGAGCTGGAGTTGATGCAAGTCAATGAGGTTGGATAGTCCCTGTCCCCCATAGGGCTCACCCTCTTAATTCCCATTTTTAACAGATGAGGTAACTGAGGCCCAGAAAGTGACTTGCCCAGGGTCACACACGTCACTCACATGGCAGAGCGGGGATTAGAACCCAGCTCTTTCTGATTACTAGGCCTGCCCTCTATCCACTAAGCCACACTGCTCCTCATTGCAGTATATTTGAAAACGTATATCCACTTGCTTATTTTTCTTATCCTCACCCCTCAGGTACATATTAATTCTTTTTCTATGGTTAAGTGCTTGCTATACGTCAAGCACTGTTCTGAGCACTGAGGAAGATACCAGTACTTAGAACAGTGCTTGGCACATAGTAAGTGCTTAACAAATACATTATATGTTAATCAGGTCAGACAGTCCCAGTCCCACAAGGCTCACAGTCAAGTAGGAGGGAGAACAGATAGTGAATCCCCATTTTGCAGTTGAGGAAACTGATGCCCAGATTACATAAGTGACTTGCCCAAGGTCACACAGAAGGCAAGTGCTGGAACTGGAATTAGAACCCAGGTCCTCTGGCTCCTAAGACCTCTGCTTATCCTTTAGGCTGTGCTGCTTCCTGCCTACTAAAAAATTACTCATTTTTCTCTAACTTCAGCTATGTGCCTATTTTATCCTGTACTTTATCCTTGTTCCTCCTACTTTCACCAACTCTAAATTTTTTCCATTAAATTGAAAGCACCTTGAGGGCAAGGGACTTATGTAGGCTCCTAAACGCTTACTTAGCACAGCATCTAGCATTCTGTAAGCACTCAAATATGACTGATTTTGGCCTCTTCCTTTAGAATGAAAGTTCTCCCAGGTTGTAACTGCCTTACTTCTGGCTTATTTGCAGTGTTTTGCATCCAGGAAGGTATTCCCAAACAGTTGTTGGTGATGAGGTGACCTAAGACAGTTTGGAGAGAGTGCTAGCCCTGGGATCCAGGAGATGTACAATGCATATCTAGATTTGGGAAAAGTACAAAGTGAGCCACCATTAAAATGAAGCTTAGTCTAACAACCCGGCTAACCGGCGAACTTTAGTTTATATCGTTTCCTCTGTGATCAACAATGTTCATTTACCATCAAAAGAGAAAACAATTTGGCAGGACTGATTCATTCAACTGTATTTACTGTGTGCAAAGGCACTGTACTAAGCACTTGATTCAATCTAATGATTGAAGATTAATTATAGCTTACCATTTTACTAAATCTGATTAAGGAATGTTTGCTCATTACAATGACTAGAGATACAGGCCTATTTATTAATATTAACGCTAACCAAGATTTAAACAAGGGTCAGAAGAGAGCTAAAATTCTCTTAGGGGAGAGGGAAGGTACAGGAGAGATGGAGAGAACTCCCAAAGATCCAATACCTTTCTTAGAACACGCAGAACTTCTCCAGAAATGGTCATCACCCTGGCCTCTTTCTTTTGTTGTTACCATGGGCTTAGTTCTAAGAGATACCTAGGCCTGTAAGGGGAAGGGAAGCATTACAATCCCAGAATTATTCAAATATATATTGTTATACAATTAGGAGTACAAATGACCATTACTTTTGTAGACTTCTTAAAAATAGGGTGACTAAAATACAACTCTCCTGATATCCTTAACGGATTTACGCATCCAAGTAGTGGAATGCCAGTCAACTAACATTTATCATCTACTATATCCTTAGCACTGAACTAGGCTCAATAGGTAAAACGACGCTATCTCTGACTCGCAGAGTGTACAATCTGAAGGCGGAAGGGAAAGAGTACGTGCAGGCTCTTTGACATTTCTGAATACGGCAATCGACGGCTGTACTGCGTTTGTTCACATAATTGCCCCACCTCAGTTTTTGAGTATGATTTTTTTCTACCACTTAACTATAAGCAGTGATAACTGTGCACCAGAGGAGAAGCAGGAGGGGTGGGAACTTGATAACTCAGGTGGAGAGAGGTAACTCTTTAGAAATGTCCCCACCAGGGTGAAAACTCAGGCTCTGGGGAGTTAATTGTTGAGTGCCGGACTTCAGAGAGTGCGCTAGAAGAGATGCAGTTATAATTGTCCACTTCCCGTCCTCTTGCTCTAGCGGTTGTCTTGACTCACTTGACCTAGAATTGCCACCTCCTCCAGCGGCCACTCCTGCTTGAAGGTTACGAAAATTACGCAAAAAAGTGGGGTAACTATATATACAAAGTATGAAGAGACTGAGTCTAAGTACAGAGTATGAGTATGAAGTGGGTAAAACTTTCTCACTGGATGCGGATGGATTTCACAAACCTCTTTACAGGACAAATTCTTAAAATGGAAACTTACCTATATTGTCAGTGGACAACAAATAATTCCCTGGAGAAAGTTTCAGGATATATGAGGTGCTGTTTCCTTTCCAGCGATATTTGCTTTTCAGTATGAGTTTTCATTTAGCCTGCTGCCAAAGCTATTTCAGGCTCTCTCAAATGTGTGCCCATTTTGGCCTGAAAATGCCGTGCTGCTCTAGCAGTTTGGAAAATGAATTAAGAATAGAAGGAAGACTTACGAAGGGCTAGAACCCAATTATTAGCTGCTTTCCAATAATGACTAAGGAAAGAGAAATGGGCTAACATTGCAGTATGAGAGCCTTGATAAGGATTTGACACTGAGGACTGCTAAATTACGGGATGGATTATCTAGAAAGGATGTGAAATATATTCTGGAGATAAATTTAAGTATTCATATTTTCTGAAACCTTGGTTAGTTAGATATAGCCCTGCCAGAGGACAGGGAGACAGACAAAAAGGCCCTATCTCTTCCAGACCTACGAGCTTAAATTACTATACAGAGCTAGAGATCTAGAATCTCTCCAAATTATGACATGCGCAAGAAAAAGAGTTTTAACCTTAGTGACTTGAACTGTTTCTGAAAACTTCCCTTCAGGAATTTGAAAAGTGCATCTTTCTATCCTGCTTGAAGGTGACAACCATTTCAGCGCATTAGAAAACACGAAATCAAAATAAAAACCATTACTCTTCACACTTAATACATTTACTTATTTCTGCCAAAGTCGACTGTTTTCTTTCAATAAAAATAAGTACACTTCCCATTCTTTTACTTGGTTTTATTCCTTAAAAAAGCAGACTTAGGTGACTTCAGGAATGAAAGCTTGGACAACATTTATGTTCATGAAAAGTAATCATCAAATTAAAAACAAAACAAAAACAAACCCACGCCTCCAAGTACAGACTGTATGGAAGTAACAAGGGCCAGATTCAGGCAGCAATGTCCTATTTTCTCACAGGAGAACCTCAGGGAAAAAAATTTCCAAGGAACTCCAGCAACATATTTTAAGTTGAAAATTATGTATTTTTAAAAAATGATTTCACATCCTATTTATCCTTCTCCTTCTGCTCCTTTTCTTTTTTCTCTCGTTCGGCTTTGGCTTCTTCCTCTTCATGCTTCTTGATTAACTGTTCGACTTCCTTCTGTTTTAGAACTCGTATTGTTGTCTTTCCGTTCTCTCTTGTTAATGTTGCAATTTCAACTGGAACAAGAAATATATATTGCATGGCAGGTAAAAATTTAGAAAGTACTTAAAACAGCCAATTTAGGTATCCAACGACCTTCATTTATAATCGCAGTTAGTATAAATCAACCGCCTACCACATACATTTATTATTGCTTGCTACTCCATTACATCTCAGACCTCAATTATTGTTTGCCTTAATTGTAGTTGGGCAAAACAACTAAGCTGAAGAAAATTCCTGGAATTATCACTGTTCCATCTTAGGAAAACAGTTTAAAACTGAATGCTAATAATGGAAAAGTCAAGCATTTGGGCTCTGAAGTATGCATTCTAGATGTGCCTAAATGAAACGTAAATTAGCTAACTTCAAAGGCCAGGTGCAGTCACAACCAGAGCCTCAACAAATCGTTCCAATAATCCAACTGCTCTAGAAGCTGGAAAAATATGGCAGAATCACAGAACGAACAGAATTCAGCAACACTAAACTTTTAGACAAGGATAGAATTAGACCTACAGTGCGACAAACAGCATCATCGGTTTTTCGCATCAGAGGATCGCTATTTCAACTCTGGTCAGTGTCGATCCTGGAAAGCTTGATTTTATGAAGACTATTTAGGTTCATGCTACCATAACTGGAGAAGAAATAGCCAAAGGACAATATGGGAATGGAACATCAGAATCAAGTCACCTCAATTTTCAGTGAAAGTTACACAACTGAAAAATCGCAAGAGTCAAGCATCCTTAGATATACTAATACTCAATGAATAATCACGATTCCAAAACAGAATATGCATCATGCAACTCTTTTACTAAGAAAATACTAAATATGTTCCGCTTCCACGCACACAGGACGTGTAATAAACGTTACCTTTTTCAGCAGAGAGTTTACTAACATCCATAGTCTTATTTAGCACTTTGATAGCTAAGGCAAGAGCTGACTTCAGGGTCATTCCTCCTTCCTTGTAGTCTTGTTTTAACATTGACACTGCTGCCTGGAGAAAAATGAATACCCAATTCCTTTAAAGTTCAGAGTAACTACAAAAGTACTTTGAATGTGAAATGTTAGGGAAAATGTTATTTCACCAAATAAGGTCAACAGCAAGCATGGCCAGGTGGATAGGGCCCAGGCCCGGGAGTCAGAAGGACCTGGGTTCGAATACCCACTTTGCCACTGGGTGACCTTGGGCAAGTCACTTCCCTACTCTGGCTTCAAGTTACCTCATCTGTAAAATGGGGATTAAGACTGTGATCTCCATGCGGGACAGGAACTGTGTCCAACTGGATTAGTTTATATCTACCCCAGTGCTTAAAACAGTGCTTGACACAGAGTAAGCACTTAAATACTATCATGATTATTTTCTAGAAGTAAACAACTTTTTTTTTTTTAAAAAAAGGGGAGGGGCTGAAGCCTGAAGCCCAAGAAACACAAATCTAGTGGATAGAGCACAAGCCTGGGACTCAGAAGGACCTGGGTTCTAATCCCAGTTCCATTTGTCTGCTGTGTGACCCTGGGCAAGTCATTTGAACTCCTCTGTGCCTCAGTTTCCTCATCTGTAAAATGGGGGTAAAAACTGTGAGGCCCATATGGGATAGGGACTGTGTCAATCTGATTTGCTTGTACCTTACCCAGTTCTTAGGTACAGTGCCTGGCACATAGTACGCACTTTACAAATCCCATAAAAAAATCTGAAAACAATATGCATTAAATGCTCCCTTTCAGTGGATAGGTTCATTCCAATAGAGAACTCACTGTGTGAGAAGGCACAGCAAAAGAGTTGATAAAATGCCCACAACTGGGCACACCATTAGAATACCTTTCAAAACTAAGTACATTGGGGTAAAAAGTTAAATTGACACTATGTGGCTCAGTGGAAAGGCCACAGGCCTAGGACTCAGAGGACTCGGTTTCTAACTCCTGGCTCTGCCATTTGTCTATCGTGTGACCATGGGCAAGTCATTTACCTTCCCAAATGCCTCAGTTCCCTCGCCAGTAAAATGGAGATTAAATCCTATTCCCTCTTATTTAGACTGTGAAACCCATGTGGATCAGGGACCTTGTCCAACCTGACAGCTTTACGTTCATCCCAGAGCTTAGTACAATGCTTGCCACAAAGTATGCGCTTATCAAGTATCGTGGTAGTAATAATGATAATTTTTTTTTAAAGTTTCTGAAGCACTTCAGACCAATATAAAGGACAGTTGGAAAACTTGAATATTCCCTAATGCACCCATTTCTGATTGCAATGAAAAAATGAAATCACTTACAGCACTATTATTCCCAATGCATGTGGCTTTCCACCCTCCATAATTTCCACTGGGGTCACTCTGATACAGCTGGAACCCATAATGTTTATCCCAGCCGATGTAGAGCAGTGAAACACCAAAAGGACGTTTTCCTATTAAAAATAAAAAGGCATCCGTGATCCAAATTGCAAATCAAGAGAGTGGCACGTGATTCTATTAAGTTTAACCAAAATGACTAAATCCTTCCCTATGAATTAAGTCTTTCATAACCTGCTTTGGGTTGCCCCTACTTTAGATACGCTCTGTTCTCTGGTTCTTTTGAGAACTGGGGTCAGGATCAGGAAGGGAAGTAAAGAGAAGCAATGTGACCTAGTGAATAGAGCACAGGCCTGGGAGATGGAGGACCTGGGTAAGTCACTGAACTTCTCTGTGCCTCAAGTTAACTCATCTGCAAAATGGGGATCAATACTGTGAGCCCTATGTGGGACATGGACTGTGTCCAATCTCACTATCGAATCCACCCCAGCACTTAGTAGTACAGTAAAAGCGCTTAAATACCTTAATAAAATCAAGTCCCCATTTCAAAATTTTATTGCTAAAATAGTATCCAAATCCGGCTTTAAAAGTATTTCACTCCAATATTTCGAGCTCACATTTTCATTGCTATCTTCTTTATTGTAAGAAGTGATAAAA
Source organism: Ornithorhynchus anatinus (assembly GCF_004115215.2). Lineage (NCBI taxonomy): Eukaryota > Metazoa > Chordata > Mammalia > Monotremata > Ornithorhynchidae > Ornithorhynchus > Ornithorhynchus anatinus. The sequence goes on along the minus strand of NC_041732.1, from coordinate 10,780,566 downwards.
TTTGAATGACCCTGCTTAACTTCTAGTTCCTCTTAGTAGAAGTCTAAATGATTCCCCTCTGAAGGCAGCACTGTCAGGCCAACTTTTCCAAAAGATACAAGGGAAATTCCTTTCAAAGACATTCAGTTCATGTTTCAAAAAAGGAGAGAGGGTAGGATCATTAATGAGTACCTCCAAACTGTGTATAAGCTTGCTTGATATCGCACAGAGCTGTAACTAACTGCTCACAAGGAATCGGCTCTTGATACTGTAGAAGGTACCTAGTATGCCCCCCCCCCCAAAAAAAAAAGTTTAGAGAAAATGACTAACAAAACCTCAACATACCTTTCAATCAATCATATTTACTGAGGGCTTAGTATGTGCAGAGCACTGTACTAAGTGCTTGGGACAGTACAACACAACAGAATTAGCGGACACGTTCCCTGTCCATTATGAGATTACAATGTAAAGGGACACGTATTCAGTCCCTAAATCAATGACTGCAAGAGCAAAATACAACAGAACAGTGGAGACAAGAAGGATGGGAAGAGGCTATTCTTTGGGTCTCTGCCCTAGGGATGATTCAGCTGGCACTGCCCTGATCCCTAGCGCCAACTGGCTCTGGGCCTTCCAGTCGCTCCGGCTGCTTCTCCAGGCCAATCCAAGGTGCCATGTTGAGGCAGGCAGGTCAACGCAGCGCTAGAATCTACGGTCACCCTGGCTGCCCACAGGGCCTTACCCTTAATTTCCTCCAAGAGAACTTCCCCACCTAACTCCTCCCTTCCTCTTCTTCCACTCTCTTCTGCGTCACCCCTGCACTGGGATTTGCTCCCTTTATTCAACCCACCCGCAGTCTCACAGCACTTATGTCCATTTCCAAAATGTATTTATTTTTATTAATGCCTGTGAGATTAAGTTACTCTCCCTAGTGATTAGTAGGGCGCTCTGCACAGAGGAAGTGTTCCATAAATGATTGACTAATCCCTCGGTTTTCGCTGCACCCCCACGAGCCTGAACTTCAGGCAACTGTTTCCCCATCTGCCTCACTCTAATTCTGCCACTGGTTTGGGGAAATGATACAGTCACAAGTGTCACCCAAAATTTAGTCATAAAAGTTTGTTTTAGAGAAAAACTACACACCGTTCTGAACCCTAGATGAGTATAGACTGTTAAAATCGAGAACTCTTCCTTACTTACTCTTACGATTTCTTTGCCAAAGACACATTGTTTTAATTATAAAAACTCAATAATATTCTTCGTGAGACACGGGAAATACAATTGCGGTATATATTGACAGAATGAATGAAAACGCATCCCAAAACAGCAAAAATATAAATTAAGTTTTTGCTGCTAGACCGAGTAAACCATTCAATAGCTTCATATTCTAGCAAGGTAATGTAAAACACTGATTAATAACAGCAGAAAAGTCTTTAGGATTTTCTAGTCTGATTTTACCCTACTCGTTCAAGGAAAATATGAAGATTTATGTTGCTCCTGATACTGTGCTGTTGTTAAATACAGTATTAATAAACAAAATAAAATACTTTTCAAGATAGTCCGTGTTACATAGAGATGAGGTTTCTCTCCCAAATAATTACCAGACACCATATTAGAGTCATACCTTTGTGCAATGAGCCTCAGTTCATTTGTGAGAACATTAGCATCTGAAGTTATGCCTGCAACACTGCAAGCCATATCCCTGGGGGGAAAAAGATTAAACGGCAGAAATTAAAATGTTTGTAAACATTAATATTCTATTATCAACAAATTTTCAGGGTGCAAAATCCTATCAAAGAAATAGTTAATTTGTTTACATAGGTGTGCCTCCAGATTGTAAAATTCGCTTTGGACAGGGAACACGTCCACCAACTCTGTTGTATTGTACTTTTCCAAGTGCTTAGTACAATGCTCTGCACGTATGCTCAATGATGATGGTGTAACTAATCCAAAATGCTTGCTAGAAAGGATCACAGAAGGAACCACTACTAGGGCACCTTTAAAGTGTCATATTCAATAGAACATAAATGCAATCTGCTCTATTCCTGGATGGGTGGAGTAAGTAGTTGCCATTAAAATGTTATAGAAGAAAAACAAAATGAATGTTTGCGTTTTCAAAGAATTAGACTGTCCTGTTTATATGCAGGAATGCTAATCAATGGTATTTATTGAGTGTTTACTGTGTGCAGGGCACTGCACTAAGCTTTTGGGAGAATACAACAGAGTTGGCAGGCACAATCCCTGCCCACAAGGAGCTTATGAGTCTAGAGGAATCTAAGGTCTACACTAAGTGGGCTCTCAAGTTGCATACGGGAAACCAAATGCTACATGCCTTCTCTTGCCAACAGGTCTTTTATCCGCGTTCATTCATTCGATCGTATTTATCGAGCATTTTCTGCCCGCGAAGCACTCTACTAAACTCTTGGGAGCGTGCAATACACTATCTGCATGGGCAAGAGAGTAATCCAGACACAGCAGACAACCATGCCTTGGCTATGTAGCATGTACAAGGGAGATGGCTTCATCCTTGCTAGGAGAATTTCTGCAGGCAATTTATCCTGTCTGTTCCTACTTTTCTCTCCATTCTGTGGTAAGCAAGAGGAAGGGTTGCTGACTAGCAGTAAATGCAGGCAGCTGCGTCCGCTGCTAGGGTCAGAACGGCGGTTCACCGAAGCCCGCTGTCACGGCGCTTACAGACGTGACCAATTCTTGCCTGTTTTTGCGGGTTGTCAGTGAACGTACGGGTGGTTGGCGGAGCCGGTACGGGGTAACAGATCCAACGCTAGGAACTCGGCAGCCCGACTAAGCATGCGCTGATCTGGATTTGTCGGGGGGGTGGACAAAGGTTCACTTCTTGAACCATCTTGTCCCCAGATCGAGCCCATGAGGCACTGGCTCCACAAACCCACTCAGGATGGTGGTTATTTAAGAAGTGAAACGACTGCAGCGGCAAGAAATTTTGCTCTTTAAAATTCCACAACAGGATCCCCAGGGCTTGGCACATAGCAAGCGCTTAACAAATACCATCATTATCTCAAATCAAATCTACAGACAATCCTGCCTTGGTTACTGCATCCACCTCCATGGCAACCACCCTGCCTCTCCTCACTTTAGTGCACGCTCCACTCTGCTGCCCGGATCATTTTTCTACAAGACCATTCGGACCACACCTTTCCCCACTCCTCAGAACCTGCAGGGGTGGCCCATCCACCTCCACACCAAACAGGAACTCCTCACCATCAGCTTAAAACCACTCAATCACCTTGCTCGATCCCTCCCTCCTGACCTCGCTGCTCTCCTACTACAATGCAGCCCGCAAACTTGGCTCCTCTAATGCCAACCCTCTCACCGTACCTCAATCCTTCTCTCTCGCCGCCAAACCTTCACCCATCACCTGCAACTCCCTCTCTCTTTCTAACTGGCAGACCACTATTCTCCCCACCTTTAAACCCTTATTAAAAGCACGTCTCCCTCCAGGAGGCCTTCCCCAACTAAGCCCTCATTTCCCCCTCTCCCACTCCCTTGTGTTACCCTTGCACTAGGATTTCCCTCAGCCCCACAGCACCCAACTGCATGTCGGTAATTTATTTACCCTCATATTGGTTTTCCCTCTAGACTAAGCTCTCCGTTGGCCGGAATCGCATCTACCAACTCTATTATACTCTCCCAAGAGCTCAGTACAGTGCTCTATCAATCAATAAATCTAAGCAATCTCTAAATATCACGGATTGAGCCATGAAATGCAGGCTGGCCTGGGACAGTCAAACACTCCTGGCACCGGGTGGGATGCCAAATACTACGTCATGTGATCGATTCCTCTATCGGTGGTATTTATTGAGCGTTGACTGTGTGCAGAGCACTGTACTAAGGGCTTGGGAAAGTACAACACAACAGAATAGGTAGATGCATTTCCTGCCTACAACAAACTTACAGTCTAGGGAGAGACAGGCATAAAAACAAATTTCAAATAGATACATAAGTTCCCTGAGGCCAAGGGTGAATAACAAGTGCCCTAAGGGTACAGATCCAAGTGCCTAAGCGACCGAGGGAGTAAGGGAAATGAGGGCTTCACTTCCCAAAGTGATCGTAATAATAATAATAATAATGACGGCATTTGTTAAGCGCTTACTATTTGCAAAGTACTGTTCTAAGCGCTGGAGAGGATACAAGGTGATCAGGTTGTCCCATGTGGGGCTCACAGCTTTAATCCCCATTTTACAGGATGAGGTAACTGAGGCACAGAGAAATTAAGTGACATGCCCAAAGTCACACAGCTGCCAAGCGGCTGAGTGGGGATTTGAACCCATGACCTCTGACCCCCAAGCCCAGGCTCTTTCCATTGAGCCACGCTGCTTTCCTTGATCTTCTTAAGGAAGCACAGAAGAGGCAACCCTTTAATTCTAATGATCCTGAACAAAATCAGAGTGCGCGTAAAAGAGATCCTTTAACTATCACATTTAACAAGGTTTACAAGAACTTTTACCAAAAAAAAAAAATATAACACTCCACAAACCTACTTCCTTTGAAGACACTTACTCATTGAGTTTGTATATCTTTTCGGAAAAAAAGACTTCATCGAGCAGCTTGTGGATGTTCCGCCTTTCTGCCGCTAGCAAAACACCATCGTTTGCTAAGATTCCCAAGCAGGTGCCTGCGTGACCGATGGCTTCCATAGCATACTCGACTTGATACAAGCGCCCTAGAGAACACGATTACAGTGAACAACTTTTAAAATTCTTCATATTAATTGTATGTAGTCGGTGGCCAAGAGAAATCACAATTGCCTGCAGCACTGTCTGGCTCTGAATGGGAAATCCTATCCGTAACTTTTACGCAGCACGTAATGGCTTGTGGAAAACACTGCCGGAAAATAGCAAGGGCAAAGAGCTTAGAAATTTTAAAAGAGTTGGATCATAAATGGTAGCGATGACCATTGGTGGATGTTAGTGACGCTGTTGTCGAATGGGCTGATCAAAAATGGATTTACCTTCTGGAGAAAATATAGTGGTTCTGGAGTCATATCTTCGAGACTAATGGGGGGAAAAAACAAACAAATCATAAACTCAGTGATTTGGCATCCATCCCACCCCAGCACCTACAAATTGCCTTTCAAAACCCATCGGTGCCTAGTATGTTGAAGAAGTCTAATGTTTACAAGAACACAACAGATGGTCACGGATCTTTAAGTCCGGTGCCCTCAGCTATTAATGCAAGTCAACGATTTGAAAAATGTCAAGATTTTTAGCTAGCAAAATCTTGCCCGTATGACGGCAATGAAATTGGCATGCAACTCACCATGTTTTCTGCTGGTTATAGTGTTCCTGCAAAATAAAACAGCTCAATTAGCATTATAAAAATTATAATGGTTTAGATCAGCTTTTTTATAGTATTTATTAAGAGCTTACTGTGTGCCAGGTACTGTACTAAGCGCTGGGGTACACAGAAGCTAATCACGTTGAACATAGTCCATATCCCACATGGTACTCAGAGTATTACTCCCCATTTTACAGGTGAGGTAACTGAGCCAGAGAAGTGACTTGTACAAGGTCACACAACGGAGAAGTGGCGCAGCCAGATTTAGAACCTAGGTCCTTCTGACTTCCAACCTGGTGAACTAAGCAGGGGGGCGGGAGGGACCACAATAACTAGGAAAGTAAGTATAGGCTCTGGGCAGGGAATGTGTCTGGTTAGATATTTTTCTCTCCCAAGCGCTTAGTACAGAAGCAGGGTGGCCTAGTGGAGAGAGCACGGGCCTAGGAGCCAGAAGGTCATGGGTTCTAATCCTGGCTCTGCCACTTGTCTGCTGTGTGACCTCGGGAAAGTCACTTCACTTCTCTGGGCCTCAGTTACCTCATCTGTAAAATGGGGATTGAGACTGTGAGCCCCGTACCATCCCTCGGTCTCGCCCATCCCGCCGTCGACCCCTGGGGCCACATCCTCCCGTGGTCCTGGAATGCCCTCCCTCCTCACCTCCGCCAAACTAACTCTCTTTCCCTCTTCAAAGCCCTACTGAGAGCTCACCTCCTCCAAGAGGCCTTCCCAGACTGAACTCCCCCCATTTCCCTCTGCTCCCTCTACCACCCCCCTTCACCTCTCCGCAGCTAAACCCTCTTCTCCCCCCTTTCCCTCTGCTCCTCCCCCCTCCCGTCCCATCCCCTCAGCACTGTACTCATCCACTCAACTGTAAATATCTTCATCACCCTATTTATTGTTTAATGAGATGTACATCACCCTGATTCTATTTGCCATTGTTTTATTGAGATGTTCATCCCCTTGATTCTATTTATTGCTACTGTTTTTGTCCGTCCATCTCCCCCGATTAGACTGTAACCCATCAAAGGGCAGGGACTGTCTCTATCTGTTGCCGATCTGTACATTCCAAGTGCTTAGTACAGTGCTCTGCACATAGCGCTCAATAAATACTATTGAATGAATGAATGTGGGACAGGGACTTTGTCCAACCCCATCTGCTTGTATCCACCCCAGCGCTTAGAACAGTGCTTGGCACCCAGTAAGCGCTTAACAAATGCCATCATTATTCTTACATTAAGACTTTTAAAGCAGAGTTTGCCCAGCTCAGCATCCAGTCAGTGCCAAAGTAGCTTCAGTCGATTCTCTAAAACGATTCTGCTGATTTCGGCGGAGTTAAGGCATTTGCCGGACTTCGCCAAGTACCCGGCAAAGTGATACTTCCAAACCCACGTGCTTTTTAGTGGAGACACACAACGGCCATTTGCAGGTGCAGGCAGCCTCCCCTCTGACTTGAAAGCTTTCCGAATAACCCACAAATACAACTGGGAACATGCCCCTAATACCGAAAACTTAAAGCCAGAGAAAAAACACACAAAACCGTCCCTAAAACCAACAGAGCATCAGTAGACTAAGGGCATCAGCCCTCGGCACCCTTAATTCAACCCCAAGAAGCCCCTCCCTGGCCCCGACTCATTCATTCATTTGCATTTATTAAGCGCTTACTTTGTGCAGACCACTGTACTAGGCGCTTGGAAAAGTACAATACGGCAATAAAGTGACAATCCCTGCCCACAAGCTCACAGTCTAATAATAATGGTATTTTTTAAGCGCTTACTATGTACTGTTCTAATAGCTGGGGGAGATACAATAATAACGATGGCATTTGATCGTTCATTCATTCATTCAATAGCATTTATTGAGCGCTTACTATGCGCAGAGCACGGTACTAAGCGCTTGGAATTTGTTAAGCACTATGTGCAAAGCACTGTTCTAAGCGCCGGATACAAGGTTAATGGGTTGTCCCACTTGGGGCTCACAGTCTGAATCCCCATTTTACAGATGAGGCAACTGAGGTACAGAGAAAAAGCGTGGCTTAGTGGAAAGAGCACGGGCTGGGGAGTCAGAGGTCGTGGGTTCTAATCTCCGTTCCGCCGCTTATCAGCCGGGTGACTGTGGGCAAGTCACTTCACTTCTCTGGGCCTCAGTGACCTCATCTGTAAAATGGGGATTAAAACTGTGACCCTCACGTGGGACAACCTGATGACCCTGTATCTACCCCAGCGCTTAGAACAGTGATCTGCACATAGTAAGCGCTTAACAAACCCCAACATTATTAGTATAATTATTCTTCTCTGGGCCTCAGTGACTTCATCTGGAAAATGGGGATTAAAACTGTGAGCCCCACGTGGGACAACCTGATGCCCTATCTACCGCAGCGCTTAGAACAGTGTTCTGCATATAATAAGCGCCTAAAAAATATCAGCATTATTATTAATGACTTGCCTACAGACAGCTGACCAGTGGCAGGTCCGGGATTAGAACCCAGGCCCTCTGACTCCCCGGCCCGTGCTCCTGCCACTAACAGACCACTCAGGCCGGGGAGTGTCGGCGGTGGGACTCGAGGCCCTAGGATCCCTCAACCACCTCAGGGCCGGCGAGAATGAATTGAACTCTGCGCTCTCTTCTGCTTGGCAACAATGTCTCCCCTCCCTCATCGATTCCCTTGTTTATTGGCTTCACCCTACGTACTAGACTTAAATCCTGCCTTAAACCCGCAGTGCCCCCAACTCCCTTCTCGTCCCGGAGGCAACTGGCAGTGCGGAACACTCTACTCTGCACTGAGCGGCAGCGTGGCTCGGTGGAAAGAGCCCGGGCTGGGCTTGGGAGCCGGAGGTCACGGGTTCGAATCGCGGCTCTGCCACTCGGCAGCTGGGGGACTGGGGGCAAGCCGCTTCTCTGGGCCTCAGTTCCCTCGCCTGGAAAATGGGGATGAAGACTGGGAGCCTCCTGTGGGACAATCTGATTGCCCTGTATCTACCCCAGGGCTTACAACGGTGCTCTGCACATAAGAAGCGCTTAACAAATACCAACATCATTATTATTATTACCCCAGCACTTAGAGCAGTGCTCTGCACATAGTAAGCGCTTAAAAACACCAACATTATTATTATTACCCCAGCGGTTAGAGCAGTGCTCTGCACATAGGAAGTGCTTAACAAATACCAACATTATTATTACCCCAGCGCTTACAGCAGGGCTTGGCACAAAGTAAGGGCTTCACAAATACCAACATTATTACCCCAGCGCTTAGAGAAGTGCTCTGCACTTAATAAGCGCTTAACAAATACCAACGTTATTATTACCCCAGTGCTTGGAGCAGTGCTTGGCACAGGGTAAGCACTTCACAAATACCAGCATTATTATTATTACCCCAGAGCTTAGAGCAGGGCTTGGCAGATAGTAAGGGCTTAACAAATACCAACATCATAATTATTATTACCCCAGCGCTTAGAGCAGTACTGGGCACAGAGAAAGCGCTTAACAAATACCAACATTATTACCACCCCAGCGCTTAGGGCAGTGCTTGGCACAGAGTAAGCGCTTCACAAATACCAACATTATTATTATTTCCCCAGCGCTTGGAGCAGTGCTTGGCAGATAGTAAAGGCTTAACAAATACCAACATCATAATTATTATTACCCCAGTGCTTAGAGCGGTACTGGGCACATAGCAAGCCCTTAACAAATACCAACATTATTATTATCCCAGCGCTTAGAGCAGTGCTTGGCACATAGTAAGGGCTTAAATACCAACATCATAATTATTACCCCAGTGCTTAGAGCAGTACTGGGCACATAGCAAGCCCTTAACAAATATCAACATTATTATTATCCCAGCGCTTAGAGCAGTGCTTGGCACATAGTAAGGGCTTAACAAATATCATTATTATTATTACCCCAGCGCTCAGAGCAGTGCTTGGCACATAGTAAGGGCTTAAATACCAACATTATTATTATTATTACCCCAGTGCTTAGAGCAGTACTGGGCACAGAGTAAGCCCTTAACAAATACCAACATTATTATTACCCTAGCACTTAGAGCAGTGCTTGGCACAGAGTAAGCCCTTAACAAATACCAACATTATTATTACCCTAGCACTTAGAGCAGTGCTTGGCACAGAGTAAGGGCTTAACAAATACCAACATTATTATTACCCCAGCGCTTAGAGCAGTGCTTGGCACAGAGTAAGGGCTTAACAAATATCATTATTATTATTACCCCAGCGCTCAGAGCAGTGCTTGGCAGATAGTAAGGGCTTAAATACCAACATTATTATTATTACCCCAGCGCTTAGAGCAGTACTGGGCACAGAGTAAGCCCTTAACAAATACCAACATTATTATTACCCTAGCACTTAGAGCAGTGCTTGGCACAGAGTAAGGGCTTAACAAATACCAACATTATTATTACCCCAGCGCTTAGAGCAGTGCTTGGCACAGAGTAAGGGCTTAACAAATATCATTATTATTATTACCCCAGCGCTCAGAGCAGTGCTTGGCACATAGTAAGGGTTTAACAAATACCAACATTATTATTATTACCCCAGCGCTTAGAGCAGTGCTTGGCACAGAGTAAGCCCTTAACAAATACCAACATTACCCCAGCGCTTAAAGAAGTGCTTGGCACAAGTAAGGGCTTAACAAATACCAATATTATTATTACCCCAGCGCTTAGAGCAGTGCTTGGCACAGAGTAAGGGCTTCCCAAACCCCAGCATTATTATTATCAGGGGATGAGGAAGCGAGGCTGGTGTTGTCGGTGGCGCAGGGCGGCGGGGGTCGGGGGACGGTGGCCGGCGGGGACAAAAAGGGCCCGTCCCCGAAGCGCCGGCCGCCGATGCACAGTCATCCCGCGCCGGCCCCGCGTTGGGCCGCCGGCTCCGCCGACGCCGGGAGGGCGGGCTCGTCACACACAGCGACGGGAGGCCGGGCCGAAGCCCAGCGGGAAGGGGCACTCACCGGCGGACGGCGGCGGCGGCGGCGGCGGCGGCGGCGGAGGGACGGGACACCGGCGAACACGGCGGGCTCCCAGCGCCACGACGGACCTGCCAAAATGGCCCCCGCGCCTGCGCGGTGCCGCTCGAGGGGCGGCGCCCCGAGCCTTAGGCGAGGGGGACGGGGGACGCGCGCGCCTGCGCACTACCGCTCCAGGGCGGGGAGTCCAGAGGGGTCTAAAGGAGGGTGGAGGGGCCGCCCGCGCCTGCGCACTGCCGCTCAAGGGCGGGGAGCTAGCGGGGTCTAAAGGAGGGTGGAGGGGCCGCCCGCGCCTGCGCACTACCGCTCAAGGGCGGGGAGTCCAGAGGGGTCTAAAGGAGGGTGGAGGGGCCGCCCGCGCCTGCGCACTGCCGCTCAAGGGCGGGGAGACAGCGGTATCTAAAGGAGGGTGGAGGGGCCGCCCGCGCCTGCGCACTGCCACTCAAGGGCGGGGAGCCCAGCGAGGTCTAAGGAAGGGGGGCCGCCCGCGCCTGCGCACTGCCACTCAAAGGCGGGGTAGGGAGCCCAGCGGGGTCTAAGGGAGGGGTGGGGGGCCGCCCGCGCCTGCGCACTGCCACTCGAGGGCGGGGAGCCCAGCGAGGTCTAAGGAAGGGGGGCCGCCCGCGCCTGCGCACTGCCACTCAAAGGCGGGGCGGGGAGCCCAGCGGGGTCTAAGGGAGGGGTGGAGGGCCGTCCGCGCCTGCGTATTGCCATTCAAGGGCGGGGCCTGGGGCGCCTTCGGGCCACTGCTCGAGTTTGGGGGCAGGTAGGGATGTCGAGGACGTGTATTTATTCAATCGTAGTTAATGAGCGCTTACTATCTGTCTCCCCGGATTAGACCGTAAGCCCGTCAAACGGCAGGGACTGTCTCTATCTGTTGCCGACTTGTTCATTCCAAGCGCTTAGTCCAGTGCTCTGCACATAGTAAGCGCTCAATAACTACGATTGAATAAATGAATGTGCAGAGCACTGGACTAAGCGCTTGGAATGGACAATTCGGGCAACAGAGAGAGAGGCCATCCCTGCCCAGTGACGGGCTCACGGTCTGATCGGCGGAGACAGGCGGCAGAACAGAAAGAAACAAAAACAAGACAACGTCATCACGATAAATAGAACGAAGGGGCTGTACACCTCATTAACAAAATAAATAGGGGAATAAAACGCGCAAGCTCAGGGCTCCCCATCCCTGGCTTTGAATGTGGCATTTTCTGGACCAAGAAAATGGCCGGCTGGCATGTCACTTCTTGCTCCCACCCCGCATTTTCACTTTCACTTTCACCCTGAGTCTCAGGCATGGCGGGCACGTGGGATTGATGGAGCCCTGCTAGGCCAAGACACCCCACAACATTTGATCAACTTTACAGAGTGTTGGAATATATTAGTGTGGCTTAGCCATCAGATGGGAGGCTGCTTGGCAAGAGAACGCCATCTAAATGGTTTACTGGGGCCTTCTGAAAAAGTGGGCCTTGAGAAGCCAATCACTTCCTCTCCCTTCTCTCTAATTTGTGCTATTTGCTAAGCGCTTACCGTACGTCAAAGTACTGGGGAAGACCCAAGATAATCAGGTCACACACACTCTCTGTCCCACACAGAGATCACAATCTAAGTAGGAGGGAGAGCGGATATTAAATCCCTATTTTACAGATGACGTAGCTGAATCTCTGCTCTGTGACCTTGGGTAAGTCACTTAACTTCTCTGAGCCTCGGCTACCTTGACTGTAAAATGGGGATTAAGATCGTGAACCCCATGTGGGACAAGGACTGTGTCCAATCCGATCTGCTTGTATGCACCTCAGCGCTTAGTATAGTGCCTGGCCCATAGTAAACACTTAACAAGCACCATCATTATTATATGGTTTCTTTGGGTAGATGCTTCTAATACCTTCTATAACATTTGAATATATTTTTATTACCCTATTTATTTTGTTAATGAGGTGTACATTCACTTGATGCTATTTATCGTGATTAAGTTGTCTTGTTTTTGTCCGTCTGTCTCCCCCAATTAGACTGTAAACCCATCAATGGTCAGGGATTGTCTCTGTTGCCGACTTGTACATTACAAGCGCTTAGTACAGTGCTGTGCACGTAGCGCTCAATAAATACTATTGATTGAATGAACGAATGTATATATCTTTAATTTATTTACATCAACGTCTGTGTCGCCCTCTAGACTGTGAGCTTGTGGGCAGGAATGTGTCTGTCATTAATATTGTATCCTCCCACGCCCTTAAGTACAGTGCTTTGCACACAGAAAGCACTCAATAAATACAGTTGAATGAATGAACATCTTCATCTCTTCATTCTATCTTGTGTTTGCCCCCACCAGGTTTGGGTTTTCGTCTCCAGTAGCGCAAACCTTTTCCATCAAGCTTCTTTATGTCTGTCCCTCTTCCCACAATCCAAACTGAAAAGGAGCTCCCATATTCTAACCTAACCTTTCTTTACATAGGACAGTGTCCCTTTTTGTATAGTCAATTCTCCTATTACATGGGAGTTGCATTCTTGTAGAACTTCACTTTAAGGGATACTCATTTTATACTCCCCGATGTAACTAATGCACAAATGAACACGACTCTTTTTTTCCGATATCTCATCATGTTTTATAAAGACATATGTAGCAGGAGTAGTTTTTATTGAGCAATGCACAGTAAAACATGTTTGGGAAATACAGAATAAAGTAGTGATACATTCCCTGTCCAGAAGGAGCTTACATTCTAACAGGGGAGACATAACAATATAACTAGCATGGTTGAAAAAAAAATCCACAAAAAAACAAACAGTTGAATAAACATGTATACAGTCAATTGCACTTATTCATTCAATAGTATTTATTGAGCGCTATGTGCAGAGCACTGTATTAAGCGCTTGGAATGTACAATTCGGCAACAGAGACAATTTCTGCCCAATGACGGGCTCACAGTCTAAATTATTGAGTGTTTACTGTGTGCAGGGCACTGTAAAAGAGTCCTAAGGATAGGAATACATTCATAAACACTAAGTTGGCCGATGGGCACCATACTAAGTGCTTGGGGGAGCACGACAGTAGCAAGAGTCAGGTTCCCTGCCCTCAAATTTATAATCTGGTAGGGGATGTCAGGCATTTTTTCCAGGTATAAATGAAACTACCAACACACTACCTTCATGAAGCATCCCACAGAGAAGACATTAAAGGCAAATCAACATTCAGTTGCTCCCATAATGAAAAGTCCCTTAGCAATCCAGTGTGGAGATTTTGTCATCCAGAGCCCAGCAGGTTCAATGTCTCCGGTCCAGCTTCTTTTGTGCACCAACAGAACCATTTCAGTCACTGTAGATTCAACCATTCGCCTAGTGCCGCGTCAAGCTCTGGCCAAGGGCACCGCACCCGACATGTGGAAGCCCTTGATCCCCACCCTCTTGAGAGCCCACATCCAGGAAGGTTTTGGGAAGGAGGAAATGGCTGCAAACCAGGAGCTGGAGACAGCTCCCTGGGCAGAGAAAGCCTAAAAGACAGCATGGAGATGCCCAAGTGCCTTCGCCACGCATAGGGAAGCACATTATGGTGACCAAAGAGTTTCACCAAGTTACACCTTAAAGTCCCTTCACTCCACGTTGCCTTCAACAATTGGAGTTTAAGAGGACAGAAGAGCAGACAGTGAATAGAGATTCCACTAGGCCAAGTCATGGTGGAAGGAACTTACGGAGCCAGCGTTCTCAGAATAGGAACCCAAGAGACCAAGGTTCGCTCCAGGACTTAGGCTAATTTGGCAGGTTTGGGGGGAATGAAGAATGGGAAAGGGCAACAAACAATAGGAATGTGACTCCACCCAGATCCCAAGAGGCAGCCAGAGCCCAGGTGGAAGAACCATATGGTGCCAGGAAGGAATCCTTGAAGAAACCACTTGAGTTGTCCAAGTGCTCTCACTGCACAGAGTCCAACACGCTATGGTGACAAAAAGGGCAATTTCACTGGGATTTGACCTCCGTCCCTTACTTTCTGCCCAGCCTCAACCGTGACCGGATAATGAGTTGTGAAGAGCGAGGGCCAATCCCCAGTCCAGAACCCACCCTAGGAAGGGACCTCCATTGCTTCAACTCTGACACATGCCACCATGGGATCAGAAGTGTTTCCATCCTCAATCATAAGTCCTACGGTAAAAATGAAGGCTGATGAGAAAGACCTCACCGAAACTCCACTGGGAGAAACGGAGGTAATTCCTTAAATCAAGAATAAAGGCCCAGTGATAAGGGCCTGATCAGTAAATCTGGCTCCAGGCACACTGTCAGTGCTTCAGCAGTTTAGGGTGTCTGGTGAAACACATTTTAACGTCCCAGCATTCTAGGATTAGAAAGCCACCGGATTCTCCGATCCCGAGTGATCAAAGCTGCTCCCAGGCATTTAAAAAGGGAGATCTGGAATGGCAGAGAAACACAGTCCACGGAGAAAGAGTCCCTCAACGATGGAGGAACTCAAGAGAACATAAGGAGACATCGGCCACTGGTGGAGGGGGACGGAGGGGGAGAAAGGATATTCAGAGGGATGCCTCTCAGGGGGTCGGAGAGTTGTCAGCCCCAGACATTGGGGTCTCTGGGAAAGGAATGGGGAGCCAAGTCCAGGCTGGGCCCCTGCTCCCCTCTCACGTGAAACTGCTTATGTTGGAGGTGAACTAGGATGGCCACAGTGGATCTGGTCCTGTTCCACGAGCCTTATTTAGAGGCTGGGAAACTGGGAGTCTGGAGAGAAGTCCTCCCATGCCGTCTTAATCTCTCAGTGGAGGCTATAGCCTCTCCCCAGTGGCCTTGAGAATCACAGGGGGATTCTCCACGGATCTAGAACCAAGGAAAGTTAAGCTGGAAGCCATGAAGCAGTGTGGCTTAGTGGAAAGAGCACGGGCTTGGGAGTCAGAGGTTAATAATAATAATGTTGGTATTTGTTAAGCGCTTACTATGTGCTGAGCACTGTTCTAAGCGCTGGGGTAGACACAGGGGAATCAGGTTGTCCCACGTGGGGCTCACAGTCTTAATCCCCATTTTACAGATGAGGTAACTGAGGCACCGAGAAGTTAAGTGACTCGCCCAAAGTCACACAGCTGACATGTGGCCGAGCAGGGATTCGAACCCATGACCTCTGACTCCAAAGCCCATGCTCTTTCCACTGAGCCACGCTGCTTCTCAGGTTGTGGGTTCTAATCCCGGCTCTGCCGCTTATCAGCTGTGTGCCTTTGGGCAAATCACTTCACTTCTCTGTGCCTCAGTTACCTCATCTGTCAAATGGGGATTAGGACTGTGAGCCCCACGTGGGACAACCCGAATACCCTGTATCTACCCCAGTGCTTATAACTGTGCTGGGAACAGAGTGAGTGCTTAACAAATACTAGGATTATTATCTGTACAGAGCAACCCCGAGATAGGTGAGCCACCTGTGGATAGTAGGGGCAGGAATTAAGGGAGTGCCGGTATTCTGGGACATGGCCATGGCCTTCACCCGCAAAGAGTGGGAACATCTGGACCCTTTTCAGCACAAGCAGGGCACAGTATGATGCTGGAAAATTCCAGGAACCTCATGTCCCTGGGATTTCTAAATAGCCAAACTTGATGTGATCTTCCAGCTGGAGGAAGGGAAAGACCTATAGGGATGAAATCTGCCAGAAGCTGACTAAAAAAAACTGAGGTGCTGTATCCAGTCTGATGATTACAGATGTTATCTGTCCCAGCTCTTAGGACAGTGTTTGGCACATGGTGTTTAACAAAAACCACAATTATTATTCCAAGATCAAACCTAGGGTTTGGGAGAAAGTTTTCCCAAAATATGACATAGGTGAAGAAAACTGATTTACACAGGGCTTTTGGGGAAAGATGCCAACAGATTATTCCCCTAGTGTTGGTGGATAGGAAGACATTTGAAACGAGGACAGATTAGAAGAGCAGGCCAGGAAACAAACTCGAGACTTCCCTGATCAGGATAGAGATTTCAGAACCTCTGTAAAATGCAGATTAAATCCTACTCCCTTCTACTTAGACTATGAGCCCCATGTGGGACAGGGCCTGTGTCCAGTCCGATGAACTTGTATCTACTCCAGCGATTAGTTCAGTGGCTGGCACTCGGTAAGTGCTTACATACCATTTAAAAAAAACAAAACCCACCACCACAAAAAAATTCCACAGAAAAGAGTTCCTATGAATGGGGAAAAAAACCTTTATACTGAGTTCAGACCCTATTGAGCATCAAGGCTACTAAAATCCCACACTTTATCCCATATCAAGTCACCAAGAGGACCATCTCTGTTGGCTTCCCAGAGGGCAGCCAGAACTAGGGCCCAAACCAGCCCAGATGTTGACTTTCATAACAACAATCCCTAATTCCGGTGTTCTCTCCAAAATGGGAAGTGAGAACAAGTTAGGGAGTAGCCTATATTTAATTGAAAAGACAAAAAAGGATAGATGGGTAGGTCAGCTGGCACTTCATCTAGATCTAAGTTTTCTCATTTTAAAATAATGAGAATGAGAAAGAACAAATCATGTGTTCAGAACTATTAAACTAGTATGCCGTAGTTTTTTTTAACATCGACCCATTCAATAGGTCCAAACTCACAAAACTTTAGGCTTAGGTTACAAGAAAAATTGGCTTGTGTCAAATGATCCCAAGCAAGTATTTACCTAGAATGGTGCTTCTCAACTTTCCAGTTGCCACCTTCTTGGATTTTACTTCACTTGGACAGTAAAATCCAAGATGGCAGTGGTCAGAACTGGGGGACCGTGCTGCCATTCTAGACACCACCATCTTGGACTTCATTATGCTTATGCAGTATTCTCCCAAACTTGAGTGAAATTCAATACGGCTGCAAGAGTAAGATCCCGAGACCCAGCTGGAGGCTCCCAGAGCATAGTGATGCACTGCTTGGGGAAATCCTGACTTGGCATACCCAAATTAATAGCGCTCTCTCTTTAAAATTAAAAGAATCATACTGGCTTCTCCGGCGAGTAGGACTGTGCAATTTCAAACCAGATATTTTCTACAGCTTTCTGACCCATGCCAAACATTTGCTTTAGGTGTTTCCAACCAGTTTTGGCAGTGATCATGAGGTATTCCTTGTTCTCAGGATAGAGTAAGCAAGTATATGCAGCCATGACCATGGACTGGGAAAACCGACCACACACCAATAGGAACAGCGCATCTCTCTCTTCAGCTGTCAGGGGCACGATGCTTTCAAACCCTGCAAGGACGTGGCCTCCTACCGGAAGAGGGTCCTTGCTCTCAATCATCATATACATGATCGTTATTGCCACTTCAAACACATAATACCCATAACTCATATCATCGAAGTCCAGAATTCCAGAAATGTGATACGAGGCATCTTCAGGGGAAGCCCTGCTGACATCTACTAAAATGTTGTGGTCATTGAAGTCCCCATGATTGATACCTGAAAGTAGAAATAATACAAATCTTCTGAGAAAAAGAGAGCTAAAAAGTCCAATTATTTTTCCTCCAACACTTTTCAGTGAAAGAAAATGCACATGCTTTGAAGAACGGTAAATGAAAAGGAGCCCAAACCTTTATGGCATAACTTTTTTTGAAAAGAAGGCATATCCACTTAAGAACCTAGATAAAAGGTATTTCTATCTAGGTGAAGCTTAAGGCTAGGAATTTGGTAACGAAATGTGAATGGAATAATGAACGCTGGAAGAGGGAATTAAAATAAGGCTGATAGTCTCTGTTCCAAAGTATTTTCAATCATATTACAATAGAGTTGCAAATAGCCGCAAAAGAACTACAATATACTGATCAATTGTGGCGTTTTTTCCCTAGTTTTTGCAAGAAAGGGAAAAAGATCACTTCTCACTCTGAGTATCACACTCAGCATTGGTTTACCAAATGGGTGAGGGCATAAGTTAATCAGTTGTACTTACTGAATGCTTATTATGTGCAGAGCACAGTACTGTTTGGGACCATACAATACAATAATTGGTAAACATGATGCCTGCCTTTGAGGATCTTACAGTGTAGTGGGAAAATTTACAATCTAATGGGCACAGGAGCATCTACTGCTGATGAGCTCTCAGAGATATTCTCTTCTCTGCCAGACTGACCCCATTATTCCTGTCAGCCATTTTGCAATGCATATCTCTGAACCTAGCGGAAACTGGTCAAGAGAGGGTGGGCGGCTCAACGCAAACTATCATCACAGATGCAGAAACAATTCAAGTCTCTATCCTTTCATTCAATAGTATTTATTGAGCGCTTACTATGTGCAGAGCACTGTACTAAGCACTTGGAATGTACAAATCAGCAACAGATAGAGACAGTCCCTGCCCTTTGACGGGCTCACAGTCTAATCGGGGGACACAGGCAGACAAGAACAATGGCAATAGAGTCAAGGGGAAGAACATCTCATAAAAACAATGGCAAATAAATAGAATCAGGGTGATGTACATCTCATTAAACAAAATAAAGAGGGTGATGAAGATATATACAGATGAGCGGACGAGTACAGTGCTGAGGGGGTGGGACGGGAGAGGGGGAGGAGGAGAGGGAATTGGGGGAGAAGATGGTTTAGCTGCAGAGAGGTGAAAGGGGGGTAGAGGGAGCAGAAGGAAAAGGGGAGCTCAGTCTGGGAAGGCCTCTTGGAGGAGGTGAGCTTTAAATAGGGATTTGAAGAGGGGAAGAGAATTAGATTGATTAGATTAGAACTATCCTGCTTGTGGTAGGTCATTACTTTCCCCTCTTGACCACAGGGGAATTGCTTGACCAAGCAATGCCCCTTCCAAACTGTAAAGAGCCAGAAAAGGTACACTTGCAGGGGCACGGTGGACAAATGTGTCAGATTCTCTCCCAGCAACACCCTCTTCTCATGAATCCAATCTGGCTTTCAGCAGCATCTTCAAACTTAAAGACAACTTCATTATAACATTTACGTCAGAGTGGCTTCATGAGTGTTGATTATTCTACAGTGTCTTTCCTCTGATACTCTAAGCTTTAGAAAAACCTTAAACAGGTAGTTGTGCAAGACGTGTAAGAATCTGTCAACAACAAGCAACACGTCCCTTATTCTTGACCCATTTCACCTTCTCCGGGTCTAATATTTCATCACTAGTAATGGCAGCTACTGGTATCGAGGATAGAGGCAGAGAGACCTGTGTAGAAAGGAAAGAAGCAGAAGCAGAGAAAGACCAAAAAAATATTCTGTGAGATCAGCGGGAGGTACTCACATGATCGAAAATGATTTAACTTGGGCAATATTTTGTCTTTGAACTGTTGAATAACTTGATCCACGATCTCACGATTTCCATTCCCATCTAAGGCGTGAACATATTTCTCCAAAAGAGGTACATTTTTTAAGTTCCAAATAAAGTCCCCTCGATGGAGATTATTTATTCCTGGGTGGCGGAATTTCTAAAGAGAGGAAAAAGACTAAATATAAGACTTCCAATTTTTTGAGGAGATCTGGAATGTTCAAGCAGAATTCCTTGAAAGCAACATGGAGTAAGGAAAGGATGGAAGTGGGGATGAGGTTGGGATTGGTGAAGGAACCTCAGACTATTAACGTCTCAGACTATTAACAGCCTTAAAATGCTATTGCCTTAAACAAGCGGCAGTGGAAACACTAGTGTGACTAGATGAATCTCCTACAATGTAAGGGTTGTATGTTTGCTAGGCCCTTTCTTAAAAAACTTATAGCCGCCCAGTGCTCTCTGCCTGCTTACAAACAGGTTCACATAGTTGGATGGAGATTCCCTATCTCCTTAACAATATTCTAACCAAAACACAGACTGAAAACCCAGATTATGACAAAACTGAGTGTTCAGGGTATCTCTGAATACAAGGCAGCAGGTGTAAAAAGTAATAGGTAGTGAGACTCTGTCAGCACCCATGAATAAAAATGGTGCTGCACCTAGCAGCGTGGCTCAGTGGAAAGAGCCCGGGCTTGGGAGTCAGAGGTCGTGGGTTCGAATCCCTGCTCTGTCACTTGTCAGCTATGTGACTGTGGGCAAGTCACTTCACTTCTCTGGGCCTCACTTACCTCATCTGTAAAATGGGGATGAAGTCTGTGAGCCCCAGGTGGGACAACCTGATTACCCTGTATCTACCCCAGCGCTTAGAACAGCACTCTGCACATAGTAAGCGCTTAACAAATACCAACATTGGTATTATTACTACCCCCGACCCTGACTTCTCAACACATATTCCAGACCCCACAGAAGCAATGCCTACCTCTGTGGTAGAGATAACCAGCTCAAGCCTGCATCAGCCCAATCTGTACGTGTGAGCGAGCTCTAATTCGCACACTTTAGGTAACCAGGCCTGCTGAACCTGACTCGTTCAGAGACACAGAATTTGTTTTCCCGGAGGGTACTGGCCAATCTATGCCGCATCCTCTCAAGGAATGGATATTTGGGAAAGTGAATGCTATCAGGATAACCCTCAGAGATCCTTGGTTAAAGGATCTAGAGAAGCAGCACGGCCTAGTCGATATAGCATAGGCCTGGGAGTCAGAGAGACCTGGGTTTATAAGTCGGGCTCCACCACCTGTCTACTACGTGGCCTTGGGCAAGTCACTTAACTTCTCTGTGCCTCAATTACCTCACCTGTAAAATGGGGATTAAGTCTATGAGCCCCATGTGGGACAGGGACTGTATCCAACTTGATCTACCCCAGAACTTAGAATAGTGCCCGGCACACAGTAAGTGCATAGAAAATAACATAAAACAGGATTCTACTGAAGTATAAAGTTGAGGCATTTATCTCATTTGCGATTAATATTTTTCCCTTTGTCAAAAATAATCTCCAAAGAAAAGCCGTGTTATTAAACTGCAAGATAGCAATATCAGTGATGTGAATGTGGGTGACGACTCTGAACTTTGAAACTGATTCTGCCATTTAAAGAAGTGGAAATTCAAATTACAGTAGTCCGTATATTTGATATCTGTAGTCCTGGCTGAGATAAGGTTAATGGAAAACACTAAAGGGCAACACATTTCTTTAATAAAATAGAAACTCATTTAAACAGTGTTTTTTTTAATGGACTTTGGCTACCTTGTTTAGTCAAGGATGAAAGGTAGGCTTCACTTTGCATTCCATTTGGTTCAAATATTTATTTGACTAGATCTAACACTTAGAAGAAAATGTACTGAAAAGCTATTTCTGCATAGACCTGTCCTTTTACTGCCCAATCGAAACTGCATTTCTTTAGCTAGGGTGCAAATGAGTATTAAGCAGGAATCAGCTCTAGACACCTTAAAATGAAAAATATTTTGCCAGGACCTGTTTTCCCCCTACTAAGAGAGTGGCAGGTGAAAAAAAATCATTTAAATTGCAAAAAATCTGACAAGTTTTTTTGCTCCAACTCATCGGGTTGGAAGACTTGGAATTTATCTGACAATTACTCTCCCATCCTTCAAAGCCTTATTGAAGACACATCTCCTCCAACAGGTCTCCCCTGACTAAGCCCTCAATTCCTCTCCCTTCTGCATTACCTTGACTTGCACCCTTTATACATCCTCCCATCACATATATGCATATCTAGAATTTTATGCATTTATCTCCCTCTCTAGACTGTACACTTGTTGTGGATAGGGAATGTCTATTATATTGTACTCTCCCAAGCGCTCAGTACAGTGCTCTGCACACACACAGTAAGGGCTCAATAAATATGACCGACTGACTGCCTCAGCTCTCCGATTCTTGTCTAGATCTATTTGGGATAGCTCGGGTGAGATTTAAAGACTCTAACCCTCACAACCTTCCTGTGAGGGAGAAGACACAAATCCAAAAGAAAGCGTGTAATAATTCACCTTGGATTTGGAAATGTTGGAAAAATGCTGACCGATGGGCTTTTATGACATATATGAAAATCAACGGTAATTAGTGAGTGCTTACTAGGTACAGAACACTACGGTAAATGTTCGGGAGAGTACAGTACAACTGAATTAGCAGACACTTTCCCTATAAAGAGAGTCGGTCAGCAGGTTAGTTTTTTCTTCAGCAGCATCCACAAAACCTTACCTCTTGCAGAGTTTTATCCATCTTGGCTGCTACTTTCCCAATCTCATACAAGATTGAAGGAGTGGCGGGGACTTGTGCTATGGGTCTTCCTGGGAGGTAAGTCAATAGCCTCATCATGTAACTTTTGGTTTCTGAGCCACAGCCTAGTAGATGGGAAGAAGTGCATTACTAAAACGTATACGATTACATAATACAAATTATCTACAATATAAGAGAGAATAGTACTGTAGTAGTTGAAGGTCATCGTGCTGGGAATGGAAAGGAAAATACAGCTGCAGAGGAAGAAGATAAAAAATTGCTATGAAAAATTCTAGAATTCAAAACATGAGAAGCAGCGTGGCCTAGTGGAAGGAGCATGGGCCTGGGAGTCAGAAGGTCATTAGTTCTAATCCCGACTCTGCCACTTGTCTCCTGTGTGACCTTGGGGAAGGCACTTTACTTCTCTGTGCTTCAGTTACTTCATCTGTAAAATGGGGATTGAGACTGTGATCCCCATCGGGGACAGGGACTGTGTCCAACCTGATTTGCTTGTATCCACCCCAGCGTTTGGAATATAGTAAGCACTCAACAAATGCCATAATTATTACCATTATTATTATTAGCTCTGATTTCTGAATGTACCAAGCCTAAACTCATCCTCTCTCTTCTTCCCACATCTGTAAAACGGGGATGAAATCTATGAGCCCCATGTGGGACATGGACTGGATCCAACCAATCTTGCATTTACCCCAGCACTTAATACAGTGCAAGACACACACTGAGTACTTAACATATACCATTTTTAAAAAAAAAAATACAACACTGCGACAAAGTACAAGATAATCAGATCTGACACAGTCTCTGTCCCACCCAGTACTGACAGTCTTAAGAGATAGGGAGAACGAGTATCTTTATTCATTTTATAAATGAGACACAGGGAGGTTAAGTGACTTGCCCAAGGTCACCGAGCAGGCCAGTGGCAGACCTGGATCTAGAACATGGATCTCTGGACTCCCAGACCCATGATTTCTCCCCTGCTACTTGCCAAGAAGGGAACCACAGTCTTTTTCGGGAAAACTGGGTCATTACTTACCTACAGTCATCAGAAAAGTTATGTTGCCTTCTTTAGTACTTTGCAGGGCGGCTGTTGGAAAACCTTCCTTCCTCAGAAACATGATGGCATGGCTTTGCACTTCAATCAGGTCAGAGTTCTTACTAGACTCGCTATTTGTGATTTTCAGGACATATTCCGACAGCTCTTCCGGAGTTCCGTTATCTTTTGAAATGTGCACGTGAAAGTTCTGATCATCGTAGCTGGGGAGCGCCTTGACCTTGGAAACGTTTAACCCAAAAATGGACTCTACCAGTGTGGCGGCTTGCAACTCAGTGAAAGACGGTTTGGTGAGCAATGGCGATTTCTGATCGTTTTCACGTGACATCGTGTCTACGAGAAAAATAGAGACAAGATCATCGCAAGAGTCACAGTAACATTTATGTGACGGGACTGCTTACTCTAGCTCGTTTTTGAAAGTAGAATTTAAAGTTCTGCAACTTACTGTGGGTCTCAGATCCGCGGCCTGAAAGAAGTGAGGCCATGAGAGAAGTAAGAATATCGATACAATTTTAAAATGCCTCTTGGAGTCTCTTTTTCTCTCTCCAAATATCTATTAGAACAATGCAGACCTAGGCTGAAAAAACAGATACAAAAATGCATTGGGTTAACATGAGTGCACTAAGCCTTTCCCCCACTGAATCCTCTAGATGAATGACTACAAAGTCTGCTATATTGTACTCTCCCGAGCGCTTAATTGAGTGCTCTGCATGCAGTAAGCACTCAACAAATACGATTGATTCCCCTACTGCCTTGTGCAGTCTCTTGCTGCTGTAAAAAGCAGAAACTTCCTCTGTAGAGCAAAACTTGCTTGTGGTGGGGGGGGGGGGGCAGGAGTAGAAAGGGCAGAAGGCAGAAAGATTCTGGGTAAAATGGCTTTGACTATATCCAGTTTTAAGTCAATTTAGAGCCCCAAATGAGACTGTTATCTCTCCCATTGCTGTTGCTTCAGGTGTTGTGGAAGGTGGGGAGGGACGAGAGGAAGAAGGGAAATGGAGAAAAGGAGAGCTTGAAGACTGAAAGGATTTGGAGATATGGCCCTGTAGCTTGAAGACAGATTCCCTGGACTAGGGTTGGAATTATTTTGGCAGTGTTCCTTCTCTGCAGGGGGCTGGGGTGATACTTAGAGCTCAGATTTTATATTTGTCGAGTACTTATGACGTGCAGAGAATTGACCTGAGTGCTTGGGAAGGTACAACAGAATTAGCAGGCATGTTCCCGGCCCACTACAAATTTACAGTCACGGAAGATGGTGAACAGTGGTCTTCATAGAGTAAGCACTCAATAAATACCACCGATGGATTGCTGGAGCCTTACGGCCTAGTGGGACTGAGCGATCTGTTTTTATTTATCTTGCCTCTATGGATTGCCAGCTCTTTGGGAATGAATAAATTAGTGCTGCTGAAACTGAGATCAGAACCATCAACACTGGACTCAAATTTGCTGGAGAAGCAGCATGGCACAGTGAAGAGAGTCCTGGCCTGGGAGTCATAAAGTCATGGGTTCTAATCCTGGCTCTGCCACTTGTCTGTTGGGTGATCTTGGGTAAGTCATTTTACTTCTCGGTGCCTCAGTTACTTCATCTGTAAAATGGGAAGTGAGACTATCAACACCACGAAGGCTAGGGAGTGTGTCCAATCTGATTTGCTTATATCCATCCCAGGGCTTGATACAGTGCCTGGCACATAGTATAGCGCTTAACAAATATCGTTATTGTAGAGAAGCAGCATGGCTTAGTGGAAAGAGCCCTGGCCTGGGAGTCAGAAAGTCATGGGTTCTGATCCCGGCTCCGCCGCTTGTCAGCTGTGTGACTTTAAACAAGTCACTTAACTTCTCTGTACCTCAGTTACCTCATCTGGAAAATGGAGATTAAGACCGTGAGCCCCATGTGGGACAACCTGATTACCTTTTGTCTACCCTAGCCCTTAGAACAGTGCTTGGCAGATAGTAAGCATTTAACAAATTCCATTATTATTATCATTAACTCTGTTCCTAAAAGCCTACAAGGAAACGAGAGTTTTGCCAATTGGGCCTGCTCTTCTCTCTCCAATTCCAAATGGCCCGAAGCTCCATTTAGTTCTGGGGGCCTCTGGTTTTCTTTGCAGGTCTAGGATTCTAAGCATTCCTAGAAGAGTGATGTTCAGAGTATCTTGAAAATTATAATTCACTGAAAATTGAGGACAGGGATCATATATCTACTAATTTAACTGTACTCCTCCTTGCACTTAATACAGTGCTCTGCACACTATATGTGTTTAATAAATACTATTAACCGATTCTAAAGGAAACTTTTCCTACTGGGTGGGTCTTAATTGCCTTTAGGCTGTGAAATGCTTGTGCCAACTCCTACATTGTGCTCTCCCAAGCGTTTGGTACAGTGCTCTGTAATAATAATTGTGGTACTTGTTAAGCACTTCCTATGTGCCAAGCACTGTTCTACACAGTAAGTGCTCAATAAATACGATTGATTCCATCTCTTTACTGGGATCCTTGTTCAGCTCTGAAAGATTCTTAAATCTTGTGTTGTTTTAAAGGAAGTTCCTTGTTTGACTAGGGTGCTTTCTTTTTGCCAGGCACAAAGGTTTCTTTATTTTTTTTCTAATGAAAGTTCTTACTCCAAGAAGTGTGTTATGTGCTTTACCCAAGAAAAACTTTTCAGTACTAAGAAGCTTTATATTTTATAGCCCTCCATTCTGAACTAGGATAACTTGTATAAGAGGGATGACAATTTCATTCTAAAAAAATTCAAGTTTTGGCAGAAGTTTGCTCGGCTTAAAGATCTGCCCCAACTCCAGACCCCGGAAAAGACCTTTCCTCCCCTGCATCACGTTTCCAGATCAAACGACTGCCCTTCTCCCATTCTTCAAGACCTGAGATGTTAGACTAATAAAGATGGTATTTATTAAAGTGCTTACTATAAGCCCAGCACTACGAACTTCGTAAAAGTTGAACTCCTGTTCGGTGTGACCCCTTGGGCACGGCAAGCTTGTTTTTCAACTCTGCTATTTTTTTACTGGAGGGATGTGACCCTTGAATGTCACAAGACAATCAAAAAGCTAAAAGAAGGTGTGGGGAGGGGGGAGGAAGGAAAAAGTAGGAGGGAGGGAAGAACAGCCCCGGCACTTTCATTTACTTAAGGATAAACTAGTAGTAATAGGGAAAGTGGAGGAGGGAAGGGCTAACAGCCTCTTCTGGGGCCAACTGCCACAGATCCATCAGTGGAATTTGAGCATTTACTGTGTGCAGAGCACTGTACTAGGCACTTGGGAGAGTGCACTATAACTGAATTGGTAGGCACCTTTCCTGCCCACAACGAGCTTACAATCAGAAGAGGGTGACACAGGTTAATAGAAATAAATCAATCACGGATAGGGGAAGCGGTGCGGCCTATTGGAAAGAACCCGGGCCTGGGAGTCGGAGGACCGGGATTCCAATCCCAGTTCCATCCCGTACTTGCTGTGTGACTTTGGGCAAGTACTTAACTTCTCTTGCCTCACTTCCCTTAACTGCAAAATGGGGATTCAATACCTGTCCTCCCTCCTACTTCGACTGTGAGCCCCGTGTGGGACCTTAGGCCTTGTACCTACCCCGGCACTTAATACAGTGCTGGGCACATAGTAAGCATCGAAATAATGATAATAATAATGATGTTGGTATTTGTTAATAATAATAATAATGCCGGTATTTGTTAAGCGCTTACTATGTGCAGAGCACTGTTCTAAGCGCTGGGGTAGACACACAGGGGAATCAGGTTGCCCCACGTGGGGCTCACAGTCTTAATCCCCATTTTACAGATGAGGGAACTGAGGCCCAGAGAAGTGAAGTGACTTGCCCACAGTCACACAGCTGGCAAGGGGCAAAACTGGGATTTGAACTCATGGCCTCTGACTCCAAAGCCCGGGCTCTTGCCACAGAGCCACGCTGCTTCTCTACCACTATTACATGTACATAAGTGATGTCGGATGGGGGGAGGAGTGAATACAGGGCGCCGATCCAAGTGCAGGGGACACACACACAAAAGGAAGTCGAAGAACTTAATCAAGGAAGGCCTCTTGGAGGAGATGCACCACCCGTTCCCACCCCAGGGTCTTCTTCGGCCTCCCACCGGCTCAGGGGTGGGTGGAGGGTGGAAAAGAGGAGAAAGGAGACTACTTTATGACAGATCGAAGTCCCGGTCCATTTGCTTCTAAATCCCGTTGGCAGAAAGTCTCCAAAAAACTTACATTTTTTTGGACGTCTCCGCTGCGGGGGGACCCTGGAGTCCTGGCTGCCGGGACCCCCGTCCAAACCAGGCTGGCAGCTGGGGGAGGGGGAAAGGACCCTCCAAAAGACGGACCAAGGTGAGAAATCTCAAACGAAACCTGCCGACTGCCAAGGCGAGGCTCAACCCCCTTCCAACGGCTCGGCCTTGGGCCCTCATCCCGTGCCGGGACGCGGCTCCTGGTTGGTGGAGATGTGGTCCAGCCCCCCCGTAACCATGACAACCGGAAGGTTTTTCTTTTTTTGTTTTCTTTTCCCCGCCCCTCCACCCCCTGCCAACCCCACGATTCGGAATTTCTGAGCTCCTGCGGAGAGAGATGGGTCCCCTCGAGGAGCTGGGGCGGGGGAGGGGGGTTGGGTCCCATCCTCGTTAACTCCAACGAAAGTAATCATTCACATCACAAGCGCACGGGCTTTGGAGTCAGAGGTCATGAGTTCGAATCCCGGCTCTGCCACTTGTCAGCTGTGTGACTGTGGGCAAGTCACTTCACTTCTCTGGGCCTCAGTTCCCTCATCTGTAAAATGGGGATGAAGACTGTGAGCCCCACGTGGGACAACCTGATTCCCCTGTGTCTACCCCAGCGCTTAGAACAGTGCTCTGCACATAGTAAGCGCTTAACAAATACCAGCATTATTATTATTATTATTATTAACAAATACCAACATTATTATCTCCCCTCTAACAGAATCCTCAATTGTGCGCGCATACCCATCCACACTCCACAAATTTCTGTTGAATTTATGATTTCTCTAAACTGGCCAACCCAAGAGATAAAGTTATTGATAAACCTCCTGTCACCCCTTTTCTTTTTTTTTACATCTATTCATTCATTCAATAGTATTTATTGAGCGCTTACTATGTGCAGAGCACTGTACTAAGCGCTTGGAACGTACAAATCGGTAACAGATAGAGACAGTCCCTGCCCTTTGACGGGCTTACGGTCTAATTGGGGGAGACGGACAGACAAAAACGATAGCAATAAATAGAATCAAGGGGATGAACAGCTCATTAAAACAAGAGCAATAAATAGAATCTATAACATATTGACATCCCTAAGAATGAAAAAAGCTATCCTAAAAGCTGCTGCTCACTTAGTAGGCAATCGATAGGCATTCGAGGTATGGATTTAAAAGTCAAATATATAAAATGATAAGGCCCACACTTTGGGGGGTTGATTCTATTTTGGCTTACTCAAGTCGAGTCCTGTTATTCTGGGTTGATAATGTGGTTTTGAAAGAGACTGTAGATAATAATAATAACGTTGGTATTTGTTGAGTGCTTACTGTGTGCAGAGCACTGTTCTAAGCGCTGGGGTAATAATAATAATAATAGTAATGGTGGTATTTGTTAAGCACTTACTATGTGCAAAGCACTGTTTTAAGTGCTGGGGGGGATACAGGGTGATCAGATTGTCCCATCTGGGGCTCACAGTTTTAATCCCCATTTTACAGATGGGGTATCTGAGGCCCAGAGAAGTTTAAGTGACTTGCCCAAAGTCACACAGCTAGCAAGCGGCAGAGCCGGGTTTCGAACCCATGACCTCTGACTCCCAAGACCAGGCTCTTTCCACTGAGCCACGCTGCTTCTCTAGATACAAGGTCATCAGGTTGTCCCACGTGAGGCTCAGAGTCTTCATCCCCCATTTTGCAGATGAGGTAACTGAGGCACCGAGAAGTGAAGTGACTTGCCCAGAGTCACCCAGCGGATAAGTGGCAGAGCCGAGATTCAAACCCATGACCTCTGACTCCCAAGCCCGGGTTCTTGCCACTGAGCCATGCTGCTTCTCTAAAGTTTCACCCGCCCGCGTATAGCAGACCTATTTATGCCAGATTCACTGTATGAGAGCCCCGATAAGGAACGCAGCTGTGCTCCTTGGCGATGGATTTGGCCCAGCCTTGTTGGCACTGGATCCTCCTTCTGCTTATCTAGCCATTTGGGTCTCATAAACCCACTCTCTGCACCAGAAAGACTGGGCCCAGGTTTATGTCTGAGATAAGGGAATAAGTAATTTGGCAGTCCCACCGCCCAGTCCAAATCTTTTAACTCTCTCCTGAAGCTAAATAGCACATTGTCTGATTTGATACTAGACGGTCCAGTTCTTAGCTAGTTTGCCCCTTGTCTGCAGCGTGGCTCAGTGGAAAGAGCATGGGCTTGGGAGTCAGAGGTCATGAGTTCGAATGCCGGCTCTGCCCCTTGTCAGCTGGATGACTGTGGGCAAGTCACTTCACTTCTCTGTGCCTCAGTGACCTCATCTGTAAAATGGGGATTAACTGTGCGCCTCACGTGGGACAACCTGATGACCCTGTATCTACCCCAGCGCTTAGAACAGTGCTCTGCACCTAGTAAGCGCTGAACAAATACCAACATTATTATTAAAGATACAGTGTCGGATCCCTCGAGGTCTGGTATTTTTCAGCATCCTGCCTCCTTCCACTTCTGCTCCCGCTGCCAAGTCCCGAGGCTTAGAAGCAGCGCTCCTGTCTATGCGGAACCAGAAGTGGAATGTAACATCTCTGGAGCAAGTGGGAATGTCAGCGGCCCCCTTGGAGAACCGCTCTAGTTTCGGGCGAGCTTCTGTAAAAATGGTACTTTAACATCACCTTAACAGTATGTCTGGTGCAATATCCGGTATTCCCCAGTGTCATCGGCGGTCTCTCTCTGAAGTCCACCACGGACACCCGCCACCTTCTCCTTTAGTCCTTTTCAACTACTTTGTTGGTAAAATAGAAACCATCAGGTGTGAACTTCCCCAAGTCTTTCTCTTGTCTGACACTGCCCCACTGCCCTCATTCCTTGGAGACGTAGCATGGCCTAGTGGATAAAGCCTGTGCCTGGGAATCAGAGGGATCCTAGGTTCTAATCCCAGCTCTGCAAGTCCCTTAACTTCTCTGTGCCTCAAATCTCCTGTTTTCCTTAGATTGCGAGGCCTCTGCCGAACAGGTAACGTGTCCAACCTGATTATCTTGTACCTAACCCAGTGCTTGGAACAGTGTTTAACAAATGCCATCAAAAAATCCTTTCTTTTTCTACCCGGGTGTCTATCAAGGTCTCCCACCTGCTCTCCAAATGGACTCCTCTACCCTTATTCATTTATTCCTTCAATTATTTTTATTGAGCACCTACTTATCGCTTACTCCTGCTTCCCAGCCCCTCCCTCTCACTCCCAGTTGGTTCCTTTCCCTCTGCCTTCAGACACGCTCGCCTCCCTTATAATGAAAAAGCCCATTCTGGTGCCCATTCCGCTCTCTAGCTATTGCCGCTTCTCCAAGAGACCTTCCGGCTAAACCCTCATTTCCCCTTCTTCCACTCCTTTGTGCATCACTTGGATTTAATAATAATGGTGGTATTTGTTAAGTGCTTACTATGTGCAAAGCACTGTTCTAAGCGCTGGGGGGATACGAGGTGATCAGGTTTTCCCACGTGGGGCTCAGTTTTAACCCTCATTTTACAGATGAGGTAACTGAGGCACAAAGAAGTTAAGTGACTTGTCCCAAGTCACACAGCTGGCAAGCGGCGAAGCCGGGGTTAGAACCCATGACCTCTGACTCCCCAGCCTGGGCTCTTTCCACTGAGCCACGCTGCTTCTCTAATTTACACCCTTTATTCATCCCCTGCCCCGCAGCCCCGTAGCATTTAGGACCTTAATGTCTTTCTCCCTCTCTAGACTGGGAGCTCATTGTGGGCAGGGAAGATGTCTACCAACTCTGTCATAGTGTACTCTTCCAAGCACTTAGTATATTGCTCTGCATACAGTAAGCGCTCAGTAAATAGGATTGATTGTTCCTCGGAAACCTCTAATGGCTACCAGTTTCCGTGTGGAATAAATAGAAGCTCCAAACTAACTGCTTCAGAGCTCTCCATTTTGCCTAAAGGCTCTCTTTCCCAGCTAGAGCCCAGTTCACTCCTCCCCTCCTCACCTAACTGTATACATAGCTTAATGGCAAGAGCAGAGGCTGTGGGTTCTAATCCCGCCTCCGCCCCTTGTCTGAAAAGCATTTGTTAAGCGCTTACTATGTGCAGAGCACTGTTTTAAGTGCTGGGTAGACACAGGGGAATCAGGTTGCCTCACGTGGGGCTCACAGTCTTCATCCCCATTTTACAGATGAGGTAACTGAGGCCCAGAGAAGTGAAGTGACTTGCCCACAGTCACACAGCTGACGAGTGGCAGAGCCGGAATTCGAACCCATGACCTCTGATTCCAAAGCCCGTGCTCTTTCCACTGAGCCACGCTGCTTCTCTGCTGTGTGACCTTGGGCAAGTCACTCAACTTCTCTGTGCCTCAGTCACCTCATCTGTAAAAATGGGGACTAAGACTGTGAGCCCCACTTGGGACGACCTGATTATCGTGCGTCTACCCCGGCGCTTAGCACAGTGCTTGGCGCATAGTTAGCACTTAACAAATACCGTAATTATTATTATTACTTCATTCTTGAGTCCCTCGCCTGTGACTCCCTACTCCTGCCATTTCCTTGCCTGTTACACCCTACCCTTTCAAAACCACCAGTTCACAGTTCTCTCCACCTTGGAAACATTGCTGAAATCCCACCTCCTCCAAGAGGCCTATCCTGATTAATTCCCACTACCAAGTTCTAGCAATCTCAAGTCCTAGCGCACGTACGTATCCATCAATAAACAGATCGCCTGTATATCTGTGTACACTTCTGCATTCAACTATTTATTCATGTATTTCATCCTATCCTAATCTTATTATCTCACGTTGTGTTCTTGTTCTCCCTCAAAATGGACTCCTCTACCTGTGCCTCTAACCTCATTCATTTATTCCTTCAATTGTATTTATTGAATTGTATTTAATAGTCCAGTGCTAAACTCGGTACAGTGCTTTGCACACAGTTAAGTGCTCTATATATCTGTTAAATTTGTTTATGCCTCCTCTATCAGACTGAGCTTCTAGAGAGCAGATTATATTGCACTTAGAACAACGTTCTGCATACAATAGGTGCTCAATAGATACCACTGTTTGATAAGATTTGAATCTGCATTTGGGATAAGTGCTCTGCACATAGTAAGCGCTCGATAAATACTATTGAATGAATAAGGTTTCCTTGGGATACTGAATTTCTGTAGAATCTTTCCCTGAAGCACTAGGCCTCCCTATCTAATAGATGAGCTGACAATACTTATACCCATCCAATTTTGAGAAAATGGTTCATAAAAATAATAATTGGATTTGTTAAGCACTTACTATGTATCAGGCACTGTACTAAGCGCTGGGGTGGATATGAGCAAATCGGGATGGACACAGTCCCACGTGGGGCTCACAGTCTCAATCCCCATTTTACAGATGAGGTAGCTGAGGCGTAGAGAAGTGAAGTGACTTGCCCAAGGTCACACAGCAGAGAAGTGGCAGAGCTGGAATTAGAACCCATGACCTCTGATTCCCAGGCCCATGCTCTATCTACTCTGCCATGCTAAAATAGAACCTCCTGATTTTATGGTCATGCTAAGCCACTAGAGCCAGAACAGACATAAAAAGCATGAGTTTGTCTATACCTGGACATATTTCTTGCAAGAATTATCCCTGAACAGAAATGTTTCTAAGGATATTTTAAAGTATCCTGGTTTATTAGAGCCCAGTGACCTAAATGGAAAGCCAAAGCTCCTGAGCTGTGATCATATTTCAGGGGGACCAAGGGGACAAGCAGGGGAGAAAGGCTGATGATCGCACTGCCCTTTGAACAATACCTACCGGTCAGTAATGAGGGGTGTTTTTGATCTTTCTAGCTGGGCTGAGGACATTTGGATAAAATCATATGGTAGCGCTCATTTGATACATCTGTTCAAAGTGTCCTAGTTTCAGAAAAAAGCAGATTTATCAATTTCTACATGAGGAAAAAAGTCATTTCCTGTAATCTGAAAGCTATAGCCATGGTATGCTAATTTTTTTTCCACAGTTTCTTTTGACATTCTCTTTCGCTCCAATTTCAAAAGCAAAATATATAAGATTAAGTTCTTTGTTAGCAACCGAGGATATAATTCCAAACTTGAAGCAGTAATATGGCTTTTTGTCCTAATTTAACACTAGAGAGACAGCACAGTCTAGTGGAAAGAGCATAGGACTGGTTGTCAGGAGATTCAGTTTCTAGTTCCAGTTCCCACCAGCCTGTTGGGTGACCTTGATCAAATCGTGTTCCCTCTCTGGGCCTCGGTTTCCTCATCTGTGAAATGGGGATAAGGTAACTTGTGGGTCCTGTCTGGGACAGAGTCTGTGTTTGATCCAAATCACACCTTTCCCGGCCATTTGATTACAGACAATATTGCTAAAAATTTTTTTTTTTTGGGGGGGTGCTTCTGGAAAATGGAGAATGATGCCAGAGGAAATACTTGTATTGGTGGAAGAACGGAGCAATCACGTAAAGGGACTGAGTCATTAAAATTCATTCAATCATATCTATTGCGATCTTTAATCTTATTTTACACAGTTGGGTCACTACTGGTAATGGTATCGAGTGGTGAATCAACACAATGTACTTAGTAGAAATGTTCGGACCATGTCTCCCCATTCAAGAACCTCCACTGGTCGCCCATCCAACTCCACACCCAACAGACATTCCTTACCGTGGGTTTTAAAGCAATCAGCTGGCCCCACCCCATCTCACCTCACTGATCTACTAGGGCCCAGTCTGCACACTTGAGTCTTGTGGCGCCAGTTTACTCCACGCCCTGATCTCCTCTCCCTCACCACTGACCCCTTTCCCACATCCTCCCCCTAGCCTGGAACGCCCTCTCCCTCCATATATGCCAGACCACCCCTCTTCACCTTCAAAGCATCATTTAGGTTTAGGTCCCATCTCCTCCAAGAGGCCTTTCTCCATTAAACCCTCTTTTCCCCGCCTCCCTCTCCCTTTCTGTGTCATCTAGGAGCTTGGATCTGTGACCTTTAGGCATCTGACGGTCACTCCACCCTCACCCCCCTTTACGTACAGCTCTTTAAATTACTTCTCTATAATGATATCGGTCTCCCCATCTAGACTGTAAGCTCACTGCGGACAGGGAACGTGCCTGCTCTCTCTGTTGTACTTTACTCTCTCAGGCAGCGTAGTGGATAGATCACGGGCCTGGAGTCAGGAGGTCACGGGCCTGTGTGACCTTTATAAGTCACTTAACTTCTCTGTGCCTCAGTTACCTCATCTGTAAAATGGGGATTGAGACCGTGAGCCCAATGTGGGACAGGAACTGTGTCCGACACGATTTGTTTGCATCCACCCAAGTGCTTAGTACGGTGGCTGGCACATAGTAAGCGCTTAACAAATACCATAATTAGTACAGTGCTCAGCACACAGTAAGTGCTCCATAAATCATCGCCGGCTGATATACTGTGCAGTTGGGCTGTGAAATAAAAGTACATCACATTTCCCGTCTAGAAGGAATTTATACAAATTACTGTAATATCCAAGTCTGTGTATCCCCGGTAGGAGCCATCTCGAGTCTAAACGGGAACAGAAACAAAGTCTAATTTTGGGGAAAGGTGATAGCTTGTCAAGTGACGATTCCCGTGTAAATGGGATAGGGCAAGAGGGTTTTCCGACATTGAGAAGGGTATCTGTCCCTCAGGAGAAATTCTAACTAATGTAAATTTTATTTCCTCTATTTACATTCAGCACCTGGAAAAGAGTTGGTCTTTTTCTTTGTTAGTTTCTTATTCTCAAATAACTGAAATTCCAGTGGGGAAGTTCAGGTAAATAATATTCCCCTTCAAAATCTCGATTATCCAGTTCAGCTTTTATTATCTGCATAAGAAGTTGACGTTCCATGAGCCCGCTGACCTTTACTTTCTTGAAAAACAGAACAACTGGATTCAGCCAATTAAACAAATATTCCGAAAATGTCAAATGAAGTTAAGGGTGGGGGTTGAGGGGAGGGAAAATCCATAAAGAATATGTTTTACACTAGGTTTTGTTAACTAAGCACATCAAGGGCTAGCTCTTGGACAGAAGAAATTCAAATCACATACTATTTCTAAATCTCAAAGTTATCTTAGAACAAAAATGCATGAGAATACAATTTTCTTTATTAAAAATAATTTACAACATCGGTAACATTATATGCACAATCGTCATCAATTGGACTTTGCCTCAAGATATATTTCTATACAATACTTAACATTGTTAAACTTAAGTGTTATACTGTTTTGCTGACTAAACAGTAGACAATGATTCGCAGTTAAATGCTATTAATATATACATGATACTTGTCACATACTAGGTGTGTAAAATTTATAGAAACATCAACACCAACACAGTTTGGGGAAGAAACACTTAGAAATGCTAAATAAAAATCCCCCCCCCCCCCCGCCCCGGGCAAAATCAAACCGAGAAATAAATTCTAAGAAAAGGTCAGCGTCCTCCTTCCGGCTCTTTTACTCAAAAGTAAAACAAAAAGTCATCCTTTAATGGGATCGCACCAATATGGTGGTCAACCTTGATTCCTCCCCCTGTTCCACCAATGTATCTCTAGGAGAATGGACGTAATGCTGCCTGTGCATTCAAGAAACACGACAGTGGGGTTAGGGACTTGCTTTTTTTCATTTCCCCAGTTATTTCTTCACTCGAGGGGGAGGCAAATGGCTGCTGCACTGGAACTGCTTCTCTGAATTAAAAAGGGAGCAGTGTTTCACTCTTGGATCTCACAGGTGGCCAGAGACAGCACGATAGACGTAAATTTACCAATCAAAATGCTGTGCTGTGCTGGGGATATTCAAGCGGTTTTATTTCCCTACTTTTAAAATGAAGGAGCTGCAGAACTAAAAGGGTCCTGCAATTGGCACGCTACCAAAACACAAGCTTCCGCTGCGTGGCCTTTTAAGTCACCCATCGATCTAAATGGTGATTGTTTTTCCTGTGCCTAGAAATCGTTCTTTTCTTTTGTATTTTTTTGAGGTCAAAGTGCATGAGGGGGTACTCTGCTCTAAGAAACGGTGACAGCAAACGGGAGATGATGAATTTAAACCCCTGTTAGTGTTCACCACAGGTGGTCAGAGCTTAACTATGACTTCACAGTGAAACATCGTTGGACTGCCCCGAGAATACAAACTAACTTTCTGTTCTCTTTAAATAGTCACTTAGGGAATAAAAACTGAAAAAGGGTTTTGTAATTAATATGAACTATTCAACAATACTTTAACTACATATTAAAGGTAAGTTAAGAACTTTTATCAGCTTCATCGATGGCCCAGAGATTGCAGCAAAGCCTCAAACTGGAAAAGATTTCCCATGCAGACTGGATTTTCTGAAGGTAAGCAATTTCTTCTGACACATGGACGGAAAGATAGGCTGTTAAATTTAATGGTCAGGCTGAGGCGACTCCGAACGTCACCTGCGTTTATCCGGAAGGAGAATACTTGCACAGAAACAAAGGTGTGAACATTCTGAAGGGTCAAGGCAACAACTCTGAAGATGATTAAAAATGATTCTTTTTAAAAAAGGATTTTCTAAGAGACAAAGTTTAGATGAAATCCAGTGAACCTCGTTGCCCAAATAGATGTTGGTGTTGTAATTTATTTTTAGATAATTCCGCCGGTACGAGCGATGTTGACATACTGTGGGCTGTTAGTTTCAGTTCAGTGAAACCATTCCCAACATAAATAGTTGGCAGTCTTCAAATTTTAATGCTCAGTGTTTCAAAGGTGAATCACACCACATTAAGTTCAAATTGCATTTTTAAAACTGAAGTTGGTTTAGTAATTCATGACAACGGCACTCACCACCAGTGGCTTAAAGGTGGCCAAACTTTAGTTGGGAAGGCAGTCAACTAGGTGAGCAGGTATTACACACTTTTAAGAAAGCATTAAATTCGATGACAGCAGTAGATACAGTTCTCCTATAGCAGCCAGCTTTGTGTAACAGTGATAATAATGATAATAATTATGGTACTTGTTAAGCACTTACTATGTGCCAAGCCCTTTTCTAAGCGCTGGGGAAGACACAAGTCAATCAGGTTGGACACAGTCCCTGTCCCACACGGGGCTCACACTCTTAATCCCCATTTTACAGATGAGGTAACTGAGGCCCAGAGCAGTGACTAACCCAAGGCCACACAGCAGACATGTGGCCGAGCCAGGATTAGAACCCAGGTCCTTCTGACTCCCAGGCTCTATCCACTAGGCCACGCTGCTTCTCCAAGATTAACACTCTGACACCTCAATGAATGCTTAGCCAGAGTAAGGAATGGAGGACTCTCTAAAGAAGAGGAAAGTACTATAAATAATTCAAAGGCAACCAAAACTAAAACCAGGAAAAAGCACAGAGGGATTGCGCCAGGCGTTATATGCAAAATGGAGGTTAAGTACTTGCTAAAATTATTAAACGCCACGTCAGAAAGGTGGGAGGAGATGACAAATCATCCTCTGATAAAGGAAAAGTTTTCACATTTTAGTTCTTTAGCAACACTAGAAAGCCTATGGCATTTTCTTCATCCGATAACACCTCGTTAGAACGGGATCCAACTGGCTGGTGCAGCTGCGGCCATAGCACAGTGGTTCACGTTGGATCCTCAGCCTTTTCTTCCTGTTTGGGAAGGGTGAGGTGGTGGTTTTTCCTCAGTTGTACCCCTACCTTCCCGATTCCCTGTCAACACCTCTTCTTCCTCCTACCCTCTGCCTGCTCTGACTGGATCCTGAGAGATCTGGGATCCTGCTCCGACTGCTCCCCTTGCAGAAACGAATACCAATCCCCCAAATGTCGTCAGGGAACCTGTCTGACTCAGTGACCCTTAAAAGCAACATCTGCTTGGAAATCGCCGCGATGCACACGGAAGGTAACTGCCCAGCTGCACGTACTCTAATAGGATGATATTCAAGCTTTGCCTAATTGCAGGTAGAGTGAACAAACTGTTGGGAACGGAATAGCTGCTTTAAATACGACCACAGCGGAAGAGTCCGAATCCGTCTTCTCTTTACAGGTGTTTCCCCCACTCAATACAAGTCCCACTGTGGTTTCATACCATCCTTCACGGACATGAGCAGCTTTGGGTTTGATCGGGCTGAATATTGTGGTAGCAGGGCTTGTATGAGTCTCTATGAGCCAAATTCTTTGCATATTCCTTGCTGAGGGAAGCCCTGGCCTTCATCATGAACAGAAAAAGAAAAATCGCACGTCACATCAATTTTGGCTACTTCCGGTCTAATTAAAACCCAAAAGTCTGTTTTCCAGCTTTCTGAATCGAGAGAGTCACGCTTGCTTCTCCTAATACAAATCAGCGACCTTTAAAACCAACATACAGCGGTGTACAGTTTTATGGGGCAAAAATAAACAAAAACAACTGCAAGAGGGTTAGTACAGAATAATTTTCACAATTTTGGTTCAAATTCTGCCTTGTTTATTTACAAAGTGATCTGATAAAATATCCCCCCCCCCCAATACTTACAACTCTCTTCCACAACACACTTACGCTTTTAGCAATGTTAATAGCACCAGTCGTATAGTATTTAAAATCAAGAAGGTTCTTGTTGCAGTCACTACGATGATTCACAATCATTTACATCCATGGATAAAAATAACTGAGAGCACTGGAATTGTTTGCCGTTCCATGGTACTGATTCCTGGGTCCACACAAGGCATTTGCAGAGTAACCAGTTACGAAAGGTATCTAGTAGTCAGTGGATACTATGAAAATCTTCGAGTCACATAGTTTAATATTCCACCATGTTTAAATAATGTTATTTCCACATCATTTTCAAATGAAGCGATCACGCTGAATACTTTTCCAGTGCTTGTCTTAAAAATAAACAAACAAAAACAAAACAATTATTTCACTCTGCCAGACAGTTCGGGGGTAAGGATTAATCACATTACCTGGTTTCTCCAAATCCAACCTGTATTTTCCTTCCGATTACTTACCTACACCACTCCTTCCCTACTCTCCCCTTCCTTTTTCCTTCTACCTACACAATTCAAAACTTGCCTGTACTTGCTCTGCCTGGCTTTTTTTTTTCTGTTTTAGGAGTATTTAGCTTTTCTCAAATTGTCTTTGTTCAATATTCTTTTATCTATACGTATATATTAATGTCACCAGCATTAACATATAATCTCTGGAAAGGTAGGGACTATGACTGCATAATTTGGCTCACCATTAGTGTAGCCATCATAGTAATAATAATATTTAAGTGCTTACTATGTGTTAGGAACTGTACTAAGAGCCAGGTACCCTATCAAGTCAAGAAGCAGTGCGGTCAAACGGGAAGAGCAGGGACCTGGGAGTCAGAAGACCTGGATTCTAATCCTGCCTCTGTCGATTGCTTTCAGTGTGACCTTGGGCAAGTCATTTATCTTCTCTGTGCCTCAGGTTCTTCAACTGTAAAATGGGGATTAATTCCAGCTCCCTTCTATAGACTGTGAGCTTTGTGTGAGACAGACTGTATCCAACATGATAAACTTGTGTCTACACCAGTACTAAGAACAGTGCTCAACGTACAGTCAGTGCATAACAGATACCAAAAAAGGAAAAAAATAGTCCAATTTTGCCCCTCTGAAGAGGTAGGTCCCAACCCAATACTTGCAGGTGCAAAATGTCATTTGGGAACATGTTCAGGGATAGATATGCTGTGACACAACTCTGCTATTAGAGCAGGAGCAATTTTCTCTGTTCCTCTGTGACATCTCCATGTGGCTTAAATGAAAAACATGACAGGAGGGAGAGGAGCGAGGAGGGGGAAATGCAACTAGCCGCCACCAAGGAAATGATTTTCCACTGACGGCACACACCTGCTCTAAAAGAACAACCGAGGCTGACTTTCTCTTGGGACCTCCCAGGGGCGTGTTGCTGTGTCCTCCAAACGCTCGCGTGAGTCTAGTTTCTTACTGACAGTTGAGAGATAATGACGGATTTGCAGCCAGAACTAAGTGGTTTAAATTTCTGGCTCTGCGCCTGACTTTCGGGAGCCAAGACTACCCAAACGGGGATCCCACCACAGATGAGTGAGCAAAACCAGGTGAGATTTTTACAGGCCATCTCAGAATGAGCTCTGAATTTACCAAAACAAGCCTCTATTTAATTTATTCTGGTGAACTCTAAATTAATTCAGCAGCTGCGCTTCAACTGCCTCGGAGAAGTGAGACGGCACTATGGGCAAGTCCCACGGTAGCTGAGAGCTGACAGAACTCTGTTTCACTGTGGGGTTGGGAGGGACAGCTTAACTGGTTAAAGACTGTGCTTTCCCAAATGTGCATTGTAGCATCCATATGACTGTAGAAACCCTGCAAAGACTGGGGGCCCTTTCATCTTCAATTTCCACAAGAACACACGCACAAGCTCAGACATGTGCAGTGCAGTCAAAACAGTTCGTACCTCCTTCCCAGCATATGTGGACCTCTGGTGGGTACAGGGAAATGGGTGGTGGGAGAATTTGATGGCAAACCAAGAATACAGAAAGTTATTGCCCTTGCAATGGAATCGCACCCTTTTTTCACCCCTCCCTCAACCCCACAACACTTAGGTACGTACCTGTAATTTATTTATTTTATATTAATGCTTGTATCCCCCTCAAGATTGTAAGTTCATTATAGGCAGGGAACGTGTCTACCAGCTCTGTTATACTGTACTCTCCCAAGTGCTTAATACAGTCTTCTGTACACAGTAAGTGCTCAGTAAATACCATTGACTGATCATTAAAAGCACCCAGTATAGTGAAAGCAAACAGCTAGAAAGAAATTTCACTAGGTCCCCATTACGAAGTAGCTCATATTCCAGAAGCTAGAAAAACTTCACCTCCTTAGGGCTCCCAATGTTTTTTTTTAAGGTTTTGGGGTTTTTTGGGGGATGGGAGGGAATAAGAGGAAGTGTAAGGGAAGGGGAGGAAAAAAGATAATTTGGGAGTTGTAGGAAGTTGGGGAGGCTAGGGGGAAAAGAAGTGTTTTTAAAAAAAAGCTCCTTTCTCCAGCACCTTCCATGTGGCACAAGCAGCAATACATCCTTCTTCTTAATCGCTCCTGATGCCAGGGACTTCCTTTTTTTTTTTTTATGGTATTTGTTAAGCATTTGTGTGTCAGGCACTTTTCTCAATACTCGATACAAGCTAATCAGCCCAGATACAATCCTTGTCCCACATGATTCTCGCAGTCTAACTAGAAGGAAGAACAGGTATTGAGACCCCACTTTGCAGTTGAGGAAACTGAGGCCCAGAGAAGTGAAGTGAATTTCCCACACAGAGGGCCAGTGGCAGAGCCGAGATCAGAACCCAGGTCTTCTGGCTCCCAGGCCCGTGCTCCATGCTCTATCAACTAGGCCACATTAGTTTCCTCCACTTTGCCTAGCATTTAGTTACTTTAACTCCTGCAACGTGGAAGAGGGAGACAGTATACACCACAAGAAATGCTTCTGGGTCCTGGCTAAGTGTTATGGCCTCTGCATTTCCCGCCAGGCATGTGGAATCACCAGCACTGCAGGAGAAATCCTGGCCACTGGTAAGGCAGGTGGGATGGGATGAACAGTGGAACCCTCTCAGGGCCCTTTCCTGAAGTTTTCTGGATCCTTTAATTCTGAGTTACAAGTGGCATCTCACTATACAAAATAAAATACATACAAACAACCACACCTCCCTCAGCCTCACCTTCTTAGTAAATGTAAAATGTCTTCTTTGGGGGATGCAACTGAAAGCATCCCAACTTTGTGTCTCTCCCCACTTCAGTCTATACTTCACTCTGCTGCCCAGATCGTCTTTCTACAGAAACACTCCGGGCATGTCACCCCTCTGCCTCAAAAATCTCCAGTGGTTGCCTATCAACCTTTGTAGGAAGCAAAACCTCCTCACTCTTGGCTTCAAAGCTGTGCATCACCTGGCCCCCTCCTGCCTCACCTCCCTTCTTTCTTTCTACAGCCCAGCCCCCACACTCCGCTCCTCTGCCGTGCCAACCTCCTCACTGTGCCTCGTTCTCGCCTGTCCCGTCGTCGACCCCTGGCCCGCATCCTACCGCTGTTCTGGAATGCCGTCCCTCCTCACATCTGCCAAACTAGCTCTCTTCCCCCCATTCAAAGCCCTGAGAGCTCACCTCCTCCAGGAGGCCTTCCCAGACTGATCCCCCCCTTTTCCTCTGCTCCTCTTCCCCTCCCCATCGCCCCTACTCCCTCCCTCTGCTCTACCCCCTTCCCTGCCCCACAGCACCAGCGTATATTTGTACATATTTATCATTCTATTTATTTTATTAATGATGTGTGTATATCTGTAATTCTATTTATCTATTTTGAAGCTAATGATGCCTGTCTACTTGTTTTGTTGTCTATCTCCCCCTTCTAGACTTTGAGCCCGTTGCTGGGTAGGGATTGACTCTATCTGTGGCCAAACTGTACATTCCAAGCGCTCGATAGTGCTCTTCACACAATAAGCGCTCAATAAATACGACTGAACGAACTGAGTGACTGAATTAATAGACAAATAAAACAATGAATTCCATGTCATTCTCGATACTTAAGAGAAAGGGAGTCTAAGATTTCATTTGCTAAACAGTACATTTAGCAGGGATTTTCCTTTCTTAAAATAAATCTCAACTTTCTTTAGCGGTGGAGCTTAGAACTTACACATTCAGAAATAAAAGAAATTCAGGTCTACCTTTATAGTAAATGTAATTCCTGGAAATAGATCTTCAGGAAATGTTAGTGAAAACTGCTCTTTCCCAGTGAGGCCCAGAGAATCTGCGTTTTCTCCTGGAAGGAACTGAAGTGGAGCTATGCCAATACCAATCAAGTGATCTTTATGAATTTTTTCATAACTTTCAGCTACAACAGCTTTCACACCCTGGAAGAAACAAAATTTTCATTTCCCACAAACATTAATAACAGAAAAAATTACTTCATTTTATCTGAAGAGTAATAATTCCCAAGCTTCTCAATCTCTGAACAACCCATGTTCAAGAAGTCTCAATTTCCCTATTTGTAAAATGGTAATTCTAACTTTTGGTTTAGAATTGCTACAAAGAATAAGTACACAATCCACTATGTTATATAAATGGACTAAATGAAAGAACAGGGAACTGTGTTTAATAACATAAGTACCAAGTAAAAATAACTTGACCCTCCAAGTGTTGGTCCGTTATCTTTAGAGTAAAAAAAAGAAAAAATAAATTAATTATCTATAGTTCTTGCCTTCCCTCTTCCAGAAGGACACGCGGGAATCCAATATTGAACCAATTATTTTCAATGCAAATCTTGGACCCACTTTACATATTGATAATTATCAAAATAAATCAAATTCAGATTCTAAAAAAACAAAAAACAAACCCCAAATAGTTATATTTAAGAAACCAAAGATGGTACGACTGTTCACACCTAAATGAGTGCACAGCTAATATTAGGCAGATAGGAAATCAGAAATTACCCTACCAGCAAATATGGTCCTTTGGCAGCCCAATCTCTTGAATTTCCTGATCCATATTTTTTTCCTGCTAAAATGATCAGCGGGATACCTTCCTTCTGGTACAACTCCGCTGCTTCAAACACATCTAACTGCAGATTTAAAAAGGAAAAGAAATCTTTAGAGCCAGTTCTGATTCACAGTCAGCAACATTATTTAAATTGAACACAGATCCTCACCGTTTGTCCCGATGGAAAGTGAATTGTTTTGGGAGCTGGTTTTCCAATGAACTTATTGAAAAGCTTGATATTGGCAAAGGTGCCTCTTGTCATTACAGCGTCATTTCCTCTTCGGGCTCCGTAAGAATTGAATTCACGAGGAGTGAGGCTACAAAATCAATTGTAAACCCATTAAGACAGTGTCGATCACACGTTTTTAGCGAGGAGGAGGGCATGGTAAGGGGTGCAATGACAATTTAATATTATTAAGATTATGTAATTTACTTTTTGGCGACATTTTACTGCCAATACCTCAATGTTAAAGTTACACATTGGAAGTTGTAAAAAAGGCTAGAGAAATGCCCACTCAAACCCTGTCAGTAGAGTAGGTTCTAATCACTACGTTGGAAGTTGAAAGAAAAAAGTGACCACTAAGAAGGCAAATGAAATCTTCATTCCAAATTTTAAAATCCCCAGGATATGCCTTTGTTAAATTAAGTTTGCACTAAAAACATTATAAGTCGCAAGCAGCAGAAAACCATCTTGGATTCTGAGCCAACCAAATACGTCCTCTCCTAAACTCTCTAATTTTGAACCACGACCCCTAGGAATAAGATTCTG
The DNA here is from genome assembly GCF_004115215.2 of Ornithorhynchus anatinus. Taxonomy (NCBI): domain Eukaryota; kingdom Metazoa; phylum Chordata; class Mammalia; order Monotremata; family Ornithorhynchidae; genus Ornithorhynchus; species Ornithorhynchus anatinus. Next base: position 10,735,833 of record NC_041732.1, on the reverse strand, counting down.
TGTATCTGGGTTAATGGTGTGCTAGGGCATAAGCAGCAGATTTAATTCTGGAGAGGTCAAATCTAATTACTCGACCAAACAGGATATTAAGAAAGCTCAAACTTTTTCATTATGTTTTATTTAGACAAAAGGACCTCCACTTAAGGGGGCAGTGATGACTTAAATAGCTAGGGGCACAAACTACTTTGAGTGGTTTACATATACTTAGATTACATACAATATGCTTTCTTAAACAACGGATCATCGCAAATACCAATCGTTAACTGGGAAATTCTGTCTGAAGGCATTTAACTTGTCAGAAAAAGACAGTGGGGTCAACATTAAAATACATACCCTCTGTTTGTCAGATACCTAGCAGCCGCACTACTCCTAGCAATGCTTCCAGCAGGAGATATATGATCTGTAGTGACAGAATCTCCCAAATACAGCAAGACATGGGCCTTTTCAATAGGTTCCAGCACCGCTGGTTCTTTGGCCTTTAAGAAAAGTGAAAGATACTCATTTTCCAACCAGAATCTTTAGTTTTAAAGTTATTATGCAAGCACTTGTTAAATGGCAATTTGAGTAGCGATCTGGATAGCATTAATGACGGGAAACATTTATTTTATCCATCAGAGCGAAACAAATGGTATAGTACTCTCCTGAGCGCTTAGAACAGTACTTTGCACACAGTGAGCGCTCACTAAATACGACAATGAATTACTTACCACCACCAATATGAACACCAGCTAGAGAAACAAACAGGAATGGGCTATATAAGCTTATTTACACATTACCTCTTAGTCTGGGCAGATCACTAACAAAATTTACTTATAATGCAATACTTACAAGTTTATCAAAAAAAGATGGGCATCTGATATAAGTAGATTTAGAATCCCAGGGAAACAAGACTGATTCTGGTGCCTCTAAGGAATTCCATCGTTTATTGCCTTTCTGTGGAGATAAATAATGCCAACAGTTATTACATGAGAAGTTTAGGGAAAGCTAACGTTCAAATACAATCCTAGAATTCTGAATGTTGAGGGCTTCATAGCCTATTCATAACTTGAGATCCATGCAACAATCTGCTTCTCCAGTGCAGTCACCAACCCAGGTCATCGCTACAAGAGGCTGAAAACAGAAATCTTCATACTCATCCAAACTCTGTCATCTCCTGCTCAACGACAGCACTTTTCCTCCCTCCGATTCTCATGTCTAAAGGCCCCATCAAACGTTTGAGAGTTTTCACTCCTGAATTCTCCAGGGCCCCACGCTCTCCCACTGCTCACCCCGATGACTCTGTTGATCAATCTGAAGCCATAAGGCATGAGTTCCCCAACCAGCTCCCTCCTACGCCCAAATCAACCCATTCTCATCCATCTCAGCCATCTCTCAAAAGGGAATCTCCATCTTATTTCCAAACCAACTCCCTCCCTCTGCGCCTTACTCCATCCCTTCTCACCTAAAAGCACTTGTGTCCATCCTCCTTCCCTCTCTGACTGCTCATCTTCCACTGCTCCCTCTGATCTCTGCAACCTACAATCCTTGCCACCTATTGTTCCATCTCCCTCTTCCCTGTGTCAAACACACTGAATGGGTTGTATACACCTGCTGACTTCACTTCCTCTCCAACGACCTCCCTAAAAACTGGTTTCCATCCCCTTCATTTCAGAGTGAAGTGAGAAGCAACGTGGCCTAGTGGATACAGCGTGAACCAGGGAGACATTCATTCAGTCAATCGTATCTATTAATTGCTTACGGTGTGCAAAGCACTGTACGATGTGCTTGGGAAAATATAACAAGACGCATTCCCCGCCCACAATGAGCTTGCAGTCTACACGGTCGGAAAGACCTGGGTCTTCAACCCGGCCACTTGTCTGCTGTTGGTTTTTCTGACACAGCTCTCTCCTGGTTCTTCCCTTCTCCGGCAGTCTTTCTTTGTCTTTATCTGCTTCTCCCCCTGCCCCCCATCATCAATCTGTGGGTGTCCCCCTAAGACTTTCTTCCGGGTCCTTTTCTATTCTCAATACCACCTCTTCCAAAACTACCTCACTAGCCCTACCTTCTCTATGAAGCAGAATGGTCCAGTGGAAAGAGCACAGACCTAGGAGTTAGGAGATCTGGGTTATAATCCTAGTTCTGCCACTTGTCTATAGGACCTTGGGTAAGTCACAATCTCTGTGCCTCAGTTTCCTCATCTGTAAAACGGAGGTTAAATACCTGTTCTCCCTCCAATTTCAGTGGGGAGGGACAGAAACTGAGCATGCCCTCATTATCTTGTATCTACCCCAGTACTTAGTAACAATAATAATTATGGTATTTGTTAAGCACTTCCTATGTGCCAAGCACTGTTCTAAGCACTGGGGTGGATACAAGGTAATCAGATTGTCCCATGTGGGGCTCACAGTCTTAAGCTCCATTTTACAGATGAGGTAACTGAGGCACAGAGAAGTAAAATGACTTGCCCAGGCCACACAGCAGAGAAGTGGCAGAACAGTTAGAACCCACATCCTGAGTCGGTACACTGCTTGACATTCAGCAAGGACTTAAATACTATTATTATTATTCCTACTGTTCTCCGCAATCTCTGCCTCCAGGATATCTTTGCCTGGTTATCCCTTCAGCACCGCCAGCTCACTAAATCTAAAACTAAACTCATCACCCTCCATAAATCCTCTCTTCCATTTCACCATCCTAAATGACACCACCAGCTTTCTCCCTGTCTCTCAAACTGGCAACTTTGGCATTTCCTTAACTCCTTCCTCCCTCTCAACATTCCCCCCCATCCAGTCAGTCGACAAATCCGGTCAATCCTTCCTCCACTACATTTCCAAGATAGGTACCTTTCCCTCTATCCACACGGTCAACTAACCGACCAAGGCAACTGTCTTACCTAGGCCTGATCTTCCTGCTTCCAGTCCCTCCCCTCTCCAGCCTAAAGAACACTCTTTTCTCGATCACTTTCCTAAAACTAGCACTGCTCTCTCCCCTTAACCTGGAATTTTACCTGTTCGCCTCATTAAGCACACACTCTTTACTACTGACTTTAATAATAATAAAAATGATGATGGTATTTGTTAAGCGCTTACTATGTGTCAAGCACTGTTCTAAAGTGCTGGGGTAGGTACAAAGTTTTCAGGTTGTCCCACATGGGGCTCAGTCGTAACCCCCATTTTACAGATGAAGTAACTGAGGCACAGCGAAGTGACTTGCCCAAAGTCACATAGCAGACAAGTGGCGGAGCCAGGATTAGAACCCACAACTTCTGACTCCCAAGCCTGTGCTCTTTCCACTAAGCCACTCATTCATTTATTCAAAACTATTTATTGAGTGCTTACTATGTGCGGAGCACTGTACTAAGCGCTTGGAATGTACAAAGTCATGCTGCTTCTCTGATACACTTTAATGCGCTTACTCAGCTCTCCCTTCTACTTATCATCCATGGTTTTCTCTCACTACAGAGATTTCTTCCCCAATAGGAATATTTCACCATTAGAAGTTGCTCATTCAAAATGTCAATTTTTTTTTAATCCACTAAGAAATTAAAGTTTGACTGTACTTGTAAAAATCAGGAAACAGAAAATTAAGACAAATATTAAACTATAAAATTTAATTCAAATACCTCTATTTTTTCTTTCAATTCCTTAAACATAGAAGATATAACATGCATCTCTTCCACTTGATGAAGTTCTTCTCGATCAGGCCAAACGTCACGTAGATAGATGTCTTTCCCGCTAGAATTAGTACCTAAGTTATGGATTTTAACATTAAACTCAGTGTAAGGGGAAAAAACCATTTACAGTTCTTAACAACAGAATTTCAACAGAATCCTCCAGATATAAAAATGGAAAAGGCTGTTTAAAAATTTAGCCAGAAGGAGAAAGAAAACATGCAATTTCTGATATTACCAAAGACATATTTTTCATTAATAAAACCAAATTAACGATCCACTTCATTGATTGCATTTTAATTTTGGAAAAAAGCAAGCCATAAGAAATAAAATTTACCTAGAGGCTCTGTCAGGAAGTCTATGTTAACTGTGCCTGCTATGGCATAAGCCACTACAAGAGGAGGTGAGGCAAGGTAGTTGGCACGGACGCAGTCACAAAGACGACCTTCAAAATTTTTGTTTCCAGACAAAACCCCACAAGCAATTAAATCACCCTGAAAAAATACAAAAAATAATAAAGGTATAATTTGCGAAGACACCAACCTGCATAGATTCAATCCAAATGTATAACAGTGGATGAAAAAAAAACCCACCCAAATTACGGCATACGTTTTTACTCTAGCTGCTTAAGAACTTGCCTTGGGCTGCACAGAGAAGTTGTACTGTGATTTAATTTTTAAATGGAGAAAATTATACCATTAATCCGGGTATATTATTCCACAAGACCTTCTAAGGCAGAGTGAGCAGGTTGTAGCCCCTTCTCTTTAAAGATGGGAAATTAAAGCTCCCTTATTCATCCCCACTCCCAGCCCCACAGCACTTATTTGAACTTATTTATTTATATCTGTCTTCCTCTCTAGACTGTATGCTTGTTGTGGGCAGGGAATGTGTCTGTTTACTGTTATACGATACTCTCCCAAACGCTTAATACAATGCTGTGCACGCTGTAAGCGCTCAATATACACGATTGAATGAATAAAGCAAGAGAGATTGAATAGCCTACAGTGTAACAACAAATCACTGGAAACCAATGAAAAAAGTAGCAAGGTTCACATAGTATAATCGGAAATTAACATTTACTTCACATAAACTAGTGATCACTCTTTCATTGTTTCCTAGTAGCTTCGAGTAGCATAGAAGTGCTGGAAGATTCTTTCAAGAATATGTGATTACATTATGTAATAGCCCATTTAACAATCAGTCATTATGCCATCAAGAAAAGAAGTTTTCATATCCCCATCATGCTGATGCATTCATTTTACCTGTTTTATTGCATTGAGAACTGCTTCCGGTAAGGGAGCTGTATTTCCAACACAGGTTGAACACCCATAGCCAACTACTTCAAATCTGAAAACATACAAAAGAACACCCTGAAATAATAGTAAAGAAAGTTTCCAAAATTTTGAAATCTATTTTAATATAAATTGGACAGGCCACACGAGAGTAAAGTCATATCAATTTAATTCTCTTCTTTTACCTATTAATACTCAAAGGCCAATGGAGGGGGAAAAAAAGGCTTTATATCCACATTAGATCCTGTCTTGGGCCAACATTCTGGAATTCAGTTTGGCTCCAGTTCAGGGAATGAGAGAAGTAACCCCCTCTTGCCCGACAAGACATCTTGCCTGGGTCTAACAATTTCCTAGGCAGGCAGGAGGGAAGAAAGTGAAGAAAGAGAGGATAATAATAATACTAATGACACTTGTTAAGCACTCACTATGTTCCAAGCACTGTTCTAAGCACTGGGATAGATAAAAGGTAATCAGGTTGTCTGTCCCTTGTGGGGTTCACGGTCTTAATCCCCATTTTACAGATGCAGTAACTGAGGCACGGAGAAGTGAAGTGACTTGTCCAAGGTCACACAGCAGACAAGTGGAATTAGAACCCATGTCCTCTCTCAAGCCCATGCTCTTGCCACTAGAACATGCGTATAGGGTAGTGCCCGCCCAGTTAAACCTGTGATCTGAAGTCTAAATGTGGACAGATGAACTTTGGCAGATATGTACCCCACTGCCTAAACAAGGTGGTGCTTCAACGATTATATTTCCTGGATGCCAGGATCCCTTCTGGCCCTATCTGGCCAGTGGGTGGTAAGAGATGGCGAAAATGAAGGGGAAGGGAATGGGACCTTTCCCCTCTCAGCCCACTTTTCTGAAACTCATGGGGCAACATCCAAATGAGGCAGTTATGGGACAGATTCACCTAACCGTTTGTCTATTTATGCAGTGCCTACCGCAGGTTTATTTAGGGAATTTTTAGGCTGAAATAACATAAGAACGTTATTCTCCTCTACTTTAAATTTACAAAAAAAAATGGATGAACAAACTCAGGTGACTGCCCTTCATTCTTAATAGGTTAAACTTGGAAACAGCCAGGAGCTGAATGCCAGCACAGCAAAACTGAACAGTAAGGTCAATTCCTTGGTTGCACTTTCTAGATTACTATTTTATAGAAAACAAAAGAGGCTCTTATTTACTCCGAACACCAAAAGACAGCTAGCTGATTTATTCTAAGAGACAGCTGTGCTTAAATAGACACAAAAGGCCTATTAACAATAACTGGTATTTAAAGTGCTTTCTCTGCCAAGTACTGTACTAAGCCCTGGGGGTAGATACAAAATAATCTAGTTGGACACAGCCCCTGTCCCACATGGGGCTTGCAGCCTAAATTAAAAGAATAGCATTTAATTTCCATTTTACAGATGAGGAAACTGAAGTTCAGAGAAATCAAGTGATTACCCAAGGTCAGTAAGTTGGCAGTGGTAGAGCCCAGGTCTCCTGTTTCCCAGGCCTGTGGTCTTTCCACAAGGCCATAATGTCAACCCACAAGATGATAAAATAATTTTGATTTAGAGAAGAGACACAGGATTTTTGCCCAAAGGCTCTGCATGAACTAAGCGCTTAATAAATATGACTGATTGAAGTGAGTGCCAGCAAAATGGATTCTCAGGGAAACTAAATGAATTTACCACGGAAAAAGAAACTCTTACATTTACATCCTACATATCTGAAGCCAAATAATTTCCAACGCAATGCAAAATGTTAAAAAAAAAATCAACAGATTCAGGGATTAAGACATCAGCGAACCTAACAGATATTCACTTTTCTTCTATGGACTGTAAACTCACCGTGGGCCGCGATCCTGTCTACCGACTCCGTTATACTGTATTCTCCCAAGCGCTTAGTATAAAAATAGGCATTTTGTATCTACCCCCAGGGCTTAGCACAATACTTGGCAGAGAAAGCACTTTAAATACCAGTTATGGTTAATAGGCCTATTGTGTCTATTTAAGCACAACTGTCTCTTAGAAAAAATCAGCTACCTGTCTCAGTGTTCAGAGTAAATAATAGCCTCTTGTCTTCTACTTGTACATTCTTAGTAAAGCTCTGAACACAGTAAGTGCTCAAGAAATACGACTGATGGGTTCTTTCCCTTACCCCTTTAACTCTCAACGGTAACCGTCACTTACCCAAGTTTACTAAGATATGGTAATACTCCGCTTGAACTGAGGTAATGTGTAACCATTCCACTGCCAGGAGACAAGCTTGTTCTTATGTAAGGTTTAACCTGTAGCCCAGCCTCAACAGCCTTCTTGGCCAATAAACCTAGAGAAAAGCCAACAGATTCAGTGTGTGATTAAATATTTTCAAATAATACCAGCACATCTAACCAACAGAACTCTTACAAAATGTGATTATGATTGGATGGCCAATGCCCTTGCCACCCTTCCCAATCTTATATCCTTGCTTCTTTGTTGCTGTTTTATAATATTGGTTAAGCACTTACTGTGTGCCAGGGACTCTACTCAGAGCTGGGGTAGATACAAGCTAATCAGGTTGGACACGATCCATGTCCTACGTGCGGGTTACGGTCTTAATCCCCACTCTACAGATGAGGTAACTGAGGCACGGAGAAGTGAAGTGACTCGCCTAAGGTCACACAGCAGAAAAGCGGTGGAGCTGGGATTAGAGCCCAGGTCCTAACTCCTAGGCCCGTGCTCTATCCAGGACACACTCTACTTGGGCAGAGTAAAAACAAAACTACAGAGTAAGCCTCAAAAGACAACATCTCTCTTACTCAACCTGTCAGCAGATCCTGTTGGTTCTATCTTCACAATACTGCTAAAATCTGCCCTTTCGTCACCATCTAAAATGCTACTTCTTGAATCCAAGCACTCGCCTTTCCCGCCTCAACTATTACTGCATCAGCCTCCTTGCTAACCACCCTGCCTCCCGTCTCTCCCCACTTCAGTCCATATGTCATTCTGCTGACCAGATCATTTTTCTGCAAAACCGTTCAGTCCATGCTTCCCTACTCCTCAAAAACTCCAGTGGTTGCCCATCCAGCTCTGCAGCATCGGAGGAACACTCAATCACCTTACCCACTCTTACTTAATCTCATTCATTCCCTATTACTATTCTGCATGATGGTTTCATTCCTCTAGCACCTGCCTAACTGAACCTTGATAATCCACCTCACCACCGACCGCTCACCGCCCCCAGGCCACTATCGCCCTAAAATTTTCCCTGCTCCTCTCCAGCCCCTCCCTCCCTCCTCCTGCACCCTCTTGGACTCTCCCAATTTTCCCAGCAGTATCTGAAGAGATCTCCCACCTCCTCCTCCAACCGGAGGCAGAGGTAAGAAGGGATGGATCATACCTTATCAAAACACTTGCCCCCAAATTCTCCTTTCCCTGAATGTCATCTTCAACCACTCACTTTCCAATGGCTTCTTCCCGCTGCTTTCAAACATGCTCATGAATTCTCTAACCTTAAAAAACCCTCCCTTGATCCCACAACTTCCTCCAGTTATCACCCCATCTCCCCCCTACCATTCCCCTCCAAGTTCCTTAAAAGAACTGTCTACATCTGCTGTCTCCACTCTCTTCCAATTCTCTCCCTGATGCCCTCCAATCTGATTTCTGCCCGTCATTTCACGGCAACTGCCCTCTCTAAGGGTCACCAATGACCTTCATTTTGCCAAATCCAATGGCCTCTACTCCATCCTAACCCTCTTAGACCTCCCAGCTGCCTTCAGCAAGGTGGACCATCCCCTTCTCCTGGAAACATTATCTAACCTTGATTTCACTGACTCTGTCCTTTTCAGGATCTCCCCTTATTTCTCTGAATACTCCTTCTCAGGATCTTTCGCTGGCTCTTCCCCTGCCTCCTATCCACTGAGAGTGGAAGACCTTCAAAGCTCAGTCTGGGACCCCTTCTATTCTCCTTCAACCACTCCCTCGAGGAACTCATTCGCTCTCATGGCATCCTTTCACGGGTGACTCCCAAATTCACCTCTCCAGCCCTGACCTTATTCCTATTCTGCAGGCCGGCATTTCCCCCTGCCCTCAGGACACCTCTACCTGGATGTGTTGCCAACAATGCAAGCTTAACACGACCAAAACTGATCTCATCTTCCCAACCTAAACCTGTCCTGTCCATCTTTCCTACCACTATAGACAATACCGCTCCCTCCCTATCTCACAAGCCCATAATCTTGCTATTAGTGTCCTCAAGACCGTAAACTCGTTGTGGGCAGAGACCATGTCTGCCAACTCTCCTGTACTGTACTCTCTCAGGCACTCAGTAGAGTGCTCTGCACACAACCGGCACCGAATAAATACCATTAATTGATAGTGAGAAGCAGTGTGGCCCAACAGAAAGAGCACACCAGAGTCAGAAGACCTGGGTTCTAATCCAGGTTCTGCCACTTCCCTGCCTGGTGACCTCGTGCAAGTCACTTCACTTCTTTGTGCCTCACTTTCCTCATCTGCAAAATGGGAGAAAATACCTGCTCTCTCTCCCTGGAAGACTGTGAACCCCGGGGGGGGGGAGGGGGGGGCGGTGTAAGATTTATCAGATCTACCCCTGAATTTAGCCCAGTGCCTGGCACAATGATTCACAGATACCATAATTACTATTATTAATGGTCTGACAGTTAATGCTCCTCAAAAGTACAGAGTAAATTTAGACCCTGGGAGAACAGGGCTCACTATCAAAGGGAAAAGCAAAAATGGGTACAAAGAAAATGTAGGGTCTCCAGTCGCTACATACCGGCAGCAAGCATGACAGATGGATTGCAGTTATTTGTGCAACTGATTACTGCTGCAATGACAACAGATCCATGAGACAGTTTATATTCATTTCCTTCATACTGAATAGGCATGATATCGTTTTGCTTTTCAGCTGCAATCTGGAAGCCTTTAAAGCCAACCTGATAAACATTACACAAACCATTAGCCTAAACAATTCAGTTCATTTACCCTCTGCCATACAATTACTTTTTTAAAAGGTTTAGCAATTCCTAACGTGGTTGGAATTAAATGAATTCTAAATTCATCATTTCTAGGGTAACTCCCAATCACAAGGCTCAACTCACGTTTGGCAGCAGTGGAATAACATCTATAATACCTTGTAATTTAGGGAACCTCAGGGATGTCCAAAACCCAAAGAATGAAACTGGAAGAACAGACTAGGGGATATGACACTGCCATCTACAAACTGTTTTTTCTCAAAGGAGGTCTGGTGACAACAGATCTAAGGGTAAGGCCAAGACCAGGAAAAAGCCCATTCTGAGGGTGAATCTAATTTCCTGGTTCCTGACACGTCATATTAAGACAATAGTTTGCTGCATATATAAACCATTTCTATCCTTAAAATTACATGAACACATGTAGTTTGGTTCAAAAACAGAAGACTGATAAGAGCTTTACAGATTACATCCACAAAAGTTGACCTTTGAACATTTACCTTTTCATTTAAACAAGACTGAAAATCTCTCTTCATATCCGTCACAGCCACTCTGTCCTGTGGCCTCTTTGGGCCACTGACCGACGGAATTATAGAGCTCAGATTAATCTGTATAATCTGGAGGCGGGGGGGGAAAAGAGTCAGAATTTGTGAGGAGAGCACTTCTTGTCTCAAAAGCATGTACACATTCATGTGGTTAAGTATTTTTCATTAGTTGATCTAGATGATCAAATGAAGCGTGCTAAATTAGCATGTTTTCTTAAGTTTGACGATGCAATTTAAATTAGGGTTCCATTTTATTTTCACATTTAGTTAAAAGTTTTCCACACAAATTATTTCTTAGTGAGAAGCAAAACATGCCAATAAATCATATGTTCAGAAATTCCAGGGGTGATTAAAGACCTAAAAAACACTGGTTTTTGGTTTTTTTTAACTCACTCAGAGGACCAATGGAAATATCCCTGCCATTTTGGGGGGGGGGTGCATTTGCCAGGCTCTGTACTAAGTGCTGAGGCAGATACAAGGCTGTAGGGTTGGACATGGTCCCTGTTCCACGTGGGGCTCACAGTCTTAATTTCTTGTGCATATGTATTTTTACATGTTGAAGAAAAATATCCTCCTTTTATTTCCCTGAAGGCAAGATGAAAATACAGAAGAAGCAGATTTAATTTACCAATGCCAGCTGATTATGTTGTAAATCTATTTAGTTACTACAAAGATTTATTATTTTTCAATTTATACATCCCAGGTGAACTTTTAAAAAATTCTGAAAAACCTGGGTAATGTTTTTGTCAGTCTGAATACAGAAAGCGCAGCCAAGTGGACAGAGCATGGGCCTGGGAGTCAGAAGGACCTGGGTTCTAGTCCCAGCTTTGCCAACTGTCTGCTGTGTGATCCTGGGGAAATCACTTCACCTCTCTGCACCTCAACTACCTCATCTGTAAAATGGGAATTAAGACTGTGAGCCCTATGTGGGATAGGGACTGTGTCCAACCCAATTATCTTGTATCAAACCCAGCGCTCAGAAGAGTGCCTGACACAGAGTAAACTCAAATACCACAATTATTATTATGGCTTCCTGCTAAATCATCTTAGAAAAGGATAGAAGAAAAAATAACCGGTATTACACTAGCTTGGTCCTAATGAAAACTTGCCCCTGAAGATCTCTATCGTAACTCAGAAATTTTGGTAATATGGTAAATCTGTGAGTTTAGTATTGGTCTAGGTGCTATCTATAACTGCTGAAAAGCTCAATTGATGGTTTTTGTTAAGTTATTTTGCGGCGAGGCATGAGTCTTTTTGAATTCAAATAACTTCACAGCGTTTTTGGTTGGTCTTAGAAAATTAATTTTGTTGAAATTAAAGTTTAGATTCTGAAAAGAGAGCTGAAAGGACAGTGAGGGAGTTATTTTTTGCCATTTAATTCAAACTGCCCATACAAAAACAATTAAATATACTTAAAGAACTAGAGGGAAGATCAATTTTATTTGCAGGACTGAATAATAATTAGCAATCCTTATCTTCAAATAACCCACTCTAAAGTAACCACTTCACAAAAACAGGTGGTTACTTATTAAAATGAAAATTTTGAAAATACAATGCCAAAAAGTCTAACCTGAAATGTGAAAAAAAAAATTTTGGAATACCTGGGAATACTCAGGTTCTTCCGAAGAACTATCGTTATTTCTAAACAACTTCACAGCTTTAAGGTACGTTTCCACCGACTCAAGCTTAGCCTGGTCAAAACCTGAAGAAAAAAAAGCCAAGTAGTCTGTTGATAATCTTCGAAAGCACAGTAAAACTTTTGCGTTTCTCTAAGTTCTACCATTCATTTTGACAAGCACACATATTCCTCTCCCCGATTTATTGGGTGTGCTGCCTGACCACTTGGAAATCTTCTCAATTGGTAGCTGCTGCTGCCCAAGGGCGCTGGCAATAACGTGGCCCAAATACCTCCATCCTGCCTTCGGTCCGTCTGACTCCAGGGATTACGCAGTGGTCAATCCGGAGAGCAGCAGGGTAGGAGACTGGTAGAAGAATGGGCATGAGGTACGTACGTCACCTCACGCAAGGGGAGCCATAAATTCTAGCACAGCCTGTGCACAGGTTTCATTTTGTTTGGCTCTCCTGGACAGAGAGATTGCTGAACCCCGAGAGCTTACTGGATACAATGCACTGTCCTGAGAGCTGGATTTCATTACTTCTTTATTTTTTGCTTTTAATACCTATTTTTTGAACAATATTGGAAATGAGGCCCAGCAAAAAAAAAAAAAAAGGTGGGGCTATTACAAGTGAAAAGAAAAAAAAAAGGGTTTAGTAACTCATCCCCCCAATTGCATTTTAATGAACTGAAATAGGACAAGAACAGTGCTTAAGCAAGACTCAACCATTCAAATTCAAAAAAAAACTAAGTCAATAAGAGCTGTACATTCTGCAGCAACACAATAAGAGTAGTTAAACAAAATGTAGTGAGTAGAAGTTATTTTAATAAAAACAGGAGACCTTCAAGGATCTAACCCCTCATTTTGCTAACGGAAGATACCATTTCCTAAAATGTGATCCCTAGTAAAACGGAAGTAATGTGATTACACAGTAGTCAGAAAAGAAAACAAGACCAGTACAGTAATACCGGGGCCCTATTTCATCCCAGTAATCCTTTCCCTACGTTACACTGCCTCTAACTCTAAAATAAAGCAGGCCTACAAATCCAAAAATAAGTTTAGCACAGAATTTAACTTTAAATAACCACATTAGACATGCTTGAAATGGAACATAGCTACCAATTTGTTACCTTCTTACCTGTATGCTCTAAATGCTTTACTGTTACATTATCAACGGGGAAAAAGCTCAGGATAGCACCATATTCAGGACACATGTTTGCTATTGTAGTTCGGTCAGCTACGGAGAGTTGGGCTACTCCACTTCCAAAGAATTCGACAAATTTTCCCGCCACTCCTACTTGCCTGAGGTGCTAGAGTTGAGAAACACAGAAGCACAAGAGAGGTTCCACATTCATATCTGAGAAAGCAGATCAAATAGAATTCATGTATCGTATAGCCAGTTCTCAATTCTAATGAGCAAAGCAACAGCCAAAAGGCAAGCAGCCAAAAGGAGAAATAACACAACTGATTAGGTAAGAGTTGGCTATATACTAGTATAGTCGAGGTGGGCAAAACTTTGAGCCCGTTGTTGGTAAGGATTGTCTCTTTCTGTTGTCGAATTGTGCTTTCCAAGCACTTAGTACGGTGCTCTGCACACAGTAGGCGCTCAATAAATATGACTGAATGAAAAGCAACTGGAAACATTAGCCTCTCAAAAAAACAAAACATCAGATTTTGATTTCAATGACCGGCTATTTACAGATCTGTATGCTTCAAGCAGAAAAAAAAAACATATGGAGTTGGAATGTGGGTTTTATCTGACAAGTTATGGAAGAAATAGAATCCAAGTCACTGAAAACAATATTCAGTGACTATGGAAAAAAATCTACAAATAGAAAAACGAAGAGGACACCAGATACATAAAAATCTTACCATGTGCCAAGCACTGTTTTAAACACCAGGGTAGATACAAAGTAATCAGTTTGAACACAGTCCCTATCCAATACTGGATTCACACTCTTAATCCCCATTTATTACAAATGAGGTAACTGAGGCATACAGAAGGTAAGTGACTTGCCCAAGGTCACAGCACACATGTGGTGGAGACAGGATTAAAATCCAGATCTTTCTGACTCGTGCTCGTGCTGTATCCACTAAACCATGCTAAATGGATTTTTGGGAACAAGTCAGTTTTTTCAGGCTCACCCACACGCACGGATAAAACTTTACTATTTTACATCACTTTTACATCACTTCATTCATCCAATCGTATTTCCTGAACGCTTACTGTGTGCACAGCACTGTACTAAGTGCTTGGAAAGTACAATTCAGCAGCAAATAGAGACTGTCCCTACCCAACAATGGGCTCACAGTCTAGAAGGGGGGAAACAGACAACAAAAGAAAACAAGCAGAAAGGCCTCAACAGCATCAATATAAATAAATGGAATAATAGATATATACACATCATTAATAAAGTAAATAGGATAATAAATATGTGCATATACACATAACTGCTGTAGAAGGGGGTAGGGTAGAGGGAGGGAGTCGGGGCGATAGGGAGGGAATCGGGGTGATGGGAAGGGGATGAGGAGCAGAGGAAAAGGGGGGTCTTGGACTGGGAAGACTTGTTCATCCCAAGCGGATGAACTGCCGACTTGTTCATCCCAAGCGCTTAGTACAGTGCTCTGCACATAGTAAGCACTCAATAAATACTATTGAATGAATGAATGAATGAATGAATGGAAGGCCTCTTGGAGGAGGTGAGTTTTCAGTAGGGCTTTGAAGGGGGGAAGTGAGCTAGTTTGGCGGATGTGAAGAGGGAGGGCATTCTGGGCCAGAGGTAGGGTGTGGGCCAAGGGTCGACAGCGGGACAGGCAAGAACGAGGCACAGTGAGAAGGTTACGTTAAACGAATTAGCAATGCTATTCCAAAATTTCACTTATTTCTCAAATTTTGCCAGGCAAACACACACACACACACACACAAAAGTCTTTCATGAAGGTAAAATATAATTTTAAACTTACTTTTGTAATGCCAAGAACAACATCTATGGATGTAGCAAATGGACTTGATGAGCCAATTAACTCGCAACCTACCACCTCTGGCAAAGTAAATGTGACTGGCAGGCCAAGCATAACTGCTTCTGTTTCAATTCCTCCAACACCTAAAGCAGAAAGGCAACCATTTTAGCAAGAATAATTTGGGAAAACATCATTTTAAACTAAATTACCTCTGCACCATTTGAATCTGAAGCAGATGACATCTGCTTTTATCTACTTCTACTCGTAAAACATGAAGCTGCTGCTGAGAGGGAAATCTAGCCACATAAGGGCCAACCCTAAAGGTTCCTTTTATATTTCGTCCAGTTTGCCTGAAAAATGACCATCACTAAATGCTAGTCTAGATATCAGATCATTTGAAATTCAGGCAACTTCCTAGTTTATAGGGTGATGGACGGACCACTCCTGTACCACACCGAACTCAATCTGGACTTCTTGAAATAATTTCTCCAGGTCACAGCTAAGACACAGTGGAAGAGAGATGAGGCCATTTAAAGGCAGTTTTTGAGGATTTCAAAAATTCTGATTGATTCTCAGAAATGACATTTTTAGAATCTCTGCTAGTTAATCCCTTTCATTTCTGCCCCAAATTACAAGTCTCTACATCTTGTAAAGAAAACTGAAAACCATATTTTAAAATTACCAATTGGTCAGCTGTTTTTGAACTATTTGGTCTGAATATTTCTGGTACCTTAATGACTGGGCGGGGAGTGGGGAGAATAAAACCTCCAGTGGCTCACTTGCTTTCCGATGGCTCCTTCCTCTGCTCTGAAACATGTTCTCATGTCCCCTATCCTAAACGCCACCCATAACCCCACTGCACCCTTCAGTTATCAACTCATTTCCCTGTTACTCTTCCTTTCCAAAAGTCCTCAAACAAGTTGTTTACATCCACTGCTTCCTCTTCCTCTCCTCAACCCCCTGCAATCTGGCTTCTGCTCTCTCCAAATTCACCAGTGACTTCCTTCTTGCCAAATCCAATGGACTCCACTCCATCTTAATCCTCCTTAATATTTCAGGTGACTTCAACACTAAGGGCCTCACTCCTTCTTCCGGGAACACAATCAAACCCTGGTTTCACAAACTCCCAGATGCTTCGTACAAGAGCTCTGCGGACTCAGTGAGTACTCGATAAATACCACTAATACCCTCTCCCAGATTCTATGTCACTTCAAGATAGAACCTCCCCGTAAGAAGTCAAGTTAGACAATCACGTGAACTTAACCGCAGAAGTAATTTAATGACCAAAGCATAAGAACAGTACAAATGCACACAACAATCGGTTGGGCAAAACCCAGAAGAGTTAAAATTAAACATATTAGGTCACGTCTACTTACCCCAACCCAGAATTCCCAAGCCATTCACCATAGTTATGTGAGAATCTGTGCCAACTACACTGTCTGGAAAGAGGAAATCCTTTACTTCAAAAACCACTCTGGACAAGTATTCCAAGTTCACCTGATGAACCATGCCAGTTCCAGGAGGGATTACAGTCACATTCTTAAACACTTTTGAACCCCACTAGAGTAATGAAAAACACAAGAATGAATAGGTTAATTCAGCTGTGGAGAGCCTGTGATTATTTTTCATCCCATATATATCAGAACTCATATTAAGTAGCAAATCGGAATCAAATCCTGTGTTAACCTGCCAGATGTTTGAGGATACTTTCACGCAAAGGAGATGATTTTAGTCACAGGTCACTGGAACTGCCCCAGTATACCAACAGAATTTTGGTGTCAAAACCTGTGCCTGAATTACTTTTCCCAATAATCCAAAGCCTTTTCCTCTTACTTGGCGACCACCCTTTATGCTTTTTCCTTCTTTGTTATGGTATTTGTAAAGCACTTGAGAAGCAGCGTGGCTCAGTGGAAAGAGCACAGGCTTTGGAGTCAGAGGTCATGATTTCGAATCCCAGCTCTGCCACTTGTCAGCTGTGTGACTGTGGGCAAGTCACTTAATTTCTCTGTGCCTCAGTTACCTCATCTGGAAAATGGGGATTAAGACTGTGAGCCCCACGTGGGACATCCTGATTCTCCTGTGTCTACCCCAGCGCTTAGAACAGTGCTCGGCACATACTATGCGCTTAACAAATACCAACATTATTATTACTATGAACCAAGCACTTATACTAACCACAGGGATATTATCCCAGCTCTACCACTTGTCAGCTGGGTGACTGTGGGCAAGTCACTTAACTTCTCTTTGCCTCAGTTACCTCATCTGTAAAATGGGGATTAACTGTGAGCCTCATGTGGGACAACCTACCTTGTATCCACCCCAGCGCTTAGAACAGTGCTCTGCACATAGTAAGCGCTTAATAAATACCAACATTATTATTATATTAGATATTCAGATTGGTCACAATCCCTTGCCCCTCACAGGACTCAGTCTTTAATACCCATTTTACAGATGAGATAAATGAGGCCCCAGAGAAGTTTAATGACTCGCCCAAGGTCATCCAGCAGACAAGTGGTAGAGCCAGGATTAGAACCCAAGCCCTCTGATTCTCAGACCCACGCTCTTTCCACTAGGCACGCTTTTTCTTCACTCACTTCCTCTCCAGTAGGCTACAGCTACTTGCGTGTCACCTCTAAATTACAAATTCTTAAGAGGGAAGGCCACAAGAGACACATGACCCAACTTTTCTGGTTCAAGGAAACTTTTAACTTTTATCCTTAGCTACTCAAGGTGGTTCTTGAAAAACATCAGCACAATCCAACTGGCTTCTGAGCCCATCAGAAGCCATCCTGGAGAAAGCCAGTTTGCAGTGGCGGGGATGGGGGAGGAAAAAGTTGTTGATACAGGTCAGTGTGAAGGATTTCGGATTCAGACACTGTTAAGAATGCCCTGAGGATTTTTGGATTCCAACAGATAGCAGTTTTGCTCCATAAAAACCAGAGTCCTACTGAGTGCAAAGTACTATAAGAGTTCTTTTGACAGTGCAACAGAAACAAAATACATGATCAGTACTCTCCAGGAGTTTACAATCTAAAGGGTTGGAGAGACAAAAATAACTTGTTCCATACGTTCCGAAAGATGTCACTAACGTCACTGTAGAAAAACTGCAAGTGCTAATTATTTCTTAAGCAAGTATCTCCGGGCCAAACTGAGAAGTTGCATGGCCTAGTGGATACGGCATGGACCTGGGAGTCGGAGGGACCTGGGTTCAAGTGCCGGCTCCACCATGTGTCTGCTGTGTGACCTTGGGCACGCCACTTAACCTCTCTGGGCCTCAGTTACCTCATCTGCAAAATGGGGATGAAGACTGTGAGCATAGGCCTGGGAGTTGGAGGGATCTGGGCTCTAGTCCCAGCTCCACCACGTGTCTGCCGTGTGACCTTGGGCACGTCAATTAACTTCTCTGGGCCTCAGTTACCTCATCTGTAAAATGGGGATTATGACTGAGTCCCGTGTAGGACATGGACTGCGACCAACCTGATTACCCTGTATCTACCCCAGCCACTTAGAACAATGCCTGGCACAAAATAAGTGCTTAACAAATACCATTTAAACACAAACAAACAAAAAACCCCCCACCAGTCAAGCAATGTGCTAAATGATGGGGTACATAACCGGATCATACACGTCCCCAACCCACAGTCTTAAAATAGGGAGAGTAGGTATGAGGGCACTGAGGGACAAGAGAGATTAAGGGACTCATCCAAGGCCATCCAGCAGGCCACTGACAAAGAAGAGATTATATCCCATGTCTCCGGACTTTCTGCTACATGCTCATCCATCCTGGCTGCTTAGCTGCAGTGTAAAAACGTTCTAACCTTTTACAGAAATTGAATTTCAAACTCTTGAGGAATTTTTTTTTGAAGCAGCTAAAAAAAACCAACACACCCAGTTCGGCCAAAACACAAGTTTACGTTATGTATCGGGTGAGAACATTGCTAGGAAATGGGAAATGTTTCCGCAACAACATGCTAGATGGACATAGTGAATATGATAATGTGAGTTTTCTGTAATTTAAACTTGGCAAGAACATTACTCTTGTGCTATTTGCTACACAAAATAAAATTTAAGTTAAAAAAAATTAACAACTGCATTACTGGAGACTATCTCTGAATCAAGTATTTTATTTTGCAAAACGCTTCTCTGAAAAAACATCTGACGATAAAAATCCAAGTTTGATTCAAAAATGAAATCATTCCAGACATCGGAAATTTCTGAATTCTACTAATTCTCATACGAATTGTTTTTTAATCCGTACCTTAAAAAACTGAAGTCTCTCTCGATTTCTGCCAAATTCTACCTCCTGGTTTTTTAACACTGTTTCAGGCCTAGAAAGGAAAAGAATAGTTAAATCAGCTAGTAATTCTTTTACTGTTTTATAAAATCAAAGTTTTGCATCTTCGTTAACAAGCTTAAATGAATTGTGCAAATACCAAACAGAAATGATAAATGATTATAGTATTCGGTGAGCGCTGTCCGCTAAGCACTGTACTAAGTGTGGGGTACATAGAGGTTAGTCAGGTGGGACATAGTCCCTTATCCCACACGGGGCACATACTCAATCCCCATTTGACAAAGACAGCAACTAAGGTACAGAGAAGTTAAGTGACTTGCCCAAAGTGGCAGAGCCAGGGTCCTTCTGATGCCGAGACCTATGCTCTATGAGACCATGCTGCTTTGAATACGTGCAATAGGATTTCTCAAAATCAGTAAGTTTAGTTTTTCCGAGAAGGAAGAAAAGACCCAATTTCAACGACAAGCAAAAGACCGGATCAACAGGGATTGTTGTCTATGCAGGTATTGGGTAAAATCATGTTTACGTGATACTTGGGAAGGGATGGGAATCTAGCTTACTTTATTTTGCAAGATTTAGGTGAAATAACAGTAAAGGTTCGATAACAGATTTGAGTGATTTTTATTTCGCGACAAAAAGAGAGGGTAGTTACAGGCTCTTTGGGGTCGGAAGCAATTTCAACTATATCCAACCACTGAAGATCCTCCCTCCTAAACCAGTTTTGCCCTTGCATCATCAATACTGAGAGTAAGGAAGTTAAAAGACACAGCCCTGTTGTACTTTAAAAAAAAAAAAGGCTGGGGAAATAAAGCAGCAGGGTTTTTTGGGTTTTTTTTAAAACATGTATTTGTTCCAAGGCACCGAGAGTGAAATGGCATTTGCAGACATGCCTCAAGAATTCAATAATCAGCAATGACCGATCGTCCTTAAAGTGTTTCCTTTCATGGTTATTCTTTGAGATTACTGATTAAGCTTCGGGCAATGTGAGGCTGGGAAATGATTACTTTTCCACTTGCGAGCTTGTGATTCACAACTTCCTAGAATAGTGATATTTATTTATATAAACTCTCATCAACATCCTTAACCAGGCTGCCTGGGCTTTAACTGTCTTCCCTGAATCAAATGGGATCACCCCAACCAATGTTCAAGGCTTGGAGCCTGGAATGCACCTGCTTCACACCACATGGCAAATGCTCAATGTCAAAACTTTGAAGAGATTGCAGGGTAGGGCAGTGAGAAGGGGAAAGGGAGAGCGACTCTGAGAGGCTTTAAAGTTTGGGCAGCCTTAAAGTCCAGGAAGAATTTATCCTTGAAACCAAATGGAGAGAGACAACTTTGCTCCTCCACATTCGATAGGCTGCCCATCCTCTCTGAATGCTACTTACGCTTGCATTCCTCCCTTCTCTACCAGACCTTTCCCCCCAGATTTTATCTTTCTCAATTCTAGTACCCCTGGACTGGATGAGAGCAGGTAAGATTAATGTTAGAGTGTGTGAATTTTAAGGGTTAGTTTGTGTTGCAGAGTATGATTGAGAGTGCCTGTATCTATGGTATTTCTACATATGCAAGCATGGCTGAAGATGAGCGCACATCGTATCGCGCAAAGCTGAGGAGCAGCTTGGCCTAGGTGGAAAGAGCACAGGCCCGGGGGTCAGAAGACCTAGGTTCTAATCCTAGCTCTACCACGTGCAAGCTGTGAGATGTTGGGCAAGTCTTTTAACTTCTCTGTGCCTCAGTTCCCTCATCTGCAAAAATGGGGATCCAATCCTATTCTCCCTCCTATTTAGATTATGAGCCCCGTGTGGAACACAGACTATGACTGATATGATTATGTGGTATCTTCCCCACTGCTTAGAATGCTTGATATATACTATATACTAAGTGCTTAAATATCACAATTATTATTATTATGGGTGGGTAAAGAATTTTTTTTTTGAAAAAGGGATAAATTTAGGGATAGGAAAGATAATTTAATCATTTAGATAAGTAATTCCACTAGCGCTATACAATTAAATTCTAAATATCCTCCAAAAACCTTATAATTAGCATTCCCTAACTTGCATTCTTATTTCCAGTAAAATGTATTTTATCAAATGCCAGTATAATTGCTTGGATGTGGTTTTAACCCATACCATTTTGGGTGAACTTTTTCTAAGGGTAAACTGAGAATTCAACCATTCACCAATTCACTTTCAATTATTTAGCCTTTCTGCATCACATTTTCAAAGGGTTTCCAATCATTTTTATGTTTCAAATAGAGATCCGATTTGAAGTCCTGAATTTTATGATAATCTCCCTTAGCTCTCTTACCCTATTATAAAAACATTTACTGAACTATGTACATTACAACAAATTGGCTCTGAGAATGATGCAAAGCAGGGTTTTGTGCAACTGTGCAAGTTTTGCAATTTAACTCCAAAACTGAGCCAACTGAGCCAACTTCACTGCTGGGAACATGCTACTTTTCTCAGGATAACATGCCACACTCCATTAGGTTGGAAAAAATGAACGTATGCAGCATTATGATTCGGCTCCTAGATAAAAGAAATATGAATGAAATAAATCTATAACCTTAAGTCAATTCGACAATGCCATGTAAGCTCCTATCAACTCTACTGTACTCTCCCAAGTGCTTAGTACAGTGCTCTGCTCAAAGTAACTGTTCAATAAATACCAGTGACTGATTTTTGTACTGCATTTGGAAAGGAGTCCATGCATTTTGGTGATGACCTGAACATGGTCACGGATGGACGGAGAGCAAACGACCTAAACAGAATACAGAATTTTAAGAAAAGAAGAGCATATGCGGCCTCTGAATCCTGAGACCTAGCTATATGAAAGCGTTAAATTCTGTTCAATCATGAGTGAAGCTCTTATTTTGAGTCTGGTTAACAGATGTGTTGGAGGGTTTGTTAGTGCTCCTGAGGAAAGTGACTCTGCTTTAATCCTACTTCTTTAACCCTTAAAAGAGGTCAAAATCTAAGAATGATCCTTCCACTTCTCAAATGAACTATAAGTTACTATTATAAAGACCACTTTCTCCTTCAAGGGCCTTTAACAACATCGAGCCAAATAAAATGCTTCTCTTAAACAATAAAGGTTAATGGGATGAAGTGCTAGAGTGCACTTGATCAAGTGCTTCATAATCTGTATTTAAAATGTGAAGGTCCTGGCTCAAATGAAAGCTATTGGGTTTGAAAGATGATCATGTTAAGTGAACTTAAACCCCATATGCTCTGCCTGGAGGGGATCAGGCTATAGAAATGGAAGTATTAACTCCATTCAATGCTGTGCAAGGCACTCACCACAAAGAGTTATGTCAGAGGTTTTATAATCAAGCCATTTCTGGTTCTTTAAACTCTATTTAAATACTCTATGTATTGTTAAATATCTTCTGTAATTAAGAACACTTTAAAGCCAGTGATTCCCAACCTTTTCTGAACTCAAGGCACTTAATTCAAGACACGGGAAGCAGCGTGGCCTAGTGCAAAGAGCACGGGCTTGGGAGTCAGAGGACATGAGTTCTACTCTTGGCTCCTCCACTTGACTGCTGTGTGATCCTGGGCAAGTCACTCCACTTCTCTGGCTTCAGTTGCCTCATCAGTAAAATGGGGACTAAGACTGAGTCCCATTTGGGACAGGAACTGTGTCTAACCTGTTTACCTTTATCTACCCCAGTGCTTAGAATAGTGCTTGGCACATTCTAAGTGTTTAATACCATAATTATAATTATTACAATTGTTTCAATGTACTAAGTTAAAGAAATATCACTCCCTACAACCAAAACCTGTATTTGATATCTCTAGCAAATACAGTGTTTTTTGTAATATCTTCCTTTTAGGCCTGTGGGATGTTCTGGAAATCATGTTACCTTTCATGTCCAACCACGGCTCTGCTTTTTTTAGGACCTTTTCAGAGAGGGGCTCAAAATGTGAACCGCTGTATCTTAGGGAATACACTGTCATTCTAAAGTATCTTCAAATATGAATGATAACTATAGCTGCATGTATGAAAATTCAATCCTATACTTGGGGGAGGGGTTGGAGAGAAGAGTATAGCTTTTACCACTTCTTCAAGTCAAAGAAGATTTGTTCTGTTGTCAAAAACCTGAGGGATAGTTCTCGGGCTCCGCCTGCATGGATCCCCCAGTTGATCAATCAACGGTATTTACTGAGTGCTTACTATGTGCAGAGCACTGTACGAAGTGCTTGGGAGAGTACAAATTCAAGTACCATAGTTGAGGACACCATTTTAACTGGAGGTGTGGTGTTTTTTTTGCAAGCTATCTTCACTGAGCAATACTAATACGAAAGCACCATCGGAACATCATTCACTCTGTACCTGTGTAAACACACACCACTCTCTGAAATAATAATACATATGAAGACGGGTTTTAAAATTAAACCACTCAGGAAGTGAAGCAGTGTGGTCTAGTGGCAAGAGCACTTGCCTGGGAGTGGGCAGGGCAGCAGACCTAAGTTCTAATCGTGGATCTGTCACTTACCCACTGTGTGACCTTGGGCAAATCACAACTTCTCTGTGCCTCAGTTCCCTCCTCTGTAAAATGGGGTTCGATACCTGTTCTCCCTCCTAGACTGTGAGCCCCATGCTGGACCTGATTCCTTGTATCTATCTACCCCAGTGTTTAGTACATTCCCGGACATCTAACTGGCACTTAAATCCTACACTTTTAGGAAAAAATGAGAAAACGTCAAGTGAACGACAATCTGGCAGTAATAAAGAACAGTTTAAAAGTTTCATACTCAGGCACTGGTTGTAAGTGAAAGGGGCAGAGGAGAGGTGTGTTCTCAATCTGCGCAGAAAATTTTCCTGAGTTGCGGGCTGCTTCCCCAGAATCGCACGGTCCTCGGCAGGCAGCCTGGCTTCTGCAAGGGAGTTTTCGAAGCTGCACTTTAAGAGGAGAAAGCCTGGCTGCTGTCTTCGCCAGGTCACCACCTCCGGGATTGGGTGCATTCTGTATTGCGCTGGCGTTTTAAAAGGGAAACACAAACATTGACAAGGTATTACAGTTAAAACCTGGAGAAAGTTTGAGGCTAGAAGACATGAAGGTGCAAAGACAAGACAAGAGGACTTTTGAGAGAAAACCAAAGTAGACGCATGTACCTAAAAGCAACCTCTACTGGAAGACTGGCTACAATGCAAAGCTCTGACTAAACAGAAGTAGATCCATAAAAATACTACATTTTTCCATGCTGTCAATCAGTTTACACTATTCGCCGATACAATTCAATGTAGTAAAGTGAATCAGGATTAAAACTTTTTTCCCCCCCTTTAATTGCTCTTCTGAAAAATTAGAATTAACAGTTTTTAATAAGCCAATTTAAAAGTATATTCTAAGACAGCAATCTCATGTGCAAAATTATTCGACTATTTCAGGATGCACAAGGGATATGAATGCTGTGATCACAACACCTGATGAAACATGCGCCACACATTGGCTGCTATCGCTCCCCTCAAGAGAAAAGTACCATAGAA
Organism: Ornithorhynchus anatinus; assembly: GCF_004115215.2. Taxonomy (NCBI): domain Eukaryota; kingdom Metazoa; phylum Chordata; class Mammalia; order Monotremata; family Ornithorhynchidae; genus Ornithorhynchus; species Ornithorhynchus anatinus. Next base: position 10,711,023 of record NC_041732.1, on the reverse strand, counting down.
ATAGGACATACTATTTTGTTGTAAAGTCCTCAGAATTAAATATAATATACAAATAACAAAAGTTAGTTCAACAGTAATTTCTTCAAAAAATAATCTTTATCATATGAGAGTCCTTTGGAATGACTAAGATTGAATTTAAGTTCCTTAATTAGCTCGGAAACCTAACCCATTAAGAGCATTTGTGCACAACACCCATGGTTGGTAAAGTGACAGGGAAAAATCATAACTAGTTTTAGAAATAAGGTCAGCAAATTAAATACACAAACATAACTTTTCTGACAAACGTTTACTCTCCTCCTGTTCAAAACCACATTGAAGGCACACCTCCTCCAAGAGGGCTTCCTTGACTTCCTTGAAGCCCTCCTTTCCTCTTCTCCCACTCCCTTCTGCGTCACCGACTCACTCCCTTTTATTCGTCACCCCGCCAGCCCCACAATTAATATCTGTAATCAATTTAACGTCTCTCCTCCCATCTAGACGGTAAGCTCGATATGGACAGGGAATGTGTCTATTATAATTCTTATTACCGTACTCTCCTAAATACTTAATGCAGTGCTCTGCACACAGTAAGTGCTCAAAAAAATGCAAGGGACCCAAATTTACAAAAGACACAAAAAAATTACTCCCACCCCCGCCACACCAGTTTATACTTTAATAATAATAATAATGATGATGACGATGGCATTTGTTAAATGCTTACTATGTGCCAAGCACTGTTCAGAGGATGTGAATACAGCATTGGTGAAGCCTTAAAAAAAAATGAGGACAGTCTGCAACAAAACCTCATTACGATAACAGAAAACAAAGGCACCATCATGGTGGACAGGGAACATGGCTACCAACTCCGCTGTATTGTGCTCTCCCAAGCACTTAGTACAGTACTCTGCACACAGAAAGCACTCAGTAAATAGCACTGATTGATACAGAATAAAAAGTAGGGTTGCAAAACGCACCACTGTGTCTACAACAAATATCTCCCTACTTCTGAATGATTAAATCACAAGGAAGAGAAATTGGTTCCAGAGGGAAGAAATAAAACAGGTTTAGTTTTCTAAGCGAATTGCACGGTAGGGAATTAAAAAAAAAAAAAAAAGAGTTCCCAAAGGCTTCATCTGTTCCGACAAGAACTGTCCTAGAAATCAACAGACTAAAACCTTACTTTAAAATTGTGTCATACATACGCTTAGCAAACAAAAGGAAAAACAGCAAGCTTTTTGGGTACAAAAATGCAATGGACTGCTTAAATTGTGTGATTTTTAGTTCCAAGTATTCATTACTGTACTTTTTAAAAACTTTGATTCCGAGCTATTATCGAGGTTTCACCTAGAAGGTAAATTAATTAGTTGTAAATTGTTTCTTGCCAGGGAGAGCTCTTTACACAGCTAATTAAAAAAAAAATGTATGGCAGTACCATTTACTGAAGTCAATTTGCAAAGAATGGTCAACAGTGAGATCTGTTGGGCAGGCAGGGTGGACTTTCTTAGGATCTCCTCCAAGATTTTTCACCGCTTCTCTCATTGCAGCAAAATCTACCATTGCAGGAATGCCACTAAAGAAAGAAAAATAGTAAGCTTACCATTTGGTCATGCAATAAACACTCAAGATATACCCTGTTCTTTTAGGACACTAGAGTTCCATTCTTGTAGAAACCTCAGTTATGGAAAACTTGCACTGTAGTTCTTATCTCATGTCAGTTATCAGGCATATGAAAAAGACCATTTTTCTATGAGTAATCACATCATCTCCAGACATGCGTTTTCCAAAGAACATTCTCTAATTCTGTCATTGTGTTTTAGCAAAATGGAAGAATGACAACATATTCTGGCAGTACTGAGTATACTCGTCAAGTCCACGCTATTATGTCTACTTTTAACAAATCACTTAAAATATCCTTCTGCAAATAATACAGTCTTCAAAACTCTTTCACTTTTTCATCTTTAAAATATCTTTTTTTCTACGTCATATTTCATTCATGACTTGTCAGGTATCCAAAATTACGATGTGCCAGATTTAACGTTTTAGCTTGCTAACAGATCTCTGAAAACCACAGTTCATCTTATGGGTCAAAGTTCCACTAGTCCTCCCATTGGCTGGAATGACCACAGCTCGGAGAGTCAGAAGACCTGGCTCTGAAAGAGGGGGAATTCCGACTGGGGCCCAGGTCATCGCTGGTGAAGGCTTCTGATCAAACAGCCACCTGGGGCATTCCGTGAAATGAAAAGATCTGACAGGAATCCTGAAAACAGCTGGCTCACATGGGGGGCAAAGGTACCAGAGAGATGTGCGCAAAATTGCCACCTACCCTCCCTCTGGCTTGGAACTTCCTTCCCCTTCATATCTAACAAACCGCCACTCCTTCCACCGCCGAAGCCCTACTGAAACAATATCTCCTCCTAGAAGCCTTCCCTGACTAACCCTCATTCCCTTCCACTGCCCCTCCTTTTCACCCTCCCTTCTGTGTTACCTACGAACTTGGGTCTGTACCTCTTTAATACTCACCCACCTCCAGACCCATTACAGAGTTAGTAGACACGTTACCTACCCAAAAGAAGCTTACAGGGGGAGATGCGCATTAACAGGAATGAAAAATTACGGACGGGTACATAACCGATAAATACGATTGAATGAATGAATGAATGGGGCTGAGGGTGGGGTATCAAGTGCTTACAAAGGCACAGACCCAGGTGCACAGGCCATGCAGAACAGAGACAAAATAGGGGAAAAGAGGGCTTAACTGGGGAAGGCCTCTTGGAGACGCGATTTGAATACAGCTTTGAAGGTGGGGGCTGATGGTGGTCAGATAGATACGGAGGAGGAGGGACTTCCAGGCCAGAGGGAGGATGTGGGCAGAGGGTCAACAGTTAGGACAGACAAGATCAAGGTCCGGTAACTAAGTTGGCCTTTGAGACAGTGAGGAGTGCAAACTGGGTTGCAGGAGGAAATTACTGAGGAAAGGCAGAAGGGGCAAAGTGACTGAGTGCTTTGAAGTTGTTGATAAGGAGTTTCTGTTTGACACGGAGGTGGATGGTCAACCACTGGAGGCTTTGAGGAGTGGGGAAATATAGACAATGTTGGCTTGCTTTTTTTTTTTTTTTTAGAAAAATGATCCAGGTAGCAGAGTGAAGTATGGACCTATGTGGGGAGAGAAAGGAGGAAGGGAGGTTAGCAAGGTGGCTCATGGAATAGTTACGGCAGGATAGGATAAGTGCTTGGATCACTGGGGTACCAGTTTGGGCGAAGAGGAAAGAGGGGTTTTAGAGATGTGAAGGTAGAACCGATAGAAGACAGTGACAGATTGAATATGTGGGCTGAATGACAGAGATGAGTCGAGGATAATGCCACAGCTATGAACTCTGGAAACACAGAGGGGTAGTGAGGTTGTTTACAGTGATGGGACAGAGGCGGGAAGGACAGAGTTTGGATGGGAAGTTGAGGAGTTGTTTTGGACAAGTAGAGATCCAGGTAGAGATTTCCTGAAAGCGGGGGGAAATGCAACACTGTAGAGAGGAGGACAGAGATTAGAGCTGTGGAGAGATACAGCATCCTGAAAGAGTAGATGAACTTGCATAGACACATTCCACACTTTATTCCTTACAGATAGCACTACACTGTTTACTGAATTGTTTCAATTCGAAAAGGTTACAAGACATCGCCATATCTACCAGTGAAAAGGAATACCGGCACTCACGTAAAATCTTGAAGAACAACACGGGCAGGAAAAAAGGGCACTTCAACATTGTTCTGCTTTACTTTCCAGTCTAAAATGTTCATAACATCTTCTTTTTTCACGAGGAAGCCATCACAGTTTCGAACTGCGGCTTCCAGCAATACCCGTATCGAGTAAGGCAAAACATCTGGGACAGAGAGAAAATAGTTCAGTTAGGTAAGGAGAGAATAGCTCTACCGTAATTTTGTAATAATTAAGATACCTCCAAAGTCAATCAGAACACAAACATAGAATTGTTTCCTTTAGTACTGGGAAATACACATCTTGCTTACTCATCGGGGATGCCAGATTTTTAGAAGACTTTAACCAAATATTGTTTTTGCCCCAGGTATACATGGAAAAAACCTAACACTAAGGTCTTAACAGTGAAACCTGTGTTATGTAGACAAACAGAGAATGAGGTACCACTAAAACTGTACTTCACTCTCCAAGAAATTGGCGCCAAGGGTGAAATTCACGTGATTGAAAAGGCCAATGTGGGACCCATAGCCTTGACCACATTACATGCATACATGTATACGTACACACGTGTATATATTCATTTTCTTTCTCTGCCACTGGAGGGGCAGGGTCTGACTCTCTGATAGGGTACTGACTCCCAGTTTTTGGCATTTTCTGGGACTCTGCTTTACGGTATCCTTAAAACGTTCTGTTTGTCCTCCAAGCTTTCAGTTTCCTGATTTCAGCTCGTTCTCAACTGCTTAGGGATCCCTCCGCCACCCATTCCCTTCATGTCCCTCACACAGCGCAGACATGTTGTAGAGAGCAGCTTCACAGTTAGGAAACAGTTTTATTCCGGGATCTCGTTGTTTGGGATTTTTGCCTTGCCATATGACACTGGCTACAGTCCCTAAGTGACACTGCTTCAAAGCCTGTCAAGCTGACTGGCAGAGGATTTCAGGCTTTCCTACCCTATTTTCTCCTTTCTACTGCTGGCCCGGTTGTACTCCGGGGCAATCCCTGGAGTACAGGGAAGCTGGCGGTGAGTTGAGGAAGCGAATGTAGGTCGGCCGACACCTACGAGAAGCGGCTGTCAGCTGAGCAACTCTTGAGCGAGCGATCTCATGGATTTGCTGCCTCATCTGCACCAGCACAAACTAGCATTTTCAAGCCTTCCTGATGAACCGCAGTAAGTACTAAGACGCGTGACTCCGGTCTTCTTGAAAATCGGGCTAAAAATGATAGCATCTTGAACGAGCTAGCAAAACTCATTCATTTTCATTTTTTTAAACCCGCCTTCAGATTCTGCCCCAAGCATGCATGCTATGAAAGTCCAATTATCTAGTTGACTGCTGTGTGACTGTGGGCAAGTCACTTAACTTCTCTGTGCCTCAGTTACCTCATCTGTAAAATGGGGATTAAGAGTGTGAGCCCCACGTGGGACATCCTGATTCCCCTGTGTCTACCCCAGCGCTTAGAACAGTGCTCGGCACATAGTAAGCGCTTAACAAATACCAACATTATTATTATTATTAGTTTTTAAGACGGCATTTGCTCTTTTGCACAAGTGTCCACATGTGGATTTTCTCTAATGTTTTAGGGAAAGTTAAACTCAGGGCAGTGCCTGAAAGCAAAAACCTGGCCAAAAAAACCTAACATAATTTGATTTAGCTTTATTTTACATTGATTTTAAGAGAAAACATTTTCATGGATGGGAATGTGTAGGTTAACTCATAAAGCCAATGAAAAAAAGCTGCAAAACTACCTCAGTAATATGAGTGAACAGCAATTTGGGTAATCAAAAGAGAGAAAAAGACCACTCAAAGTATAGACGGTATAATTTCTCTCTCAAACTCAAGTCCATATCTAGAGAAGCAAATTAATCAGTCATTTGTTTTACACCTCGCACAGTAGCTGCTAGAAACCTCTCAAACTGGTAGACACATGCCCTGCCCACAATGAGATAGTCTAGAGAGTTTATTGTGGGCAGGGCAAGCATCTACCAATTCTGTTATATTGTACTCCTCTTATGTACTCTGCACATCGTAAGCATAAATGTGACTGCTTCACTGACCTTCCCCTTGTACTTGGGAATTCTCCAAGGTATTTTAAATTCCCCCCTGGGCCTCCCTTACATTCCCCAAACTCTTAATTGAGTTCCTAACAAAATCTTCTCTTAATTAACCAGTTTGTTTTTAGAGTGCTTATTGTGTGCAGAGCACTGTTTTAAGCATTTGGTAGCTATACTGTAGTGTCGATAGGGCCGCCCCCTCCTTAAGACTGTAAACTCATTGTAGGCAGGGAATGTGCTTATTATTGCATTGTACTCTCCCAAGCACTTAGTACAGTGCTCTGCACTCAGTAAGTGCTCAAAAAATATGCCTGAATGAATGAATGCTCCCTGCCCCGAAGGAACTAAGAGTCAAGTGGGGGAGGCAAACATTATAAATTATGGATATATACATAGGTGCTGTGGGACTAAGGGTGGGATGAATAAAGGGTACAAATCCAAGTGGAAGGGCCTCAAAGAAGGGAGAAGGGAAAATGAGGGCTTAGCCAGGAAGGCTTCTTGGAGGAGAGTGATGGTCTGTCGGATTTGAAAGGGTAGGGAGTTCCAGGCTAGAGGCAGGACACAGGCGAGGCGCCGGCGGTGAGACAGTCTATCTTGAGGCGCAGTGAATAGTTGGCTTTAGCGGATCAAAAATGAGCGTGCCGGGTTGTAGCAGGAAATCAGGGAGGTAAGGTAGGGCAGGGTGAAGTGATAGAGGGCTATAAATAATAATAATTGCAGCATCTGTTAAGCACTTACTACATGCCAAGCATCGCACTAAGTGCTGGAGTTGATACAAGATAATTGGGTCCCACACGGGGCTCACAGTCTAAAGAGAGAACAGGCATTGAATTCCTATTTTGCGGATAACTTCTCTGTGCCTCAGTTCCCTTAAGGAGATTTGCCCAAGGTCACAGAGCAGACAAATGGTAGAGCTGGGATTAGAACCCGCTACCTCTACTCCCAGACATGTGCTCTTTCTACTAGGCCACGCTGCTTCCCTAACAACGGTAAGGGATTTCTGTTTAATGTGGGGGTGGATGGACAACCACTGGAGGTTCTTGAGGAGTGGGGAGACATGGACTGAACTTTATTTAGATCTAAGGTGTCCTTGGACTTGTAGCAATTGGGAAAACCCACCCCGAGTTTGTTTTTCCAACCTCTCGCATTCTGGAAAGCCTCAGGGAAATTCGATAGTTCAGGTTGTAAAGGAAGATCAGACAACTGAACCACAGCTGTCAATCCATTAGACTCTCAAGCCAGTGGAGAAAGACCCTGGAAGACACAATCTTATCCACCAGAAGAGGTCTCATCTACTGAAACGGTAATGACTCCATATCAGCTATTTGCAGTTGCCTACCACTAGGAAGGAGGGCGGGTTTATTTGCTTTTACCTGTGGATACCTAATCTCTTTCCTTGGCCCTGATTCAGCTACATGGGGAGTTTAAGTAAACAATAGATAGGAACTCTTGATAACCTGGATGTAAACAAACAACTCTACTGTTTGCATCCTCCATTTGATGGGATCCTTGTTCTTTCTGCAGCTTCTTAGGACAGTGGCTTAAACCGGTAAGAAAGGGAGTTGGTGGAAGTGCCTGGCAAGTAGTGTGTCAATCTGGCAGGTCTTTAGGCATCCAAGTTCTTGGGTTCTGAGGTGAGAATAGTAGTTAAAGGCTCCAAAAACATTAGCTTTGCTTACCAGGGGACAACCTTACTAGGGATTGGAAGCTAATAAATTAGTTCCCCGCGGACAGGCCAAAAACCAAACTTTTTTCAAAGGAAGAATCTTCTCCAGGAAGGCCTTAATTCCAAGCAGACATGGTCAGTGATTACCCCTTGCAGGCAAGGCTCACTGCAAACTTGAGAATTTAAATGCATATTTAATACCACTATATTAACAGGAATGACTTATCTATGATTTTTTCAATTGAAATATATTAATTTTGAATGCAAATAGATTTTTAACAACTCTAAAGTTTACACTTCCTTTGTAGGATAAGTGTCATTTTCATTTTATTCTATTTATTGAAAATAAGTATGTTACACAAATGATAGCGGGACCAAAACTGAAACCGAACCCGACATCTTAAAATAAAAAACATTACCATATTTGATGCCTCCAAGTTTAGGAACGTTGAAGAACTTCTTATCAGAACTGTCATCTAGAGGTTCAATTAAGTACTCAAAGGGGCATCCTGGGGGGGGAGGAGAGAGAGCCACCATCAGTAAATACATTTGCTAAAAATAAACATTTTTAGTTTGAAAATAAGGAATGAAAACAGAAATAGCAACATAGGCTGTAGTACATTTTGGTCTCCACAAAGCACTGTTTACATTTTCTGGCCTGCTTGGCCTCTTCAAAGCACTGTTTGCATTTTCTTGCCCACTTTGATGTATTTAATGTCGCTGAATTTTAATTGGGTAGAGAACCCTCAAAATTAAACAACCTACCAGTAATTGCTCCCACAAGCCCGCTATTGAAAGACAGGAAGCTGTCCTTCAGGATTACAATCCTAACAAACATCCCCAAAATAGTAGCAAAAACCGATTTATGCGATTCGCAGGCATCACTGATGAGGAGAGACTCACGGAACCTAACAAAAACTGCTCGGAGAACATGAGAACGTCATAAATATTTTAGCAGCGATTAATCTACAGGAATGACAAGAGACCGGTGGTGGGGCCTGCAACCATGTAAGCAGAAACAACTAAAGACAGTCTCAAATTTGGAGTAAGGCCCAGTTCTATCACAAAAAGGGTTTCACAAGGATAAGGGCTCCTGTGTTTTTCTTCTCAAGGGGATCCTTTTTATTTAGGATTTACCTAGAAAACTGACTCGTCTCACCTAAAAAGGGGCCTCATCCCTCCTACCCATCTCGCTCGCGAATGTACGTTTGCCGGGAGGAAAAAGCGGGGGAAAAAACAAGCTCCTTATGCAGACTCATTCTGGGGATGGGCCGTCGCTTTAACACTCTTGCTCCCTCCATCAAGAGGGGAGGGGGATGTAAAATCGTTTTTTCCTAAACTCTAAGCTCGCTTCTCTCGACTCTAAGGTCAGATGGGGCTGGGAAGAGGTGTTGTTATGTTGTAGCCTCCCAAGCGCTTAGAGAAGCAGTGTGGCCCAATGGAAAGAGCCCGGGCTTGGGAACCAGAAGTCATGGGTTCTAATCCCACCTCTGTTGTCACCTGGGTGACTTTGGGCCAGTCACTTCACTTCTCTAGGCCTAGGTTTCCCCATCTGGAAAATGGGGATTAAGACTGTAAACCCCACGTGGGACAACCTGATTACCTTGTGATTTCCCCCAGCACCCCCTGCTTAGAACAGTGCTTGACACATAGTAAGCGCTTAACAAATACCATTGTAGGTGCTCAATAAATAGGATTGATACCTTGTTGTCGCCCCCCCCCCCAGCGCTTAGAACAGTGCTTGACACATAGTAAGCACTTAAATACCATCATTACTAGTGGTACAGGACTCTTGCACACCATAGGCGCTCAATAAATAGGATACCTTGTCTCCCCCTCCACTCCCCAGCGCTTAGAACAGTGCTTGTTATATAGTAAGCGCTTAACAAATTCCATTATTACTGTTAGTACAGGGCTCTTGCACACCATAGGTGCTCAATAAATAGGATTGATACCTTGCCTCCCCCGCCCACCCCCAGCGCTTAGAAGAGTGTTTGGCACATAGTAAGCGCTTAACAAACACCATCATCATTATTAGTAGTAGTAATACAGGGTTCTTGCACACTGTAGGCGCTCAATAAATAGGACTGACTGCAATGGGGATGGAACCTCAATCCGACAGGCCCCTCCTCCATCCCTGCTTTAATAATAATGGTTAGCCCTTACTATGTGCCGAGCACTATTCTAAACGCTGGGTTAGATACAAGCTCATCAGGTTGTCCCACGGGGGCTGACCGTCTTCACCCCCTTTGACAGATGAGGTCACTGAGACCCGGAGAAGTCAAATGACTTGCCCAGAGTCACACAGCTGATCAGTGGGATTAGTTCCCAGGACCTCTGACTCCCCGGCCCGTGATCAGAGAAGCGGCGTGGCTCAATGGAAAGAGCTCGGGCTTGGGAGTCGCCGGTCATGGGTTCCAATCCTGACTCGGCCACTTGTCAGCTGGGTGACTATGGGCAAGTCACTTCCATTCTCTGGGTCTCAGTTCCCTCATCTGTAAAAGGTGGATTAACGGGTGTGAGCCCCATGTGGGACAACCTGATGACCTTGTATCCGCCCCAGAGCTTAGAACAGTGCTTGGCACATAGTAAGCACCTAACAAATACCAACATTATTATTATTAAAATGGGGATGAAGACTGTGAGCTCCATGTGGGACAACCTGATCACCTTGTATCTATCCCAGCGCTTAGAACAGTGCTCAGCACATAGTATGCACTTAACAAATACCAACATTATTAATAGTGGTAGTAAGTGCTTAACAAATGCCAACATTATCATTATTAATATTATTAAAATGGGGATGAAGACTGTGAGCCTCAAGTGGGACAACCTGATCATCTTGTTTCACGCCCCCCCCCCAGAGCTTAGAACAATGCTCAGCACATAGTAAGCACTTAAATACCACCATTATTATTAATATTAAAATGGGGATGAAGACTGGGAGCCCCACGTGGGACAACCTGATCACCTCGTATTCCCCCCTCCCCCAATCGCTTAGAACAGTGCTCAGCACATAGTACGCGTTTAACAAATACCACCACTATTATTATTATTAAGATGGAGATGAAGACTGGGAGCCTCAAGTGGGACAACCTGATCACCTTGTAACCCCCCCCATCGCTTAGAACAGTGCTCAGCACATAAAAAGCGCTTAACACCACTATTAATATTAAAATGGGGATAAAGGCTGGGAGCCTCAAATTGAACAACCTGATCATCTCGAATCCCCCCGCCCCCCCGAGCTTAGAACAGTGCTTAGCACATAGTAAGCGCTTAACAAACACCACCACTATTATTAAAATGGAGATGAAGACTGTGAGCCTCAAGTGGGACAACCTGATGATCTTGTACCCCCCCCCCCATTGCTTAGAACAGTGCTTAGCACATAGTACACGCTTAAATGCCAACATTATTAAAATGGGGATGAAGACTATGAGCCGCAAGTGGGACAACCTGATCACCCTCCCATTGCTTAGAACAGTGCTCAGCACATAATAAGTGCTTAACAAATACCACCATTATTATTATTATTATTAAAATGGGGATGAAGACTGTGAGCCTCAAGTGGAACAACCTGATCACTCGTAACCACCCCATCGCTTAGAACAATGCTCACTACATAGTAAGCGCTTAACAAACACCACCATTAATATTAAAATGGGCATAAAGACTGTGAGCCTCAAGTGGAACAACCTGATCACTTGTATCCCCCCCCAATCGCTTTCAACAGTGCTCAGCACATAGTAAGGCTTAGCAAACACCACCACTATTATTAAAATGGGGATAAAGACTGGGAGCCTCAAGTGGGACAATCTGATCATCTTGTACCACCCCCCATCGCGTAGAACAGTGCTCAGCACATAGTAAGCGCTTAACAAACACCACCCCTATTATTATTAAAATGGGGATAAAGACTGGGAGCCTCAAGTGGAACAATCTGATCATCTTGTACCACCCCCCATCGCTTAGAACAGTGCTCAGCACATAATAAGCGCTTAACAAACACCACCCCTATTATTATTAAAATGGGGATAAAGACTGGGAGCCTCAAATGGAACAACCTGATCACTCCTATCCCCCCCATCGCTTACAACAGTGCTCAGCACATAGTAAGCGCTTAACAAACATCACCCCTATTATTATTAAAATGGGGATAAAGACTGGGAGCCTCAAGTGGAACAACCTGATCACTCGTATCCCCCCCCATCGCTTAGAACAGTGCTCACCACATAGTAAGTGCTTACCACCACAGTTAACATTAAAATGGGAATAAGGACTGGGAGCCTCAAGTCCTTATCCCGCCCATCGCTTAGAACAGTGCTCAGCACACAGTAAGCGCTTAACAAACACCACCCCTATTATTATTAAAACGGGGATAAAGACTAGGAGCCTCAAGTGGATCACCTCGTATCCCCCCCCCGGCGCTGAGAGCGGTGCTGGGCCCCTAATAAGCGCTCAACCAATAGCCAAGCGCTTCACCATCCTTCTTATTAACCTCTCCTCCGAGGCCCGCCCGACCCAGAGACACGTAGAGAGAAATCGAATAAAGAAATAAAGGAGGGGCGGGTGGGAGGAGGCGGCCCGGCCTAGTGGGGGGAGGCTGGGTGCGAAGCCCGCTTTCGGGAAGGGTCTCCTGGAGGGGAGGGAAATGGAGGCGGGCGGCAGGACCGGCCCCAGGCCGGCGAGGCCTTGGCGTCGGGGCGCCTCGCAGCCCGCCGCCCGGACCCCCGGACCCCCCAACACGGCGTCCCCAGCCCCGCGGGATCCTCCCCCTTCCCCCGGCCGGGCCCCGAGGCGAACGGGGAGGAGGCGGCGGCCTCGCACCGACCTGCTGTTGGGCTGTCCATCGCCGGCGACCATATTAGCCTCTTCGGAGGGGGCGGGGGGGGGGGGAGAGGGGAGCAACCTCCCCCCCCCTCCTCCGCCCCGCTGAAATATCGCGAGATGTGGCGGGCGCCCGCCGCCGCCGCCGTTTGCCGCCCCGCTCTCGCGAGACTTCCTGAGGCCGAAACAAAGGCCGTGAGGGAGGAGATCGGCCAAGGGGCGCGAAGGATGCCGGGAAGCCAGGCCTGCTGATAATGACAATAATAATGTTGGTATTTGTTAAGCGCTCTCTATGTGCGGAGCACTGTTCTAAGCGCTGGGGGAGACACAGGGGAATCAGGCTGTCCCACGTGGGGCTCACAGTCTTCATCCCCATTTGACAGATGAGGTGATGGTAATTTGGCCTGCGTTAAGCGCCTGCTATAAGAATGTTGGTATTTGTTAAGCGCTTACTATGTGCCCAGCACTGTTCTAAGCGCTGGGGGAGACACAGGGGAATCAGGTTGTCCCACGTGGGGCTCCCAGGCTTCAACCTCATTTTACAGATGAGGTCACTGAGGCCCAGAGAAGTGAAGTGACTTGCCCACAGTCACACAGCTGCCAAGTGGCAGAGCCAGGATTTGAACCCATGACCTCTGACTCCCAAGCCCGTGCTCTTTCCACTGAGCCACGCTGCTATAATAATGTTGGTATTTGTTAAGCGCTTACTATGTGCCCAGCACTGTTCTAAGCGCTGGGGGAGACATAGGGGAATCAGGTTGTCCCACATGGGGCTAGCAGTCTTCATCCCCATTTTACAGATGAGGTCACTGAGGCACAGAGAAGTGAAATGACTTGCCCGAAGTCACACAGCTGACAAGTGGCCGAGCTGGGAGTCGAACTCATGACTTCTGACTCCCAAGCCCATGCTCTTTCCACTGAGCCACGCAGCTATAATAATGTTGGTATTTGTTAAGCGCTTACTATGTGCCCGGCACTGTTCTAAGCGCTGGGGGAGACATAGGGGAATCAGGTTGTCCCACATGGGGCTAGCAGTCTTCATCCCCATTTTACAGATGAGGTCACTGAGGCACAGAGAAGTGAAATGACTTGCCCGAAGTCACACAGCTGACAAGTGGCCGAGCTGGGAGTCGAACTCATGACTTCTGACTCCAAAGCCCATGCTCTTTCCAATGAGCCATGCTGTGCAGAGTGCTGGGGCAGATCCAGGGTCATCAGGTCTCTGCCCCTTGTGGCAAGTCACTTCACTGGGCCTCAGTTACCTCATCTGTGAAATGGGGATGAAGACTGGGAGCCTTACATGGGACAACCTCATTCCCTTGTATCTACCCCAGCGCTTAGAACAGTGCTCTGCACGTAGTAAGTGCTTAATAATAATAATAATGGTGGTACTTGTTTAGTGCCTACTATGTGCAGAGCGCTGGGGGAGATCCAGGGTCATCAGGTTGTCCCACGTGAGGCTCACAGTTTTAATCTCCATTTTACAGATGAGGTAACTGAGGCACAGAGAAGTTAAGTGACTTGCCCACAGTCACACAGCTGACAAGTGGCAGGCATCGAGACTGGGAGTCCCATGTGGGACAACCTGATCACCTAGTATCACCCCCTTCCCAGCGCTTAGAACAGTGCTTGGTACCTAGTAAGCGCTTAACAAATGCCATCATTATTATCATCTCTGGGTGTTGTGTCGTGAAGGCTCAGAGAGGATTTTCAGCAGTGACATTTTTCATGGTATTAAGAATAATAATAACAGTGCATTGCACAAAGTAAGTGCTTAGTAAATACCATCATGATTATTATTATTAATATTATCTCTGTGCCTCAGTTACCGGACCTATAAAGTGGGGATTAAGACTGAGCCCCTTGGGGACCCTATCCAAACTACTTGGATTGTATCTACCCCAGTATTTAGTGCTTAGCACATAGTAAGCACTTGAGAAGCAGTGTGATTTAGTGGAAGGAGCCCGGGCTTGGGAGTCAGAGGTCGTGGGTTCTAATGTTGACTCAGCTACTTGTCAGCTTCACTTGGGCAAGTCACTTCACTTCTCTGGGCCTCAGTGACCTCATCTGTAAAATGGGGATTAAGACTGCGAGCCCCACATGGGACAACCTGATTACCTTGTATCCCCGCCCCCCCCCCCAGCCTTAGAACAGTGCTTTGCACATAGTAAGTGCTTAACAAAAGCCATCATTATTAACAAATACCACAATTATTATTGTTCTCTTTTTCATGATAGTTTTTAAGTGCTTACTATGTGCCAGGCATTGTACTAAGCACTGGGGTAGATACAAGCTAGTCAGCTAGCCATGTCCCACATGAGGCTAGCAGTCTTTATCCCCATTTTACAGATAAGAAATTTGAGGGACAAAGAAGTGAAGTGATTTGTCCAAGGTCACACAGCAGACATGTGGCAGAGCCGGGATTAGAACCCAGGTCCTTCTGATCCCAGGCTCTATCCACTAGGCCATGCTGCTTTCTGTTCTCTGAGTTGTACTATCTCAACTGCTTAGTACAGTACATTGCACCAAGTGGATTTACTTCTTGTACTAAAAACAGGACCTTTCATTTGACAGCCCTGGGCTTCTGTTTTCTCAACTATATAATGGGGATAATAATTCTCGACCCTCCACTTCTCACCAGTATAAAATGTGTTCAGAAAAAATAAGGGGTTTACTGAGTAGTTTGGTACTACACTCAAGGTAGAATTTACTAAACATTGAGATGATTTTTCTTATCCTGACTGCTCTTAGGTCCCCACTGTCCCCATAAATTTGGCAGGATCTTGCAGCTAAGAGACCAAACCAGTTGTGAACGCTCTAACCAGTTGTGAATGCTCTGATCTGCCCTTTTTTTTTTTTAAATCTGGCCTGCCTATATGTCTAGAAAAAGTAAGTTTATAGAGACATATAGTGTTTCAGGAGAATGCCTGGATGTTTATTAGTATCTTCATTAATGTTGGAAATGTGTGAAAATGACAAAAGTTTCTTAATACAAAAAAAACAAACTTAAAGAGCTCATTGTGGTCAGGGAACATTGTCTACCATCTCTCTTCTAAGTGCCTAGTCTGGTGTGCTGCACACAGCGCTCAATAAATGCAATTGATTGATTGTGTCTACCAAATTTCGTGTGTTTTGCTCTCCCAAGGATTTGGTGCAGCGTTCTGCACACAGCGAGCTCTCGGTAGGTGCCACTGATTGATTGGTTGATTGATAGTTGTTGTGAGTCCCCATACTGTATGGGTGTGTGGCCCTCATCATTTATTAAAACTTGTTAAAGGAACCTCCGAACCAAATAATCGGAGCAGCGGCATGGCCTAGTGGAAAGAGGATGCCAATAGCTTTCTGCGTGACCTTTTTCCTCAGTTTTTCTCTTCTACCTCCTACTCAGACTGTGTCTAGCCTAATTAACTTGTATCTATCCCAGACCTTAGAACAATGTTTGCAAATAAAGAGCTTAACGAATATCATAAAAAAAAAAATTGCCCCACCGGCTCCCAGATTAGACTCTCTCAAATGTCCTAACCCATTTTGAAGGTGGAGCTAGAGAGGGACAGCCCAAGACTTGCAGCGTTAGATCAGTTCCACACAATATCGAGGAAGGCAATAACGGTGCCGTTTTATTGGTTGGGTTAATCAAAGGGTAGCTTTATGAGCTAACCTGAAGTAAAATGATTAGAAGTTGAAATGAATTGCTTCACTGGTAGCTTTATGACCAATCCTGAAGTAAAATGATTAGAAGTTGAAATGAATTGCTCCCGTACTCCCTAAATATAAGTAGTACCTTTCTATAAGCACCGATTTGGTGTTTGGAATAAAGTGGAAGTGGAAGATAATAAAATGGAAGAAATGACGGTCTGCCCGCCACCTAAAACTCAGCATGTCTAAAACTGAGCTCCTTATCTTCCCTTCCAAACCCTGTCCTCTCCCCGCTTTCCCCATCACTGTGGACGGTATGACCATCCTTCGCGTCTCACAGGCCCTCAACCTCGGTGTCGTCCTTGACTCGGCTCTCTCATTCACCCCACACATCCAATCCGTCACCAACACCTGCCGGTCCCACCTTCACAATATCGCCAAGATCCTCCCTTTCCTCTCCATCCAAACTGCTATCGTGCTGGTACAGGCTCTCATAACATCCCGACAGGATTATTGTGTCAGCCTCCTCTCGGATCTCCCTTCCTCCTGTCTCTCCCCACTCCAGTCTATCCTTCATTCCGCTGCTCGAATCATCTTCATACAGAAATGCTCTGGGCATGTCACTCCCCTCTTCAAAAACCTCCAGGGGTTGCCTATCAACCTTCGCATGAAGCAAAAACTCCTCACTCTGGGCTTCAAGGCTCTCCCTCACCTTGCCCCTTCCTACCTCACCTCCCTTCTCTCTTTCTACTGCCCACCCCGCATGCTCCGCTCCTCTGCCGCTCACCTCACCATCCCCCATTCACGCCTATCCCACCGTCGACCCCTGGCCCACGTCCTACCGCTGTCCCGGAATGCCCTCCCTCCTCATCTCTGCCAAACTAACTCTCTTCCCTCTTCAAAGCCTTACTGGGAGCTTCACCTCCTCCAAGAGGCCTTCCCAGACTGAGCCCCCCTTTCCCTCTGCTCGCCCTCCCCTTCGCTCCCCCCCAACCCTCTGCTCTTCCCCTCCCCTCAGCACTGTGCTCATTTGTATATATTATTTGTAACCCGATTTATTTTGTTAATGAGGTGTATATCTCCTTGATTCCATTTATCTTGATCATGTTGCCTTGTTTTTGTTTTGTTCTGTTTTGCTTTTCTGTCTGCCTCCCCAGTTTAGACTGTGAGCTCGTCACTGGGCAGGGATTGTCTCTATCTGTTGCCGAATTGTACATTCCAAGTGCTTAGTACAGTGCTCTGCACATAGTAAGCGCTCAATAAATACTATTGAATGAGTGAATGAAATGACTGCTACCCTGGAGGAGATTTCACTCTATTTAGGAAAAAAAGGTAAGCCCAGAATATATATTAAATAAGAACAAAAGAGAAGCAGCATGGCCTAGTGAATAGAGCGGGGGCCTGGGAGTCAGAAGGACCTGGGTTCTAATCCCAGTTCCACCACGTGTCTGCTGTGTGACCTTGGGCAAGTCACTTCACTTCTCAGTGCCTTAGTTACCTCATCTGTAAAATGGGAATTAAGACTGTAAGCCCCATCTCCCGTATCTAACCCGGCACTTAGTACAGTCCCTGGTACATAGTAGGCACTTAACAAATACCATGAAAAAGCCAAGAAGGCATAGAGTAGGTCTTGCTAGTATCAATAAACATAAGCAAAAAATGAAGAAACAAATGAACAAACCAATATGTACAAGAATGCTAAGAGAACCTAAGGGGATGACCTGATTAGAAGGTAAAAAATAGTCAGGTGTGTCTTCTGGAAGTGGTGTCAACTTTTCATTTCGAGTGCGGGGATAAAGAGAGGGTAGGGAGTTTAGGAGTAGAGAAGGATTGGAAGGGGAACACATCTCAGAGAGCTAACAAGATAGAAAACTACCACTTTGGGTTTTTCCAGCCCTGATTGGAAACACTCAGATCTTCCAGAGACCTGGGATTAGGAAGTCTGAGAGTGTAGCTCGAATGGCTGGAGGGGTCACTGCCCCCGGGAAGTGGATATAGTCACCTGGAGGAAGTGATTTTCAGGAAGCTTTTCAGGTTTGGTAGATTTGCCGGAGAAGCGAGCTCCACGAGCAGCAACGTGGTCGAGCGGAAAGAGCTCGGGCCTGGGAGTCAGAGGTCCTGGGTTGTAATCCCGGCTCTGCCACTTGTCTGCTGGGTGAGCTGGGGCAAGCCACTTAACTTCTCTGTGCCTCAGTTACCTCATCTGTGAAGTGGGGATTAAGATTCTGAGCTCTAAATGGGACAGGGACTGCGTCCAACCCAATTAACTTGTATCTAACCCAGTGCTTAGTACAGCACCTGGCATGTAGTAAGCACTTAACAAATACCATAAAAAAAGAGGAGGGGCACAATAGGTCAGAGAAAGGAAAGTCAAGAGCAAGATACAACTGGAATACTGATTTGGCAAGAGTGTTACGTGTGAACTGGGGAATAGGAAAAAAAGCAGAAAGGTAAGACAGAGATAACTCTGTGATGTGGTAAGAAGTGGGTAGTTTTTTGAGGAGGAGAGTAAGGTATTCTAAACAACATTTAGGAAAATGATCTGGGCAGCAGTGTAGGCGAACTTGAGTAGGGAAGAGGCTGGAGGCAGGGAGACCAGCAAGGAGGCTGATGCGATAGTCCAATCAGGATGAAATGAAGGCTTGGATCAGGGTGATGGCCATAAGAGTGACGGTGAAGGGGTAGAAATATTATAGAGAAAAGTTGGCAGAATTTAGACAGAAGGTCTGGGAGGTGAAAGATCCTGTGGTGGCCAAGATAACACCCAGCTTGGGAGCTTCTGGAGCTGAGGATGAGGTTTTTTTGGATCTAATCTGGTCACCAAAAATGCTGCCTTTCATTATTTCTGAGGTTTTCCTAGAGCTACACAGGTGTAGCCTATTTAGTTAGAGCTGGAACAACTTCAGACCTTATTATTTTGAAATAGACCAGCAAAGACTACGTCAGACCTTTGGCCTTAGAGGTTTCTGTGAAAGCTTTGCAGGATTTGGTTTTGCCTGAAGTAATATTCCTGTGCCCTCAGAGATAAAAACCACTGAGCTAACCTTTGCTCATAGTTGCACACAACTGTGTTTCCTGACAGGCTGCCTTGAGGGAATGCAGATAAGGTAGTTTTTATTTTAAATTGGGAACTGGATTGCCAACCTAGATTTTTTTCTTTACATCTGCAGTTACTATCAGAACAAAAGACCATTTAGCCAGGAGAAAAGGAGAACTCAGAGAAGTCCATTCCCAGGCATCCTGACATGGTGACGTCTTAGAAGACCAAATATTCTTAAAAGTCTCTAAAGGGGAAGACGCCGCATCCTCCTGGATATTTCATTCCAGGGTCCTCATAACCTATAAAATCAAGAAGTTTTCATTAAATATCTCTTCCTGTACTTTAGGGAGAGGGGAGACGAACTGCTCACTCTTATTCTTGTAATCTTTTTTATTCAATGTAAACGAAGTACAGGCATTTAAAAATAAATTTTTTTTTTTTATTTGCCAAGCCCAACAGTGGCCCCTAGAACTTGGGAGAAAAGTTCTCACATGGGACCTTGCTTAGCCTTAGAAGTATCCAAGACATTTTCAGGGCTTTAACCCACAAAACCATTTTTCAATATCTCATCGGTTTGTAAGGATTCTTCGCTGCCGGTTTTTAAAAGGTTCGCTTTATTAAAGAGTTGTAAACGAAAAATACAGGCTTTCAGTTGGCGGTTTATCACAAGAACCTCTATGTGGCAGTAGAGCAAGGCATTTATATAGCATCAGCCCTTAAAATCAGAAATAGGAAGGTGACCCAGGCATTTCTTGCCACTTTACGCGGTTAATCACACGTTTCCTGTCACTGCACAGAAATATCGTCTCCCACAGCGATGAAATCCTAAAGTCTGCAGCTGCATTCATCACCTGTTAATATAAAGGACAGCAGTAATAATCATAACGGTATTTGCTAAGTGCTTACTATGTGCACAGCACTGTCCTAAGTACTAAGGTAGATATAAGATCATCAGGTTGGACACGGTCCATGTCCCACGTGAGTTTCACAGTCTTAATCCCCATTTTACAGTCGAGGGAACTGAGACCCAGAGAAGTGAAGTGACTTGCCTAAAGTCACACAGCAGACACGTGGAAGAGCTGGAATTAGAACCCAGGTCATTCTGACTCCGGGGTCATGCTGCTTCTCCTATATAATAATAATAACATTTGTTAAGCGCTTACTATATGTCAGGCACTGTTCTAAGCGCTAGGGGGGATACAAGGTAATCAGCCCACGTGGGGCTCACAGTCTTAATCCCCATTTTACAGATGAGGGAATTGAGGCCCAGAGAAGTTAAGTGACTTGCCCAAAGTCACCCAGCTGACAAGTGGCAGAACTGGAATTAGAACTCATGACCTCTGACTCCCAGGCTCATGCTCCTTCCACTGAGCAACGCTGTTTCTCTACTATATATATATAAATATATATATAGTTGCCAACTATATGGGCAACTATAGTGGTGATGAGAGATCTCCTCTTGAGATACTGCTAGGTAAGATGGAAGAGTTGAAGAAGGGGCAAGAGGAGGGAGGGACTGGGGAGAACATTGAAGATATCTGAAAGGAGAAGAAAGTACTACTATATTGCCCAAATGAAGCATGATTTTTGGAAACTTGCAGGAAAATGCTAGCATTTCCACACATAATCTAATATACCCATGTAGGAAGATGTGTCCCCTGATGTAGAGAAGCATTGTCCTAGGGCAAAGAGCAAGAGCCTGGGAGTCAGAAGACCTGGGTTCCAATACTTACTCTGCCTCTTGTCTGCTGTGTGACCTTGGCCTTAATTTCTGATGATGATGTTGGTATTTGTTAAGTGCTTACTATGTGCCGAGCACCGTTCTAAGCGCTGGGGTAGACACAGGGGAATCAGGTTGTCCCACGTGGGGCTCACAGTCTTAATCCCCATTTTACAGATGAGGTAACTGAGGCACAGCACCTCTCCGCAGCTTAACCCTCTTTTCCCCCCATTTCCCTCCACTCCTCCCTCTCTCCCTTCCCATCCCCTCAGCACCGTACTCGTCCGCTCAACTGTATATATTTTCATTACCCTATTTATTTTATTAATGAAATGTACATCGCCTTGATTCTATTTAGTTGCCATTGTTTTTACGAGATGTTCTTCCCCTTGACTCTATTTATCGCCATGGTTCTTGTCCGTCCGTCTCCCCCGATTAGACTGTAAGCCCGTCAAACGGCAGGGACTGTCTCTATCTGTTGCCGATTTGTTCATTCCAAGCGCTTAGTACAGTGCTCTGCACATAGTAAGCGCTCAATAAATACTATTGAATGAAGTGACTTGCCCAAAGTCACACAGCTGACAAGTGGCCGAGCCGAGATTCGAACCCATGAACTCTGACTCCAAAGCCCGTGCTCTTTCCACTGAGCCACGCTGCTTCTCTATTTCTCCGTACCTCTCTTAACTTCCCTGTGCCTCTGTTACCTCATCTGTAAAATGGGATAAAGACTGTGAGCCCTAAGTGGGACGAGGACTGTATCCAACCTAAGTAGCTTGTCTCTCCCCCAGTGACACTCTATAAGCACTTATCAAATACCATTAAGAAAACGGCTAAGGAACATTCGAGTAAATCCACTGGAGCTACGGTTGTTTCTGAATAAGGCAAATTTAATGAAATTTAACAGATACCCCCTGTGCCTTAAAGGCAATGACCTTATCTGACCTGTGAGACAACTTTAGGGATGATTTGCAACTGGTCACCATTTAGCATGCAAGGGTTGAACAAATCTAGGGAGAAGCAGCATGGCCTAGTGGAGAGTGTATGGGCCTGGGAGTCAGAAGGACCTACTTTCTAATCCTGGCTCTGCCACTTATCTGCTGTGTGACCTTGGGCACATCACTTCTCTTTGCCTCACTTACCTCATCTGTAAAATGGGGATTCAGGTTTCACCTCTACAATATCGCCAAGATCCGCCCTTTCCTCTCCACCCAAACGGCTACCTTACTGTTACGGGCTCTCGTTATATCCCGGCTAGACTACCGTGTCAGCCTTCTCTCTGACCTCCCTTCCTCCTCTCTCGCCCCGCTCCCGTCTATTCTTCACTCCGCCGCCCGGCTCATCTTCCCGCAGAAACGATCTGGGCCTGTCACTCCCCTTCTTAAACAACTCCAGTGGTTGCCTATCAACCTCCGTTCCAAACAGAAACTCCTCACTCTAGGCTTCGAGGCTCTCCATCACCTTGCCCCTTCCTACCTCTCCTCCCTTCTCTCTTTCTACCGCCCACCCCGCACACTCCGCTCCTCCGCCGCCCACCTCCTCACCGTCCCTCGGTCTCGCCCATCCCGCCGTCGACCCCCGGGTCATGTCCTCCCGTGGTCCCGGAACGCCCTCCCTCCTCACCTCCGCCAAACTGATTCTCTTTCCCTCTTCGAAACCATACTTAAAACTCACCTCCTCCAAGAGGCCTTCCCAGACTGAGCTCCTCTTCTCCCTCTACTCCCTCTGCCATCCCCCCTTCACCTCTCCGCAGCTTAACCCTCTTTTTCCCCTTTTCCCTCTGCTCTTCCACCTCTCCCTTCCCATCCCCACAGCACTGTACTCGTCCGCTCAACTGTATATATTTTCGTTACCCTATTTATTTTGTTAATGAATTGTACATCGCCTCCATTCTATTTAGTTGCCATCGTTTTTACGAGACGTTCTTCCCCTCGACTCTATTTATTGCCATTGTTCTCGTCTGTCCGTCTCCCCCGATTAGACTGTAAGCCCGTCAAACGGCAGGGACTGTCTCTATCTGTTGCCGACTTGTTCATCCCAAGTGCTTAGTACAGTGCTCTGCACATAGTAAGCGCTCAATAAATACTATTGAATAATGAATGAATGAATGAACAGGGACCGTGTCAAACGCAATTTGCTTTCACCCGGCCCATAGTAAGCGCTTAACCAAAACAATAAATTATTATTAATATTAGAATAGCTCTTGGAAAATTGATATTTTTGCTATCTAATATACCTCCTAATTCCTGGGGTTGCTGTTAGTCCTAAACTCTCTCCCTCAACCACCATCAGTCTGCTGGTCACTGGGCACTGCCCTGAGGATGACTGATGGACAGTGAGATTGAGGGTCAGGTCTTGGGAGGTGGAAAAAAAACAAAAGACTGACAATCAAGCAGACTTTCTTTTTTATGTATTGGTTAAGTGCTTACTATGTGTCAAACACTGTTCTAAGCACTGAGGTAGGTACAAGTTAATTAGGTCAGACACAGTCCCTGTCCCACATGGGCTCATAGTCTAAGTAGGAAGGAGAACAGGTATCCCCATTTTACAGTTGAGGAAACTGAGGTGCAGAAAAGTGAAGTGACCTTTCATTCATTCATTCATTCATTCATTCAATAGTATTTATTGAGCGCTTACTATGTGCAGAGCACTGTACTAAGCGCTTGGAATGAGCAAGTCAGCAACAGATAGAGACAGTCCCTGCCATTTGACGGGCTTACAGCCTAATCGGGGGAGACGGACAGACAAGAACCATGGCGATAAATAGAGTCAAGGGGAAGAACATCTCATAAAAACAATGGCAACTAAATAGAATCGAGGCAATGTACATCTTATTAACAAAATAAATAGGGTAATGGAAATATATACAGTTGAGCGGACGAGTACAGTGCTGTGGGGATGGGAAGGGAGAGGGGGAGGAGCAGAGGGAAAGGGGGAAAAGAGGGTTTAGCTGCGGAGGGGTAAAGGGGGGGTGGCAGAGGGAGTAGAGGGAGAAGAGGAGCTCAGTCTGGGAAGGCCTCTTGGAGGAGGTGAGTTTTAAGTAGGGTTTTGAAGAGGGGAAGAGAATCAGTTTGGCGGAGGTGAGGAGGGAGGGCGTTCCAGGACCGCGGGAGGACGTGGCCCGGGGGTCGACGGCGGGATAGGCGAGACCGAGGGACGGTGAGGAGGTGGGAGGCTGAGGAGCCTGGCAGAGCTGGGATTAGAACCCAGAACAGTGCTTGGCACATAGTAAGCGCTTAACAAATACTACAATTATTTTTAGAACCCAATTGCTCCGACTCTTGGGCCTTTCCACTAGGCCACACTGCTTCCCAAGTATCAGTTGCCTGCTGTGAGCTTGGAGGCAGGTTTAGTTGTACATCGTTCCCAAAAATTGTAATCTTATTTTCCTGGGGCTGTCCTTGCCAAGATTAGGCAGTATTTGATATTAGGTTTGAAACTTACAGTTTGAGGCCCAAAATGCATTTTTCTACCAACAGTTTTCTTCCCAAAAATGCTTACTCCCAGCAGAAGCAACCAATGTGAAACTATCATTCTAGACCATTTTTATCCATGGAATAAATGAAATATAAAGTTGGAAGGAAACCTTACCTCAGATGAAGTAAAAACAAAAGTCATGTTTGCAGTTGAAAGGTTTCAGGCACTAGCTTGCAGATAAAAAATAACGTACCTTAGAATCATTTTAATCCAGTAGATGTTCTCTAATGCAATTCACTCTAGCACTTCCTGCTGGGCCTCAAACCTGCTTTCTCACTAGAAAATGCAGATTTTATTCAACAGACCAAATTATTCCAGAATCTCTCACTATAGGATAGGCTTTCCCTCATGCTACTTAAGCGTCAGCCAGATGAGCAGGGCAGAAAGGTGTCTGAAAACATCTATGGAAAATGGGGAATATAGATTTTTCAGTCTTAGCAAAAAATATTCCAGTGGTCGTTGCCAGATGAAAGTGGTATCTTATACTTAAATACATTTAGAATGATCTGCCAGGAAGTATTTCTCTTTGGGAAATGTCTCTGTTACAGTTCTATAGAAGTGCAAAGTAATAATGGATGTGGTTTTCCTGTTAGCCACAACTCTTTGTTACTTGCAACTGGCACCCAGCGGTACTTTAACTCTTCCATAATAATAATAACGATGATGGCATTTAAGCACTTACTATGTGCCAAGCACTGTTCCAAGCTCTGGGGTAGATACAAGGTGATCAGTTTGTCCCACGCGGGGCGCCCAGTCTTAATCCCCATTTTACAGATGAGGTAACTGAGGCACAGAGAAGTTAAGTGCCTTGCACAAGGTCACACAACAGACGAGTGGCAGAGCCGGCATTAGAATCCATATCCTCTGACTGCCAAGTCTGCACTCTTTCCACTAAGCCATGCCACGCCGCTTCTCTATCAACTCAATCCTTAAATTAAATCGATCAATCAATCAATGGTATTTATTAAGCACTTACTATATGCAGAATATTAAGCGCTTAGGAGAGTACAGTACAACAGAATTAGCAGACCCATTCCCTGCCCCTAATGAGTTTACAGTCTAGAGGTGGGGAAAGACAGTACTTTGAACAACTAATTCATAATATATAACTTAAAGAAACGTACATAAGTGCTGGGGGGTTGGAGTGGGGTGAAAATCGAATCGTAAAATCAATTAATCTGTCATATTTATTGAGGGCTTACTCCGCGCGGCGTACGTGACTAAACGCTGTGGAGAGAACCAAGAATTGGTCGACACGTTTCCTGCCCACAGTGAGCTTAGAGTCTTGATGGAGGTTTGCAAATGGATGAAAATTCAGTCCTTGGCTTACTTGGAGTGAAGATGAAATTAATACTACTGAACTGAAGCCATAATCTTGAAAGAGATAGGGAGTTGTTGGTAGATCACTTGCAATCTCAAAAAACCAAATGAACTTTAGATATATGAAATCCACCGTGGGCACTTGGCCACCAGGGGGAGTCGGGCTATTGTGCAGCTAAAGGCTCTTCACAACAGAGGATCCAACATAATAATAATAATAATAATAATTTTGGTATTTGTTAGGCGCTTACTCTGTGCCAGGCACTGTTCTAAGTTCTGGGGTAGATAGAAGGGAACCAGGTTGTCTCACGTGGGGCTCACAGTCTTCATCCCCATTTTACAGAGGAGGGAACAGAGGCCCAGAGAAGTGAAGTGACTTGCCCGAACTCACACAGCTGACGAGTGGCGGAGCCGGGATTAGAACACGCGACCTCTGACTCCCAAGCCCGGGCTTTTTCCACTAATATCATTTGTTACTGTACTTTGTGTATAGAGACTTTTAATAGTGATGATGATGATGCGCTCATTTATTAAGCACTTATTTTGTGCCCTGCCCTGTGCCGGGGTAGATACTAAAGATGCTCACCCACATCCTCCCTCCTCAAATCCGACAATTACTCTCCTCCTCTCCAAACCCTTATTGAAGGCACATCTCCTTCAAGAGGCCTTCCCTGTCAAATCCTCCCTTTCCTCTTCCACTCCCTTCTGCATCACCCTGACTTTCTCCTTTTGCTCTTCCCCCCCATCCCAGCCTCACAGCCTGATGTATATATCTGTAATTTTATTTATTTATATTAATGTCTATCTGCACCTCGAGACTGTAACCTCATCGCGGGAAGGGAATGTGTCTGTTAGTTGTTATATTGTACTCCCAAGAGCTTAGTAAGTGCTCAATAAATATTATTGAATGAATAAACAAATTGAAGAGTCATGCCGGACAGAGTTTCGGTCTCACGCCAGGCTCACAGTCCAAGAAACTTTTCACCCCAAGAACTCAAAACACTTTGCAAGCACATAAACTCATTAATCTACAACACCTCAGTGAGTCAGACAAACTGTTCTTGCCCCTCCATCCTCCTTTTTTTTTTCAAGCCCGGTGGGTTTAAATGATTCACCAAAATCATGGTAATTAAAATGATGACTGTACAAAAATCAAGATGTAATTTCTAGTTTCTGAAGTACTGAATATCCACAGAAATAATTTTGAACATCCCAGTCTATTTAGGGACCACTTTGTTTCTTCAGCAAGGAGATAAGAATGGAAGTCAGATGAGATAATAGATGATCATTTCTTTTTGAGATAAAAATATCTTAATAGGGAATGGCGAGATAAGAGAGTGGTCTGTCAAAAGAGGGGGCTGGGATAGAGGAGGTTGGCCTTACGGTATGGATCTAGTCACAAATGGAATCCCTCCGCAGAGGTGACTGGGCACATTTCCAAGCACCAAACAATAGGGCTGAGCTTCCAGGGGTTGAGGCTGTGGTTCAGCTCTTGGGAGAATATAATATGACAGAGTTACCAGGTCTGAGCTTCTAGGAATGGGCCTGTGAGGGAATCTAAAGATATGGGAGGGAGGCTGGGGCTGAGGCTGAGTTAATTTCTCTGTACCTCACTTAACTTCCCTGTGCCATAGTTACCTCATCTGTAAAATGGAATAAAGACTGTGAGCCCTATGTTGGACAAAGACTATATCCAACCTAATTAGCTTGTCTCTCCCCCAGTGCCACGCTGTAAGCACTTAACAAATACCACTAAGAAAACGCCTAACGAACATTCGAGTAAATCCGCCGGAGCTACGGTTGTTTCTGAATAAGGCAAATTTAATGAAATTTAACAGATACCCCCTGTGCCTTAATGGCACTGACCCTATCTGACTTGAGAGACAGCTTTAAGAATGATTTGCAACTGGTCACCATTTAGCATGCAAGGGTTGAACGATGCTAGGGAGAAGCAGCATGGCCTAGTGGAGAGCGTATGGGCCTGGGAGTCAGAAGGACCTACTTCTAATCCTGGCTCTGCCACTTATCTGCTGTGTGACTTTGGGCACATCACTTCTCTTTGACTTACTTACCACATCTGTAAAATGGGGATTCAGACCGTGAGCCCCATATGGGACAGGGACTGTGTCAAACGCAATTTGCTTGTATCCACCCCAGCACTTAGTACAGTGCCCGGGCCATAGTAAGCGCTTAACCAAAAGAACAAATTATTATTATTAATATTAGAATAGCTCTTGGAAAATGGATATTTTTGCTTTCTAATATATCTCCTAATTCCTAGGGTTGTTGTTAGTCTTAAACTCTCTCCCTCATCCACCATCAGTGCCTTCCACTCACTAGCCACTGGCCAAGCTAGGAATGGAATGGGTAGGCCTCTGCTTGACTCTCCCTCCTGTATTTATGATTGGTAGAGTACTGGAAACTTGCCAGATGCTACCCTGAGAGGGAAAGTACCGGGGTAGATACAAGTTAATCAGGTTGTACACAGTCCCTGTCCCACATGGGGCTCAAGGTCTTAATCCCCATTTTACAGATGAGGTAACTGAAGCCCAGAGAAGTTAAGTTACTGGCCCAAGGTAACCCAGCAGACATGTGGTGGAACTGGGATTAGAACCCAGGTCCTTCTGACTCCTAGGCCCGCACTCTATCCACTAAGCCACACAGCTTCTCTACAGTGTCCACTAAATCTCAACCACAGATAAAACACCTTAAAAATGAAAGAGTAGATTTGATGTAAAATAAGGGAATGATTAGAATAAATATACAGCATTACTGAACTGAAAATCAAACAGAGATGAAATTTGTTGTTTGGTTTGATTTTTTATAGTATTTGTCAAGCGCTTACTATGTGTCAGGCACTGTTCTGAACGCTGGGGTAGAGACGAGTTGCTTAGAGCCACATGGGGCTCACGGTCTTAATCCCCATTTTATAGATGAAGTAGCTGAGACACAGAGAAGTGAAGTGACTTCCCCAAGGTCACACAGCAGACAAGTGGGGGAGCTGGGATTAGAACCCAGGTCATTTGCACTCTACTAGGCCCTGCTGCTTCTCAGTGTATGATGATACTCTGAATTCTAAGGAAATTAACAGGAATAAAATGTCAGGAGATGCAGAAGTTGCCGAAGGGCAGTAATGGAAAGCAGCAGAAGTCCCTGTATTTGAGAAATTTTGCGCCTGTCTGGAGGAATTCTTGAGAACATGTAAACCATAGAAAACAGGGCTGCATTTATTAGAGTAAAAAACAGGAATCCCCGGTCTAGTTAATGGAATGATTTTTCAAATTCAGTGATTTTTCTTTTTGTTTTAAAAGAACAAAAAACCAACCAGCTACTTTCTTTCCCTTTGACCAAAGTCTGCGGAGTTGCTGCAGATTTAAAACATTTGTAGAGCACATGCATCAAAATATGAAGGTCAGCCCAACCCTTACAAGAGTCTTTCCATGGCACATAAACAAATGAATCCAGGCAGGTGGAACTAGTTATCTGTGTTGGCAGAAACAATGACATAGAACTCGCTCAAAGGCATGTTCAGATGAAGAGAATGAAAACCAGACTTGACAGGGACATATAATCGTTTTCCACCAAGAAAATGAATAGTAAGTTTGGAAAGGCTCATGTTGCTTGAGAACAGCATGTTGAACTAAATCCTCTGTTATTTTAATGGAGGATACTGATTGGATTTAATTTAAAATATCTTTATAATATGTAGATTGATTTTATGGCATCACATATCCTTTTTTTTGCACTACTAAGGTCCAGAATTAGAAGTGCTATATTTCCATTCCCAATGAATATTAATTTGTATGCTATTTCACTTTAGAGTGCACAAAATATTTCTACCTTTTTGGCTGTCTTTTCATTAGGGCATTCCAACAGAGTAAAAGATATTCAGTGACTTTACTCGTTGTGGGCAGGGAATGCGTCTGCTAATTCTGCTGAATTTTATTCTCCCAAGAGTATAGAACAGTGCTCTACACGTAGTAAGCATTCAATAAATGTGACTGATTGATTTACTAAACTTTGGAAATAACACACCACTTTGTATGAGCACACTGCATTAAAAAAAAATCCCCAAGGATACCTGTTAAGTTGGAAGATTTCCAAGTAGGATTGGAAAGTCAGTTTAGCATCAGTTTCAAGTTCCTTTGGTGCAGTATCAATATGACTCCTGGAGAAAATCAGAAGTAATGCACAATCAAACAATCTTATTTAATGAGTGCTTACTGTGTTCAGAACACTGGGAGAGTACAGTATAACAGGGTTGGTAGACGTATTCCCTGCCCACAACAAGCTTACGGTCTAGAGGGGGAGACAGACATTAATACAAATAAATGAATTATAAATACTTACAGAAATGCTATAATCATAATAATGTTGGTATTTGTTAAGTGCTTACTATGTGCAGAGCACTGTTCTAAGTGCTGGGGTAGACTCAGGGTAATCAGGTTGTCCCACGTGAGGCTCACAGTTAATCCCCATTTTACAGATGAGGGAACTGAGGCACAGAGGAGTTAAGTAACTTGCCCACAGTCACCCAGCTGACAAGTGGCAGAGCCAGGATTTGAACCCATGACCTCTGACTCCCAAGCCCGGGCTCTTTCCACTGAGCCACGCTGCTATGGGACTGGGGAGCAAATTGGGGTGACCCAGAAGGGAATGAGAGAAGCGGAAATGACAGCTTAGATTCACCCCCTCCAAGGGAGAATTAAACTCCTTACCAATACGAAAGCGGCGGGCGCTTCTGTTCGGCGGTGAGGCTTCATGCATTCATTCAATTGTATTTATTGAGCGCTTATGTGTGCAAAGCACTGTACTAAGCGCTAAACGTTTGAGGCTCGGACCTGCTCCGGGTGCTTATCGCGTTGGCATCTTGAACGGTTTCATCCGGGTCAACCCGGAGCCACATTCAACACTGGCCTGCCAGCCTACCAAGCTACCGGTGAGGTCCAACGACCCGGCCATTTTCCCAGCATCAAGGCAGCGATCGCTGCAGCACAACTTTTCTGAGGCTGGTGTACGCTGAGGGTGGGGGAATCACAGGGCTCCTAAGCGGTCTTAAGTGATGACCAGATCTGGGGCCACAGCAAGCAGGAGCAGCTGAAGAGCAAGGTGGTATATCTGCAGAACACCGGAAAAGAACAGCAACCAAGTCACCAGTCTGGCAGGCAGCGATTAAAAATGGGACGGATCGTTTTGAACAAAAGTTTCAGTCGTCTAAGGAGGCAAAGAGGTGGAATTCCAAATAGCAGGAGGCGGTGCAAAGGAGAGAGTCTCAAATCAAAGGCCGTCGTCTCGTACGCTTGTGTTGGAAACGTCTTCCGATCCCACTTCAGTCTTTCCAGTCACATTCATGATGGTAGTGGTAGTTGGAGGTGGACTTGTAATAATAATAATCGTAATTATGGTATTTATTCAGCACTTACTATGTGCCAAGCGCTGTTCTAAGCGCTGGGGTCATCAGGTTGTCCCACGTGGGGCTGACACTTTTAGTCCCCATTTTCCAGATGAGGTAACTGAGGCCCAGAGAAGTGAAGTGACTTGCCCACGGTCACACAGCAGAAGAGTGGCGGAGGTGGGATTAGAACCCACGACCTCTGACTCCCAAGCCCTTGCTCTTTCAACTAAGCCACGCTGCTTCTCTAGTGGTAGTAATAATAATTTTGGTATTTGTTAAGCGCTTACTATGTGCTGAGCGCTGTTTTAAGCGCTGGGGTAGATGCAGGGTAATCAGGTTGTCCCACGTGAGGCTCACAGTCTTAATCCCCATTTTGCAGATGAGATAACTGAGGCACCGAGAAGTTAAGTGACTTGCCCACGGTCACACAACCAAGTGGCGGAGTCAGGATTAGAACCCACGACCTCTGACTCCTAAGCCCGTGCTCTCTCCACTGAGCTACGCTGCTTCTCTAGTAATAGCATTAATGGCATTTATTAAGCGCTCACTGGATGATTAAGGAAGTAGTCTTCAATCACAAAAGTATTCTTCATATGAGGCAGTCACGAAACTCAGTACAGTATATTTTAAAAAAACATTCAGAATTAGGTGTTCATTATTAGAATCGAACAGTAGTAATAGGAGCAAATCGTATCTCTGTGTTATGAATAAATTATCCTTGGTCGCTTTTTCTGCATTTGTTTACTCAGAAGGGACTTCACTGCATGTCTTTGTTAGGTGGGTGAGAGAAAAAGGGTTTTACTGTATCCAATGACTGGCTAGGAGGATTTAGAGGTTCATTTTATTTTCAACTAGTGGCGCTTAGAAAGCTCCAGGAAGTTGCCATATATTCTTGGAGAGAATCCTGTCCTATAAACTCTGTCACTATACCAAGAACAATATAATGAAGCTCAGCTTGGGAAGAGACAGGGGGTTATTCTTGGGAATCATTAGCATGTTCCCTGGGCCTGTCAGAGTAAATTTCACCTCCTTCAGAGAGAAGCCTGCAGGGAACCGCTCTCCTGTGCCTCGTCAAACACCGTGCGGGCTCTTACATTTCAAGAAAGGAAGCGAATATGCCCCTAGTGACACTGCAAAAACACGACAGAAGTCACAGATTACCTCTGTTCCTCAGCTTTGTCTCCTCTCAAGCCTCACCGAGGGCCCAGATGATCCTCAGAGTTTCAGCAGTAATTCTCTTTTCTACCATCCTTAATCATTTTGTGACCTTAAAGAATCTTAGCCTCTGTGCACTTTTGGAGCTTTGGCCCTCTCCTGAAGTATAAAATAGGATTGGGAAGGCTTGTTCTCTTGTCCCCCTTACGATCTACCTTGGATATTATTTCAAGGTTGGATATGTTTACTGGTTCTGTTATTATTTATTTCCTCAGTGGCGTTTTCTGAAGGAACAAGACCGGATTTGTTTACGTCACCTAGTGAACGATAGGGGAGCTGAGGACTGAGAGTTCAGGTTTTATTGCAACCCACACAAATCCTTATTCATTCATTCATTCAGTCGTATTTATTGTGTGCAGAACACTCTACTAAGCGCTTGGGAGAGTACAATGCAACAGTAAACAGACACATTCCCTGCCCACAACGTGCTAATGTCTCGAGGCAGGGAGACAGATATTAATATAAGTAAATTCATTCATTCAATAGCATTTATTGAGCGCTTACTATGTGCAGAGCACTGTACTAAGCGCTTGAAATGTACAAATCGGTAACAGATAAATAAATTACAGGTACGTACATAAGTACTCTGGGGCTGGGAGGGGGGAAGAACAAAGGGAGCAAGTTAGGGTGACGCAGAGAGGAGTGGGAGAAGAGGAAAAGGGGTCTTAGGGAAGGCCTCTCGGAGGAGATGGGCCTTCAATAAGGCGTTAAAGTCCGGGGGAGGCACTGTAAGATTGAAGGATGGAGGGCATTCCAGGCCAGAGGCAGGACGTGGACGAGGGTCAACAGCGAGATAGATGAGATAAAGGCGCAGCGTGAAGGTTAAGGCGCAGCGAGAAGGTTAGCATTAGAGCAGTGAATCGATTAGACTGTAAGCCCATCAAAGGGCAGAGACTGTCTCTATCTGTTACCGATTTTTACATTCCAAGCGCTTAGTACAGTGCTCTGCACATAGTAAGTGCTCAATAAATACTATTGAACGAATGAAGCGTGCCGGCTTGGGTTTTAGTAGGAGAGTAGCAAGGTGAGGTAGGAGAGGGCAAGGTGATTGAGTGCTCTAAAGCCAATGGTGAGAAGTTTTTTATGCTCTGTGTGTGCCGGAGTTCCCTACAAGTGGACCCTACTCCGGCTTTGGGGTGTGGTCCGTCTAGTCTCCTACTTTGACCTCAAAACAAAGAAAAAGCTCTCCTCAGCCACCCCCGCGAGGCCTTGATTTTCAGGATTTGGTAAAGTAACAATCTCAACGCAGTATTAATCAGAACAAGAAGGTCTGAGTCCAGACTGTAGGCTGTGAGGTACTCAGAACACGTAGGTGGTCCTTCCCCTGTGGGTTGTAATCTCGTCTTTGGCTATTGAATTCTTGTTAGTGCGATAACCAAACTGTAAATACCACTCAGCAGTCTTGGACTTGGTGTCTGGGTGACGTGAACTTCGTGTGACCTTGGTGCTTCACCTCATGATTGTTGGTTTATTTGAATCGTTTGGAAGTCACTGGGGAATGGGAGGAGAGGAACTCAGATTATTTTTCTTGTCTATCTCTTGCATCTTTTTTAAACATTCTGCGTCTTTGTTATTGTTGGCAAACGTGATTCTTTTCTGTATAGTACTCTGTGAAATATTTTTGTTGTCTTACATTGGTTTAAGTATGCTGGCATTTTTTAAAAAGCTAAATGATTAACGGTAGACTCTAGTTCTGCAAAATTAGGAGTTTGCAATTGCATGGGCTTCAGATATTCCTTGAAGAAAATCTGGAAATGAATTCACAGCAAAATTTGGTTGTCGTCATTCTTCAAGGAGCTCAAAATGTGTGTCATATGTCTTATCCTCAGGCTTTCAACATCCGTTTGTGGTCAGAGCATACGTTGTGTTATTTTGGCTAATTTTTAATGGAAAAAAAGCACGGGACAATTAAACGGTTTATTGAAGTCTTGCAACTAACTAGTGACAGACCCTCGAGTAGAGCTGGACCCTAGTCCCATGCTCTCAGATGGAGAGACTTATTATTCCATGAGTGCCTATAACATTTATCAACATCATCATCGCCATCATCATCAAATGCCGTCGACGTCGTTTCCGAGTCATAGCAACTGTGTGGACTTTATCAATAAAGTATTCTTGGTAAAAAAATTCAGAAGTGGTTTACCGTTGCCTTCTTCCGCGCCGTCGTCTTTGATCAACATTTTGATTGCTTGGTCATCCTCCTTTGACTCTTTCCCGTGCCACTCCTGTCCAGCACAGGTGAATCAACTTTGTCCGACACTTCAGCTCCGATCTTTCCATTATAGGTAACCCTGGAGAGGGAAGATCTATCAGTGGCATAGCTCTAAGCTTCATTGAGGTATGCCAACTCTCCTGCCACGAAAAGACATTGATTCATAGGAGAGATCATGTATATACAAGTGATAAGTGGACAATCAAATCGCCAAGTAGGCCAGAGTTAAGTGTGGCTTTGGTTGGGGTCAAACTGCAGGTCACACAACAGACGAGTGGCAGAGCCAGGATTAGAATTAGGTTCTTCTGATTTCCAGTCCCGTGCTCTACCCACTAAGTCTCACTACTTCTCCCAAACAGCTAATAAGGACTAAATGGGGTCCCGAGCCAGTCCCGTTAGAGCAGTACGTCTGGTGTTTGTGGTGATCTTTTTGACTGTGGTTAACAGGTAAGAATAGCTTTCTGCTGAAATAAATTTACCGCTATATAGATTTCGTTTCATTTCCTGCCGCTTTCCTCATTTGTTTTGCCAGCCATGCCCAGCTTCTAGCTCCTGCCACCCCCAGGACTGGTGCTTTTGACTTCCTTTTCCCCATCTAGGTCATCCAATGAGCCCTTGAGACCATCTCTGGCTCATGATTTCTATCTCTCCTGCATATGTGTTTCTTGCTTGGCCTCATAGTGGAAACGAGTCTACTCTCATCCACCAGGAATGGGATTAGAACAAGTTTAGACTCTCTGGCTAGGTGGAGGGGTGGTCACGGGAGAGAGGTGGTGACAACTCCCAAGCGTTTAGTACAGTGCTGTGCACGGAGTAAGTGCTCAATAAATACGATTTAATGAATGACAGGCTCAGCCTGGTACAGCTGAGGTTGGAGGCAGGTTAATTTGAGACTGTGCCCGAAAAGCTAAGAGCTACAGCTCCTTCCCCAGTATAAACGTATTACTTTGTTTGAGGAGACAAAGAAGACTATCCCAGCCCCAAAGAGAGCCGAGAAATCATGAATGGAAAGCGACGAGTAAGGCTAGATATCAGATTCAGTTCATGAGAAGCCGCGTGGCCTAGTGGGAAGAGCCTGGGCCTGAGAGTCAGAGGACCTGGATTCTAATCCTGATTCTGCTAATTGTTTGCTGTGTGACCTTGACCTGTGGGCATGTCATTTCACTGCTCTGTGCCTCACTTCCTTCGTCTGCAAAAGGAGGATTTAATCCTCCTCCTCCCAAGTTTAGACTGTGAGCCCTGTGTGGGACAGACCGTATCTGACCTGATTATCTTGTATCTACCAAAGCTCAGAGAACACTGCCTGATACATAGTAAGCACTTAACAAATACCAGAAGAAAAAAGAGAGAGAGAGGGAAGCGGGTACCTTTATATATTCTGAATGCCAATTCCTTTTTCTCTTTTTCTCTCAGGTTTATTGATTTTATTCCTCGATAACACCAGTTCTTGTTATAGCTGGGACATTTTTAGTGACTCAGAGTCCTCATGCATCATTCAATTTGTTCTGAGGAATCATCCAGATTATTATGGTTGCAATTTTGGCTTCATCTGGAAAGAATGTACTCCACAAAGTACCACTGTTTCCTAATGCAAAACATTCATGCAATCGGCAAGAGAATGGGATGTGATTAATATTGACATTCCAGTTCTACTTAAAAAGAACCAGTGGTCAGTCCTGAAAGAGCTGAATATTGTGTAGCAACTAAGTGCATTCAGGTTCAGCATTCCCAGAAAAATGTCATTCCAGAATCACTCTCCCATAACTTTTCCACAACCAAACTGGACCATCTCTTCTCTTGGCTTCTTCATTTGTATTTCAGATCCCTGGAGACGTGCGTGTGTGTATATGCCCTGGATATTTTTGGACTTTAAGTTCCGGAGGAATGGCACCCTCTAGATCACCTTGTCCTGCTCTGTTAGAATCAATTTTACGAACCAGTGCGCTTCAGACAGACCATTGCCATGTAGATATTAGAATGACAGAATACTTGGAGTAATTGGTGTTGGATTTGCAAATGCACATTTCAAGAGAGTATAGCAACTCCTCATCTTGCAGGACTAACATATAAGTGACAACTCAGCAGGTGGCTGGGTAAGTTTTTCCTAAATTTCTGGTATGTGTAACTCCGTCTATTTCCAGAAACACCATACATGTTAATGATACTTTTGGAAATCGGTCTGGCTCCCCATCCGCACAATTGCAGGCTACGGGGTGAATCTGAGTCTACATAAAAGACATTCTTGGAAAATTTATCCCACAGAGATTGGTTTTGAAACTGCTTTCACTGACGAGCCGTAGGAATAACTTGCCCCTGGGATGTTGACGTAGGGAAGCGGGGCCCGTTTCTCATTACTTTATTGCTCCAATGTGAGTTGGATTAACTCAATTACTTGGCGGTTCAAATTTTACCCCCATTTACATATGGAATTAGGATTCTCTGAGGACCCAAAACCCGAAACGTCCTGGACAGGAGGCTTTGAGGAAAAAAGGGACTCTGTGATTCTTCCCCGTAAACTTCGACCTTTATTCTGCTATTCACTACAAGTAAAATTCAAGGACAAAAGATACGTCTGTATTCCAACTTCTTACTCTCTATGACCATGTTTATGTGAAACTTAAATTAGTTTTGTTCAACCACAATTTCCCAGACTGCAGGTGGCCTACGGGGTTATCCGCAGGGGCCTGAAACCCATTCTAACAGTCTGTGACTACTAGACAATCAATCAATCAACTGGGAGCTTATTGGGTGAAGAGCACTAAACTAAGCGCTTTGGTAAAGTACAATACAATATAGTTGGTAGCCACGAACCCTGCCCACAAGTAGCTAACAATCTACAGGGGGAGACAAGCATTAAAATCAATTATTCATTCATTCATTCATATTTATTGAGCGCTTACTGTGTGCAAAGCACCGTATAAGCGCTTGGAAGAGTACAATGTAACAACAAACAGACCCACAACGAGCTCACAGTCTAGAGGGAAAGACAGACGATATAAATAGATACATAAATATATAAATAAATTAGAGATGGGGGAAATACCAGTTCCTATGTCTGAATTCTTTCACTGAGTTTTACGATGCCTCTGCTTCCTCGTCCAGTGCCTCCTTCATTCCGTATTTACTGAACTCATACCGCTTACAGAGCATCGGACTGACTGCTGGGGAAAGGAACAAGGATGATGATTCAGACATAGTCCCCTGTTCTGAGGGGGATCACAGGCTGAGGGGAGGGATTGTATGCAACTGGACTCACAGGGAAAATTGCATAACAAAGCCACATAAGGAAACAAGGACAACAAAAGAAACAATATGAGCTACAGTTCCTGATGGCTAAAGGAGCTGTTTTCAGGCTCCTCAAAGCTCAGGAAAGCCAACCAGAGAATACCACCTCATCGAGTATTTCCCACAAGATTAAAAAAAAATGCTGACATTGAACATGTGCCCACCATTTTCATCCTCTTGGATTGGACCAAGCAGACTGGTGGAAACACAGTACAGGATGCTTTTGTAAGAACCTTTCAAAAGACAAAGGAAGTAGACTGAGGTAGTAAGAGTCCTTTGGAGCTGGGCTTGGAGGTGGATTACTCTAAGTAAGGGCAAGAAGCCAAGGCCAAGAAGCAGTGTGGCCTAATGGGAAGGGAATGGGCCTGGAAGTCAGAGGACCTGGGTTCTAATCCCCGTGCTGCCACTTGCCTGCTGTGTGACTGTTGACAATCCGTTAATTTCTCCATGCCTCCGTATCCTCATTTGTAAAATGTAGATTCATTACCCGTCCTCCCTCCTACCTAGACTGCGAGTCCTCCTTGGGTCAGGGGCAGCTTCTGACCTGATCATCTTGTATCTATTCACATTTATTACAGTATTTGGCACATAGTAAGCGCTGAACAAAAGACAATCAGTGTCATCCACATCAACCAGAGGGCATGGCAGATGAAAATCAGTTTGTCGGGCCTAAAACTGGATGAATGACCAACTCTAGGCCCAGCTCCTGTATGTACTTAAAGTAATTCAAATAGGTTAAATCGTGGGCTAAATCACAAAGAGCAGAGCCCAGTGGAAACAGCATGGACCTGGAGTCAGAGGACCTGGGATCTAATCCTAGGTCCACCACGTGTCTGCTGTGTGACCTTGGGCAAGTCACTTCACTTTCCTCAGTTCCTCATCCGTAAAATGGGGATATAATGCCCGTTTTCCCGCCTTCTTAGACCGTGAGTCCCAAGCAGAACAAGCACTGGGTCTCACGGGATTATCTTGCAACTATCCCAGCCCCTAGTAGAATGCTTGGCACATGATACGTGCTTAACAAATCCTACAATTATTGTTAGCTTGGGCCTATCCATCCCTCTTTTCCATATCTATGGCTGGCTTTAAAAAATGTGGACGTTGCCGATTCTCTGCATGCATGCCTGAGGATAAACCCTCTGGTTAAAAATGCTACAGTCTGGTGATGGTCTTCCATTAAGAGAAGTGACGAATAGAGCAATGAAAGAACTGAAGCCCATTACCCTGTGACCCTCTGACAACACGTCAGACTGTTCTAACAGCAAGTGACCTTTAATAATCATAATAATCATGATGATGGCATTTGTTAAGCTATGTGTCAAGCCCTGTTCTAAGCGCTGGGGGAGATGCAAGCTAATCAGGTTGGACACAGTCCACATCCCACCTGGGACTCACAGCATTAATCCCCATTTTACAGATGAGGTAACTGAGGCACAGAGAAGTTAAATGACCTGCCCGAGGTCACAAAACCAAGTGGCAGAGGCGGAATTAGAACCCCGGTCCTTCAGATTCCCGGGCCCGAGCTCTATCCACCAGACCGCACGGCTTCTCAGGGAACATCAGTGAGGGAGGTCCCTTAATTGCTATTCCGGTCAATCACGGGTATTTGTTGAACGCTTACTGTGTGCAGAGCACTATACGAAGTGCTTGGGAAAGTACAGGACAATAGAGTTGGTAGCCGAGTTCCCTGGTCAGTTTAGAAGATACTCAAAATGCCTAGCTTTTTTCTACCTAGGAACCACTGACAAGTAGTTGACTCTATGCTACCATAGAGAAGCAGTGTGGCTGAGTGGAAAGAGCACAGGCTTGGGGGTCAGAGGTCATGGGTTCGAATTCAGCTGTGTGTGTGACTGTGGGCAAGTCACTTTACTTCTCTGTGCCTCAGTTACCTCATCTGTCAAATGGGGATTAAGATTGTGAGCCTCAGTGGGACAACCTGATCACCCTGTATCTACCCCAGCACTTAGAGCAGTGCTCTGAACATAATAAGCACTTAAATACCAACATTATTATTATTATTATTTTGTGTTTTTAGCTGGTCTGTTGAATGCAACCTCCCCGAGTTTGGCAATGTACCATATGGCAAACCAGCCCTGAAAGTGTGCACAGACACAAAGCAACCTACATCTGTCCTCTAGGGCAGGCGTGCCCGCTAAATTCGGTTGTATTGTACTCTCCCGAGCACTTAGTAAGCACTCAATAAATACAATTGATTGCCTCCTTGGGCACAATCCTATCTCTGGGTCGGTCAACATGTAGTCTCATATAATAAAACGAATGATTAGTTAACACTAAAAGCAATAATAATGAATTGAGATCAGATGATTTGTTACCTCACAGGGCTAAATACTCTGCATATACTAATCCATGAATCCTCCTGAAGCTCTCGGCAGTAAGTAGATAAAATGGTTTTCCTCCATTCTACAGATGAAGAGAGCGAGACAGATTCTTACGGTTCAGAAATCCCCAGCTTTAACTGATAGTGTTCGTCAGCTCTTTTCTGCAGAACACCTTAGTGGCTCAGGTGAGAGAGAAGTTATTTTCCTCTCTGTTGGGCCAGCAGATGGATTATTCTTTCTCGACAGGGACAGCATGTCACAACCATTAGGCTTCCAAAATCCCTCAGCAGTTGGCTGTTAGTGGCAACAATGAAAAGCAGAAAGTGTTAAGTGGGAGACATCTTTAAAATGACAGCAGTAGATCATACTTTTAGTAAGGGAGCCTGAATTAAGCCTCTAGAACTAACACGGCTTTTTCCCATATAAGATCAGGAACACTGGCACACCAGCTATTGGGGCCAATCAATCAGTCAATTGTATTTATTAAGTGCTTACTATATGCAGAGCACTGTACTAAGTGCTTGGAAGAGTATACTATAACAGAGTTAGTGGACACATTCCCAGCCCACAAAAACGTGGCCTAGTGGATAAAGCTTGGGAATCAGAAGGACCTGGGTTCTAATTCCATCTCTGCCACTTGTCTGTTGTGTGACCTTGCACGAGTCACTTAACTTCTCTGTGCCTCGGTTACCACATCTGTAATATGGGGATGAAGATTGTGAGCTCCATGTGGGCCACGGACTGATTAAGTTGTACTCACCCCAGCAGTTTGTACAGTACCTGGCCTTAACTCTTAACAGATACCATTTATGAAACAAAAATGAGCTTATAGTCTAGAGGGGAGACAGACATTAATATAAATAAATTGTGCATATGTACGTAAGTGTTGAGGGGCTGAGGGAGGGGTGAATCACAGGAAAAAGTCCAAGTGCAAGGGTGACACAGGAGAGAGGGGGAGAAGAGGAAAGGAGGGCTTTAGTCAGGGAAGGCCTCTTGGAGGAGATGGGCCTTCAATAAGGTTTTGAAGGTGGGGAGAGTGATTGTCCGTCAGACATGAAGAGGGGGGCATTCCAGGCCAGGCACAGGATATGGGCGAGAGGTTGGTGGTAAGATAGACAAGATCGAGGTACAGTGAGTAGGTTGGCATTAGAAGAGTGAAGATTGCAGGCTGGATTGTAGTAGGAGAGGAGTGAGGAAGGTAGGAGGGGGAAATGTGATTGAGTGGT
Source organism: Ornithorhynchus anatinus (assembly GCF_004115215.2). NCBI lineage: Eukaryota > Metazoa > Chordata > Mammalia > Monotremata > Ornithorhynchidae > Ornithorhynchus > Ornithorhynchus anatinus. The sequence goes on along the minus strand of NC_041732.1, from coordinate 10,669,930 downwards.
TTTAAGCTGATGGTAAGGAGTTTCTGTTTGATGTGGAGGTGGATGGGCAACCACTGGAGGTTCTTGAAGAGTGGGGAAACGTGGACTGAACAATTTTTTTTATGGTATTTGTTAAGCTAATCACAAGCTAATACAAGCTAATCAGGTTGGACATAGTTTCTGTCCCACCTGGGGCTCAGAGTCTTAATCCCCATTTTACAGATGGGTTAATTGAGGCACAGAGAAGTAAAGTGACTTACCCAAGGTCACACAGCTGACAAGTCACGGAACCAGATTGGAACTCCTGGCGCAAGTCTAGCTATTTTTAGCCTGGCTCTTGCCCTGAGTTGGCGACTACACTCCTGGCTGTTGTTTCTGACTTGGGGACAGGTTTTAAAGGGGGTCCCCCATGCCATCGAAAGTCAGAAACAGGAGGGATGAGATTTCCGCAGCAATGTGGGAACTGATTCCAGAACACTGAGAACACTGCTGATTTTCATTAGCCACCTTCCGGGAAGCCAGGAAAGCCTCATTTAAACTGGGAAGTCTAAATTTTGAAAACAGCTTAGGTACGTCAGTCCACCTGGAAGCCCACGGGATTTCCTCTGGAATGAGAAAGGAGCTAAGGAGAGCTTCCCTTTCTCTGGCCCCATAGGCCTGTGGATATTTTTAATCCAGAGAGTGAGGGAATCTCACCCTGTTGCTTCCACAGCCTTCAGTGTGTCCATTCCTTCCTCTGACCCTTCAATTACTACTATTGGGTTTGATTACAGTTGCAGTTTATGGCAAGAATTCATGTTTCTGACTCACAAACCAAGATCTTGATCTACCTGAAAAAGGTCTGGGAACCAAAGAAAAGCTGAGTAGGAAGACGTGAAAAGAAGAGACCCTAGGAAGTGACTGAATAGAAAGAAAAGGGACAAAGAGAACAACTGAAATATCCTTTCGGGGCAAATTTCATTCACAACATTGACAGGCATCTCCAGGCAGCTCTGTCCTCATTGATTTCAGACAAGCAGGCAAACCCACACCTGCAGGCCTCTCAGTCTGAACAGTGAACAAATGCCATTTTAGCTAAATTCTCACCATCGTATCCCAGCCCAGCTCTGCCACTTGTGCAGGTCACCACATTTCTCTGTGTTTCACTTACCTCATCTGAAAATTGGGGTTTAGTACTCTGAGCTCCATAAAAGACATGGACAGTGTCCAACCCGATTATCCTGTATCTCTCCCGGAGACAGGGACTCTGTCCATCCTGATTATCCTGTATCTCTGAGCTTAGGACAGTACTGGGCACGTAGCAAGCGCTTGACAAGTACCATAAGTATTATTATTATTACTTTGCCTGGCATATAGTAAGCACTTCACAAATTCCATAAAAACGACAACACAAAAACCAAAACCCACCTATCCGAAGATTGGCCAGCAATCCAGTTTTGTTCTAGGCAGTTTGATTTTCACCTGGGGCTGTCACCCATCCTATGTAGTCCTCTAGATTGTAAGGTCATTGTGGGCAGGAATGTGTCTGTCTATTGTTATATTGTACTCTCCCAAGTGCATAGTACAGTGTTCTGCACACAGTAAGGGCTTGATAAATGTGATTTAATGAATGAATGAATAGAAACGGCACCAGACACCTTTAGGTTTGGTGTCTTCGTTATATGCACCTAACCTCCCTCTATCACGATTCTTGGTCCTGAGTTCCAAGGCCCAGGTTTAGCGCCTGGATCCAGAGGGACCTGCAGAAAGGAGCTCGATGGCTCTAGAGGAAGTGGAAGGGCCAGGGTGTGTTTCCACAAAATGGCGCATGCCCGGCTAATACATGAGTCCTCACTTTAGATGTTTATGAATGCTGTCGGTGGCCAAGTTACCTTTCTCCCCTGCGCTCTTGCTCCTTGTAGTGTCCTATTCTCACCGTGGGGGAGTACAAGACCCAGATCTTTTAAAAAATAAGTTGAAGCGTGCTGCTGTGTTCTCTTCAGAAATGTTCTCTTTGGCATTAAATTAGGAGTCTGAAAATGGATTCTCGCCGCCAAAAATAGCGAGTCAACAGGCGTATCATTGCTGTTCTGCCTAGGAGTAAACAAGTCCCTTGTTCCAGTGGCGAGTAAGCTCATGTTTTCATCACCTGCATTATATGAAACAGCGTGGCGTAGTGGATAGAGCAAAGACCTGGGAATCAGAAGGTCACGGGTTCCAATTCCAGCTCCACCAATTATCTGCTGTGTAGCCTTGGGTAAGTCACTTCACTTATCTGTGCCTCAGTTACCTCATCTGTAAAGTCAGAGTTGAGACAGTGAACCCCATGTGAGACAGAGATTGTGTCCGACGTGATTTGCTTGAATCCACCCCACCACAATACAGTGCTGGCACATAGTAAGCACTTAAATACCACAATTATTATTATTAAGTTGTGAAGGAAAGTGCACTTTCTCCCTTTCCTTTCACACCCACCGTCTCTTCAGACTGTAACGTTAGATCTCTTTCTTTCTTTGCAATTCTTGCCCCTCTTTTCTCGACGTCCAACGGATAGGGAGAAATCGGCCTAAATGGCCACCCAATTGCATCAGCTTCCGAGCCGCAGACTTCAGGCAAAGGGATCATAATTACTTATTCAAAAGAATCACGACATTAACATATCTTGATTGAATGAGACATTAATTTAACAGGCCGGTGCATTTTTTGTGGGCCCGAACTCAAGCGACTGTTTAAACGCAGCTGACAACAGTTTTGTCTTGTAGAAAATATCAGGGACAAAAGTAGATGAAGTGCAGTTCATACTAATAGGAGGAAATGTCAAACAGTTCAAGAAATGTAAAAACAACTTGAAAACTTGTTTTGGTGAAACCTAAAACCACAAATCCAAACTGTGAGGCATTTGTTTGGTGGTGCTGATTTCAGGGTGGACTGAAAGCTCTGACTAGAACTTGGATTACTATTTATCCTTCGAAGAGAGAAAAACAAAAACTTGATGAAAGAGATTGTGAAGACCGTTTATACCCACATGAGCCTCCCTTTGTTAAAAAGTTCCTTCCACTAGCCAGACCTGGAATTTATGATGTGGAGGGGAATATGAAGCCAAAGTTAGTTTCCACAGCAAAGTTTAACATGAATAAAGTGGAGCAGAGTTAAGTAGAATTAAGTAAGAAATCGCTGCTCTTTCAAGGCTGACATATGTACGCTGTGTTGAAAACTTGTAAACAGATCATTACAAACCCAGGACATTATCAAGTGTTAGGTTTGTAAATGCAACATTCATGAGGAGTACTCTATTCTTTAGGACTTTGTAATTTCTCTGTTTAACCTTTCTACAGCAATTTACATTTTCATAGCCTGTAATTAGTAAACCCTTTCAAGACCCCTGGGAGGCAAGTAAATGACCCTCCATCGTCTCATTTAGCAGTTGGGGGAAAGTGAGGTTGAAATTAAGAGGCTAGCTGCAGAACTAGAAAAGTTCAGGGCACGGTGAAAGGAGGGTGAATTTGGAAGCTCGTTTTCAGGCTTGGACTAGAAGAGGCTCGGAAGTGAGTTCAAGGAGCTCCAAATGGCTAACCGAAGGAGCAGCAGTGGTCCAGAAAGAGAGCACTCTTCAGTCTCTTAAAAGAGACTCGACCATCCCATGTTCCTGTATCAACACCCTGGCACCCTTTGTCACCCTCTGCTAAGTGCTGAGTCTGAAAGAAGATGCCGGTCATCTTTTTATTTAAATGAAAACGTGAATTATAAATAAGAATAACCTTGTGTAAATCAATGACCTGTGATCAGACCCAGTTTAATAACAATAATAATAATAATAATAATAATGTTGGTATTTGTTGAGCACTTACTGGGGTAGATACAGGGTAATCAGGTTGTCCCAAATGAGGCTCACAGTCTTAATCCCCATTTTACAGATGAGGGAACTGAGGCACAGAGAAGTGAAGTGACTTGCCCAAAGTCACACAGCTTCCAAGTGGCAGTTTAGCGTTCTTAATTTCTTGATGGGTTACATGAGGAGAAATTGGGATTTTTGAGGAAAAAGATGGGGTATTAGAAGGTTTAAGAAAGCTGAGTATGATTCATGGGTTGTTAGTGGGAAAAGATACATGAGTATGGATGCTGAGAAATGTAGCCTTGGGCAAGATGGATGTGTGGCCATGGTCAAGTCACTTCACTTCTCTGTACCTCAGTTACCTCATCTGTGAAATGGGGATTAAGACTGTGAGCCCTATGCCGGACAGGGACTGTGTCCAACCTGATTTGTTTGTATCTACCCCAGCGCTTAGTACAGTGCCTGGCACATAGTAAGTACTTAAATACCATATTATTATTATAAAGGACAACCATCACGCTGGACCTTTAAGGGTCTTTTGATCCTTGTGTTGGAGGCAGGATAATGTGTCAGAGGAACAATTGGTCTAACCTCTAGACTGTAAGCTCCTTGTGGGCAAGTAAAATGTCTACCAACTCTGTTCTATTGTACTCTCCCAAGCGCTCAGCACAGTGCTCTACACACGGTAAGCACTCGATAAATACCACTGATTGATTGATTGATTAACCCAAGCTAGCCTTTAGTTCTTTTGCCCATCTCTGCCCGTTGGTCCAAGGTTAACCTAAGACTAGAGCTTTGAATATTCTTCAGATAGTTTGGGACAAGTTTGGCTTTCTCATTAAGGCAACTAACAGCTGGGCCTGGTTGAGGTGGTAAGGGAGAGAGAAAGCCTTCTGGGGGCCTATCATTTGTGGGAATGGTGGGCAGCCGGGAGGCCTCATAGTTCTGCCAAGGATTTTCTTTACAGAGCTTTCGAAACATGGTAATTTTGAGTTTGGCTAATTGTAAAATTAAAAGTCAGTCGGTCTGTCAGTTGTATTTATTGAGTGCTTACCATGTGCAGTGCGCTGTACTAAGCACTTGGGAGAGTACAATATAACGATATAACAGAAACATTCCCTGACCACAAGGAGCTTACAGTCTGGGAGGGGGGGTTGGTACAGACATTAATATAAATAAATAAAATTACAGACATGTGCATAAGCGCTGTGGGGCTCGGAGTGGGGATGAATAAAGACAGCGAGTCAAGGGGACAAAGTGGGGAGTGGAAGAAGAGGAAAAGTGGGATTTAGTCTGGGAAGACCTCTTGGAGGAGATTTGTTTTCAATAAGGCATTGAAAGGGGGGAGAGTAATTGTCTGTCCCATAAGTCCCTTATGAAGAGGGAGGGAGTTCCAGGCCAGAGACAGGATGTGGATGAGAGGTCGGCGGCGAGATGCACATGATCGAGGTAACGGTGAGTTGGTTAGCATTAGAGAGCCCCCCTTTCCCTCTGCTCCTTCCCCTCTCCCTTCCCCTCCCCTCAGCACTGTGCTCGTTCGCTCAACTGTATATATTTTAATTACCCTATTTATTTTGTGAATGAGATGTACATCACTTTGATTCTATTTATTGCTATTGTTTTAATGAGATGTTCATCCCCTTGACTCTATTTATTGCTATTGTTTTTGTCTCTCTGTCTCCCCCGATTAGACTGTAAACCCGTCAATGGGCAGGGACTGTCTCTATCTGTTGCCGATTTGCCCATTCCAAGCGCTTAGTACAGTGCTCTGCACATAGTAAGTGCTCAATAAATACTGTTGAATTAGAGGAGCAAAGAATGTGGGCTGGTTGTAGCAGGAGAGTAGCGAAGTGAAGTAGGAGGGGGTGAGTTGATCTAATGCTTTAAAGCCAATGGTGAAGAGTTTTTGTTTGATGCAGAGGTGGTTGGGCACCCACTGGAGGTTTTTGAGGAGTGGGGAAACATGGACTGAACGTTTAAAAATTGCCGGTAGGCGGCATTTGTCATTTGTTTTTTCGAACATTTTATGATCGACCTAGGTTTGAGGGGAATTGGGCCAACTTCCACAAAATATTCTTCTTTATGATGTGATTACATTTCACTGTGTGCTTGGGGTAGCACAGCCAGCATCGTGCGAGTCGGGGGTAGCCGCCCCAGGGAGAGGGTGCAACATCTTTTACCATCTCAAGTCGCCTAGAGGCCTGGAGCCAGGTTCTAGATAGCAAGCGCTCCATAGATATGATTGGTTGATTGATTGATTGATTGATCGATCAGCCCTGCAACCAGCCAGGGGGTTGGCAGTTTCAGGATTTTCTCCGTTCTTGTCTTTCTGATCCCCCTCATCTTCTCTTTAGCCCAGTGCGGGAAGATGCCATGCTGATCTCTGAAGCCAAAAGGGGAGGTTTTCTTATCATCAGAATCCAACACCTCGCTAATCTGGCTCCACATCTGTACCCACTCTGAAAACTGGCAGCAGGAGAGCCAGAGAACAAGACAGTACCGCATATCAATGGGTCCACTTTATTTCAATGGAATGGCTAGACCAGTTTCAAAGGGAACAAACCCACTTTTTCTATACCTCTGGTAAATAATGCTGTTTGACTGTAGCTAGCAAGTGCTGACTTGGATTTCAGCAGGGGAAAAGCTTTCATGATGTTTAGTTTTTGTCCTCAAGCAATTTATTAGGCAGCCTTTCCCAACTGTGACAATCATACTGGGACCTCATTCCCGAGGGAGACGTAATAAAAGTTCTTAAGCCTAGGAAGAGGTGTTGAATGGAGAACAGTGAGCAGCTGTTCTCCATTTCCACCAAGGGTAGGACTAGAGAGTAATAATCATAATAACTGTGATATTTGTTAAGCGCTTGCTTTGTGCCGGGCACTGTAGTAAGCACTGCGGGGTGGCGGAATATACTTAAACTGGATTGGTCACAGTCCCTGTCCCACATGGGGCTCACAGTCTTAATCCCCATTTTACAAATGAGATAACTGAGGCCCAGAGAAGTAAAATGACTTGTCCAAGGTCAAACAGCAGACAAGTGGCAAAACCAGGATTAGAATCTATGACCTTCTGTCTCCCAGGCCTATGCTCTATCTACTGGGCCAATGCAACCGGAGGGATTAAAGATAGACATTACCTGACTGTAAGGTTTGGAAGGCAGTTGAATGTATGGTGTATGGTGTATGGTTTCCTTCTCTAGAGGTTTTTTGTGTTTTTTGTTTTGTTTTTCAAGGAGAGTTTGTGCTGCTGCCTACCTGGAGGTGGTGGAGAATATAGTTGCCCTCTTGAAGTACCTTCCACTTCTAGGATTTTTCTGTCACTAAAATACTCTTAAAATAAACCTTCTTTTAGCATCCAAGAATTAATGACAGTAGCTCTCTAGCCTGAAAGATATATTTTTGCATTGGGACTGTTTGAAGGAAAGAATTTTCTTTTCCATTCCTGCCTAGTTCTGCCTAAAATGATTACTTTCGCAGAAGAGCTAGAGTGCCTATAAAAGCCTCCTCCTCACCATTCTGCCAATATACGTGTCTTAAGGGCAAGTATTTACAGAGAGCACTCTTTGGAAGAAATCCTTCTTGCCCTGAATCTACACAGGGAAAACTTCAGGTTAAAAACTAACTTTGGGACTGGCTGAACTGAAAAGAAGCATAGCCTAGCAGAAAGAGCACGGGGCTTGGGAGTCAGATGGAACGGGGATCTAATTCCCGCTCTGCCACTAGTCTGCTGTGTGACTTTGGGCAAGTCACTTCACTTCTCTGAGCCTCAGTTACCTCCTCTGTACAATGCCGTGATTTTACAGGGGCTGTGATTAGCTTGTCTCTACCCCAGAGTTTAGCATAGTGCCAGGCACATAATAAGTGCTTAACAAGTATCAAAACAGAAAATACAGCAGTTCACCTCGAACGAGTCCCACCTCCAAGCCCAGCCTGAGTACCTTGACATCACTATTTCTGTCTGACCGGGAAATTCCCAGAATTTTTTGAGTGGCAGATGTCAGCCTTGTGACACCCCAAGGAGTCACGAGGAAGTGATCCCACAGCAAATCTTGATGTTTTCCCATTTTGCCACACTGAACCGTGACAAGCATTGCTACTTGCCAACCTCCCCCTTTATAATCTGTGAACACGCCAGTTGCATGTTAGCACCACTTTGAAACAGTGGATCCGTGAACTTTTTCCAACCTGCTGTCAGTCTGGCCCTGTGCGAAAAGGAACGTACCTAAAGCTGCTAATTTCAGAGCCCGTGTTTTGCTTTACTGCTGGACTTTCTCCAGAGCTTAATACAGTGCGTGGCACCTAATGGGTGCTCAATAAATGTCATTACTGCTACGAGTGACTGCTAGCATATGGCTAGAGAGAGAGAGCTTTAATTATTGACTCTATTGTCCATGACCAGCGATTGGATATAACTGATCACCCAGTGTGAATATCTTTTGAAATTTCCCACCTTAAAAGTTCCATTAATAATTAACTTTATTGTTCATTCACCAGTAACCAAGAGATACAAGTAAATTATTTTTCCCTTCTCTTCCTAGCGTTCTGTGGAACTCTTGTGGGACAGGGAATGTAATCATATTTGTTATTTGTCCCAGTGTTTAGCTCAGTGCTTGGGATATAGTAGGCTCTTAATAAATACCGTAACTAACTGAGAGTTAGTTAATTATTTAATTAGTTATGGTAGTTATTAACTAATGGTTGTGGAGGATTTTGATGATTTTAAAAACACCTAGAAGTAATTTTCGGGGTTCAGAAATTACAAACCAACTGACTTTTTAATGTATGGTTTGCACGCTTTCATCCAGCTTTCCACCCTAAGTGGTCCGTGTCAAATTAGTTATTAGAATCAGAAATGAAATCCTGTTTTAGAGTTTATAATGAAGTAATTTCCAGTTGATTCTCATTGGTTCTCATTAGAACCCACTAGGTAATTAGGGTTCTTTCCAGGAAAATGCTTAAAACACACCTGGTCTTTAGCTGGGTATTAAAAACAACTCTCATTATTTGCTCTCCACTTTCCTCTCTGTTCTAATACATTTAAAAAATTGTACTTGTTTCATTAAACTGTTGATACATGATTAGGAGCCCAACGTGGATTTTTGCAAAATGTAATGTTTAGCAGATTTGATTTAAGGTGCCATCTTTTTTTTTTGTTTGTTTTCTAGGGTCTGAAGTTCTCCTCTGCACAGGAGTATTTAATCTTTATACAATAACTTCAAGGCAAAGTGTTTAATACTCTTGCTATTTTCCTGGTAATCTGGAGGAAACTTTTCTAGAGGTCAAAAAGGCCCACTAAAATTAAAATTTCTCTGGGACAGTCAGTAGTAATTAGTAATAACCATACTAATAATGGTATGTGCTAAGTGTTTACTATGTGCCAGACACAGTGTTTACTATATACAAGATACTGTACTAAGCACTGGAGTGGATACAAGCAAATAGGGTTGGACATAGTCTCTGTTCCACAGTCTCAATCCCTGTGTTAGAGATGAGGTAACTGAGTCCCAGAGAAGTGAAGTTACTTGCCCGAGGTCACACAATAGATAAGTCACAGATCAGGATTAGAACCCATGACCTTGTGATGGTAGTAAAATGACCCCCAGAATAGCTCTGTTTTCATCTACTAGCAATACCTGCTCTCTGTTCAGGTAATGGAGACAGTGACATTCTCTTCCATTTCTACAACCTTTCCCTTTCAGACTTTATTTTGGGCCTTCCCCTTCTATTTTTCCACTGTCCCTTGTCCTGTGCTGACTGTTCTCATTTCTTTTTTCATTTGTCATTTGATTTAATATTTTATTCTCACATTTTCCTGTGCATATGATCCCTTAACTCCCCCACTGTTCCCACAGGCACGGGACTCTAATGTCAGTGCCCAAGCTGCTTGAACTCCCAGGGAATTGGGTCACCGAAACCCTGTCCAGGTACCAGTTACTTCCCTCTTTTGATCTCGTTTTCATCTGTGTATTTTTCTTTTGTAGTTGTACCACTCTCCTCTTCTTTCCTTCTTTCTCTTCTCCGTTTCTGACTTCAGCCACAGCCAAGGCAACTGCCTGCTGGGTTACGGTGCTACGACTCAGCCTTGGCTGCAGTCCCTTCGGCTGTAGAGGAGTTCTGTATGTTAAAAAAAAAATCCTAGAGTGCTCTTTGCAAATGTTCCACCGTCTTACCCACCTGCTTGCCTGTTGCTTTCTGTCCCGCAGCAGGACCGCTCCTAGCAGGAAGAGAGTGTGAGTTGTGCTGAACGAGCCACTGACAATTCTCAATTACGATGGTGGTCCAGTTTTCAATTAGTCCGTTCCCTGGCCAGTAGAGATAGGACTAGTTCATCTTTTATATTAGGTGTCCCAGCCTCCCTCCACCTCAGGCCCCTGCCTCTGAATTCCACAGCTTGGAAGCGGAAGCCTTGCTTCCAGGGACCTGGTTTTATTTATTTGCTATTGTTTTAATGAGATGTTCATCCCCTTGATTCCATTTATTGCTACTGTTTTTGTCTGTCTGTCTCCCCCGATTAGACTGTAAGCCCGTCAAAGGGCAAGGACTGTCTCTATCTGTTACCGATTTGTTCATTCCAAGCGCTTAGTACAGTGCTCTGCACATAGTAAGCGGTCAATAAATACTATTGAATGAATGAATGGAAATTCTAGGGCTCTGGAGCAAGTAGTGTAGGATAGCCGAGGGAGTGGGGAGATGTTGCAATTATACCCATCTCAACCCTCAGCGCATGCACAGTCAAAAACAAGTTCCCCCTCTAGACTCCAAGTTCGTTGTGGGCAGGGACTGTGTCTCCTTATTGCTATATTGTACTCTCCCAAGTGCTTAGTACAGTGCTCTGCACACAGTAAGCCCTCAAGAAGTGTGAATGAATGAATGGATGAACCAGGCAGGAGATCTAGACAGCCTGCATACAGATGCATTCAGAAGCAGCATCGTCTAGTGGATAGAGCAGGAGCCTGGAAGTCAGAATGAAAAAAAAATTAATGATGGTATTTGTTAAGCGCTTACTATGTGCAAAGCACTGTTCTAAGTGCTGGGGAGGATACAAGGTGATCAGGTTGTCCCGCGTAGGGCTCACAGTCTTCATCACCATTCTACAGATGAGGTAACTGAAGCACAGAGAAGTGATGTGACTTGCCCAAAGTCACACAGCTGACAGTCGGCGCAGCCGGGATTTGAACCCATCACTTCTGGCTCTCCAGCCCGTCTTCTTTCCACTGAGCCACGCCGCTTCCCTGAAGTCCCAGAAGAACTGTGGGGCTCACAGTCTCAAACCCTAATTCACCGAAGAAGTAACTGAGGCCCAGAGAAGTGAAGTGACTGGCCGAGGATCACACAGCAGATAAGTGGTGGAGCCGGGATTAGAACCCATGGCATTGTGACTCCCAGGTCCCTGCTCTAATAATAATAATAATGTTGGTATTTGTTAAGCGCTTACTATGTGCAGAGCACTGTTCTAAGCACTGGGGTAGATACAGGGTGATCAGGTCGTCCCACGTGAGACTCACAGTTAATCCCCATTTTACAGATGAGGTAACAGAGGCACAGAGAAGTGAAGTGACTTGCCCACAGTGATACAGCTGACAAGTGGCAGAGCCGGGATTCGAACCCATGACCTCGGACTCCCGTGCCCGGGCTCTTTCCACTGAGCCACGCTGCTTCCACTGTGCCATGCTGTTCTTCTTTGAGGAACAGAACTGCTGCTGCAGAAAGCAGTTCCATCCTTTATGCTGTCCCTTGGCCCAGGTTGGGCCTACAGAATCAGGCCTGCTCAGGATTGCCAAACTCCCTCACTGTCAGGGTGAGGCAGGGACAGAAGAAGGTAGGGCCCTTCTGGGCAGTGGCAGTCAGTCAATTGTATTTATTGAGCACTTACTGTGTGCAGAGCACTGTACTAAATGCTTGGGAGAGTACCAACTATAACATTATATCAGACACGTTCCCTACCCACAACAAACTTACAGTCTAGAGGGGGAATCGGAAATTAATGTAAATAAATGTAATTACACATATGTACTCAAGTGCTGTGGGGCTGGGGGGGGTTGAATAAAAGAAGCAAGTCAGGATGATGGAGAAACGAGTGGGAAAGAGGAAAGGAGAGCTTAGTCAGGGAAGATCTCTTGGAGGAGTTGGGCCTTCAGTAAGACTTTGAAGAGGGGGAGCGTGATTGTCTGTCAGATATGAAGGGGGAGGGTTTTCCAAGCTACAGGCAGGGCGTCGACGAGGGGTCGGCGGCGAGCTAGACGAGCTCTAGGACCAGTGAGCAGATGGACATTAAAGGCGAGAAGTGTGAGGGCTGGGCTGTAGTCAGAGAGTAGTGAGGTGAGATAGGAAGGGGCAAGGTGCTTGAGTGCTTAAAAGCTGATGTCAAGGAGTTTGTGACAGAAATCTCTGAAAGCTTCAGCCTGGACCAGCAAATTCTTGGAGGAGTGTGGCAGTTTTTCAATAAAAAAACTACGATAACTGAAAAAAAATTCCTAATAACGTATAGTGTATTACAATGGTGGTGATATCTCCCGTTGAGAACGACGGATGAACCTCAGTCCTGAAACTACAGAACTGAGAACTGTGCGGAGGAATTGTGCCCTTGGGGCACAGAGTGTAGCAGGCAATTAGACAGGCGGGATGCCACGTATTGCCAACTGATCGTCAAGGTTTTTTTAGGAACAGGATCCATTTAAGGCCAAAGTGAATGCAACAGAGTGCCAGTGCTGGGCCACGGAGCCATCACCTGAGGGTGGTGGCCTGGCTGACCCACATTAGCCAGATAATGTTCAAGGTTCCTGCTGAACCTTTCCACCTCACCAAACATCCTAGGTGATTCTTCAGTCAGACGCGACATCACTGATCCAGAGAAGCACCGTGGACTGGTGGAGAGATAATAATAATAACGATGATGGCATTTGTTAAGCGCTTACTATGTGCAAAGCACTGTTCTAAGAGCTGGGGAGGATACAAAGTGACGGGCCTGGGAGTCAGAAGGAGGCGCGTTCTAATCCTGACTCCGCCACTTGTCTGCTGTGTGACCTAGGGCAGGTCATTTAACTTCTCTGTGCCTCAGTTCCCTCCTCTGTAAAATGGTGATTAAGACAGTGAGCCCCACGTGGGACAGGGACTACATCCAACCTGATTTGCTGGTACCCACCCCAGCAGTCAGTACAATGTCTGGCATATAGTAACCGCTTAAGAAATACCATTATTATTATTGATGGCAGAGCCTGAGAAGACTTTCTCCTACTTGCAGAGCTGGGGTTAGAACCCGGGACTCTAAAGTCCTATTTTTTCTACTGGACTTACAGCAGGTCTTTGGTTTACATTCTACAAGCTAATCGAGCCCATGGCAACTCAGCTTGGCAGGTCACAAAGCAAGGAGGTTCCCCCCATGACTATGGCGATCCAGGGTTGGACTTGCCCAGGAGCGACACATACATATCAATCGATCAAACAGTCATATTTATTGAGCGCTCACTGTGTGCAGGGCAGTGTACTAAGCACTTGAAAGAGCACGACACAACAATGTAAGAGTCACATAGTTCAGATAACACCCTTTTCTTTGACTATCAATCAGTCCATAGTATCTCTTGAGCCGTTTCTTTATTCAGAGGACTGTACTGAGCGTTTGGGAGCAGAAGGGGTGGTACAAGTTTGAGCGTCTCTGGATGGCCCAATGACAGAGTTCCCCCTGTCTGAGCGACTACTGAATCCGCCCCCACCTGAAACCAACAGTGTCTTCAGGTTCCAATTCTTCCTGCTAGGAAAATATGCCTATAGAGAGATGGATATATTTTCAAAGAAAACCATGAAAAATTCTTTATATTCTCTCAATATATCAAGTAATTCTCTGCAGTTCAGGTCAGGTTTGGGGGATTTTCGCACACGTACACACACACAAAGCATTTAAATCCAGGGACTCAACTGAACAGATCTCTTCCATTCCATTTCCAGATTCAGATTTGGCTCAGAAACCAGACTCTAGACTAGTGTGCACAGAATCTCTCTCGTAATTTAAAGTGTGGGAGTTCAAGTGGGGTTAACTTTTCACTGTTATTAAAATTTCTGGGACTGTTCTTCCTATTGGGTTGATTAATTCTTAGCAATTTTCCAAAGTGAAGAAGAAAAAGAAATGGCCACTCCAGAGACGTATTGAGGTGTAAAAAAGCCCAAAGCCGCTCTCTCTGGTAAAAGAGGGGGGCTATATATAGAATCAGTTCCAGTTCTGGACAGTCTCACCTGGAAGCTCTGATCCAGGTACATATGACCAAACTCACCCTTACTGTGTCTAACTGATCCCTGATCACTGAACTAAAATGAACAGGCACATAGTTTTCAGATTGATTTTTTTTTTCTCTGTTGGCAAGAACTGCTCAATTACTTTGCACGAAAAAGGTGGAGACAGTATCATAAAGAAGGGATTTAGAGAGTTTTTGTTTAAAATATCTACAATCTCCAGGGTGGTCCATTGAAATGGAACCACATGGAATAATCAATTTTATTTTTTTCAGATGTATGTATATTTTGGACAATTAAGAAGAAAAAATTTATTTCTTTAAGATTAAAATGTGCAAATCATTTTGATGTGAGGAACCTCTACTATTAATATAAAAAGGATTTTCAGTATGTTCTTTTCCCTAAGGTTTCACTTAAATGAATCACCCTGCAGTGTGCTGTTTTTTTATGCATTAAGGCCGTCTATCCTGGCCTGAAAAAGGTGCAAGATTTTCTTTGTGCCTTCCAAGTCATTTTTTCCTCCACTTTTGTTTTTATAATGGTAGTTGCTGAAAACTGTGCAAGAATGGGAAAACTATACCCAGCTCCATGATCATTATTGTGCAATTTCCATAATTATTCTACTTTTTTTTCCTTTTAAGGTGGTCTAAAAACCAAAACTAATTTCATTTTAGCTAACCCAATCTATTGCTTTTAAACTTGATTTTTAAAATGTACTAAAGGAACCCAGAACTTGAGTTTGATGTCTACGGAAGTCCATTCAAGCAAATATCAAGGTTTTCAAGACTTCAGTCAAAAAAAAAATCAGACTTTGCTCCAACCGGCTACTACTAGGTAGTAATGCAATCGTCGTAAATCTGGGTAGCGGGGTTATGATTAAAACCAGACCTTTGAAACTTGGATCACTCGGTGAAATAGGAAACCTTGCCTACTTAAGCAAGGGAAACTAATTACAAAAATGAAATTTGGTCTGTAGCTCAACACTGATGCCACTGAGTAATGCAAAAGCTGAGTTTTTTTTCTCTATTGCTTTTTTCAAGGATACATTTGGGAGCACCCGATCAACCTGGGTGATGATTACCTGGTGAAATATATACATAGAGAAAGCCAGGGGAAACTAGTACATTCTTCTGAGGGAATTCAAAAGCTCACTTGGAAATAATCTGAGATTCTGGATGGCCTGTGTCACAAGAGCTGGACAGAATGCTGAGTGAGGGCTCGCAGCTACTTTTACGATCCTTGTGCAACTCTTCTCATCGAGCCAAAGCAAGGGCGAGTTTACTTTGTCCATTATTACGTTGCCTTTTCTGACCAGAATTTTCCAATGTGCTGAAAACTAATATGTTGTATCCTCACCCATCTATTCACTGGTTGCTCCTTCTGCTCCAATGGAGTCACAACACGGTAAGGAGGAGAGAGTGGACAAATCATTATCACTATAATTAATTCTTTTGCTCAGATTCTTGGACACCAGAACTAAGCTTCATCTGTTGTTCTTCATGGGAGATTCCATCCATCGATGGTGTTTATTGAGCATTTACTAGAGTGCAGGGTGCTGTACTAAGCGCTTGGGAAACTCCATTCCATCTATGTTAGTAGACACGATCCTGGCCTGCGAGGAGTTTAGAGTTTCCATCCTCTTCATCATTTCTTTCTCTATTTATAAAATCATGACTCATTGGTCAGGTCTTCCCTCCTAGTAGAGTTGAGGTAATTATCTGAAAAATCAGCTGGAAAACCCCAAGGTTTAGCCTGAATTATCTGGATAATTATCTCAACTCAGGACTTCCCTTTGTCAGAAGGTACCCGGTCATTGGGTTCCTTCTGTTTTTTCTCTTTGATCCCCTGAACCGGAGCCCGTTATGCTCCTTGTGCACAGCACGACTGCCTAGTGGCATTCCTCATTTACCATTCAACAGCATCTATCTCTCCGAGCCGGGAAGTAGGTCAGGAAGTTCTCTTTTCTCTGGGTTCACCACATCTGACAATGGGACCCAATCCAGTGCAGGCAGTTGGAGGCATAGCCTGAAATGTGATCCGTAAAGGTTTATTCCGAGAGTTTTCATTTGTTTGTGTCTCCAGTTAGTTCACGAAATTCTCCATCTCATTGATTCCATATGGTGCAGAGCCCTATGTGGCCACAACTCAACAGGAAAGTTGCACATGGAGGAGATTTACCTGCGTTCTTCTACTTTCTTGTCAATTGGCCTTGGCATCTTAGCTCTTTTCTGTGTCCTGGATTTTGGGGGATTTTGTCCTTTCTGTTCTGTCAGCCACTCCCCAAGTCAGCCAGAGGTACTTGCATTTGGCCGTTTTTGTTTCTTAGGTCAATTGGCTTGTTCTAGAGGAACTTCTTCTAGAGAATATTCGAGGGTTTTTTTGAAGCTATTTGATTTGCATTATATCCCATCCAAGATTCAAAAAACCACTGAGAAGCAGCATGGCCTAGTGGATAGAAGACAGGTCTGGAAGTTAGAAGAAAGTGGGTTCTGATCCCAGCTCTGCCATTTCAATCCATCAGTCAATCACTGGTATTTATTAAGTGCTTACTACACGCAGAGCACTGTTCTAAGCACTTGGGAGAGTGCAATACAATAGAATTAGCAAAAACATTCCCCGCCCATAATGAGCTTACAGTCTAGAGAAAGAGACAGACATGAATATGAATAAATATGTAATTTATAGTAAATAATTTAAAGATACGTACATGATTGCTGTGGGGTTGGGGCTGGGACAAATATAATAATGTTATATATGTATATATATGTTGGTATTTGTTAAGTGCTTACTATGTGCAGGGCACTGTTCTAAGTGCTGGGGTAGATACAGGGTAATCAGGTTGTCCCACATGAGGCTCCCAGTCTTCATCCCCATTTTACAGATGAGGGAACTTAGGCACAGAGAAGTTAAGTGACTTGCCCAAAGTCACACAGCTGACAAGTGGTAGAGCCGGGAGTCGAACCCATGACCTCTGACTCCGAAGCCCAGGCTCTTTCCACTGATAATTGTCCAAAGGTCAGAGATCCAATTGCAAAGATGGCACGGAAGGGAAAGTGAGCCAGGGAAAGGAGGGCTTAATCAAGGAAGTCCTCATGGAGATGTGACCTTAACTGTGCTTTGAAGGTGAAGGGAGTGGTGGTCTGGCGAATATGGACTGGGAACGAGTTCCAGGCTAGGAGGGGGACGTGGGAAGGGGTCGGCGGCAAATTAGACAAGATCGGGGCATGGTGAATTAGCTGGTGCTAGAGGAGCAGAGTTCGCGGGCTGGGCTGTAGTAGGAGATTAGTAAAATGGAGGTAGAATGGGTTGAGCTGATTGAGTCCTTTAAAGCGGATGGTAAGGAGTTTCCATTTGATGAGGAGTTGGATGGGCAGCCAATGGAGGTTCTTAAGGAGTGGGGAAACACTGACCGAACATTTTCGTTGATAGATGATCTGTACAGCGGAAGAAAGTTTATGCCTGGCACCCAAAATAACTTGATGACATTTTATGTAATATTTGGTGGCAGTACATCATTTGCTGGATTCTCTAGTGTTTTTCTGGGGGTGTCCCCTGACTCCTTCCCACTTAGTATAGAACCTTGCTGTTTCCCTCCCAGGTCCCCCTGAAAACAACGTGTTGCTTCTGTCCCAGAAACCAGCAACAGGAACCAGCTAGGAAGGAGGCTGAGCCTTTAAAATATAAATACTGGACCAAAAGGCAACTGTTGCTATATTCACACCAGAAGGGGGGCAGTCCAACTGAAAACTAGGCTGGTATAAAACCGGACCAAAGCAGGGATTGTTGAGTTAGGTCCTCCAAACTCAGCCGCCCGATGGGAGAGGGAACTGGAAATAGCCGTCAGCTCGCCATTTCCCTTTTTACAATCCTGGTTTACTCCGATCCCAGCGACTCAGCCTGAAACTCTCCTGAGAGTATGCTCCTGTTGACCAGGCCCCTTAAGCATCTGGAATGGCCCCAGGAAACTCAGATCCCAACCACTTAGGGAAGGTGGATCCCAGACCTTCCATCCCTATTTTACAGGCCCAGAGGATGGTGGTTTGACCTGAAAATAGAGGTGGGAGTGAGTTTGGCATCACAGGCCTGTTGTGTGGGTTGTGGAAGGGAGGTGGAAACTCGCTATGGAGAGACAGGGAATACAGCTGAAAGCAAAATTACCACTCGTGCCAAATTCTGCTCTCAATTTACTTCAGCACAACTCCTCTGGATTTCAGGACTTGCTGTGTAAAAAATTGGGCAGCCAAGTTTGTTATTGGAAGAGATGTCATGGACCCAAGTGCCTAGGGTGTCCTTGGGGATAACATGAGCTTGTGTGGGACACTTCTGGCAGAGTTTCTGGGGTCTGCTTGATGTTCTATCTCGTAGACTGGTCAAAAGCCAGCTTAGCACACAGAGATAAATTGGGTCAGGAAGTTTATGTCATTTCGTAGGCCCCAATTATTGCCATGTGTCCTCTTAATAGACTGTACTCTGCTGAGGATTCTGGGATGCCTAATGTTTAGGTAGTACAGTTTAATGACAAATATATAGTCATTGGAGAGGAGTTTGAAGGAAAATCAGGATGGACTGAAACCAAAAACACTTAACTCAGAACAATTGGCTGGGTTCGAGGCTGAGGAATATAAAGTTAGTCATTATTAATTTTTATGCTCCTGAAACTTCGGGTGCATCAGTTAATGGTATTTGTTGAGCACTGACTGTATGCAGACCGCTGTACTAAGCATTTGGAAGAGTACAGGTCAGTGGAGTGATCAAGAGGAGCAGCGAAGCCTAGGAGAAAGAGCAAAGGCCTGGGAGTCCGCAGGCCTAGGTGTAATCCTGGCTCCGCAACACCTGTCTGTTATGTGACCTTGGGGAACTCACTTATTATCGTGAGCCTTCGGTGGGATAGGGACTGTGTCCGATCTGATTATCTTGTATCTACCCCAGCACTTAGTATAGCACTGGACACATAGTAAGCACTTAGATACCATAAAAAAGAGAGAAAGAAACAAATTTTAAAATGATGGATTCCCACCACTTCATCTTAAATCGTGTACTGTTTCCAATGCGGGATTCTTTTTCATAATTTGAAAAGGAACAGTTCCAGGCTGCTGATTATTGGCAAACGAGTGGGATATTTGGTTTGTGATTCCTGGGATTCTGTGGTTCGGCCTCAGAAGAGTCTGCAAGAATGAATGAAAGTTTGAAAAGGACTGGAAGGTGAATGATGGCTGATATGACTAGTGGCCTTGATTTATTTATAGCACTAGTGGAGTATTGTTTCACAGACATTTCTTGCAGCAGTCAATAGGAAAACTTAAGTTTGGGAGGTAGTTATGGGAGGGTGGAGTTATGCCAACAGAGGTTTGGCAAAAGCCACCTGGAGGGTCTTGATGTAAGCCTTTTTCTAATAACACTAAGCGAGGCTCTATACCTCTCCTGCTTGTGGTTCAGAATGGGAAGATGTTCTTAGAACATATTTGTCTATCTTCAGTGAAAGGCTAATTTTGAGATGTTTGCAAGAAACACTTTTAAACATATTACATCAGGCTAAGTCAAGCTGGAGAACGAATGGGTGCTGGGAGCACAGAGCTTCCTCTCCCTCCCACCTGCTCGTCCCCGATGCTATAAAAATAAAAGCACCAGAACTATGGACTTCGGTGTTAAAGTGGGCTGTGAGGTTAGTGGTCGGGAAGAGAAAGAAATGAGAAGTTCAGAAGATCGGAGTTAGAGTTTCTGAATAGAAAAAGAAATGTAGGGGAGAAGAAGAGAAATAGGACAAAAGCAAAGTCCTAGGATGAAACATAAATAAAGCAAGCTACTCTTGAATGTAAGCTCCTTATGGTGGCAACTGGAGCTCCTGTTCCTGTTGTACTAAAGCTAGAAGCAGGGTGGCCTAGTGGATAGAGCACAGGCTGGGAGTGCAGGCTCCCATTCTCTCCCGGACCCCCTCCGATCTGGCTTCCGTCCCCTCCGCTCTACCGAGACCGCTCTCTCTAAGGTCACCCGTGACCTCCTTCTTGCCAAATCCAATGGCTCCTACTCCATTCTGATCCTCCTTGACCTCTCTGCTGCCTGTGACACCGTCGACCATCCCCTCCTCCTCCATACCTTATCTCACCTCGGCTTCACGGACTCCGTCCTCTCCCGGTTCTCCTCTCACCTCTCTGGCCGGTCATTCTCGGTCTCCTTCGCCGGAGCCTCCTCCCCCTCCCATCCTTTAACTGTCGGAGTTCCTCAAGGGTCAGTTCTCGGCCCTCTTCTGTTCTCCATTTACGCTCACTCCCTCGGTGAACTCATCCGCTCTCACGGCTTCGACGACCATCTCTACGCGGATGACACGCAGATCTACATCTCCGCCCCTGTCCTCTCCCCCTCCCTTCGGGCTCGCATCTCTTCCCGCCTCCGGGACGTCTCCACCTGGATGTCGGCCTGCCACCTAAAACTCGACATGAGCGAGACTGAGCTCCTCATCTTCTCTCCCGAACCCGGTCCTCTCCCAGACTTCTCTATCACCGTGGATGGCACGACCGTCCTTCCCGTCTCTCGGGCCCGCGATCTCGGTGTCGTCCTCGACTCGTCTCTCTCGTTCACCCCACGCGTCCTATCCGTTACCGAGACCTGCCGGTTTCACCTCTACGATATCGCCAAGATCCGCCCTTTCCTCTCCACCCAGACGGCTACCTTACCGTTACGGGCTCTCGTTATATCCCGGCTAGACTACTGTGTCGGCCTTCTCTCTGACCTCCCTTCCTCCTCTCTCGCCCCGCTCCGGTCTATTCTTCACTCCGCTGCCCGGCTCATCTTCCCGCAGAAACGATCTGGGCCTGTCACTCCCCTTCTTAAGCAACTCCAGTGGTTGCCTATCGACCTCCGCTCCAAACAAAAACTCCTCACTCTAGGCTTCGAGGCTCTCCGTCACCTTGCCCCTTCCTACCTCTCCTCCCTTCTCTCTTTCTACCGCCCACCCCGCACGCTTCGCTCCTCCGCCGCCCACCTCCTCGCCGTCCCTCGGTCTCGCCCGTCCCGCCGTCGACCCCCGGGCCGCGTCCTCCCGCGGTCCCGGAACGCCCTCCCTCCTCACCTCCGCCAAACTGATTCTCTTCCCCTCTTCGAAACCCTACTTAAAACTCACCTCCTCCAAGAGGCCTTCCCAGACTGAGCTCCTCTTCTCCCTCTACTCCCTCTACCACACCCCCTTCACCTCTCAGCAGTTGAACCCTCTTTTCCCCCCATTTCCCTCTGCTCCTCCCCCTCTCCCTTCCCCTCCCCTCAGCACTGTCCTCGTCCGCTCGACTGTATATATTTTCATTACCCTATTTATTTTGTTAATGAGATGTACATCACCTCGATTCTATTTATTTGCTATTGTTTGAATGAGATGTTCATCGCCTCGATTCTATCTATCGCCATCGTTCTCGTCTGCCCGTCTCCCCCGATCAGACCGTAAGCCCGTCAAACGGCAGGGACCGTCTCTATCCGTTGCCGACGTGTTCATTCCAAGAGCTTAGTACAGTGCTCTGCACATAATAAGCGCTCGATAAATACTATTGAATGAATGAATGAGTCAGATGGTCCTGGATTCTAGTCCCGAAAGCCATTTTTCTGCTCCGTGATCTTGAACAAGTCATTTAAGTTCTCGGTGCCTCAGTTACCTCATCTGTAAAATGGGGACTAAGACTGTGAGCCCCATGTGGGACATGGACTGTGTCCAGCCTGATTAGCTTGTATCTACCCCAGCGCTTAATACAGTGCCTGGCACATAGTAGGAGCTTAACATATGCCATATTTTTATGCTAAGGGATCAGGACAGGGCATAACCTACAGGAAGAGGTCAATAAACCTAATTTCTCTGGTCCTCAGTTACTTCATCTGTAAAATGGGGGTTTAATCCTCCCTTCGATTTAAACTCCGAGCCCCATGGGGGACATGGACTGCATCCAAATGGATGAATTTATATCTAGCCCAGCACTTAGAACAGTGTCTGGCACATAGTAAGTACTTACAGATACCATTTCAAAAGAAATACTTTTACTCCTCAACTTTTTTTTTCAGCCTAAGTGTTTAGTCTACCGCTTTTTACATGATGATAATGATTGAGCATCTCTGTCACATTTTCCTTAGATACTAGTACTATAGTTTCTGTTTTCCTTGAGGAAAAACAGTGATGACAATGCTAGGCAATTCTGGACAAACTTGGAGGTTCACCACGCTTATTAGCTTAACCAGTGTGAATGGTATTGGCTAAAGGAAACAGAAAAAAAAATCACCCTGATTTTGCCCAACAAATTTAATAACTGATCAAACCAAACTATTCAAAACATTAAGTAAAAAATGAAGAATGAAGTGACCTAAAGGAGAAAAGACTATGCAAGATAAATGAACACATTTTGGTATGTTCTACATTGCCGCATACAAGGCTGCATTAGTAACGAATACAGATTCATCATGGAGTATTTCTCCACAGAGTTTTCCCCCAATCCTTCATTTCACCCTTAAAGACCAACAAGTTTGTTTCACTCCCGTACATAGATTCTTGTGCACACAACGTCATCGGCACCAAAAGTCTGGAAAGAAAGAAAAAAAAAAGAGAGAAGATGTCAGTATAGATTTAATGGGCGGAAAATAGAGGCATATTACTAATTAAACCACTAGCTACTTTGTTAAAATTAGAGTAACAGACATTCGGTTTCCTGTAACCTCTTGTTATCATTGGAAAGAATAATAAAAACTACATAAGCAGAGAGGCAGTTTGGGGAAGAGTGAGGTATTGTATGTGGCTTTTCTTCTCCGATTTCATGGAATCTGACAAGTTTCTTGGCTCAAATTTTGAAAAAAAAATATGCAAAAGATGAGAATTTGTAATCTGGCTCATGGTATTTTCCAAAGAATCTATTCTATTTAGCTAGCTTAATTCCTGCCTTGACCATTAATCTGATCGCATCTAGATAGAAGTCATCAATCATCTCCTCTCCACCCATCAGAGCTTGAAAACGCTGTTGTGAGAAAGCAGGAGACCATGCCTTCCGGGGATAATGCTGCGGCATTTGCAAAATGTGACATTTTACCAAAAAAAACCCCCAAAATCTAATTCACGTTCTTTGGTGTCCTCAAAATGTGAGTGTTTCGACAGATATCGAAGTTGAGCGCTTAACTCAGCAAACACTATTCGTCGCATTTGCAAGGCAGCTTTTGCTGTATTGACCTCACCTAGGAAGAAAAAAGTGTTTGATTTTACAAGCATTATTAGCGGAGACCCTGGGGAGAGTTCAGGGATTCTAGCTGTCGTGCGCACACCGAGTTGGTAAGGATGAAAGAGAAGACTCTATTTTGCTGGGTTTGAGTCCTTAGAGCTACATATGTAGGAAAGTATGTTCCAGAAATTTATCAGGGGAGAAATTTCCTTTTAGTCTTTAAACCGAGTTTTAAATGCAGCCAAATTCCACAAGTTAATCATTAAGTTTTTCCAATAATAGATCCCATACCAAAAGATCTTTAACATTACCAGCTACAAGTTAAATGGGAACAGACTGCATTAGGGTAAAAAAAAAAAACCTAAAGGGAACTGCACTATAAGTTTTTATTTTAATGATAGCTTCTTCTCAAATAGCTATTGTGCTTTCTGAGGATAATGAAAGCAATATGGGAAGTAATAAAGCTCTCACTCTTTAATGACCTTCCCAAACAGAGCTAAACTGCTTGGCTCACAGCTGTGTTCAGGACCCCCTTAACCACTGGGTCTGAGCTATGTGTGCTAACTCTGTCCTATCGTACTCTCCCGAGCGCTTAGTACAGTGTTCTGCTTGCAGTAAGCCCTCAAGAACTATTATTGATTGATCGACTGATTGGACAGAAGGGGTCCAAGTAAGGGTCCAAGGTTTTGGACCCACTACAGCCAATGAGGAGGTAGGCGAGGTATCGCTGGACCGTAGCTCAGTTGGGTTGAGGGTAGGGAAGTGGACACGCAACAGAGGCGTGTGCATGTCCTCGGGAAAAGTTAAATTTAAGCCCTGGGATCTCTGTATTGGGCTCATTCAATCTGGTCTTGGCTTTTCGATGACTTTCAGATTGAACTTGGCAGGTAGGGCAGCAGCGTAGCCTAGTGAAAAGAGCACGGGCCTGGGAGTCAGGAGGACTTGGGTTCCAATCCCAGCTCTGCCACTTGCTTGCTGGATGACCTTGGGCAAGTCACCTAAATGATCTGTGCCTCAGTGACCTCATCTGCAAAATGGGGATTAAGACCGTGAGCTCCATGTGGGACATGGACTGTGTCCAACTTGATTAGCTTGGATCTACCCCAGCGCTTAATACAGTGCCTGGCACGTGGAAAGCACTTAACAAGAACCATAAAGAAGGTAGCCATTGCAATTTCCCATCTGAATTTTTCCTCCCTGAAACCGTCTTCGTTCTTTTGGTCAACGCGTCTCACCACTTTGGCTCAGCAAGATTCTGAGTGAGAAAATAATTTCATCTTGGGAGTGCTTGGAACCCAGTTTAGAGCAAAGATTAAAAAAAAATCGCCTTGGCTGTACATTCATATCGAAGCTCTGTAGTCATGTTCTGCTCTTCTAGCATAGAGCGTGGTTTAAGTTCTTGGTGGTCGTATCCTGGAATCCAGCTTTCCCCAGTGTTTAAAGCCATCCCTTAGTTATGGCTCTTTTAATGCATCAGAGTAATATCTAGTTGTCTACCGTGTCAGGATAGTAAATGAAATATTACAGGCGGAGTTGTCGCAACTTCTGAAGAGATCTTGCTTAAACAGCCCTGGGAAAAGTTGGGTCAGTGAAACGGAACATTTGTGGAGACAGCATTCTGCTAATTTGACAGCTCATTTATTTATAATTTAAAACTTTTGCCTTTGATTCTGGGCTCTAAATCATTAGGGGGTTAAGCCCTCTAGAGTAACTCAATCTCCTATATAGTACAGCTGGTCTAAAGAGGAGACCTGTGATTTCAACATACTACCAGTTTCTCCCAAACTTTTCCGGGAAAACCAGTGGTGGGGCTGGAATGAAGGGATTATATTAGCTCCAGTCCGAGGCCAGACTATCTCCACATAACGAAGGCTCCTTGGAAAGTACTGAATTACTGGAGTTGATGGAACCGAAGACCTCCTTACACAAAATTCATATATAATAAGTAACCCAGCTCCTGTCACCTCTCAAAGTCAATCCTTAAAAGAGGTTTTACTGGATTCAGTGATGAATATCACTGCATGTGTATATTCTACCCCAGTTACCAGAAAAATTCCAATGTGATAAATCGATTCATATCTCTTCTTTAAAAAAAACCCATTAAAAAAATCCACAGTTGTTTCAAAGGAAATGAATCCTTCCTAAAGAAATTCTATAATTTGTCCCTAATGTGTCTGGGCTGGCTTTTCCTATCCCTTCTCTCTTCCCAAAGTATAGTGTATCGTTGTAGGATTCATGTGTTCCTTCCTATGCAGCACAACCAATAGTTAACACATGGAGACATGATCATCACTTCACCATTTATCATTTTACCACAAATGAATAGCCTGTTGGTGAATGCCTCTTGGATGTCATAACAGGGCTACAAAGAGGCATTACAATGGAGAGGGAGGAAAAAAAAGCCTCTCAAAACACTTCTTGGAAACATCATTTACCAGATTGCAAAATGAACCTATTCTTATTCACTAGGCGAAACAGTGCCCTTAAGTCCTCCTAAAGATGAGTGACCCAGCCATTGTTAGAGACAGCGACAACAAGAGCTGTGGAAGGGTAAAAGAGAATCCTGTTATCTTTACAGAGGGAAACCCAGAACAAGCATATGTCCCTTTGTTCTGGGCACTGCATTGCACCACAACAGGATAATGAGATGAGGAATTCACAAACTTTTTCAAAAGGTACACTCAGTTCTCCTAGAATATGGAGGCTATATTGCCTCCCCCCATTAAATTCCCAGTGGTACACATACGGCTTGATCAACACCGTCTGCGTGCGCACGATCGTTTCTCCCAACATTGCATTTGCATCCAGACAGGGAACGTTCTTCCTATCCTGCATCTACTTCCCCGGTAGCGTTCTGTCCAAAAAAATGTAGTGAAAATACACATTATGGAAGAATGGACTGTAGTTTAGGAAATTCATTGTGTTTTGGAGGAATACAAAAATGAGACTGGCCACACTTCCTCGACAGGAACGACAATGACGGTGAAGGTGAGTGTTGGAAGAGACCATCACTTGTTCTGCGTGCTAGACCTATTTTTTTTTTCAGAATCAGCTCAACATGTGACGAGATGCTTCTTAAGCAGCTTGATCATATCAGAAAGATGGTACAATATTTGGGAAAATAGATACTGGGTTTTGACTACTGTCCAGAGCAACTGCTTAGCTTCCATCTCATGGCCCATTTCTACCCATTGATTCTGATTTGGGCGCCATGAAGATTAGATGCTGGACAAGTACCACCAACTCATGAGTCATTCACTGACTAGAGTCACCCTATAGGGACTCTCATTCAAGCGGGTGACAAGGGCAGGAGGTTCTCTACCCTAGAGTCATCGAGTTTCTCTGCTGGGTTAATATTTGCTAACCTATTGAATTTTTCCAGACAATAGTCAATTATCAGTAGATTAGTGTGGTAAGAGGGTGAGGGAAGAGAGAGAGAGAGAGAGAGAGAAAGAGAGGTGGTTTCAAGTCTTTTCAATTACCATGTACCAAAATATTCTAACTTCTTCAAATGAGCAAAATGTAATAATTCCTATGGATTTCCACAATTAGCAATCAGGAATTTACTAGAAGGGGAAGTATATCTTAATAGTAGAGCAACCTCTCTTAAAGTACTTATGGTTCTTCTAAACAGAGGATAATAATAATAGGGGTACTTTACTTGGTAAGCATTTACTCTGTGTCAAGGACTGAACTAAGCACTGGATTAGACGTGAGATAAAAAGGTCCCACATGGACTCACAGTCTAGGAGGGGGAACAGGTATCAAAATCCCATTTTGGGGAACAGGTATCAAAATCCCGTTTTTTTCAGCTGAGGGAACTGTGGTACAGAGAAGTGAAATGACTTGCCCAAGGTCACACAGCAGGTAAATGGCAGAGCTAGGATTGGAACCCAGTTCCTTCTGACTCCCAGGCCCATGCTCTTTCCACTAGGCCATGCTGCTTCTCCAATTATGTTCTTGATGACCCCCTTTGTCAGGGAGATGTGCATCTGACCAACACTCAGACACAACCGTTTCTTCTGACATTATATTCTAACCAGATAGGTACTAGGGATCAGAAAGACATTTCTTAATTTCCTAGTAGTTTTCGATCCAAAATGCATAGTGAAAATCAAACGTTTTGGAAGAACTGAGCGCATCCTCACATTATGTAGTTTCTTCACCCTATTATCCTTCACCCGCCCTCTCACCAGAAGGTCCTCGGTTAAAGGCTTTTGGTATTTTATGGATCATCCTGCCACTCAGAACATCCTCTAACTGCAGAACCAGACCTTGGATTAAAGTGCCATCATCCAAACGTTAGCTCGACTACCAGTTCAAATGTTCAATAACTATTTCTTATAAATAGCATTTAGAGTTTATAGTCACGTTTCCTCCTTTCCCATGTCTTCTCTCCAACCTTCCTCAGTGAAGAGGAAGAGACATTACTTTGAATAGCATAGCAGGGAAATCTCACCATCTAATCTAAGCTAGTGAGGATATAAAAGGGTTCTTACCAAAATCAGCTCATCGTTAGCCAGTTCTCGAGTCCAATATGTCTTAGGACCCACTCCCTCGATAAGAGTTTGTGTGCAGTAGATCTTGTTTTCATTCTCCCAAGTGGCTAAACTCTGCAGGCAAGAAAACCATTAGTAACATTAATTATAGTCTCTGGCAGCATGAAGCAGAGACAACAATGAATACAACCGAGAATGAGGGCTGCAGTAGAGCAACACATGGTCAATAATAGCAAGGAAGAGAAATAGATTGAATGTTAAAAATCAGAATGAAGACTGTTGCATGTCCATAGTTTATGTGGAAGTGTACTTATATTTCTAACCACTAAGTAAATGGATCCAGAAAAAGTCAGGAGTAATTTACATCTAAAAGTTTAGAACATGGCATTGTATGTATTCGAATGGAAAACCCCTTTCATTCAGAACTTAACTGAAAGAAATCACATATTAGCACAAAAAAGGCCTTAGTGTTGGCAATTTAAGATGAGGAAAAAAAAATTGGCTCGTTTCAGCAGCATCCCCCTCGCCCCAACCATGCTCTCCCCAACACACACACACATACACACACACACACACACACACACTGCTCTCCATATATGGCTATTTAATCAAAATAAAATTTTATGCTTGTCACTTGTTCAGTTCCAAATTGAGTTCCAAACTATTAAACATAATCTCTAATAAAAATCTGACTTCATAGCCTCCTAAAAATCTGCAAGGCATTCTTTGAGAGCTCTCCTGAAGTCCAGAGTATTTGAAAGAATGAAATAAACAGAGAGACAGCGGAGTGAGAAATGTGAAAAGTCTCTTCAGGCTCGTTCCCCAATGTTGAACTATATTATTCATCAAAGCCGTGGAACAGCTGTGTTAGGGGGCACCCAGCAATGAATGTACATATAATCTCTTTATAACTAACACACGGGAGACATTCATCAGTCAGAGATGAGTGGGAAATAAAAAGAAATCCACTCTTCGGACTATTTGCGAAACTTTCCTTTCCATCCCAACCGCCCTTTACTTTTACGGCCTCAAATCAGATAGGCGAGAATGGAACAGTGCTTTGATTAGAACCTTCAGAGCCATTTTGCTTTCTTATTAGGAAGATTCAATAAACATGGTTATGCCTTTCATTCAACTAGAAGGACCCCTCTTTGTTTGTGCAAACAATAGATTAACTTGGACTGCGGATTGAGAGCCCTTTACCCTGAAGTCATTTTTTTCAGTCTATATAGATTAGACTTTTGCCAGATAGTATAAATTCAGTATAGAACACCGCCACGGAGTCTGTTTCTCTGCATTCAGGAACCGCGGAGGTTTTGTTTCAAAGTTTACAGGGCTACAGCCCAGTCATTAATGCTGAAATAATTTCACACTTCTATTGCTTCACGAAGCACTTTCTTCCATTCTGGCAATTTACAAATTAGACAGCAGTAATGATTGTTTTTCCCTCTGTAAGATTATTCCTTTTTAACGAACAATTTAAAATATTTTATGTGGGCTACGAATGACCAAATTCAATTTTGCCTTTACAAAAATAAATAATCAAGGAATCCGTGTTACATTTCCTGTACTAGTATGTGGGTGTGTGGGGAGGGAGAGTTAACCAGTCCGCTGTTTCAACACAGAATAATCCAAGCGTTTCGAAGCATCAAGGATTTATTTCTGTTTTCCAACAAATGTTGGGGGGGGGGGGGGCACGAATCAATTATTTTCATCAGTTGAGGGAAAGAGAAAAAGAGACAGACCCAGAGGCCTCTTAGGAATGGACTGAAACCAGAACCAAACCTTCCCTTCAACATCTTCCTAACTGAACAAAGGGAATGGTGAAGCGATGGGCAAGACAGAAAAGTTGTAATTTACTCCACCTGAGAAGGGAACCGTCACTGACGGGTGTAAAAGGAATATCTGACTCAACGGCGTGAAGAGTTTAAGGGAAGGGGTTAAAAGGGAGTGCTTGGGAGTATCGGAAACGATTAGAAGCAAATTGGCATCATACTCTTTTAGAAGGCCATGTTTTAGAGGGTAGGGTGCTCTGACCAAGCGGTGAAGAGAGAAGCGGCGTGGCTTAGCGGAAAGAGCACGGGCTTGGGCGTCAGAAGACGTGGGTTCAAATCCCGTCTCTGCCACCCGTCTGCTGCGTGACCTCGGGCAAGCCACTTAACTTCTCTGGGCCTCGGTTACCTCATCTGTAAAATGGGGATTAAGACCGTGAGCCCCAAGTGGGACAACCCGATGGCCTTGTATCTACCCCAGTGCTTAGAACAACGCTTGGTGGATTGCAAGCGCTTAACAAATGCCCTAATTATTATCACTGGAAGGAAATTAACCTTACACTCTTTTAAAAGGCCACGTTTTAGAGAGTACGGTATTCCGCACCTAGTACGTGCTCCCCCAAACGCCACAGATGACGACGGTGACATTTAATAAATCGGTTGGCGTTAGAAAAGGCAGCACCGTACGGGCAGCAGGCTCGGCGGCTCTAGGTTTCCAGGTTAGTTTAGGAGGAGAGCGAGCCAGGGGAGGAGGGAGAGTTTTACTTCAGCTACAGAGACAGAGACTTGAGAGCAACAAAGGGCAACAGTCCCATTAAAAGGGAGCGAGCGATGAGGCGGATGGAAACCAGACTGGGTCTTGGGAGGAATGTGGAGAAGCAACGAGACCGGACGCCAGTGGGAAGAGCAGCTCTTCACCTCTGCAGTCTGCGGGACGGGCGGGCAGAGAGAAGAAGTCTTCTCTCCTGGGGACCCCCATCCCCAGGAGGTCTCCAGGGGGGCGATCCCCACCTCCCCCCAACTTGCTCGAGAAGCAGCCTGGCTCGGTGGAAAGGGCGCGGGCTTGGGAGTCGGCGGTCGTGGGTTCTAATTCCGCCTCCGCCCCTCGGCTGTGTGACTTCGGACAAGTCAACTTCACTTCTCCGGGCCTCGGGGACCTCACCTGGCAAATGGGGGTTCAGACCGGGAGCCCCAAGGGGGACGACCCGATCACCTCGTGGCCCAGCAGCGCTCGGCACATAGTAGGCCCGTCGTGGTCATTCTCACCCGGCATTTTCGCCCGTCCACGGTCTCCTCCTCGAAGCCCTCCCCGACTTTGAAGTTAATCTCGGTGGTCCGCACGGTGGTGGAGGTCTTGATGTAGAACCGGTCCCCGTCCTGGCGGATCTCCACGTGCGGCTTGGAGGCCGCCGCCACGGCCACCTTCCTCAGCATGGCGTTGACCCCTGCACCCGGGGGGAGAGTGGGGGGGTCGGGGGAGAGGAAAAGGGGGCGGGGGGGAGGGGGAGATGATGGGGACCTGCGAGCATCGGGGGTCCCTAGGTAAGTGCCCCCCCCCCCCCCCCAGTTGGGACCCGGGACCGCCGATGCCCCTCTAGACCGTGAGCTCGTTGGGGGCAGGGATCGTCTCTCTCTGTGGCCGCATTGTCCTCTCCCGAGCGCTCAGCACAGTGTCCGCACCCGCTAAGCGCCCCGTCGATCCGACGGGATGACAGAAATGGCCAGGGCAGCCGATGGGAAGGGGACGAGGGCCCGGGACCGTTGACGCCCCTCTAACCTGTGAGCTCGTTGATGGGCGGGGATCGTCTCTCTTTCTCGCTGTAGTGTCCGCTCCCGAGCGCTCAGTACAGTGCTCCGCACCCACTAAGCGTTCAGTTAATAGGATGGACCGAGTGAAGTGCCCAGGGCAGCCGACGGGAAGGGGACGAGGGTCCGGGGCCCCCGATGCCCCCCTGGGGTGGGAGCCCGAGGTGGACGGGGATCGTGTCTCTTTCTCGCTGAATCGTCCTCCCCCGAGCGCTCAATACAGTGCTCGGCACCCACTAAGCGCTCAGTCGATACGATGAGATGAGAAAAGTGCCCAGGGCAGCCGACGGGAAGAGGACAAGGGTCCGGGACGGCCGATGCCCCCCTAGACTGTGAGCTCCATGTGGGCGGGGGGCTGACTCTCTCTGTCGCTGTAGTGTCCCCTCCGAGCGCTCGGTACAGTGCCCTGCACCCGCTAAGCGCTCGATTCAGAGGATGGAACGAGTGAAACGCTCAGGGCGACCGACGGGAAGGGGGCGAGGGTCCGGGACCCCTGAGGCCCCCCTGGGCTGGCAGCTCCACGTGGGCAGGGCCCGACTCTCTCTAGGGCTGGACCGCCGTCTCCGAGCGCTCGGCACAGTGCTCCGCACCCGCTAAGCGCTCAGTAAATCGGATGGAGGGAGCGAGCGAGGAGCCCCATCCCATCCCATCCCATCCCATCCCATCCCATCCCATCCCATCCCATCCCATCCCATCCCATCTCATCCCATCCCCCCGGGGCCGCCCCCCGGGCTCGCCCCTGGCGGGTACCCAGCGCTTTGAGGAGCTCGTCGAAGTTCTCGCTGCTGCGCATCTTCCAGGTGCCGGCGAAGTTGGGCATCGTGGTGCGGAGAGTGCGGGGTCGGGGTCGGGGTCGGGGTCGGGGTCGGGGTCGGGGTCGGGGCCGGGGCCGGGGCCGGGGCCGGGAGAGCTGCCGAGCGGTCGGGCCGAGCTGGAGCCGCTGAGCCTCTGGCTGGACCCTCCTCCCGGCCCGTCAGTCAGTCGGGAGCCGAGCCGGGCCCCCCGCCCCCCGCCCCGCCCCCCGCGGCCCGCAGGCGGCCCCCGGGGACCCCGCATCCCGCAGCCAGCGCCCCACGCCATTCTCGTCCCCCTTTCCCCACCGCCCTCTCCAACCTCTCCATCGCCTGCCGGCTGCCACGTGGGACGCCCCCTTTCCCACCCCTCTCCCCAACTCCCCCCCCCCCCAAATCCTGCCAGCGGCTACAGGGGACGCCCCCTTTCCCTCCCCTCTCCCCAACCCCCCCCCCCCCAAATGCTGGAGTTGCTACAGGGGACGCCCCCTTTCCCTCCCCTCTCCCCAACTCCCCCCCCCCCCAAATGCTGGAGTTGCTACAGGGGACGCCCCCTTTCCCTCCCCTCTCCCCAACTCCCCCCCCAAATCCTGCCAGTTGCTACAGGGGACGCCCCCTTTCCCTCCCCTCTCCCCAACTCCCCCCCCAAATCCTGCCAGTTGCTACAGGGGACGCCCCCTTTCCCTCCCCTCTCCCCAACTCCCCCCCCCAAATCCTGCCAGTTGCTACAGGGGACGCCCCCTTTCCCTCCCCTCTCCCCAACTCCCCCCACCCCCAAATCCTGCCAGCGGCTACAGGGGCCGCCCCCTTTCCCTCCCCTCTCCCCAACTCCCCCCCAAAATCCTGCCAGCGGCTACAGGGGACGCCCCCTTTCCCACCCCTCTCCCCAACTCCCCCCCCAAAATCCTGCCAGCGGCTACAGGGGCCGCCCCCTTTCCCACCCCTCTCCCCAACTCCCCCCCAAAATCCTGCCAGCGGCTACAGGGGACGCCCCCTTTCCCTCCCCTCTCCCCAACTCCCCCTCTCCCCAACTCCCCCTCCCCAAATCCTGCCAGCGGCTACAGGGGACTCTCCCTTTCCCTCCCCTCTCCCCACCCCCCCCCCCCCCCTCAAAATCCTGCCAGCGGCTACAGGGGCCGCCCCCTTTCCCTCCCCTCTCCCCAACTCCCCCCCCCAAAATCCTGCCAGCGGCTACAGGGGACGCCCCCTTTCCCTCCCCTCTCCCCAACCCCCCCCCCCCCAAATCCTGCCAGCGGCTACAGGGGCCGCCCCCTTTCCCTCCCCTCTCCCCAACTCCCCCCCAAAATCCTGCCAGCTACAGGGGCCGCCCCCTTTCCCTCCCCTCTCCCCAACTCCCCCCCCCTCAAAATCCTGCCAGCGGCTACAGGGGACGCCCCCTTTCCCTCCCCTCTCCCCCACTCCCCCCCCCCCCCAAAATCCTGCCAGCGGCTACAGGGGCCGCCTCCTTTCCCTCCCCTCTCCCCAACTCCCCCCCCAAAATGCTGGAGTTGCTACAGGGGACGCCCCCTTTCCCTCCCCTCTCCCCAACTCCCCCTCTCCCCAACTCCCCCTCCCCAAATCCTGCCAGCGGCTACAGGGGACTCTCCCTTTCCCTCCCCTCTCCCCAACTCCCCCCCCCCCTCAAAATCCTGCCAGCGGCTACAGGGGACGCCCCCTTTCCCTCCCCTCTCCCCAACTCCCCCCCCCAAAATCCTGCCAGCGGCTACAGGGGACGCCCCCTTTCCCTCCCCTCTCCCCAACTCCCCCCCAAAATCCTGCCAGCTACAGGGGCCGCCCCCTTTCCCACCCCTCTCCCCAACCCCCCCCCCCCCCAAAATCCTGCCAGCCAGCGGCTACAGGGGACGCCCCTTTTCCCTCCCCTCTGCCCCCCTCCCCCGCCAAAATCATCCATCCCCAGGGCCGGGCATTTGGCTTCCAAAGAAGCAGAGGGCAGAGCTGGGGAAAGCGGGATTATCATCATCATCATCATCATCATCATCATGGTATTTGGGAGAAGCAACGTGGCCTAGTGGAAAGAGCCCGGGCTTGGGAGCGAGAGGTCGTGGGTTCTAATTCCGACTCCGCCCCTTGTCACCTGTGTGGCTTTGGACAAGCCACTTCACTTCTCTGGGCCTCAGTTGCCTCATCTGTAAAATGGGGATTAAGACTGCGAGCCCCATGTGGGAGAATCTGATTAGCTTCCCTCATCTTTAAAATGGGGATTGAGACTGTGAACCCCACGGGGGACAACCTGATGACCTCGTATCCACCACCCGGCGCTTAGAACAGTCCTTGGCACATAGTAAGCGCTGAACAAATGCCAGCATTATTATTATTATTACTGTTGCCGAACTGTACATTCCAAGCGCTCAGTACAGTGCTGTACACATAGTAAGCGCTCAATAAATACTATTGAATGAATGGATGAACAAATACCAGCATTATTATTATTATTATTATTATTATAAAGCGCTGACTAAACTAGAACAGTGCTTTGCACATAGTAAGCGCTTAACAAACACCATCATCGTCATTATTATTACTATGTGCCAGGCACTGTTCTAAGCGCCGAGTGGCGGATACGAGGTCATCAAGTTGTCCCCCGTGGGGTTCACAGTCTCAGTCCCCATTTTAAAGATGAGGGAACTGAGGCCCAGAGAAGAGAAGTGACTTGCCCAAAGTCACAGAGCTGATAAGTGGCGGAGGCGGGATTAGAACCCATGACCTCTGACGCCCAAGCCCAAGAGGACGGGGCTCGGGGGGGGGGGGGAGATGGGGAGAGGGAAAATGATGGAAAAGCCTCATGGGCGGCATCTTGGCAGACAGCATCTTCTTCTCCCCGCCCTTGAGCGGGCTGGAAGGTGCGGGCTGGCACGCCTTCCTCTTTTTAATCATAATGGTATTGGGTAAGCGCTTACTACGTGCCGAGCACCGTACTGAGCGCCGGGGTGGATAGAAGCAAATGGGGTTGGACACAGTCCCTCGTCCCCCACGTGGAACGAGGGGCTCACGGTCTCCATCCCCGTGGGAGGGATGGAGGAGGGAAGTGAGGCCCGCGGAAGTCAATAATAATGTTGGTATTTGTTAAGCGCTTACTATGTGCAGAGCACTGTTCTAAGCGCTGGGGTAGATCCGGGGTAATCAGGTTGCCCCATGTGAGGCTCACAATCTTCGTCCCCATTTTACAGATGAGGGAACTGAGGCACAGGGAAGTGAAATGACTCGCCCACAGTCACACAGCTGACAAGTGGCAGAACTGGGATTCGAACTCGTGACCTCTGAGTCCCAAGCCCGGGCTCTTTTCCACTGAGCCAGCATGCTTCCCATGCTGCTGAAGAAACATTCAGCTGGGTAAAGGGCAGAAAGGTAAAATCATCGCTGTGAAGTGACTTGTCCAAGGTCACACAGCAGACACGACCCACGAAGGGATAGGCCGCGAGCGCTAGGGATGGGGACGAATCGGTACGTGGGTTTCGGGGAGCAGAAATCACCTGGATTGGCGGCCCCCCCCCCCCCTTTTCTTTCCTTCCTTAGTGGCTCCCTCCTTCCCTCCCTCCCTCTAATTAAACGATCGTCAGCCAAGACGCAAGAATGAGAGCGTTTGCCAGACTCCTTTATCCCCAGTCCATCGACTCCAGGGGGAGGAGGAGGGAGAAACGGAGGAAGTCTAAGGACTTATTAATCATCATCATCATCATGGTATCTGTTAAGCGCTTACCATGTGCCAGACACCGTCGTAAGCACGAGGTAAGGAGGTTGGTATTCGCTAAACGCTTACTATGTGGAGAGCACTGTGCTAAGCGGTGGGGGAGATACAGAGCAATCAGATCGTCCCACGTGAGGCTCACAGTCTTAATCCCCATTTGACAGACGAGGGAACTGAGGCCCAGAGAAGTGAAGTGACTTGCCCACAGTCACACAGCTGACAAGTGGCCGATCCGGCATTCGAACCCATGACCTCTGACTCCCAAGCCCATGCTCTTTCCACTGGGGCTCACGGTCTTCATCCCCATTCGACAGATGAGGGAACTGAGGCCCAGAGAACTTAGGCGGCTTGCCCGAGGTCGCGCAGCAGGCAAGTAGGCGGTGGCGGGATTAGAACCCACGTCTTCTACAGTAGGCCTCGAGAAACCCATTAAGTGGTGGCCCTCCTTCTTCTTCCTCTCGGCTGGAGGGTCTTTGGGAACGGAGGTAGAAGAGGAAGGAGGACGCCTCCCCCGACCGGCTGGAGCGGGGCGAAGGCTCATTCGTTCATTCAGGCCTATTTATCGAGCGCTTACGGTGTGCAAAGCACTGTGCTAAGCGCTCGGGAGATGACAGCAGAACAATAAACCGACACATTCCCTGACCACAGCAAGTCTAGAGGGTGGACACGGGCTCCAGCAAGAGAACGACTTGCTGGAGAAGTGGGGGGGTGGGACCCCGATTTCCAGAGGACACGGTTTGGGGGTCACTGCCAAACTCCCCCCAGCTGCGGGTTGCTTTGGGGACCGCTTTAGCTTCCAGACTAGACCGCCTCAATGGGGCCTGGTCTTTTCGCTCTCCATCTAGCTGCTGGTTTGGATCTTGGGAGCAGGATCCTGCAAGCCGCCCCTTTAAAAATCACTCTTTCCGTATGTGTCATCAGCCCTGCCCGCAAATTCCACCGACCACCTCGGCTCTGGAACTTCTTCTTTCCCTGCCAGTCTTTTTGGTCTTTTCTCTTTGAACTGATGTCCGTCGTCGCCCCCCCCCCCCCCCCCCCCCCCCCAACGACATAAAATCCCTTTCCACTTGGCTCCGAACGGGCTCTTAAATCCTACCTTCGTTTCCCAGAACCAACTTCAGTTGCCTCCGGATCAGGGTGGTGGCTAAGGACTCAGGGCTGTCTCCTCTTTCTTTTTTATTTATGGAGATGCAGCACCTTTCTGCGTGGGATGAGAGATGGAATGGCCCCTTGCCTACCGGGAGGAGGGGTGGGGTGGGAGGGAGGCGACTGAGAGAGCAGTTATTATTAATAATAATGCTGGTATTTGTTAAGCGCTTAGAGCTGGGGTGGATCCAAGCAAATCGGGTTGGACACAGCCCCTGCCCCGCATGGGGCTCACGCGTGGGAATGTAATTCCCATTTCACAGAGGAAGTAACTGAGGCACAGAGAAGAGAACTGACCTACCCAAGGCCTCACAGCAGACAAGTGGTGGAACCGGGATTAGAAGCCATTACCTTCTGACTCCCAGGCCCGGGCTCTATCCACTACGCCATGTTGCTCCCCAGTTGGCAGAGTCCCTCATGTCTCGACCCTAAGGGCTGAAGCCTAACGCTCCTCTTGCGGGCAGGAGGAGGTGTCTACCAACTCTGGTGTACTGTCCTCTCCCGAGCACTTAGTATGGTGCTCTGCACACAGTAAGTGCTCAATAAGTGTGATTGATTGATTGATTGATTGATTGATTGATTAACACTTTTCCATCAGCACCTCTCCTTCGCCTCCTCCCTACCTCTTCTCACTGTGCCTCCATCTCATCCATCTCACCGCCGACCCATCGCCCACGTCCTGCCTCTGGCCCGGAATGCCCTCCCTTCTCAAATCGGACGGACAATTACTCTCCCCCACTTCAAAGCCTTATTGCGGGCACATCTCCTCCAAGAAGCCTTCCCTGACTAAGCCCTCCTTTCCTCTTCTCCCACTTCCTTCTGCGTCACCCTGACTTGCTCCTTTTGTTCATCTCCCCTCCCAGCCCCAAAGCACGTCTCTACGTATCTGTACTTTATATTAATGTCTGTCTCCCCCACTCTAGACTGTTAGCTGACTGTGGGTAGGGAATGCGTCCGTTTATTTTTGTACTGTACTCTCCCAAGCGCGTAGTACAGTGTTCTGCACACTGTAATTGCTCAATAAATACGAATGAATGAATGAATACCCCCCCCAGTTTTAAGAGGTATGAGAGGGATCCTGATCCATACAGTCTCTTTAAACGGACAACACATTTGATCAATCATTAGTATTGATTGAGTGCTTATTGTGCGAAGAGCACTGTACTAAGCACTTGGGAGAGTACAATAGATTTGGTAGACCCCATCTCTGACCTGCAATCTAGAAGGGGAGAGAGACGTTAAAATAAATCACAGAGTAAGCAGCAGAGTATAAGGCTATGTACATTAAGGGCTCTAGGGTGTGGGTTGGAGAGAATAACAAAGCACTTAAGGGCTACAGACCAAGTTGCATAGAAGTTGTAGGAGGAAGGGAGACTAGAGTAGGGAGAGGAGAAGTTAGGGAATCAATTATATCTAATGAGCCCTCACTAGGTGCAGAACACTGTACTAAGCACTTCGGAGAATACGATACAACAGTACCCCGACACATTCCCCGCCCACAAGTTTACAGTCTAGAGGTGGGGGTTACCGACCCTGCAATATATGCTACCGACTGCTTTGTACAATATACGTACTTAGTACAATATGATAGATTTGGTAGGCATATTCCCTGCCCACAAGGAGCTTAGAGTCTAGAGGGGAGTCTCCCTAGAGGAAGGCTTCGAAGATGGGAAGAGTGGCGATATGTAGGATAAGAAGGAGGAGTTTTGTGCCAAAGGGAGGATATGAGCAACGGGTCAGTGGCGAGAGAGACTAGATCGAGGTACACTAAGTAGGCTGGTATTAGAAGAGCAAAGAGTTCAGGCTGGTTTGTAATGGGAGATGAGCAAGGCTTAGTGAAAGGGGGAGAGCTGATTGAGTTTCTTAAATCCAATGGATAAGTAATTTCTGTTTGCTGCGGAGATGGATGGACAACCAGTGGAGGTTTGTGAGAAGTAGGGAGATGTGTGCAGAGTGATTTTTTTAGAAAAATAACCTAATCAGCAGAGTGAAGTATTGTCTGGCGTGAGAAGAGACTGAAAGCAGGGAGGTCAGTGAGGAGGCTGTTGCCGTAGTCTCGATGGGATAATATGAGTGCTTGGATTAGCGTGATAGCAGTTTGGATGGAAAGGAAGAGGAGGATTCCGGATACATGGTGAAGGTGGAACTGGAAGGATTTGCTGATGGACTGAATATATGGGTTGAATGGGAAATGATTCCAAGGTTTTGGGCTGGAGAGACACGGAGGATGGCGGTGTTAGGTACGGTGATGAGAAAGAAGGGGGAAGGAGAGGTCTTGGATGGGAAGATGAGGGGTTCGGTTTTGGACTTTTGAAGTTTGAGGGGCTCTGTGGGACATCCAAGTAGAGATTGCCCTGAAGACAGGAGGAAATGAGAAAAAGGCACAGGTTGAAGCTGCAGAGGTAGATTTGGGCATCATCCACACAAAGACAGTAGTTGCAGCCTTGAGAACTTCTCCAAGGGAGTGGGTGTAGATGGAAAATAGAAGGGGACCGAGAATATTTGTCCCACAGATTGGCTTTTCCCACCTGCATTCCCTGAATTGAAAATCTTCTCTTACCCCTAGAAGGCTGTAGGAGTGGAAATCACAGTCCTAACTTCCAGACTTACTTACCCTCCTTTTTTCCACTCGGGGCCACTCCAAGCCTCTCCAAATAATGGGAAAATCTATCCCCTCTCTCCTCAGCTCCATTTCATATGCCTACTTTCTCATTAGTCCCTCCTGAGAGTAGGAAAAAATGAAGTGGGGCAGAAGGGGGAAAGGCACTAAGCAGATGCCCTCCGCCCCCCCCCCCCCCCAGACTGTAAGCTTATTGTGGCAGAGAATATGTCTGTTTATTGTTGTATTGTACTCTCTCAAGTACAGTGCTCTGCACACAGTTAAGTGCTCAATAAATATGATTGAATGAATAAATGATTGAATGATCCAGTGGCAGAGACCCTGGTGGGGGGCGGTGCCAGAGTTTTAAACTTATTTTCCCACCTTGCTCAGTTCTACGGTAGTAAATTATTTAGACCCTTAATTGATTTGGAAAATT
This sequence comes from Ornithorhynchus anatinus, assembly GCF_004115215.2. Lineage (NCBI taxonomy): Eukaryota > Metazoa > Chordata > Mammalia > Monotremata > Ornithorhynchidae > Ornithorhynchus > Ornithorhynchus anatinus. The sequence continues at coordinate 10,629,983 of NC_041732.1, read as the reverse complement.
GGGAGCAAAATGTATTTTTTTGACAGTCGTTCTCCTGGCGGTTTGCTAGTGCACAGTCGGCCTAAGCCTTTCTCCACAGATTCATCATTATTAGTACTATTCAGAAGTGGTCTGGCCTCAATTTTGAGAAGTGCTCAAAGATGTTCAAGAGAACAAGGGCAGGCCCATGTACCGAAGGCATGAAAAAAGTTTTGTTAAAAAAAAGCTAATGAATAATCTGAATATGTGCTTTCCACAAAAAGGGACCTGATAACAAAAGAGTCAAAGACAGAGGCAAGCAAAGTAAGTCACTGCAGGGTAGCTGTCGGCGCTTTCAGTTTCTCAAATGCAGTTTTGGGGCTCAAGAAGAAGCAGTAAATTAGTCCAGATTGTGGGATTTTGTTTGTTTTCCTTTTGTTTGCTTTAAGGTTGGTCACTTCTCTCTGAAAATGAGTGAGTGTGAGTACGCGTGGGTGAGTGTGTGTGTGTTTGTAACCATTACTCTCTCTAGGGTTGACTTTTTCTGCTAACATGACAATTTCTGGCACTGGCACTCATTGCTGGGAGAGATTGTAAAATCAGTCAAGGTTTCTGTGATACCTCAGAGGTTTAGCCTCGTCCTTTGTTACAAGAGACTATTGAATGTGCTATGTACTTTAATCGAAAATCTTCAGCTGTTACTGATCTTCCTTTCACTGTGGAAGCAGAGACAAGTTTACTGGGAGAGATACAGTAGATAAATAAAACAGATAAAGCCTCCTGGTATATACGATGACCAGTGGAGTTGAATTTTTTTTTGTTTTTTAAATAAAGGTTTAAAATACATCATTTGGACAGAATCCTTGCTACTTTTCTATTTCCTCCCAAGCTGTCCACCTGCCAGACCTCAGGGATCAAACACAATGAGGGCCATCTCTGGCCATTACATCAATTCCCGAGTGAGTTCTGCATGCAGAATGGCGGCCTTTGAAAGTTCTTAAGAAAGAGACCTTTAGAAGACTTTGTTTCTGCCATTATCAATCAACTGTAATCCCCTCTTAATGGCGTTATCAGAAGTTGAAAATGCTTAACTTTTTCAATGATGAGACATTTTATTGGTAATTATAAGATGAATGTAGAAACACTTGAAATTCAAATTTCTTCTTAATAAAGATTGACTGATATGAGACGTGTGGTTACTATAGAAGCGGTTATACTCCTGAAGGAGGAATGAGCGTCTTCTCCTTGGGGAGTTTGAACAGCTGACATCTTCCCCAAATTTCAAGGGAAGCCTATTAACATACAGATTAACGAGTGGTTTTCCTGTTCTCAGTTGCATCCAAGGACTTCCCAATTTTCCTCTAAAACATGTCTCTTTCATGTCCTCTCTAAATTATTGTTTGGATGGGTGAAAAGGGGGTGAAGATCTGTCGACCTTGCCCTAGGAAGTCGACAGAACCGAGTTAACGCAATGTGCTGTCTAGTGAGAGATTTTCAAACGTGTGGATTCTTTAAGCAAAATGTCATCAGCATGGAATTGGAGGATGAGGCACAGAGGTGCGAGACTGGGAGAAAAGTCCATTTTCTTTAAAGATCCCAGCTAGAATTGATTTGAAAATACCCTTACAAATGTTTTCTCTTGTTGTAAATTAAAAAGAATAAAAAGAAGCTTTCAGATTTCACTGTTATTAATGGTGGTGGTATTGGCATTTTTACTGCCCAACATTCCTACAACACTTTATTTACTACAGGTTTTACAATTATTTATTAGTCTTCACAGCTCCCTGGGGTAAGTCAGGGTGTGAATATTTAATTAATTTCGCTCTCTAGCTTGTATATGTATCAATAACCTCGATGCATAGATGCTTAATACTGGACATTAACCTCCCTATGTTTTTATTTTACTGCATACATAAACATATATTTTCCTTGTGAAACAACCCCAAGGATATTTGGTAAAAAAAAAAAAAGGGTGGAAAGAGCACAGGCCTGGGAGTCAGGGGACCTGGTTCTAATCCCACCTCTGCTACTTGTCTGCTATTTGACCTTGGGCAAGCCACTTAATTTCTCTGTGCTTCAGTTACCTCATCTGTAAAATGGGGATTAAGACTGTGAGCCCCACGTGGGACAGGAATTGTATCCATCCAACTATATCTACTCCAGGGCTTAGTCTCGTGCATGGCACAAGGTAAGCACCTAACAAATACCACAATTATTATTATTAAATGCCAAGCCTGGTGCCTACTCTAGGCTAACTTTTGGCATTTAAATATTACCCATCCCTTACTCAACTGTAAACCGTCAGGGCCGTGTCTTCACTTGAGCTAACTCCGGGTTGTACCCTTCTGAATCAAGCCATTGTTCACCCACCACTCCCGTGTATGAGCAAAGAGATTGGAGGTACATTTTCCACCTATGAAATAACATTTAATGATATTCCCCAAAGTTCACTAATTCTAGTTCTGGGGTGGCTTTATTATTATTCAGAAGGTTTCCTCCCCCACCTAGATCATTTGTAGTCATTCCTCAACGTGAGGATAGTATTCGCTACTTCAAATACTGCCTCGTGTAGTACAACAACAACAGCCGGCCCGTTTGGCTCCATTAACGCTAACCTTCTCCCTGTACCTTGATCGCCTCCTATCTCTCTGCCGACCTCTTGCCCATGTCCTGCCTCTGGCCTGAAACTCCGTCCCTCCTCCGATCCTATAGACGATTGGTCTCCCCCACTTCAAAACCTCACTGAAGGACCATCTCCTCCAGGGGACCTTCCTTGACTAAGTCCGCCTTTCCTCTTCTCACACCCCTTTCTGCATCGCCCTGACTCGCTCTCTTTTGAATGACGACAATAATAATTATGGTATTTGTTAAGCACTTACTATGTTCCAAGCACTGCGCTAAGTGCTGGGGTAGATACAAGGTATTCAGGTTGTCCCACTTGGGGCTCACAGTCTTAATCCCCATTTTTACAAATGAGGTAACTGCGGCACAGAGAAGTTAAATGGCTTGCCCAAGGTAACACAGCAGACAAGTGGCAGAGAGGGGATTAGAACCCTCGACCTCTGACTCCCAAGCCGATGCTCTTACCACGAGGTTACGCTGCTTCTCTATTCACCCCCTCCCAACCCCACGGCTCTTTTGTATGGATCTGTCATTTATTTATTTATATTAACGTCTATCTCCCCTTCTAGATGTAAGTTTGTTGTGGGCAGGGAATCTGTCTGTTTATTGTTATATTGTACCCTCCCAAGCGCTTAATACAGTGCACTGCACACAATAAATGCTCAATAAATTTGACCAACTGACTAACTGCAGTCACCCTGGGGGGAGAAGAACTAGTCTGTATTCATTCATCCTTCTTCAGTCCTAAAAGTGTAGGACTTTGAAAACTGGCTTCATGAGGGAATCGTCACGGATGTGCGAGGGAGGAAGAGGAAGGCGCAAGAAAGACCGAGGTTCCTCACAAAGTAATATTTTAGTATTCCTGAACTATTTCTTATGGTATTTGTTAATCTCTTTCTATGTGCCAGTCACGGTTAGAAACACTGGGGTAGGTACGAGGTAATCAGGTTGGACACAGTTCACGATCAAATGGGGCTCGCAGTCTCAATCCCCATTTTACAGATAAGGTAACTGCGGCACAGAGGAAGTGAAATGACTCGCCCAAGGTCACACAGCAGACAAGTGCAGAGCCAGGACTAGAACCCAGGTCCTGCTGTATCCCAAGCCTGTGCTCTATCCACTAGGTCACTCTGCTTCTCTAGGCCACGATGCTTCTCTTGAGGTAGACCACTAGTCCTGGTTCTCAGGCCACTGACCTCTTCATGGCTGAAGAACAATGCCACTGAGTCTCTTGATCTCTCCCTGGATTCTGGCCACCATTGCCAAATGGGTGTCCCATGCTCTGAGAGAGGAATGGGAAAGAGCTATCCCAGTCTAGTTCTTAGAGTGTTGGTTGGGACGATCCCTCTGCCAGTATTCCCCTAAAGACATTCCTTCTACTGACTTGGTTCAGGAACACCACCGGTTCTGGTAGAGAGGCGGGGGTTAGAGGTGGGTGAGTCAGAGTCAGGGGGAGCAGGTGGGGATGAGGGGAAAGTGGAACATCTGGAGTCAGGTCTCAATCAATGCAACATAAAGAGTCCGCCTGCAGGAGCAGAACAGTGGGAGGGTAGGGTGGAAGGGGGGGACGTTTTCCGATCAAAACAGCTGAGAAGGCACTGGCCTTTGGTCGAGTCTTTTGTTCCTGGCCGGAATGGGCCTGCCTTTGTTATGCCCCTGCACAGTGCTGTCTTTGTTTAGACTCTGACAAGCCTAGGGGTGGTTGGGTAGCATTTTCAAAAAAAGAAGAGACCCCCTTTGGACTACACTTTGGGATAGGATGAGTGTGTGTGAGATGGATGCCTTTCCTGCCGGACAACACTGAGGTCACAACCACATTGAGATGAAGAGCCTTACCACCGTACCTGAAGGGCAGTGGGAAGGTGAACTAGCTAATAATAATAATTGAGGCATTCGTTAAGCCTTTACTATATGCCAGTCACTCTACTAAGCGCTGGAGTGGATACAAGCAGAGCAGGTTGGAGACAGTCCCTGTCCCACATGAGGCTCACAGTATCAATCCCCACTATACAGATGAGGTAACTGCTGCCCGGAGAAGTGAAGTGACTTGCCCAAGGTCACACAGCAGACCAGTGGCAGAGCTGGGATTGGAACCCATGACCTTCCGACTCTCAGACCCGTGCTCTATCCGCTACGCCACGCCGGCAATTGGAACTTTTAGCAGGTGATTCCCAAGGCCTCCGATATGGCGATTCGTTTGAAGCCCACCTCTTCGCATTTACTTGGGCTTTTATTTCATGGAGTGTTTTTCCCTTTTGGTAAGATAGAGTCTGGTATCAATTAGGCTGCGCATGCAAACACACACACACGCACACAAGCACACACACTGATGTGCATGTGCTGTGCTACAGTAATGATAAGCTATCAGTCATGTCTCAGTGAGCATACAAATCGCACTTTGATGAGAACCCATACTACTTTCCTGGGGTCATTATTCTCCCCGTTAATGAGTGTATGAATTTGAAACCCGTGAGCGAACGAGTCCGTTTTGGTAAATCTCTTCCTAATCACCTTAATATAATAATGAGAATTGCAACAATTCCCACATGTCTGTGCCTCTGCTGCACATTTTTAATAAGGGCTACTTTGACCCGGAGACGTGTTTTCAAGTGCCCTCTAAAAATCCTTGTGTGGCTGCTGCAGTACTTGATGGAAAACTGGGTTGTAGATGTAATTCATCTCACACCGTATCAGTATTCACATCAGGTTTTGAGGCAAACTGAATATTCTCTATACTATAAACTTCATTCCTGTGAGTTTTTAAGATGTCAGCTTTGTCAGAGAGGATTCGGTGTTTTTCGATTATAATTTCAGAGTTACTTCTATTGACTGGCTTTCTGTGGATGGGCTGCTTATCTTTAGGACATTAATTTAGAGGGTTCTTGGGAGTCGAGTCCATAGCAAGGGTCAGGTGAAAAATGAACCTTTCACTCCTGAAAGTTAATGCAACCATTAGATTGTACTGGAGAGGTATTGGGAACTGAAAAATGGCAGATCTTTCTCTGTTGGGATCTTCTGTCAGCTGCCAGTCTCATAAGTCTCCTTGCTGACTGAATGTTGTCTGTCTCCGCTCCCAATCCATCCCCTCTGGCCAGAGCAGGGGCCTGGGACTCAGAGAACCTGTGTTCTAATCCCAGCTCTGTCACTAACTCGCTGTGCAAGCCACTTAACTTCTCTGTGCCTCAATTCCCTCATCTGTTAAATGGGGATTCAATACTCAGTCTCTCTCCTATTTATACTGTGAGCCCCATGTGGGACTCGATTATCATGGCTCTCCCCCAGAGCTTAGTAAAGTGCTTGGCACATAGTAAGTGCTTAACAAATACCCCAATTGTCAGTCAAATACCAATGACTGTGGACTCAGTCAGCAGTCTCCATCCACTGCATCTTCCAAGGTTCTGCCTGAGGTCCCGAGGTTTTAGAGCCCCCTCAAGCCCTGAAACAAATAAATTCTTGGTAATAGAATAGAACTTCGATCAATCAATCCATAGAAATTACTAAGCGTCTACTGTATGAAGAGCTGGCATGGAGTTTTAGAGTTTGCAACTTATTTCCAGGAAATTTCAAGCTTCTCTGGGTATGTGGTGATTTAGCTGAATACATTCTGTGAAACTCTGGGGTTAATACAGAGAGGCAAACTTTAACAGTTATTAGGTGACAAAGCTTTGTATCTGTGGTGGTGGTCATGTTTTAAGTTGCTGCAGTCCAATTCCAAAAAGAAAAACAAAACGACAAAGAAAAATTCTTCACTCAATTTTTGGAACAATGATCTGCAAACACTGTTTTTAATATATAGGAATGCAGGAAAATCACCAAATTATTTCCTTTTTCTCTTTAGTATTATACATCTGAGATGGCAGAATGAATTTTGTTGAAAATGTGCTGGAAGAAAATCCCTCTGGAATGAGACTATGTGAATGCCAGAGCATTTCATAGTTGAACTACAGACCTCTCCGAAGAGTGAGGGAATTTATTTGAAACCTTACAGACTATTCATTATAGCATTATGAGATGTTATGTCCTCAGAACAATACATTCAAATGAAAATATGTTACTCTATATTGGCTAAAAGCAAGGGAGAGCTGAGCTAAGTTGCGTTCATTTTCTTCACTAGTCCGGTCTGTCGCAAAGAGCTTGGCCACTTACACCGAAGTTAATGGGAATTCCATACATGTTCTAGAGGAACTGCTATTAGGCAGGAATTTAGTGTTGCTCTTTTCACAAAATTTTTAAGGTGACAAAAAAAAATTCCCCAGCGGTTTCATTTTTATGGGTTTCAAGTGTAATACCGGGGCCATTTTTTTCTCTTTTTATGCAAATCGCCTTGCTTGGGCTGTTTAGAGGAAAACTTACGAATAGTGGAAAAAAGTCAAAAGTCCCTTTAAAGTTGTTCTTGCCATCTGGACTGTTACCAGGCCAATCCTGTGACTCTGAGCATTTGGGACTCAACATTTTCTGCTCACTTTAGACAAACAGAAGGATTAACATTGTTTTTCCTTCACCGGATATGGAATCGGAGAAATTGTGGCTGCTGACTAACAAAGGATGAGAATATCATTTAGAAAGTCCTCTAGATGACAAGCTCGTTGCAGACAGGGAACGTGTCTACCAATTGTGTTGCATCGTACTCAACCGAATGCTTAGTATGGCGCTCAAACAGTAAGCTTACACACTGCCAGTTTATACACAGTAAGCTTACTGTGCTTACATAGTAAGCCCTCAATAAACACTATCGATGATGATGATGATGATGATAGTCGAGGAGCTGAAGTCTCCATTTTATCCAAATGTCCTCCATAAACTTTCAACATCTGTTACTAAAGTCTTCATTTTCTCTCTTTCAATCATTTTTGCCTTTACCTCAGTGGATTGTCCAAAATCACTGTCTCTCATAGTAATACAGAGCTCCTGAAAGCCCAAGTTGAGTTTATTCATTCTAAATCCAGCATTCGTGTAATCTCTCACGTTCCGAAGTCCACAAAAGTGACCCGATCCTTGATGAAAGTAGCGATCCTTTGCTCTTTCTTCCTAACATGTTATTTTGGGGTGCATGTGTTTTGAATAACACAGACTGAATAACTTCATTTCAGCTAAATAGCAGTTGATTTGCTTAGAGCTCAGACTTTACAAAACTACAGTCTTGATCATTTTTAAGGTGGACTGAATCATGACAGGATTAGAAGCAATGCGGTTGGACTGAAATAGACTTTAACCGAGTCTTTATGGTTTAGTGCAAGTACATTCTCCATTAACTTCTTTACAAGCTTGGTGTTAAGATGTTTCAGATTAAAAACCATTTTATTTTGTTTTCAGTCTCATATATTTTTCCATTAAGGCGGAGAAAAACCGCTTTGATTTCCAAACTGTCCCCTCCAGCAGTCCTTCCCTTTGGGGTTTATTTTATTTACCTGAATTCCCTAAGGCAGAGCTTTCCTTGCAGATGGAGCTAATTTATCTTCCCAAAAGTGCCCTAAAGACAAAGGAAAGTAATATATGTACAGATGGGACCAGGGTACTCCATCATCCATCCAAATAAGTGACCAATAATGTGACCAAAATGATTCCCTCGTGCCTATCGACTGACCACTGTGAAGTCACAGAAGCCTGGGTGGAAACAATAAATTTTATTTCCTAAGGTGATACCGGAAAAAAAAATGGATCGGTCTGAAGGAGAATCCGATAAATTATTTCTGACATGAATAAATTATACATCTGGAAGGCAAATTGCTGTAGTAAATTTAGCTGCCAAATTAATTTACAATGGGGTGAGCAGAGTAAGAATAAGTGAGATGTGAAACAAATGTATGCAGCACAGAAAGCCCCTCTGAAACATCCTTTTAAGGCTGTGGTGCGGGATAGCTATTACATTCTGAAAAAATGAAAATGTCACTCACTGGGACAATAGTTTCTGTTTATCTTGGGCTGATAGATGAATTACTGACACTTGAGCAATAGACACCTAAAAGGAATTGTCACTAGGAGCTAGGCAACTATTCCTTTGCTACAATGAAAGCTTTATGTTTGCAACACCTCTTCAGGGTCTCCTCCGAGGGAATGAGTACGATTCAGACTCTATAGTCCTGAATCAGACCAACGTCTCATTTCCCTCGCATTCCAAGAGCAAACGAAGCCGGGATGGCAACGGAAATCATTTTCTTTAATAATAATGATGGCGATTGTGGCATTTGTTAAGCGTTTGCTCTGTGACAATCGCTGTGCTTGGGGTAGAGCCAAAATAATCAAGGCAAAGCACAACCCATGTTCCACATGGGGCTCACAGTCTGAGAAGGAGGGAGAGCAGGTATTGAATTCCCATTTAACAACTGAGGAAATTGGGGCACAGAGAATCAAATGATTTGCTCAGAGTCACACAGCAGGCAAGCGGAGGAGCCAGCATTAGAACCCAGGTCCTCCTACTCCCAGGACCATGCTCTATCTGCCAGGCCAACTTCTTCTCGAGTAAGAGTAGTAATGGCTTTTATTATGCAGTTTCTATTAAGTACTTGGGTAGATACAAGCTTATGAGATCTGGCACAGTCCCTGTCCCCCATGAGGCTCAGAGTGGATCCTACCCACATTTTACAGATGAGGCAACCGAGGCTCAGAGGTCACACAGTATGCCAGTGGCAGAGCAGAGATGAAAACCCAGGTCTACTGACTCCCAGGTCCATGCTCTTTCCATTAGACCGCACTGCTCGCTAAGTCCTGTGTCTCCCCTCACTAAGCTATTTTTAGAAGTGTGTTTCCAGGTATTCTCTCCCCCAACTTGCTACTTTCCCTTTCGCCCCTGACTTTAAAAAAGTTGAGAACTTCCCTTGGCCACACATCAACTCTCTGAGGCTCAGAGCAAATCTATGGCCTTATGACTTAGAAATAGTCAGGCATCACACGGAGAATTGTTTTCCAAATTCAAACTCCTCCTGTTTCATTAGATTTATCTGAGTCTGTCAGAGGCAAGTTATCATCCATCAACCAGCATGCATACAATTCAATCTTAAGCTACTCTGAAATATTCAGAATCCCTGCCCTACTGGTAAGGCATTGCTGTCATTATATTACCACTCTACTCTCCATTTTCTCATTCCCTTGAAAAATGTCTCAAGGTTCTTTAAGCGAGAGGTCGTCGGCTTTAACCCATTCAGACTTGCATTCCGGATAGCTCTGTGAGGAATCAAAGCTGTTCGTTTTCCTTTAAGGAGCCTGAATTGTGGCTGTTTCATTGGAGAGGTTAGGATTCAAGAATCCTACAGATGTAGGATCATACAGATGGGGAAAATAGCTCATCTCCGTTAGCCCTCAAGTTGGTACGGTAAGGATTTTCAAGTGGACAACTTGACTGCTCTCAAAGTTGTGGCTTGGTGCTCTCCAAACGCGAAACCCAGCCAGTTTTAGAGATGTAAAAATGTTTTGTTTTATGGTATTTGTTAAGCTCTTACTATGTGCCAGGCTCTGTTCTAAGCCCCAGGGTAAACACAAGATAATCAGGTGGGACTCAGTCCCTGTCCCATGGGGCTCACAGTCTTAACCCCCATTTTACAGATAAGGTAACTGAGGCCCAGAGAAGTGAAGTGAAGGTCACACAGCTCACAAATGGAGGAGACAGGACTAGAACCGAGGTCGTTTTGATTCCCAGACCCTTGTTCCTTCCACTAGGCCATGCTGCTTCTCTTGCTTTAGTGAGAACAGCGGTTCCTCTGATGAATTCAAGGTATCTGTCAGCCTTGCAACGAAATCTCAAAATCTGTCAATCTCACAAATGATTTCCCCACTCTATTCTCCTCTTAGAAGACCCAGGATAAAAGAAATAAAATCAGCTACCTATACTTTTGGCATAATTCATTATTCATCCCAAATGCTGAAGAGAGTGCACTCTACAGAGTAGATGCTTAGTAGATATGATTGACTGATCTTGGGTGAGTGGGTGAGCGACTAAAAAAATCTATCAACTGCTTGATGAGTAGTTTTTTAAATTATTAGGATAGTACAGCAGAGGTGAACAGGGGTAACAGACTCAATTCCTGCCCCCAAGTTTGTAGTCTAACAGGGGAGGTAGGTGCAAAATGATTTACAGACAGGAGAAAAGGAGTCCGGAAATGCCTCCTGGAAAAGGCAAATTTTTAGGAGAGCTGTGAGGAGGGGAGAATCATGGTTTGAAGGAACAGAAAGGAGAAAGTATTCCATGGAGGAGAAGTGTGGCTTAGGGGAAAGAGTCATCAATCATATTTATTGAGCGCTTACTGTGCTGAGCACTGTTCTACTAAGCAATTGTTCTAAGCAATATAAGCTATTGTTCTAAGCAATAATACAATATAACAATATAACAGACACATTCCCTGCCCACAGTGAGCTTACAGTCTAGAGAGCATGGACCTAGGAGTCAGTGGACCTGGGTTTAGTCCCAGCTCCACCACTTGCTTGCTGCGTGTCCTCAGGAGAGTCACTTAACTGCTCTGTGCCTCAGTTTCCTCATTTGTAAAATGGGGGTTCGATACCTAGTCTCGCTCCAACTTAGATTGTGAGCCCCGTGTGGGACAGGGACTGTTTCCAAACTGATTAACTTGGATCTTCCCCAGGGTTCAGAACTTCGCTTGACACACAGTAAGAGCTCAATAAACACCATAATAATCATCTTTTATTATTTGAAAACCTCCCTGCTTTCCCCCGTGATTTATAGGAAGGCTACATCATGGCGTTAAGAAGCCAAATGGAACAGAGATTCAGACTCCTCGTTTTCTGACCCTGAGCATTGACAGCAACAGAAAGGGGGCAGGTCATTTATTCATGACAGGGGAGCTCTATAGAACATCTCTGCTTGACTCTGGTCTCCAGATACCCTTAGCAGATGCTGAGTCAGCCCAGTTGACATTGTCTGTGAGAATGTGAAAGTGTTTAAAATCTTTAGAGCCTGACACATTCCTTCTTGAATGCCCTTTATCTACAAACCCTTAGTTTTTGGGCGACTCGGTTCTTGGGGTTTGTTTTTTTTTTTTGGAAGGCTTTACAAAATTTGTTTTGATAACTGGCATTCTCTTGAGTCCTGCCTCGCCCCCCGGCTAAAAAAAAAAAGGATGAGATTCCATTAGCTGAAATTGTTTAGAATAAGAATGGTTTATTCTCTGCCTATCTTGGGTACCAAGCAGCTTGACCCTGTGTAAGAATGGGGCCAGGTTATTTCCGCTGCTGGTCGGATAGAGTACTAGATTAGAGTTCACGAGCCAAAACCCAACATCCTAATTGAAACAAGGCAGCTAAAGAATTAGAGGGGCTTTGATTTGGAACTCATACTCCCAGGCATTTGCAATTTTTAGAAAGATTGAACTTTCCCTCCTCAAGATAAAATGCCTCCGACTCTCCCATCATCCAAAACATTTCCTCAGCTCAAAGGAGGAGCAACAGAAAAAGAACTCTCGAAGGAACCCAGTGGAAATGATTCTGATAGGGTCCGGCCCTGGATCAGTTATTGTGGAAAAAAAAAAAAATCAGAGTTGGAAACTTCAAAACTAGTGCCAAGCACAGTACCCATGTTTTATCTGCTTGAGTGGTGTAAAGTCTCACGGATGCGAATTAGACTCACGTAAACGCCTTGCCTTTGTTTCAGTTTGATCTCCCCCAGTGACTTGGAGTAGTATTATTCAAATCAACTCCTGTCAGAAAAGTATGAAAGTATAAAAATGTCTTCTCCAGGGTTTAGAACTTTGCTTGACACATAGTAAGAGCTCAACAAATACCATAATAATCATTTTTATTATTTGAAAACCTCCCTGCTTGCCCCCGTGATTTATAGGAAGGCTACATCAGGGTGTAAAGAAGCCAAATGGAACAGACATTCAGATCCCTCGTTTTCTGACCCTGAGCATTGACAGCAACAGAAAGGGGGCAGGTCATTTATTCATGACAGGACAGCTTTTTTTTAAAATGGCATTTGTTAAGAGCTTACTATGTGCCAGAAACTGTACTAAGCGCTGAGGTAGATACAAGATAATCAGGTTGGACCCAGTCAGTGTCCCATATGAAGCTCCCAAAATAAATCCCCACTTTACAGGTGAGGTAACTGAGGCACAGAGAAGTTAAATGATTGTCCAAGGTCCCACAGCTGACAATCAATCAATCGTATTTATTGAGTGCTAACTTCATTCAATCTTATTTATTGAGCACTTACTGTGCTGAGCACTGTACTGAGCTCTTTGGAGCGTACAAGATAAACAGGCACATTCCCTGCCCACAGCGAGCTTACAGTCTAGAGGGGGAGGCGGACACTAATATGAATAAATCACGGATAGGTATATAAATGCCGTCGGGCTGGGAACGGGGATGAATAAAGGGAGTAAGTCAGGGTGAAACCGAAGGGAATGGAAGAATAGGAAAAGAGGGCTTAGCCAGTCTTAGAGGAGATGTGCCTTCAATAAGACTTTGAAGGAGAGAGATTGTTAGTTGAATATGAAGAGGGAGGGCATTCCAGGCCAGAGGCAGGATGTGGGAGAGAGGATGGCAGCCAGATAGCTGAGATAGAGGTACGGTGATTAATAATAATTATGGTCTTCTTTGTTAAGCGCTTACTTTGTGCCGAGCAGTGTTCTAAGTGTTGGACACTGTTAGAGGAGCGAGGTGTGTGGGCTGGGTTATAGTAGGAAAGTATGGAGGTGAGGTAGGAGGGGGCAAGGTGATTGACTGCTTTAAAGTTGATAGTAAGAAGTTTATATTTGATACAGAGGTAGATGGGCAACCACTGAAGGTTCTTGAGGAGTGGGGAAATGGCCTGAATATTTGTGTAAAAAAGCGATCTGGGCAGCAGAGTTAACTGGAGCAGGGAGAGACAGGAGGCTTAGTACAGTGCTTTGTACACAGTAAGCATTCAATAAATATGATTGAATGAATGACTGAAGGTGGGTCAGCAAGAAGGCTGACGCAGTAATCAAATTCATTCATTTATTCATTCATTCAATTGTATTTATTGAGCGCTTACTGGGAGCAGAGCACTGTACTAAGCGCTTGCGAAAGTACAATACAGCAATAAAGAGAGACAATCCCTGCCCACAATGAGCTCTAGTCTAGGGGTTGAACTCACACCCAGTATTAGAACCCAGGTCCTTCTGACTCCCGGGCCCACGCTTTATCCACTAGACCACACTGCTTCTCATAGTTTCCCAAGCATTTTGGACAGTGCCCTGCACACAGTAAGTGCTCAATAAATACCAACTGCCAAAAATGCCCTTTACTGTGCTCTGGGATCCTCTGGGCTAGAAGGTCTTGCATCAGTGCAAAATATTATATTTTGATCATTTCAATAATTGTGATGAAGTAATGGATGATTCACTTGCTTAGTAACCCTTTCTCTTCTGTAATAATTATTTGAATGACTATATGTATGCATAATAATAATAATAATAATAATAATAATGTTGGCATTTGTTAAGAGCTTACTATGTGCCCAGCACTGTTCTAAGCGCTGGGGTAGATACAAGGTAATCAGGTTGTCCCACGTGAGGCTCACAGTCTTAATCCCCATTTTACAGATGAGGTAACTGAGGCACAGAGAAGTTCAGTGACTTGCCCACAGCCACACAGCTGATAAGTGGCAGAGCTGGGATTCGAACCCATGACCTCTGACTCCCAAGCCCGTGCTCTTTCCACTGAGCCACGCTGCATATATTTCCCTTTCAGTTTAGTGGACTTTATAAAGCATCTTCATGATACACGATCTATAACCACTTTTGTAGATTGTGATACGTTTCATAAAGGTGCATATTTCTGAAATCTGTTTTCCATGTATTAAAGACACCATCCACAGATCATTTCAGCCTGACCAAAGGAACAGGTTAGGAAATCTCCTTCAGAAAAAGTCAGCCCAAATATCTCCTCTTAGCTTTTTCAGTAGAAGAGCTTTGTTTTTTCAAAAAGTCACTGTACACTTCACATCTCCCTGCTTCCTCCCGTCACTTCTGTTTCAGCCAAAAATTAGAATGCCCAGTGACACCGTGGTTTGCATGTTTCAGATTAAGGAGAGAGGAATTTTAAAAATGAACTTCTTTATTCTGTCCATGCAAGTTAATTAGCAAGAGCCCAGAGGGTGAAAGAAATAGAGTTGAACCTAATAGAAATCAGACCGTAGGGAAGCAAGAATTGTAAGGAAAGTGTGAGATAGGATCCAGAGCTCTGGTAGCCCACTTCCTCAGGTTGGGGATAATTCATTCATTCATTCAATAGTATTTATTGAGCGCTTACTATGTGCAGAGCACTGTACTAAGCGCTTGGGATGAACAAGTCGGCAACAGATAGAGACGGTCCCTGCCGTTTGACGGGCTTACGGTCTAATCGGGGGAGACGGACAGACGAGAACGATGGCACTAAACAGCGTCAAGGGGAAGAACATCTCGTAAAAACAATGGCAACTAAATAGAATCGAGGCGATGTACAATTCATTAACAAAATAAATAGGGTAACGAAAATATATACAGTTGAGCGGACGAGGACAGTGCTGTGGGGATGGGAAGGGAGAGGTGGAGGAGCAGAGGGAAAAGGGGAAAATGAGGCTTTAGCTGCGGAGAGGTAAAGGGGGGATGGCAGAGGGAGTAGAGGGGGAAGAGGAGCTCAGTCTGGGAAGGCCTCTTGGAGGAGGTGAGTTTTAAGTAGGGTTTCGAAGAGGGAAAGAGAAGCAGTTTGGCGGAGGTGAGGAGGGAGGACTTTCCGGGACCGCGGGAGGACGTGACCCGGGGGTCGACGGCGGGATGGGCGAGACCGAGGGACGGTGAGGAGGTGGGCGGCGGAGGAACGGAGCGTGCGGGGTGGGCGGTAGAAAGAGAGAAGGGAGGAGAGGTAGGAAGGGGCAAGGTGATGGAGAGCCTCGAAGCCTAGAGTGAGGAGTTTTTGTTTGGAGCGGAGGTTGATAGGCAACCACTGGAGTTGTTTAAGAAGGGGAGTGACATGCCCAGATCGTTTCTGCGGGAACATGAGCCGGGCAGCGGAGTGAAGAATAGCCTGGAGCGGGGCGAGAGAGGAGGAAGGGAGGTCAGAGAGAAGGCCGACACAGTAGTCTAGCCGGGATATAACGAGAGCCCGTAAAGGTAAGGTAGCCGTCTGGGTGGAGAGGAGAGGGCGGATCTTGGCGATACTGTAGAGGTGAAACCGGCAGGTCTCGGTAACGGATAGGACGTGTGGGGTGAACGAGAGAGACGAGTCGAGGATGACACCGAGATCGCGGGCCCGAGAGACGGGAAGGACGGTCGTGCCATCCACGGTGATAGAGAAGTCTGGGAGAGGACCGGGTTTGGGAGGGAAGATGATGAGGATAATAATAATGTTGGTATTTGTTAAGCGCTTACTATGTGCAGAGCACTGTTCTAAGCGCTGGGGTAGATACAGGGTAATGAGGTTGTCCCACATGAGGCTCACAGTTAATCCCCATTTTACAGATGAGGTAACTGAGGCACAGAGAGGCGAAATGACTTGCCCACAGTCACACAGCTGACAAGTGGCAGATCCGGGATTCGAACCCATGACCTCTGACTGGTGAAATCTTCATAGATTTTCTTTCAGACCTGCTTTTGAATCTGTATGTGTCGCTGGTCTTGCGAGGGTTAGAGCTGACTGAGCCAAGTCAAAGTTGGAAAGGAAGCTCACAGGACCAGCTTTGGGTTCTTTTCTTACTATAGACCTTTAAGCTCCTCGTGGGCACGGATCGCATCAACCAACTCTGTAGTATTGAACTTTCCCAAGTGCTTAGAACAGTGCTCTGCACACATTAGTGATGCACCATGGTCTAGTGGAAAGACCATGGGCCTGGGAGTCAGAAGGAACTGGGTTCTAAGGTAGAGGATATATCTTCATACGTTCGGAAGATCTTGGGGGATTATGAGCATATACTTTCTAAGGTAGTTCAAAAGTACTGTAATTGGGAGACTCTGACATCTAGGGAGAAGAAAAATAATTGGGTAAGGTAACCTGAAGGAGGTGGGATTTCAGTAGAGTTTTGAAGATGAGGAGAACTGCGGTCCGGCACATTTGAAGCGGGAGGGAGTTTCAGACATGAGGAAGGACATGAGCAAAGGCAGGAGAGTCGAAAAGGTGACACAGTGAAAAGGTTATCTTGGGAGGGACACATGAGTCCCTGACTAAGCCCTCCTTTCCTCTCTCCCACTCCCTTCTGCGTGGCCCTGACTTGCTCCCTTTATTCATCCTCCCTTTCAGGCCCATATCCGGCATTTTTTTATTTCTATTAACATCTATCACCCTCTCTAGACTGTAAGGTTATCGTGAGCAGAGAACGTGTCTGCACACGGTAAGCTCTCAATAAATAAGATAAACTGACTGACAGCTCTGAGTGAGAGCTGGGCTGGAGTGGGATGATGACGGTGGAATCTCCTGGCGTAAATGACTGATGAGCCTCGGTCCAACATGGAGATTTGAATACTGAGACCCTGCAAGAAGGAATTGATTATGGCTCCAGGCACGTACACAGTGAGGTTATGGGAACGACAAGCAAATTGGCAGTCAGAGATGCAGCTTATTACCCAGTGAGTTCCAGAATTTCACATACAAAACCTATTTCTGGCCAGAGTGACCACGACATAGTGCTACTGACAGTAAAAGCCTATCCTTTTGTGTGGTAATGGCTGAAAAGACACTCTTCTACATTGTGTGTACACAAAGTGAAAACAGCTATATCTTGGGCAGGCTCAAAGTAATGATAATAACTGTGGTTCTTGTTAAGTGTTTACTACTTGGTAAGCACTTAAGTAAGCCCTGGGGTTGATAATAATGATGGTATTCATTAAGCGCTTACTATGTGCCAAGCACTGTTCTAAGTGCTGGGGTAGATACAAGGTAATCAGGTTGTCCCATGTGGGGCTCACAGTCTTAATCCCCATTTTACAGATGAGGTAACTGAGGCACGGAGAAGTGAGGTGACTTGCCTAAGGTCACACAGCAGACCAGAGGTGGAGCCGGGATTAGAACACACGTCCCCTGACTCCCAAGCCAGTGTTTATGCCTCTAAGCCCCGCTGCCTCTCCAAATTAATCAGGTTGGACATGGTCCCTGTCACAGACTAAAAATAGGAGGGAAAATCGGTAGTTAATCTCTCTTTTACAGATGAGAAAACTGACGCCTTGAAAAGTTGTGACTCGACTTGTTGTCGGCAAGGAAGGTGCCTGTTTACTGTTACACTGTACTCTCCCAAGCGCAGTGCTTTGCAAGCAGTAAGCACTCGGTATATACGATTGAATGAACTTGCTCAAGATCACATGGCAGGCAAGTGGCAGAATCGGGATCAGAACCCAGGCCCTCTGACTCCCTCCCAGGCCCCAGCTATTTCCACTAGGCTAGGCTGCACGCAATGCACTTCGGCGATCATGCTAAGATAGTCTATGCGGGGGTTCCATGGCAATTTTATTATGGTCAATAAAACCATTCCTCCATATCAGTATCATTCATTTCACCTACAATGGCTGCCGTTTCCAATTCATTTCCCACAGCAGATTGCGTATTCATTAATGCATATTACTGGAGGAAACATCACTGGGTAGAAACAGAACATTGCTGTTCCTAAACACAACAGCATCCAAAAAATGTAAACCAATAATAAATACAGAGAAACAACTACTAATCCTTAACTCAGAACAGATTGAATATTTTACTGTGGATCAGGACACTAATTCTCTTCATCAAATCCAAAAGGGAAACATGACAAATATTTTGGTGTTTACAACATGCCTTGGCACTTTCTAACCATCGTGATTCATAATGCACATTTTGATCCTGGTACAGCTGTTGTAGGGATTCAGTTTTTCCAGATTTCATCAGACAATAATGCAGCCTTGCAAATATCCCTGCCTTGTAAATGTCCCCAACCAAACCACAGACTTGACAAGCAACGTGGCCTACTGAAAAGAGCCTGGGCCTGGGAGTCAGAGGATTTGAGTTCTAATTCAGTTCCACCACTTCTCTGCTGTGAGACCTTTCATTTCTCTGTGCCTCAGTTTCCTCATCTTTAAAATAGGGATTCAATACCTGTTCTCCCTCTTCCTTAGCCTGGGAGCTTCATGTGGAACAGGGACTATGTCTGATCTGGTTATCCTGCAACCATCCCAGTGTTTAGCACATAGTAAGTGTTTAACAGATGCCACAGTTATTGCAATAACATTCATTTATCTGCAAAGCTTTCATTAATCCTTCCCACAGTTGCCAATGCTCAGAGTTTCAACCTGGTCTTCCCAGGCAGGGGAAAGACCGAAGTTTTCCATCGTGGCTGTCAGACGGGGTCATCCGTCTTTCCCAGCCTGTCTTGTTGGGATCAGTCAGTCAACCAGTGGTTTTTATTTGGGCTCTTTCCATGTGCAGAGCATTATATTAAGCACTTGTGAGAGTACAATAGAGCAGAGTTAGTAGACACATTCCCTGCCCACAATGAACATATAGGCTAGATGGGGGGATGAACATTAATATGAATAAATAATTAATGGATATGTACAAAAGTGCTGTGGGGCTGAGGGTGGGGTGAATTCAGAATGCCCAAAGGGTACAGATTCAAGTTGCATAGATGACGAAGAAGGGAGAGGGATTTGGGGAAAAGGGGGCTTAATCCAGGGAGGCTTTTTGGGGTCTCTAGTGTTTTGTCATTGATGATGGAGCCATAGATTTCTTTTTCTTGGTTCTCTTCTTTCCCGGCCACAGATTCTTAGACTGTGAGCCCCATGTGGGAGAGGGACTGGATCCAGCCTGATAAACTTGTATCTACCCCAGTGATTAGTATAGATCCTAT
Source organism: Ornithorhynchus anatinus (assembly GCF_004115215.2). Lineage (NCBI taxonomy): Eukaryota > Metazoa > Chordata > Mammalia > Monotremata > Ornithorhynchidae > Ornithorhynchus > Ornithorhynchus anatinus. The sequence continues at coordinate 10,610,647 of NC_041732.1, read as the reverse complement.
ACGTATTAAGCACTTAACAAATACCATCGTTATTATTATTATTAACCCAATTAACTTATATCTACCCCCAGAGCTTAGTACGGTGCTTGGCACATAGGAAGCTCTTAACAAATACCAGAGTTATCACTATGTCCTCTCCTCCTGGCTGAAGTCCAGAGCTTCACCCCTGCCCTCTCTTTTCTTTTCCCACTTGGTACACACCACTGTGCTACTTGGAACAGTGTTTGGCACATAGTAAGTGCTTAACAGATACATGGTTATGAAGAAGCCAAGTTACATTGCAAATCTGTTACAATGCAGAAGTGATACGTGTAATGTACCAGGTAAAAGCTGGTTAAGATTCATTCCCCTCAAACCATTCATGAAAGACTTCCAGTCACATTCACGCCGAGCTTCATTTGGCAAAAAATGAAAAATGAAGAGTGTCCAGTGCCGATGATTGTGACATTTAAGAGCTTACTATGTGCCAGGCTCTTCTAAGTGCTGGGGTAGATAGAAGATGAGGAGTTGGACACAGTCCCAGCCCCACATGGGCCTCACAGTCTTAATCCTCATTTTACATGTGAGGGAAATGAGGCCCAGAAAAGTGAAGTGACTTCCCCAAGGTGCCCCAGCAGACGAGGGGCAGAGTCAGAATTAGAATGCAGGTCCTTCTGCCGATGATTTCCACACAAGCCCCTGAGCAGTTTAATTTTGTTTTTCCAGTGGTTTTTTTCCCTTGGTGGCAAAAAGTTAATCGCTACCACATTTTGAAATTCACATTCCAGAATTCAGTCTGCAAAAAGAGTGCTCTCCATCCAGTGAATATTCGGCTCTACCTCATGATGCCTCTCTCTCACCAGGATCTGTCCCATCCAGTTGCCCATCCGGATCCAGAAAACAGCCTGACACTTCCACAGGGTAAAGCAAACTCATCCCCCCAAACCAACCAACCAACCTTCTGCCACACAGATGTTCTCTAGAAACGCAGAGCACAAATAGGTGGTGGAGAAAAAAATGTGAGTCATCAGACTTGCTTCAAAAATCTTTTTTCAAAGGGGGTTAGGATTGTGAAAGAAGCTATGAATCCAACCCTCCAGAACTAGTTTAGTGTCCCTGCTAGCACTGGAACTTCACTTAATGCTCTTGCTGATTTGGTTAGTAAGGAAAACTTTGAGTGGTGCCAATTTCGCTTTCCACTACCCAATCCTAAAGACTTCCAGAAAAGGAAAGTCCACAACCTTTCTTTGTATCCCTTTTCAAGGCTTCAGAATTCTTACAATCAGGAAGTTCTCCATTATAGATGACCTAAATCCCTCTTGCTGCAATTTGAAATGGCGTGGACTAGTGGAAAGAGCATGGACCTGGGAGTCAGAGGACCTAGGTTCATTCATTCATTCAATAGTATTTATTGAGCGCTTACTATTCCTTGCTCTGCCACTTATCTACTGTGTGACCTTAGATGAATCACTTAACATCTTCGGGCCTTAGTTACCTCATCTGTAAAATGGGGATTAAGACTGTGAGCCCTGTGTTGGATCTGTGGATCCTGGAGAAAGAGGCATCATGAGGTAGAGCGGAATAGTCTCAGGATGTAGATCACTCCCGTTGCAAACCGAATTCTGGAACGTGACTTTCAAAATGTGGCAGCGATTTACTTTTTGCCACAGAGTGACATAGTAAGCACTTAACAAGTACCATAAAAAGAAAATTGAAGTCACTTCCTTTTGTTTGCTCCTTTGTGAAAAAGAACTGCCAATCACCTTGCTTTGTTAAAGGACCCATCACACTGAATGATTCCTTCCCTTCTCCACATCTCTCTTGAGGTGCGGAATCGTGTGTGGAATCATGTAAATGTCTGTACGTATCTGTTAGTTTTTATTTACTTATCTATTTATTTATATTAACGCCTGTCTCCCCCTCTAGACTGTGAACTCATTGTGGGCAGGAATGTGTCTGTTCTTATATTGTACTCTCCAAAGCACTTAGTACAGCGCTTTGCACACAGTAAGCGCTCCATAAATACAATTGAATGAATGAATGTGTGGAATCCCCCAGCAGACATAGAGCTGGGCTAGGGTGAGGGGTGACTGATGGCCTTCATGGATACTGGACAAGGAGACAGGTGACATCACAAATGTTAAACCAGTGTAACATGAGACATGCCTCAGTGGAGAAACACGCCCAGAACCACTCACACCTAGAACATTTCTCCTGAGAGGCTCAGATCTTCCAACTTGCTTCAGAGTTATTGCGTCAGTCTCCGAGATAATAATAATGGTAATATTGGTATTTGTTAAGCGCTCACTATGTGCCAGGCACTGTACTAAGCGCTGGGGTGGATACAAGCAAATCGGGTTGGACACAGTACCTGTCCCGTGTGGGGCTCACAGTCTCCATCCCCATTTTACAGAGGTGGTAACTGAGGCTAGAGAAGTGAAGTGACTTGCCCGAGGTCACACAGCAGACGAGTGGCGGAGCCGAGATTAGAACCCATGACCTTCTGACTCCCAGGCCCGTGCATTATCCACTATTCCATGATGCTTCCCGCGGAGTGCCACTTCCGAGCTGTGGAATTTGTTGGCAAGAAGTTGAAGCAGAGGGACACGAGGTAATTAAAATGAAAACACTCAACCTAAAGACATATGTGATGCCGTGTCAGAACGAGACCGGAAACAGACCAGATGAAAACCAGACTGTCTGGTATAAAACCAAACAATTAGCTGCCCTACATGAAATTCGGACCGGCAGAATGAGAGGGATCCTGCAGAAAAGGCCTTCAAATTTGTGGTCTCTCCAAACACTACCTGGGTGGCTAAGTTGGGGTGATAAGACCGACATTCATTACTGTTGTAATTGATCCTGTGGGGAGACAAGTAAAGGTCTCAGAGAGGCAGCCTTGTGGAAAGTGCGAGAGTCTGGGAATCAGAGGAGCTGGGGGCTAATTCCGTTCTGCCATTTGCTCGCTGTGTGACTCTGGGCAAGTCACAACTCCTCTGTGATTCAGTTTCCTCAACTCTAACATGGGGATTAAATCCCACTCCCTCCTACTTAGACTGTGAGCCCCATGTGGGACAGAGACCGTATCCAACCTGATCAACTCGGATCGATCCCAGAGCTTAGAACAGTGCTTGACACGTAGTAAACAGTTAAATAATACCACACCACGCCACCACCCCCAATGCACATACACAAAAAAAGTTTCATAGGTTTGAAGCTGAATTAATTGAGAAGTTTGTCATCCTTTCCCGTGGGAAGTTAAGAACTAATCTTTGCCATTTGGGCAATGTTCTCTAGTGAAGAAACTAAGGTCACACCTATTGATGTGAGTCCGTATTTATGAATCTGTAGGTGGTCACACAGTGGAGCTCAAACTACCTGCCTGAATTCCTACCCAATCTTAACCTGAACAATAGATATCACATTCCACTTGGTAGTGCGTGTAGAGATGACCTTTTTAATAAAACCCAATTATTTGCCATCTGCTCATTCCATTTTGCCTTTCTCATTATTGCTGATCGCCAAGATATTTGTCTGAAAGAGAGAGATGACTTCTGCTTCCATTAAGTATCTTAGGCATCAGCAATAAGGAGAAAGGAAAGAGAGAGACAAAGAACGTGATAGATAAATGAGAGCTTGAGCAAATATTACATCAGGTACAATTAGATGTGGGAGGATTCCTGCAGGATATTTTTCATAACTCTTCCAGAAATTAATGCAGGGCAATGGAAAATATTAATGTGCTTTATTTTCCCTGGATGTTTTGGATGATTGGTTGCTAATATTCTCAGATGTGGTTATTAAATTGTGTTGCATGGCTTCTTTCCAGTGAGATATGTTATTAGATAGAGAAAATGGGTCGCTAAAATGAATGCAGTTTTAAATTTCCTGATTTGTAAAGAGCATCAAAGTTAAGGATCAGTTTTTTATAACCAAATCCAGAATCAAGTGATGTTAACTCCCTGTTTTCAAACTCTAAGAAGTGCAAAATGCATCAAGTTTTAAGTTTCCTGTGTGGGTAACTCATGACTTAAAACTGAATCCTACTATCTCCCTACGCGACCCCATGAAGTAGGAAATTGCTTTTACAAGTAAGTAAAGGTCAATCTGTTCATGTAAAAGAAATCCTGCTGGAATCAATTTTTTTTTCCAAACTCAAACTGGCCCTGGATCAAAGTTCCTTACATCACTGTGTTTTTTCCCATATTGCTTTTTTCCCCACACATTGACATTTTCTCCGCTGATAGGTCTTCTCCAACTTGGTTCGAGAAGCTCTAATGGTTCCACACAAGCTCTGAGATGAAATTGGCCAAGACCCAAAATTCTGGAGAGGTCTGTGCCTTGCTCTTAAACCCAAAGAAACTCTGACTTGGCTTTTAGTCTAGCCTGTGGGTCGCCCCTTTGAGCTATCAGGAATTAGCCCCAAGAAGAGTTGAGATCCTGGCTCCCTCCGAGTCAGTCAAAACACAGTCAAAATGAAGATAAAGATTATCACAGGTATGAGTAGGAGAGGAAGTTGAAGAGACGGTGAGATTCTGCTGCTGATTTTAAGATGATAATGATGATTATAGTATTTTTTAGGCGCTTACTAGGTGCCAAGCACTGGGAAAGATACAAGGTAATCAGACTCACAGTCTCAAACCCCATTTTACAGATGAGGTAACTAAGGCCTAGAGAACTGAAGAGACCTGCCCAAGGTCACCCCGCAGACAAGTGGCAGAGCCAGGATTAGAACCCAAGACTCTGACTCCCAAGCCCATGTTCTTTCCCCTAAGCCACGCTGCTAGGGAACAAGAGAAGGAAATCATATGTCTTTGGTCCAGATTGGCACTGAGCATCTATTCTGGGATTCGGTGCCCATTTTCAGCGTCAAGGACCGAGCTGTCCTCAGGGCCAGTGCTGGGCTTGATGGTGATGAATAGACGTTAAATCTTTGGCATGGGGTTCTGGGAGTCAGAGAATATGGGTTCCAATCCTGGCTCCGTCACTCGTCTGCTGTGTGACCTCGGACAAGTCGCTTCACTTCTCTGTGACTCAGTTACTTCATATACAAAATGGGGATTAAGACTGTGAGCCCCATGTGAGACAGGGACCGTGTCCAACCTCATTAGCTTGTATCTACCCCAGTGCTTAGATCAGTGCCTGACACACAGTAAGCACTTAAATACCATTAAAAAAAAATTGTTGGCACGGGGTTCTCGCCCAGGTAATGGAGTGGAGTTTGGGCCGGGTGGGATTTCAGAGAGTTTCGAAGGTGGATCCGGAGGAATCATTAAAGTAAGGCACTATTTTGGGCTCCAGGAACTGTCAGAAAATGGAGCAATTGATCAGTCTACCAGTGGTATTTATTGAGGGCTTGCTAGGCGCAGAGCACTGTACTGAGTCGGGTCTCTGCACTCTACGAATACAATATGATCGATTGAATGAATGAATGCAATACGGTGAGTTCTGAGGAGACAGCACCTTCATTTCCTGACGTACTTTCTTACTCTGGGGTAGGTCAAGCAAGAAATTGAAAATGCCGAACTGTATTCGGTATTTTCTTGTGAACAGGGGGAGCAGAACAGGGCAGGAGCTGAGGAATAGTTCTCTGCAGAAGCTGTTTGTTGGCACTGGAACAAGGCAGTCAGAGTTTTTCTCATTTGTCTGGATGTGACTGCCCCTCTCTGGGAAGATGATGCTAGGCTCCAGGGATAGCCATCGACCAGCCCCCAACCCCAAGCCCCCTTCACCCCTCCCACCCCCAAGCTCTTTGTTACCACAGCACCTGGGAAGGGGCTTTTCTGCAAACTCTATTCCGCTTTGGCCACGTGGTTCTTTGTAATTGAAAATCCCTCCCCCATGAGATGCCGCCGAAGGGCTTTATTCCTGCCCTCCAAATCAGATTATACGAAAGATCATACAAAAATTAAGGGTGCAAATCCGGGAGAGACACAGAAGGGAGTGGGAGAAGAGGAAATGAGGGCTTCGTCAGGGAAGGCCTCTTGGAGGAGATGGGCCTTCGATAAGGCTTCGAAGACGGGGCGCGTGATTGTCTTTGAGACATAAATATCAAGTGCTTAAAGGGGTACGGACCCAAGTGTATATTCTCGAGAAGCAGTGTGGAGTAGTGGCTAGAGCACGGGCCTGGGAGTCAGAAGGTCATGGATTCTAATCCCGGCTCTGCCACTTGTCCGCCGTGTGACTGTGGGCAAGTCGCTTCAATTCTCTGTGCCTCAGTTACCTCACCTGTAAAATGGGGATTGAGACTGTGTCCAACCCGTTTTGCTTGTAACCACCCCAGCACTTAGTACAGTGCCTGGCACACAGTAAACTCTTAACAAACACCACAGTTATTACCATTATTATTATGAAGTGCAAGAAAAAAAAACAAACCAGGAATTTGCAGATATTGTGTCTGTTTATTGTTATATTGTACTCTCCCAAGAGCCTGGGCTTCGGAGTCAGAGGTCATGGGTTCGACTCCCGGCTCTGCCACTTGTCAGCTGTGTGACTGTGGGCAAGTCACTTCACTTCTCTGGGCCTCAGTTACCTCATCTGTAACATGGGGATTAACTGTGAGCCTCACGTGGGGCGACCTGATCACCCTGTATCTCCCCCAGTGCTTAGAACAGTGCTCTGCACATAGTAAGCGCTTAACAAATAAGAATATTATTTATTATGTGGCTTAGTAGCTAGAACACAGGCTTGAGAGTTATTACGACTGGTCTCTAATCCTGGCTCTGCTACCTGTCTGCTGTGTGACTCTTAGGAAAGTCACTTCAATTCTCTGTGCCTCAGTTCCCTCATCTGGAAAATGGGAATTAAGACTGTGAGCCCTACGTGGGACAGGGACTGTGTCCGGCTCAATTACCTCCTATCTACCCCAGCACTTAGTACAGTGCCTGATACATAGGAATTACTTACCAAATACCACATTATTTTTATCATTATTATCAGTTGTAGTACAGCGCTTTGCACGCAGTAATCACTCAATAAATACAATTGAATGAAGGAATGAATGACAGGCTTCTAATTTCCAGACAAATTTTTCAGGGGGACATTTAGATCCCAACCCGTTTCTAGACTGTGAGCTCATTGTCGGGTAGGGATTGTCTCTATTTGTTGCCGAATCGTATTTTCCGAGCGTTTAGTACAGCGCTCTGCACACAGTAAGCCCTCGGTAAATATGCTTGAATGAATCCTAACCCTTGAACTCTCCCTTCTACTCCAGTTTGTGTTTCTTTTTGCTAATGCCAAAGACGAACGCGAGGCTACCAAAGAATGACGACACTGTTTTCTTTGGCATTTGGAAAACACCTGACTTCTGTGTATCTGTCCTTTGGCTTCCAGAGTGAAAGCTCCTTGCGAAATGTCTCTTCATATTGTGCGTTCCAAACCTAGTTCGCTCAGGGAGTCTCAACATCAATCATTTGGTTTATGATTCACCCCTCCTGCCTCCCTCTCTGGTTGATTTCCCCTAAGCCAGATCTGATGGGTGGGCAAATTTGCTTTCTGAGTGCCTGCCACACCCCTCCTCCGATTGGGTCCTCTACTCCTTTGACACCCCTCTCCTCTGCCTACTGACATCAAGCTGGATCTAATTGGTAGGCAAATATACCTAATGTGTGCCTACCTCTCCCCCTCCTCCGATCTGGGGCGAGTGGAGGCCGAGGAGAAGCAGCTAGGCCTAGTGCACAGTCCCGGGAGTCAGGAGGACCTGGATTCTAATTCTGACTCCATCACATGTCTGCTTTGTGATCTTGGGCAAGTCACTTAAGTTCTCTGTGTCTAAGTTACCTCATCTATAAAGTGGGGATCTAAGAGGGAGGAAAGGAGAGAACAGATATTTGATCTTTGTACTGATGAAGAGGGCACTGGGACACAGAAAGGTGAAGTGAAGGGACTTACCCAAGGTCCCACAGGAGTCCAGGGTCAGAGCCGGCACTAGAACCCGGGTCTCCTGACTATCAGTCCCGTGTTCATTCCATAGGACTTCCAAATTAACCGATAAAAAGGACTGTTAGAAACTTTTTTATCGAGTTCAGTTAGATCCATTGTGAACAGGTGGAATTTTAAAAACGAAACTAGGAAAAACAATGTGATTCCGGCTATTACTTTATCTTAAACTCTGCCCGGGTCCGTAGTAACTGGGTGGTTTGCAAAATTATGACTCCCTCGAAAACCAGGTCACCCGTAGTCCATAGCAATATTCCTCGGAGAGGAGAGCGTGAAGGGACCAAAGGAGATCATTGTGAACATTTTATCGCTGCTAGATTTCCTCTCCTACTTCTCCTTTCCTTCTCTTCCTCCCCTTTCCCCACCTCTGTTCCATCCAACGTTTAGTACAGTGCCTGGCATATAGTAAGCGCTTTACAAACACCATAATTATTATCCAGTCGTGGCACCCCTCACCCCCACCCACCTACACACTGCAGAGAAAAGGAGAGAGCCCCCTCTCTCCCAGCTGCTATCCCAGTGCTGAATTAATCCCCTGAGCCCTTTGATTTCCCTTCACTTTCCCATCTGGGAAGGAACGAGGAAGGAGAAGGGAGAAAATGCTGATTTTCATTTTTATTTGGCTGGGGTGAGGAGGGGGTGTCGGGGCGGAGAGGGGTGGTTCCGTTCAGATTTAGAAATAAAAACAGCTGGAAGGCGAAACCCCGGGAGTAGGACAAAGGTTGCTTGAGGTAGCCCAGATCTGGCTGGAGGATCACAGACATTGAACGGGCTTTACTGAGCATTTACCTTTTCTTTCATCAGATGTCCTCACCCCTCTGAATCGGTTCTGACTGGACTCTGGATGACCTGGACAACAGCAATCTGAGCCACCAACCGCCCCCCAACTGGACACATTGGACTCTGAGCTTTGTTTTTCAGGCGATGTTGTTTTCTTCCTTTCTTTCGTACGCCACCAAACCCCTCCCCACTTATTTTCTGATTGTGAGTCCCTGAAGGGCCAGGCACCCTGTATAATGCTCTCCCTTGCAGTTTTCCCATTTCCCATTTTTAAAAATGTGTTTATTCAGAGCCGACTAAGCACTGGGGTAGATACGAGCAAATCAAGTCGGATGCAGTCCCTGTCCCACATGGGGCTCTCAATCTAAATCCCCATTTTACAGGTGAGGTAACTGAGTCACAGAGAAGTTAAGTGATTGGTCCAAGGTCACATTGCAGAGAAGCAGCGTAGCTTACTGGATAGAACACGGGTCTGGGAGTCAGAAGGATCTGGGTTCTAATTCCGGCTCTGCCATATGTCTGCTGTGTGACCTTGGGCAAGTCACTAAATTATCTGGGCCTCAGTTACCTCATCTGTAAAATGGGGTGCAGGAATGTGAGCCCCTTGTGGAACAGGGACTGTGTCCAACCTGATTAATTTGTAATAATAATAATGTATTTGTTTAGTGCTTACTATGTGCAAAGCACTGTTCTAAGCGCTGGGGTAGATACAAGATACTCAGGTTGTCCCACGTGGGGTTCACAGTATTTATCCCCATTTTACAGATAATTTAGGTACCGAGAAGTTAAGCAACTTGCCCCAAATCACACAGCTGATAAGCAGTGGAAGCAGGATTAGAACTCATGACCTTTGAATACCAAGCCCATGTTCTTTCTACTAAGCCACACTGCTTCTCACTGAATAATGGCATTTGTGAAGAACTTACTATGTGCGAAGCACTGTTCTAAGCACCGGGGTAGAGGGCGTGGCTCAGTGGAACGAGCACGGGCTTAGGAGTCAGCGGTCATGGGTTCTAATGCTGGCTCTGCCACCTGTCAGCTATGTGACTTTGGGCAAGTCACTTGACTTCTCTGTGCCTCAGTTACCTAATCTGTAAAATGGGGATTAAGTCTGTGAGCCTCACGGAGGACAACCTGATTACCTTGTATCTACCCCAGCGCTTGGAACAGTGCTTCACACAGAGTAAGCGCTTAACAAATACCAACATCATTATTATTATTATTATTATTATTGTCAAGTTGACCTCCGTCTTAATCCCCATTTTACAGGTGAGGGAACTGGGGCATAGAGAAGATAAGTCACTTGCCCAATGTCACAGAGCTGACAAGTGGCAGAGCTGGGATTCAAACTGCTTTGCACATAGTGAGTGCTCAATAAATATGAATGGATGAATGAATGGATGGAGGGATGGATGAATAAATGGATGGAGGGATGGATGGATAAATGGATGGAGGGATGGAGGGATGGATGGGTGGATGGATGGATAGATGGATGGATGGATGGATGATGATGTTGGTATTTGTTAAGCGCTTACTATGTGCCGAGCACTGTTCTAAGCGCTGGGGTAGACACAGGGGAATGAGGATGTCCCACGTGGGGCTCACAGTCTTCATCCCCATTTTACAGATGAGTTAACTGAGGCACCGAGAAGTTAAGCGACTTGCCCACAGTCACCCAGCTGACAGGGGGCCGAGGCGGGATTCGAACCCATGACCTCTGACTCCAAAGCCCGTGCTCTTTCCACTGAGCCACGCTGCTTCTCTAGAATGGATGGATGGGTGGGTGGGTGGATGGATGGATAAATGGATATGGACGGACGGATAGATGGATGGATGGATGGATGAAGAAATGAATGAGAATAAACCCCGCCCTCGATTTTACAATCCAGGTGGAGAGCCCGAAGCCGAAGAGTACTACAGGTGGAAGTAACTGGCAATGCGGGCGGCGGATGTGTTCGTTCATTACCGCATTGGACCTCCCCAAGCGTTGAGCGCAGCGCCCCGCGCCCCGTCGGCACTCAAAGACCCCGACCGAATGAGTGAGTGAAGGCGGGCGGAGGCCCGGCAGCGCCCTCTAGGGCGGCCGCGGGAGGAAGGGCGGGCGCGGCGGGCCGATCTAGCCGCCCGACTCGCTGGTTCCCGGGCTGACGTCATCAGCGTGCGCCGCCCAGGGCCTGCGACGGGGCCCGCGGCCGGGAGGGCCCGGACCCTGAGGAGGCCGCTCGCGACGCCGGACCCCCGCACCCCCGGACCCCCGGACCCCCGCACAAAAACCTTCCCTCTGGGGCCCTTTGCATTTCCCCCCTTTTATTCCCCCTCCCCCCTCCCTCGCCACTTCTCTCCTTTGCCTCGGTTCCTCCATTTCTCCTCGCGGCTCCCCTCCCCCTCAGGACTGCCCACGGTAAGCGCTTAACAGAGAAGAATCATGTCGGTATTTGCTGAGCGCTCACTCGGTGCCGAGCACTGTTCTAAGCGCTGGGGGAGATCCAGGGTCATCGGGTGCTCCCACGTGAGGCTCCCAGTCTTCATCCCCATTTTCCAGATGAGGGAACTGAGGCCCAGAGAAGGGAAGTGACTTGACCACGGTCGCCCAGCTGACGGGGGGCAGAGCCGGGATTCGAACCCGTGACTTCTGACTCCCAAGCCCGGGCTCTTTCCACTGAGCCATGCCATCATCATCATAGAGCTCTGGAGTCAGAGGTCATGGGTTCGAATCCCGCCTCGGCCCCCTGTCAGCTGGGTGACTGTGGGCAAGTCACTTCTCTGGGCCTCAGTTCCCTCATCTGCAAAATGGAGATTAACTGGGAGCCTCACGTGGGACCACCTGATGACCCTGTTATCTCCCCCAGCGTTTAGAACAGTGCTCTGCACATAGTAAGCACTTAATAAATACCAACATTATTGTTATTATTATTATTAATTATGATTATAAACTCGTGGCCCCCACCCCCAACTCAACTCTTCCAAGCGCTCAGTAGGGAGAGGGCAATGGGTGCCACTGATAATAATATTGGTATTTGTTAAGCGCTTACTATGTGCAGAGCACTGTTCTAAGCGCTGGGGTAGATCCAGGGTCATCAGGTTGTCCCACGTGAGGCTCACAGTTTTAATCCCCATTTTACAGATGAGGTAACAGAGGCACCGAGAAGTGAAGTGACTTGCCCAGGGTCACCCAGCAGACAAGCAGCGGAGCCAGGATTAGAACCCACGACCTCTGACTCCCAAGCCCGGGCTCTTTCCACCGAGCCACGCTGCTTCTCTCTTGTCACTTGTCTGCTGTGTGACCTTGGGCAAGCCACTTCACTTCTCTGGGCCTCAGTGACCTCATCTATAAAATGGGGATTGAGACTGTGAGCCCCATATCGGACAACCTGATTACCTGGTATCCACCCCAGCGGTTAGAAAAGTGCTTGGCACATAGTAAGCGCTTAACAAATACCGTAATCATCATCATCACCTTGGGCAAGTCACTTCTTTGGGCCTCAGTGACCTCTTCTCTAAAATGGGGAGGGATTAAGACTGAGCCCCATGAGAGACAGGGACTGTGTCCAACCCTATTTGCTTGTATCCACCTCAGCGCTTAGTACAGTGCCTAGCACATTCATCCATCCATCGGTCGTATTTGTGGAGCGCTGACTGCAGAGCAAGCACGTGACATATGCCTAGCAAATACTGCAATTATTATTATTATTAGTCTACGTGAACCCACCCTCGAGTTTACAATCCAGAGGGAGGGACAGAAGTTGAAGAGTATTACAGGTGGGAGTAATTGGGTATGCGGCAGGGAATGTGTTCGTGTATTACTGCATTGTACCTTCCCAAGCGCTTAGTACAATGCTATGCGCACAGAAGCAGTGTGCCTCAGTGAAAAGAGCACGGGCTTGGCAGTCAGAGGTCGTGGGTTCGAATCCCAGCTCTGCCACTTGTCAGCTGTGTGACTGTGGGCAAGCCACTTCACTTCTCTGGGCCTCAGTGACCTCATCTGTAAAACAGAGATGAAGACTGTGAGCCTCACGTGGGACAACCTGATTGCCCTGTATCTCCCCCGCGCTTAGTGCTCTGCACATAGTAAGCGCTTAACAAATACCAACATTATTATTATTATTATTAATAATTACGGTGACTGGCCGAGTGATTAAGAGCTGTGCGTAAATGCCGACCCCTCAGTGTAGCTTGACAGAGCGAATGCCCCTTAGTTGCCTCTTCACCCTCCTGCTCAAGATTGGATGTTGTTTCCACAGAGCTGTCCCATGAGCGTTGACCTCGCGTTAAGGAAATGAGCAACCAGGTAAGGGAGGAACGATGATGGGGAGGGGGGGATGCAGACCGCGTTAGATGTTTGTAACGCTGGTCATCGATGTAACGTGGCGACCCTTTTTTCCCTTCTTTTCAGTACAGTATACTCTTCAAACAGGAGCAAGGTAAGGAACTTTTCCAAAGCCCACCTGTCTCAGAATCGTTTCTGGATCATGTGGGTAAACCAAAGATTTGGGAATATTTAAAATTCCTAGTTTCAGAGGCGTGTCCCCTCGCCCCACAACCCTGTTCATCATCAGTAGTATTTACTGAGCGCTTACTGGGTGCTGAGCATGGTACTAAGCGGTTGGGAGAGTACAGTACAACAGTTAATAGACGTGTTATCTGGAGAGAAGCAGCGTGGCTCAGCGTAAAGAGCCCGGGCTTGGGAGTCAGAGGTCATGGGTTCGAATCCTGACTCTGCCGCTTGTCAGCTGTGTGACGTTGGGCAAGTCACTTAACTTCTCTGTGCCTCAGTTACCTCATCTGTAAAATGGGGATTAAAACTGTGATCTCCATGTGGGACAACCTGATTACCCTGTATCTACTCCAGCGCTTAGAACAGTGCTCTACACATAGTAAGCACTTAACAAATACCAACAAATACCCACGATGAGTTTACAGTCTATGGGGGAGACAGACATTAACATGAACATTGTCAAGGGCCCTATGTTTCTGTGTGATCAGCAGAACAGCAAGCTAGCCATTTAAATTCTGCCCCAAAAGATATTTTAGCACTATTTTTCAAGTTTGGTAGATTTTTCTCAGTTTTGAATTAGGTACATTTTTCCTAATAATAATCCTAATGATGATGGTATTGATTAAGCGCTCACCAAGCGTCAAGCAAACTCTGTTCTAAGCGCTGGGGGGGGATACAAACTAATCCAAGGTTGGACACAGACCCTGCCCCACATGGGGCTCATAGTCTTAATCCCCATTTTACAGATGAGGTAACTGAGGCACAGAGAAGTGAAGTGACTTGCCCAAGGTCACATAGCAGACAAGTGGTGGAGCCAGGTTTAGAACCTTGGTTCCTCTTATTCCCGGGCCCGTGCTCTATCCACTAGGCCATACTGCTTCCCATACTCCTTCCTGCCAGTATTGGTGGGATTTCAGTAACAGTTGAAGTCGAGGTAACCCCATTACTTTAAAATGAATTTGTAAAATTCATTAAAGTGTAAAGAAATGACCTTAAAATATGTCTGTCATTCTAGCCCACGATGATGCCATCTGGTCTGTGGCTTGGGGGAAGAATAAAAAGGATGGTTCCGAGACAGTTATCTCAGGTTCCTTGGATGATCTAGTGAAAGTGTGGAAATGGTAAGTAAAATGGTAAAATTCCCCCCCCCTTATTTAGACCGAGGGCCGCATGAGGATCAGAGACTGTATTTGATGTAACTTGTATCTACCCCAGTGCTTAGAACAGTGGTTGATACGCAGTAAGTCATTAACAAATAGAATAGTATATATTTTTTTAAATGTTCACTTGGCATTAGGTTCGCATACTCCAAAGCAAGCACCTTTGATTTAAAAGTCTTTAAGAAAAGCCCCGAAGCTCAAACTTGAAAATTCTTGTGTTAAGTCTTGGATTTCCCTTTCTCCAATTTGCTGGAGCACTTAATTTTCAGTCACTTATTTAATAATAAAAAATAATCTGTCACCTTTGAAGCCCTGAGCCTTGATTTTCTCACATTCCGATGCTTCCGAGCACAGGTGATGACCGAAGAAGCAAAATCTTATTTTCTGGTTCAAAACACCGAAGTATTTAGTTCCTTGTTATCGTTTCGTTGATTCTGATTCTTTGCATTTTCTTTCCGATCTCCCCCGTTTTAAAAAGAAACCTTTTTGAAATTTGCTTCAATTTAGAGTTAGAAACATGCAACTCACATTCCTTCGTGTGAGTACGTGGAAAATGTTTCGCCTTACATGAAAATCGTGTCCATGTCTCATGAATTGAGATGTAGAGGGGAGAAGTGAGGGAGATCGGATGATTAATCCCTAAATTTTAGAATCAGAGATGGCGATCACGTGGTTCCCCCAAGCATCCTGTTGACAAGAGACTGCAGAGCTGAACTGACCCATTGGATCGATCGATCGATCGATCGACCCAAGGAGGGCACTGCTGACGTTCTTAGAGAATTCCAGAAATCGGGATGAGTTTTTGCTAGATTAAGCGTGGCGTCAATCGGGAAACTAACTATTTCCCTTTACCTCTCTTTTGAAGGAATGAGGAGAAACTAGAATTACAGTGGAATTTGGAGGGTCATCAACTGGGTGTGGTATCAGTAGATATATGTCACACAGGTGCCATTGCTGCATCTAGCTCCCTAGATGCTCATATCCGCCTTTGGGATCTAGAAAACGGCAAGCAGATTAAGTCGATAGATGCCGGACCCGGTAAGAGTCATATTGCTTCGATAGATCACTGTCCATTTCTGATTAGGAAATGATATTCCTATTGTACTCGCGAATAGCGGGTTTTAGTGAAGAGCTATGTCCACCTTTTCATTTGATTTTGTTTTTAAAAATGTTCCGTGACCCCCTTTTCCTTCAGTTTGGTGGTATTTGAAGACAATTGGTGTCTGTCCCTGTGGTGGGTCAAAATGAGATCCCTTTTGCCCTCCCCTTCCCCCGCTGGGTTGGAAATGGGACCGAAGGTCTTCAGGGTTTCCCGAAGTCCTGAGTCCCCAGAAAAGGACAGGTGTGTCCGTGTCCTGTTTCTGATCCATCGCATTCTTTTTTCTTTTTAGTTGTCGAAAAACGTATCTTGTGCCAAAGTCAAATTTTTGACTTTCCGCTTTTGTTCTGTATCAGGTTCCTAGTCCGTGTCATTTTCATTTCACTTTGAAAGGTGGGCACAGTTTGAGGCCTTTCCTGCATATAAATAAATCATGACATTCTTTTGTATTAGGGGAAATAATGGATGATCGTGATTTCCTCTCTGTTTCAGTTGATGCCTGGTCCCTGGCCTTTTCACCTGACTCCCAGTTTCTAGCAACGGGGAGCCACGTGGGAAAAGTAAACATTTTTGGCGTGGAGACTGGGAAAAAGGAATATTCCTTGGACACAAGAGGAAAATTCATCCTTAGTATTGCATATGTAAGAATCACATTTAAGCTTGTATCTTCAGAAAACTGCAAATTCGAACTTTTCAACCTGGGCTTGATGGAAGCAGCAGCCTCAACTTTTCATTTATCCCGATCCTGGTGTTTTTGCTTATTTATTTTTATGGTATTTATGCACTTAATAATAATGTTGGTATTTGTTAAGCGCTTACTAGCTGCCAAGCACTGTTCTAAGCGCTGGGGGAGATACAGGGTAATCAGGTTGTCCCACATGGGGCTCACACACTTTTAATCCCCATTTTACAGATGAGGGAACTGAGGCACAGAGAAGTTAAGTGACTTGCCCACAGTCACACAGCTGACAAGTGGCAGAGCCGGGAGTCGAACTCATGACCCCTGACTCCGAAGCCCAGGCTCTTTCCACTGAGCCACACTGCTTCTCATAGGAACTGGCACTTGCTATGTGCCAGTTACTCTAGTAAGCATGGGAGAAGGTAGAAGCTATTCACGTTGGATGCGGTTCGTGTCCCACATGGGGCTCACAGTATTACTCCCCGTTTTACAGATGAGGTAACTGAGGCACAGAGAAGTTAAGTGACTTGCCTAAGGTCACAGAGCAGACAAGTGGCGGAGCTGGAATTAGAACCCAGGTCCTTCTGATTTCCAGGCCCGGGCTTCTGTCCACTAGGCCGTGCTCCTTCCATCATTGCTGTTGTCTGGGTGGTCAGAAGGCCAGGATGCCCGGTCCCAGGGAGGGCAGACAGCAGGGTGTATTTTAACCCCAAACCAGGGATTTTTAAGGGCACTTTATTGAATTTTGCTGTTTTCAAATCTAGAGTTGCACAAATGCTGTCATGTATTTTTACTCACCACAGAGTCCAGATGGAAAATATTTGGCAAGTGGAGCCATTGATGGGATTATCAATATTTTTGATATTGCAACTGGCAAACTCCTGCATACCCTGGAAGGTATGTAGAGCAGAACATCTGGGTCAGCTGTCTTACAGTTAGCCTGATCAGCACTTTTTTATCATGGACCTTTAGACGATTGAGGTTTGAATTTGAAAATGAGATGCAAACTCGACAGTTATGCCAGATGTTTGGTCAAAAACCATTTGATCCATTCAGTTTTGTGCCTAAACGCAGCGTTCTGCAACTGTCAGCTTAGCTCATCAGCCAAATGAAATGACCATTGCCCATCTTCTTTAGGTTTACCTGTTTATAATTTGCCTTTTTTCAATGCTTTCTTCCCCCCTGCTGCATTTGATAATTACGCTCTGACCAAGCCCTCCTTTCCTTCCACTCCCTTTTGTGGCATCCTGATTTGCACCCTTTATTCACCCCACCCCCAAGCCCCACAGTACTTATATATATATATATCTATAATTTATATAAATGTCTGTCTCCCCCTCTGGACTGTAAGCTCATTATGGGCAGGGAATGTGTGTGTTTATTATTATATTTTACTTTCCCAAGCCCTTAGTATAGTGCCCTGCACACAGTAAGCACTCAAAAAGATTGACTAACATAGTATTAAGGAAAGCAGCCTACTGATTAACTTTTATTTTTGAGCCCTTTCCCGAGTGTAGTGTAAATTATCAAATTTTTTAAAACCATCTGAAAAGCAATCACAATGACATTGATCCAGTTTTTTCTATCACATCTCAATTGTATTTTTGTTATATGTTACAGTAGGGCCGATTATCACTAGGTTTTGCTACAATTTGCAACAAAAGCAACAAAAAAAATGCATCCAATTAGATGTGATAAACATTATCCTCTTCGTTTGCAGTCCTGTCATCTTCCCCCAATTCCTCGCTCCCCATCAGCGGTGTATAGTGAGGTTAGAAGCTAAATAATAGATTGGTGCGGGCGTGAAATTTCCATAAGTAACAGACAAAAATCAAAATATGACCAAGGAGGTCTTTCAAATGGGAAATTACTTTTCTCAGTTTTGGGTGAGAGATTGGTGGGTGGGGGGTGGCCGGTAGATTCTCGTTCTTGCTGGGTTAGATGGAGCCCCACAAACACACTTAGCTGCCACAAAGGGATATTGCCAAGCTGAAAATCCTTTTTAAGTAGGTCATTTTTTTAAAAATCAAATTTAACTGTGGCTTTTCTGAATTTTAGGCCACGCTATGCCTATTCGTTCTTTGACCTTTTCTCCGGATTCTCAGTTGCTCGTCACCGCTTCAGATGATGGCTATATAAAGATTTATGATGTGTAAGTTGCTGTTCACCTCTAACGTGATTTAAACAGTCAGTTTAAAAATAGTGGGATTTATTGGTTCATCATTAGCGATAGGTTGGATTGTGCTATTTTAGGATCCTGGTTGCAGCTACGAAGGGTGCCCAGAGATATTTAAAATACTTGTTTTGTAACACTGTAGAATGCCAAAGATCCTGGGTTCTAATCTGATGGAAATCCAACCCCAGCTTCTACAAACTGGAAGTTAGTTTCTTTGGCAGGGCTGGGTAGGAAAGTGGTCACTCACTCTGGTTGCTTGCGTTAGATTAAAATATGCCGCCTTTTAGAGCTGTTGTGTGTTTGTCGTTGGCTTGTCCTTACGGGATACCTCCCCCGAGAATTTCTAGGCCTGTAATTGTGTTTATTCCACCTTCGTATCAGGAAAACAAGTTGAGTGTTCCAGAATGACTCTGGGTTAGGGACAGAGCCAGATAATAGAACTCAAGAGTCTTGCTTTCAGAGATAGCGGGTTACCCCATAAAACATTCCCTCCCAACTAGGAGGGGCAGCTTGTGAAATATGGAAGACTGACTAAATCCATTCTGGGGCAACCGATAGCATTCGGGTGGCAAGAGGTGTAAAAATTCTCCTTGCCCAACCTGCAGGAGACAGTGGGACAAAACCCTGCTTCAAAAAGATCAAAACGTGTCCAGCCCGTCCCATTTTAAAATGACTTGTTGTGTATTTGAAATGCATTTCCATTCCATTTAAACCCAGACAATGTGCTTCTCTTCTAACAGGCAGCATGCAAACTTGGCAGGTACATTAAGTGGGCACGCGTCATGGGTGTTAAATGTGGCGTTCTGTCCTGATGACACCCACTTTGTTTCCAGGTAATCAAAATTCTTAATTATTTTTAAAATGTCAGGAAGAGAAGGCTGCTCAGTCTCCTTAGCACTGGGGAGAGTACAGTATGGCAGTACAAGTCACATTCCCTGCCCACAGTGAGCCTTCAGTCTAGAGGGGGAGATGGAAATTAATATAAATCAATTTGGGCTATGTACATAAGTGCTGTGGGGCTGGGAGGGGGAATGAATAAAGGGAGCAGGGCTGGGTGACCCAGAAGGGAATGGAAGGAAAAAGTCAGGGAAGGCCTCTTGGAGGAGATGTCTCTTCACTAAGGCTTTGAAGAGAGAGGGGATAATACTGTCAGACATTAAGAAGGAGGCATTCCAGGCCAGAGGCAGGACGTGGGTGAGAGGTTGGCAGCAAGGTAGATGAGTTCGAGGAACAGTGAGTAGGTTGGCATTAGAGGAGCAAAGTGTGCGGGCTGGGTTGTAATAGGAAAGTATCAAGGTGAGGTAAGACAGGGTAAGATGACCGAGTACTTTAAAGGTGATGGTAAAGAATTTCTGTTTGATGTGGAGGTGGATGGGCAACCCCTGGAGGTTCTTGAGGAGTGGGGAAACATGGCCTGAAGATTTCTGTAGAAAAATGATCCGGGCAGCAGAGTGAAGCGTGGACTGAAATGGGGAGAGACAGGAGGCAGGGAAATCAGCAAGGGGGCTTATAAGGAAATCAAAGCAGGATAAGAGAAGTGCTTGGATTCACATGGCAGCAGTTTGGATGGAGAGGAAAGGAAAGATTTTAGTGATATAGGGGAGGTTGATCCAACAGGATTTAGTGATGGGTTGAATGTGTGAGTTGAATGAAAGAGAGGAGTCAAGGACGATGCCAAGGTTATGGGCTTGTGAGACAGAAAGGACGGTGTTGCATCCTACAATGATGGGAAATTCAGGGGGAGGACAGGGTTTGGATGGGAAGATAAGGAGTTCTATTTTTGACCTGTTAAGTATGAGGTGATGGCAGGACATCCAGGTAGAGATGTCTTGAAGGCAGGAGGAAATGTGAGGAGAGAGAGAGAGATATCTGTATATCAAGGCTGGAGATGTAGATTTAGGAATCCTCCGCATAGAGATGGTAGTTGAAGCTATGGGAGCAAATGAGTTCTCCAAGGGAGTGGGTGTAGATGGGGAATAGCAGGAGTCCCAGACCTGAACCTTGAGGGACCCCCACAGTTGAGGGGTTGGAGACAGAGGAAGAGCCCGCAAAGGAGACTGAAAATGAACGGCCAGAGAGATAGGAGGAGAACCAGGAGAGGAAGGTGTCAGTGAAGCCAAGTTTAGATAGTGTTTCCAGGAGAAGGGAGTGGTCTGCAGTGTTGAAGGCAGCCGAGAGGCCGAGGAGGATTAGGATGGAGTAGAGGACGTTGGATTTGGCGAGATCGTTTGTGACATTTGAGAGGGTGGTTTTTATGGAGTGAAAGGGACGGAAGCCAGATTGGAGGGGCGGTCAAGGAGAGAATTGGAGGAGAGGAACTTGAGACAGTGGCTGTGGACAGACCACTCAAGGAGTTTAGAGAGGAATGGTAGGAGAGAGATGGGGCCATAATTGGAGGGAGCCCTGGGGTCAGTGGAGGTTTTTTTACGATAGGGGAGAAATGGGCTTGTGTGAAAGTAATGGGGAAGAAGCATTGGAGAGTGAACAGTTGAAGAGGGAGGTTAGGGAGGGAAGAAGGAAGGTGGTAAGTGTTTTGGTAAGGTGTGAAGAGATGGGGTTAGAGGTACCCCTGGAGGGGGTGGATTTTAGAGAAGGCAGGAGATCTCGACTTGAGATACTGCTGGGAGAGATGGGAGAGTTGAAGGGGGGGCAGGAGGAGGAGGGAAGGACTGGGGAGGAGCAGAAGAGATTTTAGGGAGATCGTGCCTGATAGTTTCGATTTTCTCAACAAAGTAGGTGGCCAGGTCAGTAGGGATAAGTTATAAGGGAGACAGAGGTTTGAGGAGGGAGTTGAATGACTGGAACAACTGGTGAGGGCAATGGGCGTGAGTGTCAGTTCGGATGGAGGAATAATTTTCGAAAAGAGGGCAGAGTTAAAGCACGTAAGGATAAACTTGAAGTGGACGAGTTGGCCCGATATCTAGATTTCTGCCAGCAGCGCTCTGCGGCTCTTGCACGGGAGCGAAGGAAGCGGACTGTTGGGGGGGATCCAGGGCTGTGGGGTAGTGGTACGAGATCGACGAAGGGATAGGATAGCGAGTGAGTTGTCTTGTAGAGAGGGTGCTGTTGAGAGTGTCCATTTGGTCATCGAGGTAAGGTAGTTTGGGTATGGAGGCTCAATGAGGAATGATGAGTTGAGAAAATTGGATGGGGTCTAAAGATCGGGGGTCTCCGTGAGGAAACAGCACAGATTTGTGCGGTGGAGGTGTGTGGGAGGGAAGGCAGGTGGGAAGGTTGTGGTCAAATAGAGGGGTATCAGAGTTGGTGAGGGTAGAGATTGTGCAGTGGCTAGAGATGATGAGATCAAATGTGTGTCCAAGTTGGTCAGTGGGTGAAGCGCGGTGAAACAGGCGTTCAGGTGGAGTTGAAGAGTGATAGAAAGAGGGTCGTCAGGAATGTCTGTTTGGATTTTATATTTTTTAAATGTCCTCTGTGTGTAGAGTACTGTTCTAGGCACTAGGGTAGATACCAATGAATTGGTCAGACCCAGCCCCTGCTGCACGGGGGGCTTAGAATCTAAGTGGAAGAGGACAGAAAACAGAGGGAAAGGAAAGGTTGTAAATAGAGATCTCCTCGGGAACCAAACAGTCCAGGCCCCAGCCCTTGGCTACAAACAGCGCGCTGTTTGTTTTTGCAAGGGTGGGGCCTGAGGGCTACTTCAGGCTTGGGGCAGCCCCCAGGAAACTCCCGCAACTTGGGGTGGTGGCTTTGAGATCCTCTTCCCTCTCTGCCCCCAGGTTGGAAATAGGACATCTGGGTTGAACACAGCCATGTCAGCCCTGGGCTCTTTCCCAGCTGCTGCCTGGAGCTGGGGACGGCGGGGGATCCAAGCTAAATCTTCTTCCGGTTTTACCCCAGGGTGGACAGTTGTCCTGTCAACTTCTTATAAGTCAGGAACATATTGAATTTGGAGAGATCCACAACTCAGTTTGATTCGTTTATTGGTCAGTTAAGGTGGTATTTTTCTTGAGGACATGATTATGCATCATGTAAAAAATTGTTAAATGGTTTTTAAAGCTGGAAGTTTTAGAAAGCCGATGGAAATTGCTTTCTTAGTGAATTATCTTGATAGCTTCTGAACCGTTTTTGCTTTCCAGTTCATCTGACAAAAGTGTAAAGGTCTGGGATGCTGGAACAAGGACTTGTGTTCATACATTTTTTGACCACCAGGATCAGGTACTGTAAAAGTGGTTTATAGAGTGTCTTTTCGTGCGTTTTAACTCTTGGAAAACTTTTGGAACCATAGTTGACATTGATGTCTGTGAATATTCCAAAAAAGGAAGTTTTGAATTTATATTATGTCACGCTTTGCTCCTCACTCCGTTGATGTAATCTCTTTCCAACGATCCCAAGGTAACAGAAACAAACAAAGATGCCTATGGACTGATTTTAGAAAACTTTTAGTTCTAACTTTGGTCTAGATATTTGATAGACAAATCTAACCTCCCATATTTCTTCCTTAATAGCTGAGGAAGGGGAGGAGAAACGTACATATCCTAAGATTTTCTTTTTTTAAGAAGTCAATTTTAAAGTAGGCCAAGTATTTTTAATTAAAGGTGCTAGAGAAATGAAGCAATAACAATTTCAATGTTTTCGGTAAGTACTGAATAAATATTAAATGTGAAACATGGCAGAGCTTGGAAATAAATGCACTTGCTTTCATAAATCATCGTAAGGGTCTCTTGGAAATTTATTTTTTGTGGTGAAAAATCCTGTTTTGGATTTTAGGGGATTTATTGCATTCTGATTAAACAAACACTTTCTCATTCCAATTGAGATTAACCTTTAATGACTACTGTTGGTGTCTGTCCATGCTTTTATTGCAGTTTAATATTCAAATAAATTATTACTAATTGTGTTGCAAGATTTTCACTACTGACAACCCATGAAAAGCTCTAAGGGCTTTCATTTTATTAAAAAAATAAATCATTATAGACAGCTGCCATCAGAGGTCACTTTTCTTCAGTCCCTTGCTTTGTTCGTTATTTTAAAACAGTGTAGAATCTAATTCTACACTGCTGTTAGGATTTCCAAAATGCCCAGCGAAGACCCTAACCAAACTGCTTAAACCCATTTACTAAAGGCCTTAAAATCCATTTCACAATCTCATAAAAGAGTTACTTTGTAACCTCTGTCCTGTTCTTAGACTGCGAACCCTTGTGGGATCTGATTATCTTGTATCTACCCCGGTGCTCTGTACAAATGCTTGGCATATAGTAAGTGCTTAAATACCCCAGTTATTATTATCATTATTGCCCGGCGATTTGTCCTGGAATGGATTCACTGGGCAGGGTAGAGGGGGAGTGGAAGTTGCTCATTTGTGCAGAGGTAGATGAGTGAGAAATTGCTAACTCAATATACCTGAGACCAGACACTTCAGGTAACTACACTAGCCTTTTCAAGAGTTGATTGTATACATGGGAAAATACTGCCCTTGCCTCATAGAATGTTTTGGTAAAAAATAAATGTGAGGATGGAGGGAAGGTTAAGGATGTTAATTTTATATGAGGTGACCCAAAAGGATATTGTCAGAGTATAATCTCCTTGGAAACCATTAATTTAAAAATCAAAAACCCATCTCACACTCTTCCAGAAATGTCACTGTTCCTTTTAAATAGCAAAGGAGGTGTTTGTTATGTTGCTAGTGTTTACAGACACAGGGTGCTGGAGAAAAGAGGTGAAGCAAGCTGTGTTTTGCAAAGCAACTTGATAGAGCTGGCCTTTATTCAGCCTGTTGTTGTGGAGAGAGTTAAGGGTCCCGTGCCCTCCCCACATTTGTAGGGAAAAGAATGATTGAGATCAACTACCATTACTTGTGGGTCACCTTTTGTCCCCATAATTCTTCCTGTTCTGGTCCAGTGTTTAGAAAGTGTTATTTTTAAGATGTTTGTCGTAAGCTGAAAAAAATAAAAATGGCTAAACTCTTTGCTCTTATTTCTAGGTCTGGGGAGTGAAATACAATGGAAATGGTTCCAAAATTGTGTCCGTTGGAGACGATCAGGAAATACATATCTATGATTGTCCAATTTAAATGCCTAAACCTTGGCTAGTACCGCAAAAAAATTCCAGATTTTTGGGATCATACCCTGTCTGTCTCTTTGTTTAACAAAAGGAGGGATACCTAGTCTTGCATTGTAGCAGAGGCTTTGGATATTTTGGATACAATAGAGGTATGCATAAATGTATATGTATTTGTCATTTTAAGTTTGTCATGGGAAACCCCTTTCATCCTTTTAATAAATGAAAGCTATAAATACAAAGAATTGGGGCTGTATTTTTTGCTCAGATTGTAGATTTACAAAACAGTTTCTCTGTTGAAACTATTCAAATGACTGTGGGGTGGCTCCCATTTTTCCCCACCATGTTTAAGAAAAAATTGACAAACTGCTGTGTCTGAACATTTTCATTAAGGATGTAAATGGTCTGCAGTACTCAAAATTAATACAGTGTAACAGACCATGTTAGTCTGTAGGTAAGACAAGTGTTTCTATATCAGTGGAAAAGTTGTATCTATTTATGTAATATTTTCCTTTTTTCTAAGTTTTTTGTTGGTTGTTTTTTTTTTAATCCCAATCTTAAACTCATGAAACTACTGGAAACTGTGGCTTACACTGGTCAAGTTATTGAATGAATTTTGGAACTTTGAACTTTAGGGAAGCAGCATGGCCTACTGGAGAAAGCACAAGCCTAGGAGTCAGAGGGTGTGGATTCTAATCCCAGGTCTGCCACTAGACTACTGTGTGACCTTGGGTAAATCACTTAACTCTTCTAGCCTCCATTTACTCATCTGCACAATGGGGATTCAATACCTGTTCTCCCTCCTAGACTGTGAGTACCTTGTGGATCAGGGCCTGCATCTGACCTGACTACCCCAGCCTTTAGAACAGTGTTTGATACATAATAAGTGCTTAATAAGCGCCATTAAAACAAATTAAAATTAAAAAATTTCAAAAAATCACAGCTTTTACAAGTGAATTAGGTTAATCACAAAAATATCAGTCATTTAAGCATTTTTTTGAAACAAACAGGTCGTACATAGCAAATGAAGAAAAATTTGGACACTGGAATGATGAGGGCTTTAAAATGAAGTAAAAACCCAGAAGGAATACTCAATTCTGCATTAACATGGCTTTTCACTACAAAGTGGGCCTAGAATATTGTTCGGGAATTAGGAAATGTTCATCAGTCATGTGACCCTGTTAGGTTATGTTGAGCTGCAGTGTTGGAAGAAGTAAATGCAATTTTAGACCTTGGGTTTCTTTAATCAGGAGGTTTATAAGGAGAACTAGGGATAGGGAAGCAGCGTGGCTCACTGGAAAGAGCCCGGGCTTTGGAGTCAGGTCATGGGTTCAAATCCCAGCTTTGCCACTTGTCAGCTGTGTGACAGTGGGCAAGTCACTTCACTTCTCTGTGCCTCAGTTCTCTCATCTGTAAAATGGGGATTAAGACTGTGAGCCTCACGTGGGACAATCTGATTACCCTGTATCTACCCCAGCGCTTAGAACAGTGCTCTGCACATAGCACGTACCAAATACCAACATTATTATTATTATACTTTAATACAGGATTCTATTGATCCATATCAATTCCCAGTTACACTTTTATTAAAGCTGACGTTCAGTTCCTGAATCAGCTCTGATCCCTCAGGTCTTTAATGACAGCACTTGGATCTTAGCCAGTCTTTCCCCATCCTAAATCTGGGGTTATTGTCTTTAAATGCATTAGCTTGCATTTGTTCCTTTTGAATTTCCTCCTGTTTCAAAACACCATTGTTCCAGTTTGTGGGACGTCCCGTGGAATTATATTCCTGCTTTATGCAAGTGTAATAGCTCCATTCAATCGGGGATCATATGTGAACTTGATGAGCACACTTGCAAGATATCAAATAGGGCCATATCCTGTGGTATGCTATTCGATACCCACTGCTCACCTTCAACCCACGCTGACACTGAACCAGGTCAACGGTAACATTGTCAGGGACCGCTTCTACCAACTCTCCCGTATTGTACTTTCTCACACTCTTAATACAGGCTGCACTAGACTGTAAGCTCATTGTGGACAGGGAATGTCTGTTATACTCTCCCATGTGTTTAGAAATAGTAACGATGGCTCTTGTTAAATGCTTACTTGGTGCCAGGCCCTGTATTTAAGCGCTGGGGTGGGTACAAGGAAATCGGGTTGGACACAGTCCCTGTTCCGCACAGGGCTCACAGTCTCAATCCCCATTTTACAATTGAGGTCACAGGCTTGGAGAATTGACTCGCCCAAGGTCACGTAGACAAGGGGCAGAGCTGGGATTAGAACCCAGGACCTTCTGACCCTGAGTCCCGTGCTCTGTCATGCTGCAAACGGTCAGTAAATACAACTGAATGAATGAAATACCCACTAAGTGCTCAGTGAATGCCATTTACTTGATTGTCAAGATAGTGTTTTCTTAGCTCTCCAAGGAGCTTTTCATGTAAGCTAGAATCCAATCTTGCCGATGTCTAAAGAGATTGCAACTACTGCTTATCCTTTGCTCATGTCTGTCACTAGTTTGATGACGGGTAAAAACTCAGTGTTGAAACTTCAGGCCCAAGACCCTGCACAGCAAGAATTGATTTTCATGCTGGTGGTTTGGGCATCAGTTGCCCTCTCTCATCCCTGTCATGTACCGTCTAAGACAGCAGCATGTGAGGAGGCAGGCAGAAACATAAGTCCTGTGCATAAGTCCAGGGCTCATTTTATGGCCAAAACAAGTGCCGCAAGGTGCCGCTTGGCACAGCGCCATGAAGTCAAAGGCAGTTGCCTCGGTTGACGCCTTACTCTCTGCTAGCCAAATTGGCCAGCTATTTTTTAGGATTCCTTCCGGGCCCGTCCAGTCTGTCAAGGTGATTCTTCCCTCGAATAGCTTCAATCCTGCTGGCAGTCTCAATAAGCAGAAACAGTGTGGTTTAGTGGGTAGAGCACGGGCCTCCGAGTCACAGGGACCTGGCTTCGGATCCTGGCTCTACCACTTGTCTGTTGCGTGTCCTTGGGTAAGTCACTTCATTTCTCTGCGCCTCACTTACCTCAACTGTAAAATGAGGATTAAGACCGTGATCCCGATGTGAGAGAGGGACTGTGTCCAACCTCATTATCTTGTATCTACCCAGTGCTTAGTTCAGTGCCTGACGTGGTACGTTTTGAACAGGTACCATTAAGAAAAAAACACAAACCAAACGAAAACAAACCCCCCCCCCAAACCGCTGCTCTTTCCACCAAACCAAAGCAGGGCAACGATTGACATAGAGTTGAAATTGGTTTGATAATTGGCTCTTTGGTTGCTTCCTTTAAGCAGCGTGGCTCAGAGAAGCAGCGTGGTTCACTGGAAAGAGCATGGGCTTTGGAGTCAGAGGTCATGGGTTCAAACCCCGGCTCTGCCACTTGCCAGCTGTGTGACTTTGGGCAAGTCACTTAACTTCTCGGTGCCTCAGTTCCCTCATCTGTAAAATGGGGATTAAGACTGTGAGCCCCACGTGGGACAACCTGATTCCCCTGTGTCTACCCCAGCGCTTAGAACAGTGCTCGGCACATAGTAAGCGCTTAACAAATACCAACATTATTATTATTATTAAAGATTAAGTTCTCCCTTTCCCCACCTCTGGTCTCAATTTGGAATGTTTTTAAGTTAAGTCATCGATCTTTGTTGTGTACTGCATTTGAATGGAACTCACAAGATGCTGAGTTTGTCTCCCCTCCCGAACCTAGGCAGAGAGCAACATGGGCTAATGGAAGGATTTCAGGCCCAGGAGTCAGAAGACCTGGGTTTTAATCCTAATTCTGCCATTTGCCTGCTGGGTGAAGTCACTTCTGTAAAATGGGGATTAAAACTGTGGGCACTGTGTGCAGCAGAGATTTTCTTATATCTTGCTTAGTACAGTGCCTAGTACTGTACTAAGTGCTGAAATAGTGATTTCTAACATCACTTTTTATGACTAGTTGATTATTTATGGAAAGTGTAGGATATTCAACCCCTTTAGGAGAGAAAAAAGGGTCTGTAATTTTAGAATTAGCTGAAATTCTAAAAAAGACCATTTTTAATCTTTTTGTAGTTTGGTTTCACTTATCCATCTGTTTCTCCTTCTGAGTCTCAGAATGTCTAAAAAAGTACCTTATTCCAGGGTCAAAATGAAAATTTATGAGTACTCGTGAAAAATGGAGCGGGACTTTGTTTTGTTGCATGATCAGGAGAATCAGTCATTATTTAGGGAATTAATAATCAAGTAAATGTCATTGAAATCTTCCACCTGGTCATTATCTAAGTGAATATCAAATTTACTGAGTCTCCACTCAGGGAAACTGTTGCCTTGCCTGCCCCTGCCCCTTCATAGAGCTGGACTGATCTGCAGTATCCAATTTCTGAGACTGTATTGGATATTTTAAATATTCTCATTTCTTGCATTAAAAATATATGTACACACGAGCAGGAAGTCCTTTGATATTCTTCTAGACTAGAAGCTTGTTGTGGTCAGGCAACATGTCTACCGCCTCTGTCCTAACTGTACTTTCCCAAGTGCCTAGCTCAGTGCTCTGCACACAGTAAGTGCTCAATAAATACCATTGACTGATGATTGATTGATATTCGATCCAAATGACTAGTTTTCCAACTTCTAAAGTAGGGAAGTTACACAAAGCAAAAAAAAAAAAAAATCTGTGAAGCAGCTACACACTTCAGCTACTATAAACAAACTCAAAAGTCATTATTTTAAAAAAGTTAAATTTTAATACGTTGAGTGAGTTTAGGAGAATGAGGTGGCAAACATTTGTAACACACTGCCATTCATTTACAGAACTTTAGAAAAGTTACTGAATTACTAGTGTACGCTCTATTACAGACACCCAGCATCAGATAGCTAATGTTGCTAAAAAGAAGGCAATGTCTTCGTGGTGTGCAATTAAGTATATTTTACAATAAAACACTTTGGTTGATAGCATTAAGGAGATTGCCAACGTAAGCAATATAAAGTCAGGAACAAAGGGATGAGTTCAAAGAGACCACAGCCAAACTGATTTTAACATAAATTACTACTTGGTTTTAAAGTTTAAGAAACCTTTTTGAGATTGCTTTTTAAGTCAGCTCAGGTGAGGAGACAGACACACATTCATGCTTAAGCTCGACCACTTGCCAACATGGAACAACGAAAACAAAAAAACTTAGACTGCGCCTCTTCTCGATTTAGTGTAGTAAAGGGAAGAAATGGAGTTAAATCCAAACAGGAATGCTTTTCTATTTTCCCAGGCTTCCCTTAAGAAGATTAAATAAGCTCAGAGGTAAATCATTTAGCAGCAATTAGTTTGTTCCATGAGATGGCAGCATCTCTGACTGCAATAAGGAGAAAAATAATTCACTTTAGAGGTTACGGCTTGTGTTTCGTTGGTAGCATTACTGCCTTGTTTCAACTGTGCACTTAGTGGCTAAAAGTTTTCGGCCACGGTTCGGTCTGACAGCCGGCAGGGCCGAAAGGGGAAAATTACTGCACTTTCAGGGGGGATGCAGTGACATTCATTGTAGCAGCCCAGAGGGACAGATCATCCAGATGTGGAAGCAGAATGCCGGGCCCAGTCATGCCGGTACTGCAGTGCCATAATCCCTGCTCAAATATGGAGTGTAGGTTCTCCCACCCCCCCGCCCTTCCCCTACATTTTCTGGCCTGATCCTTGGAAAAACTGCTCCTCCAAATCCACGCAGGGCCCTAATTTGTGCCATTTTTACGACCTCGTTTCAACAGTTCCACTAGTCAATGCCGTTGAACTTTACTGATGGAACTGATCCCCTTAAAGCAACTAGAAGCATGAACTTGCAAGAGAACTTGCTTTTTTCTGAGGTATAACCTGGAAATGTAAGTGAAGAGATCCATAGGCAGAGAGTAGTTGGAATTTTACCCTTAACATTTAAACTATAACAAACTATAACTTAATAAACCAAGGGGGGAAAAAAAAAAAAAGACACCCAGCAATTCTGGTCGCTGAACATAAGTACAAGGACACTCCAAACATTAAGCCAAAAAAGCAGTGCCATTTTTGCATTTATCAGTTTGCTAGTCCACGCCACACCGCGTCACGCAGTCTGGCATTGCACTCCTGCCCTAGGACCGTCCTCGTCTTCCTCGTATGCCTCTGCGCTGTGGCGCCAGTTTTGTTCATTAGGATTGAATTCCATGAGTTCTACCTGCTCCATATCATCTGAAACCCTGACGTTTTGTCTTGGAGGAAGTAAAGCTTCCAGTTGAGCAACTTTCTCTTGAGGAAGCCAGAGTTTCTCAGGAAAGCCGACCTATATTAAAACCCAAGAAAAAAAAAAAAGCAAGGATCAACCGTTTCTTCCATTCACGGTGTTGCGGTTAAGTTTTAAGGAAGAATAAGAGGCAGTGAACTTACTAGGAACTGAATTATCAGAGAGCCCTTCTCCATAGGTGATTTGTAGATGGGCATTCCTTCATTGTGAACGCATTTCAGGTCACCATGCTTTATCACTTCACCTGCCCCACAGAAATATTTAGTTAAGCACTAGGGAAAAGTGGTTTGTCACACAAAGAAATCTAGTCAATTCCAAGGTTGGGACAGCAAGCGCAAAGCATGTTTAATGAAATAAGTGATCCTCTCCTGGAAAGTCATAAAAACCTGAGTTGGTATTTTGCTGGATTGAAACAGTATGATATGTTCAACCCATGTGACCTGAAAAAGAGCAGCTAGCTCAGTTTTACCTTGACATTCGCAAACAATTACGACTGGAATTGTTAGCTGTTTGGTAAGACTTCAGGGTGACTCTCCTGGGGGAACTGTCCCAAAACTGTTCCTGGAAATGTAAGTCTTATTAACATCTCTCTAGGTAATTTCAGGATTTTCAGGAATTGGGAACTCTTCCTCATCAGATAAGGTAGTCTAGCTTTGGATGATTTAGCAGAAGAGTAGTGCAGAAAACTTGTTCTATCATTGTTCATCTTGTATTCTACGAATGGCTAACAAGCTGCAATGATCTCAATTCAGAATCTTAAAAAGACTTCTATTTCAAGGTGTTAAATAGTTTATATTTTAGCAGCGTTATCACAACCCAGATTACAGCTCCTAGGCTCAGAGTTTGTGGTTCAGACTCCTCTGAGCATCTGCTGCCTCTTCTTTTCCCTTTCCCTTGGGGAAAAGGAAATTCAGAAAAATTCAAGGCTGAACATTTTTCCACTTGAAAGTTTAAAAATAATGAAGGCATAATGGTAATTTCCTACTTTTCAAATTCTAAGGTACAGAAAAGGTAACAAACAGTTCCCATACCATAAACTATATTTTCTTGAAAGTAGTGGGATTTCTGGCCAAAAGTACTGTATTTTAAATAAAAACTTAGTCATGTTACCTGGTTTGGAAGTTATAACAAGAATTCGGTTATCCAGTGTTTTTATTGTTTTCTTGAAGCCACAAAGAGCTTCAGTAAGCTGAATTCTTATTTTCATAATCAAGTCATGTCCTCGTCTCTGAAAGACACTATGATCCTTCTGATCAAGCACAATTATGACATCACCAGGTTCCAGTTCAGGCTCCTGATCTCCTTCTCCGTGAAACAGAATCTTCTGTCCATCTTTCATACCTATGAAACATTATCCCTTACGGATTAAATATTTGTTTTGGTTTTTTTAAAAAACATAATCTTTTTGAAAACCTTCCTCCAAAGAGCTAAGAGAGCATTTGGGGCCCCATTATATTAATCATAAAACTAAGATTATCACCATTTTACAGATAAAGACTGTACCACCTAGAAGTCAGGGTCACCTAACAAAATCAGTGACAGCCAGAACTTCTAATTCAATACCATGTTTACCAACCCATGGCTACTACAGGTCATGTGGGTACCTTAAAAAGACCCACCCCCCCCCACCAAAAAAAACAAACCACAAAAAACCAAACCCAAAACATTTTGAATTTAAATCAATTATCAAAGCCGAATAATGTGAAGGTGGTATCATTTCAGACATCATTACAAGATTTTTCCAAAGACATTCATTCTGTGCCCATCTTAAAGAGAAAACCAGATTTATGTTATT
The DNA here is from genome assembly GCF_004115215.2 of Ornithorhynchus anatinus. Classification (NCBI taxonomy): domain Eukaryota; kingdom Metazoa; phylum Chordata; class Mammalia; order Monotremata; family Ornithorhynchidae; genus Ornithorhynchus; species Ornithorhynchus anatinus. The sequence goes on along the minus strand of NC_041732.1, from coordinate 10,578,290 downwards.
CTTTAAAATTGTTATGTGTTTAAAAACACTTGATTTTTGTTGAAATATTTAAAAAGTCAAAACTCTCTGGAATGGTAGGGATTTGCTAGCAGGAAAGGATTGATAGTCACCAATCACTTTAATTTAATCAGGGAATGCTTTGGGGAGAAGAACTGTGCTTGGAAGATGTAGAAAGTACTTTATTCTGCATGGTGTGGAAAAATCTGATTAAAAACAGCAAAGGGATTGCTTGCCTGGCTGCACCAAAGAGGGTTGTTAAGCATATGTGAGAGATGAATATCAAGACAACAGAGACTAAATACAGAGACAGGAAGCAAAGGATCAGAAGTTTAAAGAAGGTGATAGAAAACAGATATGTTTTTAGGAAGGGATGATGTAAATGTAATGTCTGGTAAGGATTTTCGGGTGGCATTTGAACTGACTGGCACAGAGTGACTGTGAATATTAAATTCACAGTTCATAGGCAAGACCATGAACTGAACTAGTGTTTGGGTTGAGGGGGGAAAAAATGCTGTTTGAGTGCCCGTATGCAAAACACTGTACAAAGTGTTTGAGAAGTATAAAGGATTTAGTATACAAAATCCTCACCCTCAAAAGGTAAGTCAGGCCTAAAATGAGTTTCAGTTAGGAGGAATGACAAAGAAGGGGTAAACCCAAGAGATGTTGTGGAGGAAAGAATGGCACCATTTGGGGAGAGGTTAGATATGGAAAGAGAGAAAAAACAACAACTATGAAGACAAAATGGTTGATATGCCTTCAGACAATGAGAAATAAAGGACTGAACTAGAGAACCATCCTCAAGAATGAGATGGTAAGGAAGATCATCTTTCAGGAATTTTGTTATTGTATTTCTTAAGCACTTACTCTATATCAAGCACTGTTCTGGGCTAGATGCAAGTTTAATAGGGTGGACAGAGTCCCTGTCCCAAATGGGACTGACAGTATAAATTTGAGGGAGGAGGCTTTCATCCCCATTTTACAGATGAGGTAACTGAGGCACAGCGAAGTGACTTAACCAAGGTCACTTAGCAAACAGTGGGCAGAGCCAGAATTAGAATCCAGGTCCTCTGACTCCCAAACCCCATGCTCTTTCCACTAGGCCACATGGCTTCTCATGTAGCAAGCGACTTCGGGTAGGGGGCATGGTCCGGGGATGGGGTTGAAGGGACATTTACAATCATTAATTATGTGTGAGGAGTCTCCTCCAAAAGAGATACTGAGGAACAAGTTAGAACAATAGAGGCTTTAAGAAGCAAGCCACAGCAAGGAGCTTTAAACACAAGATGAGATACCCGCTCACATCTGGCCTTAGGGAAGCAAACCCCGGCAAAAGAAATTGCATTAAGTGATGGAGGTCAAGCTAGACTGGATGAAAGGGAGGGGAAACACAAACGAAAAAGAAAAAACATGAAGGTACTGACTATAGAAAGTGCATTCAAAAAGGCTTGTTTCAAAGTGTGCAACAGATATTACTGTGACTTTCCCAAGGGTTCAAACATTTTGTGCCAGTTTAAACATGCAAGATTTGTTCCCAAATGACCATACCTTTTTCAATGTGAACTTCTATAATCTTTTTCTCTCTTATAACCTTCATACCATTACAGTGTTCACACCGGTCTTTTGGATTGATTCGTTCACCCTGCCCTTTGCATTCCGGACACACGGTCTGAATTTGCTGTACCATGCCAGGCCCAATCTGCTGAATATGAATTTGCATGCCTCTCCCTTTGCAGATGGGACATTTTTCAACAGATCCTTTTTTTCCACCAATTCCTGAAGGGAAAAACAAAACAAAACAAACAGCTTGAAGGCAGAAGGTGTTCCTAATGAGAATTTACTATTCTTCTGGTATTGCCAAATAGACATGCACTATTAAACCCTAAAATAAACGTAACGTATTGTACTATGACTTTTGGCTTGGGCTGTCTCCTGTGCCCTCATTTGAGGGAGACACGCAGAGACAGAGAATGGACCCCAGCAGGTGCAGCGGCTGTGATCCTGCCCAGTATAAACGAAAGAAATGTATGTGCATACGCACCTGAGCACAAGTTCCCTATGTATTTAGCGAGTCAAGTCCCAGAAGCCAAAAGGGACAACTCTGTAGTCACTTCTCCACTCTTTCGCCCCAAAGCAAGGCCAGGTCAGCCTTCGGGCTCCAGGTAAGGGATTGGTCCATGTTACTGGGCTTAGCATTTTGGTCTATGCAAAGCATTATACTAATGACATTTGTTAAATGCTTATTATGTGCCTCGCTATGCACTCAGGTAAATTAAAGATATACTTTAAAACGCGGGAGCAAGTCATTTAGAAAACATGGCATTTTGTGTATCCTAATATGCTAATCTTAAGTGTCAAGCAACATTTATTTTCCTGTTAAATCAATACTTTTTCTAAGTTTAGGGTGGAAAAAAAATACACCAACTACCATAATAGGGCCATTCTTTCTATATGCTTTCTGGAATTAAAACTGCAAAACAGTATTTGATGACAAAACTACTTTTTGAACGATTTACCTTCACATTTTTCACAAATTACATTCTTCTGGAGGGCTAGTTTCCTTGTTACTCCATTATATAGATCGTCAAGTGAAACAGACAGTTGATGCACCACGTTCTTGCCTTCCAAGAAAAATAAAGCAACTGTAAATGATCTTTTATGCGACAGATGAAAACTAACATCATCTTTAATTCAGTACAGTCGGCCTATGTTAACACCTTTCACTTGAGACTCTCGCTCATTTTACTTCTATTACTGATCAGAAACTCCTAATGCCTCTTCCATAACAAATTTCTCTATATAAGGTAACGGCTACAGTTCTACCTGGATAGTACCTAGGATTTGTTACATTCCACCGTTAATTTCTCTAGAGCAAATTAGGGATGAAAATGAATTCTAAACAAGATCTACACAGACCAAAAAAGGGCAAACTGTTTTCTAGAGTTCTAACAAGATCTCTTCTTTCGTATTGGAAGTTGTTAGTTTCCTGTAAAATTATCAAACAATTGAAATTTGTGGCTAAAATGGAATAAACTTCCAGTTGTTTCTGATAAAAATAGGTGAAAACTTACACATCTCATAGGCTACACTCTGGTCCAGGACATTGTGTTCACTTAAAACAGTGGAAGAAGTGGATTTAAATCCTTAGGAAAAATGTTGAAGTTTGAATCTGCTCTCCTATTTACCACTGTACCTGCTGCATTAAGTTTGGATCTGCTCAGACCAACAAGGCATGAGAACTTGATTTCTCTACACACACTACGGGTGTGCAAGAAATACGTGGGACTAGTTGTGGGTGTTAAAAGATGGCTACATCAGAGCAGTCGGTGACAGATCACTAAACCCCAGACCACAATACCCAAAGGCTCAGAATCATAGTTTCCCGGTCCCAGTTTTGACCATTAGGCTCCTCTTTAAATTACTTAAATTCCATTCCTCCTAGTAGAAGAGAGCTAATGGTAAATGGATAACGCACAAGTGGCCAAGCCTCACAGGCAGCGGTTTCGAGCATTTTGAGGAGCGGTACGTTGCGACCCACAAGCCATGGTGGCGAGCGAGTTACAGAGCAACTCTTCCCAAATTTCTCCCCACAAGACACCCAGCAAGTGAAGCAGAGTCACATGCGGCTTGCCAGTCGACAATCTGGCCACCCCTCTTCTAAGACGAGATATTTCTGTTTACGCATTTCACAGAGGCTAGTATGTTGTCACCAGCAGCAACGGTTTGCAGTTCTGAGACTGAGCGGCACACACGCTGTTACTCCAATTAATGTTTTATTCCCCTTGGTTAATACATTTTAAATTGAGTTTTAAAAAAAAATTACCTCTCCTCTCTCTTGCCATACGCCCTCCACCCCCAAAGAACATGTCAAAGATGTCCATGGGTGAAGAGAAGTTGCCACCTCCAGTGCCGCCTTCTTTGATGGCCTGCTCCCCGCCCTGGTCATAAATGTCCCGCTTCTTTGCATCTGAAAGCACTTCATAGGCCTGGGATATGAGTTTAAACTTGAAAAGACAAAATAAGACTACTTTTGAACCACTTCATTAGGCCAGAACCACCAACACGTGCAATACTCAATCTATTTTACTCCTTTCCCCACCAAAAATCTAAAAACGCTTTATACACACAATCAATTTTAGCACTCTCTCTGAATGTTTCTGCCTGCAAAGCAGGTTTAATAATACATAAGGAGGTCAGGAGAGCTGATCAAGGCCAAAAGAAGTCAAAACTTAAATTAATTCAAAGTACTCTTAGGTCGAGTTTCCTAGACATTCTTATCCGATTATTAATGCACGTCACTTAGTGTGGGGGGGAGGGGGGGAGGTTTCCCAGAGAATGTCTTTTAAATATTAGCTGAATCATGGATGGGCTATGAATGAAACCTGAACTAAAGAAGCCTTCACCAGGTCTGGTTTACTAAGGGCCACTTTCTGTAACAGCAAAGTGCTTTGATAAGCAAGGCCTTCAAATTGCTGATAATCAGCCCCTCAACAGCCAAAGACCCAGCTCAGAGATGCTTTTTTCACAAACTTGGTCTGGCTTATGTATGTGGGGATTTTAGGATGAGAAACTAGAGGCTACAGATTGAATTTCACGGTTTTTTGGTGTGTGTTTATGGTATTTGTTAAGTGCTTATTATGTGCCAGGCATTGTTAAGCACTGGGGTGGATATAAGCAAGTTGGCTGGACGCAGTCCCGGTCCCATGTGAGGCTCACAATCTCAATAATCAGGTTGAACACAGTCCCCTGACCCACAAGGGGCTGACAGTCCTAACTGAATGAATACGACTGAACGAATGAATGAATCCCCATCTTACAGATGAGGGAACTAAGGCCCAAAGAAGTGAAGTGACTTGTCCAAGGTCTCACAGCGGACATATGGAGGAGCCCAGCTCCTTCCGACTCCCAGGCCCGTGCCCTCTCCACAAGCTGCTTCCCATTTCAAAATCTGGTCCATTTTGTGCCCTGAAAATGGGGAAATGTCATTTCAGCTTCAGCTTATGTGCTTGGATGGGAAGGCCCACCCATTATCTGGGTTCCCCCCACTCAGACAAGCCTCCCAATTCTGGGAGCACATGCTCTGGACTTGAACCAAAGATACTGGGGCAAGGCAGCAGTGGGAGGAGTAGCCTTTGGTTATGCTCCTTCCACCTGAAGAAACCTTTCTTCCCCAGTCCTTCATTCAATTAACAGTACTTACTGAGCACCTATTGTGTGCATAGCATTCAATCATATTTATTGAGCACTTACTCTGTGCAGAGCACGGTACTAAGCGCTTGGGAGAGTACAGTAGAACAATAAAAGGACACATTCCCTGCCCACAACAAGCTTATACAAAGTGCTTGGGAGACTACAATAGTTAGTAGACAAAACCGTGGGCCTCAGAGTGTTGACAGTCTACTGAGGCCTGGACTTGATTTTTAAGGATTTTTCAAGGACAAATGCATAGGAAATACCCTTTTCAATGTGGCAGGTCTGAGCTCTGCTTATGACTTGTCACTTAGCCTGCTTTTGTCTTTTCATTTTGAGGACCAACTCACACTATCTTGCTGATCCACCTCTCTTGCTTCTTGCCAAACACTGGTCTCACATTACTGGGAGTGAGATAAGTGGAGAATGTTCTCCAAACACACTATTTCTAAATACTTAAGACATTCTTAATACTACTTTAAGACGGAGCTACAAGGCTAAATGAGAATACTAATACAGAGAGCCCACTTTCAGAGCTGACCTACACAAACAATAGTCAACAATCAACTCGTGAAATAACATTAATAAATACATTTTAAGAATTTCTTTATTTTGACATGAGGTGTTGGCTTATCAATTAGATACAAACACTACATGGGTTCCCTTCATTTTTTTCAGGGTTTCAGCTCCAATTTTTGCAAACTTTAGCTCTCTCCATTGTCTTGTCTCCCCCTGCAATGTCTCAATAATTTATGTCCGCCTCCCTTGTTCTAAGGTAAGACTGCTGTGGGAAGGGAACATGTCTTTTACTTCTGGGGTACCTTTCCAAACATGTGTAATGGTGCACTGTACCTAATGCATGTTCGATCAACACCATTACTACTCTCCCTTAGAGCTTTACTCGAGTCTAACATAATTCTCCTTCCCATTTTCTCATTTCTATCAGGGTCCCTCTCCCCCTCCCTCCTCCACCACCGTTTCACCAGTTTGGAGAAATCGGGAGCCTCATCCTCCATTAAACTCACTCCCAACTAGATGGCTATCTTACTGCAAGAAAATGCAGTAATACTATTAGTTTAGAAAGAAAGTCTGGAGAACCAAAGTTAAAAGTATAAACTTGGTTTATAATAAAAACTCAAGAACTCTACATGGCCAAGATGACCTTATTCACTATAGCAGAGGAAGAGCGGTTGTCATCTAAATATAAACTTGCCTGAATACAAGTGCACAAGGGACAAATGGTCTTACAGAAGGCATTTTAATCTTGTCACAGCTACTGCTCACATGTGCTAAATATAAACGTTATATCACTTCCATCTGAATGGTCAAAATTCCTAAGCCATTAAACACTCCAAATAACCCCGACAGGTATTTTGATAGTGTTGTCTCCATAGGCTCTAAATACTAGACTGACGAACAGCTGCTTAAAAACGTATTAAGCACCAGCTATGTCACACAAGATCCTGCTCAAATGATAGGTCTCTAAAGCTCACAGTAGACACAGAGTTTCCAAATAAAAAAGGGAAAGATGTTCAGAGAGGTGTTTCGTTGAGTTCCGATTTTAAAGAGATATATATCGTTGGTAAAAGAGCTTTAAAGTTTAAAAACAATAAGGTTGTTTCTATAGATACACTGGAATATGGATTTGTTTTAATTAAAACTGGCAATTTTTTTTAGCCCTGCATGGGAGATATTCATTGTATCGGAAGTAATTTGGGACACTTTTGGCATGCTTCCCTCCCCCATTAAAAAAAGATGTTTTAAATATGAATTTAATAACAATTAAATGGATAATCCAGTTTGAATGGCTTGAATTTGTAGTATTACTATAGCCCTTAGTCCCGTAGGGGTAGGAGACTTGTTTGGACACAGTTCTTCCTTCCAAGTCTTAAGATAGGAAGGTCCCAAATGACAAAACATTTTAGGATGGCAATTTTGACTCTAAACTATGTTTTGTCATGTTGTCAACATCCTCAGGGATTCTGCTTCGGGCAAAAAACTTTGTCTGATCTCTCCTGAGTCAAACGAAAATATCTGGGTCTTCCATGATGGCAACAACCGTCTGCATGGGAAAAAAAATGCTCTTAGTGCTAAACAGTTACCTAAACTGTCGGAGGAAAGCCGAGCAGTTGTCTCCCAGTTCTCACCTGCTACCCACCACTTCCTCAACCCCTGGTAAAATTAATGATTTCAGAGCAGCACAATCCCTAGGCACTCTTTTAAGCGGCTTCTGCCAAGAATACTGGGTGCTACAGATGAGCTGTACACGGTGGTGTCAAGCAGCACGCATGGACTGCACGTTCCTTCCTGGGCAGAGTACCTAGATGCCAGTGATAGGCACCACAAACACCCATCGATGTCCAAAAGGCTTAAATGATTAATCACGCCACCTTATAACCTAATAGACCTAGGCCCACCCACGGCCCCGGCCTCAGTTGGAAAGACCGGTCGGTGTGGATTTCATTCATTCATTCCGTCATGTTTACTGAGCGCTTACTGTGTGCAGAGCACTGTCCTAAGCGCTTGGAAAGCACAACACAGCAATAAAAGAGAGACGATCCCTTTTACAAAGGGCTTAGCCTCTCTTAGCTGTGCTGCCTGACACCCCTCTTTAAACAGTGCCAATGAATGAATGCAGTTGAGGCTTGTCCTCTCTGTCTCTCTCATCTGGATTTATTAAGCGCTTACTGGGTGCAGAGCATTGTCCTGGGCGCTCGGGAGAGTACCTGGGTTCTAATCCCGGCTCCGCCCCTTGTCTGCTGTGTGACCTTGGGCAAGTCGCTTAACTTCTCTGGGCCTCAGTTCCCTCATCTCTAAAATGGGGATTAAGACTGTGAGCCCCACGTGGGCCAGCCTGATGACCTTGTATCCACCCCAGCGCTTAGACCAGTGCATGGCACATATAAAGCGCTTAAATGCCATCATCATCATTATTATTATTCCCTCATCTCTAAAATGAGGATTAAGACTGTGAGCCCCACGTGGGCCAACCTGATGACCCTGTATCTACCCTAATGCTTAGACCAGTGCTTGGCACACAGTAAGTGCTTAACAAATGTCACCACTATTATTATTACTCCCTCATCTCTAAAATGGGGATTAAGACTGTGAGCCCCACGTGGGCCAACCTGATAACCCCGTAACTAACCCCAGCACTTAGCACAACAGTAAGCGCTTAACAAATGCCACCACTATTATTATTCCCTCATCTCTAAAATGGGGATTAAGACTGTGAGCCCCACGTGGGCCAACCTGATGACACTGTATCTACCCCAACGCTCAGACCAGTGTTTGGCACAAAGTAAGTGCTTAACAAATGTCACCACTATTATTATTACTCCCTCATCTCTAAAATGGGGATTAAGACTGTGAGCCCCACGTGGGCCAACCTGATAACCCTATACCTAACCCCAGCACTCAGCACACAGTAAGTGCTTAACAAATGCCACCACTATTATTATTACTATTCCCTCATCTCTAAAATGGAGATTAAGCCAGCCCCACGTGGGCCAACCTGATGAGCCTGTATCTACCCCAACGCTTAGACCAGTGCTTGGCACATAGTAAGTGTTTAACAAATGCCACCACTATTATTATTCCCTCATCTCTAAAATGGGGATTAAGACTGTGAGCCCCACGTGAGCCAATCTGATGACCCTGTACCTCACCCCAACACTTAGCACACAGTAAGCGCTTAACAAAGCCACCACTATTATTATTCCCTCATCTCTAAAATGGGGATTAAGACTGTGAGCCCCACGTGGGTCAACCTGATGGCCCTGTACCTAACCCCAGCACATAGTAAGCGCTTAACAAATGCCACCACTATTATTATTATTATTATTCCCTCATCTCTAAAATGGGGATTAAGACTGTGAGCCCCACGTGGGCCACCCTGATGACCCTGTACCTCACCCCAGCGCTTAAAACAGTGTTGGCACATAATAAGCAGTTAAGAAATCATCATCAACAGACAGGCGCATTCCCTGCCCACAGCGAGTTTTGGGACACCCCGACACCCCGACAGAGAGCCAGATCTCTCTCTCCAGGGTCGTCCCCCTCCATCCTCTCACCTTCTCGCCCTCGTCCGGGTTCTTGTCCGGATGATACTTGAGCGCCAGTTTCCTGTAGGCCTTTTTGATCTCGTCGGGGGAGGCGTTGGGCTTCACCCCCAGGATGTCATAGTAGCCCGTTTCCTTCACCATCTTGGCTCCTCGGGGGGGGGGGGGGGGGGGGGGGGATGGCTGGTGCCTGCAGAGGGAGGGAGTTGGGCGGTGGGGGGGTCGAGGGGGCGCGAGGGTCGGGACGGTTGGAGGGAGGGAGGGGGGAGGAGGTGGTGGTGGTGGCGGCCTCGGTCTCCTCCTCCTCTTTGTCCTCCGCCGCCACCTCCCTCTCGGGCAGCCGCCTCCTCCTCCGCGGCGGCTTTTATCCGGCGGCGGCGGAAGGTTCCTCCGGCAGCCGGTGACGCCGCTTGGCCCAGAAGTTTCGCGGCCGTTCCCGCCCGGGGGGGAGGGGGAGGCGTGGAGCGTTGGGTTCTCCTCACGCCCCCGCCATTTTGCGGCGGCGGCGGCGGCGGCGGCGGCGGCGGTCGCCCGCCCGGCTCCCCTCGAGGCTCAGCGGTGGGGAGCGGCGGGGCCGGCCGAGGGGCGGGACCCACCGCCTGAAAAGACCCGCTCGACGCCGCTTGTCAGACAGGGGCGGCCGTTAGGGCGGGGGAGACACCCCAGAGATGGGCGGCCGTTAGGGCAAGGCCAGGGAAGGGACCCCCGGGAGGCCCCAGGCCTTGTCAGAGATGGGGCTGCCGCCCTGAGAAGAAACTTTGGGAACCCCCTGGCTTCATGGCCTTGTCAGAGATGGGCAACAGTTAGGGCGCGGCCCAGAGAAGAAAGTCCCAGGACCCCCAAGGTCTTGTCAAAGATGGGGCTGCCGCCCTGAGAAGAAACTTTGGGAACCTCATGGCTTCATGGCCTTGTCAGAGATGGGCAACAGTTAGGGGCGCGGCCAGAGAAGAAAGTCCCAGGACCCCCAAGGTCTTGTCAAAGATGGGGCTGCCGCCCTGAGAAGAAACTTTGGGAACCTCATGGCTTCATGGCCTTGTCAGAGATGGGCAACAGTTAGGGCGCGGCCCAGAGAAGAAAGTCCCAGGACCCCCAAGGTCTTGTCAAAGATGGGGCTGCCGCCCTGAGAAGAAACTTTGGGAACCTCATGGCTTCATGGCCTTGTCAGAGATGGGCAACAGTTAGGGCGCGGCCCAGAGAAGAAAGTCCCAGGACCCCCAAGGTCTTGTCAAAGATGGGGCTGCCGCCCTGAGAAGAAACTTTGGGAACCTCATGGCTTCATGCCTTGTCAGAGATGGGCAACAGTTAGGGCGCAGGCCCAGAGAAGAAAGTCCCAGGACCCCAAGGTCTTGTCAAAGATGGGGCTGCCGCCCTGAGAAGAAACTTTGGGAACCTCATGGCTTCATGGCCTTGTCAGAGATGGGCAACAGTTAGGGCGCGGCCCAGAGAAGAAAGTCCCAGGACCCCCAAGGTCTTGTCAAAGAGGGGCTGCCGTTAGGGCACAGCCCAGGGAAGAAACCCCCCAGAGCCCCCTGGCCTTGTCAGAGATGGGGCTGCCGCCCTGAGAAGAAACTTTGGGAACCCCATGGCTTCATGGCCTTGCCAGAGATGGGCAACAATTAGGGCGCGGCCCAGAGAAGAAAATCCCAGGACCCCCAAGGTCTTGTCAAAGATGGGGCTGCCGTTAGGGCACAGCCCAGGGAAGAAACCCCCCAGAGCCCCCTGGCCTTGTCAGAGATGGGGCTGCCGCCCTGAGAAGAAACTGGGAACCCCCTGGTTTCATGAACTTGTCAGAGATGGGCAACAGTTAGGGCGCGGCCCAGAAAAGAAAACCCCGGGACCCCAGAAGTCTTGTCAAAGATGGGGCTGCCGTTAGGCGGCCTCCCTGAGAAGAAACATTGGGAACCCCCTGGCTTCGTGGACTTGTCAGAGATGGGCAACAGTTAGGGCGCGGTCCAGAGAAGAAAGCCCCAGGAGCCCCCAGGCCTTTTCAAATATGGGGCTGCCGTTAGGAGGCCACCCTGAGAAGAAACTTTGGGAACCCCATGGCTTCGTGGACTTGTCAGAGATGGGCAACAGTTAGGGCGCGGCCCAGAGAAGAAAACCCCAGGAGCCCCGAAGTCTTGTCAAAAATGGGGCTGCCGTTAGGCGGCCGCCCTGAGAAGAAACTTTGGGAACCCCGTGGCTTCATGACCTTGTCAGAGATGGGCAACAGTTAGGGAGCGACCCAGAGAAGAAAACCCTGGGAGCCCCGAGGCCTTGTCGAAGATGGGGCTACCGTTAGGGTGCCACCTTGAGAAGAAACTCTGGGAGCCCCGTGGCTTCGTGACCTTGTCTGAGATGGGCAGCCATTAGGGCGCGGCCCAGAGAAGAAACCCTAGGCAGTCCCAAAGCCTTGTCAAAGATGGGGCTGCTGTTAGGGTGCCTCCCTGAGAAGAAAATCTGGGAGCCCTGTGGCTTTGCAACCTTATCAGAGTTAGGCAGCCAATTAAGGAACAGCCCAGGGAAGAAACCTCAGGGAGCCCCAAGGCCTTGTCAAAAATGGGACTGCCGTTAAGGCGCCGCCCTGAGAAGAAACTATGGGAGCCCCGTGGCTTCATGGCCTTGTCAAAGATGGTCAACAATTAGGGCGCAGCCCAGAAAGAAAACCCAGGAGCCCCAAGCCTTGTCAAAGATGGAGCTGCCATTAGGCACGGCCAGAGAAGAAACCCCCAGAGCTCCGAGGTCTTATCAAAGATGGGGCTGCCGTTAGGAGGCTACCCTGAGAAGAAACTCTGGGAGCCCCATGACTTAATGGCCCTTGTCGAAGACGGGCAGCCGTTAGGGCGCGGCCCAGAGAAGAAAACCTGGTGGCCTCGAGGCCTTTGTCGAAGATTGCGCTACCATTAAGGTGCCACCTTGAGAAGAAACTCTGGGAACCCCGTGGCTTTGTGACCTTGTCTGAGATGGGCAGCCATTAGGGAGCGGCCCAGAGAAGAAACCCTAGGCAGCCCCGAAGCCTTGTCAAAGATGGGGCTGCCTTTAGGGTGCCTCCCTGAGAAGAAAATCTGGCAGCCCCGTTGCTTCGCAAGCTTGTCAGAGTTAAGCAGCCATTAGAGCACATCCCAGGGAAGACCCCAGGGAGCCCCGAGGCCTTGTCAAAAATGGGACTGCCGTTAAGGCGCCGCCCTGAGAAGAAACTTGGGGAGCCCCGTGACTTCATGGCCATGTCAAAGATGTATTAGGGCACAGCCCAGAGAAGAAACCCCTGGGAGCCCCGAGCCTTGTCAAAGATGGGGTTGCCATTAGGGCACGGCCCAGAGAAGAAACCCCCCGGAGCCCCGAGGTCTTGTCAAAGATGGGGCTGCCGTTAGGAGGCTGCCCTGAGAAGAAACTCTGGGAGCCCCGTGGCTTCAAGGCCTGTCAAAGATGGGCAGCCGTTAGGGCGCCGCCCAGAGAAAAAATCCTAGGCAGCCCCAAAGCCTTGTCAGAGATGGGGCTGCTGTTAGGGTGCCTCCCTGAGAAAATCTGGGAGCCCCGTGGCTTCGCAAGCTTGTCAGAGTTAAGCAGCCATTAGAGCACAGCCCAGGGAAGAAACCCCAGGGAGGCCCGAGGCCTTGTCAAAAATGGGACTGCCGTTAAGGCGCCGCCCTGAGAAGAAACTTTGGGAACCCCGTGACTTCATGGCCTTGTCAAAGATGTATTAGGGCGCAGCCCAGAGAAGAAATCCCCGGGAGCCCAAGCTTTGTCAAAGATGGGGTTGCCATTAGGGCGCAGGGGCCCAGAGAAGAACCCACGAGAGCCCCGAGGTCTTGTCAAAGATGGGGCTGCCCTTAGGAGGCTGCCCTGAGAAGAAATTCTGGGAGCCCCGTGGCTTCAAGGCCTGTCAAAGATGGGCAGCTGTTAGGGCGCCACCCAGAGAAGAAATCCTAGGCAGCCCCAAAGCCTTGTCAGAGATGGGGCTGCTGTTAGGGTGCCTCCCTGAGAAAATCTGGGAGCCCCGTGGCTTCGCAAGCTTGTCAGAGTTAAGCAGCCATTAGAGCACGGCCCAGGGAAGAAACCCCCCAGAGCCCCGAGGTCTTGTCAAGATGGGGCTGCCATTAGGAAGCTGCCCTGAGAAGAAACTTTGGGAGCCCCGTGGCTTCATGGCCTTGTTGAAGATGGGCAGCCGTTAGGGCGCGGCCCAGAGAAGAAAACCCTGGGAGCCCCGAGGCTTTGTCGAAGATGGGGCTACCGTTAGGGTGCACCTTGAGAAGAAACTCTGGGAACCCCATGGCTTCCTGACCTTGTCTGAGATGGGCAGCCATTAGGGTGCGGCCCAGAGAAGAAACCCTAGTAGCCCCAAAGCCTTGTCAAAGTGGGGCTGCCGTTACGGTGCTCCCTGAGAAGAAAATCTGGGAACCCCATGGCTTCGCATGCTTGTCAGAGTTAAGCAGCCCATTAGAGCAGAGCACAGCTCAGGGAAGAAACCCCAGGGGAGCCCCGAGGCCTTGGTCAAAAATGGGACAGCCTGTTAAGGCGCCGCCCTGAGAAGAAACTTTGGGAGCCCCGTGACTTCATGGGCCTTGTCAAAGATGGGTAGCCATTAGGGAGCAGCCCCAAAGAAGAAACCCCCAGAGCCCCCGAGGTCTTGTCATAGATGGGGCTGCCATTAGGAAGCTGCCCTGAGAAGAAACTCTGGAGCCCTTGAAGATGGGCAGCCGTTAGGGCGCGCCCACAGAAGAAAACCCTGGAACCCCGAGGCCCTTGTCGAAGATGGGGCTTACCGTTAGGGTGCCACCTTGAGAAGAACTCTGGAACCCCGTGGCTTCGTGACCTTGTCTGAGATGGGCAGCCATTAGCCGAGGCGCCCAGAGAAGAAACCGTAGGCAGCCCTGAAGCCTTGTCAAAGATGGGGCTGGCGCCTTAGGGTGGCCTCCCTGAGAAGAAATCTGGGAGCCCCGTGGCTTCACAAGCTTGTCAGAGTTAAGCCAGCCATTAGAGCACATCCCAGGGGAAGAAAACCCCAGGAGCCCCGAGGCCTTGTCAAAAATGGGACTGCCGTTAAGGCGCCCGCCCTGAGAAGAAACTTTGGAGCCCCGTGGACTTCATGGCCTTGTCAAAGATGTATTAGAGCGCAGCCCAGAGAAGAAACCCCCGGGAGCCCCGAGCCTTGTCAAAGATGGGACTACCATTAGGGCACTGCCCAGAGAAGAAACCCCCCAGAGCCCCGAGGTCTTGACAAAGATGGGGCTGCCGTTGGGAGGCTTCCCTGAGAAGAAACTCTGAGAGCCCCGTGGCTTCCATGGCCTTGTCTGAGGTGGGCAGCAGTTAGGGGCGCGGCCCAGAGAAGAAAACCCTGGTAGCCCCGAGGCCTTGTCGAAGATTTGCGCTACCGGTTAAGGTGCCACCTTGGGAAGAAACTCTGGGAACCCCATGGCTTCGTGACCTTGTCTGAGATGGGCAGCCATTAGGGAGCGGCCCAGAGAAGAAACCCTAGGCAGCCCTGAAGCCTTGTCAAAGATGGGGCTGCCTTTAGGGTGCCTCCCTGAGAAGAAAATCTGGGAGCCCCGTGGCTTCACAAGCTTGTCAGAGTTAAGCAGCCATTAGAGCACAGCCCAGGAAAGAAACCCCAGGGAGCCCCGAGGCCTTGTCAAAAATGGGACTGCCGTTAAGGGCGCCGCCCTGAGAAGAAACTTTGGGAGCCCCGTATCTTCATGGCCTTGTCAAAGATGGGGCAGCCGTTAGGGAGTAGCCCAGAGAAGAAACCCCCGGGAGCCCCGGGGCCTTGTCAAAGAAGGGGCTGCTGTAAGGGTGCTCCCCTGGAAAGAAACTCTGGAAGCCGTCAACTCTACATCTAGGGCCATGGCTTCCAGTCCTTTTCATGTATGGGGCGCTGCTTGGACAAGAAACTCCAGGGACCCCCCCACCCACCAACTCCACAGTGACTAGGGCACCCCATTTCCTCAAAGTGGCCAGGGAGGCAAATACAGAGTGATAATAAATGCATTAACTAAGGAGGAAGAGGTAGGATGATGATGCTGATGATGACAACTTGGTTGGAGGGGTTTTGGAGAATAATACAAATAATATCATTGGTATTTGTGAAGCGCCTACTATGTGGTCAGGCACTGTGGGGTGGACACAAGCAAATCGGATGGGACACAGTCCCTTGTCCCATTTTGGGGCTCACAGTTTCGATCCCCATTTTACAGATGAGGTGATGCCTAGAGAACTGAAGTGGCCTGCCCAAGGTCACACAGCAGACAAGTGACAGAGCAGGAATTAGAACCCATGACCTTCTGACTCCCAGGCCTGGGCTCTATCCATTACGCCATACTGCTTCTAAGTCACTTCAGAGCAAAGCGGCTGGGTATTCAATTTCAAATTCTTCCTTTGGCAAATATCACCAGTATTCTCCCACTCAATTTTCGTGGAATAATTACAGCAAAACTGACCAAAGGTATTTTAGCAAAAATGACCAAATTATCCCACAGATCGCTTTCTTTTACAAACCCAAGAGTAGCTATCAGTCTAGTATTAATGTCCTGGAGGAAACTGCAGGGAAGGTTATACCCTAAAATGAGAAGTTTAGGTTAATATTCCTGGCATGAATGCTGTATGTTAAGTGGTTAGTATATACCAAACACCCCGCTAAATTCTGGGGTAGACGCAATAACATCAGAAACAGTTCCTGACCCAGATGGGGCTCACAGTCTAAAGGGGAGGGAGATCGGGTATCTAATTCCCATTTTACAGAAAAAGGAAGCTGAGATAAGAAGTTAAGCATTTTGCCCAAGTCACAGCAGGCAAGAGGAAGAACCTGGATTAGAACCTACTCTCCCGGACTCCCACTCCTGTTTCCTTTTTCTATTATGGTATTTTGTTAAGTGCTTGCAATGTGTCGAACACTGTTTTAAGCACCGTGTTAGGTACAAGCTAATTAAGATCCGGCACAGTCCCGGTGGCTTTCCACTAAGCCGCAACACTTCTTACCCTGGTGTCCCAAGGAGGGCTGCTACTGATGAGATTCCCTCTTGCCTAGATCTTCGTCTACCCAGACAGCTCAGTGTTTATAAACACTAGTACCCGGTAAGTGACGGCTGCCCCGTCCTTGTATACAATCTGCTCTCGGGGCTGTTTTGTGGTTGCTGGGGCGTTTGAAAGTGCAGATTAGAGAAAACTGAACAATACTGTCGCAAAAGAACTGCTATTTTGCCCCTTTCCCCTCCTCACACCACCTCTAGGAAGGTTACTGGTTTGGGTTTTACACGTCCCTAAGAAATTAAAATGTCCCAAGAATCTTTTTTTCTTACAAATAGCAGTTCAGATGTGTGGATTGGATCAGCGGAATCACCTAGGTCGAACCTCCGTTTGATTTATTCTGTGCCAGGGGACTTGGGCTCTGGACACAGAGATGAATTAAACAGAGGACATAAGAGCAGGTGCAGCCACTGATGGATAGGACTTGCAAAAAATGGCAATACTGAAACAGAGGTTCGCCTTTGGAAAGTAATGATTATGAAAAATTTTAACAAACCAAATGACTATGCACTTAAGTTCTTTGATACCCCAACCTCACAGTTCTTAGGTAAATATTCTTATTTTCAAATATTTTCCCCTACCCTAATATATTTTAATGCCTTTCTCTCCATTGTTGTCGTTCTTTCCCATAGCACTTAATACAGTGTTATACACACTGATTGATATGATAATAAAGAAGGGCTAGGTATTGACTCTAATAAATTCAATAAAAGCAATGTTCTCAGCCAAGACAAGGCTCACTAACATTTACTTATGCACTTATGAGTGCTTACTGTGTGCAGAATGTCATAACTAAGCGCTTGGGAGAGTACAATGTAACAGAGTTGGTAGACATGTTCCCCGCCCACAAGAGCTTACAGTCTAGAGGGAGAGACAGATATTAATGTAAATAAATTACAGATATGATCTTAAGTGCTTTGGGCCTGAGGAGGAGCGATGAAGGGAAAAAAATCCATGTTTAAGGAGTTGCAGAAGAAATGGGAGAAATCAAATGAGGCTTAGTTGGGAAGGCTTCTGGGTAGGAAGATGTGCTTTGAAAAAGGCTTTGAAGGTGGGGAGAGTGATCATCTGTCAGGTTTGAAGAAGGAGGGGATCCCAGACCAAGCAGCAGAATGAGGGTGAGGATCTGTCAGTGAGAGAGAGGAATCGAGGGTACAGTGGTAGGTTGGCATTAGAGGAGCGAAGGTTGTAGTAAGAAATCGGTGAGGGTAGGATGGGGCGAGCTGATTAGGTTCTTTAAAGCCGACGGTGAGGAATTCTGTTTGATGCAGAGGTGGAAGGCAGTCACTGGAGGCATTTGCAGAGGGGCTAAGGTGTTGAGATTTACAATGGAAAACTAACAGGGGTCCCCACTCTTGTATTTTCCTAAGGAGGCAGAGCTGACTAATGGAAAGAGCACGGCCCTGGAGTCCGAGGACCGTGGGTTCTAATATCCTCTCTGCCAGTTGCCTGCTGTGTGATCTTGCGCAAGACTTCTCTGTGCTTTAGTTCCCTCAACTGTAAAATGGAAATTCAATAACTGTCCTCCCTCCTACTTAACCTGAAGCAGGGACTGATGTCCGACCTGATTGGCTTTTATCTACCCCAGATCTTAGAACAGGGCTAGACAACATAATAATAAGAGAAGAATAGTCTATCAGATATAATTTTGAGTAGTTTGGGGCACAAAGAGAATACAGGGGAGTTACCAGAGCCTTCAGGGGTAAAGAAATTGGAAGTCCTTAGACAAAAAATTTCATGGCATAAGCTTTTCAGAGTCGGGTAGTTGGAGTTTCTCACTCAAGGCTGAGAAAGAAGAACTCTGCTGACTGGGGTTCTGACTCCCAGTGAAGAAAGAACCTTGGTGGGAGCTATATGGTGCTCATTACACTGTCCTCTTTTCCAAATAGGAATGTAAAATGATGTATATTTCAAGTTCCTAAAGCTGAATTGGAGTCAAAGCAGAGGGGTTAGTATAATGCCCTCTGGGCCTTACCCAGGGAAGAGTTTCAGGGGGGCACTCTGGGTTTTAGCACTAACAAAAACATTCCAAACTAATAAATATTGGTATCATATATATAGTGTTCTGACAGACTTTTGATTTTCACGGTTGCTAAATATTCCACAGAATTCACACCCCGTTCCAGAAATCTTGGCGTAGTCTATCCGTAAAATCTATAAGCTTTCTCAGTCCACGCATAACATGCTTGCGTCATTTAATTAGCAATGCACAACCTCCTTAGCTGAGTTTAAATAACTTTGGCGTTAGTGCTTGCGCCATGACATCCAAATAAAGGGAAGGTAAACCTTCTCAATCAAACAAGCAGATGAAATGACCAGTCTTTTGTCAAAGAAAGTCAGGTTCTCTACCTTCTATCCTCTAATGAGGTAGATCCTGGGACTTCTATCTGATTAATGGGCACTGGTTGGGGGCTTTGGGACTAAGACAAAAGGCAGAAAAACATCTTCTTCCAATGAATGGTGAATATCATGAGTCTAAGACTGTTCTCCCTCGCTAGTTTCCCCTCTAGATTGTAAATTCCTTGATGACAGGGACTGTACTCTCCCAACACATAGTACAGTGATTGGCACATAGTAAGCACTCAATAAATACCACTGACTGACTGATAGGAGTACAGGAACAATATGCCAAGATTTAACCGGGATAGCTTGAGTTTCAAAGGATGTACACAGGGCGATTTTAGAAAATCATAAAATTATCTTGAAATTAGGATTACCCTTTCCAACTAGTTAGCCTGCCTTGTCCCCCACCCACGGGACTGCCCTGTCTTCCTTTAAATGTTCTGGGATCTTCTGCATCTGGGACTTGTAGTATGAATGCACCACACTTTCCCCTCCATCTCCTGCTTGAATAAGAAGGAAAGTGGGCAAGCCAGGATTGGTTTCTCCATGTCCCAGTTTTCAACAAAAATAAAATCTGATGTCCCAGTTTTTGACAAAAAAAAAATAATGCGGTCAGTCTAAGTATGAAGCAAATGAAGACAAGGAATGAAAAGGCCAGTAATGCTCTGCCCCTACCTGGTATGGATCAGTTCACTGTCGGCCACATAAGATTGGGCTTCAGATAAATCAGGGAGATAAGATTTTAGGGGGTAGATACAAGCTAATCAGGTTGGACATGAGGCTCACAGTATTTATCCCCATTTTACAGCTGAGGTATCTGAAGCACAGAGAAATGAAGTGACTTACCCCAGGTCACACAGCAGACAAATGGCGGAACTGGGATTAGAACTCCCATCCCCGTGCTCTATCCAGTAGGCCATGCTGCTTCCAAGTCTGTTATTATTCTAATATCAGTAGTATTATTCTATTAGTAGTAGTAGTACCATTGAACATGCATATATACACAATGACTGAGGACTGTAAACTCATTATGGGCAGGGAATGTGTCTCCTAATTCTGTTGCAGTGAACTCTCCAAGAGCTTAGTACAGAGTTCCACATATAGTAGGTGCTCAGTACATACCATTGTTTTATTGATCGATTGATGAGTACAAATAAATCTTTAGGCACCAGAGGTGGCTGTGGGATTGAGAGGACTCAAAGCGCGGAGGATCTAATCGGGAAATCTTTCCTGGAGGAGGTCAGACCATCCCAAGCAGCAGTTACCAGTTGCGTGGTGGCAAGGTGACTCTGATAGCTCATGTAGATTCCGGGTACAGAGGGGCTCATGGCATCATAAGTTATGCCAACATTTTGTCATTCATGCATTCACTCAATAGTATTTATTGAGAGCTTAGAATGTGCAGAGCACTATACTAAGCGCTTGGAATTGTCGACTCGACAACAGATAGAGACAATCCCTGACCAGCGACGGGCTCACAGTCTAAACGGTTCTAAGCGCTCGGGTAGATACAAGGTAATCAGGTGGGACTCACAGCCTTTATCCCCCTTTACAGATGAGGTAACTGAGGCACAGAGAAGTTAAGCGACTTGCCCAAGGTCACACAGCTGACAAGTGGCAGAGCCAGGATTAGAACCCATGACCTCTGACTTCCAAGCCCGGGATCTTTCCACTGAGTCACGCTGCTTCTAATGTTGGTATTTGTTAAGCGTTTACGACGTGCCAAGCACTTTTCTAAGCACCGGGGTAGATGCAAGGTAATCAGGTTGTCCCACGTGGGGCTCGCAGTCTTTATCCCTATTTTACAGATGAGGGAACTGAGGCACAGAGAAGTTAAGTGACTTGCCCAAGGTCACACCGCTGACAAGTAGGGGAACTGGAATTAGAACCCATGACCTGTGACTCCCAAGCCCGGGCTCTTTCCACTAAGCCACGCTGCTTCTCTAGAGAGTTTCCGGTCCCCGCTAATTTTCCCCAACGCTTTTTATTTCTGTTCCTAATCCCTTTAGACAGGTGCTCTGCCTAACACTGGTCAAACATTCGACCACCCTTACAAGGAGCCAGTGGGGCCACCCTCATCAACTGCACCACCCGGTCGCGTCATGCCACCAACATAGCACGACATCAGCGGCTACCGAACATGCAGCTTAATGCAGTGACCTCATATGCGGTGAGCAAAAGTGACTCCATTTGGTAACGCGGAAGCCATCTTACGAGTGACCCTCATCTGACCCCGCGAACAGCAACACAGAAGGAGGAATTTGAGGAGGAACCGACAACGTAAAAGGAGGACCTTGAGGAGGCACTGGACCGTCTCGCAGTCGGCAGGAGAAAGACCGCCAGAGGTACGCGAGATAAGCTGTCCTGCGAAAAACCAGCCCGCGGGGTGGGCGCGGGGGGAGAGGTAGCCATCCCCCCCCCCCCCGGCTTTATCTGGTAATGGGTTTGAGACAGAAGCGGTGAATCAGGACCTGCCACGACCCCCCGAAGCAACCTTGAGTGGGTAAAGCAGGGAAGAACCAGATCCCCGCGGAGGGATGGAACAGCCGAAACAGGCGGGTGGTACCGCCCAAGAAGGCGGCCGAACGACTGAAACAAGTCGGTTGCAGTGAGCCAAGAACCGGACCCTCGGCGCCGGCGGCAGAAGACTCCCTGAGACCCGTGACGAGACCCCTCCGGCACGGCCGCCGGGATCCACCAAGGCTCGAGCCGGGACGACATGCTGCACGTGGCCAGATTCCTCCATCTTCTTCAACGTGGGACCGTCTGCACCGACTTGGGGAAAATAGTCAGGCAGGTAACTAATTGGGTGTGTGTGTGTGTGTGTGTGTGTATGCATTTCCCCCTTCAATTAGATGATTGAGAATTGAATAAGCCTTACAGGGGCGGTTAAAACCCTTAACCCTAAAACCCTTGAAGGTAAAACCCTTTACGGGGCGGTTAGGTGGTTTGATCTGTCAGGATCAGGGATGGACTTCTAGAATAAGTGCCTGATGGTGTGAGACAGGAGGGGACCTATAGAATAGGTACCTGATGGAACCAGGGACAGACTTAAAGAGTAAGTGCCTGACGGTGTGAGACAGGCTCATGACACTCACACACAACATTTTGCAGAGACGTGTTTCTCCGCTGTCGTGTTGACACCTCCGTGGTGACCCCTTGACTGAACGCTCCGGGTTGTTCAGGGACAGATGGAGGAGGAGGAGGAGGAGGAGGAGGAGGAAGAGGAGAAAAGTGCAAAGCCACCTCATTTGAGCTTGAGTCCACCTTTCTACATCCGGACCGAGACTCTGATTAACGCCCAACCATCGGATTATTCCTTTCCTGATGCCTTCTTTGAGAAAGACAGTGGCACCACCGCCTTTGAGAGAAGCCAAGTGGCAGCCATTTTTTAAATTGGCATTTATTATAATGATGGTGGGATTTACTCAGCGCTTACTATGTGCAAAACACTGTTCTAGGGGGATACAAGGTAATCAGGTTGTCCCGTGTGAACCTCACAGTTTTAATCCCCATTTTACAGATGAGGTAACTGAGGCACAAAGAAGTTAAGTGACTTGCCCAAAGTCACACAGCTGGCGAGCGGCGGAGCCGGGATTAGAACCCATGACCTCTGACTCCCAAGCCCGGGCTCTTTCCGCTGAGCCACGCTGCTCCTCTTATTATGTGCCTGGCACTCTACTGAGTGCTGGGATATGTACAGTTTGATTCGGTTGGACACAGTCCAAGATGATGGCTACAGTCTTAATCCCCATTTTACAGATGAGGTAACTGAGGTAACTGAGAGAAGTAACTTGCCTAAGATTACATAGCAGACAAGTGGCACAGCCGGGATTAGAACCCAGATGCGTCTGACTTCCAGGCCCATGATCTATCCACTCGGCCGTGCTGCTTTTTGACAAGGGCACCAGTACTGCCATCTCTGAGAAGGATAGGGGCTTGGAAAGACATCTTTAAGAAGGGTCCACACAAACGCTCCTTACCTTGAGGTGACCAATTAACTCACTGACCATTTGAAACTGGCCCTGGGCCTCACTTCTGAGGAATGGCGCGTGGAGGCAGGAATTGAGGGGGCAGGAGTCCGGTGCTCAAAATGAAAACAAAGAACATGAAGGGGTCCGGTGCCTTATCCATAGCAGGCAGCGGACAGACCCGATGAAAACTGGATAATAATAATAATAATTATGGTACTTGTTAAATGTTTACTATTTGCCAAGCACCATTCTAAGCGCTGGGGTAGATACAACTTAGGTTGGACAGAGTTCCTGTCCCACATGGGGCTCGTACTCAATACATAGGCTCACACCCTTAGTACCAGCGTGGCTCAGTGGAAAGAGCCTGGCTTGGGAGTCAGAGGTCGAGGGTTCAAATCCCGACTCTGCCACTTGTCAGATGGGTGACTGTGGGCGAGTCACTTCGCTTCTCGGTGCCTCAGTTACCTCATCTGTAAAATGGGGATTAACTGTGAGCCTCACGTGGGACGACCTGATTACCCTGTATCTCCCCCAGCGCTTAGAACAGTGCTCTGCACATAGTAAGCGCTTAACAAATACCAACATTATTAATAGGAATGGCCTCCTCGAGTGATGCCGAGACTTGAACTTCCTACAGAAGACTCACCAGAGGGTTCAGACTTGCAAATCTGTGTGGCAGGTTAGAGTGGAAAGTCAGTGTATTTAACAATGGAGAAGCGACTAGGTATGTAGAAGAATATTTTTGTCTGTGGGTTTCCAGTGGGTCTAAACTCCAGAGAGAACACAGGGTGAGCAGAAACTAGAGAAGGGTATTCATGTAAAAATAATGAAAAAAGTCGCTATCCAGTCAGGGCAGTTTTGAATATTCTTGGGGTCTTGTTGCACCATGATCTCCTGGACCAATCAGAACATCCACATGAGGATAATCAATCAATAGTATTTATCGAGCGCTTACTGCGTGCAGAATGCTGTACTAAGCGATTGGGATAAAACAATATACCAGCAGAGGATACACCCTCTCAAAGCAAGAATACCCTATTTCTTTGAGCTTGCCAAGTTTTTTCCTGGCCCGATTTAATGCAGTACACAAAGAATATACCCATTCAGTGTCATTTCTGGCAATCAATAGTATGTGTTGAGTGCTTACCGTGTGCAGAGAAAGAAGCAGTCTTACTGAGCGTTTATGTGCATATTATCATTAACGCTGTTCTCCTTATGACTTTTCCAGCCTGTGTAGTTGCACTACAACGATCTGAGGAGACCTAAAATGAGGAGGAGGAGAAGGAGGGGAAAGAGGAGAGAAGGAATACGATGAGAAGCAGGAGAAGAAGGAAGAGAAGGAAGAGGTGGAGGAGGAGGAGCAGGAGTTGGTTGTGGGCAGGGAATGTGTCTGTTGTTATATTGTACTCTCCCAAACGCTCAGTACAGTGCTTTGAACACAGTAAGGGCTCAATAAATACGATTGAACGAATGAATGAGAAGGAGGAGCAGAAGGAGGAGACAGAGGAGGAGGAGGAAGGTGCAAAGCCACCTCATTTCCTCATGAGCCCCACCTTTCTGCATCTGGACCAAGATCCAGGATCAAACCCAGACCCGGGTCTTCTTTTAGCACCTCCCACCACAGGCATCTTCAAATTATTAAGCCTTTATAACCCTGATGAAGCATATGATTCTGAAAATAAACAGCACCACAGAGCTCTTGGAAATTTTTAGAAGTTTAGATGCAGATAAGGCAAAGTCATTCAGTGTTTATGAGAAATGAATCACTGAATTCTAGGCTAGCTGGATGAACCAGTGGGTTACCAATGGGCAGCAGAATCGCCAAGAAGTTTCAAGAGAACAAAGAAAAGATAAAGTTAAGATGAAATGTATTATGAACAAAGCCGATCACAAACAATGTTGCTTGGTTTGGTTACAGGCAATTGAATGCATGGGTTTCATGAAATTGTTCTGTGTTGCTAAGTTCTTCTGGCAGACGACCCATTGTTTTTTTTTTTTACTTTGAGCAAAATAAGTTTTCTCCTAGGTGCCTGGTGAGATGCAAGCTGATATATTTCAGAAGGCGGGATCCCATTGTCTGACCCAGAGATTCAAAGTAGGTTCTCAATTTCAGCCTGGCAGCTGGTTCCTCAAGTCTGAGCTTGTTCTCATGTGTAGCACAGTGACTTTATTTTAGATGGCATCCTTGAGGAAAGGGCTTTAGAGTAGAGAAGTACCAAGATCAAATTGAATTAAGCAAAGAAAGTAAACAAACAAACATCGAGGGAACAACAAAGAGAAGCATTATGGCCTAGTGGGCCTGGGAGGCAGAGGACCTGGGTTCTAACCCAGCTCTGCCAAAAGAGAAGCAGCGTGGCTCAGTGGAAAGAGCCCGGGCTTGGGAGTCAGAGGTCGTGGGTTCGAATCCCGACTCTGCCCCTTGTCAGCTGTGTGACTGTGGGCAAGTCACTTCACTTCTCTCTGCCTCAGTTCCCTCATCTGGAAAATGGGGATGAAGACTGTGAACTTCGCGTGGGACAACCTCATTCCCCTGTATCTACCCCAGCACTTAGAACAGTGCTCTGCACGTAGTAAGCGCTTAACAAATACCAACATTATTATTATTATTATTATTACTTGCTATGTGACCTTGGGCAAGTCACTTAACATCTCTGTGCTTCAGTTACTTCATTTGTAAAATGAGGATTCAGTGCCTGATCACCTTCTTACTTAGACTGTGAGCCCCATAAGGTGTAACAGGGACTGTGTCCAACCTAATTCACTTGTATCTACCCCAGCGCATAGGGCAGTGTTTGACACAATAGTGAGCACTTAGCATGTACCATATAAAAAAAAAGTTGGGTTGTGAAGTCCAGCAAAAAGGCAAGGTGGAGGAGGCAGGAGGTTCCTGGTGAGGGGGGCATGGAAGTGGAAGAGTAAGTTCCTGAGAACAAAGGCAAAACTCTTCTGGTTCAACTAGTTCAGCCGCCCTAGAGCTCATATCTTTTAATGGGCTTGGGGCAGCTAAACCCGGGGACTCATTCTGGCCTTAAAGATCCTTCAGTGCCATGTGGAACAAAGGTATTTTTATATTTATTGTGCTGTCAGCCAGCTGGGACTGGGTGAGGCACTAAGAATAGCATCAGCACTCCATGCCCCCGTGGGAACATGACTGGCAGGGTGAAGAGGGCGAATGGCCCTGCGCAAACCACTAGCACTATAATCAGTTCCTTCCTGCACCCGAAATCTCAGGACCAAGGCTCACCTGGCACTCCTGAGATTTCATCATCATCAAGAATAGCACTGGGGCAGGGGAGGATCCTTGAGGAAGGGGTTGAATAATGATAATAATAACGGCACTATGTGCCAAGCACTATTCTGAGTTCCCTATTTTACAGATGAAGGAACCGAGACAGGGAGAAGTGAAGTGACTTATCCAGGGTCACACAGCAGACAAGTGGCAGAGCCAGGGTTAGAAGCCAGGGCCTTCTGACTCCAAGGCCCGTGCTCTATCCCCTAAGCCATTCTGCTTCCCCGCATGACACAGGGCAGGTCAGCAGTCCTCGGCAGATGAGTTCAAGGAGTGGATGGGATCCCAGCTTGCTACGCCAGGGTTCCACGAACCACTGAAAAGCAACAGGATAGCTAGGGTCAGACGGGAGGATCACGAGGTGGGAAAGGAAGTTAAGAGAGGATTTTTGAATCTGGATGGATATACGGCCACGGAGGATCCTCTCAAACTGGACTTGAAATGAATCCGGAATCACCACTGAGAAGATAAAATAATACGATAAGGTAAGATAAGGTTAGGTAATTAGTTGAAGTGGAGAGGGACTTCAGAAGTTTCTGTAAGATTTTGAGGGCTGCACAAGATAGACAAAATTATTTTGGCCTTCGTTGAAGGAAGAAATTGTGTTGCTTCCATACCAATTTAGAGCATGTGCAGACATAACAAACCGCTACTAAAAGAAACGCATATTCTCATGTGATACGGTGACTTTTAATGCATGCCCACACACATAAATATTCAAATAATGTCCTTTAGACTTGAAGAAGACATCACCTATGTTGCAATTTGCCTTACTGGAGTGAAAGTGTGTGAGAGTGTGTGTGTGTCTGAAAAGGCCAGTGCCAGACCCACAGTCAATCAATTAATCAATCTTTATTATTAAGCACTTACTGAGTGCAAATCCCAGATCTGCCACTTGTCAGCTGTGTGACTGTGGGCAAGTCACTTCACTTCTCTGTGCCTCAGTTACCTCATCTGTAAAATGGGGATTAAGACTGTGAGCCTCATGTGGGACAACCTGATTACTACCCTGTATCTCCCCCAGCGCTTAGAACAGTGCTCTGCACATAGTAAGCGCTTAACAAATACCAACATTATTAATGTAGATATGAATGAAGACATTCTGTCCTGTAGACTTACTGTCTACAAGAGAGAACGTAGGCACGATCCCTGAGCTCAAACTTACAGTCTTGTCAGGGAAACAGACATTAAAATAAATTACTGGTGAGAGAAGTAAGGTTGTCCCTCGGCATATTGTCACATTCTTTGTTTGCGGGCCCGGTGATATCTTCAATTTTGCCCCTTTGTCTAATAATAATACTAGTTCATTCAATCGTATTTATTGAGCGCTTACTGTGTACTAAATACTTGGGAGAGCCCAATTTAACAACAAATAGACACATCCCTGCCCTCAACGAGCTCGCAGTCTAGCCGGGGAGACAGACATTAATATAGATAAAGAAATAAATAGGTAAATAAATACATAAATCACAAATATATACATATGTCTGTGGGGATGGGAGGGAGGATGATCCCGTGACTACCTTTCGATAGGATGGGGAGGCAGGCGAGAGATGACCCAAGCAGTTAGTAAGCTGTTAGAAGCTGTTAGTTACTTAGTCAGTTAGCTATTAGTTCCCTTTAAAGGTGGGCATTGAAAGCATCATCCCAGTTTCCCCACAAGAATTTGCTCCTGTTAGTAGCTTCAGCTTGCTTTCTTTGGTATCCTGTTGGAGTCCCGGGCGTCTTTTCCACTCCCCCAAACCGGCGACCTTTCCTCCTGCCGGTGTGACCTTGGGAGATTTATCATTAATGCGGCGACGGGCTGGTCGAGGTAGGAACGTTGGGCTCTTTCCGCTGGAACGTACAGTGACTCCCTGCGCCCTGAATCGTATTCAAAGCTACTGCAACCCGGTCCCGAGAGCCCCGTGTTTTTGGAGCCTGCGTTTATGGTGTTGTCTTAGGCAACCGGCCAGAACTGGGGCACCTTACCCTGGTTTTCACATCACAGCCAGCCAAAGGCAGCAACTGTGAAGTGCGACCATTCAAGGAGATAATGAGGATTTCAAGATCCTCTGCCTCGTAGGAACTTCCAGTTAAGAAAAGCAGAAATACCTCCCTCTCCGAGAAGAATGCTAAATCTGGCGTTTTACTTCCTGCTAGGCAGTGGGGGCTTTTAGTGAATCCAGTCTGTGGGGCTGACTGGCAACATGGATTTACTGAGTGTCTGAAGGAGAAGGAGGAGGAGGAGGTTTGGAATCAGGTGGGAAGTGGAGGAGGGAGAAAGTGAAATATTGCCAAAAACTAAACTCCCCAGTTCCACTCATTGAATTCCAGAGGTTCCATAAATCCAAATCAACCAGGCAACCATCTCAATCCTCAAAGAATCTCATTAAAAGATTAGAGGTTAAGCCGTCAAACCCAGGTAGAGTTAGGGAGACTGTAAGCCCCTCAGTGGGCAGGGATTGTCTCTGTCTCTTGCCGAATTGTACATTCCAAGCGCTTAGTCCAGTGCTATGTACATAGTAAGTGCTCAATAAATACTACTGAATGAATGATAGGCATCATTAATTGGTTTTGTTGACAATTCCACTCTCAAGGGCTGAATGGCAGTAGACGATTGATGTGTCGACAGTTTACCTTCAGGAATTTGACTCCTAAAGACGTGTTATAAAGCCCCCACTTTGTGCCGAGCCCCATCTATAATTTCTTTTATGTCCCCTCTCACAGACTCCGAGCTCTCTGAGGGCAGAGATCCTGGCCAACAACTCTATTGCATCAGTATGGTGTTTTGCACCCAGAAAGCACTCAGTAAATACCATTGACTGATAGGTAGTTGGAATCATTGTTAGGGAATAAACCTTCC
Source organism: Ornithorhynchus anatinus (assembly GCF_004115215.2). NCBI lineage: Eukaryota > Metazoa > Chordata > Mammalia > Monotremata > Ornithorhynchidae > Ornithorhynchus > Ornithorhynchus anatinus. The sequence continues at coordinate 10,549,592 of NC_041732.1, read as the reverse complement.
CTCCCCTGAAGGGATTGGCAGTGGCACTTATGCATTTACCTATTTAAACTTTCCCTCAGCCCTTAGGTACATTTGCATGTTTGATTGAACAGACTTTATTCTGATTACTCCATTTGAAAATATTTTTATGGCTGTCTCCCTTGCGTAAGCTCCTTGTGGGCAGGGAACGTGTCTTATGCTTCACTTGTTCAGTCAATCAATCAATTGTGTTTACTGATCATTTACTGTGTGCAAAGCACTGTACTAAGCACTTGGGAGAGTAGACTATAACAATATAAGAGACATATTGGTAGACACATTCCTTGCCCATAAAGAGCTTACAGTCTAGAGGGGGAGACAGACATTAACATAAATAAATTATTATTAAGGCATTTATTACAGGGCATTGCCCCCAGTGGGCACTCAATAAATAATAATTACTATTATTAATATGGTACTTGTTAAGCACTCACTCTGGGGTAGCACTGGGATAGATACAAGTGAATCAGGTTGGACACAGTCCCTGTCCCACATGGGGCTCACACTCTTACACCCATTTTACAGATAAGGTAACCGAGGCACAGAGAAGTTAAGTGACTTGCCCAAGGTCACACAGCAGACAGGTGGCAGACCCAGGATTAGAACCCAGGGCCTTCTGACTCCCAGGCCTGTGCTCTATCCACTAAGCCAGGCTGCTTCTCAGTAGTACATAATACGACTTGAGCTAAACATCCAAGCAATTGTGGAACTGAGGTGGAGCAGTAATTCGCAAATCGATTTTGAGGGCAAGCGGATGAGATGATTAGGGTGATGTCATCCAGTTTTCGGCCGGTTTATATCCTGGCTGGTCTCGGTACAGCACCCGACGCTTTCATGCCCAGTCTTTATTTCACTGTCAGGGCCGAGTCTCCTCCACAGAGGTGACCGCTTAGCGGTTCTGTGATTCAGAAGCAGCGGCAGAGTTTCTTCATTCATTCCATCAATTCATTCGATCGTACTTATTGAGCACTTACTGTGTGCAAAGCACTGTACTAAGCTCTTCAGACCTGGGAGGAGAAGGAGAAGGTTCTGGAGGGCTTGGGGAGGTCTCAGAGAAATGCTTTGAAATATAGGAGTAGCTCCATAAAATGGCAGCTGTAACGTTATCCCGTTACGCTGTGTGCCCGGCTAAATGCGTGTGATGTAAAGTGTCTCCTTGACCAATATTTGGGAGGGCCATTCGTGGTCACCCTAGTTGTGATCCTTTCTACTTTCCTTTCTAGTTTACCTTCACCGCTACATCGTCGCGAGGTTCTGTTTTCATCTCAAGAGCGTAACCTCTTTGTGGGCAGGGAAAGTGTCACTTGCATTTTTTGTACTTCCCAAGGGTTTAGAACAGTACTAACAGTATGTTATCTTTTCTGTACATGGTCTAAATTGGAAAGGAAACAAAACAAGTTTATTTCTTCGATGAAATCTTATAGTTGACTAATGATAATAATTAGTAGCATTGAAAAGTGCTTACTATGTGTCAAGCACAGATCTAAGTACCAGCCCGTGTCCAACGTGATTAACTTGGATCAGTCCAGCACTTGACACAACACAGTGCTTGACACATAGTAAGCACTTAAATGCTAAGTATTATTATCGTTATTATTATTATTACAATTTAGTGGCAGTGTGACCAGTGGAAAGAGCATGGGCCTGAGAGTCTGAAGACCAGTGTTCTAATCCCTGCTCCGCCATTTTACCTGCCGTGTGGCCTTGGGCAGGTCACTTATCTTCTCTGTGTTTCAGTTCCCTCATCTGCGAAATGGGGATTCAATACCTGTTCTCCCTCCTCTTTAGACTGCGAGCCCCAAGTGACACCTGGTTATCTTGTATCTACCCCAAGCTTATGACAGTGCTCGGCACATAGAAAACACCTAACGAATACCACAATTATTCTATCTCCAAGTCCTAAAGAGACTCATTTCAAGATAGGCAAGAAACATTTGGCCTTGAACCCAGAGGCCTTGGCGGAGAAACTCATCTAAGGACCCTGGACAAGCCACTTCCTGGGCTTATAAATCAATCAGTTTTATTTACTGAGTGCTTACTCCGTGCAGAGTATTATACTAAGAGCTTAGGTGGATATAATGTAACAGAACTGGCAGACGTTTCCTACCCTCACCTCTTCCAAGAGGCCTTCCAGACTGAGCTACCCCTTTTCCCTCTGCTCCCTCTCTGCTCCCCCTCTGCCCTCTGCTCCCACCCTCTTCCCCCTTTCACCTCCCCTCGGCTAAGCCCCCTTTCCCTCTTCTCCTCCCCTCAGCACTGTGCTCATTTGTATATATTTTTATTACCCTATTTATTTTGTTAATGAGGTGCACATCCCCTCGATTCTATTTATCGTGATTGTGTTGTCTTGTTTTGGTCCATCCCAGTGGGCAGGGATGGTCTCCATCTGTTAACGAATTGTCCATTCCAAGCGCTTAGTACAGTGCTCTGCACAGAGTAAGCGCTCAATCAATACTATTGGATGAATGAATTCCCAAAAGGATCTTACAGCCTAGAGGAATACCTCAAGGACTTTCTGAGGATTGTTTACCCATCCAGACATAACAGCTTCTGGTCTTTCTGGCTGCCAGTGGCCTAATCCACTCACTCTCCCTTTCTAGGAAATATTGGTCAAGTTCAACCTCTTCTGTCTCCAGCCCTTTGCTAGATCTTTCCTCCCAAGAAGCTGGAACACCCCACCTGACCTGAAAATTGAAAACATCGGTCTGAGCTCAATCTCTGGGCCAAACTCTCTCCTCTTCAGTATCTCCCCACTGTCAAACAGCTCCCAGACACTTTCTTCTCTCCTCCTCTAATAATAATGTTGGTATTTGTTAAGCGCTTACTATGTGCAGGGCACTGTTCTAAGCACTGGGGTAGACACAGGGGAATCAGGTTGTCCCACATGGGGCTCACAGTCTTAACCCCCATTTTACAGATGAGGTAACTGAGGCACGGAGAAGTTAAGTGACTTGCCCACAGTCACACAGCTGACAAGTGGCGGAGCCGGGATTCGAACCCATGACCTCCAACTCCAAAACCCGTGCTCTTTCCACTGAGCCACGCTGCTTCACCTAGGCATGAGACACTCACGTCTCTAGGCATGAGACAGGTGAGCGGAGAGGTGTGCCGCATATTGGGGAGCCCTGACGCTTCCAGCTGAATGCTCCCTACTAGAGGTAGCAGGATTTGCCTGGCCACTTTGGTAAGGGGAAATGTCTCTGCTGGCTCACGGCTGGGAAAGGGGATTTGTACAGTAAGAAGAACCTCTCTGTTAGAGTCTAGGGAGTTTTGTCCCGAGAAAATGTCATAGAATTACTAGTGTCGCATCTCCTCTAAGACGCCTTCCCTCTTAAGCCCTCTTTTCCCCAGCTCGCCCTCCCTTCGTGTGCCGGCTTTGACGCCTCAATGTGTGACCTTTGGACCCTTGATAGTCTCCACATCCCCAAGCCCACGGCACTTCTATACACATCTTTATATATTATAAATAACTTACTTATTCATATTAATTCCCGCCTCTCCCTCTTGACCGCAAGCTTGTTATGGACAGGGAACCTGACCGCTAATTCCGTTGTACTGTACTCTCCCAAGCACTTAAAGGGCTCTACACGTAATAAGTGCTCAATAAATACCATTGATTAATTGATTTTTACTTGGGCTGTTGGCGTTCTGGTAACTGATCAGGGTTTCTTCATTGAAAACAGTCCAGAAGTGTGAAGTCCACTGGGGTTGAATTATTTGCGCACTTGCTGCAGGGAAGCAATAATAATAGTAATAATGTTGGTATTTAAGTGCTTACTATGTGCAGAGCACTGTTCTAAGCGCTGAGGTAGATACAGGGTCATCAGGTTGTCCCAAGTGAGGCTCACAATCTTAATCCCCATTTTACAGATGAAGTAATTGAGGCACAGAGAAGTTTAGTGACTCGCCCACAGTCACACAGCTGACAAGGGGCAGCATGGCGTAGTGGATAGAGCCCGGGCCTGAGAGTCAGAAGGTCATGAGTTCTAATCCCAGCTCTGCTCTTGTCTGCTGTGTGACCTTGAACAAGTCACTTCACTTCTCTGTGCCTCAGTTGCCTCATCTGTAAAATGGAGATTGAGACCGTGAGTCCCATTTGCTCGAATCCACTCCATCGTTTAGTACAGTGCCTGTCACATAGTAAGCGCTTAGAAAATACAGTAATTACTATATTATTACCTGATGTCAGAATCAGGTTAAGGCAATGGCGGATTGGCTATGAGACGTGTGCAGGCTTCACTAAAATTGCTTTGAGGGAAGAGGCTTGAAATTTATGTGGGAGGAGGCAGTCTCGTGGAGAAGCAGTGTAGCTTGGTGGAAAGAGCCCGGGCTTGGGAATCAGAGGTCGTGGGTTCTAATCCCGACTCTACCACTTGTCTGCTTTGTGACCTTGGTCAAGCTACTTAACTTCTCTGAGTCTGTTACCTCATCTGTAAAATGGGGATTAAGATTGTGAGCCCCATGTGGGTCAACCTGATTACCTTGGATCTACCCCAGCGCTTAGAACAGTGCTTGGCACATAGTAACCGCTTAACAAATACCATTATTATTATTAATAGTCCCAAGGGGGCCCTTTGGAGCTGGGGAGGAGTTCATTTCTAAGCAAATGAAACTGGTCAAAATAGGCACAAGATAAATGATGATTAAAACCGACTTTGGAAGTTTGGTGTCAAGAATGTGGCTCTAGACTGACAGGTGGCGTTCAGAGAGTCTCCATGGGCAACTGGAGTCTTGTCCGGAATGCCCGTCTTGAAATAAATGGCAATAAATGGTCAGTGGTTACCATTTTCATCTGTAAAATCGGCATTATAATAATAATGTTGGAATTTGTTAGGCACTTACTACATGCCAAGCACTGTTCTAAGCGCTGGGGGAGATTCAAGGTGATCAGGTTGTCCCACGTGGGGCTCCCCGTCTTCATCCCCATTTTCCAGATGAGGGAACTGAGGCCCGGAGAAGTGAAGTGACTTGCCTAAAGTCACACAGCAGACAAGTGGCAGAGCTGGAATTAGAACCCACGACCTGACTCCCCAGCCCGGCCTCATGCCACTAAGCCACGTGGGACAACCTGATCACCTTGCATTCATTCATTCAATAGGATTTATTGAGCGCTTACTATGTGCAGAGCACTGTTCTAAGCGCTTGGAATATACAATTGGGCAACAGAGCACTGTTCTAAGCGCTGGGGAAGAGACTGTAAGCCCGTCATTGGGCAGGGATTGTCTCTATCTGTTGCCCAATTGTATATTCCAAGCGCTCAGTACAGTGCTCTGCACACAGTAAGCGCTTAACAAATGCCAACATTCTTTTTCTTATTTAAATACTTTTGAAAAATAAGATCAAAAATAAATTGGAGCGGGGCCCTGGGGAGACGGGGCGCCGCCAGCAGGGGGCGGCAGAGACTACAACCCCCTCTTAGTGATGAAACGCCGGTTTGGTTCATTTTCCTGGTTTGAGCAAACTCCTAAATTGGGATTTTTTTTTCCTTTAGCCAGGAAAACTATCATGGACTCGATCCCCTACTTCTTCTCGCCAAAACAAGAAAAAGATAAGTTAGCCAAAGAAACCACTAGGCAGGGCGCAAAGACATTTTACTCAAAACTGCACACACTCTATTATTTCCCAACCTAACATTTCTATCTTGGAGCTTCAGCGGCTGTCAGATATATCATCATTCCCATCCTCGAAAGAATGAGCTGGAGGACATTTCCGAGGGTTCATCGGTACCTAAAAGAGCTGTCTGCCAGGCTGCTTTAGCTTGATTCTATTTATCGTGATTAAGTTGTCTTGTTTTTGTCCCTCTGTGTCCCCCCCCATTAGACTGTGAGCCCGACATTGGGCAGGGATGGTCTCTATCTGTTGCCGAATTGTACATTCCAAGCACTTAGTACAGTGCTCTGCACATAGTAAGCGCTCAATACATACTATTGAATTGAATGATTTTGTTGAGCGAGAAACCACCGATTGTAATTCTGACGTTTTATTCGTGACCATTTTATAGCTGAAATAACTCGATACCAATATTTTATAGTGTTTTCTTTTTCAGAATATACATGTGAGGGCATCTATGACAGAGGCAGCCAAACTGGGACTTGTGAACCACAGGCAAGTGTTCTTCGCTTTTCTTGTGGTATTTGTTAAGCACTTATTATCTGCCAAGCACCAGTGTAGATAAAAGAGTCAAGTGGGACACAGTCCCTATCCCTCCTAGGGCTCACATTCTTAATCCCCATTTTACAGGTGAGGTGACTGAGGTGCAGAGAAATTAAATGACTTGCCCAAGGTCACACAGCAGACAAGTGGCCAAGTCAGGATTAGAACCCTCCCTCCTCACCTCCGCCAAACTCTCTTCCCCTCTTCAGAGCCCTACTGAGAGCTCACCTCCTCCAAGAGGCCTTCCCAGACTGAGCTTCCCCTTTTCCCTCTGCTCCCTCTCTGCTCCCCCTTCACCTCCCCTCAGCTAGGCCCCCTTTCCCTCTGCTCCTCCCGCCCCCCTTCCCCTCAGCACTATGCTCATTTGTATATATTTTTATTCCCCTATTTATTTTGTTAATGAGGGGTCCATCCCCTTGATTCTATTTATTGCGATTAAGTCGTCTTGTTTTTGTCCATCTGTCTCCCCCGATTCGACTGTAAGCCCACCATTGGGGATGGATTGTCTCTATCTGTTGCTGAATTGTACATTCCAAGCGCTTAGTACAGTGGTCTGCACATAGTAAGCGCTCAATAGAATGAATGAACCCAGGTCATCTGATTCCCAAGCCAGTGCTCTTTTCATTAGGCCACGCTACTTCTCACTTCCTTTTTTCTCCTTATTTTGCACCTTGAGGGGAGAAGTTAGAGAACTTCTTAGTTTGTGGCTGGCTCTTCACCATGGCTGACGGAGTGCAGAGCGCTACAGCTCCAGGCCTGTCACTGCCAGAGCCCCTGGGTGGGACTGAGGCATGCGGCTCCACCCCAGCCCCAGCTGACTCTTGCTCACTGCCATCACCAACCCCCGCACAGCTGGGGATACCTGTTCTTCATTGCTCCCCTCAAGTTTTTTCCCAGAAGGAACACCTGTTCTCTGCAGTTTACAACCCTTCTCCTCTCCCAGGCAAGCCCTGCTCTTCCCTACTAGTTGCCATCCCTTCCAAAATTCCGGAAACGCTTACTCTCTGCCGCTTTTAATCGTTAGGCTCCAGGCTGTATCGTCCTTTTGGTCTGTGGCTCTTCAGTTCATGAATCGTGGCCACCCCTACTCTATCCGGTCTCGTCGTCCCTGGTAATCCATGCTTTGAAGCTGCAGTGCATGAGGATGCTTGAAAAGGCTGATTCGTGGCTAGGAGTCCTTTAACAATAATAATGTTGGTATTTGTTAAGTGCTTACTATATGCCGAGCACTGTTCTAAGCACTGGGGTAGATACAGGGGAATCAGGTTGTCCCTTGTGAGGCTCACGGTCTTCATCCCCATTTTACAGATGAGGAAACTGAGGCCCAGAGAAGTTAAGTGACTTGCCCAAAATCACACAGCTGACAAGCTGCAGAGCCAGGATGAGAACCCATGACCTCTGACTCCCAAGCCCGTGCTCTTTCCACTGAGCCACGCTGCTTCTCAAATTGAGTCCTCTGCTAACCTGGGTAGTCTGTCATTAATTTAGTCTGATGAAGACAAAGCTTTATCAGAGCTCTCCTGACATGTTCTGCCAACTCTGTTATGCTGTACTCCCCCGAGTGCTTAGAACGATGCTCTGCACACACTGAGTGCTCAATAGATACAGTTGATTAAATCGACTTGCTGGGTGGTGTTTTTTGAGCATTGTGAGTCTCAGGAGGCTCACCCTGTAAAAGCGGGGCTATGAGGTCAGCAAAGAACCCTGGAGGAAAGATGGAAATAAAGGCAGGTTGAAAACGTGAAGAGCAAATAACACAAGAACACAGGGACCGTGGTGGAGAGATTTATTTTAAAGTTTAAAATGGATTGAAAAGGTAAGTGCATTGGTATTAATCTGTAATCCTTCCAGGTTGCCTGAGCTTGGTAGGAGACTCACTGCTTCGGGACTATACTTGCCAGCAGAGAATTTAAGGATAAATATTCTCAAAGCCTGTGGTTTGAGCTTTGTTCCTTAATCAATTAATCTAATGTATTTATTGAGCATTTACTGTGTGCTCAATAATTGGCAATACCGTGTGCTCAATAGTTAACTGGGAGACTACAGCACAAGAACATATCAGATGCATTCCCGGTTCACAGTTAACCTACACTATAGATGGGGAGACAGACATTAATATAATTAGGTTATGGGGCTTTTGGTGGTGGGAAGAAGGAAGAAAATGAAGAGGAAAGTGTAAACAAGTTAAATAGTGAAATGGACTGGCTTCTTGACAAAGATGAGTTAAAGTATTTGAACCGTGGATAGGCAGAATACACTGATTGCATGTGGGGTCAACCGGAATGGAATGAAATCATTCATTCAGGTGTATTGATTGAACGCTTACTGTGTGCAGAGCTTATTGTGTACCAAGCGCTTGGGAGAGTACAATATAACAAGCAACAGACACATTCCCTGGCACAGTGAGGCTACAGTCTAGAGGGGGAGAGGGACATTAATAGAAATAAATGATATGAATTAATATAAATAGAAAAACCAGGAAATTGTTACTAAGTATAGAGATCTGTAAAGGGTCTAGGGTAAAAAGAAGTTGCATGCCAGCTAGTTTCCAGGGAGCGATTAGTTTATTCTATTGTGAAATTGCAGTGCAGCAAAAATACTGTGAAACATAGCCAGCCCCTGGCTGGATCTTGTCCTGTTTTGTGGTAATGAGATATTTGTTACCACAAATTTCCTTCTGTATAGAACATAAATACCTATTTACAAATACACACACAATATCATTCATTAGAACTTCTGGCTGTAAGTATTTACAGTTAAAATCATTTGGTGACAATTCCTCGGCTCTCTAATTGTAGGGACGAAATCATTCTTTTGTCATCTTCAGCCATCTCTAACACCTGCATTTATTTAATCAATCTGTGATTTTTATTGAGCCCTTACTGGGTGCAGAACACTGGACTCCACACTTGAGAGAGTACAATACGGTAGAATTGTAGATACAATCCCTGCCCACAAATAGCTTGCAGGCTAGCCGGGGAGAAGAACGTTTAAAATGATTTACAGATAAGGAAAGCAGCAAGAGTATAAAGATATGTACATTAAGTATTATGGGGGTTGAGGGGAGGAGGTGAATATCAAAGAGGTGCAGATCAAGTACATAGATGATGCAGAAGAAAGGGAGAATAGGCGGGGAGATGAAGTGTTATTCAGGGAAGGCTTCCTAGAGGAGGGCTTTGAAGGTGGGGAGAGTGGTGGTCTGTCGACTATGAAGTGGGAAAGATGTGGGCAAGGGGTCGGGGGTGAGATGGATGAAATCGAGACACAGTGAGTAGGTTGGCATTAGAGGAATGAAGTGTGCAGGCTGGGCTGTAGTGGATTAGGTAGGAAATGGGAAATGGGAAGTAGGTCAAGTGGGAAATAGTGTGGCCTAGTGGAAAAACCCCAGAACTGGGAGTCAGAGGACATGGGTTCTAATCCCAGCGTGGCTCAGTGGAACGAGCCCGGGCTTGGGAGTCAGAGGTCATGGGTTTGAATCCTGGCTCTGCAGCTTGTCAGCTGTGTGACTGTGGGCAAGTCACTTAATTTCTCTGTGCCTCAGTTCCCTCATCTGTAAAATGGGGATTAACTGTGAGTCCCACGGGGGACAACCTGATTACCTTGTATCCACCCCAGCGCTTAGAACGGTGCTCTGCACATAGTAAGCGCTAAACAAATATCAACATTATTAATCCCGGCTCTGCCACTTGTCCCCTATGTGACCCTGGGAAAGTCACTAAACTTCTCTGTGTCTATCTCAACTGTAAAATGGGGATTAAGACCGTGAACCCATTGTGGGACGGGGGCTGTGTCCAACCTATCTTGTATCTACCCCAGAGTTTAGAACAGTGCTTAGTACATAGTAATGAACTAGCACAATTATTATTATTGTTAGGTAGAAAGAGGAAAGCTGATTTAGTACCTGAAATCCAACAGTAAAGAGTTTCTGTTTGATGCAGAGGTGGATAGGCAAATACCAGTGCTTTGTGAGGACCGGGGAGACGCGTGCAGTACATTTATTTTGGAAAAAAATTATTCCGGCAGGAGAGTGAAGCCCAGCTCGGAGTGGAAAAGCGCTGGAGGCAGGGAGGTCAGCAAGGAAGCCGATGCAGTAGCTGAGACGGGATAGGACCAGCGCTCGTGCCAGCATGGCAGCAGTGCGGATGGAGAAGAAGGAATGGAAGTTGTGAAGCTAGAACCGACGGGATTTGGTGACAGATTGAAGAGGGTGGTTGAATGAGAGAGATGAGTGGAGGATAATGCCAAGTTATGGGCCTGGGAGACAGGAAGGATGGTGGGTGTCATCTATAGTACTGGGAAAGCCCTCACGGAGGAGAGTGGAGGCAAGCAGAGACTTCGAATGGGAAGATGAGAAATTCTGTTTTTGACATGAGTTCTGTTTTGAGCACTTATTGATGCCTATCTTCAGCCTTTGTTTGTGTTGTGGGTATTCTTTTGCCCCACAGCTAAGATCTACAAGTGCTCCAAAGCACTTGTGTACAAGTCTGTAATTCACCTCAATGTGTGTTTCTCACTCTAGGCTGTAAGCTTCTTAAGGGCAGGGAATATGTCTACCGACTCTGTTGCTGCTCCGAGCACTTAGTACAGTGATCCGCACACTATAAGCACTCAATAAATACCACTGATGGATAGGGACGGGCTTCCATAATTACAGTTTCAAGTCAGTGCCACCTGGGCAACTAGTCCTGAAGGAGTATCACTTTGGAAGAGCTCTCGACCCCTCCGAGTCTGACAGTCGCCCAATATAATAATCATAATTTTGGTATTTGTTAACGCTTACTATGTGCAGAGCACTGTTCTAAGCGCTGCAATATCTGCAGCTGGGTTGCTTCTAATCAAGAGATCAGTAACCAGAATTCCCAGAACCATCAGCCTGCTCCATAATGGCCTTTCTTTCTCGATATTTGGGGCAAACTGGGAGACTGGATCTTTTATTTTTATGGTATTTGTTAAGCGCTTACTATGTGTCAAACACTGTTCTAAGTGCTGGGGGTAGATACAAGTTAATTAGGTTGGTCACGGTCCGTGTCCCCCATGACTGTAAGCTTTTGTGGGCAGGGAATTGTTTATTGTTGTACTCTCCCAAGCGCCTAAAACAGTATTCTGCCCACAGTAAGCACTCAATAAATGCGAACGAATGAATGGGGTTCATAGTCTGTGGACTCTAACTCGCTTTGTAACTGTGAAGCCATAATACAGGGTCCTTCTGAATTCTCCTCCAGGAAGTCTTCCCTGATCCATCTCTTATTCTCTAATTCTCCCCCTCTGCTACTTCAGCGCTTTCTTGCCACCTGAGCACTCCTCCCAGTAGTTACTTATGTACTCATCCTTATACTCCATTACTTCCTCCTTTCTGTAATTCATTTTAGTTTCTTTTGCTAAGCTGTAAACTTCTTGAGGCAAAGATCATGTCTACCAATTCGGCTGCTCCCTCCCAAGCTCTTAATAGTCTTGAATGAGGACCTATTGTAGGCAGAGCCCTGTGGTAAACTGCGGTTCAACAGAGGCAAGAAGACACAATTTCTGTCCTTTAAGGAAATATGTTCTGCAATGCTATTCGAGGAGAAGAGAGAAAGAGAGAGATAAAAGGTGTATCTGTGTGCATATGGGTGTGTGTCCATCCTACCAAGCCTGTTAAAATAGAAAACCACTCTCCTTATCTCACTCTTGGACATGGACTCATCTGAGGGGACGCCCGACTCCAAACGGGGTTAGTCAGTCGGTCAATCATGTTTATTGAGCGTTTACCATGTACAGAGCACTGTACTAAATGTTTGAGAGAGGGGTGGGGTCTCACTAGGAGGAATTCACAAGGTAGTGGACCAGAGGGGACAAAACACAATTTTCCATTGGTATATTAATCCTAAAAGTATCACTGTAATTTTGATACGATTTCTGGAAGCCCTAGCCCAAGAGGTCCCCCTCCCCAAATCCCTTCCACTTTGAAAAGTTGGCATCCACGTTGACAGGATTTTTCTTGTATATTTAATATATCTCCAGAGGTTTATATTTTCTTATGAGGTTTTGGGGTTTTTTTTTAATGTGCGAGTATGGGTAATACCGTAAAAATAAACCCTCTTGGCTTTTTGCAAACATGACAACTAGTCTTTAGTTTGTCCCAAGTGCTTCTTGTTCTTAGGAGGCTCCTTGTCAGGTAAGAAACTTTAATAGAGGACCAAAATAATCAGGTCAGAGAAGCTTTTGAAAGAGCTTTTCACTGAGACATGTTGAAAAGGAGTATTTGCAAGGGACTTCTGCAAGCCGGGGGCAAATATATTGATTGAGAATATCTTTGCAAAGAAATTCCTAGTCTCAGAAACGACTAGATGTGCCAAAATAGCACAGGACAAGCATCTAATACATTCTATCCAATAGTCTATTTTTCATCAATTGATTGGTTGAATCTTTTTAGTATGGATTGTACTTGTCACTGATTGTTAAAGGTTTAACTTATATCTACAATTCATGAGTCCACATTTGCTTATGGCCAGCAGTTTGCTCAGCTACACAGCCTTTTATAGCTAGAGTTAACAATAAAAATCTCAAGAAAATGTGAACTGATTGGCTAGGTGTCCCAGAAAAGAGAAAGATTTGCATCAAAAAGAACTTGGGTCTAATTGAAATTCTCCTCATGTTTAATTAAAACTGAGGAGCAAAGTTTTAATAGTTAGTGACTTGCAGTTACGGAGACATTTTGAGCAGCTAAAAATAGAGAGAAAAATGGGCTTTGAGAAGTTTAGTCCCCTCCTCCAGAATTACGTACTTTTTGATAGTGTCCAGTTACTTACTGTTGGTGCCTTAAATGATCTGAGTAGCTTACTTCTGCCCTTCCTACTCAGATCGGTAGCATAATCCAGCCAGGACTTCAGTGACCTCTCAGCATGCCTGACAGTGAAGAAAATCTGAAGAAAAAAGCACTAGATGAAAGTTTAGTGAGCACCCAAGAAAACTTGGACACCAGGTAATAAGTCTGGGTGATTTCCAAACTAACTGAACTGTTGCCTACATTATTTGGTCCTTTGATTCACTAACTGGTCTTTTACAGGCTCATTCTTTGTAGATGCTGGAATTTAGAGGAATTGTGGTGTGACTGTGTTTTCTTGGTCCCCTCCGTTAACCTTAGTGAGCTGCCTTCCCTAAAGGAGTTTATCGAACACCATCTGCATCCTCTGCTTCTGGGTCTTTTGAGGGTTTTTTAAAAGCAATTTAATTTGGGAAGATTCTTAACCTCTCTTTTTTATTATTTCTCTTCATCTGAGTTGTCGTTTCACCCCATCTCCTGGTCTTTTAACCTTGTACTTAATGGGACTCGGACATAGCGGGGAGATGAACCCATCAATTTCAAAAATCACCATTGCGGGCAGAGAATGTGTCTACCAAGCCTGCTGTATTGGACTCGCCGAAGTGCTTAGTACAGTGTTCTGCACATAATAAGCTCTCCATAAATACCACTGGTTGCTTGCTTGATTGATCAGAAAACTGCTCTAGAAAAAAGAGGGGTCTGCTCAAAATCCAGATAGGGGAGGTTGTTCTGCCTGACATTCTACTAAAAAGAACATGATTCTAGATCAAGTAGGTATGAGGCAAGAGGAGCGCTGTAAAGTTGCCATAGATTGAGAACTAGTCACTTCCATACTGTGAATTCTCCAGCACCCAGGCTTATCCTGTAGCTTTGGTCGTATGTGTGAGAGAAGGAAGTTGAGGAGAGAGAGCTCATAACTGAAGGATGGACTGACTATTTTTAAACACACCATGTATTGTTTCGCCCTCAATTACCTTCTTGGCAATCCTAGTTTCTGGTAAGAGGATTCATAAGCCGACCCGTTAGGTAACTAGTTTGGCTTAACCTCAGAACTCATTTTCATTGAGCTGGCATGAAAGGACAACTCAAGCCAAACCTCCTCAGACCCTCACTCACTCCTGTCTGTCGGTCATTCGGACCATCATATTGACTGAGCGCTTACTGTGTGCAAAGCAAAGTGAAGTTAAGAATCGTCCCAAAGCACACAGAGTAACTATCTCACCAGGAATCAACTTGGGCATTATGCAGGAAGTTTTCTGGGGCTCTAGGGCACTCTCCGATGACCTGAAGCAGGCCTGACAAAGCATCTATATTTCCTTTTTTTTAGGGTACTTGTCAAGCGCTTACTATGTGTCAAACACTGTTCTAAACGCTGAAGTAGATGCAAGTTAATTAGATGGGACATATCCCTTTCCCACCTGAGGCTCGAGGTCTAGGTCGGAGGGAGGACTCATTAAGAATATCCTGAGCCCTGGAGAAATCTGGCTCATGTTCCATCACTTGCTCTTGCAATCAGTCATATTTACTGAGGGTTTACTGTGTGTAGAGCACTGTAATAAGTGCTCGAAAGGGTACAATATTCAGAGTTGGTAGACGTGTTCCTTGCTCACAAGGAGCTTCCGGTGAATAAAGCGTGTAAATACAAATGCAAGGGTGATGCCGAAGGGAGAGGGAGTAGGAGAAGTGAGGGTTTAATAGGGGAGGGTTTCATGGAGGAAGTGTGAACTTAGTAGGACTTTAAAGATGGGGTGTGTAGTGGTCTGTCATATATGAGAACCAGAGGCAGGATGTGGACGAGGGGAAGACGGTGAGATATGATGAGACTGAGATACACTGAGTAGGTCGGTGTTGGAGTGAAGTGAGTGTGCTGGGTTCTAGTAGGAAATCAGGAGGGGGCAAAGCGACTGAGTTCTTTAAAGCCAGTGAATAGGAGTTACTCTTTGGTGCGGAGGTGGATGGGCAAATGACAGGAGTTTCTTGAGGAATGGGGAAACATGGACTGAACCTTTTTTTAGAAAAATGATCCATTCATTCAATAGTATTTATTGAGCGCTTACTATGTGCAGAGCACTGTACTAAGCGCTTGGGATGAACAAGTCGGCAACAGATAGAGACAGTCCCTGCCGTTTGACGGGCTTACAGTCTAATCGGGGGAGACGGACAGACAAGAACAATGGCAATAAATAGAGTCGAGGGGAAGAACATCTCGTAAAAACAATGGCAACTAAATAGAATCGAGGCGATGTACAATTCATTAACAAAATAAATAGGGTAACGAAAATATATACAGTTGAGCGGACGAGTACGGTGCTGTGGGGATGGGAAGGGAGAGGTGGAGGAGCAGAGGGAAAAGGGGAAAATGAGGCTTTAGCTGCGGAGAGGTAAAGGGGGGATGGCAGAGGGAGTAGAGGGGGAAGGGGGAAGAGGACCTCAGTCTGGGAACGCCTCTTGGAGGAGGTGATTTTTAAGTAAGGTTTTGAAGAGGGAAAGAGAATCAGTTTGGCGGAGGTGAGGAGGGAGGGCGTTCCAGGACCGCGGGAGGACGTGACCCAGGGGTCGACGGCGGGATAGGCGAGACCGAGGGACGGCGAGGAGGTGGGCGGCGGAGGAGCGGAGCGTGCGGGGTGGGCGGTAGAAAGAGAGAAGGGAGGAGAGGTAGGAAGGGGCAAGGTGATGGAGAGCCTTGAAGCCTAGAGTGAGGAGTTTTTGTTTGGAGCGGAGGTCGATAGGCAACCACTGGAGTTGTTTAAGAAGGGGAGTGACATGCCCAGATCGTTTCTGCGGGAAGATGAGCCGGGCAGCGGAGTGAAGAATAGACCGGAGCGGGGCGAGAGAGGAGGAAGGGAGGTCAGAGAGAAGGCTGACACAGTAGTCTAGCCGGGATATAACGAGAGCCCATAATAGTAAGGTAGCCGTTTGGGTGGAGAGGAAAGGGCGGATCTTGGCGATATCGTAGAGGTGAAACCGGCAGGTCTCGGTAACGGATAGGACGTGTGGGGTGAACGAGAGGGACGAGTCAAGGATGACACCGAGATTGCGGGCCTGCGGGACGGGAAGGATGGTCGTGCCATCCACGGTGATAGAGAAGTCTGGGAGCGGACCGGGTTTGGGAGGGAAGATGAGGAGCTCAGTCTCGCTCATGTTGAGTTTTAGGTGGCGGGCCGACATCCAGGTGGAGACGTCCCGGAGGCGGGAGGAGATGCGAGCCCGAAGGGAGGGGGAGAGGACAGGGGCGGAGATGTAGATCTGCGTGTCATCTGCGTAGAGATGGTAGTCGAAGCCGTGAGAGCGGATGAGTTCACCGAGGGAGTGAGTGTAAATGGAGAACAGAAGAGGGCCAAGAACTGACCCTTGAGGAACTCCAACAGTTAAAGGATGGGAGGGGGTAGATCCAGGGAGGGGAGGGGTAGATCCAGGGAGGGGGTAGATCCAGGCAGTAGAGTGATGCATGGGCTGGTTGAATGGAGAGAAACAGCGCTAGAAGATTCATCCCGAAGACACTTTCTGATGTACGTTGTGTCTTTGAGTATATAAATGAATGGCTCACCCACCAGAAGTGGAACAAGATTAGTAAGGATTTGTTCCAAGTAAGGCCCGTGTTTCCGTGTAGAAAACAAGTCTCTCAGGATGTCTCATGCCTCTAAAGTGGAACTGAAGAGAGTGAGGGTCGATCGTCCCTTTCCCCAGCTTGGTCAGACAGAAGCCTGTTACTTTCCCACTACCACATCCAGGCCACACGCACGTTTCTCCCCAATTGTGTGGATGGAGAAGTGGAGGTGGGGAGAGAGTCGCAGGAACAGAAGTCAGGTTCTTCAATCCCAGCCACTGTGTACTAACCGCTTCTTGGCATTTTCCCATCTCTCCGGGAGGAATGGAGCTGCAGCTTATTACGTGATTTGTCTGGATACTGAAACCAGAATCTCTAGTGCGTTAGTTAGGGCTCTTATAACTAGGGATGGCTCAGAGGACAATGGTTTAGAAGGTGTAGAGTGTTTTTTTATTCAAGCCCGGCTCTAGGGTGCCCAGTTTGATTTTCGTACCCAGTCTTCAGCCAGTCAGTTTCTCTGTCTAGTATAGGTCCTGCACCGGATGCGGTTATATCCGCCGCTTTGATTTTCTGTGCCAGCCTCCCTCTGCCTCAGCTCCTGCCAAGTTTGGTGGCTTGGAAGCAGCATCTATGTTCATAGGGACCTGAAAGGAAAACACAAAGGCGGTAGAGCAAATTGGGAGAATCAAGAGTACCCTCGAAGAAGCGCTTTAGTTTCGGGAGAACTCAGCACGCTTCTGCAAAAATGGCATTTACAGCATCATCATATTACACTGTGAGCCCAGCATAACACACTAATAATAATTGTGGTATTTAAGTGCTTATTATGTGCCAAGCACTATACTAAGCTCTGGGGTGGATGCAAACAAATTGGGTTGAACTCGGTCCTCTTCCACGTGGAGCTCACAGTCTCAGTCCCCATTTTACGGATGAGGTAATTGAGGCACAGAGAAGTCAAGTAACTTGTCCAAGTTCACACCGCAGACAAGTGGCGGAGCCGGGGTTAGAACCCATGACCTTCTGACTCTCAGGCCCGTACTCTACCCGCTGCGCCTTGCCGCAAAAGAGATGTCACTCTCCCTCTAATAATAACCCTGGTATTTGTTAAGCACTTACTATGTGCTAAGCATTGTGCTAAGCAAGGGAGGGAGCCCTGAGTAGGATGGGGACTGGATCTTCCCAATTAGTCATTTCTTCATTTATCCCCCACTTGTTCTACAGAAGAGATAGAAACAATGGGTAGTCAAAAGTAAGAGAGGAGATGAAAAGGAGCAAATAAAACATTAGCATGATTTAAAATACTTTGAAAAGCCTCATAAGTTTTAGTAAGATGTGGAGGGCTGCACGTGCAAAATATGTGGTGCTCACAGTACCCATCGGTGAACTGTCACGGCATTTATTGTACATAAAAAGTCCTTCATGTTGTTTCCACACAAATTTACAACACCCATGAACAGGGTTATAGGCTTGAGTCACATATTCTCAGGTGCAATGTTTATAGTGTTCCTTTCGCTGGACTGAATGGCGGAGAACATCAGAGGGCCTGATAGAATCAGTCGGAAGGTCAGCTATGGCCCCTGGGTCATATTTTTCCTTCCCCTCGCTCTAAATAGTTGGTAGGAACAAGCAGACTCTGAAATTGCTTACCAAGTATTTTTCTGTGTTCCTCTAAAGGTCAGATATAGTTTTAAGCTGTTCCTTTTTCAAGGATATAGGGGAGCCAGTGCTATCAGCTCCAGAGTCCTTGGGAGGATTAGATGTTCAAAATATTTGTCCTTGATGTTTCACAAATAATCATTATTGAAGATTGACGTATGCCATTTTTCGGGAAGGGAAAGGCGGTGAATTGCGAGGAGTTGAACTGTAAGAGTCCTTTTAATTGCTGCTTCTGGCCCACTTAGGGTATTCTGTAGGAAGAACAAAAATTTTCATCATTTTGGGCAAAGAAGTAGATGAGAGTTGGGCTGTTATCTGGTGAATTGGATCATCCAATCTGGACCATTTAGGTCAATCCCTACCCTTCACCCTCCCTTTTTTTTTTATTGCTGTTTTCTCAGCTTTAGTTATCAAAATCATCTCCTCAACTCCACATTTCACTCTGGTTGGACCCAGTCTAAAAGTGAATTTATTACTGTCTATAATTGTTTCCTATTCATTCCCTTTTTGCTGGAGCTGCCTTTGGGGAGCGTGAATCCATTTTTAGTGTGAAATTCATTATGTTTCTGACTGGGAAAGCATGAACTATTCCCGGCGATGAGTGATGGCTCAGCCCAGAGAAGATGGCTGACAAGTGACATCCAAAGATGGCTAGCCATGGCTGGAAGCCCTCCTGTTCCTAGGTCAGACCGCTCCCAGAGATCCTGACCTGAGTCACTCAGACTGTAAACATTAATAAAGAGTCTGATGGCATCTAGCCTATAATTATCAATTCTTCATAGAACGACCGGTCATGGAGTTTATTTACTGAACAGCCCGGTTTTCAGCCGGTCCATCTGACATGGCCGGAGCACTGAATCCCTTTTATGCCCAGTGTTTTTATTTTCGACGCTCAGACTCCCTCTGCCACAGCTGCTCCAGTCGAGGTCTGAAGCTCAGATATGGCACCCGTGTTGAAGGGGATCTTGGAGAGAAACGCAAAGCTCTGGAACGAGTTGGGAGGTCAGGGGTCCTCCTGGAAAATCGCTGTAGGTTTGGGCGAACTCGGTGTACTTCCACAAAATGGCGCTTAAGATGTCATTATTTTACACTGCATACTGTGTCCAACCTGTTTAACTTGTATCCACCCCAGTGCTTAGAATAGTCCTTGGCTCATAGTGAGCGCTTAATGAACACCATCATCATCATACCTGGTGAAACGCCCGTGACATCACATGTGCCTCAGTGTCCGATATTCTCAAGACCCGCCATTGGCCATTCTATAGGCGAAAATAGTGATAGTTCGTCGAGTGAGTTTAGCCCAGAATCAACCGATGGAAGAAAGGGGTTGAGAAATGATCCGAGTTACAGTGCTGGATTATATTAAAAATAGTAGTCTATTTCATCTAAATGAACACAATTATCGGTTCAGATCCCAACCACTGCACTCTACTAATCACTTTTTGGTTGGAAGACACTGAAATGAGTGTTGCCCCTGCTCTGAGCATGTTAAGGATGATGCTGAAATGCATTTACACTGATTTGGAAATGGGAGTTTTTGACTGAACGTAATGAGACTCAAAGTTGAGGCTGTGTTATTCTGATGATTTTGCATTACGGATGTAACTTTCTCCCGCCACTGATTCTGCAGTGAAACTGAGTAATCAAAGACACAAAGCTGGAAGAGACCCCGTGAGGTCATTTGGTCCAGCACTCTGTCTCCATTCTTGATGTCCGGTTTGGCAACACGAACAATGGGGGCATTCATTGTTGAACTAGGCCTTCTATAAAGATAAATAACAATTGTGGAATTTATTAAGCGCTTTCAGTGCCAACACTGTGCTAACTGTTGGAGTAGTTACTAGATAATCAGATTAGATTATCTGAGAAACAGTGTGGCTTAGTGGAAAGATCCCGGGCTTGGGAGTCCGAGGTTGTGAGTTCTACTCCCGGCTCAGCCACTTATCAGCTGTGTGACTTGGGCAAGTCACTGAATTTCTCTGTGCCTCAGTTACCTCATCTGTAAAATGGGGATGAAGACTGTGAGCCCCACGTGGGACACCCTGATTACCTTGTATCTACCCCAGTGCTTAGAACAGTGCCCGTCAATGGGCAGGGACTGTCTCTATCTGTTGCCGAATTGTACATTCCAAGCACTTAGTACAGTGCTCTGCACATAGTAAGCGCTCAATAAATACTATTGAATGAATGAATGCTTGGTGGATAGTAAGCGCTTAATAAACACCATTATTTTTATTATTATTAGATAATACTGGTATTTGTTAGGTGCTTACTATGTGCCAGGGGACTGTATAAAGCGCTGGAGTGGATACAAGCAATCGGATTTGACACGGTCCCTGTCCCCCGTGGAGCTCACGGTCTAAATCTCCATTTTACAGATGAGGTAAATGAGGTACAGAGAAGGGAACTGACTTGCCGTCACACTACACACAAGTGGAGTCAGGATTAGAATCCGGGTCCTTCTGACTTCCAGGCCCTTGTTCTATACACTAGGCCACGCTGCTAGTCCCTGTGCACAATGGGGTGAACAGTCGAAGGGGGAGGAAGGCCAGATTTTAAATCCCCATTTAGAGATGAGGAAAATGAGGCACAGAGACGTTAGGCAACTTGTCCAGCAGGCAAGTGGTGGAACAGACATTTGAACCTGGGTCTCCTAAACCCCAGTCTTTGGGTCTTTCCACTAAGCAATGCTGCTTTCCACGCTTCCACAGAGGGTTCTAGGCTGGCTTCGGCTTTGATTCCTCTGTGCCTCCAAGTGTTGATTTTTTTTAAATGCCCAATTAATAGAATCAGACACTGAACTTTTGGGCCCTACTTATCACCTTCTTTCTGAATACTACTTACTCCGTCTAAGTGTCGGGAGGTGCATATTCATTCATTCAATTGTATTTATTGAGCACTTACTGTGCAGAGCACTGTACTGTGTGCAGAGCGCTTGGGAGAGTAGAGAAGCAGCGTAGCTCAGTGGAAAGAGCCCGGGTTTGGGAGTCAGAGGTCATGGGTTCGAATCCCGGCTCTGCCACTTGTCAGCTGGATGACTGTGGGCAAGTCACTTCACTTCTCTGGGCCTCAGTGACCTCATCTGTAAAATGGGGATGAAGACTGTGAGCCTCACGTGGGGCAACCTGATGACCCTGTATCTACCCCAGCGCTTAGAACAGTGCTCTGCACATAGTAAGTGCTTAACAAATACCACCATCATTATAATTATTAATATAGCAATAAACAGTCACATTCCCTGCCACATTGGGTTTCAGGTTGGGTCTCCAAGGTGCTGCTAGTAGAGCTAATGTTGCAAAGTTGACCACATAAAACTGGTCCTAAACCAGTAGATTTTGAAAATGGACTGGCAGTAAAGCTGCCTGTCTACTTGTTTTGTTTTGTTGTCTGTCTCCCCCTTCTAGACTGTGAGCCCGTTGTTGGGTAGGGATTGTCTCTACCTGTTGCCAAACTATACCTTCCAAACGCTTAGTACAGTGCTCTGCGACAGCAAGGGCTCGATAAATACGATTGAATGAATGAATGGAACAAGCAACTGGCATGTGGTGGACTCTGGCTCTGTCACAAAGCAAAAGTAGTTAGGTCAGGCAAAGAAACAGCTTGCGGATGGCTTCTGGATTAATGTGGCTGAATGCGTGGCCTATGAGAAGTAGCGTTGTCTAGTGGAAAAAGTACGGACCTGGAAGTCACAGGACTTGGGTTCTAATCCCAGCTCTGCCATACGCTTGCTGCGTGACTTTGGGTAAGTCTCTTAACTTCTCTGTGCCTTGGTTTTCTCAACTGTAAAATGGGGACTGAATCCCTGTTCTCCCTCCTACTTGGACTGAGAGCCACATGCAGGACAGGGATTGTGTCCAACCTAATTAACTTGCACCTCTCCCAGTGCTTAGTACAACGATTGACACATAGTAAGCTCTTAACAGATAGCATAAAAAAAAACCCCAAAAGCTCAGATTCTCATTCAGTGGTGACAGGGGTGGTGAATTCATTAAGCCCACAGAAATTTCTAGAAGAGATTTGGTTTGGGGATGCAAAGAGTCTACTGTTTTCAGCCTAATCAACGGAGTTGCTTAAGTTACTGGTTTCTTATCTTTCAGCATCAGAACTCGGTGTCTCTGAATCTATCTGCTCTCTCACCTCTTTACTGCCTTAATGATGTTCCTTAGTGAGATTTCAATAGAGCAAGGAGCTAAAAAAAGGAGCCCTACTACATTCTGAGGGGTTCAGTGTAGAAGATGCTGTCTTTCGGGGACACTCACCCCCATCCTCATCATTAGCAACATCTTTGAGTTTGAAGGGCAGCAGCTGTTCCTTTGCCATAATCATGCTTTGTGCTTTGATGGGGAGCAGTAGTGGAAAAGATTAATTCATTCAGTCAATTGTATTTATTATGGAGTGCTTACTGTGTGCAGAGCACTATACTAAGCGCTTGGGAGAGTACATTACAACAATAACAGACCCATTCCCTGCCCACAAGGAGCTTACAGATCGGGGGGAGACAGACATTAATATAAATAAATTACAGAGATGTACATAAATGCTGTGGGGCTGTAAGGGGGGGTGAACGAATAAAGGGAGCAAGTCTGGGTGAGGCAGAAGGGAGTGGGAGAAGAGGAAATGAGGGTTTAGTCGGAGAAGGCCTCTTGGAGGAGATGTGCCTTCAATAAAGCTTTGAAGAGGGGGAGAGGAATTGTCGGATTTATAACAGACAGACAACCTTGGTACCAGGCCAGAGGTAGTATGTGGGTGATGAGATGATGATGGCCAATTGCACTGCTGTGGCTTCCTCTGTGGTCTCTGCCTGGTATCGAGGTTGAACACAAGGTGTGGAGAAAGTAAAAATAAAACAAAAACAATTTGCAAGCCTCAGTGGTTTAGCTGTCATCTTGGGTGGGCAGTGGTTGCCATTTGGAAGCCTCCATCTGGGAGAAGGCCAAGTGAAATACTTTTATCTCTCCACCCCCAATTATGAGACTTTTTTTTTCTTTCCTTTTGGCTCTTGATAGTTGGATCCATGGGTTGAGGTCAGCTTGTCCCATGACAATCCCCAAGGCCAATACATGAGAGTCCTTAACTCCCTTATCCCAGTGCACTGGAACCTTAGGGCTAGAAACGAATCTGAATATGAATCCATCTGGATACCACAGTGTCCTGGCCTGTATCCCATTGCTCAAGGCCAGAACCAGAGATCTTAAATTGTAACAACCTGCATCATTGCCTAGAAGTTTTGGTTGCCCTCCCTGAGGCACATTACTAGCCCTTGGACTGGGCTCCTCCACTTCCTTCAGCCATGGTTCTTGAGTCGGTTAGGCCTCAAAGGGTATGTGTGGCTCCGTGTAGCCGATCGGCATTACATTTCACTTTATCATTACCTTTTCTAGGTTTTCCAGGACCCGATTCCTCCTTTAACTAAAACTGAGCAGCCGCTCACTCGATCAAAACTGACTAGACAGGTTTGTCATCTCCCTGGGCGAGGATACAAGTGTAGTAAAATCAGTAAATGAGCAGCCCGACCTGTGTTCCTAGTTACCTCAGTCCCCTCGGGGGAAGGGTTACCTCTGACCCACAAGCCTTGCTTCCCCGTTCGTTGGCTGGGGTTTTCATACCTTCGGTTGCCTTCCCCCTCCATCTACAAAGGCTCCAGATTCTGATTCGGAGTCCTCTTCGCTCCGCAGAAACCATCCTCTCCAAGGTCACCAATGATCTTCTCCTTGCCAAATCCATGGACTCTACTCCAAATCCTCCTCGACCTCTCGGCTGTCTTTGACACTGTCGACCACTCCCGTCTCTTGGAAACATCATCCGACCTCGGCTTCACTGACACTGTCCTCTCCTGGTTCTCCTCCTATCTCTCTGGCCACCTTACTTGCTCCTTCATTCATCCTCCCTACCATCTCCACATATGTATATATCTGTAATTATTTATTTATTCTATTTATTTCTTTATATTTCTGTCTCCCCTTCTAGGCTGTGAGCTCGCTGTGGCCAGGAATGTATCTGTTGTTATATTGTACTCTCCCAAGCACTTAATACAGTACTTTGCACATAGTAAGCGCTCAATAAGTATGATTGAATGAATGATTGTAGGTTCCTTTTCATCCCCGCAAATCACCTCAGTTAATCTTCTTCATGTTTTTGCCCATAGGTGAGAAGGGGTTGCCAGGACCTCACCAGTCCTTCCTTCCTACAGTTTGTGAACAGGGAAGATGCCTTGTGCTTCTGATTAACTTTCCCATGCATTTAGTAATAATAATAATAATTGTGGTATTTAAGTGCTTACTATGTGCCAGGCACTGTATCTAAGCGTTGGGATAAATTCATTCATTCAACTGTATCTTTTGAGCACTTACTGTGTGCAAAGCACTGTATTAAGCACTTGGGAGAGTGCAATATAACAAGAAAGAGATCCATTCCCTGCCCGCAATGAGCTCGTAATATATAGGGGATACACATGAATATACACAAATAAATAAGTAGATACAAGCTAATCAGGTTGGACACAGTCCCTGTCCCACATTGGGCTCCCAGTCTTAATCTCCACTTTACAGATGAGGGAACTGAGGCACAGAGAAATTAAGTGGCTTGCCCAAAGTCACACAGCAGACAGCTGACAGAGCTGGGATCAGAACCCACCTCCTCTGCCTCCCAAGCCCGTGTTCTTTCCACTAAGCCACCCTGCTTCTCCTGAATGCTTACAGTGGATCAAGCACTCTTCGGAGCACAGAGGTAGATACAAGTTAATCAGATTTGAAAGAGTCCCTGTCCCACATAGAGCTCGGAGTCTAAATTGGAGGGAGAACAGGCATTAAATCCCTATTTTACAGGAGAGGATACTGAGGCCCAGAAAACTTAAGTGACTTGCCCTAGGTCACACATCAGGCAGGTGGTAGAGCCGGGATTAGAACCCAGGTCCTCTGACTCCTAGGCCCCTGCTCTATCCACTAAGCCACCCAAGCAGGCCCTCAACGTCCCTACCTCCAGACTCAGTGTGCAGAGTCCTTTCCCTTGAATGGGCAGGTCTCCCCTGTGTGCGGTGGGTTATGGGTGAAGGATGGACTAGAGTTGGCTGTGACCAAGTGTCTGGTGTGAGGGCTACGGACAGCCCACGTCCTGCGTCCAATTATACCGTCTGGCCCTCGTGGACTTGGTGAGTGGCCCAGAGCAGAGCCATCTAAAGCCAAGCCAGGGGTTCAGGGAGAAATCAGAGAAAGGAGCGCTTTCTGGCTTCTTCTGCGGCTCAATCTCCCTGCCCCCTCCTACCTCACCTCTCTTCTCTCCATCTACAGCCCAGCCCAGACTCTTCGCTCCTCTAATGCTAAACTACTTCCTACACCACAGTCTCATCTATCTCAGCGCCGACCTCTCAACCCACATGCTGCCTCTGGCTTGGAATGTCCTACCTCTTCATATCCGACAGACAATTACTCTTTCCTGCTGCCCTTCAAAGCCTCATTGACTGCACATCTCCTCCAAGAGGTCTTCCCTGACTAAGACCTCCTTAAAATAATGTTGGTATTTGTTAAGCTCTTACTACGTGCAGAGCACTCTTCTGAGCGCTGGGGTAGATACAGGGTAATCGGGTAGTCCCACGTGAGGCTCACAGTCTTCATCCCCATTTTACAGATGAGGGAACTGAGGCACAGAGAAGTGAAGCGACTCGCCCACAGCCACACAGCTGACAAGGGGCAGAGTGGGGATTCGAGCCCATGACCTCTGACTCCCAAGCCCGGGCTCTTTCCACTGAGCCACGCTGCTTCTCTAGCTATCCTTATCTCTTCTCCCACTCCCTTCTGCGTCGCCCTGACTTGCTCCCTTTATCTGTCCCCCTCCCAGCTCCACAGCACTTATACGCGTATCTGGAATTGTATTTCTATTAATGTCTGTCTCCCCCTCTAGACTGTATGCTCACTGTGGGCAGGGAATGTATCTTTTATATTGTCTCTCTTGCACTCTCCCAGCACTTAGTACTGTGTTCTGCATTCAGTAAATATGATTGACTGACTGACTACATCCTGGGAGAATCTGAGGGAGTAGAAGCTATTTGTGTGGGCTTTAATTGGGGGGTGGGGAGGAGGAGATGAGAGAGAGAGTGTGAATTTGTGTGTGTGTGTGTGTGTGTGTATGTGTGTGGTCTTTTATAGAAGGGTCAACAGAATGAGCAGGGGCTTGGGAGTCAGAGGATGTTGGTTCTAATTCCGGATCCACCACTTGTCTGCTGTGTGTCCTTGGGCAAGCCAATTAACTTCTCGGGGCCTCAATTAGCTCATGTATAAAATGGAGAATAGGACTGTGAGCCCCACATGGGACAACCTGATTACCTTGTATCTACCCCAGCGCTTAGAACAGTGCTTGGCACATAGCGCTTAAGAAATGCCATAATAATAATTATTATTATTAGCAGCCGGGTTTACCCCAAGACAGCAGGGCCAGCTGGTGACTTGACTCCACAGCGGGGCTTTTGAGGAACTAATTGAGGGTTGGAAAACTTGCTTCTACTTTGAGATCCTTTTTAATTAAGGTAATTATGCTCCGTCTTCCTGCTTGAGGAGCACAAAGCCCTCTCCAGATGTGATCTCAGTTCCCCTTACAACATCCCTGCGGGGGGAGGCGGAGGCAGGGGCTCTGTAACCCACAATAGAGCAGAGGCAGGCCGAGGTGAAGTGACTTGTCCAGAGTCTGGCGGCGAATGAGCGGCAGGAAGCAGAAAGTGGAGCTCTGATCCCAGTTCACATCACACCCCTCATGCAGGCAGGGAGGGTGGCTAACCCCCTTGGGGCGTGTCTGTCTTGCTTAATAGGACAGTGAAAATGTCACCTCGTTGGCACATCTATTTTCCAACTTGACAACCGGGAGAAGGAGCCACAAGTCTGCCCTTAGGCCTTTCTTTTTTTCAAGGGGTGTGTATGTGTGTGTTTGGGATGGGGGTGGGCTTGCAGGGGACCAGGAGGAGAAATAATATTGAAAGACCAAGGCCTTGAATTTTATTGGGTACATCGGATCTCCGGTTTTATTGGGCAAGAGAAAATGTGGCCCAGAGTTTCAACCCAGCTCGGCTTGTGTGGGAGAGGGTTTTGGTCATATACTTACTCCAAGGAATCGTCCGTGTCAGCAGCTCCTCGATGTGAAGATCTCTGCCCTTCAGCCACCTCTAGGAGCCAGGGGAAGGCCAAATTCAGTCGTATTTACTGAGTGTTTACTGTGTGCAGAGCACTGTATTTAGCGCTTAGGCCAAATCCAACCCCTCCCCTGTGGGCTATTGCCTTTCTGCTTGTCATCTCCACCTACCCCCAAGCCACTGTCTGGGGAATCTTTCCTTCGCTCCCCATGATCCCTTGACTCAGATTCAGTTTACTCTGAGTCAAGTAAACTGTTGACTCAGTTTCCATACCCTTCCCGCAGTCTCACTTGATTCCCTTCATCCAGACACTATAAAACCCTCATTCCCTCTTCTCCCCCTCCCTTCTGTGTCGCCCTGGCACTTGGATTTGCACCCTTTTCTCACCCCACCCTAAGCCCCACATCCCTTATGTACATATCCGTAATTTATTGATATTAACGTCCGTCTCCCTCTCTTAACTTACCATAGTGTTTGGCACATAGTAAGCGCTTAACAAGTGCCATCATTATCTTAACTGTAAACCCGTGGCCTCCCAAGCACTTAATGCGCGGCTCTGCACCTAGTGAGCGCTCAATCAAGCAATCAATCATATTTATTGAGCGCTTCCTAGGTGTAGTAACCGCTCGGTGGAATACAACCCAACGAATACCATTAATAGATTGATCGATCGTCCTCTGGTCCCTTTCCTGTTGGGGTAGTGTCGCTTTAAGAGGGAAATGTCCCTGGACTCACGAGGAGGCTGTGAGAGGCAGCTCCATCCTTAGTACAGAGCTCCAACCGGGGGCTGACCGGTACACTTTAATCCTATAAATAAGTTATTTGTTTCATAAAACATGCAATGACTGGTTTGATTTCTCAATGGATTCATGTAACACCATCTCCTCCTTTAGCTCTGCACACGAGAAATGTCTCCCAGCTCCTCTGCTTCCCTTTGCACGTTTTCCACCCGGAGTCTCCTTTCCTTTTGGATGGCGCCCGCCCGTATCTTTGCATTCGGTCGTTGGCTCCCTGGGGGCAGAGGCCTCTAAGCCTTAACTTTGGTAAAATACCCAGTGGTGCTCAATAAATACAATTGGATTGGTTAGATGAAAGAGGTCTAGTACTTGGCATCTGTCTGTCCCACTTCTCCCCCGCCCCAGGCTTGTGTGTTTTAGGGATTGTTGTTCAGCTGAATGATCATTACAGTGTGTGCCTAAGGTTTATGACTTCTGTACGCAACTACTCCTGGGCGAGCTCACCTCCTCCAGGATAATAATGTTGGTATTTGTTAAGCGCTTACTATGTGCAGAGCACTGTTCTAAGCGCTGGGGTAGACACAGGGGAATCAGGTTGTCCCACGTGGGGCTCACAGTCTTAATCCCCATTTTACAGATGAGGGAACTGAGGCACAGAGAAGTTAAGTGACTTGCCCACAGTCACACAGCTGACAAGTGGCAGAGCTGGGATTAGGCCTTCCCAGACTGAGCCCCCCCTTTCCCTCTGCTCCCCCTCCCACCCTCTGCTCTTCCCCCTTCCCCTCCCCTCAGCGAGGTGCTCATTTGTATATATTATTTATTACCCTATTTTGTTAACGAGGTGTATACCTCCTTGATTCTATTTATCTTGATGATGTTGTCTTTTGTTTTGTTTTGTTCTGTTTCGCTTTGCTGTCTGTCTCCCCCGTTTAGACGATGAGCCCGTCATTGAGCAGGGATCTGTTGCCGAATTGTACATTTCAAGCGCTTAGTACAGTGCTCTGCACATAATAAGCGCTCAATAAATACTATTGAATGAATAATAACTTTAATGAAGCGCCTGCTGTGTGCTAAGGGGAACTGGGGGGGGGGGGGGGTCTTAAGGTGAAATTCCTCGGCCTAACTTTAAAATAAACCTATCCCCAGAGAACGGTATTTACCTAGGTTATCTCTGGTGTGAAAAAGGAACAGTAAATCAAGTTACAAGCACCGGCAGCCCTTGCTGTGATTCCTCCTCCTCATCTTCCCTTCCACTCCCAGAATGTTTGTGTAGGAGCCTGCCAGATGTTGGGCTCCAGGATAGCTTGATGAGTATTTATCAAGTAGGTCAGAGGTTGAGCAGGTAAGACCTTCCCTTGCAGCTGGTTGGCTTGTCCTGGGAAAGTCGTTTGGCTTGAGGAGGCGGATCTCTTGAGCACCTCCGTTCACACCCCATTTCTCTTCTGGAGCCTTATGTCACCCAGTGGAATTCCGGACGGACATGCTTGCTTAGCCTCCCGGACGGTCTGGGGGATGTCAAGCAGTTTGTCTGCCAAGCCCAAGAAGAGAGGAGGGGATCTTGGACCAGAATCACCTGTGGAAGTGGAGACACCGATTTGTGAGTGCAGCTTGCCTCTTAACCTTGGGGATGACACAGTTTGGAGAAGAGAGCTGGGAAAGTGGCCGATGGTCTGGGAGGTGGGGGAAGAGGAATGAGGGGTCTACCTTGAAGCATCTGTGAAGCATCCATAGAAGCTACAGAGGAGCTGTCGGTGGGGAATCGCATCCCTAGAATGGACGTCTCCTATGCCTTAGTTGAAGAAAATGCACTTGGGGCCTGGAAAATGGGAGGGAGAGAGGTACAGCCACAGCAAATGGAACTGTGATTATCTGTAGTCGGGGGTTTTGGATCGGTTCACTTGATCAGGTATTCTGCCCCGTGAGCTGACTTAAGGGAAGAAAGATATTGGAGCCACTGGGTCAAAGGTATTTTGGCGAGGCGGGTGCCTTCTGAGGGAGTGTCGAGATGTGGATTTTAATTGCACCGATTTGTCGGTGGAAAACGAGATGTGGGATCCCAGCCGCCCGGCTCACGGAGGCTGTAAATTAAAGAATAAAGTGTTGATGGCAGAGTATAGTTAGTCATCTCCATTAAGGAGCCAGAGGAGGAGTGGGAGGGCACCGGAGCCTGCAGCGTTGTGACTCACCTTTTGTGTTCATCTGTTCCAGGATGGTTTGGGGGAGCCGAGCTGCTAGGCTAATGTTCCTGCTGTTGTTGTCAGAGCAAAAGTTGTGACTTGCTATCTGTTGTGTAAGCCCGGATCTCCTGAACTTTTATCATGCCAGAGGTTCTGCTGCTCAGGTCAGCTCGCTCCATTCTCAGGACCGTGTAAGGACCGGGGGGCCGGGGCCGATGTTCATCCACTGCTGCTTCGACAGAGAAGTCTGCTGCAGGAAATGCCCAAAAGTCTGCATGGAATAGGCATGAGGGTCCCAGGCCACCTTGCGGTCTTAGTGTTGGCCTCATGATAATAATTGTGGTATTTTGTTAAGCGCTTGCTATGTGCCAGGCACTGTACCAAGTGCTGGGGCGGAGACGAGCAAATCAGGTTGGACACAGTCTCCGTCTCACGGGGAGCTCACAGTCTCAATCCCCATTTTAAAGATGAGGTAACTGAGGCACAGAGAAGTGAAGTGACTTGCCCAAGATCACACAGCAGTCAAGTGGTGGAACTGGGATTCCGAATGATCAGGGCTGTAGCCTTTTCCCTCCCCACCCCATCCCTCTGCCACCACCTCGGGCTGTTTTGGTTTTCCCCCGTCTCACCCCCAAAACCCACGATGGACAGAAATTCCACCAGGCCCCCCCAGCCAAGGCTGACAGCCAATCATTTGTTGGCTTGTCACTACTCCCCCGAGGCGCGTTACCCTGGTTTGGTAGTTAGCACCTGTGCAAGACCCGCTCATTAGGTAGAGAAGCAGCGTGGCTACGTGGAAAGAGCCCGGGCTGGGGCATCAGAGGTCAGGGGTTTGAATCTCTGCTCCACCCCTTGTCAACTGTAGGACTGTGGGCAAGTCACTTCACTTGTCTGGGCCTCAGTTCCCTCATCTGTAAAATGGGGATTGATTGTGAGCCTCACTTGGGACAACCTGATTACCCTGTATCTCCCCCAGCGCTTAGAACAGTGAAATACCAACATTATTATTATTAGTTTAGAGGCAGGGCAGGGAAAAACGGAATATCCCACCACCATGATCCCGCTCGAACAATTCAGGTCACATGGTCCGCTGGTGTGTGGCGCTGTACAGGGACTAGTTGGATTTTCCAGAGTGTGAAGGAGGTGTGGGCCCAGTCCTTAAATATTCTCCAGCCTCCAGGCCTCACGTTCCCATAGTTAGTGAACAGGGTGGTAGTCTCTCTGTGGGACTTTAGGTATTTCCCCCCAGGAGGAAGGTTGGGTGACACAGCTCACCGGGGACCGTGGTTCACTTGAAATTGTTTATTAACTTGGGCCCTGAAGCCACGGATCTGAAATGTATAGGTGCAGGCAGATGATTTTTCAGAAGAGCAGGAGCAATATAATATGCATTTGGTGTCAGCATTCGATCAGTGTATTTATGGAGCACTTACTGTGTGAAGAGCATTGTACTAAAACCTTGGGAGAGTACAGTATAACAGAATTGGCAGATATGTTCCCTGCTCAGAAGGAGCTTTTACATCTATGGGCCTGGCAGGGTAAAGGAGCCTCTCAGTAAGAGGGAGAAATGTGAGAGAGTGCTATGAGACCAAAACAGTTGTTGTCTATTTGAGATCCTCTCTAGTCTGTAAGATTGTCGAGGGCAGGGAAACTACCAATTCCATTGTATTTTTTGTAAAGGTATTTGTTAGGCACTCACTACATACCATACCATAATTATTATATGCCAGGCACTGTACTAAGCGCTGGGTTAGATGGAAGCTAATCAGGTTGGACAGAGTCCGTGTTCCCACATGGGGCTGGCAGTCTTAATCCCCATTTTCCAGACGAGGTAACTGAGACACAGACAAATTGAGTGATTTGCCCAAGATCACACAGCAGATAAGTTCTGGCGCTGGCATTAGAGCCCAGGTCCTTCTGACTCCCAGGCCTGTGCTCTATCCACTAGGCCACACTGCTCCTCAATCCTTGTATCGCAGGGTGTATTGGGTTGTGTTTGTACGGTACCCTCCCAAGCACTTAGTTCGGTGTTTTGCCCACAATAAGGACTCAATAAATACCATTGATCAAGTAAGTGCTCCGCTACCCATAGCAATTTGACCATTTCCATCCCTGTCTTTACCATTATCACTAGCGGGAAGGATGAATCAATCCATGATATTTCTTGAGCACTTACTGTATGCAGAGCACTGTACTGAGAACTTGGGAAAGTATGATTTAAGAGTTGGTAGACATATTCCATGGTCACGGGGAGCTGCTCTGCCTTTATGAACCAAATGTTATTTCTGGCCGCGTGGCGTAGTGGAAAGAGCCCAGGCTTGAAGTCAGAGGTCGTGGGTTCTAATCCCCGCTCTGCCACTTATCAGCTGTGTGATTCTGGACAAGTCACTTGACTTCTCTGTGCCTCAGTTACCTCATCTGTAAAATAGGGATTACAACTGTGAGCTCCAGGTGGGACAACCTGATTACCTTGTATCTACCCCAGTGCTTAGAACATAGTAAGCACTTAACAAATACCATTATTATTATTATTATTATTAGAGGGAGAGAGATGCATTTGTAAAGGAAGGGAATCCTCCTCTTGCCGCATCCAACAGCTCTTCAGGAATGCTGGATCTGAAATTTCACTAGGGTGACCGAATTATAAACCGAAAAGAAAACACACGTGATAGCCTTTGCTATTTGCCTAGTACCTATGTTATTTGTTGTTTGCTATAAGCAATTTCCAAGCAGGAAATTAGGGCTTAGATATTTGGACCCGCCCCTAAACAGGAAAAAAAAATTATGGCCTGAAAAACTAGTCACATCTTTTTATGGGCAATGTTTTTAAAAATAAACTCCTCCTGAATGTAATTAGGGCTGTCGTCAATTATACTGAACTGTTTTCTTAGGTATTTTATGTTAGATGATAAGCCTGCAGTTTCCAGTGTAATTTATTTCCATTTAGCTCGATCTTTCCCTGAATTTGGGATCTTTGTGTCAGCTGTCTTAGCCGCAGCTCCATCTAGTCAACTTTAAGAAAAAAAAAAACCTTGTAGGAAATTTGGAAGGGAGTGTCTATCTGATAACTTTTATGAGACATGAAGAACGTAATCCACAGGGTACAGTTCCCATGAGATAATCATCAATTTTGGTCAGGAGACCTTGCAATTCTCAGTAACCAATACAATCCAACAGCTACCTTACCTTCGCAGTGAGGTTTCCTGCCTCTTCAATCATACTGACCCCAGAGAAGATAATCCACGTAATCTGTATGGATACAGGAACTCTGGAACCCTTTTCCCTAGGAGCGAGGGCCGGGGCTGCCGGTGGAGGGTCTCAGAACAGCTGAAGACGGCACCTTGGGGGAGAAGGGTCCCCCGTTCGACATCTGCCCGGAGACCTGTCCACCAAGGAGTGTAGCTCCTGGAGTCCCCATCTTCAAGCTGTTAAGTTCCTGACTTCTACCACTTTGAAATTAATCTTAGGTTCTTGAAAAGACTTCTCCCAGGTGGAAGTGTGCATGTTCGAAAACTTAGTTTGCATCAACTGCAGCTGCAAGGAGTAAAACAGAAGGTACAGAGAAGGTAACTCCGCTCTGGTTATTCCTTTTTGCTTCAAACTGCCTCTAAAAGAGGGGAATCCGAATAGCTTGGATTTCTCCCGAGAGCCCTCTCCCCTATTCCTTTCTGATTTCTTTGATCTCTCTCTGTCTCCACTGACCACAAGGGAGTCTGCCCTCTCCCCTATTCCTTTCTGGTTTCTTTGATGTCTCTATGTCTCCACTGACCCCAAGGGAATCTGATCTTGCCTGGTTGAACAATCAATCAGGGGTATTTATTGAGCCCCTACTGGGTGTAGAGCACTGTACTAAGCACGAAGGTGAAGAGTACTTTAGAGTTGGAAGACACGATCCCTGCCTTCAAAGAGCTTCCACTGGATCGGGAGACAAATGTGGGTGATTCTTCTTCACCTAAAATGCTTTGGTACTGATGGCAGCCATTCACTCTGCCTAAAGATTTGAGGTCCTGTTTTTTGCATTGTTTTGTGGGAAATAAAGAAAAAAAATACACCCTTTAAAAGAAAATCTTCAGGTGTGAGATGATTGTAAAGATCAGAAAAGGGCAAGTTTTTAAGTGCCTAAGTACATAAATAGAAAGTGATTGAGTCAGACCACCCAGCCCAGGGTTTGGTTTGTGGTAGCCATGATGGGATGCTTGAAGGAATGGTGGCTTCCTCACTATCTGTCCTCCTGGTTAGGTAATGCACCATCTAACGTCCTTAACTTTTTCCTCTCCATCCCGAAATTCCCTCTAAAAATTCAGTATGAACCACTTGCCCATGAATTTATCCAAGCCCTTCTTGAACTTACTCATATATTTTTTTAATCCTGTGCAACAATCCGTAATGATTGCTTTTAGACATATTTGGAATCTGTGATGTATGGTTTAGCACCCACGTGTAGCTTATTTAAAATCCCTCTGGCATTGTAATGGGGTGCTTTGATGCTTATAAAGGAGTTGATCAACAATTATTACTAATTTCTGGACCGCCAGAGGAGGGGATGGGGGAGAAGAGGAACACCAAGGTGGTGAGATAGGGGTGGGGTTGGAAGTGGCCGAGGCCCGTCAAGGGGGTCGTTTACCAGCTGAGCTTTGGCTCCTCCCCTTGGAGTCCACTCCATCATCCACAGGGGCCATGCTGAAAAGAGACACGCCTTGATTCGCTGTCCTGGCTGTTGTGCAAAGGCAGGAATGATTGGGGTTTGGGAGATGGGCGAGGCTCTTCCTCAGCCTGCATTGGGTTGTTTATGAAACGCTTAGAACAGTGCTCTGCACACAGTCAACGCATAATAAATACGATTGACTCAATCTGGACAATTTCTGGGGTTGGGTTATGTTCATTTTCTATAACACAGATGATTGGGAATTAAGAATAGTAGATTTCAAATGCCAAGACAACGAGTTTCTTCTGGGGAGTTCTCTGAAGGAGCAAAGAGTCAGGTTTTTCCCCCAGCTCTCTCATTACTGACCTGATTTCTTTAAATCATTTAGAAGGACTTAAAAGAGGATGGGGTTAAATGTGGGGCTTGTGGTTCCCTTATCAGGGGCCCGTTGTGTAAATGCAAAGGCTTTTCTTTAGTTCAAAAGAGCTGGGTCATTCTGCAGCAGTGGCAGAGGCCGCCACACCCCCTCCCAGCTGCTGGATGCTGATCCCACTCCCCTAGTCCTTGTTGTTCCAATCAATCAATCAATCGCATTTATTGAGCACTTACTGTAGGCAGAGCACTTGGGAGAGTACAGTATAACAGAGTTGAAAGACCTGTTCCCTGCCCACGATGAGTTTACAGTCTAGAGGGTGGTTCCTTCCAGAATTTCTTCTCTTGATTCATCCACTTGCCACGAAGCACAACGGTGAATTCTGGGCAAATTCCATTCATTTTAGTCTTTGGTTTACTCTGGGATAACTACTGGTGATGGGTCTCCTTTTTTTTTTTAAATGTTAATTGCTTACCATGTGTCAGTGTGGCTATTAATATTATTAATCATATTTATTGAGCACTTACTGTATGCACGCACTGTACTAAGTGCTGGGGAGAGTACAATATAACATCAGACACGTTGCCTGCCCTCGATGAGCTCACACTCTAGAGGGGAAGGCGCACATTAATATAAATAGATAAATTACATATGTATATAAAGATATATGCAGATATGTGCTAAGTGCTGGGGCGGATACAAGCTAATCCGATCAGACCCAGTCCCTGACCCACGTGGAGCTCACAGTCCGAGTGTATCGTGCTCATTTGAAAGGTTGATTTAGCAGCTGCCTTCCTGAGGAGCAGACGGCCGGCTCACGTGCCTGTTTGAATCCCGGATGCTGCGTATTTTAAAGTTTGCACTTTTTCTTTTTTTGCCAGTGGCCCGCGTAAGGAGCAGCACATTTCCAAAGAGTCCCTAAACCATGCTCTGGAAAACCTGTACGTCGAGAAGGCAAAAAGTGAAGATGAAATATCCCCAGGTAAGCAAGCGGAGCTAGCAATCGGGTTGGAAACCGGGGGGCAGAGAGGATCCAACTTGCAGCATTGACGGCTGCTTAGGAAGAAGGGTTCGTTTGCTGTGGCCGTAGGAGCCGGAGGGGTTTTTCATAATGATAATAAGTATGGTATTTGTTAAATGTTTACTATGAGACAGGCACTGTGCTAAGCACTGGGGTAGATACGAGCAAATCAGGTTGGACACAGTCGCTGTCCCATGTGGAGCTCACAGTTTCAATCCCCATTTTACAGAGAGGTAACTCGAGTCCCAGAAAAGTAAAGTCTCTAATTAATCCAGCCAGGGGCCAGAGAATCCAGTAGCAGACTTAACAAATTAGCTTCTTCATGGCCACTCCTCCGACCCTTGAGGCCTCATCTTCCAGCAGCCCAGGGCATCTGTTTCCGCTCCGGCCTCCTCAAGGGAGACTGGTGAATTTGGGACAGGGGCAGCTTGAGCTCAGCAGCTGGGAAATGTGGTCCCCCTCAGCTGGTAACAACGGTCTGGAGCGGGTTGGACAAATTTTGCCGCTCTAGGCCGTGGCCCAGTTGGGCTGCAGAGAAATCTGCCACCGGGAAAGAGGAGGAAGAATCAAAAGGAGATGAGTGTAACTAAAAGAGATGTGATCGTTCAGAAAGGCTGGGCTGTGTCCTCTGCAGGTCTAGTGGCTGGGCCTGGTGAGTGTCAAGAGCATTTTCAGGCCCAGGAACTTGGGCTACCGAGGCAGAACCTGGTCAAGCTTGTAATAATAATTAGTAATAAGGTATTTGTTAAGGGTTCACTTTGTGCCAGGCACTGAACTAAGCGCTGGGGTGGATACAAGCAAATCGGGTTGGACACAATGCCTGTCTCACACAGGGCTCACAGTCTCACGCCCCATTTTAGAAGCAGCCTGGCATAGTGAAAAGAGCCCGGGCTTGGGAGTCAGAGGTGGTGGGTTCTAATACCGGCTCCGCCTCTTGTCAGCTCTGTGACTCTGGGCAAGTCACTTGATTTCTCTGTGCCTCAGCTCCCTCATCGGTAAATTGGGGATGAAGACTGTGAGCCCCACGTGGGACAACCTCATTAACTTGTATCTACCCCAGCGCTTAGAACAGTGCTCGGCACATAGTAAGCGCTTACCAAATGCCATTATTAATTAATGAAGTAACCGAAGCACAGGAAAGTGAAGTCACACAGCAGACAAGTGGCAGAGCCGGGATTAGAACCCATGACCTTCTGATTCCCAGTTAGAACAGTGCTTGGCACATAGTAAGGGCTTAACAAATACCATTATTATTATGATGATTACCATCCCAAGCCCATGCTCTAGCCACTCCACCGTGCTGCTTCTAAGCTCCATCAGAGCAGGGACCATGATGTCTTCCTTTGCAATCCCCTCAGCTCCTAGGCTGGGATTCTGCTCCCAGGAAGCACTCAGTAAATTCTGCTGACTGACATGGGAGAAGCCCAAGGATCCCAAAGATACCCCTCCAGACTCTGCTGCCTGTGTAGCAAATGGGGAGAGGGAGCGTCCCACGCTATTGACTAATGTTCAAGCCAATCAGAGAGGAAAAGAGCTGAGCCGAGTCTGCCCTATTTGGGTTAAGATTGTTTCCTTATGGTATTTAAGCGCTTACTCTGTACCAGGCACTGTTCTAAGCCCTGGGGTAGATACAAGTTTTAATCAAGTTGGACACAATCTGTCCCACATGGGGCTCACATTTTGTAGCTGAGGTAACTGAGGCGTAGAGAAGTGAAATGACATGCACAAGGTCACACAGCAGACAAGTAGCAGAGCCAGGAATAGGACTCACACAGCAGACAAGTAGCAGAGCCAGGAATAGGACCCAAGCCTTTCTGACTCCCAGGCCTGTGCTCTGTCCTAAGGAAGCCCACAAGGAGCTGTAAAATGGGCATGAAATTCCTGTTCTCCTTCCCCATTAGACTGGGAGCCCCACTTAGGACAAGGACTGTGTCTAACCTGATTATCTTGCATCTCCCCAGTGTTTGGCACGTAGTAAGTGCTTAAATACCACAGTTATCAAATTCTTCCCTCCCCCACTCCTCTCCAATTCTCCCTTCTTTGCCACTTCATCAGACGTATTCACTCACTTTCTCTCTCGCCCCCCACCCGGCCACACACTTAAACCTTCCATTTCCTTTGTGCCAAATTGGGTGAAGACCCAGTAATCAGAGGTAGAACAGTGAGCCGGCTTTCAGAAAGGGGACTGAGGGTCAGTTACAGAGATCTGTCAAACCTACAGCCAGGCAATTTTCTACCAAATCATGGGTCATTATTACCACCTGCAGAGCTCTCTAACACCACCCAAAGGAGAACAAAGCTGTCTTTAACCCGGTAACTGTAAATCAGAGTCTGGTTCCTGTTTGGGTGTGAACTACTTAATACTGGGAGGCAGTGAAATTATTGGAACGCTCTTCTTAACAATCCTGATTGTAGCCAAGTAATTGGTAGGTGTTTCTCTGGGCCTTTCTCTGAGAGTAGAGTCAAGGTGCCTCTCTCTAGGTTATGTGCCTAAGATCGATAGATTGATATGACAGTTGACCTACTTCCCACACCCTCAGTTCAAGTCCAAATGCTGGGTTCGGATAAATCCTTCAGTTATACCGAGAAGGGTTAACTGATGAACAGGCATTGAGGTTACTCTCTGAGCTTGGAGGGAAGGCAGAATCAATCCATCAATCAATAGCATTTATTGGGTGCTTGCTGGGTGCAGGGCACTGTCCTTAGTGCTTGAGAGAGCACAGGACAACAGAGTTGGTAGACGTGATCCCTGCTAATAATACTAATTGCTAGGGTAGATACAAGGTAATCAGGTTGGACACTGTCCCTGTCCCACAGTCTTAATCCCCATTTTACAGATGAGGTAACTGATGCACAGAGACATAAAGGGACTTGCCCAAGGTCACACAGCGGACAAGTGGCAGATCCGGAATTGGACCCCAGGTGTTTTAGACTCCCAGGCCTGTGCTTTTTCCACTAGGTCATGCTGCTTCCCAAAGGAAGCCCACAAGGATATACAGGGGGAGGCAGGTATTAAAATACATTACAGTTATTAGAGAACAAGGATATGTATATAAGTGCTGTGGGGCTCGGGTGGGTATCAAAGTGATTAAGGGGTAATAACAATAATGATGATGATATTAAGCGCTTACTACGTGCCAAGCACTGTTCTAAGTGCTGGGGTAGATGCAAGGTAATCAAGGTATCCCATGTAGGGCTCAGTCTTAATCCCCATTTTACAGATGAGGTAACTGAGGCACAGAGAAGTTAAGTGTCCTGCCCAAGGTCACACAGCAGACAAGCGGCAGAGCCGGGATTAGAAGCCACGTGCTCTGACTCCCAAGCCCGGGCTCTGTCCACTAGTGCATTGGCGACAAGGAGGTGGGAGGGAAGGGAAGATGGGAGTTTAGTCAGGGAAAGACAATTATTTTCTCCTGCTATGAGTCCACATTTCTTCCCTGTTGCAGACCAGACACTTCTGTCTCTGTTTCCGTTGTACTGCAGAGGCGCTTCTATAGGACTGGCGAAAGGGTCTTCAGGGTTGTTCTACCAATCAATCAGTGACACTTACTGAGCACCTCCTTACTGCTAGGCAATGTACTAAGCACTGGGGAGAGTACAATGGTTGTAAAACTTATCTCCTGCTCTCAAAGCATTTAATCGATCAGTGATATTTATATTATATATATATAGTATATATATTACATATAGAGAGTATATTTTGTGCAGTGCAGAGCACTGTACTAAGCCAAGACTGTACAAAGCACTTGGGAGAGAACAATACAAGAGAATTAGCAGTCGGTTTTCCTGTCGGTAACGAGCTTATTGTCTAATGAGGGGGATGGAACTATTTCAGGAGAACACGGAGCTGGAATGTTGGCTCTTTCTCGGTCTCTCTTTCTGTCTCTGTCTCTCCGCCGCCCTCTCGGTGGCCGACTGTTCCCTCCAGGTTTAGCGGGCCGCAGGTGGGCATTCCGGGGCCCAGTGGCAGGGTCATCCCAGGGGCGCTTGGCTCGCTCCCTGGTTCCCAAGAAACCCGGAGCAGCTCCTGGGCTATTCCCCGACACCGGGTTCCAAGATGACCAAATGGCCTGGCTCCCCAGGACACTCCACGCAGCGTCAGCCACAGAAAAGCCATTATAGCCCCGCACAAAGACGGCTTTTGTGGGCGAGAAAGGCGCAGGCTCAGGAGATGGATTTCCTTTCTGTCGCTTTCCAAGGAGAGCAGGAACTGAAAATAGATATCTCCCGTTAGTGACGGGCACGCAAACCCTAAGAGAGAGAAGGTGGCTTGGGGACGAGGGGCAGAGACAGCTGCCGTGGGGTAACCGCAACCTAATTGCTCCATCTCCCTCTCCAACACAGAGGATGGGGCCTCCTAGAGCTCTCGCCAGCCCAGGGGTCTTTTTTTTTAAAGATATTAAGTGCCTACTATGTGCCAGGCACTGTACTAAGCACTGGGATAGATACAAGATCATCAGGTTGGACATAATCCCTGTCCCACTGAGGCCTCACCTTCTTAATCCTCGTTTTACAAATGCGGTCACTGAGGCACGGAGAAGTTAAGTGACTTACCCAGAGTCACACAGTAGACAAGGGGCAGAGACAGGATTAGAACCGAGGTCCCCCGACTCCCAGGTCTGTGCTTTTTCCACTAGGTCCCACTGCTGCTCTAATTGTGATTTTTGCTAAGCTCTTGCCGTGTGTCATGCATCGTAATAAGCGCCGGAGTAGATGCAAGACAATCAGGTCCCTCGTGGGGCTCGAAAATTAAGTAGGAGGGAGAACAGCGGTTGAATCCCCATTT
The DNA here is from genome assembly GCF_004115215.2 of Ornithorhynchus anatinus. NCBI lineage: Eukaryota > Metazoa > Chordata > Mammalia > Monotremata > Ornithorhynchidae > Ornithorhynchus > Ornithorhynchus anatinus. Next base: position 10,508,562 of record NC_041732.1, on the reverse strand, counting down.
TAAAGATGAGGGAGCTGAGGCCCGGAGATGTTAAGTGACCTGCCCAAGCTTGCCCAGCAGTCAAGTGGTGGAGTCGGGATTAGAACCCAGGTCCTCTGGCTCCCAAGCCTAGGCACTAGCCCTTGGGCTAAGCTGCTTCGTCGGCTCCCTAGCCCCCCGGTGAGGAGGCCCACAGTAATTGCGGTATTTCTTAAGCACTTAAAAGCATAATAATTTGGGGTTCAGGCTCTAGGCTGTAAGATCCTCGAGGGCAGGAGACATGTCTACTACCTCCAATCGTATTGTAGTCTCCCAGGGGCTCTGCACATAGGTCATTCAATAGTATTTATTGAGAGCTTACTACGTGCAGAGCACCGTACTAAGCGCTTGGAACGTACAAATCGGTAACAGATAGAGACAGTCCCTGCCCTTTGCCGGGCTTACGGTCTAATCGGGGGAGACGGACAGACGAGAACAATGGCAATAAATAGAATCGAGGGGAAGAGCATCTCATTAAAACGGTAGCAGATAAATAGAATCAGGGTGATGTACATCTCATTAACAAAATAAATAGGGTGATGAAGATATATACAGTCGAGCGGACGGGGACAGTGCTGAGGGGATGGGATGGGAGAGGGGGAGGAGAAGAGGGAAAGGGGGGAGAAGAGGGTTTAGCTGCCGGGGGGGGGGGGGGGGTGGTAGAAGGAGCAGAGGGTAAAGGGGAGCTCAGTCTGGGAAGGCCTCTTGGAGGAGTGTGCGCTAAATAAATACCATCAATAATGAGGATGGAAGTGGTGGAGGTGAAGACGGGCCCTGAGATTACCCGTAATGTGTGTGTTGAGAAGCAGTGTGGCTCAGTGGAAAGAGCCTGGGCTTGGGAGTCTGAGGTCATGGGTTTGAGCGTGGCTCAGTGGAAAGGGCACGGGCTTTGGAGTCAGGGCTCATGAGTTCGAATCCCAGCTCTGCCACTTGTCGGCTGTGTGACTGTGGGCAAGTCACTTAACTTCTCTGTGCCTCAGTTCCCTCATCTGTAAAATGGGGATTAAGACTGTGAGCCCCACGTGGGACAACCTGATTCCCCTATGTCTACCCCAGCGCTTAGAACAGTGCTCGGCACATAGTAAGCGCTTAACAAATACCAACATTATTATTATTATTATTATCCAGGCTCCGCCACTTGTCAGTTGTGTGACTGTGGGCAAGTCACTTCACTTCTCTGTGCCTCAGTTACCTCAGCTGTAAAATGGAGATTAATAAAAACCGTGAGCCCCACGTGGGTCAACCTGATCATCCTGTATCTACCCCAGCGCTTAGAACAGTGCTCTGCACATAGTAAGCGCTTAACAAATACCAACATTATTATTATGTGTCCAATCCCCAGAGTTGAGACTTTGGAAGGATTTTGCATAATTAGGATTGCCTAATAAAGGCACTATTAGCAGCCTGGTGTTGGGTGTAAGGATAGGGAAAGATAGTAGACATCCCTGCCCTGCCTCGTCCTATAGACTGGAAGCTCTCTGTGGGCAGAGAATGTGTCTGTTTATTGTTACATTGTGCTCTCTCTAGCACTTAATCTGGTGCTGTGCACACAGTAAGCGCTCAGTAAATATGACGGACAGACCGACTTTCCGAACAGACCCAATATTGGGTGAACCCAGCTGGAAAGAGAATCGAGCAAGCCCGTGTGGTCTCCGACCTCCTTGGGGAGTTGGCTGGTTGTGATGGGAGGTTGTGATGGGGAAGTGGCGTGGCATAATGGATAGAGTCCGGATCTGGGAGTCAGAAGGTCATGGGTTCTGATCCCGGCTCTGCCACTTGTCTGCCGTGGCCCTGGGCAAGACGCTTCACTTCTCTGTGCCTCAGTTCCCTCGTCGGTAAAATGGGGATTAAGACCGTGAGGCCCGTATGGGTCAGGGACTGTGTCCAACCCGATTTGCTCGTATCCACCCCAGTGCTTAGTACGGTGCGCGGCACATAGTAAACGTTTAACAAATACCACGGTTACTATTGTTATTAGGATGTAGGGAGAGGGAGCTGTTGAAATATTCTTAATTCAGCACCATGTGGGACCTGATTATGTTGTATCTACTCCAGTGCTTAGAGAAACAGCGTGGCTCAGTGGAAGGAGCCCGGGCTTGGGAGTCAGAGGTCATGGGTTCTAATCCCGGCTCCGCCATCTGTCAGCTGTGACTTTGGGCAGTCACTTAACTTCTCAGTGCCTCAGTTACCTCATCTGTAAAATGGGGATTAAGACTATGAGCCTCACGTGGGACAACCTGATTACCCTGTATCTACCCCAGCGCTTAGAACAGTGCTCTGCACCTAGTAAGCGCTTAACAAATACCAACATTATTATTATTATTAGGAGGTAGGGAGAGGGAGCTGTTGAAATAGTCTTAGATTCAACCCCTTGTGAGACCTGATTATTTTGTATCTACTCCAGTGCTTAGTACAATCCCTGGCACATAGTAAGTGCTTAACAAGCACCTTTAAAAATATATATATATATATTTGAGACAGGACTCTTAAACAGATTCAGTTCTGCCATATCATGTGCGGCATTTTGGCTAGAATGCTGCTAGGGAATTAGGAAGCGTTCTTCTGACAATGTGAGCGCGAGGAACCAACTCTTCATATGCTACTCTCCCAAGCTCTTAGAACGGTGCTCTGCACACAAGTAAGAGCTCAATAAATACCACTGATCGATGAGCCTGTTTAGGCTCGAGGTGTTTTTTGAAGAAATGGTGTGCGTGCATAGTGTCGGAACGAGAGAGACTAGCACGTGAGAGGTTTCTCCTGCTTTCTAGGAGAACTGGTGGTGCTGGGATCCATATCCTGAGGATCCAGGATGAATGCAGAAAACCTTGAACCAGCAGCAGCCACAGAGTTCTTCCCAGGGGCTTAGTATAATACACTGTCTACAGTAGCTACTCAATAAATACCCTTCTTATTACCTCAGAGAAATCGATCCATCACTGTGTTTATTGAGTGCTTACTCTGTGCCGAGCGTCGTGCTAAGCACTTGGAAGAATACAGTGCGATAGGGTTGGTAGACGTGATCTCGGCCTTCAGAGAGCTTATAGTTTAGAGGGGGAGAGAAATTATAATAATAATAATGTTGGTATTTGTTAAGCACTTACTATGTGCAGAGCACTGTTCTAAGCGCTGGGGTAGACACAGGGGAATCAGGTTGTCCCACGTGGGGCTCACAGTCTTCATCCCCATTTTACAGATGAGGTAACTGAGGCCCAGAGAAGTTAAGTGACTTGCCCACAGTCACACAGCTGATAACGGATATGTGCATAAATGCCATGGTGCTGAGGAAGGGGTGAATATTAAGTGCTTTAAAGGGTACAGAAAGAAAGGAAAAACCTTTTCACCCAGAGGATGACTCCAGGGAATGTGGGAGGGGAACATGTCTACCAACTCTGTTAGATTGCCCTCTCCCAAGCGCTTAGGACAGTGCTCTTCACAACAGTAAGTGCTCAGTAAATACGATCGATCGAACAGTTGTGCAGGCCAAAAGATCGATAGGCTCAAGGAGAATTTAGATAAATTTGTGGAGGAGAGATCCACTAGAGAAAAAAGTTAAGCATTCTAGGTAGAGATCATTACCAGAAAATCCTGGTGTGAGCACTTGAGAGTTGAGGAGGGGAGAGGTAAGTGTGCACGTAAAGGAAGATGTTCTACTTCGGAGTTATTGTTGTACTCTCCCAAGAGCTTAGTACAGTTCTTTGCACATAGTAAGCGCTCAATAAATACCACCGAATGAATGAATGAACGGCATGCTTTGCTAACTGACTCCGAGTAACTCTTTCCCTGCTTCCAACAAGTAATAATAATGTTGGTATTTGTTAAGCGCTTACTATGTGCAGAGCACTGTTCTAAGCACTGGGGGAGATACAAGGTAAACAGGTCGTCCCACGTGAGGCTCACAGTTAATCCCCATTTTCCAGATGAGGTAACTGAGGCACCGAGAAGTTAAGTGACTCGCCCACAGTCACACAGCTGTCAAGTGGCAGAGCTTGCATTCGAACCCATGACCTCTGACTCCAAAGCCCGTGCTCTTTCCACTGAGCCACGCTGCTTCTCTAAGGAAACCTTCAGAACCAGAGGGGGTCCAGAACGGTCCACAAGGACACCGACCCCCCCCCCCCCCGGGCCTTTTTTTAATGACCTTCTGGCCCATTCTGGCTTTGAGTGTTAGGCAAGACATCCCCAATCAAGAAGCTGGATGTCGAAGAGAGCGACCGTCATCCCAGCGTTCCTTCAAGTATTTAATTGGAGTCACTATCGGAGACAGAAGATCAGGTCTGAATGGCTATCGTTCTGCCTCGGGTGGCATGGCTTCTGTTTGGTTATTGCAAGCTGGTGAGGCACAGGTAAAGATCATGTAGTGGCTGGAAATATTGGGAGCTGGCCCTGGACGGTGGCACACAGGAGCCGAGCTCATCCGTCAGTCACCGTCCCTGCCCACAATGAGTTTAGAGGGGGAGACAGACTGGGTGTGAATTGAGCCTGAACTAGAATCATTCCGTCGTATTTACTGAGAGCTCACTGTGTGCAAAACACTGTCCTAAGCTGTCACCCCCAAATGCTCCGTGGATTGCCGAGGGTCGTGATGGAGGTGCCCCGTTGCCCCATAGGTGGCTGATAGTCCTTAGACAAGTGAGGCCCATGTGTGACTGGCTGGGTCTGACCCGATTGTCTTGTGCCCACCTGAGAGCTCGGTTCAGTGCTTGGCATATAGCACGTAGCAAATACCTCAATCATTATTATGGTCCAGGTTTCCAGTTGCCCCATAGGTTGCTGAGGGTACTTAGATCGTGAACCCCGTGTGTGACAGGGGCCGGGTCTGCCCCGATTACCTTGTGGCTACTTCAGAGCTTAGTACAGTCCTTGGCTCGTAGCACTTAGCAAGTACCGCAGTTATTATTATGGTCCAGGTGCCCGGTTGCCCCACGGGTTTCTGAGGGTCAAAGATTTTCGGAGAGTCATGGCCTCGGCTGAGGGCTGTGGTCCAAGTGTCCAGTGGGTTGTTGAGGGTTAGGGCCCCGTGAGTTACCGAAGGTCAGAGGCCAGGTGCTCAATTACCTCACAGATGGGGTTTTTCATGGTATTTAAGACTGTAATAATGTTGGTATTTGTTAAGCGCTTACTATGTGCAGAGCACTGTTCTAAGCGCTGGGGTAGATACAGGGTAATCAGCTTGTCCCACGTGAGGCTCACGGTTAATCCCCATTTTCCAGATGAGGTCACTGAGGCACAGAGAAGTGAAGTGACTTGCCCACAGGCACACAGCTGACAAGTGGCAGAGCCGGGATTCAAACCCATGACCTCGGACTCCCATGCCCGGGATCTTTCCACTGAGCCACGCGGCTTCTCCTACTAAGCACTGGGGTAGATACGAGTTAATCGGGTTGGAGGAGGTCCGTGTTCCACATGGGGCACACAAGTCTTATCCCCCTTTTACTGATTCTATTTATTGCTCTTGTTTTTGTCTGTCCGTCGCCCCCGATTAGACTGTAAGCCCGTCAATGGGCAGGGATCGTCTCTATCTGTTCCCAAATTGTACATTCCAAGCACTTAGTACAGTGCTCTGCACATGGTAAGCGCTCAATACATACTATTGAATGAATGAATGAACTGAGGCCCGGAGACGTGGACTGACTTGCGCAAGGCCTCACTGCAGACACGTAGCAGAGTTGTGATTAGAACTCGGGTCCTTCCGATTCCCATGATCTGGTCACTAAGGCACGCTGCTTCTTGAAGGTTCCTGAGAGTCATATGCTGCTGAGGGTCATGGGCGGCTGAGGGTCGTGATCTCTCTCGTATTCTCAGCCCCTTCTGGTTTAACCTTGTTTGACTCTTCACCTACCCTACCCAGCTTTTCTGTTGCAAACTCCCCTCATGCCCTTGTTTTCAACCTCCATCTGTGATCTGATTTGAGTTTAACGCGCCCCGTAAAGGGTTTAGACCATTACCTTGAGGGGACGGCCTTGTCTGTGGCAGTTCTCTCGATTCAGAGTCTCTTCTCCGAATACGCTGTGGCCCTTGAAGAACAGGATTTTCTCTCCACGGAGACGAGTTCGGTTCCCTTCCCTTCTCTGTGAGGCCGGGAGGCAGATCCAGGGACTTGGCAGTCTGGTACTTGGCTAAAGTCACAGAATTCACTCTGGGAAGGAACCTGGCCTAATAATAATAATGTTGATATTTGTTAAGCGCTTCCTATGTGCAGAGCACTGTTCTAAGCGCTGGAGTATACAGGGTAATCGGGTTGTCTCACGTGAGGCTCACAGTCTTCATCCCCATTTTACGTGAGTTAACTGAGCACAGAGAAATTAAGTGACTTGCCTGCAGTCACACAGCTGATAAGTGGCAGAGCCGGGATTCGAACCCATGACCTCGGACTCCCAAGCCCGGGCTCTTTCCACTGAGCCACGCCGCTTCTCCTCTAGTGTAGAGGGCACAGTTCTGATCCCCTCTCTGCCACTGGCCTGCTGTCTACTTCAGGCAAATCACTTAATCTTTCAACGGCTCAGTTTCCCTCTGCTATAAAATAGGAACCCAGGACCACATCCAATCTCATTTTCTTGTTTCTAGCCCAGCGCGTGGGCTAGAAGAGTAAGCACTTCATAAATACCCTCGTTATTATTATCATTAAAATCAGGGTTTCCATCAAGCTCTCTGCAGCTGGGGCTGCTGGAATCCATCTGGGCCTGAGATGAAGACGCGGGAGAGCCTAGAAGAGGATTCAAACTCCTGCCCTTCTCGCACCTGGCCCTGACTGTGATCCTCTGGGCTGAGCGGGAGAGACCAGGAACCGTCCCTCCTTCTTTCCTCTTTATTATCAAGCGAAGGCAAGCAGGTCCTGTATTCTTGACTTCCTGCTCTCCGTCGTGTTCCCAATTTATGGGGGAAGCAGCGTGGCCTAGTGAGTAGACCGTGGGGCTGGGAGTCAGAAGGACCTGGGTTCTAATCCTGGCTCTGCCGCTTGTCTGCTGTGGGACCTCGGGCAAGTCGCTTCTTCTCTTCTCCGTGTCTGTTACCTCATCTGTAACATGGAGATTAAGCCTGTGAGCCCCATATGGGACGGGGACTTTGTCCAACATGATTAGTTTGTATCTTCCCCAGCACTTAGAATAGTGCTTGACACATAGTAAATGCTTAAGAGAAGCCATTACTGTTGTTATTGATGATAAACTCATTGTGGGCAGGGAATGTGTCTGTTTATTGTTATATTGTATTCTCCCAGGCACTTAGCACAGTGCTCTGCACACAGTGAGCACTCAGTAAATACAATTGAATGATATTAATAATAAGAATGGCATTTATTAAGTGCCTACTACCTAGCTACCTACACTGGGGTAGGTAGATTATGAGATTTTTACACAGTCCCTTTCCCACACGGGGCCTCGCCATCTGTCTTACTCCCGTTTCCCAGGTGAGGAACCTGAGGTCCAGAGAGGCTTTGCCATCCTGGCAAAGTAGAACCGCGGGTCTCCTGACTTGAGCCCGGTGCTTTCTGCTAGGCCAGCGGTCCCCGGGGTTGGGTATCTGAGGACTCCCTCCTCTCAGCACCCGGAGGAAACACTTTCCCTCTGGCAGGGGTGTTTTTCCAGAGCCTGTGAATAACCTTTGCTCCAGTGCGAGCCCACAGCATCTCCAGGGTGGCTGCTGGAACAGTGTGCCCCATTCTCTGGGACCGAGTCCGCCCCGCTCTTTTCCCACAGATAAAGAAACCAAGGATTTTTCATCTGCTGACATATTTCCTTTTTTGAGCCTAATTCAGAGCAACTTCTCCTGCTTATTCAAGCTCTTTCATTCGGGGGCCCAGAAGGCTGTGCTCCTAGGCATTCCTAGCCACAGGCTCATAAAGGGTGGATTGATAAGATACCGGGGAAGGCCAGAGAAGCAGAAATGTGGGTGGGGAAGGAGGAGGGTGCCAAGCATGGGGAAACAGGATATCTGAGGCGATCTTAGACTGCGGCCTAGCAGAAAGCTTAGGGCTCATGTCAGGAGACGCCCACTTCTAGTGTCAGTTCCACCGTTTGCCTGCTGCGGTGGCAAAGTCTCTGGGCTTCAGGTTCCTCATCTGGGAAATGGGAATAAGACAGGTCGCAAACTCCTGTGTGGGAAAGGGACTGTGTCCAATGTCATAATTTTCCTACCCCAGTGCTTACCACTTAGTAGACACTTAATAAATGCCATTCAGGGCCTAAGCAGCCTTCCCTGCCTAAGCCCTCCTTTAAGCTTCTCCCACTCCTTTCTGCGTCGCCTTGACTTGCTCCCTTTATTCATCCCCCCTCCCAGCCCCACAGCACTTACATACATATCTGTTGTTTTATTTATATTATTTTCTATTTCCCCCCTAGACTTTAAGTTCACTGCGAACAGGGAATGTGTCTGTTATATTGTTGTACAGTGCTCCGCAAACAATAAGCGCGCGATAAATACGATCGACTGACGGACAAGTTGTAGAAGTCACGGCGCGTCAGCGGGCTGTCGGCCGATCCACCGGTTTCGGACTGCATGGGGAAGACTAGGGTTTTGTTTCCAGCCAGCCGGTAATGCGAAGTGTGCGGTAGCCTAGTTGATCGGTCGTGCAGGTGGCGTGCAGGGCACAGTGGCTCTGGGCTGGAGGAGTTGAACTGACTCTGGGGTGAGGTGACATATTGTAAAATATGTTTTTCTTTTCTCAGTTAGGTGGGGATTTAGCTCCCACTTGCCTTGCAGTCAATGCTCAGCTTTAATCTCTGGTTTTCAGCCTGCAATGCATCCCACAGCCTAACCTGAAAAACGACTTCTTTCTCTATTCATGGCAATTTGCTGCCTTGAAAAAGAATAATCAGCTCATTCAGCCTTTAGCCAAAAGCAACTTCCCAGGCTCTCTCTCCATCATCACCTCCTCCTCCTCCTCCTCCTCCTCCCAAATGAGAGAAGAAACCCAGTTTTTGGCAGCATCCCCTTACCCAGGGCCTAGGAAAATGGAAAAATCAACTCCTTCAGGATTCTTCATTGTTCTCCCTGACTTTGAACCAGGATCCCCACTCCTTTTCTGCTCAACGTTGCACTGGCGATATTAAAGCAAGTATTCCAATGTTGTGGGATCCGGGTGAAATGTGCTGGATTGGTAGACGTGGTGTTGTGAACAAGGAGCCATATAACATGCAACGGGGAGAATGGGTAGGATAAAATGGATAATAATAGTAATAATTATGGTGCTGGTTAAGTGCTTACCCTGTGCCAATCACTATCCTAAGGGCTGGGGGAGGTACAAGTTAATCGAGTTGAACACGGTCCCTGTCCCCCGTGGGGCTCGCACTCTTAATCCCCATTTTACAGATGAGGTAACTCGGGCCCAGAGATGTGAAGTGATTTGCCCAAGGTCACACAGCAGACGTGTGGCTGAGCCGGGATTAGAACCCAGGGCCTTCTGACTCCCAGGCCTGTGCTCTATCCCCGAAGCCACGTCGCAGTACCGGCCCAGGGCCGAATGAAAATGAATCTCAGCGACTGTTAACCATTCCTTTCCAGTCCTGTAAGTTGGGTTTTTATGGGACCGTGTTGGAGAGAGGGAGGGGAGAATGAGGAGTGAGCAAGTCAGAGAGAATGCTTGAGTGTCTCTTGCTGTTGGCAGATTTTCTGTCCTCTCTTCTCTCAGTGACTTGAGAAGCAGCATGGCCTCTTGAAAAGAACGCAGGTCTGGGAGTCAGAAGACCTGGGTTCTAATCCCTCTCCCTCAGTTCCCTCATCTGCAAAACGGGGATTCAATATCTCCTACTTAGACCGCGAGCCCCATGAGGAACCGATTATCTCGTATCTACCCCGTGCTTAGTGTAGCGCTTGACACATAGTAAGCATTTAACAACTATTATTATTACTAATGAAATGGGGAGGAGGAAGTGGAGACTATCAGGACATCAAGGAATGCCGACAGCTCACGCAAACCAGAGAGATCATTTGCGGCCCATTGATGTTTGCAGACTGTTTCAGATTCACCGACATACAGGATATCCCTCATGACACAGTAAGCGTACTATTCACCCTGAGCCTTCTCTGTTCTCTTCCTTTTGTCTGATATTTGTTAAACACAGTGAGCCGACCACTATTCCGAGCAATGGTATAGATCCAAGCTGATCAGGTGGAACACAGCCCCAAGTGGGGCTCGCAGTCTTAATCCCCATTTTACAGATGAGGGAACTGAGGCACAGAGAAATTAAGCAACTAGCCCCAGGGACTGCTGTACTCCTCCTCTGATTGCAGGCCATCCCTTGCAAGGATGATGTTGGAACTTGAGGTGGGATGGACAAATTGGGGGTGGACATGAGAGAGTTGGCCAGGAGATCCACATGGGTGGCTCAGTGGAGCTGAATTCAGAGCTTCTCAACAGTCAAATCCATATGAGAGGCTGGGAGCATCCTGGAAGCATCTTGGTTCATGCAAAGAATAGGAAGACAAAAAAAACCCAGCCCCGCTATAAGCAAGCTGCCAGATGGCATGGAGTTGTGAGCCCCCGTGCAGCTGCAGAGGGACAAATGGTCTCTGACCTCTTTGACCAATTGCTTGGTCAGAGTAATAATAATAATTGTGGTATTGGTTAAACGCTGTGTACCAGGCGCTGTACTAAGCGCTGGGGTGGATACGAGCAAATCGGGTTGGACACAGTCCCTGTCCCATGTGGGGCTCACGGTCTCCATCGTCTCCATCCCTATTTTACAGATGAGGTAACTGAGACACGGAGAAGTGAAATGACTTGCTCAAGGTCATACTGCTTACAGCTATGTATGTAAGTGCTGTGGGGCTGGGAGGGGGGAAGAACAAAGGGAGCAAATCAGGGTGACGCAGAAGGGAGTGGGAGAAGAGGAAGGGGGGGGGCTTAGTCTGGGAAGGCCTCTTGGAGGAGATGGGCCTTGTGTGACCTTGGGCAAGTCACTTAACTTCTCTGGGACTCAGTTATCCTGTTCTTCCTCCTGCTTAGACTGTAAGCCCCAAGAGGGACAGGGACTATGTCGAACCTAACTAGCTTATATCAACGCTTAGAACACATGCTTAACACATACCAATTAAAAAAAAAAAATTGAACCCTTACCATTCGCAGAGCACTGTATTAAGCACAATGTCTGTGCTTAAAGTTGTCATTTCTCCCTCCCATCCTCTCTGCTCCACCTTTTTGGAGGGACTATTCATTCATTCATTCAGTAGTATTTATTGAGCGCTTACTATGTGCAGAGCGCTGTACTAAGCGCTTGGAATGAACACGTCGGCAACAGATAGAGACGGTCCCTGCCGTTTGACGGGCTCACGGTCTGATCGCGGGAGACGGACAGACGAGAACGATGGCGATAGATAGAGTCGAGGGGAAGAACGTCTCGTAAAAACAATGGCGACTGAATAGAATAGAGGCGATGTACATTTCATTAACAAAATAAATAGGGTAATGAAAATATATACAGTCGAGCGGACGAGGACAGTGCTGAGGGGAGGGGAAGGGAGAGGGGGAGGAGCAGAGGGAAACGGGGGGAAAAGAGGGTTAAGCTGCGGAGAGGTGGAGGGGGCGCGGTAGGGGGAGTAGAGGGAGAAGGGGAGCTCGGTCTGGGAAGGCCTCTTGGAGGAGGTGAGTTTTAAGTAGGGTTTCGAAGAGGGGAAGAGAATCAGTTTGGCGGAGGTGAGGAGGGAGGGCGTTCCGGGACCGCGGGAGGACGCGGCCCGGGGGTCGACGGCGGGACGGGCGAGACCGAGGGACGGCGAGGAGGTGGGCGGCGGAGGAGCGGAGCGTGCGGGGTAGGCGGTGGAAAGAGAGAAGGGAGGAGAGGTAGGAAGGGGCAAGGTGACGGAGAGCCTCGAAGCCTAGAGTGAGGAGTTTTTGTTTGGAGCGGGGATCGATAGGCAACCACTGGAGGTGTTTAAGAAGGGGAGTGACAGGCCCAGATCATTTGTAGAAGATGCATTTGTTATTGAGTGACACAGTAGGTGCTGGGGAAGTTCAGAATGAAGAAGTGACATTTTTCCCTGCCTTCAAGGAGCTGAACCTCTAATGGGTCTGCTATCACTTCCCAGTGGCTAAAGGGCTGGGACCCGAGAGGAAGGTTGGACTTGCCCTGGGACATGTCTTCTGCCCACCCGGTTGATCATTTTCCCTCTCCTCTTCAATCATTCATTCAATAGTATTTATTGAGCACTTACTATGTGCAGAGCACTGTACTAAGCACTTGGAATGTACAATTCAGCAACAGAGACCATCCCTGCCCAATGACGGGCTCACAGTCTAATCGGGGGAAACAGAGGGACAAAAACAACTTCATCACGATAAATAGAATCAAGGGGATGGAGACCTCATTAACAAAATAAATAGGGGAATAAAAATATATACCAATGAGCACAGTGCTGAGGGGAGGGGAAGAGGGGGGAGGAGCAGAGAGAAAGGGGGCTTAGCTGAGGGGAGGTGAAGGGGGAAAGGGTCATTGCACAGTGACCCTTCTCCAGCCGCCACACCCGGCGTGGTGGAGCTGAGCTACAGGGATTATAAGCTCATTACGGGCCAGGAGCGTGTCTGCGCACTTTGTTTTATCAGACACTCCCAAGTGCCTAGTACAGTGCTCAGGAAATACTGCTGATTGATTGAACGTACATTCAGTGTGGGTGGATCGACTCCCTCTGTCATTGGTGGTCCCTTGGCCCTGGGAATCGTCCAGGTAAGCCGAACCCATGACCAGTCCAGGTTCCCTAGTCCTAGAGTTTAGATATTCGTTAAACTCTTACTCTGTGCTGGGCACTCTTCTAAGGACTGAGGCGGATACAGACAAATCGAGTTGGACACAATTCCAGTCCCACTTGGGGGTCACGGTCTTCATCCCCGTTTTACAGATGAGGTAACTGAGGCCCGGGGATGTGAAGTGACTTGCCCAAGGTCACACGGCAGACAAGTGGCAGAGCCGGGATTAGAATCCGTGAACTTCTGACTCCCGGGTCCGTGCTCTGAGGCCAGTAAGGGACACTGACAAAGTTCCAAAGTCCCTAGTTTATGTGTGGGGAAGAGGACAACCCCTCCCTCCTTCCTTTCCTCCTTCCCTCCCTCCCTCCCACTGATTCATGCTCTGCCAACTTGAAAGGCTGTTCCGAAGTCGTTCAGCCGTGTAGGACAAGGACTTCCACCCCGAGAACATCCTGCTTGAGCAAACCTGTTCACAGCCTGATTCTCGCCGTGCCTGGGCAAGAACTTGATAATAATGTTGGTATTTGTGAAGCCCTTACTATGTGCAGAGCACTCTTCTGAGCTCTGGGGTAGATACAGGGTCATCGGGTTGTCCCACGTGAGGCTCGCAGTCTTAATCCCCATTTTACAGATGAGGGAACTGAGGCCCAGTGAAGTGACTTGCCCACGGTCACGCAGCTGGCAGGTGGCAGAGCCTCGGGTCCCAAGAACGGGCCAAGGAGATAGAGAGCATAGGTCTCCTCTCTGACCGACAGTGAGGGGGCTGGGGGTCTCGAGTTGCCCGTTAGTCCCTCGTTGGCTGGGACCTTCCCTGGGAAACTCACCTATCAGCTGGGGGCCAGGGGGTGGGTGGGGGCCGCCGTCAGACACAGGAGACCCTGGCAAAAGCAGACCCCGAGTGGGACTCGGTCACGGAAAAGAGGAACCGGCTTGCCGGACGTTAGCGGGTGTTTAACAGTGAGGATCGGGTTGGAGTTGGTGCCCGAAGCCCGGAGAGTTGGGGAATTGCTGAGAGAACGAGCACGTTGTGGGGGGAACAGATTTTCTATCAGATGGGTGAAGAGGAAGAGTCAGCGTTAAGGGCATGAGATCCTGGGGTGCCAGGTTTCAGAGGAGCACTCATCCCAACTGACCTGTGCTCAACTTAGAGCCGCTCAGCATGGCTCTGTGGATAAGAGCACGGGCCTCGGAGTCAGAAAGACCTGGGTTCTAATCCCGGCTCCGCCACTTACCGGCTGTGTCATCTTGGGCACGTCACTTCACTTCTCAGTTACCTCATCTGTAGAATGGGGATGAAGACTGTTAGCCCCATATGGGACAGGGACTCTGTCCAAATTTATATCTACCCCAGCACTACTTAGAACAGTGCTTGACACATAGTAAGCGCTTAGCAAGCACCATTATTATCATTATTATTATTATTAACAACTCTCCTTCCAGTGGCTGAAACGGAGAATCCAAACAGTTGGCTTTCCCTTGGAAAGTTGGCAGCATGAACCTGCCCAGCCAGTTGGGCGTAAAATTTGGGGGCTGGAGGAGAGAGAAAAGTGAATTTAGAGCATCAGGGCCCATTCTGTAACCGAAAGAAGGTGAGTGATTGTGAGACTGTAGTTACTTGTAGACCCCGCAACCCATCTGGAGCACCTCGACTATGGATTCCTCGACCTTAAACTCCATGTGGGCAGGGAACGTGTGTCTGTTTATTCTTGTATTGTGCTCTCCCAATCCCTCAGTCCAGCGCTCTGCACGTACTAAGTGCTCAATAAATATGATTGAATGAATGACCTGGGGACTTTGGCAGTGGGGCAAGTGAGTTCAAGAGCAGGTAGCTTAGAAGGCCTTCGGTCATGCTCGGGCTCTCACTGATTTAATTTTTTTATGGAATTTGTTAAATGCTCAAGGTATCAGGCAGCATTCCAAGAACTGAGGTAGATACAAGCTCATTGGGTTGGACGCAGTCACTGTCCCACATGAGGTTCACAGTCTTAACCCCCATTCTCCAGATGAGGTAAGGGAGGCCCAGAGGAGTTGTGACTTGCTCAAGAGCACACGGCAGACAAGTGGCAGAGCTGGGATGAGAACCCAGGTCCTCTGACTCCCGGGCCCGTGCTCTTTCCACTAGGTCACACTGCTTCCCACACCCTCTTGCCGCACCCTCTTTCACTGTGATTGATGCAGGGGGTTTCGCCTCAGACTATCTGAAGATAAAGAGGGATGGAAGGAGGCTCTTTCTTCCACCGTATTCTGTAAGAGAGGTAATGGCATTTATTATTAATAATGTTAATATTATTATTAATAATAATTGTAGTATTGTTAAGCGCTTTCTATGTGCCAGGCACTGTGCTAATTGCCGGGGTGGATTCAAGCAAATGATTTGGACACAGTCCCGGTCCAGCGTGGGGCTCACAATCTCAATCCCCACTGTACAGATGAGGTAACTGAGGCCCATCTAAGTGAAGTGATCTGCCCAAAGTCACCCAGCAGACGAATGGTGGAGCCGGGATTAGAACCCATGACCTTCTGCCTCTTGGGCCCGTGCTCTATCAGCTACTCATGAGTGTCTACTGTGGGCAGTGGACTACAAAGCACCCGAGCAAGCACAACAGAAACACAAGAAGCACTCCCTCCCAACAAGGAGCTTACACTCCGACGGAGCTTTGGAAGGGAATTGTATTGCTTGTGAAGGAAACTCTTGAAGTCACTGCCTCTGCATCGAGCAAAGACTGCTCCCCGGAGGAGAATAAACACTTGTTCTCTGAGTTCTCCTAGGAAATAGAAGAATTCACAGCAGGTGGGATGTAGATTAGGTAGAAGGAAGGACCGGTTTGTAGTGAGGATTGTTCAATATGGGAATCGTTTCCTGAATGGTCATTTGTCTAATGAGGCTCAGATACAAGAAAAAGTCTTGGAATAGGTATTCTGTGGGGTAAAGACACCTCCAATCTGTCCTGTCTGCTGTTTCTTTGGTCATCTCCAACCCTGAGGCACTAGGCATCTTCTGGCGTCGTCTTTAGGACTGGTTGGTCACCCAATCCTCCCCCTAAAAGCCTGCACTCTGGCCACCGTGGCCACCTCCACCCCAAAGAAAAGCCCACTTGTCTCCAGGCAGGTGGAGGTCACTGGTGTTCCAGGTTGGAATTTTTAAAATTCACTCTTCTGGTTCACCCCGCCCTGGGGCCCGGGTACTTTTACGAGGCGGGAGCCCCCTCCAGATAGCTAGCCCCTTTGAGGTCCTGGCCTCCTCCTCCTGAATCAAGGATCTGACTTTGAAACCCTTTGAGGAATGTTTCTCCCATGAAACTGGATAGCTAGTGGGGTCGGAGAAATTGATAAGAAACCCAGGTGTCCGCCTCGTGGAGGCGGTGAGGGCTACGGCCCTCTCGGCTGTTAAAACTGAACTCCCAGCCTTGCTCATCCCAGATCTCTGATAAGACCCGAGTGTTTCCGATCAGGGCTGAAGAGATCCAAAATGGCAGCTTTGCAGTCTGCCCTTCCGAGGCCCCACCACACTCCTAAAATCACTGTCCCCTTTTGGCCCTCGCACTCAAAATAAAAGATCGATAAGGAGGACAAGAGACCCGTAACCTGATGAGGAGCAGCCATTTTGCCCTGGACGGTTGAGGCACCGACTCTGATGGAGACAGGGGACTGGATGCGGTGACCTCTTGAGACTCCTCCTTCTCCAAGATTCCATGATGTCGATGGCCAGGCTGAGCTACTGGGTTTGGGGCTGCAGGCAGGGGCGGGGAAGAGAGTTTCTTTGAGTAAACGGCAAAGAGAGGGCAGGGATGTTGCCATGGCTAATGGGGCCTGACCCTCGACTTTCAGAGTCTCTGTGGACGACTTCTGCCGACGGGCTGGTCAAGCTGCGGATGGACCACACCTGCTCCCACGCCCCCATCACCGTCCACCAGATGTTCAAAGCGGCGGTGGAGAAGTACAGCTCTCTGAATGCCCTGGGCAGCAAGCGCAATGGCATGTGGGAAAAAGTCACCTATTCCCAGTACTACCTGCTCTCCCGGAAAGCCGCCAAGAGCTTCTTGCAGGTGAGTGAGAAGGCGAGGCGGCCCCTGGCCTGGAACTCGAAAGCCTCTGAAGGGAGCGGGCCCGGCGCTCACTCCCGTCCCTCAAATTGAGACCCGGCTCCCTTCCCGAGACCCGGGATTAGAGCCCTTGGCAGGGAACACGTCCGGCCCAGCACCATCTCTCTTCCTGTGGGACGATCTGGGTCGGGCTGACTTTCCCAAGGTGCTCAGATGTCGTTCTCCAGGATCTTAGGAAGCGCTGGATCGACCCCAGCTGACCCTTTGGGTGGTCCTCAGGAAGAGAGCTTTGATGGCCAGCGTGGCTCAGTGGAAAGAGCCCGGGCTTGGGAGTCAGAGGTCATGGGTTCGAATCCCGGCTCTGCCCCTTGTCAGCTGTGTGACTGTGGGCAAGTCACTTCACTTCTCTGTGCCTCAGTTCCCTCATCTGGAAAATGGGGATTAACTGTGAGTCTCAAGTGGGACGACCTGATGACCCTGTGTCTACCCCAGCGCTTAGAACGGTGCTCTGCACATAGTAAGCGCTTAACAAATACCCTGAGGCCTGATGGGACTCCCTTCCCATTAAAGAGGTGTGTTCCTCATCCCAGGCACCGGGCTCCTTAAACCCAAATGAGAATCTCAGAGATGTGGGATGGATTAGGTGCCATCCTGGTTATGGACTAGATGATCTCTCAAAGGTAGAGAAGCAGTATGGCCTAGTGGATAGAGCCCAGGCCAGGGAGTCGGAAGGATCTGGGTTCTAATTCCAGCTCTGCCACTTGTCTGCTGTGTGATTTGGGGCAAGCCACTTAACTTCTCTGGGCTTCAGTCACCTCACGCGTAGAATTGGGATTAAGACGGTGAGTCCCGTGTGGGGCATGGACTACGTCCAACCTGATTATCTACCCCGCTGCTTAGTTCAATGCCTGGCACATAGTAAGCCCTTCAATACCATCTAGAAAAAAACAAAGGTTCTTCCAGGATGAAGAGTCTTTGAGTCCATGACTCCTCCGAATTCCGAGATGAGGGATCAGGTCTGGGCTGCGTCCTTGGCTCCGACGCAGAACCGGGGAAGCAGGTGCGGAGGGTGAGAATAGCCAAGAAGCACTGGCGGAGGGACGGTTGTAGAGGACGAGACGGTTTCTTTGTTCTTGCTCCTGCCCCTCTCCCCAGCGAGTAGGAGGATCTTCCCTGATTAATCCCTCTTTTCCCCAGCTCGCATTTTTTCTGCGTGATCCATGCGCTTCAATCTGGAACCTTTTGACATCCACCCCGGCCCCTCAGCACTTGCGTCCAAATCTTTAAATTTTATATACACACTTACCTATTTATTCCTATTAATGTCCATCTCCCCCTCTAGACTCTGAGCTCGTTATTGGCAGGAAATGTTTCTGCTAATGCCGTCGCTTCGTACTCTCCCAGGTACTTATTACAGTGCTCTGCACATAGTCAAGACTCAATAAATACGATCGATTGATTAATCGATAGGGCTGCAGGATCCCAGAGCTGTGGCGGGGCCATCTACTATCAGCTGAAAGAATGGAAATTGGATTTATTTGCCGAAGGAGGCGCAGGAAAAAGATAATCTCGGCTGCAGCTGAAACTGCCGGAGCCCCGTGCACCTTAGAGGCTGTTGCAGCTGCGGGGGAAGGAGAGGGAGAGGAGCACGTGTCAGACGGCTGCTGGCCCTTGATTAGGCATTTGAAGGGAACGGGTTTCTGACCCGCGCGGGGTGGTTGGTGGCTTGGGCTGGAGGCGGTGCCTTTCCATCCCTAAACGTGTGACCTTTCACCTCTGCCGTCTGGAGCTCGGGCTGGAGCGCATCCACAGCGTCGCCATCCTCGGCTTCAACTCCCCAGAGTGGTTCATCTCAGCGGTGGGCACCGTGTTCGCTGGGTAAGTGTCCCGCTCCCCACAGCCCCCGTGGCCGAGGGTCGGGATGCGCTCAAACCTCCCCTCTTAAAGAGTAGAGAGGAAGTGGGGCTGTCCGGGCCTCCTTCCCCCTGCAGTGGTGAGATTCTGATTCCAAGGCGCGATAAGCAGGTCTGAGGCACACCTTCCCTCCCCGTCCCCATTACGATCACAGCACTTCCTGAGTGCCTACTGTGTGTAGAGCACTCTGCTAGGGACCTGAGGGCCGGCACGAGAAATTGAAGTCATTCCATTCCCTCAAAGAGTTCCTAATCTACTCCAGCAGATGACACTCTGCCGAGATTATAGCAGGGAAGGATCTCGTTCTGGGAACGGGACTTCCAGTCCAAAGTTAGGGGCCTGGAGCCTGGAAAAGCCCTACCCACCGACACCTCCTTCACCTCCTGCCTCTGGCTTGGAGTTCCCTCCCCCTTAATATCTGCTGACCACCACTCTCCTCTCCTTCAAAGCTTTATTAAAATCGACGACTCCTCTAAGAGCCCTTTCCTGCCTAAGCCCTCATTTCCCCTACACCTTTCATTCATTCAACGGTATTTATTGAGCGCTTACTCTGTGCAGAGCACCGTACTAAGTGCTTGGAATGTACAAAGCGGCAACAGATAGAGACGGTCCCTGCCCTCTGATGGGCTTACAGTCTAATCATCCCACCTTCAGCCCAACAGCACTCATGTCCGTATCTGTAATTTACTGATATTAATGTCTGTCTCCCCCTCTAGACTGTGAGCTCCGTTGTGGCACAGGAGCATTTCTACCAAGTCTGTGATCTGGCACTTTCCCAAGTGCTTAGTACAGTGCTCTGCACATGATAAGCGCTCACTAAATGCGATCGATTCTCTAACGGTTGACAGCCCCTTCCCTTCAGCATCTGTGTGGTAACGGGCCACTGAGTCTTGAGTTGGAATCAAGAGCAGGTCAAGGGGTCTGACTGTAGTGGACCTACCCCAGTGCTCAGCACAGGGCTTGGCACAGACTAAGCACTTGACAGACACCACAGTTGTTGTTATCACTATTAGTGCAAGGGGTTAACATCCTGGGCTTCTTCAACCAGGGCCTGGACCCTTCCCAAGTGCTGCTGGGGGTCAGATAGGAACAACCTGGGGATGATTACATTATTTATATGACTTGGATTTTAGAACTGGCTTGGCGGAGGAGCACTGCTACCGAGTGCAGAGGAATCGGCTCTCTAGGGCTTCCTTTCTCTCCTCGTTTCCATCGGGAAGGCAGGGAGGGAGGTGGGAAGGGAGCCAAGGTAGACTTCGGGGCCTGGGAGGGGACCGAGAGTAAAAGAAACAAAGTGACAGGCCCTAGTCCGCGGGAATGCGCCCTTTCCACAGGCCAAGCCCGAGCCCAGGTCCCGCCTCCAGCCCCAGGGTGAAAGGCAACCTGCCTCATGGCCCACAGCTCCTCCCTTTACACTTGCAAAGATTTCCATCTCTTGGCTGTAGCTTGGTCGGGTGGGAGCGGTTTCAGTGGGGCTCGCTATTTGGGAGATTCCAAAGGCGGAGAATCCCTCCGGTTGGCTGAGGAGTCTCCGCCAAAAATTTTTGTGGGTTGGTTTGTCGTCTTTCATTAGAGTGGAAGCTCCTTGTGGGCAGGGAATATGTCACTTCTTTATCCTGTACTTCCCAAACGCTTAGTATAGTGCATCATACCAAGTGAGCACCCAATACATACAGCTAGTACTGTTCATCAAAGAGATGCTGGGCCCACTTGGAAGGGATCCGGTCTCTTGTGACTCCGCTGTCAACTCGACCCTGCTCTCCCCAAGGAGGCGGGTAGGGCGGACCAAGGGGTAAAGAAAGTAAGAACGGATTGTAAGGCTCTTACGTTATATTTAATAAACAGCCTTTTGATCAGAGAGAGAGAAAATACTGGGTGGGTGTCAGCCCTCCAAACGGGCCTGTGTTCCGGGGCTTTGGGCAGGGTGGTTGTTTCTGCCCCCAAGTTTTCAACAAGACTCTGACTCCTGGGCCTTGGGGAGAGTAAGCGGGGGGATCAGGGGGCGATGTGGGAGAGTCAGGGGGAGATGATGTGCGAGGGGGCGATGCGCGAGGGTGAGGAGGTGACGCGGGAGGGCCGACTCTGCCTTCCAAGCGTGGTGCTCCGCATCGCAAAATCTGTCCCTTTGTATCGTGGCAGTGGGATTGTCACAGGGATCTACACCACCAGCTCTCCAGAGGCCTGTCAGTACATCGCGCAGGACTGTCGAGCCAATGTCATTCTGGTGGACACGCAGAAGCAGCTGGAGAAGATAATGAAGGTATGAGGTGGGATTGAGGGCAGACCCGCGGCCTGGGATCCCACGGCTGCTTCTGCGGGTCCAGATCTCACATCTCTGGTCCCTGCCCCTGCAAAAGGTGATACTTTCAGGGTGTATCTACCCAGCCTGACTTTTGAATAGCTGATTTGTACGGCACGAGAAACCAAGAGAACCCGTTTCTCCTTTAAATGGTAGCCACAGGCCAAATTGAGAAGCAGTCTTGCCTAGTGGATAGAGCACGGCCCTGGGAGTCAGAAGGACCTGGGTTCCAATCCTGACTCTGCCCCTTGTCTGCTATATGACCTTGGGCAAGTCACTTGACTTCTCTGGCGTCAGTTACCTCTTCTGTGAAATGGGGATTAAGACTGTGAAGCCCCATATGGGACATGGACTGTGTCCAACGTGATTAGCTTTTATTTACTCCAGCACTTAATACAGTGTCTGGCACATAGTAAACACTTAACAAACACCAATTAAAGAAAAAAATACAGAGGATTCTGAATCTCGCCGAGGGCTGTGGACCCAACTGAAGGTTCCAACGCGGAAGGCCCAGCGATGAGTTACTTAGAGCCGAGGGGCTCTTGAAGCTGATAGCTGGTCTGAGAACAAGTCGGGGAGAAGGGATTGGGCATATTGATGTAGATTTCAGGGATAATCCGGACGTGTAGATTGGCTTTTCTATTAGAAGCAGCGCTTCTGTACACATCTTTAAATCATATGTTATAAATGATTCATTTATATTAATCTCCGTCACCCTTCTGGACCGTAAACCTGTTGTGGGCGGGGAACGTGTCTGTCAACCTTGTTGTATCGGGCTCTCCCAAACACTTAGTACGGTGCTCTGCAATCAATCGGTGGTATTTGAGCGCTCAAGGGCACTGGAAGCTCTGCGCACTGGAAGCGCTCAATAAATACCCTTGATGATGAAATTTTGGATGTCAGTTCCCTCTAACAGGGAGGAGAGCAGCGGGAAGGGTGTAGGGGGCATTTGGTAGACTATCAAGAAAAAGGCTTCAAGTGGATTGCCTTGCTTACTTCAGAAAACAGAGCAGATTGTTGAATCCTGTGGGCCCAAACTCCCTACGGCAGCAGCGAGTGGAGGTTGCTGGTCCCGAAGGCGCTGGAGGGAGCTGGAAAAAGAAAGGATGGAAAGGGGAATCTCACCACCTAGTGGTGCCACAACATTCTGGAAAACCAAACATAAAACTTCTCGCTGACAGTCGATCAGAAGAAGAAATCACGCGTATTTCAGAATCTGAGCAGCTGTATCAAATGCTTAGCACTGTGGTTGTAGAATTTTCTTTGACTGGGCCATGGCGGGGCGGGGGGCGGTCTCTCCCAGTGATGCGAAGTTCTACCATCCAAGTGTTGAGGGAATTGATGTTCACGCAGGCGGCAATCTATGCCTTTATCTCTCTCAAGTTCCGCTCTTCAAATTGAGTCTGCGAGCTCCCCTCTTCCCTTCTCTCTGGAGCTCAAGACCCTCTCTGGCTAGTTAGTTACGATTCCAGGATAGACGGGGCAGAACCTGTTTGAAAAGAGAGGAGCAGAGTGGCTGAGGGGAAAGACCATGGGAATCAGAGGACCTGGGTTCTAATCCCAGCTTTGCCGCGTTTCCACTTGCGTGATCTTGGGCAAATCACTTAACTTCTCCGTACCTCAGTTTCCTCATCTGTAAAAATGGGTATTAAATACCTGTTCTCCCTCCTGCTCAAAGTACGAGCCCCATGTAGGAAAGGGACTGTGTCCAACCTGATTAATTTGAATCTACCCCGTTACTTAGAACAGTCCTTGACGCATCGTAAGCACTTAACAAACATTGTGATTCTAATTACTATCATACTTTCCTAGAGGGCTTTATGCACTAAAGCGCTTGGGAGAGTATAGTAGAGGAGAAAGACTCCATCGCTACTCTCGAACAGTTCGCATTCTAACTGAGGAGCTTACAGTGTAGATTTGAAAGGTTATTTGAAATATATAATCCAGACTGAAAGGAAATCACAGCCTATCTCTCAATTCCTCTCCCCTCTCCCCACAGTCGAAGGAGATCAGTAGGTAGACATTAAAATCAGTGAAGCCATTCCTCTCTGTACCTACCTCTTAACTTTAATATCCGTCTCCCCTCTTCGATTGTAAAATTTTTGAGGGCAGGGGAGAGTCTGTGTTATTCTTCTTGTTCTCCCCAAAGTGCTGAGTACAGTGCTATGCAGTGTTGTTGCTCAATAAATACTATTGATTAGTTACTATCATAATCTCCCAAATTGTCAGCTCTTCCCTCTTCACTCTGAAGCTCAGGGCCCTCTCTGTCAAGTTAGATACGATTCAATATGTCAATACCGTTAACTGACCCAACCCATTTTGACCAGGGAGTCATTCCAGGAAA
This sequence comes from Ornithorhynchus anatinus, assembly GCF_004115215.2. Taxonomy (NCBI): domain Eukaryota; kingdom Metazoa; phylum Chordata; class Mammalia; order Monotremata; family Ornithorhynchidae; genus Ornithorhynchus; species Ornithorhynchus anatinus. The sequence continues at coordinate 10,485,268 of NC_041732.1, read as the reverse complement.
GTGGTGATGTTCAAGGGTTAATGATATAATGTATAATGATGGGTTAAGCGTTAATGGAACGAAATACTTTAGATTTAGAAGTTTATCAGGTGGCATTTTCTTTTTTAACCCCACAGATCTGGAAAAACTTACCACACTTGAAGGCGGTTGTGATGTACAGGGAGTCGATGCCCGAGAAAATTCCAAATGTGTACACGGTATGTGAGTCTGACCCGGAGGTCAACAGCTTTGGCTCCGGGAGACTGGAGATGCTCACCGCTCGACCACTCGCTGTCAATATTTGGCTGCCCGGAGCAACAGCGTCTTCGGCCTGTGTGAACCGACCCCTCCGATTGCAGACGGGGAGGGGAGGGTCGGGAGCCGGGCCGCTGAGGGGAGCCAGACGGTCTGTCCTCTCCCAGGAGCCTCTCAACCGTTCCCCCCCCGGGAAGTTGAGCTGCTAAGCCCGGATTGGGCGGCCCTGTCTCCCCCGGTAGATTCTCAGGGGCCCGGCCCTGCCCATGCCACAGACGTGACACGTGTGAGTTAAATCAGTTGAGTGAGCCGGCCTCGGGGTCCCTTCTGATCTCTAGGGAATGTGGATGGGATGAGTTTTGGATTGACTTTTCATCCCTCATCCCGGGGGGAAAATAGGAAGGGAGGGGTCACGGAGAGCCTTGCCAGTTTTGAGGGGGGTGGGGGAAAGGAGAGAAACCAGCTGCCACTCTTTGGGGACAACGGTGATGTCACTGTGCTTATGAGTCACTCCCAGTGGGAGCCGGATGCAGTCAGGACTGGATCTCCATGGCACTTCCAGTGTTGCTGGCCCCCGAGAGATTTAATTAATTAATGAACTAATTAATTAGATGGCTTAGTTTGTAGGCTGGCTTTTGCATAGTAGTCTAAGTTTGACTCTTGGATTCCCCTGGTTTTTCAGGATGAGACCAGGGATCAGAGGAAGCTGATGATCACGGAGGGATGGGAGAGGGGAGGCCCACGTGTTTTGGAAATCTCCAAGCTGCGCTCGATTCCGCCAGAACACATGTTTTCACTACACATTTTGGCAAGGACATGACTGACAGAGTTGGGGGATATTGTTCTAACAATGCTTGCCTGTCTGGATTCGGCACAAAGTTTTTTTTTCCCCATTCATCTGAACTAAATGAGGACTTATCCGAGGGAAGCGGTCAAGTGACTTTTTGTCGTAAATCCAGGGCCCCTAACGTGACACGTCTGCCTTTCCGGATTTTCGTCCTTCTGGATCAGCCCCACGTTTTGCTTGTTCTATTCTTTCCACCGGTCGCCTCCTTTACCCGATTTCTGTTTTCCCCGGTAGATGGAGGAATTCATGGAGCTGGGGACCGAGATCCCGGATTCCACCCTGGATGACATCATTGACTCCCAAAAGCCCAATCAGTGCTGTGTGCTCATCTACACGTCCGGCACCACCGGCAGTCCCAAAGGCGTGATGCTGAGCCAGGACAATGTAGGTGTCTGGCTCTCGGGAGCATGGATTAGGGACTCTTGGATGGCTTGGCTCCTCTTCCGGCTCTTCCCCTTCCTCGAGGGTTGCTATGAAGAGGGGGTCCCTCACCTCTCTGGGCCTCCGGTTCCATGTCTGGAAAATAGGGAGAGTTGGGAGGGTGAACGAGAGGCCCGAGAAATAAGTCGTGAAGGACTTCGGGATCCTCAAAAAGATGATGTTCCGTTTAGCGCCAGCATCTCACGGTGCTTTGCCGAAGCGGACGGGTGGGTTCTCCCACGGAGAATGACGGGTGGGCCCCGTACCTCTGCAGAGGAATTAAGTTGACGGGTTGCACAATGTCACTCGGGCCCTGGAGTCCCTTATGTTCCCGCTGGGACATGGAGGGCAGAGAGCGAGTAGGTCAGTAAGGAAAATCGCAGCACTGTCACGAACTAGACCACTTCTAGACTATAAGCTCACTGGGGGCAGGGAATATGCCCGTTTACTGTTGTATCGTACTTTCCCAAGTGCTTAGTACAGTGCTCTGCACAGAGCAAGCGCTCAATAAATACGATTGAATGGATGCCGAGGCAACCGCGCCACATCCCGGCAGGCGGTTTCCCTTGATTGCCTCCATGGTCTTACTGCCCTCATTGACGAGCTGTTCTACAGCATTTTTGCCGGGTCCACCCACCCCACGGGATATCGTAAGGTGGTTCTTTGGTCAGAAACCTTTGCCCGTGATGGAATAGCCCCAGTGGACATGGATTCCCCTTATCTGTGGAACAGGGAGTCAACTTTTTTTTTTAAATGGAATTTGTTAGGCGCTTACTATGTGCCAGCCACTGTTCTAAGTGCTGGGGTAGATCCAAGCTAATCGGGTTAGAGGCAGTCCGTATCCCACATGAGGCTCACAGCCTGAATCCTCATTTTGCGGAGAAGTGAAGGGATTTGCCCAAGGTCACACAGCAGACAGGGGGTGGAGTCAGGATTAGAACCCAGGTCCACCTGATTCCCAGGCCCGTACCCTCTCCTCTAAGCAACGCTGCTTCTCACGTCGAGGCTACTGATTCTCAGAATCTCGGTCCTTCCATTGGACCGACCGTAGGTCCAGCTTTCCCCAGAATAGGCGCTCCGCTCATGTTGTTGACGACGACGTTGAGGAGACCAGGAGCTGTGGTAGGCTCTGGGGCCAGTCCACCTAGACAACAGCAAAGGACGTTGCTGCCTGGAAGATAAACGGATCTTTATCAAAGCCGAGGCAGGAATACGGGGAGAACTCCAGGCCCTTCCCAGGGACCAGGAAGGGTTGCCGGACGAGCGTCGACTTCCAGTAAGATGGCTCCTAGGGAAAGCCGGTCACTCTCCCCTTTCTTCTCCCAGATTACTTGGACCGCAAAATATGGCAGCCGCGCGGGGGACATCCAGCCCGCCGAGGTTCAGCAGGAGGTCGTGGTCAGTTACCTGCCCCTCAGCCACATAGCAGCCCAGATCTATGACCTGTGGACAGGCATCCAGTGGGGAGCTCAAGTCTGCTTTGCCGAGCCCGACGCGCTGAAGGTCTGCCTGGGTGAAGGAGGGGGCGGGGGGCGGCGGGGAGGGTGGCCGTCTTCGTGGGTAGAGGGGTGGGATGATTCTCATCTTTCCCTGCTGAGACTTCAGCATCCAGGGTGGAGAGGTCGGAGCAAGGAGATTCCCGGAAAACTACCCGTCTGTCAGACCGGGAGCTGTTTTCAGATCTGATTTAACCCCGGGAGCTTCTCAGCTGTCCTAGGACTAATGAGGAGGGGGCTGAGGGAGGGGTTAGCGGAGCAAAATTATCTGAATGCCTTTGCTTCACCTGGCTGTGCCTACCGATTGGGTGCAAAATCTGCTGATGGGGATGCCCGGACCCGAGGGGGACGGCAAAAAAAAACACTGCCCCTTCCCTTCCCCACCTTCCCTTCCTCCTCCTCCTGGATCAGAAGGATCCCCTGTCCTGGAACCAGCAAGAGGCAGAAGGGAGATGGGTGGAGCCTTGGTTTTAGTATTGGATTTGGCATGGAAATATCTGGCAGGGGGAAATCGGCAGACGGGGGACAGTGCAGGAAGAGAAAGGAGCGAAAGGAAAAGGTCTTGGGAGGCATCTCCACCCTGAGGATGTAACTCATAAACACACATAGGCGTGCACGGTCACCCCCGTCCCAGAGCTTACAAGGGAAAGGAGGGTCAGGAGCTGAGGTGGGTGTCTTGGGGTTCCCTCAGAAGGAAAATCGAGGGCGCAGTTGGCACAGCTAGGAGAAGAAGCTTGAAGTGGGTGTCCAGATTCATCGAGATCGGGGGGGCAACCCCAGTCTGCCCCAGTTGGTCAGCCGCTCCCTGAGGGAACTGGGAGGGGAGCGTGGAGTGTGAAGTGAGGCGGTGTTCTCAGTCAGCGTCGCCAAGCCCCACAGCCGTGTCACGGAGGCAACCCAGTCGACTGCTGCCGGTCACTGACAGAGGGTGCGCACTTTCACCTCCTCCCTTCCTTTTTCCCGTGGCTCAGGGAAGCCTGGTGAATACGCTGAGAGAAATCGAGCCCACCTCACACATGGGAGTGCCCAGGGTGTGGGAGAAAATCATGGAACGGATCAAAGAGGTGTCTTCCCAGTCTGGATTCATCAAGAGGAAAATGATGTTGTGGGCCATGTCCGTGACCTTAGAGAGAAACCTCAGCTGCTCCAGCACGTAAGCTCACACGGCGTCTCCCGCCTCTCCCGTCGGAATAAACAGTGACGGGGGAAGTGCTTGATTGCGCACCAGCATTCCCGGGTTCTGTTCCCAGCTCGATTTTCCTGTATAACCTCTTTTCCGTGTAACCTCTAGACGATAAACTAGTTGTGGGCAGGGAACGTATCTACCGACTCTGTCACGCTGTACTCTCCCAAGGGCATAGTACAGTGGTCTGCGCACAGCGCTCGATAAATACCACTGATGGATTATAACCTCGGAGATGTTGCCTAACGGGAAGCAGCGTGGCTCAGTGGAAAGAGCCTGGGCTTCGGAGTCGGAGGTCATGGGTTCGACTCCCGGCTCTGCCGCCTGGCAGCTGTGTGACTGTGGGCGAGTCACTTCACTTCTCTGTGCCTCGGTTACCTCGTCTGTAAAATGGGGATTAACCGTGAGCCTCACGTGGGACAACCTGATTACCCCGTATCTCCCCCAGCGCTTAGAACAGTGCTCGGCACGTAGTAAGCGCTTAAATACCAACATTATTATTATTATTATTATTAACCTCTCTGGGCCTGTTGGGACACTGAGCTTACGCTAGAGCCAAAAGTCCCCAAGGGTCTTCTGAACCTTCTAAATTAGATTCCCACAGAGGGGAAGAGTCAGACTTGTGTCAGTAGTCTATCGGTCCTATGCCTCTAGACCGCAAGCTTGTTGTGAGCAGGGAATATATCTGTTTTACTGTACTCTCCCAAGTGCTTAGCAGAGTGCTCGCCACACAGTAAGCACTCAATAAATACTACGGACCGACTGACGGACTGCAGCAGACTTGGGAGGATTGAAATAAAAGAATCAGTGGCCGCAAATAATAATGATATTTATCAAATTCTTCCTAGATGTCAAGCCCCGTGTTTAGAGCTTGGGCAGACGAGCTGATCGGATCAGTGTCTGTCCCGCGTCGGGCTCACTGTGTAAAGGCTAGGGAGAGCTGGTGCCTTATCCCCATTTTGCAGATGAGGAAACTGCAGCCCAGAGCGGTTTTGACTTACCCAAGGTCACACGGCAGGGCGGGGCAGAATTGGGATTAAAATTCGGGTTCCCTGACTCAAGTCAGAAGGAGCTGGGTTCTAATCCCTGCTCCACCACTTGTCTGCTGTGTGACCTTGGGCAAGTCATTTCACTTCTCTGGGCCTGTTACCTCATCTATAAAACGGGGATTAAGACTGTGAGCCTCATCTGGGAAACGGACTCTGTCCGATCTGATTAGCTTGGGTCTACCCCGGTGCTTAGTACGCTGCCTGGCAAGTAGTAGACACTTAAAAAAAAATATCATAAATTAAAAGGTCCCTTGCTCTTTCTACTAGGCCACGTTGTCTTTATGTAAAGTGCTAAATCAGAGAGAGCTCCCAAATAAACTTTGCTAGCTTTACCAGGCAGTGCAGAGGTGGGCAGGAAACTATTCATTTCCCTATTTATTAATATTATTACTTCATTCATTCTTTCATCCATTTAACTGTATTTATTGAGCACTTACTGTGTACAAACTACTGCATTTAATGCTTGGGAGGATACGATATAACAGTAGACGGACACAGTTCCTGGCCAAAATAAGCTTACAGTCCAGGCGGGGAGACAGATATTAATATAAATAAATAATATGAAGAAATAAATTGCCATAGTGTCTGATTCCTTTTAGGCCTCTCCTTATAGTTTTTCAGTCCACTGATCCTGAGGATCTACTCGGCTTAGTGGGGGCAGATTGGGCGATTAAGAACATTGGATCTGATTGGGAAATTCTCGCTAATATCCCTGTGTTCCCTTCGTGCGTGCATCCGTGTAATAATAATGTGGGTATTTGTTAAGCCCTTACTACGTGCAGAGCGCCGTACCTAGTACAGCGTCCTATCCACAGTCAGGCCTCAGTAAAAAGCGCCGATGGATTACTTTCTCCTTGCTTCCCAGGGACCTGAAGCCCTTCATGATGAGATTAGCGGATTATTTGGTCCTGGCCAAGATCCGCAATGCCTTGGGGTTTGCCAACTGCCAGAAGAACTTCTACGGGGCGGCCCCCATGACCACGGAGACACTGCACTTCTTCCTGGGCCTGAACATCCGCCTGTACGCCGGCTACGGGCTTAGCGAATCTTCTGGCCCCCACTTCATGTCCAGCCCCTACAACTACAAGCTGTACAGGTAACCCGCCCTACCAGGAGACCGCCCTTCGCCCGCTCACCCGACCCCCTGGGTGCCAGGAATCCAGGAAAAAATGGAACGCTGGGCTTGAATCTGTGCCCGGACTGGGATGGATGGATGGATGGATGGATGGATGGATGGATGGATGGATGGATGAATGACACCCCCACCCCCCACCATCCCTTGGTTTCTCCCACTCTATCCCCCTCCCCATCTCTCCCACCCTCCCCACGCCCAGCCCGGTCACGTCTTTAGGCCGAGCTTGGGGGTTGGTGTTGGAGGACCCGACCATATCCTCCCCACTATTCTTGGGGTTTGGTTTCTAATTTGTTAAGCACTTACTGTGTGCAGAGCACTGTTCTGAGCGCTGGCATAGATACAGGGTAATCAGTTTGTCCCACACGAGGCTCCCGGTTAATCCCCATTTTACAGATGAGGTAACTGAGGCACAGAGAAGTCAAGTGACTTGCCCACAGTCAGACAGCTGCCAAGTGGCAGAGCCGGAATTCGAACCCATGACCTCTGACTCCCAAGCCCGGACTCTTTCCGCTGTGCCACGCTGCGTCTCTATTCCATCCTTGGTTTGGGGAAGAAGTCGATTAAAGCGGGCAAGGCCCTGGAACCCACCATTTGTGTCCCTCTCATCCAAAGCAGCCTGGCCTAGTGGGTAAGAGCACAGGCCTGGGAGTCAGAAGGTCATGGGTTCTAATCTCGGCTTCGTCACTTGTCTGCTGTGTGACCTTGGGCAAATCACTTCACTTTTCTGGGCCCCAGTTACCTCATCTGTAAAACGGGGATTGAGACTGTGAGCCCCACGTGGGACGGGGGCTGTGTCCGACCCGATTTGCTCGTATCCACCACGGCGTCTCGTACGGTGCCTGGCACGTCGCAAGCATTTAACAAATATCATAATAATTATCATTATCATTAAAGTGGCTTGACCTCTGGACCCCTTTCAAGAGCTTTAGGAAGCTCTATGGGCTCCCCCGGCCCCGGGGGAGATCGGAGTTAAGTAGAAATAGTAATAGTTATAGTATCTGTTAGGTGCTTAGAGTGTGCAGAGCGCCGTACCGTGACAGCTTTTCATCTCTGGGGGGGCCTGGCGGGGGGCCGGACCATCTTCAGTGGGGTAGCAGGTCCATCTTTGCTTCTCCGTCTTGATCAACGCTCCACCGACGCGGGACTCGTGGGATATCTGCCGTCGCCGCCTCTTCCCCTCACATACCGGCCCTCCTTCCTCCCCGCCCCGCGGCAGGCCGTAGGCGGCTCGGAGCCCAAGTCTCCGGCACGGCCTAGTTCCCCGCTCCCCTTCGTCGCCCTGCGTGTGGGGCAGCTCTCTGGGTGGGGTGGAAGCCCGGCCCCCGCCGCTACGTAAGGAAAGGGATCGGGGGCAGCCGGGGCCTCGGGCTCGGGCGGGTGACCTGTCCCGGCTTCCCCGGCCTGCCCGCGCCGTGGCCCCCGTACCGAGTCCCGCTCGCTGGGACGCGTGGAGGTGCCCCGGGTCCTTCCCCGGAGGGCGGCGGGGAGCCGGGGAAGGGGAGAAGCTTGGCTGAGAACCAGGGCTTCGCGTTCTCGGGTTTCACTTCTGAGATCCCACGAGGCCGAGCCTCGGGGAGGGAACCAGTTGAGCTTTCCGCCCAGGAGTTGAGGAGGGACACTGAAAGGAGGGCGGGGACGTGAATACCTGAGCTGGGTGCGGGAAGCCGGGCCGGGGCAGGGATGCCAACGGTTCTGGGAAGGTGGGCCGGGGCCAGGTCCGTGTTCCTGGGCCAAGTTGGGGGCGGGCAAGCCAGCCCGTGGGACAAGGCCCACTGGAGCGACGCCCGGGCCGGGGGAGACGGGGGAGCATTTCCCCTCCAAATTTTCACGGGGGAGAGAAGAGGGAACGAGTGCACTGGGCCCCGGTGGCGGGCACGGCCCTCGGGACGAGGCCGGTCCGAAGGGCCAGGGGTCCCGGCTGCTATCTGACCCCTTGGAGGGAGGAGGGCGTTGGGCTGGGGGGCTCCTCCCAGATGTCGTGGAGGAGTCCTAGAAATGGGCACGTGGCCCCACACGTCCCCCCCGTTGGATGGCTCTCGACAAACACAGATTCCTGTCCGTACTGGGCTGGGTGTGGCCTTACCGCAGCCCTGGAGGCAGCAGACAACCTGAGAATGGCCAACAGCCCCACCCGCTCCTACCAACACACGCGTAAACAAAGAAGCCAAAGACAGCAGCCTCCCCTTGGCCTGATTCCTTGTGGGGATGGAAGTCTTTAAAGAGGAACTTGGATCTCAGAGGGGAGATCCACCCCCCTCCAACCCCCCGACACACACACCCCCCGACCACCCCTGCCCAGACACGAGGGAAAGGACAGAGAAGGAGTTGTTGTAAGACTCAGAGAGCGAAATTCCCAAGCAGAGGAGAGGGAGATAAGCAGCGTGGCCTAGTGGAAAGAGCCCGGGCTTGGGAGTCAGAGGTCGAATCCCGGCTTTGTCGGCCGGGTGACTGTGGGCAGGTCACTTCACTTCTCTGGCCCTCAGTTACCTCATCTGTAAAACGGGGATTAAGTCTGGGAGCCTCACGTGAGACAACCTGATGACCCTGTATCTACCCCAGCGCTTAGAACAGTGATCTGCACATAGTAAGCGCTTAACAAATATACCAACATTATCATTATTATTATTAAAGAGCCCGGGCCTGGGAGTCAGAAGACCTGAGCTCTAATTCTGGCTTCGCCCCATATGAGACACGGACTGTGTCCAACCTGATTAGCTTGTATCTACCCCAGGGCTCAGGGCAGCGTCTGGCGCATAGCAGGCACTCAGTGAATACCACGCACACAAAAACTTACTGTGGGATAAACCTGGAGATAGATGCGAGGTTGTGATGGGATTGGACACAGTCCCTTTCCCACATGGAGCAGCGTGGCCTAGTGGAAAGAGGACAGGTCTGGGAGTCAGAGGACCTGGGTTTTAATCCTGGTCTGCTGCGTGATCTTGGGCGAGTCACTTAACTTCTCTGTGCCTCAGTTCCCTCATCTCTAAAGTGGGGATTCAATCCTCCTCCCTCCTACTTATAAATGTGAGCTCGGTGTGGGGCAGGAACTGTGTCTAACCTGATTAACCTGTATCCTACCCCGTAGACTATAAGCTCATCGTGGGCGGGGAATGTGTGTTTATTGTTGTATTGTCCTCTCCGTCGTCCTTCGTACAGTGCTCTGCACACATTAAGTGCTCAATAAACACAACTGAAAGAATGAATATCGTCACCAGAGCCGAGAAAAGTGCATGGCACGTAGTAAGCGCTTAACAAACACCGTTATTATTAGCTCACGGTCTATCTTATCCCCATTTTACAGATGAGGAAAGTGAGGCCCAGAGAGGCCCCTAATTTGCCCCTACTGGCGTGAAAGGCTGGTGGCCGAACTGGGACTAGGACCGGGCCTCCCGGGTTCTGGCTCCTTCCACTGAACCACCCTGCCCCGCTCTGTCCCGCCCAGCCGTGCCTCGGCACTGGGCAAGGTATTCAAGTGGGAACCTTTTTAGAAGAATTGCTTTTCCCGCGTGGTTTGGACGCTGGCCTCTGCTAGCCGGGGACGGACGCGGGTTGACGGAGGCAGGAGGGATTTTTTTCCTTGGCTTATCGAGTCCGGTACCCACCCCCGGTGGGGTTTTTAATCCTTCAGCTCCGGGAAGGTGGTCCCCGGCTGCAAAGTCAAGCTGGTGAACCAAGACGCCGATGGCAACGGTGAGATCTGCCTGTGGGGCAGGACCATCTTCATGGGCTATTTAAACATGGAGGAGAAGACGAAAGAAGCGGTGGATGAGGATGGCTGGCTCCACACCGGAGACCTGGGCAAGCTGGACAAGGACGGTTTCCTCTACATCACTGGAAGGCTCAAAGGTAAAACACATCTGGCACTCACACGGGGACACTGAGCCCGCCCGGTGTATCTATGTTTGTTTTCAAGTTTCCTCCCTCCTGACGTCTCTGTCTCCGTTCTATTCGAGAAGCAGCGTGGCCTAATGGAAAGAGCGTGGGCCTGGAAGCTCTGCCACCTGGCTGCTGTTCGATCAGGGACAGTCATTTCGCTTCCCTGGGCCTCGGTTTCCTCAACTGTAAAATGGGGATTTAATCTCCTACGCCTGCTTACTTAGGCCGTGAGCCCCATGTGGGACGGGGACTGTCTTCAACCTGATTAATTTTATCTACCCCAGCTCTTAGAACAGTGCTTGACCCATAGTAAAGGCTTAACAGATATAATAATACTAATGATGTCCTTCTCCCTACTTAAACTCTGCCCCCAAGGGACAGGGACAGTGTCTAATTCCCACCTTTTTATTTCTTTATGATATTTGTTAAGAACTTACTTGGTTCCCGGACACGGTGCCAAGTTCAGAGGTAGATGCAGGATAATCAGGTTGAACACAGTCCTTATCCCACATCCCACATCCCACAGTGTTAATCAGAGAACAACAATAATAATATTAAAAATAATGATAATAATGTTGGTATTTGTCAAGCCCTTATTAAGTGCAGAGCACTGTTCTAAGCACTGGGGTAGATACAGCATGGCTCCGTGGAAAGAGCACGGGCTTGGGAGTCAGAGGTCATGGGTTTGAATCCCGGCTCTGCCGCTTGTCAGCCGTGTGACTGTGGGCAAGTCACTTAACTTCTCTGTGCCTCAGTTCCCTCATCTGTAAAATGGGCGTGAAGACGGTGAGCCTCACCTGGGACAACCTGATGCCCCTGTATCTACCCCAGCGCTTAGAACAGAGCTCTGCACGTAGTAAGCGCTTAACAAATACCAACATTATTATTAATCACAGATGAGGTAAGGCACAGAGAAGTTAAGTGACTTGCCAAAGGTCACATAGCAGACAAGGAGTATTCTCTCCCAGCGCTTACTACTGTGCTCTGCACACAGTTAGGCACTTCATACTATTATTACTTCTAAGGAATTAATAATAATTAGGGTACTTGCTAGCCACTTACTTTGTGCCAAGCACGGTTCTAAGCGCCGGGAATGACACAAGTCAATCAGCTCGGACGCAGTCCCCGTCCCACATGGGGCTCGGACTCTTATCCCCATTTTACAGACGAGGCACCCGAGGCCCAGAAAAGTGAAGTGACTCGCTCAGGGTCACACAGCAGACGTGTGGCAGAGCCGGGATTAGAACCCAGGTCCTTCCGACTCCCAGGCCCGTCATCTATCCGTTAAGTTCTGCCGTTTCCTCTACTCCTACTCACGCTGATACGAAACCCACGATCTCCTCACCCCTTCCCTCTGCCCGTCCCCTCTCTCGAGAACGGAAGCGGATGCCGTCAAAAAAACCCCAAAACCCTGGAGGCCCGGCCTCCCTCTCCCGTGGCTCCCGCCACTGAGGTCACAAGCTCAGACGCGGTCCCAGGGCTCCCGTGGCACCCGGGAAGGGGATGCCCGGAAACGGCTCCCCAGTATCGGCGGAGTCCCGCCGAACGGCACCCGGGATGTCGTCACGGCCCGCCGCGTTCCTGTCCTCGCGCCTGTGATGCCACACGTGTCTCGCCTGCTGAGAAAAGTGGCCCCGCTAGCCACGGCCGCCCTCCGAGGCCGTTCCGCTACGGGCACGGGGGTCAGTTTCTGGTTCGGGCTGGCTGCGGTCCCGGGTAACGGTCCCCGGAGGCCTCTCCAAGTCCCAAGCTGGACGGGCCGGGAGGGGGGATTGAGATGGGGCCTGAAAAATCTGGTTTTAGCCTGTCTTGCCCTCAAGTGGTAATGAGGAGGATCGCCGTGAGAAGACCAGAGGACTGAGAAAGAGACGCTGTGCCTGGACTTAATAATAATAATAATAAGAGTAATTTTTAAGTGTTTACTCCGTGCCAGGGGCTGTTCTAAGCGCCCGGGCAGAAACAAGACAATGGGATTGGCCCGCATAGGCCCCAGAGTCTGCATCTCCATTTTATAGATGAGGAGACGGAGGCACAGAGAAATTAAGCGACTTGCCCAAGGTCACACAGCAGACGAGCAAATTGGGGTGGACACAGTCCCTGTCCCGCACAGGGCTCGGAGTCTTATGCTCCGTTTTACAGATTAGGTAACTGAGGTACAGAGGAGTGAAATGACTTGCCCAAGGTCATAGACCAGATAAATGGAGGAGCTGGATTGGAACCCAGGTCCTTCTGACTCCCAGGCCCGGGCTCAATCCGCTAGGGCAGGCTGCTTCTCGAAGAGGAGGGGGATTCATGCCACGGAAACTTAAATGATCTCCTCCTCAAAGGTTGCAGCAGAGGAGGCTGGCGAGTCACCTTCCCTTGCCTCTCATAATCTTTCTCTGGGGCAAAAGTAGAAGCTTTCCCCGACTGAGCCCTCGTCTACCATATTCGGCACGGCGTAGCGGATGGAGCGTGGGCCCGGGAGTCCGAAGGTCGTGGGTTCTAATTCCAGCTCCTCCATTTATCTGGTCTATGACCTTGGGCAAGTCATTTCACTCCTCTGTCCCTCAGTTACCTCATCTGTAAAATGGAGCATAAGACTCTGAGCCCTATGCGGGACAGGGACTGTGTCCACCCCGATTTGCTTGTGTCCACCCCAGCACTTAATACGGTGCTTGGCACATAGTAAGCGCTTAACAGATTATTATTATTATCCACCCTCTTTTGCATACCCTTCAAGCACTTTGATACTCAGCCCACTCTGACAGGCCCTGTGTACATCTCCTTACACTCCACTATTTTCTTTATCTGTAATTTATTTTAATCAATCAGTGGTATCTACTGAGAACTTACCATGTGCAGAACACTGTACTAAGCACTTGGGAGAGTACAGTATAACAGTGGGTAGAAATGTTTCCTCACCATCAAGAGAGAACTTACAGTGAGAAGGCTGTCTCCTCCTGCGGACTGTATACTCGCTTAGGCTGGGATCGTGCTTTCCGACTCTATGGTAGATTCAGAGTACATAGTACAGTGCTGTGCACACAGTAGACACTCCAGTACCATTGACTGATTGATTTGCTGTCAGTCAGTTGTATTTATTGAATGCTTACCGTGTGCAGAGTACTGTACTAAGCGCTTGGGAGAGTACAATATAACAGTAAACGGACGCATTTGCTGCCCGCAACAGGCTTACAGTCTAGAGGAGGAGGCAGGCAATAATATAAATAAATTAGAGATATGTATATAAGTGTGGTGGGGCTGGGAGGGGGGATGAATAAAGGGAGCAAGTCAGGGTGAGGCAGAAGGGAGTGGGAGAAGAGGAAAGGAGGGCTTAGTTGGGGGGAAAGCCTCTTGGAGGAAATGTGCCTTCATTAAGACTTTGAAAGCAGGGAGAGTAATTGTCACATGAGGAGGGAGGATGTTCCAGGCCAGGGGCAGGATGCGGGCACAGCGGCGAGATAGATGAGATCGAGGTTCAGTGAGAAGGTTAGCGTTAGAGGAGCGGAGTTTGTGGGCTGCGTCGTAGTGAGGGGAGGTAGGAAGGGGCGAGGCGATTAAGTGCTTTGAAGCTAATGGTGAAGAGGTTATGTTGGATACAGAGGTGGGTGGGCAACAACTGGAAGTTCTTGAGAGGGGAAACATAGCCCCAACATCTCTGTAGAAAAATGATCCGGACAGTAGAGTGAAGTATGGACTGGCGTGGGGAGACACGGGAGGCTGGGAGATCAGCAAGGAGGCTGAGACAGAATTCAAGGCGGGATAAGTGATTAGATTAACGTGGTGGCGGTTAGGATGCGGACGAAAGGGCAGATTTTAGCGATGTTGTGAAGGTCGAATCAACAGGAGTTAGTGATGGATTGAATGCGTGGGTTGAATGAGAGAGAGGAATCAAGCATAGTGCCAAAGTTAAGGGCTTATTCATTCGATCGGTCGTATTTATTGAACGCCTAGTGTATGCAGAGCACCGTTCTAAGCGTTCGGGAGAGTACAACACAACAGTAAACAGACACATTCCCTGCCCACAACGAGCTTACAGTGTGGGGGTGGGAGGGGGCAGGAAGCTCGTGAGACAGGATGCGGGGGAGGGGGGGCATCTACAGGGATGCAGATTTGAGGAGGACAGTGTTTGGCTGTGGAAGATAAGGATTCTGTTTTAGATGTGTTAAGTTTGAGGTGGCGGGAAGACCCTCAAGTAGAGATGTCTTGAAGGCAGGAGGAAATACGAGGCAGCAGAGAGGGAGAGAGATGAGGGCTGGAGATGTTGGGTGTCATCCACATAGAGGTGATAGTTGAAGCCATTTGAGCGAATGGGTTCTCCGAGGGAGTGGGTGTAGATGGAGAACAGAAGGGGACCCAGAACCGAACTATCCCGCTGCTAGTTTCGCAACTTGGGTCACCGAGCGTGTTTTTGTACTTAGAGTTGATCATTACGGCTGGAGGTGAGAATGTGCCTCCGGTACCCATCGAAGAAGCGGTGAAGATGGAGCTGCCAATTATTAGCAATGCCATGCTGATTGGAGACCAGAGGAAGTTCTTATCTATGTTGCTGACTTTAAAGGTACACAGTGTTACGTTGTTGTTGTGTTGTGTAACCCAGAATGCTATCAAGCTGTCCAAGCCCCAGTGGAAAGAGCGTGGGCCTCGGAGTCAGAGGATCTGGGTTCTCATCCTGCCTCCGTCGCTTACCTATTCTGTGACCTTGGACGAGTCACTTAACTTACTGGACCTCAGTTTCCATGTGTGTGAAACGGGGATTAAATGGCGGTTATCTCTCTTACTGAGACTCTGAGCCCCATGTGAGACAGGGACTCTGCTAAACCCGATTACCTTGTATCTATCGCAGTGTATCTAATACAGTGCTTGGCATGTAGTAAGCACTTAACAGATGTCACCGTAATTGTTGTGATTACTGGTAATAGAATATGAATAATCTTAAGGGGAAGCCCTGTCCACCAAAACTAATTCTGAATCGAAAGATCTCTTCTACCAGAGTGATTCAAGTCTGTACTTCTCTTTTTTAATGGTATTTCTTAATAATAATAATAATGATGATGATAATGTTGGTATTTGTTAAGCGCTTACTATGTGCAGAGCACTGTTCTAAGCACTGGGGTAGATACAGGGTAATCAGATCATCCCACATAAGGCTCACAGTTAATCCCCATTTGACAGATGAGGTAACTGAGGCACAGAGAAGTTAAGTGACTTGCCCACAGTCACACAGCTGACAAGTGGCAGAACCGGGATTCGAACCCATGACCTCTGACTACCAAGTCCGGGCTCTTTCCACTGGGCCGCGCTGCTTCCCTATGTGCCAGGCACTGTACTAAGTACTGGGGTAGAAACAAGATAATAAGGTTGGACACAGCTCCTATCTCACATGGGGTTTACAGTCTTAATCCCCATTTTCCAGATGAGGCAACGAGGCACAGAGAAGTTAAGTGACTTTCCCGAGGTCTCACAGCAGACAAGCGGCAGAGCGGCGATTAGAACTCAGGTCCTCTGACTCCCAGGCCCGGGCTCCTTTCACTAGGCCACGCTGCTTCTCACGGTGCTTCTCTCCTTTTGTATTTGGTGTTCTATTTTCCGTGGTCTCAGAAGAACTAATATTATTGTGGATTTTCCCGAGTAATTGTTGGTCTGTTGTGATGAAAATGTTTCCTTTCTCTAGAATGGAAAAATTCTGATCTTTGATAAAGAAACAGGGCTGTTTCGTTTCTGGGTTCAAGCCTCAGATGGGACACTGATTTGTCACGGTACCTTGGGCAAGACATATGACTTTTAGGGATCCGTGACTCGGAGGACCTGGGTTCTCATCCCAGCTCTGGTACCGGCCTGCTGGGTGACATTGGCAAGTCACCTGACCTCTCTGATCCTCAATGTATTCATCTGTAAAATGAGGCGTAATAATAGCGGAATATTTTGAGGTCAGAATGAGATAATGTGAAGGTGTTTAGGGTAAATGAAAGCATTCGACCGTCATCACCAGCGTCGGTGGTATTTACCGAGCACTTGTACGTGCAGAGAACTGCACTGAGCGTGTGGGAGAGTACAATATAACAGAGTTGGCAGACACATTCCCTGCCCCTAACGAGCTTAAACTCTAGCCTCAGTTTCTTCTTTAATACAATGGCGAGATGAATCTAGCCTTTTCTGTCACTGCGATGCTGAGAAAATTTAAGACGGATAAATTGCGTGAAAAATTTGGATTCCATGGAAATGAGACTGGATTTGCAAGATGTTCTATTAGTGCTACATGGGATAAAATGCAG
The DNA here is from genome assembly GCF_004115215.2 of Ornithorhynchus anatinus. Classification (NCBI taxonomy): domain Eukaryota; kingdom Metazoa; phylum Chordata; class Mammalia; order Monotremata; family Ornithorhynchidae; genus Ornithorhynchus; species Ornithorhynchus anatinus. Next base: position 10,468,771 of record NC_041732.1, on the reverse strand, counting down.
ATTTTAAATCGGCAGTAGTCTTCACCCATCTATTTTCTAAAATTAAACGTATACAGTTCGTAGGTGTATATAGAGTGGCAAACGTTTGAACAGAAGATAAGCCCCTCTAGGTTGAAAGCTTTTCGTGGGCAGGGAATGTGTCTGTACTCTCCCAAGTGCTTAGGACAGTGCTCTGCATACGCTAAGTGCTCAATAAATAGGATTGAGTGAATGAATAATATTTTCGAGTTTGTCTCCCGGCCTGATCTCCTTCCTGATCCCTTGTTGTTTCAGTGTACTCTGGATCCAGATACCTCGGATCCCACGGACATCCTGACGGAGCAGGCAGTAGAGTTCTGCCAGAAAATTGGCAGTAGAGCCACCAGAGTGTCCGAGATCGTAGGAGGGAAAGACGAGGCCGTTTACCAAGCTATTCAAGAGGGCATCGAGAGAGTCAACACGAACGCGGCTGCCCACGCTTATTATATCCAAAAATGGACAATCCTGGAAAGGGATTTCTCCATTTCTGGTGGAGAATTTGGTAGGTTGCCTCTCCCATCATTTAAACTTACAGTATAAATCGAGCACAGTTTTGCAGCGTCAACAATTTATTCCTGGTGACTGGCAAGCTCTTTGGGTTGTTTTACTCTTGGCAGTCAGTTATCAACAAGTGCCCCCCTAGATTTAGACCTCACTAAATGGAAAATTGGTGGGTGAGGGGGTAAAGGGGTGCTCTGTCCAGACCGGCCTCTTCTGTCCTGATTGTAGAAGACTCGGTCTGGATCAGTGCACTCCATCACTTGGAAAACGTTCTTCGGTTGGCTGGGGCAGCGACTTTGCCCCAGCAGACACTGGCAGACAGGGTTTCCGATTTGGTCTCCTCATCGGAGAAGCCTTTCTGATCAAGGGCGAGGCCCACCTCCAAGCACAGATGATTGTCTCCGCTCAGACAGAAGCCCCTCCTGGAGACTGTAAGGCCTGCGTGGCTCCTTTGATTTTCCTGCGGTCCCCATTCTCCAAGGATGGGAAGACAGGCCTGATGATCAGTCTTGCGCCGGGCTGGTGTCTGATTTGCCCTGTCAATTGTTGGTTTGGTTGAAACTTACACTATTTTCCCAGCCTATTTGCTTGTTGCAATGTGTCTTAGTGGGTAGAGCATGGGCTTGGGAGTCAGAGGACTTGGGTTCTAATCCTGGATCCATCACATGTCTGCTGGGTGAACTTGGGCAAATCACATGACTCCTCTGGACCTCAGTTACCTCATCTGTAAAATGGAGATTACAAGTGAGAGCCCCATATGGGACAGGGACTGTGTCCAACCTGATTAACTTGTATCTACCCCGGTGTTTAAAACAGTGCTTGGCGCATGGTAAGAGCTCAACCAGTACCATTATTATTATTATTTTTGCGCTCCATGCCCCAACATGAACTGGGAGGTTGGTGTGAGAGAGTGAATTTTCTACTGTACAAACCACAAGCACTAGAATCAACTGCTTCACACAGGTTCTCCGTCCTGAAGCCCTCGTAACTAGACTGAGGCTCACCAGTTTTACGACGGGCGAACCTATCACATTTGACCGATGCTTGATCGTCAACAGTGTTAGAGAAGCCTACTTTTGACTCGGGATTTAATACTGTACCCTCTTCTAACCTCCCTTGGTTGTTTCCTTTGGAAATAGTTGCCATGGCTCTGCCAGTCATAGTAAAAGTTCCCCGCACCCTTTGTTAAGTGTACTGTCCGCTGAAAATAGTGAAAATATGTGTTTTAATAATAATAATAATGATACTAGTCTGTGGTTTTTGTTACACACTTACTGTATGCCAGGCACTGTACTGAGTGCTGGGGTGGATACAGGTTGGACCAGTCCCTGATCACAGTCTTAATCCCCATTTTACAGATGAGGTAACTGAGGTGCACAGAGAAGTGAAGTGACTCGCCCAAGGTCACCCAGCAGACAAGTGACAGAGCTGGGATTAGAACTCATAACCTTCTGACTCCCAGACCTCTATCCACTACGCCATGCTGCTTCCCACGCCATGCTGCTTTATAAGATGCTTGGGAGATTTTATTTCTAATCTCTCCTGTTTCCTTTGGTGCATCTCCCTGGAAGTTATTTTAAAAGGATAATTTTAAAGTATACATCCAATTAGACTAGCCTGTCAGGGGCAAACCACGGGCACCCAGTTCCTCTGTAACTCATGTTTTCATTACACAATTCGAATAGAACCCAGTGGAAGTGTCAGGGACTGATCTTCCCTCAGCACAAGTCTGTTCTGGTAGAACACGGTCCACAGAATGGTGCGAGAAGATTGATTGTAGGAGGAAAGAGTTGAATTCATGCATGTAGCATCAGACAAGGTGCGATCCTGCCACAGTTCCCAGCTCCTGCCTCGGGTGCAATTTGACAATCTTTCCTACAGTGCAATAATGAGTGGCAAAGGGGTAAAGCGTTCTATGTGGGATAGACATAAGTAATATCTAGTATTATGTAATATATAGTAATATAGTAATAAGTAATAGAGAAGTAGCGTAGCTCAGTGGAAAGAGCGCGGGCTTGGGAGTCAGAGGTCACGGGTTCTAATCCCAGCTCCGCCACTAGTCAGCTCTGTGACCTTGGGCAAGTCACTTAACTTCTCTGTGCCTCAGTTACCTCATCTGTCAAATGGGGATTAAAAAACTGTGAGCCCCACGTGGGACAACCTGGTCACCTTGTATCCCCCAGTGCTTAGAACAGTGTTTTGCACATAGTAAGCGCTTAACAAATACCACAATTTATTTTTAATATCGATATAGAAAAACCCTGAAAGATGTCAGTCAAGGCAGTATCTTCAGATCGTCTACCCCTAACTTATTAATTCCCTTTGCGTTCATGATCACCGAAATGAGATTTTCCCCATCAAACAAGGTTCTTCAAGAGCAGCCCCCTGCTTATCGAAAGTTTCCTGTATTTTATCTTTCGGCAAAGGCTGTTGTTCTGCTTCTTGGGTTCCCAGTGCAACCTAGTGCTTAAGCATCTCTTTATTCCCGTTTCCCACATGTTTCTTCTGGTGCCCTGGAGGGGAGGATGAGGGAAACTTCTTTTTTCTAAATTCTTTCCCCTTCATTTGGCCGAAGATTCTGGCTAAATCTCATTATTCCAAACTGAAAGGCCCATGGGTAACATGACCTAAGGCTAGAATGATCCAGCGCAGTGGGGAACGGATATCAATAGGTAGCATTTGTTGAGCCTCTGTCGTGTACAGAGCACTGTACTAAGCGCTCGGGAGAGTACGATATAAAAGGAGCTTACGGTCCGGTGGAGGAATAGACACAAAAGTAATTACTGGTAGGTGGAAGAATGGAGAGATGAATATGTGGATGAATTCATGATTATCATGTTTTGGGTTCTCAATTTCACAAACAAAGGGAAGAGTTCTTACCTAAATGGGCTCAGATGAGGATGCAGTGGAATTCCAAGTTAGATTTTTATTAGTCAAAGTGTCAGAGCTAAGAAGACCCCCAAATTTTAATTCTTCCCCCCCCCCCCCCCCCGCCCAGTGGTGACATTTCAACTTTCACCCTGAACGGATGGTAACCTTGGTTCCTTTTTTTTTCTTTATGGTATTTAAGTGCTTCCTACGTGCCAGGCACTGTACTAAGCGCCGGGGCAGATACAGCCTTATCAGTCTGGACACCGTTCCTGTCCCACATGGAAGCTCACAGCCTTAATCCCCATTTTACGATGAAGTAACCGAGGCCCAGAGAAGGAAAGTGATTTGCCCAAGGTCACACAACAGACAAGTGGCGGAGCCAGGTGCTTCTGACTCCCAAGCCCTTGCTCTGTCCATTAGACCACACTGCCTCTTTTGGAGAAAAGCCTGACAGAGTTGCCCCTGAGAACGCATTCCCCGACTGGAGATGCCCAGATTATCCCACAGACGTCCCCGCAGCCTGCTACTCGGTAGTCAGCATTCACTACCCTGTCTTTGGTTCCTCTTTCAGGCCCTACGATGAAACTGAAGCGACTGTCCGTTCTCGACAAGTACAAAGACGAAATCGACTCATTTTACAGAGAACCAAAAAATTAAGTCTTGCCTGATCGTCATCAGACATTTCAGACTCTGGGGAGTTGAGATCAGATCCCGTCGGGTACGGGCGACGAGAGAAGAAATTCCCAGCGGGCTCGCGTGAGGTTGGCGGGGGCTCTCGGGTTACCCACGGTCCGCCGGTTGGGACACCGTCTGCATCTGAAAATCTAAAGAGAGGCTTCATTTGTAGATAGGCTTAATTCTCTTTGACTAAATACTGAAGCTGGTTACAGGAGGCCGTTTTGCACAACCCCTTCGATCACAGTGACGATGGTGGAGTTTCTCGGTCTTAATTCTAGTTGGACGTAACGAAGTGCACGCCCACCTAACGAACGTGAAAGGCAGCCTGTCTGTTTAGCGCGGCGAGGGCTTGTACTAATCGATGTTGTAGGAGGATTGGTCTTCTGTTAACACTCACTTTTTTTGTTTTATGGTTCGAAATGGCCCACTGTAGCTCGTATCACGATTACCAGTTAGTGCCTACTGAAGAGGTGATTAGATGTGATTAAGTATTTAATAATGATCCTATGTTAATGGTCACAATTAAATAAATATGTAATTTGAACACTAAAGGAATTTTTTGGTGGAATGGTAAGCACGTGGCTAGATTCTCTCCAGTTCATTCAGTTGTATTTATTGAGCGCTCGTGTGCGAAGCACTGTACTACGCACTTGGAAGACTACACTACAACAGACACTTTCCCTGCCCACATGGTGATATAGTTTAACTTCTTTCCTTTAACCCAGTCCTCTAGAGTTGGAAAAGCAATAGTCTTGTCGGAGTGTCGGTTTTCGTTACGGAGCCAGTGAGGAAGGGGAGATTGGATTATTTTATGGTATTCGTTAAGCGCTTATTGTGCCAAGCACTAAGCACTGGGGCAGACACAAGGTAATCAGGTTGGACACAGTCCCTGTCCCCCATGGGGCTCAGAGTCTTAATCCCCATTTTACAGATGAGGTAACTGAGGCCCAGAGACTTGCTCAAGGTCACACAGCAGAGGAGGGGTGGAGCCAGGATGAGAAACCAGGTAAATCCTCTGATTCCCAGGCCCGTGTTTTCTCCTAGACCACGCTGCCTCCCACTTGTACTCGTAGCTTTCTAATGGAAGCTGGAAGGAACCTCCCCCTCGAGATTATCCGATTCATTTTCCTGCTTCCAGGTAGGTGAGGAGCTAAGATTTGGGACTGTCTAAGCCTGTTGATTTGGAAAGGTCTGTATTATCTCCTTGTTGATGGTCAAGGGTCAGGTAGGTGAAGAGCTAAGATCTGGGACTATCTATGCCTGTTGATTTGGAAAGGTCTGTATTATCTCCTAGTTGATAGTCAAGGGTCTGAAATGGAGCCGAAATTTATCACCATCAAATGCCGTAGAGTCGGTTCCGATTCACGGTGACTTTATGGACAGATTTTCTCCACAACGTCCTATCTTCTGCCACAAGCCGTAACCCTGCTGACGGTTCTTCCGTTATCGTCGTTATTTCTGTCCAACAATGTGCATCTGTCAACTAGCCCCTGAAACAATACCTGGGCAATCTCACTGCCCCTAATGACATAGTCTTGAAAAGTTTGAAGGGTGCATTTTGGATTGCCGAAACAGATGCATGGACAGCCAGATTTAGAAATGCTAGCCCCTCACCCAAAGCCCCCAGTTTAGGACTGCTCCCAGAGACCTCTTGAGGTGTTAAAAATAACACTGAACCAAACCCTTGGCCTAATCTGTTTAGACTAACGTATGGAAAAGAAGTGTACATATTTACCAGATCTTTCTATTACTTTAACATAATTTTACTAATTAGTCTTTTTATTAACATTTTCCTCTTCTGGGAAACCACAAGCCACTCTCTGTACAATCCAAAGGAAGCAGGGAGGGGTCAGTGGCATAAAGAAAATGAAGAACACGTTAAGCACGCTGAAGGTGGCTTCGGAATTATTTCCCACATTGTTACATATTACTCTGGTGGCCCAAAGCCTAGGAAGCCCTCCTCAGAAACAAGAGCAAATGTTGCTTTAGACATCCCTAATACGATACCGAAAGGTCTGTGGAAGATTAGAGGAAATGGTCTATTATTCGGCTCGGAGTTGCCTTTTATAGAGCAAAAAGAAACCTGCACAACCTACCTGGAAACAGCGTGGTCTAGTGGAAAGAGCCTGGGCGTCAGAGAATCTGGTTTCTAATCCCTGCTCTGCCACTTTAGTCGGCTGCGTCCAGGCCGTCACTTAACTTCTCTGGGGATTCAATACCTGTTCTCCCTTCTACTTAGGTGAGCCTCGTGTGGGACCTGGTTACCTTTTATCTGTCCCAGTGCTTAATACAATGAATCCTTGGCTCATAGTGAGCACTTAACCACAGTTGTTGTTGTTATTATTATTGGAAGATATTCACTGGAATGAAGAGCACAGTGACAGGGCTCTTCGATCTTTAAGGTGCACTTCAGCCTGAGGGCCCCGCTGCTAGGACTCCAAACTTGCGCTGGGAGTAGGAAGAGGGGTAAGTTCTAAGAGTGGAACGCTGTCATCGGCGTGGCCTTGTAGGGGGTTTCTGGGATTCAGCCCAGGCCCGCTCCTCTTTTCAGAAACATCTCTTTTTTGTTTTGATGGGGAAAGGCCCTACTTAGTGCTCTGGGATAAACGAGCTCAACTGTGTGCTGGACTCCTGCACCGCGGGCAAAATGCCACCCTCTCACTGTGGCCAAAGATAAGGAGCTTTTAGCGATAACATCTTCAGTGGTTCTAGAGGACAGAGGATGTCCTGGTTAAGTAGTAGGAAGTACATTTTCTCACAGTTACATTCTACATGAAACGATACAGTTTGTGGTATGGATTGAAACTCTTTAGTACAAATATACAGAAGGCTGAATTATTCAGGATGGGAATAAGTATACAAAAGAGGCAAGCTCATTTTTTCACCATAAAAAAAGCTCCAACCAACGTCAAGAAAAACTTACTGTCTAAAGCGTGTCCTCCATTAGAACTGTCCCCTGTGGAACTCTTTGCCAATTTTTAAAAACCAAAGATACACCTCCGTTTAGTATAGACATGGTTTGAACACTTTATTCATGCACACGGTAAGTCATTTGAAAATCAAAACTGTCTTATTTCTTAGATGACTACAGCATTTGGAAAATATACCATCTTCTCAGTCTTCGATGCATCTTTGCCCAGGAAATTTCTCTTTAACCCGTCTACCTTTCTGAGGACGTTAGTTTGTGCTATGTGGGGGGTCAACGCACTGTTCCATTTAGGCCCCAGAAAATAGGATTTTCCTGTTTAAAAGTTAGCTGATTTGTACCATTAATTCAGTCACTTTGATATTTACAGCAAGTCTTTTCGGAAAGGAAAAGAACTGTTCAACAGAGGAGTCAAGCTGTTAAAGGCAAATGACACGGTACAGAAATCCATACTTACAGTATACAAAAGTTTTCACCAGACTGACACATTTAATAAATAAGACATGGTACTTGGGAGAAGGTCCACTGAAAGCAGTTAAGAGCAACACCTGCATCCTTTAGTTGAATTTAGTACGAAAGAGCCCGGTCAAAAAAATGCTATTGTAAGAAGTCGGCAAATAAATGAATTGGCGTGAGATATCATACAATCTATTTCTGGGTCCTGTCCGTTAGGAGTGACTGCCGTAAACCGATCCAAGACGGGGCCGTTCTAATCTAAGTCTAGCACTCGGCGACAGATCTCTGATGTGAAGTCTGAGCACTTGGCATTCCCTCCCAAATCTTTTGTCAAGCTCTGGAAAAGAAAGCAGAGGAAAGAAGGATTAGAAGCTTGCAGAAAAACACAATGAACCAGTTTTGGACTAGGACTATTCCACTTTGCTTTGTGAACGATCTGACAGTTACTCTCTCCCGCATTTAAAGCCTTATTGAAGGCACATCTCCCCCAAGAGGCCTTCCCTGAATAAGCCCGCCTTTCCTCTTCTCCCTCTCCCTTCTGCGTATTATAATAATAATAATAATAATGTTGGTATTTAAGCGCTTACTATGTGCAGAACACTGTTCTAAGCGCTGGGGTAGATACAGGGTGGTCAGGTTGTCCCACGTGAGGCTCACAGTCTTAACCCCCATTTTACAGATGAGGGAACTGAGGCCCAGAGAAGGTAAGTGACTTGCCCACAGTCACCAAGCTGACAAGTGGCAGAGCCGGAATTCGAACCCATGACCTCTGGCTCCCAAGCCCGGGCGCTTTCCACTGAGCCACGCTGCTCTTTATTCACCCCCGGCTTCTTCCAGCACTTGTGTCCCTATCTCAGCACTTCTCTACGTATCTGCAATTTACTTACATGAATGTCCGGCTCCCCCTCTGTAGTGTAAGCTCACGGAGGGCAGGGAACGTGTCTGTTGTACTGTCCTCTCCCAAGTGCTTAGTACGGTACTCTGCACACGGTAGGTGCTCGATATGTACGACTGGCTGACTGAAAAGGAGTCACTGCAGCAGGGTATACTTTTGGGCACACCTGTCACCCAGGTTGATTCAGTCGCCGAGAACCATTTTCGAAGGGAAGTTTGATATCGTGGGTAAAACCATGTTTTATACTAATCAAGCTAAATAAGTCGATAGCCTCTCCTCCCCGAGACATTCCATAAAAGTGGTCCAATCATCCCAGTGATTCAACTTTAATCTCCTGACTCCTTAATGGCCTTTAAAGACAGCACAGTACTTCTGTAAACATTTTATACTCTATTTTCTCCTTTCCCTAATCTATTTTAATGTCTGCTTCCACTGTAGGCTCACTGTGAGCAGGGATACTGTCTACCTACTCTGCTGTATTGTTCTTTCCCACACACTTACTACAGTGCTCTGCACGCAGTTACCTTGATGGATTTGATCTACACGAGTAAGGATGTGGTACTCAAAGCACCTTCCCATTGAGACGAAGAGGGTTGATTGATCAGACATCTCTGTTCAGTTACGTATTTTTACTTTTACAGGAAGTCAGCACACCATCTCCCATTTAACATACCCACAAAATTATTTACAAGACCGAAATTGAGCTCTTGGGTCAAAGTCACAAAATTTAGCTCGTAGAACTCTTGAAGCAAATGCATCCCAAACTTTTGCCAGCTTAGAAGGTGGAGGAGTTTTATTCAGCGCCGAGTGCTAAAGGAAACTCGTCTCACATGAGAAGCGGACTGACCTAGTGGAAAAAGCACGGCCCTGGGAGTCAGAGGACCTGACTTCCCGCTCCGCCACTTGTCTGCCGTTGGGACCTCGGGCAACTCACTAAACTTCTCTGTGCCTCCGTTCCCTCATCTTGCAAAATGGGCATTCAATACCTGTCCTCCCTCCTATTTAGACAGTTAGCCCCATATGGGACCTGAGGATCTTGGACCTACTCCAGTACTTGGCACATAGTAAGCGCTTATCAAAGATCACGTGACTTTTGTCCGAAAAGCGGGCTGGTACCTTTCCATCTTTAATTGTAGCAAAACAAGCAGCCTCGATTCTATCGGCGTGGCTGTACAAGCCCATGTGACGTAGCATCATCACGGCGCTGAGCAGGAGAGCGGTAGGATTTGCCATATCCTTTCCGGCAATATCGGGGGCTGTCCCGTGAACCTAAAAATGAAACCACGTTGCGATTAAAGCATCACCCCGACCCCTGGGCGTCAATGAATTCGTGTCACAGGACCGAAGAGAACTACGTGAGCCCGGTCTTACTGCCACGGCCCGATCCTTCCGGAACATCCACCTTGTTCAGGGCCCTGGAGTCGGGGAATGAGGTCTTGCCATTAGACAATTTCAATTAGGGCTGACCGCCCAAAATGGATCTCTTCCAGAAGAAAACATTACTTTGACAGCCAAGACTTGGAACGGGTTCTAGTATGGTCCAGTCAAGCCTCTGTTGGACTGGGTCATTCTCCAATATGATTGGGTAGTGATGGCTGTGGATATCTGTTTCAAGAATGGTTTTCCTTACTCAAAAAGCTACAGATCAAAAAGCAGGTGACCCGAGAAGCCACCACCAATATTCTGATGGACCCTGGCTTCTTCTTCTGGCATATGAGTCCTCTCGGGCCTAAATGCTCACCCGTTCACAGTTTTGGAATTCTTCCAGATTGCCACTTCCCTGAGCAACACGGTACAGATGGATTTTAGAACACCCTAACAAAGATATAACTGATACTTTTAAAAATCAATTTAAAATTCTTAAATTAGGTATCTAAAAGAATCATTTTGTAAGTGGATGGTTCTTTTGGTAAATGACATTAAGTAAGCCTCAAAATGAAATCAAAGGAAACTAAAATTTTTCTTGGATTCATCACCTAAGAGTTTCGACTTCGAGATGACAATTCACCTCCATCTTTTGTACCGTCCTTACCGATTCAAAGATCGCAACACCGTTGGCTCCAATGTTTCCACTTGGCGTTACACCGAGACCACCGATCAATCCTGCACACAAGTCGCTGAAAAAAAAAAAAAGAATTCAACAACTTGCAGTCACAATTGGGTAAGAAAATCTAGAAGACTTCATTTCAGAATGTCAGGGGATATTTAAGAAAGGGAGAAGATCTGGAAAGGCTGAGTGGGGAGAGCATAAGTTAAAAAAGATCTCATGCTCCCATTCCAAGTTGCCCAGGTCGACATCTCCCTTCTCTGCCAACGATGGTTTCTAAAGAAAAATAACTCTCTGAGAGGAAGCAGCAGCAAAACTCATCCCTATCTTTAAGGATTTTTTTTTATGGTATTTATGGTTTACTATGTGCCAGGCACTGTACTGAGCGTTGGGGTAGATACAAACTAATCCGATTGGACACAGTCCCTGTTCCACAGAGGGCTCAGTCTTAATCCCCATTTTACAAATGAGGTAACTGAGGCACAGAGAAGTTAAGTGACTTGCCCAAGGTCACACAGCGGACACCCAAGAGGAAGTGGAGGGGCAACTGTTCCCCTTCTGGAAGAATGGTTGGGGAAACACATCCCCTGCCTTGCAGTCCCAAAGTACACCCTGTTTTGCTGGGAACTCAGAGCCACGTAGACCCGATGTCCCCAAATGGAGCTAAGGAGACACCCGAGTCTGCTGGAGAAAGGAATTCACCTCACCCTTTGGACCTGCATCAGGACACTGGGGGTATTTAGGACCTGGGCTCTCCTGATCTGGAAGAAAAACCACCTTCAAATATACCGGTACCAGGGTCCAATATCTGTAAAGAGTGCTGATCATCTCAAAAAAAAAAAAAAATGCTAACACAGGGAATGTTACTGGAGCTGAACAGTGGCTCATTCAGTCCAGTATTCTGTCTGACAGAGATAACGGAATACTGAAGGAACCCAAGACAGTTCCCCTAAACTTAAGGAATACACCATTTAACATCTCATTTTCTTCTCCAGGAACCCATCATCAGCTGCTTGTCTCTGAATTTATCCAAACTCTGCTCGAACCTACTGCTGTCTACTTGCACTACTTCCAGGGCCAATGAACTGCATATGAAAAAACACATATATTTAAAACCTAACCAAACCCGAACTAAAACAGTTAAAAAGACAAATGAAACGTTGAACAATTGACAGCCAAGGACAGTCCAAATCATTCAATCAGTGGAATTTACTGAAATTACAGAGGACAACATTTGGGAAGAAGAAAAGGTCTTACAAAATGAAGCCGCTATTTTTGCATTGAGGGAAAGTGCTCCTGCACTGGGGTGGGATCTCTCGGGATCACAAATCCAGCAGATCCAGGAAAAAGGAACCGAAAATGTAAATTTCTCGGGCATGGAAGTGGGGACACGGTTTTATTTTCTTAGTGGAATTCACACATGCACTAATGCCCCCCCCAGAAAGATTTTCAAACAAACTGGGGCAGGATGACACAATTTCCTTGCTGACTGCAAAGGGCGTAGGGTGGGAGTCCTTTTATTCAAGATTTGCTTACCTGATACTGGCGGCTGATGGCCACCATTTAAATGCACTTTAGAAAGCAGGCGGCATCTTATTAGCCTTTTGTGCACATTAATTGCCTATTGAAAAGAAATCCAAGCCCTGAAGGCAAGGGACAATAGTTTCTAGGGCATCTGCTAATATATCCAACAGCTAAAAACCACAGGATTAAAATGCTTGTAATTTAGATAGACTCACCTGAGAATGTCTCCATACAAATTTGGCATAACAAGAACGTCAAATTGGGATGGATCTTGGACCATCTAGGGGGTAAAAAAAAATGTGTTTTAATATTGAAAGATTAGGCCATAGAAAATTTAAACAATAAGAGTATGGACTTACATTCAAGCATACAGTATCGAGGTACATCTCATTAAATTTTATGTCTTTACAGTTTTCTGCAACTTCCCTGCATTTCTGCAGAAACAGTCCATCTGACATTCGCCTGCAAGGAAACAAAATTGTCACTGCGAAGACCTAAACAAGGTGAAATAAGTATTACTTTAAAAGGCATGAACGCCTGAGAAGATGCAATCAAAAATGGAAATTTAGGGGCAGATCTAAAAGGCAACTTTCAGGATCCTATTTTCCTATTTTCAGCTGAAAAGTCTTTTTGCACTTGGCAAAATGCAAATGAAACAAAAAATTACGACACCTCAAGTTTGAAGGTGTGGCCATTACTACAAAGACTAAGATGAGGCCCTGTAGAGATTTTGATTTTAAACTATCACAAGAGCATGAGAGGGCCAGTGTCAGTTTATTTGAAGAGAATACAAAAATCAATTTGAAAAATTTCCTTCTTGAATAGAGTATGCTTCCTTTATTCCACATTAAATCGCCTATGCCAAATGCTGGTCTTTAGAGGCCTAAGGTAATACTGCAGTGATTCAAAATTTCAAGGAGCTTATAAGAAAGGTGAGGCCAAGTGGAAAAAAAACCCCCAAAACACAGGCCTTAGAGTCAGGACACTCAGGTTCTAAACCCAGTCCTGTCACTTAACCTCTCTGGGCCTCAGATACTCATCTCTAGAAGGGGGAAAAAAGATATCCGCTCTCTTTTTTTCTTGATTGTAAATCCTGTCTGGGACACAGACTGTTACTGATCAGATCATCTGGTACTCACTTTTAGCATATACTAAGTGCTTAATAAATCCTCTAATTATTATTTTTTAAAATTAAGAATCCCTCCCCTAATCAATCTTGATTACTTTGCCTCTCAGTTCCTATTTCCTCCACCTTCTTCCCGAATAATATTAGGATCGTCAGTTTTCTCAAAACAAACTCCTTCAGTCCCTTTCTTTCCTAGTTGCCGCTATCTTAGTCCCTGAATTACCCCTCGCTCCAGCAGTGTCTCTGGCCTCAAAGATCCAAAAGAGTTCAGAATCGCATTTCGGGAAACACTGTACAAGAACTAGTGATTTAACCCTTTTTTTTTTTTTTTATTAAAAAAGGCATTTGTTAAGTTTGTAGTATGTGTCAAACACTGTTGGAGAGCAGATATCTTTTCCCCCCCTCTAGAGATGAATATCTGAGGCCCAGAGAGCTTAAGTGACAGGACTGGGTTTAGAACCTGAGTCTCCTGACTTTCAGGCCTGTGTTTTGTTTTTTTTTTTTCCACTCGGCCTCACCTTTTTTCCAAGCTCCTCGAAATTTTGAATCCCTGCAGTAAGAGCTGGGGTAGATACAGGATAATCAGGTCAGATGCAGTCCCTGTCCCACATGAGGCTCCTTCGTAAGCTAAGTAGGAAAGAGAAAAGGTACTGAATCCCATTTTACAGGTGAGGAAACTGGGAAGAGAAGTGACTTGCCTAAAGTCACCCCGCAGACCAGTGATCTTTCCACTAGGTCACTTACTCAACTATTCCCCGATTGTTGTCAAATAAAAATTTGATCTAGGTGAAGGGAAGAGAAATCAATGTAGGACGCTCCAGAGAGTCCTGTGATTATGCATCACAAGCTCGCTGGAAAAGTCCCTGGGTTTTTAAGAGAAAACAGAAGCCCACTTGAAGCTTATAAAGAAAAGATTGTGCATTACTGTCTCTCATGAACATACATAATATTTGCTTTGTGGACAGCGGTGACGTTGCTCCGATGATTGTTTCTGGCATACTCAAAAGCAAACTCAGCTATGCGCTTGCTCGCTTCCTCGGTGATGAGTTTGATACTCTGTACAACCCCGTCAACGATCTGAAAGAGAAAGACTGCATCAACGGCACGGGGCCTAACTCATCTGAATGGTTTTCTAGCTGAATGCCTGGATTCGTAATAACATTTCAGTAAGCAAGAATAACTCACCCTACTTAAAACTCACCTCCTCCAAGAGACCTTCCCAGACCGAGCTCCTCTTCTCCCTCTACTCCCTCTGCCACCCCCCCCTTTACCTCTCTGCAGCTAAACCCTCTTTTTCCCCTTTTCCCTCTGTTCCTCCACCTCTCCCTTCCCATCCCCACAGCACTGTACTCGTCTGCTCAACTGTATATATTTCCATTACCCTATTTATTTTAATGAATTGTACATCGCCTTGATTCTATTTAGTTGCCATTGTTTTTAGGAGATGTTCTTCCCCTTGACTCTATTTATTGCCATTGTTCTCGTCTGTCCGTCTCCCCCGATCAGACTGTAAGCCCGTCAAACGGCAGGGACTGTCTCTATCTGTTGCCGACTTGTTCATCCCAAGCGCTTAGTACAGTGCTCTGCACATAGTAAGCACTCAATAAATACTATTGAATGAATGAATGAATAATCTTTTAATTGTGTTGTTCCTATCAGGTACCTGGCACACTAGGCGCGTTTGGGAGGAGCCTCTGGTTCACTAAGTCGGGGTTGCAGAGAGTTTTTCATAGGTATCAGATAGCTTAGCGAGGGCAGAAGAAGGCTGTTAGCCCAAGAACGGCTGCAAGAATGTACTGAATAGCTGAATTCGTGGCTCTGCTTCAATTGGGGCTATCGGGTAAGAGCTACTAGACGCAGAATCTGTACAGGAAGTTTGTAGCCTCCCACCCAAGGACCATTCAAGCACTGGAGGCCCCTGTTCTGGTCTGTCAAGGTAACCCAGCTTTTTTCTTTACCCCCTCTGCCTCGTACAACTCATCGTAGACCAGAGAGCACGTGTATCTGAAACAAGACATACCAAATGCTCAATTCCACTGTACTCTCCTTCTGTGTTCTCTCGAATGGTGACAATATTTACATCGGTGTAAGGGGTCTTGTAGCCCTCGATCGAGACGCACGGACGGACATTTGCGTAAAGGTCAAACGTTTTACGCAGCAGCAGATTCATCGAAGGGTGCCCGGCTGCTATTGGAGTTTTCAAGGGGCCTGGAACAAAGAGGATTGTCTGAATGACAAGATAGCTCACGACAAAGGTCAGAACGACCAGTTGAGTGGAGTGGGGACACACTATCCCATACAACTTCTCTACAGCACAAGCAGTCTTCCCGGAATGGGAGTAACAGCCTTCAAAGCCAATTTGCTCAAACTGTTAACTATAATCACCAGATTGGCAGCATTTGCACCCGTCATAAAAATCCATGGCCCAAAATATGAAGGAGAGTGTCGCTTGAGATTGGTTTCATAATAGTACAATCCCTCCATTGCAAGAAGTCACAACATCTTAGTATAAAACTGTTTACTTAAGGAAATGAGCGCCCCAATGCACTCAAGAGTGACAAAACCGGATGCAGTGGTTTTATTCTGCAAATCATAAAACCACCTGCAAAGTCAGGCCAACTCCCAACCAAGGACTTGGGCCTCCAAAACAATCCTTTAGTTCTTAAGCTACGTTCTTAGTGATGTGGTTTTCATTATCGGATACATTCCATAATCCTTAAAAATTTAACCGAGGGGGTGACAGCTCAACTTTCACCGTTTGGGTTTTAGTCGATGATTAATTTCTTTCCCTTTCGATTCTAATGATTCTTGTGGTACCTTTCAGTCCCATCTTGTTTTTATCCATAGATTCTTTGGCATCTGGAGGAATCATCCATTTCCCTCCTGGTCCTTGGATAGCAGTCACATTTCTCTCTTCCCACTGGATTGGAGCCTAAACATCACGTTGAGATTTCGGGTAAGAGACATTTTTGCCAAGACCAACAAACACTACAAATCATCCATACAGTAAAAAACACTCTACCAGATCAATCACTTGTATTTATTGAGTGCTTACTGTGTGCACGGCATCGTGCCGCTTGAAAGAGTCCAATAACCGAGCTTGTAAACACACACCCTTTATCCCAGCCACTGGTTATTTAAACCGAGGCCAGCCGGTCCAGAAAGGACAAAAGTTTGGATAACAAAACCAAAATTAGATGAGAGGCAGTTAAACATGCCAATCCCATTTCGTTCAGATCTCTAAAATTTGATTATTCAAAAAGCCTCGGGCCCAGCAAATTTGGATCACCGGTTTTCTACGCTAATTATAATTCCCTTCATCCTGGGGTATTTCAAGTCTGTTGCTGCCTTTCAACCTACTGGGTCATGAGCTGAAATTGCCGGGGGATTCAGAGCTGAACAGGACAGGAAAACAGTGTGGCCTCCTGGAAAGAGCATGGACTTCGGAGTCAGAGGACTTGGGTTCTAATCCCAGCTCCGCTCCTTGTCTGCTCTGTGATCTTGGGCAAGTCGCTTCATTTCTCTGTGCCTCAGTTCCCTCATCTGTAAAATGAAGATTAAGACTGGGAGCCCCACGTGGGCCAGGGACTGAATCCAACCTGAGGTACCGTGGTTGGCACAGACGTGCTCTTCTAGTACCCCAGTTATTATGAACACCGACAAAATTATCCGGAGAGCAAATTCGAGGTACAGAGAAGCTCAACTGAGTCCAGACATGTGTCCCCCTAACTTTTCCCTTATAAAACTAATCCCGTGGAACTACCTAGGGAAATCTCCAGTTTAGTCAGAAGTGACCACCTGTCCCCTTTTTTCACGAAGCCTGGAAGGGAGGTGGCTATAATTAGCCTATCTTCAGGAAAGAACATTAGGAGATGCCGCATCCAAAAACGTTCATATATGGAGTCAAACATATTGATCTTGGATGAGCAACTGAGCTATCAGGTGGCCACCAGCGTTTCCTTATTTGCCCTCTGAACTGTTCCAGTGCCTGTGTATTGAACTGTTTGTCCGTGTCGCTTGCCCAGAATCCCCTCCACCCCCATTTTCAAGTTTCTCATTAGTGTGGGATACTTGGAATAAAAAGACAAAGTTCAACTAGGGCTCCCTGTCACCCCTGTGTCAAAACCGAATTCCTCCGTCTTCTATTTCTAAACTTGACTAGCTACAGTGTGTGCGTGTATCTATCTATAAATAAATATATATAGTTGTCCTTTGCATTCGAAGAAGACACCACTCACAGTGACGTTCACCTACGGCTGTGTTTAGGGCTGGAAAGACCAATCTAGAACCAGAATGCACACAAAATGGCTGCTCCTTGTTAAATGGTCACACTTTATGTTTGCGGTCCCTGAAGCGACAGTATAGACAGTAGTAACAGGCAGCATGCTCAGTATCCAGACCAAATTTGGTTACCACAAAAATCTTAGTGCCTCCACAATCGCATGTGGTAGGAGCTGTTGGGGGAGTGTTGGGTTGGGGACAGTGGCACACAGACCACTTCCTTTCACTCTCTGTTGTGGTCACTGCCCTGGGTACTTAGTAAAACCACTTCGTGGAACTGGGACGAGCCCATCGAGGTTCGTTCCCCTGACCTTTTGGGGTGTTCACCCTCCCAAGCCCTCCGTGACTGAGGAAGAAAGGTGCCGGTTGGAAGCCGGAGCCGTGACGGGCCCTGACTGGCCTCAGCCTAGGGCCGAAAACGGGCGCCCCAGACCTCACCGAGCCCAGATTCAGGTGGGAAACGCGCTCTCGGCCAGATCCTGATCGCTTCTCCCCAGCCCTGATTTTGTCTGTGTTCCTCCTCGTGTGCGCGCGTATGCGCCTGCCTGGTCATCTCCCTGGCTCCACCACGACGCGGTGAGGGAGGTACCCCCTCAGGGCCCTCCGTCAGAGGCTGCCGTGGCGGTTCAACATCTGAAAGCTCCCAGCCCCTCTCTGGAGAGGAGAAAGTGGGGAACATGATGGCTCTAGAACCAGGGGAGGGCTGGGGAGCAGGGGCTGTCGAAGGTCCCGTCGGAGCACTGTTTGCCCTAAGTTGGGGCGGACTCCCCACCCGCCTTTCATCATGACACCAGTCTGCGGGCCCAGCGTAGCGAACGCAGACCCAAAAGCAGCAGAGCCGCCATGCAACGGAGGGAATGGCATCTTTTTCTCCATCATGAGGACGCCCCCCGACGCCAGCCCCTCAAGCGACCGACTGCCTGACCCATGTACCAGTGAGTGAGCCTCGTGTCTGCATCTCATTTTCCCCCAGTCCACTCCCCAAAATGCACGAAATGAACAGCTGGCAGGCACCCCTGCCTCCTACTAATCGGGTCAGCAGCCATTTGCGTAATTTTCTGAAAGGACTCTACATCAAAGGAACAACGCGAGGCCGGTGAAGTAACTCTGTTTAAACTGCTGACTGCTGCTAACACGGCAGGTATTCAAATTACTTTGCCTTTAACCCAATGCAAGGGACACCCGAACTTATTCCTTTAGCAGTAGAGGCTGTGGATCTCACCAAATTAACGGGAACGTGTACAACTAAACCTTTCTTGTAATCGAAAAGCATACGGCTACCTCTTGGAAACCTGAAGGCTTTTATAAGGGCCGTAAGGCAAGTCCCTTTAAAAATCCACATACCTTGGCAGCATCAAAAATCTTCATAACGGCAGCGGAAATTTCTGGTCCAATACCATCTCCTGGGATTAGCGTTACTGTCTGCACCTAAGTCATCAGAAAGCACAGAGGAAAAGGGAGTGAGGAAAACCATGCATGTCAGTGCACCACCGTTATTCAGAAATGGGCATTTTACTTTAGAAACGAATAGATCCTCTTAACGCATCAAAAGAGAACAACTGTCCAGAAAGTTAAAAGAGGAGGCCTCAACAGTCTAAACTTCCTACAAGTTCTTCCAAAGAATTCCTTCCATCCATATTCAATTTGGAGGGCCTCTGGACTAACTGTACTAGTATCCTTCCACACGCTGAGACATTTTGTTCTAGGTCTGCTGGCAGCCCAGAAATGGACTGGGCACTCTCGCCGCTCCTCCACCTACCTGCTAAAGAGTCAAACTGACAAGGAAGCAGCGACTTTCAGCACTCTCACCCCGCTGCTAGATAGGGACCGTCTTACAAGGGCTAACTTTACGGCTAACTTCAGAGAGCGGCCTAATGGATAAAGCTCGGGCCTGGGAGTCGGGCAGATGTGGGTTCTAATTCCGGCTCCCCCCTTTGTCAGCTGGATGACCTTGGGTAAGTCCCTTCACTTCTACGTACCTCACTTTCCTCATCTGTAAAATGGGGATTAAGACGCTGAGAGCCCTATGTGGGACATGGACTGTGTTCAACCCGATTATCTTCTACTTACTCCAGCACTTAGTACAGTGCCTGGCGCATAGTAAGCGCCCAACGAATACCCCCAAAACAAGTTAAACACCAGGAGAATCCTAATCCATGTCAGAAAGGTGACCGAGGGTATTTTTTTCCCCTTCTAGAAAATTACTATTTTTACTTTATTTTCCAAAAGCTTAAAACTTTCATATCAACGTAAGCAGCATCCATGACATTATCTGACTGAGCTGGGTAGGCCTAATCCTGGCAGAGGAGCAAAGATATTTAAAAATGCTAAGCCGACACATGAAATAAAGCCACCATTTCAAAAAACAACTATCCTGGAGGAGTGGGGAGGGGAAGTTTGAGGGCCCCTCTCCCCATCCCAAATATGACCAGCAAGGACTTGGAATCAATAGATTCAAGACAACGACCTAGTCCCTCTATCATCTGTGTGGCCACGGACTTGCGTCTCTCTGCTCGCTTGGTCCCCCCGGGTCAGCTCCTTCGGGAAAAGCTCTGTTTTGGAACTCAACTCTGAGCCCTCCTGAAGTGGACTTCTCCTCCCAGTTCCTTCCAACACCTGCTCAAGAGTTCACAAACACAAGGGATTACTCCTGGTGAAAAACGGGTTTGAAAATTACACGACTGCCCAGATTTCAGGGATGCTAATTAAACGAAGGACTGTACTCTGAAATTTCTGCTTGAAGGTTGTACTTTGAGTTTGGTGACAAGGCTCACTGTGAGCATTAGCAACGCTATAAGAATTTTTGTCTTCTCTTCCCAGTATCATTTGCTTGTAAGTACTAGCCTATGAATCCACAGACCAGAGAAAGTCACTTTCTTCATCCTTTTTTTTCCTTACCAGGGAACGTTTGTCTTGGAGGAACTTCCTTTGCATGGAAACTTCACATAGTTCTTACATTCCAAACAGCATATTAAGATACCCAAATAAGATCATAAAAGGAGGCGGGACGGGGGAGGGGAGAAGGAGAAAAGGAAATCACTGATCCACAATAAAACCCGTGGCATCAGCTTAGAAATGCACAGTCTTTTTTTCAGCTGGGTACTCTAAAAGCAGCAGATTTAACATTAAACAATACCGACACTACGGTCAGAAAACCCTGGGTAAAATGCAGGCCTAAAGAGCCTTTGAAACTTTGGAGATATTCTAAATGGTAGGTGAAATCCACTGTTTTTAGGAAAGCTCACAAAACAAAGCCTGAAGCAAAAATTGAAGCTTCTCAACAACTTTCAGTTTGCTCCTGGAGTTTTTGCGCTCATTTTTTTTTTCCAAGTTTGTGAAGTAGATTAGGAAATGCGTCAACAGGCCCCAGGATAGTGTTCACTTATTTTAACAGGGCTTATTCAGGCTGACGAATGCAAAAAGGCTCCCCAGCCCATCCTAACAGAATTCTTCACGTTGCGCAACGGACCCGAAAGGTTCGTCGACAACTTAACCGATGGAAATGTACGACTGGCAGAGGATGGGCCTGTTTTACTTTCAGCTCCTCTGCAGAAATGGAGATCATCTGTGACGGAATTACGAGACACTTTTCTTGAGAAACTTCTAAGGGGGAGAAATAAAAGAGGTAGCCATACTCACGCCACTAGCTAAACCTCTGGTCACCTGTTTTGAGTTGCTGAAAGCCCCCAGCAGTCGGGACACCTGTTTCAGAAGCCGAGACAAAAGTTAAGTCACATGTTAGATAATGCGAAACAAATTCAATACGGAACCCTTTAACCACTTGATAGTCACCCCACATCCATAATTTATTTATATTAATCTCTGTCTCCCCCTCTAGACCGTAAGCTCCTTCTGGGCAGGGAACATTCCTACCAACTCTGTTGTACTGTACTCTCCCACGCACTCGGTACTGTAATCTGCCCAACCTCAGCGCTCAGTAAATACCACTGATTGGCTGAAGTCAGAGATAGGAAACACTAAAAGTTTCCCCGTGCATCTCTGCCCCTCAGGATCACACCTGGAGAGTTTCCAGTACTCTACCAGTCTCAACTACGGGAGGGAGAGTCAAGCAGAGACCTACCCATCCATTCCTAGCTTGGCCAGCGGCTAGCGAGTGGAAGGCCATCGGCTACAAGTGAAAACTCTCCCGTGCTGGGCAGCAGCGGCGGGAAGAGACTCGAGGGCGGAGACTCAGGTTTACTGCGCGAAGGAGGCAGTGGTAAACCACTTCTGTATTTTTTTTTACCAAGAAAACTCTATGGATCCACGACCGGAACAATTGCAGATGGAGGCGGGGTGTTCTGGGAGAGATGCGTCCACGGTGTCGCTATGGATCGGAGATGACCCGACAAGACATGCATCTTTATAAAGGTAAGCTTTCCAAAAATTCAAATTAAAAAGATGATTTGGGGCTAGACGGAATCACCTAGCTTCATCTTCTGCTCTTCCTATACCTGAAAGATCTTAGACTGGACAACTCTGCTCCGATATTTGCACGTGCTGATGCAGGCACGAGGATGCCAAAGAAATTTTGCAATCTTCTCCAGCCTAGCATTTCTAACGTGTGGTTCCTGAGAGTGCAGACGTAAGGAAAGGGAGGCCAGGCTGCAATCTGACGGCAAAATGTGCAGGAATGGTCGTTATTTTAGTCAACACGAAGGGAAAAAAGTCTTCTTTCCGAGCCCACAGTGAACACGGATCATACAAGATGGTAACATAGGCAAAAACCGCACAGTTTGATTACTCAAATCTTTTTGTCTGTCTGTCCCATTGGATGGGGAATGTGTCACTTTCATTCAACTCATTCCATCGTATTTATTGAGCGTTTACTGTACTATGTACTATGTGCATCTTGGTTTTGCTTCCCACAAGCTTAGTACAACGCATTCCACCAGTAGGTGCTCGATAAAAGATACTACTTATACACGAGAAGCAGTGTGGACTAGTAGAAAGAGCATGGGCCTGGGCGTCAGAGGATCTGGGTTCTAATCCCTGCTCTGCCACTTGTCGGCTGTGTGACCTTGAGCAAGTCACTTCATTTCTCTTTGCCTCAGTTACCTCATCTATAAAACAGGGATTAAGGCTGTGAGTTCTATGTGGGATAGGGACTGGGGCCGACCCGATTATTTTCCATCTACTCCAGTAGTTAGCACAGTGTAAGTGCTTAACAAAACACCATAAAAAACTACAATCTCAAAGATACACCGACATAAGCCCAATTAATAATAATTACATTTATCCAGTCCTAAGGATCAAACACAGAGGAAGATCCAAGATATGATTAGACACAGTCCTTGTCCCCCATGGAACTTACAGTCTAAGTGGGACCAGCATTTTAACTTCTTTTTTAGATGAGGAAATATTGTGATTTACCTGGGGTCACCTGGATTAATGAATGAAGCCCATTTAATACAGTGACAGAGCAATAAATTGACATTTACATGCCCAGTGGAAAGAACATGGGTCTTGGAGTTACAGGACCTAGGGTCTAATCCGGGTTCCGCTATTTGTTTCTGTGACCTTGGGCAAGCCACTTAACTGCTTGTGCCTCCATTTCCTCATCTGCAAAATGGGGATTAAATTAAGATGTGCCACTCAAGTGTCTTCACAGTGTTGTAGCACCCCCCAAGAGTAAACATTTTACTCCCCTTTCGTGGATATGCTCTGTCCCACAGTTCCAAGATTTAATTCATTCCTTCTCGATATAAAAAAAAAACTACCAAAAAACAAACCCAACAAACCGCTTCATCATCAAGTACTGGTGATTCCTCACTTCTCTGTAAAAATAGGGTGACCAATGGAGGAAAAAGGACAACACCCTAAAACGACCCACGTTTCAATGAAGGAGGTAGTTAGATGCAGCTCTGACCTTTTACCAGTTTAAAGGTCACTGATGACATGAAAAAAATTTAAACTCGAAATTTAATTTCCAGGGAAAGTTTGTCTTTGTTGTTGAATCAGGGCACCGGACAGAACACTTGGACAGGTGAGTTCTGTTCTCGGTGTGACCTTGGAAAAAGTACTTCCACCTCTCCAAGGTGGAATGATGAGAACACATCTCAGGATGTGCAAAAAGAACCTATGAGATGTTTATATACATAATCACTGGGTGAAAGTCATTATAGAAATATCCAGACTGAATAACCAAGTTGCAGGGACTGTCTCTATCTGTTGCCGATTTGTACATTCCAAGCGCTTAGTACAGTGCTCTGCACACAGTAAGCGCTCAATAAATACTATTGAATGAATGAAGGGAGGGGCGGGAAAAGCAAAAAGACCCTATATATGATTCCAAGCCTCTCAGCACAGAAATGTGGGGCCAAAAATCCTAGATTGCAAAATCTTCCTTTACTCCAAAGGAATCCCTGGGGAAAGCCACCATCGGTCCAATTCTGACACTACCCCTATCAAGTAACCTGGCATTAAAAACCTCTTAAGAGGTCCTACGTGTCCGCCCTTCCTCACGAGATCGTACGACTCCCGTTTGGGGTGGGAGGAAACAGCTCGAAACCTCACAATTTCAAGTACAGACTCTCTAGCCGGCGGGTGACAACTTGGTGAAACTCTACCTAAAGTCATCCGGTCCCCTGGTCCCGTTCATCCCAGGATCAGGGATTAAAAAATTACACAAACCAGTCCTCGCGATCTGCAACGCAAAGACTCGCCGAAGAGTCTCCGAATACAAGGTTGGGGTTGTTTTAAAGTCGCATGGATTCAAAAAGAAAAACTGGGATGATCTTTTGGGAGCCTGGTAATGAGAAGGAAATAGATACTTTGGTCTGAGCTCCCTAATGTCAGAACCGAGTAAAACCCAGGAAAGGAGAAGCAGCGTGGCTCAGTGGAAAGAGCCCGGGCCTGCGAGGACTTGTCTGAGGTGTGACCTTGGATGAGTCACTTCACTTCTCCAAAGTACCTCATTTGAAAACGGGGGAGATTCATAATGACGGTATTTGTTAAGCGCTTACTATGTGCCGGGCACTGTTCTAAGCGCTGGGGTGGATACGAGGTCATCGGGGAGTCCCACGTGGGGCTCAGCCTTCATCCCGTCATTGGGCAGGGATGGTCTCTATCTGTTGCCGAACTGAGCGCTCAGTCCAGTGCTCTGCCCATGGTAGGCGCTCAATATATACTATCGAATGAATCCCCATGTTACAAGTGAGGGGACCGAGGCCCGGAGAAGCGAAGCGACTTCCCCAAGGTCACCCGGCAGACGAGTGGCGGGGCGGAATTAGAACCCACGTCCTCCGACCCCATTAGGGCCGGGAGCCCCACGTGGGGCAGGGCCTGTGTCCAACCCCTTCTTCTTCTATCCACCCAGCACACTGCCTGCCACCTAATAAGCGCTTAACAGATGCCATTAAGATATCAAATGGAAAAAAAAAAAAGGTTAGATTCCCGGCCCGCAGGCCGCTGACCCTTGGAAGACACCACGTTGCAGGGAGGGACCAGAAGAGTGCCGGGCACCTCCTAAGCGCTTAGGTAGGGTGATGATAATAATAATGATAATCATGGGATTGTTCTAATGATGATGATGATTTGGGGAGCCCGGGAAGGGTGGGAGGTGCAGGGGGATCCCCGCGTCGTGAGGTGGGGGAAGAGGAGAAGGCCGAGGGGCGTCATCCGGGGGGGGGGTCTGCCCGACCCCCAACCCCATCCCCAGGGAGCCCGGCCGCCAGCTCTCCCGGCAAGGATGGAGGAAGGAAGGGACGGAGGGAGAGAGGGAAGAAGGGAGGGAAGGGAGGACAGAGGAAGGGAAGGAGGGAGAGAAGGAGAGAAGGAGGGGGGCTCCTCTCCGGAGGAGGGGTCTGCCCGGCCCGGGGTAAGGGGGGCAAAGAGGAGAAGCGGCCCGGGACGAAGAGGGCAGGGCAGGGCAGGGCAGGGCAGGGCAGGGCAGGGCAGGGCAGGGCAGGGCAGGGGCGTCTCGTCTCGTCTCGTCTCGTCTCGTGTCCTCCCCTGGCCGGTCCTGTCGTGCCCCGGCCGAGCCCTCGGCGGCGGGATCCGCGCCTTGACCTTGACCTTCCGAGGGGCCGGGGCCCGGCCCGGCCCGGCCCCGCCCCTCCTCTCCTCTCCTCTCCCCTGCCCGGAGGCCGGGGCTCCCCGCCGGCGGGGCGGGCCGGGCCGGGCCGGGGCTCGGGGTTCGGGGTTCGGGCGGGGCGGGGGGCATCAGCGCGGGGGCGGCGCGGGCTCACCTTGGGGATCCAGGCGGGAGCAGCCATCGCGGGCCCCTTCCTGCGCTGCGGAGGAGGCTACGGCGAGGGCGGCGAGAGCGACAGCGGCGGCAGCGCGCAGACTCCCTCCTTCAGCCGCAGCTCCGGCCGCCCGCCATCCGCCCTCCGCCCCGCCCCCGGCTCGCATCGTCATCCGGACACGCCCACTCCCCTGGAAGCCACGCCCCTTACCATCATCGCCGCAAAGGCCCCGCCCACTCCCCCCATCTGGAAGCCCCGCCCCCTTCCCGTCTCGTCACCAGGCCCCGCCCACTCCCCTCGAAGCCCCGCCCCCCCAGCGACATCATCACCGGCCCCGCCCCACTCCCCGGAAGCCCCGCCCCCTGCCGCCTGCGTCCCCCGGACCCTCCGGGCAGCCCCGCCCCCCGCGGGGAGCCCCGGCCGGAAGTCCCGCCCCCCGGCGTGCGGGCGGGCTGTCAGTCACTCTGAGGCCCGCGACGGAGGGGGAAAATGACCAAGAAAGGAGAGAGCGCGGCCGCCCATGGCGTCATGGCGCCGGGCGGGGCCTTCTCCTCCCCGCCGCCCGCCCCTTCCTTCCTTCCTTCCTTCCTTCCTTCCTTCCTTCCTTCCCCGCCCCTTTCCCTCTCCTTCCCCTTCCGTCCCCTTTCCCCGCCTCGCCCTCCTCACCTGCCAAGCCGGGGGTCGGGGGGACGCCGACGCCCCTCGCCCTCTGAACCCTTTCCATCTCCTCACGGGGCCCACCTTAAACCCCAGGCCGCGGTGCCTTTGTCAGCGGTCGATGACACTTCTTCCCTCGATAGTATTTATTGAACGCCGACTACGTGCAGAGCACTGGACTGAGCGCTTGGGACGGACAGTTGGGCGGCGGAGAGGGACCATCCCTGCCCAGTGACGGGCTCACGGCCTAAACGGGGGAGACGGACGGCAGAGCAAAAGAAAACGAAACAAAGAACAAGACAACATCATCGAAATCAATTCAGTCATTCGGTAGTATTTATTGAGCGCTGACTCTGTGCCGAGCACTGGACTGAGCGCTTGGGATGGACAGATCGTCAGCAGAGAAGGACCATCCCTGCCCAGTGACGGGCTCACGGCCTAAACGGGAGAGAAGGACGGCAGAGCAAAAGAAAACGAAACAAAAAACAAGACAACATCATCAAGATAAATTCAGTCATTCGGTAGTATTTATTGAGCGCTGACTCTGTGCCGAGCACTGGACTAAGCGCTTGGGATGGACAGATCGTCAGCAGAGAAGGACCATCCCTGCCCAGTGACGGGCTCACGGCCTAAACGGGGGAGACGGACGGCAGAGCAAAAGAAAACGAAACAAAAAACAAGACAACATCATCGAAATCAATTCAGGCATTCAATAGTATTTATTGAGCGCTGACTCTGTGCAGACTAGTGGACTGAGCGCTTGGGATGGAGGAATCAGCAGCTGAGAGGGACCATCCCTGCCCAGTGATGGGCTCACGGCCTAAACGGGGGAGACGGACGGCAGAGCCAAACACAACAAAACAAAAAAGACAACATCATCAAGATAAATTCAGTCATTCAGTAGTATTTATTGAGCGCTGACTCTGTGCAGACCACTGGACTGAGCGCTTGGGATGGACAAATCGTCAGCAGAGAGGGACCATCCCTGCCCACTGGCGGGCTC
Source organism: Ornithorhynchus anatinus (assembly GCF_004115215.2). Lineage (NCBI taxonomy): Eukaryota > Metazoa > Chordata > Mammalia > Monotremata > Ornithorhynchidae > Ornithorhynchus > Ornithorhynchus anatinus. The sequence continues at coordinate 10,441,599 of NC_041732.1, read as the reverse complement.
ACGGTCTAAATGGGGGAGACAGCAAAGCAAAACACAACCAAACACAAGATAAATTCAGTCATTCAGTAGTATTTATTGAGCGCTTACTCTGTGCAGAGCACTGGACTGAGCGCTTGGGATGGACAGTTCGGCAGCAGAGAGGGACCATCCTGCCCAGTGACGGGCTCACGGTCCAAACCGGGGAGACGGACGGCAGAGCAAAAGAGAACAAAACAAAAAACAAGACAACATCATCAAGATAAATTCAGTCATTCAGTAGTATTTATTGAGCGCTTACTCTGTGCAGAGCACTGGACTGAGCGCTTGGGATGGAGAAATCAGCAGCAGAGAGAGACCATCCCTGCCCCGTGACGGGCTCACGGCCTAAACGGGGGAGACGGACGGCAGAGCAAAAGAAAACAAAACAAAAAACAAGACAGCATCATCAAGATAAATAGCATCAAGGGGATGTACACCTCATTAACAAAATAAATAGGGTTGAATAGATTTATTGAATGTCTACTATGCTCAGAGCAGCGTACTGAGCGCTTGGCAGAGTAGACTACAGAGGAGACATGTCCCCTGCCCTTTAAAGAACCTTGGACCTCAGAGACGTTGGACAGAAGGATATTAGTGTTATCAGTTTTTTGAAACTCCCTCCCCTTAATAATAATAATGTTGGTATTTGTTAAGCGCTTACTATGTGCCAAGCACTGTTCTAAGCGCTGGGGTAGATACAAGGTCATCGGGTTGTCCTTCGTGGGGCTCACGGTCTTCATCCCCATTTGACAGAGGAGGTCACCGAGGCCCAGAGAAGTGAAGTGATTTGCCCAAGGTCACACAGCTGACAAGTGGCCGAGCTGGAATTTGAACCCACGACCTCTGACTCTCCAGCCCGGGCTCTTGCCACTAAGCCACGCTGCTTGTTCTTAGTGAGGCAAAGTGGTGGAGTGGCTAGAGCGCGGGCCTGGGAGTCAGAAGGTCACGGGTTCTAATTCGGCCTCAGCCACTTGTGTGCTGTGTGACCTTGGGCAAGTCGCTTCACTTTTCTGAGGCTCAGTTCCCTCATCTGTAAAATGGGGGTGAAGACTGTGCACCTCACACGGGCAGGAACTGTGTCCAACCCGATTTGCTTCTATCCACCCCAGCTTTTAGTACAGTGCCTGGCACATAGCACTTAGCAAATACCACAGCTATTATTAGCGGATATGGGGGAAACCGGTCCAAGATTTTTGCATTCCAAACCCCGGTCCACTCATCCATTCGTTTGTTCAATACCTCCGAGCACACCTGGCCTTCCTGTTTCCCCGGCAGCTGATCCGGGGTGATAAAAAAAGGGATTTCCCAGGCCTTGCCTTCCACTCCACAAAATAAAAGTCGAAAAGCAACGGGGGCCTAGTGGATAGAGTGTGGGCGTAGAATCTGAAGGATCTGGGTTCTAATCCTATCCTTGCCCCTTGTCTGCTCTGTGACCTTAGGCAAGTCATCTCACTTCTCTGGGCTTCAGTTACCTCATCTGGAAAACGGGGGTTAAAACTGTGAGCCCCGTGTAGGACAGGGACTTTGTCCAACCTGATTAGCTGGTATCTACCCCAGCGCTTAGTTACAGTGCCCCTGGCATATAGTAAGTGCCTAACAAATACCATAAAAAAACTAAGCAAAATAGATAACAAACTACTGAGATAAATAAGGGTCATTTAAGTGGAGACAAAGTCCAATATTTTCCCTACACAGGGAAGTTCTTCCTGGAAGAGGTGAGTCTTAAAATGGATCTTTATCAACCTAAGAGCTTGGTAGAACAATGTAACAGTCGGTAGACACGTTCCCTGCCCACGATGAGTTTAATTCATGCCATAGCATTTATTAAGCGCTTACAATGTGCAGAGCACTGTATTAAGCAGCGTGGCTCAGTGGAAAGAGCACGGGCTTTGGAGTCAGGGCTCATGAGTTCGAATCCCAGCTCTGCCACTTGTCGGCTGTGTGATTGTGGGCAAGTCACTTAACGTCTCTGTGCCTCAGTTCCCTCATCTGTAAAATGGGGATTAAGACTGTGAGCCCCACGTGGGACAACCTGATTCCCCTGTGTCTACCCCAGCGCTTAGAACAGTGCTCGGCACATTGTAAGCGCTTAACAAATGCCAACATTATTATTAAGCGCTTAGCTTAATAAATGCATTATGGCTCTATGCGTACAAGCTGTGGGGTTGAGGGTCAGATAAATAAAGGGATCAAATCCAAGTACAAGGGTAACACGGGAGTGGGAGAAGAAGAAGTGAGGATTTCGTTCAGGAAAGACCTCTTGGTAGAGATGCGAATTCAATCAGTTTTTGAAGGTCAGTCAGTCAGTTGTATCAGTCAATTGTATTTATTGAGTACTTACTGAGTGCACAGCACTGTACTAAATGCTTGGGAAAATGCAGTAAAACAGAGTTGGTAGACGTGTTCCCTGACCTCAAGGAAATTACAGTCTAGACGGGGAGACAGACATTTAAAATAAATTGCAGATATTCATTCAATTGTATTTACTGAGTGCTTACCGTGTGCAGAGCACTGTACTAAGTGCTTGGAATGGACAATTTGGCAACAGGTAGAGACAATCTCAGCCCAACAGCGGGCTCACAGTCTAAACGGGGGAGACAGACAACAAAACAAAACAAGTAGGCATCAACACCATCAAGATAAATAGAGTCATAGATAGATACTCATCATCAATAAAATAGAGTGATATTCATTCGATAGTATTTATTGAGTGCTTACTCTGTGCAGAGCACTGTACTAAACGCTTGGAATGCACAATTCAGCCACAGATAGAGGCAATCGTTGCCCAGCGATGGGCTCACAATCTGAACGGGGGAGACTGACAGCAAAGCAAAGCAGAACAAATCCAAAACAAGACAACCTCATCAAGATAAATAGAGTCGAGGGGATGTACACCTCAATAACAAAATGAATAGGGTAATAAATAATATATACAAATGAGCACAGTGCTGAGGGGAAGGGGGAGGAGCAGAGGGTGGGGGCGAGGGAAAGGGAGGGGGAGCAGAGGGAAAGGGGGGGCACAGCGTGGGAAGGCCTCCTGGAGGAGGTGAGCTCTCAGTAGGGCTTTGAAGAGGGGAAGAGAGTTTGGCGGAGGTGAGGAGGGAGGGCTCCAGGACAGCGGTAGGACGTGGGCCGGGGGTGGACGGCAGGACGGGCGCGAACGGGGGACCGTGAGGAGGAGAGCGGCAGAGGAGCGGAGTGTACGGGGTGGGCGGTAGAAAGAGAGAAGGGACTTGAGGTAGGAGGGGACAAGGAGATGGAGAGCTTTGAAGCCAAGAGTGAAGAGTTTTTGTTTCGTGCGAAGATTGATAGGCAACCAATACAAATATGCACAAGTGTTGTGGGGAGGGGAAGGGGGAAGAGCAGAGGGAGGGAGTACAGGGAATGGGGAGGGGAGGAGGGGCAGAGGGAAAGGGAGGACTCAGTCTGGGAAGGCCTCCTGGAGGAGGTGACCTCTCAGTAGGGCTGAGAGCCCCACTCAGTAAATCAATAAATAACGATTGAATGAACTGTTAGGGCTCAGTAAATACCATCTTCTTTTAAATGGTATTTGTTAAATGCTTACTATAGGTCATACACTGTTCTAAGCACTGGGGTAGCTACAAGTTAATTAGGTCAGACACAGTCCCTGTCCCACATGGGGCCCAAGCTCTAAGTAGGAGAGAGAATCTCGATTCTGTTTACTGCTATTGTTTTTGTCTGTCCGTCTCCCCCAATTAGACTGTAAGCCCGTCAATGGGCAGGGACTGTCTCTATCTGTTGCCAATCTGTACGTTCCAAGCGCTTAGTACAGTGCTCTGCACATAGTAAGCGCTCAATAAAGACTAGTGAATGAACAGGGATTGAGTCCCCATTTTACATTTGAGGACACTGAGGCATACAGAAGTGAAGTGACTTGCCCAGGGTCACCCAGTAAGCAACTGGCGGAGGTGGGGTTCGAACCCACATCCTTCTGACTCCCAGGCCCCTGCTCTCTCCACTAGGCCAAGCGGCTTCTCATGGTTTAATTGACTGATTTCACCACCAGCTTGGGCAGCCAGTTTACATAACAAAAATAGTCTCTCTGAAGAAAACTTTCCCAGATCGTTTCCACCCGTGGCCTCGTGGCAAGAGCACGGGCTTGGGAGTCAGGGGAGATGGGTCCTAATCCCAGCTCCGCCACTTGTCTGCTGTGTGACCTTGGGCAAGTCACTTCACTTCTCCTTGCCTCAGTTCCCTCATCTGTAAAATGGGGACTGAGACTTCGAGCCCAACGTGGGACTGGGACTGTGTCCAACCCGATCACCACGTACCTTCCCCAGCGTTTAGTACGCTGCCTGGCACGTAGTAAGTGCTTAAAGAATGCCACGATTGTTATTATTATTTGGCAAGTTTGCTATGGGGATAAAGTTTTACATCTGTAGACCAGTACCATGCCACGCATGCTTTTAGTTTAAAAATAAAACTATTGCAACAGTAGCCAAGCAGCCTCGCTTTGAATTTGCGGGATCGGTTCTCTAGGGTGTGAACCAGATCTTCCATTTTGAAACGACTTGAGGCCGTGGTGCCAAATTTCCATTCCAAACCGGTTCGTGCTTCGATTCCCTACGTGTTTATGCAGATTTAGCGGCGTTGCCTACGTCACCCGGGATTTAGCAGCCGGTGTCCGCAAACATTTTCATTTGTATTTTCTTTGTTGGAGTGTTGCTTGAGAGGCTGTGGGAATTCGGCATCGCACCCACGAGCGGCGGTGACACGACTCAATTATGTTTTTCCTGGCACTGAAATTTGCAGACCATCATGAGGGAGGTGCACGTGGAGGCTCCCAGACTGATTCACTCCCACCAGCTCCGTAAACCCCAAGTCGTATCCTTCCCGTTGGCCGTGGCGCAATTCAGGAATGCAGGAAGATGTTCACTGCCCTGAGGAGATAATATGAAATGAATAATAATGATGATGGTATTTGTTAAGTGCTTCCTATCTGCCAAGCACCATTCTCAAACCTGCGGTAGATACAAGGTAATCATCTTGCCCCACGTGGGGTTCAGAGTCTTAATCCCCATTTTACAGATGAGGTAACTGAGGCCCAGAGAAGCGACTTGCCCAAAGTCACACAGCTGATAAGTGGCGGAGGCAGGATTAGAACCCACGACCTCTGACTCCCAAGCCCGGGCTCTTTCCATTAATCCACGCTGCTTACTGATTGTAACTCAGGATGGATGCCTTGTCATTAATGCACATTACCACCTGGTGTTTGCATTCCAGTGTTTATTTTTTAAAAATTACTGAAAAGCGACAGCTTTTGGGGGCAGGCTTGAAATGCTGTCATTCGATCTGCCCGAAGGCATCGCGCTATATTTTAGTCTGCCCTAGGCTTAGCGCAGTGCGTGGCACAAGGTACTCACCCTATGGATATTGTTAGTGTGTTCTGCATTAATATGTATTCTGTGGTATTAATAATAATAATGATTTCCAAGCCAGCTGGGGCACTGCAGTGCAGGAGTAGAATTCAAGAAGGCAATTCGAGGACTTCAGAGTCCTTTCAAGCAAGAGAAAAGGCTAGAAGGAGATGAAATCAATCAGTCAATCATATCGATTGAGCACTTACTATGTGCAGAGCACTATGCTAAGCGCTTGGGAGAGGAAAACAGAACAGAGTTGGTAGAACTGTACCCTTCCCACAACGAGCTATTGCTTTCTCTTGTTCAGAGGCTCCTTGATCTCTCCATACTGAAGTGTATTTACCCTTCAACAAATCATCGTTATTGAACGCTTACTGTGTGCCCTGTACTAAGCACTGTACTAAACGCTTGTGAGACACGTTCCCATATTGCATATGTGTGTGTGTGGTTTTTAATAATGTGTCATGGGCACGATGAATAGAAAGTAGTGGGAATCCAGTTTTCATTGCTTGAATCCCGAAATGTAGTTTACCGCTATTGACTATACTGACAGTCAAGCAAGTTTTTAGTTTCCTATTTCACACATTGTAGCTTAAAACTGCTATTATTATTCCAGCAAGCTCTTTTTTTATTTTTGGAGTAACATGTGGGAGTTGGTTGGGGGACTTTGGAAGTTTTATTCATCTCAAGTCCGTGTTTCCTAAAGCCACGTAGAAAATTCATTAGCCTGCACCAGGGGAAGCAGCGTGGCTCAGTGGAAAGAGCCTGGGCTTCGGAGTCAGAAGTCATGGGTTTGACTCCCGGCTCTCCCACTTGTCAGCTGTGTGACTGTGGGCAAGTCGCTTCACTTCTCTGTGCCTCGGCTACCTCATCTGGAAAACGGGGATTAACTGTGAGCCTCACGTGGGACAACCTGATTCCCCTGTATCTACCCCAGCGCTTAGAACAGTGCTCTGCACATAGTAAGCGCTTAACAAATACCAACATTATTATTATTATTGTTACCCCCTAAAACCAAGCTCTCCACTCGCTAGTAACCCAGGCTCTGAAATGAAACGAGCATTTAGTGCATAAAGGACCCCTCTTCTAGGAAATATTAAACACGTTGGAGAAAGATCCTCTGGCTGAACGTCCAATTGCATTTTTTTGGAGGATTTGGGAGAGGCTTCGTTCTGGCCTCAAACTGGCAGGAAATCTGGCCATTTTATTGGTCATATTACAGATGGGAAGGTTGGACTTATGCAAACTGGGTATTTCTGTCATGCGATAGGCTCAGGAGTCTACTTTCTTGAACTCTGACAGCTGCTGACCCGTAGCTGTTTATTCTCACCTCCTCCTCTTCCCTCGCTCCTGTCAGCCTGCCCGTCTTCTGAAGACAGCTCTGAGGCCATCCAAGGGGACAGGGGGATGGTGAGGTCGGGCAGTGGATCTGGAAAAGTACGAAATGCTATCTGTCAGAAAGATGCTTATGCTGAAGCAGGTTTCGAGGCTGTGGAGTGGTTACTGTTATTATTACCAAGCACCCTCGAGTCGTTTCCACTTCGTAGCGACTCTGTGGATATATTTTCTCCAGAACGCCTTATCTTCTGCCGTAATCCTTGCTAACGGTTCTTCCGTTATCGTTGTTATGGTTCCCATCCGTCTAGCTGCCGGTCTGCCTCTTCCACATTTTCCATGGGCTTTTCCTAGCATTAGCGTCTTCTCCAGAGAATTAGTCCTCCTGATGATGTATCTGTGATGTGCTAATCTAAGGTGAGTCATTTGGCTTTCCAAAGACCACGTTGGCCTGATCTGCTCCCCAACCCATTTGTTTGTTTTTTGTGCAGACCGTGGTATTCGCAAAAGCCTTCGCCAACACATCATTTCAAAAGACTCGATGCTCTTTCTATCCTGTTTTGTCACTGTCCGGCTTTTGGATTCATGCACTGTCACTGGAAACAATATGGAATGAAGTGATGCATGGCTCCAAAAATCACTGGGCCTGTGATTCCCTTCGCAACACAATCCAAGGTATCGTTAGACATATGTTTCAATCATAATAATAGTGGTTATTTGTCCAAGAACTGTACTAAGCACAGGAGTAGGTAGCAGATAATTAAGTAATCCGCATGGGGCTCACGGTCTAAGGGGAAAGCAGAACAAGTATTTAATTCCCATTTTACACATGAGGAAACTGAGGCAGAGAGAGATTAAGCGGCTTGCTCGTGGTCACCTAGCGGGCAAATGGCAGAGCTGGGATTAGAACCCAAGTCCACTGACCTCCCAGCCCCGTGCTCTTTCCACTAGACCACGCTGCTTCTCTAAGTGAGGTTTGCCTCATTTGGGCCCAAACTAGATTTTTCTTCAGACACATAATCTTCAAAAAACACATTTGCCCTGTGCAGACCCACTGATACTGATGAGTTAAACACTCTGTAAACAGCTTTGTAAAGCAGCTCTCATCTCCAGGGGGATAATGAGCTTTAAATTATTCATCATCAAAATACATTTGTTGAGCCAGTATTACACTGGCACCACACCATGAATTCTGAGTTTCCAGAATTTAGAGTAGGTTATCTTTGAGACTGAAAAAATCTACATTCATTCAATAGTATTTATTGAGCGCTTACTATGTGCAGAGCACTGTACTAAGCGCTTGGAAGGTACAAATCGGTAACCGATAGAGACAGTCCCTGCCCTTTGACGGGCTTACAGTCTGATAGAATAGAGTCATCCTTAATTTTGAAGATTATGCTGCTGAAGATGAGACTCACCCACTGGTGTGGGTGCCCGAGAGAGACTTTCAATCCATCAGTCAATCTATCGATAGTATTTACTGATCGCTGTCAGCAGTGATAATAATTAATACTAAGATTTGTGAAGCGCTTATTATGCGCCAGACACTGCACTAAGTGCTGGGGTGGAGAGAAGCAAATCGGGTGTGGACACAGCCACGGTCCCATGTGGGGCTCACAATCTCGATCTCCATTTTACAGATGAGGTAACTGAGGCACAGAGAAGTTAAGCGATTAGCCCAAGGTCACAAAGCAGGCAAGTGGCGGAGATGGGATTAGAATCCGGTTCCACCAGTACTGTGTACTTAGCTGTTGGGAGAGGACAAGAGCTCCCATGGCTTCAACTTCCATCTCTATGCTGACGATCCCCAAACCTACCTCTCCAGCCCCGATCTCCCTCCTTCTCTGCGGTCTTGCATTTCCTTCTGACTTCAGGACGTCTCTACTTGGATGTCCCACCGACATCTCAAAATTAGACATGTTCAAAACGTAACTCCTCATTTTCCCACCCAAACCCTGTCCTCCCCCTGACTTTGCCATCACTGTAGACAGCACCCCATTCCTCCCTGTCTCATAGGTCCATATCCTTGGCGTTATCCTCGGCTCACCTCTTTTAGCCCAAATAGTCACTGTCACCGATCCTGTCGGTTCACCCTTCAGAAATTGCTAAAATCCGTCCTTCCCTCTCCATCCAAACTACGCATCTCTTCCAAGAGACCTTCCCCGAGTAAGCCCTCTTTTCTCGGCTCGCTCTCCTGCGTTGTCCCTGCATTTCAACCCGCGACCTTTAGACATTTGATATTCACCCCAACCCCGCAGCGTTTATGCACGTATCTTTTAAATTCTAAATTATAAACTATTCATATGAATGTCTGTGTCTCCCATAAGAACTAAGCTCGTTTTGGACGGGGAATGTATCTGCTAACTCTGTTGTACTGTACTCTCACGAGCACTTTGTACAGCGCTCTGCACGTAATAAGCACTCAATAAATAGGATGGATCGATCGATCGATCATCCAATCCCTCCTTGATTACTGCAACGGACTCCTTGCTGAGCTCTTTGCCTCCTGTCTCCCCCCTCTTCAGTCCATACTTCACTCTGCTGACTAGATCATTTTTTCACAAAACCTAGTCCATGTCTCCCCACTCCTCAAGAACCTCCAGTGGTTGTCCATCCACCTCCGCATCAACAGCAACTCCTCACCATCCGCTTTAAACCACTCGAACACCGTGTCCCTTCTTACTTTCCTGATTTTCCACTGCAACCCAGCCCACACACTTTGCTCCTCTAATGCCAGCCTACTCACTCTACCTCGATATTTTCTATCTTGCCATCGACTCCTTGCCCACATCTTGCCTCTGGTCTGGAATCCCCTCGTGCTTTGTATCTGACAGATGTTCACTCTCCCCACCTTCGGAGCTTTATTAGAAGCACATCTCCTCGTAATGCCCTCGTTTCCTCTTCTCCCATTCCCTTCTGTGATACCTCTGGACTTGGATTTCTGCCCTTTATTTTCTGGTGGTGTCGTGGATAGAGCCCGGGCCCGGGCATCAGAAGGTCATGGGTTCTAATTCCCCTTCTGCCACTTGTTTGCTGTGTGACCTTGGGCATGTCGCTTTATTTCTGTGTGCCTCAGTGACCTCATCTGTAAAATGGGGAATGAGACAGTGAGCCCTATGCGGGATAGGAACTGGGTCCAACCCGATTTGCTTGTATTCCCTCCCCAGGGCTCGCTACAGTGCCCGGCACATAGTAAGCGCTTAACAAATACCACAATTACGATAGGGAGGTGGACCGAGCCGGAGCTCCACCATCGTCCCGGGAGAGGAGAGCGGTGGGGTCCGGTCCGGCCTGGCCGTGCCGCTCACCTCCTCACGGTCCCCCGTTCTCACCTTTCCTGCCGTCGACCCCTGGTCTACGTCCTCCCGCGGCCCCTCTTCAAAGCCTCCCCTCTTCAAAGCCCTACTGAGAGCTCACCTCCTCCAAGAGGCCTTCCCACACTGAGCTTCCCCTTTCCCTCTGCTCCCCCTTCCCACCCCATTCCTCCTTCTCCCGCCCTCTGCTCTACTCCCTTCCTCTCCCCTCAGCACTGTGCATACTTGTATATTTTATTTATTCCTGAGAAGCAGCGTGGCTTAGTGGAAAGAGCCCGGGCTTGGGAGTCAGAGGTCATGGGTTCGGATCCAGGCTCTGCCATTTGTCAGCTGTGTGACTGTGGGCAAGTCACTTCACTTCTCTGGGCCTCAGTTACCTCATCTGTAAAATGGGGATTAACTTTGAGCCTCCCGTGGGACAACCTGATGACGCTGTATCTACCCCAGTGCTTAGAACAGTGCTCTGCACATAGTAAGCGCTTAACAAATACCAACATTGTTATTATTATTATTATTCCTTTATTTATTTTGTTAACGAGGTGTATATGATTCTATTGAGAAGCAGCGTGGCTCAGTGGAAAGAACCCGGGCTTGAGAGTCAGAGATCATGGGTTCTAATCCAGGCTCTGACACTTGTCAGGTGTGTGACCCTGGACAAGTCACTTCACTTCTCTGGGCCTCAGTTACCTCATCTGGAAAATGGGGATTGAGACCGTGAGCACCATGTGGGACAGGAACTGTGTCCAATCCGATCTGCTTGTGTCCACCCCAGCGCTTAGTACAGTGCCTGGCACATAGTTAAGTGCTTAACAAATGCCATAATAATAATTATTATAATTATTAATTATTATTAGTCTCGATGATATCTGCACCAGACTGCTTGTTGTGTTTTGTTCTGTTTTGCTTTGCCGTCCGTCTCCCCTGTTTAGGCCGTGAGCCTGTTATTGGGCAGGGATTGTCTCCCTCTGTTGCCGAATTGCACACTCCAAGCGCTTAGTGCAGTGCTCTGCACATAGCAAGCGCTCAATAAATAATTAGAGAAGCAGTGTGGCTCAGTGGAAAGAGGCCGGGCTTGGGAGTCAGAAGTCACAGATTCTAATCCTGGCTCCGCCGCTTGCCAGCTGTGTGACTCGGGGCAAGTCGATTCACTTCTCTGGGCCTCAGTTCCCTCATCTGGAAAACGGGGATTCAGACTGGCAGCCTCACGTGCGACAACCTGACGACCCTGGATCTCCCCCAGCGCTGAGAACAGTGCTCTGCGCAGAGTAAGCGCTTAACAAATACCAACATTATTATTATTATTATTTGGACAAGACACTTCTTTGGGTCTCAGTTCCCTCGTCTGGGAAAGGGGGATGAAGACTGGGAGCCCCATGTGGGACAACCTGATTCCCTTGTATCTCCCCCAGCGCTGAGAACAGTGCTCTGCACAGAGTGGGCGCTTAACAAATACCAACATTATTATTATTATTATTTGGACAAGTCACTTCTTTGGGTCTCAGTTCCCTCGTCTGGGAAAGGGGGATGAAGACTTGGGAGCCCCACGTGGGACAACCTGATTCCCTTGTATCTCCCCCAGCGCTGAGAACAGTGCTCTGCACATAGTAAGCGCTTAACAAATACCAACATTATTATTACTATTGAATATTATTACTATTGAATGACTGACTGCCCCCCTTTCCCTCTGCTCCTCCCCCTCTCCCTTCCCCTCCCCTCAGCATTGTCCTCGTCCGCTCAACTGTATATATCTTCATTACCCTATTTATTTTGTTAATGAGATGCACATCGCCTTGATTCTATTTATTTGCTATTGTTTGAATGAGATGTTCATCCCCTTGATTCTATTTATTGCTACTGTTTTCGTTCGTCCGTCTCCCCCGATGAGACCGTAAGCCCGTCAAAGGGCAGGGACTGTCTCTATCTGTTACCGCTTTGTGCATTCCAAGCGCTTAGTACAGTGCTCTGCACATAGCGTGGCTTAGTGGAAAGAGCCTGGGCTTGGGAGTCAGAGGTCATGGGTTCGACTCCCGGCTCTGCCACTTAATAATAATAATGTTGGTATTTGTTAAGCGCTTACTACGTGCCGAGCACTGTTCTAAGCGCTGGGGGGGAATACAGGGTCATCAGGTTGTCCCACGTGAGGCTCCCAGTGAATCCCCATTTTCCAGATGAGGTAACTGAGGCCCAGAGAGGTGAAGTGACTTGCCCACAGTCACCCAGCTGACAAGTGGCAGAGCCGGGATTCGAACTCATGACCTCTGACTCCCAAGCCCGGGCTCTTTCCCCTGAGCCACGCCGCTTGTCAGCTGGGTGACTGTGGGCAAGTCACTTCACTTCTCTGGGCCTCAGTTCCCTCATCTGTCAAATGGGGATTAACTGGGAGCCTCCCGTGGGACCACCTGATGACCCTGTATCTCCCCCAGCGCTTAGAACAGTGCTCGGCACCTAGTAAGCGCTTAACAAATACCAACATTGTTATTATAGTAAGCGCTCAATAAATACTAATGAATGAATGCCAGGGGCTGGAGGGCGGGGGTCGGGGGGTGGGGGAGGGTGGCCCCCCCCCCCCTCCGCAGGGTGGCAGCGCCGGACTCTCCCCGGCCGGGAGAGCGGGGCCCGGGGAGGGAGGAGCATCCACACACACACACAACAACACACAACACACACACGCACACAACTCCCCCGCAGCCAGGCCGGAGGAAGCCCGCCCGGAGCCAGATGTGATCGGCAAGGCGGGCTGGCACCTGGGAGGGGGCCCTGCCCTTCCTCCTCTTCCTCCTCCTCCTCCTCCTCGTCGTCGTCGTCGTCGTTCCCCCCCCGACCCCTCCCCGGTCCCCGGGGGGCTCCGCCGCCCACCCATGGGAGGCAGCTGGGCCGGGAGAGCGCTCCGCCGCCGCCGCCACCATGGGCAACAAGCAGACCATCTTCACCGACGAGCAGCTGGACAACTACCAGGTCAGGGGGGGCTGCAGGGGCTGGGACCCCGGGAAGGGGGGCCGGGGTCCTGGGGGCGCAGGCGGACCCTCCCAAGGGCCCCGCAGCGGGGCCCGAGCGGAATTCGTTAGGGCCCCTTTAGGAGAAGCCCCCCCCTCCCCCTTTTCTATCGATTTATTGAGCGTTTACCCTGTGCGGAGCACTGCGCTAAGCGCTTGGGAAGCAGAAGTGGTGCACCGAGGAGAGGCAGTCCCCGCCCACGACGGGCTCCCAGTCTAGAAGGGAGGAGACGGGCATCGACCCAGGTAAACAGGCATCGGTAGCGCCAGTCCGTCAAAAGCATCCCCCTGTCCACCGCCAGCTCACAGTCTAGAGGGGGAGACACGTTACTGGAAATAGATAAATTGCAGAGATGTTCGGCTAAATACCTACGTGCGGTGGGGAAGGGAGAGAGGATGAATGAGGGAGTGAGGGCGAGCGGCGCAGAAGGGAGTGGGAGGAGAGGAGGGCTCAGGCAGGGAAGGCTTTCTGGAGGAGGTGGGCCTTCAATAGGACCATCAGTCCAGACCCGCCTCCCTTTTCCAGATTCCATGGTCAGTGGAGGGCTGGGGTGGGTGTCTTCCAACCTTCCTCCTTGCAGAGGGCAAATCCCCAGCCCCTCTCCCCCTCTCCCCTCCACCCTGCAAGCAGGGAGTGGGAAGTTTCAGCAGGGATCTGGGAGAGGAGTAGGAATAAAGGGGGTGCAGGTTCTCCACCCCTTTTTCCCTCCTAAACTCTTCCCTTCCCACCCCACAGGAGATCACTCTCCAGCTGCCCCTGTGACCGCCCCCCTCCCCAACACCAAGACCATCTCTTCCAGGAGTAGCCCCAACCCCTCCCATTCTTGCTGCCTTGCCCTGAAAGAGAGGCAGGAAGGGCAAGGAGGCAAGCAGGGAACCTTCAGAAGGCCAACCATTCATTCATCCCCAAACGTATTTATTGAGCCCTTACTGTGTGCAAAGCACTGTCCTAAGTGCTTGGGAGAGCACGCTATAACAACAGAAACATTCCCGCCCACAGCAAGCTCGCAGACTAGGGGGGATGGTGGGGTGGGGTGGGGGCTCCTTCCCCTCCACCCCAGTTTCCAAAATAAGTGATTTCATTCGCCAGGAAATAAGCTTAAAGGCTCCGCTTCTGGGCCTCAGACCCGAGGGTTTATTAAGCCCTCTCTCCCGCTAGACCGTAAGCTCACTGCGTACAGGGAACGTTCCTTCCGACTCCGTTGTGTTGCGCTCTCCCAATCGCTTGGTACAATCGTTTGCAAATGATAAGCGCTCGGTAAATATAGTTGATTAAGCTCACGAGCCTGTCCTGGAATGTGGGGTGAGGGGACCTGCAGGCTGCTCCACGTGACCGTTCTCCAGCTGTGTGCCTGAATACATGGTGGCATTCTCCCTAGCGGGACCCGGGATTTAATCTCGGCGTAAAGAGTGGAGAGGGGCAGGGCTGTCACCAATACTGGGATCTGGCCTTAACCTTCACTCCTCTCTCTCATTCAACCCACATCTTCAGTCCATCACTAAGTCCTGTCGGTTCCCCCTTCAACGACATCTCTAAATTCCGCCCCTTCCTCTCCATCCAAACTGCTGTCGTTTGAATCCAAGCAGTTATCCTATCCCGCCTTGATTACTGAATCAGCCTCCTCGCTGACCTCCCCACCTCCTGTCTCTTCCCACTCCGGGCCATATTTCACTCTGCTGCCCCGATCGCTTTTCTACAGAAACGTTCAGACCCTGTTTCCCCACTCCTCAAGAAACTCCAGTCGTTGCCCATCCGCCTCGGTGTCAAATGAAAGGTCCCCACCATTGCCTTTAAAGCATTTCAGTCGCCTTGCCTCCTCCTACCTGACTTCGGCACTCTCTACTACAACCCGGCCCGCACACTTTGCTCCTCTAATGCCAACCTTCTCACTCTTCCTCTATCTAGTCTATCTGGCGGCCGACTTCTCGCCCACCTCCTGCCTCCGGCCCGGAACGCCCTCCGTCCTCATATCCGACAGACAATTACTCTCCTCCTCTTCGAAGCCTTATTGAAGCCCCATCTCCTCCAAGAGGGCTTCCCCCGACTAAGCCCTCTTTTCTTCTCCCCCTCCCTTCTACCTCACCCTGACTCGCTCCCTTTATTCATCCCCCCGTCCCAGCCTCACGCCACTTATATACCTCTCTGTAATTTATTTATATTAATGTCCGTCTCCCCCTCTAGATTGTAAACTCGTTGTGAGCAGGGACTGTGTCTGTTATTGTATTGTACTCTCTCAAGTGCTTAATACAGCGCTTTGCACACAGTAAGCGCTCAATTCGGTGGAACGAATCTGGTGTGGGAGCTGGATGGGGGCAAAGGATGAGGAAATATAATCCTCAACTGATACAATAAGGGAGAAAAATTTACAATTTTTCCTCTCCATTTATAGCTCGACAACAGTAACATAAAAATCGCGGAGTCTGGGGACCTGAAATATGAATCGGTGCAGCCAGAGTGGAAATGAGAGACTGCTCACAGCGACCTGAGCAATGTCTTAGCTCTAGCACCTCGGATGGCCATGCAGAGATGGGAGGGATACATTTGGTCTCGCCGATGCTCTGGCAGGGAGAGCAAGCCTTAGTTATTTAGAATAACTGCATTTACACAGGCCTTTAGATAATCACAGAGTGAGGTAAAACCTTCCATCCAGTCCAGCTCTTAGGATAGACAGACAATGAGAATTACTGCGAAACCAGAAAGGTGTGCTGGAGGGCAGAACGGCCTGGTGGAAAGAGGCTGTGCGTCAGGGGACCTGGGTTCTAATCCCGGCTCCACCATTTTGCCTGCTGTGCGGCCTAGAGCAAGACCCTTTCCTTCTCTGGGCCTCAGTTTCCTCATCTGTACAGTGGGGATTCGGTACTTGACCTCCTGCTTACTTAGACTTTGAGCCCCATGTAGTACAAGGTATTGTGTCCATCCTAATTATCTTGTACCTACCCCAGGGTTTAGTACAGAGCTTGGCACATATTAAGCGCTTAATTGATACCACAACTGTTATTGGGAACCGCGTCTTCCAACTCCGTTGTACTCTCCCAAGCCCGCGGTAGAGTGCTGTGCACCAAGTGAGCGCTCATTAAATGCCACTGATTGATTGGTATATTAGATATTTCCACTTGTGCTCTCCAGCCCAGATGACTGTGTCATTTATCTTACTCTCATTCCCCAAAGGGAGAGATGAGGCACAGCCGCTCAGCACAGAACAGATTCCCTCCCGTGGTATCGTGTGAGTTTATCTATTTTAATGTCGGTTTCCCTCTGGAGAACGTAAGCTCCCTTTTCAGGGTTCGGGTCTACCAACACTGCCGGGCTGTTCTTTCCCAGGTGCCGAGGTTGGTGCTCTGCGCACAGAAGGGCTCAATAACTACCACTGATTGATGTATTAGGCACTTATGTGCTAAGTACTGAAGCGAAGCAGCGTGGCCTAGTGGAAAGCGTGTGGGTTGGGGAGTCAGAGGACCTGGGTTCTAATCCCGCCACCAGTCTGCTGGGTGACCTTGAGCAAGCTACCTCATTTCTCTGTTCCCTCACCTGTAAAATGGAGATTAAGGCTGTGAACTTTAGGTGGGACCGGGACTGTGTGCAACCTGATTAGCTTGAATCTACCCCAGGTCCCCAACGAGCTTACAGTTTAGAGGGAATACATGTCATTATTATTATTTTTCATTATCATCTTCCTGACGCTACTCCCTTCCTCTCAACCTGTTGCTTCTTCAGCCTCTTACCTTGGACCCACCCGTCTGCTATGGGTTCCGAGCAACCTCCCTCCGTGTACTGGCCCGCCAAGTGGCCAAAAGCCGTTGTTCCCAGTAGCCCTTTGCTCATTGGCTTGGAGCCTCCATTTTTTTAATGAAAAACAAGAGACTCCATGGAATCCTTATTTTTTTCATTTAAAAATGTCCAGGAATCAGAGTTGCTCTCGATAGTGACTGCCTTTCCTCCAGCTTGGCCCAGCCTAGGGCTCACACAGCCATCGGTGGCTCACTTGGAGACCCCGGGAGATTTTTGGACGGACCCTAGTTGCATGTTTCTCTGAGGGCAGCAGGCAGTAAACTGAAAGCTTTTGGTGGGCAGAACTTGGTGTAGTGGGTAAACCATGGGCATGGGAGTCAGATGGTCATAGGTTCTAATCCTACCACCGCCATTTGTCTGCTGTGTGACCGTGGGCGAGTCAATTTATTTCTCTGTGCTTCAGTTACCTCATCTGGAAAATGGGTATTGAGTCTGTGAGTCCCACGTGGGACAGGGACTGTGCCCAGCTTGATTTGCTGGTAGCTACCCCAGCGTGTAGCACAATGCCTGGCACATGGTAAGCGCTTAACAAATAATAATAATGTTGGTATTTGTTAAGCGCTTACTATGCGCCGAGCACTGTTCTAAGCGCTAGGGTAGATACAGGGTAATAATGTTGGTATTTGTTAAGCACTTAATATGTGCAGAGCACTCTTCTAAGCGCTGGGGTAGATACATGGTAATCAGGTTGTCCCACGTGAGGCTCACAGTTAACCCTCATTTTACAGATGTGGTAACTGAGGCACAGAGAAGTTAAGTGACTTGCCCACAGTCACACAGCTGACAAGTGGCAGAGCTGGGATTCGAACCCATGACCTCTGACTCCTAAGCCCGGCCTCTTTCCACTGAGCCACGCTGCAATTATTATTACCAACTCTGTTGTACTCTACCAAGATTTTAGTACAGCGCCTGGTATTGATTGATTGATTGTTGCTGAATTGTACTTCCCAAGCGCTTAGTACAGTGCTGTGCACACAGTAAGTGCTCAATAAATACGATTGAATGACTGAATGAATGAATGAATTGCAGGTGAGGTCCGGCTTCAGAGGATTTGGGTTCTCATTCCAGGCTGCCGCTGTCTGCTGGGAGGCCTTGGTCAGGTCGCTTCACTTCTCCGTCCCAGCTCCGCCACACGGGGCTCGCACATTAAGCAGGGGGCAGAGGATGAGGAAAATGAGGCCCGGAGAGGTTGCGACTCTCCCAGGGTCACCCGGTAGGCCAGTGGCGGAGTTGGTACCTTAACCCCGGTCTCCTGACTCCAAGGCCGAGCTCTTTCTGCTAGGCCACACAGGCTGATGACCGTTGCCGGGATGAGACCAGCCCTTTCTCTTGGCCGAGCTCCGGGAAATCTGAGCAGGCTCAGACTCCAGAAGAAGGAGCCCAGCTGTGGTCAGTTCGGTGGGTTCCGGTTGTGGTCCTTCAGGAATGACAGGCAGAGCGCTGGCGGACTTTGATGGTTCCTGCCCCGAATCCCGTCTTGTACTTTCCCGGGAGCCTTAAGTAAATGTGTGATCCCCCCTTCATCCCCCCGGCAAGTTATTAGGAGATTAGAGATGCTGTCGACACTAGATCCCTCGTTTTTACCCTCTGTAGTTTTTTTATGAATGCGACTGTCTGATTCCCGGGAAGGTCCCCTGGAAAATGGGATGATTCACCTCAGCGTCCCTCCTTGAAAACGTCTTTAATGAACGTAGAATCAAATTTCCAGAGCTCCAGTCATTCCCAGATTTCATTAAAAATATTCCCAGCTTCCCCAGAC
Source organism: Ornithorhynchus anatinus (assembly GCF_004115215.2). Lineage (NCBI taxonomy): Eukaryota > Metazoa > Chordata > Mammalia > Monotremata > Ornithorhynchidae > Ornithorhynchus > Ornithorhynchus anatinus. Next base: position 10,423,009 of record NC_041732.1, on the reverse strand, counting down.
TGGATCGTTTTACTCTTCCCAAAGTCCAGGTCCTTTCCAGAATGAACCCAGCTGTGTGCAAACTTAGTCCCGACCATCATTCCTGTCATTCCTAATTGACATTCTAACGCTGGCATTCTTAACACCCAGTTACTCACTGTAGCTTCGATCTCATCTATCTCGCCACCATCCTCTCCCCCCTTGTCCCGCCTCTGGCATGGACCTCCCTCCCCCTTCATATCTGACAGATGATCACTCTCTCCACCTTCAAACACTTATAAAAGCACATCTCCTCCAAGATGCCTTCCCCGACCAAGCCCTCATTTCCTCTCCTCCCACTCCCTTCTGGGTCACCCTTTCATTGGATTTGCACCCCTTATTCTCCCCGCTCTCGGTCCCGTAGCATTTATATACGTATCTATAATTTATTCATATTAATGTCCGTCTCCCCCTCTAGTCCGTAACCTCACTGTGGGTGGAGAACGTGTCTACCAACTCTGTTCTGTTGCATTCTCCCAAGTACTCAGTACAGTGATCCGCACACAAGAAGCCCTCAATAAATATGATTGACTGATATCCAAAATCACAGCAGCCAAACCCAGCCCTCTTTCACCTTCGCCTCAGGCAGAAGGAAGGGAAGCTCTAGGTATCGTCCAAGATCTAATGGGTCAGAAATTCGTGCAGATCAGATAGCAGTTCTTCAGAACCCTATTCCCATTTTTGTGGAAAGGGTAAACTAAGTCTAGAAGAGGTGTCCCCATTTATCTATATTAATATCTGTCTCTCCATTTAGACCGTAAGCCTGTTGTGGTCAGGGAATGCATCTCTTCCTTTGTTACAGTGTACTCTCCCAAGCGCTTAGTACAGTGCTCTACATGCAGTAAGTGCTCGACTGAGTGAGGGGAAGAGACCTCAGACACTTGCCCCGATATTAATCTGGAGACCATTTGGCTGAATTGGCTTTTTAGAATGGATTTAGGACCTATCCCCCAATTTTTCTTCTCCTTTGTAGTCGAGCTTTATTCTGAATCAAATTCAGCACCTCTCCAAACGTCTCCCCTTCACTCTTGACTCTTTCTCTTTCTCTACTGCCCCCGGGTCTTCCTTCTATCCTGAGAAGCCGAGCTCCTATCTCACAAAGTCCCGCCACCGGCTGTTCTGTCCCGGAAAAATCTCATATGGGGGTGATTCCAGTTTTCAAGTCCAATTCATTCATTCAATAGTATTTATTGAGCGCTTACTATGTGCAGAGCACTGTACTAAGCGCTTGGAATGTACAAACTGGCAATAGATAGAGACAGTCCCTGCCCATTGACGGGTTTACAGTCTACGTCCAGTCTCCATTCCTGACATCCTAATCAGATCTGCAGCCCACCGGGAACAAAATTTCCTTCTCCTTCCTTCTCAGAGCCCACGCCAAGATCCTCTCTAGATTTCCGCTGGAGTTCGGGGCCCCGGGTTTCTGTGCTGCCTCAGTTTATGCATTAGGCTGCCCGACTCCATCTCATTGTGCATTCACCTCCCTCTTCCCTCCTGAGTTTCTCGCCTTTCCCGACAGCACTTCTCTGCTAAATTCTGAGGGAGTCCGACGCCCAATTTCTTGTTTCCTCCATTTGCGTTGCAAGTGTCTTTATTTCAAAGGGAATGGGTACTTTCCACTTTTTGTGACCCTTTCCCTTGAAGCCCCAGGTCGCTCCCTGGTTTAGAAATAGCGGCAGTATTATTGAGCACCCGCTTGGCGTGAGGCACTGTACTAGGTGTTTGAGGAACACAGAATAAAGAAGAGGCACGTTCTCTATTGTTCATATAATGAACAACAAAATCCACGCCGATAGCGTTACACTCGCTTTATCTCCCGGCCTTAGCTGCAGATGGGGAGACATTGTCCGTAAGCGACAGCTTCGCAGTAGGTGTTACACAATGTGGAATTAAAGAAGAGTTAACTACCTGACTCCTATTCCCTCTGCGTGGCTCTGGACCAAATGAGATTGCTTACGAGGAGCCTACCCACAGTGACCCCGTAACATGAGTCGGTCACACAAGAAGCTTCCCTTCTGGTGGGATACGAGGAGAGGCCCAGGAGTTTTAATAATTGAGAGCAAACAGGTGTGGTGGCTCCCCCTGAAATCCAAGGAGGTTTCTTGGGCTCCTCGGGCCCGCTATAACGTTACCATATTTCTTTTTCTATCTGAAAGAGAGATGGGGGCGTTTGGCAGGACCCGTTCTTCCGAGGAGGCCAAGAACAGCCGAGGAATGTCTACTCTTAAACTCAAACCCCAGAGGAAGGCAATTGGAGCTCTAGTCTAGAGTTCGAGGCCTGGTCAGTCCTGGAGATTGAAAACCTCTTGCCTTAAGGGGAAAGCTCCTCTCCATGGCCTTCAATCAGTAGCGTGCTTACTCTGCACAGAGCGCTGTGCTGAGTGCTTGGGAGAATACGCTAGAATTAATAGGCAGGAGTCCGCCCTCAGAGAGTCTGCAGTGCAGCTCGGGGGTGAGAAGGTGGGTGGTCAGGCACTAAAATAAATTATAAGAAGGGGAAAGCAATAGAGTACGAAGATATATTCGTAAGTGCAGTGGGGGATGGTGAGTACCCAAGGGCTTAGTTGATGTGGAAGTGACAAAGTGGCTGCGGGAAATAGGTTGGGGAAATGGGAGATTAATCAGGGAAGGTTATCTGGAGGAGATGTGATTTGAGAAGGGCCTCGAAAGTGGGGAGAGCGGTGGTCTGCCGGATGTAAAGGGGGAAGGCGTTCGAAGCAGAAGGGAGGGTGTGAGCAAGAGGTCGGCAGCAAGAGATCAGAACGAGGTACAGGGAGTAGGTTGACCCGGTAAGAGTGGACCGGGAGAGATGGGGTATAATGGGACAGGAGCCAAGGCAGGAGGGGAGAGAGCCGACTGACGGGTGGCGGCTTGGCTGGAGGGGAGGCGGAAGGTTCTGGAGGTGATGTGAAGAGGACACTGACAGAACTTGGTAACGGACTGAAAACGGGGGTGGAAAGAGCGAGAGAGCAGTCGAGGAAAATGGCAAGACTGTGGGATGAGAAATGGTGGAGGCGGGGGTGGTCGACAGTGCAGGGCAAGTTCATGGGGGGAGGACTCGGGAGGGAAGATGAGATGTTCGGTTGCGAACGCGGAGAGAAGTCCCGAAGGCAGAAGATGCGATATTGCATAGGAGGCGAGGTGAGGCTAGTGAGGAAGATTTGGGAGTCGTCTACAGAGAAGTGGTAGATGAACAGTGAGAGCAGTTGAGCTCCCTGTGGGAGTGAGTGTAGGTTGAGAAGAGAAGGGTATCCAGAATTAAGCCTCGAGGAGCCATCACGGGGGTAGGAAGCAGAGGGGAAGCCAGAGGGCTAGGAGAGGTTAGTGTCAGAGAAACCAAGGTTAGTTAGTGTTTCAAGGAGAAGGGGATGGGTGGTCCTCAGTGTCAGAGTCAGCTGAGAGGTCGAGGAGGATTAGTTGTGGCACGAAGGACGTCATCTGTGACCTGGAGAGAGCAGTTTATTAATAATAATAATAATAATGGTATTTGTTAAGCGCTCACTATGTGCCAAGCACTGTTCTAAGCACTGGGGTAGATACAAGATAATCAGGTTGTCCCGTGTGGGGTTCCCAGTCTTAATCCCCATTTTACAGGTGAGGTAACTGAGGCACAGAGGAGTTAAATGACTTTCCCACCTCCCTCCTTGATCCTCTACACTCCAGCTTCCACCCCCTCCACTCCATTAAAGACAGAATCAGACTCAGTGGTCGTGAGTTCTAATCTTGGCTCCGCCACTTGCCAGCTGTGTGACTTTGCAACGTGTGCGGGCTGGGTCGTAGAAGGAGAGGAGTGAGATGAGAAGCCAGGGCCAAGAGCCCTGTCGATGCAATGTGTGCGCGCACCCACACACGCGCAGAGACTGTGAGCCCCACATGGTCCAGGGACCTCGTCCAACTCGATTTGTTTGTGTCCATCCCAGTACTTAGTACAGTGCCTGACAAATAGCGTGTGGCCACAGTCCCGGTCCCATATGGGACTCAGAGTCTAAGCAGGAGGGGGAACAGATATCGAATCCCCATGTTACAGATGAGGAAACTGAGGCACCGAAAAGTTAAGTAAACTTGCCTGAGTTCCTACAGCAGGCAAGTGGCAGAGCTGGCACTGGAATCTAGACCCTCTGATTCGCGGGCTTCTGCTCTTTCTCCTAGGCCACGCTGCTTGGTTTCGGTTTTCATTCATTCATTCACTCAATAGTATTTATTGAGCGCTTACTATGTGCAGAGCACTGTACTAAGCGCTTGGAATGTACAAATCGGTAACAGATAGAGACAGTCCCTGCCCTTTGACGGGCTCACGGTCTAACCGGGGGAGACGGACAGACGAGAACGATGGCAATAAATAGAATCGAGGCGATGAACATCTCATTCGAACAGTAGCAAATAAATAGAATCGAGGTGATGTACATCTCATTAACAAAATAAATAGGGTAATGAAAATGTATACAGTTGAGCGGACGAGAACAGTGCTGAGGGGATGGGAAGGAAGAGGAGGAGGAGCAGAGGGAAAGGTTTTGCCACCGTCATCAAGGGTATCTACTGTGTACCGAGCACTACGCTAAGTCCTTGGGAGAGTACACCGCAGTTGAAGACGTGGTCTCTGCCCTCTGTGGGTTTATTACAATCAGCCTGAATGATCTGCAAGCCCATTTGTCAGAACGAGGCACCGCAGTGGCAAACGTGTCCCTTCCTCCTTTCAAAAGTGGGACAGTTCCAAATACAGTGCTCTTTCTCTCAACTGGTGAAACAGGTCTTCTCTCTGTACTGTTTTCCCAGCTGACATTTTGATAGATAACTATCGTTCCAACAGTAGTGTCCTTTAGAGATTTATCCCCGTTTATTCACTCGTTCTCGTACCTAGTGTAGGGAGGAGGGAATAATCATGTCCTGGTCAGAATGTTTTTTAATACAGCAGTGCCTGCGATTCTGAAGATCCATAAATAAATGAAATCAACCAATGAATGAATTTTCTGTTTTCTTTCTTAGGACTGTTCTTTCTTCACTCGGAAAGAAATCCTTCGGTAAGCAGATTTTAATTTTGGGGAGGGTTGCTTTATAAATCGATGGTAAGGTAGATGTGGGCACCTGGATTGAACTTGTAGAGTTTCCAGATGCACATCTGCACTTTCCCCATCATTCTCGGAGAAGATGCAGTCATTGTTTTTGAAGCCTGGGCCAGAAGGTATGAAGAAGAGCAATAAGGAATAATAATAATAATAATGGCATTTGTTAAGCATTTACTACGTGCAAAGCACTGTTCTAAGCGCTGGGGAGGATACAAGGTGATAAGGTTGTCCCTCGTGGGGCTCACAGTCTTAATCTCCATTTTACGGATGGGGTAACTGAGGCACAGAGAAGTTCAGTGACTTGCCCAAAGTCACACAGCTGACAAGTGGCTGAGCTGGGATTTGAACCCATGACCTCTGACTCCCAAGCCCGTGCTCTTTCCACTGAGCCAAGAGAGAAGCAGCGTGGTCGAGTGGCCTGGGAGGGAGAAGGACCTGGGCTCTAATCCTAGCTCTGCCACTTATCTGCTGTGTGACCTTGGGCAGGTCGCTTCACTTCTCTGTGCTGCAATTACCTCATCTGTAAAATGGGGATTGAGACCCTGAGCCCCATGTGGGACTGCAGGTGACACTCAGGCCTATCCCCAGGAGGAACCCTGGCCCGCAAGTGCGTTCAAAGTGTCGATGATCAACGCGTCCTGCAATTTGCATCAATTCTCGCAGCTATCCGCGGTCTTCATCGACGCACGAGCCGAGCGGTCCAGCGACAGGGACCTGGTCCAATCCGATTTGCTTGGATCCATCCCAGCGCTTAGTACAGTGCCTGGCACATAGTAAGGGCTTAACAAATACCATAGTTATTATTACAACTTTATCAGGTTGGGCATAGTCCCTGTCCCATGTCCGGCTCACAGCTTTAATCCCTATTTTACAGATGAGGTAACTGAGGCCCAGAGAATTTAAGTGACTTGCCCAAGGTGACACAGCAGGCAAGTGGCTGAACGGGGATTAGAATCCAGGTCCTCTGACTCCCGGGCCTGGGCCCTCTCCGCTAGGTCATGCTGCTTCTCATGGGATGCGGAGGTGGATGGACAACAATTGGAGTTTCTCGAGGAGTAGGGAAACATGTCCTGAACATTTTAGTAGGAAAATGATCCAGGCAGCAGAGTCAAGTACGGACTGGAGTTGGGAGAGACGGGAGGCTGGGAGGTCAGCAAGGAGGCTGATAGAGAAATCAAGGTGGGATAGGATAAGTGATTGTGTTCACGTGATAGCAGTTTGGATGGAGAGAAAAGGGCGGATTTTAGCGAAGTTGTGAAAGCGGAACGGACAGGCACTGAGCAACAGGAATCTAAAGGACAGTAGTAGCATTTTGCCATTTTTCATTACATTTTATACATCCTCATGTCTTTCAGACTTGGCTTAATTTCTTCGGGTTCCAGGTTCACCGGTTTACCAGGATAGTGGTGTCATTCAGGTCCTTCTCAAGATGAGGAGGGGCTGGTTTGAATTTATCCAGAGAAGTTTTGCAGGTGAAAGTGAAGAAGGTATATCAGATGAAATCTAAGGAATAAGGATCTATTAAAGTTGAAAGCAATGATTCCCTTCCCGCCAACTTGATCGCAAGATGTCAAGCACCGGCACCGCATTAGGTATTGTGACATTGTTTTCTGAGGAGGAGAAATGCAGAAAACAAGCTGGAGGGGATATAGTATTTCAGGGAAATGACATCCTCTGAGAACACTTCTCATCTCTCTCTCTCCTCCAACCTGGGAGCGTTTCCAGATTCGGCAGGATAAGGAGCCCTCTCAATTTTCCCTTCACAGTACCGACACTGCTCTGGGGCCTGGGCAAAATGGAGAGGTGAAGGCTGGAGCTGAAAGGCAGAACTCCTGGGTTCGGAGAGAGACCTTCCTTCCCAGTCCTCTTACAGGAAGAGTGGAATTTCTAGTTAGGCTTCTTGCCCAGCGTGTCTTTTTCTGGTTGAAATGGGATAAATGACCCATTAGACTTTGTCCCACAGAATTCCAGGTGATTTAATAGCACGCTTATTGGTGATATTGAGTTGATGTTGTCCCTCAGAGTTCGGTTTTGGGTCCCCTTCTATTCTCCATCTACACCCACGCCCTTGGAAAACTCATTCGCTCCCTTGGCTTCAACTATTACCTCTATGTGGATGATTCTCAAATCTACATCTCCAACCCTGATCTCTCTCTCTCTCTGCAGTCTCTCATTTCCTCCTGCCTTCAAGACATCTCTCCTTGGATGTTCTGGTGTCACCTCAAACTTAACATGTCCAAAACGGAATGCCTTAACCTCCCATCCAAACCCTGTCCTTTCCCTGACTTTCCCATCACTGTAGACAAGCGCCACCATCCTTCCTGTCTCACAAACTTGTAACCTTGACCCCTCTCTCTCGTTCAACTCACGTATTCAGTCTATCGCTAAATCCTGTTGGTTCAACCTCCACAACATGGCTAAAATCCATCCCTTCCACTGCATCCAAAATCCAAAGCATTTATCCTATCCCGCCTTGATTACTGTGTCAGTCTCCTTGTGACCTCCCAGCCTCCTATCTCTCCCCACTTCACTCTGCTACCCAGATTTTTCTGCAAAAACATTCAGTCCATGTTTTCCCCGCTCCTCAAAAACCTCTAGTTGGTTGCCTATCCACTTCTGCATCAAACAGAAGCTCCTTACAGCACTCACTCACCTTGCCCCCTCCTGCCTTGCCCCTGTCTACGCCTCTGCTACAACCCAGCCCTTACACTTCACTTCTCAAATGCCAGTCTGCTCCGTGTGCCTTCATCTCGTCTATCTTGCCGCCAACCTCTTGCCTACATCCTGCTTCTGGTCTGGGACTCCCGCCCGCTTCACATACGACAGACAATGACTCTCTCGCCGTTCAAAGCTTTACTGAGGGCACGTCTCCTCTAAGAGGCCTTCTCTGACTAAGCCCTCCTTTCTCCTCCTTTCTGCATCACCCTGACTTGCTCCCATTATTCCCCCCGACCCCCACAACACTTATGTACATATCTATTATGTCATTATATTGTCTGTCTCCCCTCTAGACTGTAAGCTCTCTGTGAGCAGGGAATGTGTCTGTTATATTGTCGTATTACTCTGCATACAGTAAGTGCTCAATAAATACGATTCATTGAGTGACGCTTTCAGTAGTGGAGATTGAAAAGTAGACTCCGATCCCAATGCTGACTTGCAAGCATTTAATAATAATAATAATGTTGGTATTTGTTAAGCGCTTACTATGTGCCGAGCACTGTTCTAAGCGCTGGGGTAGACACAGGGGGTCTGTGGTGACAAGGGGTATGTGGCAGTGTTTCTTATAGGGGTACCACCTCAGCAAATGAGGTGTTTCCTGACTTTCACAATCGTCCTTTGTTTTTGTACATTACACATTTATTCTAGTGATGGATCGCGGGGGGCTGGGCCAGCTTGAAATTTTCAGTCGTTTGCAATATAGATGAAAAACTCCCAATCTACCAAATCTGCAGCCTCGGGCACAGGAAGCAGCGTGGCCTAGTGGATAGAGAATGGGCCTGGGAGCTGGAAGGATCTAGATTCTAAACCTCTCTCTGCCACTTGTCTGCTGTGTGACCTTGGGCAGGTCACTTCACTTCTCTGTGCCTCAGTTACCTCATTAGTAAAATGGAGAATGAGACTGTGAGGCCTACATGGGACATGAACTGTGTCCAACCTGATTATCTTGAGTCTACCCCAGTACTCAATACAGTGTGAGGCACATAGTAAGCACTTAAATGCCATGAGGGGGAAAAAAAGACATTATGGCCTTACTCTTGGCCTCTTGAGGGAGAAAGTCTTAGTTCTCTTCACTAGACCATCTTGCCTCCTTAGATTTTAGGGAGTAATTCCATGTGGGGAGGGTAATCACAAATGCTTCCCCTCCCTTCTCTCTGCTGTTGTGCAGCCCATCTGATCTGGTCCTAGCATAGTTGAAGAAGGTTTTAGCCCAAAGCAACCCGGTTGTTAGATAACAGCCTCTGCCAACCCAGCGCCATTGTCTCTTTCGTTATGCTGTGTCGTGAGCAGGGATCGTGTCTGTCTACTCTGTTGTATGATATTCTCTCAAACGCTTAGTCCAGTGCTCTGCACACAGTAAGCAGTCAATAAATACCACTTATTAATTGATTGCTGCCTAACACATCGCCTTCAAGCACCTCTTCTTCTCCACTCAGCTCAGTACTAAGCCGCCCCTACCCTCTCAGGGACAGGAGAGAAGACCACGCTATTTTTCCTCCAAATATATCTTGAGACTCAAAAATAGGGTTGTTCTTGGGACAATTTTTTTTCTTCCCCCAAGATCCTTCACCCAGGCAATTGCACAAGTTCCATTTTGGTGTGCAATATTAAGTGCTTAAAGTTATTATAATGGATTAGTTTGTGTTTATGAAGCGGATTAAGGATGTAAAGTTTTATTGAAGTAGACGTTCTGCATGATGTCTCTTAGTTAAGTAAGGTACGAGTCATAGTTTGGAGTATTCTTCTTCGGCAATTGATTCCATAAATGCTGTATAATTTGAAACAAATCGGTGTTTAAAAAAAAAAAAGTCCCAGCTGAAATTGAGGAGGTATAATTAGCTAAGTGTTTCCTTTGGTGTGACATTGCAGCTTGGGCAGAGACCAACATTCGCCCAGTGATGGGAAAGGAACGTGTTTGATGCGGCTGTGGGGAGTGCTGCGTCCAGGGCCGTGGGGTGAATGGGATTAGGGAACTGGGGCGTTGATGTCTACAGGGAGGTGGTGTAGGGAAAATAGTACGTTAGTGATGTTCCTCGTTGTCAGGGTGCTTATGCAGATACAGAACCAACAGATGGCTGAATTGGTGACAAATGATTCTGCAATTGAAGTCCACTCTTTCTTCCGCTCAGGTCATATTGAATAATCACATTGCGTGATTCCAGTTGGGGTGGGCTGCCGCAAAAGCCTAAGAGTTCTTGAGCCTTTTAGAAATACAGAGTTATAGTTGCGAGGGAGCCGTGTTTTCAGTAATACCTCTGATAAAAGGACCTGGGTTTTAATCCTGATCCAGTCACTTGCCTGCTGGGTGACCTCAGGCAGGTCACTTACCTTCTCTGTGCCTCAGTTTCCTCCTTTTTAAAGTGGCAATTAAATACCTGCTTGTTCCTTCCCATTAGACTTTGAACCTCTCATGGGGCAGGGACTGTGCCTGATCTGATTGTATCGTGTCTACTCCAGGTCTTAGTAGCACTGGAAGCAGCACGGGCCTGGGAGTCAAAGGACATGGATTCTAATCCCGGCTCTGCCACGCCAGCTGTGTGACTTTGAGCAAGTCACTTTGCTTCTCGGTCCCTCAGTTACCTCATCTGTAAAATAAGACAGTGAGCCCCATGTGGCTCTGGGCATGTCACTCCCCTTCTTAAAAACCTCCAGGGGTTGCCTATTAACCTCCGCGCAAAACAAAATCTTCTCACTCTAGGCTTCAAGGCTCTCCATCACCTTGCCCCCTTGCCACCTCTCCTCCTTTCTCTCTTTCCACCGCCCACCCCGCACGCTCCGCTCCTCCGCCGCCCACCTCCTAACCGTCCCCCGTTCTCGCCTATCCCGCCGTCGACCCCCGGGCCGCGTCCTCCCGCGGTCCCGGAACGCCCTCCCTCCTCACCTCCGCCAAACTGATTCTCTTCCCCTCTTCGAAACCCTACTTAAAACTCACCTCCTCCAAGAGGCCTTCCCAGACTGAACTCCCCTTCTCCCTCTACTCCCTCTACCACCCCCCTTCACCTCTCTGTAGCTAAACCCTCTTTGCCCCCATTTCCCTCTGCTCCTCCCCCTCTCCCTTCCCCTCCCCTCAGCACTGACCTCGTCCGCTCAACTGTTTATATTTTCATTACCCTATTTATTTTGTTAATGAAATGTACATCGCCTTAATTCTATTTATTTGCTATTGTTTTTAATATGTTCATACCCTAGATTCTATTTGTTGCTATTGCGCTTGTCTGTCCGTCTCCCCCGATTAGACCGTAAGCCCGTCGAAGGGCAGGGACTGTCTCTATCTGTTACCGATTTGTACATTCCAAGCGCTTAGTGCAGTGCTCTGCACATAGTAAGCGCTCAATAAATACTATTGAATGAATGAATGTGGGATCGGGACTGAGTTCAACCTGATTACTTTGTATCTACCCCAGCGCTTAGAACAGTGCTTGGTACATAGTAAGCACTTAACAAACATCAAAATTATTATTAGTAAGGTGCTTAGCATATAATCAAGCACTTAAATACCTCAGTAACAATATAATTGTTATTGATATGTGCAATACCATAAACATTTGTGAGTGTGTGTGTGTATTATGTTAGGACATATTTTGACTGTAAGCGCATTGTAGGAAGGGAATGTTTCTGCTGTTGTACTGTCCCAAGTGCTTAGTACAGTAGTTTGCACATAGTAAGCACTCAGTAAATACGACTGAATGAATGAATGAGTTTCCCCTTGAAATGAAAAGAAAAAAATCACTCCTTTATAGTGCTAGCAGAGACAATCCTCAGAGAAGGGGGCATCAAAGTTGAAACTGAGGGTTGGGTCAGCATCCATATATTCCAGATGGACTTTTCTTCTCGATCCCTCTCATCTGGGGACTTTTCCAGTCCCCCGTGAGCCCGCCTGGGAGCTGAGACGATGCCGACCTCGCTGCTCCAGGGTCCTGTTTCCCCGCGACACGAAGTGGCCCGCTGCTCTGAGGTGTCTCATCCGAACCAGGAGCCCAGGCTCGATCACGTTCCGTCAAGGTAGCCCATGTGCTAGGACATTCTTTCCGAGACTGTTCTGTATTTGGTAAATCAAATTTTCCGGCAGACAAGTTTTGATTCCGGTAATAACGTTTTTCCGCCAGCCTCCCCGTCTGCTTCTATTTCTCCCTATAGACAGGGATAATGAGTTGGCCAGGGCCCAGCTGGAGAAGTATAGGTGTTCAGCCTGCCCTGCCTGCTACTGCTGATTATAGAGAACGAAAGGAGGAGAAAAGAAGGCCGTGGAAGCGGAGAGCCACGATAACAGGCCTAAAGCCAGAGATGTGCTCATTTAGGGAAGATGGGGGCCGGCCCGGGAGACACCTGAACCTCAATCTCTCCCGGAGGGCCGGATTCCATTCAGGTCCCATCTTGTATCTGTGCGGACCTCTGCGTCTCCTTTCCAAGACACTTTCTTCAAAGGGTTCACCCCGCTTACCTTCCTTGGCTCCTCTTTCCTTCTGACTTCCTACTTTCATTGCCATCGTAGCTTGTGTGCTGAAGCCGAGATGCTCCCTTTTTCAAAAACCAAAAAAAGGGTATTTTTTAAGCACTTACTATGTGCCAGGCACTGTACTAAGCGCTGAGGTTAGTACAGGCTAATCAGGTTCCCGTCATTCTATCGAAGATTGAATCTCAATAGGAGAGAGAACGAAGTGTAAAGCGTAATGGTGAATAGGATCTGTTATTTGAGCTCTGTTATCCTTATTAAAAGTACCTATCTAGACCAAGTCCTCTCCCCTTATACCATCTCTCGGCCATTTTCAACACGGCCCAGTGGATAGATCTTGGGCCTGGGAGTTAGAAGGACCTGAGTTCCAATCCCGGCTTCACCACTTTTCCGCTGTGTGACCTCTGTGTCTGTTAACTCAACTGTAAAATGGGGATTCAGACCATGAGACCGATGTGGGACGGGGACTGTATCTATCCCAGCGCTTAGTACAGTGCCTGACACATAGTAAGCACTTAGCAAATACTATAAAAAATAATAACATTTATTAAGTTCTCGCTACGTGCCGAGCACCGTACTGAGCACGGGAGTAGATAATAAGATAATCAGGTTAGGCACAGTCCTCGTCCCATATGGGGCTCACAGACTAACTGAAGAAATACTGTGTCTCCTTTCTTCACTCGAGGCAGCCTGAACCCGGTGTGAAATTGCAGCTTTTCAGAACAAAGGAGCATCACTGAGTTAAAGGGATTTTTGCCCTTGGACCATAATTCTTAGGTCATCATTGCGACGGACATGGAGGCGGCCAAACGTGGCCAGAGACCGGGGCGCAGCATGGAGGTTTTGCAGTCAAGCATAATAAAAAAGACTATGCCTGGTTAGATTTTTTTTTTTCCAGAGGACTGCAGCAGTACTGTGGTTTGGAGTTGATGGTTTTTTTTTTTTTAATGGTATTTGTTAAGCACTTATTGTGTGTCAGGCACTGTTCTAAGCACTGGGTAGATACAAGCTAATCAGGTTGGACACAGTGTATGTTCCACATGGGGCTCTGAGTGTTAATTCCCATTTTTCAGACCCAGAGAAGTGAAGTGGCTTGCCCAAGGTCATACAAGTGGCGGAGCCGGGATCGGAACCCAGGTCCTCTGACTCCCAGGCCTGTGCTCTATCCACTAGGCCTGGAGTTCCGGCGTCTCTCAGAGGAGATTCAAGTTGACCATCTGACAAAGTTGCGCGTTCGGGGCAAAGAGTCCCCTGGCACTCCCCACTGCCCCAGATTGCCCCCACCGTCACCCCAGCCCCACGGCCGCGTGGTGGCATGTAAATGGCACCTCCCTCTTAACCCCCACTCAAATTCCTGTTCTCCCCCAGCCCCACCACTCCCATCCCGCTCTCCCTTCAACTGGGACGGGAAGACAGGAGGGCAGAGCAGCCGATTTGAAAGATCCCGTGGGGCAGGATTACATTTCAACCATCTCCGACACCTGAAAATCTTTTATAAGGTACCTTCAGAGAAGGATATAACGTATGTATCTGTTTATTGTCGTATTCTCCCGAGCGCTTAGCACAGTGGTCTGCACGCAGTAGGCGCTCCATAAATGCGATTGAATGAATGAATAAACTCCACTGGTTTCCCTCCCACCAGACCAGTGTTTATCAACTCTTCCAATCGTCATTCACTCAGTCATTCAATCAGCGTTATCTTTTGAGCACTTGGTGTGCGCAGAACACTAACCTGAGCACCTAAAAAAGTGCAATTCAACAGAGTCGTGTCGACTAATGGCATTTATTTAGAGAAGCAGCGTGGCTCAGTGGAAAGAGCACGGGCTTTGGAGTCAGAGGTCGTGGGTTTGAATCCCAGCTCCACCACTTGTCAGCTTGTCACTTGTCAGCTGTGTGATTGTGGGCAAGTCACTTAACTTCTGTGTGCCTCAGTCACCTCATCTGTAAAATGGGGATTAAGACTGTGAGCCCCACGTGGGACAACCTGATTCCCTTGCGTCTACCCCAGCGCTTAGAACAGTGTTCCGCACATAGTAAGCGCTTAACAAAGACCAACATTATTATTATTTATTGAGCACTTACTGTGTGCGGAGCACTGTACTAACTGCTCAGGAGTGTACACTGCAGCAGAGTTGGCAGAAATGTTGCCTGCCCACAACGAGTTTACACTCTAGAGGGGGAGAACAGCCTAATCCCAATATGGTACTGTTCTTGTCTGTCCGTCTCCCCCGATGAGACCGAAAGCCCGTCAAAGGGCAGGGACTGTCTCTATCTGTTACGGATTTGTCCATTCCAAGCGCTTAGTACAGTGCTCTGCACATAGTAAGCGCCCAATAAATACTATTGAATGAATGAATGAATGGTACGATTTCCGTATTGACTGTTTCCAACCCGATTTGCTTGCATTCACCCCGGCACCTAGTACAGCGCCTAGCACAGGGTAAGCGCTTAACAATAGCACTATTATCATTATTATTGTCGTTCCTTATAGGAAATATAACTTTATGTTATCCTAAATCCTTTATGCCATCCCACTGGCCCAGTTTTTATTCTGTTTGTTTGCTTACAGGGTTCCTTTTATTTTTGTAGCCTCGTTAAATATCCTGCAGAAGTGTGTAAGGCTGTAGGCAATTACTAGATCCCGTGTGTGTCCCTAGAGGCAAAGCAGATGGAAAGCTACAGCTCTCTGTGCTTTTGCCTTGGAAGGGGGTGGGGAAAAACGAGGCGGGAATTTATCCTCTAGGAACCAATCAGCTCCCTCTCCTAAAGTCTTAATAAGAACGGTTTGGAAAAATACCTTACGGTGAATGTATCTGGCCTCTTTCTTGAGTTTAAAGCCCTTCAAATAATCACACTCACAATCAAAACAGCAATAATAATGGTTTTTGTGAAGCACTTACTATTTGCCAAGCACCCTGCTAAGCACTAGGGTAGATGAAAGATAATCAGGTCCCTCATGGGGCTTACAGTCAGAGGAGGAGGGAGAACAGGTACCGAATCCCCTTTTGGTAGAGGAGGGACCTAAGGCACAGAGACGTGTAGTGACTTGCCCAAGGACACACAAGCGCTAATTAGAATCCAGGTCCTCTGGCTCCCAGGCTTGTGCTCTTTCCACTAGGCCACCCTGCTTCCCAGAAAGCAGAACTTCCACTTGATCTGTTTTGTGCACTTCAGGTATCAGTGGGTAGTATTTATTGAGCCCCTAGTTTGTGCAGAACTCTGTATTAAGCACTTGGGAGAGTACAGTAGAAATAATAGCCACAATCCTGGTTGGGAGTGCACAGTGTAGGTGGTGAGACAGATGATGAAATAATTTAATAGTAATAATAATAATTGCCGTATTTGTTAAGCGCTTACTATGTGCCAGGCACTGTACTAAACACTGGGGTGGATACAAGCAAATTGGGGTGGACCAATTTCAATTCTCATTTTACAGACGAGATGACTGAGGGACAGAGAAGGGAAGTGACTTGCCCACGGTCACCGAGCAGACAAGTGGCGGGGCTGGGATTAGAACCCCCGACCTTCTGACTCCCAGGCCCGTGCTCTATCCACTACACCCTACTCCTTCTTAACTTCTCTGTGCCTCAGTTACCTCACCTGTAAAATGGGGATTAAGACGGTGAGCCCCACGTGGGACAGGAACCATGTCCAACTTAATTACAGCGTATCTACCCCAGCACTGAGAACAGTGTTCGACACATAGTAAGCGCTTAACAACTACTGCGATTATTACGATTAGTGCTAGTGATTGAGTGCCCACTGAGAGTAATACACTGTGCTAGTAATGGTAATAATAAAATTTATTAAGGATGCTCAATGTGCAACCCTGGGGAAAAGTACACAGACTAAAAAGAGACACGCTCCCTGGCCCTCAGAAGGCTGCCAGTCTAAGAGGAAAGTAGGGCTCAGTGACACACAAAGGCATGGAAGAAAACAACCTAGAAAGACAAAAGCAAGAATATTAAGAATATTAAGTACTTGGAAAGCACAACAGAGAGATGAAATACATACCCTGTCTACTAGGACCTTACCTTTAATGAGGGAGACAGTAATAAAATTGCAAAGTGCAGTCAGAATAAATAATATTCATATGAATTCACATGTAGGGAAGCAGCATGACCTAGTAATAATAATAATGTTGGTATTTGTTAAGCGCTTACTATGTGCAGAGTTCTGTTCTAAGCATTGGGTTAGATACAGGGTAATCGGGTTGTCCCACGTGAGGCTCACAGTCTTCACCCCCATTTTACAGGTGAGGTAACTGAGGCACAGAGAAGTTAAGTGACTTGCCCACAATCACAAGTGGCAGAGCCGGGACTCGAACCCGTGACCTCTGACTCCCAAGCCCGGGCTCTTTCCACTGAGCCACCCTGCTTCCCCATAGAAAGAGCGTAGGCCTGGGAGTCAGAGGACCTAGGTTCAAATCTCGGCTCTGCCTCCTGCCTGCTTTGTGACCTCGGGAAAGTCACTTATCTTTTCTGTGCCTCATTTTCCTCACCTGTAAAATGGGGGCTCAGCGTCTTTTCTCACTCAGACTTGACTGCGGACCCCAAGTGGGACAGGGACTGGGTTCGAACTGCATACGCTCTGCGTATCCTGACATCTATTGCAGCACTCAATAACGGTGCTTGGCTTATAGTAAGTGTTTAACAAATGCTACAGCTGTTTTGTAAACACAAGTGCTGAGGATGGGCATAAATAAATGCAGTAGTTTTAGAGCTAGCTGGTGGGTTGATCCAACTTGGAGGGCTGGGATTTAATATCTGGGAAGGCTTGGTGGAAGAGGTGGTTTCCTGGATGTTCAGAATCGGGCCCGTGGAAGGGAGAATGACTTGCCCGCCTTGGATTTCACTGCATGTCGAAGGCCAAATCAGACACCAAACTCGGTGCACTCCCTCCTCCCAGCGCCAGGATAGGTGCAGTTTCATTCTGGACCGGTGGATGGTTACCTGGGGATTCTTCCTGGAGCGAAGCGTCGAAGTTTGGAAGTCATTAGTCTTCCAGGTCGAGAACCCGCGTGGCCTAGATAGACCACAGGGCCTGGGAGTCGGAAGGACCTGGTTTCTAGTCCCGGTTCGGCCACTTGTCTGCCATGTGACCTTGGACATGTCACTTCACTTCGCCGTGCCTCAGTTACTTCATCTGTAAAATGGAGATTAAGACTGTGAGTCCCATGTGCGACAGGGACCGTGTCCAACCTTATTAGTTTATATCTGTCCCAGCAATTAGTACAGTGCCTGGAACATACATAGTAAGTGCTTAACAAATGCCATTTTAAAAAAAAGTCTTAGTAAGCAAGAGCCTAACCACGGAGGCTGTAAAAAAAGGCTGATTACTCTTTGATTCCCCTCTAAAACATTTTTTATTTTATTTTAAACATCTCTCGGTGGTAATGTGGTAAAAGCGTACCGTCTTTGTAATCATCAAATGAGCGAGGGAACCAAATTACCGGATAGAAGAGAATTCCTCCTCCTAAACGTTCTGTAATCTGACCCATGAGCCAAGAACCATCTTGAACTCGGAGACCCATTGTTCCAACCGTCTGTGCAGGTTTTGTAGACCGACCCACGGTTTAATTACAGGCCGGCGGATTCCTGTCTACCTCTGCCAGAGGTAGTTAGTTCATTGGAGCGGACACACGTCTGTAGCTATTAAATAAGGTGTCGATGCATGAGGGGATAGTGACATGGAGGAGAATTACACAGCAAAGTAGAGCATGGATTTGCAAAGACTTTTTGCTTTCTGACTAATCCCCACTGGAGAAAAAGAACAATCGCACACGTGCTATGGTCTGCCAGAGATTGGACCTTTATACCATGCTACTTCTCCTGTTTCTTCCCTTCTAGGCTATAAGGTCCCCGAAGGCCAGAATTGCCTCATGTCCTTTTTACTCTCTCAATACCCGAATATCCGAGGTGGAAAGAGGGACAGACGGGATGGGGAGAAGAGAGGGAGAGAGAGAGAAAGAGAAAGAAGAGAGGAGAAGAGGAGAGGAAAGAGAAAAAGAGGAGCGAAGGGAGGCTGGAAGTGATTGGAAAGACTGTTTACCAAATGAGATCATTTTTCACTTGCAACCAGTACGGGTTGGTACCCCACAAAATAGCTATTTCTCCGGTATAATGTCCCCCCGTGAATTGCTGGGTATAAATCTTTGTTTTGTGAGGGATGGGTATTACCTCATCAGCTTGCCACTGATCTCCCTGCCTTCGGTCTCTTCCCAGATCATTTCTCCAAAATGTCGAACTGGACACTACTCCTCTCTCCTCCCAAACCTCCAATGGTTACCCATTCCTCGCTGCTTTGAGCAAAAACTCCTGGCCACTGACTTGAAACCATTCAATCAACATTCCTTCTTACTGAACCACTCTCTTCTACTGCTCCCCAGATCACAATCTGCATTCCTCTCAAGCTCGCCTACTCACTCTGCTTCGTCCTCTCTCTTTCCCACCAGCAGTCTCTTGCTTGCATCCTCCTCGCTTCCTGAAAGTCCCTCCCAGTTCTTACCCGACAGACCACAGGTTTCCCCATATTCTTAGATCACACCTTCATTCGTTCATTCAATAGTATTTATTGAGCGCTTACTATGTGCAGAGCACTGTACTGAGCGCTTGGGATGAACAAGTCGGCAACAGATAGAGACAGTCCCTGCCGTTTGACGGGTTTACAATCTCTAATCTCCCCACTTTACATCCCTCAGTTGCTATCGGCCCTTACTGCATAAGCATTTAATTTCCCAACACACTGTAGTACTTATGTACGTATTTTATATACTTTAATACCTCCCTTATATATCATCTTCAAGAGCGTTTCTAATAATAATAACTATGGTACCGATTAAGTGCTTAATATGTAGCGGGCACTGTATTAAGCGCCTGGTGGATACAAGCAAATCAGGTTGGACACAGTCCCTGTCCCACATGGGACTCACAGTCTCAATCCCCATTTTACAGATGAGGTAACTGAGTCCCAGAGAAGGGAAGTGACTGGTCCAAGGTCACACAGCAGACAAGTGGCGGAGGCGGGATTAGAGCCCACGACCTTCTGGTTCCCAGGCACGTGCTCTATCCACTACGCCATGCTGCCTCTCCTGATAAGCACAGGGGCGAGTACATCAGCATTAGTAGAAATAATCCCCTGCCCTCGAGGAGTTTACAATCTACCGGTGGTCTTCAGGAGTCACCAGAACTCCTAGAATTCCTGCCTCAGAAACCCTGCTAAGTGGCATGGCATTAGGAAGGTTTGCCCCTGGCACGGGGCGAGACGGTCCCACCGTGGGCCGGGGCGTAGCCTCCACAGAATGCCACCCCGTGGGATGGCGGGCTGGTTATTTACAGCAGTTGCCTTCTGTTTCCTTTGCAGGTTGCACGAGCGGTACTACGAGCTGGCACCGAACCTGGTGCCGATGGACTATAGGAAGAACCCCATCGTCACGGTCCCTATGCAGCTTATAATAAACATGCCAGAATTGAAGGTATTTTTCCGACTCCCCGAATGCAGCACGGAAGGACCCGTTGACGCTCTTACCGAGTCCTCAAATGTTGAACCAATCAATCGATCCGTAGTACTCACTGACCATTTGCCGTGCGGGAGAGTACAGTATAACAGAGTTGGTGGACACGTTCCCTGCCCACAGGAATAATAATAATAGTAATTCTGGTATTTAAGTGCTTGCTGTGTGCCAGGCACTGTACTAGGCTCTGGGGTGGATGTGAACAAATTGGGTTGGACACAGTTCCTGTCCCACGTCGGGGCTCACAGTCTTAATCCCCATTTTACAGAAGAGGTAACTGAAGCACAGAGACGTGAAGTGACTTGCCCGGAGTCACTCAGCAGACAAGTGGCGGAGCCGGGATTAGAATCCAGGTTCTTCTGACTCCCAGGCCCCTGCTCTATTCACTAAGCCACGCTGATTCTCGACAGTCCAGAGTAGCCTGCTCTTTCCTCCTGCCCACCTCCACCCACAGAAGAAAAGCAGATAAAACCCCGATTCTTCGTTACTAGTCTAGCCAGAATTCATACTGTGATGTCCCCGGGCGGGCAGCCAGTCTTCCGGTTTCGAGCGGGTCTGTCCCAGACAGGAACCTGGATGCTTTCATGTTCCATTTTTAAGATTTTGGCCACTCCGCCACCCCCTGTCATGGCTCCTGAAGCCAAGTCCCACAGCTCAGATGTCGTGCCAGACTTCACACTGACCCAGCGGGGAACTTTGGAGCAAGATGGGGGTTCAGAGGTTCTCCCCACCCCAGAGAAACTCTGGGATTGGGCAAACTCCTCCGTCTTTCAGAAACGGCACCCGTGACCTCAACACATTATGCTGTATGCCTGGCAGAACTCCTAGGATTTCATGCACATTTCCCTGGAGAAACAGCATGGCATAGTGGATAGAGGCCTGGGAGTCAATAGGTCATGGGTTCTAATCCCGGCTCCGTCACTTGTCCGCCGGGTGAGCTGGGGAAAGTCGCTTCACTTCTCTGGGCCTCAGTTATCTGAGGCCTCAGTTATCTCATCTGTAAAATGGGGATCGAGACCGTGAGCCTCATGTGGGCCGGGGCGGGGTCCAACACGATTTGTGTGTATCCACCATAGGTTCAGTCCAGGCCCTGACACATAGTAAGCACGTAACAATACCCCTATTATTATTATTATTGTTGTCCTTCGGCCAACCCGCAGGTGGGCTAGTCTGCAAGGTCGCTTGCTTACATCGTAGACTGGGTTCTTTGCCCCTTCCTCAAAAGCGACTCTGGAACTCTTTATGTAGAGTGCAAAAGTGTGCCGTAATAATCAGTCAGTGGTATTTATTGAGCATTTACCATGGACAGAGCACTGTATTAGAGGCACTTGGGAGAGTAAAGTACTGTAGAATGGGTAGGCGTATTCCCTCCCCACAAGGAGCTCACAGTCTAGAGAGGGGAGTCAGTGAAATAAGTAAATAGATTTCAGATCAGTGCTTTGGGGTTGAGGGCGGGCCGAATATCAAGTGTTGAAGGGTACAGTATTGAAGGGTATGGGCGATTCAGAAGGAAGGTGAAGTAGGGGAAAAGGCTTAATCCGGGAAGGCCTCTTAGAGGAGCTGGGATTTTAATAAGCTTTGAAGGTGGGGAGAGTGGTGGTCTGGTGTAGGTGGAGCGGGAGAGAGTGCCAGGTCAGGGGGAGGTTGGGGCGAAGGGGTCAGTGGTGAGATAGATGAGATCGAGGTATCGTGACAGAGTCGGCATTAGGGGAACCAAGTCTGTGGACTGAGTTGCAGTGGGCAGTCAGCGAGGTAGGGTTGGAAGGGGTGAGCGGATGGAGCGTTTTAAAGCCGGAGATGAGGAGTTTCTGTTTGATGTGGAGGTGGATGGGCAACCACTGGAGGCTCTTGAGGAGGGGGTAAATATGGACTGAACTTTTCTGTAGAAAAGTGATCCGGGCAGCAGAGGGAAGTGTGGACTTGGGTGGGGAGAGACGGGAGGTAGGGAAGACAGCGAGGAGGCCGATGCAGTAGGCAAGGCAGGATCGAAGTGCTCGGATCGGTG
Source organism: Ornithorhynchus anatinus (assembly GCF_004115215.2). Classification (NCBI taxonomy): domain Eukaryota; kingdom Metazoa; phylum Chordata; class Mammalia; order Monotremata; family Ornithorhynchidae; genus Ornithorhynchus; species Ornithorhynchus anatinus. The sequence continues at coordinate 10,401,239 of NC_041732.1, read as the reverse complement.
TAATAGCAGTTTGGATGGAGAGGAAAGGGATTTTGGCGATGATTGTAAGATAGAACTGACGGGAATAAATATGTGGGTTGAATGAGAGAGATGAGCCGAGGATAGTGCCACAGTTACGGGTTTATGAGATAGGGAGGATGGTGGTATTGTCTACAGTGAAGGGAAAGACACAGGGAGGACAGGATTTGGTCCTGACCAGGATTTTCTCGGTTATTAATCCAGAGTTTGGATGCCTAGTTCACTTTTTAAAAGTCGGATAAATCCCAAGTTCTGGATTTAGGTTCCAGTTTCTCTGAGAGGAAATTAAACTTCTGCAGTGAGCATTATGAAAAACTGATTCGGATCTAAATTTATCCCAGTTTATAGGTCTAAAGAAAGATAGACAGTACTGGCTTCAGTATTCTCGAGTCCCCTAGGTTTTAGGATGCCATCTCATACTTTTCTCTGAAGGAAGAAAGAAATAGATTGTAAAGTAAATTGTTTAAATGAATATTAGAAAAGCTCCTAGTTGATTTCTAAAACTCTAAAAATATCCTATTACCTGTTAGGTTATGTGATGGGAAAATGGAAAAGAAAAAAATAAATGGAGCCTATTTAGGTTTAGTTCTCATATTACTTCCCAGAGCCATTTTTCTTTCTTAACAGAATGGGAAATTGCCTGTTTGAAAATGTAGTGTCAGATGGTGCATTTCACCATTCATCAAGGCAGAGGTCATTTCAGTAGCTTGTGAGATTTTTTTAATGGTATTTAAGTGCTTAGTACGTGCCAGGCGCTGTATTAAGCACTGGGGTAGATACAGGATCATCGGGTTGGGTACAGTCAGTGTCCCAAATGGGGCTCCCAGTCTTAATCCTCATTTTTAGAAGAGGTAACCGAGGCACACAGAAGTGAAGTGACTCGCTCAAGGAAACACAGCAGACAAGTGACATAGTCGAGATTAGAACCCAGGTCCTTCTGACTCCCAGGCCTGTGCTCTATCCACTAGGCAGCTCTGCTTCTTTAGGTGACCTGTATTCCAGGCGACAGAAGACATCTGTAGGCCAGTATCGTGGTAGAGGGGGGTTGACAACAGGATACCCAAACAGCCGCTGTTTGGTGGGTCGACCCGGTGGACAAGGGAGGGCGGGAGAAGCGGTTTCAAGGATGACCTCACGACCGGCAACACAGGCGACGGCAGCAACCCTTTGACAGGCAACGCCAGCGGCAGCGGACAGGCCAGTCTCGCAGAGGGCCCTCGGGGGAGGGGTGTGGGGAGAGAGGTCCTCTAAAGCAGAGCCTTTAGGATAATGTGGTAGCGAGGGGCGGAAGTCAAAGCGGCGACAGGCACTGCAAAAAGCAAATGCAACTGCTCCGCAAAGAACCGTCTCTACGGGCCAATCGAGCAGCGCTCTTTACAGGGCGCTTATTTTATTCATTCATTCAGTCATATTTATTGAACGCTTATTGTGTACAGAGCACTGTACTGAGTGCTTGGGTGAGAACAATGTAACGGTAAACAGACATATTCCCTCCCCACAGTGGATAAGTGCTTACTCTGTGCAGAGCACTGTACTAAGCACTTGGGAGAGTGCACTAGTAACCAGAGAAGCAGCGTGGCTCAGTGGAAAGAGTGCGGGCTCGGGAGTCAGAGGTCACGGGTCCCGGCTCTGCAGCTAGTCAGCTGTGTGACCTTGGGCAAGTCACTTAGCTTCTCTGTGCCTCAGTTCCCTCATCTGTCAAATGGGGATTAAGACTGTGAGCCCACATGGGACAATCCGATCACCTTGTATCCCCCAGCGCTTAGAACAGTGCTTTGCACGTAGTAAGCGCTTAACAGATACCACAATTTATTTTTAGTAAATGGCATGGAAGAGGTTGCCGTTTGTTCATTTATTTTTTTAAATTTTCTTTTAGTTTTATTCATTCATTCAATAGTCTTTATTGAGCACTTACTATGTGCAGAGCACTGTACTAAGCGCTTGGAATGGACAAATCTGCAACAGATAGAGACAGTCCCTGCCCATTGACGGGCTTACAGTCTAATCGGGGGGGGGACGGACAGACAAAAACGATAGCAATAAATAGAATCGAGGGGATGGACATCTCATTAAAACAGTAGCAATAAATAGAATCAAGGTGATGTACATCTCATTAACAAAATAAATAAATAGGGTAATGAAAGTATATACATATATATATACATATATATATAAATATATAGTTTTAGTCTCATTCCCACACAGGGATTAAATATGCCCGGCAGTATCCTCATTTTCGAACATGAAGGATAGCTCTGGATTTAATTTTCTGTTTCTCTCTCCACACAGACACACAAGCTAACAATGTCAGCTATGAGCTCCATGAGTGTCGAGCTGACTCTGACAAAACCTATTCCCCCGAGTCATTTTGCTCTCAAAGCCTTTCATCACCGTAGCTCTCAAGATCAAATTAAGCTCTGAATTCCCCAAGAATGAATAAGAACGCTCGGCCCCACAGGGCCTTTGGCGTCCCACCGTCGCCGCCTGCCTCGGGTCGCCGAAGCCCCCCACGGGGCAGCCCTGGGAGCCGACAGATGAACAAGATCGATAAGGCACTTGGCTGAATTCAATTTGGATGCTGTGAGATTTGAAGACTATCTGTCTCACCACCCCCCGGATCAGCCGGAGACGGCGTGGTTCGCCCGCCTTCAGCTCTCTCCGAGCTAGGTAACCTGCCAGGACGACCCTTGCCGTTTCACAGAGGGTTATGGGCAGGATACGCTTCTGCCAATTCTCTTGCGCTTAGTACACCGCTCTGCACACACTAAGATCTCAATAAATACGACTGATTTCGTCCTCCTGCCTTCGAGGTAGTGGGAAGCAGGCACGGCCTCCCCATTCAGCAGGAGAGGAAGCTGAGGTTAAGTGACTTGTCCAAGGTCGCTTGGTAGGCCAGTGGCAGAGCTGGGTCTAGATCCCAGGTCTCCTGATTCCCACACCTCCTCGCCTTTCAGCAGAGCCAGAAACGGGGGTTAAGTCTGTGACCTCTGTGTGGGCTAGGGACTGTATCCAACCCGATCTGCTCGTATCTACCTCGGCGCTTAGAACAGTGCCTGGCACATAGCGCTCAATAAATATCACTATTATTATTATATCTTATTATAATGAATGAGAAGCCGCATGGGCTAGAGTCAAATGATAATAATAACAATGGTATTAAGCGCTTACTACGTGCCAGGCACTGTCCCCTTCTTCATAGAGAAGCAGCGTGGCTTAGTGGAAAGAGCCTGGGCTTGGGAGTCAGAGGTCGTGAGTTCGAATCCCAGCTCTGCCACTTGTCAGCTGTGTGACTGTGGGCAAGTCACTTAACTTCTCTGTGCCTCAGTTCCCTCATCTGTAAAATGGGGATTAAGACTGTGAGCCCCACGTGGGACAACCTGATTACCCTGTCCCTACCCCAGCGCTTCGAACAGTGCTCTGCACATAGTAAGCGCTTAACAAATACCAACATTATTGTTATTACTAAGCGCTGGGGTGGATACCAGCGAATCGGGTTGGACACAGTCTTTGTCCCGCATGGGGCTCACAATCACAATCTCCATTTTCCAGATGAGGTAACTGAGGCCCAGAGAAATGAAGTGACTTGTCCGAGATCACACGGCGGGCAAGTGGCAGAGCCAGGATTAGAACCCATGACTTTCTGACCCCCCAGGCCCGAGCTCTCTCCGCTCTGCCATGCTGCAGCTCGGGCCTGGGAGTCAGAATGACCTGGGTTCTAACCTCAGCTCTTCCACTTGTCGGCTGAGTGACCTCGGGCAAATCACTTCACTTCTATGTGCCTCACTTCCCTCATCTGTAAAATGCGGATTAAGATTGAGAGCCCTGTGTGGGGCAGGGACTGTGTCCAACCCGATTCTCTTGTGTCTACCCTAATAACGTTGGTATCTGTTAAGCACTTACTATGTGCAGAGCACTGTTCTAAGCGCTGGGGTAGATACAGGATAATCAGGTTGTCCCACGTGAGGCTCACAGTCTTCATCCCCATTTTACAGATGAGGGAACTGAGGACCAGAGAAGTGAAGTGACTTGCTCACAGTCACACAGCTAAGTGCCAGAGTTGGGATTCCCAACTCTACCCTACCCTAGTGCTTAGAGCGGTTCCTGGCACCTAGTAAGCGCTTAAAAATACAATAATAATAATTGAAATAATTATTATATCGGTACTTTCCCCACCTCCCTCAGCCTGAGTGTCCTGCAGCCTGGCCCTCAGTTGGGCACCTCTCTGGGGTGACAGTTGAAACCAATCATTTTTGTAATTGCTTTACTTATTTGTGCCTGGAGAGCTTCATATTCATACTTGCAATGAGTTCACGGGATGCACGTTGAGCGTTAGCCTGAAGATGAACAGCTTCAAAGGTCTCAGAGGGATGTTTTGATTCTATTTATTGCTATCGTTCTCGTCTGTCCGTCTCCCCCGCTTAGACCGTAAGCCCGGCAAAGGGCAGGGACTGTCTCTATCTGTTACCCATTTGTACATTCCAAGCGCTTTGTACAGTGCTCTGCACAAAGTAACCGCTCAATAAATACTATTGAATGAATGAATGAATGAATGAATGTTTGGGTACAGAACTTCTTGGAGCAATAAGGCAGATCTCACCTTCTAGTCTCCTGGCAGAAAACATGGCTGAATGAGAAGCAGTGTGGCCTAATGAATGAAAAGAGCATGGGCCCTGCTGGGAGTCAGAGGACCTGGGTTCTAATCCCAACTCCACCGTTTATCTGCAGTATGACCTTAAGCAAGTCACTTCACTTCTCTGGGCCTCAGTTACCTCATCTGTAAAATGGAGATTAAGACGGTGAACCCCATGTGAAGCATGGACTGTGTCCAACCTGATTAGCTTGGATCTACCTCAGGGCTCAGTACTGCCGAGGGCCATTAAAAAAATGAGCCAGGTTCTAAGTGGAACTTACCTTCTGCCATTGCCCTTCCTCTCCCTAATCATTTCTCCTCTGCAGCGATGCAAAAGGGCTTTTCAAAGACTCCGTTCGCGACGTATCAGGCTTGTGAAAATGGACTGCCTATCGGTTCAGTCAGCATTCTCCACCCGGGCTCTAATGACGATGGAGCCTCCCGTCACATCCTGCAGATTAAATGTCCGTCTTCCCCGCTGGACTGCGACGTCCTTGTGGGTGGGGATCTTGTCTGCCAACCCCACTGGACTCTCAGTGCTCTGCACACAGTAAGCACTCATTAAACACCACCGACGAGCCTCGACTCCGAGACTTCAGGGCTGAGAACTTGTGTGAGGGAACTGATTCTAATGTTAATGGTCTGACCGGAGTCATTCGTGCTGTCTCTTAATAATGTTGGTATTTGTTAAGGGCTTACTATGTGCCGAGCACTGTTCTAAGCGCTGGGGGAGATACTGGGTGATCAGGTTGTCCCACGTGAGGCTCCCAGTTAATCCCCATTTTACAGATGAGGTAACTGAGGCACAGAGAAGTTAAGTGACTTGCCCGTAGTCACACAGCTGACAAGTGGCGGAGCCGGGAGTCGAACCCATGACCTCCGACTCTGAAGTCCAGGCTCTTTCCAGTGAGCCACGCTGCTTCCCGGCGGGCTAGAGAAGGCAGCCACGGACTCCTCTCGAACTTCTGCTTACATTCCCCGTGGCTCAGTGGAAAGAGCACGGGCTTGGGAGTCAGAGGTCATGAGTTTGAATCCCAGCTCTGCCACTCGTCAGCTGTGTGACTGTGGGCAAGTCACTTCACTTCTCTGGGCCTCAGTTACCTCATCTGTAAAATGGGGATTAACTGTGAGCCTCACGTGGGACAATCTGATTACCCTGTATCTGCCCCAGCGCTTAGAACAGTGCTCTGCACATAATAAGCGCTTAACAAATACCAACATTATTATTCCCTCTAGACTGTAAGCACGCTGCGGGCAGGGAATGTCTGATATATTGTGTTGTACTCTCCTGCATGCTTAGTACAGTGCTCTGCACACACAGTAAGCGCTCAGTAAATACCACTGATCCACTGACTGATGGACTAAGCTCTTCGTGGGCAGGGAATGTGTCTGTTGTTATATTGTAGTCTCCAAAGAGCTTAATATGGTGCTTTGCTCACGGTAAGCGCTCGGTAAATATGAATGATTGAAGCAACCTAAGAACAGAAGCTCCTGGTGGTCAGGGAATGTGTCTACCAACTCTGTTGTACTAGACTCTCCAAGTGCTTAGTACAGCGCTCTGCCCAGAGTCACTGCTCAATGAATACCATCGATTGATTATGAAGCTCGTTGGGATCAGGGAATGGGTCTACCGACTCTGTTGTATTGTGCTCCCCCAAGCGCTTAGTACAGTGCTCTGCACACTGCAGATTCTCAGGAAATACCATTAATGGATTGATTCATTGATTCCTCTGCAAAAAAATAAATTTAGACCGTGATCCTCATGTGAGACAGAGACTATGTCCGACCTGATCATCTTGTATCCACCCCAGCGCTGAGAACACTGCCTGACACGTAGTAAGCACTTATCAAGTACCATTATTATTATTATTATAGAATGATTGATTTTTAATGGTATTTGTGAAGCGTTTACTACGTGTCAAACACTGTTCTAAGCACTGGGGTAAGTGTAGGTCAGTTTGGTCGACACAGTCCCTGTCATATATGGGGCTCACAGTCTTAAGTAGGAAGGAGAACAGGATCGAATCCCCATTTTATAGCCCTTATCCTAACCCTAAACCTACTTTTCATTCCAATCCTCACCCTAACCCTAACCCTACCCCTCACCCAATCCCAACCCTAAATTTACCCTAACCCTGCCCGTATAATTAACCCTAATCCCGTTCTTCATCATGAAACTCATCCTCCCCCAGTCAAAATCCAAACCCAACCATTACACCACATTTCTGCGTGGCTCAGTGGAAAGAGCCCGGGCTCGGGAGTCGGAGGTCATGGGTTCGAATGCCGGCTCTGCCATTTGTCAGCTGTGTGACTGTGGGCAAGTCATTTAACTTCTCCGTGCCACAGTTACCTCATCTGTAAAACGGGGAGTAACAGTGAGCCTCACGTGGGACGACCTGATGACCCTGTATCCACCCCAGCGCTCAGAACAGCGCTCTGCACATAGTAAGCGCTTAACAAATACTAACATTGTTGTTTCTAATTCTAACCCTAATCCTCCTGACCGTCACCCTAACACTACCCCTTTTCCTCACTCTGACCCCCAAAGCAGGACCCCCCCAGAAGTCCATCCGGCCCAACACCCTGCCTCTGACCTGGTAACAGATGGTTCTCCCCTTTTTCTTCTGCAGACTTCCCACGCACTTGGATCTTTACCCTTCAAGCGCTTGATATTCACCCCACCCTCATCGCAAGGCACTGAACGACCATAGCCGTAATGTATTGTAATGTCTGTCTGCCCCTCTAGACTGGAAGATCCCTGTGGGCAGGGAGTGTGCCTACAAGCTCTGTCGTATCGTCCTCTCCCAAGCACTTAGTAGAGTGGTCGGCCCACAGTAAGCGCTCAATCAATACCACCGATTGGTGGAACGGAGTCACGGTTGCTGTACCAGGATGGCAGTCAGAGAACAACTTCCATTTGGACCAGCGGAAGGTGTAGGTTGATTCAGTCAATCCTATTTCTCGAGCGCTTACTGTGTACAAAGCACTGCACTAAGCGCTTGGGAGAGTACAATACAACAATAAACAGACACGTCCCCCGCCCACAGTGAGCTTACGGTAGAGAGCCCCAGACTGAGCTCCCCCCTCCCAGACTGAGCTCCCCCCATTTTTCCCTCTGCTCCCTCTACACCCCCCCTTCACCTCTCCGCAGCTAAACCCTCTTCTCCCCACTTTCCCTCCCCTCCTCCCCCTCTCCCTTTCCCTCCCCTCAGCACCGTACTCGTCCGCTCAACTGTATATATCTTCATCACCCTATTTATTTTGTTTAATGAGGTGTACATCACCCTGATTCTATTTATTTGCCAGTGTTTTACGTTCTTCCCCTGGACTCTATTTATTGCCATCGTTCTCGTCTGCCCGTCTCCCCCGATTAGACCGTGAGCCCGTCAAAGGGCAGGGACCGTCTCTGTCTGTTGCCGATTTGTACGTTCCAAGCACTTAGTACAGTGCTCTGCACATAATAAGCGCTCAATAAATACTGTTGAATGAATGAATGAGAGGTGGCTTGTAGCTACCACCCTTAAAGAGGCAAAGCTCGGTGAGAGGCCCAGATGAAGGATTATAAAGGTCCACCTGGCCAACATTCTCCAGAGAAGGAGGGGCGGGCTCATGACCACTGGGATTCGGGGTGAGTGGCTTCTCCATCTGTCCCGTGAGCTACGGTCGCGCCCCTCCTTGAGCTTCTGTGTCTGGCAATTGTGCAATTTGCCGCCAGTCTGCCCAAAATCAGGCACTGCGGCTAAGGTGGCCACGGGTCCAGCTGGATCCAGAGAAGCAGCGTGGCCTAGTGGATAGAGCACGGGCCTGGGAGGCAGAAGGTCATGGGTTCTAACCCCGGCTCCACCACTCTTCTGCTGGGTGATCCTGGGCAAGTCACTTCGCTTCTCTGGGCCTCAGTTTCCCCATCTGCAGAATGGGGATTCCTTCATTCGATCGTATTTATTGAGCGCCTACTATGTGCAGAGCACTGGACTAAGCGCTTGGAATGGACAATTCGGCAACAGCTGGAGACAATCCCTGCCCACCGACGGGCTCACGGTCTGAACGGGGGAGACAGACAACAAAACCGAACCAAACCAGTAGTCTGGCGTCGATATCATCATCATAAATAGAATCATAGCTATCTATACCTATTCTCCTCCTATTTATAACGTGAGCCGCATGTGTGACCCGACTATCTTGTATCTTCCCCAAAGCATAGTACAGTCCTTAGCCTATAATAAGCGCTTAACAAATACCAAAATTATCATTTTCCATGACTCCGATTGGCTTTTGCAGGAGAACCCATTCAAGGAGAGAATCGTAGAGTCTTTCTCTGAAGATGGAGAAGGAAACCTCACCTTTAATGACTTCGTGGACATGTTCTCAGTGCTCTGCGAAACAGCCCCCAGGGAACTGAAAGCGAGTTACGCCTTTAAGATCTACGGTAAGGTCTGGGTCACGTGCTACCTGAGGGTCCAGTCCGTTCGGTCAGTGGCCGTGACGGAGACGGCCACTGCCGGTCAAGCAGTGTCGTAAAATGACTCTTTCGGAAACCATTACCCAGGCAGGACAAGTGTTAAGTGCTTAACAGATGCCATTATTATTATTATTAAGTAGACTGCATGCCCAGCAGCTGTAACATCACATGCGTCAGGGTGTCCAGTAGCCACAAGGCCACCGCTGGCCACGTTAGCAGGAATGCTAAGATGGTGACTGGGTGTGGAAGAAGGGGTAGAAGAGTCACACTGGAGATGTTCTCTGTCTCTCCTATCTGTCCCCGCTCTCCCTTCCATTAAGATGTGTAGTGGTAAAGGTCATCCCTGAGGGTTGCTCAGATCAGGTATCTCTGGATTTTCCTAAGGACCAGTGCCGAATAATCAATCGTATTTATCGAGCACTTACTGTGTGCAGAGCAGTGTACTGAGTGTTTGGGAGAGTACAATATTACCAAATTGGTAGACATGTTCCCTGCCCCAAAGAAGCTTACAGTCTACCAGCGGATACAGACATTAATCAAAATCAATAAATTTCAGATATGAGCAAAAGTACCGTTGGGCTGAAGGTGAGTCAATAAAGTTTGTAAGTCCAGGCGCAAGGGCGGCCGAGAAGGGAGGGGGAGAAGAAATGAGGGCTTAGTTGGGGAAGGCTTCTTGAAAGAGCTGCGCTTTAATTGATAAGGCCTTGAAGGCGGGGAGGATACGAAAGGAGAGGATGGTCCAGACCAGGGGCAGGACTTGGGCGAGGGGTCGGCGGCGACGTAGCTGAATGCTCGTGAACGAGATGCTCATTTGTATGTATTAATTATTACCCTATTTATTTTGTTAATAAGGTGTATAGCTCCTTGATTCTATTTATCTCGATGACGTTGTCTTGTTTTCGTTTCGTTCTGTTTTGCTTTGCCATCTGTCTCCCCCCTTTAGACTGTGAGCCCGTCACTGGGCAGGGATGGTCTCTATCTGTTGCCCAATTGTACATCCTGAGCGCTTTGTACAGTGGTCTGCACATAGTAAGCGCTCAATAAATAACTATAAATGAAGCAGCGTGGCTCAGTGGAAAGAGCACGGGCTTTGGAGTCAGAGGTCATGGGTTCGAATCCCGGCTCGGCCACTTGGCAGCTGGGTGACTTTGGGCAAGTCACTTAACTTCTCGGGGCCTCAGTTACCTCATCTGTAAAATGGGAATTAAGACTGTGAGCCCCACGTGGGACAACCTGATTCCCCTGTGTCTACCCCAGCGCTTCGAACAGTGCTCGGCACATAGTAAGCGCTTAACAAATACCAACATTATTATTAACTATTGAGTGAATGAATGAGATCGAGGCACAGGGTGTAGGTTGGTGTTAGAGGAGCAAAGAGAGCATGCTGGGTAGTAGTAAGAAATCAAACCCTCACCACCCCCAGAATTAACTGCCATTTGGAGTATCCCTTTGGTAGAAGGCAGAATCTTGTCGGTATGTTTGAGTTTGTCCATTCTTACTGAACTCCCTGCCAACTGTGTGTTAGACTTGTCTGCCGTGAAGTCTTGGCCGAGTCACTTCACTACTCTGGGCCTCAGTTCCCTCTGAAAATGGGGATTAAGGCCGTGTCCAACCTGATTAGCTTGGATCCACCCCTGCGCTAAGTGCCTGGCACGTAGTACGCGGTTAACAAATGAGCAGCGTGGCTCAGTGGAAAGAGCAGGGGCTTGGGAGTCAGAGGTCATGGGTTCGAATCCCAGCTCGGCCACTTGTCAGCTGTGTGACTGTGGGCAAGTCACTTCACTTCTCTGTGCCTCAGTTACCTCCTCTGGAAAATGGGGATTAAGACTGTGAGCCTCACGTGGGACGACCTGATGACCCTATATCTACCCTAGCGCTTTGAACAGTGCTCTGCACATAGTAAGCGCTTAACAAATGCCAACATTATTATTGTTAAATAAGGAAATTATTATTGAAAGCCCTCGTTTGGCCTTAGGAGCGGGGAGAACCGTGGGGCCCGTGTTTGTGCCGTTCATCCACTAGAGGGGACCCTGTCCAAGGGGTTGGTGCCATTTTGCCGCCCGTCGTAACTTAAAAATACCAACCGAGGACACGCGACGTCCCAGCCTTGTCTCCAGGCTCAGGCCCTGGCTTCCATCAGATATAGGGATGGTCTGCCCAGTTAGCTAAGTCGGGGAGTGCCGGCTGGAGTTAAAATATCAGTCGGTTTAACCTGTGGTTGATTTCTCAAGACAACGACTTCCTCTCGCCGTCCCTGCCGAGCTCCTTTCAAGTGCCCCGGGCCGCCGGGGATTGCTTGGAATCGTTCAGGCAAGGAAAAGCGGGTCGGAAATTGGGGCCCGGCGGCTCATTCCACAGTGGGAAGGAGAAGAATGCGATGGAGTTATTCTGCAAAAATAACTGGAGGGGAAACCTCCCGATCCACTAAGGGCAGCAAGATTCCTGGGAGCCTTTGATAGATTTCGCTTAGTGTCGTTCCTTTGCCAATTAGGTTAAAACCCAAACAGTATACCGGGGCCTGCAGTTCACCCGGAGGGAGGAGGGTTTTCAGCACACGGAACGTGCAACTGATTCTTCAAGTTGAAAGCAAAAATATAGAGCAGCTCATCGTGCACGGGGAACGTGTCTGTCAACTCTGTTATATTCTACTCTCCCGAGTAAGCGCTCTGTAAATACGATTGTTCAAGATGGGAAAGGGACGTTTTGGGGGGCACCGGAGAGGGCACGGGCCGCGTTCCCTGGTCGGGAGCGGCAGGAGCCGGAAGAGGGAGCCGGAGCTCCCTGGAACGAGCCAGGCCCTGGTGGGGTTTGGACCCCTTCCCGGCACAGTTGAAAAAAGGAAAAGGATAATCTCCTCACAGAGGGACATCTGGTCTCTCGAACATCGTCGCCCAACCTCACATTCTCCTGAAGTGAGGCGTTCCCATCAGCGCGTTAGCCGGGCTCATTGCTGAGGGGTGACGTTCAACAGAGCGATACTTTCCGCATCGCCAAACGGAACGCTGGTCCGCTGGAGTTGGGGCTGTGTGGGGAGGTGGGAAACTGCCAGACCCCAGGCTGGTGGTCCAGTTAATCCATCCATCAATCAATCAATCAATTGTATTTATTAAGCAATTACTATGTTCCTGAACACTGGGCTGAACGCAGAGTTGGTAGATATATTCCCCGTCTTCATCGAGCTTAAGGTCTAGACAGGGAGGCAGACATTAATATAAATAAATAAATTACAGATCTGGGCCGTAAGTACCGGGGGGCTGAAGGAGGGGTAAATAAAGGAAATAAATCCAAGTTCAAAAGTGCCGCAGAAGGGAGTGGGAGAAGAGGAAATGAGGGCTAGTCAGGGAAGGCCTCTTGGAGGAGATGGGCCTTTAATGAGACTCTGAAGGGGAGAAGAGTATTTATTTGCTAAGTGCCTGGTCGGCAGACAGTTGAAGGCAAATCGGTTTACTTCCCAACAGGTTGGTGGGTGTAATGGGACCCGCTCCTCAGTCCCGCCTGCCCCTTCTGACAGATTACCGTGAAAGGCTCGATCCGTGCTCGGATTCCCCTAGCTTGAGTGTGTAGGCCAAACCTCAAGACGCTGGCAGTCTGACAGATTGTACATCATTCATTCATTCATTCAATAGTATTTATTGAGCGCTTACTATGTGCAGAGCACTGTACTAAGCGCTTGGAATGAACAAGTCGGCAACAGATAGAGACGGTCCCTGCCGTTTGACGGGCTTACAGTCTAATCGGGGGAGACGGACAGACAAGAACAATGGCAATAAATAGAGTCAAGGGGAAGAACATCTCATAAAAACAATGGCAACTAAATAGAATCAGGGTGATGTACATCTCATTAAACAAAATAAACAAAATAAATAGAGTGATAAAGTTATATACAGTCGAGCGGATGAGTACAGTGCTTAGGGGATGAGACGGGAGAGGAGGAGGAAGAGAGGGAGAGGGGGAAGAGCGTTTAGCTGCGGAGAGGTGAAGGGGGGTAGAGGGAGCAGAGGGAAAAAGAGCGGAGCTCAGTCTGGGAAGGCCTCTTGGAGGAGGTGAGTTTTAAGTAGGGATTTGAAGAGGGGAAGAGAATTAGATTGTCTGAGGTGAGGAGGGAGGGCGTTCCGGGACCACGGGAGGACGTGGCCCGGGGGTCGACGGCGGGATGGGCGAGACCGAGGGACGGCGAGGAGGTGGGCGGCGGGGGAGCGGAGCGTGCGGGGTGGGCGGTAGAAAGAGAGAAGGGAGGAGAGGTAGGAAGGGGCAAGGTGACGGAGAACCTCGAAGCCTAGAGTGAGGAGTTTTTGTTTGGAGCGGAGGTCGATAGGCAACCACTGGAGATGTTTAAGAAGGGGAGTGACAGCTCGTCTCTAGACTAAGATCCTTGTCGGCAGGGAATATTTCTACCAACTCTGCTTTTTGTTGTTGTTGTTGTTTGGGCTTTTTTTTAAATGGTATTTTGTTAAGCACTTACTACTTGTCAAGCACTGTCCTAAAAGCTGAAGTAGATACATGCCTCAGTTACCTCATCTGTAAAATGGGGGTAAAGACTGTGAGCCTCACGTGAGACAACCTGATTACCCTGTAAAAAATCTACCCCAGCACTTAGAACAGTGCTCCGCACATAGTAAGCACCTAACAAATACCAACATTATTAATATTATACACGATCAGGTTGGACACAGTCCTTATCCCGCATGAGGCTCACATTCTTAACCCCCATTTTACAGATGAGGGAACTGAGGCCCGGAGAAGTGAAGCGACTTGCCCAAGGTCACACGGCAGACAAGAAGTGGGTCCAGGGTTAGAATCCAAGTCTTTCTGACTCCCAAGCCTGTGCTTTATCCACTAGACCATACTGCCTCTTCCCTATTATACTCTCATTCAGTCGTATTTATTGAGTGCTTATTCTGTGCAAAGTGGATTCACCTGTGCTGGGCAGCAGTGGCACGGGAAAGAGTCAAAGGTGGATGATCAAGTGATCAAAATGTTGATCAAAGACAACGGCAGAGACTCAGGTTTTTACCGCTCAGAAGAAGGCAACGGTAAACCACTCCCGGATCTTTACCAAGAAAGCTCTGTGGAGGCACATACCAGAACGACTTTGACAGACGAAGCGTCGTTCCGAAGAGGGGGTGTCCGTGGAGTCGCTGTGGGTCGGAAACAACTCGACGACATCTGAAGAAGACCTCTGTGCCAAGAACTGTACGAAGCGCTTGGGAAAGTACAATCTAACAATAAACAGACACGTTCCCTGACCACAGCGAGCTTACAGGCACTTAGTACGGTGCTCGGTACACAGATACGATTGATTGATTGAATAATAACAATCAAAAAGGTTCAAATAACCTCTTGCACTTAGGAGGAACCATCCTTCCCCGAAACTCCTACGTGATTTCTCGGGACTGTTGCCCGCAACCAAGATATAATGCTAGAGTAAACTGCTGTCGGCTGTGTGACCTTGAGCAAGTCACTTCACTACTCTGTGCCTCAGTTACCTCATCTGTAAAATGGGAATTAAGACTGTGAGCCCCACATGGGGCATGGACTGTGTCCAACCTGATTATCTCGTACCTACTCCAGCGCTTAGTACAGTGTCTGGCACATAGTAAGTGCTTAAGTACCACAGAAAATTGCCCTTGTACCGGGTCACCTTCATAGTAGTGAGACAGAAAAAAGGGTCTGATCCTTCATTACAACAGTATCTTTGAATATGTTGTGCCCCACAGTCCTCTCTTTCCATGTATTCAGTAGGGTAAACTCCTTGTGGGCAGTGATTGTGTCTTCTGTAGTACTCTCCCAAGTGCTTAGTACAGTTCTTTGCACACAGGAGACAGTCAGTAAACACCATGGTCTGATTCTCCAGACCAGGTATATCAGAGAGATTCTGTCTCCTGCTGAAAATAACGGCAAATCCTCCCCGGGTATAATCCTAACTCTCAGCTTCGGTCCAACTCCCCCATCGGGCCACCATCCTCCTCCGGCCGAAAATTACCTCCTGGCTCTGTGCAATTCTCCACTCCCCGGCATTTTTGTACGTATGTGTGTGTGATGGTGCGTTGGGAGTAGAGTTCCCAAACCCCCTCCGGCTCACCTCTGTCCTTCCTCGTGTAGATTTTAACACCGACAACTTCATCTGCAAGTCCGACCTGGAGAACACCCTGAGCCGGCTGACCAAGTCCGAGCTGGACGAGGAGGAGGTGGTGCTGGTGTGTGAGAAGGTGATCGAAGAGGCTGATCTGGATGGAGACGGGAAACTCAATTACGCGGATTTTGAAGATATGATTTCCAAAGCTCCCGACTTTCTCAGGTACGGTACGGCCGTTGATCCTGGGCGGGTGGGCTCTCTTTTCCCTGCAGGACTTTCCTCTAACCCTAACCCCCACCTCCCCTTGGCTGGGCTGCTATATTCAGTGGGTAAACTGAGTCTTTGCCCGGGACCCACTGCCAAAAAGGGTTCACTGGCCATGCCCTCGGGAGGTCTCGCATGCTTTCCTTCCCTCCGCCCCACCATCCTCCCTGTCTGATAATAATAACGGTACTTGTTAAGCCATTACTATGTGCCGTGTACTGTTCTAAACTCTGAGGTAGATACAGATTAATCAGATTGGACAGAGTCCCCGTCCCACACGAGGCCCCCAGCCTAAGTAGTGGGGGAGAAGGATTTAATCCCCATTTTACAGATGAGGTGACTGAGGCACAGAGAAGCTGAATGACTTGCCCAAGTTCACACAGCAGACGTACGGCAGGGCTTCCGACTCCCAGGCTCAGTCTCTTTCCACTAAGCCACGGGACTTCTCCAGCCGAAACAACTCCATGGGGTTCTAGAGCTAGGGGACACGTGCACTTTGGAGAAAGTGCAGAGCGGGTGGACTTTGACCCGAGGGCTTCCTGGTGGAGGTGTTCAGGACCTACCAAGGCCTTGGACTGGCCCTGCCCCTTGGTTCTAAGTAGGCTATGGGTCAATAAAAGTGATGTTAACTAAGATCCAAGAGGGGGGAAGAGCGGCCTTGAGCAGAGTAGCCTCCCGAAACAAGAGGGTCAGAGGTGATGATAAATTCTGGAAATGAAATGCTCTGGCTTAGCAAACGTTCTTCTAGAAACTTCCACAGCGAAGGCTGAGCTAAATTTCCTGTATTTTAAAGTGGTTCTGGAAGCATTAGTTGCCATTGTTTTTACGAGATGTTCTTCCCCTCGACTCTATTTATTGCCATCGTTCTTGTCTGTCCATCTCCCCCGATCAGACCGTAAGCCCGTCAAACGGCAGGGACCGTCTCTATCTGTTGCCGACTTGTTCATCCCAAGCGCTTAGTACAGTGCTCTGCACATAGTAAGCGCTCAATAAATACTATTGAATGAATGAATGAATGAATGAAGCATCGTAGCCTAGTGTAGCGGGCTGGACACTAGGAGACCTGGGTCCTAGTCTTGGTTCTGCCCGGCCTGCTGTGTGACCTTGGGTCAGTCACTTTATTTCACGGTACATTTCAAGTGCTTACTATGTGTCCAATACCGTTCTAAGCACTGGGTTAGGTACACGTTCATTAGGTCGGACACAGTCCCTGTATCACTTGGGATTCACAGTCTTAGTAGGGGGGAAGACAGGTATCTGCATTTTACAGCAGAGGGAACTGAGGCATCGAGAAAATAAGCGACTTGCCCAAGGTCATATGTCAAGCAGTTGGCAGAGCTGGCATTAGAACCCAGGTCCTTCTGACTCCCAGAGACGTGCTCTGCCCACTAAGCCGTTATATTTCCGTCTAGATCGTAAACTTGTTGTGGGCAGGGGATGTGTCTGTTTATTGTAATATTGTACCTTCCCAAGCACTTAGTACGGTGCTTTGCACACAGTAAGCACTCAATAAATATGATTGAATGAACGAATGCCGCTTCCTCAACCTCTCTGGTCCTCGGTTTTCTCATCTGTAAAGTGGGGATAACCACACCTGCCTCTCCCTGCCTCCTAGAGACCTGGGGAGGATAAAATGAGATCAGTGGTGTGGAAGGGCTTTAGAAAAATGAAGGCCCTGTAAGTAAAGGAGCTACTGCTCCCAGGTTTGCTGGCTTTGAGGAGGGGGCTTTCTGAGATGCAGCGTGGCCCACCCCCATCGGTTAAGCACCGGAGGCCCAGGTCGAGAGTTGAATCCGAGGTCTGGGAGGGGCTGCCTTTGCTTCTTACGTCGGCTCTCTCCCCGGTTTTCTTTTCAGCACTTTCCACATCAGAATCTGACATCCATCCCCGGCTATTCCAGCTAGCGGAGAGTCGGGCTCAGCCCTGCCCGCCTGCATTTCGGGCCCTTACGGGGCTGAAGGGCTCCCCGCTTCAGGCAGCACGGACTGGGTGTGTCCCCTACAATCTCATCCAGACAAGCTGACCCCAGGCCTGCAGCAACTTCGGATCCCTCGGGATTTCTTTCCAACGTGGCTCCCTGGGACCTTATGGATAAGAAGGGAATTGGGGGGGGGGGGGTGTTCCCTTTGACTTGCAGAAGACAGGCATGTTTCCTGTTCTTTTTAAATCTAGGAAAACTGAATGTAGTCCTTTCAGCAAAAAAAAACCAACTCAAAACGAACTCAAAAAAACACAGCCTGGAAGAAGCTGAACTCGGCTGAATCTTGGAGCAAAAGCACAGGACTTAAGAGGGGAAGATTTGAGAGGCCGGTCTCTGACGATGACTCTGTCCTCACCGTGTTGTCTAGGTGTGAGTGTGTGTCTCTCTCTCTCATGCACACACACACTCACTCACCCCTTGGAGTCCCCGAGGGCACCCGGGCCTCAGCCAGGCTGAGTTCGTTGGGGTTGGTTCGTCGGTGTCCTTGCGGCTCCCGACGTGTTTGCCTTCCCGCCGACTCGTGCGTGTCCAGCTCGGCCCTCTCGGTTCCAGACTTGAAACCGGGTCTCCGCGTCTGGCTGTCTCCAAGGGAATTCCCGGCCCGGCTCAGACCTCCCCACCCGAGAAGGTTGGACTTGAGAAACTGAAGAAGAAAAACGACTGTGGAAGGTGACCAGTTTTAGGTCACCCATGAGAATCCCAAGAAGCACAGCATCAGGATCAAGGGCAAAAAAGAAAAAGACATTGTTTTTAACCAGCTATGCAATTTTTCTCATAAAATGCATGAATGTATCTCTGTACATCTCCCTTCCCTAAAAACGGGACAGAACTGCCACTGCCCACGCAGTCCCGAGTCAGTCCAGGATCATGCAGACAGACACACTTTTATAACTGTCGCCAGAAGGGCTGTCGTCCCCGTTGCTTCTGTATCATTACCCCTCTCCCCCCTTCCTCCTTGGATTAAATGTTTCGACTGATTGGATGATGCCTGAAGGCTTTGGGATGTGTTCCTCTGACCAGTCTCTCGTCTTCTCCCCTCTCCCTCTCCCTCTCTCTCGCCTCTCCTCACCTTACCTCTCCCTCTTCGTCTCCTCTCCTCACCTCTCCTCACCTCTTCTTTCCTCACGTCTCCTCTCCTCTCTTCTCCTCTTGTTGATCTGGGTGTCCTCCCCCTCACCCGGAACTGCGGCTCGAGTGATTGACACCACTGTCGGCCGATTTGTTTGGACCTACTGCTCAAGGGAGAGAGCGGGATTGACCTTGGCATCTGGGAAATCAGGAATGGCATCTGAGAGAGGTGAGTGAGGACTGCCCTTAGGTCATGGCAGCTTTCGGTTCCATACGCCTAGAGGTTTGGGCCACCGGACAGTCAGTAGATCGGTCGTATTTATCGAGCGCTTACTGTACTAAGCCCTTGGAAGAATACACAATAACAGAGTCAGTAGATGAGTTTCCTGCCCACATTGAGCTTACGGACTATTATGGGCCAAGTATTGTACTGAGCACTGGGGTAGATACAATATAAACTGATGAGAATAGACTTTATTTCACATGGGACTCCCAATCCAAGTAGGAGGGAGAACAGCGAGCTTAGAGTCTAAAGGGGGAGTCAGACGTTAATAAAAATGAATAAATTACGGTCATCACAGGAGGGCTTTCAGAGAGAAGAGGGTTTACATCACTGCAGTTTCGGAAGCAGTCATCGTGGCTGCTACTTACCCAAAGGACTAATTTCTTAGAAGAGCTGCAGGCAGTGGCCTAGGTCTTTTAGCGTCTTCCTTGCTCTCCGTTATGTAAAAAGAAAAGTGGCTGACTTTCTCTCTGACTTTTCCGAGCACTGCCCGCACTCTTCAAAATGTCTCCCCTGTGATCTTCTTCAATGTCAGTTAGAATTTATAGGACAGCTGTAAGTCTCCAAGGCTGGATGCTGTTCAGAAACATAGCCTCTTGCCCAATTCATTGACAGAAACACTAGTTTGGTGGAATGACATGGGGTTCTTTAGGACAAAAAAAGCATGTACACTTATGCCAGGGTGTGGCCATATTACATAGCATCACCTGTTCATGTTTCACGATTTATCTGTGTAAAATTGTGGTTCCTGGCCTTTCCTAGATCAAGATGCTGTAGACAAAATCCCTAGCATTCACGCTCTGGATGCGTTTCCCCCAGGGAATGGATATAAAGTAGGATGGTGCTAACTGGTTGTCAGTCCCAGCAGGAGCTAAAAGGTGACAAACCCACAATATTCCATCTCAGTTATCTGAGCTTCTATGCCCTGCTCAGCTGGCTAATTCGCACGTTTTCCTTCGGAGGATTCTTCTCCCTGCATCTACATTTCAAGCTGAGACCTGCTGAAACCCAATTCTTCCGATCCGTCGGTTCAACTTGAAGTCCTTCTGCCAGCTGTTGTCTTAGGAATTGTCAATCAATCGATCGATTGTATTTATTGAGCACTTAGGTGCAGAACACTGTACTAAGCACTTAGAGCACAATACAATAATAATAATAATAAGGAATAATAATTATGGTATTTGTTAAGCACTTACTATGTGCCAGGCACTGTTCTAAGAGCTAGGGTAGATACAAGATGCTTGGGATTGGACACAATCCCTGTCCCATATGGGGCTCACAGTCTTAATCCCCATTTTACAGATGAGGAACCTGAGGCCCAGTGAAGTGACTTGCTCAAGGTCACGCAACAGACAAGTGGTGGGGCCGGAATTAGAACCCATGACCTGCCGACTCTCAGAGTTGCCCACAACGAGCTGAAAATCCTTGTCTACAATAGGCAGCCCCCCTTGATCCCACCCCCAAACCCCCACCACGTTCAACGGAATTAGCAGGCACATTCCCTGCCCATATCGAGCTTCCAGTCTAGACGGTGTTTCCACAGAGCGTAAACTCCTTGTGGACAGGAGATGTGTCCCTTCTCTGTTTGGAACTCCTAGCGCTTCTAAGTACAGTGCATTGGACCCAGTGGGCATAAAATAAATATTACCACTGCTGCCGTTCTGCTCAACCGTGCGAAGTTTATCAATCGTTTTTATTCCAATTTAGCAATTGAATTCAATTTCCGACAGAGAGAAACCCCATTGATTTTCAAATTTAATACCAGGCTCTCGTAATGTAGCGGTTCCTAGGAAAAAACGGCCATTATCTCCGTGATCGATTTCTAGCGTCTTGGCAGGCAAATAATTAGTTTGAAATATTTGGCTAAAAAAGTCCTTTCCCTACTACCCCTGCACACTCAATTAGCTTAGGAATCAGGCCAGAATAATTAGGAGAAATTTTCTCTGCAATTCTGATGCTCCGAGTTCATTGCCAGCAACGGGTTTGAGCTGCCGGTCTTGTCTCTGTCCCAGGGAGGGATCGGAGATAATCGGAGAACAGAGACCCCCTTAGGCTTAGAGTGCACTGTCTCCAGCAGCCCAGACCCCTGGGCACGCACCTCAGCAATCAATCACTCATATTTATGGAGCACTTAGTGTGTGCCGAGCGTTGTACTAAATACTTGGGAGGAATACAGTATAACAGAGTTGATAGGTTCCCTGCCCACCACGAGCTTTCAGTCTAGAGGGCTAGAGAGACATTAAAATAGATATATGTAAATAAGTGCTGCAGGGCTGAGGGTGGGGTGAATATCAAGTGCTTAAAGGGTACAGATCCAAGCGCGAGGGCGATGCGGAGGGAAAGGGAATCCGGGAAATGAGGGCTTAGTCGGGGAAGGCCTCTTGGAGGCGATGGGATTTTAAGAAGACTTTGAAGGTGGAGAGAAAGATAGACTGTCAGGTGTGAAGGGGGAGGGAGTTCCAGGCCAGAGCGGGAACGTGGGCAGGGGGTTGGCGTTGGGAAAGACAAGCTGGAGGTACAGCGAGGAGGTGGGCATTAGAGGAGCGAAGTGTGCGGGCTGGGTTATAGTAGGAAATCAGAGAGATAAGAAAGGAGGGAGCAAAGTGATTGAGCGCTTTAAAGCCAATGGGAAGGAGTTTTGGTTTGATCTGGAGTTTCTTGAGGAGTAGGGAACGTGGACCGAACGCTTGTTTTTTAGAAAAAGTAATCCGATCAACAGACTGGACTGGAGTGAGGAGAAACAGGAGGCAGGGAGGGCAATCACCTCGCCCCCTTC
The DNA here is from genome assembly GCF_004115215.2 of Ornithorhynchus anatinus. Classification (NCBI taxonomy): domain Eukaryota; kingdom Metazoa; phylum Chordata; class Mammalia; order Monotremata; family Ornithorhynchidae; genus Ornithorhynchus; species Ornithorhynchus anatinus. The sequence continues at coordinate 10,379,684 of NC_041732.1, read as the reverse complement.
TACCTCACCTCACTACTCTCCTACTACAACCCAGCCCATCCACTTCACCCCTCTAACGCTAACCTCACTGTGCCTCCATCTCGTCTATGTCGCCTCCGACCCCTTGCCCACATCCTTCCTCTGGCCCGGAAGGCCTTCCCTCCTCAAACCCGACAGACAATCACTCTCGCCTCCTTCAGAGCCTTATTGAAGGCACATCTCCAAGAGGCCTTCCCTAAACCCCCCTTTCCTCTTCCCCCATTCTCTTCGGCGTTACTTTCTCCCTTTGTTCTTTCCCCTCCCAGCCCCACAGCCCTTATGTACATATCTGTAAGATATTTATATTAATGTCTGTCTCCCCCAACTCCCAAGATGCAAGCTATTGTGGGCAGGGAATGTGTCTTTACTGTATTGTATTCTCCCCAGTGCTTAGTACAGTGCTCCGCACACAGAAAGCGCTCAAGGAATACAATCGAATGTATGAACGAATGAATACTAAGAACACCCGGAGACGGCAGAGGAGCAGTGGAGGTTCCGAGGGGGTCACCGCCCCCTTCTCCAGCTCTTCAGGCTCTTCTCAGACCCCCCAGGTTCAGAAATCTGAGCTTCTCTTCCTGTGCTCTGGGCGGCAGGAAACTTGAACAAGAATCACTCTCATCATGATTTATTTTTTTCTGTCAGCGAAGAAGAATCTTCTGTACTTGTCAGCCTGCAGATTGAAAAGCAAAAGGCTCTAGTTAGAACCGCAGAAGGGAGACAGATCTCATGCCCACGGACTGAGTTTGGACATGAAGGTTGGAGATTTCTCTGTCTGGGTTCAGACTGGATTTGTAAACCAGAGGAGAGCCTCTCTTCTTTCAGCACCCAGGTCAGGTTTTCAAAGTCAGTGCAATCGCTCAAAACCTTCTGCAGGTTTGCTTTCATGTGACTCCCTTCGGCAGGAACTTTTAAAGGTCGCAATTGCATGCCTTTCAGCAGTTTCAAGTAAACTGATTTCCTACATCGCCTCCTTGGGGCTTCAGAACTTTCATAAGCCAACTGGATCACAGTCTCCTCCTTGGACGGTCCTGGGGAACGGCAGTTGGAAAGCAGCGTGGCCTAGTGGAAAGAGCACGGGCCTAGGTGCCAGAGGAGCTGGGTTCTAATCCCGGCATCTCCGCTTGCCTGCTGGGTGACCACGGGCAAGTCGCTTCACTTCTCTGGGCCTCAGTTTCTTCATATGCAAAATGGCATCTCTGTGGGACAGGGACCGTGTCTGACCCGATCAACTCCTTTGTACCGCAGCACTTAGGACGGTGCTCGACACGTAATAAGCACTTTAAAAATCCTGCTATTATGATTATTAGTGTTATTAATGTAGATCATTGGGGGCTGCTGATGGGATAGAGACTGGGGTTTATCCACCTGGAGATGCTTATCCAAGCTCTGTCATGGAAAGAGTAGCCTGAGGACACAGTGACGGGTATACAGTTAATTAAGAGGGAGAGTCCAGGTTTACCATCATTTGCGAGTGAGTGCCTCAAGACTGACCAGATCCTTGGACTTCTTATTAATGATAATAATGATTGTGGTATTTGTTAAGCACTTACTATGTGCTAGACACTGTACTAAGTGCTGGGATAGATACAAGCAAATTGAGGTGGACACAGTCCCTTTCCTGCATGGGCCTCACAGTCCTAATCCCCATTTTGCAGATGAGGGAACTGAGGCCCAGAGAAGTGAAGCGACTTGCCCAAAGTCACACAGCAGACGAGTGGCAGAGCCGGGATTAGAACCCAGGTCCTTCTGATTCCCAGGCCCGTGCTCTACCCTCTAGGCCATGGGACTTGATTGGATTGCTGCTCTTCCAGCCAAACGCCCCAGGAGGTGGCCTAACAAATACCATTTTTTTTTTTCAAAAAGTGGCCCACCTCTCCTGACCAACATCACTGAGGAAGAGGTTCCTGGATTCAGAACCTGGGGTCCCCGGCTCCCTGGAGTTACTAGGCCCTTCCCCTAATAGGGAAGGAGACCCCAAGGCCCACGCTGTACCTTTTGGTTTCGTTTGGTCTCGGTCCCCTTCCTGAAGTAGATGCAATCGTAGGTGTTACCGTCCTCGGGAACGGGTTTGGCCGCTGGCCCCTCGGAAAGGTGGCCCGGGATCTTCTCGTAAGTGTCGTCCGGCTGGCTCTCCTCCCCGCTCCCCTGGCTGCCGGCGGTGCTGGCCGTGAACAGAGGTGACTTGGGCGATCTCTCCGAAACTCGGTCCCGGCTGTCTTGTTTGGGCCAAATGCCCGGGACCGGCTTCTGAGTGCCGCTTGCATCCTTTGCCCCCGGCTGGTGGGGGTCAGGGGCCGCCCCTTTGCCGAACTCTTCGTAGCCGGCTCCTTGGGTCACGGTGCCCGGGGAGCTGGGCTCGCTCGCTTTGGACCACCTCGAGATGTTCCTCAGGACAGCGGTAGAGGAGGCCCGGGTCTGCTCGCCATCTTGGGGCTCCAGGGGCACCCTGGGCCTGCTGCCTCGCTTCGGAGAGGCCTTAGAAGAAGTTGGAGTGGGAGACGACCTCAGTTTCTCCTTGGCTTCTGGAGAGTTTAGTGAGGAGAAGGCCGGTGCCCGGGGCAGGTTGGGAGACCGGGGAAAGGGAACCTGCTTCCTGTGGGACTCCGGGTTGATTGCGGAGCAGAGGCCATCCCAAGACGTCTGTGTCAGCGTGTCACTCCTTTCAGGACTCGAACCCTCGGGGTGCTTCGTCCAGGTCAGGGGCTTGGGGCTCTGCGTGTGTTGGGCTTTACCCGCGTCCTCCGGTTTCTGCAGGGGGTCTCCCCTGAAGGGGTCTTTAACGGCCGCTCGGTCGCCGCCGCCGGGGGTCTCCAGGCTCAGTCCTTTGCTTTTCTGGTTGACTTTCTTCAGCTCTGCATAGATGATCTTCTCTTGGCTTCTCGAACCAGAGGTCTCAGATGGGAATGACAGGTTCCTCTCTGGGAGCGGCGGGGGCCTGTCAGAGCCCTGAAGTAGGGCGAGGGGAGAAAACAGCTGTTTAAGTACTAGCTCGGTGGATCTAAGGGCCAAGCTGGCAGGGAAGAACCGCGATGAGTCCCCTCGGTTGTTTTCGAAATTGACCGGCTGTCTCTCGGGCACGGTCATGTGCTGAAGCTGACCAGGAGTTGACAAGACTAACGAAGATTTGGGGAATGGGAGGGGAGTGTGGGTCATTCACTCATTCATTCACTCATTCGATCTTATGTATTGAACGCTTACTGTGTGCAGAGCACTGAACTAAGCACTCGGGAGAGTACGGTATAACAAAAAATGCATACATTCCCTGCCCACAGTGAGCTCCCAGGCTAAAGGGGGAGACAGACATCGATGTGAATAAATAAATAACTTTCAGATGAATTACATTACAGATATGTACAAAACTGCCATGGGGCTGGGAGGGGGCGTTGAATAAACGGAGCACGTCGGAATGACGCAGAAGGGAGAAGAGGAAACGGGGGCTTAGAGAAGACTTCTTGGAGGAGTTGTGCCTTCAATAAGACTTTGAAGGTGGGGAGAGTAATTGTCTGTTGGATATGAGCAGGGAGGGCATTCCAGGCCAGAGGCAGGATGTGGGTGAGAGGTTGGCGGCGAGGTAAACGAGATGGAGGTACATCGAAAAGGTTAGCATTAGAGGAGTGTCTGTATGTGTGATAAATGAAAGCTAGGGACCGTTGAAATTGGATGGCTGTGAATTCCTACTACTTTCTCTTGACATTAGAGATTGTTTGAATTCCTATGTATACTATAAATGTGCAAATGCACGCTATAGGGTATTCAATCATTTATATATATATGGGTATATATATATATATAATGTGCATAAAATATCTACTTTATACACGTGCATGATAATTAAAAATAATTATGGTATTTATTAAGCACTTACTACGCGCCAAGCACAGTACTAAGGAATGGGGTAGATACGAGATAATCAGGTTGGACGCAGTCCCCGTCTCACGTGGGGCTCACAGTCTAAGGAGGAGAGAATAGGGTTTAATTCCCTTTTTACAGATGAGGAAACTGAAGCACAGAGATGTTAAATGATTTGCCCAAGGTCACACAGCAGGCAAAGGGCAGAGCCAGGATTAGAACCTAGGTTCTCTGACTCCCAGGCCTGTGCTCTTTCCACTAGGCCATGCTGCTTCCCTGTATTCATACATTCATTCAGTCGTATTTATTGGAAGCTTACCGTGTCCGAAGCACTGTGTCAAGCGCTTAAGAGAGTACAGTATAACACTAAAGAGTCCCATTCCCTGCCTACAAGGAGCTTACTGTCTATATAGTCATTTATACAGATGCCCTTAACATCCAAGGGGGGGGTCACTAATGGGCTTTTCATTATTTACAGGGAAGCTGGGCTGCTTTCTCTGATCCCGGTTGGCAGGATGCCATAGAGCAAGGCATCTGCCGTTTCTGAGAACTAGATTATAGTCCCAAATACTCGCCCAACTCCTGGCCAGTCTCTCAGGTTTGCTGCCTCATTATAGGTAGACCCCTAAGATTGTCCATCTCGAGCAGGGTCCATCTAAAGGTACGCTCCCTAAATGGGGCCTCTTTGAAATGTATCACCCACTAAGTGCCCCGTAGCAAGGTGATTGGGGTCTATTGGTATTTAGTTAAGCGCCGTTGAAACAGCGTGGACCAGTGGATAGAGCACGGGCCTGAGAGTCGGAAGGACCTCCGCCAGTTGTCTGCTCTGTGACCTTGGGCAAGTCGCTTGACTTCTCTGTGCCTCAGTTACCGCACCTGTAAGATGGGCACTAAGATTGTGAGCCCCCTGTGGGACAGGGACTGCGTCTAACTTCAGTAGCATGAACGTACCCCAGTGCTTAGTACAGTGCCTGGAACGTAGCGCTTAACAAATACCATTTTAAAAAAAGGGTAAGGAGAGTTTCCGGAGGTGATGTCAGATCAGTCTGAGCTGTCAAACACAGGAAAGGCCAACAGGAGAGTTTGCCTTGGGAGATGGCATGGTTTAATGGGAGCCGCGCCGGACGGAGGGTGAAGGACACGCCAAGATGTGGGACTACAGGTAAATAATCTAGTTTTGATTAAGACAGGGTAAGACAGAACGATAAGTGCTCCTCCCCCGGCCCCCTCGCCGTCTTTCTTTCTCTCTCCCCCTTCCTTCCCTCTCTCCCCGGCCCTCTCAAGGGATACCGAGAGGGAGAAAATTGCAGTGTAAAGTCAAAGATTAGTGGTGTTTACAGTCGGGAATTATTCCCTGGGCCTTGAAGCCATACCCACCTGGAGAGAAGAGTTGTTCTCCTCTTCCGTCACACTCCCAGGACAATTTTCCAGGATTTTCTTATCATAGAGAAAGGAAGCCTTGGGTACCGGAGCTCCTCTGGGATAGTTAGGCTCTTCACTTGTGGAACCAGAGGGCCGAGAGTCCCGAGATACTTGCTTTGAGAAGAAGGCATTGGTCTTTCGAGATCTGGCCGACTTTGAAGGTTTCAAAGAGATTGCGTCGTACAAGTCGGTCTCATCAGGCTGTGGGGTAGATCAAACCAGGCTTTGATACCCGTTCTACCTCCTACTTAGACGGTGAGCCCCATGGGGGATACAGAAGCAGCATGCCCTGGTGGGCCTAGGAGTCAGAAGGAGCTGAGTTTTAGTCCTGAGGCTGCCCTTGTCTGCTGTGTGCCCTTGGGCAAGTCACTTAGCTTCTCTGTGCCTCAGTTACACCATCTCTAAGATGGGCACTAAGATTGTGAGCCCCATGTGAGATAGGGACCGTGTCCAACCTCATTAGCTTGTATGTACCCCAATACTTAGTATAGTACCTGGAACCTAGTAAGCTCTTAACATACATTATTTTAAAAAAAAGTGTAAGGTGTTCCTCAGTTACTTCATCTGTAAAATGGGGATTAAGACTGTGAGCCCCAAGTTGGACGTGGACTGTGCCTGATTTGATTCATTGTATCTACCCCAATGCTTAGAGCAGTATCTGGCACATAGTTAGCACTTAATAAATACCATAAAAAAGGGAATGTGTCCGATTAACTTAACGTGTCCCTACCCCAGCACTTAGAACAGTGTTTGCCACATAGAAAATGATTAACAAATACCAAAAAGAATAATTGTGGAATTTGTTAAGCACTTGTTATATGTTAAGCAGTATACTAAGCACCAGGGTAGATAAAAGAAGAGTATTTGCCACGTAGAAAGCGCTTAACAGATACCATAATTGGGGTGTTTGTTAACACTATGTGCTAAGCAGTGAATTAAACATTGGGGTAGATATGAGATAATCAGATTCCTCAAGGGACTCAAATCCAAGTTGGAGGGAGAATAGGCATGAATTCCCATTTTGCAGGTGAGGAACTGAGGCACTGAGAAGTAAAGTGACTTGCCCAGGGTCACACAGAAGGAAAGTGGCCAAACCAGGATTATAGCTTTGACTCCCAGCCCCCTGCTCTTTCCACTGAGCCACGCTGCTTTTTTTTTTCAATAGTTCTACAGCCAATAGAGAAAATGGCTGGAATGCCAACCTCAGGGAAGGAGGATCCTTCATGCGGAAGAGCAGTAACGGTGCCAGTCTCAGTTTTCCCCACTGCCCTGCCCCTGGGCAATAGCCTAATCAGTTGTTCTTCGATTTGAAGATATCACTCTTGAAGGTGAGATCGTATCCGTGAGTGTGAACGTCATACTGAGCTAAGGCGACACTGCACCTTCGCACAGTGTCTCCAGGAGGATATTATAAATAATAATAACATTTTCAGTGATTTCTATATGCCAAGCCCTGATCCAAGATGGGGTAGATACAAGGTCAGACCTAGGCCCTGTCCCACATGGGGCTCACAGTCTAAGTAGGAGGAGAACAATTATTAAATCCCCATTTTATAAAAGAGGAAAGGGAGGCACAGAGAGTGACTTGCCTAAATCCTCTGCCTTCCACGTCTGGGCTTCTCCACTAGGCCATACTGCTTCTCTAAAAGGGAAAAGGTATGCTCTACCATCCGCAAGACGAACACTCAAGTTGTTTGTCGAGCAGTGGGTGAACAACCCACGCTCTCTTGCCTGGTCCCCTAGCATCCAGTGACATGCATTGCAAGATGGCTGGTAAGGAGCTCGGATGCAGCCTGAAGCGCAGGACAGAATATCTTTGAGATCTCAAAGCGGCAGACATCACTTCATCCTCACGTCCTGTCACCACTAAGCCTCACGTCTCACCCTTGGGTCTGTATCTACCGATCGCTTTCCTCCAAGCAGAGAGGAAAGGAGGAGGAAAGGACAAGAAGTAGCACCACCTAATGAAAAGAGCCCGGGCCTGGGAGTCGGAGGACCTGGGTTCTAATCCCTGCTCCAACACTTACCTGCTGGGTGACCTTGGGCAAAGTCACAACTTCTTGGGGCCTCAGTTTCCTCATCTGTAAAATGGGGATGAAATACCTATCCTCCTTTCCCCTTAGACAGTGAGCCCCGATGTGGGATAAGGACTGTGTCCAACCTCATTAGCTTGTATCTACAGCGGCCTAGAGTAGGGCACGAGGCGCAGAGTAAGCACTTAACAGATTCCGAGATTATGATCATTATTATTATTTTATTGCCCTAAGACATCCCTATCTTACGAATCAATGCCTTATTGTGACTGGAGAGTTTGCGTACGCTGATGAAGCTTAGAGCTATGTCATTGAGAGTTGCTCTCGTCAGGGTATGGAGAAGTCTAAGCTGAAGTGTCCGACAAAGTTGATTCATCTGTGCCGGGGAGCAACGGCATGGGAAAGAATCAAAGGTGGACGATCAAGGGATCAAAATGTTGTTCAGAGACAATGGCAAGAAGAAGAAGAAGGCAGTGGTAAACCTCTCCTGTATTCTTACCAAGAAAACTCAATGGAAAAAGAATTATAGATTTGCTGTGAATCGGAAACAACGGTATCTAGGAAGAAATCTAGATTCTACTGTTGCTTTATTTTGAGAGTTCCTCGAGGGGGCTGGGAGAGAACCCACCCCAGCTGTAACACTGTGCTGGAGGCTGGGGCAGAGAGCGGGGCAGAGGACTAGTCAGTTCCCTGCTGTTGGTTCAGTAGAAAGAGTCTGGGAATCTGGAGGCTGGGTTCGGCCCTAGGGCCGTTCGTTCCAGTCCTAAGAAGGATGACGGTTGGAGCTTCAGTCAGGGTACCCGTCCACCACCCACTCGCCTCTCTCCCCCGCCACCCCGATGTAAAATCCCCGGCCTCGGGATGGCTGGGCGCGGCCTACCCGAGAGCAGGAGAAAGTGAGGTTTTCCCCAAACGGCTCGATCTGCGAAGACTTGTAGTAGCTGATGAGCTCTTGGAGGGTGTCGTGGGAGCAGGTGTCTCCGGAGATGATATAACGCCGGTTCTGGAGTTGGTTAATGACGAAGTGCCGGCATCGGTCGCTACCTCTGTAATGGAAACATGCCAGGTTGAGTTGTGACACCTCTCGACCCCCCCGTGGTGTTTATGGCTTCTCCGGACCTTCTGAGGAGCGGAGTGGCCTAGTGGGTAGAGCGTGGGGCGGGGAGTCAGAGGACCTGGGTTCTAATCCCAGATCCTCCACTTGTCTCCTGTGTGACCTTGGTCAAGTCACTTCACTTCTCTGTGCCTCGGTAACCTCATCCGTAAAATGGGGATTGAGACTGTGAGCCCCACGTAAGACAGGGACTATGTCCATCCGTTATGTGGCCTAGTGGTAAGAGCACGGACTTGGGAGTCAGAGGATGTGGGTTCTAATCCACGCTCCCCCACTTGTCTCCTGTGACTTTGGGCAAGTCACTAAACTTTTCTGTGCCCCAGTTACCTCATCTGTAAAATAGAGATTAAGAATCAGGGACAACCTGATTACCTTGTATTTACCCCAGCACTTAGAACAGTGCTAGGCACCCAGAAAGTGCTTAATAAATACCATCATTATTATTATTATCATCTACCCCAGTGTTTAGTACAGTGCCTGTCACACAGTGCTTAACAAAAACCACAGTTAGTATTATTATCATTATTAATAAAATATATATTAAGACTGTGAACTTTATGTGGGACAAGGAGAGTGCCCAACCTGATCACCTTCTATTTACCCCAGCACTTAGTACAGTGCTTGGCACATAGTAGGCACTTAACGAATGCCATTAAAAAAAAAGACCAAAACTTTTTCCCAGGGCTAGCAAACCCAGGCAGAGGAAGCCTTGGTGGAAATTTTCTCTTTTCCCTTGCCCACTGCAATTGTGTCTTCTCCCTGTCTTGGATAAAATTTCCCTCCTCCGACTCTGCTGGTACTATTTTTTACCCCGGAGCAGCAGCCAAGTTAGAGGTAAGAGCCAGGGAGGGAGAAGACGGGCCGTTAGGATGACTACAGGAAGTCCACCGGGGGATTGTAGGGGGATCTTTTAGGATCTTTTAGGGTCTGAGGTAGATCCCTCTTTCGCCCATGGTCTTACCTATAAGAGAGAATGAAGCCAACTGTCCTGTCACTTAATCGAACGATGAAGCAGCCCACAGCTTTGTCTTCAAGCAGCGCTTCTGTCTGTCTGAGGAAGAAAGGGACTTTAATCAGTCAATCAATGGGATTTATTGAGTGCTTACTCTGTGCAGAGCACTGCACTAAACACTTGGAAAGTACAATTTGGCAACAAAGAGAGACAATCCCTGCCCTCGATGGGCTCACATATGTACATAAATGTTGTGGGGCTGAGGGAGAGGTGAATAAGAGGAGCAAATCGGGGTGACACAGAAGGGAGTGGGAGAAAAGGAAAAGAGAGTTTAGTCAGGGAAGGTCTCTTGGAAGAGGTGCTTTTAAGCACCCAGAGTGTTTGACTGAACTTCAGCTACATTCCCTAAGAACTCTAGAAAAAAATGAATCTTCATTAGGGTATTTAGTACTTCACCACAAGACACTTGTGCAAATCAAGTTACTGTGAGCTTCTTTCTAATGTGAGCAATTTCCCTAAAGCATCTCTCAGCTTCTAAACCTGGATTCAAGCCCTGAGAATGTTGAGGTCAGTGTTACACCTTGGCCGTGGACCAGGAGACGTGAACAAACTCTCTACGATCCGGTGCTACGAACAGCTGCTAAATCGACAGACCCACCGGTCCCTTCGTATCTTTAGTGTTTGGTAAGAAAGCTGCCTGATTAGAGGTGATCAGAGAGAAAACCTAAAAAACGATTTGCATCTTTACTGAGCTTTAAAAACCCAAATCTTCCCCCTAATGGCAATTTGAATTTTTGACACTTTGGGGCTTCCTATCAATCAAGCGATAGTATTTATTGAGTGCCTGCTGCATGCAGAGGACTGTAGTAAGCTCTTGGGAGAGTAAAATACAACAGGAAATTTTCTGGGAAGTTCAAAACTGTCCTTCAGTAAAATAAACCTGAACACAGTAGGCCTCGGTAACTACTACTGATTGACTGAGCAACTGAAAAGGAAACAACTTTGGATAGTTGAACTGCTCAAAGTTCTCTTCATTGAGGCAATTTTATAATTTATAACCCAGACCCGTTCCCCAACCCCTACCTCATCCAGCCAGTCCCTGCCAGAATCCCAAAGCCCTCAAAGGTAAATCAGTATTGTTCCCGGATTTAGGAGGGTCGAAAGAGAACCCTCGTCATAAACCTTCTCTCCTTTCTGTGGAGAGAGGAATTTACAAATAGGTTTGAGCCCTTATTATTATTATTGATAATAGTAATAATGATTATGGTATTTGTTAAGTGCTTACGAATACCATAATTATTATGTGCCAGGCGCTGTTCTAAGCACTGGGGTGGATACGAGCAAACTGGATTGTCCCAGGTGGGGCTCACAGTCTCAATCCCCATTTTACAGATGAGGTAACTGAGGCCCAGAGAAGTGAAGTGACCTGTCCGAGGTCACACGGCAAACAGGTGGCGGGTCTGGGATCGGAACCCTTGACCTTCTGACTCCCAGGCCCGTGCTCTATCCACTACGCCATGCTGCCCTTCACCGATATACTAGATGGAAGAGGATGAGAGAGCAGCATGGGCTAGTAGGAAGAGCACGGGCCTGGGAGTCAGAGGACCTGGGTTCTAATCTCCGCTCTGCCACGTACCTGCTGGATGACCTTGGGCAAGTCATTTAACTTACCTGGGCCTCAGTTTCCTCATCTGTCAAGTGGGGATTAAATTTTACTCCCTACTCCCTGTGAGCCCTAAGAGGGACAAACATTATCTCTGACCTGATTATTTTGTATCTACCCCCATGCTTAGTTCAGTGCAAGGCACATAGTAAGCACTTAATAATAACCATAAAAAAGGGTAAGTCTTACTTTCTCGTAATGAATCCATGGAACCACTCGGGCAGAGTCCCATTTTGTAACATGAGAGGAGCCTGAGTCTCCATGAACCATTTCAGCGAGAGTTCCTTGAGCATCCCCGTGGCCTGGTTTTCCGTTTCCAGGTGAGGTTCTTCTCCTAAAATGAATTGCTTCATTTTGTCCTCCATCCTGACTTGAGGTAGAACATGAAGCAGTTGAAGAGAAACAGAGGGAGGGAGGAAAAGCCAGGTACTAGACACCACCCTATTCAGGTGACGTACGAAAACTCATTTGCTTAGCACCTGTCTGGGCCGAAGGATAGATATGGGAACCTGAATGCTCTTATTGTTACTGCGGCTCTTTATGAATTTTCCACTGGGATGGCAAGCTCTTCGTGAGACATTTGAACACGTACATTCATCGGAAAAGCTGAGGTAATCTCGGTGGAAATTTGTAGGGAAGCAGCATGGCCTAGTGGATAGCGAGCGCGTGAGCCTGAGAGTTAGAAAGACCTGGGTTCTAATTTCGCCTCCCCCACTTGTTTGCTGGCTAATCTTGGGCAAGTCTTCTCTGTGCCTCAGTTCCCTCATCTGTGTAACTGGGATTAAAACTGTGTGCCCCATGTGAGATAGGGAATGTGTCCAATCTAATAAACACCAGGGCTTAGAACAGTGTTTGAAACGTATTAAACGCTTAACAAATATTACAAATATTACTATTATTATTATTATTATCAAATGTTTAAATCAGGGCCCCAGCACAGTTCCCTGCAAAGGAGGACCTGATTCTTGAATGTTCATTCTGTGAAACTAGCATCTCGGTTTCAGGACTTTCATTTGAACTTCCTTAACTGGGTCTTTGCTCCTTTGCTCAACCTTGAAATGCAGTTTTTATAAACTGGTCAAGGCCAGAGTCAGTGATAGTATTAGGGCAAGTTGCAATAATATTTATTGTGCACTCCGGCTGCCAGGCACTGTACTAAGCACTTGAAAAGCATAAAATGAAGAAATGACATGTGCCCTGTCCACAAAGGACTTACACTCTCTGGGGGAGGCAGACAAAAATGTTTACAAATAGGGTAACCAATCAATCAACTAAATTTATTGAGCACTTACTGTATGGAGAGCACTGTTTTAAGCACTTGGGAGAGTACAGTATAACAGAGTTGGTAGACAAGTTCTTTGCCCCCAGCAAGCTCACTGTCTAGAGGGGGAGACAGACAGTAATATAAATGAATTAATTATGGATGTGTACATAAATGCTGTGGGACTAAGACTGGGTGAATAAAGCGTGCAAAATAATAATTAAATAAATAAATTGAATTTACAATGAATAAACAAATATACATAAGGGCTGAGGGTGAGTATAGGTAAGCACCTAAATGCTAGAGGAGGCTGATGAGTTTCTTCAACTTGAGGTCAATCAATCGTATTAATTGAGTGCTTACTGTGCGCAGAGCACCATGCTAAGTGTTTAGGAGAGTACGATACGGCAGAGTTGGTAGATACGTTCACTTCCCACAATGAGCTCATAGTGTAGAGGGGGAGACAGATATTATTGCATAAATAAATGAACATTTAAAAATAAATTATGAATAAAAAATAAATAATAAATGTCAAGGTGCAGGAAATTCATCAGGGAAGGCTTGTTGGAAGAAGTGGGATTTCAGGAAGTCTTTGAATATGGGCAAAGCTGTGGTCTGTTGGATTGGAAGAAGGAGGAGTTTCAAACTGGGAAAATAAGCTTGAAGAGGGGATGGAAGCAGGAGAGTCAATGACAAGGTTCAAGAAGAAGTTCTTTTAGGACTAGAGAGAGTGAGTTGGAGGGTAGTAGGGGAAGAGAGGGTGGAATGAGTTTATGGAATTTTTGCTTGCTCCAGAAGGACACGGGAAGCCGGTGGAGGGTTTTGAGGAATGGAGAGTTGTGTGCCGTGACGCTGTTTTATTTTACGGTATTTGTTAAGCGCTTACTATTTGTCACACTGTTCTTAATGTTGGGGAAGGTACAGGTTAATGAGGTCAGATGCAGGCCCTGTCCTGCATGGGACTCACAGTCTAAGTAGGAGGGAGAGCAGGACTCCCTAGTTTACACACGTGGATCATTTCTGAAAATACCCTAGCCCTGTCCCCAGGCGATCCAACCAATGCCACTTCTCCATACTCAAAAGAGGTTCTTTATCCCGCTCTAGTTTGTTCTGACACAGAATATTTTCTACAATCCCATGAGTGGTGGGTTTTTAAAAGCCTTTTATGTGGGACCTTTTGAAAATCTAAATATATTATGACTGCTGATTCCCTTCTATTCATGTGTCTAAAGATTCCTTTAAACAGCATGCCCTAGTGGAAAGAGCACAGGCCTGGATTCCCAAACCCTGGGTTTTAACCCCAGTTCTGCTACTTGCTTGCTGTGTGATGTGGGGCAAGTCACCTATCTTGTCTATGCCTCGATTTCCTCATCTATAAAATGGGAATACACCCTCTCAGAATTGCACCTGGAGAGTTTCCAGTATTCCACCGGTCTCGACTACGGGAGGGAGAGTCAAGCAGAGGCATTCCATTCCATTCCTAGCTTTGGCAGTGGAGAAGCAGCGTGGCTCAGTGGAAAGAGCACGGGCTTTGGAGTCAGAGGTCATGGGTTCGAATCCCGGCTCGGCCACTTGTCAGCTGGGTGACTTTGGGCAAGTCACTTAACTTCTCGGTGCCTCAGTTACCTCATCTGTAAAATGGGGATGAAGACTGTGAGCCCCACGTGGGACAACCTGATTCCCCTGTGTCTACCCCAGCGCTTAGAGCAGTGCTCGGCACATAGTAAGCGCTTAACAAATACCAACATTAATGAGTGGAAGGCAGTCTGCTACAAGTCAAAACCCCTTGTGTTGGGCAGCAGCGGCATGGGAGAGGGTCGAGGGCGGAGACTCAAGTTTACGGCGTGGAAGGAAGCAATGGAAAACCACTTCCAGATTTTTGCCAAGAAAACTCTATGGCTTCACTACCAGAACGATTACTGACGGAGGGTGGGACGTTCTGGGAGAGATGTGTCCATGGTGTCGCCGTGGGTCGGAGACGACGGCATCAGACAAAGACAACAGAGATGATTAAAGTGAATGAATCAGGGTGAGGCGAGTGGGGCAGCCATATCAGGTGCCATTTTGTGTCTTCCTCCCCTGTTACAGTGTCAACTCCTTGAAAGCAGGGATTGTGTCTACTAGCTCTCTTATGCTTTCCCAAGTACTTAGCATAGTACTCTCCACACAGTAGTGGCTCAGCAAATACTATTGATTGTTTGTAGAAATTAGGCCACAGCATGGCCTAGTGGATAAAGCAAGAGGCAGAAGGACCTGAGTTCTAATCCCTGCTCTGCCACTTTTCTGCTGTGTGACACTGGGCAAGTCCCTTCACTGGGCCTCAGTTACTTTATTTGTAAAATGGGGATTAAGACCGTGAGCCCTGTGTGCTGTTCCTTAACAGAGACCTCCAATCATTTGACCCCATCCGATTTTCTCATCTCATCATGCCCCTCTTAGCCTCCATACCCAAATTATCTTTCCTTGATGATCACTCGCTCCCCTATCCCTTCGTCGATCACATTCCACTAACCCACAGCCCTAGATCACCTCCACAGTCTGCCTCCTTCACTCTTGTGCACGAGCCGCAGAGCGCTGCGGGCAGAAATCTAGATATCAGGCTGACTTTGTCCACTTCCGGTTTGTCCTTGCATGCTTTAACTCTGCCCTCTCCTCTGCCTAGCAAAATTATTTCTCCATCCTTATTGACACCCATGCCCATCGCCCTTGCCAATTGTTCCAGATGTTTAACTCCTTCCTCAAACCCCCATCCCTCCACCTCCCCCATCCCTTTCCCCTAATGACCTGGGCACCTACATTAATGAGAAAATTGACACTATCAGGCATGATCTCCCTAAAATCTACCCTGCTCCTCCCCAGTCTGTCCCCCTCCTGCCCCTTTTTCAACTCACCCATCTTTTCCAGCAGAATCTCAAGAGATCTCCTGCCTTCTCTCAAAATCCACCACCTGCACCTGTCACCTGACCCCACTCCTTCACACTTTAACAAAATACTTGCCCTTGGAGAAGCAGCGTGGCTCAGTGGAAAGAGCCCGGGCTTTGGAGTCAGAGGTCATGGGTTCGAATCCCAGCTCTGCCACTTTTCAGCTGTGTGACTGTGGGCAAGTCACTTAACTTCTCTGCGCCTCAGTTACCTCATCTGTAAAATGGGGATTAAGACTGGGATCCCCACGTGGGACAACCTGATTCCCCTGTGTCTACCCCCATGCTTAGAACAGTGCTCTGCACATAGTAAGCGCTTAACAAATACCAACATTATTATTATTATCATTATTATTATTACCCCTCAACTGCCATCTTCAACTGTTCATTCCCCAGTGACTTCTTCCTCACTGCTTTCAAACATGCCCAGGTCTCCTATCCTAAAAGAACCCTCCCTTCTCTCCACAGCTCCCTCCAGTTATCACCCCATCTCCCTCCTAACATTCCTCTCCAAACTCCTAGAGCTAGTTGTCTACACCCACTGTCCTCTTCTCAAATTCCCCCTTCCATGCATTTCACTCCACGGGAACGGCCCTCTCAAAGGTCACTAATGATCTCCTTCTTGCCAATTCCAGTGGCCTCTATTCCATCCTAATCCTTTTCGACCTCTCAACAGCCTTAGACACTGTCGACCACACCCTTCTCCTGGAAACATTATCCATCTTCGGCTTCACTGACATCGCACTCTCCTGGTTCTTCTCCAATCTCTCTGGCCACTCATTCTCAGTCTCTTCTGTGGGCTCCTCCTCTGCCTCCCCCGCCCCCCAACTGTGGGGGTCACTTAAGGTTCAGTTCTGCATCCCCTTCTCTTCTCCATTTGCATTCTCATTCGCTCCCCTGGCTTCAACTACCACTTCTGTGTGGGTGATAGCCAAAATCTACATCTCCAGCCCTGATCTCTCTTCCTCTCTGCAGTCTTGCATTTCCTCCTGCCTTTGAGACATCTCTACTTGGTTGTTCTCCTGTCGCCTCAAACTTCATATGTTTGAAATGGAAATTCTATCTTCCCCACCAACTATTCATTCAATAGTATTTATTGAGCGCTTATTATGTGCGGAGCACTGTACTAAGCGCTTGGAATGTACAATCTGGCCACAGAGACAATCCCTACCCATTGACGGGCTCACAGTCTAGCTACTGTCCTCCCTCTGACTTTCCCATCACTGTAAAAAGTCCCATCATCCATCCTGTCCCACAAGCCTGTAAACTTAGCATTATCCTTGACTCCTCTCGCTCTCGTTCATCCCTTAGATTCATTCCATCACTAAATCCTGTCAGTTTGACCTTCACAACATCGCTAAAATCTGCCCTTTCTTCTCCATCCAAACTGCTATCTCATTAACCCCATCACTTATCCTATCCCACCTTGATTACTGCATCAGCCTCCTTGCTGACCTCCCAGCCTCCTGTCTCTCCCCACTCCAGTCAATACTTCACCCTGCTGCCCAGATCATTTTTCTACAGAAACAATCAGAACATGTCTCTCCACTTGTCAAGAAACGCCAGCGGTTGCCCATCCACCTTCACATTCACCCAAAACTCCTCACCGTGGGATTCAAAGCATTCAGTCACCTTGCCCCCCTCCAACCTCACCTCACTACTCTTCTGCTACATCCCAACCCGTACACTTTGCTCCTCTAATGCTAACCTTCTCACTACCTCTATCTCATCTATCTCCCCGCTGACCTCTCTCCCACATTCTGCCTCTGGCCTGGAACGCCCTCCCTCCTCATATCCGACAGACAATTACTCTCCCCGCCTTCAGAGCCTTATTGAAGGCACATCTCTTCTAAGAGTTTTTCCCGGACTAGCCCTCCTTTCCTCTCCTCCAACTCCCTTATGAGTTGCCTTGACTTGTTCCCTTTATTCATCTCCTCTCCAAGCCCCACAGCATGTATGTGCGTATCTGTAATTTATTTATTTACATTAATGTCAGTCTCCCCCCCTAGACAGCTAGTTTTGGGCAGGGAATGAGTCCTTTTATTGTTATATTGTACTCTCCCAAGTGCTTAGTACAGTGCTGTGCACACAATACCCTCTCAATTAATACGATTGAATGAATGGTTTCCTTGCATTCACCCCAGTGGTTAGTACAGTGCCAGGCCCAGAGTAAATGATTAAATATCAAATTATCATTAATATTAGTAGTAGTAATATTCATTGAATATTGGGTGCAAAACACTGGATTAACCACTGGTGAAAAGTACAAGAGTAAGAAAAGTCCCTGGGCTCACAATCTAAGAGTGTCAGGAAGAGGGAACTTGTGACAGACAAATAAGGGAAGATAAAACACTTAAAACACAAAAACAACATAAAATGAATGCACTTAGATTAGTCTACTGCACCTTTCAAGTTCCTAGAATAAATAGGGTTTGTAAAGCCTATCATTGGCTGCAGTATAGG
Source organism: Ornithorhynchus anatinus (assembly GCF_004115215.2). NCBI lineage: Eukaryota > Metazoa > Chordata > Mammalia > Monotremata > Ornithorhynchidae > Ornithorhynchus > Ornithorhynchus anatinus. Next base: position 10,361,988 of record NC_041732.1, on the reverse strand, counting down.
GGCCAGTGAAGCTGTCCCCAAGTAGTCAAACAAATAAAATGTTTTCCTGATGACATGAATTATGATCCATTTTTCTTTCTTTGCAAGAGCTTATACAAGAATAATGTTTCCATCTGATGAAAATATAACACTTTGCATAAGGAAACAAAGCAGCTTTGTTTGCATGGAAGATTTCCCAGCTTGAAACAAGAGACAGTTAGGGGTGTGGGTATGTTTCCCATCTAGGCAAATGAGAGCAGGTCACTTTTTAGATCAGGTAGCGTTAGTCCTTTCAGTTTGGCTAACCTGTTTCCTTCTTTCTCAAGACAGAAATTCTGAGATATAAGGAGATTTAGGTTCATTCATTCACTCAGTCGTATTCATTGAGCGCTTACTGTTGCAAAGCACTGTACTAAGCCCTTCGGAAAGCATCCTGTAATAATAAAAGACCATTCCCTACCCCCAACGATATTACAGTCTAGCTGGGGATACAGATATTAAATAAATAATAAATAAATCAATCAATTTAGGTCTCATGTGGCCCTCAAGGGCCTGGTCAGGAGAGGTTTTTGTCCAGTGAAATCATTGCTCGGTGTGGCTAAGTTGATTTCCTCTGGCTCTTGCCTGCTGGAAAGTGACAAAAACAGCGATGTCCCTCCCCAAATCTTGACTGTTACCAGTCCTCATTTCCCAAGTAGCCTTTATTTGCCAGGATAGAGAGCTTCCCTTTCCCTTCAGCCCACAGGCCAGGATTTCTTTTCCTCCCCAGTGATTCCCCAAACCTCTTCTACTGTTTCCTGAACAAATTACAGCCACCCCTACCTGCTTACGCCTCTTTTTTTTTTTTGGTATTTGTTAAGCGCTTACTAGGGGCCAGGCTCTGTACCCAAGCGCTGGAGTAGATATCAGATAATCAGGTCGGACTCAGTCCTTGTCCCACATGGGGCTCACAGGCTAGTCTGTAAACTTGTGGGCAGGGAATGTGTCTGTTTATTGTTATTTTGTACTCTTCCAAGTGCTCAGTACAGTTCACCGCACACAGTAAACGCTCAATAAACACGATTGAAATAATTAATGAATTTTCCAGATGAGATAAATGGGGATTATCCATTATCCATTTAGAAGAATTAATGAAGGCTCCACAGTTGGCCACTCCCTTCCCAGGACATACCAAAGCCTCAGTGTCCTAAATTCAAGAGTTCAGAAGTGAATTTACCCTTATCCCTGGACTTGTCGTTCCATCGCCCAAACTTTCACGTGGATCTGAGAGGATCAAACAATAATAATAGTATTGATTATGGTATTTGTTAAGCACTTACTATGTGCCAGGCACTCAACTAAGCGCTGGGTGGAAACAAGCAAATCGGGTTGGACACAGTCCCTGTCTCACGTGGGGCTCTCAGCAAGAGAAGCCGTAGTAGGAAGCAGAGCCCGGGGCAATTAACGTGATGTGGGGCGAAGTTCTGCCCTCAAATCTTTCCCCTCCTGCTCCCCTCCCTGACACCAGACGGATGCTGTACAACAACTCTCTGCACTTTCACTATACTAAGCATTTCAGAGAGTGGCCCTCTCCTAGGGAAGCAGTGTGGCCTAGACTGGTTTCTAGTTCTGGCCTTGCCACTTGCCTTCTGTGTAATCTTGGGCAGGTCATTTAACTTCCTAGGAGCCTCAGTTTCTTTATCTCTAAAATGGGGATAAAATACTTGTTCTCAAATTGTGAGCTCTGTGTGGGGCTGGAACTGCACTGGAAGCAGTGTGGCCTAGTGGATAGAGTACAGGCCTAAGAGTCAGAAGAACCTGGGTTGTAATCCCAGCTCTGCCACTGTCTGCTGAGTGGCCTTGATCAAGTTACTTCACTTCTCTGTGCTTCAGTTACTCATGAGCATGTGACTGTGAGCCCCATGTGGAACAGGGACTGTGACCAAGCTGATTTGCTTGTATCCACCCCAGTGCTTAGTATAGTGTCTAGCACATAGTAAGTGCTTAATAAAAACCACAGTTATTATTAGTAGAAGTAGTACCAGTATTAGTATTAGAATTACTATTATTATTCAATCTGATTATTTTTGTACCTGCCCCACCACTTAATAAAGTGTTTGGCTCATAGTAAGCCCTAATACACACTATCATTTTCATAACTATTATTATTAGTGTTTGTTAAGAGGTTATTATGTGCCAAGTCCTGCACTTGGGTAATAATAATAATAATTATAGTACTTGTTAAGCGCTAAAGTGTGCCAAACACTGTTCTAAGTATTGGGGTAGATAACAGTTAGGTCGGACTAAGCCCCGAGGCGCTGAGGGTAAATACAAGATCATCATGCCACACATGGACTCACTCGTCTAAGTAGGAAGGAGAACAGGTATTGAATCCTTACATTACAGATGAAGAAACTGAGGCCCAGAGAAGTTGTGCAACTTGTCCAAGGTCTCACAGCAGGCACGTGGCAGAGACAGAATTAGAACTTAGGTCCTCTGCCTCCCAGGCCCATGTTCTTACCACTAGTCTATGTGGCTTCCTTTGGAAGTCAGTAGACAAGCAACTACGCCTAGTGGATAGAGCACGGTCCTGGGAGGCGGAAGGATCTGGATTCTAATCCTGGTTCTACCAGTTGTCTGCTGTGTGACCTGGGGCAAATCACTTAACTTCTCTTTGCCTCATTTACATCATCTGTAAAATGAAGATTAAGCCCACGAGCCCTGTGCGGGAAATGGACCGGGACCAACCTGATTACCTTGTATCTGCCCTAGTGCTTAATCCCAGCTCTGCCACTTGTCAGCTGTGTGACTGTGGGCAAGTCACTTACCTTCTCTGGGCCTCAGTTCCCTCATCTGTAAAATGGGGATTAACTGTGAGCCTCACGTGGGACAACCTGATTACCCTGTATCTCCCCTAGCACTTACAACAGTGCTCTGCACATAGTAAGCGCTTAACAAATACCAACATCATTATTATTATTACACTGCCTGGCACATGGTAAGTGCTTAACAAATGCTATAAAAAAAATAGATCATCAAGGGCAGTATGTTTTCTGACCATACGACTGCTAGATGAGTGTCTAGCTGGTTTGAGGCTCAGGATCAAAGGGCATTCCTCAGCAGTTTAAGTTTTCCCCCGTCCAGTTTGACTCCATCTCGTGGGTTTCACCAGCTGCCTTCCAGGACAATGATTCTATATTCTTTTGTCTCACAAATAGAGAAAAAAGTGACAAGAGGACTGTCTGTCCCCTGGTTTTGGCCAACGTTCCTGAGGACCTGCCCTCTGCCCAGTCCAGCTCAGCCTGTTATATAAAAGCTTAGAATCCCAAAACTAGAATGGACTGTCTGCCCCCTCTAGACTCTAAGCTGGTTGAGGGCAGGGAATGTGTCTCTTTCATGGTTATATTCTATTCTCCCAAGCGTTCACTACAGCGCTCTGCATCCAGCAAGCACTCAGTAAGTACGACGGAGTGACTGACCTATAGAAGGCATATAGTCCACCCCCATTTCCTGCCGAACGACCACCCCTAAGCCCTTAAAGTTTGTCCCTCTTTATTGTTGCATTGTCCTATTCCAAGCGCTCAGTATAGTGCTCTGCACACAACGAGCACTTAATAAATACGACTGAATTAAACCTTGAAGGTCTAAGTCAAGCTCATGAAGCGTAGAGCGGGAGCCTGGGATCTTTGCAGCTTGTTGGGCATCCGGTCTGCCTAGCGATAGCAGTTTTGTGTCGAAGTTCCCTTAGGGCTGAGCTGGGCCCAGTATTTCCTTCAGTCAGGGAAGAAGTTGTCAGAATGGCAGGGAGTGGTTGCTTCTCCCCTGCCTGTTCCTTTCAGGCTCACTGCTCTAGCTGGTCTGGTCTGCCTCGAGTCTGCCTCCGATCCAGTTCCTTAATATGTCGGCGCTTCAACTTTTCAACCTGGAAAAGAGTAAAGGTCACCACTGCAACACAGCTGTGCTGCCATCCTGCAACGCTGGAAAGGAAGTTTATAGGAGCGGCCGGCCTGTCAGGGGTTGTAAAAGTCCCTGATTTGGGAGGAAACACAAATCAGTCGCTCATCACCTACAGTCTGAATGAGGTAGTCAGGGCTGGCTTCAGATAGTTGCCCTGAGGCAGGGATAAAATCGCCACCTTTGCCCGCTTTATTACCACATTATGTTCCGTTGTGGGGCCTCCAAGAAGGCTACTCAAACTTGAAGTGTCTCTGCCCTGCGCTTTCTCGATCCAGAATCATGCGTTTCCCTTTCAGGTCCCTGTTCCCCCAGATGACGCTTCTGATGGCAGGTGTGCTCAGATGTTTAATTCCCCACGGTCTTCCCTTCCCCTCAACCAGCTCTGGGGGGTTTCCTGAAGCACATGCCACAGATCAAAGTCACCGCAGGGCAGTTTGGAAGATGCTGAGGTTCTGCATTTCATTCATTCATTCATTCACTCACTCGTATTTATCAAAGTACCCGAGAGACGTGGACTGCAGACCCAAACTACTCCAAAGAGCTTAAGCTTCCCCAAGGCAGGGACTGCGCTTTTAACTTTTATCGAGTGATTCCAAGTGCTACTACAGTGTCAGTTGTCGGTAGATGCTGGTCCCGCTGGGGAAGAAAGAGAAGAAATATGCAGTTATCTTCTCTGTTTCTCAGAAAAGTTCTTTTTATGTGCTTGGGTTTTCCCTAAAGTCAGGAAAGTTCTGAGGAAGAGAGAAGCAGCTCAGAGCATACAGCGTCTCTCTAGACAAACAATCCCAAGTAGAATGAACATATGCCAGGGAAGACTGTGGTGAGTCTCTGGTTGGGTGGGTGCTCGTGGAGGCTGGGCGCTGGTGGGTTAAACCTACTTAGTGTTTTTCACCCCTTTGGTGTGTCTTCCTCAAACCTCTGTGAACTGACACGAAGTTGATTTGCATTTTGATTTGAGAGGGAAATAAGCTCGTCTCATCAGAACGTGCCGTCATTCAGTGGCCCTGACAAAGCCATCTTGTGCGTCATGCAGAGGAGATAGCTTTTCATTCTGAGCACAGGGGTGAACAGGAAGCAGGGATTTGAGGCGGGAGGGAAGAAGGGAAGAAGCTTCAAAGAGCTGAAAGAGCCCAGGAAGTCACCATTTCAAGTCTCGTCGGCTCTGATCGGAAATTTTCAAGTCTTGTCTGAGACCTGGGATGAGCAATTCTGGAAATCTAGCTCGGAAACTCACCCCCTATGGAGTGGACTCCTATAAGAGACATCCGGATAATGATGGATGCTGGAGGGGTGCTTTCTGCAGGAAACTCATCTCCGCACGATAGTAATTAATATTCACATTACTCGTTAAGCACTTACCATGTGCCAAGCACTGAACAAGGCACCGATAGATCCAAGTTAAGCAAGTTGGACACACGTGGGACGGGGGCTCAAACTCTAGGTAGGAGGGAGTAGGATTTAAACCTCATTGTACAGATGAGGTAACCGAGGCTCAGAGAAGTTCAGAGACTTACCCGAGTTCATTCAGGAGTCAAGTCGCGGAGCTAGGATTAAAACCCAGGTCCTCTGTGCTCTTTCCACAGATTAACCCATCAGTCGTATTTATTGAGTGATTACTTTGTACAGAGTACTCTGCTAAGTGCTTGGGAAAGTACAAAGCCACACTGCTCTCATTCTATCCCTTCCAAGTATGCAGAAGCAGAAGGCAGGAAGCCCATAGTCCAAGCTGGGAAACCCCTCTGAACTAACCCTTTAAAACTCCAAATGGAGGTGAGGGAGGGTCTTAGCCAACATCAGGCTGCAGAGAGTGACAGGAACAAAGTTTGTCGGCTTGTTAGGAGTAACTCGGGAGGAGTGGTATTGTTATTATTATTATTGTATTTGTTAGGTGCTTACTATGTGTCAAGCACTGTTCAAGCTTTGGAACTGTGCCTCAGTTACCTTATCTGGAAAATGGGGATTAAGACTGTGAGCCTTAATCTACCCCAATGCTTAGAACAGTGCTCTGCACATAGTAAACGTTTAACAAATACCAACATTATTATTATTATTATACCAGTTAATCAGGTTGGACACAGTGCCTGTCCTACATGGGGCTCACAGTTTAAGTAGAAGGGAGAACAGATATCGAATCTTCATTTTACAGTTGAGGAACTTGGGACACAGAGGAGTAAAGTAACTTTCCCAAGGTCCAACAGCAGGCCCAGTGGCAGAGGCAGGATTACAACACAGAACCTCTGACTTCCCTGCCCGTGCCCTTTCCACAAGGCCATGCTACTTTTTTTAGGTCATGCCGAATCTGGGGCAGGAAAGGGAGGGAAGGAGGAAATTCCAGTCGCGGAGAGGAGGGCAGAGGGAAAAATAGAAATAAAATCCTCTAACTAGAGGGGCCTCAGGAAGAACAAAGCCGTCGGGATTTCTCCTTCGATAGGATCATTTGGGAGAGCCAGATCATTGCGACAGACGTGGCAGAAAAGATGCCGGTTCGCAAAATCCCAGTTGAAAAGAAATGCCTGTTTTGCATGGCAAGAGCTGATGTTTCAGGAAAACCCTGGAACTTAGTTTCGGATCGGCTGAGGCCTGAGACAGAGCGCAATTCCAGACCACCATCACTCTGTGCTCAAAGGAGTCTCTGCCAGGAAAGAAGAGTGGGGATGACTGGTTCTGGCAGCAGTTTTTTCCCCGGGACTGTTGAAACGATACAGTGCATTATCCCCCCGGGGGTCTTTGGATATGCAGGGGTGGCTTTCAGCCATGTTGGCCAGTGTCCTCAGCTGGCAAATTCTTCCAGTCAAATGAGGTCAAACTGGACTGGGTAGAGACTGATAATAAGAGAGAGCACTGCCAGTCAAACGGTACTCCATCAGGTGGCCGGTGGGGCTGGAGAGTTTTCACTTGTCACAACTAATAATAATAATAATAATAATGATAATAATGGTGGTATTTAGGCACTTAATATGTTCCAGACACTGTAATAATAATAATAATAATTATAATTAATAATAATTATGGTATTTGTTAAGCACTTACTACATTCCAGGTAATACAAGCAAATCGGGTTGGATACAGTCCCTGTCCCACGTGAGGCTCACCGTCTCAATCCCCATTTTGCGGATGAGGTAGTTGAGGCACAGACCACACAGCAAACAAGTGGCAGAGTCAGGATTAGAACCCAGGTCCTCCGACTCTTCAGCCCATTCTCTTTCCATTAGGCCGTGCTGCTTCCCTTCACTTCTTTTCGACTCAGAGGACCAAGTTACCAGCTTCCATAAAGACCAATATGAATGAAGGTTTTCAGTTTGTTAAATTGTAATACTGTTATTGTATAATAATCACATTTATTAAGCACTCACTACGCGCTAAGTGCTGGGGTAGATTCAAGGTTATGAGACTGGACACAGTTGCTTTCCTACATGGAGCTCACTGATCTTTTCCTCTTTTACAGATGAGGAAACTGAGGCCCAGAGAGGTTGAGAGAAGCAGCGTGGCTCAGTGGAAAGAGCACGGGCTTTGGAGTCAGAGGTCATGGGTTCAAATCCCGGCTCGGCCACTTGTCAGCTGTGTGACTTTAGGCAAGTCACTTAACTTCTCGGTGCCTCAGTTACCTCATCTGTAAAATGGGGATTAAGACTGTGAGCCCCACGTGGGACAACCTGATTCCCTTGTGTCTACCCCAGCGCTTAGAACAGTGCTCGGCACATAGTAAGCGCTTAACAAATACCAACATTATTATTAAGTGACTTGCTCAAGGTCACACTGCAGGCCAGTGGCAGAGCCAGTACTCCTCATTTCCAGTCTCTTGCTCTTTCCACTGAGCCACATTGTACTCTTAGGTCTCAGCTTCCCAACGTCTTTCGAATTTCTCGGAGTTAAAGATGTGAGTGCTAATGGGGAGTTAGGTGAATTTAAAAAAGTGTGAAGCAGGATGGGTTTCTTCTCATTTTGTCCATTTAAAGGGAGGTCCCTTCCTCCCTCCCACCCTCTTCCCTCATTGCTGATTCAAGCTGGGAACACATCACAAGGCAGTCGGGGTGCCCTCTGACCTTCCATCGCTGCTGCCTCTTATAACATTTGGTTTCCCTGCGGAAAGAGAAAACCCAGCTTTTGTTGGCAGGATGTGCTCTGTCCTCCTGGAACAAAACCTTGTAAAACTGCGCTGGCAAAAAGTGGAGATTTCCCCCACCCTGCTGCGAATTTTTTTTTTTCATTTCTCAAAGTTGTCTCCTAGCCAACTTTTCTTTTCTTTCCTTTTCTTCACGGTTCATGTGAAATATCTCGTCTCCAAGATCAGACGGCTCTAACCTAACGGTATTAGCACTTTCCTATTGAATTAGGGTTTTGCTGAATTATTCATTAGTGTTAAATAGCAAAACTTTGCTTCAGTAAGAATTACAGATGTCTTTTCTAATCTGATCTGCAGTTTTACTTTACGGAATTAGCCGATCTGGAGAAAACCAAGAGCAAAATGCCCCCAGCTTGTTTTTTTGGGTGGAAAAAAAAAATCTGAAAAACAAAAGCAAGATGTGGAATGTGAAATGGCAAGAGTGCCACCCACTGTTCCCTTTAAAGTAAATGGACAGAGAAGCTCTCGGTTGCATTTCTCAGACGGTATTGCAAAGTACTGGGTCCGTGTTAATTTTGCAAGGGACACTCGTTTAATTCTCTTTTGATGAAGACTTTCGGGTTTTTCCTTAAGGCACTCTGGAAGGTCAAAGTCCATGTTCTGTCTGATAATTCACCTCTCCCTCTCCCCCAATCAATTAATTGTGTTCATTGAGTGCGTGCTGCATGCAGAGTGCGGTACTACAAGCTTGGAGAGTACAATATAAAAGAGTCAAGTCTGTCAGACATTCATATTTATTGAGCACTTACTATGTGCAGAGCACTGTACTAAGGGCTTGGAAGAGTAGAACAATATAACAGACACATTCCCTGCCCACAACGAACTTACAGTCTAGCGGGGGAGACAGACTTTCATATGATAAATTACAGATATGGACATAAGTGCTGTGGAGCTGGGAGGGGGATAAATAAAGGGAACAAATCAGGGTGAGGCAGAAGGGAGTGGGAGAAGAGGAAAGGAGGGTTTAGTCAGGGAAGGCCTCTTGGAGGAGTCGTGCCTTCAATAAGGCTTTGAAGCCGGGGAGAGTTCTTTCCTGGGCTTCTAGACCCTGGCTCTCTTTGGAATGGTTTAACTGAGTTTGGCGCAAAGATTGGTGCCTCCGGGGACACCCTCCTTTCACACAATTGTGGAAAAACTCAGACAACCAACAGACTTCTACATCAGGATGAGGATCCCTGCCTCCTTGGGGAAAACCTCCAGCTCCGGGAAGCGTCCCATCCAGACCCCTCAAGGAGCCCAGAGCCCAGCCAATTCTGATTGATGGTATCAAGTTTCTGGAGACGCATAAACTCTGTCATTTCCTTTGCAAGTGAGTACACATTACTTAGAGTGGCGTAATAGTCCCGGGGTCCACTGTGCATGAACTGAGGAATTCCCCGGGTTGCTGTTAGTTTGGGGAATCCACAGGACTTCCTTTTCATGAGTTGGCATGCCCACCCCTGCTTTACTTGCCCTTTAACTGGAGAGAGGTTTGGCCACCAGTTGGCATCATAAAAGTCTGCTGATTTCTTTGAAAGAGAGCTAAAATGCCCTCCCTCTTGGGCTTTGGCATGGGAGAGACACCGGCCCTTCCTCTTCCTAGCCACAGGATGGATAAAATGAGTTATGAGGAGAGAGGAATATTGAATTGGCTTAAATTAGTTTTCTTCATGAAGTTTCGTAGCCCTGCAGCCTCAACTTTTCCCAGAACCCTCTGCTGAATGGGTATTCTGGGTTACTTAGTGAGAATATAGTGGTCTAATGTCCTCTCAAACTCATTCGGCTTTCCAATCCCATCACCGTCAGCCATCCTTCCCTGACTAATTACCAACTCTTCTTTGTAGTACCAACCCATTGGTCACCTCTAGCACTTAATAATAATAATAACAATAATTGTGGTATTTGGGAAGTGCTTACTAGGTAGCAAACACTCTACTAAGCGCTGGAGTGTATACAAGCAAATTGGAATGGACACAGTCCCTGTCCCACATGGGGCTCACAGTCTTAATCCCCATTTAACAGACGAGATCACCGAGGCACCGAGAAGTTAAGTGATTTACCCAGGTCCTTCTGACTCGCAACCCCATGCTCTATCCACTAGGTCATGCTGCTTCTTGTACCTATTTTGATATACAATAATAATGATAAAATATGTCTCCCCCTCTAGACTGTAAACTCACCCCAGGCAGAGAGCGTGCCTATGAACTCTGTTATACTATACTGTGCCCTATGCAGAGTAAGTGCTCAATAAATATGATTGATTGGTTTACTATGTGCCAAGCTCTGCGGCAGATACGAGATAATCAGACTGGACATAGCTCCTGTCCCAAATGGGGATCACAGTCCAAAAGAGGAAGGAGAACAAGTATTTAATCCCCATTTAACAGATGAGGAAAGTGAGGCACAGAGAAAGTAACGACCTTAATCCAATCACTTATCCTATCCCACCTTGATTACTATATCAGCCTCCTTGCTGACCTCTCAGCCTCCTGACTCTCTGCTCTTCAGTCCATACCCTTCTACCCAGATCATTTTTTTTACAACTCCTCCTCCTCCTCCTTCCACTCAGGCCATGTGTCCCCACTCCTCAAGAAGCTCCAGTGGTTGCCCATCCACCTCCGCATCAAACAGAAACTCCTCACCATCGGCTTTATAGCAGTCAATCACCTCGCCCCCCTCCTACCTCACCTCGTTACTCTCCTACGACAACCCAGCCCATACACTTCACTCCTCTAACGCTAACTTTCTCACTGAATCTCACCCACGTCCTGTCTCTGGCCTGGAACACCCTCCCTCCTCACATCTGACAATTACCCTCCCCGCATTCAAAGCCTTATTGAAGGCACACCTACTCCATGAGATCTTCCTCGACTAAGCCCCTCTTTTCCTTTTCTTCAACTCCCTTCTGTGTCGCCCTGACTTGCTCACTTTATTCATCCCCCCCTCCCAACACACAGAACTTATGTACATGTCTGTAATTTATTTATATTAATGTCTGTCTCTTCTTCTAGACTGTGAGCTCATTGTGGGCAGGGAATGTATCTGTTATTTTGGTATATTGTGCATTCCTAAATGCTTAGTACAGTGCTCTGCAAACAGTAAGCGCTCAATAAATATGGATGGTAGACTGACTGCCTTGCCCGGAGTCACACATGGCTTCAACTACCATCTCTTCTCTTTTCTTCACCAGACAATCCAGACAGTTGAACTGACATAAATCTTACTGCTGCAGGATGACACTAGATTTGGGGTGGAGGAAGCAATGTATCGGGAGTCTTTAGTATCAGCTCACCACACTCCCATCCTGGGAATCTTGGCGGATTGTGCAAGCAGCAGCACAATCCCCAATTGTACATCTCCTCCCCTGATCTCTCTCCCTCCCTTCAGGCTTGCATCTCCTCCTGCCTTCAAGACCTCTCTACTTGGATGTCCTCCTGTCACCTCAAAATGAACATGTCCAAAACAGAGCTCCTTATCTCCCCCCCCAAACCCTGTCCTTTCCCTGACTTTGCAATCCCTGTAGACGGCACTACCAGCCTTCCCGTCTCACCAGCCTTGGCGTTATCCTTGACTCCTCTCTCTCACTCAACCCACATCTTCACTCCGTCACCAAATCCTGTCGTGGACAGGGAATGTGTCTGGTGCGATTGTTGTGGTTTTCCAAGTGGCTAGTATAGTGCAGCATGCTCATTAGGTGCTTAATAAATACCATTACCTCTTTTACTTCCATTAGCTTCTCTGACAGTGTGCTTGCTTCTTGCTGCTGCTTGCACAATCCGCCAAGATTCCCAGGATGGGAGTGTGGTGAGCTGATACTAAAGACTCCCGATACATTGTTTCCTCCACCCCAAATCTAGTGTCATCCTGCAGCAGTAAGATTTATGTCAGTTCAACTGTCTGGATTGTCTGGTGAAGAAAAGAGAAGAGGGAGCCACTTATTGTTACTTAAGCTTATTCTCTCCTTGCCCTGCAAACAAATCCAGCTTTAGTTTTTTGTTTTTGTTTCTAGCGGTATTAGTTAAGTGAAGCAGCATGGTCTACTGGATAGAGCACGGCCCTGGGAGTCAGGAGGTCATGGGTTCTAATGCCGGCTCTGCCACTTGTCTGCTGTGTGACCTTGGACAAGTCACTTCACTTATCGCGGCCTCAGTTACCCCATCTAAAAAAGGGGGTTGAGAATGTGAGCCTCACATGAGACAGGGACTGTGTCCAACTCCTTTTGCTTGCATCCACTCCAGCGCTCATTACAGTGCCTGGAACATAGTAAGTGCTTAACAAATACCATCATCATCATCATCATTATTAAGTGCTTACTCTATGCCAGGTACTGTTCTAAGCACTGAAGTGGATATAAGGTTATCAGGTTGGACACAGTCCATGTCCCACAAGGGCTCAGTCTTAATCCCACCGTGGCTCAGTGGAAAGAGCCCGGGCTTAGGAGTCAGAGGTCATAGGTTCGAATCCCGGCTCTGTCACTTGTCAGCTGTGTGACTGTGGGCAAGTCACTTCACTTCTCTGGGCCTCAATTACCTCATCTGCAAAATGGGGATGAAGACTGTGAGTCCTACGTGGGACTCCCTGATTACCCTGTATCTCCCCCAGCACTTAGAACGGTGCTCTGCACATAGTAAGCACTTAAATACCAACATTATTATTATTTTACAAATGAGGAAACTGAGTCACAGAGAAGTGAAGTGACTCACCCAAGGTCACATAACAGACAAGTGGTGAGGCAGGGATTAGAACCCAAGTCCTTCTGACTCACAGGCCCATGCTCTATCCACTGCTTCTCGTTGGTTTGATTAAACCCCCTTTGGCAATGTTATTTGGGACTTTCATGATGACCATTATTACATTCCTTAGATACCGTTTCCCAATTATTTATTTGTATTTCTCTGAGCAACAAGCCTACCTCCTCTAGCGAATTTTCTAGCCCAAAAACCTTGATCCAGATTAATTTTCTGAACAGGAATGATTTAAGGAAGAAGAAGAAGAAGTAGAAATTTCCTGGCTTTATAAACCTTTTCCCTAACATCCTCAGATGAAGTTCTGAAGGTAAACACTTCAAGTACTGAAACTGAACGGAGCCAATACTTTAAACAAAAGAATGCTAGTGAATAGCTCATTTTTGTTTCTTAAGCAAGTGAGCCAAATAATGGTTCAGGAGTCCAGAAGTGAGTTAATGGCTTGAACCCAAGGAAATAGAGACTATTTTTTCCTTTCTGCACTAATCCCTGGTGTATCCCAGGGATCAGGTCAGCTCTTGCCAAACTGTCCAACTTGTTATATGATCATGACTAAAGTTTATTATTTTTTCCCCCTTGGGCCTTCTGTATCTAAGATAGACAATCTGAATGACACACTTTTTTCCTTTTTTTAAAAAAATGGTACTTGTTAAGTACTTACCATGTACCAAGTGCTTGGGTAGATACAAGTTAATTGGGTTGGACACAGTCCTTGTCTCATATAGACCTCACAGTCTTATTCCCCTTTTTCCTTCCTTCATTCATCCATTCAATTGTATTTATTGAGTACTTACTGTGCTAAGAGTTGGGGAAGTACAATACAGCAATAAAGAGAGACAGTCCCTTGTCCCTTCCCACGAGTTCGCAGTCTAGAGGGGTATGAAAGAAATAAAGTGATTTGCTCAAGGTCACACAGTGAAGGTGGCGGAGCTGAAATTAGAACCCAGGTCCTCTGACTCCCAGGGCTGTGTTCTTTCCACTAGGTCATGCTACTGTAAAGATCAGGGAAAGAAGTCTCTTACTATTAATGATGATAACACTAGCATTTATTAAGAGCTATCATGTACTAAAGCAGCGTGCTAAGGGCGGGGGGTAAAAATAATTCAATCAGATTGGACATAGTCCCTATTCCACACGGGGATCACGATTTAAGAAGAACAGTTATCTTATCCCCATTTTACAGTTGAGGAAACTGAGGCATAGAGAAGTACCTGGCCCCAGATCACCCAGAAAGTCACTGGCAGAGCTGAGCCTAGAAACTGGATCTCCTGATTCCAAATCCTAAAGGTCTTTCTCGAGGTCACACTCTCCACCCCCATCCCCTCCTCCCCCCGGTCCTAGCCAACACAGATTTCAGTGAGCACTGTACTATGCACTTAATGAGAGCACAGTTTCAGGGACATGGACCCTCTTCTCAAGTGCTTATAAGAAAACGGGGCGGACCGACAGACTGAGGCTATTCACAAATGCTATATCTGTTGAGAGCAAAAATATGAAAGGATAACTAGATAAGTGAAAATTAATCAAAGCTAAGAATATGCATAAACATTAAAGTATATAAAAATAAGTGCTAAGGCTGCTCTCTTGGTGACCCAACCTAAGCAGAGCTTAATTGGGGACTGCCTCTGGGAGGAAGTGAGTTTTTAGGAGGGCACTGAAAAGAGGAGAATCTGTAATTTGGTGAACTTGAGGGTGGGAGGGAGTTCTAGGCAGGAGGAAAGAGGGACTAAACAAATTCTTTCTACTTTTCTGTACAGGGAGACTGCCTTGAAGCCTGACACATCAACGGGTGTCTAGTCTTTTTTCAGGTGTCTACATTTTGAACCAGGAACAAGTTTAAGAAGACCTTTGTGTTTCTGAGAACTACCATTACAGAGGAAAGCTGAGCCGCCCAGAGTCTTCCGATGAGAATGATGTAAGGGAGGAAACAACACAGCACAATCTGGAGAAAAGAGAAGTCTTCGCTTACAACTATTTGGCAAGGACGTTTACTTGAGGGGAAAAGAGATCAATGAGAAGAAAGAGATAAATCAGACTCAGGAGGCAACTGAGAAAGCTGATGGGTCAACAGAGGGCCGAGAGGTGGGAAAATGTCTGGCCTCAGTTTGGTGCCTAAGCCCTTGCAAACGATCTGAAGTGCCTAATCAGTATTATTCGATGAGGATGAGGATTTGAAGACCAAGACTACGACAGAGCAATCCTTTGCTTGAAAGAAACAGGAAGGCGGTTTGGAACAACATGGCCTAGTGGAAAGAGCAAGGGCCCGGAAGCCAGAGGACCTGGGTTCTGATCCCAGCTGTGCCGGCTGCTCGCTGTGTGACCTTGGGCAAGTCACTTAACTTCTCTGTGCCTCCGTTTCCTCAAGTGTCAAATGGGGATTCAATACCTGTTCTCTCTCCTACCTAGACTGTGAGCTCCATATGAGATAGGGACTGTGTTCAACCTAATTATCACGTATCTACACCAGTGCTTAGAACAGTGTCACATAGTAAGCGCTTTAATAAATACCATGAAAAAAGTAGAATTGCAGGGGTTGAGCCTAGGGTAAAGGATACATCAGATAAATAGTTTAGTTGATTATCCCCTCTCCATGTCACATAGATGGCAAGCCCTAGAGCCTAAAACTTCTTCAGTAGATACTAACCTTAGCAGAGGCCATTGAAGTTGATTTATTCGTTCAATCATATTTATTGAGTGTTTACTGTGTGCAGAGCACTGTACTGAGAGCTTGGAAACTACAATACAGCAATAAAGAGACACAGTCCCTGCCCACAATGGGCTTTCAGTGTAAAAGGGTTCTCTTGAAATGAATTCCTCCTTATAAAGCCCCAGTCAGACACTAGACCTCACACAATTCATCCGGGGTAACCTGCCCTTCATCCTTTACTGAGTCACTATTTATTTCCTCATGTTGTACAGCAGGGGATTTATTCATCATAAGGTTTGATGTGATTCCTTAATTGCTCAAATTTCCCAGTTTAGCACATATAGGAGCAGGAACTTCCCCTTTCAGCCTGGTTTCATTCATTCATTCAATAGTATTTATTGAGCGCTTACTATGTGCAGAGCACTGTACTAAACGCTTGGAATGTACCATTTGGCAACAGATAGAGATAGATAGAGACGATCTCTGCCCATTGACGGGCTCACAGTCTAATCAGGGCAAACAGACGGCAGAGCAAAGCAGAACGAAACAAAAACAAGACAACTTTATCACGATAAATAGAATGAAGGGGATGTACAGCTCATTAACTAAATAAATAGGGCAATAAATAATATATACAAATGAGCACAGTGTTGAGGGGAGGGGAAGGGGCCTCAGCTGAGGGGAGGTGAAATAAATGACCGGGAGAGGGGATGAATAAAGGGAGCAAGTCAGGGCCCCGTAGAAGGAATTGGGAGCAGAGGAAAGGGGGGCTTAGTCAGGGAAGGCCTCTTGGAGGAGATGAGCTTTCAATAAGATGCTGCTTCCAATACAGCAGATAATCACAACTCTGGGAAGATTTGAATTTGAGGGTATCTGAAGGGTCTGGAGACAGATTAGAAAGTTTAGTCCTACCTGCAGTACTTTTCTTTTTTGGGTTAACCGTCACAGAAATGAGAAGCAGTGTGACTTAGTGAATAGAGCGCCGTCCTGGGAATCAGAAGGGCCTGGGTTATGATCCCCGCTCCGCTCTGCTATGTGAACCTGGGCAAGTCACTTAGCTTCTCTTTGCCTCAGTTCCCTCATCTGTAAAATGGGGATTAGCACTGTGAGATAGAGCGAAGGCCTGAGAGTCAGAAGGTCAGGGGTTCTAATTCCAGTCATCCACTTGTGTGCTGGGTGACCTTGGCCTAGTCACTTTCAGTGCTTAGTACAGTGCCCGGTACATAGTAAGCATTTAACAAATACCTTAATTATTATTATCATTATTATTATTCAGGACATGGACTGTGTCCAACCAGATTAGCTTCTATCTACCACAGTGTTTAGTTCATTGCCTGGCACACAATAAGTGCTTAACAAATACTACAAAAAAAAGAAAAAGAAAAAGTGAGAGATGCTAGTGCTGAGCTCTAAGGATGGAGGCAATGTTGTGGTCTATTGGGAATATCTGTGTGATGATTCACCTCTTGGTTTATTCAAGGTGAGCAGAAAAATAAGTGCTTCCCATGGATGGACAGACAGACACAACCGTGCACACATATAGGCACAGAGGGTTGGGGAGAAGGAAAGAAGTGAGAAAGGTGAAGAAAGCTTTAGAGGTTGGAGAGAGAGGGTTTTGAAGGGAAGGAAAGGGGAGGTTTGGGAAGGAGGTAGCAGGGAATGAGTGGGAGGAAGAGATGGAAGGAAGGCTTGGACGGGACATGGGATTCACGGAGGAAAAAATAGAGAGGCTTTGGTGCGTTGGTAGAGGGAGAAAGATACAGGCCCAAAGAATTAGGCCTTTACTTTAGATGTTCTGTTCTACTCTCTACTGCCTTGGCCTCCGACATGACTTCTAGGGACAGGATTAGGGTTCCATGTGAATCTCCCTGGACTCAACCACAATCCTTGTGCTTCTCCTGTAGGAAAGGAAACCAAGGCATATGTAGAGGCTGAGTGGAGTATGGCAGAGGGGAACTTGTCCTCAACACGCCATAGACATCACTACCTGGGAACCTGTGTAAGAGCCAGGAGAGACAAAGACTGTGACATTTTGAAGCCTATTTACAATGATTGTTTGTATCGATTCAATTCAATTCAATTCAATAGTATTTATTGAGCGCTTACTATGTGCAGAGCACTGTACTAAGCGCTTGGGATGAACAAGTCGGCAACAGATAGAGACAGTCCCTGCCGTTTGACGGGCTTACAGTCTAATCGGGACTAATCGATATGAGTTGAATATTTTTCCCCTGTTATATAAGGTGATGACACCTTGGAAATTCCAGTGAAGGGTGGGTTGCATTCTCGAGTGCTGGAAAATCACCCAGTCGCAATTCTCTATGTTTATCTGCTCCCCAGAAAGCTCAGTTTGCTTTACAGACAAAATCTCCTTAATCCATGAGTCAGTGAGCACGTGAGCATTAGTATGAATGGGAATGGGGCGCTCAGGGCAGTGAATGATGACTTTGGTATTTGCTAAACGCCTACTATGTGTCAAGCACTGTTCTAAACTCTGGGATAAATACAAATTTATCAGATCAGATACCGTCCCTGGCCCAGACGGGGCTCATGATCTATCAAGGAGGGAGAACAGAGAGAAGCAGCGTGGCTCAGTGGAAAGATCACGGGCTTGGGAGTCAGAGGTCATGAGTTCGAATCCCAGCTCTGCCACTCGTCAGCTGTGTGACTGTGGGCAAGTCACTTAACTTCTCTGTGCCTCAGTTACCTCATCTGTAAAATGGGGATTAACTGTGAGCCTCACGTCGGACAACCTGATTACCCTGTATCTACCCCAGCGCTTAGAACAGTGCTTGGCACATAGCAAGTGCTTAACAAATACCAACATTACTTTATTATATTGAAACCCCATTTGACAGATGAGGAAACTGAGGTACAGAGACTAAGTGACTTATCCAAGCAGGGATAGGGTCTGTTTATTGTTGTACTGTACTCTCCTAAGCGTTTAGTACAGTGCTCTGCACACAGTAAGTGCTCAGTAAATACGATTGAATGAATGAATGAAAGGTAATGGGCAGGACCAGGATTAGAACTCAGGTCTTCTAACTCTCACTCCCATGTTCTTTCTTCTAGGCCATATGAACTGCCTTGCTCAAGGTCCCAGAGATAATTGGGGCCAAGCTGAAATGAGCATCCACGGGCCAGGTAGAGACAGATCTCAGCACTGTACTGTAGATTATACGCCTTTGCATTCATGGCACATCTGTGTATTTATAATTTTTTTGGTACTCACTCTTTAACCATGGGAGGGAGATTCCCTGTGGTAAACTAGTAGACTTTTTCCAGTCACTTTGAGAACAATCATCTGGTAAATTAGTAAAATGTATAATTAAGTTTAGGATCAGTGAGGCCTTAGAAAACCATAGTCTTTTGGGATGGGACAGGTTGGGAGAGAAGAACTGGCTTCTGTAAGAGGAAATCATGTTTCACTAACTCGCTGGAATTTTTCGAATGATAATAATAATTGAAGGACTTGTGGCATTTGTTAAGCGCTCTTTAGGTGCTCTGTGCTGGGGTAGATACAAGCAAGTCAAATCAGATTCGGTCCCTGTTCCCTATGGGGTTGGCAGTCTCAATGGGAGGAGAAGAGATATCTTATTTCCAATTTTTCTGTCTTGTCTTATGCTGCCGAGTTGTCTCCGGCCCACGGTGACTCCATGAACACATCGCTCCCAGAACGCCCCACTCTCCATCTGTAATCATTTTGGTAGTGTATCCATTGAGTTTTCTTGGTCAAAATACAGAAGTGGTTTACTATTGCCTCGATGAGTCTCCACCCTCGACTCTCTCCCACGCCGCTGCTGCCAACATAGGGGAGTTTTGACTTGTAGCAGATGGCCTTCCACTCATTAGCCACTGCCAAAGCTAGGAAAGGAATGGGAATGCCTCTGCTGACTCTCCCTCCCCTAGTCGAGACCGGTGGAATACTGGAAACTCTCCAGGTGCAATTCTGAGAGGGTGTATTCCCATTTTATAGATGAGGAAATTGAGGCATAGACAAGATAGGTGACTTGCCCCACATCACACAGCAAGCAAGTAGCAGAACTGGGGTTAAAACCCAGGTTTTAGGAATCCAGGCCCGTACGCTTTCCACCAGGGCAAGCTGTTTAGAAGGAATCTTTAGGCACATGAATAGAAGGAAATCAGCAGCCACAATATATTTAGATTTTCAAAAGGTCCCACATAAAAGGCTTTAAAAAACCCACCAATCATGGGATTGCAGAAAATATTATGTCAGAGCAAACTAGCGCAGGATAAAGGACCGCTTTTCAGGATGGAGAAGTGGTACTGGTTGGCCCGCTGAGGGTCAGGGCTAGGGCATTTTCAGATATGATCCGCAAGGGGAATCGGGCACGGTGGAATCTCCTTGTTTGCACAAGAGGCTAAACTCATCCGGTGATGAAATGCCATGCAGATGGGGACTGATTGCAAGAATTCTTCACAGCGATGAATAAATGGATTGAAAAATGACTGTAGAGTTTCACTGTCAACTAGTACGAGGTAAGATTCCTTGGGGAAAATAATCCAAATTACAACTCCCACCTTCCAATCACATCATCCTTAGCACTCAAAGGTACAGTGTACCCTTCCAGGTTTACCTCTTTGGCTCTTTTTCTGCCTGTCACCTCCCAACTCTAAAGATCTCTCTGGACTCTGCTCTATGCCCCCTTCTCTTCTCATTCATTCAATCATATTTATTGAGCGCTTACTCTATGCAGAGCACTGTACTAAGTGCTTAGCACTGTACTAAGTGTTTTCCACACTCACTCCCTGGCTCCTCCAGAGCTTCAGCTACCCCCTTCATAATCATAATATGATGATATTTGTTAAGCGCTTACTATACGCCAAGCACTGTTCTAAGCGCTGGGGTAAATACAAAGTTATCAGGTTGCCACGTGCGGCTCCCAGTCTTAAGCCTGATTTTTACAGATGAGGTAAATGAGTCCCGGAGTGAATGGACTTGCCCAAAGTCACTCAATTGACAAGTGGTAGAGCTGGGATTAATAGTAACGCTGTTATTTGACAAGTGCTTCCTATGTGCCAAGCACTGTTCTAAGCGCTGGGGGGGGATACAAGGTCATCATGTTGTCCCACGTGGGGCTCATGTGGGGCTCACAGTCTTCATTCCCATTTTACAGGTGAGGTCACTGAGGCCCAGAGAAATGAAGTGATTTGCCCAAAGTCACCCAGTTGACAAGTGGTAGTGCTGGGATTAAGGGATTAATAATAATGTTAGTATTTGTTAAGCACTTCCTATGTGCCAAACACTGTTGTAAGCGCTGGTGGGGATACAAGGTCATCAGGTCGTCCCATGGGGGACCCACAGTCTTCATCCCCATTTTAGAGATGAGGGAATTGAGGCCCAGAGAATAATAATAATGTTGGTATTTATCAAGCTTTTATTATGTGCCAAGCACTGTTCTAAGCGCTGGGGGGAGATACAAGGTGATCAGGTTGTCCCACGTGGGGCTCACAAGTCTTCATCCTGTGTCTACCCCAGCGCTTAGAACAGTGCTCGGCACATAATAAGCGCTTAACAAATACCAACATTATTATTATTATTCATCCCCATTTGACAGATGAGGGAAGTGAGGCCCAGAGAATAACGATAGTAACGTTGGTATCAAGCTTTTATTATGTGCCGAGCACTGTTCTAAGCGCTGGGGGGAGATACAAGGTGATCAGGTTGTCCCACGGGGGGCTCCCAAGTCTTCATCCCCATTTGACAGATGAGGGAAGTGAGGCCCAGAGAATAATGATAATAACGTTGGTATCAAGCTTTTATTATGTGCCGAGCACTGTTCTAAGCGCTGGGGGGGGGGGAGATACAAGGTGATCAGGTTGTCCCACGTGGGGCTCCCAAGTCTTCATCCCCATTTGACAGATGAGGGAAGTGAGGCCCAGAGAATAATGATAATAACGTTGGTATCAAGCTTTTATTATGTGCCGAGCACTGTTCTAAGCGCTGGGGGGGGGGGGGATACAAGGTGATCAGGTTGTCCCACGTGGGGCTCCCAGTCTTCATCCCCCTTTTCCAGAGGAGGTCCCTGAGGCGCAGAGAAGCCAAATGACCGGCCCAAAGTCCCCCGGCTGCCAAGTGGCGGAGGCAGGGTTGGAACCCAGGACCTCTGCCTCCCAAGCCCGGGTTCTCTGATGACTTCCAGTTCCATCTCTCTATCCCCGCTCCATGTGCCATCGACCCCTTTCCCTCTGGCCTGGGGGGGCTCGGCCCCGCCGGCCTTCCTCCCCCATGGCGGCCTTACCGGCCTTTCCTCTCGGACCTGAACTTTCCCGGCCAGCGAACTACAAGTCCCAGGATGCCTCGCGCGGGGGGGGGGGGAGGTGGCTCGGGCGCAGGCGCGGGGAGGCGGCAGGGGCGCGCGCGAGGGCGCAGGCGCGCGGAGGCGGCGGTGGCGGCGATGCCCGGAGCGGGCGCGGAGGAGGCGAGTCCCGCCCCCGGCCTCGGCCCCCCGGGACCGGCCGGAGCCCCCGGGGTCCGGGAGCCGGCTCGGCTGTGCGGCTACCTGCAGAGGCTGTCCGGCAAGGGCCCGCTGCGCGGCTACCGCAGCCGCTGGTTCGTCTTCGACCCCCGCCGCTGCTACCTCTACTACTTCAAGAGCCCCCAGGACGCGCTGCCCCTCGGCCACCTGGACATCGCCGATGCCTGCTTCAGCTACCAGGGCCTGGAGGAGGCGGACGAGCCCGGGGAGCCCTCCGCACAGTTCCAGGTGCACAGCGCCGGCGCCGTCACCCTGCTCAAGGTGGGCAACCCCCCGCGCCCCGCCCGCCCCGGGGGCTCCGACACCATCCTTTTCCCCTTCTGCGTCTTGCCCCCACCTCCCTTCCTCCCCCCGTCTTCATCTTGCCCCCTTCTCCTCTCCTCATCTTCATCTTGCCCCCTTCTCCTCTCCCCAGCTTCATCTTGCCCCTTCTCCTCGTCTTCATCTTGCCCCCTTCTCCTCTCCCCATCTTCATCTTGCCCCTTCTCCTCTCCCTGTCTTCATCTTGCCCCCTTCTCCTCTCCCCATCTTCATCTTGCCCCCTTCTCCTCTCCGCATCCTCATCTTGCCCCCCTTCTCCTTTCTCCATCTTCATCTTGCCCCCTTCTCCTCTCCCCTTCTTCATCTTGCCCACCTTCCTTTCCCTGTCTTCATCTTGCCCCCCTTCACCTCTCCCCTTCTTCATCTTGCCCACCCCTCTCCTCTCCCCGTCTTCATCTTGCCCCCCTCCTTTCCCCTTCTTTATCTTTCCCCCTTCTCCTCTCCCCTTCTTCATCTTGCCCACCTTCCTTTCCCCTTCTTCATCTTGCCCACCCCCTCCTCTCCCCTTCTTCATCTTGCCCACCCTTCTTCTCTTCCCTTCTTCATCTTGCCCACCCTTCTCCTCTCCCCTTCTTTATCTTGCCCACCTACCTTTCCCCCCTGTCTTCATCTTGCCCACCCTTCTCCTCTCCCCACCTTCATCTTGCCCACCCTTCTCCTCTCCCCACCTTCATCTTGCCCACCCTTCTCCTCTCCCCTTCTTCATCTTCCCCACCCCTCTCCTCTCCCCTTATTCATCTTGCCCACCCTTCTCCTCTTCCCTTCTTCATCTTGCCCACCTTCCTTTCCGTGTCTTCATCTTGCTCCCTTTCTCCTTTCCCCTTCCTCATTTTGCCCCCTTCCCCTCTCCCCTTCATCTTGTCCACCCTTCTCCTTTCCCCGTTTTCATCTTGCCCCCCTTCTCCTTTCCCCATCCTCATCTTGCCTCCCTTCTCCTTTCCCCATCTTCATCTTGCCCCCCTTCTCCTTTCCCCATCATCATCTTGCCCCCCCTTCCCTGTCCTCATCTTGCCTCCCTTCTCTCCCCATCTTCATCTTGTCCACCCTTCTCCTCTCGCCTTCTTCATCTTCCCCACCCTTCTCCTCTCCCATTCTTCAACTTGCCCCCCTCTTCTTCATCTTGCCCACCCTTCTCCTTTTCCCTTCTTCATTTTGCCCACCCCTCTCCTCTCCCCTTCTTTATCTTGCCCACATTGCTTTCCCTGTCTTCATCATGCCCACCTTCTCCTTTCCCCTTCATCTTGCCCCCTTCTACTCTCCCCTTCTTCATCATGTCCACCCTTCTCCTTTCCCCGTTTTCATCTTGCCCCCTTCTCCTTTCCCCGTCATCATCTTGCCCCCCTTCTCCTTTCCCCATCCTCATCTTGCCTCCCTTCTCCTCTCCCCATCTTCATCTTGTACACCCTTCTTCTCTTGCCTTCTTCAACTTGCCCCCCCCCCTTCATCTTGCCCACCCTTCTTTCCCCGTCTTTATCTCCACCTCCCTTCTCCTTTCCCCGTCTTCATCTTGCCCCCCTTCTCCTTTCCCCTTCTTCATTTTGCCCACTCCTCTCCTCTTTTTCATTTTGCCCACCCTTCTCCTCTCCCCTTCTTCATCTTGCCCTCTCTTCTCCTTTCCCTGTCTTCATCTTGCCCCCCTTCTCCTTTCCCCTTCTTCATCTTGCCCCTCCCCTTCTTCATAATAATAATAATAATGATAGTATTTGTTATGCGCTTACTATGTGCCAAGCACTGTTCCAAGTGCTGGATGGGATACAAGGTAATCATGTTGTTCCACGAGAGGGGCTCACAGTCTTAATCCCCATTTTACAGATGAGGTAACTGAGGCACAGAGAAGTTAAGTGACTTGCCCAAAGTCAGCTGACAAGTGGTAAAGCTGGAATTAGAGTCCACTACCTCTGACTCCCAAGCCCTTGTTCTTGCCACTGAGCCACACTGCTTCCTTCTGCCCCCCCCCCCTTCTTTCCCTTTATCTTCCCCTCCTCCCCTCTCCTTTCCCTTTTTTCATCTTGCCCCCTTCTCCCCTCTCCTTTCCCCTTCTTCATCTTGCCTCCCGTCCCTCCCCTCTCCTTCATCTTGCTCCCCTTCTCCTTTCCCCTTCATTTACCCTCCCTCCTTTCCTCTTCTTCACCTTCCCCCCTCCTCCCCACTCCTTTTGCCTTCATCATCTTGTCCCCCTCCCCTCCCACTTCTCCTTTTCCCTTCTATTTTGCTTGCCCTCCCCTCCTATTCCACACTCTCTTCCTTCTTCCCTTCCTCCTACTTCATAAGCAATCAATTAATGGTATTTACCGAACTTAATGGGTGCAGAGCCCTGGACTAAGCACTTGGGAGAGTACACTATAACAACTAGTTGTGGGCAGGGAATGTACCTCTTGTACTCTCCTAAGCGTTTAGTACAGTGCTTTGCGATATGGTTGACAGAGTGCCTGACTAGAGCTCCCTGCCCACATAACCTCCCCTCTTTTCGAAGTTCCTTCCTTATCTTCTCTCATCTCCCCCCCTCAATCTTTACTTAATGCATCTCTAGTCTCAGTTCTGCTTTCAGCCTCCCCTTCCATTTTCCTATCCCGCTTCCACACCGTGACCTTAAGGTTCCAGGGCCTCCCAAAGCCGTAACCTCCTTCCTTCCCACTCCCCCGCTGTCAACTCCGGCTTGCCCCATCCATCTTCCTGGCTTGTGTCCTTTTTTTCGACGTGTCCACTCATAACTCCTGTTCCTGCTTTGACCATCCCTCCCCTCACCAACCTCCTCACTCTTTCAGGCCTCCCTTAGCCTTTCCCTAGATGCTTTCATTCATTCAATTCGATAGTATTTATTAAGCGCTTACTGTGTACAGAACACTGTACTAAGCAGTTGGGAAAGTACAGTACAGCAATAAAGTGACAGTCCCTGGATGTGTCCAGGTATGTCCCTCTTTGCACCCCTTTTTCATTTTTCCAGGATCACATCTTTTCTCTCTTCCCTTCCATTCACACTCCTCCCCTGCTTATTCCTTCTGTTTCATCTTCCCTCTCCCGCACTGCCCTTCACCTGCAGCTAGCGTGGTTTAGCCTAATGGCAAGAGCATAGGCTTGGGAGCAGAGGATATGGGTTCTAATCCCAGCTCTGCCGCTTGTCTGCTGTGTGAACTTGAGCAAATCACTTAACTTCTCTGTGCCTCTGTTCCCGCACCTATAAAATGGGGATTCAGACTGTGAGCACCATGTGGGACAGGGACTAGGTCCAACCTGATTAGCTGGTATCTACCCCAGGGCCTAGAACAGTGCTTGGCACATAGTAAGGGCATACTATAATTATTATTATTAAAAAAAGATCTGAGTAATAATCTACGTGAGAGGAAAGTGGAAGGACAGTTTCATTAACCGGTGTCAGGTCTAATCTGCAGAGGATGGAATTCTGATTTAGGGTTTTTTCATGGGATTTTTTCCAAACCCAGTAATACGTCAGCATAGTTGGTTGCCAGTGGCCGAGATGATGATTGGCAGCCTTGCTTACTTTGAATCTTTGGTGCTGGTTTGGATTTCTCCAACTGTAGTCTCACAAACAGCGCGCAAGCTGGTTTGGATCACAGTGCTGGCTTGGACAGCTGAATGCTAAAAATGTTCAATTTTGCCTCCAAATGGAGTTTGGAAGTTTACAGAGCCTTTTGTGTAAACTCAGGAATTTCCCTATCGAGTAGAGGGAGACCCGCCCAGAAGCCTTGACTTGTACGATTCTTACAAATTTGCAGTCCCTAGGTAAACTTAATATTCTGTCAGACTGTTTATTAAAAAAGACACCTCCCATAGTTTCAGGTCAGGGAATCTTGCCTCTGGGTTTCCTTTCTGGCTTTTGGGTTTAACTAAGTTTGTTTTTAAGCATTACTGAATGATCGACGTGCCTGTGCAGAATCAAGACCTCAGCTGAATTGCCAGGAAAAGCAAACCGTACAGTTTTCAAACTGCAATAACATTTTTTTTTTTTGGTAAAGACTTCCCGTTACCTCCCTCTACGTAGTGAAATTGTCTACGTGATAAGTCTAAGAAAGTGTACCGATGGGGAGGTCAAAATCATTTTGAAAACAAATCAAGTTTTATGTAATAGGAATGTAGTTCATTCAGTAAATCCCAAAAAACTAGGAATCAGTGTATTACCTTGAGGTGGAAGTGTTCTTGAGTGACATTTTATTTCATGTTGCTTAGTGGAAAGAGCACAGGCTTGGGAGTCAGAGGTCATGGGTTCTAATCTTGACTCCACCACTCGTCAGCTGTGTGACCTTGGGCAGGTCACTTCACTTTTCTGGGCCTCAGGTACCTCATCTGTAAAATGGGGATGAAGACTATGAGCCCTACGTGGGACAACCTGATTACCTTGTATTTACCCCAGCACTTAGCACAGTGTTTGGCACATAGTCCTTAACAAATACCATCATTATTATTATTATTTCCTCATTTAAATAAAAGGAGAAAAAATGTGATAGGATACTCTTCAAAAGAGACTATCACAGGCTTAGAAAAGAATATTCATTCATTCAGTAGTATTTATTGAGTGCTTACTATGTGCAGAGCACTGTACTAAGTTCTTGGAATGTACAAATCGGTAACAGATAGAGACAGTCCCTGCCCTTTGACGGGCTTACGGTCTCATCGGGGGAGACGGACGAACAAAAACAGTAGCAATAAATAGAATCAAGGGGATGAACATCTCATTCAAACAATAGCAGATAAACAGAAGCAAGATGATGTACATCTCATTAACAAAATAAATAGGGTAATGAAAATATATACAGTTGAATGGATGAGTACAGTGCTGAGGGGAGGGGAAGGGAGAAGGGGAGAAGCAGAGGGAAAGGGGGGGAAGAGGGTTTAGCTGAGGAGAGGTGAAGGGATAAAGGGGGAGCAGAGGGAGCAGAGGGAAAAGGGGGAGCTCAGTCTGGGAAGGCCTCTTAGAGGAGGTGAGCTCTAAGTAGGGTTTTGAAGAGGGGAAGAGAATTAGTTGGGTGGAGGTGAAGAGGGAGGGCGTTCCGGGACCGCGGGAGGACGTGGCCCGGGGGTCGACGGCGGGATAGGCGAGAATGGGGGACGGTGAGAAGGTGGGGGGCGGAGGAGCGGAGCGTGCGGGGTGGGCAGAGGAAAGAGAGAAGGGAGGAGAGGTAGGAGGGGGCAAGGTGATGGAGAGCCTCGAAGCCTAGAGTGAGAAGATTTTGTTTTGCGCGGAGGTCAATAGGCAACCACTGGAGGTTTTTAAGAAAGAGAGTGACATGCCCAGAGCGTTTCTGCAGGAAGATGAGCCAGGCAGCAGAGTGAAGAATAGACTGGACCGGGGAGAGACAGGAGGAAGGGAGATCAGAGAGAAGGCTGACACAATAATCTAGCCGGGATATTACGAGAGCCTGTAACGGTAAGATAGCCATTTGGGTGGAGAGGAAAGGCCGGATCTTGGCGATGTTATAAAGGTGAGACCGGCAGGTTTCGGTGACGGATCGGATGTGTGGGGTGAACGAGAGAGCCGAGTCAAAGATGACACCGAGGTTGCGGGCCTGAGAGATGGGAAGGATGGTCGTACCATCCAAGGTGATAGGGAAGTCAGGAAGAGGACAGGGCTTGGGAGGGAAGATGAGGAGCTCAGTTTTGGCCATGTTGAGTTTTAGATGGCGGGCAGACATCCAGGTAGAGATGTCTTGGAGGCAGGAGGAGATGCGAGCTTGAAGGGAGGGGGAGAGGACAGGGGCAGAGATTCAGGCATGGCAATTTTGGAGGGAGGGTATTTCAAGAAGATCGTCACCACAGTTTTCTTGGAATGGATTTTTTACCATTTAGGGAAGTGTTTTAAAGTGAAAATTTCATCATGTTAAATGTGAAAATAATGTCCTCCAACTACCTCAAATTCATACCAGCGCTGATACAGTTTAGCATGATTGGAAATCTTCGATTGGTAAGACCCAACTTTTAAATAGAGGCCATTTGTTTCGACTTGTTCAAGCTTAAAATTAAATACATGTATCGTGCGGAAACTCAGCATCAGCCGTTCCTTTGTTGAGTTTGCTAGTTTTATCCAGGGTATATGAGATGGTTTAAAGGAGATTTCTCTAGTGTTTCTAGTGAATATAATAATGTACTTTTGAGGCAAAATTGGAATCAGAGCCAGATATTGTGACTAGGCAGAATAATAAAGCAAAGGACAGTCCTTGCATGAGGCCAGGCTTTGAGTAGTGCATTAGTCTTTGCAGTTCACCATCCCCACCTTCCCTCCTAGGCATTATTTGAACTTGATTTTCTCCCATCCTAGTCATTATTTGAATTTGACTTTCTTGGACATCTTTTTAATGAATTCAACAGATCGTTTGGTTTTATGTAATGGAAGTGGCAATGTCCACTGAACTTCTCCGAGTTTCCTTAGTGTTTTCAAAGTCTTTGAGTAACTGAACGTGAGGTAGAGTAATCTTTCGATAACCTATTTCAAATTAGTTTGCTTAAACAGCAATATCACATATTGGTAGAGTTCTGCCTGAAATTCCTGGTGCCCGCCCTGCCTCCCCCCAAAATCTGCCAAACCTCTGCCCTCCCCAGCCTCAGAATTTGGCTATAATCCCACCTAGCCTGATTCCTATCTAGCACCTTGAGTCGAATCAACCCAACACTCACCCTTAGAGCTTTTGTGTATGCGTGTCAGTGTATTATAAACATATATAGATATATATTCAGTTGTACAGAAAATATTTTCATGGCTTTCCTCCTTTAGAATATAAGCGCTTTCCGAGTAGGGAAGGTACATTTTTCACCCATTGCACTTTCCCAAGGGCTCAGTGCAGTGGATAACACCCAAAAGGAGTTCAGTAAATTATATTACTATAGGTACTATTAGCAGCCTTCCTTACAGTGGCTCTAATTTCAGGTCAACATTTCTTTAATTGGAAAAGATAAATATGACTAATCGGAGTACATATATTCCCTGGGTTCTGTATGCCGATGTATTACACTGGTGGCTAGAGAAGCCCACTTTTTGCCCAGGAATATATCCAAATGGTAAAGAAAGTAAGCGAATTTAGAAACTTTTTAAAGAATGAACATTTTGGTTTTTAAATAATAATTTCCTTTTGAAGTATGTTATATAATAATAATAATGTTGGTATTTGTTAAGTGCTTACTATGTGCCAAGCCCTATTCTGAGCACAGGGGTAGATACAAGGTAATCAGGTTGTCCCAGATGGGGCTCACAGTCTTCATCCCCATTTGACAGGTGAGGTCACCGAGGCACAGAGAAGTGAAGTGATTTGCCCAAGGTCACACAGCTGACAAGTGACTGAGCCAGGATTAGGACCCATGACCTCTGACTCCCAAGCCTGGGCTCTTTCCACTGAGCCACGCTGATATGACTGCTATTGCTCTTGTGAGTTTAGTAATATTAAGTGACATATAGTCTGATCACAAGACTGGAAATTATGAATAAGTTACAAATCAAGGCAAGGAAAGCATGTGATATGGATGAGAACTGTCTGGCTTGATAATTATAGTTTGGTCCTGAGGATTCTCTGTGGGGGTGATTAATTTTTTAATCCTCCCCTTTGTAGATTCAATTAGACTGCCACCTTTGAATATGCTGCTTAAAATCTGTTTTTGTTTTCTTTGGAAAGAATTTTGGTTTTGTAATGTGATGCAAATCTATTTAAATTCTACTAGTATTTCCAATGTTTACTTTGGGGAACTCCTTTATCCTTTGATTTTTAATCTGTTTGCTCAAAGATGGCCAAATGGTATTAGCAAGTATTAGGATATACATTTTCTGGGGTTGTGATTTCTTTCTTTGTTATTTTGTAATCATAAAAGATGCATATTTCATGCAAAATAGTTTTTTGAAAATAACCAAAGTACTTAAGATAGGCTGCTCTATTACAGACCCTTCTCAATCAATATTGTCCCGACATTAGTAATTTTATTTGTTGAACACCTACTAACTAGAATGCACTTATACTAAGCACTCGGGAAGTACAGTAGAAAACCTGAGGTATCCAAAGTAGAAGTCAGACGTAAAAAATATTTACATTGCCTATTAGAAGCAGCGTGGCTCAGTGGAAAGAGCCTGGGCTTCGGAGTCTGAGGTCATGAGTTCGACTCCCAGCTCTGCCACTTGTCAACTGTGTGACTGTGGGCAAGTCACTTAACTTCTCTGTGCCTCAGTTACCTCATCTGTAAAATGGGCATTAACTGTGAGCCTCACGTGGGACAACCTGATTACCCTGTATCTACCCCAGCGCTTAGAACAGTGCTCTGCACATAGTAAGCGCTTAACAAATGCCAACATTATTATTAGATAAGCTCCTCTCGAATGTAAGTTCCTGGTGGGCAGGGAACGTTTCTACTAACTCGGTTGAACAGTACTCTCACAAGTGGTTAGTACAGTGCTCTGCACAGAGTAAGCTCTCAAAAAAAAAATAATCGATTATATCAGCGACTTCCTAAAGAATGTGCTTGTCGCCTTGTGCAATAATATGTTGTAATGTCGTTTGGCCATTGCCACCTATGATGTGAGCCAAGAGGTGTTTCTCTGAGGAATTCTCACTGTGACGCCTTTTCAAGTATCAGAAAAACAACCAGCAAGTGAAAGTAAAGTACCTATCTAGCAGTAGCCACCATGCTGCTATGTAAACTATTAGTTTGGTTATGCTTTGCACCCTCAGCCAAGCTTCAAAGTCATCACTTGGGGAAGTAAATTGTTTAAAATTATTTAAAACACAGCTATATTCTTTCTGGACAGGTGGAAAAATTGTCCCTTGAACATAATAATGATAATATAATCCCCCCCTCCGTTCATATTGCTTCTTGTGCGTAAATTGAATTCACTTAAAATCATTTCACTCAGCCTCATTAGAAAAGAACATAAGTATAACTCTAAGTAGCGGGATTTCATTTAATTAGCTCATATTTCAAGCAGCATTAAATTGAGAACCAGTAAAAGCCAAAGCAGCACAAAAATGGACACAATTGTTTGATAATCAGCTACTGTGGGCCAATCCATTTAAAAAACAGGGTAGTGATAGTAATCAATCGATCATATTTATGGAGTGCAGAACACTGTCCTCAGCACTTGAGAGAGTACAGTATAACAGTATAACATTCCGTGCCTAAAACAAGCTTACAGTCTAGAGAGGGAGACAGAATATGAATAAATAAATTACAGATATCTGTTTAAGTGCTGTGGGGCTGGGAGTGGGGGGATGAATAAAGGGAGCAATTCAGGGTGATGCAGAAGGGAGTGGCAGAAAAGGAAAAGAGGGCCTAGTCAGGGAAGATCTCTTGCAGGAGATGTGCCTTCAACAAGACTTTGAAAAGGGGGAGAGTAATTGTCTGTTGGATATGAAGAGGGAGTGCGTTCTGGGCCAAAGGCAGGACATGGGCGAGAGGTCGGCAGTGAGATAATAAAAGATCAAAGTCCAGCGAGTAGGTTACCTTTGAAGGAGCAAAGTATGTGGGCTGGGTTGTAGTAGGAAAGTAGCAAAGTGAGGTAAGAGAGGGTAAGGTGATTGACTTCTTTAAAGCCGATGGGAAGGAGTTTCTGTTGGATACAGAGGTGGATGGACAACTACTGGAGATTCTTGAAGAGTGCGGGCAACATGGGCTGAACGTTTTTGTAGAAAAATGATCCGGGCAGCAGAGTGAAGTATGGACTGGAATGGGGAGAGACAAGAGGCAGGGACGTCAGCAAGGAGGCTGATACAGTAATCAAGGTGGGATAGGAGAAGTGCTTGGATAAACGTGGTAGTTTGGATGGAGAGGAAAGGGTGGATTTTAGCAAGGTTGTGGAGGTCGAACTGACTGGATTCAGTGATAGATTGACTATGTGGGTTGAATGAGAGAGGAGCCCTGGATAATGCCAAGGTTACAGTGAGAAAGGAAGGATGGTGGTGCTATCTACAGTGATGGGAATGTCGGGGAGGACAGGGTTTGGGTGGGAAGATAGGAGTTCTGTTATTCATTCAGTAGTATTTATTGAATGCTTACTATGTGCAGAGCACTGTACTAAGCGCTTGGAATGTACAGTTTGGCAACAGAGACCATCCCTGCCCAGTGGCGGGCTTACAGTCTAATCGGGGGAGACAGACGGACAAAAACAAGACAACATAATCACGATAAATAGAATCAAGGGGATGTACACTTCATTAACAAAATAAGTAGGGTAATAAAAACGTATACAAATGAGCACAGTGCTGAGGAGGGGGGAAGGGAAAGGGGGAGGTGCAGAGGGAAAGGGGGCTTAGCTGAGGGGAGGGGAAGGAGGAGGGAGCAGAGGGAGGATGGGGAGCAGAAGGAAAGGAGAAGCTCAGTCTGGGAAGGCCTCTTGGAGGAGGTGAGCTCTCAATAGGGCTTTGAAGAGGGGAAGAGAGTTTGGCGGACGTGAGGAGGGAGGGCATTCCAGGAGAGCGGGAGGACGTGGACCAGAGGTCGACGGTGGGATAGGCGTGAATGGGGGACGGTGAGGAGGTGAGCGGCAGAGGAGCGGAGCATGCGGGGTGGGGAGTAGAAGGAGAGAAGGGAGGAGAGGTAGGAGGGGGCAAGGTGATGGAGAGCCTTGAAGCCCAGAGTGAGAAGTTTTTGTTTTGTGCAGAGGTCGATAGGCAACCACTGGAGGTTTTTAAGGTGGGCAGTGACATGCCCAGAGCGTTTCTGCAGGAAGATGATCCAGGCAGTGGAATGAAGAATAGACTGGAGTGGGGAGAGAGAGGAGAAAGGGAGATCAGAGAGAAGGCTGACACAAAGGTGATGGTAGGACATCAAGTAGAGATGTCTTGAAGGCAGGAGGAAGTGCGAGATGAGGAAGAGAGATCGATATAGATATAAGGACTGGAAGTGTAGGTTTGGGAATCATCTACATCAAGGTGGTAGTTGAAACCATGGGAGTGAATGAGTTTTCCAGGGGAGTGGGTGTAGATGGAGAATAAAAGGGGACTCAGAACTGAACCTTGAGGGACACCCACATTTAGGGAGTAGGAGACAGAGGAGGGGCCCGCAAAAGAGATTGAGAATGAGTAGCCAGAGAGAGAGAGGAGAAGAACCACGAGAGGAGAGTGTCAGTGAATGGTAGTATTTTTACTGGATTCAGTTCCCTTTACAAAACAGTTTAGAAAGTTCAGTAGAAAAGATACATTCCCTTTCCTCAAGGAATTTACTCATGAGCAGAGGAGACAAATATAAAAATATTTATAAGTAATCAGAATGAATAATTGTGCAATTGAATATACATCTGCAGGGATTAAGAATGGATGTAAAATGCATGTTACAGGGTAGATTGTTTTATCGACAGCATTACAATATTGTTGTCCTATCAATCAATCAGCTGCCTTTATTGAGTGCTCAGAGTGTGAAGAAACACTGTACTGAGTGCTTGTAACAGAGTTAGTAGGCACGTTCCAGGACCGCAAAGAGCTTCCCATCTAGAAGGGGAGCCAGATTATGGATTTGTGCATAGGTGCTGTGGGACCCAGGGTGGGTGAATAAAGGGTACAAATCCAAGTTCAAGGGCAACACAGAAGAGAGTAGGGGGAATGAGGGCTTAGTGGGCAATTGCCTCTCTAAGGAGATGTGATTTTAATAAGACTTTGAAGGTGGGGAGAGTCAGATACGAAGGGCAAGGGGTAAGGAGGTTCCAGGCCAGAGGTGAATACAGTACCACAGAGATAGCTGAGACGTTCCCTGCCCAAAATGAGCTTACAGTCTAGAGGGAGAGACAGATGTTAATATGAATAAATAATTTATATAATTTAAAGGTATGTACATAAGTGCTGTGGGATTGAGGATGGTGCAGATATCAAACGTACAAAGGTCACAGATTGAAGTGCTTAGTTGATGCAGAAGAGAGAACAGGCTGGGGAAAAGAGGACTTAGGGGAAGGCCTCTTGGAGGAAATGTGAACTTAGTAATGCTTTGAAGGTGGAGAGAGTTGTGGTCTGGTGAATATGGACCAGGAGGGAGTTCCAGGTTAGAGAGAAGATGTGGGAAAGGGGCCGACAGAGAGATAGTTGAAATAGGGGCACAGTGAATTTGCTGGTACTAGAGTGGAGTGTGCAGGCTGGGTTGTAGAAGGAGATTAGCGAGGTGAGATAGGAGGGGGTGAGCTGTTTGAGTGCTTTAAAGCTAATGGTAAGGAGTTTTTGTTTGCTTTGGCAGAGGATGTGCAACCACTAGAGCTCCTCGAGGACTGGGGAAACATGGACCAAACTTTTATTTTAGAAAAATGACGTTGGCAGGAGAGTGAAGTATGGATTGGAGTTGGGAGAGACAGGAGGCAGGGAGGACAGCGAGGAAGCTGATACAGTAATCAAGGCAGGATTGGATGAGTGCTTGGAGCAATGTAATAGCAGTTGGGATGGAGTGGAAAGAAAGGGTGCATTTTAACAATGTCGTGAAGGAAAGACCAACTGATTTGGTGACAGATTGAATATGTGGATTGAATGAGAGAGATGAATTTAGGATAATGTCAAGTTTATGGGCTTGTGAAACAAGGAGGATGGAGGTGCTGTCTACAGGGATGGGAAAGTTAAGTGTCAGAGGGAGGGACAAGGTTTGGGTGGGAAGTTGAGTTCTGTTTTGGACATGTTAAGTTTGAAGTGTCATTGGGACCTCCATGTAGAGATGTCCTGAAAGCAGGAGGAAATTGACGAGTGCAGAAAAGGAGAGAGATAAGGGCTGGAGATGTCAGTCTGGGAGTCATCTGCATAGAGATGGTAGTTGAGTAGATGGGAGTGAATGAGTTCTCTGAGGGAGTGGGTGTAGGTAGAGTATACAAGGGGACCCAGAACTGAGCCTTAAGGGACTCCCACAGTTAAGGAGTGGGAGGCATAGGAGGAGCCTGAAAAAAAAAAACTGAAAATGAGTACTCCAGAGAGATAGGAGGGGAGCCAAAAGAGGACTGTCAGTAAAGCCAAGGCAGATAATGTTTCTAGGAAAAAGGGGTGATCCAAGGTGTCAGAGGCAGCTGAGAGGTCAAGGAGGATAATAATGGAGTAGAGGCAGTTGGATTTGGCAATCACTCAGTGGTATTTATTGAGCACTTTGTGCTGAGCACTTACTTTGTGCAGAGCACTGATCTAAGCGTTTGGGGGAGTACAATACAACAGAATTAGCCGACACTTTCCTTGCCCATAAAGAGTTTTACAGTATAGTGGCAAGAAGGAAATCACTGGTGACCATTGAGAAGCCAGATTGGAGAAGGTCAAGGAGAGAATTGGAGCCAGTGTGAAGTGGGGCCAGTGTGAAGACAACTCGATCAAGGAGTTTGGAGAGGAATGGTAGGATGGAGATGGGGCAGTAACTGGAGGGAGCTATGGGGTCAAGGGGAAGGGTTTTTTAAAATTATTTAAAGGGTCAGGGATTACAAGAGCATTTTTGAAAGCTGTGGGGAAGAAGCTATATGAGAATGAACTGTTGAGGAGACAGGGAGGGGAAGGGAGGGGGCAAGTGTTTTGATTGGATACCAAGGGATGGAGTCAGAGGCACAGGTGAGAAGGGTGGGTTTTAAGAGGAGATGGAGATCTCTGCTGGGAAAGATGGGAGAGCCTAATAAGAAGCAGGAGGAGAGGAGGTTTTAGGGACATCATGTCTGATGGTCTCAATTTTAGCAATTAAGTACTTGACTAGGGCACTAGGAGCAAGAGATGGAGGAGGTGGGCAGACAGGGGGTTTCTATAATTGAGTTATTTGTTAAGCGCTTACTACGTGCCAGGCACTGTACTAAACACTGAGGTGGATATAAGCAAATTGGGTTGGACAAAGTCCCTGTCCCTTGTAGGGCTCAGTCGCAATCCCCATTTTACAGATGAGGTAACTGAGGCACAGAGAAGTGAAGTGTCTTGCCCAAAGTCACACAGCAGACAGTAATAATAATTGTAGTATTTGTTAAGCGTTTACTATGTGCCAGGCACTATACTAAGCACTGGGGTGGATTTAAGCAAATTGGGTTGGACACAGTCCCTGTCCCACATGGGGCTCACAGTCTTAATCACCATTTTACAAATGAGGTAACCGAGGAACAAAAATGTGAAGTGACTTACCCAAGGCCATACAGCAGACAAGTGGTAGAGCTGGGATTAGAACCCATGTCCTTCTGACCCCCAGGCCCGTGCTCTATCCACTGTGCCTTGTTGCTTCTCTACGTAACAGAGCACTGTTTATTACTGCTTTGGATCTAGTTTTTTCTTTAAGTGATGTACATAAAAGAGAAAAACCAGTAACCAGTGACTGAGAATAGTTTTAAAAGATGTATTTTCTTAAAAGCACTGACTTGAACTTTTTCCTTGAATAAGTTCCCTGCTGAGTCTGTTTCCAAGTCTGTCCTATGTATTAGCAGGTCCTTCTCCATTCTACTTCAAGAATCTTGAACTGTTTCAATTTCTTTTAATCTCGATCTTTATTGCATAATTGTTCTTCTTTTGCAGCATATATATTTAAGCCGGCTTTGGGAAAGCCTTTGACTCACAGTTGTCCACTATAGAAGTAAAAAGTGGTTGCCAAAATGGAGATCATGCCGCTAGCTAAGTGAAATCTTATCCATGGGAGCTAATTTTTCAAAAATCTCTGGAATTGGCTTTTCAAAATGTCTTTCATTTTTCCGTGTACAGCAGTTGACTTCAGCACTTATCTTTAGTGGCTAGGTACCGCCTCCCAACCCCCCCCCCCCCCCAAAATTGCAATAGGGATAGCAAGTTGCCATTTTTAGACAAAGAAATTTTTTTTTTAATTTTTGAGCAGGAATTGTGGAATATAAAACTTTTATGTGAGTGACGTTATTCTAAATGACATAATTGTGAGGAAAACAACCTTTTCTGGGCAGCCTTTTCGGGGCAGCTGAGCACTTTAAAATGCCAATAGTTGATTGCAGTCATATGTTACTGCTTGCTATGTGAATTTCAAATTTCAAGGGATACACAACACAGCCCAGTCTAGCCATTATTGTGACAAAAATATTGTGATAATGTAACACTGTGTGTGTATATATGTGTATGTGTAAGTGTGTGTAATGGTGCGTATTATGAAAACTAGGTTGCGTGTGCTCAGCTGTGGAGTAAAGTATAACAGAGCTCAGAGTGTTTGTTGCCATCATCAAAATCACTTGCTGTAATGGAACAAATATGGTGAGCAGGATTCTATAGTAGACTCTTGGGAGTATATTGTATGGTAGATCAGAGTAAGAGCAAAATGCAAGTGATAAAATAAAAAGTAAAGTAATGGATAAACAGATATGCACAGGAGTGAAACCGACCTCCTAAAGGTCACCACTGGCATTTCTTCTGGCCAAATCCAGCAGCTTCTACTCCATCGTATTCCTCTTCAACATCTCAGTGACCTTTGACATGGTGAACCACCTCTTCTCCTGGAAACGTTTTCTAACTCTTTGCTTCACTCACATTGTCCTGTCTCCTGGTTCTCCTCCCATCTCTCGGGCTGCTCATTGTCAATTTGTTTAATGGGATTCTCCTCTGCCTGCCAATCTCTAACTATGGGAGTCCTTCAAAACTCGCTTCTGGGTTCCTTTCTATTAAGCTACACCCACTCCCTCAGAACTCATTCGCTTCCATGGCTTCTACTAACATCTCTATACAGCCGATTCCCAAATCAACATCTTCGGCCCTGATCTCTCTCCTCCTCTACGCTCTCCTAATTCCTCTTGCCTTCAGGACACCTCACCTTGGATGTCCCTCTGACGCCTCACACTTATGTCCAAAGCAGAACTCTTTCTCTTCTCACCCAGTTCCTGTCCCCCCACTCCAAATTTCCCATCACCATCTCTTCTCAGAAGCCCGTAAACTTGGCATTATCCTCGACTCACCTATCTCATTCAGCCTGTCACTAAGTCTTGTCAATTCTACGTTCACAACATTGCTAAAATCTGTCCTTTCCTCCATTCATACTGCTTCCATGTCGATCCAAGCATTTATCCTCTCCCTTCTTGACTACCGCATCGGCCTTCTTACTGAGCCCTCTACCTCTGCCCTCTCCCCACTCCAGTCCATAGTTCACTCTGCCACCAAGATCATTTTTCTAAAAAAAAAACACGTTCAGTCCGTGTTTCCCCAGTCCTCAAGAAGCTCCAGGGGTTGCCCATCCACCTCTGCACCAAACAGAAGTTCCTTACTTTTGACTTAAAGGTACTCAATCAGCTCACCCCTTCCTACCTTATCTCACTGATCTCCTACTATGGCCCAGCCAGTGTGCTTTGCTCTTCCAATCCCAGCTACTCATTGTGCCCCAATCTCATCTATCTTGTTGCCAACCCCTCGCCCACATCCTTCCTCCATTTTGGAACTCCCTTCCCCTTCAAGCGATACTCTACCCACCTTCAAAGTCGTGTTAAAATCACACCTCCTCCAGGAGGCTTTCCTCAACTGAGCCTTCATTTCCCCTTCTTCCTTCGGTTGCACTGGGATTTGTCCCCTTTAAAACACTTGATATTCACCCCACCCTCAGTTCCACAGTACTCTGTCATATCCGTAATTTGTTTTACTGTGCCCCCCCCCCCCCCGCCCTCCCCATGTGAGTCGGGAATGAATCTGCCTGTTTGTTATTACTCTCCCAAGCAGTTACTACAGTGCTCAGCACCCAGTAAGCCCCTAATATCACTGATTGACATTTCTAGGAAGTTGGGATTTCATCATGGAATGACTCTTGGAGGAGGTGGCCTTTTAGGAAAGCTTTAAAGTTAGGGAAGGAGTTAGTGGGGCAGGTTTGATTTCCCATGTAAGGGAAACAATGTGAACAGTGGGTAGGAAACAGAATAGTGAGGCATCTTCTGTTAGGGAAGTAGTGTGGCCTAGTGAAAAGAGCTCAGGCCTGGGAGTCAGAGGACCTGGGTTCCCATTTTGGCTCTACCAGGTGCCTGCTGCGTGACCCTGGACAAGTCACAACTTCTCTGGATTCCCAGCCTGTACATTGGGGATTCGATAACTGAAATCCCTCTTTCTTAGACTCTTGAGAACCATATGGGACTGGGACTGTGTCCGACCTGATTATCTTGTGTCTACTCCAGTGTTTTATATACCGTTATATAAAAAAGTCAGAAAGATGGAGATCGGAGCTGCTAAAATCTCAAAACGGTGGATAAGGGAAATGGGGGTTAAAGCACAGTCAAGAAGAGAAAGGGGTGGGGGAGGGGTTATTGTCACCAAAGTAGCTGAGATAGGTGAGAACTAGTCGCATAAGTTCAAATAGTGACAAAAAGCAGAGGGTTGCAAACTACTGGGTGAAAGAAAGGGCAGAAAGCCAAGACCTTAGGTTCCTCAGGAGGCCCATGCAGGCTTCAGCTACTAATATATTTTGAGCCTCCCTGGGGAATTGTCATTTCATTTCATCCTTTGGCAGCTCCACATTTTCTAGTCCACCAGACGTTCTTCGAGGTTTCTGTTTTTATATTATTGCAGTTGAAAACTCCAGGCAGTGTTTGTTGTTGATTTTGCAGTAGGACTTTGGTGTGCTTTTCCCTAGGAGGATCTTTATTAAGACTGTGGTTACATGGGCTCCATGCAGTACTACCCCTTTACAGTTTCGGTCTTTGTTTTGTCCAAGAGGCCCTTCCCGATTAAGCCCTCCTTTCCCTGACTTGCTTTTCTTCTGCGTTGTCTCTGCACTTCATTCTGTGGCATTTTGGACATATGACAGTCGCCCCACCCCCAACTCCCCAGCACTTATGCACATATCTTTAAATTGTACATTATAAATTATTTACTTGTATTAACCTCCATCTCCCCCTCTAGACTGTATGGGCAGGAAACGTATCTGCAAATTCTGTTGTTTTGTACTCTCCCAAGCTCTTAAGGTGCAATAAATACAATTGTTTTAAAAGTAATGTGAACACTTAAAAAAATCACAACTCCAAGGGTCTTTGTGGACTCCTTGAAAAATTTGCAATGGAGTGTTCTTGACACTGTTCAGAAGACCTTTAAATTCAGGTTTTTTTCCTTTCAGAGGTATTGTTCTGTTCAGCCTAGAATAAAGCCTTCCGTTATTGTCTGGTAAAGATAATTGTTGGTATGCATTGGGGAGAGGTCATATTGCTTTAAATGTGGCTCAAAAAAATTAAACATCTGGCAGTGTTATACTCTTGGACTGCTGCGTCTAGTTTATTTTTTTCTGAGGCAGCAGAATTCTCCAAAAATATCGTCACGTCATTAACATGTTAATTGACAAATAGCAGTTTAAGGCACTGCAGATTTTTTAAAAAAACTTTTTTTTTCTACCAACTTTTTTGAAAAGTCTCTTTTATGGACAAAAATCTTGAAACTTGACATGCAATGAGTTGCTTCCTAATCAGTGCTGAACATGAATAACAGTGAACATTGCTGGTTTATATCACCATACTTTGCTGCTTATTCTTGTGAACTTCCTTCCAAAAGAACCCAACATCTTTTATCGATTTGTCTAACTGTTGAGTGTAGTGCAGGGCTGTGTATTCTTTTCCAATCATCCTTTCCTTTTGAGAGCAATCAGTTTAAGAGGATGAGGGAGGGAAGGAAAGAGAAGTGAAATAAATCTGCAGGCCAGCATCAATAAATGATATTTGTTGAGCGCTAACTCTGTGCAGAGCACTGTATTAAGTACAGTGGAAGAGTATAGTATAGTAGGCACGAGCTCTGCTCACAAGGAACTTACCGTCTAGGTTCATGTCACTGACCATGGCACGACCATCCTTCCCGTCTCTCGGGCCCGCGATCTCGGTGTCATCCTTGACTCGTCTCTCTCGTTCACCCCACACATCCTATCCGTTACCGAGACCTGCCAGTTTCACCTTTGCAATATCGCCAAGATCCGCCCTTTCCTCTCCACCCGAACGGCTACCTTACTGCTACGGGCTCTCATTATATCCCGGCTAGACTATTCATTCATTCATTCATTCATTCAATAGTATTTATTGAGCGCTTACTATGTGCAGAGCACTGTACTAAGCGCTTGGGATGAACAAGTCGGCAACAGAGACAGTCCCTGCCGTTTGACGGGCTTATAGTCTAATCGGGGGAGACGGACAGACGAGAACAATGGCAATAAACAGAGTCGAGGGGAAGAACATCTCCTAAAAACAATGGCAACTAAATAGAATCGAGGTGATGTACAATTCATTAACAAAATAAATAGGGTAACGAAAATATATACAGTTGAGCGAACGAGTACAGTGCTGTGGGGATGGGAAGGGAGAGGTGGAGGAGCAGAGGGAAAAAGGGGAAAATGAGGCTTTAGCTGCGGAGAAGTAAAGGGGGGATGGCAGAGGGAGTAGAGGGGGAAGAGGAGCTCAGTCTGGGAACGCCTCTTGGAGGAGGTGATTTTTAAGTAGGGTTTTGAAGAGGGAAAGAGAATCAGTTTGGCGGAGGTGAGGAGGGAGGGTGTTCCGGGACCGCGGGAGGACGTGACCCGGGGGTCGACGGCGGGATAGGCGAGACCGAGGGACGGTGAGGAGGTGGGCGGCGGAGGAGCGGAGCGTGCGGGGTGGGCGGTAGAAAGAGAGAAGGGAGGAGAGGTAGGAAGGGGCAAGGTGACGGAGAGCCTCGAAGCCTAGAGTGAGGAGTTTTTGTTTGGAGCGGAGGTCGATAGGCAACCACTGGAGTTGTTTAAGAAGGGGAGTGACGTGCCCAGATCGTTTCTGCAGGAAGATGAGCCGGGCAGCGGAGTGAAGAATAGACCGGAGCGGGGCGAGAGAGGATGAAGGGAGGTCAGAGAGAAGGCTGACACAGTAGTCTAGCCGGGATATAACGAGAGCCCGTAACAGTAAGGTAGCCGTTTGGGTGGAGAGGAGAGGGCGGATCTTGGCGATATTGTAGAGGTGAAACTGGCAGGTCTCGGTAATGGATAGGATGTGTGGGGTGAACGAGAGGGACGAGTCAAGGATGACACCGAGATTGCGGGCCCGAGAGACGGGAAGGATGGTCGTGCCATCCACGGTGATGGAGAAGTCTGGGAGAGGACCGGGTTCGGGAGGGAAGATGAGGAGCTCAGTCTCGCTCATGTCGAGTTTTAGGTGGCGGGCCGACATCCAGGTGGAGACGTCCCGGAGGCGGGAGGAGATGCGAGCCCGAAGGGAGGGGGAGAGGACAGGGGCGGAGATGTAGATCTGCGTGTCAACCGTAGAGATGGTAGTCGAAGCCGTGAGAGCGAATGAGTTCACCGAGGGAGTGAGTGTAAATGGAGAACAGAAGAGGGCCGAGAACTGACCCTTGAGGAACTCCAACAGTTAAAGGATGGGAGGGGGAGGAGGCTCCGGCGAAGGAGACCGAGAATGACCCGCCAGAGAGGTAAGAGGAGAACAGGGAGAGGACAGAGTCCGTGAAGCCGAGGTGAGATAAGGTATGGAGGAGGAGGGGATGGTCGACGGTGTCAAAGGCAGCAGAGAGGTCAAGGAGGATCAGAATGGAGTAGGAGCCATTGGATTTGGCAAGAAGGAGGTCACGGGTGACCTTAGAGAGAGCAGTCTCGGTAGAGCGGAGGGGACGGAAGCCAGATCGGAGGGGGTCTAGGAGAGAATGGGAGTTAAGGAATTCTAAGCATCGATCGTAGACGACTCGTTCTAGGATTTTGGAAAGGAAGGGTAGTAGGGAGATAGGACGATAACTGGAGGGGGAAGTGGGGTCACGAGCGACTACCGTGTCGGCCTTCTCTCTGACCTCCCTTCCTCCTCTCTCGCCCTGCTCCCGTCTATTCTTCACTCCGCTGCCCGGCTCATCTTCCTGCAGAGACGATCTGGGCATGTCACTCCCCTTCTTAAACAACTCCAGTGGTTGCCTATCGACCTCCGCTCCGAACAAAAACTCCTCACTCTAGGCTTCGAGGCTCTACATCACCTTGCCCCTTCCTACCTCTCCTCCCTTCTCTTTTTCTACCGCCCACCCCGCACGCTCCGTTCCTCCGCCGCCCACCTCCTCACCATCCCTCGGTCTCGCCCATCCCGCCGTCGACCCCCGGGCCACGTCCTCCCGCGGTCCCGGAAAGCCCTCCCTCCTCACCTCCGCCAAAC
The DNA here is from genome assembly GCF_004115215.2 of Ornithorhynchus anatinus. Lineage (NCBI taxonomy): Eukaryota > Metazoa > Chordata > Mammalia > Monotremata > Ornithorhynchidae > Ornithorhynchus > Ornithorhynchus anatinus. The sequence continues at coordinate 10,318,790 of NC_041732.1, read as the reverse complement.
TGATTCTCTTCCCCTCTTCAAAACCCTACTTAAAACTCACCTCCTCCAAGAGGCCTTCCCAGACTGAGCTCCTCTTCTCCCTCTACTCCCTCTACCACCCCCCCTCACCTCTCCGCAGCTAAACCCTCTTTTCCCCTTTCCCTCTGCTCCTCCCCCTCTCCCTTCCCATCCCTTCAGCACTGTATTCGTCCGCTCAACTGTATATATTTCCATTACCCTATTTATTTTGTTAATGAAATGTACATCGCCTCGATTCTATTCAGTCGCCATTGTTTTTACGAGATGTTCTTCCCCTTGACTCTATTTATCGCCCTTGTTCTTGTCTGTCCATCTCCCCCGATTAGACTGTAAGCCCATCAAACGGCAGGGACTGTCTCTATCTGTTGCCGACTTGTTCATTCCAAGCGCTTAGTGCAGTGCTCTGCACATAGTAAGCGCTCAATAAATACTATTGAATGAATGAATGAACTGACCCTTCTGACCCAGAGTTTGGATCCCATGGATAGCCTGGTTAATGACGGTGACAGTCTTCCATTCTGCCCCAAATTTAGAGGACAACTGCCTTTTTTGATTTCTTTTTTTTCCTCCCCCGAGAGGCATTTTCTCCTGTGACAATCAAATCTACTATTATATACGTGATGTAAACGTTTTCCTACTCATCTGTTACCAAGGGCCAGAAGGTATCCCTCTCACTGTTTGTGAATTTACAATGCTGAGATTTGCCCTAGCATTTCAGCCTGGATCGTGCCATTTTTATAAGTCCAGTTGGTTTTCCTATATTCCAACCCATTCTGAAAAGAACATGCCTAAGGGATCACTACAGCAAAAGAAGAGCCAGAATACTGAGTTTCAGATCACAGGCACCTAAGGACAATGTTACTGGTTTAAACAGAAGTGATTTCACAATTATTGAGTTCAGATTTAAGCATTAGAAGGAAATCATGATTCTGTGTGTGTTTAGTTCAAATGCCCTGGACTGTGGATTAAAAAAATTCAAACAAGGGGTGTTCTGCGTTGCCCTGACTTGCTCCCTTTATTCATCCCTCCTCCCAGCCCCACAGCACTTAGGTACATATCTGTAATTTATATTAATGTCTCTCTCCCCCTCTGGACTGTAAGCTCGTTGTAGGCAGGGAGTGTGTGTTGTATTGGTGAATTGTACTCTCACAAGCGCTTAGTACTGAGTTTTGTACACAGTAAGCAGTCAACAAATGCGAATGAATGAGTGAATACTTGGGCAGACGATAGTCGCCTGAGTGAGGGAATTGATTATAGCGATGGTGGTTTGCGCAGTACTTTTCAAACTCTCTTAATCCCGCTTAGTCACATTCCCCCTGGGGCACAGAGAACAGTGATTGAGTAGATGGACAGGGAGGCTGCCAAGTCCCAAGTCGGTGAAGAGGTCTCATCTATGCAGGATCCATGGTTTGGAGTATATATGGAGAGTGAATAGTAGTAATTGTGGAATGAAGTTCTTACTTTGTACCAAACACTAAGTACCAAGCTGGAGTGGATACAACTCACTGGGTTGGTCATAGTCCCTGTTCCACTTGGGGCTCACAGTCTAAGTAGGAGGAGGGACAGGAATTGAATCCTTATTTAACAGATGAGGAAACTCAACCCTGTGCCTAGGGTCACACAACAGAAAACAGACAGAATCAGAATTAGAATCCATGTCATCCGACTCCTAGGCCCTTACTCTATTAGGCCATGCTGCTTCTCGTTGGCCTGGAATGGCTATTTAGGAAAGGATTTTATGTCTGTAATTCACAAAAATGCCTTAACGGATTTCCAAAACTGTCCACACATAACCATCTTGTCATTTAGGGGCCATACTTTGTTTTATTGTATGTGGCTTCATTCCCTTTGAAGCAGAGCAAATATCTTAGGTGGCCTTTCATGTTCTCCACTCCCTGAAGGGAAAATACAAGTTGCAAAGGACCCAATGTTTTAGAGTGTCCAGTCTCTCAGAGATGCACGGTTCTGGGCGTGTCACCCCCCTCCTCAGAAATCTTCAGTGGTTGCCTATCAACGACCGTATCAAATAAAAACTCCTCACTATTGGCTTCAAAGCTCTCCATCATCTTGCCCCTTCTTACCTCACCTCCCTTCGCTCCTTCTACATCCCAGCCCGCACACTCCACTCTTCTGATGCTAACCTCACTGTGCCTCGTTCTCGCCTGTCTCATTGTCGACCCCAGGCCCATGTCCTACGTCTGGCCTAGAACGCCCTCCCTCCTCAAATCCGCCAATCACACTTCCCCACTTGAAAGCCCTGTTGAGGGCTCACCTCCTCCAAGAGGCCTTCCCAGACTAAGCCCCCCTTTTCCTCAGCTTCCCCTCCACGTCGCCCCAACTTGCTCCCTTTGCTCTACCCCCCTCTCCCCATCCTACAGCACTTGGGTATATATGTACATATCCATAATTCTATTTATTTATATTGATGCCTGTTTACTTGCTTTGATATCTGTCCCCCCTTCTAGACTGTAAACCCTATGTGGGCAGGGATTGATGAATTGCACTTTCCAAGCACTTAGTACAATGTTCTGCACTCCATAAGTGCTCAACTTATATGATTAAATAAGGCAATGTGGAAATTGAGTAGTGTGGTTTTAGCCTTTGTGTAAAAAAATAAAAGAAAGAAGATTAAACTGCCAATACACATTTTGATAAGATGGAGAGAAAAGTTAGTGTCAAAGTGCGATGGAGCTATTTTAAGAGGTGCTTATCTAAGTCATGGATTGTTTATAAGAGATTGTTTCTAAGGTATACTGTTTTGTATTCCTTGCCACTACCATTTCCTTTGGCTTTTGGGTTGCTTACACTGAACTTAAAAGAAGAAAATTGGAAAATGAGAAAATGGGAAAGAAATTGGATTCATTGTAGGAAAGAGGACAATTTTATAAAGCAAAGGCATAGGGAGATGCACTGTTTAAGAACATTTGGACACTGTTTTTAACTAGGTTGTGTGCCATGAAACCAAAACTAAAGTTACCGTTTTGGTGGTTCTCCTTTAGTGATGAACCCTTATCAAACTTATTTGTACCAAAATGTTTTGAGATGGATAATTGATGTACAAAATTAGCACAGGACCGTAGACCAGGGCTCAGTCTAAAGGAAATCATGAATGGTTCAAGTAAAAGGTTTAATAAAAATAGAAAATAAAGTCCTGAACACAAATATTTCATTTAACTCATCAACTAGAAGTACAGTCTTCTTTGTGTCCACAAGCACGTGATTTACTCTCAGGGAAATCCTGAAGGCTTTGATTCATAAAAATCTATACTCAGATTGTTAGTTCAGATTTTAGTTTTTACGAAGTCTGATAATTGATCAAAATTCCTTGTTGGTATTTCAAGTATATGTCTCTCCGGCAACTGCTGGCAATCTGCATGCATATTCAATGAATTTAGAAGGGCCCCAATTTGCGGTGACTTTATTTCCATTTCTGTGCTGCAATGCAGAATAATTTAACAACCTCCTGTCGAGCCAAAAAAAAAATTCTGAGATTATCCAGAGGGAAGAAGAAAAGGCAAAGGAGAATTTATTTAGCATCCCATACCCTGTACTCTGAATTTAATCTTAGAATTGTACTCCTTCTTCTCAGATTACCTACAAATTTATTGGAGATTAGGTTGCTGATGACAATATCATGGTTGTTTAAATTATTTTTCAGATGGTTTCATTCTGACAGTCAATTATTTCATTTTCAGAAAAATATAGTCACAACTAAAGATCCAATTAAAACACATTTTCTTTGTGAATTCTGTGAAAAATTAGGCTTATTAACTTCATGAGAATTGTGGAGAATCCTGAGTTCCTTGGGGAAAAAAATGTGACTTCAGAATGAATTATGTGAATAGTCTTGCTCTCATCAATAGCCAGTTGTTCTACTGTACCCTGGAATATTTCTAAAGTAAAGTCAGTGCCTGAAGGGTAATGTGGTTGCCAAGTTATATTTAATTTTGTCATTTTTGCTGTTATTGTTGAGGTTAAAAGTACTATAGCATTTGAGGGAAGATAGAGGAACTTGTAATTGCTCTTGAAATGCTGAGCCTATGAATTTTCTTCCTGTTTGAACTATTAATCTTCACTTTGACACCAGCCAGATACACATATTTGATGTGATGTAAACAGATTCCCATGACACAAACCAACTAAAATTCAAGATCAGGCATGTGAAACACCCCGGATTGCATTGTGGAAACATATAGTAATAATAGGAATGTTCAGTTTATATGTTTAAGCCGCAAATTACTAATTATTTGAAAAATTATGTACAACTGAATGCTTATTGCATTCACCAAGTTCTTTTCCTTGTGATCGCTTTTCCTACAGATACAGTGTTAGTGGATAGGGTTTCCTGGGTGGTAGTTGAAGAATAGGAGGGGTAAGGTAGGAAAGGAGGATTTGGTCATGTCATCACTCCCTCTCCTCTTACAGATGATTTTTCCCTTGGTTCGGTTTTCAGGATGAATAGTTGTCCAACTCAGGACCCAGAATTGACTTTGGGTACTCAGTCAATTAGTGGCATTCATTGATCGATCCATCCCAATTTTAGGTTTGAGTAGAAAAGGAATCTTACAAAGCCAATTGATTTCTTGCATCTCATGGCAGATTCTTGCTCTCTGCTTTAGAGCAGTGTGGTAGTCGTTGACACTGAAGGTTTCATTGTTCTAGTTTGCCCCAAGTTCAAGAATGCCTTCCAAGCTACCACTTTTTGCTTTTTCTCCAGATACAACACTTTGTTTGCTATGGTTGTTTCTTAGATTTTCTGACTCTTAAGTGATTTTGAGGAGGCTTACTTTCTAAAACATTAAAACTAAACTCTAGGGAGGATTGAAGAATGGAAATTCCGGAGCATTGTGGTGTAGTAGAGAGACCATGGGTTTGGGAGATAGGACCTGGGTTCTGATCCTGGTCCTGCCATTTGACTGCTTTGTGACCTTTGTGATTTAGTCTCTGTGCCTCAATTTTCTCAACTGGAAAATGGGGATTTTCTATTAAGACTTTGAACCCCATGTTGGGCAAGGACTGCATCCAACCTGATTATCTTGTATCTATCCCGGCACTCAATACAGTATGTGACACACAGTAAGCAAGCACTTTATAAATACCACAATTATTATTATGAAACTTTCTTATGTTTTGTAGTCTACATATGCCTTGATTGAAATTGTGCTTGTTGAAGTCTAGAAAACTAGAGGCATTTAAAATTTACGGTAGTAACCAAGTATTTTGAAATGTCCGGGGAAATAATTTTGTCCTGAGGAAAAAGACAAATCGTACTTCAGAGGGAAACATTTCAGTTGGGGCCCCTTCAGAACCAGTGCAGAGGTGAATCCTTTGTTTTTGCAGTCACTGGGGAAGCCCTCCCCCTCCGCGCCCCCCCGCCCCCCAGAAAGAGAGAGAGAGAGAGAGTGAGCATGTGCTAGTGCTTTGCTAAATGAGGCGATGCTGCAAATGTGGTTTTGTGGTCCCAGTGTTAGCTAAAAGTGCAGTCTCTTACCTTATTTTTTCAGAAGCGAGAGAATTTATGCTTGAGGCAATTAAACCTCTGAACTGATGGAACAGAAATGGTGTTGGGTTTTTATTTTTCCACCAAAACATCGGTTGCCCTGAGTGTGAATTGAGCTTTGGGACTCCGTTGGGGAATCAGCGACCTAGGACCCCAGAAGAAGAAAGAGCACTGAGCATCTGAGTCACCACTGAGTGAGGCAGTTTTTAAATGTTGATGTGATGGGGGTGGGAAACATCTTTATGTTTTCAAATCAAGCAATCGACAGCCCTGGCAAAATATTTTCTCTTTGATGCAGTAATGGCCTATCATTGCAATTAAATGTTTTGGTGTTCTCAGAACTTTGGGGTTGTAAATTTCTTATGGGCATACATTAGATCTGCCAGCAGCACCTCGTTCCTTAGTTGATTGTGGATTGATTATGAATCATTGAAGGCTTGACTGATTTCTAACTTTACCACAGGGCTCCTAGCAGTTTCTCCAAACTGTGCTACAGTCGTACTTAAAAAAAAAATAGACCGATTACGAAAAACTAAAAGAAAACCATGAAATGTTGTGAAATTTTAAAATACCCTTGGTGCCTCTTTTCGTTGTCTCTCTGGTTCTATCTTTGAATGTCTCTGTTACTCTCTGTTTCTTTTTGTCAGTACAGCAATTATTTGAGGGTTGCACTTGAATTACTACCTAGAGATCGGGAAAGGGGTCTTATAGGAGAAAGAACTTTAATTACCATGGTTCTCACTATATTTGAGGCACACTGAAGTGTTTTAGTTCCTAATGAAAAGAATACAGCTCCTGAGACTTAACTTTTCTGTCAAACAAAACAAAACAAAAAACCCGCATCCAGTTAGTCGTCAAAGTTAATAAACCTTGAATAGACTTTTACCTTGTAGAGAAAGTGAGTCTGTTAATTGTATCTTTTTTCTCTTAATTTGTAATTTAACGTTTTAGTTCTCATTTGAGCTTGAATCCAAATATTTGAGTTTATTTAAAAGGCTTAGAGTAGTGTCCTCAGGATGTCTACAGTGCATTCTGTAAATTCCCATTTCTTTGGTCTGTAGTTGGGACAAGTTGAGCTTTTTCTCTTTTATGAACAAGAAGTATTTGGAGTATATTTACATGGTTGTGGCTCTGATTCACGTTCCCATGCACTCTCGGTTCAAACTTTAATATACCTGGCTTCCTGCTTCTATTCTGGAGTGGGAATTGTTCTGAGCGCATTTTCAGCCAGTGACCTCACTGACCTGTCCTTCTAGGAGCAGTCAGAACACAATGCATGAAAGCTTTGAATAGCGTTAAAGTAGGCCAGGGATGGCCAAGCTTCCTGAAGAGTTGCAGACCAAAAACACAATAGAGCTGAGATTTGCAGATAGGAAATATATATATATATTCAGTATCCACTGTGTCCCAGTGGATAGAGCCCAGGATCACAAGTTAGGAGACCCAGATTCAAGTCCCAGCATTGCCACTGGCAGAGTATATGACCTTGGACAAGTCATTTAAACTCTCTAGGCCTCACTGCGACTGGACAAAGGGGATGAGATAAGTTTTACAGTGCTCTGCTCACAGTAAGCACTCAGTAAATACCATCGATTGATTGTGAGCCCTGTTTGGGACAGGGACTGTGTCTGATCTTGTGAGCTTCAACCTACTCGGCACTTAAAATGAGATAAACACTGAATAAAAGCCATAATTATAACCTTTCAGCTGTCTTCTACATTTATGTATTTGTTTATACCCGTCCTTGGCACTTGTGTACGTCTGAAAATTAGATTGAGCATTCTGTTTTTTTCTGATTGTACCGCTTGTGAATATTTCTATGCCTCTTTTCCCCATTAAAGCATAATCCCTTTGAGGAGAGGGAAAATGACTTGTGCTTCTGATGTACTTCATAAATGTGGAATACAGAGTATGACTGTCAAAAGGTTCCCATTAAATGCCATCATAACTCCTTCTAGGGTAGTGGAAGTGAAGTAACTCACCGAGTCGGTGACTGTGAAGTAAGAGGATTAGGGAATCCCAAAGCATCAAGGGACACCAGAATTAGATGAGAGACAGAAGGAGAGCCAAAGAAAGAGACTGAGGAGGAATTGCCAAAGATATAGGAGGAGAATCTGGAGAGAACTATGTTGATAAATTCAGGACTGGATAAGCAGAAGTTCATGCAGTGTTGAAGGTGGCCAAGAGGTCAAGGAGGATTAAGATAGGTTAAAACCCTTCAGGGTTGGCAAGGAAGAACTCATCGCGAACCTCAGAGACGGCGTTAGTGCCATCTCAGAGGAGCGAAGGAAATGGAAGCCAGACTGTAATGGGAGCAAGAAGAGAGTTGGAGGAAGGAAGTGAGGGCAGCAGAAAAGTCTAAAACTTGCCATGACTGCTTACTTCCGAAGTGTCCAAACTGCAGCTTGTGAACCACGTATGATTTGCTTCACTTTACCCTTCTCCAGACAAGAAGGTGCCAGAGCAGTGGCAGCGAGCATCTTAAATCACCCTCCTGGGGCCTGTGTTGGACATGTAAGACTTTCTCCCCCTCCCTGACACGGCTCAGTCAGGTGGATTCCCATCAGACCCTCCTCCAGCTAGAAGGCTGGGAAGCCTTCTCAACTTGGAGAATGTTGAGAAAGCTAGGGTGACTGTTAGTGACCGGGACTTTTGGACTCTGAACCACGAGGAGCTTCTAACTGGCTCCTACTTTATAGCTCAAGCACTTAGGACAGTACTCTGCACACAGTAAGCGCTCACTAAATAGCACTGATTGATTGAGGAGCTCAGGGCCTAGAGTTTACAGCTTTAAACTGTTAGCCCCTTATGGGTAGTGAACCTGTCTGCTAGTTCTTTTGTATTGTATCCTCCCCAGTGCTTAGTAAAATGCACATAGTAAGTGTTCAGTGAATACGACTGACTGATTGCTCTGCACACAGTAAGCACTCAAATATGGTAGAAAATGCTCAATAAATACCATCGATGGTATAGTGGATAGGGCACAGACTTGAGAGTCAAGGTCCTAGCTTCTAACCTCAGCTCTGCCACTTGTGTGCTGTGTGATCTTGATCGAGTCACTTGGCTTCTCTGTGCCTCAGTTACCTCATCTGTAAAATGGAGATTAAGATGGTGGGCCCCATATGGGACAGGAACCAGGAACTGTGTCCAACTCAATTTGCTTGTATCACCCCAGCACTTAGTACAGTGCCTGGCACATAGTAAGCTCTTAACAAATACCATCGTTATTACTGATTGATTAGTCATAATGCCCTATCCCCCTTGCATTTATTGTTGCATATTTTTGTATTTTTAATTGTTTCATCTTTTCGTACGTGGGTGTTGCCCATCTCCTACTCACCTTTCTTATTCTTCGATTGTGAGCCCCAGAAGGCCCAGGGACCATGTCTAATTATCGCCTGAATTCTTCTCCCTTATCATATAGTCCAATGCTCTGCACAAACTAATAATAATAACGTTGGTATTTGTTAAGCGCTTACTATGTGCAGAGCACTGTTCTCAGCTCTGGGGTAGATACGGGGTAATCAGGTTGTCCCACGTAGGGCTCGCAGTCTTAATCCCCATTGTACAGATGGGCACAGAGAAGTGAAGTGACCTGCCCACAGTCATACAGCTGACAAGTGGCAGAGCCGGGATTCGAACCCATGACCTCTGGCTCCCAAGCCTGGACTCTTTCCACTGAACCATGCTTCTTCGCTGGATCCCATTACCAGCACCGCTGCTCCTAGTACTTCTCCCTCCGTGCTGCTTTGTAGGGAAAAATGAGATAACCTGCTTTATTATTTATAACTTTGTGGCTGTGGTGGTAGGCTGCAGTGCCTGTAATTTTGGGGTTGGCAGAGGTAGGGCCCTATGTGAACCCCAGTCTTTGCAAGATATGGAGTGCTTTTGATTAGCCAGGAAAGACTTGTCAGAGGAGTCAGGATTTTAGGAAGAATTTGACAGTGGAGAAGGGTTGGGCCTGGGTGGATTTATGGGAAAGGGAATTCCAGGCCCCAGGGACAACACGTACACGGGGATGGAGGTGGCCTAGGGGAGTGTGAGGTACGGCCAGGAGATGGATGTAGGAGGAGCCAAAAGTGTGAGGAGGAGAGTGGTGGGGGAGAAGTACTCATAACTAGGCGGAGAGGTGGAGGGGTCCTTGAAGCCGATGGTGATAAGGGGTCTGCTGGATGTGGAGGAAACTGGGCAACCATTGAAGGGTTTTGAGGAGGGTTGGGTGTGAGTGATGTTTCAGGGAAGTGGAGGCATCTGAGCAGCGGTGTGGAGTATGGACATATGGAATACGTCTATAAGGTTGACTCCCAAAACCATCTTTGCACCTCCGCAACCTTGCATTTCCTTCTGCCTCTAAATGAATGCCCATCAAAGTCATTATGCCTAAAACTCACCTCCATGTCTTCCTTCCCAAGCTGTTCCTTCACAGAACTCCTTATCGTAGTCGACATGATTACCGTACTCTGTGACCCAGAAGCCCTCAGTATTGACCCCTCACAACTTACACATTTCAACCGACTGAGTCTGTCTTTACTGCCAGTTTCTTCTCCACATTCCTTCATCCACCTCTTCCCCTCCATCCCAGTAGCCACCATCCAGGTTCGAACTCCTGTTACAGCCCAGCTGGACCAAAGCATCAACCTTTTCATTGGTTTCCCTCCCTCCAGCCTCACCCCGCTGTAGTCTAGACTCCATTCTATTGCCCAGATCGTTTTTCTAAAATACCTGCCGTTCAATCAGTGGCAATTGAGTGCTTACTTTGTGTGGAGAATTGTACTAACTGCTTGGGAAAGAAAATCAGGTTGGATCTAGTCCCTGTCCCATGGGGCTTACAGTCTTAATCCTCATTTTACAGATGAAGCAACTGAGGCACCAAGAAGCGAAGTGACTTGCCCAAGGTCACACCGCAAGCACCTGGTGGAGCAGGGATTAAAACCCAGGTCCTTCTGACTCCCAGGTCTATGCTGTATACATTGGGCCATGATGCTTCTCTGTATTTCTCTTTATCACTGTATAAACTTTTGCTTACACACTGTAGCATTTATGCGTAGTTATGCTTTTGATCAGGTTCCACTTATTTTTTTCTTGTCATGCTTGTGCTCTCAACAAGTGTAGCATTTGTGAATGACCTGTATCTGTCAATCCTCCCTGTTAGACTGTAAGTTCCTAGAAGGCGAGGTCTGTGCTTCTTACTCAGTTGTACCTTCTCCAGCACTCGGTACAGTACTCTGTACACAGATGTTAAGTAAGAACTGTTGATTGGTGGTTTGCCCAGAATGGTACTGGGGAGCAATTTAAAGCTGATTTATTAAAAAACCGTTTAAAATAGGGAAGAAATTAATTGCTCTTGTTTTAAGCATAGAAAAATGAATGCATGGTGCCAAAATGAGAATTAAGGTCTACTGTTTTATGGGAGGATTCCCCTTTGACAGTTTCTAGTAGGCAGAAAGAATTCCTATATAACAAAGGTATCCAAATTTCTCCTTTGCTTTTATTACCAAGAAGGTAACTAGTAATGTCTTTATGGAAACTTTAAGGCATTGCCCCAAACCAGACCTTTTTATTAAGTAAATCTCTGAACCAAATTAGACAATAGGTAGAGAAGCAGCATGGCCTAATGGATAGAGCATGGGCCTGGGAGTCAGAAGGTCATGTGTTCTAATCCTGGTTCTACCACTTGTCTGCTGAGTGCCCTTAGGAAAGTCTCTTAACTTCTCTGTGCCTCAGATACCTCATCTGTAAAATCATTGTGAGGTCCTTGCGAAACAGGGACTATGTCCAACCCCATTTGCTTGTATTCACTGCAGTGCTTAGTACAGTGCCTTGCACATATTAAGTACTTAAATACAGTAATAATGATAACTACTTGTTGCCTGAAAAGACACAATAAAAGCAGAATAGAACCTCATGTAACGGTTTTGTCTGGTTAGTTTTTCCTGTGACGTGGTTGACTCATACCTCCTCAGTTCTCAAGTACCTTTCTTAGCCCCATTTCTGGTGCCTAAAAATAGCCTAGGAAATCTGAAAGTTGAGGTGAATTTTGTCAGCAAAACTGAAACAGTTCCATGCCTGACACTGACCAGAACACTAGGCAGGATGGACTATTGGTATGACTCTAATAGTATATCTTTGGTGCTTATTTTTATATAATTAGCATGTTGAACCTACTGTTGTTTGGTTGTTGATTGCTAGAATATCCCACTGACATGTTATCGTATTACCAGGGGCATTTATAATTGTGTGTCGTTTGATGCATTTTCAAAAAAGTTACGATTGCAGGTTGATGCTTGTTATTCTTAATAAGGAAAAGTGATCATTGTTATGCAGCTGTTTTTGTGATATTCTTTAGCTTTTTTGAATCAAGTACAGTTGGTCAGTAAATTGAGAATCTTAAAAAAAAATACCTCTGTCCCTACTTTTGCTGAAAAACCCAGAAGTTTTTCAGTTGTCATATAAACAGCTATAACATTTGTAAGTGGCTTATGTCTGTAGTCCCAACCCGAGACTGAAAATTCTTTGAGGGCCTGGTCTTTTACTCTGGCTTTTACTCTCTTGTATTCGCCCAAGAAAGAAAGGGAGAGAGGAATTTGGCTGTTGATTTACTTTAAATATTTTAACCTCAACTATAAGTTTCAAAAGGAGATAATCCTTCTGCACTTTAATTTTGGACATCCATGCATTTCTCCTTCAAAAAGTCCAATCTCCTATAGACAGAGCAGATACTCATATCAAAACTATGGCAGATGTGGCTTTTAATTGCAGTCCCCTATGGTGATCAGTTTTTCAGATGTTGATACTGATGCAGTCTCTGAAGGTAAGTTAAATCTCTTTTCTTCCTCACTGGTACTTGTCATTGTAGGAAAGTAGGTGTTTGATCTTTTGGCCTAATAGTTTTGTTTGTCTGCAGATTAGGGAGCTTTGAAATAAATGGCTATGTGCAGAACTACAGCTTGTTACCTGCAATTGGTTTTCCCCTGTTTTTGTCAAGACACAGTGTCAGATTTAATTTGCGTCACTCTCCAGTTGCTGGTCTCTTCTGTTTGTGGAGCATGCGTTTTTTCTAGAGTATCATTTCTGCCTGGAGGAGAGTTGACCTTTTGAGGGAAAAATATGTGGATGTCAAAAGTGAAATTGTGGAACAACTAATACCTTTTGGAACTCATTTAGATTTGAGGTTAAACTTTTTTAAATCAACTGTTGGTAGGCAAAATCCTTTCTTTCCCCTGAATATTTTTAAGTGAGTGAGAACAGCGCCAACTCTGTGATTCACTTTTCTTGTTTCTCTTTCAACCAGAAGTTTTGTTTTGCTTAGAGAATGTGGAAATTTCTTCTGGGTTTTTCAGTTCATTAACTATTTCCTTCTTTTCTCTCTCTCTCTCTCGTTCCCTTTCTCCATAGGCTCCTAACCGTCAACTCATGACATATTGGTTGCAAGAACTCCAGCAAAAAAGATGGGAATATTGCAACAGTCTTGATGGAGTGAAGCGGGACAACAGAACCTCTCCCACCCCCAGTGACTTCTCCAAAGGTCTCGTAGCCAAAGACAACACGGGTAAGATTAAAAGTTGAGGAAACAGCGTAAGGGAATGTGGGTGAAGACTTGGGGCAATCACATTTAACATGCAGAATTTAGCACTGCAGTTCAGCAGAGAGCTGACCATATGTGTTTACAATTTCACTGTGCCACAGGTGGGCCGAAATGGCAGGTGGATAACCATGGAGGTTTTGACTCTGGCGTTCTAGAACTTCCTTGGCGCTCCCACCTTTTGGAGGAGCATGACCTAGAGCCTGAACCAGTCAATCAGTCATATTTATTGAGTGCTTACCATGTGCAGAGCACCATACTAAGCCCTTGGGAGAGTACAGTACAACAGAGTTGGTAGGCATGTACCTTGCCCACAGTGAGCTTACATCTAGAACGGGGAGACTGACTTTAAATCCTTTATAGGTCTGTACATAAGTACTGTGGGAGCTGAGGGTGGGGTGAATATACCAAGCGCCCAAAGGGTACAGATCCAGTATCGATCAGTCTGGATCTGAGGACCAAGAGATGATTTCGGTGGATCCGGGTGGGTCTTGGTTCTCTAGACGGTAGGCTCGTTGCTGGTAGGGAACATGTCTACCAACCCTGTTGTATTGACTCTACCCAGGGCTTAGTACAGTGCTTTGTATGAAGTAAGTGCTCAAACCATCAGTGGTATTTGAGTGCTTATTATGTGCATTATACTGTTTGAAGCACTTGGGAGAGTACAGTACAACAGAATTAGAGGAAACGTTCCTTGCACTTAGTGAGGTTGCCATTGAATGATTGCCGGGGATCCTGGTGGAGCAGCTCTTGATTTATGGGGTGACCTACTCCCATAGGGCTGACACCAGTCAAAGGCTCTCTGGGGACTTTTCTTTCAGTGGTATTTAAGTGCTATGTGCCAGGCACCATACTAAGTGCTGGGTTAAGATACAAGCTAATCAGGTTGGCACAGTCCGTGTCCCACATAGGCTCACAGTCTTAATCCCCATTTTTCAGATGAGGTAACTGCATCATAGAGAATTGAAGGGACTTGTCCCAGGTCACACAGCAGACAAGTGGTGGATCTGGGATTAGAACCCAGGTCCTCTGACTCCCAGCCCCGTATGCTTTCCATTAGACCAAGCTCCTTCCGTGTGTGGGACTTGGGATGGGTTGGGATGGGTCCTGACCTTTGGATTAATTACAGTTTAAATGCTGGAAAAATTTGACCTCTTTGGCCTCTTTTCCCTGCCTCTACTGTCTCTCCCTTTCCCCATCCCTATCTTCCTCCAAGCTCTGGGAGTAAAGAGAAGCTAAATATTGTTCGGTTGTTTAAGCTGTTTAACTTTAGCAAATTTCTGAATTTTCACCCCTATTCCTGCTTTGCAATAGAAAAATCGTTTTGTTCAAAATATTTCATGTTGTAAAACTGGTTATTAGAGTATTATCAGTGCACCTGTCTTTTATAGTAGTATTCAGTTTAATTTTTTTCTAACAGAATGGTGTTTTGTACTATTTTATTGGACAAATTGGATTTGGAGAAAATGCTGTTTTTGATCATTGTGCATCACTATACTGTGAAAGCAAAGAGATTATATTTTTCACATCTCTGGTTTGTCAAATGTTAGATTTTAATTAGTCCTAAATTTATACTTTTGAAATGCTGGAATCTGTACCTAGATAATGCAGCACATTACTCTTGATATGTACTCATCAACAGAACGGACCAATTTCCCTTAAAAAAAAAAAATGCAGTCTGTGTAATTATTAAAACAGTGCAGCTTCCAAGGAGAAAATGTGATTTAAAATGTAGAAAAAGAGAACCCATTGGTTTAAAAATGTATGCACTTAAATGCTCGTTTTTCATTTTCAAAGTATTTTGTAGCAAAAAGTAGGGATTGCCTTATCAGTCCAGAACAGACTTAAAAGAAAGCCACCTTTATTGCCATTCTTTTAATGAAATATTCATGGTGCAGAAGACGTGGGCATGAAAAAAAAAATTGAATGAAACTTCTTATATAAATCTTGTAATGAGGCCTTTGTCCCTCGTGAAAGTAAAGCAAATAATTTGTTCCTTCTTGCCCTTAGAGATTTCTCCTTTTTGGAGCTTAGTGCCAAGTTGCCAGATATTTTGTTTTTTGGCGGCCTTGCTTTGTTAAAATCTCCATTATTTAAAATCCCATA
This sequence comes from Ornithorhynchus anatinus, assembly GCF_004115215.2. Classification (NCBI taxonomy): domain Eukaryota; kingdom Metazoa; phylum Chordata; class Mammalia; order Monotremata; family Ornithorhynchidae; genus Ornithorhynchus; species Ornithorhynchus anatinus. The sequence goes on along the minus strand of NC_041732.1, from coordinate 10,303,584 downwards.
AACACTGGTTTTTACAGAGAAATGAGCCCTCTGGTTGGCAAGCGCGTCATCCCTGGCCTTCTTGATGTGGTTTTCTTCTTGTCTACAGTTGCCGTAAGGTTGTTGGTCAGAATGCCACCTAGGTAACAGTCTTTGGTGACTAAGGGTAGCGCATGAATTGTTGGTTGTGTTTGTGGCTTCCTTGGTGCAGGCTGCTACCTGAGCTTGGCTTCCTTTGGACTTACTGTCAGCCCATAACCCCCTGGCTGATGGTAACCAACGGGTTTACGATCATTCGCGTGTCTGCTAATAATAATAATAATAATAATGTTGGTATTTGTTAAGCGCTCACTATGTGCAGAGCACTGTTCTAAGCGCTGGGGTAGACACAGGGGAATCAGGTTGTCCCATGTGGGCTCACAGTCTTCATCCCCCTTTTACAGATGAGGTAACTGAGGCACAGAGAAGTGAAGTGACTTGCCCACAGTCACACAGCTGACGAGTGGCAGAGCCGGGATTCAAACCCATGACCTCTGACTCCAAAGCCCTCACTCTTTCCACTGAGCCACGCTGCTTCTCGTGGTCTGCTCAGGTCGGTCTTTCTAGGGCTCAATGCTCTGTGTACGGTTATTCTCAAATGACCTAAGAAGCAGCTCAGTGAATAGAGCTCAGGCCTGGGGGTCAGAAGGATCTGGGTTCTAATTCCGCCTCTGCCACTTGTCTGCTGTGTGACCTTGGGCAAGTCACTTCACATGTCTGGGCCTCAGTTCCCTCATCTGGAAAATGGGGATTGAGAAGGTGAGCCTCACATGGGACAGGAACTGTGCCCAACCTAATTTACACATGTCCACCCCAGTGCTTAGTAGACTGCCCGGCACACGGTAAATGCTTAACAACTACCACAGTTATTATCGTTATTTGTAAGCGCTCAATCAATGCGATTGAATGAACAATGCACTGGAAATAACCATAAGAGCAAAGATACAGACACACCTGGTTATGACAAAAATAAGTCAGGCCGAAAGGAGTAAGTGGGCTAAATCTGTGCTCGGGGTGGCTGAGGAGTTGACCTGAACCTCTGATTTGCAGGAGGGAGGTGGATTACATGATGGCAGCCCTTCTTCGAGAGTGAGAAGATGGTCTTCATCTATTTCTAGCTTTTACCCACCATCCCTGTCTCTCACACACTCTCTATATCATCTTGTCTAGTGTATTAGAATATTTTAATGGGGAGGGGAGCAAAATTAAAGAGCCTTTTCCAAAATGACATACTGAATGAACGTCAAAGCTCATAGACCCTGGCCTTCATTAGATGGTGAGATCCTTTTAGAGAGGGAATGGGTTTATGCTGCTTACTGAGCTACTTAAGGTGGACTTTGATTTACATTTAGAAAGCTTCACCCCTCTGCAGGAGCTATATAAAGGCTAAGATCTGACCATAACCTCCTCACCTGCCTTCTTTCCCACACACCTTGTCCCCACAAATCTGAGCTGTCCCCCACAGAGGGCTCCAACCTTTTGACCCCCAACCAATTTTCTCAAGTCATCGTGTCTCCATACCCAGACTCCCTTGCCTTGATGACCAAATTGACCCGCTCAACACCACTCCCTCTACTGAACTCAACTCACTCGCTCCCCTATCCCTTTGTCGATCTCGTACCTCTAACCCACAGCCCCGGATCACCTCCACAGTCCGCCTCCTTCGCTCTTGTGCAAAAGCCGCAGAGCACTGCTGGCGGAAATCTAGATATCAGGCTGACCTCATCCACTTCAAGTTTATCCTTGAGTGTTTTAACTCTGCCCTCTCCTCTGCCAGGCAAAATTATTTCTCCATCCTTATTGACACCCATGCCCATTGCCCTGGCCAGTTGTTCCAGACGTTAAACACTCTCCTCAAACCCCCTCTCCCCCTGCTTTCCCCATCCATTGCCCCTAATGACCTGGCCACCAACTTTATTGAGAAAATTGGTTCTATCAGGTGTGATCTCCCTAAAATCTCCCCTCCCCACCCCTCCTCACTCCTGCCCCTTCTTCAGCTCTCCCATCTTTCCCAGCAGTCTCTCTAAGGCTATCTCCTGCCTTATCTCAAAATCCACCCACTCCACCTGCACATCCAACCCTTATTCCTTAGCACCTTATCAAAATACTTGCCCTCTTCCTTTTTCCCTCCCTGACTGCCATCTTCAGCTGTTCTTCAATGGCTTCATCCCCCCCACCACTTTCAAACATGCACGTTTCCCCTGTCCTAAAAAAGCCCCTCCCTTGACCCCACGGCTCCCTCCAGTTATTGCCCCATCTCCCTTCTACCATTCCTCTCCAGACTCCTTGAGCTAGTTGTCTACACCTGCTGTCTCCAGTTCCCCTCCTCCAATTCTCTCCTTGACCCCCTCCAATCTGGCTTCCATCCCCTTCATGCCACAGAACCCACAGAACCCGTCCTCTCCAAGATCACTAATGATCGCCTTCTAGCCGAATCCAACGGCCTCTACTCCATCGTAATCCTCTTTGAGCTCTCAGCTACCTCTGACACTGTCGATCACCCCTTTCTCTTGGAAACAACATCCTAACTCGGCTTCACTTACACTGTCCTCTCCTGTTTCTCCTCCTGTCTCTCTGGCCACTCATTCTCCATCTCTTTTATGGGCTTCTCCTCTGCCTCCTACTCACTAACTGTGAGTGTCCTTTAAGGTTCAGTTCTGGGACCTCTTCGATTCTCCATCAGCACCCACTCCCTTGGAGAACTCATTCTCTCCCATGGCTTAAACTACCGCCTCTCTGCAGAAGATATCTAAATCTACATCTCCAGGCCCGATCTCTCTCCCTCTCTGAAGTCACACATTTCCTCCTGCCTTCAAAACATCTCTACTTGGAAGCCCTCCCATGACCTCAAATTTAACGTGTGTAAAACAGAACTCCTAATCTTCCCACCCAAACCCGCCCCCCCCATCTCGAATTTCCCATCATTATAGATTGCACCACCGTCCTTCCTGTCTTACAAGCCCCTAACCTTAGCATTATCCATGACTTCTCTCTCTCATTAGTCCACCTAATCGAATCATTAGTCGATTCCACCTTCACCAAATCACTAAAATCTGCCCTTCCTCTTCATCCAAATGCTCTCATGCCCGACAGACAGTTATTATCCCCCACTTTGAAGCCTTATTGAAGGCACATCTCCTCCAAGAGGTCTTCCCTGACTAAGCCCGTTTTTTTCTTCCACTCCTTTTCTGTGTCACCACCCTGACTTGCTCCCTTTATTCATCTTCCCTCTCACCCCCACAGTACTTAAATACATATCTGTAATTTATTTATATTAATGTCTGTTTTCCCTTCTAGACTGTAAGCTCATTGTGGGCAGGGAATGTATCTATTACATTGTTGTGCTCTCCCAAGCACTTAGTACAGTCCGCTGTATACAGTAAATGTGCAGTAAATACGACTGACTGACTAGGAAGAGAAAGCATCCATATTTATGGATTTATCTTGCGTGAATAGTATCCAAAACAATCCATCAAAAGTATTAACATCCCTTTTGCAAATGTCATCCTGGTTTTGGGAGGGGAAGCATTATTAATACTGGTATGCTGTGCTGGCTAGCAACTCGGGCTGTAGACAAAGTGGAGAGCTTGAAGCTCTTTTAAAATATTTTGTATTCAAATTCCTTCTGGGAGGCTGTTCCGAGTGTTTTGCTTTTTAACCTACAACTGTCTTCTACCGATTATCTCCTTCTGCTAAGAAGATGCTGAAGATCTCATGAGCTTGTTTTCCAAAATACAGTATCATATCAAGGCGCCGAAATACAGTGAAAAATTTGGCAGTAAAGGATACAGTGCCATTGAACTTCAGGGGAACCCAGCAACCAAATTCTGAGACTTAATTAGTGGGTTGCAGGTAGAAAGGTGTGACACTGTTCGAAAGAGACCTCTAGAGGATTATGAGACTTAACTAAAAAAAAAACAGTCAGGTTACACATAAACAGCTGAAGCTAAAAGCTATGTAAGCATGGGTCAACCCTACAAGGTGAATTTTTGCTGCATTCAAAAATTCAGCTTTAATTTTTGCAAGCAATTAAATGACTAAAGGAATCATTTTTATGGCTTTAGGTGAAGGTACATGGAATATTTGAGGGGATAGCTAGGTAGTTCTTTATATTATAACTTCATTATTGGTACTTTAATATTTGGCCTTTTTGAAAGAAAAAAGTTTATAAGCAAGGCAGATTCCAGATGAAATAGGGGAAGCAGTAGGATAAGCCAAAGATAACTAAGCATTTCAAAACAAGCTGATGTACTGGGTGGCTTTTCTTGTACTGTAAAGTAGTAATTTGATATTTAAGAGGAAATGAAAGCATTTTATTTTGGATAACACTGGTGAGTAATGTATTTTGTTTGGCTTCTCTAAGCTCACCTTTGGGCGTCTGTTAGAGTAGCCCTTCAAAATTCTTGATACATGATGTGAAACAAAAGGAATTGCTGATGTAAGATATTTTCTGGCCCAAGGAGTAAGCTGCCAGTATGCTTATGTATCGGTAACAATTTGTAAATAGATTTTTTGCCAAGAATTACCTAGGTACTTTAATATTCAGCAACCATTCCAACATTTTCTGCTTCCTCCCCTCCCCTCCCATCTTTCACCATTTATTAGTAATCTAAAATTCCTTTGAAAGGAAAACCACAACTTGTAGAAACAGTTTGAAGGCATAGTCCTCCAGTTCTATCTTTAGTTTTTATTAAAATAATTATTGTTCCTTCAAGGTTTCTAGTTAATTTTGTTTACACTTATGGTGCTCACAGAAAAGCATAACTCATTCCGGGAGTCATTTTGCTAGGAGCAGAAGGGTTCTGAAAATTCATGCTAGTGAGGTTGTCCAAGGTCACACAGCAGACAAGTGGTGAAGCTCGGTCTAAAACCCAGGTCCTTCTGACTTCCAGGCCTGTGCTCTCTCCACTAGTTATACTGCTTCCCTAAAAAGTATTTAGGGAGTCCTTTTCCCTCTCTCCCCGCCCTGCAACCAACCAGAATCATAATTATGATATCCTTAAATTGCAATTCCAAGTGAAAGTGTTGGGCCTAAGCTCATTGTCCTCAGGGAATGTGTCTGCCGACTGTGTTATATTGTTCTCTCGTACGGTGCTCTGCACACAGTAAGCACTCAATAAATACAGTAGATTGACCTACTAACATTTGTTTTTCCTTCCTTTCAGATTTAATCTTCCCACATCTCAATGCCTCGGCTGAGAAAGCCAGAAACGTCCTAGCTGTGGAAACTGTACCTGGAGAACTAGTGGGAGAGCAAGCAGCAAATCAGCCAGCCCCAGTCCATGCAAGCATCCATAATTTCTCCCTGAAACAGTGGGGTACTGAGTTAAAGTGAGCTTTTTTTTGTTTGTTTTTAATTTCCAAACAATGCAGGAGTGAAAGGTGCATTATTACAATCAGTGTTCATTTTAGCAGACACCATAAAAATCCCATTTTGTTTTTAGGAATGTTACATTAAATGTCATTGCTGGGTCAGATCAGTGATCCATTTATCCCAGTATGGTAAAGTCGCATTCATTCAACCGTATTTATTGAGCGCTTACTGTGTGCAGAGCACTGTACTATGTGCTTGGGAGAGTACAATATAACAATAAACAGACACATTCCCTCTCCGCAACCAGTTTACAGGCTAGAGGAAGACCTTAGTTTCTTCATGCTATGAATTGTCCTTGAGAGTCTCCCAGGGGAGATTTGTTCAGTCATTTTTGCGTTTTAGGAAAGCTCTGCGCCACAAGGCAGGGGGATTTTCAAGGATGGAGGGTATTTGAAATCACTGCCTTTTGGAGAATGTGAGTCTGGGGCTGACTTTAGGCAGATACTTTGGTCAGGAGGGTTGTTAGCACTAGCCAGGCAGAAGCTGTGGTGGTGTGCCTGCCTCCACTTCCCTACATCCAGTTCTCACCTTTGACTCCTCCTAATTTGGCTTCTGCCCCCTTCACTCCACTGAAACTGCCCCTCAGAGGCCCCCAGTGTTCTTCTTCTTGGCAAATCAAACGGCCTCTAGTCCATCCTAACCCTCCGTGACCTTTCAGTTGCCTTCGACTCTACGGACCACCCCCTTCTCCTAGAAATACCATCCAGCCTCAGCTTCGCTGACATCGTCCTCCCCTGGTTCGCCTCCTATCTCTCTGGCTGCTCATTCTCAGTTTATTTCGTGGGCTCTTACTCCATCTTCCATTTTGTAACTGTTAGAGTTCCTCAAGGCTTAATCCTGGGTCCCCTTTTATTCTCCATCAACACCCACTCCTTTGGAGAATTCACTGGCTCCTATGGCTTCAACTATCATCTCTATGAGGATGATTCCCAAATCCAAATCTCCAGCCCTGATATCTCTCCCTCTCTGCAGCTTCACATTTCCTCCTACCGTCAGGAAGGGCATCTCTACTCAGATGAACTGCTGTCGCCTCAAATTAAACGTGTCCAAAGCAGAGCTCCTCATCTTCCCACCAAACCCTTGTCCTTTCCTTGTCCCAGACTTTCCCATCACTTTAGACAGCACCGTCATCCTCCCTAACTTTTAAAAGCCTGTAACCTTGGCATTATCCTCCACTCATCTCTCATTCAACCACATATTCAGTCTGTCATCAAATCCTGTCAATTCTACTTTCAGACCATTGCTAAATTCTGCCCTTTCCTCTCTAGCCAAACTGGTGCTACTTTGATCCAAGCACTTTTCCTATCCCGCCTTGACTATTGCCCTCTGCCTTTTCCCACTCCAGTCTACTTGATTCTGCTGCCCAGATTATTTTTCTACAAAAATGTTCAGGCCAGGTTTCTCCACCCCTCAAGAACCTCCAGTGGTTTCCCATTCATCTCCACATCAAACAGAAACTCCTTACCATTGGCTTTAAAGCACACAGTTACACCTTGTCCTCTCCAATCTTTAGTATCTACACTAGAAGCAGCATGGTGTAGTGGATAGAGCACAGGCCTGAGAATCAGAAGGTCATGGGTTGTAATCCCAGCTCCCCACTTGTCTGTGTGACCTTGGGCAAGTCACTTCACTTAACTGTGCCTCAGTTACCTCATCTGTAAAATGGGGATTGAGACTGTGAGCCCCACGTAGGACAGGGACTGTGTCCAACCCGATTTGCTTGTATTCACCATATATTCTCGCCCTATATTCTCCCAAAACTACTTTATTCTGTTTCACCATTCCCTTTAGAGTGATGCTTTTATCTAGCTTCATGAAGGAAGCCAAAATTACAAAATGATTTTTCAAACCATAAATCACAAATTTCAGCATTTAGTTTTATAAATGCCTGGCACGTAGTAAGTGCTTAACAAGTACTACTAAAAGAAAAAGTAGCTTGACATTTATAAAACTAAATGCTGAAATTAGTTATTTATGGTTGGAAAAATCGTTTTGTAATTTTGGCTTCCTTATTGAAACCTATCCATACGCTGTTCATGTAAGGTGTTTTCTTCCTTTTTGTAACGTATTTTACTTTCCCAAACACTTAGTACAGTACCCTGCAAGTAGTAAGCACTCAGTAAATAATATTGGTTGATTGACTGGTTCCTGTGATTGACTTTTATGCCCATAAGATATTTTCAGCCAATTAGATGAAAGGTGAGATACATATTTGTCAGCTGAAGAAAATTTCCCAATGCATAGCTTTATCTTTCTCCTTGGGCAGTAGCCAAAGGCTGCATCACATGGCTCTGCTCCCCCCCTTACACTCGATTGGCTTTGTGAATCAATCAATCATGTTTATTAAGCACTTACTGTGTGCAGAGCACTGTACTAGGTGTTTGGGAGAGTACAGTACAACAGAGTTGGTCAGTGGGTGACACAACAGCTTTTTGTTTAACGTTGTTCTTGGCTTGTGAGAATTACCAGTAATGCCTATAAATGTACGTCTGAAATCACGGGGAACGTTTTATTTGTTAAAAGGGATTTTATAGCTTCTGCTCTGTGTATCTTTCACTTCTCTTTCTATTTGCCCAGGCGTGCCTGGTGGGTGGGTGTTCGTTTCTGTATACTCTTTTAAACTCCTAAATACAACAGCGGTTTATGACTACTCTTTTTAAATAAAGTGCCCAGTTCAGAGAGATTGCAGGGAGTTAAGCAATATTCTGAGAATATTTCCAGACCCAGATCCTGAAGTTTGGTGATTGGACAAGCAATTCTTAGATTTTTTTAAATTTAAATTTAATAAAACTAGATGCAAAAGTTGGTTGAAGGTTTTTCAGGACTCTAATTTTAAAGAAAAGGCACTCATTCACTTTCATGCCTAATTTACTAATTTAAGCCCTTGGGTTAGTATAGAAACAGTCACTAGAGTACCAATTTTTTTTATAGTATTTACTATGAGCCAGGCACTGAAAAATAATAATAATAATAATGATAATGATGGCATTTGTTAAGCGCTTACTCTGCGCAAAGCACTGTTCTAAGTGCTGGGGAGGATACAAGGTGATCAGTTTGTCCCACATGGGGCTCACAGTCTTCATCCCCATTTTACAGATGAGGTAACAGGCACAGAGAGGTTAAGTGACTTGCCCAAAGTTACACAGCTGACAAGTGGCGAAGCTGGAATTTGAACCCATGATCTCTGACTGCCGAACCCGTGCTCTTTCCACTGAGCCATGCTGCTTCTCTAAGGACTAAGAACTCAGGACTGGGGTAGATTCAAGATAATCAGGTTGGACAAAAATCCATGTCCCATGGGGAACTCGCAGTCTTAATCCCCATTACACTGGTGAGGTAACTGAGGCACAGAGAAGTGAATAATAATTATGGTATTTGTTAAGAGCTTACTATGTGCCAGGCACTGTACTAAACTCTGAGGTAGATAAGAGCCAATGATATCGGACACAGTCGCTGTCCCATATGGGGCTCACATTCTCAGTCTCCATTTTACAGATGAGGTAACTGAGCCCCAGAGAAGTGAAATGACTTGCTCAAGGTCACACAGCTGACAAGTGGCGGAGCGGAGATTAGAACCCATGACCTTCTGACTCCCAGGCCCGTGCTTCATCCACTTTGCCGTGCTGCTTCTCGCTATTTTTGCTGTTTTACTCTTCATCAGTGAAGGGCTATAGGGCCTTAAGCTTCTCCACCAATAAGTGGAGTTTGCTGCCTCCACCCTAAAAGGCAAAGATGAGTTATTGCTTCTGAATAGCTTCTCAAACTTCAGGTCCTCCAAAACTCCTCTGCTTCTTGTACCACCTCTAGATTGCTTGGCTTGTCAAGATGATTTTTGAAGGTAAAGTTATTATTATTGTAGTAAGTGCTCACTATAATGATAATAATAATGTTGGCATTTGTTAAGCGCTTACTATGTGCAGAGCACTGTTCCAAGTGCTGGGGTAGATACAGGGTAATCAGGTTGTCCCACATGAGTCTCATAGTCTTAATCCCCATTTTACAGGTGAGGGAACTGAGGCACAGAGAAGTTAAATGATTTGCCCAGAGTCACACACCTGACAAGTGGCAGAGCTGGGATTCGAACCCTTGACCTCTATGTGCCAAGCACTGTGCGAACCACTGGGGGAGTAGTAAGAAGATTTTTCAGGTTGCCATGTTCAGGCAAAAGCTGAAATTAGTAGACACTCCCCGGCCCCCCCAACCCAGCTCCTCACCTCTGGTTTTTTTTATTGTGGTTTTCAGGGAATAAAAGGAGAAGGCATCACATCATTAGCCTCAGGAAGGTTAGCTCCTCTGATTCTTTGGATCTTGTTGATCTTGTAGCTGAATCTCTTTTCTGTTAGCGTCTTGGTATTTTTCGGCCCTCAATGGAGCTTTTTCATCAGGGTGTCCTAACCGCCCACGCCATCATGTGCAAAAAATCCCCAAATCCCTCAAATGTCAGAAGTCATTGATATCATTTATTCCATTACAAATTGGGCCAGCAGTAAGAATGACGATGACTTCATTCGCAACTGGATGAAATCTGTGGTAAAGTCAAATTTGAAAAATGGGAAGCCCCAGCTGTGCTAAGAGCCAGATTAGGATTTGGGAGAACCTAGGTAGGAGAGACCTAGCTGCAGAGGTTGGGGTGAAACGGGGTTCCGGAGGGATGGTGGGAGAGCTGTGGGTCCCTGGCAATTGCCTACTGATTATTCCGGACCTGCCTTATCTGAGATTCATTATTAAGGGTTTTCTTCTGCGAATGTTGAAAAGTTCCACACTGAGTATTTTTTCCTGTTTCAGCTTCTGGCTGCCTCAAGGAGTTTAAATTGATCAGTTAGTGACACAGTCCTCTTACCTCCTTGAGGGTAGGGACCTTGCCTTTTTCTTCTTATGTAGTCTTCTCCCCCTACACCAACAGTGATCAGTCAGTCAGTGGGATATATTGAGCGATCATTGTGTGCGGAGCACCGTACTAAGCACTGGGGAGAGAACGGTTTTACAGAGTTGGTAGACATGCCGCCTGTCCACAGCAAGCTTACAGCCTAGAGGGAGAGCGGGCATTAATAGAAATAAAAGACTGGAAGGCTGCTCTGCCAGCAGTTTGAGAAGCAGCGTGGCTCAGTGGAAAGAGCCCGGGCTTGGGAGTCGGAGGTCATGGGTTCTAATCCCGGCTCTGCCGCTTGTCTGCTGTGTGACCCTGGGCAAATCACTTGACTTCTTGGTGCCTCAGTTACCTCATCTGTAAAATGGGGATGAAGACCGTGAGCCCCATGTAGGGCAACCTGATTACCCTGTATCTACCCCGCGCTTAAAACAGTGCTCGGCTCAGAGTAAGCGCTTAACAAATACCAATATTATTATTATTACATGAGTAAGTCCTGCAGTAAGAGCAGTGTCAAGCCCGCCGGCCCAAAGCAAATAGAACCTACCTCAGGAATTTTCCCAGCTTCCCTGGAGCAACGGTCAGTAAGGAATGAAAACAGATTAGCCATTGTCTCTGTTGTTAATAATTAAAATGATAATCATATGGTACTTGTTAAGCGCTTACTATGTGCCAAGCACTGTCCTGAGCATTGGGGTACTAGTTACAAGTTAATCAGGCTGGACACAGTCCCTGTCCCACATTGGGCTCGCACTCGTAATCCCTCATCTGCAAAATGGGGATTCAACACCTGTTCTCCCTCTTAGAATGTGAGCCCCATGTGCCACCTGATTATCTTTTATCTCCCCTAGTGCTTAGAATAGTGGTAAACACTGAACAAATACCATTTGGAAAAAAAAAAAATCAAGTACTGTTTTGACTTGCATATCTGACCACACATTTCTGAGCTCTGCATGTAAGTAATGTTCGGTTAATACCGTCGATTATGAAGATGATGATTTGTCCTGAAGCAACTCATTAACATTACAAGGAAGCCGACTTCAGCCATATGTAAAATTGTGTGATCCGTTGGGCCACAAAACTTCCTTTTCCTGCCTGTATGCCATGAATCACTTCTACAGAAACAGAAATCTGACAGAAGTAAAATACAGACCCCAGAACCCTAGTGCTTGAAAGTTAATTTAGTGTCAGTGAGTTCTCGACCAGGCAAATATTTGAAAATCAGCGTGGCATAGTGAATAGAGTCAGAGGTTATGGGTTATACTTCCCAAGTATAGTGCTCTGCACAAAGTAAGTGCTCAATAAATACAATTGAATGAATGAATTCCGACTCCTCCAGTTGTCTGCTTCCTTGGGCATGTCACTTCACTTCTCTGGGCCTCAGTTACCTAATCTGTAAAATGGGGATTGAGACTGTGAGCCCCACCATCAACAGGTACTGTGTCCAACCTAATTTGCTTGAATCCACCCCAGTGCTTAGAACAGTGCCTGGCACATAGCGCTTAACAAGTACAATAATAATAATAATAATTTTGTTACCTTTCCTCCACTTGGTAGTCTTTCAACCCTTTGGATTCCAGATGATGGTTTGGTGGATCTCGCTGGAAAGGAACTTTTAAAATGAATGGTTCTGGCCATCGTGGTAGGCATAAGAGATTTCTGATTTTATGGGAATGCTAATGGGTTCCTAATGATGCTTCTTGTGGGCAGGGAACGTGCCTGCCAACTCTGTTGCATAGTACTTTCCCATACGCACACTACAGTGCTCTGCATACAGTAAGCACTCAATAGATACCATTGATGATGCGGAGAATTATTTTTTTTGTTGCTTTTTATCGATTTTTGGGTGGAGTGATATTGCTGCAGTAGCTTTGGTGAATGGAGTTTTCTAAGCAATCTGAAACTTCCCTGCTCAGTAAATTCATATGACTGTAGACTCATAAGACATTTGATCGCTGTTTTTGTAACGCTTCTCTGAACCTTTGGAATCCAAGCATAGCAGTGCAGTTTATTAGTGTATGTTTTTGAAGGGAAATATAAAGGTTTATCTGTGAGCCTTTAGGTAGAATGCTTCCTTAAGGCATCACTGTAATCATCAAAGATTATTTGGTTTTAGCAAGCATATTCATTTCACCAATGTGGAAAAAATAATGGTAGACTTCAGGGTGGAAAGGTATTAGCTGTGCTGCATTTCAGCTGGCAGGCATCCTGATGTGACACTAGATGTCAGCTTTGAAAATGAACTTAAACAATTGATGTTAATGCTGAGCGGTTTTTCCTTCTTGCTCAAACTCTGTGGTGCTGCTAGTGTGGCTGTGTTGAAGATTTCTGTACTGTAATAACCTTAGAATTACACAATCACATGATCTGGTTTCATATTGAAAAGTCTAAGGCAACAATTTTTAACTCTGTAGGGCCTCAGAGAAAATACAAGGTTATTTAAAGTCATTTCCTATTTTTCTACAACCAGAGGCATAGCAGGAACTCACCCACCCTTCTCATTTGAAGTGAATCCCATCCATTCAGTCGATCAGTGGTACTTAGCACTTACTGTGTTGAGAGCACTGTACTAAGTGCTTGGGAGACTATAATTCTGGTAAGCAGAATTTCTGCCTGCAAGGAGTTTTATGTCTAAGTGGGAATTTAGACATTTAAATAGATTACAGATTGGAGAAAGGGCAGAGTATACGATAAATACGTAACTGGAGTGAGTTTGAAAGTGCTTGAAGAGTACACACCCAAGTACTTAGGCGACACACAAAGGATGATGCCTAAACTAGGAAAATGTGTTGGTCAAGGAAGACCTCTTGGAGGAGGAATGATTTTAGTAGGGCTTTGATAGTGGGGAGAGTGGCGGTCTATCAGATATGGAAAGGGAGGGAGTCCCAAGCCAAAAGGGAGGATGTGGGCAAGGGATCAGGAGTGAGAGACATGAGATTGAGGTACAGTAAGGAGTTTGGTGTTAGAGGAGCAAAAGTGTGCTGCCTGAGTTGTAGTAGGAGGTTAGTGAGATGATCTCAGATGGGGAGCCTCAATTTGAGTGCCTTAAAGCCAAGGCTGAGGAGTTTTTGTTCAGTGAAGAGGTGCATGGGCAACCACTGGAGCATTTTAAGGGATAGGGAGACATGAACTGAAGCTTTTTTGGAGAAATGACCTGGGCGGCAGACTGAAGTATGGACTGAAGAGAGGGGGGAGGCAGGGAGGTCAGCGAGGAGGCCATCGGGTCTAGTGGTCAGGGCGGGCTATGATAAGTGCTAGGTTCAGAATGATAGCCACTGGGATCCAGCCTCACAGTTCCTGTTGCAAGCATCGCTACAGTTCCCAGAGGTCCAGCTGTGGTGCGGAAAGAAAGAGCGAGCTGAGGGAAGTGTATTTTGTGGGGAAGGTGGGAGGACAGAAGTGTGAAAACCATAGAAGCAGTTAGCTTTTCACTTCTGTGGTATTCTTCACTCACCTACCTCCTACAGTCCCTCTCTCACTTCACTATCCGGTAAAATTAGGGTTATTCTTTGTATGTTTAAAAAAGATATTCGAAGTGGAACAAAATTCCCTTATTTCAGTTCTCCGAAGTGTTCAGCATTCAGATAATATTTGCCTTCAAGGAGCAGACTTTAGCTGTTTTGCATCCCGTTGGCCATAAAGATTGCTTCTCATTCTGTGCGTCCTTACTTTGGTTGAAATTTTTCTCATGTTGTAGCAGTTAAATCAGATTATCTCCTCAAAATCAGCCAAGCAGTTTTCACAGTGTCAGGTCATGGGGCAGGGCATTGAGGAAGCCGAGTAAGGAAATGGCCTATTCTGCCATAGAACATTTAAATATGCTGGGGTCCTGGGACCTTGTTAGCCACGATTGCCCTTGCATTTAGCTCTTCCTATCTACTCTGTTACAAGCACAGTAAAAAAGGGAATGGTTCCATTCCTTTTAAATGTGTTCTGTATTTTTCTCTTTAGTGCCCAAGTGGCATAATGCAACTGGACGAGAGCTGGTGAGGTTATAATCAGGGCTGTAAATCAAAATTGACTTCTAAAGAAAGGGAGGGTGGGACCAAATGTGGGTGAAGCCAGGTTCTAGTCATTTAAACAGCCTGGCCACTCTACTAAGATATATTAATAATAATTGTGGTATTTGTTAAGCGCTTACTATGTCCCAGGCACTGTGCTAAGCACTGGGCTGGATACAAGCAAATTGGATTGGACACAGTCTCTGTCCCAGGTGGGGCTCATTTTACAGATGAGGTAACTGAGGCACACAGCAGACAGTGTACACTGGGGCAGGTGGGTGTGAGATGTGAGTGGGGTGACTTCCATTGAATGTTTTTAAATCTGAAGTAGAACTAGTCAGGATCAGGATGAGCCTTCAAATTTCAAATGTTCCTTTCAAGCCAAACTTTTCCCCACCCTTCCACCTCTCCCATGCCTCGGAACTGAAGTCAAGAATTGAATGATCTTGTTTTTCTTCTCTCAATGTTTAAAATAATGTTCTGGCTTCAAAACCAAATCTGGAAATGGAAGTTTTAGCTTAGAAAGTCAGAGAAACTTCAGAAGTGAAGTTTTTGAAGGTACTTTTGTAACCACAAATATAAGAATCATATTGCCACTAGAAATTGTACATTTTACTGGTCCAAAGAAAGGTATCCCAACTGCCAGTGTACGCTCAAGAGGTGGCCCAGCTGTTCACACACCAGCCTTGCATTTGTTCTTCGGGGCTTCTCATGCCTCTACAGTTGCTCATTCCACTGGTTACAGGCAGCCCCCTCCTTCACCATCTCCTAACCTCCCCACATGCTCTTTGGATGGCAGGAGCAGCCAGGGTGCCCGCCTGACAGCAATGGGCCCTTAATTCAGCAGGGCAAACTCCGTGAAACTGTGCGAGTAGCGGCTAGTAGTGTTCGGGACTTTGGGCTCATTCTATCGTTAGAGAAGCAGCATCAACCTAGTGGATAGAGCACAGGCCTGGGAGTCAGAAGGACCTGGGTTCTAATCCCGACTCTGCCTCCTGTCTGCTGTGACACCTTGAGCAAGTCACTTCACTTCTCTGTGCCTCAGTTCCCTCATCTGTAAAACGGGGATTAAGACCGGTAGCCCTCTGTGGGACAGGGACTCTGTCCAACCCGATGAGCATGTATCTACCGCGGCATTTAGAACAGTCCCTGACACGTAGTAAGCACTTAACATATACCACAATTATTATTATCATCCCTTTCTTGTGAATCAGTGCAGCTGGAAGCAACTCTGGCCAGTGCCTGGTCAACAGGTCTGCTTCTCTCTGAGGAGCTGAGAAGGTCCTAGGGCTTTTTTCTGAAGTCCCAAGATCAGCCCCTTGGACCGAGTTGATGCTCAGGAAACGTTTACTGAATCTGGGGTGGCTGCTTGTCTGGTCTCTTGCTTGTCCGCTTGTCCCAGTGACCAGTGTG
Source organism: Ornithorhynchus anatinus (assembly GCF_004115215.2). Classification (NCBI taxonomy): domain Eukaryota; kingdom Metazoa; phylum Chordata; class Mammalia; order Monotremata; family Ornithorhynchidae; genus Ornithorhynchus; species Ornithorhynchus anatinus. Next base: position 10,287,911 of record NC_041732.1, on the reverse strand, counting down.
AATGCAGAACCACCACCGTTATGCCCATTTTGTAATTTTGGTCTTCTCGCCTTGGCTCTTGAGGTCACATTCCCCAGCTTGGAAGCAGGCCTAGTTTTTAGAGGGAGGTGGAAGGGGGACTGCAGTGGATCCGGACAAGTTTGAGAAGGGTCAGGGCTCTCCCTGGAAAAATGCTCAGCTCTGATGGACTTCTGCCAAGGGTTTTGAATCATGTCACTGTGGTGCACTGTACGCCCAGTGTAACAAACAAATTTCAGTGTCCAGGTTCCATAAGGGCCATCAGTGGCTGTCCTAATTGAGAATAATGTAGAAGCAGCATGGCCTAGTGAAAAGCAGAAAAGGTCTGCTGTGTGACCTTGGGTAAATCACCTTATTTCTCTGTGCTTCAGTTCTCTCATCCTCAAAATGTGGGTTCAAAACCTGTACTGTGAGCCCCATGTGAGACCTGGTTTTCTTATATCTACCCCAGGGCTCAGTACAATGCTTGACACGTAGTAAGCATTTAATAAATATTATTATTATTATTATACCAGACAACTATTGCTTTTAACTATTAAAATTTACAATATTGAAACTTTAAAAAGAAAAAATTTAAATAAGGCCTCTTAGCCATCTTTGTTTTTTGAGAGTTTGGGTTGGGTTTTTTTTTTTTTTTTTTTTTTTTTTTTTACCAAATTTGAATGTCTTCACTTGTATTTTTATCCTCCCAACAGAAATTCAATGTCATCTTTCAGACCTGGGAAAGGAAACAGCGATAACAGGAAGAGTGTGTTTTACACTAGTGAAGAATGGGAATTGATAGATCCAACCCCTAAGGACATGGAGGAATCAATCTTGCAAGAAGAAAGGAGAAAGCAAACTTCAGAAGGAAGTAAAGGTATAAACATACATCTCTTCTGTTTACCAAAAACTTAGAAAGTGTGGTTTCATTGCTGTAGCTTGACCGTTCTCCCTATGGTAACCAGTCCATGTCCATTGGATCAGGAAGTGAAGGGTTCTCGGACACGGCAGAGAGCTTTGCTATCCCAGCTGTCCTTTAGGGAGGGCCAGTTAAGGCAGAGCCAAAAAGAATTAGGAAAGTTATGTTCTCTGATGCTTCTAATCCCAACTCCGCCACTGTCTGCTGTGTGACCTTAGACAAATCCCTCAACTTCTCTGTGCTTCAGTTTCCTCATCTGTAAAATGGGGATTAAATATGTTCTCCTCCAACTTAAACTGTGAGCTCCATCTTATCATTTTGTATATACCCCACCACCCAGGGTACTATTGTTATAATATATCGTTATACTGTACTCTCTCAAGTGCTTAATGTAGTGCTTGGCTGGGTTCTAATCCCGACTGGGTTCTAATCTAACCAATCTAATTTGGTTGATAGTGGGGTAAGATAGAAACCAAAATAATTTCCAGACAGGTGGAAGAAAGAAGGGATATATACATAAATTAGTGCTTAAGAAATATGATATGTACGATGTGTAAACAAATGTTCCTAGGTTGTGCATACACAAGGTGTTAGTTGGTGCAGAGGTACTGAAGTAGCTGTTGGGGGTAAATAATGTTGGTATTTGTTAAGCGCTTATTATGTGCAGAGCAATGTTCTAAGCGCTGGGGTATATACAGGGTAATCAGGTTGTCCCACAGGAGGCTTACAGTCTTAGTCCCCATTTTACAGATGAGGTAACTGGGACACTGAGAAGTGAAGTGACTTGCCCACAGTCACACAGCTGACAAGCGGCAGACTAAAGAAACTGGGAAGATAATAAAATAAATAATGGCATTTGTTAAGCTCTTACTGTGTGCCAGGCACTGTTGTAAGCACTGGGGTAGATACAAGGTAATAGGTTGGACACATTCCACATCCCAAGTGAGGGTCACAGTCTTAAATTTCCATTTTACAGATGAGGTAAATGAGGCAAAGAGAAGTTAAGGGATTTGTCCAAGGTCACACAGCAGACAAGTGGCAGAGCTGGGATTAGAACCCAGGTCCTTCTGACTGCCAGGCTCATGTTCTGTCCACTAGGCCATGATGTTTTGAGGAAGACTTCTTGGAGAAGCTAACGTTTCAGAAGGACTTTGTCAATAAGGAAAGTTGTGGTCTGTTGGATCTGAATGAGGAGGGAGTGTTCCAGAAAGGCGGAAGGGCAATCGTGAGCAGGGGGTCAGCGACAGAGAAAGATGAGACCGAGGTACAGTGAGTAGATTAGCCTGAGAGGAATGAAGAGTGCGAGCTGAAGAGTAGTGAGGGGAGAGTAGTAAGAGGGGGATACCTGAATGAGTACCTTAAAGCCGGTGTCAGGCCTTTTAGGATGACACAGAGAGAAATGAGTAATCAGGAAGTTTTGGGGGAGTGAGGAGACAGGTGCAGAATGATATTTTAGAAACGTAATCCAGACAGCATATGAGGGACTGGAGAGGCGAGAGACTGGTGACAAAGCTGAAGGAATAGAGCAGATTTGGAAAATGAATTATTCCAGTTAATCTGGAGGTGTGGTGGATTTGGTAGATAGCACAAGTAATTCCAGGAGACCTAGAATTTGGGGGGCAGGTGATCTTCCATCAGTCGTATATATTGAGAGATTACTGTATACAGAGCACTGTACTAAGTGCCTGGGAGAGAACAGCATAACAGAATTGGTAGGCATGCTTCCTGCCCACAAGGGGTTTACAGCCTAGATGGGGAGATAGACATTAATATAAATAAATTCATTACAGATATGTTCATAATTGCTGTGGGGCTGAGGGTGGGATGAATAAAAGGTACAAAATCAGTTAACTTGGGCAGGTCAGTTAACTTCTGGCTTATGAAGTGGAAGTGATAATACTTTCTTACCTCACTAAACTGAACTTTTGGGACTTAAAAAATAATCCTATTAATATGTAGCTGTGGTCAAATTTTTATGATTGCCATTAAAGTACTAAATCCTGGTAGCAACGAACATTGGTGTATCTAGAGCAAATGCAAATTCATTCTGTAAGGAGATTTTGAATATCGTGAACACTCCAATAAGTGCTAAACTCTAAAAAAAAAAAAATGGCTTGTTTCATACAGGAGTAACTGGCTCAACCTTTTCCTTTGATTTTGGCCGCATTCCCTCTAAAGGAAAGCGCCCACTGAAAGACATGATTGGATCGTACAAAAATCGAAGTAACCACGGCGACTCTCCAGTTGAGTGGACCCCTGGCAATAGCAACAAACTCGCTTCGGAAATGCAGCTGAAAATTCAAAACCAGCAAGAAGAACTGGAAAGGCTGGGAAAGGATTTGTCCAGTCAGAAGGTAAGAGTACAGTGCTCTGCACATAGTAAGCCATCAGGAAATACCAAGTATTGATTGGTTGAAGTTAAAATTTCTATGTAACAGTGCACAATATCTGGGAGAGGTCTTAACTTGTGTCTTATTAATTTCCCTGAAGTTCCTTCTTTTTCTCAAAGGATCCAGACCTCTTTAGGCACCTGAAGAAGCACAGTAAAGGAAAGGTAGTGTGAGTCCACCTGGAGGCCGAAAGCTTTTAGGGAAATGTTTCAGCACCCTGCTTTAATATCAGCTGTGTAATAAATGAAAACACCTTCAACTAGTTCATAAGAATTGTCGCAGTGAATAGCTACTTAAAGTTACATATGAGCCAAACAAACTAAATTAAACTTCAATCTGTCGGTAAAATGAAGTTCGGTAATCAGTGGTATTTACTGAGCACTAAGAGTAAGTACTTGGGAGAGTATAATAGAGCTGGTGGACTCAATCCTTGTCCATAAGGTGCTTATATCCTTCAGGGCGATACAGACAATATAATAAATGACAGATGGGGCAGTGGCAGTGTATAGGAATATGAACTTAAGTACTGTGGAGCTGGGTTGAGTGTCAGATGTTTCAGGGCGACATGGTCAAGTGCATGGGCGGCACAGAAAGAAGGGCAGTTGCGGGGGAGAATGATGGGTTAGTCAGGAAAGGCTTCTTGGAGGAGATGTGCTTTTAGCCTTGTCTTATGCTATCGTCGTCTCCAACCCATAGCGACGCCATGGACACATCTCTCCCAGAACGCCCCAACTCCATCTGCAAATTGTTCTGGAAGTGTATCTATAGCGTTTTCTTGGTAAAGATCCGAAATTGGTTTACCATTGCCTCCTTCCATGCAGTAAACTTGTGTATCCACCCTTGACTCTCTCCCCATGTCGCTGCTGCCCAGCAAGGGTGGGTTTTGACTTGTAGCAGATGGCCTTCAACTCGCTAGCTACTGCCCAAGCTAGGAATGGAATGGGTAGGCCCCTGCTTGGCTCTCCCTCCCGTAGTTGAGACTGGAAGAGTACTGTTTCCAGGTGCGACCCTGAGAGGGGATGTTTTTAGTAGGACTTTGAATAAGGGGAGAGTGGTCATCTCTCAGATATAAATAGCGTGGGGGTTTCAGGCCAGAGGAGAACATGTCTACCAATTCTGTTGTATACTCCCAAACACTTAGAACAGTGCTCTGCACACAGTAAGCACTCACTAAATTCCATTGATTGAGAACATTGTTTTCTTAATTCAATATCGTAAATTTATAATTCACACTCTCTAACCCTAAATTTGTGGTTATTTGATTTGGTACATTCTCCTTTTGCATTTTATTTAATGGTATTTGTTAAGCACTTACTTTGTTCCAGGTACTGTACTAAGCCCTGGAGTAGATACAAGCTAATCAGGTTGGACACAGTCCCTGTCCCACTGGGGACTCACAATCCTAATCCCCATTTTTCAGATGAGGTACCTTAAGCAGAGGGAAGTGAAGTGACTTGCCCAAGGTCACACAGCAGACAAGCGGCAGAGCCGGGATTAGTACCCAGATCCTTCTGACTTTCAAGCCTGTGTTCTGTCCACTAGGCCAAACTGTTTCTTGCTTTCTCAACTTTGTGAAACTAAAACAGGTTTTGATCTTTAGAAGTTTTTGAATAGTCCCATGTGGGCATGCTTTTTGCTATTGCAGCTTAACTGAGGCTTCATTAACACCACATAGAGCAGTGCAAGAGAACTGAAAGTCCAACTGCTCTACGTACATATAAAGAGTCAGAGGGACAGAGTAACAAACCAAAACAGACAGGCACACAGTAGCAGAATGCTTTAGTAAAACAGCATTGTAAAGAAAGTCATACTCATAATGGACTTCATTGATGCCAATTAGTGAGGCTTTTCTCATTGTGTTTTCAATGCACGAATGACTTAACGAACCTCAGCTAGAAAAATTTCATGCTTTTACTGTGCCATATTTAGTTTTCATAGGTATAAGTTAATTTCTTGTTTCTTATGGAAGGATCTCCTTTTTAAAATAAATTTGTCTTTAGCCTTTTCAGGTCCTCCGAGAAAACTTTTGCATTTAGATGGGTTAATGTTGTCAGTGCCATAGATGTTTTTTACTCAAATTCTAATTATTCCTTTCTAGGAGACTTTTGTTTTTGTTTTTCTTCCACCATGTAATATATTTTTCTGTGAAAACTTAGTTATCCAGCATCTGGCTAGTCAGAAATCCAGTTATCTAGTAGTCAGGGTTGAGCAGCTGGGCTTCAGGTAAGGTATGGAGTGACACAGTTTGAATTTTTTTTTTCCACTTTTGATTCCTTTCCCCATGACTTTATCTCTCTATTTTTTCTTCAGGAACTTGTGAGACTACTTCAGCAGACAGTCAGATCTTCTCAGTACGATAAATATTTCACTAGCAGTCATCTTTGTGATGGGATTCCGAGAGACAAACTTGAGCTCTTACACCAAAAAGATGATCACATTTTAGGGCTCAACAGCCAACTTGAAAAGTTCAGTTTGGAAAAGGACAGCCTTCAACAGGAAGTAAGGAACTTGAAAAGCAAAATCGGAGAACTCAACGAACAGCTGGGAATGTTAATGGAAACAATTCAAGCCAAAGATGAAGTGATCATAAAACTCTCACGACAGCTGAGTGAATGTGAAGGAAATTCATCCTCCCAGAGTGGAACACCTACCACCTCTGAATCCCCTTCTTTTAAAAAAGAACTCCAGGAGCTAGACAGAATAAAAGTAAGTGAACATTATTACTCTTATTTTCTCACCTCAGGAGAGGATTCCAGAATTACAGCTATCACTGTACACCTTCATAGATGCTAAGTGGTAACTTGAGCTATAAAAGAGGCTCTTCTTCAGAAGGAAAATTGAGATATTTGAATGTTGTATCTGGAAAGAACACTGAGAGGTTATTTGGTCCTGCCTTCAGAATGAGTAAGCCTTCAAGGCAGAAGATCATTTTTCTTTTCTTAGAGATCCCCAGAGACAAAGATTCTAAAACCTCTTCTAAAACCTCCTTTGTTCTGCTATGCTCTCTGCCTGGAATCCAGGAAAATGTGTCTGTCCAACCAGAGTTCTTCTGGTTTCACTTAAGCCCATTTCCTTCTGCTCAGTCTTCTCTGGACATGGAGAGTTGACCAACTTTGCCCCCCTCATAAAAACTCATATTTTTTGATGATAAACTAATCATTCTCAATTGATTTTTCTACCTTTCCCCATCAGACCCATTTTTCCATAATTTTAAATATTTTTTGTCATCTGTTGATGATGGCCTCTCCCATCCTCCTTTCAGTTAATAGGACCAATTACGTGCATTTGGTGTACAGAGCCTAAAGAACACAATAAAGCAGAAGACATGTTGCCCACCCTCAAGGGGCTTATAGTCTGAGAGGCAGGCACAGAATTATTTTTAGAGCTATAACTTGTTTTAATAAGAGATAGAAAAGATAGGGGAATAAATGCTACAATTCATAAATCAGTATGTACATAAATGCTACAGGTGGCTGTGAATATATCCTCCCCTGTTTTTCCACATCCTTTTTAAATGTGATAATCAGAGTTGAATCCAGAAGAGTTTGACCAGCACAGGATGTAGCAGAAGAATGACTTTCCCACCCTTGCATGATCCCCTCCTGTTAGTTCATTTCAGGTACCAATATTGCCTTTTTTTAAAGAGCACCAAATTGTCAATTCCAGTTGAGCTTCTGTCCAACTCTATGTTTTACTTACCTTACTTAGTCCTCCCAACTCACAGAGTTGTGGAAGTTAATGTCGCGTTCTAAATAGCATCTAGAATATTGGTTAATACATATGTAAATTGCAGATTAATAACGAAGATGAAACCAGTAGCGAAAAAGGAAGTGTCATAGTCAGTTCACCTAGAATGCAGGGCTTTTTGTTCTTGATGACCCATTTTAAACAAAACTCCCATGGTTTTCGAGCCATGCAGAGTCATTGATTTCCAACACCACGTCACGTTGCACCCAGGCAGAAAGATGTTCTTTGCAGAAGAACATTCTTTATTTCTGTCATTGGCATTCGAGCCAAAATGCCATGTGTTTACATGTACCTCGAGAACTGACTATTATGCATCTACTAGGATTTGTGCCACTCTCCAAAGCGCTCCCATAAGAAGGCAACATATGTTGTGGCCCTGTGCAGGGCTGATTGGAATAACGAACCAGTTTAAGAGCGTAGCAGCCTTGCACTCCAGACTTCCTATAATAACCTAAAAACATTCATGTTGGGGCGGGGAACCCCTCAGGGAAGAATGGACCCCCATTCTAAATTTGAACTTGAATTCACCTGGGAAACTAGAAAATGAGAGGAATCCTGAGGAAAGGGTTTCAATAACCTGTTCAGTTTGAGGAATGTAGTGGTCTGGCTGGCCTCTCAACCCAGATTCTAGGAGTAATCTGTTGGAAGATTTAGCTTCGAGGTTCCCGTTGGTTGCTTGAGCAGTCCTCTTGGCTTTCTCTTGTCTTCTGGACTTTCAATTTTAAGAGCTGCCAATTTCTCTTCGGTTACTCACTGTTATTTCTAGGAAGGGTAGAAGATGAAGAAGGTAAAATTTCAAGGCAACAGTCAGAAGATTTTCCCCAAAAGTTTGCTCTCCATTCTCTCCCACCATCCCGGTCATAGCCCTTGTTAATTTCCGTCCTTTATCCACTCTTCATCTTCCCCTCTACTGGTTCCAGTTTAGAGTTTCTCGTCTAAGAAGCTTCTTCCTCTATCGCTTTTCCAGTGAAATCCATTTTTGTTTACGGAAGTGTGCTTGTGTTTGAAGAAGTATTCTGGCCACTGTTTACATATGCCTTCAACTGAAAAATGTCTATCTTCAATTTCATTGCCCCTCTCATCTACACTTTTTTTGCTCAGAATTTCCAATAATTTGGTTTCCTGACCCAGTCAGATAATCTGTCTGACTTAATCTCTGCCAAAACCACACTTCACATCTCAGGTCAGCTAAGTCTGTCAGCTAATGAATGTGTTTTGAAGTGCTTGGTATGCTTTTGAATTAGCCACTTGTGTGTGTGTCTTCCTTTTGCCATATGCAGAAAGGAAAGTAGATATGAAAATCGATGGTCGGTGTTGAATATTGGAAGTGCTTGTAAAAGCATAGAAAAATGCACGGAATCGGGTGGGTGGGAGTGGTGGATTGAATCCTCTCAACTGGAATGAGTTTGAGGAAGATGCTGTTCATGCTGAATTGCTCTGTAGAGCCCTAAAGCGTCAGTGGAGTTCAGTGGATAGAATCTTGAATGGGAATTGGAAACCCAAATTCTCCTCTACTTCCATCACTGATATTGAAATGAGGGGCATGTGTGTGACCCTCTTGTATGTCCCAATTTACTTTCTCAAAAACTGACAGTAGTTACCTCTCCTCCTTTTTTAAATAATATTTGTGTTTACTATGTGCCAGGCACTGTTCTAAGCTCTGGGATAGATACGAAGTTGGACACAGTCCATGTCCCACTTTGGGCTCCTGGTCTTAATCCCCATTTTACAGATGAGGAACCTCAGGCACAGAGAAGTTAAGTAATTTACCCGAGGTCACACAGCAGTCAAGTGATGGAGGCAGGATTAGAACCCAGGTCTTTCTGGTTCCCAGGCCCAAACTCTTTCCACTAGGCCATGCGTCTTCTCTATAAATCAATCAATTAATTAATGGAATTTGTTGTACTAAGTGCTTGGGAGAGTACAATACTGCAGAGTAGATAGGAGCTTTCCGTCTAGAGGGGGATCATAGACATTAAAATAAATTACAGATATATACATAAGTGCTTTGGGTCTGAGGGTGGGTGAATATCAAGTGCTTAAAGGGTGCAGATCAAGTGTAATAAACATGTGAGGAATTATTCATGCTCTCCGAAGAAGGATCCCATTTTAATTTTAACTATTGTTCTTTGATTATTTCTCTGAGAGAGGTATGGGGACAGTGTTGAGATGAGTTTGGAAAATTGGTTCTAACCAAAGAGCATTGCTTGTTGGATTTAAGGAAGAAAAGCGCCTTTTTAAAATTACCTCTGGTGTTTCTTTAATTAGAACTAATAATTTTGGTCATATGCTAATTATTTTGGATGTCTAATTATAGCTTCCCAAATAGATTTGAAGATTAAAAAGATAATGCTTGATAAATTTTTGAATGCCATAATAGAATGATGATATATACATTCAATTAATTTTACATGGTTTTTCACAGCTGTAAAAAAGCATCCCTTAATTTGTGGCTAATATTTAGCTGGTGGTGTGTTAGCATTTTGACTGCATATTAACGTGAGTGTCAATAGTCAGATTGGGTTTGATTGTTTTTTTGTTTCTTCGAACAGGATAATCTTCAGGGGTACAAAACCCAGAACAAATTTCTAAATAAGGAGATTTTGGAACTCTCCGCTCTACGGAGAAATGCAGAAAGAAGGGAGAGGGAAATGATGGCTAAGGTAAGAATATATGAGTGCAGCATGGCTCGGTGGAAAGAGCCCGGGCTTGGGAGTCAGGGGTCATGGGTTCAAATCCCGGCTCTGCCACTTGTCAGCTGTGTGACTGTGGGCAAGTCACTTCACTTCTCCGGGCCTCAGTTACCTCATCTGTAAAATGTGGATGAAGACTGTGAGCCTCACCTGGGACAACCTGATTACCCTGCATCTACCCCTGCGCTTAGAACAGTGCTCTGCACATAGTAAGCACTTAACAAGTACCAACATTATTATTATTATTATTATAAGTGACCCTTATTCAGTGAAGGGGAAGATGGGAAATTATTCAGAAGTGAGTAAACAGCAGTTGAAACCAAAACTTATGGTGAAGACACTTAATGCTCTTGAAATATTTAGACTGTGCATAGTCTCAACTTAGGTCCATTTAGAGGCCCCGCGGGGAAGGAATCAGTTAATGGAATTTATTGAGAATTTAATGTGGACAGACAGCACTCTACTAAGCTCTTAGGAGAGTACAATACAACAGTGTTGGTAGAGATATTCCTTGTCCACAAGTATCTTACAGTCTAGTGGAGGAGACAAACATTAAGAAGCAGCATAGCCTAGTGGATAAAACATGGGCCTTGGAATCAGAAAGACCTTGGTTCTAATTCTGCCTCACCACTTGTCTGCTCTGTGATCATGGGCATGTCACTTAACTTCTCTGTGCCTCAGTTACCTTATCTGCAAACCACATGTGAGATAAGGACTACGTCCAACTCGTTTTGCTTGTATCCACCCCAGTGCTCAGTACAGTACCTGGCACATAGTACGCACTTAACTAATACCATAATAATCATCATCATTATTATTATTAAAATAGTCTCTGGGATTCACCAAGTGATTAGGATAGTACAAGGACTGTAAAGGTGATATTTCTATTTACTATCTTGTTACCATTGCAGTTATTTCATTATTTCAGTGAAGATTCTTTCATTCTGAAGTTGAAACTGAGGGCAAGTGGTTACTTGTGCAGGGCTTTGCTGCTGCCCAGAGCCTATCATACACAGTTTCGTGTAAGAGATATGTATTTCTTTTGACACTAGGGAACTACAGATGCTGAAAAGGTGACAATTATTGAATAATCAAGTGGTGGGATTTTTTGGTATTTTTAAACAGATCCCTCTATGACCTTTGGCTAGATTTTTAGTATGACCATGTTATGCATGAAATTATTCTTAACTCTGAGAAGCAGTTAAATGTTCACATGATTCAACTTCAGGGTGCAGGCTGTTATCAGGATGAAAGAATCAGCTGGTTACAGTAGTTGTGCCAATTTTGTAAGCAAATGTAGTCCTTTTATGACTGAGGAAATACTGTATTTTTAAAGCATCCAGTGCTTTTCAACTTTTAAAAAAAATTAAACTGAATTTTGATATTCTTTCCTCAGTGGAATGTTGTGTGACATGGCATTTTTATGTTTGGGCTTAATTGACGGTTCAAAATTCTGAATATTGTTGTGTAATAATGTGCCACTATAAGCATATTCCTCTTTGGAAAATGTTTTTTTCCTGGAAAATGTGTAAGAGTAAGGTGTTCTTTTACTTATTCCAAAAACACCAAGTACAGGTGCAAAATCATCAACCTGTGTCATTGGTGTCGTAAAATAATATTTTGTAACGTTTGAGTGTTATGGCTTAGTATATTCTTTAAAACAAAAACCCAACAATAGTGATATTTCTAAATGAGGAAGAGCAATATTTCATTTGCGGCGATGGATGTAGTTAAAAGGAAATTGGCCTCGGCACAGTCTTTCCTATTCGTTATGTTTGCCAAGAACAGCATTTCCAGTGGAAGTCTCTGTATGCATGAGGTATTTATAATCCAGTAACTCCGAAGGTCTGTATTTGAAATGAAGATAATTGAAAACAATCACTCTCTACAGTATTCTAGCCTGGAAGCAAAACTCTGTCAGATCGAAAGCAAATACTTGATTTTGCTTCAAGAAATGAAAACTCCGGTTTGCTCTGAAGAGCAGGGCCCTGCCCGTGATGTCATTGCCAGATTGCTGGAAGATGCTTTGCAGGTGGATAGCGTGGAGCAGCCGGAACAAGCTTTTGTCAAACCTCACCTTGTCAGGTAAACTCACGGCCACTCGTTGGGGGGAAAACACCGAAACCAGAGTTGAAAATTGTTCCTCTTAGCCAGGTGAGATCACCTCATCCGCATCCTGCCTCTGGCCTCGAACTCCCTTGATTCATTCAGTCGTATTTATTGAGCACTTACCGTGTGCAGAGCACTGTACTAAGTGCTTGGGAGAGTACAGTACAACAATAAACAGACACGTTCCCTGCCCACAATGAGCTTTCTTTCGACAGTCCCTTCCTCTTAGTAGCCGACAGACGAGCACTTTCCCCACCTTCAAAGTCTCATTAAAAGCATACCTCCTCCAAGAGGCCTTCCCCGCCTACGCCCTCATTTCCTCTTCTCGTACTCTCTTCCGTGTTGCTCTTTAACTTGGATTTGCATCCTTTATTCACCCCTCCCTCAGCCCCTCAGCCCTTATGTTATACGTATTTGTAATTCATTAATTTATATTAATGTCTGTCTCCCTCGAGACCATTAGCTCAACTCAACTGGATTGAACTGTCCCAAGCACTTAGTACAGTGCTCTGTACCCTGTAAGCACTCATTAAGTACAGTGAATTGATTCAGTGTATGTGAGGGTGGTTTTGTGGATTTTTCTTTTTAAATGGGTTTAAGGAAATTGAACTGAAAATCCTGCAGTCGGCATTGGGAGCGGGGAATATGGGCCCTCCGAGACTGGGAATCATCTCTTCTGGGAAAATGCACCTTCACCTATCTGGGGACTTTATAATTTTTTCCTCTTTTGTTTTCTCTAAATGATTTATCAGATAGTGGTATTTATTGAGTGCTTACCGTGTGCAGGCCACTGTAATAAATACTTGGGACAGTACAAAGCAACAGAGTTGGTAGACTCAATTCCTGCCCCAAAGGAGCTTACAGTCTGCAGGAAGAGACAGATATTTTAAATAGATTAGGGGAAATAAGAATATTTGCATAAGTACCGTGGGGCTGAGGCGAGCAGTTGAGTAAATCAAGCAGTTTGTGAGTGAACGCATGGCTTTCAGGTGAAATTTGATGGCACGAGGTAGATTTCAGGAGCCTGCCAACTACTTTCCATCCACCTTTTACCATCCACGTCACTAAGCATTCTCCGTCTAGGCTGCTGGCGTTAGGATTAAAGTTTCTCCTGCAGTTGATAGCAAGTGGTAGGAGTGTTTTTTGCTTTCACTGGTTTTTACGCCTTGCAAAAACCATCTTTTCATTTAACAGGGAAATTGGGTAACAAGGCCTCAAATATTGCTTCATCAGTTTGAATGGCTCAATGCCAAAAGAGTAAACACGGTTTAAGTGTCAGAGGTGTCTGAGCAAAGAGACTGCATGTGTAATATTTATCTCAAAATACTGTCCCAAGCTACCTCTTGCAGTGGGATCCATGTTTTGCTTAGTGCAGACCTGCCCTTTTATTCTCTGCTACTAAAGAGGGATATCAAAAGGGAACGTGGGACAAAGACTTTTATTGAGGCAACATGAGTCTCAGGATGTGGATTTTTCTGCATCTATGTAACCTAAAAGCTGATGACTAGCAAAGGGAAGCACCATGGCATAGTGAATAGAGCATGGGCCTGGGAGTAAGAAGGACCTGGATTCTAATGCCGGCACTGCCACATGTCTGCTGTGTGACCTTAGGCAAGTTGCTCACTTCTCTGGGCCTCAGTTACCTCATCTGTCAAATGAGGTTAAAAGCGTGAGCCCCGTGAGGGACAGTGACCACCTCAGTGCTTAGAACAGTACTTGGCACATAGTATTGTTATTAATAATCATCTCACTCTTTGTTTTTACTGCCAGTGAATATGACATTTATGGATTTCGGACAGTACCCGAGGATGATGAAGAAGAGAAGCTGGTAGCCAAAGTGCGCGCCTTAGATCTCAAATCCCTTTACCTCACGGAGAACCAGGATATTTCAACTGGGGTGAAGTGGGAAAACTATTTTGCGAGCACAATGAACAGAGAGATGATGTGCTCTCCAGAACTGAAAAGCCTTATCCGCACTGGAATTCCACACGAGCATCGGTCTAAAATGTGGAAGTGGTGCATCAACCTGCACACTAAAAAGTTCAAAGACAGCACCGATCCGGGCTATTTCCAGACATTGCTGCAGAATGCTCTGGAAAAGCAGAATCCCGCATCAAAGCAAATTGAGCTGGATCTGTTGCGAACTTTGCCAAATAACAAACATTACTCTTGTCCCACTTCTGAAGGGATACAGAAGTTGCGAAACGTTCTGCTGGCATTTTCTTGGAGAAACCCAGATATCGGATATTGCCAAGGTCTAAACAGGTATGAGCACATTGAACGTAAAAGTGAGGGGAGGGGCTGTACAGAAATGCTGAACCTATATTGACCATAGTAATGTTTTTTTGTGGGTTATTGGTTATTTTGATTTCTAAATAAATTATTTTACTAATAGAAAACCTACAATTGGAAAAGAAACCATAGTGAACTGTTTGATACCTAATATTCTTAACCCCAAAATGCTTTAAAGAAACAAAACGTGGTCTAAATAGATATGGACAGGATCACAGTTAAACTACAAAATAACTTTGGTCCTCTTCTTTCTTCAGTAACTGGAAAGTGTATGTTTTAGATGTCCTTGGAAAAAAAGTAGAAGAAATGTTTAGTAATTGCTATGTTGTAAATTTTTATAAGAATAAATGAACAAGAACAAAAAAATTATCTCTGCCTAGAGATTATCAAAAAAAAAAGAGAATTATGCTAAATTGTGGACCCAACAGGAAGGAATAGATCCACAAGTAGGTAGTGCCCATTTTGTTCATGCCATCGTCTCTCAGAATAAGGTCCAAAGAATGTTTAGAATGACTGATTTTTACATCGAAAACTTTTTGCTAACAAATTCCAAAGATTTTTTTCTCTTGTGTTAAATGTTTCACCTTCTCCTTTAAAGTATAGATGTAGTATTTTCAAGCTTGCCATTATGTAGCTCTACTTTAAAGTATCCCAAACAAATATTTGGGAGGGAAATATCTGGAGCCATCCATTTTTAGCTTTCCAGCTACGCATCCTGCTTTGTATTGTTTTGCTAAAATTCCTTTCTGTATTCGGTGTGCATTGTATTCCGAATTTCCTTCCAACTCTTCTCCTCCTGCTCCTGGACCTCCTCCCCCACCTTGTGCTGTCTTGGACCACTCCCCTGGGAAAGGAAAGACTGGGTCCACTATCAATCCATGGTGGTTATTGAGCGCTCGCTGTGTGCAGAGCATTGAATTAAGCTCTCAGAATACAATACAACAGGATTGGTCCACACATTCCCTGCCCACAAGGAATGTACAGTCCAGAGTGTAAGCAAGTCATGGGTAAGGAATGGCTGCTCATTCTGTTGTATTATACTCTCCCAAGCACTTAGTAGGGCGCTCTGCACATAGTAAACACTCAATAAATACCATTGATTGATATAGGGAGAAAAGGGGATGCTGATAGCTTGTCATCAAGGAACAACTGACTCATGAGCATGGGAGTTGAGGTGTTGGGGTTAATTGTATCACTATCCCTACAACCCACCTTGCTAAATAGCCCAGAAACCAAATAGTTTAGTTGTCCAGTTCCATACCCAGTTTCTTAATTTGCCTGAAGAATTAGAGCCACAGTTCAGGGAGTGTTGGGCACTGCTAGAGTATATTAGTTTTGGGTTGTATCTGATTTCTACCCCTCAAACATTTGACCCAATCCCCCAACCCCCTAAAATTTAATTTTGGGTAGAACCTGGAATTAAGTTAAGTTGCCTGCACATTGCTGGTTTCCCAACAGATCTCTATGATGCCAAAGGCATCCATATCATTCGTCAAACACCAAGAAGGAATAATATTGTCAAACACTTGCCAGGCAGAAGTTGCTGTATGTGAATCATCCAAATAAAAACTAAAGTGAAGCCCCCAATTTTTGAAATTTAAACCCAGTTGTACCCCCATTATAAAAATCTATTACCTTTTCTCCCCCCAAATTATATCTACTCCTTTTAACTTGAAAACCCTCATCATTGATCACTGAAATCGATAATAGTAGTATTTGTTAAGCACTTACTATGTGTCAAGCACTGATCTACCAACTCTGCCATATCTTACTTTCCTATATGCATAGTTCAGTGCTCTGCACAGAGTAAGTGCTCAGTAAATGCCATTGGTTGATTGTCAGAGATTTGGGACAAACAAGATCGAGTCGAGCAATCAATCAGTAGTATTTATTGAGCACTTAATGAATGTAGAGCTCTAATTAAGCACCAGCACCCCTCCTGCAGGTAGTGCTCATCCTGAATCTGCTGGGTTGGCAGAGTATCCTTAATAATAATAATGATAATATAATAATAATGCTTATGTGCTTACCACATGCCGAGCACTGTACTAAACACCCGGGTAGATACAAGATAATCAGGTTGGACACTGTCCCTGTCCCATACGGGGCTCACATTCTAAGTGGGAGGGAGTAGGATTTAATCCCCATTTTACAGATGAGTAAACTGAGGACAGAGAAGTGAATTGATTTGCCCAAGGTCACACGGTAGATTAGAACCCAGCTCCTCTGACCCATAGACCCTTACACTTTCCTCGAGGCCGGGCTTTTTCCCTCAGATCTCCCTGGCCTGGGATCAGGCCTGATGCTTTCCTGCTGTTACCCTGGGCAAGGACTAGGTGTTGCATCCACCCCTTTTAGGAGTCTACTGAGCCAAATTTTAAAGTCTTATTCATAACAAGACTCTAACTTAGCATGGACATAATTATACTGTATTGTTTGATCATCGTTTATCTCAAGACAATCCATATACAAGGCATGAACAGTTAGAGAAGCAGCATGGCTTAGTGGATAGAGCATGAGCCTGGGAGTCAGAAGGATCTGGGTTCTAATCCCAGCTCTGCCACTTGTCTGCTGTATGACTTTGAGCAAGTCACTTCACTTCTCTGGCCTCGGTTATCTTTAAAATAAGTGTGAGCTCCATATGGGACAGGGATTGTGTCCATTCTGATTAACTTGTACCTACCGTAGCACTTAAGGCAGTGCTTTGCACATACTAAGTGCTTAACAAGTACCATAATAATAATTACCATTATTATTATTATTAAGATTCCAATAAACGTTAGATGCCAAGTTCCAGTTTCAGTGGGCTAGTCTGAGACTTGAGAAGGGAAATGTAGTCCGTTCATTCATAACAAGAACACTTATTGTTGGCTAAGTATTGTTTGCATATTTCATTTTCTCTACTGAGGAGCTCTAAATGGGTGTAGCGTTTGAAAGAGAGAACAGTGAATAATTTGCTACACCTGTGGGTAAGCAAGATGGGAAAAAAGTATTTACTCGGGGCATACCTGTCTGCCCATTTTCCCCTTTTTTCTATTTGTTTGTAGATTGGTAGCAATTGCACTCCTATATTTGGAACAAGAAGATGCTTTCTGGTGTCTAGTTACTATAGTGGAAGTTTTTATGCCTCAAGACTATTATACAAAAACTCTCCTGGGATCACAGGTATCTCATTATACCTTGAATTTTGCAGACGTGAATTTGTAGAATGAAATCGGGATGGTGGGGTGTGAATTAAAAATAATTTCCAAGGTTCCAACATTTTTGTCAATGCTATGAATAAGACGGTAAGGGGAACAGCTAGTTAAGATTGTGCAAGAAATGTTTTGAGTGGAGGAGGGAGACTTTAGGGGGTACTTCTACATCCTCTTTCGGAGGGTCTGTGGTTGACACTGCTACAAACAGAGCTGCTTTGCCTCAAGGGAAGATCATTTGGTCACCTGGTGGCCACTGAATTTTGCTCGGTTTATCCACAAAACCTCTTTGAGGCCACCACGCTGCTCGTGCCCCCTTCGTTTTGCCAGGCAATGGTGGGCAGAGGGGAGAACCCTGAGGGGAACAAGTTGGACCACGTCTGGGGGAAAGCTTTGAAAGGGTGCAAATAGGGGCCTTGAAGACCGGGTGGGTAGAGGTCGGGTGACTCAGACTTGGAGGCCAAAAATAAAACTTGTCTGAGTGTTTGATTATTAGCAAAATAGAAACGAGTCTGTCGGGACACGTGAATTGGAAAATCCATTTTGCACCGAGCTCCAATCTGAAAAACAAATTTAAACTAGGCCACTAAAAAAAGTTAAAGCCCTCTAATGTCCCCGAAGGACTCCATATCCTCAAGAGACAGTGGACTTCAAGACCAGAGATGCCGAGTGTTGTGTAAAACTAAACTCTGACTAAAGCTTGCACTGTCACACTGAAGAATAGATTCACATCCATATTGCTCAAAGGGAAGATAGCCATATTTCAGTGATCTATTTCAGTCTGTTTTCCAACAGCAAAGATATCTCCCATTGAGTTTTATATGGATTGATCTCTTTCTCACTTAGAAGAGATCAGTGTTCTAACGAAAGCCATTAGGGACAGCGAAAGCTTTGGAACCCGTCACATACTTGCCCACTAAGACTTACAAGCGGGAAGGAGAGGGGTCGACTTGGAAGTTGCCCAAGGGTTGCTGCCGGTTTATGAGGGCCAAGGAAATGCCAAAGACTTTCAAAGACACCATCATCATCATTCTCTAACAGGAGAAAGGAGAGGAAGTTACTGTGGCCACTGTTACGCATAGCAATGTTTTCTGTCACTGGCGAGACCCCAGCCACAAGCTTTCTGGAATAGTGCCCGTGTGACAATGGGGACTGGGCAGTACTTGGAATGGCAGTAGGTGGCCAAATTCTATAAAACAGTGATCTTTGAGAGGCGGGTACAGAAGAGGTGCGGCAAAGCACATCAAGGCCAC
Organism: Ornithorhynchus anatinus; assembly: GCF_004115215.2. NCBI lineage: Eukaryota > Metazoa > Chordata > Mammalia > Monotremata > Ornithorhynchidae > Ornithorhynchus > Ornithorhynchus anatinus. The sequence goes on along the minus strand of NC_041732.1, from coordinate 10,269,314 downwards.
CTCGCTTGATGGATCATTGATAAATGCCTACCGTGTCTCCCCAGTCTGGAGACAGACCGTACGAGGCTGAATAGACTCTACACATCATCCCGATTTCCTGAGAGAGTCATCCAGGAGCTGATGCCTTCCTTTGAATCACTCATAAAAGACGACATTCGAGAGATGAGGGGCCACTTCGCAGTATCTTCCCAGGGCTTTCAGAAGACTTTTTGGGCTCGGAAAAATCCTAGACGCACGTTATAGATATTCATCGACCAGAGCCAAAGCAGCGTGGCTCATTGGAAAGAGCCTGGGCTTGGGAGTCAGAGGCCATGGGTTCTAATCCCGGCCCCACCACTTGTCTGCTATATGCCTTTGGACAAGTCAGTTCACTTCTCTGGGCCTCAGTTACCTCATCTGTAAAATGGGGATTAAGAATGTGGGACAACCTGATCACTTTGTACCCCCCACTGCTTACAACAGTGCTTGGCACATAGTAAGCACTTAACAAATGCCATCATTGTTATTATCTAGGCAGCTCTTGGTCCAGAGGGCTGTAGATAAAACTGCCAAGCGCTGTGAGGCAAAGAAGCAGAAAAGGAAATTGAGGAGGCAAATTTGTCCATCGGGAGACTTCTAGACAGTATGGTGCTAAGGTTGCATAGTCTTTAGGCCAAAGATTGAGCTCACCGACCTTCTCCTTGACTGAACACTTTGGACCTTGTGAAGATGTGAGATATACCTGGCCTCTTGAGCTGTTCATTGGTGCCAACTATAAGCCGTAAAAAAGCATAAAATGGCCTGATAAGATTGGGTGTCCCGAGGTCCTGGAGTGGAGCCAGCTAGTCCGCTGGCACTGAAGTTTGATTCAACTCCAGAAGGTTGGGTGCAGAGGTTTTATAGTGACTCAAGCATATTTATTGAGTGCTTACTGTGTGCAGAGCACTGCACTAAGTGCTTGGGAGAGTACAATTTAGCAGGATACCCAAATTGTTACCAAAGCAGGAAAAGTGGGGTTCATAAACACTCGTAAAGACACATCGCAGTAGTGTGGGAAATTACAGTCTGGCTTTGGGAAGGCCGGGAACATCATTCATTCATACAATCATATTTACTGAACACTTATTGTGTGTAGAGCACTTTACTAAGCATTTGGGAGAGTACAACAATAAACAGACACATTCCTCGCCCACAAAAACCTTAGGTCAGCAAGCACCTCTGGGAAGGCTCCTTTTCAAAAGAGCCGGTCAAAGAACCCGCATTTGCGGGTTGGGGGAGACATCACAGCAGGAAAAGGCCCTGCACACAGCCACCATATCGTTAAGTAAAGGCCATGACTCCATTCAGACACAGCCACATATGAACAGCATTACCCTAAACATCGTGTCATTCCTCCTTAGAAGAAAAACCCCTAAAAACCCATGTATGTATGCACTCTAAATAGTACCCTATGAACACTGAAAGCCAAAAAACGTGATTTTCCAGGCGGACGAGCGTTGATATTGCTCACATCTCTCCCTGGTTTCTTTCCCTCGAGGTGGACCAACGAGTGTTCAAGGATCTCATGAGTGAAAAGCTGCCTCGGTTGCATGCCCACTTTGAGCAGTACAAAGTCGACTATACGCTCATCACCTTCAACTGGTTTCTGGTGGTATTCGTAGACAGCGTTGTCAGTGATATCCTCTTCAAAATATGGGACTCGTTTCTTTATGAGGGACCAAAGGTATGTTACCCAACTCTATTTTCAGGAAGTACGCAAGGTTCTTTGATATGGTGATGAACCCTTTGAATCGAACTGCCCTGGTATATGAAAATGCAGCTGAGTAAAATCAAGGAGCAGAGAAATAGCACAAAGTGTCATCTAGGTGTATTTTTGTAACAAGAATGATTGCTTCCCAGGATGGATGTCTGTGACCTTAGTCTCGTCAATTGGCCAACTAATAATAATAATAGTAGTATTTGCTAACAATCAGTTAATGGTATTTATTGAGCATTTACTACCTGCAGAGCCCTGTGCTGGGAAGAAAACAGTACAACAGAGTTAGCAGATATGTTCCCTTCCCACAACAAACTAGGAGGCAGGGACAGCTATTAATAAATATAAATTATATGAAATGTAAAGCAGCATGGCTTGGTGGCCTGGGAGTCAGAAAGTCATGGGTTCTAATTCCGGCTTTGCCGCGTGACTGCTGTGTGACCTTGGGCAAGTCACTTCACTTCTCAGGGCCTCAGTTACCTTATCTGTAAAATGGGGTTTAAGACTGTGAGGCCTATGTAGGACAAAGTCTGTGTCCCACCTGACTACCTTGTATCTACCCCAGTGCTTAGAACAGTGCTTGACACACAGTAAGCGCTTAACAAATAATAATTACGGTATTTGTTAAGCGTTTACTATGTGCAAAGCACTGTTCTAAGCATTGGGGTTAATACAAGGTAATCAGGTTGTCCCACGTGGGGCTCACAGTCTTGATCCCCATTTTACAGATGAGGTAACTGAGGCACAGAGAAGTTAAGTGACTTGCCCAAAGTCACACAGCTGATAAGTGGTGGAGCTGGGATTAGAACCCATGATCTCTGACTCCCAAGCCCGGGCTCTTTCCACTGAGCCAACAAATACCATTATTGAGAAGCAATGTGGCTTAGTGGCAAGAGCACGGGCTCAGAGTCAGAGGTCATAGGTTCTAATCCCGGCTCTGCCGCTTATCAGCTGTGTGACTTTGGGCAAATCACCTGAAACTTCTCTGTGCCTCAGTTACCTCATCTGTAAAATTGGGATTGAGTCTGGGAGCCCTCCATGGGACAACCTGATTACCTTGTATCTACCCCAGCGCTTAGAACGGTGCTTGGCACATAGTAAGCGCGTAACAGGTACCATCATTATTATATGGACACGAGAACTGTGAGGTTGAGGGTTGAGAGCTTATGGGCCAAGCACTGTATTAAGCCCTGGGTTAATCATCAGATCGAACCCAGCCTGTCCCACACAGCATGCAGAGTCGGAAGGGGAAGGAGAACAAATATTTAATCCCCATTTTACAGATGAGGAAATTGAGGCCCAGAGAAGTGTAGTAAATTGCCCAGGGTCACACATCAAACAGATGGCAGAAGTGGAATTAGAACCCAGTTCTCCTGACTCCCTGCCCTACTCCTTCCACTAGGCCACTGTAATCTTCCCAAGGAAGACCGGGATTTTCTCTGGGCCGTGTCAAGGGGAAGGACACTGAGAGGGAAATGACAGTGCGCCTTTAGACACTCAAAGCTGCCATTTTGAGATGAAGGCAAACTTCAGAATGGATGGCACCTGAGCTTTGGCCAGTCCAATTTGCCAGAGTACCAAAAGTTAGTCCCATTTTCCCTGGATTAGGCAGGGCTCATGGTCAAATCCCTGAACACTAGGGTTGGGAAAATGATCACAGAAATATAATGATGGGTGTTTAATGTTCACTGACATTTTATTTTCAACTTCACAGGTCATTTTCCGTTTTGCTCTAGCACTTTTTAAGTACAAGGAAGAGGAGATCTTGAAGCTCCAAGATTCAATGTCCATATTCAAGTATCTCCGCTACTTCACACGCACTATTCTCGACGCTCGGTAGGTGCTATTTTGATCACTTCGGAGATTCTGTCGAAATCCTGGCTAATGATTTCTAATCAGGAATGCAAACTCCATACGGCATCAGGGCTATTGGCTCCATGGGTTTGGCAACAAGGGAGCAAAGGTGCATTTCCACCTTTTGGTTCCAGCAACTGTAAAAAGGAAGTAGAAAATGTTAGTTCACCCTTCCTTTCCCTCCTGCCTCCGGGACCTCTCTACCTAGGTATCCCACCGGCTCCTCGAGCTCAGAATATCCAAAATTGAACTGCCCAGATCCTCTCTTCCAGGGAACTTTCCCATCACGGTCAACACAACCGCCATCCTCCCCGTCTCTCAGGCCACCGAACGCGTCACCGTTCCTGACTTCTCTCCCATTCAGTTCCCGTATTCCGTCCGTCACCGGATCGTGTCATTTCTTTACAACATCTCCAGAATCCAGCCCTTCCCTCTCACCCTCCAGTGTATCTACTCTCTTCTCCCACTGCATCCCAAATCTCGCTCTTTGTTCCTCTCAAACTAACCTTACTGCACCTCGTTTTAGCTTCTCCCAACACCGACCTCTTGTTCACGTCCTCATCATTCCTGGAACTTCACCCTGCTTCAGATAGTAATGATAGTGGTATTTGTTAAGCGCATACTCTGTGCCGAACACTGTCCCGCAGTTCTCCCCAGCTTCAGCTCTGCCTGATCTCATTGTTTTGTATCTACCCCATTGCTTAGTGCTGTGCTTGGTTAAGTGATTGGTACATAGAAAATACTTATTATTATTTGGAGCCCTTCTGAAATCACGTCATCTCCTGTAATCAAGTCAGTCAGTGGTATTTTTGACCACTCACTTTGTGAAGAGCACTATATTAAGCGCTTGGGAGAGTACAACAGAAAATAGTCGGTAGTCACAATCCCTCCCCACGAGGAGCTGACAGTCTAGAGGGGGTGACAGACATTAAAATAAATTCCTGATAGGGGAAATGGAGAGAATAAGGATATGTACATAAATGCTATCACGCTGGGTGTGGGGTGAAAATCAAGTGCCTCAGAGCTGCCTCATTGAGGCTTCCCCCCCATTATTTTACACAGGATCTGGACTTTGTCCAGTCTTGTATTCACCTGGCACATAGTGAGCCCTTAACAGATACCTTAAAAAATTCTAATCTCCCCAGTTCCTACCTACCATTTGAGCACTTCCATACCAACTACTTAAGCACTAACTCGTAATCACATCCCCTTTTCGCTCCTAACAGATACCTTAAAAAATTCTAATCTCCCCAGTTTTGAGTTCCTACCAACCATTTGAGCACTTCCATACCAACTACTTAAGCACTAACTCATAATCACATCCCCTTTTCGCTCCTAACAGATACCTTAAAAAATTCTAATCTCCCCAGTTTTGAGTTCCTACCTACCATTTGAGCACTTCCATACCAACTACTTAAGCACTAACTGATATTCATATCCCCATTTTCGCTCCTAACATTAATTCCTCTAAGTGCCTGTCTCCCCACTTAATTGTAAGCTCTGTGAGGGCAAGGATTGTATCTACGAATTCTGTGTTGTCCTACCACTGTGTTCTGCAGACAAGTGTGCCAAAAGTATTATGGTTGAATTGACTGATGTCGCTACCTTCACAAAGCACTAGGGCCAAATCAGGAGAGTCCTCCCTTCTCTGACCCCAGAGTCCTTGAGGATGAGGCGGAAGCCACTGCAGGGTCCCTGAGATCGGCCTCCATTTCCTGGAATCCATGATGGTATCTCCAACCTGGAGAAGTGAGGCGTAGATTGACGTCCTGGGGGACGGGGATGGAGGGGAGGGGCTTATGCTGTCATGGCAGTTCATTCAGTCTTATTAATAATGTTGGTATTTGTTAAGCGCTTACTATGTGCAGAGCATTGTTCTAAGCGCTGGGGTAGACACAGGGGAATCAGGTTGTCCCTCGTGGGGCTCACAGTCTTGATCCCCATTTTACAGATGAGGGAACTGAGGCACAGAGAAGTTAAGTGACTTGCCCACAGTCACTTGAGTGCTTACTGTGTGCAGAGCACCACACTAAGCAGTTGTCCAGTCACAGCCCCGACCTTATCCTCAGGAGCTCCAGACCGGAGGGAACTGTAGTATTTGTTAAGTGCTTTCTATGTGCCAGGCACTGTACTAAGCACTGGGGTAGTTGCAAGTTAATCGGGTTGGACGTAGTCCCTGCCCAACTTGGGGCTCACAGTCTTAATCCCCATTTTGCAGATGAGGAAACCGAGGCATAGAGAAGTGAAGTGACTTGCCCCAGGTCACACAGCAAATAGTGGAGCTACGGTTAGAACCCAGGTCCTTGTGACTCCCAGGCCCAGGCTCTATCCACTAGACCACGCCTCTCTGGCCCGCCTCCGGAGTTCAGCGAGAGCCAAGAAACTGACATAGCCGTGTCAACTCAACAGCAGGGATGTGGAGAACTCTTAGGTTCCTCTCCCTTCCCTTCTTGGTTTTCCCCCTTTCTCCCCACTATTAATAATGACGTTGGTATTTGTTAAGCGCTTACTATGTGCAGAGCACCGTTCTAAGCGCTGGGGTAGATACAGGGTCATCAGGTTGTTCCACATGAGGCTCACAGTTAATCCCCATTTTCCAGATGAGGTAACTGAGGCACAGAGAAGTGAAGCGACTTGCCCACAGTCACACAGCTGACAAGTGGCAGAGCCGGGAGTCGAACCCATGACCTCTGACTCCGAAGCCCAGGCTCTTTCCACTGAGCCACGCTCACCACCCCTGTAACCTCTCTCTCTCCCGATGGAGCCCAAATTCACCAGCATGTTCACAATCGATGTCTGATCCAGATATGTCGAGATACCCCGCTTTTGGAGGACCTTGAAATAAGGGATGGATTTGCAATTCTGATCCATATTGTTCTTCCGCCATCGTGACCTGTTGCTTACCAAATCACAATATCCAGTTTTAGTTTTGCACTTTATAGGCAGGAGTTAATCCTGAAACCCTGTAAGAGTATTTATTCCATGAAGCAGCGTGGCTCAGTGGAAAGAGCCTGGGCTTGGGTGTCAGAGGTCAAGGGTTCGAATCCCGGCTCTGCCACTTGTCAGCTGTGTGACTGTGGGCAAGTCACTTCACTTCTCTGTGCCTCAGTTACCTCATCTGTAAAATGGGGATTAAGACTGTGAGCCCCAAGTGGGACAACCTAATTAACCTGTATTTGCCCCAGCGCTTAGAACAGTGCTCTGCACATAGTAAACACTTAACAAATACCAACATTATTAAGCTGCGTGGCTCAGTGGAAAGAGCACGGGCTTGGGAGTCAGAGGTCATGGGTTCGAATCCCGACTCTGCCACTTGTCAGCTGTGTGACTGTGGGCAAGTCACTTAACTTCTCTGTGCCTCAGTTCCCTCATCAGTCAAATGGGGATTACAACTGTGAACCCCACGTGGGACAACCTGATCATCCTTCATCTCCCCCAGCGCTTAGAACAGTGCTCTGCACATAGTAAGCACTTAACAAATACGAACATTATTATTACTATGAAGCATAAAATCATTAGAAACAGAACAAACCCGAAGGGACAGTTTGTTCAAACCCCTGCATCCTGGAAGGACCATAGTTCAGGTTTACTACTTTGAGAGTTAAAGTAGCTCAGTTTCTCTTGCAGATGAGTTTTCCTCGCATCACTGTACGTATTTGGTTTTCTTCCAAGCCAGAGGACTTCCTACAGAAGGCCCGAGGCAGTCACAGAATGTTTGCGTATCCCCCTTAGGATGTACTGCAGTGCACACTTCGTTATTCTGACTACCAGATGTTTGCTAAATTACGCATTTAATGATAGAAATATAGGCAGGTCTGGGATCAGGGTGTTTCGGAGGTGGTTTTTTGGGGGGAAAAAACATTTGGAAACCAAACTTTCATCAGAACATGGCTGTTTAGCGCCACCGTGTGAACTCACATAGTAGCTGCCAAATGGAAATGAATTTACAAAGAACAGACCAAAAGAAGTCCCTCAGACTTCCAAGAAAATCGTTTTCCACCCTTTTTTTTAATATTGCACTTTAATTAAAACAAAGATTAAAAAGCACAGTCTGTAGCAAGGGACTGCCTGACACAAATAGCCACCACGGCATCAGCTTCAAGGTGGCCTCAAACATTTCAGTTAGCATCCCCGGCTTCCTGAGGTTGGCACACTTCCTGGGAGACCAGGGGCCGGTTTTTCCCTGTAAGACTCTCCCTGCCCCAGCCAGGGCCACCACGTGCCCACTTTCTCGACCCGTGCTAGCTGTGCACGGGAAGCAGCGTGGCCTAGTGGATAGAGCACGGGCCTGGGAGTGAGAAGGACCTGAGTTCTAATCCCGGCTCTGCTTGTGTGCTGTGTGACCTTGGGCAATTCACTTGAGTTGCCCGTGCCTCCGGTCCTTTATCTGTAAAATGGAGATTCAGAGCGTGAGCCTCATGTGGGACGGGGACTGTGTCCGGCCTGATCTGCTTGCATCACCCCAGCGCTTAGTACAGTGCCTGGCACGTACTAAACACTTAAATATTACAATTGTTATTATGATTATTATTATTGGCCCAGAAAGCTGGGGACCTCACTCAGCTCTTTGCCACAGGGTAGGGATCACCTCGACCAGCCCCGCTCCTCCAGTTCATCAGTCAATCAGTCGTATTTATTGAGCACTTACGGTGTGTAGAGTACTGCTAAGCGCTTGGGACAGCACAGTATGGCAGACACATTCCCTGCTCACAACAAGCTAACAACTGTTTGTCATGGAACCCCGGGGGATTGGCTGTCTAGACACTTGAGTTTTCTTCTCAGCCTACAACCCTACCATGTCCTTTGACCTCGCGTGAGATGCTTAGCCTCTCTGGGCATGTTTCTTTATTTGTCACTTGGAAGAGCCTTCGCTAGTAATCTGTTCTAAGATTCCAGATGAAAGGACATTATTATTTCTTTCTTTTTTTTTCTTTTTTTGTCATTTCCTGACTGGAAAATTCTTTGTTATAGGATTAGATGCATTCTCAAAGGAGTACATTTTCAGCAGAGTTTAGGATGAAGAAATATTCAAAGGAATCACCCTCTTAATTTATTCTCTCCTGTTAAAAGTTTGCCACCCTATAGAACAAAAAAGACAGCTGAGGTTTTCCATTTTGACAGATAGTATTTGGTTTTCCATTTAAGTGCAGGTCCCTGGGCTTTTGAAAGTACAGTAAAAGTCAGTAATCTCGAATCAGGCCGTCAGTGTTGACGTGGAATAAGTGATGCTTTATAGTGCCACTAGTTCATTCATTCAGTTGTATTTATTGAACACTTACTGTGTGCAGAGCACTGTACTAAGTGCTTGGGAGAGTACAATGCAACAATAAACAGACACATTCCCTGCCCACAATGAGCTTAGTTCATGGAACCGTAGTGAAAAATCCTTGACCGTTACAGTTTTAATATTGTGTTTGGGCCCCGTTTCGGGATATTCTATATGTTTTATCGATGAACAACTCTTGAGAGGTGTATGTAAGATTGTATTATCTGTAGTTTTACAATTTCAGAGTGTATGGCTGGTGTGGGAGGTCCACCACGTACAGGGCCACCTCGAAATAGGAGTAAGGGCCTGCCTGGGACAAGAGACCCTTGTGGGGATTGGTCAAAGAACATTAATCTTATCTTAAAACTCCTTCCCCAACTCCCCGAAGAACAAAACCCAAGTCAGATCCCCTTGCGCTCTCCTCCCTCTGCTCTCCACAGTTCCAGTTTCCTGCCTTTGGGTGTGGAGACCAGAAATATCCAGAGTCCTGGAAAGGCCAGGGAAGCAGAGGCAGTGTCAGTCTGGACAGATGGGGGATGTACGGAGGGAGGGGAGAGTTTAAAAAGCACAACTTGTACTCTTGAAAATTTTCCCTGGCTTACTCACCAGTAGACTACCACGACTTCCTGGAAAATGGTGCTCTTGACAGCTGCCCCCATTTGGGAATGGAGGGAGATGGGAATAGTCAGGCACTGAAGATTGAGGCCCACAACTGCCCCAGGCTTGCTCCCTTCCCCTCCGAGTGGTGGAGGTAAAGATCCCTTAGAGGTGGGGCTTGGGGCAAAGGCTCAGGATAAACCGAACTGCTTGGTATATTTCCTGAGGACTCGGCCCTTATCCCTGAGCCAAATCATCAGGACATGGCTGTTGCCGAAGAGTTGGCTAACGCTTCCTGGATCCAACTTTCGTTCTCTTCTTTCCCCCGCCCTCTTGAGTCTAACTCACTATCCTTACTATTCTTCACTCTCCACCTGCCAACTTTATTCCAATTTTGGCCTGTCAACTTTTGAACTCCACGGTAGGTTTATTTTTAATTGGCTTTGGAGGACACACGATGCATTTATATTCGAGTAATGGTATTTACGAAGCGCTTACCATCTGCAGGGCGCTGTACTAAGCGCTGGGAATAATACAGAGGTGGGAATTAGACATGGTCCCTGTCCCTGAGGGAGAGGGTGCTCACGATCTGTGATGCAGATACACAGATATTCATTCGTGTAGGCTTTCTGTAAAAGACCAACCTAGAGGCTTTTGATTTTCAGCTCCTTGTTATAGTCCACTTCCTGCTGTGGGTCCGTCAGAAAGAACGCTGCTTGTGGGAGTCAGGCAACCTGTTGTGGGAGTGCTAGCAATACTAGAGATTTCTGGCCAAAGAATCACCTAAGACCATCGGTCCCAAGTGGACAGACCAAACCTCTGACATTCTCACCAGCTGTCAATCCTAAAATCTCGGGATTGAGGCTGATTTGCCGCTCTCAACGAGAGACTCCATTAAGCTCTTTGAGGGCAGAGATCAAGTCTTTTACTTGTGTTTCCCTGCATTTCTACTATTTGCTCTGCACACAGTGGGTGCCGAGTAGCTACTGAGGCAGGTAAAATTGACAATATTTAACAGCTGTAAAAAAAAAAAGAATTGGTAAAAATCGATTTGAAGGTTTAGTTAATCATTGTCAAAGTGGCATATCTTCAGGCATTCCATCGTATTTATTGAGCGCTTACTATGTGCAGAGCACTGTACTAAGCACTTGGAATGTACAGTTTGACAAGAGACTCACAGTCTAAATAATAATAATAATAATGTTGGTATTTGTTAAGCGCTTACTATGTGCCGAGCACTGTTCTAAGCGCTGGGGTAAACATAGGGGAATCAGGTTGTCCCATGTGGGGCTCACAGTCTTAATCCCCATTTTACAGATGAGGGAACTGAGGCACAGAGAAGTTAAGTGACTTGCCCACAGTCACACAGCCGACAAGTGGCAGAGCTGGGATTCGAACTCATGAGCCCTGACTCCAAAGCCCGTGCTCTTTCCACTGAGCCACGCTGCTTCTCTCTGGGGGAGACAGACAACAAAACAGAACAAAACAAGTAATCTGGTGTAAATATCATCAAGATAAATAGTATCATAGATATATACACATCATTAATAAAATAGAGTAATATATACAAATATGCACAGTGCTGTGGGGAGGGAAAGGGGGAAGAGCAGAGGGTGGGAGAAGGGGGAATTGGGAGGGGAGGAGGAACAGAGGGAGAGGGAGGGCTCTTGAAATATCTTAATATCTATCTTAAAATAGTTCCTTGAATGGTGAGTGATGTGAAATAATCACAGGGAAGCAGCGTGGCATAATGGAAAGAACATGGGCCTGGGAGTCAGAGGACCTGAGTTCTAATCCCGTTTCTGCCAACTGCCTGATGTGTGAATTTGGACAAGTCTCTTCACTTCTCTATGCTTCAGTTTCCTCAACTGTAAAATGGGGGTTCGGTACCTTTTCTCCTTTCTGCTTAGTCTGAGCCCCATGTGGGACAGAGACTGTGTTCAACCTGATCAACTTGTGTTTGAATCCTGGCTCAGCCACTTGTCAGCTGTGTGACTGTGGGCAGGTCACTGAACTTCTCTGTGCCTCAGTTACCTCATCTGTAAAATGGGGATTAACTGTGAGCCCCACGGGGGAACAGCCTGATTACCCTGTATTGACCCCAGCGCTTAGAACAGTGCTCTGCACATAGCAAGCGCTTAACAAATACCAACATTATTATTATTCTCTCCCAGCTCTTAGAGGAGTGTTTGTCTCATAGTAAGCACTTAACCAATGCCATAAAAAAAACCTCTGCCCCTCCCCCCAAGATAACACATGAGACCGTATGTATATATATCTGCATCTATTCGTGCGTATTCTTTGCTTTGCGTGGCCTCAAGAACTTTTCCCTCGTGGTGGTTTTCTGGGGTTCCGTAATGCCAGAGCTACATTTGTTTGCCTTGACTTCCACGAATGCCTGTAAAATCAGTATCGCTTCAAACGGGCTAGGTTTCCAGGTTCCACACGCATGCTCCGACTTCTCAGATATAGAAGACTGGACGGCGCTGAATTAAACTGTAATTTGTCTGCTTGGATCCCTGACAGAGGTCACCCGCTGATTAACGTTTGTTCTTCCAGGAAGTTGATCAACATTTCCTTTGGAGACCTGAATCCTTTCCCACTGCGTCAGATAAGGAACCGGAGAACCTACCACCTAGAGAAAGTGCGTCTCGAGCTCACAGAACTCGAAGCCATTCGGGAGGACTTTCTGCGAGAACGAGAGACCAACCCCGACAAGAGAGACCTCATCAGTGATGACGAAGAGGACAATTGAGAGAATTCACAGACTTTTTTGTTTTTCTAGGCACTCTTATTTGTCCTGTTGTCATGACCAAAGCTTATCAAGAAGATTAAAGTCAAATATATTTCTATTTCTTTAAAAGCAGAATGTAAATGTATGTGTGGCATTTGGAAATATGCTGGACAGATTTCCAAAATAATTCAGCACTTTTAAATTTTCATTTTCTCATTAGAGCTATCTCGATTCTGTTTACAGCTGAGCTCGGTAGATCTTTTGTGGTTACCCTGTGGCTATGTGCATGAGCAAGCGAGGTTTTAAAGCTGTTTCGATCAGTGAATCGGTCAGCCGTCGAGAGGGATACTTTAAGGCCCAAGAGCAGTTGTGCTTGAAGCAAAGTTAGAAAATATCTCATCCTTGAAGAAAGAAAACCACCGACTTTGCTTGTCGTACCATATGCATTTTCAGAGTGACAACTTGAAAGTCATCTGGCACACTGATGTAATTTCAGCATTTACATTAAGAAAAAAAAAATCCAAGCTCTGCTTCTCTGTGGTCAAGTGATCATCTGGACCCAGCAGATGGTAAACTTGAAAATATTGGTCTCTCTAGAAAAACAAGGACTATATTATTCTATTTTTTCCCAAGCCCCATAATTAAAATTCAAACCCCTGCTCTTTGAACATTTTAAACGCAAGTCGTTTATCTCGTGTAACCTCTTTCATCTACTGGAAGATTTCCCTGAAATTTCATTTATTAATGTTTTCAGTATTATTTTGCTAGAACACCCCCAAACGTTGGACTTGCAAGTAACTTGCTGAGAAATCTGGAGGCTCCCTGAGGGAATCCCCATTGTATGGAGCCCAAATTTCATTTATTCTTTCAACATCAATTAATACTTACAAGTCAGACAAATTCTTCATAAATAACGGGGCTAGCCCCATTGGGATTACGGGCTCTGCGAGATTGAGAGTCTTAGGGTAAAATGAGGTGTGAGATGGGGGTTGTTCCAGTAAGGATCGACTTTTCATAGATCAGATTTGAAAAATTGGATCGAAACACTATTCAAGAACATTCTTCAGGTGATGTGGGGGCCAGGGGAGGGAGGTAGAGTTTGTAGTCGTGCTTTTGGCAGGACAAGGACCTTGTACTGTTTGAGAACCGTTTGGTTAATGCAAGCTGTACTTTTCAGGAAGAAAACAATTTCCCTGCTCAAGAGGTTGAACAGTTAGCCTTGCTGGGCAAATGGTGTGAAACCACATTTCCTCACTGGCCGTTGCTTTTAGCCTGGCAATTTCCAGTTTCTACTTCCAAGCCATTTCATTCCTCAGGGAATACAGATTGGACATTCCCTATTTCCATATCAGTCGTTTGTTCACGTGTCAGAGAGGTTGCCGCCCCTGGATTATACTAGTGGGGTGAATAGCTCTTACATTGGTTCCTGGTTAATTTCAGCATTTCCTTGTGAGAATGTGGAAAATGTAGGTTTTGAAACCAAAAGGGAAGTCGTAGATGGCTCGAGGGTCACCACGTCGCTGATGTCAGGACAGTAGATGGGGGTAAACAGTTGCCAGCTATGTGCTTTGTGAATTCAGCTTTCAGGGCCAACATGCTAAGGGCCGTTGAGGACGTGGCTATGAAATTTCAGTCCTGGTTGTTCAATGAAGATCAGAATGTGTCGGAAACCCCTATCTTTGAAGTTTTCTTTTATAATAGAAAATGCACTTAAGGTTTTTTTTTGTGGTGTTATAGCTGTATGCTGCATTGTTTCTGCAAATTATTGTTATGCCAAATCAGACCACAGTCCGACTTTAATGGCATTCTGAGAATATTCCTATCCAGTGGTCTAACTGGAGAAAAATGTAATTTTAAGTTACAAGTCCTCACACTAGCCAGAAAAATGCACCAGAAGATAATATGTATTCGTAGTGTCTACTAGACATTTAGAGACACTTGAGAAATGCAATTAGCAGAAGTATTATTGTTAATGGGCTTTTTTAAAGTCTCCATCTTTAGCCATACTACAGTTAAAGCAGTATTCGAAACAAATCGGAGCAGATGTATTTTCCACCACCTCTGATCTTAGGTGTCATTAATTCAGTGTTTCACTATGTTGAAAGAGCTGGTCTCTGTATTTTTATCCAGATCTATGATGCAGTAGCCGTATTCTGTTTCCAAGTGTTAAAATTATTCTGAATCAATTTTATAGTTTTCTTAACTAGCAGCTAGATTTGAGATCGAACTTTCTAAAAATCTAGAGTCATCACGCTTTTACATGCCGGGTTTTTTTAAGTTTAACCTTGCTATAATGAGCCTTCATCACAGCTGCAATCCAAGACATCATAAACGCTTGAGAACCTTCAGATAAATCAATCATGGTTTAACTCGAGAACGGCTTTCACAGAAGCCCCTCATCTCTGGCAAATCAGTTACAATTTCAGTGAGCTTGGGCCACAAGTCTCCTCATGTTCTGTGAGTTACACTGCAGGTGCTAGGCCAACTTTGATTTTGAAGTTTCTGTGTTTCCTATTGTTTTTTCATAAATACTGTATCAAAAATTTTATGTTGGGTTAAACTCGTTACCTATGTGTGTTTCAGATCATCTTGATAGAGCCATGTGCTGGGGAGAAATTTCCTAGCAACCATATAAATAGAGGCGGGACAGCGGAGGAGGCACAGAAATGAATTCGGGGTGTCCAGGCTTACCCTGATGGGCAGAAGTTTGCTTAAATCCCACCCGAAGAGATCAGAGCAGAGCAGCTTGAGGGAGAAAGGCCACTAAATGGCCCCTCTCTTCTTGGAGATAATTTCCTTTCCGGTAAAAGTTTGCCTTGCACGATACTGGGCAAAAGCTCTTTTGAGAACAAGGAATCGGGTTATGCTATGGGGTTAAGGAGCAGGAAGGACCTCCCCTTTTTTTTAAGGTGGCAATTAAGCAGGATCACCACTAGATGATGGCAAGCACAAATGGAGTGGGACCTGCAAGTGCTGGATTCTCTAGAGACCAAAAATGATTGCCCAGTGATGAACTTCCTAAGCAGCGAGGGAGAATTAACCATCGCCACCACCACTGCAATCAACAGGAGTTGTCCGAGTACTACACTGTCTTGGAAATTCTCCATAATCCCTGGGCAGAAACGGCAAACCCTTAAATGTATGGGGTGGTTGGTTTTTTTTAATGTATTAAGCACCTGTTTCATGTTTTTGTGTCACTACAGTTTGTGTTTTTATAGATTTTGATACGGATTTTTCTAGGTTATGTACGTTTATATGCACAGTACTATTTCTTATGCATGGTCCCCATTGTGTATGATATTTATGTAAACCGAACCACTAAATTACTCTTCTCCCATTTTCTTGGTCACCATTCACTTTATATATGTATGCATGGATCCAATTACACCAGGTAACTCTCTGGGTTACTTGCAGCAGAGCTGACAGCTGTTAGTCTAGAGAGGAAGTTTTTAGCCAGGACAGCTGGTACCAGATATTAGTATTAGCGTCTACTCTACTGGAAGAACCAGTACTGTAAGCAAGCATTACAGGTTAGTTTTCTTTTTATTAATGGTTTACCGTATTGTATAATGTCCCTTTTTAATACTTTTCTGTTCTTCGCATGTATCGAAACACCTGTTTGTGGTTAAGGAGCAGGAAGGACTTACAGTGGGCAGTGGCAAACTGTGTGAGAAATAACTCGATGGTGGTTTTGAAAAAGCAAAAAAACAAAAACCATTTTCTGTTTATAGTTGGGCTTCGGCATTCCTTGGGTCATGTAGAAATGAACGCGAGGCCCTTCCAAGCCGCGGAAGTGAGCACAGATGTTTTGAGTGAGGCTTTCCGAAAGGAGTGCCACGGATTCTGTTTTAAAGTCAAATCAAATCGGTTCATCTGCTAAATGGAGTACTTTACGAGACTCTTTGGAATTGTAATATTGAAGAAAAAATAAAATGTTAAATTGCTTAATGTTTGGATTCCTTCCTGCCCCTTGTATGCAGTTAAAATCACAGCTGTGGGAATGTGAATTTGCCAGGTGCTTTACTCTTGCCTCCATAAACCAGACACCCTGCATTCTGCTGGTCCTGAATTCCGAGATTAAACTTCTGTTTTTCTCACCCCATAAGGTACTCCGCCCAAACACTATGCATCTAAATTTTGAAATATGAAGTCCAGGCACAATTTACTGAAGTTGCCCAGAAGAAGATAGATCTTAGCGATTAATATTTCCAAAACCTTTCACTTTGGCAAACTTGGTAATGTGGACTGGGTTGCCCCTGGGGAAGGCGAGCAGATGATGAGGGCAGAAGAGAGAGGGAGAAGGAAGGTAAGCTCGTTGTGGGCAAGGAATGTGTCTGTTTATTGTTACATTGTACTCTCCCAAGGGCTTAGTACAGTGCTGTGCCCACTATTAAGCACTCAATAAATACAGATGAATGAATAGATGGATGGATGGGTGTCAGGGAATAATTGGGAGGAAGGAGGAGAGGGATGCCAGGGAAGGGTCTAGCCTGTTAAGGTCCTTGTGGGGAGGGTACGTGTCTGCCATCACTGTTGTATTCTGCCAACTGCTTAATACAGTGCTGTGCACACAGTAAGCATTTAAGAAATACCACTGATTGAGTCAAGGGGCCTGATGAAGTGGGGTGGTCAAGAAAACACTGACACAGAGGCTATAGAAAGCCAAAGGGAGGTATATGTTCCCAAAGCAGTGGGGTGCCACCCGCTTCACCTAGCCTTGGGTTCAGAGTGGAGTAAGAAGTGAGTGGGAGAGGCTTTTTTTTTTTTGCGTGGGAAGTGAAATAAAGCAGTCAATCACCTTGCCCCCATCCTACTTTATCTCGATGCCCTCCCACTTCAACCCAGCTCATACACTTTGCTCCTCTAATGCCAACCTTCTCACTATACCTCGATCTCATCTATCTTGCCGCTGACCTCTCGCCCACATCCTGCCCCCCTTCTTCATATCCAACAGATGATCATTCTCCACACCTTCAAAAACTTACTGAAAGGACATCTCTTCCAAGAGGCCTTCTCTGACTAAACCTTCATTTCCTCTTCTACCAGTCCCTTCTGCATCACCTTCGCCCTTGGATTTGCTCCCTTTGTTCACCCCTCCCTCAGCCCCACAGCACTTAAGTACGAATCTTTAGTTTATATAAATGTCGGTCTCGTCCTCTAGACTGTAAGCTTTGTGGGCAGAGAATGTCTCTGTTAATAATAATTGTGGTATTTGTTAACCGCTCACTATGTGGCAGGCACCATACACTTGGACAATTGCACTTGGGTCAATACAAGAAAATCGGGTTGGACGTAGTCCCTGTCCCATGTGGGACCCTCAGTCTCTCCCAAGCTCTTAGTACAGTGCTCTGTACGCAGTAATTGCTCAATGAATACAGTTGATTGCTTGGGACAGTGGAAGGGCTGGGGAGTGGGAAATCCATTTAATTTCTCCTCAAAGACTTTCAACTTATGTATTTGCTGTTCATTTCCTAAGGAACACCACTACTGTCTCGGAAGATTCTGGGCTCCTGCCCGACCAAGCTGCAGGCTTGATATAACCCAGGAAGAAGAGAGAAGGTGGACAGTTCCTTGCCAGCATTCAAACTGAGGCAGACTATTTACCATTAACCCAAAGGTTTTTTGGGGACAGCCTAGTACTCGACCTCTCACTTTATGCTCATCCATCGGTCAGTAGCATTTTTGAGCCCTTCCTTGATACTAAGCCCTCAGGAGAGTTCAGTAGGGTTTGTAAACCCAATCCCTACCCTTGAAGAGTTTACAGTTTAGCAAGAGATGCAGGCACTAAGAAATTACAATTGGAAGTAGTAGAGTGTCAATATATGCACATTGGTACAATGGGACTGGGCCGGGGGTGGGCATCCAGGGCTCAGGTGATGCAGAAATGTCAGTGTGTCAGTTTGAAGAGGGGAAAGGGTGGGGAGATGGAAAGGCTACCTGGAGGAAGTGGGATTTCAAAAGGGCTTTGAAGATGGGAAGAGCGGTGGACTGCCAGGCAGAGGGATTTCCTGGCGGAAGGGAGGGTGTGAGCAAGAAGCTGGTGCACAGCGGCCTGAGAGGAACAGAGTGTGTGAACTGAGGTGAATGGGAGAGGAATGAGAATGAGTAAGGAGAAGAAGCTGATTGAAGGCCTCAAAGCTGAGAGCCAAGAGGTTTTGGGGGGGGGGGGTTGGTTCTACCTTGGGGTGTGACAATTTTTTGCCCTCCAACAACTTTCAAATGTTAGTCTAAGCTCAGTTTTCCAGTTACTGCGTGTGAAGTCTATGGAAGAACTAAGGATTACAAGGAGAAAATGATCCTGTTGTATTTTCTGGCTACCTTAATGTGATTTAACAAGGATTAATGAACCCATACCGACCCCATTACAGACACCTGACTTGAAGAATCCTTGAATGGCCTAAATTTGAGACCAAAATGAGGCTTAGTGATGCCTATGGGCCTAAACTAATCTTAGTAAGACTCTACTAGTACTAGATTGATGTCGTGTCACCTCAAGGGTGCTTAATGATACCAGAATTTAAACCGCTTGAGTGTGAGTGAGAGGGAACCAGTGGTAATTATCGAGATTTAGGCCAAGTTAGAGGCTGGACAGAGCTTTTCCAAATGTGAGATTTCTTAAAATTTAATGTGAGTTAATTTGCCAGGGTCTGGAGATTGGGCTCTTGATTAGAACAAGGGCTAATAGAGTCATGGGAGTGAGGAGTTTTCATGGAGTGTAGCAAGCGTTAGCAAAATTTATCCAACCTGAATAGATCTTAAGATGAGATTTAATGTAGCATAATAGACAATGAAGCTTAAAGAATAAGGCCAGGCATTTGAGCTGGGAAGGATCATGAACCCCAGGAAGGATAAAGGGGATTGAGGAGAACCGACAAAGATCACTGGACTTTATTGAGGCCTAATGCATTATACCTCTAACTAGCAATGCCTGCTGAAATATAATCAGGCTTAATGGGGTGTAGTAGGTAATTAATGAGATTTAACGGTTACTAGACTTAAAGCTTAATGAGCATTAAAATCACAGCTATACTTAATGAGGCTTATCAAGTGATAATCACTTTAACGAGTTGATGTAATGAAGTTGTGCATAGTAACGAGGTTTAATCTCTAATGAGGCTTGAGAGTAGTAAGTGAAATGCATCAGAATTTAACAAGCAATACATTTTACTAGGGCTGTGTGAAGATGAGTAGGACTAGGAAACCTAACCAGCCTGAATATGGTTAACCAGCACTAATAGGGCTTAAGCATGGTTTTTAATGAACTGTAAATGTGGGTTAGGAGGATTAATGATGCCTAATAAAATTCATGAGCCTGGGTCCAGTTGATAAGACTGGGAGATTAAACAGCGTAATGTCTTATGCCATCCACTCGTCTCCGACCCATAGCGACTCCATAGCATCTCTCCCAGAATGCCCCACCTCCAACTGCAGTTGCTCTGGTAGTGGATCCATAGAGTTTTCTTGGTAAAAAATAAGAAACTATTTCCTTCTTCCACGAAGTAAATTTGAGTCTCTGCCCTCGACTCTCTCCTATGCCGCTGCTGCCCAGCACAGGCAAGTTTTGACTTATAGCAGATGGCCTTCCACTCACTTGCCACTGCCCAAGCTAGGAATGGAATGGGTAGGCCTCTGCTTGGCTCTCCCTCCCATAGCTGAGACTGGTAGAGTACTGGCAACTCTCCAGGTGAGGTCTTGAGAGGGAAAACAGTGTAGAAGGTGTTAACAGATTTAGAGGAAGAAAGGAAGGTCAAGAAATGCAAAAGGACCTTCATCTACCCTCTGGTCTGTGATCTCCTTGTGGGCAGGGTTCATGACTGCAAACTCTGATCCTCATATGGGACAGGGATTGTCTTCTATCTACCCCAATGCTTAATACAAGCAATAGAGAAGCAGCGTGGCTCAGTGGAAAGAGCCTGGGCTTGGGAGTCAGAGGTCATGGGTTCGACTCCCAGCTCTGCCACTTGTCAGCTGTGTGACTGTGGGCAAGTCACTTCACTTCTCTGTGCCTCAGTTACCTCATCTGTAAAATGGGGATTAACTGTGAGCCTCACGTGGGACAACCTGATTACCCTGTATCTACCCCAGCGCTTAAAACAGTGCTCTGCACATAGTAAGCGCTTAACAAATACCAACGTTATTATTATTACACTGCTTATTACATAGTAAGTGTTTAACAAAGAGCACAGTTATTATTCAATCTGTGGTATTGGTTGAGCATTTACTGTGAGCAGAGCACTGTCCCGAGCGCTTAGGAGAGAACAACAGAAATGGAAGACGTGTTCCCTGCCCACGGGGAGCTTACAGTCTAGAGGGTAAATGAAAGTCCTTAGGTATTTTTTGACCTTCCTTTCTTCCTTTAAATTTAACACCTGTTATGCTGTTTAACCTCCCAGTCTTCTCAATTGGGCCCAGCCTCCTGAGTTTTATTAGGCATCATTAATCTGCTAACCCAAATTGCAAATTCAAGTGCAACTGCCACACAGAAGGGAGTGGGAGGAGAAATGAAGGCTTAGTCGGGGAAGACCTCGTGGAGGAGGTGTGCTTTTAATAAGGCTTCGAAGGCGGGTGTGAAGGTCGGCTCTGAAGGCCAGAGGCGGGATGCGGGCCAGGGGTTGGCGCCGAGATAGACAAGATAGAGGTACAGTGAGTAGGTTGGCATTAATAATAATAATAATGTTGGTATTTGTTAAGCGCTTACTATATGCAGAGCACTGTTCTAAGCGCTGGGGTAGATACAGGGTCATCAGGTTGTCCCACGTGAGGCTCGCAGTTAATCCCCATTTTACAGATGAGGTAACTGAGGCACAGAGAAGTTAAGTGACTTGCCTAAGGTCACACAGCTGACAAGTGGCAGAGCCGGGAGTCGAACTCATGACCTCTGACTCCGAAGCCCAGGCTCTTTTCCACTGAGCCGCGAGGAGCAAAGTGTGCAGGCTGGGTTGCAGTAAGAAATCAGTAGGAATGATCAATAGGATATCGGTAAGAATGTAGTAAGAATGAGGAGTGGAGAGACTCAAAGACTGGTAAATCAAAAATAAGTTATAGGAAGAATCTAAGGTTGGGAAGAGAGAAGCTCAATCTGGAGGGTAGCAGGTGAAGAGTGGACAGGTAAGGAGGACTCATCTAGTGGAGCAGCATGGCGTAGTGGCTACAGCACGGTCCTGGGAGTCAGAAGGTCATGGGTTCTAATTCCGGCTCTGCCACTTGACTGCTTTGTTACCTTGGGGAAGTCGCTTCACTTCTGGGCCTCAGTTACCTCATCTGCAAAATGGGAATTGAGACTATGAGCCCCATGTGGGACAGGGACTGTGTCCAACCTGATAAACTTGCATCTAGCCCTGTGCTTAGTACAGTCCCTGGCACATAATAAGCGCTTACCAAATACAATTATTATTATTATTATTATGAAGTCAGAGGCTTCTGTTTGATGGTTATTCGTCTCAATCTGGTCACCAGGTGGCAGCAAAAAACCTTGGGCAAGTAACGTCCGATTCAGCTAGAAAAGTAACAAAAGCTAATGATAAAAAGCAAAGCGACACACTTCTTAAGTCTCCTTGGCCCAAAGCAGCCCAGCAAATCAGACTACAGCTTCCGGGCAGAGCCAGAGCTCTTCCCAGACCCCAGTTTGCCTTTCTCCTACTTGCCCTGCTTCTGCCTACCCTCTCAATCGACCCTTGGGGTTATTCAACACCTATTAAGTGCTAAACACCCCTTGATAGAGTAAGGTAGCAATAGTAAGATGAATGTTGGTCTCTCTTCAAGCACCTCACAGCTTACAGGGGGAGGCAGACAAGAATTATTTAGGGAGAGTGCAAGCTGCAGGAAGAATAAAGCCAAAACAGGAAGAGTAGAAGTCCATCAGTACCTGTCCAATCAATGCTTCTTCACGTCGGAGCAGTTCAATGGAGTAATAGCTACCGCTGGGAAAATCGTTTCCTCTTTTGGGAAATCATGTGGGAATGATTTGTAGGCTAAATTGATTTTCTTCTATTTGCCATAAAGCAGGAAGGCATAATCCCAAATAGTCATTTGCTTCCCGCTCCCCAACGCACGCTTATTTTAGCTTTGATTTCATCTGAGACTTGAAAGATAATGCATTGACGTTATATTTCTCGGAGTTTCTGATTGCTGTTGTGGCAGCAGATGGATTTCTCTTAATTAGATAAAGCAAGGAGCCAAATTTGTTTTCCATTGTTCTACACCAGGCAAAAGGTTTTGGATGTTTTTGACTATTAAGTTACTGCCTCCAGCCTGTTTTTTCAGCAGCATTCAACAGTAATAAATTACTTGTAATGCACTCTCTCACAAACTCTAGTTATTTGTCAGGATCAAAGTCTTTGAGGATGGCTTAGACTTTAAGGGTTATGGCGTTACCTAACATAATAATAATGATGGTATTTGTTAAGCACTTACTATGTTCTAAGCGCTGGGGCAGATACAGGGTTATCAGAATGTCCCATGTGGGGCTCACGGCCTTAATCCCCATTTTACAGATGAGGTAATTGAGGGACAGAGAAGTTAAGTGACTTTGCGCAAAGTCACACAGAGGACAAGTGGTGGAGCGGGGATTAGAACCCATGACCTCTGACTCCCAAGCCCATGCTCTTTCCACTAAGCTACGCTGCTTCTCAGAGAACAGAGAAGCAGCGTGGCATAGCGGATAGAGCATGGGCCTAGGAGTTGGAAGGTCTGGGTTCTAATCCTGGCTCTGCCACTTACCTGCTGTGTGATCTTGGGCAAGTCATGTCACTTCTCTGGGCCTCAGTTACCTCATCTGTAAAACAAGGATAGAGACTGGGAGCCCCATGTGGGACCGAGACTGTGTCCAACCTGGTTTGCTTGTATCCACCCCAGCACTTTGTGCCTAGCACAAAGTTAGCGCTTAACAAATACCACTACTCTGTGCCTCAGTTTCCTCAATGTCCCCATTGGGATGGGGACTGCGTCTGATCTGACTGATTTGTATCTACTCCAGCACTAAGAACAGTTAGTAAATGCTTAACAAGTGTATTAGACTCAGCAGATGCTCAGTAAATAGCATTATTACTACTTGAACATTTTTCTGTTCAGCTGGTATCTGCAAGAGGGGTTCATTCATTCAGTAATATTTATTGAGCGCTTACTATGTGCAGAGCACTGTACTAAGCGCTTGGAATGTACAAATCGGTAACAGATAGAGACAGTCCCTGCCCTTTGATGGGCTTACAGGTTAGGCTGACTTGGGCGATCAGATATTGGAACCAGGAAAGGGAGGCAAGGCTTTTCTGAAAAAAGAGAGGAATAGATTTTTAGGTGTTGTTCATCCTAGTCTTCGAATGGATGGGGGAGTCGAGAGGAGAGGGTTTGACGGGTGCTGACCTTGAAAGGAATCCAGCTGAGAGACAAGTTGCAACGACTATTAATATTTACTTTCCCGAGGCAGATTCCTGTAATGGCACTCACCGCTCCAGCAAGAATCCTTCGGACCATCTCGGCAAACACTATCCCCTTTGAGAATTGCCCTAGAACCTCCCCCCACCCAGGTTTGCACAGGTGGCTTGAGTTTGAACTCGGAGGAAATGGCAGAAGTAAAGGACTCTTCTACAATTGCTCTATTGAGGAGAATCTGCGCTCTTTGCACACCTGTACTTCAAGAATTAATCCAGATAGCTCCCAATAGTCCCATGACTAGGAAGCGTACTGACATCAGTGTGACAGGAAAACAACATGATTCATAGGATCATCTCATTTAAAACACAGATTTTCTGGGGTAAGAGGTGGGGAAGAGGGATAGCATACTTTTACTTTGCTAAGTAGTTGTCCCACAGTAGAAATTCCATATGAGTGCTAGTTCCAGAGCATTTCCTAAAGCTTCTTTTAGACGCAGTCCTTGCCATCGCAGAGCCTACAGTATGTGAGGGGAACATATGAGAGAGTTCACAAATTTACTTGCAAAATATTTTGTCCCTCTAACTTCAAATACAGAAGTAAAATGACAATTTACTTTGCAAGTAGATTTGTGAAGTGTCCCGTATTTTTACTTGGTATATCTGAAACTGAATTTCTCATCTTTTTATAAATCTACTCCTTCCCCTTACTTTCCTACCTCTACCAATTACATCACCTCCTTCCCTGTCCCAGAATCCTGTGATTTTAGTTTCATCTCAAATTCACGTTCTAAGAAGCAGCTCGGCCTAGTGGTTAGAGCACGGGCCTGGGAGTCAGAAGGTCCTGGGTTCTAATCCCAGCTCTATCACTTGTCTGCTGTGTGACCCTGGGCAAGTCACTTAACCTCTCTGTGCCTTAGTTACCTCTTCGGGAAAATGGGGAGTAAGAACGTGAGCCCCATGTGGGGCATGGACTTTGTTCAACCTGATTAGCTTATATCTACCTCAGTGCTTAGTAGGCAGTCGATTGTATTTATTGAGCGCTTACTGTGTGCAGAGCACTGTACTAAGTGCTTGGGAGAGTACAATATAAGACACATTCCCTGCCCACATTGCGCTTACAGTCTAGACGGGGAGACAGACATTAATAATTAAATAAAATTACAGATATGTACGTAAGTGCTGTGGGGCTGGGAGGATGCAAGTCAGGGTGACGCAGAAAGGAGTGGGAGATGAGGAAAGGAGGATTTAGGGCAGGCCTTTTGGAAGAGATGTGCCTTCGATAAGACTCTGAAGGTGGGGAGAGTAATTGTCTGCCTGATTTGAGGAGTGAAGGTGTTCCCGACCAGAAGGAGAACGAGGGCGAGAAGTTGGCGGCAAGATAGGTGAGATATAGATAGAGTGAAAAGGTTGGCATTAGCAAAGCCAAGTGTTGCAGCCTGGGTTATAGTAGCAAGGTGAGATAAGAGGGGGCAAGGTGATGGAGTGCTTTAAAGCCAATGGCAAGGAGTTTCTGTCCATTCAGTTGTATTTATAGAACACTTACTGTGTGCAGAGCACTGTACTAAGCAGTTGGGGGAAGACAATACAGCAATAAACAGACACATTCCCTGCCCACAACAAACTCACCATCTAGAAGGAGGGAGACAGATGTTAATAAAAATAAATAAATTACAGATATGTAAATAAATTCTGTGGGGCTGGCGGGTGGGGGGATTGGGGGAGCAAGTCGGGGTAATACTGAAGAGAGTAGGAGAAGAGGAAAGCCGGGGGCGGGTGGGGTGGGGTTAGTCTGGGAAGGGCTCCTGGAGGAGATGTGCCTTCAGTAAGGCTTTGATGGGGATGAGAATAATTATCTGTCAGATTTGAGGAGGGATTTTTTTAATTAAAAAAAATCACAGCGATGGAGATATTTTTCAAACACATAATCTGACCAATCACAAATGGTGGGGTTGTTGGCTTTTTCTTTCTTGGATGGGAAGATGGGCACAGGAAGTAACTGAGTGGGAAAACTGAGAAGCACCTCCTAAGGTGTTTTCTGGAGTCCTTTCAGTTTGATCTTGTCGACCTGGGTCACCAGTCATGACTGAAGTAGAAGCTGGCTGCTGGTCCTCGAATTTGCCCTTGGTGTCAGCCTTCCAGTCATGGGTTTCTGAGTTCTCCGGGCGAGAATGGAATCTCTCACTCTCTTGATTCCACTGTAATCAGTCAGTGGTATTTATCGAGCGCTTACTGTGTGCCGAGCACTTTACCAAGTGCTTGGGAAAGCACAGTGTCATAGACCGGTAGACGTGGCACCTGCCCACAAGAAGCCTGTAGTTTAGAGGGGGAGGCAGACATTAAAAGAAATTACAGACGGGAAGTGGAGTGCAAGGCTATGTACATAAGCTCTGCGCAGCCGAGGGTAGGATGGATTTCAAGCATTTCAGGGGTTCTGATTGGAGTGTATTTGTCTCCTCTCCTTTCAGAGTGTGAGGTCCTTGTGGGCATGTGATTCTCATGCTTCCTTGGTACCTTCCATAGGGTAGTGATAGAATGCATTGCTTTCAGTAGGTGCTTAATGAATACCTGGTAATATTACTACTGCTCCTCGGCAGCCGGAGTGTGGCTTAGTGGAAAGAGCACGGTCTTGGGAGTCAGAGGACTTGGATTCTAATCTCTGAGGAGTCTCGGTCCACCTGCCCATGCTCCAGGGAGCCTTCTTTCAGGGAGGCCGAAGCCCCCTGCCCAATACGGACTGGCCTTCAACTGACTCCCTAATGGCTTTATATAGGGGGGCCAGATGCGGAAGGTATATTTTCCTCCCTCAGCCCCACCCATGCTCACAGGGGCCTGGGAGGGGAACCAGTGGCTCTGGACCAGGTGGTGTCATTCGGGTGCCCCTTCACCCACCTCCTCTTCCACCCCTCCATCTTTTCCCCATTTCTACTTCTGCAGCTCTCCCCTCTTCTACCCCTTCCACCTTTTCAGCCCCTCTCCTCACTTCTACCCTTCTTCTCGCTTCTGCCCCTCTTCCAGCTTCTCCCCCTCCCCCCGCTTCTGCCTTCCCACCTTTTCTCCCCTTCCTACCTTTTCTGCCTCTCCCCCTGCTTCCGCCCCCTCCCCCTCTGTCTCCCTCTTCTCTCTCTCCTCTCTCTCTCTTCACCTACCTTACCTATCCCTATCCCACAGCTGCCGCTTAAGGTTCAGGTATACTTAAGCAAAGCGTTCTGTATGGTGCCCTTAAGTTGTACTGTGTGGGTGAAACACATTTGAGGTTGTGTATGTCTCAGGAACTGAAATCTGCAAGGGCCATCTGTGGTCAACCTCCAATAGATGGCTCAGTGAATGAGGGCCAGTGGGCTTGGATTTTAAATAGGAGGTTCAGGATGTGATGGATCAATATGGGGAGGAGGAGGACACAAATGGGTTGGGCTGGGTGGCTAGTTAAAGCCCAGTGCAGTTTATGTCCTTCCTCACCTTTCTCTTTCCTCTCCCTTCTTCAAATGGCTGCCTTTCCGTTTCCCTGGGAGCCGGAGGAGCCGGTATAATTTGTCTTTTGTTTTTAAGCAAATATAGTTTTCTTCCTTAGCAATAAATGGTGTGGAAAATGAGATGACTAGGAGGTGGTCTTGCTTTTTAACCTTCGGACCTGAGCTGTGGAACCACCGTGACCGGAAGACCACACCTTGCTGACCTGTGGGCTTCTACCCCTGATTGATATTCCCAGTGGGAGCTGATTCAGGACACACCCGGGTGTGGTGAGGACCAAGCGGTGGGCCTCTCCCAGGATCTGTAGCTTCCATGGGGATTACTGGGTTGCAGGCTTTTAAAGGGTAAAAGCTCAACTTTCTAGGGAGGGTCAGGAGAGCGGCAGCTCTTGCAGGATTTCTCATTCCAACTCCAGACTGACTGAAGTTCCGGGGCCCGCCACGGAAACGCCCATTAGTCTTCCTTCTACAGCCGGTGTGGACCCAACATATTTCACAGCTACTAAGAGTGCAGCCCATCCCTTCTAGAGGAAAGATTTTGCCGACCACCTGGATCGGAATGAACTCACAGTTACTAGTCCAGACCATTTGTGGCTTGCTCAGTCCAAAAGAATGGGATGTCAGTTTCCTTCACTAGTCTTGAGGCTAATTATAAGTCTTCCCCAGAAGCCAATGCTTCTCAGTGAATAGAAGAACGAACATTTATTGACTACCTACTGAGGGAAATTAACTGTGCTGGGAAGTACAGAACCAAGGAGTGACGTGTTCCCTGTCCACAAGGAATATACACTTCAAAGGGGAGATGGGCATAAGATTATTTACCAGCAGAGTAGTCAAAATGAATAATGTACAAGTGAAAAAAATGTACAGGCATAAGTGCTAGAGGTGACTGATGGGTTTCTATGACTTAGGTTGCTGGGAATTAAATGGGCATAGGCATTTTGAGAAGGTGGAATTTCAGAAGAGCTTTAATTATGGGGAAGGCTTTGGGGAGGGAGGAAGTGGGTTCCAAGGCAGGGAATAGAATGTGTGAGAGGATACCGGTGTAACTGGTCAACCATTTCCATTCTGAGCATCTGGAGGCATTGTGCATTGTTCAAAAAACACGCCTTTGGAGAGAAGCCAGCCTGGATGAGATAGGAGGAAATAGGTCGAACTTGCTTCTTGGAATCAAGGATGATGATAATGATTTTGATTTGGGAAAGACAGCATAATTTCTAGGGAAGAATGATCATGTTGCTTA
This sequence comes from Ornithorhynchus anatinus, assembly GCF_004115215.2. Taxonomy (NCBI): domain Eukaryota; kingdom Metazoa; phylum Chordata; class Mammalia; order Monotremata; family Ornithorhynchidae; genus Ornithorhynchus; species Ornithorhynchus anatinus. Next base: position 10,241,049 of record NC_041732.1, on the reverse strand, counting down.
TGAAAGATATGGCAGAATGAAGGAATGGGAACAGAAGAGTTCAGGAAGAGATTTAGCTTGGGCCACTGGGCTTCATAATCTCTGCTGTAGACTGCAAGCTCCTTGTCTCTCAACTCGGGTTGTATTTCCTAAGCACTTAGTCCAATGCTCTGCATGCAGAAAAAACTCTCAGTAATTGCCACTGATTGACAGTGGTGGCTTTCCTCTTCTCTTGGAAAGCCATCTCACGTGCCTGCTTCCCAGGGTAGCCAGGGAGTCAGGTGGGAAAATGACACCAGTAGACAATACCTAACTTTTCCCGCCACATCTGGCCAAATGATCAGTTACCATTCTCCCTCATTAGACTGTGAGCCCCCCTGAGGACGAAGGACGGTGTCCTCTCTGACCCAACGCTTAAAATAGTGCTTGACACATAGTAAGCCTCTACCATTTGCAGAGCACTGTTCCCAGCCCTTGGGAGACTACAATACAACAGAGTTGGTAGATATATTCTCGATCCAATCAATGAGTTGCATTTATTGAGAGTTACTGTGTGCAGAGCACCGTGCTAAGTGCTGGGGAGAGTGCAGTACAACAGAGTTAGTAGGCATGATCCCTGCCCACAAGGAGCTTACGATCTAGAGGGGGAGACAGACGTGAATAGAAATAAATTAGAGCTATGTACATAAGTGCTGTGGGTCTGAGGGTGGGGTGACTATGAAGTGCTTGAAGGGTCTAGATCCAAGTGCAAGGTCAATGGAGAAGGGAAATGGGATAAGGGAAATGAAAGTTTAAGTACAGAAGGCTTATTGGAGGAGATGTGATTTAATTAAGGGTTTGAAGGAAGGAAGCGTAATGGTCCGTTGGTTAAGAGGAAAGGAGTTTCAGGCCAGATGGTGGATGTGGGAAAGGGGTTGGTGGCGAGATAGACAAGGTCTAGGTACAGTGAGTAAGGAGACACTAGAGGAACAAAGTGAGCAGGCTGGGCTGTAGTAGGAGGCCAGCGAAGTAAGGTAGGAGAGAACAAGGTGACTGAGTGCTTTAAAACCAACTGTAAGGAGTTTCTGTTTGATGTGGAGGGGGATGGGCAACCACAAGGTTCTCGAGGAGTGGGGATAGGTGAACTTTTTGTTAAAAAAGAAAAAAATGGTCCGGCCAGCAGAGTGAAGTATGGTCTGGAGTCGGGAGAGACGGGAGGCAGGGAGGTCAGTGAGGAGGCTGATGCAGTAGTCAAGGTGGGATAGGAGAAGTGTTGGGATCAGCATAGTAGGAGTTTGGATGGAGAGGAGAGAAAATGACAGATTTTAGCAATGATGTGAAGACAGAACTGAAAGGATTTGGTGACACTGAATATATGGGTTGAATAAGAGAGAAGAGTCCAGGATAATGCCAAGGTTATGGGCTTGTGAGACAGTGAGGAGAGTGGTGTTGTCTACAGTGTTGGGAAAGACATGGGGAGGACAGAGTTTGGACAAGAAGTTGAAGAGTTATGTTTTGGACATGTTTAGTTTGTGGTGTCGGTGGGACAGTCAGGTAGAGATGGCCTGAAGGCAGGAGGAAATACGAGATTGGAGAGAAGGAGAGAGATCAGGCCTGGTAATTTGGTAGTCATCCACAGAGGTGGTAGTTGAAGCCATGGGAGCGAACGAGTTCTCCAAGGGAGTGGGTGCAGATGGAGAATAAAAGGGGATTTGGAACTGAGCCAGAGACTCCCATTCTTAGTGAGCAAGAGGAAGAGGAGGAGTCTGCCAAAGACACTGAGAAGGAGTGGTCATAGAGGAAAACCAGGAGAGAACAGTGTCGGTGAAGTCAAGGTCGGCTAATGTTTCAAGGACAAAGAGGCGGTCCACAGCCTCAAAGTCAGCTGCGAGGTACGGGCAGCGGGTGTAGACAACTTGCTTGAGGAGTTTGGAGGGGAATGATAGCAGGGAGATCGGATAATAACTGGAAGGAGTCATGGGGTGTGGAGGAGATTTTTTAAGAACAGGAAATACAGTAGCAAATACTAGTATGATTATCGTTATTATTGATCTTTGATGTTGTTTTCATGCATGCTTTTCTGTGACGCCTTTCCCTTTCATATCCACGTGCACATCCTCCCACCCCTCCACTGGCTTCTTCCTCAAGGAAAACATCTTCCAATGGGCTCCAGGGAAACCTGGCTCGGGCTTCAGCTGGAAATGCGGGAGGAAGTTCCCACCCAGGACCTGAACTTGCAGTCAAGAGTTTCCTGTGAGACCAGTGAGGAAATCCAGATTGATCTCAGTGTGAGCTTGCTCTGACTAGAAATCTCTCTCCCTTTTTCTCCCCCCACCCACCTCTTTTTCCTTTTTCTCTTCCCCTCACAGCATTATCCAAGCTTGGGGTGCCCCTCTCCTGGAGGGATCAGTGAGAATCAGGTCATTTTCAACACCACTGGCCAAGAAAATAATTTTTGGTTTTAGATTTCAGCGAGATGCCACTTCGAAGGGGGAGGAGTAATTAGCCCCCAGAATGATTTTGTTAGGGACCGATGAATGGAGAGGTCCGGAAAGGTCAGAGGGCAGGATAGGAAGCCATCACTTGAGCTCTCCTCCCCTGAGCTCCTGACTCTTCTAATCCCACAGGGACTTCAAATTTGCCCTGAGGCTGAAACAGTGAAACCCAAATTCAAACCAAACAGGGTGAGGTGATGGGGATGACAACTCTATTGTCCTCTCTCAAGTGCTTAGTACAGTGGTTTGCACCTAGTAAGCCCTCACTAAATACCACTGACTGATGGACTGAGTGCCGATCGCTCTGTAAAGGACCAGATTCAGAGAAGTCAGCAAAGCAGGCAGTTAAGCTTCATTTCAGTGTGTTTTCCCCCTTTCTGAGCCCTGGGTGGGTGAAGGTCTTCTGTTTCTTACCTCATAATTAGCTCCCAGTCGGTGGGTGGGGCGTAGGCTGGGAAGACTCCCCGGGGTTAACAGTGATGGGTCATCTTTTAGACCATGGGCCCTCTAAACCAGAGACCAGGGGTGCAGATGGGGAACAATAATAATGATAATAATGACATGTCAGTGCTTACTATGTGCCAGGCACTGTGCTAAGCACTGGGGTGGATACAAACAAATGGGGTTGGACACAGTCCCTGTCCCATGTGGGGCTTACAGTTTCAGTCCCCATTTTACAGATGAGGTAACTGAGAAGTGAAGCGACTTCCCCAGGGTCACACAGTGGACAAGAGGCGGAGCCGGGATTAGAACCCAGATCTTTTTGGGTCCGGGGTCCGTGCTCTTCCCATTATGCCTAGGATAGACGTGTTGCTTTGGCAAACCGAACGTGTGGTGATGTGGGCCGGTCTTTAGCAGGGCATTGACGAGGCCGAGGCTGTGAGATCGGGGGTCTCCAGGCCCAAACGGCCAGCGGAGCCTCCACAGCCCTCTGTGGCCTGTCAGGAGAGGAGGCCTGACTTGAACCAGATCGAGCTGGGGATAAAGGAGTTGGAGCTCTTTCCCAGCAACCGCATCGAAGCTAATCTTTCCAAGTCTCGGTACTGTTTCTTTTTTCCGGAGCTGTTATTCTAGGCCAAAGCTTGTTTATTTTACGGAGACATTAATAGCCCCGTGGGACCTGAGTCACCTCCAGTGTGTTTTCTACCCATTTGGGCCACGGCTGGCTGCCGCCTCTGCCAGGCGCCTGGGGCCGCAGAGGATTTTCTACCTGGCTGGGGCCTCCCATCTGCTTCCCCTCCCCCAGCGCCCCCCGCCCCAAACCCCTCCTGCTTCCACCCCTCAACCAGGGAAACCAGGCCGGCCCCTAATTCTTCAGCCACCTCTGAAATCACAACACATTTTTACCGATCTCACAGGGTCAAAGCATCATACTAAGAGAAGCAGCATGGCTTAGTGGAAAGAGCATGGGCTTGGGAGTCAGAGGTCTTGGATTCTAATCCCAGCGTCGCCATTTGTTCGCTGTGTGACTTTGGACAATTCACTTAACTTCTCTGTGCCTCAGTTACCTCATCTGTAAAATAGGGATTAAGACTGTGAGCCCCACGAGGGACAACCTGATTACATTGTATCCCCCCTGGTGCTTAGAACAGTGCTTGGAACATAGTAAGAGCTCAACAAATATCATTATTATTATTATTATTATTGTTATTATTCTAAGGGCTGGGGAGATGCACGTGAGGGAAGAGACACAACACCAGCCCTCAAGTGAAGCAGAGTGACCTAGTGGATGGACACCATAGGTCTGGGAGTCAGAAGAACTCTAATCCCAGCTCCTCCACTTGTCAGCCAGGTGACCTTGGGCAAGTCACTTCACTTCTCTGTGCTCAGTTACCTCATCAGAAAAATGGGGATTAAGACTGTGAGCCCTATGGGGGACATGGACCGTGTCCAACCTGATTACTTTATATCTACCCCAGCACTTAGAACAGGGGCTGGCAAACAGTAAGCGCTTAACAAATGCCATAAAAAAGTGGCTTACAGCCAAATAGAGGGTTGGGGGCGGGGATGGAGCCACAGACTGAAAAACGATCACTCAGTGAAAGGATGTACCTATATAATAATTACACGGGCTGAAGCCATCCATCTACGTTCCAGATAGCTGATCTGACAATCAATCAGTGATATTTACTGAACATTGCACCGAGAGCTTGAGAAAGCAAAGCGGAAGCAAAACTGACATTTCTCGCCCTCCAGGAGCTTACAATCCAACGGGGAAAGAGACACATACCTAAGAGAAGCAGCCAGGCCTGGTGGTTAGAGCATGAGCATTAGGGTCAGAAAGACCTACATTCTAATCACGGACCACAGACAAGTCACTTCACCATTCTGTGCCTCAGGTACCTCGTCTGTAAAATGGGGATTAAGGCGGTGAGCCCCATGCGGGACACTGACTGTGTCCTATCTGATTATATTGTATGTACCCCACGGCTTAGTACAGTACCTGATTCCCCTGTGTCTACCCCAGCGCTTAGAACAGTGCTCGGCACATAGTACGCGCTTAACGAATACCGACGTTATTATTACAGTGCATCTAGTAAGCACTTAAATGCCAAAAAGATAGATAATTCCAGGAGCGGAAGCGGGAGGATCATTCCAACAAGCAGTAGTAGTTATTGATCGCTTACTGTGTGCACAGCACAGTACTAGGTGTTTGGAGAGATGAAGTCAGGAGGAGGTGTGGGTACCTGGGAGAAGATGAAAAGTTCGGTTGGAGACATGTTGAGTTTGAGGTGTTAGCAGGACATTCAAGTGGGGTAAGGCGCAGCCATTCAAGCATGTTATCCCCATGGTGACCCTGATGCTAGACTGCCTTATTTCCCCAGCTGTTTGTTGTAGTTCTTGGCTTCGTGCTTCATTGCTCATCTGCAGGCTTTGATGGGATCTTGCGTGTGAGGGCTGTGGTCATCTTTGTTGATGGCCCAATTTCGTTGCTTTTCTCCTTTAGACTGTAAACTCCTAAAGGGCAGGGATCCAATCTTCCACCTCGATTGTAATCATAAATATGGTGCTTGTGAAGCGCTTACTCTGTGCCAAGCACTGCCCTGAGGTAGGTACCCGATCATCATCAGACTGGAGACAGTCTCAGTCCCATGTGGGAACTCTCCTTAAGTGCTTAGCACAATGTTCTGCACACAGTAGGCACTCATTAAGATGTTTTGGAGGCAAGAGTACTTGTGAGAGATCTGAGCTAGAGAGGCAGGCTTGGGAGTCAACCACAGAGAAAGGGAATGAACTTGGTGGCTGAGTGAATGCAGAGTGAGAAAAGTAGGGGACCCAGAGTAGAATCTTTTGGTACTTCAGTGGTTCGGGGATGAGAAGTGGAAAAGAACTCGAGGAATGAGGTTGAGAAGGAACGATCTTAACAGAGAAATGCCTGTTCTCCCTCCTTTGACCGGAAGCCTCATGTGGGGCCCGGACTGTGTCTGACCTGATTGTTTTGTGTCTAACCCTAGTCCTTAATAGAGTGCTTGGCACATAGTAAGTGTTTAACAAATGCCACTTTTTATTATTATTAAAAGTAGTAGCATTTTAAATGAATAGCCAATTTGGGTAGAGGACTCCCGTTGCGAACATGGCAGTTGATGATTCTCAGGGGATTTCCCTCAGGTACTTGACATTGCTTTCTGAATGGGGTGGAGGCTTGGAAAGGAAATCTTTTGCTACTATTTCATGTATTTTTTTGGCCAGCTGTTTCTTGGGCTATGGAAGTTATTTTAGAACTTGGACGTGATTTCATGGAACAATAAAGCTCAAGTAGAAACAAAAGAAAGAGGGACTCCCCACTGCAAGTAATGATCCCAAACAAAACTTTTAATGATTAAACAGACGGTTTAGATGCTGGGCCAAAGGCGGTCAGTGTGGCTGGCCCTTTAGCGATTCACAGTAACGCACTTCACTCCAGCCTGGAGTCCCACGGTCCAGGCTTGTTGCAGGAAACCAGTGTGGGGCGATGACCGTGGCGAGTGGGTAAAAGTTTGATCCGAAGGGTCATCAGTGGGTCAGAAGTGGGAACTAGCTTTCGATCAGTGGTGTACATTGAGTACTCACTGTGGGCAGAGCACTGTATTAAGCCCTTGGGAGAAGATAGTACAACAGAGTTGGTAGATCTGTTCCCTGCCCACAGGGAGCTTACAGTCTAGAGGAAGAAAAGCTGGCAGATCTCGGAGGGCCAAACTATTCTTCAAAGAAAGTTGAACCTTAACCCCGACCACAGTCGATGGGTAGCGGGGTGGGTGGGTCCTTGCCTGGAACTGTGGGCCCACCAGAGGCCAGCTCTGTTGAATAGCCTGCATGTCCAGTAAAGGTACTTCATAATAATAATAATAATGTTGATATTTGTTAAGCGCTTACTATGTGCAGAGCACTGTTCTAAGCGCTTGGGTAGATGCAGGGTAATCAGGTTGTCCCACGTGAGGCTCACAGTCTTCATCCCCATTTTACAGATGAGGTAACTGAGGGCCAGAGAAGTTGTGACTTGCCCACAGTCACACAGCTGACAAGTGGCAGAGCCGGAATTCGAACCCATGACCTCTGACTCCCAAGCCCGTGTTCTTTCCACTGAGCCATGCTGCTTCTCTACAGTGTTCTGCACAAAATGAGCACTCAATAAAAACCGATTGATTAATCGATTGATAGAAGGGAGCTTACAGCCTGGAGGAACAGGATCTTGTGCCCCCAAAGTTTCCTTTAAAAACAACGCTGTTCCACTGAGTTAAAGAATCCCTTGTCTGGAAGTAACTTTCCATCTCTGTCCTTGCAGTGATCTCTCCCTGCAGTGAATTTCAATAACTTTCCAACCTCATGGAGGTTAAGGAAAGTGACCTCCAATCCTTTGGCTCCGTTTCCGCCTTCTCAGAAGAAATAATAACTCCCAAATTCCCATCCCAAGGAATCTTTCCATTCCCCATTAAGTGACTTGCAAACCTCACTTGAAGGTTGCTGGTTTTCTCATTTCTCCTCCTGAGCAGCAGGTGTTGTTATTGAGGCTTTGGGCTCTATCCTCTTCTTTCAGCAGATGACACCCCCAGTGTTTCACAATTGCCCGAATTGATTTGAACAAACTGCCCTCCCCGCCCCCCACACCCAGACTGTAAGCCCCCCTCTAGACTGTAAACTCCTCGTGGGCAGAGAATGTGGTTGTTTCCTGTTATATGGTACTCTCCCAAGCGTTTAGCACAGTACTCTGCACACAAGTGCTTGTTAAATTTGATTGATTGATTGATTGACTGGAACGGGGACTGCTGGCAAGTTCTCCATGGAAACTTGACTGGCCTGGCTGTTTCTGTCAGAGTTAAGTCTTTCCAATTCTACATTTGTCACTGAACTAATTGGCCCCATTTGCTTTCTAAAAATCTTCCCGTTGGATGCTTTCTTGGGAGAGGGGTGCCTGAATAATCCATGTGATCTGGGAAAGTGCCCGTCCTTTGGGCTTTCAATCGGTGAAAAACAAACTAGACCCAAACTGAGCTGCATTAAGACGTGAGGCTATATATAGTTTTGGAGGGTATCTATGTATCAAGCACTGTGCTAGGGACTGGGGTAGATACAAGTTAATCATGTTGGACACAGTCCCTGTCCCACCCAAGGCTCACGGTCTAAGTAGGAGGGAGAACAGGTTTTGAAACCCCATTTTACAGTTGAGGAAACTGAAGCACCGAGAAGTGAATTGACTCGCCCAAGGTCATATGGCAGACAGGTAGCGGGGTCAGTATTCGAACCCATGACCTTCCGATTCCCAGGCCTGAGCTCTTACCACTAGTTTACATTTGCTTCCCAGAGAGGTAACGGACCCCATGGAAGGGTTAGAAAGGCATGCCCTGGATTCAGTGTCTTTCACCCAAGATATGCCTTCCCAGTTGGTCAATCGGTGGTATTTGCTAAGCGCTTATTGAGTGAAAAACACTGTACTAAGTGCTTGGGAGAGTACCACGGAAGCAAGACATTTGTTGCCTCCACTCAAGGAGTTAACAGTCTATCAAACAATCAATGAGTGGTATTTTATTGAGTGCTTACTATGAGCAGAGCACTGTACTAAGTGCCTGGGAGCGTACAATATAACAGAATTAGCAGAAATGTCCCCTGCCCATAATGAGCTTACAGTTTAGACAGACATTAATATGAACAAAGAAGTAATTTATAACATAATTTAAAGATAGGTGGCATTCTCCTTGGACCGCCCCCGCTTCAAAGCCCTACTGAGAGCTCACCTCCTCCAGGTGGCCTTCCCAGACTGAGCCTCTCCCTTCCCTCTGCTCCTCCTCCCCTCCTTATTCCGCCTTCTCCCGCCCTCTGCTCTTTCCCCTTCCCCTCCCCTTAGCACTGTGCATATTTGTATATATTATTTATTATTCTATTTATTTCATCAATGATGTATATATATCTATGATTCTATTTATCTTGATGATATCTCCGCCAGACTACTTGTTTTGTTTTGTTCTGTTTTGATTGGCTGTCTGTCTCCCCCATTTAGACTGTGAGCCCATTATTGGGCAGGGATTGTCTCTATCTGTTGCCAAATTGTACATTCCAAGCACTTAGTCCAGTGCTCTGCACACAGTAAGCACTCAATAAATACTATTGAATAATTGAATTATTCCAAAGACACTGGAGTCCCATTCCAGGATCCTTTTGTCACTAACCTGGACCATAGCAGCAAGAGATGAGGTGGAGGGAAGCTAGGTGATGAAAATAAACAGATATGTATAAATCTGTATATACCTGATATTTATTTAATTATCTATTCATATTAATGTCCACCTCCACCTCTACTTTGTGAGCTCATTGTGGACAGGAATTTGTCTGTTTGTTGTTTATCTTGTACTCTCCCGAGTGTTTAGTACAGTGTTTTGCACACAGTAAGCACTCCATAAATACGACTGAATAAAAACAGTAGACATGAAGTGGGAGCCAGGCCGTCTCTGTACCAGGTGGAGGGCAGACCAGTTAAAAACCGGGTTCTCCAATTTAAAACCAGACACATGGCCATTCTAATCCAATTTATTAGTCAATCAGTGCTATTTATTGAGGATTTCCTGTGTGCAGAGCACTCTACTAAGTGCTCCGGTAGACACGATCACTGCTTATAGGAAGCTTATGGGTTTCTCTCCTCTTTCCCCTCCCTCAGCCCCAACGAGGTGTGCTCAAAAGTTTGGGACTTAAGTGACAGTTAGGGCCCCAAGATAAACTTTGTCTCTGGTCCTCCCCCGACCATAGAACTCCTCAGAGCTTGTAATGCAGGGTGAGCCCGGTGTCATGTGATGCAGTGCTGAAAGTTCTGCGGACTGGCTGTTTTGAGGGTCCTTTTAGCTTGATTCTTCTTTGAAAACTAGAGGAAACCACATTGAAACATCTCTTTTTCAGAGTTGAAAGTTCTCCACATCTACAGCCTCTAAGGTCATAGGTAACATCATGTGGAATAACAGTGAGGGTATGCTAGAAAGAGGACTGAAAACCCACAGGGGCCTTTTTGAACTCATGGCATATTGTGGGCAGAAAGAGACCAGTGTGTTTGCTTTCCATTTCGGATGACTGGTATGCTGGTCTATCCTTTCTCCAAGGAAGACCCCGGAAGAAACTGGGGTGAATATCAGATTCTTGTCGGCCAATACGAACAATAATTACCCAATTCCTCTTGCTAGGACTCCAGGGTATTGGTCTGTAGGAGGAAAATACCCATTTTTAGGTGACAGATTTGTGATAGGGACACACAACGATATTTTCGCTCCTTGTCTCTGGAGCTGACAGTTCTTCAGTTAGTCCAGTGCTCTGCACACAATAAGCATTAAGTAAATATCACTGAATGATTGCTCGACTGCAACACTCCATGGTATCCAACAACATTCACATGGCTAAGGCAAGCTAGGGCCAAGGTTTTAGCAGCAGCAGCAGCAGCAACATGATCCTGGAAGTCTGAGGATGAAGGAGGAGGGGTCTTTTGTCATTGGTTTTGGTTCAACATAGGCCCCAGGCAGGAGATGCAAAAGAAAAAAATTCCCCAGAGCAGGAAACCCGGCCGGTGAGTCTTGAAGCTGGTTTCCCCTCTGAAGCTCCTTGTTCCCATCTTGTTCCGGTGATAGAATTTCAGCGTGTGCTTTTTTTTTTTCCACACAAACATCATAATCCCACACCCGAGAGGCAACATTGCAGCCAAGACCCAGGAGCCACACTCCCATAGCTGTTGAGACATGGAACAGAAGTCATCAGGACTTAGCCCCAACCCCCTGAAGCCTTAAAATTAGAACTTGTTAGTGTAGCCTTATATGGATGTGGTACCCACTGGGGGAAGGAGAGAGTGTGTTGGCGAGTGTGTGTGTTTATGAACCAAGGCAGTGGGCAGGATTCTGCACGTGGCTGGTCATTCCTCCTTTTCCCTTTAGGTATTTTCTAGCATCTGAATGATTCATTTGACAAATCGGTCTCAGTTCAGTTCCTCCCCCTGGCCAGGAGCCCAGAGAAGCGCTTCCCAAACTCCACAAGGAAGGAAAACATTGGGTCATTGTTTATATGTGGAGAGTTGTTGCATTTCTCTTAACCTTGTCCCACCGAGAGCCGGCTTCCCGCCGCCTCGAGCGGGGTCCGGTCTTCCAAGGGACTTTCAGCGGAGTGGAGTTGGGCCCGGCTGCCTGCCGGGAGACAGGGGAGCCGTGGTTATTCATCTGAGTGGCTACTTAGCCTCTCACTAAGGGGGTTTCCCAGCTCGCTGTCATCCGCCAAAGATGGATGACCTTCCTTGGTCTTGGCTGTCGTTAGGAGATGGAGGGGGGTGGGAATGCCACCGGCCCCTGCCTCTGAGCCCTAGGTTGAACTCAGATCCGGACAGAAGCACATTCACCCGCTGGACCCTGGCGGAAGAGGCCCGGTCGCGGACCTGAGGGGCAGCTCGGAAAACTCTCCTGAAGGGAGCACCATAAAGAGCAAGTAGATGGAGCCCCGCCTGGGAGTCAAAAAGTCCCAGCTCTGCCACTTGTCCGCTAAAGGACCTTGGGCAAGTCACTTAACTTCTCTGAGCCTCAGTTACTTCATATGTAAAATGGGGATTAAGACTGTAAGCTCCGCGAAGGACATGGACTATGTCCAACCTGATTAGCTTCTATCTACCCCAGCGTTTAGCACGGTGCCTGGCACGTAGTAGGAGCTTAATAAATACCATTTAAAAAAGTGTGCCCTACTGCCATATTACAAGATTTCCGCCTGCCAGAGCTTTGCGATAAGTGGTGCAGATTTCTATCCAAAGACCCGCTTCCGGTTTGCTGTACTGTCAGGAGGGCGGGCCCAGTGGGGACTGAGCTAAAGGCGGAGTGGCAGAGACCTCCCTGACCTCCAAGGCAAATGGCTACCTGGCCATGCGCTGCAGTCGCTTCAGCCATAAATTGGTCTTACGTTGGGGGCGGAGAAAGAAACTGCAGTGCACTTGGCAATGTACTGCAGGCCTGTCCAGCTGCCCGTCTGTGGCACCCCTGGGCCCAGGGGGAGCGGCCAGAGAGGGAGGGTGAATGACTGCGCAAACCACTCATTCTCTAATCAGTTTCTTTGGGTAGGTTTTCGGCCCAGAATTCTCAGGCCCGGAGCTCATCTGCCACTGCCTACAGGGGACTCCATCGTCGTTTGCAACCGGAGACCAAAGAAAAAGGCACCCACCGTGGATCGAGTGGCCCGAGATGATCCTGAACGCTGACACCAGAGCCGCCTACCCATGAGTGCCTCATCCAGCCCCGCTCTGGGTCCTGGGGCTCTTTTGCCGTAAGAGCGCTGATGATGGGAAGCTACCCTACAGGGAGGAAGCAAGTCTACCTGTCAGGTGAGATGAAATCTTTCCTGTCCAATGAATGGTATTTATTGAGCGCTTACTATATGTGGAGCATGGTACTATGCGTTTGGGAGAGCACAATACAACAGAACTAGCAGAAAGGTTCCCTGCCCACAAGGAGCATACAGTCTAGAGGGGGAGACGAACATTGGCGGTCTTCTGTCACTGCCCCCCCATTGCTGGGGTGGGTGTCATGGAGGAAAGGTCCATGTCCATCCGGTAAAAAGCCCCGGCTGGCAGACCCACGTAATCGTAGTTAAGACCCTGCCTCAATATCAAGTTCCCGTCTATGCACGTCCCAGCCTTGCTCCTCCTGCCCCTGGTCTTTCCGGGTTCTCTGTTTCCTGAAGTGGGCTCCGGGCCCTCGCGGGGCCCTTCAAGCAGCAGCCTGAAGGTTGGATGTAACTGGGGTTGTTTTCCAGCTCATTTCCGGCTTCCTGACTGGCTATGTGCCAGTTGGTCAGGGGAGGGAAGAGGCAGATGGGGGAAGCTTCCAGGTGACCAGTGGGTGATTCAGAGATCCATCTTGACCCTTAACTGACAGACAATTCACAACGTGCCACCCAACAGCCGGTGGGTGAGCAGTTGGAGCTGAGAACGGGGGGGGGGGGGCTGGGGGAAAGACCCAACCCATAGAAGATGCCTCGAGTTCAGTATGTGAAGGCGTCTGGGAGTTCATGGTCCACTTGCTCTTGGGTTGCCATCACCCTGGCCAGGGGTGGGAGGGCAGTTTTTGGAAGAGTGGTGTTGGGTTCTTTCCCTCAACCCCCAGGGTGATCGATCTTGCCAAGACCATGTTTAATGCTGGACAGTTTTCAATGGGGACTGGTTCAATCGGGACTCCCTGTGTCGACTGAGGAAGAACATCCAAACCAGAGAGGCGAGACCCATCTCTACCCCGCCCAGGCAAACTACCCCCATCTCGATGGGGACAAGGTCCTGGGCTTCAGCCTGTAAACGGCCTCGGCCCGGAACGGCTCAGATCACACCACCAGGGGCGGGAGGGGGTGTTTCGTTTGGACCCCCAAAGCTCAGGCTCCGTCTCCTTGGCCCTGTGGCGTCACCCCCTCCACGTCCCCCCAGCCTCACCCCATCAGCTTTGTTCCAGCTCTTGTGCCCTCTCTTGCGTGACCCCAGTCTGGGCCAGTCGGCATGCCAGGAAAATTTGACGCCTCGCTCCCCAAGGGCCCGCTGCTCAGCATCTTTCCTTCCGTACAGCAGGCGGCCGCCTTCCCCGAGCCGCCTGGCACATTCTGACCTGCTGCGGGGCTGTTTTTAGAAACCGTCCTTTCTCCAAGCCCGGTTGGGGGGGTGCCCCCTTCTCTCTGCCAGCCACGAGATAGAACAGCCGCGATTCCCAAGGGATTGCCTGGTGGTGGCCCAGGGCCCAGAATCAGCCCACGGAGGCTCAACCGTGTTTGCCGAGGCTCCTGGGTCGGTTGCCCACCCCACTCACAGACATCTGGGCCCAACTGACTGAACAGCGAGTCCTCTACCATCAGTAGTCGCACTGACATCCGACTCTGGCCTGGAGCCGTTGGCCTCCCCGGAAGCTGACACCAAGGGCACCCGACTAGGGTTCCGGCGGATGAGGGTCGCAGGGCAATGGTTTGGCTCACGCCTGATTGTGAAACCATCAATTATCCAATGTCCTGTTCCCACTGGGAGGGCTAACTTTAGGGGATGATTAATTTCCTCCGACCGATGGATTGTCCCATTTATGGCAGTAGGAGAAGCAGCTTGGGCTAGAGGAAGGAGTCCGGGCCTGGGAGTCAGAGGACCTGGCTTCTAACCTGGTTCGGCCACTTACCTGCTCTGTGACCTGGGGCAAGTCACTTAGCTTCTCTGTACCTCAGTCTCCTCAGCTGGAAAACACGGGGTTCAATACCTGTTCTCCCCTCCTACTTAGAATGTGAGCCCTGTATGGGACATGGACTGTGCCCACCCTGATTATATTGTACTACCCCAGCACTTAGTAGAGTGCTTGGTGCAAAGTAAGTGCTTAATAAATGTTATTGTTATTATTGATAATAACAATTTATGTGGCAAATATGAGCTTTGGTTATTCCCAAACCTAAAACAACCCCCAAAAAACTGAGGATCCTGGTCCCGATAATTTGAATATCAAATTATTATGATGATGATGACTGGTACTCACTGTGAGCATTGGATGCCAGGCAGTCTGCAAATGCAAAACCCCTGATTATTATTATTATTATCAATTATAATTGTTCTTGTTAAGCATTTATTATATGTCTAACACTGTTCTAAGTTCTGGGGTGGATACAAGATCATCGTTTAGGACACAGTTCTTGTCCCATATGGAGCTCACAGTCTTAATCCTCATTTTACAGATGAGAAAACTGAAGCACAGGGAAGTTAAGTGACTTGCCTAAGTTCACACAACAGACTAGTGACGGAGCCCGGAGTAGAACCCAGGTCCTCCGACTTCTTACCTAACAACTCTTCCCCAGTAATCATTGCAGCTGTTTGAAAAATTGTTCCCATGGACTTTCTTGAAGACAAATTTCTGTTGATCACAACGAGCCTCTTCTCCCTCCTTTTCTCCCCAGTCTTCTCCTCCTCCCTTCTCCCCCACCCCGCCATTCCTTTTAGGCAGCGATCGAAGCACAGTAAAAAGGCAGATTCTGAACTCTGGCTTTTTAATAGATGGAAAATGTTGGTGGAGTCTGAAGGACAACCAAATTGACCCCATTTGTTGTCATCAGAGCTGGCAAAATCAAGTCACACCAGGGAAACTGGAGTGGTGTTGTGGAACTTCTTTATTCTTTGAGTGTGAAGGAGATCTCTTGAGAGATGGCAGGTGAAGGATGAGATTGGGAAGGTAAGGGAGATTTTGGAGCACACCCATGAAGTGGTTCCAGTTGTATCAACAAAATAGTAGAGGAGGTCCTCAAGGGCAAGAGGGGGATAATGAATGCTTTAGGAGGGAATTTAAGGTTTCAATTAATTAGTAGGGGTGGTGGGCCAAAGGAGAAGAAGTAATGTTGCCGAGGGGGGGAAAAGCTGAGTTGTAGCGGGCCTGGAGTCTAGATTTGCTCTCTGCAGCCTGAGCACAGGAGCAAAGATGATCCAAGCCGCAGGAATCAATGGTTTTCTTTTCTTTTCAACGGTATTTATGAAGCGCTTACCATATGCCTGGCACTTTACTAAGTGCTGGGGGAGATACGAGCTAATCAGGTTGGACACAGTCTCTGTCCCACATGGGACGCACTATCTTCACCTCCATTTTGCAGATGAGGTAACATAGGCCCAGAGAAGTGAAACGACTTATCCGAGGTCACACAGTAGACGAGCAGTGGAGGCGGGACTAAAATGCAGGTCCTTCTGACTCCCAGGCCTGGGCTCTATCGACTAGGCCCCGCTCCTTCAATGTTGTGAGGTAAAGAGAAGGAGGACGTTTCGGGGGTGGTGAGGGCGTTGAGTTTAATGGGGAAGCAGTGTTGAACTATGGAACTGGGCATCAGCGAAGGGAAGGATTGGCAGGGAATCCAGGTGGGGCATAATGGCTTGGGGTAAGAGAAGGAAGTCTCAAAATCAGAGGTCTCTGTGGCAGGAGAGAACAGATTTTATGGGGTGAGAATACGAGACCCCTCTCAGGGCCACACCTGGAGAGTTTCCAGTGCTCTACCAGTCTCGGCTATGGGAGACAAAGTCAAGCAGAGGCCTACCCATTCCATTTCTAGCTTGGGCAGTGGCTAGCGAGTGGAAGGCAATCGGCTACAAGTCAAAACTCACCCATGCTGGGCAGCAGCAGCGTGGGAGAGAGTCGAGAGTGGAGACTCGGGTTTACTGCGTGGAAGGCGGCAATGGTAAACCACTTCCGAATTTTTACCAAGAAAACTCTATGGATCCACTACCAGAACGACTGCAGATGGAGAGCGGGGCGTTCTGGGAGAGATGTGTCCATGGTGTCGCTGTGGGTCGGAAACGACTCGACAGCATAAGACAAGAGACTATGAGGGCGAAGTTGTTGAAGGGTGGTGTTTCCGGTCTTGGGGGTGTTAGAAGTGGAGCGGTAACTTTTGACGATGAGATCCAGAATGTATCCAAGCTAATGGGCCGGTGAGCGGTTGGGGAACAGGAGGACTGTGGAGTTGAGTGTTGACCGGAAGTGGATGCTGGGTGGTAGCCGGGACTCTCCACATGAATGTGAAACCTCGAGCATCAGTGTAGGAGCAGAGGAGGAGAGAAGGGCATCGAAATTACCCTGAAAAGCTGAGGGGGAGCCAGGGCTCGATAGGTAAGGCAACCAGTAGTTGTAGTGTGGGTGGAAGAGGTGGATGATGGGAGTTTGAAAGAGGAGGTCTGGGGAAAGAGGGGGTGGGATGGTGCAGAAGTGGCATTGCAGACAAGGAGTAGGTTGACCTCTCCACTCTTTCTGGGTGGTGGGGAGAATGGGAGAAGGAGAGGCCCCTGAGAGGCAAGAACCCTGGGGTCTGGGAGTCAGAGGACTTGGATTCTAATCCTACTCTGCCACTTGCCTAGAGGGTGACCTTGGGCAAGTCAGTTTGCTTCTCTGCGCCTCAGTTACCTCATCTGTAAAATGGGGATTCTTTACCTCTTCCCTCTCCTATTTAAATTGCGAGTCCTGTATGGGACAGGGACTGTAACTGAACTGATTATCTTGTATGTCCCCAGCACTTAGAATAGTGCTGGACATATAGTAAGCGCTTAACAAATACCATTATTATTCCCTCTAGAGCGTAAGCTGGTTGAGGGGAGGGAATTCTGTTACATTGTACTCTCCCAAGCACTTAGCACAGTGTTCTGCATGCAGAAAGCACTCAATAAAGGCAATTGATTTTGAGCCATCAGGGACACAGTTTCACGCCGGATAAGCCAATGGGAAGGTGTTAACCAGGGTTGAGGCAAAGGTGCACGGAGGTGTGGGTTCTGGACAAAGTGTTCAGTACAGTGCTGTGCACACAGTAAAAACTCGGAAAATACCATTGATTGATCATTCAGAAAAGTGAAAGGAAGGAACGCGTGCTCAGACACCATGGATTCCGAACAACCGCTCCTAACCGAAGTTGAGATTGGGTAACTCTGACGGCGGCCGGTAAATGCCTTCTCTTGAAATGGCCAAATGTTATTTCTTTCTGCAAATGAGGAGGATTTGTGTTTGTGGGAGTGGTAGGGAGAGCGATTGTCTTGGGCTAAGGCCAAATGTCATTTCTCTCTGCACAAGAGGAGGATTTGTGTTTGGGAGGAGGGGAGGGGAGGAGGCTGTCTTGGGATAAAGCTAAGGCTCCAAGATATCAAAGCAGATGGTTGGGGCTCCCCTGGCATTTTGCAGTTTTGTGAGTCATGTGGATGTGCAGTAGAGAACTACAAATGCCAAAATAGTCTGAAAAGGAGAAGGGAAGCCACCCTCCTCTGCAATGATAATAGTAATAATAATGATGGCATTTATTAATTAGATCCATGGTATGGTTAAGCACTTGTGTGCCAACCACTGCACTAAGCACAAGGGTACTTAGAAGATATTCAGATCAGACCCAGTCCCTGGTCTTCACGGAGCTCACGATCTAAGTAGGAGGAAGGATGGGTATCTCCTTCCTATTTTACAGAACTGTGGATCAATTGTATTTATTGAGTGCTTACAGATGAGGCAACTGAAAAGTGAAGTGATTTGCCCCAAGTCGCACAGCAGGCAAACTGTGAAGCCACAGCAAGAATCTGGGTCTCCTGGATCCCAACCCCGGGCTTTTCTCATTAGGCCACTCTGCCTTCCAGCATTAGAAGTTGCTGCTGATGGCTTTGAGCCAGGAGGTAGAGAGTTACAAGGGTTTGGAGGAGTAGGGAGCGGGAAGGGGATTCCATTTCTTTCCCTTCCCGATAAATCTCCAAGTTAAGTCTGTTTACCCAACCAATTGTTTTCTGAGAGATAACCAGAATATGAAAAATCTTTTCTTCATGTGTCTGGTTAAAAAGCACACAAAACAAAAACCCTTATCAGTGGCAAAGCTGGAAAGGAAGCAGGTATATAAAGGGATTTGATCTCCCCTCTGGTCAGTTATGTAGCTCTTTTAATCCCTGTTCTCATCCTCTGAAAAACCAGGCATGTTTGCACTTTAATATAGGAATAAAGTTCCTCTAGCTTCAAAGGATTTCAGCCCTCCCAGATAGCAGTCTCCTTCCTCTCCCCATTCCTGTTCTCCTCAGTCTCCACGTGGCTTGGTAGGAATATGGTGATTTGGAAGAGCTCTTATGTATCTTTATCCCTGTATCTTTATCCCTGTATCTTTATCCCTGCAGCCCACCACTAGTTTGCTGGAGTTATAATTCATTTCTTTTCTCTTTTTCTCTCTCACGCTTACTCTCTCGCTCTCTACCTCCCCCATTCATTCTTTCTTTCTCTCTCTTTCTCTCCTCCCACTACCCTGTTTCCCCTGCTTTCTCCTGCTTTTTCCAATCTTCTTTAAGATCTCCTTCATGCTGGGTGGCATGCATTCTGAATTACCCACCCACTCTCCTGGATTTTTTGGCTTAGGTCCAGATGCCAACTCAAGGCCAATCTCCAGAGCTCACTGAGTTAGGAGAATCACACACACACACAGAGTTTTCTCTGTCTTCTCATTAAGATTTTGCTAGCATTGGCTTTGGGTTCAGGTGGGTGAAGGGAATTCCAATAGAAGGCTGAGAAATACTTGGATTGGTGTGGGGAATTGTACCACTGATCTCTTTTTCACAGGGCTGAGTCTTCTGTTTTTCCCAAACCAAAGAGCCTCAATGGGGGTTAAATTATTTATCTGAATTTTGCTTGATTTATCTGGTGAACCTTCCACTCAGTGCTGGGGGTGAAAGGGAAGTGGTTGGGAGGTTTCTGCTTCATAGACATTCCACTGGTTCCTGGGGGCTTTGGAAGGGGCCTTTAAATCCTTTCTTCTCTTCTTTTTTTCCCTCTCTTCTAAGTCACGTTTCACTCTTGACTAGCTCATCGAAAGGAGTTTGGCTCTTTTTCCCAGAACCCCGTGCTGCTATTGGCAGGGGCTTTACACTGCAGTATTTCTCTTTCAGATCCAGCAGGAGTTGGCCATCCTTCAACCCAACAGTCCATGGGGTTAGTAGAGAAAAAGACCCTCACAGTGTGTGGACAGGGGAATAAACACCCCTCCCAAACACACACACACACACCAGCTCCCTGAGAACAGCCAGCTAGTGGCCGAACATTTTAGGTCCTTATGGGCTCGAAGTAAAGCAGGTGAGTTCCAGCAGGTGACAGGGAGGCCTGTCCACTCCCACCGACTCTTGGATCACTGTGAGGGAGTGAAACAACTGCACAGTTTGTCAACTTCTTGAGGGCAGGGGCCTCGTCTTCCAACTTGAGTGTTCTCTCCTAACTGCTTACTTCAGCATGCTGCTCACTGTAGGCTTTCAGTAAGTCCTCGATATGACTGCTACTGCCCAATAATGACAAGTTGTGTATGTCGCCGGTCATTGCTAAAGTTGTGTCTTTAATTCAGTGCCAGGCTGACACTGGGGATGGTGCTGGCATCTGGTTGATGTTTTGGAGGCATGGGGCAGAGGTTCTGCTACCTGGGGTGGGGAATGGGGCGGGTGGGGGCCGGACACAAACATGGAGGATGGGTTTGGGCCCCGGGCCCTCAGGAACAAGCTTCATTCTTGCCACTCCACCTGGCACACACTGAACAAAGGCAGGGCTTTCCGTTCCTTGTTTTCATTCCCATCCCAGCTGCTCTGGAAACTCTTCAGTCTTTCTCACTCCCTGCTCTCTCCCCCACACCAGCAAGTCATGCCCCCCCCCCCCCCGCCCCGGCCCCGGCCCCGGCTCTGTTTGAGCTGGCCAGGAAGCGGTGGTGACTCAGACTGGCAGGACTCTGAAGTGTCCACCAACCTCGACCTACCCCAGGAGAAAGGGGGCTGGGTTCTGGAACCCAGTGGAGCCTGGCTCAAGTTCGACTCTTATTCTTTTGTCTGCAAGCAGAGTTAACAGTGGGGCGGATAGCTGAGAGGGCTGCAGGGAATCATCTGGAATCACCTGTGGACAATCTAGAATCATCTAGACTGACGGATCTATGCTCATCTCGCTGGAGTCATCTGTCAAGCCTCTTCACCAGCTGTCCCCATTTCACCTAGTGGCTCAATGATATATTTTGATTACTCTCTTTGATTCTCTCTCTTTCCGTTCCTCGCAAGCTCACCTCCTGACTGACTTTACCTCCCTCTCAGCTCATCCTACTCCATCCCTTCGATCACACTGTTCCTCTGATCTGGAACCCCACCACCTCAAATCTGACTGATTACAGCTCTTTCCAGATTCTAAAGCCCTTCTAAAATCCCACCTCTTTCACCAAGCCTTCCCTGATGAACATCCTTTAGCTCCTACTTGTATGAACCTAATAACTCCCTCTAACATTTTATATACTTCTTTATACCCTGAGCAAGCATCAGTCATTCAATTGTATTTCTTGAGCACCTCCTCTGGGCACAGCGAATAGGCCAAGTGCTTGGGAGAGCACAATAGAATAATAAGCAAGAACGCTGCCTTCAAGAAGTTTACAATCTAGCAAAGTGGACAAAATCTAAATAAATTATAGGTAGGAGGATGTACTAGGAGGAGTGAGTACCCAAGTGCTGAATCAAGTGCAAGGGCTTTGAAGATGGGAAGAGCGGAGATCTGTCAGACAAGAAGGAGGAGGGAGAATGTGAGCAAGTGGTCAGTGGCGGGAGATGAGAATGAGACATGGTGGGGAGGATGACTTGAGAGGAATGAAACGTGAGGGAAGAGTGGACGTGCCGTGGGTGTGAAGAGGGGGGATCAGAAGTGTAGTTGTTTGTGTGTATGTGTGTGCTGTGGGGCTCAATGATATATTCTGATTATTCTCTTTGTACATATTTTTATCCCCATCTCCTGCATTAGAGCATGAGCTCATTTTGGGCAGGTAACATTGTCTTTGGGCATCTGTCATACTTTCCCAAGTGCTCAGATCAGTGCATTGCCCACAAGGGATGTTCAATAAAAACCATTACTGCTAGGAGGATGGCTGAGGTGCCCTCCAAAGGGCTCCGTCATCCTGAAGATCTGGAGAAGTGTGTGCAGGGCTGGCTAGAGGACGCTCACTCTTGTCTAATGTAAACTAGCAAAGAATCTTCCCCTCATTCCTCCGGCTCCCTGGGGAGGCATGGGCAGGCTGATAAGGAAAAAAAAAATATTGTGGGCTGTTAAACATTGTGTTCCTATTTGCCAGGCTGTTCTCATGTCAGAAGACCCAAGGTCTCTCAAATATGCACATTCTTTTGAGTTCAAATCAGGCTTTTCTAGCTTCGAGAAAAAATAAGTCTAAAGTGCCTGCCCCAGGGCTAACACAGGATCCCTTGGATGCTTCCCCACAGGCGGTTTCAGAGTTTTTAGCTCCACATGGTAGCTTCCTCCAGAAAGTTGCTAACTTGGTCCGTGTTTTTGCTTCTCCCGCTCCCCCTCCCGCCTGTCCGAGAGTCCCTGGCCCAGGTAGGAACAGGGTCAGAGAAGCCCAGGCCACTCTGAAGTTGCCAGGAGATAGAGGAAAATTAGACTGTAGTAGTTTAACATTTAACTCTGGAAAGCCGGTTCATCAGTCCATGGCTGCTGCCCTTGAGATCTGGCTGGCTTCGCTCCAAGAGGAAACAATGAAGGCTGATAATGACACAAAACCCTTTCCATTTGAATGTATTTTTATTCTCTTTAAACAGATGCCCCCCATCCTAGCCGACTTCATTATGGCAGATACTTAATGTTTACCAGAGGAAATTTTGACTGCTTGAAATGACATTCAAAATCAACCTACACACACCCATGCACACACACGCATGCGCACACCCTACTCTCACCCCACTGCACTGGACAATGCAGCTGTCCAATACTGAAGAGAATCTTGTTCCAAACCCAAGACAGAATTATTTTTCCAGAGCACTGTGAGACCCGGGCCTTCGGCGTTAACCCAAGTCCTGACATTTCTTTTTAATTTATTGCTAATATCTGTTGGATGCTTCCTTCACACATAACACCGAACCAGGCACTGAATATTGCAGAGACCGTATAAACTGAACGCAGACCTCGCCCACAGGAAGCATACTTTTTAGGGAGGAGAGGGGTCGGGGAGGCTGGGACGAACAGAAGAAATGCAGCAAACCAACCTTTTCTTCTAACGCTCACCCACTCCCCTTCGCAGGTCCATTTCATTCACCATTTCATTCAGAAGCAGCATGGCTTAGTGGATAGAGAATGGGCCTGAGAGTCAGAAGGACCTGGACTCTAATACCGGCTCTGCCACATGTCTGTTCTGTGACCTTGGGCGTGTCACTTAATTTCCCTGTGCCTCAGTTGCCTCATCTGTAAAACGGGGAAAGTGTGTGAGCCCCATCTTGGGACCGGAACTGTGTCCAAACTGATTAACTTGTATCTACCCCGGTGCTTGAGTGAGAGTAGAAACAGGTGTCCTCAGGCGGCCCTGGGAGGTAGAGCGCTCTTCTTCAAAGCTGGCAGCATGGGAGAGGCGAGAGGTGTCCAGAGGCCCCTATGGCAGACCTGGCCCCTTTCGAGAGGCTGTTTGCCCGCTGCTTTGGTGGGCAGGAAGGTGCCAGGGATGGGCAGCAGGTGAAGGTTTTGGTTAGAAATGATTTGCTGTTATTGGCCGCCTGTGGCTGCCCAAGCAGAGAGAGCCGTAATGTCTGCCTTAGCTTGACCGGCATCTGCCCCTCGGAGGTCAGAAGGTCTTGGCCAAGTGAAGTGGGGAGGGGAGGGCGGTGACCGAATCGCCGACCCTAACGGCCAGCACAGGCCCCTCTGTCTGACCAAGCTGAAGGCGCAGAATTGCCTGAAGGCAGGAGGTTGGATTAGGTGACCTCTGGAAGACCCTTCTGGCCTTGCTCTTGGATGATGAAGAAAATAATCCTGGGAATTGAGGGCCTTGAAACTTTCTCAAGCTCACCTCATTCCAGGCAAGCAACCATGAATACTAAGAGCCAGAAAGGTTGGGGAATGTGACATGTTGGAGGCCTGTTTGCTGTTGGAAGAATGACTAATGAGCTGCTATATCCATAAGGGAGAGGACATCTCCCCCCTGCCCCCACCCCCCATACATTCATTCGATCGTATTTATTGAACACTTACTGTGGCAACCGTGGTTTGGCTCAGGGTGGAGATCGAGTGGCTGAGCAGAGCGCTGGCTCCAGACCCACTGCTACTTTGACCCAGATTCCTTTTGTGGACAGAGTGGTTCGTGGCAGTCCATGAACCTAGAATGTCACCATAAATCGGGGGTGGGGGCGGTCCCATGACTGACCCCCAACACAAACACATTTGTTCCAGAGTCATAGCGCTCCTCTCCCGGATCCCTGGGGTTGTGGGTGCCAAGAGCCGTGGGACTCAGCAGCGGGAGGCCAGGCCTTTAAAATAAAAACAATGGACCGTTCTTGCGGTATAATACCAGACAAAAGGCTACTCTAACGCCAGGGGTCCCATTCTGGAAAGGAGAGAGATCTCATTTTACATAGGGATTTCTCTTTCCAAGAGCTCTGAGTGCTGAGGGGGCAGGAAGGGCAGCGCCAGGGGGTGTGGACAGAGCTGGTTCTTGCTACCCGGCAGCCCTCCCACCTCTGCTCGGGGGAAGAACCGCAGCTTAGTGCCTGTGGGGTGGGGACCAGACAATGAAGACAAATTTCAAGTTTCCTTGGGAATGGTTTAATTCAAAACAGTTGTGAGCTACAGCCAATAAAATAAACACTCGGGAATGATTTCTTACAGAAAAGAGAAGCAGGGAGGGCGGATAGGGAACGCGTCAGGATGGGAGACCCCTGGACACACACACACAAACATACACAAACCTGCCGCTGACCGCACCGGGAGCTAGTTCACGGCCCGGTGAGTTGAGGGGGCAACTGGGCCAGCACAGATGCCACTGGTCCCTTCTGGCCACCACCGGCCTCCGGCTGCCTCATGCCCAATTCGGTTGCCTTCTATGCCCAAGGCCAGGACTGTTGAGGCTGTCTACCTGTGGTTGGCCCCCAGCCTCATGTTAGCCCCTCTTCAACCCTCTCATCTACTACTCCCAATCTCCACCCTCCCACACCCCTCCCCATAGACAGAGGTGAATCTGTAGCCCAAGGAAGAAGCTTTTAAACTGACAGGAACCCAGAAATAATACTCTCCATCCTTACTGGAGAGTGACGGGACAAGGAACGGGATGGGATGTTGCTGTTCAGAAATCCAGTTGTGCAGCAAGGAGTCCAGTTGAATAGGATGAAAAGAGTATACAGTGGGGTGGCCTAACCTGAGCAGACCACCACCCTCTGTCCCGGCAGGGAATGAGACAGTCAGACAGCCAAAGCGAGCGAGCCGGCTCCGACTGAGTGACCTGCCCTCCTGTAGCATTGCCCACATGTGGAACTGTTTCCTGCTTAGCACATTTTCTTTCCTCAGGCCTTGGGGAGGAGGTAAAGGGCTGGCCATCCATCCAACCATCCATCCATCTATCCATCCATCCATCCACCCATCCATCTTGGATCCTGATTTGCCCCAGTCGGCATTCGCAGCGAGGAGTGACTATGTGCCGTGAGCTGCCATGCTGCTCTAAGTAAAAAGAGGCAGTGGCCCTGAGCACAAGTCACTGAACTCCACTTTACTGTAAATGTTTCTAAGGAAAATCAAAGGGGTAGGGGGGCAGCCAACTGAAGCTTTCTCCATTTAAAAAAAAAACACCCCCCCAAACAAAGATAAACTACGCTGTTTGTGGAGGGATAGATGCTCCTTTATTTAAAATATAAAAAAGGATAGTTTAAAAATTCAATAGGATAAAAAAAAATCTCCCTTGGGGTGGGGAGGTACCCCACCCCCCAGAAAGAGGGAGGAGGTGGACGTCGGCCCTCCCGTCAGCCAGCGGGTGAGGGTGCGGTCGGCCTAGCGCCGCGTCGTCCTCCTCCTCCTCCTCTGGGCGGTGGCGGGATATGAGGTATGACTGGCAAAGTGAGAAACCCGTCTGTTCTCTCAGCTCGGTCTCGGCACCACCCGCGAAGCACCGTGAACGGGAGCTTTTGGCGAAAAGATACATCTTCCCTGGGTTGTTAAAAAAACAAAAAAGAGCACCAACGTGGTCCCCGGAAGAAAAGTCAGACGAGGGGCAGCAGGGCCCGAGGCGGGCCGGGCCCCCTCACCTCCGCGACGCCCGCTCGTCTCCCCGTTCCCGGGGACCGGAGCCGTGGAGGCTGCACGTCCTGCAGCACTGCACCCTGACGGTCGGAAGCAGGCACCTGCCCAGGAGCCGCAGGGTCTCGCAGAAGCTAAACGTCAGGTGGTCTCGGTCGCAGACGGAGCCTGAATGGGGAGACAGAACGGCTGGGGGTGAGCCTGGTCCGGCAAGGAGGAAACTTGTTGAAGCGGCAACACTGAACCGTGAGTTTGTCTTTCTGACTCCTGTTTCCCAGGGAGCTTTCCGCCCCCAAAAAGACACATTTTGTTTTCACTAGCCCCTGCCTGTCATCCCTAATGTCAGGTCCTTGCGGGCCTGCGGGGTGCCCAGCCCAGCGCCCGGGATGATGAGAAGTGGAGGATGCAGCCTTGTGGGCCCCGACGGCCATTTTTCAGATCTCCATAGGGATGCCGAAATTTCACCTGGGCTGCTCCGGGAGGAGATGGGGAGGCGGGAAAGCGTCTCGGGCTGCATCCCCAGGACCACCCACGTGAGGCGACGGGGAAGACAGGAGGGCACACTTGGGCCGCGGCCGGGTGGGTGCCGGCTTTGAGAAAAGGTTCCTTAGCTTTTGCCGCTACTTAAAAACCAAACCACCCTCCTCTCTCCGCCCGAATTGTTTTTCTATTCCGGACTTGGGTTTCTGACTGTCGGTGGGGGTGGCATTGGCACCGGGCTGTGGGGAGTGACGATGCGCCCCTGGAAGGGCCCCTAGGGACAGCTGCCAGCCAGATGGCTCGAGTTGGGGAGGAGGCCCGTGGTCAGCTTCAGGGGATGCAAGGGCTGACGGATCCAGACAGGCGGACGGACGGACGGACGGACGGACACCACCCCAGGAAAACCAAACAGAGGGAGGGAGGGGGGATTCTTCAGAGTTTACACGTGGAATTTAGCCCCGGGATGACAGTGTTCAGGGAATCCGGGTGCGAAGTTGAACTCTGGAGCCAGCAGGAAGCTCCATTTTGGGAGCCGGCTGGGAGCGAGGCAGGGGTCTTTGGCTAACCAGCCCTGCACGGCCAGGGACGATCAATCCATCAGTCAGTGAATGATAATACTGACTGAAGAGCAGCATGGCCTACTGGAAAGAGCATGGACCTGGGCACCGGAGAACCTGGGTTCTAATCCCCGGCTCTGCCACTCGCCTGCTGTGCGACCATGGGCGAGTCACTTCATTTCTTCTCTCAACCCTAAAACGGGGATTCAATATCTGTTCTCCAGCCTGATTAACTTTTATCTACCTCAGCGCTTGACACATAGTAAGTGCATAACAGATATCCCCATGACTATTATTGTTTCCTTCGGGAGTACTGGTCTTGAGGGAGTGGAGCGTGGCTCTGAGCAGTGGGAGATGAGGCTTGTAGCGCTGGTTCTGTCTGCAGCTGGCTAATGTGAGCCAAAAACACAGCTGCCCTTTGCAATGGGCTCCATCCCCGCCCACCTCCTCGCTCGTGGCACTCGGTGCCCCGGGGGAGATCAGAAAGGGCGTGAGTGGCACTGCACCAGTCATGAGCCCTAGAAGCGATTCCAAGCAGCGTGGCTCAGTGGAAAGAGCCCGGGCTTAGGAGTCAGAGGTCAAGGGTTCAAATCCCAGCTCTGCCACTTAGCTGTGTGACTGTGGGCACGTCACTTAACTTCTCTGTGCCTCACTTTCCTCATCTGTAAAATGGGGATTAAGACCGTGAGCCTCACGTGGGGCAACCCGATGACCCTGTATCTACCCCAGCGCTTAGAACAGTGCTCTGCATATAGTAAGCGCTTAACAAATACCAACATTATTATTATTATTCTTGGCCCCAGAGTCTCAGGAATGAGGTCTGGCAGGGGTTCTCGATGAATGACTCCATCGTTCATTGAGTGCAACGTGGTGTTTGAAACACTTGAGAAAGTACAATAGATGTGGGTTCTAATCCCGCCCCCGCCACTTGTCTTCTGTGTGAAAGCTCCACCAGAGTCAGGACTGCGATTCTTACTTCTCCTGGATTTTCCCTCATCATCTAGTACAAGTTTCATGCATGCAGTAAGCGCTCGCTCAGTAAACGCCTGTGGTGGCGGTGATGATGCGGGGAAGAGTGTCCTCTGGCCTCTGGAGATTTTCTTTCCATTGCAAAGGCATATAAAAATAGTCAAGTGGAGGGAGAGGAAGAAGTCACATCCAGGGGTCCCAGAGAGAACAGAGCTGTAGCTCGGCATGCCCGAAGCCCGTGGAGCGGGGAACGCGTCTACAGCTCACCCCGTGGGTGTCCCGGACCCGGTGGGCATCAACCTGGCAGAGACGGGAACGTGGGGCCGCCGTGGGGGCTGAAGGGGATTAATGGGGTTTTCAGAAGGGCGACAAAAACCCCAGCTGGTTCCCGCTCAGGCACAGAGACACCAGCACAAACAAATACCATTTTTTGTTGTTTTTTTTCCCCATCATCGTGGGAAAAACAAGAGCAGGCTCAATCTTTCCGTGCTCCCTCTGTCCTCCCCTCCCCCTTGCCCGCCCCGCTGGAGAGGGTGACGGGGCAGGAAAAAGCAGCTGATGCTCCAGTGCTGATTTAGACAGTCACCGTGACCAGCCAGCAGAATTCCTGGCAAATGGGAAATCGACTGAATCCGCCAAAAAGGCATCACGAGAAATGCCCATTGTCATAAAGACACAATTGGAATGTGGGAGGAATGGCCTCTACACACGCCACCTTTTCTTGTTCCACACACAGACGCTGGGCACGGACAGGACTGGCCTTTCCACCCAGCGGCGTCTCTTTAGTAGTCGGAAGAGTAGCAGTTAGTGAGCGCCCCCTTGGGGTGGTGCATTGTACCAGGTGGTTGGGAATTACAAAATAACAACCGACGGATGGTTGGGTTTCCTGGCCACAAGGCACTCCCACCCTACCAGGGGAGGTCAAAATAAATTAAACATAAAAACGTGAGTATTCAGGAGGGTGGAATTAAGTTCCTTAGTGCCAAAGTTGGATGAAAGGCTGATTAAGGCTCAGGTTAATTAGTTGGAGGAGGAAGTAGGATTTTGGGGGGCGTTGAATATGAGGAGAGGAGGTCTGTCTGATGGAGGAGGTAGTTCTAAGGTGGGGGAACAGTGTGAGCAGGGGTTGGGGATGGGGGAGACACCAGAGGCTTTATGAATGTTGGGGGAGAGGCCAAAACCTGGCCCCAGGCAATTGAGTAATTTGTTTATATTGACGTCTGTCTCCTCTTCACGACTGTAAGCTCATTGTGGGCAGGGAAAGTGTCTGGGTATTGTTCTGTTGTACTTTCCCAAGCACTTAGTATAGTACTCAGTGACTGAGGGCAAGTCAAGTCACTTCTCTGTGCCTCAGTTCCCTCATCTGTAAAATGGGGATGAAGACTGTGAGCCTCGCGTGGGGCAACCTCATTCCCCTGTATCTACCCCAGCGCTTAGAACAGTGCTCTGCACATAGTAAGTGCTTAACAAATACCAACATTATTATTATTATTACTCTGCACACAGTATGCGCTCAAGTATAACGAATGAATGAATGAATGAATGAATGAATGAATGAATGAATGAATGAATGAATGACTTTGCCATCTGACTCCAAGTTGGCCAACTCGGGGAACTGCCCAGATCCACAGCTTTCTTCTCTGGGGATCAGAGAAGGCAGAATGTTGGGATCCAGTTTTCCCTTTGTCTATTCCTGTTTTTCTTTTTTGGTATTTTTAAAAAGCTTACTATGTGCTAGGCACATAGAGGTAATCAGGTTGGATACAGTCCCTGTCCCACATGGGGCTCACAGTCTTAACCCCCATTTTACAGATGAGGGAACTGAGGGCCAGAGAAGTGAAATGACCGGCCCAAAGGTCACACAGCAGACAAGTGGCGGAGCCAGGATTAGAACCCAGATCTTTCCGACTCCCAGGCCTGGGCTCTATCAAGTAGGCTACGCTACCTCTCTTTGTTGCCTTCTGACCACTCGACAGGATTTATGGTCATTACCCTGCAGCCCAGCTCCCTACCCAGGGTGGGGAAGGGCTTTCCTGAAACATCTGACTTCTGCTAGTTTTTCGGCGGGAGTTTGCAGGGCGTCCCCCCCAGAGTCCTGCCGATGCCCCATTACACTTTGCTTTAGAATTGTGGAACTCTTGGGTAAGCAGAGCCTTATGAGCTGCAGTGGCATCTACTGTATTTTCTCAAACCTTCTATAATCACATCACCTCCAAAAGGCCTTCCCTGACTAATCCCTTATTTGCCCTACTTGTTCTCCTTTCTACATCGCCTATGCGCGCGGGTCTGTCTCCTAAGCACTTAATAGTCACCCTACCTCCAGCACTTATGTCTTTGGGCCTCAGTTACCTCATCTGTAAAATGGGAATTAAAGACCGTGAGCCCCATAGAGGACAGAGATTGTGTCCAATCCAATTTGATTGTATCTACCCCAGCGCTTAGTACACAGTAAGCGCTTAACAGATACTCCAATCATCATCATCACCAATACCCTTACACTTTCCCATTTCCCCTATCTGTAGTTCATCTTAATGATTGTCTCCCTCTCTAAACTGTAAACTCCTTGTGAGCAGGGATCGTGTCTACAGACTCTATTGTATTGTTCTCTCCCAAGCACTTAGTACAGCGCTCTGCACCTAGTTAGTGCTCAATAAATACCACCGATTGACTGCCGGCTTAGTGCATTACCCCCAGTGGGCACTCAATAAATACCTTGACTACAACTGGGGATGGGACCAATTACGCTCCCCAACTTCCAAGCCTTATTGAGGGCACATCTCCAAGAGGACTCCCCCCCTCCTCTTCGCCCACTCCCTTCTACGTCACCCTGACTTGCTCCCTTCGTTCATCCCTCATCCCGGTCTTACAGCACTTATGTACGTCTGCCATGTATTTACTTATTTTAATGTCTGTCTCCTCCCCATCCAGACTGTAAGCTCGACAGGGGCAGGGAATGTTTCTGTTTATCGCTGTATTGTGCTCTCCCAAGAGCTTATTACAATGCTCTGCACACAGTAACTGCTCAGTAAGTACGATTCATGAATGAATGAATGACCAGTTGGAAAACGGTCCTAATCCCAACCCTTTCCCCCATCCCCACACTTTTCTTCTCCCCTCAACCTCCTCCCTCTTTAAAACCTTCAAGAAAGGGTGCAGAGAGGGAAAGGGTTTGAGGTCGTTTAAGCTGGTGAAGCAAAGATAATTATTCAGGGTGGGACCAGTCTTCCCTCCCCACCCCATGAGGCCACCTTCCTCCCACAGAGCCCTGCTCTTCAAAGGCTTCTGGGCCAGGCCTATGAGGTTGTTCCCCCCCTCTTTTTTTTTGTTTTAAACAACTACGGCCCCCCACCATGGGCTGCAGGCCCTCCGGGACCCGGCCTACCCAGAGCAGGCTTTAGGGGTGGGAGGAGAGCAAATGGAGGGGAAGGGACCCCTGCCCCCAATCCTTTTCAAGTGCTAATGAGACCAGGCCAGGCAGCCAGCCCCCAGGGGCCTCTCCTCAGAAAGCCAGCCAACGACAAAATCAGCACAAATAACCATTCTCCTGCGTCTACCCGATCTACCAGCCCATAGGGGTGGGTCACTTCTTCCCAGGGTAACCTAGTGGAGAGAGCATGGGCTTGGGAGTCAGAAAGACCTGGGTTCTAATTCCAGTTCTGCCAACTGCTTGCTGTGGGACCTTGGCACTTCTCTTTGCCTCAGTTACCACAGCTGCAAAATTCAATACTTGTTCTCCCTCCTACTTAGAAACTGTGAGCCTCATGAGGGACAGGGACTGTGTCCCACCTAATTAACTTGTATCTACCCCAGTGCTTAGAAAGGTGTTTGACATAGAGTAAGCACTTAACAAATACCATAAAAGACCTCCTTCTGGGAAAGGGAGGAGTGAGGGAGTGCCTGCCAGATACAGGCCCTGAGAGCTACCCCAGCGCACCCCAAAACTCTGGCTCCACTGTGGAGTTCTGGCAGCCTCTGAGGAGCAGGCGGCTGGAGGAACAGGGTTTCGAGGAGAGATAGGATCTCTGAGGAGACTGACAGAGAGAGGCAGAGACCCTATGCCCAGTCCCCAAAGTCTAAACCTGTTTCTGCAAAGACCCGAGACTGCTATAATACAGAGAAGGAATGTGGTCTAATAGAGAGAGCACGGGCCTGTGAGTCAGAAGAACCTGGGTTCTAATCCCGGCTCTGCCACTTAATAATAATGATAATACTGGTTTTTGATAAGCACTTACTGTATGCCAGGCACTGTACTAAGTGCTGGGGTGGATACACGCAATTCAGGTTGGACACAATCCCTGTCCCACATGGGGCTCCCAAAGTCAATCCTCATCGAGGTCATTCTGGGACCTCTTTCCCCTCCCTTTTATCTTTCCATTGTTCTTCTCTAAACCGCTCTATTTTTCTCCCCATCCTCTTTGAATGTAGCTATCAAAACTGGCCCCGGTGTTCCATCTGGTAAGACTGAGCGTCACACGGTGTGGTGGAAGGATTCCTTTCTGGATTCTGGCCCACGAAAATTTACGATACCTCCCAGAACAATGATCTCCCTGAAGATGTACTCAAGCCCACCCATGGCTAGGGAGAAGAGCCATGCCAGATTTGACCCAAACCCCCTTGCTCTTTAAATGCCATATAACCCCTCATGCCTCGATCTCAACTCCTTCATCGCCAAACCCTTGCTCATGCCCTCCCTCCCCCTTTATAACAGACCCCTCTGCTCTCTCCATCTTCAAAGTCTTATTGAAATTCTATCTCCTCCAGGAAGCCTTCGCTAAATAACTTCTTACGTCCCCAACCTCACCGCTCACTGCTTCACCCTTGCTCTTGAGGTCTCCCCCTTAATAATAATTGTGGCGTTTGTTAAGCCCTTACTGGGTTCCAGGCACTGTACTAAGTGCTGGTTGGGTACAAGCAAACCGGGATGGACACAGTCCTTATCCTATATCGGGCTCACAGTCTCAATCCCCTTTTACTAATGAGGTGACTGAAGCGAAGAGAAGTGAAGGGACCTCCCACCATCACACAGGAGACAGGTGGCAGAACCGGGATTAAAACCCATGACCTTCTGATTCCCAAGCCCGTGCCCTAACCACTACACCATACTGCTTCTTTAAGCTTTGGGAGCTCACCCAACTGCCTCACAGCCCTTCCATAGAGCTCTTTAGAGACTCCACTGCTTCCCGCTCCCTTTAATTTCTTTTAGAGTCCATCACACCCGCTGGACTGGATGCTTCTCCAGGCCAGAGATTGCATCTACCAACTCTCTTGCGTTGTCCTTGCCCAAGAGCTTAATTAAGAGGGACTTTAAAATAAAAAAAGCAACATAGCTTAGTGGAAAGAGCAAAGGCTTAGGAGTCAGAGGACCTGGGTTCCAATCCCTGCTTTGCCCTTTGCCTGCTGTGAGACCATGGGCAAGTCACACTTTATTTCTCTGGGCCTCAGTTTCTTCATCTCTAAAATAGGGATTCATTTCTTATTCTCTCTGCTACCTAGGTGGTGAGTCCCATTTGGGACAGGGACTGTGTCTGACTTGTATAATAATGTCGGTATTTGTTAAGCGCTTACTATGTGCGGAGCACTGTTCTAAGCTCTGGGGTAGATACAGGGTAATCAGGTTGTCCCACGTGAAGCTCACAGTTAATCCCCATTTTACAGATGAGGTTACTGAGGCATAGAGAAGTTAAGTGACTCGCCCACAGTCACACGGCTGACAAGTGGCAGAGCCGGGAGTCGAACCCATGACCTCTGACTCCGAAGCCCAGGCTCTTTCCACTGAGCCACGCTGCTTCCTCGGTGTTTAGTACTGTGCTTGGAACATAGTAAACACTTAAATATAATACGGGTAGGAGAAGGGCAGGGGGAGGAGAAGACAATACCGTAGCCCCAAAAGAGTTTGGAGGGAGGAGAACATAGAGGAAAACGGGCAGCATTTTGCTGGAAAGGAAGCAGAATTGGGAGAGCACTGGGTCAGGGTGGAAGAGAGAACTCTATTTTATTCTCCAAAGTGCTTAGTGCAAAGCTTTGCACATAGAAGATGCTCGATGGATATCACTGATGCCAAACTAATAGGACCTGGAATCTGTACATCAATTTTAATTACTCAAAGTGCTTTCACTTCAATGACCTCTCTGCTTGCTCCCTCCCCGTGGCTGGCCCGCCTGGCCCGAGACAACAACCAGAGACCAGTCCTCCCCCTGTGGGGATCACCTCCAGAAAGAACTGCAAGTAATGCCCATTGCGAGGGCAGGGGCTTTGCGCACCCCGGATAGGGCCGGAAGTCATGTCCCCTCCAGAACCGGGGGCTTGTTACTGCGGTCTCTCCAGACTAGGAACCAAATCTGGGGTCACTGTAGTTGATGGTATAGAAACTGTGGCCCTTAGGGTTCTTGGGCTTCACCATGGTCCCCTGCACCCTACCCTCTAGTCCCCCATCCCTGTCCTTTCCCCACTGCCTACCCATCTCCCATACCGCACCCCAACAGCTTACTTCCAAACAAAAGCTCCCCGCCCCTCCCACCACCCCCTCTTCCAGCTCCCACCCGGCAACCCCTGCCAAATGCGGGCTGTGGACAAAATCCCCTTCCCCATAGATGTGTACCTGGCTGTTACTGCACCACCACTTCTTCCTCCTCTTCCATCCCCGCCCCCCCTTCCTCTTCTTCCTCCTCCTTCCCATCCTGAAACCTGGCTTCCCTCCGAAGACAACGCCTCATCCTGCCGCCCGCTCTCAGGGGGCCTCGTCTTCTCCGCAGCCTGATTTCTGCTGAACCTGGCTTCTTTCAGTCTCTCCCCGCTCCCCACAACAGTCAGCCTCCAGGAATCTGTTCTTGACAGATTCCAGACACATTCTCCTGGGTCAGTGGTTCCGGAGGGAAAAATCAGTCTCGTATCTGTTCAGGGCAGAATACCTCCTGGCCCCCGCCTCCTTCCCCTCATTTGGAGTGTCCTCCAGTCAGGGGGTCAAAAAGGCCGCAGTGGAAAGGGGACCAAATATCTGATCTTTGGTAGAAGTCCATTTAGGTTTCTAGAAGCAGCGTGGCTCAGTGGAAAGAGCACGGGCTTGGGAGTCAGAGGTCGTGGGTTCTAATCCCGGCTCTGCCACTTATCAGCTGTGTGACTTTGGGCAAGTCACTTAACTTCTCCGTGCCTCAGTTACTCCATCTGTAAAATGGGGATGAAGGCTGTGAGCCCCACGAGGGACAACCTAATGACCTTGTATCTACCCAGTGCTTAGAACAGTGCTTGGCACATAGTAAGCGCTTAACAAATACCAACATTATTATTATTAGAACGCACATAGGGTCACTGCTGTTCCCTCTGTTACTGTAAGCACTGGACTGTAAGATTGTTATGGGCAGGGAAAGTGTTTGCTAATTCTGTTGGATTTTACTCTCCCAACTGCTTAGTAAACTGCTTTGTACATGGAAAGAGTTCAATAAGTACCACTGACTGGTCAATTGCAACCTAGTGTTGAGCCGGACAGAGCCTCAGTCACAGTCCCTCCTGCTTTCTGGCCTGGGGAGTCGGGGCTGATGACATTTAAGGGTCGGGACACCCAGAGCTCACCCCTAAAGGGTCAGGGGGCTTCTTTCTGGATTCCCAGCTTCACCAACCCAGCTCTCTGGAAGGACCTGCCAGTTTCCAATCAGGGACAAAATGACCCAAAATGGCAGCTCTCTGGCCTGTTGGAGCTCGGAAGCCGTCTCCTCCCATTCCTCATCCCCCTGAGATTCCTGCCCATATTTCATCTTATATCCCCGGGTTGGGCATCTACTCTCTAAAGACCCCGCAAAGCCTTCTTATCCCACTTCATCTAACAGACGATCACTCTCCCCACCTTCATAGCCTCACTGAAGGCACATCTTCTCCAAGAAGCCTTCCCCACCTAAGCCCTCACTTCCTCTTCTCTCACTCCTTTCTGTGACACCCTTGCATCTGGATTTGCACCCTCTATTCACCCTTCCCTCAGCACCAGCACACTTGGGCACAGCCACAGTTTATTTATTTATATAAATTAATGTCCATCTCCCCCTCTAGGCTATAAGCTCTTTGTGGGCAGAGAACATGCCTACCAACCCTGTCACACTGTATTCTCCCAAGTGCTTAGTACAGTATTCTGCACACAGTAAGCGCTCAATAAATACAATTGATTGACTGAAAGTCAGGTTTGGCTTGGCGGCCCTCGAGGCTGCTCCTCCCCTCCTCCAGGGCCCTGTACCTCAAAGGAAGGCTCTTCCTCTCTCGAAGGGGCTCAGGCGATCACCATCCTTTCAGCTCCCTCAGCCACCCTCAGAGAACTGGAAGGAAACTTCCAAAGTTCTAAGATTCTGGGATGTAATATGCCCCTGAGTAAGGCTCTGAGAGAGGCTCTGTTCTCTGCTCAAGCGGGAGAAGGGGAGGATGCAAGGAAAAGCTGGTGCCTCTCTCAAAGGTTTAACCTTTTCTGACTTTCGCTGCCCGGGGCCCGATCTCCTTGGGGAATTGAGTTATGGAAGGCAGTCGGGGTACTATTCACAGGGCCAAACCAGTATCTCTTCTGGCCCGATCCTGGCTGCCAGGGCTCAGAGCTATTTAAGGAAAGGGAGTCCTCTGTTCCCATTTATATAGGGTCAGCCGGAGCCCGAGATTTTCCCAGAGGAGCAGAGGAGATGATGCCGGAGGACTGATGGGAGGTTTCTGTTTTTTTTAATGGTACTTATTAAGCAGTTACTATGTGCCAAGCACTGTTCTAAGTGCTGGGGTAGGTAGAAGTTAATTAGGTTAGACACGGTCCCTATCCCACTTGAGGCTCATAGTCTAAGTAGGAAGGAGTAGGAGTTAATCCCCATTTTATAGATGAGGTAACTGAGGCCCAGAGAAGTGAGGTGACTTGATCAAGGACACACAGCAAACAAGTGGCAGAGTTGGGATTAAAAACCCAAGTCCCCTGACTCCCAGGCCCATACTCTTTCCACTAGACCACACTGCTTCCCCTGGAGGGCCCGGCTGGGCTCAGGCACCGGCCCCCACGTCCGAGAACACACTGTTCCAGAAGAAGGTTGAGAACTGACCCTGGCAAGACCCAGCTCCGGGGACTCCCTTCCTACAAGAGACCGGGAAGGTGGACACCTCCAGAACCCAGGGTTGAGCTGAGCCTTACCAGTCCCAGCGACCCCTCCCTCTCCCAGCCCCGGCCTTGGCCGCCCTCGGCCGCCCACGTAGCATTGCTCCTGACCTATTCCTTGCCCGGTTCTGGGAGTCCCCAAGAGCCACAAGCCACCCAGTGCCCGCCCCCCCACCCCCTTCCGCCAGCCGCTCTCCCCGGGAAGCCACCAGAGAGCGATCCCAGATGGCAGGGAGACAGATGGACAAGCTGGGCCGACCCTTCAGGGCAGCCCGACGCCTGATTTACAGTGTTTACTGGAGGGCTAATTCCTCAGTGCTCTGCACTGCTAAATATAGGCCAGGGCCACGAGGAGGGAGCTAGATCTAAAATGTGACCAAACAAGTTTATGGAGTGGGGGCGGAGGAGAGGCTACTGCAAGTCTCCCTGCCCTGGGGCCAGAGAGGAGGACAGGGAAGGCCTGAACCCAGGCCCCTGTCCAGGTTTCAAATCCACAGTGACAGAAAATTTAAACACAAAGGCTGGAGCGGTGGCAGGCGGGAATTTGTGAGCTGACCGACCGCTCCTCCGCAAGGGGAGCCCGGGGGAGGGTGAACGGTCGACCTTTAGACCGTTTCATGGCAGAGACGCCCCTGGAGCCCGAGTCTGAAGCCAGCATGCGGTTGTGTTCGAGGACTGGGGTGGGCCGACTCTGCTGTTTGAGCCCCTGCCTCCCATGGGCGTGGTTTAGCAGGGCCCGGTTCTCCCGATTCTTTTGTGCTGCACTTTTCTAAGCGCTAGTCCGGTGCTTGGTACACAGTAAGCACTCAGTAAATACCACTGATGGATGGATTTGGCCTCTGAAATGACTCCACGGCCAATGTTTTGATCGATGGGGGAATGAGCTGTCACACGAGGGGGGAAGCAGGGGCCCTGCCAGCCGCCTCTCCTCAGGCCTCCTACGTCTTTATTCCACCTGACTCGGCTGCTGGGGGATGGTCCGTTGCGGACCAGTTCCTCTGGTCCTCCCAGCTTCCTTCTGTTCAGCGTGGTTTAGTGGATAGGGCACGGGGCTGGGAGTCAGAAGGACCTGGGTTCTAATCCCGGCTCTGCCACATGTCTGCTGTGTGACCTTGGAAAAGTCCCTTCATTACTCTGGGCCTCAGTTCCCTCATCTGTAAAATGGAGATTAAGACTGGGAGCCCCATGTGGGACATGGACCGTGTCCAACCTGATTAACTTGTATCTACCCTGGAGCTTAGAACAGTGCTTGGGAAATAGTAAGCACATAGCAAGCACCATAATAATAATAATAGTAAATTATTATTATTACAAATAATAATTTTAGGACAAACCATTCCTTAAAATTCCTCAAACTCTTCCCAGACTCCCTTTTCCCAAGGTGCTACAGAAAGGCAGTCAGAATGATGATGATGAGGATGATAATGATGACAGTAATAATAATAATAATATTTAAGTATGTGTTAGTAAGGGGAGTAGATAAAGCCAAATCAGACAAAGTCCCTGTCCTATATGTGGTTCACAGTCTAAGTGTGAGGGAGAACAGGTATTGAATCCCCATTTTACAGATGAGGCAATTGAGGTACAGAGATACTCAAAAGGTACAGAGATGCCCAAAGATACTCAGCAGGCAGGTGGGGAAACTGGGAACAGAAACTAGGTTCCCAGACTGCCAGGCCTGAGCTTTTTTCACTAGGCCATGCTGCTTCTATGATTTCAAGGACCAAGAGAACAGGATATGGCCAGTTTCCAAGTTTCCAGTTTCTGGAGTGAGCCGCTCTTCACCTCCCTGATGCCCCCATTCCTCCATGTCAGCCACACCCTTCTGTAAGAGCCCCCTGAGGGATCTCCAACCCTCTAGACTGTCAGCTCTTTGTGGACAGGGAAGGTAACCACCAACTCTGTTATACTGCACTCCCCAAGCTCTTAGTACAGTGCTCTGCCCAGAGCAAGTGCTCAATAAATACGATGGCCTGATCCTCCCCAAGGAACCTTCTAGCTGTACCGCGCTCTTAACTCTGCCGCTCACACTCTTTCCCAAGTTTGGAATTGTCATTCTCCCCACATGGCACAGCTCTACCCCATATTTAAATCACTCCACTTCCAACAAGCCTTCACCAATTTATTTCCCAGAAATCAAAGCCACATTGTTCCTTCAGTCAAATCTAACACCTATTTACACTCTCCTTAGCACTCAGGTACATAGGTCCGTTTTATTTATTTATTGAGCCGCTCTGGAATATAAATGTTTGTCTCTCCGCTAAGAGTGTCAATTCCTTGAGAGCAGGGAAGGTGTCGCTTCTTTACTCTGTACTTCCCGAGCACTTAGCACCAGGCACTGCACCAAGTGGGTGTTCAAAAAATGTTATTACTGCTACTACTAGGAGGGTCTGCAGGGGAAAAGAATGTGTTAACTGCATGAGTGGAGCCAAGTTCGGCAGGCCTAGAGACCCCAGGCAGATCTCCAACAGATTCTCTCCCTAAAGAAACCCAAACCCAGCAGAGGCATTCTGGAATCTAATTAGCTAAGTGGCTGAGCAGAAGAGATCTCAACAACAGTTAAATAATTATGAGGCTATTGATTTAGCCCTTACTATGTGCCAAGTACTGTGTTATGCCTAGAGATAGATACAATTTAATCAGCTCAAACCACCATCCTTGGACCATGAGTCTCCAAGAAGGGGGGAGAACTGGTATTTCACCCCTAATTTCCAGAGTCAGTCAATCGTATTTATTGAGCACTTACTGTGTGCAGAGCACGGTACTAAGCGTTTGGGAGAGTACAATATGATAATAATCAGACATGTTTCCTGCCCATAATAAGCTTACAGTGTAGAGGGGGAGGCAGATGCTAATACCAATCAATAAATAAATTGCAGACATGTACATAAGTACTGTGGATCTGAGTGGGGGAATAAATAAAGGGAGCAAGTCAGGGCGACGAAGAAGGGAACGGGAGAAGAGGAAAGGAGGGCTTAGAGAATGCCTCTTGTAGGAGACGTGCCTTCAATAAGGCTTTGAAGGTGTTGGAGAGGCCGGGGGGAGGTCATTGTCAGATATGAGAAGGGAGGGCGTTCCAGGGGAAGAGTCAGGACATGGGCGAGAAGTTGGCGGTGAGGTAGATGAGACTGAGGTACAGTGAGAAGGTGAAGGTTGGCATTAGAGGATTGAAATGTGCAGATGGGTTGTAGTAGGAGTGTAGTGAGGTGAGCTGGGAAACTAGGATACAGAGAGCTAAGTGGCCTGCCCAAGGCTTGGCAACAGGCAAGCAAACGGTGGAGCCAGGACTAAGAACCCCAGTCTCTCGACTCTCGGGCCCAGGCTTTTTCCACTAAGCCACACAGTGTTTCTAATTCAACAGAGCTGAGCGCATGGTTTGTCGACGTGAAGGGACTGCCTCTCCCTCTGGGGGTTGGATCTTTGGGGGTAATGGGGGTGATGATTCCCAGCCTACCTCATCCCGGGGCTCTGAAGAGATCTTCGTGTGTCCAATCAGGGTCCAAATCGACCGATGGTATTCATCGAGCGCTTACTGTGTGCAGAGCACTGCATTAAGTGCTTGGGAGGGTACAGTAACAACAGAGTCGGTAGACACCTACCCTGCCCACACAAGCTCACCTAAACTGGGTGTTCTCCTGGCTTGTTGGCTCTCTTTTGCCTGCCCCGTGTCAGTTCCTTACACCGTTACAGCCCGGCTTCCTTTCCGGCTCTCACAACGGATCGGTGGTCCCTGGGGCTGGCTCCGCTGAAGGGGGCGGAGTCTCATGGCCGATCAGGTTCACGTGCGCCTCGTTCCCTCTGCCCTGTGGGAAGCCTCACGGATGAGGCCGACCGCGCCCGGAGCTGTAGGCGCCAGGGGCAAAGGGAGCCAAACATGTCCCCAGCGGACACACGGGTACTGGCTTTTCATCTCGGGGATCAGGAGAGGCCGGGGCGGTAACAACAAGGAGCTTCATCTGACCAAACGAAGGAGGAATTCCCTCCTGGGGGTACCATCATTAATTCCTGGGCAGCTTGTTTGTTTTCTCAGTCTTTTCTTTTCTCAGTTCCCCTCCTCCCATATAGAGAAAAATGGGGATATCTGTTCTCCCTCCTGCTTAAGCTGTGAGCTCCATGTGGGACGGGGACTGTGCCTGACCCAATTCACTTGTACCTACCCCAGTGCTTAGAACAGTGTTTGACATACAGTAAGCGCTTAAATAGAATTTAAAAAAATTCCAGGTACCTAAAATGCCTTACAGAGAACCCAAGTTTCTAGCCTTAGGCTAAAGATGGAATTGCTGTTTTCTTGAGGGGAGGCGGTCATAGGTGTGGGGAAAGTGTTCTTTCTGAAAAACAGCAACCCAGTGCATTGTAAGCAGAGAAGGTGTCTACCAATTCTGTTATACTGTATTCCCCCAATCAATCAATCAATCAATCAATCAGTCAATCCCCAGTACTTAGTGCAGCGTTCTCCACACAGTAAAAGCTTAATAATTACCACTGATTGATTGATTGAACCGAAGACGGCTTCAGTTCCCTCAGACCAGCATCCTAACTGGGGTAGTTACAGGATCTCAGCTACTTGGATTCCCACCCCCTCCAGCATTTTTTTCGTGGTATTTGTTAAGCGCTTACTATGTGTCAAGCAGTGTTCTAAGTGCTGGGGGAGACACAAGCTAATCAGGTTGGACTCGGTCCACATCCAACACGGGGCTCACAGTCTTAATCCCCATTTTTAAGATGAGGTAACTGAGGCCCAGAGAAGTGACTGAGTGTCTTGCCCAAGGTCACAAGCCGGGACTAGAACCTAGGTCCTCTGATTACCAAGCCCGTGCTCCATCCACTAGGTCATGTTCCTTCTCCAAGTCTGAACCCCTGTGGCGCGGAGCCCGATCCGAATGGGGGCTACCAGTCCAGGTGGTCCACCGGCCCCCGAAGGGTCACCCCCAGCCTCAGGCCGGCCCCCGTTCCGGCTCCCCGCACCCTGCCGGGGACCTCACCGAACTCGCCGAGGTCGCAGTCCTGGGGGTTGCACTTCTGGGAGTTCTCGGGCCAGGCCTCATGGTCGCACAGGCTGCTGTCCTCCTCGGGATGCCCGGTCTTGGTGTTCACGCACTTGACCAGCCGCCGCTGGATCCCGCCCCCGCAGGGGGCCGTGCACTGGAGGGAGGTGAGGCGGGCAGCGAGGGAGGGGAGGAAAGAAAGGAGGGAGGTGGACATTTGGTCTTCCTGTGGAGACCCTTGCCTCACATGCCCTCCCCCACTGGTGATCCCATATGCACCCTGGGGGGGGGGGGGCGGGTTAGAACCCCCCCCAAGGACTGGACCCACTGCCCCGGCGGATTCTGTGGGACATGAGGGATGGGAGGTGGAGAGGTTAAAGCCCAGCAATGTATGGCACTCTCCCGGAGGGCTTTTCCTGGGTTTGCCCCCCACCCCCCGCTCCGCCCCGCAGCCGGCACCCCGGTCCCACCGACTCACCGGTCCCCATGATCCAACCACCCACTTGGTGCACGGGTGGGTGTTGCAGGGTCTGGTGGTGTTGGGTCTCAGCAGCTCATCGCACTTGCCAAACTGCGGGCAGGTCACCAGCCTCTGTTGCTCCCCGCCCCCGCAGGCCTCGGAACACTGAGTGGGGCCAAGAACACCCGCTCCCCGTTAGGGACGCGCTCTCAACCCTCGTGCCCAGCCCCAGAAGGCGGGAAGGGGGAACGGGGAGTGTGCCCGGGCTGGGAGTGGCTGCTCCCTCCATCAGTCAGTCATTCCATCATATTTACTGAGCGCTCACTGTGTGCAGAGTAATGTACTAAGTGCTTGGGAGAGTACGCTATGACAATAAACAGACACATTCCCTGCCCACAAGGAGCTTACAGTCTAGAGGGACTGGCCCCTGTCCGAATGTCTGCCTGGGCCCTGGGTTTAATCAGGCAACAGTATTCGTTGTGCGTTTCCTCTGTGCCCAGCACTGAACTAAATGCTTCGGGATCAGTCCATTAATAGTAATAGTACAGCAGAAAAGTAGTAGAGCCAGGATTAGAACCCAGGCCCTTCTGACTCCCAGGCCCGTGCTCTATCTACTAGGCCATGCTGCTATTGTATGCAGAGCACTTTACTAGGAACTTAGGAGAATACCACAGATTTAGAAGACAAGAGTTTACAATATTTAGACAGTATTTAACCTCTAATGGAATTTGAAAGTCAGTAGATTGCCTTAGTTGAAGTTCACTGAGGGCAGGGAATGTGTCTGTTTACTGTAGCATAGTCCTCTCCCAAGCGCTTAGTTCAATGCTACGCACACGGTAAGTGCTCAATAAATACAATTGAAGGAATGAAAGAATGAAGGAATGAATGAAGTTGGGGCTGAGGGAGAATGGAATAAGTCTGACCACTCGACAACTTCTGACACTCTGATAATTAATTTAAACCTATTCTTCCTTTGTGAATAGTTTCCATTCAATGAGCGCTCAATTTATTCTGCCTCTGGTGCTGGTCAATGTTTTTATTTCTTTCTTCTCTGATGGAGTGCAAGCTCTTAGTGGGTGGGGAATGTATCTTGCACTTCTGTGGTACTTTTACGAGCTCTTAGTACGATGTATGGCACTCCATAAAACTACTACTCATAGTAATTGTGCTATTTGTTAAACACTTATTATGTGTCAAGCACTATACTAAGCGCTGGAGTGGATACAAGCAAATCGGGTTGGACACAGTCCCTGTCCCACATAGGGCTTACCCATGTGGACTAAATTCCCGCTTTACAGATGAGGTAACTGAGGCACAGAGAAGTGAAGTGACTTGCCCAAGGTCACACAGCAGACAAGTGGTGGAGCTGGGATTAGAATCCATGACCTTCTGACTCCCAGGCCCATGCTCTATCGCCTACGCCACTCTGATCTTCGTTACACTGAACTCCTAAAAGCACAGTGGTGCCAACAGGTCTTGGTTTGGAAGAAACTCTGGGTTACTCTCCCCGGAAGCCCAAGGGGACCCCCAGGTGATATGACTGGCTGCTCAGGAAGCCCTAGGTCCTGACAGGAGGGTCGGGCGTGGGGAGCTTCGAAAGGGGGGACACACATGTGAACCAGCCCAATTGAAAAGCA
Source organism: Ornithorhynchus anatinus (assembly GCF_004115215.2). NCBI lineage: Eukaryota > Metazoa > Chordata > Mammalia > Monotremata > Ornithorhynchidae > Ornithorhynchus > Ornithorhynchus anatinus. Next base: position 10,197,429 of record NC_041732.1, on the reverse strand, counting down.
TTTCAAATCAATTTCCCCAGCCTCAGTCCCATCAATATCCAGGGTATTTAGCAATGGTAGCCTATTATTTATTTCTTTAAATGGTATTTGTTGAGTGCTTATTATGTGCCAGACACTTTGCTGAGCAGTGGAGTTGATATAAGCTAATCAGGTTCCACACAGTTCATGTCCCATGTGGGGCTCAGGGCCTTAATCCCCATTTTACAGATGAGGGAACTGAGGCACAGAGAAGTGAAGTGATTTGCCTAAGGGCGTTCTGCAGACGAGTGGTGGAGTCAGAATTAGAAGCCAGGTGCTGCTGACTCCCCGGGGCCTATGCTCTTGCCACTAGGCCACATTGCTTCGCTGTTCAGAGTTGGGTAGCGTCGACCGAAAGGGGGTGGATGCAGGTCTGGGCTGCACCCGAGAAGTGGAAATGGAATGATTGACGGGGGAGCAGCAGGGGTTAAGGACCCCAATTCTTCCAAGGACTCAGGAACCTAATAGGCTCCTGGGAGGTTTTCCCCTACACTCTTCAAGCCCAGACTCCCCCCTCCGCCACCTCACCGGGGCCCGGCAGCTTATCGGCCGTGCCCCGGCCCCGTGCCCCGTCTCTCCAGGCTCCTCACCTCCCTCCAGGACGACATGTACCAGTCCAGGCATGGGTCAACGTGGCAAGGCAGCTGGGCCGGGGGTTTGCCGAGGAGGGGCTGGCAGTGGAAAGGCCGGAGAGGCCGCTGATCGCGCAGGTCCGCACAGTGGACATCTCTCACCTTGGAACCGCCCCCGCAGTTCTTGGAGCACTGGAGGTGAGGGAAGACGGGGGGCAGACCCCCAGTGAGGCCAGCCAGTGGGGGATGGGAAGGGGTGCCAACCCAGCCTAAGAGGGACCCCCGCGAGCCCCCGCTCTGTACTGTCTTCTTCAGGGACAAGCACCCTGCTGGGTCCCGCTGGGGCCCTTCTTGGGCCTCAGCTCCACTCTGTGCCCGATTGTAGGGGAAGCCCGGGCTAGGCCGTGGAGGGCCTGGAGAGGAGGCCTAGAGGCCCCTTAAGGAGCTTGCTGGCCGTTTCCATGGAAACAAGCTCCCTAGTTGTCAGAGAAGGGGATGAAGGCAGGGGATTTAGCCCAGACCCTTCTCCTGGAAAGCCTCCCAGGTTACACTAGTGGAGATATCCGTCTCTCCTTCTCGACCCCACATCAATTTCTTGGCCAAATCTTGCAATCCAGTCTTCCCACCCACACCCTCATCCACCCTCATCCAGAAGCACACACCCACACCTCGCCCACCCTCATCCCTTTGCTTTGTAGTTATCACAGAGCAAGTCTCTAGGAAGCAGCTTGGCCTAGTGGACGGAGCAGGGGCCTGGGAGTATTCCTTCATTCATTCAATTGTATTGACTGAGCACTTCTTGTGCTGGGAGAGTACAATTCTAACAACAAACAGATACATTCTCTGCCCACAGTAAGCTTACAATCTAGAGGGGGGAGACAGACATTAATACGAATAAATAAAGTACAGACATGTACTTAAGTGCTGTGGGGCTCGGGAGTGGTGAATTCAAGAGAGCAAGTCAGGGTGATGCAGAAGGGAGTGGGAGAAGAGGAAAGGGGACTTAGGGAAGGCCTCTCGGAGGAGATGTGCCTTCAATAAGGCTTTGAAGCGGGGGAGGATAATTTTCAGATTTGAGGAGGGAGGACATTCCAGGTCAGAGGAGGGATGTGGGCAAGGGGTTGGAGGTGAGACAGACGAGATCGAGGTTCAGCTTGAAGGTTAGCGCTAGAGGAGCCAAGTGTTTGGGCTGGGTTGTAGTAGGTGAGTAGCGAAGTGACGTAAGAGGGAGCAAGGGGATTGAGTGGTTTAAAGCCAATGGTGAGGAGTTTTTGTTTGATGTGGAGGTGAAATAGGAAGGACTTGGGTTCTGATCTTGGCTCCGCCACTTCCCTGCTGTGTGACCTTGGGCAAGTCAGTTGACTTCTCTGGGTCTCGGTTACCTCATCTTTAAAATGGAGATCTGTGAGCACCTTGTGGGACAGGGACTGTGTCCAACTTGATTTGCTTGAATCTCCCCCCAGTGCTTAGTACCGTGCCTGGCACATATTAAGCACCTAACAAATATCATCATAGTTATTATGATTATTATCCATCCCAATACTCCTGGTCTATATCAACTTCCCCGCTGGTCTCTCTTTTTTTTATGGCATTTGTTTGGCTCTTACTCTGTGCTAGGCACCGTACTAAGCACTGGGGGAGATACACACTAATCAAGTTGGACACAGTCCATGTCCCATGAGGGGCTCACAGTCCTAATCCCCATTGTACAGATGTGGTCAGTGAAGCAAAGAGACATAAAGTGACTTGCCCAAGGTCACACAGGAGACATGTGGCAGAGCTGTGATTAGAAGGCAGGTCCTCTGACTCTCAGACCCGTGCTCTATCCAGTAAGCCACGCTGCTTCTCCATCCTCCTTCCAGCTTATCTCTGTGCCCGGGAGGCCCCAAGATATTGATAAAGCTATTAACTCTGGTAAAGCTATTCCTGGAACCACTTGGGATGAGACCCGAATGAGAGGGCCCTTGACCCCGGGTCTGCCCTCCGCTGGGGTCCTAAGAGACTCTCCCAGACACACCTCCGGTGACAGGCCCTCCTCAGGACTCCGGGTGGTGAAAGGAAACGGACAAGGAGGGAAGTGGGGAAACCACGCCGGGCTTCGGGACGGAGGTATCGTGAGGCCCCGGGCCTCTTACCTTGCTCCAGTTGCCCGTGCTCCACGAGGCGCAGGGCCTCAGGTAGCACCTGCGCGCGGGCACCGGCTTGTTGGCAAGGACACAGTCTTCTTCTCGGCCCGAGCTGCAGCGGACGGTCCTCCAGATGCCCCCCAGGCCGCACGTGGTGGAGCACTGTAACCCAGAAGGGGACATCAAGAGGAGTTTGGGACCCGCAGGCCCCGACAGACAGCTAGGTGGGGACCACCTAAATCCCCTGCCTCACTTCCGGCCACAGCTGTGCACTCTGGTCCCCCCCCCCCAGCTGCTAAAATCTACCGTGTTACCTGAACTCTGGCCCCCCGGATGTCCGGAGTGGTACCAGACGCCCCCACATCCCTACCCCATGTACCACAATTTAAATTCCTGCTCAGGTTCATTTTCTTCCTAGCCCGTGCCAATTTGCAAGGATCAAAAGACCACCCACGGTCTCTTCGGCACTGTCTGCCTTGTCTAGTCACTCTGATCGAAAGCAGGCGATCCGTTCCTTTCTGGAATTCTGGATTCCAGGAGTTTCTGTTTTTGGTGGAATGAACAGATGCAAAGATCCCCTTTTGGCGGATCCCATCTGATTTTGTTTGGGACCATTCTTCTCCAGTTCCAGCTCCGGATCCAACCCCAGGGTTTCCCAAAGATAAACACCGGCTCAGCTTCCCCTGGGGTAAGTCTCCTTTCTGTTCTTCCCGAGGTGGGTACTGTACCGCGCTCCCAGATCTCCCGCCTCCATCCCCTGGCTCGTGCAGTTCCCCGGGGTCACAGAGCAGGTGGTCTCTTACCCCCAGGCCCGTGCTCTTTCATTAGGCTACGCTACTTCACCACTATTACTGCTGCAGATGCTAGGGCTGCTATTATGACCTTGTTTCATCTCTTTCCTGCTAAATTGATAGCTCCTTAAGAGCCAGGATCGTGTAATCATAATGATGCAGTTTTTTAAGCGCTTACTATATACCAAGCCCTGTACTAAGTGCGAGGGTAGATAAAAGATCCACAGGTCCTACAGGAGGTTCACAACCTAATTAGGAGGGAGAACAGGAACTGAATCTCCATTTTGCAGAAAAGGGAACGGTGATATGCAGAAGTTAAATCACTTGCCCAGAGTCACACTGGAGGTAAGTGACCGAAGTCAGGATTAGAACCCAGGTCCCCTTGTTCCCAGTTCCGGGCTCTCTCTACCAGGCCACGCTGTGTCTCTTGTCTACTAATTCTCGTGCTTCCTCAAGCGCTTAGTAGCGCGCTCTCAGAACCGGGACTGTCTCCACCGGCTAAGCCGGCAGTCGACCTAGCATCACTCCCGAATCGCTTTTGCTCACTGGAAACATCAGCTGGAGCATGATCAGTACAGGTTATTTAAACGCCCTGGGATTCTGGGACCTGAGATGAGGACGTCCTGTCATGCCGAGGGAATTTAGCACCTCATTCCCTTCTCTCCCCATCTCTCGTGTTCTCTGAGTGTCTAAGGCAGAAGTGGGGGGCCAGTAAGGGAGAAACTGTGTTCTGATGTGTGATAAGCTTCCGGGCTCCACTAAAAATTACAACCAGCAAGGGCTGACCCCCGCGCCCCGCCGCCTGTTGTCTCTTTGGTGGCCGGCAGCCTCAGCCCCGCTCTTCAGTGGCCAGCGACCCCGACCTCCCAGAAAGCCCACACGGCCGGAATTGTCGGATAAACTTCTGCTGCTTCCCCTATGGCCGATCCCCCCGCGAGGCCCTAGGGCCACCTGAAGGCCGGCTCTTATTCTCTGACCGTTGATGGAATCTAGGAACGGAGCCAGCTTTCCTCCTGTGAAATCGACAAGAGATTTCAGGATGCGACGTTCAACCTAGAAAATAGGCTTCCTCGTAATGGGACGTCCCATTACGTCCCTTTAGTGGGACCCTCTGCCAAGCAGCAGAGCTCAGTCCAGCAAGGGAGGGAAATCTGCTGGACGACAGTGGCCGGGCTGGGGTGGGGAGGTGAGGGAGGAAGATTACTGACGCCCTCCGCTGGGCCGCTGAACCTGGGGGATGTCAGATTATAATTGCACTTCACTTTCATGCCCGCCCATGTCCTTGGAAGGGTGTCCAAGTTCAACATCGAGGAAAATCAACTCTTCTGTTTTCCAGGCAGGGTCCAGAAAGCCCCGCTCTTTGTACCCGCGGCTCTGCCCGCATGCGAACCCCGGCGAACGGGAGAGACTTGTTGGAGGAGCCGCCCCTTGCCTCCAGCGGGGGTCAGGGGATGAGGTGGGGACTCCACTGTACTTACCTCACTCCAGTTTCCAACTTCCCAGCTGGCTGCCGCAGGGACCGCTGCAGGGAGTGGAGTGGTCCCAGGGAGAATGGTCCCCGAGGGAGGTCGCCGGCTCCCCGGGTGATGTGGGAGGGTGGAAGGCTGCAGTGTGGTCGGGAAGTATCCAGCGCTCTGGGCTAAGGTCCCGTGGCCGGATGTCTCCGGAGCCCTGGAGGAGTGGGCGTGGGAGCCCACTCCTGGCTCCCTGGCATCCCACTCCAGCCCTGGCCCGGGGGTCAGCTCACGGTCAGGGGCAGAGCTTCCGATGGGAACGTCCGCTGGGCTGGCCAGACTGCCCCGGAGCGAGGTCACGGTCGGTGTCCAGCCCCCTCTGGGGGTCGGGCCTGGAGAGAGGAGGGGCCTGCTTGGTCCGGGGGTCGCGGGCCCCGAGGAAGGGATGGAGGGATGGGGCGGAGACTCTGGGCCATCTGCCCCTGGAACAGTCTCGGCGGTGGCGGGGCTGGAGTGGCCAGGATCCTGGGTCCCTCCTGGGGAAGCGCTGCTGCCCGCTGGGGCCTGGCGACCGGGATCCAGGAAGCGTACGGCATCCCCGGGGTCTTGGGCGATGCCTTCTGGGCTTGGCTCCTCCAGAGCAGGGGTGGGGAGGAGAGGAGCGAGATCCTCGGGCGGGTCACCCTGGAGCCGCGGGGGCAAGAGGGTGGCTGAACCGTGATCTCGCGGGCCTGCCGGGGGCTTCTGGCCCTCAGGCTCTGGGCCCGTGGGGTCTTTGTCGCCAGAAGCATTAGCTGTCTCCCCCAGCCGCGGCGGTGTCTCTGCCTCCTCCTCCTCCTCTTCCTCCTGGGAGTCACCGATGGAGGGGTGGAGGCCGCTGGCAGCCCCCTCCCCTTGATCAGTGGCCCTCGGGGGACCACCCTTCCCACCCTTGGGCTCATCCTCTCTTCCCACGGGATGGGGCTCCCCTCTCCCGACGTCGTTTGGGACGGCTGAAGAGTCGGGATCTCTGGGTTCAGTGGGCGGGGATGTGGCAGGCCTGTGGGGAGGCAGGGCGGTCAGGATGCCAGTGGCGGGAAAGTAAGTGGGGCCGTCTGCTGAACCGTGAGCCGGGCCCGGCTGAGGGGATGGGAAAACTTCAGTAAACACCTCAGCCCCTTCCTCATCGGCCGCCCGGGTCGTCTCGAGGGGCCCGGGCGTCGGCCCCCCCGGTCGCCCAGGAACCACCTCCCTTCCCGGCATCCGGCGCTGGGGGAGAGACCCCAGCCCCGCCCGTTTCCGCCCCTCCCTCCGTCGCCGTCTGGGGCGGCACCTCGAGAGGCGTCGTGGTGGGGGTCGCCTCCCCGGCCCCCGGCCTCTCCCTCCCGTCGTCGTCCCCCCTCCCCTCGCTGCCCTCATCTCTCTCGCCCGGCGGGGAGTAGGACAGGTCTTCGTGGAAGTTGATGAAGTTGTAATCGTAGTAAAAGTCGTCGACGAACACGTTGCCCTTCTTGCCGCCGGGAGAGGCGAAGTCGTCCTCGTCGATGAGGTTCAGGTCGTTGGCCCCGGGGGCTCCTCCGGGCCCCAGCGGAGGGAACTTGGGAAAGTGGTTACCGGGGATGTAGTGGATCTCGTTGAAGAGTTCCTTGCTTGAGGAGCCGCTCCCCGACCAGTCGGGGTGGGCCTTGTCTAGGGTGTGGAGGCACTGCGGGAGGGAGCAGGCTGTTTCCGACTCGGGTCTCTGGGCGACACTGCACGGAGCCCCGGTGTCGTTGCTGCAATAAACCGGCCGCCGCTGCGTCCCGTTCCCACAGGTCACCGAGCACTACGAAAGAAGAGAGAATAAAGGAATCAAATCGGGACGGTCGCCGCTCAGAGGCTTCCTGGCCTTAGGGCCTGCGGGTGTCCAGGCAAGCCCCCGCTGACCTCCACAGTGAGATGATTTATCGATCCATCCATCGGTGGTATTTATCGAGCCCTTCCCTTGTGCAGAGCACTGTTCTAAGCAGTACGATGCAATAGAGATGGTAGACATGTTTCCAGCCCACAAGGAGCTTACGGTCTAGCGGGAATCTGGTTCTTCCGCCGGTTCACGACGGAGGGCCGAAGATCTGCTTCCAACACCCTTTCTTTTCCGGATGTTGGCAATGTCTGGGGCCCCTCCCTTGGGCTCTCCTGCCTGCCTCTCCAAGGGTGACAATGGGAAGAGTTTTACGGGATTAGAGTGGAAATAAAGCAAAGCAGTGTGGCCCATTGGAAAGAGCACGGGACTGGGAGTCAGAGAACCTGGGTTCTTGTCCCAGCTCCGCCACTTGTCCGCTGTGTGACCTTGAGCGAGTCACTTCATTTCTTTGGGCCTCAGTTCCCTCATCTGTAAAATGGAGGTGAAGACTGTGAGCCCCATGTGGGATGGACTGTCGTCAACCTGATTAGCTTGTAGCTACCCCAGTGCTTAGCATCTGGCACTTAGTAAGCGCTTAACAAATACCATTAAAAGGAAAATGCTCGTCGAGGGCCGGGAATGTGTTCGTCGATTCTTCTTTATTTTCCCAAGCGCTTAATGCAGTTGTTAAACTCAGTAGGCACTCAGTAAATACCAAGCCTTTGGCAGGCCTGGCTACCTATTGCAGGGTCTACTGTGATAAAGCCTGGGAATTGGGGCCTGTGAAGCAGGGGTGTTTATAATAATGATAATAATAATGATGATGGTATTTGTTAAGTGCTTACTATCTGTCAAGCACTGTTCTAAGTGTTGGGGTAGGTACAAGTGAATTAGGTTGGACACAGTCCCTATCCCACGCGGGGCTCCCAGTCTTAATCCCCATTTCACAGATGAGGGAACTGAGGCCCAGAGAAGTGAAGAGACTTGCCCAAGGTCACACAAAAGACAAGTTAATAACGTTGGTATTTGTTAAGCGCTTACTATGTGCCGAGCACTGTTCTAAGCGCTGGGGTAGACACGGGGGAATCAGATTGTCCCACGTGGGGCTCACGGTCTTAATCCCCATTTTACAGATGAGGGAACTGAGGCGCAGAGAATTTAAGTGACTCGCCCACACTCACACAGCTGACAAGTGGCAGAGCTGGGATTCAAACTCATGACCTCTGACTCCAAAGCCCATGCTCTTTCCACTGAGCCACGAAGTTGCAGAGCCGGGACTAGAACCCAGGTCCTTCTGACTCCCAGGCCCGTGCTCTATCCCTTAGGCCACGTTGCTTCCCTGAACAGAAAACCTCCGTGGCCTTGAGCGAGTGTGGGAGGTTGGCTGGGGGCTCTGGGCAGAACGAAGGGGGAGGTGCCTGGGCCTATGCGGAAAGAAATCCATCCCGGGAGAAGATTGACTGTCCAGCTGAGAAACCGCATGCAGCCGGCCCCAGGAAAGACCCGAAACACTCTGGAAGAAGGACGGGGTGATATTAGTGAGGCTGGCACCAAGGGCCAATTCTTAGCGCATCGCTTTGGGAAGTGAGATGGGGAGGCACAAGCCCTCAAGTGACTCGATCCTCCAGGCTCCCTCCCATTCACCCCACCTGGTGTGAGTCTTTGCGGGGGCATGCGGGGATGGGGGGCACACCTGGGGCGCCCACGGGCACATATGTCCAGCCACTCTCCGACTGAACCCACTCCAGGGTTGTGGAGGGGCCCCGGTCACCGTGTCTCGGTCTCATCCTGCCCCGACGGTCTGGAGAGCAGGGGACTCCGGGAAATCCTGGAGCCACCTGCCACCCAGGAACTGGTCGGCTTGGCCCCAGTCACCAGACCGCCCTCCGCCTCTGGGAGCCCTGGATCACTGGGTCTGTGGCGTGAGGCGCGCCCCACCGGGGCACTGCCTCAGGTCCCATCGGAAGCCTCTCTGATCCCCACCTGGGCAGGTGGCCGGCCCGTCTGCCGGGTGCTTTTCTCCAGCAGTCGGGATTAGCACTGAGGTCTGCAGGGTCAAAGTCAGCCCCGCCGCCTAACCAAACCTCCGTTGTTCTGGGCATTCTCCAGGCCCGCCTGATTCCATCTGGGTGGGCTGATTTATCTGTTTAAGTCGCCGGTAAAGACGGGTTGGCCACCGAGTGGCCCAGCTGAGCCGTGGCTCCTGGGACCTTGGTTGGCCACTGCAGCCTGTACTTTCCACGGTTAAGAGCTCAGCGTCCCGTGCCATACACACAGGGAGACCCTGCCGTCCCGCCTCCCCCCCAGCGGTTCATCCTCACTGCCCACAGTTGCCAGTCGAGTTCAGGACCCACCCACCCCTCCAGGGAACCGGGATCGCGTCCCACTGAGACCACACTGCTGGGGGGGGGGGATGACCATCCCTCCCCGAGATCCGGCAACCGGGGAGGGGGGCCCGGACTACACTGCTCGGGCGGACCGACGACCGTGCCCCTCCTCCCAGGACCTATATGGCGAAACGGGCCGAGGGCCCCGAGATCCGGCCGAACTCTTGAGCCCAGACCTGCCCGGGTCCAGCCCGACCTCAGCTTCAGGCCTGAGCTGCCCCCGGCCCCTCTGGCCTTCGGCCTCCTCACCTCGGACCAGTTGCCTGTGGCCCAGCGGGCCGGGCAGGGGGGATTCCCCGGGCAAGGCTCCCGGGCGTCCGGCTTGGGGAGGTGGAGGCAGTCTCCGGGGGGCAGGGCCCTCTGCTCGTCCAGTCCCACGCTCTGGATGCACAGCACCGTCCTCTTGCGCAGTCCGGCGTCGCCGCAGGTGACGGAGCACTTCTGCCACTCGGCCACCCACCACCTAGGGGAGGGGGGGTGGGATGTAGGAGGTGGGGAGAGGGAGAGAAAGAAGTCAAGCATAATAATAATAATTGTACTTCTTAAGGGCTTACTATGTGCCAAGCACTGTTCTAAGCACTAGGCTAGATACAAGTGAATCAGGTTGGACACAGTCCCTGTCCCACCCGGGGCTCATACTCTTAATCCCCATTTTACAGAGGAGGGAACTGAGGCCCAGAGAATAATAATAATAATTAGGGTATTTGTTAAGCATTTAATATGTCAAGCACTGTTCTAAGCGCTGGAATAAATACGAGGTAATCAGATTGTCCCACGTGGGGCTCACAGGCTCAATCCCCACTTTACAGGTAACTGAGGCACAGAGAAGTGAAGCGATTCGCCGAAGGTCACACAGCAGACATGTGGCGGAGCAGGGTTTCGAACGCCTGACCTTCTGACGCCCAGGCCTGTGCTCTACCCTCTAAGCCATGCTGCTTCTCCAGACCACATCCCCACCGAGGCCTCAGCCTTTCCCTGTCGCGCTGGGCTTTCCCACCCAGACTCACGAGCCCTAGGCCCTGGGCCCGTTGCCATTTCCAGCGGCCGCACTGGACATCACTCTGTGATGCCTGATCCCATCACAATTTGCCTATGGGGTAAATGGGCATTTTCGAGGGTGAATTTTTTTTTCACGGTGTTTGTTAGCACTTACCATGTGCCAGGCACCACATTAAGCGCTAAATACTAACTCTGACTCCCCATCTAGATCGTAAACTCGTAGCGGGCAGGGAATGAGACTAGGAGCTCTGTTATACCGTACTTTCCCAAGTGCTTAATACAGTGCTCTGCACACAATAAGCACTCAATAAGTATGATTGAGAAGCAACGTGGCCTGATGGAAAGAACAGGGGCCTGGGAGTCGGAGAAGCTGGGTTCTAATCCCAGCGCTGCCAATTGCTTGCTATGTGACCTTGGGCAAATCGGTTAACTTCCCTGTTCCTCAGTTTCCTCAACTATAAAATGGGGATTGAATGCCTCTCCTCTCTCCTACTTGGACCGGGAGCCCCTTCCAGGACAGGGAATATGTCTTGATTGTATTTATTGCTATTGTTCTGTCCGTCTCCCCCGATTAGACTGTAAGCCCATCAAAGGGCAGCGACCGTCTCTATCTGTTACCGATTTGTCCATTCCAAGCGCTTAGCACAGTGCTCTGCACATAGTAAGCGCTCAATAAATACTATTGAATTAATTGAATATGTCCGACCTAATTAACGTGTAGCTACCCCCAGCTCTTAGAACAGTGTTTGACACATAATAAGCGCTTAACAAATGCCATTAAAAAAAACTGACCAGGATGACTGGTTGTGCCAGAGAAACTGTTTTCTTTTTTAAGCTGAGGGTCGTCAATCCCGAGAGCAACCAATTCCCTGCTGTCTCTCGGGGCTGTTGAGAGGATAGAGGGGCGTTGATTTGGATTTCCGACACCAGTAAATAACCCACGATCTCAATCCAAGTACCTGGCGGACATAAAAATCCCAGACTAATTCTCTTAACCGCCCTCCCCTCTGTGTCGACCGTGCATTTGGAATGTATCCCGTAAGCACTTTGAAAATATCCTAATACTCTGGTATTGAACTATTATCTGCAATTTATGTTTATTTCTATTAATGTCTGTCTCCCCCTCTAGACTGTAAGATCACTGTGGTCAGGGAATGTGTTTATATTTATATTGTACTGTCCCAAAGGCTTAGAACAGTGCTTTGCTCACGGTAAGTACTCAATAAATACGATTGAATGAATAATGACTGAATATTTTCCCTAGCCTTAATTTATTTTAATGACAGCACTCCCTCTGCCCAACCGTCCCCTCCCCATCATATACATTCTGTTGTACTGTACTCTCCCAAGTGCTCAGTACAGTGCTCTGCACACAGTAAGTACTCAATAAATGCCACTGATGAATTGATTCCTACCACCCCGAAGGTGCCTAGGTATAATATCTGACATGTAAATCCTCAGCCGTGGATCCTCATTTACTGAATCAGCTTCTGGGAAGCCAGGATTCTGTTCTTCTCTGCGGAGCAGAGCACGTGGGAAGATCCATTGCCCAGGAGTTCACTTGGGAAAATCCACGGACTAATGAAATCTCTGGAGGGCCCCTGGGCCCTGGGCCAGGCTTGGCGTGCCGGGCAAGATCGATAAATAGCCAGGAGACCCAACACTGTTGTGAAAATGGGCAGACTGAATGTGGATATGGGGCGGTCACTGATGGTCCTTGTGGATTGGAGACAAAGAGGCGCACGTGACATCCCACGCTTTGCGCTGGGCATGCGGTGTAACGCAGTGACATCATAGAGCTTGGTGTAGTGGAGAGAGCACGGGCCTGGGAGTCAGAAGGTCACGGGCTCTAATCCCAGCTCCGCCACTTGTTGGCTGTGACCTTGGACAAGTCGCTTCACTTCTCTGTGCCTCAGTTACCTCATCTGTAAAATGGGGACTGAGACTGTGAGCCCCACGTGGGACAGGGACTTTGTCCAACCCGATTTGCTTGTATCTCTCCCAGCGCTTAGTACAGAGCCTGGCGCATAGTAAGCGCTTAACCAATACCATAATGACTATTCTCTGTGCCTCAGTTACCTTATCTATAAAACGGGGATTGTAACTGTGAGCTCCACCTGGGGCGGAGGCTGTGTCCAACCCACTTTGCTTGTATCCATCCCAGCGCTTAGTACAGTGCTGGGCACGTAGTAAGTACTTAACGGGTACCACATTTATTATTATTATTTACAGAACAATGACTGGGAGCCGTCTGAACCTACAGCGTTTCTCTAGGGGGACTCCTGACCCTCCCGCTTTCCCCAGCATCCCTGGATCTCCTCCCGTATCCCTTGGAACACGGAGCCACAGAACTCGGCAGCTGGAGGAGAGGCATGGGGCGGCTCGGTGTTTGAAATAGAAAAAAGGTGTCGAGTATCCACACCAGACGGGGGATGGACCAGCTGAAAACCAGACAAAGAGCCAGCACGGAGTGCCACCCCCAGCCCCTGAAGGATGGATAACCTTGGCTGCCATGGGGTGAGAGCGACCCAGTTGGGAAATCACGGCGGCGGTGGTGGGAGAGAGGGAGGGGGAGCTGACCTGGCGGGACAGGGCTCCTCACTGCATTTCTTCTGTCTGTCGTCGGGTCGGCTCAGCGCGTCACAGTAGTGCTCCTCCACCAGCCCCGCCAGCTTCTCCACGCAGTGCACGCTCTGCCTCTGAACACCTGAGGGGCAGAGACCAGGAGGGTGCTGCGGTCAGTCATTCCGTCGTATTTATTGAGCACTCACTGTGTGCAGAGCACCGTACTAAGCACTTGGGAGAGTACAATAGAACAATATGTCAGACACATTAGTTGCCCACATGAGCTTTCAGTCTAGCAGGGACTGCGGACCCCCCCAAGCCCCCTGTCCTTCACTAAGCACCGACTAGGGGCTGCAGTGACTAGTGCCCTTTGGAGGATCGGGGGGTGTGTGTGTTGTGCGGGGGCCAGGGTGGAATGAGAGACACTGGATAGCCTAAAGGGTAGCGCACTGGGCTAGGAGACAGGAGATCTGGATTTCCTCTGGGCCCTAGGCAGGGCACAATCTGTCTGGGCCCCAGTTTTCCCATCGAAAAACCTGGACAGTAATCCTTGCCTTTTGCTCCCCCGAGGGATGGCAGGAGGATCCAGTGAGTGTCTAGCTGGGCCTTGTCTCGTCTGCTGTGAAACTTCGGGCAAGTCACTTCCGGGAGCCTCAATTCCCTCATTTGCAAAATGGGGATTAAGACTGGATGCCCCATGAGGGACAGGGACCGTGTCCAACCTGATTAGCTTGTGTCTACCCCAGTGCTCAAAACTGTGCTTGATACATAGTAAAGTGCTTAACAAATACCATCATCATCATTATTATTATTATTATGAGGAGGAGGAGGAGGAGGAGGAAGAAGAACAGCATGGCCTAGAATGAGAAGCAGGTTGGCCTAGTGAATAGAGCCCAGGCCTGGGAGACAGAAGGAGCTGGGTTCTAGTTCCAGCTCTGCCACTCGTCTGCTATGTGACACTGGGCAAATCACTTTATTTCTCTGGGCCTCAGTTATCTCATCTGTAAACTGGAGATTAAGACTGTGTGCCCCATGTGGGACATGGACTGTGTCCAACCTGATTAGCTTGGATCTACCCCAGCGCTTAATACGGTGCCTGGCACATAGTAAGCATTTACAAAATACAATAAAAAACGAGGAGGAGGAGGAAGTACAGGATCAAGAGAAGGAGGAAAGGGGAGGAGAAGGAGGAAGAGGAGTAGTAATAGTGTTTTTTAGGCACTTACAAAGTAATAATAATAATAATAATAATAATGTTGGTATTTGTTAAGCGCTTACTATGTGCAGAGCACTGTTCTAAGCACTGGGGTAGACACAGGGGAATCAGGTTGTCCCACGTGGGGCTCACAGTCTTAACCCCCATTTTACAGATGAGGGAACTGAGGCACAGAGAAGTTAAGTGACTTGCCCACGGTCACACAGCCGACAAGTGGCAGAGCCGGGATTCGAACCCATGACCTCTGACTCCAAAGCCCGTGTTCTTTCCACTGAGCCACGCTGCTTCTCTAAGTATGCAAAATGCTGTACTAAGCACAGGGAAAGACTACACAGGTGGGACTTAGGCATGGTCCCTGTCCCCTGTGTTCAGGGGCTCACAGTCTGAAAGGAAGAGGTCAGAGGAGGAGTAGAAGAAGAGGAGAAGTGGTAAAATTAACATCTAGATTCTAATCCTGGCTCTGCCATTTGCCTGCTGTGTGTGCTTGGGCAAGTCACTTAACCTCTGCGTACCTCAGTTTCACCTGCAAAATGAGGATTCAATACCTGTTCTCCCTTGTGTCCCGTGTGGGAAACGGCCTATGTCTGATCAGCTTATATTGTATCTACCTCAGTGCTTAGTACAGTACTTGGCCCATAATAGACTGTTAGCTCTTTGCAGGCAGGGAATTTGTCCACCAACTCTGTCACACTGTAGTCTCCCGAGCACTTAGTACAGGGCTCTGCACCCAGAAAGCGCTCAATAAATACGATTGATCGATCGGAGGATCAACTGGAGGATAGGAGCTTAAGGAATACCACAGTTACTATTATTATTATCATTATTATTATTTTGTTGTTGTAGTTATTGTTAGGAGACTCTGAAATCAAGCTGGAGAGGGGCAGGGAAATTGAAGGCAGGTTAAAATATGCCCAGACATTCATTCTTCATTACACAAATTCCTGGCTTCACCTCCAGTCTGCCCCAGCTTGGCTAACCAACCCCAGAAACTGAAGACCGGCAGTTATTTTATTAATTTTGCCTTTTCTGGACTGACAATAGCCCAGATTGTCGGGGCAACAATACCGGGTTCGTCCCCGCCAAGAAAAGGAGAGTCTGTGACACGACCTCTGCTCTCCTTGAGCTATCAGATTTACAGGGCTTCCCCTGTGCCGAGAGAAGCCCTGGAGTATCACCAGTTCCCCCGGTCAGAGGAGACCAGAGGGGAGGGATGAGAAATCTGACACAGCACACTTGGCAGGAGGTGGGAGGAACTGTTGGCCCTGGTCCTCCGGGAAGGCCTCAGGCTGCAGAAAATGTGGTCCGCCTCAGATGTGCAGTGAAAATGTGATTCAGTGAGTGGCTCTGACACACACATACACACCTCTCCCTCAACCTCCCAGCCGGGGAAAACCCTGGCCTAACCTCTCAGGGTCGCACCTGGAGAGTTTCCAGTACTCTACCAGTCTCGGCTACGGGAGGGAGAGTCACGCAGAGGCCTACCAATTCCATTCCTAGCTTGGGCAGTAGCTAGTGAGTGGAGGGCTCTCCGCTACAAGTCGAAACTCATCCATGCTGGGCAGCAGCGGCAGGGGAGAGAGTCGAGGGCAGAGACTCGAGTTTCCTGAGCGGAAGGCGGTAATGGTATGCCACGTCTGGATTTTTACCAAGAAAACGCTATAGATACACTGCCAGAACAATCGCAGATGGAAAGCGGGGCATTCTGGTAGAGATGTGTCCATGGTGTCGCTATGGGTCGAAAACGACTCGACGGCATAAGACAAGATGGACCCAAAACCAACGAGAAATTGAGCCAGGCTCATTTATTCATTCATTCACTCAATCGTATTTATTGAGCACTTACCGGGTGCAGAGCACTGTACTGAGTGCTTGGGAGAGTACAATATAACAATAAACACACACATCCCCTGCCTACATGGAACTTACAGTCCAGAGGACGAGCTTTCAGTCTAGAGGTTAAATCAGCAAGCTCCCAAATCCGTGGAATAATCTCACCTGCCTTTCCATGCCCAATTCCATTTGTGTGGCTTTTCTGGAGAATCCTGGCTGGGGAAGTGGGTGGGAGGGGGAACAATTAATCCTTACAGGAAAGTGATGTCTTTATTTCTCTGAGCCTTGTGAGAGGAGGAGGCGATGAGAGAAGGAGGGAGGGAGGAGGATGAGAAGCAGGGAGGGAAGAGGTGGAGGGAGGGAGGAAAAGAGGACACTGGGCAATGTGGGCAACACCGGCGCAAGACTACAAATCAATCAGTTGTATTTACCGAGCACTTACTGTGTGGAGAGAGCACTCTACTAAACACTTGGGAGAGGTTGACATAACAATATAACAGACACATTTTCCGCCCACAATGAGTCTACAGTCTAGAGGGGGAAACAGACATTAATATCAATCAACAAATTACGGATATGTCCATGAGTGCTGTGGGGCTGTTGGAGGGCCGGATGAATAAAGGAAGCAAGGCAGGGTGACACAGAGTGTGGGAGAACTGGAAACGAGGGCTTAGTCAGAGAAGGTCTCTTGGAGGAGATGGGCTTTTAATAAGGCTTGAAGGAGGGGAGAGTGATCGTCGGAGATGAAGAGGGAGGGCATTCACGGCTAGAGGCGGGACGCGGGCGAGGGGCCGGTGGCGAGATAGATGAGATCGAAGTACAGTGAGTAGGTTGGCATTAGAGGAGCGAAATGTGCAGGCTGGGCTGCAGTAGGAGAGTAGCGGGGTGAGGTAGGAGGGGCCAAGGTGATTGAGTGCTTTAAAGCCGACAGTTAAGGATCTGGGACAGGGACTGCGTCCATCCCGATTAGTTGGTGTCTACCCCTGTGCTTAGTATAGTACCTGGCATCCAGTAAGAAATAAAGCCATCTGGCCCTGATCCTGTCCTAGCTGATTTGCTGCAGGCCCTGAAGCAGTGTCTTTAGAGCACCGAATGTCCTAGAGAGCTGACCCAGCACTTAGTACGGTGCCTGGCATATAGTAAGCGCTTAACGAATACCATCATTTTTTGACCCTGCCCAGTTTAATCTGACCACTGTCAGCAGCAGAGCCCAAACGTTCGATCCATTTTGTGAAATGGCTAGTTTGACAGCCTACCTTTTGTTCATTCATTTATTCATTCGTATTTACTGAGCACATACTGCGTGCGGAGTATCGTACTAAGTGCTTGAGAGAGTACAGTACAACAATTGATCGACGCATTCCCTGACCACAACGAGCTCCCAGTCCACGTGGTCATGGGCTAACCTCCTCTGCCTCACTTAGCGCTGGGTATCCAAAGGTTGGGGAAACCCTTTCCTTTTGGCCCCGAGACCCCCAGTCTGGAATCTCTCTCCATTACACCAGATCCAGTCACCCCACCCCAGGGCCACTGACCCCGGCCCCTTCAGGCCTCTTCCTGTGGGCCTTGGGGAGGGCCTCACCTTAAGTCCCCATTTTTTCTGCTTTTCTGACCTCAACACAGAACCCCTTCAGGTTATTTCAACCCAATTGTTTGTACTTAATACTCTATTAGCTTATTCATAACCTTGACTAGTTACATAGGAAGCATCTGCTCAAAGGATAAAAAGCCCCCCTGCTGACTGTTTCTATAATGGGCCTGTTGTTCTTTATTACCTATGACAACACCATGTCTGACAAACTTCATTTCCTTTCCCCTATAAAAAGCTGAAACCTGAAAAAAAAATACCCTCCCCCCCCCCCAGGCGGAGCACCACCCACCTCACCAACCTCCCCGGCTCGGGAATCTCAAGGAGTTTTGGAATCAATTCATTAGAAGCAAGGGCAGAGTTGGGTTATTTATAAATATTTTTTCCCGACCCCCAGAACCGAAATCCCAGAGAGAGCCATTTCTGCAACACATACAGCATTCGAAGCTTCCAATGTGTTGAATTTTGGCACTCTCCTCCCTCTCTGTTCAGATCCCCTGGTGGGTCAGGGCCTGCTTTTCTTGAGTCTCCCCCAGCACTTAGTTCAATGCTGGGAACATAGTAAGTGCGTAACAAATATTACTACAATGACCCCGTCGTCCCTGGGGAGAGAAGCAGCATGGGCCTGAGATTCAGAAGGTCCTGGGTTCTAATCCCAGCTCCACCACTTATCTGCTTTGTGACCTTAGGCAAGTCACTTTAATTCCCTGGGCCTCAGTTCTCTCATCTGTAAAATGGGGATTGAGACTGTGAACCCCACATGGGACAGGGACTGTGCCCAACCTGATTTGCTTGTGTCTACCCCAGTGCTTAGTACAGTGCCTGGCATATAATAATAATAATGTTATTGTTAAGCGCTTACTATGTGTCAAGCACTGTTCTAAGCACTGGGGTAGCTACATGGCAATCAGGTTGTCTCACATGGGCCTCACAGTCTTAATCCCCATTTTACAGGTGAGGTAACTGAGGCCCAGAGAAGTGAAGTGACTTGCCCAAAGTCACACAGCTGACAAGTAGCGGAGCCGGGTTTAGAACCCACAACTTCTGACTCTCCCCACAGGGCAGGGGTGGGAAGAGCACCGGCGTGCACAACCCCTTGGGTGCCTGGATTATTAGTTCCACCCGCTGCGGGCAGCTCCAGGTTTTACACAAAAGCAGCGTGGCTCAGAGGAAAGAGCCCGGGCTTGGGAGTCAGAGGTCATGGGTTCGAATCCCGACTCTGCCACTTGCCAGCTGTGTGACTGTGGGCAAATCACTTCACTTCTCTGTGCCTCAGTTCCCTCATCTGTAAAATGGGGACGAAGACCGCGAGCCTCACGTGGGACAACCTGATTACCCTGTATCTACCCCAGCGCTTAGAACAGTGCTCTGCACATAGTAAGCGCTTAACAAATACCGACGTTATTATTATTATTTTTAAAAGCTCCCGAGACTTTAACCCGGGGCTGCAATCCTCTGCCCTCAGCGGATCAAAACACAAGCACCGTCCCATTCTCCCTGAGCTCTGGCCAGTAAACAAACCCCCCAGCGGAATGCTAGCTCATTTCCTTGGCAGACTGACCTCTGACCCGCAGAGCCCAATGACCCAACCTAACAGGATCATGCGACGGGCATGACCTTGTTCGCTCAAACGGCCCTCTTAGCTGCCTGGAGGCCCGTTCACAGGGGAAACATTACCCTTTGCCCCTGATCTTTAGCTCCAGGCCACCGAGTTGACCACCCCCATGGGAATGCCAACAGAAACGCCGCCTGGGGGAGGCGGGGAGGTTGTTCTCGAAGAGGTCATCACCACTGCCCATTAGGCCGGACAGCAATAATAATAGTAATAATGGTTATTGTTAAGGGCTCGCTATGTGCCAGGCACTTTAATAATAATAATAATGTTGGTATTTGTTAAGCGCTTACTAGGTGCAGAGCACTGTTCTAAGCGCTGGGGTAGATACAGGGTAATCAGGTTGTCCCTCGTGAGGCTCACAGTTAATCCCCATTTTCCAGATGAGGTAACTGAGGCAGAGAGAAGTGAAGCGACTTGCCCACAGCCACACAGCTGACAAGTGGCAGAGCCGGGAGTCGAACCCGTGACCTCTGACTCCGAAGCCCCGGCTCTTTCCACTGAGCCACGCTTACTAAGCAATGGGATGGATACAAGCAAATCGGGTTAGACACAGTCTCTGTCCCACATGGGGCTCATAGTCTCAATCCCCATTTTACAGATGAGGGAACTGAGGCACAGAAGCCAAGTGACTTGCCCAAGGTCATACAGAAGACAACTAATAGAGCCAGGACTAGAATAAGTCTAGAATAGAAGAAGTGGGAAAGCGGCATGGCTCGGTGGAAAGAGCCTGGGCTTCGGAGTCAGAGGTCATGGGTTCGACTCCCGGCTGTGGCACTTGTCAGCTGTGTGACCTTGGGCAAGTCACTTAACTTCTCTGTGCTTCAGTTACCTCATCTGTAAAATGGGGATTAACTGTGAGCCTCACGTGGGACGACCTGATTACCCTGCCTCACCCCCAGCGCTTAGAACAGTGCTCTGCACATAGTAAGCGCTTAACAAATACCAACATTATTAATAACAATGGTGGCATTCGTTAAGTGCTTACAATATGCCAGGCACTGTACTAAACGCTGGGGTAGAAAAAAGCAAATCGAGTTGGACACAGTCCCTGTGCCTCATGGGGCTCGCAGTCTCAATCCCCATTTTACAGATGAGGGAACTGAGGCCCAGAGACGTGAAGTGACTTGCCCTAAGTCACAGAGCGGACAAGGGGTAGAGCAGGGATTAGAACGCACATCCTTCTGCCTCCCAGGCTCTAACCACTAGGCCATGCTGCTTCTCTTGATGTCATCCTGTGAAGTGGTGCCCGAGTCCAGTATTCCCAGGGCTCAGCCCACTGCGCCGAGAGGCTGACGGCCTTTGGTCACCGTCGCCACCGGTGCCCTCGGAAGTGCTTGGCTGGCCAAAAGTCAACCCTGGCTTTGTTAGCAAGCTTGACTCCCTGTCCAGTTGGTGGAGGGCGAGATGGTCTGCTCCACATTCCCTACACTTTCTCGGGGGAAGTTTCACTTTACGGGATGACCTCACTCTCCATAATCCGCTTTGATAACTTTTTTGTTCTCTGACAAAACCAAACTTCAAACATCACCGCGGAGACTCGGGAAGAAAACACAAAGGAAACCCTCAGGGGGAAAGAATACAGCCGGGGCCTGAGAGAAAAAGTCATTATCCTTGCTCTCTCTGCGTGGGCCGCTGGTGGGAGTGATCATTCTTTGTAAACAGAACGCATTTCAGGGACTACTTTTGCTTCTCAGGGGTGGCTTAATCCCCCCTGCTGAAAACCTGCTCTGTGTCAAGGTGGAGGGAGAATTTTATTTTCAAGGTCCCAGTGAATCTGAGCTTTAACAGCAGCTACAGCAGCCTTGAGCTGGCCCGGAGAAACAGACAGACAGACATGGACAAACTGATTACACAATTCTATCCAGATTTTAGAAGCTGGACTGGCCCCTCACCCACTTTCCTGCAGAGACTGCCACCTTGGAATGGTTCCGATGCGGATGAATGGGGATCTTAATGGGTTACTTCAGTGGGTGCCTTGAATGGGAATCTAACTTTTAAAAAAAAAGCGGTATCTGTCAGGCGCTCACTACGTGCGGGGCACTGTACTAAGCATTGGCATTGGGCGCAGTTCCTGTCCCACATGGAGCTCCCAGCCTTAATCCCCATTTTACAGATGAGGTAGCTGAGGCCCAGAGAAGTTGTGACTTGCCCGAGGTCACCCAGCAGACAAGTGGCAACTCTGCAAGACCAATGTGAGGTTTTCCTGTAGTTCTAGCTCTTCGTAAAAGCAATTACAAAATTCTAATTACCTGCACTTATGAGGCAAGGCCTTGGGCATACAACCAGAAATCCAAACAGTTTCCTTCTAGAGGGGAAAAAAAACCACCCTGCTCTTGAAAGCTGGGTTATGGGCTGAATTTATAATCTCTCAGGCATCTGCAAAAGGCACGAATAAGTTCCCCAGCAGCTGAAATGGATCAGCATCCTCGGCCAGGGAGGGAGGGGAGAACTTTATAACCATATTCATTTCCTTCGGCTTTGAGGTGGTTGAGGGAAAAGGCTGTAGCCGTCTTTTCCAGGTGTCCAAGGGAGGCTAATGTCGACATGGGTTAAGCGTCGGGTCTTAAAGAGTTTGAGAGAACGAGTTTGAGCCAGTCTGTATGGGTCTCTCCTTGTGAAGGAAAGATGGAGGAAACAGGAGATGGAATGCAAACTTCTTTCAGTCATTCAGTTGTATTTAATGAGCGCTTACTGTTTGCAGAGCTCTGTACTAAGCGCTTGGGAGAGTACAATGCCTCTTAGAGGTTGGGAACATGTGGGTTTCCATCTGTTGCGGAAGATCCCAAACAACCAACTCCTAGGACAAAATCAACCTCCTGAATCTTGGAAACTCTAATGATAATAACTGTGGTATTTGTAAGGTGCTCACTTTATGCAAAGCACTGTACTAAAATGCTGGGGTAGATTCAAGTTAATCAGATTGGGCGCAGTCCCTGTACCACATGGGGCTCATAGACGGAGTGTGCCACAACACGACTGCAGGGGGTGGGATGTGAGAGGAGAGTAGACCACCACAGGACATCAGTCAGCTGCGGTTGGCATTACGGCAGTGAGGCTGAGCGGATAGAACGCGGGCCTGGGAGTCGAAAGGACCAGGGTTCTAATCCCGGCTCCGCCACTATGTCTGCTGTGTGACCTTGGGCAAGTCATTTCACTTCTCTTTGCGTCAGTTCCCTAGTTTGTTAAGTAGGTGCTTAACAGATACCGCAATTATTATCATTACTGTTAAGTTGGCCACCAGCACTGGAGCCTGCAGTTTCAACGGTGCCCATTCCCCTACAGCGAAGCCTGCTCTTCCAGGCTTGGATGGAGTCCCAGCACTTTGATCTGGCAGCACTGCCATAAGCAGCCTTCGGAGATAGTTTTTCTTGGCCTCGGTCCAGTTGCTGGGGCACGAGCCGGGGGTGGGGCGGGGGGGAAGGGAAACGAGGAAGGGGGAATGTTTCCAAAAGGTCCCGGGGTTGTAGGACTTATGGGGATCTCCAGCCCTGCTTAGGGGTGGAGCAACCTTAAATGACCCCTTGCGGGCAGCTGATTCTCCAAGCCAGGGGTCGGGGGAGGCGTTGACAGGCCGCGCCCAGCTGTTCCAGCTGTTCCAATGGACGGGCTGGTCCGCCCCAGTGGTCAAGGAGACACGGTTAATTGACTCACACGTGACCCCACCGCCCTTTGCAACTGCCCACTGTGGACCAAAACACGCCATCACCTCCAACAGCAGGGAGACATCAGATCGGGCGACTGACAGTTTCCCTCTCTGGGCTCTGTGAAGCAAGCTCCAAGCCAGTCCATTTCCACTCCCTCTGCAGTGGTTCCTTGGGTGGCCTGCCTACTCTCTCGTGGCACTCACTGCCCCGGAGGGAAGATGACACCGGGTCGGCAACTAACACTAGAAGCCATTCCTCCATGCCGGTTCTCAGCCTTGAATTGCTCTATGGTATTTATCGAGCGCTTACTATGTGAAGAACACTGCGCTAAGCTTTTGGGAGAGTACAGAACAACACAGTAAGCAGCCACATTCCCTGCCCGCGACAACTTCACAGTCTAGAGGGGACAGATGGGTTGGATGGCAGGTGTAGGGGGAGATGGGAATATGGGGGAATGGGAGAGATGGAAGGGATATTTGTTAAGTGCGTACTAGGTGCCAGGCTGGGTTAGATACAAGCTAATCAGGTTGGACCCAGTCCCCGTTCCACTTAGGGTTCACAGTCTTTAATAGCCATTGGACAGATGAGGTAGCTGAGACACAGAGAGGTGAAGTGACTTGCCCGATGGGATTAGAACCCAGGTCCTCTGAGCCCCAAGCCCGTGCTCTTGCCACTAGGTCACACTGCTTCTCTCGCAGCCTCTCCACCCCTCTCCCTCCTCACATATCCCCGCCCCTCTTCCTCTCCTCCTCACCTTCAAGTGCAAACACAGGGGTCCCCGCCTCGGGCCCACCCCATTTTGCCAAGAGATGGGGCTGGAGGCAGGGGGTCCCCAGCATAAACCACACCGGGAGCACTGGACTCTCCTCCCAGAGGCTCTGTTCCGGGAAGGAGGCCCCAGAATCGGGGTCCCGGCCAAGGCCGCCCACAGAGCCATCCGCCCTCAGGCCTCCTGGTGAGTCCGACCTCACGCTCAGGGACCCATCAGGAGCTTCCGGCAGAAACGTTCGCCAGGAGGAAATGAGCCCCCAGCTCTGCCCAGATCCCTTGTCAGAGAAAGCATATGTTTGGAAGGGCCTGGGTCCCTGGCGCTGCCCTTCGACTCTGCCTCGTGCCAGACCGAGGAGGCGGAAATCCCTAACGTGCCAACAACATGGGGCCCGTGGGCTGTTGCCAGCAGGGGAGGGGAAGAGGCAGGAACGCTCCTTATGGGCAGGAATGTATCTGCTAATTCTACTGTACTGTACTCTCCCAAGTGCTTACTACAGTGCTCTGCACACATTTATTCATGCTCTATTTACATTTATTCATATTCATATTTATTCATATTAATGTCCACCTCCCCCTCTTGATTGTCTGCCCCTTATGAGCAGGGACCGGGTCTGCTAATTCTGCTGTATTGTACTCTCCCAACCGCTTATTGTACTCTGCCCATAGTAAGCGCTCAATAAAGAGAAGCAGCGTGGCTCAGTGGAAAGAGCACGGGCTTTGGAGTCAGGGCTCATGAGTTCGAATCCCAGCTCTGCTACTTGTCGGCTGTGTGACTGTGGGCGAGTCACTTCACTTCCCTGCGCCTCAGTTCCCTCATCTGTAAAATGGGGATTAAGACTGTGAGCCCCACGTGGGACAACCTGATTCCCCTATGTCTACCCCAGCGCTTAGAACAGTGCTCGGCACATAGTAAGCGCTTAACAAATACCAACATTATTATTATTATTATTAAATACCATTGATTGACCAGAAGCCGTATGGCCTAGGTTCTGATCCCAGCTCTGCCGCTACGGCTCCTGGGTGATCTTGGGCAACTCACTTCACTTCTCTGTGTCTCAGAAAATGGGGATTAAGACCGTGAACCCCACATGGGACAGGAACTATGTCCAACCCGATTAGTTTGTATCTACCCTGGTGCTTAGTAATAATAATACTGTTGGTATTTGTTAAGTGCTTACTAGGTGCCGAGCACTGTTCTAAGCGCTGGGGGAGATATAGGGTAATCAGGTTGTCCCACGTGGGGCTCACACACTTTTTAATCCCTCTTTTACAGATGAGGGAACTGAGGCACAGAGAAGTTAAGTGACTTGCCCACAGTCACACAGCTGACAAGTGGCAGAGCCGGAAGTCGAACTCATGACCTCTGACTCCAAAGCCCAGGCTCTTTCCACTGAGCCACACTGCTTAGTACAGTGCCTGGAACATAGTAAGTGCTCAACGAATGCCATTAAAAAAAAGAAACCGAGGGACCCTGAGTACTTGTAGCTCCGATGAAGCGGAAAACAGAGTACAGTGCCTGGAACATAGTAAGTGCTCAACGAATGCCATTAAAAAAAAGAAACCGAGGGACCCTGAGTACTTGTAGCTCCGAGGACGCAGAAAACAGCTGCACCAGGAAAACACCACGCAGCTGGGATCGCGGGCAAGGGGACGGATGGCGGGGATGAGAGAGTGGGTCTGCCCGGTGAAAACATTTCCAGGCTGGTCATCGATTTCAGCTGCAAACCTGGGAGAGGCTTAGGTTTGACATCCTTTCTCCAAGCTTCATTCAAAAAACCCCCTCCCCCAAGCCCTTTCAAAGAGAGGTCTTCCTCAGTCTTTCCTGAACTGACTTCCTCCCTGTTTCCGTTTACAATGTTCAGATGAGAAGGGGTTATTTAAAAGGTAAGGGGACTAGAGTCAGGCACGGCAGCTAGAAAAATAAGGCTGAACTTATAGGCCTCGGGTCCAAAATAAATTGGGTGTGGAAATCAGGTCTCAGAAAGATTGAACAGGCTCTGCGCACAGTAAGCGCTCAGCGATGATGATGGTATTTGTTAAGCGCTTACTAGGTGTCAAGCACTCTTCTAATCGCTGGGCTAGATACAGGCTAATCAGGTTGGACACAGTCCCTGTCCCACATGGGGCTCGTAGTCTTACTCCCCATTTTACAGATGAGGTAACCGAGGCACAGAGAAGTGAGGTGACTTGTCCAAGGTTATGCAGCAAACGAGTGGTGGAACCTGGATTAGAACCCAGGTCCTCCTGACTCCCAGGCCAGTGCTCTATCCAATTTATGCTACTGATTGATTAGCTAAGTGCTCCCCCCTTTAAATGCACGGGGACTTGGTGTCTTGGGAGGAAATCCAGAATGGGTGTGGGGCTGATAGATGGGAGTTTGTGGGACCTGGTTCGTGGGGCGGGTGGCAGAGTGTGTCAGGAGAGGAAGTGGGGCAAGCTAGGCTTGGGAGAGGCAGCTTTGGAAAACATGTGGTAGGGGCCAATCCAGATCTTGCTGTCTGAACAGAATATTTGAGGCCCAGTGATTTTTGGAAAGATTTCCAGGCTGCCTGACACTCTTGCATTGTTCTTGTCCTCGGGAGGCCAATTATCCCCATCCCCACAATCCCGGGCCCTCCGCAAGTTCCCTCTCCAGAGCCCGGGACCCTGACCCAATTTCTCCGCAAATGCCGATGGAGGGTGAACCCCTTCCCAACCCCATCCCCCCTCTTAGCAGGAAGGTGAGAGCTTCCTGAGGGCAAGGCATTGTTTAGGAAGATTCCCTAGGAATCTCCTGTCTTCTCAAGTCTTCCCTGGGGAGAGACAGCTCTCTGTGTGGCTCAGCTGACACTGACTCGGATGGGAACAGACTACGGTGTTGGGGAGCGGGGAGGAGAAGGAAGCCAAGTTCCCAGCCTCCTCAGTGACAGCCTGGCCTTCAGTCAGCCTCACTGCCTGAAAGCTTGGGTCCCCGGGGATCTGAGGGCCGCGGCTCTCCTCCACCCCTAGAGCACCCCATTACGGACACCCCGGTTCCAGCCCCTACCAAAATTTATACTGAGGCTTTCCCGGATGGAGCATGTTTCCCCCAACACTCCTTCTCCCAGAGACAGGAGGCAGTCCTGACTAACCTGGCTAAGAAGACTCTAAAAATAATAACAATTATGGTATTTGTTAAGCACTTATTACTGTCCTAAGCGCTGGGGTGGATACAAGCGAAGTCAGTTGGACACTGTCTCTGTCCCACCCATTTTAGTCTCACTTCCCATTTTACAGATGTGGTAACTGGGGCCCAGAGAAGTAAAGTGACTTACCCAAAGTCACACAGCAGACAAGTGGAGGAGCCGGGATTAGACCCCGGGCCTTCTGACTCCAGGCTAGTGCTCTATCCACTAGGCCACGCTGCCCCAGGGCTGAGCATGCTAATGAGTCCATTAAGGGATTATTGTAGTGTACTCTCCCAAATGTTTAGTACAGTCCTCGACACATAGTAAACACTCAGGAAATATGATTGAATGATTGTTAATAGGTTCAGTCGGCTGGGCTGGGTTGGGAGAGTGGTGCCAGGGGGCAGGAGTGGAAGTGGGGAGTCCCACATGGAGTCATTTAGTTAGTCTGCAGTTAAACAAACCAGGGAAGTGTCACAGTATGTCACAATTACATCATCTGTCACAAGGGGACCCCCCCCCCAAAACTCATTAGCCCCTGGCCAATTAGCATGGGCCTGGCCCCAGCCCGCACACACAGACTCTACTGAGTCTTTCACCACGCAACAGGCTCGACAAGATGTCCTGGATGCTGGGGGATGAAGGTCAGAGGCAGGAGGGAGGGAAGGGTAGGGAGCGAGTTTGAAGTGGAAGCCCCAGCTTCCAATCAATCAATCGTATTCATTGAGCACTTACTGTTTGCAGAGCCCTGTAATAAGCGCTTGAGAGAGTACAATAGAATTGGAAGATAAAATCCCTGCCCTCCAATAGCTTACAATCTCTGCTGTGACCTGGGAGCCTGATTAGTAAGTTAGTGGGGTGAAGCTTGCCTGTACTGGGGTCAGCTTCACCCAGCCTAGAGGGAGAAAACATATCCATACCGAATGTGGCTATACATATATATATATACACAGACACACACACTCAAACACACACACGCCACCTCCAAAGGAGACAAAAGCCACAAACGATTCCTTGAATTGTTACTTATGTAGCAGGTCAAGCAGTAGGCAGTCTGCCAGCAAGCTAAGGGGCCTTATGACCACACACATATACACACACACACTCTCTCACTATTCATCTGTCCATTCTGGTGGAAGAAACTGAGGACATTTCCCCATGGACCATGGACAAGGGAGAGGCTGCCTTGCCTCGTCTCACTCCTTACCTCGCTCTGCTTCCCAAGCCAGGAGAAGAGATCTGCTCTTCTAGCCACAGTTTCCTGTGGCTATTTTATTTTTGTATTCTTCCCCGTCCTCCTCTTTTATGCTGGTTTTGCATTCTTACGGTTTTAATTCTTTCCTTACGCGTCTGTCGCCAATCCCCTTTCCCCCATTATCCTGAGACTGTGGGCTCCTCGAGAGCCAGGGCCGGTGTCCAAGTCTCCCTCGTGCAGTGTTCCCCAGTGCTTTGCATGCAGTAAGTGCTTAATAAACACTTTTACTGTGATTATACCTCCCCATGGAATCCTGGCCTTGGAAGTCTAGCAGGCCGCCAACCTCTCGTCCACGTCCCGCCTCTGGCTTGGAGCGTCCTCCGTTTTCATATCCGACAGATGATCACTCTCTCCCCCTTCAAAGCCTCACGGAAGGCACATCTCCTCCAAGAGGTCTTCCCCTACTAAGCCCTCCTTTCCTCTTTTCCCACTCCCTTCTGCGTCACCCTGACTTGCTGGTTTTATTCATCCCCCCTCCCAGCCCCGCGACACTTAGGCTCATATCTATAATTTATTTATTTATACTAATGTCTGTCTCCTCTTCTAGAGTGTAAACTCGTTATGGGCAGGAAATGGGTCTGTTATATTGTTATACTCCTCTCTCCCGGGCACTTAGTACAGTGCTCTGCACAAGGTAAGCACTCAATAAATACGATTGGATAAAGATAAAAATAGTTGGGTTTGTAAAGTGCTTACTATTCATTCATTAAATAGTATTTATTGAGCGCTTACTATGTGCAGAGCACCGTACTAAGCGCTTGGAATGAACAAGTCGGCAACAGATAGAGACGGTCCCTGCCGTTTTACGGGCTTACGGTCTAATCGGGCTATGCACTATGCTACATGCTGGGGTAAATGCCAAGTCGTCGGGTCATAGCCAGTGCCTGTCCCACAATCTTAGAGAGTGAGAGAATGGGGATTTTATCCCCAGTTTACAGATGAGGAAACAGAGACCCAGAGAAGTGAAGTGACTTGCCCAAAGTCACAAGCAGACAAGTGGCAGGACCGGGATTGAACCCAGATTTCCCAACTCCCATTCTTTCCTGACTTCCCACTGCATCACGCTGCTTCTCCTGAAATTGAAGCCCATTTCATCTTTCTTCTTCACTACTCTCTGAAGGTCCGAGCCTCCCCAGCCCCCATCGTTCAAGTGTCTGGCGGAGTCGAGCTTGGGCGGTTTGGCCTTCCACGGGAGAGAGAGAAGCCCCTGACTATGCCCACATCTCATCACTGGCCCACAGCTGACCCGGGGACTGTCAGAGAGAAACAGAAACAGACGATTCCCTTGGGACGTCAGAATCTTAGCTCTCCGAGGACGGGAATGTGTGGCTTCCTTCTGTCGTAATGATACTACTCTTATTAATAATAATAATAAATTAAGTGCTTACTAAGTGGTGACAAGCAATGTACTAAACCCAAAGTGCCTTGTGGGCCGGGAACACGTCTACCCACTCTGTTTTACCGTACTCTTCCAAGTGCTTAGTACAGTACTCTGCACACAGTAAGTTCTCAGTAAATGTCATCGATGATTGACCGATTTAACAAAGGTGACGGCGTGTGAGGGAAACTGGTTTTTTTTTACGATGAGGGTCGGTGTATTTTTTTTTATGTTACTTAAGTGCTTACTATGTTCCAGGCACTGCTCTAAACTCTGGGTAGATACAAGTTAATTAGGTTGCACAGTCTTCACGGGGCTCACAGTCTTAAATTCCCATTTTACACACGAGGCAACGGAAGTACAGAGAGGGAAGTGATTCGCCCAAGCCCACACAACAGATGTGTCTGGGCCGGAATTAGAACCCAGGTCCTCTGACTCTCAGGCCTGTGCTCTATCCACTAGGCCACTCTGCTTCTCATCATGATCTCTGTATTGAGCTCTTTCCGGAGCCCCTGAGTCCCCAGCTGGCGAGCCACCCCCCAGCACCTCCCACCCACCCTCCGTCCCAGCCCCCTCACCCGTGCCGCAGGTAGCCGTGCACTTGGTCCAGGAGCCGTAGTGCCAGGAGAACTCGGGGGGCTGAATCTCGTTCTCGCTGTCCGCCCCCCTGCGGATGGTGTACTCGTAGCGGACGCCGGGGTTACTTTCCTGGAACAGCAGCTGTGGAGGGAGGAGGGGGAGGGGACACACACCGGCCATAGCCCGGGGTCAGGGCAGCTCCGCTCCTCGGGCCCCACCGAGCCGGGCCCAAGGGAGTCCCTGCCAGCTGGAAGGAGGTCACCCGACAGCAGCTTCCTCCGCTTCTCTCCCCTCCTCCAACTTCGGCTAGAGTAGGCTCCTCCTGCCCCCCCTTGGCCTCGAGATCCCGAGCCAGCTGTGTTTCCACCCCCCTGCCCTCCCTTCGGGAAGGCTGCCACCTCATTAGCGGGTCAGAGGGCGAGGCCCAGGCATGGCAGCAGCCTGCTGAGTCAGGCCATGGAGAACGGGAACTTTTAGGGAGCTAAGGATTCTGGAGCCCCTGTCCTTGGGGGCGTGGGCTCCAAGTGGCACAGGAAGCTGAGCTCCCCCCGAGGGACCGATGTCTCCACTGTCAGTGGAAAGAGCCATGACGCTGTCCGGGGATGGGCCTCGGCACCGCCAGCGACCCCAGGGTCAGGGAGCCGTTAGCAGAGAACTCCAGGGCATTCTAGGAAGGGAAAAGGGACAAACTCCATTCAAGCTGAGATGGTCCCGGCTGAAGATCTCCAAACCTCCTCCTCCCTCACAACTCCAGGTACCACATACCCGAATCTGGAGAGACCCGGACATCTCCTCTGCACTGGGCCAGTTCTGGAGAGCCCTCCCTTCCCACCCCCAGCTCCCTGGGACAGGAGCCACTTTCTCAGGCTGAGGACATGGGGATGGACGGAGTTTTAGTTGAGACTACAAGCGCATAGAAGATGTTTGCCGGGGTAGGTCATTTCATCTCCTCCTGCAGGGAAGCCTCCCCGGGCCATTTCACAGGTGGGGGTGGAGAGGGGGTGTTTTCTTTGCTAACGAATATTCTGTTATTTCAGGGATTAGACGTCCTTTCGGCTTTCCTTCCAGGGCTCTCAAGGGTTTCAAACACAAGTTCAAATAACATCCTTCAGAGGAGGCGGAGAGTGTCGCGGGGAGGAACCCTGGTTTCCAGTGTGGGGAACCAAGGCCCAGGCACCCCACCACAGCCCCTCGGAGAGCCGGGGGTTGAGGCAAGGCGAAAACTCATGTGTTCTGGCCTCTGGGGCACTACTCCTGCCGCTTTTCAACTCATTTGGCTCTAAATGTCATCGGATTCTCATCGGCATGGCCAAAACTAGCGGGCTCACCCTTGTTTTCTTAGCCCCATTGGTGCCACGCTTTAGTTACTCTTGAGCCTATCTCTAATTTCTTGATCGTCTGTCCCCCAACTAGACTGTAAGCTCCTTCTGGGGAGGGATTGTATCTACCGACTCTATTGTATCGTTCTCTCCCAAATTTTTAAGTCCAGTGCTCTGCACACAGCATGGGATTGAAGGACTGATTGACAACTGCACCGGAAACAGGAAACCAGGCCGGTGCCAGGGTTCCACTGATCCACGGCCAAACCTGCATCACCCTGCGGGCTCAGGACCGAGGCTGGCTCGCTGCTGGCCATGGGAGACTCCATCGGAGGGAAGCTGTTTTTTCTACACATTCCAGCTCCCAACCGGGATTTGGCCTGGGCCAGGCGGATTCTCCCCAGAGACGTTTCAAAGGCATTTGAAGGGAGGACCAATTTTACCTCTCATTCCTGCCCTTGAGATGAGCCACTAAAGACCAATTTCTCCACCAAAAAAACCCAACTGCGAGTCAGAGCCTGTGCCACAGTGGGCACCCAGAAGATGGCTTCCCTCCTCCGGCTCATATTCTTATGCAAGGGCCCAGGCAGCCGTGAAAACCCGTGTACCTCGGGACAGAAGGCCCCTCCCGGTACCTGAATCCACACGGGCTCTCGGGTGGGTCCCGGCGAGGTGAGGTTTTCCCAGTTGCCGGTCCTCTCGTACGTGAAGGTGGTCCCGGCCACTTTGTAATCCCCGTTCCACTGAATGGTCCAGCCGCCGTTCAGGAAATACTTCTCCGGGTCTTCGCTCCGGAGTGCCAGGAAGTTCCCGGCTTCGGCCACTTCCTCGATCCGGATCTCCCTCGCCCCGGCCGGGATCAGGCCGACGTCTACGTATCCTGCGGGGGGGCACAGAGTGTCGGCTTCTCTTGTATATTGAATCTGGGGATGGGGAGTGTGGGGCTGGGGGCTCCCCGGGGCACAAATGGTGGGGAGCGGAAGGAGCCGTCTGGGCCGAGGCCACGGGAAACAGGAGATGGCTGTTTGCTAGTGGTGGGGTCTAGCGGAAAGGTCTCAGGCCTTGTTGTCAGGGGCCTGGGGGTCCTAATCCCGGCTCTGCCACTTGCCTGCTGAGTGACTTTGGCTGGGCATAGGTTTCCTCATCCGTAAAATGGGGATTGAACAATTGTTCCCGCTTAGACTGTGGGCCCCCTGTGGAAGGGGGACTGTGTCCGACCTGATTATCTTGTACGTGCCCCAGTGCTAGCCACAGACCTTGACACAGTAATTACTAAACACATGCCATAATTCTTAGTATTAGAAATCGCTTCCAATCCCGGCTGGGTCCCCCACCGGAACTCTAAACCGACAGGACTGCCCGCAGTACCCAGCTGTTGCTGTCTAGTACGTGAAAATTGCCAGGGGTTATGCTCCTTCCCCCTCCTTCTCCGTGACTCTTTCATCTGCCCTGGAATCCATCCCGATTCTGTCTCCCGGAAGACTCTATCTGCAGATCATGCCCGGATCTCTCCTCAGCCACTGGTCAATATACTAATGTCTGACTCCCTGTCTAGACTGTAAGCGCTCTGTGGGTGGGGAATGTGTTTATTGTTTTATTATACTGTACTCTCTCAAGTGCTTAGTACGGTGTTCTGAACATGATAAGCGCTCAGTTACTATGATTGACTGACCTCTGACCAGGGCATCTCCCCTTTTGCATTCACCCAGTTGGGGACTCATTCTCTGGTCTCATGCCTTCCCCAGGATGCCCACTGGTTCTGGGAGAAATGTCCGGCCCCAGGAAACTAAGTCATCACTCAGGTGGTCATGGATGGCCCTCGTCGGCCACTCTTTCACCGACCCGGGAGTAATGGTAAGCCACGGAATGGAATGAACTCGCACGGGAACTTTGGGGGAAGATCCGCGGAATCCAGATTGCATCCCGTGGGGGTACCAGAGTCTTGGCGTTCCCCTCTCGGGGCCCTGTGAACATGGGATGTGGCGGTCGGAGTCGAGGTGTGGGAAGGCTGGGGGAGGAAAATAAGAATGCCCGACTTACAGCTGGATTCTCTATCCGTCCCGGGCACGGGACGAGTCAGCTGCAAATGCACCGTCCAGTCTAACCCCAGACCGGCGGCCGCCCGAGCCACAAGGGCTGTGGGAGGAGGAAGGAGTTTTCTTGGGTGGGCTCCTTGGTCCCACCCCTGCCCACTCCCTGCTCCCGCCCCTACTCTCCGTGGTCAACCTACCCAGGCCTTCGCTCTCCTCGAACGTCTTCTTCACTGTCTGGCATGTGGAGCCGTCCCCGTGGCACACTCCGCACCGGTCCTCGATGGCATTGGAGTCGATCTCGTAGTCACAGCCCACGTTCTGAAACATGACCGGCCACGAGGCTCAGCTCCCACCGGGCCACCCCCTTCCACCTGGTCTCTGAATTCGATCCAGTGGGCAGAGAGGGCCCCCATCCCCTGCTGGGAGGAAGGTCAAGGGCAGCCAGAAATCCCCCCAAACTGACCTCGGAGCTCTTCCTCTCCCCTCCGCCCCCACACTGCGGATGCTCAGCACCGTCATCTGGCCGCTGGCCGTCATCTTCACTGCCACTTTGGAACAAGGCCGGGAGGGCCTAGTGTTCCTTAACTTTGTCCCGTGGTCCCTTGAAGCCGGCCAGCATGAATGACAGGGCCGGAAAGAGAAATGCCCCAGCCCCACCCCAAAGGACCCTATGACAATCAGTATAGTTCTGGTCACGTCTCCCACTCCTCGAAACCCTCCATCGGCTGCCGGTCTTTCGCCACATCAAGCAGAAACCCGTGACCGTTGGCTTTGAGGCAGCCCATCAGCTCTCTCCCTTCTACTTCTCTCCACTCCTTTTCATCCCAGGTCATTCCAGCTCACATGCTTTGATCCCCTCAATCCAAACTACTGACTGTGCCTCATTCTCATTTCTCTTGTCCTTGACCTCTTGCTCATGCCCTTCCCTCCATCTGAAGCTCCCTTCTTTTTCATATCCAGCAGACCAGCCTTCTCGCCATCAAAAAGCCCTGCTGAAAGCCCGCCTCCTCCAGGAAGCCTTCTCTGATCAATCTCTCACCTCCCAACCCTATTTCTCCCCGACTGCCCTTCGGCTCTACGTTGTCCCCCCCCCCCAAGCACTTCCCCTGCGTGCCACTCCTAACTCCACCCTCCCGTCGCATTTCAGTCCCTATCTTCATACCCTGTCGTTTCCTCCTATCTGTAACTTGAGTGTCTGTCTCTTCCACTAGATTGGAAGCTCCGTGAGGGCGGGGATCGTGCCCACTAACTTTTTGTGTCCGCTTCCAAGTGCTTAATATGGCGTTCTGTATCCAATAAGTGAGAAGCAGCAGGGACTAGGGGAAAGCGCACGGGCCTGGGAGTTATCGGACCTGCATTCTAATCCCGGCTCTGCCAGGTGCCTTCTGTGTGACCTTGGGCAAGTCACTTAGCATCTCTGGGCCTCAGTTACTTCATCAGTAAAATGGGGATTCACTACCTGTCCTCCGTCCCACTTAGACTGTAAGCCTTGAGCGAGACAGGGACTGGGTCCGACCTGACCATCCCCTACCTGCCCCAGCACTTAGAACAGTGCTGCGTGGCTTAATGGAAAGAGCACGGGCTCGGGAGTCAGAGGACATGAGTTCTAATCCCGGCTCTGCCACCTGTCTGCTGGGCGGCCTTGGGCAAGCCACTTCTCTATGCCTCAGTTACCTCATCTGTAAAATGGGGATTAAGACTGTGAGCCCCATGTGGGACAACCTGATTACCCTGTATCTATCCCAGTGCTTTAGAACAGTGCTTGTCACATAGTAAGTGCTTAACAAATACCATCATCATCATCATTAGTATTATTACATAGTAAGCGCTCAACGGATGCCACAATTATTACGAATACCACTGACTGGCTGATTGACTGGTTGCTTTCCAACAGGTCTGCAGCCTGACTCTACAGTAGATTCCAGCAGGTGAGAACGCTGGTCTACCCAGTGGGTGAGCACTTCTGCCTTCCTCCATGGCCAAGCCCAGCCTGGCTGGGGAGGTGGGGAGGTGGGGAAGGAGCCCAGGAGCAGGCAGGCCCATCCCCTCAAAACATGAGTGAGCCTTGCCCTCACTACCCTGCCCTTTCCTGGGAAACGGGCAGAGTATCAAGTTGGGGAGGGGGGTGCCCTGGAGCCAGGCTCCTTCTCCGAGCAGCTCTGAGCAGGGCCAGCCTGAACAGGAAGCCCTGCTCCTCCGCCCAGGAGGCTGAAATGAAATATCCAAAGCCGGGACAGCCCACCCATCGCACTTTGATGGTAAAACAGAATGAACAGAGACAGATGTCCTCAAAAGACCCTGGAAAGGCTTCTTTTCTCCCTCTCCTTCCCCCTTTCCCTCTCCGACTCGGTCTCTCCGTGACCGTGGGTGTCTGGAGAGCTCTGCCAGCTGGGCCTCCATGTGGTCTGCGGTGCCCCCGGCAGCTGAAGGACCCATCCGTCCCCATTCATTCAGTCAATCGTATTTGTTGAGCACTTACGGCGTGCAAAGCTCTTCCCCAGTCCCGTCCCACAGCTGCTCCGCCACAAGCTCTAGCCTTGCACAGTCCAGACCCTCTCAGTAAGGGGGTGGCTTAATGGCTTTTCCTTTCCTTCTTCCTCCCCCAACTCACCCCCCCCCCCCCACCAAGCATTTCCATTTTCCTCCTCAAACTGTCCCTCTCCATCCACCTCTCTTGGTGGGAAAAGCATGCGGTGGGTTGAGAGGCTCTGCGCGGGCCTGCCAGCTGCGGACTGCACTGCTCTGGTCTGGTTGGCCGGAAAACTGGGAGGCAGTGAGACCTAGTGGAAGGAGCAAAGGATTGGGAATCTGGAGACTAGATTTTGAGATTTGGCTTCACTGATTACCTGACGGGAATGACCTTGAGCAAGTTGCTTGACTTCTCTGGGCCTGTTCCCTCAACTGTAAAATGGAGATTAAACTCTTATTCTTCCTCTGTATTAGACTGTGAGCCCTGTGTGAGACGGGCTGAGGCCGATCTGATTGTACTGTACCTACCCCAGAGCTGGGCACATAGTAAACATTTGCGTGGAAAAACCAAAGACCTGGGAGTCAGAGGACCGGGGTTCTAGTTCCAGCTCCGCCATTTGGCTGCTGTGTGACCTTGGCAAGCCACTGAACTTCTCTTTGCCTCACTTTCCTTATCTGTAAAATAGGGATGAAATGCCTATTTTTCCTCCTACTTAGACTGTGAGCCCCATGTGGGACAGGGAGCATGGCCTAATGGATAGATCATAGGCCTGGAAGTCAGAAGGACCTGATTTCTAATCCCAGTATGACCTCGGGCAAGTCACTTCACTTTTCTTTGCCTCAATTCCCTCATCTGTAAAATGGGGCTGTAAACCCCATGTGGGACATGGATTGTGTCCAACCTGATTAACTTTTATCTTCCTCAGTGCTTAGTACAGAACCTGACACATAATAAGTGCTTAACAAATGCCATTTAAAAAAATTAATCTGTCTCTACCTCAGTGCTTGGCACAGAGTAAGTCCTTAACAAATGCCACCATTATTATTTATAGTATTATTATTTTCATTGGAGCAGAATCCACAGATGCAGGGAAGACCAGTAGGCAGAGCACAGGCCTGGGAGTCAGAAGGACTTGGATTCTAATCCCAGCTCCTCCAGTTGTCCATTGCATGACTTTAGGTAAGTCACTTCATTTTTTTGTGCCTCAGTTCCTTCACCTGTAAAATGGGGATTAAGATATGTGGGACGTGGATTGTATCCAACCTGATTAACTTGTACCTGTCCCCGCGCTTAAGTCCAGTGCCTGGCACACAGTAAGCACTTAACAAATATGATGAAAAAGAATTATCTTGTGTCCCCCCACCAGTGCTTGGCACATAGTAAGTCCTTAATAAATACCACCGTCATTATTTATACGATCAGTATTATCATCACTGGCGCAGAATCTCAGGCACCGGGAAGGGCTCGGACAGGGGCGGGTACCTTGCAGATCCCATTGATGCAGACATCCCGGCTGGTGTTCCCTTCGTAGCAGGGGGTGCCATCGACCACCGCGTCCCGCAGCTTCTCGGCAAAGTACTCTCCCTCTGGGCGGCAGTGCAGCTCACAGGGGTTAACTGAGGGGGGCAGACGGGAGGGGGAAGGTCAGAGTGCTCAGGGGGCTCAGGGGAGCAGGAAACCTAGACCACCAGGGAGCCCCAGGAGATCTGAAACCCTCCCACCATTTTGCCAAGAAATGCAAAATCGGTATTGACTTCCCTCCCCCCCACACCAAACACGCGACCCGTCTTTCCTTCTCCAGGCTGAAGGAAGACGGGAGAGACATACAGGCCATCTTGGGCCTGATGATACTATCAGTTCTCGAAAAGCTGGGCCATGAGTCAAAGCGTCATAAGTCGGATCTGGTTTCTTCATAGGAATGGTGCTGGAAAAAGGGGACTGGTCTCTGAAACCAGGCTGGGAGAAGCGGCGTGGCCCAGTGGACGGAGCCTGGGCCTGGGACTCAGAAGGAGCTGGGTTCTAGTCCTGTCTCCGCTACTTGTTTGCTGTGTGACCTTAGGCAACTCACTTCACTTCTCTGAGCTTCAGTTTCCTCATCTGAAACAGGGATTAAATCCCACTCCTTCCTTCTTGGACTATCCCATGTGAGCCAGGGACTTTATCCAACCTGATGAGTTTGGATCTATGCCGGTGCTTAGTACAGTGCCTGGCACGGTAAACGTTTAATATCATTAAAAAAACGATAAAAAACTAGTCTTAGAAGGCAGCACTCGATCAGTTATGGGTGAGTACTGGAGCTTAACACAGTGCTTGGTACCCAGTGAACGCCCAGCAAACCCCCCAATTAAGATGATCATTGTTGATTCAGAGAGATTCCCCATTAGGTACCTGATTTCATCATATTAACCGTGCTATTCGTTAAGTGCTTAATACGTGCCAGGCACGGTACTAAGCACTGGGGTGAATATAAGCAAATCAGGTTGGACACGGTCCCTGTCCCACATGGGCTCACAGTCTCAATCCCCATTTGACAGATGAGGAAGCTGAGACACAGAGAGGGGAAGTGACCGGCCCAAGGTCACACAGCAGACAGGTGGCAGAGCTGGGATTAGAACCCAAATCCTTCTGATGCCCAGGCCCGGGCTCTATCCGCCGGGCCATGCTGCCTCACAGTAAACTCGATGTACCACGCCTTCCTGGTTCCTCCAACTGGCGAATTATAAATTTTCCTCACCTGCCCCACCCCACCGGGGCTTTTATAATCATCTCCCCATTGCCCTGTGATTGTCGTGTCTGCCCCCTCCTCATCAGCCATTATTGCCCGGATCCTAGTGGCACCAAGGAGGCTGATGTGGTAATAGAGACCAAACGATTCTCAGAGCTGGTGGTCTGAGGATCGTCGGAAGGTCCCTCCCTTCCTCCCTGTCCATCTCCTGGGGTGAGGGAGGCCAGCTGCCATTTTGTGGGGGAGCTGAGGGCCAGGTGAGGGGCTGCCTGCTTTCTCGCTGGGCTGCAGGCAGCCGGGAGAGTGGCGGTGCGACAGACTGTAAGCTTCTTGAGGGCAGAGATGGCGCCTACCAACTCTTACTGAAGCAGCATGGCCTGGTGGAAAGAACACGGGCTAGGGAGCCAGAGGACCTGGTCCCGATCCGGGCTCCGCCACTTACCTGCTGTGTGACCTTGGGTAAGTCACTTACCTTCTCTGTGCCTCACTTCCCTCATCTGCCAAATGGGGAGTCAATACGTGTGCTCCCTCCTATTTAGTCTGTGAGCCCCATGAGGGACCTGATGATCTTGTATCTATCCTACTGCTTGGCACGTAGTCAGCGCTTAACAAACAGCACAATTATTGCTCTCCCAAGTGTAATCCGGTGCTCTGCACCCTGGAAGCGCTCACTAAATACCCCACTGCTTGCTTGATGGGCTGATTGATTGGGTGAGGGGGCACCCCCTGCCCACATCCCCAGCCCAACCAGCTTGTCCTCGGGGCACACGTACCATTGTTGGGCACCGGGACCCATTTGTAGAGCTTCCCTTTGTAGAGCATGGCGTTGAACTGACTGCACTGGATGTGACGGAAGGACAGTCTGTCCGAGGGGCAGGCCTTGACGTTACACACGCGGAACCGTTTCCGTTCCCCCACGCAGTACTTGCCTCTGTACTTTGGCCTGCAGTCAGGGGGAGATGAACAACAGATCAAGAGAGCGTCAAGGAACCGTCAGGGGGCACGTAGGGAGACTCATTTTCACTGGGTTCTGGGCGCAGCCAGATCCTGGGTAGAATGGCTGGGGGGGGGGGGGGCGCGTGGGGAATCGATCGATCGACTAATCGTATTTATTGAACGCTTACTGTGTGCAGAGCACTGTTTTCAGAGCTTGGGAGAGGACAATATAACAGACCTGAGAGACACACTCCCTGCCCACAGTGAGCTTGCAGAGGAGAGGAAAGGGAAATCAAGACCCCAGCAAGGAACGACTAGGGAAGGTGAATCATTTATCGTCATCAGAGGTATCTACTGAGCACTTACTGTGTGCATAGCACAGTACTAAGCGCTTGGGAGAGTACAATACGATAGAGTTGGCAGACACATTCCCCGCCCACAGCGAGCTTACAGTCTGGAGGGGGAGATGGACATTCATATACATCAGTCATTTATAATACATAATTTATTAAGTGCTTACTATATACTAAGCAATGTGCAATAAAGTCAGGTCAGACACAGTCCCTTTCCAATAAGTGGGAGGGAGGACCGGTATTTTATCCCCATTTCAACGATGAGGAAACTGAGGCCCAGAGAAGTGAAGTGACTTGCCCATGGCCACAGAGCAGGCAAGTGGAACCGCGTTGATATCTTCTCCGTGTATTTTTTTCCGTGGCCTAAATACGGTGTTTTGCTCACAGTGAGCAGTTAATAAATACTAAGGAATACTAATACTAATACGAAGGATACTAGAATTGGAGGTCACCCGATTCCCATTCCCGGGCTCCTTCTGCTAAGCCGCACTATCGATTTATGGATCGATAGGATCATCTCAAGGCGGGGACCCCATTCTAAGAGGCTGAGCGTCTCACGGAAACTCAGTCCCTCTGGGTTTCAATTTTGTTCCTTCCTGATGCAAATCCACTTCCTGTTTCCCATAAGTTTGTTGTGGTTTTTTTTTAAGTCTAGTAAGTTTAAACTCTCATGTGGCTTTCCGGCACTTGGGATGTTGTGATTCTATATGAAATTCCCCTGGGCTGATATTTCTGCTGAGCTCAGGGAGCTTGGGAGGCTGAGGGCCTTGTTAAATCACGGCTGGTATGGATGCGAGTTCTGGAAAAAAAAATAAGCTGAAAAGAGACGGAAATGGGCCTGGGGGTCGATTCCAGGGAGCTGATAGTTATTACGGTATTTGTTAAGCACTTACTATGTGTCAAGCACTGATCTAAGTGCTGGGACAGACCCAAATTAGTCAGTTTGGACACAGTCCCTGTCTCACACAGGCCTCACAGTCTAAGTAAGAGGGAGAATAGGCATTGAATCCCCATTTTACAGCCGAGGAAACCGAGGCACAGAAAAATTAAGTGACTTGCCTAAGGTCAGGCAGCAAGCAATTGGAAAAGCTGAAATTAAAATCTAGGTCCTCTAACTCCCAGGCCTGTGTTTTTTTTTTCTGCTAGGCCACACTGCTTCTCTCTCTCCCCCATTAGAAACAGAGTCCTTATCTCCCCACTTCTCAAAAACCTCCGGTATTTGCCCATCCACCTTTTCATCAAACAGAAACTCATTATCGGCTTTAAGGCAATCAACTCTCCCTCCCGTACCTTACCTCCCTCATCTATTACTATAACACAGCTCACATATTTTGCTCCTCTAACACCAGCCTCCTCACTGTACCTTGATCTTGTCCCCGTTGACCTCTTGCCCTCTCTCTGGCCTGGAACTCCCTCCTCCTTCATATCTGACAGGCCACCACTCTTCCCACCTTCAAAACCCACCTAAAATCACATCTCCTCCCCTACTCCCTCTCTTTCTTCGTGTGGTCTTTGTTAATCAGTTTTTATGCGCCAGGCACTGTACTAATCACTGGGGTAGATACAAGCTACTCAGGCTGGATCCAGTCCATATTCTACATG
Organism: Ornithorhynchus anatinus; assembly: GCF_004115215.2. Taxonomy (NCBI): domain Eukaryota; kingdom Metazoa; phylum Chordata; class Mammalia; order Monotremata; family Ornithorhynchidae; genus Ornithorhynchus; species Ornithorhynchus anatinus. The sequence continues at coordinate 10,156,196 of NC_041732.1, read as the reverse complement.
GGGCTTCCAGTCTTCGGGCTTTCCCTTCTGTGTCACCTATTCACTTGGATCTATACCCCTTAACACTTACTTAATATACCCCCCTGCCCCCAGAGAACATATGTACATATTCTTATACTCTCTCATTTCTCCTAGCTGTAATTAATTTAACATCCGTCTCCCCCTCTAGACTGCAAGTTCCTTGTAGGTAGGGATCGTGACTTCCGACCCTATTGTATTGTACTCTCCAAAGAACTCAGTACGGTGCTCTGCACACAGGAAGCCCTCAATAAATACCACTGATTGAGTCTCTCCTTCCACTTCCGGTGTCAGGGTTTATTATCCCCCCACCCCGAAAGTGGACGAGTCCTGACTCCCTCTGCCCTTCATTTCCCCTCCCTGGGCAAGGCTTGGGGATAAGTCCCTTAATAATAATAATAATCTGTTAAGCACTTACTATGTGCCAAGTACTGTTCTAAGAACTGGGGTAGAAACAAGGTAACCCGGTGGGACACCGTCCCTGTTCCACATGGGGCTTAATCCCCATTTTACAGATAACGTAACTGGGGGCCAGAGAAGTTAAGTACCAGTCCATGGGAACCACAGTGCTCAGGTGAGGGCCTGTGGCTTGACTGGCAATGTCAAATAGTGGGGCTTAGTGGAAAGAGCACAAGCCTGGGAGTCTTGGGTTCTAATCCTGGCTCTGTCATTTCTTGCGGTGTGACCTCTGGCAGGTCACTTCACTTCTCTGTGTCTCAGTTCTCTCATCTGTAAAATGGGGATTAAATCCCCGTCCCCTCTCCTCACTAGACTGTGAGCTCTGTGTGAGACAGGGCCTGTGACCAACCTAATTAAATTGTACTTACCCCAGCACTTAGAAAAGTATTTGATACATAGTAAGCGCTTAACAAATACCATAAAAAAGAAAGAAGTCCATTTTACGGCAGGCCAGGGCTCTGCCAAACTGTAAAATCTTCTTCCCCAACCCTCACCTCACCCTGGGCTCTTTAACTGTCCAGGGGAAAGCCGGCTCTGTGGCCTGACATCATCACTGTCCTCCGGCTCTGCTGTTGGCCTACTTCCTGAACATGGGACTTGGCCCCTCAACAGCCGAAGTCCTGGTAATAACAATAATAATAATAATAGTCATTGTGGTATTTGCCAAGAATTTACTACAAGTGCTTATACTAAGCATTCTACTAAGTACTGGGAACATACAAGGTAATTGGCCCTTTCCCACAGTGGGCTCACAGTCTTAATCCCCCTTTTACAATTGAGGTAACTGAGGCCCAGAGAAGTGAAGTGATGGGCCTGAAATTCCACAGCAGATAAGTGGCGGAACCAGGATTAGAACCAGGTTTTCCCGACTCCCAGGCTTGGGCTCTATCCACTAAGCCACATTGCTTCCCCAGCGGGGACCCGCACGAGGGAACCGATTACAGAGGCGGTGTCCTGCACGGCCCCACCGACCCTTGGTCATCTTGGCCAGCCGGGCTCCCGCTTGGGCCTCTTCACCATGCCGCCGCCCCTTGGGCCGGAAATGGGTCCTGCCTGTCAAAGCTTTGGCTTCGTTACATTCTGGGTCTTGAGAGTCTTAAGAGTCCCCAGAGCAATGGGACAAGCGTATGTTTTTTCCCTCTAAAGCCACCTGCTCCGACCCCAGTGGGAAGACGGCCAAGTGGCCCCAGGGTGGGTGGGGGCCTCAGCGGCCATCACCGATCCTGGAGTGAAAACCGAGCTGGAGCCGGGACGCCGGCCCATGTCTGGGGGCCCCCGGATGAAAGCCCGGCTTTCCAGTTGTATCCTCCTCATCCTGGGGCCGGGTTCCTCACAACACAGGCCTCACTCTGTCCTCGGGCGGTGACCTCACTGCCACCAAGAGAGGGGAATGAGGGGAGCGGGGAGAGCTGTGGGCCGGCCTCCGGAAAGGCTTTGATCCCTCAGACGGAGGCCCAGCCGGACGACAACGACCGACCGGACTGGCCCATGGAAGCCTGGGGTCCTTCAAACGGTCGTTCGGTCGGTCGGTCGTGAGCCCGACACCAATTAAGGAATAATGAAGCTTCCATTTAGTGTGGCAGGCTCAGCCTGCTGGAACAGAGGGCCTATTCAGAGGCGGCCTGTCCCCAGAGTGGAGCTCAGTTGGTTTTAAAAAAAGGCCAAGGCTGGGACTCCAGGCAGGTGTGTGGCCCGGGTCAGGCCCAGTGACCATGAGGCGATTGCTCTGGGCTAAACCCAGTGACCCATCAATCCCAGTGACCCATCAATCCATGGTATTTAGTGAGTGTTCACTGTTCGCACACTGCCCACAAGGAGCTTGAGGAGATGGCAGAGAGGCCAGCCCCGCTCCGTTTGATTTGTTCCTAGTACTCAGTCCTGAGGAGCCAGACTTAGGAAGGAGGAAAGTATTACATTTCAGAGTTGAAGAAGACATTAGTGAGGAGAAGTCCATACTGAGTGCAGGAGCGACTGATAAAGCACCAAGACTTTCCTGCACTGTGTACAGACAAAGACCTCCCCTTGTTGTGCTGTGATGTTTTTGGTTTGCACTGCCTGTCACTGTTTTCACTTTTGCCTCCATGGCTCATCATCCTTATGACATTTCTGCTCCCGAAGAACCATTCCTTTCTTGATAAGAGTGCACCTTGCTGGTCTTTTTGAGAAGCAGCTTGACCTAGTGGAAAGACCACAGGCCTGGGAGTCAGAGGACCTGAGTTCTAATCCCAGCTCTGCAACGTACCTGCTGTGTGACCTTGGAAAAAGTCATTGCACTTCTCTGCGCCTCAGTCCTCTCAAATATAAAATGGGGATTAGATACCTGTTGTGCCTCCTACTTAGACTATGAGCCCCATATGGGACAGGGACTATATCCAACCTAATTAATTTGTACCAACCCTAGTGCTTGGAACACTGTGTGACTCATAGAAAGAACTTAACGAATACCATAAACATCCCAGCACCACCCCAAGCTTTATTTTTCTGTTTTTTTAAAATGTTTCCTCTGCCCTCCCTGCTTTCAGTTTCCCCATTTCAGGATCGCCAAAGAGCAGTCGTTGGGGTATCCTGCTGTCCCCCGTAGCGGTTGTTGGGGTATCCTGCTGTCGCCCATCCTCCTCACGTTTCCCACCTGGTGAGCTTGTGTTGTGGTGAACAGAGGCTCTGGTGTTAGGAGGCTGACCTGCCTCCAGGACTTTGATATTTGCTCTGTCTTTCTTGCCCCATTTTTAAAACCCTACTAAAATTTGTCTCCTTAGGAAGTCTTCCCTAAGGAACCTCTCATTTCCCCCTCTCTTCTGTGTCTCCTATGTACTTAGTCTATACCTTTTGAGCTTTTGGATATTCCCCCCTCCCCAGTCCACTGATACTCTGCCTCGTCCCCTATCTGTAATACATTTTAATACCCATCTCCCCTACTAGATTGTAAGCTCCTAGACGGCAAGGATCACATCTACCAACTGCATTGTATTGTACTCCCTCATGCGCTTGATACAGAGCTCTGCACCATACAAAGCGGCCAATTAATTACCCCCGATGGATTGAGTGATATTTCCTTCTAGGAGCCACGTCAGGATTTATGACGAACCCCATGCTGGGGGGGGGGATGAAGGAGTGCCCTTGTATCCTTCATTTGGCATCTGAAAAAGACTGATGGATGGACAGACAGCTCCTTGGGTAAGAGAGTTTGACCCAAGTGCCCATTTGCCAAGCAACGTTTCTGAGAAGCAACATGGCCTAGTGGACAGAGCACGGGCCTGGGAGTCAGAAGGACCTGGGTTCTAACTCTGGCTCTGCCCCTTGTCTGCTATATAACCTCGGGCAAGTCACTTCACTTCTCTGTGCTTCGGTCAACTCATTTGTAAAATGGGGATTAAGACTTTGAGCCCCATGTGGGACACGGGCTGCGACCAACCTGATTAGCTTGTAATAATAATAATAACCGTGGTATTTGTTGAGTGCCTTCGATGCACCGGGCACCGATCGCTGGGGTAGATACAAAATAATTGGGTGGTATCTATCCCAGACTCAGAACAGTGCCTGGCGCATAGTAACACTTAGCACTTAGCAAATACTGGGGGGAAGAACCAACAAAAAACCACAAAACCCAATTCTGTGGGCTCCCGCAGTGATTTGCAATTTGCAAGAGACTCTTCAAGGTTCAACTCGGTCGGAGTGCCAGCGGGCCCCTGAGCAGCTGGACAGAGCTGGAGCTGCTCTGTGGGGGGACAAAACTGGCTGCATGCCTCGTACTCAGAATAGCCATCTGTCTGTGCTCCAGCTCTCCTCGCAGAGTGCCAGCTCCAGGTTCAGGACCCTGTGCTATGATCCTCGCGACCCGCATCATTCCCCTCGGGCCCCAACCCTCCTTCCTCTAGACTGTAGGCTTGCTGTGGGCAGGGAACGGGTCTGTTCTATTGTACTCTCCCAAGCACTTAGCACAGTGCTTTGCCCACGGTAAGCTCTCAAAGCTTATGATTGACTGACTGATTCGACTGACTTCCCTCCTCTAATAGGCCACAAGCCTGCCTAGAAAACAGTACAGCGTTCGATAGCTACAGTGGCCTTTTTCCCTCTCCTTTTGAGCTGGATGGGAGGAGGGGGCTATTCTTCCTGCTGGATTTTCCCAGAGGTGCTTCTTGAACTCTCTGCTCCAAACTCAGTTTAAAGAATAATAGCACCTAAATGAAGAGTTAAAAAATTGTGGTATTTGGTAGCTGCCTTACTATGTGCCAAGCACTATGTTAAGCATTAGGGCAGGAGCAGTACAGTCAGATCAGGCAGAGTCTCTGCCCCAAGTCTATCTTCTTTGTAGGGCTCTTATTTTTTCCAGCACGTTTTCACTTTGATCATCTTATTTTTTTTATCCTCAGAACATCCCTGTGAAATAGGGAGAGGCAGAGATTATTATCCCCAATCAATCATATTTATTGAGTACTTTGTGCAGACCACTGTACTAAGCACCTGGGACAGTACAACAGAGTTAGTTGGTAGACATGTTCCCTGCCCACAAGCTTACAGTCTAGAGGGGGAGAGAGACCATAGTATAAGTAAATGATGGCTATATCCCCATTTCACAGATGAGGAAACAGAGACCCTCAGAGGGTGAGTGACTTGCCCGAGATCACACATCAGACCTGAGGCAGATCTGGGATTAGGCGTCGGACTGCTGGATTTATGACACCCCTAAATCTAAGGTTCTAGCCCTGCAAGTGCATAGTACAATGCCTGGTACAAAGTAAGTGCTTAACGAATACCATTTTAAAAATCGCATTTCCCTCCCCTGAAACTTTTATTCTCCCCTCTAAACCGTAAGCTCATTTTGGGCAGAGAAAGCGTCTACCAACTCCGTCGTAATATAATTTCCCAAGCAGTTAGTACAGTGCTCTGCACACGGTAAGTACTCAATAAATACCGTTGATGCTGATGAAATTGCCCCAACTGGCTAACTGCCTCTAGGTACCAAGCCATCTCTCTACTTGTTTCTGGTTTTCAATCTCAGTGGGAGCTCTTCGATCTGAGAGAGAAAATCCCCGGGCACCACAACTTGAAACTACATGTGGGCACTGTAAGGCAACAAATGTGTTCTAGAAAAATTTTTGGGTGGGGGGGGGCTCTTTGGTCCCTGCAATCTTTCCTTTGACCTCTCTCCCCTCAGCCGCTCTCCGACAGTCAATGAGCTGCCTCCGCCCCACTTCCTGGAGCTCTGACTGAACCGTCTCCTCCTCCTTCACCTTGCCCTTTGCCCAAGTGGCTACAGCTGCGTGAGTCTCCCGGCATCAACCGCTCCAGCTGGAGACCAAGGACATTTCCGCTCCCTTTCTTGGAGTCAAACCCCCTCTCTTCCTCATCGTCGCTCCCCCCGACCCCTCCCCCCCCAACCATCCCCCCGCTGCTCTCCCCTCGCCCCGACCCCTGACCCGGCTGGTTGGCAACGGCCCAAACTCAAGGGTTTGTCCGGAGTTTCTTTTGAAATCCCTTTCGTTTTGTCATTTGAAACATACTCGGCTTTGCTGTGGCTTTTTGCAGCACTGGACTTGTTCTGTAGCATCTGTTCACACTAAATGCAAATGAACTGAAAGGAGAGGTGCTCTTGGACATCCCGGCAAGGTGAGAGAGGCGAAGCTGTGTGTAAGCTGGTCAGAACAGTTGGCCCTCAAACCCAACTCGGCGGGCGAGGACAAGAGAAATATCAGTGAGAGAAGCAATAGGTACAACTGGAGAAGCAGCGGAGCCTAGCGGGAGGAGTGCGGGCCTGGGAGTCAGAGGACCTGGGTTCTCATCCCAGCTAATTATAATTATGGTATTTCTTAAGTGCTATCTGTGTACCAAGGGCTGGATTAAAACTCTAGGGTAGATCCAAGAAAATCGGGTCGGACACGGTCCCTGACTCAGTCTAATTAGGAGGCAGAACAGGAAGTGAATCCCCATTTTACAGGTGAGGAAACCGAGGCCCAGAGGAGTGAAGGGACTTCGCCCAGGTCGCACTCGGGCAAGTGGTGGAGCCAAGATGAGAACCCAGGTCCTCTGACTCCCGGGCCTGAGCTCTTTCCTCTAGGTCAAGCAGCTTCCCAAGTCTCCCACTTGCCTGCTGTGTGACCTTGGACAAGTCAATTCACTTCTCTGGGCCTCAGTTTCTGCATTTGTAAAATGGGGATTCACTACCTGTGCTCCTCCCCACTCAGACTGGAAGTCTCACGTGAGGCTGTGTTAAAATGGGCTCATCGATTCAGTACCTCAAGGAGGAAACTGATCCTCCGCCCGTCTGCCTGGCTGGAATGGCACTGAACCAAGGTATGTCAGGACGCCTGCCAAAACCGACGATTCCCCGGAGAGAGGGTTGCCAGCTTCTCTCGGTTTGTTTTCCCGCATGCCCCTGGCGACACACGGAAAAGCTCCATAAACTCCCAGCTGCCCTCCTCATGTCAAGCCGACACTCTGCTTCTGACTCAGAAATGGCACGGTATTTTTGTCTTATCACGGGGTCCTGCCCTTCATCCCCGCGATGGCCCCGCTCCTCAAGGAAGCCGGCCAGGGGTCATTCCCGCCCTCCCCGGGGACGTTTCTCATCGCCAGACCTCGTTAACCCAGAAAGGGCAGCGGACCCTTGAAACAGGCTAAAAACCAACCTCACGGCACGATGCCGGCCGATCGGACGTTCTGCGGGCTCCTGAAAGCTGCCAGGTCGGGGGGGGAAGAGGGAGGATGGGGTGAGGTGGAAGCCCAGGCTGCAACTCCCCATTCCATCTAGTTATCATTTCCATAAATAAACAACCGGCAGTGTTTGCGGAAAGAACCCCAGAGAAGTATCACTCCGAGGTCACGTCCCCGGCTCAGGGGCGTCGTCCAAGGGGATCCGGTGTCCATTTCAGATACGACGATGATCCCAAAATAGCTCAGATAGCAAGCGTGCTCCAGGCCACCTCGAAGTCACGGGCTTCACTAGGGACCAGAGAAGCCCCATATACGGCTGTTTCACGAGTCCCGTGACCTCCTGGCAAGCAGCCGGAGTCACAGCTGCCCGTCTGAATCCTCAGTGTCACTGGCTACTTTGCATTAGGCTTTCTCTGGCCTGGGTGCTATTTGGGTGCTGTCGGTGGTTAAGCCTTCCGGTCAAAGAACCCCCCGGGGAGTTCCGCCAGACCCAGCGGGAATCTTGAAAACGAAACGCCTGACGTCGGGGGGCGAGGCTGGCGGCCGCTGCCACGGCGACCACCTGTCAGGTCGGGTCGCTATAGGCCGGCATCGGATCCCGGCTGAGGTCACTTCTGCTGACAACAGGTCTTGTGTGAGGGGACGGATGCGGGCACTGGGCAATGTGCAGCACCCCCAGCCCACCTGTTGGCCTGCGGCGTTCCGTGCCCCAGCGGGAACGTGACCGACAAACTGTAAGCTCACTGTGGGCAGGGAATGTGCCTGTCTATTGTTATACTGTATTGTCCCAAGCGCTGAGTACAGTGCCTTGCACACAGTATGCGCCCAATAAATACGATTGAATGAACGAATGATAGAGGCCAGAGAGGGTGCCGAACCACTAGCATGATCCTCAATTCCTTTCTGTAGGTGCTCAGTCATACAGAACCGAGGCTTACTCGTTGCTCCCGGTGACAGACTTCACCACCACCTGGGTGTGTGTGAGTGTGTGTGTGTGTGTGTGCGTATCACAAACACGTGAACACAGACTCACACGCATGGGCTTAGTGGAAAGAGCATGGGCTTGGGAGTCGGAGGACGTGGGTTCTAATCCTGGCTCCGCCACTTGCCTGCTGTGTGACCGTGGGCAAGCCACTTAACTTCTCTGTGCCTCAGATACCTCATCTGAAAAATGGGGGTTAAGACCGTGAGCCCCACGTGGGACAACCTGATGACCTTGTGTCTACCCTAGAGCTAAGAAAAGTGCTTGGCACATAGTAAGCGCTTAAATATCATTATTGTTATTATCATCATTATTTATTACGATGCATACACTCAAGAGAAGTGGTTTCGGCCTCATTCACCAACCCAAGAGTTCCAGCTGACACAGCGACAGTTTTCGGGTGGCAACTGGCTGGAAGGTTTGAGCCGCGAGAAGAGCGGGAGCCGGGTCAGTGGGGAGAGGAAGGGAGCCAGGGGAGAAGAGAGCCAGGGTCGGGGGAGAGCTGGGACCTGAAAGTCTGAAGCCATCAGAACAGTCTGGAGGGCAAAGAGCAGCAGAGCCAGGCCCGGCCGCCGGAAGAGGGTCTGCCTGGTGAGGGGGAGCTGGGCCGAGGCAGAAGTAGGGGTGACCGGGGGAGCCAGAGCACAGACCAGGGTGATTGCCCAACTCGGGAGGAGAACAAGCCCAGGACGCCAGGACACCTGCGCTGCTGACCTGATGTTTTCCACTGAACAATCTGAAGCATGTGGCAGGGCCAGAAACATCAGCGGAGGACAAATCCAATGGTTTCTGCCCCATCCTAATCCTCCTCGAAAGCTCCGCTGCCTTTGATACTGTCATCTACCCCCTTCTCCTGGAAACATTATCTAATCTTAGTTTCACTGATACTGTCCTCTCCTGGTTCACCTCCTATCTTTCTGGCCACTCGGTCTCTTTTCCTCCTTTGGCTCCCACCCTCTAACTGTGGGTGTCCCTCAAGGTTCAGTTCTGGGTCCCCTTCTATTCTCCATTTACACCCATTCCCTTGGAGAATTCATTCGCACTCTCGGATTCAACTGCGTTCTTTGGAAATGATTCCCAACTCGACCTCTCTAGCCCTGATCTCTCTCCCTCTCTCTCTCTCTGCAGTCTCCAATTTCCTCCTGCCTTCAGGACTTCTCTACCTGGATGTGCCACCAACATCTCAAACTTAATATGTCCATGACAGAGCTCTGTCCTCCCTCTGTCTTTCCCATCACTGTAGGTAACTCCGCTATTCTCCCTGTCTCACAAGCTGGTAACACTGGCATTATCCTCGACTCATCTCTCTCATTCGACCCACTTATTTGATCTTTCGCCATATTTTGCCAGCTCTAGCATCACGACATCTCTGAAATCTTCCCTTTCCATCCCAACTGCTAATCCAAGTACTTAATCTTATCCAGTCTTGGCTACTTCATCAGCCTCCTTGCTGACCAATCTTACCTCATTCTGCTGCCTGGATCACTTTTCTGAAAAGAAAACTTAGTCCATCTTTCCCCACCCCTCAAGAACCTCCAGGGGTTGCCCATCCACCTCTACATCAAATAAAAACGCATTACTACTGGCTTTAAAGCATTCAGTCAGCGTCCCCCTCCTACCTTATCTCACCCAGCTTGGACACTTCACTCCTCTAGTGCCAACCTATTCACTGCACCTCGACCTCTTCTAACCCACCGCCTACCCCTTCCCTGCATCCTCCATCTGGTCTGGCGCTCCCTTCACCTTTATATCTAACAGACCACCATCCTCGCCACTTGCGAAGTCTTACGAAAATCACCTCTCGTCTAAGAGGGCTTCCCCAACTAAGCCCTCATTCCCCTCGCTCCCTCTCCTTTCCGCATCGCCTGTGCAATTAGATCTGTACTTTTTAAGCACTTGATATTCACTCTACCCTCATCCCCACAGCACTTATGTATCTCTCTGTAATTTATTTTAATGTTTGCCTTCCTCTCTTGTAGACTGTAAGCTCCTTAGGAGAAGCAGAGTGGCTTAGTGGAAAGAGCTTGGGAGTCAGAGGATGTGGGTTCTAATCCCGGATCCGCCACTTGTCAGCTCTGTGACTTTGGGCAAGTCACTTAACTTCTCTGTGTCTCAGTTACCTCATCTGTAAAATGGGGATTAAGTCTGTGAGCCCCACGTGGGACAACCTCATCACCTTGCATCTCCTCAGTGCTTAGAAGAGTGCTTTGCTTACAGTAAGCACTTAACAAATGCCATTATTATTATTTTTATTATTATTGCAGGCAGGTAACATGTCTCCCATATCTGCTGTTAGGTGCTATCTTAAGCGTTCAGTGCTTGGCGTGCAGTGAGTACTCAATAAATGCCGTCAATTTGATTGATCTTAACAAGAAAAAAAATAAATGGAAGATCATTTGTGTGAACCCCTCTCAGGGTCGCACCTGGAGATTTTCCAGTACTGTACCAGTCTCGACTATGCGAGGGAGAGTCAAGCAGAGGCTTACCCATTCCATTTCTAGCTTGAGCAGTGGCTAGCGAGTGGAAGGCAATCTGCTACAAATCAAAACACACCTAGGCTGGACAGCAGCAGCATGGGAGAGTGTCAAGGGTGGATACTCAAGTTTACTGCAAGGAAGGAGGCAATGGTAAGCCACTTTTGTATTTTTACCAAGAAAGCTCTGTGGATCCACTACCAGAATGATTGCAGATGGAGTTGGGACGTTCTGGGAGAGATGTGTCCGTGGTGTCGCTATGGGTCGGGGATGACTCGACAGCATAAGACAAGACATTTGTGTGACATTTACAAGGGCTGAGTTCTGGGGTTTTCCTCTGAATCACATCTCTGGCACTTTCTGCCTGGGCTAATCAGCAGTGACCTGCAAGCAGTTCACACAGAGGAGTCCCCAGGGTGTAATCTTCCCCAAGACAGATTGTGAGATAGCCCTGAACAGAGACCACCCCCTCCTCCTCAAATGACTCCCCAGGGCCATGTGGAAGGAATTCTGCACTAAGGCAATATAGAAACATCACAGGCCTCAACCTCCTGCATCGGTCAACTCAGTCAGTCAATCATATTTATTGAGCACTTACTGTGTGCAGAGCACTGTACTAAGTGCTTGGGAGAGTGCAATATAACAAACAGACCCATTCCCTGCCCACAATGAGCTTACAGTCTAGAGTGGGAGACAGACATTAATATAAGTAAATAAACTACAGAATTGAACATAAGTGCTGTGGGGCTAGGAGGGGAGGAGATGAATAAAGAAGCAAGTCAGTGTGATGCAGAAGGATTGGGAGAAGAGGAAAGGAGGGTTTAGTCAGGGAAGACCTCTTGGAGGGGAGAGTAATGGGTCTACAACAGGGCCACAGGGTCAGAAGATGTCGGGGCCAGAAAAGTATCCTGTGGTCTGACCGAAGGGAGAATGGAGCAGCGGGCAAGGCCGTGGCCTAGTGAATTTGCCATCATTTCAGTTTGCTGGGGCTACTGTGGGGCTTTTGTTTTTGTTTTTATGGTATTTGTTAGGTGCTTCCCATGTACCGAGCACTGTACTAAGCGCTGGGGTAGAACCAAGCTAATCAGGTTGGACACGGTCCAAGTGCCACATGGGGCTCCCCTAGGGCCTTTCCCTTGGGCCCCGCGTCCCGGGCGCACAGACTTACGTAGGGTTGTTGCACTGCCGCTCTGCATTCTGCACGCCCGCTCCGCAGGACCGCGAGCAGACCGACCACGAGCTCCAGGCCCCCCAGCCGCCATGGATGGCTTCTGGCCGGAAGCCCTTGTGCACGCAGTCTCCGTTGAAGCACCACTGTGGAGGAGCAAGGACAGCCAGCTGTGAGTCGGGGGTGAACCACAGCGCCATGGTTGGCTCCAGGCAGTTGGTAAGAGGGGGGACGCTTCGGGGCGCCCCCGCAACTCTGAGGGGATTTTCTACTCAGAACTTTGGAGGCTCCGCAATTTTTAGGTCCGCTAAAGACGGAAGTTGTGAGTAGACAGCTTTTTGTTTTCATGGTATTTGTTAAGTCCTTTCTGTGTGTCGAGCCTTACTGTGTTCTAAGTGCTGGGATAGATGAGTAGACAGCTTTTTTTTTTGTAATGGCATTTGTTAAGTCCTTACTGTGCGCCAAGCCTTACTGTGTTCTAAATGCCGGGATAGATACAAGTTAATCAGGTCAGATACAATCCCTGTCCCACATGGGGCTCACAGTCTAAGTAGGAGGGACAACAGGATTTGAATTCCCATTTTACTGTTGAGGAAACTGAGGCATAGAGAAGTTAAGTGACTTGCCCAAGGTCAACAGCAAGCAATCGGTAGAGCTGGGATTAGAAGCCAGATTCTCTGACTACCAGGCCCATGCTCTTTCCTCTAGGCCAGGCTTCTTCATTTGTTTGGACCGTTAATACTTTCTGACATTGGTTCAGGGGAACTTGCACATAACATGCCTTATGAAGTCACCGTGGCCTGCGGTGTGTCCATTTCGCGACCATGCTTTATCAAATTTTTTCCTCTCTTTGAGAGGCCAGGTGTCTGAAGCCAGCCCTAAACAGAGTACAAGCTTGCAGCGGGAGGAAAGATACTTTTAACTCACCTCCTCTCCCAAGCCAGGGGACCACTTTCACCAGACAAATCAGAAATGATTTTCCTACCAAGACCCTCCTGCCTGCAAAGCTGCTGAAGGTGCCAGATTTATGGTGACGAGACTCGATCTGTAGCCCAGGCGGGTATTTCCACCAGGGGGAAATTAGGCAGCACCTCCGCCAAGGCTGATTTAAGAGCCCGGGAATCCAGGATCTTTTGAGAAGCCGTCCCCAGCAAGCTTGCAGACATAAGTTTGCAAGCAGCGTTGCCTAGTGGATAGAGCATGGGCCTGAGAGTCAGAAGGTCCTGGGTTCTAATCACAACTCCTCCAACTCTCTGTTGTGTGACCTTGAGCAAGTCGCATCACTTCTCTGTGCCTCAGTTGCTTCATCTGTAAAAGGGAATTAAGGCTGTGAGCCCTATGCGGGACAGGGAGTGTGTCCAACCTAATTAGCTATTAACTCGCATCTAACCTAGCATTAGTACAGTGCTTGGCACATAGCACTTAACTAATACCATTAAGAAAAAAAAGTTCTGGCTCGGCCTCGGTCTTCAGGCGGAGATCGAGATCCCCTGAGCCGGGTTACTCACAAACCACACCCCAGGGGTGATGCATGTCTTTGCCACCCGAGTCTAGTTTGGTTACAAGCCAGATCGTCTCTCCTTCGTGTTCCTGGCAGGAAGAGGTGGTTTGCATGGTGGCCTGGTCAACCAGACAGCGTCTTGGGACGATAAAGAAGCGGGGGCCAGCCTCTGCTGGGGGCCAGCGTGTCGGTCGGTCAATCATATTCATTGAGTACTTCCTATGTGCAGAGCATGGTAACATGCACTGGGAGAGTACGATATAACAATGGACATATTCCCTGCCTACAACAAGCTTACAGTCTAGAGTGGGAGACAGACATTAGTATAAATAAATAAATTATGGATATGTACATAAGTGCTGTGGGGCTGGGAAGGGGGATGAATAAAGGGAGCAAGTTAGGGCGATGCAGAAGGGAGTGGGCGAAGAGGAAAGGAGAGTTCAGTCAGGGATGTCAGGCGTGTCCGAGTCTGTATACGGCTGGGAAGTCCTCGAGCTGGGAGCTGGCCTGAGACTAAGCAGAGACACATCTCCCCCAGGGGGACTCATCTTAACGCGGAGTAAACTAAATGCACAGTGGACGGCAGATGGAAGTTTCCTGTGAGGCGAATGAGAGCTTGAGCATTTAGGCAGTTGACAAGGCGTACTTCTGGGGACCCACCAGCTCAGACAGGGCCACAGAATGGCCCCCAGTACCCAGGCCCCTGGTGGATCCCCCATCTCTAATTCAGCTTCTGCACAAGTGCTAAGGGGAAGTGGTGGAACCACTGGGATGTGAGTTTTCTGTGTATCTCAGAGCAAGCTATCTATAGGATTTCAATTGTGTTCCTCTGTGCCTGTAAATTTCTGCCTAGTGTTTTGTGGCTCTGTAGCTTGATTCCTTTACTATTATTTAAGTCTTTGCGCCTGCCTTGCTTCCTATGTTCTTCCAGGACAGGGACATCTTACTCTTTCAGGGCTTAAGACAGAAGTCAGTACGCAGAAGATCCTTCTTAAATGTTGCTGACTTGACTTCACACCCTGACTGGCTGACACTGAAAAATAAAGAGCTCAGGAAGTCTGGTCACTTTTGAGTTATCGATAACCCGGGTGGGGGTGGGGTGGGGAAGGGCCTTAGGACGATTTGTATGAATGATTTATTTGTTCCTCTGACAAATATCTATTTATTTATGTATTTAGAATGTCTGTCTCCCCCTCAAGCCAGTGAGCTCATCATGGGTAGGGAATGTGTCTGTTTATTGTTATAGTGTACTCTCCCAAGCACTTAGTACAGTGTTTTGCACATAGTAAGCACACAGTAAATATGACTGAATGAAAGAATGAATGAATGGACAAATGCGGTCAGTTCTGCTTTAACGCGTGTTTATAGTCTCTAGACTGTAAGATGGTTGCGAATAGGGAACGGGTTTACCAGTTTGTGGTACTGTACTCTCCTAAGGACTCAATACAGTGCTCTGTATACAGTAAGTGCTTAATAAATAGCAACGATGGATTGATTGATAAACTGTCCATTTTGCATAGTATTAGGGAATGTTTCGACAAAGTGGCCCTGGGTGAATCGTGGCATGGTATCAGGAGAAACGGCCATGGGTATATGCACGCTAAATCGGCCCATGGATAAAAAACATGGGAGTAATTTAGCACTTATTATGGGCCAAGCACTGTACTGAGCACTGGGTAGAAACACGATAATCAGACCTGGACATGAGTACTAAAGTGCAAGTCATCCTTCCTCTCTCCAGGTTGCGAGCCCCAGTTAGGGGAGAACTGACTGGAATGGTTGCAGAGGTGAAAGAGCTGCTCTCTGACTTCTGGACCCTCTATCCAGATTGCCCAAATGGGATTTTAGGCCAATAATGAAAGCCCGCCTCCCTCCAGGAATTCTGCAGTCAGGTTGGCCTAGTGGGAAGCAGGCTCGGCGCATCAGGTGAAAGAGCAGGGCTGGGAATCAGAGGACCTGGGTTCTAATCCTGGCTTGCCACTTGACTGCTGGGTGATCGTGGACAAGTCACTTAACCTCTCTGTGCCTAGCTTCCCTCATCCGCAAAATGTCGATCAAATACCTGCTTTCTCTCTCCTTAGACTGTGAGCACTGTGTGGGGTGGGGACTGTGTCCAATCTGATAATCTTCTATCTACCCCAGGGCTTATTACAATGCTTGGCATGTAGTAAGTGTTTAATAAGTACTGTTATTATTATTACTATATTCAGAGAGGTGCCATTAAATAATAATAATCACTGTGGCACTGCTGGAATGACCCTTCCTCTGCATGCAAGCAGCTATGGCTCACACACTTACAACACTCTGCTCCTGCCAGATGCCTAAATAACCTCTTAGAGGGACACTGAAGCCCTCCCCCCTGCCACCCGCCCCGGGGCAGCTCCGGGAACTTACCTTGCTCTCGCCACAGGTAGTGCCGTCCACAGCAGCATCCAGCTTGGAATGGCAGGTAGTGCCCACGGAGCACCAAAGGGTGTTACAGACATTCTGCAAGAAATGAGCGATGTCAGGGCTCTTGGCATTTCAGATTCCCGGGGGATCTCGGGGCTCTCCCATTCAGAATCTCTCCTTCTTTCTATCCCGCTTGCTCTCCTACTGTCTCCTTTTCATTCGGGGCCCACTCAGGCACTGGGGAGGCCGGAGGAGGCCGGAAAAGCCCGAGTGGGTGCGAGGGACCAGAGAGATGGGTGATCCCTCCAGGTTGTCGATGGAGTGGACCATAGCGTAGTGGATAGAGCACGGGCCCGTGAGTCAAAAAGACCTGGGTTCTAATTCTGGCTCCACCACACAGCTGCTGTGTGACTCTGGGCAAGTTACTTCACTTCTGTGGGCCTCAGTTACCTCATATGTAAAATAGGGATTGAGACTGTGAGTCCCATGTGGGACAGGGACTGTGTCCAAGCTGACTGACTTGAATCTACCCCAGTGCTTAGAACAATTCTTGGCACATGGTAAGCACTTAACAAGTACTATTATCATTATTATTATGTGACCAGTTTTCTAATGGTCTGTTCTCTCTCTGGTACAGATTTGGCCCTGGACAGCTTTCTGTCTGACATTTTCATTTTGGGCACCAGCCTCCCTCGGCCTCGCCTCCTGCTGCCGAGTCCCATAGCTCAGAAGTTGAGCCTCTAGTCACGGAGATCGGGGAGGGGAATGCGACGGTTCTAGAGCAAATGGGGGTGGGACCAGTCAGGAGTCCTCCCAGAGACACAAAAAGGTAAAAGAAACTGTTCATGTGGCCTTGTGACACCCTTCTATGCCATCACCTAAGCTGAGTAACGTATGTAAAGTATGTCTGTTGTTTCTGAAATCCACCGTAATGACCCATCATGTACCAAGTGCTTACAGTGGGCCCCATGGCAGTACTGAGTACTGGGTGGTGATGTGAGGTTCCATGGGAAGGAACTTGCCGTCTCTAGTCCTGCCCCTCCACGCAGGGGTCTCCACAAGAGGATCCCTCCCTCCCTGCCTCTCTCCATGAGGTTTTGGCAGCCCAGCAAGCTGGCATTTGAGGTGCCTGACTTGGGGGTTTGGGAAAGAATGAAATCCCCTGCCATTTTGAAATTGCTGCTCCTTAACCTGCCCCCTTCCTGGACCGAGTCGGGAAGTGCTGGACTCAGGAACGATGTCTCCTGAGCTCGATTCTGGGAGGGAGGGGCATTAAGGGGCAGAAATACTGCGATGGCAGGGGATTCTGATTGCCAAAGCCTCCCCCATTCCCGATCCCAGCCCCGTGAATGCCAGCTTTCTCAGGGCCGCTAAACTGCTTGTCCCCCGCTGTAGTGGGGTGAGCTAGAAGGCCATTTTGCCTATCACCTGCATATCAACTGCCTGCACCTATACAGGCTGTGCCAACCTCACTTCTAGGACAATTTATAAGTCATAGTGATATTACTGTTCCTGAAAAGGCTGACATTTCCAGATTTTTCCTCTTCCATCATCCTCTTTACTTATCTACTCTCGCTGACCCAGGTGAAGAGATAGGGGAGACACACAGCTACCGAAGCCGGAGTGGGAATAGCTCAGCGGAGGCCTGGGCAAGGGAGAGGAGCAAGAGAATGAAGGAGAGGGAGACAGAGGGAGATAGAATGAAAAAGTGGGAGGAGGGGAGGGAGAGAATATGAGGGAGAGAGGGAGAGAGAAAAGGAGAGCTCTAGAGAATGAGATGGACAAATAGAGAGGGAGAGTGAAAGGGAGAGCTCTAGAGAATGAGAAGAACAGGATAGAGAGGGAGAGAGCTAGGGAGAGCAAAAGACTGAGCTATAGAGAACGAGAAGAACAAGATAAAGAGGAAGAGAGTTAGGGAAAGTGAAAGAGAGTGCTATAGAGAATGAGATCGACAAGATAAAGAGAGAGAGGGAGAGCAAGAAGAGCTATAATAATGATAGTAATAACAATAATGGTTTTTGTTAAGCACTTATTATGTGCCAAGGTCCGTACTAAGTGCTACAGCAGATACAAGATAATCAGGTCTCCCAGGGGGCTCACTCTCTAAGTAGGAGGGAGCACAGGTATTGAATCTCCACTTTGAAGATAAGGGAACTGAGGCAAAGAGAAGTGAAGTGACTTACCCAAGGTCCAGAGCAATCAAGTGGTGGAGCTGGGACTAGAACCCAGGTCCTCTGTCTCCAGGCCTAATCTCTTTCCACTAGACCACTCTGTTTCTAGAGCTTTAGACAATGAGATGGAGAAAATAGAGAGGGAGATGGAGAGACAGAGAAGGAAAGATGGAGAGTGATAGAGGAGAGTGATAGACATTATACTCTTCCAAGTGGTTAGCATAATGCCCTGCACACAGTAAGCACTCATTAAATAACATTGATTGAGAAAGAAAGGGAGAGATAGAGGGGAAGGGAGAGGGAGATGGGGAGAGAAAGGAAGAAGAAGAGTGAGAGAGAATTACAGAGCATTAGAAAGGGAGAAGGAGAAGCAGAGGGAGAGAATAAAGAGCAAGGAGAGAAATAGATAAGAAAATAGAGAGGGAGGGAGATGGAGAAATACGGAGAGGGAGAGAGATAGAAAGAAAGGATAGCTATAGAAAATGAGTTGGAGAAAATATAGAGGAATAGGTAGAGTGACAGAAGAGCTGTAGAAAATGAGATGGAGAAGATACAGAGGGAGCGGAAGTGAGATAGAACGCAAGGAGAGCCACAGAGAATAACCTGGGGAAGATAGAGGGAGAGAGATGGAGAGAAAGAATGAGAGATGGAGAGAGATTGAGAGGTAAAGAAAGAGAGCTAAAGAGGGAAAGGGAGAGATGGGGAGATGGAGATAGAGAGCAAGACAGAGAAAGAAAGGGAGAGAGCTAGAGAGGAGGGGACATAGTATCTCACGTGGCGCCTGCCTTCCCAGATTGTCCCAGACGAATGGGGTGGTCCCACACCTGGAATGGCCAAACCAATTTCTTCCTTTAACCAGTGGCCCCAGGGGTCAGGGGAGCTTACATCCATGTCGTCGCAGAAGGTGGAGTATGCCCCATACTGGAGACGGCACTGGTGGCTGACGTCGTACAGGACCCCGGGAGGGACCGAGGGGAAGTCAATCACGTTTTTGGCAGGGGGGTCATCGAGGCACAGGCCCCAGCCTCGGCTGTGGGGGCAAACAAGATGGTCAGTGTTGGGCAGGAAGGGAGGAGACATGTCTTGAGAGGAGGCTGGGGGGAGAAGAAAGGAGGAGGGGGGAGGAGGAGAAAGGAGGAGGGGGGAGGAGGAGAGAGGAGGAAGGAGGATGAGGAGAAAGGAGGAAGAAGGAGGAGAGAGAAGGAAGAAGGAGGAGGAGAGAAGAGTAGGAAGAGGGAGGAGGAGAGGAGAAGGAGGAGGTGAGAGAAGGGAGGAGGAAGAGGGTGGAGAGGGGGAGGAGGTGGAAGGAAGAGGATGCTGCAGAAGAGGAGGTGGTGGAAGAGGAGATGGAGGAGGAAGAAGGGAAAGGGAAGAGGAGAAGGAAGAGAAGATGGTGAAGGAAGAAGGAGGAGGAGAAGAGAAGATGGTGAAGGGGGAAGAGGAGGAGGAAAGAAGGAAGAGAAGGAGGAGGAGGAAGAGAAGGAAGAGGCTGGCCAATTTGGGCCAATCAAGTTCCGGGGCAGGGAAACCTTTAGTCACTTCTCTGGGCCAGGTCCAACCCACCAATATCTTTCTCTTCCTGAAGCTGAGCTTCTACCTCTCTGATTCAGGAGTCGGATGGGCAGTTACAGCACCTCACCTTGTAGAATGACAGCCACACGGAGCAGCTTGGAGGGTTCTGGGAATTTTTAGGGCTCTCAGTGTCATCCTGCCTAGCAGGGACCTGACCAAAGGAACCCGGCTTCTCTTTCCACCCAACATTAGCCAATCAAAACCTTAATCCTTAATTGTCTGGAGCTCTCCTTTTCACTCTCTTTCTCTCACATTCTCTTTCTCCATCCTCCCACTCTTGATGAGTTTGGCGCATTGGACCCTTTTTAATAGCTGGCAGATGGGATGCAGACAGCCGTATTGTGAGCGTTTCTGGCTGCAGGAGTTAGGGACGGGGATGAAACGGAGATTTAATCAATTGGCCCCAAACTGTGCTCTCGATGGGATGGAACTGGGGCTTGGGACGAAGCCCATCAGAGCCTCTGAGGCCATGTGGCTTCCGTGAAGCTGCAGCAAATAGAACTGGAGGAGGATTGATTTAAGGGCTTTAGAAGAGCACGGCAGGAGAGACCAGAGAAAAGAAATGTTTTAAGCTAATGTTGACTCATCTCCAAAAGAAATCTTCACGGATCAATAAATCAGTAATATTTATTGAATGCCTACTGTGTCCAGACACAGTACTAAGCAATTTGGAGAGTACTTCAATTGTGAGCTCTGTGTGGGACAAGTACCGTCTGACCCGATTATCTTGTATCTTCCCCAGTGCTTATTAGAACAGTTCTTGACACATAGTAAGTGCATAACAAATTCCATCATTATCATTATTATTACTATCATCACTGTACAGTATTATAGAGTTGGTAGACAAGTTCCTTGACCCCTAAAGAATTTACAGTATAGGTGGGAAGACAGGCATCAAAATGAGCTAATTATGGGTATGTTCATAAGTGCTGATGGTGGGGTGAACATCAAATTATCAAAGGGTACAACCCCAAGGGCACAGGCAACGCAAAACGGGGAGAGAGTACAGGAATAGAGGACTTAATCGGGCAAGGCCTCTCAGAAGAGATGTGAGGCTTGGAAGGTGGGCAGAGTGGTGGTCTGTCATATATGGAGGGGGAGGGCGTTCCAGGCCAGAGGAAGGACATTCCAGGTCAAGGGATCGGGGGTGAGACAGACGAGGTCGAGGTATGGTGATTAGGTTGGCGTTAGAGGAACAAAATGTGAGGACTAGGCTGTAATAAGAAGGTATGATAATAATAATAATAATAATTATGGTATTTGTTAAGTGCTTACTATGCTCCAGGCACTGTGCTAAGCACTGGGGTGGATACGAGCAGATTGGGTTGGATAGAGTCCCTGTCCATGTGGGGCTCACAGTCTCAATTCCCATTTTACAGTTGAGGTAACCGAGGCCCAGAGAAGTGAAGCGAATTGCCCAAAGTCACACAGCAGACAAGTGCCAGAGCCGAGATTAGAATCCATGACCCAACTGAGCGTTTTAAAGGAGATAGTAAGGAATTTCTGTTTGATGGGAAGGTGAATGGGCAACCAATGGAGTTCTTGAGGAGTGAGGAATGCTTTTATCACCATGGCTACTGAAGTGGAAATGGGAAGCAGGGCAAATCCCACACCCTTAGACTGGGAGTCCCTTTTGGGACAGGGACTGTGTCCATTGTGATTATCCTGTACCCATCCCAGGCCTTAGCTCAGTGCTTGGCACCCAGTTTGCACTGAACAAATATCACAATACGATGATGATGATGATCCAGAGTGCTTTCAAAATACTGAGCTAATAACAATTATGTCAATATTAAGCATTTACTATGTGCTAGACTCTGAAGTAGATACAGAGTTTTGTCCCTGGACCCAATCTCTGGCCCACATCAGGCTACTTTATCCCCAATTTACAGATGAGGATAAGGATGCCCAGAGAGATAAAATGATTTGCCTAAGGTCACAGCAGTCAAGTGGCAGAGCAAGGACTAGAACTCAGGTCTCCTGACTCCCAGTCCCAAGCTCTTTCCAGTAGGGGACACTGCCTCCCATCTCACACACCTCTTGATGCACTTGGGGTTTCCAATCCGAAGCCCTCATAGTTTAACTCTCACTCGCTCTCGAGGAGTCATTTCAGCTCGAAAACGGTAGCTTTGTTCTCAAAGGACCCAGTGTTGTGGGAGAATTGGTATGGTAACCTTTGATCTGATGGAAACGAATGGGTTCGGGGGTACGTGGTTCAAAAATATCACAGTGACTGACATTTTGGGTTACAAATCCCTATATTATTGGTATCTCCGCCCACAGCAGAATGCTTTCCACCCTGACCACTCACTGGTATTTTACTGAATTAAATCCATGTGAAATTGCCAAAAACACACAGAAACACTAATTATAGTACCGTCCGGTCCGGTAAGGCCAAGGTAGAGGCTGGGGAGTGTAGTGGCCTCAGGCCACACACCTGCAACCACATTTGAATCAGAGAAGCAGTGTCGCTTAGTGGAAAGGGCCTCAGTTACCTCAACTGTAAAATGGGAATTGAGACTGTGAGCCCCACATGGACAGGGACTCTATCCAACCCAATCTGCTCGTATCCACCCCAAGAGAATTTGGTGTAGGAAGAAATAATAATAATAATAATATTTGTTAAGCATTTACTACATGGCAAGCAGTATTCTAAGCGCTTGGGTAGATACAGTGTAATCAGATTGTCCCAAGTGGGGCTCATAGTCTTAATCCTCATTTTACAGGTGAAGTAACTGAGGCACAGAGAAGTTAAGTGACTTGCCCAAAGTCACACAGCTGATAAGTGGAGGACCTGGGATTAGAACCCACGACCTGCCTCTCAAACCTTGGTTCCTTCCCTCGGCAGACTCTTTGGCACCTTGATCGAACAAGGCAAAAAGCTCAAGAGAGAGCTCCCTTCTGACAGAACTTCAGCATTTCTTTTCTCTTTGACTCAGCTCTTCCTCAGGAATCAACAACCTCATTTCTAAAAGCCGTAAGAAGATCCCATCTCAGGGATTGGGGGGCCAAGAAGGCTAGCCTAGAATCAAGTAATAATATATTTTTATTGTGGTTTTTATTAAGTGCTTACTATGTGCCACGCACTGTACTAAGCGCTGGGGTAGATACAAGCTAAATGCAAGCTAATCAGGTTGGACCCAGTCCCTGTCCTGCATAGGGCTCACAGTCTTAAACCCCATTTTGCAGGTGAGGTAACTGAGGCACAGACTGGCCCGAAGTCACACAGCAGACAAGTAGTGGAACCGGGATTGGAACTCAGGTCCTTCTGACCCCCATGCCCGCGCTCTATCCACTAGGCCGTACTGTTCCTGTAAGCACTTATTGAGTGCCTAGAGTAAGATGAGCACTGTACTAAATGCTTGGGAGAGTCCAGTAGAGTTAGTAGTCATAAACTCTGCCCTCAAGGACCTTATAATCTATTGTGTGAAGAACACAGTACCAAGTACTTGGGAAAGTACAGCAGAGTTAGTAGAAGTGAGAAGCAGAGTGGCCTAGTGGAAAGAGCATGGGCCTGGGAGTCAGAGGACCTGGGTTCTAATCCCAGTTCTACCAAATGCTTGCTGTGTGACCTTGGGCAAGTCACTTAACTTCTCTGGGCCTCAGTTCCCTAATCTGTAAAATGGGGATTAAGACTGAGAGGCCTATGTGGGACAGGACTGTGTCCAACCTGATGATCTCGTATCTATCCCAGTGCTTAGAACAGTGCCTGGCACACAGTAAGCACTTAACAAATATCATTATTATTATTATTAATACCAGCCAGGGGGGCTTTTGTTTGTTCCATCTGCCTGTGGGCCCAAAGGCTGACCCGACCAGTGGTCATAAGTCATCCTGTGCCCCACAAGCCAAGTTCATCCGAGCCGAGGGGTAAAACTCCAACTCACTACTCTCATCCCGACGCGTCACTCTCCCCAACTTCAAAGACTTCTTGAAGGCACATCTCCTCCAAGAGGCCTTCCCCAACTAAGCCCTCATTTCCTCTTCTCCCGCTCCCCTCTGCATCACCCTCGCACTTGGATTTGCACCTTTCATTCACCCCTCCCTCAGTCCCACAGCACTTACGCACTTATCCATAATTCATTTATTTATACTCATGTCTGTCATGTCCCCCTCTGAACTGTAAGCTCACAGTGGGCTGGGAAAGTGCCAAGCAACTCTGTTACACCGTACTATCCCAAGAGCTTAGTAAAGTGCTCTGCACACAGTAAGCTCTCAGTGAGTACTGCTCAGTGACTGATTGACTCTCCTTGACTTGTGGCCTTCTGAGGGCCTCGTCTCGGCTCGAATCGTTCTGGCTAAATCAATCGATTAATCTGTCAATCGATCAATGTATTTATTGAGCACTTACTATGTTGCAGAGCCCTGTACTAAGCATTTGGGATAGCAACGTACAACAGAATTGGCAAACAAGTCACTCTTCACTTGCACCAAAATGATGCAGGCTTTGGCTTGCCCTCGCCTCTTAGCTTTGGTCAACCTGTCTCACACTAGGTGAGGCAAAGTGTGTATGTGTGTGAACACCTGTGTGTGTTGGGGCGGGGTGGGGGGAGTCAGGACCCCCAAACCCCAGATTTACATTCTTGACATTAGGAACATATCAGTCCTTGGTTGTTTCTCTGCATTCTGCTTTGTAAAGAACTGCTATCCACTGCCTCACTTTAGTTTCACTCTTGCATTGACCAGCTCTCCTTTTTGCAAATGATTCTGATAACTGAGTCTCCCCCAAAATGCACTTGACTTTATTTATGCAACCATTTCCTAAGAGAGGAAGGCAGTAGAGTTTTTTGGCCCGAAATACCCAAATAAAGGAGATCATGCTGTAATTTTAGCCTCGATCAGTTGGATAATCTACCCAGTCAGCAGCTTCTGTTAGGCAATTTGATTTTCCCAAGATCAAAGGATGTGATCTTTTCTCAAACAAAACCACCACCCTCAGTAACAACCATAAACCAAGAACAAATCCAGACTGGCAGGGGAAGGAGGTTTACTTTGGTTTACCTCTATCAAAGCCAAGGCAGCCATTTGCAAATGGACCAAGGGCATCTGCCTCCAAAGTCCATCAGGAATAAATGGAAGGTCAATTTTGGCAAAGTGGTGCTGTTTTGTACCTTGGTCAACCCACCGGGAACCTTCAGGCAAATCTTCCCCTAAGGTCTGGAGGCCTGGAGCCAGCCATCTTATGGCTTGAAGCTGGTTGTTTCTTTCCGTGCATTAACTTCCAGCTTTGATTTTAGCCCAGCCACGCTGCTTTTAATAATAATTACGGTATTTATTATGGTATTTGTTAAGCCCTTACTGCGTGCCAGGGTATTTGTTAAGCACTTACTATATGCCAGGCACTGTACTAAGCATTGGGGTGGATACAAGCAAATCAGGTTGGACGTAGTCCCTGCCCCCCTGGGGCTCACAGTCTCCATCCCCATTTTACAGATGAGGTAACTGAGGTCCAGAGAGGTGAAGTGATTTGCTCAAGGTCACACAGCAGATAAAGTAGCAGAGCCGGGATTAAAATACACGACCTTCTGACTCCCAGGCCTGTGCTCTATCCACTATGCCATGCTCCTTGTAGATTTAGTTGCAGCATTTAGATTAAGCCCATGAGAGAAGTTTCTGACTGCTGCACATTCTGAGGTGCAGAAATAGTGGTAGACAGACTCAACCAGTCAATCAATCAATCAATCGTATTTATTGAGCACTTACTGTGGGCAGAGCACTGTACTAAGCGCTCGGGAGATTACAATAAGAACAAGGGGGCTAGGAGCCAATGGCTTGTAGGTGAGGAAGTGCTTACTTATGGACTGTTGCCTTGGCTGAGGGGCAGAGAGAGAAGCACGTCAACTATCCAGACACATCTGCCGCTGGTTAGCCCAGTCTGGTTGTGTTCCTGAGGGCCCGCCCTACCCTTCTGACATCTGAATCAAGATGTTCCCTGATCTGGGGCCCAGGGTGTGAGGAGAGAGGTTGTGAGCTGGCCTGTCTCTCAAGGTTGCCAAAACAGTCCCGAGCTCGCTGAAGCGGAAAGCTGGGGTCTAAAGCAGCGGCAGGGAATCTTTCAGGCCTTCCCACTGGTTATGGGATTCCTGAGCTCTACAAAACTGTTTAGTTCGTGTTTTCCCACTCCTCAAGAATCTCCACTGGTTGCCCATTCACCTCCACAACAAGCAGAAACTCCTTACCATTGGTTTTAAAGCACGCGATCACCTCGCCCCTTCCTACCTTACCTCCCTGATTTCCTACTACGACCCAGCCTGCACACTTCGTTCCTCTAATACCAACCTATTCACTGTACCTCAATTTCATCTATCTCTCCGTTGATCTCTCGCTCACAACCTGTCTCTGGCCTGGAAGTCCCTCCCTCTTCATATCTGACAGACGATCGCTCTCCCCACCTTCAAAGCTTTATTAGAAACACATCTCAACAGGCCTTTCCCAACTAAGCCCTCTTTTCCTCCTCTCTCACTCCCTTCTTTGCTGCCCTTACATTTAGATTTGCACCCTTTATTCACGTCTCCCCCAGCCCCGGAGTACTTACGTACAGATCCGTAATTCATTTATGTGGGCAGGGAATATGTCTACCAGCACTGTTATATAGTACTCTCCCAAGTGCTTAGTACAGTGCTCTGCACACATAAGTACTCAAAAAACATGATTAATTGATTGATTCCATTTCCTTGCAGGTGGGATTCAGACTCCCATTCAGGGATAAAAAATTTTCATTTTGCAAGTCAGGGGTGAAAATGAGGTGGGGATTATAGCGGAAAGGGGAGGCGGAAGGGGATGTGCTTCAAAGAGCTAAGAGGCTGCCATTTTGGACTTTCTCAGCCCTGACAGAAGATTCTCAGGCCACGTGACTGGTCTGGAATGAGCAAACCCGGGAATCCAACTCAGAGAGCTGTGGGAGAGAGGTCCATTGCCTCCCACTGCTCTCTGTGGAGCTGGTCCCTGAGCCCCCCCAAACTTGTCACGGGGATTTTGCCTTCCCTCCTCCATTGGTGAAACTGCAGGCAGGCTGAGAGTGCAGAAGAGCGGAGCACAGAGCTCAGGGCAGTGTTCAAGACGGCGGAGAGACCTAGGGCAAGACCCAGGGCAGTGTACACTACCAGTCCAGCACTTGGGGAGCCCAGTGGGAACAAGGTGAAGGTAGTATCTTCCAGGGGATGAAAGAAGGACAGCATAGAAAGAGAAAAAGGAAGCCTTCCTGGCCGGTGGAGTTCTTCCCGCCCCCACCGCATTCCTTGCTGGCTCTTACAACAATGGTAATAGTAACCATAATAAGTGTGATATTTGTTAAGTGCTTACTATGTGCCATCCACTGTACTGAGTGCTGGGGAAGATATAAGAATCGGGTTGGACACGGTCCCTGTCTCACCTGAGCCTCACAGTCTAAGTAGGCGGAAGATGGGCCTTGAATCCCCATTTTACAGATGAAGAAACTGAGGCACGGAGAAGATACGTGACCTGCCCCAGTATACCCAGCAGACAAGTGACAGATCCGGGATTAGAACCCAGGCCCCCCGCCTCCCGGGCCCGTGCTCTTCCCACTGGGACACGCCGCTGCCCTCGTGGGACGGGAAGGAGAAGGGGCCATCTGGCTTAGAAGGAAGCGGGAGGGGCGGACTTACTCGAGGAACCTTGTGACGTATTCGCGGCTGCAGCGGGACCAGGTGAGTGGAGAGGTGTCATACAGGAGCTGTGGAGACATGATGAAAGGTCTTTTCCCAACTGGTTCACAGTCATTGCCGCTTCCGTCATGCTGAATGCCAAAACTGTGTAAGAGCACAGGCCCACGAAGGGAGAGGTGAGCTGGGGGCGGCAGGCAGGCTGGCCCTTCATTTCTCAGCATTTTCACACCAACGCTTATCGGCGACAGTTGTCGGCCCCCCGAGGATCAGGTGAGCCCCGCCGAGCAAGCTGGGCAAGTGCCCGGGATGCCAGGGTCAAAGACCGGGGTGGTCTCGCGTGACCACCCCAGGCTGAGGGCCGGAGGGGCTGCCCCGCCCTCTCAGCCCCCCACCAACTCGGGAAAAGCGCCATCAGCATGGGGACCAGGCCCCCCGATTCCCCGGAGCTAGTCCACCCCTTAAAATGGCTGAAGTGGGGGTGGCGGCCTTTTGTTGACGCAGAGATTGCTCCGCTTTGGCTCTGAATGTGGCCGGAGGTGTTTAGTCCCGTGGTGCGTCCCGTGGGTGCCA
The DNA here is from genome assembly GCF_004115215.2 of Ornithorhynchus anatinus. Taxonomy (NCBI): domain Eukaryota; kingdom Metazoa; phylum Chordata; class Mammalia; order Monotremata; family Ornithorhynchidae; genus Ornithorhynchus; species Ornithorhynchus anatinus. The sequence continues at coordinate 10,128,614 of NC_041732.1, read as the reverse complement.
AGCCTCGTTCCCAGATCCCACGGCTCTCAGAGACTAAACCAAAGCGGTGTCACTGCCCGGTCTGAGAGAGGTCAAAGCTAAGGAGAACTGAGGAGGAGGGCGACCCTGCAGTGGGGGCGGTTTATGTTAGACGGAAGGAAGAGCTTTCCGGCATGGAGGGTGGTCCGACGGAAAATGGGTGCCTGACTGGCCAGGGTGATCTGATGTGCTTCTGGCTAGAGGCGGTGGGGGTGAGGGGAAAAGGGGGCGAAGAACTTTGCAGGGCCCCTCCAGCCTCAGGACTTCACAATTCAGAGGTATAATCTGGGAGGATCTAGCCTCCGGCCTCTTGAAAGTTGTTTTTGTGGTATTTGTTACATGCTTAATATGTGTTAAACACTGTTCTTAGTGCTGGGGTACGTACGAGTTGATTAGGTCAGACACAGGCCCTGCCCTGCACGGGGCTCAGTTTAAATAAGAGGGAGAACAGGTATTTTATCTCCATTTCACAGATGAGGAAACTGAGGCACAGAGAAGTGAAATGATTTGCAGGTTCTAATTCCAGTTCTGCCCCTTGCCTGCCGTGTGACCTTGAGAAAGTCATTTAACTTCCCTGGGACTCAGTTTCCTCACCTGTAAAATGGGGATTCGATACCTGTTCTCCCTCCTACTTAAACTGTGAACCCAGTGTAAGAAAGGGACTGTGTCTGACCTATTTTAAGCCTACCCCAGTACTTAGTACAGTGCTTGGCAGATAATAAGTGCTCAACAAATGCCACGATTTATAATTTTTATGACTAAAGATAATCTACATCAACAACTGGACTTCTCAGGGGAGCTGGAATTTTCTTGCCTGATTTATCTGGGTTATCGGTGGCTGATATAATGCTAACAAAAAAGCCAGGTACTTTAGGCCAAAAATACACCTAGACCTGAATCATCAAAAAATATATAAAAAAAAAGAAACATATCCCTGAAGTATTTGGCTATTTCACATTAAAATGTGGACCCAAATTGTCCAGATAACTGCTAGTGTAGACAAAGTATGTCTCAAATAGTCCCAAATTCACAAGAAAATAACCTCAAATTCACAAGCGCATCTTCCAATTTCCTTTCACTGGACCTATTCAACCATTCGATTTTTTTTGTTTTGTTTTTTTGACAGCTAAGCCATTTCCGTGTCAGGAGAAAAAAGTTTTGGGGAAGCCCTCCCTGCTGCCTCCTGGCAGCTAATTAATTAATTACGGCATTTATTGAGCGCTGACTGAGCGCCAAGCACCGTGTTAAGCTCTAGTTGCCGGGGCCAAGTCTCTCCCTGGACTTCCCAAGGGGACGTTGCGCACAATTGATGAAAGGCGTTTGGCGGCCAGAACGTGAAATGGAAGTAGAAAACGTTGGCTCTGGCCTGGGTGTGAGACATTGCCTTAAGGAACTAAGAGAGAAAATGAGGAGAGCCTTGGCAGACAAGAGCCTGGCTCTGCTACTTAGTCAAAAACCAGGCCACAGACCAGGCCTCTCCTAACGGCAAACATTCATGTCCGGGTTGGATGAACAGATTGGTGATGTGGAAGTAGCCAGCGCACGTAAACCTCGCTCCCTCAGGCCACCCGGGTCTGCGGGGAAACCATTCAGCTTCTCCCCGGGGTCGGGCTCGATGCCTGATTCCCCAGCCCCCTTCCGGCTTTGCGGCTCCCTCCCACCCCCCCCAGCAGGAGCGGCGTGGAGGTTAGGGAGAGGTTAAGGAGACTCAGTACCTGTGGCCTAGTTCGTGGGCCACGGTGAAGGCCAGCGGGAGACCCGTGTCCTCATTGATATTGCAGCTTCTGTGGGGCTGGCACATCCCCGAGACGTGAGACAGGCCCAACGTCTCGCATGGCTTGTTCATCGCCGCGCAGATGTCTTTCCTGTGACATTGGGAGAAATGCGGCCGGTCAGTAGCTTAGATAAATACGCCCTTTTCCTCACTAGCTCTAAATGCGGCTGCTGCCCGGGGGTGCTGGGACGGATTCAGCCGGGTGCTTGATTCGGGTAGGGGGACAGGGGATCGGTAAAGCCCCTGTTATGGTGGACAGGGAGGTTAGCGGGAATAATTTTGATGCCCTTGGAGCTTCCTTCCAAGGACATTTGGGAAGAGAAAAATGGCTCTGCACACCAAACCCCAGGAAGCTTTCCCCTCCAGGAAGCCCTCCCCGTTTTCATCATCACATCCAAGTCGCATAAACCCAAAGGTCACCCTTAGCACTTTAGAGATTTTATTTCTCTCCTCTACACGATTGAATAAAAATAATATTTATAATACTGGGCAAGTCACTTAATTTCTCTGTGCATCAGTTACCTCATCTGGAAAATGGGGATCAAGAGCGTGAGCCTGTGTGGGACAGGGACTTTGTCCAATCTGATTTAACTTGCATTTACCCCAGAGCTTAATACAGTGCGTGGCACATAGTAGGCACTTAACAAATACCAAAAAATAATAATAATGATGATGATGATAATAATGGTATTCATTTAGTACCCACTGGGTTCAATGGACTATGCACTAAGTGCTTGAGAATGTACACCAGAAGCAAAAGACATAATCCCTGCCCTCAGGGAGCTTTCACTCCTCTGAGGGAGACAGACATAAAGAAATTTGCAAATAGTGGAAGCAGAATGAATAAAAGAATGTAGAATTGAATTGACATATTAACACAAGTGCTAAAGATGGGTAGTAAATGAATGCCTGCTTAGATAAGCAGCGTGGCTCAGTGGAAAGAGCCCGGGCTTGGGAGTCAGAGTTCATGGGTTCGAATCCCGGCTCTGCCACTTGTCAGCTGTGTGACCGTGGGCAAGTCACTTAACTTCTCTGTGCCTCGGTTACCTCATCTGTAAAATGGGGATTAACCGTGAGCCTCACGTGGGACAACCTGGTCACCCTGTATCTACCCCAGCGCTTAGAACAGTGCTCTGCACATAGTAAGCGCTTAACAAATGCCAACATTATCGTATGGTGTGTCATAAAATGGCCATTGTGGTTGACCTCATGGATTTGGGGTGCTTCCACTTTCAACCAGGGGAAAGAATGGGGAAAACAGAGCGCCTTAACGAATAAATACGGTACTCCTGAAAGGCCTCTACGCAGGTGTTTGTAGTTTTCTTTTCCCCCAGCTCCTCCTCGAAAATTCAGTAACACAGCTGTCTAAGAAGCCCAGTAAGGACAACAAAAGAGCCTAATTGGGTTTCTTCTCCAAACGGAAACTTGGCCGTACGTTTGAGGTATACATGCTATTCCGACTAGTGTCATCGAAAGGCATGGGGCCAGGTTGCTTAATCATTTTAACCAGCCCAGGAACTCAGCAATCTCCAAATATCCGCCCAGGCTGCGTTGTCTCATTCGCCCTGGAAAAGACATTTATTTTGGAAAACTGAAGTGAGGAAGGAGAAGGAGGAGGAGGCCAGTGGGGGTTCCGGCCCTCGGAGAGTTCCGGGGGAGCCCACAGCCCGAGCAACAGCCTCGTAACACGCTGCGTTTGGAGAAGAAATGGCAGGCCTTTTGTGGCAGGATAGGGTGCGGAACTTCGGGCTTCAGACGAGCCAGGAGCTGGGATGGTAGGAGGTGAGAGGTGTCGGGGGGAGGCCAAGAAGAGGCAGAGCTCCCGGCATAATGCATAAAGAACTCTCCGAACTGACCCAAGTGGGGATCCACAGAAGACCGGAATGAGCAGGGAGCAGAAGGTCAGAGGACCTGGGTTCTAATCCCAGTTCCTCCACCTGTCTGCTGTGTGATCTTGGGTGAGTCACTTAACTTCTCTGCGCCTCAGTTACCTCATCTGTAAAATGGGGAGTAAGACCGCGAGCCCAACATGGGACATGGACTGTTTCCAATCTGATTTCCCCAGTGCTTGATACAGTGGCTGGAGCGTAGTAAGTGCTTAATTTACTACTAAGCAGCGTGGCTCCGCGGAAAGAGCACGGGCTTGGGAGTCAGAGGTCATGGGTTCTAATCCTGACTCCACCACTTGTCAGCCGTATGTGACTTTGGGCAAGTCAGTTAACTTGTCTGTGCCTCAGTTGCCTCATCTGTAAAATGGGGAATAAGACTGTGTCCCACATGGGACAACCTGATTACCTTGTATCTCCCCTGGCACTTAGAGCAGTGCTCGGCACAGAGTAAGCGCTTAACCAATACCATCATTAGTATTAACGAATACTATTAAAAAAAAGACCAAAGGAGCAGTAACTACAGGTAATTAACAGGAGACCCATTTGCTACCGAGGCTTGTAAGAAAACAGAGAACTAGAGACTAAGCTAGAGAAGCAGCAAAGCTTAGAGGACAGAACACAGGCCTAAGATTCAGAAGGACCGTGGGGATTAAGACTGTAAGCCCAAAGTGGGATGTGGACTGTGTCCAACCTGATTCAAAGGAGGAAATCTGGGTGTGGAGCACGAAAACTAGGCCAATTGTGCAGTCAGAGGCATTCTGCCCCTGATTCCATGCATTCGGGAGACCTCCCTTAACTAAGCTCTCATTTCCTCTTTTCCCACTCCCTCCTGCGTCACCCTTGCTCTTGGATTTGTTCCCTTTTTCACCCCTCCACAGCACTGATGCACATATCCATAATTTATTTATATTACGTCTGTCTCCCTCTCTAGACCGTAGGCTCTTTGTGGGCAGGGAATGTTTTACCAACTCTGTTGTGTCGTACTCTCCCAAATGCTTATTACAGAGCTCTGCAGAGAGTGAGCGCTCAATAAATACAACTGACTGATTTGGGAATGGGCCAGAAAGCTTTTTCTTTTTGAGGAGGGCTTCAGTTGGGCCACCATTGCCTCAGGGGGAACTTTTTTTAACCCTCCAATATGCCCATCAGCTCCTGAAGAGCAGCAGGGTTTGCACCTTCTGTAGCTAGGGCATCCTTGATTCCGTTCCTCGGCATTTATCTGCCACCTGAGGCCTGAGACTACGCGTCAACTTCGAGAACCTCCAGGGATTGTCCATCCACCTCCGCATCAAACAGAAACTCCTTAGCACTGGCTTTATAGCACTCAATCTCCTTGCCCCCTCCTACCTGACCTCTCTGATTTCCTACTTCAACCCAGCCCGCACAATTTGCTCCTCTAAGCCAACCTACTCATTGTACTTGGATCAGGTCGATCTCACCACCAACCCCTCACACATTCTCCCTCTGGTCTGGAAGTCCTTCCCTCTTGATATCTGACAGACGATTACTCTTCCCACCTTCAAAAGCTTTTTGAAAGTACATCTCCAAGAGGCCTTCCCTGACTAAGCTATTATTTCCTCTTCTCCCACTCCCTTGCACTTGGATTTTCTCCCTTTCTTCACCCCTCCCTCAGGCCCATAGCACTGGTGTACATATCCACAATTTATTTATTAATTCATATTAATGTCTGCCTCTCTAGAGTATAAGCCCATTTTGGACAGGGATCATGTCTACTAACTCTGTGATATAGTTGCATTGTACTCTCCCAAGCGCTTAGTACAGTAAGGGCTCAATGAATATAATTGATTGATTGAGGGGATTGATAATAGAGCTAGTGGCTCACCCAGTGCCATCTAGACCTAAATTTGTTGTGGACAGGGACTGTGTCTGTTAATTGTTGTAGTGTACCCTCTCCAGCACTTAGTACAGTGCTCTGCACACAGTAAGTACTCAATAAATATGACTGACTGATGATTGAATGAGACTCACATTCTCTATTTCCTGATGGGTGGGCACAGGGAGCCTACGAAGGTTTTTTTTTTCATGTGCAGGGTCAATCTACGGCTGCAGAGAGGGCAGCCTGTAGCGTCATGGCCCGGCGGGCGGTTGCCTTGGTAACCACTGGGGTCCTCACCGCACACAATCACCAGCTGTGCCGGGTCAGTCTACCACACAAGATGCCCTCAGCGGCTCTCTGTTCAGCAACTTTCACCCATCATGGTAGAGCCCCAGAGGCATGACCCTAGAACCCAGTATCCAGAGCACAGTGGTGCCAGCAGAGGAATCCCTCTAGATAATAATTGGAGTATTTAAGTGCTTATTAGGTGCCAGGCTCTGTACTAAGCACTGGGGTAGATAAAAGGTAATCGGGTTGGTCACAGTCTCTGTCCCACATTGGGCTCACAGTCTTAATCCCCATTTTACAGATGAGGGAAATGTCCAAGTTAAGAGACTTGGCCAAGGTCATGAAGCAGACAAGTGGCAGAACTAGGATGAGAACCCATGCTCTATCCACTAGGCCATGCTGCTTCTAGAGTACAAGCTCACTGTGGGCAGGGATTGTGGCTACCAGCTTTGTTATATTGTACTCTCCCGAGCGCTTAGTACAGGATTCTGCACATACTAAGCACTCAATCAATACCGTTGATAGTTTGAAAAAAAACCCCATCAACCTGGTGGGCATAAGAGGAAGGAGGGAAAGGGAGGGGGAGAAGGAGATGTAGGGAGGAAGAAGAAAGAAGAGGGGGGAAGATAAGAAGAAGGGAGGAAAGAGGGGAGGGAAAAGGAGAGAAGGAAAAGGGGGAGGAAATGGCAGAGGTGGAAGAGAAAAAGAACGGAGCTCCTGCCCTAACTCCAACCAGCCGGATTACCTCGTGAGCAGGACGGCCACGTCGTGATGCTGAGGGTGAGCATCGCTCTTAGTGTTGATGTTTTTCTGCCATTTGCAAAAGCTTTTCAAGGTGTTGTCGGCATGGTGGCTGATCTTCAAGTCCACCTGGGGGAAAAAAGAAGCCCATTTTTACAACCTCGCAGGCAGGTTCAAGAAGGTTTCCCAGTTGCAAAGCCTTCGGCAGTTCTCCGAGGTAAATGAACTGGCTGAACTAAGGAGGGGGTGAAGGAGCATGGAACCAGAGCTGCGGTGCAAACACTCCATTTTCTTCTGGTTCTTTCTGGCCTGCAGCCCGATTTCTTCTCAGCCCTTGGCCTGTGAAGTGCATGTTTATTTGCATGGCCAGATTATTAGCTTAAGAGAAGCCACGTGACCTAGTGGAGAGTGCACAGGCCTGGTAACTAGAGAGACTAATCCCGGCTCCACCACTTGTCTGCTTTGTGACCTTGGGCCAGTTACTTAACTTCTCTGTGCCTCAATTACCTCATCTGTAAAATGGACATTAAGACCGTGAGCCTCAAGAGGGAAAGGGACTGTGTCCAACCTGATTAACAAATATGACAATTACTATTTTTATTCAGCAGCCTGTAATCCCGGCCCAGTCACCAATCATCCATTCGCTTCAGGCAGCGAGCTCTTTATTATTAATAATAATAATAATAATAATTAATTGAAGTACTTATTATGTGCCAAGCATTTTTCTAAGCACTGGCGTAGATACAAGTTAATCAAGTTAGACACAATACCTGTCCCACAAGGGGCTCACACTCATAATCCCCATTACAGTTGAGGTAATGGAGGCCCAGAGGAGAGAAGTGACTTGTCCAAGGTCACACTGCAGACATGTCAGTGGAATTAGAATCCAGGTCCTTCTGACTCCCAAGCCTGTGCTCTGTCCACTAAGCCACGACACTTCTCTTCCCGCTCTTCGATCCTTGAGCCAGGAAGGGAAGTGTGAGTTGGGATGCGCGCTCCGGAGAGGAGAGAGGCAGAGCCAGAGCGGCCCCCTTTGTTCTGGGTTCTGGCCGACCAGGCCGGTGCTCTCACAGCTCGGGCAGGGGAAGGGCGTCAGTGTTACCGGGGAGACTTTCATTCATTCATTCATTCATTCATTAGTATTTATTGAGCGCTTACTATGTGCAGAGCACTGTACTAAGCGCTTGGGATGAACAAGTCGGCAACAGATAGAGACAGTCCCTGCCGTTTGACGGGCTTACAGTCTAATCAAGACTTTCCACTTCTTGCTCACCTCATCATCTTCTAACAAGACCAGGCGCACGAGGGCAATGTTGATGGGGTTCCCGATGCTGGAGTCCTGGAATAGTCCAGCCACCTGCTCAGAGGAAGGAGAAAACAACAGCGGTCAGGAGGGAAGACACTCTGACTCACAATGTTCTTCAGGCAGAAGGGCAGATCCAAGTGGAGATGGCGGCCAAGATGCCTTCTGGCTCTGCCCAGATTTTTCCTGGTTCCCCCTCCTCCACCATCCTTTCTTCTGTTTCCTATCTCACTGGGTCTTTTCCAGAAGCTTACCCCCAGGCACAAAATTCCCACCAATATGAAGACATCAGGTGGACCAAAGCCTATCCAATAGACCTCCCCGACCAATTCCACGACCTCATCTCCTCTAAGCTTCCATGACGTTCTGAGATCCTGGGCCTGAGGGTCGTTACTGAGTTTCCTGACTGGCCTGTCTAACTTTAAATCTGAAATGATTCCAACTTGCCACAAAGCAGGACTCTCGCTTCCGTAAATCAATCCGTAATGTTTACTGACCGCTGCCTCTGTGCAGAGAACTGTTTGCAACACTTGGGAGAGTTAAATCAAGATATTAGACATGATCCCTGCCCTCAAGGAGCTTCCAATTTGGTGTGGGAGACTGATACTAAAATGAATGGCAGGAAGGAGGAAGCAGTAGAGAATATAAATTGGAATATAAGTGTTATAAGGGTGGGGGCAAGTACCCATGTTAGGTGACACAGAAGTGATGAAGTAGCAGCCGGCAGGAAAATTGGTAGGAAGATAAGAGATGAATCAGGGAAGGCTTCCTGGAGGAGATGAGATTTCAGAAGAATTTAGAAGATGGGGAGAGCAGAGGACTACCTGATGTAAAGCGGGACAGAGTTCCAGGCAGGAAGGAGGATTTCTTTTTTCACCATATGTACAACAGACCTATTTTGAATGGGGAATACACCCGCCGGTTTACCGAACCACAGGAAACCCCCAAAATGCCTAAAATGAGCCAAAGCAGGAAGGAATGTGGTGAGTCAGTCCAGCCATCCCTGCCCAGAACTTTGGGTCCCACTAAATATTCCGATGATGTTTTCTCTTGAACTTGGCAGTAAGAAGGAATTTCCTGAGAATAAGCACCCCTCTTCTATTTTGCATTCCTTAATCTCTCTCTCTGAGAAATAGCACTCCACCTGCCACTTCCATTTCTATATGGATATCTAGATATAGACATATAAATATTTAGCTACAGACATATATATGTGAGAGTGGCATGGCCTGGTGGATAGAGCGCGGGTCTGGGTCTCAGATGGACCAGGTTCCAATCCCAGCTCTGTTACTTTTCTGCTGTGTGACTTAGGGCACATCACTTCACTTCTCTGTGCCACAGTTACCTCATTTATAAAATGGGGATTAAGACTGTGAGCCCCATGTGGGATAGGGATCGGGTCCAACCTGATTAGCCTGTATCCACCCCAAGAGCTTAATACGGCGCCTGGCACATAGTAAGCACTTAACAAACACCATCAATATTATAGATAGATTTATATAGAGATAGATTGAGATAAATGCCATGTTTATATGTATTTATAGAAACAAATGTATATATTTATAAATATATTTATATATAAATATAAACTATATATATATGTACTTTCATATGTATATATGTACGTGCCAAACGGGCACGTGAGTTTTCCCTCAAGGGGCTGTGGGACAAAGACCGCCGCCCAAGCCCCAGAGCGGTTTTGTTTTGTGAATTTCAGCAGTGCTTACTATGTGCTAGGCGCTGTAGTAAGTGCTGGGCTGGATACTAGCAAATTAAGTTGGACAAGTGCCTGTCCCACATGGGACTCACAGTCTCAATCCCTATTTTACAATTGAGGCAACAAGCCAAGAGAAGTGAAGTGATTTGCCCAAGGTCACATAGCAGACAGCGCTTAGAACAGTGGTCAGTGCTTAGAACAGTGTTTGGCACATAGTAAGCACTTAACAAATACTATCCAAAAAAAAGTAGCAAAGGCAAGATTAGAATTCATGACCTTCTGATTCCCAGGCCTGTGCTCTATCCACTATGCCATGATGATGATGACGATTACAGTAACGATAATTATTATTATAGTAATAAGCCATTCTGAATTATGCTCAACATTGGCTTACCAAATGGATGACAGAACAGGGTGTCTCAGAGAGAGACTGTTCTGTGGCCACAGACTGCTCCTGTTCTCCCTTACTAGCCACCTTGCAGTGTGGGTTGCTGGGCCCAGGTGGACCCGACGATAGAATGTGGATGACTCAAAGCACACCCTTCGCACTACCGCAAAAAATGACGCAGTTGTGGGTGTCTTTAAGACAGTAAGGTCTAGTTTTCCCTCTTAACCATTGGAGAAGCAGTGTGGCCTAGAGGAAAGAACCTGGACCTGGGAGTCAGAGGTCCTCGATTCTAATCCCGGCTCCACCATTCCCCTGCCATGTGACTTTGGGCAAGTCATTTCACTTCTCTGGGCCTCAGTTCCCTCATCTGTAAAATGGAGAAAAACATCTGTTCTCCCGCTTAGACTGTGAGCCCGTTGTGGGACAGGGACAGTGTCTGACCTGACTATCTTGTATCTATTTTAGTACTTTGTACAGTACTATATTACTATATGTACATATAGTATATATGTAATATATACTACATGTACATCCATATAGTCAGAGTTTAAGTGCCACAGATAGCATTATTATTCCTAGTGCTTTGCACACAGAATGCACTTAAATAATAAATATTAGTTTTGCAAAGAAGGATGTCAAAGACCTTTTAAGCTAGTTTTGGGCAGGGTATAATAATAATGTTGGTATTTGTTAAGCGCTTACTATGTACAGAGCACTGTTTTAAGCACTGGGGTAGATACAGGGTAATCAGATTGTCCCACGTGAGGCTCACAGTCTTAATCCCCATTTTACAGATGAGGTAACTGAGGCACAGAGAAGTGAAGTGACTTGCCCACAGTCACACAGCTGACAAGTGGCAGATCCGGAATTCGAACCCCTGACCTCTGACTCCCAAGCCTGTGCTCTTTCCACTGAGCCATGCTGGGAATGTGTCTATTATTGTTATATTGTACTCTCCCAAGCACTTAATACAGTGCTCTGCCCACAGTGAGTGCTCAATAGATACAACTGACTGACTGACTCCAGAAGGAACTCAGAATTTCTCTTCATTATCATTATCAGTGGTATTTACTGAGTGCTTACTATGTGCAGAGCATTGTACTAAGTGCCTGGGAGAGAACAATATGATCCAATTGGTAAACATGTTCCTTGCCCACAATGAACAAGGGTTTGGGAATCAGAAGGATCTGGGATCTAAACCCAGCCCTGCCGCTTGTCGTTCCATGACCTTGGGCAAATCATTTAACTTTTCTGTGCCTAAATTATCTCATCTGTAAAATGGGGATTAAGACTGTGAGCCCCACATAGGACATGGACTGAATCTACCGCGGTGCTTAGAACAGTACCTGGCACATAGTTAAGTGCTTAATAAGTACCATAAAAAGCTGGGGAGCGGGGGCGGATAGAGAAGGGGCAGAGAGGAAGAGGAAGAGGTAATGGAAAGACCTGAAAAGCTCCCCCCGCACATGAGTGTTGGAGAGAGAAGGGTTTGAGAGATTTATGGGTCACAGGGAAAAGCAAGGGGGAGCAGGGGAGGAGGGAGGTGAGTGCGAGATGGGAGAGAAGAAAGAGGAGAAACTTAAAAGTGTTGTCAGCCTCCACTGGGCAGGCCATTCAAGACTGATGCTGCTTCCCTGCATCTGGCTCAGACTGCAGACTCCAAACACACCAAAGCCTCCCAGGGTCCACTCTGTCTGTGGGCTGCAATAGCGGGGAGAGAGAGAGCCGAAGAACCGAGCCCCCGAGCTGTCTGGGAGACCCGGACCGCTAGGTGAGAAAGGCAGCAGCAGCAGCAGGAGGGCAAACAGATCCGTGGCCCTATGGTGGGACGAGGGGGTCGCGGGAGAAAGAAGCAGAGAAGCAGTGTGGCCTAGTGGGTAGAGCACAGGCCTGGGAGTCAGAAGGAACTGGGTTCTAATCCTGGCTCTGCTGATGGTCTGCTATTTGGCCCTGGGCAAGTCATTTCACTTCTCTGAGTCTCAGTCCCCTCATCTCGAAAATAGGGATGAAAATTGTGAGCCCCCGGTGGAACATGGACTGTGTCCAGCCTAGTTAGCTTTGTATCTTCTACCCCAGGGCTTAGTACAGTGCCTGGAACAGAGTAAGAGCTTAACGAATACCATTAAAAAAAAGCAGAGTCAGCCCAACCGGGATAGGAGGAATGGGAATCAGGCCAAACCTCAGGCTCCAACCTCCTCCCCAGATGGATCTTTTTCCCTGAGCTTTGGCAGAGGGACCCTGTTCCTCGAGATCAAAGGGGCTGAGCTTGCTGGGGGGGACTTCCAGCCCGAGAGTCTCGAAGAATCAGAAAACCAGTGGGAGGCTCCTGACTTTGGCAGCTCCACTTGGCCCAAACAACAGTTCCATTTGAAATAGAGAGATCTGAGGGGAGCACTAGCCGTGAGGAGCAGGAGCGACAGCAGGAAACCTCACCAGAGGAGCACTAGCCATGAGGAGCAGGAGTAGATGAGTTACCAATCAGATTGATAGCAGACGGTGGGCTGACGTGGACAGAGCCACCTTCTCCTAACAGTAATAGCAACAACTGTGGTACTTTCATTCCATCGTATTAATTGAGCGCTTACTGTGTGCAGAACACTGTACTAAGCACTGTTAAGCACTTACCATGTACCAGACACTGTTCTAATTGCTGGGTAGATACAAGATAATCGAGTTAGACACAGTTCCTGTCCCACATAGGGCTCACAGTCTTCATCCCCATTTTACGGATGAGGGAACTGAGACACGGAGAAGTTAAGTAACTTGTCCAAGGTTACACAGCAGAGAAGTGGTGGAGCTGGGATTAGAACCCAGGTCCTTCTGACTCCCAGGCCTGTGCTCTATCCACTCGGCCACACTCCTCTTGGCAGGCGTCCACCATGATTGGAATGGGAGAGGACCCATTCAATCCGGAGGCCTGGTTGAGGCCCTTTTTGGTCCTTTTACAAAGATTCAAACAAGTTTTCTTGTGTTCCTGAAATGACAACTTTTGGTCCTTTTCCTCCATCGGGCCTGGGCTACCCCAGGAGGCATTCGGGCATTTGCCAGATGGCCAGTTGTACTTTTGAAATTCTTCCAGGGGAGAGGGGAGAGAGCAGTGGCAGCACTTCCATCCGGCCTCTTGTCTCCCCGCTTTATGCTATTGCCAATCCCCAGAGACCCACACCTCAGAAGCCCCACCCAATGGCCTCGACTTCTTGGGAATTTTCCCGGCATGCTGGCTGGAGCTAGGTCGAGGCAGGCTGACTTGTACCCTTCATGTTGGAGGATGAAAGCTCATTCTACTGTTGTCATTGTCAAACGACGCAGAGCAGGGAGATCCAAAAGCTCATTGGACATTTTGGTCTGAAAGTACCTTTCCTCCAGGAATTACACAGTTCTCTCCACACAGTAATTCGCTGGGCTTCTCTTCACAGAAGACCTCCCTGACACAGGTGAAAGGTAAACCTCATGACTGCAAAGTGGGGGAAAGAGGGACAGGGAGAGGGGCAAAGTGATTGCCAATATGGGACTGGGCAGTGTAATGGGGACAGTGTGTGTGTGTGTGTGTGTGTGTGTGTCTTTGAGGAAAGACTTGGGCGTGTGTCTGCTTGAAGAAAGGGTTAGGCACCTGTCTATTTGAAGAAAGAGGTAAGAGTTTTTTGAGGAAAGAGTTGAGCATGTGCGTGTTTGAGAAAAGAGTTGAGCGTGTATGAGGAAAGAATGGAGCGTGCTTTGTTTTTGAGAAAGAACTGTGCTTATGTGTTTGAGCAAAGAGTTGAGTATGTGTAAGGAAAAAATTGAGAGTGTTGTGTGTTTGAGGAAAGAGTTGTGTACACGTGTTTGAGGAAGGAGTCGAGTGTATGTGAGGAAAGAGTCAAGTGTGTGTGTGTGTGTGTGTTTGAGGAAAGGGTCAAGTGTGTGTGGGTGTGATTGAGGAAAGAGTCGAGTGTGTGTGGGTGAGTGGGGATGTAAGAGAGATAGAGAGATGCGGATTCTAACACCCATTCAGGGTGATGCTATCAAAAGACTATCAGAAGGCAGAGGGTAAGTCATCATCTATCCTCGGGAAGACCCCCTTGCAAGCCTAGAGAAGGCAGCTCTGCAGAGGGAAGGACGTCACTTTGACCCAGCTCGGGGACAGTTGCCAGGGAGAGGACGGATGAGCCCAGGGATGAATGACCTTCCCAGCAGCCTCTGGCGTTCCCAGAGCAAAGGCCCCACCCACAGATGCCCTGCTCCTACCATGTTCATGACGGTCAGCACGTAGTTCTCTATGTGCTCGGGGCGGTGGTACTCGACCATCTTCTGGTCTGCCACCACCAAGGTTTCCACCCACTTTTCCTTGCTGATGGAGCGCTGCCTGATGCGTCGCTTCCTCTGCTGCTTCTGTTCCCACCGCTCTCTCCGCTTTTCCGACTTCTCCAGGTTTTCTTGAGATTCTGTAGAATTCAGAAGGGAAAAGCTTTGGTTCACCAGGACGGGAGCCTTTGGGCAATGGGGAGTAGGCAGAGGATATCTCTTCCTGCCCAGATTTCAGAGTACGGTCATTTTTTTCTTATGGTATTTGTTAAGCATTTACATGTGCCAGGCACTGTTCTATATGCTAGGGTAGCTCCGAGTTAACCAAGTTGGACACAGTCCATGTCCCACACAGGTTCACAGTCTTATCCCCATTTTACAGAAAAGGCAACCGAAGCACAGAGAAATGAAGTGACATGCCCAAGGTCCACAGCAGGCAATGCATAGAGTTGTTGACCTGGGTCCTAACCAAGGCTCTGCCATTTGTCTGCTGCGTGACCGTGGGCAAGTCACTTAATTTTGCTGTGCCTCGGCTACTTCATGTGAAAAATGGAGATTAAGATTGTTAGCCCCAGGTACCACAGGGACTGTGTCCAACCCGATTTGCTCGTTTCTACCCCTACGCTTAGTACAGTGCCTGGCACCTAGTGAGTGCTAACATATTCCATAATTATTATTATTTATAATTAATTAATAACTATCATTGCAAGTGGCAGAACCAGGATTAGAACCCAGGTGCTTTAACCACTAGGTCACGTTGCTTCTCCATTTCTGATGTAACCCAGGGGTTGGGTATTGAAGAACTTCAAACTGTGGGAAAATGGCAGGTGGTATGGTAACCGGGGACTGAATGGGAATGAAGGGGGGGTTCAACGAGGAAAGGGGGAGATGGCCCAAAGACACTACCGTGGCTGATTTTTCAAGACAAATTCCTATAATATTGAATCCACCTGTGGGAGAAAGCTTCACACCCTCATTGTGTTAAGGGTTTTCAAGTTACATAAACACACAGCAACACAAAGGACGGATGGTACCCAACAGTAAGGGAGATTCAGAGGATGCTGGGAAGTGTGGAAGCAGCCCAGGTTGACTGATGCCACATGCGGTCGGAACGGTGGCCATTCATCCGGTCCTAGACCAGTCAGATTTTCAGTTGGTCTGCCCCTGTTCAGGATGGACGTGCCACAGGGCACCTTTACGTCCGAAGTTTTTAGTTTCAGCGCCCAGTCTCTCTGCACCCCAGCTCCTGCCGCTGAGTGCTGTGGTTTGAAAGTGACTCCCGTGTCCACAGGGAGCTTGACGGGGAACATCACAACTACGAAGCGATGGAGAGGATCGGGTGTCCCCCCAGTAACGCACTCTAGGATCGTGCAGACTTCTGAACACTGTTCTCTAGAATGTTATTTTTTTTAATGGTATTTGTTATGCCCTCAGTACTAGGCACCGCTCTAAACTCTGGGCAGATACGAGGTAATCAGGTTGGAGTGAGAGAAGAGGAAAGAAGGGGCTTCATCTGGGAAGGCCTCATGGTGGAGATGTGCTTTCAATAAGTCTCTGAAGGGGGGAGAGTAATTGTCTGTTGGATTTGAGGATATGTGTTTACTGTTGTATTGTACTCTCCCAAGTGCTTAGAACATGCTCTGCACAAAGTAAGCGCTCAATAAATATGATCAGATGAATGAATGAAAGACTAAACTAAAGGAGGGCCCTCCTTAAGAAATTGAGTCATCTGTCCCCATCTGGTCATTTGGGATTTAGCCATGAGCCTCAGGCATTTACTGGCTTCTTTCAGGAAGCTGACAGATGGGCTACTATCTGGCCTGAAGGCAGGGCCTTTGTGGAATTAAAGGAGCTAAATGCATCGGGTGTTACTGATAACCCACACTGACTTGTGTACAAGAGACTGAGCTACTCTTGAGCAATCTGAAACTTTTACCCTTTTGCTGTAAAACAAACTAAAGCTCCAGATACCATCTGGGAAGCCTCTGCCCAGAAGATAAATAGCAGTTGAGCCAAGCGGATAAGCACTTCCCCCTGCCCTCCTGCCTCTGAGGGTCTCCACTCCCAGCATGCTCCACACGCAGTGGGCCAGGGATAAAAGCTACTCCCGCACGCTCAAGAAATCAATCATATTTATTGAGCCCTTACTATGCGCAGAGGATTTGGGACAGTACAGAAGAACAGAGTGGTAGACAGGTTCCCTGCCCACAAAGAACTGACAGTCTGGAGTCGGGGGACAGACATTAAATAAAGAAATGTATTACGAATATATCTACCAGTGCCGTGGGGCTGAGGGAGGAGAAAATAAAGGGAGCAAATCCAAATATAAGGGGGATGTAAGAGGGGGTGGGAGAAAAGGAAATGAGGGGTTAGTCAGGGAAGGCATCTTAGAGGAGATGTGCCTTCAGTGAGGCTGCTCAGGGGGAAGGGGACACATGTAATTATTTAGACAATTGTGCTCCCAGACTCCTCTTTGGCTGCCAAGATTTTCAGCCTATTTTGTCTATTTGTCTTCTGATGTTTCATCATTCCTGAGGTGTCTATCTCCAATCCCTTCTCCCCACTTTAACTCTTAGCTTGCAAGCCCCCCAGGGGACAGGGACCATGTCTAATTCCCACCTGTGTATGCTCTCCCAGGGCTTAGTCCAGTAATAAAGACTATTACTACTATGTGTCATGTTCATTCATGCGATCGTATTTATTGGGCACTTACTGTGTGCAGAGCACTGTACTAAGCACTTGGGAGAGTATAATACAACAATAAACAGTCACATTCACTGCTCACAGTGTTCACTAGAGGCAGCAAGGTCTAGTGGAAAAAGCGAGGGTCTGGGAGTCCCAAGACCTGGATTCTAATCCCTCTCGGCCCCTGACCTGCTGTGTGACCTTGGGCAAGTCACTTAACCTTTCTGTCCCTCAGCTTCCTTATATGTTCTCCTTTCCTTTTAGTTTGTGAATCCTATGTAGGACAGGGACTATGTCTGATGATCTTTTCTTAACCCCGCGCTTAACACAGTGCTTCACACTTAGTAAGCTTTTAATAAATACCATCATTGAGTCGGGGGGGGGCGGGAGGGGAGAGGGAAGGGAAGCCAGAATGATGGAGAGTGCTCCTGTTCCTCGGAGCCCAGATGGGGCCAAAGAAACTGGAGCTCTTCCAGTTCAGACAAAGGGTGATTCCAGGAACAACTGTGGCTTTGCCGGCATTGGTTCCAGGAACGCCTATTTCACTAGTCTAACATCTTCGGGTTCCTAGAGGCGGTAATTGGAAGGGGCGGCTGTCAGAATCAAAAGCAGGTGGGCAGAGGGACAGACAGACAAAACAGACAATAGAGGAAAACAGCCTGGAGGTCGATTGAGGGATTCCCAAACTAGATCCAACTCGCAGAGGTAACTGGCTTAGGCTGGAAGCTTGGCACCCGCTAGGAAGCTATCAGATGGTCTATTTTTTTTTGCGGTTTTCCTGGCCTCTTTGGAGCCAAATGAAAAAGGCTGAGTGGAAATGAGGGCCAGAATTATAAGAGCTGGGAATTTCAGGAGTAAAAAACAAAAACAGCTCCTTATGGGCAGGGAATGTGTCAGTTCGTTGTTCTATTATATTCTCCCAAGTGCTTAGTACGGTGCTTTGCACACAGTGAGTGCTCAGTAAATATGATTGAATGAATGGAAAACGGGTAGGATTTGGTTCATTGTGAACAGCTCCTACACAAAATGTTCAGAAAATACACCTCCCCATTAATCCCCATTTTACAGATGAGGTAACTGAGGCAAAGAGAAGTTAAGTGACTTGCCCACAGTCACACAGCTGATAAGTGGCAGAGCTGGGATTTGAACCCATGACCTCTGACTCCGAAGCCCAGGCCCTTTCCATTGAGCCACGCTGTGGTATCTGTGAAGCGCTTGGCATGTGCTAAGTAGTGTACTAAGTGCTGGAGTAGTCACAAGGTAATCAGTCTGGCAGGGGCCTTGTCCTACATGCAGCTCCCAGACAAAGAAGGAGGGAGAACAGCGATTTAATCTCCATTTAACGGATGAGGAAATTAAGGCATAAAGAAGTGGAGTGACTTTTTTTTATAGTATTTGTTAAGCGCTTACTATGTTCTAGGTGCTGGGGTAGATACAAAGTAACCCAGGTTGGACACAGTCCATGTCCCACATGAGGCTCACACTCTGAATCCCCATTTTACGGATGAGGTTACTGAGGCTCAGAGAAGTTAAGTGACTTGTCCGAGGTCATGCAGCAGGCAAGTGGCAGAGCTGGGATTAGGGCTCAGGTCCCCTGACTCCCAGGCTCCTTAGACCAGGCTGCTTCAAAAAGAAATGGAAAGGTGATTACCTTTGACTCCACAAGTTCTCAGGACACCCGGAGGCTTGGTTTCTCTCCCTACACTGGAATTCGCTCTTGAGTCCTCCTGGTGTTCGGGTGCCTGTCGCTTATAGATCACGTGAGGGTGGGCCGTCCCAGCTTCGGGTTCCCTCACATCCAAAGGCTCGATGAAATAGTCTTCGTGCGACAGTCGAAACACACCTTTCTAGGGGTGAAGAGAGAGTAGGAATTATGTATCGAGGCCCCAGTGTCGAAATAGAAAATGAGTTCATGGCTTTTCAGAAAGAAAGCAGGGTAAGTAAAGTGGCCTGATGTCCTCTTTGAAGTGGGACAACTAAAGTGGCCTGATGTCCTCTTTGAAGTGGGACAGTCCTGAAATTTTCTTCTGCCCATGTTCAGTTTCTCAGAACACATTTTACCATTTTTCCCTGTCCTCTCCTCTCCTCCCACGCCCCCACCACCTCTATCCCCACCCACTTTCTGGTTTCAAGGTGTCCAGCAAGGGACTGATGTCTAGCAAATCAAAAGAGAGTAGTGTGGCCTGGAAGTCAGAAGACTTAGGTTCTAATCCCAGCTCTGCCATTTGCCTGCTGCGTGATCCTGGGCAAGTCATTTAACTTATCTGTGCCTCAAGTTCCCCGACTGTAAAATTGAGATTCAATACCTCTTCTCCCTCCTACTTAGACTGTGAGCCCTGTATGCGACAGGGACTGCGTCCAACCTGGTGAACTTGAATCTACCCCAGCTCTTAGTACAGTGCCTGGCATATAGTAAGCGCTTAAAAAATACCATTAAAAAAAAAAGGCCTGGGGTCCTCCCATCATTCTCCCTGCCACTGCTTGATGGTTGAAGCCCAGTGAGAAGGCTGGAACCCCAGTCCAGATTTCAGGGGAGAGCGGGAGGCCCTAGCGGTCGGCAACTACCAGCAAAGACTGTGTCATCTCCCTCCGAGGAGTTGAGCCAAGTCTACTCAATGCCTGTCGTTGCAATCAGTAAGCGCAAGGGTCCTCCCCACTCCAGAAGAAACACATTAGGTTCAGAGATTTGAGCGGACTTCTGAATGACATCATTACATTACGCTGCTTGGGCGCATCGGAAAGAGATGATGCCATATGGAATGCATCTACCCCCTAGAGTGTAAGCTCCTTGAGATCAAAGATAGCAATTAGAAAGCCTAAAGATGGCAAGACTGTGGTTCTTGAGGGCAAGGACTGTGCTTACTTTTTCTATTGTAGTCTCCCGAATGCCTAGTTCAGGGCTCTGCACAAGGAAAATGCTAAATAAATATCACTGATGGATTGATTACTCAAGCCCTCAACTATGCATTCATTCATTCATTCAATCATGTTTATTGTGTGTACAGCACTATACTAAGCACTTGGGTGAGTGCAATATACAATAAACAGACACATTCCCTGCCCACAGTGAGCTTACAGTCTGGAGGAGACAGCCATTAATATAAATACAGAAGTTACAGATAGGTACATAAGTGCTGTGGGGCTTGGAAGGGGAATTAATAAATCGGGCAAGTCAGGGAGATGTAGAAGAGGGTGGGAGAAGAAGAAAGGGGGGCTTAGAGAAGGCCTCTTGGAGGAGATTGCCTTCAATAAGACTTTGGATACACTGTGGCCTTGATCATCTGGATATCTCAGGACACTGTTTGGGGAAATGTTCGGAAAACTTTGGCCGAGCCGTGTTGGGGAGCGAGAATTGCTTTCCTTTCCCGAAAGGGCTCCTTAGTGTAAAAAAAAAAAATACATCAAAATTGTGTTTGCCCGAACTCCCTAGATAACTGCAAATCTCCCAGCTGGGCTCTGCCTACATAAGTTCGGTCCAGAGTGCCACATTCAAAATATCTGACTCAGCGCCCGGGGCCGGAAGGAAAGAAGGGGTTTTCAGATGGACTGAGAGTGGGCAGCGGCACCGTGTCAAAGGGCAGGGCTGGTCCCTTTGTTACGGAGCTGGACTCCCCCTCCCCCTTCCTCACGCCCCCTTTCCCGGTGCCGCCCTCGGGCTGGCTACGTGGGATCCTAATGGAGTCAGAAATCTGGTCCAGGAGAAGAAGAGGGGATTGTCTCCCTGGCGCCCAGCTCCATGAAACCCCCTCGTTCTCGGCTCTACTAATTATGCTCTGGGCGTACAATTTTCCTCCTTTGACATTCCGCCCGCCGATGGGTGGAGAATTAACCCTGGCTCCATCCAGCCCGGTGACTAGAATCTCCTTTTCTTCCCAGGGCATAGTTTCAGAAGCAGAATTCCCCCCTCCATCCTGCTTCACAAACCACTCAGTCCTGAGAGTTTTGGGATGCCCCCTCTGCCCTAGAGGGTCCTCGAGATCCGCAATCCAGGTGGACGCTGGACCTGGTTCCTTGGGATAGCGGTGGGGGAGAAGAGCCTGACATCATTTACTGCATTTTCAAATGGTCAGCAGGTTCTCTGGGCTTCCCCCTTAGCTCGGCTCCTCTTCCCCAGCTCAATCCCACATCTCTTCCTCGCCCCTCCCGCACAAATTCCCTTCGGCAACACAAAGGCCAAGTCTACACTGCCTCTTCAAAGTGAGTTAACCACACGCATGCCCCCAATCATCCGAAGTGGCTTAACATAATCTTGCGGCGGGGCGGCTTCAGTCATCTGGCTACCCTGAGGCCAAGAAAAATCCCTCCGCCCCCGCATTCCTTATGACATCATTTCTTTCCGATGCACCCAAACAGCAAAACATAATGATGTCATCCAGAAGACCGCTTAAATCTCCAAACCTGCCAGGTTTCTCCTCGGGGGTTGAGGGAAGGGAGGACCCTTGATTCCCCGACCTTGCTCTAGGACTGTTTTCCTCCTGGCTCCCTGTTCAGACAGGGTTCGGGCAGAGTCTGGGGGCTTTTCCATTTTTCATGCTGCCCCCCGACCGGCCCCTTCTCCGACGGTGCCCCCGCAGAGGCAGCTTCACCCACTCTCCCCCTGAAGTAGGCCCTATTTTCAGTGGGGAGCTTCCCCACTTTCTAACAAAGAACTAATTTGTATAGGCCAGCGAGGGCCTTTCGGGGGAGTTTTTGGAATGGGTGTCAGCAGAACCGTGGGTGCAGACATTTAACCACTTCGCTGAAGGAATATTTTCAATCAGTGGTATTTTTATTAAGTACTTATTGTGCGCAGAGCACTGTACTAAGCACTTGGGAGATTACAATACAACGGAAATTAGCACAGGATATGATTTCTTAAAAGAGTCAAGCTCTCACATACTCTTTTAAACTATAAATTCGAAGGGGACAGGGAATGTGTCTACCAATTCTGTTATACCCTCTCCCAAGTGCTTAGTACAGAGTTCTGCACACAGTAAGCGCTCAAGAAATATGACTCATTGATTGATGAAGGACCTCACCCAAACTATCACAGCAGATGAGCGGGTCTCCTGCTTTTAGAGACCTACAGAGATGGTGTGGGGAATCCCAATGCCCCAACCTTCCTTAGATCTAACCTCAATCCCTCTTGCTGCAGTTCAAACCACTATGCTCTTATCTGTCTTCAGCAGAGGCTGAGCTGGTCAGCATTTTGTTTCAGAGCCTTTTTCTAGGCTGGTTGGCAAATAATTCCTCTGCCTTCTATTCCCCACTTTAAGTAACCCGATTCCTCAGAGATTTTACTTTCCATCCCTGTTGTTGGTCCAGGGGAAAGAGTCCAGCTCTGGGAATTGGGAGAGCTGGGTTCTAGTTCTGCTTCTATCTCCTGGAATCAGGCCATCAGTGGTCAAGACAGATCAGCATCAGCATGGGGCACTACCACCAAGAAAGCAGTATTTCTTTCAAGCATAAGCTTTTTAAAGGTGTGAAATGGGGACTGGGACTGTGAGCCTCATGTGGGACATGGACTATGTTTATTTTTATATTGTACTCTCCCAAGTGCTCAGTTTAGAGCTGTATGATCGTAATTAATAATAATAATTATGGTATTTGTTAAGCTCTTACTATGTGCTAGGCACTATACTAAGTGCTGGGGTACATACAAGCAAATAGGGGTGGACACAGTCCCTGCCCTACATGGAGCTCACAGTCTTGCCCATTTTACAGATGAGGGAACAGAGGCATAGAGAAGTGAAGTGACGCTGCAGAAAAGGGTGGGGCCGGGATTAGAACGTATAACCTTAATAATAATAATAATGGTATTTGTTAAGTGCTTACTAAGTGCCAAACACTCTCCTAAGCACTGGAATAACCTTCTGACTCCCAGGCCCATGCTCTCTCCACTACAGGCCATGCAGTTCCACTATGCCTGATACTGGCACAGGGGACAGGATTATTCCTCTAAATCAGACCTGCTGGTTACTCCAGAGATCTGAGTAGTGAAAAGTGAGGACCATTTCAAGGAATCTGCCTACTTTTCCAGACTGCAACTCTTTCCACCTCTTCATTGTCAAGAGTTCAAGAAACAGAATGGGAGCAGGACAGGAAAATCTTCTAACTTGTCTTAAAGTTTGATCTGCGATTCACTGTATTTAACTCCCCTTGGAGGGACTGTAGAAGCCTCTGAGTTTGAATATGGAATTAACTCAGTTACAGAAAATCATGGTAAAAGGGATGAATTTCTTAAGCAGCCGGGAAAAATCATCTTTTTCTTCAGATCAAACAAAAAACTGCATTGTCTTTTATGTTTCCATTTCTCTCTTCTCCCATCAGATGATTTCTTGCATTTTCTTGCTAAGTGATTGAAAGGGATTTTCCCAGTATTAGTTTGTTTATTATTTCCATTCCCCTGAGGAGAGCTGGGTGGTTATTAATAGTTATTATTCCTCATAGAAGTCGCCTTTCCAGTCCCACCAAACGAGGGAGAAATCCAGCTGTGGAGAGAAGCTGAGCTTGAGGCCATTCTAAGGATAATAACTTACTTAGCCATCCCTAGAGTTATTTATTAAACCAGTCGCTCCAGGGCCAAAGTGAGTATTTCACTGGCGAGAATGAAATCATTCCTCTCCTAGGTCCCTGTTCACACAAGCCCTTCTTCCCCAGGAGGGCTGAAGGGCGGGCACTTTCAAACACCCACCTGTCACCAGCCCCCTATAGATCGCACCACTGGCTTCCCATCCCGAGGCGGTCCAGCCCCCCAAGCCCCTCAGGAGGGCCCAGGATTCCTGGTACTCTGAGCCCATACTGGGAGGGAGGATCGTTCCCTTTCCAAGAGAGAACTGAGATTAAGGAAGATGCCAACTTCCTAAAATGAAGCCCACTTAGATTGATCCCCTCTTGGCAGCAAGCTGGAACCAGCCGGGACTCGGTCTGCAGTAAGAAAAAGGTCCAGAATGGCCAGAATGGGTGGCACCAGGGGGAGGTGCCAAGCTTATGTGCCCCCATCATAAGAGAAGTAGATTGGCACAGTGGATAGAGCTCAGGTCTGGGAGTCAGAGGGTCATGGGTTCTAATCCCAGCTCTGCCACTTGTCTGCTGTATGACCTTGGGCAAAGCACTTCACTTCTCTTGGCCTCGGTTACCTCATCTGTCAAATGGGGATTGGGACTGTGAGCCCTATGTGGGACAAGGACTGTGTCCAACACAATTTGCTTGTATCCGCCCCAGCGCTTAGTACGGTGCCTGACGCATAGGAAGTGCTTAACAAATACCACAATTATTATTATTATGGTCACCGTTCCCCAGAGTGGTGGGGGGGCGAGGAAAAATGGTAGCATCAGTGTTCCAGTTAAATTTTCTTTTTCATTTCCAGCCCTGATCCTCTCCTTGTCCGGAGCAACCCTGACTTTGTGTCTGGAATTTCTCCCCTGGAGTGGGAGTTGGATCCCCAGTGGGCACCCCAGGATATGGCAGGCCACAAAGTTCTTCCCCGGATCAGGATTATTATCTTTTTCCCAGAAAGGCTGTCTTAACCAAGGGCCCCTGGTCCCAAAAGAGACCAAACAGCACCCATGCTGATTCTCTCCCCTCCACCCATGCCCCTTCGAGACAGAGAGAGGAATCTGAGCAGCCACTGCTATAAGGGAATCGTTACTTTTACCTCCAGTCACAGCTCTCCTCCGGGCACGGCTGCCCGGCAGCAAGGCCGATGGACCACATCGATGCCGTGGGCAACTCCACCCTACCTAACCCCTTCTGGTCTGTCCAGGCCAGAAACCCGGGGTGGTGAGCTGGCAGGAGCCCCAGATCACCCACCCGGGATGACACTATTACAAGCCCTCAACTCTCCTCCCCGACACTTGTACCCCTCTAGTCTCCTAGAAGTCTGTGGCATCCTTGTGTTTCTGTCAGTGTGGCTGCCTTTCCCCAGAGTTAGAGAGGCTCTCCCAAGGCTATTACTCTGCTGAGGTAGAAGAGGAAGCAGAGTCATCTGAATCATGGGAACAGGACCGGTCACTTCACAATTCAGAAAAAATATTTTCTTTTCTCTTCCCCTCCCCTCCTCTCTCCCCCGCCCTCCTCTCACCCCCAGCAGGATTTCTCTCAAACAACTAGTTCCTAGTTCCCCTCAAATAAGATGAGTGACCTTCCTTTCTCCCTCCCTGCCTCGCTCTTGCCCACCCCAAGCACCCATTCCCTTCTTGGGAACTCTGCCCAGAATCTTTCCTTCCTCATTCACTCTTGCTGGTGCCGGCTGCCTTTAGAGATTTCTGTGGACTCTTCTCCTTCTCCCTTCCCCTCTCATCCTCTCCCTTCCTTCCTCCTCCCCCTCTCTTCTCCTCCCTTCCCCTTTCTTTTTTTCTCCCTTCCTTCCTCCCCATCACTTCTTTCTTTCCCCTCTCTTCCTCTTTCTTTCTTCCTCCCCCTCTCCTCCTCCCTTCCTTTCTCCCTCTCTTCTCCTCCCGTCCCCTCTCTTCCTCCCCTTCTCCTCATCCCTTCCTCCCGCCAGGCAAAGCTTCTTCTCCTCCCTCATCGACACCCATGCCCGTCACCCCCGCCGATTGTTCCGGACCTTTAACTCTCTCCTTAGGCCCCCTGTTTCTCCCCCTCCCCCATCTCTCACCCCCAATGATCTGGCCACCTATTTCCTCATGAAAATCAACACGATCAGGTCTGAGCTCCCCAAAGTCACCCCTCCGCCTCTCCCCTCCCCCCCACCGACCCCCTCCCCTACTTTCCCATCCTTCCCTGCAGTATCCTCAGAGGAGATCTCCTCCCTCCTCGCAAGTGCCACCCCCTCCACCTGCGCCTCGGACCCCATTCCCTCTCACCTTATTAAAACCATCGCCCCTGCCCTCCTACCTTCCTTAACTTCTATTTTTAACCACTCAATCTCCAAGGGCTCCTTCCCCTCTGCCTTCAAACATGCCCACGTCTCCCCCATCCTAAAAAAACCCGCTCTTGACCCCACTTCCCCCTCCAGTTATCACCCTATCTCCCTACTACCCTTCCTTTCCAAAATCCTAGAACGAATCGTCTACAATCGATGCTTAGAATTCCTTAACTCCCATTCTCTCCTAGACCCCCTCCGATCTGGCTTCCGTCCCCTCCGCTCTACCGAGACTGCTCTCTCTAAGGTCACCCGTGACCTCCTTCTTGCCAAATCCGATGGCTCCTACTCCATTCTGATCCTCCTTGACCTCTCTGCTGCCTTTGACACCGTCGACCATCCCCTCCTCCTCCATACCTTATCTCACCTCGGCTTCACGGACTCCGTCCTCTCCCGGTTCTCCTCTCACCTCTCTGGCCGGTCCTTCTCGGTCTCCTTCGCCGGAGCCTCCTCCCCCTCCCATCCTTTAACTGTCGGAGTTCCTCAAGGGTCAGTTCTCGGCCCTCTTCTGTTCTCCATTTACACTCACTCCCTCGGTGAACTCATTCGCTCTCACGGCTTTGACTACCATCTCTACGCGGATGACACGCAGATCTACATCTCCGCCCCGTCCTCTCCCCCTCCCTTCGGGCTCGCATCTCCTCCCGCCTCCGGGACGTCTCCACCTGGATGTCGGCCCGCCACCTAAAACTTGACATGAGCGAGACTGAGCTCCTCATCTTCCCTCCCGAACCCGGTCCTCTCCCAGACTTCTCTATCACCGTCGATGGCACGACCATCCTTCCCGTCTCTCGGGCCCGCGATCTCGGTGTCATCCTTGACTCGTCTCTCTCGTTCACCCCACACATCCTATCCATTACCGAGACCTGCCGGTTTCACCTCTACAATATCGCCAAGATCCACCCTTTCCTCTCCACCCAAACGGCTACCTTACTGTTACGGGCTCTCTTTATATCCCGGCTAGACTACTGTGTCGGCCTTCTCTCTGACCTCCCTTCCTCCTCTCTCGCCCAGCTCCAGTCTATTCTTCACTGCGCTGCCCGGCTCATCTTCCTGCAGAAACGATCTGGGCCTGTCACTCCCCTTCTTAAACAACTCCAGTGGTTGCCTATCGACCTCCGCTCCAAACAAAAACTCCTCACTCTAGGCTTCGAGGCTCTCCATCACCTTGCCCCTTCCTACCTCTCCTCCCTTCTCTCTTTCTACCACCCACCCCGCACGCTCCGCTCCTCCGCCGCCCACCTCCTCACCGTCCCTCGGTCTCGCCCATCCCGCCGTCGACCCCCGGGTCACGTCCTCCCGCGGTCCCGGAACGCCCTCCCTCCTCACCTCTGCCAAACTGATTCTCTTTCCCTCTTCGAAACCCTACTTAAAACTCACCTCCTCCGAGAGGCGTTCCCAGACTGAGCTCCTCTTCTCCCTCTACTCCCTCTGCCATCCCCCCTTTACCTCTCCGCAGTTTAACCCTCTTTTTCCCCTTTTCCCTCTGCTCCTCCACCTCTCCCTTCCCATCCCCACAGCACTGTACTCGTCCGCTCAACTGTATATATTTTTCGTTACCCTATTTATTTTGTTAATGAAATGTACATCGCCTCGATTCTATTTAGTTGCCATTGTTTTTACGAGATGTTCTTCCCCTCGACTCTATTTATTGCCATTGTTCTCGTCTGTCCGTCTCCCCCGATTAGACCGTAAGCCCGTCAAACGGCAGGGACCGTATCTATCTGTTGCCGACTTGTTCATCCCAAGCGCTTAGTACAGTGCTCTGCACATAGTAAGCGCTCAATAAATACTATTGAATGAATGAATGAATGAATTCTTCTCCTTTTCTCCCTCTCGCTCCCTCCTCTCTCTTCCTTCCCATCTCTTCCTCCCTTCCTCCCCCTCTCCTTTTCCCTCTTCCTCCCTTCCTCTTCCTTCCTCCACCTCTCCTCCTCCCTTCCTTCCCCCATCCTCCTCTCTTCCCTTCTCTTCCTCTCCCTCCTTGTAAGCTCATCATGGGCAAGAATGTGTCTGTTTGCTGTTATATCATACTCTCCCAAGCTCTTGGTACAGTGATCTGAACATGGTAAGTGCTCAGTAAATATGACTGAATGAATGAATCCTCTCCCTTCCTTCCCCTCTCTTTCTTTCCCTTCCCTCCTTTCCTCAAATAAGCCCTCTTTTCTCCAACTCCCTTTCCCTTCTTCATCTGTACCCTTTGGGCACTTGAAATTTACCCTACCCTCAGCTCCACAGCAGTTATGTACATTGATTCCTCCCCCTCCTCTCTTCTTCTCATTAGCCTCCCACTTGAAGCTGCAAAGAAAGAGGATTACCACAGCTCTCACGGCCACAGCAAACATTTCCCGGGGACAATCACTCCTGAACTCTGCCCTGAGGACTATCATTTTTTTAAAAAAACGGTATCTGTTAAGTGCTCACTATGCATCAAAAACTGTTCTAAGCACTGGGGTAGATAAAAGTGAATTAGGTTGGTTACAGTCCATGTCCTGCGTCGGTTTCCCAGTCTAAATAGGAGGGAGTAGGTTTTAATCCCCATGTTATAGTTGAAGAAACCGAATCACAGAGGATTCGTTGAGGACAGGGATCCTGTCCACCAACTCTATTATACTGTACTCTCCCAAGTGCTTTGAACAGTGCTCTGCACACAGTAAGTGCTCAGCAAGTACCACTGATGGTTCCAACCAAACTTGATTCCCTCTACTATGGCTAAGTCTTATGAAGAATTTTATTGTCTGTTTCCCCCGCTAGTCTGTAAGCTCCTTGAGGACAGGGATCTTGTCTACTTTATCATTCTCTCCAAGGTGCTCTGCCAGAGTAAACCCTCACTACTAGAAGCAGCATGGCCTTGTGGATAGAGTACTGGCCTGGGAGTCAGGAGGAGTTGGGTTCTAACCCCAGCTTTGCCACTTGTCTGCTGTGTGATCTTAAATTCTCTATGCCTCAGTTACCTCATCTCTAAAATGGGGATTAAGACTGTGAGCCCCCTTTGGGATAGAGACTGTATTGAAACCAATTTGCCTGTATCCACCCGAGTGCTTAGCACAGTACATGGTAAGCACTTAAATATCACTATTATTATTATTATTATTAAATACCGATTGACTGACATGAAGCAAGCTCATCCTGGGCAGAGAATCTGCCTAATTCTGTTGTGTTGTACTCTCTCAAGTGCTTAGAGCAGCGCTCTGCATATAGTAAGTGCTAAATAAATACCACTGATTGATTGATTGATGAGGTAATCTAACTGAAAGCATCTCCAACGAAAGCCTAGAGGCACCCCAAAGCTCCCTATTTTAACCGGGCTCAGCTCCGGCCCAAACCAAGGCTTCGTGATGGCACCCTCGATGCAGGGAGAGGGCCCAACAAAGCTACCTGGCTACCAGCTTGCCCGGGGGCCACAGGCCCAGGCCAGGCCTGAGAAGGGGAAAGGAACCAAACTCATGCTGGGAAATCTAGAGGGAGTGGTTTTCTTTAAAGCACTTAGTTCAAATGAAGCCACAAAAAAGAAAAACCGTAACAGCCGAGGCAAACCTTCTCAACAATATAGAACCACCTCGATGTTACATTAAGTCTCCAATGTGAGACCAGATGGCTGCAACCCCACTGTGCTTCCAAATGACACAGCCCATCTTCCTAAATGGCAGGCTGGTCCGCATATTATTATTATTACCTAGTGAATGATATTATTATTACGATCAAGCTCGGACTGTAGAGTCGCTGTTACTATCCTTCATTTTGGCTGAGGTGGAGGTAATTAGTCCTGAGGACCACCACTGAAAGATCCTCATGGGGAAAAAGTGCTGGGCTCGTGAGCAGGTTCCAAAAGTTAAGACCCGCCTGCCTCATCCTAGAGTTTCCAACAGGCATCGGAGAAGCATTTACTCTGTGCCAAGCACTGGGCTGAATGCTGGTGGAGGGAGGTTACAAATCAGTAAGGCAGTCAATCGTATTTATTGAGCACTCACTGTGTGCAGAGCTCTACACTAAGCCCTTGAGAGAGTACAATAGAACAATAGAACAGTCACATTCCCTGCCCATAATGAGCTTACAGTCTAGACGAGAAGACAGACGTTAGGTCATCAGGCTTGGTCCCCATGCCCCATGAGAACAATCCCCGTTTTATAGAGAAGGAAGAGGATGCCCAGAGCGGTTAAGGGACTTGCCCAAGGTCAGACGGCTGGACAGTGGCAGAGCTGGGACTAGAACCCAGGTCTCTTGATTCTCATCCCCACACCCTTTCTTTCCTCTGGGCCACACAGATTCACCTCAAGCCACGACTCCGTCGGTCTAGGCCTGGTCCACATAGTGAGTCACTCATTCTAAAGACTAGAAGCAACACCTCACCCCAGCCCTCACCCCAACTCCTGAGTAGCGACAACATCTGACTCGAAGAGATATGTAAGTAATCGGAATTCCAGAAGGTCAATACTGCTCAGCTCAACATTTCACGATAAAGGTGTTTCCCAGGATTTTTCATCATTTTGATTGACTTTTCTCCCAAAGCCGCTGAGTCTCAAATTTTTGTGCTTTCACTTCCTCCCCTTTTAAGAGATTGAGGCAGGGGAAATTTGACAGGGAATGTTAGAAGAGCCATCTAAAATAAGGGGAGTATATTTTTAAAAATATGTGAACCAATATTGTTTTTAGGAACTGATTCTACAGGATGATTTTTGTAATACTAGAAGAAAGTAAAAATAGTCTTCTCTCTCTCAAACATTTGCCAACTCACACACCCTCATCAACGAGCACAATGTTGATTTGAGAATCCCAGGTTGCTAGTCTGGGGTATAGATGAGTTCACCTTGACTGCCGTGAGCAGGGAAAAGGAATTTTCTCTACTAGGAGGGTCTGGGAATCACTCCGTACTTTAGAGAAAGGGGAGCTAACTGTAACGGTTGACTTGTTGTGTGACCTTGGGCTAATCAGTCACCGTGTGCCTCAGTTCCACCGCCTGTGCAATAAGCAAGATATTGTAATATCTGTCCCTTCTTGACCCGAGAGGGACACTAAAACGAGAACCCCATAAGACATGCAATGCATCTCGAGTCCCTCAAAAGCTGCAGGGGTTTCCCTTCACTGCAAATTCTACACCTCGGTAATGCTGGGCCTCGGTAATGTTAACTGAGCATCATTGAAAATGAGAAAGTGCATCTGGATAAATCTGGATCAGCAGGAAATCCTTGGTCCGTTTACACAATCAGCTTCTCCTTACATGAATCCAGACTGCACATCGCCTCACAACCTAGACTCTAGGACCAAGAGAGTAAGAGACACCTGAATTCTTGGAGAAAATCCAAAAATTCTGGGTGACCGAGGTCAAAGCAGCAGAGAAGCCACCCACCTGACTCTCGGCAGGCATGAGGAGGAAGCTAAGGCCCTTTTGCTCCCTCCCACCCCTGGGGTAGCCTCCAGTCTCCAACTCCCTGTCCTGGGACAGAAACCCCAAGCAGTATCATATACAAAATCTTACACTCTGCCATTCTCCCTACCTGTAATCTAATTTAATGTCTAGACTGTAAGTCTCCTGTGGTCAGGGAACAGACAGAAGCAGCATGGGAGCCTGGCCCTGGGGGTCAGAAGTTCATCAGTTCTAATCCTGGCTCGGACACTTGTCTGCTGTGTGACCTTAGTCAATTTACTTCACTTAGAGAAGCGGCGTGGCTTAGTGGAAAGAGCACGGGCTTGGGAGGCAGAGGTCGTGGGTTCTAATCCCGACTCTACCACTTGTCAGCTGTGTGACTTCGGGCAAGTCACTGCCTCAGTTACCTCATCTGTAAAATGGGGATTGAGACCGTGAGCCCCACATGGGATAGGGACTGTGTCCAACCTGCTAAACTTGTAACTACCTCTGCACTTAGTACAGTGCCTGGTACATAGTAAGCGTTTAATACCACAATTATTATTATTGTTATTATTAAGCCTGTTGTATTGTACAACTTGGTACAGAGCTCTGCACACATAAAGCACTCAATGAATACCATCGATTGACTGATTGATTGATCGATCGTAAAGGCAAAAAGATTGTGACCGTCTGGAGAGGGCAACCCAGGCAGAAACGCCGAGAAGGCTGTGGAGCTAAGAAATGCACGGGTTATTTTCAATGCTGTTGTTTCTCGATAGTTGGATTTGTCCTCTCATTCTTTTCCCTGTGAGTCTGTCTGCCTCCTCCTTTGACTTGGAGTTCCCTAATAAAAATAATAATAGTAATAGCTGAGGTATTTGTTAAGCGATTACTATATGTCAAGCACTAGGCTAAGCACTGGGGTACTTACAGGATAATCAGGCTTATATGTCATGTCCCACATGGGGCTCACCATCTACTGGGGAGGGAGAACAGGCATTTCATCTCATTTTGCAGATGAGGAAATGGACTCTCAGTGAGTTGGCCAAAGTCACACACAGCAAACAAGTGTTAGGGCTGAGAATAAAACCCAGGTGTCCTGACTCTGAATCCACTAGACCATGCTGGGGGTCAGGAATGGTGTCTGAATTAATGTCTGTGGGCTTTTCCCTGGGCTTGATGCAGTGTTTCACGCCAAGTAAGCCCTTAATAAATGACATGACTGGTCGACTGATAAGTACACCTAATCTACTCCCCTGCCACCGAGTAAATCTTTACCTAAACAGAATCCTAGAGCTGGAAAGGCCTTTGGGAGGTCATCTGATCCAGCCTCCTGCCTCCCTGCAAATGAACCTCTCATAATTCAGCACAAAGGAGTAATTGTCTATTCATTTCTTAGAGAGTACCAAGGTTGGAGAATATACAACCTCCCTGAGAAACCTGTTTCAGTATTCATTCACCAGTACTCCCCTCAAGGGACAGGGACCGACCTAATTCCCACCTGGGTATTCTTTCCGGGCGCTTAGTAGAGTGCTCTACAGACAATGCTTAATATTACTACTACTACTCAATTATTTATTTCGCTCACTTGAGTTATCCATATTTTACCCTTATCTACTCTGTTAGGATATAAGGAATATGTCATTTTTTATTCTGTGTGTCCTAAGCACCAAGTACACTGCATCATACCAAATGGGCACTCAATACTACAGCTGAGAAATTCTTAGTCAGAGTTTAGCTCCGAAGAAGGAAATTCCACAGTCTTCTTTGATGACCCTTAGTGTCACATCACTCTCCCAAGAAGCTCCCTCTAGTCAGTCAACTGTATTTGTCGAGCAGTGTGCAGCGCACTGAACTAACAGACACATTCTTTACCCACAATGAGCTTACAGTCTAGAGGGGGAGACAGATATTAATACAAATATAAAAAGTTAAATTACAAATAAATTCTGAAATAGCAATAATAATAATGATGATAGTGGTATTTGTTAGTTGCTTATTATGTGCCAGAGCCTATGCTAAGCACTGGGGCAGATACCTTACAATCAGATCAGACACAGGCCCTGTCCCACATGGGGCTCACACTTTTTATTGTTTTGTTTTTTTATAGAATCTGCTAAGCGTTTATTACGTGTCAGGCACTGTCCTAAGCGCTGGGGGAAGATACAAGCAAATGGGGTTGGACACAGAACCTTGTCCCACATGGGGCTCACGGTCTTAATCCTCATTTTATAGATGAGGGGTCTGAAGGACACAGAAGTGAAGTGACTTGTCCAAGGCCACCCGGGAGACATGTGGCAGAGCCCGAATTAGAACTCAGGTCCAGCTGACTCCCAGGTCCGAGCGCCAACCACTAGGCCACGCTGCTTCTCGGTCTAACGGAGAGGAAGACCGGGTACCAGTCGCATCCCAGAACGTGCCGATGCCGGGCTCGATATCAGCCGGCTACAGCGTGGCCCCGGGGGTTCAGGAGAACAACTCACCAAGCCGCTGCAGGTGCTGATGGCGGCTAAGCCACCTCGCCGCTGCTGGGTCCGCACTTCTCCGAGGAGATGGCAGGCGCCACGGGGGGAGGCCTGGATCCTGGTCCGGGCGAGGCCTCCGTGTCGCCGCTCCCTGACGAAGCCCGGGGCGAGGAGCCCCTGGTTGACGCTCAGGTTGAACCGCAGGTCCTGTCCTCTGTAATGCAGCTCGTAATAGGATGGGGAGCTGGTCCTTGACGAGAGGTCCCTTTTGTGCAACACGCGAGGAGACAAGTCGTAGGACACAAACGAGCCGCCGGCGTCTACTTGGACGGGGTGCACGATGTCAAATCCTGGAGGCATTTGCCGGGGGAGCTCTGGGAAGGAGCAGGAGTGATAATCAAAATAATTGTGGTATTCGTTAAGTACTTGTTATTATTGATAATAGTAATAATAATGATGGTGTTTGTTAAGCGCTTGCTACGTATCAAGCACTGTTCTAAGCACTAGAAAAGATATAAGATAATCAGGTTGGACACAGTCCCTGTCCCACATAGGGCTCACAGTCTTAATCCCCATTTTACAGATGAGGGAATTGAGGCCCAGGGAAGTGAAGTGACTCAGACAGGTGGCAGAGCCAGGACTAGAATAACAGCTATGGTATTTGTTAAGTGCTTACTATGTGCCAAGCACTGTTCTAGGTGCTGGGGTAGATACAAATTAATCAGGTTGGACACAGTCCATGTCCCACATGGGGCTCACAGCATTAATCCCCATTTTACAGATGATGTAACTGAGGCATAGAGAAATGAAGTGACTTGCCCAAGGTCACACAGTTGACAAGTAGCGGAGCTGGGATTAGAACCCAGGTCCTTCTGACTCCCAGGCCCGTGCTGTATCCAGGAGGTCATGCTGCTTCCCATACCACTTAATCTGTACCACCCACTGGGGTAGACACAGTGCAATGACGCCGGCTGCCAGCCCTTTCCCACAGTCCCTCTAGACTGTAACCTCATCCTCTAGACTCTAAGCTCACTGTGGGCAGGGAATGGGTCCATCAACTCTCTTGTATTGTAATAGTAATGTTAGTATTTGTTAAGCGCTTACTATGTGCAGAGCACTGTTCTAAGCGCTGAGGGAGATACAGGGTACTCAGTTGTCCCATGTGAGGCTCGCAATCTTTATCCTCATTTTACAGATGAGGGAACTGAGGCACTGAGAAGTGAAGGGACTTGCCCACAGTCACACAGCTGAGAAGTAGCAGAGCCGGGGTTCGAACCTGTTACCTCTGACTCCCAAGCCCGTGCTCTTTCCATTGAGCCACGCTGCTTCTCGTACTCACCCAAGCGTTTAGTATAGTGCTCTGCTCCCAGTAAGCGCTCAACAAGCTCCATTAATTCATTGGGTCTCCCAGTCTAAGAGGAGGGGGAAAGGATACTTTGGGCCCATTTTACAGATGAGGAAACAGAGGCCCTGAGGAATTAAGTGACCTGCCTAAGGTCACACAGCAGGGATTTGGCAGAGCCTCGGTGAGAACTCTGGTATCCTGACCCTCAAGCCTATGATCTCTCTCTCTATCTCTCTTTCTCTCTCTGCACAACAACTTCTCCACAATCAGACGGTCACAAGCGGAACGAAAATGATTCCAGACTAAGCAGCGATGTGGCTTGTGCTCTGGCTAAGGAACGCTGTCTCCCTCCGTACCAGAGAAGATTTTTCAGGCTGAACTATGATTAACTTGTATACTTTGTGGTCCAGCTTTCCAGAATAAGTTATGACTAAAGCTGTGGTGAGGGAGTGCTCCAGGCTTGAGCAGCACACATCTAGACCATAAATACCAGGCAAGCTGCAGAAATCAAGCCTGGCTTCTGTTTGCTTTACTCAACCGCACTCAGACAATCATTCCTGCATACTGAATACTAGACTCGCTAATATTTATTCTTTGTCTTCTCACAAAACATAAAGAAGCTAAAGTCAAAGCCTGTTTGGTCCTCCCACACCGTCGCTTGGATTGCAGGTGTGGGAGGATGAATCCTCCGGGGGGGGGGGGGGGGGGATCAGCTGTGCTACAAGATTTCCCCTTTTGTTACTTTCCCCCCAGCCCGTGGATTGAATGTTGTATTTATTGAGCGCTTACTAAGTGCAGAGTGCTGTAATAAGACCCCGGGAGAGTACATTACAATTAGAGGTAGTGGGCGGGATCTCTGCCTATAACGACCTTTGGCCTAGAGGGGGAAGATGGACATTAACATAAATCAGTAATGTCAACTCAACGTGCTGAAAGCCAGGAGGGCAAGCGAAATGATCGAAGGACAAGGTGAAACGGGGCCACAGACAGTGCTAAAAACTGGGAGTCAACTGTAGGGACTAAACTGGCATAGTGCCCTGCTAGCAAGAAAAGAGGGGCTCTTTCTGAGCAAAACCTTCATAAGGAACAAGACAGGAAGGTAAAAGGGAAAACGGTCTAAGGCGCCGCAAACATCAAACAGGATGACACAAGAAGGGGCAATCTTTGTGGGTGCCCAGGGTGCCACCCACATAGTCACAGGTGAGCTTCACCATCAGTGATCTTTTTCTGAACAAGACACACACACACACACACACAGCTAAGCCGACTCTAAATCCAGTAAAACAATCAATCAATCGTGTTTATTGAGCACTTACTGGGTGCAGGGCACTATACTAAGTATATAACACAACGATATAATTGACATGTTCCCTGCCCAGAACGAGTTTACAGTCCAGAGGAGGAGACAGACATTAATATGCGTAAATAAATTACGGATATGGACATAAGTGCTGTGGGGCCAGGGAGGCAAGAAAGCAAGACAGGGCAACATAAAAGGGAGTGGAAAAAGAGGAAATGAGGGCTTAGAGAAGACCTCTTGGAGGAGATGTGCCTTCAATAAGGCTTTGAAGGTGGGGGGGGGAGTAATCATCTGTCGGATATGAACAGAGAGGGCGTTCCAGGCCACAAACAGCAGTTGGGCATGAGGTCGGTGATGAGATAGACCAGATAGAGGAACAGCGAGTAGATTGGCATTAGAGGAGCAAAGTGTACAGGCTGGGTTGTAGTAGGAGAGGAGCGAGGTTAGGTAGGATGGGGCAAGGTGATGAAGGGCTTTAAAGTTGATAGTAAGGAGTTTCTGTTTGGAGTGGAGGTGGATGGGCAACCACTGGAAGTTTTTGAATAGTGGGGAAACATGGAATGAACGTTTTTGGAGAAAAATGATCTGGACAGCAAAGTGAAGTGTGAACTAGAGTGGGGAGAGAGAGGAGGCAGAGAGATCAGCAAGGAGGCGGGATAGGATAAGTGCTCGGATTAAAGTGATAGTGGTTTGGATGCAGAGGAAAGAATGGATTTTATTCATTCATTCATTCAATAGTATTTATTGAGCACTTACTATGTGCAGAGCACTGTACTAAGCGCTTGGAATGAACAAGTCGGCAACAGATGGAGACGGTCCCTGCCGTTTGACGGGCTTACGGTCTAATCGGGGGAGACGGACAGACGAGAACGATGGCAATAAATAGAGTCGAGGGGAAGAACATCTCGTAAAAACAATGGCAACTAAATAGAATCGAGGCGATGTACAATTCATTAACAAAATAAATAGGGTAACGAAAAATATACAGTTGAGCGGACGAGTACAGTGCTGTGGGGATGGGAAGGGAGAGGTGGAGGAGCAGAGGGAAAGGGGGAAAAGAGGGTTTAGCTGTGGAGAGGTGAAGGGGGGGTGGCAGAGGGAGTAGAGGGAGAAGAGGAGCTCAGTCTGAGAAGGCCTCTTGGAGGAGGTGAGTTTTAAGTAGGGTTTCGAAGAGGGGAAGAGAAGCAGTTTGGCGGAGGTGAGGAGGGAGGGCGTTCCGGGACCGCGGGAGGACGTGGCCCGGGGGTCGACGGCGGGATAGGCGAGACCGAGGGACGGTGAGGAGGTGGGCGGCGGAGGAGCGGAGCGTGCGGGATGGGTGGTAGAAAGAGAGAAGGGAGGAGAGGTAGGAAGGGGCAAGGTGATGGAGAGCCTTGAAGCCTAGAGTGAGGAGTTTCTGTTTGGAGCGGAGGTTGATAGGCAACCACTGAAGTTGTTTAAGAAGGGGAGTGACATGCCCAGATTTTAGCGATGCTATGAGGGTTGAACTGACAGAATTTAGTGATGGATTGAATAGGTGGGTTGAATGAGAGAGGAATCAAGGATAAAGTCAAGTTTACAGGCTTGTAACACAGGAAGGATGGTGCTGCTGTCTACAGCAGTGGGAAAGTCAGGAGGAGGACAGGATTTGGGAGGGATGATAAGGAGCTCTGCTTTGCACATGTTAAGTTTGACATATCAGGAAGACATCCAAGTAGAGATGCCTTGAAGGCAGGAGAAAATGCGAGATTGCAGAAAGGGAGAGGGATCAGGGCTGGAGAAGTAGATTTGGGAATCATCAGCATAGAGGTGACAGTCGAAGCCATG
Source organism: Ornithorhynchus anatinus (assembly GCF_004115215.2). Lineage (NCBI taxonomy): Eukaryota > Metazoa > Chordata > Mammalia > Monotremata > Ornithorhynchidae > Ornithorhynchus > Ornithorhynchus anatinus. Next base: position 10,090,564 of record NC_041732.1, on the reverse strand, counting down.
GCAGCCAATGAGTTCTCCAAGGGAATGGATGTAGATGGAGAATAAAAGGGGACCCAGAAGTGAAACTTGAGGGACTCCCAGCTAGTGGGTGGGAGGCAGAAGAGAGCCTGCCAGAGAGGCTGAGAATGAGTGGCCAGAGAGAAAGAGAGGACAGTGTCAGCGAAGCTTAAATTGGATAATGTTTCCAGAAGAAGGGGGTGGTCAACAGTGTCGAAGGCAGCCGAGAGTACAGGAGGATTAGGATGGAGTAGCGGCTGCTGGATTTGGCAAGGAGATTATTTGTGACCTTTGAGAGGGCTGTTTCTGTGGAGGATTGGAATAGGATTAAGAAGAGGATTGGAGGAAACGAACTTGAGACAGCGAGCGTAGACAACTCGCGCTAGGAATTTGGAGGAATAGTAGGAGGGAAATGGGGCAATAACTGGAGGGAGCCGTGGGGTCAAGGGATAGGGGATACGTGAGCGTGTTTGCAAGCAGTGGGGAAGAAGCCATTGGCGAGCGAACAGTTGAAGGTGGTGGTCAGGGAGGGAAGATGAGAGGGAGCAAGTGTTTTAATGATATTTATTATGCGCTTACTATATGCTAGGCACTGATTACATGGTAATCCGGTTGGACACAGTCCATGTCCCACAAGGGGCTCCCAGTCTTAATCCCCCATTTTACAGATGAGGTAACCGAGGCACAGAGAAGTGAAGTGACTTGTCCAGGGTCACACAGCAGACAAGTGGCGGAGCTGAGATAAGAACCCAGGTCCTTCTGACTACCAGCCTTGTGCTCTATCCACTAGATCACGTTGCTTCCCCCAAGTGTTTTGCCAAGGTGCGAAGGGATGGGTCAGATGTGCAGGTGGAGGGGGTGGACTTTGAGAGAAGGCAAGAGATCGCCTCTCAAGATACTCCTGGGAAGGATGTGAGAGTTGAAGAAGGGGCAGGAGGAGGGAGGGACTGGAGAATAGCAGGGGAGACTTCAGGGAGATCACACCTGGAAGTTTCAATTTTTTTCAATAAAGCAAGTAGCCAGGTCATTAGGGCCAAGGGATGGGGGAAGTGGGAGGATAGTGGGTTGGAAGAGGGAGTTAAACGTCTGGAACAACTGGCTTGGGTTATGGGCATTGGTGTCATTAAGGATGATGAAATAATTTGGCTGGGCAGAGGAGAGGGCAGAGTTAAAGCACATGAGGATGAACTTGAGGTGGATGAGGCGGGCCAGATATCTAGTTTTCCGCCAGGGACCCTCTGCAGCTCATTCACAGGAGCGAAGGCAGCGGACTGTGCAGGTGATCCAGGACTGGGGGGGGTTAATGGTACAAGATAGATGAAGGGATTGGGGAGTGAGTGTGTTGAGTTCAGTGGAGAGGGTGGTGTCGGGGGCTCCGATTTGGCCATCAGGGGAAGATAGTTTGGGTATGGAGGCTAAATGGGGCACGATGACTTGAGAAAATTGGATGGGGTCGAAAGATCGGAGGTCTCAATGGGGAAACAGCATAGATTTGTGGAAAGGAGGTGGGGGGGGCAAGGTGGGGGCAAGTGGGGAGTTTATTTTCACGAGAGAGATTCAGAGAGTAAAGAAACCTAGCCTCTCCTGGTTTTCTGACTGTCCCGCCTATTCTCCAATCTGCCAACACGCTCTAAGATTTCTCCACTTCCAACTCATTTTTCTTCATTTTTGCTCGTCTGATTTGGAGTCTGCCCGATTAGACTGTAAGCACCTTGAAGGCCGGGATAGCGTCTACTCTTTAATGCTCACTAATGCAATGCATTCTACCTTATGGAGTTTAATAAGGATTTGGCACTCAATAAAAACACACTGATTTTTGGCTGCCATTTCTAGTATTTAGGAGAAGAATCTAGTAGCAGTCGAGGAGGATTTCGAGTATTAAAATGACCAGATGGTCTCGGCCTTCAAGGAAGAATACATTCTCAGTAGCCCTCACCCACAGAGCGGAAACCAACTAGTCTTGAATACAGTGACAATCAGTCAATGGTATTTAAGTGCTTACTCTGTGCAGAACGCTGTACGCTTACATTAGGGAGAGTACAATAATAACTGAGTAGGCAGACACGCTCTCTGCCCACGAGGAGCTTAGAGTCTAGAAGAGGACACAGACTCGAACATTAATACATGAAGGATATGTCCACAGGTGCCGTGGGGCCGAGGGAGGGGTGAATAAAGGGAGCAAATCTAAGTGCAAGGGTGAGGCAGAGGGGAGTGGGAAGAGAGGAAATGGAGGGCTAAGTGCTCGAAAAAATAGGATTGGTCGATTGATTCACCTGGGCCACAAGTAAAGAGCCCCTCCACACTGTCCTGAGGAAGCTGAGTCCAGCCCCCCGACTCCTTTGTGGTCACATCCATCACCCGCCGCGCTCAGGCCAGCCCGGCGGCTCCCGGCTGGAGGTGGTAGACAGGGGTCCGGGCACCCCCTAAGAGCTTGCCACTCTTCCCACTGCACCTCCATCTCGTCCATCACGCCACCCACCTCTCGCCCAGGTCCTGCCTCTGGCCTGGAATGCCCTCCTTCTTCATATCGGACAGACGTTTACTCTCTCTGCTACTTTCATTCATTCAGTAGTATTTATTGAGCGCTTACTATGTGCAGATCACTGTACTAAGCACTTGGAACGTACGATTCGGCAACAGATAGAGACGATCCCTGCCCAAGGACGGGCTCACAGTCTAACTGGGGGAGACAGGCGGCAGAGCAAAAAAGAACAAAACAAAAACAAGACAACATTATCACGACACTTGTCTGCTGGGTGACTCTGGACAAATCACATCACTTCTCTGTGCCTCGGTTACCTCCTCTGTAAAATAGGGACTGGGAATGTGAGCCCCTGCGGGACAGGGACTGTGTCTAGACCGATTTGCTTGTATCCACCCCAGCGCTTAATACGGTGCCCGGCACATAGTAAGCACTTAACAAATACCACAGTTATTCAAAGCCTATTGAAGACACATCTCAAGGGGTCCTGACTAAGCCCCCCGTTCCTCTTCTCCCACTCCCTTCTGTCACCCTGATTTGCTCCCTTTATTCATCTCCCCGCCAATTCACACACACACCCCCTCCACCAAGCCCCACAGCACATATCTGTAATTTATATCAATGTCTCCCCCTCTAGACCGTAAATTCAACGTGAGCAGGCAACATGTCCACCTAACTCTGTTTTACTGTATCCAATCGTATTTATTGAGCGCTCGCTGCGTACAGACCACTGTACTAAACACGTGGGAGAGTAAATCTAACAATAGACAGACACATTCCCTGCCCACAACGAACTTACCGTCCCTACCAAGTACTTTGTACAGTGCTCTACACCCGCAGTAAGAGCACAATAAATTCATTCATTCCTTCAATCCTATTTACTGAGCGTTTCCTGTGTGCAGATCCCTGTCCTAAGCGCTTGGAAAGTACAATCCAGGAACAAATAGAGACAATTCCTGCCCCCCTTCCCCCTTCCCGGCTTTTAGAGCCGTGGATAACGACGGCCTTTGTTAAACACTTACTATGTGCCGGGCACTGTACTAAGCGCCGGGGTAATAATAGTCATAATGATGGTATTTGTTAAGCGCTTACTATGCGCCAAGCACTATTCTAAGCGCTGAGGTAGACACAAGGTAATAAGGTTGTCCCATGTGGGGGCTCACCGTCTTCATCCCCATTTGACAGATGAGGTAACTGAGGCACCGGGAAGTGAAGTGACTTGCCCAAAGTCACACAGCTGACTAGTGGCGGAGTCGAGATTAGAACCCATGACCTCTGGCTCCCCAGCCCGGGCTCTTTTCCACTGAGCCAGGCTGTTTGTCTAGATACAGAAGCAGCTTCTGAGAAGCAGCGTGGCTCCGTGGAAAGAGCACGGCTTGGGAGTCAGAGGTCGTGGGTTCTAATCCCCGCTCCGCCACTTATCTGCTGTGTGACTTTGGGCAAGTCACTTCACTTCTCTGTGCCTCAGTTACCTCCTCTGTAAGACTGTGAGCCCCACGTGGGACCACCTGATCACCTCGTAACTACCCAGCGCTTAGAACAGCGCTCCGCACATAGGAAGCGCTGAACGAATACCAAAGTTATTATTATACAGCACGTTGGGTTGGACACCGTCCCGCGTGGGGATGGCGACATTTTCCAGATGAGGTGGCCGAGGTCCGGGGAAGTGACTTGCCCAGGGTCACCGGGCCGAGGGGCGGAGGCGGGATAATAATAATAATAATAATGTTGGTATTTGTTAAGCGCTTCCTATGTGCAGAGCACTGTTCTAAGCGCTGGGGTAGACACAGAGTCATCAGAGTGTCCCACGCGAGGCTCACGGTCTTCATCCCCATTTTCATTCATTCATTCAACAGTATGTATTGAGCGCTTCCTATGTGCAGAGCCCTGTACTAAGCGCTGGGGCAGACACAGGGTCATCAGAGTGTCCCACGCGAGGCTCACGGTCTTCATCCTCATTTTCATCCATTCATTCAATAGTATTTATTGAGCGCTTACTATGTGCAGAGCCCTGTTCTAAGCGCTGGGGCAGACACAGGGTCATCAGAGTGTCCCACGCGAGGCTCACGGTCTTCATCCCCATTTTCATCCATTCATTCAATAGCATTTATTGAGCGCTTCCTATGTGCAGAGCCCTGTACTAAGCGCTGGGGCAGACACAGGGTCATCAGAGTGTCCCACGCGAGGCTCACGGTCTTCATCCTCATTTTCATCCATTCATTTGATAGTACTTATTGAGCGCTTCCTATGTGCAGAGCACTGTACTAAGCGCTGGGAATGGACAAATCGGTAACAGATAGAGACGGTCCCTGCCCTTTGACGGACTTACGGTCTAATCGGGGGAGACGGACGGACAAGAACAATAGCAATAAATAGAATCGACGGGATGCACATCTCATGAAAACAATAGCAAAGAAATAGAATCAAGGCGATGTACATTGACAAAATAACAGAATCAAGGTGATGCACATCTCATTAACCAAAAAAACCCCCACAACTGAGGCCCAGAGAAGTAAAGCGACTCGCCCACCGTCCCCCAGCTGACAAGTGGCAGAGGCGGCATTCGAACCCGTGTCCTCTGACCGCCAAGCCGGGGCTCTTTCCCGGAGTCTCCTCCCGCAGTAGGAGCACCGTGAATTCTTTCATTCACTCGAGCCGATCTCTTGCGGCCCATCCCTCCGGGCCGGGGTTGGGGGGCACGGCGGAGGGCTTCGCGGAGGGGGCGGCGCGGTACCCACCTGGCGGTGTCCCCGGGCGCCCGCGGGAGCCCCGCGCCACCGCACCGCGCAGCAGCAGCAGCAGCAGCAGCAGCAGCAGCAACCGCAGCGGCGGGAGCAGCCCCGGGGCCGCCCCCCCGGCCCCCCCGGCCCCCCCGAGCCCCCCGGGCGCTGGGTTCTGGTGCATGGCCGCTGGAGAGAGGCGGGCTGGGCGCTGGGGCTCCGGCTGCGGGCCCGGGCAGGACCGGCCCCTCCTTCTCTTGGCCCCGTCCCCGCTCCCTCTCCCTCCTTAAAGCATCTTCCTCTCCTCCTCTGTCGGCCCGGAGCCCCCCCGGGACCCCCCGACCGCGCTGGCCGCCCGGGCTCCCTCGCACAAAAGCTGGAGGGCCGGCCCCCTTTTGTCGGCTGCAAAAAAAAGGCACAGACACACACTCACCCCCCCCCCCCCCGCCCCCCACCCGGCTTGGGCCGACCCCCTCCCTCCCCCCTGCGCTCCGCCCCCCGGCCCGGCTCCCCTTCCCACCTCTTTATTTGCATACGGGCCGGGCATCTTCTCCCCTCCCTCCCTGGCTCCTTTCTTTCCTCCTTCCCGGCCCGGATGATAAGGCTGGGAATTCTGAAGCGCTTACGATGCGCCAAGCACTGTTCTGAGCGCCGGGATGGCTCAAGGCCACGTCTCTCCCCCTCCCCCCGACCACACACATCCCCCCATCTTCTTTGCGCCTGGAAACTGTCCTGTTGCAGCGGTCGCCCTCCTTCCCCTTCCCTCGCTGCCGGCGGGTGGACCTGGACCAACGCCTTAACGCCCCCGAGCGCCACTTTGCGCGGTTTTGCACCGTTTTGCGCCGTTTTTGCGCCCGGGGCCGCGCCGTCGGTGCGAGGGCGCCTCCTGCTGGTGAGGGCCTCGAGCGCCACCGGCCCGGCCCAGTCCGCCCATCGTTCGATAGTATTTAAAAATAAAATAAATAAAATACATTGCGGTATTTGTTAAGCGCTTACTCTGTGCCAAGCACTGTTCTGAGCGCTGGATGGGACACAAGGTGATCGGGTTGCGCCACGTGGGGCTCACACTTTTAATCCCCATTTTACAGATGAGGTGACAGAGGCACAGAGAGGCCCAAAGTCACCCACCTGGCAAGTGGCGGAGCCGGGAGCAGAACCCACGAGCCCGGGCTCTTTCCACTGAGCCACGCTGCTTCTCTAGTGAGCGCTTCCTATGTGCAGAGCACTGTACTAAGCGCTTACGATCGAACCTCCCCTCGCTGGCCTCGGATGCCCTCGCCGGCCTCGGGCCTCATCTCGGCAGGGCACGAATTTGACATTCTCTAGCTTAGGGTCAGGGTCGCCCTTCCAGAGTTTCCAGGACTCTCCCGGTCTCGCCTACGGGAGGGGGAGTCGAGCAGAGGCCTACCCATTCCGTTCCTAGCTTGCCCGGTGGCTGGCGAGGGGAGGGCCGTCTGTTATACAGGTCAAGACCCCCCTGCGCTGGGCAGCAGGGGCATGGGAGAGAGTCATTCAATAGTATTTATTCAATAGTATTTATTGAGCGCTTACTATGTGCAGAGCACTGTCCTAAGCGCTTGGGTTGAACAAGTCGGCAACAGATAGAGACAGTCCCTGCCGAGAGAGTCGAGGGCGGAGGCTCGAGTTTACCGCTCGGAAAGAGGCAGTGGTAATAATAATTATAATTATGTTCTTCATTAAGCACTTACTACGTGCCAAGTTCTGTAAACTACTTCCAGATTTTTACCAAGAAAACGCTCTGGATCCACTACCAGAACGATGGCAGATGGAGAGCGGGGCGTTCTGGAAGAGATGTGTCCATGGTGTAGCTGTGGGTCGGAGACGACTGGCCGGCATAAGACAAGACCGGCGTAGGGTGGCCTGGCACTCCTAAAGACGTAGGTTTGGTCCGTGGCCGCGTCTTTCTCGCACTTGGCCGATCTAAAATGAAGCCGCCTTTGACCTCCTCATCCGCAGAGATTTCCAGAGTACCACCGCCCCCGGAGTGAACCACTTTGCACAGTACCCGAACAAGAGTGAATATACAGATTATTCAAATTTACATTTACATCCTTAGTTGACGAGGTGGATTGGGATCTAGAGCAAGAGAATTTGGGAGCAGCAATAGAGAATAGCCTGTGGTATTTATTGAGTGCTTACTGCTTGCAGAGCACAATAAGACAGAGTTGGTAGATGCGTTCTCTGCCCTCAAGGAGCTTACAGTCTAGAGGAGGAACTTACTGTCTAAAATTTAAGGAAAAAGAATAAATGTTTAGGTTCAGTGCCCACACAGCACCAAACAAGGACAGCTCCCCTCTCCTCTCAGTCCGTCTCGTGGTGGGCAGCGAATGTCTCTGTTGGTTCTTAAATTGTACTCTCCCAAATGCTTACTAAAGTGCTTCGCACACAGTAAGCGATCAATAAATATGATTGAATGAATGAATGAATGAATAAATTTCCCCTCTCCTCTCAGTACATCTCCCTTCTCCTCTTAGTCTCCCTCTCCTCTCCTCTCCTCTCCTCTCCTCTCCTCTCCTCTCCTCTCCTCTCCTCTCCTCTCCTCTCCTCTCCTCTCCTCTCCTCTCCTCGCCTCTCCGACCATCTTCCTTCTCTTCCCAGTCCATCTGCCCTCTCTTCCCCATCTACCTCACACCAATACCACAGAGAGGCAGAAAAGGAACCCAGAGGCCACAGCTCTTTGGGAGTGCATTGTGACCAGAGTTTATCACCAAATGGGTGATTTCCAAATGGGTGAGTGCTATGAGCAGGATGGGATCAACAGGGCACATCCCGTTCCCGTGCGCATTGGTGCCTGGAGAAGAGAGGTGAGGGAGGAAAGGGCCTAAGAGTGCACATGGACCTGAGTACACATTCCTCCATCACTCCGCTCCTCTGGTGTTAATCTCATTATGCCTCGATCTCGCCATCTCCCCGTCTACCCCTAGCCCGCCTTCTGCCTCTGGCCTGGAATGCCCACTCCTCAAATCCCACAGACAGCTACTCTTCCCCACTTTAAAGCCTTATTGATGGCACATCTCCTACAAGAGCCTTCCCTGACTAAGCCCCCCACCCCTTTCCTCATCTCCCACTCCCTCTGCTTCACGCTGACTTGCTCCCTTTACTCTTCACCCCTTCTAGCCCCACAGCACTTAGTACATATCTGTAATTGATTTATTTGTATTAATGTCTGCCTCCCATCCTCTAAACTGTAAGCTCGTTGTGGACAGGGAATGTGTCTCTTTATTGTTGTTTTGTACTCTCCCAAGTGCTTAGTACAGTGCTCTGCACACAGTAAGCACTCAATAAATACGACTGAATGGATGAATGAATGAATCCTACCCCACCTTGATTGCTGTATCAGCCTCCTTGTTCTCCACCATACCTCCTCTCTCTCCCCCCACCCCAATCCACACTTCATTCTGCTGCTTGGATCATTTTTCTATAAGCACATTCAGTCCATATTTCCCAATTCCTCGAGAACCTCCAATGTTTGGCCAGCCACCTCTGCATCAAACAAAACTCCTCACCTTTGGCTTTAAAGCATTCAATCATATTGCCCCCTTCTACCTCTCCTTGCTACTTTCCTACTACAACCCAACTGGCACACTTGGCTTCTCTAATGCTAACCTGTACATCCATCTCATCTACTGCCTCGCTGACTTCTCGCCCACTCCCTGCCTCTGGCCCGGAATGCCCTTCCTCGTCAAATTGATAGGCATTCCACCTTCGATAGATTCTCCCCACCTTCAAAGCCTTATTGAAGCCACATCTCCTCCAAGAGGTCTTCCCTGACTAAACCCTCATTTTCTCTTTTCCCACTCCCTTCTGAGTCACCCTGATTTGCTCCCTTTATTCACTGCCCCCCAACCCCGACCCACAGCACTTATGTACATATCTGTAGTTTATTTACTTATATTAATGTCTGTCTCCCCCTCTAAACTGTGAGCTCACTGTGGGTTGTATCTGCCAATGCTGTTGCACTGTACTCTACCAAGCACTTAGTAGAGGTGCTATGTACACAATAAGCTCTCAATAAATACAATTGATTAATTGATTGAACCAGTTGGACCCAAGTGGTCCCACACAGGGCTCACAGTCTAAGTTCTGTGTTCTGAATATTATGATATTTCTGAATGTTTCATGAAAATCCAAGCTGCTCAGTAAATCTGGTAGTATTGTACTAACTTAAAAGGGAGCAGGGAGGATTGTTACCTTAATTGCAAACAAAAGTAAACGAACCCATGACAACCCTCTACCCCATTTAATGAACTTTCTTCAACTCAGATTGGGTTCTCATCTCTCCCTCTTTCCCCATCTCTCTCTCTTCCTTCTCTCTCCCCTTACCTCTCTCATCTCCCTCTCTCTTTCTTCATCTCTCTTCCTACCTCAGTCTCTCCCCTCTCTCTTCCTTCGTCTCTCTCCCTCTCTCCCCATCTGTCTCTCTCTTCATCGCTCACTTTCCTCTTTCCCCATCTCTGCATTAATCGAGAAACCAAATATTAAGACAAGAGTTTCAGTGGAACAAGTCCCCAACTAGAATTTGCGGCATTGTGATTAGTGCCAATCTCTTAAGACTGCCAGAGACCTTAATTGTGTCGAGGAACCGGATAAAAGATAGTCCCGAGGTAGAGTCTCAGCAGCTGGAAGTTTAAGAAAATCAGGTTAAGGACACAGCAAATGTTCGAGCTTCCAGGTGAATGTAAAGATAATAGTTCCTCCTCAACCCATCACGAAGGACTCAGACTTCAAATCCTACCTAATGCTAATTCCTGCAAAATGCCAGCAGTGCCAAGCGGTCACTGTTCTCCTCCTATATATGTGTCCTATCTGATTATTATTAAGGTCACAAAAGACCTTCCCCGATTAAACCCTCTTTTTCCCAACTCACTCTCCTTTCTGCATCATCTAGTCACTTCAGTCTGTGACTTTTTGAAATTTGATTCTCACCCCTCCCTTAGCCCCACAAGATTTACATACATATCTTTAAATTATATATTATAAACTACTAACTTATTCATATTAATTTCTGTCTCCCCCTTTAGATTGTAAGCTCATTATGGGGAAGGAATGTGTCTGCTAATTCTGTTGTACTGTATAGTGCCTTTTGTGACCTTAATAATAATCAGATAGGACACAGCCCATGCCCACAAGGGGTTCACAATCATATATGGGAGGAGAACAGGTATCTATTATCTCTGTATTACAAAGAAAACAAGGCTGGGAGAAGTTAACTGACTTTCCCAACGTCACAGAGGAGGTCAGTGGCAGAACTGGGACCGGAACCCAGGTCTCCTAACTCCCAGGAATCGCCTCGCTTGAGAATTTTTACAATGACTGCTTGGCACTGGCACTTGGAGGAGATGTGCCTTCAAAAAGGCTTTGAAGGTGGAGAGAGTGATGGTCTGTCGCACATGAAGGGGGAAGGAGTTCCAGGCCAGAGTCAGGATGTGGGCGAGGGATAGGCGGTGAGATAGATGAGATGGAGGTACAGTGAGTCAAGTGGCGTTAGAGGAGAGAAGCGAGTGGGAGGCTTGATGACCTCCGTGCCCCTTTGGAGACATAACGAGGCCTAGTGGCAAGAGCACAGGCTTGGGAATCAGAGGATGTGGGTTCTAATCCTGGACCTGCCGCTTGTCTGCTTTGTGACCTTGGGCAAGTCACTTAACTGCTCTGTGCCTCAGTTACCTCATCTGTAAAATGGGGATTAAGATTGTGAGCCTCATCCCTTCTTTCCTTCTACAGCCCTACCTGCACATTCCACTCCTCTGTCTCTAACCTCCTCACTGCATCTCGTCCTCGCCGGTCCCGCCGTCGACCCCTGGCAAACGTCCTCCCCCTCCCCCTCACATCCACCAAACTACCTCTCTTCCCCCCTTCAAAGCCCTAATGAGAGCTCACCTCCTCCAGGAGGCCTTCCCCATCTTAGCCCTCACTTCCCCTACTCCCTCACCCTTCTGCATCACCCTTGCACTTGGATTAGTAATGATGCTAATAATAATAATTGTGGTTATTTGTTAATGCCAAGTGCTGTACTAAGTGCTGGGGTGGGTACAAGGAATTCGGGTTGGACACAGGCCCTGTCCCAAATGAGGTGCACAGTCTCATACCCATTTTACAGATGAGGTAATTGAGAGACACAGAGAAGTGAAGTTACTTGCCCAAGGTCACACAGCAGACAACTGGCAGAACCGGGATTAGAAGCCAGGTTCTTCTGACTCCCAAGCCTGTGCTCCATCCACTAGGCTATGCTCTTTCTCTGTACCCTTACAGCATTTGCTATTCACCCCACACTCAACCCCAAAGCACTCATGTCCATATCCATAATGTATTTCAATGTCTCTCTCCCCATCTAACCTTTAAGCTCCTTCTGGGTAGAGAACATGTCTACCATCTCTGTTATATTGTACTGTCCCAAGTGCTTAGTCCAGTGCTCTGCACCCAGAAAGTGTTCAATAAATACCATTGATTGACTGATTGACTGACTTAGAAAGTGGGAGGGCAGGGAAGCAACACTTTGCCAAGTACACGTGTGATTTTTGCCCTCATTAGCAAGTGACCGGCAGAACCGAGATTAGAACCCAGGCCTCCTGATGCCCAGAGCAGTGTTTCTTCCACTGAACCAACAGCCAGGCATCAGCACCTAATAAGGACTTGATAAATTTCATAATTGCTAATTAGCAGGATCTCATAGTTTAGTGCCCCAGAGGGTACTTAGTCACACTGAGCTCCTTCACAGCACTTCACGGTGGTTTGGTTCAGTGGTTCTTTAGCTGGGGTCTGAGGTAGAAAATTAGCACCATCAAACCCATATTACAGATGGGAAAATCAGAGTCCAAGGAACAGGAGGACTAACCCAAAATCCTCTAGCAGGTCTGAAGGGGAGGCAGGATTAGAACTCACTGCTTGGCCCACAGAACAACACACCCTAAAGGAAAGAGCTCGGGTCTGGGAGTTAGGGGACCTGGGTTTTAACCCCAACTCTGCCACTTGCCTGCTGTGTGACTTTGGGCAAATCATTTCACTTCTCTCTCTAGGCCTCAGTTCCTCCTCTGTAATATGAGGATTAAGTACCTGTTCTCCCTCCTACTTAGCTTGGAAGTCCCATGTGGGGCAGAGACTGTGTCTGACCTGAAAATCTTGTATCGATCCAGTGCTTTTTAGAGGGCTTGCCACATAGAAAATGCTTAACAAATACCATTATTATTATCCTTATTATTATTATTACCACAAGGCTAACCACAGGAGTCCCACTGGATTTCCCTGCTGCTACACTAAAGCTTTTGAGCAGAGGCTGAAAATACTTGAAGGAGACTGGAAAAAGGCAATAGACAATGGGGAATATAAACAGTGATAACAATGTCACTTCATTTATGCTCTATTTGGCCATAGGAAGTCACACAGCTTCCTGCATGAAAGAAATCTCCCAGAACACGTTCATTTTATGCAGTTTCCGCTGACTCTCTTGTCCGGGCACTGCTGATATTCAGTGGGAGGATCTAGCTACTTAACAAGCCAGAGGAACAGATTTTATGAATGACAAGGAATGACTGCATAACACCTAGATGGTGTTGTTGCTGAAGTTTTTTGTTTTTTTAATATGAGAAAATGTAAAAAATAGGGCATTCACGAGTGATGTGATCCTAATGGCATTTTTAACAGAGCTAGTTAACACTGGGCTCCTTCATAGCTCTTCACAGTGATTTGCTTTATTAGTTCTTTAGCTGCACAGGAGCCTGGGGTAGAATTAGGACTGTCATCCCCATTCCAGGGCTATTTGAATTTCTGAGCACAAACAATTTAGCCTTGGAAACTGTTGAATTACCATATGAACCGTATTTTTCTTGGGAGGCTGAAAGGTGGCCCACTGAACAAGAGCCAATGGATATGATCTGTTGCCAGGTTTCCCACAGAGAAGAGAGACAAAGGGGCTCTGCCCTGATTCCACTGTTATTATCATTATTATTAATAATAGTAGTATTATTACATTTGTAAACTATGAGCACGTTGTTGGGTAGGGATTGTCTCTATCTGTTGCCAAATTGTACTTTCCAAGTGCTTAATACAGTGCTCTATACACAGTAAGTGCTCAATAAATACAATTGAATGAATGAATGAATTTAAGAAAATGTAATATTTCCTCTATGCCAAGCACTTTTCTAAGTGCTGGGGGAGATAAGTTAATCAAACTGGACACAGTTCCTACCCCACATGGGGCTCACAGGCTACGTAGGAGGGCATTTATTTATATTGATGTCTGTCTCCCTCGCTCTAGACTATAAACTCATTGTGGGCAAGGAATGTCACTGTTTATTGTTGTACTGTATTTCCCAAGTGCTTAGTACAGTGCTCTGTGTGGTGAGCCCACAACCAGCTGCCTTGGAGACTGTTTGTGATCCGATGAACAACAACAACAAGGAAGAGAGTCGCAAGGCACTGATGGGCTCTATTTGAGGCAGGTGATTGCGGGACTGAGGGTGGAGCATGGAGGGAGCCGGGACTTTCTCTCCCTGTTCTACCCAGTAACAGGCCTAGATCAATCCATGACTGCCATGTAAAGCCCCAGGGGTGACACCTAAGGTAGATAAAAGGTGGTTGCTTTGAGTAGTCAGTGGGTATGTGGAGGCACACAGAGGAATGCTGCAATGCAGAGGGAAGGAAGGACATTGGAGCAGCAGGAGAGCAGTACCTGAAAGCAGAAAAAAGAAGCATTGGCAGATTGGGCTTCTTTGACCACAGGCTGGTATAGGGCCTTTGGGTGGTGGAGTGAGGGAGTGTATGTATGTGTCACTCTCTTGCATGTTGGTAAAGCTAAGTAAAAAAACCTATCCACTGTAACCTTGGTGATCAGGGATGTGGCTTGACTTCTACTATGTGTCACTGAGGTTCCCTTGGTCCAGGGAGGTTCTGGTTGGTATGAAATGAACTCTAAGGCTGAGAGAGGCGGGACTTAGAAATCAGGAAACAGGAGTCAGGTGTTTCCTGTTAGGGGACGAGTGGAGTCACTTGGTCAGTTCAGCAGTGGAAAGAGCATGGCCCTGGGAGTTAGAAGTCCTGGGTTCTAATCCTCATACTGCCATTTGCCTGCTCTGAGACCTTGCCCAAGTCATTACTCTGAACCTCTGTTTCCTCCTCTGTAAAATGGGGATTTAATACCTCATCTCTCTTCCCCTTAGACTATGTGGGACAGGGACTGAGTATTGACCCCACTGTATTTATTCGTATTAAAGCCTGTCTCCCCTTCTAGACTGTAAGTTCTTCATGGGCAGGAAATTCTTTCAAATGTGCTTGCTGAGGGCAGAGCACTGTAATAAGTGCTTAGGAGAGTACAATACAATGATATAAAAACACATTCCCTGTCCACAATAAGCTTACAGCCTAGAGGACATTCCATACAAATTTAATGCTATGCTGTTGTTGCTATCCTGTGAGAACCCTGGGACATAACTTGGTGTTTTAAGTATGTTTTCATTCTTCTGTGGCATAGCAACCTTCACAACCCTAATGGACAACAAAATGGCTCTGACCTCATTAAGGTTGTGAGCTCCTAGTTTGATGGTAGAACCATGGATAATTAATCAGGTCAGTTCCTTCTGAACCAGGATTTCATTCCGGTTAGCAAATGTTGCATTTTCCCCCACTTCGTGTCCAATCAGCTTTAAACGATGTCATCCACCTGTGGCCCAACCGACTCTCCACCTACATGTGTTCCGGGAAGGCCGAGCCACAGAAATCAGCCATTTATTTAATAGTATTTATTGAGCACTTACTATGTGTAGAGCACTGTTCTAAGCGCTTGGAATGTACAACTCGACAACAGTTAGAGACAATCCCTGCCCAATGATGGGCTTACAGTCTAAGCGGGGGCTACAGACAGCAAAGCAAAACAGAATGAAACAAAAACAAGACAACATTATCAAGATAGAGTCAAGGGGATATACACCTCATTAACAAAATAAATCGGGTATTATATACAAATGAGCACAGTGCTGAGGGGAGGGAAAGGGGGAAGAGGGAGGAGCAGAGGGTGGGGGAGAGGGGGAGCAGAGGGAAAGGGGGGACTCAGTCTGCGAAGGCCTCTTGGAGGAGGTGAACTCTCAGTAGGACTTCGAAGAGGGGAAGAGTTAGGGGTGGACGGCGGGATAGGCGTGAACGGGGGACAGTGAGGAGGTGAGCGGCAGAGGAGTGAAGCGTGCGGGGTGGGCAGTAGAAAAAGAGAAAGGAGGGGGCAAGGTGATGGAGAGCTTTGAAGCCAAGAGTGAGGAGTTTTTGTTTTGTGCGGAGGTTGATAGGAAACCACTGGAGGTTTTTGAAGAGGGGAGTGACATGGCGGGGACCTGGGTGGAGAGGGGAATGAGGGGTGGCAGTGGGACAGGAGGACTGGGATGGGGCGTGGGTGGGGAAGAAGGAAGGGGATGGGAGGAGGGGGATCCGTGAGGAAGAGAGCAAGGGGAGGGGGATGAGGGGAGGCCCTGGGAAAGTGGGATTTTAGGGTGGGGGAGAGGAGGAGGCAGAGGAGAGTGTGGGAAAGAGCTGGGTGGGAAAGGGGAAGGGGAATCTGAGGATTGGGAGGAAGAGATTGCGGGGGCGGGGGAGCGGGTGGAATGACATGGTGAAGTCAGAGAGGTAAGTGTCAGCACTGAGAACAATTAACAATAACATGAGATGGCGGTAACATAGTAATATGATAGAATAAGATATTATTAATAAGCGGGTGGTGTCCAGGGTCGGATGTTGACTTGTCTATGGGTCTGTCAGATTAAAATCAAAAGGTTAGTGGCAAGGAGGGTCCTGGGGCTAGTGGTCCAAGTGTCTCTGAGGCGGCAGAGGGAGCTCTGTGGATGTCTGATTTAGGGAAGGGTGGAGCTGTTGTGGGGGACAGAGGAGAGGAAACTCATGGGGAGAGGAGTGGGAAACCAAGCAACATGGGTGGGGTGAGTAGTTGTGGGCGCAGGTAGCAGCTAAAGTAACACAGTGAGAACAAGGGCAATGTCGCCCGGGGATGGGGGGTGGGGGGTTGGGGGGGGAGGGTGCTGGGGTATACAGTGTCCCAAGGCCCGGGTTTGCTAGAGAAGCAGCGTGGCTCAGTGGAAAGAGCACGGGATTTGGAGTCAGAGGTCATGGGTTCAAATCCCTGCTCTGCCACTTGTCAGCTGTGTGACTGTGGGCAAGTCACTTAACTTCTCTGTGCCTCAGTTCCCTTATCGGTCAAATGGGTATTAAAACTGTGAGCCCCACGTGGGACAACCAGCTCATCCTGTATACAGATCATCCTGTATCTCCCCCAGCGCTTAGAACAGTGCTCTGCACATAGTAAGCGCTTAACAAATACCAACATTATTATTACCTGGACGGAATCCGGGTGAGGGAGATGACCACGAGTCCGGTGGCAGGTCACTGAAGTCTGAGATCCCGGCGCATCCGTGTCGGCATCTAGAGGAGGAGGAAGATTGGGCCGGGAATAAGGGGACCGGCAAGGCGAGGCTCTAAGGGAGAGGAGGTTCCTAGCTGCCATCTCGGTTTTAAACTTGAGATTTCCCTTTGTTTCTCAGTAAATTCGGAATGTGCACCTGCCTGCTTGGCCTAGATAATTTATGGGAAAACAGGTCTTCTGAAGTAGTGAGGGTGCTAATCAAGGTGATATCTGGTGATATCTGATCTTTTACAAGATCCATCTTCAACAAAATTTCCTCAAATTACCGAATTAAAAAAAAAAAAGTAGACTAAATTCCCCTTGCCTGGAATCCCGGCTCTGCCTCCACTTTTAGATCTCCAGATAATAATAATAATAATGTTGGTATTTGTTAAGCACTTATTATGTGCCAAGCACTGTTGTGAGCGCTGGGGTAGACAGGGGAATCAGGTTGCCCCACGTGGGGCTCACAGTCTTAATCCTCATTTTACAGATGAGGTAACTGAGGCACCGAGAAGCTAAGTGACTTGCCCAAAGTCACACAGCTGACAAGTGGCCGAGCCGGGGTTCGAACCCATGACCTCTGACTCCAAAGCCCGTGCTCTTTCCACTGAGCCACGCTGCTTCTCGATGTATTCCAGATGTATTCCTCCTCCCCTTCAAAGTTTTTCTCAAAAGTCATCCCAGCCTGAAAGTGGTCCTGGAGAGACATTCCATCTTCCCCGGCCACCAAAAGCATTTAGTCAAGGGCAACTGGGTACGCCATCCCATCCATCACATTTTGATCTATGTTTTTTTGTGTTTGCTTTATGCCCTCATGTCTACCATTTATCTCTCTTCTCCCTCTCTTGAAAAGCAGCATGGCCTAGTGAGAAAAAGTACAGAACTGGGAGTCAGGAGTCAGCTTTGTCTCTGGCCTGCTGTGCGAACTGGGGCACATCACTGAATCTTTCCAGGCTGTTTCCTCAACTGTATAATGGGGACGAGGTGGACTGTGAGCCCTTTGGGGAAAAGGGACTGTATCTTATCTGTTAACCTTGTATGGAGCCAGCACTTAGAGCAAAGTACTCAATAAATGTCATTATGATTATACACTATCTATTACCATTATGATTATTATTACTATTATTATTGGCCACAATAGACTCCAGAATGGCAAGGATGCAGCGAGATCAACCAGTAGAACCAATAAATTAGAAGAGATGGTTATTCATTTTCTCAGAGATTTTCTGGGGTGGTGGTGCATAACTAATAATGATGGTATTTGTTAAGCCCTTACTATGTGCCAAGCATTGTGCAAAATCTCCATTTTCCAGGGGAGGAAACAGGCCCAGAGAAGTGATGCTTGTGCAGGGATACATAGGCAAGTGGCAAAGCAGGGGTTAAAACCCAGATCCTTTGACTCCCTGGTCTTGCTCTTTCCACTAGGCCATGCTGCCTCCCTACACAACTCTGCACCCAGTGGAGCTCTTAAAGTGGAGCATCAACAAACTTTCAATCCCTTTCCTTTTAACATGATGGATCATGAGCCCTCTGGGGAAAAGTCTGTGACTGATCTGAAAACCTTCTATCTACCAAGTGCTTAATACATAGTACAGGTCATAGCTATCATCATCATCGTCATTATTATTACTGGCCACTATAGACTCCAGAACTACAAAGACCCAGAGAGATCATCCAATCCAGCCAGTGGGAAGAGGCAGTCTTTCATTTTCTCACCCATCTTCTCGGCTCTTTCCACTTATTCCATCTCTCTGACTAAGAGGTGCATGAGTTCTCAAAAAATCGATTCAAATCACTTCCTAGAAGCAAATTTTGTTTCAGTCCTACAGTACATTCCCCACCCTCCCTCTACTCCTCCAAATTCAAAAATCTTGTGACTGGCGAGCGGACTTCTGTGTGCTGATAAAGAAGCAGACGTGCCACCCTTCTGTTCCTTGTGTTCTGATTCCATCTCTGTGAACCCCAAGGAATTATTGATGATTGATTTTCACAGATCTCTGCACTTTCACAGGGAAAAAGCAGAGGGAGCTCAATAAATGGAATCTTCCCTGGGCAGTCTAGGGACCGGATCCCGGGAAATGACTAAATCACCTCCATTTTATGTAATAGATTGTAACCAAAGTAATCCAAGGGGATATCACAGATTACCCCTAATCACATCACTCTCCCGGTACCCAAATAAAACACCTCTGGCTTGGACCAGGGCAAGTGATGTTATCTTCATCACCAGACTGAGCAATCATTTTTCAGAAAAACAGGGTTGGGGTGAACAGGCTCATACTCCCCCAGAGAACATTAAGGCTTTTGGCAGGAAAAGTGTCTATTATATTGTTATACTGAGAAGTGTATGTTATGTAAGAAGGAGCTTGGTTTAATAGAAAGAGCCCGGGCTTGGGAGTCCCAGGTCGTGAGTTCTAATTCAGACTCTGCCACTTCATAGTTCTGTGACTTTAGGCAAGTCACTTAACTTCTCTGTGCTTCAGTTACTACATCTGTAAAATGGGGATTAAGACAGTGAGCCCCACGTGGGACAGCCTGATTACTCCAGAGTTTAGAATAGTGCTTGGCACATAGTAAGCGCTTAAATACCATTATTATTATTTATTATTATACTGTAGTCTCTCAGGCGCTCAGCACAGTGCTCTGCAAACAGTAAGCGCTCAATAAATAAGATTGAATGAATGAAGTGAGGATTGGGGCTTAGATGGCGCGACGGGACCCCCTCCCGCTTCCCGGTATTCCCGCTTCCCGGTATTCCCGCTCCCCGGTTTTCCAGCTCCCCTGTTTTCCCGCTCCGTCCTTAACGATCCCCACGACCCCCGCAAGAGGGCGTTTGAGCGTGGGCTGAATTGTTGCTTCTCACCTCAAAAATCAGCGGCAAAACACAAAAATCCATTTACATCTTCAAACAATCAAGAGAACGTTTTCCGCAGAATGACATCAACCTCATAATATCTTTAATATACATTGTCAAATCCAAAAATGCTACATTTTCCTATAAGAGAGGGAAATTAAAAACGGTTTTTCACCGCGCCCGGCTAGCTCAGTCGGTAGAGCATGGGACTCTTAATCCCAGGGTCGTGGGTTCGAGCCCCACGTTGGGCGGTCCGGTTTTTTTTTTTCACTTTTCTTTCCGGTCCATTTTTAACGTTTAGCCACTATTCGCAGTTCAAATGCACTGAATTCTAAAAAAAAAAAGGGAAATGAAAGAAACAATTTAGCATTGATCCATTTTAAAAACTGAAACGACATAGTCTCAAACTCACTATGTCATAAGGGTGTTTTTGAATGTGGCATAGAAGAAAAACGTTTCACAGCATATAATATATTTGAGGAGTAACGCAACGCCCTAAATTGGGAGTAAAAAAAACACATGGGA
This sequence comes from Ornithorhynchus anatinus, assembly GCF_004115215.2. Lineage (NCBI taxonomy): Eukaryota > Metazoa > Chordata > Mammalia > Monotremata > Ornithorhynchidae > Ornithorhynchus > Ornithorhynchus anatinus. Next base: position 10,070,573 of record NC_041732.1, on the reverse strand, counting down.
AGTAAATGATCTATAGACTTCAGAACTGATATTTTCGGGGAGGCGATGGTGGGGGTGAAAAGGGTCTTGGATCTCCCCCTTTAGACTGAGCTTGTGTGGACAGGAATGTGTCTCCTTGTTCTGTTGTCCTCTCTCAAGCGCTTATACAGTGCTTTGCACAGAGCAAGCGCTCAATAAATACGATTGAATGAATGAATGTGTCTGTTTGTGGTTCTATTGTCATTCGTTCAATCGCATTTATTGATCGCTTAGAAAGTGCAAGGCATTGTACTGTGCGCTTGGGAGAGGACAAAAGAACAACAAACAGACATATTCCTTGTCCAAAATGAGCTCACGGTCTACAGGAAGAGACAGACTTTAATATAAATAAATGAATTATCAGTGTGGACGTGGTCCTTCTAAGGTCTGGAAGGGCAGCACAACGACCCACTTTTCTGCTGTGTGACCTTGTTCAAGTCACTTCAGTTCTCTGGGCCTCAGTTACCTCATCTCTAATATGGGGATTGAGACTGTGAGTCCCATGAGGGACAGGGACTGTGTTCAACCTGATTTGCTGGTATCTACCCCAGCGCGTAGTACAGTGCCTAGCACTTATTAAGTGCATAATAAATAGTTATTTATTATTATTATTATTATTATTATTATTATTAACTGGTGTTTTTGTTAGGGGGCAACACTGCCCCTATTTTTGTGAAGGGGCACACCAGGACCCCAGGACCTTACTGTGCCTTGAGCCAGTTGCCCCCATCTTGAGAAGCAGCGTGGCTCAGTGGAAAGAGCCCGGGCTTTGGAGTCAGAGGTCATGAGTTTGAATTCCAGCTCTGCCACTTAATAATAATAATAATAATGTTGGTATTTGTTAAGCGCTTACTATGTGCAGAGCACTGTTCTAAGCGCTGGGATAAACACAGGGGAATCAGGTTGTCCCACGTGGGGCTCACAGTCTTAATCCCCATTTTACAGATGATTGAACTGAGGCACAGAGAAGTTAAGTGACTTGCCCACAGTCACACAGCTGACAAGTGGCAGAGCTGGGATTCGAACTCATGAGCCCTGACTCCAAAGCCCGTGCTCTTTCCACTGCACCACGCTGCTTCTCAGCTGTGTGTCTGTGGGCAAGTCACTTCACTTCTCTGTGCCTCAGTTACCTCATCTGTAAAATGGGGATTAAGACTGTGAGCCCCATGTGGGACAACCTGATGACCCTGTGTCTACCCCAGCGCTTAGAACAGTGCTCTGCACATAGTAAGCGCTTAACAAATACCAATATTATTATTATTATTATTTTGTGAAGGGGCACGCCAGGACCCCAGGACCTTACTGTGTCTTGAGCCAGTTGACTCACCTTGCTCCACTTCGGAAGTGACTCTTGATAACTTGGGCAGATGAGATTGCAGAGGCTCACGAAGGCACTCACCCTCTGGGGTGGGACACGTCGTGGGCAGGTAATGTGTCTGTTTATTGTTCCACTGTACTCTCCCAAGAGTTTAGTACATTGCTCTGCCCACCGGAAGCGTTCAGTAAATACTACTGACTGGCCGACTGACCGAGGCCCAGTGTCAACACTCTGCAGTTCTTTCAGCCCTAAAGGAGCCCTGCATTTAAACATCATCTGCATTCTCTTTGCGGTGTCCTGCTTCCCTACTGGCTCATTGTCCTTTTCAGGCCACCAAGGACGTGACAGGCCTGAGAGAGGTTAGGGCAGTCGGGTAGAGCATAATAATCAATTCCTTCATGAGGTTTCTCAGTCCTGAAGTCTCCAGGCCTAGTCATTCTCCAGGGGAGACTTCACCATTACTTCTAGCCTCTGAGGCTAAGTTAGGGGCTTTCCTCTTCTTCACCAGGCCTCAGGGCCTCCTTGAGACTTTTTGCATTCCTGAAAGGTGACTAAAGGAGAGGGCTTCTGTCCCTCAAAGTCACACCCCCTTAAACCCTTGCTCCAAGTGCGCTCTGTGGTCATAATGAAAAACCGGCACCTACGCCCTGAAAACAACAAACAAATGAAAATTCCGGTCCTTCTTCTCCAGTCCCTCTGACAGAGCAAGGTGGGTATTTTTCTTTTAAGCACCCGCATACGTGACATGTAATTTTTATAGCTGAGGTACCAGGTTTCTCTCTGAAAGAGAAGGGGTAAACGTTAGGTTTCAGTCATTAACTACCGTTACAGGGTTGAACTAGAGCATGTTTTGGGGTTGGAGGCTCGTGTCCAAAGTTACGAATCCTCAGTCCTTTTCGAGACTCATTCAGTTGCTGTCTCTCTGGTCAATCTGACCCTCGCTGCACACATCCCGAATAGATGCTGTTCATTGAAGAGCCTTTTTTGTTCTTTGAGCCCTTCCCGGGGTAAAATTTGTACATCCCAAGCGCTTAGTACAGTGTCCTGCACAAAGCAAGCGCTCAATAAGGACTATTCAATGAATGGATGGAAATTTAGCCATAACTCAGTTTTCAAAAGGACTGAGGTAAAAAAAGGCGTTGCCAGGCCACTTCGCCGGGTTCCGAGCCCATCCCTATTGACTGATTGATTGATTGATTAAGTCCTAAACCGAGGCTCTTGAAAAAAGCACGGGGAGGGGCGGGGTGGAGAAGGGAAGAAACCGCCTCCCTCCCCAAACTACATGTCCCAGCATGCGCACTGGAGGTTCAAGGTTACAGTTACAATACCTCCATTCATTCCAATGGTAATAATAATAACAGTAATAATAATAATATAATGTTGGTATTTGTTAAGCGCTTACTACGTGCAGAGCACTGTTCTAAGCGCTGGGGTAGATACAGTAGAGAAGCAGCGTGGCTCAGTGGAAAGAGCAAGAGCCTGGGCTTTGGAGTCAGAGGTCGTGAGTTCGAATTCCAGCTCTGCCACTTGTCAGCTGTGTTACTGTGGGCAAGTCACTTCACTTCTCTGTGCCTCAGTTCCCTCATCTGTAAAATGGGGATGAAAACTGTGAGCCCCACGTGGATCAACCTGATTCCCCTGTGTCTACCCCAGCGCTTAGAACAGTGCTCTGCACATAGTAAGCGCTTAACAAATACCAACATTATTATTATTATTATTACAGGGGAATGAGGTTGTCCCACGTGAGGCTCACAGTCTTCATCCCCATTTTACAGATGAGGGAACTGAGGCCCAGAGATGTGAGGTGACTTGCTTGGTATTTACTGAGCGCTTTCATTCAATCGTCTTGATCGAGCGCTCACTGTGTGCAGGGTACTGTACTAAGCGCTTGGAAAGTGCAATAAAGCAATAAAGCCTCACTCTAGGCTTCAAGGCTCTCCATCACCTTGCCCCTTCCTACCTCTCCTCCCTTCTCTCTTTCTACCGCCCACCCCGCACGCTCCGCTCCTCGGCCGCCCACCTCCTCGCCGTCCCTCGGTCTCGCCTATCCCGCCGTCGACCCCTGGGTCACGTCCTCCCGCGGTCCTGGAATGCCCTCCCTCCTCACCTCCGCCAAACCGATTCTCTTTCCCTCTTCAAAACCTTACTTAAAAATCACCTCCTCCAAGAGGCCTTCCCAGACTGAGCTCCTCTTCCCCCTCTACTCCCTCTGCCATCCCCCCTTTACCTCTCCGCAGCTAAAGCCTCATTTTCCCCTTTTCCCTCCGCTCCTCCACCTCTCCCTTCCCATCCCCACAGCACTGTACTCGTCCGCTCAACTGTATATATTTTCGTTACCCTATTTATTTTGTTAATGAATTGTACATCGCCTCGATTCTATTTAGCTGCCATTGTTTTTACGAGATGTTCTTCCCCTTGACGCTGTTTAGTGCCATCGTTCTTGTCTGTCCGTCTCCCCCGATTAGACCGTAAGCCCGTCAAACGGCAGGGACCGTCTCTATCTGTTGCCGACTTGTTCATCCCAAGCGCTTAGTACAGTGCTCTGCACATAGTAAGCGCTCAATAAATACTATTGAATGAATGAATGAATAAAGAGAGACAATCCCTGCCCCCAACGGGCAGGGGAGAGACAGACATCAATATAAACAGAATTATAGATATATACATAATAGTAATAATGATATTGTTGATGGTATTTAAGTGCTTACTATGGGCCAAGCATTGTTCTAATAATAATAATAATGTTGGTATTTGTTAAGCGCCTACTATGTGCAGACCACTGTTCTCAGAGCTGGGGTGGTTACAGAGTAATCAGGTTGTCTCAAGTGAGGTTCACAGTTAATCCCCATTTTACAGATGAGGTAACTGAGGCACAGAGTAGTTCTAAATGCTGGTGGGGAGGAGGGGGTTATAAGGTAATCAAGTTGTCTCACGTGAGGCTTTCAGATTTAATCCCCATTTTACAGGTGAGGGAACTGAGGCACAGAGAACTTAAGTGATTTGCCCAAAATCGCATAGCTCTCAAGTGGAGGATTGGAATTAGAACCCATGACCTCTGGCTCCCAAGCCCGGGCTTTTTCCACTGAGCCATGCTGCTTCTCTAATTGGCATTGTACTGTCCACGCGCTTAGTACAGTGCTCTGCACACAGTAAGCACCCAATAACAGCATGGCTCAGTGGAAAGAGCCCGGATTTGGGAGTCAGAGGGCGTGGGTTCTAATCCCGCCTCCGTCTCCTGTCAGTTGTGTGACCTCGGGCAAGTCAGTTCACTTCTCGGTGCCTTCGTTACCTCATCTGTCAAATGGGAGATTGTGAGCCCCACCAGGGACAACTTGATGACCTTGTATCTACCCCAGCGCTTAGAACAGTGCTTGGCACATAGTAAGAGCTTAACAAATACCATCATTATTATTATTATTATTAATTACAACTGACTGATTGAATGAATTAATTCATTTAATAGTATCTATTGAGCACTTACTATGTGTAGAGCACTGTACTAAGCGCTTTGAGTGCACAATTCGGCAACAAATAGAGACAATCCCTTCCCAATGACAGGCTCACAGTCTAAACGGGGGAGTCGGCAAAGCAAAACAGAACAAGACAACATCATGAAGATAATAATAATAATAATAATAATGATAATGTTGATATTTGTTAAGCGCTTACTACGTGCAGAGCACTGTTCTAAGTGCTGGGATAGGTACAGGGTCATCGGGTTGTCCCATGTGAGGCTCACAGTTAATCCCCATTTTACAGATGAGGTAACTGAGGCACAGAGAAGTGAAGTGACTTGCCCACAGTCACACAGCTGCCAAGTGGCAGATTGGAATTCGAACCCATGACCTCTGACTCCGAAAACGGGGCTCTTTCCATTGAGCCACACTGCTTCTCTGCAAATAGAATCAAGGGGATGTACACCTCTTTAACAAAATAAATAGGGTCATAAAAATATATACAAATGAGCACTGAGTGTTACTTTTCCTAGCTTGGGTCACCACCTTGGGTTTGAATCCTCGCTGCCTTTTTTTAGTGCCATTCACTTTTCGCGTACGAAATAATATGCACACCTCAGCAGGGCACCGAGGGGATATTACCCTATTTATTTTGTTAATGAGATGTACATCCCCTTGATTCTATTTATTGCTATTGTTTTTATCTGTCTGTCTCCCCCTATTATAATGGTATTTGTTAAGCGCTTACTATGTGCCAAGCACTGTTCTAAGCGCTGGGGGAGATACAAGGTCATCAGGTTGTCCCACGTGGGGCTCACAGTCTTCATCCCCATTTTATAGATGAGGACACTGAGGCCCCGAGAAGTGAAGTGACTTGCCCAAAGTCACACAGCTGATAGTGGCAGAGTGGGGATTAGAACCCACGACTTCTGACTCCCAAGGCCGGGTCCCTTCCACTAAACCACGCTGCTTCTCTAAGACTGTAGACTGTAAGCCCGTCAATGGGCAGGGATTGTCTCTATCTGTTGCCGAATTGTACATTCCAAGTGCTTAGTACAGTGCTCTGCACATAGTAAGCGCTCAATAAGAGAAGCCGCGTAGCTCAGGGGAAAGAGCACGGGCTTGGGAGTCAGAGGGTCATAGGTTCGAATTCCGCCTCTGCCATTTGGCTGCTGTGTGACTGTGGGCAGGTCACTTCACTTCTCTGGGCCTCAGTTTCCTCATCTGTAAAATGGGGATTAAGATGGTGAGCCTCACGTGGGACCACCTGATTAGTAATGTTGGTATTTGTTAAGCACTTACTATGTGCAGAGCACTGTTCTAAGCAGAACAGTTCTAACAGTTCTAAGTAACTGCTTAGAACAGCGCTTAGAACAGTGCTTAGTAAGCGCTTAAGAAATACCAACATTAATATTATTCTAAATACTATCAAATACTATAATTGAATACTATATATTCATAATACTATAATAATACTATATATATTGAATACTGGGAAGCAGCATGGCTCAGTGGAAAGAGCCTGGGCTTTGGAGTCAGAGGTCATGGGTTCGACTCCCTGCTCTGCCACTTGGCAGCTGTGTGACCGTGGGTGAGTCACTTGACTTCTCTGGGCCTCAGTTCCCTCATCTGTAAAATGGTGATTAACTGGGAGCCTCACTTGGGACAACCTGATTGCCCTGTATCTCCCCCAGTGTGTAGAACAGTGCTCTGCACATAGTAAGTGCTTAACAAATACCAATATTTTTTTTTAACTATAAATACTATTGGGAAGCAGCATGGCTCAGTGGAAATAGCCTGGGCTTCGGAGTCAGAGGTCATGGGTTCGACTCCCTGCTCTGCCACTTGGCAGCTGTGTGACCGTGGGCAAGTCACTTGACTTCTCTGGGCCTCAGTTCCCTCATCTGTAAAATGGGGATTAACTGGGAGCCTCACGTGGGACAACCCGATGACCCTGTATCTCCCCCAGCGCTTAGAACACGTTCTGCACAGAGTAAGCGCTTAACACATACCAACGTTATTATTGAATGAATGAATGAAAAGGGGGAAGATGGCGGCAGAGAGAAAGCAGGAGGGAAGGGCGCCCGAACTACAATTCCCGGCATGCAGCGCGGCGGCGAAGGAATGAAAAGGGGGAAGATGGCGGCAGAGAGAGGGCAGGAGGGAAGGGCGCCCGAACTACAATTCCCGGCATGCAGCGCGGCGGCGAAGGAATGAAAAGGGGGAAGATGGCGGCAGAGAGAGGGCAGGAGGGAAGGGCGCCCGAACTACAATTCCCGGCATGCAGCGCGGCGGCGAAGGAATGAAAAGGGGGAAGATGGCGGCAGAGAGAGGGCAGGAGGGAAGGGCGCCCGAACTACAATTCCCGGCATGCAGCGCGGCGGCGCCTGCGCGCTGGGGAGTGGGGGGGTGCCGCCGCCGCCGCCGCGGCAGAGTGACAGCGGGGCCTGTGGGGGGCTGGCGGATCGGGGTCGGGCCGCAGGATGCGGTCCTGGCGGCGGCAGGACCGGCTGCGGGACCAGCTGCGGGACCGGCTGCGGGAAGAGCGGCCGCCCGTCTGACGCGGGGCGGGGTGGGGTGGGGTGGGGGGTGGGTCGGATCACGGGGAGGAGGGGGGGGTGGGGCGGGGCGGGGAAGGCGGAGAGTCATTTATAAATGGCGCCGAAGCAGGACCCGAAGCCCAAATTCCAAGAGGGTGAGTCCGGCCCCGGGGAGCCGCTCCGGGACCCACCCGCCGCGGGGGAAATGGATGGGGGGAAAACGGAGGAGGGAACGGCACAATAATAGTTATTAGGAGGGTACTAGGTATTGGGGGGCCAGGCGCTGTGGTAGGCGCAGGGACCGGATCATTGGGATTGGCCCAGTCTGAATGCCCCTCTCCCAAAGGAGGGAGCTGAGGCTCAGGGAAGTGACTTGCCCAAGGTCAACCAGCAGACGGGGTGGGGACCCGGGTCCTCTGACTCCCAGGCTCGGCCTCTTGGTGCTAGGCCCTGCTGCAGGCGGAGGCTCGTTTGGGGGAGGAGGGAGAGAAAGCAGGAGGGGGGAGAGAAAGTAGGCGGCGGGGAGGGCAGCTGGGGAGGGCGTTGGGACGGTTGGGAAGGGGCAGGGACTCCGGGGAGGAGGAGGAGGAAGAGGGAGGCCCAGCTGCCGTGCAACATGGCTGCAGCGGCTGCTCCTGTGCCCCGCAAACGTGGCAAATGGATCCGGGGGGGATCCGCCCCCCCCCCCCCTTTGCCCAGCCGGGGGCATCTGTGTGTGCAGAGCCTTGGGAGAGGACAAGGTTGGGAGACACGAGCCCTACTCACAACGAGCAGTCATTCATCGAGTCGTGTTGAGTGAGCGCTTCCTGTGTGCAGAGCACTGTACTAAGGAGTCCACACTGTTCTGAGGTGAGGGGCGTTGGGGGGACCTCACCCCCCCCCCCCAAAAACCTCATCCCCCCCCCAAAAAAACCTAGTTTAAGGTATGGTACGCTCCCAAGCGCTTAGTAATAATATTTGTTAGAACTGCTGACTGTGGGCCAAGCATTGTTCTAAGCCTTGGGGAAGAAACAAGGTAATCAGGTTGTCCCACGTGGGGCTCACAGTCTTAATCCCCATTTTACAGATGAGGGAACTGAGGCCCAGAGCAGTGAAGTGACTTAGGGCCAAGCATTGGTCTAAGCCTTGGGGCAGATACAAGGTAATCAGGTTGTCCCACGTGGGGCTCACAGTCTTAATCCCCATTTTACAGATGGGGGAACTGAGGTCCAGAGAAATGAAGTGACTTGGCCAAGGTGACATGGCAGAGTAGTGGCAGAGCTGGGATTGGAACCCACGACCTCTGACTCCCAAGCCCGTGTTCTTTCCACTAAACCACGTTGCTTCACTGTACTAAATGCTTGGGAGAGGACAATATACTAGGACATGGTAGCATATAGTAAATGCTCAGTAAATACCCCACTGATTGATGGATTGTCCCGAGGTTCAATTTTTGAATGTTTCCTTTTGGTTGGTCAGCCCCTTTAATTCATTTGTCATTTTATATGTATATTTTCATACATATATGTTATATATATATATATATATATATATGTGGTTTCTAAGTATTGGCTATGTTCCCTCTAGACTGTGAGCTCATTGTTGTGGGTAGGGATTGTCTCTCTTGCTGTATTGTACTTTTCCCAAGCGCTTAGTACAGTGCTCTGAACACCTGGGATTTAGTAACTGCATCTTTAGAGAGCACCATTCTCATGCATAAGTTTGAAACACATTTTATTTGCTAAGTTAAGCGAACCCCATTCCCTGATCTTAGGTCCCGTAGCCTAATTAATCATTGTCATTGCTGTTATGGGACTCCAATGCAGAGTTTCCATCTTCTAGGTCTGGTACCTAGAAAAGCAGTAACCTGAAGAGGTGGAATGTTTTCTTGTGGATAACTTCAATGTTCCTTTCATATATATGTTGGTATTTGTTAAGCGCTTATTATGTGCCGAGCACCGTTCTAAGCGCTGGGGTAGACAGGGGAATCAGGTTGTCCCACGTGGGGCTCACAGTCTTAATCCCCATTTTACAGATGTGGTAACTGAGGCACAGAGAAGTGAAGTGACTTGCCCACAGTCACACAGATGACAAGTGGCAGAGCTGGGATTCGAACTCATGAGCCCTGACTCCAAAGCCCATGCTCTTTCCAATGAGCCACGCTGCTTTCATGAGACTCTAAAGGTCATGTTGCTAGAAGGAAAGCCAAGGGCTTTGTGTTTTCTTCTGGACTAGGCCATTTTGCTGCTAAGAGCCTGCAGCTGTTTTTGCTCGTGGCTAAATTCAGCAGGCCTGGAGAACCATTTTGTCTTAACAGCCAGACCCCAAATGTCTATCGGTGGGAAGAGAAAAGGCTGTATGGGCACAGGTTCCTTCCTTGATATTCGTTAAATACCACTGATTAATTGACATCATAAGAGGGTCACTGCCGTCTGTAAACCTGGTGTGAATGCTTCGATTTGTAGCTGCTGCAGCAGCTGTTCCTGATTCTATTTTTGACTGCTTCTTACAGTTTGCTCAAAGCCTTTGCTTGGCAAGTGCAGTGTGACCTAGTGGAAAGCACAGGCCTAGGAGTTGGAGGACCTGGGTTCTAATCCCAGCTCTGCCACTTGTCTGGTGTGACCTTGGACAAGTCACTTAATAATGGTATTTGTTAAGCGCTTACTATGTGCAGAGCATTGTTCTAAGCGCTGGGGTAGATACAGGGTAGTCAGGTTGTCCCATGTGAGGCTCCTAGTTAATCCCCATTTTACGGATGAGGTAACTGAGGCACAGAGAAGTTAAGTGACTTGCCCACAGTCACATAGCTGACAAGTGGCAGAGTTGAGAGTCAAACCCATGACCTCTGACTCCGAAGCCCAGGCTCTTTACTTAACTGCCCTGGGCCTCAGTTCCCTCATCTGTAAAATGGGGATCAAGACTATGAGCCCCAAGTGGCACATGGACTGTGTAGCCAACCTGATTACCTTGTATTCACCCTCTAAACTGTAAGGTGGTTTGGGGCAGTGAATGGATATACTACTTCTGTCATAGTCTCCCAACTGCTATTCATTCAATAGTATTTATTGAGCGCTTACTATGTGCACAACACTGTACTAAGCGCTTGGAATGAACAAGTCGGCAACAGATAGAGACAGTCCCCGCCGTTTGACGGGCTTACGGTCTAATCGGGGGAGGCAGACAGACAAGAACAATGGCAATAAATAGTCAAGGGGAAGAACATCTCCTAAAAACAATGGCGACTAAATAGAATCGAGGCGATGTACAATTCATTAACAAAATAGGATAATGAAAATATATACAGTTGAGCAGACGAGTACAGTGCTGAGGGGATGGGAAGGAGAGGGGGAGGAGCAGAGGGAAATGGGGGGAAAAGAGGGTTAAGCTGCGGAGAGGTGAAGCGGGGGCGGTAGAGGGAGTAGAGGGAGAAGGGGAGCTCGGTCTGGGAAGGCCTCTTGGAGGAGGTGAGTTTTAAGTAGGGTATTAGTACTTAGTAAAGTGTTCCATGCATAGTAAGTCCTCAGTAAGAACTATTGATTGATTGACATACCCCAGTGCTTAGTACAGTGCCTGGCACTTAGTAAACACTTAAAAAATACAATTACAAAAACACAGTTCATAGTGCTTAACAAACGCATTTTTAAAAAATACTGCTCATGGTAAGCGTCTAACCAATACCATTAAAAAAAAAAAGCCACCTCATGTCTGTGGTATCGAAACCCAACCAGATCTCTGCTAATCTCCATTCTTTCTCTTCCCCACATTGAACCACCACTAAAATTTAGTACTCTGGAATTACTGTGTAGATTTGGGTTTTAGTAATAACTGCAGGTTTTGGCCTCAAAGGTACCAGCTCCTTGACTCTTTTTCTGCCCCACTGCAGTAAATAGGATCATGTTTAATAAAGAATTATGTATTACCATAAAAGCTGATATTAGGGACACTCAGTGGTTTGAGATATTATTGGTTCTTTAGCTGAATAAGCTACTGCATTCTGTGTGTAAGGGCAATATTGTGGCTCAGTGGAAAGAGCCCTGGCTTGGGAGTCAGAGGTCATGGGTTCGAATCCCGGCTCTGCCACTTGTCAGCTGTGTGACTGTGGGCAAGTCACTGAACTTCTCTGCCTCAGTTCCCTCATCTGTAAAATGGGGATTACCTGTGAGCCTCACGTGGGACAACCTGGTTACCATGTATCTACCCCAGTGCTTAGAACAGTGCTCTGCACATAGTAAGCGCTTAACAAATACCAACATTATTATTATTAATATACCTTGCATTTGGGAAAGTACAGTAATAGAGTTGGCAGACATAATCTTTGCTGGGAGCTTGGATTCTACAATAATTGTGTATTGTTTTTGAGCAGTTATTAGGGTGCTTGGCATACAGTAAGTGCTGGGGTGGATCAAGATAATCAGGTTGGATATCGTCCTTGTCCCACATGGGGCTCACTGTATAAGTAGGAGGGAGAACAGGCATTTAATCCTCATTTTATAGATGAGGAAAATGAGGCCCAGTGAAATGACTTGCCCAAGGCTTTACACAGTTGGGTTTAGAACCAGGTCCTCTGATATCCAGAATCATGCTCTTTCCTTTAGGCCTTGCTGCCGCCTATTTGACTGTGAATCAATTACGTTCAATATCCCAGAAGAGGGTTGATGTTCTTAAATGATGATTCTCATTTAATTGGCAGAATAAATGTCTTCAGGATAACTGGAAAGGACAACCCTGAGCCATGGTGCTGAGCTAAGGGCTTCTGGGAAACCACAGCGGGGCAGTTGAGCCAATTTTAATGCTATCGACTTTAATGGAGTTGTCTTTGCTGGGTTTTTGTTTCTATTTTTTGTTTTTGAACAACGGCTTTTGGCAAGCCAGAAGCATTTCTGAGAGGAGAGATTGAGTGTAAGGACAGGACTACTGGTTATACGTAGACCTTCAGTCTCTAGACCGTAAACTCCTTTTGTAGGTAGGACACTTGTCTGGGCACTCCGTTGTACTGTACCTTCCCGAACCCTTAGTAGAGTGCTGTGCCCACAGTAAGCTCTCAGTAAATAGCTTTGATTCAGCCTCACAAATACAAGGAATAATAATAATGTTGGTATTTGTTAAGCGCTTACTATGTGCAGAGCACTGTTCTAAGCGCTGGGGTAGATACAGGATAATCAGATTGTCGAAGGAAGTGTTCACTGGCAGAACAACATCTTCACATGAGAACAATTAAGTTTCTTTGTGTTAAGGGGCTTGCAGATGAGCCTTTTTGGCACCGGACTATCCATTCTTCTATTTCAAGATTGCAGAATCTGTGCTCTTAAATTCTTTAAAAATGACTTGTCAGCTGAAATATTTCGTGACCCTGGGGAAGTCCCCAACTGCCTACCCAAGCCTAGGTAATACTAAACACAATGAAGATAATTGTGGTATTTAAGTGCTTACCTCGTGCCAAGCACTGTACTAAACCCTGGGATAGATTCGAGATAATCAGGTTCCACAAGAAGCTCACAGTTCAGCTGGGAGAACAGGTATTGAATCACCACTTTGTAGATGAGGGAACTGAGACACAGAGTAGTGAAGTGACTTGCCCAAGGTCACACAGCAGGAAAACAGCAACAGTGGGATTAGAACCCAGGTACTCTGATTTCAGGCCCGTGCCCCTTCTTCCAAGTCAAGCTCCTTGTGTAAACACCTCAAGTTATCTTTGTCTAGGAGCTGGTTAGTGGGCATTTTATTATGGTGGTCAAATGTTGCATTTTGATTTTTCAGATCTTGCCTTGATCTCTATTGTGCTCTATTCATTCTCCTTTAAAATTGTATTACATCATCGAGTAACGGTGTATCTGAAAATATTTTACAGGTGAACGTGTGCTGTGCTTCCATGGGCCTCTTCTATACGAAGCAAAGGTATGCAAATGATTTTTTTTCTTTTGAAAGTTTGCTATGGGCTGCCACTGGCTAGACTTGATTTTTCTTAGAAAAAATATTTTTCCTGTCTTGCCGTAGAAGGCTCTATCCCCCCTCCCCTCTCACTATTTCCCTTTATCCTCTTTTCTCACACACATTTCTATCCAACCTCCTCCTCTCCAGCCTCCTCCTTTCCTGGAGACCTTGGAGCATGTCATTTTTCCAGGTAGTTGTGCTGGATAAGCAGGCGGCATTAAGAGGGTGTCATTCAATAGTGATATTTTGTGTCTAAATTTGGACTTGATGTAACATATGGCTTAGGTAAGAGGAAAGTGCAGGTGTCTAGCAGTAGTAGCTTTATATTAAGTTACCTCCACTAGGTTTTGCATGTCTAAAGCAGTTTTGCCAAACAGTGTTTATAACTTGTCTTCTCTATTTACTTCTTTCTAAGCTCTCTCTTATTCTAAAAGGACTTGGGTTGACACAGTTTGAAAGATACCGTTCAGGAATTTTAGGTAGTTTTGTGAACTTATTTAGACTTAAGTGACTTGAAAGTATACATCGTTTCTGCTACAGTAGCAGTCTCACTAATGAAGCAGCATGGCCTAGAGAATAGAGCACGGGCCTGGGAGTCGGAAGGACCTGGGTCCTAATCCCCCAGCTCTGCCACTCGTCTCCTGTGTGATCTTGGGCAAGTCACTTCACGTTTCTGCTTCGGTTGCTTCATCTGTAAAATGTGGTTTGAGACTCTGAGCCCCATATGGGAGATGGACTGTGTCCAATGTGATTGTCTTGTATCTACACCAGTGTTTAATAAAGTGCCAGCACATAGTACTTAACAAATGCCGTAAAAATAAAGTGACCTGGCTGAAACACGAAGGAAACATTATTCCCACAACCCAAAATCCATGCCGGGTGTACCGCAATCCCAATGCTAATGCCAGTAGAGCAGGTGTAGGAACAAAACTTATGGTTGTGGGGTTGAAGGAGATGTGACCGTCATCTTCACAGCCTCTGCCTTGGCCTTGTTTTTCCATACTTTATGGTACTCTGAGGGGATTTGTGCAGCATATACTGTCAATGGTATTTATTGAGCACTTACTGTGTGCAGAGCAGTGTACTAAGCACTTGGGAGAGTACACTAAAACAGACTTTAGGAATTAAAAGTTATTAAAAGTAGTTTAATGTGTTATTAAAACATTCATCTTTTCCACAGTATGAGGTTCTTTTAGTGCTGATGGGGTCTTATAGCAGAAATGATAACCAGTATAGAGGTGTGCATTTATTGATTATGCATGCTCCCAGATGTTTTCTAGCCATTTTTGATTGGCAGCTAAGACCTCAATTCACACCAGTGGAGACTTGAAAAATGGCTGTCTGAACACCTAGAGCCTTTATAAATAAAAGTCCCATTACAGATGGCAGGAGCGAAAGGAGCGTTGTCAAGTCCAAATCCTGATTTATGTTATTTTTTTCCAAACTCCCACATTAAACTGAAATTCTAGCTTTATTTTTACATTTGCCATTAGTGGCTTAATTTTACTTTTAAAATTAAAATACTATTTGGCAACTCACAGGTTGTTCAGTCAATTGTATTGTGCTAACTGTGTGCAGAGCACTGTACTAAGCATCTGAGGGAATGCAGTGTAACAGTTGATAGACATGTTTGTTCATTACCTACTCTTCCTTTTTGAAGTAGCTGTTTACAAGACTGCCAATTGTTCTCTTCACTTTCAAAAGGAAATACGTTTTAAGGGGGGTACTGTTAATGACTGATGCAGCTTATCCTGTCCCTAATGTAAGTGTAACTACTTGAGTAGCTTTGCTGGAATGATAAAGTAGCTAATTTTGTCAGTAATGTTCTTACTAACTGGATGTTGATTTTAATTTTCAGCAGTTTATGCCTCTGTGGGGTCCTCCCCTCTATCTCCCCCACCCCATCCCAACTCAACAGAGTTGTTACTCTCAACTCAGTCTGAAGATCTGTAATACTGTTACTCATTTGTGGTCCAAAATAAACTCCCTCTCCTCAAATTTCTCTTAAAAAAAAAAAAGACATCATCTTGCACTAATGAAATTACTGAAACTATTCTACTCAATGACAGGATGATATTGTAATTATTTAAATTATTTTCCTGGAAATTTGGCAGCATCAGCCTCCTTCCTAATCATGCTCCTTCTTTAGATTCTTCTTATCTGTCAATCTCACAGATGTTAAACTCACTTTGGATCACAAACAGTAACACTAGACATTGTTTTATGATTTGTTACTGCTCTTTGATTGTGTCAGTTTGTTCTGTCCAACAGCATGTTTTCTCCTGATCTAAATATATCAGTACACTAATTTCCAGCTGTGAATATGGTAACAGGAACCTGCATTGTCAATTTTTTATTGAATTAATGGGCTTTTACTCCAAACTAGGCAGCCTCAGAGGAAAAATCTGTTTTCTAATACCCTCTCACCTCTTGAAAAAGGGAAACAAAATGACTCATAAACTGCCTTGAAAATCCTATGGCTTACTGTTGTAAGCCTGCAATCAGGAAGTATACAAATTTCGATGAGTAGTGGACCGTTTTAGAACATTTCTACAGTTACCTTTTTTTACAGCTATATAAATATTCTAAAAGGTTTCAGAGGTTCTTTAGAGGTTCAATATCATGCATTCTTGTTGTTGCTTTGATTCCAGTTAGAAATTCTAGTTTGGGAAGTAACTTCGTGTCATTGTTAAGAGTAAAATATTTTAAATAATCATCCAGAAACCCTGTTGGCTGTTTGCTGTTGAGTTCTGATATTGAGTTGATTTTTTTTCTTCTTTATTTCAGTGTGTAAAGGTTGCCATAAAGGACAAACAAGTGAAATACTTTATACATTACAGTGGTTGGAATAAAAAGTGAGTATTAGACCTCAGAGAGACTGTATTTACCACAGTAAATGAACAAGGTACTTGGTTATGGATTCACACCAACAACATATCTAAAACGCGGTGCATTTTTATTATTAAGCATATTGTTCAACAAAGGCAAACTAGGTAAAGTATACTGAAATAACCTTTAACAAAAAGGAAACAAGGAACTTAGCTATTTCATCTTGAGTGTGCTTTTCTTTGGCGCTTTAGTTGTATGTCAGTTGGTATCCACTAAACTAACCAGATTGCTTGACATACCTCAATTCTTGCATCTGTCCAACATCAAAAAAGTGCTTTATCTAGGCATGTGTGATAGCTTGTCTGTGTGCAGTGGGAAGCAATCTCTTGTGGTGGGATCTTAATATTCTTGATTCCTATTTGTTCTTCGTTGAGTTTCTATGAACAGGCAGGTGGATATGGAGTAGGATACCATACTAAAAAAAGGATTAATTGGGTTAAAACCTTGGTCCCTAGTAAGAATCTCCCTATTCACTGTCTTGAGGCAGAATACCTCTATTCCTATCTGGTGTCTCCTGTGTTGTTAAGGAAATCACCCTAAAATCAAGGCCTGGCTTGTTTACCTGATAGCCTTGATCAGGTATTGCAGTTTTAAATGAAAACCAACAAGCTTCTTGCTTTACCAAGCTACTGAGACATGATTCTCATTGCCCATTGTCAGCTAATGGATCAATTTACAGTTCCGCAGTCTGAACTAGCTGTAATTTAAAACACCCGTAGTAACCCTTTCAAACATGGGATCTATCAGGGATGGAATGAAATTACCAAGCTTTGTTGGCCACCCTGAAATTCCTCTGTCTGCTCTGACTGTGTCTGGGCTGGACCCTGAGGAATTTCCACTCAAAAAGGCACCTGGTCATTTAAGTGCTATTTTTTTATATATATGTCATCCCTAGGCCGGCCCATCTGGAACTTCCTTGCCTGGTTGGAATCACCTGTCAGTTTCATTTTGGCACAGAGAGAAGACCCTTGGGCTATAACACTATTAAAAACAAACAAAAAAAACCCTGTGTAAACAGAAGTGGTGATGTGTGGACACTTGGCTTCAAAACGAAAAAAATGCTTCCTGGTAATTACGGGACAACCTCATATCTCTGACCCTTGCCTCTCCAGAGCTCCAGTTTAACCAGACTGGTGTGGGTTGTGTTTTCGTTTTGCTTTTCTCGTGGTGGTGGTTCTTCCCCGTGGAATGAGCACATCCTCTCCCGTTTCCAGGCCAAACGAGCAATTGCTAAAGCCTCCCCTTTGGCTTTTAGATGCTATCGGTGAGAATTGGATGCTGACATGAGTACATACTTCTTGTCCAAGGAAATACGAGGTGAAGCCTGGGCTCTCAGAAAGCCCTCAGGGACTCTAGGTACTTGTCTTCCCCACAATTGAGCTTTAACTGCTGTGGAAACATGGGCTGATTTTTTTTGTTGTTGTTTTTTGTAAGCACCCAAGCATGATGGTTTACACATGTTCAAGAGGGAGTTCCCTCCATTAACACCTATTTAAAATGCTCACCTTCTTCTTTTTAGAATATTTGCTCCTCCATTTCATTCATTCATTAGTATTTATTGAGCGCTTACTATGTGCAGAGCACTGTACTAAGCACTTGGAATGAACAAGAAGGCTTGGTCTTAATGTATTTGAATATAGGAGATTGTCCTAGAGCTGTAAGTCCCTGGTTCGTTCTTTATTTTTTTTTTAACTTAAACATTCCATTAGGTTTTAATTTCTCACCTCATGCAAATGGGAGCAGCTAAGATTCATTGTGGGGTACTGGAGACAGCTTGTTGGCACCTGGTTGGGTTTTTTTTAAAAAAAACTTCTTGATGCCAGGTCTGAGTAGTCAGACTCGGTCAACAGTCGGCTAACTTATCTGTTAAATCATTGCTCTGAATCTGAGGCTTGCTTTCTAGACCAGGAATTTCTCATGAACAATAAGTAACTAGATAGGCATAATGTGGGGTTCACTTTTGTTCTGTCCTTCCCTCCTCCCTCCCCTCCTTTTTTGTGGCTGTCTCCTCCCACCCAAATATCTGCTTCAAAAAAATGTATCTCCTGACCAGATAACTTGAAAGAAGCAGGCAAACTACAGAAGTTTACCGGGCTCCTTTGGTGCTTTTTCAAAATGTGCAGATAGTATTCAGGTGATGTTTTGTTGAAACTGAGTTATGCCAAGCTGCCCAGACTTTGTTTTTGAGGAGCAATGTGGGCTAGTGGAAAGGGCCCGGGCCTGGGAGTCAGAAGATCTGGGTTCTAATCCCGACTCTGTTGCCTACTGTGTGACCTTGGACAAGTCACAACACTTCTCTGGGCCTCAGCTTCCTCAACTATTAATTGGGGATTGTGTCTGTTTTCCCTCATACTTAGACTGTGAGCTCCATGTGAGACAGGGACTGTGTCCAGACCTGATTAATCTGTATCTACCCCAATGCTTAGAACAGTGATTGACATATAGTAAGCACTTAACAAATACCATAATAATAAGTAGGCTAGGTGGATATTTCATGCTTCTATTTTTGAAGAGAAAATAGAACAACATAGCACTTTGATTCAGGTAGCTGGCAGCAGTGCTTCTTCCTCCTGTTCTGCATGTTTCCGTTATTTCAGCATACGGGGGCCTCAGATTGAGATTTGTAAACCGAACGGCCAGGTACTTCATTCGAGTCTCTGGTTCAGTGTGGAGTGCGTAGTTGATAACTGAATAAATATTCAGATGCAGTTTAGTCCATTGAAAAGAGAAATTTAAACAGCAGCAGTAACAGCCATTAAGACACAATTTTAGTTTAGCTATTTCTGAAAAAAAATAGCCATCGTGGTTCTTGTTTGGTTGCGAATATTTCTGAACTCTAGTGATATACTAAATTCAAGTATCCAGTAGAATCTGTTTCCTGTTTACTCTGTGGTGTCCTGTTGCATTTACTGTTTCACGATCCTTAGCTTCTCTGTTTTAATGTTACATGTAAGATATGGCTCTTCCGGGTTTTTGACATTTTTCCAACATCCAGATAAATCAGTATATACTTGCATTACATTGTTTATGAAGTTCAGACTCTCTTTGGGAGACCTCCTTTGGGAGCTCGAATGTTGTTTCCTTTTCATCCCTTATCCCAAGAGCAGGCAGCTGGCAAGACAACCTCAGGGAGTCAGGCTTTAGTTGTTGTTCCTGGAAATCCATCCCTCAGATGGCTGCAGAGTGAGGGGCAAGAAATTGCATCGAAACTAGGCGGAAAAACTGGAGCTAACTTGGACTTGCAGAATCCTGTAAACTTCGATTGCCCAAGTTTCATATGAAGTTGTCAAAGCAAAGTGTCACCCAGGCCCCTGATACCAAGGACAAGTTTTTGTTGTAATTTGAAGCTACTTGAAAACTATAGAGTGCAAACTAAGCCCTCAGAATTGATTTTAATTTTGTTTTTACTAATTTTCTCGTGTTGATCTGTCAAGGGTAAAGTTAGTAAGCTTTTTAATCCTGTTGGTAATTGCTTTTAGTGCCCTAATGCTCTTTTGAAGTTTTTGGGGGGAGGGGCGGTTGGTGGGTGGAGTTCTCTTTCTAAACAATCTGAAGACCCATTGGAAGGAAATAAGTAGAATGGTGGAAAATAAGTAGCTTGATTCCTATACTGTTTTCTTCTAACTCTCTTCTTCAGACTAGAATGTTTTCTGTTTATTTTTTTAAAAAAAGGCCAAACACACCCCCCCTTAATTTCCTTACAAACTTAATTAATGTGTGTAGTAGTTCAATAGAGTTCTGCCAATCCTTAATGCTAAGATATTTGTTCTAATCTAAAGTCTTCAAAACCGATTATAAATGATTGATACAACCATTTTAAATACTCCATTTGTAAATCTCTGAATAAAGCGTAAGCTAAATTCTGCACATAGTTACTGAGATTACTTTGTACTATGCTGTCTACATCAGAAGTGCTGTGAGGCCCAGGCGCTCTGAAAAAACTTTGAAGACACGTGAGGATATTGTAGCCCTTTTTCCTGTTCCTGAAGGAGCTCCCTCAGTACACCACCCCTTCCTGACCGCTAGGTAAATGCATGTTTTAAAGTTTTCTTTAGGAAATCATGTTGAGGGTTGGGGGGGGTCTCCTCCCTCCTTTTTTTTTTTTAAATTTAAATAGGTGTGTGGTATTTTCTTTTTTTACAATTTTAAATAGGAAGTCAAAGGAGGTGGGAAGTAATCAAAAACATTTCCTCTTTGATTTGAGGCCTAATTTATTTGTTTTACTAAAGGAGCTCCCTCAGTAGGAGAAAAGGTCTACTAACTTGGCCCTTGACAGATCAACATACCCTCACGATAGCGGCTGTTGGCTTTGTTTTGATTTTTGGGGTGGCTTTTGGTTTGGAGAGGGCTGCCTTTTTTTTTTTTAATGTGGAGTTGTTGGGGAGGTCTTGGAAAACTTGGACAGACTAGATCCAGGAAGCACCTAAGCCCCCAGGATGCAGGTGAATCAGTCAGTCCATGGTATTTATTTATTCTGTGTTTATTGTGTGCAGAGCACTGTACTAAGCACTTGGGAGAGTACGTTAGAGTTCGTAGACAAAGTTTGATGTCCACCAGGGACTTACAGTATAGAGGGAGGAGATAGGCATTAAAATAAATTAAGGATACATGCATAAGTGCTGTGGGGCTGAAAGTGGGGTGAATAACAAAAGCTTAAGGAGTATGCAACCAAGTACATAACTGACCCAGAAGGGAAAGGGAGATGGGGAAATGAGGGCTGAGTCAGGGAAGGCTTCTTGAAGAAATTGTGATTTTAATTAGGCTTTGAAGTTAGAGAGGTAGTCTGGGGAGAGGAACAAAGGTAGTCTGAAGGTGGAGAGGGGTAGTCTGAAGGGGAAAGAGTTCCAGGCCAGAGGGAGGATATGGGCAAGGAGTTGGCAGTCAGATGAGATTGAGGTACAGTGAGTCGATTGGCATCAGGAGTGAAGTGAGCAAACTGGGTTGTAATAGGGAATCAGGGAGCTAAGTAAGATAGGTGGGGTAGAGATCTGATTGAGTGCTTTAAAACCAGTGGTAAGGAGTTTCTGTTTGCAGAGCTGGATGGAGGTTCCTGAGGAGTTGGGGAGATGTGGACTGGATGGTTTTTCAGGAAAACGCTCCAGGAAGCAGATTGAAATAAGGACTTGGAGTAGGGAGAGACTGCAGAAAGAAGGTCAGTGAGGAGCCCGATGCAGTAATCAAAAGTGGCATTTAGGTGCTTGGATCAGCGTAATAACAGTTTGGCTGGAAAGCAGTGGATGGGTTTTAGCAATGTTGTGAAGGTAGAACTGTCAGGATTTGGTGACAGACTGAATATGCGGATTGAATGAGAGATGAGTCGAGGATAATGCCAAGGTTATGGGCTTGAAGCAGGGAGGATAGTGGAGGACAGAGTTTAGGTGGGAAGATGAGTGCTTTTTTGAACACGTTAAGTTTGTGGTGTCCATGGGACATCCAAATAGAGATGTCCTGAAATGTGAGACTTCCGAGGAGGGGAGAGGTTGGGCTGGAGCGGTAGATTTGGGAATCATCCATCTAGAGATGATAGCTGAGGGAGATGGTAGTTGAAACTGAGGGAGCGAATGAGTTTTCTGAGGGAGTAGTGGGTGTAGAGGGAGTAGAAGGGATCTCAACTGAGCTGTGAGGGGTCTCCCACAGTTAGAGGCAGAGGGAGGAGCCCGTGAAAGAGACTGAGAAGGAACAGCCAGAGAGATAGAACCAAGAAAGGACATTGTCAGTGAAGCCAAGGTTGTGTAATGTTTCCAGGAGAAGGGAAACACAGGGTCCATAGTGTCAAAGGCAGCTGAAAGTCAAGGAGGATTAAGATGGAGTAGAGGCCATTGGTTTTGTCAGGGAGGTCATTGGTGACCTTAATGAGGGCTGTTTCTCTGGAGAGAAGGGGACGGAATTGGTGCGGGTCAAGGAGAGAATCGGAGAGGAAGTGGTGGGAGTGGGTATAGGCAGATCGCTCAAGAAGTTTAGAAAGGAATGATAGGAGGGAGATGGGGGTGATTGGCAGGGAGTCATGGGGTCAAGAAGCTATTTTTTAGGATAGGGGAGATATGAGCAGTTGAATAATCGCCTTGCCTTTTGGTGCAATTCGGCCGGCTGTCACCGTGGCTGCAATGATGGAGGATGTTTGTGTGACTGTCCCAGATCAGTGTAGCCCAGTTCTCAAAAGAGCTGAAGTACACTTGAAATCTTTTTAAGATTAGTTTCACCAACCATTTTAAGGCATTTTTTTGAAGTCAGAATTATTTGCCCAAGAGTAACTGAAATTGAACCTTGGAAATTGCTTTAGTAGGTCTACAAAATCTAGATGAGTAATGTTGCAGAAAAGACTCATGTTTAACCATGTTTAAGTCACTTTCCGTATGGACTCTATTGTGCTTTATTATGCCATTTGAAATCCTTTTAAGGTCACATTTTTGATTAATTTATGTTGTATATTAGCTTGGAATTCCCAAAAAACTTTGTTAAAGGGTATTGCCCTTCTCCCCCTAAAATGCTTCCTAAACTTTGCTAGTATTTATATTCTGCTTTTGAACTTGTGTTTTAGAAGTGTTGTTTTCGGTTAGGGTATTTGGGAAAAACTTGAGAAAGGTTCCATTTATTCTTGTGGGGAAACCAATGAAAGTTATTCTTGTGGGGAAACCAATGAAAGTTCTGATCCAAGGCATTCAGCCATTAACTTCTTAAATCATCTCAAATTCTGTCTGCTTCAGCCTCTAAAAGTGATTGGAAACAGAATCTAGCTAGCGACATGTAGGGTTTTTTCTGATCTTTTAACTTTTTTTTTCCAGCTGGGATGAATGGGTTCCAGAAAGCAGAGTACTCAAATACGTGGACACCAATCTGCAGAAACAGAGAGAACTTCAAAAAGCCAATCAGTAAGTAAATTATTTAGCTTACATAAAGGGAATCCCGGTGAATCTCTCTCTTCCTACTTAACTGAAACGAGTTTTGGTCTACCAGCAGCGAAAGCGCCATGGGATTAAGGATCCCTTAAGGAAGAATTTAAGGTCTGTGGGCTTGTTCATTCTCCTTTGTGCCCCCTCACACTCCACTTTTTCTTGAATAGGAGTCTGACCTCAAGATATATCTCTGGTGCTTCTCGTTCACTTTTCATTGCTAATCAGGGTCTCATGGGTGTGGTTTGGGGTTTTTTTATATTTTTTTTTTCTTCCCCAAACTGTATTGCATGTTTCCAGGCATTTTCTTCTCAAGGTAGAAGGTGAGGTGAAGGGCAACTTCTTGAGCAGTCTCTGTCAACACATTTTAAGAGTGAAATGGAACTGAAACACGAAATTCACTTGATTGCAGATTGAGGCTGTACCTCAAATCCCTCTTTTTAGCAAAAACTTAAATTGGCTTGTACTGTCGTAGAGTGGTGCAGCTTTGGTTATTATGGATAGTCAGCCAATTCAGGCAACCAGCAGTTAGCTGACCAACATTGGATTGGGCGGGCGGACTGGAGTGTCTCAGTCTATTGACACTGAGAAGCATAATGGCCTAGTGGAAAGAACATGGATCCAGGAGTCAGAAGGACACAGGTTCTAATCTTGGCCTTGCCACTTGTCTGCTGTGTGACTTTGGGCAAGTCACTCAACTTCCCTATGCCTCAGTTCCTTCATTTGTAAAATGGCAGTTAAAACTGTGAGCCCCATATGGGCCAGGGACTGTGTCCAACCTGATTAGCTTGTATCTACCCAATACCAAAAAAAAAAAACCAAACAAAACCAAAAACCACCTTTCTCTTCTCAGTTGTGCTCACAGGCCTTTGTTCTAGGATCAGAAATTTGGATCCTCAGTTTTCCTTTCTTATTCCTTATCTGGTCCCAGCAGGGTTTTTTTTGCAGGTGTGGGTTTGTTAGGTGGGGTGGTCTGTGTGACCTCATAGACTTAGGTTAATCTTTAAATGGCCACAGTAGGAGCTTGGAAGCTGGTGGTTGAGCTAGCTTATATTTTAGATTTGCCAACTGTAATGAATGGAAGATGATTAATTACTACCAATGGAAGGGGGCCAGGGCCAGCATAGCTTCTTGTTCAAAAGAGAAGAGTTATGTGGTAAGTTGTGGCTTTTTAAATTTGTTTTTTCAATTCACTCGTTTTTATAGGGAGCAATATGCAGAAGGGAAGATGAGAGGAGCTGCTCCAGGAAAGAAGACCTCTGGTTTGCAACAGAAAAATGTTGAAGTGTAAGATTTCTTGTCATTTTTCAGCTGTTGTATGGATGAATGTAGCAAGATCAGCTACGCTGTTTTCAATTTAGTCAAAGGTTCAGTATCTGTCGATTGTTTGACAAATGACAATGGCGTCTATGCAGTTCGGATGCTTTTGCAGCCAAAGTAAGACCAATGAGAACTTGGCTTCTGAGTGTCAGTCATATGCCAAAATGAACTAACCTCTTCCATCTCTGGCAGTTTCCCTCCACCTTATTGGGTGTGCATATATTCATGTGCATATGTGTAAACTCTCCACATACACGTGATGTGGATGAGAGATATATATATATGCATATATATATTCTGGAAATATAATATTTCCTCACTAAATTTGAATATTCAAGGTGAGCAAAAAATGAGTCTTCTATGTATGGTAGTCAAAACTAATGCCTTTTCATTCTGCACTTCTGTGGACAAGGTAATTAAAACCTGTGCAAACCAGTCATTTTTTGGGAGGGGACATGGAGAGGGTGGGTAAATATGACAGGATTCTTGACACTTAAGCTCACATAATAAACGCTTAACAAATACCATTAATGATTCTAAATTATTTTTAAAATCAAGTGTTAATATTAGTACTTTAAGTGGGTTTTGAGGTGAGGGGTGTTTTTTTTCCCTCATAATTCTCCTTTATTTGCAAAATAATGGGATACTTTATATGATGGGGATTTTTTTTCCCAGATAAATCTTGTCTTCACTTAAAACAAGTGAAATTTCTCATTTCATCATGTTGTTTTTATTCTCTGATCCCTCAACTAGACCTTTTTACTTGATGTTGTAGAATTGAAGCAGGAAATCAAATTAAGATCATGTCTGTGACTTGCATGTGAGGTGGCAGTAAGCTGTTCAAAAATAATTTTATGTTCAAATATACATATTTAATGTGCAGCGATACTGAGGGTTTTGGTGGTTTTTTGTTTTTTTTTTGAATCAAGATTTTGTTGTCCATCTATGACTAGGTTCTCTAGGCATCCAATTACTTTTCTTTACAATATTCATACATTTTAGTGATCTGGTTCTTTAGTAAGCTAGTCTGATTCAGCATGATTTTAAGATGAGTTGTAAATCAGACCTAAAAATGCACTAAGCTTCTTGTCCTGCAGAAATGACAATAGATATCAGGCAAAGAGTAATTTTTGGTTTTTTAACCTCATTGTTTTAAAGATGGGGCACACTGTCTTTTCATAAAGGCAGTGATATTCAGTGTTTTGAGACATTCATGTTTAAAACCATGGAATTTATTTTGTACTATCTTTCTTTTGAAATGAGAGTTTTTGTGTTTTCCATAAGGCGTTCCAGTCTCATTCCCTGAGGTAATGTTTAAGAGTAAAAGAATGTGTGCCCTGAGGTTACATTCTATTTTTCATAGGGTTTTATAATTGCTGAATTCTTTGTTAAAAGTATGACACTAGGGATTCTTGTAATGAAATTTTATGGAAAAAACACCCTATAAGCTCTTCCATGGATGTAAAATGGCAATAGCTTCCTCTTAAGAAAAGTAAATTTTGGTTTGCTTGGGAAGTAAGGTTCTTTTCTCTTAAGCCTATCAGGTCTGACACTCTGTCCTTACCATAACCCATTGTGCCTAGACTTTTTCAGAACAGATGGATCACACGCTGTTTGGAGACCTCTGCAATATCAATGCGGTGAGTTAAGGATGGATTGCCATACCAGATTTTTCATCCTGAAATCCATGTTGCCTTGTTTTTTATAGGTGCCATTCAAGTATTTAGAAGGTTTAAACAATTTTATTGTGCATTTTAGAAATTTCTGGTCTGGGTGGTGCTGTTTCAGACACTTATACAGTTAAGTATGTGAGTTTTCAGTCACTGATATTTGTATGTGAGAAAACATCGTAATGTCAAGGATTGCTTACTCAGTTATGGGAAGGAAAAAAAAAGCTTGGCTCTTACACCACTCGGGCTGGTTTATCTGCAGGATTTTGAAATAGTGGCTTTTGGACCAAGTCTGTTCATGTGTACATTTTAAGTTCCTATTTTGCCTTTTTGCTTGCCTGGGTTAATTAAGAATGGTTTAGAATAAGTCATGACAGTTTTGTAGCCTAGTAATATACAACAAATGTTTTCCAGTACAGGCCTAGAACAAATTGTGGCTTTTTGGCATCACAATAGCTACATCCTCTCAACACTCCCTATTTCTACATCTGTTGACCTCTCTAGTGTAATGTATCTTCTACCCCTTTTGACTGTAAGCTCTCCATGGGCAGCAGATATGCTACCAACTCTGATGTTGTACTCTCCCAAGCGCTTAGTACAGTAGCTGCCCACAGTAAGCACTCAAATCTGACTGACCCTCCCACTCTCTGTGAGAGTATTTTAGTGCACAGCAGATCACCACAGACCCATCTTAGCAAACAGATGGACTATTAACCAGGAGACTCTAACAAGAAACACCCATGCAACTAACTTGGTTGTGATCGGATCGAAAAGCAACGTGGCTTAGTGGAAAGAGCACGGAGTTGGGATCAGAGGACGTGAGTTCTAATCCCGTCTCCTCCACTTGTCTGCTGTGTGACCTTGGGCAAGTCACTTCACTTCTCTGTGCCTGTTACCTCATCTGTAAAATGGGGATTATGACTGAGCCCCATGTGGGACAACCTGATTACCCTGTATCAACCCTAGCACTTAGAACAGTGTTTGGTACAGAGTAAGCACTTAACAAATACCGTCATCATCATCGGAATCAGGCAGGCCCTATTTCCAGGAATTAGCTTTGGTCAGGGCATCAGGAATGGTTGGAGACTTTCAGTCCAATGACAGAAGAATTTAGCATGCGTTTGGTTTGATCATCACAGATCTCGATGAAGTTGCCCTATGCCAGACTTCACTACACCCTTACCTGTGTGCATTTTTTTTTTTTGGTGGCATTTAAGTGCTTATTATGTGCCAGGTAACGTACTAAGAGCTGGGGTAGATGAAAGCTAATCAAGTTAGACACAGTCCAGGTCCCACATGGGATTCAGTTTTAACCCCCATTTCATCGAGGCACAGAAAAGTTGTGACTTGTCCAAAGTCACCCTACAGACAAGTGGTGGACCTGGGATTAAGACCACAGCTGGGATGAGAAAAGCATGGTCTAGAGGTTAGAGCATGGGCTGAGGAGAAGCAGCATGTCCTAATGGATCGAGCATGGGCTTAGGAGTTAGAGGACCTGGGTTCTAATCCCAGCTCCACCACTTCTCTGCTATGTCACCATGGGCAAGTCACTTTACTTCTCTATGCCAGTTACATTATCTGTAAAATGGGGATTAAGACTGTGAATCCCATGTGGGACAGGTGCATAGTAGAGTGACTGGCACATAGTAAGTGTTTAACAAATACTATTTTAAAAAAAAAAAAAGCCTCTGGTCCCTTCAACTCCCAGGCCCGTGGTCTATCCAGTAGGCCACCCTGCTTTTCTAAATTTGGCCACACCCAACATGCCTACCCTACAGGAAGTGATGTTATTACTATTCTCTCCTGAAGCCAGCAGTTTAGTCCAAAGAAATTGAATTCACAAATTTTTTTTAAATCTGTTGACTAAGGCAGATCCGCACAGTAAGTTATTTTACTTTTTATATCCTGAAAGAGGTAGTGTAGTAAAATAAACCTTCCTGTAACTTAATGCAAAAATCCTTAGCTGAGGTTATTTACTCCCGAATTGTATATTTTTAGAAAGTCAGTAATCCCTCAAATGCATTATAGGTACTTAGAATTTAATCAGTAGTTAATTCATTAGATAGGGAAAGATGCTTTTATTAATGTATTTGGGTCTTGTCGTTTTATATATTAAGATGACAAATGAGTAGGTTTTTTCAAAAGTACTGAGAGGTAGAGTAGAAACTGCACGTGAGAAACAGCGTAGCCTAATGGATAGAGCCTGGCTCTGGAAGTCAATAGACCTGGGTTCTAATCCCAGCTCTACCATTTGTCCGCTGTGTGACCCTGGACAAATCGCTTTGCTTCTCTTTGCCTCCCTTCCCCCATTTGCAAAATGGTGATTGACTGAGAGCCCTTTGTAGGACGGGGACTGTCCAACATGATTAGCTTGTATCTACCCCGGTGCATAGCACAGTGCTTGACACATAGTAAGCGCTTAAATAACCACTATTATTATTTTTATTAGGAAAATCATTCCAATATTTTAGTTAAATATCATTTATGCCTGTAAGGAACATTTCATATAAAATTGACTTAGTGGTAACTCCTATTCACTGATTTACTTGGTTGATCAAGTTTTAACTGTTTTGACTGATGCTACCAACTCGTAACTAATTTCACATATTTTTCCACCATTCTGGCAGTTGACTTCTTCCCCCCCCACGTCTGTTATGCTTCTTCATTCTTCCCACCTAGACTTGCTCTTTAGTCCCCTTCGTCTTCACAGCCTTTTTTTTTTTACCCTTCGCTCCTCTTTACCTCTGCCTGGCTGGAGCGGCAGTCACTCTATTTCCTGCTTGTGGCTTCATTTCAACTGCTTTTAAAATCAGTGATTGTTCCTTGGTGATCAGTGATCACAGAAATTACTAAAAGCAATTTTACAGTTTGGAGAGGGGTTTAAAAATAGTAAGAGATTAGGAAAAGAGGCACAACCTCTAAAGGTGTATCGTTAAATTAGCCACCCGAAGGATTGGGGGATCCTAAATGTGTGAAAAGATGTCAGAGTCCCTATTGCCATTTGTCTTGCCCTGAACTATGGTGGAGAAACGTCTGTGTTGTAAGACTAGGAGCTGTTTGTCTGCAACCGACCCTTTTGGTGAGGAAGAATCATTGTAGGGCTTCAGTAAAAGAAAAACTCAGTTCTTACTGTCTCCCAGCCAAGGTTCTCTGCTGCAGTGTAGAAAGAAGTGGCTCCTTTTGAGCAGAAGCAACATAAGCCTTGGGAGATGAGAAAAATAAAGCGCAAATGACATTAGGACTGAAGCGTGAAACTAAACAGCACAGGGGACAAGGACAGTGTGTGTCCTCGATGCATCTGGAATGTGGGCTCCAAGCGCATTGGCCTCTTAGGTCAAACATCCCGCCCCCCCCCCCCACCAAAGTTGAACGTTACAGTCAGCTGATCACCTCTGAGTGAGGGCACGTATAGATAATACCCATTACTGCTGTCTCAAGTCTGCATGAATGGAGTTAGAGGATGTGACCATCTGTGGTTTACAGCTCAGTAAACTGTTCCTCACCCCAGTAAATGATTAAGAACTATTTACTGTCTGAGGTACAAAGGTGATCCCATAGCCACTCCTGCCCCTTAGCCCATATCAGGTGTCTCAACGGACTTTCCTGTTTATTTGCGTGGGACTTCCATAGCCATTCTAGGGCATGAGTTGACTCAGCAGAGATGAAATCTTGTCAAATTTTTTAAAAAAAGAAAGTGTCATCACTGGAAATGTATACTTCAAAAATCTACCTGGTAATCTTACAGTTTGAGGGGCTTGTAGACCTTGGCTATATCCTTTAGAGAAAATCTATTATACTTGAAAATTTTCTATTTTCACATTTAAACACCTTCACCTACCTTCTGAATTCTGGATTATGAATTTATCAGAATTCAGGATTGAAATAGCACTGGAGCTGCTGAGGTAATGTCATGTGGAAGTCAGCTCTTCAAAGGCATCGTTCAGCTGCGCTCTGGTGCTGGGCTGGGCTTAAAGCAGCTGATCTGTGTGCTCTGCACATAGTGAGCCCTCAAATACGATTGATCTGTGGCTGTATTTTTAACCTCCCTTGACCCTGACGAGCAGCTGTTAAATGCTTGTAGCAAAGACTCCCTCCCACCCGTCTGGGCTGCTGTCTGAGGCCTTTATTTTTGGAAAATTGCAGCTCTCAAAAAAAACAAAATCCATGGAAAGTGCCGCTGGTTTTTATTCAGCTTTGATCTTTGCTGCCGGAAAAAGGCTAACCAGATCCAGTGGGCTCTGAATGATTGCTTGTCCAAGTCCAGTAGCCTAGGATGTATTTCAGGTAGCCTTTTGCAACTGCTTCTCTGAATGCACTGAGTGAAATACAGTAATAACCTGACTTATTAATTCGACCCAGTTGACCTTCAGAGTTAAGGAATTGGTTTTCTGATGTGGAAGGGAACAGATCTGAGATTTGTTGGCCATTAGATAGGTCGGTCCAACCTAATTAACATCAGTAGTAGCAATCATATTTATGGAGTGCTTACTCTGTGTAGGGCACTGTACTGAGTGTTTGGGAGAGGACAGTAGAGTTAGTTGGCCTGATCCCTTTCCTCAAAGAATTTGCAATTTAGCTAGGGAGACAGAATTTTTAAAATTATAGATAGGGGAAGCATTCAAGTATAGTGCTACTGGGAATCCTCAGTCAGAATTCATTGTTCAAACCATAAATTTATAATACTAAAGACCTCGTCATAAATGTGCCTAAATTCATTTTGTAAAGGGTCTTGTACTGATAGCCACAAATTTGAATAGATTCCTAAGTTAAACTTGACTCATTCAAGTTGTAGACTTCTTAAATTATTAGTGTGTCCTTTAGTCTGTAAGCTCGTTGTGAGCAGGGATTGTCTGCTATTTTGTATTCTCCCAAGCACTTAAAACGGTGCTCTGCACACAGTAAACAGTCAGTAAATGCGACTGATTAAAAGAATAAATCCCCTTATGTTTAAATACTCTCCTTTGGCCACTGTCCAGAGAATTCCTTTTTTGGTTCTCATTTGAATTTTTGAGGGAATTTTTCCTACCACTTGGTACAGTCCAAGAATTGGGACTCGATGTGAGAAAGGATGTTTTCCGAAGAACGCCGAGTCATTCCTATTGACTGTAGGCCAGATGTCTCTGGGGCTTTGAAGCCAGCAAACTAGGCCTTTCTTGAAAAATTAGGTAGCGCCAGATCTCTGACACCTAGTCAGCTTTCAAGATATTTTTACATATTTCTGTTGTACAAAGTTTGAGCCAAGATGCTTCACACTTGAAGCTCATCCATTTCCCATAATGGATGGCCCTGGTTCAGCCATTTTGAGATGTAGTCGCTCACTGGAAACATCAAATCTTACTTTTTAGGATCCTGAAAACACTTAATGAAGGGTGAAAATATAGTGAAAATGAAGGTAATCACACCCCTGTAAATTTTAGGTTTAAGGAAAATTTGGGAATTGTCGTATATGGCTTTGAGTCTTCAAATTGAACAGTAATAAAATGGCAATTGTCGTTCACTGATACTTATTTTGCAACTGCATTAAAACAAACAAAAAGACCAATCCCCAAAGTCATTTAAAGTAGTTTTTCTTTAAATAATTCAGAAGTGGAAATGTAAAGTACTTACCATGGGGAAAAAATATTCAGTAATGAACAGAAATACCTAAAGAAATGGGAGAGCTTCTACACTTAGAACAAAAAAATTTGAATTTTAGCGAACTTAAATTGCAATACAGTCTTTTTCTGGATTATATTCATAAAAGGTATTTTAATTCCTTCCTTGTATGTATTCTATATTAGTGAAATCCTTTGAAAAATTTCTCCCATTATATTGAAAATCCTTGTTATGCTTTCATCGTTATTAAAGTATCCTGATGGCCCCCATTTTCAAAATAATCTGCTTATTTGATCCAACCAGGATCAGATGTTCAGGAGAAAATTCAATAAGCCATTTTTTTGTGAGTAAAATAGATATAGAAGATTCAGAAAAAGAACAGTGTTCTTCTGGGGAATCCAGTCCAGTTTGGAATGAAGAAAGGGATTGTGAATTGTGTTTAAAGTGGGGGAATTGTGGAACTAAAGAGGAAATGAAACAAAAAGCCATTTGGATCAGGAGGGAGTGGAACGAATTTAGATGACTGAAAGCCCAGAAAGAATATTCTAAAACAATCTGTACTTACGTTGGCTTCACAAATTCAAAATTCAGTTTTTCCACTGGTAAATTTTAAGCACAGGAGTCCAAGCTTAATTTACCTGATTTGAAGTTGGGTCCTTTTGCCGAAGTGGAAATTCATTGTGGTGGGATTGTTTTAATTTTCCAATTTTTTCAAATGTAAAATATTTTCACCAATATTACTGAAAATGTGAATTGAGTGGTGAATTAATAATCATAATAATAGTGCTTGCTAAGTGCTGGGGTAGGGACAGATTAGGCACAGTCTCTCCCCCACATTGAGCTCACGGTCTAAGGGGGAGGGAGAATAGGCATATAATCCCCATTTTATGGATGAGGAACTGAGGCCTAGAAAAAACAAGTGACGTGCCCAAGGTCACAACAATCAAGTAATCGTAAGAGTGCTTACTGTGTGCAGAGCACTGTAGTAAATGCTTGGGAAAGTACATTATAGTAGAAGGCGATTTAGGGAACCAAGTTTAGAACCCAGGTCTCGTGTCTCCCAATCCTGGGTTCTTTCTATTAGATCTCACTGCTCACAAGGAAATATTGATTCCATGGGGGATCGAACTGAGGACCTCCTGCTTTTAAAATGCAATTGATAACCACTATGTTCTAGAGACTAAACAGATTTTTTTTTTCCCCAAGTGCTTAGTATAGTGTCCTACACTTAGTAAATGTTCATTGTAAAATGGCAGATGCAAGTATGAGCTCCATGTGGGACAGGGACTGTGTCCAACCTGATGAACCCGTATCTACCACAGTGCTTGGCACATAGCACTTAACAAGTACCACAACTATTATCATTAATAAATGCAGTGTTTTTTGGGTTTTTTTAATTTGGAGCAGAATAATTTTTGTGATTGTGAGGATAAACAGCACTGTATCAAAGGGCAGCCTGGAGCATTTCCCTCTCTCTTGCTTTGTGCTCTGAATTGGTTACTCACATTGAAGTAACTCTGTGGTGTTAGGTATATATAGTCTTTGTATCATAAGGCAGTATTGGCATCAAAATGCCAGCTAGACAGTTAGAAAAGGGAAGAAAATATTAACTAGCAATTAATTTTCTCCCCCACCCTCTTTTTTTTCAGGAAAACCAAAAAGAACAAACAGAAAAGTAAGGACATGATTTGTTTCTTTTAAATTGCCCTTGTGTGCTCAGTTTAAATTTCCTAGATTTTTAAAAAGTATTGCTTGAATTGAATGTGGGTATTAAGCTCCTAAAATGTAATCAACCAAATGGGTCAGATGCAAGAATTTTAGCCAGCAAACGATAACTTTAGGAAGATTCTCTACTTGTCTGCAATGGTTATGGAATAACTAAAAAGCAAAACTTAATGTCGCTGTGCCAAGCTTGGCTCTGACAGCCAATGACTATGAGAGATGGGTCTATCTCAATATGTGAATTGCATATCTTAATATCAAAAAGATTTACAAGACTTAATTTCTGTTCCATGTCATGTCTTGGATACCTAAAATATGCTTTATGGGGTTGCAGTCATTTTGACTGGAAACTCTCCATTTAGAAAAAGAGCAAGCCTGCTAAGAAGGCTACTTAAAACGAATAAAATTATTAAACCTCAGTTGCCAGGGCAAATTAGCCAGAAGGCCCCCCAATCCAGTTGGGAGGTGCTGGGCAGAGCCCCACTGTGCCCCAAACTCCAGCTTCCTTGATTCCCCTCCCCTTCCTCCGCCATTTCTAAACTGTATTGGATGTTTCAAAACGTGGCCCGGATTTCTCCAGAAGCTAAAATGAGCCCCTTCCCAGCAATTCTCCATGATTCTGGCGACCAAAAAAATCCAGCCCGCTTTTTAGCAAACACCCAGCCCTGCTCTACAAGGAGCAGGTGAAAGAGGAGGAGAAGAAGAACTGTTGGCCTCCCTTTTTCCAGACTTGTCAGGAAGCTGGAGAAGAAAGCCAGTGCTGGGGGATCCAGGGAGAGTGGGACTAGGCCCAAAGAACCTCACTAGCCCCTCTGTTGGTTCAAGAATTCGGCAGGAGCCAGATCACTGAAGCCCTCCCCTCCTAATCCTTCCATTTTGCTAGACTGAACTTTGCCTGTAACTTAGGACATGGAAGGTGAGGGGATTTTCAGTGCGGCAGTAGGCAGTCTTCTCCTGCAGATATTACAGGCTTAGAAAAATGGAGTCCTCTCAAGCAGGATTCTTTTTCAAAATGGAGATCTTGACTACTACTTCTCCCCAAACCCCTTGCATTTTCTTGTCTCCTCCCTTGCCTAGTGAGGTGACCCAATTGAACACCCATTATTGAGTTCATCACCTTCTCTTGTTCTCAAGTTGGCCCCACAAAAAGTGGTTCTTAAAGATCTTGTCTTTGTAACAGTGTAGAGATCCTGCTGACTTCAGGGGCTCTCTGTGGATTGGGGAAGGTGGATGTACTCTGCCCCCCAACCCCCGGCCAAAGCCTTGTCAACTTTGAAAGTGAGTTTGGGCAAGGCTGATTGAAGGGTGTAGAATTCCAGATGGTGCAAGAGAAATAGTGACCGGTGATTAGTACTGTTGACTGTTGGATAAGTTCATGAGATCCATCAGGTAGAATCGCCGTCCCTCGGGACTTCTAATCACGAAGTAAAGAAATATTAAAAGGTTTGAAAAGCCCCTGGCATCCTACACCACCTGCTTCAGGCACAGTCCAGTGTTGTGCACCAGTTGGCTGATGACCAAATATTAATGAGTGACCTTGATATTAGCTTGCAAAAACAAGCGTGCCTTGGTGGGGAAGTGGTAATTATTTATGTAACTGTATTTCCTAGCTCCCGGGATTGGAGAGGGCAGCAGTACCAGTGAGACACCCCAGCCGCCTCGGAAGAAAAGGGCCCGCGTGGACCCCACGGTCGAAAGTGTGCGTATTGTAGTCTTAAACTGCCTGCAAGGAAAAATCCTTCTTGTAGATGTCCAAGCTGGACTGCAGAAGTTTCTCTTCCAAGGGAAAGAATGAATATTTTTAGTAGAGTTGCTCAGATGAACTCTTGAAAAGCAGTCTATCTTATTGTCTATAAAAGGGGAGAGTCTAAATGAGTGAATAGTATTTAACTGTGGCTGATAATAATGTAATGATGATGAGTATTATGGTATTTAAGAGCTTACTATCTACCAAGCATCATAGTAATGGGGTAGGTAAAAAATAATTAGGTCAGACACCTGGGCCTCACAGTCCGAGGGGAGAACAGGTATTGAATCTCAGTTTAGTAGGTGAGGAAATTTGAGACACAGGGAAGTGTAACGATTTGCGCACAGTCATTCAGTAGGCAAGTGGTAGAGCCAGGATTAGAACCCAGGTCCTTTGAATCCCAGGCCCTTGATCTTTCCACTAGACTATTTTGCTTCCTTTTGATCACTGGAGGCCGAGTCTAGCCACTCTCTGCCCTTCGATCTGTTGGCCACTAAACAAGCCAACAGCCAACAGCGAGAAGCAGTGTGGCTCAGTGGAAAGAGCATGGGCTTTGGAGTCAGGGCTCATGAGTTCGAATCCCAGCTCTGCCACTCGTCGGCTGTGTGACTGTGGGCAAGTCACTTAACTTCTCTGTGCCTCAGTTCCCTCATCTGTAAAATAGGGATTAAGACTGTGAGCCCCACGTGGGACAACCTGATTCCCCTATGTCTACCCCAGCGCTTAGAACAGTGCTCGGCACATAGTAAGCGCTTAACAAATACCAACATTAACATTAAGCCACCTTTTCACTCAGCGTGGTGGTTGGGAACCACTTTGGCTATGGTGATTGCCCACACAAGGTGTAGTGAAACAACCAGCTTGAGCAGAGTGGGGAAAATCACTGGGGATGAAGGGAGATAGACTTGAGAGCTGGGAATGAGGCTTTATTTTGCAATGATAATGATTGGGTTGGTTTTAAGAATCTTTTCTGCCTCAGATCTGGTTAGAGCCATTGCTATGGGACTATTTTAGTAAGTGTTCCACAACTTTTTCAAAATATTCTGACATGACAGGAAAGTTCTTACAACTGGAAAATGGACTCCCATCTCTGTGTTCA
This sequence comes from Ornithorhynchus anatinus, assembly GCF_004115215.2. Lineage (NCBI taxonomy): Eukaryota > Metazoa > Chordata > Mammalia > Monotremata > Ornithorhynchidae > Ornithorhynchus > Ornithorhynchus anatinus. Next base: position 10,034,400 of record NC_041732.1, on the reverse strand, counting down.
ACATTATAAAAATGGTGGAGGCTTGCTTCATAATTTTGTTGGCTTTAAAGTATGAATTGTCCATCTGTTCAGGTATCTGTGCCTAGCAGTACCTAGCAAGTATGGCTATACTCACCAAACGACATTCTGAATTTAGTGGGCATTTAAGCCTGCTCTACCCCTCGATATTCAAAACCAATTGATTTCATTATTATCGCCAAATGGAGGCATGTCTTTAAACTTATGTCATGCTTTGTTATAAGTAAAATATTAAAGGAAAAACTGTAAAAATCATCATTTAAAATTGTATTGTGTACTTCCACCTAAACTCTAAATCCTACTTAATATCAAAGTTCTTTTTCTTTGTAACTTAATCTTTCACTAACCGTAAAATTTTTAGATTGTTCCCAAATCCTGAATAAATTTATTCAAGTAAAACTGATGGGTTTAAGCTACAGTCAACCCTATAACATACCATATGTGAAGCAAATTAATAAAAATCTTTGTCCTTAAGCTTCTTGAGCAAAGCTTTACAAATGAGCAATGAGTTAGAAGCAGCATGGCCTAGTGAAAAGAGCACTGGCCTGGGAATCAGAGGACCTGGGTGCTAATCCCGGCTCCACTGTTTGCTATGTAACTGAAGCACTGAAAGGTTGAACGACTTGACCAAGGTCACATAGCAGCCTTGGTCAAGTCACTCAACCTTTCAGTGCTTCAGTTTCCCCATCTGTGAAAGGGGGGTTTAATACCTAATCTTCCTACTTGGATTGTGAACCCCGTGTGGGGAAGGGATAGTGTCCAACCTGATTATCTTGTATCTCCTCCAGTGGTGGTTATGGTGCTTGTTTTGTAGTAAAAGCTTATCAAATAACATTGCTTTGTTAGGGTAACATTTCACAGTAAATATTTCTAGTAATTCATAGCTTTCCCTTTTGCCCCATGTAGCATATTTTATTAGGAGAGTTCACTTGGGAACTATTAGAGCTTCTGTAAGTCAAGCAAAAATTTGAGAACACGGTGCATTTGTTGGCATAGATTGCTTATTTGTCTAGTTGAGAAATTGCTGGCGAGTTTAAAAAAAAAATTGAGTGAATGCTTGGACTGTGGAGGGCACAGTTGCATCCATATTTAGATCACACTGACGTTTGCAGAATTAGCAGTCCGGCCCATAATAAGGCAAGGTTTTACATTCCCGGGCCATGTGTCATTGTCTACCTTTTCTCTTCCCCACACTCAGTGGTCACAGAAGGTAGAAAACCAAGTGCAAATTGAGGCCATGAACAATTTTTACACCTTGATGAAGGTTGAATTGCAACCGTTTGTGCATTGGGTTCATCCCAAAATCTTAAGAGGTGACCAAAGAAGGCAGTAAAGCCAAATTGGAACTGGAGATGCATGAACAATAAAGCAGGTCTGTGTATGAAACAGCCATTAGCTGGTATGTTTCCTGTTGAATGTGTGTCAAGTTGGCATTCTCAGATTTTTAATTCTAAGAGGATGGCACGTAAGAGGCTCAGATCCCCCCTCAGCTGAAAGATCCAGTGGGGTTTTCTGGGTCTTCGCATTAAAAGCAGGGCTCTTCTTCAAGCTGCTGAACTCTGAAAAGGTAGGGAAGCAGCGTGGCTCAGTGGAAAGAACACGGGCTTGGGAGTCAGAGGTCAGGGTTCGAATCCCGGCTCTGCCACTTGTCAGCTATGTGACTGTGGGCAAGTCACTTAACTTCTCTGTGCCTCAGTTCCCTCATCTGTAAAATGGGGATTAAGACTGTCCCACATGAGGCTCACAATCTGATTACCCTGTATCTACCCCGTGCTTAGAACAGTGCTCTGCACATAGTAAGCACTTGACAAATACCAACATTATTATTATTATTAGTTTGACCTGAGATGCTTGAAGGGGCAGAGCCAATTGTGGAAATTGGTGTCTTGGCAGATACAGGAGCGTGATGATTTTAAGGAGTTGGGGTCCCTGCCACCCAGGAGAAAATGAAGAGTTTTTATTTTTGTTGTCTTGGTTCAGGAAGAAACATTTATGAACAGAGTTGAAGTTAAAGTAAAGATTCCTGAAGAACTGAAACCGTGGCTGGTTGATGACTGGGACTTGATCACTAGGCAAAAACAGGTATATTTTTCTGTTGTGGGTATTTTGTGGGTTATAGGCTCTTAGTATTTTAACACAAAAGAAATGTTTACTAGAGTGGACCAGAAAGTGATTTGCAGCTTGCTTTCCCCTCTCACTGCTTCCTTGCTTTGTGCCTCTACAGTGAGGAAAAATTTAGAAATCACCATGGCTCCCACAAGATATAAAATTTTAGGTAGCCATGGGGTCCAGCAAAGATCGCAAACCGGAGGCAAAGAGAACGTGGAATTTTAGCGTGCTCCAATTTGAGTCCTCTGCTCTCCCAACATCTCCCACTTTTCCAACTTTCTTCTGTAGCTTAGAAACTGGGCAGTCTAGCAGCAGCTGCAGCAGCACCTGTGAAGCAAAGTGAGCTTGTCTCTCTGGGTGTTGGTGTCCCACCAAGAATCGTAGGCACACAGCATCCAGGCAAATGGAGTGTGGCACCTTTTCTGACCCCTTTAAGTCTGAGATGAGCATCGATGAAGCACCATTGGCTAGAAGGGGAAAGGTATCATCTCCTGCAGTGGTGGTGATGTGTGCTGAGCCGTCCGCAGTCTGTTCTCCGGCCTCACTGTGCCCAGGACAAGGAGGGTGGTAGGGAGAACTGACGCAGAATTGGATCACAGTTGGGCTGCAGACCTCTCAACCAGTTTTGTTCACCATCTCGGAGTATGGTCTTCGATAAGGGCTTACGAGGGTCATAGAGGAAAAAATTAGCAGCAGAATATCACACTTATTTTGTTGGAAAGTGTTTTAGGAAAACGCTGAGGTTCTCAGACCTTTCTTACAAGAAACGAACCGTCGTACAAATACACTTGGTTTTTATAAGTAGCTTCAGATTGGTCTTCTTTCCGTGTGTGTTACTGATAGTGTCTCTTCTAAGAAAAATTGCTGCTGCAGATACTGCAAGGTGCATTTAGTCTCCCATTCTAAGAAGGCATAACAACCCAGGAACAGGAAGCACTTAATCTTACAGTAACCCAAGAAATTTACTTGACTTGGGTCTTACGTCTTACATGCCTGCTGACTTTTGTCCACAATCAGTGGAAGGTCACGAATTTAAACTCAGGTAAAAGTACTGTCAGGAGGATTTTAGGTCTTGAACAGTCTCTGATCGCTGCCAAGCCTCAGTGGCTCGGAGGGTGAGGTCCCTCTTGGGGCATTTGTCTATCACCTTGTTCTTTCACCACTCACTCCTGAAAAAACTCAATGTCATCACCCAGGAGTGGTGCCGAGGCTTTGGGCACTCGACATCGTGTTACCTTTCAAGAGGAAGAAGCAGTTATGGGATCATGCCAATACAGGGAACTCGGATTTTCTCCCCGGAAAATTATTCTTCTTAGAAATGGTAACCAAGAGCAGAGCTAAAGACCTCCTTTTTACCATTCTCTGCTTTTAAGCAAATTGTAGGTATATTGATCAAGTCCTGTTGGAACGTGATGCTTGTCTACGGCAGTGAAGTACTAAAAATCAGGGCGTTACAAATTCAAGTAAATTGAACCGACGTTACTATTCTTGTACTGAAATATTGGGTCCACCAATTAAAATGTAAGAATTAATGGGGGCTTTGATGCCTGAAGCAGATGATTTCTCCCATACGACACTGGTAAATTATACGATGCGCTGTATTTGAAGGCCTTTCCTGTCATGGCAAGTGCTTTTAATTGACATAAGGTAATAGTTTTGATCCTACAGTTAATTTGCACTTATAAAAGAATGTCAACAGTTTCTCGAACCTTGAGTGTCTTGCGTCTCGGGCTCTTCAGGCTTGTTGACTTCTGTGGGACCAGTTGAGAGTATTTAGTGAGTGGAAAGGATTGTTGGTTTTTGTGGTGGATACAGTCATTCACCTGACAGTCTGGGCTCACCTAGGCATCGCTTGCTCTACCCGAACATCTTAGTCATCGTGCCTCGGCTCAGTTGACAGATACTGAATGTTCGGAAAAGATCCCCCGTCTTTAGGATTCACTTCAGACGCTTGTGGAAGCTCCCAAGATGGGAGGGCAAAAAGGAACGAGAACGTTGGCACTCAACACTTTTTTTTTCCTCACAGCTCTTTTATCTTCCTGCCAAAAAGAACGTGGATTCGATTCTAGAAGATTACGCAAATTATAAGAAATCCCGAGGAAACACAGATAATAAGTAAGTGTTTTTCCACTCTCAATATAGAAAAGACTTAAATTCAGTTTGTATTGCTGAGTTTCAGGGAAAGCCGGTCATTGGTAATTTATACTCATCTAAAAATTGTAGCATATCAGACTCTAAAGTGTGTCCTCCTCTCTTCCTAACCTCTCTAACATGAGCACGAATATTGCGTTGGAGAAACTGGTCAATCAGTGGTATTTACTGAGCACTTACTCTACCGGGTGTTTGAGAACATACAATGCAGCAGAGATGGTAGAAATGTTTCCTGCTCACAGGAAGCTGCAGTCTAGAGGTGGTCGTGAAAAAAGTTTTGGTTACGTACCTAAGTGCCGTAGGGCTGGATGTAGGGTGAATATCAAATGCTTAAGGGGTTCAGATCCAAGTGCATAGGCAGCAGATGAGGTTGGAGTTTCAAATTCACCAGAGGGAAATCATTTCACACTAGCAGAGTTTAGCACATTTCCAAGCAGATCAAAAGCTGATGGGGGCACGAAGGCAGAGGTTGGGAAGGAGATGTGGGGAATGGACAGGTTTTTCGGAATGCTTTGGATCTCAGGGCTGCAGTTGCCACAACAGAGTGGAATTCTCTGTGTGCATGAAATGGCTGTTGAAATCCCCTGGATAATTCTGCCTCATCTGCAAATCCTACTTGGTCACATGGGATTTGTTGCACAGTCTATTCTGCCCACAACTGAGCCATCCAGAAAGCCAATGTCTGGGAAGACTACACAAGAAGCAACATGAAGAGTTGGAGGACCTGGGTTCTAAGCTTGGCTCCGCCACTTGACTGCTGTGTTACCTATGAGCAACTCTCTTCACTTCTCTCTGTCTGGGTTACCTCATCTGCAAAAACGAGGATTGACTGCGAGCCCCATGTAGGATGCGGACTCTGTCCAACCTTGTATCTAGCTTGTATCTACCATGGTGCTTAGTACAATGCCTGGTACATAAGTGCTTAACGAGTACCACTGAAGAAGGCCCAAAAAACTGAAGACACAAACTATTAAAATTGCTTACACTTTGACTGTGATCAGTGAGCAGCATAACCCAGTGGAAAGAGCACAGGACTGAGAGAGGATCTGGGTTCTAATCCTTACTTGACCAGTCGCCTGCCGTGTGATCTTGGGCAAGCGAATTAACGGTTAGGTGCCTCAGTTTTCTCATCTGCCGAATGGGGGTTCAATACCTGTTCTTCCTGGAACGGATACTGTCTCTGCCCTGATGATTTTTGTATTCATCCCAGGGATGTTTGGTGGCAGGACAGGTGTGTATGACTGTAATAGACTCCAAGTAGACTGAAAGCAAATGGCCCAACACTGTCAGCCCATCCTCCGAACTTGGCTAGTGGTTAGAACACAGGCCTGGGAGTCAGAAGATCATGGGTTCTAATCCCAGCTCCGCCACTTGTCTGGCTGTGTGATATTGGGCAAGTCACTTCACTTCTCTGTGCCTCAGTTTCCTCACCTGTAAAAGTGAGAAGCAGCGTGGCTTGGTGGAAAGAGCACGGGCTTTGGAGTCAGGGCTCATGAGTTCGAATCCCAACTCTGCCACTTGGCTGTGTGACTGTGGGCAAGTCACTTAACTTCTCTGTGCCTCAGTTCCCTCATCTGTAAAATGGGGATTAAGATTGTGAGCCCCACGTGGGACAACCTGATTCCCCTATGTCTACCCCAGCGCTTAGAACAGTGCTCGGCACATAGTAAGCGCTTAACAAATACCAACATTATTATTATTATTAAAATGGGGACTGAGACTGTGAGCCCCACCCCAGCGCTCAGTACAATGCCTGGCACACTTTAAGTGCTTAAATACCATAATTGTAATTATTATTAACTTGGGACAGCACAGTGCCCTTCTCCCTACACCGTTCCCTTCTCCCCCCGCCGGGTCCATGCCGATGAGAAGACTAAGGGCTGAACAGTTCAACCCCGGAGGTTTTCGAATGGCTTCGCAGCATACAAAGATAGTGTGTTTTCAATCAAGCTGAGGGGTGAGGATGGCTGCCATTCAAGAAACCAGGGCTGTCCAGCCCTTGCTTCCTCTCGCTTCACTCTGTTTCCCAAGTATTGCGCTGGGTTTGTCCAAATCTGTGCATGGCTTGACTGTCACTAAAGCAAATGTTTGTGTGTACCTGTGTGCAGGGAATATGCCGTCAATGAAGTTGTGGCAGGGATAAAAGAGTACTTCAACGTGATGCTGGGCACTCAGCTCCTGTACAAGTTTGAGCGCCCCCAGTATGCTGAAATCCTGGCCAACCACCCAGAAGCACCCATGTCGCAGGTCTACGGGGCCCCCCATCTCCTGAGATTGTTCGGTAAGTGGTTCCTCTCACTCTCCAGAATAAGCGGGTTCCATTTTGGTGCTCCGGTAGTCTCAGGCAGGAGGTGAGTTCCGTGACGGACTATGTGAGTGCCCGCGTCTCTCCATATTTGGAGGTGGTGGTCGTGGCGCCGTTCCACCCTCCCCGGCTGCCTGAAAAGACTTATTTATGACCAGCTGGGTCTTCCACACTGAGTCTCTCTTCCAGGGCACAGGTGGAGATTGAAGCTTTGGGGCCTTTTGCTGTTTTCGACGTGATCCCCTCAGACTCCTGATTTTGATCAAAGCCTTGGTTCCTAGACTTTTCTATCAGTTTTTAAACCACGGCAGCCCACTGGTCTCGGTTCTCTGGAGATCTGGGGAATGGTGGGGTTTTCCCTTTCCCGTCACCTTTCCCAAGAGGCCCCAAGGACTCTGTTATGTGATTCTAGAGCCTCCGCACAGTAACTGAGCAATACCCACGGCCACTGATTCACATAAGGCATTAAGTTTTTATCGGGATCCTGTCGGCAGCAAAATGTATGTGTGTATTTTTTCCAGGAAGGTTATGAGGTAGGGTCAGTCACACGTTTCTCTCACCTTATTCCCTATATGAGACAGCTGGTTGGAGGACCCGGGTATGGTGTTCCCAAAGGGCTTCTTTTGCTATGATAGAGTGAGGTCCTCGCTGTCATTGAGATTTTAGTGGGGGGAATTGTACTTTCTCACCCTGAGTTGGGGGCTAGCAATCATGCAGCTGATTAAAATGGTTGGGACTGATCTTCAAGGTTTTGAGAAACAACGTGGCCTAGTGGAAAAGAGTCTGGGCGTCAGGAGACCTGAATTCTCATTCCGGCTCCACCACTGGCCTGCTGTGGGAACTTGGAAAAGTCTCTTGACTTTTCTGTGCTTCAGTTCTTTAAAATGGGGGCGTTCCAATACTCGTTCTCCCTTTCCCTTAGATTGGGATGCACTTTGAGACAGGGATTGGGTCTTATCTCACTGCACTGTATCTATTCAGGTGTTTATTAAGTACTTACCCTGCGCCAAGCACTGTATTAGACGACTATAACTATCGTTGGAATGTTGGGCTCTTAACGTTGATTCTTTTGTTCAAATAGTGCGAATTGGAGCAATGCTGGCCTATACGCCTCTTGACGAGAAGAGCCTGGCTTTGCTGTTAAACTATTTGCATGATTTCCTTAAGTAAGTATAATATTTGCCATTGGATGTTCTTCAGATTTTCTTTTGGCACTCGTTCTTTCTGTGGCTAAAGTTGTTTGCAGCCATTTTAATCAAGCACATGCAGATGTTTATAGGGGTTTCTGGTCTAGAAAGCCGCATCCGGTAAAACTCTCCCTCCCCGCTTCTTCCCCGTGAGGTAGTTTCTGCCCCAGCAGCCCCCTTGGGAATAGGTGTAGATTTCTGGAGTGGCTACGATATGGTAGGCTTAAAAGAATGAAACCACTTAAGCTTTTAATATCATAAGTGAAGGGATTTGGGTGGGTAGGGGGGAAATCCAGCTAAACAAGAAGCCACACAGGTGGAATTTTGAGGCTTTTCCTTTGCCAGTTACGAGGCTGGATTTCATAATTACCCTTCAGCGATTTAATAGCCTTCTCTGAAATCAGTTGGTAGCTGTTATCCACTTTCTAAATCACGTGCCCTTATAGGGGCAATGCTGATGCCTGTGCAGTTGGTCACTGGGTCAAGAAATGTTAGACTTGTGTAGCTTCTGGACCCAAAAATGTGATTGGGGTGTGTGGGGGGGTGTGTGTGTGTGTGTGTCCTTTATTATCATTATTATTATTAATATTATCATTATTATTTGTAGATACCTAGCAAAGAATTCTTCAGCGCTGTTTAGCGCCAGTGATTACGAGGTCGCCCCTCCTGAGTACCATCGGAAAGCAGTATAACAGTTGGAAGCCACGCCTGGAACCTCTGTAAACCTCTGTTTATGTGCAAGTGTGTGTGCGGGCGTGTGGGTGTGTGTGTGGGTGTGTGTTTGGTTCTTGCACAAAATAATGTACTTTATGTGTTTGCGTACAATGGGACCGATTTGAGTTCTTGTGTTTTCTGTTCTCTCTGAAACAGAAGGCTGGAGGGGAAGTTTGAGTCCCTGCTGTGGCTCTGAAATGGCGACCAGCGGTCGGCCGTAGTGGAAACTTAGTGACATGCCGTAGGATGTTGTTTGTTTAGTCGATGAAGCTGCTTGAATCCTGGCGGGTCCATTCCGGGTACAAAGAGCCCGTGCAGGATGTGCGTTTATGGCTTAGTGACAAGAGACCTGCCTCTGAGTGCCAAAGCTTCAGCTAATTCACTCCCTGTATATAACTTCAAGGTGGATTCCTCGTGTTTGTTTTCTCGGTGCTGAAATCACAAGCACACTTCCCATAGCTTCTGTTTTGTTCCACTGGCAATTGCCCTTTTGCCAGGTTGAAGGATCATGACTTTATTTTACAGTTTTTGTCTTGGTTTCTAATGCATGTTCTAACATAGGAGCAGTGCATTCGCATACTGCTACAGTTTTCTGGAAATCTTGGTCTCTTCAGGAACTGTTTTACAGGTTTTCAAAATAAAACTTTTTTTGTTATTTCAAAAAGCTATACGCCTTGTCGAGTGCTTTCAGTACCTTTATTTCCATACGGTTTCCCTGGAGTGTTTTGATCGGTGGTTGGAAAATACCTTTAAAGCTTACTCACTGGTGCCCAAACTGGGCATCATGATATAGGTGTCTCCAGTCCTCTGCCGCTGTTGCAGCGGCAGTGGTGCCTTCTAAGGAAAAAAGGCAGTATTGATCACTTGTGAAAGTTCAAAAGACAATGGTCTCTGTCTACTCAAAAAAAAGACATACAAAGAACGGGAAAGGTAAGAACTAATATCAGAACGAGGGCTATTTGTAGAACAGAAATGCCAGAACAAAATATCTAAATAAATAATAAAATGAATTTTCAGTTAAACCTGCACGTGTCCATAAGTGCACGAGGTGGTGTAAGCACTGAAGTGCCCGGGAAGAGTTTGGGAATTGGAAGAAGCCACTGTGCAGCTTGCTTGTTGTGTGGCCTCGGACAAGTTTCTTAGATTCTCTGGCCCTCATCTGTCATTTTAGGAATTCCGTACCTGTCCTGCCTTCTACTTAGACTCTGGGCCCCATGTGGGACAGGGACTATGTCTGGCTTGATGATCTGGTTTTATAGTAGTAATGGTATTTGTTAAGCACTTAGTATGTGCTTGGCTCTGCAATAAACGCTGGAGTAAATATAAGCAACTCGAGTTGGACAGAGTCCCTGTCCCATGTGGGGTTCAATCCCCATTTTGTAAGTGAGGGAACTGAGGCCCAGAGAAGTGACTTGCCCAAGGTCAGAGAGCAGACAAGTGGCAGAGCCAGGAGTAGAACCCACCCTCTTCTGGCTTCCAGGCCCTTGCTCTATCCGCTAGGCCACGCTGGCATCTACTTCTGTGCTTGGCACATAGTAAATGCTTAACAAATGCCATTATTATTGTTAGTACCTGAAGAGAAGGTGGATTGGAACACAAACCCAGCATTGGCTCAGGCTTAGAAAGCTCTTACCAATCCATGAACTCCTTCTTGAAGCCTCACTGCATTCACCCCTCCCTCAGCCCCAGAGCACTTATGTACATACCTATTATTAATTCCTGTCTCCCCCTCTTGATTAAGCTTGTTGTGGTCAAGGAATGTGTCTACCAACTCTGTTATATTGTACTCATAAGCACTTAGTACAGTGCTTTGCACACAGTAAGTGCTCAATAAATATGATTTATTGATATAAAATAATATTCTCATAAAATAGTACTAAATTCCCCATATCCTTATTTTAATATCTCTCCTCCTATAGACTTTAAGCTCTTTATGGACAAGGATCACATCTACCAATTCCATTGTATTGTACTTTCCCAAGTACAATGCTTTGCACACAAGTGTTCACTAAAAACCATTGATTAAAGACTATTAGGCTACAGGCTAAAGGCATTCGTAGCCGGAATCTTCATGAATGGCAGTTATAAACAAACTGCATTTTGGCAAGTTTCTAAGGATCCTGGGAAATGCTCTGGAGAACAGCTTTTAGATTATAAACAAGGAGACTGGCTTTGGGATATCAAAACACAGCAAATGTAGCCTGTGTTTAGGCACTTGGTTAGGTGACTTCTAAATGCAGGAATTTAGCAATTCAAGAATTGCTTTCCTGGGTGTGAGTTTTAGTGCTAAGTTAACATGACCCTTAGGGAATTTGACCAGGTCCCAGAAATTAGGTTTGAAATGTGAAGGATAGCTGGTGGTCTCAGAAACTTGTACTTCACGAGATCGATGGGTCGGTTTCATTCATTCATTCACTAGTATTTATTGAGTGCTTATTATGTGCAGAGCACTGTACTAAGCGCTTGGAATGTACAATTTGGCAACAGAGACAACCCCTGCCCAATGAGGGGCTCACAGTCTAAACAGGGAGAAAGCAAAGCAAAACAGAACAAAAACAAGACATCATCATCAAGATAAATAGAATCAAGGGGCAGTACACCTCATTTAACAAAATAAATAGGGGAATAAATAAATAATATTCACAAATGAACACAGTGCTGAGGGGAGGGGAAGCAGAAGGAAAGGGGGGCTCTGTCTTGGATGGCCTCTTGGAGGAGGTGAGCTCTCAGGGCTTTGAAGAGGGGAAGAGAGTTTGGCGGACTTGAGGGAGGACATTCCAGGAAAGCGGTAGGACGTGGGCCAGGGTTCGACGGCAGGATAGGCGTGAACGGGGGACAGTGAGGAGGCGAGAGAGACCCGGCCTTCCCGGCTACATACACCAAACTAGACCTAAGAATGCTAATCCTCTCTTCGGAGAAATCCAGAGATAAAAAGAAGGGGTGAGGATGGGTTGAGGAGCGAGAGTGTTGTGTGTGTTGGCAGAGATCCATCTGCTAACTGTAAGGGCTGTGCTAACCAATGTGGCACCAGCTGTCCCACAGGATAATGGACAAAGTCAAGATTTAATCAACATTACAAATTGGAAAGACTATCAACAGGATACAAAGATTGAGGTTTATAGAATGCCATTAAGCCACTCAATTTAAAAACTGCAAAGCCTGCAAAGCTTGATTGACCCGATTATCAGAAGCCACTTTCCATGAGGTGAGTGATGACGGGGTGATCTTTCCTGGGGAAAGAGGGTGGAGCAGGTTTAACTGAAATACTTCCAAATTAAATCTCCACAGGAATCAGCCCATCAATCAATGCTTGCATGCTTACTATGCACAGAACACTGAACTAAGGGCTTGGAGATAGAATAAGTAAACACAATCCCTGCCTTCAGCAAGCTTCCAATCCAGTGAGGGAAACTGACGCTAAACTAAATTACAGGTCGAGGGTGAAGAAATAGATTAAAGAAAGAGAAATACCTCACCATTTAGAGGACAACTTCTAACTAGTTTCCAGGCAAGAGTCAAAACAAACAGGGTTTTTTCTGAAGTTTCCTCAGCGGAAAACCATACCCACCCAGGGAGAGGTGGAACTCTCCTAATAATGGCCAGGAAACCACATTTCCCCCCATCATGTGCCATTAGCTTCTGGGAGGTGTAGGTAAAACCAGTTCCCCACACACTCCTATGCCTAGTTCTGTTCCTTTCCTCCACTGCTATTTTCCTGCTATCCTTTTAACCAGACCCTTTTAAAAGAGTTCACTTCTTCATTTGTGACTTGATCATCTAACAATAGGGTCTCTGTGTTGAATGGTGTGTCATTAGAGCCTAAGATCCCGGAAGGCAGAGAACCTCAACCAATCGTATTTATTGAGTGCTTACTCTGTGCAGAGCACTGTACTGAGTCCTTGGGAGAGTACAATATAAAAGAGTTGATAGACATATTCCCTGTCCATGATGAGTTTACATTCTAGATGGGGAGACAGACATTAATATAAATAAATTACAGATACGTACATAAATGCTGAGGGGCTGGGAGGGGGGTGAATAAAGGGAGCAAGTCAGAGAGATGCAGAAGGGAGTGGGAGAAGAGGAAAGGAGAGCTTAGTTGGGGAAGGCCTCTTGGAGGAGATGGGCCATTCGATAAGGCTTTGAAGGGGAGGAGAGTAATTTTCGATATAAGGAGGGAGGGCACTTCAAGCCGGTGGTAGAACATGGGCGAGAGGTCCGCGCGAGATATGCGGGATGGAGGTACGGTGAAAAGGTTGGCATTAAGAAGCGAAGTGTGTGGGCTGGGTTGTATTAAGGCCTTACTATGTGCTTACTACGTGCTTTTTAAAGTGCTTCCTATGTGTCAAACACTGTTCTAAGCGCTGGGGTAGGTACAGGTTTATTAGGTCCGACACAGTCCCTGTCCCACATGGGGGCTCACAATCTTAAGTAGGAGGGAAAATGGGTATTAATGCCCATTTTACAGTTGAGGAAACGGAGGTGCAGAGAAGTTGTGACTTGCCCAAGTTCACACAGCAGACAAGTGGCTGAGCCAGGATTAGAACCCAGCTCTTCTGACTCCCAGGGCCATGCTCTCTCCAATTGGCCACACTGCTTCTGTTTCACCCTTGAACTTGGATTTGCACCCTTTGTCGCCCCTCCCTCAGCTCCACAGCACTTATAAATAAATCCATAATTTATTTATATTAATGTCTGTTTCCTCTTCTAGTCTGTAAGCTTCTTGTGGGCAGGGAACGGGTCTACGAACTCAGTTACATTGCACTCTCCAGAGTGCTTAGTCCAGTGCTCTGCATACAGTGAGTGTTCAATAAATACAATTGATTGATGACCATGAGATATGCAGTCAGATTGAAATTTTAGAAGAAATAAAGCGTATGGGGATTATATATATATAATATATGCATATTATATATAATCTTCATATCTTGTTATTACTTCTAAAATTTCAGGTAAATGGTGACCATACTGAATTTATAGATAAATATATACATATATAGATAGCTCATTTTAATAATATAATTATCAGAGCAATCATATATATAGAAATAAATTTACTAAAGTCACCATTTACCTGCAAATGAGTATTTTGAAATTTCTTGTAACTCAGTACAGTAGATCTGATAATTATACCTTAATAGTAATAAGAACTAGGCTCTATAACAGTATATTCTTCAAATGCCGTCGAGTCGTTTCCGACCCACAGCGACTCCATGGACACGCCCTCTCCACGACGTCCCATCTTCTGTCATAAAGTCGTTCTGGTATGTGTATCCATAGCGTTTTCTTGTTAAGGATCTGGAAGTGGTTTACCATTGCCTTCTTCCGCACAGTAAAAGCTCGAGTCTCTGCCATTGTCTTCCATCGGCATTTTGATCATTTGATCATCCACCTTTGACTCTTTCCTGTGCCACTGCCAACCAGCACAGGTGAATCGACTATGATGCTTTGCCTTAGATCTTTCCATTATGGGTATCCCTAAATAATAATAATAACTGTGGCATTTGTTAAATGCTTACTTTGTGCCAGGTACTGTAATAATAATAATGTTGGTATTTGTTAAGCGCTTACTATATGCAGAGCACTGTTCTAAGCACTGGGGTAGATACAGGGTAATCAGGTCGTCCCACGGGAGGCTCACAGTTAATCCCCATTTTACAGATGAGGTAACTGAGACACAGAGAAGTTAAGTGAATTGCCCACAGTCACACAGCTGACAAGTGGCAGAGCTGGTATTCGAACCCATGACCCCTGACTCCCAAGCCTGGGCTGTTTCCACTGAGCCATGCTGCTTCTCCCACTAGGGCATGCTAAACGCTGGGGTGGATACCAGCAAATCGAGTTGGACACAGTCCCTGTCTTACGGGGGCTCACACTCTCAATCCCCATTTTACAGATGGGATAACTGAGGTGAGGAGAAGTAAAGAGACTTACTCAAAGTCACACAGCAGAAAAGTGGTGGAGTCAGGATTAGAACCCATGACCTTCTGACCCCCAAACCCGCATTCTCTCCACTACGCTACATGGCATAGCTAGATATATGGCATAGCTACAAAGCTAGAGAAGCAGTGTGGTTCAGTAGAAAGAGCCTGAGCTTGGGATTCAGAGATCATGGGTTCGTATCCCGACTCTGCCCCTTGTCAGCTGTGTGACTATGGGCGAGTCACTTCACTTCTCTGTGCCTCAGTTCCCTCATCAGTAAAATGGGGTTGAAGACTGTGAGCCTCACGTGGGACAACCTCATTCCCCTATATCTACCCCAGCGCTTAGAACAGTGCTCTGCATGTAGTAAGCGCTTAACAAATACCATTATTATTATTATAGCTCTAAGCTTCATTGGCATATGGACACTCTCCTGAGATGATTAGGCGTCAATTCTTTGGAGACTATAAAGTGTATATAAAGAGCATGGGCTTGGGAGTCAGAGGTCATGGGTTCAAATTCTGGCTCAGCCACTTGTCAGCTGTGTGACTTTGGGCAAGTCACTTAACTTCTCTGTGCCTCAGTTACCTCATCTGTAAAATGGGGACGAAGACTATGAGCCCCACGTGGGACGTGATCACCTTGTATCCTCTCCAGCACTTAGAACAGTGCTTTATGAGAAGCAGCATGGCTCCGTGGAAAGAGCACAGGCTTTGGAGTCAGAGGTCAGAGCTCTGCCACTTGGCAGCTGTGTGACTGTGGGCAAGTCACTTAACTTCTCTGTGCCTCAGTTCCCCCATCTGTAAAATGGGGATGAAGACTGTGAGCCCCACGTGGGACAACCTGATTCCCCTGTGTCTACCCCAGCGCTTAGAACAGTGCTCGGCACATAGTGAGCGCTTAACAAATACCAACATTATTATTATTATGTAAACTAAAAAATAGGGTCTGATTTTGGAATAATAATAATGATTTTGGAAGCCGTTTAAAAATAAGAGGTATGGATTCCGCCAGTAGAGGGCGCCCCGCCACGTCCAGCCAGTTGGGGAACGAAGGTGCCTTGAATAGTGAGGAATGAGGAAAGACGCACAGAATTTAACCTTAGGTAATTCCTCGGAACAGGAAACCGACAGAACAAAGAGATCAAGGCCCTCACCTGCTAATAAATAAAAGTTGAAGAATTCGAGATGGCAAAAGCCAGTATCATATTTAAAACCCGTTTCTCCAGAGCACTGAGTCGAGCCTTGCAGCACTAACATCTTAAGTGTATGTTCCATTCTTATTTAGCCTTGGGAAAATCCTTCAAGAAAAGCCATAACTCCCTTTGGGAGGATGTTTATGCCATCATTTGCCTGCCTCCACTCCTGTGTCTGTATCCTGAGCCCTCCAGCTGGATACTAATGATAATAATCATAATCCTAATAATTATAATGGAATTGAAGCACTTACTATGTGCCAAGCACTTTACTAAGTGATAAACAGACACCATCCCTGTCCCAGCCCGTAAGCACTTTGGTACTCGTCCCAGCCCCACAATTGTCTTGTCTTATGCCATCGAGTCGTCTCCCACCCATAGGGACGCCATGGACACAACTCTCCCAGAACGTCCCACCTCCTCTGCAATCGTCTGGTCGTGGATCCAGGTAAATTTTCTTATACTCTTATTTCCCTAGCTCTAATCTATTTTAATGTCTGCCTCCCCTTGTCGACTGCACACTCCCTGTGGGTAAGGATTGTGTCTACCAACTATGTTGTACTGTACATTCCCTGGCACTCAGTACAGTATATAATGCACACAATAAGCACTCCATAAATACCACTGATTGACTAAGAAAAGGTATTGAATCCCCATTTTACAGGTGAGGAGACAGAGGCCCAGAGAAGTGAAGTGACCTACCCAAAGTCACACAGCTAGCCAGAATTAAAAGCACTCAATCACCTTGAGAGCCCTCTTACCTCACCTTGCCACTCTCCTGCTACTATCTCGCTCCTCTAATGCCACCTACTCACTGTACGTCCATCTCATTTATCTAGCTGCTGACCTCTCACCTACATCCTGCCTTAAGCCTGAAAGGTCCTCCCTCTTCTGATCAAACAGACAATTATTCTCTCCAACTTAAAAGCTTTATTGAAGGCACATCTCCTCCAAGAAGTCTTCCCTAAGTCCTCCTTTTACTTTCTTCCATTCCCTTCTGCTCCAACCTGACTTGCTCCCTTTATTCGCCCCCCCTTCCCAGCCCCGCAGAACTTATGTACATATCTGTAGTTTTATTTATTGATATTAATGTCTGCCTCACCCTCTAGATTGTAAACTCACTGCAGGCAGGGAATGTGTCTGTTATTTTGTCATACTGTACTCTCCCAAGTCCTCAGTACAGTAGTAGTAAGTTCAATTGACTGACTGACTGCCAGATCTTCTGACTACCAGGTCCTCTGACTACTAAACCACACTACTTCCTTAAAGTTCTCTGTCACCGGCAGCCTGGATTTCAATTATCCTGTCCCCATCTACTCCTGGATTTGGCACAGAAAGCCTACATGTCTGGTATTTTTCTCTTTAACCCCAGCCTCACTCTGCCTTGGCTTCTGCCAGCCCAATAATAGTAATAATTGTAAGGTTTAAGTGCTTACTATGTGCCAGGCACTGTCCTAAGCATTGGGATGGATACAAGTAAATCAGCTTGGACACAGTCCCTATCCTATATGGGGCTCACAATCTCAATCCCCATTTTACAGATGAAACACAGAATATTTAACGGACTTGTCCAAGGTCATACAGTAGACAAGTGACGGAGGTGGGATTAGAACCCGTGACTTTCTGACTTCTAGGCCGGTGCTCTGCTCACTATGCCATGGCACTGTCGATGCAGGTGAGCTCCAATGAGGGACTGGGCCTGTGTCCAGTCTGCATATACTGTATCCACCCCAGTGCTTAGCACAGTGCTAGGCAGATAGAGTTTAACAAAAACAATTTTTATCATTATTACAGGTTGGAGTAGAGAAGAGAGGATGGTCCTGTAATGGAAAAGTGAAACTTTTTTCTTCCTCCTCCTCCTCCCTTAATTTTTTCAGCAGCATCGTCTTCTCGAGACTATAAGCTCATTGTGGGCAGGGAATGTGTCTGTTTGTTGTTATATTGTACTCTCCCAAGTTCTTAGTACAGTGCTTTGCACAAGGTAAGCACTCAATGAATACGATTGAATGAATGAATAAATGAACTTCCGGTTTCAACTGTATGTATGAATCTTGGCTTTTTCTAGTCATTGGAGGGCTGGGAGTGGATTTCACTAGTCACAGTTCTTCACATGATGAATTGCCAATATCCTCTCTCAAGACTGTCATTTCCTTCAAGGCAAGGATGATGATGATGGTATTTAAGTGCTTACAACGTGCCAAGCACTGTTCTAAGCTCTGGGATAGATACAAGATAATCAGGTTGTCCTAAGTGGGATTCACAGTCTTAATCCCCATTTTACAGATGAGGTAACTGAGGCATAGAGAAGAGAAGTGGCCTACCCAAGTTCACACAGCAGACAAGTGGCAGAGCCAGGATTAGAACCCACGTCCTCTGACTCCCAAGTCTGTGCTCTGTCCATAAGCCATGCTGCTTCAACTCTGTTGTACTCTCCCAAGCACTTAGTACAGTGCTCCGCCCACAGTTAGAGCTCAATAAATACTCCTGATTAATTCTTGAGGGCAGGGATCATGTCTCTCAACTCTGTACTGAACTCTCATAAGCACTTAGTACAGTGCTCTGCACAAGTAAGCGCTCACTAACACCGGTGATTGATTCCATTAGACTGGAAGCTCCTTGAGGGCAGGGAATGTGTGTCCAACTATAGCGTACCCAACTCTCGCAGTGGCTCAGTAAATATGCTAATTCGATTGACTGATAGGATTCTATTAATCAGACTCTAGGGTGCACCTCGTTAATCCCTGCTCATTCAAAATCATGCAGCCCAAATGGCCCCTCCATATTTGCATTTCTAGGTCTCCTGCAGTGTTTCTGTTTTTCCAATCTGAGCGTTCCCTTTGCTTTGGAAAGTAACACCGTCATTTCTCTGCCAGTACAATTTCACCTACATCTAAGAGCTGGAGGAACCCTTGCCTTCTTCACTTTCCGGCTTGAATTCCCACAGAGAGTGCGTGATACAATCTGCATTTAATGTACCGACAGCCACATTCATTCACTACCTGGCTCGAGCTTCCCCGTTTGTTTCTAACCTTTTGTACCGACCCTGACACAAGTGCACAACATGGAGGAGTGCTACAAAAGTCTCCTGGCTTTCTGGTGGGAAATAATATCGGTGCGCTTTGTAAACAAGGACAACGGAGAGATTTTTTCAATTTCATTCACTCAAAAAAAAATTCCAACCCAGATTTTTTTTTAAAGAAACAACACCTATCAAGTCCAAGGGCCTCCAGGAGCATTGTTCAGCTCTCTCGTGCTTTTAAGTCCTCCTGGATCAGTACAGTGCAGAAAGGTCGGGCTTTGACATTGAAGGAATGAACTCTTTCTGCTCCACACTATAGGCTTATGCTCGTTGTGCTGGGGAAATTATAGTAATGATGTTTAAGTGCTTCCTATGTGCCAAGCACTGTTTAAGTGCTGATCTACCCATTTACAGAGAAGCTCTGCACCTAGTAAGCGCTCAATAAACACTATTGAATGAGAAGTGATCCAATTTGCATTCTCCCTTGATCCATGTGGAGTTTAACTAAGGAGGTACAAGTAATCCTAAAATATCTGCAAGTTGAATAGGTTCTCTTTACCCTCTACCCTCCAGTTCCTTGGATTATCATCATTATTGATATTGTACTTGTTAAGTGCTTACTATGTGTCAAGGACTGTTCTAAGTGCTGGGGTAGATACAAGTTAATCAGGTTGGACACAGTCCCTGTCCCACATGGGACTCAAAGTCTTAGTCCCCATTTTACAGATGAGGTAACTAAGACCCAGAGACTGTGAGCTCATTGTGGGCAGGGATTGTCTCTATTTATTGCTGTATTGTACTTCCCAATGGCTTAGTACAGTGCTCTGCACACAGTAAGAGCTCAATAAATATGATTGAATGAATGAATGAATGAATGAAGTGACTTGTCCAAGGTCACAGAGCAGACCTGTAGAATGGAAAAAGCCCAGGCCTGGAAGTTAGAAGGACCTGGGTTCTAATCCCAGCTCTGCCACTTGTCTGCTGTGTGACCTTAGGCGAGACACTTCACTTCTCTGTGCCTGGTTCCCTCACCTGCAAAATAGGGATTAAGACTGTGAGACCCATGTGGGACATGGACTGTGTTCAATCTGATTAACTCATCTATCCCAACACTTAGAAAAGTGCCCGGTACATTGTAAGGACTTAAGTGTCATTTTAAAAAAGAAGACAATTTTGCTACACTTCGCTGCAAACCCCTGGAAACAGCCTTTGTTAGGACTAATAATTTTCCCGCTTGCAAACACTACAAAAAGAAAATGGAATCATAGGAAGCAGCATGGCCTAGTGGGTAGAGTACTGGCCTGGGAGTCAGAAGGATCTAGGTTCTAATCCCAGCTCTGCCACTTTTGTGCTACGTAATTTTGGGCAAGTCACTTTACATCTCTGTGCCTCAGTTACCTTATCTGGAAAATGGGGATTAAGCCGGTGAGCCCCATGTGGGACAGGGACGGTGTCCAATGTGATTAACGTATATCTATCCCAATGCTTAGAACAGGGCTTGGCATACAGTAGGCGCTTAACAAATGCCGCCATCATCATCAAAAACTCTGCAGCTTTCCCAAGCAGTGACCCTTCAAAGGGATCGAAGCCAAAGAAAAGAGTCATTATCCCTGCAGGCTGTCCGGCCTAAATGGGCTTCCCGTGGGTCAGCATCAAGTTTTTTGACGTGTCCCCGAACTCACAGCCGGGTCCACCTCCAGAAGGAGAAAAGACCAGCACCTTCTCCCGAAGAGAGAGAATGGTCTCACCAAGTGAAGTCAGTCATGGTCTAGTGTTCACATGGGCAGGAAAAGGCAGCTGGCCAGCGTGGGAAAGCCATGGGGATTCTTCCATGGAGAAGCCGAATGACACAGGGTCATTTGGCTCTTCCCACAGTCCCAACGTGCCATCAGTAAGTGGAACATTCCTCGGGCCCAGGGGACCTGGCCCACTCCATGGTAACAAAGCAATGGCCAGCCTTGTTAGGAGAAGTTGAGAATGAGCCAAAGGAGTCAGCGGTGCCCTTCATAAAGAGATCCAGCCTGCCTTGACTAAGCCCTCATTTCCTCTTCTCCCACACCCTTCTGCATCACTCTTGCATTTGGAAGTGCACCCTTTAATCACCACCCCCTCAGCCCCGCAGCACTTATGGACGTATCAGCAATTTATTTATTTTTATTAATGTTTGTCTCCTCCTCTAGACTTTGAGCTCCTTGTGGGCAGGGAATGTGTCAACCAGCTCTGTTAAAGTGTATTCTCCCAAGTGCTTGGTACAGTGCTCTGCAAACAATAATAATAATAATGGTGCTACCTGTTAAGTGTTTACTCTGTGCCAGGTCCTGTTCTAAGCACTAGAGTAGATACAAGATAGTTGGGTTGGACACAGTCCCTGTCCCACGTGGGGCTCACAGTCTCAATCCCCATTTTACAGTTGAGGGAACTGAGGCCCAGAGAAGTGAAGTGACTTGCCCAAGATCACACAGCAGACAAGCGGCAGAGCCGGAGTTAGAACCCATGACTTTCTGACTTCCAGGCCTGTGCTCTATCCACTAGGCCATGTTAAGCACTGGGGTGGATACAAGCCAATCAGGTTGGGCACAGTCCCTGTCCCACGTGCGGCTCACAGTCTCAATCCCCGTTTTACAGATGAGGTCACTGAGGCCCAGGGAAGTGAAGTGATTTGCCCAAGTTCGCACAGCAGACAAGAGGCGGGACCGGGATAAGAACCCATGACCTTCTGATGCCCAGGCTCATGCTCTAGCCACTAAGCCACACTGCTTCAAGCACTCAGTAAATACCACTGATTGATTGCATTTCCTACCAGCAGACGCAATAGATGATATTGTTGAGCAGCAGAGACCAGGCTGGGCAAAAAAGAGTCGGCTTCTGATTTAAAGAGGACACTGCCATCCTTGACACTGCCTTCATCAGTGTGAGTGTGAGAGCATTTCTTTCTTTCTTTTTTTTTTTTTGGTGTTTGTTCAGTTCTTACTGTATGCCAGGCACTGAACTAAGTATTGGGGAACATACACGCTAATCCAGCTGGACACAGTCTGTGTCCCACATGGGGATAACAGTTTTAGTCTCTATTTTACAGATGAGGGAATTAGCCACAAGAAGTAAAGAGACCTGTCCAAGGTCACACAGCAGACAAGTAGCGCAGCTGGAATTAGAACCCAGGTGCTCCGACTCCCAGGCTCGTTCTCTCTCCACTAGACCTTGTTGCTTCCCAAGATTGCTTGCACACTTATTTGCATCTGGTACCAGTGAAAAAGGACAATCAATCTGTCTTTCAGTGGTATTTATTGAGCACTTAGTGCAGGGTGTTGTACTAATCGTTTGAGAGAGTACATTAGAATTAGTAGACGTGATTTCTGCTATCAAGGAGCAGACAGCCCGGCTGGGGAGATAGACCTAAAATACATTTCAGGTAGGGGGGAATTATGGAGCATATGTAAGCGCTGTGGGGAGAGGGAGTGGGGAGAGTATTTATGGGCTTACGTGGAAGCGTTATATTGTCAGTCCATGAGAGGAAGGAAAGTGTATCTCGTGCTGTTTTCTATGCTCTCAGTAAGTGCCACTGGTTGATTGACTAATTGATCAGTGATTTGACTGACTGATTCTTCAGGCTGGAGCATGAGGTGGAAGGATACATGACATCCTTCCGGGGTTCATACATGGAAGTAGTATGGCCTTGTGGAAAGAGCATGGGCCTGGGAGTCAGAGGTCCTGTGTTCTAATTCTAATCCCGGCTCTGCCACCCTCTGCCTTTGGTGTCAACTTGGGCAAGTGACTTCACTTCTCAGTGCCTCAAGTTCCTCATCTTTAAAATGGAGAGTCAATCCCTGTTCTCTCTCCTACTTAGACTGTTAGCCTGATGTGGGACAGGGACTTGAATTTGGTCCAGTGCTTAGTAGAGTGTTTGCACTTTTATATAATAATAATCATCCCCATTTTACAGATGAGGGAATTGAGGCACAAAGAATGGAAGTGACTTGTTCAAAGTCACACAACAGACAATCGGCAGAGTGGGGATTAGAACCCAGGTCCTTCTGATTCCCAGGTCCTCCTGACTCCCAGGCCCGAGCTCAATCCACTTGGCTATGCTGCTTCTTCACAGGCTCCACCACACTCAATTCAGCTTGTGAGTTTGTTTCTGTTTTCAGCTGAAGTTGGCCTAGGTTCCCAGTACCCCCCTGGGCTCTCAGAGCTAGATTCCCCAGACCTCCTTCTCACCCGTCCTTGGGGTCAGGCCTCACATTTGTTCAGCTGGTCAGCTAGCTCCGCTCCCCGGCCTCCGACCTCCGAACTCCAGCCTGCCCATGGTGGGACAGGAAGTTCCTCTCTCTAGGAGCCAGAGTGAGTTCTGGTTTCATTTTTGGCACCCTGTGGGGAGAGAAGAGTGGTGGGGGAGGGTCAACAGGTCTCCTCCTCCCTCCCTTACCCCCTTCCTTTCCCACCCTGGCCCAACAGCAGCCAATGCAGCCTAGTCAGAAATCCAGGGCGGCTGGAGAAAACCCGCACCTGGAACTCCTGGGCCTGGGGATACCTCTGTCTCCATGATACTCATTAAGCATTCATTGCGTGCTAAGCGCAGAGGTGAATGCAAAATTATCAGATCAGATAGGGCTCTGGTCCCACCAACTAAAGGGTAGGGAGAGTAGGTATCTTATGCTTATTTTATAGATGAGGAAACTGAGGCAAAGAGAATAATAATAATAATGGTACTTGTAAAGTGCTTACTATGTGCCAAGCACTAAGTGCTGGGTTAGATACAAGTTAATCAGGTTGGACCCAGTCCCTGTCCCAATTGGAGCTCACAGTCTTAATCCTCATTTTCCAGATGAGGTAACTGAGGCATAGAGAAGCTAAGTGACTTGCCCAAGGTCACACAGCAGACAAGTGGCAGAGCCGGGATTAAATCCCAGGTCCTTCTGACTCCTAGCCTCGTGCTCTAGCCACTAAACCACGCTGCTTCCCTAAGCTAAGTGACTTGCCCAAGGTCACACAGCAGGTCAGTGGCAGAGGTAAGCACTAGAATCCAGATCTGATTCCTGGTCCCCTGCTCTTTCCACTGGACCACACTGTCTGTCTTTGCTCACCCTGCCTGACAGGTTGGGAATTCTGGACTTAAATGTATGGGAAAAAGGCCTAAGCAGTAAGCCTATTAAATAGGCTCTTCTCAATCAGTCAACTAATCAATTGCATTTATTGAACTCCTTCTGCATGCAGGCCATTATACTAAATGGTTGGGAGAGTTCAGTAGACACAGAATTCCTCTCCTCAAGGAGTTTACAATCCAATGTGGAAAACAAAGAGAAATTACAATGCAATCAATCATATTTACTGAGTGCTTACTCTGTGCAGAGCTTACTGTAGTGGATAGAGCACAGGCCTGGGAGTCAGAAGGATCTGGGATCTAAACCTGGCTCTGTCACTTGTCTGCTGTGCGACCTTGGGCAAGTCACTTCACTTCTCTGGGCCTCAGTTACCTCATCTGTAAAATGGGAATTAAGACTGTGAGCCCCATGCAAGGCAGGGACTGCATCCAACCTGATTTCCTTGAATCCATCCCAGCCTTAGAACAGTGTCTGGCACACAGTAAGTGCTTAATAAATACCACAGGTATTATTATTGGAGGTTTTTGAGTGGGGGAGAAGGGAAGAGAAAAATGATCCAGGTGGCAGAGTGAAGAAAAGACTTAAGAGGGAGAGACTGGAAACATGGAGACCAGGGAGGAGGAGGCTGATACTGTGGTTGAATTGGGATACAATGACCCCAGAACAAAGTAGTAGCCATTTGGATGGAGAGGAATTGATGAAAAAAAAACAGGATTTAGCCACAGATGGAATATCAAAGTTGAAAGAGAGCAAGAAGTCAATGATAGCCTGACTATGGGATTCTGAGGCAGGAAGGATGTTGTCACCTGTCTTCTCTCCCACACACCTCCTCACCTGCAAATCTGTGCTGTCCCCACATAGAGATCTTTTGACCCCATCCAAATTTCTCTTCATCATCATGCCCCATTTAGCCTCCATCCACACCCTCTCCCTTGCAAAAGTCATTCACTCCCAGGGCTTCAACTATCACCTCAATGCAGATGATACTCAAATCTACATCTCCAGCTCTTATCTCTCTCCCTCTCTGTAGTCTCACACTTCCTCCTGCCTTCAGGCATCTTTACTGTGTTGCCCTCCCATCCCCTCATTTTAGAGAAGGAGTGTGGCTCAATAGATAGAGCAGGGGCCTGAGAGTCCGAAGTGTTCTAATCCCAGCTCTGCCACATATCTGCTATATTAATGATGGTATTTATTAAGCGCTTACTCTGAGCTATGACTTAGGGCAAGTCACTTAACTTCTCTGGGCTTCAATTACCCCATCTGTAAAAATGGGGTTAAATAATTTGAGCCCCATGTGTGACAGGGACTGTGTCCAACCTGATTGACTTGCACCTACTTCAGTGCTTCGAACAGTACTTGGCACATAATAAATGCTTAAAAAGTACCATCATTATTATTAATTATTATCACCTCAGAATTAATATATCTAAAACAGAACTTCTTATCTTTCCACCCAGACCCTGTCCTCCCGCTGACTTTGCCATCACTGTAGATGGCACCTCTCTCCTTCCTGTCTCACAAGCCTGTAACTTTGGAGTCATCACTGACTCCAAGGGCTTAGTACGTGATCTGCACATAGTAAGCGCTCACTAAATACTATTAAATAAATGACTCCTCTCTCTCATTCAACCCACATATTTAATCGATCATTAAATCCGGTCTCTTCCACCTTCCCAACAATCACTAAAATCTGCGCTTTCCTCCCCATCCAAACTGCTTCCAGGTTAATCCAATCACTTATCCTATCCCGCCTTGATTACCGTATCAGCCTCCTTGCTGACCTCCCTGCTTCCTGTCTCTCTCTCCTGCAGTCCCTACTTCACTCTGCTGCCTGGATCATTTTTCTGCAAAAACATTCAGGTCATGTTTCCCCACTCCTCAAGAAACTCCAGTGGTTGCCCATCCACCTACGCGTCAAATAAAAACTCCTCACCACTGGCTTTAAAGTACTCAGTCACCTTGCCCCCTCCTACCTCACCTCGCTTCTCTCCTACTACAACCCAGCCTGCACACTTCTTTCCTCTAATGCTACCACCCTTCTCACTGTACCTCTATCTCCTCTCCTGCCTCTGGTTTTGAACACTCTCCCTCCTGCTAACCAACAAAAAATTACTCTCTCCGATTTCAAAGCCTTATTGAAGGCACATCTCCTCCAAGAGGCCTTTCCTAACTAAGCCCTCATTTTCCTCTTCTCCCACTCTCTTCTGCATCACCTTGACTTGCTCCCTTTATTCATCCCTCCTACCCCCAGTCCTAGAGCACTTATCTACATATCTGTAATTTATTTATATTAATGTCTGTCTACCCCTCTAGACTGTAAACTCGTTTTGAGCCAGGAATGAGTCTCAGTGTTATATTGTACCCTCCCAAGTGCTCAGTACAGTGTTCTGCACAAAGTAAGCACTTAATAAATATGTTTGACTGATTGCCTTGGAAGGGAAAATGAGATAAAGGAGAAAATTTTGCTGGAAAGATGAGGGGTTACATTTTAGACGTTTTAGACATATTGAACTTCAGGTGAAGGTGGGATCTCTATAAGGAGATGCCCTAGAGGCAGGAGGAAATGAGAGATTGCAGAGGAGGTGAGAGGTCAGGGCCAGTAAACTAGGTTTGGGAGTCAACCTCATACCAACTTCCAAACAGGAAACCAGCTAAAGTGCAGCCACCCAGCAGGACTCAGTCTGGGACGAACTGAAGAAAGCTGAAAGAA
This sequence comes from Ornithorhynchus anatinus, assembly GCF_004115215.2. Lineage (NCBI taxonomy): Eukaryota > Metazoa > Chordata > Mammalia > Monotremata > Ornithorhynchidae > Ornithorhynchus > Ornithorhynchus anatinus. The sequence continues at coordinate 10,007,971 of NC_041732.1, read as the reverse complement.
TTTCCTTCCCAGTTTATTCATTCATTCAGTCACATTTATTGAGCACTCACTGTGTGCAGAGCACTGTACCAAGTGCTTGGGAAAGTGCAATACAATATAAACAGTGACATTCCCTGCCCACAACTAGCTTACAGTCCAAATAGGGGGAAAAAGACATAGGTACAAATAAATCAAATGTCATATATGTGCATAAGTGCTATGGGGCTGGGAGGGGGGAAGAACAAAGGAAGCATGTCAGCACAATGCAGAAGGGAGTGGGAGATGAGAAAAAGTGGAGCTTAGTCTGAGAAGCCTTCTTGGAGGAGATGTGTCATCAATAAGGCTTTGAAGGGTGGGGAGAGTAATCTCATCTGTTGGATTTGAGGAGGGAGGGTGTTCCAGACCAGATGCAGGATGTGGGCTAGGGGTGGGCAGTGAGACAGGCGAGATCGAGGCATAGTGAGAAGGTTGGCACTAGAGGAGAGAAGTGTGCGGTCTGGGTTGTATCAGGAGAGAAGCAAAGTGAGGTAGGCGGGGGCAAGGTGATGGAGTGCATTAATGCCAATGGTGAGGAGTTTTTGTTTGATATGGAGGTGGATGGGCAACCACTGGAGTTTTTTGAGGAGGGGGCTGACTTGTCCTGAATGTTTTTGTAGAAAAATGACCCTGGCAGCAGACTGAAGTATGGACTGGAGTACGGAAAGGCAGGAGGCTGGGAAGTCTGAAAGGAGGCTGATGCAGTAATCCAGGCAGAATAGAATGAGTGATGGTATTAACGTGGAGCAGTTTGGGTAGAGAGGAAAGGGTGGATTGTAGTGATGTTGGGCAAATGGGACCAACAGGATTTGGTGACGGTTTGTGTGGGTTGAATGAGAGAGAGAAGTCAAGGATAACACCAAGGCTGTGGGTTTGTGAGACAGGAAGGATGATGGTGCCGACTACAATGATGGGAAAGTGAGAGGGAGGGCAGGATTTGGGTAGGAAGATAAGGATTTCTGTTTTGGACATGTTAAGTTTGAAATGACAACAGGACATCCAAGTAGAGATGCCTTGAAGGCAGGAGGAGATGCAAGACTGGAGGGAGGGAGCAAGATTAGGCTGGAGATGTAGATTTGGGGATCATCCGCATAGAGGTGATAGTTGAAGCCATGGGAGTGAATGAGTTCTCCAAGGGAGTGGGTGTAGATGGAGGAGAGAAGTGGATCTGCAATTGAAACTTGAAGGGCCCCCACAGATAGGAGGATGAACCAAGGTAGCAAACCAGGGCAACGCAGAATGGAATGGGAGAAGAGAAAAGGGGGATCTTAATCAGGGAAGCCCTCTTGGAAGAGCTGGGCCTTCAATAAGGCTTTGAAAAGGAGGGGGAGCAATTGTCTGTCAGATTTGAGGAGGGAGAGCAATCCAGGCCAGAGGCAGGATATGGGCGAGGTTCATTTCCCCTTGTTTAAATCTCATTCCGCAACATAATCTGCCTTCCTTTTTCAGTAATCATAATCTTCTGATATGTTTCTCCTGATTGGACTCCTGCCTCCCTTCCTTTTTTTTTTTAACTGGTATTTGTTAAGTGCTTATCTTGGACCAAGGACTGTACTAAGCACTAGAATAAATACAAGGGAATTGTGTTGGACACAGTCCCTGTCTCACATAGGACTCATAGTCTTAATCCTCATTTTACAGATGAGGTAACTGAGGCACAGAAAAGTGAAGTGACTGGCCTAAGATCATAGAGCAGACAAGTGGCAGAGCTGGGATTAAAACCCAGGTCCTCTGACTCCCAGGTCCGTGCTCTGTCCACTAAGCCACTCTGCTTTTCTCAGGAATCACATCTTGAGTCCATTTTCCCTTTTTTTTTCAGAAGGCAGTGTTGCCTTGTGGAAAGAGCACTGAACTGGAAGTCAGGAGACCCAGGTTCTGGCCCAGCTCTGCCACTAGGTTGCTATATGACCTGGGGCAAATCACTTCACCTCTTGGGGCCTCAGTTTCTTTATTCAATGAGGATAAAATAGATTGTGAGACAGACAATATCCTATCTGTTAACCTTGCTTTGCCCCAGCACTTAGCACATAGTTAGAGCTTATTAAATGCCCTCATTCTTCTTGGTATGTGTTAAGCTCTTATTATGTGCTAGGCACTGTACTAAGCACTGGGGTAGATACAAGCTAATAGAATTGTACTCAGTCCCTGTCCCACATTCATTCATTCATACCTGTAGTCTTAATCCCCATTTTATAGATGAGGGAATTGAGGCCCAGAGAAGTTAAGTGACTTACCTAAGGTCACTTAGCAGACAAGTGGCAGGGCTGGATTTAGAACCCCGGTCCTTCTGGCTCCCAGGCCCGTGCTCTATTGATTAGGGTTGCTACCAACTCTGTTATAGTGCTCTGCACACAGTAAATGCTAAATAAATAGGTTTGATTGATTGATTGAGCACCCCGGAGACTCGCAGAGGGTTGTGAATATGGTGGGGCCGAGAACGACAATAAGGACAACGAAGACAAAGAGCAGTAAGAAGCGGGAGACCGCCCTAAGGGCAAAGGATGTGTCCCTTGCCAGCTCAGAGGGCACGAAGAGGTTGGAGCCCCGCCCACCAAGTCTTCCCGTAAGTACACAAAAGCCCCGTTCAAATGCGAGCCCTGATCACACTGCCCCAGGTCAGAATTTCCAGTTGCTGTGAACAAGGAGTTCTGCAGTCTCATGGATGTTTTCCCTCTTCTCTTGATCCCCACACTCTCCACAAACTCCACTGGTGAACAAGGGACTCAGTAAGAAGCAGCCTGGCCTGATGGATAGAGCCAGGGGCTCCGGAGTCAAAAGGACCTGGGTTCTAATCCCATCTACTACTTATCCGCTATCTGACCTTAGCCAAGTTATTTAACTTCTCTGTGCCTCGATGACCTCACCTGTACCTATCAAGCGCATTTATTGGGCAATCACTGTGTGCAGCGCACTGGACTTAGCGCTTGGGAGAGCACAACACAACAATACAACAGACACATTCCCTGCCCACAGTGAGTTTATAGTCTAGATAGGGAGACAGAACATTAATATAAATGACTAATTAAGGATATGTATGTAAGTGCTGTGGGGATGTAGAAGGGGTGAATAAAGGGAGCAAATCCATGTGCAAGGGTGACAGAGAAGACAGAGGAAAAAGAGGAGATGAGGGCCTATCAGGGAAGACCTCTTGGAGGAGATCTGATTTCAATAAGGCTTTGAAGTGGGGGGAAAATAGGCTGAGAAAAGGGAGGGTGTTCCAGGCCAGAGGCAGGACGTGGATGAGAGGTTGGCAGCGAGTTCTTCTTATTGTTCTTGTCTGTCCGTCTCCCCGATTAGACTGTAAGCCCGTGAAAGGGCAGGACCTGTCTCTATCTGTTACCGATTTGTACATTCCAAGCGCTTAGTACAGTGCTCTGCACATAGTAAGCGCTCTCAATAAATGCTATTGAATGAATTAATTAATGAGTTAAATAATATGGAGGTACGGTGATTAGGTAGGCATTAGAGGAAAAAAGTGTGTAGGCTGCATTGTACTAGGAAAGTAGCAAGGTGAGGTAGGAGGGGGCAAGGTGGCTGAGAGCTTTAAGAGAAGCAACGTGGCTCAGTGGAAAGAGCACGGGCTTTGGAGTCAGAGTTCATGGGCTCGAATCCCGGCTCGGCCACTTGTCAGCTGTGTGACTTTGGGCAAGTCACTGTGGGCAAGTCACTTTGGGCAACTTCTCTGTGCCTCAGTTCCCTCATCTGTAAAATGGGGATTAAGACTGTGAGCCCCACGTGGGACAACCTGATTTCCCTGTGTCTACCCCAGCGCTTAGAACAGTGCTCGGCACATAGTAAGCGCTTAACAAATACCAACATTATTATTATTAGCTTTAAAGTTGATGGTAAGGAGTTTGATGCCTAGGTGATGGGCAACCACGAGAGGTTCTTGAGTAGTGGAATTGTGGACTATATATTTCTGTAGAAAAGTAATCTGGGCAACAGAGTGAAAAGGGAGCGACAAGAGGAAGGGAGATCAACAAGGAGGCTGATAGAGTAATCGAGGAGGGATTGGAGACGTGACTGAATTAAGGTGGTAGCAGTTTGGATGGAGAAGAAAGGGTGGATTTTACCAATGTTGTGAAAGTTGAACTGACAGGGTTTAATGGTAGATTGTGTGTGTTGGTTGAATGAGAGAGAGCAATCAAGGATAACACCGAGGTTATCAGCTTGTGAGACAGGAAGGTGGTGTTTATAGCGATGGGAAAGTCACAGGGAGGACAGGGTTTGGGAGGGAAGATGTGGAGTTCTGTTTTGGACATGTTGAGTGACGGGATAACCAAGTAGACATTTCTCGAAGGCGGGAGGAAATGTGAGACTGCAGAGGGAGAGAGATCAGGGCTGGCGATGAGGATTTGGGTATCATCTGCATAGAGATGGTAGTTGAAGCCATGGGAGTGAATGAGTTCTCCAAGGGAATGAGTGTAGATAGAGAATAGAAGGGGACCCAGAATTGAACCTTGAGGGACACCTACAGTTATGGGATGGGAAGCAGAGGAGGAGCCCTTGAAAGAGATTGAGAATAAGCAGCCAGAGAGATAGGAGAGTTTCAGGGAAGCTGAGGTTGGATAATGTTTCCAGGAGAAGGAGGTTGTCGACAGTGTCTAGGAGGATTAGGATGGAGTAGAAGCCACTGAATCTGGCAAGAAGGAGATCATTTGTGACCGTTGAGAGGGCAGTTTCTGTGGAGTGAAGGAGACAGAAGCCAGACTGGAGGGAGTCAAGGAGAGCATAGCTGCAATTAATTTATTTATATTAATGTCTGTCTCCCCTTCTAGAATATAAGCTTGTTGTGGGCAGGGGATGTGTCTTGTTTATTGTTATATTGAACTCTCCCAAGCACTTAATATAGTGCTCTGCAGATAGTAAGTACTCAAAAAATATGATAATCTGAGAATCGGAGGAGAGCAACTGGAGATGGCAGATGTCTTACTTAAGGAGTTTGGAGAAGAATGGTAGGAGGGAGATGGGGCGATAACTGGAGGGAGCCTTGGGGTCAAGGGAGGATTTTTTTAGGATGGGGAGACATAAGTATGTTTGAAAGCAGTGGGGAAGAAGCAGCTGGAGAGCTAACAGTTGAAGATAGTGACCCAAGAGGGAAAAAGGAAGGGGGCAAATGTTTTGATAAGGTCTGAAGGGATGGGGTCAGAGGTGAAGCTGGAGCGGGTAGATTTTGAGAAAAGTCAGGGATCTCCTCTTGAGATACTGCTGGGAAGAATAGGAGAGTTGGAGAAGGGGGAGAAGGCTGGAGGGACTGGAGAGGAGCAAGGGAGATTTTAGGGAGATCACCCCTGATAGTTTCAATTTTTTGAGTAAAGTAGGTAGCAAGGTCATTAAGGGCACGGGAAGGGAGATTAAGACTAGGAGCCCCTTGTGGGACTGGACAGTGTCCAAGCTGATTATCTTGTATCTACTCCTGTGCTTAGAACAGTGCCTGGCAGAAAGTAAGTAGTTAAAAAATACCATTAAAATAATGAATAAAAAACACCTGGACCTCCTGAAACTCCCACTAGGGCATAAGCTACCTGTGAGCAAGGAATGTGCCTCATGGTTCTAGTGTACTGTCTCAAACGCTTAGTACAGTGCACTGCACCAAGTAATGCTCAATGAATATCTACGGTTACTCCTACTACCTTCTCATCAGACTGCAACACAATCAGGCCCTCAGTTTCGACGGTGCAATGCAGTCACTCAATCCATTGATCAATGGTATTTATTGGGTGCTTATAGTATGGCGAGGACTATACTAAATGGTTGGGAGAGTACAATATAACAATAAACAGACACATTTCCTGTCCACAACAAGCTTACAGTGTTGAGGGGAAGAGTGACAATAATATAAATAAGTAAATTACGGATATGTACGCAAAGCGATAGGGGGCTGAGGGAGCGGTGAATAAAGGGAGCAAATCCAAGTGAAGTCCTGGCTACACAATTGGGATGAAGCATTGTCCCCCCTCCCACCCTTCTCCCCCAGGCCTGCTGTCAACATGTTTCCAATGAAACTGACATCCGGGGATGAAAGGCAGCCATGTGTGCAATTATGAAGGATGATTACTGTGATGATGACGATGTCTTCTGTTTTCTACCCCTGCCAGCCCATGTCCTATTCCTCTGAGGCATCGTTAGCTTATTTGTAGGAGAACCGCCTTTAGCCCAACAGCTGCCTAAGTAGGTCTTGTTGGGGCTGGGGTGGGAAGGGTCCTGCCTGGAGGCAGCGGAATGGACCAGGTTACCTCTGGAGGCAAGAAGACTGTGATTCGCATTCTTCTGAAAAACATGGGTAGGTCCCAAATGATTCCTTGGCACACCTCTTCCTGTGTCAGGCAGCTAGCCAGGAGGCGGAGGGAAAAAGAACATTTCAGAGTCTGACTTACAGGACCTGACACTAGGCTGAACTCTTGGCATTTGTCCAGTTTAGTGAGAGAAGGAAGTCTTTGGAGAACTCCCCTGGGCAAGCTTGACTGCCCTCTGAGACACTGACACTCACGGCCTAATGGCAAGAGCATGGGCCGGGCCTGAGAGTCCAATGACCTGGATCCTAATCCTGGCTCTTCCAGTTGCCTGCTGTGTGACTTTGGGTAAGTCATTTAACTTCTCTGTGCCTCTGTTTTCCTCATCAATGAGGTTCAATCCCTCCTACTTGGACTATGAGCCTCATGTGGGACCTGCTTATATCTACTCCAAAACATAGTTCAGTGCTTGGCACATAGTAAGCACTTAACAAATACTACAGTTATTATTATTACTCCCAGACTGATTTCAGCTCATCAGAGGCCTGTTGGGTTTTTGGGGTTTTTTTGTATTTGCTAAATGCCTACTATGGGCCAAGCACTGTACTAAGCACTGGGGTAGATGCAAACTAATCAGGTTGGACACAATCCATGTCCCACATGGGGCTCATGGTATTACTCCCCAAAATTCCAGTTGAGGTAACTGAGGCCTAGAGAAGTGAAGTGACTTGCCAAGATCACACAGCAGACAAGTAGCGGAGTCAGAATTAGAACCCAGATTCTTCAGACTCCCAAGCCAGACTCTGACTTGCTCCCTTTATTCATCCCCCCTCCCAGCTCCAGAGCACGTATGTCCACATCTGTAATTTATTTATTTATATTAATGTCTGTCTCCCCCCTCTAGACTGCCAGCTCGTTATGGAAAGTGAATGTGACTGTTTTTGTATTATACTCTCTGCAGTCAGTAAAATGCTCAACAGATACGATTGACTCCACAGTGAGTACTCAGTAAATACTATTAATCGTAAGGATTATTTTAGTGGATAGATCAAGGGCTTGGGAGTCAGAAGGACATAGGTTCTAATCCCAGCTCCACCACATGTCTGCTGTGTGTCCTTGGGCAAATCACTTAACGTCTCTGGGCCTCAGTTCCTTCATCTGTAAAATGGCGATTAAGAGTGTAAATCTTATGTGGGACAGGATCTGTATCCAACCTGCTTAACTCGTATCTACGCCAGGGCTTAGAACAGTGCTTGGCAGATAATAAGTGCTTAACAAGTACCATAATTAGTAGCATTGCCAAATGTCATGGGGATAGGGGATTGGAGGAGCATTCCAAAAAACAGTTGGACTGGCATCCAGGGAATAGGTCCCACATATTTGGGGGCCATTTGCCTTTCCGGTCTGCGGAGGCTGCCCTGAGTGCATGTCACTGTTGCTGATGAGAAGGGGGACAATCCAGCCTCCTCCGCTCCTCCCAACTTTACTTTCAAATAGCATTTCCTCCTGTTCAACTTCCTCCTCCATTGGGTTTTCCTCCTTATCCTCACCTCTCCTCCAGTTTCTCATTTTCCTTCTTGCTCTTTCCTAACCACCAGCCTCCCAAGTCCCTTTTATCAGTCTTTGGGATTTCTCTCGCTTATCTAAACCTCTCTCCGCCTCCAGTCGGTTAACTCTTGCACTCCATGCCCTCCAACCTGGACTCGGCTCTGCCTCGTCCTCTCCTGCCTCTGCACTGTCCAGGTCACGATCTGAACGAGGACACAGGGACTAACTCCACCCTCATCCTTTTAATTCTCCACCACCCATAGGAACCCCAACATCCCACAGGACATCTGGGCCCTGGGGCTTCGCCAACTCCAAGCAGGAATCACAGCTGCCCCAGATTCCTGTTTTTGTTCTCGTCTCTTTGGTCGTTTATTTCAATTCACTTTTTGTCAGTGGTAACTTTTTTTAAACCTCACACCTGGTTTGTTGCAGATTTTGGCTTATACAACTGAGCTCTGAGTTGATCTCTTTTCCATTAGGCAGCCTGGGAGATTTTTGTTGTGATTTATTTATCAAAATAAAATAGATTCAGATCTTAATGGTTCTTTCACTCCCTGTCCATATTCAGGGAAGCACCATGACTTAGTGGATAGAGAACAGGCCTGGGAGTCAGAAGGACCTGGGTTCTAATCCCGGTTCCTCCACATGTCTGCTGTGTGACCTTGGGCAAGTTGCTTCAGTTCTCTTGGCCTCAGTTACCTCATCTGTAAAATGGGAATTAGGAGTGTGAGCCCCATGTGGGACAGGGACTATGTCTAACCTGATTAACTTGTATCTTGTAACTTGTATCTACTCCAACACTCTATGGATACTCTACTAGAACGATTGCAGATGGAGGTGGGGCGTTCTAGGAGAGATATGTCCATGGAGTCGCTATGTAGACGACTCAAGAGTCTCAGGTGAGGTTAAGGTTAAGCAAAGAGTAGAGGGGAAGTTAGGAGACGCTACTAGTTCCAAAGCTTATGTTTAAGATCTAAATGATGACCTCCCCCGCAACCACCCCCTCCCCCCACAACCCTTCCCAGGAGGCCTGGATTCCCCTCTTCCAAAATCTTCTGGTCTTCCGGGGTTGTGCCTGGATCCCTCTGGGCTGTGCCTGGAAAGAGCCCTTTCATGGGTCTTTGTAGAATTCATCAATGAATCAGTCAATCTCGTATTTACTGCGCTCTTGAAGACCTGGATTCTAATCCCAGCTCGACCACTTGTCTGTTGTGTGACCCTGGGCAAATCAATGAATTCCTCTATGGCTCAGTTTCCTCATCTTTAAAATGGGGTTTACGACTGAGAGCCCCATGAGGGACAGGGATGGTGTCCAACCCGATTATCTTGTTATTTACCCCAGCGCTTAGTATAGGGCCTAGCACATAATAAGCACTTACCAAATACCACAGTTATTATTATTATTACTGTGTGTGGAGAGCACTGTAGTAAGTGCTTGGAAGAGTACAATATAAGGGAGTGGGTAGACACACTTCACTTCCACAATGAGCTTACAGTCTAAAGAGGGAGACAGACATTAATAGAAATAAATAATTTATGAATATGTACGTAAGTGCTGTGGGGCTGAGGGTGTGGTGAGTATCAAGTGCCCAAAGAGTAAAGACCCAGGTGCCTAGGTGATGCAGAAAGGAGAGGGAGAAGAGGGAATGAGGGCTTAGTTGGGGAAGGCCTCTTGGAAGAAACATGCCTTCAGTAAGTCTCTTTTCCCCGACTACCTCTCCCTTCTGCGTCACCCCTGAACTTGGATTTGCACCCTTTACTCACCCCTCCCTCAGCCCCACAGCACCGATGTACATATCCATAACATTTATTTCTATTAATGTCTGTCTCCCCCTCTAGACCTTAAGCTCACTGTGGACAAGGAACGTGTCTACCAACTCTTGTGTTGTACTCTCCCAAGCACTTAGGAAGTGCTCAATAGATACGATTGATTGAGATGTGATTTTAATAAAGCTTTGAAACTGGGGAGAGTGGTAGTCTGATATATACCGAGAGGAAGGACGTGGGAAAACGGGTTTAACCATTTTAGCCCTTGCTGCCCCTACTGTGAGCCCTGAGGGGGCTGCTTACTTCCTACCCTCTGAAGTAGGCCCTGGGGGAGTGGAAGAAAAAAAAACATGCTCATACCATATCTCTCCTTTGACTCTTCCGGTCAGATTCCACAAGGAGGGGGGAACAGCAGGGGGACTGAGTTCTGGGAACTATCTGACCGAGAAGCAGCGCGGTCTGGTGAAAACAGCACAGGGCTGGAAGTCAGGATACCTGGTTTCTAATCCTGGTAAATTTGGGTAAATCACTTAGGTTCTCTGTGCCTCAGTTTCCTCATCCATAAAATGGGGATTCAATACCTGTTCTCCCTCCAACTAGGCTGTGAGCCCCACGTGATGTGTCTGACCCGGTTTCATGCATCTACCCCAGCACTTAACACAGAATAAGCTTTTCACCAATACCACAGTCATTAATAATAAAACATTTCCCCTGTTTAATTTTAGGGAAAGATGAAGCCAGTGTTTGATTCCCCTTTGTACCCTTGCATAACTTCTCCTGCAGTAACTGTGGGTGAAGTCTTCTCAACCAACTCTCCCTTCCGCAGCTCCTTCCCAGGGACTTCCCAGGGAATATATTCAAGGAGAGTTTTTCTGTTTAGCTTGTAAATTAATAAAAATAGAGATAATAATGATGGTATTTGTTAAGTGCTATGTGCCAGGCACTGTACAAAGTGCTGGAGTGGATACAAGCAAATCGAGTTGGACACAGTCCCTGTCCTGTGTGGGGCTCACAATCTCAATCCCCATTTTTCAGATGAGGTACCTGAGGCCAGAGAAGTGAAGTAACTTCTCCAAGGTCACAGAGCAGACAACTGGCAGAGCCAGGATTAGAACCCATGACCTTCTGACTCCCAGGCCCGTGCTCTGACCAGTAGGCCCCCGTCCCTTTCAAATTGCAATAGGGAGATTGTGTCCAATTCAGGAGCATCGGAGAGAGCTGATCCTTCCACTGCCCTGGTGAAGCAATGGAGAACAGTCCAATTCAAATGATTCAGAGGAAGAATGAGAAGTCCAAGAGGCAAATTTGGGACACTTTACAACCTATTTAGATTTTAAACGGCCAAAATCGTTTGTTTGGAAAGTGCAGAGCAGTCCACCCATGTCGTCCCAAGGAGTTGATTTTCAATTTCCCTATCAGCACTTTGCTGCTCTGCACCATAGGAGGCTGATTGCCTAGATGACCCAGACAGAATATGAGAAACAGCATTGCCTAGTGGATAGAGCATTGGCCTGGGAGTTAGAAGGACCTAGATTCTCATCCTGGCACTATCATTTGTCTGCTCTGTGACATTCTGGTTCTGTTATTTGTCTGCTTTGTGACCTTGGGCAAATCACTTCACTTCTCTGGGCCTCATCTGTAAAATGGAGGTGGAGGCTTTGAGCTCTAAATAGGACAGGGACTGTGTCCAACCTCATTTGCTTATATCCACCCCAGCGCTTAGAACAGTACCTAGCATATAGCACTTAAATACCACAATTATTATTATTATTATTCAGTTTCTTCCAGCCCCAGGACTCTCTATGGCACTGACAGAGGATCCCAGTCACTGCACGTCTGCTGAACTTTCTCCCCTGTTAATGACAGGAGTTGTTGTTTGTGCTTTGAGGAGTGTAGCCTTTCAGCATGGCTTAGTGGATAGAGGAAGGGTTTGGAAGTCAGAAGGTCGTGGGTTCTAATCCCGGCTCTGCCACTTGTCTGCTGTCTGACCTAGGACAAGTCATTTCACTGCTCTGTGCCTCAGTTTCCTCATCTGTAAAATGGGGATGAAGACTGTGAGTCCCATGTGGGACAGTGACTCTGTCCAACCCGATTTGCTTGTATACATCCCAGTGCTTAGTCCGTGCCTGGTACATAGTAAGCATTTAACAAATACCGTTATTGTTGTTATCACAGTACACCAAAGCAGTAGCCAGTGGCACCCTGGGTATCTTCAACCAAAGTCTTGTAGTTCCTGTCCCTCTGTTGAATCAACCGCTACCTCCATTACGTCATGCCATCAAATGCATTACAAAGTTGTTTCCCAAATGATAGTATGTCCCTCAAAGTTTCCAACCAAACTGCAAAAACCTAAAGCAAACACTCATTCACCAAACTCCAGAAAAGGCTGAAGAGTTATTGAGGGAGGTGTTTACCAAAGGCTGAACAGGACTATGGCAGAAGTTATTCTGGGAGATGAATATACACAGTATTCCTTTTACTTGTGTTTGCTTAGTCCAAGGTTAAAGGTGGTAAAAACGAGGCAGAGGTGGCAATCTCTTTCAAGTGCCAGAAAGCAGCATGAATAAAGCACTGGCCTGGGAGTCAGAAGAACCTGGGTTCTAATCCCAGCTTCACTCCTTCTCTGTTGTGTGACTGTGGGCAAGTCATTTCACTTTTCTGTGCCTCTGTTCTTCTTCAAATGCTGTCAAGTCATTTTCGACCCATAGCAACTCCATGGACACACCCTCCTCGGAAGGTTCTATCTTCTGCCATAAGGTCATTCTGGTATGTATATCCATAGAGTTTTCTTGGTAAAGGAACAGAAGTGATTTACCTTTGGCTTTTCTGATGCAGTAAAAACTCAAGTCTCTGCCATTGTCTTCAGTCAACGTTTTGATCACTTGATCATTTGCCTTTCACTCTTTCCCATACCGCTGCTGCCCAGCACAGTTGAATCGATTTTATCTGACGATTTGGCTTAAAGCTGTCCATTACGAATAGCCCTTTATGGCATAGTTCTAAGCTTCATCAGCAGACACAAACCCTCCTGCTACGCTAAGGTGTCGATTCACAGGAGAGTTACCTTATCTGTAAATTGGGAATTAAGACTGTGAGCCCCATCTGGGACAGGGACTATGTCCAGCCTGAGTAACTTGTATCTACCCCAGTGATTAGAACAGTGCTTAAAACATAGTAAGCACTTAACAAATACCATCATCATTATTATTTCAGTCTTTCTGGGTTTCTGGCCCAAATCTGACAGTTACTTTAATTAGCATCTATTGTTTGTTTTCCTCAGTAAACATGTCAAAAAGAGGAGAAAAATAATTTCCAATCCCTCTGGTCGAAGTAGAGTATGATTTTCTCAAAGACCGGCCAACTCCTTAGTAAATGTGGAGTTCACAGTCTCTGAGGATTTCAATGTCTAGACCACACAAATCCCAGTTTAGATTTTCTCACCTGGGGTCGACATGAGGAATTTGGGTTAGAGTTCATTACTAATTCAATTCAAACTGTCCATCAATAGAATTGACAGAGCATCCACTGTGTGCAGAGCACTGTGCTAAGCACTTGAGAAGTGCACTACAGATTTGTGAGGGGGTCATGATCCCTGCCTTTTGGGAACTTAATTCTGGGACATAATCAAATTTTTTTAAATTTTATTTTTTATTTGCCCCTCTAGACTGTAAGCTTGTTATGGGCAAGGAATACATCTACGAACTCTGTTGTGTTGTAATCTCCCAAGCGCTTAATACCATTACTATTATTATTATTATTGTTATTAATTACAATACTCTGCACATAGTAAGTGTTCAGTAAATACCACTGATTAATTGACTTGCCCAAAGTCATACAGCAGACAAGTGGTAGAGCTGGGTTTAGAACCCAGATCCTTTTGGTGCCCAGGCCCTGGTGCTATCCACTAGGCTATGCTGCTTTTGATAGTGGTATCTGGTCTCCCATATTTGCAGGGAAGAAAGTCCTGATTTTGGGAGTCTGGAAAATGGGATTCGGCATAGAGGGAGGAGACTAGAAGGGGAACAAGAGAACAAAGATGGCATTTCAGTTTTTCATTTGCACCCTCCACAGTTCCCATAAACTTCCTACAAAAGCCTGCAGCATGTGGTCTGTACTCGGGTTACTTGCCTCTGGCTTTCGATTCACACTTCAAAACATTCCCTCATTTACCAGGAATGCCAGCCCAGCTGCAGCAAACTTATGAAGCAGAGGCATTTTTACAGGGAACACTTAGATAATTCCAGTTATGTTTCTCTGCTCTGAAAAATTCCCTTTCCATTTCCAGGATGGTTCAAACCATATTCTGAGACCGTGACTTTGTCAGAGGCCTAGTAAGTAGGGAATGAATTTTCTCGCCTGACTTACTGTCTTTGCTCTTTCCTCTCCCTGCCTCACAGCACTTATATACAATCTGTAATTTTATTTATTTATATTTATATCTGTTTATGTTGATGTCTCTTCTCCCCTTCTGCCCCCCAGACTGTGAGTTTGTTGTGGGCAGGGAATGTCTCTCTTTATTGCTGTATTGTACTTTCCCAAGGGTTTAGTACAGTGCTCTGCACCCAGTAAGCACTCAATAAATGCAACTGAATGATTGAATGACTAAGAAATTTTCTTTTTTTATGGTATTGGTTAAGCATTTACTATGTGGCAGGCACTGTCCTAAATGCTGGGGTAGATACAAGCTATTCAGGTTGGAGACGGTCCCTGTCAGTCAGTCGACTGTATCTGTTGAACACTTACTGTATGTAGAGCGCTGTACTAAGCACTTGGGAGAGTACAATATAACAATATAACAGACACATTCCTTGCCCACAGTGAGCTTACAGTCTAGAGGGGAGACAGACATTAATATAAATAAATAAATAAATAAATTGTGGATAAGGACATAAGTGCTGTGGGGCTGGGAGTGGAGGGTGAATAAAAGGAACAAGTCAGGCTGACACAGAAGGGAGTGGAAACAGACATAGTCTCTGTCTTACAAGGGGCTCACAATCTTAGTCCCCTTTTAACAGAGGAGACAAGCGAGGCCCAGAGGAGTGAAGTGACTTGCCCACGGTCACCCAGCAGACAAGTGGCAAAGCCCAGATTAGAACCCAGGTCCTTCTGACTCCAAGGCCTGTGCTCTATCCACTAGGCCGTCCTGCTTCCCATGTCTTGGGTGTTTCCCCTGCCCTAGGGCACAATGCCAGTTCAGCCAGATGACCTACATAGGCAGAGAAGGGATTTAGAGACTGGAAGAGCCTGTCTGCTCTATAATCATTGGCTCTCCTATTTCTGGACATTCTGGAGAGGGAGACACTCCCGATTTATAGACCACTAACTAAGGCTTATTTTGGGCTTATCTGAATCCATGGCAATCACAATACCTTTTCTTGTCTTATGCTGTCGAGTCATCTCCGACCCATAGCGACTCCAAGGACACATCTCTCTCAAAACACCCCAACTCCATCTGCAGTCGTTCTGCTAGTAGATCCATAAAATTTTCTTGGTAAAAATACAGAAGTGGTTTGCCACTGCCTTCTTGCGCACAGTAAACTTGAGTCTCTGCCCTTGACTCTCTCCCATGTTGCTGCTGCCCAGCACAGGTGAGTTTTGACTCATAGCAGAATGCCTTCCACTCGCTGGCCACTGCCGAAGCTAGGAATGGAATAGATATGCCCTGTTTGACTTTCCCTCCCGTAGCCAAGACTGGAGGGTACTGGAAACTCTCCAGGTGCCATCCTGAGAGGGGCTTAAATACCTTACCATCAAAATAAACAAACACGCAAACAAAATTTGGTCATTGTAGATGGGATCCTTCCTAGTGATCCCACCAGAGAATCCTTTTGACGTTGGATTAGATTTTAAGCTTCATAAAGGCAGGGGTCTTGCCTTCTAACTCTAGTAGTAATGGTGATGAATGAGCATCCAGTGGGTCTATGGACTGTTCTGAGGCCTCGTAAAGTGACATGGCCTAGTGGATAGAGCACAAGCCTGGGAATCAGAAGGATTTGGTTCTAATTCCAGCTCTGCCACTTGTCTGCTGTGTGACCTTGGGCAAGACACTTCATTTCTCTGTACCTCAGTTACCTCATCTGCGAAATGGAGATTGAGACTCTGAGCCCCATGTGGGCCGGGGACTGGGTCCAACCCGATTATCTTGTATCTACCCCAGTGCTTAGATCAGTGCCTGGAACATAGTAAGCACTTAACCAAAGCCACAGTTATTATTATTATCACTCCCTGAAGCACTTAGCACAGGGTGCTGTACAAAATGGGCACTCAATCGATCAGGGGTATTTATTGAGCACTCACTGTGTGCACAGCACTGTACTAAGCACTTGGGAGAGTACAGTATAACCAAGTAGATAAACCCATTCCTTGCCCACAATGTCATTACAGTCTTAACTCTTGGCAGAGGAAATTGCCATCAATACAGGTTTAGATGCCTCCATAGAGATACTCTCACAACCCTGTTCCAGAATTTAGAAAGTTCCCTGGAGAATTGTTCACAGCCTGACTCTACGGTCATACAGATTCCCTTCCCCCCATCCTGTGGGATGTTGAACACAGAAACTCCAGTATAGCTATAGAGCAGGCTTGCAAATAGCCACTAGTTCATTCTCCCCAAGTGAGAAATATCTTCTGTCTTATTCCAAGCACTTATCCTATCCTGCTTTGATAACTACATCAGTCTCTTTGCTGACCCCCCGCCTCCTGTCTCTCCTCACTCCAGTCCATACTTCACTCTGCTCCCCGGATCATTTTTCTGCAAAAATGTTCAGTCCGTATTTCCCCACTCCTCAAGAACCTCCATGGTTGTCCGTCCACCTTTGGCATCAAAGAGAAACTCCTCACCAAGCACTTTAAACCATTCGATCACCCTGCCCCCTCCTAAATTCACTATGCCACTGTCCTACAACAAACCAGCCCGTACACTTCACTCCTCTAATGCTAACCTTCTCAGTGTATCTAGATCTCATCTATTTTTGCTGCTGACACCTCGCCCACATCCTGCTTCTGGCCTGGAATGCCCTCCCTCTTCATATTTGACAGATGACCACTCTCCTCACCTTCAAAGCCTTATTGAAGGCACATCTCCTCCAAGAGGCCTTCCCTGACTATGCCCTCTTTTCCTCTTCTCCCACTCTCTTCTGCGTCGCCCTTGCCCTTGGATTTGTATCCTTTATTTACCCCTCCCTCAGCCCCATTGCACTTATGTACATATCTGAAATTTATTTATATTAATGTCTCTCCCCCCCAGATTGTAAGCTCACTGTGGGCGGGGAGTGTAACTACCAACTCTGTTATATTGTACTATCCCAAGTGCTTAATTCAGTGCTCTGCACACAGTAATTGCTCAATAAATATGATCGATTATGTGGAAGTAGCAAAACTGACTGGCAGACTGAACAGATTTCCCATCCCGTTCAAAATGGCCCACGGTAAAGGAGCCTCATCAAATGTTTTAGAAATGGTGTGCTACATTTTATGCCCCTTTTTAACAACTTGAACCACTTTGACAATTTGATGATCTGATCCCTAGCACTTATTTGTGTGGAGAGGGTAGTGTAGAAATGATGCTTTATAATGCAGTCAAGAAGCACTGTGGCCTTGTGGAAAGAGCATGGGCCTGGGAGCCAGAAGGAACTGGGTTCTAATCCTGTCTCAGACAGTCTTCTGCTGTGCGATGTTGGGGAAGTCACTTCACTTCTCTGTGCCTCAGTTACCTCATCTGTCAAATGAGGATTGAGATTGTGAGCCCCACGTGGGACAGGGACTGTGTCCCACCTGATTAGCTCATATCTACCCCAGCTCTTAGTACAGTGCCTGGAACATAGTAAGCACTTAACAAATACCATTAAAATACATTGACAATTGGGCAATGAAAAGCAAAATGGCATCTCTTTATCTTGGGCTACCCTGCATCTCTTAGGGGAAAAGTGGACTGGTAAGAGTTTTCTGAGGGCTGATAAGTTAGTGGAGCTTATTTACAAGGCTGAATTAGATAAGGAAGGAGATGAACATAGAGCGATCCATGGCATATTTCCAGTTCTGATATTATAAATATCATGTCTGTGACTTGTTTTAATTTTAGGATGCAGACATCTGAGCCAAGTTCCTAACATGGGTAGGCATTAGTACACATATCAAAATTGGCTCCTTTATTTACACTCCGGCAGCCACCTGCTTTACTCTGACGCTTCGCCTCTCTTTCTTATGGGAGCCTGCTTTAAGACGGAAGGAAGATCTTCCTAGCCCAGATCCAAGTGAAGTGTCAGCACAAATTTCCATTTGTGTTTGTTAGTTTGGAGGTCAGAATTCAAATTCCCTGAGAATACGTGTTATCTTGCTGTATGTTGATGACATGGTATTGTCCACAGTGTAAGTAAGCTCCTTCAGAAATGTCTTGTTTTATGCTGTCTCGTTGTCTCCGACCCATAGTGACGCCATGGACACATCTCTCCCAGAACGCCCCACCTCCATCTGCAATCGATCTGATAGTGTAGCCATAGATTTTTCTTGGTAAAAATATGGAAGTGGTTTACCATTGCTTCCTTCTGTGCAGTAAACTTGAGTCTCCACCCTCGACTCTCTCCCATGCCGCTGTTGCCCAGCACAGGTGAGTTTTGATTTGTAGCAGATTGCCTGCCACTCGCTAGCCATTGCCCAAACCAGGAATGGAATCGTTATGCCTCTGCTTGACTCTTCCTCCTGAGTAGAGTACCAGAAACCCTCCAGGTGTGACCCTGAGAGGGGATTTCAGAAATGATAGGAACAGTTTCAATCATAGCAGTGAAAATCAGCACATGCCCAAATCATGCTTTGCCAAGTACAAATGTACAGAAAAGATGCCATCATCATCATCCAAAGATCTCTGGACATAAACATGGTGTTCTTTCAACCTTAATCATAGTTGAAATTCCACTGGGCTTTATTTAAATGCAATAACATATCAAAATCTAAGGAATGGATTTGACTCTCTTAGTAGGTTTAACACACCTATGCAATTTATCTTCATACAATTGCTATTTCATTTTTAAAATGGTAGTATTAATAATTATGGTATTTATAGTGCTATGTGCCAAGCACTGTGTAATGCACTGAGCTATATACAAGATCAGACCCAATACCTGTTCCACTCAGAGCTCATACTCTAAGAGGAGAGCAAAAAATTTAACTATTAATCAACCAGTACTATTTATTGGGCATCTACTGGGTTGCAGAGCATTGTTCTAAGCACTTGGGGAGTACACTTGAGTTAGATAACACTATTTCCTATCTCCTCTGCATCATACTTGCACTTGAATTTGTTCTCTACTCACCCCACTCTAAAGCCCATAGCATTTAGGTATATATCTACAGTTTATTTGTATTCATGTCCACCTTCCCCTCTAGACTGTAAAGTCTTAGAGGGCAGAGACCATGTCTACCAACTCTGTTGCAGTTTGTACTCACCCAAGCGCTTAGTACAGTGCTTTGCACACAGTAACTGTTCAGTAAATACCATTGATTGATTAACAGTGAGAAGTAGCGTGGCCTAGTAGAAAGAGCACAAGCCTGGGAATCAGAGGACCTGGTTCTAATCCCGGCTCTGCCAATTGCTTGCTGTGTGACCTTGGGCAAGCCACAACTTCTCTGTGCCTCAGTTTCCACAACTGGAAAGTGGGGATTAAATACCTGTTCTTCCTCCTACTTGCACTGTGAGCCCCATGCGGGACAGGGCCTGTGTCCCAACCTAATTAACTTGTGCCTACCCCAGTGATTATAGCAGTTTGATACTCTAAGTGATTAACAAATGCCCCCTGAAAACAACCAAAAAACAGTGCAAAAAAATTCCCACGTGCTTTCTGATGCTGAGGCTTTAAGATCCTCCTAGCCATTCTTCCCAGTTTACTTGTTTCTCTTTTCGTTCGTATAATTAGGTCATTAGCCTTGTTAAAACCTGGAAGTCTGTCACCCGGGATTTCAGAAAATAATAACCGTGCCCAGGGAAATAAGGAAGGACTGCGTAAGGGAAATAACCACTGAAGAACCCTCCCTGGATGCTGTCTTTGTTCTTGATCCAGTTTCCCTTTCGGATACTGACCCGCCACACCGCAGAAAGGATATTGGGAATTGTGATGTCCCTTCGCTCCTCAATCCCTCCACCCAGAGACGCCTAGAAGCCTCTTGGATTCAACTGAGTCTCTTGCCACTCTGTATTGCTTCTCTTGCACTCTTGCCCTGAAAGGGCATTGCCCATTTTTAGGGAGCGGAGGGGAGCTGATGGACTAATTACACCAGCCTCCTGTGAGGCAGACACTGCCTCACCCTTCAGTTTCATCTGCTTCCAATTGGGAAATTAAAAAATACAGGAAGTCTCAGGAGTTCCCCCTCTTTGATTTAGTCAGCAGGACTCTTTTTTTTTGCGGGGGGGGGGGCGGTGGTATGGTATATGTTAAGTGCTTACTATGTGCTAGGCACTAAGTGCTGGGGTAGATACTAGGTAATCAGGTTGGACACAGTCCCTGTACCTTATGGGCCTCACAGTCTTAATTCCCATTGTACAGATGATGTATCTGAAACTCAGAGAAGTAAAGTGACTTACCCAGAATCACCCAGCAGACAAGTGGTGGAGGTGGGATTAGGGCCCAGATACTTCTGACTCCCAGGCCCGGGGTCTATCCATTAGTTCAAGCTGATTCTCAAAAGCTAAACTGGAGACGTCAGGGATCAAACAGGGTGCCTCATACATGCAAATCATGGGCTTTATCACTGAAGGTACCCACCAAAGTTCCCAATTCCATTCCCATCTTTGCATTAGAAAGAAGAACCTGAAATTCTATCTAGAGTTTTCTCTCTTTTTAAAGGTGCAGGTCCTGAAAATGATGTGTGACCCCTGACTTTGGTCAAATGTCACCGGTGACGTTTTCAGGTTTGAAGATGCCATCCCTGACAGGTTTTCAACAGGCATACAGACACGTGGGTCCCTGCCATGTGCACGTGAAGGTTGTCTCTTTACCATGAGGTAGGGCTTGGACCTGCAGTGCCTTGGCACCATTTTCCTGTCTTTCACCACATATTGCATTCTTCTTGAAGCTTCTGTTCACTCACCTTACTTCTAATTGCTTCGTGCCAAACTCACCTGTCAGCTATTACTCCAATCCAAAACTACCCCCAAAACCTCTACCCCCAAATCTGCCCAACTATAGCTCTCCAGGTCTTCAGAGCCCTCCTCAAAGCCCACTTGCTCTGGGAAGTTTTCCTCGATTAATTCCCAGCAACCCAAGTCTCATCAACGTAACAACCACCTTTAGCACTTCTGTATCTGTACCAATCCTCAGCACATTTTAAATATATATATATATTTTATTATATATATATACACACATATATATTAAATTATCCATTTAATTATTCATTCTGATATCTTCCCCTGACATAGGGTGGCCTAGTGTTTTGTTTGTTTTTATATTTATTAAGTCATCCTCCTCACACTATTTTTTGGAAATATGTGCCCCCGCTAAAGGTCAGGAATGTGATTTCTGTCATTAGGAGCTCTCCCACTTGCCCCTACGTGGTCAGTGCCAGGGGTGGAGGTTGGCAATAGCCTTGCATGTCTGGGCAGGAGAAGCAGCGTGGACAAGTGGAAAGAGTGCAGGCCTGTGGGTCAAGGGACTTGGGTTCTAATCCTGTCTGTTGTGTGACTTTGGGCAAGTCACTTAACTTCTCTGTGCCTCAGTTCCCTCATCTGCAAAATGGGGATTCATTACCTGTTCTCCCTCCTACTAAGGCTATGAGCCCCATATGATGACTGATTATTTTGAATCCACCCCAGTGCTTAGTACAGTGCTTGGGACACAGTAAGCACTTAATAAATTCCACAATTATTACTATATTTACACACCTAAATGTACTATATCCTTGCTTTTCCTCCTGCTTCCACTATTTGCAAATCATTTTTGTCTCTCTGCCTCCCCAATTAGATTGTAAATTCCTTGAAGGCAGAGAATGTGTGTTTTATTTTTGCTGTTCTCTCTCAAACAGTTCTACAGAGCTCTGCACTCAGGAGGTGTTCAAGAAATACTACTAACTGATTTTTAAAAATGGTATTTAAGTGCTTACTATAAGCTAGGCACTGTACTAAGCTCTGGGATAGATACAAGCTAATCAGGTTGGACACAGTCCCTCACCCATATGGGGCTCACAGTCTTAATCCCTATTTTATAGATTAGGTAATTGAGCACAGATAAGTTAAGTAACTTTCCCAGGGCCACACAGCAGACAAGTAGTGGAATCAGGATTAGAACCCAGGTCCTCTGACTCCTGGGCCTGGGTTCTTTCCATTAAACTACACTGTTTCTCAGGGTACTAGAAACTCTATCGACAAGGAAAATATGAGTGGTATAGTTTAAGAATTTGAATTTCACATGTTTGCTTCATCTTACAAACTGAAGGCTGACCTGCTCAAAATCTGTCTTACATTGTGAAAAAATATATTTTTTTTAACCATCCTGGGAAGAAAGGGTCTCAGCAGGCTAAGTTGATTTTCATGAAGTTGTTCTGTAAGCTCTTCCTTATTTCCTCCTCCTCCCTTCCTCAGTCTCTGAAAGATGATCAAAGACAATCATTTTCTCCTGTGGCTTTCCAGTGTGGGTCCACTCTAATTTTAATTAGCATGAACAAATAGTGCTCACTATGTGATAAGAACTGAACTAAGCTCTGGAGTAGATATGAGATGATTGGTTCAGACAAGTTTCCTGTCCCATACTGGTCACACAATGTGAGGAGGAGGGAGAACAGGTACTTAACCCATTTTACAAATGAGGTACCTGAAGCATAGTGAAATGAAGTGACTTCCCCAGTCACACACAGGCAAGTGGTGAAGCCAGGATTAGAACCCAAATCCTTTGACTTCCAAGCTTGTTCCCTTTCCACTAGGCCACACTGCTTCCCCTGCTCTGCAGCTACTGAACTTGATGAAGCATTAATCTGGCAGCAGAAGCTCACTTGGAAACATTCCCATCCTAACGGGCTTGTGGTGTCTTAGTGAAGCCAATGTTTTGTTGTGGTTTTTTGCTAGTGGCAGCAGAAAAGATCTTCCACAAATTCTTCAATTCCGCCCACATTCTTGGTATCTAGTAATCACTGAAGTGATGGTTTTGATTTTATAATGATAGCTTATCTCAAGTGGAGGTTTTTGGTAAGCTCACTGGAGGAAGCAGTCTTTAAAAATTCTTTCTATCCCCATGGGTTATAAGCCATCGTTTTCCACTAGAGTTTCACAAATACAAACAGTCCACCAAATATGACTCTCCCTTCTTCTTAGACTGTGAGCCTCATATGGTTTAGGGACTTTGGCCCATCTATTTATCTTGTATCTTTCCCAGCATTTAACACTGTACTTGACAGAGAGTCACTGCTAATAAATGCCACAGTAATAATAATAATAAATTCCATTCCAAGAATATATGCAGATTACCATTGCATCTGATGGCAAGTAAGTGACTCAAAAAGCCATATCGGATGAACTCATGCAAGCTTCCTGTTGACAATACTTGTGCACACACCACAAAAGTATGAATGTGTTCAGCGTGGTTGGTCCTGAATACACATATGTGACCTTTTCTTTTATGGCATTTGTTAAAAACTTACTCAGTGCCAGACACTGTTCTAAATGCTAGGGTAGGTGCAAGTTAATCAGGTTGGGCACAGTCCATATCTCACTTTAGGCTCACAGTCTTCAGCCCATTTTACAGATGAGGTAACTGAGTCACAGAGAAGTGAAGCGACTTGCTCAGAGTCACACGGCAGACAAGTGGCAGAGCTGGGATTAGAACCCAGATTCTTCGGACTCCCAGTCATGTGCTCTGTCCACTAGACCACAGTGCTCCTAGGAGCCTTTTTGTAGCCACTGCGTTGTACTTCCAACAGGACCTTGAACCTAGACATCATCCATTGGTATTGAACACTGACCACACTATCTTTCACGGTATTCTAGAATTTAATATTGTTATCTGCCTTCATTTCCCTCTCCCCACTTGTACTCTTAGACTGTGCTCTCCTTGACTGTAAGCTCACTGTGAGCAGGGAATGTGTCGGTTTACTGCCGGGTGCAGTGCTCTGCACACAGTAAATGCTCAATAAATATTATTGAATGACTAGGCGCTGGGGTGGATACAAACATATCAGGTTGGACACAGTCCCTGTCCCACTTGGGGCTCACAGTCTCAAACCCTATTTGAGAGATGAGGTAACTGAAGCCCAGAGAAGTGAAGTGACTTGCCAAGGTCATCTAGCAGATATGTGGAGTAGCCAGGATTAGAACCCATGGCCTTCTGACTCCCAGGCCTGGGCTTTATCCAGGAAGTGTTTAACAAATACCACAAAAAAACCCACCCAACTCTTGCCCTCGCCCCCCACCCCCAATATCATTTAATTGAAATTTGAAAGGACTCCCACCCGGCAAAGAAAATTAAATGAATTTTATAGATAATTAAGATCAAGTGGGCAAAGGACCTGCGGTTAAGCTTCATGAACAGGTTGATATTGAAGTCTTTGTTATAATCTTTGGCACTTAATTCTTTGTGAATAAAAATGTGGAGGTTGGTTGTGATTGTGGGAGAAGCAATGTTTTACATGGAGAATGATATTCAGAACTGATATTTTATCCCTCTTTTACAGAGGCAGAAACTAGGCACCGAGAAGTTAAGAGGGAGTCCCTTAGGACTCAGTTCCGGGTCTTCTTCTATTCTCCATCTATACCCACTCCCTTGGAGAGCTCATTCACTGCCTTGGCTTCAACTACCTCCTCTATGTGAATAATTCTCAAATCTCTATCTCCAGCGCTGATCTCTAACGCTCTCTGCAGTCTCTCATTTCCTCCTGCATTCAGGTCATCTCTACTTGGATGTCCCGCCTCCACCTCAAATTTAACCTGTCCAAAACAGAACTTATCTTCCCACCCAAATCCTGTCCTCCCCGTGACTTTCCCATCATTGTAGATGACACCACCATCCTTCCTGTTGCACAAGCCTGTAAATTTGGCTTTATCTTTGACTCCTCTCTCTCATTCAATCCACATGTTCAATCTGTCACTAAATCCTGTCGGTTCAACCTTCGCGACATCGCTAAAATCCACCCTTTGCTCTCCATCCTAACAGCTACCATGTTAGTCCAAGCACTTATCCTAACTCACCTTAATTATGGTATCAGCCTCCTTGCCAAGCAGTGTACTGAGTGATGGGGAGATACAAGATAGGTTGGAAACAGTCCCTGCTCCACATGGAGCTCATGGTCTTACGGTGGGATGGAGAACAGCTATTGAATCCCCATTTTACAAATGAACAAACTGAGGCACAAAGAAGTGAAATGACTTATCCAAAGTCACCCAAGCAGGCAAGTGCAGAGCCAGGACTAGAATCTGCCTCCCAGGCTTGTGATCTTTCTGCTAGGCCACACTGCTTCCCAAGCATGTGCTAAGTTCTGGGATAGTATGAAAGAAACAAGCAACACATTCCCTCCTCACAGGAAGCTTTGACATAAAAGTGTCTTTGACACTGTGGACCAATCTCTTCTCCTTGAGTCGCGGTCAAGCCTTGGGTTTACAGACCCACTACTATCCAGGCTCTCTTCTTAACTCTCTGATGGCTCCTTCTCAGTTTTGTTCTCTTTCTCCTCTCCCACCTCTCAACCCTTAACTGTAGGTGTCCCCCAGGGCTCTGTCCTGGGACCTTTACTCTTCTCACTCAACATGGCTTCAGCTACCATTTCTAAGTGGACAACTCCACTCCCTAGGGATGACTCCCTAGCCCTGTCCTCTAGACTGTAAGCTTGTTGTGGGCAGGGACTGTTTATTGTTGTATCGTACTCTCCCAAGCACTTAGTAAGTGCTCTGCACCCAGTAAGTACTCAATAAATACGATTGATTGACTGACCGTCCTCTCATCTCGCTTCTAATTAATGGTATTGATTGAGCATTTACTGTGGGCAGACCACTGTACTAAGCACTTGTGAGAGGACAGTTAGCAGACACATTCCCTGTCCACAAAGACCTCCAATCCCAAGTCTCCTCTTGCTTCCACTTGGATGTCCCACTAGGATCTCCAATGGATAGAGCACGGGCCTCGTGGTCAGAAGGAACTGGTTTCTAATCCTGGCTCTGCCATGTGTCTACTGTGTGGCCTTGGGCAAGTCACTTAACTTCTCTGTGCCTCACTTATCTCATCTGTAAAATGGGGGTTAAGACTGTGAACCCCATGTGGGCTATGGACTGTGTCCAATCTTGAATATACCCCGACACTTAATACAGTGACTGGCACATAGTAAGTGCTTAACCAATACCATTAAAAAAAAAAAACCAAACAAACTAACAGGGCCTTTTGTATGACAGTTAGGATGACCAAAGTACAGCACATCCAACACCTGCCCCTGTGTAAACATAAGCTTTGAGCTTCAACTAGTTTCTATTTCAGGATTTAATCCACGGCTCACAAGAATCATAACATGAAATTGAATGTAGATAAGGATGAGAGTGGACATAATAACTGACAGTGTCATTTTTGTCTGCAATGTGTTTTCTGAGCATTTCCACTCCTGAACCAGGCAGCAAGTTTTCATTGTCTCTTCATGTTAAAGTGATCTTCGATTGACTCTTGATGCACAACTTTTATCTGGACAGCATATTAAAAAAATGGCAGTAATTCATATTGGATTTTCCTATGACCCAAACGTGAACTATAAATATGGTTTGACTTTTCAAAAAGCGTTGCATATTCAGGAGGGTGTTGCTTTTTGTCAGTGGTATTTGTTAAGGAAGAAAAGGATGGTATTTGTTAAGCACTTACTATATGTCAACTACCATACTAAGTACTGGGATAGATAAAAGAAAATTAGGTTGGACACAGTCTGTGACCCACAGTGGACTCATAGTCTTAATTCCCATTTCACAGGTGAGGTAACAAGCACAGAGAAGTGAAGTAACTTGCCCAAGGTCATACAGCAAACAAGTGGTGGAGAACCTTGGTCCTCTGACTTCCAGGCCCGGGCTTTTTCCAATAGGCCTCACTGCAAATCTTGTAGATCACTGAACTCAAGTAACATTTAATATGCTTAGATTCAACTGAAACTTTCAGTGGTACTTAAAAACAAATCTTTGGAAGTTAAGAGACTTGAATTCTAGTCCCAGTTATCTCAGCTGCCATGTGGCCTTGGGCTTAACCTTCCTGTGCCTCAGTTTCCTCATCTGTAAAATGGTACTTAAAATAACTCTCTTCTCCCTTCTTTTTAAACTATGATCTCCAAGTGGGACAGGCTCTTATGTCTGATCTGATTATTTTGTGTCTATTCCAGTGCTTAGCACTCGGCTTGAGCTACAGTCAGTGAATAATAATCTTATATCAAAATGACTGCTTAGCACAGTCCTTGACACACTGTAAGCACTGAACAATGATGGTATTTTAATAAAGATATTTGTTATGAGTTACTATGAGCCAGGTGCTGTTCTAAATACTGGGGTAGCTACAAGGTAATCCATCTGGACACAGGTTTTGTAAATCCCACACAGGGCTCACAGTCTTAATCCCCATTTTACAGATGGGGGAACTGGGGCAAAGAGAATAATAATAATAATAATAATGTTGGTATTTGTTAAGTGCTTACTATGTGCCGAGCACTGTTCTAAGCGCTGGGGTAGACATAGGGGAATCAGGTTGTCCCACGTGGGGCTCACAGTCTTAATCCCCATTTTACAGATGAGGGAACTGAGGCACAGAGAAGGTAAGTGACTTGCCCACAGTCACACAGCCGACAAGTGGCAGAGCTGGGATTCAAGTGACTTGCCCAAGGTCACACAGCAGACAAGTGGCAGAACTGGGATTAGAACCCAGGTCCTTCTGACTCCCAGGCCCTTGCTTTAACCACTAGACTATGCTCCTTCTCCAACGTTATCATCATCCTTGTGGCATAGTCGTTCCCCTCGCAGGATTGCACCTGGAGAGTTTCCAGTCCTCTACCAGTCTCGGCTATGGGAGGAAGAGTCAAGTAGAGGCATATCCATGCCATTCCTAGCTTGGGCAGTGGCTATCAGGTGGAAGGTAATCTGCTACAAGTCAAAACTCACCCAGCAGCGGCATGGCAGAGAGTCGAAGGCGGAGATTCAAGTTTGCTGCACAGAAGAAGGCAAAGGTAAACCGCTTCTACATTTTAACCAAGAAAACTCTATGGACACACTATCAGAACGATTACAGATGGAGGTGGGGAGTTCTGGGAGAGATGTGTCCATGGAGTCGTTACGGGTCGGAGACGACTTGGCAGCATAAGACAAGCCACAGTAGTTAGGGCTAAATGCAGAGTTGGGAGAATCCTATTATTAAGCACCTTGTATTATTCAGAGTGCTTTGTAATAATTCTAAATTGGTTATTCCTCACCATAACCCTGTAGTTACTCATCTTTAGGGTTAGACGTATTTTTTCAAAATTTAATGAACTCTCAATCTCTACGATGTAACAGCACTGGATGGCTTATTTGCATACACTTACCCTAATCTCATTTCAGGGATGAAGATGCCTTGGGAGAGCTACTGAATATAACATGTTGGAAGGATGAGATTTCTAGCTGGCCGCTGCTCTTCTAGAATTCCATGTTTTGATGCTCTATGAAGCTGAGTAAATTCATAAACTATGCTATATTCAAGTTCAAAGAAAGTGCTTTTAATTGTTGTTTGGATCTAGGGATAGCTTTGAAGTTTATGGGGGAATAACACCTCCAGCTTTCATCTTGGTCTGACCGATTAAAAAAAATTCTCTGAAGTCCTCCACAAGTTCACATTATAAAAGTAGTTTGTAATGCTCTCTATATTTTTAGCTTGTGGTGCGACAAGGATTCTTAAAACAGCAATGGGAGTAAATTAACATTCGAAAGTTTGTGTCTCCCAGAATCTTTTCTGATCTTTTGAAACTGCAACAAGATATATTAATGCACTGATAAACGAGAAGTCAAACAAATGCAAATAGTGTAGAAGTGATTATTCCATAACACAGTATACAGAAAAAAAGAGGGCTGGGGTGGAAAAGTAGATTTGGGGATCATCCCCACAGAGATGGTAGTTAAAGCTGTGGGAGTGAATGAGTTAATTATAATAATGGTATTTAAGTGTTTACATTATGTGCCAAGCACTGTACTAAGTGCTGAGTTCTCCAAGAGAGTTGCTAGAGAGGGAAATGAATTGAACCTGAACCATTGTACTCTCCCAAGCACTTAGTACAGTGCTCTACACACAGTAAGTGCTCAATAAATATCATTGATTGATTTATCCATGAATTTGAAACCTACTCTGAATGGTAAAATAATAATAAGTATGGTATTTGTTACATGTTGACTATGTGCCAGGCACTGTACTAAGCGCTGGGGTGGACACAAGCAAATTGGGTTGGACAGAGTCTCTGTCCCATGTGGGACTTACAGTCTCAATCCCCATTTTACAGATGAGGGGACTGAGGCACAGAAAAGTGTTGTGACTTGTCCAAGGTCGCACAGCAGACTAGGGGCAGAGTAGGATTTTAAATGTTTTGACTGCTCACTCCCGAGCTAATGTAGTTGGATCCTTAGGTCACAGATGATGTTGTTGGCAGAGAGACTGTCATAAATAATAATAACTGTGGTATTTGTTAAGCACTTACTATGTTCCAAGCACTGTTCTAAAAGATACAAGGTAATCAGGTCAGACACAGTCCCTGTCCTACCTGGAGCTTACAGTTTTAATCCCCATTTTAAAGATGTGGTAAGTGAGGCATAGAGAAGTGAAGTGACTTGCCCAAGGTCACACAGCAGACAAGTGATGGGGCTGAGATTAGAACCCAGGTCCTTCCGATTCCCAAGCCCGGGCTCTATTCACTAAGCCACGCTGTACCCATGGGGGTGAGCATAAGAAACTTAGAAGAGTGACTGCTTAGACACCATTAGTTCAAAAGGGAAAAAGGTATAGCCAACCACCAAGAAGACACACGATTGAGGTCATCAGCAGCAGCAATGGTATTTATTGAGCGTTATCTGTGTGCAGAGCACTGTACTAAGCCACTGGGACATACAGTTGGTAAGGAGACATCATCCCTCCTCTCAAGACTTGGTTTATAATCTAGTTGGGAAATCACAAGGTAAAATAAATTACAGATAGGGGAAGCTACTGAATGCTACAACATGTACCTAAGTACTACTACTGTAAGAGTGGGGAGATGGGGTGAGTACCTAAGTGGTTTCGAGGTATGGACATAAGATCATGAGAGATAATGGTGTAGTGGATAGAGCCCGGGCCTGGCAGTCAGAAGGTCAAGAGTTCTAATTCCGCTCCGCCACTTAACTGCTGTGTGGCCTTGTGCAAGTCACTTCACTTCCTGGCCCTCGGTTCCCTCATCTGTAAAATGGGGATTGAGACTGTGAACCCCACGTGGGACAGGGACTGTGTCCAACCTGATTTTCTTGAATCCATCCAGCGCTCAGTACAGTGCCTGGTTCATAGCCCTTAACAAATGTCATTTTTATTATTATTATTATTATATCATTGATTGATGATGATGATGCAGTAGGGAGAGAAAATAGGGTGGATAGGAGAGTAGTCAAGAAAGATTTTTTGGAAGAAGATTTGGGTTGTTTAGACAGGATCGATTGATCAATCATTGGTTTTTATTGAGTGGTGATGGTCCCATCTCCCAACTGTCGCATCATCTTTGAACCACAGGACAACTCTTATTACCTTCCAGGAGGGGGATCGTGGCATGAACATAGTCATCCTCAGTTTATTATTATTACCTGCTTTAATTCTGTATTTTCAAGATTTTTTTGGGTGACAAAAGTCATTGGTACAGTTAATTGTTAATTTAAACCTAGATATGCAGGTGAGGGGATTTTTTCCAGAGGGTGTGGGGCCCGAATCGGGGTACAGAGAACGTCCCATAAAAAGTTCTATTATTAGTATTGTTGTTAGGAAATAAGAATAGGCAATCTTTTCGTTCATATTGCAGACAATTTCTAATTGACCACCCCCAAAACAACAACAATAAACACTCTGAAGCTTGCTTTCTACTATGCATGCTGAGTAATTGGCTTTTAATAAAGTTTTTATAATGACAGTAATCTTACAAACATACCACTTTATTGTTTGGTTGAACACAAAGGAGACACATTCTAATCCAAGTGCCTCTAATCTTGTTAACAGCTGTAAGGAGAGTATGGAAATTTGTTCACCATATGTCAGAGCAGGAAAAACCTGCAGTGTTTACTCTCCACGGGTACGGACATCTTATTGTAAAGTTCTGGCCGGGGGGAGGGTGGAGATCTTAGGGTGCACAAAGACATGGGGACAGGCAAGTGGCTTCAGAGAGCCAACAGGGGAAGCAGCCCAGCCTAGTGGAAAAAGCACAGGTCTAGGAGTCAGAGGACTTGGGTTCTAATTCCAGCTTTGCAAACTGCTTGCTGTGTGACCTTGGGGAAATCAGTCAATCATATTTACTGAGTGCTTCCTATGTGCAGAGCACTGTACCAAGTGTTTGGGAGAGTACAGTATAATAATACAACAGACACATTCCCTCCCTACAACAAGTTTACAGTCTCACTTAACTTCCCTCTGCCTCAGTTTCCTGAAATGCAAAATGGAGATTAAATACTTGTTCTCCCTCCTTGTTAGACTATAAAGTGGAACCGTGATTGTGTCCAACCTAATTGAACTGTACCTATGCCAGCGCTGTGAACAGTGTTTCACAGTAGTAAGTGATTAACAAATTCCATTAAAAAAAAAAAGGCTGGAAAGCCACCATTTTGGGTCTTTTCAACTCTGATTGGAAACTCACATATCTTACCAGACCTTATCCATCTTAGAGACTGATCGGTCAAACAATCGATTGATCGGTTGACCAGAGACCTGGGATGAGGATTGGTGGTTAAGCAGCTAAAAATGCCGTGCTGTCCACGAGGTGAGTGTCCATGCTCCTCTCTACATCAAGCACAAACCCCTGACCACTGGTTGCCAGGCACTCCACCATCTTTGTTCCTACTCTACCCCAACAAGTACTCTCCACTCTTTTCAAACCAAACTACTCACTGTGCTTCGTCCTCATCAATCTTATCTCTGACTCCTTCCTCCTCCTGGGAACTCCCTCCCCCTTCAAATCCATCACAGATCTATCACATCTCCTCCAAAAACCCTTCCTGACTAACCCTCAGCTCCATTTTTCCCCATTCCCTTCTGCGTCACTCTTGCCCTTGGCTTTGCACCCTTTATTCACCCCTCCTTTAGCCCCATGGCACTTATAGACATATCCATAATTTAGTTATTTTTATTAATGCCTGTCCCCTCTAGTCTGTAAGCTCACTGTGGGTAGAGAACCTATCTACCAGCTCTGTTACACTGTGCTCTCCCTGATGTTCTGTACAGTGCTCTGCATATTGTAAGGACTCAACAAATGCGATTGATTGATTGAATGAACATGTTGCTTCTTAGTTCTGAACCTTCCATGTACCTAGTCCAATGCACTGAACCACATGGGGACTTAATAAATAGTACTGATACTAATACTATAATTCCCTAGTGCATACAACAGTGGTCTGATCCAGTAGGTGCTCAATAAATACTATTAAATGATAGATTGATCTACTTAGGGACTTCATTTCCACCCAGGTTAGTGTTACAATAAATGCCTTGTCTTGTCTTAGGCTGAGTCGTTTCCGACCCATGGCGACACCATGGACACATCTCTCCCAGAACACCCCACTCTCCGTCTGTAATCCTTCTGGTAGTGGCTCCATAGAGTTTTCTTGGTCAAAATCCAGAAGTGGTTTACCATTGCCTCCTTCCACACCATCAACTTGAGTCTCCACCCTTGACTCTCTCCCCTGCTGCTGCTGCCCAGCATGGGTGAGTTTTGACTTGTAGCAGATGGCCTTCCACTCACTACCCACTGCCCAAGCTAGGAATGGAATGGGTAGGCCTCTGATTGACTCTCCCTCCTGTAGCTGAGACTGGTAGAGTACTGGAAACTCTCCAGGTGCGACCCTGAGAGGGGAATAAATGTCTAGGTGGATGGAATAGAATAATACTGATGATAAGAACTGTGGTATCTGTGAAGCATTTACTCTGTGCCAAGTACTGTACTAAGTGCAGAAGTATATATAAGGTAACCAGGTTCCACATGGGACTCACAATAATTAGGAGGGAGAACGAGTATTGAATCCCCATTTTGCAGATGAGGGAATTGAGGCAGAGAGAAGCCAAGTCACACATCAGGTGAGTAGCAGAACCGTGATTCCCAGGCCCTGCTCTTTCCACTAGACCATACTGCTTCCCTAAAAATAAATTTCATCGGGGCTACAAGCCAGGTAACTAAAAGACTGTTACTTCTGAGTGCAAAGAGAAACTGATGTTTTGTGAAGAACAACTTTCCTACTTGTATAAATATCATTGCTGGAAGCTGGATTATGTAGTGATGGAACTTCTGTTTTAGACTGTCAGCTGTATTTTTTGAGCACTTACTGTGTACAAAGCACTTGGGAGAGTACAATACAACAATAAACAGATATGTTCCCTGTCCACAACGAGTTTACAGTCTAGAGGGGGGAACTGCAAAGGGAAAATGATGGTCTAAAGGAGAATTTTCCTGCTGGACAACTTTCAAGTCACACTCTTAGACTGAGTGGGTATAGATAAGCAGGTT
Organism: Ornithorhynchus anatinus; assembly: GCF_004115215.2. NCBI lineage: Eukaryota > Metazoa > Chordata > Mammalia > Monotremata > Ornithorhynchidae > Ornithorhynchus > Ornithorhynchus anatinus. The sequence continues at coordinate 9,974,741 of NC_041732.1, read as the reverse complement.
TCTAAATGACTCATTTCAGAGCCGAGTCATTTTTAGGGAAAACTTCTAGATTTCTTGCAGACTGAGCCTGCCACTAAAATAGAGCCTGCTCTAAGAGGTTGACTTACTCCGATCTATTTTAAGGTTGACTGATACCTTACTGATTTCAGCATTGAAAAGCAGTGTAGCCTAGTGGAAAAAGCAAGGGCCTCGGATTTGGAAGAACCTGGGTTCTAATCTTGGCTCTTCCTCTTGTCTTCTGCATGACCTTGGGCAAATCGCTTCACTTATCTGTGCCTTAGTTACCTCATTTGGTAAAATGGGGAATAAGACTGCAAGCCCTGTGTGGGACAGGGGCTGTTACCAATCTGATTATATTGTATCTACCCCAGTCCTTAGTATAGTACTCTCCCATAATAAGCATGCAATAAATATGATTGATTGATTGAAATAATGTGGTACTGTAAATGGAAGCTTTACTGCTGAATTGTACTTTCCAAGTGCTTAGTACAGTGCTCTGCACATAGTAAGCACTCAATAAATATGACTGAATGAATGAATCTAACTAACACCATTAAGAACCGTGATACAGAAAAATGGAACCCATTTTGCAAGAGCAGTATTAACCATTCAGCAGGTGAAAAAACTGAATACAGTAATTCACCCAAGCAACGGGCAACAATGAAAAATTGTTAAAATCAGGGAAAGCTAAATTAATTGGAAGATTTTAGAAGAAAGTTTACTAGAATTACTTACTAGAATAAGCAGAATATTTTTGATGGTAGTAGTTGCTCATCCACTTCAAGGCTTTTAAAAAAAATATTAACTGAATAAACTATTCAGTTCTTCACAAGCATTCCTAAAGAAAGTGACTGTCCTTTCAGATAAACAGGGGTCTTCTGTAGAAACATAGATTATTTGCTTTGGAAATGGAAGAATTGTTGAATAAAGTTCTTGCTCCAGTAAAAGAACCCCATGGAAGCCATTTGAGGATCTTACACTTAGATCAAATTATTGAAATCGATCAATTAATGGTATTTATTGAATGCTTACTTTATCCTTGATCAACTCTAATCTCTCCTTTAATTATAGAAATAGAAGCCAATACCTATGAGAAGCACTGTGGACCAGTGGAGAGGGCCTGGGTGCTAATTGGGAAGCAGCGTGGCTCAGTGGAAAAGAGCCTGGGCTTCGGAGTCAGAGGTCATGAGTTCGACTCCCGGCTCTGCCACTTTTCAGCTGTGTGACTGTGGGCAAGTCACTTAACTTCTTTGTGCCTCAGTTCCCTCATCTGTAAAATGGGGATTAACTGTGAGTCTTACGTGGGACAACCCGATTACCCTGTATCTACCCCAGCGCTTAGAACAGTGCTCTGCACATAGTAAGCGCTTAACAAATACCAGCATTATTAATTCAGTCATATTCTAATACGATTAGACCACCTAATTTCACATTTATGGATGGCACAACTTCTTTTTCTGCCCCTTTCCTTCCAAAATGGGGAAAACTTTTTTTTTCCTGGCCCAAAATGTTAGAAATCCTTGAAATTGGTGGATATGGCCAGATAGAAACAAACCCTGCCCTGTCTGATTCTCCACTAGGAAGGTTATTCAGATGGAGAATTGAAATAATTATTCACATTGTTGGGGCAAAAGTAGACATTCATTTACTTCAATTGCCCAGGTGATTATGGCAATTCTTAGCCACCTTGCCCATGTTTTGAGGATTTGTTAGTAGAGGCCACACCTTGAGGCTCATTTGCTTCAGTTCCTCTAGCCACAAACACACCCTTTTTCCTGTCACAGGCAGCTGCTTCTCAGACGTTTGTCCTTCTCCCTGTTCACCTCTGGCCTTTATCCACTCCACCCATCACACTGGTCTTGTGCAGGAGCAGTTCTGCCTCTGTGACTAGGTTGGGTGGGCTGTAGCCTTTGTTTGTAGGAGGGGCTGCTGCCCTCAATTTCAGGGGGTCCAGGGGGGAAAAATATCACAAAGAAATGTGTCACTCTCACTTCTCTCCTTTCTTTCTCTCACTTTTCTCTTTCTCCTAATTTTTCTCTCATTTCTTTCTTTCTCTCCCTCTCATTTCCTCTCATTTTCTCTCGTATTTATCCCTTTTCTCTCTCATTTCTCTCTCATTTCTCTTCATTTCTTTTTCATATTTCTCTGTCCTCGTTTTCTCTCACTTCTCTTCCTCTCCTTTCCCTTTCCCTCATTTCTCTCACTCTCATTTCTACCCTTCTCACTCATTTCTCTCTCTCCTCACTCTCATTTCTTTCTCTCACTCATTTCTCTCTCCTTTTTGATTTCATTTCTCTCCTCAATCTCATTTCTCTTTCTCCTTCTCTCTCTTGCTCCTCACTCATTTCTATATCTCCTTCTCACTCATTTTTCTCTCCTCGCTCTCATTTCTCTCACCTTCCCCCCTCATTTCTCGATCTGCTTTCCGCTCTCGTTTCTCTCTCTCCCCTCTCATTTATCTTTCCTTCTCTCATTTCTCTCCTTCTGTTTACTTCTCCCCCTCTCATTCCTCTCTTTCTTTCTTATTTCTCTCTCCTCTCAACTTCCATGTCATTTCTCTCTTTTTTTCTCTCATTTCTCTCCTTTATCTCATTTTCCTCTCTAGGCAGCTTCTCCCACTCCAGCAGCAGAGTCTGGGTCCAGTCTGCTGGGTAGCAATGCAAATTTCGTTAAGAAAACCTATGAGTAGCACCGGAGGTGAGGTGAAATAGGCCTGGCCCCCCGGGAGGCTGGACCCCAGGCACACGTGGAGGGAGGGGGGAGGGAGGGGTGTGTATGTGTATACACTAGCCTCCCATTGCCACACATGTGGGGGGAGGGGGTGGGTTTTTTTTTTTTTTTGTGGGTGTGTGTACACTAGCCTCCCCTTGCCACATGTGGAGAGGGGAGAAGGGTGGGAGAGGGTGAGGGGGTGGGGGTGTGTGTGTACACACTAGTCTCCCACTGCCACACATGGAGAGGGGAAAGGAGAGGGGTGTGTGTGTACACACACTATCCTCCCATTGCCACACATGGAGGGGGGAGAGCGGAGAGGGGTGTGTGTGTGCACACTAGCCTCGCACTGGCACACGGAGCGGGGAGAGGGGTGTGTGTATACACACTAGCCTCCCATTGCCAGATGTGGAGGGGGGAGAGGGGGGTGTGTGTGTACGTGTACACACTAGCCTCTCATTGGCACACGTGGAGAGGGGGGTGTGTGTGTGTACACACTAGCCTCCCATTGGAACACGTGGAGGGGGGAGAGGGGTGTATGTGTGTGTACTCACAGTAGCCTCCCACTGGCACACGTGGAAGAGGTGTGTGTGTACACACTAACCTCCTCCCATTGGCACACGTGGGGGGGGGGGGGAAAGAGGGGTGTGGGCGCACACACAGTAGCCTCCCCTCGCTCCCACCGGAACTTTCTTTTCTTTCTTTTCCTTCCTTTCCTTCTCCCCCTCCCAAGTCCCCAAACTTCATTTTTCCAAGGGAAGTCCCTCCCCCTTTCCCGCCTTCCTATTGGACAGGCCCGGGCCCCTCCCTCCCTCCCTCCCGGCGGCGGGCGCCCATTGGCCCCCCCGGCCCCCCTCGGCCCGTCCCGGACGCCCCCGGCCCGTCCCGTCCCGTCCCGTCCCGTCCCGTCCCGTCCCGTCCCGTCCCGTCCCGGTCCCGGTCCCCAGGTGTCAGGTGGGGGCGCCGCCAGTGGCGCTGCGCTCCTGCTCCGCTCTCCTCCTCCGCACCACGCTGCGCTCTTCCCGCCCGACATGAAGAGCCTCAAGTCCCGACTGAGAAGGCAGGACGGACCCGGGACCGGCTCCGGATCCGCACACCCCGAAGGAGCCGCCCCCGCCGTGAGTTCACGCTGCCGTTTGTTAAGCCCTTACTAGGTGCAAGAGCACTGTTCTCAGCGCTGGGGGAGGTCCAGGGGCATCGGGGAGTCCCACCTGAGGCTCCCAGTCTGAATCCCCCTTTTCCAGATGAGGGAACTGACGCCCAGAGAAGTGAGGTCGTAATAGTAGTGATAATGTTGGTATTTGTTAAGCGCTCACTCTGCAGAGCACCGTTCTCAGCGCTGGCGGGGGGCGGATCCAGGGACATCGGGGTGTCCCACCTGAGGCTCCCAGTCTGAATCCCCCTTTTCCAGATGAGGGAACTGAGGCCCAGAGAAGTGAAGTCATAATAGTAGTGATAATGTTGGTATTTGTTAAGCGCTCACTCTGTGCAGAGCACTGTTCTCACTGCTGGGGGAGATCCAGGGATATCGGGGTGTCCCACCTGAGGCTCCCAGTCTGAATCCCCCTTTTCCAGATGAGGGAACTGAGGCCCAGAGAAGTGAAGTAATAATAGTAATAATGTTGGTATTTGTTAAGCGCTCACTCTGTGCAGAGCACTGTTCTCATTGCTGGGGGAGATCCACGGTTATCGGGTTGTCCCACGTGAGGCTCCCATTCTGAATCCCCCTTTTCCAGATGAGGTGACTGAGGCACGGAGAAGTGAAGTCACTCGCCCACAGTCACAGCTGACAAGTGGCAGAGGCGGGATTCGAACCCATGACCTTTGACTCCCCAGCCCGGGCTCTTTCCTCTGAGCCACGCTGTGAGTCCCGCGGGCCTCCGCAAAGCGGCCCCCACCCCTAATAATAACGATCAGAATGCGGCAGTTGGTTAAAGCGCTCACTCTCTGCGGAGCACTGTTCTCAGCGCTGGGGAGGATACAAGGTGATAATAATGATGGCATTTGTTAAACGCTCACTCTGTGCAGAGCACTGTTCTCAGCGCTGGGGGAGATCCACAGTCATCAGGTTGTCCCACGTGAGGCTCCCAGTCTGAATCCCCCTTTTCCAGATGAGGTGACTGAGGCACAGAGAAGTGAAGTGACTCGCCCACAGTCACACAGCTGACAAGTGGCAGAGAGGGGATTCGAACCCATGACCTCTGACTCCCCTGCCCGGGCTCTTTCCACTGAGCTGAGCCACACGGGCCCCCGCACAGCGGCCACCGCCCCTAATAATAACGATCATATTGGGGCTGTTGGTTAAGCATTCACTCTGTGCAGAGCACTGTTCTCAGCGCTGAGGATACAAGGTGATAATGACGGCATTTATTAAGCACTTACTCTGTGCAGAGCACCGTTCTCAGCGCTGGGGAAGATACAAGGTGATAATAATGGCATTTGTTGAGCACTTACTCTGTGCAGAGCACTGTTCTCAGCGCTGGGGGAGATCCAGGGTTATCAGGTTGTCCCACGTGAGGCTCCCAGTCTGAATCCCCCTTTTACAGATGAGGGAACTGAGGCCCAGAGAAGTGAAGTAATAGTAATGATAATGTTGGTATTGGTCAAGCGCTCACTATGTGCAGAGCACTGTTCTCAGCGCTGGGGGAGATCCACGGTCATCAGGTTGTCCCACGTGAGGCTCCCAGTCAGAATCCCCCTTTTATAGATGAGGGAACTGAGGCCCAGAGAAGTGAAGTAATAATAGTAATGATAATGTTGGTATTTGTTAAGCGCTTACTCTGTGCAGAGCACTGTTCTAAGCGCTGAGGAGAATTCAAGGTGATAATAATGATGGCATTTGTTAAGCACTCACTAAATGCAGAGCACTGTTCTCAGCGCTGGGGGAGATCCAGGGTCATCAGGTTGTCCCAGGAGGCTCCCAGTCTGAATCCCCATTTTCCAGATGAGGAAACTGAGGCCCAGTGAAGTGAAGTAATAATAGTAATAGTTGGTATTTGTTAAGCACTCACTATGTGCAGAGCATTGTTCTAAGCGCTGGTGAGGATATAAGGTGATGATAATGATGGCATTTGTTAAGCGTTTACTATGTGCAGAGCACTGTTCTAAGCGCTGGGGGAGATACAGGGTCATCAGGTTGTCCCACATGAGGCTCCCAGTCTGAATCCCCCTTTTACAGATGAGGGAACTGAGGTCCAGAGAAGTGAAGTGACTTGTCCCAGGTCACAGCTGACAAGCGGAGGAGCGGGGATTAGAACCCATGACCTCTGATTCTCAAGCCCGGGCTCTTTCCCCTGAGCCATGCATTTTTTAAGCCCTTACCATGCGCAAAGCGCTGCTCTAAACCTAAACGTCGGGGAGCATGGCTCGGTGGAAGGAGCAGGGCCTGGGGAGTCAGGGGACCTGGGTTCTAATCCCCGCTCTGCCACTTATCTGCTGTGGGACCTTGAGCAAGCCACTTCAATAGTGCTCATTTGTATATATTTTTATGACCTTATTTATTTTGTTAATGAGGTGTGCATCCCCTTGATTCTATTTATCGTGATGATGTGTCTTGTTTTTGTCTGTCTCCCCGATTAGACTGTGAGCCCGTCACTGGGCAGGGATGGTCTCTCTCTGTTGCCGAATTGTCCATTCCAGGCGCTTAGTACGGTTCTGCACATAGTAAGCGCTCAATAAATACCATTGAATGAATGAATAATAATAATGTTGGTATTTGCTAAGTACTTACTATGTGCAGGACACAGTTATAAGCGCTGGGGTAGATACAGGGTAATCAGGTTGTCCCTCGTGAGGCTCACAGTCTTCAACCCCATTTGACAGATGAGGGAACTGAGGCACAGAGAAGTGAATGGGTATTTAAATTCCCATTTTACAGATGAGATGGGGGAAGCAGCATGGCCTAGTGGATAGAGCCCGGGCTTGGGAGTCAGAAGATCATGGGTTCTAATCCCGGCTCTGCCCCATGTATGCTGTGAGACCTTGGGCAAGTCACTTCATTCCTCTGGGCCTCAGTTACCTCATCTATAAAAAATGGGGATTAAGACTGGGAGCCCATGTGGGACAGGGCTTGGGTCCATCCTGATTAACTTGTATCTACCCCAGTTCTTAGAACAGAGCTTGGCACATAGTAAATGCTTAGCAAGTACCATAATTATCATTGTCATTATTATTATTATTATGAGGAAACTGAGGGCTAGAGATCACAGAGCCGGCAAAGGCGAAATCGGATTGAAAACCCAGGGCTCCCCAGCCCTATATATCAATCAGTCGTATTTATTGGTAGCTGACAGAGTTGGAAGACGCTTCCCTGCCCACAAGGAGCTTAAACACGCTAAGGAATCAATAATAATAGTAATGATGATGGTATTTGTTAAGCGCTTCCTCTGTGCCAAGCACTGTTCTAAGCCATGGGTAGATCTAAGGTCATCAGGTAGTCCCATTTGGGGCTCACAGTCTTCATCCCCATTTTACAGATGAGGTCACTGAGGCACAGAGAAGTGACATTGACTTGCGCAAGGTCACACAGCAGACAAATGGCGGAGCCTGGATTAGAACCCAGGCCCCCTGACACCCAAGCCTGTGCTCTTTCCACTAAACCACAGTGCTTCTCTATCAGTCAGTCCATCAATGGTATTGATTGAGCGCTTACTGTGTGCAGAGCGCTGTACTAAACGCTCGGGAGAGTAGACTGTGAGAGAGTTGGTGGACATGTCCCCTGCGCACAACAAGATTACAATCCTTTAGCCCCGGCAAAAAAAAAAAAAGGCCTGAAATGAAAAGTTGAGGCTCGCCAAGGAGAAAAGGTGGATTCATTCATTCAGTCGTATTTATTGAGCGCTTACTGTGTGCAGAACACTTGATCTCCAGTTGCAAGAGCTTGGTTCCATGCAAGAGAATTTTTCTACGGAAATTTTGCCCTCAACTCCATCCTCTTGAAATCCCCTCTGTGATCTCACTAAATCCAGAACTTGCCGATGGGCACCAGAAACCATTCTTATTTTTTATTTCCTCGAATTGCCCTCGAATGAGTGAGCCGGTAGTCGCCTCCCCTAGCTCCCTTTCTTTTAAACCTCGGGATTCCTCCCAACCGTTCTGCAAGAATAGCATTTTGCATTTTGATTGTTTCCAAACTTCTTTCCTGACTTCTTTCCCAGGCCCTCTATGCACAATAGCTTTAAGGTCTTTTGAGAAGAATAGTAAGGGTTTTTTTGTTTTGGTTTGGTTTTTTTCCAACACCGCTGTGCAGAGTTCTGTAACATTTTCTCTGCCTTATTGGGGAAAAATACTTTGCACCTAAGTCGAGAGGATTTTTTTTTTTTTACTCGAACTCAATCAAAACATTTCCGAGAAGTATTGTTAGAGAAAGTTCATTTAGTATCAGCAATTTGCTAGCTCTTGTAAGGAACAGATGCCGAAGGGATGTACTTGGCTCTGTGCCGATTTTGGGAGGTGGCTGTGAATGGGATAATTATTTTTAATAAGAAAAATCATAGCTATGAAGGCTCTTGGATATGTTGGGGAAACCTTTTAAAATGGTTATGAGCCCTATGTGGGACAGAGACTGAATCCAGCCTAATTATCTTGAATCTTCCCCAGCGCTTAGTACATTGCTGGCAGAAAGTGAGGGCTTAACAAGTACTATTTTAAAAAAGAAAACAGTAAAAACAAACGATAACATTGTTGTCTTGTTTCCTCACAGTTACTAGGGACAGTTTTTAGCAAGTGCTGTCGAGTCGTTTCTGATTCACAGCGACTCTATGGATCTATTTTCTCCAGCATATCAGAAATGGCAATCCAGTAAATACCTTAAAGTAACTTTGTGATGGTAAAACCTTGGTAAGTGAGTCAGAGAATTTCCAAATTCATGAAGGGCACATTATTTGATTTAGAAAGAAGAAAATATTCTTTCTTTCCAAGATTGGTTTACAAATGAAAAAGGAAAATTTGTGGAAAGACTAGAGTTTGTAAACTTTCTCCCCACCCTCCTATACCCACATCGGCCTCCCCTTCCTCCCACCCCTGTCACAAGATTTCAATGATATGAAAATGAATTTTGTGACTTGGATAGGTATGTGGCTAAACAGTATAATAGTAAGGCAGAACGTTTTCACAATTGATTCTTCTGTACACATTTTAGGGCCTCTGGAATGCACCACCTGTTTATTATTTTCCATACATTACATTACTTCTGTGGGGAGCTACTGTAGTTTGAGATTTGAAATGGCTATATTTTCTTGGAGGAGCCAGCTTGGTCCTAACTAAAATGTGAGTGTTTCGGAGAAATAACTGGTATTAAAAGCCACTTACATCTGCACTGTGAATGAAAATTAGTGTTACAGAAAATCTCTTCCCATTTGATTAGTCAGAATATCTGGAAATGATTAAGCTTATCAAGTGATTTTTGTGAAATTTTATAAAATAAAATCAAGCGTAGTTCTCTTTTGTAAACTGTGATTGTAAATCAGGAAGTTCTCTTATATGAATTTCAGTTATAAGGCTAAGTATTTGATTTCACTGTTAGAAGATTTCTATAATTACCAGTTTCATCATGGGACTGTGGAGATGGTGGGGGTGGGAGTGGGGGGGAAGACACCACAGCTGGAGAGGAGGCGAGGCTGGGCCAGCCAAGGAGAGGACTGGTGGCCTAGTGGAAAGAGCATGGGACTGGGAGTCAGGAGACCTGGGTTCTCACCCCAGCACTGCCACTAGCCTGCTGTGTGTCCTTGGGCACATCACTTAACTTCTCCTTGCCTCAGCTTCCTCATCTGTAAAATGGAAATGAAATACCTGTTCTTCTTCCCTCTTAGGCTGGGAGCCCCATGTGGGACAGCGACTGTCTTATATGATTGTTTTGTGTCTACCACAGTGCTTAGCAGAGGGCTTGGATATAGTAAGTGCTTTAGAGAAGCAGCGTGACTTAGTGGAAAAGGCTTGGAAGTCAGAGGTCGTGAGTTCTAGTTCCGGCCCCGCCACTTGTCTGCTGTGTGACCTTGGGCAAGTCACTTCACTTCTCTGGGCCTCAGTTAGCTCATCTCTAATATGGCAATTAAGACTGTGAGCCCCACGTGGGACAACCTGATTACCTTGTATCTATCCCAGTGCATAGAACAGTGCTTAGAACATGTTAAGTGCTTAACAAATACCACTATTATTATTATTATTACACTTATTAACTGGATTAACATGATTAACATAGTCACATTCCTGTGCTTACTATGTTCTGTGGGGTTGGTGCAGTTTAAGCAGATCAAATACGGTCTCTGTCGCACACAGGACTTACACTCTGAGGAAAGGAGAACAGGCGTTTTGTCCCCATTTTATAGCTGAGGTAACTGAGGCATAGAGAAATTAAGTGACTTGTGCAGGGTCACACAGGAGATAAGAAGCAGAGGCAGGATTAGAACCAGGTTCTCTGACTCCCAGGCCTGTGCTCTTTCCACTAGACCATGCTGCTTTTCTGTTATAGCAAAGAAAGTACAGTATTGAGTAAACCCCAAGTTTCTCCTGCTACACCCTCCGTCGTGCTTTTCATTCCTTCCAGGCTCACATCTTAACTGCCCCACACTCTTTTTTACCCCATCTCTGTCCTACTACTCATCCTTTTCCCCCTCCTTGGAGTGCTATCCCTCTTCATATGTCAGTCAGTGCTATTTATTAAGCTCTTACTGTGTGCAGAGCACTGTATTAAACGCTTCGGAGAGTACAATACAACGGAGTTGGTAGACTCATGCCCCTCTGACAAGGAGCTTGTATTCTTCATATTAGCCAAATTCCACCGCCCTTCTCATTCAAAGCCCTCTTAAAATCTCTCATTCCAGAAAGTATTCCTTGACTCATCTTCCTCACCTTCCCAATCTTGCCATCCTATCAGCCACCCAAACATGTGTGTATTTAATATTTATTATGTCTGCTACCTCATCCTAAACTATAGTATATATATGTGCACACTTTAACATTTTTAGTTTTTTGAGCATCAACTGGAAAACTGAGCATTGTACACAGTGCTTGGGAACAAACAAAAGAAGGAAAAACTATCACGGTGGCTGTGATTTGTAGTAAAAATTGCAGCCACTGCTCTTAAGGAGTTTATAATAGAATGGGGAATGAGCAGACATGTATATATACATATATATATATAGTATATATACACAAATGATAAAAACTAGCAATTACATTTTTTAAAAGGTTACACATATGTTTTAAGATGACTGATAGAATAACCTGATCGGTAAAGAGGGTGACTTAGCGAAGGTGGTGTCTCACAGGAGACTTTGAAAGAAAGGAGAGACCTGATTTGGAGAGATGTGTTTAGTTCATTTGCTCAAGGAGAGACTCCCATGCATGGACAATATCGAACAGGGAGAAAGTTGCAAGGAAGATCAAAGGTTAAATTGAAAGGATTGAAGAGGCAAACTGGGGTGTATTTGAAGAAGCAGGTGGGTAGGTAAGAAGGAGACATCTGAGAGAGCCTTGAAGCCAGTCTTCTTCTATGTTGTCTAGTCGTTTCCGACCCATAGCGACACCACGGACACATCTATCCCAGAACGCCCTGCTGTTTACCTGCAGTCCTTCTGGTAGTAGATCCATAGAGTTTTCTTGGTAAAAATCTGGAAGTGGCTTACCACTGCTGTCTTCTGCGCAGTAACCTGTTTTGTTGTCTGTCTCCCCTTCTAGACTATGAGCCCGTTGTTGGGTAGGGATTGTCTCTATCTGTTGCCAAATTGTACTTTTCAACTGCTTAGTACACTACTCTGCACACAGTAAGTGCTCGATAAATATAATTGAATGAATAAACTCGAGTCACTGCTGCCCAGCATGGATGAGTTTCGACCTGTAGCTGATCGCCTTCCATTCGCCAGCCACTGCCCGAGCTAGGAATGGAATGGGTAGGCCTGCTTGACTCTTCCTCCCATAGCCGAGACTGGTAGAGTACTGGAAACTCTCCAGGTGCGACCCTGAGAGGGCTTGGAAGCCAATAGTTGGACATTTTTGTTTTGTGCAAGAGGAACTGGGTAGCCATTAGTGTTTTTTGACTATCGAAGACTGATGTGTGCCAAACGGTATTATTAAAATGGTGAAAAATGCAGCTAAATACAGGGTAGAGGGAGTGGGGACAGATTTGAAACAAGGAGACCAATAAGAAGGCTAGTACAGCAAACCAGTCAAGAAGTGGGAAGGGCTTAAACCTGAGATTGGTGGTTTCAAGAATGGAGAAGGGATGGATCTGGCAAATATTAAAGAGGAGCCTAAGGGATTTAGAGCCGGATTGAGTGTGGAGGTGGAAGGAAGCTGGCAAAGAGGACATTGTCAATTTCTGAGACAGGGAGAACAGTGGTGTGTTCCAGTAGAGATGGGAAGGTTTGGAGGAGGGAAGATGAATTCAGTTTTCGACACAAGTTGAAGTACAGATGGATCATCTAGGTTGGGTTGTTCTGGGGATAAAAGGAGATGAGAAGCTGATCAAATGGTAGGTCTTCAGTCACCCCCATTAGATTGGCATCTTAGAGCAGGAAAATGACTTTTGCTTCCTACCTGTGTTCCTCAAGCACCCTGTACAGGGTTCTTGTGTCCAGTAGATACTCAATTAGTACTGTGGATACCACCCTTGATGATGATGTGTTAACCATCTTGTAACCATCTCTGTTCTTCATTCCTCATGTCTGAGAAGTACTAGAAAATGACCGTCAGTCTAGAAAATGACAGCTATGACAGTAGTAATTATAATAATGTTTATTAAGCACCCACCATGCACAACACATGGTACTAAATGTTGGGGGAAAATACATGGGAGAAAATTTCTGGGCCCCCAAAGGATTCACAAACTAAGGATAAAGGAGGGGTGAGAGTGCTGAGTGTGTACTTAGAACAATAAAAAACCCCACAACTCCCTTCCTTCCCCCAAGGAAAATGATCAACACAAAAAATAAAACCAGCAAGAACATCAGGATACCATGGCTAGCGGAGCAGAATTTGGGGTTCCTTGCAGCTTGGAATCCAGTGATCATGGCTACAGCCCCAGTGGCTGCCAGGCATCCCAGTGTTCTAAATTTGGTGTAAGCCTCACTCCCTGTCTGGCCGCTGCTTCTCTCCTTTCTGCTTCCTGGTGGCCCAGCTGGTCACTGGGAATGAAGCCCTTGGGGATAGCACCGTTGGAGGGTTGGGAGGGGTTCTTGGCAGTGTAGCTCAGCCCCTTGGTATTCATTCATTGTCGTATTTATTGAGCGCTTATGGAATCAAAATGCTTAATAAACAATCAGTGGTTTTATTGAGTACTTATTGTGTGCAGAGCACTGTACTAAACACCTGGGAAAGTACAATACGACAGAGTGGAAACGATCCTTTCCCACAAGGAGGTTACAGTTTGCGTGTGCATTTGGAAAGCTGTTGTATGAAATCATGCTGTTGCTTTGATCTGGAAAATTATACCATTTTATAGCCTGGGCAGACTTTTTGGTTGCTATTCAAGCTTCTGGATTGTCACAAGTGGTTTTCACTTCTGAAAACAATTCAGAGTAGTTTAAGTTAACGGAGGTATGAATCATTTGTTTCTTCGGGAGAAATGAATCTAGGTCTTCACATAGTTGGAAAACGTGAAAAATATTGTATTTGTCCAGTTTAGTACAGTGCTCTGCACACCACTGATAAAACCACTGATTGATCGACTGATTATTAAGCACTTTGATACCAAGGAGCTGAGCTATACCGCCAAGAACCCCTCCCGATGCTTTTAGGTGATTAGAAAAGTAAGGCTGTCAGTACTACTGGAAGAATGGCGGGGCTTGGTACTACGAGGCATTTTGAACTGTTGGAGAGATATTAAATGTGATAATAAATCAGATTTTGAATTTTAATGTCTGGCACAATTAAAACCCCAAATTGGTTTAATGGACATTTTAAACCCATGACTTAATGGGGCATTATTTACTTACCTAATTAAAAGTGCTTACCTTTAATTAAAGTTGAATTCAGTAGACTGTCCCAGGGATTTGCCTTCATGGAGTTCCTTTTGCTCCAGTGCCAAGGTTGTATAATGGAAGACTGTCTCTTTATTCTCAACAGATTAACTACTGCACTGAAATGATCAGCTGGCTGAATGAGTTGCATGGATGGAGGGCAACGTTTTTTTTTATTTTTTTATTAGGCTGATTTTAATAAAGCAGTGATGGAGGCTTCCTTCATTCAGTTTTATATTGTACCCATAGATAGAAGTGATGAGCACTTAAGGATCTTAATTACTCCTGGAACTAGACATAGTGTAGTTAACTGCGTTCCTTTCTTTGTATATCACTTTTTGCAGATGTTCTTTTTAAAATCTGAGTTTGCTATTCAGAGATTGGCCTGTGTGATTCCCTTTCAGGAGGAAAAGTTAAATCACTTCTGGGGTTTAGATGCTGTACCATTTAAACTTGGTAGAGGAGCTCGTTACCTGAGTAATTCGTCCTCCTTTCTGCTAAACACGTCTGCTAAAGATCATGCTGTAAGTTTTAGAGAGGAGAATTCTTCTGAAGGAGGTGGAAATAAAGTTCATTTTATAACACTGCTGAGAGGTTTGGGGACTTAGGAAGACTCTAGCCAGTAACCTTATGTAAGTCTGTTGGCATGGCAGCCTGGGGTTGCCTCGCTTTAGCCAAGGCGAGGGTCATTTGTAGCTAAGCAGAAGCTGAAGGGAGAGAAAGCAGATTTGAAAGCGCACATAGTCACCATAACCTTTGCACTTGACTTTTGCTCCATATGCTTTTACGTATACTACCCTCCTGGCCTTCCACAGGTTATGCAAGTCTTTTATTGTTATCCACATTCCCATTTGATCATCTTTATTGTTGTGTCTTTGAGACTTCCCTCCACAATAGCTTGGTCATATCAGAGGCAGTAAGTTGACCTTTGTCGTGGCACTGTGTAGAGTCAAATGCTATAACAAACTTCCTGAAATGGTGTTCACTATGGTAGTGTTGAAATAATTGTAAGGTGCCTCTCACCTGCTGACAGTCTCCCCTGTTTAGACTTTGAGTCAGTCATTGAGCAGGGATTGTCTCTTATCTGTTGCCGAATTGTACATTCCAATCGCTTAGTACAGTGCCCTGCACATAGTAAGCGCTCAATAAATACTATTGAATGAATGAATGCAATATTGCTGCATATAGGTCTCCCTTATATAGGTTGTAAGAGACTGCATTTTAGAAGGCAGAGAAAGTGACTTAAAATAAATTCAGCCCGTCAAGGTAAATATGGAGTGCTGCCTGTCTACAGAGCTCTCTACTGAGTGATAAGTGCTTGGGCAAGAACAATAAAATAGAGTCGGTAGTCATGATCCCTACCTGCAAAGAGCTTACAATCAATCTACAGATAGGGGAAATAGTAGGGTATAAAGATATGTATATAAGTGCTGTGGGGTTTGCATGAGTATCAAAGTGTGCATGGGGTATATAGGCAAATGTCCAGGTGAAGCAGAAGGGAGGGTAGGTAGGGGAATAAAAATAATGATGGTATTTTTTAAGTACTTCAGTGTGTGCCAGGCATTGTACCAAGCGCTGGGGTGGATACAAGCTAAAGGGGTCAGACACAGTCCCTGTCCTCTTCAAAGAGGTTGGTTGGTTTTCGATATTTTGGGATACGGCCTAGATGCTCCTACTGAGAATCTCTTTGGTGCAATCTCAAGATGTTTAATGTAAAGCAGGGAATAAGTTTAAATGAGCTGCTTAAAACATGGACAAATAGAGACTTTAAATCATGCAGTGGATGTTTCGTTAAGGTAATTATAGGGTGAAGGGTATATTTTGAGAGATTCAGTTGTGGTTGATGGTTAATAACCCAGAAGTTTTCCTGTCTGCCTGTTTTTTGAATGTTTTAGAAATTCCATATTCCATTTTAAAAATTCTCCTTGTCAGTAAAAGTACCCAGCAAAACAATACCGAGGTACCACCACCTATAGCCCTTTTGTACATTTATATCCTGTACTGTTTAAGGACTTATTTATCCACATATCCATCTTTACCTTCTCTTTTTCTCCTTTGAAAATTTGTAAATTCCTTTAGGGCAGAGATTATGTCTTCTAACTCCATTGTACTCTCCCAGGGGCTTCTTACAGTGTTCTGGTCACAGTAGGTGCTCAATGAATAGTAGCAATAATCATGGTATTTATTAAGCACACCTGGTACCAAGCACTCTACTAAGTTTGGAGTAGGTATAGAATAATCTTGTCAGAAACAGTCCCTGTCCCAAATGGGGAAATAGGACTGACTGATGTACTGCTAAATATATAAATATATACTTAAGTGAAATATGCATATGTATAAAAGTATTGAGAGTGGAATCAAAATAAACAAGTGTCAAGTGTGGGTACTGGTGTGACACAACTGAGTTGCTGTGAATTAACTGGACAAGGCCTCCTGGGAGAAGTGGAGGCCTCTTCAATCACATTTATTGAGTGCTTACTGTGTGCAAAGCACTGAACTAAGTGCCTGGGAGAGTGCAATATAACAACATAACAGACACTAGCCTACCCACAGTGAGCTAACAGTCTAAAGGGGGAGAAAGGCACTGATATAAATAAATAAATTATGGGTATGGACACATAAGTGCTGTGGGGCTGGGAGTGGGAGAAAAGGAAATGAGGGCTTAATCAGGGAAAGCCTCTTGGAGGAGATGTGCCTTCGATAAGGCCTTGAAGGTGGGGAGTGTCCTTATCTGTCAGATATGAAAAGGAAGGGTATTCCAGGCCAGAGGCAGGATGTAGGTGGAAAATCTCCTTAACATTAGCTTCCAGGTGCTTCACCAGCATTCTCCATTTTGCTTTTTGACTCTCCTGACCTGCTACTCCCCAGCTCTTGCTCATCCCTAAGCCACCTCCTAATTGTATCCCACTCTTGTCTTGCATGCCTTCAAACCTTGGCTCACACCATCTCCCTGGCCTGGAACTGCCTTCCCCTCTCTTCCCCCAGAACTTGGTCCTTCCCTTCTTCAAAATCCTCCATAAATCCAACTTTTTCCCTATTTCCCTTATCAATTACCGACACCTCAAGAATCAACTCTGTAGCCACCTCCAGCACTTATTTATGTATACCCAGCTACAGAATAATAGCAGTAACAATAATAATTGTGGTAATTGTTAATTGCTTACTATACTGCAGGCACTGTACTGAGCACTGGGGTTCATAGAAGATAATAATAATTATAATTATGGTATTTGTTACACTCTTACTTTGTGCTAAGCACTCTTCTAAGTGCTAGAGTAGATAGAAGGTAATCAGGTTGTCCCATGTGTGTTCATAGTCTTAATCCCCATTTTACAGATGAAGTAACTGAGGCCCAGACAAGTTAAGTGATTGCCCAAAGTCACACAGCTGATAAGTGGCAGAGCTAGGATTAGAACCTTATTTATTTTGTTTATTTTGTTTAATGAGACATACATCACCCTGATTCTATTTAGTCGCCATTGTTTTTATGAGATGTTCTTCCCCTTGACTCTATTTATTGCCATTGTTCTTGCTGCCTGTCTCCCCCGATTAGACTGTAAGCCCGTCAAACGGCAGGGACTGTATCTGTTGCCGACTTGTACATTCCAAGCGCTTAGTACAGTGCTGTACATACTATTGAATGAACGAATGAATGAACCCTCAACTTCTGACTCCCAAGCCCATGCTCTTTCCACTAAGCCACGCTGCTTCTCAGACACAGCCCCTACCCCACATAGGGCTCACAGTCTTAATCTCCATTGTACAGATGAGGCAACTACCATCGTGTACACGGAACAAGGAGGATTCTGAGGCACAGAGAAGTGAAGTGACTTGCCCAAGATCACACAGCAGACAAGTGGCAGAGCTGGAATTAGAACCCATGTCCTCTGACTCCAAAGCCACTGCTGTTTCCACTAGGCTATGCTGCTTCACGCACAAACTTGTATGTGTATAACTATTTGATGGAAAATTAATTTGTTCTGATTTCACTGCTTGTAAATATATCTATGTCCACTTTTTAAAAGGCAGTTTTGAATCTTGTGTTACTATTGAACTTTATCAAGTGCTTAGTATAGTACATCACACTCAGGCACTTAATGGATATTACAGCTACTGCTGCTTAGATCTTCAGGTAGGTTTTTCCTTCATAAAAGTTGAGGAAAACTTTATTTGAACCCAAGTTTTCACTTTTTCAGCAAAACAAGCGACTTGCTTGAAACACAATTTGTTCTTTACCTCTTCCTCTAGCTCCTTTTTATTTACTTTCTCCCAGGTTTAAATATTTTGAAAATTGAAATCTAAGCCATACTGTGAAAATATTTCTGAAATTTATTCTTGGGAAGAAATTGTACCCTGATCTTTGAGACAGACACATTTTATAGGGATATGGTAACAGGTAGTTTTGTAGGTGGTTTTTTTTTATACCCTTCTAAGGTCTGTACAGATATTATCTGCCCTTCCTCTATTTCAGCTACTTCAGTTCAGTGCTGTTTTCTTTTTCATTTTCTTTTCATCTAAAGAATATTTTCCCTCACTGATTTTGTCATTCTCTATCCCCTTTCATCTCTAACCCAAAGAAAGCGCTTTTGTAAATTTAAAAGCTATGACTCTTGTTAAGTTAGGATTTCCAGAGATTGTAATATTTGTCTATGTATAGGATGTGACGAATCCAGTAATAATAACTTTAGGGTTCTTCACACATACCTATGTGAACTTCTTTATTGTGGCTTGTTGAGGGGATGAAAGCATGTGGTCTTCATAATACCCTAAATTTTGAGCCCAGTTTGATCCATTTGTGGGAAGCAGTTGACTAGTAACTACTTCCTTGGAAATAAAATTTTAAGTACCTACTCAATGCTGGGTACTACAGAAAACACACAAAGCCTGCCCTTCCACTCTAGGAATTTGTATTTTAAGGTCTGAGACCACCAGTTAATTTAGCTCAACCATCAGACTGGAACAATTTTAGGTTTCAGTGATCAGAGGGTTTATATATAATCCAAGTACTTAGGGATGAAAGGCTCTAGATGCTATTACCAGTCTGAGTCAGGCAGGCCCCCCATCCTCCTCTCCCCCAAACCCCAGTCCCATCCTTTTCTTTCTAGTTGGGTTTATAACTTTTTCTTTGAAGTATTTAGTAATGCTAAAGCTGAAAGAAGCTTTGAAAAGAGTGTTTTCAAAGGCGGTTATCATGAAGCCCAAAAACATGTGCACTCAGTACCCACTGGATGTCTGAGAATTGATTTATTTCTAAAGTGCCTTTTATTCCCTAAATATTTCTCCAAAGTTAGGTAAGGGCAACTCTTCCAGAATTTCACAACTGTATTGTCTTTGAAATTGATTCTCTTTCCATTCAGCTTCTGCATAGCTAAACTAAATAATACTCCGTTTTTTATTTTACCACTTTGGTATTTAATCTCTATTTGCATATTAAATTTTCTCAATAATTATGAATCTGGTAATTCTGCTGTCATTTGACTACTCAGATAGTCTAAATGAAGCATTACTTGGATTAATGTTGAGATTGTTGATTTTATTTGCTTATTAAACCTGAGTGCCTTGTATGAAAACTGATCATTAGCTAAATATATTTTCTTTTGCAGTATAATTAACCTACTAATTTAATGTCTGAAATGGCTGGTTTTTCACTTGGATTCTTCCTATTCCATTATATTTGGGGGGAAATATATTTTATTGTACAAGGTGTTTCTATAAGAAGTATAAATTTAGCTTGTTCCTTAATTTGATTTGTCTGAAAGTAGAGACTACATCTTTAGCTAGCTATGCATGATATTTATTAGATGAGCTCACCGTGGGTAGGGAATATGTCTGCTTAGTGTTATATTGTGCTCTCCCAAGCGCTTAGTACAGTGCTTTGCACATAGTAAGCAGTCAATAAATATGATTGAATGAATAAACTTGGATCTGTGACCTTTGGGCATTTGATATTCACCTCTCGCCCAGCCCCGCAGCACTTATGTATTTAGCTTTAAATTATATATTATAAATTATATTAATGCCTGTATCCCCCTCTAGACTATAAGCCTGTTTTGGGCAGGAAACTTATCTGCCAGATCTGTTGTATTACAGTCTTCCAAGTGCTGAGTACAGTGGTCTGCACGTAGTAAGTACTCAGTAATTACCATTGCTGCTGATGATTAGGCACTTACTAAATGCCAAAGCCCTGGGCTAAGCACTGGGATAGACTCAAGAAACTAATCAGGCACAGCCTCTGACCTCCTGTCTAAGTGTGGGGGAATAGACACAGAGAAAGGAGGAAAATATTACAAACTAAGCCATACTTAAATTGAGAGCCCCAGGCAGGACAGGGACTGTGTCCAACCTAATTCACTTGTACCTACTTAAGTTTTTAGAACAGTGTTTGACACAAAGTGAGTGCTTAACAATTACCATAAAAACAACAAAGGGAGGATTTTAAAAAAACACCAAGAATCCAGAATTAAGGGTGAAGATAGGAAGATGAACAGGAGTTGAAGGGACAGCTTTGATGTTACCCTTTCCTTCAGGCTGCAGTCTTTGGTTACAAAGTGCCCTGGTCCCTTCACCAGGGTGCTGTTAGATCTAAAGGTAGGCTTTTGAATTCCCCTGAAATTCCCTCTGTGGGTCTTAGGGGAGGGAGTGTTCTTGTTCGCCCAGTGTCTGACAAAAGGGGAAGGCTGCCTCAGTCATATGTTGTTAGCGCTCTGCCATTCCTCTGCTGTTCATTCAGTTGCATTTTTGAGCGCTTACTCTGTGCAGGGCACTCTACTAAGTTCTTGAGAGAGTACCATACAACAATAAACGGACCCATTCCCTGCCACAGTGAGTTTACAATGTAGAGGGGGAGACAGACACTAATTTAAATAAATCAATTACAGATATGTTCATCAGTGCTGTGGGGCTGGGAGGGAGGATGAATGAAGGGAGCAAGTCAGGGCGATGCAGAAGGTAGTGGGAGAAAGGAAAAGGAGAGCTTAGTCAGGGAAGGCCTCCTGGAGGAGATGAGCCTTCCAAAAAGCTTTGAAAGGGGGGAGAGTAATTGTCTGTTGGATTTGAGGAGGGAGAGCATTCCAGGCCAGAGGCAGGATGTAGGCGAGGAGTCAGCTGCAAGAAAGATGAGATCGAGGCACAGTGAAAAGGTTAGCAATAGAGGAGTGAAGCGTGTGGGCTGGGTTGTAGTAGGAGAGTAGCTAGGTGAGGTAGGAGAAGGCAAAGTAATTGAGTGTTTTAAAGCCAATGGTGAAGAATTTTTGTTTGATGTGGAGGCGGATGGGCAACCACTGGAGTTTCCTGTTGAGTGGGGAAAGGTGTTCTGAATGTTTTTGTAGAAAAACGATCCAAGCAGGAGAATTACCCAGGCAGGAGAGTGATGTATAGCCCCCAGTGGGGAGAGACAGGAGACAATGAGGTCAGCAAGGAGATTGATACAGTAATCAAAGCAGGATAGGTTAAGTGACTGTATTAACATGGTAACAATTTGAATGGAGAGGAAAGGGCAGATTTAAGCGATGTTGTGAAGGTGGAACCCGTGTGACCTCGGGCAAGTCACCTCACTTCTCTGTGCCTCAATTAACTCATTTGTAAAATGGAGATCTGAGACTGTGATAGCCCCATGTGGGACACGATTGAGTCCAACCTGATTAGCTTGTATCTACCCCAGCACTTACTACAGTTCCTGGCACATAGTAAGCACTTAACAAATACCATAAAAAAGAAAACATATGTTCTCAAGTGCTAAGTACTGTTCTCTGCACTTCATAAAAGCTGTTGATAATGGGAATGTTGACTTTTTAGTTCCGTGAAGATTGGATTGGAATTTCCATTTTCATTCTAATTTATACCAAGCTACAATATAGAAAGTTACTACCCTTTCCCATTTTACATATTGCCCGATTAAATACAAAAATGATGAAGTTTTTTATAATCACAAGGGGGAAGTCTGGGATACTTCGTCTTTCTCCTGGTTTTTCATAAATAAAACCATCTCTTCATCGTAACTTGGTTTACAGCTTTAGGATTAGCACCTCTGTAGGGCCATTTGTAGGATTAGTTTAGTACATTCACATCTGCCGGTAACGTGCCTTTTCACTCCTGGTTTTGTCCAGAACCCCTTATGGAATCAGGGACAACTCATCCAACAATGTGAACTTCTGGAGGTGTAGTACACTGAGGTGCCCGAAGAAACCTTTTGTGCCTTAAACACAGAGTTTGCTAGAATGCAACTTCTGTATTGTTGAACCAGATGTACTTTCTTTCACAGAAGGCTCTAGGACTTGTAAATCAATCGACCAGTGGTTTATTGAGAACTTACTTTGCGCAAGCACTGTACTAAACACTTAGGGTACAATACAACAGAATTAACAGTCACGTTCCCAGCTAATAATGAGCTTACAATCTAGAGGAGTTCACCAAAAACACTTTTTCAAGGAGTTTATGTATTGGACACACAAGTGTCAGAATCGATATAACACTTAGAAGCTCCTGGTGGTCAGGGAAAGTGTCTTTCAACTCTGTTGTATTGAACTTTCTCTAAGTGCCTAGTACAGTGCTCTGCTCACAATAAGCATGCAATAAATGCCATTGATTGATTATATGTAGGTAGTTTAGGAGTAGTAATAGCATTAAGTGCCTACTGTGTGCAGAGTACTGAGAAATAGAGAAGTGAAGTGATTTGCCCAAGGTCACACAGCAGAGAAGGGATGGAGTTGGGATTAGAACCCAAGTCCTTCTGACTCCCAGGCCTGGGTCTATCCACTAGGCTATGTTGCTTCCTTGATAAATCCATCTCCCTCTAATTTAGAGTGTGAGCCCCCCGTAGGACAAAGACTGTTTCAAACATGATTAACTTGTGTCTACCCCAGGATTTGGTAGAGTGCTTGACACATAGTAAGAGTTTAACAAATATTAAAAAAAGGGTCAGGCTGTGGGTATGCTCGCACCAATCCTTCGCAATTCTGTACTGGAGCCAAAGACTCAGTCATTACGGTGGGTGTGTGGTAAAACTATGCTCCTTCCCAAAATAGGCATTGCATAAAACTCTGCGCCTTCTAGAGCTGCAGTGGGATTTTTTGAGATTTAGAGTAGTCCTACAGAATTCAGTGAACTACTTGATATTGTCAGACACATTTGTTTTATAATCGCTTAATAACTTGCTGTAAGACTCTGACATAATTACCCCCCCTTCACCTCAAGAAAGGCCAGTGCACTGGGTGTTAGATTTTCCCTTTGTAGCTGAGTCACTTATGAGTATGTAGTGAACCAGCTTTCTTTTTTATGTTTTAAAATAAAAATAGAAAATAAAGTCATTTATTTTAATTCATTGCATTATCTTGTGATTGTGTTAAAAAAATGGGCATAAACGTCAGGAATTTATGTGTTCATTTGGTTGATCAGAGGCTAGGGACTGGGTTTTCATATATATAACACAATTTGGGTGCCTGGTCAATATTAATAGATTGTGGTTTGAAATTTGCTGGGTGGAGAAACCAATTTAATCATTAGATTATCTTAAATAGTTACAGATGGACTTAAATGGCTTAAAGTGCTTGCCACTTCTTTTATAAAGTGTGAAAATGTCATTTTTAAAAATTTTCTATAATTGTCTCTTATGTTCTTTGCTGAAGTTTAGGAGCCAGGATAGGCAGGGCAGACAGGGGAGCTGTGGTAGCTCTGAGGGAGGAATACGCAGTTTTCCAAGGTTGTCTTTCAATAGAGAAGGTGGCTTGTGTGTGGCCATTTTTATTCTTTTTCTTTAAAGTAGATGTGAATGGAGTTTTTATATTTGCTACTTGGCTTCCAGCCATGCTAAATACTTCAGTCGTATGAAAGAGCTTAAGGCAGAGGGTCTTTCTGAGCCAAATCTGGTTAATCTGTCATTCTTTTTTCCACATTTTCAGGGTGTACAAATGGAAATTTCCCAGTGGACATGGGCGGTCTAGATCTGATTACATTTCTCAAATCAAGGCCTTTGATTTCATAGGGCCACAGAAGGAACTAATCATAGGAAAGAAACATTTCAAACAATTTTGGGTGAGGCAGTATGGTTGTGTTACTTTTTTTCTACTGTGCTAAGAGGTTGCTTATATGAGGTTCCCATTAAATGTGGTGTAGGATTTGATTTTCAGTTAGTTTCTTCATAGTTTAAGCCCAACAAAACTTTAAAGCCCACTTTGAACAATTTAAGATAAGAGTCAGTGATTGAAGAGAGAAATTATTAAAATGGAGAGATGATAATTCAACTAAAGCTGAATTAAGTTGAATTAAGTTGAATAACTATTCAACTAGGAGTGCTGTGCCTGTAGGAGTTGCCCTTTAAGCATGATTGATTTATTCTGTTGGTACGCAGTTGACTTTTCTTAACAAGTACATCATTATTATTATTATCATTATTGAAGGGCTTCTATGTTGTAGAGCCTTGCTTTCAGTGACTTCTAAAACAAGTTGTTACTTTAATTTGAATACTTGTACACTAGGCTGTCACCTTCACAGCTGCCACCAAATGGATTCCTTAATCAGTGTTGGCAGTACTGATTCCCTTTTTTGTGTCCTTAAAGGCAATTTCTGAATTATACATTAGCAAAAAAAAAATCCCATAAAACAAGACTGATTTAGAGGTAAGGTACTCAGTAATTTTAAAATATGTTCAAAAGTATTTTTCATCCTTGGCTTCTGTTTTTGTACGTCCAGCTATTGAGGGAATTTACCTTAGTTTCTGTTGGAAAAACAATAATATTAAAACTGCTTTAGTGCTTTCTGTTAAGTTTTTTCTTAAAAACACTAAAAATGAAAAAGAAGACATTGATCTAAGTGGTCACGTGGCTATTTCTTGAAAATTGATAAAGACTTGTTTTTAGAAATATCGATGTTTTGCCACCAAAAAGAAATTATAATTGCAAGAAACCAAGTTTATTCAGACTGTACAGATTTCAACTTCAGCAGGAGCCAAGATTCAGAAAGTGTTGTTCAAAAGTGAGTTTTGCTGATTTGAATATAAATTACCGTAGATCTTTTGCAGTGCAGTGTTTCAGAGGCAGAGGCAAATCAGAGGCATTCTAATATTATTTTCAAACAACATCAGCTTCAGGTGCAGGCAGTGCTCAACCTGAAGACCTTACAAGTCATGACAAATGGTACTTGGAAGAATTCTAAATTTACATCCTGTTTCCAGGCTTTACAATACATCGGTTTTGAATTTACAGCACTTATTCTGGGAGGGTGAGGGTCGGGGGTGGGGAAACCATTTTTCAAAATCCTGGCTGGGTGGTTTGGGTAGTGATTTTAGAGGAAGAACGGAAGTTACCTGATCAGAGTCAACATGCCCATTTTTCTTGGGATGGAGTCTGTACTCAGCTGTGGAACCTGGGTCACAATCAGAAGGACCTGGGTTCTAATCTGGTTCTGCCACTTGCCTGCTCTATGACCTTGGGCAAGACGCTTAATGTCTCTGTGCTTCAGGTACCTCGTCTGTAAAATGGGGATTAAGACCATGCGCCCCATGTGGGACGTGGACTGTGTCCATTCTCATTAGCTTGACTCTATCCCACTGCTTAGGACAGTGTTTGACACATAAGCACGTAACAAATGCCATTAAAAAAACCCAAACAAAACAAACTCTTTCTGACTCAGTATAAATGCACTGATTCAGCTATATTACTCATCTGTAATTGAGTACTGAATTCTGGGTAATTTGGATAAAATCCAGATATCCAACTTTGGTTCAGGAACCAGTCCCCCATTATCAATCACCAAATGCTTAGTGAGGAAAATTGGCTTCAATTTCCAACATTTCAATTTAAGATGCATTTTTCAGAATCCATTTGTAATTCTGAGGATTGCTTGCACTCTCAAGCAGTCTTGAACTTTACATGTTCCACCCACAGAAAAGATAACTTTATATGAATAACTAGAGGAGTAACTCAATCTTTGCTGGGTTGAAGTCTGTTTTCCTTGTTCACTTCCCCTGGCTTCTCTGGTTTATTAAAGTGCTACCCTTTCCTCCATCCCTGAAGCTTTTTCTGTTTTCCTCTTAGTGTTACCCCCCCCCCCCCGCTCCTCATTCTCTTCTGTTTCCCTTGCTTCTCTTCTCCCCACTCCAATTGCCCTTTTGTTCTTTCTCCACCACCTAAATCCGTTTTGCTGATTGCCTTGCAATTGATCCAGAGTCCTCAATCTAAAGCAACTTGCTGAATTGTAATGCATATTTTAAATCTATTCAGTTATGTACAAATGCTGAAGATGTTGGCCGTTTAGTGCAATCCTTCATAAATCATTTGTAACAAACTTTGAACAGCTTCTACTGCAGTTTCATGCCTTTGCTTTTGGTGATGATTAAACCAGATCTAATGATTGAATTTTAGAGCAAATTAAGTCAAAGTGGTCTTTGGAAGGCCAAGTAGCTTGTCTTAAATTAGAATACTTTGGACACATAATCAGGAGGACTAATTCTCTGGAGAAGACACTAATGTAGGAAAAGTCCAGGGAAAACGAAGAAGAGGCAGACCCGCAGCTAGATGGATAGAGACCCTAACAGTGACAACGAAAGAACCGTTAGAAAGGTTACGAATCACGGCAGAAGACAGGATGTTCTGGAGAAAGTATATCCATGGAATCACTATGAATTGGAAATGACTCGATAGCACGTAATAATAATAATAATGTGATTGAAGCTGAGCCTCTTTATAGTTTTTTGAGGCACAAACCCCAGTAGCTTCTTGAGTTACCACCAGAGGGAGGCAGAAAGATTGATATTGAAGTTACTTTGTGCTTTTCGGACTTTTTGACTGCCTGAACCAGAGGTTCCCAAATTTTGACTGGAGGCTCTCAAAATTCATCTTTTATTTCCCTTCTCTCAAACAGTGAGTTAGCCCAGAATTTTTTCAATGAGACTGATTCCTAATAAAATACAGTTATAGTTTGCAGTAAGCAAATGGTCTGTTTTGGATGATTGCCATTTTGCTTTGTAAAAACAAATTTTTAAGTTGAATAATAGATAATTATCTGGACCCTTTTCACGTGTCTGCCTTAGACTTGTGGAATTGATTATCCCAGCTGTGATTGTCCCCTCCCCACCACTCATTTCTCTTTACACTCTGTATTTTTCCTTCTAAAAGGGATGGATGGAAGAAATCAGTCAACCAATCCATTGTATTTATTGAGTGCTCACGATGTGAAGAATACTTTACTAACCTCTTGGGAGAGTACAACACAACAGAATTAACAGACATTTTCCCTGCCCATAATGGGCTTACAGTTTAGAGGATGAGAGCGGCATTGATATGAATAAATAATTTATAATATGTAATTTAAAGGCATGTATATAAATGCTGTGGGGTTTGGTGGGGTGAATAGCAAATGTCAAAAGAAAGCATAGAAGTTCTGACAGAGTCTGATGGAAGTGTCCTAAAGTCTGGGCCTACACTGCTAAGACAAATGAAAAAAAACTTCTATCCCAATATGGGCAGGGAACATGTCTGCTAATTTTGTTGTACTCTCCCAAGCGCTTAGCACAGTGCTGTGCACATAGTAAGCACTCAATAAATGTGATGGATTGATCCCTGACTCCAGATACAGTCAGTCCTGTTAAGATGTGTTTTTGAACTACCCGATTTGGTTAGAACAGCGGAGCAGAATCAGAGCATGTTCTGTCAGTGACGAGTAGACTCCTGGCTTGATAAGTGGTGATTCAGTATCTGAAAAAACAATAGCGCACATGCATAGAGCTTTAGACAGACTGCGTACAACTGTTGGGGTGTACTGCAATGACAGATTTTCAAGAAAACAATCCCTGCCTTTCCGGTGAACCGGGAGGACTTGAACCCTGCACCCATAAGGCACACCAGAGAAGCCCAGGATTCCATTTGTAAGCTCCTGGCCTGAATAGGAGCTCTGCTATCTGTGGGTCAAAAAGCAGAAGTCTCTCTGAGCAATTCTATTCAGAGCGCCTACTTTCACCAACTTCCATAAACGAAGTTCTTGGGTAACTGCATTTTGCTGGCATCCTGATCAAAGACACAACTTCTCAGGGCTTTTGAAGGCCGATTTTTTTCAGTGTAGAGAATTCAGACCTACCTTTCCAAATTCAGAATGGTATTAAGATTCTCAGAGGCAATTGCTGACTCTTCTCATCTGAACTGTTGGACTCTGTATGGTACCTTGGACTTCCTTAAAAGGATTTAACTCTATGAAGTGTTTTTGGGGTTTTTTTCTAGCTTTTGTTTCTTAACCACTTCTGAGTTAGGGAGAATGGGAATGTCCTGTTCTTTAATCAACGCATACTATAGTGCTCAACAATAGATGCTCAAATTCTACTGTTTAATTAACAGTGGGAATAGTGAAGTAGAGCAGCTAATTCACCAGGGATTATTCTGGTTGATGTACTTCTATGCCAGACATGTACTTTATTAATCACAAAAAGCAGCAGTCAGGTCTAAAGTGGCTATGCCAACTAAATATTCATTAAGCTGTTTTGATATTTGCCTTTGAAGTCTCCTTTTAAAGCTCAACAGCAACTCATTTGTTGTTTTTTTTTATTTTTCATTTTTTTCTTCAGTGCTCCAGAACTCAGATTCCACTGAAACACAAAATCATTTTCAGAGCTCAAAATAGAAGAAAAGAGAGAGGACAGCCATTCTGAAATGGGCTATATGAGCATATTTGATTGAAAATTTTAAAGTCATCACTGGGATATTTTTTAAAAGTTGAGAAAAATATATTTGAATTGAGTACTGAATTCAAATATACTACCCCCCCCCCCATCCATGTGCAAGCTTGCCCTGCGTTTTAGTTAAAAGTGTTTTATGTAACCCATTCTGTTGAGGGAAGCATTGCAGCCTGGTGGCAAGAGCACTGGCTTGGGAGTCAGAAGGACCTGGGTTCTAATCCTGGCTCTGCCACATGTCTGCTATGTAAACTTGGGCAAGTCATTTCACTTCTCTGGGCCTCAGTTCCCTCATCTGTAAAATGGGGATGAAAACTGAGCCCATGTGGGACAGGGACTGAATCCAACCTAATTAACTTGTATCTACTCCAGCACTTAGTTCAGTCCCTGGCAGATAGAAGCACTCATCAAATGCCACTGTTATTATTATTATAATTATTGACGGTGATAAAACGTGAGATTTCAGTTTTGACTTCAGTGAAGTCAGTAGGGTTGATGGAACACTTCTGCACATCAGTTTTAGAGAGCTTCAGAGTCTCTAAATGAGCGTGATGCCAGGGGAATTGTGGAGCTTCCAGGAATAAAAACCAACTCTCTTATGAAGATGCAGGCAGGTTACCACACCTATAAAGAAGCTTCATCTTTTTGGTATGAGCCATTTAGTGGATAAAGCTGATGTTTTGTCTGGGTTTTAGAAGACATCTTCAGAATCGTTGCTTGTTCACTGTAACCTGAATAGACATTGATCCTGAGGGTAATAATAATAATAATTATGGTATTTGTTAAGTACTTACTATGGGTCACATACTTCTAAGCTCGGGGTAGGTACAAATTAATTAGGTCCCTAACCAGTAGGGGGATCCCAGTCTAAGAAGCAGGGAGAACTGGTATCGAATCCTCATTTTCCACGTGAGGAAACCGAGGCTTAGAGAATCAACCATCAGTCGTATTTACTGCGTGCTTACTAAGTGAAGTGACTTACCCAAGGTCACACAGCAGGTGGCAGAGCCGGAATTAGAAGAACCCATGTCCCCCGACTCCCAGCCTGTGGTCTTTCTCTTAGCCCCCGCTGCTGTAATAGTTAAACGGGAACAACATATCAGCCAAACCAGCCTCAACAAGGAGCACCCAACAGGTGACATACTCCAAAAATATCTACTACTGGCTGTGAAAACCCCAACTAAAGTATATCAGGTATGTGTGTATGTTGGTAAGCTTCAAATTTAGATCTGGGATGTTAGCATCAGGTGTCTGCCAGTCTTTCCCCCCACTCCCCTCGGAAGGAGTAGAAGGGGGGCATAAACGTAAGTGATCTTTTTTTGTAGAAGCGTTCGAAGGGAATGGTCATCTTTTTTTTGGTTTTTTTTTCCCCTCCTTCGAGACCATTAGTCATCCGTCGTTGGCACTACCACAGAGTGGATCAGGTTCTTGCTTTAGGATCAGGATGTATTTTTTTTTTTTGTAGAGTCGGGGCATTCTGAAGGTGTGAGTGGCCTTGAACTCCTTTAGCATTGCAAGCAGAGTTCTGAAGACTGGGCCAGATTCGCTGAAAAAAATAGAGCTATTCTTTATTGAGCTTTTACAGTATGAACCCAAGTATAGTCCACGACTTGGATTTTTCCCATACCAAATTAGATTTATGAAGAAAAAGAAGGACACTTGTTAAATTTATCACCCGGCTTTTCAAGGTAGGTCTTACCTTTCGGTTTTGTAGGAGGATAAGTTAGGGAGAAATATAGTCATTGCAGAAGCAGTCAATCAGTGGTTTTCATTGAGTGCTTATTGTGTTCAGAGCACTGTACCGAGTGCTTGGCAGAGTACAGTGCAACAGCTGGAAGATGTGACCCCTGTCCATAAGGAGTTTTCAGTCTACAGGAGGCCAGCCACAGGGAAATAGATTAGGGATAGGGGAAAAAGAGTTTAAGAATATTTACATAAATATTTTGGGGCTAGGAGAATAATAATAATTATGGTATTTGTTTTGCACTTACTATGTGCCAGACACTGTACTGAGTGCTGGGATGGACACAAAAAATGGGATTGGACACAGTCCCTGTCCCGCATGGTCTCATTTCCCATTTTACAGATTAGGTAACTGAGGCCCAGAGAAGTGAAGTGACTTGCCCAAGGCCACACAGCAGACAAGTGGCGGAGCTGGGATATGAACCCATGACTTTCTGACTCCCAGGCCCATGCCAAGTTCACAGTCCACACAGAGGGGAGGGAAGGAAGGGGAAACAAAGGAAGGCCTCTTGGAGGAAATGTGTTTTTAAAAGGGTTTTGAAGGAAGAGTGGAGGACATTTGTAATTTATTTTAATGCCTATCTCCCCCTCAAGACTGTAAGCTCTCTGTGGACAGAGAGCGAGCCTATCAACTCTACTGTACTGTGCTCTCCCAAGAGCTTAGTACAGTGCTCCGCACATAGTAATTTAAGTGCCTACTACATGTCAGGCACTGTACTAAGCATTGGTGTGGATACAAGCAAATTGGGGTGGACACAATGGGGCTCACAATCTTAATCCCTATTTTACAGATGAGGTGACTGAGGCACAAAGAAGTTTAGTGATTTGCCCAAATAAGTGCTCAATAAATACGTCTGATTGTAACATATTGTTCTCCACACAATCATTTAGAAGATTCACAACACAATTTTCTTGTTAGTCCCTTTCCGTTTTCCTTCATTCAAAAAGTTTTTTAAAGGTTATATGTTGGGCTTGCCTTTCCAAACAATCAACAAAGTGAAACAAAGTTGACCTATTTTTAGAAGCAATTTACTTCCTTTGTTTTGGGAAGGTATTTGTTGTGCACTATTGGCCTTGATATATTCACCCCGGAGTACAGAAAAATGCTGGGCTATTTTGGAAGAGTTGCTCTAACCCGCTTAAATTTCTTAATCGAATAATGCAAAGGTAGATTTTTTTTTAACTGTAACAATTTCTACTCTCTGCCTTAAATGGTGAATACAGCTAACAATCTATTATACCAAGTTCCCTGAGGGCAAGGATGATGTACTCTCCCAAATACTTAGTACTGTGCTCTGCCAAAAGCAAGTACTCAGTAGATACCATTGATTGAGTAATTAATTTGAATGTAGCATGTAAAAAGGAGGAATTTAAATTTTTTAAAATGTTTTGTTTTTTTTAGAATTTCCAATTGGTTTCTTCATTCCTTTTAAATGTGAGTGATTGGGTCTACAACCATCATCCTTTTAGTTTACTATGCTATCAACGGTGATAGAGGGTGTCAAGTATAACTCCACTGTGACACTCTAGGATTGAAAATTCTTCCAATATTTTTTTGGGTGTACTGCAAACCCAGTTGAAACCTTAAAAAAGTTTCTCCTGTGTGAATATTGTTCAGAATATCCAGTTCTCTTCCAGTTTGGTGAGCTATTCATCCAGTCATATTTATTTAGCATTTACTGTGTGCAGAGCACTGTACTAAATGCTTGGGAAAGTACAATACAGCAATATAGAGTGACAATCCTTGCCCATAACAAACTCACAGTATAAGTGGCTTCTTTGGTGAAAGGTAAGGTGAGAAGTTGGGCTCATGGAAACAGCATGGGCCTGGAAGTCAGGACCTGAGTTCTAATCCTGGCTCTGCCATTTGTCTGCTATGTGACCTTGGGTAAATTACTTCCCTCCTATGTCCCTCAGTTTCCTCAATTGTAAAATGGGGATCCAATGCCTGTTCTCCCTCCTGTTTTGATTGTGAGCCCCACAGGGGGACAGGGATTGTGTCCAACCTGATTAACTTGTATCTATCCTGACCCTTAGAACAGTGCTTGACACTTAGTAAGTGTGTAACAGATATCATCAAAATAATAATAATAATTCCATCAAACAAAGCTGGCAGTCATTTGTGGCAGGTAGACCAGGACAGCACACTGTAAGCAGCTCTTTTTTGAGCAGAAGTTGGTAAGGATCTTAGTCTGGGAGGCCAAAGACAAACCTGTCAACATATCAAAGGATGGTATTTGTAAGTAAACAATATAGCTGGGATTGTGGATCCCGTCTCCTTGAGCTTTTCACAAACATAAACTTCACCACCATTAGTGTTGATTTCAGGACTGGGTGATAGAAATATATATATATCTCCCTTTTCATTCCCTTTCACTGTTTTTAACTAGGCAAATCTTTCATTAATGGTCTTATTTTTCTTCTGGATATTTTCTCTGGGTTCTTTGGTTTGCAGAGTTTAAGTTAATTTTAGGTTCTTACTTGATATTACTTTCCCAAGCCAAGTACAACACGGGGAAGCCAAATTAACGAATAGTTCTTTTTCTTTTTCATTTTGGTGTAACCCCATTAAGATCGCTTGTGTAAGCACATAGTGGTTTTAGGTATCTTTAAAGGATAAGCATAATACCCTTGCATAATACTATCTTGTTTAGAAAAATATTTCAGATGACAAGAGGTATTTCAGCTAATGCATGAATAGAATTATTGAAAGTTATCCAGCAAATTTTAAAAAAAACAACTCCCCCTTAAACTTGATCTTTCCACCTTCAGTGAAAAGTTACCTTGGTGCCAACTGGTTGAATATAAAAGTTATTTCTCAGAGTAATGCATTTACTCTGAAAAGTGATCTCGCATTTAACGTTAAGTGGCCTGGAATAGGCAACATTTTTGTTTACAAACTTACTTTAACTGAAAGTTCCAGTCCAGTAACAGTTCCAGTCCAGGCCAGTCCAGTTCCAGTCCCCTTAGTAACTGTAAATATTCTGTTGGTCTAGAGTTCATTTTTCTGACTGCCCTTTCTTCTCTCTCTGAGAGCTCAACAATGCAGGTTTGGGACTTGCAAAAACAGTCTCCTTCTGCCTATTTCCATATTCTTTTACCAAAAGCAGGCTCAATAATTACTTTCTGGGCACCAGCGAGTTGTACTGGTCAACCCCAGCAGATCACTCAGCACATCTCTCTGGTTTTAGGGACAGAGGAGAGAGAGTAATTGCATTCTTGGCAGATTCTCACCCTTGGTGGAAGGGGATGGGCTCGGTCAAAGCAATATCCTACAGTTCTATGTTCTAGAAGAGGAGGCAGAAAGGATAATCTGTGGAGGGATAATAATGCCAAATATCCAAACTGTCCCTCAGTCTCATCCCTCTCACCTCCAATTCATTCATTCACTCATTCGTATTTATTGAGTGCTTACTGCATGCAGAGCATTGTACTAAATGCGTGGAAAGTACAGTTCAGCGACAAATAGAGAAAATACCTGCCCACAGTGGGCTCACAGACTAGAAGGGGGGAGACAGGCAGCAATAGCCTCAATATAAATAAATAGAATTATAGATATATACACATCATTAATGTAGAATTATAATCTATTATTCACATCTCTTACCAGACTGAGACTACCCTCCCAGCCTCAGTTTTGGCCAAATCAAGTCCCTCCCCTTCTTCAACTCCCCACCACTGGTTGCCCATTTCCCTCCACATCAAGTGAAGACTCTTGACCATTGGCTTTGAGGCCCTCAATCAGTTGTCTTCTCCTTTCTTGTTCTCACTCCTCTCCCACTGTATTCCAGCTTGCAGATTTGCTCCCCTCAAGCCAACCTACTCAACGTGCCTTGTTCTTGCCACTGATCTCTTGGTCTCACCCTCCCTCTTGTTTGGAACTGCATCCTCCTTCATATCTGGCAAACCACTGTTCTCGCCATCTTCAGAGCCCTCCTAAACTGTAATCTTGTTGTGGGCAGGGAATGTGTCACTTGTTATATCGTACTCTCCCAAACACGTAGTATGGCGCTCTGAGCACAGTAAGTGCCCAGTAAATAAGATTGGCTGACTAAAATTCACATCTCCTCCAGTGGACCTTTTCTGATTAATCTTGCATATCAACCCCCACCCTCCTCTCACCTCATTCAATCGAATTTATTGAGCACTTACTGTGTGCAGAGCACTGTACTAAGTGCCTGGGAGAGTGAAATGTAACAAACGGGCACATTCCCTGCCCACAATGAGCTTACAGTCTTGAGGACTCATCTCCCGCTTCACCGCTTCCGTGTCACCTAAGGATTTGGGAACTCATCCTCTCCATCCCCTCATCTCTGGGAAAATTTATGTACCTCATCTTTTAAACTCTGTCGCTTCTCCTTACTGGTAATGGATTTTAGTTTCCATTTCCCCGAGTAGACTGGAGAGCAGGGACCATGTGCTTTCAGGAAATAAATGTGAAGATATCTAGGGGTGGTGGCAAAAGAAAATGTAAGATTGCAGAGGAAGGGAGAATTCGGGTTTAGGGAGAGATATGAGAGGACTGGAAAATGAAAGGGTTGGCTGCTTAGTTGGGCTACATTTAAATTAGGGTAAGAGAAAACAAAATGACAGCAAGAACTGGGGGAGGGAAGGACAGTCAGAGAAGCTAGATTTACTCCTTGTGTCTTTTACATTCCTTTCCCTTACCACAGTCCAACCTTCAGTCACTTGGTATGCCAGGAAGGAATGAATGTCACTGGGTTGCTTAACTTTGGGTGGGGGTAAAAGCAGGAAGGGAACTGTGATTCTTGCTATCATCAAACCAGTTAACTGTAAACTTCTTGGTTGGAGAAACAACCTTCAGAGAATGTTTTTGCTTCATGAGCTGCTGTGATATCTTCTGGGTTTTGGAGTTGGGTTGGAAACTATAAATTGGCTTGGGTTCAGCAATGGGAATGGTTGAATTTCTAGGGCACTATTAAAGCTTTTAGGTTTGGGTTTTAATTAGCTTTTTTTGCTTCCTCTCCCAACTGCATGGGAGGGGGTGGGTTTCTTGAGTAGTTTTCAGAGGGCATCTGTAGTTGGAAATATTACTTTGTGTGTTTATCATAAAGGGAGAGAAAACGTAATCAGTTTGTTAAAGAAGAAACGTCATCGGCGAGAAAAGAGTTGTTTTGACAGTGTTTAGTTTCTTCCACTTGGGGCTGGTTGTGGATGTGGTTGTGGATGATTCCTCCTGGGACTTGAATTAGATTTACCCATATTTTGCCATAACGTTTACGATTAGACTGGAAGCCCGTCAAACGGCAGGGACTGTCTCTATCTGTTGCTGACTTGTTCATTCCAAGCGCTTAGTACAGTGCTCTGCACATAGTAAGCGCTCAATAAATACTATTGAATGAATGAATGAATGAAAGAGTGTGGTCATGATGCAAGTGAACTATTTACTATCTAGGAAGGAATTTGGGGTGAGGACAATCTCTAATGATGTTTATCGCAGCAGATGAATGTTAATGTTTCCTGTATAATTTTATAAAGAATCTTAGGGGATCGGTGTGTCACTGTTGTTCAACTTCAATTTTGTTCAGGAACGGTGACAATAGTAATGTTTATTGAGTGCCATCTAGGTGTATTGCACTGTACTAAGTGCTTGGGAAGAACTAAACCAAACAGAAATTGCATGAGAGACAGAGGTAGCTTGAATGAATGGCCTGCATCTCCCCTTTCCTTTTGCCATGCACAAAAGGAGTATGAAACCCTAGAGACACACAAGCAGTGAACCCAAGGTAAAAAAAAAAAAACCTAAAACAAACCCTGAGCAAAATATTACAGAACAAGAATCCCATCTTTGCAGTACATTGTTCACTTCTGAAAAAAGATTCCCTGGTTAAGGGAAGAATTTACGATGCATCTGGAAACATTCTTTGGTTCTCAAGGTTATCCGGCAAAGGATTTCCTTGGGTTTCTGACTAAATTTTATGGAAGTCTAAGTTCCTCTCCCTCAATCCTTCCATTCTATTCCGTGGTGGTGTTTTGGTATGTTTGTTTTCCTTTTGATCTTTCACACTATCTGCAAGAACCTCTCAGATTACCATAATGATTAATTCCCTCCCTAATCCTCTCTCTTCCCATTTGAATATTTCTGACCCAAGTCTAGAGAGAGGGCATGGGCATAGGAGCCAGAAGGACCAGGGTTCTAATTCTGCTCCGCCACTTGTCTGCTGTGTGACAGTAGGCACGTCACTACACTTTGCTGTGCCTCAGCTACCTCATCTGTAAAACAGGGATTAAAAGTGTGAGCCCCATGTGGGACATGGGCTGTGTCCAACCTGATTAGCTTGTTTCAACCCCAGTGCTTAAGAACAGTGCTTGGCACGTAGGAAGCACTTGACAAATATCATAAAAAATTAAAATAAAGTTTATCTGAATCTTCCAAACCTGCTGCTGAATGTGTCACACAACTAAACTGAAGTTGTGGATTTTAGAGAAGCCGCATTGGCAAATACCAGGGACTATGTGTGTCCTAAGATTTCAGTGAATTCCTTCATGATTCTTGGCTTTAAGGATGCCAGTTTTACAGCCACTTAGCAAAGCAGCTGCTGTGTGTTAAGTAAGTTTTGGCCTGAATTCTTCTCCAAAGAGACAACTTAAATGTATTTGGCAATTAACTTAGCTTTAACTTCATGCTGGAAGACTACCTCTCTTTCAGAGAAACCCGGGGATAGTTTCAAAGCCTATTTGTATGGAGGAAAGATGTCAAAGTCCAATTAATGATCACATAAAAATGGACTTTCATGGAAATCCTTCCAAATGACTTTAATTGTGTAACTGCATGTAACTCCACTTTATCAAGATACCTTTATAATCTGCTAGGTGCTCTGTATGGAAAATTTGTGAAATAATGATTTTGTGGCTGGAAAACTCTCTTATCCCATTCATGACTGAGTGATCTACAATAGATGGGTTCCATGGGCATTTTGCAGGGGGTTAAAATACCCATTTCCTCCTACCCACCCTTCCATATCTTTCTCCTTTCCACATTCCCAAACCCCTTGATAATAATAATAATGGTATTTGTTATACGCTATGTGCCAGGCACTGTACTAAGCGCTGGGATGGATAAAAGCACGTCAGGTTGGACAGAGTCCCTGCCCCGCATGGGATTTGCAGTCTCAATCCCCATTTTACAGATGAGGTAACTGAGGCACAGAGAAGTGAAGTGACTTACCCAAGGTCACACAGCAGACAAGTGGTAGAGCTGGGATTAGAACCCATGACCTTCTTACTTCCAGGCCCGTGCTCTATCCACTATGCCATGCAGCTTCTCTCAAAACCCTGGGGAGAAAGCTACTTTTCCAGTAACCTTTACAAAAATAACATGACGTGCCTTTGGGCCTTGCTTATGGTCTCTCTCTCTAACGAGGTTCCTTTTTCCCTTTGGACCAGCTGCCTGGAGAGCTTATTTATAAACATCAGTTGACAGTATCTGAGCATCCTCTGCGTGCAGAGCACAATGTGAAGTGTTTAGGGAAGTACATCAGAAGTGAACTACATGTTCTCTGCCCCCAAGAAGCATACAATTTAATCGGGGAAGACAGTCAGACATAAATTATTTACGAATAGTGGGAACAGGAGGATATAGTCCATTTTTTATTATGGTATTTGCTTAAGTGCTTACTATGTGCCAGACAGTGACTAAACACTGGGCCAGATACAAGTTAGGTCGAACACAGTGCCTGTCCCACTTGGGGCTCACAGTCTTCATCCCCATTTTACAGATGAGGTAACTGAAGACCAGTGAAGTGCCTTGCCCAAGGTCACACAGCAGACCAGTGCTGGAGCTGGGATTAGAACCCAGGTCCTTCTGACTCCCAGGCCCATGTTCCATCCACTAGGCCACGCTTCTTTTCATTGTATCTGAGTGCCTACAGTTGTCCAAGATCTCTACTAAGCACTTGGGCGAGTACAACAGCGTGAGTAGAAATAATCCTTGTCCTCAAACAGTTGACAATCTAGTGGGGGAAACAGTCACTAAAATAATTTACAGATAAGAGGAAGAAGTTGATATGTCTTGGCATTAGTGCTATGGTACAAACAGAAGTGCTTTGGGTGGTTATGAGTCTACATGGACATGTTCGTGGCAGAAGTGCTCAGGTTTTGGTTGGGGAAACTATAACATGGTGGGGAATAGGGAAGAAACGAGTCGAGGAAGGCTTCCTGGAGGAAATGTTATTTCAGAAGGGTTTTGAAGATGGCAAGAGTTGGAGTCAGTCAGATTTAAAGGGAGAGACAGTTCCAGGCCAGAGGAATGATGTTAGCAGAAGATCAGAGGCAGGATGGAAGTAGAAGCAGCGTGGCCTAGTGAAGAAAGAGCATGGGTCTGAGAATCAGAGGACCTTGGGGTCTAAGCCCGGCTCCGCCACTTGTCTGATGAATGGCCTTGAGAAAATTAGGTGGAGGAGAAGATTTGAGAGGAAAGTTGAGTCCAGTTTTGGAAACATTGTGTTTAAGGTGTTTATGAGACATCCATGTGACCGTGTCCTGGAGGCAGGAGGACATCTAAGATTGCAGAGGAAGTAGGAAGTCAGGGCTAGGCTGGTAGATTTGGGAGTCAACCGTGTAGAGGTGATGTGACAGATAGTGACTGTTTTTTAATTTATATATATATATATATAAATAATATATATATATATATACTCGAAATATGCACACAGGTCTATACTTTTTACCTATGTATATATTCGTCTAGAGAAGCAGCATGGCCTAGAGGAAAGAATCCAGGCCTGGAAGTCATAGGACCTGGATAATCCCCACTCTACCACTTGTCTGCTGTGATTTGACCTTGGGCAAATCACTTAAATTTCTCTATGCCTCAGTTTCCACAACTGTGAAATGGGTATTAAATCCTACTTCCTCCTCCTTAGACTGTGAGCCCCGAAAGGGGCAGGGACTGTGTTCAACACGATTAACTTATACCTACCCCAGTGTTTAGTACAGGGCCTGGCACATTGTAAGTGGTTAACAAATACAGTAATAGCGTGTATACACTGACATGTTCTTGCAAAGCACCATGTTAAGGAAAACTCACGTTGTAGTATTTCCTGTGTCTGATGCTTCCCTTAACGTGCAGAGACTGTTTCTTCTGTCACCCCAGTGCGTTATATTAGTCTTCCACTATCAGACAAATGTTTCCTAATTCCCTAGCAGCTTTCTAGCCAAAATTTACAGTGAAAACCTGCATTAGGGCAAAACTGAATGTGCAGTTATAAATACATGCATACATAGGCTAGTATGGAGGATGGGAGCTCAGGTGGCCATGAAAGCTCTCAATAAATACGCTTGATTGATGGATTGAAAGGTTAATAATGTTGGTATTTGTTAAGCGCTTACTATGTGCCGAGCACTGTTCTAAGCGCTGGGGTAGACATAGGGGAATCAGGTTGTCCCACGTGGGGCTCACAGTCTTAATCCCCATTTTACAGATGAGGGATCTGAGGCACAGAGAAGTTAAGTGACTTGCCCACAGTCACACAGCCGACGAGTGGCAGAGCTGGGATTCGAACTCATGAGCCCTGACTCCAAAGCCCATGCTCTTTCCACTGAGCCACACTGCTTCTCACTGAGCCACGCTGCTTCTCAAGGTTCTGGGAGCCCTTCTCCATCCTAGCCCAGATTTGTATTTCTGCTCCTTCTGGGCTTCACTTTTCTCCGGGCATCACCCCTAAGTAGGGTGGGGAGACAGCGATAAATCAATCATTCAGTGGTATGTATTGAGTGCTCACTGTGCAGAGCACCGTACTGAATGCTTGGGAGAGTACAGTACAAGAGAGTCGGTTTGTACATCCCCTGCCCACCACAAGCTTACAGTCTAGGAAGAGAGACAGACATTAATATAAATGAATAAATTGCAAGACATTGACAAGGACAGAACTTCCTAGGACTCGGAGAAGAGGGAGGATGAGAGAACTGGTTGGGGAGGCTGGGCTGGCTCAGTTTCCTCTACTGCAAGAAACATCGTGTTGAAGAAGGTCCTTTTCTTGAAAGGGGGCTAGCTACTCATTTAGGTAACTGCCATTGCCTTAGATT
The DNA here is from genome assembly GCF_004115215.2 of Ornithorhynchus anatinus. Taxonomy (NCBI): domain Eukaryota; kingdom Metazoa; phylum Chordata; class Mammalia; order Monotremata; family Ornithorhynchidae; genus Ornithorhynchus; species Ornithorhynchus anatinus. The sequence continues at coordinate 9,934,628 of NC_041732.1, read as the reverse complement.
TTATATCATTTAAGAAGCAGGCAGAAGCATGATCTAGTGGATAGAGCACGGGCCTGGTCGTCAGAAGGACCTGGATTCTAATCCCGGCTCCAGCACTTGTCTGCTGTGGGACCCTGGGCAAGTCACCTCACTTCTCTGTGCCTCAGTGACCTCATCTGTACAATGGGGATTAAGACTGTGAGCCCCACATGGAACAGGGACTGTCATTCATTCAATTGTATTTATTGAGCGCTTACTGTGTGCAGAGCACTGTACTAACTGCTTGGAAAGTACAATTTGACAATAGACAGTCCCTACCCAACAACGGGCTCCAGTCTGATTCTCTTTGCCTCAGTCACCTTATCTATAAAATGGGGATTAAGACTGTGAGCTCAATGTGGAGCAGGAACTATATCCAGCCTGATTAGCTTTTACCTACCCCAGTGCTTAGAACAGCGCTTGATACATAGTAAGCGCTTAACAAACACCGTCATTATTACTTAGGAGTCTGTATAGTGAGAGCGTTTGGGAGGGCCCTGGAGGACCTATTATTGTTATATTGTACTCTCCCAAGTGCCTAGTACAGTGCTTTTCACACTGTAAGCTCTCAATAAATATGATCGAATGAATGAGTGAATGAAAGGACAGACTTAAATTAGAGGTGGAATCCTCCCCTGGCCTCGCCTTCCTTTCTGGTCAGGGTTAGGCGGCGCACGCAGTGTGAAGAAAACTTGCTTGTCCTTGTAGCTTGTTTGGCCATCCGGGAACCTGCTCATGCATGGAATTCTTTTGCCGAGATGTAGCCCGTGCCTGGAGCCGCTGCCCTCCCTTGACTGGAGGCAGGGCGGGCGCTGGGATGGGTGGATCGGCCGGTCTGGGAGTCCCTGCTGGTTTCTAATCCCGGCTCCACCACTTGTCCGCTGTGGGACCTTGGGCAAGTCATTTCACTTCTCTGGGCCTCAGTTTCCTCATCTATAAAATGAGAATTGCAATGAGCCCCACGTGGGACGGGGACTGTGTCTAACCCGATTTGCTTATATCCACCCCAGTGCTTAATATAGTGCCTGGCACATAACAAATACTGCCATTTTTATTATTACTTCTCTTCACTGTCTGGGAGCAGGCCTGGAAAAGCCAGTCGAAGGCCTTACCGGTGCCTTTTTAGCCTCTAGACTGTAGCTCATTTGGGGCGGGAAACTGCCTACCAACTCTGTCTTGTTGTTAGTTTATACCCTCCCAAGCGCTTAGTTCAGTGCTCTGCACGCAGTAAGGGCTCAATAAATACCACTGATTGATTGATAGCTGACTGGGACTTGGTTTTCTTTCACGACCAAAGTTTTGGGGTCCCCAAAGGAGCTGTAGAGGTTTGGCGCAGAGGGCTGAAAACCCAGCTCCTTGCTTCTGAGCTCCCCTGACTTAGTCTAATAGTAATAGTCATAGTGGTATTTTTTAGGCCCTTACTCTGTTTCAAGCTCTGCGCTAAGTGCTGGGCTTGAAACAGTGCAGTCAGATCAGACAGTTTCTCCCTTGTACCCAGGGATCAAATTGTATCCTTTCCAGGGAATTATTTAGAACACTCATGGAATAAAGGGGAAAGAATCGTCTGCTGGCAAATGGAAATCTCAGATTGCATGTATTGATGACACAAAACTAAGGAAGACAGGGTAACTCAGGCATTTTGGTAGTGGTGGTGTTTAATAAGTGTGGTACTGAAGGTTGTAATGTCCCTTTAGATACTGCAAACCAGTCCATTAGAAGATGATTTCCTTCAAACTGATTTCTATGGAGGGGATTAATAGTAGTCTGTGAATTGACTCTAGTAGTGTACTCTCCCAAGCACTTCGTGCAGTGCTTTGCACATAGTAAGTACTCAATAAGTACCATTAATTGGCTAAGTGGAGAATGAGGAGCAGTAGTAACTGTACTAAGTGCTTACTGTGCACAGAACTCAATGGCCCTGGACATCAGGAAAGTGGTTATTTAAAAGCAGGTCCACTTAGCATTCTGAAACTTTTGTTTCCACTGCCATTGAGTCTGGGGTGTTTTTGTACAGATGCCATCTCAGATACTTGGGATGACTGAATACCTAATGTCCCAAAAGACCTACTTCCCGATGCAGTCCATCAACAGTATTGAGGCTTATTGTGTATAGGGCACTATGATAAGCAGTTGGGAAAGTGCAGTGCAATGGATTTGGTAGACGGGATTGCCACCCTCAAGTATTTTACAGTCTTGTAATCCCGGTGGCCATGTAAAAACCCACTTTTTTCCCCTTCATTTTCTGGATTTTGATCCCCGCTGCATGTCAGCAGAGACCCACTCTTGTATTTCTGGAAGGCATGTGTAGCTAGAGGAGAGCTATCTCCAACTTTCTTCCCAGCAGATTTCCTCAACAAGGCAGCGAAACAAGCTCTGTGTGGGGGAGCCTATCGGGCCAGCCAAAATGAATCCATTTTGACTCCGCATGTGCTTTTCTAATCATCCTTTCAAAATAAAAGAACTGTTTGTATAGCACTCATTTTATTATTGTAGCGTTCCTCAGTCAGGATATGTTTTTGATCTTAAGGACCATTTTTAGAATAAGCTGTAGGAGTCTGACTTCTTGCCTCTTGGTCATTAGATAGATGATTGCTTGCTGACATCATGACCTGTAATATATGAATCGACCCTGCCTCCCCCAGACAAACATTTATACTGGAATGTCGCCGCATTCTTATGAAACTTAAAAACTTTCCTGGAGCTTGTGCTCTAAGAGGAAATGGGAGTCGCCGTAAGGCTATTGTGACCACAATGTGAGTGCGGTGAATTCGTCAGAAGAAAAACATGAAGTTTGGGGGTTTCTTTATTGCCTTTGAGATAAACTGAAAGAATTGAATTCTTGTTCAGAATTCGATTCTTACCACCCAGATGGAAGGAGATTAAGGAATGTCCCTGAATTTACAGAAACCTCTTCAAAAAATGTAATATTACCTGTACCCTAGCTGATTAAATATCACATTTTTAATGATGTATTTAAATTATATACTATGCTTTATATTAATGTTGGTCTCCCCCATTCACTGTAATTCCGTTGGATGGTATTCTCCCAAGCACTTAGTACAGGGCTCTGTGCATAATATTCTTGCCAAATCCGATGGCTCCTACTCCATTCTAATCCTCCTTGACCTCTCTGCTGCCTTTGACACTGTCGACCATCCCCTCCTCCTCCATACCTTATCTCACCTTGGCTTCACGGACTCCGTCCTCTCCCGGTTCTCCTCTTACCTCTCTGGCCGGTCCTTCTCGGTCTCCTTCGCTGGCGCCTCCACCCCCTCCCATCCTTTAACTGTTGGAGTTCCTCAAGGGTCAGTTCTTGGCCCTCTTCTGTTCTCCATTTACGCTCACTCCCTCGGTGAACTCATTCGCTCTCACGGCTTCGACTACCATCTCTACGCGGATGACACGCAGATCTACATCTCCGCCCCTGTCCTCTCCCCCTCCCTTCGGGCTCGCATCTCCTCCCGCCTCCGGGACGTCTCCACCTGGATGTCGGCCCGCCACCTAAAACTCGACATGAGCGAGACTGAGCTCCTCATCTTCCCTCCCGAACCCGGTCCTCTCCCAGACTTCCCTATCACCGTGGATGGCACGACCGTCCTTCCCGTCTCTCGGGCCCGCGATCTCGGTGTCATCCTCGACTCGTCTCTCTCGTTCACCCCACGCGTCCTATCCGTTACCGAGACCTGCCGGTTTCACCTCTACAATATCGCCAAGATCCGCCCTCTCCTCTCCACCCAGACGGCTACCTTACCGTTACGGGCTCTCTTTATATCCCGGCTAGACTACTGTGTCGGCCTTCTCTCTGACCTCCCTTCCTCCTCTCTCGCCCCACTCCGGTCTATTCTTCACTCCACTGCCCGGCTCATCTTCCCGCAGAAACGATCTGGGCCTGTCACTCCCCTTCTTAAACAACTCCAGTGGTTGCCTATCGACCTCCGCTCCAAACAAAAACTCCTCACTCTAGGCTTCGAGGCTCTCCGTCACCTTGCCCCTTCCTACCTCTCCTCCCTTCTCTCTTTCTACCGCCCACCCCGCACGCTCCGCTCCTCTGCCGCCCACCTCCTCGCCGTCCCCCGGTCTCGCCCGTCCCGCCGTCGACCCCCGGGCCACGTCCTCCCACGGGCCCGGAACGCCCTCCCTCCTCACCTCCGCCAAACTGATTCTCTTCCCCTCTTCAAAACCCTACTTAAAACTCACCTCCTCCAAGAGGCCTTCCCAGACCGAGCTCCTCTTCTCCCTCTACTCCCTCTACCACCCCCCCTTCACCTCTCCGCAGCTTAACCCTCTTTTTCCCCTTTTCCCTCTGCTCCTCCCCCTCTCCCTTCCCCTCCCCTCAGCACTGTCCTCGTCGGCTCGACTGTATATATTTTCATTACCCTATTTATTTTGTTAACGAAATGTACATCGCCTCGATTCTTTTCAGTCGCCATTGTTTTTACGAGACGTTCTTCCCCTCGACTCTATCGCCATCGTTCTCGTCTGTCCGTCTCCCCCGATCAGACCGTAAGCCCGTCAAACGGCAGGGACCGTCTCCATCTGTTGCCGACTTGTTCATTCCAAGCGCTTAGTACAGTGCTCTGCACATAGTAAGCGCTCAATAAATACTATTGAATGAATGAATGAATAATAAGCTCTCAATAAATAGCGTTGATCGGTATTGGGTATTTAATTCTGTTTATGTTAGGTATTTCATCCTGTCGATTTTGCCTTTTCCCCACCTGCTGTAGAGGATCAGGCTCGAACAGACAAAGCACTTGATGGCCATAATTTCAAACTAGTATCCTAAAATTGAATTTCAATTGTAAATGTTCACAAAAGACGACCAACCCATTCCATATCATTAACCATTATGTTGCCTAGTTCATGTTTTGAGAGAGACTATAGCTCCTATTTAGTATGTTGGGAGACAGAGTGGCAGCATCAGGAAACTGACACCTGGTCTGGACTTGTATGGGAGAAAATCAGAAAGTGAAGGCACGTGTTTCTTCTAAATTTAAAGCTGGACACATTTTTGTTAAAATAGAAGCCCGGACTCCGTTGGAAGGAGGGCCCATCATTCATGTCTCCTGTCACTAGGTCAGTCACATTTTAGGATCAAACCTGGAAAAATAAAATCCATGTCTAGCCACGTGTGCAGTCATCCCGCTTCTTAATGTCACCCCGAATCAGGTTGCTCTGATGTATCACGCATGTTCCCCTGAGGGTCAAGTCAGCCAGAGTGGGCCCAAAACTTGACAAGTCTCCCCTGAACCCCTCCCCCCGCCCCCCGAGATAAATTTCAACAGAGATACTCCCAAGGGGAGCATGCAGAGCACATATTATTAGCAGCGTCTTTCTCACACTCAGCTGTCAAGGGCTCCGGAAACCAAAAATAGACCGGGACCTTGAAGATAAGGGTCCGAACTGTCTGTTGACCCGATTCGGATCTGTCCTAACCACCCCACCGAGCCAGATAGGAGGGACGAGGGAGAAGGAGGGGCAGGGGAAGAAGGACAGAAACAGGGAGGAAGGAAGGGAAGGAAAGAGACATGGTGGAAGGGAGGGAAAGAGACAGGGAGGAGTGGGGAGAGAGACATTCATTCAAACGTATTTATTGAGCGCTTACTGTCTGCAGACCACTGTACTAAGCACTTGGGAAGTTCAGTTCAGCAACAAAAAGTGAATCCCTGCCCAACCACGGGCTCACAGTCTAGAAGGTGGGAGGGGGGGAGACAGACATCAAAAGAAGCAAACAGGCATCAGTAGCATCAGTATAGATAAATAGAATTATAGATATATACACATCAGAACAAGTAAACAGGTATTAGACAGGGAGGAAGGGAGGGAGAGAGGGAGCAAGGGAGGGAGACAGCGAGGGAGCAAGAGAAGGAGAGAGACAGGGAGCAAAGGAGGGAGAGAGAGCAAGGGAGGGAGGGAGGGAGCAAGGGAAGGAGAAATGGAGCAAGGGAGAGAGACAGGGAGGAAGGGAGGGAGAGAGGGAGTAAGTGAGAGAGGGAGCGAGAGAAGGAGAGAGAAAGGGAACAAGGGAGGGGGAGAGAGAGAGAGAGAGAGAGAGAGAACAGGCAGACGTATAGGTTTGCTAGCCAAACTGGTGTCCAGAATGAAGAGGAGGAGCCAGGAGCCGGCAGCCCTCCTGGCTACCTGGTTTGGGGCCAGAGGGAGCGAGGCGGGGAGGAGGGGCCGCCAGGGTCCCCGCCCCCCGGGCCCGTGGGCGAGGGCCAGACAACTCTACAGGGCCGGGAGAAATGCTGGGGTCGGGGTCGGGGCCGGGCCGAGCCCAGCGCCACGGGCCCCAGGGTCGCTCGGGCCCGGACGACCCCTAAGGCGCCGGTCGGAGCGGGAGCCCCGGGAAGGAGGGGAGGGGGCTCTCCGACATGAGCTGCTGGCTTTCCTGCACCGCCCACCAAGCAGTAGGTAGCTCGCGTTGGGGGGTGGGGGGCGAGGGGCAAACGGGGGCGTCCACTCCACTGGACCCCCGGGCACCCCCTCCCTCCCAACCACCCCTCTACGCTCCAGCAACCGGCCTGCTGGGGGGGGGGGGTCCGTTCAGTCCTATTTATTGAGCGGTTAGGGGGTGCACGGCACTCTACTAAGCGCTTGATGCCTCCGATCTAGCGGCCTCTCCCAAGCGCTTAGCACAGCGCTCTGCCCCCGAAGGACCGGCTTCCTATCGGGTCCTCGCCGGGTGGGAGGAGAGTTAGCCGCTTGGGTTGTGTTTTGGGGCGGTTTTTTTTTGCGGGGCGGGGGGGTCCCATTTAGCAGCTTTCTGGGTTTACGAAATGCTCCGTCTTATTTGGAAAGTCGACTGAAAAAAATGAGATAGAACACATGGATGTAGTCGAAAAATCATTTCCTAGCTCAGGGCCGGATGGGCAGACAGCAGATCCTGGAACAGAAGTTGAACTTGCTGGGTGTTGGTTTCTTGCTGTGGTTTTTTCTTAAAAAGGGATTTGGGGGTTTTCAACCTTCTGGGGTTCGGGAAGGTTCCCCCGTCCCTCTTTAACCCGGGGCGGTTTGGTGACTGTTGCCAAGAATAAAGCAATCGTCACCAATGGGTACTTTAGTACCCATTTATAAGCAAAGCAGTACTTAAATCCTGCCTTAAAGCCTTTGATATCCCAATGGAGAGTTGTTATTGTGATAAACCTATATCGTTTACCTTTTGTAAGTTCAAGTTAAAAAACTCGGTTATACTGTGCGAGCTGAGCCTTTAAAGGTTTTGTGTTGCGCCCACAGCAAAACATTTGGTTCTCTTCTTTCAAGGCAAATCGCATCTGAAGTTGGCTCTTTGAAGATAAGATCTCAGCCAGAAAAAATGTTGCAAAACTTAAAGGCAGGGAAAAAAAAATGAGGATGGTAGTACTTTTTGTTGCTTCTCTTTAGAGAGCGTGGAAAGCTGTATTGTGTTTTAGAATAATAGTCTGATGCGTTTGGTAGTAAGATAGTGTATGTATTAAATATTTTAAAAGGACAAGCCCAGGTGGTTCGGCCCTCACCTGTATTCTCCTAACATCTGCACTTCCCCACAACACTTATGTACATATCTTTAAATTATATAATTTACTTATTTATTCATGGTACTACCTGTCTCCCCTTCTTTATATCAGGCAAGGTGTCTGCTGATTCTGTTGTAGTGTGCTCTCTCAGTGCTCTGCGTAGTGAGGGCTCAATAGATACAACTGATTGATCTACGGGCAATTCAAGTTCCAGCTGGGGGTGGGAGGAGAGGTTAAAGGTTTAAATAGCCATCTGGGGGTGCTTTCTTCTATCACAAACAGCACCTCCCTCTTAAAGTTTCTTTCAAGAAAATCAAAGAGAATTCACCTTCTGTGTCTTCTTTTTTTCTACCTGGCCTGTTTGTCTCTTATCCATATTACATTTGCACAGGGGATTGCTATTTTCACCAGTTTGAGTAGAGAAAATGAAATAAAATCACCTATATGAATGACAGATACTCGAACGGTGCTAATTTGAATCGACATTCTTTTAGAGATTAGACGGAATTTAATAGCACATTCCATTTCATGCACCTGATCAAAATTTTGGAATTAATTTTCTTATATCCCTGAATCCGGTTCTCCAGTTCAGCGAGTATTATAGATTCTCAGCCTTCAGATGAACTTCAGTCCTATGCAAACAATGGTTTTGTGCAATTCTCGTTGAATGTGTTGTTTGAAAATTGTAGAAGAGAGGCTCCTCTCCCGGTTAAACCGATAAGAGATCTTTGCTACAGGGTAACTTGTTTCACTGGAATTTGATTGTCGTTTAGTTTCCTTAGTCAAGCTCTCTGTCTCCCTGTAGGAAACTAAAGCTCACTGAATAAGTACATTTATTTATTTCTATTAATGTTCATCTCCCCTTCTAGACTGTAAGTTAGATCGAGGGAACATGTCTATCAACTCTGTTATATTGTACTTTCCCAAGCAGTTAGTCCAGTGCTCTGCACAGAGTAAGTACTCAGTAAATACCATTGATAGAACAGGGAAAAGGTGCACGCCAGATCCTGTTTGTGTCCTTTCTAATTCAAATAAATGATGCCGCATTCCTCGCTCAGATTGCCATGCTCACTATGTATGTGTGCTTTTTTTTTTTTTATAGCACGCGTCAGAGTGGAATAAGTATGATGACCGATTGATGAAAGCAGCCGAGCGAGGAGAGGTGGAGAAAGTTTCATCGATCCTCGCTAAAAAGGGAGTCAATCCTAGTAAACTGGATGTGGAAGGCAGATCTGCGTAAGTCACTGTAAAGATGCAAGTCCCACTGGGGTGGATGGGGCTGAACCTATGACCGAGAGTTCCTTGGTGCGAACTTGGTGTCTTTCCCAAAGTCAGAAGTCTGATTTCGGTTTCATGATGGAAACCGCCGAGATAACGTCATGGACTCGAAAGATCTTATCTCAGTGGAAATCGTCGCCCCGATCCATCATTAAGCTATTAAAAAACCCTGTCCAGAAAGCCTTTCCAGACTAATGGAGTAGGTGGAGAATCAGATTCTCATTAGCTTCTAACTGGAGTTTACTCAAAAAATGGAAAAATCAGCAAGATGCAAGCCTGATGCTGGATTCAGTCCTCCCCTATTTTGAAACCCATTTCCATTGATCGCTCAACTCCCTCTTCATATCTGACAGACAGTCATGCCTCCCCTCCCCCCGCCCTCGAAGCCCTACTAAAATCACATCTCCTAAACCTCTTCTTAATTTACATCTCCTCCAAGAGAATTTCCCTTAAGCCATCATTTTCCTTGTTCACCCTTCTATCTGTGTCAACTATACATTTGGATCTGTACTCCTTAGGCACTTAATATTCACCCCACCCCTAGAGCACTTATGCACATAACCTTATACTCTCCAATTTCTCCTATCTGTAATTTATTTTAATGCCTGTCTCCTTCTCTAGACTTTAAGCTCCCTGTAGGCAGGAATCGTGACTACCAACTCTACTCTGTCATTTTCTTCCAGGCACTTTGTACAGCGCTCTGCCCACTCGCAAGCACTCGTTAAATACCATTGATTGTTCGTTAGGGTTATTTAGGGAAGAGATGTTGTAAGCAAACACAAATCATTGTTTTGTCACTTATGACAACTTTATCCCCACAAACTTTTGGAAAATAGGTGCACTATTTTCTGTGGAATATGAGTTGTGTGCTATCAAGCACTAGTACAGTGCTCTGCACAAAGTAAGTGCTCAATAAAAGCAATGGAATGAGTGAATGAATTCCACATTAATTTGGAAACTGGAGAGGTGACAGCCTGCTCATAATTCCTTCTCGCTCTTTTGAAAGAGAAAATGTTGCATTGTCATCAATCAGTCAACAAGATGTACCGAGTGCTTATTGATTGCAGAACCCTGTACCAAGCACTTGGAAGAGTTCACTAGACACGTAAAGATTAAGAGAAGCAGCATGGCCTTGTGGTTAGAGTAGGGGCCTGGGATTCAGAAGGACCTGGATTCTAATCCCAGTTCCACCCCTTCTCTGCTCTGTGACCTTGGGCAAGTCACTTCACTTCATTTCTCAGTCACCTCTTCCGTAAAATGGGGATTAAGACTGTGAACCCTGTGTGGGACAAGGACTCTGCCCAACCTGATTAGCTTGTATCTATCCCAGTGCTTAGTGCGGTGCCTGGCACATAGTAAGGGCTTAACAGATACTGTTAAATAAAATAAAAATTCCCAGCATTTTTTTAAAGGTCTTTGTTAAGCGCTCGCTTCGTGCCAGGCACTGAACTACTGTGGATAAGGCTAATCAGGTTGGACACAGTCCATGTCCCTCTTGGGACTCACAGTCTTAATCTCCATTTTACAGATGAGGTAACTGAGGCTCAGAGAAGTTAAGAAGTGACATGCCCAAGGTCACACAACAGGCAAGTAGCAGAGCCGGGATGAGAACCCATTTCCTCTGACTCCTCAGCCCGTCCTCTTTCCACATGGCCACACTGCTTCTCAATCCACTAGCATTTCACCTCGGTTCTGGGCTTTTAAATGACCTCCTGCTTGGAGTGGGCTCAGAGTGGCCTCTGGGAGCTTGTTCTCAACTGCAGCTGTGAGCCCAGGGGGTCCTGGATCCTGGTGACTTTTGGATGTGAAAAATTGTTCTCAACCTACTTAGGAGGTCTTCAATCTGGGGACCTACCTCTCTCCCTGTAGCCTGAATTTGTCCCCCTACGCCCCCCAGATAATGCCTAAGGCTAGTGGAGCAACCCCAAGGTCACTCCAGATCCCCGGTGGCCCAGGGCTTGGGGTTCTGGCATTGGCATGCTTGAACAATGCTCCCCCTGGAACCAGGCACTGCTAGGGACCCCGAGAAAGTGCCAACTTGGCAGCCCTTCTTAAAAAAGCTTAGTTTCAAAACCAAGAATTTGGCATGGTGCAAGGGCAAAACTCCCTTAGGAGGGTCAGGAGGTACTTGGCTGGGACTCCTCTAGGGGAAAATCAGATTTATTCAAACCTGAAGTCAAAACTCAAAGAACAATGCCCTCCAAAGACTTTGGAAAAATGGAATCTGAAAACAAACCATTGTTTCCTTCAGTTATAGGTTTGGGATCCTAATTCTAGGTATTTAGTTAGGGGGATGTTCCCTAACATGAGATGGAAACGCAGTTGGGTTAGGTAGGTTTTTTTCACTGAGCTCCACAATCACTTCTGTAATGGTGATATTTATTCGGTTTTCCTTTTGGATGCCATCATTTAATATGGCCTTTTGCATTCCAGATAAAAGGTCTCGAGCTGTGTTCCAAGCCCAGTGTGCTAGGAGACTACAAAGCAGGGAACTGGACAGGAGGAAGGTCATCAATTGTTGTGTAGTTTTTCCCCCCCTCTCATTTTTCCTGCGTTTCAGGCTGTAGAACAATAGAACTCGTAATGGAAAAGGTGACACAATCTAAGCGGTTGATGTACTACCTATGGCTAGTCTATATGTGGACACTTGCAGTCCTGTTTGCTCAACTCGACGAAGTTGTGAAGTGATAACGATGTGGCGTGGAGAGAAGTGTATTAAAACTGAGAGGAACTGTGTTTATGATTCGAATGTGTAGAGGAAACCCTACTCTGATTTCATCGTTTCCATAGCACTGCTGCTTTGGTCGAAGATTACATGGGAGTAATTCCTTGTCAAAATTGTTTGCCCTTTTCGTGGATCAGTTCTGAAACACGGTCAGAAACTTATTCGTGAGAAGCTGCATGGCCTAGGGGAAAGAGCACAGGCCTGGGAGTCAGGAGCCCTGGGTTCTAATACCAGTTCGGCCACTTGGCTGCTGTGTGAACATGGGCGAGTCACTCCACTTCTCTTTGCCTTGGTTTCCTCATCTGTATAATGAGGATTAAATACCTGCTCGATCTCTGCCGTAGATTGTGATCCTCTCTTGAGACAGGGACTGTGTCCAATCTGATTATCTTGTACCTACCCCAGCACTTAATGCATCGATTGGCACATAGTATGCACTTAACAAATGTAACTTTTTCTTATTTCTGATTAGTCCGAATGGTTACAATAGTCAATTGTCGACATCACATTGAGACACATTTTCCAGTAGTCCTTGAAAGTCCTGGGGTATAATAATAATTGCTATATTTGTTAAGCACCAGCAGTGGGCCAAACACCGTACTGAATGCTGGGATAGATTCAAGAAGATAGGTCAAGAGCACAGTCTAGTGTGATAAATATTTATGGGCACAGAAGGGAGTGGGAAGAGGAAGGGAGGTGACAGTTTCTAAGGGGAGCTCTTCCCTCTCAATGCACCCCCCGCAAAAAAAAATCAGATTTTCTATTGCTAATATCAGGTATAGACGGTTGTAGAATGTGAGGGTAATGTTTTTGCCATACCCCACATTAAGGAAAATTCAAGTATGATTACATATGCCATCTTTGCTGCAGCACACATGAGCACAACTGTTTTTCTGAAACGGTGTTGTGTGTCAAAAGACACTAGTAGAATGTCTCCATTTAGTAGTGTCCGAGGGCTTACTTTGTGCAGAGCATTGTACTGAGCAATTGGGAAAGTATGGTACAATAGAATTGGTGGACATGATCCCTATCCACAAGGAGCCTAGAGTCTATAGGAGTTTAACATCGTATTCCCTCTAAAGCGCGTAGTGAAAACCTGCAATGTAGTTTGTAGGGCACAAATTAGTACTAGGCTTTCGGGGTAGAGGCAAGTTAATTAGATTGGTCACAGTCCCTGTCCCCTCTGGCTCCCACTGTAAGTAGAAGGGAGAACATGCATTTAATCCCCATTTTCCATTTGAGGAAACTGAGCCCAGAGAAGTCAAGTGACTTGCCCAAGGTCGCACAACAAGCTATTGGCAAAGCCCAGGATTAGCACTCAAGTCCTCTGACTCCCTGTGCTGTTTTCACTAGGGCATGGTGCTTCTCTACACTTACCAAAACTACCTAAGCAGCATTTAACACAGTGTGTAGGGCACAGAGGAGTGAGTTTCCTTCTATGACCATGTCAGGCTGGATGTGAGCTTGCCTATGGGGCAGCAACAAAGTTGGCACGTCTGGGAAACATGGGGAAATAGATCCACCCTTGGTGATTTGCCAGCTCTCAGCACAGGAGGTACCGATCCATCGCTGTGCTCTTGGCACACAACATTCCGATGTTCGAGAGGTGGCATCTTTCCTCCACCCCTTTCTCCCACCCCCACGCCTGCCTCGTTCTTGTTCTTTAATTAAATCATTCTATAGTCGGGTCAAGTTTAGGGCACGTTCAAAGCGTTTTTCTGACTCGGTTGCCATTACGTGAATGCGATCTTGTTTCAAAACCAGCGTGAGTTTGTAGTGCCAGTTTAGTGTGGAGCAGAGAAGTTAGGTTGGGTCTGAAAAAAAAAATCTCTTACTGAAAGACAAGGAGGAATATTTAAGGAAATGGCAAGGGTGTGGGTCAGCATTCTCGCTCATCAATTAATTGTGTTTATCGAGTGCTTGCTGAGGGGAGAGTACTGTACTAAGCAAGCGGGAGAGTACCTGACGGTGGTTGGTAGTCACGTTCCCTGCCCGCAGGGAACTTATAGTCTTCAGTCTATAGTGTTCACCAATTAGCCCTAGTTCACGAAGAAGAGAGCTTCATCGGGTCCCATCCAGCGTACAGTCCAGCGTACAGCGTACACTCGACAGGGGTTCAGAAAATAGTAGTACTACTCCTATCAGTCAATCGTATTTATTGAGCACGTACTCTGTGCAGAGCACTGTACTAAGTGCTTGGAAGAGCACAATACAATAGAATTAGCAGACATGTTCCCTGCCCACAGCGGGCTTACATTCTAAGAGGGAATGTGTCTGTTATATTGGTGTATTGTACTCTCCCAAGCACTTAGTATAGTGCTCTGCACAGTGTAAGCTCTCAGTAAATACGGTCGACTGACATTACTGTTACTCAGCTGTAGCGTGGACCACTTGGTTTGAAGTCTTTCCTGTCATGATCATAGTTGATGGATTATCGTAATAATGATGTGCACCGTGCCCCTCTCACTCTCGCCCCTTCCATTCATACCTCCAAACAGTCATTTATTGAGTGCTTATTGTGAGAGTACAGTATAACAGAGATGGTGGACATCTTCCCTGCCCACAATGAACTTGCAGTCTGGGGGGGAGACAGGCATTAATATAAATAAATTACAGGTATGTACAGCTGTGGGGCTGAAGGAGGGATGAATGAAGGGTTCAAAGGCAACAGAGAAGGGAGTGGGAGAAGAGTAAAGGAGGGCTCAGAAGGGGAAGACCTCTTGGAGAAGATGTACTTTTAGTAAGGCTTTGAAGGTAGGGAGAGTGATCGTCTGTTAGATATGAAGAGAGAGGTCATTCCAGGCCAGAGGCAGGACGTGGGCGAGGGGTCGGCGGTGAGATAGATGAGCTCGAAGCACAGTGAGTAAGTAGGTTGGCATTAGTGGAGTGATGTGTGTGGGCTGGGTTGTAGTCGGAGAGTGGTGAGGAAAGGTAGGAGGGGGCAAGGTGATGGAGTGCTTTAAAGCCTACGGTATGGAGTTTTGGTTTGATGCAGAGGTGGATGGGCAACCCCTGGAGGTTCTTGAGGAGTGGGGTAATGTGGACGGAGCGTTTTTGTAGAAAAATGATCCGGGCAGCAGAGTGAAGTATGAACTGGAGTGGGGAGAGACAGGAGGCAGGGAGGTCAGCAAGAAAGCTGATGCAGTAATCAAGGCAGGATAGGATAAATGCTGGGATTAACGTGGTAGTAATATGAATGGAGAGGAAAGGGTGGATTTTAGCGAGGTTGTGAAGGTTGAATTGACAGGATTTAGTGACAGATTGAATGTGTGGGTTGAAAGAGCGAGATGAGTCAAAGATAATGCCAAGTTTATGAGCATGTGAGACAGGAAGGATTTGAGGTGTCGTCTACAGTGATGGGCAAGTCAGAGGGAGTGCAGGGTTGGGGTGGGATGATAAATTCTGTTTTGGACCTGTTAATTTTGAATTGGGACCTTCGAGTAGAAATGTTCTGAAGGCAGGAGGAAATGTGAGACTGCAGAGAAGGAGAGAGATAGAGGCTGGTGATAGAGATCTGGGAATCACCTGCATAGACAGCGTAGCTGAAACCATGGGAGTGAATGAGTTCTCCAAGGGAGTGGGTGTAGATGGAGAATAGAAGGGGACCCAGAACTGAAGCTTTAGTGACTCCCACAGTAGCGGGTGGGAAGCAGAGGAGGAGCCTGTGAAGGGGACTGAGAATGAGCAGCCAAAGAAAGATAGGAGAACCAGGAGAAGACAGTGTCAGTGAAGCTGAGGTTGGATAATGTTTCCAGGAGAAGGTGGTGGTCCACAGCTTGAAGGCAGCTGAGAGGTCGAGGAGAATTAGGTTGAGGGTAGAGGCCGTTGGATTCAGCAAGAAGGAGATCATTATTGACCTTTGTGAAGGGGTTTTCCATGGAGTGAAGGGGGAAGAAGCCAGATTGGAGAGGATCAAGGAGAGAATCAGAGGAGAGGAATTTGAGATAGCTAGTGTAGACAACTCGCTCAAGGAGTTTGGAGAGGAATGGTAGGAGGGAGATGAAGGGAGCCTTGAGGTCAAGGGTGCTCCCGTGGGGGCACGGGATATGAGTGGGTTTTTTTTTGTTTTTTTACCAGTGGACTGTTTTTATGGCTGAATTGACAGCAGCACTGGGGAGATGCCGTGCCCTTGCCACACTTGCCTTAGTAGCTGCTGTGGCCTTTGCTGCCCTTGCTAACCAGCTGGTTTTCAGGATACCTGCTGGGCCTGCCCATCTTGTGTAATGCCCTGGATCAAAATCCCTCACCACTAATGGCAAAGCCCCAGCTGGGAGTAGAATCCTGGGAAGCGATGTGGTCTAGTGGATAGAGCACGGCCCTGGGAGTCAGAAGGACCTGGGTTCTAATCCCTTCTGCTGGGTGACCTTGGGCAAGTCTTTTCCCGGCTTTGTGCCTGTTTCCTCACCTGTAAAATAGGGATTATGACTGTTAGCCTCTTGTGGGACATGGACTGTGTCCTAGCTGATTTGGTCGTATACACCCCAGCGCTTAGTACAGTGCCTGGCACTTAGTAAGTGCTTATCAAATGTCATTTAAAAAAATGACATTCTTTCTCACCAGTTATCCGTTTTTTATCTCCTATGCTTTGGAAGTATTAAATAGGCTAAACAAATTTCATGCGAAGTGCCAATCTACTGCCAACCTAGAGAAGCAGCATGGCCTAGTGGCAAGAGCATGGGCTTAGGAATCAGAGGACATGGGTTCCAGTCCCGGCCCCATCGCTTGCCTGCTGTGTGACCTTGGGCAAGTCACTTCACTTCTGTGCCTCAGTTACCTCATCTGTAAAATGGGGATTAAGACTGTGAGCCCCATTTGGGATAACCTGATTACCTTGTATTTATCCCAGTGTTTAGAACAGTGCTTGGCACATGGTAAGCGCTCAACGAATACCATAATCATTATTACATATTCTGGGGTATAAATCAATCAGCCAATCAGTGAGTACCAGCCATTTGTAAAAAGCCCCTACTTCTAGCAGTCTTTTGGTTCTTGTCATAAATGAGAGAATTAATAAATTATAAAGGGGCAGCAAATGTTATTTTTAACCACTCTAAGATGAATAGCATTAGAAATTAATAATGTTTAAAGGAAACCTTTTTTTTTCTTCTTTATTCTGAGAAGTGATTGGGTGCAGAGCACTGTTGGAAAAGCCCAGAACAACAGAGTTGGGGAGGCAGTATGGTGTAGTGGATAGAGCAAAGGCCTGGGAGTCAGAAGGACCTGGCTTCTAATCCCAGCTTCACCGTTATGTCTGCTGTGAGACCTTGGCAAGTCACTTCACTTCTCTGTGCCTCAGTTACCTCATTTGTAAAATGGGGATTAAGACTTGTGAGCCCCATGGGGGATGTGGACTGTGTCCAACCTGATTACCTTGTATCCACCCCGGTGCTTAGAACGGTGCCTGGAACATAGTAAGTGCTTGATAGATACCATAAAAAGCAAACAAGCAAAAAAGAAAAATCAGAGTTGGTAGTCAACATCCCTCTTTTCAAGGAACTTAGAGTCTCCAGGGGGAGACAGACATGAACATAGATTAGGGCTCAGGGAAATAGTAAAGCAAAACTTTTCCTTAGGAGAGACTTATCGTTACCCAAAGCTTGGATTCCTTTTGTTCTAAGAGTGAATTTAGGACTTAAAAAGATCATTTAAGGTACCCTGACAGTAGATCGGATGTGATAGAGCAAGTATGTTCAAGATTTTACCATCAAAAGGATTGCTATGACTTGTGAAAGAGAAATATATGCTTCAACCTAGTAAGATTATTAAAGGTGTAAAAATGATATAATACAGTTTAAAGCTATCCTTAAAAACTGGATTTTTGGCAATTTAGAGGTTCCAGAATTTAAATTAGTTTGTAATACAGAATAAAAGTGTGAAAGGTTCTGCTTAGAACAGTGCTTTGCACATAGTAAGCGCTTAACAAATACCACCATTTATTTTTATTTATATTTTGAATTTAAACCAGCCTTTCATTGCTCAAATTTTTTTTCCCATGGTATCTGCTAGGCACTTTCTATATGTCAACTACTGTTCTAAGCACTAGGGTGCAAACAAGTTAATTAGGTCAGACACAGTCCCTGTCCTGCATGGGGCTCACAGTCTTAGTTAAATTAATACCATTTAATACCAGTCTGTTATATTGTTTCATTCTAATTTGTTATATTTCGCTCTCCCCCAGCACTTTACACTGTGCTGTGAGACAGAGTAAGTGCTTGATAAACACCATAATTAACCAACAGCTCTGATATGGGTTGATATGGGTCTGACATCGTCCATCAACTAGTAATATTTATTCAATGCCTAAATTCTTGAGAGAGAATAATTGAATTAGAAAACACAATTCCTGCCTTCCAGGATTTTATATTCAAGCTGGGCCTTAGTTCTCTTATCTGCAAAATGAGGATTAAGACTGTGAGCCCCATGTGGGATTGGGATCTGGTCCAACCTGATTAGCTTGAATCGACCCCAGGACTTGTATAGTGCCTAGTACATAGTTAAGTGCTTAAAAAATACTATGTATATATATATATATAAACAAAGCAAACTCACACAATCATTTACTGTGACACTGGATCACATTGTATCCCAACAGGCTTACATTGCTGGAAGAACAACCCCTAAATTTCTAACAGCAGCCTAGCCAAAAGGCATAGTGAAAGCACCCATTAGAAAGAATTAAGGGTATACTTGCTTTCCTCTTTGCTTTTTTTCATACATGTGTTCTTAGTTGAACTTACTTTCACTCTGTATTAAAGCTGTATGCCTGCCTGTCTCCCCGCAGTAGATTTTAAGCTCAAAGGCAGATTTTGAACCTCCTTATATGAAGGAGTTTAAAAGGAAGTGGGCTGAAGTGGGGTGGGGAAAGAAGACTGAGATGACACCATACCAATAAAGGAACTGAATTGACTTGATGGCAGCAATAGGCATAACAGTAACTGCTGCTCTCAGCAGGGGCTTACTAAAAGGACTATCCCCTGAGGGTGAAAGAGGACACCTTCCAGAACCTTTTGATGCTGAAAGGACCCACAAGAAAGGACAGGAAATCCTTTGTGTTAAGCAACAGGTAGGGAAGGTGAGCAAGAAAAATCCTGGTGGCTATAAAAGCCTAGAATTTCCTGGAAAACTAGGTGGATTTTTTTTTAAACTATTAGGTTCCCAGAGGAATTGCTTGGTCTGTTTCCCACCAGTGAGTCTCACCAACACCATTAGGCAGCCTCACCCTAGATAATTTTGCTCACCCTCGATTAGAAACTGGATTCTTATTTTGTGCTAAATATTCCTAAAACTATATATGCACTATATATAGGCAGAGAGGAACATCTTT
This sequence comes from Ornithorhynchus anatinus, assembly GCF_004115215.2. Lineage (NCBI taxonomy): Eukaryota > Metazoa > Chordata > Mammalia > Monotremata > Ornithorhynchidae > Ornithorhynchus > Ornithorhynchus anatinus. The sequence goes on along the minus strand of NC_041732.1, from coordinate 9,915,787 downwards.
ACTGAAAGGGTTGAGGAAAAAAGGAGAATAAAGACAATTTTTTATAATCCCGTTAATCTCAAAGACCATTTTCTTATAGTACTTGTTAGGCGCATAAAATGTGCCAAGCACTGAACTAAGCCCTGGAGTGCATACAAGCTAAATCAGGTTGGACACAGTCCCCGTCCCTCATAGGGCTCACAGTGTCAGTCCCAAATTTACAGATGAGGACACTGAGGCATAGAGAAGTGAAGTGACTTGCCTTGTACCTGAAATGAGGTACAGTTAAGTGGTTAGCTTGGTAGGGGCAAGAGGTGTGAGTTGGGGGTGAACCTGAGAAGGAAACAGAGTGAGGAGGAAAGCCATGAATCCAATGGTCAGAAGTTGGTTTCTTGTGGAGAGAAATGAGTGACCACTGGAAATTTTTCTGAGGAGAAAATGCTGGTTTTCCCTGTACAAGGGCTAACGAACGGATTAGTATTTACAATAGTATACCCAACCCTCCTAGACTGTAAGCTCATTGAGGGCAGGGAGTGTATCTTTATTATTATATTGTACCCTCCCAAGCTCTTAGTACAGTGCTTTGCACACAGTAAGTGCTCAATAAATACCATTGAATGAATGATTGAATGAATGAGTTGTGTTCTCCATGATCCCTGCTTGAATGAAAATTTAGTCTAGAGAGAGTGCCTTGTCCAACTGTTTGCCTGCTGTCCATCATTTCTTCAAGCACTGCATCATGGATTATCCAGGTGGAGACCTGTGTTGTTAGAAGCACAAAATTCCTAATTCCCTACTAGTGTTATAATAAAAACCATGTTTTATGGGAGAACTAAGCACTTTGACACTCACTTTACCCCCACAGCACCACTACATACATCCTTATATTGTTCTTACCCTATACCTGTACCTTATTGTAGTGTTTCTCTCCCCTACTAGACTGTAAACTGATTGAGAGCAGGGATCATGTTTACTAACTCCATTGTACTCTCCCAGTTGCTTAATAAGTGCTGTATACACAGTAAGTGCTAAATAGATACTGTTGATTGAGTGTAAGGCATTTGAGAATGATGAGTAAATTACAAAGAATAAATCTTGCCATCTCATTGTTATTGTACTCATACATTTTTCCAGTATAATATTTGGTGGTAATTAAAGCTTATTTTCACAATGAGGAAAATGAGGACTCTTCTTACTTTTTAAATATCTAGAATTTATGTAACCCTTGAAGGTATTTTTCTCTTTTCCCTTGTACGCAGTTCATTAAAAACTAATCTTGAGAAACTTATTAGTGGATGAAAATCCTGGAGTTATATGACGCAGTGTGGAATATACCTGTAAATTTATTTTCATTGTATTTAGATTCCATGTTGTGGCATCAAAGGGAAACCTGGATTGTCTGAATGCTATACTTGTAAATGGAGTTGACATCGCAGCCAAGGATGCTTCAGGTATGTTTTCCTCCAAATATGACAGTACTAATAGTTCTAATAGGCTACTAATAGGTTGTATAAAATCTCATTTTAAGAGGAAAAAAAAATCCAAGCCAACTTAAAAGAGTGGAGAAAAGCATTGTTGTTGATCACTGAGTTGTAAATTAGGTTTGTTAATTTAGGGGAAAATACCTGATCTTCCCCCTATGCCTGTTAGCCTTTTTTTTTCAGTTTACGTTTCTTAGTTTCATCATATTTTTCTGTCCTTATTCTGTCTCCTCTCTCTGGATCCCCGGGACAGTTTGTTGTAGTGAGCAGAGCTCCCAGAGACCCCTGGGGTGGGAGTGTGGGTGGGACGGTAGCCACCCCCAGGGTTTGGTCCAGCCCTGTGTACTTCTTGGATCTCTGAAAAAGGAGAGCTGAAGGGCCTGTTCTGTGCTTCTTGACTGTTACCATCAGCTGCTCCTGGGACAGGGGCCTCTCCCTGAGCATTGGGTGGGAGGGAGCAGATGCTGCTATCCCTCTCTCCTTTGCTTACTTCATCCCTCCTGTGTGGGAATGGATGAAACCAAAACCCCACTTCCCTCTCCTATTTCTCTCTTCCTACACTTGGCTCTGTCTTCTCGCATGTTTCTCAGCTCACTTGCAGCAATCTCTCCCTTCTAGTCTGTTAAGACCCTGCTCACGCCTTTAAAGACTGTTTGAAATCCCACCTTGTACCAAAGGCTTTGGTGCTCTCTCTCTCTCCTTTCCCATTTCTAAATATGGCTGCTTACCTTACATCCCAGCATGGCACCCCTAATACATTCAGTTCTGTCAGAATATGTGTTTTCACAACGAATCTTGGCTAGAATCTGATGGCAGAATCAGGGAACGTTCTTCCAAAAGCACAAGTCTGCCTGAATTCAATTATAATTATTGTTAATAATAACGGTATTTTCCAAGTGCTTCCTAGGTGCCAGGTACTCAACTAAGCACTGAGGTAGATACAAGCTAATCAGGTTGGACACAGTCCATGTCCCACGTGGAGCTCTCAGTCTTAATCCCCATTTTACAGATGAGGAAACCGAAGTACAGAGAAGTTAAGTGCCTTGCCCAAGGTCACATAGCAGATTAGTGGCGGAGCCGGAATTAAACCCTGACCTTTCTGACTCTCAGGCATGTGCTCTGTCCACACAGGAGAAACTGTGAGCCCTCTTTCTCTTTTAATGCAGAGAATACATTCTGCCAAAACACACACCCAGGAAAAAAAAAATCATGCTAGAGTAATCAGTCAATCGTATTGTGCGCTCACTGTGTGCAGAGCACTGTACTAAGCGCTTGCTAATACAGTGGAATTAGCAGACACATTCAGTACTTGTCCTCTCCTGCCCCATATGCATGAGCACAAGTCGTTCCTCTCATCTCCCCTGGTGCATTATCTCAAAACAGGCTCAGATTATCAGACAAATATCCCCTAAGTCCCTTGCAGCATTCTAGCCAAAATGCTTGCTGAAAACAGTAAGTATGGTGGCAGAAGGACCACTTAGGTTATCAAATATGCATTGATTATATTTAAGATGTGATATTCCCATTTCTCCATTTTATACTTTGGTTATATGTGACTCGTTTTTTTGAATCAAATCGAACAGATGCATTCAAATTTTGCTTTACATTTTGGATCCGGGAATTCTTTACCATTTTACCATATAGAGAAATGAATAGATTGAAGACGTAACAGTCAGCAAATATATTGAATTTTAATTGCTGTGTTTTAACTTCTAGGGAGGAATGCCTTGCACTTAGCTGCAAAATATGGACATGCCTTATGCGTACAAAAGCTTTTACAGGTACTGAAGGTTGAATCCATAATTTGTATGCATGTATAATAAAAGTTAAAGGGAGGCTTTTGGTATTTTTTTTATGGGTAGCATTCTGGAGAAAAGAAACTAACATGTTGATTTTGACTTTTTTTCAAGTTTTGTTGGAAAATGTAAACAACAAAAGGGACGAAACACTGGGGAAATGAATCTCTCAGTCACAATAATAATGTTGGTATTTGTTAAGCGCTTACTATGTGCAGAGCACTGTTCTAAGCGCTGGGGTAGACACAGGGGAATCAGGTTGTCCCACGTGGGGCTCACAGTCTTAATCCCCATTTTACAGATGAGGGAACTGAGGCACAGAGAAGTTAAGTGACTTGCCCACAGTCACACAGCTGACCAGTGGCAGAGCTGGGATTCGAACTCATGAGCCCTGACTCCAAAGCCCGTGCTCTTTCCACTGCGCCACGCTAGTCACACTTATTGAGTGCTTACTATTTGCAAAGCACTGTACTCATGGCAAACCGTAGTGAATACATAGTAAACTATCCAGAAACTGCCACCCAATTGACCATAGCTGAGATGAGAATCTTTTTATGCCTCAGTTTATAAAGACTGTTAATATGTGGTACAAGGTAGGTCATGGTAAAACCCACATTTTTCCTAAACCGATGTGTACCAAAATGCCAGTTAAGAGCTTTTTCTAACAGCCTTCAGTTCTAATTCCTACTCCACCACTTGTCTGCTGTGTGACCTTGGGCAAGTCACTTAACTTCTCGGGGTCTCGGTTCCCTCATCTCTAAATTGAGGATTAAGACTGTGAGCCCCATGTGACACAGAGACTGTGCCCAGTCTGATCGACTTGTATCTACCCCAGCGCTTAGTCCAGAACCTGACACGTAGTAAGTGCTCAACAGATGCCATTAAAAAAAAGAAACAACAACAAAAAAACCTTTTAACAAGTTAATTGAAAATGGCTGTTTTCCCTCTTTGAAGAGTACCATTTTAAAATGAAGGGAGGTTAACTTTGGTATATTCCAAGTTATATAATGTAAATGTAATGACCTGCTGTAAGTCACTGAGGCATGTCCCTCATCATGGTTTACTCAAGATGATAGAGAAAGAATCTTACCCCCAACTTCCTCCACTAGCCGCAAGTTGTCAAGTACTACTCAGCATAGTTCATGGCCCCCACCAGAGATTTAAAAATAATAATAATAGTAGTACTACTACTAATAATAATTGTGGTATTTGTTAAGCGCTTCCCGTGTGCCAGGCACTGTACTAAGCAACAGGGTGGTTACAAGCAAATCAGTTTGGACACAGTCCCTGTCCCACATGGGGCTCATAGTCTTAACCTCCCATCTTATAGATGAGGTAACCAAGGTGCAGGGAAGCAAAGTGACCTGCCCAAGGTTGCAAAGCAAGCAAGTGGCAGAGCCAGGATTAGAATCCAGGTCCTTCTGCCTTCCAGGCTTGGGCTCTTTCCACTAGGCCACCCTGCTTCTCATGTGTGTTATTTTGGAATGGAGCTGGTGGCCGTTGGGGTATTCATTCATTCATTCAATCAGTCATTTATTGAGCCTTTACTGTGTGCAAAGTACTTAGGAAAGTACAATATAACAACAAGCAGGGCTAGAGGATGCAATAGTTGCTGGTTTCTAGGGATTTGGGGAGCACAGTGGCAGCTGGTCTGGCCAGTCAGTCATATTTATTGAATGCTTACTGTGTGCAGAGCACTGTACTAAGTGCTTGGGAGAGTACGTTATAACAATAAAAAGACAATTCCCTGCTCGCAAAGAGCTTAGAGTGTAGAGGGGGAAACACATTAACACATTAAATAAATAAATTATGGATATAGACATAAGTGCGTCTGGTGTGTCTCTTTATGGGTCCCTTTGAGACAAATACCAGAGCTGAGTTGCCATAGAGGCTGCGGAAGCCACTGGGTCCAGGGCAATGATTTTGCATTCAAACCAGCCATCAGCTTGGTATAAATGGAGAATTCCAGAGGGTAACATGTTGTGGTCTCCCCCCACCTCATCCCCCTTTCCCCTTCACACACCTTCCACTAGCTGCAAGTTGGGAGGAATGAAGTTCAGTAGATGGCGGGGAGGCGGAAATAAGATAATTACGATTTGATGGTCTGTTCATAAAAATATCAAATAAGGGAATTTAAAAAATGAAATATTTTAGGATTGAAAGTCAAATATGCGTTCTAGAAACATCCATAATTTTTAATAGAATTGTACCAACTCTCTTTAATAGTATAACTGTCCTACTGAACATGGGGACCATCAGAATAGAACAGCCCTTCATGATGCGGGTAAGCAGCGACCTCGTGGCTTCGGGTTGTGACCTGGATTGTAACGTGATGCAGTCTCAGTTACTCATCAAACCTTCTAAATCATTGCAATCTGTGTTGAAAGTGTGCTCTAATGCAGTCGGCTGTTTTTGAAGTTTAGTGAGTAGTCTCTCATTTCAGCAAACGGTAATGGTAGGGTTGCATCTTGTTGCGATTTGCCTCTCTAATAATAATAATATTCATTGAGTGCTTACTATGTGTCAAGCACTGTAGTAAGTGCTGGGGTAGAGACATGGTAATCAGGTCAGACGCAGTGTCTGTCCCACAAGGGGCTCATAGTCTGCGGAGCGAGAACAGGTATTGAGACTCCTTGTTGATGGAACCGTGGCCCATAGAAGTTGTGACTAGCCCATAGTCACACAACAGACAAGACTCAGCATGGCCTAATGGAAAGAGCCCCGGCTTGGGAGTCAGAGGACCTGGGTTCTAATCCCGGCTCTGCCACTTATCTATTGTGTAACCTTGAGCAAGTCACTTCATTTCTCCCAACCTCCATTGCCTCATCTGTAAAATGGAGATTAACACCGTGAGCCCTGTGTGGGACAGGAACTGTGTCCAATCTGATTATTTTGTATCTACCCCAGCGCTTACAGAGCCTGGCACAAAGTAAGTGCTTAACAGATACAATTTAAAGAAAAAAAAAGGGGGTGGAGCCAGGATCGGAACACAGGTGCTCTGACTCCGACCTTTGCTCTTCCCACGAGGACACCTGGTTTCCATGTTTTCTGTAGAATCATGTACTAATTTTATAGATTAGGCAAAATGGACCACCCCTGTAGGTGTGTGATGCTGTTATCAATACCCAAAGCATTTTCTTGAAGTTTTGGAGATGAGAAAAGTAATATTTAATGAAAACTTCAAACAACAAATCGAACTACAAATAACTCTCTTACATTTTTGTGGAATTGGTGTCTTCAGAAAGACAAGCATCTGTTCCTTTGGTTAATTGTGGACCATTCTCTCTCAAGGTTTTTTATTGTAATGAAAGGGATATTTTTTTCAGTAAGTGTCTTTTTAACATATAATGGACAGAGACAATTTGCTGGTTTCTGGATAACTGAGTCCTGGAATACATTTCAAGTTCACAAAGACATTGCAACCTTGACCAGTCTAAACTTGCCAAGAATTGCCTCTTGCAATATCAGCTAAATAGGTAGTTATTCAGTTGCATATTCAGGTTAGATTTCATTTGTTTTATGTATTTTATACTCTGGAATGATTCCTGCTCTGGCACCCTGATGGTGGATTTTTTTTGGAGTCATCTCACAATTTTTTTTCCCCTTTTGACATAGTTGGTGTTTTAGTAAGTACCCACCCTCAGCATTAAGGTCAGCTGGTCACCAAAAGATGAAAGAGAGTTTCAGTTATTTGGTAGTCAGTCAATCATATATTGAGCATTTACTGTATGCAGAGCACTATACTAAACACTGGGGAGAATACAATAGAAGCAGCATGACCTATTGGCAAGAGCATGAGTTTGGGAGTCTGGAGGTTTTGCATTTTAATCCCGGCTCCACTACGTGTCAGCTGTGTGACCTTGGGCAAATCTCTTCAATTCTATGTGCCTCAGTTCCCTCATCTGTAAAATGGGGATTAAGACTGTGAGCCCTATGTGGGATAGTCATTGTATCCAGTCTGATTGACTTGTATTTATTGAGCGTTTATCTACCCCAAGTGCTTAGAATGGTGCTTGGCACATAATAAGTGCTAACAAATACCGTAATTATTATTATTACAATATAGCAATATAACAGACACATTCCCTGCCCACAACGAGCTTAGTTGGAGACCAAAGCGGCCTGTGGAAGTAGAGCCAAGCTAGTTATTCTCATTGTAGAAAAATGAAGGGAAAATCAAATTCCAGTCATCTCTTCAGCCTACTTCTAGTTAGTTAGCAGACTGGTTGCAATGATGGGGGACTTCTTACTTCACCCCATAGTAACTGGAATTAATTTGAAGAGGGTATTGCTGGGTTTTTGTTTGTTTTTTAGTCAGCTTGCATAACATTACTTCACCTATGGTGGACAGAGAAGGCGGTGGTTTTGGAAGTGGAGGCACTCTTAGGCTTTGAATGGAATCTGGGAAACTTCTGAAAAGTGAATACACACTGGTAAAACCATTCTGTTTGTCTCGGTTCTCCCAAGCTATGACTGACTGTACCTCTAGCATTCAGCTGCTGTGTGACCATGGAGCCTCAGTGAATGCCAAAGACGCGGTGAGAATCCCTTATTCATTCACTGGACGAATTCAAGAGAGTTGAGTTTCTCACCATTCCCAAGGTTTACGCTTTTCTCCCGCTTGAATTTTCCCTGCTGCTCAGGATGGGCGGACACCTCTGGTGCTGGCCACTCAAATGTGTAGGCCAAACATATGCCAACTTCTGATCGACCGAGGAGCAGATATTAATGCGAGAGACAAGCAAAACAGGTAATGGCCTTTATCGGTGAGAAAATCATGCATATAATTCTGTGTGTTTGTGTGATATATAATATATAGAAGGCCAGAAAACTGGAACATTCATTTTGGCCAGAATGCATGTTTTCAGTGAAAGTTTTGGATAGAACATGAGGGCAGAAGAATTGACGAACATCTGCCTAGATGTTTAATGTTGCGGTGTTGAAAGAAATAGAGAAGCATCACGGCCTAACGGATAGAGCACGGGCCTAGGTTCTAATCCTGGTTTGGCCAGTTATCTGCTCTGTGACCTTGGGCAAGTCACTTCACTTCTCTGGGCCTCGGTTACCTCATCTGTAAAATGGGGATTAAGATTGAGAACCCCATGTAGGACAGGGCCTGTGTCCAATCTGATTAGCTTATATCTACTCCAGTGCTTAGTACAGTGCCTAGAAATAGAAAACACTTAACAAATACCATAAAAACAAACAAACAGTTATGCTCATTGTCAGACATGGGATAGGCATTACTCTTAGACTTTCACCCCTATGTGTAACAGGGACTGTGTCCCATCACATTCATCCTGTGTCTACCCAGTATTTAATACCGTGTTTGCCACATAGTAAACGTTTACTAAATACCACCTCTGTGGGAAAAGTAATTATACCCACATTAACAATTTAAGCATTGAAGTGAAAATTTAATTCTTTTCAAAGTATTTCAGTAAAAGCAAACTCCACAAGATATAGAAGAAATCAAATAGAGCTGAAACTTTTATTTGAGGTGTTTATTTATGAAGGTGATCAAGATATTTTTTAGCTCAATTCAATCAACCTGCTTAATGACTTAGAAAAATTCACAGACTGGATTATAATGTAAATTCTGCTTCTGTTTGTCCCGGACTTTCCTGAGGCAGGGGATTGGAACACATATATGAAAATCCATTTAAAAAAGGGAAGTCTTGCTCCAGTTGCATTTGACATACCTAAAGGGAGTGTTGTTCGGGAAGGAAGAATAAGAAATTCTACTCCTAATTTCAGACATTTTCCAAAGTGCAAGTCACCTAAAACATTGATTTTAATTTTTTTTTTGTTTTGGTACCAGCATTGTTTTCTAGTGGTGTTTTAAGTATGTCGTGACTTTAAAGGTGTCCATTTTTATTCCAAAAATATCAAAGAATAGCAAAATTCCTATAACATGGGGCTTGTATTCCTGAAGAATTTCATCAATCTATCTACTAGGCCATGCTGCTTCCATATTTATTGAGCATTTACTGTGTGCAGAGCACGGTTCTAAGTGCTTGGGAGAGTACACTATATCAGGCACATTCCCTGCCCACAACAAATTTACAGTCTAGAGGACCAATAGCATACCCAAAAGTTTTTCCCAACACAGCACTATATCGTGTCCATGTAGATACATGTTATGAGAAAAAAATTCCCTTATTATTTAGTAACATAGTATCCAAAACGCAAAATGAAAAACATGCAATACAGAAGAACTCATCACACTCATTCCAGAAGAAAGTTGCCAAGCTGGTCAAGAAATCATTAGGATCCAGGGTAGTCTTGGAAAACCGGCTTTTTGGGAGTGTTGTTAAAGACTCAAGTTAGTGGATTTTTACATGGAGTCGAAAGAGGTTGAGTCCAACTTCCACTCAGTGCCCCTGTTGCTGTATTATTATTTATGACATTTTTGTATGGTATTTGTTGAAGCACTTACTATGTGCCAGGCACTGTTCTAAGCACTGAGGTACATACAAGCTATTAAGTTTGGACCCAATCTATGTTCCACATCGGCCCTCAGTCTTGATCCCCATTTTACATATGAGGTATGTAAATCCCCATTTTGCAAATGAGGTAACTGAGTGAGAAGTGAAGTGACTTGCCTAAGGTCACGTAGCACACAAGTGGCAGAGTGGGGATTAGAACTCAGGTCCTTCTGACTCCCAGGCCCCTGCTCTAGCCACCAAACCACACTGCTCTCCTTCAGGACTTTTGGCAAAATGCTGGGCACAGATGCCAGGATAATTCACAGGGTCACTGGCCCGTAGTCTAAAGAGATGGTTTTAGGTGACCTGGCACACAAGGAAAGAACAACATGACGCACCCAGCATAAACAAACAGTTTAGACAGTGACGTTAAGAGCTGCGGTATTTGTAGTTGAAGGAAGTGGGCACAGTTTTTCTCTGCTCCTAGAGGACCGTCCCTGGTTCAACAGTGTAGGCCTCTCTGACATTTTAAATGTTGGGAATGTAAGCTGCCAATGCACCTTCTGTCCATCCCAAGCCAATGGGCCATAATAATAGTGATTACTAACTGTGGTGCTTGTTAAGTACTTACTGTGAGCCAGGTACTGGGGTCGATACAAGTTAATCAGGTTGGACACAGTCTCTGTCCCACGTGGGGCTCACAGTCTAAGTCAGAGGGAGTAGGATTTAAATCCCCAGTGGGGTAACTGAGGCCCGGAGAAGTGAAGTGACTTGCCCGAGGTGACACAGAAGACATGTGGCAGGTCAGGTTTAGAATCCAGGGCCTCTGGCCCTGAAGCCCATGCTCTTTTCCCTAGGCCTCGCTGCTTGTCATGGTTGAACCTCTGCACTGGGGCCGGGGCCTCTTGGGGCCATGGGGTTGGTGCTGCCTCAGGAGTCCTGCGGACCCAGTTGGAACCTCCAGATGTTTGCACTGGCCTGGCTGGAGGCCCAAGCCTGTCAACTGGGCTACCAAGGGACAGCACTGGGACCTTCCACCTAAGTGCAGGGGTTTTAGGGGTGGGCTTACAGGACAGGTGGCCAATGCAGTCCCTTGGATTGTGAGCCCCTTCCTCCCCGGCCTCCGCCCCTGAGGGACCACCTGGCTGTTCTCTCTCAGCATGTAGTACAGTGCTCTGCAGTCAGTCAGTTATTTATTGAGCACTTACTGTCTGTAGAGTACTCAACTAAGCACTTGGGAGAGGACAATAATACAGATACATTCCCTGCTCAAAATGAGCTTACAGTCTAGAGGAGCACACAATAGGCGTTTAAATACTATTGATTTATTCAGTCATATTTATTGAGCACTTACTGTGTGCAGAGCACCGTACTAAGCGCTTGGGAGAGGACAGTGCAACAGAGTTGGTAGACACGTTCCCTCCCCACAAGGAGATTACAGTCCTTTTCTGATAGACGTTCCACAGTGAAATAACATTGTGAGATGGGAAGTCTTATGGCTTATTCAGTTTTAAGCTTAGCTGGTTGACATGGATTCTTTCAGACCTAATAAAAATAATGGTATCTGTTAAGCCCTTACTATGTGTCAGGCACTATTCTAAGTGCTGGGGTAGATTCAAGCTAATCAGGTTGGACACAGTCCCTGTCCCACATGGGGCACACAGTCTGAATCCCCATTTTCCAGATGAGCTAACTGAGGCCCAGAGAAGTGAAGCGACTGACCCGAGGTCACACAGCAGACTCTTGGCGGAGCCGGAAATAGAACCCAGGTCCTTCTGACTCCCAGGCCCGTGCTCTAGCCGCTAAGCCCTGCTGCTTCCCCTAGACAGACCTGATCTGGCAGAGTAGGGTAACCTTTTCCCTGGGCTTTGTTTAACGTTTCCCAGGATCTACTGATTAGTGAGGTCTCCCTCTCTCCCACTTTATTTCCTCAGGACGGCGCTCATGCTAGGCTGCGAACATGGCTGTGCGGAGGCAGTGGATGTTTTGATTAAAAATGGTGCCGACATCAACTTGCTAGACTCCCGGGGTCATGACAGCTCTTACTATGCCAGAATGGGGGACAATCTAGACACTCTGACCTTAGTGAAGACTGCCGTTACCAACTTCAAAGGTACCCAAACTCTCCATCAACCTGTTTCAAGACTTCTAGAATTTGACTTATTTGAAAGGATTGAAAGACTTTTTCATGAATAAGAATCTTCTGTTTTGTTGGGAGTTTAGAGTTTATCCGTTTCCTAGTGCCACACCCTGCTTCTGTTTATTGCTGATTGACGTGGAGGAAACCAGTCTGTCTCCATTTAATCTGTACTTCTTGAGGAAACACTTTTGTATCTGTTGAGGTGCACATGTTTCTAGCTCCAGTGGAGTCCAAAACAAATCTCAAATCCCCATCCCAGTTTATGGAAAAGACATTTCTTGTCATAGGTAGAGATGCCCTGTCCGTTTCAGTGATCATAAAAATAATAATAATAGTACTGATTAAGCACTTAACTACATGTCAAACACTGTTTTTAAGCACAGGGGTGGATACAAGTTAATCAGGTTAGACACAGTCCCCGTCCCACATAGGACACAAAGTCTCAATCCCCATTTATAGATAAAGTAACTGAGACACATGGGACGACCTGATTATCTTGTATCTATCCCATTCATTCAGTCATATTTATTGAGCGCTTACTATGTGCAGAGCACTGTACTAAGTGCTTGGAATGTACAATTCGGCAGAGTTTAGAACAGTGCTTGGCACATAGTAAGCGCTTAACAGATGCCATCATCTTATTATTATCTCCTTACAGTCTATAGGGGCCTAATAGTCTACAGGGAATGATTTTGGTATAACATCTGTGAATCTTCCAAGAAGAATATATCTAAGACCCTTGTATTTTCTTTCAGATGAAAATGAAGATAATGGGGAAGAATTAACTCTTTTTTAAAAGTAATTGAATCAAAACAATATCTGATGGAATCCCTTTTTGCTTCCCACCTAATTTTTTTTTCTTTTTGCTCTTTAGGAAGACTGTCATTGAAGAAAGGACTGGGTACACAGCAGGTAAGTCCTTTTCTAGCCTGAAATAATTCTAATTTCTGAGTTTGGAGGGAATTGTAAATGAACACTTAACATGACTAAGATTGTTCAGTGCTGCATGTGGAAGGATGTCACTTCCCTTCACCTTTCCACCCTATCAATCATTCACTTATATTGAGCACTTACTGTGCGCAGAGCACTGTATTAAGTGCTTGGGAGAGTGCAGTACAACAGAGTTAGTAGACTCATTCCCTGCCCACGAGCTCACAGTCTTGAGGGGGAAACAGACACTAATATAAATAAATAAATGACGGCTGTTTCTCTTCCACCCTGGTGGAAGAGTCAGCCTTTTGTGGACAAAGTTCCCTTAATCAGTGAAGCGAGAGTTCACGAACACTGTACCTGATAATTTCATAATAAGAGCCGAGGTTTTGGAGAATCCTTATGTCATCACTTTTCTTTTGCCTTAGGTGACCAGCAGATTCTTCTTACTGTCTGTATTTACATGTCTTCCTCTGCGCTCATTAAGTTTACACCTTACTGACCTACCATAATGTTCTTCTCATCATCATTATCATAATAATTATGGTATCTGTTAAGCACTTACTATGGGCCAAGCACTGTTCTGAGCTTTGGGGTAGATACAAGCAAATCCGGTTGGATACAGACCCTTCCCCACATGGAGCTTATTAACTTAATCCCCATTTTGCAGGTGAGGTAACTGAGGCACTGAGAAGTGAAGTGACTTGCCCAGGGTCCCACAATAGATAAGTGGCAGAGCTGGGATTAGAACCCATGACCTTCTGACTCCCAGGCTTGGGCTGTATCCACTGCACCATGCTGCTTCTCATTATATTTTTCGAAAGCTCCCAGAAATATGAAGACTAGCTATGATAAATGCTATACTTACACTCTATTTTGCTCTACGTCCAGAGAGAGGCAGATATGTTTTCCAAACCAATCAGTGTTATTTGGAGCACTTATTGCATGCAGAGCACTGTACTAATCACTTGGGAGACTACAGTACAACAGAGTGGGTAGACTTGTTTCCTCCCCACACAGAGCTTATAGTTTAGAAGGGGAAGTAGACATAAAAATAAATTACAGATAGGTCTGCCAGTGCTGTGGGGCTGAGGGTGGGGTGAATATTAAGTGCTTAAAGAGAACAGATCCAAGTGCGAGGGTGATGTAGAAGGAAAAGGGAGTAGGGGAAATGAGGGCTTAGTCGGGGAAGGCCTCTTGGAGGAGATGTAATTTCAGTAAGGCTTTGAGGTTGGGGAGAGAGGTGGTCTGATGGATATGAAGGGGAGGAAGTTCTGGGGCCAGAAGGAGGACACGAGTAAGAAGGCAGCAGTGAGACAGATGAGATTGAAGTATAGTAATCAGGTTGGCATTATAGGAGCAAAGTGGTCTACTTGGTTGTAGTAGGAAATCAATGAGGGGGCAAGGTCATTGAGTGCTTTAAAGCCACTGATAAGGAAGAGGAATTAACTGGAGAAGGATTTCTAGGGGAGATGTGATCTCAGAAGGGTTTTGAAAGTGAGGAGAGTGTTAGCCTGGGGGGGTGTGAAGTGGGAAGGGGTTCCAAGTAGGGGGAATGGCATGAGCGAGAGGTTGGAGGCGGGAGGGGGGAAGGAGACAGGGAGTAGGTGAGTTCCACAAGAATAGAAAGGACCAGCTGGAGAATAGCGGAAAAGAGTGGATAAATAGGAGGGAGAGAGCTGATAGAGTGCTTTAAAGCTGATGGTCAGCAGTCTCTGCTGCGGAGTGGAATAATAATACTAAAAGGAATTGTGATATTAAAAATTTACTATGTGCCAGGCATTGTACTAAGTGCTGGAGAAGATTCAAGAGAATCAGGTTGGACACAATCCCTGTCCTACATGGGTCTCACAGTCTAAAGCCCTGTTTTACAGATGAGGAAACTGAAATACAAAGAAGTTGTGACTTGCCCTAGGTCACCCAGCAGACAAGTGGCAGAGTGGGATTAGAACCCAGGTCCTCGGACTCCCAGGCCCACACTCCTTCCACTAGACCAAGCTGCTTCTCAGGAATAGAATGGGCAACCCCTGGTGGTCTTTTAAAGAGTGGAGAGATGTGGGCAGAATGCCATGTTAGAAAAAGGATCGGAGCAGCAGAGTGAAGTAAGGAATGGAGAAGGGAGAGAGTGAAAGCAGGGAGGTCTGTGAGGAGGCTGTTGCATTAGGTGAGATATGATAAGTGCCTGTACCATTGTGGTATTCATTTAGATGGAGCAGAGTGGCTTAGTGGATAGATCATGGTCCTGGGAGTCAAAAGGTCCTGGGTTCTAATCCCAGCTCTGCCACATGTACTTGGGCAAGTCACTTCACTTCTGGGTCTCAGCTAGCTCATCTGTAAAATGGGGATGAAGGAGCGTGAGCCCTGTGTGGGACAGGGATCGTGTCCAACCTAACTTGTATCTACCCCAGCACTTAGAACAGTGCTTGGCACATAGTAAGCGCTTAACAAATAATAATATTATTATTACGGAGAGGAAGGGGTGAATCACAGGAATGTTATGGAGGAAAAATCAGGTTTTTGAAGCACACTGAATAGGAGGGTAGAAAGAGGAGTAGAGGATAATGCTGAGGCTTAATACTGTTACTTTATATTAAATACTGTTCCGTCAATTAATCTGCTTCCCTTAATTTTTGAAACATCGAAAGGGGATTTATTTTAGTGCTTTTTTCTATAAACTGTTTAATCATCTCTGAAGATTCCAAATCCTTAAATAATAGAGCTGGGTTTCTTTCTGAGTCATATAAGCAGCTTCCCCAAATGCACAAAGCATTTCTATTTCCTCCATATCCTGTTTCTTTGCCTTTGAAATCTTTCAGTTTTACTTGAGTAGCATTCCATTTTAAGCTCTTGCGTGTTTACCAGTGCCCTGATTAGTCTCTCAACATGTCCATTAATTTCATCCCTTTGATGACAAAAATTAGGTTTTAGAAAGAGTAGGGAGGGCTCATTTGCAAGTTTCAGGAGCAATAATCTGATTCAAATTCTCTCAGGTATAGTGGTAGAGTTGCTCATAGTTAGAATTGAATAAGTGAGCACAGTGAAATCATGGCTGCACAGATCTTATATGCGACTCCTACAGATTTATTTACGCATGTGCCTCTCAGGTGAACTATGGGTGTGGGTAGGGGGAAGGGAGGTGGTGGGGTCTGTTTGTGTGGTAGCTTCCTGATAGGGGCCAGGTGAGGTTTCTACCAACATTACCTTTCCCCACCCACCTGCCCCCGCATTTCCATCCTCCAGCCCTCTTCCAGTCCCATATACATTTTGAGAAGCCAGGGAACCTCTCCCCTCATCTTCCTCTTTCTTTTCTTTCTGCCATCTCCTCCTCATCCCCCTTCTCCTCCTCCTTTTTCCCCTCCTCCTCCTTTCTTCTCCCCTCTCTCCCACCTACCCCTCCTACTCCTAAACACTCAATAAATATGATTTGCTTGACTTCTCCTCCTCCATCCTCCTCCTCTTCCTCCTTCTCTACCCTATCCACCCCCAACAGATAATCTGGAATTCCTGGTGTCTTATCATGGAGTCATGCTGCTTATCTTTAAATGCTCCTGGTGAAACTCCAGTTTATAAACATTGTCATTTGAGCATTGTATGTTGTTGTTATAACCAGTGACGAATGAACAAAAACAGATGAGTCAGATTTTAGTTTTATGGACTGGCTGATAAAGACTCTCCCCACCCCTCCTATCAGGCACCGTGGTTCAATTTTTTCCTGACATCTCTTGAAAACACCTAATTCACTCCCTGGATTGTTAGTAATTGAGACCAAAAGTGTATTGATATTAGTCTTAAATGTATAAACAACTGCATAGTGACGTGACGTGATTACTGGGCTTGGTAGAATGAATTCTGGATTGACTTGACAGCATCAACTTCAAATTTATGGTATTGGGTTGAAATCTAAAATAGAACATTTTAATGTAATTTAAGACTCTAAATGAATCTAATGTTTGGTCATTAATTCAATCATGGAACCTTCAAGTAACAGATTCAATAATTTGTTGAACGCGATACTTTTCCGTAGGGAAAAATCCATCTGTGGATGGTTTAGCAAATAGAAACACTGCCATCTTGTGGAACTTTTAATGTCATTTGGGGTTTGATGACAAAATCCAGTGCGGGAGTCCATTTTTACCAATTGGAAATGCCTTTGCAGAACTCATTTGCTTTTTATGTCTTTATGTTCAAATTTTCCGCAATCTAGGCGTCATATATGTCACCAAAGCGAAATCTAGTACATATGCCAGATGATGCGAATATGAAGTCAAATCAGAGAGAGCAACAAAATGTCCAGGTAAATAAACCAGGACGCGGACAAGAAAGATGGGAGGAGGGCGTGTATGTGTGTAACCTTTGAGAAAAGTCATCATTTAAAATGCTATACTATTGTTTCCCAAAATGCATCTAAACATCATTGTAATGATGCTGTTAAATTTGTATAAACGTAAAGCTTGTAAGTTCTGGTTTTACTTATCTAGGAGAAGTTCCAGTCTTAAAACTTTTTGGTAGATCCTTTCCAAACGTATGGATTTGCGTCATATTTTTTTAGAGCTATTAACCTTCGTTTTGCTTCTGGGTATGTTAATAATACATTTTATCTAAATGATTGAAGGATATAGTTTGCACAGCATCCGTTCAATTAATGACATTTAATGAGGTAAACCACACTGATCAAATATAAAAGCCACCACTTTTTGCCTGTCTGACAAAGAGCTCTTGATTTTATTAGTAGTGGTTTTCATCAACAGGTGACAAGATTGCTATGTTAGAGGCCCTAGGTTTTGGTAAATTAAAAATACTTTAGACTGGTTTCAATTCACAGGATCCAGGATGCTTGGAATTAGTGAAGTATCTATTCACCTATGTATTAATGCAACTTGACCCTTCATCTCTCCTATTGAATTCACTGGCTAAGTTCAAAGCATAGCCAGTATCTTGAAAATCTCAGATTATTCCTGTCAGAGATTGTCTACCTTCTGCAGTCTCACTTTGTGGAATCATTTTAGTCAAGTCAGTAATATTGGTATTTGGATGTAATTTCACCATATTCTTTAGCATTTGAGACAGACAGGTGCATTAATAGCATTATCAGCAAGGATATTATTTTGTAATGTCCCAAGTACCCTGACCAATTAATGATTTCTCAATGTCTTTCTAAGGATCTGGAAGCTGAAAATGGAGATTTGAAGGAGAAACTGAGACAGATTCAGCATGAACAAATGATATTGTTAGATAAAGTGAATGAATTACAGCTACAGCTGAATGAGGTAAACACTTCAAAGACTGGTGATTTAGCTGCTAATAATGAATTCTTTTGAGCTGGAATAGTGTATGAAAGTCACAGTTTAGAAACACATTTTGTTGAAATGCAGGAAAAAGAGAGAGGGCAAAAATAATTAATTGCCGTTGAACCACAGATTTATCCTGAAATATCAAATCGGTGTCCACTGAGTTTTCAAATTGTGCTACATGTAAGCAACAGTAATACTTGTTTTTTTTACGATTCCTCTGTGAAAGGTCACAAATGATCTTGTGACCCTATTCCTCTCAGTTTTCTAGTCCTTTCCACTTGAATTCTGGTTGGTTGCTGTTTTACCACACACTTAACCCAACTCTAGTCCTATGTGTTCATTGGGTGGAGTTTTTTGTCGGATTTGGGACCGGGGCCATCTATTTGTTACAGTGTCCATTTTGTGACCCACTGCACTCATATTCGAGCCATTGTGGCCTAGTGGAAAGAGCAAAGAGCTGGGAGTCAGGAGACCTGGATCCTAATGCCAGTTCTGCCACATACCTGCTGGGTGACTTCGTGCAGGTTGTTTAACTTCTTTGTACCTCAGTTGCTTCTTCTGTACAATGGGATTAAAATATCTATTCTCCCTTCCTTTAGACTCTAAGACCCATGTGGGCCAGGGACTGTGTTCCATCTGATTAGCATATATTTCCCTCAGTGTTTAGCACAGTGTGCTTGAAACACAGTATGCACATAATAAGTGCCATTATTAGAAACAGAATTATTTAACGTAACAGAAGAAATCCCCTCTTCCTCCAATCAGTCTCTTTAAACTATAATAGCATTTGTGATGCACCTAATAAATGCCATTATTAGAAGCAGAATTATTTAACCTAACAGAAGAAATCCCCTCTTTCTCCAATCAGTCTCTTTAAACAGTAATAGCATTTGTGATATTTGTTTTCATCTTACTATTTTCTAAGCATCACAGTAGATACAATGCAGTCACATCCTCGTCCCATGTGGAGCTCGCAGTACGAGGGGAGGGAAAGCAAGTATTTAATATCCATTTTAAAGATGAGAGAACTGTAAAACACAGTATGCAAGTGCTTCTATGCTAGTGTTAGCTAGAAGGTTGAAGGGTAAAATGGGAAAATTGAAATGGCTGCCAACAAGTGAGAGGTCCTGACCTTTGTGAGGGAAGAGGAAGAAACAAATGCAGCCCGATATCAATTGAAAGAGAGAGAGCTTGGTGGGCATGGAGGGTATAGCACTGTTTGAGAGATTACGTGAATAATGATGTGGCTGGACCTGCCCTGGTACAATCAATCAGTCAGCCATATTTGTTGGGCGCTTACTATGTGCAGAGCACTGTATTAAGTGCTTTATTTTGAATAGTATCTGTTAAGCACTTAGTTCTAATCCCAGCTCTGCCACTTGTCTGCTGTGTGACCTTGGGCAAGTCACTTCATTTTTCTATGCCTCAGTTCGCTCATCTGTAAAATGGAGATTGAGACCGTGAGCCCCAAGTGGGACAGGGACGGTGTCCAACCCGATTTGCCTGTAAGCAGTTAGTACAGTGCTCTGCGCCCAGGAAGTGCTCAGTAAATACAATTGAATGAATCCACCCCAGTGCTTAGTACGGTGCCTGGCACATAGTAAGCGCTTAACAAATTCCACAGTTATTATTATTATTATTACATACCAAGCACTGTTTCTAAGGGCTGGGGTGGATCCAAGCTAATCAGATTGGACACAGTCCCTGCCCCATATGGGGCTCAAAGTCTTAATCCCCATTTTACAGAGGAGGTACCTGAGGCACCGAGAAGTGAAGCAACCTGCCCCAGGCCACACAGCAGACAAGTTGGAGAGCAGGCAAGTCACAACAGCATTACCCAACACGTTCCCTGCCCATAACAAGCTCACAGTCTAGGGGGGAAGCAGGTATTGGTTTGAATAAATAAGTAATTTATCATATATAATTTCAAGATATGTACACAAGTGCTGTGGGATTGGAGCAGATATCACAATGCACACTTTCAATTTGGTTTTGGTTAGAGCGTGACTAGGGAATTAGGGAATATGCTTCCGAAAACATGAGTTAGTTTGGGCTCCGCGTGTCACATTGGTAAAGAAACTGCTTACATGAAGTGCTGGAACAGATTCTACATTACAACATGTGAGACTTCACAAAAATGCAACCCAATCAATCAAACACATTTATTGAGGGTCCAGTAAGGGCAGAGCACTGTTACTAAACACTTGGAAGAGTACCAAAGACTCAGACATGATCTCTGCTTTCCCAAGTCTTATGGCATAGAATTGAATGCCATAGATGATATTTCTGGACCAGTTTTGGGGCTCACAAGGAACATAATAGCCTGAACTTAATCAAAAGGACTGGGTGGAGGAGTATTATGTGGGAGAGCAATTCTGCAATAGTTATCACAACACAATTAAATTTAATATTCTTGCTGGGGCGGAAAGAGCAAGAAAAACCAGCCCGAGGATATTAAAGTTTAGAAAAGGGATGTACAATAAAATGTGAACCTCAGGCAAAGTTGAAAGGCGCCTTAAAAAAACAAAGAGCCTATAAGAAGGCTGGAGATTGTACTAGAGGCCCAGGAAATGGGTTTGACAAATCCAAACCAAAAGAAATTTAAAAATGATCAAATAGAAACCTCCCCTGGCTCGAAGAGGTCAGTGTAGTTGGAAAAAACAATCACTAGAGTGAGGAGAATTGAAAATCATGTGAACAGTGATAGGTCAGGTGCCAACAGGATACAGGGCAAGCTAAAAAGATTTTGTGTGTGGTTTTTTTTAAATAGTATTTGTTAAGCGTTTACTCTGTGTCAAGCACTGCTCTAAGCACAGAGGAGGTACAAGTGAAGTAGGTTGGTCACGGTCCCTGTCCCACAGCTGGCTCACAATCTAAGTAGGAGGGAGAACAGGAGAACTGAGGCAAGGAGAAGTTAAGTGTCTTGCCCAAGGTCACACAGTGAGCATTTGGTACAGCTGAGTTTGGAACCCAGGTCCTCCGACTCCCAGGTCCATGCTCTTTCCATTAGGCCATGGCGCTTCAAGCACTTACTACTTGTCAAGCACTCTACTAATGGGTTAAATACGAACTAATTGTGTTGGACATGGTCCCTATCCTACACGGGACTTTGAGTATAAGCAAAAAGGAATGCCTATTTTATCCCCGTTTTACAGATGAGGAAACTGAAGTACAGAGAAGTGAAGTGACTTGCCTAAGGTCACATAGCAGATGAGTGGCAGAGGTGGGGTTTGAAACTAGAGCTTCTGACTCCCATGCCTGTGCTCTTCATGCTACTTCACCGAGTTTTTCAGGATCTGAGTCTTGCTTCATGTGGACACTCCCAAAATGTTTAGTACAGTGCATAACACTCAAAGGCTCAACAAATTACCGTGATTGATTGCACTGCACCAATTTTGAATTTAATCTTGGAATTTAATTAAGAGCTTACTGTGTGCTAAGGGCTGGGATAGATATCATGTTATATGATTAGACACAATCCCAGTGCCACATGGGCCCACAATCTCAAACTCTCTGGGCCTTACTTTCCTCAGATGTAAACAGGGATAAGTGATTTGCCCAAGGTCAAATACTTGGCCAGACCTGGGCCTTTTTTTTAAAATGATATTTGTTAAGTGTTTACTATGTGTCAAGTGTTGGCGTAGATAGAAGTTTTCATTGGGTTAGACACAGTCTCTGTCCCAAAAGGGGGTTACATAATCTAAGTTGGAGAGGAGATTTGACACCATTTAGCAGAGGAGGTAACTAAGGTACAGAGAAATTGAGTGACTTGCCCAAGGTCACACAGCAAGCAATTGGTACAGCTAGATTTAGAATCTCTGACTCTTAGGCCTGTGCTCTTTCCAATAGACCACCCTGCTTCTCTTAAAGCTGGGTCTCCTTCCAGTCTGGTGCTGTTTGCCAGACCTGTGTGCGCAAGTGGTTTCCTCATTAGGCAACTCATCACCAAGGGCTTGCTGGACTGGGGTTGCTGAAAGAAAGTTCCTCATCCCTCTTAGGGTTGTCTTAGCCAAAATGCATATTGAAAACATGTGTTATTCCAAACTGAGTATAAAGGACACCAAAATTAATAATAAGAGGTCAAAAAACAGGAAGCATCTTAGGAAATCACTAGAGCTGTGAAATAAACTTGGTGGAAGAGGTGAATTCTGGAATGACAGTGGAACATTTCACTCATACAGACTAAGGTGGGTGATCAAGCTGTGGTAAAAACCCAGGAAGTTTTAAGCCAAATTAATAAACTAATGTTAACAAACGGCGGAGACCAGTCATCAGCCAAGAGTTCCAAAGGAGCTCAACAACAACAGTAATAATAATAATTTTGATATTTGTAGCGTGGCTTAGTGGAAAGAGCACGGGCTTGGGAGTCACAGGTCGTGAGTTCTGATCCCAGCTTCTCCACTTAGCTGTGTGAATTTGGGCAAGTCACTTAACTTCTCTATGCCTCAGTTATCTCATCTGTAAAATGGAGATTAAGACAGTGAGCCCCATGTGGGACAATCTGATTACCTTGAATCTACGGCAGTGCTTAGAACAGTGCTTGGCACATAGTAAGCACTTAACAAATACCATTATTATTATTATTATTATTATTATTATTATTATGATGTGCCAGGCACACTACTAAGTGCTGTGGTGGCTAAAAGCAAATAGGATTGGACACAGTCCCTGTCCCATATGGGACTCCTGATCTTAATCCCTATCGTATACATGAGGTAACTGAGGCCCTGGATACATAATCAGGAGGACTCATTCTCTGGAGAAGTCACTAATGCTAGGAAAAGTCCAGGGAAAACATGGAAGAGGCAGATCAGCAGCTAGATGGATAGAAACCATATCGATAACAAAAGCCGATTTATTAATTCCAAGTGCTTAGTACAGTTCTCTGCACATAGTAAGCGCTCAATAAATGCTATTGAAAGAATTGTTAGAAAGGTTGCAGATTATGGCAGAGGAGAGGGCATTCTGGAGAAAGAATAGCTCTGGAGTCACTATGAATTGGAAATGACTCGACGGCACTTAATAATAGTGATAAAACTGAGGCTCAGATAATAATAATGACAATAATAATGTTGGTATTTGTTAAGCACTTACTATGTGCAAAGTACTGTTCTAAGCGCTGGGGGGATACAAGGTGATCAGGTTGTCCCTCATGGGGCTCACAGGCTTCATCCCATTTTACAGATGAGGTAACCGAGGCCCAGAGAAGTGAAGTGACTTGCCCAAAGTCACACAGCTGGCAAGCGGCGGAGCCGGGATTAGAGCTCATGACCTCTGACTCCCAAGCCCGGGCTCTTTTCACTGAGCCATGCTGTTTCTCTAAGTGAAATGACTCACCCAAGATCACACAGACAAGTGGTAGAATCAGGATTAGAACTCAGATCTTTCTGACTCCCAGGCCCGGGCTCTATCTACTAGGCCCCACTACTTCAGAGAGGTGTTGCAGACTGTAGGACACAATGTGTATCTTATCAATTCAAACTAAATGGAGACTGGCCCAGAGAATTAGGACATTACCCCCGAAACTCCTGCTTATAAAATGGGCTTCAGCAGTGACCCTCAAAATTTTATGTATTGGCGAACACCAAACGATGATTCACCAAATTCCTCAGCCTCAGCGCCAAGGGCTGCTCGAATTATCCAAGTTTCAAGTTGGAAGCTTGAGACAAAAAGCAAGCTTCCCACGGGTGGAAATTACTGTAGGGAGATCAGGTGGGCAGAGCGGGCAGGTAGAAAGTGTCAGTAAGCTTGAGAAAGTTTTGAATAGATATTCTGTAAATGATGGGTTATTAGAGTTGGGGGAAGAACCTAGAAATTTAGGGCAGGTAGGTCACTGAAATGTTATCTCCTCTGTGAAATGGGAACAAAGGCTGTGAGCCCCAAGTGGAACCCTATTATTATGCATCTTCACCAACTCTTAGAACAGTGCTTTGTACGTAGTAAGCGCTTAACAAATACCACCACCATCATCGTCATCAAAATGTGGTGGAATGTTCAGCTCACTGCGGACAGGGAATATGTCTGTTTATTGTTCTGTCGGACTCTCCCGAGTTCTTAGTACGAGGCTCTGCACACAGGAAGCGCTCGGTAAATATGATTGAATGAATGAATGAAAGGAAAAATGGTATCGCACTATTGCTCCAAATCCTGGGCCGGTCACAACTCTGGTCTGCCCTTCTGATGAGATGTAAGCATGTACTGAAGAGTTATGGCCTAATTACGGTGGGGGAAAAGTGATCTTTTGATCTCTGAATTTCTTCTTCAGCCCACCTCTCTCTCAGCCCGGAGGGGTGTCGGTCATGACACTTCCTGGGCTTGGAGGAGAAATACCCCACCTCCTCACCCATTGCAGGGCCTCTCCTTGATCCAGACAACCTTTTCGGCTGCCGGAAGCGCAGTGTCCTCATGCCTCTAGAAATTCCATAGTCTGGACCCGGAGGGGCCGGCAGTTTTTATCAACAGCGGAATTGTTTGGCTAATGCTGCTGCTATTTCACCTCGTTCCAGGGCAAGGTGCCAGGGCTGTGGCCTGGGCCAGGAACTCTTACAAAAGGAAACAATTCCCTCCTGCCTTCTAATACCCACTCTGACTTGAACGGTCCTGATTTATGGAAGTCTGATGAAATATTTAATCTATTCCAAGATCTCTTTCTTAATGGTTATTTTTATGGCCCTATGTAGTCATTAGCTAATTGCAAAAAAAAAAGAAAAAGCCCTATTTGAGCAAGTCAGGAAAGCAGTAGACTGTCTCTAATAATTACATTTAGCTCTCCATCTTCCCTGCACCCCTCTTCCGGACCCCACATCAAACATTTTGAAAGGTAGTGGAGCTGTTCCTTGTACGAAAGGGTTTTAAGATCATGTCCTGAAAAACACTGTATGCAAATAGATTGTTTTTATTTGCTTTTCAGGAATTCATGGTTGCCGACGACCTTGAGCGTGAGGTAAGGGAGGGGGGAAAGCACTCTTTTTTTGGTTTTGCTTCCTTCCTTGGAGCAATTATCTTTTGCAGTGCTAATACAGTAGTTGCTCCGCAGTTGTTAGCATATACATTTTTCATTTGGCATTTAGCTAATATTTTGAATTGTTAATAAGAAAATTATAAAACAGTGAGGACTTTATTATCGCAGGCTTTCTGTGTATTGTGATGCAAGTTGTTTTTACCGTTTGTTTTTAATTCCTAAACGTACTGCTTTGGCTAACTGAAAGCACAGTGTGCAAAAATATAAGCCTCAAGAAGAAAATGTGCCTGCCATTATACATGTGGCCTGAGGGTGTAGTGTGATTAAAATGGAGCAAGAATTCCTTTAATCTTGACAGGCCTTACTTTGGAGTACTTGGTGGCAGTTGTGTTCATATTTTATTCATAAATAGGCAGATGTACTTTAATGACCGAGTCCTAGGGAGCCAGTACATGGACTTTGCCAGTGTTAATTGTGAGCCCGCCAGTATTTTGGAATTCTCTAGAAAACACTTGAAATGCCTCCTTGATTGCCGAGAAAGTTGTGGTTTGGCTTGTGGCTTTATAAATAGTTTTAAACGCTTTGACATGCAATGCACTGTTTTCGTTTCAGAAAGAAAAGCTGAAATCGCTCTTGACAGCCAAGGAAAAGCAGCTCGAAGAATCCTTGAAAAACACTGAAGCTCTAAAAAACTTGCTTAAATATTATGAGGTATTACTTTTTTTTTTTTTTAAAAAAAAAAACAACAAACAACAACTCAGGAGTAGCTAATTTACGGTTTCCCTTTCGAAAAGCTGAAATCTCTCTTGACAGCCAAGGAAAAGCAGCTCGAAGAATCCTTGAAAAACACTGAAGCTCTAAAAAAAACTTGCTTAAATATTATGAGATATTACTTTTTTTAAAAAATCAACAACTCGGAGGTAGCTAATTTATGATTTCCCTTTCTTTGAAACTATTTTTCGCTCCACCCACTCTTGGGTGGAGCACCTTATGGAATTATTCTATAGATTACTTATAGAGGCCTTTGTGATCAACGGAAGGCAAACCTGTTAACGTACATACTACATGCAGTCATTATGAACAGAATGCATTGGAAATCTACTCTGAATCAGTCAATCCATGGTATTTATTGAGCACTACTGTGTGCAGAACAGTGTACTAAGTGCTTGGGAGAGTAGACACTGAGTCGTATTTATTGGAGGATTACTGTGTGCAGAGCACTGTACTAAGCACTTGGGGGGATACAATCTAACAGACCCATTCCCTGCCCATACCAAGCTTACAGGCTAGAGGGGGAGACAGACATTAATAGAAATAAATTAATTACAATATAACAGAGTTGGTAGACATGTTTCTAGCCCATAATAGAGGTTACAATCTTGGATGAAATGTACCAAACAAGGTATAGAAAGGGATTTTATTGCGGAAATGTACTTTCCAAGCACTTAGTACAGTGCTCTGCACACAGTAAGCACTCAATAAATACAATTGAATTCATCAGTTAAAGGAGAAGGACACATTTTCTGCCTTCAAGGTTCTCACAGTGTAGTGGAAGGAGTCAAATGTCAAGCCTACGCAGTACAGACAGTTATATTCACAAGTTGACAGATCTGGTCATTAAGTCCTGGAGTGGAATAATCAAGAAAATAGGATATTAGGAAGAGCTTCGGGCAAGAGATAGGTTTTGAGAAGGTCTGTGTGGAATATATTAAGTTAGTATTGCTCTGTAGCCTCAGGGAGATAGACTTGGTTTCTGCATTGGCCAAAAAAAAAAGGTGGAGAAATTGGTGTTTCCTCTACTAGCATTGTGTGCCAAAATGCAACCTAAAGACCATCGTACAAGGGAGTAATTCCCTTCATGATGTTTTTTTTTGTATGGATCTGATATGCTAGAAAAGCAGAAGTCCATAAAAAGGTCCAGTGTGAAAGACTGCATTATTCTCTTAACAGGCTTTGCACTCCAGGCTGAAATCACCTTTATCATCCCACATGGAAATAACACAAAATAAGACATCCCCACAAAAGCGCAATCTTTCCCCACCATATGACTCCTCTTCGACCCAAGCGTGCTCACGGCCTTTCCCTATGCCCTGTGCTCTAGGCCCTTCCGGGATGTTACAATCCCGTGGCTTTGGATTCAGCTTTGGGCTTGAAGTCCTGCCTGGTCCTGGCCTGCTGGAAAAACTGGGCTGCGGAAAAGGGGAGGATAAGTGGGCTGAGTTTCTTTTTCTTTTTTTTTAATAAGGAATTATAATGTCGAATTCCCCTTACTTCAGGCTAGGAGCCCTGCACCCTCTTTCCACCAGCAGGGATTCAGGAGGAGGCACCGACAGACGGCTAGCACTTGGAATTGGCTTGCTTGGTCGGGGGCCGTCTGACTGTGGAAGAATGTACAAACAGCCCAGAGACCCTGGCAGTGTGACCACATCTAAATGAGTTTGGTGCAGCCATTTCATGCTGATTTGTAATGGAGAACCAGACCCGCTCCACCCCTCACACCCATCAACATGAACATTTGGTTTGGGCCATTAAGAACCCTCTGGATTTTGTACACCTCCGTCCCCTCCCTTGAAGCGTTGTTTGCTTGACTTTGGGTACATTCACCATCACGTGCTTATTAATGAAAAACAGTTAACAGCAAATGAAGGCAGGAAATCAGATACCTGGATCAAGAAGTGGAAAAGGATTTTGAAAAAGCTTCCCTGCCCTCTTCAGGGTTCCCATCTCTGATCTCCAGGTTTCATTGAGTCAGTCATATTTATTGAGTGCTTGCTGTATGCAGAGCACTGTACTAAGTCCTTGGGAGAGTATAGCAGAACAATAAATAGATACATTCCTGGCTCACAACATGAGGAGTTTTAGCACTTTGCCCTCAGTTTCTAGTCTCAGCCAGGCTTGGCCCCTCTAGTTGATAGTCTGGTCCTTTTTTTTTTGTTTTTCCTCCTCAAAGCACTAGTTTTCATTCGAGTCATTCTGAACTTTATCCTGTTTCGAGGGAAACAAAAAACAATCTTCTCTGAATTAATCCAGAGAATGAAAATTCTTAGAGCAATAGGCATTCCATGTTTAATGGGCCTGTTGTCACGTCAAGGCAACTCAGGCTTTCATGGTCATGTCTACCTCCCTCAGTAGACTGTAAGCTTCTTGTGGGCAGGGAACATTTCTACCAACTCTGTTGTGCTGTACTCTCCCAAGCACTCAGTATTGTACTGTGTTGTTTAGTTTGTTGTTGTGTTTTGTTTATGGTATTTGTTAAAAGTTTACCATGTGCCAAGCACTGTTCTAAGCCCTCGGGTAGTTGCAAGTTAATCAAGTTGGATGTAGTCCCTGACCCACATGGGGCTCACAGTCTTAATCCCCATTTTACACATGAGGTAACTGTGGCACAGAGAAGTGAAATGACTTGCCCAAAATCATACAGCAGACAAGCAGAGCTGGGATTAGAACCCAGGTCCTCTGACTCCCAAGCCCATGCTCCTTCCAGAAAACCAAGCTGCTTCATTGATGGTTTTCTTTATTACTTCCTTGTTATCAATCAATGGTATTTATTGATTGCTTATTTATTGAGCATTTACTTGCCGAACAGCTGTACTTGAGAGAGATTGATACAACAGAATTAGCAGTCACATTCCCTTCCCATAATGAGCTTACAGGTCATCAGTGATATTTTTGTAAGTGTGCCTACTGAGAGTAAAACATGGGTAACCATTGGGCAGAGTACGAGGGGACCAAAATGCCCAATCACGACTCTCCAAAGGGTTTCAGTCGATGGCGTGCCCCAACAGACAAAAGTGATTCACAGCAGAAAGAAGGAAAAAGATAAATGTAGCAAGAAGGCAGGGCTCCAGTCCTTGGATTAATAAATTGAAAAGAACCTTTGAAAGCTTTTTTCATACCTTAATAGACATTCAATAAACAGTGCATTTTCATCTGAAAGCTTGGATCTTGATGGTGTTTTCTCATTTTCTTTGCAGTGTACCTCTGCAGGTGTTTCGCTCTCGGTTCATCAACAGAGCAGGTCTATGCTAAGACCACTGGAACTATCCTCATCTGGTCAGTCCTCTCCTGGGGAAACCGAACTTTTAAAGAAAGAGCTGGAGACTCTGAAAGCCTCTTACGATGCCATTAAGCAGGAGAAAACCAAGGTCGGCAATGAATTGGCACATAAAGTGGCTGAGTGCAAAGCTTTGGCTCTGGAGTGTGAAAGAGTCAGGGAGGATTCTGACGAACAGATAAAACAGTTGGAAGATGCTTTAAAAGATGTGCAGAAGAGAATGTTTGACTCGGAAGGTAAAGTGAAGCAAATGCAGACACATTTTCTGGCCTTAAAGGAGCACCTGGCCCATGAAACATCTGTGGGAACCAGCAGGTTAACAGATGATCTCAAGGAGCAGCTGAAAGATATGAAAGCAAAATACGAAGGCGCCTCTCTGGAAGTCGGAAAGCTGAGGAATCAGATCAGACAAAACGAGATGTTAGTAGAGGAATTTAAGAGAGACGAAGGGAGACTGGTGGAAGAAAATAAAAGATTGCAGAGGGAGTTGAGCGCGTCTGAGATCGATCGAGAGAGGAGCGGGAGAAAGGTCGTGGAAATGGAAGGCCAGCTGAAAGCGGTGGCCGCCAAACTGTCCCTCTCGGTCCCCGCCGAAAAATTTGAAAACATGAAGAGCTTGTTGTCTGGTGAAGCGAATGAGAAAGCAAAGAAGTATGCAGAGGTGGAGAGAGAATATGAAAAGGCCCAGGTTAAAGTTAGGCAGCTAGAGAGAGAACTTGAAAACTCCAAAGCCAAGCTTGCTCAGCATGTAGCGCCAGAGGACCATGAACTCTTGAAGAACCGGTTGGAGCAGAAATCGGGAGAATTAGAGAAAAAGGTGACAGAGTTAAACCTGAAGATTCAGGCATTGCACGAGGAAGGCGGAAAGGCTCGTGAAGAGAACAGGCTACTCAGCCATCAGGTGCAGAGTTTGAAGGGTGAGATTAAAAGTCATTATGTTCCTATAAAATTGAATGAGGAAATGAGAAAATCACAGGACCTGACGATCGCAGAGTTGAACAGGAAGCTTCTCGACGTCACCCGGAAGTACGAGGAAAAGCAAGTTGAAACGGAGACTCTTCGACTGGAAAAGAGCAGCCTAACGAAGAATGTCAGCCATCTCGAAGCCGCCTATATCCCTCCAGAGAAACACCAAGAGGAGGTGACAGCCCTGAAATCCACCATCGCTGAACTTCGAGGGCAAATTTCTGAAGTTACTCAGAAGCGCGATGCCGAACAAGCACAAGTCCTCGCTCTCCGCTCTGAAAATACCCGCCTGAACAGCATAATGAATGACCAGTACGTGCCCCTCGCTAAGCATGAAGGGGTCAAGGCAGAATTAAGCCACACTTTAGATAAAACTAACAGGGAATTGTCAGGTGTGAAGAAAAATCTTGAAGGGATGAAACAGGACTTTTTCCTAGTGAAAGATGAGAATGGAGTATTAAAAACAGCCCTGGAAAATTCACGGAATCAAATGCAGACTGAGTTTATCCCAATCAAGGAGCACCAGGATAAGATGGCTCTTGTCAGTAAAAGCATGAAAGAAGTCCAGGAAAATAATACTGAACTGCAGGCTAAGTTTATAAGGGGTCAAGAGGAAATTGTTACATTGCATGGTGAAATTGAAGCTCAGAGAAAGGAACTTGACACAATACAGGAGTGTATTAAGCTGAAATATGCTCCAATTGTCAGTTTTGAAGAGAGAGAACAAAGCTTCAAAGTCACCGTGAAGGAACTGAAGGATCAGCTGCTAGAGCAGACACAGAAGTGTAGCACCAGGGAAGAGGAAGCGAGGAAATGTCAGGAGGAGAACGAAAAGTTAAAGCACGAGGTGCTCGCCATTCAGAATGATTTGAAGGATAAGCATATTCTCGTTGAAAAATCCATCGACATGGAAAAGGCATTTTCTCGAAAAACCGAAGAACTGAACCGACAACTGAAAGATCTTTCAGAGAAGTACACAGAGGTAAAACTCGAGAAAGAGAGGCTCTTAGAAGAAAATGCCAAACAGGCTTCGGAGGTTCTTGCAGTACAGACAGGGCGGTATGTACCCCGGGAGCAGGTGGAAGCTTTGAAAAAGTCTCTCGGTGCCTCAATTGAAGACCTAAAAGGAGAACTGGAGAGGAAGAGAATGAGTCATGAGCAAGAAAAAAAGGCAGTAGGGGAATTACAGCGGGAGTTGGAGAATCAAAAGAAGTCTTCAGTGTCCTTGGCGGAGCATCTTCAGATGAAGGAAACGTGGGAGAGAGAAGTTGGAATCCTCAAGGCGAGTGTGAAGGAAAAGGAAGATGAAAATCGAGTAACAAATGAGGAAGTATCGAAACTCAAGGTGGAGATTGCGAACTCTAAACAAGTATTGAAGGAACTGAAGACGAGAGAGGTGGTCGACCTGTCAGAATATAAAGCAATGAAGAGTTCTTTGGAGACCCAGGTAAGCAGCGTAACAGAGAATCTGACCAACTTGAGTAAAAAGTATAAGGAGATGTGCGAAGAGTCATCACACGCCCAAAAGGACGACCTGTCCGCCAGAGATGAAAAAGAAGCGCAGTCGAGGAGTTTCAATATTGAACAAAAGATCCAGGACCAGAAAGAGCGGTGCGATAAGTCGTTGACGACGATGACCGATTTGCAGAGGAGGATACAGGCGTCGGCCAAACAGATCGAAGCCAAAGACAGTAAGGTAGGCGCTAGAGGGTGGGATGGTTCCAGTGTATCCGAAGCAGGCTCTGCTGAGATAGATTAAGAGTCGGGATTACTGTGTCTCGATGAGGTGATACCCTACATCAGCTTTGTAAATTATTATCGTTTTTATGTTGAGCATAATAGCGACTGTGGTATTTAAGGGCTTACTTTGTGCCAGATGCTGGGGAAGGTAAGATCATCGGGTCGGGCACATTCCCTGTCCCACGCAGGGCTCACAGTCTAAGAGGGAGGGAGAACGGGTATTGACTGCCCATTTTACCCCTGAGGAAACGAGGCCCATTGAGGTTGACTGATTTGCCCAGTGATTCACAGCAGGCAAATGAGAAGCAGCATAACCTAGTGGATAGAGCCCGGGCCTCGGAGACAGAAGGTCATGGGTTCTAATCCCAGCTCCGCCACTTGTCAGCTGTGTGACATTGGGCAAGTCACTTCACTTCTCTGGGTCTCAGTTACCTCATCTGTAAAATGGGAATTGAAACTGAGCTCCATATGGGACTGGGAGGATGTCCAACGTGATTTGCTTGTATGCACCCCAGCACTTAGTACAGTGCCTGGCACAAAGTAAGCGGCTAACAAATACCATTATTATGATTAAGTGGCAGACTTGGGATTAGAACCCAGGACTCCTGACTCCCAGGCCCAGGCTCCTTCCACCTGGCCACCCCGTGGCCAAAATTAAGAAGCCACCACAAAAACTCTGAGCCGCCTGCCTGGCCAGGTCCCCCGCAATTCATTGGAAACTTAAGTTTCCTTTCCAAGCCCAGTGTTCCATCCCCTCCCGCTCTGCTCCAGGCACCTTGGTCACTCTTACTTCTCTAGGCATTGAAACCGATTAGCCAGTCTCTAGGGAAGTCCCTGTGACCTGTGGAAAAAGCACGGCCTGATGGTCAAGGAATCTGGGTTCTAAGTCCTGCTCTGCTACTGGTTTTCTGTATGACCTTGGGCAAGTCTTTTAATCCATCAGTTTTCTGGGTCTCAGTGTTTTCATCTGTAAAATGGGGATGAAATACCTATTGTCCATCCCCATTAGAGTGTGAGTCCCATGTGGGACAGGGACTACTTTCAACTTAATTATCTTATATCTCCCCCAGCACTTGAACAGTACTTGGCACATAGAAGGTCTTAAAAAGTACCACAATTATTATTATTTTTATCACCATCATCAATATTAATAGTAATAATAATAATATTGGTATTTAAACACTTACTACGTTCCAGGCACTGTACTGGGCAATAGAGTGGTTACAAGCAAATCAGGTTGGACACAGTCCCTATCCCGCCTGGGGCTCACAGTCTTAACCCCCATTTTTTTACAGATGAGGGAAGTGAGGCACAGAGAAGTGAAGTGACTTGCCCAAGGCCACATTGAAGACAAGTGGAAGGGCTAGGATTAGAATCCATGACCTTCTGACTCCCAGACCCTAGTTGCTTTATTATTAGCACTAAGCTGTATTTGCATTATTAATAGCATTAACATTACTAAGAGAAGCAGCATGACCTAGTGGCAAGAGCATGGGTTTGGGAGTCAGAGGTTGTGGGTTCTGATCCCTGCTCCGCCACTTGTCTGCTGTGTGACCTTGGGCAAGTCACTTAACTTCTCTGATCTCAGGTACCTCATCTGTAAAATGGGGATTGAGACTGTGAGCCCTATGTGGGACAGGGACTATGTCCAACTTGATTACCTTGTATCTACCCCAGCGCTTAGAACAGTGCTTGACACATAGTAAGGGCATAACAAATACCATAATTATTATTATTAGGTAGCCTCTGGCTTCTTTCCACACATGAAACTTCCCCTCCTCTGTGCCCAGCTTTTTGGCGCTTGACCTTGTGAAGGAGTTCCTCTGCATTCTTTTCCCCCAGCCCCCTTCAGTGATAGCCACAGGCTGGAAGGATGGAGAACACTTGGATTCTTCTTTCTGTCCTCCCTTCATCCTCCCCCTCCTTTTCCTCCACCGAGACAGCAACTCTTGGGACTCTGCCCAGTGGTCCCGAGCTTCCTGCTTGTATCAGGCACGGTCAAACAATCGATGGCATTTATTGAACTTTCAGTGTATGCGGAGCGCTCTACTAAGCTCTTGAATCAACAGAATTAGCAACCTCATTCCCCACCTGTAATGAGCTTACTGTTGAGCACTTAACTCTGTTCAGAGCACTGTGCTGAATTCCTCAGAGCACTGTGCTAAATTCCTGGGAGAAGACAGGAGAGCAGAGCTGGTAGACACAGGTCCCTGCCCACAATGACTTTACCATCTCTGGTCTTCAGCCATTCATTTTCAAAGTGCTGCAGGGAGGGGTCCAGCCGAGAGAGGGGGTGACTCAAACACACCCGAGGGATTGATTTCCCCTCAGGGACAATTTGAGACACTTAGGTGGGGTTTTTCAAGAGCAAAATGTTTTTGATTCTTTCAGTGGGATTTTGCTTCCCATATACCAAGCAGTGTACTAAGCGCTGAGGTAGGTACAAGGTAATCAGATTGGACGTGGTCCCCGTCCCATTTGGGGCTCACAATATAAGTAGGAGGGAGTAAGATTTAACCCCCATTTTTTTTCCAGATGAGGTAACTGAGGCACAGAGAAGTTAAGTGATTTGCCCAAGGCCACCCAGCCGGCAAGAGGTAGAGCCAGGTTTAGAACCCAGCTCTTCTATGTCCCAGGCCCGGGCTCTTTCCATTAGACCACACTGCTTTTTATCTTTAGCTCTGTTTGTGTTTTGGGGTTAGCACCTGGGAAGTTTCTGAACTCATCTGTTAGAAGACAAGGGTCTATTATGTGATCTCGGTAATGGCTTTTGCAAGGACCTTAATGAAATTGAACACATTCAGTGTGACACAATCATTATGCCATTCTAATTTTCCTCAATGAATCTAACTTTTGGAAAACGGTGAAAAAAAAAGCAGCATGGCCTAGTGGATAGAGTACGGGTCTGGGAGGCAGAACACCTGGGTTCTAATGGAGATTATGACTGTGAGACCCACTTGGGGCAGGGACTATTTCCAAGCTGTTGAGCTGGTATCTACCAGAACGCTTAGTACAGAGCCTGGCACATAGTAAGTACTTCACAAATACTGTAAAAAAAAAAAAAAGGAAATTGTTTATTTAGAAAAAGGCACAGAACATGTGAAAGAAAAAGGAAGACCTGCAGTGATTTAAGTTTTACCCTTTTAACAAGTGAATGTTAGTTTATAAGGGAATGTAAGATGATAATTATTTCCACCACTTTTCTTCAAAGATAACTGAACTACTCAAAGACATAGAACGCCTGAAACAAACGGTCAATGGTCTCTCACAGCCTACCAACGCTGGGGAAAATCCAACGAAGAAACAAAACCAGCAGATTGAAGCACTCCAGCACCAGGTGAAATCCCTGAAGCAACAGCTGGCTGTAAGTAAAGCTCAGGTGACGTTTTGCCGACAATTACAGCATTCCCACTTCTACTGTCTGCCGGGAGCTGGGATAACAAGCTTCCTTTCAGGAATTGTGTTTTGGATTTTCTGAAGTTTGTTTTGAAGGGGAGGTGGAGCTGTCTGTTCACCTCCGTATCAAACAAAAATTCTTCACCATTGGCTCTAAAGCTCTACATTACCTTGCCTCCTGCTACCTCTCCTCGCTTCTCTCCTCCTACAACCCATCCCTCAAGCTTTGCTCCACTAGTACTAACCTTCTCACTGTGCCTCCATCTCGCCAATCTCACCGCCGACTCCTGGCCTATGTCCTACCTCTGGCCTGCAACCCCCTCCCTCCTCAAATCAACCAATTACTCTCCCTCCTTCAAAGCCTTATTAAAGGCACATCTCCTCCAAGAGGCTTTCCCAGACTAAGCCTCACTTTTCCTTATCTCCCAATCCCTTCTATGTCTCCCTAACTTGTTCCCTTTGCTCTTCCCTGGTTTCCTCCCAGCCCCACAGCACTTATGTATATATCTATCATTTTATTTATTTGTATTGACGTCTGTCTCCGCCCGCTGTAGCTGGTGAGCTCAATGTGGGCAGGGATTGTCACTGTTTATTGTGTTATTGTTCTTTTCCAAGTTCAGTAAGCACTTAATAAATACGACTGAATGAGTGAATCAGTGACTGAATTTAGATCTTGGAAGAAACAGTGAAGTCCATTCCCGCCTTTTGACTCCAGAGGAAGCATTAGGCAGTCACTCAGTCGCGTTTATTGAGCGCTTACTGTGGGCATAACTCTGTACTAAGCGTTTGGGAGAGTTCAGTATAAAATTCCCTGCCCACAACCAGCTTACAATCGACAGTAAAACTAATTGTGGTATTCAGTGCTTACTCTGTGCCAAACTCTGTACCAAGCTTTGGGTAGATCCAGGCTAGTCAGGTTGGGCACAGTCACTGTCCCACATGGGGCTCACAGTCTAAGTGTGAGGGAGAACAGGTATTGAATCCTCATTTGCTAGATTAAGAAACCAGAGCACAGATGAGTTAAGTGACATACCCAAGGTCACACAGCAGACAAGAGTAGCCGGGATTACAATCCAGATCTATTGACTCCCAGGTCTGTGCCCCTTCCACTGGGCCCCGATGCCTCTTATCTGGAGCAGAGCAGGTAGAACCGACTTTCTTTCCATCCCTCCCAGATTTTCTGCCTAGATTGGGCACATGACTGGCAGGGAATCACTTGCTTGGGAGCTAATGGCCTTTTTGGCCCCTGGCAATCCCACTTCCGGGCAGGAGTCAGTGATGGGTGTAGTAGATCCGCCCAAGCCACGTCCTGGGGTCGGGCCCAGCTCAGAGGTAACACATATCCTGGCCTCCAATCCCAGAAGGATCCAAGCGGGCACGCACGGGGAATGCCCGGTGACCATCTGACCTGAAGGGTCTTCTGCAGGGAAATGAAGGACAGCCCTCCCTCCTTCTCCCCGGCTCTCCCCCACTTCAAGGACTTATTGAAGACACATCTCCTCCAGAAAGCCTTCCCTGACTGAGCTCTCCTCTTCTCCCACTCCCTTCTGCACCACTCATACTTGCTCCTTCAGTCATCCTCTATCCCTTCTCCACGGCACATAGAGGTAGATCTGTTATTTATTCTATTTATATTAATGTCTGTCCCCCTCTAGACTGTGAGTGCATTGTGGGCAAGGAATGTGTTTGTTATACTGTATTCTTTCAAACACTTAGTATAGTGCTTTGCACACAGTGAGCACTCAAATACAATTATTAAAAATAATAATACAGGGGCTGGGCCCCGGGGGTAATTTATATTAATATCTGTCTCCCACTCTGTAGACTGTAAACTTATTGTGTGCAGGGAATGTGTCTGTTTTTTGTTATACTGTACTGTCCCGAGAGTTTAGTACAGTGCTTTAGTAAGTGCTCATTAAATACATTGGAATGAATGAATGAAAATGCCAGCTCCAGGGGAGTCCCAGGGGGCTGGAGGAGGAGTGGAAGAGGGAGGAGGAGTGGAAGAGGGATGCGGGAGTTTGAGCAGCTGGGAGGCTGCGCGGGGAAGAGGCTTCCGATGTGGTGCTTCCTGTGATCAGAGCACTGGACTCATTCTGCAGAAGCGGAGCAGTCTGGCTCTAGGCCTGGCACCAGTAGGTTTGAACATAGATCACATGTATGAGAGGAAGTGCCTGGGGAGGAGAATGGGGCTCAGAGGCCCCATTCATTGTTGTATTAATTGAGCGCTTACCACGTGCAAAGCACTGTACTAAACGCTCGGGAGAGTACACTAGAGCAGTCAACAGACACATTCCCTGCCCATAGCGAGCTCACAGTCCCTCCTGGGATATCAGATTCCCCATCCGGGCCAGGCCAAAATACCCACAGTCTCTGAACAAGGGAGTGATCAGTGCAAAGTGAAGTGAAAGGTTTATTTTCCGGGTCTTTATTTTTGTCAGTCATATTTATTGAATGCTTACAACTACTACTACTACTACTACTAATAATAATGGTATTTGTTAAGTGCTTACTAAGTGCCAAGCCCTGTTTTAAGCACTGGGATAAATACAAGATAATCAGGTTGTCCCACATGGGGCTCTCAGTCTTACTCCCCATTTTACAGATGAGGTAACTGCACAGAGAAGTTAAATGACTTGCCCAAGGTCACACAGCAGATGAGCAGATGGGAGACCAAGAAGCAATGTGGCTCAGTGGAAAGAGCCCGAGCGTGGGAGTCAGAGGTTGTGGGTTCAAATCCTGGCTCCACCACCTGTCTGCTGTGTGACCTTGGGCAAGTCACTTCACTTCTCTGGGCCTCAGTTACCTTATCTGTAAAAATGGGGATTAAAAACTGTGAGCCCCACGTGGGACAATCTGATTACCCTGTATCTACCCCAGCACTTAGAACAGTGCTCTGCACATAGTAAGCGCTTAACAAATACCAACATTATTATTATTATTATTATGAGTGGCAGAGCTGGGATTAGAACCCACGTCCTCTGACTCCCAAGCCCGCGTTCTTTCCATTAAGCCACACTGCTGTGTGCGGAGCTCTGTTTTAAATGCTTGGGAGAGTACTATAAAAATATCTAACAATATAAATAGCAATAACTTAGATATCTATATTTCTTGTCATCCTTCCTCAGTCTGGGAGCCCTGTGTCCAGTGTGATTGGATTGTATCTACCCCAGCATTTAGCACATTGCCTAGCACCTAGTATAAGCAGTGTGGCCTAATGGATAGAGCACCAGCCTAGAAGTCAGAAGGAATGATCTGGGTTCTAATTCCAGCTCTGTCACTTGTCTGCTCATTGACCTTGGGCAAGTCACTTCACTTTTTTGTGCCTTTCTTACTTCAACTTTAAGTCTTTGAATCCCATGTAGGACTTGAGACTGTGTCCAACTTGATTAGCCTGTATCTGCCCCAGCATTTGGTACAGTACCTAGCACAAAGTAAGCGCTTGAAAAATGCCCAATAAAAACCCAAGTGCCACAATGATGATGACTATTATCTTCCTCCTGTTAATATGTCAAATTGATGTTTTAAATTGCGGCTTATCCATAATTAGCTTAGGGTTCCTTTAACCCTGTGTTTTTTGGGGTTTTTTTGGCTAGGTTTCGTCAGCTTGCCTTTCCCTAGGGCGCCTTTCCCTATTGCTTGATTGTTCTGCAGTAGTTTGTGTTTGAGCCCTGGGGGACCAAGTAGCATCTCTACGTGGTTTCCTGTCCATGTCCACATCAAACAAAAACTCGTCACCATTGGCTTTAAAGCAGTCAATCACCTTGCCCTCTCCTATCTCACCTTGCTACTCTCCTGCTACAACCCAGCCCTCACACTTGGCTCCTCTAATGCTAACCACCTCACTGTGCCTCGATCTCATCAACCTCGCCACCGACCCCCTTGCCCAAGTCCTGCCTCTGGCCTGGAACGTCCTCCCTCTTGAAATTTGACAGATAATTATTATCCCCCCTTCAAAGCCTTATTAAAGGCACATCTCCTCCAAGAGGCCTTCCCTGACTAAGCCCCTCATTCTTCTTCTACCACTCCCTTCTGGGTCGCCCTGACTTGCTCCCTTTGTTCTTCTCCCCAGCCCCACAGCACTTAGGTACATATCTGTCATTTATTTATTTGTATTAATGTCTGTCTCCTCTCATCTAGACTGCAAGCTCGCTATGGGTAGGGAATGTGTCCGTTTATTGTTGTACTTGCCCAAGCGCTTAGTACAGTGCTCTGTACACAGTAAGCGCTCAATAAATACGATTAAATGAATGAATACACAGCACAAGGCAGCCAGAATTGCTCTTTTCCTCCTCCTCCTCCTCCTCCTTTCTTTCCTCCTCCTCTTCCTTCTCCTTCTCTGCTCCTCCACATCCGTCTACAGAGCGATTACAATTATATCCCTTTGCGTGTTCTCCCACTCTGCAGGAGGCAGAATTGGACTGTCTAGCCAATATATTTACATTAGGATTCAGCGGAAGAACACCACCCACTTGAAGCTCTTCAGGAGCACATTGAAAGAGGGAGAGAATCTCAGACACTCTGTGAAAAAGAGATCTGTCTTCCAAATGGTGATGATAGGATAATGAATCCAGTGGAGATGATGTCACGGGATCTCTCTCTGCGGGTGATCAGGCAGTATCTTGTCTGACAATATCTTGAGAAGCAGCACGGCCTCGTGGATAGAGCTGGAAGGACCTGAGTTCATGTCCTGGCTCCACGACTTGTCTGCCGTGGGACCTTGGGCAAGTCACTTCACTGGGCCTGAGTTCCCTCATCTGTGAAATGAGGATTAAGACTGTGACCCCTTTGTGGGACAGGGATTATCTTGTTTCTACCTCAGCACTTAAATCGGTGCCTGGCACACAGTAAGTGCCACAAATGTCACAGTTGCTGTTATTATTTCTTAAATCTGAAAAATCACAGGCATTTAAGGGCAGCTTTCTAGGGGTGTGGAAAAAGGGGAAGTGTGCCTCATTCTTTCTCACTCTAAATCTGATCATCTCCTATCCTTTCCCCCCCCCCCGCCCCCGTGGGAAAAATTACAAAGTGGCATGTGATGTGTTTCAAAGAAAAAATGTGGGTCCAGAGATATAGAGGGAGCTGACCGGGTCCCCAGTAGTCCAAAAAATCCAGGCCCCTTACTCGTTTTTATAGAATGTCATTTTGGTGTTGAATTCATTGGGGCTTACTATATAAAAATGACTCCATTAGAGAAAGTCAGCTGCAGAGGTTCACACTGGAAGCGATCAAGAATCGGGGTGGAAATCCTCTTTCTGTTGTCAAAGCCTCAGTTACTGTTCAGTGTCGAAGGGTAAAGGTGTGTCTGTGCAGGCTTGGGTGTGTGTGGTGGTAACTGGCTATTATGGAGGTGACCTGTGAAGAATTAGAATTTGAAACCTCAAATCTTCTTTCTCATTAAAAAAGTATCTTATGTTTTGTTCTTGGGCCCAATACAATACCAGATCATCTCTGCAGAATCCATGAGCATCACAAGGCCCGAGGCCTTGTTTCCTTGGAATTTTCTATCTCTGCTAAACAAAACTTCCTGAGATAGTGTGGTATCCTAATTAGATCTCTAAAAAAATCCTATTTAAATGAACATTTCTTGAGTGGATTTAATTTTGCTATCTCGTATTGCCGGATAAGACTTCCTACACTAATTGATTCTGAAGAGAAGAAGTTATTTCCCTAGAAGGTCTATACTGGGTTGCTGTGTTGACGAACCAATTCACAGTGCCGTTCTCTTTCTTTGTAGATATAAGGTTTAATCATTCTTCACCAAGAGGGGAATCCAGGTCAACGAGCTTGTGCGATACTTTAAACAGCATGGTCTAGTGGAAAGAGCATGGGCCTCGGAGTCAGAAGACCTGAGTTCTAATTCTGTCTCTGCCAAATGCTTGCTATGTGGCCTTGGAAACGTCATTTAGCTCCTCTGGGCTTCAGCTTCCTCATCTGTAAAACGGGGATTAAATGCCTGTCCTACCTCCTACTTAATCTGTAAGCCTTATGCCGCACAGGGACTCTGTCAGACCTAATTAATTGGTTCTTACCCCAGCGCTTAGAACAGTGTGTAACACATACTAAGCACTTACCAAACTTGAGGCAGGGTAATACTAATACCTTCAATCTACAGAGTGCTTTCATTTTCCAATCATAGTACTTCTCTCTACTTGTGAGATTCAGAGAGGAAGGTATCGTCATCTCCGTTTTACAGATGGGGAAACTGAGGCTCCGGGAGGTTGTGACTGGCCCAAGATTACATAGGCAGACATGGGACCTGAACCCAGACCCCTCTAACTCCGGATCCACGAGTTTTACACTAAAACAGAGATGGGGAACTGTCTAATCCCCACCCATGGATTCTTCCCTAGCACTTAATAAGAATAATAATAATGGTGTTTGTTAAGCGCTTACTCTGCG
This sequence comes from Ornithorhynchus anatinus, assembly GCF_004115215.2. Lineage (NCBI taxonomy): Eukaryota > Metazoa > Chordata > Mammalia > Monotremata > Ornithorhynchidae > Ornithorhynchus > Ornithorhynchus anatinus. Next base: position 9,874,223 of record NC_041732.1, on the reverse strand, counting down.
ACAGGCACTGTTTTAAGCGCTAGGGGAGATACAAGCTAATCAGGTTGGATTCAGTCCCTATCCTACGTGGGGCTCACCGTCTTAATCCCCATTTTACAGATGAAGTAACTGAGGCCTAGAGAAGTTTGATATGCATGGCACCCATTAAGCCCCCACAGTGTGCTCCCTTCCTCCCTCTTGTGTGGATTCAAAGCACCAAACCTGAGCCGCCAATCAGTCAACAGTATTTATTAAGCACTTGGGAGAGTACAGTATAATAGAATTGGTACACATGTTTTCTGCCCATAAGGAATTTACAGTCTAGAAAGGAATGGGAGAGGAATCCAGTGATCCTTTGATCTTGCTTTACCAATGTGTTATAAAGTTCGAAACCCATTGCCTGAGAACAAATTCCATTTATAAATGAAGTTACACAGTTACTCAACTGTGTTGGAAATTTAAGTGTAATAAAAGTGATGTTTTTTTGTGCCCTTTTTCCTCCTCTGCTTATAGGACACCGATAGGCAGCACCAAGAAGTGATTGCAACTTATCGAACTCACCTCCTGAGCGCTGCCCAGGTAAATCCACTGAAGAAAAGTTTTTTGGGTTTTTTTATTTTCTTTCTCCATTCTGAAGCAAAACTTAAAATGAATGTGGTTGATGTTTTGAGTAGCAACATCCCATATGCTTATTTAAAAATAATTATATTTCTTTGAGCAGGGCCTGTGTATCTCCAGGAAGAAATTTAAGAAGCTAAATGGCAACACAGCATATTAAATTTAGTGCCGTCTCCATCTGCTTGTCGCTCAGTTTATAGACAGTTTGGCAACATGCATTGGTGACACAATTAATGGTGTCGCTATCCGGAGATAAATCGGAGCCATCAACACGTCTCCGTCTGCTGAAAAAGTACAGTAGCGAGGCCTTAGTGTATGTCATGGCAGCTTAGGAATATTCTTTGCATTTTCAGAGAGAGACTTGTGACCCTACCCAAAAAAGTACAAAGAACACATGTAGAGACGAAAATAACTTTGTCAGTTGGTCATGTTGTGAGATTTCTCGAGAAATGATACGAGTATTGAAAGTATCCTCAGGGCAGCGAAAGAGAGAGAGAGAGAGAGAGAAGCTTTCTGAGCCCTAGATGCTTACTGTCTAAATAAGGCCCACTGAGTAATTGAGATTTGAAACGTACCAGCTGAAAGAATGAGTAATTATGAGTGATGCTCATTTTAATTGGACAAAAGTTTTCCAAGGGGAACTCTTCCCAGGCTTCCTGTCAGAACTGACTTTCAAGGTGGCGATTCCGCAGAGGAATCCAGGCTGAGAACGCACCTCCTCTCCCCACCACAGATCTGGCAGAGTCAATCAGTTATATTTATCGAGCGATTACTATGTGCAGAACACTGCACTAGGGGCTTGGGCGAGGACAATACAACAGAATTAGCAGACACGTTCCCTGTCCGTAATGAGCTTACAGTCTAGAGGGGGAGACAGACGTTAATATGAAGAAATAAGTTATTTAGAGTATATAATTTAAAGATGTGTACATAAGTACATAAGATGGGGTGAATATCGAGGGTTCTAAATTCACAGATTGCAGTGCCTAATATAAAGCCCAGCTTTCTTTGGGCCTCAGTTTTCTTATCTGAAAAACAGAATAAGATAGATTGTGAGCCCAGGGTGGGACAGGGACTGTATCCAATCTGAAGACCTGGTATTAATTCCAGGGTTCCATACAGTATGCGCATAGAAAATGTCATCATTAATATTAATAATTTAAGGATGAGACTGGCCATGGGAAATAATAATTATCAAGGTGATTGTTTTCCCATGGTCAAAGCCATCCTAAAACTCCACCTCCAATAAACCTTCACCAACTGAAGTATTTATTTTGACCCTTCCTCAAGACATAGTATTTATGTATGTTTGTATTTTCAATTGTACAGACAGTATTTATTCTGATTATTTGTAAATTCATCTTGTCTATCTCTGATATTAGAGTGCACGCTTCCCGTGAACAGGGGACTAGTCTCATGGCTTCCTCTGGCCTTTCCCGAGGACCTAGTACAGAGCATCGCTCCCACTAGGTTCTCAATAATTGCCATCCCCAGGTGATTAGAGGGAGGGCTTGTTCTGAGAGATGGCACTGGAGAGATAATTATTTATTACTTATTTATTTAGTTGTATTGATGTCTGTCTCCCCCAGTCTTGACTGTGAGCTTGTTGTGGACAGGAAATGCCACTGTTGACTGTTGTACTGTCCTCTCCCAAGCACTTAGTACAGTGCTCTGCACACAGTAGGCGCTCAGTTAATACGATTGAATGAATCAGATCGCCAGGAAGTTGGGGGAGAGATTCCATTTTCGGCGATGGGGGTGGCAGAGAGCAGTTCACTGAAAAGCGGAATGCCAAGAGAAAACAGGGCAGCTGGCCAGGAGCTCTGAAGGGGAGGAAGCTTGAATTTGATGTAGATGAGCGAAAGGAACTAGGGAAAAGAACAAATGGCCTGAGAGAGAGGAAGATACTCGGACAATCCGGGTGTGGAGAATTGCTGGGGGAGATCAGAGGCGGTGGAGGTTGTGGGACCAGAGGAGAGCAACAGTGGGACAGAAGGCTGAATAATAATAATAATAATAATGTTGGTATTTGTTAAGCGCTTACTGTGTGCAGAGCACTGTTCTAAGCCCTGGGGGAGATACAGGGTAATCAGGTTGTCCCACGTGAGGCTCACAGTTAATCCCCATTTTACAGATGAAGTCACTGAGGCACAGAGAGGTTAAGTGACTTGCCCATAGTCACACAGCTGACAAGTGGCAGAGCCGGGACCCATGACCTCTGACTCCCAAGCCCGGGCTCTTTCCACTGAGCCATGCTACTTGGCCTTGCCTTGTGGATGTTGACCAAATGCGGGACTGTAAACCTTTCTGGGAACTGTCAGCTGCTTGTGGCCAGATATCATATGTACCAACTCTCTGCCATAGCGTGCTTTCCCAAGAGCATTGCCTAGGGAAAAGAGCACGGTCTTGGGAGTCAGAAAGACTCAGGTTCTAATCCCAGCTCTGCCCAATGTTTGCTCTGTGACCTCGAGCCCTTCTCCGGGGCTCAGTTCTCCCTCCTACATAGACTGTGATATGGGACATGGATTGTGTCCAGCTTAATTCACTCGTATCTACTGCGGCACTTAAAAACAGTTTCTGACATAAATGTTTAACAAACACCATTTTTAAAAAAGCGCTGAGTACAGTGCTCTGCACTGAGTAAGTGCTCATTTTAAATGCCATCGACAGATTGCTTGATCGACACATCCAAAGTGGTATTGGTTGAAGGGAGGTCAAGGAGAGTGAGCTTGGGTCCCTCGATCACTTGTTGATAAATCAGAAGAAACTGTCTTCCAGTTGAGCGGACGCTAGCGTCTTCTTCAGACCCTCTGAAACCGAATCGTAACTTGGAAAGTACGCCGCTGAGTTTTGAAATTTCTTTTCTGCTACCAACTCCTAATGCAACACAAAACAAAAGGAATTGGCATCTGAAAAATCTTGCCTTCTGGCACCATAAAGTTAACTAAGAAATTCAGTTTAGTCAACTATGGCTAATGTTTGAAATTTAAACATCCTGCTGTTCCAGAAACAGATTTTGGAAGAAAAGCCTTTTATATTAATAGGAAGTGTTGTGTTGAAATCCATTTAAATTCCGTTTTGAAGCAGGAAAAGGGATGTGGGCCATATTGGCTTGCTGCAGTTGATCAACCTCCACAATCTCTTTAAATTTAATATTATTCCTCCTCAATTTCTATACCCACTTGTAATTTCATGCTGCTCTTGTTGGCTGGAACACGTAACCAAAAAAAAAAAATGTTGATTCCCACGCTTTCGGAAAAAAAAGTTATGTAACCATCCACTCTCGAAAAGGCGTTCCAAGTGATTATCCCTGGCAGATTCTGTATTTCTTCTCCTTTGTATTGCCCCATTCCTCTAGTTGCTAGGGGTTTCTCAGTTTTCATGGTAAGATTATGCCTTTGGTGAACCACACCCCCGTTTGCTAACTTTGCCATAAACTGCTGTTGTAAACGAGAATTTCAAAATTCATTTTTTTTCATTGGCAGGGTCACATGGATGAAGATGTTCAAGCTGCCTTGATGCAAATCATTCGAATGAGGCAGGAGCTTATTTGCTAGCAGGCTTAACCTGGCTGTGAGTGTCTGCTACATCCTATAGAAGGAGTTTTGTGATTGTGTTTTGTCTTAGGGTCCCTGATCTTTTTCTATCAGGGCGACCAGAAACCAAATGCGCTTCTCTCCAGGGGGAGAAATTAATCTTCTAAAGCAGAGCGCTCCCTTCCTGAATCTAGTAGTGTTAGTTCCAATCTTGCACTCCAAACAGATTGAGGAAACGGGGAAAAAAAGGATATTGCTAGCCATCAAAATGGGGGACAGGGTTGGTAATGTCTAGTGATGTCAGATAGACCACAATTAGTATTATTTTAAACTTTTGAACACTAATGAAATAAATCCATTTCAAGTGACTATTTTTTTTTGTTTGTTTTGTTTTTGTTTTTTCCCCTCAGAAATTTACTTGCTGACTGGTCAAGCGGATCAAAGGTTTTCAGTGCAAGATTTAATGTGTCATGGAATCTATTGCAACTTGGCTGGCCAAGCTGCATTTTTATTTAACTAATTTAATAACTAATTGCCTTTGCTTTTACTGGAGGTACAAACTATTTTTCCCCTTCTTATACTGAAAAAGCGTGTGCTTTTTTTTTTGTACAGAGATATTTTTTCATGAATCCTTTGAAACGAGTTACATTTTAGATTTAAGAACAGCAGGACTGGAATAGAGTAGTCTCCCAATATTTCTTGCTATGATATTTAAAGGAAATTTGGACTTTTCAAAGCACCGAACCTTCAGCCATTCCCCAGAGTCTTTAAGTCACACTGTTCTTCTAACCAAAGCACCCCTAGGTGAAAGTTCAACTGGTGTTCGGTGCTTATTAATAGGAAAATTAGGGGAAAAATATCTAGTTTTCATACAAAATTGGCATGAGCTTTGCAACCGAAGGGCTAATTTAAAGCTTTGAATTGAAGTGCAATAATTAAAAAGCAAAGCCCGCAATAATCTTAGATATCCAGAAGAAGAAAGTCAAGTTGGGAGTCCTTAGGAGAAAAAAACATTTTAATGCACCATATCTGATTAGCGAAATATGTAGCTCTCTCAAGTTATCCTTTTTTTTAAACTCTATTCCTATCCAAACAGAAAAAACACCATCTTGAGTGTTGATAGCAAATAAGGCTGAGAGAATAATCATTGCAGCCAAGCTCTTGTAGATTAAAGCAGAAGGTGCCTATCCATGAGGAAACCATGAGGAAGCCTTGGTTTTCCAAAGCCGGTCTCACCGTTCCATCACCCGGGATCGAAGAGCCATCGATGTGATGGGAATTCTTTGGGAACCGGTGAGGTGCCAGCGGCTGCCCAAAATGGTTTTGAACCCGATCTTGTAAATGTATCGTATATCATAGATGATATCATATCTATATTCCTTTCGTTTGGAATACTTATTTAGATCTCTTCTGGAATCATAACCAAGTTCTGCCCCTTTCCTTTAAACTTCTCAAGGGAAATCTAGAATCCGGTGGGAACCTCGGTCCCAAGAACCCTTTCAGCTTCTCTTTTGCGTTGAAGCAAGCTTTGATCCTCCCACTGAAGCTCCGTGTGCAGAGAAGCAGACAAAGGAATACTGATCTTTTGACATTATGGTTTTCCTTATTTAGATGAGTTATGTCTATTTAATTTCTCCCACAGCCATAAATAAATTGATGTTCTTGGTGGTCTGTTGTAATGTCTTTGGGGTTGCACTGTTGGAAGCGGCCTGATCTCTGGGTCCCTTGGGAGGCTGGGGCGGAACAAGGGGAGGTGTAGCCGACACACTGGAGTGATATCTTTCGACCGAGTAGGGGCACCGAGAAGCAGCGTGGCCTAGCGGATAGAGCGTGGGACTGGGAGACAAAAGGACATGGGTTCTAATCCCGGCTCTGCCAGTTGTCTGCTGTGTGAGTTTGGGCAAGTCACTTCACTTCTCTGTGCCTCAGTTCCCTCATCTGTGAAATAGATTAAGACTGTGAGTCCAATGTGGGACAGGCACTGTGCCCAACCTGATTATCTTGCATCTATCCCAGCTCTTAGAACAGGGCCTGACACATAGTAAGCGCTTAACAAATGCCATAAAAAAAAATTGAGAGTCCAGTAGACCGGGTATAATCATTTTTCTCGTGCCACTTTTAAGGCTAATGGTGGTTGATGCTTTTCCAACACTGCAAAATAAAACTCTCCTGAGGACAAGTGGAATAATAATAATGATGATAATAGTATTTATTAAGTGCTTACTATGTGCCAGGCACTGTATTAAGTGCTGGGGTGGATACAAGCAAATCAGGTTGTATACAGTCCCTGTCCCACATGGGACTCACAGTCTTAATCTCCATTTCACAGATGAGGGAACTGAGGTCCAGAGAAGTGAAGTGACCTGCCCAAGGCCACACAGCAGACAAGTGGCGGAGCCAGGATTAGAACCCATGACCTTCGGACTCACAGGCTCTATCCGCTACACCATGCTACTTCCCACATGTTGGTAGGGTCAGTGCAAGCCCTTCTTTCTGCCTTTGGTCAGAGTTGGTCATTGTTCTCTGGGTTGGACTGGGAATGAAGCTTGCAAAGTTCTCTCTGCCTCGGGTTCCCAATGAAAGTTGCAGGCTGTTATGCAAACACTTCATAACGTAGCGACAGAAAAGCAGAGACTCTAATTCCTATCCATCGGGAATCAGGAAATCTAATTCCCCATCATGATTCCAGGCCAATGGTATAAAAAGGAGGTTTGCAACAATAAAGGAATCGATACCTATGCCAGAAAGCATCAATTTAGCTTTCATGACTTCCAGGCCTCACCAAGACCACAAAGTGGGTTCCGTTTGAGGTGGAGCCAGAAGCTTGAGCTGTTTTTGGTTTTTTTTTTCATTCGTCCAAACTGGTCAAACCACTCTCGCCAGCCTGACAAAGTTTCTTGCTTCTTGAGGACACCTACTTTTCCAAGTGGATTTGCTTATTGTCATTGCTCAAATCCTCTAGTTTGGCAGTTTGAACAGAATTTTTTTTTTTTTTGGGTGTACACCAGCTGTTCTTTTCTGCAGATTTAAAAAACACTTAGCATTCGTGGCCCATATGTTACGTGCCTATTAAGGAACCCGTGTCCTTTGGTTTTGCTCGACTTCGACAGCTAAGTAGGCAGTTAGCTGCTTGATGGTGAGGTGTTCTGTGAGCCTTGTGGTGGTGTAACCAAGGATATTCCTTGGTTCTGGTTCTCTGCTAGAGATGACTTACTATTAGTTGTTTTTTCCAAGGTAGGTGACTACTTGCTCTTCTTCCCCTGCCCCTCTTCTGCGGTAAACGTATTCTGCAACCTCTACTTGACTCTCTCCTAGGATTCCTCCCTACCAGCTATTGTAGTCATGTTTGAACTGGGATCCTGAGAAATTGAGGCACAGAGCTATCCTCTGAAGAATGTATGGTATGTGTGCGGCAGTTGCAAGAACAGTAAGCCTGTTCATCTCACATGGATGGTGCTAGCGGCTTTTGGAGTGCGTACCCTTCTGGCTGAGGTTATCCATCTTCTCCCCCAGTCCCCCAACCCCAAAAGGGAAGAACTTAAGTTTGGAAATGCTCTTGTGTTCTCCCGTCTCCCACAACAGCACAACCTGAAAATGATAATTTGGCATCTATGCCAGACCTTTGAGTCAGTAGGGAGTGAGATTGTGCTGGATTGTGGAGCGAGTTCATTGGGGGGAATGGGGGAGAAACCGCAAACTACAAGCTGTCAAAAAAGAAGCATCTCTTTACCAGCTTCTTTGAATACATATCACCGGAGTTGGCTAGACATTTGATTCCTGTGTCTCCAGAGCCCGGGCTCAAGGGAAGCGGCGGCATTGCCTGGTGATTAGAGCCCGAGACCTGGGAGTCACAAGCACCTGGGGTCTAATCCCAGCTCTGGCCACTTACCTGCTGTGTGACCTGGGGCAAGTCACTTCACTTCTCTGTGCCTGTTATCTATAAAGTGGGGATAAAACCTATGAGCCCCAAGTGGGACATGGACTTTGCCCAACTTGATTAACTTGTATCTACCCCGGCACTTAAACAGTGTTGGACAATTAGTAAGCACTTAACATGCCATAAATAAATAAAAAAGGGGAATCATGAATATGAAGAGGGAGAAGCAGGCAGACCATTGTATCCCTGAAGTGATCTCGTTCATGATTATAATCAGGCATGTGGCTTCACCTATACATTACAGGACATTTTTCATTACTTATGCCTTCGTGGATAAACACTGATGATGAACGAATGCAAGCAAACATGGAAGGTCACCAGAATGTCATATGTAAATTAATTTCATCCTATCCTGGTGCAGGTGGCTTCCCCAAGTCTTCTAAAGCAGAGATCCCTTTTAGTACCACAGTGGAAGACACATCAATAAAAATAATTCCCCCCATAATTGATAGTTGGCACCAAATTGTGCCTAATGGCCCCAATTTTGATTTTATATTTTTAAGGGGGTGTGCAATTTTTTTTTTTTAAAGATGGCAGCCTTGGGAATATCATTCCGAATTCCGGAAAGAGTTTGTGGAGGTTATTGCCTTCTCAATAATTTAAAGCTTCTATTGCTCTGCCAAGTCAGAAAATTAACATTTAATAGAAAAAAAATTATATATCTATAATTCAGTCACAGATATTAGATCAGATGGATTTTGCATTAAGTGAAAAAGATGTTGAGCATTTAAGGACCATTAAACTAGAGGACTCTCTCTTATTGGATTTTGAGACCTACAAGCCAGGACACTGCTGTGAGGAGTATTTATTCTTACATCTTCTGAACACATTAGATGAAGGGAAAATGGAGGGGGCTCATTTTCAAAGAAAATAGGGCATGAAAAAGTGTGATTTTCCACATTGTGAGCAACTTGCACCCAGATTCAGTTTTATTTCATAATAATCAGTTTTATGCATCATTAAGTAGCAGTTTCCTTCCCTAGGTTGGAGAATACAATGGAGACCGCTTTAGAAGGGGGTACCTGCAGGAAATCATGGAGTTTGCTCTACAATCTAATGTTGATGTTTAACTGCGGGAAATTATGCTTCTAATAGCTTCCCAGATAGTCTGGGTCACTGTATCTGAAAGGATTTAAGTTCGAGGAACCTGCTGCTTTATACTTTCCACGAGAAGCCCCAACTGTGCAAAGACAGGAACTGTGAAAAAGAGTGTTGATTTAGAAGGGTGGGAGGAGAAAAGGAGCAATCTGTTTAGCCGGTTGTCTCTTTTTTTTTTTTTTTTCCAAACGAAAATCTTTTCAATCAGACATTTGGGGAAATTGTCTCATCTTGGGACCCATGAAAGTCATTAGTTAGGGTAGCACGCCATGGCCTGACTCGGTTTCATTCCTCCACTGAGCGGGGAATTTTTGGTTCATACTCAGCCTCTCTTTGCTGAAATTTATGCTCTTCCAAAATAAAGGCTCGACAGGTACCTTTTGAACTGCTCTCCCCTATTGCCGCCTTATAAACGTCATCTTGCTCCTTACGGGAGCAGCGGCATCTCATTTATGCACAATTAAAAATAACTGTCTTCCCCGGACAAGGAGTGGGAGGTGGGGAATACCCCATCGCTACCAAATTGACTAGCGGGGATTAAAGCAGATTCACACCACTCGAGTGGCTGAGTCTGAAGCCGCCCCCTGAGGCCCGGAGACGTTTCTAACTGAATGTTTCAGTTGTTTGCTTTGAATCCCCAAGCGATCCAGGCCCCTTTCAAACCGTCTCCATCCACTGCCTTCAGTTCACATTTGAAAAATCCCCCCCAGCTGCTGTATTCATGTTGGGTCTGAAACCATCTGCTCCAGACATGTAGTTAAGAGGATTACCTGTGGTTACCCAACACACTACTTATTCAAAGTCAACATTTTTTCATTTGATACATCCAACCTCGTCATTAGAGAACGAGGACCAGAAATGGCAACAGACTCCACATAATAACGTTGGAGACGCTCGGGTAACTCTAGGGAAGGATCCTCTTTCTCCGGCTGGGACTGTTCACTTTGGTGTAGTGCGTGTGAAGGATTGCTAGCTGTGGAAAGAATTTCTTAGTGCCTGCTCTAATCTCCCACTTTTTCCTGTTTTTTTTTTTTTTGCTGTTGTTGAGAGAGGGGTTCTGTTTCATGGACTGGGTCCAACCTGATTAACTTGTATCTACACCAGTGCGTAGTTTAGTGCCTCGCACATAGGAAATGCTTGAACAAATGCCATAAAAAATTAATTTGATGGTATTTATTGAGTGCTTACTACATGCATAGAGCACCATACTAAGCGCTTGGGAGAGTATAAAACAACAGAGTTGGCAGACATGTTCCCTGGCCACAATGAGTTTAGAGTCCTTCTGGTGTAGTCAATCAACCAATGGTGTTTATTGAGCACTTACTATGTGCAGAGCACTGTACTAAGTGTTTGGGAGCATACAAACAATGCAGAGGACTAAGTGCTTAGAGCCTCACAGTAGGAGTGAAGCACAAAGACCCTGCCCTAAAAATAATAAGAGTTGTGGTATTTGTTAAGCACTTACTGTGTGCCAGGGACTGTACTGAGCTAATTGGGTTGGACAGTCCCTGTCCCACATGGGACTCAGAGTCTTAATCCCCATTTTACAGATGAGGGAAATGAGGCCCAGAGAAGTGAAGTGACTTGCCCAAGGTGACACAGCAGACAAGTGGAGGAGCTGGGATTAGAACCCAGGTCTTTCTGCCTCCCAGGTCCATGCTCCGTCCAATAGCTCATGATCTCTCACCCCCATAGAATATGAGCCCCTTGTGACACAGGGTCTGTGTCTGATCCAATAAGCTCAATTCTAAACTCCAGGACTTAGCACAGTGTTGGGTGCATAGTAAGCATTCAGTAAACACCCCAATTTATTGTAATTGGGATTATAAACCAAAATGAAGAAGCATGACTTCAAAGGTGAAGGGCAGCATGTTGTAGTGAAGCAGCATGGCTCAGTGGAAAGAGCACGGGCTTTGGAGTCAGAGGTCATGGGTTCAAATCCCGGCTCCACCACTTGTCAGCTGTGTGACTGTGGGCAAGTCACTTAACTTCTCTGTGCCTCAGTTACCTCATCTGTAAAATGGGGACGAAGACTGTGAGCCCCACGTGGGACAACCTGATTCCCCTGTGTCTACCCCAGCGCTTAGAACAGTGCTCTGCACATAGTAAGCGCTTAACAAATACCAACATTATTATTAGTGGATAGAGCACGGGCATGGGAGTCAGGAGGTCAAGAGTTCTGATCCCAGAACCGCCACTTGTTTGCCGTGTAACTTTGGACAAGTCACTTCACTTCTTTGGGCTCTCAGTTCCCCCATCTGTAAAATGGAGATTGACACTGTGAGCCCCATGTGAGACAGGGACTGTATCCAATCCAATTTGTTCGTACCACCCCAGCGCTTAGAACAGTGCCTGTCACATAATAATTATGAGAAGCAGCCTGGCTCAGTGGAAAGAGCACGGGCTTGGGAGTCAGAGGTCATGGGTTCTAATCCTGGCTCTGCCACTTTTCAGCTGTGTGACTTTGGGCAAGTCACTTAACTTCACTATGCCTCAGTTCCCTCATCTGTAAAATGGGGATTAAGACTGTGAGGCCTATGTGGGACAATCTGATTACCTTGTATCCCCCAAGCTCTTAGAACAGCACTTGGCCCATAGAAAGCACTTAACAAATTCCATTATTATTATTATTATGAGAGTGGAAAGAGCATGGGCCTGGGAGTCAGAGGACCTGGTATCTAATTCTGGCTCTATCACAGATCTGCTGTGGGACTTCAGGCAAGTCATTTCACTTCTCTGTGCCTCAGTGATCTCATCTGTAAAATGGGGATTAAGACTGCGAGCCCCACGTGGGACAATCTGATTACCTTATATCTACTCCAGCGCTTAGAACAGTGCTTGGCACAGAGTGAGCACTTAACAAATACCATCATTATTATTTCACTTTTCCCGGCCTCAGGTACCTCAGCTGTAAAGTGGGGATCAAGACTGTGAGCCCTATGTGGGACAGGGACTGGGTCCAACCTGATTAGCTTAGTGCTTAGTACAGCACCTGACACATAGTAAGCACTGAACAAATACCATTAAAAAAGAAAAAAGAAAAAATGTCCTTCCAAAAATTCAGCCACAGTGTCCATTTGCTCTTAATGTATTTATCACTGCCCTTATCTTTTATGTTTTTGTCATTCCATCTTTTTGTGTCTGTTGCCAGTCCCTTGATCTTCCCCCATTCTTAACTTGTAAGCCCTCTGGGGAATCAGGGACTGTGTCTGATTTTCACCTCTTCCCCAATGCAGCCAACATAGACTGGTTTGCTCACAGTCGGAACTCAATAGGTACCCCCCAAGTGAATGAATGATTCGCCGGGCCCAGAGATGGCAAAGCCCCACGAAGCGCTGAGCGTGGTTGAGGTGAAAGGCGGAATCTTCCATCGCTCGAGATGCTGGCCCTGTTCCACCACTGTTTCCGATCTCTCTGCAGAGAATGATTAATTCATCGGCGTTGTTTCCATCAGAGGGTATTAATTCCTGGAACTTGGCTACTTCCAGATACAGGGAGGGGCAGGGCCCATCTTTGACCATGTTAGCGAAAGAACACTGCAACCCTATGGACACTGCAGTTTACAACCCCACAGTGTACAATGTAGTGTTATACTGTACTCTCCCGAGCACTTAGCATATTGCTCTGTCCACAGAAAGCACTCAATAAATGCGATTCACTGACTGACCAGTCAATCAATGGTGTTTACTGAGCACTTACTGGGTGCAGAGCACTCTACTAAGCACGCTACAATGGAGTTGATAGACACATTCCCTACCCACAGTGATCTTATAGTCTAGGCGGAGGAAAGGCAGACACTACTATAAAAAAGTTTATGGTTATGTGCATAAGGGCTGTGGGGCTGAGGGTGAAGTGAATACCAAGTGCCCAAAAGTCACAGATCAAAGTGCATAGATGATACAGAAGAGAGAGGGAGCGGGGCAAAAGGGCTTAATCAGGGAAGGCCTCTTGGTGGAGATGTGATCTTAACCCCGTGGAGATTTCAGCCGCCACCCAAAGGAGACTGCAGCCTGCCACCCTTTGGAGACAGAAGCCTGAAACCTTCCAGAGGCCGCAGCCTGCAACCTTTGAGAGACCTCAGTCTGGAGGACTAAGCATCAACTCTTCAGAGAAGACAAAGCCTTTCACAGGGAGAGGAAAGCTGGAACAGAGTGCACCGATCCTGCCAGGTGAGTTTTACTTTGGGCAGGGGAAGTTTCCTTAAAGGAATTAGGCCCCTCCCTCCCATCACCCTGGGGGCTCCTTTGTGTCGGGGACCTGGGCAACCCCGACTTTTTGGTCAAGTTCTCCAGATGCTATATTTCCTTCTGATGTGGCAGTAAAGAGATTCAGGGACACAACTTCTCCAAACTGCACCTGCAGATGTGAAGTTATTCAAACCTCTATCTTTTATGCATACTCTAATATTCTCGCTTCCAGGTTCGAAATGCCACGCTCCAGTCCACACTTCACTCTGCTGCCTGGATCATTTCTTTTTTACAAAATGTTCAGTCCATGTTTCCCCAGTCCTCAAGAACCGGCAGTGGTTGCCCATCCACCTCCACATCAAACTCCTCACTATTGGTTTTGAAACACTCAATCACTTTGCCTACCTCACCTTTCTGCTCTCCTACACAATCCAGCCCGCACACTTTGCACCTCTAATGTTAACCTTCTCACTGTACCTCTATCTCATCTATCTCTCCTCTGACCTCTCTCGCCCACATCCTGCCTCTGGCCTGGAACACCCTCCCACCTCATATCTGACAGTCAACCACTCTCCCCTCCTTCATAGCCGTATTGAAGGCACACCTCTTCCAAGAGGACTTTCCTGACTAAGCCCTCATTTCCTTTTCTCCCACTCTTTTCTGAGTTTCCCTGATTTGCTCCCTTTGTTCACCCCTACCTCCTTAAGCCCTAGAGCACTTAATGTACATATCCATAATTGATTTATATTAATGTCTATCTCCCACTCTTGACTATTAACTCATTATGGGCAGGGAATGTGTCTGTTATATTGTTAGATTGTCCCAAGCGCTTAGTATAGTGGTCTACACATAGTAAGCGCTCAATAAATGCAATTGATTGCTTGACACCAACGTCCTGCTGGGCGGCCGATTCTCTCTCTTCCCTTCCCCCTCGGACCGCCCCCCGTCCCCCCCAGCCCCAGGTCCTCACCTCCTCAGGAATGAGTGGGGGGACATGGGGCAGCTGCAGGGGTTGGGGGGAAGGAGATGGTATGGCCACCTGTCTTTGCTGGAGGGGCTGCAAGACCTGGAGTCAAGCTGGTGTCAAGATGATGAGGTTATGAATATTCAAAGTGACTGGGAATAGAGACAGAGTGAAAGTTCATAGCATAAAAAGCAGCCCCCGAAAGAAAATGTCAGTAGCGTTGGGGGTATCTGTGCCTTTGGAGAGAATGTGGGCCTCCCCAAACTTCAGGGAGCGGGCAGGAGAGAGGAAAAGTCCAACTTGATCTGGGTAAAGACCTGGGTTTTTTTGGCTTTTTCCTTCAGATCTCAGTAAATAAGAGTGAGGGGGCCAATCAATCCATGGTATTTAGTGAGCGCTCACTATCTGCTGAGAATATACTAAGCGCTTGGGAGTGGACAGTACAAGAGGACATGATCCCTGCCTACAAGGAGCTTCCACAAAATTACAAAGTTGCTGAGTAGAGTTCTGGCCGGCTGGGACTTCAGCTCCAATGCAGTCAATGGGTTCTGGGTTTTCCAAAGCAAGTGGCTCCTCTGCTTTGTTGAATAAGGGCTGTTGGGTGCTTTTGCCTGCACAAATGTACTAGTGATTCCTTGACTTCCCAGCAATGTAATTGCCAAATATTAAAGGAGACTCCATCCTGGGAAATCCAATCTTCTGCTCGAAATTAAAGACCCATTAAATGAGTCGCTCTGAGAGGGTGGAGCGTCGAGAAGCAGCGTGGCCTCACGGATGGACCCCTGGCCTGGGAGTCAGTAAGACCTAGGTTCCAATCCCGGCTCTGCCACTTGCCTGCTCTGTGACCTTGGGCAAGTCACTTCACTTCTGTGTGCCTCAGTTACCTTATCTGTAAAATGGGGATGAAAACTGAGCCCTTTGTGGGACAGAGTCTGTGTCCAGCCCGATTACCTTGTTTCTACCCCTGTGCTCAGTACAGTACCTGACACCCAGTAAGCGCTTAACAAATACCAGAATTATTGCTGTTATTAAATGCTCATCTTGGGGGAGCTGAAGGCACTCTGGATTTTGCTTTCTGACCGTTGGCCTCATCTTTGGATCTTTAGCTCAGCCTGTTGTCCCCAAGAAGCCCAAACGAGTAGTCAGTCAAATAACACTTTTCAGGAGACCCATCCGCTCTGAAGTGATATGTGCTCATGAACGACCCTCCTTCGGGAACTGCTTATTTTTCCAGTTGGGCAATTAATCAATCAGTGGCATTTATTGAGTGCTTATGAAGCACAGAGCACTGGTCTAAGTGCTTGTCAGAGTACAACAGAATTAGAAGACGCGTTCCCTGCCCTTAATAAGCTTTTAGTCTAGGCTACCCTGCCTCCTGTCTCTCCCCGCTCCAGGCCACACTTCACTTTTTTGCCAGGATCATTTTTCTACCAAAACATTCTGCTCATTTTCCTCACTCGTCAAGAACCTCCAGTGGTTGCCCATCCACCTGCGCATCAAACAGAAACCCCTTACCATCAGCTTTAAAGTGCTCCATCTCCTTGCTCCCTTCTACCTCACCTCACTTGTTTCCTGTTACAGCCCAGCCTGCACACTTTGCTCCTCTAATGCTAACTTTCTCACTGTACCTTGATCTCATCTATCTTACCGCCGACCTCTCTCCCACCTCCTGCCTCTGGCCTGGAACACCCTCCCTCTTCATATCTGACAGACAATTACTCTCCCCACTTCAAAGCTTTCTTGAAGACACATCTCCAAGAGGGCTTCATGAAGAAGCTCTTATTTCCTTTTCTCCCACTCTCATTTGCGTTGCCCTGACTTGTTCCCTTTATTCATCCC
Source organism: Ornithorhynchus anatinus (assembly GCF_004115215.2). Classification (NCBI taxonomy): domain Eukaryota; kingdom Metazoa; phylum Chordata; class Mammalia; order Monotremata; family Ornithorhynchidae; genus Ornithorhynchus; species Ornithorhynchus anatinus. The sequence continues at coordinate 9,858,065 of NC_041732.1, read as the reverse complement.
CCCTCCCAGCCCCACAGCACTTACGTACATATGGATGATTTATTTATTTATACTAATATCTGTCTCCCCCTCTTGCCTGCAAGCTCGTTGTGAGCAGGGAATGTGTCCACTATATTGTTATATTGTGCTCTACCAAGTGCTTAGTACAGTGCTGTGCACACAGTAAGCGCTCAGTAAATACAATTGGCTGACTGACTGACTGACAGGTCCTCTGAAAAGAGCCCAGATCTAGAGATCAGGAGAACTGGGTATTAATCCGAGTTCTGCTTGCTGCGGCCGGGTCATCAGCGGTAAAAGTTGTCTGACCAGAGAACCACCTAAAGCCATTGTATGAGGTGGAGGGCCCAGCGGGACCCCTGAACTATAGCTGGCCAATGTGGAGGTTGAAGACCACAGCAGATACCAAGCCCCCCAACACCCCCCCCCAAGCTGGTTCCTCATGCTATGGTCCAGCATCGGTGCTCCGCTGAAGTCCATGGACTGTAGATGGACCCTGTTGGTGAAAACAAAAACTTCTTTGTGGAAACTTCCCAGTGGGAGACCCCTGCCTACCTCCTTTCCCTTTCCATTGCATGCCCCGGTGGGGATATGGTGGGCAGGAAAGAAAGGGCACGAGGGGCCCCGAGCAGTCCAGACGAGCTACTGTCCGTCCCTTCGGGCAAGGTCTCGTTCTGGAAGCGTCAGGCTTGACGGTCAGGCAATGTTTCTAGTTTCCATCATCATCAGCTCCCGATTCTCTGGGCAGGCAATCAGGCGGTCGACAGGCAGGTGGTTTGGTAGGCAGGCTGTGCTACGAGCAGAGGGGCTGAGAAAAGCTGTCCCCATCGCAAGTGAGGCTCACAGTCTTAATCCCCATTTTACAGATGAGGGATTGAGGCCCAGAGAAGTGATTTGCCCAAGGTCACATAACAGACAAGTGGCTGAGTCGGGATTAGAACCCAAGTCCTACTGAGTCCCAGCCTCGTGCTCTCTTCACTTGGTCATGCTCCTCCCCAATTTAGAAGGGAGGCAGATATTAAAATAAGTAAATGACAGATATAATACATTACCGATATAATAAACAAATTACAGCTTTAAACATTAAATTACTGCACTAGTACGGGCCTGGAAATCAGGGGTCCTGGGGTCTCATCCCGGCTCCGCCATTTGCCTGCTGTGTGATCTTGGGCAAGTCACTTCGCTTCTCTAGGACCTCAGATTCTCATCTGTAAAATGGGATTTTGATACCTGTTCTCCTTCCCTCTTTGACTGTGAGCCTCATGTAGGACAGAGACCGTATCTGCTCCCAGGATCCTGTATCTACCCCAGTGCTAAGTACAGTAATAATGTTGGTATTTGTTAAGCGCTTACTATGTGCTGAACACTGTTCTAAGCACTGGGATAGATACAGGGTAATCAGGTTGTTGGCACATGTAGTATGTGCTTAACAAATACCACAATTTTAAAATTAGGATTATTTAATCCCCCCTTACTTCCCCTCCCCTTGGCCCTGAAGGGGATCTAGCCCTAGGAGTGTCCAGACTGCCTCTCTGCCCCATCCACCACCTTGAATCAGAGCCAAGAGGCAAGGTTCTCATTTTGGGGCCCTGTTTTCCCCTCAACTCTTAACATACCAAGAAAATTTTCTGCTTCAACCCAGCCCCTTGCCTCGGAGGAATCTTCATCCTCCGAAGGCTTTGAGTCCGCCCTTTGGGCCACTGGGCCACTTGGTAAATAATAGTTGGTCCATTTAGAAGAGGTGAGGCTGACCTCTCCAGCCTCTCCTCTCCTTGCCTGTAAAACCCTCCAGAGCCCTGAAAATGGATTTCCTTACTTTTCCCTTTGAAGGGAGAATTGATTTCTGCTTCGGGGAAAACTTAACTCCAGAGAATAAGTGAGAAGAGAGGGAGATGGGTGACCACATGGTGACCGTTGGGGAGTTACTGCTTTAACGTGGCGGTCTGGCAGGCTGGAGCCACATCCCCCTCCAGTGTTCCACCTGGCCTGGTCCGGGGGAAGGAAGGCGTAGTGCACGGGCTTGAAAGTCAGAAGGTCATGGGTTCTAATCCCATTTCTGCTACTTGTCTGCTGTACGACCTTAGGCAAGTCACTTTACTTCTCGCGGCCTCAATGATCTCATCTGTAAAAAGGGAATCCAGACTGTGAGCCTCACGAGGGACAGGGACGGTGTCCAGCCTGATTTGCTTATATCTACCCCAGCACTTAGTACAGCGCCTGGCACATAGTAAGTGCTTACCAAGTACCACAGTGGTTATTATCATTATTTATAGCGTTGAAGAGACATGGGGCCGAGTTTATATTCCAGCGATGGCCGGAAACCACCTCTCGCTCAGCGGCAGCTCAGCTGACCAGAGTCTTGGCCCGGTGATTAGCACAGAGTCTCTGGGCTTACTGCCGGCCTGGGGACTCTGGGTCAGAGAGAGCGGTCTGCCAGCTGACCCGTCAGCCTCCAGGGAGGGATATGGAAACCTGTGGCTGAGCAAGGCCCAGGCAACGTGGAACGGTGGGGATAGGAGAGAGGGAGGCAGGGGACAGCAAGGAGATGACTGGGAGGTGACCTCCCTCCGTCCCTTCCTGTAACATCTCCCACAAAGCCCAGCATCTTTAACGTGGTTCTGGGAGAAACCGAATTTCAGATCAGCAGGCCCAAGGGAGGGGGGTTTACTCCAACATCGTTCTCGGGATCTTTATCGCGCATCGAGCTCGGAAAAAACATTTCCCGTAAACACGCCAAGGGAGGACATTTCTGTGGGATTTTAAGCCTATTTCCAATTAATTACAGATTCCCACATCCAGCCCACCCCCTCCTCACCACTCTCCACCCACCACCGCCCGTTTGCTGAATTATTTTTCTGTTGATCCAGATAAATGGTGAGATTGTCTGCCAGAAATTCTAAAAGGAAGGAGCAGCCGGGAGGAAGAGTTTCCTAAAAGAAGCAGACATCTGCCTAAGGTATGCACTGGGGAGCGGGGGTATGGGAAACTGTAGGTGTGGGGGAATGGTGGGGCATGGTGGTTGGGGGGAGTCTGTACCAGGTCTGTGCGTCTCTTTGATTAGACTCATGATTCAGTCTGGCTTTATGGTCCAACAGAGCATTCTCCTTCTCGACTTCTGGCCCTGCGTAGCCCACCGGCCAACCCATGGGTTCTAATCCTGGCTCTGCCACTTGTCTGCTATGTGACCTTGTGCCTCAGTTACTGCATCTGTAAAATGGGGATTAAGACTGTGAGCATTTTCCCGATTTGCTTGTATCTACCCCTGCACTTAGTACAGTGCCCGGTCACATAGTACGCGCTTAACAAATTCCACAAATATTATTAATACTAGCCTGGTCCGAGACAGTTTCTAAGTTGTGTGCTTAGGTGCCTGGGGGAGGGGATGATATCTACGCCATCAGCAACTCATTGAGGAGCTGAGTATGTGGGAGCTGATTACCTTTTATCTACCCCAGCGCGCAGTTCAGTGCTTGACAGATAATAAGCACTTAACAAAGACCACAATTATCGTTATTATGATTCTCAGGGGCCTCAGCATCCTAATTTGTAAAAAGGGGAATCAATACCTGTCATCTTTCCCCGTAGACTGTGTTCCCCATGTAGGGCAGAGATATTAAGGATAGTTTCTGATCTGATTCTTTTTTTTAATGGTATTTGTCAAGCACTCACTATGTACCAGGCACTGTTCTAAACACTGGGGTAGATACAAGCTAATCAGGTCGAACAGAGTCCCTGTCCCACATGGGTCTCCCGGTCTTAATCCCCATTTTACAGATGAGGGAACTGAGGCCTGGAGAAGTGCGATGACTTGCTCAGGGTCACACAGCAGACAAGTGGCAGAGCCAAGATTAGAACCAGGTCCTTCTGAATCCCAGACCTGTGCTACATTAGGCCAATTGAATAATCTTATTGTATTATATGTACCTTACTCCTTGGCACATATTAATCACTTAACATGGACCACCCCGATTATTATTATTGTGAGAGTAGGGTCACCTTGAGGGGGGACGGGAGTGAAATGCTAGTCTGGGCAGTGCTCGAAAACACAGGACGTGCTCAATAGATACCATTGATCGACTGATATTAATCCCCCCTCCCAGCCCTCACAGCACTTATGCAGATATCTGTAACTTATTTAATGTCTGACTCCCCACCCCAGACTGTAAACTCATCCCGGGTAGGGATTATTTATTGTTATATCGTACTCTCCCAAGCGCTTAGTACAGTGCCTTGTGCACAGTAAATGCTCATTAAATACATTTGAATGAATGAATTGAGGGGGTTGGGGGCCAGTCTGTCAATCGTATGTATTGAGCACCTACTCTGTGCAGAGCACTGAACTAAGCGCTTGGGAGAGGACAAAATAACAATGTAACAAATGCATTACCAGCCTTAAATGAGCTTAATTTCTAGAGAGGGTGACAGACATGAATATGAATAAATAAGAAGGCAGGAGTAGAATCACAGCATTCTTTGGGTAGGTCATCTAGTCCGTACTTTGTGGACTGCCTCTTCCCCTGGATTCTGCCAGATTCTGGCCAGAGGCCCCAGTTCCCAATCCCCAGCTGCCTTCGGGCTGGGAAGCCTCTCTTTAAGAGCTTTGTACAGTGCATCTTAACTGGTGGGCACTCAATAGATACCATTACTTCAACTCTCTGCCCTTTTCACCTGGGCTGTAGTGCCCCAACCTGGCAGGAGGTTACAGTGTAGCTGCTGCAGTCTTGACTGCCCAATCGATCCATCAGTGACATTTACTGAGCACTTCCTGGGTTCCCCGAACACTATACCAGATGCTTGGGAGAGAACACCGTAGTTGAGTCGAAAGGTATGCTCCCTGTCCACGAGGGCAGGGAAGCAGCAACGCCTAAGGGAAAGAGCACGGACCTAGGAGTCGGAGGCCCCGAGTTCTAATCCCGGCTCTGCCACCTGCCTGCTGGATGACCTCGGGCCAGTCACTTCACTTCTCTGGGTCTCAGTAAGCGCTAAATAAATACGATTGACTGATTCTTTGTGCCTCAGTTCCCTCCTCTGCGAAATGAGAATTCAGTAGGTGTTCTCCTTCTTTCTTAGACCATGAGCCCCACGTGGAACAAGGACCGTGTCCAACCTGACACAGGTATTGCATCTACCCCAGTGCTCGGAACAGTGCTAGACCCATAAGAAGTGGTAAGCAGCTTGGTGTAGTGGATAGAGCCCGGGCCTGGGAGTCAGAATGCCATGGGTTGTAATCCTAGCTCCACCACTTGTCTGCTATGTGACCTTGGGCAAATCTCTTCCCTCTCTGGGCCTCAGTTACTTCATTAATTCGATAGTATTTATTGAGCGCTTACTATGTGCACTGTACTAAGCGCTTGGAATGTACAATTCGGCAACAGAGAATCCCTGTCATCTGTGAAATGAGGATTGAGACTGTGAGCCCCACCAGGGACGGGGGCTATGTCCAACCTGATTTGCCATTATCCCCTCCCAGCAGATAGTAAGGTGCCTGGCACAAAGTAAGTGCTTGACAAATACCTATTACTGTTATTATTGTTACTGTTAAGCACCATAATTATTATCCATTCATTCATTCAATAGTATTTATTGAGCGCTTACTATGTGCAGAGCACTGTACTAAGCGCTTGGAAAGTACAAATCGGTAACAGATAGAGCCAGTCCCTGCCCTTTGACGGACTTACGGTCTAATCGGGGGGAGACAGACAGACGAGAACAATAGCAATAAATCGAATCAAGGGGATGAACGTCTCATTAAAACAATAGCAAATAAATAGAATCAAGGTGATGTACATCTCATTAACTAAATAAATAGGGTAATGAAAATATATACAGAGTTGAGTTTATGGTAAATACCATAATTATTAAGGAGCCTAGCCAGTAGGTTTTCAGGATCCCCCACCATCCTGTGGAAGTCCCTGGTGGTTTTCCGGTCGGAAACCTGCGGCACCGAGGGCTCAGGCCCAGCAGGCAAGGTCGGGACTAGAACCCAGGTCCCTTGGTTCCCAGAGCCCAGCTCTTTCCCCCGGATTGGCGGCAGATGGTGCTCTAGACACAAGCAAAGCCTGTAGTGAATCTGCAACGAAAGAGCTTCCCAACTTCAGAGGAAAAGGGGGCTCCTGCTGGCTGCCTTTCCTCGAAGGAAACAGGGCAGCTGCAGGGCAGAGCGTGTAGCTCAGCCAAGGGACCCCACCTTGGGCCAGCATCCTCTCTTGCCCGAACCTTCGGCCTCTTGGGCCGACCTTCTTTCGTCCCATCTTCAGCGGGCTTTGTGTCCTCTGTCCATTTCCCAACGAATGGTTTTTGGGCGCAGAGAGCCAGGCCTTATGTCTGTATCTGTAATTTATTTCTATTCATGCCTGTCTCCTCTTCTAGAGCTCCTTGTGGGCAGGGAGTGTGTCTGTTTTTCTTGATGATGTTGCCTTGTTTTTGTTTCGTTCTGTCTTGCTTTGCTGTCTGTCTCCCCTGTTTGGACTGCGAGCCCGTCATTGGGCAGGGATTGTGTCTAACTGTTGCCGAATTGTCCATTCCAAGCGCTTAGTACAGAGCACATAGCGCTCAATAAATGCTATTGGATGAATGAATGAATGAATTTATTGTGGCATTGTACCCTCCCAAGCGCTTAGTACAGTGCTCCGCACACATAAGTGCTTGATAAATATAGTTGTGAGAATGAATGAATGAATGAATGAGACCTTCCCTCGACCACAACTCCTGCTAAATTACATGTTCTCCAAGATGCCTTTCTTGACTATTCTCTCCCCTCCCGCACCATTTCCCTCACTACTGCACCACTAACGCACTAGAATCTGTACCCCCAAAGAACTTGTCTACTCACCTCCCCCACACTCTCCCCGTAGCACTTTTGAACAAACCCTTTAAGCCCTGTGCCTTCTCCTTACCTACAATTTATTTTAAAATCTGTTACTCCCTCTTGACTGTCAGGTCCTTGAGGACAGGGACCGTGTCTTCTGACTGTTTTATTTTCCCAAGTGCTTAGTCTGGTTCTGTGCACACAGTAATCTCTCAATAAATACCACTGATAGATCAGTTGATTGAATGACTGGTCAAAGGTAAGACCAGACTAACAGTTTCAGTTGTTTTTGTAGAAAAAAACTGCAATTGTTCATTTCAGGACAAAGGGAAAATGTGATGGGGTTATCCAAGGGGAGGTCATTCAGTCAGTCGCATTTATTGAGCATTTACTGTGAGCAGAGCAGTGTACTAAATGCTTGAGAAAGTACAATATAACAATATAACATACATATTCCCCCCATACCCCCACAGTGAGCTTACAGTCTAGAGGGGGAGACAGACATTATTAGCTCAGTCTGGTGGGCTCTGGACCCCGACACCCAGCCCACCCGAGGCAGAGATGGATCTGGGCTCGTGAGCACCTTCAATGCGGTCTCACCGCTGCAGAGGAGGTGAGGCCCAGGAGAAGCAGGAAAGTCAGTTAAGCACATTTGGATCAAATTTTCCTTCGCTCCCACTCTGGCTCCGTCCTGGCTGGGTCCGGGAGCTGCTAACTCGAGCACGACCAGTGTTGGGATCGGTTTCTTTCCCTTATTTCCAAAGCGACACCAACAGCTTATTTGTATCCAGAGAGGATCCAGAAAACTGCGAGCTGAACCTTCTCCCAGGGCCCGAAGCGTTTTTCCGGGGGCCTGGGAGGGGTGGGGGAAAAGAGAACGGTTTGAAGAGGCTCTGCTATTCCTAATAATAGTAGAGTAATAATAACAATGATGATGGTATTGGTTAGGCCCTTACTATGTACCAAGCACTGTTCTAACTGCTGGAGTAGATATAAGGTAATCAGGTTGGACACAGTCCCTGTCCCACATGAGGCTCACCCTCTTAATCCCCATTATACAGATGAGGTAACTGAGGCACTGAGAAGGTAAGTGACTTGTCCAAGGTCACAAAGCCCAAGGTAATAGTAGGACTGGTAACAGTAACAGAACTAGTGTAATATTAGTAGTAGGAGCCTCACAGCACTCATACACATATTTATCATTTATTTCTATTAATGTCTGTCACCCCCTCTAGACTGTAAGCTTGTTGTGGGCGGGGAATGTGTCTTCCTATTTCGTACTCTCCCAGGCGCTTAGTACAGTGATCGATAAATACGATTGACTGACTGACTGTGCAGAGGACACAGGAGTGAAGCCCTCTGGGTAGCGTGAAAGCTGATGAAGGGGATGGCAAGGGGAGGCTTCCTTGGGATCCCAGCAGCAGATGCTCATCTGGGAATTTGGAGACCAAATTGCAAATTCCCAAGGTGGTCTGAGATTTTTGCTCGGAGTCCCGTGGGAGCCAGGGATCATGTCTAAACATATTTTATTTTTTCCCCAGCACCTAATGGGTAGAGCTTGGGCCTGGGAGTCAGAAGATCGTAGGTTCCAATCCTGACTCCTCTACTTGTCTGCTATGTGACCTTGGGCAAGTCACTTCACTTTTCTGGACCTCACTTTCCTCATCTGTAAAAGGAGGATTGAGGCTGTGAGCCCCACATGGGATAGGGACTGTGTCTAACCCGATTTGCTTGTATCCACCCCAGCTCTTAGAACAGTGTCTGACCCATAGTAAATGCTTAACACATACCATAATGATTATTATCACAGTACTTTGTGCATAGTAGATGCTTAATAAATACTATTACTACCACTACTAAATAGAAGTGGGATCAGCTTCCTTGTTTCATGTTGATAAAAACCTGATGATTCAACACCTGTAGACTGTGTGCAACCTAATTCACTTGTATCTATCCCAGAGCTTTGAACAATTTTTGACACATGTACTAAACACTTGATAAATACCACAGAAACAAAACAAAATCATAAAAACCACCCTCTCAAACAGGAAGGACTGTCCTTGGCCTGGGATGGGTTAGACTGGATGAGATCAGGCCCGAAGGCAGGAGATTGGCCAAGATGACCTAACGAGATCAAGATCACCTTCCAGAGTGAGGCTGAGTCGCTAGGATGAAGCCCTCTAATTCCTTTTCATCTTCAGTTCAGCTTGGCCACAGTGGAGAGGAGAGCAGAATTTTAATTCCCAACTTTGATTTCCAGTAGCTACTGGATCTGAATCAATTAGCTGATTTATGGAGTCGAATCAGGACCCTGCTTAAATCAGGACGGGGACTCCGGTTTCCTGCCGGGAAATTCCTCTCAGAAGAAAGCTAATGTTCTTGGGCCGATGACACAGCATAGTAGATTCACTTGCAGCTGGAGCAGCTGGAAGCTGAGAGTCGACATATCTGAAATAAAATGCAATCCTGGGGGCTTCTCTCTGGAGTATCACCCTTCCTTGCTCCTTCTGCCTCCCCGACCCCCAGCTCCTGTCTCTCTAGATAGGCTTCTTATCTGCCTCAGATCAAAAATTTAGAACATTTGGTCCCCACACTTGAGGAAAATGAAATGTTTTCATTTAAGATGCTTGTTCATTTGGCTTCTCTCTCCAATTCATTTCCAGAGTCCACTTTTTGAACATTCTTCTCATAACTTTGAAGCTTACAAGCAGAAGAGAGTAGATTAAAACCAGTTGGATAGTTTGGAGGAGGACAAGTCAAGAAAGCACATTCCCTATGACTTGGGAGCTCCATCAATCCGGAAAATCAAGGCAGTGGTCTTCAAAGATCTGACCGAGGAAGAGGCCCTCGCTCGGTTGGATTTTTGTAAGAGACAGGTCCGAGGTCCCGGATCAAACTGAAATAAACTCGAAGAATGTTTGACCAAGTTGACCAACTAGATGTGAGCAAATTGCTGGGATCAGTTAGCAATCCTCCAAGCATTCAGGGACAAGAGGGAGTAGAAAATGCAGAATCTCTGAGGAAAGAGTGTTACCTATAATTTCAAAGGCCATTAACCCAAAGGACTGGTGGCTGTCAGAGTAACTCCTCCAAGGAGTAACTCCTCAGCTGGGATCTGAGAATTATAGGCCGTGGAGGCTAAGAGCATACCTGACGAACTGGTAGAATCTTTTGCTAAATGAGCGTTCTAAAAACACATAGAAAAATAATAATAATAATAATTATGGTGTTTGTTAAGCACTTACTGTGTTCCAGGCTCTGTATTAAGAGCTGGGGTGTATACGAGCAAATTAATTCATTCATTCAATCATATTTATTGAGCACTTGCTGTGTGCAGGGCCCTGTACTAAGCGCTTGGAAAGTTCAATTTGTCAACAGAGGCAATCCCTACCCAACAACATGCTCACAGTCTAGAAGGGGGGAGATGGACAGTAAAACAAAACCAGTAGACAGACATCAATAGCATCAAAATAGATAAATAGAATTATAGATATATACTCATCATTAATAAAATAAGTAGAATAATAAATATGTATAAATATGCACAAGTGATGTGGGGCAGGGAGGGGGTAGAACAGAGGGAGGGAGTAAGCGTGATGGGGAGGGGAGGAGGAGCAGAGGAAAAGAGGGGATCTGTCTGGGAAGGCCTCCTGGAAGAGGTGAGCTTTCAATAGGGCTTTGAAGGGGGGAAGTGAGCTAGTTTGGCACATGTGAGGAGGGAGGGCATTCCAGGCCAGAGGTAGGACGTGGGTCAGGGGCTGACGGTGGGTCAGGTGAGAACGAGGCACAGTGAGGAGATTGGCGGCAGAGGAGTGGAGTGTGTGGGCTGGGCTGTAAAAGGAGAGAAGGGGGGTGAGTAGGAGGGGGCAAGGTAATGGAGAGCTTTGAAGCCAAGAGTGAGGAGTTTTTGCTTTATACGAAGGTTGATAGGCAACCACTGGAGATTTTTTTTTTGGGGGGGGTGACATGCCCAAAGTGTTTCTGTAAAAAAGTTATCCAGGAAGCAGAGTGAAGTACCAACTGAAGCAGGGAGGGACAGGAGGGTGAGAGATCAGAAAGGATGCTGATGCAGTAATCCAGTCGAGATATAATAATGTTGGTAATTGTTAAGAGCTTACTATGCGCAGAGCACTGTTCTAAGCACTGGGGTAGATACAGGGTAATCAGATTGTCCCCCATGGGGCTCACAGTTAATCCCCATTTTACAGATGAGGTAACTGAGGCACAGAGAAGTGAAGTGACTTGCCCACAGTCACATAGCTGACAAGTGGCCGAGTTGGGATTCGAACCCATGACCTCTGACTCCCAAGCCCGGGCTCTTTCCACTGAGCCACGCTGCTTCTCGCGTGAGATATGATGAGACATGATGAGCTATGATGAGAGATTGTACCAGCAAGGTAGCAGTTTGGATGGAGAGGACAGGGCGGATCTTGGCAACGTTGTGAAGGTGAGGCTGACACGTTTTGGTGATGGATTCGTTGTTTGGAGTGAACGAGAGAACGGAGTCAAGGATGACACCAAGGTTGGACATAATCCTTGTCCCACGTGGGGCTCACAGTCTCAATTCCCTTTTTAAAGATGAGGTAACTGAGGCACAGAGAAGTGAAGTGACTTGCCCAAGGTTACACAGCTGACAAGTGGTGGAGCTGGGATTAGAACCCATCACCTTATGACTTACAGAAGCTCTATCCAGTAGGCCATGCTAACACGATGATGATGGGAGTAGACCGAGGGCCTGGGATTCAGAGGACCTGGGTTCTAATCCTGGCTCCTACCACCCGCCTTTCCGAGGTTGTCCTCGACTGGCCCTCTCCCCAGCTGCTTCCTCTAAACCTTAAGCTCATTATAGGCAGGGAACATGTCTGCTGATTCTCTTGTATTGTACTCTCTTGTATTGAGAAGCAGCATGGCTCAGTGGAAAGAGCATGGGCTTTGGAGTCAGAGGTCATGGGTTCGAATTCCGGCTCGGCCACTCGTCAGCTGTGTGACTTTGGGCAAGTCACTTAACTTCTCGGTGCTTCAGTTACCTCATCTATAAAATAGGGATTAAGACTGTGAACCCGACGTGGGACAACCTGATTCCCCTGCGTTTAGAACAGTGCTCGGCACATAGTAAGCGCTTAACAAATGCCAACATTATTATTATTATTATTACTCTCCCAAGAGTTTAGGACAGTGCTCTGCACATAATAAGAGCTCAAGAAATGTCATTGCTTGCTTGATTGGATCCACTAGCCTGTTGTGTGACCTTGGGCAAGTCACTTAACTTCTCTGGGCCTCAGTTCCCTCATCTGTAAAAAAGGGATTAAATTCCTGTTCTCCCTCCTACTTAGACCGTGAGCCCTATCTGGGACAGGAACTCTGTCTGACCTGATTATCTTGCAGTCACCCAAGCACTGAGTACAGTGCTTGGCACATAGTAAGTGTGTAGCAAATATTACTATTACTATTATCATTATTATTATCCTTATAACTAAGGACACACAAAATGTTGGATCCATTAACAAGCATTGTCCTGTAGTTCATTCATTCATTCGTATTAATTGAGCGCTTACTATGTGCACCAGCACTGTACTGAGTGCTTGGGAGACTACAATATAACAATAAGCAGACACATTCCCTGCCCACAACAAGCTTGAGAAGGGGGCATTTGTTGAAGATCGCAGTTCAGAAGATTATTTAAAGAGAGAAGGCAAAGCATGGAATTTGTTACCCCTGAAAGAGGTAGAAAGGCAATATTAGCTCAAGAAGTTCTTGGGGCATAAATTCATCAAGAGTAATGAGATAATGGATTTTTGAGTTCCCTGGAAATATAAGCGCACACCCCCGATTCATGAAGGTCAGGTCCAGAGGGAAACGTTAAGGATGTTCGATGAGACTGTGAGATTGGATGCTGGAGAGAGCAACCGTCAGGCGCTTTGCCTAAATAATCTTTATTGTTATGGACTGAGTCACCCACCCTGGATGGGCTGACCCACCGCCGTGACCCAGCAGGGCACAGTTTCCGTCTCACGGCTGTGTCCTTCGAGAGATAGATCCATGCTTCTAAATGCAAACAGTGGTAGGAGAGTCTTTTCTCCAGCAAATTCTGTTTATGGTATTGGTTAAGCGCTTACTATGTAGATATAAAGTTGTCAGGTTAGACACAGTCCCTATCCCCCAGAGGGTTCCCAATCTTAATCCCCATTTTACAGATGAGGTAACTGAGGCACAGAGAAGTGAAGCGACTTACCCAAGGTCACATGGCAGGCAAGTGGAAGAGACAGGATTAGAACCCAGGCCCTCCTGATTCCCAGGCCTGTGCTCTATCCACTTGAGCATGCTGCTTCTCGGAGGAAGAACTGAGTCTGTTTGAGACTAAACTGAGGTGCATCTCCCGTCCGATTTTCTGCTTGGCTTGGAGTCACCTGATGACTCACACAACCAGTGTAACCAGGATGGACTCTAACCTCCATGTGGAGTCTTCCCATCATAGAATCCTATAAAGTGGAGGGTCCTAGCACTGGGCAGGCTGGGCAAGTTCACAGGATACTCAGGGGTGAGACTCCTGGAGATTGGTTGTTGCCTGCATGACTTTACTCAGGACAGGGTTAGTGCAGGCCAGATAGGTGGCTTCTCCCCACTTCCGCCTGGACGAGGAAAAATGACGCCCCTCAGAGAGAACGGTGCCCCTCTAAGAGTTCGGAAAGTTCCAGCATTAGAGATGAAGGGATGGAGCAGAGAAGGAAGAACAAGCGGAAGCAGCAGAAGTCGCCGTAGCATTTCAAAGTAGGTCAACAAACCGGCTTTTTGTGGTATATATTTGGGCCCAGAGCAGTAGTAACATTACAACACGGCTTACTCTTCAAGCCACTGGGCAAATGCCCAAATGCCTCTGGCCTAGCCCCATCCTGTCAGAGGGGCTCCTGCCCTACTGTGGATGATTTCTGCAGGAGGCGGAGTGGACCATCCGACCCCTCTGTTTGCAGTTGGCCTGCTCTGCGGCTTCTTTTGGGAAAGGAAAACCGGCAACGTAGTCCGTTGCCTGACAGGACGAGACTGGCTTCTGATAGCAGGGGAGGAATTTAGAGTGATGGAATCCCAGATTAAGCTTGTACTTTAGGTTGGCACCACCGGCGGGGAGGGACGTGAGGGGTGGTGGAGGCAGGGCAGGGCTGGTTTCAGACGACTCACGAGGTAGGCCGCAACCTTGGCCAATCCCACGTCGGAGGGGTGGGATTGGAGCGAGAGCCGCGGTGAAGTGGGTAAGACGGCGGAGGTGGGGAGAGGGAGTCACGGTGAAGTGGACATGGCGGCGGTGCAAGAGTCACTGTCAAGTGGACGTGGCAGTGGGGCGGAAGTCATGGTGAAGTGGATGTGGTGGTGGGGAGTCACGGTGAAGTAGACATGGCGGCGGAGCGGGAGTCATGGTGAAGTGCGTGTGGCGGTAAGGTGGGAGTCACGGTGACGAGGGCACGGTGGTAGTACGGGAGCTGCCATGAAGAGGGTCAGTTGTCTGGGAAGGAGGCTGGGAGTCAGGTTTTTATTTTTTTACTTTTCTTATGGTATTTATTAAGCACTTACTACACGTCAGACACAGTCTAAGCGCTGGGGTAGATACAAGTGAATTAGGTTGACACGGTCCCTATCTCACATTCACTTCATTCAGTAGTATTTACTGAGCACTTACTATGTGCAGAGCACTGTATTAAGTGCTTGGAATGTACAGTTTGGCAACAGATAGAGACAATTCTTGCCCAATGTCGGGCTCAGAGTTTAAATGGGGGAGACAGACAGCAAAGCAAAACAGAACGAAACAAAAACAAGACCACATCATCAAGATGAATAGAATCAAGGGGATGTACACCTCATTAACAAAATAAATAGGGTAATAAATAATATATACAAATGAGCACAGTGCTGAGGGGAGGGGAAGGGGGAGCAGAGGAAAAGGGGGGCTCAGTCTGGGAAGGCCTCCTGGAGGAGGTGAGCTCTCAGTAGGGCTTTGAAGAGGGGAAGAGAGTTAGTTTGGTTTGGTTAGTTTGGTTTGGTTAGTTTGGGGCTCGTGGTTTCGGGCTAAGTAAGAGGAAGAACAGGAGAACTGAGGCACAGGGAAGTTAAGTGACTTGCCCAAGATCATAAAGAGAGCAATTGGCAGGGCCGGTATTAGAAGCCAGGTCCTCTGACTCCCAGGCCTGTGCTCTTTCCACTAGGCCAGGCTGCCTCTCACTAGGCCATGCTGCTTCTCAGTGAGTATTTAGAAGAGTGCTTTGCACACAGTAAGCGCTTAACAAATGCCATCGTTATTATTATTTTCGACAGCCTGAATCCACTTTCCCCAACATCCTGGGAGGAAGAGTCTCCATGCTGGCTGCAGTCTCAGCCTGATGGGTTTGACCGTCAAGGTGGGTACTGATTACTAAACGAGCTTATTCCAATGACTTCCGTCAGGAAGGACCGGAGTCGGACAGGCTGAGGGAAGACCTACCCTTCTGGTATCCAAAGCAGCCGGGTTTCTAAAGTGGGGGGCAGAGCTGTGTGTTGTACTCTCCCAGGTGCTTAGTACAGTGCTTTGCACATGGTAAGCACTCAATAAAGATGATTAAATGAAGGGAACTGCACTCAATAGGCGCTCAGTAAATGTGATCAACTGACACTGTAATAATGATAGCAATCAATCAGCGGTATTTATGGAGCACTTACTATGCGTAGAGTACCGTATTAAGTGCTTGGGAGAGTACAGTACGGCAGAGTTGGTAGCCACGTTCCCTGCCCAAAGGAGCTTACAGTCTAGAGGGGAAGACAGATGTAGATTGTAAGCTCACTGGAGTAGGGAGCATGTCTCTTTATTGTGGTATTGTACTCTCCCAAGCGCTTAGTACAGTGCTCTACATGCAGTGAGCGCTCAATAAATAGTATTGAATGAATTAAAATAAATTATGGACACGGACCTAAGTGCTGAGGGCCTGAGGGTGGAGTGAAATCAAGTAGCCAAAGAATATAGATCCTAGCACAACTAATATTATTATCATAATTATAGCAATGGATATTACTATGATTATTGTTTGCTATTGTAGTGCATTATTGCTATTAACATTAAGGGCTTGTTATGTTGTGTATTCATTGTTTTTATTATCATTAAATACTTGCTCTTACATCGTACTGCATATCCCAAGTCACTTCACTTCTCTGGGCCTCAAATACCTAATCTGCAAAATGGGGATTAAGATAGTGAGCCCCATGTGGGACAGGGACCGTGTCCAACCCGATTTGCCAGTATCCACTCCAGCACTTAGTAATGCGCCTGGCACCTAGTAAGCACTTAACAAATACCACTATTATTATTATTATTTTGGGGCCCCTTTGTTCACTCTGCTAATATTGGATCAACCTCAGTGCTTAGTACGGTGCTTGGCACAAAGTAAGCAGCGTGGCCTAGTGGAAAGAGCCTGGGCCCAGGAGTCGGAGGCACTGGGTTCTAATCCCCGGACCATCACTTGTCTGCTATATGACCTTGGACAAATCACTTCATTTCTCTGTGCTTCAGTTACCTCATCTGTAAAATGGGCATTAATAATGGGTTAAATCTGTGAACTCTATGTGGGACTGTATCCAACCGGATTTTCTTGTATCTACCCCAGCGTTTAGTACAGTGGTTGGCCCATAGTAAACACTTAACAAATACCCTTAAAAAAATAGTAAGCGCTTAACAAATATTAGAACTGTTATTCTTATTATTATCAAAGGAGCCCATTTCTCCTTAGATCTAGGAAGCAGCATAGCACAGTGGATAGAGCAGGGACCTGGGAGTCAGAAGGTCATTTGTTCTGGCTCTCCTACTTGTCTGCTGTGTGACCTTGGGCAAGTCACTTCACTGTGCCTCAGTCACCTCATCTGTAAAATGGGGAGTGAAACTTGCAGCCCCATGTGGGTCAGGGCCTATGCTCACTCTAATTAGCTTGTATCCACCTCGGTGTTTAGTACAGTGCCTGGCATATAGTTAGAGCTTAACAAATACCACAATTATTATTATTATTAGGGGTGAGCGTGTATGAGTGTGTGTGTGTGTGGAAGGGGCAGGGGAGCACCTGGAGTTTGCAGCTCTAGTTCGGTCTGGATGGAGGCTATTTCCCCAGGAACAAGAGGGTCCAGCAGGGTGTATAGCCCAGTCTCAGAGCATGCTAAATCCCACCTTTTCCACCGGGCTCTTCCCACTTATTTATCCCCTTTCCTCTCCACGTGGAGTTGGGGTAGAGGGTTCAGGTGGAAGGGGGCAATCCTCTCTGGCCGGCTTCCAGGGGGTAGGCAGTGGATCAAGGCAGGCGGGGTAGGTCAGGGAGCTCAGGAGAAGATAACGAAGGCCCGGATATGAGTGTGTGTGTGTGAGAGCCTGTGTCCGACTGAGGATATGCATGTGTGTGCCTGTATGTTTGCCCAAGTTTGTTTGTTGGGGGGTACACGGTGTCGGGAGGGAGGAGACAGGCGGTATGAGTGGGGAAGCCCTGGGAGAAGATGATGGCGAAGACCTGGACAGGCTTGTGTGTGTATTTGCTCGTGTGTGTGAGAACGTTTATGTGTTTGAGTGCCTGTATGTTTGCACAAGTTTATGTGCTTGAGGGTTTGCGTGTGTGTGTGCGCTCGTGTACATGTGTGAGTGTGTGTGTGTTTGAGTGTATGCATGTGTATGCCTGTATGTTTGTACAAGCGTGTGTGCCTGAGGGTGTGTGTGTGGGCACAGTGTGGGGAGGGAGAGAAGGGAGGAAGGCGGTGAGGGGTGGGGAAGTCTGGGAGAAGAGGATGGCGAAGACCTGGAGAGGACTGTGACTGTGTTGTGTGCGTGTGTGTGCACCAACTGGCATGCGCTTGAGTGGGTAAAAGCAGGCAACAGTAGTGGACGGTGGGAGTGATATTCTAGTTCTGAGGTCAGGAAGCTCCCCTAAGTCTGGCCTTGAGCTGCCCCCCAAAGTTCTCCCCTTGAACCCCTTCCCCACACTTCCCCTGTCCACAGTGAACGTTAATGGGCTGGGCCGGGCCGGACTGGGCCGCCCCAGCCAGATCTCCACGTCCACCACCAGCCAACACACATTTGCCGTGTTTCTTCCCACCCTCTCTCCCAGCGGTGCTAGGCTCTGCTCTGTTTCCACGGAACAGAAAGGGGTTCCATCACTCCCAGGCTGCCGAGTCACTCTGGGTGGGTTGTGGGGTGGGGCGAGGGGTGCGACTAAGTGTTTGAGGACCTCCTGGACCCAGAGACTCTGCCCTCCCCACCCGCCCCCTTCCCCTCCCCCGCTGCGCCCCGTCGTTTTTTACCTCAGAGAGCCCCCGGTGCCATTTGGGTTCGTTGTCCTGGTTAATTGATTTAAAGTGACAATATTCCCCGTTGAAGCTGTAAATGAGTTTGGAACAGGGGAGCCAGGCCACCCATGGCTCGGATATCATATTGCAGTGACAACATTCAAACTTGAACAAACCCCAACTGAGGAAAATAACCTCAAGTGAAAACACATTTCCAATTCTGCGCGCTCCAGTCCCTAAGAAAGTGGAAACAGATGGATTGTGGCTTTGATAATGAGAGAGGCTGATTGCTTTAGATATCTTTTTTTGCAACTAAATACTACCAAAAAGGGACAGTCCTGACAGTAGAACCCAGATGCACAATGTTCCATTTTCAAGGCTGTTGACTTGGTAGATTTCTCTCCCTGAGCTGTCTCTTTCAGTCTCTCTCGCCCTCTCTCCTTTCCTCCCTCACTCCCTTCTTCCCCCTCCCTCCTATTTTCTCCCCCTCCCTGCCCCCCCCCTTTGCCTCCCTCTTTCCTTCTTTCCCTCCCCTCCCCCTCCCCACCTCTCTCCCTCCCTCTTTCTCTCTCTCCACCCTCTCTCCCCTCCCTTCTCTCCTCAAGTCCTCTTTTTCCCCCTCCTCCTCCTCTCTACCTCCCTCTCTTCCCCTCCCCTCCTCTCTCTCTCTCCTCCTCTCTCCCCCTCCTCTCTCTCCCTCTTTTCCCCCTCCCTCTCTCCCCTTCTATTTCTACCTCCTCCTCTCCCTCCATCTTTCCTCCCTCTCTTTCTCTTCCGCCTTTCCTCCTCTCTTCTTCCCTCTCTCCCCATCCTCCCTCCATCCCTCCCCCTCCTCTCCCTCCCTCTCTTCTCTTTTTCTCTCTCTGTCTACCCCCTGCCCCCCATGTCTCTAAAAGCCCAAAATGTCAGCTCCGTGAAGGAGATCCCTGTGGAAACTTCCGACTCGTGAACTCTGTCATCTTTCCAGTAGAGAAAGGAGAGACATGCAGTGAGCATTTTCTGCAGCTCGGGGATATTAACTGTGGTGGAGTTGGGGCCTTGGGGACTGGTGGGCTCCCTAGGGGTCCCCTGATAAAAGGGTCTGGGTCTGGTATTTCTGTGTCTCTTCCTCCAGAACCCTTGAAAGAAGGCCTGTGCAGCCAGAGTGGGGAGGGGGAGAGGAACCGTGGGGTTTCTGGGGTTTCAGGAAGAGGCGATTTGAAACTAATAAAGGGAGAGAACTGAACGTGGAGAAGAAAGCATGCCTGGAGGTTTGCCCTCCTGAACCAGATCCCAGAACAAGTCTGCGCCAGCCTTGTGGTGAACAGAACATAGCGACGTGTTCAGGGGGCACCTGTTACATGGAGACCCTGCTGCGGTGCAGATGTGGGGAGGCGGGGGAGCGGTCTGGGAGCTGCCACGGTGGTCTCTGCGATGGGCAAACCTCTAATCGGCAGCCCCCTGTCCCCCCGGACAGCCTCTGTTTCCCTTATTATTTGCATTCCCAAACTCCAGCTAGAAAGGGTATTTTCGAAGGGAGGAAAAGAAGCATTTAAAAGCTCTGGATTCTGGGTGGCTCTGGGTTTGAGCATGTTCCTGAAACCAGGCACTCTTCACAAATTCATTCAGCTTCAATTCACTCTAGCCTCCTGGCAAACGTTCCATCGCTTCACTGGCTCCCCAGGGCCCTTCTTGCAAGAGGCTTGTTTGCTTTCTCCGTCAGCTGAGTGGAAGAGCCCCCTTGCCCCAGCCCCCCCAAGACCGACGACGTGGCGCTTGAAGCCGACCCGGTTCGCATCCTTTTTTTTTCCAGTCAGACTTCGATCCTGGACGTGGCTGTCCGTGGCTAGCGGCCTGCAAGGATTCCCAGGCAAGAGGGCTGCTAGAGGGTGCCGGTGGTGACTTCTCTCTCCTAGTTGTCCCTGGCTCTCAGCTCGCCCACCTCCGTCCCCTCATTGACACGGTTCTCCTGGCTTGGAATTCCCTCCCTCCCCACATCAGACAGACCCCTGTCCGCCCAACATTACTAAAATCCCACCTCCTTTCCCACTAAGCTTCTCAGATTGATTTCTCAGCACCCTCTGCCATATGATCCCTTCATCCACGTCTAGCACTTGTGAATTACTTCAATCTTTCTTAGTACTTGTGTATATATGTCCATATTATTCTTTCTCAACATTCTAGTTGCAAATAGTTTTACGTTTGTCCCTTTGATGGCAGGGAACTTGCCAATTCTTCTCTCGGCACTTTCCAAGCACCTAGTACAGTGCCCTGCACTTTGGGTGCTCAATAAATGCTAGTGATACTACTAGTGCTGTTATTAATCAATCAGCATATTTATTGAGCATTTATTGTGTGCAGAGAACCATACTAAGTGCTGGGAGAGTACAGTATAGCAGAGTTGGTAGATAACATTACCTGCCCACAATAAGCTTACAGTCTAAAGTAGTAACAGTCTAGACTGTTACTGCTACTCCTCTGACCCAACACTTAGAACAGTGTTTGGCACACCATAAGCCCTTAACAAATACCACCGTTATTACTACTGCTACTACTATGATTAATTCTGCTACTACTAATAATAATGATGGCATTTGTTAAGCGCTTTGTGCTAGATACTGTACTAAGCACTGGAAGGAGACAAGCAAATCGGGTTGGACGCAGTCCCCGCCTCATTTGGGGCTCACAGTCGCAATCCCCATTTTCCAGAGGCACGTCTGCTCCAAGAGGCCTTCCCTGCCAAGTTAATCAGGTTGGACACAGTCCCTGTCCCCCATGGGGCTCACAGTCTTCATCCCCATTTTACAAATGAGGGAACCGAGGCCCAGAGAAGTGAAGTGACTTGCCTAAGTTCACCCAGCAGATAAGGGAGGAGCGTGATCTAGCGGATAGAGCATGGGCCTGGGAGTCAGCAGGACCCGGGTTTTACTCCAGAAGGACCTTGGGCACCTCCCCTTCCTCTCCCTTCCTGGAGAAGTGATCTTCAGCAGAAGAATGGTGAAAAGGTAAGTAGGAGGAGGATGAAGCAAAGGTCCTGGATAGTCCAATCACTGGCTGATCGGCCCCTGCAGAATCCAGTCGGGAGGTTTTTTACGGTGTTTGTTAAGCGCTTATTATGTGCCCGGTACCGTACTAAGCGCTGGGGTAGATACAAGCTAATCTGGTTGGACACAAGACTCACAGTCTTAATCCCCGTTTGACATATGAGGTCACTGAGGCCCAGAAAAGTGAAGTGATTTGGTTAAGGTCACACAGCAGACAGATGGGGGCAGAATGTCCTCAGTTCACTGTCTCTCACCTTTCCCTGGGCCCCTTTCTCTTCTCTGCCGCAGCTCTGACCTCTTATTCGGTGCCCGAGCAGCCTAGGACCAGGTCCTTGGGAAAAGACGTCAGAGAGAACACGAGCTGAGCCAGAAAACAGGTCGGCAGCATCTCGAGATAACGAGGTCGCGTTGAGGGCCAGAGTTTGCTTATTCTCCTCTGAGGCAGCTAAAGGAAATATGTATACAATGTGCCTCGACGGGACTTTAGAAAACCAACAACAAATCATTATAATCTCCCCTCTGTCTTGTGGTGGGATGTAGGCTGACTGGGAAACCACGCTGGCTTGTGGGAGGGATCCACGGAAAGGAATGGAAATCCTTGCCTCCACCCTGCTGCAGAGAGAGAGAAACAGAGGGGCGGAGAGAGAGAGAGAGAAAGAGCAAGCCCTTAAATTCTCCCAGTCTCACTGTGTTCCAGCTAGCAGATGCACACACCGAGGTCCAGAGAAGTGAAGTGAGTTGTCCAAGGTCACACAGGAGACCAGGGGTGGAGCTGGGATTAGAATTTAGGTCCTTTGTCTCCCAGACCAGGACACTGAGGAAAGACAGAGAGGAAAGAGGGAGACATCTGCTAAAACAGAGGAAAAGGTAAGATAGTTGAAGTCACCCGTGCTTCTTCCACCAAGCCATGCTGCTTCTCTTCTTTTGCATTGTACTCTCCCAAGTGCTTAGTACAGTGCTCTGCACATACTAAGTGCTCACTAAATACCACTGATTAGGAGGAAGAACAAAACCCTCTAACTGGAATCTGGTCCTCTGCCCCTTCTGCCCTGCACAGACCAAAAAGCTCCCAGTTGGGAAACTGAGGCACAGTTTCTCACCCAGGGGTGAGTTCTAGAGCCAGGTCCCCAGACGCTTACCATAACCAATCAACCATTCAATAGTATCGATTGTGCAAATAATACATTATGATGATAGTTATAGCTATTAACAACAATAGGGTTATTTGTTAAGTGCTTATTATGCGACACTCACTGCTCTAAACACTGGAGTAAATGCAAGGTAGGACGCAATCCTTGCCCCACGTGGAACTCCCTGCCTAAGTAGGAGGGAGAACAGTCCTGGGGGCAGACCACTGTACTCCACACCTGGGAGAGTGCCGTAAAATCAGTAGACGTGACCCCCACCTTTAAGGAGCTTATGGTCTGTTGGGGGAAACAAACCCTAAAATAAGTTACAGTTAGGAGGGAACAATAGCTTCATTCATTCATTCAATAGTATTTATTGAGTGCTTACTATGTGCAAAGCACTGTACTAAGTGCTTGGAAGCTTATAGATGGTAAGCTCACTGAAGGCAGGGATCACATCTAGCAATTC
The DNA here is from genome assembly GCF_004115215.2 of Ornithorhynchus anatinus. NCBI lineage: Eukaryota > Metazoa > Chordata > Mammalia > Monotremata > Ornithorhynchidae > Ornithorhynchus > Ornithorhynchus anatinus. The sequence continues at coordinate 9,835,367 of NC_041732.1, read as the reverse complement.
CACTGCACTGTCCTCTCCTGTGTGCTTAGTACAGTGCTCTGCACACAGTAAGCGCTCAGTAAATGCCAGTGATTGTGCATAAATGTGGGTGCAGTCAGTCAGTTAATCCTATTTATTGAGCACTTATTGTGTGCAGAGCATGGTACTAAACTCTTAGGAGAATACAATATAACAATAAACAGACATATTCCCTGCCCACAATGAGCTTGGGCTAAAGGATGGGGAGACCGACATTAATATAAATGAATTACAGATATTTGCATAAGAGGTGTGGGGCTGGGAGGGGGTTGAATAAAGGGAATCAGTAAGGGAGACGAAAAAGGGAGTGAGAGAAGAGGGAAGGAGGGCTTAGTCAGGGAAGGTTTTGGGAGGAAATGTGCCTCAGTAAGGCTCTGAAGGGGCAGAGAGTAATCATCAGTCAGATTTGAGGAGGGAGGCTGTTCCAGGTCAGAGGCGGGATGTGGCGAGGGGTCGGCGGTGAGAGAAGCAGCGTGGCTCAGTGGAAAGAGCCTGGGCTTTGGAGTCAGAGGTCATGAGTTCGAATCCCAGCCCTGCCACCTGTCAGCTGTGTGACTGTGGGCAAGTCACTTCACTTCTCTGTGTCTCAGTTCCCTCATCTGTAAAATGGGGATGAAGACTGTGAGCCCCACGTGGGACAACCTGATTCCCCCGTGTCTACCCCATCACTTAGAACAGTGCTCTGCACAGAGTAAGCGCTTAACAAATGCCAACATTATTATTATTATTATTAATATTATAGACGAGATGGAGGGACAGTGAGAAGGTTGGCATTAGAGCAGTGAAGGGTGCAGGCTGGGTTGGAGTAGGAGAGGAGTGAGGTGAGGTAGGAGGGGGCAAGGTGATTGATTGAGGGTGGAAAGGTTGGGTGGAGATCCCAGTGTTCAAGTGATGTGGAAGTAGTGAAGTGGCAGTAAGGGGAGATGAGAGGCGAAACGAGGAATCGGTTTCCTATTGGGTCCTTCCGCGAAGAGGGGATTCCTGAACTCTGGGGTCTCATCCTCTGGGGACCCCCAACCCTTCACCCCTCCACCTCAACGAGAGGCCATCCGCCTCTGCGACTTTCAAGTTACAGTCATGGTGGGTCTTTCGGCATCGGGGGTGGCCACCAGCTTGGCAGAGGCCGGTTTTTACGCTAACTCATTAACCTCTTGCTGTCCTATAATGAAGAAAGCATTTAATTGCTTTCTCCTCGAGCCGTGATATGAATGACGAAGACAGCTTGATTTTTCCTGGGAGCAGATTTCTATCCGGCGCCAAAGCCTGAACAGATTGGCACAAACAGCTCAGACGGGAGTGAATTTTCGTGGCTGAATGCGGCAGCAGTTTGAGGGGGGCGTGAATCGGACTGGTGGCATGACAGGGTAGAGAGCACACAGCAAAGGAGGTGGGTTTTCATCCCTTTTCTGGCAGCACCACCTCCAGATTTTGGTGTCTAAATTTATTCAGTTACTTTTTTGGGCAAGGAATATGTCTGTTTATTGTTATATAGTACTCTCCCAAGGGCTTAGTACAGTGCTCTGCACACAGTAAGCACTCAATAAATATGACTGACTGACTAACCTTCAAAGCCTTATTGAAGACACATCTCCTCCAAGAGACTTTCCTTGACTAATCCCTCATTTCCTTTTCTCCCACTCCCTTCTGCTTCTTCCTGATTAGCTCCCTTTATCCACCCTGTCAGCCCCACAGCACTTAGGTACGTATCTGTAATTGATGTATTTTTATTAATGTCTGCCTCCCCCTCCAGGCTGTAAGCTCATTATGGGAAGGGAACATGTTTGTTATACTTATTAATTTTAAAATTTTATCTTACGGTACTTAAGTGCTGACTATGTGTCAAACGCTGTTCAAAGTGCTGGGGTAGGTACGAGTTAATTAGGTTGGACACCGTTCCTGTCCCGCATGGGGTTCACAGTCTTAAATTGGAGGGAGGACAGGAATTGAATCCCATTTTACAGTTGAGGAAACTGAGGAATAGAGAAGGTAAGTGACTTGCCCAAAGTCACACAGCAAGCGATTGGCAGAGCAATTGGCCCAGCTGGAATTAGAACCCAGGTCCTCTGACTCCCAGGCCTGCAATCACCCTGACTAGCTCCCTTTATTCAACCCCCCTCCCAGCCCCTCAGACCTTTAGTACATATCTATCATTTCTTTATTTATATTAATATCTGGTTGCCCTCTAGACTGTAAGCACATTGTGGGCAGGGAATACGCCTGCTTATTTTTGTATTGTACTCTCCCCAGCGCTTAGTACGGTGCTCTGCACACAGTAAGCACTCAATAAATACAACTGAATGAAAGAATTTCCACTAGCCCAAACACTTAGTACGGTGCTCTGCACACAGTAAGCGATCGATAAATACTACTGACTGATTGATTCTGACTGTGTGTATCTCCCTGTGTGTGTTCACCGACGTCAAATATTGCAAGCCCTTCCCGAGATACTTAGGAAACTGAGATTCAGAGAGGGTAGTTGAAAATAGGCCAGCAAGGCAGTTCTCTCTCCACGGTCAGGCCCTTGCTCAGCCCTGCCTTCTCGAAGACAAGTCTCGGTGGCAAGTGAAAAGCAGCGTGGGGTAGTGGGTAGAGCACGGGCCTTCAGGAATGAAGGATGGTGAGTGGAGGAGGAGAAAGATTCCTCCCCCCACCTGTTCTACCTCTACTTCTCCTTCTATCTCTATTTTTTAAATGGTAAGTTAAGCACTTACTGTGTCTGGGTACTGTACTAAGTGCTGGGGTAGACACAAGCTACTCAGGTTGGACACATTCCGTGTCCCACTTGGGGCTCACAGTCTTAATCCTCATTTTACAGGTGAGGGAACTGAAGCCCAGAGAAATGAAGTGACTTGCCCCAGGTCACACAGCAGACAAGAGACAGAGTTGAGATGAGACCACCGTCCTTCCGACTCCCAGACCCACGCTCTATCCACTAGGCTCTGCCGCTTCCCTATTTTCACTTCACCCTTCCTCTTCCCCCTATTTTTCCATCTCTCCCCCTTTCATCCCTTTCCTTTCCCCTTTTCTTTCCATTTTTTTGCCTTTTCCAACTCTACCTTCTCCTTCTCGCTAGCCCCCGTTTCTTCCCTATCCCCTTTAAGGGTAATAGCACCGCATAGTAATAATAATAATAATAATGTTGGTATTTGTTAAGCGCTTACTGTGTGCAGAGCACTGTTCTAAGCGCTGGGGTAGATACAGGGTAATCAGGTGAGGCTCACAGTTCATCCCCATTTTACAGATGAGGTAACTGAGGCACAGAGAAGTGACTGGCCCACAGTCACACAGCTGACAAGCGGCAGAGCCGGGAGACGAACCCACGACCCTGACTCCGAAGCCCAGGCTCTTTCCACTGAGCCACGCTGCTTCGTAGTAGAGCTGGAAGGGAAATGCACAGGTCATCTTGGCTATCCCCCTGCCTACTAGCGCAGTGACAGCGCTGGATTTCTCAGGCATTACTCTTGTCAAAGTCCTAGTCAGACCCGGTTAAGCCTGCTTAGCTTTCCAAGACCGGATGTGTTTGGGGTCTTTCTGGCTGATGAAACAGCTCAGAGTCTCTCAGCTGTCTCCAGATTTCCTTGCAGGGGAAGCCTCTCAGCTGGTCTCAGTAGAAAGATGTTCCTTGGAAGGAGGCTTATTATCATCCGGTCCTCTGCCTCTTTGAGCCTCTTTAGGCGCTTTGGTCCCCCTGGTTTCCCTCCCTCTGGGTTCCATGAGCTCGGGAAAGTGGCCCATTTGACAGATGGGGAAACCAAGGAGATCAAGACCTTTGACTCAGGATGGGCCACATGGAGGCCTATAAGCCAGGACAGGAGTTCTTGTCTTTGGATAGAGCACGTGCCTCGAAGTCAGAAGGTCAAGAGTTCTAACCCCAGCTCTGCCACTTGTCTGCTGAGTGACCTTAGGCAAGTCCCTTCACTTCTCTGTGCCTCAGTCACCTCATCTGTAAAATGGGAATTGAGACTGTGAGCCCCATGCGGGACGGGGACTGCGTCCAACTGGATTTGCTGGTATCCACCCCAGCGCTCAGTACAGTGCCTGGCACGTCGTAAGGGCTTAACAAATACCAGAATTATTAGTAGTATTCTCCCTTCCATCTCAGTGGCTCTGTGAGCCTCCATTTTGACTTCCGGGAGACCTGGGCCTACCTCATCCTCCTGACCCCCTGAGGTTCAGAGTCGGATCCTGGCTAGAAAAGGTTCCTCGTTCCTCCAGCCGACCTCTCCCTCCGCCTGGGGCGAGTCCTGGTGGGCAGAGGTTGGGGTGGGACATTGAGGGGCGAACGTAGGGTACTTCTTGAGCTCTTCAGGAAGTCCAGCCACAGCAGAGGGGTATCCCCTGTACCCCACCGCCTTGCCTTCTGGGAGGTTATGGTGGGGCTGCTTCTTTCTGCTCTGAATCCATGGGCCGCAGGGGGTACCCCCCGACAAGCCCCCTCCACCTCCAGATGTAGAAACGGGTGCTGGGGGCTTATTTCCAATTAAAATGCAACTTGGCTACGATTAGATCTAGAAGCCAGACAAAAATGTAAATAAGCAGTTTTATTTTCCTGCTCATCATCGTTTCTACAGATGGAGCACGGCAGAAGTGGCTCTGATTAGATTATCTGATATTTTTCGAAAGAACAAACTGTTCAGGAGAAATGGCTTTGCTTTTTTTTTTTTTGAGAGGGGCGGAGAGTGTTTCTCATTTCAGCCCTGCCTGGAGTTATCGCTCTGGGCTTGGGGGACGGGAGGCAGGGGGTCCGGTGGATGGGAGAGAGGAGTGTGCCTCCATCTAGTTCTGGCTGAGCGGGACTCAGCCTGCCGTCCCCTCTCTCCAGGACAGCAGACTGGGGGAAGGAACGCCTGGGACCCTCTCTTCCCAGGAGTGAGGCTCCCTGCGATGAAACCACTTGGAGTAATTACAGCACGCAATTACAGCTCTAATTGGCTAATTAGAGAACTGACGATTCCAGATTTGCAAGGAGGAAAGTGCTCTCTTTTCATTCCCAAGGAGAGTCTTAGTTTTCTCATCCATCTCTTCTCACCCAGCGGTATTTATTGGGCACCTAATGAAGCACTGTACTAAGTGCTTGGGAAGTTAGAAAGAAGTACGAGAGGTTCCCCGCCCACAAGGAACTTGTGTTTGACCTAAAGAACGCTGACAGCTCTCGCCTTTACCGCTCTCCCTCCCGTCCTCTCTCCCCAGGGTTCTGATCCAAATTCTTCCACTTGGTTGCTGTGTGACTTTGGGCAAGACGCTAAACTTCTCCGTGCCTCAGATTCCTCACCTGTAAAATGGGGATTAATCATCTGTTCTCTCTCCTCTTTAGACTGGGAGCCCCATGTAGAACAAAGAACTGTGCCCTTGTTTTTTTATGGTATTTAAGTGCTTACTATGTATTAAACACTGATCTAAGCGCTGACTTATATCTACTTCGGTGCTTGGCACAGAGTAAAGTGCTTAACAAATACCACTGTTTTTATTCTTCTTCTTCTTCTCTTTTTTATGGGGTTTAATTCAACACTTACTCTATTTTAAGCATCTCTAATCTGTAAGCTTGTTATGGGCAGGGGGCATGTCTGCTAATTCAGTTAGCTTGTACTCTCCCAAGTGCTTAATACAGTGCTTTGAGCATAGTAAGCACTCAATAAATATCACTGATTGATTGATTGATTGATTAAACCCCAGGCTAGATAGAGGATATCAGATTGGACATGATCCACCTGGCGTTCAAAATCTAGTTTACCCCTATTTTACAGATGAAGATACCAAGGCCCAGGGAGGTTAAGTGACTTGCCCAAGGTCACACAGCGGGCCAGTGATGATGCCAAGGTCTAGAACCCAGATCTCCTGACTCTCAGTTCTGTACTCTTATCATTGTGTGGACAGTAAGCTCCCCTCTAGACTGCAAGCTTGTTGTGGGCCGATGATGTGTCTATTGCTATATTGTGTTCTTCCAAGCGCCTAGTACAGTGCTCTTCACGGAGCAAGTGTTCAATAAATGCAATTGCCTGACTGACAACTCAGCTTGCTAGCAAACCGCTGGTTTCTGATCATGGGGACGGTCACTGGAGAGTCAGCCAATCACTGGAGTGTAAAACAGAAGCCCCGCTGCTCTTACCCAGAGCTGATTGCTGGAACAATACTGCTGAGAGCTAATGGCTCGTGAACATGTTGCTCATGTAAGAATTCCTTTCACTGAGAAAATGCAAATTCACTTGCAATCGGGCTCACTGCTGCTACAATCCCAGAAAAAGGGGAATGGAGGCTGGAGTGAGGAGCCAAGAAACCTTAGTTTCTCCGCGATGTCCACCTGGTCTGTGTCCGGTCCAGCGTTGATCCGGCACCGGATGGCTTTGCGTCCACTGTTTTTATTCTCATCTCCCAATCTCCTTCTGCCTCGGCTCCCACTGCTGAGTTCTGTGGCTTGGAAGCGGTGCCTGTGTTCCTTGGGGTGGGAGAGGGGAATCTGGAGGCTCTGGGGCGATGGAGAGGGTCGAGGGTTCCCCCGGAGACTCGCTGTGGATTCTTGCACACTCAGGAGGACACCTGCATGAAGGACAGATGCATGTCTGGTGTCGCATTTCTGGTGTCACGTATGTGACATCCCCTGCATCCATTTACTCTAGCCTGTTCTCCTGAAGCGTGAGGTCGGTGTCCTTGACTTCCAGGAAAATACGGGCCGTGCCACCCTCCCATGACCTCCCCATACCCAGGTTGGGCTCAGACCCTGTCCCAATAGGACTCACAGTTTTAATAACCGTTTTACAGTTGAGATAACTGAGGCCCAGAGTAGTCAAGTGACTTGCCCAAAGTCACACAGCAGACAAGTGGTAGAGCTGGTTTTAAAACTCAGGTCCTCTGATTTCCAGGCCTGGGCTTTTCCCACTAGGCTATGGAGCTTCCCCTATTTTCAGATCAAATATGGCTCCCAGCATCAAGAAGGTGGTCCCAGGATCCTGGCAGTGCTCTAACCCAGCGGCCGTGTCGAAGCCCACATTCTGGGGAGGCCCAGGGTGGGCAAGCAGCAGCGTAGCCTTGGTGGACAGAGCACGGGCCCGAGAATAAGGAGATCTCGTTCTAATCCTGGCTCTGCTACGTGTCTGCTGTGACCTTGGGCAAGCCACACAACTTCCCTGGGCCTCAGTTTCCTCATTTGAAAAATGAGGAGTCAATACCTCTTCTCCCTCCTACTTCATTCATTCATTCAGTCATACTTATTAAGCACTTACCTTGGGCAGAGCACTGTGCTAAGTGCCTGGGAAAGTACGATGCAACAATAGACAGTGACATTCCCTGCCCACAACGAGCTCACAGTCTGGGGGGGAGGGGACGGTGGGCAGACATCAATACAGATAAATAAAATTACAGATGTATACTAAGTGTTACGAGGCTGGTGGGAAGAGCAAAGGGAGCAAGTCAGGGCAACCTAAAAGGGAGTGGGAGATGAGGAAAAGTGGGGCTTAGTCAGGGAAGGCTTCTTGGCGGAAATGTGCCTTCAATAAGGCTTTGTAGGAGGGGAGATTGTCAGTGAGCCCCACGTGGGACAGGGACTGTGTCTGACCTGATTATCCCAATACCTAGTCCTTAACATATTCCACCGTTGTAATTATTATCATAATTATCACTATTATTCAACTGTATTTCATTCATCATATTTATTGAGTACTTACCTTGTGGAAAGCACTGTCCTAAGCGCTTGCAAAGTACAATTCAGCAATAGAGACAATCCCTGCCCGTACCAGGCTTACAGTCTAGAAGCATTCTTAATCCCCATTTGACAGATGAGGGAACTGAGGCCCAGAGAGTGCAGTGACTTGCCGAAGTTCACACAGCAGACAAGTGGCAGAACTGGGATTAGAACCCAGGCCCTTCTGACTTCCAGGTTTACAGTCTAGAATTATTATTTTATTATTATTATTATTATTATTATTCCCAAGAGATCATTCCTGCAGAGCAGCCTCTGCTGGGTACTTGTACTGTACTCTCCCAAGCTCTTAGTACAGAGTTTGGCCCACAGTAAGAGCTCAATAAATACAAATGAATGATTGAGGGCTTCACAACCAGCAGACCTAGAGCCACTAGAGACGCAGGGTGTCCAATCCGGGCTGAGCACCTGAGCTAAAGTCGGTCTGCGCTTCCTCCGTCAAGGGACGGGGAGCTTAACCTGCTTGGAAGTTGACTGAAAATATGGGAAGCTGCATAGCCTAGTGGGAAAAGCCCAGGCCTGGAAGTCAGAGGACCTGAGTTTTAAACCCGGCTCCACCATTCATCTGCTATGTGACCTTGGGCAAGTCACCTGACTTCTCTGGGCCACAATTACCTCAATTGTAAAATGGTTATGAAGTCTATGAGCCCTATCTAAGACAGGGACCGTGCCCAACCTAATTAGCTTTCATGTTCCAAAGTGCTTAGTAAAGTGTCTGGCAAATTGTAAGTGCTTAAAAAATGCCATTATTATTATTATTATTATTATCATTATTCAAGTTCCTTGTGGGCTGGGAATGTGTCTATCAATTCTATTGTTTGGTGCTTGGGAGAGTGCTGGGTTTGGCATCAGGAGTTCTGGGTTTGTGCTTCCAGCTTTCTCTTTGAGTTTCCAAGGGCCCTTAGATAGGCACCTACCCACCCTTGGCCTCAGTTTCCCCTTTCTGTAACTGGGAGTGGGGAGAAGTCTCCACTCCTGCCCTCCCAGGGATGGGGAGAGAGAGGGTAGGTGAGGTCACTGCTCGGGGGGCGGGAGGACGGGGACTGGTGGGTTTTTTTGAGAGAAGGGAGTTCACGACCCCTGAATTTTACATTTCCAAGGTGTGCACCACCTCCCAGCTCCGCCACTTGTCTGTTGTGTGATCCTGGGCAAATCATTTCACTTCTCTGTGCCTCACCACAACTGTACAATGGGGATTGAGACTGTGAGCACCACCTGGGACAAGGGACTGTGTCCAGCCCGATTTGTTTGTATCCACCCCAGAGTTTAGTACAGTGCCTAGCACATAGCACTTAACAAATACCATTATCATCATCATCACCCACCCCGCATGCCCTCAGCCTATCCACTCCCGGAAGCCGGGGCTGGGATTCCTGGGATTCCCCACTCATAAAATAGGGTCAGTGTGGATTCGGGGTCTAAGCCCAGGGTGCTGAGCCAGGATGAATAGGAGGTTTCCGGGCTTTTAGCTGGACTAGAATTTAAGTTCCTCCAGGGCGGGGATCCTGGATACCAACTCCACTGGACTGTCCTCTCCCAAGCTCCGAGTACAGTGCTCGATAGAGACCACTCATTGGTTGATGGACTGACTTTTCCGCAGCCTCTCCCCCAAGCTCAGAAGACCTCCCCATTTTCGGCCTGGCTGGGTCCCCTTGGTCAGGGGGCTGTGGTGGAGGGTGGGAAGAAGGACGCAGCGAGCGCTGATGCCGCCCTAAACCTCGGGAGAGGAGGAGAAAGCCAGAACATCAGAAGCAGGAGGGGATTGAAACAATTTAAAATTGCAAAGTAGAACCATCTGAGCCGTCCTAAATTTGAAAAGTGTGAATCTGTTGGAGGGGGCCTCATGCAAAAATTCCAAGATTAAAGCCAACTTGAGCGTAGTAAAACAGAAGGGCGGTAATGCTCAGCCTGACCCGCTTTCACTTATGGGTCCCGGGTCGGGATTGTGAGGTGAATCAATGACGTAGCTGGGCCACAGTTCACGGAGGCCTCTCAGAGGCCTTCAAAGCACTCCCCAGACGGTACGCTTTTACAATTGCTTTATGAGAAACACCGTGGCCTAGTGGATAGAGCCTGGATCTGGGAGTCAGAAGAACCTCTGTTCTAATCCCAGCTCTGCCACTCCTCTGCTGTGTGACCTTCGGCAAGTCACCGCACTCCCCGGACCTCAGTGCCCTCATCTGTCAAATGGGGATTAAGACCGGGAGCCCCATGTGGGTCAGGGACTGTGTCCAACCTGGTTGGCTTGTATTTATCCCCACTGCTTAGTATAGTGCCTGGCACATAGTAAGCACTTAACAAGTACCATAAAAAAAAAACCCTGTCTCTGCATACTAGAGAGGAAAGTCCGATCCTCATTCCACCACTTGGGAAACTGAGGCCCAGAGGACTCAAGCAACTGACCTGGGGTCATACATCAAGGTAGGGGTGAGGAGGGATGAGAACCCAGAGGACCTGATTCCCAGCTCCATTGCCAATCAATCAACCAACGATACTAACTGAGCACTTACTATACAGATGACTGTACTAAGCGCTTGGGAGAGTGCCATACAAAAGAGATGGTGGACGCGTTCCATGCCCACAAAGATCTTACAGTCTAGCTGGGTAGACAGAAGTTAAAATAAATTACAGAGGGGAAGAGGCAGAGTATGAGGATCTGGACATAAGTGCGGTGGGGTGAATATCAGAGTGCTTAACGACTGCAGACTCAAGTGCGTAGGTGACGAAGAAGAGGGGGTTAATTGGCTTGCTGGAATTTTCCTGGTTTTTAAGCATTTTTCTCAGTGGGTGGCAATCAGGATGGGGGGGCAGGTGAGGACAGTGGGTTAAAGGATAAAGACCAGGAAGACGCTTGTTGCTACAACTCTGCTACTCTTTCTACAACTTCTAATAATAATAATAATGATGATGACATTTGTTAAACACTTACTATGTGCCAAGCACTGTTCTAAGTGCTGGGGGGATACAAGGTAATCAGATTGTCCCATATGGGGCTCACAGTCTAAAGCCCCATTTTACAGATGAGGTAACTGAGGCACAGAGAAGTTTAGTGTCTTGCCCAAAGTCACACAACCGTCAAGTGGTGGAGCTGGGATTAGAACCCATGACCTCTGACTCCCAAGCCCAGGCTCTTTCATTCGTTCATTCATTCAGTAGTATTTATTGAGCGCTTACTATGAGCAGAGCACTGTACTAAGCACTTGGACTGTACAATTCAGCAACCGATAGAGACAATCCCTGCCCAGCGATAGGTTCACAGTCTAACCGGGGGAGACGGACGGCAGAGCGAAACAGAACGAAACAAAAACAAGACAACATTATCACGATAAATAGAATCAAGGGGATGTACACCTCATTAACAAAATAAATAGAGTAATAAAAAATATATACAAATGAGCACAGTGCTGAGGGGAGGGGGAGCAGAGGGAAAGGAGCAGAGGGAAAAGGGGCTCAGCTGAGGGGAGGTGAAGGGGGAAGGGGGAGGAACAGAGGCCGGAGGGGGAGCAGAGGGAAAAGGGGGGAGCTCGGTGTGGGAAGGCTTCTCGGAGGAGGTGAGTTCTCAGTAGGGCTTTGAAGAGGGGGAGAGAGTTAGTTTGGCGGAGGTGAGGAGGGAGGGCGTTCCACTGAGCTACGCTGCTTCTACTACAACTGTTACTAGTACCCTTGAGTTTAAGTTAACATACAGGTCAGGGACTGCACGCAACCTGATTATCTTTACAGCTCTTTAAAGTGCTGCCTGTCTGGTGTGTGACCTTGAGCAAGTTGCTTCACTTCTCTAGGCCTCAGCTTACCTCAGCTGTAAAATGGGGATTAAGAATGGGAGCCCTATGTGGGACAGTGACTGCGTCCAACCCAATTTGCTTTTATCCACCCCAGCGCTTAGTACGGTGCCTGACACATAGTAAGCGCTTAATAAATGCCACAGTTATTATCATTATTATTACTTTTGCCAGTGCTTTACTGGCACATAGCTCTTAACAAATGTAACTGTTATTATCATCATTATCATTGCCATTATTATTATTTCAGCTCCAGTTATAGGCTATAATCAATCAATGGCATGTAGTGAGAGCATACTGTGTGCAGAGCACTGTACTAAGCCCTTGGGAGAGTTCAAAACAACAAAATTAGCAGTCATGTTCCCTGCCCATAACGAGCTTACAGTCTAGAGGGGGAAACAGACATTAATACAATTAAATAAGTTATTCTGTATAATTTAAAGATATATGCATAAGCGCTGTGGGCTATATGTGCATATATGCTGCAGTTATGACCCAAGAAGATCTTTAATTACTGCAGAGACTATCTAAAGCACACGATGAAAAATACAAAAACTTGGAGCCTAAATTGGATGTCAAATAAATGAGTGGATTAAAAAGCAAATTGGGATTGCAAATAAAATGTGGATGGGTTTTGCAGTGGCTACACCTCTAGGTAAAAGAGTTATCAGTTAAATTCAGCTGGGCTGTGTCCCAGAGAATTCTGTTGTCTAATCAAGGATTTAGTCATATAATAATAGATAACTGTGGCATTCGTTAAGCACTTACTATGAGCCAAACACTGTTCTAAGCACGGGTGTAGATACAAGGCAGTCACATCCGACACAGTCCCTGTTCCACATATAACTCACAGTCTTAATCCCCATTTTCCAGAGGAGGGATCTGAGACCCAGAGAAGATAAGTGATTTCCCCAAAGTCACGCAGGTCACAAATGGTAGAGCTGGGATTAGAATCCAAGTCCTCTGACTACCTTGCTCTTTCCACTAACAAAAACTCCTCACTATTGACTTAAAGCTCTCCATCACCTAGCCCCTTCTTACCTCACCTCCCTTCTCTCCTTCTCTCCTACATCCCAGCTCGCACACTCCTTTCCCATGGTGCTAACTTTCTCAGTGGGCCTCGTTCTCACCTGTCCCACCGTCAACCCCTGGCCCACGTCCTACCTCTGGCCTGGGATGCCTCCTCATATCCACCAAACAATCACACTTCCCTCCTTCAAAGCCCTACTGAAGGCTCACCTCCTCCAAGAGGTCTTCCGGACTAAGCCCCCCTTTTCCAAGGAATGACTGATCAGCTAAAGACCGACTCTTTTTTCGGTGCAAAAATGAGTCCTAAGCTTCCTTTTCTATTCAAGTGAGTCTCTAGCTCTGCCGTCAGTCTGAGTGTACATCTTCTTGGTGTCCGGTGTCACCCATATCTCTGAATGGGCTCTGCTCCTATCAATTCTATCGATCGATTACGATGCTTACTGACGCCTGTCTACTTGTTTTGTTTTGTCTGTCTTTCCCTTCATTGTTGGGAAGGGATTGTCTCTACCTGTCACCGAATTGTACTTTCCACGCCCTTAGTACAGTGTTCTCCCAAGCACTTAGTAAAGTGTTCTGCACACAGTAAGCACTTGATAAATACGATTGAATGAATGAATCCCTCAATCAGTGGTATTTATTGACCACTTACCATGTGCAGAGCACTGTATTAACAGCTAGGGATAATACAATACAACGGAGTAGGTAGACGTGTTCCCTGTCCACAAAGAGCTTCATCCTCAGAGTGCTCACTGGGGTGGAAGTGGAAAGAGCAGGGAGCTGGGAGTCAGGAGACCTGGGTTCTTGTCCCGGCTCTGCCCCCGGTCCTAATAGGTGGCTTTGGCCAAGTTAATTAACCTCTCTCGGCCTCAGTTTCCTGCTCTTTCAAGTGGGGATGATATCCTGCCTCACCCTTCCTCCCAGGAATGCTGGGAAGCTGAAAGGAAAGGAGATAATGAATGTGAATTGGTCTTGGAAAAATAAGGCACCATATAAAAAAGAAGGTATTATTTCAATTTCTCTATTAATATTAAAAGATTTTCATTTCGGCTATTTAGACTGTGAGCCCAAGTGGGATAGTAATTGTATCCAACCTGGTGAACTCGTATCTACCCCAAAGCTTAGAACAGCACCTGATGCATAGTAAGTGCTTAACAGATACCACGATGATAATAATAATAATAATAATAATGATAACTTGCTACACTCCCTCTGAGGGTATCTTCCCTGACATTAATGAACATTTTTCCCCCACTGGAGAGATCTTTTCTTGTGCCAAGTTTGGGCTTTACTTTCCAAAAAAGTGAAACACGCAAAGAACCCTCCCTAACCCCTCTTTGTCTCTCGAAACAGATACGTTTGTGATAATTCCGTAGTCTGTTCTGATCTATTTCCGCACCATCTGCCGTCAGTTTCCCCCAGAAAGATGGAATTTTCTTCCAACTAAATTTACGTTGACTTTTATTCCACTTCACGCCCACGTGGCGTATTTTCATCAAGGCTTCTATCAAGTTCCAAATCGATGTCATCAATATGTTCTTTTGTGCCTTTTCCCTCTTCCGGTATTTGTGGAACTCTCTGAGGAGAAACTTCAGTAATAGGACTCGGCTCCAATCACAGCCAGTAAAGTAATGCTCTTCAAATGACAGTGGGTACCTTCGTCAGCTCACTGGATTCTTGTGATGGGATCCACCGGAATCCTAACGATGCATCAAGACTACAGATGTCATCTTTTTTTGGCGTGGAAAAGCGCGGCCACGGAATATGCCTGTTTATCGTTCAACTGTACTCTCCCGAGGGCTCAGTAGAGTGCTCTGTTCATAGTAAGTGCTCAATAAATATGAGTGAATGAATGAACAATCCATCAGTTGTATTTATTGAGCACTTACTGTGTGCAGAGCACTGTATTTAGAGCTTGGAAGAGTACCGTACAACAAAGTTGGTAGACACGTTCCCTGCCCCGCTGGCCGCTTGACTTTGAGTCTGATCGGGTAGGGTCGGCTCGTCCCCCGACCCTGGTCATCGCCTGCTTATTAACACTATTGTAGTGTGCCTTACTGTAGCATGTTGCTATATTTGCGATCTCACTTTTTATTGTTTATTGTCGTCAGATTTTGAATTTGATCAGGTCGCCCCTTAATCGAGTCTACCCCCGACCCTGGTCATCACCCCTTTTATTAACACGACGATATTGTATCATACTGTATCATGTTGCTATATTAGCACCACTGTACTGTATCATATTGTATCATGTTGCTATATTACCGATTTCGTTTATTACTGTTTATTGTCAGTGCTGCCACCCACCTCTCTGGCCTCGCCATGTCCCTCCTCCCCCCTCCCCCCTCCCGCCCCTTCCTATCCTCCCCTTCCCCTTCCCCTTCCCCTCTCTCGCTCAGCTCTTTCCCGCTCTCTCCTCTGTCTCCTCCCCCCCTCCTCTCTCCCGCCCTAGAACCCCACTTTACCAGCGCTACCCCTCTTCCCCCTCCCCCTACTCTTCCCCCCACCTAACCCCCTCTTCACCCCCTCCCCCCTTCTCTCTTCCCCACCCACGCCCCATCCCAGTCCTCTTGTCCCACCGCCACCCCTCATCCCCCTCTCCTCGTCCAGGGCCCCGCCACCTCCTTCCCATCCAAACCCTCCCCTCCCCCCGCCCCTCCCCCCCTCCTCCCCTTGCACCCACAGCTACTTTCAAGTGTGGCCTCTGGAACCCCCGCTCTGTTACAGGCAAGCTACCTTTCATCCATGACCTTTTCCTCTCCCGCTCTCTCCTCCTCCTCGCCCTTTCGGAAACGTGGCTCTCTCCCGAAGACACGGTCTCCGCCGCCGCTCTCTCCGGCGGAGGCCTCTCCTTCTCCCACTCCCCCAGACTCACCGGTAAGGGAGGAGGCGTCGGCTTCCTCCTCTCGCCCCGATGCCGCTTCCGCACTATCCCTCCTCCCCCCTCCCTCTCCTTCCCCTCCTTCGAAGCCCATATCATTCGCCTCTACCACCCACTCCAGTTACTTGTCGCCGTCATCTACCGCCCTCCCGGTCCCACCTCCGACTTCTTCAACCACCTTGACCCCTTTCTCACCTTCCTTCTCTCCTTCTCTCTGCCCACTCTGATCCTTGGAGACTTCAACATCCATACGGATGTACCCGACGACTCCTCTGCCGCCCGCCTGCTATCCCTCCTCGACTCTGCCGACCTCCTCCTCCACCATACCGCGCCCACTCACCGACTCGGTCACACCCTCGATCTCGTCATCTCCTACCGCTGCACTATCTCCTCACTCACCAACTCTGAAATCCCTCTCTCGGACCATAACCTTCTCACCTGCCTCATCTCTCACACTCCCTCCCCCTGCAGATCTTCGCTACTGCCCCACAGAGACCTCCGCTCTCTCGATCCCATCCGTCTTTCCAATAGCATCTCGCCTCACCTTGCCGCCCTGTCCTCTCTTCCCACTCTCGACGATCAGGTCTCCGCTCTCAACTCCACCCTCACTACTCATCTCGACTCTCTCGCCCCCCTTTCCCTCCGCCGCTCTCGCGCCACTAACCCACAGCCCTGGATCACCTCCTCCGTCCGCCTCCTACGCTCCTATGCTCGAGCTGCTGAGCGCCGCTGGCGAAAGTCCAAGCACCAAGCCGACCTCACACACTTCAAATTTATCCTTTCCTGCCTTAACTCTGCCCTCTCCTCCGCCAGGCAAAGCTTCTTCTCCTCCCTCATCGACACCCATGCCCGTCACCCCCGCCGATTGTTCCGGACCTTTAACTCTCTCCTTAGGCCCCCTGTTCCTCCCCCTCCCCCATCTCTCACCCCTAATGATCTGGCCACCTATTTCCTCACGAAAATCAACACGATCAGGTCTGAGCTCCCCAAAGTCACCCCTCCGCCTCTCCCCTCCCCCCCAACAACCCCCTCCCCTACTTTCCCATCCTTCCCTGCAGTATCCTCAGAGGAGATCTCCTCCCTCCTCGCAAGTGCCACCCCCTCCACCTGCGCCTCGGACCCCATTCCCTCTCACCTTCTTAAAACCATCGCCCCTGCCCTCCTCCCTTCCTTAACTTCTATTTTTAACCACTCAATCTCCAAGGGCTCCTTCCCCTCTGCCTTCAAACACGCCCACGTCTCCCCCATCCTAAAAAAACCCGCTCTCGACCCCACTTCCCCCTCCAGTTATCGTCCTATCTCCCTACTACCCTTCCTTTCCAAAATCTTAGAACGAGTCGTCTACAATCGATGCCTAGAATTCCTTAACTCCCATTCTCTCCTAGACCCCCTCCGATCTGGCTTCCGTCCCCTCCACTCTACTGAGACTGCTCTCTCTAAGGTCACCCATGACCTCCTTCTTGCCAAATCCAATGGCTCCTACTCCATTCTGATCCTCCTTGACCTCTCTGCTGCCTTTGACACTGTCGACCATCCCCTCCTCCTCCGTACCTTATCTCACCTTGGCTTCACGGACTCTGTCCTCTCCTGGTTCTCCTCTTACCTCTCTGGCCGATCATTCTCGGTCTCCTACGCTGGAGCCTCCTCCCCCTCCCATCCTTTAACTGTTGGAGTTCCTCAAGGGTCAGTTCTTGGCCCTCTTCTGTTCTCCATTTACACTCACTCCCTCGGTGAACTCATCCGCTCTCACGGCTTTGACTACCATCTCTACGCAGATGACACGCAGATCTACATCTCCGCCCCTGTCCTCTCCCCCTCCCTTCAGGCTCGCATCTCCTCCTGCCTCCGGGACGTCTCCACCTGGATGTCGGCCCGCCACCTAAAACTCAACATGAGCAAGACTGAGCTCCTCATCTTCCCTCCCAAGCCCGGTCCGCTCCCAGACTTCTCCATCACCGTGGATGGCACGACCATCCTTCCCGTCCCGCAGGCCCGCAATCTCGGTGTCATCCTTGACTCGTCCCTCTCGTTCACCCCACACATCCTATCCGTTACCAAGACCTGCCGGTTTCACCTCTACAATATCGCCAAGATCCGCCCTTTCCTCTCCACCCAAACGGCTACCTTACTATTACGGGCTCTCGTTATATCCCGGCTAGACTACTGTGTCAGCCTTCTCTCTGACCTCCCTTCCTCCTCTCTCGCCCCGCTCCGGTCTATTCTTCACTCCGCTGCCCGGCTCATCTTCCTGCAGAAACGATCTGGGCATGTCACTCCCCTTCTTAAACAACTCCAGTGGTTGCCTATCGACCTCCGCTCCAAACAAAAACTCCTCACTCTAGGCTTCGAGGCTCTCCATCACCTTGCCCCTTCCTACCTCTCCTCCCTTCTCTCTTTCTACCGCCCACCCCGCACGCTCCGCTCCTCTGCCGCCCACCTCCTCGCCGTCCCTCGGTCTCGCCTATCCCGCCGTCGACCCCTGGGTCACGTCCTCCCGCGGTCCTGGAACGCCCTCCCTCCTCACCTCCGCCAAACTGATTCTCTTTCCCTCTTCAAAACCTTACTTAAAAATCACCTCCTCCAAGAGGCCTTCCCAGACTGAGCTCCTCTTCCCCCTCTACTCCCTCTGCCATCCCCCCTTTACCTCTCCGCAGCTAAAGCCTCATTTTCCCCTTTTCCCTCTGCTCCTCCACCTCTCCCTTCCCATCCCCACAGCACTGTACCCGTCCGCTCAACTGTATATATTTTCGTTACCCTATTTATTTTGTTAATGAATTGTACATCGCCTTGATTCTATTTAGTTGCCATTGTTTTTACGAGATGTTCTTCCCCTTGACGCTGTTTAGTGCCATTGTTCTTGTCTGTCCGTCTCCCCCGATTAGACTGTAAGCCCGTCAAACGGCAGGGACTGTCTCTATCTGTTGCCGACTTGTTCATCCCAAGCGCTTAGTACAGTGCTCTGCACATAGTAAGCGCTCAATAAATACTATTGAATGAATGAATGAATGCCCACAAGGTGCTTGCAGCTTAATGTCCTTATTTAGTTCTTTGGGATCCAAGCATCACCTATGGGAAGCGTCTTTTTTCTCTACTCTTCTAAAACCTCCAATGGCTTCCCATCTCCCCCTACGTCAAGCAACAGCTCCTTACCTTCTATTTCAAGACAGGGCCCTGCCCAGGGTAGGCACCTAATAAATATTATTGATTGATCAATCAATCGATCAAACGATTCAGGTTCTCTTTCCCCCTCTAACATCTGGGCACTCTTCCCTGGATAGTTCCCACTTTCGTAGTCCATCCAACTTCATTTTTCAACAGTTCCTCATTCTCATCTCTTCTTGTTCTGATCCCTTGTTCACATCATCCTTCCTGCCTACAACTCCCTTTCTCCATAGGTAATCTTTCTCACACTTAGTTTTTTTCACCGGAATCTCAAATAACTCTTGATAACTATATTTCAGTTTTATCCTACCTCCTTCTGTCAAATTATGCACTTTTAATTAACCCATTAAACATGCTTTTTTTAAATCCCCAACTGCCACACAATTCCCCTTTACAATACCATTTGAACAATTTCCTCCTGACTTTTAAATTGTATCGGTACATTTTAAAGCCCAAAGTAGGACTATTACTTCCAGAATATGATTTGAGAATTACCTCTGGACATTCATATAGATTTAGATGAATTCGGTAGGATTTTACTTGGGTGTCCATGTTGAACAAAAATTCCACTTCATTTCCATTGTGTATTAGCTCTAGACTCCAATCTAGACTGTTTCCACTGAGCAGCGGCATGGCCTAGTGGATAAACCGTGGGCCTGGTAGTCACAAGGACCTGGGTTCTAATCGTGACTTTGCCACTTGTCTGCTGTATGAACATGGGCAACTCACTTCACTTCTCTGTGCCTCAGTTCTCTCATCTGTAAAAAGGGGATTATGACCGTGAGCCTCCTGTGAGACACGCACTGTGTCCAACCTGATTAGCTTGTATCTAATCCCAGTGCTTAGTACAATGCGAGGCACATAGTAAGCACTAAACAAATACCATAAAACAAAAACAAATTGAATCGATCCCATTCTCATGTCTGCCTTTACCGATCCATGATCGACTTCTCGTCCTTTGTAAAATGATCATGTATGCCATTGTCATTTTTAATCAGTTGCTTCTTCAGTCATTCAATAGAATTTACTGAGTGCTGACTGTACAAAACACTGTACTAAGGGTTTGGGAGAGTACAGTACAACAGAGTTGGTAAACATGTTCCCTGCCCACAAGGAGCTTCGAATCTAGAAGGTAGAGGCAGATGTTAAAATATCTTAGGGAGCTGTACATAAGTGCTGTGGGGTTTAACCAAGACCCATCTCCTTTCAGGTGTTGAGTGGGTTAAATGCGAGTGGTGATATTTTCTTCCTAATTTAGGTTTGCGGGAGTCCTGGCTGAGAGGTGATGACTGAGTCGGTGATTGGACCAAATCCCCAGGCTGGATCAGGCTTTCAGAGGTCCGTCTCTCGGTTGGATTGCTTTTTAAACCTGCAGGGGAAAATCCATTTCATTTTTAAGGACCTCCAGAGAGGGACATTTCATAGTGCTCCCCCCCGGGGCACCTTTTCCAACCTCAAATAACCCTTCCTGAACACTCAAAGGATTGGATCGGGAGCCTGGCTAGCCCTGGGTCCGTCCATAATTTTTTTTAATGCCATTTGTTAAGTGTTTACTATGTGACAGACACTGTACTAATTGCTGGGCTATATACGAGGTAATCAGGTTAGACACAGTCCCTATCTCACATGGGACTCACGGTTTTAATCCCCATTATATAAATGAGGGAACTGAGGCATAGAGAAGTGAAAAGACTTGCCCAAGTTCACACAGTAGACAAGTGGCGGAGCTGAAATTGTCCCAAGTGCTAGTTCTGGAGTGATAGGAGCAGGGAGGAGAGTGTTCTGTTTTTTCTAATTTTATGGTATTTGTTAAATGCTTTTCCTGTGCCAGGCACTGTACTAAGTGCTGGGGTAGATGTGAGTTAATCAGGTTGGGCACAGTCCCTGTCCCACGTGGGGCTCTTGGTCTTAATCCCTATTTGACAGATGAGGTAACTGAGGTACAGAGAAATGAAATGACTTATCCAAGGTCACACAGCAGACGAGTGCAGAGCCAGGATTAGGACCCAGGTCCTACTAACTCCCAGGTCCGGGTTCTACCTACTAGGCCACACTGCTTGAGTTGGACTCAGTGGAGCTGGACTTCCAGAACCAAGAGGGACCATGGGAAGCTGTTCAGTTCATCCCTGGCCTGCAGGTAGGATTCCCTTTACCAGGTCAGACCACGAAAATCCCTCCCAACCGAGGTTGTGTTTCCCATCGGCTCCACGGGACGCATCTGCTTTTAGCAAAGCATTAGGGGATAAAAGGCTCCAAGTAGCAGACACTTGTCTTGCTCAGCATAGACCCCAAATGGGACTCCAGCGCTAGAAGAGCTATTAATGGAAGAGTTTCTAAAATGTAACTGGGGAGCGCAAATCAAGAACACCAACTTTCTAATTTCCCCCCATGGTACCCCTGGGCTAACTTCACGTCTCATTTTTCCTAATGGAAGGGGGAAATATCATCTGGAGATTTCATACGGGGGGATATTTACCTAGTTTAGCAATATTAAACATTGAAGGTCTGGCAGGCAGGCTACCCTTTCAGTCATGTTTTGCTCGAGAACTTCCCGATTCTTTTGGCCCCGACTTGTTGCTGCTCCCTATTCCCTCTCCATCAACCGGTCAGACGATCAGTGACATTTATTGAGCACTTACTGTGTGCAGAGCACTGTGCTAAGCCCTTGGGAGAGTACAATACAGCAGAATTGATAGACACGATTTCTGCCCACAGAGACTTTACAATCCGCAGGGGGTGACAGACTGTTAAACCCTCTTTCTGATCATGCCACACCACTAGCCACTTTACTAGTTATGAGGATGTCTGTTCATTTTGCCTCACTTCCTTAATTCAACTGTCTTGGTTGATAATCATTCACGTTGAGAAGCAGCGTGGACCATGGATGGAGCACGGGTTTGGGAGTCAGAAGGACCCGGGTTCTAATCCCAGTTCTGCCACTCGTCTACTGTGATACCTTGGGCAAGTCACTTCACTTCTCTATATTTCAATTCTCTCATCCATAAATTGGGGATTAAGACTGTGAGCCCCAACTGGGACAGAGGCTGGGTCCAACCTGGTTACCTTGTATTTACCCCAGCGCTCAGAACAGTGCCTGGCACATAGTAAGTGCTTAACAAATATCATTAAAAAATGGATCCTCCCGCTGCTAGTTTACCTACTGTATATTTGGCAACCGTCTCTCTCATTCTAGTGTAAACTCCTTGAGGGCAGGGACAGAATCTTTTCGCTACTGCTAGTCGATCACATTTATTGAGACCTTAACAAGCATCATAATGATTATTAAGTATCATAACTATTAGCAGTAGTGGTAGAACAGTAGTAATACTTACTGAGCACCTACTGGGTGCAGTGCACTGTACTAAGAGCTCAGAAAGTACAATCGAAACACAAATCACCTGCTTAAACTCCACTGGGGGAGTGAGACAAAAAATTATTTATAAACGGGATAATCAGAGTAAATAATTGACCGTGCAGTCGATACCTCAAGTGTTGATGCAGAGCATAAGTGCTCTGATAAGTGCACGGAGAAGTGCCTGGTCTAGTGGATAGAGCACAGGCCCGGAAGCTAGAAGATCCTCCGTTCTAGTTCCTGGCTCCATCACTTGTCTGCTGTGTGACCTTGGGCAAATCACTTCGCCTCTCTGGGCCTCAGTTCCCTCATCTGTAAAATGGGGATTATGACAGCGAGCCCCACACAGACTGTATCCAACATGATTACCTTATATCTACCCCAGCTCTTAGAACGGTGCCTGTCACATAGTAAGCCCTTCAAAAATACCGTAAGAAAAACGTGCTTGAGGTGACGGCACAGCTGATACGACTCCAGAGATGGAGATCCATTGTTCGGTGGCATTTGTTAATTGCCTGCTATGTGCCAGGCGCTGTTCTAAGCACTGGGTTAGATACAAGATAATCAGGTTGCACACAGTGCATGTCCCATGTGGGGCACGCAGTCATAATCCTTATTTTACAGAAGAGGTAACGGAGGCACAGAGAAGTCAAGTGACTTGCCCAAGGTCACAGAGTCAGACAAGTGGCGGAGGCGGGATCAGAACCCAGGTTCTTCCGACTCCCAGGCCCGTGCTCTATCCACCAGGCCACAGTGCTTCTCGGCAGTCGGCGGCACACGGGGAAGCCCAAGAAGTTAGACTGGACATCGGTTTCAGCTGGACCAGCACCTCAGAAAGTGACCTTGGAAATTCCACGGCCCCGTCCTGGGATGTGAATGGGCTGGCCCAAATTGACAGGACCAGGCTTGTCACCATTCGAGGCTTGGAACCCACCCCTCGAGAGGCCAGCGTGGACTTCAAGCACACCCCTCCACCCCCTTGCCACCCGCCATTCTGGGGGTCCGCACTCCAAATCCCAGAATTCTGTGAGGCAGAGATGGAACGCGGTCGGACGTGGTCTGCCAAGTGGACGGATCCTTTTAGTCAGGACGGTCCCAATCTGGGGACATTTGCCTACTTTTCCCAAACCTCCCGGGACGGACTAGAAAAACCCAGGATTAACACAGCTAAATTGGGATGTATGGTCAGTCTGTGTAGGAGTTAGGAGGCCCATATGCTCATTTGCATAGGAATTGTATATAATTTGCACGTTCTATTCTGTGCCATCAGCTCAAGTTAAAATTCCATTATTGCCCCTTTGAAGGTTGTCATTTGTTGATTGTCCTCTTCTGGTCTACTTTCTAACTTCTCCTCCACCCCCTCCCAGCCCCCTGAAATGCACACTATTATTAACTGTACCCGAGAAATGTAACACATTTATGGGGGGAGGATGGCTTCAGAGCTACCCAGATCCCCCCAACCCTCCCCCACCACAAAAAGCGTCAGACTCCAGGCCTCTGTTTGGAGAATGTAGCGCTAAATTATCCACTTACAACCACCCGTAGCACTTTTGTACATATCAATTTAACATATGCTACTATTTAAGTACTAGCTTTTCCACAAAACCATCTCCCTCCTTCCTCTTTCTTTTCTTCTTCCTACCTGTAAATTATTTCCCGGGGAGGCTGTAAATTCCTCGAGGGCAGAGATCACGCCTTCTACTACTAATTTTTTCTCCCAAACTCATAATATTGTGCTCAGCACCATGAGGTGCTCAATTAAGAGCCACTGATCAATCAGTCATTAGTACTGATTGAGCTCCTACTAGGTACAGAGCACCGTATTACGCGCTTGGGAAAGCACAATGGATAGATGATCCCTGCCCTCAAGGAGTTTCCACATGTCTGCTGTGTGACCTGGGACAATCACTTCACTTCTCTGGCCTCAGTTACCTCATCTGTGAAATGGGGATTTAGAATGTAAGCCCCATATGGGACGGGAACTGTGTAAACCTGATTAACTTGTGCCTACCCCAGTGCTTAGAAGAGTGCTTGGCACATAGAGCTTGACAAGTACTGTATTTATTGTTGTTATTATTATTATTATTATTGGCCAAGTACCTCCAGAGGGTAGGATTTGTTTTGCCTCACCACTTCCCATCTCAGCGACACACATGGAGAATTTCCAGTACTTTACCAGTCTCAGCTATGGGAGGGAGAGTCAAGCAGAGACCTACCCGGGAAGCAGCGTGGCTCAGTGGAAAGAGCACGGGCTTTGGAGTCAGAGGTCATGGGTTCGAATCCCCGCTCGGCCACTTGTCAGCTGTGTGACTTTGGGCAAGTCACTTAACTTCTCGGTGCCTCAGTTAGTTACCTCATCTGTAAAATGGGGATTAAGACTGTGAGCCCCACGTGGGACAATCTGATTCCCCTGTGTCTACCCCAGCGCTTAGAACAGTGCTCGGCACCTAGTAAGCGCTTAACAGATACCAACATTATTATTATTATTATTATTATTACCCATTCCATTCCTAGCTTGGGCAGTGGCTAGCGAGCGGAAGGCCATCTGCTACAAGGCAAAATAATGATAATAATAATTATCATTATTTTGGTATTTGTAAAGTGCTTACAATATGCCAAGCACTGTTCTAAGCGCTGGGTAGATACAAGGTAATCAGGTTGTCCCACGTGGGGCTCACAGACTTAATCCCCATTTTCCCGATGAGGTAACCGAAACCCAGAGAAGTTAAGTGACTTGCCCAAAGTCACACAACTGATAAGTGGCAGAGCTGGGATTAGAACCCACGACCTCTGACTCCCAAACCCGTGCTCTTTCCACCGAGCCACACTGCTCACCTGTGCTGGCCAGCAGCAGCATGGGAGAGAGACGAAGGCAGAGACTCAAGTTTACTGAGCGGAAGAAGGCAATTGTAAACCACTTCCATATTTTTACCAAGAAAACTCTGTGGGATACACTGCCAGAATGATTTCAGACGGAGGAGGGGGTGTTCGGGGAGAGATGTGACCATGTAATCCCTATACTTTGGAGACAATTTGACAGCATGAGACAAGCCAAGACCTACCACTTGCGATGTTGGAGAAGGAGGGGAGTTATGGTCTTATTTATTTTTATTTTTTTGGTATTTGATAAGCGCTTACTATGTGCCAGGCACTGTTCTAAGGGTTGGGGTAGATACAAGATAATCAGATCAGACCCTATCCCTGTCCCACAAGGGGCTCACAGTCTTAATCCCCATTTTACAGGCGAAGTCGCTGAGGCCCAGAGAAGTGATGCGATTTGCCCGAGTCACACAGCAGACAAGTGGTGGAGTCAGGAATGGAACCCAGGTCCTTCTGACTCCCAGGCCAGGGCTCTACCCACTAGGGGATGCAGGTTTCTGCGTTCAGCTGAGGTTAAAGATCAAATGAGATAAATCCAGTGGTAAAGATCCCAACTTCTACCCGGTTCCCTCGTGACTGATCTAAACCCGGTCCACCGGCCTCTCGCTTTTAATTGCCGCTTTCTGCAGAAACACTTCACAGGATAGAGACTCCAGCCCGACGACTGAGGCACGTGTTCTTTGGCTTGTTTTTCCAAGCATAAAGATAAATCGTTACTATTATGGAGGAAGCTGTAATTATCATAAATTTATTTTAATCTATTCTGCCTTTTTAAATATTCGAAGTTCTCTTTTAATAAGAGGTAGGATTCGGGCTTTGATGTGTTAGTGGTAAAGGTGCAAAATCTTCCCTCTTGCTGGAAACACTAATTGAACAGCCTCTTTTTCGCTTCATTAGCTGCATTAACACCTTTTAATATCTCTTTAAAATCCTGTTCAATTCACTTTCTTTAATCTTCTCCTTTCCCAGGGGCTTGCTGCACTTTGATCATCATCTTCCTCTGTTCTTTGATGACAACTTTGGGTTTAATTTGGGTTTTGGAATAGAAATTTTGGAATAGAGTATTTAGGCCGGACCCAGAATTCTCCTCCAGGCCGGAGGATCGTTTGGGACAGTGACCTGGCGCATCTTCCTCTCGGCCTCTCTTCATCGTGGTTCATCATAGCAACCAGATTTGCTTCATATAAGAGGGGTTAGTGGGTTCTTAAAAGCACCCCCATGTAATTTTAGGGGGAGATCCAATTCAAGCAGGAGCAGGGCTTTAGGTAATCTATTTTAATGCAGGCAGCGAGACCTTGTAGTCAGAAGACCTGGATTCTAATCCCGGCTCTGCCACTTATCTGCTGTGTGACCTTGGGCAAATCACGTTATTTCTCTGTGCCTCAGTTACCACAAATGGGGTTTCAATACCCTCTGGGACAGGGACCGTGTCCAACCTGATTAATTTGTATCTATCCCAGAGCTTACAACCGCTCTTGACACATAGTAAGTGCTTAACGAGGTTTTAACAATAAAAAATAAATAAATGAAAACGTCTGCCTCCTCCTGTAGACTACAAGCTCCTGATGGGTAATAATAATAATGATGTTGGTATTTGTTAAGCGCTTACTCCGTGCAGGGCACTGTTCTAAGCGCTGGGGGAGATACAGGGGAATCAGGTTGTCCCACGTGAGGCTCACAGTCTTCATCCCCATTTTACAGATGAGGGAACTGAGAAGTGAAGCGACTCGTCCACAGTCACACGGCTGACAAGTGGCAGAGCCAGGAGTCGAACCCGTGACCTCTGACTCCGAAGCCCAGGTTCTTTCCACTGAACCACGTTGCTTCGGTTTACCAACTCTGCTGTGTTGTACTCTCCCAAGATCTTAGCACAGCCCTCTGCACACAGAAAGCACTCCCTAAGCGCTCAATAAATACGATAGATTGAGTAATTGATAAATACACTTGACTGAGGGACGGTAACTGAGCTGGGGGTTGGAGAATAGGCTTCTCTGGACATCTTTAAGAACTGGACCCTCTCGGGACAGGTTTAAGAAGAACAAGAATGGAGGCCGGGAGTTGGATGAGATGGCATTGGGAGTGACCATCTACTGTGTTCCTACGAGTCCAGAAGAAGGGGACGGAGTATGACCAGTGGACCTGAAGGGAGCCATCGGAAGCCTGGAGCCCCGGCTGAGGCCCTCTAGACCGTAAGCTGGTTGCGGGCAGGGAATGTGTCGGTTTATAGTGTTATATTGTACTCTCCCAAGTGCTTAGTACAGTGCTGTGCACACAAGTTCTCGGTAAATACGATTCGTTGATTGATTCATCGACCGAGGCTCGTACCCTTATTTAATCTCTCTTCAGTGGAACTTCCACCCAGGTGTATGGAGACAGGTGAGCCTCCAGCAATATATTTACATATAATTTGCATATATTTCCTGCCTATATTCTTTAGCAGTTTTCATCGTGTGATATTAATCAATCAATCAATACAGTGCAGAACAATGTACTAAGCACTTGGGAGAGTATACTAGAATTAGTCGACAGAATCGCTATCCCGAAGGACCCTCCAGTGTATCAGTCAACCAGTCATATCCATTGAGCACTTAACGGTGGGCAGAGCACTATACTGTTCTTGGGAGACTACAATACAATATAGCAGAGTTGGCAGACATATTCCTTGCCCACAATGAATTTACTGTCTAGAGAAACAGCCAACATCAAACTCCAAGGGCCCTAGGTGGGGCCGGGACTGTGAACTGATTTTTTTAAAAATTCTATTTGTTAAGCGCTTACTATATGCATACTGTACTAAGTGCCGGGGTAGACGTCAGATAATCAGACTGGACATAGTCCCGGTCCTACATAGGGCTCAGAGTCTTAATCCTCATTTTACAGATGGGGTAACTGAGGCCCAGAGAAGTAAAGCGACTTGTCCGAGGTCACCCGGCAGACAAGAGGCGCAACTGGGAGCAGAACCCGGGTCCTTCTGATGATCTTGTATCTACCCCAGGGCTTAGCACAGTGCTCAGCTCAGAGAAATTGCATAACATTATCACCATCATTATTATCTTCCCCGAGTCTCTGGAAACCTCTTTGGCCTTCAAGAGGTTAGGGATCCTGCTGTTGGTATTGCTGTGCTCAGAGAGGCTGTGAAATTCTGCTTCCGTGTGGGAGCCGAATTCTCCCCTGGTTCCCCCCCGGGTCCGCCACGTCTGGGGTTTGGCATTGGGCCTGGCCTGCCGAGTGGGCGGGGGTCACCTGGGGCATCGTGGGAATCTCCGAGAGGTGATGGAATGATAGAGCGTGTGCTCAAAATGGAAAACCGGCCTCGTTCCTTAGGATCCGGGGACAGGCCCGGAACGGGCCAATGTACAAACCCACCCAGCAGAGCAAACCAAAGCCGCGGCCTCGGCCTCTAATGAAATTCATCGCGTCACAGCGCCCGAGGCAGGGAGGGGGGCAGAGCTTTGCCAAGGTTAAAGCTTCAGCAGTGGAAAAAAATGACTGGAAAACACAGATGCGCACTCCCCCCTCTCATACCCAGATGTCCTCGGGTGGCACGAATCTACTGGTTTTCAATCCCAGTTAGCCATGCACGGGTGAACTGTAATCTTGTTTGGACTACACTACAAGGTCGCCGGGAACCCAATACTCTTTCCATCTCAAATTTGGCAGGAAAAGCTAGCTCATTGCATTATCAAGGGAGTTACCTCCCCTGCCCCATTTCCCTCCGCTGGATACACTAGTTCGGGGGCCCGAGGCAGCTCTGGTCAGACTCCGCCGATGGGAAATTGAGCCTTTTCACCCCCGCCTGGTGGGGCAAAGGGCCCATCCATCATTCCCTGGCCCCCTGCCATTTCTAGGAGCCTGGAGTGCAATACTCTCGGGCTATCACTTATTGGGCCCCACCCGCCGGGGCTAGCACGCCTCTCCTGGCCAGAAAGGAAGAGCGTCCAGCCCTGACAGCCACCCAGTTGACCCTCAGGAAGGAATTGCAATTTAGGCAGTCCGGAAGCCCACAGGAAGTCCCCTCTGTAAGAAGCAACGTGGCTTAGTGGGTTGAGCATGGGGCTGGCAGTCCTTCTGACCCGGCTCCTCCACTTGTCTGCTGTGTGATCTTGGGCAAGTCACTTCACTTGTCTGGGCCTCAGCTACAGAACGGGGATAAGACTGTGAACCCCATGTGGGACAGGGACTGTGTCCAACCCAATTTGCTTGTATCCACCCCGGCGCTTAGCACAGTGCCTGGCACGAAGTAAACGCTTTACGAATCTTATTTAAAAAAAAAGCACAGACACCTGTGGTCCTCCTTTCCTCTTCTCCCTTCTGCATTACCCTGACTCACTCCATTATTTATCACTCTACCCAGCCCCACAGCACTTATATATTCATTCAATAGTATTTATTGAGCACTTACTATGTGCAGAGCACTGTACTAAGCGCTAGGAATGTCCAAATCGGTAACAGATAGAGACAGTCCCTGCCCTTTGACGGGCTTACGGTCTAATCGGGGGAATATCTACAGATATATACCTATCTGTAATTTATTTATATTAATGTCTGTCTTCCCTTCTAGACTGTAAGCTCGTTTTGAGCAGGGAATGTGTCTATTTATTGTTGAATTGTAATAATGATGGTACTCGTTAAGCACTTTCTATGTGCCACGCCCTGTTCTAGGCTCTGAGGTAGATGCCAGTTAATCAGACTGGACACAGTCCCCGTCCCGTAAGAGGCTCACAGTCATAATCTCCATTTTACAGATGAGACAACTGAGTCCCAGAGAAGTGAAGCGACTTGCCCAAGGTCTCACAACGGACACGTGGCAGATGCAGAAGCAGAACCGAGGTCTTTCTGACTCCCAGGCCCGTGCTCAATCCACTAGGCCATGCTGCTTCCACATGTCCTCTCCCGAGTGCTTAGTACAGTGCTCGGTACACTGTAAGTGCTCAATGATTACAAATATCTCATTGTCTGAATATAAAATACAATAGAATTAGGAGGTCTGATCCCTGCTCTGGAGGAGCATACAGTCTAGTAAGGTTGATCAATCAGTGATACTGAGTGCAAAGCACTCTGCTAAGCATCTGGGGGAGGCCAACAGAAGCAAGACACACCCTCTGCCTTCAGGGAGCTAAGAAGCGGCAGGATTTAGTGGATAGAGCAGAGGCCTGGGAGCCAGAAGGACGTGGATCCTAATCTCGGGCTCTGCCCACTTGTCTTCTGTGTGACCCTCGGCAAGTCACTTCACTTCCCTGTGCCTCGGTTACCCTCATCCGTAAAATGGGGATTAGACCTGTGAGCTCCATGTGGGCCAGGGACTGTGTCCAACCTGATTAACTTGTATCTACTACGGCGCCCGACACAGAGTAAGCACTTAACGGGTACCTTAAAAACAATTGTAAAGGATTGTGTTTCCTGTTTTGTGTTGCCCATGGAGCCCGGTGGGTGGGAGTTCGTGGATAACAGAAACCCACCCACCACTCCCAAAGCTCAGAGTCTGGGACCACCACACAGATGGCTGTTTGTGATGCAGGGAGAAGGGAGAAAGAGAGGGAGGCTGCTCATCTTCAGGATTCCTTCCGGGCTAATTTTGCCATCTCTCAGGTGCTCTGGTACTTGTGGGTCCTTTCCACAGATCTCACTTTCTTCAACCTTCAGAGCTCAGGGGAGCCCCGGGAGATGGGGGTGGGGAGTGGAGAGGGTGCGGGGGGGGGGTTGCATTCCCGCTAGCCCCGAGCCGGATGGGCCTCTGTACTCAGAGAGGAGACTGAACAGTGCTCCTTAGGCCCAGTCCCTTGGTTCTTTGGTGCTCAGTAGTAGCTCCAGCTGCTGTCAGTGACAGATGAGAACCAAATCTCTGACTTCAGGATGCCTCCTCCATAGGCACGCTGGAAACCCCACCCCTCCGTGCTCCATCTTTCCTTCTTCGAGGCTTCCTCCAGCCGGAGCTGAGCCTTTGGGGTGAATTGTCAGTGTCATTATGAAGCAGCGTGGCTCAGGGGAAAGAGCCCGGGCTTGGGAGTCAGAAGTCATGGGTTCGAATCCCAGCTCTGCCACTTGTCAGCTGTGTGACTGTGGGCAAGTCACTTCACTTCTCTGGGCCTCACTTACCTCATCTGTGAAATGGGGATTAAGACTGTGAGCCTCACGTGGGACAACCTGATTACCCTGTATCTACCCCAGTGCTTAGAACAGTGCTCTGCACATAGTGAGCACTTAATAAATACCAACATTATTATACTATGGGGGAAGGGGGAAATCACTTGACTGTGAGCCCCATGAGGGACAGAGATTGATTAACTTGTATCTACCTGAGAAGCCGCCTGGCCTGGTAATGGATAGAGCAAGGACCTGAGAGTCAGAAGGTCATGGGTTTTAATCCTGGCTCCTCTGTCTGCTGTGTGATCTTGGGCAAGTCACTTCACTTCTCTGTGTCTCAGTTACCTCATCTATCAAATGGGGATTAAGACTGGGAGCCCATGCAGGAAAGGGACTGTGCCCAACCCAATTTGCTTGTATATATTCCAGTGCTTAGTACAATGCCTGGCACATAGTGAGCTCTTAAATACCACTATTAGTATTATCATTATTATTACCAACGGTACTTGACATTTAGTAAATGCTTAACAAATACCATTATTATAATGAATGTCTTGGTTTGCTTCCCAAAGGGCTTTAACATGACTTAGCTCATCTTTGTTCTCGCCACTGCCTTATGAGAAAGACAGATGAGGAAACTGAGACAGAGGGAGGTTATATGACTCTCTCAAAGTCACACAAGAGGCAAGTGGCAGAGGGGGACTAGAACCCAACTCTTCGACGTGAGCTCTCTGGCCAGCACGGCTCCGTCTCTCCGGTGGTCCTTTCTGCATGAAACTGAGGTTCGTCGTGACTCTTGGAGGGCAAACCCCAGACTTTCTGTCCTCCCTTGGGCTAGGCCCCAGGTGGATGCAGGGGTGATAGGGAAGGAAATCTCCTTGGCTCCTGGTAGAATTGAATTCCCCCTCTCAGGGTTGCCCCTGGAGAGTTTCCAGTACTTTATCACTCTTGACTAAAGGAGGGAGACTCAAGCAGAGGCCTATCCCTTTCATTCCTAGCTTGGCCAGTGGCTAGCAAGTGGAAGGCCATCTGCAACAAGTCAAAACACACCTGTTTTGGACAGTAGCGGCATGGGAGAGAATGGAGCGTGGAGACTCAAGTGGACTGCGCAGAATGAGACAGTGGTAAAGCATTTTTGGATTTTTACCAAGAAAATTCTATGGATCCACTACCAGAACGATTGCAGATGGAGGTGGGGTGTTCTGGGAGAGATGTGTCCATGGCATCACTATGGGTCGAAGACAACTCAACAGCATAAGGCAAGGCAAGGATTGAGTTCGCTTCAATGCTGGGGAGAAATTGGTGAGGAGGAGATCCCTTTAAATGAAAAGCATCGCTCTCTCCAGTGCGTGACAGGAAACTGGCAGAGAGAAATCTTCCCACCCGATCTGTGAGCTATTTCTGGATCGTAACTTCTCCCTTGGCACGCTAATTATTAAAGGGGAGCTCTCCTCATTATTCAGTACAGTAGCAAGCCAGTCTCCAGACTAATTGGGACTGAAGCTAGTTCATAGAACAACCCCCCCCCCCCCTTCCCTGGCTCGGGAGAGTAAGCGTCCCTGGCCTTCCGGGAGGTAGCGTGACCTAGCAGAAAGCAGCTGGCCGGAGAGCTGAAATTGGGACAATTTCTAAGGATTCAGGACTAAGGACTCGGTAAAACAAGGCCTGGGACAATGATGGAGCATTTCAGTTGTGTTTCACGATGGAACTCTCCATCTCAGATTCCACGGCCGGGAACCTACTGCCCTGGCCTGCTGCCGTCGGGAAAAGCGTGTCTCTCTTGGAGTAAAGCCTTCGTAAGGAACGAGAGAGACAAGGAGGCAAAGGAGAAAACAGCGCTGGCTGCCTCCAACCTGAGTGTGACGACCCAGGAAGGGATGACCTTTTCGTGGGTACGAAATGGCTGAGATTATGGATCCTGCATTGGCCTTCTCAGCCACACCTGCCCTCACAGGTGAGCTTCACCTTGGATGGATTTTTTTCTTCAAATTCGAAGGACAACTATACACAGTGGAAAAGGCTCGGAGCTAGAAGTCAGGGACCTGGGTTCTAGTTCTGGCTCTGCCAATGGTCTCCTGTGAGACCTCAGGTAAGTAATGTAAACGCTCTGGGCCTCAGTTCCCTCAATTGTAAAATGGGGATGATAATTCCTGCCTCACTTCGAGACTGTGAGCCCGTTTTGGTCAGGGATTTGTCTCTATTTCTTGCTGAATTGTACTTCCCAAGCGCTTAGTACAGTGCTCTGTACACAGTAGGTACTTAATAAATGCAATTGAATGAATGCTTGTATTGAGGATAAAATGAGATAATTGGTATGAAAGGACTTTGGGGGAGGAAAAGTGCTCCACAAAAAGACAGGTATTATTAAGGTTTGCATACCGCATTCATTCAATCAATCATATTTATTGAGCGCTTACTATGTGCAGACCACTGTACAGAGAAGCAGTGTGGCTCAGTGGAAAGAGCCCGGGCTTTGGAGTCAGAGGTCATGGGTTCGAATCCCGGCTCGGCCACTTGTCAGCTGTGTGACTTTGGGCAAGTCATTTCACTTCTCGGTGCCTCAGTTACCTCATCTGTAAAATGGGGATTAAGACTGTGAGCCCCACGTGGGACAACCTGATTCCCCTGTGTCTAATCCAGCGCTTAGAACAGTGCGCGGCACATAGTAAGCACTTAACAAATACCAACATTATTATTATTATTACTAAGCGCTCAGAAAGTACAATTAGCGTTTGGAAAGTACAAAGTACCTTCTCTAGACTGTAAGCTCGTTGTGGGCAGGGAACACATTGACCAACTCTGTTGTATGATACTCTTCCAAGTACTTAGTACAGTGCTCTCTGCACATTGTAATTGCTCAATAATTACCACCGATTGTTGTCGCCTCAGTCAAACACCCCCCCAAGTTTGTCTGCTCAGAATCCTCGTTGAGGATAGTCAACAGTGCGGTGTATAAACATCCCAGGATAAATCTCAGGAGGTTCTAAAAGACTCCCTTCCCCCCCTACTTTTTTTAAATTGACATCTGTTAAGCATTTACTATGTGTCAGGTACCGTTCTGAGACATGGGGTAGATACAAGCTAATCAGGTTAGACGCAGTCCAAGTCCCCCAAGGGGCTCACAGTCTTAATTCCTATTTTTTTTTAAGTAGACTGAGGCAGAGAAGTTAAATGACTTGCCCACTGCACACAGCAGATGAGTTGTATAGGCGGGATTAGAACCCAGGTCCTCCGACTCCCAGTCCTGTGCTCTTTCCACTAGGCCACGCTGTTTTGCTGCATTGCATTACAACAGACTATAAACTCGTTGGTGTCAGGAATGTGTCTTCTCTCTCTGTTATAGATCGTCCTCTCCCAAGCACTTAGTAAAGTGCTCTGCATGCAATAAGTGCTCAATAAATACCACTGATGGACCAACTGAAGTGACCCGATTTTGGGATGAAACAGAAGGGCCGTGGCTCTGAATGCCCCTTTACGGCAGCCGGGGAGGAACTTGGTCCTGAGGGTCAACCAGTGGCCCTTCCCAAGGTGGGCAAGGTCAGTACTACTTAGGGACAGTGAACCTAAGTAGCGTCCCGCCCGCTCCTCCTGTCCCAGGCGTGGCCGAGCACGCTGCTGCCTTCACACTCACTCTCACGCTCCGGCCAGCCTGACCTCCCGTCCAGTGGCATTTTTCTGGAGCGAAGCAACGAATCTGGCCGGTGCTCACCCTAGAATGCCGACATTTTGTCTTCTCTCGCCAAAGTGGTTAAAGAGCGCTTGCTCTTGCGGCCCTGAAGCAATGCCCGGGTTTCTGCCACAGCTTCTTCACTGGCCCTCCCCGCCCCGGGACTTCTTTCTCTCCCTCCAGCTGGTCCTCCCCGGAGCTCAGTCTGGAAGCCAGACGACCTGGGTTCTCATCCCAGCTCTGCCACTTCAATTATATTTATCGAGCGCTTACTGAATGCAAAGCTCCGTACTAAGCTCTCGGGAGAATACAATATAACAGTCAACAGACACATTCCCTGCCCACCATGAGCTCACGGTCTAAATAAAATTTACAGTATTCGTTCAGCACTTACTATGTGCCAGGCTCTGTTCTAATCCGGTTGAACATAGTTCATGTCCTCTTGGGGCTCACAGTCTTCACCCCCATTTTACCGATGAGGTAACTGAGGCCCAGAGAAGTGAAGTGATTTGCCCAAGATCACACAGCTGACAAGCGGCGAAACCGGAATTGGAACCCAGATCCTTCTGACCCTCAAGCCTGTGTTCTATCCATTAGGTCATGCGGCTTCCACTTGCCTGGTGTATGACTTGCGGCATGTCGCTGAAGTGTTCCGTGCCTGACTTTCCTCCTCTGTAAAAGGGGATTTGCTACCTATTTTTCCTCCCACTTAGACTGTGAATTCATGAGGGACAGGGACTGTGTCTGGCCTGATGGTTTCGTATCTAGTCGAGCGCTTAGTACAGTGCTTGGCACATGGTAAGTAACTACTTAGCCAACAACACAGTTATGATTTGCTATCTTCAAGAAACCCCGGCTGGACCCCGTCATCCTCATCCTCAAAGGCCCCTCAGTTGTCACCTACAGCTACTTTCAGTCTCTGACCATCATGGGTAAAGGTATGGTTCTCCCAAACTGCTTTTCTCACACCTGTTCCAACTCTTCTTTCACTTTTCTATGCTATTCATTAGGTGCTTATTATATGCCAGGCACTGGAGTAGATACAAGATAACCAGGTTGTACACAGTCCCTGTCCCACACGCGACTCACAGTATTAATCCTCATTTTTACAGACGAGGGAACTGTGGCCCGGGGAAGTGAAGTGACTTGCCCGAGGTCACACAGCAGACGAGGGGCAGAGGATTGGAATCCAGATCCTTCTGACTCCCAGGCCTGTGCTCTATCCACTAGGCCATGCTGCTACTTCACTCGAACTCCTGGGATGCTGGAAGTTGAAGTGCTAGAGAAGGTCACATTTCTCTTCTCCTCAGTAGCCTTCGTCTGATGCCCGGGCATCCTCGTCAGAAAGCCCTTATCACGGGCTTTCACGTCGTCTATCTGTCAGTAGGTCATTCAGTCAGCTTTATTTATTGAGCACTGCACTGTGTGCAGAACAGTACACTTGGGAGAATACAATGTAACGATAAACGGACACATTCCCTGCCTACAACGAGCTTCTAGTCTAGAGGGGGAGGCCGGCATTTAAAGAAATAGTACGACTGTGAGCCTCATGGGGGACAGGGACTGTGTCCAATCTAATTAGCTTGTATCTACTCCAGCACTTAGTACCGTGCCTGGAACAAAGTAAGTGTTTAATAAATACCTTTATAAACAAAAGCGCCCCTAGACAGAGGCATGCTGAAGGATCCCTTCTCCCTCCCCCAGCCCCTGCCTCTCCCAGGCCATCACTACATCTTTCCTGATGAATTTTTCATGCGGACGAGGGCCCGTTTAAAGAGGGAAACATCTTGCCGACCTTCAGCTCTGATGAATCTTTTATGTTGCAGCGTTCAGGGTTTCTGCCACAGATCGGCACTGGGGCTGGGGTGTGGGGAAAGCAGTGACCCTGAGGATTTCTGCCAGCCCATTGCCACCTCCCCAATTTGTGTGTTTTGATAGGAAGAGGGCCACACGCATTCAGATTCTCGAAAGCTGCGACTGGCTTCAAGATGGATCCCACCTATAGTCAAGGGAACCCCAAAGAGCGGGGAAGTGGTGAGGTGGTAAGATGGCACGGGAATGTTTTTTGGGGGACCGTGTTTCTGGGAGGGAGACGGGGGCGTCCCAGAGAGTTCTAGAAAAGGACAAATGGCTGCATTTAAAAAAATGATATTTGTGAAGCGCTTCCTATGTTTCAGGCACTATTCTAAGCCCTGGAGTAGATACAGATTAATCAGGTTGGACCCAGTTCGTGTTGCACATGGGGATCGCAGTCTCAATTCCCATTTTACAGATGAAGGAACTGAGGCACAGAGTAGTTAAGTGCCTTGACTAGGGTCACACAGCAGGCAAGTGGTAGAACTGGGTTGAGAACCCAGGTCTTTCTGCCTCCCAGGTCCCTGCTACATCCACTAGGCCACGCTGCTTCTCAGTGCAGTGAACCCCCCGACCCCGCATCACCTGCCAAGACTCCCTGCCAGATGACCCCTCCTCCCCCAATTGCACGTAGGTCCCTGTCATGTAGGAATCGGGCCCGGATACCTTCGGGTCTCGTATTTCTATTCTCAGTGTCCATCCTCCCTTCGTCTCCTGGTTCTGCAGCTCGGAAGTGGTATCCATCTTCACTGGGACCTGGTGGGGTGGGGACACTATTGCTCTGGACGGCAGTCCTGCTTTTGAGTGGGGAACTCGGGCAGATTTTGGCTACAAGGTGGCATAGGATGTCAACAGTAGAATGTTAGGATGTCCAGAATCACATGGCCTCTTCCTGTACCCATCCGGTATTTCTGAGGGCCATCGGAGGCCAGTCTAGCTGAAGAATAATTATAATGATGACTGTGGTATTTGTTAGGCACTTACTATGTGCCAGGCACTGTACTAAGCGCTGGGGTAGGTACAGTCCCTGTCTCACTTGGGCCTCCCAGTCTCAATCGCCATTTTATCGGTACAGACAAGTGGCAGAGCCGGGATTAGAACCCATGACCTTCTGACTCCCAGGCCCGTGCTTTATCCACTTGACCACGCCACTTCTAAGAGAACGTTCAGCAGGTCATTGTCGAGCTTGCCCCACTGGGCTCATCTGGAAATTTAGGTCAGAACTATCAACTCTGGAGCTTCCGTGATCTGAAAGAGCTGTTTATATGGATCCAATTAACGGTTAAAGACTAGCGTCGTGTGAACAAGACCCAGCTTTTTTCTCTCTCTGTCTCTCATGGCTTATCTCGTCCCAGAAACACTACTTTCTGGAGTGGATCCATCTCGGTCCCTAGCAAGATGAAAATGGGGACGGGAAAATGCAGATTAGAAAATATTTTCCATTTTCTTAAGCTTTTGTAAAATTTAATTTTGGGTTCTGCAGCCGATGTGCTGTGTGACTGCACTCAACTTATCTGGGCCTTTGTCTCACCCGTCTTTGTGACGGGAACAATCCTATGGGAATTTGGTAGACCAGAGAAGAAACTTTTATTTCAAGCACTTTGAGTGTTTCCCCCCACGGAAAGAGATTCATTCTCTAGCTCTGTGGTACTATTATAATCATCATTATGCAATGAATTTTTCACGAAAGCCCATTCAGTGTAACGTGGGTGTCGAGGGCCAGCACGATGCGGTATGGTGGGTGAGGGAGTTTGGAAAACAACTTGGGTTAGGGGGGAGGAGAGTTCAAAGGCCAGCTGGGGGGTGATGGGGAGCCTGAATGGCAGTACTGGAGGTGGGGGTCCCCACTGCAGTTTGAACACATGAAGCCGTGCGGCCTAGTGGATAGATCCCAGCCTGGGAGTCAGAAGGACC
Organism: Ornithorhynchus anatinus; assembly: GCF_004115215.2. Taxonomy (NCBI): domain Eukaryota; kingdom Metazoa; phylum Chordata; class Mammalia; order Monotremata; family Ornithorhynchidae; genus Ornithorhynchus; species Ornithorhynchus anatinus. The sequence goes on along the minus strand of NC_041732.1, from coordinate 9,797,057 downwards.
TGGGTCCTAATCCTGCCTCCGCCCCTTGTCTGCTGTGTGACCTTGGGCAAGTTGCTTCCCTTCTCTGTGCCTCAGGTACCTCATCTGTCAAGTGGGATTAAGACTGTGATCCCCACGTGGGACAGGGACTGTGTCCGACCTGATAAGATTATACCTGCCCAGGTGCTTAATACAGTGCCTGGAACAGAGTAAGCACTTAACAAATACCATCAAAAAAAAAATCCCAGTGCAGGCTTTTAGGAGTGAAAGGGAGACTGTCCATCTGTGCTGTAAGGAAAGTAGAACACCCTTGAGTTGGCCCATTTGGCCTGGATTCCTTTTTGGTGTCAACTTCAATCGGAATAAACAATTGTTCCGAGCGGACGGGGAGAGAGAGCCCCAGAGCCCAGAGCTATAGAGCTCTCTCTACTCCCCAGTGATGGCCTTTTTGCCCAGCTCTGGCTCATTTTCCAACATCGGCGGTTGTGAAAGCGAGAGGGTACTCAGGGGTGCTCATTACTGCTCTCTCTTCCACAAGAGCTCCTTCCTCCCCACGCCCATAAAACACTTCTCGTTCTCAAGAGGGATTCCCTATCAAATATTCAAGGAATATTACAGTGAGTTTCGTGCATGGGAAAGGGGGTGAGGAAAAAGAAAGTAAAACCACCCTAAAGTGCTCCGTTGCTGCAGTGAAGACCCCGGGAAGCTAAATTATGGATGGGATGTGGCTTCTCACTGCTGCCGCCTCTCCTCCCCCTTCACACTTCTCTCCTTCTCTTCCCCTCCCTCCTTCTCTTTCTTCCCCCAGCTCTCCTGAAATGGTCACACTGCCCAGACTAGCAGGCACAGGCAGCCCAGTGAGTTATTTGCTATAAATAAAAAGAAGCTGAGTGCATGACAAACTGCAAGCTTTGGGTTGCAGACTGCAGACTCTTAGGGAGCAGAGACTCTATCTGGTAATAGTATTATTAATGGCAATAATTGTATTCGTTACTGCTTACTGTGTGACGAAGGTGGGGGTCGATATATGCAGATTAGACAATCCCTGTCCCACGTGGGGCTCCCAGTCTAAGGGAGAAGAGGTGTTTAGATCCCATTTTATAGGTAAGGAAATCAATCAATTAATCAACCGTATTTACTGAGTGCTTACTGTGTGCAGAGCACTGTACTAAGAGCTTGGGAGAGTACAGTATGAAAGAGTTGGTAGACACATTCCCTGCCCACAGGGAGCTTACAGTATCCCTGGTCCAGTGGGTAGAGCACAAGCTTGGGAGTCAGAAGGACCTGGGTTCTCATCCTGACTCCGCCATTTGCCTTGCTGAGTGACCTTGGGCAAGTTACTTCACTCCTCTGTGCCTCAGTTACCTCCTCGGTAAAATGGGAATTAAAGCTGTGAGCCCAATGTGGGACATGGGCTGCGTTCAACCCAGTTACCTTGTATCTATCCCAGCGTTTAGAACAGTGCCTGGCACATAGTAAGCACTTAATGGACGCCACAATTATTATTACTATTAGTGGATGACCTTAAAGCAGGAGAACTTTTGACTGGGTAAAAGGAAGAAGGAAGTTGTGGCTTTCAGAGTGAGAACCTGTGGCAGTGATTTTTTTTCATAATATTAAAGGCTTACCAAATATGATGGATTGATTGGTGTGACAGGTGCTGTACCGAGGGCTGGGGTAGATATAAGCTAATCAGGTTGGACACAGTCCGTGTCCCACATGGGGTTTTCGGTCTTTTAATCCCCATTTAACAGATGAGGGGACTGAGGCACAGAGAAGGGAAGTGACTTGCCCAGAGTCATGCAGCAGACAAGTGGTGGGGCTGGGATTAGGCACAATCAATCAACGGTATTTATTCATTCAATAGTATTTATTGAGCGCTTCCTATGTGCAGAGCACTGTATTAAATGCTAGGGAGAATACAGTTCAACAGCAGTAGCAGACGTTCCCAGCTCATAACGGGTTTACAGTCTAGAGAACTCACGTCTTCATTCATTAGACCACGCTGCTTTTGGTTTAGCAAAGGAGGCTGGCTGTCTCCATCCTGAACCTTTGTAGAGAAAAGAACACCTTCTTCTTGTTGTCCATCACCTGCCTGGAGGCAGGAAGTTCCACCAGATGACTTCTTGAGGTCAATCAGTCAGTCAATTATATTTATTGAGCACTTATTATGTGCAGAGCACTGTTCTATGCGCTTGGGAGAGTAGAATATACTAATAAACAGGCACATTCCCTGCCCAGAACAAGCTTAGGGTCTAGAGAGGAAGACAGATATTAATATAAATGAATTAAAGATATGGACATAAATGATGTGGCGCTGGGAGTGGGGATGAATAAAGGGAGCAAGTCAGGGTGACGCAGAAGGGAGTAGGAGAAGAGGAAAGGAGGGCTTAGTCAGGGAAGGCCTCTTGGAGGAAATGTGCCTTCAGTAAGGCTTTGAAGGAGGGGAAGAGTAATTGGCCGTCAGATATGAGGAGGGAGGGCGTTCTGGGCCAGAGGCGGAACGTGGGCAAGAGGTCAGTGGAGAGATGAATGAGATGGAGGCACAATGAGAAAGAGGGACGTGCAAGGGCTGGGTTGTACTGGGAGAGCAGTGAGGTCCCTTCCAGGGTCCAGCTGTACGGCAATACCTCCCCCGCCTTGGATAAGGTCACCGTGCCCCGGGAGAGGCCAGCCACCCAGCAGGCAGAGGCTCCCAGGGTGGACACACAGAGAGCTTTGTTTTACTGAACGTTTTTCTTTTTCTCAATTCCCCCTGGTATTCACATTTAGATGTGTAGGAAGCAATTCAGAAATCTTTTAAACAACACTTCGGCAGGAAAGAGCCCATTAATCCTGGTTAGCGCCTTCGCCTCTTAGAGGAGCTTCTGCGTTTTCTACGCTCGCTCGCTGGACGGGTCCGAACACCCTCGGGGCTGTGCTGAGGTTAGGGTGGAAGCCACTGGAGGACAGCCTCTGTAAAGGTCGGCCCAGAGTCGCGAGCAGGAGGGGGTTTAATTGTGGCTTTGTGAGGAATGCTTTTTTCTTCTTGTTGTTTTTATCGTTTTTTTTAAGCCCTTACTATGTGTCAGGCTCTGTACTGAGTACTGGGGAAGATACAAGCTAATCAGCTTGGACACAGTCTCTGTCCCACATGGACTCACAGTCTTAATCTCCATTTTACAGATGAATCACAGTCAGTTAATCGTATTTATTGAGCGCTTACTGTGTGCAGAGCACTGGGAGAGTACAGTTTGAGGAATAGAAAAGTGAAATGACTTGCCCAAGGTCACACAGCTGACAAACGGCAGAGCCGGGATTAGAACCGGGGTCCTTTGACCCCCAGGCCTGGGCTCTATCCATTAGGCCACGCTGCTTCTTAATACTGGGCCCGTTTGGTGAACTGGGTGGTCCCTGAGATCCAGGTTCATTTCTTCCCCGCAGTTCCCGCAGTGAGATTGCACCTCTCCTCCCCATTTTTTGGCAGGCATTCAGGGTCGCAGCAAGGGTTCAGAGATGGTGCGGAGTCCCCAGGGCAGTGAGAACCTGTGTGCTGTGGTAGAAAGAGCACAGGCCTGGGAGTCAGAGGACCTGGGTTCTAATTCTGCCTCTGCGACTTACCTGCTTTGGGACCTTGGAGAAGTCACTGACTTGCCTGTCGGATATCCAATTTCCTTAACTGTAAAATGGAGAGTAAATACCCATTCTTCCTCCTACTTAGACTGCGAGCCCCACGTGGAACAGGGACCGTGTCTGACCCGATTAGCTTGTATTTGCCCTAGCGCACAGTTCAGCTCTTGGCACATAGGAAGCGCTTACCAAATCCTACAATTATTCTTATTTTAATTTTTATTCTTATTATCATTTTTACCGCAGTGCATCCAGTGGTTAGAGCAAACCTGTGATGGCACTGGCAGTGGGGTTATCAGTTTAATATAGTGCTCGGAACACAGGGCACCAAGAAAGCCAAACCTGGCATCAGACTTTTGCCCGCCTTGAATGTGGGGCAAAATCTGCCCCCTGCCCCCTTCAACCCCCAAATTTAGAGTGCTTCCAACAATCAATCGTTACTGAGCTCTTACGGTATGCAGAGCACTCTACTAAGAGTTTGGGAGAGGCCGGAACAGACAGGCACCGGCTCCCCAGCCCACAAAAAGCTTACAGTCTAGAGGGGGTGACAGTTGGTAAAATAAATTACAGATATGTCTGCAAGTGCAATGGGGCTGAGGCGGGGGTGAATAAAGGTGCAGATACAGATGCAAGGGTGATGCAGAAGGGAATGGAAGTAGGGAAAATAAGGGCTTACTTGGGAAAGTCCTCTTGGAGGAGGTGTGATTTTAAGAACGCTATGAAGATGGGGAGAGCCATGGCCTGTTGAAAATGAATGGAGGGGGAGGGAGTTTCAGGCCAGAGGCAGGACACTGGCAAGGGGTAGGCAGTGAGATAAGCGAGATCAAGGTACAGTGAATTGGTTGGCATTAGAGGTGTGCTGGACTGTAGTAGGAGAGCAATGAGGTGAGGTAGGAGGGGGCAAGGTGATTGAGTTCCTTAAAGTCTACGGTAAGAAGTTTCTTATTTGATGCAGAGGTGGGTGGGCAACCCCCGGAAGGTCTTGAGGAGTGGGGAAACATGGTCCGAGCGGTTTTTAAGGAAAATGATCCAGGCAGCAGAGTGAAGTATGAACTGGAGCGGCGAGAGATAGGAGTCAGGGAGGGCAGCAGAAGGGCTGATGCAATAGTCAAGGTGGGATATAAGTGCGTGGATCAGCATAGTAGCAATTGGATTCAAGAGGAAAGGGTGGGATTTTAACAATCTTATGAAGGTAGAACCATCAGAATTTAATTACAAATTAAATATGTGGGTTAAATGAGAGAAGTGAGTTGAGGATAATGCCAAAGTTATGGGCTTGTGAGGCGAAGAGGATGGCGGTGATGTCTACAGTGATGGGAAAGTCAGAGGAAAGGCAGGGTTTCTCTGGGGGACCCCTGAGTCCCCCCTCACCTTAGCTCCAGAGCCACTGCCTTCCCCTCCGCACCCCTCTTCACCAAACACCACTTATGACCAGTGGGGACTCTTACGTTTTAACCGCAGTCACCCCCTAATCAGCGGTACTTAATGAGCACTAACTGTGTGCAGATCCCTGTACTAAATGCTCGGGAATGAACAACATAAAAGAACTGGTAGACAGGTTCCCTGCCCACAAGGAGCTTATAGTCTAGAGGCTGTTGTGCCCTAGGGCAACCACCTTACTCGGTTACTGCCTGGAGCCAGCCGGGCTTCAGGGTTATCTGACCTATCCTTCTGCCTCCGGGCGGCACAGCTCCCCAAACACCCAAGATGGACCTCATTCCCTAGCCCTGTGCCCCAGCAGGAATTTGATTTCTTTCCTTTTTGTGACCCAAAAGATGTGTGAGGCTCTGAAGTCCCCAGCTCTTACTAATGATAATAATAATAATTAGAATCGTTAAGTGGTTACTATGTGCCAGGCACCTTACTAAGTGCTGGGATAAATACAAGATAATGGTGGTGGATACAGTCCGCGTCCTACGCAGGGCTTGCAGTTTTAATTCCCCTTTTACAGATGAGGGAACTGAGGCCCAGAGTAGTGAAGTGACTCACCCAAGGTCACTCAACAGACAAGTGGGGGATCCCAGACTAGAACCCAGCTCCTTCTAACGCCAGGCCCTGGTTCTATCTACTAGGCCACGCTCCTTCTCATGCGTTCGGGCTCACCTCTCCAGAGGAGCAGAGGTCCTGGGTGTCTGGATTCTATTTCAGGCCTGGTGACTCCTCTTTCGAACCCCCCCCCCCACCCGACACCTCCTCCCATCCCACCCAAGGTGATTTCTCACGTGAGGAGAGACCCCACAGAAAACTAGGGGGACTGGGGATCAGAAAGGAAGGCTGCTGTGGGGGTCCACGGAGAGCCCCAGCTGGGAGCTTCCTTCACCGCTTCCTTCATCGCTTCCTTCCTTCCTTCAGGGTAGGGCAGCATCCAGGACTGGCTGTCTTTCAACTGGCCAGTCAGAAGCCTCCAAACAAGCTCTGCCCCCCACCCCTCCAGCACCCCAACCCCCCGACCCTCCCCCACTCCCTGCCTCAGCTACGGGGCTCTGCTGAGCTCACTCCAGCCTAGTTCAATAAAGAAATTAATCTCCCTTTAATCCTATATTTAATGTACAGGATTTCTTTCTAACCAGTAAGAAAATGCAATTAATCCCCCATTAATTCTATGTTTGCTCACCCTTGATTTCAACATTTGAAACGCCATCCCCATTTACTTCCCACTAGTCATTAGTCAAGGGAAACAAAGACCTAATCTCTTTCTCTTCTTGTTTATATCATTTCACAAAAATGAATCACCCTGCTCTCTCGCCTTGCTGGTTTGTGGGTTGGGAGTGGGGGTGGGGGTGGGAGGAGGGCGAAGGAGTGAGAACCAAGTCTCTTCTCTCCGTCCTTAGGGAATGAATTCTGAAAGTCTCCTTTCGGCCTTCTGTCTCTGTGTCTTCCTAATGCATCATCCTGTTCGGGGTGTGAGGGGATTAAGTGTCTCACCAAGCCTGTTTTCACTCCTGCTGAGTCAATTGTAACATTTACATGGTGACTCACACACACACACACACACACACACACACCCTAGACACACAAACACGCCTAGACACACACGCACTTGTTCGCTCCTCTCAGGGCTCAGCGAGAGGCCCAGAGTAACCTAATAATAATAATTATTATTATCATCATGGTTTCTGTTAAGCACTTACTGTGTGCTGGGAACTCTACTAAGCACTGGGATGGATACAAGCAAATCAAGTTGAACACAGTCCCTGTCCCACATGGGGCTCCCAGTCTCAATCCCCATTTTACAGATGAGGTAACGGAGGCCTAGAGAAGTGAATTAACTTGCCCGAGTTCACGCAGCAGCCAAGTGGCAGAGCCGGGATTAGAACCCATGACTTTCTGGCTTCCAGGTCCATGCTCTATCTACTATGCTCTGCTTCGCCGGGGTGTCCCAGCATTCTCTCTCAGAACGGGAGCCGCCCAGGGTCTTTCCCGGGACCCCGTGGAGTTGGCCAGGGTCGGGAGTCCTCTCGGGAACGTCAGTCAGTGGCCTGGGGATGGCGTGGTATCTGGGACTCAGTCAGTGGGCTGGGCCGGGCGCAAGCTGCAGTCTGGGCGGCTGGGGTGTCACCCACAGCAAATCCCCGCCGGCTCCAGCCAGCGCGTCCCCGGCGATGCTTGTCTCGGGCCGCAGCGGTCACCCACCCTGCCCGTCGCCCAGTCCTGCTCATCCGGGCTCTTGCCTGGTCCTGGGGATGCCGGGGGTGGGGACCAGTAGCTTCCCAAGGATCTCCAACAGGCAGCAGGCAGCCTGGGCCCCGACAGCCCTTGCAGGGTGCTGTACTAGCGGTCATGAGGGGGTGGACCGCCTCCCGCCTCGGGCTGACCGGCCGCCAGATCTGTGGGAGGAAGTGGTCTGGGGCCTAGCGCAGCGCTACATTGTGGCTCTGGAAACCTGTCGGATTCTTTCTGAGAACAGGCTGAGGGTGGGCGGGGGCCCGGGGCCCGGCGCCAGAGATCCCAGAACGGTCACCCAACTAACTTTTGGACGTCAGTCAGTTGTATTTATTGAGCGCTTACTGTGTGCAGAGCACTGTACTAAGTGTTCATGAGAGTACAATAGAATGATAAACAGGCGCATTCCCTGCCCACAGTGAATTTATAGTCTCGTGACATTTGGTAAGAATAATCGTATTAGATAAGTGCTTACTATGTGCCAGGCACTGTACTAAATGTCGGGATGGACATGAGCAAATCGGACTGGGGGTCTCCGCCTGCTTTCAGACAGTGGGAAATCACTGGAAGGAGACATTCATGCAAGTGGGACAACCTGATTCCCCTGTATCTATCCCAGCACTTAGAACAGTGCTCTGCACATAGTAAGCGCTTAACAAATACCAACATTATTATTATTATTATCATGGGGGGGGTCTGTGTTCCTGTGCGTGAGCATTGTGTATATGCATACATATAACCACAAGCTTATCCATGCCTGCGGGTGTCCATGCACAGCAGAGTGTGTACAAGAGGAAGAAGCCAGACTGCTTTGACCCCTCATATTCCTGGGTGGTGGGAGGCCCACTTTGGTATAGTCGCAGTTCTAGGGAGGCAGTACTCCCAAATTCCTAAGATCCTAGCTCTATGGCAAGGAAAGGAGCTGACTCACCTCGGCCTCTTTGTCAAGCACCATAATAATAATGATTGGGATATTTGTTAAGCCCTTACTATATGCCAGGCACTGTACTAAGCGCTGGGGTAGATACAAGCTAATCAGATTGGACACAGTCCATGTCCCACATGGGGCTCACCGTCTTAATCCTCATTTTGCACTTGAGGGAACTGAGGCCCAGACAAGTAAAGTGAATTGCCCAAGGTCACCCAGAAGACAAGTAGCGGAGGCGGATTAAAGCCTAGGTTCTTCTGACTCTCAGGCCTGGGCTCTATCCACTAGGACACACTGCTTCTCATCAGGGAGTGACCCTGGTTTGAAGGCCTCAAGTCCGTGGCTGGTGCCAGTCCTGGGCCATGTAGCCCAGGAGCCCCAGAGACAGAAAGCTCTCCCAGAGTCAGGCAGCAGTGCCCACACAGGGGGCATTGCACTCCTGGGTAAGCACCAGTCCTGGGATGCCTGCGGCATCTCATTTTTTTTTTAAATGTTATTTTTTTAAGCACTTACCATGTGCCAGGCACTTACTAAGCACTGGGGTAGATACAAGATAGTCAGGTTGGAAATAATCCCTGTCCAATTTGGGTTTTGCCGTCTTAATCCCCATTTTACAGATGAGGGAACTGAGGCCCAGAGAAGTGAAGTGACTAGCCCAAGGTCCCACAACAGACAAGTGATGGAGCTGGGACTAGAACCCAGGTCCTAATGACTCCAAGGTCCGGGCTCTATTCATTCCTACTCTCTTTCCTGCTCCTGGCCGCCCTGGGGGCCCCTAATCAGACTCCACCATCTGCCTCCTTCCTGGTTTGGCATTCCATGTTCCCAAGACGAGTTGGGGAAGCAATAGTGAATGTTTGGTGAACTCTTCCTAGAGCTTAGTACAGTGGTCTGCACATCGAGCTCAATAAATATGAGTGACTGACTGAATCTGGAGAAGACACAGTGTTCGAGGTGATGAATTTCATCTCTGAAAGGAGCTCCAGATGCACAGTGACAGAAAGTTTCCTTCCCTCTTGCCAGGATCATTTTCCTATAAAAATGTTCAGTTCCTGTTTCCCCACTCCTCAAGAAACTCCTCTGTCTGTCCAACCACCTCTGCATCAAACAAAAACTCCTCAATATTGGCTTTAAAGCAGTCAACCACCTAGCCCCCTCCTACCTAACCTTGCTGCTCTTCTACTACAACCCAGTCTGCACACTTCGCTCCTCTAATGCTGGACGTAGATCTTGTCTATCCTCCCCGCTGACCTCTCACCCATGTCCTGCCCCTGGCCTGGAATGCCCTCCCCACTCATATCCTACAGGCAATTACTCTCCCTGCCCTCAAAGCCTAATTGAAGACATATCTCCTCTAAGAGGCCTTTCATAACTAAGCCCACCTTCCTTCTTCTCCCACTCCCTTCGGCGTCGCCTTGACTTGTTCCCTTTATTCACACCCCCTGTGCCCCAGCACTTATGTCCATATCTGTCATTTATTTATTAATTCATATTAGTGTCTGTCTCCCCCTCTAGACTTGTAAGCTTACTGTGGGCAAGCAATGTGTGTCTGTTTATCATCATATTGTACTCTCCCGAGTGTTTCGTAGAGTGCTTTGCACACACTAAGTGCCCAGTAAACACTACTAAATGAATGAATGAATGAGGGAGGGGCAGACCTGCTGAGCTCAGTGTTCAGAATGAAACTCCAGCTGAATGTAGAGCTACTAGTAATGAGGCAGTCTCATTTCCCTCAGTTTCCCCACCTGTAAAGGGGAGGATGAAGAAGAGCAAGCCAGGATGGGTTTCTGTGGAGACCTTGTGTATTTCAGAGAACTCGGCAGTGACTGTGATATCTGTAAAGCGCTTTACTCTGCAAGCAGTGGGGTAGATACAATACCGTCAGATTGACTCCACAGTCCAAGGGGGTGGGAGAAAAGAGATTTAATCCCCCTTTTACAGATGAGGAAACAGAGGTCCAGAGAAGTGAAGTGACTGGCCCAAAGTCACCCAGCAGGCAAATGGCAGGGCCAGGATTAGAACCCAGATCTCCTAACTGCAGTAATGAATGGTCGAGTCACATCTCCTTCACAAGACCTCCCCAATTAAGCCCTCTTTTCCCCAGCCTGCTCTCCCTTCTGTGTCATCTTCGCGCTTGGGAACTGTGACCTTTGGACATTTGATATTCACTGCACTCCCAACCCCACAGCATTTATGTACATCTCTTTAAATTCTATATTATAAGCGATTTATTTATATGATGCCTGTCTCTCCCTCTAGACTGTAAATTCGTTTTGGGCAGGGAACGTGTCTGCTAATTCTGTTGTACTCTCACAAATGCTTAGTACAGTACTCTGCATATAGTAAGTGTTCAGTAAACACCACTGATTGATTGATGGGTTAATGAGAACTATGAGGGAGGGTGGAGGGGGCACAGATGATTTAGACTGTGGAAAAGAAGGTTGAGAGCTGACATAATAAATGTTATCAAGTTTAGGAAGGGATAGGTCACCCAGACCTCCTCCATATCCCCTGAGGTCAAAGCTAGTGAAGAGCAGGGAGGATTTAGTTTAGACACAAGGAAGAATTTTAAGTCAGAGAACTGGTCAACGAGAGAGGCTGGGTGGGGCACTGAAATCAAGGCCCGGGGGTGCAGGTTGGGTTGGTGGTGACCAGGTGACTTGGAGAGTCTTGCTCTTGGGGTCTGGTGTTGCCTTTGCTCTCTTGATCTCCCGAGGGAACAGGATGATGGGAAGCGGGGCAGAGTGGGGGGCCGGGGTGCGTGGCCACTCACCCCTCTGCAGCCCAGGAGTCTTTCACGGGCCCCCTAGTAGCTTGGTGAGTCCCTGGCCCCAGCCTGGGGCCGGAGCCTGTCCTCAGGGAAGTAGGGGCCTGGGTCTACCTTCCTGCCCTGCCCTGCACAGCCTTTTCCAGTTTACCAAATCTACAACTTGTCAGCTTGTGTGTGGGTGAAGAGGGGATGGGGAATTAACCAGGGATGGGTGGATGAGGAACAGGGGTGGGACGAGTGGGGGAAGGCAGGCCGCAAAGAGCGAACGGGCTGGGGAGCAGCCATTTTGAGTCTCTTCAGCTTCGGTTGGAAACTCTTGGGTCCCCTCTGAACTCTGGGGCGAGCGAGGCTGGGAGTCCCGCTCAGACAGCTGTGGGGCCGTGTCCCCCCTCACCCCTGGGGAGTGGTTCCCCAGAAAAGTCAGCCAGCAGCCTGGACCCCCACCCACTGACTGCTGAGGGAGCTGGGGGTGACCTGCTTGAGGCATTTTACTCCCAGCCAGGCGTCTGGGAAGATGATGAGCTACTGAAAAATGCATGAGATGGTGGCAGCGGGCGGGGGGCGGGTGGGGAGGATCCCAGTTCCCAACAGGAGCTGTGGCAGGCGTGAGGAGAGGGGGCGAATCCCAGTAATAATTATCCTGCCAGTCAGGAGGAATGAATCCTTTACTCACCGACGAAGCCCCACTGCCGCATGGGGACCACGGAGCCTTTTGTCAACATTCCCGAGCACTGTCGCTTGGTTAAATGCTCCTTAATAACGTACCGCCCCGGGCAGAGGGGAGGGGTGGCGGAGGGTGGCGGATTGGATGGGAAATAGAGTGGTGGCTTTGGAGGAGGCCCTGGTTTATTGGAGCCTGAGGAAGCGGGGCTAGTCAATCACTCAAGCGCTTATTTTGTGCAGAGCACTGTGCCGAGTGCTTGGGAAAGTACAGTACGATAGAGTTGGTTGACACGAATCCTGCCCACAAGGAGCTTATAGTTTAAGGGGGAGGCAGACGTGAAAATAAATTAGAGGAAATATTCATTGATTCATTCAGTCATATTTTTTGAGTGCTTACGGTGCACAGAACACTATTCTAAGCGCTTGGGAGTGTACAATACAACAATAAACAGACTTATTCCCTGCCCGCAATGAGCTTACTGTCTGGGGGCGGGGGAGACAGACATCAGTACAAATAAATAAAACTACAGATATGGACATGAGCGCTATTGGGCTGGGAGCGGGGAAGAGCGAAGGGTGATGCAGAAGGAAGCGGGAGATGAGGAAAAGTGGGGCTTAATCTGGGAAGACCTCTTGGAGGAGATGGGCCTTCAATAAGGTTTTGAAGTTGGGGAGAGTCACTGTCTGGTGGATTTGAGGAGGGAGGGGGTTCCGGGCCAGAGATGAGTAGAGTAGTGGAGTAATAGTAGTGATAGAGTAGTTGAGTAGAGCAGAGTAGAAGTAGCATGGCCTAGTGGGAAGAGCTAGAGCCTGGAAATCAGAGCACCTGGGTTCTAATCCCGGGTCTGCCACTTGCCCGCTGCGTGGCATTGGGCAAGTCACTTCACTCTCTAGGCCTCAGTTTCCTCATCTGAAAAACGGGAATTGAATCCTATTCCCTCCTACTTAGACCGTGAGTGCCATGTGGGATGGGAACTTTATGTGCAACCTGATTAATCTTCATGTAGCCCAGCACTTAGTACATTGCAAGCGCTTAACCAGTGCCATCACACGGGCCTACGAGTCAGAGGCTCTTGGGTTTTAATCCCTGCTCTGCCCCTTGTCTGCTGTGTGACCTTGGGCGAGTCACTTATCTGGGCCTCAGTTACCTCATCTGCAGAACGGGGATGGAGACCGTGAGCACCACGTGAGACGGAGACTTGGCTCGTATCCACCCCGGCGCTTAGTTCAGGGCCTGGCACAAAGTCAGTGCTTAACAAATACTATTATTATTATTAGTAGTAGTAGAGAGATGCGTAAGTAAGTGCCGGAGGGGAGGCTAGAGTGGCTATCAAAGAGCATGACACCCAGGCCTTCTTTCCACAAGGCCACGTTGCGTCCGTAGCTCGGGGTTTTGGGAGCCGGGCCAAAGGAGTTAGGGGAGCCTGTTGTGTCCCCCCTCCCTCCTCTGCCCCCCACCCCCCGACCCCGGCTCCGCAGCGGCTCGTCCTGCCCGTCTATGGGCGGGGATTGTGTGTCTCTGTTGCGGAATGGTCCATTCCAAGCGCTCAGTACAGTGCCCTGCGCATAGCGCTCGATAAATACTATTGAACGAACGCTCTGCTCCTGGTCTGCCAGTCGTGCAAGCAACAGGCAGCGCCACCAGGGGGCGCGCGCGTCTGCAGCAAAAGATGGATGGGAGGCCTGTCCCCAGGGCGGCCGGCCTGGACCCTTTCAGCCTCCACCTGCCGCTCCTGCTTTTCCCGCTCCTGCTTTTCCCGCCCCAGCTGTTGATGCTTTTCCTTCTCTTGCTTTTCCTGCCCCAGCCGATGATGCTTTTCCTGCTCCTGCTGCTAGAGGACTGGACCAGCTGGCCACCCACCCGTCCACCGTCGCCTGCCGGCTCTCTTGTCCAGTTACCCTGAAAGTTGGTAATAGAGCAAAGAGCCAAGGGGCCGGGGGACGGCTGGGAGGGTACGAGTTGGAAGCTGGGAGGGTGGGACCCGGGAGAAGAGGAGAAAAGTTCATCTGGGAAAGCCTCCCGGAGGAGGTGGGGATTTCGGTGTGTTCTGTAGCGTGGCTTCCCACGCGCGTGCTCGTACGCACCCCCCTTTAGCCTCCAAAACTGCTTGTAGTAGGGAAATTGGGACACACTGTTACTGTACAGGTAATAATAATAATAATTATGGTAGTTTTTAAGCACTTACTATGTGTCCAGCACTGTCGTAAGCACCGGGGTAGATACAAGTTGATTAGATTGGACACAGTCTCTGTCCCGCGTGGGGCTCCCCAGTCTTAATCTCCATTTACAGATGAGGTAAGCAAAGCCCAGAGAAGTGAAGTGACTTGCCCAAGATCACACAGCAGACATGGGGCGGAGCTAGGATTAGAACCCAGATCCTTTCGACTCTCACGCCTGTTCTCGATCCTCTATACCACAATACGTTTGGTATTTATCCAGCATCTCGGGATTCAGTTTCCCTCCGGTTAATTATGGGGTGGGCGGGGGGAATATGTGCTTTTTTTTTTTTTTTTTTGGTATTTGTTAAGTGCTCACTGTGTGCCAGCCACGGTACTAAGAACCGGGGTGGCTACGGAGAAGCGGCGTGGCTGGAGAAGCAGCGTGGCTCAGTGGAAAGGGCCCGGGTTTGGGAGCCAGAGGTCATGGGTTCAAATCCCGGCTCTGCCACCTGTCAGCTGTGTGACTGTGGGCGAGTCACTTCACTTCTCTGTGCTTCAGTTACCTCATCTGTAAAATGGGGATGAAGACCGTGAGCTTCACGGGGGACAACCTGATTACCCTGTATCTACCCCAACGCTTAGAACGGTGCTCTGCACGTGGTCAACACTTAACAGGTACCAACATTATTATTATTATTACGAACAAATCAGGTTGGACACAGTCCCTATCCTGCACTGGGCTCACAGTCTTCATCCTCACTTTACAGATGAGGTAAATGAAGCACAGAGAAGTGAAGCGGCTTGCCCAAGGCCACACAGAAGACAAGTGGTGGAGCTGGAATTAGAACCCATGACCTTCTGACTCTTAGGCCTGTGCTCTATCCCTATGCCAAGCTGCTCCTCTAGGAGGTAAGTGACTTGTCCTAGGTCACGCAGCAGACAAGTGGCGGAGCGGGGATTAGAACCCGATTTCTCCCATCTCCCTGAGAACATGGGTACCTCTTCTCCCAGGCCCATGTTCTATCCGTTAGGCCACGCTGCTCCTCAGTTTCCCTCCAGACTTCTGCGGTCCAGGGCTTTGAGTGTCACTCAGTCAATCAATGGCACTTTTTGAGCATTTACTCAGTAGAGAGGACTGTATTGAGTGGGCAAGTGGCGGGTGATGACTCGATCATTCATCTTAGCGGCTGATCCGGTTTCTCCTTTATCTACTCCAGGGCTTAGCACAGTGCTTGGTATCTACTATGGGCCTAACGGGTACCTCGATTGGCTGGTGCGAGGGGCTGAAATATTTGAAATAGAGGGAAAGGTTGTGGGGTTTGGTTCTGCCAGGGCAGTCGTTGTCCCCGGGCAATCCCTCCACTTCAATATGAGAAACGTCAGGTTGGGCGTAACCCGGTGACCCTGGGACGGGCGGTCATTTAAAATATTCAAATACCTTGGTCCCTCCTACCTCACCTTTCATTCATTCGTTCATTCAATAGTATTTATTGAGCGCTTACTATGTGCAGAGCGCTGTACTAAGCTCACTACTCTCCTATTACAACCCAGCCCGCTCACTTCACTCCTCTAACGCTAACCTTCTCGTTATATCTCGATCTCATCTCTCTCACCACCGACCTCTCACCCACGTCCTCCCTCCGGCCCGGAACCCCCTCCCTCCTCATATCCGACGGACAATTACTCTCCTCAGCTTCAAAGCCCTATCGAAGGCACGTTTCCTCCAAGAGGCCTTCCCTGACTAAGCCCTCCTTTCTTCTTCTCCCACGCCCTTGTGCGTCGCCCTGACTTGCTCCGTTTAATCGTCTCCCCCCGGCGAGCACCACGGCACTTACGTCTATATCTGGCATTTATTTATTTCTATTAATGTCTGTCTCCCCAACTCTAGACTGTTAGCTCAATGTGGGCAGGAAATGTTTCTGTTTATTGTTCTCTTATATTCTCCCAAGCATCTAGTACGGTGCTCAGCACACAGTAAGCGCCCAGTAAAGACGATCGAAAGAACGAACGAATGAAGTTGTGAAGCTTCACCGGGGGGCTCCGGGGCCAGCCGAAGCCCATTCCCCGGCGTACCAGGCTCCCTCACCAGTCGGCCCCTGCCTCCCTGTCTGCCCCGTGTGAGAAGCGGCGTGGCTCAGTGGAACGAGCACGGGCTTGGGAGTCAGAGGTCATGAGTTCGAATCCCGGCTCTGCCACCTGTCAGCTGTGTGACTGTGGGCGAGTCACTTCACTTCTCTGTGCCTCAGTTACCTCATCTGTAAAATGGGGATTCGCCGTGAGCCTCACGTGGGACAACCTGATTACCCTGCATCTAACCCCAGCGCTTAGAACGGTGCTCGGCACATAGTAGGCGCTTAACAAATACCAACATTATTATTATTATTATCCGGAAGACCTTCTGCCAGGAACAAGCCACCCTTGGGGCTTCGCACCTGGGTCCTTCAGCCCTTTTATCCTGAGGGAAGGTCCTGCCTCTGGCTACTCTGTAGGCCGCTGCCCGGAGGAGAGAGGCCCGGTGCAAGTCACTTCACTTCGAGGTGCCTCTGTTACCTCATCTGTAAAATGGGGATTAGTGCTTGTGAGCCCCATGTCGGACATTGATGGGGTCCAACCCGATTACCTTGTAGCTACCCCAGAGCTTAGAACAGTGCCTGGCATAAAATAGGCGCTTAACAAATACCGTCATTATCGTCATCACCATACTGAACTCTTTCTGTGTGCGGAGCACTGTTCTAAGTGCTTGGAAGAGTACAAAACAACAGAGTTAGTGGACTTGTTCCCTGCCTGCAAGAGTTTACAGGCAAAGGGTGTGACTCTGAGGATTTCAGGGGGCAGGGGAGGCTCCGAGCGGTCGTTCCCTCCCACCCCCCTTTTCCCACAGTGCAGGGCCAGCGCAGTGAGGAAGTGGAAGTGACCACTGACGCAATGACCGTGACTTGGGTCCGTTCCTTCTGCTTTCAGACCACATTGGTTTGAATGCAAGGAGGGGAAGTGTCGCAGTGCTCGCTCCTCTCCGGCGGGCAGTGGGAGGTGCTCAGGGAGCGAGGACTCCCAATTCCCCGTTCGCGTCTACATTTCTGGTCGGGCGGCATGGAGAATCTCCATCCCGAGGGGAGCCGTTCTCTCCTGGCGGGGAGAGGCGGGGAGGGCACCAGTGGGAATGAATGCTCGTCTGGCCAATGAAGGCAGCTGCCAGCTTTAGGGGCAGAGGGGTCTGGGGCATGAATAGGAGATGTAAAAGCCCACTAATCCTATTGGACTCCCCCACTAACGTAGACTTTCTTCTGCCCACAGTAAATGCTCAATTGATAGTAATAATGTTGGTATTTGTTAAGCGCTTACTACGTGAGAGCACCGTTCTAAGCGCTGGAGTAGACACAGGGGAATCAGGTTGTCCCACGTGGGGCTCACGGTCTTCATCCCCACTTTACAGATGAGGTAACTGAGGCCCAGAGAAGTGAAGTGACTTGCCCACAGTCTCACAGCTGACGAGTGGCCGAGCCGGGATTCGAACCCATGACCTCTGACTCCAAAGCCCGGGCTCTTTCCACTGAGCCACGCTGCTTCTCATTGTTTGGACTCCCCCAAGCATGTAGGACTGTACTCTGCACAGAATAAGCTCTCAGTAAGTACCGTGAGTGGACTCTTCCACATGCATAGTCCAGTACTCTGCACAAAGTGGTCAGCACTTATGCACATATCGCTAAATCATATATTATCGTAAATAATTTATTTATATCAATGTCTGTCTCCCCTACATACTGAAAGCTTGTTGTGGGAAGGGACTGTGTTTGCCAAGTCTGTTGCATTTTAGTCTCCCAAGCGCTTAGTAAAGTTCCCTGACTTGCTCCTTTTATTCAACCCCACAGCAGTTAATGTACAAATCTGTAATTTATTTATTTATATTATTGTCTGCCTCCCTCTAGGCTGTCAGCTCACTGTGGGCAGGAAACGTGTCTGTTGATCGTTATATTGTACTCTCCCAGGTGCTTAGTACAGTGCTCTGCACATAGTAAGTGCTCACTAATTACGATTGAACGAATGAGTGAATGTGTTTGAATGAATGAGTGAATGCGTCAGAGAACCTGGGATCTCCTACTCACTCTGCCGCTTGGCTGCTGTGCGATCTCAGACAAGTCACTTATCTTCTCTGTGTCTCGGTCTCCTCAGCGTAACGTGGGGATTCAATACCTGTCGTCCCTCCCCGTTAGACTGGGAGCCACTTCCTCCCTGCTTTTCTTGAATCTACGCTAGAGCTTAGTACAGTGCTTGGCAAATACGACGATTACTATCATTCTTTGGAGGAGGAGGATCCACCTCTTCCTCTGGACAGTTACAGCACCGTAGTTCCTTTCCATCCAAACCGTTGGCACGTCACTCCAAGTGGTTATCCTTTCCCACCTTGATTATCAGCCTCCTTGCTGACCTCCCAGCCTCCTCTCTCTCCCCACTGCAGCCCGTACTTCGTTCTGCTGCAAGGATCATTTTTCTACAGAAACGTTCAGGACATGTTTCCCCACTCTTCAAAAAACTCCAGTGGTTGTCCATCCACCTCTGCATCAAACAGAAACTCCTCACCATTGACTTGAAAGGGCTCATTCGCCTTGCCCCTTCCTACCTCACCTCACTACTCTCCGACTACAACCCAGCCCACCCCCGTCGCTTCTCCAATGCCAACCTTCTCAGTGAACGTTGATCTTGTCTATCTTGCTGCCGACTCCTTGCCCACATCCTGCCCCTGGCCTAGAATGCCCTCCCTCCTCAGATCTGACAGATAATTACTCTTCTTCCTTTTAAAGTCTGCTTGAAGGCACATCTCCTCCAAGAGGCCTTCCCTGACTAAGCCCTCCTTTTCCTCTTCTCCCACTCCCTTCTGCGACACCCTGACTCGTTTTCTTTATTCATCCCCTCTCCCAGCCCCACAGCCCCTATGTCATATCCATAACTTCTATTAATGTCTGTCTTCCCCTCTTGACTGTAAACTCACTGTGGGCAGGGAATGTCTCTGTTACAGTGTAATATTGTACTCTCTCAAGTGCTTAGTACAGTGCTCTGCATGCAGTAAGCTCTCAATAAGTACAACGGACTGACTGACTGACCGGTAACCGTAGCAACGGTGTTTCTTGGGAAGATCCTGGGTGGTGGATCCAAGCTGTCATCTTGGAAAGCGTCAAAGGGGAAGAGTGGGCTGGCCAGCTCCAGACCCGGAGTGACCAGTCTTCCAGTTTTATACTGGATTATATGGTTTACAACTGGCCTGTTCCCCCATCTCTTATGGCTTTGGCCATGGGCACATTTTCATCTGGCGATTTTACTCCCCAGCTTCCTGCAGCCTCGGCTCCTACCGCCGAGTCCCGCGGCTTGGAAGCGGCACCCGTGTTCACAGGAATCCGGGAGAGACTGGGTCCTCATCCCAGCTCTGCCACTTGTCTCCTGTGTGACCTCGGGCAAGTCGCTTATCTCCTCTGGACCTCCGTTAATCTCTCAAATGGGGATTGAGACTGTGAGCCCCGTGTGGGATGTGAACCGTGTCCAACCCGACTACCCGGTACCTACCCCAGCACTCAGTACAGTGCCTGGCCCATAGTAAGCACTTAACAAACGCCATTGGAAAAAAAAAAAAGGTCCAGGTGCAGGTGACTCAGAGCAGACTTCTGCAAAATAGTTGTGGGACATCCTGGCGTGAGGTTGAGGGTGCGAAGTCACGCATGTGACATCACGCGTGTCCGTCCCGGAGCCCCGAGGGCTGTCAGTGGCTCCCGTGCTGTTTCCTGTCCCGTCAGAGAGGTATGGAGCCGAAACCATATAGCTCACGTCTCCTCTGCTCGTGGCAGCTGGGCAAGGAGCATCGAGAGCTGTCAGTGACCTCTGTGCCTTTTCCTGACCCCGCGGGTAGGTATGGAGCCCGTACCACATAGTCCACGTCTCCTCCGCTCAAGGAAGCCGGGTGGCCCAGCCTGGGACGGAAGACTCGGCGGCGACTAGGTTAGCATTTCAAACAGCCGGCCAGGGGCTATCAATCCTGAAGACTCACGATTCCTCATAGTTCAGCCCTTCTCCAATATGGCTGTGGGCAGGCGTCAGGGATCGGGGGCAAGGGGTAGGGGGCTGGGCAAGTCCTAGATGACATTTTGAAGCCACTGTGACTCCCGTGCCCACGCTCTACCCACTAGGCTATGCTGTTTCTCCCTCTACTTAGGCTGTGAGTCCCATGTACTATAATTAATAATGATAATATTTACCACGTTCCAGGCACTATACTAAGCTCTGGGGAAGATACAAGCAAATCAGGTTGGACACAGTCCCTGTTCCACATGGGGCTCACGGTCTTAATCCCCATTTAACAGATGAGGTAATTGAGGCCCAGGGAAGGGAAATGACTTGCCCAAGGTAACACAGCAGGCAGGCAGTGGAGCCGGGATTAGATCCCGGGTCCTCTTTTGTTGATCGGCTATGATTCAGTCTCAGAGGGGCTTCTGGCCCTTGGGGCCTGGGCCGATGTGGCTCCTTGCCCCTCAGAGAGGAAGTGCTCGGTGCCGGCCCCAGAGAAAAAGCCTGCCTGAGGTCCACACTGTCCCCCAAAGTCCCAGTCACCTCCACCGACTCTCAGATCACGAGACCTACTCAGAAGGAAGGGAACCGTGTCTAATTCCCACCCGGGTATACTCTCCCAGCTCTGAGTACAGTGCTCTGCACACAGTTAGTGTTTAATAAATGCTCTTTAATAATCAGCTTCTGGCAGCCACCCTCACCCCACAGGAATCTGAGGTGGTCCAGGGTAGTGTGGATCTGTCCTGTGGGGCTGGGGGCCAGGGACTATCTGGGGAAGAAGGGGTAGGGCTCCCCCGGGGTCGCTGGGTTAGTGCAGCTTGGGTTTCAGGGGTCCTCAGGATAACGTGGAGATCCGCATCACTAACGTCCCCAGGAGAAGGAGAGTTCGGGGCTCCTGCAAGAAGTAGTGTGGCCTAGTAGATAGACCACTGGGTTGGGAGTCAGAAGAACCTGGGTTCTAATCTTGGTTCCACCACTTGTCTGCTGTGTGACCTTGTACAAGTCACTTCACTTCTCTGGGCCTCAGTTACCTCATCTGTAAGATGCAGCATAAAACTGTGAGCCCCAGTTAGGACAGGGACTGTGTCCAACCTGATCACCTTGCATCTACCCCAGAGCTTCGTACAGTGCCTGGCACATAGTAAGTGCTTAACAGATTCCATTTAAAAAAAAAAAAGAGAGAACAGGTATTGAGTCCCCATTTTGCAGATGAGGAGACCGAGGCCCAGGGCCATGCAGCAGAGATGTGGGAGAGCTAGAACTAGAACCGAGGTCCTCTGACTCTAAGGCCCGTGCTCTTTCCACTAGACCAAACCGCTTCTCCTAGTCATCAGTCAGTAGATGGGATTCCTGCCCTCAAGAAGTTCACAGTCGGGCAGCATTTCACTGGCTGTGGTCTAAGAGGGACTTACAAATGGGGTCTCTGACAGGATGGGGACATCTTGGCTCGGCCTGGGCCATCAGTGTGCTGAATTGTGTGTGCGAGGTGGACGTGGCCCAGTGACAGAGGACCAAACTGGGAGTCAAGAGAGCCGCCTCTAAGCCCAGCTCTGCCACTGGCCACTGGGCAGACAGAATCTCCTCACCACTGGCTTTAAAGCAGTCACCTTGCGACTCTCCTACTATCACCCGCCCGCGCGCTTTGCTCTTTTAATGCTGATCTTCTCACTGTACCTTGTTCTCGTCTATCTCGCCGCCGACCTCTCACCCACGTCCCGCCTCTGGCCCGGAACACCCTCCCTCCTCATATCCTATAGACGGTGACTCCCCCCGACTTCAAAGCCTTACTGAAGGTACATCTCCAAGAGGCCTTCCCCTACCAAGCCCTTTTTTCCTCTTCTCCCACTCCCTTCTGCGTCTCCCTGACTTGCTCCCTTTATTCATCCCCTCTTCCAACCCCGCAGCACGTATATACTTATCTGTAATTTATGTATTCATATTAATATCTGTCTCCCCATCCAGATCGTAAGCTCGCTGTGAGCAGGGAATGTGTCTGTTGATTGTTGTATCGTAGTCTCCCAAGCGCTTAGTACAGTGCTCTGCACACAGTAAGCGCTCAATAAATAGGACTGACCGACCTCTGATGTGCTTTCGGACAAGTCACTTAACTTCTCTGATTAGAATGTAGTATATCCCTTGTAGACCGTAACCTCACTGTGGGCAAGGATCATGTCTACCACCTCTGTGGTACGGTACTTTCCTAAGTGCTCAGTATAGTGCTCCGCACACAGAAAACTTTCAATAAATGCCATTGTTTGATCTAAATGCTTAGTACAGTGCTTGGTACATATCTTGATGATCATCATTCTCTCTCCGGGGTTTGTTTTCTCATCTGTAAAATGGGGATGAGGCAGAGTGGGAGCCCCGGGAGGGGTAGGGACTGAGTCGAATCACATAACCTCATATCCACCCCAGCGCTTAGCACATAGGAAGTGCTTAATAAAAGCCAGAACGCTTTGGCAGTGGGATACTGCCAGGGAAATCAAGCGCTGACCTCTCGAAGGCTTTAGCTCGGCTCCCGCCTGGCCGCCCGGCCTCTGGCCTAGCCACCACCTCCCCGCCACCGGAAGACCTGCCTCAGGTTTATTTCCTGGGCTGTGACTTGGAGGGGGTCGGAGGAGCGTCGAAAGGGCTTCTTTCCTCCCCGCCAGTCTCTGACCAAGCCCAACCTCAGCTCGGATCAGCTTGCCTCCCGGTCACACAGTCTTTGATTTCACTGCTCTCGTCTGCTGTTGGCATGGCACCAGCCTGACCATTCTCCGCCATCCCCGCAGACTGCCGCCTTCTCTTTATAAGGTCTCCTCCGCCTCTTTCTCTTCTTCCTTCTTATCGTCTTCCTTTTCTTCCTCCTCCTCCTTTTCTTCCGATTCCTCCTGCTTTTCTTTTTATCACTTCCTCCCGATCATCCTTTCCCGCCTCCGTGTGCCCCATCCTCTCCCCCAAAGGCCCCGGCGCCCCCGGGCAGTTGTCTTGTCGAGTGACCCTCAATATCTGCCGGCCCCAGGCCATCTTGAGGGTGCTGGGTCAGGTCAGGGCCTCACTGGAGATACCGCAAGGGCTGATGACGGGCATCTGCAGCCCAGATCGAAGAAAAACAACTGATGACAGCGGGGAAGTGAAACCTTCCGCTCAGCACTTGGCTCCGTGCCCGGCCGAGGAAGGGGCGTGCAGGAGAGCCGGGGAGGGGGTTCGCAATAGGAAAAATGGGTCAGCGGCCTGGGAACTCCACAAAACTGTCAGGAAACCGGCAGATTGGGGCATTAAATATTTATGACTTAGTGGAGCCGGCCATGTCTCCCGAGCTGTAAGTCCTCATGATGAGTGTGTGGTGAGCGTCGCCCACCACGGCCCCGTGTCCGTCCGGCCTCTCAACGCCGTGACCACATCGTCATCGATCACGTGACCGGGATTGTGCCCGTGGCGAGAGCCGCAGTGGCCCCGGGGAGGGGCAAGGTTGACAGCCCTGGTTTTGCAGCCCGGATGGGGGCTGGTGGGGTCGGAGAGGGCGTCTCAGATCCAGGTCCACACATATCTAGCAGGTAGCTCGGCCCTGTGGAGGGTGACTCTGTTTACAGGGGGGAAGGAGATGCGGGAGAGGCAGCGACTTCTAGAGCTGACAGTTATTATTCTCAAAAATCCTGCCGAGAGCCCGGGAGTAATTCAATCATAATTGGTAATTATTCACTTGAAGTAACCTGCTAAGTGGCTGGAGGGCTGAAGCTGGAAAGCCGGGCCTCTCCCCTCGGCGATGGTTGGTCGCAGCTCTGACGAGATGATCGAGGCCCTCCTGACCCCAATCTGGGGAGTGGGTGCCCGCTCTGTCGGCCCCGGCCTTGGGGACTCTTGCCCCCTCGGTTTTTCCCCGTGGAGGTGGAGGGATGTCATGGAGAGTGCTGGGCTGGGGACTCTCCAGCCAGCTGTCGCTCTGCCCTGCCAGGCTGTGTGACCTTGGTAGAGTCCCTGGTCCTCTCTGAGCTCAGACCTCACCCTGACTTGGACTGAAAAGGCCCGGGGGATCGGCCGGTGCTTGCACAACCGGGAGCAGTGGGTCCGAAGGAAACGGAAACTTTCTTCCCACCCATTCATTCATTCATTCATTCAATAGTATTTATTGAGCGCTTACTATGTGCAGAGCACTGTACTAAGCGCTTGGAATGAACAAGTCGGCAACAGATAGAGACGGTCCCTGCCGTTTGACGGGCTTACGGTCTAATCGGGGGAGACGGACAGACGAGAACAATGGCAAAAAATAGAGTCGAGGGGAAGAACGTCTCGTAAAAACAATGGCAACTAAATAGAATCGAGGCGATGTACAATTCATTAAAATAAATAGGGTAAAGAAAATATATACGTTGAGCAGACGAGTACAGTGCTGAGGGGACGGGAAGGGTCTCTCGGCTCTCTCGGCCTTGGCTGGCTTATTCTCCAGGTGGGCTCTGGTTCTCTGCTTGCTCAAAAGCCAGGACTAGAACACAAAACTTTTTTTTTATGGTATTTCTTTAGCGCTTACTCTGTGCCAATCACTGCAATAAGCACTAGAGTAGATACAAGCTAGTTAGGCTGGACACAAGTTCATGTCCCACATGGGCCTCACAATCAATCCCCATTTTACAGATGAGGGAACCGAGGCACGGAAAAGTGAAGTGACTTGCCCAGGTCCCACAACAGAGAAGTGGCAGAGTAGGGATTAGAACCCAGGTCCTTCTGACTCCCAGGCCTGGGCACCCCCTGCTCGGTGCGAGGCCCTGTCAACTAGACCCTCGCACTGGCATCCGCTGCCTCCACTTAGTCTTCCCGACAGTCCCACGTTCCGCTAGTCCGCCCCCGTCCAAGGCGGATAGAGTTCCTGACCCCCCGGAGGGCTGCTGTTTCTATTTCTGGCACCCTGCTTCCCCCTGCCTCAGTTCCCTCCTCTGAGTCGCCGGGCTTGGAAGTGAATCCCATGTACACGGGGACTAGGAGAGGGATGGGGCGGAAGGGGTCAGGGGTCTCCCATCCCTCCCAGAGAAATGCTTTAGGTTGGGGGCATCAGGGATGGATTTTTATGAAATAGCCCACATGACGTCACTGTATACGCCAGGGCCGCCCATCTCCCACGTGGAGCTGGGGGAAGGGGGTGGGGCGACAGTGGTGGGTGATAGGGAAGGGCATGTTAGTCCTGCAGGCCACTGTGGAGCTCGACAGTGGCTACTGGGAACTACACCACCACCTCCAGCACCAGCAAAAATCGGGTTAGTCCCCAGTTACACCACAGTACTCAGGGAGCACGGGGTGGCTAACTGGACTTATGTATTCTGGAATCTGAGGATGGCTGGAATCTGGATGGAAATCCAACCTAAAGGCCCAGTCGCTCCCCGAATATACCACTGTTACTAAAAAGAGGATAAGCATGTTGCAGATTCAGACCATCACAATAATCACGCGGAGGAATTTGTGAGAAAGTACTAGCTTTCAAGCCCTGTGCCAAATTCTGGGATAATCCATCAATCAATCATATTTATTGAGGGCTTACTGTGTGCAGAGCACTGCAATAAGCACTTGGGAGAGTACTATAAGGCAATGGAGCCGAGTGGGTAGGTTCCCACAGAGCCACGATGGGCACCACTGGGGCAAATTTTGATGGGCTTAGAGGCATTTGCCCCTCCGTCCCTCCCCCTT
Organism: Ornithorhynchus anatinus; assembly: GCF_004115215.2. Taxonomy (NCBI): domain Eukaryota; kingdom Metazoa; phylum Chordata; class Mammalia; order Monotremata; family Ornithorhynchidae; genus Ornithorhynchus; species Ornithorhynchus anatinus. The sequence continues at coordinate 9,771,576 of NC_041732.1, read as the reverse complement.
GGGTCCCACCCCATCTAAGGACAGAAGGACTCGATGAAAGAGGGAGAGTGGTTTCTCAGTTCAATGTCAAAACCAAACAAACAAAACATCCCCGAAAAACCACCCAGTAAGCTGCAGGGAACTGGATTTCTTTACCTCACCCAAGAGCTATTTGGAACCCAGCATCCCACTTCTACTAAGCCGATCTGGTGGTTTACTTTATTTATTTTTCTAGTAACTGGATCATGAGTCAGTTGGCTTAGCGGTAGAACTCAGCCCACCGCTATCAAGGAAATGGCCGATGGTCTCCACGCCAATAATCGGCTCATGGCTTCGGCAACGCTCTTGTTTTCTAGACTTGGCCGGGGCCAGCCGGGAGTCATGGCTTTTCCCAGTAGCTAATGCCCACCCCTGTTCAGGAGCCTCAAACAATTGCCTCACATTCACCATCCCTTGCCAATGCATATCTTGGGTAATTACCCAACGTAAATAGGAGGGATACAAAGGACTTGTTGATTTTGGATCTGGCTCTGGTTGGGAAAGGCGAGAAGGGGCTCCTTGCAGAGTGTGGGAAGTTCAACCCACTCCTTCTTGGTGAGGACGTGACAAGCTGGAGCAACTGTTGAAACCGAGCTGTAACAAAACAAGGAACTTGTGTTCCTCTAAAAGGAAGGCTAATTCCTCCCCCAGCCAACAAGTGCCTAACCGATCAGGATGCCACCCCCCGGCCCCTCCCTCCCTGCCAGAGAACTGAAAAATCCCCATTGTCTCCGGCACCTCCTTGCGAGACCCAAACCATGGAGCTGGATGTCTGGTCCGGGAGGGGGTAGCTGCCCTTTGCGGCTTTGGGCAGGGAACGTGTCTACCGACTCCGTTATGCCGTGCTCTCCCAAGCGCTCAGTGCAGTGCTCTGCACGTGGTAAGTGCTCAATAAATACCGCCGATTGATTGATTGACTGGGAAGAAACATGCTCGGCCTGGCCTGACCCCTGACCTCCAGAAGGTCAAAGTCACCTGCTAGGTTCCCCAACCTCCGAGAGTGTCGAAGGAAGGGGAGGAAAACAGCAAAAGATATTAAAAAAAAAAATCCTCTCGCTCCCATTGAAGTTTCTTGAACAACTGGCACTCAGCCACGAATGTACTTAGGCGGAAAATCACCAGAAAAATGATATAATCTGACAGATTTTTCACAGGCTTAAATATTCATGAATTAAAAGAATTGGCAGAATTTTCTACATTATTAGCTTTCATCATGGCTACAGGAGCAGTTGGCCCACTGGCTGCTCTTCAAGAACTATTAATCTCGTCTGTCATCGGAGCAGCCATTTTCAAACGAACTATTCTGCTGAACGATCTGGTGCAGGGGGAAAGAATGGAAGATGTTGATGTGATTAAGGTTTAAAGGTGCGCCGTTCCAATTCTCCACCCGCGACTGGAACGGCAACCGTGTCGGAGGGACCGAGAGCGGGGCGACCCTTCGTCTCAGGAGGAGCAGGTGGAAGAGGTAGGGGCGTGGAGGCTACACAGGTGGTGTGGGAATATATTGTCCCTGCAAGGAAAGGTCATCGCATCCTTTCTTGGTATGCAGCAGGGGAAGCAGCATGGCCTGGTGGACAGAGCGTGGGCCTGGGAGTCAGAGGACCTGGATTCTAATCCCAGATACCTCGCTATGTGACACTGGGCAAGGCGTTTCTCTTCTCTGAGCCTCATTTCCCTCATCTCTAAAATGGGCGTTAAGACAGTGAGCCCCATGTGGGTCAGAGACTGTGACCCACCTGATGAGCTTTTAACTACCCCGGCGCTCGTACAGTGCCGAGTAAGTGCTTAATAAATACTACGTAATAAATGAATAAAAGATAGGATTAAAGTGTACCGTGGGCTGCTAAATGTGGAGGGAAGGCCTAGCAGAAAATTCGTTTTTGGAGGCAGCTGGCCTGAAAAGGAGAGAGTCGGAGTGGCTCAGGACACCGAGAGCTGGGTTTTCATCGTGGCTGAGCTCATGATCCCTATCGGGCTTCTGAGCAAATCTTCATTTCTCCATCTCGTTAAGAAGCAGCTTGGCCTGGTGGAGATAATAATAATAATAATAGTAATGGTATTTGTTAAGCACTTACTATGTGTTCTAAGTCCTGGGGTAGATACAGGCTAATCAGGTTGGACACAGTCCTGTCCCCCATGGGGCTCACAGTCTTAATCCCCATTTTTCAGATGAGGTAACTGAGGCCAGAGAAGTTAAATGACTCTCTCAAAGTCACACAGCAGACAAGCGGCGGAGCGCGGGCCTGAATGCCAAGGACCTGGTTTGTAATTCCAGCTCCGCCACTTGCCTGCTGGGTGATGGTGGGCAAGTCACTTTCACTTCTTTGCAGCTCTGTTCCCTAAAATAAGGATTGAATGCCTACCCCTCTCTAACTGTGATCCCAGGTGGGACAGGGCCTGAATCTGATCTGGTTGTCAAGGGGCTTGACATTTGGCAAGTGCTTAACAAACACCACAATTATTATTATGGTTACAATTATCCTGGTTCTTATTAGTATCATCTGAGTGCTTTCATTCATTCATTCATTCAATAGTATTTATTGAGCGCTTACTATGTGCAGAGCACTGTACTAGCGCTTGGGATGAACAAGTCGGCAACAGATAGAGACAGTCCCTGCCGTTTGACGGGCTTACGGTCTGATCGGGGGAGACGGACAGACGAGAACAATGGCGATAAATAGAGTCGAGGGGAAGAACATCTCGTAAAAACAATGGCAACCAAATAGAATCGAGGCGATGTACAATTCATTAACAAAATAAATAGGTTAATGAAAATATATACAGTTGAGCGGACGGGTACAGTGCTGTGGGGATGGGAAGGGAGAGGTGGAGGAGCAGAGGGAAAAGGGGAAAAAGAGGGTTTAGCTGCGGAGAGGTAAAGGGGGGGTGGCAGAGGGAGTAGAGGGAGAAGAGGAGCTCAGTCTGGGAAGGCCTCTTGGAGGAGGTGAGTTTTAAGTAGGGTTTTGAAAAGGGAAAGAGACTCAGTTTGGCGGAGGTGAGGAGGGAGGGCGTTCCGGGACCGCGGGAGGACGTGGCCCGGGGGTCGACGGGATAGGCGAGACCGAGGGACGGTGAGGAGGTGGGCGGCGGAGGAGCGGAGCGTGCGGGGTGGGCGGTAGAAAGAGAGAAGGGAGGAGAGGTAGGAAGGGGCAAGGTGACGGAGAGCCTCGAAGCCTAGAGTGAGGAGTTTTTGTTTGGAGCGGAGGTCGATAGGCAACCACTGGAGTTGTTTAAGAAGGGGAGTGACAGGCCCAGATGGTTTCTGCGGGAAGATGAGCCGGGCAGCGGAGTGAAGAATAGACCGGAGCGGGGCGAGAGAGGAGGAAGGGAGGTCAGAGAGAAGGCCGACACAGTAGTCTAGCCGGGATATAACGAGAGCCCGTAACGGTAAGGTAGCCGTCTGGGTGGAGAGGAAAGGGCGGATCTTGGCGATATCGTAGAGGTGAAACCGGCAGGTCTCGGTAACGGATAGGACGCGTGGGGTGAACGAGAGAGACGAGTCGAGGACGACACCGAGATCGCGGGCCCGAGAGACGGGAAGGACGGTCGTGCCATCGACGGTGATAGAGAAGTCTGGGAGAGGACCGGGTTCGGGAGGGAAGATGAGGAGCTCAGTCTCGCTCGTGTCGAGTTTTAGGTGGCGGGCCGACATCCAGGTGGAGACGTCCCGGAGGCGGGAGGAGATGCGAGCCCGAAGGGAGGGGGAGAGGACAGGGGCGGAGATGTAGATCTGCGTGTCATCCGCGTAGAGATGGTCGTCGAAGCCGTGAGAGCGGATGAGTTCACCGAGGGAGTGAGCGTAAATGGAGAACAGAAGAGGGCCGAGAACTGACCCTTGAGGAACTCCGACAGTTAAAGGATGGGAGGGGGAGGAGGCTCCGGCGAAGGAGACCGAGAATGACCGGCCAGAGAGGTGAGAGGAGAACCGGGAGAGGACGGAGTCCGTGAAGCCCAGGTGAGATAAGGTATGGAGGAGGAGGAGGGGATGGTCGACGGTGTCACAGGCAGCAGAGAGGTCAAGGAGGATCAGAATGGAGTAGGAGCCATCGGATTTGGCAAGAAGGAGGTCACGGGTGACCTTAGAGAGAGCAGTCTCGGTAGAGCGGAGGGGACGGAAGCCAGATCGGAGGGGGTCTAGGAGAGAATGGGAGTTAAGGAATTCTAAGCATCGATCGTAGACGACTCGTTCTAGGATTTTGGAAAGGAAGGGTAGTAGGGAGATAGGGCGATAACTGGAGGGGGAAGTGGGGTCGAGAGCGGGTTTTTTTAGGATGGGGGAGACGTGGGCATGTTTGAAGGCAGAGGGGAAGGAGCCATTGGAGATGGCTGCAGTGAGGAGTGCTGCTGTGAGGACAGTGGCATCAAGGGATTGCAAAGCATCCTCAACGCAGGCTGGCCTGATGGTAAGAGCACGAGACTGCTGGTCAGCAGAGCCGCCTTGAACACTCTCTGCCTCTCTGGGCCTCAGTTTTCCCATCTGTAAAATGGGGGTTATCTCCCTACCCTCTCCCTACCTCACTTTGCTGTTCACCTACTACAACTCAACCTGCACACTCGGCTCCTCTAATGCCAACCTACTCGCTGTACCTCAGTCTCATCTATCTCGCCACTGACCTCTTGCCCACGTACAACCTCTGGCTTGAAATGCCTTCTTTCCTCAAATCCTACAGACCATCACTTAATCCACCTTCGAAACCTTTTGAAGGCATATCTTCTTCAAGAGGCCTTCCCTGATTAAAACCCCATTTCCTCTTTCTCTACTCCCTTCTGCGTCACCCTAACTTGCTCCCTTTATTCACCACCCCCCACCCTCAGCCCCACAGCCCTTATCCATAATTTATTTATTTATTTGTCTCCCCCTCTAGACTTAAGTTCGTTGTGGTCAGGGAATGTGTCTGTTTTATTGTTTGTCTAATGTATTAAGTGCTTACTAAGTGGCAAGCGCTCTTCTAAATGCTGGGGTAGATACGCGTTAATAAGGTAGGACACAGTCCCGGTCCACGTAGGGCTCGCAGTCAAATAGGAAGGAATACAAGTAGTGAATCCCCATTTTGCAGTTGAGGAAACTGAGGTAGTACAGGGAAGTTAAGTGACTTACCCAAAGTCACACAGCAGGCAAGCGGTAGAACAGGAATTAGAACCCAGGTCCTCTAGTTCCCAGGCCTGTGCTTTGGCACTAGGCCCTTCTGCTTCCCAAGCACTTGTACTCTCCCAAGCGCTTAGTTCAGTGCCCGGCACCCAGTAAGGACTAAGGACACAGACATTAATATAAATAAATAAATTACAGACGTGTACATGATGGAGATGAAGAAAGGGAGCAGGTCAGGGTAACATAGAAGGGCAGAAGGGAGTAGAAAAGAAGGAAACGAGGATTTAGTCAGGGAAGGCCATGTGCCCTCAATAAGGCTTTGAAGGCAAGGAGAGTAATTGTCCGTCAGATGTCCGTCCGTCCCCCTTTCCCTCTGCTCCTCCCCCTCTCCCTTCCCCTCCCCTCGGCACTGTGCTCGTCTGCTCATTTGTATATATTTTTATTACCCTATTTATTTTGTTAATGAGATGTACATCCCCTTGATTCTATTTATTGCTATTGTTTTTGTCTGTCTCCCCCGATTAGACTGTAAGCCCGTCAGTGGGTAGGGATCGTCTCTATCCGTTGCCGAATTGTCCATTCCAAGCGCTTAGTCCAGTGCTCTGCACATAGTAAGCGCTCAATAAACACTATTGAATGAATGAATGAATGAATGTGAAGAGGGAGGGTGTTCCAGGCCAGAGGAAGGATGTGTTGAGAGGTCGGCAGTGAGATTGATGAGGTCGAGGTACACACTGAGTCAGTTGGCATTAGGAGAACATAATTTTGACGCTGGATCATAGCAGAGAAGCAGTGTTGCTTAATGGATAGAGTTCGGGCCTAGAAGTGAGAAGGACCGGGATTCTAATTCCAGCTCTGCCCCTTGTGTGCTGTGTGACCCTGGTCAGCTTGCTTCACTTCTCTGTGCCTCAGATACCTCTTCTGTAAAATGGGGATTGAGACTGGGAGCCGTGTGGGACAGGGGCTGCATCCAACCCGAGACCGTAAGCTCATTGTGAGCAGGTAATGTGTCCGTTTATTGTTATATGGCACTCTCCCAAACGCTTAGTACAGTACTCTGCGCCCAGTAAGTGCTCAATAAATGTGATTGAATGAATGATTATCTTGTCTCTACCCCAGCGCTTAGTATAGTGCCTGGCACATAATAAGGGCTTAAAAAATGTCACAATTACTATTAGAAGGAGAGTAGTGAGGTGAGGTAGGAGGGGATAACGTGATTGAGTGCTTTAAAGCTGATGGGAAGGAGTTTCTGTTTGATAGGAAGCTCTGAAGCCGGGGGCCAGGATGAGAAGGCTGTCATTAACCCCCCACCCCATATCCCCCGGCTGACCAGATGCCACCCCACCCGCCTATTAGACGTTGGAACCTTCGGCTGCGTCTACGGCTGGAGGCCGATTCGAGCTCCATCAGCCGCTGTCGCGTAGCGGGTATCCCTGTCAGGCTTCTCGTAGACAAGCAAACCCCTTCGGTGTTATTGGCAGGCTAATTAATGATAAACCCAGCTGGCTAGGTTTGGGGTTAGGGGGAAGGGAGGAACAGCTGGAGAAAGCAGGCGGAAATCCAGATCCTGCCGAGATTCCAGACTCGATCGCTTTCCCGCCGGAGGAGCCGGCCCGGTTCCTAAGGGAAGACGCCGCTCTGGTACTTGAGGTTCATCCATTCGTTCGGTCGTATTTATTGAGCGCTTACTGTGTCCAGAGCACTGTAATAAGTGATTGGAGAGTATTATATAACATTTAAAAGATATATTCCCTGCCCACAACGAGCTTACAGTCTAGAGGGTCTTCCTTCACTTGTTAGATCGGTGGCTGGGTCGCACATCGTCTGGCCTGATCGTCTGGAATGGGTCTGGGGAAGGGGGACAAGCCACTCGGTGGGTTTTTTTAATCTCATTTCCTTCAGGAATGCTCTCCCCAGTGTGCTCCCCCCCCCCCCCCGGCGCCATTTCCCTCTGCTCTTCCTCCCCTCCCCCCTCCCACCCTCTGCTCTACACTGCTCTTCCCCTCCCCTCAACACTGTGCTCATTTGTATATTTTGTTTATTACCCTATTTATTTTGTTAATGAGGTGTATATCTCCTTGATTCTATTTATCTTGATGATGTTGCCTTGTTTTGTTCCGTTTTGCTTTGCTGTCTCCCCGTTTAGACAGTGAGCCCGTTATTGGGCAGGGATTGTTTCTGTCTGTTGCCAAATTGTACATTTCAAACGCTTAGTACAGTGCTCTGCACATAGTAAGCGCTCAGTAAATACTATTGAATGAATGAATGAATAGCACAGTGTTCCGCAAACAGGAAGTGTTCAATAAATACCATCGATGACGAGGAATGGGTTTCTCATTCCCCCTGGGAGAACCTCAGGGAGAAGGCGGCTGTGTAATTGACGCTTTCTTCTGTAATTGTATTTGCGGTAATAATAATAATGTTGGTATTTGTTAAGCGCTTACTATGTGCCAAGCACTGTTCTAAGCGCTAGGGTAGACACAGGGGAATCAGGATGTCCCACGTGGGGCTCACACTCTTCATCCCCATTTTACAGATGAGGTAACTGAGGCACAGAGAAGTTAAGTGACTTGCCCACAGTCACACAGCTGACAAGTGGCAGAGCTGGGATTCGAACTCATGACCTCTGACTCCAAAGCCCGGGCTTTTTCCACTGAGCCACGCTGCTCCTCGTGGGAGCGGTATTTGTTAAGCTCCCACTGTGTGCCAGGCACTGTTCTAAGCAAAGTGGGTATAAGCAAATAGGGTTGGACACAGTCCCTATCCCACGTGGGGCTCATGATCTTCATCCCCATTTTACAGATGAGGTAACTGAGGCACAGAGAACACAGAGAAGTGAAGTGACTTGCCGAGGGTGACGCAGCAGATGTGGTGGAGCTGGAATTAGAACCCAGAGCCTCCTGACTCCCAGGCCCGTGCTCTATCCACTAGGCCACGTTGCTTAGAACGGTGCTTGGCACATAGTAAGTGCTTAACAAATACCATCATCATTATTATTATTATCTACTGGGTCACGCTCGAAATCCAGTTTGGTAAGAGGATACTTACCAAGCCATCCTACCCCATTCCAATGTAAGCTTCTCGTGGGCAGGGATAATAACTGCGGTATTTGTTAAGCGCTGTTTTTATGCCAAGCACTGGGCTACATCTCGGGGTAGAGACCAGTTAATCGGATTGGTATTTCTGTTCTGTTTCCCGGTGCTTAGGACCGGACACTGGACCGAGCAGGCTCGAGAAGAGCTGGGATAATTTCATGGATGTCTGAAATGGGTACTGGAAGAGCAATCAGGGAAGCAGAGAGAGAGGGGTCAGATGATTTTTTTGTGTGTGATACTACATTAAAGCACTCAACTAGGTGCCAGGCACTGTGCTACACACTGGGTTAGTTACAAGCTAATCGGATTGGACACAGTCCATCCCACGTGGGGTTCACACTCTTACTCCACATTTTACAGATGAGGGAACTGAGGCACAGAGAGCAAAGTGACTTGGCCAAGGTCTCATGGCATTCAAGTGGCAGAACGGAGATTAGAACTCAGGTCCTCTGACTCCCAGGCCTGTGCTCTTTTCACTAGGCCATGCAGTTTCTGATGAGATGATTTATCTCTAAACATAGGTTGGAAGTCAGGGAGAGCGCCAGCATTGCGACACCTGTGGGTAGTTTATTGACACATGGTATAAGATCTTATGTCTCAAGGTTGATGGGGCACTTGCGTCCTTATCTTTAATCTGTTTTCTCCCCGCTACCTGTAATTAATTTTAATGTCTGTCTCCCCAGCTTGGTTAAAAGCTTCCAACTTCTTGAAGGCAAGAATCGTGTTCACTCACTTTATTGGACTCTCCCAAGTTCTTAGTACAGTGCCCTGGCACACGGTAGACCCTGGGGGTAGAATGTAATAATAATAATAATTATGTTGGTATTTGTTAAGCGCTTGCTATGTGCAGAGCACTGTTCTAAGCGCTGGGGTAGACCCAGGGGAATCAGGTTGTCCCACGTGGGGCTCACAGTCTTAATCCCCATTTTACAGATGAGGTAACTGAGGCACAGAGAAGTTAAGAGACTTGCCCACAGTCACACAGCTGACAGGTGGCAGAGCTGGGATTCGAACTCATGACCTATGATTCCAAAGCCCCTGCTCTTTCCACTGAGCCACGCTGCTTCTCAATGTGATTAATGACACGGCCGCCATTTCCCATAACTCCACAGATTTCCGAGATCCTAAAGCATTTCTTTGTAGGGTGGGAGGACCCCTATTCCCAGTCCCCCTGGAGTCATCATATTCCCCTCCCAGGCCAGTGTGAACTATTGTTCCATGTCTGAGCGGCAGAGATCAACGGCACAAGTCGTGGCAGAAGGAGGCTCGGGGCTGGAAATAGAAAGAAACCATCCAGTTGGGTATCGGGACCGGACAGGGAACTGCACAGCTGAAAGTCAGACTGACCAGTATAAGACCCCAAAACTGGCCATCCCGCTCAGAGGAGAAGTGTCTAGGACAGGCTGGGTGATGGATAAATGTCTGTTGATGTCTACTTTAGTTGCTCTTCTGACTTTTCTGGCTGGAGCCTTCCCCTCTCTCCCTTTACTGACAAACAGCTTTCCCTAATGGAAAGAGCACAGGCCTTGGAATCAGAGGACCTGGGTTTTAATCCCGCCTGTGCCACTTGCCTGCTCTGTGACCTTGGAGAAGTCATTTCACTTTTCTGGGCCTCATTTCCCTCATCTGTAAAAGGGGGATTCAATCCCCGTTCTCCCTCCTATTTACAGTGTGAGGCCCAATTGGCATCTTATGATCTATCTACCCCGGCGCTTGGTACAGTACTTTGCACATGGTAAATGCTTCACAGATGTAACTGTTATTATTATTATTATTATTATTATTTTTTCATTATTATTTCACCAAGAAGAATCTAAAATGCCACAGGGAGACAGACCCACCCTCTCAGCCTCAGCAACGTCAGGTGGGATTTCAGGAGAGGGAAGGAGGGAAGGTTGACCAGATGAATTGTCGAACTTCAGGCTCTGATACCTTAGAGATCTGGAAGTTTTGTGGGGAAGAAGGAGCTCCCATCCAGCCCACAGCTTCTGCCCTCCATACTGTAAGCTCGTTGTGGGCAGGGAATGTGTCCGTTATATTGTTATAGTATATTCTCTCAAGCACTTAATACAGTGCTTTGCACCCAGTAAGCCCGCGATAAATCCTATCGACTGACTGACTCTTTGGGGAAAGAGAAAAACAATCTCACTTCCAGATTCCGGGCTTCCCATTCATTAGCAGGGCTCGAGACAATTAAATTAAACGATGCCTGTGGCAGACAGACCTCCGGTCATGGACAGGAGCGACCGGGGCTCATTGAACTTGGCAGTCCCGAGAGCACTAAGCAGGAGGGGTGGTTTTAATTGGTGGTGGACCTGAGAACTCCAAAGCTATTTTTTGGAGACCTCAGGAAGGTTTTGGGACAGATTGGTGCCGGAAATGTGTGGGAAGGAAGAAAGGGGTTCTCTCTCTAGTGGCGAGAACCTCATTTTAAAGAATAATCCAATTCCCGGATCTGTAATCTTCTGCCAGACTCCAAAGGGCGGTTCCATTCTCCAGGCAGAAAGACCCCCATTTTTTCTTATGGTATCTATTAAGCGTTTACTATTTGCTAGACACTATACTAAGCTCTAGGGTAGAGACAAGGTAATCAGCTGGGACACAGTCCATGTCCCACATGGGGCTCATAGTTTTATTCCCCATTTTACAGATGAGGGAACTGAGGCACAGAGACGTTGAGTGAATTGGTCAAGGTCACGTGGCAGAAAAGTGGCACAGCTGGTTCAGTGATAACAATAATAATAATAATATTTGAGAAGCATTTACCATGTGTCAGGCATTGTTCTAGGAGCTTGGTAGTTGCTTCTTGGTCCAGATTATCTGTCTTTTGCTGCTGTCTCCTAATCATCGTCTGTTGGGCTGAATCATTAGGGGTTAAGCTTCTCTGCATCTTCAAATGGTTTTTTTCTTGTACTCATGCTGATAGAACTAGTTCACCTCAGCTCTCCACAGAGTCACGAGGGGAATATCCTGCTGAGGTCCATTATCCTCACAGAGCAAGTGAGTTTTCAGTTGGTCTGCCCCACAGTAAGTACGGATTTGGCACCTTGAGAAGCAGCGTGGCAAGTTAATAGAGCACAGTCCCAGGAGTCAAAAGATTGTGGGGGCTACTCCTGGCTCTGCCACTTGTCTGCTGGGTGACCCTGGACAAGTCACTTCACTTCTCTGTGCCTCAGTTACATCATCCGTAAAGTGGGGATTGAGACTGTATGTGGGACAGCGACTGTGTCCAACCTGATTTGCTTGGTATTTCCCCCAGTGCTTTAGTACAGTGCATGGCACAGGGTAAGCGCTTAACAAATACCACAGTTCTTCTTCTTCTTATTACCTTTTCTTCTGGAAAGAACGGAGGGCTGGAAGTCAGGAGTCCTGGGTCTAATCCCAGCTCTGTCACTTGCTCACTGTGGGGCCTCAGGCAGGTCACAACCTCTGAGCTTTAGTTTCTTCATCTGTTAAATGGGGATGAAATACCACCCTTTCTCTGATTCAAGCCCCATGTAGGACAGGGACTGTTGAATCCGATTATCTTAATAATAATAATGTTGGTATTTGTTAAGCGCTTACTATGTGCCGAGCACTGTTCTAAGCGCTGGGGTAGACATAGGGGAATCAGGTTGTCCCGCGTGGGGCTCACAGTCTTAATCCCCATTTTACAGATGAGGGAACTGAGGCACAGAGAAGTTAAGTGACTTGCCCATAGTCACACAGCCGACAAGTGGCAGAGCCGGGATTCGAACTCATGAGCCCTGACTCCAAAGCCCGTGCTCTTTCCACTGAGCCACGCTGCTTCCTAGTACAGTGCTTACGTTAGTAGTGGATTTGTTGAACTCTTATTATGGGTCACTGTACTAAGCACTGGATAGATACAAGATAATCAGGTCAGACAGAGTCCCGGTCCCACAAGGAGTTCACAGTCTAAGGGGATGGAGGACAGTTATTGAATCCCCATTTTACAGATGAGGAAAACGAGGCCTGGAGGAATTGTGACTTGCCCTGTGTCCCTCAGCAGCAAGTGACAGAGGTGGGATTGGAACCAAGATAGTAGTAATAGTAGAAATAATATTTATTGAGTGCTTAATGTGTGTAGAGCACTGTACTAAGCACTGGGAGGGATTACATGGGTAGGAATTAGACAAAGTCCCTGTCCCTAGGGGGTGTCTTCTGAGTCTCAGGCCCATGCTCTTTCCACTAGGCCACCCTACTTGCCTAAGTGCTTGGCACGTAGCAAGCGCTTAGCAAATAATACTGTTATTATTATCGTGACTATTTTTTACTATTGACCATTTTATTATCAGTTATTATTTTTGATTTTATTCTTATTGTATCATTATTACTGCCACCTGGTTCCACCTTTCCGAGTGGTAACGTTGTTCACAAGGCCTGATTAGGAAGCGTTGGGACGGAGGAGGGGAGGGAGTTGATTTCTCTACAGCGACTGGATCCCGTGTAGAACCTGGGCTACTTCAGCAATTAGCACCTGGCCAATCTGGATTTTACCTCTTGTGATCGTTTGGAACCTGGATATATCAGGGCTTCAGTCCCATTTCCTATTAATCCATCCTCTAGGGAGACAACCTTCTGGAGAGTCTTAAAGCATCATGGGTGTTTGCAACCATTGTCCCTTATCCTGGAGATAACTCGGTTTTTGCCTCCCAATTATCCATCACCCTATCTAACCAGAGTGAAGTGGCAGCTTTTTATCTTCTTCCTTTTCATTAAAATCGCCTCTCTTAAGAGAACTCTGCCTCTGTCATCTTGAAGGGCTTCTATCTCCGTATGTCAATGGGTCTCTAACCACCTGAAGAGCTTCGGGAATCCCACTGGAACTCTCTGAGCCAGAGGGGATTTGGAGAGCCGTAGTGGCCCCGACCGGAGACATTTTCAAAGAGCATCCTGTGGGTTTAGGATATTTTGGAGGATGGGTGATTTACTGAATGGGGATCTGGACAGGAGCGTTGACCTCTTTGCCTGCGGCTTCCCTCCTGTGAGCAGAAAGTAGCCCCTGCTGAAACCCTCCCCTGGACCCTGCCCACTGGACTCAGCCTTGGAGAGTGGAATGAGAGGAGGATTCAGGGATCTGAGGAGATATGAGGTGGGTGGGAGAGATAGGGAGAATCTGAGTACACTGGATCCTCTACTCCTCACCTCTAATAGTCACCACTGTAACGCTAGTTAAACGCTTACCACGTCCCAAGCGCTGTTCTAAACACCGAGGTAGGTACAAAGTAATCAGAGCAGACATACTCCCTCTCCCACATGGGAATCACATCCTAAGGGGGAGAGAGAACAAGTATTTCATCCTCATTTGACAGAGAAGAGAACTGAAGCTCGAGAGGTTAAGTAACTTGCCCATGGTCATACAACGAGCCAGTGGACTTGCTGCGATTAGAATCGGGAAGCCAGAGGACCTGGATTCTGATCCTGACTCCTTCACTTGCCTGCTCTATGACCATGGGCAAGTCACTCAACCTCCATTTCCTCAGCTGCAAAATGGGGATTTAGTACCTGCTCTACCTGCTACTTGATTGTGAGCCCCATTTGGGACAGACACTGTTTCTGGCTTGATTAACTTGAATCTACCCCAGCACTATAACTGTGTTTGACACTCACTAAGCACTTACAAATATCATAAAAAAACAACAACCCAGGTCTTCTGACTCCCAGCCCTGTGCTCTATCCACTAGGCCACCCCGCAGGAATGTTGGCTGCCCGGGCGTGGGGTTGAGCAGGGTCACTCTCTTTATTTCAGGATCAGTCTTCCCACCCAGCTGGTCGGAGAGAAGCAGCAGGCCGATTGCCTTCCCTCTGGATTTTCTGATCTCTGGGCTCTTGGGGAGCTAGGGAAAGACCGTGTGGGTGTGGAGCTATAGCCTGGCTGTGCCGCCTCTGGGTTGGTGTTGAGAAACTCCTCCGCTCCCTTGAACCCTCCAGGGAGACCCCCCTGTGGTGAGGCGAGCTCCACATTCTGTTTAGAGCTTGGAACCCTTTGGATCCCAGATTTGATGGAGCAGAAATGCTGGCCTGTCGACTTTAAGGCACTTAGTCAGCTCCCTCTCCCCAGCCTACCTATCCTTGCTCTTCTCTGATCTCACTCTAGCCCACACACTTCGCTCCTTTCAAGCCAACCTACTTGCTGTGCCTCACTCTCTTGTCTCTGGCCGTTGACCTCTCTCTCGTGCCCCCGTCCTGCCTGAAACTCCCTCCTCCCTCCTATCTAGAAGACCACTGCCCTCCCCATCTTTAAAGTCCGTGGGAAATCACATCTCCTCCAGGAGGCATTCCCTGATACGCATCTCAACTTCCGCCTCCTCCGTCTCCCCCCAGGCCCCAGTGGCCACTTCAGCCCTTCTGAGATATCTAGGCCTTTGGGCTTGGGATCCAAGATTATCCTGAGATGTTCCCGGATCTTCCCTGCCAAGCCCTCAGGCCCGGCTAGGAGCAAGGCTGACCGGCCAAGGCTCCCAGCCCCCTCCCGCGCAGCAGAGTTGGATCAAGCAGGCTCAGTCGACTTTCCCGGCCCCAGGTGGCGCATGGGAAGGATGGCCTACTGCCATCCCCTTTACAACCGGGCCAGTTGTCATTCCCCTCACTAGTTCATCACGTCTCGTTTCCCCTCGAAGCAGCCATTCACAGCCTCAACTGAATGATAGCTCGTTAAGACCTGCTGAATGACTCTGAGGCGATGCGGGGAGCCAGAGAGGCGGAGGTTTGCCAACTGGAGCCAGTCTGTGGAGTTTCTTTCTTCTTCCAGATTTAAGAGGGAGGGCTTTATAACCCTCCCATTTCAGTCTTCTGAAGGCAATAGGCGAGGAAGGATGCCCGTCGCCCCCGCCCCTGGACACCTCAGCTGTTTGGAAAAAGACAGCGCTCCCTTGGCGTCTTTTCATTTAGGATGTCGGTCTTCATTTGGCTTTCGGAGAAATGTGAAGGGGAAAAACAAGGAAGGGAAAATGGCCCCAAAGAGCCTCTGAGAGAATGAGAACGGACTAGGAAAAAGGCCCCAGTGGTAATACTACTATTACTAATACCGCTGCTGATAATAATAATAATAATGATGATAATTGCGGCATTGATTAAACACTTACTCTGCGCCAAGCACTAAGTGCTGGGACGGATCCAAGATAATCAGTTCAGATTCAGTCCCTGACCTGCGTGGGGCTCCCAGGCTAGAGGAGAAGGAGAACGGATATTTAATCTCCATTTTCCCGAAGCAGAGAAAAGTTGTGACTTGCCCAAGAACACACAACGGTCATGTGACAGAGCCAGGATTAGAACCTAGGTCCTCTGACTCTCACGTCTGGGCTCTTTCCACTCTGTGTCTGTGGGCTTTTCTAAGTTCAAGATGATCAGGAACCACAGTTACCATCTGAAAGCGGGGGGAAGATGGCAGCAACCCGAAATTGAGGATTTCTGGGGCCATAATCCCTGCCAGGAGGGATAGAGAGTTTGATTCAGGGAGCCGAGCTCTGGTTCTAGTTCTTCATTTCAGCGGTGGCGGCCGCCTGCCAGGGAAACAGGGAATGAGCCAGGCAGGATTTATTGAGGGAGGCAGTTTTGTGGTCCAGGGTCCGGTCATCTGAGGACAGAGGGGGCTTGGCTAATGGGAGGGTGTCCCTGAGATTTGTCATCGCTTCCTCCTGTCCACCCTATGTGATGAATGGCCAGCCGGTCAGTCAATCGTATTTATTAAGCACTTACTACGAACAGAGCACTATACTAAGTGCTTGGGAGACTACGATATAACAATATAACAGACACATTCCCCGTTCACAGTGATCTTCCAGTCTAGAGGGGGAGACAGATGTTAGTATAAATAAATTATAAATGTGTAAATGACTGCTGTGGAGCCGGGAGGAGTGATGAATAAAGGGAGCAAAAATCAGGGCAGTGCAGAAGGGAGTTGAAGAAAAGGAAAAGAGGACTTAGTCAGGGAAAGCCTCTCGGAGGAGATGTGCCTTCAGTAAGGCTTTGAAGGTAGAGAGAGTGATTGTCGGTCGGATATGAGGAGGGAGGATGTTCCGGGCCAGAAGCGGGATGTGGGCCAGAGTTTGGTGGTGAGATAGATGAGATCGAGGTACAGTGAGAAGGTTGGCATCAGAAGAGAGAAGTGTGTGGGCTGCGTTCTAGTAGGAGAATAGCGAAGTGAAGTATGAGGGGGGCAAGGGGATTGAATGCTTTAAAGCCAATGGGGAGGAGTTTCTGTTTGATGCTGAGGTGGATGGGAAGCCACCGGAGGTTCCACAGGAGTGGGGAGAGACAGAAGGCTGGGAGGTCAACAAGAAGGCTGATACAGTATTCAAAGGTGGATAGGATAGAATAGCTTACAGACTGGCGGGGGAGATAGCCCCTAATATAAAATTTCAGCTAGGGGAAGCAACCACATTTAAAAGGTATATACATAAGTGCAGTGGGGTGGGTCGAGTACCTAAGTGCTTAGGGGACTGTAATCTGAACAGTAAGCTAATTGCGGGCGGGAAATGCGTCTACCAACCCTGCTTTAGGGTACTCTCCCAAGCACTTAGTACAGTTCTCTGCACACAGTGAGCACTCAGTAAAGAGCATTGATTGATTGAGGTGCCGACTCAAGGGCACGGGAGATGCAGTGGGGGGTGGTGGTGAAGAGGGAGATGTGAGAAGCAGCGAGGCTCACTGGCAAGAGCTGGACTTGGGAGTCAGAGGTTCTAATCCCGGGTCCGCCACTTGTCAGCTGCATGACTTTGGGCAAGTCACTTAACTTCTCTGTGCCTCAGTTACCTCATCTGTAAAATGGGGATTAAGACTGTGAGCCCCACGTGAGACAATCTGATTACCCTGTACCCCCCCCCCCCAGCGCTTAGAACAGTGCTTGGCACATAGTAAGCACTTTACAAATGCCATTATTATTATGTGACGTTAGTCAGGAAAGGGCTCCTGGAGGAGATGTGATTTCAGAAGATCTCTAAAGATGGGGAGAGCGGTGATCTGCCTGATGAGAAGGGGGAGAGACTTCTAGACAGAAGAGAAGTCATGAGCAAGAGGTTGGAGGTGACAGAGAGGCTAGAATGGGGTGCAGTGAGTAGGTTGGTTCAAGAGGAGTGAAGTGTTTGATCTGGAGTGAAGTGGAAGGGGAATGAGGATGGGCAGGGAATGTTTCTATCAGCTCTGTTACAATGTACTCTCCCAAGCACTTAGTACAGTGCTCGGTACACAATAAGCACTCAGTAAATATGATTGACTCGTTGATTGAAGTAGAGGGGAAGAGAGCTGACTGGGTGTCTTAAAGCCAGTGGTTGGGAGTTTCTGCTTGAAGCAGAGAGGGATGGGGACTCATTGGAGGTTCTTGAGCAGTGAGGAGGTGGGTGCAAAACAATGACTTAGAAAAATCGTCCGGGCAGCCGAGTGAAGGATAGCTTGGAAATGGGAGAGGCTGAAGGCAGGGAGGACAGCGAGGTGGATGATGCTATAATTGAGTCAGGTTTTGACAAATGCCTGGGCCAGCGTGGTGACTGCTTGGATAGGGAGGGAAGGGCAACTTCTGGAGAGATTGGAGAGGAGGAACTGACAGAACGTGGTGACTGACTGGACCTGTGGGTTGGAAGAGAGAGAGAGGTGTCGAGGACAATGCCAAGCTTACAGGCTTGAGAGACAGGGAGGAAGGTGGAGGTGTTATCCACAGGCTCCCACTTCGTCCTCTCTGTCCCACCATCCTCACTCACCTAGTGGCCCCGAGGGGCTCAGAGCTGCCCATGCTTGAAGTCGGTCAGTCAGTCAGTCAATCAATCAGTCAATCATATTTATTGAGGGCTTACTGTGTGCAGAGAACTGCACTAAGCACTTGGGAGAGTACAGTATAACAATAAACAGACACATTCCCTGCCCACAGTGAGCTTACAGTCTAGAGGGGAAGACAGACATTAGTATAAATAAATTACTTGGTTCCTGTCGGGGCCCTCTGGAGGCCGAGGGGCAGGTGCGGGGGCTGACCGGCTATGAACTAGAAGCCTTGTGAACCTGTGGAGCCGAGCACTTGGGTAAAGGAACCAAAAGGAACCCTGGAATGCCACTGGACTGATGGGCCTGGATGCAGAGAAGAAGCTTAGCACAGTGAGGACGTTTTAGACGGGCAATATTTTTTCCACTCACGTAGCCTCCGTGGGTCCGCAAGAGGAAGGGCTTTCCAGCTCCTCTATTGTCTCTGTTCTCCTTAGATGACTCGTAAAGCGGTAACCTAAATATGATCTTCATTTCAGAGGGGAAACAGTACAGGCCATCTTTTTCCCATCCCGTCTCCCCCAGTTCCCACATTGCCACATCACAAGTTCTTGGATCGCTGCCTGCGCATGTTGTTATCTCTGGTTTTGTGTTCTAACCTTTCATTACAAAGCCTTCAGAAATTCCTTGAATCATTTCAGCCTGCTATCACACTCTCCATGGTGCGCTTGGGAGAGCCCCTCTCCAGCAGCAGCCTCCTCAGCCGCGTCACATGATGCAGCTTGTGTTCTGAGAGTGCTGCCCTGGCTCTGCCCCCCTCTCCCCCCATCCTCCCGGCCTCCAGATTGAGGTTTTGCCAAGTTTCCTGGCTGATTCCCAGGCTTCAAACAGGAGAGAAGCAGGTTCGTGGAGTGAAGGAAGGGCCGTGGAGGCAGTCCCGATTGGGGAGACCGACAGTCATCCTCAGTGTCCTGGGGATCTTCTCCTGGGGGACAAGTGATGGCTGGTGGGAAGAGGGGGGCTAAAAGAGACACTTCTTGGTCGGGGGGACCCGGTTCCACCATTTTTCCGTAATGGATTCTCACCTCCCTAAAATGTCCCAGAACACAAATGTCTACGGAGAGGAAATTTGCCAGGGAACATCTTCAGAAAGTCCAAGGTGCCGATGCTTTAGATTGAAAACGTCAGCTTGCAGCAAAAATCGAGCGAAGGTGGTTAGTACATGCCTTTGCCGGTATGTGTGTGTGTGTGTGTGTGTGTGAACACATGTGCTCAAGTGTGCATACGCATGTGCGCATGTGTGCATGTGACTGGGCTGTGATGGGCAGAGCTTCTGCCCATCTCCGTGGCCATTCAGGTATCAGTCTGAGTAGGCCATTATTTTATTCATTCACTCATTCATTCAATGAATGTGTACAAAGCACTGTACTAAGCACTCGACAGAGTAGAATATAACAACGGACACATTCCCTGCCCACAGTGAACTCACAGTCTCGAGGGGGAGACAGACATAATATTAATAAATAAATAAATTACAGATATATACGGATATATAAATATATGCCGTAGGGGTGGTGAGTTTGAGAATAATTAGGGGCTTCAGACCCCAGTTCATAGGTGACATGGAAGGGCAAATAGGGCGAGGAAATGAGAGATTAGCAAGGGACGGCTTCTTGGAGATCTGATTTTAGTAGGCATTGAAAATGGGAATAGTGGTGATCTGGCAGAAATGAAGGAGGAGGGCGTGGGCAAGGGGTTGGTGATGAGAGAGTTGAGGCAGAGGTAACTTCTAAGCCCAAGTCATGGTCTGAGTGAGCCTCAGTGGTCCATTCTTGTCAGTCTCACGCTACATGCACCCACAAACTTCCGGTATCCTCGAATGTGACCTTGTTTTCCAGGTAAGAACGAAAGACCACCGTGCCTCTGTGCCTTCGGAACAAAGGAAGCAGCATGCCGTGGTGGATAGACCATAGACCTGGGAGTTAGAAGGCCATGGGTTCTAATCCCGGATCCACCACTTGTCTGCTGTGTGGCCTCGGGTAAGTCACTTCCCTTCTCTGTGCCTCAGTTACCTCATCTGTAAAATGGGGATAAAGACTGTGAGCCCTATGTGGGACAGGGACTGTGTCCAACCCAATTTGCTTGTATCCACCCCAGCGCTTGGAACAGTGCTGGCACATAATACGTGCTTAACAAATACCATAATTATTAAAGGATCTGAGTCTCAAGCTAATGACTTTCTAGCTCTGACAGGCACCGTTCACTCTAAGCTGATGGAGGAGAGGAAACTATGTTGGGTTATTAGAGATGGACAATCAGCTAGGAAGTTAATAATAATAATAATAATGTTGGTATTTGTTAAGCGCTTACTATGTGCAGAGCACTGTTCTAAGCGCTGGGGGAGACACGGGGGAAATCAGGTTGTCCCACATGGGGCTCACAATCTTAATCCCCATTTTACAGATGAGGTAACTGAGGCCCAGAGAAGTGAAGTGACTTGCCCACAGTCACACAGCTGACAAGTGGCAGAGCTGGGATTCGAACTCATGACCTCTGACTCCAAAGCCCGTGCTCTTTCCACAGAGCCACGCCGCTTCTCAACTTCTTGGGCAGTTTGCTCCAGATGATGAAAAGAAGATGTGAGAAGTGGGCCATCTTTGACTGTGAACCCCATGAGGGACAGGGACTGTGTCCAACTTGATTAGCTTGTATCCACCCCAGAGCTTAAAAGAGTGCTTGATGAAATAATTATTATTATTTCAGATTCATTAACAGAGGTGGAGTCTTAGAGGGAGGTTTACGGGATCGAAAGAGAGGGAGGAGTCAAAGAGTCAAGGATAAAACCGAGTTTGCAGGCTTCGGAGATAGAAAGGGGGAGAGAGAACCAGAGACTGCTTTTGAATGGGTATTTTGATTTCAGATGAGAACACTGCCACTAAATTTTCCTATTCAGATTTCAAATTAATTATGTCTACCTTTGAGAAAATTAAAGAAGAGCACCTCTAACCCAGGAAAAAACTTCCAGATATATTTCATGCATATTTTCAAATGAGAAAATCTTGAGTTGTATATAGATTCTCCTCTTTATTTTCCATTTATTAAAATTGCTTTAATCTGGGTCTGCAAGGAAATTCCTTATTGTCGCTTTTTATCCCTAAAATAAAGCAAAATGCCGAAGAGTGCACATATCTTTCCTTCATTTTTTTTTCCCCTTTGTGTTTTAGAAATCTCAAATCACCAGCCACACTGGCCAATTTAGCATAAAACCTTAAATGAATGCTCCTGTTCGGACTCAAAATGTAAATTCCTTTATTAATAATTTAAAACACATTTATTTATGCAGTTTGATGTTTTTCAGGTTCAAGGAAGCAATTAAGTTTTGCTCAAGTCGCTGAGAGACAGGGCGATTAAACTAACGCTCTTTTCTTGGGCTACCACAGCTAGCCCTGTAGATTATTAAGAGGGTCTGTTTTCCTCTCTTGCAACCAAGGCACAAGGCAGCCAGACTGCCGGTTTTATACTGAAACGTCTGAACACCTCTCTGATGTATTAATTTTGTCCAGCCAGTCTTAATAATAATAATAATAATAACAATTGTGGTATTTTTAAGCGCTTACTCTGTGCTAATAATCACTGTATTTGTTAAGTGCTTACTATGTCCTAGGCACTGTTCTAAGTGCTGGGGTAGATACAAGATAATTGGCTTGGACACAGTCCCTGTCCCACATTGGACTCACAGTTTTAATCCTTATTTTGCACCTGAGGTAACTGAGGCCCAGAAAAGAGAAGTGACTTGCCCAAGGTCACACAGCAGACAAGTGGCAGAGCCAGGATTGGAACCCAGGTCCTTCTGACTCCCAGGCTCTTGCTCAATCCACTAGGCTATGCTGCTGTGGCTCCTGCCACCCAATTTCCCATCTCAGATGTGGCCTAGAAATTCACATGGGACCAGAAAGGGATTGTAAGCTCGCTGGTGGCTGGAAATGTTTCTACCAATTCTGTTATATTGTACTCTCCCAAGAGCTTAGTACAGTGCTCTGCTCACAGTAAGCTCTCAATAAATACGATTGATTGATTGATCGTATGAAGAGAAGACAATGGCTTTTAGGTAACTGGGGAAACCAAGGCACATAGCGGTTTAGTGACTTACCCAAGATCAACCAGTGGGTGAGGGTTGGAGCTGGGTCTAGAACCTGCCTCTCCCCACTTCGAATCCCAAAGTCTTTTCACTAGGCCGCCTCCTTGTCCACTGGCAATTCCCCCCGAGTGATTTTAATGTTGCTCTTCAGCCATAAAGCAAAGACGGATCCTGTGATGGCGGGGTGGAAGCCTGGGGACAGGGGACAACAGCATTTTGTCTCGGGGGAGGAATAGGTAGCAGTTGTCCCCGATACCCATCTAGTACCAAGGTCCGGTTGATGCCTTTGGCTTCGGTTTGGGGTTTTCGTTTAGCCGATCTCAATGCTTCCTCCTTGGTAGAGGAGGCAAGAGTTGTCCAGGGTTTCACCTGGGAGAGACCCACGTTGGGACAGTTGCAAGAATTATGTGAGTTCGTATGTCCTAGGATGGTCCTAGGTTGCATTACCGAGAAGCATCGCCGTTGGCTTCAGAAGAGCAGGGCCCGGAGCAGGTCCGGATTAAGGTTCTGCTGGGACCGGGATAACAAAAGGCTGGTGGTCCCCTCTCCCCAACTTCCACAGCCCCCGGGGCAAAGTTCACTCACTCCCCGCCTCCTTTGAGAGTAAAGGGGTCGTCTACGCTTCTTGCATGCAAGAACTCCACTCTCCGACTCTTCCCTGCAATTGTTCCCCTTTCTGATGCTGTTGAGATGAATCTTCTCTGAGAAGCGATGGGGAGCAGATAAAGGTGGGAGAGGTTGTTTTGGGAAAACTGAAAAGGAGAGGGGGAAGGGAGGAGGATCCTGGCTGATCCTAGGGAACGTCCTAGAGATCAGAGGATCTGGGGGAGGTACCGTTTTTTGCATGGTGGTTAAAAGAATTTCCCACCCCTCCCACACCCTCTGGGAGCAGGGTTACGGGCCACATGCACTTCTCCCCTCATCTGAGATCTTGAGGCCCCCCTCCCTTCCCTCCCCTACCCCTTGAGCCCGTGATCAATCTAGAGGGTCTTACCGGATGTTTCAGTAGCTCTGCACTGTCCCATTCCCATTCCTCTCTCTCCTCCTCCCCCAGATTTCCAAAGCAAAGGCAGGCTGCCCCTCCTGAGCCCCCCAGAATTGCAACCCAACAGATGGCCTGAAAGCCTTCATTTCCATCTTCTGTAATTTTGTGGCCTTTCCCAACTAGTAATTAAGGCCCCACTAGCTTCCCTGTCATGTAGAGCCATTCTTGGAAACTGCTTCTCCTTTCCAAAGCCCCATGGGATATTTCTGGCTCGGATGGGCTGACGTCCTCGTCCGGGGCCTGCATCTCCGATGGCCAAGCTTTCACGCTCTCCTTTCCCACGTGCCCAGAGGAGAAAAGGCTAGTGGAAAGAGCACCGGTCTGGGCCTCAGAGATCCGAGTTCTAGTCCCGGTTTCTCCATGTGTCTACTGGGTGACCCTGGACAATTCACTCAACCTCTCTGGGCTTCAGTTTTCTCATTGGTGAAATGGGGATAAGAGGCCTGTCTCCCTCTGTCTTAGAATGTGCCTGATTTGGTTATCCTGCCTCTACCCCAGAGGTTAGCACAGAGTAGGTGCTTAAAAAAATGCCATCCTGGTTCTTCTAGTGAGGAATGGACCGATTCCTGCCAGCCTAGCACTTTGGAACCACGCAAGCACAGGCCCCCAGAGCCAGCTCTGCTCGGCTCCAATCTGGCCGCGAGAGTCAGGCTGGTAGGCCCTCAATTCTCTTCAGAGAAGCCCAGGATGCCACAGATTCCTTGGCATTGAAGGGGGGCTGGTGAAAGAAAGTCAGAGAAGCAGAATGGCCTAGTGGAAAGAGCTCGGGCCTGGGAGCCGAAAGGACCTGGGTTCTAATCACCATGTGTCTGCTGCGTGACCTAGGGCGAGTCACTTCTCTTCTCTGTGCCTCATCTGTAAAATGGGGACTAAGACTGTGAGCCCCATGTGGGACAGGGACTGCGTCCAGCCTGGTTAGCTTGTATTCATTCATTCAGTCGTATTTATTGAGCACTTACTATGTGCAGAGCACTGTACTAATCGCTTGGAATGTACAATTCAGCAACAGATAGAGACAATCCCTGCCCAACAACGGGCTCATCTACCCCAGAATTTAGTACAGTGCCTGGAAATTAGTAAGCACATAACAAATACTTAAAAAAAATATAAGAGTGTGTGTGTAGCTTCCAAACTGCCTTCTTCCTCTCTCTGCCCCGTGAACCAATCAATCAGTCAGTGGTATTTACTGAGCAACTTGGGCTAGTGGAAAGCTTGGGCCTGGGAGCCGGAGGACCTCGGTGCTAATCTCAGCTCAGCCACTTGCCTGCTGGGTGACCTTGGGCAAGTCATTTCATTTCTTTGGGGCCTCAGTTTCATCATCTGTAAAACAGAGATTCAAAACCTGTTCTCCTGCCTAGTTAGACTGGGAGCACAGTATGGATCGAGGCCTGGGTCAGGCCTGATGATCTTGTATCTCCCTCAGCACTTAGTACAGGGTTTGGCACATAATAAATGCTCAACGAATACTCAATTATTATTATTATTTATTACTATTGCTTGTTATTATTACTACTTCTTATGGAATCTGTTAAGTATTTACTACGTAACCAGGCCCTGTATTAAGTACTGAGTAGATAAGGGCTAAGCAGTTTAGACATAGTCTCTGTCCCACATGGGGCTCACAGTCTTACTCCCCATTTTACAGATGGGGTAACTGAGGCACAGAGAAGTGATGTGACTTGCCCAAGAACACCCAGCGGACAAGTGGTGGAGCCGGGATTACAACTCAGGTCCTTCTGACTCTCAGGCCCGTGCTCTATCCACTGGTAAAGAAATGCTTTGAAGTGTGATTACATCCTAGAAACACATCACGTAAATAATTACCCGTGTACCAGTCAGAATATGAAACAGTTCAATGCTGCAGATTGTACAGAGAAAGTCCTCAGCAGGCTGAGAGATAATAACGAATAATAATAACTGTGGGATTTGTTAAGCACTTACTGTGTGCCAGGCACCGTACTAAGCACTGGGATAGATACAAGTTAGGTTGGACACTGTCCCTGTCCCTCATAATAATAATAATAATGATGTTGGTATTTGTTAAGCGCTTACTATGTGCCGAGCCCTGTTCTAAGCGCTGGGGTAGACATAGGGGAATCAGGTTGTCCCACGTGGGGCTCACAGTCTTAATCCCCATTTTACAGATGAGGGAACTGAGGCACAGAGAAGTGAAGTGACTCGCCCACAGTCACACAGCCGACAAGTGGCGGAGCTGGGATTCGAACTCATGAGCCCTGACTCCAAAGCCCGTGCTCTTTCCACTGAGCCACGCTGCTTCTCCATGAGGTTCACAGTCTCAATCCCCATTTTACTGATGAGGGAACTGAGGTCCAGAGAAGGGAAGTGACTTGCCCAAGGTCACCCAGCAGACAAGCAGTGGAGCCAGGATTAGAACCCACGACCTTTTGATTCCCAGGGCAGTGCTCTATCCGCTACGCCTTACTGCTCCTCTCTCAATCAAAGATCTGGAAATCCCTTCCAAATGTCCTCTCATTTGCTGGATATCAACATGGAGTGCCGGCTCTGCTGAGGACACAGCGGTGCCAGTAAACTAAAATCAGCACATCGGTGAGTGGGTGGGCAGACTGGGCAGTTGGGTCTTAGACCCTGTTGGTTTGAATTCTGCCCAGCTGTCTGGAAAGCGGAAACTTCCAAGGTGCCAGTCTGTAGGTAGAACTCCCTCCCACTTCCTACTTGGTAGCCCACTCCCCCTCCCCATCTTCAAAGGCCTTCTGAAATCACAGCTCCTCCAGGAGTCCGTCCCCGACCCATCTTCCTATTCCGAAGCCCATTTCTTATTCATAATAATGTAGTAATAATCATCATGGTGTTGGTTAAGCACTGCCATATGCCGAGCACTGTACTAAGTGCTTGTAGATGCGGGATAATCAGGTTGGACACAGTTGAAGTCCCATAGGGTGCTCACGGTTTAAGGGGGAAGGAAGACTAAGTAATGAAACCCCATTTTGCATATGCGGAAACTGAGGCAGAGAAAAGTTGTCACTTGCCCAAGGTCATGCATCAGGCAAATGGTGGAACTGGGATTAGAACCCAGTTCCTCTGGCTCCCAGGCCTGGATTCTTTCCACTAAGCCTCGCTGCTTTTATTTCCACTGCCTCCTGCCACTCAAATACCATTACATCACTGAGCATTTGGGTTGTTTCCCTCTGCCCCCTGGTAGCTCTCATTTCCATATCTTTTTACTCTGGGCCTCCTCCTACCTGTAATTTATTTTAATGTCTGTTTCCCTCTCTAGACTAGGGCAAAGACTCTGTCTCCTATCCCTGTTCAATTGTACTCTCCCGAGTACTTTGCACACTCTAAGTTCTTAATACATACCATAGATCGATATAGTGTTCATTCATTCATTCAGTAGTATTTACTGAGCGCTTACTATGTGCAGAGCACTGTACTAAGCGCTTGGGATGTACAAATCGGTAACAGATAGAGACAGTCACTGCCCTTCGACGGGCTTACGGTCTAATCGGGGGAGACGGACAGACGAGAACGATGGCGGTGAAAATAGAATCGAGGGGATGAACATCTCATTAAAACAATAGCAAATAGATAGCATCAAGGTGATGTACGTCTCATTAACAAAATAAATAGGGTAATGAAAATATATACAGCTGAGTGGACGAGTACAGTGCTGAGGGGAGGGGAAGGGAGAGGGGGAGGAGCAGAGGGAAAGGGGAGAAAAGAGGGCTTCTTTACAGAATAATTGTTCGTTAGGTACTATTGATTGATTGATTGATTAAGGGCTCGTCTTGTTTTGTCTTACGCTGTCGAGTTGTTTCCAACTCATAGAGACTCCATGGACACATCTCTCTCAGAATGCCCCATCTGCAGTCGTTCTGGTAGTGGATCCGTAGAGTTTTCTTGGTGAAAATACGGAAGTGGTTTTACCGACGCCTTCTTCCACGCAGTAAACTTGAGTCTCCTCCTTCTCCCTCCTAAGTCGCTGCTGCCCCGGCACAGGGGAGTTTTGACGTGTAGCAGCTTGCCTTTCACTCGCTAGCCACTGCCCAAGCTATGAGTGGAATGGGTATGCCCCTGCTTGGTTCTCCCTCCCATAGCCAAGACGGCCAGAGTCCTGGAAACTCTCCAGGTGCCATCCTGAGAGAGAGATTAAGGGTGTGGATAGGATTAAAATCATAAATACTAAATGTAGCAGTTGTGTTATCAGTCAATCATATTTATTGAATGCTTGCTATCTACAGAGCACTGTACTAAGTGCTTGGGAGAGTACAGAAAACAGAATTAACAGCAACATTCCCTGCCCATAATGAGCTTATGAGTCTAGAGGGGGAGACAGAATAAGATGAATAGATAATCAATTTATAAGATATAAATTAAAGATATGTACATTAAGTGCTGTGGGGTTGGGGGTGGAGCGAATATCAAATGTCCAAAGGTCACAGATTGAAGTGCACGGACTTGATCGAAGTGCACAGATGTGACTCAGATTTTGAGAATTGATGGAGGAAGATTTCTTGGAGGAGATGGGATTTTATGAGGGCTTTGAAGAGGGAGAGATTGATCGATCGAGTGATTGATTGGCAGAGTTGAGGGGAGTTCCAGGCTTGTGGGGAACAGTGTGATGAATAGTTGGTGGAGGTAGAAGGGGAGTCTAGGAGGAGCGGAAAGTACAAATTGGGCAGTGGTAGGCGAAGAGAGCCCATGTGTAAATAATGGGGAGCTGGTGGGATACCCGAGTGCTGAGTGATAATAATACCAATAATAATGATAATTATGGAATCTGTTAAGGGCTAACTATCTTTCAAGCACTATTCTAAGCACTGGAGTAGATACAATCTAATCAGGTCAGACACAGTCCATGTCTCGCGTGGGGCTCACAACCTTAATCCCCATTTTACAGCTGAGGTAACTGAGACACAAAAAAATTAAGTGACTTGTCCAAGGTCACCCAGCAGACAAGGGGCAGTTCCAGGATCAGAACCCAAGTCCTTCTGACTCCCAGGTCCGAGCTCTAGGTGTCTAAACCAAGGTCGGGGAGAATTGGGCCCTGCCTTCATGATACTTATAAAGGTAGAGCCCTTTCCTCTGCCATCCAGTGCTTAAAACCACGGTTGGGGCCAATTAGGCCCTGCCTTCAGATTCCTTTTAAAGGTAGAGCCCTTTCCTCTGCCATCAGTGTTTAAAAGCAAGGCCGGCTGCAGGGTATAAGTGAGTGAAGCAGCAACCTCAGGGTGCATGGTCAGAGGGGGTCGGGGGAGAGTCGTGGTTGAAAATCAGAATGATCTCGCCCTCCCTCCCTCCCCCAGAGTGAGAAGCAGCGTGTGTGTTCACGGGGATCCAGGAGGGGAACGTCACAATTCTGGACGTTATGTGTGTCGGCAGGAGTCCGGGGCGCCCCTGATGAAATGCTCTAGACTCGGGGATTCAGATGGACTTCTGTGCAGTGTCCTTACCCCCACAGCCTATCACAACGGTGTCAAACAGAATGGAAGGTGTGGCAAATTTTCCCCCGCCTCAAGAAAGCTGAATGTCTGAAGCCGGCCTGACTTAAAGAACCCTTAAGGTCGATGGAGGTCCAGGGAACTGCCCAAGCGGTTTGGAAGGTGGTCTTAGTCCAAGGAGGCTGACTTGCCAGCCGCCTAGCTGGGTGACCTCTTGACCTCTTCCAAGTCCCTGCTTCTTTCTGCTACTCCCTCCGGTCCTCTTGGCGTATCTTAAATAATGCTGGCGTCGTCGACTCCCGGGGAATGATTGCAAATGTAGAAATCATTTACAAGGGATCCATTCACTCATTTAGGGTCAAAATGCACCAATACGGTCTCCTGCCACGTGCTCTGCCCTTCAGCCCCTCCCTCCATTCCCCGGGCTGTTGTCGAGAAGCAGGGTGGCCTAGCGGAAAGAGCACTCACCTGGGAGTCAGAGGACCTGAGCTCTATGACCTTGGACAAATAGCTGAACTTTTCTTGGCCTCAGTTTCCTCAGCTGTAAAATTGTATATAATATACATGGTCACCCTCCTCCCTTTGACTGTGAGCCCCATATGGGACAGAGATCGTGTTCAACCTGATTCTCTCGTATCTACCTCAGCACTTAGTACAGTGCTTGGAACAAAGTACTTAACAAATACCACAGTTATCATTATTTAGTCAATCACTGGTAGTTATTGATCTCACTTTGCGCAGAGTACTTTACTAAGCGCTTGGGAGAGCACAGTGCAATAGAGTTGGGAAACACAATCCCTGTAGCCTAAAAGGTTTGTAAATTGCTATGCCGGCATTCGAATTTTGCACCTGAATTTGTCAAAAAGTGACCCACTTAGATTGCTAGCTCCTTGAGGGCAGGCATCCTTTCTTTTCTTCTGAGGCACTCTCCTCAGCAATTAGAACAGTGTTCTGCACTGAGTAAACACTCAAACCTATACTATTGATTGGTTGCTTGATGAAGCTCGAGTCTCCTTTATTTAAAATGGTATTTGCTAAGCACTTACTATGTGCTGGGCACTGTTCTTAGCCCCGGGGTACATATAAGGTAATCAGGTTGGACACAGTCCCTGTCCCACATGGGGCTCGAAGTCTTCATTCCTATTTTACAGATGAGGTAACTGAGGCCAAGAGAAGTGAAGTGACTTCCCCAAGATGACACGGCAGACAGGTGGCGGAGCCAGGATTAGAACTCAGGTCCTTCTGACTCCCAGGCCCGTGCTCTATAAACTAGGCCACACTGCTCCTCCGATTGGATTCAGCCCAAACTGTCCATGAGGGCCCGGCTGGGTCCATTTGTAGACAGAGAGAGCGTCTTCCATATTCTACCCCGGAGAGCCAATCAGTATGACTTCCCAGCCCCGCATCAGCCTCTGGAGCAAAACCGAGGCAACAGCTTCCGGCCTCCTCCTGACCAGGTCCTTGACCCCTTCCATCCCTTTGGCTTCCCTCCTGACAGGGGAGAAGCCCCTCCCCCTCCTCTCCCACCCTCTAAGGGAAACACGAAGCAGGAACATTGATTTATGATCAAAAGGGAGAAGGAAGGAGGGGCTGGGAAGAGCCAAGGAAAATAAAAAGAATACTCAAAACCTTAAAGACAACGGAGTCTCAACTCGTCTCATCAAGGTGTGCGCTTCGGGTCTTTCGTGTAAAATTAAACGGAATTAAGAATGAGGGGACACCGCCCAGAGACTGCAGAGAGCCTTGTAGCCCTCGATTAAAATTAATACAGGCCTTGATCTCGGCAATTTATTAATAGCCCGATGCCACGGTTAGGGGAGCCGGTGGTATGTCGAGCCCCTGCTCTAATTTGGATCATCTCTGGTCTCTCTGTGTTCCTGCATGGTGAATCCCAGTGACTTTATAATTGGTCTGACTTGTTACGTTTCAAACCCGGCAGAACCAATTAGCAGTGGCCTTCCCGACCTCGGGTGTCGACGGTGTGAGGGGAAAAAAAAAACCTGAAGACTTAAAATGGAAAACCGAGAGCAAAGACCTAAATCTTTTTGGTTTTCTGATTAATAACCTTGTCAGGCCTATCACAGGCACTAAACAGGAATGCCGGGCACAGCTGAATTTTTTATACTTTCTATTAATCTTTAATGATAGCTTGGTCACCTAGTCTCTTTTATCTTGTCAGATAAATGTATGGTTAACAGGCTAATGAGATTTCTAAAGCTCTGTTCTAGCTTTCAGCCATCTAGTGCATGAGCTGACCCACGACCCCAGTCAGGGAGCAGAGCTGGGGTGATGGTAATTGGAAGATGTGCTGGGGAAGGCTTGGAAGCTGACTGATGGTTTAAACTTTGATTTGAGGTCAAGAGGTCACCCAGCTCTGGAAGGCAACCACGATTTTATTACTCAGAGACGCTGATGGGGATATAATTAGATGTAGCTATTGCTTTATTAATAAGTAATTGTTTCTACTATTGCTTTAGGTTAGCAAAATATATTCCACTGATAATTTAAGACACCGCTCTAACTTTATTAATAAACATATATCAAGCATATTTTGCCTGAGGGCTGTTGGGGGGGGGCGGAGGGGCTATCCAGATTTCTAGACTTCCTGGAAATGCACACTAGTTTTGACCAATCTGGGAATGAAACAGTCGAACATTAGACATCACGGGGGCCATAAAAATCCCTAATTACATCCGTGTCCCTTAGAGGGGAGTGTTGGGGGTCCTCTTCACAAGGCTTTTAAAGTGAAACCTCCTATTTTTATCTAAAAAGAAATGTCAGGAGGAAAAATAGAAGGGAGTTGAGGGGATGGCCGAGTTGATGGTTTGCCCTGCATGTAAAACCTTCAGGAAAACATAAACTTTTAAAGGAAAATCCTAAGGTCCTGTAACCCGATGATGTCTCTCTGTGCGGGAAGATGATTTCACAGGCTGGTGATGTCAGAGATGTTGTTTGCTTTTCTGCCATTTATGAAAAGAAAAGCAGGCTCTCTCAACTCCGTACAGGATGCAGTGGCCAATCCTTCTTTCTCCCATCTGTTTCCCAGGGCCCTCAGAGGAGGGACGGTTGAAGATTATAAAGCCAACACAGTCACTAAGAACCAAGATTCTCTGTGAGACAGTCAGTCAATCAGTCAGTCGGTCGTATTTATTGAGTGTTTACTGTGTGCAGAGTATTGTACTGAGCGCTTGGGAGAGTACAATATAATCACTCATCCAATCTTGCCTGGATTACTCCTTGCTGACCTCTCAGCTCTCTGCCTTTCCCCACTCCAGTCCACAGTTCACTCCGCTGCCTGGATCATTTCTCAAAAAAACCATTCAGGCCGTGTCTCCCCCCTCCTCAAAAAACTCCAGTGGTTGTCTACCCACTTCCACATCAAACATACGCTCCACCACTGGCTTCAAAGCAGTCCATCACCTTGCCCCCTCCTACGTCACCTCGCTACTCTCATACTTCAACCCAGCCCACACCCTTCGCTCCTCTAATGCTAACCTTCTCACTGTGCCTCCATATCGTCTATCTCAGTGGGCCACCCCTTGCCCACGTCCTGCCTCTGACCTGGAATGCCCTCCTTCCTCAAATCGGTGAGGCAATTACCTTTCCCTGGTGCAAAGCCTAATTGAAGGCACATCTCCTCAAGGAGGGCTTCCTTGATTAAGCCCGCCCTTTCCTCTTTTCCCACTCCTATGTCGCCCTGACTTGCTCCCTTTGTTCTTTTCCCTTCCCACCCCCACAGCATTTACACACATATCTGTAATTTATTTATATTAATGTCTGTCTCCTCCCTGCCCCCCAAGACTGCAAGCTCATTGTGGGCAGGGAATGTGTCCGTTTATTGTTGTGAGTACTCTTCCAAGAGCTCAGAACAGTGCTCTGCACACAGTGAGAATTCAACAGATAGGATTGAATGAATAACAGACACAATCCTTGACCACAATGATTACAGCGTAGAGGGTGGGCAGAGGCCACCCCAGAGGCCCCTCTGCCTGGGATCAGTTCTGTGGAGTCCGAACAGTGCTTATCCAAGAGACCCGGGTTCCCCCCGGGCATGAAGAAGAGGGCAGGCCAGGGAGGCAGTGAGGGAGCAGGGAGAGGGAAGGGGAGATGGAAAGAGGAAGGGAGGGAGAGAGCAGAAAGAAGGGGAAAGAGAAACAGGCAGAAACAGAGGCAGCAAAGGAGAGATGGAGAGAGGGGTGATGGGTTCTAATCCCGGCTCCGCCCCATGTCTGTTGGCAAGTCACTTCACTTCTCTGTGCTTTAGTCACCTCGTCTGTAAAATGGGGATTAAAACTGTGAGCCCTATGTAGGACAGATACTGTGTCCAAACTGACTAGAAATGATCCACCCCAACACTTAGTACAGTGTCTGGTACATAATAAGTGCTACACAAATGCCATAAAAAAAGAGCGTAGTCATCCAAGTTCACGGCCCAGTTCACTCAGCATCAAGGACCGGAACCATGGAGGGAATTTCCTCCTCCCGAGTCCAGGCACCCACCAATCGCTACACCCCTCCACCGGTGCTCATTTACTGTCCCCAGCTGAAGCCCAAACCCCCAATCTGCTACCAAAGAAGAAGCCATCTGCACCGTGAGATGCTGCTGACTAAATGAAACCGCTCCCGAGATCGGCTTATGACAAAAATCGAACCTCGGCGTTGTAGTTCTTTTCAGAGAAGAGTTTTCCGGGACTGCAGAACGAACCGTTCCTTTCAGCGCAAAGCGGAGCTGCCATTTCTCCCCCATCCTGTAGGATAAATAGTCTGCACAGCAGCAGGCGGAGGGCTCATCGCGCTGTTTATTCTCCCTCACTCGAGACGGCTCGACGGAATCTGCTTGTGGCTCCTCTCTGCCCTGACACGCAGGCGGTCTGTGGTCTCCTGAAACTTGTGAAAGTAAATCGCCCGGGCCCATTTCCTCTGGGGGCCAGGCTGGGCGTATGTGGCAGGAGGGGTGTAGGAAGGGAGAGGCCGAGTGAGGAAGGTGTCCAAAGTGCACTTGAGTATCAACACTTCACCCCAAGAACGGAGGTGGGAGAAAGATTCCGGAGGTTTTTTTTACATGTGTTTACATTTTTTATGGTATCTGTTAAGCCCCTACTATGTGCCAGGCACTGTACTAAACACTGAGATAGATACACGCTAAGCAGGATGGACACAGTCCCTGTCCCACACAGGGCTCACTGTCTTAATCCCCATTTTACAGATAAGGAACTGAGGCACAGATTGAGGGAAATGACTTGCCCAAGGCCACACAGCAAGCAAGTGGCAGAGCCGCTTCAGAACCCAGGTCTTTCTGGCTTTCAAGGCCCTGCTCTATCCATTAGGCCATGCTGCTTCTCTAGGTGAAAGTAGAGCCAGTAGGAATTGGTGACTGACTGAATACTTGTGTTGAATGAGAGAGATGAGCCGAGGATAATGCCAAGATTCCAAGTTGATGAGTCAGGGAAGATGGTGGTGTTGTCCAGAGTGATGGGCATATCCGTGGGAGGGCAGGATTTAAGTAGGAAGATAAGGAATTCTGTTTATTTTCTCTCTTGGACTACTTCATTGTTGGGACCTCGATTACTTCTGCAGTTCTTCTCAGCTTGAAGCAGTGTGACCTAGTGGAAAGAGCCTGAGACTGGGAAACAGAACACCAGAGTTTGCCACTGGCCTGCTGTGAGACCTTAGGCAAGTCACTTAATAATGTTGGTATTTGTTAAGCGCTTACTATGTGCAGAACACTGTTCTAAGCGCTGGGGTAGATACAGGGTAATCAGGTTGTCCCACGTGAGGCTCACGGTTAATCCCCATTTTACAGATGAGGTCGCTGAGGCCCAGAGAAGTGAAGTGACTCGCCCACAGTCACACAGCTGCCAAGTGGCAGAGCCGGGAGTCGAACCCACGACCTCTGACTCCGAAGGCCAGGCTCTTTCCACTGAGCCACGCTGCTTCCCTCTACTTAATCTCTCTGGGCCTCAGTTCCCTCATCTATAAAATGGCTATTCCCTGCCTCTTAGACCATGAGGGACAGGAATTGTATTGTACTTTCCCGAGCGCTTAGTACTGTGCTCTGCATACGGTTAGCACTCAATAAATGCGAGGGATGTAATGAATGGATGATAAGATTATCTTCTGTCTTTTCTTATAGTATCTGTTAAGCACTTACAAGGCTCCAGGCACTATACCAAGCGCTGGGGTGGATACAAGCGAATTGGGTTGGACACGGTCCCTGTCCCACATGGAGCTCACAGTCTGAATCTCCATTTGAAAGAAGAAATAACTTGAGGCCCAGAGAAGTGAAGTGACTTGCCCAAGGTCACACAGCAAACCAGTAGCCGAGTCAGGATTGGAACCCAGGTCCTTCTAACTCCCAGGCTACCTGCTCCAGCACTTAGGTCGAAGTATTTGCTTTGTAATTTATTTTAGCATCTGTCTCCCTGGCTCGATTGTAAGCTTCTTGAGGGCAGGGACCGGGTCTACCAAGTCTGTTAGTAGTGAACTCTGCCAAGTGTTTAGCACAGTGGTTTGCACACAATAGGCACCCATTAAATACCACTGATTGATTGATTGGTCGATTGTTATTCGGGGAGGGATGAAAAGGACAACTTTCCTGTGTGCCCAGGTGGAGGACAGAGAGGGGGAAGTCCATGATTTCCCGACAAACTCCCTCCGTGGTCAGACACGATCGAGAGAATAATAATAATAATAATGTTGGTATTTGTTAAGCGCTTACTATGTGCCGAGCACCGTTCTAAGCGCTGGGGTAGACACAGGGGAATCAGGATGTCCCACGTGGGGCTCACAGTCTTCATCCCCATTTTACAGATGAGGTAACTGAGGCACAGAGAAGTGAAGTGACTTGCCCACAGTCACACAGCTGACAAGTGGCAGAGCTGGGATTCGAACTCACGACCTCTGACTCCAAAGCCCGTGCTCTTTCCACTGAGGCACGCTGCTTCTAATTGGAGTCAGTGCGGATACGTCTCTGCCATCAGGCTGTTAGGAGTTTTGACGAGAGGAGCCTCCCATGCAAATACCCAGGACCCTACCAGAGCCCTTAAGTACATATCCATAATTTATTTCTTTATATGAATACCTGTCTCCCCGTCGTTGTGAGCGG
This sequence comes from Ornithorhynchus anatinus, assembly GCF_004115215.2. NCBI lineage: Eukaryota > Metazoa > Chordata > Mammalia > Monotremata > Ornithorhynchidae > Ornithorhynchus > Ornithorhynchus anatinus. The sequence goes on along the minus strand of NC_041732.1, from coordinate 9,735,976 downwards.
GGAGCAGGGAATGTATCTACTGTTATAGAGTACTCTCCCAGGTGCTTAGTACAGTGCTCTGTGAACAGTAAGTGCTCACTAAATACCACTGATTGATTGACTGGATCAGGACAGTCTATCTGGGAATTTCCAGGAGGGTGGGAACAGAGGCACGTTTTCACATTCTATCAGTTATCCAGATTGGAGAAGCAGCGTGGCTCAGTGGAAAGAGCACGGGCTTTGGAGTCAGAGGTCATGGGTTCGAATCCTGGCTCCGCCACTTGTCAGCTGTGTGACTGTGGGCAAGTCACTTCACTTCTCTGGGCCCCAGTTACCTCATCTGTGAAATGAGAATTAACTGTGAGCCTCATGTGGGACAACCTGATGACCCTGTATCTACCCCAGCGCTCAGAACAGCACTCTGCACATAGTAAGCGCTTAACAAATACCAGCATTATTATTTTTATGGTGGAACTTTCCCTGGCCCTCGCTCAGTTCTTCTTGGTCTTTCCCTACTGCCCTGGTTGGCAGGACCTCCGGTGATAGCGAAGCTAGGGCTGCTGAGCAAATTTAAGGCAGGTTCAGCATCCGGCCTTACGCTTGCGTCGATTGGGCCTCTTGTCACCAGCAGCTGTTTCCTTAAAACTCAGTGACTCTGAAGGATGTTGATGAGCCAAGAATCACACCCTTAGTTTGGAATGGTGAAAAGATCCTCTCCCAGAAGGAAAACGGGGACTCAGAGTTGAAAGATATGAGGGTAATGATAATAACCGTGGTATTTCGTTAAACGCTTACCATGTGCCAGGCACTGTACGAAGAGCTGGGCTGGAAGCTCGTCCTCCAGACTGTAAGTTTGTTGTGGTCAGGGAATGTGTCTGTTTATTGTTACAATTGTACTCTCCCACCAGCGCTTAGTACAGTGCTCTGCACACAGAAAACACTCAGTAAATGAATGAATGAATACAAGCAAATTGGGTTGGACACAGTCCCTATCCCCAATGGGGCTCACAGTCTTAATTCCCATTTTTCAGATGAAGTAACTGAGGCACAGGGAAGTGACAATAATAGTGGTATTTGTTAAGCACTCACTGTGAGCCAAGCACTGTTCTAAGCACTGGGGTAGATACAAGGTAATCAGGTTGTCCCACGTGGGGCTCACAGTCTTAATCCTCATTTTACAGATGAGGTAATTGAGGCCCAGAGAAGTTAAGTGACTTGCCCAGAGTCACCCAGCAGACAAGTGGCGGAGCCAGGATTAGAACCCAGGTCTGTAGGATTCCCAGGCCCGTGCTCTTTCCGCTAGGCCACACTGCTTTTCAGATTGGGGCAAACTGTGATCTGAGGTTCTGGCTGCCTGCTTTTCCCTGCTTCTTCCCCGACCTTAAAATGCAGCTCTGTCCTTCCACTCACTTTCTCATCACTGTTGACGGCACCAGCATTCTTCCTGCCTCACAAACCCATAACCTTGGCATTATCCTTGACTCCTCTCTCTCGTTCCACCCACATATTCAAGCCGTCACTAAATCCTGTCAGTGCTACCTTCACCGCATCGCCAAAATCCGCCCTTTCCTCTCCGTTCAAACCTCTAACACATTAATGCGAGCACCTATCCTACCCCGTCTCGATTATTCTAACAGCCTCCTCGCTGACCTCCCTGCCTCCTGTCTCTGCCACTCCAGTCCATACTCCATTCTGCTGCCCGGATTATTTTCCTCTGCCAGTTGCTTGCTGTGTAACCTTGGGCAAGTCATTTAACATTTTTGTACCTTAGTTCTTGTTCTCCCTCCTACTTATTCTGTGAGCCCCATGTGGAACAGGGACTGTGTCCACCCTGATTCATTTGTCTCTACCCCAATGCTTAGAACAGTGTTGAACACATAGTAAGCGCTTAACAAATACCATTAAAAAAAGAACAAAACATATCCTAATGCCGTTGGCATTTATAAAGCACATACTATGTACGAAGAACGTTTGTGTCTGTTTTGTGTTTTCTTATGGAATTTAAGTGCTTACCATGTGCCGGGCACTGTACTAAGCTCTGTGGTAGACGCAAGGTTGTCAGGTTGGACACAGTCCCTGTCCAGAAGGAGCGCACAGTCATAATCCCCATTTTACATGAGGTAACTGAGGCATTGAGAAGTGAAGTGACTTGTCCAAGGTCCCATAACAAAAAAGTGGCAGATCCAGAATTAGAACCCAAGTCCTTCTGACTCCCAAGCCCATGTTCTATCCCCAAGGCCACACTACTTCTCTGTTGTGCTAAGAATTGTGCTAAACGCTAGGGCAGATTCGAAATCATCGGATTGGGCGCGGCCTCTGACCCATCGGGGGCTCACAGTCGAAGACTGTTTTTTCTCTTTGGCATCAGTTTGGGCACCCTAAAGATTTTTTGGGAAACTCTGTCTTCTTTGGGTTGGTGCCAGATTCAAGGTAAGGATGAGAGTCAGAAGACCTGGGTTGTAATCTGCTGGGTGGCCTGGGGCAAGTCACTTAACTTTTCCGGGCCTCAGTTACCTCACCCACAAAATGGGTGTTGTCTTTCGTACTCGGACTGTGAGCCCCAAGAGAGACAGGGACCCTGTCCTACCTGATTAGCTGTATCTACCCCAGTGCTTAGACCAGCGCTTGACACAGAGTAAATGCTTAACAGATATAAAATAATAATAATAGTGATAATGGAAGCGATTGGTTTCATCTTCCATATGGTATCAGTCTATCACAGATTTTGGTGTCAGCCTGGTCTTTTGTTTCTTTGGACATCAAAGGTGGCTCTTTGCCTTAACAGATTGGTATGCGCCGGACCTGTCATCTATTGTCTCCTTAGCACCGTTTCTCACAAAGCCGTCCTCAGATGACACCGAAAGCAGCTGCTTAAGCAATTTTGCCAATTAATGGGTCTCTGAAATTAAAACGCCTACACAGTAGAGATGAGGTTTCTCCAGGAGGGAATTCAGCAATTGTCTTCATGATAATCGGGCTTGACTCATCTTAGCACACATTAATAAAGAAGCAAATGCATTCAGAGAGATGCCCTTTCCCGGAGCATATCGACAATATCGTAATGAGCCTTAGCGAAAGAGACGGCGAGGCATGGCTGTGCATGTTCAAAACAATTTCCTTATATTAGGGAGATCGGTTTTCCTGGCAGGGGCCGAGTAGCTTCTCCGGAGACGGGATCCGAATGCAAAGTTCAGTTTTTTTCTGAGGGAGGAGGGCCTTGGCTGAGATCCATGGAAAGCTCAGTGGGGATTTGGAGACTAATAATAGTATTATATTAATAAGAATAATTAATAATTCAAGCGCTTAGTACAGTGCTCTGCACACAGTAAGCGCTCAATAACATGAATGAATAACAATAACGATAATAACTGTGGTATTTGTTAAGCGCTTACTGCGTGCCAGGCACTCTATCGAGTGCTGGGGTAGGTACAAGCAAATTGGGCAGGACACAGTCCCTGTCCCACGTGGGGCTTACAGTCTCATTCCTCATTTTACAGATGAGGTAACTGAGGCCCACAGAAGTGAAGTGACTTGCCCAGTGTCACAGAGTAGACAAGTGGTGGATCCAGGATGAGAACCCATGACCTTCTGACTCCCAGGCCCCGGGCTCTATCCACTACACCACGAGCCCGTCGTCGGGCAGGGACTGTCTCTATCTGTTGCCGAATTGTACATTCCAAGCGCTTAGTACGGTGCTCTGCACCTAGTAAGCGCTCAATAAATATGATTGAATGAATGAATGAATAATCCAATCCAACTGAAACAGAAAGTTGTATGAGTCTCAGCTCCCCAGACCATAAGGGAGATTAAGTGCTTCTCCCTCCTACTTATACTGGAAACCTGTGGGACAGGGACTGTGTCCAAACTAATAATAATAATAATAATGTTGGTATTTGTTAAGCGCTTACTATGTGCAGAGCACTGTTCTAAGCGCTGGGGTAGACCCAGGGGAATCAGGTTGTCCCACGTGGGGCTCACGGTCTTAATCCCCATTTTACAGATGAGGGAACTGAGGCACCGAGAAGTGAAGCGACTTGCCCAAAGTCACACAGCTGACAAGTGGCCGAGCCGGGATTCGAACCCATGAACTCTGACTCCAAAGCCCATGCTCTTTCCACTAAGCCACGCTGCTGATTATCACATATTTTACTCTAGGGCTTAGTAGAGTGCGTGGCTCACTTTACGAGAACCGTAATTATTATTATCTATTCACTCTAGTCCCACGCCACATATGTAAATTTATTAATAATGATAATAACAACAACAACATATTTGTTGTGTGGTAACTACGTGCCAGGCACTCTACTAAGCGGTGTGGTGAATAGAAGCAAATTGAGTTGGACACGGGCCCTGTCCCGCATGGCGCTCACAGTTTGAATCCCCATTTTATTATTATTGTTATTTTTGTACTTGTTAAGTGCTTACCATGTGCCAAGCTCTGTTCTAAGCGCTGGGGTAGTTTCAAGGTAATCAGGTTGGACGCAGTCCCTGTCTCACATGGGGCTCACGGTCTTAATCCCCATTTTACAGATGAGATAACTGAGGCCCAGAGAAGTTAAGTTACAGATGCGGCACCTGAGGCACAGAAAAGTGAAGTAATTTGCCCAGGGTCACAGGGGAGGTAAGTGACGGAGCCGGGATTAGACCCCAGACCCCGGCTCTGACCATTAGATCCACCTGCTTCATATCCTCGCACTCTATTATTTTCCCTATCCCTAATTCATTTTATTGTACACCGTAAACTCACTGTGGACGGGGATCATGTCTGCTAACCCTGCTGTACTGTACTTTCCCAAGTGCTTAGGACAGTGCTCCGAACACTATAAGCTGTCAGTAAATACCATTGACTGATTGATCTGGAGTACATGTATCTACCTTCTTGGGCCAATGAAGAGGTTGAGAGCAAGCCCAGCTCTCTTGCCTCTAATGTCTCTGGCTAGAAGAGAAAAGTAAAAGTGTCAAGCTCAGGTAATTATTTTTATTTTCTTAATGGTATTCGTTAAGGGTTTACTACGTGCCAGGCGCTACATTAAGCACCGGGGGAGATACCAGCTAATTAAGTTGGACACATTCCGTGTCCCACATGGAGCTCACGATCTTGATCCCCATTTTCAAGATGAGGTAACTGAGGCCCAGCCCCCCTTTTCCTCTGCTCCTCCTCCCCTTCCCACTGCCCCTACTCCCTCTCTCCCTTCCCTTCCCCACAGCACTTGTGTATAGCTGCACATATTTATTATTCTGTTTTTTCATTAATGATTTGTATATATCTATTCATCTATTTCGCTGGTATTGATGCCTCTACTTGTTTTGTTTTGTTGTCTATCTCCCCCTTCTAGACTGCGAGCGCCTTGTTGTGTAGGGATCGTCTCTACCTGTCGCCCAATTGTACTTTCCAGGTGCTTAGTACAGTGCTCCGCACACAGTAAGGGCTCAATAAATACAATTGAATGAATGAACGAAAGTGGCAAAGTGGGTATTATAACCCAGGTCCTTCCGACTCCCAGGCCCGCGATCTACCCACTCGGCCACGCCGCTTCTCGTGTACTTTCCTACTGCAATTCCGCGGTTCCGGGGGCAGGGCCCGGAACTCTGATGCAGCTGTTGTTCCCGCCGCTAAAGCCGTGCCGGATCTGTGGCTGAGGGAAGGTTGAGGGGGTTTTGAAGGAGAGTCGTTCATCCAGGGGCTGAAATCCATTAGCGGCGGTAGCGGCTTTTACTCGACTCGCTGCCATCTGCTACCTTCTGCAGAGCTCGGAGTCCTCCCGGCGGGGCTGAGGGAGGGCTTCTCTGTTACGGGGTGTCCTGAATCCGAGAAACGTCTGTTCGGTGGAGGTGGGGGGGAGGAGGGGATCTTCTGAAATATACCGTAAGTCTCTGCCTGTGTGTATGTGAGTTGGGTCGTAATAATCCCTTCAGATCAGTTCGCTGGCCACCAAAATATTCACTGGCTCCGCACGTTTCCCCAGGCTCCCTCTTCAATAAGCCAATAGCATTCATTGAACCCCTACTGGATTATTCAATCATTCAGTCAATCGATGATATTTACGAGTGCTTACTGTGTAATAATAATAATGTTGGTATTTGTTAAGCGCTTACTATGTGCCAAGCACTGTTCTGCAGAGCACTATGCTAAGAGCTTGGCGGAGTACATTATAACAGAATTATTCGACTGCGGACCTCATGTGGGACAGGGGCTGTGTCCCGCCTGATCAAGCAGCGTGGCTCAGTGGAAAGAGCCCGGGCTTGGGAGGCAGAGGTCACGGGTTCGAATCCCGGCTCCGCCACTTGGCAGCTGTGTGACCGTGGGCAAGGCACTTCACTTCTCTGTGCCTCAGTTACCTCATCTGTAAAATGGGGATTAACCGTGAGCCTCACGTGGGACAACCAGATCACCCTGTATCTACCCCAGCGCTTAGAACAGTGCTCTGCACATAGTAAGCGCTTAACAAATGCCATCATCCTCATACCTACCCCAGGGCGTAGAACAGTGTTTGACACATAGTAAATGCTTAACGAATGCCATGAGAAAAAAACGAGATTTGGTAGACATATTCTTGGCCTGAATTTGTCATTATTAATGACTGTGTTTTATATTAATGTCTGCTTCTCCCTCTAGACTAAAGCTCACTGTGGGCAGGGAACAGCTCTTCCAAGCCTGTTGTATTCTCTCAAGCGTCTAATACAGGGTTCTGCACACAGGAAGCGCTCAGTAAATACCATTGATGATGGAAGTGGGTGAGATTCAGTTCTTCTGAATCTCAGGCCCGGGCTCTTTCCACTCAGACATGCTGCTTCCCTTAGGGAGAGAGGGAAAATCCCTACAGCTCGGAGCGGGCTCGACGCGGTGGGAGGGGAGGAGATTAGAGCAGCAGCAGAGGCTGCCCTCAGTGTTGGTTTGCTGGACTTCCTGCTGGGGGCTAAGCAGCTTTGTCCTGGAGCCAGTGGAGGCAGCAGCATGGCAGAGTGGGTAGAGCACAGGCCTGGGAATTAGATCACGGGTTCTAATCCTGACTCCGCAACTCGTCTGTGGGATGATGATGATGGTATTTGTTAAACACTTACTACGTGCCAAAAACTGTTCTAAGCACTGGGGTAGATACGAGGCCATCAGGTTGTCCCACGTGGGGCTCACAGTCTTAATCCCCATTTTACAGATGAGGTAACTGAGGTAACAGAGAAGTGAAGTGACTGGCCCGAGGTCACATAGCTGACAGGTGGCGGAGTCGGGATTAGAACCCACGACCTCCGACTCCCAAGCCCGTGCTCCTTCCACTAAGCCACGCTGCTTCTCTGGCCTCGGTGTTGTCACTTCCCTTCTGTAAAATGGGGATTGAGACTGTGAGCCCCATGTGGAACAGGGACTGTATCCGTCTCAACGCTTAGGACAGGGCCTGGCGCAGAATAATTGCTTAACAAATACCAGTTTTTATTATTAGAAAGTAGTGACGGGGTCAGTGGGGAGCTTAGTTGATCTGATGCTCTAGCTTACCTCCTTTTTATTTTTTAATAGTATCTGTTAAGCACTTACTATGTGTCAAGCACTTTTCTAAGCACTGGGGTAGATAATTAGGCCTTACACAGTCCCCGGGGAGACTGTGAGAGAGAACAGGGGAGGGGAGAGAACAGGTATTGAATCCCCATTTTGCAGTTGAAGAAACTGAGGCCTAGAGAAGTTAAGTGTCTTGCCTAAGGTCACACAGCAGGCAAGTGGCAGAGCCAGGATTAGAACCCGGATCTTCCGACTCCCAAATCGGGGCTCTGCGCACCAGGCCTTGCCGCTTCCCACGCTCCCGTTGCTTCGGTTCAGCTCGGGACCGCCGTTGGTTCCCTGGAGTTCCGGCTTCTGTCACCACCGCCATCGCTGCCACGGCCCGAGGCCGGGCTCTTGCCAGTGCCGTCGGCCTGCTGGACCAGGCGACGCGGTGCTCGGTGGTCCCTCTGGGGACGACACCCTAGGTCGCGTCGGGCCGGGATGGCCCAGGGACTCCGACGGGGCCGATGGTTCGATTGCTGTGTCCACAAAACCGGCAGCTTAAACGAGTGAGTCATCCCCTGGAGAGCCGACGTGAAGGGTCAGCGGGCGAGGGCGGGGCGAGCGAGGGCTCCTTCAGCCGAAACCTCCGGGTCATGACAGCAGCTCATGCCGGCTGCCACCGGGAACCAGATCCTGACCACATGGGAATGTTTTATTTCGAGGACCTGTTCCCAGGATTGCTCCGTTCCAAGGAAAATAACCAAGTGCCATTGGCTTTGCCCGCCCATTGGCCTGCCAGGCCTCGGCCCCGCCCCCTCCCTCCTCGCCATTGGGCCGGACAGGTCCCGAGAGGCGGGGGAATCATTTTTCCTTTTTGGTTTTAATGAGCCAGTTCAAAAAAAAAAAAAAAATCCCAACCCCAAACCACAGAGGGAACAAAATGACAGGCCAATTAGTCAGACAGACAGCAATTGCTGTGACCACAATCTACCGCCTAGGCACTTGATGTACAGGGTGGAGGGAATGGGCGTGGGTTCAGCTTTTGAGATGCCGCCTGGAACTCCCTGCCTCCACGTAGCTGACGGACCAGCACTCTCCCTATCTTCAAAGCCCCGATGAAATCATGTCTCCTCCAGGTAGCCTGCCTGGGTTCAGTTCTCATCCTCCCCCAGCCTACTTTCCCTGCCTATCACCCGTCCCATACACTTAATCCCACCCCCAAAAGCCCTTAATACTACTACTACTACTGATATATTAAGCACTTACCATGTGCCAGGCACTGTATTAAGTGCGGGGGTAGATAAAAGCAAATTGGGTTGGACACAGTCCTGTCCCAAGTGGGGCTCACTGCCTCAATCCCCATGTGAAAACTGGGGTGACTGAGGCACAGAGAAGTGAAGTTACTTAACCGAGGTCACACGACAGACAAATGGCGGAGCTGGGATTAGAACCCGTGACCTTTAGACCCCCAGGCCCGTGCTCTCTCCACTATACCATCCTGCTTCTCCCCCAACCAGCACCTCCCCCCCAACACACCGATGTACATTTTCTAATATCCACTTGCTTCCCTTACCTGCCATGTATTTTAGTATCTATCTCCCCTGAGACTGTTAACTCCTTGAGGGCAAGAATCGTGTCAGCCTACTCTACTCTATTCTTCCAAGCGCTTAGTCCAGTGCTATGCACAGAGTAAGCACGCAATAAATTCCAAGTCAGAAAGGCAAGAGAAGACAGACTCACAGACGATCCACATAGAGATGCATATAGACCTACTATTTCCAAAGTGGGAGCAAGCCCTCGGCCACCATCTTCTTTTTCCAAATATTCCAGAGAACTGTTGTCAGTCAGTCAATCGTGTTTATTGAGCACTTACTTTGTGAGGCGTATAGTACTAAACACTTGGGAGAGTACGTTATCACACATGCGTTCCCTGCCCGCAGCGAGCTTTCGGTCTAGAGGGGGAGACGGACGTTAATGTAAATAAATTACAGGCATGTACAGAAGTTCTGTGGGGCTGGGAGGGAGATGAATAAAGCAGCAAGTCAGGGTGACGCAGAAGGGAGTGGGAGAAGATGAAAGGGGGGCTTAGTCAGGGAAGGCTTCTTGGAGGAGATGGGCCTTTAATAAGGCTTTGAAAGGGGGAGAGTAATTGTCTGTCGGATATGAAGAGGGAGGGCGTTCCAGGCCAGAGGCAGGACGTGGACAAGAGGTGAGATAGACGAGATTGAGGTTCAGTGAGGTTAGCGTTAGAGAAGTGAACTGTAGTTCAAAGCTACTGACAATTCCACCTGGAAACTACAGCCTCCGCAGTCGGAAAGGGAGGATAATAATGTGGCTTAGTGGGTAGAGCACTGTCCTGGGAGTCAGAAAGACCTAAGTTCTAATCCTGGCTCTGCCACGTGTCTTCTGGGTGACCTTGGATAAGTCATTTACCTTCTCTGTACCTCAGTTACCTCACCTGTAAAATGGGGATAGTAATAATAATGAAAATAATAACGATGGCATTTGTTAAGTGCTTACTATGTGCAAAGCCCCGTTCTAAGCGCCGGAGTAGATACGAGGTAATCAGGGTGTCCCACATGGGGCTCACAGGCTTCATCCCCGTTTTACAGATGACGGATAAGAGTGTGAGCACTATGTGGGACAGGGACCGTGTCCAACCTGATTAACTTTTACCTACCCCAGAGCTTAGAACAGTGATTGGTACTTTGTAAGTGCTTAATGAGTACCATTATTATTATTATAATGGTTATTATAGTATTTCTTACACACTTGCTGTGGTGTTGCTAAGCACTGGGACAGATACAAGGCTATGAGTTTGGAGACAGTCTCTATTCCATGGTCGGTTCATGAACTTATTTCCGTGTAGATGAGGAAACTGGAAGCCCGTCAAAGAGCAGGGACTGTATCTGTTACCGATGTGTACGTTCCAAGAGCTTAGTACAGTGCTCTGCACCGAGTAAGCGCTCAATAAATACTATCGAATGAAACTGAGACTCAGAGAGGTTAGGTAGACTCAGAGAGGTTAGGCGACTAGCCCAAGGTCACCCTGGAGGTGTGAGTGGAGTTGGAAACTGAACCCAAATTTCCTGACTCCCACTACCATGCTCTTTCCGCTAGGCCTCCCGCCCCGCCCCTCCCCGGCTCTCCCGCTTGCCAAGGGAGTGAAGAGGACAAAGGTTGGTGGAAATCTCATGCTTCAGAATGTGGCCACTCTCTGAAATGTCTGGTCCGGATTGGGCGGAACAAAGTTTCGGACAGTAATAATAATAATAATATTGTGGTATTAATGTCTATCTCCCCCTCTGGACCGTAAGCTCATTGTGGGCAGGGAATGGGTCTGCTATATTGTCATATTGTACCCTCCCAAGCGCTTAGTACAGTTATCGGCACAGAGTAAGCACTCAATAAATAAGTAAATAATTTTCAATAAATTATATAAAATAAAAAAGTAAGTAAATAATAAAGCACTCAATAAATAATAAAGCACTCAATAAATTTTTTATTTTTATTTTATTATTTTATTTTTTTTTGACCGACTGGTATTTGTTAAGCACTTATTATGTTTCAAGCACTGTTTTCAGCGCTGGAAGATACAAGGTAATCAGGCCAGACACATCCCTGTCCCATACAAGACTCACAATCTAAATAGGAGGGAGAAAATGTATTGAATCCCCATTGACAGATGAGGTAACTGAGGCACGGAGAAATTAAGTGACTCGCCCGAAGTAACACAGCTGGCACGCGTGACGGCTGGATTAGAACCCAGGGCCTCGGAGTCCCAGGTTCAGGCTCTTTCTACTAGACAACGCTGCTCCTGTAATGATGCAGAAATGGGAGGGGAGGAGTTAAGTCTTGGTGTGTCAAGCTACCTTCTTTGGGTCACTCAATCAGTGCTATTTATTGAGTGCTTACGTTCTGCAGAACACTGAATTCAGCACTTGGGAGAGTACAGTTCCACAGAGTTGGTAGACCCATTCCCTGCTCATTGTGAACTTACGGTCAGAAGGATGATCTCACATTACAGAAGGTCCCCTTCTATCTCCTTACTCACCTTGGAACTTCCTCCCTTCAATTATGGTATTTGTTAAGCACTTATTATGGGTCAAAAACTGTTCTAAGTGCTGGGGTAGGTACCGGTTAATTAGGTCAGACACAGTCCCCGTCCCTCATGGGGCTCACGGTATAAGTAAGAGGGAGAACAGTCGAGGAAACTGAGGTGCAGGGAAGTTAAGTGGCTTGCCTAAGGTCTCCCAGCAAGAAACTGGCAAAGCCAGGACTAGAAACCAGGTTCTCTGACTCCCGAGTCTGTACTCTTTCCTCTAGGCCACGGTGCTCCCTCTCCACATTGAACTCCCTCCTAAGATCCCACTTCTCCAACCAGCCTTCCCAGTTAGTCTCCCAGAACCTTGAGCCACGTCATCCCATCAGGCAACTTTAGCACTAAGGAACTTAGGTAATAATGTTGGTATTTGTTAAGCGCTTACTATGTGCAGAGCACCGTTCTAAGCGCTGGGGGTAGATCCAGGGTAATCAGGTTGTCCCACGTGAGGCTCACAGTTAATCCCCATTTTACAGATGAGGTAACCGAGGCACCGAGAAGTTAAGTGACTTGCCCACAGTCACCCAGCTGACAAGTGGCGGAGCCAGGATTCGAACCCATGACATCTGACTCCCAAGCCCGGGCTCTTTCCACTGAGCCACAGTGTAGACCTTCATCAGCCCTCATGTTTAAATGTGTTATCTATTTCAATCTCTAGATTTGTATATATTTTGATGTTTCTCTTTCCTGATAGGGTGTAAGCCCTTGATAGGCAGGATATATGCCAATTCTTTATTTCCCGCTTCCTAAACTCCCAATCTGCTCCACCGTCCCAAGTAAGAACTCAGTAAATGATTCTATTACAGAGACAAAATGTCCCATAGATTCAAGGTCACCTTTGGTTCAACCAAAATGTTTATCGGCCTAATGACCTTTCCCGAGCATTTTGCTCATTGCCCAATCAATCAAACAACCAGTCCTATTTATTAAGTGCCTATTGGATGCAGAGCACTGTACTAAGCACTCAGGAGAGAATGGTAGAGCTAGTGGACACGGTCTCTGTCCTCCAGGAATGAACAATATAGGGTGGGAGACAGACCCGAAAGATTATTTACGGATAGGAGAAGAAAAATGGATATGTCATTTCTAGAGGAATGCTTAGGTAAAAAGGAGGGTAAGTCGATAGTGCTTCAGGGATTGATTGAGTTCTAATAATAATTGTGGCATCTGTTAAGCACTTAGTAAGTGCCGGGCACTGTACTAACTGCTGGGGTGGATATAAGCAAATCAGGTTGGATACAGTCCCTGTCCCAGGTGGGGCTCACAGTCTCAATCCCCATTTTACAGATGAAGCAAGTGAGGCACAGAGAAGGGAAGCGACTTGCCCAAGGCCACGCAACAGACGAGTGGCGGAGCTGGGATTAGAATCTATAACCTTCTGACTCCCAGGCCCGGGCTCTGGCCACTGTCATGCTGCTGTTCTATCTGTCTCTACTGCGTCGTCCTTGCCCAGGCGCTTGCTAAAGTGTTTGGCACATAGAAAGCGCTCAATAAATATCATTGATTGAAAATTCCATTGATTGAGAGTGAATAAGGTCCTAGTTGGAGTAGAAGAGCTGAGGAGGGGAAATGACCAGAGGAGAAGAACAGTTAATCAGGGAAGACCCCCTGGAGGAGCTGTGATTTTGATAGGACTTCGATGACGGGGGAGATATGTGGGGGCGCAGAGAGCTCCGGGCAGGAGAGAGTCCCGGGTTCCCTTTGGCACTGAAGCGCAAAATTGCAGGGCGGGGGCAGTTGGAAGATTAAGAGCTGAGTAAAATTCTTCTGGCTCAGCAACCTGCTTTTATGTGAGGTTTGCCCCAGTTTCTCTCAGTGCCCAGGCCTGTACTAGAGGTCTCGGCAACGGGAACGTGCCAGCTAGTTTGCAGGGTTTGAGAGAGACAGTGAAAAAAAATATATAACAATGTCTCAGCCCCACTGATCACTTTTGCGTTCTTGCCATTGCCCGGGGCCAAGTCGGACAGGTGAAGTCTTGGAGATATGCTACGGGGTCTGGGAACCCCCATTCCGGTAATGATGGTTGTGGTATTCGTTAAGCGTTTATCTTGTACCGAGGACTGTACTAGGCGCAGAGGTGGGTACATGCTAACCAGGTCCCTCCTGGGGCTCCCTGTCTAAGGAGGAGGGAGAACAGGTATGGAATCCCCATTTTACAGATGAGGGAACTGAGGCAAAGAGAAGTTAAGTGACTTGCCCAAGGTCACACAACAGGTGGGGGCGGGTTTAGAATAGAAACGCTCGGGGTGTCCAGTGGTCCCCCCAGGCACTTTTATGTCCGATATTTTTATTCTCAGCCAGGATCCCCCTCGACTCCCGCTGCTGAGCTCTGCGGCTCGGCTACAGCATCTCTCAGCACCCCGTCAGACCGTAAGCTCCTTGTGGGCAGGCGATGCAGCCCTTGTTGTTTTTGTACTCTCCTGAGCATTCAAGGCAGGGCACGGCATCTAGCGGGCGTTCAGTCAATAAAGCAGCGTGGCCTAGTGGATAGACCACGGGATTGGGTGTCGGAAGGTCTGGGTTCTAATCTCAACTCCTCCACTTGTCTGGCTGGGTGACCTTGGGCAAGTCACTTAAGTTCTTTGAGCCTCAGTTCCCTCATCTGTAAAATGGGGATTAAGCCTGTGAGCCCCACCTGGGACATGGACTGTGTCCAACCTGATTAGCTTGTACCGACTCCAGTGCTTAGTACACTACCTGGCACAAAGAGAATGTTTAACAAATACCACTATTATTATTATTAGCTTGTACCTACCCCAGGCCTTAGTATAATGCCTGTCCTGTAGTTAGCGCTTAACAAATACCATAAAAAAAATAAGTAAATAAATACTATTACGCCTGTGACCCTGGGAGGAGGGCACAATAACTCTGGAGCAAGAAGAGGGGTGGTCGGGCGTCCCCCCCTCTGGAGACCTATTTGAGGTCCAGATGAATTTGGGGTATCACCGTGAAGTCCCCCCAGTTGAGACATCATCACCTCCCCCCCTTCCCCCAGAGACGTACTCAAGGTCCAGACGAACCCAGCGCATCACTGTAAAGCATCTAACCTTCCGCTGCGCACCTAGAGAAATGCACGTGACATCGCGTGTGTCTTGAGGTTGATTATTCCCGCGGGTCATCGGGGGCTGTATGGGGTCTCCCTAGATGGTGTCCTGCCCCTCAAGGAGCTTTCAATCTAATGGAAAGCTGGACAGGATCGGTGTCCATTCTTGGCCTGGGCGGGATGGTCCAGGGCCAGCAAGGTGGTGGAACCTGGGCCGGCTTCTCTTCAGGGGCCGTGTTCAAGGGGCAATTGGGTGAGGGTGTCAAGGCGAGGCTCCCTCTAGACTTGGACCGTAGACTTAGACTGTAAGCTCATTGCGGGCAGGGAATTGCGTCTGTTGATTGTTGTCTTGTACTCTCCCAAGTGCTTAGTACAGTGCTCTGTACACAATAAGCACTCAATACTATTGAATGAATGAATGTCTCATAAAACCTCTCCTCACGGGCCCTTCTCTCTCTCATATCCCATCCCTCCTTCTTCAGGGCCACAAAACCCCCGTGAGGAGAAGAGTTTGAGCCCCTTCCCCTCTGGGACCACCAGAGTCCCGTTGAGAACAGGGGGAAACCCAGAAGACGGAGGAAGCCACCCCCAGCCTCAACTCGCCCTGCTGTCAGGAGCATCCCACTTGGCAGCCGGGCTCAGAGCCCTGGAGCATGAGTTTTGGGGCTGTTACAGCCCAGCTCAGGAACATAAAGAAAGAAAACACAATAACACAATGTTTTATTGGCACCGGAGACGTTTATTTTCAGAGTTAACAACAATAATAAACTCCTTTATGGAGGCAGCTTTTACGATGCTCCCCAGGAGAGCTCACACCTGCTGCTTTATTCGCCTTCACCGTGGGTTGCAGACTCCAAAGTACCAGGCAGAGGCGTTTGGATGTTTGGATAATCCGGTGGTTCCTTCCCTGACGGGATGGAGGATGGGAAGAAGGGAAGGAGGCTGGAAGGAAATGGGAGGGAGGAGGTAGGAATTGGGTGGCCCAGCCCCAGTTCCGGGTAACTACACACTTCCTCTCTCCAAGGAACTCAAAATGCTGGGTAAGATTTTTTTTTTTTTTTTTTTTGCTTTTCAATAGACTCATTCATTCAACAGTATTTATTGAGCGCCTACTATGTGCAGAGCACTGTACTAAGCGCTTGGAATGTACAGATCGGTAACCGATAGAGACGGTCCCTGCCCTTTGACGGGCTTACGGCCTAATCGGGGGAGACGGACGGACAAGAATGCTCAGTTGAGTTAATGCTCATTCATTTATTCATTCATTCAATCATATTGATTGAGCGCTTTCTGTGCAGAGCAGGTAGGCCACAAAGAGCCACGTGGAAAATGGCAAGTGAGGGGTGTCTGGGGAAAGTCTGGGCCCAAAACATTCCCAGTGCCGGCCTCCCCAGGGCCATTTGTGCCCACACTGGACCCTAGGGAACGAGGTGGTGGGGCAGCCCCCGTTTCCTCAGAAATCCAGCCTCTGAAACCTCCTGCCTTGCAGCAAAGCGGTGTGGCCTAGTGGCTAGAGCCCGGGCCTGGGAGTCAGAAGGACCTGCGTTCTAAGCCCGGCTCTGCCACTTGTCTGCTGGGTAACATTGGGTAAGTCCCTTCACTTCTCTGGTTCTCGGTTCCCTCAACTACAAAACGAGGATTAAAACTGTGAGCCCTATGTGGGACAGGGATTGTGCCCAACCTGATTTGCTTGTATCCATCCCAGCGCTTAGTACAGTGCTTGACACATAGTAAGTGCTTAACAAATATCACAATTGTTATTATTATTGAAGAGAATTTGGGGAGGAAAGCCGGTTTTGACTGAGATACCTATTTGAGGAAAAAAAAAACTGAAATTGAGAAGTCCGGGATGACAGGAAGCCAACCCACAATGAGCCGTCGGGGAGGACTGTCCTTTGCCAGGGAGGAAGCCTGGGAGATTTGAGGAAAGCATAAAAATGGTGGGAGAAACATCCCTTGGTCAGATAATAATAATAACTGTGGTACTTGTTAAGTGCTTACTATGTGCCAAGCACTGTTCTAAGAGCAGAGGGAGATGAAAGTTAATCAGGTCAGACAGTCCCTGTCCCATAAGGGGCTCCCACACTTAATAACCATTTTACAGGTGAGGTAACTGAGGCCCAGAGAAGTGAAGTGACTTGCCCAAGGTCACACAGCAAACATGAGGTGAAGCTGGGATTAGAACCCAGATCCTTCTGCCTCCCAGCCCCATGCTCTAGTCATTCATTCATTCAGTCGTATCTGTCGAGCACTTACTGTGTGCAGAGCCACTCAGCCATGTCAGTGCCCGGGAATCAATAGAATGTACTGAACACCTCCCGGATGTAGAGCGCTGTGCTGAGCACCCGTCAGTCAGTCGTATTTATTGAGCACTCACGGTGTGCAGAACACTGTCCTGAGCAGTTGGGAGGGTATAATATAGCAGACAGTACAATATAAAGAGCTTATAGTCTGGAAGGACCTGGGAGAGAAATAGTGGTAGCTATTAAACTCTTTCTCTGTGCCATGCAGTGTGAGAGAAACAAGACAATCAGGCCGGGCACAGTCCCTGACCCACGTGGAGCTCACAGTCTAAGGAGGAGAGAACACGTCTTTATTCTTGTAATGGGCAGGGAGCGTGCAAGTTAATTCAGTCCTACTCTCCAGAGTGCTTAGTACATTGCTCCGTACACAGTAAGCACTTAATAAATATGATTGATTTATTCCCCATTTTTCAGGTGTGGAAACTGAGATACGAGACCTTCAGTGGCTTGCCCACGGTCACCCAGCAGGCAAATGGCAGAACGGGGACGAGTCCCGCACTCCTTCTCTAGACCGTGTTGCTTCTGTGAGAAGACAGAGGCCCCAGCCTCAAGAAGTGTACAAGGAAGCGGGGTCGGACAGAAGATCCAGGATCGTTTTCCTCCCCGAAGGGATCAGGTCGTTACAACTCCGGGCTAAACCAGACGGGTGAGCCTCTACCGGCCCCGTGGGGTGATTAGAGAGGAGGAGTCCATTCCCTTCCTGACTGGAACTCTGCGATCCCCACTCTGCAGAGGAGGGAGTAAAGGTCACGATTTTCTGCCTACCGATAAGTCAATCAGTGGCATTTATCGAGCGCTTACTGTATGCGAAGCAGCGCAGTAAATGATTGGGAAAGTACGCTACATTCAATTCATTCGATCGTATTTACTGAGCGCTCACTGCGTGCGAAGCACTATACTAAGTGCGGTGCGATGTATCGTCGATCGTCGATATGGCAGCTTATCAGAGAGGAAGATCTCCAAAAACTGAATCACATCAGGAAGGGCGTCCACCTCACCGACGGGCAGTAGACCTGTCCCCGTCCACTTCCGAAACATGCTGATGTTTGACTTTTGCTGCCGAGCCTCCCCCCATCTCCAGACTTGGTGCTCTGGAGCAAGCGGGGGACCCAGGGAGCTCCCAGGAGAAACACTCCAGGGTCGGGCGAAAATGGCGCCCTTCCACAAATCAATCGATCGTATTTCTTGAGCACTTACTGTGTGCAGAGCACGGTCCTAAGCGCTCGGGAGAGTACGATCCAACAGAGTCGGTGGAGACGTTACCCGGCCATCACGTGCGGCTCTGATGTCATCACGTGATGAGCAACTGGAAATGTCAGGAGAACACAGCGCTTCACTGTCTGTGTGAAGAAGTGTTCGAGGCGCTTACTATTTCGGACGAATATGCATTAGGGCGGATGGTACAATTCACCCGCGCATCCCGACTGCGGTCGGAGCCGTGGAAATGTGGGTAATCATCTGTGCATTATGGGCCTTGTCTCTCTCTCTTCTTAATTAAGTAACTAATCTGGTGGGGAAGAGCTCTGTTTGTATTTGTTTGGCAGGTGCATCCGTGTGACAGTTGTCTGGAGAAGTTTCTTGGCAATTTCTGAGGCTAAAACTTATGGAGGAAAAGTCCTCCTTCGGTTAGGTAAAGTATGTGTTGAGCATTTCCTAAATGCCAAGCCCTGTGCTAAGCGCTGGGGTAGATAGATGATCGGGTCAAGTACGGTCCCACTCCCTCACAGGACTTGTGATGTAAGAGGGAGGGAGAGCAGGTATTTCATCCCCATTACACAGTTGAGCGAACTGAGGCCTAGAGAATTCATTCAATGGTATCTACTGAGCGCTTACTGTGTGCAGAACACTGAGCTAAGCACTAAGGGAGAGTACAGTATAACAATAAACAGACACATCCCCTGCTTACAACGAGTTTACAGTCTAGAGGGAGCTTACAGACTAGAGAAGTGAAATGACTTACTAATGCTGGTATTTGTTTAGGGCTTACTATGTGCAGAGCACTGTTCTAAGCGCTGGGGTAGATCCAGGGTCATCAGGTCGTCCCACGTGAGGCTCACAGTTAATCCCCATTTTACAGATGAGGGAACTGAGGCACAGAGAAGTTGCGACTTGCCCACAGTCACACAGCTGGCAAGTGGCGGAGCCGGGATTCGAACCCCTGACCTCTGACTCCAAAGCCCGCGCTCTTTCCACTGAGCCACGCTGCTTCTCTACCTGTAGAGAACCTGTACCGGTACTACCCCAGCGCTTAGAACAGTGCTCTGCACGTAGTAAGAGCTTAACAAATACCAACATTATTAGTATTATTACCAGGGAAGGACTCTGTGAGGAGATGCGATTCTCAAGGGTAGTTTGAAGATAATAATAACGTGGCATCTGTTAAGCTCTTACTATGTGCCAGGCACTGTACTAAGCGCTGGGGTGGATACAAGCCAATCGGGTTGGACATGGGGCTCACAGTCTTAATCCCCATTTTACCGATGAAGGAACTGAGGCTTGGAGAGAGAAGTGACTCGCCCAAGGTCACGGAGTAGCTACGTGGCAGAGACGGGATTAGAACCCAGGTCCTTCTGACTCCTAGCCCATGCTCTATCCACTAGGCCACGCTGCTTTTCAAGATGGAGAGAGCAGTGGTCCGCCGGGGAGGAGGGCAGATGGGAGCTGGAGGTCGGCAGTGGGAGAGATGAAGATCAGTCAAAGTGAGTAAGGGGCCTTTACTCCCCATATCAGATATTATATATATTATGTATATCATATCATATAATCATATATTAGAGAAGCAGCATGGCTCAGTGGAAAGAGCACGGGCCTTGGAGTCGCAGGTCATGGGTTCGAATCCCAGCTCCGCCACTTGTCAGCTGTGTGACTCTGGGCAAGTCACTTCACTTCTCTGTGCCTCAGTTACCTCATCTGGAAAATGGGGATTAAGACTGTGAGCCCCACGTGGGACAACCTGATTCCCTTGTGTCTACCCCAGCGCTTAGAACAGTGCTCTGCCCATAGTAAGCGCTTAACAAATACCAACATTATTATTATTATTATTATATCAGTGGGCGCAAAGCACATTGACAGCTTCCCTCAGAGATTCATTGTCTCTACTCCCTCCTATTCAGACTATGAGCCCGATGAGGAGCAGGGACTGTGCCACATCTGAGTAATTTTTATCTACCCCAGCGTTTAATACAGTCTTTGGCACATAGCAAGCACTTAACATATGAAGTTATTGTTAGTATCATTATCATTAGTAATTTCTCCCTGGGCTCAGTGGTCCGTGAGAAGCCAACGCAAAGGGTGGGAATAAAGGATTTTCTGCCCAGTCTCGTTTAGGACCTTCGTATCCGATGGGCGATCACCGTCCCCTCCTTCAAAGCTTTACTGAAGGCAAATCACCTCCTAGGGGCCTTCCCTGACTAAACCCTCCTTTCCTCTCCTCCCACGCCCTTCTGCGTCGCCTTAACTTGCTCCTTTTATTCATTCTCCCTCCCTCCCCCATACACGAACACATCTGTAATCTTATTTATTTCTATTACTGTCTCTCCCTCTAGACGGTAAGCTTGTGGTGGGCAGGGAATGTGTGTCTTATATCGTCATAGTGTACTCTCCCTAGTGCTTAGGACAGTGCTTGCACACAATGAACGCTCAATAAATAGGATGACCGACTGGCTGACTTACTGACCAGGGCTCTTGCTAACTGACCCACCCGGCAACGGAGTGAGTATTTTTCCGTCTGTCTTCCCCGTTAAGAGTGTAAGGTCCTTGTAATCAGGGACCATTCCTTGAGGATGGTGATGATGATGGTATTTGTTCAACGCTTACTATGTGTCAAGCACTGTTGTAAGTGCTGGCGTAGATCCAGGCTAATCAGGTTGGACACAGTCCCTGTCCCACAGTGGGCTCACATCTTGATCCCCATTTTACCGATGAGATAACTAAGGTCCGGAGAAGTGAATTGATTTGCCCAAGGTCACACAGCAGAGAAATGGAGGAGCTGGGATTAGAACCCAGGCCCTTCTGACTCCCGGGCCTGTGCTCTGTCCACTAAACCACACTGCTTCTCGCAATCTAAGTGGGAAGGATATTCGGTGTCCCCATTTTAAAGTTGAGGAAAGTGAGGCACAGAGAAGTGACGTGTATTGCCCACGGTCACAGGACAATCAACCGGCAGAGCCGGAATTAGAACCGAGGACCTTTGCACTCCCAGGCCTGTGGTCTCTCCACTAGGCCACGCTGCTTCTCTCTTCCATGGCATAACTGAGGCGCCGTCTAATTTGAAATCTGACAGGCGGGAGTTTTTGAAGGCAGCTTTTGTCAGGATTTTCCCTGATTGGTTGGAGGGAGTTGAGGCCCTCGAGAAAGAATGTTGGTCAAGAGCCTGCATGTCTCCTCATACAGTGCTTTGCACGCAGCAAGCGCTCAATCAATACGATTAATAATGATATTAAAAATAATTAGTCTGTGCCTCAGTCTGAGACCCTGGGCAAGACACTTTGCTTCTCTGTGCCTCAGGTTCCTCATCTGCAAAATGTGGATTCGGCGCCTGATCTCCCTCTTACTTAGAGTGTGAGCCCCATGTGGGACACAGACTGTGTCCATACTAATTAACTTGTAACTACTCCAGAGCTCTGAATAGTGCTGGGCACATAGTAAATGCTTGCACATATAATAATAACGACGATAATAATAATAATTGGTTTGGACTGCTCGCTGGGTAGCAGGCAGCTCAGAGGGCCCGATGCAGTGGGCTTGAACTTTTTTTACTGGTTCTTGTTGATGGCTTACTAGAGAAGCAGCGTGGCTCGGTGGAAAGAGCGCGGGCTTTGGAGTCAGAGGTCGTGGGTTCGGATCCCGGCTCGGCCACTTGTCAGCTGTGTGACTTTGGGCAAGTCACTTCACTTCTCGGTGCCTCAGTTACCTCATCTGTAAAATGGGGATTAAGACCGTGAGCCCCACGTGGGACAACCTGATTCATGGGACAACCTGATTCCCCTGTGTCTACCCCAGCGCTTAGAACAGTGCTAGGCACATAGTAAGCGCTTAACAAATACCAACATTATTATTATTATTATCATTTATGTGCCAGGAACTGTACTAAATGCTGGGGTAGAGGTAAGATAATCAGGTTGGACACAATCCTTGTCCCACATGGGGCTCACAGCCTAAGTAGGAGGGAGGAGGATTTAATTCCCATTTTCCAGATGAGGCAACCCAGAGAAGTTAAGTGACTTGCCCAAGGTCTCCCAGCGGGCACGCGGCATAACTGGGATTAGAACCTAGGTTTTCCAACTCCCAAGGCTGAGCACCTCCCACTAGGCTATGCCGCTTCCCCTCGCCGGCTCCTTCTCACCTCTCCCTCCCTGTCCCCCGACTGCTTTCTTGCTACCTGCAGCAGAAACCGTCCCTTACAACCCCTTCCCTAGACCATTAACTCCTTGAGAGCAGAAACTGTGTCTATTTACTCCGTTATGGGGGACTTTCCCAAGAGCTCAGTACATGGTCTGCCCAGAGTGAGTGCTCATTAAATGGAGTGATTGATTGGTTGATCCAGGAGGCAGTGAACTCTGACTGAAGTTCCCCCGTTTCTATTTCCTCGGGGGCCTCCAGAGCCTTAAAAGGTCCCCATTATATAGGACACGCTTGATTTGCAAATCAAACGCTTTAGTGAGGCTCAAGACCTTCGGCACCCTGCCGAAAGGCCCTTCCTGCAGAGAAAACGTTGGACCAGTCTGGAAGTCTCCTCCAGGAAGAAACACAGCTAGGAAAAAACGAGGCAGTAAATCACCTACCCAAGTAGAAAAGCAGTGTGGCCTAGTGGAAAGAACACGGGCCTGGGAGTCAGAGGACCCGGGTCCTAATCCCGGCTCCGCCAATTGCTTGCCGTGTGACCTTGGACAGATCATTTAACTTCTGCGTACCTCAGTTTCCTGCACTGTAAATTGGGGATTGAATACCTGTTCTCCCTCCTACTTAGACCGGGAGCTTCATGTGGGACGGGGATTATAACATCTGACCGAATTAGCTTGTACAGAATAGAACAGCGCTTAACTCACAATAACCGCTTGGCAAACGCAATTAAAAAAAAAAAAGAAAAAGAAATAAGGACATCCCTGTGCACAAACCCGCTCCCTTACAAGCGAGACCTTCTGGATTTTTCTCTTTCAAGGAGCTGACATCTCAGATCTTCATAGCCGTCTTCGTTTAAATAAATGTTTTGATTACATCCAAGTGAGAACACAACAAAAGCTGTTTGAATGAAAATGACGCCCTCACTATTAGTTTTAGACAATTTGTTCTAATATCGCCTTGAATCATCCGTTTATGCAGCCATAAAGATTTGATTACTTTACTTGTTTCATTAATCTTTATTTGTTTAATCATCTGTTTAATCTGTTTAATCATTGGTTTAAGTGGAAAGACTACATGAAGATGTTTAGTGTTTGACGGCACATCGACACATCCGACATCTATCCGAGCTTTCCTTTTTATTGCTGTTTATTATCCTCTTTTATAGTGCTCCTCGAGCCACTTGGAAGCCCCATCGGACGCTTCTGGGAATTCAATAATTTAGCAGTTCTTCACCAGTGCACACAGGATTTTTTAAGTTATTATTTAAATACACAGTTTTTGCCAACTGATTTGATTTCCGTTCGGGGACCAGCGCTTCCCACTGAAAACGAAAGCGGGGAATTTGTCCCTGCCGGTCTGCCCTGATTGACGGGAAAACCCACTGTGGTTCACACTCACCCGTCCCCGAGGCCTGGTTGCGTAGTGTGGTCTAGTGGATAGGGCACGGACCCGGGAGTCAGAAGGACCTGCGTTCTAATCCCGACTCTGCCCCTTGTCTGTTGTGTGACCTCGGGCAAGCCACTTCACTTCTCTGGGGCTCAGTTCCCTCATCTGTGAAATGGGGATTAAGACTTTGAGCCCTAAATGGGACAGGGACTGTGTCCAACCCGAAGGGCTTGTACCCACCCCAGCCTGGCACATATTAAGCCTTTAATGAATACCAAAATTATTATTATTATTAGAACCACTGACTTGGCAGCAAAATTGGGTGACTGGGGTGTGGTGGATCCTTGCACTTCTCTTTGGGTGAGTCCAGGGGGCAAAATGCCCCACCTAAATGTCATCGAGCCTCCACACCCTCCCACAGGAGAGTTTGATGGACACAATTGCCATTGTCATTTTAAGGGTGAGAAGGTAGAAGCAGGTGGTGGGACCGGGACAGAATTAGGCCCTCTCCTCACCAGTCAGTCTACAGGAAAAGCAATCGCATGGCTCAGTGGAAAGAGCACGGGCTTTGGAGTCAGAGGTCATGGGTTCGAATCCCGGCTCTGCCACTTGTCAGCTGGGTGACTGTGGGCAAGTCACTTCACTCCTCTGTGCCTCAGTTCCCTCATCTGTAAAATGGGGATGAAGACGGTGAGCCCCACGTGGGACAACCTGATTCCCCTGTGTCTACCTCAGCGCTTAGAACAGTGCTCGGCGCCTAGTAAGCGCTTAACAAATACCAACATTAATTAATAGCATTTATTGAGTACTTACTATGTGCAGAGCACTGAACTAAGTGCTTGGGTGAGTACAGTACCTCAGAGTTGGTAGACACATTTCCTGCCCACGGTGAGCATACAGTCTAGATGGGGAGATAGGTAATAATATAAATAATTAATTTATCGATATGCATATAATGAATTAATCAATGATATTTATTAAACACTTACTGTTTGCCGAGCACCGGACTAGGTGTTTGCAAAAGTACAGTAAAGCAGAGTTGGTATTCATGTCTCCTCTCTGCTCGACACGAGTTTAGGGTGAGAAGCGTAAGAAGCAACGTGGCCTAGTGGACAGAGCACAGGCCTGGGAGTCAGAAGACCTGGATTCTAATCCCGCCTCTGCCACTTGTCTGCTGTGTGACCTTGGTCACCTAACAAATACCATAAAATACCACAAACACCATGAGGGAACTGAGGGACAGAGAAGTGAAGTGACTTGCCCAAGGCCCCGCCCGGATCCCGGGAACCCCCATCCACACTCCAAGCCATTTGCCGCATTGTGCCCTCTCAAATGCTTAGTACAGTGCTCTGCACATAGTAATTGCTCAATAAATACCATTGATTGATTGATTGATTGATTGCCCCGTTTATGGGCGCAGCTGGCCCTGTAGCGTTTTGGAAGGGATATTGAAACTGAGTCAACGAGAGGGCATTCGTCAAGGGTTTGTTTATTTTTGATTTAAAAAGTGGAGCAGGACAAACTCAGAGACGAAAGACTCCTTTCTTATCCCAAAAAATAAATCCCGGTTTCTGGAATCCATCTAAACAGGCAGGAAAACCCTACATGGATTCGTGCTTTCAAGTTATCACATACCCAGATTCTGAAACTTTCCTTCCATCCCAGCCGTTCCCCAGAAGCCAAATAAGAACTCCCTTTCTATGCACTTATTCAGTTACATAAGCAGCATAAGCAGGTTGTTTTTCCTTCTTCTTGAGTTTATATAGCGCCTCTATTCCCAAAGCACTTTCACATTACTTTTCTCATTTTTGTCCTCACAGTCTCCCTTTGAGGTAGGGAGAGAGGCAGGTATTCTTATTCTACTTATTCTCTCTTTGAAAATGAAGAAACTGAGGCCCAGAGAGGTTAACTGACTTGCCCTGGGTCACACAGCAGGCCATAGGCAGGGCTGGGACTGTAGTAGTAATAATAATAATATTACTTTGGGGATTTGATTTTGTATCGTTCTTTAATTTTCTCAAAATTCTTTCCCATCTATTACATCGTTTTATCCTCATCCCTGTGAGGCAGGAGCAGCGTGGCTTAGTGGAAAAAGCTTGGGTCTGGGACTCAGAGGTCGAGGGTTCTAATCCCGGCTCTGCCCCTTGTCAGCTTTGTGACTTTGGGCGAGTCGTTTCATTTCTCTGTGCCTCAGTTACCTCATCTGTAAAATGGGAATTAAGACCTCGAGCCCCACGTGAGACAACCTGATTACTTTGTATCTACCCCAGTGCTTAGGACGGTGCTTGGCACGTGGTAAGTGCTTAAAAATACCACCATTATTATTATTTTATCATTGTCATCCCTATTTTACAGAGGGATAACCTGAGGCCCAGAGAAGGTGAATGACTTGCCTAAGGTCATCCAGCAGCCCGGTGGCAGAGTCGGGACTAGATCCCGCGTGCTCCAATTCCCAGACCCGGGCCCTTATCCCGTCTGGGATAGGAGAGAGTGGGAGCTGAGCAGTCCCAAGGAGGCAGACCCGCATCCCCACGTTAGAACCGGGTCCAGCAGGGTTGACCCTTCAAGCACAGGGGGCAGGTGGGTGTGGGAGTAGGTTGCCGCTTTAAAGCACAACAGAGAGTGTTCTCTCAGCTGGACACCTCAGCTCCTGGGGAAAGCACTGGAAGGGAAAAGGAAGAAGGAGGAGGAGAAGGAGGTGAAGGAGGGAGGAAGAAGAGGAGGAGGAGAAGATGGAAGGACGACAACAACAGAAAAGGTATTTGTTATTACGCGTCAAGCACTGCAGCAGAAACAAAATAATCAAGTTGAGAAGCAGTGTGGCTTAGCGGAAAGAGCCCAGACCCAGGAGTCAGAAGGATCTGGGTCCTGATCCTGGGCCCGCCACTTGTCTACTGTGTGACCTTGGGTAAATCACTTAACTTCTCTGGGCCTTCTTTGTAAAATGGGGGTTAAGACTGTGAGCCCTATGTGGGACAGGGACTGTGCCAACCTGGTTACCTTCTGTCTACCCTAGACCTTTGTACAGTGCCTGGCACATAGTAGGCACTTAACAAATGCCATAATAAAAATAAGGTCGGATACATGTGGCTCACAGTCTAAGAAGGAGGGAGAACAGGAAACTGAGGCATGGAGGGGAAGCAGCGTGGCTCAGTGGAAAGAGCCTGGGCTTCGGCGTCAGAGGTCATGGGTTCGACTCCCGGCTCTGCCACTTGTCAGCTGTGTGACTCTGGGCAAGTCGCTTCACTTCTCTGTGCCCCAGTTCCCTCATCCGTAAAATGGGGATTAACCGTGAGCCTCATGTGGGACGACCTGATTACCCTGTATCTACCCCAGCGCTTAAAATGGTGCCCTGCACATAGTAAGCGCTTAACAAATACCAACATTATTATTATTAAGTGGCCCGTCCAAGCTCACGCAACCAGGAAGAGCTGGGATTAGAACCTGACGCTCTGACACTCAGGCCCCGGCTCTTTCCACTAATGCCACAATTAGTATTATTATTAGGCCACACTGCTTCTCCGTGCTCAGTCTCCCCCATTAGACTGTGAGCTCTCTGTCCACTGGTAATTCAGTTCTACTGCAACTGTACTCATCCAAGAGCTTAGATCAATGCTGGGCATTCAGTGGACATTTAGTTCCACTGGTCAATAAGCCTGGCAAACCCCAGGTCATCTAGGGTCAGAAGTAATTGCCTCCCAGACAATGACTCTCCCCCTATTCAAAACCTTATTCAAGGTACAACTCCTTTCCTCTTCTCCCTCTCCCATCTGCGTCACCCCGCCTTGTCCCCTTCGTTCATTCCCCACCCTCCCAGCCCCACCACCATTACGTACATATCTGTAATGTATTTATATTAATGACTGTCTCCCTCTCTAGACTGGAAGCTCACTGTGGTCAGGGAATGTGTTTATTGGTATAACGTACTCTCCCAAGTGCTCACTACAGTGCTCTGCTCACAGTAAGCACTCAATAAATACAGCTGAATGGATGAAAGAATAAATGCATGAAGACTCTCTCGAACAGCTGACCCTAGTCAGAGACAGACCTCCGCGAAGACCAGGTTACATCATCAGCACGGAGACCTGCTCCAGTCAGAAAGAGACCCTCTCTGTTCAGTAGACTTCAGTTGGAGGATACAGCTAACAGTTCATTAATTATTGGTACTGACTGAGCGCTTCCTCAGTGCAGAGCAGTGTACTGAGCACTCCTTGCGGTCAGGGAACGTGTCTACCAACTCTGTTATACTTTCTCAAGAAGTGTAGCTTAACGGAAAGGACATCGGCCTGGGCATCAGATAATTTGGGGTCTAATCCTGGCTCTGCCAATTGATTGCTGTGTGATCTTGGGTAAGTCACAACTTCTCTGTGCCTCTTTTTTTAATGGTATTTCAAAAGCACTGTTCAAATCACTGGGGTAGATAGAGGGAGAGAAAAAGATGGAGGGAGAGAGACACAGAGAGAAAGATAGGGGAGAGAGAGAGAGAAAGGTAGAGGGAGAGAGACAGAGAAACATATATAGAGACAGAGAGAGAGAAATATAGAGGGAGAGAGACAGAAAGTTGGAGAGAGAGAGAGAGTGGAGGGCATGTTGGGAGTGGTTCCACCAGGCTGGGGCTCCTGTAGAGACTGAAAAGACAGTTTCTTAGGATTTCCAGGACCTCGATCCCACTTCGGCCGGAGGCTGGAAGAGGAAAGTGATCATCTCAGGGACCCGCGCGGCCTTAGCGAAGGAGACGACGTGACAGCAGAGGAGAAAACACAGTGTCTTCCTCCTCCTTCACCTCCGGACCGGGGCGGGGGGGCACTTAGCTCTGGCCATGCACAACCTCCGGGCTTCCTCCGCCCCCACTGGGGCCAGCGGGAAAGGGCGAAGATTTCCCGCTCCACCTTCATAGCCGCATTTTCACTCGCAGAGGCCTGAGGGAGGCCTGCGGTATTTCACCGGCTCTCATGTTCGCCTGCTCCAGTGATCCCAGCCTCAATCACCGGCGCAATATTTTACGAATTAATAAAAATGATCACGGACAGTCCGAGGGGACCCTGGGAAAAAAAAAAAGAAAGCGTGCACCGTAGAATTTTAATGAGCTCCGCGGGGAATTTCAACCTTCGCTTTGCTCCGTCCCAGCCCCCCCCCTTTCTCTCTCGCCTCTTTTTTTCCTTCCCCCACCCCCCTTGAACGGTATCCTCCTGGCGAGCAGCTCTAAATCACTGTCACGCAAATTAGGTATTTCCCATCAGCCTGTTGTTTGGCCCATAACACGGCCATCGCAGGCCTCCAACGCAGGCAAAGCACACCTGCTCTCCTGCCCTAATTGAACAGATGATCTGCCAATTTGTCATGCTTATCTTTAGCCTCTCCCCAACCCCCAAACCATTGGGCAGATGTAAGCAGTGTTTTTATGACAGATCTTGCGCTCATTATTGAATAATTCATTGTTGCATTAATGTCTTCGGATACCATCTCTCACTTCCTCACTCTTTCTCTCTCCGTCGCCCACTTGGGAAAACGGTATTATGCCTTGCTCCGAGGACAGAGTATACAGATAAAAGATAATTGCTTGGCTTGACTCCTCCATTGATATGAAAATAAGATTTAAATTATTCACTTCGGTTTAAAGGTTAGTTGAAGGTTATTACAGGGGATAAAAAAAAATCACTCTTCATAACATTTCGGGTTGAGATGAGACAGGTTTGAAAGGTCTGATTTGCACTGCAAGCAGAAGCGGCTTGTTGTGAATAAACCGAGAACCCCTCAAGAGATTTTCATCTCGGAGAAGTCAATTATTTATAAGCAAATTAAAGTTGGCTCTTCCTATATATAAAACACTGTTAGTCCTGAGAAAGAGCAAGACGGGGCCTATAGCGAGGGAGGTCACTGACGGCGTTTAAAAAAGCCGGATGCGGAGGAGCCTGGGGTGGCACGTGTGTTACCCCGGGCACGCGTGTGATGGGACGACGCCATTTTACAGAAGCCTGCCGAGTTTGCCTGGAATTAGATCGCTTTTCCGGGGGGACCCTGGGCCCAACAACCCCTAACGGGCTCCAGATTCGACACGGTCACATCCCGGGGGGCTCTGAAACGGGTGCCACCTTCCACGACCGGGAACTCGGCGGCCCAAGTTGAGGTGGAGAGGTCGGGGGAGGCTCGGCCCACCGCCGGACCGGCTGGTGTGAAAGGGGATGACTGACCACCCTTCCCTTAACCCTCAGTAGCCACTCCGCTTCTCGCATCACTGCAGGGCCCAGGCCTGGTGGAACAATGAAGCCCCTGGTGCCTATCGGTGGACCAGCCTATCGGCTTGAGGTGAAGCCCCTGGCCCCGCCGGGCCAGAGAGAGGCCGGGAGCCTGGAGTCTCATCCTCCTTGTAATTGAGGCAAAGGAACTTCACAGGATGACACACTTTCCCAGTAGATTGGTCGTTCCCAAAATCCGGACAAGTCTAGATTCATCAGCTTTGGAGTTTGGGAATACAGTTTTGCATGTGACAGTGTTCCCGAGGAGGATATGCCAAAACGGATTAATAAGGAATGGCGTCGCAGTTCCTGGAAATCCAGAGGCAGTTCAGAGAGGGTCTGGTGGTGTCTACCTCACCGGTGGCTAGCACACTGATGGTCGTCGGCTGATTGGACCGAAATAAAGAGCTGCGGAGTGACACCCGTTTTCACTGTGGAATGGGATGACCTGCTCGCACCCAGAGCCAGTCAGTCAATCGCATTTTTACTGAGTGCTTACTGTGTGCACAGCACTGTACTAAGGGCAGCTGGGAGAGTCTTCTTAGATGCCGTCAAGTCATTTCCAATTCATAGAGACTCTATAGTTCTTTTTCCATAGAGTTTTTGTGGTAAAAAATGCAGAAGTGGTTTACCGTTGCCTTCTTCTGCGCAGTAAAATCTTAAGTCTCTGCCGTTGTCTTGGATCAACATTTCGGTCACTTGATCATCCGTCTTCTACTCTTTCTTGTGCCACTGCTTCCCTGCACAGGCAAATCAACTTTGTTGGGAAGAGTACAACATAACAGTAAACTTTCCACGTCATCTATATACTTGCATTTCTACCCCTTAGCATTTTAATAGCCCATCCCCATAGGATTTATGGTCCTATTGTCATAATTCGTGTTTTACTCTCTATAATTTATTGTAATGTCTGCTGACTCTCAGCTCCTTGAGGGCGGGGATTGCGTCTACCGACTCTGTTGTGCTCGACTCTCCCCAACTCTTAGTCCAGTGCTCTGCACACAGTACCGATGAATCAATCAGTGATGTTTAGTGACAGCTTACTGTGTGCGGAGCGCCGGACTAAACACTTGGGAGAGTACAGTAGAACCGAGTCGGTAGACATGTTCCCCGCGCACGATGAGCTTGCAGTCTCGAGGGACCGTAGGCTCTCGCTAGGTACCACCGATCGATGGGTCGATTGAGTGGAGAGAAGAGTTCCAGAATCCAGAGGGGACTGGGAAACTAGGGAGAAGAGAAGGAGGTACAGAGCCCCGGAGGGGCCAGAGCTATCCCGGGATTGGTGGTGATGTGTCCAGAGAATTACCTGACCTTTCCCTCCCGGGCAGGGATGAGGAGAAAAACAGGCCTCAGAGGATGGGGAGGATGGAAAAATGATCACAACAACAATAACAGCGTTACAGGACACTCTGGTCTCTGGCTAAATGCTCCAGGGACTTCTCGGGCTCCGAGCAGCAGCGGCAATAACAGCAACGGCAGTAGCCACGGCCCCGCTGTTCCCTGTTTTCCAGAGCAGGGTCGTCCCCGGCCCATCTTTAGGATGAGCTACGGATCTGAGGGTGGGTGGGATGCGGGGGGGAAAGGGGGCCCGCGGGGCCGGGGACTGGGCCAACGTGCCCTTTGTTTAGTCGCTCGGAACGATCCATCAGCCGGACGGGCGCCGCTCTGAGATGATTACAGAGTCTTCAAGCTGTCAGTTGAGGTTATTTATTCCCGTGTATTCCGTTTGAAATGAGATGTAAGCCAAGCCCACGGGGGGGCGGGGGCCCGCTCCCCTTCAGTGGAGCTGGAGAGAGGAGAGAGCCCGGGATGGGGTCATGAGCACATCCGGGCCCTCGGTGGGCAACCGTTCCTCGGGGGTTGACGTCGGGGGGCCCGGTGGGAGGCCGGAGGGCGATACTCCGCCACTCCCCTCTCCCAACCACCCTAGGAAACCCAGGCGGGGCGGCTTCGGTTCGCTTCCGAGGCCAGGCTGCAGTTCGGCTCCCTCTCCCTTTTATTTAAAATGCACAGAGGCTTGACAGGTAATCTCAGGAGGTAGATCATTATGGCAGCCTAGTGCTCACCTGGAGCAAATGGTGCTTTGCAAATCTCTTGGCAGACGTAATAGGCTCTCTCCCCACCAGCCTCCACCTCCCTCTTCCTCTCTTGCTTGCTCACGCTCTCACTCTCTTTCTTTTTCCATTTTGTACTGAGCGCCTAAGTTGGGCTGGAAGCCAAAACCCCTCTGAGCTGGGGGTCTGGGCCGCTGGGGGATGAGAGAGACGTGGCAGAGCCTGAGGGGGAAGAGAGAAGGGCCCCTCAGGGAGGGGGGGCTGAAGACCAGCTCGGGTACCCCAAGGCCGGGCCGGAGCAAGAGTCTCCGAGCAGGGAGGTGAGCGTCGTCTCGGCCTGCTTGGCTCCTGACCGGTGGTCAGTGGTAGGAGAAGCAGCATGACGTAGCGGATAGAGCACGGGCCTGGGACTCAGAAATTCATGGGTCCTAACACCAGCTTTAACGCCTGTCTGCTGTGTGACCTTGGGCAAGTCACTTTGCTTCTCTGTGCCTGAGTTACCTATCTGTAAAATGGGGAATGTGAACCCCCTGTGGGACAGGGACTGTGTCCAACCCGATCTGCCCGTATCCACCCCAGTGCTTAGTACAGTGGCTGGCACGTGGTGAGCACTTAACAAATACCGCAATCATTATCGTCCTTATTGACCTGGATTTCTCAGGGCTCGGGGAGCAGCTCCCCGGCTCGGAAGCTTGGAACCGCTGAACACACCAGGCTTCTCTCTCTGGGTGGGTGTCCGGGGCCAGTACCCCGGAGAGGGTGCTGTCAGCCCTTCGCTGAGAAGGGATGATGGGGATCGGGGTGGAAGGGCAGGATCACCAGGGCCCGGCTCCCCGTTGGGCAGAGAGGCACATCCGCTAGGCCGTAAGCTCCCTGGCGGGCTCTCCCAAGCTCTCGATACAGCGCTCTGCGCACAAGATGCACTTAATAAATACCACTGACGGACCGACCGATTGATCAGTCCATCTCTAGGCAGCTGATATAAAGCAGCAAACTTTGAAGTCCAGCGGTCACCGTGGACCCTGACATCTTCAGTCAGTCAATTGTATTTATTGAGCGCTTACTGTGTGCAGAGCACTGTACTGAGCGCTTGGGAGAATATAAAAGAAGAAACAGACACATTCCCTACCCATAACGAGCAAATGGTCTAGAGGGGGAAGACACTAATATAAATACATAAATTACAGATACGGACACACCTGAGGAGCAGGGTAGCCGGCTTCATTTTCCGGGCAGCAGCCGCATCTGGGGTGAATCTGTGTGTCCGGTATTGGATCTGTACTGAACCCAGTGCTGGAGAGCCCAAGCTGCGGGGGTGAGGTTGGCTGGTGATGGATGATCTTTTTTAGTGCTATGTGCCGAGCACTGTCATAAAGCGCCGGGGAAGGTACAAGCTAATCAGGTTGGACGATATTCCTGTCCCACGTGGGGCTCACACTCTTAATTTCCATTTTAAAGATGAGGTAACTGAGACCCAGAGTAGTTAAGCAATTTGCCCAAAGTGACACGGTAGACAAGTGGTGGAGCTGGGATTAGAACCCAGGTCCTTCTGACTCCCCAGGCCCAGGTCACACACTGCTTCCAAGGCTGTCTCCCGCCGTGAATAATAATATTGGTATTTGTTAAGCGTTTACTACGTGCAGAGCACTGTTCTAAGCGCTGGGGGTGATACGGGGTAATCAGGTCGTCCCACGTGAGGCTCACAGTTGATCCCCATTTTACAGATGAGGGAACTGAGGCCCAGAGAAGTGAAGTGACTTGCCCACAGTCACACAGCTGACAAGTGGCAGAGCCGGGAGTCGAACCCATGACCTCTGACTCCGAAGAATGACCGGCAAACCCAGGGGAAGGGCTTCCTATCACACCCTGGCATTCCTCTCACCCTTGAACTCTCCCACTCAGTCAGTGGTATTTCAATTTAAGCAGCACAGCCTAGTGGAAAGAGCATGGGCATGGGAGTCAGAAGGAGCTGAGGTTGAATCCCTGCTCCAGGGCTTGTCTGCTGTGTGATCCTGGGCAAGTCACTTCACTGGGCCTCAGTTCTCTCATCTATAAAATGGGAGTTAAGACTGTGAGACCCGTGCATGACAGAGACTTTGACCAACCCGATTATCTTGTATCTACCTCAGCACTTAGTACAATGCCTAGCACGTAGTAAGCACTTTACAAATGCTATTAAAAATGGTATTAATGTTGGTATTTGTCAAGCGCTTACTATGTGCAGAGCACTGTTCTAAGCGCTGGGGTAGATGCAGGGTGATCAGGTTGTCCCACGTGGGGCTCACAGTTTTAATCCCCATTTTACAGATGAGGTAACTGAGAGAAGTGCCCACAGTCACACAGCTGACAAGTGGCCGAGCCGGGATTCGAACCCATGACCTCTGACTCCCAACCCCGGGCTCTTTCCACTGAGCCATGCTGCTTCTCTACTGAGAATCTTACTGTACTAATCACCTGGGAGTGCACGATCCATGCCCTTCTCCCCCATGTGCTTTCTTGTTTAAAGGGCTTTCCCAACAACGACTCATACCTCTGTGTAATATCCCTGTGCAGTGGGATCAAATTCCACTTTATAGAAGGCAAAACTGAGGCTCAGAGATGTTGAGTCACTTGCTCAAAGCCACTCAGCAAGTCAGCAGCAACCTCAGAGACTCAAACCCTGTTCCCCTGAGCCCTCAGCTCAACACTGTTTTGTTGTCCTCTCCCAAGTGCTTAAGCACAGAGCTCTGCACACAGTAAGCGTTCCATAAATGTGATAGACTGACTGAATGACTGACTCAGCCGGTCCCTGGGAGGGGCCTGGTGGAGAAATTTAGCTCTCTGTGAACGGGGAATGTGTCTACCAACTTCCTTCTAGTGTCCTCAGGGTGACTCGGTGGAAAGAGCCCCGGCGTGGGAGCCAGATGTCATGGGTTCGAATCCCAGCTCTGCCCCCTGTCAGCTGTGTGACTGTGGGCAAGTCACTTCGCTTCTCAGTTCCCTCATCTGTAAAATGGGGATGAAGACCGTGAGCCTCACGTGGGGCAACCTGATTACCCTGCGTCTACCCCAGCGCTTAGAACAGTGCTCTGCACGTAGTAGGCGCTTAACGAATACCGACATTACTATTACCGTTACTCTCCCAAGCGGCTGGTACAGTGCGCTGCACATAGTAAGTGCTCAATAAATATGATCGATTTATCATCCTATTCATCATCGTATATTTATCATCATATTTTAATCAAGGTGTTAAAATGAGGTGTTTGGGTTATCAGCAGATTTCAATTATCCAGGCCCTCAGTGATCACAGTTGGTGGCTGGACCGCTCCCACCTCCCAACCCAGTTTGAACCAACCATTCCAGGGTTCTTTGTTCCGGGGAGCGCAGTGGGCTAGCTGAGAGAAGGCGGGAGTGATGGATGAGCAGAACAGGACCGTTAGGCTAATGAACACGAAGCGTGCTGTTTAAGTCGCATGCATTTAATTTCTGGATAGCGCAATCGCCTTAATCACTTTGGCAAGCCTACTCCCTGATGGGATTTCCCCACCGGCTGGCTGGGCCTTAAGGTCTCATTAGCTACCCTCAGGTTCGGGGAAAGTGGGCGGGATTGTCCCACTGACCACGGATCCACGGATAATCGGTTTGCCCGCTCCCTGGGGGACACCCCTGGGCAGCCAGCCCTGGTTTTTCAGGTAGGAGGCAGCATGGCCTTGGGCCCGAGTTTGGAGATCTGGGTTCTAATCCCTGAGCGACCCCTACTCTGCCGCGTAGCCTCGGATGTATCTCATAACCTCCCCGGACCTCAATCTCCTCCTCTGTAAAATGGGAATGAGTTAGATTGTAGGATGGGGTGACTAGATCCATGCCATTGACCCTGTGCCTTCCCCAGTGCTCAACAGATAGGAATTGCTTAATAAATCCCACAGCTGGGAGAGAAGCAGTGCGGTTTAGTGGAAATCATATATACCTGGGCTCTAATCCTCACTTTGCCATTTACATGCTGTGTGATCTTGGGCAAGTCACTTTACTTCTCTGGGACTCTGATTCCTCATCTGTAAAATGGGGATTGTATATACACCCCCCGCCCCTGCTTTAGATTATAAACCCCATGTGGGACAGAAACCACATCTGACCTAATTTTATTGAATCTACTCCAGTGGCATAGAGCAAACACTTAACAGATACCATTATTCATGAATTCAATTTCTTCTCTGTCCCGTCTCACTGGATGAGCCCCTCCTGTTGGGTTTTGCTAAGCCTGTAACAGAGTCAGCTGGCCTTGAGTCCCAGGGAAAGGGAGCCATGTTGTATGGAAAAAATCCAGAGGTCCAGACTTTTATTCTCGGCGGGGTCCCGGATCCTACTGGTGCCTGGGGGTCTTGCTCCGAATGAGATGTCGCGGTACTTCCGGGGCCCTTTGCCGAAAGAGTGATAATAGCGGTATCTGTTAAATGCCTGCCATGGGCTGGGCACACTGTGCTAAACGCTGGGGTGGATACTGAGGATTCAGGCCCATAGAATGGGAGGAGACAGGTAAATCTTTCCCCACCTCAGAGGAGTCCATATCTGAAACCAACCCTGAGTCATTCATTCATATTTATTAAGCACTTACTGTGTGCAGAGCGCTGTACTAAGCTCTTAGGAAAGTACAGTAAAACAATGAACAGTGACAATCCCCGCCCACAGTGATCTCACGGCCTAGAGGGTCAGAATTATACAGCTCTACCCCCATCTCCTCTGCTCGTGAAACCCCTCTCCTCACAGGCAGGTTTGAGCTGCCAGCCCTGGGAAGGAGGAAGGGTCAGAATTCTACAACTCTGCTTCATTACCCCCCCCCCCACCCCACCTCAGGCTGATGAAATCCCTCTCCTCACAGGCAGGTTTGAGCCTCCAGCCCAGCCTCAGGCTTTTTAATGGCTCATTAGGAGGCTGACTGTGAAATCACCTGGACTCCTTGCCAGCTGGAGAGGGCTGTGTTCCAGCTGATTCTGACCCCTGTTAAATCGCTGAGGGGTCTTTAATAGATTCGCAACGCGGACTCCTCCACAAGGTCTTCAAGATCTCTTCTGAGGGGGAGGACGCTGAATGGGTGGCATTTTGACGTCTGCGAGGAGCAGATGAGGTGAAAGAGGGAGAAGGGAATCAGAGCCCAAGAGCTGTCACCTGCTGCCAGGAGGAAGGCTCCTGCCAC
Source organism: Ornithorhynchus anatinus (assembly GCF_004115215.2). Lineage (NCBI taxonomy): Eukaryota > Metazoa > Chordata > Mammalia > Monotremata > Ornithorhynchidae > Ornithorhynchus > Ornithorhynchus anatinus. The sequence continues at coordinate 9,698,886 of NC_041732.1, read as the reverse complement.
AGCAGGGAGGAAGCCCTCCTGCCTACTCCTCTTGCCCCCGGGGGAGAGAAGGTAGGAAGAGGACAATTGGATGTGGGGCATCTTGGCTCCCCGACTGGCCTGTGGGACTCCCCGTGGGAGGATAAGGGGATGGGCCGAAACCCTTCACTCAATAACATTTATTGAGTGCTTACTATGTGCAGAGCACTGTACTAAGCGCTTGGAATGTACAATTTGGCAACAGAGACAATCCCTGCCCAGTGACGGGCTTACAGTCTAAACCGTGAGGACCGTGAAAGCATCCACCCAGGGAAATTGGTCTTCCCGGAGGTGTAGCCCCAGAAGAAGATGGTGGTCTCGGGTGCCGGGATGATGGGGTTGCCACAGCTCCCACCCAGAACAAGCGGCAGGAGGCAGCGTTGTCTAATGGATAGAGCATGGGACTCGGGTTCTAATCCCAGCTCTGCCACTTGTTTGCTTGGTGACCTTGGGCAAGTCACTTCACTTCTCTGGGCCTCAGTTACCTCATCTGTAAAATGGGGATTTTAAGACTGTGAGACCCATGTGGAACATGGAGTGTGTCCAATCTGATTACCTTATATCTATCCAGCGCTCAGTACTGTGGCTGGCACATAATAAGTGCTTAACCAATGCCATAAAGGGCAAGTTCCTTGACTTTTCTGAGCCTCAGTTTCCACTGTTCTCCTCCCTTAGACTGTGAACCCCATAAGGGACAGGGACAGTTACTTCCCAATCAGTCAACGGTCCATTAGATTGTCGGTTCCTGAGGGCGGGGATCGTCTCTACCGAAGCTTAGTGGTTAGAGCACGGGCCGGGGAGTCGAAAGGTCCCAACTCTGTCACCCGTCTGCTGGGTGACCTTGGGCAAGTCATTTCACTTCTCTGGGCCTCAGTTACCTCATCTGTAAAATAGAAATTGAGACTGTGAGCCCCATCTCAAATCCACCAAACTAGCACATTCCCCCCCTTCTAAGTCCTACTGAAAGATCACCTCCTCCAGGAGGCCTTCCCAGGCTGAGCCCCCCTTTTCCTCTCCCCCCCATTGCCCCCTCACACTCCCTCTGCTCCACCCCCTCCCTTCCCCACAGCACTTGTGCATCTATGTACATATTTATAATTCTATTTTATTAATGATTATCTAGAATTCTATTCGTTTCTATTGATGCCAGTTTACTTATTTTGCTGTCTGTCTCCTCCTTCTAGACTTTGAGCCTGTTGTTGGGTAGGGATTGTCTCTGTTGCTGAATTGCACTTTCCAAGCATTTAGTACAGTGCTCTGCACACAGGCGCTCAATAAGTACAATTGAATGAATGTTGGGACAGGGACTGTGTCCAACCCTATTAGCTTGTATCTACCCCAGCTAGAATTTGGGCATCTCCTTGTTGATGTTTTTGATGCTTTCAGGTGAGAAGAGGGAAACAGATGTCAAACACCCATCCCACCCCTTAGGTCAATCAATTGCATTTATTGAGCACTCGCTGTGTGCAGAGCACTGTACTAAGTGCTTGGGAGAATACAGTATGACAGTTTGTAGACACGTTGCCTGCTCACAGCAAGTTTACAGCCTAGGGAGCGACTGAAGAGAGGAAGACATTTGGTTGCACAAGGCGAAAGGCGATTGGCAAAATGGAGCTGGAGAGGTTGCAGCTGGCTCTGGGGGGGAGCGGGGACTTTCACATCAGACTCTCTCTCAGGTTGGCTCTTGCCTTCGCTAAATGAGGTTCTCAGAGTGCAGAATGGGAACGGACGAGGCCGAAGGCAGGTGACAATTCAGTTACTCCAACCCGAGCTGGAGAAGGTGGGTGAGTTTCCCCTTTTCCTCACTCCCTTCCAACTCTCCTTCAGTCACTCAATGATTTGTATTTATTGAGCATCTACTGTACTAGGGGCTTGGGCGAGTATACCGCAGTGCCCCTCCCACTCTCCTCCCGTCTCCTCCTTTTCCCCTTTCTGTCCTGCCACCTCCCTTCCCTCTATTCCCCAACGTGCAGTTAAGCAGCCCCGGTTTCGTTCCTCGAAATTAACTGGAAAGGTTTTACGTGCCACTGCTGAGAAATGGGAGTCGGCAAGGCTGGGCCTTAGATCTCAGCTTTGAACTTCGTCGTCGTCCCCTACAGGTTTTCTTCTTCCCCCCTCAACCCCAAACATCGTGGTGAAAGGGGCGGTTGTGTGCTTTCTCCCTCGAAGGCCAAGTATTTCCTCCTCTCCCCGTCTCTGGGGTTGCTTCTGAGGGTGGCGGCAGGGGGCCGGTATTTATAGCCCGGTCACCCCAGACTTTGGTCCGGGAGCATTTTCCCCGCCCGGCAATATTCTCCTTGGAAACAATACACTTTGACTGTTGCTATTGATTAGAGAGGGTGTTGCGTTCTGCTAAGAGTTCCTCTGAGCCAACCGGCATATTAAGCAATCATTTCTATCGCAGATGACATAAGTCCCCCGACGTCAGTTTGTCCTAATGGATCTGGTATTACTCATGTGCTAATTGATTGGGCAAGGAGAGAAGAAAAGCTAAATTCACTTGCGAGGTGATTTTTATGGCCAGGCTCATAACAGAGGTAATTTGCAGAAAATGTTCAGTCCCCGCTCCAGTTATGTAATATAATCTGTGTTCTGGTATTTTATCTCCGCGCTGGGTTTCAATCAGCCAATGGGCTCTATTTGTGGAGTTCAAGGTAAAAATCCCCGAGGAGTTGACATGACAGAATATTTCTTTCTTCTCTGCATTCTGCTAAAGAATCGCTACGCATTAGGGGCAGGGTGGAATGGGTTGTTACCAAAGCCTCCTTGGGGAGACTTGACAATTAGAGGCCTTATGCACGACTTTCTAGCCCCAGGGTAGCTTTCAAAATCTCTCTGCTTCTCCAGTTAAAGCACTGTGACTGGGGGCGAAATGGTTATTCCGGAATCAGCCCTCTAATGTTACAAAAGCCTTTTTTTTCCCCTGAAAGGAGGGGAAAAAAATAGAAAAGAAAAGGGGAATGAAACCAGGGGAGATTGCGGGGGAAACTGAAGACTGGCCAGCGGTTTAGGAGCTGGGAAATTTTAGGGGGGGTTCAATGTTCTGGAAGGTTTGCAAAACCGTGCTGTCTCGCCACTCATCAGAATTAGCCTTGTAATGTTACGGAAGCCTTTTTATCCTGGAATGAAAAAGAAAAAAGGGGATGAAATGAGGAGAGATTGTGAGGAAATTGAAGACTGGCCAGTTTTTAGGAGTTGGGAAATTTGGGGGTTCAGAGCTCTGGAAAGTTGCAAAACTGGGTCGTCCCGCCCCTAACCCTGGGCGAGTTCGTGGCTGTTAGCACCACCGGTCCTGGGGGGTCTGAGCCCCCCATCAGCAAGCCCTATGGGCTGGGGATGGAGTCCTCCCTCCAGCCTCCCGGAGAACATGCTCAACTCTGGAGCTGGAGCGCTGTGTTTTCCAGCGCTCTGCCCTGGGTGAAGCAGTGTGGCCTAGTGGATAGAGCACAGGGCTGGGAGTCAAAAGGTCGTAGGTTCTAATCCCGCTTCTGCCACTTGTCTCCTGGGTGCCCTCGGGTAAGTCACTCCACTTCTCTGGGCCTCCGTTCCCTCATCTGTAAAATGCGGGGGGTAGGTAGATTAAGACTGTGAGCCCGTGTCCAACCCAATTACCTTGTATCTGCTGCGGTGCTTAGCACAGTATCTGGCACATAGTAAGTGCTTAACAAATGCCACAGTTATTAGTGTGCATTGCACCAGTGCTTGGCACCTAGTAAGCACTTAAATACCATCATCATCACCCTAGGGGTTCTCAATAAATGCTACCACTCTTATTTACTGAGTCCCTTCTATGTACAGAGGGTTGTACAAAGCACTTGAGCGAATACATTAGAGTCGGCGGTCGTCATCCCTGCTCTCAAGGAGTTTACAACCGAGTGGGGAGTACAGAAATTAAAATGAATTACATACCCTGTTATTACTAATGCTACTCCTATTTTTAATGGTATTTATGTGCCAGGCACTGTACTTAGTGCAGGGGTGGATACCAAGTTAATCATGTTGGACACAGTCCCTGTCCCACATAGGGCTCACAGTCTTAATTCCCATTTTACAGGTATTTTACTACAGAATCTATTTCCAGATATATTAATCTCATGCCTCCTCCTCCTCCTCTACTTTGAATAGTATTATTACAATTGCTGCTACTATTAGTATTAATCTATTCTCCTATTGCGCCTCCAGTTCTACCAGGATGACTCTTACTGCTGTGGCTTCCATTATTCTTTCTACTCCTACTGCACTACTCTATTCCTACTCTTCTATTGCTACACCACCCCGAGAAGCAGTGTGGCTCAGTGGCAAGAGCCCGGGTTTGGGAGTCAGAGGTCACGAGTTCTAATCCCCCTTCCACTGCTTGTCGGCTGTGTGACCTTGGGCAAGTCACTTCACTTCTCTGGGCCTCTGTTACCTAACTGTAAAATGGGGAGGAAGACTGGGAGGCCCACGTGGGACAACGCGGTGACCTTGGATCTAGCGCTTAGAACGGTGCTTGGCACATAGTAAGCGCTTAACAAATACCAACATTATTATTATTATTATTATTATTCTCCTCCTCTGACTACCGCTACTAGTATTACTACAAGACTTATTACTACTATTTTAGTTGCTACACTCATCAGAGGTGAGTTATCGGAGGCCGGGGCGAGTCCCGTCTCTTTTTGCCTTGGGGGACTGTGGGGTTGGGGAAGGAAAATACCGTCGTCACTGACACACAACTCAGAAACTGGAGTCAGCTTCCCTGTCCTTTTCCTGCAGTTCGACTTCCCAAAGAGAAGAAATTGCATTTCTCCTTCTCAGACCCTCAGAGAAATGGCTTTCGTCTGGCTCCTTCCCGTTAAATGGTCAGTGAGAAGTGTCAGAGGAAAGAGAATCCATCAGTTTCAATAGGCAGTGACATCCGGAGGAGATCAGCTAGTCAGACAACATTTTGCCTTGTTAGGGAATGGTCTCAGGGGACTCCCTCTGGGACGGAGGTTGGGGTCAGGAGGTGGCTGGGCTCGGTTGAGGAAGGTGAAAGGTGTATTGACTGGGGTCGGGGCCCTGAGACAGCTTCTCTCCACAACCGAGCATCTGAGACTTCATTTGCCAAATTAGCCATCTCGTGTGTCTGGACAAGCTGCTGGAAGAGAGGCTTTTTTTTTCATGGTATTAAGTGTTTACTCTGTGCCAAGCACTGTTCTAAGTACTGGGGTCTTGTCTTATATTGTTAAGTCGTCCCTGACCCATAGCAACACGGTGGACACATCTCCCCCAGCATGCCCCACTTCCATCTGCCATCGCTCTGGCAGTGTATCCGTGGAGTTTTCTTTGGGAAAAAAAAGAGATGGTTTACCATTGCCTCCTTCCACAGAGTAAGCTTGATTCTCCACCCTCGACTCTCTCCCATGCCACTGCTGCCCAGCGCGGAGGAATTTTGACTTGTAGCAGATTGCCTTCCACTGGCCAAACTAGGAATGGAGCGGGTATAGCTCTGCTTGACTCTCCCTCCCATAGTCGAGACTGGTAGAGTACTGGAAACTCTCCAGGTGTGACCCTGAGAGGGGAAGTACTGGGGTGGATAAAAGCTAATCAGGCTGGATACAGTCCCTGTCTCACTTGGGCCACAGTCTAAATAGGAGGGGGAACTGGGATTGAATCTCCATTTTGCAGTTGAAGAAATTGAGGTGCAGAGAAATAAAGCGGCTTGCCCAGGTTACGCAGAAGGCAAGTGATGGAGCAGGGATTAGAACCCAGGTCCTCTGACTCGCAGACCATGTTTTATCCTCAATAAATCAATCAATCAGTGGCATTTATTGAGCATTTACTATGGGCAGAACATTGTAGTGGATGCCTGGGAGAGTACAATACGATACAGTTAGTATATACAAGCCCTCCCCTCAAGCAATTTACAATCTAGTGGACCAACCCTGAGGCCAAGACCAGTCACTCAATCAATCAGTGATATTTACTGAGCACTTGCCAAGTGAGAAGCACTATATACACTAAACATTTGGGAGATTTAGTTCACTGTCTTTGGCTTACCAGACTCATAGGTATGTCAGACCCCTTTAGGCTGTAAGGTTGTTGTGGGCAGGGAATGTGTCTGTTTTATTGTTATAGTGTACTCTCCCAAGCGCTTAGTACAGTGCTCTCCACACAGTACAGGCTCAACAAATATGATTGATGGACATCATATGTCTGAAGCCCTTGAAGGCAGAAGGCTCGATGACTCTATAGATGGGTCATCTAATAATCATGATCACTGTGTTATTTAAGTGCTTAGAGCATGGGTCTGGGAGTCAAACGGATCTCGGTTCTAATTCTGGCTCCCCCGCATGTCTGCTGTGTGACCTTGGGCAAGTTGCTTCACTTCTTTGGGCCTCAGTTACCTCATCTGGAAAATGTCGATTAAGACTGTGAGCCCTACGTGGCACAGGGACTGTGTCCAACCCAACTACCTTGTATCTTCCCCAGCGCTTAGTACAATTTCTGCCACATACTAAACACTTAACAAAGACCAAAATTACTATTATCATTATTGGCCAAGTAAATGCTGGGGTAGTTACAAGGTAATCAGGTTGAATCCAGACCCAGTCCCGCATTCATTCAGTCGTATTTATCGGGCACTTACTGCGTGCAAGGCACTGTAGTAAGTGCTTGGGGGAGTACCATATCACAATAAACAGACACATTCCCTGCCCACAACAAGTCTGGGGCTCATGGTCTAAGGGGGTGGGGAGGCAACAGGAATTTGAATCCCAATTTTACAGATGAGGAAACTGAGAAGTGAAGTGAATTGCCCAAGTCTCATAAGAGGCAGAGTGGCAAAGCCAGGTTTAGAGCTCAGGTCCTTGGACTCCCAGGCCTGTGTTCTTTCGGCTGCACCATGCTGCATTTCCATATAATGGGCATGGCCCGATGACCATCTATCAGTGTTTTAGAGGTCGTGGCATCTGTAAATTCAGTTCACCAGCCTGGGCAAAGACTGTAGTTCAGTTGTCTCTGGAAACCCACCTTTGGCTAGAGCTGGGGTTTCACATCACTGTCATATTTCTCCATTGCGTTCTGTGTGCAGGACATTGTACTCAGTGCTTGGAAGAGTAAAATATAACAGAGTTGGTAGAAACGTTCCTTGCCCACAACAAGCTGACAGGCTACCGGGACACAGTAAAAGCTCAATAAATACAATTGATTGATAAGTTGGATTTTTTTTACGGTTAAGTGCTGAGATATTGTAATAGTAATAACAAGGACGGTATTTAAGCGCTTACTATGTGTCGAGCACTCTTCTAAGTGCTGAGTAGAGACAAGGTCATCAGGTTGGACGCAGTCCCTGTCCCACATAGAGTTCACAGTATTAATCCTCATTTTGCAGATGAAGTAACCGAGGACCAGAGAAGCGAGGAGACTTGCTCAAGGTCACAAGGCAGACAGGCGGTGGAACCGACATTAGAACCCAGGTCCTTCCGACTCCCAGGCCCGTACTCTATCCACTAGGTGTTGCTGCTTGCCTTGAGGCAAGTTAATTAGGTTGGACAAGGTCCCTGTCCCGCATGGGGCTCACAGTCTAAGCTTCTGTAAAGGTATAGATTTCACATGACAGAGAAGACGTGATCTCGATTGGGTCGTCTCGTGGGGTGTAGATGAACCAATGTTTAAGGGGTGTGGATGTGTACGGACTTAGCCTCAATTGATTTTCGTACATCCTAGTATCCTTGGGACGTGTCTACAAGAGCCAGATTTGGCTAGAGTTAGTCGTATTTATTGAGTGCTTACTGTGTGCAGAGCACTGTACTAAGCACTTGGTAGAGTACGACATAACAGATACATTCCCTGCCCACAACGAGTTTACAGTCTATAGGTTGACGGGCAGTAATCCAAATAAATAAATTACTGACACGTACGTAAGTGCTGTGGAGCTGGAAGGGGCTGATGAATCAAGGAACAAGTCAGGATGACACAGAAGGAAGTGGGAGAAGAGGACAGGAGGAGGAAGTCAGGGAAGGCCTCTTGGAAGAGATGTGTGCTATCTTGCCCAAGATGGTTCCATTTCCAAGACACCCCAAGAACGAGAAGCCCAGGACAGAGTGGAAAGAGCAAAGGCAGGGAGTCTCAGGACCTGGGTTCTAATCCCAGCCCCGCCATTTGCTACCTGGGTCATTTTGGGGCAGGTCACTTCACTTCTCTGCATCTCAGTTTCTTCATCTGGAAGCTGAGATAAAATAAAATACCTGTTCTTCCACCCTCTGAAACTATAAGCCCTGTGTGGGACACGGACTAAGTCTGATAATAATAATGTTGGTATTTGTTAAGCGTTTACTATGTGCCGAGCACTGTTCTAAGTGCTGGGGGAGATACAGGGTAATCAGGCTGTCCCACGTGAGGCTCAGTCTTAATCCCCATTTGATAGATGAGGTAACTGAGGCACAGGGAAGTGAAGTGACTTGCCCACGGTCACTCAACTGACATGTGACAGAGCAGGGATTCGAACCCATGACTCTGACTTCCAAGCCCGGGGTCTTTCCACTGAGCCACGCTGCGCTGATCTGATTATCTTGACTTTACCCCAGCTCTTAGCTCAGTGCTTGGAATGTAGTGAGCACTTAATAAACACCATTATTATTTGGAAGCCCTACAAGTTAGAGTGGTTTTCCACGCTCCCTCAGGGGCCATGGAGGAAGGAGTACAATTTATCTGGCAGGCGATGAATCTCTCTACCTTCAAAGGCTTATTAGAAGCACATCTCCTTTAAGAGACCTTCCCCGACTAAGCCCTCATTTCCCTTACTCTTTTTCACTTTTGCATCTCCCTTGCATTAGGATTTACACCCTTTATTCACCCCACCCTCAGCCCCAGAGCTTTTATGTACATATCCATAATTTAATTTGTTTGCATTCATGTCTGTCTTCCCTTCTAGTGTTCACTGTGGGCAGGGAATGTGTCCATCAACTCTATTATGTTGTGCTCTCTGAAGCAGCACAGTGCTCTGCACACAGTAAGCACTTAATAATAATGTTGGTATTAAGTGCTTACTATGTGCAGAGCACTTTTCTAAGCGCTGGGGTAGATACGGGGTAATCCGGTTGTCCCACGTGGGGCTCACAGTTAATCCCCATTTTACAGATGAGGGAACTGAGGCCCAGAGAAGTGAAGTGACTTGCCCACAGTCACACAGCTGACAAGTGGCAGATCTGGGATTCGAACCCACGACCTCTGACTCCCAAGCCCAGGCTTCTTTCCACTGAGCCACGCTTAATAAATGTGACTGATTGGAAGAAGACAGACTGAACTGAGGTGGCAATCAAAGAGCTTTTGAGAAGCAGCGTGGCCTAGTGGCAAGAGCACGGGCTTGGGAGTCAGGGATTGTGCGTTCTAATCCCAGTTCTGCCTCTTGTCTTCTGTGTGACCTTGGGCAAGTTACTTATCTTCTCTTTGCCTCAGTTACCTCATCTGTAAAATGGGGATTAAGACTGCCAGCCCCATGTAGGTCAGGGACTGTGTCCAACCTGATTAGCTTGTCTCTACCCCAGTGCTTAGAACTGTGCTTGACACATAGTAAGCGCTTAAAAAATACCATACTTATTTGTTATTATGGCCTAGTGGATAGAGCACAGGCCTGGGAGTCAGAAGGATCTGAGTTCTAATCCTGACTCTACCACTTGTCCTCTCTGTGACCTCGGGCAAGTCGCTTACCTTCTCTGTGCCTCAATTACCTCGTCTGTAAAATGTTGATTTCGACTGTGAGCCCTATGTGGGACAGGGAACTGATTAGCTGGTATCTACCCCAGCTCTTCGTATGGCGCCTGGCCTATTGTAAGCACTTAACAAATACCATTAAAAAGAAAAGAGAAGAAAAAGGAAAAAGAAAGTGCCAAGCCTTTCGAATGGCCAGTCGACCAGCCATCCCTAGAAGGCCACCAGGACAGGCGGACCACGAGCAGACCTCTACGCCTCCTCTTCCCGGCTCCTGCTGCTGATTCACTTTGTGACCTTGGGCTAGTCACCTCACCTCTCTGTTTCTTCATTTTAATGAGGCTAATAGCAGCGACCTACTTTCCATGGCCATTTTTAGGCTTAAAGTAATAAAAACTGATTAGCTCGCACTTGGCAAATATAAGGTGAGAGGAAGTGCTAATTAATAAACAATTACAAAGTATAATTAGCCGAGATAACTGGGTATGGCTAAAGTTGCAGGATCAAGTTCTGGGGGAGGGGAGTTGCCTCACTTCAGGCAGTCATCAGTGACCCATGATGGTATGAATTTCCTGCTCTCCCCACCCACAGAAGGTGTGTAAGGAAGAGAGCTAATTTATTTTGTATTTTTTTTCTATGGTATTTGTTAAGCAATTTACAATGTGTCAGGCCCCGTGCTGGGTAGATCCAAGGTAATCAGGTTGGACACGGTCTCTGTCCCACATGGGACTCACTGTCTTAATCCCCATTTGACAGACATCCCGTCTGAGGCACAGAGAAGTGAAGTGATTTGCCCAAGGTCACACAACAGATAAGTGGCAGAGTGGGGATTAGAACCCAAGTCCTTTGGACTCCCAAGCCCAGGCTCTATTCGCCAAGCCACGCTGCTAATGAAAGGAAAAGAAATCCATCAAGGAGTCTCTTTGATGCCGCAGTTTTTAATGACATAATTCAAACCAACAGCCCACACCATGACAAAGTAAAGCTACAAGAGCGGCCCAAGCCTGGAGCTTGACGGAGTCGGAAAGCTCCGTCTCGTGGTTCTCCAATCCCAATCCCCAGATTGCCTGGAAGCTTTTCTTGGACTGGAGGAATGGGTGGGGAATTTCCATTGCTGAAAGCTCAATTTCAGGGAGTGGTTCTTCTTTCCCCAGCTAGGAGTCAATCAGTCGATCGTATTTATTGGGCGCTCACTGGGTACAGAGCACTGTTCTAAGTGCTTGAGAGAGTACGATATAACAACAGACACGTTCCCAGCACACGGTGATCTTACAGTCTAGAGGGGGAGAGAGACATTAATATAAATACATGACAGATATGCTTATAATTACAGATATGTACATAATTACAGCTAGCAGGTGAAAACCCAGCCCCCTTCCAACCCAGCTAGCTTCTTTCTCCCACTTTCTGGGCTCGAAGGGGTTTCTCCCCCGCTACTTTGGCCGGCGAAGTGGAGCGTGGCAGCAGACCAGGGATATCGGAGGGGAAAATGTCACCCCTTCCTTCTTCGGGGCCCTCGCCCACCCTGGGCTTCAAGGGACCCTTGGGCAGTACACTAGAGACCTCCTGCTGCAGAAAAGTTATTCCAGTAATGTTAGGCTGGGAATCTTCTCCTAAACTAGAAACGCCCATCCTGGGCTCTCTGGCCTTGACACCCCTAGGACTGGAACCACTTTGGGGAGAGGAACTCTTTAATTTTTTCTTTTAATGATATTGGCTAAGAGCTTACTCTGCCAGGCACTGTACTAAGCGCTGGGGTAGATGTAATCCAGTTGGACACAGTCCAGGGGGTCACATAGGGCTCACAGTCTTAACTCCCGTTTTACAGATGGGGGAACGGAGATGTAGAGAAGTGAAATGACTTGCCCAAGGTCACAGAGCAGATAAGTGGTGGAGCTGGGAGTAGGATACAGTCCTTCTGACTGCCAGGGCCTTGCTTTAGCCAGTAGGCTGCTCCTTGGGGCGGACTTTGGAGCCGGTGTTTCTGTGGGAAAGCCGGCAATACTGTTGCAGCCTTGTCAGGTCCAAGTGATAAGACCCTCCTTTGGTATGTTTTGACATGGACCGTACCAGCCTGGTTATAAATGGAAGGTGGGTGGGGGTGGGTGGGCTCATGCAGGAAGCGGACCACCCCTCATTTAGCACGTCGGGCTGACCATTTACACAAAAGCTGGGGCTGAAAAGGCAACAACCTGATTTTTTCTGTGTGGCTTCCCGGCCACCACCCCCCCCCCCCCCCCCCCCCCCACTTCTGTTTGGAATAGTGAATGGACCATTCAGAGACCGTTCACTATAAATCTGAGTAGTCCAGAGAGTTAAGAAGTGAATAAGAAAAGCAGCAGGGCCTAGTAGAAAGAACACCCATCTGGAGTCAGAGGATCTGGGTTCTAATCCCAGCTCTGCCTTCTGTATGAACTTGGGAAAGTCACTTCACTTCTCCGGGCTTCAGCTACCTCATCTGTGAAATGGGGATTAAGGCTGTCAGCTCAATGTGGCACAGAGACTGTGTCTAACCTGATTATCTTGTATCTAGCCCAGAGTTTAGTACAGTGTCTGGTATATAGGCCTGGGTTGATGACTTGATCCCTGCCCTCAAGGGATTTGCTGCCTAGTAGGATGTAATCCACTCCGACCAGGGCTTTAGAGACAGCTCTGTCTTTTGAAGCCTTTAAAAATAGGAGAGTTTACTGAGTTAGTTGAAGGAAGGTCCTAGGCGATCAATGGTATTTATTGAGAGCTTACGGTGTGCGGAGTACTATACTAAAAGCAATTGGGAAAATACGATATAATAGATTTGGTAGGCGCGATCTCGGCCCATAAACGGAGGACCTGGGTTCTAATCCCGGTTATACCACTTGTCTGCTGGGTGATCTCGAGTGATTTACTTACTTAACTTCCCTGTGCTTCAGTTACCTCATCTGCCAAACAGGGAACCCCACGTGGGACATGGACTGCGTCATGTTGCCTTGTATCTACACCAGCACTTAATACAGTGCCTGGCACATAGAAGTCCTTAAATAATGCCATTAAAAAGAAAATAAAAAATGAGCCAATGGTCTATAGAGGCCCTACCTGAAGTCAGGGGGATCCACCCAACAAACTCAAATTCAGTGACTGATTCCAGGAATTTATCCACAAGGAGATTTCCACAGCTTGAGCCTTACTGTGTGCAGGGCAGTGGAGAGAATAGAATATAACAATCTAACACACACATTCCCCGTCCCCAGTGAGCTTATTGTCTACAAGGGGCAGAAGGTGTAGAAGCGGGACACAACCATCTGGTGAGGGAAGGTTCCCGTCCAATCAAGTTCATCACAAACTTCGCAGAGGTCATCTCGTTTGAGGCTGGACATTCTCCTGAAGACAGGTCAGGTGGGAAGCACCATGGCCTAGTGGAAAGAGAACTGGCCCGGGAGTCAGAGGACTTGAGTTGTAATCCCTCTTCTGCCGCTTGTCTTCTGTGTGACCTTGGGCAAGTCACTTCACTTCCTCTGGGCCTCAGCTACCCATCTGTAAAATGGAGATTAAAACTTTGAGGCCCTTGTGGAACAGGGACTGTGTCCAACCAGATTAGCTTGTACCCACCCCAGTGCTTAACAGTTAACAAAAAAAACAAAAACAAAAAAGGCAGGTCAGTCTCACTCCCAGTCGAACCAGATTCCTGAAATCTGCGAAGATCTGGGGTCTGACTCACTAAGGTGTCAATGAACTTGCCCTTGCTTACTGGTGCTAAAGCTTACCTTCTCACCGTACCTCAATCTCTTCTATCTCTCCACCGACCTCTCGCCCACATCCTACCTCTGGCCTGGAATGCCTTCCCTCTTCATATTGGCAGACAGTTAGTCCTGCCCAACTTCAAAGCCTTATCGAAGGCACATCTCTTCCAAGAGGTCTTCCCTGACTAAGCCCTCTTTTCCTCTTCTCCTACTCCCCTCTGTGTCACCCTGACTTGCTCCCTTTATTCATCCCTGCTCAGAACTCCACAACACTTATGTACCGATCTGTAATTTATTAATTTACATTAATGTCTATCCCCCTCTAGACTGTAAACTCATTGTGGGAAGGGAGTGTGTCTCATATTGTTCTATGTACTCTCCCAAGGACTTAGAATGGTGCTCTGCACGGAGTAAGTGCACAATAAATACGATGGACTGACTGGTGATTATGAACCAGCATTCAAGGTACCACATGGTACAGAAGGAATGACCTCACAGTCTGCTCGATCAGATGAGAGCCCTGGGCCCCAGAAAATAGTTATGTTTCTTATTATGACTATTATTAATATTATTAGCAATAATAACTGGTATTTTCAAAGAACTTACTGAGTACTGATGTTTACTGACAGCAAACAAGACAATCAGGGCCCTGTCGTACACGGGGCTAAGGAGAGGGAGAACCAGGATTGAATTCCCATTTTACAGATGAAGAAATTGAGCCCTAAAGGAGTGAAGCAACTTGCCCAAGGTCACACGGCAGGCAGGCGGCGGACCCAGGATTAGAACCCGGACCTTCTGACTCTCGGATCTTTGCTCTTGCCACAAGGCCATGCTGCTTTTTGCCCGCATTGAAATTATTACAGACCCCCAAATGAAACAGAGGCTAGGTCTGCCTTGGCAGCCCCGTAGTTTTCTGTTTCTTGGGAGGAATCAATCAGTGATATGTATTGAGTGCTTACTGTGTGCAGCACACTGTACTAAGCGCTTAGGAGAGTACAATACAACAACAGACACTTTACCTGCCCACAATGAGCTCACAGTCTAGAGGAGGTGACAGATATTTTCTTGCCTTATGCTGTCAAGTCATCTCTATCCCACAGCGACACCATGGACACGTCTTCCAGAACAGCCCACCTCTCTCTGTAATTGCTCTGGTAGTGCAACCATAGAGTTTTCTTGATTAAAAATCCAGAAGTGATTTATCATTGCCTCCTATGGTATAGTAAACGTTAGTCTCCGCCCTCAACTCTCTTCCATGGTGTTACTGTGCGGCACAGGTGAGTTTTGACTCGTAGCAGATGGGCTTCCACTCGCTAGCCACTGCCCAAGCTAGGAATGGAATGGATATGCCTCTGCGTGACTCTCCCTCTCATAGCCGAGACTGGTAGAGTACTGGAAACTCTCCAAGTGTGACCCTGAGAGGTGGACGGACATTAATAAAATTTATATATTAATATACATGATATAATTAACGCTCGTGGAGTTGAGCGCCTTCCCCTTATTGCTTCTGAAAAGACCTCCTCCGCAGAAGCCTCTCAGGGCCCAGCCGCCACTAGATAAATAGGCATTTGTTCAATCTATGGATTGACATCTTTTACTGGTTGCACTCTCTCTCTCTATTCATTAGGGGGGTATTTTCTTGGGCATGAGCTTTGGATGGGCAGGGAAGTCTGAGGATGCATGGTCAGCCCCAGAGAACACCCCGCCCCGCCGGGATTGTTAGAGGAATAGTTTGCAGGCAGTTTCTGCTCATCTCTGGCCCGTTCCCTGGGTTTCCTGTTAATAATAATGATATTTGTTAAGCGCTTACTATGTGTCAAGCACTGTTTTAAGCACTGAGGTCTTGTCTTGTGTTGTGGACTCATCTCTGACCCATAGCGACTCCATGGACACATCTCTCCCAGAATGCCCCACCTCCACCTGCTGCAATCGTTCTGATAGAGTTTTCATGGTGAAAATACAGAAGAGGTCTACCAGTGCCCTCTTCCACGCGGTCAATTTGAGTTTCTGCCCTTGTCTCTGTCCTATGCTGTTGCTTGTGGCAGATTATGCTGGAGAGTGACTTCCATTGTCAAAAACAGAAACGTCACCCACCCTTAGCATTCTTGGCTATCAGCAGAGCCTCTGGGGTCCTTCTAGGTCTGCCCTTTAGCAGTGGGAAAAAGATGAGGGGAAAAAAAAAGAATGGGTGGGGAGTGGGTGAGAAAGGGAAACGAGAGAGGAGAGAATAAGGAGGAAGTGGAGGAGAGGGAAGTCTGACGTGGTACCCAAAGGGAAATCCAGAGGACTCCACTCCTCTGGTTTCCCCCTACAAGCTGAACAAGGAAAACAACTGCGGGCTCTGAGAAACCACCACATTTTTCTAACTCGGGATCACAAAAACCTCAAGATGAGAGGGAGAAAATCTAAAGCAAATGGGAAGTGGGCAGCCGGCCCACCTCTAAGCACCAGGGAAAATCTCCCGTGGTTGGTTGGTGTCTGCATCCTGCTTTGGTCAGTGGGAACTAATCACCCTGTGTGCCCTGAGCCTCACTGACCCCCAGAGACCTGGGGGGCCGACCCGGGGACCGACCCGGAGGATGGGTGGAGAAGAGCAACATGGCCTAGTGGCAAGAGCACCGGCTTGGGAGTCTGAGGACATGGGTTCTAATCCGGGCTTTACCACTTGTCTGCTTTGTGACTTTGGGCAAGTCACTTCACTTCTCTGGACTTCAGTTCCCTCATCTATAAAAAGGGGATTAAAACTGTGAGCCCCATGTGGGTCAGGGACTGTGTCCAACCTGATTACCTTGCGTATACCCCAGCACTAAGAACAGTGCTTAGCACATAGTAAACATTTAACAAATACCATAATTATCATTATTAATTATTATGTCTGCTATGTGACGGGCAAGTCCCTTCACTTCTCTGGGTCTCAGCTACCTCATCTGTAAAACAGGGATTAAGACTTTGAGCCCCATGTACCTTGAATCTATCGTATATCTACCCTAGAGTTTTGAACAGTACTTAGCGCACAGTAAGCACTTAAAAATAACACAGTTATTATTATTATTATGAGGAGCCACCGGCTGTGTGAACGGGCAGCTAAGGAGGTGATGCCCAAAGGGCCAACTTTCTTTGCAAAACTCACCATCATCCATCAAAGATGTTTTTTCTCCTTGCTTTCCCTTCCCTCTTTTCCTTTTTCATTTTCTTCTTCAAGCTTCAAGACTACGTTGAGTCATGAAGCTGCTGGTGAGTGCTGATGGTGGGAGGGGCTGTCTGAGCCACAAGCTTGGACCCCCTTCACGCCAAGAGGCAGAAATGATAGCCAAAACCTCTTTTTCTGGGCTTTCATTTTTCTGACCTCCTAAAGAGCCAAACCCTGGAGCAGCAGCTGGCTCTGGAATGGGCTTCTCGATCCTTGACTGGAGCATGGCTGGATGGATCAATTGTTGTACTTAATCAGTAGTATCTGGGAGGTACTTATTGTGCCCAGAGTGCTGTACTAAGCGCTCGGGAGACTACACAAGGATAGAGTTGGTAGACTCGACCCTTGCTCTCAAGAAGGTTACAGTCTAGTGGAGAATCTGCCCCTTGTCAGCTGTGTGACTGTGGGCAAGTCACTTCACTTCTCTGTGCCTCAGTTCCCTCATCTGTGAAATGGGGATGAAGACTGAGAGCCTCATGTGGGACAACCTCATTCCCCTGTATCTACCCCAGCGCTTAGAACAGTGCTCTGCACGTAGTAAGTGCTAAACAAATACCAACATTATTATTATTATTAAATGCTTGCTTTGCGCCAAGTAGTCAGCTATATTTCATTCATTCAGTGGTATTTATTGAGCATTTACTGTGTGCACAGCACTATACTAAGCTCTTGGGAAAGCACAATACAAAAATAAACAGTGACATGCCCTGCATACAACTAGCTTACAGACTAGGCAGGGGAGACAGGCATCGATACAAATAAATTAAATTTCAGACATGTACATAAGTGCTGTGGGACTGGGAGGGTGGAAGAGCAAAGGAAGCACGTCAGAGTGACGGAAGGGAGTGGGAGATGAAGAAAAGTGGGGCTTAATCTGGGAAGGCTTTTTGGAGGAGGCGTGACTTCAATAAAGCTTTGAAGTGGGGGAGAGTGATTGTTGGATTAGAAGAGGGAAGGCATGCCAGGCCAGAGGCAGGACATGGGCTCTGGGCGAGATGGACGCACAGTGAGAAGGGTAGCGTCAGAGGAGTGAAGTGTGTGGGTTGAGTTGTAGAAGGAGAGAAGCGAGGTGAGGTAGGATGGAGTGCTTTAAAGTCAATGATGAGGAATTTTTCTTTGATAACGGAGGTGGAAGGGAACAGGATGATGTGTCCTGAGCATTTTCATAGAAGATGATCCGTGCAGCAGACTGAAATATGGAGCGGAGTGGGGAGAGAAAGGAGGCTGGGAGGTCAGCAGGGAGGCTGATGGGCTGATGCAGTAATCCAGACGAGATAGGATGAGTGTATTAATGTGGAAGCAGTATGGATGGAGAGGAAAGGGCAGTTTTTAGCAAAGTTGTGAAGGTGGGCCCGACAGGATTTGGTGATGGATTGAATATGTGGGTTGAATAACAGAAAGGAGTCGAGGAAAATGCCAGGTTTACAGGCTTGTGAGACAAAAAAGATGGTGGTGCCGTCTACAGTGATGGGAAAGTCAGGGGGAGGACAAGGTTTGGGTGGGAAAATAAGGAACTCTGTTACGGACATGTTAAGTTTGAGGTGACAGGAGGACATCCAAGTAGAGCTGGCTTGAAGGCAGGAGGAGATGCGAGACTGGAGAGAGGGAGGGCGATGAGGATTGTAGATGTAGATTTGGGCGTCATCTGCACAAAGTGGTAGTTGAAGCCATGGGAGCCAATGAGTTCTCCAAGGGAGTGGGTGTAGATTGAGAATAGAAGGGGACCCAGAACTGAACCTCGAGGGACCCCCCCCCCCCCACGATTAGGAGGTGGGAGGCAGAAGAGGAGCCCGTGAAGGAGACTGAGAATGAACGGCCAGAGAGATGAGGAGAACCAGGAGAGGGCAGAGTCAGTGAAAACAAGGTTGGATACCGTTTTCAGGAGAAGGGGATGATCCACTGTACACTTACTGTGTGAAGAGCACAGTAATAAGCTCTTGGGAAAGGACAAAATAACAATCCCTGTCCTCAGTAAGTTTACCGTGTAGCTAGAGTTTATAGTCTAAGTACTGTGCTAAACGCCGAGGCGGGTACAAGAAGATCAGATAGGGTGCACGTGGAGCTCACGATCCGAGAGGCATGGAGAACAGAATCATAAAAATGACCAAAATGCTGTCCAGTAAGTGCACATAGAAAACACTTAATTAGCCTCGGAGTCAAATCCCCATTTTACAGATGAAGAAGCAGGTACAGAGAAGTTTAGTAGCTTGCCCGGGGTCACACAGGTCCGTGACCAAGTCCAGGCCCGGGTTTTTTCCACCAGGCCTTCACTTGTCTACCTCAAACTCTGGATGGGGTTCCCAGAGGCTCATTAAAGGCCAGGGCCTTGAGGCGCTCCACAGGGGAACAGCATGGCCTAGTGGATAAAGCATGGGCCTGGGAGTCAGCAGGACCTGGGTTCTAATTCCGGCTCGGCCACTTGTCTGCTGTGTGACCTTAGGCAAGTCACTTCACTTCTCCGTCCCTCAGTTCCCTCATGGCGTCTGTGGTATTTAATGGGATGTGTTAGGGGTTTATTATGTGCCACGCACTATACTAAGCTCTGGGGTAGAAATATAATCAGGTTGGACACAGTCCATGTCCCACATGGGGCTCACAGTCTTAATCCCCCATTTCACAGATGAGGGAAATGAGGCAGAGAGAAGTGAAGTGATTTGCCCAAGGTCACTGAGTAGTCAAGTGGTGGAGCCGGGATTAGGAACTAGGTCTTCCTGACTCCCAAGCCCATGCTCTATCCACTACACCATGCTGCTTCTCTACACGGTGCTGCGTCTCTGGTACTAAGCACTTGGAAGAATAAAATAACAGCAGAATTAGCAGACACGTTCCCTGCCCTTAATGAAGTTCCATCCCCACTCTTCTCCCCCTCCAAATCCCCTTTTCCCAGATGCTCACACTGTCCACAGTCCTCCACCAGGATTGGAACACATGATCGACTGCCAAAAGTGGGAATGGGGACGCTTAGAATCAAGTCAAAACCAGGCTCTAAACCCATAATTCAGCTTAGGAAAAGTTAATCGCAATGAAGGGAATGGGCAACTTTTTTCTTCCTTTCCTCTGGAGTGCGGTAGACCCATCTGTCACTGAGCCAGTTTATAAACATCTGGTAAGTAACGCGCAAGTCAAATCTAGCGAGCTAAATTGCTGGTGGGAGACCCAGAACCTTCCCACGATTTCAGGCTCCACCACCACAAATGGTTTGCACTTGTGACAGCTGTGAACGCGAGCCAAGCCGACTGCCAGCGGGGCCTCTTCACCGCGAGGATGTGAAGTGCCTTTTGAGGTCTCTCTGGGTGGAGTGCTACATTTTATTTTCTTTTTATGGGATTTGTTAAGCACTTACTATGTGCCAGACAATGTACTAAGCGCTGGGGTAGATACAAGCTAATCAGGTTGGCCGTAACTCACATGGGGCTCACAGTCGTATCCCTTTTAACAGATGAGGGAACTGTGGCCCAGAGAGGCGGAGTGACTTGCCCAAGGCCACACAGCAGACAAGGGTTGGAGCTGGGATTAATTTAATTTAACTTTATGATGGTATTTGTTAATCGTGTACTGTGTACCAAGCACTGTTCTGAACCCTGGAATAGATACAAGGTAATCAGGTTGTCCCATGAGGGGCTCACGATCTTGATTCCCATTTGACAGATGAGGGAACTGAGGCCCAGAGAAGTGAAATGACTTGCCCAGGGTCACACAGCAGACAAGGGGCGGAGGCGGCATTAGAACCCAGGTCCTCTGACATCCAGGGCCGTGCTCTATCCATTTAAGCCACACTGCTTCTCTTAAGGTTGATTTCCACGTGCTCTTGGTTTTTGTTGTGGGATCTTAGAGAAGCAGCGTGGCTCAGTGGAAAGAGCATGGGCTTTGGAGTCAGAGGTCTTGAGTTTGAATCCCAGATCTGCCACTTGTTAACTGTGTGACTGTGGGCAAGTCACTTAACTTCTCTGTGCCTCAGTTACCTCATCTGTAAAATGGGGATGAAGACTGTGAGCCCCATGTGGGACAACCTGATTCCCCTGTGTCTACCCCAGCGCTTAGAACAGTGCTCTGCACATAGTAAGCGCTTAACAAATGCCAACATTATTATCTTGGCCTGGCGCGGCCGACGGTCTCCGCGGAAGGCCGGTAGAGGTAGCGGCTGGTCATCCCGTTTTATTCTGGCCAGTCCGGTTTCCAGCTGATCCGTCCCCTGTCAGGGATGGATACGGCACCGGACACCTTTATGTCTCTTGTTCTTATTAGTGGCGAGTGCGAGTCCTCCCTCCACTTCATCACTTGCCTCCAAGTTCCGTGGCTCGAAAGCAGCTCCTGTGAGCACCCAGCTTGTGATGGGCAGGGAACATGTCTGCTAATTCTGTTGTATAGCACTCTCCCAAACTCTTAGGATGGTGCCCTGCATGCAGTAAGCAGTCGAAAAATACAATTGACTGAGTGCTGGATTAATGATGATGTAGTCCACGTCACTCCAATATCACCTATGTACTCATCCCCCAACCCTTTGAATTCTCCCCTGAATAAGCACTTAGTTACACATCATTTAACTCCGTTGCTTCGCCCTATTATTATTATTAATATTATCAAACGCTGTCGAGTTGTTTCTGATTCATAGAGACTCTATGGATAGATTTTCTCCAGACCACTCTGTCTTCTGCCATGATCCGTAAACTTTCTAACGGTTCTTCCGTTATCACTGTTATGGTCTCTATCTATCCAGCTGCCGGTCTGCCTCTTCCACTGGACTTTTCCTAGCATTAGTGTCTTCTCCAGGTTGCTTCACTCTACCTATAATTTATTTTAGCGTCTTTCTCACTGGACTCTAAGCTCCTTGAATGCAGTGATCATGTCTGCTAACTCCATTGTGCTCTCCTATGCATTTAGCGTAGTGCTAAGTCCAGAGCAAGTGCTCAATCCACAGGGCCCAGTGCTTAGTACAGTGTCTGGCGCGTAGTAAATGCTTAGCAAATAACATCATTATTATCACTGATTTGTTCTTACACAGTTCCAGTTGCTAACGAGGAAGAGGTTCAGCAAGCAGCCTCCCCTTACTGCTAAGGGAATGAGATGGAGGAGAAGGGGTTCCCCAGAGATCTGGGGATGGGCCTGGAAAGAGACTTTCGCAGGAGATAAGTAAAGGGAAGAAAGAGATGGGGTTCCTGAATGGAAGGAAAATAGACCAGGAATCGATCCCAAGCGTGGTCTAGAGTACTTGGAAGTGTAGCTGCGTTTGGAAGTCGACCCTGGGTTTAGCAGACGGTCTACTGATCCCAGATATTCTTGAGTTGACGTGTCTTCCCGGAGCTTCTGGGGCTGGGAGAGCTCTAACATTGCCCCTGTGAGGAACAACCAGCTTGGTCGTGGCTGAGTTTATTGAAGGACTTTAAAAGAGGCTCTGATGGGAACAAAGAACCAACAATAGGGGGTCATAGCTGATGACATTTATATTTTATATTTATATTTTGTTTCTTTACACTTTACATTTATGTTAAATTCATTTATTTTAAAGTCTGTCTCCCCCTCTAGCCTGTAAGCTCTTTGTGGGCAGAGAATATGTCTGTTATGTTGATGTATTGTACTCTCCCCAGTGCTTAGTAAAGTGCTGTGAACACTTGTCTGCTGGGTGACCGTGGGTGAGTCACTTGACTTCTGTGGGCCTCAGTTACCTCATCCTTAAAACGGGGATTAATAATAATAATAAGGTTGGTCTGTGAGCCCCATGTGGGAAAGGGCCTGTGTCCCTCCTGATCATCTTGTGTCTACACCAGCACTTTATGCAGTTCTTGACATATAGTAAGTGCTCAACAAATACTATTTAAAAAAATGGGACATTCATTCATTGTCACATTTATTGAGCGCTTACTCTGTGCAAAGCACTGAACTAAACTCTTGGGAGAGTACAATATAATAACAGAGAGACACATATCTTGCCTACAACGAGCTTACAGTCTAGAGGGGGAGACAGACATTAATGCACATAAATAAATTACAGATATATGCCTATGCGCTGTAAGGATGGGAAGGAGGATGAATGAAGGGAGCAAGTCAGGGTGACACGGAAGCGAGTGGGAGAAGAGGAGAGAGAGGCTTAGTCAGGGAAGGCTTCTTGGAGAAGATGTGCCTTCGATATGGCTTTGAAGTGGGGGAGAGAAATTATCTGTCTGATATAAGGAAGGAAGGTGTTCCAGGCCAGAGGTAGGAAGTGGGTGAGAGTTTGGCAGAGAGATAGATGAGATCGAGGTACAATGAGAAGGTTGGAATTAGAGGAATGAAGTGTGTGGGCTGGGTTGTAGTCAGAGAGTAGTGAGGTGAGGTAGGAGGGGGCAAGAGGAGTAAGTGCTTTGAAGCCAATGGTGAGGAGTTTTTGTTTAATTTGGAGATGATGGGCAACCTCTGGAGTTCCTTGAGGAGTGCGGAAACATGGTCTGAACGTTTTTGAAGGAAAAAGATCAGGGCAGCAGAATGGATAATGGACTGGAATGGAAGAGACTGGAGTCAGGGAAATCAGCAGGCAGGTTGATAACAATAATCAAGACAGGATAGGATAAGTACTTGCATTAATGTGATCACAGTTTGGACAGAGAGGAGGGGGTGGATTTTTGGTGATGTGGTGAAGGTAGAACTGACAGGACTTAGTGATGGCTTGAATATGTGGGTTGAACAGGAGAGGAGTCAAGGATAACGTCAGAGTTAAGGGCTGAGAGACAGGAAGAATGCTGGTGCCATTCATTCAATTGCATTTATTGAGCGCGTACTTTGCGAAGAGCACTGCACTAAGCGCTTACCATCAACAGTGATGGGAAAGTAAGCAGGAGGACAGGGTTTGGGCGGGAAGATAAGGAGTTCAGCTTTGGTCATATTAAGTTTGAAGTGTCGGGAAGACATCCAAGTAGAGAAGTCCTGAAGGCCGGAGGAAATGCGAGACTGCAGTGAGGGAGAGAAATCAGGGCTGGAGGCACAGATTAGGGTATCTTCAGCTTAGAGGTCATAGTTGAAGCAGTGTGAGATAATGATTTTTCCAGGGGAGTGGGTGTAGATGGAGAAAAGAAGGGGACCCAGTACTGAAACTTGAGGGACATCTACCTTTCAGGGAGGCAGAAGAGGAGCCCACGAAAGAGACTGAGAATGAGCGGCCAGATTAGATGGGAGGAGAACCAGGAGAGGACAGTGTCAGTGAAGTCGAGGTCGGATAATGTTTCCAGGAGAAGGAAGTGGTTGACTGTCAAGGGCAGCTGAGAGTTTGAGGAGGATTAAGATGGAGTAGAGACCATTGGATTTGGCAAGGAGGAGGTCATTGGTGACCCTTAATAATAATAATTATGTTGGCTTTGTTAAGCGCTTACTACGTGCCAAGCACTATTCTAAGCGCTGGGTTAGACACAAGGGAATCAGGTTGTCCCACGGGGGGCTCACAGTCTTAATCCCCATATTACAGATGAGGTAACGGAGGCACAGAGAAGTTAAGTGACTTGCCCACAGTCACACAGCTGACAAGTGGCAGAGCCAGGAGTGGAACCCATGACCTCCGACTCCAAAGCCCGTGCTCTTTCCACTGAGAGGGTGGTTTCTGTGGTACGAAGGGGACACCTAGTCAACCTAGACAGGCCAAACCCCAGAGCTCACGTCAACTTTGGGTCGCTTCTGGGCCAATCTCCCCTCCTGTATGGCTCGGAAAGAGTTTTCAAAGGGCAGTCTTTTTTACGTTTCCCGAAAGCCCCCGATTCTCCAAAGGGGTGTAGCCTCTCAGGACATCCCTCCGACTCCTTGCCCCTCTTTAGTTCGTTAGCTGGAGTAGGGCTTCCCAACTGACACAGTAATTAGTTTCATCATTCATTAAATATTCCTTATGCATCAAGTGCAGGGGTAGACGTAGGATCATCAGTTGGATCCCTGTCCCCCTGGAAGCTCATAATTCAGTAATAGTAATTGTGGTTTTTGTTAAGGATTTATTCTGGGCCAAGTACTGTACTAAGCACAGGAGAACATCCAAGATAATTAGCTCGGTCGGTTCCCGTTCCACAGGGGGTCATAATTTAAGAGGGAGGGAGAAAGGATATTTGTAACCCATTTTACAGATACTAATAACGATAATAATTCTTGCATTTGTTAAGCATTTACTATTGTACCAAGCGCTGTGCTAAGTGCTGGTGTGGATATAAGCAAATCGAGTTGGGACAGTCATCCCACAAGGGGCTCATCGTCTTAACCTCCATTTTACCGATGAGCTAACTGAGACACAGAGAAGTGAAATAACATGCCCAAGGTCTCTTAGCGGACAAGTGGCAGAGCCGCATTAGAACCCAGGGGCGTACTCTATCCGCTGTGCCAGGAAACTGAGGCAAGGCGAAGTTAAGGGACTTACCCAAGGTCACGCAGCAGGCAGGTGGTAGACCCAGGATTAGAATTCAGCTCCTCTGATTCCCAGCTCTGGGCTCTTTCCACTAGGTCATGCTACTTTCTTCCACCCACGTTGAGGGGGAAGGAGGAAATCAGGCGCAGAAATTTCCAGCGCTTATGCTCAGCCGTGCTCCGGATGGTATGCGTGTTCTGTGCATGTTATTCCGCTACTTACTTTATTAATACTAACTTGTTTTGCGTATGGTATAAATAGTTTTTTTTCCAGCTCCTCTATTACGGTGTAAGCTCCTTGTGGCCAAGGGAACATGTGACTTCATTGTTTTGGACTTCGCAAGCACCCGCTTGTTATGATTTTCATTCCGCCAGGCACTGTATCAAACACTGGGTTGGCACAAGCTAATCAAGTCCAAGTCCCACTTGGGCTCACAGTCTTAATCCCTATTTTACAGATTAGGTAACTGAGGTACAGAGAGGTTAAGTGACTTGCCAAAGGTCACACAACAGACAGGCGGTGAAGCGGATTTAGAACCCAGGACCTCTGACTCACAGTCCTGGGCTCTTTCTACTGGGCCGTGCTGCTTCTCATACTCTACCCTTACTCCTAGTCCTTCTGCTCCTACTACTGGCACTTCTGCTGCTACTAGAGAAGCAGCATGGTGTAATAATAATAATGTTGGTATTTGTTAAGCGCTTACTATGTGCAGAGCACTGTTCTAAGCGCTGGGGTAGATACAGGGTCATCAGGTTGTCCCACGTGAGGTTCACATTTAATCCCCATTTTACAGATGAGGGAACTGAGGCACCGAGAAGCTAAGTGACTTGCCCACAGTCCCACAGCTGACAAGTGGCAGAGCTGGGATGGCACCCCTCCAGAGAGCCAGTGGGTCAGAGATGACCTGCAGTCACAGTGACTGGTGTGCCTAGGTGGGGATGTGGCATATGTTGTGTAATTAGCGCCTGCCAGGACATTTAGTGACACTCTTCCACTGGGCTGGGTGGGGGAAATGCTGCAAATTAAGTGTTTAATGGCGATATTGCAGGTGATCCTTTAATACCATTACTAATGACTGCAGGTTTGCTTTCCATCAAGGGCTTCTTTATCTTCTTTATTTTGGACGTTCAGGCCACTTAATTTTATTTTTGTTATTTCTCTAACTCACCGAGGCAGCAAAACATCCACAGTGAAATGAATGCAAAACAGCCCCTGGAAATTGAGGAATGGTCTGAATAGCCCAGAGGATTGCCGAAACCCCCTCTAAACTGTGAGAAATGATCGTAGATTGTAGGAAACCCATTTCTTCATGACTTCTTTTTTTTTTTTTGCAGAATTCAGAACATCGACACCATAGGAAACTTGACAGGGTTGAAAAATCACGCCGTTAGTGGCTTATGATGATTACGGTAGACATACTAATTGCGGTAGATGCAGAAACAGCGGATTCCCAAGGCGCGACTATGGAGTTTCCATGCGTAAGTGATTCCTGGCCTCTATCCTCCGCTGCTCTCTGAGAACGGGGACCTTGTCCTCCCGTCCCTCTGTCAAAGGTTCCAAGAGCTTAGGAAGCCATTCTGCCTTCAGTGGGCCAACGGTCAGGGCCGTTGGCTTGCTCACTGTTGGTCGAGGGGGTGGGGGAGCGGTGTGCGTTTGTGTGTATGAGAGAGTTGGGGCAGTATTGTCAACCGAGAGTGGTGGCTGAATCCAAGATGGACATGACTCCGAGAAGCAAACACACGTGGACCTGGGTTGTGAATGGAACAACTTGTAAGAGCGGTTAGTGCCATGAGGTGCCAGCTCTGGTTTTGTCGATTATGGGTTCGCTGAATTCAGGGAGACTGGGTGGGGAGCGAGAGAAAGAAAAGAGAGAGGAAGGAAACGAATCACAGTTCTGCTGGGTGGCTTCGGTTCCTTCGATCCCCTCCTCTCTGGACCTCTCCAAGTTGTTTCTTGGTACTGAAGGCTCCTAGAGCGGAGCGGGGTTTGGGGCCTTGGATGTTTGCTCTAGAATAGGGATGGAGAAAATGAACCCACACGGCTCTTTCATTTAGATTTCCAGTTGGATTCCCACAGTTGTTCATCCCAGGCCTCTGAGAAGACCCCTCTAGACTGTAAGGTCATTATGGGCAGGGAATGGGTCTGTAATATACTCTTCCAAGTGCTTAGTACAGTGCTCTGCACACAGTAAGCACTCAATATATACAGATGACTGACTGACTCCCC
This sequence comes from Ornithorhynchus anatinus, assembly GCF_004115215.2. Taxonomy (NCBI): domain Eukaryota; kingdom Metazoa; phylum Chordata; class Mammalia; order Monotremata; family Ornithorhynchidae; genus Ornithorhynchus; species Ornithorhynchus anatinus. The sequence continues at coordinate 9,671,717 of NC_041732.1, read as the reverse complement.
AGAGCTTCCAATCAGGGCTAAAAAAGACCCAAAATGGCAGCTTTCTGTTCGGTCTTTTGAAGCTTGACCCCTCCAGTTCCCCTGCCTGCCATCTAAAATGCCTGCCCCCCGTTTTCACGCCCCGAGCTCAGAGTGAAAGGTCTGGGGCTGTGTACCCTGGGCATCACGTCCTTTGTTGAGTCTTCTGGTGGCACTCAGGTGGCAATACAAGGGCATTAAGCTCAAAGCCAAATCGGGCATGGAGGCAATCCTCAGCTGCATCCAATGAAGACCTGCTCTGCGCCTAGATGGAAGGAGCCAAGACCCACAGCTGGGCCACATGCATCCCTCTCCATGGCCGACCGGGAATCCGGGCCCGTGGACTGTTGGAACACGCATCCCCTTGCTTGCCCAGGGCTGGCATGGAATTGGGTCCCGACTCCTATTGAGGTGGCAGAAGTGACAAGCAGCGTGGTCTAGTGGATCAAACGCGGGCCTGGGAGTCAGGAGGACCTAGGTTCTCATCCTGGCTCTGCCACTCCTCTGCTGGGGGACCATGGGCAAGTCACTTCACTTCTCTGGGCCTCATTTCTCTCATCTGAAAAATGAGGATTACGACTGTGTGCCCCATGTGGGACGGGGACAGTGTCCAACCTGATTAACTTGTATCTATCCCAGTGCTTAGAGCAGGGCTTGGCACATAATAAGCGCTTAACAAATATCATAAAAATAAGAAACTCAGTGCTTGCGTGGGTTCTGGCACCTCTCTCCGCCTCTCTGCATGTGGTTTTCTAGTCAACGCTGCCTGCCCATATCCAGAGAAGCTCACCAAGAGCATTTTTTTCCAATGGCATTTGTGTTAAGCACTTATTATATACCAGGACGTATATTAAGTGCAAGGTTAGATAGAAGCTAATCAGGTTGGGTACAGTCCATGTCCTACGAGGGGCTTGGTCCCCATTTTACAAAAGAATAAAACTGAGTCACATAGGCCCCAGGTCAAACAGCGGACAAGTGGCAGAGTCAGGATTAGAACCCGCGTCCTTCCGACTCCCCAAGACCAATACTCTAGCCACTAGGCCATGCTGCTTCTTCCCGCTGCAATTTGGGGGATTTAGGAAAGTCCTTCCCCAGGGACAAGGAAGAAAGTTTTTCCTAGAGGGACCCAGCATTGCTAAGTGACAAGAGCACCGGTTTGGGAGTCAGAGGACTTAGGTTCTAATATCGACTCTGCCACTTATCTGCTGTGTGACCCAGGGCAAGCCACTTAACTTCTCTGTGCCTCAGTTACCTCATCTGTAAAATGAGGATTAAAACTGCGAGCCCCACGTGGGACAACCTGATCATCTTGTGTCTACCCCAGCGCTTAGAAGTGCTTGGCACATAGTAAGCGCTTAGCATATACCATCATTATTATTCTAGCCACCCTCTGGGTCTCCCTGTGTCTCCAGTCTCTCCCAGAACAGAAGAAGCTGTGCCGAGACCCCCAGACGTGTGGCCGTGGGCCCATCGGGAGGCGGGGGCTGAAAGCGATGCGAGTTTCTATTTTGCAGTGTCAGTCGATCAGCAGTTGGTTTTGGTTAGCTGAAGGCAAACATCTGTGACTCTGATACTGAAAGCCTCCCTATTACCTATGTCAACAATTTTATTTTTAAAACGGCGCACAGAGTGAGAGGAGAAGGCTTGATCTGGTGTTCAGCGGCTGCGTGCGTAACACCATGGCATAATTAACAGTGAAGATCATTTACATTGTCGCTTAGCTAATTTTCATAATGTTTTCTTTATTATCAGAGGAAGAAATTAACCCAAGAATTTATTTACATAGCAGTCTCAAACAGTAACAGCTTGCTAATTGCCTGTTAGGTGATTAATAAGCTTACAGCAGATGCTAATGAATTGTGGGCTCACTGTTTCAAAGGTACTCTTCAGCATGCTTGTGTTTTGGCAGCTTAATTAGTGCAATAATTATGTACTTGTTGCTCCTTCTTTCAAGCAAATACTGTCAAATGCTTAAAAGATTAAAGTGAATTATATCACTGAGCCCTGGCAGTGCTTAAGTAGTCCGTTTTCCCCAACTTGGCTATTATTCCAAAAACAGAGTCCTCATCTCCCAGGTGGGTTGTAAGCAGGATTCGGGAGCCTGGAAGGGATGTGGTGAGTCCGTGGCTATTCTTAGCTCCCTTCTGCCCAGGAGGGACGTTGGAGGTGCCCTCCTTAATGGTTAATAAGCACTGTGGTGTCTATTAACTGTTTACTCTGTGCTAAACCCTGAGACAGGTCCAAGACTTTTTCTTTTTAATGGTATTTAAGTGCCGAGCACTGGGGTAGATACAAGCTAATCAGGTTGGACACAGTCCAAGTCCCACATGGGGCTCACAGTCTCAATCCCCATTTTACAGATGAGGGAACCGAGGCCCAGAGAAGTGAAGTGACTTGCCCAAGGTCACTCAGCAGACAAGCGGCAGAGTAGGGATTAGACCCCATGACCTCTGGCTCCCACGCCCGTGCTTTAGCCACTAGATCGGCTTGGACTCGGTCCCCGTCCCACGTGGGACTCATGGTTTAAGAGGTGGAGAGAGGAGGTATTTTATCCCCATTGTACAGAGGAGGAAACTGAGGCCCAGAGGAGTGAAGCGCTTAGTACGGTGCTCTGCACACAGTAAGTGCTCATTAATACGATTGAATGGATGAATGAAGCAAATTGCCTGAGGTCTCAGAGCCGTCAAGTGGCGGAACTGGGATTGGAACCTAGATCCTCTGACTTCCAGGCTGATGCTCTTCCCGCCATGGGGCTAGGCTGCTTCTCATCTCCCTGTCGGCTCCCTTTATTCATTCAGTAGTATTTATTGAGCACTTACTGTGTGCGGAGCACTGTACTAAGCATTTGGGAGAGCACCACATAACAATAAACGGTCACATTCCCTGCCCGTAACGGGCTTACAGTCTAGAGCGGGAGACAACATGAATATAAATCGATAAATTACAGATATGTACATAATTGCTGTGGAGCTGGGAGAGGGCTGAATAAAGGGACCAAGTCAGGATGATGCAGAAGGGAGCGGGAGAAGAGGAAAGGGGGGCTTAGTCAGGGAAGGCCTCCTGAAGGAGACGTAACTTCATTAAGACTTGGAAGGTGGGGAGAGTAACTGTCTCTCTCTCTCTCTCAAGGGTGTTTCTTAGCCCCGTCGCGTTGCAGCGTGGTAGGGAAGACAAAGGGGCGGACCGACTTGGGGTGGTCGGGGATCCTTCACAGAGAAGAGTTGGGTGGGCGGGGAGAGGAGAGGTCTGTCTCCCCAAACTTTAACCCCCCAAAGAAGGTGGCCATTGTACTGTTTTAAACTCTGTTCCATTATTCATTCATATTTATTGAGTGCTTACTGCGTGCAAAGCACTGTACTAAGCTCTTGGGAGAGTACAATAGAACAACAGACACGTTCCTGCCCACAACGGGCTCTCAGTCTAGAGATGGAGGAAGACATTAATACGAATAAATGGATAAATAAATTACAGATATATACAGATCCATACACACGTGCTGAGGGGATGGGAGGGAGGATGAACGAAGGAGCAAGTAAGAGAGGCGCGGAAGGTAGTGGGAGAAGAGAGGAGGGCTTAGTCAGGGAAGGCTTCTTGGAGGAGATGTGCCTTCAAGAAGGCTTTGAAGGAGGGGGGGAGAGCAATTATCTGTCCGATATGAAGAGGGAGGGCGATCCAGGCCAGAGGTAGGTTGTGGACTAGGGATCAGCGGTGAGACAGGCGAGGTCGAGGCACAGTGAGAAGGTTAACGTTAGCATCGTGATGGCTGAGTGGCTGGGCTAAAATATAAACTAAAATCGTTCACAGTTGGCACCCCAAATCCACTGTGCCTCACTGATCTCCTGCTACTGCCCAGCCCACACACTTTGCTCCTCTAGAGCCAGCTGGCTCACTCTTCCCCCATCTCAACTAACTGGCAACTGATCCCTGTTCTCACATCCTCCCTCCGGCCTGGAACTCCCTCCCCATCCATATACTCTTAGACCGCCACTCTCCCCTCCTTCAAAGTCCTCCTGAAGTCACATCTCCTCCAAGAGGTCTTCGCCAATTAATCCCTCTTTTAATAATAATAATGCTGGTATTTGTTAAGCGCTTACTATGTGCAGAGTGCTGTTCTAAGCGCTGGGGTAGATACAGGGTCATCAGGTCGTCCCACGTGAGGCTCACAGTTAATCCTCATTTTACAGATGAGGTAACTGAGGCCCAGAGAAGTGAAGTGACTTGCCCACAGTCACACAGCTGACAAGTGGCAGAACTGAAATTCGAACTCATGGCCTCTGACTTCCAAGCCCAGGCTCTTTCCACTAAGCCACGCTGCTTCTCTTTTCCCCGGCTCCCTCTCCCTTTTTGTGTTTTCTATGCACTTGGGTCTATACCTTTTGGACAGTTGATATTCACCCCATCCTCAGCCCCACAGTACTTGGAACACAGCTGTAATTTATTTCTATTAATGTCTGTCTCCCTCTCTAGACTATAAATTCATTGTGGGCGGGGAATGTGTCAACAACTCTTTGTCTTGTATTCTCCAAAGTGCTTAATCCAGTGCTCTGCCCACAGTAAGCACTCAACAGAGCATTATTAAGGTCACATCTCCCCCGCAAGAAGTCTTCCCCCAATGAAGCCCTCTTTTCCCCTGCTCACTCTCCCTTCGGCGCAACCTTTGGGCATTCATATTCACCCCACCCCCTAACCCCACAGCACTCATGGACGTATCTTTAAATTATATATTATAAATTATTTATTCATATTAATGTTCGTCTCCACCTCTAGACTTTTAGCTCGTTATGGCCAGGGAATGTGTCCGCCAATTCTATTTATATTGTACTCTCCCACGTGCTTAGTACAGTGCTTTGCACACAGTATGCGCTCAGTAAATATGACTGAATAAATGATCGAATGAATGCATATAGCAAGTGCTCGATAAATATGATTGATTGATTATATTAATGCCTGTCTCTCCCTCTAGACTGTAAGCTAGTTGTGGGCAGGGAACGTCTGCCAACTCTGTCGTACTGTATTCCCCCAAGCGCTTAGTACAGTTCCCTGCACATAGCTCAATGAATACAATTGATTGCTTGAATAAATGCCATTCACTGATTGACTGATGTATGGTTCCCTCAGGAACTTTAGGGCAATCAATCAATCTTATTTACTGAGCGCCTCCAGCTTGCAAAGCACTGTACTAAGCACTTCAGGGAGTTCACTAATGGATGGGCAGAATTAATAATGTCGGCATTTGCTAAGCGCCTACTACGTGCCGAGCACTGTTCTAAGCGCTGGGGGAGATACAGGGTAATCAGGTCGTCCCACGTGAGGCTCACAGTTAATCCCCATTTTACAGATGAGGGAACTGAGGCCCAGAGAAGTGAAGTGACTTGCCCACAGTCACACAGCTGACAAGTGGCAGAGCCGGGAGTCGAACCCATGACCTCTGACTCCGAAGCCCAGGATCTTTCCACTGAGCCACGCTGCTTCAGTTATTAGTACCTCTCGTCTCCCCTGAAAACCCAGGAAGGCTTTCTGAACCTTTTGAGTAAATGATAAGATTTAGGAGGGTCCACGAGTCAGACCCTCCCCCTAGAAACCTGTCTGCCCTCTCAATATCACAGGCACCTTAAGGGCTTCAGTACAGTCTTCCAGGGCTCTGACCAGCTGGAACAGAAAGTGTGTTTTCAAAACACGTTTTGGCTAGAACATGGTTAGGGAATTATTATTATTATTATTATAGTATTAAGCGCTTACTATGTGCTGAGCACTGTTCTAAGCTCTGGGGTAGCTACAGGGTAATCAGTTCGTCCCAGGTGGGGCTCACATTTTTTTTTTTAATCCCCATGTTTACCGTTGAGGTAACTGCGGCGCAGAGAAGTTAAGCGACTTGCCCAAGGTCACACAGCAGACAGGTGGCGGAGCCGGGATTAGGGAAGGCTTGAAGGAAATCCGAGTGTGTTTGGATCAGGCATGCCGCGGCGCTGGAGGACAGCACTGGACACGGGCGACTAGAAGCAATAGAGAAACATAGAAACAGTATGGCCTAGTGGAAAGAGCATAGGTCCGGGCCTGTGTTCTAATCCCAGCTCTGCCACTCATCTGCTGTGTGACCTTGGCCAAGTCACCTAACTTCTCTGTACCTCAGTTTCCTCATCTGTAAAATGAGGAGTCACTACTTGTTCTTTCTCCTTCTCAGACTGGGAGCCCCACGTGGGACAGGGACCGTGTGCAACCCGATAATAAGTCTATCCCAGCACTTAGTACAGAGTTTGGCGTAGAGTAAGGGCTAAACAAATGCCACAGTTATTATTATTATTAGTATTACTATAACGAGGGTCTCCTTTAACACCAGGTTCTGTCAGAATGCAACCACTGTGTTTTAGGGGAAAGAGAAACAGAGTATCCCAGTGGAAAAAACACAGGGGACAGGAGACAGAGCAGTGGAGTTTTGGTCTGCCACTGATGTGCTGTGGCCCCTTGCCCAAAAGTAATAATAATAGCAATAGTAATAATAATTATGGCATTTGTTAAGTGCTTACTGTATGCTAGGCACTGTACTAAGCACTGGGGCGGTTACAAATCCAGTTGGACCTGTCCCACGCGGGACTCACAGTCTCAATCTCCATTTTCCAGATGAGGGAAATGAGGCCCAGAGAAGTGAAGTGACTTACTCAAGGTCACAAGGTCAAAAGTACCTATCCTCTTTAGGCCTTAATTTCCTCATCTGTAAAATGGGGATAGGATCTCTCCCTCTAGACTGTCAGCTAGTCGTGGGCAGGGAATGTGTCTGTTATATTGTTGTATTGTACTCTTCCGAGTGCTTAGCACAGTACCGTGCGCTTGGTAAGAGCTCAGTAAATACCACCGACTGACCGAAGCACAGAGAATTGAAGTGACTTGTCCGAGGTTACACAGCAGACAAGTGGCAAAGCAGGGATTGGAACTCAGGTCCTTCTTAGTCCGAGGCCCTTGCCCCAACCAGTAGGCCACAGTGCTCCTCATTTATTGAGCATTTACAGTGAACAGCACTGTACTAGGTGCTTGGGAGAGTACAATACAACAGAGTTCGTAGGTTCGATCCCTGCCCACAAGGAACTTACAGTCTAGGAGGTATCTCAAATAAATTATAGATATGCATATAAAGGCCATGGAGCTGTGGGTGATTACAGGGTACGGATTCAGGTGCGAGAGTGACGTCAAAGGGAAAGGGAGTAGAGGAAATGAGGGATTAACTGGAGAAGACTTCTTGGAGGAGAGGTGAATTTAGTAAGGCAGATGTGATTTTTAAGGGTAATAACTGTGGTATTTGTTAAGTACTTCCTACGTGCCAAGCGCTGTACTAAGCCCTGGGGTAGATACAGGATAGTCAGGTCTCATATGGGGCTCATAGTCTAAATTGTGATAGCATAAGATAGCAGGTATTGAATCCCCATTTTGCTGATGAGGGAACTGAGGCCCAAAGAAGTGAAGTGACTTGCCCAAGTCACACATCAGGCAAGTGACAGAGCTGGAATTAGAACCCAGGTCCTTTGACTCCAGCGTGTTCTTTCCACTAGGCTGTGGCTGCTAATAAGACTTGATCACCGACCCCCCAAGGAGCTTTCAGTTCTATGGGGAAGAGCACTCGTGTATTCATCGATCTGGAATTCCATCCCCTTCTACTTCCCCTCTCTAAATACTTTTGGGTCTCTCGCTCCCCCTCTAGAAGGTCAACTCCTCGATGATATCTTTCTTCTACTTTGATCGAACGCTCCAAAGAGCCTCCTGCAGTGCTTTTAATGCAGTAGGTTTGCAGTAGATTCACCTCTCAGGATCGCACTTGGAGAGTCTCCAGTACCCTTCCAGTCTCGGCTATGGGAGGGACAGTCAAGCAGAGGCCTACCCGTTCCATTCCTGGCTTGGACGGTGGCTGGCGGGTGGAAGGCCGTCCGCTACACGACACAACTCACCCGTGCTGGGCAGCAGGGGCACGGGAGAGAGTCGAGGGCCGAGACTCAAGTTTACTGCGTGGAAGAAGGCAGTGGTGAATTACTTTTGTATTTTTATCAAGAAGACTCTGTGGGTCCGCGACCAGAACGATAGCAGATGAAGGCGGGGTGTTCTGGGAGAGACGTGTCCTTGGAGTCGCTACGGGTCGGAGACGACTCGACAGCGTAAGACGAGACGGTGTAGTAGATGCTATGAATCTCTGGTAAGCTCCTGCGCTAGACTCTAAGTTCCTTGTGGGCAGGGATTGTTCCTACCAACTTTGTTTCACTGGACTCTCCCAAGTGCTTAGTACAGTGCAGGCGGGAAGCATTCAGTAAATGCCACCGATGGATGGGAGGGTGTGCTGTTTCAGCAATTTATTACCCAATCTGGGGGCCCGGACAGGAGTACGAGGGGAGACTGTAATCTACTTGTGGGTAGACAAAGTGTCTCTGTTATATTGTACTCTCCCAAATGCTTAGTACAGTGCTCTGCCCGCAGCGAGCACTCAATAAATACCATTGATTGGCTGAGTTTCACGCAGGGATCCCCAGGATAACGGAAAGGAAACTTTCTCGGATTTAAATAAATGAACGTCACTTATTCTTCTCTTCCCACCAACTCTGGTCTTCCTGCCCCAGAGACATCTGGGAATGATTCATCTGCAGCGTTCTCTGAGTCGGCTTGGATTCGTGTTTGAATCTCACTTGGAGTTATTAAGACCGTCCATGATTCGATCAGCTTCTCCTCCCCTCTAGACTGTAAATTCGTTGTGGACAGGGGATGTGTCTGTTTATTATGGTACTGTACTCTCCCAAACGCTTAGTACAGTGCTCTGCTCCCAGTAAGTGCTCGGTAAATGCTACCGACCGACTGGTTGGCTTCGTTAATCCGGATTTCCCGCATAGGCAGCCGGGATAAGGTCATAGCCGGGGAGCGTAGTTTTTCTTCTTGCTAAATTTCGTCTTTCAGTAAGCTGTCGTCGTCTTGCTTAGCCTCATTTTTATCCGATTGTCACAGTAAGGTTTTCCACATTAGGCTGGAAGCCAGCGAGTTACTTAACCTATAATTGCACTTAAATGCAACATCTTAAAAATACATATTTTCAAGGTGAAACTTAATAAACAGTCAGGATCCCAGTTCAAAAATACATCCTACTTTGCAACCGGGTTCTGACGGGGATTGGGAATCCGTATTTCAGTTTCCATAGCTTTGATCAATTGTATTTATGAGGTAACGTAATGGAATCGTATTGAATTAAATATTTAATGAATTTAATCAATCGCTCTATGACTGAGAGATGTATGGCGCAGGGTTCTAGGACTCAGATCACGCAGGTTTGCAGAAGCCCAGAAGGTAACTTCCAGTAAGCCCAGCTGATGGATGCGTTTTCTGGCCAGAGATACGTATATAGTTTAATTTTAATTCAGAGAGACGTACGCGTATACATCCACACATCTTGGTCTTACGCTGTCGAGTCGTCTCCGACCCGCGGGGACCCCGTGGACACGTCCCTCCCAGAACACTCTCCATCTGCAATCGTTCTGGGAGTGGATCCGTGGAGTTTTCTTGTGAAGTGGTTTACCGCTGCCTTCTTCCACGCGGTCAGCTTGAGTGTCTGCCCTTGACCCTCTCCCTTGCCACCGCTGCTTGACTCTCCCTCCCACAGATGAGACTGGCCGAGTACCGGACGCTCCTCAGGTGCGATCTTGAGAGGGGAATGTATACAAATACGCATAACATATATGCACATGCATATCTCTGAATTAATTAAAATTAAAATGACATTTCGTGAGCACTGACTATGCGCCAGACACGGTACTAAGCGCTAGAGTAGATACTAGGCTTGCTTACTATCAGGTATGTAATAATAATGTTGGTCTTTGTTAAGCGCTTACTATGTGCCGAGCACCGTTCTGAACGCCGGGGAGATACAGGGTCGTCAGGTCGCCCCGCGTAGGGCTCACAGTCTTCATCCCCGTTTTCCAGATGAGGGAACTGAGGCACAGAGAAGTGAAGTGACTTGCCCGAAGTCACACGGCTGACAAGCGGCAGAGCAGGGATTCGAACCCAGGACCTCCGACTTCCAAGCCCGTGCTCTTTCCACTGAGCCGTACAGTCCCTGTCCCACATAGGGTTCACAGTCTCATTCCCCATTTTACGGAGGAGGCAACTGAAGCACAGAGAAGGGAAGTGACTTGCTCAGGATCACACAGAAGACAAGTGGCAGAGCTGGGATGAGAACCCAGGTCCTCTGACTCCCGGGCCCGTGTTTTTTCCACTAGATCACGCTGCTTCTCTGACAGGCAATTCACACGTATATGGTATGTGGTGTTTAGTGAGCATTTACTCGGTGTAGGGTACTGTACTAATCACCTGGGAGAATACAGTGCAACAGAATTAGCAGACATGTTCCCTGCCCATAACGAGCTTCCAATCTAGAGCTTGTTGTGGGCAAGCAATGTGTTTGATGTAATATTGTACTATCCCTAGTGCTTTGCACACAGTAAGCACTCAATAAATACAGTTATTATTAGTAACAATCTACTCTCTCTATATGTTGATTCATTCCTTCAATAGTATTTATTGAGCGCTTACTGCGTGCAGAGCACTGTACTAAGCGCTTGGAATGTACAAATCGGTAACAGATAGAGCCATTCCCTGCCCTTTGACAGGTTCATGTTGATTTGTTGATGTGAACAATCAGAAACCTAAGAAATTTTGAACTCCAGCTGAAATAACGTTCAGGTAAAAATAAGGTTTCTTCTTGTCCGCACGATGAGCACAGGAAGATGATTTCTTGAATAATAACGATAACGATAATAGTCACTCGGCTTCCCGTGCCAACCAACATAGGTTAGCACAATCACTTTTTAATAACTTCTATTTTACAAATGCAATACTGATAGCATATTTTTATTATCACTGTCATGTCAGCTCCCTGCTGTGGCTGGGAAAGAGATCTTTTTTCCATTGCTGTCTCAGCTCATTAATTTAAAAAAAGTTGGCCGGTAGGGGCAAAGCGCTAGGCATATAAAAATTAATGTTGACAAATCTTTGAGGAATAGAAGGAAACAAAAGAAATCAATTAAGGAAACAGCCCGAAGTTACGTTCGGCAATCTAAATCATACTCCGTTTCGCCGGTTTCCAGCAGAAAATCGAAACACGACCCAAAATCCCCCATTCCCCAGATAACTCAAAAGCAACTAGAAATCCATCCGGGATTCCCAGAGGAGACTAATATTTGTTTCAGATTATATACGGTTGACAGAGCCGATTACCCACAGTAAGCCGTCTCTGGAGTTGATAATATTTCGTATTTATCCAGATGGCCCGCCGTAAACCACGCCGGGATTAGATTCAAGGATTTCTTGGAAGATTTGCTTAGGGATTTTAAGGTATCTCCAAACTCTTGCTCGATCTTGCTCCGGTCTCTTCCTATTGATCAAATTTTCTTCATGAGATTATGTAATTGAAGTGCAGACAAGACAGCCTGACCCTATCCACGCCCTTCTCATCTGAACTCTCCAACCCCTTGGTGAGAACTCTCAGGTGAAAGACATCTTTATCCCACCAGCTTTTAAAGATTGGCTGGGGGATTGAGACAGAGAAAACAGGAGTTAAGTCAGTGAACCAATTAATAGTATTTCTTGAGTGCCTACTGTTGGGTGAGCAATGTGCTGGGAGCTTGGGAGAGAAGAGTAGAGGAAGGAATCTCTAGGACGAAAGCTCTTTTTGGGCAGAGAATATATTTACCAACTCTGTTATGTTGTAGTCTCTCAAGAACATAGTATAGTGCCCTGCATAGAAAGGCCATGAGCGAAATGCTCAAAAAGTATGGTCGACTAATTCATTCAATAGTATTTATTGAGACTAGGTTGGAATCTAATTGGAACCTAATTGGAGACTAGGTTCCTGCACTTGAGGAATTTTCAATCCAGGGGTGTGGGGAGAGACCCGTAGATGGAAATTGCTCTCAATAGTGGGTTCAGGGTGGAAAAATCCTGTGGGCCAGTGACATGGCCACAGAAGTGGGAACCGGGCGACTTGGGTTCTAACCCCAGTTGTTGGGGCATTAATAATAATTATGGTACGTGTTTAGCACTTACTGTGTTCCAAGCACTGTTTCAAGTGCTGGGGTAGAAATGAGTTAGTTTGGACGCCGTCCGTGTCCCACATGGGGTTCACACTCTTAATCCCTGTTTTACAGATGAGGTAAATGAGGCTCGGAGAAATTAAATGACTTGCCCAAGGTCACGTAGACATGTTAGAGAGCCGGATTAGAATCCATGACCTTTCTACTTTCAGGCCTGTGCTCTATCCACTATGCCATGCTGCTTCATTTGCCCGTGGTATGATCTTGAGCAAGTCATTTAGCCCCTCTGAGCCTCAGTTGCCTCATCTGTAAAATGGAGTTAAGGCACCTGCCCTCCCTCCCTCTTTAGACAGTGAACTCTGAGGGGGACAGGGATTGAGTCTAATCTGGTTATCTTGTACCCACCCCAGGGTTTAGCACAGTGAGCGCTTGGCTCGTAGTAAGCTCTAAATGAATCCCATCATTACCATTACAAAGATACAACTGGTAAGAGCCAGGGTTTGGAAAAATGAATGAGTGGAATGTGGACATGGTTTTGAAAGTAAGGGCTGAAGGTGAGTGATGGGATGTTCGGTGTTCGCAATTAACTGGAGAAGGTGAGTTTTCAGAAGATAGGTCCGATTAATCAATCAATCCATCATATTTGGTTAAGATTCTGACTAACATTCCTTACTCATTCTTGACTTTCCGCTGGTGAGTTTCAAGAGGGTAACACCCCACCCACATTTCATCTCAGACTCAAGCTAATTGCTTGGGGGAAATTTAAATCTCCACACACGTGTTTTAAGAGGACTGTTCTATGGAAAAGAACCAAGGTAATAACAGCGCTTCTACTGTTAGTAATTATTATGGTATTTTGCTACGGGCTAACTATGTGTCAAGCACTGTGCTTCGCACTGAGGTAGCAATGAGGTAGATACAAGACAGTCAGATCAAACACAAAGTCTCTATGTACCACATGGGGCTCACAGTCTAGTAGGGGGGAGAACAGGTATTTAATCCCTATTTTACAGGTGAGGGAACTGAGGCCCAGAGAAATTAAACGGCTTGCCCTAGATTCCCCAGCAGATCCGTGGAGGAGTAATAATAATAATAATAATAATAATAATGTTGGTATTTGTTAAGCGCTGACTATGTGCCGAGCACTGTTCTAAGCGCCGGGGTAGATACAAGGTAATTAGGTTGTCCCACAAGAGGCTCTCAGTCTTAATCCCCATTTTACAGATGGGGGAACTGAGGCACCGAGAAGTCAAGTGACTTGCCCACAGTCACACAGCTGACAAGTGGCAAAGCTGGGGTTCGAACCCATGACCTCTGACTCCCAAGCCCGTGCTCTTTCCACTGAGCCACGTTGCTTAGAACCCAGGTCTCCCGACTCCCAGACCCGTGATCTTTCTACCAGGTTAGCTTTTAATCCTTGGGACCACATCCACTTCAAGATTCCAGAAGGCAGCGTGGTTTAATGGATAGAGCCCGGGCTTGGGAGTCAGAAGACCCTCGGTTCTAATCCCAGCTCTGCCATATGTCTGGTGTGTGACCCTGGCAAGTCACTTCACTTCTCTGCCTCAGTTGCCTAATCTGTAAAATTGGGATAAGGGTGCGAGCCCCATATGGGACAGGGACTGTGTCCAACCTGACTAACTTGCATCTAATCCAATGAACAGTGCGTGGTACATAGCAAGTGCTTAACAAGTTCCGTAATAATAATAATAATTATTAAGACAGAAGCACGGAGCCCTGAGTTCAGAACGAGGAACGATTGAGCCAGAGCTCTTGGGAATCAGATCCACTGGCCCAACAGGCCCACCGTGAGACTTCCAGGCCCTGGACTAATAATAATAATAATTATGGTATTTGTTAAGCACTTACTCTGTGGCAGGCACTCTGCTAAGTACTGGGGAAGATACGAACAAATCATGTTGGCCACGGTCCCTGTTCCATGTGGGGCTCACAGTCTCAATCCCCATTTTACAGACGAGGGAACTGAGGCCCAGAGAAGAGGTCACACGGCAAACAATGTGGCAGAACCGGGATTAGAACCCATGACCACCTCGCTCCCAGGCCCATGCTCTGTGCACTACGACACGCGATACCTCTGTAGCGGACTAGCCCATCTGTGCCCCAGACAGGCCGCGGGAAAGGGAATGATGGTCAAACGAGCTTCTGGCCCCGGCCCGGGTGTTCATTTAGTGCGGAACTCCAAGTGAGTGTGGGTTGTGGGAAGAGAGATTTGAGCAAAACCAGAAATCAACATCCTCTGAACCGTCACCCATTTGTGCTCCTGTGCTCCACCCTCCTTGTGGTACTTTTAGACTATTGTATCCTACTCTCCCAAGAGCTTAGTACAGTGCTCTGCACATGGTAAGTGCTCAATAAATACCACTGATCGATCGATTGACTTAAAGTGATGGCATTTATTAAGCGCTTACTGTGGCCCAACTGCTGGACTCAAGATGATCAGATGGACAGCGTCCTTGTCCCACAGTCCAAGAGGGAGGTGATAACAGGTATTTTACCCCCATTTTACCGACGAGAGAACTGAGGCCCAGAGCAATCAATCAGTGAGATTTATTGAGCACTTACTTTGGGCAGAGCGCTGTACTCAGTGCTTTGGAGCATACGATAAAATGGGTAGATGCCATCCTTGCCCCTGAAGGAGGTTACGGTCAAGTTAAGTGAATTGTCCATTTTTTTTTTTTTAACGATACTTGTTAAACACTTACTAAGTACCTGGCCCTGTAATAAGTACTGAGATAGATACATGATAATCAGGTTGGACACGGTCCATGTCCCCCATGGGGGTCACAGTCTTAATCCCCATTTTACAGGTGAGGTAACTGAGGCCCAGAGAAGTTAAGTGACTCACCCAAGGTCACACAGCAGACAAGTGGCAGTGCCCGGATTAGAACCCACATCCCTCTGACTCCCAGGCCTGTGCTCTAACCGCTGCTTCTCTAAATTGACAGAGGGGCAAGTGGTGAGGCCGAGACTAAACCCCCGCTCTCCAGATTCCCTCTCCCGTGCTATTCCCACTACTCTCCGCTGACTCCCTAGTGGTTTCGTGGAAAGAGCCCCGGCCTGGGAGTCAGAAGGACCTGTGCTCTAATCCCGGATCCTCCACTTGCACGCTGTGTGACCTTGGGCAAGCCACATCACTTCTCTGGCCTCGGTTTCCTCATCTGTAAACTGAAGATTAAATACCTGTTCTATTTGTCCTGACCTATTGTGGCCCAGGTTAGGAGAGGACTGTGGCTTTGGGGTATGGAAGGATTGTATTGCCGGGTCCCGGATGACTGTGGCCCAGGATTATGAAAGGGTTGTGGCACAAGCTGTGGCAGGATTGGGCACCGGGTATTGACCGACTGTGGCACTGGATTATGAGATGACTGTGGCATTTGGGTATTCAAGAGTTGTGGCACTAAATATGGAGGGATTATGACACTGGAATATGAAGGATTGTATCAAGGGTGTACTTTAGTGTTGTGGCACCGGGTATTGAACAATTGTGGTAGGCAGTGAGGCCTAGTGGTAAGAGCAGAGGCCTTACTGCTGGGAGTCAGGAGACCTAGGTTCTTACTCCAGCTCTGCCTCTTTCAGGCTGTGTGACCTCGGGCAACTCACTTAGCTTCTCTGTGCCTCAATTTCCTCATCTGTAAAATGGGGAGTCAACACCTGTTCCCCCTCTTACTTAGAATGTAAGCCCTCTGTGGGACAGGGACTGTCTCCGATCTGGTTATCGGCTCCCTATTCTAGCACTCAGTACAGTGATCGGAACATTGTAAATGCTTAAGCGATTCCATAATTATTATTACTGGATCATGCTAACAGTGTTGTGGCTTTGGATTATGGAAGGATTGGAGCACTAGGATGCTGAAGGACTGTGGTCTTGGTCAGTTTTATCCTGAGAAGCAGCGGGGCCTAGTTGATAGAGCGTGGACCTGGGAGTCAGAAGGACCTGGGTTCTAATCCTGGCTCCATCACTTGTCTGCTGTGTGAACTTGGACGAGTCACTTAGCTTCTCTGTGCCTCAGTTACCTCAGTTGTAAAATGGGATTAAGACCGTGAGGCCTGTGTGCGACGGGGACTGTATCCAACCCGGTTATCTTAACTCTACCCCACAGCCTAGAGCAGTGTTTGCAAGGACTTTTTTTTAATGATATTTGTTAAGCGCTTTGTGCCAGGCATTGCATCGAGCATTAGGGTAGATCCATGGTGGACACAATCCATGTTCCACATGGGGCTCACAGACCAATCCCCATTCTACAGCTGAGGGAATTGAGGCCCAGAGAAGTTAAGCGACTTGCCCAAGGTCATACAGCAGACAAGTAGCAGAGCCGGGATTAGAACCCAGGTCCTTCTGACTCTTAGGCCCGTGTTCTACCCACTAGGCCTGGCTGCGTCTCCCTCGGGTATTGAAGAGTGTTCACTTGGGTATTGAGTTTTTGCACCTGGTATGGAGGGATTATGGGACTGGAATACCCATGGTAAGCGCTAAATGAATACTATAAAAAACAACAACAAAACCCAGCAAAAACTGAAGAGTTCATCCCCTTGCGTTTTCCACGTCCTCTCTCTGCCGAGTGGTCCAAAATGAGATCATCCACCATTGAGACATCAGGGCTGATTTTGTCACCATCAAATTTTAATAAATGATGCATCATAGCCTCCAGTTCCGTTCAGGAAACGTAACTCCGGAGGAGAGAAGAGGTTCAGCTCTGCGTGGCTAGAGCTAGGAGAGGAGCCACTAAGGAGTGCCTCCCCTAATTAAAAATCATTAACACTCTGAAAGGTCGTAAAAATAGAGCAGACATGTTTAATTCAGACTCTCCTTGGGGACCAGGCTCCAACTTTTCGACAGAGCTCAGCGGGTTTTTTTTTCCTTTTTTCCTTGTGACATTGAGAGTTTTTCTGGCCCCTCTGGAGTGGAAATACTTGGGCTTCCACGATGACTTTGAGGTAATGGATCCTGAAACTCGATGGGCAGGAGTCCCAACCAGAGGAACGAGATTCGCTTCGGACACCTGGGAAGACCAAGCATCCACAGCCAGCTCCTCAGCGATGTGGTCTCTGGGTTAAGGTCCAAAAAAATGGAAGGATTTTCCTAAATGCCGGCCCTTCCCTGGCCAAAGACCTCCTACAGTCGATCGATCAGTCGATCGGTGACATATACTGGGCATTTACCGCATGCGGTGCTCTGTATCAAACGCAAGGGAAAGTACAGTACGATAGAGTTGGTGGACACAATCTCAGCCCTCGGGGAGGTGGACTGAAGCAGTGTGGTCTAGAGGAAAGATTACGGGCCCGCGAGTCAGAGGACCTGGGTTGCCCCAGTATTTTGCTGATGAGGCTCTCCCCTTAAAACAATTCCCAGTTGCTTCCATCCATCTTAGAGGGCCATCTCGAAGGCGGCTTGCTCCCTCCCACCCTAACAAGGAAGCAGAGGGACCTGAGAGGGATGCACGGGACTAGTAGTCAGAGGAGCCGGCTTCTAATTTCCGCTCCACACTTGCCTCCTGGGTGGCCTAGGGCAAGACGCTTGACTTCTCTGGGCCTCAGTTTTCTCATCTGAAAAATAACCATTCATATCTGACAATTATTCTCCTCCCCTTCAAAGCCTTATTGAAGGCACGCCTCCTCCAAGAGGCCTTCCCTGATTAAGCCCTCCTTTCCTCTTCTCCCTTCTGCGTCACCCTGGCTTGCTCCCTTTTTTCACCCCCCACCCAGCCCCACAACACTTATGTTCGTAGCTGTAACTGTATTTATTGATATTAATGTCTGTTTCCCCCTCTAAACTATAAGCTTGCCGGGGGCAGGGAGCACATCTGTTTATTACAGTGGACTCTCCCCAGTGCTTAGAACAGTGCTCTACATCCAGTGAGTGCTCAATAAATCCCAGTGACTGACTGACTGAATGCCCCTGGGCGCTCAGCTTATTTTGGACCCTAGAGGTGGAGCAACTCGCCCTAGAGTTTGAGAGAGCAGCCAACTGCCGGTTTTGGACCTCTGCCACTCCCATGGGTGCCTCCACCCAGCACCGGTTCCCCATTCTTGTTTGCTCTCCAGTACCCCGTGGGCTCTGGTTCTCTGTCTCGCTCTCCGTGCCCAGATGGCAGCCGCTCCCTCCCCGTGCCCAAGGCCTCGCGGAGAGTCGGGGTGACCTGTTGGTAGCACGGGCTTGGCCCAGGCCGAGTGTCGGCCCCAGTGACCTTTTCTGAGGTGAGCGGCCGGGCCTGTCTGGGAGGGGGCGGGGGGAGGGGGACGGCGGCCGGTCTTTGAGGATGCTGATAGACGCCTGCCTACCCAGAAGCCTCAGGGGCTGTAGATGTCAGGTCTGGAGCCCCCGTCCGTCTTGGCATTTAAATCGCCGGAGACTTGCCAGCCCCATGTGTTGCCAGCCGAAGGGCGTGATCCGGTGGATGGGAAAGACAGACTAATTCAGAGATGAGCTGGAAAAGACGTTATGGTCTAAATCAGCATGTCCTTCTGAGAGTAATGAAGCGTGTGTGTGTGCGTGTGTGTGTGCATGCACGCGTGGGGCACGAAGAGGTTCTAAGGAACTGTGTTGGACTAGGATAAAGTCTCCTGATTTTTTTGGCAAATAAATCAACCAGTCATATTTATTGAGCACCTACTGTGTACAGAGTACTGTATTAAGTGCTTGGGAGAGTACAGTGCAACGGAGTTGGTAGACGCCTTCCCAAAGAGCACGGAGCTGGTAGTCAGAGAACTTGGGTTCTAATCCCGGCTCTGCCATTTGTCTTCTGTATGATCTTCAGTCCCACAGCACTTCTGTAAATGTACATAATTTGTTTTCAGGTCAGTCTCCCCCCCTCTAGGTTCCTTGTGGGCAGGGAACGTCAGTTCCAACTCTGTTATCTTGTACTCTCCCAAACTCTTAGTACAGTGCTCGGCACACAGAAGGTAATCAATAAAAACCATTGGTTGATGGACTGATTGGCCTCGAGCAAGTAACTTCTCTGTGTCTCCATTGTCTCATCTGTAAAATGGGGATTCAATACCTATTCTCCTTCCCACTTCCACTCTGAACCCCAAGTGGGACAGGGATTATGTCTGACCTGATGAATCTGCCTTTCCCCACAAGAGCTTAGCACATTGCTTAGCCCATAGTATGTGCTTTACGAACATGATGATGATTATTGTTATTAGTCCTGCTTAATGGTATAAAATGGAATCAGAATTGGAAATTAAAGAAAAAAATCCAGGAAATCAGCCCCTCCTTAGAATGTATCAGGAAACCTCAGTTCACCCCACAAACTCAGATGGCCCTCAGAAGGGGTTGAAAGGGAAAGTGTTAAACTGGGGAAGAGCCGAATAAATCATCTCTCTTTAAATTAATAACTCTCGGAGCGAGCTGACCCAAAGCATAAATTTGTTAAATTACATAAACATTATTGTGACCTATAAAATCCAATGAATCTTTGCCTGTTTACTCAGGACCGGCTTTAATGTTTGCACAATGTAATTTAATGTGTCAATTTGCTCTCAAATAAAAAACATCTGGCCCTCTGACCCGCCAAAGAACCGGCAGAGCTGACAAGCACAATAATCTAAAAGCCTTTTCCTGATACGGCGCTTAGCGAAAAGTGCAAAGGACTCTGAACAGGCGGCCAGTACCGTTAAGATCAATTGCTGGCCTCTTGACAAACATCCCATTTGTAAACCTGGAAGATTAGTAAATTTTATCCTAATTAAAATTTAAAAAAAGCCAAGGAGAGCACTGATCATCTTTAGCTGGCACAAGGATGGCAATTAAATTTCCTGGGAAGGCCTCTCTTGAAATTGACATCCACCTTCTATTGGCTTTTTTTAAACAATCTTATTATTTTGTCATCATGAATAACAAGAAGAAAATGATATTTTTCCTTAGGATTTTCTTCCTGGATGAAGTACACAGACCAGTAAATTTATTCACTGCTTAAGCCCCACAGCTCCAGATTTGCTTTCAGTTATGTGCCTATTAAAGGGAAGAAAACAACCACAGCAAAAGAGCTTCGTTTCATCCCTAATAAACAGTAATACCTATTGCTCCTCCAGGTCAGCGGCAGCTGTTTGGCGTCTGTTTCAAGCTGAGGATGTTGACCTACATAAAATGAGAGCCAGGCTGGGTGCCAGAGAGGCTCCTCCACTTCATCATCATCATCATCATCATCGTGTCGGTCTGTCGGACAATTGCTCCCCCTCCTTCAAAGCCTCACTGAAGGCACATCTCCTCCAAGATGGCATCCTTGACTAAGCCTTCCTTTCCTCTTCTCCCCCTCCCTTTCATTTCATTTAATCGTATTTATTGAGCGCCTACTGTGCGCAGAGCACTGTACTAAGCGCTTGGGAGACCCTTCTATGTTGTCCTGACTTGCTTCCTTTATTAATCCCCTCTCCAAGACTCTAGAACTTACGTACGTATCTGTCATTTATTTATTTATATTAGTATCTGTCTCCCCCTCTAGACCGTAAGCTCATTGCGGGCAGGGAACATATATGTTATTTTGTTATATTGTACTCTCCCATGCGCTTAGTAAAGTACGGTGCATGCGGTAAGTGCTCAAGTAAATATGATTGACTTGCCTGAAGAATTTACTAATTCCTAAGCACTGTGAGACGTGCTTGGATAGAAGATAATCAGGTCCATTACATCACCCATCCCTTCCAGGGCTTGCGGTCAATCAGTCAGTCAATCATTTATTGAATACTTACTGTGTGCAGAGCACTGTACTAAGCCCTTGGGAGAGAACAACGTAGCAGAGTTTTCATGGTATTCGTAAAGTGCTTACTATGCACCGGGCACTGTACTCAGCATTGAGGTAAATACAAGCTGATCAGGTTGGACACGGTCCATGTCCCACATGAGGAGCACAATCTTAATTCCCATTTTACAGATAAGGTAACTGAGGCACAGAAAAGTTACGTGATTGGCCCGCATTCCCTGCCCATTAACTGACAGCCTGGAGGGGGAGATAAGCATTAATATAAATAAATAAATTATGGCTATGTACATAAGTGCTGTAGGGTGGAGGGAGGGGTGAAGAAAGACCACAGATTCAAGTGCAAGGGCGATGCAGAGGGAAGTAGGAGAAGAGGAATTGAGGGCTTAGTCAGGAAAGGCCTCTTGGAGGAGATCTTCTTTTAATAAGGCTTTGAAGGTGGGGAGAGTGAGCTTCCGCTGGATACGAAGAGGGAGGCGGTTCCAGTCCCGAAGCAGGATATGGGCGGGAGGTCAGCACGAGAAAGACGAGATCGAGGCACAGCGCATTTGTTGGGATATGAGAACACAGTTCTTTTACCCCCACTTTCCAGATGAGAGACTGAGGCCCAAAGAAGTCAAGTGACTTATCCCAGGTCACCTGGCGGGCAGGTGCAGGAGACGGGATTAGAAACCGAGTCTCCCGATTCCTGGGCCCGAGTCATTTCCTCTAAGTCACTGTTCCTCTCAAGGTCCGCCTGAAGTCCGGCGACTTTGGACCGGACGAGGTTAAGTAATCATTCCCCTGATGATCGATCATAGGTTTGCCGTGGGACGACAGATACCCTCCGAAACTCCGGGGTCACCCCGCTTCGGGGAGGCGGTTCCACAGAAACACCCTCAGCCGTTCCTCCTATGCCCTTCCCCTACCCCTCGGCCCCTGTCCGTGATGTGACTATTTCCCAACCGTCCACGCAGGCGGGTCAAGGAACCTAGCCGCTGATTGTTTCCACTGGGTTGTCTCTCACCCCAACAGAACTTTTGGAAGGCCTGAAGGACAGGACCCAGGCCGAGCCAGAGCAGGAAACCTGGAAAAATCCCAGCAGTTCTTCTGACTGTGAAATCAGAAGGTTAAAGCAAGTTCAGACATTGTTTTAATTACCAGGGAGATAGCTGTTCCTTGAGGGAGCGTTGAAATCATGTTACAGCTGATCTGAATGATTTCCCATATTGTCAGATGTGATTAGACGTATCTGTGTGTAAATAAAGGGCAATCTCTTTTCGCCCTCTAGGAAAACACATCCCATTTTCTTTAAAGTATGTGAGCCTGGCAAGACGCTCTCCAATCAAGTCTTTGGCATTTCGTGCCGACTTATAATGAGACTTGAGTAGTTGCACATTTACTATAATTGGACTCAAGTAATTACAGATTTTTCTAAATGATTAATGTCCTGAATTCCAAAAAAAATTTTTTTTTTTTTGGTAGGGGAAGGAAGAGCCATCTGTTTAACTATCAAACATGGCGTGTCAGTGCGGTTTGCTGAGGTCTGGAAACTGTTGCACAAATATTTACGGACCGGGATAATATGCTGGGGGTGGGGATGGGAGGGCGTGGATTTGTTCGGGGAGGAGACGTGGCATCTTAGCCGAGCCAGTCTGGTCAATCAATCGGTGGTATTTATTGAGCATCTACTTAACAAATACCAACGTTATTATTATCTACTGTGTGCGCAGACTCTGTACTGAACACTTGGGGGAGTTCAATAGTTAGTAGACACATACCCACCCTTCAGGGACCTTCCACTCCAGCGGAAGTAGCGCGATTTAGTGGATAGAGCAGGGGCCTGGTAGTCAGAAGGATCTGGGTTCTAATCCCAGTTCTGCCTCATGTCTGCTGTGTGACCTTGGGCAGGTCACTTCACTTCTCTGGGCCTCAGAGATCTCATCTGTAAAATGGGGATTAAGAGTGTGAGCCCAATATGGGACAGGGACCGTGTCCAACCTAATTAACTTGTATCTGCCCCAGCATTTATAACAGTGCTTGGCACATAGTAAGTGCTTAATAAGTACAACAATAATGATAATAGTAATAGCAGGGGAGTCTAACACTATAGTAGTCCTCTAGTTCCCACTAGAGAGAAAATCCGGTATAGATTTTGAGCCCCATAGGGGACAGGGACTGTGTCTAATTCCTATGTATTTTTTCCCAGAGCTTAGTGTAGTGCTCTGCACAGAATAGGCACTTTATAAATAATAATTGTTGCATTTAAGTGCTTACTGTGTACGAAACACTGCACTAAGTGCTGGGGTACATACAAGAAAATCAGGTCCCACCTGGGGCTCTCAGTTTAAGCAGGAGGGAAATTAGGTGGCTTTTTTTTTTTTTTTACAGTGTTCGTTAGGCACTTGCTATGTGCTTGCCAGGCACTGTACTTAAATGCTGGGGTAGGTACAAGTTAATCAGGTTGGACAATGTCCATGTTCCTTATAGGGCTCACAGTCTTAATCCCCATTTTACAGATGAGGGAACTGAGGCCCAGTGAAATGACTTGCCGAAGATCATGCAACAGACAAGTGGAGGAGTGGGGATTAGACCCAGGCCCTTCTGACTTCCAGGCCTGTGATCTATCCCCCGAGCTCCACTTCTCCTCCTCCTCCTCCTTCTCCTTCTCCTCTCTGGTTTAATTTTGGACAGTCTGTTTTTCAGCTGGTCTGTCCCTTTTCTTGTACTGGTACCGAAAGACACTTTCGTGTCTGTTTCTTTAATTGCGCAGAGCTGAGCCTCCCCCTGCCCACTGCCAAGTTGTACTTCCCTACCGCTTAGTAGAGTGCCTGGCCCTAGTAATCCCTTAACAAATGTAATAGAAAAAAAATACCTGGCGGGTAGAATGAGGGAAGATTCCTGCTATGCTTCCCTGTCTCGGAGAGCTAAGACTCTCCTAAAAGCAAAGAGTCCAGTCTTGTGGTATAGGATTCCCTGCCACGATTAAAATGATGAATGGATGCTACACGGTATTCCTGCATGGAACAGAGAGGGCCCGTGAGCCCTGAGATCCTGGAAGACCCATGTGGGACAGGGACTGTGTCCATTCTCCTTACATTTTATCTCCCCCATCGTGGCAAAATGCTCCTCACCACTGGCTTTAAAGCACTCGATCACCTCTCCTCCTCCTATTTCACCTCACAACTCTCCTATGACAACCCATCCTGCCCAAATCGCTCCTCTATCGCTAATGTTCTCACTGAACCTCGATCTTGTCCATCTCACCACCGATCTGTGGCCTACATCTTACCCTTGGCCTGGAACGCCCTCCCTCCTCATATCGGACGGATAATTGCCCTCCCCCCCTCCTTCAAAGCCTTATTGAAGGCACATCTTCTCCAAGAAGCCTTCCCTGACTAAACCCTCCTCTCCTCTTCTCCCACTCCCTTCTGCATCGCTCTCTGACGAGCTCCCTTTATTCATCCTCCCTCCCATCCCCACGGCACAGATGTATATATCCGTAATCTATGTATTTATTTATTTGAGTGTTTATATACATTCATGACTGTCTCCCCCTCTAGACTGTGAGCTCACTGTGGGCAGGGAACGTGACTGTTATTGTACTCTCCCACGTGCTTCGTATAGTGCTTTGCACACAGTAAGCGCTCAATAAATGTGATTGAATGAATGAATGAATACTTGGCACATGGAAACCGCTTAACAAAAACCACCAACGTTATTATTATCCGGACCAGTGGTGGCTTATATTGAAAGAGGTTGTTGTGGACATGGTCTGTGGGTGCTTAAAACAAACTTTTTTTTCCTCTCTTCCTTTCTTTTGGCACAAAGCAATGGGCAGTAAGCGTCAAAACTCACTCCTACAATACAAGTAGTGCTCAGAGCCATTAGATGGTAAGTGTCTTGAAGGCAGGGATCGGGTCTCTCACCTCTATTGTATTTTTATGTTTTTATGGTATTTGTTAAGTGCTTAAAATGTGCCAGGCACTGTACTAAATGCTAGGGTAGATACAAGCTAATTAGATTGGACTCAGTCCATGTCCAACATGGGGCTTACAGTCTTAATCTCCATTTTACAGAGGAGGTCACTGAGGCCCAGAGAAGTGAAGTAACTTGCCCCAGGTCACACAAGAGAGAAGAGGCAGAGGCAGGATTAGAACCCAGGTCCTTCTAACTGCTGGGCCTGTGTTCTATCCACTAAGCCAAACCGCTTGAACTCTCCCAAGTGTTTAGTACAACACTCTTTGCTCCTTAAGTACTCTATAAATACCACTGATTGATTGAGTTGAGAAATATGTATTGCTTTAGTAGGGTATTTGAGCTAAACCAAAATCGTTTAGGGCTTTTTTATGCTATTTGTTAACCGCTTACTATATGCCAGGCACTTGTACTAAGCGCTGGAGTAGATATAAGTTAATCAGGCCAGGTACAGTCCCTGTCCCACATAGGGCTCACAGTCAAGTAGGAGGAAGAGCAGTCAGTCAGTCAATCATATTTATTGAGCATTTAATGTGTGCAGAGCACCGTTCTAAGCGCTTGGAAGAGTACAATATAGCACATTCATAACAAACATTTCCTGCCCACAGTGAGCTTACAGTGTAGAGATGGAGACAGACATTAATATTAATAAATAAACTGACAGATATGTACGTAAGGGTTATGGGGCTGAGAGGGAGGATGAATAAAGGGAGCGAGTCAGGGCGATGCAGAGGGGAGTGGGAGAAGAGAGGAGGGCTTAGTCAGGGAGAGGGGCTTGGAAGAGATGTGTCTTCGGTGAGGCTTTGAAGGGAGGGAGAACTAATTCTCTGTCGGATATGAAGAGCGCTCCAGGTCAGAAGCAGGATGTGGGCGAGGGGTCGGCTGTGAGACAGATGAGATTGAGGTAGAGTGAGAAGTTTGGCATTAGAGGAGTGGAATGTGCAGTTTGGGTTGTCATAGGAGGGTAACCAGGAGAGATAGGAGGGGGCAAGTTGATTGAGTGCTTTAAAGCCGATGTTAAGGAGTCTCTGTTTGATGCAGAGGTAGATATGCAACCACTAAGCAGCGTGGCTCAGTGGAAAGAGCCCGGGCTGGGGAGTCAGAGGTCGTGAGTTCTAGTCCCGGCTCCGCCACTTAGCTGTGTTCCTTTGGGCAAGTCACTTAACTTCTCTGTGCCTCAGTTACCTCATCTGGAAAATGGGGATGAAGACTGTGAGCCCCACGGGGGACAACCTGATTACCGTGTATCAACCCCAGCGCTTAGAACAGTACTTTGCACATAGCAAGCGCTTAACAAATACAGTAATTATTATTCTTGAGGAGTGGGGAAACGGGGACTGAACGTTTCTGTAGAAAAATGACCTGGGCAGCAGAATGAAGTATAGACTGGAGTAGGGAGAGAGAGGAAGCAGGGAGGTCAGCAAGGAGGCTGATACAGTAATTTAGGCGAGATAGGATGAGTGCTTGGATTGATGTGATAGCAGTTGGGATGGAGAGAAAAGGGTGGATTTTTGTGCTGTTGTGAAAGGCAAACCGACAAAATATAGTGATGGATTGAATAAAAGAGGTTATGAATCCCAATTTTTCGGTCGAGGAAACTGAGGTACAGATTAGTGAAGTGACTTCCCCAAGGTCACACAGCGGGCAAGTGGAGTTGGGATTAGGACCCAGATCCTCTGACTCCCAGGCCCGTGCTTTATCCACTAGGCTACTCCGTTTCCATTATTCATAGAGTTATTCATATAAATCCCCTCTGCTTTAATAGAATAAGTGGAACCTAGGAACGCGTCAGTATAAAGGTGCATAACCATTTATTCACTCGACTAGGTACTTGGATTACTAGTTGTAAATATCTTTGAGTCTGACTCCCCCATTAGACTGTAAACTCTCTTACAAGCCTCGCGCTTCTGTTTTTCTTTCTCAAGCACTTAGTATAGCACTTCTCCCTGAGAGTCCCTCTCCCTTCACGTCCAGAAGACAAATACTCTCCCCAACTTCAAGGCCCTTCTGCAATTACATCTCCTCCATAACCTTCTCGGATTATTCTCTCATCTCCCCCGTTGCCAATTCAGCACTCGCACGTCACGTAAACATTTGCTTACTCACACGGGTACCTTGGCCTGGTGGACAGAGTACAGGCCTGGGAATCAGAAGGTCATGGGTTCTAATCCCCGCTCCGCCACTTGTCTGCAGTGTGACCTTGGGCAAATCACTTCACTTCTCTGTGCCTCAGTTCCCTCATCTGTAAAATGGGGATTAAGACTGTGAGCCCTGTGTGGGACAGAGGCTATGTCCAACCCCGTTATCTTGTATCTACCCCAGTTGCTTAGAACAGTGCCTGGCACATAGTAAGAGCTTAACAAATACCTTTATTATCATTATTATTATTATTATTGTTCTCCCATCCTCACCGATGCCCTTTAGACATTGCTAAACTGTAAACCCCTTTGGGGCAGGGATCATATCTACTAACTCTCTTGTACTCTCCCAAGCGCTTAATACAGTGCTCTTCACCAAGTAAGCATTCAGTAAATAGAATCGATCGATGGACGTACATGTTTTTATACTCTCTTGCTTCCTCCTACCTGTAATGACTGTCTTAAGATTTGTCTTTCCCATTAGGTTGTAAGCTCCTTGAGGACAGGATTCCTGTCTACTAATTCTATTGTACTCTCCCTCCCCTTTAGTCCAGCGCTCAGCACACAGTAAGAGCTCAATTGCCACCATCGCTTGCTTGACAGAGCGCATTGCACACAGCATGTTCTCAGTAAATACCATTACTGATGCTAGTTATTGATCCTGAAATCCACACAGGTCTCTTGAAAGCCTAGGGGAAACATTCAGTCTCTTGGAAGAGGTAACAAGATGACATGCGGAGACAAATGGCAGAGAGGTAAGCGGAGTCTCACCTCTCACAGTCCATCCCGGTCTTCCCGTCTCTTGCAGCCAAAAGTCCTGCCGCCTCTGTCTTTCCCCTCCCTGGCCAATTCACCATCCTGGCCGGGTGCCCAGGGAAACAGATCTATCAAAGCACTTGCCCCCTCCCTTCTTCAATCCCTGACCGCCATCTTCAACTGTGTGCAGAGCCCTGTACTAAGTACTTAGGAGAGTACAATATAAAAATATAACAGAGTTGGTAAGCAATGAGCTCTCAGTCTAGATGGGGAGCCAGACATTAATATAAATAAATTACGGATACGTACGTAAGTGCTGTGGGGCCGAGGGAAGGGTGAAGAAAGGGAGTAAATCCAAGTGCAAGGGTGATGTAGAAGAGATTGGGAGAAGACCAAATGAGGAGTTAATTAGAGAAGGCTTCTTGCAGAAGATGTACCTTCAATAAGGCTTTGAAGGTGAGGAGAGTCTGTCAGATATGAAGAGGGAGGGTGTTTCAGGCCAGAGGCAGGATGTGGGCGAGAGGTGGGTAGTGAGTTAGATGGGATCGAGATACCGTGAGTAGGTTGGCATTAGAAGGGGGAAGTGTGTGGGCTGGTTTGTAGTAGAGCTGCGAGGTAAACTAGGAGGGGGCAAGGTGATTGAGTACTTTGAAACTGATGGTAAGGAGTTTCTGTTTGATGTGGAGGTAAACTGGCAGTCACTGGAGGTTCTTGGTGGACTGAAAGTTTTTTCAGAAAAACGATCTGGGCAGCAGAGTGAAGTATGGACTAAAATGAGCAGAGAGAGCGGAGGCAGGGAGGTCGGGAAGGAGGCTGATCCAGTAAACAAGGCAGAATAGGATAACTTCTTGATTTAGCGTTGTAGCAGTTTGGATGGAGAAGAAAGTGAAGGCTGATCCAACAGTATTTAATGACAGATCGAATATGTGGTTGAATGCAAGAGATGAGTAAAGGATCACGACAAGGTTATGGGCTTGTGAAAAAGGAAGGATGGTGGTGCTGTCTACAGTGAGGGGAAAATTGGGGGGATGACAGGGTTTGGGTGTAAATTTTGAGGTGTCGGCAAGACATTCAAGTAGAAATGTCCTTAAGGCTGGAGGAAATGCAATACTGCAGAGAGAGAGATCAGGGCTGAAGATGTAGAATTGGTAATTATCTGCGTAGAGATGGTAGTTGAAGCCATGGGAGCAAATGAGTTCTCCAAGGGAGTGGGTGTAGATGGAGAATAAAAGAGGACCCAGAACTGAACCTCGAGGGACTTCCACAGTAAGTGGGTAAGAGGCAGAGGAGGAGCCGTCAAAGAGACTGAGAATGAGCGGCCAGAAGGATAGGAGGAGATCCAGGAGAGGTCAGTGACGGGGGAAGTTGGATAACGTTTCCATGAGAAGGGAGTTGGATGACAGTGTTGAAGGCAGCTGAGACTTTAAGGAGGATTAGGATGGGATAGAGGCCATTGGATTTGGCAAGAGGGAGATCACTGGTGACCTTTGAGAGGCGGTTTCTTTGCAGTAAAAGGGGCCTGCCACCGTAAACTGTTGGCTAAAGCACAGGTCTGGAAGTCAGAAGGACCTGGGTTCTAATCCCGGCTCCCTCACTTGTCTGCTGTGGGACCGTGGACAAGTCACGTCACTTCTCTGCGCCTCAGTTACCTCAACTGTAAAATGGGGATTAAGACTGTGAGCCCCATGTGGTACAGAGACAGTGTCCGACCTGATTAGCTCACTTCTACCCTAGCGTTTAGAACAGTTCTCGGCACATAATAAGCACTTAAGGAACACCACAGTTATTGTCCACTGTAACTTGAGATGGTGGGGACACAGAACCCAAATCAAGATCTGCCCTCAGGGGGCTTCCAGTCCCGAGAGAACACTGATAGCAGGCTGATGAGGTGGTCAAATCCACAAAGGCGGCATAGAGATTGGGAACAGGAGTCTGCGGAGTATTTATCAGATGTGGCCTGAAGGGAGGCATCTAAAGCCACCTTCCACCTAGATGGAGAAGGTTTTCCTGGATGCAGGCAGGAAATTCCATTTACCTTGGCGGGAGGCAGCTGCCTTAAGCAGAGAGGCTTCCCCCCCAGGAGTTGAATAAATGAGCCGGCCTGGGGGGCAGGCCACAAACCCATTACAGGGACCTGTTGGAGCCCTCGTGAGCCAAAGGAGGAGTGTGAGGCAACTATCAATCAGTGATAATAATAGTAATAATAATTGTGGTATTAAGTGCTTATTGTGTGCTAGAAACTGTACTAAGCACTGGGGTAGACACAAGCAAATTGGGTTGGAAACAGTCCATGTCCCACATGGGGCTTATGGACTCAATCCTTATTTTACAGATGAGGTAACCGAAGTACAGAGAAGTAAAGTGACTTGCCCAAAAGTCACACAGCAGACAAGCGGCGGAGCTGGGATTAGGCCCAAGGCCTTCCTATTCCCAGGCCTGTGCTCTATTCATTATGCCGTGCTGGTACTTACTGAGCACTAATTCCTATGTGCAGAGCACTCCATTCGTTCAACTGTATTTATTGAGTGTTTACTGTGTGCAGAACACTGGACTAAGTGCTCGGGTGAGTACGACATAAAGATAGACCCATTCCCTGTCAACCACAAGCTTACAGGCTAGAGGATGAGTTTACCATCTAGATGAAGAATGGATCTCCAGGGTGTTTTGGGGGGAGTCCCAAGAAGCCTAGGATCTGCCGGGGACCCCGCAGATCTAGCTGCCAGCTTTCTTCTGTCTTGGCCTGTTTGACTGACAGGTGGGTGGCGTCCCCCCCCAGTCTCCCAGCCCGTTAGAAGGAGTTGGCCCTCTCGGACCCAGCGGAAGCTGCTGGGAAGACCGAGGGGAAAGCTGGAAAAGAGCAGAGCCCAGCAGAATCCTGTGATCTTAACGTGCATTGCTTCCTCTCATTATTCTCCCAAGTTCTCCTCAGAGAAGAGGGGCTTCCTCCTCCACAGAGAGCTTCCTGCTTGGTTCTGGGCACGCTGATCCCCTCACCCCAGCTACCATTCGGCCTGGATGAAGCTGGGGGAGTGGCCCGAGAAGTCAGGGGTTGTGGAGGGTGGCCCGGTGAGAGGAGTCAGGGCTGGCACCGAACACGGGCCTGGGAGTCAGAAGGACCTGGGTTCTAATCCCGGCTTCTCCATATATCTGCTGTGTGACCTTGGGCAAGTCACTTCGCTTCTCTGGCCCTCCGTTACCTCATCTGTAAAATGGAGATTAAGACTGTGAACGCTTCGTGGGACAGCGACTGTGTCCAGCCTGATTAACTTGTACCTACCCCAGAGCGCGGGACGGTGCTTGGCACATTGTAAGTGACTAACAAAAGTACCATAATTATTAATTATTATTATTACTGTTTGCAAAATCTCCAATGCAGGGGTGGCAATTGATAATCAGTCAATCAATGGTAATTAGTTAAGTGCTTACTGTGTGCAGAGCACTGAACTAAGCATTTGGGAGAGTACAGTCCAACAGAGTTTGAAGACATAATCTCTACCCACAAGGAGCTCGCAGTCTAGATGGAGAGAGATTCGTATAAATAAATAGACTATGCCACTCTGGGCTGCACTGGCAAAATAAGAGACAAAGAACTTCTCCCTGGTGGCCGTGGGGTCTTCCGTAAGCCACCGATCACCTCCAGGAGCTGGTGGACCTGGGACAGTTCCCCCTTCTGCCAAGGAGTGAAAGCAGTTTCCTGACCCACGTTTTTGAGGGATGCCTTTGCCAGACTCAGTAGTTCGGAGTTCTGCCGATTTTCCATAATGGCCTACTATTGAGAAGCATTGTGATCTAGTGGATAGAGCACAGGCTTGGGAGTCAAAGGTCCTGGGTTCTGATCCGGGCTCCGCCACTTGTCTGCCATGTGACCTTGGGCAGTTCGCTCTACTTCTCCGTGCCTCGGTTACCTCATCTGGAAAATGGGGACACAGCCAGGCGTCCGAGACATCACTCGTGGGATGTCATGACCCATCATTCCATTTGCGGAAGGCGGCCCGAAGCTCGAGTGTTTCTCTGGGGGGACCCCCACTCTGCCTCTCTCCCGCTCCCCCAAGCAGCAGGGCCCAAGGAGCTAGGCAGTTTAGATGTGGCATCTGAATTCCCAAATTTCTGCGGGTCGGGAGGGGTCGGGACCCTCCCGGGAAAAATGCTCTAGGTTCAGGTGAGTTCGGCATTGAGAGCAGGGAATACGTCTGTTATGTTGTTGTATTGAACTCTACCAAGCACTCAGTAGAGTGCCCTGAATGCTGTAAGCGCTCAGTAAATGCCATTGATTGATGATTGATTGACCCTTCCACAAAATGGCATGGGTGGTGTTATCACATGATGCTGGGTATCCAGTGTAATGCGTGGAGCAGAAGCAGCACAGCGTAGTAGATAGAGCATCGGCCTGGGAGTCTCTAGAAGGTCACGGGTTCTAATTCTGGTTCTACCACTCGTCTTCTGTGTGATCTCGGGTAAGTCACTTCACTTCTCCGGGCCTCAGTTACCTGATCTGTAAAATGGGGATTGAGAGCCCTACGTGGGACAATGACCCTGTCCAAACCGATTTGCTTGTATCCACCCCAGCGCTTAATAATGCCTGGCACATAGTAAGCACTTAACAAATACCGTTATTATTAAATATTACTACTACTACTTGTCTTATGCTGTCGAGTCATCTCCCACCCCTAGCGACACCATGGGCACAAATCTCTCAGAACGCCCCACCTCCAACTGCAACTGGTAATGGATCCATAGAGTTTTTTTGGTAAAACTATGGAAGTGGTTTACCATCACCTCCTACCGCGCAGTCAGTTTGAGTCTCCGCCCTCAATTCTCTCCCGGGCCGCTGTTGCGCAGCACAGGGGAGTTTTGACTTGTAGCAGATTATTCCTTTCGCTAGCCACTGGCCAAGCTAGGGATGGAATGGGTATGTCTCTGTTTGACTCTCCCTCCGGTAGTTGACTTGTAGATGCGACCCTGAGGGGGTATTATTACTGTTATTACGAATCCATCTTAGTATGGGTTTTCAATGCTAGTTTGGGTTTCAATGTTGTTAGAACTAGTTACCGCCAGTAGTGAAGATATTTACAGCACCATCTGGGTGCCTTGCACTGTACTGAGCTCTTAAGAAACAAAAAAAAGTAACACACAAATTTTAAAATCCTTGAGGGCAGGGGATAATGTCTATTAAATCTATTGTTCTCTCCCAAGTGCTTAATACAGTGCTCTACATGGAAGAAGTGCTCAATAAATACTACTCATCGATTGATTTTATTGATTTTATTGAGAAGCAGCATGGCTTAGGGGAAAGAGCACAGGCTTGGAACTCAGAGGTCGTGGGTTCTAATCTGGCTCCGTCACTTATCAGCTTTGTGACTGTGGGCAAGCCACTTAACTTCTCTGTGCCTCAGCTATCTCATCTGTAAAATGGGGATTAAGACTGTAAACCCCACGTGGGACAACCGGATTACCTTGTATCAACCCCAGTGCTTAGAACAATGCTTTGCACATAGTAAGTGCTTAACAAATACCATAATTATCATTATTATTATTCCCTGTCCTCAAGGAACTTATACTCTAATGTGTATGGTCTAGAGCTTACCTCCAGACTGTAAGCTTCTTTGAGGGGAGAAAACGCGTCTACCAACTCTGTGGAACTGTACTCTCCCAAGAAACAGTGAAGTGGAGGAGAGAGCATGGGCCTGGTAGTCAAAGGGACCTGTGTTCTATTACCGACTCTTCCACTTTTCTGCTGGGTGACTTTAGGCAAGTCACTTCATTTTTCTGTGGCTCAGACCATCGGTCAGATTTATTGAGTGCTTTTTCCAAACAGAGCTCCGTACTAAGCACTTGGGAGAGTACAATATAACAAAGTTGGTAGACAGATTCTCTGCCTACGGCAAGCTCCCATCTGAGGAGGGAGACAGTCAATTAATATAAATATATAAATTACAGATATACACATAAGTGGCATGGGGCTGAAGGAGGGGTGAATAAAAGGAATCAATCTGGATAACACAAAAGGGATTGGGAGAAGAGGAAATGAGGGCTTAGTCAAGGAAAGCCTCTGGGAGGAGGGGTGCCTTCGATAAGACTTTGAAGATGGGGAGAGTCATTGTCTGTCAGATATGTAGAAAGAGGGTATTCCAGGCCAGAGGCAGGATGTGGATGAGAGGTGGTCGGAGAGATAGATGAGATCAAGGTACAGTGAGAAGTGGCAATAGAGGAGTGAAGTGTACGGGCTGGGTTGTAAGAGTAGAGTAGCAAGGTAAGATGGGAGGGGACAAGGTGATTGAATGCTTGTGATGGTGGTAAGGAGTTTCTGTTTGGTGTGGAGGTGGACAGGCAAACACCGGAGGTTCTTGAGGAGTGGGGAAGCATGGCCTGAATGTTTTTGTAGAAAATCGATCTGGGCAACAGAGTGAAGTGTGGACTGGAGTGGGGAGTTCCAGGAGCCAGGGAGTTGAGCAAGGAGGAATGTACAGGGCAGGGTAGGATAAGTGTTTGTATTGACATGGTAGTTTGGATCGAGAGGAAAGGGCAGATTTTAGCAGTGTTGTAAAGGTGGGACCGACAAGATTTAATGATGGATTGAATATGTGGGTTGAATGAGAGAGAGGAGTCAAGGATAACATCAAGGGTATGGGCTTGTGACACTGGCAGAATGATAGTGTCATCCACAGTGACAGGGAAGTCACGGGGAGGACGGAGTTTGGGTGGGAAGAGGAGGAGTTCCGTTTTGGACATGTTAAATTTGAGGTCAGTGGGACATCCAAGCAGAGATGTCTCGAAGGCAGCAGGAAATGCGAGACCGCAAAGAGGGAGAGAAATCAGGGTCGGAGATATAGATTTGGGAATCATCCACATAGAGGTGGTAGTTGAAGCCAAGGGAGTGAATGAGTTCTCCAAGGGAGTGGGTGTAGATGGCGAATAGAAGGGGACCCAGAACTGAACCTTGAGATACTCCCACAGTTAGAGGATGGGAGACAGAGGAGCTCACGAAAGAGACGGAGAATGAGCAGCCAGAGCCATAGGGGGAGAACCAGGAGGAGACAGTGTCAGGGAAGCCGAGGTTGGATAACGTTTCCAGGAAAAGGGGGTGGTGAACAGTGTCAAAGGCAGCTGAGAGGTCAAGAAGAATTAGGATGGAGTAGAGGCCGTTGGATTTGGTAAGAAAGAGATCATCGGTGACGTTTGAGAGGGTGGTGCCTGTGGAGTCAACGGGAAGGAAGCCCAGAATGGAGGAGGTCGAGAAGAGAATCGAAGGAGAGGAACTTGAGACAGCGGGTGCAGACAACTCACTCGAGGAGTTTGGAGAGGAACGATAGGAGGGAGACGGGGCGAGACCTGGAGGAAGCCGTGGGGTTAAGGGAGGGGGTTTTGTTTAGGACTGGGGAGACATGGGTATGTTTGAAAGCAGTAGAGAAGATACCACTGGAGAGCAAGCAGTTGAAGATGGCATTAGGAAGGGAAGACGGGAGAGTGCAAGTGTCTTGATAAGTTGCAATGGGATGGGGTCGGATGCGCAGGTGAGGAGAGTGGATTTTGATAGGAGGCAGTGCCTCAGTTCCCTCTCCTGTAAAATGGGGATTAAAGCTGTGAGTCCCATATGGGATATGGTCTTTGTCCAACCTGATTAAGTGGTTTCTACCACAGCTCTTAGTACAGTGCCTGGCACATAGTCATTGCTTAATAACTACTGTTAAAAATGTGCTTACTACAGTGTTGGACACAGAGTAAGTGCTCAATAAACCCGAGGTTTCAGGAGATTAAGGGGGCTTCTGCTTCACTGAGGAAACCTCTCTATGCCCCCATATGAGGGCGAAATGGGTGCGTGCCTTGAGGTGGGAGTTTTCCTCAACTCAAGGTCTCGTGAGAACGCCGTCCCCATGCTATAGGAGAACAGGGTAGACCTCAGCAGCACCCAAGGGAATCCCTCTCTGTCTCTGGGTCTCTGTCTCCCCCATCATCTCCCCCCCACCCATCCCATCATGCTGAGGGAGGCGCCCTGGGGTATCAAAATGGCTTCCTGCCCCGTCACCAGCCCGATCCTTTTCAGAGGAAAGTGTCGGCCGTGAAGAAGCCGATGACTGCCTCACTCCGTCCCTCCCCGCCCTTCATGGAGGCGGGGACCACAGTTTTTTGTTTTTAAGCCAGAATCACCCCTGCCCCAGAGTTTATGTGAAATACCTTCTGGTCACGGGAGGATTGGAAGGGAGAGACAGAACAGACCCTTGCACACTCATTCCTCACCCAACTCCTCTGGCCACACCACTCTTATCCGGGTGAAACGAAATTTAGGTTTTTTTCTTTTTTTTTTAATCACAGCTGTTTCATCTTTCATTCCAGAGATGACTCAACTTCACCCTCCTGGTTCAGATGGGTGTCTTTCGTGTTTCGAAGCCCCGAGCCTTTTAAGAAATGAGTCTGAGTTTCACCCGTCCCTGCCCTGTTCTTCCCCTCGCCTCTGTCCCCGTGAGGCAAGCCCACCTGCATTCTGCATCGAGCTGGGACTTTACTCATCCGCTTCCTCCGTCTCCCCTCAGTGCCCCCTGACCTCTTTTGACCCTGGGCCTACCTCCCGGTACCCTGGGTTCACCCCGCCTCCCCACCCCGCTCCTCCTCCTCCGCTCGAGTTGCCTTTGCCCTGGAGGGCCTCATCCGGCCGGGCCTCTTGGGCTGATCGGGGCACGTCAGCGAGGAATCGACAGTCTGGGGGCTGTCGAGCTGGGTTGCCGCGGAAACCTCCGCGGGCCGACCTGCTGGCTGGGGACGGGCGTCCTCGGGTGGAGAGACGGCCCTACTTCTGGAGACCGAGGCCGGCGCAAGGTGGAGAGGGCGCTTAAAGGCTCAAAGAGGAATGGAGATGGTTGGACTCAAATCAAGCTCCTGTCTTGGAATTCTTCCCTCTCTTTTAGCTTCCCTCCCACCCCCCAGCCCCAGACTCACACACCTTTTATGGTATTTGTGTGACAAACACTTTTCTAAGCGCTAAGGTAGGTACAGGCCAATCAAGTTGGACACAGCCCCCTTCCCGCATGGGGTGCACAGTGTAAGTAGGAGGGAGAACAGGGATTGATTTCCCATTTTACTGTTGAGGAAACTGAGGCCTGGAGAAATCAAGTGACTTGCCAAAAATCACACAGCAAGCAATCGGCAGGCGTTGGGATTAGAACTCAGGTCCTCTGACGTCAAAGCCCATGTTCTTTCCACTACGCCATACTGCTTCTTCTCTCTCTCTTTCTTTCTCTTTATCCCTCTCTCTCTCTCTCCACCCCAGCATCTTGCCTCACTCTCCCAAGAGCCACAGCTGCAGTTGTACCTTCGATTTGCCCCTGCCTGCGTTGGTATGGGACCATAGTACTTTGTATTCATGGCTTCAGTTCCACTGTAGTGTTGGAGAGAGGAACAGTGTTCAAACTGCCGTTGATCTTCTTAAAAGACACCTCCTCCAGGAGGCAGTCCAGCATTCCAGGCAGGGCACCTCCGACCCACCTCCGCACTCCCTGGTCCATGTCTTATTAATTGTTTCGTCTCCTTGCCTGCTCTTTTAACTCTTCTCTACTCGTCCCTTTTTGTCTGCCTGTCTCCTCCACCTGATGTAAGAGATGGGCAGGGCAGGGACCTTACTTTTGCTTCTGTTGGGTGCTCCCAAGTGTCTAATACAGGCCTGAGTCTCTACTGTTGATGATAATGAAGACATATGGACATTTTCTTGACCTATGATCAGTCAATAAATCAGAAGGTTTTATTGAGTACCTACTGAGCATGGAACACTTTACTAGATGCTAGGAAAAGTACAGTAGAATTAGTAGGTACAAACCCTGCCCTCAAGAAGTTTACAGTCTACCGAGGGAGGCGCAATCAAATAAGCATCACGGAAAGGGAAGCAATAGAGTCTAAATGGACATAAATGTTACAGAGGAATGTGGGTAGCCAGCTTCTTAGATGATGGGGAAGTGCTGAATGACAGTTGATGGGGATATAGAGTAGGGGGAGGAGAGATTAATCAAGGAAGGCCTCTTTGAGGAGTTGTGATTTCAGAAGGGCTTTGAGGAGGGGGAGAGCAGTGATCTCCTGGATGTGAAAGGGGAGGGTGTTTCAGGCAAGAGGGAGGATGTGAGCAAGAGGTCGGCGACGAGAGATGAGAAGGAAGCACGGGTTGGTTTTAGAGGCATGAGGAGTGTGAGCTGGGGTGTAGTGGGAATAGAGAGGGGATAAACTGGAAGGGAGCTGTTGGAGCGCCCTAGAGTCGACTGTCAGGAGTTTCTGCTTGATGAGGAGTTGGAAAGGCAGCCACTGGAGGGTTCTGAGGAGTGGAAAGACAAGCGCCAAGCAATACTTTAGGAAAATGGTCCAGGCAACATAGTGAAGTGCCAACTGGAGAGGCTGGAGGCAGGGAAGACAGCGAGGACGCTGATGCGGTAGTCGAGTAAGGATAGGACAAGGGCCTGGGTCAATGTGGTGGCCGTTTGGATTCTGGAAGTGGTGGATTCTGGAAATGATGTAGGGAAAGAGCTGGCAGGATTTGGCAACAGACTATGTAGATCGGAAGAAGGGGAGAAGTCAAGAAAAATGACTAGTTTATGGCCTTGAGAGACAAGGAGGATGGTGCTGTTATCAACAGCGATGAGAAAGTTAAGTTCTAATTCCGGCTCCGCCTCTTGTCTGCTGTGTGACTTGGGCAAGTCACTTAACTTCCCTCTGCCTTAATCACTTCATCTGAAAAAAGGTGATCAAGACTGTGAGCCCCATGTGTGACAGGGACTCTGTCCAATGTGATTACCTCGGTGTCTACCCCAGGGCTTAGGACAGTGCCTGGCACATAGTAAGCGCTTAACAAATACCACAATTGTTATTATTAACTTGCCTCAGTTCCCTTACCCGTAGAATGAGGATTATGACTGTGAGCTCCTCGTCGGTTATGGACTGGGTCCAACCTGTTTAGCTTTTAACTACCCCAGAGCTTAGCACGGTGCTTGGCACAGGGTAAGCACTTAACAAATACCATTTTAAAAAAGGTGGAGGAGGGGATTTGGGAGGAACTCTAAGGAGCTCAGTTTTCGGCATATTGAGCTGAAGAGGTCGGCAGAACAGCCATGCAGCAATGTCCCGGAAGCAGCGTGGCCCAGTGGAAAGATCTTGGACTTGGGAGTCAGAAGGACCTGGCTTCTAATCCCAACTCTGCCACATGTCTGCTGTGTGACCTCGGGCAAGTCACTTTGCTTCTCTATGCCTCAGTTCCCTCATCTGCAAAATGGGGATCATGAGCATGAGCCCCACGTGAGACAGGGGCTGTGTCCAATCCGATTAGCTTGTATCTACCCTAGCGCTTAGTACAGTGACTGGCACATAGCAAATTCTCAACAAACACCATAATTATTATTATTAAGCAGGAGGAGAAGTGAGATGGCAGAGAAGCAGAGAGAGGTGGGTTGGGGGGTAGATTTGGAAGTCATCCTTTGATTGGGGTCGGAGTTGGGGGGGGCAAGGTGTCTTGTGAGGGGTTGTTTTTGTTGCTATGGAGGCCTGACTGATCCAGAGAGGTCCGAACCATGGAGACAGGTTTGCTGGGCAGTGTTTTCCTCCAGTTTCTCTCCCGGAGTCCCTTGCTCTCCTCCCTGGGCTGCAGGCCAAACCCCCTTCCACTCTGGAAAAGGGAGCTTCCAGCACCTTGAACCCCAGCTAAATGAAAACCAGCTATTTTCCTCCTCGGTGCTTAAGCTTTCTTGACAATTTCTAGGCAGAATTTCAGTTCATTAAAATCAGATCACGGGCGAAAGAATTCTCCTTTATTCCAACCTGCTTTGAATTTGATGTTTCTTGCTATTGGGGATGAGCAAACAATTCAGGAAAACATACAAAAGCTGTGAAATCTCACAGGTTAAGCTGTCTAAGGAAAACCTGCTCTTTCTTTGGGTTTTTGCCCAGGTCCTCCCACGCAAGTATATAGGACGCATACTGGTAAAATGTCACTTAAATGCCGTTTTCTGAGCTTCAGTGTCTGTCTCTCCCTCTAGACTGTAAGCTCATTTATTATAAGTAATAATCATATTTGTTAAGCGCTTACTCTGTGCCAGGCACTATACTAAGTGCTGGAGTAGATATGAGGTGATTGGGTTGGACACAGTCCTTGTCCCTCATAGGGTTCCCAGTCTTAATCCCCATTTTAAGGATGAGGTAAATGAGGCACAGAGAAGATAAGTGTCTTGTCTTGTCTGTTTTGTCTTGTGTCAAGTGTGTCACTTGTGTGACACTTGTGTCAAGTGTCTTGTCTTGTCTGTCAGACAGTTCTTGTCTGTCCATCTCCCCCGATTAGACCGTAAGCCCGTCAAACGGCAGGGACCGTCTCTATCTGTTGCCGACTTGTTCATCCAAAGCGCTTAGTACAGTGCTCTGCACATAGTAAGCGCTCAATAAATACTATTGAATGAATATGTACAATTCACTTTTTGACTGGGGCAGCTCACCCTGTCCAGCAGTAAGAGCCCAAGAAAACAAGGTAGAAAGCGGTTCCCAGATAGGAAGGTTTTCAGCAGCATCTCCTGAAAGTTGGGGTACCCCTCCCAAAAGTGGGTGTCACATATTTTTGCCCCCCGACCAGGTACTGTATGAAGCACTGGGGTAGATACAAGATAATCAGGTCAAACGCAGTCCGTATCCCACACGGGGCTCATTGTCTTAATCCCCATTTTGCAGATGAGGTAACTGAGACACCGAGAAGTGAAATGACTTGCCTAAGTTCACACAGCAGACAAGTAGCAGAGTCAGGATTAGAACCCAGGTTCTCTGAATCCCACAGCTTTGCACTTTCCTCTAGGCCACACTGCTTCTCCTTTCCTTGTTCCTTCATAAAAATATTGACAATCTTTATGCCACTTACTAAGAACTTACTCGGTGCTAAGTACTGGAATGGATACAAGGCACTAGATCTAACCTAGTCGCTATCTTGTCAGAAGGGACTGGGTCGGCCACATGCCTGCTGGGTGACCTCGGGCAAGTCACTTCACTTCTCTGGGCCCCAGTTACCTCATCTGTAAAATGGGGATTAAGAGTGTCAGCCCCATTTGGGACAGGGACTGTGTCCAACCTGATTAACTTGTATCTAACCCAGCTCTTAATACAGTGCTTGGCACATGGTGCTTAACAAGTATCATAATAATTAATAATAATAATTTGGTATTTGTTAAGCGCTTACTATGTGCAGAGCACTGTTCTAAGAGCTGGGGTAGATGCAGGGTAATCAGATTGTCCCACAAGAGGCTCACAGTTAATCCCCATTTGACAGATGAGGTAACTGAGGCACAGAGAAGTGAAGTGACTTGCCCAAAGTCACACAGCTGACAAGTGGCAGAGCTGGGATTCGAACTCGTGACCTCCGACTCCCAAGCCCATGCTCTTTCCACTGAGCCACGCCGCTTCTCTAATAATGACCCTACAGCTACGCAGCTTGGCCTAGTGGAAACGGGCTTGGGAGTCAGAGGCTGTGGGTTCTCATTCCGGCTCCCCCTCTTGTCTGCTGTGTGACCTTGGGCAAGCCGCTAAACAGTTCTTTGCCTCAGTTACCTCATCTGTAAAATGGGGATTAAGACTGTGAACCCTACATGGAACAACCTGACTACCTTGTATCTATCCCAGCGCTTAGAACAGTGCTTGGCACATGGTAAGTGCTTAACGAATACCATAATTATCATTGTTATCTCATCCCCGTTATATAGATGAGGAAGTCGAGCCTCGGGGAGAGTGAGTGACTTGTTCAAGGTCACAGAGCAGGTGTGTGGGTCTGTGATTGAAAGGTGGCAACCCATGACCTCAGCGGCGGGCCAACGGCCCGATTCCCTGTGCCTTTGGGGAGTCTCGTTAATAATAATAATAATAATAATAATAATGTTGGTATTTGTTAAGCGCTTACTATGTGCCGAGCACTGTTCTAAGCGCTGGGGTAGACACAGGGGAATCAGGTTGTCCCACGTGGGGCTTACAGTCTTAATCCCCATTTTACAGATGAGGGAACTGAGGCACAGAGAAGTGAAGTGACTCGCCCACAGTCACACAGCCGACAAGTGGCAGAGCTGGGATTCGAACTCCTGAACCCTGACTCCAAAGCCCGGGCTCTTTCCACTGAGCCACGCTGCTTCTCCGCCGGAGTGTCCCCTTAGTTCCCTGCTTGCTCCTCTCCTCCTCGTGGGCCACGTGGCCTAGCGGAGAGAACAGAGCCTGGGAGTCAGAGGATCCTGGTTTCTAATCCCGGCTCTACCACGCGTCTGCTGTATGACCTCGGGCAAGTCACTTCACTTCTCTTGGTCTCAGTTACCTCATCTGAAAAATGGCGTTAAAAGCGCGAGCCCTAGGTGGGAAAGGGACTGTGAACGATTTGATCAGTTTGAATCTATCCCTGACTAGAGCCAGATATAACGTCAACCTGAGCCAAGATCCTCCTGGGCCTCGCTTCCTCCCGGCTCTTGGAAGATGCCGACTCTTCTTGCCGGGGTATGAGAACTTGCCCAGCCCAGCTTTTCCACTCCCGGCCGCAGCCCAACAGGGAGAGAAGGAAAGCATTTGGCCCCCACTTCTCTCTAAAGCCTGATCATAGTTTCCTAATGCATTCGCGCTACAGCGGTGGGGGTGGGGGGCAGAGGTCTCTGGTACCAGGCAAGCTCTGGCCTGTGGTTTGAGCTCATCACCTCGGGAGAAAGTTCCCCTGGTCCCCCGTGGGCAGTTACGGGTGGGGGGTCTTCCCCGGGCCCCCGGATGATAGTGAGCAGAACCAGGCTGCTGACCAGCGGACCCCCTAGGGGCTCCGGCCAACGGAAGCTCGGCCTGAGGATGAATCCGGACCTGTTGGAATTAGAGCGTTCTCTGGACCAGAGTCGGAGCTCAGCTCTCCCCTCCGGCCTGCGGTTTTCCATAAACAGAGGCTCAGTCAGAAGGGCAAACATCTCTCTCTCCCTCACTCTCCCCGTCCCCTCCAGGAGGATAAATCCACAGCCTCTGTAACCTGCCAAATTCCTTGCATGCCCTAAGCCTGGGAAACCGGCCGCCAATCCCGACCCCATCCTGACCGGGGCCGGCTCTCCGCCCGACCCCTGAAGAATCTCCCCCACCGAGAGGCTCCAGCCCTTTCTGGTCTGTGGTTTGGGGCCTGCTGGGCCGGTGGGGCGGATCTGTGGGCGGCCAGTTTCGGAGCTCGGGGAGGCGGGGAGGAGGGCCCGGGGGAGCGGGGGTGGGGGAGGAGTCCCCCAACAGCCGTGCGGCTCGGAGTAGGAAACACCCACAGGCCTCTGGGAGTGTACGGTCAGGTGTGACTTCCCCTCTCGCTTGGGGTTGTGAAAGTTCCAGAAGGGGAAACTGCCCCCGGCGAGACCTTGGTGGACAAACAAGCCCCAGGAGGCAGACTCATCTCCATCTGACTCGGAAAGGAAGTGCGGGCTGCCTCGGGCGATCGCCTCCACCGGGGCAGGCCTGTGGCGGGGACCGAGACACGTCGGAGGCTGGGAGAGTCAGACTGGATCCCGTCTGATTACCTAGTGTCACCCCCGTCCCATCCTAGCCCGCAAGGCGAGCGTAGGTACAAGTGTAGCCTAGGGAAAGGAGCATGTGGCCTAGTGGATAGAACATGGCCCTGGGAGTCAGAAGGACCTGGGTTCTAATCCCAGCTCCACCACTGGTCTGCTGTGTGACCTCAGGCAAATCACTTCGCTTCTCTGGGCCTCGGTCACCTAGGCCGTAAAATGGGGATTGAGAATGTGAGCCTCATGTGGGTTAGGGACTGTGTCCAACCCGATTAGCTTGTAACAATAATAATAATAATGGTATTTATGTGTCAAGCACTGTTCTAAGCACTGGGGTAGATACAAGGCAATCGTGATTAGTAAATCGTGATGGTAAACATTTAACAAATACCACGGTTATTTTTATTCTTATTATGAGCCTGGGAGTCCGAGGACTTGAATTCTAATCCCAGTTTCAATACATGCCTATTCTGTGACCTCAGGCAAGTCACTCCACTTCCCTGGGCCTCAGTTTCTTCATCTGCAAAATGGGGGTAAAATACCTGTTCTCCTTCACCCTTAAACTGCGAGCCTCACGTGGGATAGAGACCTCATCGTCTTGTATCTCTCCCATTGCTAATCCAGTGCTTCCTCCTATCGTCCGCCGCCATCTCCTCCTTCCCGGACTCATTCCCCTGTCTCCTTCTCAGTCTCAAGCCCCAGTGCGGTTTGGGAATAGATGGGTATTCTCCTAGGAAGTTTTGGGCAGACGACGGGGACGAAGGTAAAACGAGATCAGTCGAGCAGTATATTTACTGAGCGCTCACTCTGTGCTTATCCTGGGGAAAATATATCGGTAGAGTCTCCGTGAATCGGAAACGGCTCGACGACATTTGATGATAATACTCTGGGCGGAGGACTGAACTCTATGTCTGGGATGTCTGAGAGAAGGCTGGCTGTAAAAGTCTCGGCCAATGTAATAATTGTTAGGAAAGGAATCTCACTCCTTACCCGAGTCTTGGGCCCTACAGACCTGGCTAATCTCTGCTCCGCACACTCAGGCTCCTTCTTGCTACTTTCTAAATCAGGAGGGCGGGCTGATCTCTGCAGCCCTAAGATAGAGAAACCCTCTCCCCATCCTTTATGTTTTCCCTCTGAGGATCTGCAGAAATGGGGGAAATAAAGGCGGGATTGGGACAGGGAGGCTCTGTTTGCCTGTAACAAATGCTGATAAGAGCGAGAAAACCATTACCCGCTCATTCTCATTACCCACGTCTCCCTCGATGTGATCCGCTCGGTACAAAAGCAGCCATAATTTAGTGGCTGAGAGCATTAAAACCTTGATGAGACTGGTTGTTCACGGAAGGGACAATTAACCCAGCTAATATTCGAGGCCCACCGGGCCAGCCCGCCCACACGGAAGGGCCTAATGAGCAGATAGTAGAAAGTCTTCCTCACCTTCATCCTCGAGTGGGAGGGCGGCAGAGCCGGCTCCAGGAACCACGAGCGGGGACGGAGCTCGGGTGATCGGGAGAAGGAGGGCTCACGGACTGAGTTCAGCGAGATCCCGGGGTGATCGTCGCAACGACTAGACTAGAGCAGGAATCGGCTCCCGACAGGCGATCCGTTGGAGCCGGAAGACTCCAGCTCCCTGATAACAATTATTATTATTACATCGTGATTACTAGTAATTACA
This sequence comes from Ornithorhynchus anatinus, assembly GCF_004115215.2. Taxonomy (NCBI): domain Eukaryota; kingdom Metazoa; phylum Chordata; class Mammalia; order Monotremata; family Ornithorhynchidae; genus Ornithorhynchus; species Ornithorhynchus anatinus. The sequence continues at coordinate 9,626,909 of NC_041732.1, read as the reverse complement.
AATTATCATTAACATTAATAGTAACGGTAACATTAATGATAACGGTATTTGTCAGGCGCTTACTAGGTGCCTCACGCTGGGCTGCATACAAGATAAGCGGGCTGGATACAGTCCCCGGGCCACAAGGGTCTTACTGCCTAAGTCGGAGGGAGAAGACGTATTTTATTCCCGTTTTACGGATGAGAAAAGTGAGACCCAAGGTCACACGGCAGACAAGTGGCAGGACCGGGATTAGAACCCAGGTCCTCAGACTCCTGGGCTCGTGCTCTTTCCACTAGGCCATGCCGCTTACCTTGTTTCTGGTTATCGTGTATATTCCCCAGTGTTCAGCACATTGTATCGTGCTGTGGTTTTTAGCCGAACTTATTTACCTGCATCTGTGGCTACCCTCATCTCAAAGCCCTCCTGAAAACCCTCCTCTCCCAGGAGACAGTGCTTTGCACACAGTAAGCACTCGATAAATACGATTGAATGAATGAGACCCTCCGGGATTGGGTTCTCCCCCATCTCAAGCCCCATCCATCCTACAGCTCAATCTTCGCCGCCCCCAACTCTGGGCCGTAAGCTCGCTATGGGCAGGGAATGTGTTTGTTCATTGTATTGTACTCCCTCAGGCACTTAGTACAGTGCTCGGCACCTAGTAAGCGTTCAACAAATGCTACTGAATGAGTGAATTGTCCTCTCCCAAGCACTTTGTTCATTCAATTCGTTCAATCGTATTTATTGTGCGCTCACTGCGTGCAAGGCTTCGTACGGTGCTCTGCATCCCCCCACCCCCCGCAAAAAAAAGTATTAATGGATTGAAAGGGAAAGCCCCTTTGCCTGCCCCCCAACCCTGCTATGGGACATGACATTTAACCAGTCAAATCAACGGCATTGATTGAGCATCTCCTGCACGCCCAACACCATACTAAGTGCAGCAGAGTGGTTAGAAACGGTCCCTGCCCTCAAGGAGTTTACCACCTAGTCGGAGACTAGCAGACCCTCGGTGGAGATGGGATTAGAACCCAGATCCTTCTGACTCCCAGGCCCGTGTTCTTTCCCTTCCGTGACACCCAAAGACTTGTGTACCTATCTTTAAACTCGGTGACTTTCTCCTACCTGCAATTTATTTCAGCATCGGTCTCCCCCACTAGATTGTAACCTCTCTGAAGGCGAGGATCGTGTCTACCAGCTCGGTTGCACTCTCCCAAATGTTGAATACAGTTTTCTGCACAGAGATATAGCGCTCAGCGAATACCACTGATTGAGAGATGGATCGGTCGGCCGTGCCGCCTTCCCAATACCTCCCTGGCTCTGTCCTAACCATGACAGAAAGCAAAGATGCCCACGGCCCCCTTTTCATATTCGAGGAAACCCAACAATTCATTTTCTGGGTTATTCACCCGTTAGACAAACAGCCCTTAGGGGACCGGAACTTTCCTCGCTTTGGATGAAGAAAGCTGATTTTCTGTTTCTGCTCAATTCCAGACAGCAAGTCCCATTCTACAGACGTAGCGGCAATTCACAGGCTCCCCCACCCCACCCCCATCGCCTAGTTAGACGACGACACCCCGCTAAATTGTCTTTCTGGTGTCGGCGCTAGCTCGACATTGGAGAGGTTCTCTGGGGAATTGGCTGACTGCTGGCTGGTTTCAACCTCTCTGCTCCTTCCCTTTGCAATATTACTCTTTATCTAGTAGAAGATATTCTTAATCGGCTTCACAGAATGCAATAAAGCCATTTCAACACTTCATTGACTCTGACATTTAAGCTGAGCCAATTGCAGGTTCAAGACTAAAAAAGCAGACATCTAGGCCGGAGTGCAATCCACAACCCTCCTTGAATGAGGTCAAATGAGAGGGACTGGAAGCAAATCCTAGGAGTCTTAAAAAAAAGTCCAGGCTGGTTCTCCTTCACTTTCTTGGGGTCCGGGGAAAAGTCAGTATCCTCCTTCTAAACGCCTGTCCTAGTCAATCCAACTGCAGGAGGGGGGGATAAGAATAAAAGATGACTAAAATTCCCCAAGTTTTCTTCTGGTCAGTCCTCACCCGGGGTTGCCAAAGGGGAAAATGGATGCTAACTGACACTAGCTCCTTGTGGACAGGGATCTTGTTTGCCGAGTCCACTGCACTATACTTTCCTTATCAATCGGTCGTATTTATTTAGTGCTTACTGTGTTCAGGGCGCTGTACTAAGGGCTTGGGAGGGCACAAACAACAATGAGCTAAGCACTCTATAGAGCTCTACACACAGTAATCGTTTAAAAAATACCACTGATTGACGGAGGGATTGCAAAGTTGGCCTTTAAGACAGCCATTTTCCTCGTGAGCAGGAAACCCATCTATCAACTCTAAGATATTGCACTCTCCTAAGCGCTTAGTACAGCGCCGTGCAGACAGTAAATGCTGGAAATAGATCAGTGATTGATTTAAGGTGTGTGTGGCCGTGTGAGGGTGTGGGTATATGGTAGGGGAGAGCCAGCTGGAAGATGTTGAGATGGCGTCTCAGCTGGTAAGCTCCTTGAGAGCAGTACCCCGCTTCAGGTTCTGCAATCGCCACAGATGGAACCTTGCTCTCAGGGAGTTCCTAGTATACAGATGGTGATGACGGGGTGATCCCAAGGTCTGGAATCCCATCGGGGCCTCCCATCCTCTGCTCCTCAACCCTTATCCACACCCCAAGTTCACTGGCCGTCAGTGCGGTACAGTTTTGTAACTCAGGTATTCAGAGAGGACTTGGCCGGCTAAAGCTCTGTAAACATGCCAGCTTCCCAGTGGGACCGGCGAGGCCCAGCGTGGCAGGGGATCTTCTTGGCAGGGCTGGGGAAATTGAGGCACCAGGCAGGGCTGGGTGAATCATTTCATGAGCAGGGAGTGTGAAGGGGAAGTGTGGCCAAGTTCTCCCCTATACTCCGGATCTGCGACCTTCGCTGTGCCCGGACTCTCTCTCTGTCAGAATTGCAACAGTTATGGCCTATGTCAAGTGCTTACTATGTGCCAGGCACTGTACTAAGCGCAGGGGTGGATACAAGCAAATCGGGATCTACACCGCCAGCTCGTTGCGGGCAGGGAATGTATCGGTTTATTGTTGTATTGTACTCCTCTAAGCGCTTAGTACAGTGCTCTGCACACCGTAAGCGTTCAATAAATACGATTCAATGAATGGGTTGGACACAGTCACTGTCCCATTTGGAGCTCACGGTATTAATCGCCATTTTACAGATGTGGTAACTGAGGCACGGAGAAGTGAAGCGACTGGCCCAGGGTCACACAGCAGAGAAGTGGCAGAGCTAGGATTAGAACTCAGGTCCTTCTGACTCCCAGACCCCAGGTCCATCTACTAGGTCACACTGCTTCTGTCCATCCACCTATCATGGACTCCGGCCTTCCCAGGCCAGGGAAGGATGCTCTGCGTACGAAGAGATCCCCTACAAGGAACGATCAGTCGATCAATCGCCGGTATTTACTGTGTACAGAGCACTGTACTAAGCATTTGAGAGAGTGAGGTACAACCTGCCGGCGAAGGTATTTACTGAGCACCCGCTAAGGACACCGCACAAGTGCCCTGCCCACAAGAAGCTTCCACCCTAGGGGGGAGACCCCCATCTCCTTAAGAACCCCACAGCTGCACTGAGACTTAAAGGGGCCAGTAGAAGCAGTGAGGGTATTTATTAAGCGCTAACTCTGTGCGGAGCACTGTACTAAGCTCTGGGAAAGAATACACGTATGGGAATCAAACCTCGTCCACGGCCCACCGGAGGCTCACGTGCTAAAAATAAGGTGGGGAAGGGTTTTTCCATCAGACATAATAGGGGACATGAAATAATAGAAATATAAAGCAACATGAAAAACAACACAATTGATGAAATCACTTGTGTCAAATGAAACGGCCCACGTAGAACAAATGAACATAAATAGAGAACCTAACTATAAAACACATTCCGCTCATGGTTTTAAGTATTCCAGTACCATCCGCTAATCATTTGCATAGGTCCTCTCATCCCCTAGACACTTTGGTGTTTTACGGAAATATCATTAATGGCGGATAAGCACGGTAAACTCCAGCTCTCGCATGAAAACATCCCGTCCCAGCAGGAAACAATCGCTTCTCCGTCCGCCCGAATGAGCCTGGCCTAGTGGAGAGCGCTCGGCACTGGGAGTCGGGAGACCTGGTTTCTGATCCATGCCTTGACAACTTGTCTGCGGCATGACCTGGGGCTAATCACTTGACTTCTCCGTGCCTCAGTTTCTCCATCTCTAAAATAGGGATTAAGTCCCTGTTTTTTTGTCGGGGGGTGTCGCAGTATTTGCGAAGTGCTTACTGTGGGTCAAACACCATTCTAAGGGCTGGGGTAGGGGGGTAGGTACAAGCGAACCGGGTCGGACACAGTCCCCGTCCTGTATGGGGCTCACAGTCGAAGTAGGAGGGAACGTGAACCTCACGTGAGGCGGGGACTGGGTCTGAAGCGCCCCGGTGCTCAGCACGGTGCTTGGCACACAGTAAGCACTTGATGAATACAACAGTTGTGTTCCCCGTGATCTGTGATCGGTGTTCTGGCGGGAATCCCGGAGGCCCACCGGGCTGTGGCCCCGGCCGGGGCCACTGGGAGGTGGTGGTCATAGTGGGAGTCCATGACTGAAGACTGGACTAGACTGTAAGCTCGTGGTGGGCAGGGAATCTGATGTCTGTTACGCTGTCGTATCATACTCTCCCAAACACTTAGCACACGGTAAGCACTCAATGAATAGAATCGACCGACTGCCCCAAGAACCAGCCGAGGCCTCCAAATGAGAACTAAAGCCAAAGCCTGTGGTGGTTAGGCGGCCCTGCCCCTGAAGGAGGGGCAGACCTGGAGAGCCTGGGACTCGAAATGGAAATTGAGCTTTGGTCCTAGCTGATGGCTAGGGCTGCCTCCAGCAGTGAGTGAACTGACTTCATTCAAGCTCCCAGGGCAAACTTGAGCTCTCAGCGTTTCAGGTATGACTGGTTGGTCATTGGGCTCCAAGCTGGTCAAGATAAATGAGGTCCAAACATACTTCTGGGGGCTTAAAGACCCAGCAAACTTGGGCATGTCACTTAACTTCTCTGGGCCTCAGTTCTGTCCTGTGAACTGGAGATTAAATAGGCACTGCGTCCGGCCTGATTACCTTGCATCCACCCCAGGGCTCGGTACAGTGCTGGGCACATAGTAGGCACTTAGGAAATACCCCAATTATTAACTTCCTCTAGACTGTAAACTCCTGGAGGGCAGGCATCACGTTTAAAAACTCTATCCCCTTCAAGACTGTAAGATCGTCGCGGTCAGGGAACACGTCTGCCAACTCTGTTATATTGTTATGTCGTACTCTCCCAAGTGCTTGGTACAGTGCTCTGCACACAGTGAACGCGCAACAAATCCGATCGATTGATATTGGACCCTCCCAAGTGCTTTGTACAGCGCTCCGCATAGAGTAAGCGCTCCATGAATATACCTGATGGATTGAATGCCTCTCTGCAGGGTGCCTCGGTCCCCAGGACCTTGTTAGAAACAGTGTGGTCTAGTGGGTGGAGCACAGATCTGGGAGTCAGAAGGACCTGGTTTCTAATCCCGGCTCCGCCACTCGTCTGCCGGGTGACCTCGGGCAGTCACTTCACTTCTCTGGGCCTCAGTGACCTCATCTGGTAAAATGGAGACCGAGCTCCATGGGGGACGTGGACAGGGTCCGACTTGATTAACTCGTATCTAGCTCAGTGCTTGGCACAGCGCCTGGAATATAGTAAGCGCTTAGCTTTTACCTTGCAAAAGCCAAAAAGAGGGGGTTAGACTCACCGGGCCGCGATCGGTCGCGTCGAGCGTTATCGACGAAGCCGGTGCGTCCGCAGGGGCGGTTGTCATTTTGGTTAGCCGCCTCTCCCTCTCTAACACCTGACGTTTCCGGAGCCGAAATGGCCACGGGGGCTTCGCGTCCCAGGCCGAACGGGAGACCCGGATCCCGTCTGTTATTGAGGCAGCCAGAAATGAGTTTGACTTGTTCTGTCCTTACCTGACAATAATGGAAAACCATTCATTCAATTGAGCCGTTTCAGTCTTTCGCCCTAAGCTATGTGAAGTAGATTGGATGAAAATGATCAGACTCCCTGTCTAGAATAAATATTCCTGAAATGGAGCGAGTTATAAATAAGCAAGCAGCAATATCCTGTGTTATGAATATATAATTTCCATCTTTAATAGCTGAGCAGGCCCCAGGGATTGTCGGCAAATGGCCTGTCTGGCCTTGATATTTATGTGTCGTTGATTTTTTTTCCTTTTCTTACTTTTATTTCTTAACCCTAGAATGATCTGTTCTCTGGGGACCCCCGACCGGCATCTACGACGAGAAAGTTGCAGTACCCCTTTCTTTGGAAAGAGCAGGCACGGCCAAGTGAGATTAAATGGATTTCCCATCTCGGCTCTCTCCGCTAAGCAGCCTTCGGAGTCATTGCGAAAGTTAATGGGTTCTTGTCCGGAGAATTAGTACGGCAGAGACATGCTGGCTCCGTCCAGAGAGGAGGCTGAAATGGCAGCGAGGGAGACTGTCGCAGCTAGGGAAACCGGAGAGGGTCAATGGGGTCGGGGGTGCGACTGGATTAGGGTGCTAATTTATTCCTATTAATGTCTCTCCGGCTGTAGGTGTTCATTTATTCCTGTAAATGTCTGTCTTCCCCTCTAGACGGTAAACTCATTATGGGCGGGGAATGGGTCTGCTACTCCTCTTGTGTTGTACTCTCCCCAGTGCTTAGAACAGTGTTCTGCGCCTAGCAAGCGCTCAGTAAATACCATCGATCGATCGATGGATCGATTGAGAAGTAGTTGCCGTGAGGGGGACCGTCAAAAGGGAGGTCGGACGCTGAGGGTCAAACGTCGGAAACTTTCGTCGCCCTTGGCCGGGATGAGAGGCGCCCATGTTCGGCTGGACCTGGGAAGGGAACATGACAGGTCGGGGGGGGAAGGGGAGTCGGGGGGAGTCCGGGACCTTCCCAGAGAAACATGCGAGGGTCGGGGGTGGGAGGAATTCTGAAGGATGCCGTCGATCGATCGGTCAATCGAATCAATCGAGTGCTTACTGTGTGAGGTGCACTGTACTAACCGCTTGGGAGACAACTGTGTAACAGAATTCATCCATTCATTCCTTCATTCAGTTGTGCTTACTGAGAGCTTACTGTGTGCCGAGCACTGTACTAAGCGCTTGGGAAAGTACGATACGACGACAGTGACATCTCCCGCCCACAACGAGCTCACGGTCTAGAGTGGGGGTGACGGGCGTCAAGTCAAATAAATAAATTTACAGATATATAGGTAAGTGCTGTGGGGCTGGTGGTGGGGAGGTGGAAGAGCAAAAGGAACAAGTCAGGGTGATGCAGAAAGGAGTGGAAGATGAGGAAATGTGGAAGTGAGGGGCTTAGTCTGGGAAGGCCTCCTCTTTCCTGCCCACAGTGAGTCTGTAGTCTAGAGGGGCAGAGAGTCATTATTAGAAATAAATAAATTATAGATATGTACACAAGTGCTGGGGGACTGAGGGAGGGGTGAGTAAAAGGAACACATCCAAGTTCAAGGGTGACGACGATGCTGTCGGTATTAGTTAAGCGCTTACTACGTGCCGAGCACTGTTCTAAGCGCAGGGGTAGATACAGGGTAATCGGGTTGTCCCACGTGAGGCTCCCAGTCTTCATCCCCATTTTACAGACGAGGTAGCCGAGGCACCAAGAAGTGAAGTGACTTGCCCGAAGTCACACAGGTGGCGGAGCCGGCATTAGAACCCACGACCTCTGAGTCCTAAGCCCGGGCTCTCTGAAGGGAGTGGAAGAAGAGGAAATGAGGGCTTAGTCAGGGAAGGCCTCTTGGATGAGATATGTCTTCCAAGTGCTTGGTACGGTGCTCTGCAAAGAGTAAGCGCTCAATAAATACAATTAAATGAATAAGGCTTTGGAGGAGTGGAGAGTGAGTGATCCTCAGATGGATGCGAAGAGGGACGGTCTTCCAGGCGGGAGGCAGGATGAGGGTGAGATGTCCGCGGCGAGATAGACAAGATTGAGGTACGGTGAGTAGGGTGGCATTATTCATTCATTCATTCAATAGTATTTATTGAGCGCTTACTATGTGCAGAGCACTGTACTAAGCGCTTGGGATGAACAAGTCGGCAACAGATAGAGACAGTCCCTGCCGTTTGACGGGCTTACAGTCTAATCGGGGGAGACGGACAGACAAGAACAATGGCACTAAACAGCATCAAGGGGAAGAACATCTCGTAAAAACAATGGCAACTAAATAGAATCAAGGCGATGTACAATTCATTAACAAAATAAATGGCATTAGAGGAGACATCATGCTAAGCTCTGTGTCCTGTGTCATGAGAGCAGGGTCATGTGTATTTGGAGACTAATAAGAATAATAATTATAATAAGTTGGTATTTGTTAAGCACTTACTATGTGCAGAGCACTGTTCTAAGCGCGGGGATAGATACAGGGCCATCAGGTTGTCCCGCGTGAGGCTCACAGTCTTCATCCCCATTTTACAGATGAGGGAACTGAGGCCCAGAGAAGTGAAGTGACTCGCCCACAGTCACACATCTGACAAGTGGCCGAGCCGGGATTCGAACCCATGACCTCTGACTCCCAAGCCCGGGCTCTTTCCACCGAGCCACGATAACAGGAACAATAACACTAAAACTACACTTGAATTAGGTTAGACACGGCCCCCGCCTCACATAGGACTCACAGTCTAAATAGGAGGGAGAATGATTTAATCCCCGGTTTACAGTTGAGGAAAGTGAGGCACAGAGAGGTTAAGTGACCTGCCCAAGGTCACGCAGCGGACCCCTGACAGAGCTGGGTATGGAAGCCAGGTCCTCCGATTACTAGGCCGGTGCTCTTTCCACTAGGCCACAGTGCTTCTCTTCAATCTGGAGGGGAGGAAGTGTCATTTTTCTTTCCCCTTTTGGGCCAGAAATTCCTCTGTGAGACTAGGGTTTTCAAGAGGGAGTCATCTGGGAATCATGCAGGATTCTCTCCTTCCCACGTCGTTCCCAAAGGCCATCGGGGCCAGGGGGCTCCTACAGAAGGAGTCTGGTGGGGGAGGGGAGGGTAATAATAATAATAGTGTTGATATTTGTTAAGCGCTTACGATGTGCTGAGCACTGTTCTAAGCACTGGGGTAGATACAGGGTAATCAGGTTGTCCACGTGAGGCTCCCCCATTTTGCAGATGAGGTGACTGAGACCCAGAGAAGTGAAGTGACTTGCTCACAGTCACACGGCTAATAGGCGGCGGGGCTGGGATTCGAACCCATGGCCTCTGCCTCCCAAGCCCGGGCTCTTTCCACTGAGCCACGCTGCTTAGCAGATGGCCCGGAGCCAATCAGTCGGCCAATCAATCCGTGGTGTTCGCTGTGCACTCACTGTGTAGAGAGCACTGAGCTATCTATTGGGCACTCACTGAGCACTGCACTGAGCACTTGGGAGAGCACAATAAAATAGACCCGATCCCAGGCCTCGTCCACGGGGGAGCGAGAGCTGAACCACGGATGCTCTCTCCTCACTCACCTTTTGTCTGGAAGGGTTGATGAGAGGCTGGTATCCTAGAATCGGAATGTCCCCTGCCAAAGGCTCTTCAGGGAGACAAATACCCAATCTGCCCAAGGGGACGGTCAGTCGACTGGTCACGTTTATCGAGTGCTTAGTGTGTGCCGAGCACTGTACTGAACGCTTGGACGAATCAGTCAGTCCATGGTATCGAGAGCTTAATCTGGGCCGGATATTGTGCCGAGCGCTTAAGAGAGGACAAGAGAATTAGGAGATGTGATGATAATGGTATTTGTTAAGCGCTTACTGGGTGCACAGCACTGTTCTAAGCGCTGGGTAGATACAGGGTAATCAGGTTGTCCCGCGTGAGGCTCACAGTTAATCCCCATTTTACAGACGAGGTCACCGAGGCCCAGAGAAGTGAAGTGACTCGCCCACAGTCACACAGCTGACAAGTGGCCGAGCCGGGATTCGAACCCATGACCTCGGACTCCCAGGCCCGGGCTCTTTTCCACTGAGCCACGCTGATCCCCGCCCTCGAGGAGGTTACAGTTTAGCGGGGAAGACAGAGATTTAAATAATTATAGGTAGGGAAAGTCCTTCCCAGCAACAAGGGAATGGCCTAGTTGACCTCACCAGTTCACACCCAGCTCTAACTACCTAGAATTCTAAGGAGCGGAGGGGAATTTTGGTGCTTCGTAACTAGCGTTGCCAATCCATGACTCAAAAAGCACAATTCTGTTCCCCTAAAGAGAATGTTGTTGCCTGTGGTGTGATGTAGAATATAATCCAGTTTACACAGCAACTATAAATACTCCAACTGTGTGTAGAGATGTGTGAATCTGTACATGAGCAGTTAGGAGATACAGCTCTCTGGAACGAGCGAGTTTCCCTGGGGCAGAAAAGCTCTAGAGAAAGCAGGAAAACAAATGAATAAATGAATGAAATAGCTTCTCCAAAGGGTGAGGTGGTATTAAAAAAAAAAAAAACACCCTAATTTCAGCAGGGAATGAGCAGGGGGATCAGGGAGGGTGTTAAAATGTAAATGTCCTGTCTCTAGCGAATCTTGAGGTGTAGTCATAATTATGAGCTGTCGTCTGAAGTTCTGATTTTGATGGCATTAGCTTTAATGGCTTTATTTTTTTTAAGCCGCTTAATTACTAATCAGCTCTTCCTTGTGAACTAATTTGGGATCATTCCACTGCCGTCTGCTCGGGAAGGGAATTTTATATATGGGCAGTGGGGACGACTCCACCCAGAGAAAATTCAGGTAACCCTATGGACCGGTTTTACCTGGGACGGTCTGGTTTTCAGCTGATCCCGTGCCCTGCCCGGAGCCGATCCGATCCAGACCCGGATTTGGCACGACCGAAAGGCTGGCTCGTCTCTATGGAAATTCTGTTTTCTATCTGGAAGCTCTCCGTGGGCAGGGAATATGTCTGTTTATTGTTCTATTGTGCTCTCCCAAGCATTTGGTACAGTGTTTCGCACGCGGCGATCGCTCAATCGAATGCAGTCGAATAAATGAAAGAACGAAAGAATGTTTTGTCTACCAGGTTGTCAGCTCCCTGAGGGCTTATTTACTTATTACTTACTCTTTTGCGCTCTACCAAGGGGTTAGTACGGTGCTCTGCGCACAGGAAGCGCTCCGTTGATGGACGGATTGATTAACTGATCGATTATGGGCTCCTCGAGGACAGGCACCGTGTCTGTGGTGGGAGCTGAAGAGAATCAATCATTCGGTGGTGTCTAGTGAGTGTTTACAGTGTATAAAGCCCGGCAGTAGGAGCTCGGCAGAGTGTGATAGACCCATTTACCCCGACTGGCTGCTCACTTTATTCATCCCCCTCGCCCGGCTCCACGGCACTTATATCCATATCCGTGATTGATTCATTTCTATTAACGTCTGTCTTCCCTTCTAGACTGTGAGCTTGTTGTGGGCAGGGAATGTGTCTATTTACTGTTCCAGTGTACTCTTCCAAGCGCTTAATACGGTGCTCCGCACACAGTAAGCACTCAATGAATATGATTGAAAGAATGATTGAACGAATGAACGAATGTTCCCCGCTCATAACCAGCTTAGTCTAGAGGGGGAGAAGAGGCCTGGGGGTAGCTTGGGAGAAGAGGGGAACTGGGCCCATTGGATGCAGTGTGGTACAGTGGAAAGAGCGCGGGCTTGGGAGTCAGAGTTCATGGGTTCGAATCCCGGCTCCGCCACTTGCCAGCCGTGTGACTCTGGGCAAGTCACTTCACTTCTCTGTGCCTCAGTTCCCTCCTCTGTAAAATGGGGATTAAAACTGTGAGCCCCATGTGGGACAACCTGATCACCTTGTATCCCCCAGCGCTTAGAACAGTGCTTTGCACATAGTAAGCGCTTAACAAATACCACCATTTATGCAATAATAATACTTGTGGTATTTGTTAAGTGCTTACTAATTTGCTTGTATAACAATAATGATAATGGTATTTATTAAGCTTTCACTATGTGCCGAGCACTGTTCTAAAGGCTGGAGTAGACACCAGGTAATGAGGTTATCCCATGTGGGGCGCGCAGTCTTAATCCCCATTTTCCAGATGAGGTCACTGAGGCACAGAAAAGTGAAGTGACTTGCCCAAAGTCATACAGCTGATAAGTGGCAGAGCTGGGATTAGAACCCACGACCTCTGACTCCCAAGCCGGGGCTCTTTCCACTAAGTCATGCTGCTTCTCTTTATATCCACCCTAGTGCTTAGGATCTAGCCTGGCACAAAGTGAGTACAGTTATTCTTACTATTATTATTATTATTAATAACACATACCATTATCATTATTATGATTTCCCTTTTCAGGTGTGCTTTTTGCCGGCTCCACGTTCCCAAACAGCAGGAGACTATTCTAGTGCCGGAAAAGACCAGCCCTGCTCTGGGAATCAGGAGATGGTGCCAGTTCCGCCGGTAGCGGGCTAACTGAGCAAAGCCGGCACATGCACTTATCCGTGCCCTGTGCCCCTTCCCGCCTCTTTGCTTGCTGCAACTGGTGCCCCAGTGGGAATACTGGTGGGGAAGGGCAAGGCGGTACCAGCGGCCCCGTGCCAGCAACCAGCATGGCCTCTAGTAGACAGAGCACCAGTTTGGGAATTAAAAGGACCTCGGTTCTAAGCCTGCCTCCGCCACTTGTCTGCTGTGTGACCTGGGATAAATCACTTCTCTGGGCCTCAGCTGCCTCGTCTGTAAAATGGGAATTAATACCGTGAGCCCCATGTGGGACTGTGTCCAACCCAAGTAGCTGGTATCTACCCCAGTGCTTAATGGAGTGTCCGGCACATGGTAAGTGCTTAAAAATACCATTGAAACCCCCCCCCCAGATGGCTCTAGAACCCCTTCCTCTGTTCCTCAGTGCAGGCTTTCAGTGCCTTGAACCTGAGGCTCACTTGTAGTCGTCAACAGGAGACCCCGTGGTGTTCAGGAAAGAGCGGAAATCTCCGTTTGGCCAAGCTGAGCCAACCTCCCTCAAGCCTTCGGAGCCCCGTGGACCGAGTCCAAGGATCTGGCAGCTAACGACCTTTCCATTCTGGACAGGGCGGGGCGGACGCTGGCCTGCCCGGCCTTTCTTGACTCTGAAATCACGGCCGGTGCCGAAACGGTAATTCTAGAGCCTCCTCGAGCCCCGTACAGTTTGAGAAGTGCCATTGAGTATTTTAGGCTGGCGCTAAATTAAGCCCCTGGCAGTCTAAATGCCGGCTTTGATCAGATTTGCTTTGCATTAGAGCCGCCACCGCCTCGTTCCTTCCTCCCACCTCCTCTCCGCCTTTCAGACCGTTATACGGCCTTCCTCACGGATAATGATTTCCGCAAGGTTTTAAGAGGACCGTGGGGACTTTCAGCCTGTCTGAGAAGACGGCGCTCTCCCTCCTCCCCTCTCTCCCCACACGCCCTCAACATGCACACACACATACACGCGCAGACTTACACAACATACACACACATGCACACACTTACACCCAGACACGTACCTCAGAGGGAGAACGGCTGAGTGGTGTTAGAGCGATGCCGACGCACGCTTGGATTTCTTTCCCCTTTCCTGAAATCGTCACTTGGTTTTCTTCCCCGGGCCCGTCAGAGGTCGGCCCAGGAGCGATGCAGCCAACTGTCGGGATCTCCCCACCGATTCTGGGGTCCGAGGCCGAGCCCACCTCGGGGAAGAAAGACCGTCCTCGGGTAGGTCACGGGGAGCGGGGTTCCGTTCTGCAAGGAAGAGATTTCGCGTGGATTTTCATCCGGAGAGAGGTTCCCCTGGGATTTCAAGAATGACACCGACTTGTTCTGGGATGAGCTCTTCTAGACTGTGATCTCGTTGTGGGCAGGGCTGTGTCTTTTTGTTGCTATATTGTAATCTCCCAAGCGCTTAGTACAGTGTTTCTCTTTACTGCTGAATTGTACTTTCCAAGCTCTTACTACAGTGCTCTGCATACAGTAAGTGCTCGACAAATACGATTGAATGAATGAATGACTACAGTGCTTTGCACACAGTAAGCGCTCAATAAATGCGATGGAATGAATGAATGACTGGATCGAGGAAACCCTAGGGGCTGATTTTATTCATTCATTCATTCAACTGTATTTATTAAATGCCTACTGTGTGCACAGCACTGTACTTAATGCCTGGGAGAGACGACAGAACAATAAGCAGACACATTCTCTGCCCACAAGGAGCTTACAGTCTAGAGAGGGAGGCAGACATTAATATAAATGAATTAACTGCAGAGCACCGGGAGCGGGGTTGAATAAAGGGAACAATTCAGGAGGAAGCAGAAGTGCGTAGGAGATAGAGGAAAAGGGGACTTAGTCCAGGAAGGCCTCTTGAAGGAGGTGTGCCTTCAGTGGGGCTTTTTTTGGACTGTCGGCTCTCCCTTTTCCAAGAGCCGATTAGCCAGTTTGCGGATTATCCAGTTTGTGGATTATCTAGTCCTGCTACTAATAAATGCGGTCGCTACGAAGCGTTTACTGGGAGACGAGAGTGCTGGAGTAAACACGTGATCATCAGACCAGATGCTGTCCTGGTCTCTCACGGAGTTTGCAATTAATGTGGTCGGGGGAGCGGGTTTCTTGCACCCATTTTACAGATGAGGAAACCGAGACCAAGAGATGCCGACTGACTTGCCCCAGGTCACACAGCAGGCCGCCGGTAGGGTTGGGATTAGAACCCGGGTCTCCAGACTCTCTCGCTCTTTCCACCAGATCGCAGTGAGTGACCTTTAGACTCATTTGCGCTAGGGTGGAAGCAGGGGAAATGAGATGCTGACTAGCCCAGTTTGTTTCCTGTCAGTAGCTTTGGGTTAAAAAAAAAAAAATTAGAAAAAAGGTTTCCCGGAGAAGGAGATGAAAATTCTTGGCCCAAGTGAGGTTTTCTGATTGTCTGTTCCACAGCCCCGTCAATCAATCAATCAATCAATCGATGATATTTTTCAAGTGCTCACTGCGTGTGGAGCACTGTATTAACTACTTAAGAGAGTACAGTTCAAGGGAATTAATAATAATAATAATAATGATGTTGGTATTCGTTAAGCGCTTACTACGTGCCGAGCACCGTTCTAAGCGCTGGGGTAGACACAGGGGAATCAGGTTGTCCCACGTGGGGCTCACGGTCTTCATCCTCATTTTACAGATGAGGTCACTGAGGCACCGAGAAGTGAAGTGACTTGCCCAAAGTCACACAGCTGACAAGTGGCCGAGCCGGGATTCGAATTGGTAGGCATATTCCCTGTCCGAAATGAGCTTACGGTCTAGAGATCAGTGGCACTTATTGAGGGCTTCCTGGGTGCAGAGCACTGTACTAAGCACTCGCGTGTGTATAATGGAGTAGGTCGGCACGATCCCTGCCCTTTAAAAGCTTACGTCTCATCTGGGAAGACGGACATTAAAATAAATTACAGACGAGGGAAGCAACAGAGTATAAGGATATAGACATAAGGGTTGAGCGAGCGGGGGTGGAGTGAATATCGAAGTGTTTAGAGGGTCATAATAATAACTGTGGTATTTGTTAAAACGGTCACTATGTGTTCAGCACTAGATTAAGCACTGGGATAAATACAGCACTAATCCGGCTGGACGCAATCCCTGCCCCATGTGCAGCGCGCTCTCTAAATACGAGTGAGAACAGGCATTTCATTCTCATTTTCCAGGCGAGGAAGTTAAGTGACTTGCCCAAGATCACACAACAGGCAAATCGCAGAGCGGGGATTAGAAGCCCAGTCCTCTGAATCCCAGGTCTTTACTCTTTTCACTAGGCCTCAGTATAGACTCGAGTGCATGGGCGACGTGGAAGGGAGGAAGAATAAGGTCAGAAGATGAGATTAGTCAGGGAAGGCTTCCTGGAAGGGATGTGATTTTAGGAGGGATCTGAAGGTGGGGAGGGAGAGATGAGCGACCTGTTGAATATCAGCGGGGAGGGATATTGTAAACTCCTTGAGGGCAGGGATTATATAGTCTAGAGTCAGCGTGGCCTGGTGGATAGAATGCACTTGGGAGTCAGAGGGAGCTGGGTTCAAATCCCTTGCTCCGCCACCGGTCTGCCGTGTGACCTTGGGCAAGTCACTTCACTTCTGCGGGCCTCAGTTACCTCATCTATAAAATGGGGATTAAGGCTGGGAGCTCTGTATGGGACGGGGACTGTGGCCAACCTGATTATCTTGTTGTATCCACCCCATCCAGCTAAACATTCAGAACAACTTAATGACAAAAGACGGGGTGTTCCGAAGAGGTCGCGTCCATGAAGTCGCTATGGGTCGGAAACGGCTCGGCATTCGAAGAGGACCCCGGGGCTTAGTGCCGTGCCTGGCTCATAGTTAGTAATAATAATCATGATAATTGCGGTATTTGTTAAGCGCTTACTATGTGCCAAGCACTGTACCGAGCCCTGGGGTAGATACAGCATATTAGGTTGGACACAGTCCCTGTCCCACGTGGGGCTCACAGTCTCAATCCCCATTTTACAGATGAAGGAACTGAGGCCCCGTTTAGAGAAGCAGCGTGGCTCAGTGGAAAGAGCACGGGCTTTGGAGTCAGAGGTCGTGGGTTCGACTCCCGGCTCGGCCACTTGGCAGCTGTGTCACCGTGGGCGAGTCACTTCGCTTCTCTGGGCCGCAGTTACCTCATCTGTACGATGGGGATGAAGACTGTGAGCCCCACGTGGGACGACCTGATTCCCCTGGGTCTACCCCAGCGCTTAGAACGGTGCTCTGCACATAGTAAGCGCTTAACAAATACTTTTTTGGCTTTTTTTGTCCTGGCCCAGAGCCCAAGCTCACACAGCGGACAGGTGGCGGAGGCGGGATTAGAACTCGCGACCTCTGACTCCCAAGCCCGGGCTCCTTCCGCTAAGCCACGCTGCTTCCCCGAGAGCTCGACGATCCCGCAGTTCCGTACTCCGCACGCAGCAGGAACTCAATTCAATAGGGTTCGGCAGGGAATGCGTCTATTTATCGTTCTCCTGTCTCTCCGAAGAGCTTAGTACGGTGTTCGGCCCGCGGTTAAGTGCTCAGTAAATACGACCGACTGACTGAATGAATGATTGATTGAGCAACAATATTTACTGACCATCTCGGGAACTCTCAGGAGAGAGAGGCAGGCTCCCTGCCTTTGTGGGGAGGGGGGTTTTCCATTCTAACGGATGTGATCTGTAGGGGAGGGGGGCAGATTGCCCTTGGTGGGAAGTTTGACCAGCAGCTGGGTGGCCTTAGATAACCCCTGTTTTGTCTTGTCTTCCCATGAACGAGAACAACGAGGAAGCCCGCTGTGCAGAGCGAGAAATCTGCGAAAAGGAGAATCAAGAACGGCTCTGTCTCTTCTCCTGCTTTCTCTCCCTCTCTCCCCCACCCTCCCCGCCCTCTGCTTCACCCCCGATCAGCATCCTTGCTCCCGGGAAGGAATAACTGCAGATTCACCTTTTGGTAGCTCTGTTCTTGGGATTATTTAATGTTGGTTAAGCACGCGGTCCTGTTATGCCCCATCATGCTCCTCCCCACACAGAAGCAGCACAGCGGAGTGGATCGCGCGCAGGCCTGGGAGTCAGAGGTCATGGGTTCTACTCCCGGCTCCGCCACTTGTCTGCTGTGTGACCTCGGGCGAGGCGCTTTGCTTCTCTGGGCCTCGGTTTCCTCAACTGGAAAAAAAATGGGGATTAATACTGTGAGCCCTATGCGGGACCTAGACTGGGTCCAACCTGATTAGCTTGTCTCTACCCCAGCACTTAATACAGTGCCGGACACGTAGTAAGCGCCTAACAAATAACGAAAGACAACCCCAAAACAAAACAAAAAACTCTGTGTTTGCTAAACCGGAATACTAACCGGAAGGGAATATCATGCGCTACTATTAAATTCTGTGTCTTTTTTTACAAAAATGACACAGTGATCTGTTTCATACCAGTAAATATGTGATGTACATTTAATTCTGAATAACCTTTCCAAGATCGCTGAGGTGTGAAGGAATTTAATGACACAAAGCTACATTTATGAAGACACCATCCATATTCATTAGGCTTCACACATTAACAAAACTGCCAGTGACAGCCACCTCGTCAGAGCTTTATGGCTCCCGCAGATCGTTCGTTCCGTATAACGCTGAGAGCTGGGGGAGAAATGAGGAGAAAAAAAGAAATTGAGCCAGGGGAAAGAGTGTCGAGGAAAATGAAAGCCCAGATTGCATTGGGGAAGTTATTGATTTCTTCCAGTGGGAGCGTTATTGATCTGGGAATGTTGCAGACTGCACTGGGCGATGTTGAGCTCGTTCGTATGTATTTATAAAACACTTTCGGGGGGCCTAGTTTCAATATCCCTGAATTTTCATACTCTGGTACACTGGCAAGAGAGATGGCAAGGGGGGTTCACTCTCAAACTGGCTTAAGGCTGGAAGTTGAAGGGAACGCTGCAACTCGGTACCATGGCGGCCTTCTAAGGGAGGGGCAGCCGGGCCTCGGAAACATCGATCCGGAGCCTGCTACTGACTTGGATTCGTCTATAGGAACCAAATGGACCCTTCCGAGGATACCGTGGTTCCGGGAGGGGAATTTTGGTCTAGAACTCCATCGACCAAGACCCACTAAGAGCTGAGGGTCTGCAGGGGGCATGGGATATTCTCTGAGGAGCTGGAAGTGAAAACTCCCTGTGGCTCCTGGTTTGTCTGTCCCTGTGTTTGCCTCGGATTCTCTCCTTCTGGGTTTGGCCCCTGGAAAGAGGAGGGTAGTGGGGTGGGGGAGAGAGAGAAAAGACAGAGAGAGGGGAAAAGTGAGGGAGAGAGAGGCACAGGGGGAGAGGAGGAGGGAGAGAGGAGAGGGAGGCGGGAGTGGGACGGGAGGGAGAGGAAGAGAGAAGAGGAAGAAAGGGGGAGAGAGAGAAGCAGTGTCGTCTAGCGGATAGAGCGCAGCCCTGGGAGTCAGAAGGGCCTGGGTTCTAATCCCAAATCTGTCACATCTGCTGTGTGATCTTGGGCAAGTGACTTCTCTTCTCTGTGCCTTATTACCTCATCTGTAAAATGGAGATGAAGACTGTGAGCCCTATGTGGGGCGGGGACTGTGTCTCATCTGATTAACTTATATCTACTCCAGTGCTTAGTAAGGTGCCTGGCACATAGTAAGCACTTAACAAATACCATTTTAAAAAAAGAGGGAATGTGGCGGTTAGATCTGTTCCCTCTTCTGAAACAGCTACTGATTGTTGAGCCACTGTTGCATGGTCTCGTGGAAAAAGCACGGGCGCCGGGAGTCAGGAGATCTGGGTCCGAATCTCGGCTCCGCCACGTATCTCCTGTGTGACTTTGAGCGAGTCACTGAAACGTCTCTGTTCCTCTGTTTCCTTTTCTGTGAAATGGGGTTTCAATCCCCGTTCTCCCTCCCCACTGGACAGTGAACCCCAGGTGGGACGGGGACTGTGTCTGATGATTACCTCGTATCTAACCCGGGGCTTAGCACGCAGGAAGCGCTTAGTAAATGCCTTCGATATCATGCTCTGGTGCCCTCTGGGACCCAGTTTCCTTATCAGCAGACTGGAACTAAGTCAGTCTTGCCTCCCCAATCTCAGAGAAGTTGCGAGGCGCAGGGAGAGTGACTGCAAAGGAGCTGACGTACTCACAAAGCTCAGTGTGTCATGAGGTACTGGGGTGGGGGCAGGAGCGGGGGAGGTGCCAGTGGCCAAAAGAAGCTTTCGCTTAGCGAGCTGGAGGAAAATTTGGGGGTCCCCCGCCTAGCCTTGGTCTTGCTCGGCCGTTGTGGCTTTTTTACCCCAGTGCTTTGCCGCTACACCGGTGTAAGTCTCAACGTAGACTTCCTGGTTTCTCTTGAAAATGGAAACTTCGGTCTGGACCTTCACTGCTAAACAGAAGAAAAAGCCCCAAATCGGGGCTCCGGACCGATGACCCGGGACTTTCAGGAGAAGTAGTTAAAACGGTATCTATTGAGCACCCACTGGGTGGGATGAGCTGTACTAAGCCCTTGGGAGAGTTGTCAGCTGTGGAAAGTCTCGAGACTCTACTGGGAGCCCGGGGCTGAGGGCTGGAGAAAGACGTCCCTTCCCCGTGGTCCAGGCTGGCTCTGGGAGAGGGGAATCATTTCCGATAATAATAACAATAATTATGATACCTGTTAAACACTTACTATGTGCCAAACACTGCTCTGAGCTCTGGGGTAGATATAAGTTAATCAGGGTGGACACGGTCCCTCTCCCACATGGGGCTCACAGTCTTAATCCCCATTTTACAAATGGGGAAACTGAGGCTCAGAGAAGTTAAGCGACTTGCCCCGAGTCACATAGCAGATAAGTGGTGGAGCTGGAATTGGAAGCCAGGTCCTGCTGACTCCTAAGCCCACGCTCTATCCACTAAACCATGCTGACTCCAATGGTGCCGCTAGCCCTCTTAGCCCAACCCCAGGTGCGGAAGAGGGGGGGAAAGGCCCCGAGACCAAATAGGCAATCACTCAATCAGTCAGTCGCCCGTACTGAGCGACTGCTGTATGCACGGCGTTGTACTGAAGCTCTGGGGAAAGTACAATATAACAGATTTGGTAGATACGTTCTACGCCCACAGTGAGCTTAGAGAAGCAGCGTGGCTCAGTGGGAAGAGCACGGGCTTTGGAGTCAGAGGCCATGGGTTCGAATCCCCGCTCGGCCACTTGTCAGCCGTGTGACTTTGGGCAAGTCACTTCACTTCTCGGTGCCTCAGTTACCTCATCTGTAAAATGGGGATTAAGATTGTGAGCCCCAAGTGGGACAACCTGATTCCCCTGTGTCTACCCCAGCGCTTAGAACAGTGCTCGGCACATAGTAAGCGCTTAACAAATACCAACGTTATTATTATTATAACGGGGGGGACAGCGTAGCAGAGTGGATAGAGCACCGGCCTGGAATTCAAAAGGACCTGTGTCCTAAACCCGGCTCCACCACTTGTCTGCTGTGTGACTTTGGGCAAGCTACTTCACCTTTCCCCCTCTAGACTGCAGTCTTGTTATGATCTGGGAAAATGTTGGCTACATCTCTTGTCTTGTCCTCTCTCAAGAGTTTAGTACAGTGCTCTGCACATGGTAAGCGCCAATAAATGCCATCGATTGACTGTGCCTCAGTTACCTCATCTGTAAAATGGGGATTAAGACTGTGAGCCCCCTGTGGGGCCCGAACTGGGTCCAACCTGATCAGCTTGTGTCAGTAAAGTGCCTGGCACGTAGTAAGCGCTTAACAAATTCCATAAATAAATTACAGAGGGACGTAAGCGTTGCGGGGCTGAAGGAGGGCTGAATGAAGGGTGCAAATCCAAGTGTGAGGCAGAGCTTTGAGGAAGGTTAAAGTTGAAAGACAGCCTGGCCCAGGGGAAAGAGCACAGGGCTGGGAGTCAGGAGACCTGGGTTCCGGTCCCGGCTCTGCCACTAACCCGCTCGACCTCTCTGGGCCTCAGTCAACTCGTCTGTCAAATGGGAACGAGCTACCTCCTCTCCCTCCGAGGCACTGAGGCCCACGGACCCAGAGACTTAGCCCAGAGGAAGAGCTTAATAAAGACCCAAATGATCCCAGAGGAGGCTTCACGGATGATATCCCTCCCAAGTGCTAAGCCGAAGAAGCCATCGGCGTGAGCCGGTGAGGCTGGTCGCGAATATTAGTTTCTGGACCTCCTCCAGGCCTCCCGTAAGGCTCAGCGGTCCTATAAAAAGCACCGATTTGACTAGAGCAAAGCCCGAGCTCTCACGGAAACTAAATAAAGCATTCTCCCTTTTGCATACGTTGTGAAAGTGAAAATCCTTAAATAAATGAGAGCCGCAGTGCCATTTCACCAGATCATTCCGTCGCGTGGAGAATGGAGAGATGAAAGGGATAATGGGCTCGACTTCCCAGGCGGGGACTCCGGATCGCCCCGGAACGTCCTCGAGAGAGAGCTCCGTGCCGAACCCCGCTTCTCATTCCGGCCACGCGCTCCCCAAATTGCAAATGGAGATTTGTTCCGTCTCATTGGCCACCGCCCCCGGGTAGCCGTTTGTGATGGGTTCACGACTCCCAGGAGGCCATGTTCCAATCAAAGTGAAAAGAGAGAGCGGAGGAGGGGGCGTTGGGGGCTGGGGAGGGGGGAGATGGGAGGCGGGGTGAGTGACAGTGATGGCTCACTGCTGATCTCGGGGACGGATGGAAAACGACCATCCAAGTCCGCCCCATCCCCGGTGCCAGGCCGGGCGGGGCTGGCATGACATTTTGCATGGCAGATGTCAAGTGCAGATTAGAAACCGGTCTGTCTTGCTATTATTAGCCTTCATTATTCAGCGATTATTAGAAGGCTCCGATCAGAGGAGGGGAGATGGTTCGAGGGCTCAGGCCGGCTCTCCCCGTGCTCTCCTCTCCTCCCTGTGGGGAAAGCTCCGGCCCCGGAGTCCAGTGAAGGGGACTCTGTGCTGGATAGAGCGTGGGCTTTGGAGTCAGCAGGACCTGGGTTCTAATCCCGGGCTCTGCCAGCTGTCTGCTGAGTGACCTTGGGCAAGTCGCTGAGCTCCTCTAAGGCCTCAGTTACCTCATATGTAAAATAGGGATTAAGACCGTGAGCCCCGTGTGGCACTGGACTGGGTCCAACCCGATTATGTGTATAAGAATAATAACTGTGGTATTCGTTACGCGCTTACTGTGGGGGAGATACTGTACTAAGTGCTGGGGTGGATACAAGCAAATGGGGTTGGACACAGTCCCTGTCCCACGTGGGGCTCACAGTCTCAATCCCCATTTCACGGATGAGGTAACAGACCCAGAGCAGGAAGTGATTCGCCCAAGATCACACAGCGGACAAGTGGCGGAGCCGGGATTAGAACCTGTGAGTTTCTGACTCCCAAACCTGTGCTCTCTCCACTACACCATGCTGATTCTCCAGTGCTTAGAACAGTGTTTGGCGTATTGTTGAGCACTTGATAAATAACACAATTTAAAAAAAAAAAAAAAAAAGACTAGGAGGCAGAACAGGAAATCGTATGTTTCTGTGAACTGGAGACAAGATGCCTGTACTCCCTCTCAAACAGTCAAACAATAATAATAAAAAAAGGTATTTATTGAGTGCAGGGCTCCGTACTGAGCAACTGGAAGGGCATGAGCAGCATGGTCTAGTGGAAAGACCATGAGCCTAGGAGTCAGAGGAACTGGGTTCCAATTCTGGCTCTGCCACAAGACTAATGGGTGACCTTGGGCATGTAACTTAACTTCTCTGCGCCTCGGTTCCCTGGTCCGCAAAATCATTCCAATTAATTATAATATTTAAGTGCTTACTATGTGCCAGACACTGTTCTAAGCATCGGGGTAGGTGCCAGGTTATCAGTATAAGCGGGGAATAGGATTTAATCCTCATTTGACAGATGAGGAAACTGAGGCCCGGAGCAGTTGAATGACTTCTCCAAGGTCACAGGGCAGAAAAGCGGTGGAGCCCCCAGGTCCTCTGACTCCCAGACCTGTGCTCCTTCTGCCAGGCCACACCATTTCTCACCTATCAACCTATTATCAACCGATCAGTCACTCACTGTGAAATTGCCCTGGGAACCGATCATCGACTCCCCCAAATCCCAAGCACAACCTCTTTCCCTTCCAGAGTGAAAGC
Organism: Ornithorhynchus anatinus; assembly: GCF_004115215.2. NCBI lineage: Eukaryota > Metazoa > Chordata > Mammalia > Monotremata > Ornithorhynchidae > Ornithorhynchus > Ornithorhynchus anatinus. The sequence continues at coordinate 9,603,308 of NC_041732.1, read as the reverse complement.
TCCTTGATGGCAGGGATCATATCAACTGATCCTACTGTGCTCTCCAAGTGCTTAGGACAGTGTGATGCACCCGGTAGGTGCTCGCTAAATACACCATCAATTGAGGGATTAACCACTGCAGAGATCTGAGTGATGGTGGCACCCTGCCTTCTCAATCAGTCAGTCGATCAGTGAATGCTATTTGTTGATCACCTTCTATGTGCAGAGCACTGTACTAAGCGCTTGGGAGAGTACAATACAATGGAATTAGCAGGCATTCCATGCCCACCGAGGCTCAGCCCTGGCTTCTTCCGCCTCCCGCTTCCTTGGGCCGGAAATCCAGCGCTTGGAGAATTTCTCCTCCATCAGCCGTCGGAAGGAGGACGAGGAGGAGGAGACAGAGGAAAATTATAGCATCAGGGTGGAAATGGTGCTCTGGGGAGCCTGATTTACCAGGGAGAGTGAAGAGTTTCTCTTTTTTATTTTTAGAACCATCCTGACGAGAGAGGTGGTGGTGCTTGCTGACCTGTCGTGTCAGAGCTCACAACTGAGTTATCCCAGAATCTCATGAATAAGTCTTCCCCACCTGATTTTGATATTTATCGCCTTCCTGCTGTTAAATTAATTATGTTTTATTTGCACTGTCAGTGTACTGCGGGTTTGGTTACTAGATTCCCCCCCTTCAGAGATGTCAGGAAGAATTGGTTCTTAAAACGGACCAATTACCAGAATTCCCCATCCCACATGGGGCTCGCCGTCTAAGTAGGAGGGGGAATAGATATTGAACTCCCATTTCGCAGTGGAGGAAATTGGGGCACGGAGAAGTGAAGTGACTTCCCCAAGGCCACCCAGCAGGCAATTGAGGAGCTGGGATTAGAACCCAGGTCCTCCGGCTCCCAGGCCCGTACTCTCTCCACTAGGCCCGGTTATTCCCAGTAGAGCTGGTAAACGTGATCCTTGCCCTCAAGGATCTTGCCAACTAGTGGAGCTCTGAGAAACAATCAGTAAGTCAATCACCGGTATTTGTTGAGCGCTTCTGTATACAGAACGTGGCATTAAGCGCTTGGAAGAGGACACTACGATCGAGATGGTAGACATGTTCCCTGCCCGTAAGGGATTTACGATCTAGTGGAGCAAGCACTCACCATCAACTCATCAATCAGTGGTATTTACTGAGCGCTTCCTGTATGCAGAGCACTGTTCTAAGCACATGAGAGAGGGCAGTGCAATAGAGCTGGAAGACATGACCCCTGCCCTCGGGGAGCTTTCAGCCCTGAGACTTTGGGACTCTCCCTCTAGACTTTAAGCTCTTTCTTGGCAGGAGATGTGTCTGCTTTGCTATCGTGCTGTACCCTCCTAAGCACACAGAAGGCTCTCGATAAAAACGATTGACTGACCGATCGATTTGTCATTCCTGAGGGGACACTCAGGACAAGTTCCCCCGTTTGACTCTTAGCGGATAGAGCACGGGCCTGGGAGTCAGAAGACCATGAGTTCTAATCCCGCTCCTCTACTTGTCTGCTCTGTGACCTTAGGTGAGTCACTTCACTTCTTTGTGTCTCAGTTACCTCATCTGTAAAATGGGGATTAAGACTGTGAGCCCTATGCGGAACAGGGACTGTATCCAACCCAATTTCCTTGTAACCACCCTATCACTTAGTACAGTGCCTGGTACATAGTAAGCATTTAATTACCATTATTATTATTATTATTATTCCACACAGGCTCCAGTTCATCTGGGGGTATAATTCTCTCTTCTTCTCTCCTCTACTGGGTGTGAGATCCTTGAAGGCAGGGATCGTGTCTTCGAATGTTCTTGCATCCTCTTTTCTCAAGCACTCACTCCAGTGCTCCACAGAGTAAGTGCTCCATAAAGACCACTGATTGATTAACTGATTCTCCTCCAGCCCTAAATCAAAACTTGCAGCATCCACGGCTAATTTCAGGAGTTCAGATTTCAGTTAGAGTGGAAACATCTTGTGGGCTGGGATCGGGGGTGGTGGTGGTTGGGGGGGTGGTTCTGCTTCTGATGTCCTCACTGGAGAGATTAGTAGAGCGCTTTGTGCTCGGTGGGCACTCAGTACATAGCCCCAAGTGACCGACTGATGGACTGATGGGTGGAATGGAAAGCCAGGGAGGAGAGGATGAATGAGATGAAGAAGGGAAAGCCAAAAGCAGGTAAGGCTACCACCTGCGGCACCCTTCACTGGGGTCTTGATGAAAGTAGATAATAATTTGGAAACAAATTTAGAGAAGCCAAGAACAACCCAGAGGCGTGGAGATCCGGGGTCCATGAACAGGTCAGGGAGGAAAGCACTGTCGAGATGCTGAAGAAAATCTATTCGCATTAAAACGGCGATGGGAGGGTGGAGAAGCGGGTCACGTGATTCCATAGCCCCTTGAATAACCTTGCTAAGTAGCAGTGATGACTCTCATCAGCGCTAATGGTAATATGAAAATAACTACAATTAAAACTGCCGGGTTGGCATCTGACACAGATTATTTGAGGTGTCTTTTGAAAAAAAAAAATCCCAATATCCTATTTTTGGCCTTTACTTCTTCGGTGATAAAAGCTGGAGCCCCCTCACACTCTCCCCTGCCTCTGGCCCTTTTCTGGTGAGATCTGGTCAAGGGGCAATTGCCAACTCAGCTTCCTGGCTGGCAGCTTTGATTATCGTGCCCACGATTTGCCATTTGCCATTTGCCACCTTCAAAATAGAGTTCAACTGGCTAATTGCCAGTGCAGTTAGTAAATTGTGGGCGCAATTAGTATCTCCCGAAGAGAGAGAGAGAGAGAGAGAGAGAGAGAGAGAGGACCAAGGCTAAAAATTTGACTGCAGAGGAGTCGGAGCCACTCTGCAAATTGAGATGTCGGGCAACTCTTGAAGGGGCTGGTGGTTTGAAGCGGGGAGAGGAGGAAGGGGCTACGGACAAAAGTCCAAGTTTCGGGTTGGACCCCCTGGAGATTCTATTTTGGATGTAAGAGCAAACAGGTGACACTGAGGTTCTGTGATGTCTAGAAGCCCAAGCTTTGGATTGCTAGAATCGAAGGACAGGGAGGGGACCCGAGAGGTCATGGGATCCATTCCTCTGCCTCAGGTGTCTTCTCACAGGATCTCAGGTCTGTCATCCTTTTCGGGTGTGGTAGCACGGTGGGGACCGGCCCAGATCCTCCTGGGAGAGTGGCCAGAGAGATGGACTTTGTGGATACCGGACCCTGAGATTCACACACTTTCACATGCACTGCACATTTTACCCCACGTGTTACTCCGGGCATGTGCTGCTATCTGATGATGTCACAAGCCACATTTTGCAGAGGTCTGCCAGGGACACCCTGAACGTAGAGACATAGGTGCTCTGCACATAGTAAGTGCTCAATAAATACCACCGACTGATTGATTGACTGATTCTCCATGAGGATCCCTGATACCTCCATCGCTCCAGAACTGTGTCATTCCCTGCCCAAGTCCCCAAGGACATGGGCCCCACTTCCGAGTCATGGCACTCGGTGGCAGGAGCCAAAGCGGAGGAAGGCAGGGTGCTGGAAATTAAAAATCCCAGAACTAAAGATGCCCAATGTCATATCCGTTGTGGCCAGGAATTGGATCGGCTGAAAACTGGACTGTCTAGCAGAAAACCGGTGGCTGTTGTGTGGAAGGGGATACCGGGGCCAGAAACAAACTCATCCATGAGGTCCAGGTCAGCCCCTCCAGACCAATCTCTCTCCAAGTTCCACAAGCCCAACTTGATCAGGAGACCAACCTCCTCCAATCCCACCTCTCACCCTCCTGAGAGAAAGAACGAGAGAGAGAGAGGGAATCTCTCTCTGGAGGTTGCTTTGGGTCTAATTCATTCGTTCAGTCATATTTATTGAGCACTTATTATGTACAAAACAATGTACTAAGCTCTTGGGGTGCTACACTATAACAATAAATGGACACATTCCATGCCCACAACAAACTACGGGCTTGGTTACATGCCTGTGATCTCCTATTCTGTTTCCCTTGGAGGCCGTTGGGAAGCCCGGGATTTGGGAAGCCACTCAGGGGCCCTTGTTTCATTTCCAGAAGCTCTCTGCCTATGAGAAGGTGGTGGAAACCTTGGATCATTAGTGGCTATGAAGTGGAGGCTGGATGTTCAAGGTCCCCATCCCTGAGGACAGCAGGGACCCTCCAAGAACCACTCGCACCCGGGAGAGAAGGAGAGAAAGGAGACATCTCTGGTCAACAACACCTAAAGTTCTTCTTAGCTCAGGGGGCTGGAGGGGGTGCCCATCACTGACTAGCATTTAGAACAGTGCTTGGCAAATATTAAGCGCCGAACCGGTACCATAACTATTGGAGCCAGAATCCAGGGGCCAGAAACCGAGCCAATCCCCGATGCAGGAGCATCCGAAGAAGCTGATGGGAAAGAGCTCTGAATGGGAGATGATGATAATAATAATATTTCTTAAGGGCTTAACACTTTATGAAGCACTGAGATATAAGACGATCAGGTCACTCAAGTAGGAGGGAGAACGAGTATTCGAGCCCCATTTTACAGATGAGATTAGCTGTTCCAGCATTTGAAAGCACTGGACAACAAGGTGGATGTGACATCACAGGCTTTAAATCGGGCCTGTAGCATACTGTGATGACATGATGTGCAGCATTTGTATAAATGCTCAGTGCTCACCTGAACCAATCAATCAATTGCATTTTTGGAGTCTGTCCACAAAGAATTTACAATCTACAGGGGGAGACAGACCTGAAAATAAATTACAGATACATACATAAGTGCTGTGGGGCTGAGGGGAGAGGGAGTAGGGGAAATGAAGGCTTAGTTGGGGAAGGCCTATTGGAGGAGATTTGATTTTAAGAGGATTTCGAAGGTGGGGAGAGCGACAGACTGCTGGATATGAAGGGGAAAGGCATTCCAGGCTGGAGGCAGGGAATGGGCGAAGGGGTCGGTTAGACGGGATTGAGTTACGGTGAGTAAGTTGATGTTAGAGGAGCGAAGTGATCGTGCTGGTTTGTAATGAGGGAGTTCCTCAATTCCTCCCTCTTGCTCCCGATGCAGTTTCTTCCCCTGCCGGGACCCTGTGAACAAGGGTGCTGCTTCTGAGCCACGGAACTCGGCAGCAGAGGAAGGCTGAGGGCTGAAAATAAAAACATTAATATAAAAACACGCTTCTCGACATTATTCATAAATTATAGATCATAGGCAAATGAGAGGGAAGCGGCACGGTCTAGGGGATAGAGCAAGGGCCTGGGAGTCAGAAGGACCTTGGTTCTAACCCCGGCTCCACCACTTTTCTGCCGTGTGAGCTTGGGCAAGTCACTTCACTTCTCTGTGTCTCAATTCCCTCATCTGTAAAATGGGGATTAAGACTGTGAGCCCCATGTGGGACGTGGACTGTGTGCAACCTGATTAGCTTGTATATACCCCAGCACTTAGTAAGTGCCCGGCACATAGTAAGCGCTTAATAAATACCATAGAAAAAAAGGCTAAGGCAGGGATTTTTCTCTATCTGGGTCTTTCAAATTCTCCCTCTGTGCACCGTGAGACCGTAGAATGTGAAGTTTCCATTGGCTCGCCTGGACAATCTGTCCACCTTCTTCTGATTGCATTAAGCTCCACCTCCTCTTTCCTGCTTTCGTCCCCCTCCTCTTTCCTCCCGCACTTCCTCCCTCAAACTTCCCCCTCAACTCTGGCCCCGTACCAGGAGCTGGGGGAGAGGGGAACGGATGTTTTCGCTCTGTCACCCAGTTCTCTCTTCCCCCTTCCCCAGCTCTCTCCTCCCCACCGCCCTCGCCCTCCCTGGCCGGAATAAACCAAGTTAGAAAGATTAGGCAGGCAGGCAGGCAGATGCACAGATCATAAATACGCAGGTTGCTGAACAAGGAAGGCCACTTCAAAAGGTCCCTTGGCTGACTTCCTGTGAGGGTTTTCGTTCCTGACATTAAGCCGAAGCCCTTGACTACGCCTAGGTGGGGCCTCTACCCCTGCATCTTGAAATGCTGCTACTAGCTGCTGTTTGCTTTAACCCCTCAGGCCCTTCCTCCCTGAGGGTTGGGGAGAGAGACAGAGACTCAGAAAGAGAGAGAGACAGGAGAGAGAGAGAGAGAGAGGCAGAGAGAAACAGAGAGAGAGAGCACGCACAGATATTCGGAGATAAATTTTTGGCTCCTGTTCCACTGGGTTTAGCGAGACACGTGAACAAAAGGGCTGCTTGCTGAGATGTGTCTGCATTTCATAAGACACACAGGCTATGTAAGTATTATCTCAGAGCTGACAGTTGCGGGCTAAACAGAAAGAATCAGCCCTGCCAGAATAGCAGAACAGAGATATCTGATGTAAACCACAAAACCAAAACCACAGAGCGAGGCTGCTGCTACAGTTAGATATGTCTAAACTCCCAAGAGTTCATTAGAAGTTTTTTGCCGTAGCATATTAAAAGGCAGCAGTTCTCAAGTGAATGAATTTCACAGACCGAATATATGGAGATGTATGGTTTAAGGGCTGAAACCAAATTCAAAAAACTATATTCCAATTCATTCATCCCTTTCCCTCTTCCTCCTTTCTCTGACTCTGCTATCTCTCTCTCTCTCTCTCTCTGCCTCGATCTGACCCTGTCTCTATCTCTTGTGGCTGTCTCCCTCTGGCACCGACTCTGACCCTCCTCCTCCCTCAGCGTGCTGTTCTAGTTGCTGTTCCAGACTACCCAAGGAGAAAACACATGGGCTGGTTTGGAGATCAGTCGATGGATCGTATTTAATCAATCATATTTATTGAGCGCTCACCTTGTGCAGATCAGTATATTCAGAACTTGGGAGCGTACGCCACAGCGATACGATAGACACATTCCCTGCCCACGGTGAGCTCACAGCCTAGATGGGGAGGAGATGTAGGACAATAAAAAAAGCACTCTCTTTTGTCAGGAAAACTCAAAGCTTTCTTACCCATATCCACCATCCAGATGTCTGAACCACTGACTCAGTGAGGTAGATTCACTTTCCCTGAGAAGCAGCGTGGCTAGTGGATAGAAACACGGGTCTGGGGGGGTCAGAAGGACTGGGTCCTAAAGTCGCCGCATCTGCTGTGTGACTTTGAACAAGTCACTTCACTTCTCTGTCCCTCTGTTACCTCATCTGTAAAAAGAGTTTAAAGCCCCGTGTGGGACCGGGATTGTATCCACCCTGATTAGGTTGTATGTACCCCAGAACTTAGAGCTGTATTTGGCACATAGTGAGCGCTCAACAAGCATCGTCGTTATTATTATTCTGTAGTCCTTGGGGGCTTAGCCAGCTCTTCTGTTGGTTGTACTGGCATTCGGGGGTGCTCAGGGGGGTCTCTGAGCACTCTTGGGGTGGTCGTCTTCAGCTTCCACCCTCTTTCTTCCCACCTCCAACCTACTGGAAGAGCAAACTTAACTTCAGGTCATCCTGAGCATCACACTTCAGGTGCTTCTCAGCTGAGTCCCTGCCTGGGGGAGTATCCATCTGATGAAGGATTGGGAATCAATCAGTCGGTCAGTCCTATCTACTGAGCACTTACTGAGTGAGGAGCACCGTACTAAGCCTATGGGAGAGCGCAATATAACGACAGTGCAACAGACACAATCTCTGCCCGCAGTGAGCTGACGGTCTCCAGGGGAAGACAGACATTAATATAAGTAAAGTACGGTTATGTTTATAAGGGCCGTGGAGCTGGGAGGAGGGGTGAATAAAGGGAGCGAGTCAGGGCGATGCAGAAGGGAGCGGGAGATAGGAAAGGAGTGCTTAGGGAAGGCCTCTTGGAGGAGCTGTGCCTTCAGGAAGGTTTTGAAGGGGGAGACAGTAATTGTCTGACAGAGAGGAAGAGGGAGGGCCTTCCAGGCCAGAAGCGGGCCGTGGGCGAGAGGTCGGTGGTGACACGGACGAGCTAGAGATACAGTGAGAAGGTTAGCATTAGAGGAGTGAAATGTGTGGACTGATTGGGGTTGGCCCCCAAGGCAGCATTTCATGATTATTTCCCACCCACATTGCAAGGGAGGCAGGGTGGCCTAGTGGACAAAGCATGGGGTTAAGATTCTTGAAGACCGGGGTTCTGATACCAGATCTGTCACTGGTCTGCTGGGTGACCTTAGGCAAGTTCCTGAACCGCTCGGGGCCTTGTTTCTTTATCTGTAAAATGGGGATGAGATACTTGCTCTCCCTCCCTCTTAGATTGTGAGGCCCATGAGGGACAGGAACTGCAACTCATCTGATTAGCCTGTATCTACATCTAATTTCCTGTGTTCACCCCAGCTCTTAGGACAGTGCTAGGCACATTATGACTATTTAATAATTCCCCTATCCAAGCATGTTGGAGAGGCCACAGAGTGGTTTATAATTCATCTGGTTCATCTGTTGTTTTTTTTTGGTTTTTTTTTTACTCTAGTGTTGAATCAGGACCAGAGAGGCACTTCACACACACACACACACACACACTCCCACACACACACACACACAACATGCACACATATATACTCATCCACCCCCACACACATTACCCAACAAACGTCCTATAAACAGTGATTCAAACTCTTCAAGCTTAAATGTCTTTAGCTCGGTAGCCCCTTGTCACGAAGGGATGGCGTCATAGCAGTCATCTTGAGTTCACCCCAGGGCTTAGCACAGTGCTTTGCAAAACATAAGCCTCAATAAACACGAGAACAATCACGATCGTAGCAACGCCCCTGAAAAGAAGCTAATTAGAGTGGAGAAAGCCGGCTGGCCTGGGAGTCAGAAGACCTGGAGTGGCATTTCTAAATCTCTGATCTGCGGTGTGACTGCTCTCCCAAGCGCTTAGTACGGTGCTCTGCACACAGTAAGCGCTCAATAAATATGACTGATAAACCCACGGCGAGGTCCCTCGTCCATCTGAGCGTCTATTTCTCTCCTGGGAAAAGTTCAGTTGAGAAGGAGACTGTCAGGATATCAGGAAGGTTGGGGAGAATCTGACCTTGACCTTGCTGTGAGAAGCACTGTGGCCTAGTGGAAAGAGCCCTGGTCTGGGAGTCGGAGGACCTGGGTTCTAATCCCGGGCCACCACTTACCTGCTGCGTGGCCTTGGGCAAGTCTCTTAACTTCTCTGTCCCTCTCTTCCCTCATTCAGTCCATGTTATCCCTCCTACTTAGACTGCGATAACCCATGTGGGACCTGACTATCTTGTATCTCCTTCAGTGCTGGGCACAAAGTAAGCGCCCGAGCAAATACCACAATCATTATTATTTTGAAAGTCTTGGACTCTTCCAAAGCCGAGGGTCAAACTCCAGGTTTTTTCCCCCTACAGTCAGGCTGATTCCCTCTCCGGTCACGTTCCCTTCACATCTTGGAGTGACTCTGTCCACGAAGATTCCCGCTTAATGAAAGACCCAATTCCCAAACCCGTGTGACCGCCAACTTCTCAAAGAATGGCCCACTCTCAGTGTGTCCCGTTCCCCCTCCTGTGGGCCCAGAGGGCCCTTCCCCACCCTCATCACTCTGGACCGTGGGGTCCCAGCTGTCTAAAGAACCTCTTGCCCCCACGGCTACCCTGATAGGTGCGGGTTTAGCCGAGGAAGCCATCCGTTCCAGGTGCCGTTGTCCGCCTGGATGATTGAGCTTGACAGCTCTGCGTGGGGCTGTTAGCCTCTTGTTGTCCTCAGTTCTTTAAAAGGCCACTGCATCTCAAGGAACCTTTCCACCGAGACACGCTAAAATAATACATTTCGACCTGCCAGACCCAATCACTTCCCTCTGCCAGGGAACTGTAAATAGCACTTTTTAACGCATCTCGCCTCAGACGGGATTCCAAACAACGTGGCTGCAATCATACACCGAAAGAAGAAAAACATTTCCCCCCACTCATAATTGCATTCTGCCACAATGAGAGCTTTGGAGGAGTTGGTTTTTAACTAGAGCTGAGTTGAACAGGGGAGTTCGTAGAAATGGGACTAAATACGGCCCAATTTATTTTGATTTATTTTAGGACAGCTGATTTCTGTCCTGATTCGGTCATGGGGGGTACCAGCAGGAGAAAATGTGTGTTCTCTCACTTTATCCTTTCTTGCTCCCCCTCCGCTCTGCTAGAAGGGATTGCATCACATCCCAGGGTGGGTTATATTTTCCATAAATCCGTCAATTGATGGCATCGATTGACCCCTTCCTGTGTGCGGGGCCTTGAATTAAGCCCTGGGGAGAGTATATTTCAGTAAAGTTAATAATAACTGTGATATTTGTTAAGCGCTTCCTATGTGCCCAGCACTGTACTAAGCTCTGGGATGGATACAATATGATCGGTTTGGACACAGCCCCTGTCCCATGTGGGGCTCACAGGGTAAGTAGGAGGGAGGAAGGGTATTTAACCCCCTTTTCACAGACGAGGAAACTGAGGCTCCAGGCAGCAGAGGGACTTGCTGAGGTCACCAGCAGTTCCTCTCATGCCCAGGTCTGTACTCTTTCCATTAGGCCACGCTGCTTCCCTCTGACCACAAGAAGCTTATGGTCTAGTGGGAGTGTTGAGGCAGCATGGCTTCCTGGAAGAAATTCAGAGACCCATCTTCAAATCCCGGCTCTGCCAAGGCCTCCTTTGTGGATTCGAGGACGTCACTGCGTCTCTCTGGACCTCAGCCTCCTCTCCCTACCTCACAGGGATATCGTTAGGGTAAAAATGAGACGAGTTGCCATGAAAGTGCTTTTAAAACATAGAGAAAGGGTACTCAAGGTGTTATCTTATCCAGGAGCACAAATGAACAGACAGCCTAGTTGAGGGCTTTCACTTTTGATTCCGTCAGTCCTCGCCACCCAGTCAGAAAGTTCTCACCTGGTTTCCTGGGGAAAGCGAAGAAGAGACAGCAACCTCTGAGGCTGCGAAGCCGAGGCGGGTGGCTTGGTGTAGCGGTTCGCAGCACATCCTTTGATGACAGAGACTCCAGGCTCCCAGCTCACAGGGGTGGAGCCCATCCAGACAGAGATTTTGCTTCACGGGTGAAAGAATGGACTTGGATGGAAGCCGGAGGCAAGATGCCATAATGGGTGAGACCTGGTGGCCCTGGGGGTAGGCCCAATGCCTGATTCTGTGACCCCAGATCCTCCAGCCTCTGTGGCCACCTCTCGCCAGTGAGGGCGGGCACCGGCGGCCCGTCCGGGCTGGGGAGACGCACCTGACGTGGCACATGTTGTGCTGGGCACATTAGAAATAATAATAACTGTGATAATTATTAAGCACTTGCTACGTGCCAGGTACTGTACTAAGCTCTGGGGTTGATACAGGCAAATTGAGTTGGGCCCAGTCCCTGTCCTAAATGGGGCTCACAGTCTTAATCCTCTTTTTACAGATGAGGCAACTGAAGCACAGAGAAGTGAAGTGACTTGCCCAAGGTCACACAACAGACATGTGGTTGAACCAGCATTAGAACCCACATCCTCTGTCTCTCCAGCTTGTGCTCTTTCCACTAGGCCACATGGCTTCCCTAGTTGGCCTTGCATAAGATGCAATCTGAATTTCACATGTGTGTGTGTGTTCCTTCCCCCATCTTCCTCTCTTTCCTTCTCTCTCTCTCCCTCCTCCTCACCTTTCATCTCTCCTTTCCTCCCTCATCCTCTTTCTCTCTCACTCAGAACTGCCTACCTCTCACTCTTCCTCCCCTCATCTCTCTTTCATCTTTTCCTCTCGTCCTCCCTCTCCTTCTTTCTCTTCCCCTATTTCCTTCTCCCCTCACCCTCTTGCTCTTCCCCCCTCTCCGTCCCCTACCCCCACCTCCACCCCTTCTGTCTGAGACGTAGCGTGGCCTAGTGGAAAGAGCCCGGGCCTGGGAGTCAGAGGACATGCGTTCTAATTCCGGTTCTGCCGCATGTCTGCCGGGTGACCTTGGACAAGTCACCGAAGTGCTAGGGGAGATAGAAGATTATCAGATCAGACATAGCCCCTGTCTCACACAATCTGAGAAAGGAGAGGAGTAATCTTACCCAATTTCTCTTTGAGGAAACCAAAGCCCAGACTTGGTAAGTGAGCTGCCCAAGGTCGCGCAGCAGGCCGGCTGAAGAGCTACAGTTAGGACCCGGGTCTCTGGACTCCCAGTCCTGTCCTCTACCCATTAGGGCCACGCTGCCTCCCTAGATCAATCCATCCGTCAATCAAATCGTATTTATTAAGCACTTTCTATGTTCAAGGCACTGTTCTAAGCACTTGGGAGAGTACAACACAACAATATAACAGACACGTTTCCTGCCCACATTCCCTTAGTTAGATCTTTCTTCTAACTAACCCCAAACCCTCCTGCTTTACTTTGTAACCACTTCCTCTTGCTCTTTTTTGTGCGTGTGTGTGTGTGTGTGTGTGTGCGCGGAGGGGGAGGAGAAGGGGCTGGTGGGAAAGACAGGGGAGGACCGGTTCGCCTGTAGCCCAGAACGGGAACCACTCAAATCCGAGGAGACAACTCTCCGAGGGTCGAAACCGTCCTCTAGCCCTGAGCCAGGTCAAGTGACCCCAGCCTACCGATGGGACACCCCCCCCTCAACTTGCTGGCCCACCAGCAGAACACCGCCGGGTGCACGGGGTTCCCCCCTCGCCCCCCAAGCCTCTCACAGTGACTAAACCGACTTCCAGGAGAGGCCGGGAGCGTCGGGTGGTGAGCGGAGGCGGGCGGGAGAACGTTCTGCCGGAGACAAGTCGGTCAGATGCTGCTCGCCGCCGAGGAGGTCACGTGGCCACAATCAATCTGAGAGAACTCAGTGGGAGCCTGGCTTCCTGCTCACACACGGCCCCGGCGCCTCGTCCCGCGTGACCGGAGAGGCCAACCTAGGCCGGAGGGAACGCACGCCACACGTACGCTGGGCCGCGGGGCAGAGGCCTCTGGGAGATGCGGCCTGGGTGGGGCAGTGGGCCCGCCCAGCAAGATAGGCAAATGCAGTGGAAAAAGTGACAGGGAGGCGTTCGTCGCCTTTCTTCAAGCTTTTTCAGGGTGTGGGTTATTTGGGCAGCCTGTGATTCCCAGCTTCTTCACTTAGGGGTAGCTGTCACCCGCAAACTCCAAATGGAGGTGGGGGGTGGCCCCTGGACTCCGGGGGGGAGCGTGGGGAGGAGCGGCGGCTTGGGGAGAAAACTTGTCCACTGCACGTCCTGGGGCAAGTCACTTGCGGGCCTCATTTGCAAAATGGGGACGAAATACTTGTTCTCAGCTCCGCCACTTGTCTTCTGTGCTTTCTGGGGCAGGTCACGTCACTTCTCTGGGTCTCAGTTACCTCATCTGTTAAATGGAGTTAAAGACTGTGAGCCCCATGTGGGACGTGGATTGTGTCCAACCTGATTAGGTTGTACTTACTAGAGTGCTTAGTACAGTGCCTGGCACATAGTAAGCACTTAACACACGTCATAAAAGAAAAAAGAACGACTTGAATAGGAGAAGGGGGGGGGGCGTTTCCTGGTTTATGGAACTCATCTTTAGACGTTATGCTTATTGGAGGCAGGGAACATGTCTTCCAACTGTGCTGTACTGTACATTCCCAAGCGCTTAGCGCAGTATTCTGCCCACCGTAAATCCTCCATAAACACTGATGGATTGATTAATTGATTTTCTCCGTCTTCCGGGCCTCTTCTCTCCCACACCGCCACCAAGAGACAGCCTTACTACCCTCAGAGCCGCCACAGAGCTGAGAACTATCAGCCCAGATCCCACACTCCCTGCCCAATCCTGACTTTTAAACCTCTGGGTTTAGTTCCAAGAAATGGAAGCTGGCTTTACTTAGAAATCGAGCTTTTTATCTATGGAGATTGTTTTCTTTTTCGGTTAGTCACCCCGGCCCCAGAGACCCCGTGCTTAAAAGGTTTTCTGCGGGTCCTCTTCTCTGAGCGACGCTAACACCCATAACAACATCATTTCGCATTAGGTGTCTGTGGCTGGGAGCGGAGCGTGTTGGTGGTTTTGAGTCTCGCAAATAAATGTCAGAAGAACCTCCGGCCGCCTCCCCGCCCCTGCAGGATTTTCTCACCTGCTCTCTGGCTCGAGATAGAGATCTGAAGCTCCTCCCATCCTCCGTCCTTCCTCCCCCTCGCCCCTCTGACATGGTTCTGGTAACTTTCGAGGCTGTTTCCCGCGGGTCCGGGGCCTGCACTGGGAGGCCGCTAGCACCAGCGGTTACTTAGAGATGGTTACTCAGCGATGGTTACCTAGCGATGGTCACCTAGCGATGGTTACCTAGCACCCATCTCGCATCCTCTCTTTTAGACTGTGAGTCCCCTGAGGGCCGGGGTAGGTGTCTACTTGCATAGGTGGCTCATGCATCTTTTCTTGTGTTTATCCCCAGAGCTCAGTACAGTGGTTGGCACACAGTAGGTGCTCGATAAATACCATCGAATGAAAGAACGAAAGCTTGGCAGTAGAGGAGTGGTGTCCCACAGACACCTCTTCTTTCTCCAAGGCTCTCAATGCTTTAGGACTTCCGGTGATTTCTAGAGACGTTTGCCCAGGGGCGAATTTGGGAATTGCTTCTCCCAGTGAGGCTCCTGCAGACGGACTCCCAAGCTGCCTTAACCCTCAGAGCAGAGAAGCGGTGTGGTCTAGCGGTTAGAGCCCGGGCCCGGGAGGCAGAAGACCTGGGTTCTAATCCCGGCTCCACCCCTCGTCTGCTGTGACCTAGGACGAGTCACTTTACTTTTCTGGGCCTCATCTGCAAATCGGGGATGAACATTATGGGCATCATGTGGGATATGGACCGTGTCCAACCTAATTATCTTGTATCTACCCCAGCACTTAGTACAGTGTCTGGCGCACGATAAGCATTTAACAGATACCATTAATGACAACAAAGCAACAACCCGGTTGGGCTGAGTACCCGAGCCAACGTTCCCTGCCTCAAGTCCTCTGGGACTGGGGCTGGGACCGATCTGATCTTATTGTTTCTACCCCAGTGCTTAGTATAGTGTCTGGCACAGAGTGAGGGCTTAGTAAATACCACAATTATTGCTATTATCATCATTATTATTGCTGATGAGGGTTGGCTATGCCACCTTCTCCACCTGCTTCTACCCCTCTGGCCTTTCCCCGCCCCCTCCCGGCAACCGGAATCCAAGTGGCATAATGGATAGAGCAGGGGCCTGGGAATCAGAAGGTCTCGCGTTCTAATTCCGGTTTTGCTGCTTCTGCTCTGTGTGACCTTGGACAAGTCATTTCATTTTTCTGGGCCTCGTGTGGGAAATGAGGATTGAGATCGTGAACCCCACGTTGGGACAGGGACGGCATCCAGCTCGATTCGCTTGTATCCACCCCAGCGCTTAAAGCGGTCCCTGGCACGGAATAAGCGCTTAATAAATCCCATCATCATTATTATTATTATTACGTGCTGACTAAATCCACTTCCACTTGGGGAATGCTGCAGCTCCAAGCCAGCCCCGCTGGGAGGGCGGGAGAGGAACAAGGGCTCCCTCGGAGGAAAAGGAGGTGACAACACAGTATGTGGACTGAGGTTGAGATGGGACCAGAGATCCTCCCCTTTGGTGTCTCCCATCCCACATCTTTCCAATCCATCCTTGCCCCTCCAACTAATCCGTGGCTGAGTGGAAAGAGCCCGGGCTAGGGAGTCAGAGATCATGAGTTCAAATCCCGGCTCCGCCGCTTGTCAGCTGTGTGACTTTGGGCAAGTCACTTCACTTCTCTGTGCCTCTGTTTCCTCATCTGGAAAATGGGGATTAAGACTGTGAGCCCCACGGGGGACAACCTGATCGCCTTGTATCCCTTCCCAGCGCTTTGAACAGTGCTTCGCACATAGTAAGCGCTTAACAAATGCCAACGTTATTATTATTATTATTATTATTGATCCAGTTGCAGAAGGGGGCAGGCGACAGTCCAGTGTGCCCTCTGGTCTCCACAGGGCACCATGGGGCCTCCGTTACCCAGATCGTCTGGTGGTTGCGGGGTGGAGGAGGGGTGGAGGGGCGGTTCCCGTAGGGGGCTGCAGCTGGCCTGGTGCCCAAACCCCGGCGCTCCGGATTAGATCTGTGAGAAAAAAACCCACCAGCCCCCACGGCAGAACAATAGAAGGCCTGCAGGAAACGCTTGACTGAGATTTCCAAGCCATGGGGTAATGCACGGCCAAATGTATTTATAGCAGAAGGCTTTCATGTCACCAAACAGCCCGGGCCAAACTAAACACGCCGCGTCTGCAAGACAGCAGGAAATGAAACCGCGCAGGGCTAGGCCGGACTCACCGCGATGCAAGCGCAATTCACGAGGGTTCGCCCAAGGCGGTCTGCCTGAGACGGCTGTGAGACCAGTTTCCGCACTCGGGATTGTGGGAAGGAGGTCCCCGGGGGGGGTCGGCCCTCTCTCTCGGGTCGATGGTTTCAATGTGGTTTCCTTTGCTGCGGGATCCGTTTCTCAGATCGTCCTCCCCTCTTGTTTCACGCAGACTGGCAGATGGGTGAAAAAGCATCATCCTTCAAAAACATCTACTCTTGGAGATGGCCCACCGTTCCCGGTCTTTCCTGGAGATTCCCACCCCCGCCCCAACTCGGCTTTCGGGAATTTCCCCGTGCTTCAGTGACCGTGAGGGCAGTGTCCTGAAGAAAGCAGAGTGGATATAGGAGGTTGACTTTTTACGATTTCTTCGCGTTCTTACTGGTCTACCGCCTGATTTAGACCCTGAGTCTTATCGGGCTGGGGTAATCTGTACGGCCAGTTGGTTTCGAGAGGCGTTTTTTTTTTTCAAAATCTGGGTCAAGCCAAGAGAATATGGTCCTCCTAGAAGCTCCCCTCGTTCAAAGCCTTATCGAAGCCACTTCTCCTCCAAGAGACCTTCTCCTTTTCTCTTCTACCGCTCCCTCTGCGTTGTCTTGACCTGCTCCCTTTATTCATCCGCCCTCCCGGCCCCACAGCACTTATGTACCTATCTGTAGTTTTATTTACAGATGGATGGAAAGAGCACGGAACGGAGAGGCGGGTGACCGGGCTTCTATTCTGAGGTCTGCCTCAGACCCGCAGTGTGACCTTGGGTAAGTTGCTTAACCTTTCTGGGTCTCAGTTTCCTCACCTGTAAAATGAGATTAAGATACCTGCTCTCCCCAAATTTTAGACCGTGAGCCCTGTGACCGGCAGGGTCTGCGTCTGACCTGATGACCTGCATTCACTCCAATGTTTGGCGCAGTACTTGGACCCCTAGGAAGCTCTTGAAAACTACTATTATTTCTTAGCTTTCTTCCCCTGATTGGAGCAAGACTCTAACTTATTCTGTTGCTTAAAAAAAAGGGCTTCTCTGCCTCAGTTTACTTGTAGGAAAGGTGGAGATTATATGTTTTTTCCCTGCGGGCAGAACGAGGCGAAGGAGAATTAATGCACAGAAGATGAAAGGCTTTTTGTAGCTTTCAAGCCATTCCATTAGCCTGCAACCTGTTATTTCCTTGGATTTCGGTGTCGTTAGATTCCGGGTAAAAGGAGATCTGCTTCTCAGGTGACATTCCGCTCGTCATCAACAGACATGTGTCACACACTAAAGGGAGAGCTCACGCAGGAGGTACTGTGTTATTCTTTATTAAGTTCTGAAACTAACAGAAGAAGGGCGTTCTGAAAACTTGTCGTCTATCAGGTTCCTCTGCTGAGAGAGGCGGCAAGAGAACCGAAGAACCATCTGAGGGTGAAGATGGTAATTATGTCGATAATAACTGTGGCATTCATTGAGCACTCACTATATGACACTGTCATAAGCACTAAAGTAGATATAACACAACTGGGGAAGCGGCATGACCTAGTGGAAAGAGCCCGGGCCTGGGAGCCCGAGGATATGATTCCAATCCCGGCTCCACCGCTAGCCTGCTGTGTTATCTTGGGTAAGTCATTTCACTCCTCTGAGCTTCGGTCTCCTCCACTGTACGGCATGTAGGTTGGCACTGGAGGAGAAGAGTGTGCAGATTGGGAGGTAAGGAAGGAGGGAGCAAGGTGACTGAGTGCTTCAAAGTTGGCAGTAAGGAGTTTTTGTTTAACGCTGAGGTGGATGGGCAACCGCTAGAGGTTCTGGAGGAGTGGGGAGACAGGAACTGAATGGTTTTCTTCGGTTTTGTTTATGGTTCTGTTCACCTAGAGAGCGATGGCCTGACAGATATGAAGGGGCAGGGCATTCCAAGCCAGAAGCAGGACGTGGGTGAGGGGTCCGCGGTGAGATAGACGAGATCGAGGTACGGTGAGTAGGTTGGCGTTAGAAGAGTGAAGTGTACGGGCTGGACTGTGGAAGGAGATCAGTTCGATAAGGTAAGGACGGGGCGAGCCGATCGACTGCCTTAAAGCCGACGGCAAGGAATCACTTAGCCTCTCTGGGCCGTTATTATTGTTGATTACCTTTAAGGTCTTTATCCTATGTAATTAATCACTTGTATATATCGAGCACTTACCGTAATGCAGGGTACTATACTATGAATTTGAGAGAATACAATAAAAGAGTTAAGTAGGCACGTTCCCTACCCACGGATTTACAGCCTAGAGGAAGAGTTTATCGTTCAACGGATGAGCTTAGAGACTAGGGGACGAATTTACAGTGTAGAGGATAAGCTGAGTCTAGCGGATTCATTCATTCCTTTCATTCATCCGGTTGCATTACTATATGCGGAACACTGTACTGAGCGCTTGGAAAGTGCGATTTGGCAACGGATAGAAACAATCCCTACACAACAATGGGCTCACAGTCTAGAAGGGGGGGAAACAGACAACAAAACAAGTAGACAGGCAACAATAGCATCAATATAAATTAATAGAATTATAGATAGATAGATTAAATAATAGATATAGGAGGAGTTTACAGTCTAGAGGAGGAGTTTACAGTCTGGAAAGATGAGCTTGTAGTCTAGAGGACAAGATTACAGTCTAGAGGATCAGTTTACAGTCTAGAGGAGGAGCTACAGTCTAGAGGATGAGTTTACGGTCTAGAAGAGGATCTTACAGCCTAGAGGAGGAACTTACAGTCTAGAAGAGGATTTTACAGCCTAGAGGAGGAGCCTACAGTTCAGACGATGAGCTTACAGTCTAGAGGAGGGGCTACGGCAGAGAGAAGGAGCTTGTGGTCTAGAGGAGGAGCTTACAGCCTAGACGACTAGTAACCTAACCCCAGGAAGCCTCAGAGTCCTGGCTTACTCCGAGTTTCCAGGTAAGCCGAACTCACAGCTGAGAAGAGGAGCCAGGCTCCCCGACCCAGCGGCCTCTCACCCCTGTACCGAGTCTGTGGTGACTGAGGGGGGGTTGATGTGGAACCCGAGAGCACAGTCGTCCGGCCGGAATTCAACTTGGGAGTGACATTCCCCTAACGGGCTCCCACTTCTGGCTCAGGTGCAACTCTCTCGTTCGCGATCCTCCTTTCACGGACCCTTTCCCTTATAGGCTCCCACTCCTTATAGACACGGCGATCGGCGAGGGGCTCTGGGATAGTCGAAACCCCCTTGGGATTATCTCCCAGAGCTGCGAATCAGTTTCCGCTACTCAGGCCTATAGTTGCCAACCATCCCGAGCTTGTGGGCAGGGAATATGTCTGTTATATTGTTCTACTGAACTCTCCCAGTGCTATACCAACAGTCAGTGCTCAATAAATGCGATTAAGTTATCCAGGGCTTTGGGAGTCAGGAGACCTGAGTTCGAATGTCGGTTCTGCAAACTTGTCTGCTGTCGTGTTCAAGTCGCTTAGTTTCTCTGCGCCTCAGTTCCTTCATCTGTAAAATGGGGATAACAGACCCAATCTTCCCCCCTCTTGGACTGTGAGCTCCATGTGAGTCAGAGACTGTGTCTGATGTGATTCTCTTGTATTCACTCATCCTTCAATCATACCTATTGAATGCTTACAGTGTGCAGAGCAGTGTACTAGGTGCTTGGGAAAGTACAACGATGAACGGACACATTTCCTCTCAGCAGCATTTAGCCACAATCATTTTTGGGGGTTTTGCCCTGGAGTTAGGAGTCCTTGGTAGCAGAGACAAGTTGGGGGCGGGCGGGCGCGGCGGAACCGGCGTCCCGATGCTTCGGCTCCCCATCCTCCCTTTCCCCTGTCACAAATCCTAAACTTCCACTAGCTTCTGGCCCTGGAGGGGGGGGGGGGGCGCTCTGTTTTCTGTGATCCCAGATGTTTCTGCCACAGCGCTCACCTGGGTGTCTGGAAACCAGAGAGCCCACTGGGCTGCAGGTGGGCAGAGGGTCACCTCTGGCCTCTCTGCGCGCACTCGAGCCCTTCGCAGTCCGCAGCCCCAATCAACCCCGACGAGCTGGATTGACCAACCGACCAACCGCCCCCTTGCACATCCCCGGCCTCACCTGCCCCAGGTCCACCAGAGGCAGGAGAGCTTGCCGCTTGGTTGGGGCGGTCTTACAAAGGACACGGTCTCTGATTCATCGTGAGGAGATGGTGTTCACTTCTTCCACGGGTCTCTTGAGTTCCCTTCCTGGGGCCAGATGAACTCAGAGCCTCAGCCTGGGGTCAGGGAGAGGGACGGCACTCCGACGGGAGACACCCGGAACCATATCCATCCCGTACAGTGGACAGGTCAGCTGAAAACCGGGCTGCCCAGAGTATACAGCGGGATGAATGGCCACCTCCCTTTATTGTGGAATCAAAAATGGCTGCCTGCCACCCAACCACTGGACCATTCAGGGCAGGCGCGGGGAGTCTGTGGAAAGGTTGGTTGACTCATTCATGTTCCAGGGAAGAGCATGGCCTAGTGGATAGGGAACGGGCCTTGGACTCAGAAGGGCCTGGGTTCTAGTCCCCGCTCTGCCACATGTCTGCTGTGTGACCTTGGGCAAGTCCCTTCACTTTTCTGGGCCTCAGTTACCTCATCTGTAAAATGGGGATGGAGACTGTGAACCCCATGTGGGACGGGGACTAAGTCCAAACCCGATTACCTTCTATCTGCCCCAGTGCTTAATATAGTGCCTAACACGTAATGAAGGTTTAATGAATACCACAATCATTATTATTATTATCACTATTATTGTTATCATTCTTTCCAAGGAGCAGAGGTCAAAGGGCCAGGACTGATGAGAAGCAGGCAGGGCCCGAGGGAGAGGCCTGGAGTACTCAGGGAGCAGCATGGCTCAGGAGAAAGAGCACGGACCTGGGAGTCAGAGCACCTGGGTTCTGATCCCGGCTCCTGCCTGCTATGTGACCTTGGGTAAGTCACTTCCCTTCTATGTACCTCAGTTACTTCATCTGTAAAATGGGGATTAAAAACCCGTTCTCTGTCCCCCTCGGACCGTGAACCTCAGTTGGGACAGGGACTCCATCCGACCTGATTGTCTTGTATCATCCCCAGCGCTTAGAACAGTTCTCATGAGCTCGTTGTGGATAGGGAATGTATCTGTTGTTGTACTGTATTCTCTCAAGCTCTTAGTACGGTGCTTTGCACACAGTAAATGCTCAATAAAAACGATTGAATAATTGAATGAATTAATATTAAGCGCTTCACAAATGCCACAATATTATTATTACTTCCATTCCAGGGGCCTCTGACCACCTTCCTCCCTGGTCCAGTGGCATGTTGGCAGCAGGACAGAGTTCTTCAGTGGCATGGTGGGATTTGTCTCTCCTAACCCTTAAGATGCTCAGAATGCTGGCTCCACATTGTGACAACTGGAAGAAGATTCTAAATGACAGTGGGAAAAATTCCCTGGCCACAAATATTTATTCCTCTCAGACAGAGGGAGCTTCAATTAGAGCAGAGGCCTGAGAACTGGGCCCGTCTAGTGCAGGCTGGATAAGAATAATAATAATAATTTAAAAACATTTTTAAAACACTCACCCTTCCTTTCCTCCCTCCTTGACTGCCATCTTCAGCTGCTCATTTCCCAACAGATCCTTCCTCACTGCTTTCAAATGGCTTATGTGTCCCCTGCCCTCACAAAATCCTCCCCTGACCCCACGGCTCCCTCCAGTTATCGCCCCATCTCCCTCCTGCCATTCCGCTCCAAGCTTCTCGAGAGAGTTGTTTACATCCACTGTCTCCATTTCCTCTCCTCCGATTCTCTCCTAGATCCCCTCCGATCTGGCTTCCGCCCCCTCCACTCTAAGGAAACAGCTCTCTCTGAGGTAACTAATGACCTTCTTCTGACCAAATCTGCTGGCCTCTACTCCATCCTAATCCTCTTAGACCTCTCAGCTGCCTTAGACACTAGACCACCCCCCTCTCCTTGAAACTTTATCCAACCTTGGCTTCACAGACACTCTTCTCTCTTGGTTCTCCTCCTATCTCTCTGACTGCTCCCTTCTCAGTTTCTTTTGCGGGCTCCTTCTCTGCCTCCCGCCCTCTGACAGTGGGTGTCCTCAAGACTTAGTTCTAGGCCTCCTATTCTCCATCTACACCTTCTCTCTTGGAGAACTCATTCCTTCCAGTAGTTTCAACCACCGTCTCTGCGCAGATGATCCCCGAATCTACATCTCAAGCCCCTACCTCACTCCTTCCCTAATATCCCGCATTTCCTCCTGCCTTCAAGTATCTCTACTTGGATGTCCTTCAGTCACCTCAAACTAAACATGTCCAAAACCGAACTCCTTATCTTCCCACCCAAAGCCTGTCTTCCACTTGTCTTTCCAATCACTGTAGACAATACCACTCTCCCCTCATCTCACAAGCCTGAAACCTTGGCGTTGTCCTCTACTCATTTCACCCACGTGGTCAAGCGGTTACCAAATCCTGCCGGTTCCATCTTCATAACACTGATAAAATCTGCCTTTTCCTCTCCATTTAAACTGCCATCACGCCGATCTAAGCACTTGTGCTATCCCGCCTTGACTCCCGCATCCGCCTCCTCGCTGACCTCCCTGTCCCCTGCCTCTCCCCCGTCTCCAGTCACTGAGCTGCCCGGATCATTTTTCTAAAAAAAAACACTGAGGCCGTGTCTCCCCACTCCTCAAGAACCTCCGGTGGCTGCCCGTCCAGCTCCACATGAAACGGAAACTCCTTACCGTTGACTTTAAAGCAATCAGCTTTAACCCGATCAGCTTGTCTCTACCCCGGTGCTTAGAACAGTGCTTGACAGATAGTAAGCGTCAACAAATGCCATCATAATTGTCATTATTAGGGACTGAGGAATTAAGGAACTCATCCCAGGTCACACAGCAGATCAGGTTTAGAAGCCAGGTCCTCTGATGCACAGACCCCTCTGCTTTCCTATAAAGCCACACTGCCTGGTCTGTGGGAAAGAACCCTGTTTAGGGAGGGTCGCCAGCATCCATCTTGATTTTTCAGAGAGGGGCCACCGATGGTGCTCAAAAACTTCGGACGGAGAAACACGAGGGGAATCCCCCGTGTTCCCCAGCCCGGAGAGGAATCTGCGGATGTCGCCGGCACTCCGTCCGACACCACCCAGAACCAGAAGGTTCTCCACTGGGGATCCGGTACTCGCCTCATCCCCGCCCCAGCCAGCTGGGATCCAGAGTTGTGGCGGGTCTCCGCCAACGCGCGCACCGCCTGGGAGGGGTGGCAGCTGGAGGCGGGGGGCCGTGCGGGGGTCCAGCGGTGAGTCCCAGTCAAACCAGCTGAAAGCTGGACTCTTCAGTGTGAAACTGGACAACCGGACACTCTACTTCCACGTTCGCAGCATTGCCGTGGCAATCCGTGCGTTGATGGGGAGTCGTGAGATTTTCGAGGAAGGGAACGGATGCGCACGTGACATCACGGAAAAAGCCACGGGATCTTGGAGGGAGGAGGGAGAAGGAATGCCGCTGCCGAATCTGTTTCGGGTGAACGCGCTGATTTACAGAGAAGCCGCGTGGCCTAATGGATAGATCGCCGGCCGGGGAGCCGGAAAGACCTGGGTTTTAATCCCGGCTCCTCCACTTGTCTGCTCTGCGACCCTGGGCAAGTCACTTCACTTTTCTGGACCTCAGTAACCTCATCTGTAAAAACCCCATCTGTGTGGGACAGGGACCGAGTCCAACCTGATTACCTCGTATATCTACCCCCAGCGCTCCGTAAAGTGCCTGGTACATAGTAAGCGCGTGGCGAATATCGAAATTATTATTACAGTGGCTGATTTTGGTGATCTATAATAAGGAAGCATTTGAATATTAGTGGCAGAGCAGGCCCAGGCAGCGATGTGTAAGGCATCTCATGGTACCTTCAGGTCCCGGCTACCCTGCCCCCAATCTTGGTGATTTTAACTCCCTTGTTACGACATCCTCTGTTTATTCCACTAGTAGATGCTCAGGGTGGGGCGGGAGATTGCTCCAACTCTGATACCGCTGTTTTCTTACTCATTTCTCTGACCGAGGAGTGTCGGGGTAGGGGAAGATTATTGCTCCTGCCTCCGGTTCCTCGGGGGAGCCTCGGTTTCCCCATCTGTGAAATGGAATGAATATCCCCGAGGGAGGTTGTCGAGGACGAACGAGCCAACCCTCATGAGATGCTCGGCGATCCGCGGGGGTGACGAATCTGGGAAAACCGCGTCTGCCGAGTTCCACATTGGCGACGTTTATCGGTGACATTTTTATTTAGTGCAATTAGATTGATCGTTGCAGTAATTTAGAGGGGGATGTGCCCCGCACAGCCCTCTTGGATCAATTCTTTCTGCAGTCGGCACGATCGCCCTTGATTGCACACGGGATAAGAAGCCAGCGTTGGTAAACTTTCAGCATTCGAGGGGCCCGGAGGTTGAGATGGACCACCCAACCAGCTCGGATTTCCAGCCCCCTACTAAATCCACTGGCTCTGCATTGAATTATGGCCCATACCCACTTTATCTATGCTTTTAATAACCACATAAGAGGATGTTTTACATCTGTATAACATATGCCGTTCTTGTCCGAGCCCACAAGTTTACTTAACTGGGGCGTGGGCTTTCATATTGTTTATTCTTTTACAAACTCTAAATGTATGTTCTCTTTCCTGGCAAAATGAAGGAATACAGAGTGTCAGAGCAAAGGGTCGGCTCTGTTTTGTTTCACACTCCCACCCCTGTATTCCGATCCCATTTTTTTCCCAGCTCTTAGTTCAGTGTTCTGCACCCGGTAAACACTTCATAAATATAATTGCTGCCGCTTCTACTCATCTACTACTATTACTATTATTATTATTAATAATAACAAAAAAATAATGGTATATGTTAAGCACTTACTATATGTCAAGCCCTGTAAGGTCACTGTGGGCGGGGAATGTGTCTGTTTATTGTTCTATTGTACTCTCCCAAGCGCTTAGTAAAGTACTTTGTACATTGTAAATGTTCAATAAATACAACTGAATGAATGAATGAAGCACGGTTTAAAGCACTAGGGTGGTTACAAGATAATCAGGTGGGTCACAGTCCCTGTCCCACAGTGGGCTCACAGTCTTAATCCCCGTTTTACACACGAGGTAACTGAGGCACAGAGAAGTTGAGCGATTGCCCAAGGCCACCCAGCAGATAAGAGGAGGAGCCGGGATTAGAACCCAGGTCCTTCTGACCTCCCGGCTTGTGCTCTATCCACTAGGCCAAGCTTTGAAGTTTGAAAATTAGATTGTAAACTCCTTGAGGCCGGGCGGGGATTACTAATTCTATCGGACTCCTCCAAATGCTTAGCAGTACAGTGCTCTGCCCACAGTAGGAGGTCAATAAATACTACTGATTGCTTGACTTTGATCGCTGAGGTGAACGGAAAATAAACAAAATCAAGATGTGACACTGTCCCATCAGAAACTCAAAATCTAGATCGGGGTGGACAGGCACCTGGAAAACAGAAATAAAGTAGACAACAAGATCCAGGCAACAGAAACACTCGAGATACAAGAATCACCAGACTGAAACTCCTCACCGTAGGCTTTAAGACACACAGTCAGCTCTCTCCCTCCTACCTATCCTCATTCATCTCCCAGTTCAACCCAGTCCATACGCTTCATTCCTCTAACATCAACTCACTCGCTACACCTCGATCTCATTTCTCTCACCATCGACCCCTTGTCCAGTCCTCCCTCCGGCCTGGAACTTCCCTTCATAGCCACGTTCCCTTCATATCCACCTTCAAAGACATCCTAAAAGAAATCAAACCTCCTCCAGGAAGCCTTCTCTGATTAACCTCTCATCTCCCAACACTATTTCCCCACTCTTCTGCATCACCTATGCTCTTGGATCTGTAATAATGATAGTACTAGTGTTAATAGTACGTGTTAAGCGCTTACTATGTGCCAAACAATGTTCTCAGCTCTGGGATAGATACAAGTTAATCAGGTTGGACACGGTCCTTGTCCCACCTGGGGTTCACAGTCTAACTAGGATAAAATAGGAGGCACGGAGAAATTAAGCAACGTGGGGAAACGGCATGACCAGAGGATATGGCACGTACCGGGGAATCAGAGGACCTGGGTTCCAATCCCGGATCCGCCACTCATCTGCTATGTTACCTGAGGCAAGTCGCTTAGCGTCTCTGAGCCTCACTTACCTCATCTGCAAAATGGGGATTAAGACTTTGAGCCCCGTGTGGGACAGGAACTCTACCCAACCTGATTTGCTTGTCTTCTCCCTAGCGCTTAGTACAGTGCCTGGCCACAATAAGCACTTAACAAAAACCGCAGTCATTATAATTATCGCTCAAGGCCACAGAGCAGATACGTGGCAGAGCCAGGATTAGAAACCAGGTCCTCTGACTCCCAGGGCCATGCTCTTTCCACTAGGCCACGCTGCTTCTGTACCCCTTAAGCAATTTCACCCCATTCCCAGCCTCCCAGCACTATATGTCCATGTCCTTATAGTCTGCCACTTCCCCAGTTTGTAATTTATTTTACTGTCTGTCGCCCTCACTACTGTAAGTTCCTTGAAGACAAGGATCGTGTCTACCTATTGTATCGTACTCTGCCAAACATTCAGTACAGTCCTCTGCTCACAATTTGTGATCGATAAATACCAGGGGGTGATTGATTGATCGATTAATGGAGCAGAACGGTAGTCATTGGAGGGAAGACCCTGAGAGTCTTCGCAGGTCCAGGGTAAAGAAGCACCTAAGCAACTCCCTTCCCCAGCAAAGTTGTTGGATTACTTTCCTCCACTGATTTGAAGGTAGGCACGTTATCCCAACATTGGGAGGAAAGTAGGAATAAGGGGAGCTTCATCCTCAGCTCAGCTTTCTCAAGACGGTGGATTTCCCAAATAGCCGGGAAGCCACCCAAGAAATTCTTAAAGGCACCGAGGGTCTCGCTGGAAGTCTCATCTCACTCCACAGAGGCATGAAAATCAATTTGAATTCACACCCAAAGCTCACGACGGGCTCTGAAGATTGGATCTAGGGTAACTGCCCAAGGCGGTATTCTGCCCCAGTTATGCACCCTCCAGATTCCTTGAGCTGGAAGATTGAAAAGCAGTGAATTACTATAATCAATTCTAGAAATGAGCGAGGCGTGACTCCGCATCTCCTTATCGGCTTTGCCAAGCAATGACCTTAATCTTGTAATCATACGGGGGAGTTAAGTGGCACTGGTGTGCAATTCGGTTTAGGCCGAGAAACCCGGGGGCCGAGGCTGCCAATCCAGTCCCAGATGGGGCAGAGGGGGAGATCGGAAGACCTGGAGTCCCAGGGCTCGAGAAGGATGAAGATAGAAAATGGGGCCCATCACCTCCCTCACCTCCCGCCCTCACTGTGTGAAATGGTACCGGCCGAGGTCAGTGTGGAAATCCCAAAGGTCACAGAGCCCAACCTGGTTTGTTAAGACACTTCACCGTCTCCAATTGTGTGGGCCTAAAGGAGGGCAATGAGCCTCAGGGAAATACAATAAGCTCAGGTCTCCTCAGCTGTAAACCCCTGAGCCATTTTGATAAAATTACTCAGAATTACGTATCAAGGCCTGCCTCTGTAGTAGGGTAAGGTACATTAGAAGGTTCTGCTTGGTCATCCAGGCCATTAGATGGGGTGGCCTTGGGAGACACTAAAGATTTCCAGACATTTGTCAATCAATCAGTGATATTTAGTGAACGTTTTTTATATTCAGAGCACTGTACTAAGCCCCTGGGAGAGTGCAGTACAACAGAATCGGCTGACACTTTCCCCGCCCGAAACGAGCTTACATAACATCTGTAATAGAAAACCATCATAAGGGCAGAGGCAGAGACTTTTTTTTGTGGGCACTTGCAGATCATGTATAATCATTAAAGACCATTGATTGATTTACATATATGTGTGTGCAAATATACATATTTATAAATATGTATACGTCTTGTCTTGTGCTGTTGAGTCGTCTCTGACCCATAGCGACTCCTTGGGCACAGCTGCCCCAGAATGCCCCACTCTCCATCTGCAATCGCTCTGGTAGTGGATCCATATCCAAAATATTCTGGGAGTGTATCGTTCCATATCACGTCTGCTCCCACCGGTGTTCTTCTCGCTTTAAAACAGTCAATCCCACCCTGCTCTTTATTCAAACACAGTCATACTATTGTATTTATTGAGTGCTTACTTTGTGCAAAGCACTGTACTAAGCTTATTACCCTAGCACTTAGCACAGTGCCTAGAACGTAGTAAGGACTTAACCAGCACCATAAAAAAAGAAAAGAGTAGAACAGGCTCCGTCAGAAAGATCGGGAAGACAGGAAGAATCTTAGAATATTGCTTAGTCCGTAGCCTACAGTGCTCTGCAAGCCGTGACTCCATCCTTTCTCCCACTTCGCAGATGGAGAAGGGCAGGAAATGTATCTGTTTATTGTTATACTGTGCTTCCCCGAGTTCACAGTACAGTGCTCTGCACACAGTAAGTGCTCAATAAAGACAATTGAACGAATGAATGGAACTAAGGCACCAGAGGTCAGAGAGACTGAGGGTTGGCCATTGGGGTTGATAGCAGCAAAAGCCAATCAAAGAACCTTCAACTGATCACCCCTGGGCCCTGGTCTCTCACTGATTGAGAGGTGATGAAATTAGTTCTGTCTCCTCCCTCCTACCTATTAGCTCTCCGTCATTAACACTTCCTGACTGGCCCTTGGAGGTCTGACCCACGAAGGCCTTTGGGGAGTTTGGGTGGGGTGCAGGAGGGTGTATAAATGAGAGGTGGGTAAGGCCTTGAAGGGCCGTAGATCCTAGGGAAGTGATCTTAATGTGCACTCTGATGATTTTCTAAAGGTAAGGGCTTTGGATGGGGACATGTGGGCCAATAAATATTTGTTGGGGAGGGGACAAAGAGAGCTGAGTAGGAGGAGTATTAATTAATTAGTATATTTGTTAAGTGATTGCTATATGCCAGGCACTGTATTAAGTACCGGGATGGATACTAATTAATGGGTTGGACTCGGTCCCTATCCCATGTGGAGTTCAGAATCTCCCTCTCCCACTTTACAGATGAGGGAACTGAGGCCCAGAGGAGCGACGTGACTTGCCCAAGGTCACACAGCAGACAAGTAGAGGAGCTGGGATTAGAACCCATGACCTTCTGACTCCTAGGCCCGAATTCTATCCACTACTCCATGCTGTTTCTCTAACTAGTGGGAGAAGGTTGCGGTAAAGATTATAACCAGGGGAAGGGTTGGCAGGCTCACAAGTGCTTACCGCGCTGCATTTTTTTTTTTTAATGGTATTTGTTAAACACCCATGTGCCAGGCACTGTTCTAAACACTGGGGTAGATTCAAGCTAACTAATTGAACATAATCTGTGTCCCACATGAGTCACAGAGTCTTGACTAAGCCCTTTCCTCTTCTCCCACTCCCTTCTCAGTTGCCTTGGCCCCTTTATTCATCGCTCCCTTCCCACCCCCACAGCACTTATGTACAAATCTGTAATTGTCTGTCTCCCCCTCTAGACTGTAAACTTGTTGTGGGCTGGGAATGTGGCTGTGATATCGTACTCTCCCAAGTGTTTAGTGCAGAGCTCTGCCCGCGGTAAGCACTCAGTAAGTAAGACCGACTGCTTTTACGGATGAAGGTAACTGAGAAGTGAAAAGACTTGCCCAGGGTCACCTCGCAGAGAGTAGGGGAGGGGGGATTAGAACCCAGGTCCTTCTGACTCCCAGGCTCTTGCTCTATCCACTAGGCCATGCTGCTTCTCTCTATAATAATGATAGTAAGAATAAGGGTATTTGTTAAAGTCTTGCTATGGACTAGTCACTGTACTAAGTGCTGGGATGATTACAAGCAAATCAAGTCGGACACAGTCCCCGTCCCATGTGGGGCTCAAATCCTCGATCCCCATTTTACAGATGAGGTAACTGAGACGCAGGGAAGTGAAGCGGCTTGCCCAGGGTCACACAGCAGACAAGTGGTGGAGCTGGGATTAGAACCTATGATCTTATGATTCCCAGGCAAGCGCTCTATCCATTACACCTATGGGCCTTTGAACAAAGTCAGTGCTCAATAAATACCACTGATTGATTGAGTGAGCCAGCCCTCTTGTCTAGCTGGGGTTTAGCCCATGGAGATGGAATGCCGTGTGTCTCGAGGAAGGCCTAATTGCGTTGATCCACTGACTGTTGACGTCTGAGGTTTCAGAAGGGAACTCGGAACAGCTAAACCCCTCTGCCATCAGTCCTAGAAATAAGGTCCATGCGCATAACTCCTCTTCCTTCTTCCTCCGCTCGGTAATAATTTATTCTAACGTCTCCCTACAAGATCGTAAGCTCCTTGAGGACGGGGATCCCGTCTATTAATCGGATTGAACTCTCCCAAGTGGTTAGCCCATTGCTCTGGTGGTCAACAAGTCCTCTAGACCATAAACTCACTGTGGGCGGGAAACGTGTCTACCAACTCTGTTATATTATACTCGCCCAAGTGCTTAGGGGTGAGCCATTATTATGCTAAGCCGGAGTTGGGACGCTCAGCCCTCCAGAGTCAGAGGGCTACTAGGACCCTCTGCAGGACCTGAGGGATCTAATTAGTTATTTAATTATGGTATTCGTAAAGCGCTTACTATGTGCCAGGCACTGTACCAAGTGCTTGGACGGCTCACGGTCTCAATCCCCATGTAGGAGATGAGGCAACTGAGGTAACATAGCAGAGAAGAGGGAGAGCTGGAGTTAGAACGCACGACCCTCTGACTCCCAGGCCTGTGGTCTATCCACTGTGCCACCTTCCCACCCTAGCAGGAAGTGGGACCTCTGGGAGCACCTTCCCCGCTCCCTCCCCCACCTCCGCCAGGCTGATGGAGAGGGCTCCGATCCCCCCGCCCCAGGGGAAAACCTCCTGGAGTCACAGCCATGGAAGGGGAATGATACAAGCAATTAATTAACAATCCGAACCAACATTTGGTTCACTCTGTTTGCATTAGCAAATGGTTGCGTCAGACTTTCCAGCGGAGAGTGGGGTGGAGTAACAGGTTTTAAAGATATTCTGGCTAATGGGCTGAAATATTAAACCCACAATTAGAGGCTGGCTGAATATTTTGTTTAGAGGCAAACGGCGTATCTGATTACAGCCATTGGTTTCCTCTCTATAAAATGAGGGCATAATCACATTTTGCATGAGGGATCCACGGCGCTGGAGAAACGAGCTGGGTTTGAAAAACAAAACACAACCCTAGAGAGCTTCGTTGCAGGAGGAGGATGGTGTAGTTTATGGGCTGTTGCCCACATGGCCAACTCAGGCAATGGGGTGAGAAGGCTAAGGTTATACAGCACCTATGGCTCCATAAGGAAGCAGCATGGAATAGTGGATAGAACACGGGCCTGGGAGTCAGAAGGTCATACGCTCTAATCCCGATTCTGTCATTTGTCTGCTGTGTGACCTTGGGCAAGTCATTTAATCTGCCTCAGTTATCTCATCTGTAAAATGGGGATGGAGACTGTGAGCCCCACATGGACAGGGACTGAGTCCAATCCGCCTAGCTTGTATCCACACCAAAGCTTAGTACAGTGGCTGACACACAGTAAGCAATAAACAAATACCATAATTATTATTATTATAAGGAGATGAAGTGGGGAAATAACGTGACACCTAGTGGAAAGAGTATGGGCCTGGGAGTCAGAGGACCTGGGTTCTAATCCCAGCTCTGGCAATTGCCTGCTGTGTGACCTCGGGCACGTCACTTCACTTATCTGGGCTCCAGTTTCCTCAGCTGTAAATCGGGGTTTCGATTCTTGTTCTCCCTCCTACTTAGAGTCTGGCCCCCCCCATGTGGGACGGGGATTGTGTCCTACCTGATAAAACTCGTATCTAATCCCAGCTCTTAGAACGGGCCTTTTCACTCAGTAAGCATTTAACAAATGTCATGAGGGGGGAAAAAGATCAATCGATGATATTTGTTGAGCGCTTACTGTGTGTGCTGTACTAAGCCCTTGGGAGAGCACCATACAACAGAGTTGGAAGACACATTCCCACCCCACAGTCTAGTCAGTCAATTGTATTTATTGAGCGCTTACTGTGTGCAAAGCACTGTACTAAGTGCTTGGGAGAGTAAAACATAACAGACACGTGCCCCTGCCCACAACGAGCTTATAGTCTAGAGGGGGAGAAAGACACCAATATAAATAAATTAGATATGAACATCAGTGCTGAGGGGGTGGGGGAATGAATGAAGGGAGCAACTCAGGGCTCAAGAGGAGAGAAAGCAGAATTTTTTGGTGGAAGAGACGTGACAGAGGATAAACTGAATGTCCTCATGAAACTTGAAGGCAGGGAACAAAGTTGTCATTCATTCATTCAAGTGCTAACTGTGTGCAGAGCACTGTACTAATTGCTTGGAAAGTACGATTCGGCAACAAATAGAGACAATCTCTACCCAACAGTGGACCCACACAGAAGGGGGAGACAGATAACAAAACAAAAAAAAAAACAAGTGGACAGGCATCTGAGGCAAGAGGGATTGTGGAAGAAGAGGCTAGGCGATGGAAAGGTAGATATGCAGCTTGGCCCAGAGACAGGAGCACAGAAATGGGAAGACAAGAGACCCAGATTCTAATCCCAGCTCACCCTCTTTGGCCTCTGGGCGACCGTGGCTGAGTCACCTAATTTCTCTGGACCTCGTTTTCTTCGTCTGTAAAGTGGGGACTCAGCACCCATTCTCCCTCCCTATCAGACCGTGAGCCCCATGTAGTCCGGAGACCGTGTCTCATCTGATTGCAGAGCTTCAACCCCAGCACTTGGTATGCCTAGGACGTGCCAAAGAAATGCCACCATTAAGAGTATTCCTATAAACCCTTTCAGAGAGCAAGCCGAACTCAGGTCGAGTTCAGAGATGGGTGAAAGTTCAAAGTGGTTATGTCTAAATTCTTCTCTCCTGAGCAACCCCTAATCTTCAGTTGTGCAAGGCTGCGACGGACAGTCTGCCCCCCGGCCCCCGGCTCACTGAAACACGCCTGCCTAGGTTTGGGGTGTGAGCGTGCCTGTTTGGGAACGATGGGAGAGGAGGGGAGATCCTGACGACAAAGGGGAAGGGTGACGTGGCCTTGGAAAGCGATTACTTTTGAAATCTCCATCAGACACACGAGCATGAAGAACGCCTCAAGAATGACAGGGGTTTGGACAGGGCCGATTGCGTGCTGTGGACATGTTGGCTTGGCCTTGGGAAAACAGTAATTAAATGTAATACGTGGGAGTACTATTAAGGGTTTTATGGCTTCTCTTCTAAACCTTTCTGGAGGCAGAAGCGTAAGGAGGTGACGATGCAAATGTAAACTCCGCCCGGATTAACTACCCGTCTTGGGCTCCGCATCACTGGGAGCGTTGGGGCCTCTCACTGTTTACCGAGAAAGTTGCCCAACTTTTGCCCAGCTCCTGGGCAGGTTGCTTCCAGAGGCCCGTGGGTGAAGCCCGGGAGCCTGGAATGCACTTTTGAGCTGCCTCGTAGATAGCCACCCACCCACTGGAGGGCTCAGTGCCTCCCTCCCTCTTGATAAAATAATAATAATAATGGTATCGGTTAAGTGCTTCCAGTGTGCCAAGACCTGTTCGAAGTGCTGGGGTAAATACAAATCTTATCAGATCGGACACTATCCCTGTCCCGCGTGGGGCTCACAATCGAAGTAGGAGGGAGGACAGGTTTTGAATCCCTATTTTACAGATGAGGAAACTGAGGCAAAGTGAGTCGCCCACGGTCACACGGTAGGCAAGTGGCGGAGTTGGAATTAGAACCCAGGTCCCCTGATTCCCAGGCCTCTGCTATTTACACTGTGCCATGCCGCTGTGAGCTCTGTGGGACGCGCTGACAGAACTGATTATCTCCCAAGTGCTTGGCAGACGTTATTTTTCAGTGGAGCTTGTGGATTCCATGTAGTTTGGTTCCCCCGGAGACCAGGAGAGTTGGGGTCCATTTGATTATTTGACGGCTTTATTCCTTTCCCCAATTAGGCCCTCGTTTCCCCCACTCCCTCTCCCTTCTAAGCCACCTTTGCCCTCGGATCTGTACCCTTTCAGTGCTGGATATCCACTCCACCCTCGTCCCCGCAGCTCTTCCGTCCAGGTTCATAATTTATTTATTTCTATTCGTGTCTGTCCCCCTCACCCCCGCAGACTGTAAGCTCGTCGTGGGCGGCGAATGTGTCTCTCAACTCTGTTGTACTGTAGTACTTAGAATGTTCTGCACACAGCAAGCATTCAGTAGACACTTTTGATTTTCCTAAAACACGTGGGTGAGTGAACCCCCTTATCCCCAGGGGGTCACCCTGTAACTCGACCCCCCTCAACCCTGGCCCACTGAAGCGGTTTGCTTATTGCAGAAAACATGCCTTTTTCCAAGCATGAGCTTCTGCCCACACGGCACATTCCCGTGAATCTAACACGCGGTACATCTTTCTGAACGAACCAGCAGCAGTCGGTACCACCCACGCAAGCAAGCTCCCCTGCCAGAGACACAGTGAACTCAAGCGCTCAGCGGAGAGCAATGGGAGACGGAGACAACCTTTCCTGTCAGTCCCCCTCGCCCCCACCCAACTTCCGGTGCTGGCATCTGAAGGGAACGAAATAAGGAGCAGATCGGGAAATCTGGCGGCCTTTCCCGGAGCGGAGTTCCTCGGGATGGAAAGAGGGTGCGCGCGTGGGACTGGTTATGACTGTACGTGTCATACACGGGCTATCGTAGGAGTCGTCCCCCTCTTGAAACTGAATCCCATGACGTTTCAGGCCACGTGCGTTCCGGGAGCGAGTTACGACAGGCGGGCCCGGCCTCCGTACGCAGAGCCTGAAAGTAGCCAAGATCAAACAGGTGGCCTGAGAGCAAAACGTTCGCTGCTTCCGCTTGCCGCTCGCTCTCTTTGTGTTTGTTAGAGGGCTCCTGTGGTTCTGTGCTGCAGATTTATGTACTTAATCAATCCATCGATCCTATTTATCCAACTGTGCACAGATCACCGTTCTGAGCGCTTGGGAAAGTACAAAACAGATTCGGTAGACACATCCCCTGCCCACAACGAGCTTACGCTCTTGAGTGGGAGACATTCATTAATATAAATGGAAAAAATTACGGATATGGACATGAGTGCCGTGGGGGCTGAGGGAGGGTGAATAAAAGGAGCAAATCGGGACGACGCAGAAGGGCATGGGAGAAAAGGAAAGGAGGGCTTAGTCGGGGAAGACCTCTCACAGGAGACGGGCCTTCAGTTAGGCTTTCGAAGTGGGGGAGAGTCATTTTCCATCGCATATGAAGAGGCAGGGTATTCCAGGCCAGAGGCGGGATGTAGGTGAGAGGTCTGTGGTGAGATAGATGAGATCAAGGTACACCGAGTAGGTTGGCATTAGAGGAGTCAAGTGTGCGGGCTGCGTTGTAGTAGGAGAGTAACCGATGAGGTAGGAAGAGGCAAGATGATTGAGCACCTAGGCACTCATATGCCTCCTGAGAAGAGATTCGATTATGCGTTCAGTTATTTATGTTGATTGTTCAGTTCGTAGGTCTCTCTCCCACATTAGAGTGGAAGGTCCTTATTGGCAAGGAACATGTCCCTTACTGGTTTTGTACTTCCCAAGCCCTTAGTTCAGTATGGTGCAAGGCAGCACCTAGCACAGCACACACTGAGAAGCAGTGTGGTCTAGTGGTTAGAGCACAGGCTCGGGAGTGAGAAGGACCTGGGTTCTAGTCCCTGCTCCACCGCTCGTCTACTGTGTGACCTTGGACAAGTCTTCACTTCTCAGTTAGCTCATCTATATAATGGGGGTTAAGACTGCGAGCCCCATGTGGGACATGGACTTATTAGCATGGATCTATCCCAGTGCTTAGTATAGTCCCTGGCCCCCTAATTAGCACTTAACAAATACCGTAAAAAAGAGTGCACGAAGCCCAGAGGGTGCTCATTAAATAACAGTACTCTTTCCTCAGTGTCTTTTGAAATGGGGACAAGGGAGAGAAGTGTGCAAAAACCAATCAGTGGAATTTAGTGAGCGCTCAACAGGTGCAGAACACCGTGCTGAGGGCCTGGGACAGTACGATACCAAAGAGTTGGTAAACAAGTTCCTCGCCCAGAAGGATCTTTACAGTCTAGAGGGGAGACCCTCTAAAAATGAAAAAAATTAAAAATGAATTACGGATCCGTACGTAAAAATTTGGGGCCGAGAGTGAGGTGAATCAAGGTACAGACCCAGGTCGAGGGTAAAAGTGAAGGGAGAGGGAATAGGGAAAATGAGGGCTTAGTCGGGGAAACCTTCTTGGAGAAGATGTGTTTTCAATAAGGCTTCGAAGGGGAGGAGACTGGGGGTCTGTTCTGACTTTTAAAGGATAATAATTATAGTATTTGTTAAGCACTTACTATGTGTTGAGCAATGTTCTAAGCACCGGGGTAGATGCAAGCTAATCTGGTTGGATCCAGTCCCTGTCCCACATGGGGCTCACAGTCTTAATCCTCATTTTAGAGATGAGAGAACCAGAGAAGTGAAGTGACTTGCCCAAGGTCACACAGCAGACAAGGGGTGGAGCTGGGTTTAGAACCCAGGTCCTCCTGACTCCCGGGACTGTGCTCTATCCACTGGGCCATGCTGCTCTTTGCAAAGGCAGCCTTGACATCTGCCTGGCAGAGAATGGAAAGACAAGCGCTGCACTGTGAAACTGAAGCTGTGGCAACACGAGGGTGAGACGCCATCTGCTCTTCCGCCCCACGCCTTCCTCTCCGCTTGGCTCTTCCGTCTTCCCTGGCCCTGTTCTAGCTTGGCTGGCAGGGGCCTGGTCTGGTGGAAACAAGCTCCAGGAAGGAGGAGACCCTATTAGGGGGGGCGGTGATGGGGGGGCTTCAAGGGACGGCTCTAATAAGAATAAGAATAATGATGGTATTTGTTAAGCACTTGCTATGCGCCGAACTCTGTTCTACGCGCTGGGGTAGATACACGTTGATCAGGTTGGACACAGTCCCACATGGGTCTCACTCTCTTAATCCCTACTCAGAGAAGCAGCGTGGCTCAGCGGAAAGAGCCCGGGCTTTGGAGTCCGAGGTCATGGGTTCGAATCCCCGCTCGGCCACTCGTCAGCCGTGCGACTGTGGGCGAGTCACTTCACTTCTCTGTGCCTCAGTGACCTCCTCTGGAAAATGGGGATGAAGACTGCGAGCCCCACGTGGGACGACCTGATTCCCCCGTGTCTACCGCGGCGCTTAGAACAGTGCTCTGCACATAGTAAGCGCTTAACAAACACCAACATTATCCTCATTGTTATTATTTTCCTGCGGACGTAATTGAGGCCCAGAGAAGTGAAGTGACTTGCCCAAGGTTGCACAGGATTGCGGAGCTTGGATCAGAACCCAGACCCCTCCGACTCCCAGGCCCACGCTCTATCCACTAAGCCACGAGGCCCTCCAAGGAGACCCCGTTTTCGGAGCCGGGGCCGGGAAAGCCCCTCGGGGCTGGACCAGCACGGAGCCGCCGAGCGCGTCGCACCGATGGACGGGAGAGAAGCCGTGGGTCTCGTCTCAGAGTAGAAACCCGGGCCCGGGAAGTCCCGCCGGGGCAGACCACAGCCCCGCTCTGGGTCGGCCCACCACTGAGAGAAGGGGGCGGTGGGACCGGCCCAAGGTGGGAAAGCCCCTTTCTGCTCCCCTCCACCTCCGTCGCCACCACCCTGGGGCCTAGGGGGTCACGGTGGGTGGCAAGCCTGCAGATGAGGGAGGGAGGGCTCGTGAGCCCCTTGGGGACTCGCCCCACCCGGGGCT
The DNA here is from genome assembly GCF_004115215.2 of Ornithorhynchus anatinus. Lineage (NCBI taxonomy): Eukaryota > Metazoa > Chordata > Mammalia > Monotremata > Ornithorhynchidae > Ornithorhynchus > Ornithorhynchus anatinus. The sequence continues at coordinate 9,565,386 of NC_041732.1, read as the reverse complement.
CTCCTCCGGGCGGAGGGGGAGAAGCGGAAGGGGAACAGAGGAGTGGGGGGAGGCAGCGGGACCCCAGCGGGAAGGACAGAGGCCTAGGAATCCCGAGATCCCGCTCCCGGCTCTGCCACTGGCCTGCTGTGGGATTTTGGACAAGTCACTTCACCTCTCTGGGCCTCAGTTTCCACATCTGTAAAACGGGGACCAAATACCTGTTCTTTGATCCCCATGTGGGACAGGCACCGCATCTGATAGGATTATTGTTTTATATCCGCTCCAGCCCTTAAACTAAACGCTTGATAAAAGCCGTCGTTTTTTAATGGTGTTCGTTGAGAGCTTATTATGGGCCAAGCACTGTTCTGAGCGGTGGGGTAGATACAAGTTGATCAGTTTGTCCCACCTGGGGCTCACAGTCTTAGTTTCCATTTTACAGATGAGGTAACTGAGGAACAGAGAAGTTAAGCAACTTGCCTAAGGTCACACAGCAGATAAATGGCAGGATCCAGAATTAGAACCCACATCCTCTGACTCCCAGACCCGTGCCCTTGCCGTGAGGCCACGCCAAAGACAACCTACTCACTTTACCTGTATCTCATCACCTACCTCTGGCCTGAAATTCCCACTCCCCCTTCATCTGTCAGGACCGGCACTCTCCCCTCCCCGCCCTTCAAAACCTTAGTACTGCTACCGGTAACAATAATCGTATTAAACATTAACCGTGGGCCAAGCACCGTACTAAGCACTGCGATAGACACAAGATGATCAGGTCCTACACGGGGCTCACGGTCAAAGTAGGAGGGAGAACAGATATTCAACCCCCATTCTGCAGCTGAGGGAACTGAGGCATGGAGAAGTCAAGTGGCTTGTTCAAGGCCCCACAGCAGACACGTGGCAGAGCCGGGATTAGAACCCAGGTCCTAATAATAATGATGTGGGTATTTGTTAAGCGCTTGCTACGTGCAGAGCACTGTTCTAAGCGCCGCGGTAGACACGGGGGAGTCAGGTCGTCCCACGTGGGGCTCGCAGTCTTCATCCCCATTTTCCAGAGGAGGTCACTGAGGCACAGAGAAGTGAAGTGGCTTGCCCACAGTCTCACGGCTGACGAGCGGCCGAGCGGGGATTCGAACCCACGATCTCGGACTCCAAAGCCCGGGCTCTTTCCGCTCAGCCACGCAGGTCCTCTGACTCCCAGGCCCATGTTCCTTCCACAAGGCCACCACCCTGCTTTTCAAATCTCATCTCCTCCAAGAGGCCTTCCCTTATTTCCTCACCCTATTTGCCCTCCCTTCTGTGATGCCTACGTTTTTCAGGCTGCGCCCCTTAAACACTTCGATACTCACCCGATCCCCCACCCCTCGGCCTTATCTCCATATTCTTCCGCTCTTCTACTTCCCATATCTATAATTTATTTTAATATCTGTCTTCTCCTTCTCTAAACTCCTAGCGGGCAAGGATCATTTACCAACCCTATCATTTTGTACTCCGAACACAAGAAGTGCCCCCCAGATTAATGATATTCGTTCAGCGCTTACTATGTGCCAGGCACTGCGCTAAGCACTGGGGTAGATAGAAGCTAGTCAGATTGGACACAGTCCTTGTCCCACATGGGGCTCACAGTCTTAATCCCCATTTAACAGATGAGGAAACTGAAGCACCGAGAAAGCTAGGTTCGTTCATCCGGTCATTCGTTCGTATTCACCGAGCACTCGCCGTTGAGCACCGTACCAAGCACTTGGGAGAGTGCAGTATAGCAGTGAGCAGACACGTTCCCTGCCCGCAGTGAGCCCACAGCCTAGGGGAGACAGACATCAATACAAATAAATAAATCACAGAGATGTGGACAAGTGCCAGGGGGCTGGGAGGAGGGAAGAACAGAGGGAGCAGGTCAGGGTGACGCAGAAGGGAGGGGGAGATGAGGAGAGCCGGGTCTTGGTCTGGGAAGGCTTCTTGGAGGAGGTGTTCCTTCAATAAAGCTTTGAAGGAGGGAGAGAGTAACTGCCCGTCGGATTTGAGGAGAGAGGGCGATTCGGGCCGGAGGAAGAACGTCGGCTAGGGATCGGCGGTGAGATAGGCCCAGTGGAAGCTCGGTGAGAAGATTGATTTAAAGAGGAGCAAAGTGTGTAGGCTGGCTTGTAGAGGAAGAGGAGTGAGGTGAGGTAGGAGGGGGCAAGGTGGTGGACTGCTTTAAAGCTAATGTCGAGGAGCTTTTGTCTGATGCACGAAACGAAGGCTTCTCACTCTAGGCTTCAAGGCTCTCCGTCCCCTCGCCCCCTCCTACCTCTCCTCCCTCCTCTCTTTCCACCGCCCACCCCGCACGCTCCGCTCCTCCGCCGCCCACCTCCTCGCCGTCCCCCGGTCTCGCCCGCCCCGCCGTCGACCCCCGGGCCGCGTCCTCCCGCGGTCCCGGAACGCCCTCCCTCCTCACCTCCGCCAGACTGATTCTCTTCCCCCCTTCGAAACCCTACTTAGAGCTCCCCTCCTCCGAGAGGCCTTCCCAGACTGAGCTCCCCTTTTTCCCCCTCTGATGCATTGGTGGATGGGCAACCCCTGGAGTGTTCTGAGGAGTGGGGTGACGTCCTAAATGTTATGGAAAAATGATCCGGGCAGCAGAGTGAGCTATGGACTGGAGTGGGGAGAGACAGGAGGCTGGGAGGTCAGCTAGGAGGCTGATGCAGTAATCCAGGCGGGATAGGATGAGTGATTGCATTAACATGCTAGCCGTTTGGATGGAGAGGAAAGGGTGGACTTCAGCAACGCTGTGAAGGAAACAACAAGGGCGGTGGTGCCGTCTACAGTGATGGGAAAGTCAGGGAGGGGACAGGGTTTGGGTGGAAGATCAGATCAGAAGCCCTGTCTTGGACTTGTTAAATTTGAGATGATGGGAGGGCATCCGAGTAGAGATGTCTCGAAGGCAAGGGGGAGATGCGAGACTGGAGAGAGGGAGAGAGGTCAGCGCTTGGAGATGGGTAGATTTGGGTATCATCCGCGTAGAGGCGGTAATCGAAGCCACGGGCGTGAATGAGTTCTCCAAGGAAATGGGTGTAGATGGAGAATAGAAGGGAACAGCAGACAAGTGGCAGAGCCTGGATTAGAACCCAGATCCTTCGGACTCCCAGGCCTGTGCTCTATCCACTAGGCCATCCCGCTTCCCTGTTAGATTGGTTGACTTTTCCCAGGCACTTAGAGTAGTGCTCTGCACACAGCAGATGCTCCATCAGTTGATTAGCTGAGAGTCTGGATGATTGAAATCTACAGATAATAATAATTACAATGACACTGAGTGCTTACAAGCACTGTGCTAAGCGCCCGGGTAGACGCAAGATAATCAGGTCACGCATAGTCCCTGTCCCACGTGGGGCTCACAGTCGAAGGGAGTGGTATTTATGTCTCCCAACCTCATTTAGACCCCTATTTCAACAAATAAACAAGATCAGTCGTACAATTGCATTTATTGAGCACTTACTGTGTGCAGAGCACTGTTCTAAGCACTTGGGAGAATACAACATAATCACATAATACAAAATAAGGAGAAGCAGCGTGGCTTAGTGGAAAGAGCACGGGCCTGGGAGTCAGAGGTTGAGAGTTCTGATCCCGGCCCTGCCACTTCTCAGCTGTGTGACTCTGGGCAAGTCACTTAACCTCTCCGGGCCTTAGCGGCGTCCTCTGTAAAATGGGGATTCAGACGGTGAGCCCCTCGTGGGACAACCTGATTACCTTGTAACCACCCCAGTGCTTAGAACGGTGCTCGGTTCATAGTAGACGCTTAACAGATGGCATCATCATCATTATTATTATTACAGAGTTGGTAGACAGATTGCCTCCGCAAGGAGCTTACAATCTAGAGGGCGATACGGATGTTCATATAAATAAATTACGGATAGGTACGTAAGTCCTGTGGGACCGAGGGAGGAGTGAATAAAGAATGCAAATCCAAGTGTAAAGGCGATGCAGAAGGGAGTGGGAGAAGGTGGACTGGATTTCTCTCCTTCCCCGTCTAACCTCACGTGACAACTGGCCTTCCTGAGCAACTACTAGAGCTTTGCACTTCCCTGGATGCCATGGGCCATTTCAGATAGAGATGCATCCTTGCACGTCTAACCTAATGGCGACGTGACAGAGAGAAGCAGCGTGACTCAGTGGCAAGAGCCCAGGCTTGGGAGTCAGAGGTCATGGGTTCGACTCCCGGCTCTGCCACTTGTCGGCTGTGTGACTGTGGGCAAGTCACTTCACTTCTCTGGGCCTCAGTCACCTCATCGGTAAAATGGGGATCAACTGGGAGCCTCAGGTGGGACAACCGGATTCCCCTGTATCTACCCCAGAGCTTAGAACAGTGCTCTGCACATAGTAAGCGCTTAACAAATACCAACCTTATTATTATTATGACCCAAGGAGAAGTTGAGGAAGAACAAACAAGAGCTCTTTGAATCTACGAGAGGGATGGGAGTCCCTTAAAATGGTGGAGAATACAGTGGGTGTCCAGCGAATTGGATCTCCTGAGGTGATTCTAGTTGAGAGCTACTCGTAGCTCTTCCTGAACCATCTGCACAGGAAGGCTCTGGGGCGGAGGAAGGACCGACGTCGGATGTCTGGGTGAGGGATGGGGACCAGTGGAGAGCCATTTTGTGAAGAGATCGATCACCGGGGGCCGTTTCTCCGCTGTGAGGAGGCCATCTTGGATGACTCGTTAGTAAGAGAATGTAATAATAATAATAATGATGGCATTTGTGAAGCGCTCACTATGTGCAAAGCACCGTTTTAAGCGCTGGGGGCGGGGGGGGGGGGGGATACCAGGTGATCAGATTGTCCCACGTGGGGCTCACAGTCTTCATCCCCATTTTACAGATGAGGTAACTGAGGTACAGAGAAGTGAAGTGACTTGCCCAAAGTCACACAGCTGACAAGCAGCAGAGCCGGGATTTGAACCCATGATCCCTGCCTCCCCAGCCCGTGCTCTTTCCACTGAGCCACGCTGCTTCTCTAATGTACTGAGCATCCACCGCGTGCAACACACTCCACTGAGCATGTCAGAAGTATGACACCAGAGACACGCTCCTGTCCACGAGGAGCTTGAACTCTATTAGGAAGAATCTAATCTACCAACTCTGTTGTATTGTACCCTCCCAAGCATTTAGTACAGCGCTCTGCACAATGGTGAAGCACACACGGGGAAGCAGCCTGGCCTAGTGGAGAGAGCACGGGCCTTGGAGTCAGAAGGACCTGAGTTCTAGTTCCGCCTCCACCACTGGTCTGCTGTGTGTGACCTTGGGCAAATCACTTCTCTGGGCCTCAGATCCTTTAGCTGTAATATAGGGATTAGGATTGTGCCCAATCTAATAATAAAAACAATTATTTGTATTTGTTAAGCAATCACCGGGTGCCAGGCACTGTACTAAGCATTGGGGCGGGTACAGGCAAATCAAGTAGACTACTTGTTTTGTTCTGTTTCGCTTTGTTGTCTGTCTCCCCCGTTTAGACCGTGAGCCCGTTGTTGGCAGGGATTGTCTCCATCTGTTGCTGAATTGTACATTCCAATCGCTTAGTACAGTGCTCCGCACATAATAAGCGCTCAATAAATACGACTGGATAAATAAGATTGAATGAATGAAAGGTTGGACACAGTCCCTGTCCCACAAGGGGCTCACAGTCTCAATCCCATTTTACGGAGGAGAGAACTGAGGCCCAGAGAAGTAAAGTCACATCGCTTCTCTGTGCCTCAGTGACCTCATCTGTAAAATGGGGATGACGACCGTGAGCCTCACGTGGGACAAACTGATGACCCTGTATCTATCCCAGCGCTTAGAACAGTGCTCTGCGCATAGTAGGCACTTCACAAATACCGCCGTTATTATTATTATTATTAAAGTGACTTGCCTAAGGTCACACGGCAGACAAGTGGAGGAGCCAGGATTAGTACCTACCCTCGACCTTCTGACTCCCAGGCCTGTGCTCCAGCCACTACATTCATTCAATAGTATTTATTCAATAGTATTTATTGAGCGCTTACTAGGTGCAGAGCACTGTACTAAGCGCTTGGGATGAACAAGTGGGCAACAGATAGAGACGGTCCCTGCCGTTTGACGGGCTTACACTACACCACGCTGTTTCTCACTACGCCGTGCTGCTTCTCAATCTGATTAGCTTGTATCTACCCCAGCGCCAAGGACCGTGCCTGGCACGTAGTAAGCGCTTAATAAATGCCATAAAAAAGTGTTCGATTAGAAAACATCGATTGAGGAAGGTGCAGTACAGAATGGGTGCGTGGTGAGCCAACTGACTGTGCCTTACTCTCATCTCACTCACCACCCCTTGCTCAGGTCCTTCCTTCTTCCTGGAACGCTCACCCTTCATCGCTGGCAGGCCCCTTGCTTCCCCCATCTTCACGGTCCTTTGGAAATAATAATAACGATGGTAGTTGTTAAGCGCTTACTATATGCCAAGCACTGTTCTAAGCACCGAGGTAGTTACAAGTTAATCGGGTTGGACACAAACCCTGTCCTACCTGGGGCTCCCATTTTCCAGACGGGTAACTGAGGCCCAGAGAAGGGAAGCGACTTGCCCAAGGTCAAGCACCAGGCATGTGGTAAAGTCGGGATTAGAACCCAGCTCTTTCTGACTTCCAGGCCTGTGCTCTATCCACTAAGCCATGCCGCTTCACATCTCCTGCAGAAAGCTCTCCCTGCTAAATCATTCCTCTCCCGACCAAGCACCTTCGCCAAACTGCCTCCTGAACGCTTCCGCATTGCCTAAACTCTGGGGAATTCACCCCCACCCTACCATTCATTCGTTCAGTAGTATTTATTGAGCGCTCACTAGGTGCAGAGCACTGTCCTAAGCGCTCGGCAACAGATAGAGACGATCCCTGCCTAATGACGTGCTCGCAGTCTAATCACCCACACAAACATCCTGTTGCGTTTATGCCCATATTTCTAGGCTCTCTTGCTTGCCGTTCACTTTAGTGTCTGAATCCTCCCCTGCCAGACTGTAGGTTACCTGACAGCAGGGATTGCATCCACTAATTCTATTATACTTTCCCAAGCGCTCAGTACAGTGCTCCGCCCACGGTAGTCGCTCGATAAATACCATTTATTGACATGCCCGGCCACAGCCCCGGACTCGCACTACTCGGGGGGGGGGGGGGGGGGGCGGGGGTGGATTAGAGCCGGGAGAGAGATATTGATATTATTAAGCGCTTACTGTGCTCTCTTGTAGAATAAAGAGGATTTGGGAGGAAGCGTCGCCCAATAGAAAGAGCTGGGTTCTAATTCTGGCTCTGCCACCGGCCTGTTTTGAGATGTTGGGCAAGTCCCTTCTTTTTTTTGTGCCTCATTTACCTGCCCCTCTGAGATTGTGGGACAGAGTCTGTCCACTCTGTGCTAAGATTATCAGAGTAAGCCCTTACCTAATAATAACAGTACTTCCCAAGTGCTTAGTACAGTGCTCTGCACACAGTAAGCAGTCAGTAAACATGATTGAATGAATGAACAATAATAATAATAATCAGACATGTGGAATTTAGCTTTACCGTGTTACGAGAGTTGTACTAAACGCTGGGGTAGATACAAGATCATTTAGATTTTATCTTGTTAATGTTGTCTTGTTTTTGTTTTGTTCTGTTTTGCTCTGCTGTCTCCCCCGTTTAGACCGCGAGCCCGTCGTTGGGCGGGGATTGTCTCTATCTGTCGCCGAACCGTCCGTTCTAAGTGCTTAATACAGTGCTCTGCACGTAGTGAGCGCTCAATAAATACTATTGAATGAATAATCAGGTCCCCCACGGGGCTCACAGTCAATCGTATTTATTGAGGACTTAGTGTGTGCAGAGCACTGTACTGAGTGCTCGGGAGAGTACAACGGAGCACACGTTCCCGGTCCACAACGAGCTTGAGGCCTAGAGGAGCAGACAGACATTAATAGGAATAAATAATATATAATTTAGCCTAAGTAAGAGGGAGAATCGTGGCTCAGCGGAAAGAGCACGGGCTTTGGAGTCAGAGGTCATGAGTTCAAATCCCAGCTCTGCCACTGGTCAGCTGACTGTGGGCGAGTCACTTCACTTCTCTGTACCTCAGTTACCTCATCTGGAAAATGGGGATTAAGACTGTGAGCCCCTCGTGGGACGACCTGATTCCCCTGTGTCTACCCCACAGCTTAGAACAGTGCTCTGCACATAGTAAGCGCTTAACAAATACCAACATTATTATTACTATTACCACCATCACCGCCATTACTGAGGCCCCCTTTCACTGCCTGACTGTGATCCTACAGTGCGACCTATATCCCTTCAGACACCCCTAGATTTATCCCCTTGTGTTTATCACGCAGATATCTAAATTGCTCTGCTGGGTGTCTTTCCTCTGGAGTCTACCAGAGATGGAGGCAAAACGCCAAGCACCCAACGAACTATCGTAAGGGAAAGCGAACCTCACCGTCTCTCTGTAATATTTTTCTTGATTTCCGGACCAAACCAAAGCACAAAATGGCCATGGATTGATCGTCGCTGGACTCGTAGCTTAAATGGGTCATATTTGCCTAGTTTTTAATGTCTGGTGTCCAGAGCCGGGGCTTCCATCATTCTATTATACTGATGACAGGGAGGCAGGAACCACAGAGAAGAAACAAATTACCTCATAAATCAAGGGCCTAGGATATAAAGTGGACAGTGTTATTAGGCTGCTTGGGAGAGTGATGGGAACAGATAGGGATGGATCCACGCTAAAATGCTACAGACGGAGAATCATCTGTCCATTTCTCCGTAAATGATGACCCCAAATGGATACGCATCCGAAAGAACACGATATGTTATTATGAACTAAACCGTGGAGGAGGGTATGAAGCAAAACACCGGTCCAAGGGGAAATCATCCATAATCTCGCATCTCTAGTCAAATCATCTGGGACTCGCCCGCCTTAGTTGCGGATATCGGGCCGGGGGGCGGCGGGGAGGATATTTGAGGTGACTCTTGCTCCAGGCCGGAATCCCGGTTCGAGAGCTTCACCAGGGCTTCGGAGGGAAATGCCGTTGCGCCCAGGGGGAAGCGTGTATCGACCCATCGAGTCTCTGTGGTATTCACCTAGAAGCAACGATTTCATTGTGGGATTATAATTAGCAACTCGAATACCATAATTATGCTCCGCTTAGCTGCTTGGCTTTCATTTCCACGTGAGACGCGAGCAAACAAGAAGAGAAGAGTTAACTCGGTGTCCACAGTGGAAAGCCTCGTGTTGGGGGTGGGGCGGGGGGACAGGGGAGGGGAGAAGGTCCGTCTCGCCTCCGCTGTGGTTGGCGCTTGGGATGCGACGTCGTCTTTCTGTGGGAACCAAGCGGGCGATAGGCCAGCCCGGACAATGAAGTCAGAACCGAAAGGAAGCACCAGAACGGAAATACCTTCTGTCTCCTTACCCCTCTAAAGACTCCGCCTCAACAGAACCCTGTGATTTTTATCGGCTTATTCTCTCAAGTCACCTCCTCTTGACCTTCGTGTTTCCCTTTCTGGGACAGCAAGATAGCAGGCTCTGTGTGTTCGTTTCTTTCCACAGCTCTGCGGCCCTCCTTCGAGAAGCTAATGAGAACTCATTAGGTTTCATTACTCGAGTTGCTATTTGCTTGGCGGATAATTTGGTTCGCTGACTCGACAGGGCCCCGTTCGGAGAGGAAACCTAATTCTGCTTTCTCTTGCGGGGCTTCTCGTGGTGCGACCGGCCACCCACCCCAGCCTCCCCGGGGGAGTCCCGGGACCGAGAGGCCACCGGGCGAGAACCGGTTGATCGGCATCTGGCCGCAACCAGCCGGAGGCAAGGAGAAAGGGGAGTTGGGCGGGCTCCGCTGGACCCTAGAAAGGCATCTGAGTGGGCGGGGAGGGAAGTGGCATCCTCGTCGGGGGTCGCGGGGGCTCCCGGCACCGCCGAAGTGCGCCACTTCCCATTTCTCCGGAGGACCCAGTGGCGGAACCGGGGGTGGCTGCCATATTGCCGGTTGTCCTTTACGGTCCTCCTGACAGGGGGTTATCTCCTGCCTGGGGTCGCCCTGTGGGGGCGGGGTCATTGGAGGAATTGGAAAAGGAAATCTGATCTCTGACCTCTGGAAACAGTCAGCTCGTTAGGGGAAGGGAGGGTGAGGAGCAGCATGATGTAGCAGATAGAGCACCAGCCTGGGAGTCGGAAGGCCATGGGTTCTAATCCCGGCTCCGCTGCGTGAATGCCGGGTAACCTGGGACAGATCACTTCACTTCTCTCGGCTACCTCATCTGTGAAATGGGGATGGAGACTGTGAGCCCCGCGTGAGACAGGGACTGATCATGTCCAACCTGATTGGCTTGTATCCATCCCAGCGCTTAGTACAGTGCCGGCCACCTAGCGCTTAACATATACCACAATTATCATTATGAATTCGTTCATACAGTCGCCATGTATTGAGCACTTAATGTGTGCGGAACACTGTACTAAGTGCTTGGAAAGTACGGTTCACCACAATTATCATTATGAATTCGTTCATACGATCCTATTTACTGAGCACTTAATGTGTGCAGAACACTGTACTAAGGGCTTGGAAAGTACAGTTCAGCAACGAATAGAGTAACGATCCCTGCCCACTTCTGTTGTATTATCCTCTCCCGAGCACTTAGTTCAATGCTCTGCACGTAGTAAACGCTCAATAAATACCACTGCTTCAACTGGGGTCTACCAGGTGCTATATCATACTTTTCCCGAGTGCTTAGTACAGTGCTCTGCCCACATTAAATGCTCAATAAATATGATTGATGACAACGATGATGATCATTCGGGGTCTCTGGGGCTGGTCGTTTCTGGGTCTGACTGCTTTTCAAGTGCTTTTCCCCCAATAATTCAGGACTCAATTCCAACCCTTTTTAAGGTATTACTATTAATAATATTAACAACTGTGGTATTTAAGTGCTTACTATATACCAGGCACTTTACTAAACACTGGGATACATACAAAGTAGTTGGGTTGGACGTAGACCCTGTCCCACACAGAACTCATAGTCTTAATCCCCATTTTACAGATGGGGGAACCGAGGCCCGGAGAAGTGAAGGGACTTGCCCAAGGTCACACAGCAGACACGTGGCAGGGCTGCGATTAGAACTCAGGTTCCTTCTGACTCCCAGGCCCAGCTGCTTCCCACGCAGTGTGTCTGTAAGTGATTTCTATACGGCGGGCACTGTACTAAGCGCTGGATCAGATACAAGCTAATCAAGTTGGATACCGCCCATTTCTCACATGAGGCTCACAGTCTTAAACCCCACTGTACAGATGAGGTAACTGAGGCGCAGAGAGTGAAGTGACTTGCCGGCCTTTGGAAGGAGATGATTGGAGAAACCGCTTGTATTTCATCTACTCCGCCTCTAACTGAAGGGGGAGAGAGGCTCTTCCCCAGGAATATCCTGAAGCAGTGGGCTTCACCCCGGGGACCGGCGTCATCCAGAAGGTCAGACCCCTTTTTCCCCGGGCCGCAAAAGGGAAACAACCCCCCCCCCCCCCCCCGGGGAATCAGGGAAGGCATCTCCAGCCGCTGCCGATGCAGTCCTTTGCCCTGGGTCTCGGACAGCAGGCCACGGGTGGAAAGGAGCCCGGGCTTGAGAGTCAGAGGTCATGGGTTCGAATCCCAGCTCTGCCACTTGTCAGCTGTGTGACTGGAGGCAAGTCACTTTGCTTCTCTGTGCCTCGGTTCCCTCATCTGTAAAATGGGGATTAAGACTGTGAGCCTCGTGCGGGACAATCTGATTACCCTGCATCTGTCCCGGCGCTTAGAACAGTGCTCTGCGCACAGGAAGCGCTTAACAAATACCAATATTATTATTATTACTGAATTGCCCTCCTCTTCACTCTGGACTGTAAACTATGGGCAGGGATCGCGTCTGCTAAACCTGTTGCACTGTACACTCCCAAGCACTTAGTACAGTGCTCTGCGTGGAGTATGCACTCAATAAGTACCGTTGATTCCTTCATTTATTCACCCCACTCACTGTACTAAGCGCTGGAGCAGATACGAGACAATCAGATTGGACACTGTCCCTGTCCCACCTGGGACCCACGGACTTGATTCCCATTTTGCAGATGAGGAAAATGAGGCACAGAAAAGTGAAGTGATTTGCCCAAGGACGTGCCACAGGCAAATCACAAGCATTTATACTTATGAACGTAAGTGCCGAAGCAGCGTAGCCTAGTGGATAGAGCATGGGTCTGGGAGTCAGAAGGACCTGAGTTCTAGTCCCGGCTCCGCCACTTGTCTGCTGTGTGACTTTGGGCAAGTCACTTCACTTCTCTGTGTCTCAGTTACCCCATCTGTAAAATGGAGATTAAGACTGTGAGTCCCATGTGGGACATGAACGGTGTCCAAACCTGATTAGCTTGTATCTACCCCAGCGCTTAACGCGGTGCCTGGCACATAGTAAGTGTTTCACAAATATGACAAAAAAGTTAGCAATTAAATATATGTTTTTTGTACATTCAGTTCTTCAGCTATTTTCATCCTGATGCATATCGTGCCCCCCGTCGTCCGTCCCCCCGCCCCCCTCCGTAACTTCAAATATGCACGGTCACAGACCTCCCCAAATCCCACCTCCTCCAGGAAGCCTTCCTGGATGAAATCCCAACAACCGAAACGTTCAGCCTAACATTCAACCTTAGCATCTATGTTTCCGGAATCGTTCATTCATTCGATCGTATTTGTTGAGCGTTCACTATGTGCAGAGCACTCTGGTGAGCTCTCGGGAAAGTACAATATAACAATAAACAGCGACATTCCCTGCCCACGGCGAACTCGCGTTATAGAGTGGGGGAGATAGACGTCGATGCACATAAATTAAAATGACAGATATGCACTCGGGGAGACGCAGAAGGGAGTGTGAGATGAAGAAAAGTGGTGCTTAGTCCGGGTAGGCCTCTTGGATGAGATGTGCCTTCAGTAAGGCTTTGAAGAGGGGGAGAGTGGTTGTCTGTTGGATTAGAGGAGGGAGGGCGTTCCAAGCAGGATGTGGCCTAGGGGTCAGTGGCGACAGGTGAGATTGAAGCACAGTGAGATGGTTAGCACCAGAAGAGCAAAATATGTGGGCTGGATGGTAAAAGGAGAGAAGCGAGGTGAAGTAGGAGGGGGCAAGGCGATGGAGAAGCCAATGGAGAAGAGTTTTTGTTAGATATGGAGGTGGAGGGGCAACCAATGGAGTTTTGTGAGGATCGGGGTGACGCGTCCCGAAGGTTTTTGTAGAAAAAAGATCCGGGCCAGCGGGGCGAAGTATGGACAGGAGGCCGGGATGTCAGTAAGAAGGCTGATGCAATAATCTAGGTAGGATAGGATGAATGATCATATTCACGTGGTAGCGCTCCGGATGGAGAGGAAAGGGCGGATTTTAGCAATACCGTGACGGTGGGACCGACAGGATTTGGTGATGGATCGAAGACGTGGGTTGAGTGAGAGAGAGGAGTCAAGGATAACGTCAAGGTTACAGGCTTGGGAGACGGGAAGGATGGTGGTGCCATCTACAGTGACGGGAAAATCATGGGGAGACCAAGGTTCGGGTGGGAAGATAAGGAGCTCGGTTTTGGACTTGGTAAGTTTGAGGTGACGGGAGGACATCCAAGCAGAGATGGCTTGAAGGCAGGAGGAGATGCGAGACGGGAGAGCGGGAGAGAGATCGGGGCTGGAGACGTACCCTCGGCACTTTTGAATATATGCATATTCAATTTCACATTCAGTTATTCAGCTATTTCATCCTGACATTCTTGCTGCTGCTACTTATAGCTTTGCTCTTCTTCCTGCTCCCTGTCTTGAAAATCATTTGCCTCCCTCAGTACACGTTTAGCTCTGGGAGGGCAGTGATCCTGGATCTTCTGTTTCACTCTACCAAGTGCTCAGGACAGGGTTCACCACGTGGCGAGCGCTCAGTAAATTGCCTGAAATCATCCAAAGTTGTTAGTTATCCATTGGACTGATTTGGAGGGTCCCACCTATCAATCGATCAGTGGTATTTTTTGAGAACTTACCGTATGCAGAGCACTGGATTCAGTCTTTGGGAAAGTAGAATACGAGAGAATCGGTAGATACAATCCATGCTCACTGTAGTTTAGAGTCTAGCGGGGGAGAGGGTCATTGAAATAAATTACGGGTAGGGAAAGAGCAGTATATGAGTATGTCTCTAAGTCCGGTGGGGCTGAGCGTGGGGTAAATATCAAGTACCTAAGGCCACAGGTCCAAGTGCTAGGGTGATACAAAAGGGAAAGGGAGTACGGGAAATTTACTTATTTATTTATTCATCTATCGATTGATTGAAATTATTGTCTGTCTCTCCCTCTAGACTGTGAGCTTGTTGCGGGCAGGAATGTGTCTGTTGTTGCTATACTGTACGCTCCCAAGCGCTTAATACAGTTCTTTGCACACGGTAAGCGCTCAAGAAATACAATTGAATGAATGAAATGGAGGCTTAGTCAGGGAAGGCCTCTTGGAGGAGATGTGATTTTAGTAAGGATTTCAAGGTAGGGAGAGTGGCGGTCTGACTTTTATGAAGAGGGAGGGAGTTAAAGGCCAGAGGGGGGATGTGGGCAAGGGGCTGGTGGTGAGAAAGAGGAGATTGAGGTGCAGTGAGCAGGTTGGCTTTAGAAGGGCAAAATGAGCCGGCTGAGGGGTAATAGGAAATCAGCAAGATGATGAGGTAGAAAGGGGAGAGTTTCGCCCTTAAAGCCCAAAGTAGGGAATTTCTTTTGACGAGAATTCCGTTTTTCGATATGCCCTCGTAATATGCTAAGTGCCGGGAACTATTCAGTCAGATCACGATCCCTGTCCCACGTGGGGCTCGCAGTCTAAGCAGTAGGGAGGATGGATATCTAATCCCCATTTTACAACTAGGGAAAGAGAGGCCCTGAGAAGTGAAGTGACTTCATTCATTCAATAGTATTCATTCATTCATTCATTCAATAGTATGTATTGAGCGCTTACTGCGTGCAGAGCACTGTACTAAGCACTTGGAATGTACAAATCGGTAACAGATAGAGACGGTCCCTGCCCTCTGACGGGCTTACAGTCTAATCAGGTCCAAGGTTACACAGTAAGCCGGGCAAGTGGCTCTGAGGCAATTCATTCATTCATTCATTCAATTGTATTTACTGAGCGCTTACTGCGGGCAGAGCACTATACTAAGCACCTGGAAAGTACAATTCGGCAACAGATAGAGACAATCCCTACTCAACAATGGGCTCCCAGTCTAGAATGGCCATGAGAAGCAGCATGGCCTAGTGGAAAGAGTGTGGGCCCGAGAGACAGAGAACCTGGGTTCTAATCCTGGCTCTGCCGACTGTTTGCTGTGTGACCTCGGGCAAGTTAGTTCAACCTTTCTCTATGCCTCGGTTCTCCTATTCTCCCTTCTACTTAGACTGTGAGCACAATGTGAGACGGGGACTATGTCCAACCTAATTAACTTTGTCTCCCCCAGTGCCTTGTGCTTGACACATTGTAAGCGCTTAATAAAGACCATAATAAAAGTTATAGTACTAATAGTAGGGGTATTTACTGAGCACCCAATGGGGGCAGCACACTTTTCTATGTGCTTGAAAAAATACATCAAAAGGAAGAGTCCTGTTCCCTGTTCACAAGGAATTTACATTCTAATAAAATGATTGATAAATAGGGTAATCAAAATAAATTGACTGCCCATTCGATCAGAAGTAGCATGGCCTAGTGGAAGGAACACGGGCCTGGGAGACAGAGAATCTGGGTTCTAATCCTGGTTCCGCCACTTGCTTGCTCTGTGACTTTGGGAAAGTCACATAACTTCTCTATGCCTTCTACTTAGGTTGTGAGCCCCATGTGGAACAGGTTGTCTTCTAATCTGATTATCATGCATTTTTTTTGTATTTGTTTGGTATTTAAGCGCTTACTATGTGCAGAGCACTGTTCTAAGCGCTGGGGTAGATACAGGATAATCAGGTTGTCCCACGTGAGGCTCACAATCTTAATCCCCATTGTACAGATGAGGTAACTGAGGCACAGAGAAGTGACTTGCCCACCGTCACCCAGCTGACAAGGGGCAGAGCAGGGATTCGAACCCATGACCTCTGACTCCCAAGCCCGGGCCCTTTCCACTGAGCCACACTGCTTCTCTGAGGTAGATCATGCGTCTGCCTCAGTGCTTAGTACAGTGAGAGGCACACCGTAAGTGCTTAACAAATGCCATCTTTATTAGTATCGTTAATATTATCGTTATTATCTGATCGACCGAAGAGTGATGAGTGCAAATACGTAAGTGGGAGAGCTGCTGATCCACTGATGTGAGGGTCTGGGGAGCTTATTAGGAGAAGGCTTGCCTGGAGGGTTTTGAGATCAGAGGGCCCCGTGCTGGCGCATGCTAGGACGCGAAGTTGGTTTGCGGCGAAAGCGGCAGTTCTCATTCAATGACTGCATCCTCAAACGCTCCATCTGTCCCGGGATGTGTTCTCCAGTCGTGTTCTTCAGTCAGTCAATCGATGGTATTTACTGACTCACTGAGGGTAGAGCACTGTACTGAGCACTTGGAAAAGTACAGTACAACCGAGTCGGTAGACGCAATCCCTGCTCACAAGGAGCTGACAATCTAGAGGGGAAGACAGATATTCTCTTGCAAGATGGGCCCTTCAGCCCCCTCCGAGCCCACCGCCTCCCCCCCCGACCCCCCCCCCCCCGTTCTCCCCATTTTCAGAAGTAGCCCCTCGGTTCATTGTGTCAGGTTAAACTTGTCAGGTTAAAATGTGATAATAATAACAACGATGATGATGATGGTATTTGGCAAGCGCTCACTATGTGCCGGGCACTGTTCTAAAGCTCTGGGGTAGATACAAGGTAATCAGGTTGGACACGGTCCCTGTCCCTCATGGAGCTCCCAGTCTTAATCTCCATTTTACAGATGAGGTAACTGAGGCCCAGAGAAGTGAAGTGACTTGCCCCAGGTCACGCAGCAGACAGGCGGCAGAATTAGAACCCCTGATCTTCTGGACCCCAGGCCTAGGCTCTAACCACTTCATCGTAAGTCATAGTGAAGTCTCTGCCGGTGTTAAAATGTTGAGTTGCTTCCAGGTAACTGGGTGGGACTCCGCCTCATTTTATCTGAGTTTCACTGTCTGCCTTGCCTGCTCCGTGTAGGTGGTATTGACATAACAGGGCTCCCGGGAATTAACGCGATTTCTAATTTTATCCTCTAGATGAGCCGAATAAGATACAAATAGAGGGAGTGTCTTGTCTACAGTGGATAGCAGCACGATAAGAGAAAAAATGTCTCTTCGGCCCGATAATAGATCACTTCCCATGTTTGACTGGTTTATACAGCGAAAGAGCTTGCTGCTTTCTGACGTTCACCATCCGGACAGCTCCTTCCTTTTCGGAAAAATGTAGAGCGGTCTTGGGGTACGGAGTGAGGGGGAGAGGGAGCGTGTCATAGGTGTGTGCGGTGGGCCGGTCGGGGTGGAGGATCACGAAGCAGTACAGTCCATGGAAGTAAATCAGTCAGTCAGTCGTATTTATTGAGCGCTTACTGTGTGCAGAGCACTGTACTAAGCAATCGAGAGTGTGAGATAGAACTATTAACAGACAATTCCCTGCCCCCAGTGAGCTTACAGTCCGGTGGGGGAGACAGACGTGAATAAAAATAAAGAAAGTACAGGTGAGTACATAAGTGCCGTGGGGCCGGGAGGGGAGATGAATAAAGAGAACAAGTCAGGGCGACCCGGGAGGGAGTGGGAGAAGGGGAAAGGAGGGCTTAGTTAGGGAAGGCCTCTGGAGGAGATGGACCTTCAATGCAGCTTTGAAGAGGGGGAGCAGATATTGAATCCCCATTTTACAGATGAGGACGCTGACTTTCCACTAGGCCATGCGGCTTCCCAGTATCCACGGGGATGGAACTATCCCCATTCTGATAGCCCCAGCTCTGAAATAACTCCCTTACAAGTTAATACCCTTGGACATGCTCCTTTAGGGAAGGCAGGCCAGGTTTCCAGAACTGAGGTTTGGGGAATTTGGGCAACAAAGCTCTCCATTCTCCCAGATTCAGGTCCAGAGCGAATTTGCCTCGAATTTATTTTTGTCACGGCGAAGACGGCGATTTCATCATTTCTCCATCCTACATTTCTGTGGAGTGGCGTTCGCGGGATCAGCGGCACGCCGGATTAAAATAGAAATCCAACCAGGATCAACACCATTCCTCCACCCTCCCTGCTCTCATTCTGCTGGTCAAATGGAACTGGTTGAGCTAATGCTTGTGGACAGCAAAAGCGAGTTGATGACAGAAAGGACAGGAATTGATGGGCGGAAATCTTGTTGCTAGGATAAACAAGGTTAAAGCAGCCAGTACATTTTCATGCGAGAATTCTGCATAACTTGTCAGTGAGCAATGTTGAGCTGCCCCAGGGCTGACTTTGAGTCCCTTTCTTTGTTTTCCAGCTCTTTTAAATGAATATGCAGATTGGGCTACTTAGAACTCTAAACACTTACTTTCCCCAAGCCTGAAAAGGTGTCTAGAAGGGAGTAGCCTCCCTTCGTCGTTCCGGCTAGATGAAAATTAGGTGCTGACTGGAAGGAGGGGAAAGACTGTGGTGTTGCAGGTGAATTTAGAGACCCCAACCTAGCCCTCTTGAAAAGTCAAGGGAGCGAAACTCAACCGATCATTCATTCATTCAATCACATTTATTGAGCACCACCTGTATCCAGAGGACTGTACTGAGTGCTTGGGAAAGTACAGCACAACAGTAAAGAGTAACACTGCCTGCCCACAACGAGCTCACGGTCTAGAGTGGGGGAGACAGACATCAATACAACAAAAATCCATTAATCGGTGGATCAGTGACATTTATTGAGTGCTTACAGTGGGCAGAGCACTATACTAAACGCTTGGGAGAGTACAACAGAGCAGGTAGAGAGAGTCTCTTCCCACAAGGCTTTTGCAGACTAGATGGGGAGACAGATATCAATCATTCAATCCATCAGGGGTATTTATTGAGCACTTACTATGTTCAAAGTACTAAACGCTTAGGAGAGGACAGTCCAAGAGTTGGTAGACGCGTTCCCTGACCATAACGAGCTTACAGCCTAAAGGGGGAGACCGACGATCTAAATGATTTATGATATAGAATAGAAATTAAATCGCAGATGGATATGTAAGTAAGTGTTGGGGGGCTGGGGGAGTGGACGATATAAACTGGCTAAAGAGTAATAGTTCCAACCTGATAAACTTGTATCTACCCCGGTGCTTAGAACAGCGTGTGACCCGTAATAAGCGCTTAACAGATACCATTCAAAAGATGCGTAGGTGATGCAGAAGGGAGGGCTGAGCCAGGAGAATGAGGGCTTAGTTGGGGAAGGCTTCTTGGAGGAGATGGGATTTTAATAAGGCTTTAAAGGTGGGAAGAGTGGTGGTCTGTCGGATATGAATGGGGAGGGAGCTCCGGGCCAGAGGGAGTATGTGGGTAAAAAGGGATTAAAAAGATGAAATTGAAGTGCAGTGAGTAGGTTGGCATTAGGTAGGTTGTAGTAGGAGATCGGTGTGGCCTAGTGGAAAGAATTCTGGCATTAGGAGTCAGAGGAACTGGGTTCTCATCCCGGCTCTGCCACTGGTCCGCTGTGTGAACTTGGACGAGTCACTTGACTTTTTTGTGCTTCAGTTTTCTCATCTGTAAAACGGGAATTCGTTACCTGTTTTTTTGTTGTTTGGGTTTCTTCTATGGCCTCTGTTAAGCCCTTACTATGTGCCAAGCACCGTACTAAGCACTGGGGAGGATACAAGATTATCAGGTTAGACATAGTCCTTGTCCCTCAGGAGGCTTGTGGTCTATTGTACTCTCCCAAACTCTGTACACAGTAAGCACTCAATAAAAATGACTTATTGATCGTTCTCCCTCTATTTAGACCGTGAGCCCTCCTGGGTTAGAAAATACCTGTCCCCCCCCTCCTCCCAAAAAAAGAAAATCAGTCAGGTAAACTTGGAGCTGGAGAACAGATGGATTAGTTTCAAGCCGACGGTAAGAAGCATTTTTGAGAAGTAGTGTGGCCTAACGGAAAGAGCATGGGTCTCGAAGTCAAAGGATCTGGGATCTAATGCTGGCTCCGCCGCATGCCTGCTGGGTGACTTTGGGCAAGTCACTTCACTACTCTGTGCCTCAGTTACCTCATCTGCAAAATGGGGATTAAGCTCTGAGCTCTATGTGGGACAGACACTCTGTTCCACCTGATTTCTTGTCTCTATCCCAGAGCTTAGTACAGTGCCCGGCACGTTGTAAGTGCTTAACAAATGCTGTAAAAAAAAAATTGTTTCTAAGCACTCAGCAAAGTCTCCTGCTGGAAGGGTAATTTGCAGAATAGGATAAAGGAAAATATAGATTTTTTTTGGCTCTTCCCAGGAGTGTGGAAATTCTGACACAGGCAAGGGCTGAAAAGAGAGTGAATCACAAAGCTTGTGTGTTGCTCAAAAAACGATGTGATAATCCCACAGAAATGCAAAGAATACATTTTCACCAACTGAACCAAAATCTCTCAGAGAGCCGAGTCTTCCGAATTTACTTGCGGCTCGCTAGGCTGGTGGTTGGAGGAGGCATATCCCTGATGTTCTCTGTCGGTCAGTAAATCGCATTTATTGAGTGCTTGCTGTGTGCAGAGTGCTGTACTAAGCGCTTGGGAGAGTAGAGTAGAGCCATAGAAGGACACATTCTCTGCCCTCGATGAGCTTACGTCTAGACAGTCTCAGCCTCAACTCTGTCAAGGCTTTAAAAGGCAAATTGGCTAGTGATTACTCTATATAATAATAAAAACAACTGTGGTGTTTCTTAAATGTTTCCTAGGTGTCAAGCACTGGAGTAGACAGATACAGATTAGACACAATCTAATTAGAGCCTGATTAGACACTCTCAGATAAGGTGCTCTCAGGCTGAGGGGGAAGGATATCTAATCCCCATTTTACGGACAAGCAGTGTGGCGTAGTGGATCTAGTATGGGCCTGGGAGTCAGAAAGACATGGGTTCTAATCCCGACTTTGCCGCTTGTATGTTGTGTCACCTCGGACAAGTCACTTCTCTGGGCCTCAGTTATCTCCTCTGTAAAATGGGGATTGAGACTGTGAGCCCCATGTGGGACAAGGACTGTGTCCAAACTGATTAGCTTCTATCTACCCCACCACTTAGTACGGTGCCTGTTGCGTAGTAAGCACATAAGGAATATCATTCAAAAAAAATGAAGCAGGCAGAGAGCATCATGGCGTCATATGGGCCCGTTTCTGCAGTGGGAACCTCGAGTGTCAATAAATCGATCATCTTTGCCCCCTCCTACCTCACCTTCCTTCTCTCCTTGTGCAGACTGGCCCGCGCACTCACTGTACCTCTTCGCTGTGCCTCGTTCTCACCTGTCCCGCCATCGACCCCTGGCTCACGTCCTACCTCTGGCCTGGAACGCCCTCCCTCCTCAGATCCGCCAAACGAGCTCTCTTCCTCCCTTCAAAGCCCTACTGAAAGATCACCTCCTCCAGGAGGCCTTCCCAGATTGAGCCCCCCCTTCTACTCTACTCCTCCTCCCCTCCCCATCGCCCCTACTCCCTCCCTCTGCTCTGCCTCCCTCCCAGCCTCCCAGCTCTCGTGTATATTTGTATTTATTTTCTATTTTTTTAATTAATGATGTGGCTATATCTGTAATTCTATTTATTCCGACGCTATTGATGCCTGTCTACTTGTTTTGTTGTCTGTCTCCCCCCTTCTAGACTGTGAGCCCGTTGTTGGGTAGGGATCCATCCGTTGCCAAATTGTACTTTCCAAGCGCTTAGGACTGTGCCCTGCACACAGTGAGCGCTCAATAAATAAAAATGAACGATCAATCAGTGGCATTTATTGGGCACTTACTACGTGCAGAGCGCTGTACGGAGTGCTTGGGTAAGTTCAATCCGACAGAATTAGTAGACACGTTCCCTGCTCATATGAGTTTACAGTCTAGAGCCTCCCCACTGGCTCCAGGACCGCTTCCAAGCCACGGAACCTGGCGGCAGGAACTGAGCAGGAAATAAAAAATCCCAGTCCTACGAGCGTCTTGTGCCATGTCCGGACCGGTCAGGGGACAGTCCCGCTGAGAGGTGGGCGGGTGGCCATCCTGCCAGAATGGTCAGACCTGGTCCACGAACCTTGCTTGGCCTTGGGCTAACTCTTCAACTCATGGGCCTGGCTGTGCCGGCTCAGATTTGGGATGGGAAGGGGGAATGAGGGGAATCTTACAAAATCCTCTCAAGGGGGGATTTTGCCGCGAGGCCAGGACTTCCAGGCAACAGGTGGGACAAAGCAGTTCCCTGCCCCAGGAAGGGGGGGGGGGGTCCTTCTCTGCCTTCAGGCTCAGGGTCTGCTAAAAAGCCACTTCTTCAAGCCCCACTCTATTGAGCACTGTATTGATCGTTCCTGGGAATAATTACAGGGATCTTGTTATGACTTGCAAATTGCCAATTTCCCGCAGAGGCCGCTGGCTTTATAGCAGGTAGGGAGCTGAGCTTGTTTGAGAACCACTGTCAGAGACCTGCAGGTTATAAACTGCCTCCATTTTAGCAAGGAAATCTCATCCACAGCCTTCAGCTTGTAGTATGTGGCCCTCATTAATTGTTGGGCTTGGTGGGGCGTGGGGAGGGCAATAGAGAGGCCCTTATTAATAATAATAATAATACTTATGGTACTTACTGTTTACTCTGTGCCCAGCCCTGATCTAAGCTCTGGGGTAGATACAAGTTAATCAGGTTGGCCACAGTCCTTGTCCCACATGGGGCTCCCCAGTCTCAATCCCCCTTTTACAGATGAGATAAGTGAGGCCCAGAGAAGTGAAGCGACTTGCCCAAAGTCACACAGCAGGCACGCAGCCGAGCCGGGATTAGAACCAAGGTCCTTCTGACTCCCAGGCCCATACTCTATCCACGATCCCAAATTGCTTCCCAATCAAATGAAGAGTGTTTCTTGAGCACCTACCCTTTGCAAAGGACTGTACTGAGTGATTGGGAGAGTACAACAGAGGAAACAGATCTGATCTTTCTCAACAAATGCAGATTTCTTGTGAGGAGCAGCTGACCTGGTAGAGGGCACTGGATCAAGCACAAGGAGACACAAAAGGATGAAAAAGGGCCGGGCTGTAGTTGAAGTAGAAGAAGCACGGGCCTGGAATTCCAAGAGACCCAGATTCTAGTCCCAACTCTGTCCGGGGTCTGCTGCGTGACCTTGCGCAAGTCACTTAACCTCTCTGGGACTTAATTTCTTTATCTTTCAAAGGGGATTCAGGCTATAGCCCCCCTAACTCTCTCCCACTGTGTGATTCTATTTATTGCCATGGTTCTTGTCCGCCTCCCCCCGATTAGACCGTAAGCCCGTCAAAGGGCAGGGACTGTCTCTATTCGTTAGCCATTTGTACATTGCAAGCGCTTAGTACAGTGCTCTGCACATAGTAAGCGCTCAATAAATACTATCGAATGAATGGATCTGTTAACCTCTCAATGGCATTTATTGAATGCTTACTTTGTGCAGAGCATTCATTCATTCATTCAATAGTATTTATTGCGCGCTTACTCTGTGCAGAGCACTGTACTAAGCGCTTGGAATGTACGATTCGGCAACAGATAGGGACAATCCCCTCCCAATGACGGGCTCGTACTAAGCACTTGGAAGAGTACGATACAACAAAGTGGACAGAGAGGTTCCCTGCCCACAAGGAGCTTACCGACTAGAAGAGAGGCAGACCGTAATATAAATATGGATATGTAAAAGCTGTGGGGCTGAAGATGGGGTGAAAGTGCTTTTACTTTGTGCCAAACGTTTTGCTAAGCACTGGGCCAGGCACAATAAAATCTGATCAGGAACATTACCTGTCCCACATGAGACTTGTGGCCTAAGGGGGGTGTATTTAATCCCCAATTTTACAGATGAGGAAGCGGAGGCCCAGCAGCCAGCAAGCAGCGGAACGAGGACATTGGGAGGATATAAAGGGGTGACCGATCAATCCCGCAATTGCTCCCTGGTATTTACTGAGCTCTTAGTAATAATAATAATAATGTTGGTATTTGTTAAGCGCTTACTATGGGCCGAGCACCGTTGTAAGCGCTGGGGTAGACGCAGGGGAATCAGGTTGTCCCACGTGGGGCTCACGGTCTCAATCCTCATTTTACAGATGAGGTAACTGAGGCACCGAGAAGTTAAGTGACTTGCCCCAAGTCACACAGCCGACGCGTGGCCGAGCCGGGGTTCGAACCCATGACCTCTGACTCCAGAGCCCGTGCTCTTTCCGCTGAGCCACGCTGCTTCTCTTAGTGGGCGCAGAGCGCCGTATTAAGCACTTGGGACAGTACAATGTGAAAACGCTTTGGAAAAATTAGAGTACTTTTCCAAAACAAGGAATTACCGTTATTATCACTACTACTGTTGTTGTTCAGCCAACAGTAGTGATCGTCCAGGTGGCTAGAGATGAAATTTCTCCAGGAGATGGTGATTCAGGTCTCCATCAAAAAGAAAGACGAGAAAGGACTCAGTTTTGAGAGCAACTCCCTCCCTATTCTACCGCCACCTGAATTTGCTGTGAATGTTTAGACCGCTTGGGTCGAATGTGTCCCACCCGTGATACCTCGGCGACAGCCTTTGCTGGGTTGACAATGGATGATTTTAACCACAACAAAAGGCAGTCGTGTGGCTCATCACCCTAAATAATTTTTCTTCCGACTCTTGCTTAGGATATTTCCAGAAGAGCTGTAATTCTGTTCGAAAACAACCCGGGATTTCTATCGCGTTGGGTGTAAAAGATATTGTGCTGTGAGTCTACTGAGGCTTGTGTGTTTGTATAAATCTCTCTACTCAAAATATCTCCAACAGTTGACTGACGGGCCTTGTAATTTAGCAGAAGGCTAAAAATTAAAATCTTGCAACCTGCTGAGAGCGAAAGAATTTGGTAACATCGCGAGCTGCTAACGTTCAGTTCCCGGGCAGCAGATGGTCCTGCTGTTCATTTTGGAGATGGAACAAAATATTTTTATTTAGATTTATTAAGTAATTCACCATTTGTTCAATACGTTTTATTAAATGCAGAGCCGATCGCCGTTTTGAACGTACTACCTGATTTACATAAAGCCAGACCAGCCCTAATTACGGTTTCCTTCCTCGCCTTTTCATTTGGGTTTTTTGTCCTCTGCCTTTATGGCCCATATGTTTGCCTTGAGAGAGTGCAAATCGTTTCTCTATAAATAGATGGAGTTCAGAACAACTTTCTGTTGCCAATTATCTGTCCACACATCAACATTACCATAATTGTAACAGTGCATCTCTAATCTCCGTAATAACACGTTCGAGTTTAAAAATTGGACGGGGGTTTCATAAATTGTATAATTTGAGGCTTTCCTGAGCTAACAAATCTGCAGGCGGATCGCACCGGAAAGTTACGAACTTCAGATTGTTTTAAGCGGTAATTGCCCGAGATTTGTATAATGACACACGAGAAAGGAGCGGTGAATAATGTCTGCCATATATCCCGGAGGTAGAAACGTATCGGAGGCAAACCGATGGCTGTCGGACGTGGCTTTGGCTTTCATCCTCCTCCTTGTTGTGTTTGCAGAGGCCTCCGAAGGACGGAAGGTCACTGGGTCGGTGCTCCCCCCGCCGTGAAGTTGTCGGAGGAGGATGTTTCTCCCGACGGTTTTCTCGGAGAAGCGGCCTTCCAGGGGGAGGGGGTGCAAAGATTGATTCTCAAGCCTCGCTGGGAAAGGCTTCCATTTTGTCCTCCTAGGTTCCTCTGGGCCAGGCTATTCACGCCTGCGCTCTCTTCGGGCTTGGTGATTCGAAGTCTCTCGTGAGGCAACGGAAGCCGACGACACCCCGACGTGGACGTGGGTCCCCGGGGTCCTCGCTGTCTGGGTGATTGCCTTTCGGGGCCCAGTTCGGTGGTCCGTTAACGCCTTCGAATTAAGCGCGGAGAAGACGAAGGGATTATCGACCCACCTCCCCAGCGGCGATCTCGTCCGTCCTTCCCTCCTTCCCCCTTAATTCATTGCTTTCGATGAGTTTTTTGATCCCTGTCACCTCCCGGACGCACCATCAATCATCAGTCAGTGATTGTATTCATTGAGCACTTACTATGTACAGAGCCCTGTACTAAGCGCTCGGGAGAATTCAGTGCACCAGAATCAGCAGACATGTTCCCTGCCATCAATGGGCTTACAGTCTAGAGGGGGAGACAGACGTGAATATGAATTTAAAAGTCATTAATTCATTCATTCAGTAATTTATAATACATAATTTGAAGATAGGGACATAAATGCCGTGGCGTATGGGGTGGGCCGAATATCGTCTCGGGGCTCTGTCAAGCACCCTGGTGTGAAACTGTTGAAGGCACATCTCCTCCAAGAGGCCTTCCCTGACTAAGACCTCCTTTCCTCTTTTACCACTTCCTTCTGCGTCACCCTGACTTGCTCCCCTTATTCTCGCCCCCTCCCGGCCCCGCTGCCCTTATTTATAAAGAGAGAGGTCATGAGTTCGAATCCCAGCTCTGCCACTTGTCAGCTGTGCGACTGTGGGCAAGTCACTTAACTTCTCTGGGCCTCAGTTACCTCATCTGTAAAATGGGGACTAAGACTGTGAGCCCCACGTGGGACAACCTGATTCCCCCGTGTCTACCCCAGCGCTTAGAACAGTGCTCTGCACATAGTAAGCGCTTAACAGATACCAACATTATTATTATTTATATGTCATTTCATTTATTTATATTAATGTCTGTCTCCCCCTCCAGACTTAAGCTCGATGTAGGCAGGGGATGTGTCTGTTATATTGCTGTATCGTACTCTCCCAAGTGTTTAGTACAGTGCCCTGCACACAGTAAGTGCTCAATAAACACAATTGACTGGCTGCAACTCCCCTATGGGCCCTCCTTATTAATAATAATCATCATCGTGTCGGTATTTGTTGAGTGCTTACTGTGTGCCAGGTACCGTACTAAGTGATGCAGGGAATACAAGCAAATCAGGTTGGTCACGGTCCCTGTCCCATGTGGGGCTCACCGTCTCCATCCCCATTTTACTGATGAAATACTTGAGGCCCAGAGAAGTGAAGTGACTTGCCCAAGGTCACACAGCCGACAAGTGGCAGAGCCGGGATCAGAACGCTTGACCTTCTGACTCCCGGGCCCGTGCTCTTTCCACTACACCGTGCTGCTTCCTTCCCCCCCCCCCGCCCCCCGGCCTCGATCCTCCTCCGCTGTCTCACACGGGGGATGGGCCGGGCAGATCCCGTCAGCGGGGGTCCCCGCCCCCCCCCCCCCCCCCCCGGAATTCCCTCGGGGATTAGGGTATTGCGCGTCTTCAGGCCCCGGAAGAATGATTCCGGCATTTCCCTGCTGCTCTCTCACTCTGTCTCTTTGGGCGGCAGGCCAGAGATCTGGATCGGGGCCTGGTAAGTGTTAGAAGC
Source organism: Ornithorhynchus anatinus (assembly GCF_004115215.2). Lineage (NCBI taxonomy): Eukaryota > Metazoa > Chordata > Mammalia > Monotremata > Ornithorhynchidae > Ornithorhynchus > Ornithorhynchus anatinus. The sequence goes on along the minus strand of NC_041732.1, from coordinate 9,537,987 downwards.
TGCCCTCGCTTGACACCTTGCTTAAGAACCAGTTCCCATGAGGCATCGTAACTCCCGGAACCCTCTCCGCGTGGCCCGACCGGGACTTGCTTGTGCACGCTCGTTGCGGGCAAGGAAGGCGTGTGTCGCTTGCCATGCTGTCCTCTCCCCAGCTCTTAGTACAGCGCTCTGCACTCGGTAAGTGCTCAGTAAATACGATTGACTGATTATGGTTTACCCCACCGAAGGTTGGGAGGGCCCAAGAAAAAGAGAGTCCATTGGACATGTTTCTATCTTGAGTTGCCAAGGAAGAATGACCATTTTGGCCAAAGGCCACCGGATATTCTTTGAGGGACTATGGAAGCTCACTCTGGGCAGGGACTGTATCTACCGACTCTGTTATACTATACTCTCCCAAGCGCCTCGTCCAGTGCTGTGCACACAGTCTTCAAATGCCTTCAAGTCATTTGCGACCCATAGCCACTCCACGCACACACCCTCTCCAGAACCTCCCATCTTCTGCCATGATGCCGTTCTGGTATGCGCGTCCGTAGAGTTTTCTTGGTCGAGGAACAACGCGTAGGGATTTTGTCTTTCCTCCTGAGATCCTCCTGAGAAGCAGTGTGGCCTGGTGGAAAGAACACAGGCTTGGGAGTCAGAGGACTTGGGTTCTAATCCCAGTCCTGCCACGTGTCCGCCGCGTGGCCTTGGATAATTCACTTCACTTCTCTGGGCCTCAGTTACCTCATCTGTAAGATGGAGATCAAGACTGTGAGCCCCCATGGCAGAGAGGGACTATGTCCAACCTGATTACCTTATATCTACCCCAACGCTTAGAGCAGTGCCTGGCATATAGTAAGCACTTAATAAATGCTATTAATAATAACTTCTCTCCCGGCGGACCGTAAGCTCCTGGAGGGCAGGTATTTTGTCTAACAACTCTATTGTACTTGAACTTCCCCTCAGCACTCTGCACCCGGTAAGCACTCAATAAGTGTATTTGCCTGATTTTTTTCTGCCGTTGTTCCTCTTGATTTTTCTCTAGACCTTCCCCCTCCAGATTCCTCTTCTAGACCCTTTCTGGATTCCTCCCCTTGTCACTCTGGACCCCCATTCGAGACCCTGTCCAGACCCCTTTTTAAAGTGGGGAAGCTAAAGGGTAGAAGCAGCGCGGTCTAATAGAAAGAGTACAGGCCTGGGAGTCAGAGGACCTGGGTTCTAATCCCAGCCCCATCGGTTATCCGCTGGACGACTTTCGGCAGATCACTTAACTTCGCTGGGCCTCGGTTCCTTCATCTGTAAAATGGGGATCAGGATGGTGAGACCTACGTGGGACGGGGGCTGCGTGTCAAATCCTATTATCTGTATCCACCCCAGCACTTAGTACAGTCCCTGGCATATAGTAAGCACTTAACAAATACCAGAATTATTATTATCATAATGAGGATTAAGACTGTGATCCCTATGTGGGGCAGGGACTGTGTCCAACCCGATTATCTTGTATACACACCAGCTCTCGGTGCAGCACCTGGCACGTAGTAAGCGCTTAACAAATATGATAATAATAATAATAATAATAGTTATTATTGTCATTGTCGTTGTGAACTACGATCCCTGACAACAACCAACGAAGAACTTTTCTTCCCCGCAGCTGGTGTGCACAGGGGCACCAAATTAGCTTAGAAAAGATCTGTATGGCAGGAGGCTCTGGAGAGCGAGGAGAGGGTCCCACAGGAGCTAAATTACCTGACCGATTCAATCACTGGGAAGTGTTGATTTCTGGCACGAAGGGCAGAGCTCAGTTAGGGAGCCAGGGATTGCACAAAGCCTGAACTGTGGGCCCGGCTCCGCCCTCAGAGTTATGCGGGGAATGAATAAATTGTTGTCGTGGTTAGGTGAATCACAGCCTCATCATAATGAAGCAACACAACCGGAGCAGAAAATCGTGAATTAAAGGCTGGAAGGTGGAAGTACTCACTGGCGGTGAGTTTGGAAACAGCAGACATGAGGCACGTTTCACGAGATGCTCTTCGATGGGAGTGGCCGGGGCACGGGCGTCCGTGGGGTCAGTGGGGGTGACGGTCCCCATAGTTGGATGGACTGGATCTCCAGCTTGACTCATCCGGACTCTCAGACAAAATTTGGGTGTTTCTAGCCTCGACTGGAAAGATCCAAAATGGCGGCTTGCTGGCCTTTTGGCTCTGTGAAGCTTGTCCCGCTCTAGCCTCCATGCTCACAGTGAAAAGTGCTTTGGGGTTTTTTTAATGGTAGATGTTAAGCGCCTACTACGTGCCAGGCACTGTGTACTAAGGGCCTGTTTTGATGTCGGTCTCCCCGCTTCTAGATTGTGAGCCCGTTGTTGGGTAGGAACTGTCTCTGTTGCTAAACTGCACTTTCCAAGTGCTTAGTACAGTGCTCTGCACACAGTGACTGCTCAATAAATATGATTGAGTGAATGAAAGTGCTGGGGTAGATACAAGCTAGTCAGATCGGACACAGTCAATCTTTTTTATGGCGTATTTACTGTGTGCACTGTTCTAAGCAGTTGGGAGAGTACAATATAACAATAAACAGACACATCCCCTGCCCACGGGAGCTTGCTGTCTAGAGGGGGATCACATAAGGCTCACAGACTTGATCCCCACTTTACAGATGAGGTAACTGAGGCCCAGAGAGGCCCAAGATCACATAGTTGGCAAGTGGTGGAGCTGGATTTAGAATCCAAGTCCTTCTGACTCCCAAGTCGACACCTCTGGATCCATCGGTGGTATTTACAGAGCACTCTCTCCTGGCAGAGTACTGGTCTAAGCACTCGGGAGAGAAAAACAGTTAGCAGATACGGTCCCTACCTTTACGAAGCCTATGGCCTAGCCGAGGCGAATGTCATTGGAGTAAATTTCAGGCCCGGGAAACAACCGAGTTGAAAGATACGTTCGTCGGGGCGGTGGGGGTGGGGCGAATCCTTAAGTGCTTAGGGAACGAGGCCCCAAGTGAACGGGTGATGCGGTAGGGAGAAAAAAAACAGGGTGGGGAGATGAGAGATTAGTCGGGGCAGGCTTCCTGGAAGACATGTTGTTTCATAATAATAATAATAATATTGTTGGTATCTGTTAAGCGCTTACTATGTGCCGAGCACCGTTCTAAGCGCTGGGGTAGACACAGGGGAATCAGGTTGTCCCACGTGGGGCTCACAGTCTTCATCCCCATTTTACAGATGAGGGAACTGAGGCACAGAGAAGTGAAGTGACTCGCCCACAGTCACACAGCCGACAAGTGGCAGAGCTGGGATTCGAACTCATGAGCCCTGACTCCAAAGCCCATGGTCTTTCCACTGAGCCACGCTGCTTCTGGGACTAGAAGACGGGGAGAGAGGTGGCCTGTTGGGCAAGACCGGGGAGGGAGGTCCAAGGAGGAGGGAGGGCCTGAGCAAGGAATCAACCACGTCAAAGAGAGGAGAGCGAGACTCAGGGTGTAGGTTGATGAGAGGCAGCTTGGCTCAGTGAATAGAGCACGGGCCTGGGAGTCAGAAGGACCCGGGTTCTAATCCCGGATCTGCCACTTGTCCGCTGGGTGACCTTGTGCAAATCTTCTCTGTACTTCGTTCCCTCATCTGTAAAATGGGCGTTAAAACTGTGAGCCCCATATGGGACAGGGACTGTATCCAACCTGATTAGCCTGTATCTACCCCTACCGTGCCTGGCACACAGTAAGCGCTCACCAGGTACCGGAATTATCAGTGTTGATGTTACAGGAGCAAAGGGTGCGGGCTAGGTTGTCATGGGAGAGGACCAAGGATAGGTAGGTGGGAGAGAGACGCAGCGTGGCTCAGTGGAAAGAGCCTGGGCTTTGGAGTCAGAGGTCATGGGTTCGAATCCCGGCTCGGCCTCTTGTCGGCTGTGTGACTTGGGGCGAGTCACTTCACTTCTCTGTGCCTCAGTCACCTCATCTGTACAATGGGGATGAAGACTGTGAGCCCCACGTGGGACAACCTGATTCCCCTGTGTCTACCCCAGCGCTTAGAACGGTGCTCGGCACATAGTGAGCGCTTAGCAAATACCAACCTTATTATCATTATTATTATTATTATCAGAGAGCTGATCGAGTGCCTTAGAGACAACGGCGAGGAGCTGCTGCTGGATGAGGAGATGTATGTGCTCCCACTGGGGGGTTTGGAGAGGAGAGGTTTTTGGGATGTGAGATGACAGATTAGTGAGAGAAGGCTTCCTGGAGGAGTTGTGATTTTCATAGGAGTTTAGCTGTCCTCTTGGATGGCTTTGGCTCTCACTCATGCTAAGGTGATGTTGCTGCTATGATAATAATAATAATCGTGGGATTTGTTAAGCATAGACTGGCACGTGCCCGGCGCCGTAATACTAACAATAATGTTGGTATCTGTTAAGCGCTTACTATGTGCAGAGCACTGTTCTGAGCGCTGGGGGAGATACAGGGGAACCGACCTGTCCCAAGTGAGGCTCACAGTTAATCCCCATTTTACGGATGATGAGGTAACTGAGGCCCCCGAGAAGTGAAGTGACTTGCCCACAGTCACACAGCCGACGAGTGGCAGAGCCGGGAGTCGAACCCATGACCTCGGACTCCGAAACCCAGGCTCTTTCCGCTGAGCCACGCTGCTTCCCTGAAGTAAGCACTACAGTGGATACAAGAAAAGGGGTCAGATCCAGTCCCTGTTCCACATGGGGCTCACGGTTTTAATTTCTATTTTACGGATGAAGTACCTGAGGTACAGAGAAGTTAAATGACTTGCTCAAGGTCACACAGCAGACAAACGGTGGAGATAAATCCCAGCTCCACCAGTTGTCTGCTGTGTGACTTTGGGCAAACAACTTAAATTCTCTGTGCTTCAGGTACCTCATCTGTAAAACGGGGAATCTGAGTCCCATGTGGGACAGGTAACTGTGTTCAACCTGATTATCTTGTAATTACCCCAGCGCTTAGTACTGTGCCTGGAACATAATGTGGCTTGGTGAATAGAGCACGGGCATGGGAACCAGAGGGACCTGGGTTCTAATCTGCCACTTGTCTGCTGTGTGACACTGGGCAAGTCATTTCACTTCCTCCGCGTCTCAGGTACCTCATATGTAAAATGGGGATTAATACTGAGAGCCCCACGTGGGACGGGGACTAGATTCAACCTGAAAAACTTGGGTCTACTCTAGTGCTTAGAACAGTGCGTGGCACATAGTAAATGCTTAACAAATGCCATCATCATCATTATTATTATTATTACATAGTAAGGGCTTAACCAATACCATAAAAAACCAAAATCAAACATAAAATTCAGACCAACTAACTCTTTGGAAGGGTTCACCATCCATTTTTACCTCTAAGTTTTTAACGGTTTTCTGGCGTGTGGATAATTTAACAAGAAAACCTTTCAGGATGGATTGAAATTGGACAGATGTTTCGATTCAAAGGTCCCAGATGACCCGTTCGAGATGTACCACAGCTGATAGCTTAACGTGAAATTCAGGTAATCAGAGGGGGGCTTTATCCTGCCACGAAACCGCTCTCTGATTTCTAGCGTCCAGAGAGAGAACTGAAACCCAGAGCCAAGCGAGAGGAGGACCCGAAACGCGGCATTTAATTCCAGACCTACGGAACAAACCCCGTCATGATGTGTCTGGCATTGGCGGGATCCGAGAGGGGAAAGCCCCACTGAGGATTTGCAAGGGTACAGATATGAAAATGATATTCAAGTGGGCCGGGGGGAGGAGATGGAGAGTGAACACAACAGAACCAAAGCCCGGAATTGTCTCGACCCAAGAGGCGGACGTTCCATTTGAACAATTCTTTCCTCATCTGCACGGTGAGAGCCAGCCTGTAGGAGGTTAATGGCTTGGGGCAGAGGTGTATAATTACCTCCCAGAACCGGGGTTCTGAGCGGGAAGACAACCGACTTGTGTTTATCCGAAGAACGGAATCCAGGGTCTCCCCGCCAAGACACCCACCCGGCCCTGGGGGCGCAGAAGTCAGTCAGCTGTGTTTATTGAGCACTTACTGTGTGCAGAGCACTGTACTAAGCTCTGGGGACAGAGGAATACAACAGTAAACAGACACATTCCCTGCCCACAAGGAGCTTACAGTCTAGAGGGGGACACAGACATTAATATAAATATATTACAGATGATAATAAGCACTTATTAGGTGCCAAGCCCTCTTCTAAGCGCTGGGGTAGTTACAAGCTAATCAGGCTGGACACGGTCCCTGTCCCACAAGGAGCTCACAGTCTTAATTCCCCTTTTACAGATGAGAATACTGAGGCCCAGAGAAGTGAACTGAGTTGCCCAAGGTCAAACAGAAAACAGCGGAGCTGGGGTTTGAACTCAGGTCCTTCCGTCTCCCAGATCTGCGCTCTATCCACTAGGCCAAGCTGCTTCTCCTCTTGATATGTATATAAGTGCTCTGGGGCTGGGAGGAGGGGAGGATGGATAAAGGGAGCAATTCAGGGGGACGCAGAAGGGAGTAGGAGAAGAGGAAAGGAAGGCTCACTCAGGGAAGGCCTCTTGGAGGAGGTGTGCTTTCAATAGGGCTTTGAACTGGGGGGAGAGTCAGTCCCTGTCCGGGAGGCCTTGGACCACAGAGAGAACATGCTGGGCTCAGAGACCGAGACATTCCGGGAGCCGTTTCTGCCCCTGTGAGGAAAGGGCAAGGAGATGGTGGTGTTGGGTGTCCGAAGCCACCTTGGCGCCGGGAGTGGGGATGGCGTTTCTTGAGCATCCTTAGGGTGCAGCGCAATGGCCAAAGCACCGAGGAAATGTTCAGTCTGCAGCAGGGTCACGTGAGTTGGGCCGGGGGCGGGGGCGGGGGAGGGGGAATTGCCTCCCCAAGCCCCCACAGGGGACTGGGAGCTCGATCCAGGATGGGCGTGAGGGCGGTCACAGCCAAGGCGAGGTGCCCATCCTGAGCTGTGGATTTCTGGGTTCTGTTAGATGGGTTCCCCCCCGCCCTCAGGTCACACCTGAAGAGCTTCCAGTACTCTACCAGTCTCGGTTACAGGAGGGAGAGTCAAACAGAGGTCTATCCGTTCCATTCCTAGCTTGGGCAGTGGCTAGTGAGTGGCAAGCAATCCGCTACAAGTCAAAACTCACCCCTGCTGGGCAGCAACAGCGTGGAGAGAGTCGAGGGCGGAGACTCAAGTGGACCGCACAGAAGATGGCGGTGGTAAAGCACTTCCGGATTTTGACCAAGAAGACTCTATGATCCACTGCCAGAACGATCGCAGACGGAGAGCTGGGCGTTCCGGGACAGATCTGTCCGTCGTGTCGCTATGGGTCGGAAATGACTCGGCGGCATAAGACAAGACCAGATTAGATGGGCAAATCATATTTCAAAATGTCCGTGGTGCGTGGTGGATAGTGCCCGGTTCGGGGAGTAAGAGGACCCAGGTTCTAATCCCCGCTCTGCCACTCGCCTGCTGGGTGACCCTGGACGAGTTGTTAATTTTACTCATTTTTAAATGGTATCTGTTCGACACTTACTAACTATCGGGCACTATTCTCAGCTCTGATAGCTACAAGGTGATCAGGTTGGACACAGTCCCTGTCCCGCATCGGGCTTACCGTCCGACAAGGAGGGAGAACAGGTAGTGTAGCCCCACTGTACAGTCGAGGAAACTGAGGCACAGAAAAGTGAAGTGATTTGCTCAAGGTCACACAGCAGACAAGTGGCAGAACTGGGATTAGAATCCACGTCCTCTGACCCCCCAGGCCCGTGCTTTTTCCAGCGCGGCTTAACGTCTCTGGGCCCGAGTTTGTTTCTTCATTTGTAAAATAAGGATAAAATTCCTCCTCACCCTCCATCTCCTATTAGTGTAGTTCTGTGCGGGCCAGGGACTCACTGGGTTTGAACTGATTACGTTATATCCCCTCAGCACTCAGTACAGCGCTCGTCTGGTCTTATGCCCGTCGAGTCATCGCCGACCCTTTGCGACGCCACGGACACATCTCTCCCGGAACGCCCCATGTCCACCTGCAATCGTTCTGGTAGTGGATCCGTAGAGTTTTCTTGGTCAAAATCTGGAAGTGGTTTCCCCATCGCCTCCTTCCGTGCAGTAAACTTGAGTCTCTGCCCTGGACTCTCTCCCGTGCCGCTGCTGCCCAGCACAGATGAATTTTGACTTGTAGCGGATGGTCTTCCACTCGCTAGCCGCTGCCCAAGCTAGAAATGGAACGGGTAGACCTCTGCTTGACTCTCCCCCCCACAGTCGAGACCGGTAGAGTCCTGGAAACTCTCCAGGTGTGACTCTGAGAGGGGAGTGCAGTACTTAGTGCAAAGTAAATACTAATATATGTCCCCATCACCAATATCCTCCACCTTACTCTTCAGTCTTAACTTCCATCCCCAAAGCGGATCACACCCTCTCCCAACTTCCCCCAGACCCCTGGTTAATGGGCCCGAGTCTGCTTCCGCTCCTCCTTGTGGGCAAACAGCGTGGACAAGCGATTCAAGATGAACACAGTCAGTGTCCCACGTGGGTCTCACAATCTTAATCCCTGTTTGACGGATGAGGGAACTGAGGCCCAGAGAAGCGAAGTGACTTGCCCACGGTCGCACAGCGGGCAAGTGGCAGAGCCAGGATTAGAACCAAGGCCCGGGCTCTGTCCACTAGTCCGTGCCGCTTCTCGATGGCTGGTGCTCTTTCCACCAGTTCACACAGCCGGCCAAGGGATCAACTGTCTTCTTTGATCTTGGGTTTCCGGTCCATTTACGTCCCCATCTGTAACTTTATTTAGAGCAGTAATAGTGTTAATAATAATGTTGGTATTTGTTAAGCGCTTACTATGTGCAGAGCGCTGTTCTAAGCGCTGGGGGGATACAAGGTGATCAGGTCGTCCCCCGTGGGGCTCACAGTTTTAATCCCCATTTGGCAGATAAGGGAACCGAGGCACAGAGAAGTTCAGCGACTTGCCTAAAGTCACACAGCTGTGTCTGTCTCCCCCTCTAGACGGTAAACTCACTGTGGGCAGGGGATGTATCTGTTTATTTTTCTACTGTGCTCTCCCGAGTGCTTAGTAAAGTGCTCTGCGCACAGTAAGCACTCAATACATACAACTGAACCGGTGCAGATTGAGGGGAGGAAAGTCAGCCCGGCCGGGAGCCAAGCCCCGTCTAGACTGTCAGTTCGTTGCGGGCAGGAAACGTGTCTGTTATGTTGTATGCTCTCCAGAGCTCAATACGGTGCCCTGTACACGGTAAGCGCCCAAGAAATATGATTGAATGACTGAGGAAGACTCTCCAGTGGAGCTCCCTGTGAGCAAAACCATTTTCCCGTCTTGTTCCCGCTCCACCCTGCCAGAACATGCGGGTGACTCATTTGAGTCTTCCCAGGTACCCGGGGAGGGCGTATGTGTCCCAATCTGGCGGGATGGGGAGATCTCCGATTGCTCCATCGGGAACAACTGGACGACCAATTCCAGAATCTCTCCTATGCATCCAGTTTTCCTGGCTGGAACTCCTTCCCCCATCACATCTGGCAGACTGTCCCCCTCTCCATCTTCAGTGCCCTATGAAGTCCACGCCATGAAGACGATGGTATTTATTAAGCGCTTACTATGTGTCAAGCACTGTTCTAAGCGCTGGGATCTTCTTCTTAGAAGCACTGGGGTGAAGGCAAGCTAATCAGGTTGGACATAATCCCTGTCCCATATGGACCTCACAGCCTTAATCCCCATTTTACAGATGAGGTAACTGAGGCATACAGGAGTTAAGTGGCTTCTCGATCAGTATTGAGCACATACTGTGTGCGGGACGCTGTACTACGTGCTCAGGAAAGTTCAGTACAACAGGGTATTTCCCACCAGGAATTTACTGTCTATAGTACTTCCCCACTCTCTGTCTTCATTCCCTGTTTTTAATAGTATGTGTTAAGCACTTACTAGGTGCCAGGCGCCGAGTAAGCGCTGCACGAAACACAGGCTAATCAGGTTGAACACCATCCGTGCCCCACATGGGGCTCACGGTCTTAAGCCCCAGGGAACTGAGGCCCGGAAAAGTGAAGGGATTTGCCCAAGGTCACACAGCAGATAAGTGGAGGAGTCTGGATTAGAACCCAGGTCCTCTCCCACCACACCGCAAGCCCAAACACTTGCCGCTCTTAACACCAACACACTCTCTGAACCTTCATCTCTCCTCTTTTGCCCTTGACCCCGTGCCCACGTCCTCCAACTCCCTCCCCTTTCGTATCCCGTCGACCGCGGCTCTCCCCGTCTTCAAGTCTTTCTAAAATCGGCTCCCCTGACTCACCTCTCACCTCCCCACCCTGTCTCTCCCCCTCCGTGTCACCTATCGCTCGAGTCCTCATCCGCTAATAATAATCGTGGGACTTGTTAAGCGCTTACTCTGTGCTGAGCACCGTTCTGAGCCCTGGTGTGGGAACAAGTTCAGGTTGGACGCGGTCCCCGTCGCACACGGCGCTCGCATTCTTAATCCCTGGTTTACAGACGAGGTAACTGAGGCCCAGAGAAGCGAAGCGAGTTGCCCAAGGTCACACAGCAGACGTGGGGCGGATCTGGGATTAGAACCCAGGTCCTTCCGACTCCCAGGCCGGGGCTCTTTCCACGAAACCACGCTGCTTCTCCAACGTGCTTCTGCTAAGCACTTGGGCACCTCCCCCCGTCTTTAATCTCAGTATCAAACAACCCATCAATCAGTGTTATTTACTGAATGCTTTACTGTGGGTAGAGGACTGTACTGAGGGCCTACCTCTGTCCTGGACTCCTTCCCCCTAGGTGGAATTTATTTTATTGCCTCTCTCCCCTGCTAAATTGTAAGGCCTTTGAGGAGAGGGATTAGGCCTACTGACTCTATTGCCCTCTCCTAAACGTTCACGGCAGTGCTCCGCACGGAGGAAGCGTGCAATAAATACCATAGATCGCCTGGGGATGCAGAAATGTCATACTTCTATACCCGGCTCCTTGCCCCTACCTGGAATTCATTTGAGTGCCCGTCTCCCCTGCTGAATTATAAACTTCTCGAGGACAGCGATTCTGTCTACTGACTCCATTGTCCTCTCCTTAATGTTCATAGCAGTGTTCCGCACGCAGTAGGCGTGCGATAAATGCCATCCGTTGCCTGGGGAAGCCTCCGTAAGTCAGTTCGCAGTCTAAATTGCAGCTTCTGCCTCCCTGCCCAAGCATAAGACGTTGAAATAACTCGTTGTTCTCTCATGTTTCCTTTGTATTTTTCCAATCGGCTAGCAAACCGATCCGACAGCGGAAAAAAACTGCAAGCTAAGGAATGCTATTAAACACAAAAAGTTGCTGTTTTGATATTTTCGTTGTAATTTCCCCGACCCAGAAACACCCTTCGACTCCCAAACCTGTCGTTCTCACACCTGCTACCGTTTAATTCTCTAAATCCCGACTGGCTCTCTTAGCTTCTGTTATCAGATTCGTCTGCTCCAAAAGGGTTCTTCTCACCCCTCCTTCCTCCTCCTCCGAGAGGCCTTTAATCTTTGCTTTGCTTTTTTTTTTTTTTTCCCTGACATCTCCTCCTCTCTTGTGAAATGCAAATTAATTAGATTCTAATTACTCACTCCGTGCTGTTTCTGTTTCACTCTCTTGTTAGGTTAGTCTAACGTCTTTGTTGTCAGCTGTGGGTTGTAGGTATTTGGTCCATTAAAAGCGGCTGTTTCAGGAGGAAACACAGAGGCTGGGATTTTGTCACGGGTGGTTTGTTGTAGTGTTGCGCGCACAGTAAAGCACTCAGTATATGCCCCCGATGGCCTGTTCTGATTCCCTTTCTTCCCTCCCCATCTTGATAACTTCAGAAACCTCCTGGCAAGGAGAAGCAGCGTGGCTTAGTGGTTAGAGCACGGGCCCGAGAGTCAGAAGGACCGGGGTTCTAATACCCACTCTGCCGCTCGGCTGCTGTGTGACCTTGGGAATGTCGCTTCCCTTCTCAGAGCCTCAGTTACCTCATCTGTAAAATGGGGATTAACAATGTGAGCTCCATGTGAGACAGGGACTGCGTCCAACCTGGTTAGCTTGCTTAGAACGGCGCCCGGCACTTAGTAAGCACTTAACTAATACCATTTAAAAAAAACAACCAAGGAGCAGTGAAGGCTTAGTGACGCAAGAGTAAGAGGCAGGAATGAGGTGTTAATTCTCTTTCAGTCAATAAATGGTATTTATTGAGTGCTTACTAGGCGCACAGCACTGTAGTACAGTAGAACGGATACATTTCCGGCCCACAACGAACTTACAGTCTACTCTCTGAGCTCACTGCTTATCTGGGGAGACGTCTAGCCGCTCGGATAATACTATCGATTGATGGATGGATTAGGTCCTCCCTGCCTCAAACTCCTTGGGTGCTCAGAATGATTTCCTAGAAGGTGAGAGTCAGCACTGATTGATTAATCTATCTATTGAGCGCCTACAGTGCGCAGAGCACCGTACTAAACATTTGGGGGAATCCAATAGAGCACAGGCCTGGGACTCAGACGGTCACGGGCTCTAATCCTGGCTCACTTGTCTGCTGCGTGACCTTGGGCAAATCACTTCTCCGGCCCTCAGTTAACTCATCTGTAAAATGGGGATAGGGACTGCGTCCAGCTAGATTTGCCGGTATCCACCCCGGCGCTTAGTACAGTGCCTGGCACATGGTAAGCACTTAACCAATACCCTCAGTATTATTAGTTGATCCTGTCCCCGCCCTTGAGAAGCTTGAGGCCTAGCGGGAACCAGAGCCACCAGAGCCACGGTCTGAAGGCCATCAGGAGGGGAGAGATGGGCCTCGTACAGTTCTTGGCAAAAGACGGTCAAGAGCAGAACCGCCAGCTGGGACTCGTCCAGAGATCGGGAAACTAGGGCAGGACGTGATTGGGAAATGCCCTGGGAACGTTGTCAAATGAACAGAACGTCAGGATGGAGCAGGTACAAGCTCAGCTGCTCCAACCCCAACCGAGCGCTTTCCTGAAGGTCTCTAATGGCGTTCCTCGTCCAAGAGCGGGGTGATTCAGAGGGCGGACATTTTAATGGTCATCATTAGAGCTAGAAGGGAACGCCCTCAGGAGGAGGGGGGAAGCGGGGGACGGGGGTGGAAGTTCACACCTCTCCTGCCGATGATTATTGCAGTCTGGCTGGCACAACCTTCCGCGTCAAACGGGGGCCGCTCTCCCCCTCCCGGGATTGTCAGCCGTTGTTTCGAAAAGTTTTCTTCCAAATGATGGCAAGAGCAGTGGCTTGGGGGTTGCCCGACGAGGGTTTGGGGGGGCTCCCCTCCCACAGAGTCCGCCAGGACTTCTGAACTGTTTGTCCAGGACTGGATTCCCTGGGAAGAGATGAAGGGAGATGGAAGCCCAAGATGTTTGATTTCTAAGGAAAATACTATTTTTGCCTCATCCTCCTCCTCTTCCTCTTCTTCCTCCTCTTCTCTTCCTCCTCCTCCTCTTCCGTCTCCTCTTCTACCCTTTCCCCCTTCTTCCATCTCCTCTTCTTCCTTCTCTTCCTTCAACCCTCTGAATCCCAGGCCCATTCTCCTCCCCTTCCTTCCTTCTCCCCTTGATCCTCTTCCTCCTTCTCCTCTTCCTCTCCCCCTCCTCCTATTGTTCCTTCTCCTCCTCTTCATCCTTCTCTTCCCTATCCCCTTTTTCTCCTCCTCTTCTTGCTTCTCTTCCTTTAACCCTTTGACTCCCAGGCCTATTCTCCTTCCCTTCCTTCCTTCTCCCTTCGTCCTCTTCCTCCTTCTCCTCTTCCTTCTCCCCTTTTCCTCTTCGTCTTCCTTCTCTTTTTCCTTATCTTCTCCCTCTCCTCCTCCTGCTCTCCCTCCTCTGTCCCTCTCTCCCCTCCTTCCACTTCCCTGTTCCCTCTGCTCCTATTTCTCCCCACTCCACTCTACTCCATTTCCTTTGTCTCTTCTGCCCCCCGCCTCTGGTGTTTTCTCCTGCTCTCTGCTTTGTAACCTGAGTCATTTAGTTCCTTGAACCAAGCCAGGTCTTCAGCTTCATAATAATGATAATAATGATGGTGGCGATGATAATAATAACAACATTTGTTAAGCTTTGACTATGTGCCGAGCACTGTACTAAATACTGGGGTAGATTCAAGATCATCAGGTCCCACTTGGGGCTCAAATTCTAAATTGGAGGGAGAACGGGGATTGAATTTTGCGGATCTGGCAACTGAGGCCCAGAGAAGTAAAGTGACTTGCCCAAGGACACATAGAAGACTAAGTGGCAGAACCGCGATCAGAACCCAAGTTCTCTGATGCCCCGGCTTGTGCTCTATCCACTCGGCCACATTGCTACCCAAAGGCAGCTCCCCACTTCCTCTTCTCCTCTCCCCCCCTCCTCAACTCCTCCATTTCCTTTCTTCCACGGCTCCTTCCACCTCTGTCCAAACATCTCCCCTTGACCCAGTGCCTCTGAACCCCAAGGCGAGGAATCGTTCCTCTCTGGGAGAAGCAGTGTGGCCTAGTGGAAAAAGTATGGGCCCGGGAGGCAGAGGACCTGGGTTCTAAACTCAGTTCCCCGACTTATCTGCCGTGTGACTTTTCTTAACTTTTCAGGGCTTTAGTTTCCTCATCTGTCGAACGTGAGTCCCGTGTGGGAGATGCACCTTATCCAACCTGATTAGCTTGTATCTAACCCAGTGCTTAGTACAGTCCCTGGCACATAGCAAGCACTTAACAAATAACCACAGAAAAATTCCGATAACCTTACACCCCATTCTCTAGGCCTCCAGCCAGCTCTCTGTCCTTCCTGTTTCTCTCTCTGGATCACTTCTCGGAGATGAGGGCACACAGTGTGGATAAAAAGCTGATATTAAAAAAAGAAAACACCACTTTCTTGATATCACGGCAGTCCGCAGCCCGTGGCTAGGGAGGGGGTGAGGGGGCGGGCGGGGGGGGGGGGTAACAAGATTCGAAAAGCCATAATGAGACCACAGAAATGAACCCTGCAATTACTCTCCCCATCTTTCATCAGAGCAGCTACCCACGCTGAGTCTGCAGGAGAGTTCTCCCGTCTCCAGCCCACACTTCGCATTACAGAACTTGTCATGTGGGAGAAGTTGAACCGAGAGCAAATCATCCCCTCCCAGCGCCGCCAAATCCAGTGGCGGAATGACAGCTCTTGGCCTGGTAATTCAATCTACGTGGAGTAGTAGATAGAGCAAGAATTTGGGAGTCAGAAGGTCATGGGTTCTAATCCCAGCTCCTCCGCTTGTCTGCCGCTGCGTGAACTTGGGCAAGTCGCTTCACTGGGCCTCAGTTACCTCATCTGTTCAGTGGGCTTTGAGACGGTGAGCCCCTCATGGGACGGGGACCGTGTCCAACCCGATTGGCTTGTTTCCACCCTAGCGCTTAGTACAGTGCCTGGCACATGGTAAGTGCTCAACAAATACCTTCATTATTATAAGAAGAAGAATAACGTTGATATTTGTTAAGCGCTTACTATGTGCAGAGCACTGTTCTAAGCGCCGGGATAGATACGGGGTAATCAGATTGTCCCACGTGAGGCTCACAGTCAATCCCCATTTTACAGATGAGGGAACTGAGGCACCGAGAAGTGAAGTGACTTGCCCACAGTCACACAGCTGACAAGCGGCAGAGCTGGGATTCGAACCCATGACCTCTGACTCCAAAGCCCGGGCTCTTTCCAATTATCATTATTATTATTAGCATTTATCATTATTGTCTAGCGGAGACCAGCCATCTGTTGGCTAGACTGTGGGCTGTGCAGTCCTCGAGACTGGAAGTTCCTTGTAGGCATTCATTCATTCGTATTTATTGAGCACTTACCATGTGCAGAGCACTGTTCTAAGCACTTGGAATGCACAGATCGGTAAACAGATAGAGACAGGGACTTGTCTACCAACTCTGTTTTACAGTACTCTTCTAAATGCTTAGTCCAGTGCTCTGCACACAGTAAGCGCTCAACGAACACCATTTGTGGATTAACCCAGTTAATGGATTGATTAACTAAGTCCCCTCGCCCTCTAGGACCTGTCCTGAGTAACAGTGATGGATTGCCCTGAACCATTTTCTCTCTCTCTCTCTTTCTGATTCCCTCTGAGTTCACAGCGGTGGGTTAAATTTGGTTTCCTTTGATTGCTTGTTTGGGAAGACGTTTATTCCCTCTGGACTGTGAGTTTGTTGTGGGCAGGAAACGTGTGCACCCCCTCTGTATATCGTACTCTCCCAAGCGCTTAGTACAAGCCTCTGCAAACAGTAAGTGCTCAGTAAATACCCCCGATTGAGTAGACAAACAGAAATACACTTCCTCTTGCCAAAAAATGTTTTGGGTACAGGAGGTAGTAATAATGTTGGTATTTGTTAAGCCCTTACTATGTGCCGAGCCCTGTTCTAAGCGCTGGGGTAGACACAGGGGAATCAGGTCGTCCCACGTGGGGCTCACGGTCAATCCCCATCTTGCAGATGAGGTCACTGAGGCCCAGAGAAGTGAAGTGACCTGCCCACAGTCACACAGCTGACAGGTGGCCCGGCCGGGATTCGAACTCATGACCTCTGACTCCAAAGCCCGTGCTCTTGCCACTGAGCCACGAGGAGGTGTGGGACAAAGCCTAGTGGAAAGAGCGTGGGACTGGGAGTCAGGAAGCCTGGGTTCTCACCCCAGCTCCGGATGGCTGTGTGACCTTGGGCAAGTCACTTAACTCTTCTGGGACTTAGTTTCCTCATCTGAAAAGCGGGGACGAGAGACCCGCTCTCACTCTACCTTAGTCTGTGAGCCTCCGGTAGAATGGGAACTGTGTCCTATCTGATTTTCTTGTATCAATCAGCTGTATTTATGGAGTGATTACTGTGTGCCGAGCACAGTCTCTGCCACTTGTCAGCTGTGTGACCTTGGGCAAATCACTTAACTTCTCTGTGCCTCAGTTCCCTCATCTGTAAAATGGGGATTAAGACTGTGAGCCTCACGTGGGACAACCCGATTACCCTGGATCTACCCCAGCTCTTAGAACAGTGCTCTGCACATAGTAAGCGCTTAACCAATACCAACATTATTATTCTTATTGTTACGAAGCACTTGGGAGAGTATAATCTAGCAGTCGGTGGTCATGTTCCCTGCCTGCAGTGAGCTTACGGTCTAGAGCGGGGAGACGGACTCTAAAAGAAATGAATTACGGATTTGTACGTAAACCCATCGGTCGGATTTATCAAGCACTTGTTGTGTGCAGAGCGCACAGGACTGTGACAGAGTTGGTAGACACATTCCCTGTTCACCACAAACTTCCAGGTTAAACGCTGTAGGGCTGAGAGTGGGATGAAGCAGCGTGGCTCAGTGGAAAGAGCCCGGGCTTGGGAGTCAGAGGTCATGGGTTCGAATCCCGGCTCGGCCACTCGTCAGCTGTGCGACTTGTGGGCGAGTCACTTCACTTCTCTGGGCCTCCATCTGTCAAATGGGGATGAAGACCGTGAGCCCCACGTGGGACAACCTGATTCCCCTGTGTCTACCCCAGCGCTTAGAACGGTGCCCTGCACATAGTGGGCGCTTAACAAATACCAACATTATTATTATTATCATTATGAATGAAGGGAGCAAATTCCAAGTTTAAAGTTGTACCTATCCCAGCACTCAGCACAATGCTTGGTGCAAAGTAAGCACCTAATAGATATCATCATCGTGGTGAACGGTTCACTGAGAGTCCGCCAAAGTGAGCAAGGCGGAATCTCAGGTCTGTGGGAAGCAGAGTTAGGGAGGGGCAGGAACTCCAGTATTCAGTGCTCAGCTCCCCCGCTGCGTTGCTGGGTGGCTCTGGGCAAGTCTCTGCCCCTCTCCGCTCAAGTTTCCCCATCTGCAGAATGGGATAATAATAACTCTCCCTTATCTCTCAGAGATGGTGGGAGGCTTTAATGAGATGATGTGGGTCAGATCCTTTGTGCTGGGTAAATAAGGGGATGATTACCGGGGCTATTATCATTATTTATCATTAGTCCCCGTGGAAGGGTTGGTAAATCTGGCTTCATCTTCTCCGCCACCAAGTGGAAGCCAACTGGGACCCGATCCAAAATGGGGGGTGGAAGGCCGGGCGGGGAGGGAGGCGGGAAAATGTCCAGTGCCGTCTTGCCTGCTGCAGGAGCTGTTTCAGGGGCTCAAGGTTGGCAGGGGGGGTGGAGACCCTCAACTCCTCCAGTCAGTCGGGCAGTCGTATTTATCGAGCGCTTACCGTGTGCAGAGCACTGTACTGAGCACTCGGGAGAGCGCAATATAGTAATTATGGTATTTGTTAAGTGCTTACTATGTGCCAAGCATTGTTCTAGGTGCTGCAGTAGATGGAAGGTAAACAGGTAAGCAGGTTGTCCCACGTGGGGCTCACGATCTTAATCCCCATTTTACGGATGAGGTCCAGAGAAGTTAAGTGACTTGCCCAAGGTCACACAGCGGACAAGTGGCGGAGGTGGGATTAGAACCCATGACCTCTGACTCCCAAGCCCAGGCTCTTTCCGCTAAGCCATGCTGCTTCTCTAACACAATATGAACCCAACGTAACAGTCAACGGACACATTCCCTGCCCGCAGCGAGCTGACGGTCTCGCCACTTGTCCGCTGTGTGACCGTGGGCAAAGTCACTTCGCTTCTCTGGACCTCAGTTACCACATCTGTAGAATGGGGGTTGAGACGGTGAGCCCCATGTGGGACAGGGACCGGGTCCAACGAGATTATCTTGTATCTAGCCGGGGCTCAGAACAGTGTCTGGCACAGGGTAAACGTTTAACAGATACCTCCACTGATAGGCTCCTTCCCCAGGCGGTAACAGACGTTAGGGGTGAGACTCAAAACCCATGCTGAGAGAGGCAGCGTGGCTTAAGCGGAAAGAGCTCAGGCCCGGGAGTCAAAGGAACTGGGTTCTAATTCCGGCTCCACTAATAGTCTGTTGCGTGATCTGGGGCGAGTCCATTAGCTTCTCTTTGCCTCAGTTACCGTGTCTGTAAAATGGGGATTAATACTGTGAGCACCGTGTAGGATGTGGACTCTGTCTAACCTGCTTAGCTTGTCTCTACCCCAGGGCTTAGTCCAGTGCCTAGCACCTAGAAAGAGCTTTACGAATACCACCCAAGAATACAATAGCCGGAGTGGGAAGCTGGAAGCAGAATAGATGGTCAGAGGGAAGCAAGGTGGTCGGGTGGGTATAGGACAGTCCTGGGAGTCAGAGGAGCTGGGTTCTTATCCTAGCTTCACCACTTGTTGGCTGAGTGACCTTGGACGGGTCACTTCACTTCTCTGTGCTTCAGTTCTCTCATCGGTAAAATGGGGATTCACTGCCTGGTCTCCCTCCTACTCAGACTGTGAACCTCATGTGGGGTAGGGACTGTGACCCACCAGATGATCGCCCCTCTACCCCAGTGCCTGGCACGTAGTAAGCACAAATACCATTAAAAAAAAAAATGAATCGGCAGCCTAGAAGCCGGTGGGAGGTGGGGTGGAGGTGGGGTTGAGATGGAGATGGAGGTGGAGGAGGGATAGAGGTGGAGGTGGCTCTAGTCCAGCTGACCAGAGAGCCAGGGAGCCTAATCCAAAGCCAGGGTGACCAATGAACCCGTTGTAGGGCAGCGATTGTTTCTATTTGTTGCTGAATTGTACTTTCCAAACGCTTAGTACGGTGCTCTGCGCACAGTAAGAGCTCAGTAAATACGACTGAATGGATGAATGAATGAATGTTGTGTTTGGGAATGCGGAGTTCTAATCCTGGCTCCGCCGCTTTCCGGCTGTGTGACACTGGGAAAGTCTTTTTACATTTCTGTGCCTCTGTTACCTCATCTCTAAAATGGACACTCAGTACTGACTTAGTCTAAGAGCCCCATTCATTCAATAGTCTTTATTGAGCGCTTACTATGTGCAGGGCACTGTACTAAGCGCTTGGAAATGTACAGATCGGCAACAGATAGAGCCGGTCCCTGCCCACTGTCGGGTTTACAGTCTAATCGGGGGAGACGGACAGACAAAACCAATAGCAATAAATAGAATCAAGGGGATGGACATCTCATTAAAACCCCATGTGAGAGAGGAGCTGTGTCCAACTTGATTATCTTGTATTCACTCCAGCAATTAGTCCAGTGCCTGGCACAAAGTGAGCGCTTCAGAAATACCATTAAAAAAACCCCACTAATTTCCCTTAAGACCCACTTTCCTGTGAATTTTTTCACTATATGTCTCCCCTACTAGACTGTAAGCTCCTCAAGGGCAGGGATTATGTCTACTAACGCTATTATCTTCCAAATGGTTAGTACAGTGCTCTGAACACTATAACTATTGATTGATTTTTTTTTTAATGATGGTTGATAAGCATTCACTGTTGGCCAGAAACTCTACTAAGCCCTGGGTTAGGTTCAAGGTTGTCAGGTTGGACCCATTCCCTGTCCCGCCCGGGACTCACAGTCTGAATCCCCATTCTACAGATGAAGTAACCGAGGCCCAGAGAAGCGAAGCGACTTGCCTGAGGTCACTCAGCAGACACGTGCAGGGGCCGGGATTAGAATCCAGGTCCTTCTGACTCCCAAGCCCATGCTCCATTCAACTAGGCGGCACTTCTTCTTGATTTGATGCTATCTGTGATGTGGCCTAACTCCTTAGCACTGGGCCATTCTCGGCTTGAACCCTAGACCGTCTTGGAAGGAGCGCAGAGAAGCCAAAAGCCTTACGGTCCGTCTCCGTCTCCCTCTTCCCAAACCCCATCACCCGGAGCGTGCTCTGGAGTTTCCCACTCGGGAACGAGAGTCCGGATGGCCGCCGGGGAGAGACCAAAGGCCGCTGTGGGTTCCGGGCTTGGTTCCCCGGTCGTAAACTAAATATCTGTTGGCCGTAGGTAAGGAGAAGGTGAAAAAACAATGGCTGATTGTCTTGTCTTTCCACAGGCCCTATCAGGTCACCCCAGCAGAAACCACCTCCAGCCTTGGGAAACCAGCTCTGGCGCAAGAAGAAGAAT
Source organism: Ornithorhynchus anatinus (assembly GCF_004115215.2). NCBI lineage: Eukaryota > Metazoa > Chordata > Mammalia > Monotremata > Ornithorhynchidae > Ornithorhynchus > Ornithorhynchus anatinus. The sequence continues at coordinate 9,517,106 of NC_041732.1, read as the reverse complement.
AACTGTGGTACTTGGTAAGTGTTTACTGTCTGCCAGGCACTGTAGTAAGTACTGGGGTAATAATAATAATAACGTTGGGATTTGTTAAGCGCTTGCTACGCGCAGAGCACTGTTCTAAGCTCTGGGGTAGACACAGGGGAATCAGGTTGTCCCACGTGGGGCTCACGGTCTTAATCCCCATTTTCCAGATGAGGGAACTGAGGCACCGAGAAGTGAAGTGACTCGCCCACAGTCACACGGCTGACAAGTGGCCGAGCCGGCATTCGAACCCACGACCTCTGACTCCAAAACCTGGGCTCTTAGCCATGCTGCTTCTCTGAAGGTAGGTGCAGTTGTAAGCACAGCCTGTGTCTCACATGGGGCTCACGGTCAAAGAAGGAAGGAGAACAGGTACTGAATCCCTATTTTACAGGTGCCAAGCCAAGTGACTTGCTCAAGCTTAGGCAGCAGTCAAGGGGCAGAGCCGGGACCAGAACCCGCTTCCCAGGCCTATGCTCTCTGTCTCCCTTCCCCAATCTCATTGTCTTTGCCCGCTGCTTCCCTGGCCCACTGTCGCCAGGCCTTGAGACTCATTCACTTGCATTTACTGAGCGCTTGCTGTGTGCAGAGCACCGTAGTAAGCGCTTGGAAAGTAGAGAGTTCAGCAATAAAGAGAGACAATCCCTGCCCGCACCGGGGTTACAGTCTAGAAGCGGGGGAGATGGATATCAAAACAAATTGAGACTCAACCCGTTCCGTGGTGGGGAAGAGGCCGGGCTGTGGGTGGAGGCCGGGTGTGGGTGGAAGGTGGCCCGAGGGAGGAGGCCGACCACCGGCCCCTTTTCCACACTCTCCCCGTAGCCTGGAACTCCCTCCCCCTCCAAATCCTCCAGACCTCCACTTTCTCCATCCTCAGATCATTTTTAAGGTCACATCTCCTCCAAGGTCTCCCTTCTTTGTCATCTACAGCGCGGCTCAGTGGAAAGAGCCTGGGCTTCGGAGTCAGAGGTCATGGGTTCGACTACCAGCTCCGCCACTTGTCGGCTGTGTGACCGTGGGCGACGCTGTGTGACCTACGCCACTTATGTACATATCTTTAAATTATGTATTCTAAACTGTAAATTATTTATTCCTATTTATGTCAAGACCATAAACTCATTGTGGGCAGGGAACATGACTGCTGATTCTGTTGTATCGTAGTCTTCCGAGTGCTTAGCACAGTGCTCTGCACATATTAAATGCTCAGTAAGTACAACTGATCGATTGACTGATTGGCCACGGGTGGAGACCAGGCCTCGGGTGGAGGCTGAGCTGAGGCCAGAGGCCGGATCGTGGGTGGAGGCCGGGCCGCGGCTAGAGAAGAAGTGAAGGAAGCAGGCCTCCGTCCCCCAGGTGATGAATACGCCCAGCATCTCCGAACCTCACAGAGGGTTCAGAGGACTGTGAGTCCCAAGCCCGGGAGTAGCCACGCCTTCCCTCTCTCAAGAGGAGCCCGGAGCAGAGGAGCTCAGCACAGAGCCCGGAGCCCCCCCTCGGGGAGAAACCGAAGTCCCCACCTTAGGGCGAGGAAATAGCAGAAATGAGAGCCCCTAGTCACATCTCCAATAAGCCCTTTATTCCCCAACTCCCTCTACCTTCTGAGTCATTTATGTACTTGGATTCATTCATTCATTCTGTGTGCAAAGCACTGTACTAAGCGCTTGGGAGAGTACAGTATAACAACAGACTCATTCCTGCCCCCAACAAGCTCACAGTCTAGAGGATCTGTGCTCTTCTGCCATTTGGTATCCACCCCACTCCCAACCCCACGGCATTTAAGTACACGTGTCTGTTATCGAAAGCCCTCCCCCCTCCTCAAATCTGACAATTACTCTCCCCGCCTTCAAGGCCTTATTAAAGGCCCATCTCCTCCAAGAGGCCTTCCCAGAATAAGCCCCACTTTTCCTCTCCTCCCACTCCCTTCTGCATTTCCCTGACTTGCTCCCGTTGCTCTTCCCCACTCCTCCCAGCCCCACAGCACTTGTGTCCATATCTGCATTATTTATTTGTGTTGATGTCTGTCTCGGCCCCTCTAGACTGCGAGCTCACTGTAGGCAGGGAACGTCACTGTTTATTGTTGTAATGTACTTTCCCAAGTGCTTCGTACAGTGCTCTGCATTCACTAAGCGCTCAATAAATACGATCGAATGAATATCTTTCATTTATTCATTTATATACGTGCCTGTCTCCCTCTCTAGACTGTAAACTCATCCTGGTCAGTATCACGTCTACCAACTCTGTGGTATGGTACTCTCCCAACCGCTTACTACAGTCCTCTGCACACGGTAAGTGCTTAAGAAATATGATTGATCGATTGATTGATTAGCCAAGCCTCTTAAACCAACACACTGGGAGTGACCACGTGGGTTAGAAACCCCATCCTCCACACTCAGCACCCTCTGGGACCTGCATCAATCAAATGAACGGTATTTATTGAGCAATTACTGTGCGCACAGCACTGTACTCAGCACCTGGAAGAGTACGATACAGCAGAGTTGGTAGACGTGTTCCTTGCCCATAAGGAGCTTATAGTCTAGAGGACAAGCTTGCAATCTTACAGAAGGGTGAACCTCTTGGTGGCCCCTGGAAATAATCAATCTGTGATATTTATTGAGTGCTTACTGTTTGCAGAGCACTGTACTAAGCACGTGGGAGAGAATATCACGGCAACATTGGTTTACACGTTCCCTGCCGAGGTTTCTTCAGTTCCAGGTCAAAGGCCAAAAGCCATGCAGGTTTCTACTTAACCACTTCCGGAGTGGGAAGCGGGGATTGTATCCAGCTGGAATCTTTTTTTATTTATTTGTGGTATCTGTTAAGCACTTACTACGTGTCGAACACTGTTCTAAGTACTGCTGTAGATATAAGTTAATTAGATTGGACACAGTCCCTGGCCTGCAAGGAGCTCACAGTCTAAGCATCGGTGTAATTATTACTATTTTTGCATCTGTTAAGTACTTACTATGTATCAAGCACTAAGTAGGAGTGAGAACAGGGTAAATGAGGTACAGAGAAGACAAGCGACTTGCCTAAGATCACAAAGCAGACAAGCGACAGAGGCAGGACTAGAACCCAGGTCCTCTGACTCCCAGATCCGTGCTCGCTCAATCTTCCACCTGAATGATCTCTCCCTTCTGCAGGAAGCGGGGAGGGATTCTCCGTTGGGGAGGATGTTTGTGAGATGGGAAGACGGACTGACGGGAATCGCGGGCTTCAAAAGTCTATCGCTCCCTCCAGTTGAAAATGTGTTTTCAGGTGTCTGGCTGACAGGTCTCTTTTCTCCAAGAGGACAATGGTATTGGAATGTTAAATAGAGGGGGGCTGATACAAACCCTGGGGCTCCGGTGGTGACATCTGGTGACAATCTCCTCTGGAAAGAAACAACCACAATCTTGGCACCTGGGAAGAGTTGGCTCGGTGCTGAGGAAGGAGCGATCTAGATTGCAGTCTTGCCCTCAATCAGTCGATCGATCGATGGTATTTATCGAGTGATTACCGTATGCAGAGCACCGTACTAAGAGCTTGGGAGAGTGACAGGATTGGAAGACACATTCCCTGCCCACAAGGAGCTTAGTACAGTGCTCTGCACACAGTAAGCGCTCAATAAATACAATTGAGCGAAAGGAGCTTTTAGTCCAGAGGGGGAGACAGACACTGTGGTTGAGAAGTGGCCGAGATGAAAGGACTTCCGGTAGCCCGAGGTGACGGTGGCCATTCTGAGTGTCGTCCGGGCAGGTGATCACGCTCCCATCATCATTATCATCATCGTGTCCCGAGGTGATGGTGGCCATTTTGAGTGTCGTCCAGGCAGGTGCTCACGCTCCCATCATCATCATCATCATCAATCATCATCATCATCATCATCATGATCACCAATGGCATGTATTGAGTACTAACTGTGGACAGAACACTTGTGAGAATACACCACCACAGAGTTGGCAGTTCCTTCCCATAGTGAGCTTCCAGTCTAGTTGTTAGTCAATCTTATTTTTGAGCGCTTACTTTCATTCATTCATTCATTCATTCATTCGCTCCATAGCATTTATTGAGCAATTACTGTGTGCAGAGCACTGTACTCAACTCTCGGGAGAGTACAGTGTATCAATAAACAGATGTATTTCCCACCCACAGTGAGCTTATGGTTTAGAGCTGGAGATAGACATTAGTAGAAATAAATAAATGATAGATATGGGCATAAGTGCTCTGGGGTTCGGAGGGGGGAATGAATAAAGGGAGCAGGTGAGGGTGATGCAGAAGGGGGTAAGAGATGAGGAAAGGAGGGCCTGGCTTCATGCCTCTGACACCCCGTGTGTCCTAGGGGTGGAGCGCCATCACTGACACCCCCGTCTCCCGAAGCAGCGTGGCCTGGTGGACGGAGCCCGGGCCTGGGAGCCAGAAGGACGTGGGTTCTAATCCCAGATATGCCACTCGTCGGCAGCGTGACCTAGGACAAGTCACTTCACTTCTCTGGGCCTCAGTTCCCTCATCTGGAAAACTGGAATTAAAACTGTGAATCCTATGTGGGATATGGACTCTGTCCAACCCAATTAGCTCACATCTACCTCAGCGCTTAGAACAGTGCCTGGAATATAGTAAGCACTTGACAAATGCCACAATTATCCCTCTAGAGTGTAAGCTCACCGTGGGCAGGGAAATTCGTCGGTTAATTGTTATATTGTACTCTTCCATGTGCTTAGTATATTGCTCTGGACTCAGTAAGCGCTGAATAAATTAGATAGAATGAATCACTCGCAGGCTTCCGACCCCACCGAGAACACCCACTCCTTCTAAACCTCATCTAAATACCTAACCTATTTTTTTAATGGTATTCGTTAAGAGCTTCCTCTGCATCAGGCACTGTACTAAGTGTTGGGGTAGATACAAGCTAAATGGGTGGTTGGGCACAGATCACGTCCCCCATGGGGCTCACGGTCTTAATCCCCATTTTACAGCTGAGGGAACAGAAACCCAGAGAAGTGAAGTGACTTGCCCCAGGTCACACAGCGGACAAATGGAGGAGCGGGGCATAGAACCCAGGTCCCCTGTCTTCCGGGCCCGGGCTTTACCCACTAGGCCACGCTGCTTCCTTTTTAAGGATCTCAAGCGACAGTAATGTCACAGCCACCGTTAGCCCGTTCCAGGGTTAATCACGCTGACAACCAAGAATTTCTCTCTTCTATCTAACTGAATTCCCTGGCCACCCTTACATCCCCATTTTCTCATGGGCTGTTCTTTGTGGAGATGGCTTAAAATAGACTTGTTCTGCAGGTCGTTAATCCTGTTTAGGATGAAGAGAGGTGCTTGTCTCCCCTTAACCTTCTCTTCTATATGCTAAATGATCGTGACTCCTTCATGTTGCTTTCTCTGGATCCTCTGCCGTTTCTCCCCGTTGGCGATGGATACCTAGAGGACAGAACGGGGGCCTAATGGAAAGAGCGCGGGCCTGGATTCTAATCCCAACTCCACCACTTGTCTGCTGTGTGACCTTGGGCAAGTCATTTCGCTTCTCTGGGCTTCAGTTACCTCATCTGTAAAATGAGGATTAAGTCTGTGAACCCCATGGGGGACAGGGACTGTGTCCAGCCTGACTAGCTTGTATCTATGCCAGTACTTTCAACAAATACTATTTAAAAAAAAAAAAAATGAGTCAGAGTCAATCCTTCAATCAGTGGCGTTCACTGAGTGTTTACTGTGTGCCACACAGGGCTCACAGTCTTAATCCCCATTTTACAGATGAGGGAACCGAGGCACAGAGAAGTGAAGTGAGTTGCCCAAGGTCACAGAGCAGACAAGGAACTGGGTTTGGACCCCTTACTAACTGACTGCCAGGCCCATGCTTTATCCACTAGGCCAAGCTGCCGGGGAGAGTGGCGGGTCAGTTGTATATGAAATGGGAGAGAGTTCCAGGGCACGGGGAGGATGTGGGCAAGGGGTTGGAGGCGCGAGGTGAGATTGAGGTTCAGTGAGTAGTTTGGCACCGGAAGAGCGCAGTAAACGGGCTGTGTCGTCGTAGGAGAGCAGTGAGGCAAGGTAAGACAGAAAGATCCGAACGACTGCCTCGAAGTCTATGTTGAGGAGCTTCTATTTGATGTAGAGGTGGATGGGCAAACACCACTGGAGGTTAATGAGGCATGGGAAGAAGTAATAATAATAACGGTGTTGGTATTCGTGAAGCGCTTACTACGTGCAGAGCACTGTTCTGAGCGCTGGGGTAGATACAGGGGAATGAGGTTGTCCCACGTGAGGCTCACAGTCTTCATCCCCCTTTTCCAGATGAGGGAACTGAGGCACAGAGAAGTGAAGTGACTTGCCCACAGTCACACAGCTGACAAGGGGCAGAGCCGGGATCCGAACCCATGACCTCCGATTCCCAAGCCCGGGCTCTTTCAGAAGTAGACTGGATGTTTGTTTGTGTGTGTGTGTGTGTTGTGGTGGTGTTTTGGTTTTTTGGTCTTTTTTTTTTCCCAGAAAAACAATCCAGGCAGTACCTGTAAAATGGGAATAAGATACCCATTCTCCCTCCCTCTTAGACTGTGAGCCCTCTGGGTGTCTGATCATCGTGGATGTTCCCTGGTGCTTAACCCGCTGTTCGGCTCATTCGTTCATCCGTATCAGTTGAGCCCTTACTGTGTGCAAAGCACTGTACTGAGCACCTGGGAGAGTACAATAGAACAATAAGTAGACTCATTCCCCGCCCTCGGTCCTAGTAAGGCTTAATAAACTTAACTAATTTCATGAGTTAGGTACAGTAAGGTAGCAATTAAAGACCTGCCCACGTATCTGGCGTAGGCCTCCGAAGGTCTAATGGCCTTAAAAGCCCTAACCCTCTGTCAGAACTTAGAAGCACCTTTAATGATCATGGCAAGAAGCCACTTGTTTCTACTGTAAGCCAGGGGAGGGGCAGGATGGGTGGGGGTGGGATGGGAAGAAGACAGAAGATGTCATGAAAGTTGAGGAGAAGCAGCACGGCCTAGTGAAAAGAGCCCGGAGTCGGAGGCCCTGGGTTCTGATCCTGGCTCAGCCACCTATCTGCTGTGTGACCTCGGGTAAATCACTTCACTCTCTGAGCCTCAGTTACCTCATCTGTAAAATAATAATAATGATGGTGTTTGTTAAGCACTTACTGTGAGCCAGACCCGAGCCCACAATCCATCCATCAATCCGTCAATCGACAGTATTCATCGAATGCTTCCTCGGTGAGGGGCACCGTACTAGGCACCTGGGAGAGTACAGTACAATCGAGAGGGCAGACACGACCCCTGCCCTCAAGGAGCTTACAGCATTTGAGAATAACTTGGTATTTAAGTGCTTACTATGTGCCAGGCGCTGTATTGAGCGCTGGGGTGGATACAAGCAAACTGAGTTGGACACAGTTCCTGTCCCACTTGGGGCTCAAATCCTTAATCCTCATTTTACAAATGAGATAACTGAAGCCCAGAGAGGTGAAGCGCTTTGCCCGAGATCACACAGCGGACAAGCGACCTAGCGGGGACTAGAACCCAAGTCTTTCTGACTCCCAGCCCCCTGTCCGCTCAACTGTATATATCTTCATTACCCTATTTATTTTGTTAATGAGATGTACCTCGCCCTGATTCTATTTATTTGCTATTGTTTTAATGAGACGTTCTCCCCCTGGATTCTATTTACTGTCATTGTTCTTGTCTGATCGTCTCCCCCGATTAGACCGTGAGCCCGTCAGAGGGCAGGGACTGTCTCTATCTGCTACCGATTTGTACGTTCCAAGCGCTTAGTACAGTGCTCTGCACATAATAAGCGCTCGATAAATACTGTTGAATGAAGTGAATGAATGCTCTATCGACTAGACCATGCTGTTTTGGATTTTGAGGTAGTCTCTGAGGGTCACCTGTAGTGGACAGTCACTTTGCTGGGTGCAGTGTGCCCAATAGCTAGCTAGCAGAGGTAAGACTCGATCGATCGAATCAATTGTATTTATTGAGCGCTTACTGTGTGCAGAGCACTGTACTAAGCGTACTAACCGAGTTGGTAGATACCTTCTGCCCACGCTGATTGACCTTCATCTCTTTAGAGTGCTCAGAACACAAAGTGCTAACTGCTTTCCCTCTTTCCACTCCCAACTCCTCTCTCCCTTTATCCTCCCTTTCTCCTCCTCCACCCCAGGCCGCCTAGAGTTATGAAAATATCAGACAGAAAGAGCTCGGAAGACCCAGATGCCAGCCCCAGTTTCGCCGCTGGCCTTCTGTGTGACCTTGGGTAAGTCATTTAACCTGTCTGGACCTCGATGTCCTCACCTATCAAATGAGGTCAGTACCCTCCTTTTCCTGCGACCCAGGGCGTTGTGAGGATAAAATGAAATGGGAAAGCACTTGGGGGAAAGAAAAGAAAGGCGCTCTACCAATCTGAGTCGACTGAAAGTGACAGTGAAGATTATTTTCTGAAGCTGATTTAGAAAGAGCTCTGCTCTGTGCATCATTGCCGCCTGAACTCTGCCTGCTCTTGCTGATTCTTCTTTTCTCACTAGACAAAAAGCACGACTTACAAACTCCATGGATGGGATGAGCACGGGCCTGGGAGTCAGGAGACCTCGGGTCTTGGCTCCGTCCCTTGCCTGCTTCGTGACCTCGGGCAAGTCACTATGCTTCTCTGTTCCCTCATCTGGAGAATGGGGATTCGATACCTGTTCTCCTTCTCCCTTACACTGTGAGCCCCATGTGGAACAGGGACTGTGTCCAACCCGATTACCTTGTATCCGCTGGAGGGCTTCGTGCAGTGTTTGGCACATGGTAGGTGCTTAATAAATGCATTATTATCATGATAGGCCAGGAAACCTGATTATTGTGATAGGCCAGAAAGATCCTCAGAAATCATATGGGGGCAGTGAAAACCTCAGCCCGTCCCTCCTCGCCACCAACAGGAAAGGCAGCATGTCCTAGTGGATGGAGCGTGAACCCGGGAGTCAGAAGGACCTGGGTTCTAATCCCAGCTCTGCCAGTTGTCTGCTGTGTAGCCCTGGGCCAGTCATTTCACTTCTCTGTGCCTCAGTTTCCTCATCTGTAAAATGGAGATCAAGACTGTGAGCCCCATGCGGGGCGTGGACCGTGTCCAACCTGATTAGCTTGGATCTTCCCCAGCGTGTCTGGCACAGAGTAGGTGCTTAACAAATACCATAAAAAAAGGCCCAAACAGGGACAGGAAGTAAGGAAATAAATGTCATGGGCAACTCAGCTAGGTAGAGGAAGGGTGACATGAAATCTCAGGGTTGGGAGGACCTTGAAGGTTATCCGGTCCATTCTCCTGCCTCCAGTCATGGTACATAACTTAATAATGATAATAATAATGTTGGTATTTGTTAAGCGCTTACTATGTGCAGAGCAGTGTTCTAAGCGCTGGGGGAGACACAGGGGAATCAGGTTGTCCCACGTGGGGCTCACAGTCTTAATCCCCATCTTACAGATGAGGGAACTGAGGCACCGAGAAGTGAAGTGACTTGCCCACAGTCACACAGCTGACGAGTGGCCGAGCTGGGATTGGAAGTGGAAAATGGATTGGAAGTTGAAAATGGAAGTCTTGGGACAGAGTTGGCAGGCCAGAAGCACATCCCCAAGCCTCATCCCTTTTCTCCCCTTCTCCCCCCAGGTCCCTCCCCCGCCCCACCCCAGGGGAAGAGGGCTGGGGACCACCAACAGATACGCTATGCCGGACAAAGGACAGTAAGGAAGATGGTGAGTCCCTTCTCACTGGAACCGGGACAGGGTGACCAAGCTGGCCAATAATAATTGTAATTTGTTCCGCTTACTATATGCCAAACACTCGGGTAATGAGATCAGTCACCACCCCTCTCCCGTGGCGGGCTCAGATTCTAAAGGGGAGGCTGGACCGGTATAGAACCCCCCTTTTACAGATGAGGAAACTGAGGCCCGGACCAGTGAAGTGACTTGCCCGAGGTCACTCAACGGGTGAGTGGCCAAGCCGGGGTTAGAACTTGGGTCTCCTGACGCTCAGGCCAGTGTTTTTTCCGCTAGGCCGCCCCGCTTCTCAGGTTCAACATCCTCAAGGCTGTGTAAGCTGTATAGATGGATGGCTCTCTCTCTCTCTGCCTCAACCTTCCCTTCCCCCTTAGAGCAGGCTGCCAACTCCCTCTCAGCGCCACCCCCCACCCCGCCCCTCACACTGGATGATTCTGGACTCCTAGTCCGATTCGTTATTCCTCAGTGCTCTCCAGACCAGCTCCAGGACGTCTCTGTTCCAAAGGGGAGCGTGATAAACGAGGGCATTTAGAATAAATAAAAGTTTGCATGTTTAGACGAAGTTGATCCAAGCCCTCTGAGCCTCTTGAGTGTGGAAACTTGGGCGGTAAATCTCACCAGTCACCAGAATGAGCATCCTGGTGACACCTCCAGCCCTGAGGGTCCCTAATCCTGGCGGGAGAAACAGGATTTGGGTGGGATTTTTCCACTTTCGGTTCTGGCTGAAACCCAGGGCGGGGAATGGGTGGAGCGGTGGGGTGTGGGAGGAGTTCTCAGAGACTAGAGCGATCAGCGTGTTTCAAAACTGGGCCCAGCCGGAGCAGGAACTCCGCTCCCGTAGCCCACGCTCCAACCGAGCCTCACTCCGTCCACATATGGGGCTGACGTAGTTTTTTTAGGGTATTTGGTAAGCGCTTACTATGTGCCAGGCACTGTATTACTCGCTGGGGTAGATACCAGCTGATCAGGTTGGACGTAGCCTCAGTCCCACACGGGGCTCACGATCTTAACCTCCATTTTACAGATGAGGTCACTGAGGCCCAGAGAAGTGAAGTGACTTGCCCAAGGTCAAACAGCAGACGAGTGGTGGCGCCAGGATGATTGTTTGTTGAGCCTTGTGGGCTGCGGAGTCGGGTTTTAATGGAAATCCCACTTCCTTCCCCTCGTCCCTCGGGGGCGGAGGGGGGAAATCCGGAGTAGCTTCTGCTCTCCGCTCGCAGCCTGGGGTTTGACCACCCCTGAGGCAGGCCTGGAATTGGGCGCTCACTCAGTCCCCCCCGAGGCGTTTGCACTCTCTCCTGGCCTTGGCCCCCGGGGTTGGCGCCCTTCTGAGTCCGGTAAACTTAATCAATCGATAGTATTGATTGAGTGCTTACTTTGTGGAGAGCACTAAGCACTCGGGAGAGTACAGTACACCAGAATCAGCAGGCACGTTCCCTGCCCATAGCTGGTTGACAGAATTCCACTCTTAAGCTCGGCTCCGCGACTGATCCGCTGTCAGTCAGTCAGTAGCTGGGATTTCTTTCATTCAATAGTATTTATTGAGCGCTTACTATGTGCAGAGCACTGTACTAAACGCTTGGAATGAACAGGTTCTTGAGCGCTTACTGGGTACAGAGCACCCTACTAAGGGCTTGGGAGAGTACGATATAGCAATATTCATTCAGTCGTGTTTCTTGAGCACTTACATGTGCAGAGCACTGTATTAAGCGCTTGGGAGAGTACAGTAGAGCAATAAATAGACACATCTCTACCCACAATGAGTTTACAGTCTAGAGGAGGAGACATAACAGATACATTCCCTGCCCACAGTGAATTTACAGTCTACAGTCTGCAGGGTGACCTTGAGCTAGGCCCAGTGGATAGAGCACGGGCCTGGGGGTCAGAAGGACCTGGGTTCTGATCCTGGCTCTGTCACTTGTCTGCTGCGTGACCCTGGGCAAATCACTTCACTTCCTTGAGCCTCAGTTACCTCATCTGTAAAATGGGGATTAAGACCATGAGCTCCATGTGGGACACGGACTGTGTCCAATCTGATTAGCCCGTATCATTCCCCAACGCTTACAACAGTGCCTCGTACGCAGGAGTGCTTAACAAATATCCAATGTAATTGTTTTTTTAAAGTGAGTATCTTCCTGTTGCCTTGGAAATCCAAATCTGCGTCGGTGGGTCCAGACTCTGCTCTGCTCGTGTAGAAGAGACCGGTGGGATGCGTGGCACCCAGATGGATGTTTCATCTCAATCAGTCGATTGATCGGTGGTTCTTATTGAGCGCTTACCGGCGCAGTGTTAGGAGCACACCGCAGGAGGAGGAAGGTTCGGGACCAGAAGGTTGCTGGGAAACCAGAGCAGGGCAGGGACGAGGTGGGACGTTTCTGTCGAGGTTGTGGCAGTCGGTGCCTTACAGACGCTTAACCAACCCCCGCTTCCTAGATGCTGGATTTCCCCCTTAAATCTTGGGGCTTCCCCCTTAAGATGGCTACTCCGACTTCAACTCCGGTGGCGCTCGCTACTTCAGGTTTCTTTGATGAATCACTGATGACAAAAAATTTCGGGGAAGCAATTAGAAACCAGTTTGTGTTTATGTGTATGCGTTCGTGTCTGTGTGTGTCGGTGTCATCCTCGACTCGTCTCTCTCGTTCACCCCACGCGTCCTATCCGTTACCGAGACCTGCCGGTTTCACCTTTACGATATCGCCAAGATCCGCCCTTTCCTCTCCACCCGGACGGCTACCTTACCGCTACGGGCTCTCGTTATATCCCGGCTAGACTACCGTGTCGACCTTCTCTCTGATCTCCCTTCCTCCTCTCTCGCCCCGCTCCGGTCTATTCTTCACTCCGCTGCCCGGCTCATCTTCCCGCGGAAACGATCTGGGCCTGTCACTCCCCTTCTTAAACACCTCCAGGGGTTGCCTATCGACCTCCGCTCCAAACAAAAATTTCTCACTCTAGGCTTCGAGGCTCTACGTCACCTTGCCCTTCCTACCTCTCCTCCCTTCTCTCTTTCCACCGCCCACCCCGCACGCTCCGCTCCTCCGCCGCCCACCTCCTCGCCGTCCCCCGGTCTCGCCCGTCCCGCCGTCGACCCCCGGGCCGCGTCCTCCCGCGGTCCCGGAACGCCCTCCCTCCTCACCTCCGCCAAACTGATTCTCTTCCCCTCTTCGAAACCCTACTTAAAACTCACCTCCTCCAAGAGGCCTTCCCAGACCGAGCTCCCCTTCTCCCTCTACTCCCTCTACCGCCCCCCCTTCACCTCTCCGCAGCTTAACCCTCTTTTCCCCCCATCTCCCTCTGCTCCTCCCCCTCTCCCTTCCCCTCCCCTCAACACTGTCCTCGTCCGCTCGACTGTATATATTTTCATTACCCTATTTATTTTGTTAACGAAATGTACATCGCCTCGATTCTCTTCAGTCGCCATTGTTTTTCACGAGACGTCCTTCCCCTCGACTCTATCTATCGCCATCGTTCTCGTCTGTCAGTCTCCCCCGATCAGACCGTGAGCCCGTCAAACGGCAGGGACCGTCTCTATCTGTTGCCGACGTGTTCATTCCAAGCGCTTAGTACAGTGCTCTGCACATAGTAAGCGCTCAATAAATACTATTGAATTGAATGAATGAATATGTGCACGCATGCGTGCGTGGGTGGGCGTGCCAAGACCCGGGCACCAAACTGAGCTCTGGGGTAGATACAGTATAATCGGGTTGGATACAGTCCATGTCTCACATGGGGCTCAAGGTCTTAATCCCCATTTTATAGATGAGATCGCTGAGGTAGAGAGAAGTGACTTGCCCAAGGTCACACAGCAGGCAAGTAGTGGAGCCGGGACTAGGATCCAGGTCCTTCTAGCTCCCGGGGCCGTGCTCGATCCACTAGGCCATTAGGGTTCTGGGAAACTGGCAGAAGGGGGTGGTTTCTTCTGTCCCAAAGGGGCCGTGACAGTTGGCCCTTTGACAGGGCCATAATTCACTTATTTATATTCATGTCTGTCTCCCCCTCTAGACTGTAAGCTTGTGGTGGGCGGGGAATGTGTCTGTTACATTGTTCTATTGTACTCTCCCAGGTGCCTAGTACAGCGCTCAGCACACAGTAAGCATTCGATAGATACGATCGACTGATTGAATAAATTCCATTGATTGATTCAGACCACTGTACTGAGCACTTCGGAAAGTACGATAGAACTTTATTAAACACTCAATGGGTTCTTGGCAATGACTGAGGTATTGCCCAGTGGGAGTCTTTAAGGAAGAAGACAAGAGCTCAGTGAATAGCATCGCTCGATGACCTGGTTTACGGCAAGCAGAGTGGCCCTAGTGAAAAGAGCACAGGCCTGGGAGTCAGGGGATCTGGGTGCTAATTCTGGCTCGGTCTCATACCTGCTGTACAATTCATTCATTAAATAGTATTTATCGAGCGCTTACTACGTGCAGAGCACCGTACTAAGCGCTTGGAATGTACAAATCGGGAACAGATAGAGACAGTCCCTGCCCTTTGATGGGCTTACAGTCTAATCGGGGGAGACAGACAGACAAGAAATCTTGGGCAAGTCATTTCACTTCTCTTTGCCCCAGTTTGGCCATCCGTACGATGGAGTTTTAATAACCGATCTCCCTCCTTCTAAAGGACAGTGAGTCCATTAGGGGATCAAAGTATTGAGAAGAACCCAGTAGGGCCCGTTACGAGGGGTACGCTAAATCCTGGTGCTTCCGCTTGCGTCTGCTCAGATTTACTTCCATTTACCTACTAGGCCCGGCGGCGTGGGGGTCGGCAACCGTTCTCGGCGGTGTGGGGAGCTGACGATCTCAGCAGTGCAGAGAGCGGTCGTTTATCAGCAGCGCAGGGAGCTGACGATCCCGGCGGAGCGGGAAGCCGACCGTCTCAGCGGCGCAGGGAGCCGACGTCAACGAACGGGACCGGGAGCCGGGTACCAGAGCTCAGTCCGAACGCATTTGATATCCGTCTCGCCCCACGTGGCTAAAGTTTGAAAAAGGGTAACTGCCTCCCTTTGTCTTGTCTTACGCCGTCGAGTCGTCCCCGACCCATAGCGACGCCAGGGACTCATCTCTCCCAGAACGCCCCGTCTCCATCTGCAGTCGGTCTGGCAGCGGATCCATAGAGTTTTCTTGGTAAAGATAGGAAAGTGGTTTAACCCTGCCTCCTTCCACACAGTAAATGCAAGTCTCTGCCCTCGACTCTCTCCCAAGCTGCTGCTGCCCAGACCGGGGGTGGGTTTTGACCTGTAGCGGGTTGCCTGCCGCTCACTAGCCACTGCCCAAGCTAGGAATGGAATGGGTAGAACCCTACTTGACTCTCCCTCCCGTAGTCAAGACCGGTAGAAAACTGGAAACTCTCCAGGTGTGACCCTGAGAGGGGTGCCTCCCTTTAAGGCGTGAAAATATGATCTCTCCACTCCAGGGGCCTGGACACTAAAGCCCAACCTAAACTGGGCCCCATCTGCCCTCAGTCTGCTTCTCATCTCCACAGAATGAATTTTTTGTGAATTCCAACTTTAATGTATTAGGTGTCAGATGGGGCTTCGCTGCAAGTTAATAAAATGCACTCGATTGTAATCAAGTACCTCTTACGCAAAGCACGGTTTGGTTTTATTAACTATTGAAATATACTGAAAACCATCAGACAGGCAGTGTGTAAATCTCCTGGATCCATGCGGTTTAATTTTTTATGGATGCACAATTCCCAGAGAAAAGGAGCTGGAATCTGCTGCAGGCTGCCGTTCAGTCCTTTTGATTTGGTGGGTGTGATTTTTGCTAGACGGTAAACTCCTTGAGGGCAGGGATTATGTCTACTAGCTCCATCGTACTCTCTCAAGTGCTCGGTACAGTGCTCTGCACGCATTTATTCAGATTAAGGCCCGTCACCCCCTCTAGACTGTAAACTCTGTCATCAGGGAACGTGTCTGCCCTGCACACGGTAAGCACTCAACAAATACGATTGATTGACCGCGGGTGCTCAATCGATACTGCTGATCGATTAATAAAAATCCTGTATCTAATTTCAGGAAAACTCAGGTGAATTTTAAAAAAGCAATCAATCAGTAGTGCTGTTTGAATGCCTACGGTGTGCAAAGCACTGTACTAAGACCTTGGAAGATTACGATTGTGTTAGTTGTATTAGAAGTTGGGCGCTGGTGAGCATTTTAATAGAAAGGGAGAAGGAGATTTGTTTATTTTTTTCTGTTACTTGTTAAGCACTTACTATGTGCCAGGCATAGTAACTAAGCGCTGGGGTAGATACAAGCTAATCGACCTGGACACAGTCTAAGTCCCACATGGGTCGTAATCCCCATTTTACAGATGAGGTAATTGAGGCACAGAGAAGGAATAGGCTTGCCCGAGGTCACTCAGCAGACCAGTTGCATGGCTGGGATTAGAACCCAGGTCTTCTGATTCCCAGGCCTGTGCTCTTTCCGCTAGGCCAAGCTGCTTCTCTTGTCTGACAGAGCATCACTCTCCCTCAGGGCCTTACTGAAGACCCATCTCCTCCAAGAGGACTTCCCTGACTAAGCCTTCGTTTCCTCTTCTCCCACTCCTGCATTGTTCTTGTGCTTGGATCTGTTCGCTTTATTCTCCGCTCCCTCAGTCCCAAATACGTTTATATCTGTAATTTATTTATTATGTTAATGTCCGTATCTCTCTCTATCCTGTAAGCTCCTTGTAGGCAGGAACGTGTCCCCCAGCTCTCTTCTGTTACACTTTCTCAAGCACTTAGTACAGTAAGTGCTCAATAAATACGATTAATTGATTGATTAAAATTTTCCAGAGATAGAATCTCCCCAACCTTTCTTTTTTAAAAAAAAAAAATATGGTATCTGTTAAGCACTTACTCTGTGCACTTACTAAGCACCCGATTATTCCAATACCTCCCCATCCTGATTGTCAGGGAGTGAAATATAGAGAAGCAGCATGGCTCCGTGGAAAGAGCACGGGCTTTGGAGTCCGAGGTCATGGGTTCGAATCCTGGCTCTGCCACTTGTCAGCTGTGTGACTGTGGGCAAAGTCACTTCACTTCTCTGTGCCTCAGTTCCCTCATCTGAAAATGGGGATTAAGACTGTGAGCCCCACATGGGACAACCTGATTCCCTTGTGTCTACCCCAGCGCTTAGAACAGTGCTCTGCACATAGTAAGCGCTTAACAAATACCAACATTATCAAATATCATTCTCCCTTCTAACCTCAGTCCTACCCGCTGCATCTGGAGTCAGTTCCCTCTCATCTTTCGTCCCTAGAGGAAAGGCAAAATCACTTGGGATCCAGGTGATTGGGTCATTCGAGAAGGGGCATGGCCTAGTGGACGGAGCCTGGGCCTAGGAGTCAAAGGACCTGAGTTCTAATCCCATCTCTGCCTCATGTCTTCTGTGTGACCTTGCGCAAGTCATTTCACTTCTCTGCATCTCAGGTATCTCATCTGCAAAATGGAGATTTAATACTACGAGCCCCACGTGGGACGTGGACTGTGTCCGACCCGATTACCTTGTATCTGCCATAGTTCCGGGCACAGAATAAGCACTTAACAAATGCCAAAAGAAAAAAAAAAATCCATCAGGCACCTAATCTCAGTTCAATCTTGACTTCCACTTCAACGGGGGTGTCTGATTAACCCTGAGCTCAAGCCCCCAGGAGCCCGGTGCTGGGGATCTCAATCCCCTGGACAGTTGCCCGGAGACAGGTTTGAGGCCGGTGTGGTAATGAGGCTCTTTTATCCGTGGTTTATCTGAAAGATGCTTGTGGGGAGACCTCCTCTTCGGAACAGGCTTCGGTGAGGCTTTTGTTTTTCCCATGGGATTAGACTCCACACACAAGACAGCCTCAGTGGAGAGAACAAAAAAAAAATCTCTCCCTCCCCAGCTATCGAATCCCCCAACGGGTAATTCACCGTGGCACTGGCGTGACTGAAATATGGTCTGCGGTGTATGACGAGGTCATTGTTTTGGCTTTCACAGGTCTTCCTTTTTGACAGGTTGATTACGTATTCAACAAGCAGATTCAGCTCCTCTTTAGCTGCATCTCTTGGCATTGCTCTATTCCATTCATTCATTCATTCGATCGTATTTATGGAGCACGTACGGGGTGCGGAGCACTGCGGTAAGTACTTGGGAGAGTACAATACAACAATAAACCAACACATTCCCTGCCCTCGACGAGCTTACAGTTTAGAGGGGGAGACAGACATTAATAGAAATAAATAAATGACGGAAATGGACAAAAGCACTGTGGGGTTGGGAGGGGGGGAATGAGTGAAGGGAGCAAGTCAGGGCGACGCAGAAGGGAGAGGGAGAAGAGGCAAGGAGGGTTTAGTCAGGGAAGGCCTCTTGGAAGAGATGTTCCCCCTCTGGCTTTCTTAACCACTGGTGCTTGAACAACGATTACCCCGACAGCAAGTCTCAATGTGGGCAGGGAATGAGTTGGTTTATTGTTACATTGTGCTCTCCCAAGCGCTTAGTACGGTGCCCTGCTCATAGTAAGCGCTCAATAATTACGACCGACTGACGACTTAGACCGTGAGCCCCATTTGGAACAGGAACTCTATTCAATCCAATTAACTTGTATCTACCCCGATGCTTGGAACGGTGCTTGACGCTAAACAAATACCATTAAAAAAAGACACGCTAATTAAACCGAAGGATCACTCTTTATAATGTTCCCTGGGATGTCCCAATTAAAAGAGTGGACTTTTAATTCATTCATTCAATCATATTTATTGAGCACTTACTGCGTGCAGAGCTCTGTACTAAGCACCTGGAGCAATAATTTAAGAGTGGGTAGGGCTCCTCCAGGAGTTTGCAATCTAATGAGGGGAGACTATGCCCGATCTGATAATCTTGTATCTACCCCAAGGCTTAGTATAGTGCTCGGAGCATCTAGTGAAGACTAAATAACCGCCGCAATTATCATTATTTTCACAGTCACTTTCCCAGACTAAGGACATGGCAACAGCCCCTCCAGAATCTCTTGGGAGCTGCAGAAAAATGGAAATTTTCTGCTGTTTTTGGCAGGAGACTGTGTGTGTTTGGGGATGGGGGGGGGGCGGGATTAGGGCTAGCTTTGATGTGTATAAATAGTTATCTTTTTAGGCTTGTCTTCCCCCTTTCCTAAGCTGTAAACTTCTTCTGGGAAAGAAGGGTATTTCTTAGGGTACGTCTAAGTGCAGAGTACAGAGGTAATCAGTCAATCAATGGTTTGTATTGAATGCTTCCCAATGCTCCTCTCAGCTGGGGAGGTACAGTCAACCCCTCCTGGGGAGGCTGATTTGAGGCCTTGGTGACAGAAGAATCTTGTGGAAAGAGCAAGGGGGGCTGAGAGGTTCGGGTTCCCACCCGTTTCTCCCTCCCACCTGCTGTGTGACCTCGGGAGAGTCCCTTTTTATTAATGGTATTTCTTAAGCACTCACTGCGTGCCAAACCCTGGACTAAGTGCCGGGGTAGATACAAGTTAATCCGATTGGACCCAATCCCTGTCCCACATAGCGCTCACCGTCTTAATCCTCATTTTACAGATGGGGGAACTGAGGCACAGAGAAGTAAAATGACTTCCCCAGGATCACACAGGAGACAAGTGGTGGAGCCGAGACTCCAAGGCCCGAGCTCTATCCACTGGCCGTGTTGTTTCTAACCTCTCTGGGCCTCAGTTTCCTCATCTGTAAAATGGGGCTTGAATACGCCTGTTCATTCAATAGTATTTATTGAGCGCTTACATGTGCAGAGCACTGTACTAAGCGCTTGGAATGTACAAATCGGTAACAGAGAGAGACAGTCCCTGCTCTTTGACCGGCTTACAGCCTGTTCTCTCTCCCTCTTAGGCTGTGAGCCGGTGAGGGACAGAGACTGCGTCCCATCTGACGATCTTGTTTCTTCCCAGAGCTCAGCTTGTAATAAGTGCTTAATTAATACCATTATTAACCCCACAGCCCTGGGGCTTCTGAAGAGCAAGCCAACACACACATTTCTCAGACTTAAAAGACACCTCGGGTGTCAAGTCTTCGGCCAACAAGGAGTAAAAGAGGTTAAGATCATTAAAGGCAGCAAGTAAACAGCTTGACAAATGTCAAAATTGATTTCCAATCTGAGCTGCGCAAACTGACATAGGATAGGTGGAGAGTTCTTAATTTTTTATGGTATTTGTTCACTCAGTCATTCATTCATTTATATTTACTAAGCGCTTACTGTGTGCAGAGCACTGTGAGCGCTGCATTACGCCCTTGGGAAAGTACAATACAAAAATAAACAGTGACGGTCCCTGTCCCCAGCAAGTCTAGAGGTGGGGAGACAGACATCAATACAAATAATAAGTGTTTACTATGTGCCAGGTACTGTACTAAGCACTAGGGAGATACAAGCTAATTGGGATGGACACAGTCTTAATCCCCATTTTAAAGATGAAGGAACTGAGGAGCAGAGAAGTGAAGAGGCTTGCCCATGGCCACACAGCAGGCATGTGCCAGGGCTGGATTAGAAACCAGGTCCTCTGTCTCCCTGGCCCGTGATCTATCCGCTAGCCGCTCCTCAATACTTTTAATAGGCTTTAGTCCATGTAACTTGGTCCACTTCCAGATTCTCTTCCACACACATAGATTGATCTTCTGCGTGTTCACAGGTGATTGAAGTCTCTGTAAATCACCTGGGATAGACACAGCTCTTAGGACAGTGCCCGGTACTTACTTAGCGCTCCGTAAATATCCTTGCTTGATTTAAATTTCTGGTGGAAGATAGTTTCCTTTCTCCCAGTCTAATTTTGGAGGGGCTTCCTGGAAGAGGCGGAGTTTGTGCGAGTGTTGTGAAGCCAGCATGGCCTAGAGGAAAGAGCAGGAGCCTGGGAATAAGAGTTCTAATCCCAGTTCTGCCATTGGCGTGCTGTGTGATCTCGGGCAAATCGCTTACCTTCTCTATGCCTCAGTTTCCTCATCAGTAAAGTGGGGACTCGATTCCCGGTCTCCCTCCCATTCAGACTGAGAGCCCCATGTGGGACAGGGACTGTGTCCGACCTGACTAAATTGTATCTTGCCTGGTGGTCGATACAGCGTTTGTCACATAGTAAGCTCATTAACAAATGCCATAGCGATGAGTACCGTTGTGGAGAGGGAGACGGTTTTGCTCTTGGGACGAGCGGTGATTTCAGATGTCTGGGGAGAGAGAGCATGACAGAAAGCTGTGAAGTCTGTTTTGTTCAGCTGAAGGCAGACGGCTGATCTGGAGAGAGAGAAAGAGAGTGGAATATTTATACAATGACCTGGCGCCAGTGAACAAGACCTCTAGGGAGAGGAATTCGCCATGGAGGGTGAGGATTTCTGTAACGCTTCTTCTTAGGAAAAGAGGCTCTGATTCCTCCAGCCACAGCTCTCTCTTAAGTAAACCATCCCCGTCATTGCTAATCTTTCTGCTGGAGTCCCCGTTCCTTTCAGTTCTGTTTCCAACCCGGCCCAAGTGGACGGGGGAAAAAAATTGCCAGTTAAAATGGAATTGGCTGGCGGCAGCCATGATCTCATCGGTCTCAAAAATCTCCTTATCTGAGGCAAGCGAGGAGACGTCGCATGTTCCCCAGGCGGCTGTCTTGGGTCCCACCTGGCAGCGGCTCATGCAGGCCAGAGGTAATCAATCGTAATTACGGAATGCCTATTGTGCGCAGAACACTGAACTAAGTTCTTGGGAGAAGCTGACAGTAAATGGACACATTCCCTGCCCACAACGAGCTTACAGTCTATTGAACCCCAGGCTCCCCGAGTCCAGGTGGATGGCGCCGGCAGACGAAGGAGGTCCCGCCACGTGGCCAAGCCCTCAGAAGAAACAAGCTCCATAAATACTCCTGATTGATTCCCGACTGCTTCCCACAGTGATCTGTACAGAGTAAGTAGATCATAATTACTCTTGATTGAATCCCAATCGCAGAGTAAATGCTCCGTAAATACTCTCGTTTGATTCCCAAGGACTTTGCGCAGTGTTCTGCACAGAGTAAGTGCTCGATAAATACCCTTGACTGAGTCCCATGCATTTAGACCCGTTCTATACCCAAAGTAAGTGCTCTATAAATACTCTTGATTGATTACCAAGTGCTTAGCCCCGTGCTCTACACAAAATAAAGCCTCGATAAATACTCTTGATTGATTAATTGCTAGGGCTGTGACAGTGCTTCGGGGGGGAGGGAGGAGGAGGCCAGAGGAGGCAGGCAGATACCAGACCCATAGGTGCAAAAGGTGCCTGGTGCTTTGAGAAGCGGTGAGGCCTAGTAGAAAGAGCACAGGCCTGGGAGTCAGAAGGACCGGGGTTCTAATCCCAGTTCTGCCACATTCATTCATTCATTCAATAGTATTTATTGAGCGCTTACTATGTGCAGAGCACTGTACTAAGAGCTTGGAATGTACAAATCGGCAACAGATAGAGACGGTCCCTGCCCACTGATGGGCTTACGGTCTAATCGGGGGAGACGGACAGACAAAAACAATAGCAATAAATAGAATCAAGAGGATGTACATCTCATTCAAACAATAGCAATAAATAGAATCAAGGTGATGTACATCTCATTAACAAAATAAATAGGGTAATGAAAATATATACAATTGAGTGGACGAGCACAGTGCTGAGGGGAGGGGAAGGGAGAGGGGGAGGAGCAGAGGGAAAGGGGGCGAAAAGGGGGCTTAGCTGAGGGGAGGTGAAGGGGGGATAGAGGGGGAGCAGAGGGAGCAGAGGGAAAAGGGGGAGCTCAGTCTGGGAAGGCCTCTTGGAGGAGGTGAGCTCTAAATAGGGCCCTAAAGAGGGGAAGAGAATTAGTTTGGCGGAGGTGAGGAGGGAGGGCGTTCCAGGACAGAGGGAGGACGTGGCCCGGGGATCGACGGCGGGATGGGCGAGAACGGGGGACGGTGAGGAGGTGGGCGGCGGAGGAGCGGAGCGTGCGGGGTGGGGAGTAGAAAGAGAGGAGGGAGGAGAGGTAGGAGGGGGCATGGTGATGGAGAGCCTCGAAGTCTAGAGTGAGAAGTTTTTGTTTCGTGCGGAGGTCGATAGGCAACCCCTGGAGGGTTTTAAGAAGGGGACTGACATGCCCAGAGCGTTTCTGCGGGAAGATGAGCCGGCCAGCGGAATGAAGAATAGACCGGAGCGGGGAGAGAGAGGAGGAAGGGAGATCAGAGAGAAGGCTGACACGATAATCCAGCCGGGATATTACGAGAGCCTGTACCGGTAAGATAGCCGTTTGGGTGGAGAGGACAAGGCGGATCTTGGCGATACTATAAAGGCGAGACCGGCAGGTCTCGGTGACGGATCGGATGCGTGGGGTGAACGAGAGAGCCGAGTCAAAGATGACACCGAGGTTGCGGGCCCGAGAGACGGGAAGGATGGTCGTACCATCCACGGTGATAGGGAAGTCAAGAAGAGGACAGAGCTTGGGAGGGAAGATGAGGAGCTCAGTTTTGGCCATGTTGAGCTTTAGGTGGCGGGCAGACATCCAGGTAGAGACGTCTTGGAGGCAGGAGGAGATGCGAGCTTGAAGGGGGGGGGGGAGAGGACAGGGGCGGAGACGTAGATTTGTGTGTCATCTGCATGGAGATGAAAGTTGAAGCAGGGAGAGGGAATGAGTTCACCGAGGGAGTGAGTGTAGACGGAGGACAGAAGAGGGCTAAGGACTGACCCTTGAGAAACCCCGACAGTTAGAGGATGGGAGGGGGAGCCTGCGAAGGAGACCGAGAATGAACGGCCAGAGAGATAAGAGGAGAACCGGGAGAGGACAGAGTCCGTGAAGCCGAGGTGAGGTAAGGTGTGGAGGAGAAGGGGATGGTCGACAGTGTCAAAGGCAGCTGAGAGGTCAAGGAGGATTAGGATAGAGTAGGAGCCACTGGATTTGGCAAGAAGGAGGTCATGGGTGACATCTTTCCCCATCTTTCCCTGCAGTATCCTCAGAGGAGATCTCCTCCCTCCTCGCAAGTCTTATTAATTATTCAATCGGTCATATTACTGAGTGCTTACTATGAGCAGAGCACTGTACTAAGCGCTTGGGAGAGTGCAATACAACAGAATTAGCAGACGTGTTCCCTGCCCCTGATGAGCTCCGAGAGGCTTCCTGATTAAGCCCTGGTCTCCCCTACTCCCTTCTGCAACGCCTATACACTTGGCTCTGTACCCTATAAGCACTTGATATTCACCCCACCCTCAGTGCCACAGCACTAGGTACATATCTGTAATTTATTTTGGTGACAATCTCCCCCTCTGGACTGTAAGCTCCTTTTGGTCAGGGAATGGGTCCACCAACTCTGTTGTCTTGTAGTTTCCCGAACACTTAGTAGAGTGCTCTGCACACAGTACGTGTTCAATAAATATGATTGGTTGATTGGCGAAATGAAAGTGGCTTTCACGTTAATGGAAGAAAAAGAAAGAGAGGAAGAGAGAGACAGAATATAAACTAAAATCCTTTTCCTGCTCAGAAAGCATCTGGTTCTTTTTTTTTTTTATTTTCCCACAGCATTTCCAAATCAGTATCTCAGCTGTCCTCATGATACCCCTGGGGAGTAGGGAAGGGCCAATATCATCGTTTCCATTTTACAGAAGAGGGATGTAAATAATAATAATGACAATGATGGTATTTGTTAAGTACTTACTCTGTGCCAAGCACTGTTCTAAGTGCTGGGGTAGATACAAGGTAATCGGGTAAGGCTCACAGTCTTAATCCCCATTTTACAGATGAGGAAACTGAGGCACAGAGAAGTTAAGTGACTTGCCCAAAGTCACACAGCTGACAAGTCGAGGAGCCGGGATTAGAATCCACAACATCTGACTCCCAAGCCCGTGCTCTTTCCACTGAGCAACACTGCTTCTCATGAAGCTCAGAAAGGTGAAATTACGCACCCCAGATCACACCGTAAATGTGGGATTAAGGTGAGCAATCCTAGGTTCCTGCCTGTTGGCTCTCCAGTAGATCACATGACCTCCTGTGGAGTTTACTTCACCCTGGACCTCCTTCCTCTTTCTCTCTGTCTCTCTCCGCCTCCTCTGCCTTTCCATCTCTCTGTGGGTCTCTCTCTCATTCTCACTCTCTGATTCCCTTTCTGTGTTTGTCTCCAAACACTTATCCTATCCTGCCTTGATCACCGTGTCGGCCTCCTTGCCGACCTCCCTGCCTCTTGGCTCTCCCCACTCCGGTCCATACTTTACCCTGATGCCTAGATCGATTTTCTACAAAAACATTCAAGCCGTGTTACCCCCCTCCCCGTGAACCTCCAGTGGCCGCCCAGCCACCTCCGCATGGAACAGAAACTCCTCGCCAACGGCTTTAAAGCAGTCAATCACCTTGCCCCCTCCTACCTCCCCTTTCTACTCTCCTGCTACAACCCAGCCCACACACTTCACTCCTCTGGTACCATCCTACTCACTGTACCGTGATCTGGCCGCCAACCTCCTGCCCGCGCCCTGCCTCTGGCCTGGAAAGCCCTCCCTTTTCCTATCTGACAGATAATTACTCTCCCTAACTTCAAAGCCCTTTTGAAGGCACATCTCCTCCAAGAGGCCTTCCATAACTAAGCTCTCATTTCCCTTCTGTGTTGCCCTGATTTGTTTTCTTCATTCACCTCTCCCTCAGTCCCACAGCACTTATATATATGTATATCTATAGCCATAATTTATTAATGTTAGTGTCTGTCTTTCCCTTTCGATGGTAGTTTGTTGTGGACAGGGAACACATCTACCAATACTGTTATACTGGAGTCTCCCAAGCACTTAGTATAATGCTCCGTACGCAGTAGGCGCTCGATAAATATGATTGACTGATTTTCTCCCTTTCTCTCTGTATCTCTTTCTAACTCTGTATCTTCCTTCTTTCTCTCTCAGTCTCTCTGTGACTCCCCCTCTCTCTCTCTGACTCTCTCTTTGTACGTCTCTCCCTCTCCGGCTCTCTTTCTGGGGGTCTTTCTCCCTCTTAGTCGGTGCCTCTCTCTCGCTTTCTCTCCCTCTCCGCCTCTGTCTCTCTTTCTGTAGATCTCTCCTGCTCTGTCTCGTGGCCTCAACATGTCCTCACAGACCCACTTCCCCCTCTGCGGTTTCCTTCAGAAGAACGGGGCTAGGGCCTCCTCTCAGGGTTCCTCCCAAGGCCTCTTCAGAAGCCGCAGAGGGGAGGGCACAAGCCACCCTTGTCCCCTCACCCCACCCCGGTTTCTCCGCTCATGGACCCTGGCGGTTCTGCCCCGCTGCTGCTACTTCTTGGGGGGCTCCAGTGCCTCAGACCTGCTCCTGAACCTAGTTGTCTTCTCTTCCACCACCCCCAGCTGACCCTCCGGCCTTCCCCTTCCCTCTTGTCAGGTCTGTCCCAGTGAGCTGCCGGCAGGACTCTGGGCACGCAGCGCTTACGTTCAGAGACAAAATAATCTAGACTGCAAGCTCGTTGTGGGCAGGGAATGTGTCTGTTTTATTGCTCTATCATTAATAATAATAATTAGGGTATTGGTTAAGCGCTTCCTATGTGCCAGGCACGGTGCTAAGCACTGGAGTAGATACAAGGTGAACAGGTTGGACACAGCCCCACAGGGGGCTCACCGCCTTAATCCCCCGTTTACAGATGAGGTTACTGAGGCCCAGAGAAGTGCCACGACTTGCCCCAGGTCACACAGCAGACAAGTGGCAGAGCCAGGACTAGAACCCATGACCTCCTGACTCCCAGGCCCGTGCTCTATGCCCTAAGCCATGCTACTTCTCTAGTGTACTCTCCCAAGTGCTCAGTACAGTGCTCTGCACACAGTAAGTATGCAAGAGGTACGATCAACTGATGGATTGCATTCCTTCAGCTCGGAGTGGTCCAACAGTGGAAATCCAGCCTCGGCCCCGGGCCCTTCAGCCCCGGCCCCAGTCCCTTCAGAATCAGCCCCAGCCCCCTCGAGCCGGGTCCGGTCCCCTTAGGCCTGCAGCCCCATGTTCACGCTGGAACGGGAGGTTTTCACAGTTTGGCTTCCTTTTAATAGCCGGGGCCGCCTCGCTGTCACAGCCTGCCACTCTGAGGCTTGCGGCTAGAACCTTGCCGGGGGAATTTGGATGGTAACTCGGCAGTGTGTTTTAAAGACGATAACAAGGGGTGGGGTGGGGTGGGGGAGCAAAGGAGTGGGGAGCCCTCCAAAAGCATTCAAAGCCAGAGGAAGAAGAAAAGAGCGACTAAAATTGAGGGTTTAAGGCAGAGGTCGGGAACCAATAGCTCAGGAGTTAGGATGACTGCCTCTTTTTTTTTTAATGGCATTTGTTAAGCACTTAATTCACGTCAAGCTTAGTTCTATACATTGGGATAGATACAAATTAATCAGGCTGGATACAGTCACTGTCCCACATGGGGTTCACAGTCTAAAGAGCGGGGAGGACAGGTACTGAATCCCCATTTTGCAGTTGAGGAAACTGAGGCTCAGAGAAGTGAAGTGACTTGCCCAAGGTCACCCAGCAGGCAAGTGGTGGAGGCAGGATCATAACCCAAGTCCTTCTGACTTCCCGGTCTTTGCTCTAACCAATAGACCACGCTGCTTCCTACCCAACCGCGTTGCAAGTCTCGCTCAGGGGTCAAGCCTGGGAAGCCCTGGCCTGGAGCCCCAGAGGGCTCTGGGAAGAAGACCCCCCCTTCATTCCCCGAGGAAGATGGAGACCCTGCATGTAGCAGACCTACCCCAAACAAGAAGCCCACTGGGACCCTGCCAGGGGAAACTGACCAACCAGGCATAAGGAACAGAGTTTGGATTTTCTTTCTGATTCAGTCAACCCATCTGCTCCTCAGTGGCTCTCCTTCAAATAAATAATAATAAATAATTGTGGTATTTGTTGAGCGTTTACAATGTGCCCAGCACTGGAGGAGATACAAGATAATCGTATGAGACACAGACCCTTGTATCACACGGGACTCCCAGTCTAAAGGAAGAGGGGAGCAAGTATTGAAACAATGTTTGACGGATAATAATAACTATGGTATTTGTTAAGCGCTGACTATACGCCAGGCGATGTATTAAGCGCTGGGGTGGATACAAGTAAATTGGGTTGGACACGGTCCCTGTCCCACGTGGGGCTCACGGTCTCAATTCCCATTTTACAGAGGAGATAACTGAGCCACAGAAAAATGAAGTAATTTGCCCAAAGTCACACAGCAGGCAAGTGGTGGAGCTGGGATTAGAACCCATGACCTGCTGACTCCTCGGCCTGTGCTCTATCCACTACACCAGAGTTTCCTAGTAGATAGACCGTGTGCCTGGGAGTCAAAAGGATCAGAGTTCTAATCCTGACTCTCACTCATCTGCTGTGTGACCTTCACTTCTCAGCCCCTCAGTTACCTCATCTGTAAAATGAGGAATAAAAGTGCAAACCCTATGTGAGATGAGAACTGCCTCCAACATGATTAACTTGTATCTATCCCAGCACTTAGTACAGTGCCTGGCACATAGTAAGTGCTTACAAATACCAAAAAAAAAAGCAGAAGGCAAGTAGATTAGAGATCACTCTCTATTCTCCACCTCACCTCTGCTTTCCATCCCATGTCTACAGTAGTCACTCACTGCCTCCCTTCCTCCACCTCGGGCCTTCCGCTGAGCTCAGTTTATGCCCATAGCATTATCTGCTTGGCTCCTAGGAAGGACCTCTTTCTAGCCAAATAATGGAGGTGAGGGAAGAGAGAGAGGGAGGCAGAGGAAGAAAGTGAGGGAAAAAGGAAGGGAGAGAGACACGTACAGAGAGACAGAGAGAGTGAGAGAGGCAAGAGGGAAAAAGACAGAGAGATAAAGAGAGACGGAGAGGGACAGAGAGAGTGAGAGAGGCAACAGGGAGGAAGACAGAGAGAGGGCGAGAGATGAGAGGGAGACAGAGAGACAGAAAGGGACAGAGAAACTAAGAGAGACAGAGAGAGTAAGAGAGGCAAGAGGGGGGAAGGGAGAGAGAGGGTGAGAGGAAGGGAGAGAGACAGGGAGAAAAAAAAGGAAAGAGACAAAAAGAGACAGAAAGAGAATGAGGCAAGAGGAAAGGAGATAGAGGGAGAGAGATGAGAGGGAGGAAGAGAGACAGAGAGACAAAGAGAGTGAGACAAGAGGGAAGGACATAGAGGGGGGAGAGAGGTGAGTGGGAGGGAGAGGGACAGAGACACAAAAAGAGACAGAAGGTCAGAGAGTGAGAGAAACAAGAGGGAGGGAGGAATAGAGAGGAGAGAGTTAAGAGGGAGAGAAAGAGACAGAGACAAAGGGACAAGGGAGAGTGCAAGAGACAAGAGGGAGTGAGACAGAGGCAGAGGCAAGAAGGAAGGAGACCCAAGGGTGGAAGTGGAGAAGGAGAGAATAAACCCACCAATGGACCCTCCTGTAGAAACAAGCCTGTAAACTGTAAGACAAAAGAGAAATCGCTATTTTTGAACATGCCGTAGTCACACTGTCTCATCAGGACTGAGCTGCAAAGTAACATTATGATGAGGAAACGTTTTAAGGATCAGCAGGTAAGTTTCCTCCTGGCTGTTTACCAGTTGGCTATGGCTAAAACAGCAAAACAAAACTCTGTCCTGTGGGTGAAGAAGGCGTGGTCTGAACCACAGCATTTGAAAAGCAGGCTGAGGCCTGGGCTCCTGACACAGCAAAAGGAGTCAAGCAACAGGGATATTCAGTTTCAGTGGTCACCCAGGTCAGAGAAGCCCACTCAGATAGTGAACTCCAAGTGTAGCGTGTCGGACCCAGACAGGGACCGAGAAAAAAGGAGAGTCGGAGAACGGCAGAGTGAGGTAGAGAGAGTTAAACTGAGAGAGAGGCAGCCAGGGACTGAAAGAGATAGAGTCAGAGAAAAACAGAGAAAGAGGGACAGAGAGGAAGGGCCAGTCAGAGAGAGACAGAGGGACCGAGAAACAGAGAGACAGAAAGAGGTAGAGAGAGTAAAACAGAGGGGAGAGAGACAGCGAGGGACTGAAAGAGACGGAGTCGGAGAAAGACAGGAAGAGAGACAGAAAGACGGGCAGAGAAACAGAGACAGAGAGGCAGAGAGACAGTGAAAGAGGCAGAGAGGGTGAGAAAGGCAGACAGCCTACCACACTTATGTACATATCTGTAATTTATTTATATTGATGTCTGTTTTCCTCTCTAGGCTGTAAGCTCGTCAAGGGCAGGGAATGTGTCTGATATATTGTCATACTGTACTGGCCCAAGAGGTTAGTATGGGGCTCTGCACAGAGTAAGCACTCAATTAATACAATTGACTGACTGGCTGACAGAAACCCAGGGAGACCAACATTCACAAAGAGAGTCAGGGAGACAGAAAAGAGATCGAGAAACAGAAAGAGGCAGAGAGAAGTAGACAGAGACAGAGAGAAACAGAGGCAGAGACCATGAAAGAGGCAGAATGAGACGGGGAGAAAGCAAGGTTTGGGGGGGGTTGGGGAGAAGATAAGGGTCAGACAGAGACAGAGGCAGGCTGCTCCCGTTTCTAAGTGAAGAGTGCCACCCTATATAGGCCATAGGAAAGGTTTTATCGTCTCCAGCTATTAAAGCCAGGCCTTTTAGTGGTTTAATAAAATAGTGTAGAAATGAGTTTGTTCAGCTGTCAAAAATCCAATCCAATAAATTACTGGCCTGACAACCAATTTTCCCAAACAGATCATCGGGGAGTGATCGTCCTCAGCAGCGGCTGATGTCAATAATAATGGAGCCAAAGGAACCATCGGACTGGCTCATTACTGGCCTCGTTCTTCTCCGGGAAGGAATCGGAGAAGCAGAGTTGCCTAATGGATAGAGGACAGGCCTGGGTGTCAGAAGGATCTGGGTTCTAATCCTGGCTCTGCCAACTGTCTGCTGTGTGATCCTGGGCAAGTCACTTCACTTTTCTGGGCCTCAGTTACCTCATCTGTAAATTGGGGATTAAGACTGTGAGGCTCATGTGGGATATGGACTCTGTCCAATCTGATTAGCCTCTATCTGCCCAAGTGCTTAGTAGAGCGCCTGGCACATAGGAAGTGCTTAATGAATACCATTTTAAAAAAAACAACAAAAAAGGGCTGGATTGAGGCCAGAGATGCCTCAAGACACCAGCTTCTGTTCTGGCTTCTTGATCATGTTGTGTTTTTTTTTCTTTTAGTTACTTGTTAAGTCCTTACTTTGTGCCAAGCACTGTTCTAAGCGCCGGGGCACATAGAAGATCATCAAGTTAGACACAGACCTCGTCTAATGGGACTTATGATCTCCGTAGGAGGGAGCAGGATTTAAACCCCATTTTACAAAGGAACTGAGGCTCAGAGAAGTGAAGTGACTCGTCCAAGGTCACACAGCAGGCAAGTGGTAGAGCCGGGATCAGAACCCAGGTCCTTCGACTCCCAGGCTTGGGCTCTTTCCATTAGGCCATGCTGTTTCCCTGATTTGCAGCATTTGAAGCAGACTTGCGGAGCAGCATTGATTTGTGAATTCTCCGCTCTCGGCAGCTAGCTGTCCATCTGGTCTCCGTAGGCAGGGAGACCAAGAAGCGGCTCTCTCAGCAAGAGGTCCTGAAGTCCCCGTCTGTCCTCTGTTTCTGGACAAAGCCAGAGAGGTAGGATGCTCATTGTCCCGGTGACATCGCTGACCTTTCCCAGACAACATGGCTAAGTTCTGGACGCCAGGGCTTGCTCGCTCTCCTTTAAGACAAGAAATAGAAACATTCATCATCCCAACCAGTCGTTCATCATGGTCCGGGGACATTAATTTGACAGTATGTGATTTTCTATTTGGTTTGTGTGTTGTGGAGATTGCACTCGAAGCACCTTCAATTAAATATAACTAATAACATGGAACTATTTTGGACGATGGAGGAGATTTGGCAAATCACAGGCGTGCATTCCCAGTGCCACCAGGTGATGGGATTGTTTTGAAGCCATCTGCATCCTCGGTCTAGGACATGCTTTCTACCTGAGGGTGAAGGACTGGGAGGGTTGGGGGTGGGCAGGGTGGGGTGAGGTCTCTGTTCCTCATCTGGGGTGGGGGGGATGTCTTGCAGCACACTGGGCCTTTTCACCTGCGATTCTTTCTCTAAATAGTAATTGTGGTATTGGCTGAGCACTTACTGTGTGCCGGGCACTCTACTAAGCGCTGGGGTGGATACAAGCTAATCAAGTTGAACACAGTCCTTGTCCCACGTGGGGCTCACAGTATTAATCCCCATTTTACAGGTGAGGGAAGAGGTGCAGAGAAGTGAAGTGACTTACCCAAAGTCACACGGCAGGCGAGTGGCAGAGCAGGGATTGGAACCCAGGTCCTTCTGACTCCCAGGCCCAGACTCTAGCCTCTAGATCACGCTGCTTCCCATCATTAGAACGTGTGAGTGCCACGGACTCTGTCTTGTTCCTAAAAAGGAGATTAAATGCAGAAAAGAACATGAGACGCATAAAGAAAATAAATGCTGCTTGCCGTTTGGATATTGACAGCCTCTGAAGGGAGAATAGTAATAGTAACTGAGGCATCCTTTGAGTGCTTACTATGTGCCGAGCACTGTTCTAAGCACTGGGAGAGATACCAGGTAATCAGGTTGCCCCACGTGGGGCTCGCGCTCTTAATCCCCATCTGCAGTGTCGACACAATTTTGTCTTCGCAATTTGCCGTAGAAGGGACGGACGCGCTTCGGAGCCACGGAAATGAGGTCGCCTCTCCCCTGCTCCCCTCCCCCCTCGCAATTGTCTGTTTAATATAGTTACATCAGTACAACGGATCAGACCCATCCCCGCTGCCCGTGAACAACCCCATAGGAGGCAGGACCTAGTCCCGGAGAAGCAGCGTGGCCTAATGGAAAGAGCACGGGTCTGGGAGTCAGGAGACCTGGGCTCTGCCGCTTTTCTGCCGTGTGACCTCGGGCAAGTCACTTCGCTTCTCTGGGGCTCAGCTGCCTCGTCTGCAAAATGGAGATGCAATACCTGCCGTCTCCCCTGCTCAGGCTGAAAGCCCCAGTCGAGACCTGATGATCTTATATCTATCACAGTGCTTGGCACATACGAAGCGCTTAACGAATACCACTATTATTGAGGTGAGGGTCTATTCTCTGTAGTCACTTCGGCCGCTTTCTGCAGCTCCAACTCGGAGGGCATTGTCCACTTTTCCGAAAGATTAGGGTTGAGTTACCCTGCAGTTCGTGGTCGGCCTCGCTGATGGTGAAGCTGAGTCCCGGAGGGCAAGTGACCCTGAGAGATGCTGTCTAGCACGCTTAATCTCCTCCGCTCAATTGGAAGCTTCCTGAGGGCAGGGATCACGTCTACTAAGGAGCAGCATGACCTAGTGAATAGAGCACAGACATGGAAGTCAGAAGGACCTGCGTTCTAATCGCTGCTCCACTTACTTGTCTGCTTTGTGATCTTGGGCAAGTGATTCCACTTCTCTGGGCCTCAGTTCTCTCATCTGTAAATTGGAGATAAAGACTCTGAGCCCCATGTGGGACAGGGACTGTGTCCAACTGAGTGACTTTTCTCTACCCCAGCATTAGTGCAGTTCCCGCCGCCCTGGACTGTAAACTCGTTTCAGGCATGGGATGATTCTGCTAATTCTCTTTTATTGTTCTCCCTCAAGCCCACAGAACAATGATCTGCACAGACTAAGGTCTCAATAAATGCTATTGATTGATTGATAGTAACTACTTAAAAATATCATTAAAAAAATTAAAAACAACCTTTATTACATTGTCCTCTCCCAAGAGCTGTGCACCATGCTCTGCACCCAGTAAACGTTCAAAAGATACTACTGACTTATGGGCAGACTTAAACACTGTAGAAATACAATAGCGAGCAGAAGTGCCAACTTCGAATCGGCAGTACCGGGGCAAAGGGAGGCGAGGCTTGTGGAGGAGGAAATCAGGATTGGGAGATACAAGGGATCAAAGCATGGCCTAGAGGATAAAGGATGAGCCTGAGAGTCAGAAGGACCTGGTCCCAGCTCCACTTACTTGTCTACCTTGTGAACGGGGTTAAGTGGCTTCACTTCTCTGTCCCTCAGTTACCTCATCTGTACAATGGGGATTAAAACTGTGAGCCCCATGCAGGACAGGAACTGTGTCCAACTTGATTAACTTGTATCTACCCCAGCGCTTAGTACAGTGTGTGGCACATAGTAAGTACTTAACCAATATCAATGAAAAAAACTCTAATAGGCTAAAAAGCCACCATCTGGGGTCTTTTCAGCCCTGGGTGGAGATAGGCAGGTGTTGACAGAGGCCTGGGATGGGCAAGCCTGGAAATTCAGCTCGGGACCCTTGTCATTCTGCTGTATTGTCTCCTCCAAGCGCTCAGTAAGTAAGCCCACAGTAATGGCTCAGTAAATACCACTGATGGATTGACTGATTCGGAGTGAAGATTACTCAGTCACTGATGGATAAGGGGAAGAGTGTGTCCACCAGTCAGCAGATCATGTGTTTGAGTTTATTTTTGCAGTCGTAATGAGGATTTGCCCTGCACCATCTGCACTCTCTGGCCCAGTCCTCCCTCTATCCGTCGGCACGATTCGTGAGCTCGTTGAAAGCTCACCTCTTCCAGGAGGCCTCCCCAGACTAAGCCCCCCTTTTCCTCTGCTCCTTCTCTCCTCCCCATCACCCCGACTCCCTCCCCCTGCTCTACCCCTCTCTCCTCTCCTCAGCCCTTGTGCATATATGTACATATTATTCTATTCACTTTATTAAAGATGTGTATATATCTATAATCCTATTTATTTATATTGCTACTATCAATGCCTGTTTACTTGCTTTGTTTCGTTTTGCTGTCTGTCTCCCCGCTTCTAGACTGTGAGCCCGTTGTTGGATAGGGATTGTCTCTATTTGTTCATTCGGTCATATTTAATGAGAGCTTATTGTGTGCAGAGCACTGTTTGTACTTTCCAAGCGCTTAGTACAGTGCTCTGCACACAGTAAGTGCTCAATAAATATGATTGAATGAATGAACGATAGGTTCCACGGGTGCAGACTGGGGTCACGGAAGGGAATATTTCTGACTATGGAGAGAATCCCATCTACGTTAGCTTTTGTTTTCCAATTGTCTTTACGGATTTATGAGCAAGGGTGGAAGAGAGTAGAACGTCCAACAACCAGTAATAGACAGTAGAGACTGGGCAAGTTCCAGGGTCACGGGGTAAGTGGCAGAGCTGGATTCCTTCCTCTTCCCTAGTGCCACTTTCGTACCATTCCACCTCCCTATCCCTCTCTTTCTCTTCCTTCGAAGCCCAGATCATCCACCTCTACCTCCCACTCCAGATTGTAGTAATGGTCATCTACCAGCCCCAGCTCCCACTTCAAACTTCTTTAACCACTTTGATCCCTTTCTCACATTCCTTCCCTCTTTCTCCATCCCTTCTTTGATTCTTGGGGACTTCAGTATCCACACAGATAGTGACGATACTTCCACTACCCGCTTTCTATCTCTCTTCAACTCCACTGACTTCCTGTTCCAAATCAACTCTCCCACTCAGCAACTTGGACGCGCACTCGATCTCATCATCTCTAGTCACTGTACGATCTCTACCCTCACCAACTCTGAAATCGCTCTATCTGACCACAACTCTTCACCTGCCTTCTCTCCCACACACCTCCTCCTTGCAAATCTACCCGTCCTCCCTCAGAGACCTCCGATCTTTGGACCCCATCCAATTTTCTCAACTCATCATGCCCCATTTAGCCTCCACACCCAAACTACCTTCCCTTGACGATCAAACTGACGTTCTCAACGCTACCCTCTCTACTGAATTCAACTCTCTCGCTCCCCTATCCCTTCATCGATCTCGTACCACTAACCCACAGCCCTGGATCACCTCCACTGTCCGCTTCCTTCGCTCCTGCGCGTGAGCCACAGAGCGCTGCTGGCGGAAATCTAGATATCTGGCCGAAACCATCCATCTCAAGTTCACCCCGGGTGCTTTAACTCTGTCCTCTCCTCTGTCTGACAGAATTATTTCTCCATCCTTATTGACATCTACGCCTATTGCCCTCACCGGTTGTTTCAGACCTTTAACTCCCTTTTCAAACTCCCTGCCCCGGCACCTCCCTCATCTCTTGCCCCTAATGATCTGGCCACGTACTTTAATGAGAAATTCAAAATCTCAGGTGCGATCTCTCTAAAATCTCCCCTGCCCCTCATCAGTTCCTCCCCATCCCAGCCCCTTCTTCAACTCTCCCATCCTTCCTAACAGTATTTCAATAGAAGATCTCCTGCCCTCTTTCAAAATGCCCCCTCCCAATTCCAACTCCAACTTCTCCGCTAGGTAGCTTGCACTGGGGTGCAAGGGGATATATGGATTCCCCAGTCAGGCTCACATCTGTGGAAGAAAAATGATCCATTATCAAACAATTGGTCAGGGGTATTTATTGACTGTGCTAACCTGCTTGGCTTGTATCCACCCTGGTACTTAGTACAGTGCCTGGCACATAGTAAGTGCTTAACAAATACTATTATTCTTATTATTATGCACCCTGAAGTGCTGCTCCACTTCCCTTTAGACTTCAGCCGGTCTAGGCCAAAGCTGGGTCCCAGCTTCATTCTTTGGGCCTTTCTAGCTGGTCAGATTCCGGGATAAGGTCCTACCATATCACATATCTTCTCTTGTTAGAACCCAGTTCTTCCCGAAGGAAATACCTCCACTTTCAGTGGACTTCTCAAAAGACTACAGATCCTCTGAGCCCAGCACCTATTGCCAGGTTTTCTAAGGAGCCCAATAGCCTTTTTGGTTTCTGGATCCGAATCCGCTCTAAGCTGAAGGAAAGCCTCATGACAATCATAAACGCCAGCAGTCATATTTCACTGGGCATCCGGTGGCTGACTTATTCCCTGCAAAGTGTTATATTGATTCTTAAAATGTTACAGTTAGCTTGTAAAGCTCTGGGCACAGAGTAACAGGCGCCGGATATCTCCCGCCCGTCATTCTCTACCCGGGCTCCTTCCTTCAGTCTTGGCCTCTGGACTCCTCTAAAGGATATGCCCATTTGTCATTCACAGAGCCAGGACGAAGCGGAGAAGTCAAAGATCTGTTACCAAAAATCGCACGGAGTTGTACTCCATTCTCTCATGAGCGAGTGTCAAATGGAAAACTTGATTCATTTTTTGGAAAACAAGGCAGGTAACGTCCCCATCTCGGGCCGAGATTCATTTATTCATTCAGTCGTATTTATTGAGCACTTACTGTGTGCAGAACACTGTACTAAGCACTTGGGAAAGTACAATACGGCAATAGACACATTCCCTGCTCACAATGAGCTTACAGTCATTCATTCATTCAATAGTATTTATTGAGCGCTTACTATGTGCAGAGCACTGTACTAAGCGCTTGGGATGAACAAGTCGGCAACAGATAGAGACAGTCCCTGCCGTTTGACGGGCTTACGGTCTAATCGGGGGAGACGGACAGACAAGAACAATGGCACTAAACAGCGTCAAGGGGAAGAACATCTCGTAAAAACCGATGGCAACTAAATAGAATCAAGGCGATGTACAATTCATTAACAAAATAAATAGGGTAACGAAAATATATACAGTTGAGCGGACGGGTACAGTGCTGTGGGGATGGGAAGGGAGAGGTGGAGGAGCAGAGGGAAAAGGGGAAAATGAGGCTTTAGCTGCGGAGAGGTAAAGGGGGGATGGCAGAGGGAGTAGAGGGGGAAGAGGAGCTCAGTCTGGGAAGGCCTCTTGGAGGAGGTGATTTTTAAGTAAGGTTTTGAAGAGGGAAAGAGAATCAGTTTGGCGGAGGTGAGGAGGGAGGGCGTTCCGGGACCGCGGGAGGACGTGACCCAGGGGTCGACGGCGGGATAGGCGAGACCGAGGGACGGCGAGGAGGTGGGCGGCGGAGGAGCGGAGCGTGTGGGGTGGGCGGTAGAAAGAGAGAAGGGAGGAGAGGTAGGAAGGGGCAAGGTGATGGAGAGCCTCGAAGCCTAGAGTGAGGAGTTTTTGTTTGGAGCGGAGGTCGATAGGCAACCACTGGAGTTGTTTAAGAAGGGGAGTGACGTGCCCAGATCGTTTCTGCAGGAAGATGAGCCGGGCAGCGGAGTGAAGAATAGACCGGAGCGGGGCGAGAGAGGAGGAAGGGAGGTCAGAGAGAAGGCTGACACGGTAGTCTAGCCGGGATATAACGAGAGCCCGTAATAGTAAGGTAGCCGTTTGGGTGGAGAGGAAAGGGCGGATCTTGGCGATATTGTAGAGTACAGTCCAGAGGTGGGGAGGCAGACGTTAGTGTAAATAAATTACAGATATGTACACAAATGCTGAGGGGTTGGGAGGGGAGAAAAACAGAGGGAGCAAGTCAGGTCAATGCACGAGGGAGTGGGAGAAAAGGAAAGGAGGGGGGCTTAGTCAGGGAAGGCCTCCTGGAGGAGATGGGCCTTCAAAAAGGCTTTGAAGGGGAAGAGATTTGTCAGATTTGAGCAGAGAGGGCATTCCAGGCCAGAGGCAGGATGTAGGTAAGGGGTCGGAGACAGGATAGGAGAGACTGAGGCCCTTAGTGAGTAAAGTAGGTGGCCTGGGTTGTAGTAGGAGAGTAGCAAGGTGCTGTAGGAAAGAGCAAGGTGATTGAGTGCTTCAAAGCCAATGGTGAGGAGTTTTTGTTTGAGATGGAGTCAAGGCAACCCTCCTTTGAGGATGCTCTGTTTTGAGGAGCGGTAGCCTGGCCTGGATGAAAAAGCGCGTGCCTGGGAGTTAGAAGGTCTAATCCTGGTTCTGCCACTTGACTGCTGTGCGACCTTGGGCAAGTCATTTAACTATTTCCAGCCTGAATCAATCGGTGGTTTTTATTGAGCACTTACCATGTGCAGAGCACTGTACT
This sequence comes from Ornithorhynchus anatinus, assembly GCF_004115215.2. Classification (NCBI taxonomy): domain Eukaryota; kingdom Metazoa; phylum Chordata; class Mammalia; order Monotremata; family Ornithorhynchidae; genus Ornithorhynchus; species Ornithorhynchus anatinus. The sequence goes on along the minus strand of NC_041732.1, from coordinate 9,478,650 downwards.
AGGCACTTGGGGAGTACAATCAGTGGACACATTCCCTTCCCCAAAAGACCTTACAGTCTAGAGGAAGCAGCAGTGGGGAGGACATGTCCATCAGGATCTTGGCAAGTGGGGGGGTGGGAGGTAATTAATGAACCTATATTACTGAACTAACGTCAGCTTCATATTTTACATTAGCAACCAAAGGTCACCTAGAATGCAGATGGGTGTATAATTCACCCTAGCCCTCCTTTATGGATCTAAAGATTCAAGTGTTCTACTCTTTAATTTCTCAACCATTCATTTATCCATCTTTCCATTCCCTGGCTAATACACATTGTATCCCTGTTTCCTCTAGACTGTAAGCTCGTTGTGGTCAGGGAATGTGTCCCCTAATTCTGTTGTATCGTTCTGTCCCAAGCACTCAGTATGGTGCTCTGCACTCAGTAATAATGATAAAACTAAATATTAATGGCACTTGTTGAGCATTTACTATGTTCCAAGCATCATTCTAAGCACCGGTGTAGACACAAGCTCATCGGATTGGACACAGTCCCTGTCTTTCATGACGGTCTTAATCCCCATTTTACAGATGAGGTAACTGAGGCCCAGAGAAGTGAAGTGACTTGCCCAGGGTCACACAGCAGACAGGTGGCAGAGCCAGGATTAGAACCCATGACCTTCTGACTCCCAAGCCCGTGCTCTTTCCACTAAGCCATGCTGCCTCTCAAGGGCTGAGAGGGTGATAGGACTCGGGACTCAGAGAGTTGGGAAATGAATCAGGGAGGGCTTTTTGGAAGAAGCCAGATGTTAGGAGGGATTTGAATGTGGAGAGAGTAGCAGTCTGTCTGAAGTTCTTCTTTAACGAATCTTTTCACCGAGTGTTCTGGATAGAGCACTGTTCAGGAATTAGGAAACTTTTTTCCGACACCATGCGGAAGATGGTAGTGCCCATCACCGACATCTAGCAGGACAGTACGCGACTGCCATGGTGGAAGAAATGGTTAAGACCCACCCACTCTAACGCGAGGTTTCCTTGATGTGGGGTTTACTGACAACTAAACCCCCACATTATGGGAGAACTGACTGTACTATTGATGATGATGCCGATGGCGAGATTTACCCGTGAACAAATCACAGGAGGAAAGGGAAAGGAAAGCACACTGGTAACTTCTTCCATCACCCTCCCCTCTCCTTCTACTCCTCCTCCTCTTCCTCCTTACTGGCACCAATGCCGATTGCTCTCACCGGTTGTTCCAGATGTTAAACTCCCTTCTCAAACCGACCGTCCCTCCACCCCTACCCCTTGGCCCCAGTGACCTGGGCACCTACTTTATTGAGAACATTGACGCTATTAGGTATGATCTCCCTAAAATCTCCCCTGACCCTCCCCAGTCCCCGCTTCTTCTGCTTCTTCAACTCCCCCATCTTTCCCAGCAGTATCTCTAGAGGAAATCTCCTGCCTTCTCTCAAAATCCATCCCCTTTACCTGTGCATCCGACCCCATTCCTTCACACTTTATCAAAACTCTCGCCCCCTCCCTTCTTCCATTCCTAACTGCCGTCTTCAACTGCTCACTCTCCAGTGGTTTCTCCCCCACTGCTTTCAAACATGCTCATGTCTCACCTACCCTCAAAACCCCCTCCCTTAACTCCAAGACTCCCTCTAATTACCACCCCTTCTCCCTTCTACCATTCCTCTCCAAACCCCTTGAGCGAGTTGTCTGCACCTGCTGTCTCAAGTTCCTCTCCTCAGATTCTTTCCTTAACCCCACCAATCTGGCTTCCATCCCCTTCACTCCACAGAAACCACCCTCTCAGAGGTCAAGAATGATCTCCTTCTTGCCAAATCCAATGGCTTCTACTCCATCCTAATCCTCCTTGACCTCTCAGCTGCTTTCGACACTGCGGACCACCCCCTTCTCCTGGAAACATTATCCAACCTTAGTTTCACTGACACTGTCTTCTCCTGGTTCTCCTCCTATCTCTCTGGCTGCTCATTCTCAGTCCCTTTCACAGGTTCCTCCTCTACCTCCCACCTCCTAACTGTGGGGGTCCCTCAAGGTTCACTTCTGGATCCCCTTCTGATCTCCATCTACACCCACTCTCTTGAAGAACTCAGTTGCTCCCATGGCTTCGATCACCATCTCTATGTGGATGACACCCTAATCTACATCTCCAGCTCTGTTCTCTCTACGTCTCTTGCAGCCTTGCATTCCCTCTTGTCTTCAAGACAACTCCACTTGGATGTCCTCCCATCACCTCAAACTTAACATTTCTAAAACAGAACTCCATGTCTTCCCTCCCAAACCCTGTCTTTCCCCTGATTTTCCCATCACTGTAGATGGCACCACCATCCTTCCTGTCTCACAAGCCTGTAACGTTGACATTATACTTGACTCCTCTCCCTCATTCAACCCACACATTCGATCCACAGCTAAATCCTGTCGGTTCCACCTTCACGACATGGCTAAAATTTGCCCTTTTCTCTCATCCAATCTGTTATTGCATTAATCTATTCACTTATCCTATCCCACCTTGATTACTGTATAAGGCTCCTTGCTGACCTCCCCTGTCTCCTGTCTCTCCCCACTCCAGTCCATATTTTAGTCTGCTACCCAGATCATTTTTCTACAGAGATGTTCAGGTCCTGTTTCCCACTCCTCAAGAATCTCCAGTGGTTGCCCATCTAACTCCACATCGAACAGGAACCTCCTCACCATGGGCTTTAAAACAGTCACCTTGCCTTCTCCTACCTCACCTTGCTACTCTCCTACTACAACCCAACCCAAGAAGTTCACTGCTCTAAAGCTAACCTTCTCACTATACCCCAATCTCTTCTATCTCGCCGCCGGCTTCTTGCCCACGTCCTGCCTCTGGTCCAGCAGCGTGACTCAGTGGCAAGAGCCCGGGCTTTGGAGTCAGAAGTCATGGGTTCGAATCCCGGCTCGGCCACTTGTCAGCTGTGTGACTGTGGGCGAGTCACTTAACTTCTCGGTGCCTCAGTTACCTCATCTGTAAAATGGGGATTAAGACCGTGAGCCCCACGTGGGACAACCTGATTCCCCTGTGTCTACCCCAGCGCTTAGAACAGTGCTCGGCACATAGTAAGCGCTTAACAAATACCAACATTATTATTATCATTATTATTATGTCTAACAAGAAATTACTCTCCCCATCATCAAAGCCTTCATTGAATGGCACGTCTCCTCCAAGAGGCCTTCCCTGACTAAACCCTCTTTTCTTTTTCTTCAACTCCCTTCTGGGTCACCTTGACTTCCTTCATTCATTGCTCCTCCCAGCCCCACAGCACTCATGTACATATCTGTCATTCATTTGTTTATATAAATGTCTGTCTCCCCCCTAGACTATAAGCCCACTGTGGGAAGGGAATGTGTCTGTTATATTGTTATATTGTACTCTCCCACGTGCTTTAATATAGTGCATTTCACGCAGTAAGATCTCAATAAATATAACTGATGGACTCCTCCCCCTTCTCCTCCTTCTGGTCCTCCTCCTCTTCCATTAGACTCTCACGGCACTGTGTAGAACCCCAAAGCAGGCAAATTAAACTATCCCAAATCCTTCCCTCTAAGAGATTATAATCAAATCCATTTTAGCATCTGCATCCTCCACTAGATTATAAAATCCTTGAGGGCAGGGATCATGTGCTTATCTACTCTACTGTCCTCTCCCAAGGCCTTAGGACACTGCTTGGGACAGAATGGACACTCTATAAATACTACCAAGTGATTAATTGACTGATAAATCAGAACCGAGGCTCAGGGAGTAGAACTTTTCTGTCAATTCCTGAAGTTTGTCAGTGTGAAGACAAACTATTGCATCTCTTTAGGATTGTCTAGTGGAATTAAAACAATGATGATGTATGACCTAAGACCCTTGGACTCTTAGCTGGTCAAAAACCGTGCCCTCAAATTAAAGAAGATTGTCAAAGGGAAAACTACCCAATGATTCATTTTATTTCCCTTCTCTTTCTAGTGAGAATATTGCATAACAATAACTGTGGTATTTGTTTAGTGCTGACAATGTAAGTGCTGGGGTAGATGCAAGATCATCAGATCAAATACAGTCTAATACAAATACAAATTAGAGGAGCAGCGTGGCTCAGTGGAAAGAGCCCGGGCTTTGGAGTCAGAGGTCATGAGTTTGAATCCCAGCTCTGCCACTTGTCAGCTGTGTGACTGTGGGCAAGTCACTTAACTTCTCTGTGCCTCAATCACCTCATCTGTAAAATGGGGATTAAGAGTGTGAGCCCCACGTGGGACATCCTGATTCCCCTGTGTCTACCCCAGCGCTTAGAACAGTGCTCGGCACATAGTAAGCGCTTAACAAATACCAACATTATTATTATTAGTCCCCATCTCTCATGGCGCTCACAGTCTAAGTAGAAGGGAGACGGGCATTTAATCTCTATTTTACAGATAAGGAAACTGAGGCCCAGAGAAGCGAAGTGACTTGCTTAAGATCATTCAGCAGGCAAGTGGCAGAACTGGGATTAGAACCCAGGACAGTTCCCGGCACACAGTAAGCGCTTAACGAATGCCAGAATTAATATTATTATTCTGACTCCCAGGTCTGGGTTCTTTCTGCTAGACCATGCTACCTTAAGTCCACTGATTCTTATGCTGGACATAGGCCGAGACTAGAAAGAGTCCTGCCAGGCCTCAGTGACACCTTACCTTGCCTTCATATATATCGTGGTTTCTTTACAGCGAACAACAAACACTGGAAATTGAGGGTAGAGATGTGTGTGTTTGTGTATTTTATAAAATCCTTTGGAAGACTGAAGTGTTTGTGCCAGCCAAAGTTTGACAGTTTGAGAAACAGTGTGCTTTAGTGGCTAGTGCACAGACCTGGGAGCCAGGAGACCTGGGTTCTAATCCTGGCTCTGCCACTTACCTGCTGGGTGACTTTGGACAAGTCACTTCACATCTCCGTGACTCAGTTTCCTCATCTGTAAAATGGAGGTTCAATCCCTGTTCTCCTCCCCCCTTAAACTGTGAGTTCTATGCAGACAGGGACTGGTTCTGATTATCTAGTAGCTAACATAGTGCTTGGCCCATAGTAAATGTCTAACAAATGCCACAAGCATTATTACGATTGTCAAGCACAAGTTCACAAGCACCTTATGAACGGCTTGCCCTTCCTGGATTTCCAGGTGTAGGGATGTGCCAAAGAAAAAGACAAATATAGGAAGCATTTCACGATCACCTGGCGGCTGGATCGAACAGCCTGAGTTGGGTTTTCGCCTGAGATAAGTGATGGCTTTGGGGGGTCAGATTCTACGTCCCACTGCTGTTTGAGCACCGAAGGGTATATTTTTCCAGTCTTTCCTGTTAGGGTTGGAAATAGTCACTGTGGTAGGTGTAGAACTCCCAGGCTCTCGCTTGCCAGAAAAAAAAGATGCATTTGGCCGTCGACAAAAGGTTATCGAGGGAAAAGGGCCAGCAGCAAAACAGATTCCCCGCCAAGTCACTTCAGAAAGATGCTAAGTAACAGTTAAGACAGCAAGAGGGAAGTGCACAGTTGCCCCTTTTCAGCTGCTGGGATTGAATTTTTGGTTATTTACTTACCAGCTAAGAGTTGGCCAGTAGGTAAACAAAGCGAATATAGAAACAAGCTTCATTTCAACAGTAAAATGAGATCTAGCATCTCCTCCCCTGTTGGACTGCAAGCTGGCAATTAAGGCTGGAAGCTCCTCGAAGGCAGGGATCGGGTCTACCGACCGTACCGGCCTCTCCCAAGCGCTGAGTACAGTGTGCGGCACAAAGTGAGCCCTCAATACGTAGCACTGATTGATTGACTGGTCTCTTTCTATCTTGTGGCAGTTGTCCCATAGTGGCTATTTTCATTCTGTGTTCCAGATAAGAAGCTTTTCCGTGGTGAGGGACCACTCAGGTAACAAAGTGCATCTGCCTGAATAGAACACGGTTGTGATGTTGGAAGGAATGGTCAATCGATCAACCTATCAATTAATCATATTTACTGAGTGCATACAGTGTACGGAGCACTGTACGGAGCGCTTGGGAGACTGTCCTCCCCCTGACTTTCCCGTCACAGTAGACGGCCCCATCATCCTTCCTGTCTCACAAGCGCGTAACTTTGGCATTATCCTTGATTTCTGTCTCTCGTTCAACCCACGTATTCAATCCGTCACCAAATCCTGTCAGTCCCACCTTCACAACATCGCGAAAATCACCCTTTCCTCTCCATCCAAACTGCTACCATGTTAATCCAATCACTCATCCTATCCCACCTGGATTACCCCATCAGCCTCCTTTCTGGTCTCCCAACCTCCAGTCTCTCCCCACTCCAGTCCATACTTCACTCTGCTGCCCGGATCATTTTTCTACAAAAACATTCAGGACACGTCACCCCACTCCTCAAAGAACTCCAGTGGTTGCCCATCCACCTCTACGTCAAACAAAAACTCCTCACCAAGGGCTTTAAAGCAGTCCACCACCTTGTCCCCTCTTACCTCATCTCGCTTCTCTCCCTTTACAACCCAGCCCACACACTTTGCTCCTCTAGTGCCAACTTTCTCACTGCGCCTCAGTCTCGCCTATCTCGCCGCCGACCCCCTAGCCCACATCCTGCCTCTGGCCTAGAACGCCCTCCTTCCTCAAATGCGGCAGACAATTTCTCTCCCCTCCTTCAAAGTCTTACTGAAGGAACATCTCCTCCAGGAAGCCTTCCTAGACCAAGCATCCCCTTTCCCATTCTCCCACTCCTTCTGTGTTGGCCGGACTTGCTCCTTTTGCTCTTCCCCTCTCCCAGCCCCACAGCACTTACGTCCATATCTGTCATTTTTTATTTGTATTGATTTCCGTCTCCTCTCCTCTAGACTGTAAGCTCGTGTGCGGGCAGTGTGTCTGTTTATTGCTGTATTGAACTCTCCCAAATGCTTAGTACAGTCCTTTGCACACAGTAAGCACTCAGTGAATACTATTGAATGAATGAATGAAAGTGCACTGTAACAGAATTGGTAAACAAGTCCCCTGCCCAAAAGAAGCTTCCAGCCTAGAGAGGGAGACAGGAAAATAAATTACAAGTACGTACATAAGTGCTGTGGGGCTGAAGGTGGAGTCAGTAAAGGGTACAGATCCAAGTGCAAGGGTGACACAGAAGGGAGAGGGAGTAGGAGAAATGAGGGCTTAGTCGAGAAAGGCCTCTTGGAGGAGAATGTGATTTTAATAAGGATTTGAAGATGGGATTGGTGAACATCTGTTGGATGTGAAGGGCGAGGGAATTTCAGACCAGGGACGGGAGGTGGGCGAGGGGGTGGCGGTGAGATATTCATTCATTCAATCGCATTTACTGAGCTTCTTGGGAGAAGTTGCCCCCACAGTCTTTGAACTGGCCTCCAACTCCACTCGTTCTGTGTCTAAGTCAAGACTTGAGAGCTTCCAGTCCAGGCTGAGAAAACCCCAAATGGCGCCTTGTTGGGCTTTTAGCTCTTTTCCCATCCTCATCCTGGCTAAGATCTGTGCCCCCTTTTCACTACCGGGCTCACGATAAAGAGTTGGCACTTAGAGAGGTGCATACTATAGCATGAGCTTATCTGAACAAGCTTTTCTTAATGTTTGTCAGGAACTTAACACAGCTACCCGTGTTAAAAGGAAACCATAGGTTTCTTTTCCTCCTTTCCTGAGCTGTTTGATAAGCTGTCCAATATTCAACTACAGAACAAGACAATGGACACAATTTCTCACCCCTCCCTGACTCCACACCTACCTAGGGAAAGGATATTTCTTTTAGACTTGGTTGTGAAAAATAAGGGCAAATAGTGGACAAAGCACAGGCCTGGCAGCTAGGAGGGCCTGGGTTCTAATCCCAGCTCCACCATTTGTCTGCTGTGTGACCTTGGGAATGTCACTCCCCTTCTCTGTGCCTCAATTACCTCATCTGTAAAATGGGGATTAGGACGGTGAGCCCCTACTTGGGACTTGGACTTTGTCCAACCTGCTTATCTTGCATCTATCCCAGTGCTTAATACAGTGCCTGACACATAAAAAGAGCTTAACAAATACCATTAAAAAAAAAAAATCTCCAATTCAAAGAAAACAGGTTGGTTATTCTAAAGGAAGTCTTTTCATAAAAATGTTTTCAAATGCAGTCCAAGGCTCTCTAGGGTTGTCAACACCCCAAGAACCCGGATCTCTGTGAAATAATGGATTTCAGGAGGCGACATGGAAAGAGGATGGGGTTGGAGTCTGGAGATCCAGGTTCTAATCCCTACTTTACCAGCGGCCTGCTGTGTGACCTCGGTCTATTCACTTTACCTCTCTGAGCCTCGTTTTTCTCATTTGTAAAATGGGGATGAAATAAATACCTGTCAGTCAATAGTATTTCTTGAGCACTTACTGTGCTTGGCAGAGTACAATAAACAGACACATTCCCTGCCCACAACAAGCCTACAGTCTAGAGAGGGAGACAGATATTAATAGAAATAAACACATTACAGCTACGTACATAAGTGCTTGGGGCTAGGAAGGGGAGATGAATAAAGGGAGCAAGTCAGGGTGACGCAGAAAGAGGTGGGAGAAGAGGAAAGGAGGGTTAGATCAGGGAAGGCCTCTCGAAGGAGTTGTGTCTTCAATAAGACTTTGAAGGGGGGGAGAATAATTGTCTGTCGGATATGAGGAGGGAGGGCATGCCAGGCCAGAGGCAGGATGTGGGCGAGAGGTCGGTGGCGAGATAGACGAGATGGAGGTACAGTGAGAAAGTTAGCATTAGAGGAGCGAAGTGTGTGGGCCGGGTTGTAGAGGAGAGGTTGTTTTCTCTCCCTCTTAGACCGTGAGCCCGTGTGGAACAGGAACCGTATCCGCTCTGCTAACGGCAACGGTATTTATTGAGCATCTTCTGGGAGCAGTGTTGCACTCCTCTAAGCCCTGGGGAAATGACAACAGAAACACCAGACCTGTTCCCTACCCCCAAGGACTTTAACACTTTAACAGGAAAGGCAGACCCAAGAATGTTAACAACTAGATCATCTTGGATCTACCCCAGCGCTTAGCACATAGTACATAGTACCACAACCAGAAACAATTTAGGGAAGCAGCTTGGCTGAGTGGAAAGAGCACAGGCCTGGGAGTGAGAAAAACTGGGTTCTAATCCCAGCTCTCCCAGTTTTCTGCTGTGTCATCTTGGGCAGATCGCTTTATTCCTCTGGGCCTCAGTTCCCTCATCTGCAAAATGGGGGTTCAATACCTGTTGCCTCTTCTTTGACTTCAAGTCTCAGGTGGCACCTTTTTATCTTATATCTCCCCCCGAACCTAGTTCGGTGTTTAGCACAGAGGAAACACTTAACAAATACGATTATTACCATTACTTTATCATTATTATTATTGTTCTTATCTCGGAAACCCTCCGTGAGCAAAGGAATCCAGAGGAACCATTCATCCCTTCTGACTCGGGAATGCAACCACAGCCCAGCTGTTCCTCCAGAAATACCATTTTGCCAACGCAACCAATACTGCAATTATTCTTGAAATAATTCCTCAGTTATCCAACCCAAACAGCCGGGAACGGTTCTGGTAGAGCCACAGTAAATGTCTTCCTCTTTCAGAGCGCTCCAAATCACAGGGGTAGGTTGTTTTGACATTTGATTAGCCACAGAGAACTTGTGAGCGCTTGAATAAGCGAGTGAACAAACTTGGAGAGAATCACTGGGGCTGAGCACTTTAGCCTGTTAAAGATATGGCTGTATCAGGGAAAGTAATTGTGGGCAGAGCTCCAGGGAGGAAGGTAAGTAGGCTGTTGGGAGAAATGAATATGAAGAAAGGAAGTGGTGAGTGAAGTCAACTGAAAACAGTTTCTTATGAGATCCGTGACTCATAAATTTCATTAATACTCCACGCCGGGTGTGTGTGTTTTCGGCTGGAGTTAGTAGGACTCGATTTGCTCGTGTCAACTCGTTAAGTGGGTTCAAGAGAAAAATCCCCCCACACACACCCGCTAATTTCTATTCTGGGACTTTAGAAAAGCCTGACCAGCTGTGGTTCCCGCAGAATTGAGCTGGGGGAAGGGAGGTGCCATCGAGGGACTGAGGAGAGATATTCACCTCCCTTTAGAGGTAGTCCGGTCTGAGAGGTCAGCGCATCGAAGGAATCCTTCGGAGGGAGACTGGTGCGTTGTGACCTACCTGGTCGGAGAAGAGGGGCTGATCAGGAGAGGAAGGGGGTCGCAGAAGCTTCCGGACTGTGTCGGGGACTGATCTCGAGGCTCGTGGGAATCTCGCCCCCGCGGCCGCGTTACCGCTGCCTGGAAACTCGTGGGAATCGATCAATCGATCCATCAACTGATAGTATTTGTTGAGCCCCTCCTGTTTGCAAAGGACTCTATTGAGTGCCTGGGAGAGGTCGACAGAATTAGAAGACGTGATCCCTGGTGTTGAGGAGTTTGCCATCCAGAAAGGAATAGTTTCTGTTCTCCAGCGTCGACTGAGGGGGCTTGTATTTTATTAAGGAGACTCTGGTTCTACTTTGGGCCTTTCCTCAAGCCAAAACTCCTGTCATTTAGCTTCTAGGCTCTTTTCCAGCTCTCCCTATTTTACATTTCGACTCTCTTCATCTAAATCTCTCCAGGCTCACCTTCTAATTGTACCTTTCTGGTGAATTTCCTGTCTCCCTTACCTCACCTTCTCCTGGTCTGGAACTCCTTCTCAAGCAAGTCCACTGCATGTCTCCTCTTTCTTTAAAACCCTCTTAAATTCCCATTTCCTCCAGGAAGCTTTCTCAGATTAATTCACCAACCCCCCGTGTGTCAACTCAACAATCCTTACTTGGCACTTGGGGATTTCATTCCCAGCCTCAGCGCTTACATCCAGTCGTTAATTGATTCCTGTGTATTCGGGTTTTCTACTCAGTTATCTCATCCAGACATTTACTTACTCTTAAACCCTTGTTCTCCCTTTGATTTCAGCTGTTTATAAATCACTTTTGTCTTGCAGTTCCCTCCATTAGACTATAATCTCCTCGTAGAAAGAGATCGTGTCTACATACTCTACTATCCTCTCCCAAGTACTTAGCAAAGCACCCTACACAAGGTAGGCACTCAATAAATCTCACTGATCGATTAACTGATTGAAGGAACATGTATCTCACCTCTGTTGTTTTCTCCCAGTCGCTTAATACAGTGCTTTGAATTTAGAGGGCACTCAATGAATGTCATTGATTGATGCCCTCATTCTTCCTCGGGCCTGAACTCTACCCCTTCACATTCATTCGTTCAATAGTATTTGAGCGCTTACTATGTGCAGGGCACTGTACTAAGCGCTTGGAATGTACAAATCGGCAACAGATAGAGACGGTCCCTGCCCTTTGACGGGTTCACATCCGACAGACCACCACTCTCTCCACCACCAAAGTCCTCCGAAGCACTTTGATCCTCAACCCAGATCCACAGCAGCGTGAAAGCGGCTTGGTTTAGTGGCAAGAGCCCGGACTTGGGAGTCAGAGGTCATGAGTTCTACTCCCGTCTCTGTCACTTGTCAGCTGTGTGACTTTGGGCAAGCCACTTAACTTCTCTGTGCTTCAGTTACCTCATCTGTAAAATGGGGATTTAAGACTGTGATCCCCACGTGGGACAACCTGATAACTTTGTATCTACCCCAGCGCATAGTACAGTGCTTGGCACATAGTGCTTGGCACAAATACCATCATCATCATCACAGCACTTATGTCCACGTGCTCGTATTTTACTATTTCCCTTCTCTGAAATTTATTTTAATGTCTGTCTCCCCCCTGTAGACTTCTTGCTCCCTGTGGGCAGGGGTTGCGTCTACCAACTCTATCACACTGTACGTTCCCAAGCGCTGAGTACAGCGCTCGGCCTATAGTAAGCATTCAAAAAGTACCACTGACTGATAATGGACTAGAAACTGTGAAATAATTGTACTGGGGGAGTATAGTAAAACAACTTACAGTCTAGAGTTACAACACCAGCAGGTGATAAATTTCTGTGTACCAGGAGCTCACACTCTGCTAGGAAAGAAACTCTGGCTGGTCCGGCAGAAAGAACACAGCTTTGAGATCTAGGAGACTTACGTTCTAGTTCTCCTTCTTCTTATGGTCTCTTCCTCTCAGCAGGCTCTGAGGCTCACCCCTTGTTTCCAACTCCAGACTCCAACCAGACCTCCCCAATTTAATCAATCAATCGTATCTATTGAGTACTTACTGTGTGCAGAGCACAGGATTAAGTGATTGGGAGAGTACAATAGAACAGAGTTCGTAGCCACGTTCCCTACCCACAATGAGCTCACAGCCTAGAGCTCAGTTTGGGCTCAGAAAATTTGGCTGATGCTGTTTATGCTCCTACTAGGTGACGGAAGTCTCCTCCAGGAAGCCTTCTCTAATAAGCCTCTTGCCAGTTTTCATCAGTTTATCCTTGTGGACAGAGAAGCAACATGGCCCAGTGGATAGAGCCCAGGCCTGGGAGTCGGAAAGGACCTGGATTCTCGTCTCGGCTCCGCCACTTGTGTGCTGTGTGACCTTGGGCAAATCTTTTCACTTCTCTGGGCCTCAGTTACTCATCTGTAAAATGGGGATTAAGACTGAGAGCTCCATGTAGGATAGGGACTCTGTTCAACCTGATTTAGCTAGTTTCCGCTCCAGTGCTTAGTATAGTGCCTGCCCCATTGTAAGCGCTTATCAAATACCACTGCTATTTATTATCACCACTGGTTCATGTCCCACCGACCACCTGCAGGCCTCAGGGTCTGGGTACCAGGCAGGACCTCTGTGGACCCTGAAATCTCAGGAGCTTGGGGACACTAGACCACCTGATGATACAGGACCTTAGTCAGGCACAAACCCTGTGCACATTTTTCCTGGCTCTGCCAAGTACTTGCTGTGTGACCTTGAGCGAGTCACCTCGCTTTTCTGGGCCTCAGTTTCCTCCACTGTAAAATGGGGATTCAGTACTTGTTCTCTCTCCTACTTAAACTGTGTGCCCCATGTGGGACAGGGACTGTGTCCGACCTAATTAACATTTACCCGCCCTAGCACTTAGAATGGTGTTTGACACATAGTAAGTGTTTAACAAGTACCATTAAAAAAATAGGCAGCCCAGTGAAGGTGAACGGCACTGTATCCTAGCAACAACAAAGGTCAATCGAACAATGATATTTACTGAGAGCTTAGCCTGTACAAAGGACTGTACTGTTTGGCAGAACGAAATAGACTTGGTTGACACAATCCCCATCCTCAAGGAGATTACAATCTGAGAAGCAGCATGGCCTATTAGATAAAGCACGGGTCTGGGAATCAGAAGGACCTGGGTTCTACTCCTGGCTCCACCACATGTCTGCTGTGTGAGCTTGGGCAAGTCACTTAACTTCTCTGTGCCCCAGTTACCTCATCTGTAAAATGAGGTTTAAGACTGTAAGCCCTGTGTGGGACAGGGACTGTGTCCAACCCAACTGAGAAGCAGCGTGGCTCAGTGTGGAAAGAGCTTGGGCTTGGGAGCCAGAGGTCGTGGGATCGAATCCCAGCTCCGCCACTGTCAGCTGTGTGACTGTGGGCAAGTCACTTCACTTCTCTGGGCCTCAGTTACCTCATCTGTAAAATGGGGATGATGATTGTGAGCCTCATGTGGGACAACCTGGTTACCTTGTATACCCCAGCGCTTAGAACAGTGCTCTGCACATAGTAAGCGCTTAACAAATACCAACATTATTATTATTATTATTACCTGTATCTACTTCAGCGCTTAGTACAGTGCCTGGCACATAATAAGCGTTTAACAGATACCACAGATGTTATTATTATTACAATCTATCTGTGGAGTCAGACATTAAAATAAATTACCGCTAAAGGGAAACAACAGAGTATAAGGAGATATACATTAATACAACAGGTGGGTGGGTGTGGAAATACCCAAGTGCTTTGGTGACAAGGAAGGGTTCAAGTGGCAGTTATGGAGGGAAACTGGGTGGAGAGACCTGAGATCCATCAGGGAAGGTCTCTTGGAGGGGATGAGGTTTCAGACTTTCAGAAGTGATTTCACCTCCGGTTAGAAGCTATTCGAAACGTCCCCCTTCCTCCACCACCCCCTCTCCCTCACCCGGTCCCCCTCATTCCGTGGAACAGGACGCTCTTAATGACTCTGAACTGCGCTCAGTCACTCAGAGGTTACACAAGAAGCTTAGGAGAAAGTCACTGCCAGCCCCACGAGAAGGGGCAGAAAGGCTTCTGAGCAGTGTCGGGTGTTCAAGAATCAGAAAGTCATCACCTTTATCAGAGAGAGGGGCCGGAAGGAGCAGTTTCTCCCCCTCCTGAGATCAAAAACCTGTCTGTGGCCTGTCAACCAAATCTCTGTGAAGTTGTTTTCCATTCTCTCGCTTCTTGAGGGGAGGGATCCAGTTAACCAACTGTATTGTACGCACCCAAGGACCAAGTACAGTGTTTTGCACAAAGTAAGCCCTCAGTAAACACGACTGATGGATTGACTGCCTTCCTGCTCTCCATTAGATGCTAACCCCTCCTTGTTATATAGAGTCTGGTCAGTGACAAACATAATAATAATAATAATAACAGTTGTATCTGTTAAGCACTTACTATGTGCCAGGTACTGTACTAAGCTCCGGGGTGGACACAAGCAAATTGGGTTGGACACAGTACCTGTCCCACATGGGATTCACAGCCTTAAACCCCATTTTACAGATAAGGGAACTGAGCCCAGAGATGGGAAGTGATTTGCCCAAGGTCACTCAGCAGACGAGTAGCAGAGCCGGGATTAGGATCCGGGTCCTTCTGACTTCCAGGCCCGTGCTCTATCCACTAGACCACACTGCCCCTTATCTGTTGAAGATATCTTGTAAGGTTGCAAGGTCGATTTCAGCTGCTTGTGGCATCCCAGAAGGTGGAAAACAACTCCAGAGGGTTCCAGCCTCCCCAAACTGTGTAATAAAAAATTGCAATCCATTTCTACTCTCTCTTCTCCTTAGACCATGAACCCCGTGTGGGATACAGACTCTCTCTGGTCTGACTGAACTGTATCTACCCCTCAAGACTATAAACTCACTGTGGGAAGGGAAAGTGTCTGTTATACTCTTATATTGTACTCTCCCAAGTGCTTAGTACAGTGCTTAGCATACAGTAAGTGCTGAATAAATATGATTGACTGACTGACTCAAGCTATATATTTACTAGCCACCCCCGCTCTTCCTTGTAAGGGTAAATATACTCTACTAAGTGCATTGGGCCATTGAAATAGCTGTTGCCAGTGGAATTCTAGGCTTGACAATCCTTTCTTTTTGCTCGTTTTAGAGATTCTCTGCATCTTTATTTCATCTTTGCCTTTTCTGTGTGTGGTATTTGTTAAGCACTTTGTGCCAGGCACTGTACTAAGCGCTGGGGTAGATAGAAGCTAAGCAGGTTGGACCCAACCCCTGTCCCACATGGGGCTCCCAGGCTTATTCCCCCTTTTACAGATGAGATTAACTGAGGCACAGGGAAATTAAGTGCCTTGCCCCAGGTCCCACAGCTGACAAGTGGCAGAGTCAGAATTAGAACACAGGTCCTCTGCCTCGCAGGCCCATGCTCTTTCCACTAAGCCATGCTACTTCTCTAAAGGGTCCAGGATTTTAGCAGTGTGCCGATGACTCCATCACCCTGGGATTTTTGTCTTTGCATTACAGTGATCTTTATAGATTTTCCAATTCGATTCTTCTGTATCCCCGACAAAGGTTAATTATGAGAGGAGCCCATGGTTACAAAATGATAACTCTTCCTGTGTTTATTAGGTTAGATGGTTCCTGGACCAAAACCAAAGGGATAGAAGGAGAGTGTCATTTACGGTGTATTAAGGGATGAGTAAGGTCTTCAGAAGACTCAGACGTAGAAATATTAAGAGACCAGCCGAAGGCTACACCATCTATCAAGGCCTAGCCTTTGCCTTATCAGATCAAGTGCATCACGTTTCTATGAAGCCCAGCTGAATTCATCTTCTCTCACATCAATCCTGACATGAATCCTGACGTGACAAAGATAACACAGCTTCACGCGTCTTGCATATCACACCGCTTCAAATGGGTATATTAAAAGTGATTCATTTAGCAAATGAAAAAAGATAAAGGCTATGTCTCATCTGTTTTTATTAGAATATTTTACTGGGAGGGAGGAAAAAAGATCTATTGAGATGTAGATCTCGTTTCTTCAAGTGATATATGTCTTGGATACACACAGACTGAAAGCCCCAAATTTCAACATTCATGCGAGTGAGTCATTAAAAAAAAAAAAAAGAACTTGAAAAAGAGACACCTTTGCTTGAAGGCTCTAAAGACTGCAAAGCAAGCTTAACAGCATAGACTTGGGTCTGATTTCCAGTGTAAAGAGGCCCAAAAGGAGCATACTGAACTAGCGGGAAAAAAAAAAATTCTTACCTATGGAAGTCCTTCACTGAATAAAGCGTGCAAAACCCTAGGTGGAGATGCGGTGAGATCCTGCAAATAATCATTTGCTCATGCAAACGTGATCCTTTGAGCGTGTGGCCTTGGTGTTTCAAACCCACGAGTCTTTCCCTTTGCCTTGAGAGTTTGGTGCTCTCAGTCAAATTCCACTAATTATTACTTTGGGTTTAGAAGCCCTGAACTGGTACCACAAACCTCTTTAGGGCTGAAAGTAAAACCAGTAAAGGAGTGCCACACACGTGTACTCTGCTCCTCATTTGCCTTACAGGGAGAGAGCCCAGTGGAGAGCAAGATGTTCCCCACTTCAGCAAATTAACGGCTAATAGTTGAGAAGTGATACGGCCTAGTGGATAGAGCACCGGTCTGGGAGTCAGAAGGACCTGGGTTCTAATCCGGACTCTGCCACTTGAGTGCTGTGTGACCTTTTCCTAATGGGTAGAGCGTTGACCTGGGAGTCAGAAGGATCTGGGTTCTAATCCCAGCTCTGCCACTTGTCTGCTGTGCGACCTTGGGGAAGTCACTTTAGTTCTCCAGCCCTCAGTTCCCTCATTTGTAAAATGAGGATTAAGGTTGTTAGCTTCCCGGGGCACAGAAACTGTATCCAACCTGATTACCTTGTACCTACCCAGTGTTTAGTACGGTTCCTGGTCCAGAGTAAGTGCTTAACAAATACCATAAAAAAAAACCCCCAAAAAACAATGTTCTCAGCTGAGTGCCAAATCCCCTAACTGTTTTTTTCCAGGGGGCAGGATCCCTTAGCATGCAGGTTCTTTGAGGTCAGGGCAAGAGTGGCTTTTCTTCTATACTCTCCCAAGTGTGCTTAGTAGAGTGTTTTATCCTTAGTAGGAGCTCAGTAAATACCACTGATTAAAGCCCAGATGGCCATTACCTTGTAAGCTCCTCAAGGATAGGGAGCCTGTGGTTTTTTTTTTTTTACTTCAGCTGTAATCTCCCAAGCAGTAAGTACAGTGTTATGCACTCAGTAAGTGCTCAGTGATTGCTACTGTTTGACTGATTAATTGACTGATTGACTGCTCTCCATCTGGTGAGAGAAAAAGGGACTAATAGATTTCTCTTCATTGCCAAGTCTCAGGCTGGGATAGTCTTCCTTTTTTCGGTTGGAAGTCAAATCCTAGATTTTTTTTCTGGTTTCAGAAGATGAAACTCAGGCTCTTCAACCGGACCTGAGTCTGAATCGCTGCTGTAATTAATCGTTTATTATTAAATTGCTTTATTGGGCCTCGCTGGTGAATAATAATAATAATAATGTTGGTATTTGTTAAGCGCTTACTATGTGCCAAGCACTGTTCTAAGCGCTGGGGTAGACATAGAGGAATCAGGTTGTCCCACATGGGGCTCACGGTCTTAATCCCCATTTTACAGATGAGGGAACTGAGGCACAGAGAAGTTAAGTGACTTGCCCACAGTCACACAGCCGACAAGTGGCAGAGTGGTGATACATTGTGGTGATACATTACTCTATTTTTAGCAAATTCCTCTTTTAAGAAAATAATTTTCCAATTCCAACTTTTTTTTAATTGAGTAATTCCTTCCTAGATCTTCAGAGACATTAAGACTTGGCTCTAGTTTTACAAGCAATTCTGTAATATGTAAATAAAATAACTCAGTGATTACCAATAAAACGCTGACTGGTGACAATTTTTTACTCTGTGCAAGTTTTTTTTTTTTAAATACCATCATTTGTTTTTTTAGGGATCTTTTAACCCTGCTTAGTTTGCCTTCTGTCCTTGCTGTTTTATGGCCATTGATAAAGGAAATTGGGGTGGAAAGACCTTAGTTGGGAGAATAGAGGCTGTTCCTGTTAGTCATTGGGCACCTTCTTACTGATCCACTGGGAGGACCAGTTCTGCTGATGGTGACTAGTGGAATGAGCAGGGGTCTGAGAGGCTGAGGACCTTCATTTATTCGTTCAATTATATTTACTGATGGCTTACTGCATAGAGCAATATAACAATAAACAGACACATTCCCTGCCCATAACGAGCTTTCATTCTAAAGCGTTCTAATCCTCGGCCCACCACTTACCTACTTTGTGAACTCGATCAAGTCACTTTGCTTCTCTGTGCCTCAGTTTCTATGGGGACTCTAATACCTGTTCTCTCTCCTACTTAGACTCTGAACCCAGTGAGGTACCCAGTGTTGTGACTTTTCTTTATGACATTTGTTAAACACCTACTATGTGCCCCACACTGTACTGCGGAAGATGCAAGATAATCAGTTTGGACACTGTCCCTGTCCCACATGGGGATCACAGGTTTTACCTCCATTTTACCTATGCGGTCAATGAGGCCCAGAGAAGTTAAGCGACTTTCCCAAGGTCACACAGCAGACAAGTGGCAGAGCTGGGGTTAGAACCCAGGTCTGAGCTCTATCCACTGGGCCACGCTGCTTCTCAATCGCACCTCTGGGTGTGATTACTGACCCGACTGGGGCAAGGAAATCCACTTTTCAACCTTTGGACTTCCTTCTGACGCCCAGGCCCGTGCTCTATCACTAGGCCATGCTGCTTTTCTTCTGTGATTTGTTTAACTTGAATCTCCTACAGAGCTTGATGCATAGTAGTGCTTAATGGTATTGGTTTATTGGTTTTCAGTGTGATGAATTCGGGTAGGATGTGGAGAGGGAAGTAGGGAGCGTTCCTCTGACAATGTGGGCCTCGAGGATCTGGTGAAGTTGGATACTCCCAAAATGCAGCCTCAATTTACCGGAAATTCTTCGAGGGTCTGTGGAAAGAGAAACGAGGATCGGAAACCGGTTGACTCTGCTTGGGACGAGTCCCTTGTCCTCTCTGGGGCTCAGTTTGTTGATGGGTTTGGATTCCACACAGCTTAGATAATTAGAATTATTGTTATGACTATCATAATAAAGGTGGCTGTTAAGAGTTTACTATGTACCCAGCACTGTTCTAAACCCAGGGGTTGATACGAGTTAATCAAGTTGGACGCAGTTCTTGTCCCACATTGGGCTTCTCACAGTCTAAGTAGGAGAGAGTAGGATTTAATCCCCACTTTACAGATAAGGTAACTGGGGCACTGAGAAGTGAAATGACTTGCCCAAGGTCACCCAGCAGACAAGTGGCAGAGCTGGGATTAGAACCCAGGTCTGAACTCTATCCACTGGGCCACGCTGCTTCTCAATCCCACTTCTGGGTGTGATTGCTGACCCAACTGGGGCAAGGAAATCCACCTTTCAACCTTTGGCCTTCGCATCCAGGAAGTCTACCAACTGCTGAGGACGATGTTTGGCGTAGAGCAAGTGCTCAGTTGAGTGACAAAGTCAATTCGAATGTCAGGAGAGAATCTTTAAGTAACCTGGTCTCTTCCCCCTACCCTCCTCTCACACCTCTGGGAAGAAGCATGGCCTAAAGGGGCAAACGGAGACCTGGGAGTCAGAGGACCTGGGTTCTAATTCCCACTCTGCTGCTTGCCGGCAACCCTGGGCAAGTCACAACTTCTCTGCAACGCAATTTCCTCATGTTTAAAATGGGGGTGCAAGGGGGATTAAATCCTACTCCCTCCTACTTCGGCTGTGAGCTCCACGTGGGATCTGAACGTCTTGAATCTACCCCAGCGCTTTCTACAGTGCTTGACACGTAATACGTACTTTACAAATACCACATTTATTTTACTAGCTGTTTTTCCTCCTACTTAAACTATGAGACCCAGATGGGACAGGAACTGTGTCTGACCTAGTTATCATATACCTTCCACAGTGCTTGGCACAAAGTAAGCACTTGAATGTTATTATTATTATCATTGTTATCATTACTGTGAGGAAGAGGGAAGGAAAAAAAGAAAGTCTCCTTTGAAATCTTAGCCTGGGAGTTTGCTGCTAGACTCAACACTGGAATGATTTACTCTCTTGCCAGAGCTCCATTTTGCGCTGGCAAACGACACTCTGTGCCCAAATTTGTTTCTCTGATAAGGCTTCCTTTTATTTGCTTCGGTTGCAGCTCCAAGCTCCACTGATGCTTTGGATGCCATCCAGCTCCCTCCTCTCACACTAGCTGAATTGTTCTGTGGCAATGCATCCCTTTTGAACTCTGAACCTTCTCCGGGATGCAGTTTTAATAAGCCTAACACTGCACTCCTTAGCTCCGCTGCAATTTGGTCATCAGAAAATGGAAGCCCAGGATACATAATCCTCTTTAAGAGAAGTTAATTCAATCAGTGATTAAGTTCCCATTTAATACCCAACAGAAACAGCCCGGCACCTGGTCTATTAAATGCCCTTTCTGGTTCAGTAGGGTAACTTGGGTTCTGTCCCACAATACCTTCCGGACTCTAATTCAATTTCTTTTCAGCCATAGACCTCGCCCACATCCTGCATCTGGCCTGGAACGCCCTCCCTCCTCCTATCTGTCAGACAATTACTCTCCCCCCGCTTCAAAGACTTATTGAAGACACATCTCCTTCAAGAGGCCTTCCCTGACTAAGCCCTCCTTTCCTCTTCTCCCACACCCTTCTGCGCTGCCCTGACTTGCTCCCTTTATTCATCCCCGTCCCGGTCCCACAGCACTTACGTCCACAACTGTAATTTATTTGTTTATATTAATGTCTGTCTCCCTTTTGACTGTAAGCTCACTGGGGACAGGGAATGTGTCTGTATGATGTTATATCGTACTCTCCCAAGTGCTCGGTACAGTGCTCGGCACTCAGTAAGCGCTCAATAAATAGGACTGACTGACTCACCGGGGTTAGGGGTGGGGGGAGATTGAGTTACGCTGGGGGACCCAGGAGATTTGAGGTGTGCTTGGAGGAAGGGAAGGAAGGCTGGACGGTCCAAGGGTCAAATGAGGACCCAGGTCATCGACCCCTGGAGGCACTGACTCTCTTGAAAGTTCTTGAGATTATTGAAATGAGAGAACTGCAGTATTTCCCACCCTGAAGTCTCAGAGGGCTGAACTTCCTGAAGAGCAGAGTGATTCAGGTCGAGAGGGGTGACAGTGGGGGGGTGTGGAAAAAAAGCCTCACTGACCCAACAGCTCAAAACAAGCACAGGAGCCGTGAACTGTTACTATCAACTGGGATAATAAATGAAAGTGGGCTTTGGGCCCTGGGGCTTGGTGATCAAAGAGACAAGTTGCCCAAGGCCCGGGGGGTTCCTTTGAAAGAAAAGTCTGGCCTATTCCCTGCCTGCCTCTAAACCACCCTCCTTCTCGACTATTGGCATTCCTGGAGGTCATCCTGGGTAAGTAACCCTGGGTTTATTTTCCAGAGGTGAGAGGAAGATTTCAACAGGCGGTCCAAAGGCCTTCATTTCCCAGGCAGTGCTCGAGAAACTACAGCGGTAGCGAGACATGGGTTCTAAAACCGGCTAGGCTGTCTGCCTGCTGGGTGACCGTGAGCAAGTCGCTTAACTTCTCTGCGCCTCAGTTATCTCACCTGTAAAATGGAGATTAAGACTGTGAGTCCACTGTGGGACAGGGACTGTGTCCAACCTGAATAGCTTTTAGCGACTCCAGCGCTTAGTACTGTGTCTGGCACATATTAAGTGCTTAGCAAATAGTAATAGTAGTAGAAGTAATAATAATGATGTTGGTACTTGTTAAGCGCTTACTATGTGCAGAGCACTGTTCTAAGCGCTGGGGTAGATACAGAGTAATCAGGTTGCCCCACATGAGGCTCACGGTTAATCCCCATTTTACAGATGAGGTAACTGAGGCAGCGAGAAGTGAAGTGACTTGCCCACAGTCACACAGCTGACAAGTGGCAGAGCCGGGATTCGAACCCACGACCTCTGACTCCCAAGCCCGGGCTCTTTCCACTGAGCCACGTAGTATTCCAGCCCCCAAGGAACTCAAAATCTAAAGAGGGAAGACAGAAAATTTTTATAATATTTTAAGCAGGAGGAAAAACAAGGATCAAAACAAGGAACTTGCCATGATGAAGCATTAGAATAATGGAATAGACTCCTCGTGGGGGTCTTTATTCTGTGCTTTCAAAGTGTGCACTCGATAAATGCTATTTTCATTCTTCCATTCATTCGATCGTATTTATTGAGCACTTACTGTGTGCAGAGCACTGTACTAAGAGCTTGGGAGAGTATGATGTAACAATAAACAGACACATTCCCTCCCCACAAGGAGCTTATACCTCTCCAACA
The DNA here is from genome assembly GCF_004115215.2 of Ornithorhynchus anatinus. Classification (NCBI taxonomy): domain Eukaryota; kingdom Metazoa; phylum Chordata; class Mammalia; order Monotremata; family Ornithorhynchidae; genus Ornithorhynchus; species Ornithorhynchus anatinus. The sequence goes on along the minus strand of NC_041732.1, from coordinate 9,456,117 downwards.
ACAGGGTCATCATCAACGCGTGTTTATCAAGCACCTCCAGCCCCGTGCAGTCAATCTATCAGTGGTATTTATTGAACAACCCTCGAGGGCAGAGCACTGTACTGAGTGCTTGGGAGAGCATTTCAGTAAACAGTGGTTATCTCAGCAGGAGACCTCAAGACAACAGATTTCACTGAGGCGTTTAAGAAGCAGAGTTTTGCACTGAGGCGTTTAAGAAGCAGAGTTCTTGCTTCTAGCCCAGGTACCTGAGCCAGTTCTCCTCTGAGAAGTTTGGGGCAACTGTGGAGTGATTCTGACCGGATGGTGGTCATCTTGTATCCCCCCAGCGCTTAGAACAGTGCTTTGCACATAGTAAGTGCTTAACAAATACCACATTATTATTATTATTATTCATTCATTTCGTCGTATTTATTGAGCGCTTACTGTGTGCAGAGCTTGAAAGAGTACAGTACAACAACAAACAGACACGTTCCCAGCCCACAAGGAGCTTACAATATAGTAATAATAATAATAATAATGGCATTTGTTAAGTGCTTACTATGGGCCAGGCACTGTACTAAGCACTGGGGTGGCTACAAGCAAATCAGTTTTGGACAGAGTCCCTGTCCCAAATGGGGCTCACGGTCTCAATCCCCATTTTACAGATGAGGTAACTGAGGCCCCGAGAAGTGAAAGGACTTGCCCGAGGTCACACAACAAAGTGGCGGCCCTGGGATTAGAACCATTGACCTTCTGACTCCCAGGCCTGTGCTCGATCCACTACACCATACCGCTTCTCTTCTCTGCAGCCTAGAGGGGAGAAGGCAGACATTCATGATAATAAATAAATTACAGATACGTTCATAAGTGGTGTGAGGCTGGGACGGGGGAAGAACAAAGGGAGCAAGTCAAGGCAATGCAGAGGGAGTAGGAGAAGAGGAAAGGGGGACTTAGGAAAGGCCTCTTGGAGGAGTTGTGTCTTCTCTGGACAAGCCACTGGGCAGGGGTTTAGCCTTGGCTGGGCTCTTCATGGTAATCAATGCCCTGGGGCACATCTTCCTCATTTGGAAAGTGATTGCCAACACCCTTACCATGGATTTCTGTCTATCAGTCAGAGGATCCCCTCTAAACCCTCTTTAAAATGGCCCCAGGACCACGCTGAAAGAGAAGAGTTTCCACTTTCCACCCGGGAAGCAGCTTTGTTTAACTCCACTAAAAGATTTGGGTGAGAACTGGAGAGTTTACGGGGCAAAGGTTATCCAAACACTCTAATTACAGCTCTTTGGAGCCTTTCAAAAAGGCCAAAAAGAGTAGAAGACTTTGGCTCCTTCTGGATTCTGAAACTGTTCATCTATTGGCCTTTCAGGGCTACCTGAGTCCCTGCATTTTGCACAGAGGATGAATTTTTCTGTCGATTATTTGAATACAAGGATTGGGTGGTGTTGTCATTTCCCCAATCACACTGTGACTTCTTTTTGAGAGTTTGCAGGGAGGGGGATTCGCTATCACGGCTTCCAAACGCTCCTCTAGGTATCGGAGCTGTTAAGAGAAGCAGGAGAGCGGGGTTGACAGAGCGTTGTGGGAATAATCTTTCCTCAGTCTTGCTTTTTGTTTTCTCAAGCTCCTCATTGTCAGTGCTGAAGACTGCCTTTCACTGCCTCCCCTGTTCTCAAGTCCTTGTTTAGATAAACTCAAAATCTAAAGGAAATTTAGCAAGCAGGGTCTTGCCCTCTAAGAAGGGCAGATAGTGACACCTTTAGTGTAAACACACAGTATTGACCAGGGTTGAGAATGACTCGTCAGCAGATAAAGCCTCCTCTGCTTATTCAACATGGGACTAACTCCAGACTGGGGGAGGGGAGGTGATGTTGGTGGGGGTAAGGGGCAGGGAAGGTGTGTAGGTGTCTGTGCGTGTGTGGGAGAGAGAGATAATTCCCCTGCCTCCCCAGGTTTTTTGTTTTTCTGAACTGTTAACTCACTCTAGATTGTAAACTCCCTTAGACCAGGCAACATGGCCTAGTGGCTAGAGCTCAGGCCTGGAAGTCAGAAGGAGCTGGGTTCTAAACCTGGCTCTGCCACTTGTCTGCTGTGTGACCTCGGGCAAGCCACTTCGCTTCTCTGGGCCTCAGTTCCCTCATCTGTAAAGGGGGGATTGAGACTGTGAGCCCCATGTGGGACAGGGACTGTCCAACCCTATTAGCTTGTATCCACCCCAGGGCTTAGTATAGTGCGTGACACAGGGTAAGCGCTTAACAAATACCACAGTTATTATTCTCTTATACTGTACTTTCCCCGGCACCTAGTACAGCGCTCTGCAAACACAAAGTGCTCCAAAAAACCAATTGATTGATTTTTCTATTTGCTTGCTTCCTGTAGACTGTAAGCTTGTAATGGGCAGGGAATGGGTCTAACCAATTCCGTTGTAGTGTACTCACCCAAGTGCTTAGTACGGTGCTCTGCACACAGTAAAAGTTCCATAAATACAATCGATGGATTGATTGCCCATATTTCCCGCAGAGGAAGAGAGTTCGACCTGAAGCTGCAGGATTAGTCTAGGAGTTGTATAAGAATGGAGAGGACGTGGGCTTGGAAGCCAGAAGACCTGGGTTCTAAACTCAGCTCTGCCAGTTGCTTACCGTGGGACCTTGGGCAAGCCAGTTAACTTCTCCATGCCTCAGTTTCCTCAACTGTAAAATGGGGATTCAATGCACGTTCTCCCTCCTACTTAGACTGTTAGCCCCACATGGGGCAGGAAATGTGTCCGACCTAATTCACTCGCACCTACCCCTGCGCTTAGAATGGTGTCTGACGTATGGTAAGCGCTTAACAAATACCATTTCTTTAAAAATGGTAGTTTGATGAAGGGGGGGATTGGTCTGCTCGGGCCCTAATTTTGGTTTTTAAATTACCACCAAATGGAGCAGAATAGGATAAAAGGAATGCTCCCAGAGACAGGAAAACTGCGCTCTCTGTTGGCTGGAAATTCATAGGCTCCAGGAAGAGGTTGGGTTTTTATGGACTCGTGATCACTCGATTTTCCTCTCTTTGTTCACTGCCTTCTGTCTCCTCCTTAACTAGCCTAGGGTAATAAGCTTTGTCAGAGGCCATATTTGTTCTTTCAAAGGAGAGAAACTCTTGAGGTTCTCCACGTGTTTCCAAGCGGCTCTGGTCTGCTCAGGAGATGGGGTGAAATTGCCGGTCTCGGCTGCCAGTTTAGCCCTGCCGCTTTAGGAAAGTCACTTCAACCACAAAGCCTGGGTTTCTCCATCCATAAAACCGAAATAATAATGCTCCCCTACATCACAGGGGTGTTAGAGGATTAATTAATGTTTGCGAAGTGCTTTGAAGATGAAAAGCAGTGTTCAAGTGGTAGGTTATTACCTCTAGACTTCAGAGTAAAAACAAAATCGCAGATTCCAAATGAAGAATGAAAAACACTTATCAACCTGATAAAGAGCAGACTCGGTCACTTCAACTTTTCCTTTTTCACTTCGGCCACGAGAGGCCTTCAGCATCAATGGGCCTAGATTTCCAGCGAAACGGTAGAAGCCCCCAGAAGCCACCTGAAGCCCCCCGATTGGTAGACGACGGGAGCCAGACAGTCTTTTCAAACACAGCCTCGAGCCTTTCCAGGTCACCAGCTGAGAGAGACCCTCACTGACATTCGCATTTCTGAACAATTTGTTTGGAAAATCTGGTGGGAAAGGTAAAGTTTATCCCAGGAGATCGGTGGGGGTTGAACAGTTGGGTATTTTATTCCTATCCTTATATGTAGATTCAGTAATACATATTTTTCTGTTTATTGTTATTTGCTTTTTTTCACATTTGTCAAGTGCTTACTGTGTACCAGGCACTGTACTGAGTTCTGGCATAGATTCAAGCTAATAATAATGAGTATGGTATTTGTTAAGCACTTACTCGGTTCCAAGCACTGTTTTAGGCACCGATGATCAGGTTGAACACAGTCCCTGTCCCACATGGCGCTCACCATCTTAATCTCCATCTTACAGAGGAGATAACTGAGGCACAAAGAGGTGAAGTGACTTGCCCACAGTCACACAGCAGACAAGTGGCGGAGCCGGGATTAGAACCCAGGTTCTTCTGATTTCCAGGCCTGGGTTCTCTCCACTAGGCCATGCTGCTTTGTCCTGTTGTGCTTGGAGCTGCTTCCTACTCTATCTTTGTTCCTTCTCCTGCTTTCATTCTTGCCTCATGTGTCTCTCTACCCACCTCCCCTGCTCCCCCACCGTTAGATTGGAAACTTCTTGAGGGCAGAGACCTTCTATCTTGCTTCTGTTGAGAAGCAGGGTAACCTAGTGGAAAGAGCAAGGACCTGGGAGTCAGAGGACCTGGTTTCCAACCTCAGTTCTGTTATTTTCCTGCTGGGTGACCTTGGGCAACTCACTTCTCTTCTCTGTGACTTGGTTTCCTGACCTGTAGAATGGGAATTCCATTCCAACATAGACTCTGAACCCCACGTAGGACAGGGACCCTACCGGACCCGACAGTCTGGTTTCTACCCCGGCACTTAGCAAAGAACTCAGAACAGAGTACATAGGAAGCATGTAACAAAGACCGTAAATAAATAAATGATAAATAATAACAGAGTAACAGAGTGTATAGCAAATATCACGATTATTATTATGGTTGCATTCTCCCAAGTATCAGAGAGTGGTTGTTTAGAAGGTACAAAAAGTCACATATTCATCGTGTTTTGTTTTTTTCCTTTTAGGAGAAGGAGGGGTTCTCTGGCAGGTACATTCCCTCCCCTTAAGGAGCTTACAGTCTAGAGGGGGAGACAGACATTACTAAAAATAAACGGGATAAAAGCAATGCTCTCAAAAACAGAAAAACTGGGCTCTCAGTCGGCTGGAAACTCATAGGCTCCAGGAGGAGGTTGGATTTTTATGGAATCATGATCACTCCCTTTTCCTCTCTTTGTTCACTGTCTTCTGTCTCCTCCTTAACTAGCCTTAAGTAATACGCTTTGTCAGAGGCCATATTTGTTCTTTCAAAGGAGAAAAACTCTCGAGGTTCTCCAAGTGTTTCCGAACAGCTCTGGTCTGCTCGGTGTTTAGAACAGTGCTTGACATATAGTAAGCGCATAACAAATATTATTATTACTACTATTATTAACTAAGAAAATCAGAGCCTACTGGGGCAAGCTGGGAAAAGCCATTCCTGAACAATGCGCTTGAATAAGGCTCATGGCCATGATGTCCATTTTGGAGGAATCAGTTAGTTGATTAATTAGTGGTATTTACTGAGCACTTTCTCTGGGCAGAGTAGTGTACTAAGCACTGGGGAGAGTACAATATAACAGAATTGATAGACTTGTTGCCTCCCCGCAAGCAGCTCACGCAGCACAAGCATAGAAAGATGAGATGATCTGAGGAGAGTTTATCATCATAATGTTGGTATTTGTTAAGCGCTTACTATGTGCAGAGCACTGTTCTAAGCGCCGGGGTAGACACAGGGGAATCAGGTCGTCCCACGTGGGGCTCACAGTCTTAATCCCCATCTTACAGATGAGGTAACGGAGGCCCAGAGAAGTGAAGTGACTTGCCCACAGTCACACAGCTGACAAGTGGCAGAGCGGGGATTTGAACCCATGACCTCTGACTCCAAAGCCCGTGCTCTTTCCACTGAGCCACGCTGCTTCTTCATGAAAGAAGAACAGGAGAATTACCACCCTCTAGACTCTAAGCTCATTCTGAGGAGGGAATGTGTCTGCCAACTCTGCTATATTGAACTCTCCAAGTGCTCAGTACAGTATTTTGCACCCAGTAAGCGAGCATGGCTCAGTGGAAAGAGCCCGGGCTGGGGAGTCAGAGGTCATGGGTTCAAATCCCCGCTCTGCCACTTGTCAACTGTATGACCGTGGGGAAGTCACTTCACTTCTCCGGGCCTCAGTTCCCTCATCTGTAAAATGGGGATTGAGACTGTGAGCTTCATGTGGGACAATCTGATTACCCTGTATCTCCCCCAGCACTTAGAACAGTGCTCTGCACATAGTAAGTGCTTAACAAATACCAACATTGCTATTGTTATTATTAAATACCACTGATTGGTTGACTCACTCCAGGGCCCACGTAAAGTTATTTTGAACCCCGTCTGTGATGAGGCTGATGATGTTAATAATGACAGCCGTGGAATTCGTTAAGCGTTTACTACGTATGAGCCAAGCACTGAACTAAGCTCTGGGGCAGATACGAGGTAATCAGGGCAGACACAGTCTCCGTCTCCCGTGAGACTCACAGTCTAAGTAGGAAGGAGAGCAGGGGAGAAGCGGCGAGGCCGAGTGGGTAGAGTACAGTCCCGGAAGTCAGAAGGACCTGGTTTCTAATCCCAGCTCTGCCACTGGGGGGTTGTGTGTCCTTGGGCAAGTCACTTTAATTTCTCTTTGCCTCAGTTACCTCATCTGTAAAATGGGGACTGAGATTGGGAGCCCTTTGGGGGATAGGGACTGTGTCTAACCCGGTTATCTTCTATCTACCCCAGTGCTTAGTATTCATTCATTCATTCAATAGTATTTATTGAGCGCTTACAATGTGCAGAGCACTGTACTAAGCGCTTGGCATGTACAAATCGGTAACAGAGAGAGACAGTCCCTGCCCTTGGACGGGCTTACGGTGTAATCGGGGGAGACGGACAGACGAGAACAATAGCAAAGTTATGTCTGAAAAGCTAAAAGAGTCACAGTGCCCGGCACATAGTAGGCGCTTAACGAATACCACAATTATTATTGTTGAATCCCCATTTTACAGATGAGGAAACCGAGGCACAGATCAGCTCACACCGCGGGCAAGTGGCAGGGCTGGGATCAGATCCCGGGTCCCCTGGACGCCCAGGCCCGTCCTCTATCCACTTGGCCGCACTGCTTCTCTGCTGCTACTGCGGTCAGGATCGGTTCAGTTTTATTGCTTTTCTACTTTGGGGATTTCTGTCGGGGTGGGGCGGTGGGGCAGGGTCGGGGTGGGATGAGGACGGGCGGGGGCGGGATGGGGATGAGCGGCTCCTCGGCTGCCCCCCCGGCTGGCCCGGCCCAGCAGAGATGGGGCCCGATCTTGCCGACCACGATAATCCTCTGGTTGCCGTTCTCCTTTGTTCTGGCAGTGGCATGGACGGTGCATTCACAGATGGAAACTATTGTGTATTTAAAATTCATTTCTTGCCAGCTGGTTGTCAAACTTCAAAGTTTGCAGTTAATTGTCTTGGGCTATTTTTGATTGCATTCCATCCAGCTCCATTCCAGCTCCGTCCATTCATCTAAGATTTTCCCGCATGGCTGGAAATCCCTTCCGGTTCGTAAGCCGCAACCCTAGCAGGGAATTTTCGCTTCTCCGACGACATCGGTCGATCCTATTTATTAATCACTGTGGAATTCGTTAAGCACCTACACTGTCCCAGGCACTGTACTAAGGGCTGGCCAACTGGATCGGACACAGTCCCCGTCCCACATAGGGCTCACAGTCTCCGGCCCCACTTGACAGGAAACTGAGGCACAGAAAGGGAAGTGACTTGTCCAAGGTCACGCAGCGGACAAGTGGCAGAGTTAGCATTAGAACCCAGGTCCTTCTGACTCCCAGGCCCGTGCTCTATCCACCAGGCCATGCAGCTTCTCTGACCAGGACCTTCCTATCCAGACTTAAACTGGCCGTTCCCTTTCGGTAAACTCTCCCTCGCCTAGTTTTGCCGGAGCGCCCGGGTAGTGAGGGAGGGGATGTGTATCTGTGTTGTCAGGGGTGGTAAGATGGGGTAGGAAAGAGTAAATAATAAGAATAATAATAATAATCTTGGCATTTGTTAAGTGCTTACTATGTGCCAAGCACTGTTCTAAGAACTGGAACAGTGGTCCCTGGAAGGTTATGGGAACTATGAAAGGTAAAACCACATAGTGTAGTGGATAAAACATGGGCCTGCGAGTCAGAAGGTCATGGGTTCCAATCCGGGCTCCACCGCTTGTCTACTGGGTGACCTTGGGCAAATCACTTCACTTCTCTGTACCTCAGTTCCCTCATCTGTAAAATGGGGATTAAGACTGTGAGCCCTATACGGGACAGGGACTGTGTCCAAACCGACTTGCTCGTATCCACCCCAGCACTTAGTCCAGTGCTTGGCGCATACTAAGCGCTTAACAGTACACTCCAAGGCTTAGTACAGGGCTCTGCACGTAGTAAGCGCTCAATAAATACGATTGAATGAATGAAATATTATAATTATCATTATTAGAGGAGAAAACACAGTCTAACCTCAATCACAGTCCAAATTAGGCTAAATTAAAGCTGTCCAAGTTTTACTGCCTCAGTTTACCCCAAGTCAAACTTGGGTGGAAGTGTCCTTCTGGGACCAGCTCTCTGGGATACAATAAAGGTCTTGTCCCTTCAGCTGCCTTCAAACACGCCCACGTCTCCCCCATCCTAAAAAAAACCCGCTCTTGACCCCACTTCCCCCTCCAGTTATCGTCCTATCTCCCTACTACCCTTCCTTTCCAAAATCTTAGAACGAGTCGTCTACAATCGATGCCTAGAATTCCTTAACTCCCATTCTCTCCTAGACCCCCTCCGATCTGGCTTCCGTCCCCTCCGCTCTACCGAGACTGCTCTCTCTAAGGTCACCCGTGACCTCCTTCTTGCCAAATCCGATGGCTCCTACTCCATTCTGATCCTCCTTGACCTCTCTGCTGCCTTTGACACTGTCGACCATCCCCTCCTCCTCCGTACCTTACCTCACCTTGGCTTCACGGACTCTGTCCTCTCCCGGTTCTCCTCTCACCTCTCTGGCCGATCATTCTCGGTCTCCTACGCCGGAGCCTCCTCCCCCTCCCATCCTTTAACTGTTGGAGTTCCTCAAGGGTCAGTTCTTGGCCCTCTTCTGTTCTCCATTTACGCTCACTCCCTCGGTGAACTCATCCGCTCTCACGGCTTTGACTACCATCTCTACGCGGATGACACGCAGATCTACATCTCCGCCCCTGTCCTCTCCCCCTCCCTTCGGGCTCGCGTCTCCTCCCGCCTCCGGGACGTCTCCACCTGGATGTCGGCCCGCCACCTAAAACTCAACATGAGCAAGACTGAGCTCCTCATCTTCCCTCCCGAGCCCGGTCCGCTCCCAGACTTCTCCATCACCGTGGATGGCACGACCATCCTTCCCGTCCCGCAGGCCCGCAATCTCGGTGTCATCCTTGACTCGTCCCTCTCGTTCACCCCACACATCCTATCCGTTACCGAGACCTGCCGGTTTCACCTCTACAATATCGCCAAGATCCGCCCTTTCCTCTCCACCCAGACGGCTACCTTACTATTGCGGGCTCTCGTTATATCCCGGCTAGACTACTGTGTCGGCCTTCTCTCTGACCTCCCTTCCTCCTCTCTCGCCCCGCTCCGGTCTATTCTTCACTCCGCTGCCCGGCTCATCTTCCCGCAGAAACCATCTGGGCACGTCACTCCCCTTCTTAAACAACTCCAGTGGTTGCCTATCGACCTCCGCTCCAAACAAAAACTCCTCACTCTAGGCTTCAAGGCTCTACATCACCTTGCCCCTTCCTACCTCTCCTCCCTTCTCTCTTTCTACCGCCCACCCCGCACGCTCCGCTCCTCCGCCGCCCACCTCCTCGCCGTCCCTCGGTCTCGCCTATCCCGCCGTCGACCCCCGGGTCACGTCCTCCCGCGGTCCCGGAACGCCCTCCCTCCTCACCTCCGCCAAACTGATTCTCTTTCCCTCTTCAAAACCTTACTTAAAAATCACCTCCTCCAAGAGGCCTTCCCAGACTGAGCTCCTCTTCCCCCTCTACTCCCTCTGCCATCCCCCCTTTACCGCTCCGCAGCTAAAGCCTCATTTTCCCCTTTTCCCTCTGCTCCTCCACCTCTCCCTTCCCATCCCCACAGCACCGTACTCGTCCGCTCAACTGTATATATTTTCGTTACCCTATTTATTTTGTTAATGAATTGTACATCGCCTCGATTCTATTTAGTTGCCATCGGTTTTTACGAGATGTTCTTCCCCTCGACGCTGTTTAGTGCCATTGTTCTCGTCTGTCCGTCTCCCCCGATTAGACCGTAAGCCCGTCAAACGGCAGGGACTGTCTCTATCTGTTGCCGACTTGTTCATCCCAAGCGCTTAGTACAGTGCTCTGCACATAGTAAGCGCTCAATAAATACTATTGAATGAATGAAAGCTATGAATAATAAGAATAATTATGGTACTTGTTAAGCGCTTACTATATGCCAACCATTGCTGTAAGTGCTGGGGTAGATACAAGTTAATCAGGTTGGACAGGATCCCCGTCCCACATGGGGCTCACCCTCTTAATCTCCATTTTACAGACGAGGGAACTGAGGCCCAGGGAAGGCAAGTGACTTGCCCGAGGTCACCCAGCAGACTTGTGGCAGAGCCGGAATTAGAACCCAGGTCCCGATTCCCAGGCCAGAGCTTCGAATGAATGGACCCATCCTAGTTGGGATACTTGAGTCACTCCCCGTCCCTATCTTTGGCAGGCCTGACTGGGGGGTGGAGAAGAGAGTGGAGACCCCCTTATACTCCGCCGTTTCCCTTAGCTGTAATGAAATTCGTCCATTCATTCATTCCGTTGCCGTTTTTGAGCGCTTACTGTATGCAGAGCACTGTACTAAGCTCTTGGGAGAGTACAACGGGACAATGAACAGACTTACTTCCTGTCCACAACAAGCCTACTGTCTAGACGGGGGCGGGGAGGCAGACATGAATATAAATGAATAAACAACAGATGTGGACGTAAGCGCTGTGGGGTTGGGAGGGGGGAAGAACAAAGGGAGCAAGTCAGGGCGACGCAGAAGGGAATGGGAGGAGAGGAAAGGGGGGGGTTTTAGTCAAGGGAGGCCTCTTGAAGGAGAAGTGCCCTCGATAAGGCTTTGAAGGGGCTGAGAGTGACCGTCAGGTTTGAGGAATATTTATTCCAGAGGCCTGGAATAAATTTAAGATATATACTTAAATAAATGTATTTACTTATAAATAAATTTGATATATACTTAGTAATAATAACTGTGGTATTTAAGTGATTACTTGGTGCCAGGCACCCTACTAAGCACTGGGGTGGTTATAAGAAATAGGTAGGTTCGGTGGGATCCCTGCCCTCAAGAGGCTTACGGGCTAATTGTGGAGATGGGCCCCCAAATTATTTATAGTTCCTGGAGACAGGAGGAAAAATGAAGATGAGGCTGGAAGAGGGCTCGGGATATCAGACTAGCCTTGACATTTGGGCTAGTCATCTAGCCTTGACATCTAGCATTGGCAGAGTGGCTCAGTGGAAAGACCCCGGGCTTGGGCGTCAGAGGTCATGGGTTCGAATCCCGACTCTGCCACTTGCCAGCTGTGTGACCGTGGGCAAGTCACTCGACTTCTCTGTGCCTCAGTTCCCTCGTCTGGAAAATGGGGATTAACTGTGAGCCTCACGTGGGACAACCTGATGACCCTGTATCTACCCCAGCGCTTAGACAGTGCTCTGCACAAAGTAAGTGCTTAACAAATACCAACGTTATTATCTACATCTACTGCGTCCTTCCAGTCATCCCACGAAACTCTGTGCCCCGAGACTTCCCCATCTAGTTTTCTGGGCACCCGCCACCCCCCCCCCGCCCCCCGCTTCCCGCCAGCTCCTGGCAGGATGACCAAATGCCCCCGCTTCTTAGGGGAAGCGGTGGAGTTCGGGTCTCTGGGCTCTCCCTTACGGGATCAGTGCAAACCTCAGAAGGGGAAGATTCTGAAAGGCTAGCCTGTGATCCGCTTACACTGCACATTACTGTCTACGGCATAATCACATTCATTTCCTATTACGCTCATCAGAAACTGACCTCACCATAACCCTGCAGTTTTCAGGCGAAAGGGGAAGAGACGGTAATGATTCACGTGGAATTGGGTAGGCGGCAGTCTTTTCAAGAGAAGAACAAGATGACTGACTAAAATCTTCCTCGGTCCCAATCTCTTCCTCCCCTCCCCAACTTGGGAAAGTGGGGAAATCACAGGAGGAAGCTCTCTCTCTCTCTCTCTCTCTCTCTCTCACCTTTGAGCTGCAGAGGCTGATTTACTTGATGTCGTTTCGAGGGGTTTTAGTGTAGAATTGGAAAACCCACTTCTCTTTTGAAATGAAAAACAAAAGTACTCATTTGTCTAAAAAAACACACATTCTCTCAGGAGCTGGCATTTTTCCCTTTCCAGATTTGAAATTTTGTAAAAATGGACATGACACGAAACAAAGAAGAACACTTTTAAGAGGAGAGCCAGCCCTTCTAGAGGCCGGAATCTCCTCTGAGCCCAAATGCTTCAGCCTGATCTAGTGGAAAGGGTACAGGACGGAATGGCGGAAGACCTGGGTTTGGGTCTTAGATCTGCCACTGGCCTGCTGTGGTAATTCATCCATTGTATTTATTGAGCGCTTACTGTAGGTGCTATAGTGACAGTAAAAATATTAATCCACTATACTAAGCCCTTGGAAGAGTACAATATACCAGAATTGGTAGTCACATATCTACCATGAGCTTACGGTTTAGAAGGGGAGCCAGACATTAATATGTCACTTAACCGCCCTGGGCCTCAGTTTCTTCATCTATAAAATGGGATAAAATGTACTGTGAATCCCAGGAGGAACTGGGTCTGATCTGATCACCTCATATTTAACCCAGCACTGAGCATAGAGAAAACGCTCGTTTGTAGGCATAGAATGTGTCTACCAACTCCGTTAGAGGGTACTCTCCCAAGCGCTTAGTATAATGCTCTAGCTGGCGGTAAACGCTCAACAGATACCACTGATTGATTGATTAAAGGCTATGGTAATTACTATGCTTCCCATCCTCGTTTTCTGCGCCGTGAGAAGAGGGTGAAGAAGAAGAGTTCATTTGAAACGAGAATAGAAGTCTTAGCCAAGAACATCAAATGTCTTCCAGGATGACATTCCCTGGTAGTTAGGTGAATCATAACAAAAGCAAAACAGAAAGGGGTTGAAAAAGTAAGGACAGGGATGACTTTGGCAAGAATAATAAAGTTGGTGCGATGATCACCTTAATAATAATTTACTTTTATACGGCACCTTTCATCTAAGGATATGAACTCTCTTTCCAAACATCAATTAACTAAGCTCCGCAACACCTCTGAGAAGAGAAATCATGTTATTATATGGGCGGAAGGAGGGATGAAGTGACTTGGCCCAAGGAATCTACAGCAAGTAGAGCCTTCAGATGAACGTAGTATCGCTGTTGTCCTCAAACAAAGAATCAGCAGTTGGCAGGGTATTTATGGGCTCCTACCGCGTGTATGCGCTCTAATAATTTCCGTATTGGTTAAGCGCTCACTACGTGCCAAGCACTGTTCTAAGCGCTGTACTAAATGCTGGAGACCATACGACAGGACAGAGCGGAAAGTACGGCTAAAGTACAACAAAAACCCAAGACACGGTCCCTGCCCACAAGAGGCTTACAATCTTGTTTTACCTACCCAATTAGCATTGGCTCTTCCCTCATATTTTAGTTCTTTGCTCTTCCTCTCTTAATCCTCCGTCTTCCCACCCCGGCAAGACTAAGAGAAACCAAAGAAACCTGCCGACACCTTGTACGCCAGGTTCCCCCTCCTGACCCAGTTTTTTGTAAAAATTAATTCCAAAAGGGATAGAAAGGAGAAACAGAGGATTTTGTAGTTTTTCTGTCCACTGCCTAATTTTCATCAGGCCCATCCTGATTTGTTTTCTGGGTTTGCACGGCAATCCAGTAGCTACTCTGATGGTTCTGGCTACATATAATAATAATGTTGGTATCTGTTAAGCGCTTACTACGTGCCAAGCACTGTTCTAAGCGCTGGGTAGATACAAGGTAATCAGGTTGTCCCACGTGGGGCTCACAGTCTTAATCCCCATTTTCCAGACGAGAGAACTGAGGCACAGAGAAGTAAAGTGACTTGTCCCAAGTCACACTCCTGACAAGTGGTGGAGCAGGGATTAGAACCCACAACTTCTGACTCCCAAGCCCGTGCTCTTTCCCCTGAGCCACGCGGCTTCTCTGATAATAATAATTGTGGTGTCCGTTAAGTGTTTACTAAGTGCCAGGCACTGTACTAAGCGCTAGGATGGATACAAGCAAATCGGGTTGGACACAGTCCCTGTCCCACATGGGATTTACAGTCTCAAACCCCACTTTCCAGATGAGGGAACTGAGACACAGAGAAGTGAAGTGACTTGCCCAGTCACACAGCAGACAAGTGGCAGAGCCGGGATTGGAGAGAGAGAGACTATAAACTATGGGTGGACCAGGGCCTGTGTCTGACATTTTTTTCTTTTTTTAATGGTATTTGTTAAGCGCTGACTGTGTGCCGGGCACTGTACTAAATAATGGGGCAGTAAGAGCTAATCAGGTTGGACACAGTCCAAGTTCCACATGGGGCTCATAGTCTTAATCCCCATTTTACAGATGAGGTAACTGAGCCACAGAGAAGTAAATTGATTTGTACAAGGTCACACAGCAGACAAGAGCCAGAGCCAGATGAGAACCCAGGTATGCTTCAGGTTCCCGGGACTGCGCTCTAATCATTAGGCCAAGCTGCTTCTCAGCTTATTTTTTTTACCTATTGAGCGCTTACTGTATGCAAAGCACTGTACTAAGTGCTTGGGAGAGCACGATATAACATCAACTTGAATCAACTCAGCTGATTAACTTGTATCTACCCCAGCACTTAGAAAAGGGCTTGACACGTAGTAAGTGCTTAAAAAATACCAAAGTACGACAACAACCGTGATGATGATAATAGCAATAATAATACCAGTGATTGGCAATAAATGTATCTCCCTCTAGGAAAATGCATCTGAGCTTTCTATTTAAGCCATTAAATTTAAGGTTATTGGTTTAAGATATTAAACCAAGAACTAGTTTCAACATAAAAATAAAGAGCAACCACACAATTCCTCCCCAAACACTTTCTGAGTGAGCCCCAGTCTCCCTGAGCATAATAACAGAAGGAATTCAGGGAAAAATAGGGTGAGTTTCTTGTAGAAAATATTAATAACTCTACTGGTTTAATAGTTATGCAGCAATTTCTATTTTGAATGCTCAAGCTCATCACTAAAACATTTTCTAATCTCATAAACCTCAGATTTTAATCCTAAAACAAAACCTCATAAATCTCTTAATTAAGAAGCAAAATTGCTTCAATATATTTTTTTTTATCCCATTTAAACATTAGGGATTGAATGGCTCTGGTCGACTAGTCGGTAGAGGTCAGTGAAACATCCTTTCTGAAGTAGCTGAAGATATTAAGGCTGCCTTTGTCAGAGTCAATTAACCCTGGTGTTTTTTTTTTTCTTTAGTGACAAATTAACAAATACATCGGATGCCCCTCCCTCTCTCTAAGGCAGGGTTCAGTTGTCATAACCCCATCATTGGAGGTGTGTGTTGGGGAGGGGGGTGGAGGGGTAGAAGGAGGTTAGAGGCCCATAAATCAATATCTCTTGATCAGCCGGTCACATCTTCAGTGCCCCTGGCCTTTCTAGCTTTCTGTCTCATTGTCTCTTCCTCTGAAGGTCTCTAGGGGTGGGAGTAAACCTGTAGCCTCAAATACAGGTTCATAAGGAGTTTGGAGTTATGTTTCATTGGGCTAGGAGGAGGAGTAGACTTTGCAACTTGGAAAATGCAGTATTGGAACCCCCTCTTTTTAATGGCACTTGGTAAGCGTTTGGTGTAGAATCAGTCCGTCAAGTAGTCAGTATGTATCGAGCGCTTCCTGAGTGCAGAGCACGGTACTCGGTGCTTGGGAGAGCACAATATAACAATAATCAGACACGTTTCCTGCCCACAACAAGCTTGCAATCTAGAGGGGTAGATGGAAATATAAATTACGGATATAAGTGCCGATACAAGTTAATTAGGTGGAATGCAATTCCTATCCCACCAAAAAGGGCTCACAGTCTACGGAGGAGGATATTGAATTCACATTTTGCAGTTGAGGTAAGTGAGGCTCAGGGAAATGAAGTGATTTGCCCAAGGTCACGCAACAGGCAGGGGGTGGAGCTGGGGTTAGAACCCAGGTCCTCTGGCTCCCAGGCCCGTGCTTTATCCACTTGGCCACACTGTTTCCCTTCTGCCAGTTCACTGTAATAATCTTGTAATGAGCAGAGAGAAAAGGAGCCCAACCAAAGATTCTGCTTTATGGCACATCATCTTTAGGCTCAAGTAACAGGTTTGAGTACTTAGGTCTCTGCTTCTTGATAATAATAATAATAATAACAATAATAATCATTGTGGTATTTGTTAAGCACCTATTATGTGCCTTGCACTGTACTAAGCGCTGGGAAGGATACAGGCGGATCAGGTTGGATCCCACATGGGGCTCACAGTCTCAATCCCCATTTGCCAGATGAGGGAACTGAGGCGCAGAGAAGTGAAGTGACTTGTCCACAGTCACACAGCAGACGAGTGGCGGAGCTGGGATTAGAACTCAGGTCCTCTGACCTCCAAGCCCATGCTTTCTCCACTAGCCCACTTGGGTGGAGTGAATATCAAGTGCTCAAAGGGGACAGTCTCACAATGGAGACATGGGAGGCAAGAGGCAGGATTGCTGAAGGAAATCAATGTTTGATTGATTCCACCACTGTCTTCTATTTTCATTTCCATAGCTATCAACCTATTTCTTCCCCTGTGCTAACGTGAGAGAAAGGGGAGAAAAAACTGAGGGAGTTGGGGAGAAGGAAAGAAAAGAGAGAAGAGGGGGGAAGGAGAGAAAAGAGAGAAGAGAAGGGAAAGAGAGAAAAGAGAGGGGTGGGAAAGGAGAGAAAAGAGAGAAGAGAAAGGAAGAAGAGAGAAGAGGAAAACAGAAAGAGGTTAGAAGAGAGGGGAATAAAAGAGTAGAGAAGAGAATTAATCCATCAGTGGTATTTATTGAGTGCTTACCATGTGCAGAGCACTGCACTAAGCATTGAGGAGAGTACAATATAACAATAAACAGACCTATTCCCGGCCCTCAACGAGTTTATGGTCTAGAGGGGGAGACGGGCATTAAAAGGAGAGAAAAGAGAGAAGGAAAGGAAGGAGAAGAGAGGCCGATCGCTGGCTGTCAACAACGTGAACCCTAACGGATATTTTTGAAGAAGCAATCTGTTCTCGGGAACATTTTTTGTGTCAGTCCGCAAGAGCCGAAGTGACTCCCATTTACCACCCTTCGACTCATCCATCGTGACCGCCCAGTATCAGGAGGGGATGGTAGCTGGAGGTTGTAACCAACGGGAGCAAATGAATATATAAAGGCCAACCCCAAAGGGGCAAAAAAAGACGGAATCCAAAGTTTTCTCCCCCTCTAGCCTGTTCTCCCCCTCTCGACTGTGAGCCTACCGTGGGCCGGGAATGTGTCTGATGTTATATTGTACTCTCCCGAGTGCCTTGCACACAGTAGGCCTTCCCAGACTGAGCTCCCCCTCTACCCCCCTTTCACCTCCCCTCAGCTAAGTCCTCTTTTCCCCCCTTTCCCTCAGCTCCTCCCCCTCTCCCCTCAGCCCCGCACTCGTCCGCTCAACTGGCTATATTTCAGTACCCTATTTATTTTGTTAATGAGATGTACATCACCTCGATTCTATTATTTCGTTAACGAGATGTACATCACCCTGATGCTATTTAGTTGCTATTGTTTTAATGAGATGTTCACCCCCTCGATTCTATTTATTGCTATTGTTTCCGTCTGTCCGTCTCCCCCCGATTAGACTGTAAGCCCGGCGAAGGGCAGGGACTGTAGCTGTTACCGATTTGTACATTCCAAGCTCTGCACCTAGTAAGCGCTCAATAAATACTACTGCATGAATGAATAAGCGCTCAATAAATACGATTATTACTATTTTAAACGAAGGCCGGAGGAGCTGCCGATCCCTAGACCGAGCTCCTGGCGGGCAGGGAATGGGCCTGGCTACCGCCGAACCGCACCCTCCCAAGGGCAGAGCCCAGTGTTGTGCACACGGTCAGCGCTCAGTAAAAACGGATTGTCTTGAACGCCC
The DNA here is from genome assembly GCF_004115215.2 of Ornithorhynchus anatinus. Taxonomy (NCBI): domain Eukaryota; kingdom Metazoa; phylum Chordata; class Mammalia; order Monotremata; family Ornithorhynchidae; genus Ornithorhynchus; species Ornithorhynchus anatinus. The sequence goes on along the minus strand of NC_041732.1, from coordinate 9,438,146 downwards.
ACTCTTGCCCTCCAAGCCCTAAGGATTCCACGAAGCTGCCACAGCAGGTCCCGAAGAGAGGAAACCTCAAGAAGAAGTGGCTGATCTATCTTCGCCAGTCTGGGAATCCAGGCCTGGATTTCCTTCCTGCCCTGGTGACTACAGGGTGTGTTTTTTTTTTGTGTGTATGTATGTGTGTGTGTGTGTCTGTGTGTGTTGGGGTTTTTTTTTTTTGTTGTTGAGCCAGGAACTCAGTTCCCACGTGGGGCCGACTCCAAGGTACTCAATTAAGCGGCCAATGAAAAGTCAGCTCTCCAGTAGCAAATGACCCTGACACTTCTTGTAACATAAACAGTTGAAACGCTTCCAATTAGAACTGGAGACAGAGACGTTTGAACTTTTTTTGGGGGGGTGGGGGGAGGAGTAATTGTCAGGCGCTCTGGGGGGTGTGTGTGCGAGAAAGAGAGAGAGGGGGAGAGGAGTGTGAGTTTTCCCATTTTCAAACACCAAGGTTAAAAATGTATTTCGCCCTACCGGTCCTGGGGGCAACCCGGGGGGCGGGTTCGCTCCCCACCGGAGGGGTCGATTGGAAAGCTCAACCGGGAAGCCGAGGCTCCCCTGGAAGCATTTTCATTCAATCGGATGTCGTAATGATGATGATGATGATGCTGGTATTTGTTAAACGCCCACTATGCGCCAGGCCCTGTTTTAAGCGCCGAGGTAGATGCAAGGTCGTCAAGGCTGTCGGGGCTCACCGTCTTAATCCCCATTTTACAGACGAGGGAACTGAGGCCCCCGAGAAGTGAAGTGACTTGCCCAAGGTCTCCCGGCAGACAAGTGACGGAGCCGGGATTAGAACCCACATCGATTAATAACGTGGGTGTTTGTTAAGCGCTTACAGCGTGCAGACAGAGCACTGTTCTAAGCGCTGGGGGAGATGCAGGAGAATGAGGTTGTCCCACCCGAGGCTCCCAGTCTTCACCCCCATTTTACAGATGAGGGAACTGAGGCACAGAGAAGTGAAGCGACTTGCCCACGGTCACACAGCTGACAAGGGGCAGAGTCGGGACTGTGAGCCCGTCAGAGGGCAGGGACTGTCTCTCTCTCTGTTACCGATTTGTCCGTTCCAAGCGCTCAGTACAGTGCTGTGCACATAGTAAGCGCTCAATAAATACTCTCGAATGAATCCTCTGACGCCCAAGTCCCTGTTCTTGCACCTAGGCCGGGCCGCTTCTGGGGCCGTCTGGATGGGCAGGGGTGACCCCGGAAAAATCAGGAAAGCAATAAAAGTAACCCCCCACACTCCAGACTGTGAGCTCGTTGTGGGCAGGGAATGCCGCCGTTTATGGTTGTGTTGCGCTATCCCAAGCGCTTAGTGCAGTGCTCTGCACACGGTAACCGCTCAATAAATACGTTTGAAAGCATGAGTGCGGGTTTTTACAAGAGAAGAAGCCGGAACAAAGAGCGGTCGAGGAGTTTGGGGGTTTCTTTTTGGGGGGGGGGGAGGCCTTGAATAATCCAGATTCGGTTCTACCACTGTCCTTGTACAATGCAGTTTGGGGCCTCCGGTGCCCAATCCCCTCTGCAGGAGTGATTGCCGGGCTAAGGGCGGGCCAGAGCCTACCTAATCCGCATTCATCTTGGAGGCATTATTTTTAATAAATCCAAGTGGGACTCGGCCTCAGTCTCCGACCGCCCCCGCCCGGCTCCCCAAACTGGGACCTGATGTGGAATCCCTGTTTATAGGCCCTTAAAAACCTCCACTTTGATTAACATCTTCAAAGGGCGTCCTTTAAAGTTGCCTTCGCGCACAATTCCCCCTCCCCACCTTCCCTTCCCTCTCCGTCCCCCCCCCCCCCCCGCCTCCTCTGGGGTCCCGCCCCATCTCCGAGATACGGGATAAAAATAAATGAGAGGAAAAAAATCTGAAATAACAAATCTCTCTGTATATTTTTCATCTCCAGGTCCCCGTCTCGTGGACCCCGCAAAAATGACCTGTTTCGCGTGTACGAGTCGGAGAGGCTCGTGCGCGTGTGTGCGTGTGTGTGTGTTTTTACCTTTTATTATTTAAATTGATACGTTTCATTACTAGGGAGAAAAATAAAATATTCCTTTGATACACAAAATCAAATTGATATTTAGCCTCTGCTTACTTTTTTATGCATGGCTCCTTTTTACCACATGGTAGTGACAGATTGTTTGAGCTGGAAGGAAAAGCCATTCAGAGCTAATTAAGCAGCCATTCCAAGCACTATTTGCAAGCGGGAGGCTCAGAAGCTGAGGCATTTGTCAGCGCTCTCCGCCCCGCGTGGCTTTGATTGACAAGCCCGGTCGGGGACTGACAGCCGCGGCCGGCTCCGCCAATCGGCTCCGGGCATCCACCGGGCTCCTCTCCGATTGGCCGGCCGGGGGAGGGTCTCGGCCCGGGCGGGGCCGCGGCGCCCCACGTGGGGCGGGAGGAAGGGGCGGGGCCAGGGTGAGCCCACCCGTGACGTCAGAGGGAGGGGGGGGGCCAAAAAAAAAAAAGAAGAACGAGGAGCCATTTTGTGTCTAATAGATGCTGCAGGCAGATGTTTGCGACTGTGCAACCTGGTTTTTTCCTTCTCTTTTCTCCTTCCCTCCCCTTGACAATTATATATACATTATCACCGAGGGTGCAATCCGGGTCCGGCATTTCCAAAGACCTCGTCTGTTCCGGGAAAGGGGAAGGAAAAGTGTTAACTCTTTCCAAAAGCGAGGTCCCTCCCGTGTGACTCCGCCCTCCTCCTCCTCCTCCTCCTTCCCCCCCCGCTTCCCTTGAGCCTCTTCCTGCGAAGATCGCATCCTCCTCATTAAGATGCACAAGCGATTCTCTGCTCTTAATGAGAGGAAAATATAGATTCAGGACGAGGAAATAAACGCGTGCTGGGTGGATGAGAAGGAGGGAGAGAAAGAGAGAGGGAGGAGAGTCCTGGGCTTCGGGTCTCATTCCAAAAAGCCGTTTTAACTCCGGGCGAACGGGCCGGGGGAGATGTTCGCCCTCCTTTTTGATCTCCCTCCCTCCCTGGGAGCTGACACGGCTTATTGATGATTTACAGAACCGATAACACGGCGGGAGGGGGGGGGGGGGTCGGTTGTCGGGGAAGGCCCGAGATGGTAAACTGTGAGCCTGGTGAGCCGGGCCTCCTCGTCGTTCCTCCCCCTGCTTTTTTATTATTATTATTATTATCACTTTTATCTGAGCCTCCAGGTTTCGCTTCCTTGAAGCCCAGAGGGGAGGGGGAAAGCCCTGGAGGAAGAGAGGTCACAGGGGTAGGACCGCACAATTAACAACGGCAACAACAACAACAACAACAGCCGGTCCTCGCTCGCCGGACCCAACCGGGGAGGAAGCAGGGGCAAGAGACCATAAAGGCCCAAAGAGAGTCACCTTGCTTCGAACCGTCACGGAATCCCAGGAAACTGGTGGAATTGTTTTAGGGGGATAGGCTGTCTTCTCCCACCTCCGGGAGGAGGGGGTCTTGTGGACCCCCCCCCCCCCCGTTTTGCAGGAAGATTAGGGACGGGATGACCATTCTGGGGCTGGTATATTGAGGAGAGGGGGGTGGGGGGTGAGTGTGTGCGTCCCCTTTATCCTAACAGGCTTAAGAAGATATAGAAGCTGGGAGGCAGATCCGAAAACGCCGTGTAAACGAAGTGGAAAATAAAACCTCTGCCGTGCGAGTTGTTTAGCGTCAGCCCGGATTCGTTCTCCTCCCTCCCTTTCTTCCCTTCCTCCCCCCTCCCGGCCCCGTAGGCGCTACGATAAACAACACTTTGTGTGGAGCGAGAATCCAGTGATATTCAAATCATTTCTGGCTAGTGTGTAACTCTAATGAAATGACTCAAGTTTTTCATTAGGGCTGCTCAGACTTGAAAGGCTTCGTGGATAGGAGAAGGAAACAGGTAGTCAGCGTGGATCGGGGCTGTTTCCATTTTATGTTCGCAGCCGAGCAAGAGTTTCTCAGCCTCCACACTACGGGGCACACACATCAAAGAGGATGTTTATTTTGCTCGGTGAAAAGGAGGGGGAATGAAAGAGAAACAAAGAATGAAAAGGAGGGAGAGAGGGAGAGAGAGAGAGAAAAGGCCGCTTAGCTATTCCGAGCCAACCTTTAAAAAGGAAGGGGGGGAGTGGAAGCGGGGGGGGGGGGGGGGAAGGAAAGGAGCAACTTGGGGAGCGTCCATTTTCTCGCTACTAAATCTTGGGAAGTGAAAACATTAAAGTGACAAAGCGATCCTGTTTGTTTTATTGTATCTAATTGGGGCCGCTTTCGCGGACCTAATGAGAAGAGAGGGAGAATCGGCTCTCCGCCGTTTTAGAATCGCTAATCCATCATTACCATCCACAGGTTTTTTTTTGGGGGGGGGGGGCGGATTCGGTTTGGGTTTTTTTTTTAGGCTTGCGGAGCGGCCCTCCTCAAATAATGTGCCAGCGGATCGTGGGAAAAGCAAAAAAAGAAAAAGGCCCGGGGGGGGGGGGAAGCAGCAGCCCGAGACTATAATATATATATCTATTTATTATACGTCTCTCGGTTAATTCCTGATCTGAGGAGCGCTGTTTTTCACTCCCCTGCGAAAGTCACCAGCGGGCAGGGGCTGATTGCTACTTTTCATGCATAGTTTTCGACAGAAGAGGGCATTGTGACGTCACGGGCGGCGGCGGCCAATGGCGGCGGGCGCCGGGCCGCCCCACGTGGGGACGGCGCCTTCCCATTGGCCGAGCCGGGCCGAAGCCGCCACATTATTTTGTTACTTTTCGGTCCCTATTTGGAGCGGCTCTCGCGGCCGTTGAGACCTCGTGCTCGTCCCCCCCCAAGCTTCAGTGTGTGTGTGGTATCCGCACGGGCCGGGGACACTTTCGGGGGATCTGTCGCGGGGAGGAGAGGAGCAAGGAGCCAAAGCCACATCGTCCCCGCGTCTCGGTGGTTTCGTGGTGGTGCATTTTTTTTTTGGGGGTGTGTGTGTGTGTGTGTGTGTGTTTTTTTGTTGTCGCTTCCCCCCCCCCCCCCCCCCCCCCCCCCCCCGGCTCCCCTCCCCGGCTGGGAGCGGCAGCGCCGGGGCTCCGGGATCGGGATCTCTTCCCGGCGCGAGTTGGGAATCGCCGGAGGCCCCGTGGCACCTGGCTCGGAGGATCCGCGAAGCGCCGAGCGTTGGGAGGAGGATGGCGGGGGCTTCCTTCCCCGTCCCCGGGCCTTAGGCCCCTGCGGCCCCGCCTTTGGCGTCGAGGATCTCGCCCGTCTCCGGACCGAGGGTCGAGGCGGACGGTGGAGCCGTCCGGACGCCCTCCGGACATGCCCGGCCCGGCCCGGGGGGCTTCGTGAAGCCGCCGAGAGGTGGAAGATGTCGACGCCCCCCCCGGCTGCGACCCCCGGGAAGCCCCCTCGACGGCCGGTGGCGGAGCCTTAGCCACACAAAGACCAGACCCCCCCACCCCCCTTCCCGCCCCCTCCTCTCCCGCAGAAGACTTTTCCCCCCCCCCCCCTCCTCCTCCTCCTCCTCCTCCTCCTCCTCCGCCTCGGCTCTTTGTTTCCTGTTGGGGCTGTTCCTCCGGGCCGGGATATCGTTTGGAGAGTGGGGGGCAGGCCCCTCGTCCCCTCCTGCCTCTCCGTCCTCCCCCCCCTCCACGACCCCCGGACTCCGGATCCCCGCCTTTCTGCCCTCCCAGAATCGGGATCGCTCCCTGCGATGTATCCGCAGGGCAGGCATCCGGTGAGTAATCGCGACTCGATTTATTGAATCGTCTGGCTTTGGAGGGTGAATGAAGCTGTTTATCTTGCACCTCCATTTTGCTGGTTATCTTTATGGGGTGTGTGGTGTGTGCCTGTGTGCGTGCTCTGACACAAAGGGGAGGAGGAGGAGGGAGAAAGGGAGGAGGGATTGGGGAGGAGGAGGTGGGAGGTTAAATCCGTCCGGAGGGCTGTGATGCTGCTCGTTTCCTTGAGATTCAAGTGCCCCCAGCCCCCTCCCAAGACCCGCACTCTTCTCCCCTCCCCTTTGGGTCGCTTTCCCCCCCCCCCCCCCCCCCCCCGAGATACGGGAACGGGGGCAATCCCTCTCATGATGATGATGATGATGGTATTTGTGAGGCGCTTACTATGTGCCAGGCACCGTGCTAAGCGCCGGGGGCGGATACAGACCGATCGGGTTGGACACGGTTTCCGTGTCCCCCGTGGGGCTCCCAGTCTCGCTCCCCATTTTACGGATGCGGGAACTGAGGCCTAGAGAAGTGAAGTGGCTCGCCCAAGGTCACAGCGCAGACAAGTTGGGGGCGTGGGGTGAGAGGAATGGGGTTCCTGAGGCCGAGGGTGGAAGAGGAGGAGGATTGGGGTACTCCCTCTCCCGGTGGACCCCCCCTCCCCAACCCCCCGACCCCCTTTTCCCTCCCTGACCCCCCTCGCCGGTGTTGCTCGGTTTGCAGGCTCCGCACCAACCCGGACAGCCGGGCTTTAAATTCACGGTGGCCGAGTCCTGCGACAGGATCAAAGACGAGTTCCAGTTCCTCCAGGCTCAGTACCACAGGTAAGCCCCCCCCCCCCCGGGACCGGCCCCAAATCCCGGAGGGCGTCCCGGTGGAGGTGACCCACCGCCCCCCTCCCCCCTGGGGGTTAACTCTGGGCCGCCGGGGACCTCCTCCCTTCCGGACACCCCCTCCCCTCCACCTCCCCCCAGCTTCCCGGAGAGGTTTGGGGCCTGGGTGATGGGGTTTGTGGTTTCCCTTTTTTCGTGCTTTCCCCTTGCGAGGGGGGAGAAGGGCCCGGCTCCTCTCTCCGCTGACCGGTTGGGGGGTCTCCCCTTTTCTCCCCCTCCTCATCCCCGGCCTCCCCTCCCTCTCACCCTCTGCCCCTTTGCAGGGAAAGTTCAGGGCTTGGCCCTTGGCAGCCGCCCGGTGGGGGGGGGGGGTGCTTGTTCCTGGAGAGCAGGGGGGTGGGGAGGGGCTCAGTAGTAGCCGGGCGCCCCCCACCCCTCCTCCGGACTGAGCGGTCTCCCCCCGGCCCCCCGGCTTTGGTCCCCGCAGCCTGAAAGTGGAGTACGACAAGCTGGCCAACGAGAAGACGGAGATGCAGCGCCATTATGTTATGGTAAGAGCCGCCCAGCCGCCCTGCAGATGGCATCGAGGGGGTCGGCCGGGCTTCCCGACCAGGGGGCCCCAACCTCCTAGGAAGCCCCCACCCCTCCGTCCTCCCCGTCCGCCGGGGAGAGGGGAGGGGGTCTTCCCCTTCCTCTCTCTGCTCCCTTTTTGCCCACCTCCTCTCTGCTCCCCATTTTTTCCTCCCCCTTTCTGCACCCCTTTTTTCCCTACCCCTTTTTTCCTCACCCTCTCTGCACCTACCCTTTCCCCACCCCTCTCTCTGCACCCCTTTTTCCTACCCTTTTTCCCACCCCCTCTCTCTGCACCCCTTTTCCCCCCCGCCCCCTCTCTGCTCCCCTTTTTTTCCTCACCCCCCGCACTCCCTTGTTTTCCCATCCCTTCTCTCCGCTCCCCCTTTCCTTCCCTCTCTCCTCCCCCCCCCCCCCCCCCCCCCCGGCAGGGTATCAAGGACTGTGAGGGAAAGAATTTAAAATACAGACGGTTTGTGTGGGGGGACGGGGGTGGCTGGTTGGTCGACCCACAGATCACAGATCTCACAGATCGCAGATCACAAGGCTGGCCTGTGGGATTAGCAAGACCCAGCTTTAGTGCCGGATCCTGCAGGGTCTGTTCAGTCTCTCTGATCCCTGAGGTGGGGAGGGGTGAGGGTGGGGGGTGGGGATGTGGGCCGGGAGGGGGTTGGTGTTGGAAGCCGGGTTCAAACCATACCTCATTTGGTCTGGGGTCACCGCAGCCCCGCTCATAAGGGGAAGCAGTGTGGCCTGGGACTCAGTAGGCTTGGGTTCTAATCATCACTCCACCACTAGCCTGCTGGGTGACCTAGGGCGAGTCACTTCACTTCGCTGTGCTTCGGTTCCTGCAACTGCAAAATGGGGAGTCGATTCCTGTTTTCCCTCCTCCTACTTAGACCGGGAGCCCCGTGTGGGATCCGATTAGTTTGTATCTACCCCAGCGCTTAGAACAGGGCTTGACACAGAGTAAGCCCTTAACAAATACAATTAAGAAAAAAAAAGGCGCCCTCCCCCCCCCCCCCCCCAATCCCTCAGTCTGTCCCCACCCCACCCGCTCCTCCCCAGATGCCTTGAGGAGAGAGTGTGGAGAAGCTTTTGTTGAGAGGGCCTTTCACCAGATCCGTGGCTCAGGGCCAGTAGGTGGAATTCCTCCTCTTTGTATGTCTGACTATTCCAGTGGGTTTGGTCTTCAGCTTTCTGAGTGTGCATAGAGGGCACTTAAACTCTTCTCCCCACACTGCTTTCCACATAAGAGGCCTTTGACACACAGTGCTAAATAACCCTTAAAGGGAAAGAGGTAACGAGGTCCCAGTCTACAGACTATTCCCTGTTGAACCCAAACTTGTACAAACAGGATATGTGGCACATGCATCGCTAGAAGGGAGGACGATGTGATTCTTGTTCCTATATGTGCCGTTTCGTTGTAGCAGAAACACTTGTTCATTGTTTACCAGTCTGGCCCTCTGTAGGCCTGGTTATTGGTTTTGATTTAAAACTTCCTTGGCAAACATGTCCTAAGAGCAGTGTGGCAAGAAACCTTCCACTAACAAGCGCAATATTGCAGCGTGAATAGATTTCTGTGGAGTTTGTTTTTGCCTCCAATGTCCACACACCATTAACAGAAAAACCTCTTTCTGGCTTCTTTCAGTACTACGAAATGTCGTACGGTCTGAACATTGAGATGCACAAACAGGTAGGTCACTTTTCTTTTTTTTTTCTTTTCTTTTTTTTTTAAATCTGCTCAAGAAACAGAACTGGGGAGAGGATCGTTTAGCCGAGAAAATGTTCTTTTCAGCCCGGAGCTGGGAACTGTTCCTTGAGATGGGGGCTCTGGTTCAGTCAGTGGTATTTATTGAGCGCCGACTGGGTGCAGAGCTGGTGCCCACAAGGCGCTAGAGGGGAAGACAGACGCCTGGATGCAGTCCTCATTTTGATTTTAATAAAACCATCACCATTAAAGTCATCGAATGAGTCACCCTCATAGGCAGCTAATGCAAACGAACGTGGCAGTCTGATTTAATGGGATTCCGAAGTTCTGCACCTCCCAACTGTGGTACCGAGCCACCCAGATCTGTTTTACATCTTGAAAGCTGAAGAGCTGGCTTGCAACTTTGTCTGTCTGCTTTTATGTAAAAAAAAAAAAAAATTCCCTGAAGGAAACAGGGGAGGGATTGTTGCAAAATGCGATGCTGATAAGATTAAAGCTAAAGAGCCTAAAGGGGAGGGCAAAACTCAAGGAATGAAGTTATTATTGAGATTAGACCTGATTATTTGTGCTGTTGCTATTTACTGCCTTCAAAAGTAGTTCTAATTAAGAATGAAATGAGATGGCTGGAAGTTGAGTTCAACCTTGGAATTTGCGAGTCAAACCAGTTTTGCTGGTAGGGGTGTTGTTTTTAATGGAGGTGAAAAACGCCAGCATATAGTCACCGGCCTTATAATAAAGTACCTCAAACAGAACAAATACAAATGTCCTTTATCTAAATGCATATCAGTAGCCAGGCCCTATCCTTGGGAGGGGTAAAGGGAGGGGTGTATTTGTGTATGCATGTTTGATTGAGGCGCTGTGTATAATTTGGCATTCGCTGTTTATTTACATTGACTCAGAACACATATATAGAAAGCTGGCTGTTCTCTTACCAACTGTTGAGAAGTCTTCAAGCACCGAGTATACTGAAATTATCTGTGGAGTAGTCTCAGAAATGCTTGTGACGGGTGGATTTAAAGGGGCCTCCGTATCAATATTTATTTTAGAAAACAACCACCGTTATGGAGTACTTGGGTTGTCCAGGCCTCCCTACCCGGGGTGGGCTAGCGGAGAAGGGATGAAAAATCCCCAAACTAGAGGCTGGTTTGGCAGGAAGAAGGCTCTTATCTCCCCCAGCAAACCTGTGACTCTTAGCGGAATAGTTTGGCGACTTCCTTTCGGCGTGCGTCCTCCTTCGTTATTCCCGGCCAAAGCCACGAGATAGGGTGAGGGCGGACAGGAAGCTTTTTAACAAACGTCCTTAAGCGGCCTTGCCCCTCCGCGGAAGGCTAAGATCTGGCTTGGGACTTGGGGGATGATGGTAGAGGTCTCCGGGAAAAATCTCCCCGACAGAGGGGCCAATTCGCTTAATATCCAGGCCGATTTTCCTCTCGCCCGAGCGTCCCCGTAAAAGACTCGCCACTAGGGTGGCCTGTCTGCCTTGGAAAAGATGGTTCTTTCTCCTGGGGTCTGACCGCGGTACCTGGCAGATGCCAGCGGGGAAGATGGTTCATCCCCACGATTTCTGGGCCCAACTGGGCCAACGGGGACCCGGACTCCCCGAATCAGCCATGGTGGTGAAACTTAGATGTGTTATGTAATGCTGCTGCTGCTGCTGCTGCTGCTGCTGCTGCTGCTTCCACTTTTTTTTTTTTTTTCAAAGAGCTGAGTATCTTGGGTGTGTTTTTAAAGAGGGTAATTGCACCAAAGTTTAAAATTTATAGCAGCAGTTATCCTAAGAGCCTTGTAATTAAGGTGTAGTGTGGTGCTGCCTCACGTCAAGTTCTGCAGCTCAGGGCTCTGGGTGCGCGTTGTCTTTCTTGAGCGCTTGAGCCTCATGCTGCGGAGCAGGCGAAGCTTCAGCAGGGCAGAGGCGTCGAGAAGAGCGTGGCCTAGCGGAGAGAGCCCGGGCCTGGGAGTCAGAAGGACCTGGGCTCCAATCCCGGCCCGGCCACTTGCCCGCTGTGTGACCTTTGGCAAGTTGGCTCGCTTCTCCGTGCCTCGGTTGGCTCATCGGTGTAATGGACGACGAGCCCCATGCGGGTCGTGAACTGTGTCCAAGGTGACTTGTCTGGTTCTTCCTCAGCGCTCAGTACAGCGCCTGGGACATAGTAAGCACTTAACGAATACCATTTAAAAAAAAAAAAGCCGGTGTACAGGGGGCTGGGGCTGTGTGTGTGTGTGGAGGGGAACCGTCTTGTTGCGGGGAGTTTGGGTCTGAACATCTCAACACATTTGGCATTGGCTCTCCTGGGAAACGGGCCTCTCTGTCTGCAGCGAGATATTCTTCAGAAGAGTGTGGGGCCCGGGTGTGAGGAGGTTCGGTGGAGGTGAGCCTGTTTCTGAGAACTTCTTGCAGCTTTTTCTTGCAAATCTTCCACTCCGCCACCCCAGCGGGAGAGACAAAGGGGTTAAGAGGTGAGGGTAAATGCAACCCTAAGCTAATGGGGTTTGTCACTCCTCTGGCTTGCAGGAGCTGTGCAAAATAAATCCTGCCACTAATTGCAGTGTGGGTCCAGGGTGCATTGGGCTGACGGTGGTTAGAGGCCTGAGCAAACAAGTTTATCAGCTGACCTGTTTAGTGGTTGACTGGTGTTTTATCTGCACACACAATCAAGTAGACTGGAGTGCTTGAATTATTCATGCCGTGTCCTGCCCTCCAGACTTGACTGTTTGTGATTACATCTGCCTGGAACAAACAGCCAGGGTACTTCATCTTTAAAAGCAAAAGGGGGGGATTGTCTGTGTGTTGGTTTATATAAGAGATTATCTACATAGCACCTTGAAAACCTTGGAAGTCCCTTTTCCTCTCTTCTGACTCCCCCCCCCCCCCCATATATACCTCCACCCTGCAACCTCCTACATTAAGAACAAAACAAAAACCCCAAACCAGGGGATACATAAAAATGGATTTTCTTTTTTTTTAAGTCATTATGGGAAAGGCCAATTAGCCGGGTACCACAGATTCGGCCAGATGGTCAGCAGTATTGATACAAAGTAATGTGATAATGCGGGCCTCCTCCATTTTGGTTTTTCACACAAGCTTAGATGTCACTCTGTGGCTCTCCGTCGCTCACACTCTCTCTCTCTCTGGGGCTCAGTGTCTCCATGGTGCGGGATTGAATAATAATAGTAACAGTACTTAAGTGTTTATATGCCAAGCGCTGTTCTAAGCGCTGGGGCAGATACAGGGTAATCAGGTGGTCCCACGTGAGGCTCACAGTTAATCCCCATTTGACAGATGAGGTAACTGAGGCACAGAGAAGTGAAGTGACTTGCCCACAGTCACACAGCTGACAAGTGGCTCAGGTTGGACACAGTCCCTGTCCCACGTGGGGCTCCCACTCTTAATCCCCACTTTACAGGTGAGGTAACTGAGGCCCGGAGAAGTGAAATGATTTGCCCAAGGTCACGCAGCAGCCAAGTGGCGGAGCCGGGATTAGAACCCAGGTCCTTCTGACTCCCAGGCCCCGGCTCTCTCCACCAAGCCAAGCTGGCTCCATCCCCTCGCCTAATAAAGGCGAAGGCTGAATCAGTCCTTTAGAGGTCAGCTCCGCCCTCCTGCTCCAGGCAGGTCAGCTCATCCAACCCCCTGCCTCGGGGCAGAATTAGAAAAGATTCACAAAGCTAAAGGTCTTGCCAGTGAAGGGGATCATCTGCTGGGACTGACTACCTGGTCCTCCACTTTCCTGGCCCCGGTGGCTTTCTGAAGTCACCCAGAAAAAAAACTGAAGCCCAGTTTTAAAAAATGTAAACAAGCTGATGAAGAACCTTTTCATCTCGCAATTTAGAGTAATAGATGGGTTTGTAGGCCTCAGCTCTTGAAGAATGTTGGGTTCAGCCCGTCATTACACCATTCATTTGTAAGCGTGATTATATTTTTTATGGTTGTAGTGTAGGCATGTTGGATTTGGAACAGATTTTCACCGCTGAGAAAATGGTTTCATCGAAACAGTGTGTTCTAGAGGAGAGAGCACGGGCCTGGGAGTCAGAGGACCTGGGATCTAGTCCCGGCTCTGCCACTTGCCTGCTGCGGTGACCTTGGGCAAGTCACTTAACTCTTCTGGGCCTCGGTTATCTCATCGGTAAAATGGGGCTGCAGGACCTGTTTTCCCTCCTACTTATGTTGCAAGCCCCATGTGGGTCAGGGACTGAGTCCAAACGTGATTATCTTGAATATTACCCAGTGTGTCAAGCACCGAACATGCAGTGCCTGGCACATAGTAAGCGCTTAACAAGTACCGTAATTATCATCAGGTGTTCTGAAGACAGAGTTAACTTAGAGCTACAGAGCTCTTTTACAAGATAAGAGGAAAGATGAGAGGGAGGCACGTTTGCAGACAGGTAGGGAAGCTGAGCATTTTACCGTGTTGAATCATTTTGACATTTATTTCTGGGAACAGAGAGACGGCAAACTTGGTATACACAGGCCCCGGAGTACCTGATATCGGGTTGTGTAACCGCCATCTTGCCTTCATTGCATGTGTCATGGTTAAGATTACCGGTTAGAATGGAATATGCGCACAACTAATGACGCAACGTGGGTATTAATCTAACCGGTAATCCAAAATGTCAGACCCAGGGCAGTGAAAGCAAGCTGATATCACCTTCCAACTTCTCAGTTAAGCGGAGTGGATTGGTGCAGTCTGTGGAGGAAAAGCCAAAGCGGAAGGCCATGTCCATCGAATCTTAGAGTTGAGGGTAGGAAAGAACTGCTGAGGGCAGGGGACCCTCCCCTCGAACGGGGGGCAGGCCTTGGGACCTTGCTCTTGAGACTTTGGTCGTGAATCTGCGTGGGAGGAGGTGACTGGCAGGTTTTTAAATCCCATCTGAGGAGCCCCCTCCCCACCCCCAGCACTCACTGTCCCCCCGCTAGTCAGCCGTCTCTCAAGATTCCCGTGGGTCTGTCTGCCTCACGGAGCCGGGTCTGGTCAGTCGGTCCAGTCGTATTTATTGAGTGCTTGCTGTGTGCAGAGCTCTGTAGTAAGCGCTTGGGAGAGGACAGTACAACAGTAAATAGGGACATTGCCTGCCCACAACGAGCTTCCAGTCTCCGGTGTCGTCCCCTTCCCGTTGATTCAACATTTGCGGCCGGAGAATTGCTGATCGCTGATTCTCAGGGAGTGAGGTTTCGGGTACAGGGCGCCCCAGACCTCTCTTCTGTTTGGAATCAGGTCGAACTTTGGGGAACCCAGATATTCTTTAGCCATAATCCCCCATCAAAGGCCTTTCCTCCCTGCCCTTTCAATCTGGATTCCGTCCTCCTCCAGCTGGGCATGTATCCCCTCTGAGTAGAAGCTCCTCGTGGGCAGAGAAAGTGTCACTTTGTTATTCTGCACTTCCCAATTGCCCGGTAGAGCCGCACCACGTGGGTGCTTAATAAATGCTGCAGCTACTCCTAGGGACGAGTCGGAAGTTGCCGAATTAACCTCCGAATTGCCCCACTTTTTTGGCCCAGTTTTTTGTTCCATTATAACAGGTGGGGTGATTATGTAAATTCAGCAGCTTTCTACCCTTCCTTTTCACCCGAGGTCCCATTAGTCAGGCAGTTGTATTTATCGAGCACGTACTGTGTGCAGAACGCTGAACTGAGTTTGGGAGGGTACAGTATAACAATAAAAGCAGGTACTCTCCCTGTGCTCACAACGAGGGGACATTGATATAAATAATATTAGTAGCATTTTCTGACTCTGGGGACTGCCTCCGGATTCCCAAATGCTCTTTGGGAAACTGAATTTGGTTCCAGTGCATCCCATCAGGCAGGTATCCTGCACGGCGGTCATCCTTTCAGCTGCCGGGATCAGTTCCTGTGTCGTCGTCCCCACGCCCCCTTTCTCTTTTCTTCTCTCTTCGCTCTTCTCTTTTCTCTCTTTTCTCTTCTCTTCCCGCAGTTTGGGGTGATTGTTGACGTTTGAGAACCAAGCCATCAGCTGCCTGGCATGGCAGTGGCTTCTCTCCCCCATCTTCCTTCCCAAGCGTGGATCATCTTCCTCCAACTTGACTTCAAATGTAATTCATTTGGATTTTGCGAAATGTATTCCACAGCACAAATCCACCTCCCTCACCAGATTAAAAGAAATCATTGGTGTTTGTTGACCACTTTTTCCTACAGATTAAAATCCTTCAAAGATGTCTGTTGAGCACTCACTCTGTGCAGAGCAGTGTACTTGGAAGAGTCCATTACAATCGATAGACACGATCCCTGCCCTTAAAGAGAGTCCAACGTAGAACAGGAAGCAGTAAGGGAAGGAGTTAAATCGGTCCCCTATTTGAAACTTTAATTCTAAGACTGTGTCTATATACAGACAAAGAAATGCATGTGGGAAACAATTATCCAAATAATTTAAACCAAACATTCTCCCCCTAATTGCCCTTAAGGAATGGGACTGAGGAGAGTGGGAGAGTTACTGAGAAGCAAGCCTAGTGGCAAGAACTCGGGCTTGGGAGTTAGAGGATGTGAGTTCTAATCCCGGATCTGCCGCTTGTCTGCTGTGTGACCTTGGGCATGTCACTTCTCTGTGCCTGTTACTCCATATGTCAATTGGGGATTAAGACTGAGCCCCACGTAGGACAACGTAATTACCTTGTATCTACCCCGCTGCTTGGCACATAGTAAGTGCTTAATGCGTACCATAATTAGTATTACTTGCGGGACTTATCAAGTGCCTAACACACATCGGACTCTGTGCTAGACGCTAAGATGAATCAATCAGTGATAGTTATTGAGCGCTAACTGGGTGCAGAGCAGCGTATTGTACTGTTGGGAGAATACGATGAAACACATATTTCTTGCCCGACAAAGAGCTTCCAGTCTAGAGATGAATAAAAGGAAAACTGTTCTGATGCAGGATTCACCATCTAGGTGGGGAGAGGACAGGCGCGTTGAAAAGATAAATGAGAGGTAGACCACCGGAAGATTTATAACTCCAAGAATGAGAAAATAGAAAGGGTGAAGAAGTACCCATGTCACTCACTTTGCTTGCACGAAGCTTTCTAATGGGGCTTTGGGTATCCAGGACCGGGCCCGGTGAACTCCAGGCCGGGCGTCAGGAGAGCCGGGTTCCAGGTTCCCAACTCTGCTCCCGGCCTGCTGGATGACCTAACCTCTCTGGGCCTCAGTCTTCCCATCTGTGCCACGTGGATGATCGGACCCACTTCCACCTCCCACCCCCGGGATGTCGGCAAGGCTAGGATGAGGCGGGCCGGAGGTGAAGCCCCTTCGGAGAGAGCAGAGGACCTTATCGGACTCGAGGTTTTATTCTGGTCGTTAAAGTCCTCGCCTCTGGGTGGATGCGGTTGGCCCTCCACTTCCCTCGGTCTGGGCCGGACGGCCAGGGAGATCCCAGCCCCGTGGCCTCCGACTCGGTCGGCCTGCTTGAAATTCATTCCCCAAAGCGGCTGCTTCGCCTTCCCGATATTGGTAATTCCGTAATGACTGGTTGCGGGCCATCCCCTCCCCTCCCCCACCCCTCCCTTCCCCCAAATTTAATTCTCATCTGTGCAGCTTTCCACTTTGCTATTAATGATAGCAGCCGCAAATAGCTTTCAACATGCCATTGACAGGCTGCTTGAAGAGAGCACTTCAAACAGTGCTAGACAGCTGAAAGTGCCCCTAATTGTGTATCACAGTCAGAGCTGCTCTGCTCAAGGGTCTTGTTTTCATATGCTTAAAGAGACAACATCTTGTTTTCAACAAATGTTTCTAGTGACTTACATCCAGGATTCTTCCTTCTCTCCCTCTCTTGGCTTCCCCCTTTTGTATGTGGGAAGTTTGGGGAAAGGACACAGGGCAGGTTTTTCCCATTTAGACGTAACTCATCTCGGTTCCCGGAAGAACATCTCGGGTCAGTGGGTTTCTAACGGAGGCGCGGCTAAATGACGGGTGTTTTTCGGTGCGGCTTAGCGGATAGAGCACGGGCCCGGGAGTCGGAAGGACCCGGGTTCTAATCCCCGCTCTGCCATGTCTGCGGTGTGACCTTGAGTAAGTCACTTCTGTGGGCCTCAGCTGCCTCATCTACAGAGTGGCGATTAAGAGTGTGAGTCCCGTGTGGGATAGGGACCGTGTCAACCCGATTAACTCGGCTCTGCTCCAGAGCTTAGAACGGTGCTGGACGCATAATAGAAGCTTAACAGGTACCGGTATTATTATTACTATCATTTTATTATTATTATTATTATTATTTGTATTGGAATCCATGCACCCGATGGGGGTCTTGGGGTGTGAGCTAAATCGGTCCTCTCACCTTGCCAGAGGCCTACGTGGCTCAGTGGAGAGAGCCCGGGCTTCGGAGTCGGAGGTCATGGGTTCGACTCCCGGCTCTGCCGCTTGGCAGCTGTGCGACTGCGGGCAAGTCGCTTCACTTCTCTGGGCCTCAGTCGCCTCATCTGGCAAATGGGGATTAACCGTGAGCCTCACGTGGGACCACCCGATCGCCCGGTATCTACCCCAGCGCTTAGAACAGTGCTCGGCGCATAGTAAGCGCTTAACAAATCCCAACCTTATTATTACTAGAGAGATTTCCTCCACCCCTCCCCCTCAGGTTGTGGGCACTGGGTAGGGGCGGCAGAGAGAGCTTATTTGCCACTCGCTGCCCTTCTCCTGCCTCTGCTACGTGGGGAGGCCAAAGGGATCCGAGGCAATCCCGACTCTGCCGCTAATCTGCCGTGTGACCTTAGGCGAGTCATTTCTCCGGGCCTCCGTTCCCTCATCGAGAAAACGGGGATGAAGACTGCGAGGCCCTTGTGGAACCCGGACTCTGGCCAACCCGGTAAACTCGTATCTACGCCAGCACTTGGTACAGAGCCTGGATAGAGTCAGCACTTAACAAGTACCATAAAAAAAAAAAAAAGATACAGAACGGTCCAGCAAGCTGTTACAGTCGCGAGAGAGCTGTTATATAAAGAGATGTGGGTAGTCGCGTTCAAGGAGGCCGCAGGGGGGAAGGTTCTCCGGATGGGGCGGAGCGCAGCAGAGACAATATGATCCTGTGGACACCTGTCACCTCTCCACTGCGCTGCAGCGGGGGAAAAATAATAATAATAATGTTGGTATTTGTTAAGCGCTTACTGTGTGCCGAGCACTGTTCTAAGCGGCTGGGGTAGACACAGGGGAATCAGATTGTCCCACGTGGGGCTCACAGTCTTCATCCCCGTTTTACAGATGAGGTCACTGAGGCACGGAGAAGTGAAGTGACGTGCCCAAAGTCACCCAGCTGACAAGTGGCCGAGTCGGGATTCGAACCCATGACCCCTGACTCCAAAGCCCGGGCTCTTTCCACTGAGCCACGCTGCTTCTCAATAATTCTTCCCAATAATTATGGTACTTGCTAATAATAATAATTCCGGTAGTAAGCACTTACCGGAGAACCCAGGTCCTCCGACTCCCCGGCCCGGCCTCTTCCCCCTAGGCCACGCTGCTTCCCACTGGGTCGTTCGGCTTCCCGAATGAGCGCTCGATAAATCCCTTCGATTGGATTCTATCGATGGCCTTTTCACCCGGTCACCGCCCCGACCAGATGGGGTTTTCCCACAGCGTCTTCCCCAGTTGAGGCAGCTGGCAGGGGTGAACTCTAAGAGCTCGGTACAGAGCTTCGCCCGCAGTGAGCGCTCAAAAAATAACATTGTGGAGGAACGCTCCACTGAGCGTGGCTCAGTGGAAAGAGCACGGGCGTGGGAGTCCGAGGTCATGGGTTTGAATCCCGGCTCTGCCACTCGGCAGCTGTGTGAGCGTGGGCAAGTCACTTTACTTCTCTGGGCCTCAGTTCCCTCATCTCTAAAATGGGATTAAGACTGTGAGCCTCACGTGGGACAACCTGATGACCCTGTATCTCCCCCAGCGCCTAGAACAGTGCTCTGCACATAGTAAGCGCTTGACAAATACCAACCTCATTATTATTATCAAGTCACGTCACTTCTCTGTGCCTCAGTTCCCTAATGTGTAAAATGGGATTAAGACTGTGAGCCTCACGTGGGACAACCTGATGACCCCGTATCTCCCCCAGCGCTTCGAACAGTGCTCTGCACATAGGAAGCGCTTGACAAATACCAACGTTATTATTATTAGTCACGTGCTCCACAGGGCAGGTGCCCCCTAGTAATTCAGTAATTCATCGAACGCTCACTATGTGCCGACCACCGTCGAGCTCCTCCTGAGGGAGGAGCGTCTGGGAGGGTCCGGTGGGGATCGATGGGGGTGATCCCTGCCCTCGGGAAGCTCCCGGTTTAGCCGGAGGAGGACCGGCTTAAAGAGTGGACAGAGAAGAGGAAGGGTAGCGGATTCGATTCCGAGCGCGGGCTCCGGTGATAGGGCCGTGAGCTCCCAGACGTCGGGCGGGCAAAGTGCCGGGTGGGACGGATGGAGCGCGGAAGGCCTCCCGCAGATGGAGGGCTCTTTCAGCGGGGCTTAGAAGATGGCATTTAGAACTTAGGCAGGGCTCCGATCTATCAATTGATCGGTGGTATTTATGGAGTGCTTACTAAAGCATTGTTCTAGGCGCTGCCACTTAGCTGTGTGACTGTGGGCGAGTCACTGTGCCTCAGTTCCCTCATCTGTAAAATGGGGATTAACTGTGAGCCTCACGGTGGGACGACCCGATGACCCCGGCGCTTAGAACGGTGCTCGGCACGTAGTAAGCGCTTAACAGATACCAACATTGTCATTATTATTAGGCGCTTGGGGGAGTACGGTCCAAGAGAATAAGCGGACGGGGGCCCGGCCCGTAATGAGTTTACAGTCTAGAGGGGGAGACGGACATTGATACGAATTAGTGAGTCATTTCTAGTAATTTAAACATCCGTACATGGACGCCGTGGGGTTGGGCGGGAAGAATATCAGACGTCCGGAGGTCCCAAATCCAAGTGTACACACCTTTGGCAGCCGCACGCCACCCAAAGTTTGGGACGAGCCCCGGCTTTTGGGGAGTGGGTCTGACTTCAGTCAGTGGCACTGACCTCTAGACTGTAAGCTCACTGTGGGCAGGGAATGCATCTGCCACCTCTGTTGTACTCTCCCAAGTGCTTAGTACGGTGCTTTTCACATTTGTAATAATGTCGGCATTGGTTAAGCGCTTACACTGTGCAGAGCACTGTTCTAAGCGCTGGGGTAGATCCAGGGTCATCAGGTCGTCCCACGTGAGGCTCACAGTTAATCCCCATTTTCCAGACGAGGTAACTGAGGCCCAGAGAAGTGAAGCGACTTGCCCACAGTCACCCAGCTGACAAGTGGCAGAGCCGGGAGTCGAACCCACGACCTCTGACTCCGAAGCCCAGGCTCTCTCCACTGAGCCGCGCTGCTTCCCCACTTCTTGAGCATTTGTAGGTGCTCAGTAAGTCCCCCCCGAATGAAGGGTTGGTATTCGTCATCCATCACTGATGGCACCGAGGGCCTGCTGTGGGTGGAGCACTGTATTTAGCACTTGGGAGCGTACAATGCAGAGTTGGAAGGCGCGTTCCCATTTATTGAGTGTTTACCATGGGCAGAGCACTGTACTGAGCGCTTGGGAAAGAACAGTCCAACAGAGATGGTAGATGCGATCCCTGTCCACTAGGAACGTCACAGTCTTCGGAGGGAGACGGCGCGGCTCACGGTATGAAGCCCCATTTTACAGATGAGGTAACGGAGGCACGGAGAAGTGAGGTGACTTGTCCGAGGTCACACAGCTGACAGGCTGTGGAGCCGGGAGTCAAATATTAGGCGACGCGGGTAGAAGGGGTGCTCTGAATTGCCCCAGAGAGGCAGAACGCGGATCGAAGACCCCCACCAGAGGCCAGGCCTCTTCCCTTCCAACCACCCCTGCACATCGGAGCCTGGCGTGGTGGATAGAGGCCGGGCCTGGGAGTCAGAAGGCCATGGATTCTAATCCCGGTTCCACCACCTGCCTGCCGTGTGGCCTTGGGCAATTCGCTTCGCTTCTCTTTGCCTCAGTTACCTCCCATGTGAAACGGGGATTGAGACTGTGAGCCCCACGCGGGGCAGAGGCCGCGTCCACCCCGATTTGCTTGTATCCACCCCAACGTTTAGTGCGGCGCCTGGCGCGTAGTAAGGGCTAAATAAATACCGTCATCGGGGCTTAGCGGGATGAGCACGGGCCTGGGAGGCAGAGGTTGTGGGTTCTAATCCAGGCTCCGCCACTTGTCATCCGTGTGACGCTGGGCAAGTCACTTAACTTCTCTGTGCCTCAGTTACCTCATCTGTAAAAGGGGCTTAAGACTGTGAACCCCCCCCGTGGGGCAACCTGATTAGCGCGTATCTACCCCAGCGCTTAGAACAATGCTTGGCACCTAGTAAGCGCTCAACAAATATCATTATTAGTATTATCTCCACTCCAACCTGCCCACCGGCACCTGGGGCTTTTGAGTCACGGAGGCCATGGAAGAGAAGCAGCGTGGCTCAGTGGAAAGAGCCCGGGCTTTGGAGTCAGAGGTCATGGGTTCGAATGCCGGCTCGGCCACTTGTCGGCTGTGTGACTTTGGGCAAGTCGCTTAACTTCTCGGTGCCTCACTTCCCTCATCTGTAAAATGGGGATTCAGACCGTGGGCCTCACGTGGGACGACCTGATGACCCTGTATCTCCCCCAGCGCTTAGAAGGGTGCTCGGCATATAGTAAGCGCCTAACAAATACCAACATTATTATCATTATTATTATTAAGAAGGGAAGGGTTTGCATATTCTGAGAGGAGCCTGTGGAGGGAGGAAGGAAACAGTTGAAACGCTCCCGAGCTGGGCTCTGGAAGCGGGAGCTCTCAGGTTTGATCTTGTCCGGGACCTGCAGCCCTTTGAGCGCTCAGCTCCCCAGGCCCTGGTCTTCTGGAAACAGCCTTCCCGGGGGGCTTTCAGCGAGTCCCCTCCAACCTGAGGGTTGCCGGGGGGCTCCAACTGAGGCCCTCCGCGGGCGATATGGAGGGGCCTGGCTTACCAGCAGTGCTTTGTGTCTCTGTGTCTGGTTGCGTGTCACTCTTTGCGTGTGGCTGTACGTGTGTCCCTTGGTGGGAGAGGGGAGAGCAGCCCCACCGGGAGAAGCTGTCCAGAACTTTCTCGGGGAGACCAGCGACGGGAGAGGCGGCGTCCGGACCCCCGCCGGGCGGTCAGCGGCTCCGAAGGAAGCAGCGACGCTGAGCGGTCTGGATGTGCTGCCTCGGCTTCACCGCCCTCCCGCCTCCCCCTTCCCTCCGCCATCCTCTCGCTCCCTCCAGGCTTCTGTCGGAGCGGGCCTCAGTAGCCCTCACGGCTCCCTCTGCCCGGGGTCCACCGTGCTCCCCTCCTCCCTGGCCCCAAGAGCGAGCGCGCGCGCCCCCCCCCCCCGTCTCCCTACCCCGCGTTAATCTGTGGAACCCATCTGATTGGCAGACCCCAAATTCAATTTAATGACCTGCCTCCGTCCGGGTAATATGATTTTACAGCCTGTTGCGGTCAAGCCGCGGCACGAATTTGCATAACGTTCGGAGGGGATTAGGGGGCCGGGGTTGTCATGGCAACCCCACAGCGATGAATTGAGATTTTTCTTGGCAGGAATTGCCCGGCGGAGCTTGGGGAGGGGGTGGGGAGGACTCGGGCGCTTTGGAGGGAGCGGGGTGAATGGGCAGTGTTAGCGGGAAGGTGTGATATGTGAAAGCCCCCCTGCATCCCCCTCCCCCCCGCTTCCCCCGTTTCTACAGGCGAGGCCGATTAAAAACCCTAGCGGGGTCCACAGGGTGTTTAAGACGCTCGGGAATGGGGGAATGAAAGCGAACCAATATTTAGAGACGACCGAGTCTTGAGTGAACGGGAAACCCAGTAGTCGTAAATACTGTTTTGGATATGACGCATCTCCCCCAGCCAGAAGACGTCTCTCTCCACAAAAAACAAAAACACCCCCGTTTTATCCTCCAGATCCTAATCGAGATGGAGGACGGGAAATGGGAGTTCAGAGCACTCCTAAAAGTAGCCAGGTGCCCCCAGAGTCCCTGTCCATTTCCTTTCTCACGACGGCTCCGTGGGATGAAGCATTTTGTTGGCCTCGGGATATCGGGGGTCCGGCCCACACCCCAGACTCCCTTGTCAAAAGCCCCCACCTCTTGGATTTTATGAGGAGCTTTCTCCTACCGAGGAATCGCAGATGTCCTGTGTTTTCCCTTCGGATCACCTAGTGTCCATTAGGAAAGAGGAGTAGGAAGACCTTGACGGGTTTCGGGTCTTTCCGACCTCCTCCCTCCGCCCTTCCACTCTCCGAGAGCGAGCCCGGGCTGACCTGACAATCATGCGACAGAGTCACCGACCACAGGGATCGTTCCTTGGTTACAGTGCCCGGTGGTTGCCATGACCCCCGGGGGGATGCGATGTCATCGGATCCCGCGGGGAGATCGAAAATCCCCGCTGCAAATTAATCACCCGGAGGGAAAGGCGATCCATTTAGCCCCGGTTTCATGGAGGATTCAGGAGGGTTCCTTCGGAGGCGTAGATATTTAATAGTCGTAGTTATATATAATTTGATCAATATGTCAATGCTGAAAGGATCCTTAAAGCGGCTCGCCTATCATTTAGCAATCTGTGAAGTAAGACTTGAGCCGTGACAAGTAGTAAGCAGGGATCATCTCCAAAACTGAAGACTGGCTTGGGAAGCACACTTGTCTCTTTCAAACTTCCTCCCGGTTGCTCACGGAACAAGACGGGGAGGGGGGAAGTCGAATGGATGCACCCGAGCACCAGGTGACGTAGGGCATTAAGGCGGTTAATCAATCAGTGGTATCGACTGAGCGCTTCCTCTGTGTGGAGCACGGTACTAAGTGCTTGGGAGGGAACAGTGCCGTCGCGGACGCGTTCCCTGCCCGCCCAGAGTGAGCTGGATTTCCAATCGCCCTCTTCCACTGTGCCTAAAGTCCCACATCCCCGATTTTAACGCAACGTGACTTTCGTCCAGGGAGAATTCACCTGATCTTTTTGTGGCATTTATTTTCTTTTGTGATATTAAGCACTTACCACGTATCAAACACTGTTCTAGTCGCTGGCGTAGATAAGGTTGTCGAATATAAGCTCTTATCTCTCGCCCGTTAACTGGAAGCAAATCCCAAGCACAGTAAGAAATTTAAGCCAAGGTGTCACAGCACCTCCACTACCTGCATCAGCTAATACTTGACTCCCAGCTCCACAGCTTGTCTGCTGTGTGACCTCGGACAAGTCACCTCACTTCTCTGGGCCTCGGTTACCTCATCTGTAAAAGGGGGATTAGTACCGTGAGCCGCACCTGGGACCGGTCTATCCGACCCAACGGTGTGGGCAGGGAATGTCTGTTTATTATCACACTGTACTTTCCCAACTGCTTAGAACAGACTTTGCACGCAGAAAGCGCTCAATAAATGATTGAATGAATGAATGGTTTAAGATTTGCCAATCATTCCAGTAGGAAAAATAGGAAAGGCCTTTTCGTTGGGACCTACTGACTGTGAAAGCCATCTCTCAAATGGATCAAGGGAGAGTTTCTATGCCTTTAATCTGGAAGTTACCGCAGAATCAACCTGACTTGCCCAAGGTCACCCAACAGGCAAGTGGCAAATCCGGGAGATTAGAACCGATTTTAGGTGAACGTCATAGATAACAGGGAGAAACGTACGACCTCAAGAGGGGCAGATGGAAAGTGTGGATCCGGTGTGGTCTCCTCATAATTGATGTCTTCCCAGATCCTCCCTGTAACTCAGGTTTATAAAATGGGGGCGGGACGTAGCCGCCATCGATCCATTCTTGAGGAGCACCGTGGGCTGGTGGAAAATGTCGGGGCCTGGGAGCCGGAAGACTTGGTTTCTAATCCCAGTTCTGCCACGTACCTATTGTGTGACCTCAGGCAAGTCCCTAAACTTCTCTGGGTCTCAATGCCATCATCTGCAGAATTGGGATTCAATACCTCCCTTCCTTCCCCCAAACTGAGAGCCTCAAGAGGGACAGGGACTGAGTCTGGCCTTATGTTCTTGTACCTACTTCAATATTAATCCAGTGCTGGGCACATGGTAAGCGCACGACGTGTTCCACAGTTATTCTGTTGTTAGTGCTCTAAACTATAAGCTTGTTATGGGCAGGGAATGTGTCTGTTACATGGTTGTGTTGTACTCTCCCAAGCTCTTCGTACAGAACACGATAGACTCTCAGTAAATATGACTGATTGATTGGGAATAGCTGAATGGACAAGAAAGACATTTGCTGCATGGGTTTATGGGTTTGTTGACTTGCTCTAGAGCAGAGAGTTAAGACACCGGCAAGATCTGACTTGAGAATCCAGCAGGACTGATGTTTGGGATCCCGCCAAGTCTCCTTCCAGGATGGAGGTCACATCCTGGCAAAATCCTGTGTTGAGAAAAACACTGTGTGCCAAGCACTCTTCTAAGCACTGGAGTAGATACGAATCCCCATCTCACAGGGGGCGCAGACTCTTAATCCTCATTTTACAGATACGGTAACCGAGGCCCAGAGAAATGAAGTGACTTGCCAAGGTCACACAACAGACGTGGCAGACCCGGGATGGGAACCCAGGTCCTCCGACTCCCGAGCCCGTGATCTTTCCACTAGGCCATGCTGCTTCTGTCTTCTGTTTCGACGGAGAGCCTCGTGGGTCGGGGACTGTGTCCGACCTGATTATCGGAATCTCCATCCCAGCGCTTAAGACACGGCGCCTAACTAATGCCAATCAACCCATCCATCCGACACCAGAGTGGGCCAAACCTCGACGGGTCCCTGTGGCTGGAAGAAAGTTTCCTAATTCCCCATGAGTGTTTGGCGAAAAGGGAGGGCGATTTTTTTTTTCCCCTCAGTAGCTCAGCTAACTATTTAGAAGCACGTTTTTAAAAGAAACCGAAAAATTGAGACAGAGTCCCAAGATGCCAGGGCTTGCAGGGCCCTTTCTAGGGAAGCCGAGTTCCGGATTTCACCCCCGCTCATTGCCGGGTCGGTTATATTGAACGGCCAGAGCTGGCGGTCCCAGGATGGGGGAAAGTTCAGGTCGACCCGATTAATTGTTCAGGTCGACCCGATTAATCCCATGCCGGCTGGATTGATGACATTTCATCGAGTGAACAAAAGGAATGTTTTTCACTGTTTGATCGAGTTCTACTTCGTGCTCATAATGACGATGATGATGATGATGATGATGATGGTATTTAAACGCTTACTACGTGTCAAGCACCATTCTAAGCGCTGGGGAAAATACAAGCGAATCAGGTTGGACACAATCCCTGTTTGGGCTTCGCAGTCTTCATCCCCATTTTACAGAGGAGGGATTATTCATTCATTCAGTAGTATTTACTGAGCGCTTACTATGTGCAGAGCACTGTACTAAGTGCTTGGAATGTACAATTCGGCAGCAGATAGAGACGGTCCCTGCCCACTGATGGGCTTGCAGTCTAATCGGGCGAGGCAGAGAGATAAAAATAAGAGCAATAAATAGAATCAAGGGTCTGTACATCTCGTTAACAAAAATTAATAGGGTAATAAAAATATATACAAATGAGCAGACGAGCAAAGTGCTGAGGGGAGGGGAAGGGAGAGGGGGAGGAGCAGAGGGAAAGGGGAGGAAAAGGGGGCTTAGCTGAGGGGAGGTGAAGGGGGGAGCAGAGAGGCAGCAGAGGGAGAGGGGAAGCTCAGTCTGGGAAGGCTTCCTGGAGGAGGTGAGCTCTCAGTCTTAAAACCCATTTTCTAGATAATGTTGGTATTTATTAAGCGCTTACTGTGTGCAGAGCACCGTTCTAAGCGCTGGGGTAGACACAGGGTGATCAGGTTGTCCCACGCGGGGCTCACAGCTTTAATCCCCATTTTCCAGATGAGGCACAGAGAAGTGAAGTGACTTGCCCAGTCACACAGCTGCCAAGTGGCAGATCCGGGATTCGAACCCATGACCTCCCACTCCGAAGCCCAGGCTCCTTCCACTGAGCCGCGCTGCTTCTAGCAATAGATGAGGTCACTGAGCCCAGAGAAGGGAAGTGGTTTCCCCAAGCTCACACAGCAGACAAGTAGCGGAGCCGGGATTAGAATCCAGGTCCTTCCGACTCCCAGGCCCGTGCTCTAGCCAAGAGGCCGTGCTGCTTCCCTAAGAGCGAGGTAGCCCGATCTTCGTTGCTTTGAAGCTTAGCAACCGCTCTGTCTTCTACGTTTATTTGTCAATGAGACTTCCACTTTGGGTGGACTCGAATTCTTAACTTGGGTTGGAGCTTGGGGATCCTTGGGGTGGGAGTCGTCGTCTGGGGAGTGTAATCTCTGCCGCTGGTAGCTCTGAGGGCAGATAAGCATTAGGCTCAACTAGAGGCAGAGGATGGTCGGAGAAGCAGCGTGGCTCAGCGGAAAGAGCCCGGGCTTTGGAGTCAGAGGTCATGGGTTCGAATCCCCGCTCGGCCACTTGTCAGCTGTGTGACTGTGGGCAGGTCACTTCGCTTCTCGCTGCCTCAGTGACCTCGTCTGTAAAATTGGGGATGAAGACCGTGAGCCCCACGTGGGACAACCTGATTCCCCTGTGTCTACCCCAGCGCTTAGAACAGTGCTCTGCACATAGTAAGCGCTTAACAAATACCAACATCATTATTATTAGTGGAGTGAGAACGGGCCCAGGTGATCTGTCTCTGTCTCTCGCCTTTTGGGTGACCTTGGGCAAGTCCTTTAACCTCTGGGCCTCGATTTCCCCACCTGTCCGATGGGGATATGACTGTCGCCCTCCCTCCTGTTTAGGTGAAATAGGCGCTCAATAAATACGATTGCTTGATTGATAGATTGAGAGCCCCAGATGGGAGTGGGTCTGATCTGAGGATGTTATGGCAGTTAATCTTTATTGAGCTCTTACTGTGTGCAGAGCACTGTACTGAGCGCTTGGGAGAGTACAATATGGTTATGTTATCCTATGCTATATAGTTATGTATGTTATTCTGTTTTATGACTAAGCCCCCCTCTTCTCCTCGGCTCCCCCTTCCCTCCCCGCCGCCCCGACTCGCTCCCTCTGCTCTCCCTTCCCTCCCCGCCCCACGGCACTTGTGTTTATATGTACATAGTTATAATTCTGTTTATATTAATGCCTATTGACTTGTTTTGATGCCTGTCTCCCCCCTTCTAGACTGTGAGCCTGTTGTGGGCAGGGATTGTCTCTCTTTATTGCTGTATCGTACTCTTCAAGCGCTTAGCACAGTGCTCTGCACCCAGTAAGCTCTCAATAAATATGATTGAATGAATGAAGCATAAAAGACACATTCCCTGCCGACAGTGAATTTACACCAGCTTGGAATCTTCCCACCCCAACTTATCCCAGCGCTTAGCTTAGAATTGATCGAGCTTCAGTGACTGATTCGCCCAAGTTAATCCCTGAAATTTATCGTTGTCTCTTTTCTTTTCAGACAGAGATTGCTAAAAGACTGAACACAATCCTAGCCCAGATCATGCCATTTCTGTCACAAGAGGTATGAGCCATTTTCTGATGTTTCTTCCCCCTTTATATTTTGAAGTCAGGCGAATTTCTCAAGGACGTGCCACGAGGGGACCCGTGACCCAGCCCCCTCCCAATGCGAAAGCCCCGAACCACGACGAGGCGGCTGTGATTTTACCTCAGAATGGCAGCGGCCCCAGTTCCAGAGGACGATTGGCTTCCGGGGTGGGGCGGGGGGGGGTGGTGCCTGGGTGCCTGGGCACCTGAGACAGAGTATTTCCCACCCGCCCAGCTCCTCATCAAGGGATTCTGGGCTAAACCCACCCACTCACTCGTGCATCTAGAATCCCGTCAGGAAGCCTAATGGGTGAAAGAGTGATTCCCTCCAGTCTTTCTTTGGGTGGGGCAGGGAGATAATGGCCCATTCCGTAAACAATCAGTGGTCTTTATTGGGTGCTTGCTTATGGTTGGGGAGAATTCTAAAGGAGTTGGTAGAGGGGACCCCGAACCCCTCTAGCAAAGCGGGCCGTTAGCCCGGGATCCCCGGGGCCACCACCCTCTAGATCCCAGTGTCTTGGCTGGCTCAGGAGGTTGGGCTTCAGCCTCGTCGGGGAGATGTCGTGAATCCGAGGCTGCCCTGACCCCGGCTCGAAACTGTCTCCTCAGCACCAACAGCAGGTCGCTCAAGCCGTTGAGCGGGCCAAGCAAGTGACCATGACCGAGTTGAATGCCATCATCGGGGTACGTGGACTTCCCAATCTGCCTCTCACCGTGTGTATATCCCTTTTATTCCTATCATTTACCATCACCAGAGACAGCCCTGCCCTTCGGCTCCAAAGAATGGCAGCTCGCCCGCCTTCCTCGCCTCGTTGGCGGCCAGTCCCGGCCGCTACGCTGCCCGCTGACCGGTCGGTCGATCGGCGGAATTTGTCGACCGACCCGTTGCTTCCTGATTTCTCATGGGGAGTCCAAACCGGTGGGTGGCTCAGGGGCCAGATTTCTCTCCCGGCTTTAGAGTTCTTAAATTGAGGGGCGAAGGTGAGGGTCAGGAGGATGGGTTATCCTTTTTGGTTTACCTTTACCCTACCTCAAAGCAGGAGTCATGTTGTGGGGTGGGGCGGCTGGTGACCTTTCAGGCCGGCAGCTTCAAAACCGCAAGTCACAAAGGCAGAAACGGGTGTGGGCCCCTCTCTCCAAGCCCTCCACGGCCCGGGGATACCCATTTTCCCGTCTGGCAGGAAGTGATCAGCCCTTCTTTTGGCTGCCTGGGGTCAGCTCTGTCTCTGTTGGAATGTCAATGTGAAATGTGCTGTTGGAGTTTGATTGCTTTGGTGTCTCTTACATTGGGTTTGCCCACTTCCACGTTGGCCCGTGCGCCACTCCGAAGGACGAAGGGGTTTTTGGGGTCCTGTGCAGGAGCAGTTAAGCATCCGGGTCTCTGCACGGGGTGAGCCCAGCCCCTCCCCACGCCCCACCACCCTTCTCTCGGGGCATACTTGACAACTGCTTAATGAAAGAAAACTCAGTCAGGGCCAAGGAGCGCCTTTCCCTCCTCTTCCCTGGATGGACCACGACCTCAATTGTCGCTGAGCCACTCAGTATCTTTAGGATCTCCGCTCAAGGTCAAAATCTTAGTCTCCTGCCTTCTCCATCACACTCTCCTGCCCTCCCTTCCGCTGTGAAGTCAGCAGTTAGGAAATGGGATCCCGTCACGTTCCTTGCTTAACCACACTTTCCCCCAAGGTCACTTTTGGGCCCGTGGAAAATTCAGAATTCCTCCTGAGAACAATTGTATTGTTGTCCCATTGTTTAGGAAAAGTTTACTTACCTGGGATGCCTCAGGGAATGGCAGCTTTTAAATGACAAGAAAGAGCTATTTTTGTGAGGATTATTTTCCGGTTTGGGTCATCG
Organism: Ornithorhynchus anatinus; assembly: GCF_004115215.2. Taxonomy (NCBI): domain Eukaryota; kingdom Metazoa; phylum Chordata; class Mammalia; order Monotremata; family Ornithorhynchidae; genus Ornithorhynchus; species Ornithorhynchus anatinus. The sequence goes on along the minus strand of NC_041732.1, from coordinate 9,408,026 downwards.
CAGGAGTGGGCTCATCGTACGTATTTGAGTGTATGTATATATACATATACGTGTATATATTTTAAATGGTATTTGTGAAGCGTTTACTATACGCTAGGCACTGTACAAAGCTCTAAGATAGATACAAGGTAATCAGGTTGGGCACAGTCCCTGTCCCACGTGGGGTTCATGGTCTTAATCCCCATTTTACGGAAGAGAATTGAGGCTCTGAGAAATGAAATGACTTGCCCAAGGTCACACAGCGGCAAGTGGCGGAGCTGGGATTAGAATCCAAGTCCTTCTGACTCCCGGGCCCGTGCTCTAACCACTAGCCCGTGTTGGAAATTGACCCTCAGGGGCCCAGGACTCCTTCTAATTATCACCCTCTTATTCCTTCCCAGTCCTTAGTACAGTGATGATGACGATGATGGTGGTATCTGTTAAGCACTTACTGTGTGCCAAGCACTGTTCTAAATGCTGGGCAGGGTAATCAGGTTGTCCCACGTGGGGCTCACGCTTTCCACCCCCCATTTTACAGATGAGGTAACTGAGGCACAGAGAAGTGAAGTGACTCGCCCGAGGTCACACACCAGAGAGGTGGCAGAGGCGGGATTAGAACCCGCATCCTCTGACTCCCATGCCCGGGCTCTTTCCACTAAGCCAAGCTGCTTCTCTTACTGTGCACACAGTAAGCGCTTAATAAGTACTATCGCTGCTCTACTAATAATAATGGTGGTCTTTAAGTGCTTATTATGATCCAGGCCCTCCGCTGGGGAAGATTAATCGGATTGATCAGATCGGCCACAGTCCCCATCTCATGGGAAGGAAGAATAAGAACGTAACTCCCGTTTTACAGATGAGGAGAGAGAGGCACCAAGAAGCTAAGCGACTTGCCCGAAGTTTTATGGAAGCCAGAAGCCAGGTGGCGAGGCCGGGATTAGAACTCTGCCTGGGCTCTTTCCACTAGGCCACATAGAAGCCTTATGGAAAAATGGCTCTTCAAAAACAAGATGAAATTCAGTCAGGACAAATGAGAGAAAGGGCCCTAAAACAATCACCGAGGCCCGGTGGAAAGAGCCCGGCCCTGGGAGTCAGAGGACCCCAGTTCTGATCCTGGCTCCGCCACTTGTCTGCTGTGCGACCTTCGGCAAGTTGCTTCACTTCTCTGTGCCTCAGTCACCTCATCTGTAATATGGGGATTAAGACTGAGCCCTGCGTGGATCGTGTCCAATCTGATTATCTCGCATCTACCCCAGTGCTTGCTACAGTGCCTCGCACCTATCGAGGCCTTAACAGATACCATTAAAGAAAAAAAGAGCACCAGAGATCGTGGAAAACCTCGCTGGGAACAAGAACGCAAAACGATCATCATTGAACGGAAGGTTTATCGGTCCAACCCGAAGGCCCAGTCAGGCAGGGATCGTCTTCCAGCTGTGCTGCATCCTAGTGTCCCAAGCACTCAGTACAGTGCTCCGCGCTCAGTAAATAGGAGGAAAGGAATAGGGGTAGCCTAGTTGGGGAAGGGGTAGCCATAGTGGGGCCAAAAATACCTGCCTTCGAGGGCGGGAAGGGTTTTTGCGAGGAGTCCGCCGGCTAGCGGTCGTAGTTGTTAAAAATAACTGGTATTTGTTAAGCACTTACTGTGTGCCGTGCACTATATTCATTCAATAGTATTTATTGAGCGCTTACTATGTGCAGAGCACTGTACTAAGCGCTTGGAATGGACAAATCGGCAACAGATAGAGACGGTCCCTGCCCTCTGACGGGCTTACAGTCTATACTGAGCCCTGGGGTGGGCACAAGCTAATCGGGTTCGACTCCATCCCTGTCCCACCCGAAACTCCAAGGCGATGGCAAGGGGAAGTTAGATCGGCCGGTCAGAAGAAGTTCCAGGTGATCGGGGTGTGGGCTGGAACGTGGGGATGGACCACCGGGAAGGCGCGTGGCGTAGTGGATAGCGCACGGGCCTGGGAGTCAGAAGATAATGGGTTCTAATTCCGGCTCTGCCGCTTGTCTGCTGTGTGACCTTGGGCCTCTCACTTCGCTTCTCTGGGCCTCAGTTACGTCATCTCTGAAATGGGGATTAAGACCGTGAGCCCCAGGTGGGCCTGGGACTGCGTCTAACCTGATTTGCTCGTATCCGCCCCAAGCGCTTAGTACGGCGCCTAGCACACGGTAAGCATTTAACGGATACCGCAGGTATTGTTAAGAGGAAACCATCTGCCCCCGGATGGTCGAGTCATTTGCCTAGCCGGAGGCAGGGGGCTGGACCGGGTGTTTTGAGTTCCCCATCTAGTTCGAGGATGCTCTGTTCTGTGGCCCAGATTCTCAGGCAGGCCTGGATAGTGATAGTAATACTACAGGAAGAATAGTAATATTACCATATTACAATAATTATTACAATAATATACCATAATATTACAATAGTAATAATAGTAATACAGTAATAATACAGTGGCATGTATGAGGTGCTCCCTTTAGTTTGAGCACTGGGGTAGATGCAAAGTTACTGAAGTCTACTTGGAGCTCACACTCTATCCCATCCCCATTTTACAGAGGAAATTGAGGCCCAGAGAGGTTGAGTAACATGCCCAAGGTCACCCTGCAGGCCAGTGGGACTCAAACGCGGCTCTCCCGAATCCCAGTCCTGTGCTCTTCCCAATCAGGCCATGCACTGTCCCGGTGGAGGGTCGGTTTAGAGATGGAGATGGGAAGTGGAAAAAGAAAGGCCCATGTCAAAATCGGCGTGACTACGTAAAAATTCCTGGGCACCAGCACAGGTGCTGCTCTTTTGATGGCTAGTGGGGCCGGGGGGCGGTCTTTTGGGGGGTGGAGGAGAGAAGAGAGCGAGTGAGTGTGACTGACTCTACCTCCATGCTGGAATGAATCAGGGGTATATATGTGTTTATGGATTAGATGGGCTTGGGGATGTGGTTATAGCGAGTGATGGAAGAGGAGAAGTTGCAGCAGACTTCCCTCCCTCCCTCCCTCCTTCTCCCTTCCCTCTCCTCCTCCTCCTCCCCTCCCTCATCCCGCTTCCCTCTCTTCCTCCTCCGCCCCTCCCTTCCTCACCTGCCCATCACTGTCAACAGCTGCAGAGTCTTGGCGTATCAGTGCTTCAGTCTCCTGCTCCCCTCTGTTTCCCTCCTGCCTCCCTGGGGCCTCAGGGCAGCCTTATGAATTTGGCGATTTCCCCTTCCAGGGAGGAAGATGGAGGGAGAGTCCCCTCCACGATTTGGCCGGCTCCCTTTCCGTAGGATTTAGGAGGCGACGACAGGGCCGGCCAGGGCAGCAGCCGGCAGCTACTGGGAGTTCAATTAGCGCCGGCGAGCGGGGCGCGCGATCCCCCGTTTTTGAGGTAATTGGTTCCTCCGGTCGGCGGGAGCGTAGCCGTGGCCCCGTCATTAGCGGGCGGCTCTTCGATCGCTACGCCTGACTAAGCTTCCCGAGGCGGGAGCGGCCCGCTCGGGCTGAGGGGGCTGGTTAGGCGAAGGCTGACTGAAGCGAAAGCCGAGATCCAGTCAAGCCAGTCAAGCGTTGGTTTCTCGTCAAGGAGAAGGAACACCCACGGGAGCGAGCCAAAGACAGGCCCCGCTAAGCCTGGGGGGCCTCTCCTAGAGAGCTCCGTTCAGCCCACAGTCATGACAGGAAGAAGCCAGAGACATTTCGGTAGCCATTCAGGAGGCGCAGTTGGCTCATCCTTTAGCGAGTACTGTTTCTCTCTGCCCCCCTTCCCCCCCTCACTGTACTTGTTTAGCGCTCACTTTGTGCCAAGTACTGTACTGGACACTTGGGTAATAACGATGGGATTTCTTAAGCGCTCATTATGTGTCAAGCACCGTTCTAAGCCCTGGAGCACTGTAGATCCAAGATGAACAAGTTGGACGCGGTCCCTGTCTCACTTGAGGCTCAGAGTCCCGGTAGGATTTAATCCCCATTTTGCAGGCGAGGTGGCTGAGGCACAGAGACCCGAAGTGACTTGCCCAAGATCACACAGAAGACGAGTGGCCGAGCCGGGATAAGAACCCAGGTCCTCTGACTACCAGGCCCAGACTCTTTCCCTTAGGCCGCGCTACTTCCCTCTTGTGGGTTTGGATGTCCCGATCTGGTGGGTGAGTTCCGGAAATAGTGAGACGCAGACAGACAGCTCCGTCCTTTGACATCTGCTCCTCCGTCCCCTTCTTCCTTGCTTTCTCCTCCTCCAGCAAACCCATATCCCCCTATATTTTGCCGGCTGTCGGTACTGTCGTTCCCATCCTGGAGCAGTGTGCCCCCAAAATATCAAACCCGATGGTGTAATTAAATTTACCCATCCCTGGGGGTCTCAAGCTTCGGCCAGGAATCTGTGTGGTTTTTTTTCCCAAATTGGGTTGGGAGGCAGGTAGAAGAAGAGAGGGAGCCAGCGAGAGGTAGCCTATTACCCTATTTATTTTATTTTGTCAATGAAATGTACATCGCCTCGATTCTCTTCAGGCGCCCTTGTTTTTCACGAGACGTTCTTCCCCTCGACTCTATCTATCGCCATCGTTCTCGCCTGTCCGTCTCCCCCGATTAGACCGTGAGCCCGTCAAAGGGCAGGGACCGTCTCTATCTGTCGCCGACTTGTTCATCCCAAGCGCTTAGTACAGTGCTCTGCACATAGTAAGCGCTCAATAAATGCTATTGAATGAACGAAAAGGTAGGCAAGGGCCGGGGGGAGGGGGAGGGCGGGGAGGCAGCCGGGGCCGGGGACAAAATTTGTATTTCTACAGTGGGGTTCCAGACCCTCGGAGCTGCCTTTGATATATCCTTCGAACTCACTCTTTCCCTTTTTGGCCCTGCCCCTAGAACATGCAAAACCAAACTTTGCATTTTGCCCTTAGTCCCTGTGGTCATTCCCGTTCCTTTTTCTGGGAAGCTAGCGAGGCGGGGGCCTTAACTCGGGTGCCGTTGTGCCGACATTCTTGAGGAACAGAATCGGGGGTGTCTAGGCGGGAGCCCTCCAGCCTCGAGAAGGGCCAGGTAGCGCAAGCTTGGGGAGGACCGGGCCAGGTCTCCGGATCCGGCGGGATTTTAATGACACGTGCCCCCATGCCACCCGTCGGCCTCTATCCCCCAAGAAAGCCGTCGGAGGTGAAGACGCAGGCATCGGAAGAGTACCGGAAGCGCTCTGGGAATGAGACCGAGGGGCCCAGCCAATCCTTCCGAAGTCAAGAGCCGTGCACATTCTCCACATCCAGAACGTGATCCCGGGCCCTCCAGCTCGGGGCTCTGGGGAAATCGAGCCCTCGATGCGGTCCCAGCTCTGGAAACCATTAGACTCCACGACTAAATTTAACGCGAGTGGTGAACTTAAGTGGTCAACCTTTAAATCGGTTAACAAAGGCATGAAGTAAGATGTACGTAATCCAATTAAAGCTCACTCTCCAAGCAGATCGGGTCTCCTCTGCCAGCCTTGTGCATTTGCCACTTCTTCCCGTCTCCCAGCGGATTTGTTCGGCCCGCGTCACCGGAGCCACCAGGAGGGAGACATCTCCGGTGTCGGGCCCGACTCCCGCACTCTTCCTGGGGTTGGGGTTTGGAGCGGACCGGGATGAGAGGGATGGGGCAAAGAGAACGAAGAGCTCGGACCGCAGATCTTCAGGCTGCCCAGGAGGGCGATGGGAAACCAACAGGCCCCGCTGTGGCTCGGGTCTCTGCCCCACCTCGCCCCCGTCCCTCGGCTTTGGAGCCGGTGGGGAGAAAACGGAGCTTTCCAGCCGCCGGAGGGATAACTCGGGGCCTTCTGCTTCACCCCCAACTTTTGTTTTAGAGACACCGGACTCTTGCTTTTTCAAAACATAAAAGCTCCCCATTTCACCGTTTTGGGCGGGGGGGGGGGGGGCACCCCTCCCAGCGGCTTGACCGAATCGGAAGGCAAAATGCTTTTGTAGAATCGTGCCCCTTGGCCCGACCCTCGCCCTCAAGTCCAGCATTCGTCATGGGTGAAGTCTATCCCGTATTTTTAGAGGGGCCAGAGTCGCCCCGGCAAAAGCGGCGGCAGGCGGACGAGGACGACAGCCCCAGAAGGAAGCCAGAGCGTCGCCAAGACCCACGATCTGGAGGGGAAGAAGCCACGTCCGCGGGCCGTTTGGCATCCTTTCTCTGGGATCCCAGGCGGTTCTGGGCTGTCGTTGGCACCGGCTCCTTCCTTCCGGCTGCCCGAGGCACTCTGCCCTCTGGGTGGGCATGGTCAGCCCAAGGTGGACGAGACCTTGAGAGACCCCAGACCCCAAGCGTCTACGTTTGACGGAGGAGCTATCCGCGCTGCGGGTCTTCCTCTTCCCCCCCACCCCTAGGGTGTGAAGATCCTGATGGGGATGGGGGCAAAACTGGCCCCGCCGAGAAGTGAGGAGGGTGTCCTTGGGCGAGCACAGCATGCAGCTATCCTACGGCCGGGGTGCCGGTCTCCTTCAGCCCGCTCTTCTGGGAGGGCCTCTCACCCCGGCAGATGCCTCATCCCTCGGCTCCTACTTCGATTCTGCTTCCGGTTTTTCAGATGGGTCGTCGGTCGTCAGGAGGAATGTCGCCAAGGAACACCCGGCTCGCCATGTGTCTCTTGCATTTGGATTAAAATCCCAAACACTTCACTTTGACCTGACAATTGGTTGATGATAATTTGGTATCAGATTTTTCACAAGGGGCCAAAGCGTTCTGCTGAACTCTGTGGACGATAAAGAGAATCGGATCAGGTGCGGTCTTCGTCCCACCGGCGTTCCCGGTCTGAGGTGGTATTTGTGGTATTGAGCGATTACTATGTGCCGAGCGCTGTTCTAAGTGCTGGGTTGGATACAAGCCAGTCAGGTTGAGCAAAGGCTCTCTCGCACATGGCGCTCACAATCTTCCTCCCCATTTTACAGATGAGGTAACTGAGGCATAGAGAATTTAAGTGACTTGCCAGGGTCATGCAGCAGAAACATGGTAGCGGCAGAATTAGAACCCAGAGCCCAGACTCCCAGACCCGTGCTGTATCCACTAGGCCACACTGCTCTGTCATTCAAGTGGCCGCTCTGAACCCGAGCTGCCTTCTTTTTTTAAACATTTACTACGTACCAGGCGCTGTACTGAGTGTTGGGGATGATACAAAGTCATTCGTTTATTCAGTCGTATTTATTGAGTGCTTACTGTGTGCAGAGCACTCAGGTTGGACACAGTCCGTGACCCGCATGGGGCTCACGGTCTTCATCCCCATTTTACAGCTGGGGAACTGAGGCTCAGAGGAGTGGAGTGACTTGCCTAAGGTCACCCATGCTCTGTCCACTAGGTCATGCTGCTTCTCAGCAGGCTGTCTGCCCATTTAGAACAGTTCTCCATGGAAGTTCGGTTCATGGGCTCCGAATCGCTGTTGGTCAAGCAGAGAAGCATCTGTTGGATTGCGATTCAGATGCCCAAGAGAAGAGTGGACAGGAGGCGGGAGCGTGATGGTCCCTAGATCTCTTACTAATGATAATAATAGTATTTAAGTGCTTACTACTGCTAGTAATAATGTTGGTATTTGCTAAGCGCTTACTGTGTGCTGGGGTAGATACAGGGTCATCAGGTTGTCCCACGTGAGGCTCACGGTTCATCCCCATTTTCCAGATGAGCTAACCGAGGCACAGAGAAGTGAAGTGACTTGCCCACAGTCACACAGCTGACAGGTGGCAGAGCCGGGAGTCGAACCCACTTCCTCTGACTCCGAAGCCCAGCCTCTTTCCACTGAGCCACGCTGTATAAGTGCTAAGCACTGGAGAAGGTACAATTCCCGTCTCATATGGAGGCTCACAGCCTAGAAGTGGAAGAAGGATTTAATCCCCATTTTACAAGTGAGGAAATTGACGCTCAGGGAAGTGCAGTGACTTGCTCACGGCAGCAGACAGGCAGCAGAGCCAGGATTAGAACTCAGGACCTCGGTCTCTCAGGCCCGGGCTCTTTCCATTAGGCAACCCCATTTCCTGCTGCCTTGCTGTCTCCCGACCCTCCCACCCCGAGCCCAGCATTTGTGGGAATTAGGGAATTAGGGAAGCGGCGCGGCTCAGTGGAAAGAGCCTGGGCTTCGGAGTCAGAGGTCATGGGTCCGACTCCCGGCTCTGCCACTTGTCAGCTGTGGGACTGTGGGCAAATCACTTCACTTCTCTGTGCCTCCCTTACCTCATCTGTAAAATGGGGATTAACTGTGAGCCTCACGTGGGACGACCTGATTACACTGTATCTCCCCCGGCGCTTAGAACAGTGCTCCGCACATAGTAAGCGCTTAACAAATACCAACATTATTATTATTATTATTATTATTATTATCTCTGCTTCATCTGCAGGCAAAAAGCTGCCTGAACTCAGGGAATGACGAGTTGGATTGATTTCTTGGCCTCTCCCAGTGGCGCCTCTTGCCGGGAGAGGGATGAGGTATTTGAGAGCTGAAGGTTTTGTGTCTCCGTTTCTTGCCTCGAGGCTAGTTCCACGGCTCCTTCCTGGTCTCTGGAAGCAGCAGTCCCCTTGCGGAGGGACTGGATTTTCCGGGCATCCAGGAGAACGGATTCCCAACTGAGGTTTGGAAACAAAGGCGGCTCTTGTCGGACCGGCACCCGTCTCAACGAGGCCACCCCTCCACAGCCCCCACCGGGAAAAGACGTGGACGTGGGGTCCTGTCGCAGCACGGCCTAGCGGGTGTAGCCCGGGCCTGGGATTCAGAAGGACCTGGGTTCCAATCGGGGCTCTGCCACTTGTCAGCCGTTTGACCCTGGGGAAGTCGCTTCGCTTCTCGGTGCCCCAGTTACCTCATCTGAAAAACGGAGGTTAAGACTGTGAGCCCGCTGTAGGACACGGACTGCGTCCCACCTGATTACTTTGTATCTACACTGGCACTCAGTGCCTGGCACCTAGTGAGCCCTTAGCAAATACCATTTAAAAAAAAAAAAGTATCCATGGGAATATATGAAGGCGGCTCTCTCTGTTCCCAACCAGCCCCGAGGCCCCTCTGGCCAGGGCTGGGGATGGGGTCTGGCAGAGAATGAGGGCCTGCTTAGCCGAAGGTATCCGCCCCCTGACTGCCCACCGGGACCGCCCGCGGAGGAGTGGGCTTGGGACCCTGCCAGCCTCCGACCGGGTTTGTACTGGGGTTGTGGCTTTGGAGATCAGCGAGGCTGGTGCGGCTTTGGGTTAAGAGGCTGGCGAAGGAGCTCCTGAAGAGCCTTTCGGTGTGTGTGAAGCGGGTGGGGGAGTGGGAATGAAAGGCAGCACCCCAAACTCATCGTCGGGCAGCCCTTGCCTCTCCCACAGGCCTCTTCCATGGACCTCGCTCCGGGCCTAGGGTTGTGATTTGTACGGCCGATCTTACCTTGTGTCTCAGCAGAGAGTTAGCCGATCGGAAGCCCTTAGTGCAGCCCAAACCGAATCCAGTCATTCATTCATCCCATGGTATTTATTGAGCGCTTACTATGTGCAGAGCACTGTACTAAGCGCTTGGAATGAACAAGTCGGCGACAGAGACGGTCCCTGCCCTTTGACGGGCTCACGGTCTAATCGGGGGAGCGGACAGACGAGAACGATGGCGATAGATAGAGTCGAGGGGAGGAACGTCTCGTAAAAACAATGGCGACTGAATAGAATCGAGGCGATGTACGTTCCGTTAAAATAAATAGGGTAATGAAAATATGTACAGTCGAGCGGACGAGTACGGTGCTGAGGGGATGGGAAGGGAGAGGGGGAGGAGCAGAGGGAGATGGGGGGAAAAGAGGGTTAAGCTGCGGAGAGGTGAAGCGGGGGCGGTGGAGGGAGTAGAGGGGGAAGGGGAGCTCGGTCTGGGAAGGCCTCTTGGAGGAGGTGAGTTTTAAGTAGGGTTTTGAAGAGGGGAAGAGAATTAGTTTGGCGGAATCCATAAATTAGTTACCGATCACAGGCTCCTTGAACCCTTTGCTTGTGAGAACTGGGAAGGAGCCATCTCGGACCGGCTTAAGAAGCTCTTGAGGAAGAAGAGTTCCTCGGCAGCTCGGTCCCTGGGTCACCCTTCCTTTCCTCCTTTCCGCCTCCTCCTCCTCCTCTCCCCCTCCGGTCCTCCACTCCCCTTACTGGCATCTTTCTTTTTTCCTTCCCTTGTAAAAAGCAAGACTCTGGTTTTCGGTCATCCCGCAAAAGCTGACTGGCTGGTGTCATCTGAATGAGGCCGACTGAGGGACGAGTGGCGTTCTGAGGAAATTCTGGGAAAGTAATGGCCGACAGATTGGTCAGGGCTGATAAGGGAAAGAGGGTGGAGCCCATGGCTAAATTTAGGGCAGTTTTGGGGTGGGGTGGGGAGTGAGAGAGCGACAGAGAAGCAGGAGTAAGAGAGATAAAATGAGAATGAACCAAGGGCTGGTCCCTGACAAGATCTGGGATGGTGTGAGAAAACAGCAGGATTCTTGACGTCTACTAGCCAAACCCAAATCCGAAGGCAGCTGTTTTGGGGCACGAGATCCATGTTCTCCTGGCAAAAAAAGCCACTCCGTCCTTCAACGAGAGAACGTTTTTGCAGCTTCTTGCCCCCAGACTGTAGGATTTTCACCTTGGGAGGAGGGAGTTTCTAGCTGCTAGGAAAAAAAATCCTCCACTCCCCCCGCCCCCCTCCCTCCACCCTCCGGAGGCTGGAGGTCCTATTGGATTGTAAAACGGGGCCTCCCTCCATTTAAAGGCCTGGGATATCTTGAGGGAATAAGAAATGGCTTCGCTTGAATTGAATTGTTCTCCTTCTCCGTGTGCATTATTTATCACGGGCTTGGAGACGCGCAAGAGAAATACAGTCTGAAATCTCCACCGTGAGTGCCGGAAGACAGGTCTGCTCTAAATTGAAGCCCGTCAACGCAGACCGGGGCCTTCACAGAGAGGGAGAGGGAGAGGACCGTGGTGTCTCGGCCCACGCTGGTGGACCTCCTCCCCAGCCCCCAGCCCCCAGCCCCCCGCCCCCGCTCGGCTCAACGCCCCACGCCCGTCTTCCCACTTCCCAGCTGCCCCACGGAAGGGCTCATGGCTGATTTTATTACAGCAGCAGCAGCTCCAGGCCCAGCACCTCTCCCACGCTACCCACGGGCCACCGGTCCAGCTGCCTCCTCACCCGTCGGGCCTGCAGCCGCCCGGGATCCCGCCAGTCACGGGAAGCAGCTCGGGGCTGCTCGCCCTCGGTGCCCTGGGCAGCCAGCCTCACCTGACCGTGAAAGATGAAAAAAACCACCACGATCTGGACCATAGAGGTGAGGACCCCGCGGGGATTAGGGGGGCGGAAGTGGTGGGGAGAGGAGAGTGGAGGAAAGGAGGGAAAACACACCTCTGCACCCTGGACACACTAGAAGCCTCGGGGTATCTTTCCCTGTAAGGTGGGAAGACCGACTCCAGTGCGAAACCCTGGCCCTCCAGGTCCTGGGCGGTTAATGCTAACGGTGGCATTTGTTAAGCGCTTACTGTGCACCAGGCACTGGGATCGATCCAGGCAAATTGGGTCAGACACAATCCACGTCCCACATGGGGCTCCCAGTCTTAATCCCCATTTTACAGATGAGGTAACTGAGGCCCAGAGAAGCGAAGTGACTTGACCATGGTCACCCAGCAGACAAGTGGCAGAGCCGGGTTTAGAACCCAGGTCCTTCTGACTCCCAGCCCGGTGCTCTATTCACTAGGCCATGCCGTTACTGTTGGGCAGACCTACAGGGAGTCCTTTAGACCGTAAACTTTTTGTGGGCAGGGATTGCCTGCAGCAACTCTGCTGTATTGAACTCTCCCAGGCGCTTAGCACAGGGCTTCGCCCCCCCCAGTAGGTGCCCAATAAATACCGTCGCTGTATCGAGAATGCCGAAGCCCAGGGGAAGCCCGGGAGCAGAGCCGGTTCCCTCTGAGGGGGTCTTCGGACTTGCGGGCGGGCAGAATGCCGGGGAAGGAGCTGCCGTCCTTTGGCGCGGGGCGGTAGCAAGTGAAGAGGAGTGAAGTTTGGGCGGCTCCGCGTGTTGGCGGGGCTGGGGATGATTCAACCGTCGGCCTAAAAGCCGGTGTTTTTCCTCTGGGCTCTCGGTCTCGTTCTGGTCAGCTCCCCTCAGCCAGCCCATCCCAACCAAGAAAATCAATCACTCGGTGGTGATTTTTTCGTTTTAATCTCCCCTGCCCAGAGAGGCTGACTTGAAGAGACCAAACCCCCTGTTGATTTAGCGTTTAGTCCAAGTTTGGGACGGAGCTGGGGCAGGTGGAAAGGAACACGTCCCTCCAGGGTTGGGGGTCGGAGTTAGTCAGTGATGGCATTTACTAGTGCTCGCTGCGGGCCGAGCCCTGTGCTAAGTGCTGGGGTGGGGGCCGGGTGAGGCCACGAAGACTTGGGCAGGGAGCCGGGTACCCCGCATCCCATCGCCATCGTGATCTGGGGGGAGTCTGCACCCTCTGCTCTCGTGGTCATCTGTACTTACACCGGTCTGGTTTCCAGCCTTTTAATTATAATAATCACCATGATATATGATAGGGGCTTACTATGTGCCAAGCACTGGGATAGATGCCAGACAGTCACATCCGACCCAGGGAATTCTTGGCCTTAGCGGGAGGGAGAGCACATTTTTTACAGGTGAGGAAATTCAGGCACAGAGAAAGGCAGCTACTCGCCCAAAGTCACGCAGCAGGCGAGTGGCGGAGAACCAACGTCTCCTGATTCCCAGGCCCGGCCTCTTTCCACTAGGCCACGCTGCTTCTTGCCCTGGCCTTTTTAATAGGCCAACTGATGATAAGATGCAAGTTTCCACGTTAAGGTCCCGACATGGCTACAACCTCCGAGGCCTCCTGCCTCCTCAGCCGCTATCGTCGGGAGTTGTGGCGTTTTCCAGAAGCCACCGGCTTGTAGGTGGGCGATGGGAAGGTGCCCGTCTCATGCCGCGTGTGGGGCCGCTCAGACCTCACTCCTCCACGTCACTACGGACCCCGGCCGGGGACCGTAACCCTTTCTCTCCTGGGACCAGAGGGTGGAGATGACAGGCATCGATCGATCAGCCCGTAAGAGCGCGAGCAAATGTAGGGCAGAGGTTATCTCCCAGCCGCCAACTCCGAAGGCTACAAGCCACAGAGCAGCGGCCCCTGCAGCTCAATTCCTTCTCCCGGTGAAGCCGGCCGAGGCGGAGGGAAGTCTCCCGTGGGGACGGACGTGGGGCAGGGGTCGGCGGTCCCTCTTCCCGCTTGCACTGGTGGGGGATGGTTGCGGTGCCCCGGTTACTCTCGCACCTAGCGACAGCAGCCGGGCGAAGCCACCCCGGGAATCAGATGGTCCAGCCGCCTCCGCTCACTGGCCGCTCGAGTAGCCGAGTCTGGAGTGGGTCAAGTGGGTCACCCACCCGTGCCGATAATCCCGATGTGGGCAGGGACTCTGTCGGTTGATCGTTCTATCGTTCTCTTCCAAGGGCTTAGTACAGTGCTCTGCCCGCAGTAGGTGCGCAATAAATACGATTAAAGGAATGACTGAATTCCACCCTGGATTTAACTTGTTTTTCTTTTTCTCCTTTCCCTCTTCCTCGGGGACGCCTGCCCGCTCTGTGCCGACCAGAGAGAGACTCAAGCGCAGTAAGTATCCCGCGGCCCCGGCCGAGCGGGGTTGGTTTGGGTCGGCGATTTTTCTCCCATCGAGATCCTTGCTCTGAGAAACTTCCTGCTCCGTGCTCACGCCGGGCGGGTCCCGGGGCAGGTTCTCCGACTGGGTTCCTTGGCTGAAAATGCCCGAGGCATTCTGCTACAAACAACAATGACAGTAATTATAGTAATGATCACTGGATCGATGATATTTATTGAGCGCTTACTGTGAACAGAGCACTGCACGAAGCCGTTAGGAGAGGACAGTGTAACAGAGTTGATAGACACGTTCCTTGCCCGCGACAAGCTGCTGGTAATGTCATCATCTCGTCTTTCCAATCAGTTGTATTCATCGAGTGCGTACATTGTGCAGGGCACTGTACTAAGCGCTTGGAAGAGTACAACACAACACCAACAGACACATTCCCTGCCCGCGGTGAGCTTACAGTCTAGTGGGGGCTTATTCCCAAAGTTTCTCACCAGTCATCTCCTTTTATCCTTTCTGGGAGGGCAGGCAGAGGCAGGTGATATCCTCGTTAAATGGATGAGGAAACTGAGGCTTAGGAAAGTTGAGTGGCTTGCCCACGGTCACACAGCAGGCCCAGGACGAGCCGGGACGTGCACCTGGGGCCTCCTGACTCCCAGCCAGCCCCGGGCTCCTTCCGGGAGGCCACCAATCAGAAAGGAGAGTCAGTCGTATTTATTGGACTCTTACTGTGTCCCAATAAGCGTTTGGGAGAGTACAGTAGAAAGATTGGAGACACACATTCCCTGCCCACAAAGAGTTTACGGTCTAGAGGAGCAGAAGCCAGGTGCGGTCATCGAGCGATCCCAGAATGAAGCCAGTGGTTACCTCAGCCTCCTTCCCCTTAAAGTAATTGGGAGGGGCTGCTCGTCATTTTTCTTTACATCTCCACAATAGAAAGGTTACGATATCCCGGGAAAATGCCCATATTGTGGGAAGGATCAAATGAAATTCCGAATAGGCCCGAGGTGGAAATAAACCGGGAAAACGGCGGGGGACGTGGAGACACGAAAGAACAGTCCCCAAAAGAGAGGAAATGAAAGGAAACAGTAACAGCCCACAGGCTTCAGAAAGGCCTGCTGGATTAGGGCCCGAGTCCTACTCCATGCAGTTGGTGGGACCAAGCGTGAGCAAACACAGACCGTCTTGCCAGTGCGCTGTCTCCGTGCCAGCTTTGAGATTTGGGTTAAACCTCTTTGATTGCACCGCGCTGCTAAGATTCTGTTTCAACTGAATGAGCTTTGTGAATGAGTGCAGTCGACTCTGTGCGGATGGAAATTCTTCAGTGATTAGCGAAGCTATTTCATTCCCGATCACCGTTCTATTATCGCGGGCCATCTGAGCTGTCGGGATGACCCCGGTTATTACATTGTGTTAAGTAGGGCTTGGAAGGTCAAGCAGTTAACTAACCATCTAAATGCGGTGGTCGTAAGCAATCGTAGCCTCAGGCGGCCCCTTCCGCATCTCGCCTACCCCTCTTACCCCCCCCCCCCCCCCCCCCCCCCAACCCGCCTTTGTGACCATCCACCTCTGAGTGTTAGTGGCCCTGTGAGCACGGTTGTTTGGGGTTCCATTCTGGGGGGAATTAAATCATCAGGGGTATTTATTGAACACTTAGTATGTGCAGAGTACACAGTAAACAGTGTGGCCCAGTGGAAAGTGCACGGGCCTGGGAGTCAGAAGGACCTGGATTCTGATCGCGGCTCTGCCACCTGTCTGCTGGGTGACCTTGGGCAACTCACTTGACTTCTCTGTGCCTCAGTTACCTCGTCTGTAAAATGGGGATTAAGACGGCGAGCCTCTTGTGGGACAGGGACCGTGTCCATCCCGATAACCTCGGATCTACCCCAGTGCTGAGTACAGCGCCTGGCACATAGTAAATGCGTAAGAAATGCCGTTTAAAAAAAAGAGCACTGTACTAAGCACTTGGAGAGTACAATAAGCAAGAGCTGGCAGGCACCTATGGTATTTAGCCCCAGAGAGGTCTGCTGAGGTTGAGAAACCGTTTACTACCCCATCACTCCTCCCCACTACCAAAAAAGTCAACTTTGTGATTTTTCATCACCGTGCCCCCCTCCCTCAGTTTGACCCCCACCCCCTTTTCCTCCCTCTCAGCTTCATACCCAGGCACCTAAGGGTTTCTTTTAGAGGAAATTCAGGTGACGAAGAGCCAGTCTTCACTCTTCACTTTGCCCCTTTCTCTTGTCTTCTGGGCACTCGAGTCCTTCCCAGCAGAGCGAGATCACAGGCGAATCCTCGGAGAGTCAAATGGAGTCGAATCAAAGGGCCATCGATTTGGAGGGGCGGGGGAGGGGAGGGTCGTCGCCCCCGGTGGGCATCCCCACAGTGCTGGAGGGGGGACGAGGGATGGGAGAGATGGTCCGGAAGTGTCCCCGGTGGGGGTTAATACGACCGTAATCGGAGGTAGAATCGTTGATATTTCCGGGCCTAGCCCAAGCGATAAAAAATGCTTCGTTTCTTGGCTGCGTGCCGACCAAAGGCAGACCGGATCGATGCCTCTAAATGCCTGACATGATTCTCCGGTAGCGGTGAGCTTTTTCTGCATGACTGCATGAGAAGAAAGGCGACGGTGTTATCCAAAGCTGCTTACTGGGTTCCGAGGGGAAACTTGAACCGCTTTCCAGCTCCCTTTCTTTCCCGTCTGAAAAGGAGAGCCTGGGAGCCGCAGACCGTCTCGGCTTAGCGTGGGGCGGGGGCACCCTTCTCCGAAGAGACGGGGGGACGGTGACCTGGGCCGCGGACGCTAATTAAAACCGCCCCGGCCCGGCGGGAGTTCGGGCCGAACTGGGGCTTTCATTAGAGCCTCCCGCGTTTCTGAGGCTTTAGAACTCGGCCCTCTAAATGTGGTCCGGGCGGAATCTTGGCACCGAGGGATCTCCGGGCGGGGGCAGACTAGCCCACGAGACCCTCTCCAGGGGCTGTCACTCCCCGCGTCCACCCGGTCAAACGATTAATTAGTCATCAGTTAGTGGTATCGAGCACTTAATAGTAACAATAATGATAATTAATAATTGTGGAATCTGTTAAGTGCTTAGTCTGCGTCAACCGCTGTTCTAAGCGCTGGGGTAGATACGAGATAATCAGGTTCGAAACAGTCCCTGTCCCCTGTGAGGCTCACAGTCTTAATCCTCAGATTAAGGTAACTGAGGTAGTGACTGAGGCCCAGAGAAGTGAAGTGACTTTCCCAAGGTCACACGGCAGACAAGTGGCGGAGCTGGGATTAGAACCCAGTTCCCTCTGACTCCCAGGACCGTGCTCTGTCCACTACACCATGCTGCTTCTCAGAGGAGGGTGTGGGTAGAGGAAACGAGGGCCTAGTCGGGGAAGGCCTCTTGGAAGAAATGTGGATTTAGATGAGTTTTCGAGGTGGGGAGGGCAGAGGACTGCCATATATATATAGAACGATAATAATAATAATAATCGTGGTGTTTGTTAAGCGCTCATGTGCTAGGCACTGGGCTAAGTGCTGGGGTGGATACAAGCAAATCGGGTTAAACACAGTCCGTGTCCCAGATGGGGCTCGTAGTCTCAATCCCCATTTTCCAGATGAGGTAACGGAGGCTCAGAGAAGTGAAGTGACTTGCCCGAGGCCACACAGCATATAAGTGGCCGAGCCACGTAATAATGTGGGTATTTGTTAAGCGCTTACCATGTGCAGAGCACTGTTCTAAGCGCTGGGGTAGACCCCGGGGAATCGAGTTGGTCCCACGTGGGGCGCACAGTCTTAATCCCCATTTTCCAGATGAGGTAACTGAGGCGCAGAGAAGTGAAGTGACTTGCCCACAGTCACCCAGCCGACAAGTGGCAGAGCCGGCTTTCGAACCCCATGCCTTTCTGACTCCCAGGCCCTTGCCCTATCCACTACTCCATGCTGCTTCCCAGGGAAGGAGTTCCGGGTCTGAGAGAGGAAACGGGCAAGGGATCGGTGGCGGGGTAAATGAGGTTGAAGTCCAGGGAGCGTTCATCTTACGCTTCTGACTGCCTGGGCCAGGCGGGCTGGAGGGGAGAAGTCCTGAGGTGATGCTCCTGGAACGTGGCTTGGCAGTGAGGGGACGTTCCAGCCACCGGTCGGTACGGGGTGGTTGCCGGTCTCTGGTTGGCACTAGTTCATTCAGTCGGTCGTATTTATTAAGCGCTTACCGGGTGCGGACCACTGTGCCGAGCCCTTGAGAGTGTACAGTCCAACAGTAAATAGGTACACCCCCTGCCCACGACAAGCTTACAGTCTAGAGGAGGAGACGGACGTTAATGTAAACAAATACAATTACAGATATGGGCATAAATGCCGTGGGGCTGGGAGGGGGAATGAATGAAGGGAGCAAGTCAAGGCGACAGAAGGGAGTGGGTGAAGAGGAAAGGCGGGCTGAGTTAGGAAAGGCCTCTTGGAGGAGATGGGCCTTCAGTAAGACTTAGAATTACTCCGGGAGAGTAATCGTCTGTTGGATATGAGGAGGGAGGGCATGCCAGGCCAGAGGCAGGACGGAGACGAGAGGTCGACAGGGAGATGAGCAAGGTGGAGGTACAGTGAGAAGGTTGGCATTAGAGGAGCAAAGTGCGCGGGCCGGATCCTGGCACAACAGTCTCTGAGGTTCGTTGGTGGTGTTTTTCTTCTCACCACAGATCTGTCCCTGGGCCAGTGGGGCCAGAGGACACAGTGGATGCAAGGACTTTCCCCTCCTTCCTCCCCCAGATTCTCTACCGGCACCCAGTGACCTACATCTCATGCTCAGACCTAGACAAATAACGGTAACGATTGGGGTTTTTAAATAGACGCTTACTTTGAGCTAAGCACTAGGGTAAGCTCTGGAGTAGATTTAACACAATCAGATCAGGCACGGTCCTTGTCCCGTACGGGGCTCACCGTCTGACGGGGAGGGAGACGGGGGATCGGACCCCCATTTTATAGAGAAGGAGAGTGCAGCATGGAGAAGTGAAGTGACTCGCCCGAGGTCGCCCGCAGCGGGCCAGCGGTAGAGGCTGGATTAGAACCCAGGTCTCTTGATCCCCAGGACTGTATTCTCACTACCGAGCCCCACTGTGCTGACCCGATATTGAAGCGGCCGGTGGCATTTTGATTAGGTCACCCCTTTTCCGGGTGAATCGCGGAAACTGAGAGCTGGGAGGGGTAACTCGGATACCCCCAAAAGCTCGTCGAAGTCTTTTGGCAAATCAGAATCTGTTCTGTCTCTTGATTTGCCTCTGATCGTGGGCAGGTTAGCAAGGTATCAATCCGTCATTAGTGTTTACTGAGAGCTTACCTCGTGCAGAGTACCGTACTGAGCGCTTGGGAGAGAACGTTCCCTGAGCGCACTGAGCTTATGGTCTTAGAGGTATGATTTCTGTACCCGGTTGCCCCGTTGCCTTTCTACGCAGCCGGTTACGTCCAATGATCTGAAGCTTCATTTTCTAGACTACTGATTTGCCAGAAAGAGATGTCAGACTCAACTGGTCTGAATTGCCCAGGACGGCCGCTGGAACCATTAATGACGGCAGTAAAGTTGGCAGTCTACTGGACCTCAGGCCCAGAGGCCGTCTGTAACTATAGGGTACACGTTCTCACCGATCATTCAGCCGCTTCCTCTCCCTTCTGAGGTGACCCCTACAAATCGGTCTTCTGACTTGTCTCCTTTAAAACCGGTTGGACCGTGGGAATTTCTCTCGCTTCTTCCCCCCGCCCAGGAGAGATCAGACTAAAGGAATCGCTGACTTTCTCTGCTCTCTCCTTTTCACCCTCAAGTGGGCTGTTTCACGACCACCCTATGGTGTTTATTGAACGTTCGCTGTGTGCAGAGCACTGTACTAAGCGTTTAATTATTTGTGAAGAGCTTACTATGTGCAGAGCACTGTTCTAAGCGCTGGGGTAGATACAGGGTGATTTAAGGCAGCGGGGCTTTAGGGGCAGGACCAGCGAGGCCTGGGACTCTCCTCCCCTCTTCAAATCCCTGCTGAGAGCTCACCTCCTCCAAGAGGCCTTCCCACACTGAGCTCCCCGTGCTCCCCTTTCACCTCCCCGTCCCCTCTGCCCCTCTCCCTCAGCACTGTGCTCATCTGTCTATATTTTTATTACCCTATTTATTTTCTCAATGAGGTGTCCATCCCCTCGGTTCTATCTATTGCTATTAAGTTGTCTTGGTTTTGTCCGTCTGTCTCCCCCGATTAGACCGTAAGCCCATCAGTGGGCAGGGATTTTCTCCATCTGTTGCCGAATTGTCCGTTCCAAGCGCTTAGTCCAGTGCTCCGCACAGAGTAAGCGCTCAATAAAGACGACTGAACCGAATCCCCACTCCCACGTTGCCTTTGAGATGGCGGCCCCCGGGCCTAAGCAGGACCGGCCCCGCCGGCCCCGTCCTCCCTCTTGGCCGACCCCAAGGTCCCCCCTCGGCCCGCCGTCGCTCCCCCGGTTAAGGAGCGGGCGGAGGAGGCGGCGGCGGCGGGATGGGGAGGACCCCCTCGCTCACCGTGGCCGGCAGCGGAGAGGCCGAGCCACGCTGCCCTCCCTCCGAGGAGAGGACGCTTGAGTCAGCAGACACGCTCCCTGCCCTCAAGGATATTACAGTCTACTGTGCGCTGAGCCCCGCGCTGAGTGCTTGGGAAAAGACGATCGAGTTAGTAGTCACGATCCCACCTTTGCCCATCCGTTAGCCAACCTCTGCTTCTGCCACTCGTTGCTTCCGGCTTTATCGTCCCGTACGGGGAGCTGGGTTAGACCTAAAGATTCTTCGGAGGTTGCTTTCTTCCACCGCTACTCCGGGGGAGGAGGGGAAGCGTGGACCGTCCCTCATGTGGGATGTCAGAGTTTTTTGAGTGCTGACTGTGTGCAGAGCACTGTACTAAGTGCTTGGGAGAGAATACTATAACAATAGACACGTTCCCTGCCCGCGAAGAGCTTACGGTCTAGAAGGAGAGCTACTGCCCGGCCCGGGTGTCTCGTAACGAGGCGGGCCTGAACTTTTTGTTGCAGAATAACTCCGTGTCTCCAGCTGAGAGCCTGCGGGCCAGCGAGAAGCACAGGAGCTCCACCGACTACAGCATCGACTCCAAAAAGCGGAAAGCGGAAGAGAAAGACAGCATGAGTCGATATGTAAGCCTCGGTCGTCTGGGGGCCGGTGGTGGGAGGTGGCCGGACCAGGAGGAGAAAAGGCCACGCTCCACTGACGCCTCTCTTCCCTGTCCCCCTTGGGCTGGCGGGAGAGGGACGGGGGCGGGAAGGACGTGGGGGGCAGTGGGGGAGCCTTCATTTAGTTTGGATAATTTGCTGACCAAGATATTCTCCGACCAAAAGCTCTTCAGAGCCTCTGCTGCTGAGCTCTCCGATTCCTGTCAACCAACCATTCAGTGGTATTTACTGAGCGCTTGCCTAGTGCTAGGCACTGTATGAAGCACTCGGGAGAGTACAGCAGCAGTAGTCGTATTTACCGAGCGCTTACGGCGCGGAGGGCGCTGTACTGACTGCTTGGCAGAGTACAATAAAACAGACACGTTCCCTGCCCACAATGGGCTTACAGTCTAGAGAGGGAGACGGACATTAATAGAAATAAATTACAGATATGGACGTGTTGCTGCCTGTCTTTAAGGGACCTGCAATAGAACGGGCTTTGCGTGGGCAACGCTGAGCCAGGAGGGCTGATTGGTGCCTGGGTTTTGCGCTCGATGATGCCCGCCGCGCCCCTCCCCACCCCCCTGCCTCCATCATACACATTCACACACAGACGAAAATGACACCTTCTCTCTTGCAGGACAGCGATGGGGACAAGAGCGATGACCTGGTGGTGGATGTGTCTAATGAGGTGAGGGTGAGGGCCTAGGGGGGATTGGTGCTGGCGCGTAGATTTAGTTGATTAAATGGATTCGGCTTTTCCAAACTCTGTCTTCCGGGGGCCCCGGCTGTCCAGCCTCACCCCTGTGGAGGTGGAATTCCGAGCTGAAGTAAAACAGTATGGCCTAGTGGGAAGAGCCCGGGCTTGGGAGTCAGAGGTCCTGGGTTCGAATCCTGGCTCTGCCACTTGTCAGCTGTGTGACTGTGGGCAAGTCACTTAACTTCTCTGTGCCTCAGTTCCCTCATCTGTAAAATGGGGATTAACCGTGAGCCTCACGTGGGACGACCTGATTACCCTGTATCTGCCCAGCGCTTAGAACAGCGCTCTGCACATAGTAAGCGCTTAACAAATACCAACATTATTATTAAGAGCCCGGCCCTGGGAGTCAGAGGACCTGGATTCTGATCCTTGCTCCACCACTTGTCTGCTCTGTGGCCTCGGGCAAATCACTTCATTTCTTTGTGCCTCAGCTTCCTTCATCTGCAAAATGGGAATTCAATGCCTGAGTTCCCTCCTACTTTAACTGTGGGACCCTGTGGGACCCGACGACCTTGATTTTTCCTCAGTGCTTAGTACAGTGCGTGGCGCATACAGATATCACAATAGTTATCACTGTTATTATCGACAGTATTAACCGTGGCACATCGAAATCTGCCAGGTGGCCGTCGATTAGGGTTTGGGGGAGGGTTCACGTGGTCCCTGGCTCCCGCTCACGTGTCTTCTGTCCGCAAGCCCGAGTGGAGACATTGAGGAGACCCTACCCCTTTTATTCCATTGACATAGATTGTTTCTAAGCCCCACCTTCTCTCCCCCTCCGTAAAGCCGAGGTAGCCCCCGTTTAGCCCCTAAACCTGAGCCCCCAATATTTTCTTTCCTCTTCCCTAAAGGCGCGTCTACCTGCTTGGGGAAGGGAGTCATTTTTCCTTGGCGACGTAGCCAAGGGGGCTCTTATCACCGTCTTATCACCTAAAACAGACCCTTCCAGGCAAGAAGTACCGAGTTCTGGGGGGGGGGGTCAGCGTCCCCCCCACCGCCCGCCCGCGCCCCACTCCCTGCCGTCGTAGTGTGTCCGCTCGGTCGTTGCTCAATGCTTTCTTTTATTTTTAGGATCCAGCCACGCCCCGGGTCAGTCCAGCCCACTCCCCTCCTGAAAACGGGCTAGATAAGGCCCGAGGACTGAAAAAGGATTCTCCAAATAGCCCCGCCTCGGTCGCCTCCTCCAGTAGTACGCCTTCTTCTAAGACAAAAGACATTGGTCACGTAGGTGGTTCGCTGCTGCTGCCGCTGCTGCCGCCCCTCTCCTCCGCTCCAGCCTCCGAGGGGAGGGGCCCGGGTCTGGCGGGAGGGAGGGGTGTCCGAGTTGCCCAGAGCCAGTTCGGGAACCCCCTCCCTGCCCCTCCTTGGGTCTTAAGTCCCTTCCCCCCCCCCCACTCCCCTCCAATGCCCAGCCAGGCGGAACGTGAGCACGTGCGTGGAAAAGCCAGGACTGTGGCCACGCCCACAGAAGGGGCTCGTCCCATCTCTCTTTTCCCGCCTCTCTCTCTCTGCAGAATGACAAATCGTCCACCCCCGGGCTCAAGTCCAACACCCCGACCCCGAGGAACGAGGCCCCCACCCCAGGCACGAGCACGACCCCGGGGCTCCGGCCCATGCCGGGGAAACCACCGGGCATGGACCCGATAGGTACGCGGGGTGGCGGGCGAGGGGCCGCTGGTCAGATGACCCCCCCCCCCCGGTCAACGGACGGTCCCAAACGGAGAGGGCGGATCTGGCCCCGGTGGGCTCCGAGCTCCGCTAGCCTGGGTGGCTGGAGGGTTAGTTCCCAGACCAAAGAGCGCTCATACTCATAGTCCTATGTGTGCCGGGGCCGTTTTAGACCGGAGCTCTGGCGAACGTCGATGGGAGTAGGGAAAGGGAGGGGTGGATGGGAAGATTCATTCATTCATTCATTCAATAGTATTTATTGAGCGCTTACTATGTGCAGAGCACTGTACTAAGCGCTTGGGATGAACAAGTCGGCAACAGATAGAGACGGTCCCTGCCGTTTGACGGGCTTACGGTCTGATCGGGGGAGATGGACAGACGAGAACGATGGCAATAAACAGCGTCGAGGGGAAGAACATCTCGTAAAAACCGATGGCGACTAACTAGAATCGAGGCGATGTACAATTCATTAACAAAATAAATAGGGTAACGAAAATATATACAGTTGAGCGGACGAGTACGGTGCTGTGGGGATGGGAAGGGAGAGGTGGAGGAGCAGAGGGAAAAGGGGAAAACGAGGCTTTAGCTGCGGAGAGGTAAAGGGGGGGATGGCAGAGGGAGTAGAGGGGGAAGAGGAGCTCAGTCTGGGAAGGCCTCTTGGAGGAGGTGATTTTTAAGTAGGGTTTCGAAGAGGGAAAGAGAATCGGTTTGGCGGAGGTGAGGAGGGAGGGCGTTCCGGGACCGCGGGAGGACGTGACCCCAGGGGTCGACGGCGGGATGGGCGAGACCGAGGGACGGCGAGGAGGTGGGCGGCGGAGGAGCGGAGCGTGCGGGGTGGGCGGTAGAAAGAGAGAAGGGAGGAGAGGTAGGAAGGGGCAAGGTGATGGAGAGCCAGATGTTGGCGGAGGTGTGGGGCTGGGGGAGGATGCCAGCTCTTCATTCTGTAGACAGGGAGTTTCCGGGAGATGGGGCTCGGGAAGGGATGAAGAACGCACGGGCCAGAGAGCCGCCATTTTGGGTCTTTTGAGCCCCGGTTAGAAAGTCTCAGGTCCCATCCGAGGACGGGGATGAGTGAGGCTTGGGGGGCCCTGCCGGGGCGGCCGTGGGGGCCGTCGCCCCAGTGGGTCGCGCCGAGAGCCTTGGGGTCCCCCGGGAGGAATCGGGCCCCGTTCCGTTGCCCCGCGGCTCAGGTGCCGGCCGGGGCCCGCGACAAACCTGCCTTCTCCCGTTCCCCCTCAGCCTCCGCCCTGAGGACCCCCATCTCGATCGCCGGTTCCTACGCGACCCCATTCGGCATGATGGGCCATCACGAGATGAACGGCTCCCTGACCAGCCCCGGAGCCTACGCCGGCCTCCACAACATCCCGCCCCAGATGAGCGCGGCCGCCGCCGCCGCCGCTGCCTATGGTCGGTCGCCAATGGTGAGCTTTGGAGCTGTACGTAACACTTTTGGCTCCTTTCTCGGGGGGGGGCGGGGGGATGTGGGGAGTTGGGTGGCGGTGGGAGGGAGGGGGTCGTCGACAGGAGGGCCCAGGCTGCCGGCCACCGTTTGGGACCGCGCTCAGCTTCCCGGAGCTCAGAGCTCGCCCCGCCCTGCTCTGTAATAATTATAACAGTGATGGTATCTGTTAAGCGCTTACTGAATGTCGAGCACTGTTCTAAGCGCTAGGGTAGATACGAGCTAATCGGGTTGGACACAGTCCCTGTGCCGCGTGGAGCTCACAGTCTTAATCCCATTTAACAGATGAGGGAATTGAGGCCCAGAGAAATTAAGTGACTTACCCTAGGTCGCACAGGAGACAAGCGGCGGAGCTGGGATTAGAACCCGGGTCCTTCTGACTCCCAGACCCGGGCTCTGTCCACTAGGCCATGCTGCTTCCCATGCTGCTCTATCAGAGGGAGGTCAGTTCTCACGGGACTTGTGTCCGTAGCTGTAATTTATTTATTTCTATTAACGTCTGCCTCCCCCTCTAGACTGTAAACTTGTTGTGGGCAGGGAATGTGTGTGTCATCTTGTAGTTTCCCAAGCGCTTAGTACAGTGCTCTGCGCCCAGTAAGGGCTCAATAAATACAATTGATTGAATGACAAGGCGTAGTGGTAGGAGGAGCAGGTATTGATTGCCCATCGGGTAAAGTTCACCCCACTAGGCACTTGGGCAGCGCGGAATAAAGAAGCGATACGTTCCCTGCCCACGAATAGATTTCCCACCTACCTGGTGTCGAGGGGTGACGGGGGGCTGAACCAGATGACCTCTAGATCTCACCAAGCCCAAGGGCGCTTCAAAGTGGCCGGTTGGGGGCTGCCATCTTGGGATTGGTGGGAGAAGAAGCCTTGGAAAGGGCCCCGGGGGCTGCGAGGGGAGGAGATGGCGTGGGGGCGGGGGCCTAGTTGAATTTGAGTGGAGCGGAGGGGAAGATGGTGCCGTCGGGCCGGGCCGACCCGCTCCCATCTGGGGAGAGCTCACGTCGCGCGGGTCGGTTTCTCAGGTCGGCTTTGACCCTCACCCGCCGATGCGGGCCACCGGACTGCCGTCGGGTCTCGCCTCCATCCCCGGAGGGAAACCGTAAGTGTCTGCGTCTCTACACCGTCCCGTCCGTGGGGTCGGCAGGAGGGGAGGTACGGGGGGACGCTCCTCCTGTCCTGGGAACACGGACAGACCCGATTCTCCTCAGGAGGAGCCGACTTGGAGGAGAGTCAGAGAGGGGGATGGTACAGAGCCGTGGCCCTTTTCTTTCCCGGCTGAGCCTTCGTGGCTTCCGGGGAAATCCGTCAGCCAATGCAGCTTAGTGGACAAGGCCCGGGAGCGGTATTTCTTAAGCCCTTACTGTGTGCCGAGCACCGTCCTAGGCATGGGGTGGAAATGCACGGCTGGAAGTGAGATGCAGTCTCTGGTCCTCTAGAGTTTCCCGATACAAAAATAGGTGGACTCTAAGTTATCCAGTTTTTAATAGAAGCAGGGCACGAGGAGGAGGAGGAGGAAAAGGAGAGGGTCTCCTAGAGTGCGTGATGTGTGCGATGGTTGGCGGGGGATGGCGGAGGGAGTCCTGCCTCCCCCTCACCTGGTAGGGGACCAGTCGTGACTGCCAGAGACAGAGCGGACCCAAGCAGGGCGTCTTTATTAAGCGCTTTCCGACTGCGGAGGCACCGGGCTTGTTATGCGATAATGAGGTTGGACCCAGGCCCCGTCCCGCACGGGGCTCCCAGGCCGTCCCGTTTCCCAGGGGGAGGACCCCGGGGTTCGGAGAGGTCAAGGAGGTTGCCCGAGGACACCCAGCCAGCTGAGCGGCGATCGAACCCGGCTCCCCGGGCTCCCTGCCCGGGGCCGGTGGCGGTCTCCGTGGGGCCGGGGGCGGGCGTTGACGGGGGCCCGGCCTCTCCTCTCCACCTGTTTCAGAGCGTACTCGTTCCACGTGAGCGCGGATGGGCAGATGCAGCCGGTGCCGTTTCCGCACGACGCCCTGGCCGGGCCGGGCATCCCCCGCCACGCCCGCCAGATCAACACGCTGAGCCACGGCGAGGTGGTCTGCGCCGTGACCATCAGCAACCCCACCCGCCACGTCTACACCGGCGGCAAGGGGTGTGTCAAGATCTGGGACATCAGCCAGCCTGGCAGCAAGAGCCCCATATCCCAGCTGGACTGCTTGGTGAGTGCCCCGGGTTCTGGAATGACCGCGTCACCCGTCACGAGAGTGACGACGATGCTGATAATAATAATGATAATAATAATAATAATTGGGTTATTTGTTAAGGGCTTACTCTTACTCTACTTTTTTTTTATGGCAGTTGTTAAGCACTTACTATATGCCAGGCTCCGTTCTGAGCCCCGGGGTAGACTCGAGTTGATCAGGGTGGACGGAGTCCGGAGTCCCTGTCCCGTACAGGGCTCACATTCTTAATCCTCATTTTACAGGTGAGGGAACTGAGGTGAAGAGAGGTGAAGTGACTTGCCCAAAGTCTCTCAACAGACAAGTGGGGGGAGCCGGGATTTAGAACCGAGGTCCTTCTGATTCCCGGGCTCGTGCTGTATCCACTAGACCATGCTGCTTCTCTGATCTACCATTTATTATACCATTACTCGACTATTTACCATTTCCCCTCCGTGTACTCTGTTTTCACATCTGTCTCCCAGAAGAAGCGTGAATTGGGGGAAAGAGCACAGGCTTGGGAGTCAGAGATCGTGGGTTCTAATCCTGGCTCCGCCACTTGTCAGCTATGTGACTTTGGACGAGTCACTTAACTTTTCTGTGCCTCAGTTACCTCATCTGGAAAATGGATATCAAGATTGTGAGCCCCACCTGGGACAACCTGATAACCTTGTATCTCCCCCGGGGCTTGGAGCGGTGCTTGGCATATAGTAAGCGCTTTACAGATACCATCATTATTGTTATTATTACAAGCCCCTTGTGGGAAGGGATCATGTCTACTGCTTCTAATAATAATAATGATGATGATGGTGGTATTTGTTAAGCGCTCACTATGTGCCAGGCACTGTACTAAGCGCTGGGGTGGATACAGGATAATCGAGTTGAACACAGTCCCTGCCCCATGTGGGGCTCACATTCTCATTCCCCATTTTACCGATGAAGTAACTGAGGATCGGAGAAGCGTGTGACTTGCCCAAGGTCACACAGCAGACAAGTGGCAGAGCTGGGATTAGAACCCGTGATCTCGGACTGCCAGGCCCACGCTCTTTCCATTAGGCCATGCTGCTTCTCTGTTGTACAATTTTGTTGGATTGTCCCGGCCGAGGCGCTTGGTACAACGTGTAGCACAAATGATGCCTCAAATATGAACTTGTTTAATTGAAGAGACGAAGGAGAGGCTGGGTCCACAGGGAGTTCTTCTTGCGTCTCCTGTCCCGCGCAGGAGGCTCTTACACTTGAGGAAGTGTCAGGACCACACTGCGTGCTATTAATAATAATAATAATAATGATGATAATATCTGTGGTATTTGAGTGTTTACTACCTGCCAGGCACGGTACCGAGCGCTGGGGTGGATAAAAGCAAATCGAGTTGGACACAGTCCCTGTCCCACGTGGGACTCACAGTCTTAATCCCCGGTATCCAGATGAGGGAACCGAGGCAGGGAGCAGAGGAGTGACTTGCCCAAGGTCACACAGAAGACAAGCGGCGGAGCTGGGTTTAGAACCCAGGGCCTTCTGACTCCCAGACTTGTTCTCTGTCCACCAGGCCACGCTGCTTTTCGGCTTCCGCTGGGGAGCGGGGATCTCTCTAGGCGCTCATTATGTGTCAGACACTGTGTTCGGTGCTGAGGGGTAGATAAAAGATCAGCAGGTCCCACATGGGGCTCGCAATCTAAGTAGGAGCGAGAACAGGGGTTGAATCCCCATTTTGCTAATGAGGAACTGAGACAGAGGGAAGGGAAGTGACTTGGCCAAGGTCGCCCAGCAGGCCAACGGCAGAACTCGGGTCTCCTGACTCCCAGTGGTGCCACAGCGGAGCCCCACCCTGGCATGAGGAGGGCAGAGAAATGAGAAAGAGGAGGGCAGGGCCACCCCGGGGGGCTAGAGGTTCCCTGGTTGGAGGTGGGAGGCGGAGGCTGTCGGGGAGGGAGGGAGGGAGGGGCAGAGGAGCGGCTGGTTCTGGGGTCCACCGTGGACGCTCTTCTCCCTCCCCCAGAACCGGGACAACTACATCCGCTCCTGCAAACTCCTGCCGGACGGCCGCACGCTGATCGTGGGCGGGGAGGCCAGCACGCTGACCATCTGGGACCTGGCCTCCCCGACGCCCCGGATCAAGGCGGAGCTGACCTCGTCGGCCCCCGCCTGCTACGCCCTGGCCATCAGCCCCGATGCCAAAGTCTGCTTCTCCTGCTGCAGCGACGGCAACATTGCCGTGTGGGACCTGCACAACCAGACCCTGGTCAGGTCAGCCCGGGGCACCCCCCAACCCGCCCGCCGGGCCCGGTCCGGGGAGGGCGGGGGGACGGAGCTTTGATACCCCCCCCACCCCCCGTCCACCGACTCGGCCCGCAGCACCGCTGCCTACACTTAAAACCAAGTAATAGTGGTAACTGTAATTATGGTATTAAGCACTTCCTATGTGCCAAACACTTTTCTAAGCACTGGGGTAGATCCAAGGTAATCAGGTCGGACACAGTCCCTGTCTCCCACGGGGCTCACAGTTTTAGTCCCCATTCGATGGATGAGGTAACTGAGGCCCAATGACGCGACCTGCCCGAGGTCCCCCGGGAGACCCGCGGCAGAGCCGGGATTAGAAGCCACACCCTCTGACTCCCAGGCCCGTGCTATCTCCATTAGGCCGCGCAGGTTTCCTCTGCCCCCTGGGAGGGTAGCGTGCGGTCAGGGAAGTGGAACCCCCTCCTCCCCATCCCCCCATTCCGTCTGTCGGGCCCCGGGAGCAGCCTCAGGCCCACCGGGAATGGCTCCGCTCTTCCCGCCGCGTCCCCCTTGGGTGCCTCGCGTCTGGGAGTGGCCCTGGGACTCAAACCGAGGTCTCACGGGGGACCGGGCCCCGGCCCTGGGACGGTTCCTCAGGCTACCGGGCGGGGGGAGGGGCGGGCGGTCCCTCCTGGGCCCGTGGGGGTCAAGGCCTCCGAGGCCAGGACGGTGGGACGGGGACCCCGGGGAGCTCGGGGAGGCGGCCCTCCCGCCGCCGGACTGAGCGGGTCTCGTGGCCGGTGGGCTCCCGCAGGCAGTTCCAAGGCCACACGGACGGGGCCAGCTGCATCGACATCTCTCACGACGGCGCCAAGTTGTGGACCGGCGGCTTGGACAACACCGTGCGCTCCTGGGACTTGCGTGAGGGCCGCCAGCTGCAGCAGCACGACTTCACCTCCCAGGTGAGCATGCCCCCCATTCCAACCCCCCCCCCCACCACACACACACACACACAAGCACCTCCCCCGTAGCCATATATATATATATATATATATATATATACATATAGATATATATATATATCTCCAGGCAACTTGGCGGCCCTCGGAGAGTTCAGGGACTTGGGGAGCTAAACCATCTCCTTTCCTAAAACGTCTAGGCAGGATCGGAGAGCAGCCAGTCCCACCTCCTGGGGCTTTTTTACCGGTTTCCCCCCTCTCCCCGCATATCAATCAGCGTGGCTCAGCGGAAAGAGCACGGGCTTTGGAGTCAGAGTTCATGGGTTCGAATCCCGGCTCGGCCACTTGTCAGCTGTGTGACTTTGGGCAAGTCACTTAACTTCTCTGTGCCTCAGTTATCTCATCTGTAAAATGGGGATGAAGACTGTGAGCCCCACGTGGGACAACCTGATCCCCCTGTGTCTACCCCAGCGCTTAGAACAGTGCTCTGCACCTAGTAAGCGCTTAACAAATACCAACATTATTATTATTATTAGATCATTTCTCAAGGTGGCTGTCCGTTGTTCGGGCTGTGGTATCCCCACCCCAGTCCTGTGAGGATGGGGGAGCCGAGTGTCTCCCCTCCTCCAACTCCCATTTTAGCCACATTTTACGGGTGAGGAAACTGAGATGCCGAGAGGGGCGGCGACTTGCCCGAGGACACGCAGCGGTGGCAGAGTTGGGATTAGGACTCTCCGGGTCCTGAGCCCTTCCTTTTAGATCAGGCTGGCTCCCCTGCGGGGAGGGGAGGCCCTGGATCATGGTGACCCCGGGGGTCTAAGGCAGTGCAGGCCGAGGTTCCTGCAGAACAAGTAGTCTGCAGACGGGGCTGCTAAGGTCAGCTCTGTTTCGGTCAGGGTATTGATTAAGTGCTTACTACGTGCTAACTTGGAGTAGAAACAGCATAATCAGATCGGATGTAGTCCCTCGTTCCATCTGGGGCTGGAAGGCGCGTGCACGTACATACATATAGACACACGGGCAAACACACACACACGGGTAAAGGGACACGTACAGAGGAACGCATGCCCAGGCGCGCACAGATGCACAGGCCCGGGCCCCGGGGGCAGGCCTGCCCGCGACATGACTTGGTGTGGCTTGGGGTGAGCGTAGCCTCTTTAGGCATCTCAGGAAATATGGGGAAGGGAGAGCGGGAGTCTGTACGGGAGAACGAGGATCCCTTTCGGGCCTGTCCGTGGGCACCGTTAGCATGCGCCTTGTGGACACGGGGTGAACACTTACTGTGGGTCCAACACTGTTCTAAGTGCCGGAGTAGATACAAATCAATAAAGACAGACACAGTCTCCATCCCACATGGGACCCATAGTCTGAGAAGGAGGGAGGGCAGGTATCGAATCCCCATTTTACGGTAGAGGAAACTGAGGCCCAGAGCAGTCAAGTGGTTTTCCCTGGCTCTCTCAGAGCAGGTAAATGGCAGAGCCGGGATTAGAACCCGGGTCCTCTGAGTCCCCGGCCCGTGTTCTTTGCGCTAGGCTACCACTGCCTTGGCTGAATCGCTATTATTATTTAGGGGTATTTTGAGTAATTTAGGGTGGTGATAGATGATTATCAAAATGATAGTACTGGTGATGATGCTATCCCCACCTTGAATTTATGCCAGGCCCAGTCACTGTCACAGTGATTATTTCACTTAACTCTCCTAAATGCTCCTAAAATCATACCTCCTTCAAGAGGCCTTCCCCAAGCCCTTTATTTTCCCTATTCCCCATCCCCCCGCATCCCACGTGGTCTTCAGTCTCAATCCCCATTTTGCAGGTGAGGTAACTGCGGCACAGAGAAATGAAGTGACTTGTCCGAGGTCACGCGGAAGACGGTTGGCCGATCCGGGATCAGAACCCGTGACCTTCCGACCCGCGGGCCCTTTCTCCATCCTCTATGCCGTGCAGCTTCCCCCGTGAGAGCCCCCAGTCTTATGGGTGGCAGGGGAGTCCCCCAGACTGACCTCATTAGGGCTGCCTGCCCCCGGGGGAGATTCCAGCTGGGGTCACCTGG
The DNA here is from genome assembly GCF_004115215.2 of Ornithorhynchus anatinus. Taxonomy (NCBI): domain Eukaryota; kingdom Metazoa; phylum Chordata; class Mammalia; order Monotremata; family Ornithorhynchidae; genus Ornithorhynchus; species Ornithorhynchus anatinus. The sequence goes on along the minus strand of NC_041732.1, from coordinate 9,376,053 downwards.
TCCTGACCCACTCTCTGCTCCACAGATCTTCTCCCTGGGATACTGCCCGACCGGCGAGTGGCTGGCAGTGGGCATGGAGAGCAGCAACGTGGAAGTCCTGCACCACACCAAGCCCGATAAATACCAGCTGCACCTGCACGAGAGCTGTGTGCTCTCCCTGAAGTTTGCCTATTGCGGTAAGGGCCGGGGGTATCCCGGCATCGTCTCTGCCCCTCGGCCACGCCACCCTCCCGGCCCCTCCTGAGAAGCCCGAACAGATCTAGGGTCGGGGAGCATAGGCCCGACGGGGGCGGGGATGACCACCGCTCCCACCCCCCACTTGCGCACACTCAGCGTCCATCCCGCCGGGCGTGGCCTCAGGGGAAAGGATGGCTGGGTGGGTCCGGGTCCTCACTGACGGAGGGCAGGGTGGACCAAATCAAGTTGTCGTCCGGACCTGAAGTCTGGCCGTAAGCCCTCTTTTGCCCTCTGTGCCAGCCGGCACTCGAAGGTTGCCCCCCCCGGACCCCCATCCTTTAGGGGAGTGGGATTCCACCAGCCCATCATCATCAGCCATCCGATTTTACCAGAGCCACACCCCAGCCCTCATTTCTCCTCCTCCGCTCAGACCCGGGGAAGGAGCCTTGGAGCGCTCCCTGGGAAAATGTCTCCTCTACCATCCTTTAAAAATCCTTGCAGTGGGAGTTTCCGCTGAGGAAAGATCTCTGGACGACATTTCCACAGAGCCCCGGGGCCTCTCTGATATGCGGTCGGGGGCGGGGGCCGGGTGGGCGGGTCTTTGGCTTTTTCGGTCCATAATGCACGAGCCGTGCTATGTTCCTTCAGGAAAGTGGTTCGTCAGCACTGGGAAAGATAACCTTCTCAACGCCTGGCGGACACCGTACGGAGCCAGCATCTTCCAGGTAAGGGCACGGGCGAGTGGGTGGGCGGATCTCTCCTCATTCTTCCTTGGGGTGGGGCAGATGCCGATATTCTCTCCCTGCCCCCCCCCCCCCCCCCCCCGAGGGGTCCGAAGGACAGGATTGTCCCCACAGACCCAGGCCGGTCGTGCCTAGAGAAAGCAACGTGGCCCCGGCCAGGGAGTCTGAGGATTTGGGTTTTAGTGCTGGCTCTGCCAATTGCTTCCCGTGTGACCTTGGGTGAGTCACTTCACTTCTGGGCTCAGTTCCTCAACTGTAAAATGGGGATTCGATACCCATTCTCTCTCCTACTTAGACCGTGAGCCCCGTGTGGGACAGAGATTGTGTCTGCTCTAATTAACTTGTATTTACCCCAGTGCTCAGAACAGGCTTTGACACATAGTAAGCACTTAAGAACCATTTAAAAAAAAAAATGGTGGAGAGGGATCCGAGCCTGGCAGTGTTACAGGCTAATCCCGGGGCTCAGACCCCGTTGGGACGAGGTGAGTGTTAGCATTCTTGTTCACCGTGGGGGTCAGGCGAGAGTGGGAAGGATCTCGGTTGATCGATCACCGGATGGTATTCCTGGAGCGCCCGCAGAGAGTTCGGCTCTGTACTGAGCGCCTGGGAGAGAACAGCAGTAAACGGCCCTCAAGGAGGTGACAGTCTAATGGGGGCAGGCATAGACGAAAATGCTGACCAGAGAGTGAAAGCTGGAGGAAGAACATGATTTTTCGGGTTCACACATAGGAGGAAAAAGTAATAATCGAAATGGTATTTGTTAAGCACTTACCATGTGCTAACCATCAGATTAGATATAATATACTCAGTGCGGTCCCTGTCCCACATGGGGCAGTCTCAGAATCCCCAGCGAACATCTGCGTTAATTGAGGCAGAGAGAAGTGAAGTGACTTGCCTGAGGTCACACAACAGACAAGTGGCAGAGCGGGGAAGAGAACCCAAGTCCTCCCGACTCCCAGGCCCGTGCTCTTTCCAACAGGGCCACGCCGCTTCTTTCCACCAAGCCGCGTTGCTCAAATAATGGAATGCACAATATATAAAGAGGATATAAGAAATACATAAAAATCTTCTCAAATCCCGAGTGCTGAGGACAAGGCTAAAGGACGCTAGAAATCAATTATTCGTATTTATTGAACACTCGCTGTCCGCCGAGCACTGTACTAAGCGCTTGGGAGAGTACAGTATAACAGCGTCAGTAGACCCATTCCCTGCCCACGGCAAACATACCTCGGGATCCAGAAAAGGGACTAACTGCCGCCTCTTTTCTTCTTCCTCCTCCAGTCGAAAGAATCCTCATCTGTCTTAAGTTGCGACATTTCCGCGGATGACAAATACATCGTAACGGGCTCTGGTGACAAGAAAGCCACAGTTTACGAGGTCATCTATTAAACGGCAAGCTCCGAAACCCGGGCTGCGGTCCGACAGCGTAACTACCAGGCTCCGAAGGATGGCGGGAAGAGGAACCGAGAGCAGCCAGGCGTTTAAAGGATGGTTTCTGGCCAGCCGGGCTGGGGATGGGACGCTTCGCAGTCTCAGACTAACGTGCATGGATTAATGCGCTTGGATGATTCTGATCTCTCTCTCTCCCCACACCCCACGAAAGCCCTGGCCGATGATGTCAAACGGATTTATTTGGAGGTGTGTGAGCAAAGGCCCCAGACGAAAGAAGGCCTCTTACTCCAAATTTTTCTTTTTTTTTTTTTATATTTCTTTTGCCTCTTGCCTATATTTCACAGGCACTATAAAGGCTCACTCTCACATTGGGTTTTTCTTATTTTTTTGTATTTTTCCCATCGCCTCCTGCACAGGACTTGTGAAAAATGTAAATATCGGACTAGGAGCTCAGATCGAACGAGGTGGGAAAAGACCGCTTTCTCTTCCCATCGGGTACACTTAGCCGTGGATTTTGTCTGCTGTAATTGTAACCCACTGATGGTGGTGGCAATTTTTTTTTCCCCTTCCTTTTTTAAAGAAGTTCCCACCCCAAGTTGGGGGGGGGGGTAAAGAATCCTCTTTTTTTTTTTTAAACTTTTAATTTGTTTTTGACCTGCAGCTCGTAACCAGGTAGAGCAGAAGGCCTAGCCGCTGGTGATAGCCGCTCTTCTGTTGTACATGTGAATTGTTCGGTGTGTGAGTCAAAATGTTCGAACACTGTATGGACCCGAAGCGCCGTTGGGTTGGATCGGCGGCTGCTGATGGACAGGCAGCAGAACCAACGAATTTGACGTGCATTTTTTGGGGGGGTGGGAGGGCGGGGGGTGGGGGAGGGAAACGGGGAGGGGGCCCAGATGTTTGAAGAACATGGAAGATTTACGTTCAAACCGACTTCCGCCCCAGACCTTGTTTGCTCTTTGGACGCGAACCATCCAAGGAATAACTTCAAGGAAAGCATCGCAAAAACCAGCTCAGGGAGCTTCCAGAGAAAACAGCAACTGATGTGTCTTTTTGTATTCAAATAAACGTCAAGGATTAGAATGGATAATCTTTAAGATACCGTTTTTCGCCCCTTCACCCCTCCCCTCAAAAAGACCATTAGATTACTGTGAGAGTGGCTGGGGAGGGAGAAGAAATGGGGAGGGGAGGCAAGGTGAGCGTGGGTGAGAAGGTCAGGCTTCTATTACGTTAGACCTTTTTGGGCCGCGGTTCTACACATGGAAACGCGAAATGCTCCGACTTTGAATCCAGGCCCCTGCGTGTTTTATCGCCGGTTTTTGAAACGGGGGAAGCGAAGGGCAAAGACGGGGGATGAAAGCCGGGGGACCCGGTGCCCAGCAGAAGCAATTTTTTGATACGACGTTTTTACGGAGGCTTTTTCGAGCTCTGATTTCATCGGGACAAGCCCCACCGCGTGTCGAGGTGGGCGTTAGCTGCTGTAAACGTTCTGTGGAGAAAAGCGAGGTGGACCGGTCCCCCATCTCGAGCGGGCCGGAAGTTCGTTCAGCATCTGCCAGCAGACATGGAATGTTGCCCACCCCACTGTGTGCCCCTCCCGGGGGCAGAGCTGCCAGGGAGAGAGGTGAAGGGGTCGAGTCCGGGGGAAGGAGAAAGTAATTGTAATGAGCTGTCTTTATATTTTTAAAGGTCTAATATTTAAAGGGTTGGTTTTATGGTGCTTTAACTGCGTTTCTCCCCAAGGCGTCTGTCAGCACGGCACACCCACAACCGCACTGTCATGTAAATTCCGGAAAAGTTGCCCTTGTTCTGGACGTGAGGGAGGATGGGGAACGTCCCTTGGCGTAAGAGATTCAGAATTGGGCTTCTGTTCAGCAAGTCTCATGGAAAGCGCTTCCTCCACTTCCTGATCTTCGTCGTGGCTCAGAGCAAGCTGGGGAATCTGAGGTTTTAAAGCTCCTCTGTCAAAAAAGACCACCTCTCTTGACACGCCACGGTCTGATGTCCCAAACTGCTACGCGAAGCTGGAGCTTTGATTTCCTTTGGAAAGACAAACCGCAGAGAGCGAAGAAGGCAGGGGCCGGGGAGAGTTTAATCAAGTCCATCAACTCTACACCAAAGTATGTAGCAGAATCTGTACAGCTGTTAATAACTTTTTGTAAAAAAAAAAAAAACACCAACAGAAAAACAAAGGAAAAGAAAAAATAAAAAATGAAACGTAATGAATTTCTAACGTAACCCGGACGTGTGTCTAGAAACCGTTCCAGTGCAGAAAACCTACTTGGAGATGTTAAGAAAATGAGAAACCCACCAGCCCCTAGTATTGCCGTCGTCTTGGTTGTTCAGTCAATTGGTTGATGATATTTAGTGAGCATTTACTGGGTGCAGAGAACTGTACTCGGCGCTTGGGGGGATACGATACAGTATTCTCGGGAGACACGAGCCCTGCCCTCAAAGAGAAGTAGCGTGGCCTAGGGGGAAGATGAAAGGCCCGGGCATCGGAGGGCCTGGGTTCCAATACTGGTTCCGCCACTTGTCTGCTGTGTGACCCTGGACGAGTCACTTCACTCCTCTGTGCCTCAGTTACCTCATCTGTAAAATGGAGATTAAGACCGGGAACACCGTGTGGGACATGGATCGTGCCCAATCTGATTATCCTGTATCTAGCCCAGCGCTTAGAAAAGTGCCTGGCACATAGCAAGCACTTAACAAAATACCCTTTTTTTGAAAAACGCTTTCTGACCAGTGAGGGGTTGGAGGGAGGGATTTGGGGGTTGAAAGGGTTGTGGTCTAGTCTCATCGGGGACCGTCAAGGTGGCTTCTCACGCCCTGTATGTGAGGGGGCGGGGGTCTGGGGAGAGGGGAGCGGCCGGTCCGGTGGGGGAGCGGGGTCAGCCTACCCCTCTCTGTCCTCGGCCCGCCCCCCCCCCCCAGCCCCCTCACCCAGCAAGACGGCTTTTCCTCCTCGTGGTACTGAGGCGTTGTGGATGCCCCTGGCCGAGGGGTCAGGCAGTGGCCTCTCCTTCCGCCATGGGAGAGGCAGACGTGGGGCCAGAGAACGGGCCCACTTTAACAAGAGGAAGCTCAGTCGGTCCATCGTATTTATTGAGCGCTTCCTGTGTGCAGAGCACTGAACTAAGCGCTTGGGAGAGTACGATGTTACAGACACATTTCCTGCCCACAATGAGCTGACAGTCTAGAGTGGGAGACAATATAGATAAAATTACCGACATGTAAGCGCTGTGGGGCTGAGAATGGGGTTGAGGAAAGGGAGCAACACGGAGTGGGAGAAGAGGAAAGAGGGCTTAGCCCGGAAGGCCTCGGCAGAGTTGTGCCTTCAATAAGGCTTTGAAGAGGGGGAGAGGAATTGTCGGAGGGATCCGAGGAGGGAGGGCGTTCCGGGCCGGGGACAGGATGTGGGCGACGGGTCCGCGGCGAGAAGCGAAGTTTGCAGGCTGGGTTGTGGTAGGAGAGCGGCGAGGTGGGGGTAGGAGGGGGCAAGGGGATTGAGTGCTTTGAAGCGGATGATAAAGGGTTTCTGTTCGATACGGAGGTGGATGGGCAACCCCCGGAGGTCCTTGAGAGGGGAAACGTGGCTTGAGGCAGGGGTGGAGACTGAGGGGCTGTCTTCAATCTGAAGTCTTGGGGGAACCCTGGCCAAACCCCGGCTTTCTGGTCTGCAGGCAAATAGGCCAAAGGAGGGAGAGGGCAATCTGTTCTTCGCCATCGGGGCACGTGACTAGGGGGAAGGTCCAGCTTGGGGTATCCTGGGAGCAGGCAAGGGACGTGAATTTAGCTACAGCGGTCGGTCCTCCAACCTCTACAGCACCTTCCCTCTCCCACCGGTCCCGACCGAGGTTCCTGGTGCTCCTCTTGAGGCTTCAGGCCCCCGATCACGCTCTGAAGCATCCAGGATGATCAAGGAGGGGGAGGATCAGAAGATTCGGAAAAGAGGAAATATGTAGCTGAAACAGCAGTGAGCCAAGGTCAGGTGCCAGCCCGACATGGAGCGTCAGACACAGCCTGACCTAGCTAGCCGCGGTCGCTTTGCACCAGGCCGGGCGGAGCTCAGAGCCGGAGGTTCTGCCAGAGATGGACCACGAGCAGGATTCACACCTCCCTGTCGGCCGATCCAGATGTTCCCTTCTCCCGTGCCCTCACCCAGCCCCCTCCACGTGCGACCTACCGGAAAGGAATAATAACAACGATGACGGTATTTGTTAAGTGCTGACTACGCGCCAGGCACCGGGCTAAGTACTAGGGTGGATACGGTCCCGTTCCCCTCTGGGGTTCAATCCCCATTTTACAGATGAGGGAACTGTGGCCCGGAGAAGTGAAGTCACTTGCCCAAGGTCACACAGCAGACAGTGGTGGAGCGGGGATTGGAACCCACGACCGGTGCTCTATCCACTACCCCGTAGTGCTTCTCTGATGCAAGCGAAGTCACCCAGCAGCCAGGCAGAACCCCAACTCTGCCCCTCTGGAACTTCGGTGGAGCGCAGATGGACTGCCCCAGGGGAGGTGGAGGAATGAGGCCCCCATTCTGGCAGCTACGTATAATCAGCTGCCAAGAAGTCAGAAGGACTCGAGTTCTAATCTCGGCTCTAATTTGTCTGCCGCGTGACCTTGGGCAAGTCACTTCTCTGGGCCTCGGTTCCCTCATCCGTAAAATGGGGATGAAGACTGCGAGCCCCTGCGGGACGGGGACTTTATCCAACCTCATTTGCCTGCACCTACCTCAGCACTTAGAACAGTGCTTGACAAATACCATCACCGTCTCCTCTGCCCTCCCGGGCAGGCGGTCAGCAGACCCATTACCATTCCTGGATTAGAAGCAGCGTGGCTTAGTGGATAGAGCGTGGATCTGGGAGTCAGGAGGGCCTGAGTTCCAATCCTGACCACCACATGTCCGTCGCGTGACCTTGGACAAATCACTTAACTTCTCTGAGCCACGGTCACCTCCTTTGTAAAATGGGAGTTAAGAATGTGAGCCCCATGTGGGACAGGGACTATGTCCAACCTAAATGTCTTGTATCTACCCAGCGCTTAAAACGGTGTTTGGCACATAGCGAGCACTTAACAAGTTACCGTGATTGTAATTATTATTATTATTAGAAGCAGAGTCCTCCCGGCCGGGGCCTGACTTTACTGTTCCCGGGACAGATGTTTGTCAACTGTTTCTGATCCCGAACCCCAAGTCGGTGAGAAACCCCGCCGGCCTGTGAGCTTTCTGGGGCTGGGCCTGATCCGACGACGCGGACTCAGCAGACTCCCTGCCCGGCGCCTCGAAGCGGCTTTACGAGCTGGGTCCTGCCCAGGCGTTAAACCCTTCCCAGAGATGGGCAGGAACTCTGCCTCGGGCAGTTCCCGCTCTCCCGTTCCCGCTCCCCGCCCCATTCCCGCCGCCTCCACTGCCTCCTGGGGGAGGACCCCCCCCCCCCCAGAGAAGAAGGGAGTGGGATGCTTCTTCCACAGCCCAGATCCCAGTTAGGAAAGGAAAGGGTCAGCGGAGAACTGGCCGCCTCACCCTCCCACTCACCTCATTCCCGTCCTGATAATTCCCTTCCACTCCTCAGTGGAATCAAGTGTGGGGAATTGAGGAGGGGGTGAGGAGGTGGTGGTGTTCTTGACCCGGTAGTGCCAGCCAGACCCTACCTCCCGGGGCTGCCCGCCTTCACAGGGGATTGCGGGAAGAGGTGCAGCCTGCTTTCAGAAAACCAGGTGGCCCAATGGCAAGCATCTTCTCCCCTCCCCACGAAGCTACAACTTGGAGAAGCAGTGTGGCCTAATGGATGGAGCACGGGCCCGGGCGTCAGAAGGACCTGGGTTCTAATCCCAGCCCCAGCACTCGTCTGCTGTGTATCTTTCGGCAAGTCGCTTCACTTCTCTTACCTCATCTGTAAAATGGGGGTTAATAATAATAATGGCATTTGGGGGTCAATAATCATAACGGCATTTGTTAAGTGCTTACTATGTGCCAAGCACTCTTCTAAGCACTCGGGTAGATACACGGTAATCAGGTTGTCCCACGTGGGGCTCACAGTCTTAATCCCCATTGTACAGATGAAGCAACTGAGGCACAGAGAAGTTAAGTGACACGCCCAAGGTCAGGCAGCAGACAAGTGGCAGAGTGGGGATTAGAACCCATGACCTCTGACTCTCAAGCCCGTTCTCTTTCACTTGTGAGCCCCATGTTGGACGGTCCATCCTGATTATCTTGTATCTACCTCAGCACTTAGTACAGTGCCCGGCACATACTCAGTTCCTATCGAACACCTTTAAAAAACAAAAGGAAACAAAAAACCACCGGAGCTTGGTCTTGGCTTCTTGGCTTCTGTTATATTGTACTCTCCCAAGTGCTCCGTGCGGTGCTCTGCACACAGGTAGCGATCAATCGGTACCATTGATTGATGGAAGGACTCGTTCACTCCCGTGGCTTCAAGCTCCCATCTCTACCCAGATGACTCCCGAATCTATCTTTTCCAGCCCCAATCTCTCTTTCTTTCCAGCCTCCCGTTTCGTCTCGCCTTCGGGACATCTCCACGCGGATGTTCGACCAACCCCTCGAACTTTACGTATCCAAAACGGAACTCCTCATCTTCCCACCCAAACCCTGTCCTCCCCCTGTCTTTCCCATCATCTTCCCTGTCTCACAAGCCTGTTATACTTGGCATTATCCTTGACTCATCTCTTTCTTTCAACCCACGTAGTCAGTCTGTCGCCAGTTCCTGTCCATTCTTCCTTCACAACATCTCTAGCGTCTGCCCTTTCCTCTCCATCCGGACAGCCACCACGCTGATCTAAGCACTGATCCTCTCCTGACTCCACTCCTAAATTAGCCTCCTCACTGACCTCCCAGAGGTGAAGTGATTTCAGAGTTGAAGACTGGAGGCGGAGAGGGCGGTGAGTGTCGGTGTTAATAGTAACAGTAATAATAAAATTAACGAGGGAGTTTTCTTCCTCACAATAATAATGATGTTGGTATTTGTTAAGCGCTTACTACGTGCAGAGCACTGTTCTAAGCGCTGGGGTAGATACAGGGTCATCAGGTTGTCCCACGTGAGGCTCACAGTTAATCCCCATTTTACCCGATGAGGTCACTGAGGCACAGAGAAGTCAAGTGACTTGCCCACAGTCACACAGCTGCCAAGTGGCAGAGGCGGGAGTCGAACCCCTGACCTATGACTCCGAAGCCCAGGCTCTTTCCACTGAGCCACGCTGCTTCCCCAAGACACCAGTCCATCCAGAGTTCGGGGCAGTATTGACACTCACTGCCCCTGCGGGACGGAGCTCTAAGGGTCAACTGCCCAGTGGTTATTCACTCAATCCTATTTCATTCCATCTACTTGTTGGCCGCTTTGCAGAGCACTGTACTAAGCACTTGTGAGAGTACAATATAGCCAGATTATTGAACTGGATCCAGGGTTTTTTGAGTGGTCCCAGAGGAGAGGCGGGTAAGAAGGCGTGAAGGAGGGGTCAGGTGGTGGGTAGAAGAGTGAGGGAGAAGGGTTTCCAACTGGCCATCTTCCCTGCCCTTCTTGCCCCCGAATGGGATGGGATGGAAAGAGAACAGGGCTGGGAATCCTGGAGACCTGGGTTCTAATCCTGACTCCACCTCTTGCCTGCTAGGAGACCATGGGCATGTCACTTACCTTCTTTCTGCCCAAGTTTCCTTATCTGTGAAATGGGGAGTCAGTACCTATTTTTGTCTCCTTTAGACTGCGGGCGTTAGGTAGGACACGGACTGTCCGGTCTGATTGTATTGCATCTTCCCCAGTGCTTAGCGTGTACTAAGTACTCCACGGGTATCACGATGATTATTAATATTAGTATTGCGTGGATGCATATTTCCAGCTTCCGGCTCCCGCTGACACCGCCGTGAGCAGATGTGCCGACCGATGGCGACTGCATCCCATCACGATCGGTCAGTCGATCGGTGGAATTTATTGAGCACTTAGAGTGGTGGTCAGTCAGTCAATCGTATTTACTGAGCATTTACTGTGTGCAGAGCACCGTACTAAGCGCTTGGCAGAGGACAGTATAACAATATACCGGACACATTCCCTGCCCGCAAAGAATTTACAGTTTGGTGGGGGTCTTGTCTTGCCTTTCGCTGTCAGGTCATCTCCGACCCATAGTGACTCCGTGGACTCATCTCCCCCAGAACGCCGCACCTCCATCTGCAGTCGTTCTGGTAAGTGGATCCATAGTGTTTTCTTGGTAAAAATCTGGAAGTGGTTTATCATCGCCTTCTTCCGCGCAGTAAACTTGAGTCCTGGAGGGGGACACAGGCGTTAATATAACTAAATAAATTACAGATGTGGACGTAAGTGCCGTGGGGCTGGGAGGCAGGGATGAATAAAGGGAGCAAGTCAGGGCGACGCAGAAGGCAGTTAAAGAAGAGGAAAAGAGGGCTTAGTCAAGGAAGGCCACTTTGAGAAAGCTCTGAAGGGGTTGGAGGAGAGTCATTGTCCGTCAGAGATGAGGAGGGAGGGCACTCCAGGCCAGAAGCCTGGAAGAGACACATTACCTGCCCACAGCAAACCTACGTTCTCGAGGGAGAGTACAGTCTCGTACAGTCAGAGCACTAGACTAAGTATTTGGGAAAGTACAATGCAACAGAGTTGGGAGATTCAATTTCTGCCTATATGAAGCTTTCAGGCTAGAGAGGAAGATGGACATTAAAGTAGATTAGGGAGAGGGGAAGCAGTGATGATGGCATTTATGAAGTGCTCACTAAATGGCAACACTGTGCTAAGCCACCGGTCGAGACAAGATAACCGGGCCGGTCGCACGTCCCTGGTCCCTCCCGGAGCTCACCGTCTCAGAGACGGGAGAGCGGGCATTTCCCCGTTTTTTACAGATCAAGTGGGTGGGCAGCCATCGGAGGTTCTTGAGGAGCGGGGAGATGTGTACCGAGTGGTTTTGTTGGTTAAAAAATGTATGAGACAAGCTGAATATTCAGCAGCAAGTTGTGTTGGACAGGCAGGAGATGTGCTTCTGGGATCCTTGTCGCCATTCCACTGTCTCAGCCAGCCAGGTTCTCCCGAGGGACAGACTTTGAGAATTTTCCCTCCGTCGGGCCTTCTTTCACATGATGCCACCCATCCCCTTCCCAACCCAGCCTTGGGGCCGTTCTTTTTTTTTTTTTAAAGAGGTAGTTGTTAAGCTTTTTACTAGGTGCCAGGCACTGTACTAAGAGCTGAGATTGATACAAGCTAATCAGTTTGGACACGGTCCCTGTCCCCCGTGGGGCTCACAGTCAGTCCCCATTTTACAGGTGAGGTAAACTGAGGCCCAGAGAACTGTAGTGACTTGGCCAAGGTCACCCAGTTGACAAGTGGGGGAGCTGGGATTAGAACCCAGCTCCTCAGACTCCTAGGCCTTTGGTCTTTCCGCTAATCATGTTGTTTCTCCAGTCATTCATTCAATAGTATTTACTGAGCGCTTACTATGTGCAGAGCACTGTACCAAGCGCTTGGAATGGACAATTCAGCGACAGATAGAGACGATCCCTGCCCAATGACGGGCTCGCAGTCTAAACGGGGGAGAGGCTCCTGGGAGTGACAATAACAATAGCGACTCCATGGACTCATCTCTCTTAGAGAAGCAGCGTGGCTCAGTGGAAAGAGCCCGGGCTTGGGAGTCAGAGATCATGGGTTCGATTCCCGGCTCTGCCACTTGTCAGCTGGGTGACTATGGGCAAGTCACTTCACTTCTCTGGGCCTCAGCTCCCTCATCTGTAAAACGGGGTTTAACTGTGAGCCTCACGTGGGACAACCTGATGACCCTGTATCTCCCCTAGCGCTTAGAACAGTGCTCTGCACGTAGTGAGCGCTTAACAAATACCAACATTATTATTATTATTATCTCTCCCAGAGCGCCCACCTGCAACCCCCGGGCAGCAGCTGTGATTATGGTATTTGTTAAGCGTTTACCATGTGCAGAGCACTGTTCTAAGCGCTGGGGAAGATACAGGATAATCAGATTGTCCCACGTGGGGCTCACATTTTTGTTTTTTAATCCCCATTTCTGCAGATGCGGTAACTGAGGCACAGAGAAGTTAAGTGACTTGCCCAAGGTCACACAGCAGATGGGTGGCGGAGCCGGGATTAGAACCCATGACCTCTGACTCCCAAGCCCGGGCTCTTTCCACTGAGCCACGCTGCTTCTCAACCAGACTGCCTCCCTAGTCAATCAGGAGGCCCGTTCACGGCTGCCACATCGCGGCTTGCCTCCAGCTCAAGCTAGCGGTTTTAAGTTCTACCACGATGGATTCCAAGTGCTTAGTACAGTGCTCTGCACATGGCAAGCGCTCAACAAATACCAACATCATTCTTAATCCCCATGTTACAGATGAGGGAACCGAGGCACAGAGAAGTGAAGGCACAGTCACACGGCCGACGAGCGGCAGAGCTGGGATTCGAACTCATGGCCCCTGACTCCAAAGTCCGTGCTCTTTCCACCGAGCCACGCTGCTTCTCTAAGAGAGACCACAACCAGGTCGGCCTGCCTGATCCAAAGCCGAGGGAGATTTTCCAGTTATCCAGTTAACTGGCTTGGTGTAGACAGCCGAACTGGATATCGTGAGCCAGAAAGTCCTCTCTGGGGATGGAGTGATCTGGTTTGGCTGCTGCACTGGGCCCACGAACCAGGTGACTGGCAACCTCCACTTGATTTGGGGGCCAAGTACACTCAGCCCCTGGCTGATCTTCCTTCCAAAGCGATTTTCCAGCTCTAATGCCTTTCGGGATGCATTTGCACCAAGCGTATTCATTCATTCGATCGTATTTAATAATAATAATGTCGGTATTTGTTAAGCGCCTACTATCGCAGAGCACCGTTCTAAGCGCTGGGGGAGACACAGGGTGATCAGGTTGTCCCACGTGGGGCTCCCAGTTTTAATCCCCATTTTCCAGATGAGGTAACTGAGGCGCAGAGAAGGGAAGTGACTCGCCCACGGTCACCCAGCTGACAAGTGGCAGAGCCGGGAGGCGAACCCATGACCACTGACTCCGAAGCCCGGGCTCTTTCCACTGAGCCACGAAATAGTAATTATAGTATTTGTTCAGTGCTTACTGCGTGCCAGGCACTGTGCTAATCGCTGGGGTGGATACAAGCGGATTGGGTTAGGCACAGTCCCTGTTCCACGGAGGGCTCACGGTCTCAATCGCCATTTTACGGATGAGGTAACTGAGGCCCAGAGAAGTGAAGTGACTTGCCTAAGGTCACACAGCAGACAAGTGACACAGTATTGCTCCTGCTGCTACTACTATTACTATCTACCACTCCGTCCCCTCGAGCCTGTCCCCTCCTCTGGACTCTAAGCTCGTTGTGGGCTACGTGTCTATTTATTGTTCGACTGTAGTCTCCCAAGTGCTTAGTACAGTGCTCTGCACAATAAATATGACTGACCGAACGAATAAGTATTAATAATAATGTTGGTGTTCGTTGAGTGCTTACTATGTGCCAAGCACTGCTCTAAGCGCTGGGGCAGATACAAGGTGATCAGGTTGCCCCACGTAGGGCTCACAGTCGTCGTCCCCGTTTTACAGACGAGGTACCTGAGTACAGAGAAGTGCCCAAGGTCACACAGCTGACAAGCGGCGGAGCCGGGATTAGAACCCGTGACCTCTGACTCCCGAGCCCGTGCTCTTTCCACTAAGCCACGCTGCTTCTATTAATAATGATGGCATTTGTTAAACGCTTACTACGTGCAAAGCACTGTTCTAAGCGCCGGGGAGGATACGAGGTGATCAGGTTGTCCCACGTGGGGCTCCCGGTCTTCATCCCTATTTTCCAGATGAGGTAACTGAGGCCCAGAGAAGTGGACTTGCCCAGAGTCACACAGCTGACAAGCGGCGGAGCCGGGATTTGAACCCATGACCTCTGGCTCCAGAGCCCGGGCTCTTTCCACGCCGCTTCTCTAAATATTACTGCTACTGCTACTACGATTTTGGCGAGAGAAGGTTTGGCCCCTTAGAGACTTCCCACAGGTGAGAAATGTATCGGTGCCCTCAGTCTCTGGCCGAGGCTGGCAGCTCTGTCCGCTCCCCTGCCCACCCCGGAGAAGGTAAGGGGCCGAGGAAGACGGGCGGAGAAAAACAGGCCGAGAAAAGCAGGCCCAGAAAAGCGCCCGGCGGGGGCCCGCTGCCGACCGCCCGGCCGCCTCGGGCTCCGGAAAGTTCCGAAAGGCCTTTAAGACCCCCTTTCTAATCCACCGTCCGGGCCCCCCAACCCCGCCGCGTCCCCTCCCCTCAGTCTCCGACTCTCCGAACAGATGGCGAGAGGAGGCTTGTGCCGCCATCAGCTGTTGTTATCTCTAGCTGATGATACGGAGTGTAAATTTTGTTGGCACGACTCCCTTCATCTGTTCTGCCTCTGCATCCCACCAGCTTTAATTACTGTAATTGAGTTATAATGAATGATTGTGTGTTCCCATTGTCTGGAATGTGGCAGGAAGGGTTCTCCGGGCTCCTGGGCTCCTGGCTCCATCTAGCCGGTGGCTCTCCTCCTTGCTTTGTTTATTCGGTTGAGGGCCATCATCCCTTCAAATGGCGGAGATAAAACACAGCTCCAGAGTCTGTCTTCTTCGCTCGTCAGCCCCCCTCTCCGTCTCTCCCCAGGCACCGAGGCTTCGGGCTCTCCCGGCGGCGAACGGGAATGATCGACGACACCCCAATTTGGCTAATTTCTTTTCAGATTTCTTTGCCCCCCAGAGAAGAATTCAAGTCCGTGGATAGAATAATAGTACTAATGTTGGTATTTGCCACGCGCTTACTATGCGCAGAGCACTGTTCTAAGCGCTGGGGTAGATACAGGGTCATCAGGTTGTCCCACGTGAGGCTCACAGTCTTAATCCCCATTTTCCAGATGAGGTAACTGAGGCACAGAGAAGTGAAGTGACTTGCCCACAATCACACAGCTGGCAAGTGGCAGAACTGGAATTCGAACTCATGACCTCTGGCTCCCAACCCGTGCTCTTTCCACTGAGCCAAGCGGTCTATGGAGGTTTATTTCTAGATGAAATGATGATTAGAAGCCGTGTGGCCTTTTGGATAGAGGGTGGGTCTGGGAGTGAGAGAACCTGCGTTCTCATCCTGGCTCCATCACTTGTCTGCAGTCACCTTGAGCCAGTCACTGAACTTCTCTGACTCTGTTTCCTCATCTGTAAAATGGGGATTAAATCCTCTTCCCTCTGACTTAGACTGGAAGGCCCATGTGGAACAGGGACCGGGTCCAAACTGATTATCTTGTATCTATTCCAGTGCTTACTAGAGCGCTTGGCACATGGTAAGTGCTTGACAAGTACCAAAATAGAAAAATAATGAACTTGGGAGAGTACAACAGAGCCAAACTGTACAGTACTGCACAGTATTGTATATTAATTTACAATATAATGGAGAAGACAGACAGATGGACACAGATAATTGATAGAAGCAGGAGGAAGAGGAGGGGGAAGAGCAGGATGAAAAGCAGAAGGAAGTGAAGAAGGAGAGGAAGAAGAAGGGGTAAAGAATGGGAGGGAAGAAGAGGGGGAAAAGGAGAGGGAGGAGAAGAAGGAGAGAGAGAAGGGGGGAGAGGAGAGGGAGGAAAAGGAGGAGAGGAAGAAGGGGGAAGAGGAGAGGGAGGAAAAGAAGGAGAGGAGGAAGGGGGAAGAGGAGAGGGAGGAAAAGAAGGAGAGGAGGAAGGGGGAAGAGGAGAGGGAGGAAAAGAAGGAGGAGAGGAAGAAGGGGGGAGAGGAGGAGGAAAAGGAGAAGAAGGAAAGGAAGAAGGGGGAAGGGAGAGGAGGAGAAGGGGAGAAAGAGAAGGGAATGAAGAAGTGGAGGAAAAAGTGCAAAAGAGGAGAGGAGAGGAGAGAGAAAAAAGGAAAAGAAGGGGAGGAGGAGGAGGAGGAGGGGGAGCGGGAGGAGGAGGAAGAGGAGAAGGAGGAGGCAGAGGAGGGGAAGGAGCAGTGAGCGCAAAGTGGGCGAGACCTTTCCCAATCCTCTCAGCTCCCCTTACCCCGATCTAAATATTGAAATCAGGATCATGTCTGATGCTAAGTAGGAAATTCAGAGGAGCGATCGGATGTACCGTGGGGCAGTCAATTGATTGGTACGGTGGAAGAAACCCTCAATCAATGCTATTTAATGACCCCGCGAACCCCTTGAAGAACAGGGACGGAGTCTAATTCCCACCTGGTGGTTTGTTTTGTTTTTTTTCCACTGCTTAATACAATGCTGTACATACAGTGGACAGGGATTGTGTCCACCAACTCTAATGTCCTCTCTCAAACGCTTAGTTCAGCGTTCTGAAAACAGTAAGCATCGATAAATACCATTAAAATAATACTACCGATGAATAAATACCACTGGGAAGCTGTGTGGCCTAGTGCAAAGAGCACGGGCCTGAGAGTCAGAGGATCTAGTTTCCAATCTTGGCTTTGCCATATGCCCACTGTGTAACCTTGGGCAAGTCACGTAATTTCTCTGTGCCTCTGTTTCCTCATCTGTAAAATGGGGAGTCATTACCCGCTTTCCCCCCTACTTAGTATATGAGCCTCACGTGGGACCTGATAATTTTGGGTCGGCACCAGTGCTTAGTACAGTGCTTGGCCTAAAGTAAGCATTTAACAAATACCATAATTATTATTTCATCAACCCAACCCCGTTCTTAATCCCTGGTATGTTTAGTTCCTATCCTCAGCTTTTCTGAACCTCTACTTGTTTTTATTTATTTTTATTTTTATCTGTTTATTGGTCTATTGAATGATTTATTCTGCTGACACATCCCGATTCATTCTTGTAGTACTGTTTGATGATAGTTTCTGCTTGTCTGTCTATCCTTTCTATTATTTTTACTTCTGTTATTATTATTATATTTGTTAAGCTCTGTAATAAGCGCTGGGGTAGTTACCAGTTTATCAGGTTGGACAGAGTCCCCATCCCACAGTTTAAGAAGGAGGGAGAACAGGGATTTAATCCTCACTTTACAATTGAGGAAACTGAGGCACAGAGAAGCTAGAAGCAGCATGGCCCAGTGGAACAAGCATAGGCCTGGGAGTCAGAGGACCCGGGTTCTAATCCTGGCTCCACCACTCGTCTGCTGAATGATCTTGGACAAGTCACTGCACTTCTCTGTCCCTCAGATCCTGGAAATTCCTCTGGCAGAGGCACGACCTAGGAATCGGTGGGGAGTGAGAGCTATGGAGGCTGGCCGATGAGCCTCAGAGAAAAGAGTCACCGTGCCTGGGGACCGGAGATGAAATAATTTCCTGGAATGAACTGAGCTCATTTTGACCGGCGCATGTTTTGCTGTGATGAGAGTTTTGATTGTAGCTCGTAAACGTCCACAGAGGTCTCAGCTCCTCCTGCAGCCAGGGTGCCACGGTACTAGCTCATCAGGCTGAAATTGAAAGCTCTCTGCAAGTTGAATGGGACCAAAAATATCCAGTGAGCAGAAACATGGTAGGTGGCAATAAGCAGAAGCTGTTGACTGTTTATTTAACCAACTAAAGCCAAAAACTAATTGAGCCCAGATGATCGTACATAGAGAGCTTGGAATAGTGGATAGAACATGGATCTGGGAGTCAGAAGCATCTGGGTTCTCATCCTGACTCCACCACGTGTCTGCTGTTGATCCAGGGCAAGTCACTTCACTTCTTTATGCCTCAGTTTCCTCATCTGTAAAATGGGGATTAAGCGTGTGAGCCCCATGCAGGGCAGGGACTGCTTCCAACTTGATTTGCTTGTAACCACTCCAGCGTTTAGTACAGTGCCTGGCACACAGTAAGCACTTAACAAATGCTTTCATTTTTATTATTAGGATTATTATTAGGTGATGGGAAGAAATGAACCCCTCTCTCAGTTGTCGCACCTGGAGAGTTTCCAGTACTCTACCGGTCACGACTACAGGAGGGAGAGTCAAACAGAGGCCTACCCATTCCCTTCCTAGGTTGGTCAGTGGCTAGTGAGTGGAAGGCAATATGCTACAAATCAAAACTCCCCTGTGCTGGGCAGCAGTGGCACAGGAGAGGATCGAGGGCAGAAACTCGTTTACTGTGCAGAAGGAGGCGATGATAAACCATTTCCATATTTTTACCAAGAAAACTCTATGGATCCGCTACCAGAACGATTGCAGGTGGAAGTAGGGCGTTCTGGGAGAGATGTGTCTATGGCATCACTGTGGGCCGGACACGACTCGACAGCACAGGGCAACAACAACAACAAGAAATGAGCCAGACAGGGTGGAAGCCCAACGGTGACTCCTGGGGCTCTCCTCTGTGGCCTGTGGGGGTCTTGCCCTGGTGCTCACCGGACACTTAGGAGAGTTCAAGTGAGTAGTACAGTGTTCTTCGCATAGTAAGTGCTCGGTAAATACCACCGATGAAGATAATCAGTGTCATCACCATCATCGACGCCATTATCATCACCTTCATCGTCATCCCTCCTAATTTGAAATGAATCAGGGAAGGCCTCCTGGAGGAGATGTACTTTCCAAAGTGCTTTTGTGAAATAGGGAGAGCTGTGGGCTGTCAGGTGGGAAGGGAGAGGGAATACCAGGCATGGAGGAGGAGGAAAGGGTCGGCGTTCACAGAGACAAAAATAAGGCAGCGAGGCTTCCTGGAGCAAGTTCTAGCCCCGGCTCTTCCCTGGCCAGCTGGGTGACCCTGAGTTAGTCACTTCACCTCTGTGGGCCTCTATTTCTTCAGTTGTAAAATGGGGCTAGCTCTGAGTTCACGAGTCCCGCATGGGCCTGGGGACTGGTCCTATCATCTGATGATCTTCTCCGCAGAGAAGGAGCGTGGTCTAGTGGACGGAGCTCAGGCCCGGGAGTCAGAAGGCCCTGGATTCTAATGTCACCTCCGCCACGTGTCTGCTGTATGACCTCGGGCAAGTCACTTTACTTCTCCGGGCCTCAGTTCCCTCATCTGTAAAATGGGGATTGACTGTGAGCCCTACTGTGGGACGGGGACTGTATCCAACCCTATTACCTTGTCTCTAGCCCAGCTCTTAGAACAGTGTCTTGCATGTAGTAAGTTCTTGACAGATACCGCAGTTATTATTATTCTCCTTCTGATTTGCCCTCTCTGAAGAGGCAGAGCGCTTTGAGGAACCCTGGGCCTACCCTCTCCAAACTCTGAGGCAGTACTGGTGCCGAGTAAGGGAAAAGAAAGTAGGACAGATGACTTTTTGCCGGTCCAGCATACACTTGCCTCTGTAACACCTGGAACGAAGTGCTGCCTAAGAAGTGCCACGTGACTCCAGTGTTGCCAGGTAAAGATTCACTGCAGGAAAGCGGAGACAAAACTTCTGCCATCTTGTTTAGAAGAAAGGACTGGATTTAGATATAATAATGTTAGTATTTGTTAAGCGCTTGCTATGTGCAGAGCACTGTTCTAAGCACTGGGGTAGATACAGGGTAATCAGGTTGTCCCACGTGAGGCTCACAGTTAATCTCCATTTTACAGATGAGGTAACTGAGGCACAGAGAAGTGAAGTGAATTATCTATATTAATGTCTATCTCCCCCTCTAGACTCGAAGCTTGTTGTGGGCAGGGAATGTGTCTGTTTCTTGTTATATTGCCCTCTCCCAAGTGCTTAGTACAGTGCTCTGCAGACCGTAAGAGCTCGATAAATACGATCGACTGGCCGACTGACTGGCGTAATAAGATCACGTGTCCTTACTAAGGTCACATCTCCTCCAAGAGGCCTTCCCTGACATTTCTCTGGCTCCCTCTCCCTTCTGCATCATCCTTGCACTTGGAACTGTGACCTCTGAACATCTGTTATTCACCCCGCCTTCAACCCCACAGCTCTTATGTACGTATCTTAAAATTCTATATTATAAATTATTTATATTCATGTCTCTCTGCCCCTCTAATAATAAAAATGATGGTGGTATTTGTTAAGCGCTTCCTGCGTGCCAGGCACTGTACTAAAGGCTGGGGTGGATACAAGCTAATCGGGTCGGGCACAGACCCTGTGCCACTTGGGACGCACAGTTTCAATCCCCATTTTACAGCTGACGTAACTGAGGTCCAGAGAAGTGAAATGACTTGCCCAGGGTGACACAGCAGACAAGTGGCAGAGGCAGAATAGAAATAGTCTAGAAATAGACTTTTAGGACAACCTTCTGACTCAGTGTGAGCTCATTATGGGCTGGGAATGTGTCTGCCAACTTTGTTGTTTTATATTCTCCAGAGCTCTTACCATGGTGTTCTGCACGTAGTAAGTGCTCAGTAAATACAATTGATTGATTGAGTAAACGAATAAATGAGATGTCAACTCCTTTTAACCTTGGCCTCGAGAGAGTTGGGGCAATTGAGTCCTGAGTGATTCACAATTAAGAACCTAGACAGTCAGTGTAGAATACTAACTGAATAATTATGGCATTTATTAAACGTTGACTCTGGTGCGAAGAGTTGGCCCCCATAGAAGATAATTTGTTCACAGTCCCCATCCCAGATGGAGCTCACAAAGCTATCTTACTGCCATTTCACAGATGAGGAACTGAGGCTCCGAGAAGCCCAGAGTCGGCCAGTAGGCCGGTGGTGAAACAGGGATTCGAACCTGGGTCTACTGACTCCCAATCCCCGCTCCTCCATCCCCTCTCTGCTCCTCATCCTCTCCGAGTAATTTCTCCCTGGAGGAAATCTCCTTTGCCTGAGCTCTATTCTATGTCTCAACCAGATTGTCTGGGAGGAAAAGCTTCTAGGGATCATTTCGGGAAAGGCAGGAAATTCAGTGTCTTCCAGGTGCCTTTTAAGTCCTGATAGCTTTGTTGTTGGTCAAATGGAAAGAGTATGGCTCTGGAAATCAGGAGAGCTGAGTTTTAATCCCACCTCTGCCAGTGACTGGCTCCACCCCCTCCACCTGCGCATCAGACCCATTCCTTCACATCTTATCAAAATTCTCACCCCCTCTCTTCTTCCCTCCCCGACAACCATCTTCAACTATTCGCTCTCCAATGGCTTCTTCCCCACTGCTTTCAAACATACCCATGTTTCCCCATCCGAAAAAACTCTTCCAACACCACACAGCTCCCTCCAGTTACTGCCCCATCTCCTTCCTACCATTCCTCTCCAAACTCCTTGAGCGAGACATCTGCACCTGCTGTCTCAAAATCCTCTCGTCCAATTCTCTCCTTAACCCCTTCCAATATGGCTTCCGTCCCCTTCACTCCAAAGAAGCCTCCCTCTCCAAAGTCACCTCTGATCTTCTTGTCAAATCCAACGGCCTCTACTCCATCCTGATCCTCTTCGACCTCTCAGCTGCCTTCGACACTGTGGACCACCCCCTTCTCCTGGAAACATTATCAAACCTCGGCTTCCCTGACACTGTCCTCTCCTAGTTCTCCTCTTATCTCTCTAGACGCTCATTCTTAGCTCTTCTGTGGACTCCTACCTCACCTTGCTACTTTCCTACTACAACTCAGACCCCACACCTTTCTCCCCTAATACTTATCTTTTCACTGAACCTCGACCTCTTGCCTACATTCTGTCTCTGACCTGGAACGTCCTCCCTCTTCATATCTGACAGACAATTACTCTTCTCCACTTCAAAGCCTTATTTGAAGGGATATCAACTCCGAGAGACCTTCCCTGACTAAGCCCTCCTTTCCTCTTCTCCCGCTCCCTTCTGCATCATTCTGACTTGCTCCCTTTCTGCATCCCTGCTCCCGGTCCCACAGCACTTATACACATATCTGCAATTTATTTATTTATATTAACGTCTGGCTCCCCCTCTATTCCGTAAGTCTGATGTAGTCAGGAAATGTGTCTGTTATATTGTTATACTGTATTCTCCCAAGCATTTAATTGCATTAATACGGAACCTGTAAGCCGGAAAGGAGGCCACAGTAGAAACAGAATACGGAAAAACTGATTGCTTTCCAATTAGTAAGGGTGTAAGACAAGGTTGTATCTTATCGCCTTATCTGTTCATCCCTTATGCCCAACACATAATGAGAGAAGCCGGATTGGATAAAGGCGAATGGGAAATAAAGACTGAAGGAATATAAACGACCTTCATTATGCTGATAATACTACTCTACTAGCAGTAAGCGAAGAAGATGCGAAGAGCTTATTCTTAAAAGTTAAGGAGCAAAGAAAAAAGATGAGGCTGCATTTGAATGTCAAGAAAACAAAGATCATGACAACTGGAAGTT
The DNA here is from genome assembly GCF_004115215.2 of Ornithorhynchus anatinus. Taxonomy (NCBI): domain Eukaryota; kingdom Metazoa; phylum Chordata; class Mammalia; order Monotremata; family Ornithorhynchidae; genus Ornithorhynchus; species Ornithorhynchus anatinus. The sequence goes on along the minus strand of NC_041732.1, from coordinate 9,353,590 downwards.
TTAACACATTTATTGCGGATGGAGAGAAGAATGAAATAGTTGACAGTTTTTCTCTCCCGGGATTGATAATCAATGATAAAGGAACTAGTAGTCAAGACATACTCTGAAGAGTAGTGGTAGGAAGATTTTCTATGAAGAGCCTGGAAAAAATCATAAAATGTGCTGATGTAACAAATGCTACAAAAATACAAATGGTCAAGTCTATAGTGTTTTCAGTGACAACGTATGGATCCGAAAGCTAGACAGTAAAAAAAAAAAAAAATAAGGATAGAAAGAGCAACGCTTCTTTTGAAATTAGTGACGGAGAAGGCTTTTGCGAATACCATGGACTGTCAGAAACAACAAAGAAATGGGTTTTGGAGCGAATTAAGCCAGTGTGGTCTTTGGAAAGTCAAGTGGCTGGACTTAGATTAGCATATTTTGGATACATCATCAGGAGGACTAATTCTCTGGAGAAGACACTAATGCTAGGAAAAGTCCGGGAAAATGTGGAAGAGGCAGACCGGCAGCTAGAAGGATAGAAACCATAACAACTATTAATCAGTCAATCATATTGATTGACCACTTACCGTATGCAGAGCATCTGGGAGAGTACGACAAAACAAAATAACGGACGCATTCCCTGTCCACATAATCTTACCGTGACTACCACTTGTCTTATGCTGTAGAGTTGTCTCCGACCCATAGCGACACCATGGACACATCTCTCCCCAAACACCCCGCCTCCACCTGCAGTCGTTCTGGTAGTGGATCCGTAGAGTTTTCTTGGTCAATATCCGGAAGCGGTTTACCATTGTCTCCTTCTGCGCGGCAAACTTGAATCTCCACCCTCGCCCCTCTCCCATGCCGCTGCTGCCCGGCACAGGTGAGTTTTGACTTGTAGCAGATTGTCTGCCACTGGCTAGCCACTGCCCAAGCTAGGAAGGGGTAGGCCTCTGCTTGACTCTCCCTCCCATAGTCGAGACTGATAGGGTACTGACCGGAAACTCTCCAGGTGCGACCCTGAGAGAGAGACTACTATGGCTACTGTGGCTACGACTCCTACTGTGACTATTACTACTAAGAAAACTGCTCCTCAGCCTACTCAGAGATTGACACCGAAGGGCCAGGGTTGCTAAGAATATGGGAACTGTGAGTTCCTGAAGCTGGTTCCGGTAGCTTGGCTAGATGCGCCTAGGGAGTAATAACCAGAAATCCCGCTTACCAAAGAGCTGTTCAGATAAAGGACCCCCGGATTGTTGAAGAGATGGTCCAGATCCCAGTGATTTTCCCAGGCAATGAGAGCTTCCAAATCTAAGCTGGAATGATTCAAAATGGACTAAGTAGCCATTCCTTTTGTCTCAGATATTTGGAGGAAGCACAAAAGATTCTGATGTTTTAGTCCGGCGGGGGACATTTTGTTGGTATGGTGGGTTGCTCCCCTTCCCACCCCACCACTTGCAACGTGGTCAAATTGAGAGAACCCCAGGCTTGGAGTTAGAAGATCCAGTTTTGCCACTTCCCTGCTCTGTGATCTTGGGCAAGTCACTTAACTTCTCTGTGTCAGTTCCCTCATCTGCCATATTGGGATTCAACACCCGTTCTCCCTTCTACTTTAGATTGTGAGCCCCATGTGGGACCTGATTATCCTGTACCAACCCAGCACTTAGTAAAGTGCTTGGCACATATCAAGTGCATTAACCACCACCGTTATTGTTATTATTACTGACGGATTCACACCCATCCTTAACACCTTTGCATCTATGAGTGTTAAGTGGTACATTCAATTTTTTTATGCCGTTAATTCTGAAGTAACACGGCCTTGTGGAAAGATTGCAGGGCAGAGAATCGAGACATCTGAACTCTAATGCCAGGTCCACCATTTTCCTGGTGGACGAGCTTAATAACTGTAGTATTTGTTAAGCCCTTACTCTGTGCTAGGCACCATACTAAGTGCCAGGGTGAATAGAAACAAATCGGGTTGAGCACAGTCCCTATCCCACGTGGGGCTCACAGTCTCAATCCTCACTTTACAGATGAGGTAACTGAGGCTCAAAGAAGTAAAGTGATTTGCCCAAGGTCACACAGCAGACAAGTGGCCGAAGCGGGTTTGGACCCATGACCCTCTGACTCCCAGGCCTGTGCTCTATCCACTGGGCCATGCTGCTTCTCCGCTACACCATACAGATCACTCAATTTCTCTAGGCCTCAGTTTCCTCATCTGTGAAACTGGGATTCATTATCTGTTCTCCCTTCTATTCAGATGGTGTGTTATGGGCAGGGAACGTATCATCCCTTTCTGTAATATTGTACTTTCCCAAGCACTTAGTAACACATAGTAACACCGCTGATTGATCGACTGATTATGAGAGCCCATCCTAAGATTCCGATCCCTAACTCTACCTCCAGACATCTTACGAATGGCTTCGAAGTTCTCCTCGACGTCTCCCCTTCTTGCGTGTTGGCATTCTGCTCCTGCTGTTCCCCAGCTTGCTCTCTTCATTCCTAGGGGCAGTGGGAGAACACTGGGAATCGATCAATCGATCAATCAGCTGTATTTATTGAGCACTTACTGGGTGCAATGCTTGCAAGAGTATGATGTAATAGAGTTGGTAGGCATGCTCCCTGCCCACAGTGAGCTTACAGGCTAGAGGGGAAGACGGACATTAATATACATAAATTATGGCTATGTGTCCAAGTACGTTTAAGTACAAATCTACAGCTCCAGCCCTGACTTCGCTCCTTCCCTTTTTAAAAATTTTTTAAGGTATTTGATAAGCACTTATTATGTGTCCGGCACTATACTAAGCAATGGGATAGATCTTCTCCCGTTTTCAGGATATATCTACCCGGTTGTCCTGCAGACACCTCAAACTAAACGTGTCCCAAACTGAACTCTTGATCTTCCCATCCAAACTCTGTCCTCTCCCTGTCTACTGTAGACAATGCCTCTATCCTCCCTAGCTCACAAACCCATATCCCTAACAATGTCCTAGATCATAATAATAATAATTATGGCATTTGTTAATGCTTACTACATGCCAGGCACTGTACTAAGTGCTTCGGTGGATACAGGCAAATCGGGTCGGACACAGTCCGCGTCCCATGTGGGGCTCACAGTCTGAAAACCCATTTTCCAGATGAGGTGACAGAGACCCAGGGAAGGGAAGTGACTTGCTCAAAATCGCACGGCAGACAAGTGGTGGAGTCAAGATTAGATGATTAGGAGTCATAGAATTTATTAAGCAATTAGGTTGCCGTGGAAACAATCATTTGAGGGTGTTTAGTGAGCACTTTCTGTGTCCAGAGTGCTGTAGTAAGCGCACAGGAGAGTACAGGACAACAGAGTTGGTGGACATGTTTCTTGCCCATAACAAGCTTAGAGTCTATAGGATGAGCTTATAGCTATAAGGTTGTCTACTAAGTGCCGGGAAAGAGTATAAAGGTGGGAATTATACAGGCTCCCTTCTCTCCAGTGTCTCGGGGCTCAGTTCAGGTCATAGAGGCAACAGAAAAGAGACGGAGCCACCGCAGGCGATCTTCTGAAAACCCTGTCCGCCCCCTCCCTCCTTTTTTCTGTGGTATTCTTTAAGCGTTTCCTGTGTGCCAGGCACTGTTCTAAGTGCCGGAGTAGATACAAAGTAATCAGGTTGGACAAAGTCCCTATCCCACACGGGGCTCCTATTCTTAATCCCTATTTTACAGATGAGAGGACTGAGGCCCGGAGAAGTGAGTGACTTGCCCAGGTTCACACAGCAGACAAGTGGCGTGCTGGGACGAGAACCCGGATCTTTCCGACTCCCAGGCCCTGTTCTGGCCACCGGGCCCTGCTGCTTCTCTTATTATTAATACCACTACTGATAAGAGTACTTGTACAGCGATTACTACACTGTTCTAAGCATTGGGGTTTAGATTCGAGTCAGGGAGGTCGGACCACAGTCCCTGTCCCACTTGGGGCTCACAGTCTTGATCCCCATCTGACAGCCAGATCCAGTTTTGAAAGCTCTCCATAGGTGGCTATTTCACAGTCTGCCCTCCTAGCCCGTTCACTGCTCCCTCCCAGATTCCAACAATACCATCGTCATAAACCCACACGGAGAATCTGTGCCCCTCCCTGGGTATTATTAGAACTCATTTGCATACCCTCTGCCGCCTCCTTTCAGGGATAATTGTCCTTTCGAGGCCGTGGGGAGGGGTGAGAGGGCAGGTGGTGTTCGCTCTTGTTCATCAACTCATTCAGGCTTGTACGGAATCGCAAACCTTCGGCGGTCCGTGCCCCAGCCCCGGAGCGGTATTAAGACATGCTCGTCGCTTTGCTTCTGGTAGACAAGCCTCCCTAGTCTCCAGCTGCCAGCTGCCGTGCCAGGGGCACAGTCATTCCTGGAGAGGAGCAAAGCACGCTGGGTGCCCCCTTGGGTTTGGCTCGCTCGCGGCACCCCGCCCGCCACCACTAGCTCTCGGGAGCCGTTCCCTCCAAATTCAGGTAGCTATATCCTGAAAACAGAAGGTAAAACAGGGAAGTGAAGTGACGGGCCCAAGGTCCCACAGCACGTAAGCGATAGAGCCAGGATCGGAACCCAGGTCCTCCTGACTCCCGGGCCCGCGCTCTATCCACTCGGCCTCGCCGCTGCTTAATACCTTTCCTTCCACGTACTTAGTCTGTGAGCCCCATGTGAGGCGGGGACGGTGTCCGGCTGAATATCTTGGATCTACCCCAGTGCCTAGTGCAGAGCTTGGCACATAGTGAGCGCTTTAGAAATATCATTCTTATTATATTATCAGCTTCGCTCAGAGGTGGAGAGGCCTACTGGAAAGAGCAGGGGCCTGGACCCCTAATCCTAGCTTTGCCTCTTGCCCGCTGTTTGACCTTGGACAAGTCACTGCACTTCTCTGGGCCTCACTTTCCTCATCAGTAAAGTAGGGATTTTTTTTTTTTTGATCTTTGCTGAGCTCTTACTGTGTAGGTCAGTCAATCACATTTATTGAGTACTTACTGTGTGCCGAGCACTGTAGTAAGCACTTGGGAGAGTACATGTGCAGCAATAAAAAGACACATTCCCTGCCCACTGTGTGCCAGACCCTGCATTAAGCGTTGAGGTAGATGCAAGCTGATCAGGTTGGACAGAGTCCCTGTCCCACATGGAGCTCTCAGTCTTAATCCCCATTTTACAGATGAGGGAACTGAGGCACAGGGAAGTGAAGTGACTGGCCCAAGGTCCCAGAGCACATAAGATATAGCCAGGATCAGAACCCAGGTCCTTCTGACTCCCGGGCCCGTGCTCTATCCACTCGGCCACGCTGCTTAATACCTTTCCTTCCACCTACTTAGGTTGTGAGCCCCTTGTGAGACGGGGACGGTGTCCAGCTGAATATCTCGGATCTACCCCAGTGCCTAGTACAGAGGTTGGCGCATAGTGAGCGCTTTAGAAATATCATTATTATTATCATTTACAATAATAATCACCCAGCAGGCAAGTGACAGAGCTGGGATTAGAACCGGGGTCTCCCCATCCCCCACACCTTCCAATAGGCCACTTTTTCGTCTCTACAATTCTCTCAGTCCTTCAGTAACTTGGGGGGTTTGTCCGCTACCGGGCAGAAACGCCATGCTGAGAACTGAGGGAGCTTTCAAAGGAAGGGAAGGAGAAGTCCCAGGTCATGTCTTCAGTCAGTCAATCCAATTTATTGAGCGTTACGTGCAGAACACTGTACTGAGAGCTGTGGAGGATATAATCCAACAATTAAACAGATCCATTCCCTGCCCGCAGTGAGCTTAAAGTCTAGAGGGAGAAACAGACATTTATAGAAATAAATGAATTAAGGAAATGGACATAAGTTCTATGGGGCTGGGCTGGAGGTGAGTAAAGGCAGCAAGGTAGGGCAGTGAGGGAGTGGGAGAAGAGGAAAGGAGGGCTTAGTCAGAGAAGGCTTCTTGAAGTAGGATGGGGCAAGCTGACTGAGTGATTTAAAGCCGATGGTAAGGAGTTTCTGTTTGATGCGGAGGTGGACGGGCAACCACTGGAGGTTCTTGAGGAGTGGAGACATATGGACTGAATTTTTTTTATTGGTAATTGATTCATGCATCAGCATGACGTGGACCGGTGTGGGGAGAGACAGGAGGCAGGGAGGTCAGCAAGGAGGCTGATGGGGTAATAAAGGTGGGATAGGATAAGTGCTTGGATTAATATGGTAACAGTTTCGATGGAGAGGAAAGGGCAGATTTTAGCAATGCTGTGAAAATAGAACCGACAGGATTTGGTTACAGATTGAATATGAGGCTGAAAGGAGAGAGATGTGTCAGGAAGCAGCATGGCGTAGTGGATAGAGCACGGGCCTGGCGTTAGAAGGTCATGGGTTCTAATCTGGGCTCCGGCATTTGTCTGCCGTGTCGCTTCCCTTCTCTGGGCCTCAGTTACCTCATACGAGGTTAAGCGACTTGCCCGGGGTCACACAGCAGGCAAGTGGTGGAGCCAAAATTAGAACCCAGATCCTCTGACTCCCAGGCCCGGGCTCTTTCCACTAGGCCACGCTGCTTTGAAAATTGCTCGATCTGTTCCAGTCTACATTTAGAGATGATGTCCTGTGATGGCCAGAGGTTCTCCCGGCTGGGCTCTGGGAACAAGCCAACTGGATTGTAACGTCACCGAAGAAAAGCCGAACGGCAGGGACATCAAATGAGGGACCTCCGCATCTCTCTCAGACAAAAAGCTCACTCCTTTCTTGGGCTAAATTGCTAAGAGACCATCGAGTGCTCTTCAGTGTGGCAGCAGATTGCACGACCGAGTTGGAAAATACGAACCACAAGATAGTCAAGGCCTCTACGTGCTCAGGATCGGATGAAACCGGAGTGGAACAAAGATGGAGGAAAGAAAAACAAAAAATAAACGCTCCAAAGACAACCTCCCTCATTTTCAACATGTTGAAAAGACTGGGAAAATTCTTCTGTTTCTGTGGGCCCGTCTTCTTTCTCTTTTTTTTTTTTTTTAAAAGAAACCAAAACAAAACAAGACAAAACAAAACAACAAAACAAGTGCTCTCGATTCTCGTCATGTGTCCGGGGAAACCGGATGATTGCAGCCTCGGAGATTCAAGAACCCTTCCTTGTCTCTAGGCCGATGCTATTTGTTTGCTGGCAAGACGTATGTATTTAATGAACTGTTTTGTATGCTTAGATGGGGCCTGAGAAAATGAACGGAAGCTATTGTTATCTCCCCATCCTCTGGAGCCTCTCTTCATAAGAATTACCTGCTACCCAGCAATCTCCACTCCGCCAATAGAGGGAGGGTGGTTGAATGGCAGGTCTCAGCCGCTCATTGTTGCCGCAGAAATGTTTAGGAATCAGCCATTTAATGAGAACAAAAGAAATTAATTGGTGGTTTAGGCCTAATGAGACTGCTGTGCAAATTAACAGTCCTCATCAGCAGAAACAAACAGAGTCCTTAAATGAATTGCTGGAGAGCATTACACTGAGTAAGCTTTTGCTGGAATGATAAATAGGAGGTCAGAAGAGACCATCTGGGCTTTTTTTTTTTTTTTCCAGAGGAAGGAGGGAGAAATCAGCCTCGGTGGAAAAAAAAAATAGATCTCAATAAAGCATAAATTCTCAGTGTTATTCATCTAAACCCAGCTTGACACCACCATCTTACCACATAGATAAAGAAGAAAACCACTTTCATTTGCATCTGAAAAGACCAAGACTACGGCCTATACACTCTGGAAGCCAAAGAGTTCTGATTTCAAGGGATATTTAGCCTCTATTCAAGCTCCCACAAAAGCCTCGGCTTCAGTAAGCCAGTGGTCGGTCGGCTTGATTAAGGCTGTAGACAGAAGCCTTGTATGTCTGTCAGAGAGTTCATTTATTTCCTCTGTTTACTTAAGACAGTCTTCAATTCCCAGTGCGGATTTGGATTTCTGGTTTGGCTAAGTTACTTATTGCTGAAAAAATCTGTCTGATCTTTAATAATCAAAGTAATTAGAATAATCCTTTCAGAACTGAATGAAGGATTATTTCTTCATGCCATTTGAGTTTCATCCTCATTTGGTCTGGTAAAATGTGGAAAAAGCACTTCAAAAGCATCACTGCCTTTCCCGGGGCCCCTACTGCTTTCAGAAATTCCCACCCACAGGACGGCTGCGTGCAAGATTCTCAGAGAAGGCTCAACCCTTCCCCGGGCAAATTTATTTATTTCAGCCGTGGTCCAATAAATCCACCAGTCCACTGAGACTTGGGAAAACCTTTGTGGTGAGACTGTCTGGGTTAGATAAGAAAACCTTTGACGGAGCTGCTGGGGGAGAGTTGGTACGTCTAATCTGAGTTGAGCAGCTCCACTAAGCGATTGTAAAATGTCGAGGCTTTCCGGAGGGAGCGGTAATTACATAGGAGGATTCCAAGGCCTTAAACCCCACCTAGATTTCGCTTTTATAAACCAGTGGGGGACAGAGCCCACCACACTCACCGTGGGGAAAGGATCCCGGCCGGAAGTCCGAGCCTGCCGTGACTTCGGAGCAAAGAAGTCGACGAGAGGCGATGAACCTCATTGAGATGTTGGGGCCTTGACCGAGGACTTAGCTGGAGCCCGAAATGCAACGTGACTTTTGAAAAGGTGTCCGTGCCATGGAAACTCAGAGTGCGTGGTAATTCTGGCCTGCTCACTTGGAGTTAATTATTACATCAGTAATGCATCCTTTTGAAATCCTCTCCCCTTCTCCGTTCCTCTGCAAAGCCCCTTCCAAAAACAACCAAATAAGGTGGGGACATCTTGGAATCGCCAATCAGGACCAGCGTCTCTATTTATAGTTTTGTGAAACTGTTCTAGATCAGAAAACATTAACCGCGTCAGGAGAAGGGGAGAGAAGGGGTGGAAACCCGAAAGAAGCCATTTGGCGGAGGACGGGGACAAAATTGCTGGGAGATGGAAAACCGCTTGGGCAACTTTTCAATCAATCAGTCGTGTTTATTGAGCGCTTACTCTATCCCACATGGTGCTCACTCTGTAAGCAGAAGGGAGTAGGATTTTATCCTCATTTTACAGATGAGATAACCGAGGCCCAGTGACTTGGCCAAGTTCACACAGCAGACAAGTGCTGGAGCTTGGATTAGAAACCAGATCCTCCGACTCCCAGGCCCGTACTCTTTCCACTACATCGCGCTGCTTCTATCTTACTCTAGACCGTCTTACTCTAGATTGTCACAGCCTTGAGGGCAGGGATTGCGTTTACCGACTATACTCTTCCAGGGGCTTAGTACCGTGCTCTGCAGAGAGTAAGTGCTACTTACTACTGATTGATTAATTTCTGTATTGCAGTCTGGGCTAGACCCATTAGAACATCCTGTACCCTCCCCCAATGCCCCACCAAGAAGCAGAAGGAGAAATTGGTTCCCATTAGGGGCCCCGGGAGACTGTGCTGACTTGAAGAACTCTCCATCGGCCCGCCCCACCTCACGTATCGGCTCTCTTCACTCGCTACTCTGCATCTTGCACGTTTCCTCCTCCCAAGCCCACCTTTGCAGTGTACCCCAATTCCACTCACCCACCTCTAATCCCTCTCTCACTCTGATCCCCTGCTCTGGAACTTTTTCTTTCTTCCAATCATTCCTTAAAATCACACCTCCTCCAGGAAGCATGCCCCGAAGAATTCCTACCTCCCAGTCTTGCCAAACCAATGTCGATTAGACCGTAAGCCCGTCAAACGGCAGGGACCATCTCTATCTGTTGCCGACTTGTTCATTCCAAGGGCTTAGTACAGTGCTCTGCACATAGTAAGCGCTCAATAAATACTATTGAATGAATATTCTTGGCAGGTGGATATTTCATCCCTATCTCCAGTGCTTACCTACAAATGAATATTTATTTGTCTTTTTAGTTATTTCTCCAGCTACTTCATCCCGACCCAGTCCTAACTCTCCCTGTTTTAGCCTTGTTTTCCCTCCTGCTTTCACTAACACTTGCCTGCTTGTCTTCCCACTTTAGAGTGTCAGTTCATTCATTCAGTCATATTTATTGAGCGCTTACTGTGTGCAAAGCACTGTACTAAGCGCTTGACAGTTCTTAGAGAGCAGGAAATGTGTCTTGCTTCTGCCTCTCTGAATCGTAAGCTCCTAGAGGACAGGAAACGTGTCTTCCAGCACTTTTATATTGTATCAATCACATTATTGAATACTTACTGTGTGCAGAGCACTGTACTAAATGCTTGGAAGAGTACAAAAATATAACATTATAAAAGAGTTGGTAGAGACGTTCCCTGCCCACAACAAGCTTACAGTCTAGAGGGGGAGACTGACATTATTATAAATAAATGACACATATGTACTTAAGGATTATAGGGCTGTGGAAGGGGTGAATAGAGGGAGTAAATCCAAGCACAAGGGTGACGCAGAAGGTGGTGGGAGAACAGAAAATGAGGGCTTAGTCAGGGAAGGCCTCTTGGAGTACTCTCCAAAGTGCTTAATACAACGCTCTGCTCACAGTAAGCGCCCGATAAATACGACCGACTGATCGCGCTCTCCCAGGTGCTTAGTACAGAGCTTCGAACTCAGTAAGTGCTCAGGAAATACCACCGCATCGAGGAGGTTGAAAGGGTGTCTTCCTGACTACCGGTTAGCTTCCCCAGATCAGGATCTCCGGTTCTTCGGCCCCAGGCGTGGGCTATCTAAACAACATCGACGGCTCACCCCGTCTGGGAGGAAAAGAAACAGATGAAGGAGCCTTTTGCTAGGTTGACTTCTGAGTTCAGCTGATGAGAGCAGCTGGGCAAATACATATCCGAAGACTTAGTATGTCTGAAGCAATCTACACACAAGAGATTGCTTGTCTTTCCTCTGAACTGAGGGTTAAATTTACCAAAGGCTGCTGCAAGTGATAAACAGAATGGTCGGTGATTAAGCTCACCTCCCTAACACATAGTGTGCCGAGGGCCACCAGAAACTAAGTCTATATTTGCTCTTCTTGTTAGGCTGGGATTGAGTGTCGCCTGTGAGCAAGTTAAATATCTGGCTCTCCCCTACCGGTGCTTAATGAACGCCGGAGGATTTCAGCACCGCCGTTGAAGAGTGGGAACTGAAACGGGGTTTCGTGAGTCCGAAATTAGCACCGAAAGAAGAGAGAAGAATGAGAAAATGAAACGGAGTCTGAAAGATGGAGCCCCGTGGCCGATGAGCAGGCAATCCTATTAGGCAGTCGATGTTAGACGGGGAGTTAAAATCGTACCCTTTCCCCATTTCTCATTAGACAAAACCTTAACCTTGACATCGTCACCCTGTTCGCGAGGGGGAGAGAGAGAGACTCAGAAACAGCTCGTTTGGCAAATGTATCGGCCCCGCGATCCATAAATATTGATTCGTTGTTTGCAGCGTAATTTAAATGTCAGTTTGAAGCCTAGGGCGGATAGAGACGTGTATCAACAATCCAACCGGATGGAGGCTTTGGGGTCTCTTGGGGGCTATGTTTTGGGTTCAGATGGAAATGGAATACACCCGTCTTGGGGAGAAGAACACCGCCATTTCCTGACATTGGAGGGGAAGACCCGCCGATGGTTTCACAAATCAAAGAAATGGCTGATCTAGTCGGTGGCCTTCTGCTCATTATCCTCTTTCTCCTGGGCAGATGAATCCATTCATTTATTCATCCAGTCCTTCCTTCCTTCCTTCCCCTTAGGTGATGTGCCTAAGACAGGTAGCAGAGCGGGGATTAATACCTAGGTCCCTGACTATAAACTTGTCCTCGAGACTGTAAGCTCTTTATGGGCAGGGATTGTGTATATATAGGGCTAGTGCAGTGCCCAGCACACAATAAGCACTTAATAAATACAATTATCTGACTCCCAGGCCTGGGCTCTATCCTCTAGGCCCCACTGCTTTTCTGCAAAATGAGCAGATCAGGCACAATCCCAGTCCCACAGCCCACGTCCAGAATCGACCCCAAACTAAGGAGTTTCTCTGGGGGGCTCTACACCCCCTGAAAAATCATTCCACACATTCGTGTTCCGTGTGAACTCAGCCATCGCATCTGAGCTGCGAAACTCGGAACCGGGGCCCAGCGAGGCTGCGGGAGGGAAACCAGGAGACCGGAGATCATCGGAGTATCCGGTTTAAACCAGGACATGTCGCCGCTGCACTGGAGGGTCTTAAATGGGAAGCCTGGTTAACCCCTCTCCCTTACATTGGGCGCCTCACGTAGAACAGGGACTGTGTCCAACCCAACTACTTTGAATTGTATCAACCCCAGTGCTTAGCAGAGTTCTTGCTGCATAGGATGCGCTTCACAGATACCACCACCATTATTATGAATTGTAATTAAATTCATTCCTTCATTCAATTGTATTTATTGAGCGCTCATTGTGTGCAAAGCACTGTACTAAGCGCTCGGGAGAGTGCAATATAACAATAAACAGACCCGTTCCCTGCCCGCTTCCCACTCTAGACAGTAAACTCCTTGAGGGCAGGGATCAAGTCTACCAACTGTATCGTATTGTCCTCCCCCAGTTCCGTAGTACGGTGTTCTGCGAACAGTGAGCATTCGATAAATTCTATCGACTGTGCTAATGAAACACCTCCCCCGGCCCATCCAACTTTCTTCCTGCAGAGCTGTGCAAGCAGGCTGAAATAATTCTTGGCCTCCGGGCAGGATTGAGTTTACCCGCTTGCCTGTCATTCAATCAGTCAATCGTATTTATTGAGCACTTACTGTGTGCAGAGCACCGTACTAAGCACTTGGGAGAGTACAGTACAACAATAGGACAGACGCATTCCCTGCCCACGATGAGCTTACAGTCTAGAGCTTACAGTTCGCCTGTTGGAAAAGGGTGTGTGGGACCCTCCTCCTCGGACAGAGAAGGCCGTTTTCCTTCCAGAGAGACTGGTGTTGCATTAGAGACCAATTTGCTTTTTTTTAACAGCCATTTAAATGGTTTCCCCGACCTGGTATCACAGTCTTACACCCCGTTTTCTGAGATAGATCAGCAGCCAGCTGAGAGATCTTGCTTATCAGATTTGCAGCCTAGTGATCTACTTCGTCTGTTTGACAAGTGAGAAGAGCAAACCTGGCAAAAAACAAAAACAAACCTGAACCGGTCTGGAGGGTCTTATCTAGGGATTGAAGAAAAAAAAAAGCGAGGCTAAAGACTTTAGTTGGGGTGGGTGGAAAACCAAGAAGGGGTCTGAGAGTCCCCAGGGGGTTATTTTTGTGAACTTTGGTGTTTTATCTCTCCTGGGTTAGCAGCGCGAAGTCTGAACTAACCCCCAAAGTTGAAGCCAAAACCACAGGAAACCATTATGCTTTGGATCAGAAGCTATAAATCCACCCTGCTTAGTCAACAGCTCAGGATAGACTCTCTGAAATAGCAGCTCAGCCACAGGATAGGATGCCACTTTTCTGCCGTGGAGACAGCCAAGAGTGTTCCCGAGCAAGGAGGAAATGGATTCGATCCCCACAACCCAGAGAGAAAGACCACGGCTCGGTGGAAAGCGCATGGGACGGGGAGTCAGGAGATCGGGGTTCAAGCCCCAGCTCCTCCTCTGGACTGCTGTGTGACCTTGGGCAAGTCATCTACCATCTCTGGGCCTCGTTTTCCACATCTGTGAAATGAGGATAAGATCCTCCATTCTCCCTCCCTTTGAGACTGGGAGCCTCGTATCTAGCACAGCCCTTAACACAGTGCTTGACAAAAAGTAGACACTTCACAGATGACATCATTAAGAAAAACGGAGTCTGGAGAATCCAGCCATATGTCAAATGGATGTCGAGAGCCCCAGAGATCGAGATTTATTGTTCCTGATCCAGCTGGCTTTCTTCACTCCATTCCCACATGACTCCTGAATCCAGATCCTCAAGGACTCCCCAGTGAGTTTGGGGTTGGTGGCCAGTTTTTTTGCTTTTTTTAAAAATCGTATTTGTTAAGCGCTTACTATGTGTCAGGCACTCTACTATGCACTGGGGTAGATACAAGCTGATCGGGTTGGACACAGTCTCTGTCCCACGTGGGGCTCACAGTCTAAAAGAGAAGGGAGAAGAGGTACTGAATTCCCATTTTGCAGATGAGGGAACTGAGGCACAGAGGAGTGAAGTCATTTGCCCAACTTTACCCAGCAGAAAAGCAGCAGATCCAGGATTAGAACCCAAGTCCTTCTGACTCCCGGGCCCGGGCTCTAACCAATAATAATAATAATAATAATGTTGGTATTTGTTAAGCGCTTACTGTGTGCAGAGCACTGTTCTAAGCGCTGGGGTAGGCACAGGGGAATCAGGTTGTCCCACCTGGGGCTCACAGTCTTAATCCCCATTTTACAGATGAAGTAACTGAGGCACAGAGAAGTGAAGTGACTTGCCCACGGTCACCCAGCTGACAAGTGGCGGAGCCGGGATTCGGACCCATGACCCCTGACTCCAAAGCCCGTGCTCTTTCCACTGAGCCACGCTACCAATAGGCTATGCTGCTTCTCAATCAGTTCCCCACCTGGGCCTATCTTTCCCAATCGGGGTGACTTTCTCAGGAAAGATCTCTGATGATGTGGTTGGGACAAGAATGGGAATTTATGTGGCAAGGAAGGGAAGGAATGGGAAACAACTGTTACATATGCAGTTGGGCTCATTCTTCAAGTGACCGAGCCTGGTCCGCTAGCCACTCTCCGGCCTGGAGTCTGGCGCTGATGGAGTCCGTGGCGAAAACTGACCGAGGAAAGCCGTGGTCCCCGTGGAGATGGTCCTCCAGATGCTGTGATCACTTCCAGCTGTGGTATTTGGCTGCCAATCAGAGGCCCGGTTGTTCCCACCTGCGGGACAAGCCAAAGATCAAAGAGAACCCGGCTGGGGCTTAGCTCTGGGCCTGGGGTCGCCAGACTGGGTCGGCTTTAGAGGAGAAAACCAAACAAACCCAATCTCCTCGGGTCACTGAGAAGTGACCGGAAGGTAGGAGGGGAGAGCGGAGGAGGAGGGGGAGGAAGATGGAGGAGGGGGGAGGGGGAGGAAGAAAAAGGGGGAGGAGGAGAAGGATGAGGAGGAAGGGGGAGAAGGAGAGGAAGAGGGAGGAGGAGGAGGGAGGAGGAGAAGGAGGAAGAAGTGGGAGAAGGAGAAAGAGGGAGGAGGAAGAAGAAGGAGGAGGAGGAGGAAGAGGAAATCAAAGGGACTGGATAATCCAGCAGCTGATAAGAAGTCCTTAACTCCAGGATGATTTCTCCCTTTTGACCCTTTGCTTGGACTCAAAGCACCCAAACTTGTCTGTTTGAAATTAGAAATGAAATGTTTGTTCATTCATTCATTCAATTGCATTTATTGAGCTCCTACTGTTTACAAAACCCTGTACTAAGTGCTAGGGAGAGTACAATATAACAATAAAGAGACATATTCCCTGCCCACAGAGAGTTTATAGTCCAGAGGGGAAAAAAGACATTGATATGAATAAATAAATAAATCACAAATACGTACATATGTTTGGTTAGAGTCAGGTGATTCCAAAACCCCACAGCAGAAGGATCTTCCTGGCAGATATGTCTCTGCCTCTCTTTTTATAATAAAATAATAATATTTATGGTATTTGTTAAGCACTTACTATGTGCCGAGCACTGTTCTAAGTGCTGGGGTAGATACAAGGTAATCAGGTTGTCCCACTTGGGGCTCACAGTCTTAATCCCCATTTTACAGATGAGGTAACTGAGGCACAGAGAAGTTAAGTGGTTTGCCCCAGGTCAGACAAGTGGCGGAGCCTGGATTAGAACCCACGTCCTCTGACTCCCAAGCCCCTGCTCCTTCCACTAAGCCACAGCGCTCCTCTCGACGAGAGAAGCTATCCTCCCTTTTCATCATCATCAGTGGTATTTACGGAGGGCTTATTGTGGGCAGAGCACTGTACTGAGTGCTTGGGGGTATCCACTACAACAGTACAGTCCCAGCCCAGAAGGAGCTTTTTTTCTCAAACAGCAGAAGGGTTGCAGAAATTTCTGAAATTTCGCTCTCGGTTCAACGGCGAATCCCAGAGAGTAGGAAGGAAGCCGGACTGGGAGGACAGTAGCAGTAGTAATTCATTATGATTCATCGATCGATCGGTGGCATTTATTGATCTCTTGCTATGGGCAGAACACTGAGCTAAGTGCTTGACAGAGTGTAATAGAATAAGTAGACAAGATCCCAGCCCTCAAGGAGCTTATAATCTAGGGGGGGTGACAGTCACTAAAATCAATTACAGGCGTTGTTTGTTTTGTTCTGTTTGGCTTTGCTGCCTGTCTCCCCCGTTTAGACTGTGAGCCCGTCACTGGGCAGGAATTGTCTCCGTCTGTTGCCCAATTGTCCATTCCAAGCGCTGAGTACAGTGCTCTGCACGGAGTAAGTGCTCGATAAATACTACTGAATGAATGAATGGAAGAAATCAAGTATAAAGATGTGATCGCAAGTGCTGTGGTGTGTATTGAGCACCTACCGAGAGCAGTGCACTGTATTAAGTGCTTGTGAGATGCAGTGGAAGCTAGAAGCCCATTTCCTGCTCATGAGGCATAGAGGAGCAGCCTGGCCTAATGGCAAGAACAGTATTTACTAAGTTCTCTTTCTGCGCCCCACTGAATCAGATCACTGAGTTCACTTCCATAGGGCGAACTCCCCAGACAGGACAGCTTGGATGTTTCAGACTCCCTTCCTGATGGAGTGCGTCTACTCTACCTGAGAAGAGATAATATCTCAGAAGAGATAAGGTCTGAGAAGGAGATGGTAATAACTGTGGTACTTGTGTAGCGCTTACTACGTGCCAGGACCTGCATTAAACACCTGGGTAGGTACAAGCAGATCAGGTTGTACACAGTCTCTGTCCCACATGGGGCTCACGGGTTTAATCTCTGTTTTACAGATGAGATAACTGAGGCTCAAGAGAAGCGAAATGACTTCTCTGGGGTCACCCAGCAGGCAAGTGGAGGGGCTGGGATTAGAACCCAAGACCCTCTGACTCCCATGCCCGGGCTCGATCCGCCAGGCCGACGACTCAACGCCTCTTCCCCACCTCCCCCGGTTGGGGCCCCCATCTCTGATTGATCCCCAGCAGGTCCCGGCGGGTTCGCGTGGGGAAGAGGGGAAGATTCTTCCCGGGGTTGAGTCACGGAGGACTCTCCCCACGAAGCCTCAGGGGATGCCGGCTGGGCGAGGCAGGGGATTCTTGGCGCTCTCCTCCCCACCGAGATTCTCTCCACCCTCAATCTCTCAGTGTGTCTGGGTTCAACCCGGGATGAGAGATTCGTTGAATAATGAGAGGCCCGGAGCCCGGTGAATCGGAGCAGAACATGCCCAGGCAATAATAATCATCGTGGTATTAAAACATGTCAATCAACTGTGGTTTTGGAGCATTTAACGTGCGCAGAGCACTGTAGTAAGCGCTTGGGAGGGGACAGTGCAACAATATAACACACACATTCCCTGTCTACCAAATCTGCTGTAGTGTACTCTCCCAACCATTCAGTACAGTGCTCTGCATACGGTAAGCGCTCGATAAACGCCATTGATTGATTAAGTGCTTACTAGGTCCCGATCACTGGGGTGGATGTAACCCATTCAGACTGGATACTGGACACCACCCCTGTCTCAGACACAGCTCACAGTCTAAGGGAGAGGAATATAATCCCCATACGACAGATGAGGAAACTGAGGCCCAGAGGCAATAGGAGACTTGCCCGAGGTCATCCAGCAGGCGAGTGTTGGAGCCAGGTTTAGATGAGAATCAGATTAGATGAGAAGCAGCATGGCCTAGTGGATAGAGCACTGGCCTGGGAGTCAGAAGGGCCCGGGTTTTAATCCTCGCTCTGCCACTGCTGGGTGACTTCGGGCAAGTCGCTTAACTTCCCGGCGGCTCAGTTCCCTCGTCTGTAAAATGGTGATGAAGACCGTGAGCCCTGTGTGGGACATGGACCCAGTCCAACCCGATTCCCTTGTGTCTACCTCAACACTTACGACAGTGCCCGGCACATAATAAGTGCTTATCCGAGACCATTAAAAGAAAACAGAATGGGGTTAGCCCGATTTCCATTTCCGTGCTCTTTCCGTGAGGCCACCCTGCTCCTACATGATAGCACACGTGACATCACGTGCGTTTTTCCGGTATCGGCGAGGGCCTTCAGGGGCCACCCACACAAATGTCTGCTGCGTAACCTAGGGCAGGTCACTTCTCTATGCCACAGTTCCTCATCCGTAAAATGGGCGGTTAAATACTTGTTCTCCCTCTCCTTTAGACCGTGAGTCCTGTGTGGGATTGCGTCTGATCTGATTACCTTGTATCCTCCCTGGTGCTTAGTACAGCGTTCGGCACACGCTAAGCACCACCTATCTGCTGTGTGACCTCGCTCAAGCTTTTCACTTCTCTGGGCCTCAGCTACCTCATCTGTAAAATGAGGATTAAGACCGTGAGCCTTGTGTAGGACATGGACTACGTCTCATCCGATCAGCTTGTTATTTACCCCAGCACTCGGTACAGTGCCTGGCACCTAGTAAGCGTTTAACCATCACCGGAGTTATTATTATTCCTAGTAACTAAGGCCACGATGATTATTATCATTAAACGTCCCCGACCCAATAAGCCGACAGGACCCAGAAAGCTGGCGGGAGGTGTTTTTTCTCTCACGCCGGGGTTGGCTTCCCCAGAAATGGTCCCCGCAGGCCTGGGGATCAGATGAAACGACCAGAGTGGCTAATATGCGGCTTCTCGGCTGGCAGAGGATCTGTTTGGGAATGTCATCTGCATAGCCGGTCTCATGCCTTCCTTTAATCGGCGCAATCCTCTTACTGACCCGCGACCCCGTCAGTTATCACAAGCGATGCCTCTGCTTAGGGAGAAGTAGAAACTTGTGTCTGGTCCCTGGCTCCATCTCCACCGCCCAGCTGCCCCACGAACCGCACCCTCTCTGTTCCACCCCCCAAGGAGGCAGGGAGCATTCGGTCCCTTCCCCGTGGGGGGTAAGGAGGGGGAAACCGAGTCCTGACAGGAGGGAAATGTCCTAGAGAAGCAGCTCGGCCTAGTAGATAGAGCCCGGAACTGGGATATGTTCCGACCCCGGCTCCTCCGCTCGTCTGCCGTGTGGCCTTCGGCGAGTCACTTCACTTCTCTGTGCTTCGGGGACCTTATCCTCCGAAAAACGAGGATGTGATTTATGTTCTCCCTCCCACTTAGACTGTGATCTCTATGTGGGACAGGGACTGTGTCCAACCTGAATATCCTGTATCTGCCCCAGCATTCAGGACAGCGCTTCGCACGTAGTAAGCACCTGACAATTACCATTTTAATAACGACGGCATTGCCCTCTCTGTCGGTGCTCTAACCATTAGGAAATGCTGCTTCCCTCCCCGGACTGTGCCCAACCTGATTATCTTGTATCTACTCCAGCACTTAGTACGGCGCCTGGTACATCGTAAGCGCTTATGAACTCCCATCCAAAAATTAAGCATGATAACACAGGGGACAACCATTTTTTTGTGCCCAACGCGTTCGGGTCGTCGGCCACACAAACAGACACACGAATTTCACGGCCAGTGCTTTCTTCTTTAATCGCAAGAGGCAACATATATCCATATACGTATATACGTACATATACATATAGAGAAGCAGCGTGGCTCAGTGGAAAGAGCACGGGCCCTGGAGTCAGGGGTCATGAGTTCGAATCCCAGCTCTGCCACTTGTCAGCCGTGTGACTGAGGGCAAGTCACTTCACTTCTCGGTGCCTCAGTTACCTCATCTGTAAAATGGGGATGAAGACGGTGAGCCCCACGTGGGACAACCTGATTCCCCTGTGTCTACCCCAGCGCTTAGAACAGTGCTCTGCACATAGTAAGCGCTTAACAAATACCAACATTATTATTGTTATTACATGTTGCTCACTGTGGGCAGAGATCATATCTACCAACTCTGTTTATGTTGTTATAGCGTACTCTCCCAAGTGTTTAGTACAGTGCCTCGGGTACAGTAAGTACTCAATAAATAGGAATGATTGACTCATTGTTTGAGACGTCCTCGGCGTGACCCTTCACCATTACTGGGAAAACAAGTCAAGGCCAGTCCCGCTCACCGGTGGAACACTGGCCAGTCACTGCTAAACAAGCACTCTTATGCAAGTAGGCCGCCCAGGATACGGTTGAAGGTAAGACGTAATCATTGCCTTTGCTATTATATACACGTTACGCATAAATGAATGTAAATATGGAATATTTAAATACTTAAATTGTAGAAGTTACACGGGTGGGAGTTAATCAGGGAAGGCTTGTTGGAGGAGTTGCCGTTTTAGGAGGGCTTTGAATTTGAGCAGCACTAGCGGGTGTCAGCAGGGAGGGTAGCTTAATGGACACTGTTGGGGTTCCCTGCTGGGTCTGGGTTCCGGTCTAGGTTTTTTGGGGTATTTTTTTAGTGGTATTTGCTAAACTCTGACTCTATGAGGTAATTTTTTAGTTGTATTTGTTAAACTCTTACTCTATTTAAGGCAGCATACTAAGCACTGGGGAAGATACAAGCTAATCAGGTTGGGCACAGACCATGTCCCACATGGGGCTCACCGTCTTAATCCCCATTTTCCAGTTGAGATAACTGATGCCCAGAAAAGAGAAGTGACTTGCCCAAGGTCCCACAGCAGACAGGTGGTGGAGCCGGGATTAGAACCCAAGTCCTTCTGACTCCCGGGTCCCTACTTTACCCGCTTGGCCACGCTGCTTCTCGTCACGACGCGGCCTTTGCTTCCTGCCGGCTTATTGACCGAGGGCCAGCTCCACTCGAGCTTGATATTCAGTTGGATTTTCTCAGAAGTGGTTCAGCACTGGCACTTCTCAAACAAAATCCTGGTCTGGCCCAGGAGAATGGAACTCTGCAACCATTCCGTCAAAAACTTCCCTAATAATAGTAATTATGGTATTTATTAAGCACTTTCTAATTGCCGAGCACTGTTCTAAGCACTGAAGTAGTTATAAGCTAAACTTGTTGGATACAGTTCCTATCCCACATAGGGCTCACAGTTCTCAGCCCCATTTTATAGACGAGGTAACTGAGGCCCAGAGAAGTGAAGTGACTTGACCAAGGTCACACGGCAGACAAGTGGCTGAGCTGGGATTAGAAGCCACATCCTCTGACTCCCAAGTCCCTGTTCTTGCCACCAGGCCATGCTGCCTCCCTGACTCCGTGCGGGAGAAGAGCGGCCTACGCGTAGATTTCCGGGGCTTTTTCTACTTCCAAAAAGGTCACACAAAGGGATGTGAAAGTTAGGGAACACCACACACCTTCACACTCCCACGTACGAACACTCACATACTCACACAACCACACACGCACACACCCTTAACCCGTACATTGGCCCAAACCCAGTTATCTCACCCACCTCGGGGGTCTCCGGGAAAGGTTTTTAGGACTCGTCATTATTCGTCACTATGATTTTGCCCCGGGAATGTTTAAACAAAGAACTCGAAGGCAGAGGACTGGAGGAGATGACCTTTTGGGTCATCGCCAGCCCGGGCAAGGCAGGATTCCGTGCAGGAAGCGGTTAGATCTATGTCCACTTCTCCCCACCCAACAGACTAAATAAATAACAGCGATGCCTTACTGGAAGTGGAGATGCAATTTTCTGGCTTCCTGGCCTCAGGGAGGGAGGGAAAAGAGGAAACTAGAACCAGGTGTCTCGCCGTTCTCAGTGTCCGGAAGGAGCACACGTCCCCTCCAACTGAGGGAAGAGGGAGAGCGGGAAGCCATGGCAGACGGGCTGTTTGTTACTAGCTGCCCTGGTGCTTAGAACGCAGTTCTGGGAGTCAGAAGGACCTGGGTTCTAATTCCGGCCGCCGTGTGACCTTGGACGAGTCGCCTCACTTCCCTGCGCCTCTGTTATCTGTAAAGTGAGGATTAAGACTGTGAGCTCTATGCGGGATAGGGATTGTGCCCAACCCAATTGTCTTGTATCTACCCCGGGGTTTCGTACAGAGCCTGGAACATAGTAAGGGCTTCACAAATACCGCAATCATTATTATTGACAAATACCATGAAAAAGTGGGGTTTTATTGCACCCTGAGTAATTCTACAAAATATCTGGAACCTCTTTGCAACCCCCCAGTGCCAACCTACCCCAGGCAGTCCCAAATGCCAGCCCAACTCCCACCCCCCGAGTCGCGTGGCACCCCTTTAAGTGGGCCCGGGGGATTTAATGGGGGTATTTGTTAAGTGCTTACTATGTGCCAATGCCAAGCGCTGTTCTAAGCGCTGGGGTAGGTACAAGGTAATCAGGTTGTCCCGCGTGGGGCTCACAGTCTTCATCGCTCCTTTACAGATGAGGTAACTGAGTCACAGAGAAGTTAAGTGACTTGCCCAAGGTCACACGGCTGACATTTGTGCTGGGGAAGTTGGGGAGGTCTCTCTCGCTGGGTCTCTGATCACCGTTAACTGGTCAGCGGCTGCACCGGGGACTGTCCCTGTTGTGTCACGTGGACCTGCTTCTCACAAGGCCCAAGCCTTAAACGCTAGCTCCATGTTGAGGAATAGTCATCCTTTGATTTACCGGTATTCTTTAAGTGCTTACTATGTGGCAGGCACTGTATTAAGTGCTGGGGTAGATACGAGCTAATCGGGCCGGACACAGGTCCTGCCCTCATGGGGCTCACGGTCTAAGTAGGAGGGAGAACAGATATGGATGTGGACTATCGTGCTGGTACAAGCTCTCATAATATCCCGACTGGATTACTGTGTCAGCCTCCTCTCAGATCTCCCTTCCTCCTGTCTCTCCCCGCTCCGGTCTATTCTTCATTCCGCTGCCCGGATATCCCATCTTCCTACAGAAACGCTCTGGGCATGTCACCGCCCTCCTTGGAAACCTCCAGCGGTTGCCTTTCGACCTCCGCACGAAACAAAAGCTCCTCACTCTTGGCTTCGAAGCTCTCCATCACCTTGCCCCCTCCTACCTCACCTCCCTTCTCTCTTTCTACCGCCCACCCCGTACGCTCCGCTCCTCTGCCGCCCACCTCCTCGCCGTCCCCCGTTCACACCTATCCCGCCGTCGACCTCTGGTCCACGTCCTACCGCGGTCCCGGAACGCCCTCCCTCCTCACCTCCGCCAAACTCACTCTCTTCCCCTCTTTAAAGCCCTACTGAGAGCTCACCTCCTCCAGGAGGCCTTCCCAGACTGAGCCTCCCCGTCCCCTTCCCTCCCCCTCCCTCAGCACTGTGCTCATTTGTAAACATTATTTATTACCCTATTTATTTTGTTAATGAGGTGTACATCCCCTTGATTCTATTTATCTTGATGAAGTTGTCTTGTTTTTGTTTTGTTCTGTTTTGCTTTGCTGTCTGTCTCCCCCGTTTAGACTGTGAGCCCATCACCGGGCAGGGATTTTCTCTAACTGGTGCCGAAATGTCCATTCCAAGCGCTTAGTGCAGTGCTCTGCACATAGTAAGCGCTCAATAAATACTGTTGACTGAATGAATGAATTCCCATTTTGCAGATGAGGGAACTGAGGTCCAGAGAAGTGAAGTGATTTGCCCAAGGTTGCCCATGGCAGACAAGTAGTGGAGCCAGAATTAGAACCCAGGTCCTTCTGACTACTAGGCCCGGGTTCTAGCCATTGGCCACACTGCTTCTCATCTGGCTTCCCTCAGCTCAATGCCTCACAGCCTGGTTTTCAGCTGGTCTGTCCACTTTGTGGAAAGAGCCCGGGCTTGGGAGTCAGCAGTCATGGGTTTGAATTCCGGCTCCGCCGCCTGCCAGCTGTGGGACTTTGGGCAAGTCACTTAACTTCTCTGTGCCTCAGTTACCTCATCTGTAAAATGGGGATTGAGACTGTGGGACGTGTATCACGTGTTGTCCACGTGGGACAACCTGATCGCCTTGTATCCCCCCAGCACTTAGAATAGCGCTTTGTACATAGTAAGCGCTTAACAAATACCACCATTATTATTATTATTATTATTATTTGTGTTGCGTGGTTTTTTGCGGGGCGTGCTGAGCTTCTCCTCCAACCCCAGCAGGGTTTCCTGCCGTCAAGATCTGCAGCTCGGATACGACGGCTGTGTTCACCGGGCCTGGAGGAGGAAGGAGGCCAAACCTTGCTCTGCACGGGGTCAAACCTTCACAGTGACCCGGGAGTCAGAAGGACCTGGATTCTAATCCTGGCTCCGCCACTTCATAATAATTGTGTTATTTGTAAAGTGCTCTCTCTGTGCCAGGTGCTGTACTAAGCACTGGGGTAGATATAAGCTAGTCAAGTGGGACACAGTCCCTGTCCTAAATGGGGCTCACGGTCTTAATCCCCAGTTTCCGGGTGAGGTAACTGAGGCTCAGAGAAGTGACTCGCCAAAGGTCACACAGCAGACAAGTGGCAAAGCTGGGATTAGAACCCAGGTCCTCCTGACTCCCAGGCCCGTACTTTATCTACTAGGCCATGCCACTCGTCTGCTAGGTGATCTTGGCCAAGTCACTTAGCTTATCTGGACCTCAGTTCCCTCATCTGTAAAATGGGGATGAAGACTGGGAGCCCCACGCGTCCCACCCGATTAACTTATATCTACCCCAGTGTTCAGTACATTGCCTGGCGCGTAGTAAGCACTTGACAAGTACCATAAAAAAGGGAGAAGGATGACTCCCTATGTACCTTGGTTCAAACTCATGTCCCACCCAGCCCGCGGTGATATTCTCAACTGTGGCGATGGGAGGCTCAGGAACGGCCAGATGTCCGCTCACCCTCTGGACTCATGGGCCATGGCAACTGCTTCGGTGGAGGAATTATCTGGCCTCAATAAAGCTGCCTTATGGATATCAAAGCCCTTATTAAAAGCAGTCTTCTAACCCCACTCCTGCTTTAAAGCAGTCCATCACCTCGCCCCCTCCTACCTCACCTCACTGATCTCTTACTCCAGCCCAACCCGCACACTTTGCTCTTCTAACGCCAACCTCCTCACTGTACCTCCATCTTGTCTACCTCGCCTTGGCCCGCGACGCCCTCTCCCTTCATATCCTTCAGACGATCACTCTCCGCATCTTCAAAGCTTTATCGAAACCACATCTCTTCCGAGAGGTCTTCCCCGACTGAGTCGTCATCTCCTCTTCTGCCACTCTCTTCTGCTTCACCCTTGCGATTGGATTTGCATCCTTTATTCACATCACCCTCAGCCCCACAGCACTGAAATAAATATCCTTAATTCACGTGTTTCCCCTTCTAAACTGTAAGCTCACTGCGGACGGGGAACACGGCTACGTGCGCGGTTTTACTGGACTCTCCCAAGCGTTTAGTACAGTGGCCTACGCACAGTCGGTGCTCAGTGAATATCCAACCAATAAATCTATCAGGACCATGCGTTGAATCCCTTCTGGGTACAAAGCACTGTTCTAAGCACTTGGGAGAGAACAAGAGAAGCGAGGTAAGCAAGGCGGAGAAGCAGCATGGCTCAGTGGAAAGAGCCCGGGCTTGGGAGTCAGAGGTCATGGATTCGAATCCCGGCTCCGCCACTTGTCAGCTGGGTGACTGTGGGCAAGTCACTTAACTTCTCGGTGCCTCAGTTACCTCATCTGGAAAATGGGGATTAAGACTGTGAGCCCCACGTGGGACGACCTGATGACCCTGTATCCACCCCAGCGCTTAGAACAGTGCTCTGCACATAGTAAGCGCTTAACAAATGCCCCCCCGCCCCAAAAGGCAGTACGGCCTGGGAGTCAGAAGCTCCTGGGTTCTAATCCCTGCTCCACCACGTGTGTGCTGCATGACCTTGGGCAAGTAAGTTCACTTCTCTAGGCCTCAGTTACCTCATCCGTAAATTGGGAAAGATGTGGGACCAGGACTGTGTCCAACCCGATTTGCTTGTATCCTGCCCAGTGCTTAGTGTGGCGCTTGGCACAGAGTAAGCGCTTAACAAATATCATTCTTATTAGCATTATTATTATTCAGTGAGGTACCGTTCACTCAATCAGTGGTATTTATCGAATGCTTAGAGTGTGGTGAGAACTGAACTAAGGGCTTGGGAAAGTGCCACGCAATAGAGTTGATTCATTCATTCATTCAATAGTACTTATTGAGCGCTTACCATGTGCAGAGCACTGTACTAGGCGCTCGGAATATACAAATCGGTAACAGATAGAGACAGTCCCTGCCCTCTGTCGGGCTTACGGTCTAATCGGGGGAGACGGACAGACGAGAACAATAGCAATAAATAGACTCAGTTGGTAGACATGATCCTTAGCCTCAAGAAGTTTAGAGTCTAGAGGGGGAGACAGATGGTAAAATAAATTATCTACTCATCTACCTAAGTGCTGTGGGGCTGAGGGGGTGGGAGAATATTATTAATAATAATAATAATAATGTTGGTATTTGTTAAGCGCGTACTATGTGCAGAGCACTGTCCTAAGTGCTGGGCTAGGTACAAGGTAATCAGGTTGTCCCACCTGAGGCTCACAGTTAATCCCCATTTTACAGATGAGGGAACTGAGGCACACAGAAGTGAAGTGACTTGCCCACAGTCACACAGCTGACAAGTGGCAGAGCGGGAATTCGAACCCATGACCTCTGACTCCCGAACCCGGCCTCTCTCCACTGAGCCACGCTGGGTTTAAGGGGTACGGATCTGAGTGCCTAGGCGATGCAGGAGGCATGGGAAGGAAAGAAACGACAGCTTAGATGGAGAAGGCCTCTTTGGAAGAGATGTGATTTTAAGAGGGCTTTGAAAGTGGGGAGAGTGGTGACCTGTCTTATACATCCATCAGTCAGTGGTATTTATTGAGTGCTTACTCTGTGCGTAGGGCACCAAACTAAGCACTTGGAGAATATAACAGAGTAAATAGACATGATTCCTTGCCCAAGCCTAGAATCTAGCAGGGGGAGATGGATGCTAAAATAAATCACACGAAGGGAAGCAAATACAGAGAATACGCTAATGTGGGGAAACAGTCTGACAGAGATGCTAAGCCCGTATTGTGCTTCGGGGGATAAAACAGGAAGCAGT
This sequence comes from Ornithorhynchus anatinus, assembly GCF_004115215.2. Classification (NCBI taxonomy): domain Eukaryota; kingdom Metazoa; phylum Chordata; class Mammalia; order Monotremata; family Ornithorhynchidae; genus Ornithorhynchus; species Ornithorhynchus anatinus. The sequence continues at coordinate 9,326,704 of NC_041732.1, read as the reverse complement.
TTGAGGATGTCAGACTAAGTGGGGAAGCAGCGTGGCCTAGTGGAAATAACCCAGACCAGAGAGTCAGAGGACCTGCGTTCTAATCCCGGCTCTGCCACGTGTCCACTGTGGGACCTTGGACAAGTCATTTTACTTCTCTGGGCTTAAGTTACCTCATCTGTAAAATGGGGAGTCAATCCTACTCCCTCCTACTTAGCGGTGAGCCCCATGTTGGACAGGGACTGTGTCCAAACTGATTATCATATCTACCCCCAGTGCTTCGAAGAGTACTTGGCAAGCACTTGGTCCAGTCCTTTGCACACGGTAAGCGCTCAATAAATACGACTGAATGAAAATGAATCAGGAGGGCAAGAGTCGAGTGCCATAATTAGGGTACATCTTAAGCACTTACCAGATGCTGAGCATTATGGTAGAGACCAGGTTATCAGACTAGACACACTTCCCGTCCCACATGCAGCTCACAGCCTACCTAGCATAAGAGAGAGAACTCAGAGAAGATATGCGTTTGTACATAAGTTTCAGAGGATAGGAATCCAAGAGAATATGTGAGAATGTAGCCACCGGGAAACCCCACCCCAGACCTTCCCTCAGAGAGGGACTCCCACTTTAAATCCACAATTAGCCAGGATTAAACACGAGCAAGCCCCACCTCCACATTCAACCTGAGATCAGAGGTGAATAAAATGTCCAAGCGAACAAATATAATCCAAATCCATCATCTTTCCTCTTATTCTTACCAAACTGTCGGTCCCCCGGGCATAGGAAAAAAAAACAACCACCAACAACCCACGAATGAAATATTTTTAAATTATTTTGGGGGGGGGGAGTGATCAAATAACTCAGCTAAAATACCACAAAGTATTCAAATCCCTCTTTCAATATCCTTGATCCTTTAAGGTTCTTTCTAATTCAATAAACAGGATTTCAAATCCTCCCCAAACCAGAGAGGACTTGTTCAGCTTTTCAGTTTCAAGCCACTCTCCTAATGCAGACTCTTATTAAGCTGTGGAAGCTTACAGCTCTTTAATCTTTGGGAACACATGTTGAGAAGAATAAAAGCAATTTTGTTTAGAAAACCCAAAGCCATGCTCAACTGGAAATGAGCTTTTTCGGTAATCTCACCTCTCGCTCGACAGAACGGGCCACTCGGACTTTGCCAAGTAACCCCTGAAAGGTCTTGGATCGTTTAGGGCCAGGAAAGGAAGGAGGGAGGAAGGGAGACAGGACGTTCACGGGAGAATCCTAATTTGCTCCTTTCTACCCCATATCCGTGTGATTCAACAAGGTCTGCCCCAGAAATCATCTGGAATCTGATCGTCTTGGGGATCACGGCTAATCTGGATGTAATTCCTCTCCCTCTCCCCGCGCCCTTAGCAACACAGAAATACAGATTACAGGGTTATATAAAAGTAATTTTCTAATTAATCGGTTTAAATCCAGCGTCTGTGGGGCGGAGCGAGCTTATTTTCATTTCTGCCTCTGCGAGAAGAGCTCCCCGATGGAGGGTTTAAAAGGACTGGTCATATTCCGCCTCTTCAACCTCATCCCGGCGAGGTCGTTGAGATGCTCTGATAAGTCCCGGGATCAGAAGGAACTGTTCTTCCTTTCCAGCTGCCTCTCCCTCTCACATCAGTGTTCCCGGCAGAACTCTTCCTGGAACGACATTTGTCAAAAAAGCCCGTGAAGCCCTGGGGTCCCGATGGCTGTGGATGTTTCAGCTGCCCGTGCTTGGTGGTTTTCCATTTGCCAGGGGTGGGGAGCCTCGCTGGAACAATAATAATAATAATAATAGTAATATTAATAATAATTGTGGCTTTTGTCAAGCCCTTACTATGTCCCAGGTGCTCTCCCAGGCAATAATAATAATAATGTTGGTATTTGTTAAGCACTTATTATGTGTTCTAAGCGCTGGGGTATTCATTCATTCATTCATTCATTCATTCATTCAATAGTATTTATTGAGCGCTTACTATGTGCAGAGCACTGTACTAAGCGCTTGGGATGAACAGGTCGGCAACAGATAGAGACAGTCCCTGCCGTTTGACGGGCTTACAGTCTAATCGACGGGCTTACAGTCTAATCGACTGGGGTAGATACAAGGTAATCAGATTGTCCCACGTGAGGCTCACAGTTAACCCCCATTTTACAGATGAGGTAACTGAGGCCCAGAGAAGTGAAGTGACTTGCCCACAGTCACCCAGCTGACAAGTGGCAGAGCTGGGATTTGAACCCATAACCTCTGACTCCGAAGCCCGGGCTCTTTCCACTGAGCCACGAGGTGAATACAAGCAAGTCGGTCGGACACAATCTCCGTCCCACCTGGGGCTCACGGTCTCAATCCCCACTTTACAGATGAGGTAGCTGAGGCACAGAGAAATGAGTTGCCCAAGATCACAAAGCAGACAAGTGGCAAGAGCTGGGATTAGAACCCGTGACCTTCTGACTCCAGCCCCATGCTCTGTCCACTAGGCCACGCAAATGGAGCTGGAAACCCCCAGCGGAGGGAGACTCCCAAGGGTGGAGGGGAAGAGCTCGGTGCCACGGATCACGGTGACGGGAGGGAGGCCACGGAGGACGGCCTCGGGGAGTCATAACGGGCCTGCGTTGCTTAGAGTCCCCGGACTTTAAAGAAGCATGGCCTACTGGAAAGAGCACAGGCCCGGGAGCCAGAAAGCCCTGGGTTCTAATCCTGACTCTGCCACTTGTCTGCTGGCTGACGTTGGGCCAGTCATTCCACTTCTCTGGGACTCAGTTCCCTCATCTATAAAATGGGGATTAAAATCAGGAGCCATATATAGGAAAGGGACTGTGTCCAATCCGATTATCTTGTATCTACCCCAGCTCTTAGGACAAAGAGCACGGGCTTTGGAGTCAGAGGTCATGAGTTCGAATCCCAGCTCTGCCACTTGTCAGCTGTGTGACTGTGGACGAGTCACTTAACTTCTCTGTGCCTCAGTTACCTCATCTGTAAAATGGGGATTAAGACTGTGAGCCCCACGTGGGACAACCTGATTCCCCTGTGTCTACCCCAGCGCTTAGAACGGTGCTCTGCACATAGTAAGCGCTTAACAAATACCAACATTATTATTATTACTTAGTAAGCGCTTAACAGATACCACAGTTATTATTATTGTCATTATCGATGTACAGTCCAGAGTAGGAGTCAAAGGGTGGAGTTGGGGGCAAAACCCCAAAGGCCATGAAGGATGAGCCCAGGAACCGCCAGGCTGGACAAAAGAAAAAGCAGTGTGGCACAATGGCTAGCGCATGGATCTGGGAGCCATAAGGTCATGGGTTCTAATTCTGACTCCACCACTAGTCTGCTGTGTGACCTTGGGCAAATCATTTAATTTCTCTGTGCCTCAGTTACCCCATCTGTAAAATGGGGATCGAGACTTTGAGCTCCACCTGGGACAAGGAACTGGGTCCAACACCATCTGCTCTTGTATCTACAGTGCCTGGCACATAATAAGCGCTTAACAGGTATCATTATTACTATTATTAATAATGATGATATTTGTTAAGCGCTTACTATGTGCCAAGCACTGTTCTGCGCACTGAGGTAGATACAGGGTAATGAGGTTGCCCCATGTGAGGCTCACAGTCTTAATCCCCATTTTACAGATGAGGTAACTGAGGCACAGAGAAGTGAAGTGACTTGCCTAAAGTCACAGAGCTGACAAGTGGCAGAGCCACTAACTTCCCCGTTAGAGAGTTTGCGGATTATGGCCGAGGACAGGACGTTCTGGAGAGAGTATATCCACGGGCTCCCATTTTACAGATGAGGCAACTGAGGCCCAGAGAAGTTTAGTGACTCTTCTTTCTGCTCAAGTTAGCCCTCATTCCTCAAGTTTCATGGATTCAGCAGTCAACTCTTCGGTGCTGCCAAAAGGAAACAGAGGCCTGTCTCTCTAGTAACAAAATCAAGTGTTTATTAGTCGGGCCTATTTTTTCAGGTGCGTTCTAACGGTTTAGATCAAAGGTTTAGATTTTAGAGGTAGAGGTTGAATCGGAAACCACTCGACGGCACACAATAATAATAATAATAACCAACCCCACGAACCCGCCGAGCCAGAGCCAACCTCGCCTCACAGCGCTTAGTACAGTGCTGTGCACACAGTAAGCGCTCAATAGATACGACTGAATGAATAGTATTATTAATAAGAAGAAGAAGAATCAGCGAATCAATCATATTTATTGAGTTCTTACTGTGTCCAGGGCACTGTATCAAGTGCTTGGGAGAGTATAACACACAATATAACAGCCATATTCCCTACCCTCAATAAGCTTACGGTCTACAGGGGGAGATGGACATTAATATGAATAAATAATTACAGATATGGACATAATTGCTGTGGGGCTGGAGGGGGGGAATAAAGGAAGCAAGTCAGGGAGAGTCAGAGGGGAGTGGAAAAAGAGGGCTTATTCAGGGAAGGTCTCTTGGAGGAGACGTACTTTCAAGAAGGCTTTGAAATTGGCGGACGGTAATGAACCTGTCGGTTACGAAGCAGGAGGGTGTGGAAGGCTGGAGGCGGGACGTGGGCCAGAGGTCAGCGGCGAGATAGACGAGGCTGAGGTAGAGCGAGAAGGTTAGCAACAGAGGAGCAAGGTGCGCAGGCTGGATTGAAGAAGGAGAGTAGCAAGATGAGGTAGGTATTTGAGTGCTTTAAAGCCAATGGCGAGGAGTTTCTGTTTAATGCGGAGATGGATGGGCAAAAGGTTCTTGAGGAATGGGAAAACAGGTCCTGAACGTCTCTGCAGAAAAATGATCGGGGCAGCAGAGTGAAGTATGGGCCGGAGTGGGGAGAGACAGGAGGTTGGGAGGTCAGCGAGGAGGCCGATGCGGTCATCAAGATGGGAAAGGGTGAGCGCTTGGATCAACGTTGGATTGCTTGGAGAACCGACCCTTGGCCGATCCGTCGCCCGAGGGGGCCGCCCCCTCACCCCACCAATCACTCAGTCAGTCGATGGCCTGTACCGAGTGTTTACCGAGTCCGTTCACAAGCGCTTAGTACAGTGCTTGGCACACAGTAAGCTCTCAGTAAATACCATCGATCCATCAGTTGACCGGATCTCTCAGAGTTCTCCCGGGCAGGTTTCTGGTGGCCGGGTAGGGAGGTAGCCATCTTGGAGGGGGAGCTGGAAAACTTTTTCTCAGCCTCTCTGAAGGGAGAACCCAAGTCAGGCCGCTGAACACGGAGTGTTTCAGAGACTTTTTTTATGGTTTTTGTTAAGCACTTACTATGTGCCAGGCACTGTAGTAAGCACCGGGGCAGTACGACCTAATCAGATTGGACATACTCCATGTCCCACACTGGGCTCACATTCTCATTTCCCATTCTACAGATGAGGTAACTGAGGCCCAGAGAAGTTTAGTGACTCTTTTTTTTCTGCTCAAGTTATTCCTCATTCCTCAAGTTTCATGGGTTCACCGGTCAGCCCTTCCGTGCTGCCAAAAGGAAAGAGACCTGCCTCTTTAAAAACAAAATCAAGTGTTTATTAGCCCGGCCTATTTTTTCAGGTGGGTTCTAATTGTACTAATTAACTCTAAGGTAGATTTTAGCACTTCAGTCTCCCTTTCTGCCTTCAAATGCCAAAACAAATCTTGCCATAATTACCAGCAATCCTTTTCATTACCGGCTGCCTAATTATCCTATTAATAGCACATCCTAAGAGACTGTATTTGCTTGGCAGGCAAATATTTGTTTTTAAATGAGCAAACACAAAGACAAACTGCTCTGTTTGCAGACGGATTCGGAAATGCAAAATGGTTATATTCACATACACATAAAAGAATCCAAGTAAACCAAATACTTAATCCAAGGGGGATTCTTTGGATCCTTTTCCTGGGTTCATTGCTAGGGAAGGGATGGGAGAACCAGAAGTTATCATTAAACACCTCCATCAGAGTGAGGCTGCCGCTTTTCAATCAATCAATTATATTTACTGGGCGCTTTCTGAGTGCAGAGCACTGGACTAAGCGCGTGGGAGAGGACAATACAACAATAAATAGACACATTCCCTGCCCACAACGAGCTTATAGTCTCGAGGGATGATGATGGTATTTGTGGAGCGCAAACCTTGTGTCATGTACTGGGCTCCGGTAGATACGGGATGATTAGATAACAACAATAGAGGTACGTGTTAAGTATTTACTAAGTACCAGAAACTGTACTAAGCACTGGGGTAGATACAAGCAAATCGAGTTGGACACAGTCCCTGTCCCAAGTGGGGCTCACAGACTCAATTCCCATTTTTCAGCGCATTTATTGAGCACTTACTGTGTGCAAAGCACTACGCCAAGTGCTTGGGAGAGTACAATATAACAACAAATTCCTGCCCACATCGAGCTCACAGTCTAGAGGGGGAGAAAGATATTAATATAAGTAAATAGATAAATACATAAATTGATAGATATATACATATGTGCTGTGGGGATGGGAGGGAGGATGAATGAAGGAGCAAGTAAGAGCGGTGCCCGACGGAGTGGGAGAAGAGGAGAGGAGGGCTTAGTCAGGAAGGTTTCCTGCGGGAGATGTGCCTTCAACAAAGTTTTGAAGTCGGGGAGAGGAATTATCTGTCTGCTATGAAGAGGGAGGGTGTTCCAGGCCAGAGGTAGGATTCATTCATTCATAGCTGGGATTCGAACTCATGAGCCCTGACTCCAAAGCCAGTGGAAAGAGCACGGGCTTTGGAGTCAGGGCTCATGAGTTCGAATCCCAGCTCTGCCACTTGTCGGCTGTGTGACTGTGGGCAAGTCACTTAACTTCTCCGTGCCTCAGTTCCCTCATCTGTAAAATGGGGATTAAGACTGTGAGCCCCACGTGGGACAACCTGATTCCCCTATGTCTACCCCAGCGCTTAGAACAGTGCTCGGCACATAGTAAGCGCTTAACAAATACCAACATTATTATTATTATTATTATTAGTATTTATTGAGCGCTTACTATGTGCAGAGCACTGTACTAAGCGCTTGGGATGAACAAGTCGGCAACAGATAGAGACGGTCCCTGCCGTTTGACGGGCTTACGGTCTGATCGGGGGAGACGGACAGACGAGAACAATGGCACTAAACAACGTCGAGGGGAAGAACATCTCGTAAAAACCGATGGCAACTAAATAGAATCGAGGCGATGTACAATTCATTAACAAAATAAATAGGGTAACGAAAATATATACAGTTGAGCGGACGAGTACAGTGCTGTGGGGATGGGAAGGGAGAGGTGGAGGAGCAGAGGGAAAAGGGGAAAATGAGGCTTTAGCTGCGGAGAGGTAAAGGGGGGATGGCAGAGGGAGTAGAGGGGGAAGAGGAGCTCAGTCTGGGAACGCCTCTTGGAGGAGGTGATTTTTAAGTAAGGTTTTGAAGAGGGAAAGAGAATCAGTTTGGCGGAGGTGAGGAGGGAGGGCGTTCCGGGACCGCGGGAGGACGTGACCCAGGGGTCGACGGCGGGATGGGCGAGACCGAGGGACGGCGAGGAGGTGGGCGGCAGAGGAGCGGAGCGTGCGGGGTGGGCGGTAGAAAGAGAGAAGGGAGGAGAGGTGGGAAGGGGCAAGGTGATGGAGAGCCTCGAAGCCTAGAGTGAGGAGTTTTTGTTTGGAGCGGAGGTCGATAGGCGACCACTGGAGTTGTTTAAGAAGGGGAGTGACGTGCCCAGATCGTTTCTGCAGGAAGATGAGCCGGGCAGCGGAGTGAAGAATAGACCGGAGCGGGGCGAGAGAGGAGGAAGGGAGGTCAGAGAGAAGGCTGACACAGTAGTCTAGCCGGGATATAACGAGAGCCCGTAATAGTAAGGTAGCCGTCTGGGTGGAGAGGAAAGGGCGGATCTTGGCGATATTGTAGAGGTGAAACCGGCAGGTCTCGGTAACGGATAGGATGTGCGGGGTGAACGAGAGGGACGAGTCAAGGATGACACCGAGATTGCGGGCCTGCGGGACGGGAAGGATGGTCGTGCCATCCACGGTGATGGAGAAGTCTGGGAGCGGACCGGGCTCGGGAGGGAAGATGAGGAGCTCAGTCTTGCTCATGTTGAGTTTTAGGTGGCGGGCCGACATCCAGGTGGAGACGTCCCGGAGGCAGGAGGAGATGCGAGCCTGAAGGGAGGGGGAGAGGACGGGGCGGAGATGTAGATCTGCGTGTCATCTGCGTAGAGATGGTAGTCAAAGCCGTGAGAGCGGATGAGTTCACCGAGGGAGTGAGTGTAAATGGAAAACAGAAGAGGGCCAAGAACTGACCCTTGAGGAACTCCAACAGTTAAAGGATGGGAGGGGGAGGAGGCTCCAGCGTAGGAGACCGAGAATGTAGGAGAGGGGTTAGCAGCGAAATAGGTGAGATCAAAGTAAAGTGAGAAGGTTAGGATTAGAGGAACAAAGCATGTGGGCTGGGGTTATAGTAGAGTAGCGAGTTGAGGTACAAGGGGACAAGGTGAATGATCGCGTTGAAGCTCCTCCTCTAGACCGGAAGCTCCTTTTCATTCATTCATTCATTCATTCATTCATTCATTCATTCAAATGCATTTATTGAGCACTTACTGTATGCAGAGCACTGTACTACAGACTTGGGGAAGTACATTACAACAGTAAACAGTGACATTTCCAGTCCACAATGAGTTTACAGTCCGGGGAGGGGGCTGTGCGTGTGCCGGGGGAGGTGAGACATCAATACAAATAAATAAAATGACAGATATATACATAAGATGACAGACATATACGTAAGTGCTGTGGGTCTGGGAGGGGGGAGAAGCAAATGGAGCAAGTCAGGGTGATGCAGAAGGGAGTGGGAGGGGAGGAAAAGTGGGGAAAGAATGTGTCCACCAACTCTGTTGACCCGAACCCTCCCAAGCGCTCGGGAAAGTGCTCCGCACACAGGAGGCACTCAATAAATACGATCGATTGGGTGATTGATTGAGAAGTGTGAGGGGCTGGGGCCCAGCCTGGAGGAATCAGTGAGAAGATTTGAGAGGATTTTTCAAGCCAGGAGAGAAGGCTAAGCTCCCAGGCGGGAATGCTTTGTGCTACACACAGGACCTCAGTGGTCTGCCCTGACTGGTAGAGAGAGAGGTAGCTAAGAGGGGAAGAGAGGTGAAAGTGATGGAGAGGGGCAGGGAGGGGGAAATTGAAAGGTCCTCCCGACTAGGACATTTTTCTGAATGCCACTGATTGATGGTTGAGTGATTGATGCCGAACAGGAATTGATGTTCCAGAGAGAGGCTGATTTCTTGCTAGTTCTGGCTGCTACCCACCGATCCGTCATTGATGTTAACAAGGAAAGGCTTCTGATGCTCAGGATATTCCCTCAAGAGTATAATCTCTTTCGAAGTACTGCAGAATGAGCCCTGTAGTTTCTCTAAAGGTGAGGAAAGGAAGTTGGAATTCCCATAACTTCTCCGTTGCTTCCAGGATAGAAGCAGTGATCTGCCGGAAAGGAGAAACGGATTTTCTCTCATATATTCAGAGTAGGCAAAGATAAAGGAAATCTTATTTTAGTTTCCTTTTTTCAAGGAAGGTGGTGCATAAATTCACTGAATCACAAGGATGACTTAAAGCCAGTCTGAAATAGTTAAAAATGTAGCTAATATTCATTTATAAGGTGACTGTCATGCCATAAAGGTTAATGATTAATCCATAGATCGATAGTTATTTTTTGATCTCCTTCTCTGAGCAAAACACTGTATTGGCTTCTTAGGGCAGGGAATGTGTCTACCAAATCTGTTATATTGGACTCTCCCCAGCTCTTAGTGCAGTGTTCTGCACACAGTAAACACTCAGTACATATGACTGATTAATAATAATAATAATAATAATGATAATGACAGTATTCGTTAAGTGCTTATTTTGTGTCAGGCACTGTACTAAGTTGGGGTGGATACGAGCAAATCAGGTTGGACATAATCCCTGTCCCACATAGGGCTCGTAATCTCAATCCCCATTTTACAGATGAGGTAACTGAAGCCCAGAGAAGTTAAGTGACTTGCCCAAGGTCACCCAGCAGAAGAGTGGTGGAGGCGGGATTAGAACCTGCATCCGCTGACTCCCAAATCCATGCTCTTTCCACTAAACCATGCTACTTCCCTGGTAGTTCAGTGATCTGTCTTGGTAAGTGATCTGTCTTGGTCACCCAGCAGGCCAGAGGCTGAGCTGGGATTAGAACACACACCTCTTGATTTCCAGTTCATTCTAATCATGCCACTGATCGTTGCACAGCAAAAAACACAGAAAGGGGAGTGTGTGTATGTGTGTGTGTGTGTGTGTGTGTTGTTTTGTGTGTGTGTGTGTGGGGTCTGGAGACTCTTTTATTCTGCAATTACTTTTCCCTGGACTAGTTCCCTTTTCATCTAAAAACAAGAAATAAATTGTCTTCTGAGGCCAATAAGATTCCACAGTTCCTATGCATTGTAATCTGTCCACCAGTCAGTCATATTTTGGACTGCTTACCATGTGCAGAGCAATGTATTAAGCTCTTGGGAGAGTACAGTAGAACAATATAACAGACACATTCCCCGTCCACAACGAGCTTACAGTCTAGAGGGGGAGACGGTCGTTAATAGAAATAAATCATTTACAGAAAAATACGGAAGGCTTCAGGATTTGGTGTGTCATCCTTGTGCACGTACCGAACTGATCTTCTCTGTAGCCTTCCCATTTTAGTATTCGTGTTAGCAAAAGCTCTGCTTGGCTAAACCCTGTCCATCTGTCCAGCTCTGGAAGCATCCCCTGCCCCGGACAAGAGCGGACCCTGGCCCAATCAGGGTACACGTGTGGGACGCCCCGGGTTCCCCTCGCAGCCACTCCTGGCTTAGCCCGGAGCCCTGATGGCCAGACTGGACTCGGGGAAGTTGGTCTGTGGCTCTCCTGTCACCCTTTCTTGTCCTTCTCCTGCTGCTCTCTTCCCACCGCCTTCCTCCCACTGCCGTCTCCCGTCCTCCTCCTTCCGTCTTCCTCCCACTGGCCTCCCCTGATGTCCTCTCATCATCCTCTCTCACTGTCCTCCCTCAACCTACAACCTCCTCCTGCCGCCCTCCTTCCTCCACCTTCCTCCCGCTGCTCTCAGTCATTCAATCTGTCAACCGTATTTATTGAGAGCTGACTGTGTGCAGAGCACTGTATAGTACAGTGATGTAACTGACACGTTCCCTGCCCACAGTGAGCTTACAGTCTCGAGGGGAAGACAGACATTAATATGAATCAGTAAATTACAGATATGGACGTACTCTTTTCCCACCACCCTTTCCCTTCAGCCCTCCTCCCGCCGCCCTCCTCCCGCCAACCCTCTCCCACTGCCCTCCTCCCACCGCCCTCCTTTCCTCACCCTCCTCTCCCAGCCCTCCGCCTCCTGCCTCCCTCCTCCCGGCTCTTCTCCCTCCCCATCCCCCGCAGGACATCTCTGGTTCCAGGCATCTGGGTCAATCGCAGCAGGTGGGTGAGAAGGAAGACGGGAGGGAAGGGTCAGAAAATGACGAGTGCCAAAATCATTACCTTGGAACTTGAACACAGCCTGAGAGGAGATGGCACTGTCTGCTAGGCAGATGCAAATGGCAGACAAATGTTATGAAAAATTCACATGCGGTCCCCCTCCCCGCCATCCGCCGGCCCAGATTATTACCCACTCCTGGACTGGGCCCTTGGGAAGATCGGGCTGGAGTTCAGAGGGCCGCGGCCTGGCTGTTTCGCTGTGAAAGCAAGAATCGATCAGTGGTGTTTGTTGAGTGCTTACTGTGGGCAGAGCACTGTACTAAGCACTCGGGAAAGTATCATCCGGTAGAGTTGGTAGACAAGGATCCCCGCTCACTAGTCAGGAGTCTTCAAAATGGCAGACTCAGGTCATAGGTCAATGGCCATCACTGGGTGAGCAGCCATTGGGGGCTTATTGCTCACGGGCCACCTAAGATCTCACCACTTCTCCGGCTCCACCCCCGACCCCCTACCTGTCCAGGGGCATCCGTAAGCGATACAGCGTGGCTTAGTGGGTAGAGCCTGGGCTTGGGAGTTGATTTCTAATCCCAGCTCCGCCAATTGTCTGCAGTGTGATCTTGGGCAAGTCACTTCACTTCTCTGGCCCTCAGTTCCCTCATCTGTAAAATGGGGATTAAGACTGTGAGCCCCATGAGGGACAGGGCCTAGCCTGTATCCATCCCAGAGCTTAATACGGTGCCTGGCACGTAGTAAGCGCTCAACAGATACCGCAGTTATTATATTATCTCGCCGCCGCCCTCCCAACCCCCCTCCCCACAGCCCAAGACATTGTAGGCAGAAGGAATTAAACTCCACAACTCCCTTCCCCTTGGTAAGAAGGCAAAGCCACCTTGATTATCTGGGGTTTCAGCATCTAGCCGCTTTGCTTCTTTTGCTCTGAGCTTGCTTTTGCCCGCGTTACAGCACTCCTCTCTGTTTATTCCCCAGCCCTCTCAGGAACAGAGGTTGAGATCCTCATTCACCCGTGCCGAGAAGCTTATGGGGGACTTTAGCGGGGATTAAAGGCTGCAGCTAGAGAGCCAATCAGCTGCTCGGTTGTTCCATAAACCCTTCGTGGTAATTAAGGCTCAACACAGAGAGTGATTTTTACTCTCGAGGCTGTTGGGCAAGCTGACTGGTTTTACGCTAGTCTCCTCTGGAGAGTTAATTCCCCGCAGGCCCTCTGGGTGAACGGCCCCTCCCTCTAGCCTGAGGAGGAAAAATGGAGACCCCCTGCTCTTCCCTGCGGGTCACATTAGATTGTGGTGCAGCACCTTTCGGGTTCGGCCTGAAGAGAAGGGGTCGCCTTTAGGTTTCTTAATAAAGAAGATAAGCCGTCTTTAAACGGGGCAGAGCTATTTGTTTTAAGGCTGGGAGGGTCTCTTCAGCGACCCAACCTGGACCGTCCAACACTCCTAACTCTTCTCTTTCAACCCATTACCCTCCCCCCTCTTCAGAACCTTATTGAAGGCACATTTCCTCCAAGAGACTATGGACTATGCCCCACTTTTCCTCATCTCCCACTCCCTTCTGCTTCACCCTGACTTGCTCCCTTTGCTCCTTCCCCCGTCTACCAGCCTCACAACACTTATGGATGTATCTGCCATTTCATTTATTTGTACTGATGTCTGTCCCCACCCGCCCCAGATTGCAAGCTCTTTGTGGTCAGGGAGGGTCACTGTTTATTGTTGTATTGTACTTTCCCAAGTGCTTAGTACAGTGCTCGGCAAACAGTAAGTGCTTAATAAATACGATTGAATGAATGAATGAATGAATGAATGAATCCATGGATTTCCTCCAATAAACCAGTCTGGACCATCCACCACTCTTAACTCTCTCTTCTCCATCCCTAACTCTCCCTCCAGTGACCCAACCTGGACCATCCAACACTCCTAACTCTTCCCTTTCAACCCAGATTTCCTCCAATAACCCAGCCTGGACCATCCACCACCCCTACCTCTTTCTTCTCCATCCTTATTTGTGGTATTTGTTAAGCACTTACTATGTGCTAGGCACTAAACTGAGGACAGGAGTAGATACAAGATAATCATGTTGGACACAGTCCCTATCCCTTATGGACTCACAATCTTAATCCCCATTGGGCAGATGAGGTAACTGAGGCCCAGAGAAGTGAAGGGATTTGCCCAAGGTCACACAGCAGACAGGTGCTGGAGACAGGATTAAAATCCAGGTCTCTGACTCCCAGAGTCCACGCTGCTTCTCATTCTAGACTGTGAGCCCATTGTTGGGTAGGGATTGTTTCTATCTGTTGCCAAATTGTATTTTCCAAGCACTCAGTACAGTGTTCTGCACACAGTATGTGCTCAATAAATCCGAGTGAATGAATTTAACCTCTCTGGGCCTCGGTGCTCTCTCATCTGCAAAATGGGGTTAAGATAAACTGTGAGCCCCTTGTGGGACTGGAACTATTTCGCATTATCTGGTATCCGCCCTAGACCTTAGCATGATAAAGTACTAAATAAATAACTTGAAATAAACTAAAATGTGAATTTGAGCCATCCTAATTTGCCCATCGGTGAAACGAATCCAGTAACTTGGCCAAGTCGGGTGACTTACACTCATTGTTTTAACTGTCGGGGCAAAGGTATTCTCTTTTTGACAAAGCCTGTCTGAGGAGTCTTTTACTAAAAATGGCATTTATTAAATTCTTAGATGCTGAGCCCTGGGGAGGACATAAGTCTTTTTTTATGGTATTTGTTAAACACTTACTATATGCCAGGCACTGTTCTAAGCGCTGGGGAAGATACAAGCTAATCAGGTTAGGCACAGGCCCTGTCTAACATGGGGTTCCCAGCCTGAATCCCCATTTGACAGATGAGGTAACTGAGGCACAGAGAAGTGACTGGCCCAAGATCACACAACAGTCAAGTGGCAGAGCCAGGATTAGAATTCAGGTCCTTCTGACTCCCAGGCCCGTGCTCTCTCTACTAGGCCACACCTCTTCTCTAAGTTACGAGTTATGAGATCTGTCTCACACAGGATTCACAATCAATTTTATTTCCCATTTTACCGATGAGGAAAGTGAGGTTCAGAGGGGTCGAATGATATGCCCAAGGTCGCACAGCAGGACAAGGGCAGAGCTGTGGCTAGAACCCGGGTCTCCTGATTCCCGGGGGCGTACCCTTTCCCATAGGCCACACTGCCTTCATTCCTCCTCTGCAGAAATACTTTGTCACAGCTCGACGTCTCAGACCGAGCCATGGCAAATTGAACAATCACACGTCACGTAGACAGCGACTGACAGATGCCTCTTGGGAGTCCGACAGATCACAGCTGTGCCTGGAATCTCAGAGTCCTTGCTGGGAGTTTCCTAGCCCCGTCAAGGCCGCTCACGTGGATGCTGTCTTCTAATTAGATCACAAACCAGCCCCGAGATCCCAAAGAATGTGACTCTCTTCAAGAAATTCAGCCCCATCCCGGCCTCCAGGCTAACCTCTCTCCCTAGGGGATGGAATCCACGCACAAAGCCAGGATGATTTGATTTCAAGGTGTATCCATTAATAGTCCTGGAGCTGTGTTCTCTAGGTAACTCCTTGCTTATCCGGAGATCAATCAGATAAGGGACAATTTATTCCATCAGCTGCTATTTTCATAAACAGAGATTAGGGTCAGACGGGCCCTCCGATTTTCTTAGATCAATGACCTTAATTGTTCTAGGCCGGGTCCAGGAACAGAGATGTAATTTCAAACCAAGCCAGAAAACAAACCACAACAGATAAGGAAGCAGACTTCAAAGATCCCGCAGGTCAGATAAACTGGAACATCACCCCCTCCTGAAGCTATCATCGTCCAACCTCATTTATTAAGAAATATGAAGTGTGGGGTGTGGTGGGCCTGGAGACTGAGTGAATCAAGTTTGGCGGGAAAAAAGGCAGAGAGTTTGGGCCAAGTTCTCTAATGGGGGGAATTCCAGGTAACCTGGGTTCAATCTAGTTGCCCTTGGGTTTAGAGAAAGCCCTGAGTCTTTTCTCCCGAAGGCCTTTGGGTTCAGCTGTCTTAATGTCCGTTCCAGAAAACAGGTTGACTCTGGCTTTCTGATTGTGGTTCGGCTAATCTACAACCAGCCAGGATTGAAGAGAAAATCTCTGATGGCCTCCTTTGCTACCGGCAGGACCTAAAACACCTTGGAGACCAAACCTCTGCCGTCTCTGGCTTGTTCCTTCCTTCCTTCCATCAATCATTCAATCGATATTCAATAATTATAGAATATATAAATTATATAATAATCATATAATATATACTATTCAATAGTCAATAGTCATTCAATCATTCTTTATTCAATCAAGAGAGAAGCAGCCTGATTTAGTGGAAAGAGCACGGGCTTGGGAGTCAGGACCGTGAGTTCTCATCTCTCCTCCGCCACTTGTCTACTGTGTGACCTTGGGCAAGTCACTCAACTTCTCTGTGCCTGTTACTCATCTGTAAAATGGGGATTAAAAGTGTGAGCCCCACGTGGGATAACCTGAGTATCCACTATCTACCCCAGGGCTTAGAACAGTGCTTGACACATAATAAACACTTAACAAATACCATAATTAATATTATTGTTATTATTCAATTTTATTTATTGAGCCCTTTCTGTGGGCTGAGTGCTGAATTGGGCACTTGCGAGAGTACAGTACTTTGGAGTTGGTAAACATGTCCCCTTTTTTATTATTATGGTATTTGTTAAGCACAAGCCCTGTGTGAAGAACTGTTCTAAGAATTGGTGCGGATGCAAATTAATCAGGGCGGATGCGGTCCCTGTCCCACATGGGACCCACAGTCTAAGCAGGAGGAAGACGAGATATTGAATCGCCATTTTGCAAATGAAGGAACTGAGGCACAGAGAAGTTAAGCGACTTGTCCAAAATCACACAGCAAGCTATTGGTAGAGCCGGAATTAGAACCCAGGTCTTCTGACTCCCAGGCCCGTGCTCTTTCCCCTGGGCCATGCTGCCATCCCTGCCCATAAGGAGTTTACAGTCTAGTTGGCCTCTGCCTGCTTGGCAATAGGATTAGTAATAGGAGGAGGAGGAGGAGTAAGAGCGGTAAGAGTAGAAATAGAAGTGACTGCTATTTCTACTACTATTTCACTGCATCCTGAGAAGCAGTGTGGCCTACGGGAAAAAGCATGAACCCGGAAACAAGTGGACCTAGGTTCTAATCCCAGCTTGGCCACTTGGCTACTGTGTGACCTTGGAAAAGTCACTGCATTTCTCAGTGCCTTAATTTCCTCACCTGTAAAGTGGGGATTAACTGTTCCATCTATATTTATATTCTATCTATATTTCCCCTATCTATATTGTTAATAATCTATAGCTAATCTACAATCCATTTTGATGTCTGTCTCCCCTTTAGACTATGAGTCCTGTATGGGACAAGGGCTATGACTGCTCCGATTATCTTGAATTTATCCCCGTGATAAGTACGGAGTGAGCGCTCAATGAATACCGCAGTTATTATTTCTTGAACACCCACTGGGGGCAATTTTTCGAGGAGTTATATTAAGTTCTTATTCTTTGCCAAGCACGGGACTAAATCCCTGTGCTCTTTCCACTAGGTCCTGCTGTTTCACTCTTATCTTATCTATTTATTTATTTATTTTTATGGTGTCTGTTCAACGCTTACTACGTGCCAGGCATTCTATTAAGTGCTGGGGTAGATACATGTTAATCAGGTTGGATACAACCTCTGTTCCCCATGGGGTTCTACAGTCTTAATCTCCATTTTACTGGCAAGGGAACTGAGTCCCAGAGAAGTGAAGTGACTTGCCTGAATTGACACAGCAGGAAAGTGAGGGAGCTGGGATTAGAAAATTGGGATTATTAGAACACAGGTCCTTCTGGCTCCCGGGCCTATGCTCTATCCACTACGCCGTGCTGCTTCTAAAACTAGACCGGAATCCAAGTCTCTTGATTCTCAGGCCTATACTCTTTCCACTAGGCCTTCCCTGACTAGGCCCTCACTTCTCCTATCTGCCCTCTCCTCATCTTCGACTATAAAATTGACCGCATAACCCTTAAGCACTTTGATGCTCACCTAGCCCCACGGGATTTACGTACATTTCCTTATACCCTACTATTTCCCTTCCTGTAATCTACTTTGACGTCCGTCTCTCCCTGTAGACTGCAAGCTCCCTGTGGGCGTGGATCGTCTCTCCCAATTTTAGCATATTGTGCTTTCCCAAGAGCTTCTGTGCGATGCTCTGCCCATAGTAATCACTCAGTAAACAACCATCGATTGAGTCTTTAATTGATGGGCCACTGGGCACAGTTTTGAGGCTAACACAATCCAATAGAGGCTAACAATCTGTTGGTGCAGTTCCTATAATCAAGCACTTCCAATGTTCCAGACACTGTAGCTGTGAGAAGTAGAGAGAGCAGGGACTTTACATCTAGTGTAGACAAGACAGGTTTACATTCTCAGCTGATTTTTCACTCCCGCACTTGCTGAAATTCTAACGTCAGGCTCTGCTCCAATTGCTGAGCTCTGGAGAAAAATTCCCCCAGGAAATTCAATTTTGAGGGCTCGGTGCTATTTCTACTTTACTAAATGGCTCTAACCAGATGGAGGGGTGACAGAAATATGCTACTTTGTACTGCTGGTCTTTATTTTGGCCACATTTTGCATCTGTTCGCTGGAGTGGCCATGGTAATGGGAGATCTGACTAATGCTTTGCAGGCTGGAACATTTTTAGTGAAAACGATGGTACTTATTAAGAGCTCGCTCTGTGCCAGACACTGCACTTGGCAATGGGGCGGACACGGGATAACCCGATAGAACACAATCCCCGTCGCACACAAGTCTTACGCTCTCAGAGGTAGGAAGGGCAAGTATCTTATTCCTCAAGGAAATTGAGGCTCGTAGAGATTAACTGACTTGTCCAAGGTCACACAGCACGTTAACTTCTTCTGGCCCCACTCTCAGCGCTGAGCTCTTTCCGCTAGGCCGCCGAGCACAGTTTTAAAAAATCCAATAAAGGCTTACAATCTGTTCATGTAATTCCTATTATTAAGCACTTCTAATGTGGCTGAGACTATAAGTGTGAGAACACAGAGAAAGCATGATCCTTACACACAGGGAGCTAATATCTAGTGATGGCAAGACAGGTAATACCCACTAAAAAAGATTAAATCTCTGCAGAGCTAGAAGAGAAGCAGCGCAGCCGAGAGGATGCAGTACGAACCTGGGAGTCAGGAGGACCTGGATTCTAAACCGGGCTCTGCCACTTGTCTACTGTGTGACGTGAGGCAAGTCACTTCACTTCTCTGTTCTTCGGTTTCCTCATCTGTAATATGTGGACTGAGACTACGAGCCCCACGTGGGACATGGACCGGGTTCAGCCTGATTATTTTTTATCTAGCCCAGGGCACGCAGTAAGCGCTTAACCGATGCCATAAAAAAAAAATACAGCAGTAGAACCTGTTGATAGCAGGAGGGAGCAAGACCCAAACGATCGATCGATCATCAATAGTATTTATTGAGCACTTCCTCTGTTTTAAGCACTCGGGAGACTTCAATAAAGTAAATAGACACGACTCCTGCCCTCAAAGAGCAGACAATCTAGAGAGGGAGTGGAGAAGATAGATGCAAAAACATAAAAGGAAGCGACAGAGTTTGAAGATTTTTGCCAGACGTTGTGGTAGGGAAGTATCGGCTCTGTACACGGTAAGCGCTAAATAAATACGATTGAATGAATGAAAGTACGGGAGGACTCAGGCGTTCCGGTGATGGGGAAATGTTAAGGGGGCAGTGAGGGGGGTTAAAATAGGTGGGAAGATGAGAGATTGATGATGGAAGGCCTCCTGGAGGGAAACCTCTTACGGAAGGCTTCCTGAAGGAGACGGGTTGGTCCTGGGTCCCGAAAGGGATTCAGCTGGTAGCTGGAGCCAAGGAAGCTGTCCTAGGCCTGGGAAGAATTAGGAGGAATGCCCCACATACGGGAGAGATGTGAGCAGGGATCTCCCTTGACGTCTCAGGCAAATAACGCTCCGGCGCGTGAGGGGGAGCAGCGGGAGGAGGAGCGGTGATCCGGAGAGGTTCGCTTTTACTCAGCTGACATGGCCAGTGACATGGCCACCCAGCCGTAAGTGCATGCCAAGTCACCCGGCGACATCACACACAACGAAGTGCAGAAGAGTCTTGACCGAGCGATCCGGGCGGCGTGCCTCTGTGACGCCGACTTTTGCCCTGTCGACCGATAACCTCTGTCCCAATGCCGTCTTTGAAAAGGGTAATGACTTGAAAGAGAAACCGTGTGGCGGTCATCTTCCAGAAGGGCAGCAGCAGCAGCATTCTCTTGGAGAAGGGCAGGGACACGATACCTTCGACGTGGTGGCCATCTTTGAAAAAGGCGAGGTAGCCTTCGGAAGGTCCTTTGGGGCCGCCGCTGGCCACGAGGACTCCGAGGCGGCTTCTTTCGTCACTTACCGTCTGAAGCCAGCCCGGACCGGAGTTAGCCCTTTTCTGGGCTCACCTCAAGGTCCCAGGCGGAGGAGAGGAGAGGAGACCGCCCCGGCTCCAATCTGAGGGGAGATGGCAGGGGCCTCTGAGCGGAGTCGCCAGGGGCTTCGTGAGTGATTCGTTCCCTCATCAAACTTCCGTGCGGGCTGCCTTTCGGTTCACGAGCAGGGCCGCTTGGGAGCCGGGAGGAAAGCCGTTCGGAATTATTCACCAAGGTGGCTTTTTATGCTCATTCAGCTTTAATTACAAATTAAATCCAAGCCCGAATGATGCGGATTCCGTCGACTCAAGAAGTCCACGGGCCGGCGTCGCTAATGAACGACTCCGCGAAGGCCCATGATGATTCTCTCTCTTCTCTTTCCCGTTTCAAGTGCCATTTTCTCCGTTACCGGGGCTGCCATTATGAGCTTTATCGGGCTTCCCAGTATTCTAATGATTCTGGAGGAAATGAAGCCCCTCAGATGCCAAGATGCGCTCTCTCTATTGAACGGTGGCTAATTTTCCCAGCGGAGCCCGGAGAATTAATGGCGGTCGGGCGTGGATGGCCTAATCAGGTCTGACGCCGCTGACGGCCCTCCCGTGGGCCGGTGAGGGTCTCTGGGCCGGGATCGCTCTCCCCGGGATCGGCACGGAGGCCGCCTCGGCTTCGCCGTCTGCTTCATCGATCCCCTTCCCGACGCTTCAGCGCCTCTGTACGCAAACACCGATGGTCTCCGGTGTTCCCTTCTGTGGGAATTCTGCTCAGCAAACCTTATTCTTCCATCAGCAGCCTCCAGTCAGGTGTGCACTGACACAGAAACTTAGAGGAGAAGCTGGGAGGCTAGAGGCAGCAGGCGTGACAGAGGAGAGCGTTACCGGATTTGCCCGGCTACGGGAGCCAATTGCATGAGTCGACTGGGGATCTCACAGCCCCCTCATTGTTCTGTCTGCCTTCCCTGCCCCCTCCCACATGGTAAATTAAAAAAAAACCCACAAAATAGTTCCATGTCAACACCCCTCCTCCATCACGTTAATTAATTTGCACCGTTTCCCCCTCGTCTTCTCCAATAAGTGGGGTGGTCTTCATGTATAGTCTCCAGGGGACAGCCCAATTAGAACTGGCATTTTTGAAACCCGCTTATTTATTGCTTCATCGCGATGATACGCAGTGGTACGGCGGAGGGGGAGGGGCCCAGATTTAAGTACACGGAGCTGGGAGAAGCCTAACGGCCTGTTTTCAACAGACTGGGGGTTGCATTTTGTCTCCTTCACGGGCGGTCTCTTGGAGCCCTAAAGAGGAACTGCGTCAAGCCCCCTTCGGCATAGATTGCTGAAGCCTCCGGATCTCAAGATCCTTGGATCGGAAGGCGTCAACTTGAATAGGACCTCATCCAAACCATGGCATGGGTTGGAAGAGGTCATCTTATCTACCTCCCTGCCTGCAGCCTGAATCCCATACAGGCCACCCCCGAATAACGGAACGGGTCGCAACAGGTCAACTCGCCTATGCTCCTGTCTGCGGGTTGGACCCCAGCTAAACCACTCCCGCTCCCGACCCCTCAAATAGGAATCCATCTTTTTTAAGTCACGAAGGTAAAGCTCTTCCCGAAATATCCTCTCCACCGGGTCCGAGATCAAAGCGGACGAGGCGCGACGGGGACGGGGGGAGAATTTGTTCCGGGTGGTTACTGTTGCCGTTCTTATCCTACCGACGTCATCGAAAGGACGGCGACGACCGCGGTGATCGTCCCAAGTAGCGGACGGAGCCGAGAGGGAAGAAACCCAGGTCTCTCCTGAGCGTTCCCTAAATAGGCCCGCGTCCCACAATTCACCACGGTTTGTTTTCACCTACTACTGCTCTGCGGCGAGCCAGATGGCCTGTCTGGGGAAGGCTCGTGCCCGTGGGTGCCGGTCGTTTTCGTTTTTGATGAGCTATGCACATGTGAAACTCAAACATCTGCAGTCACCATGTGGTGCCTGGAGCGGGCCAGCCAATCGGAAGGTTCCTTGCATCAGGAGGCCTCTAAACAACCCTGAGTGAAACGGGATAAATAATTCATGACTGAGTTATTGGTGGTGCAAGGGTCCATCAGCTACTTTGATTAAAAATCCAATGAGTAATGAATATGCAAACGCGAGTGACTGCTCTGAGGAACAGATTTGTCAAATTGTCCGTACTTCATCTAGATAAAGAAAAATCTCATGGGGTCCCCAAATGGAAAAACTCGCCATCAGATCCCAGCGTTATCTTAATTATTAAATCTCCTCGGCCGTACAAGAGGCCGCCGTGAATCTGAAGGGACACACGCGCGCACACGGGCAAAAATTATCGGTACCCTAAACTCGAGGCGAGGCCAGCGAGGAGAGAGGCGCGCAAGAGGAAATGTGATTTTAATTCGCACGGTGACTCCGCAGCCATTTCATTATTTTAATTAGGCTTAATTAGTGGTAAATTTACAATGATATGCTTGATACCTGGCATTAAATCTTTCATGCATAAATGTTTTGTTAAAATGAGAAAAAAGGCAAGTGGCATTTTGCCAGCAATTAGCGCTGAATTGTACTAATGAAAGATTACTGCTTGGCGTTGATTCATGGTGACAGGCACTGCGGGAAAGTTGTTTGCGTTTGACTCTGCGGACAATAACCCGTTCACTCTTACCTGCATCATTATCACTTTAATATGCATCCGCTCTTAACCAGGAAACCGGAGAGGCAGGAGGAGGGGGAGGAAGGGGACGGGATGGGAAGGGATGGAATCGGACACATCGGCGGGATGGTGGACCACATTCTCCCAAGGTCATCTGGTTGGCGGGGCCGGGAGGCTGACCCGGTTGATACAGAACGTCCCGGGGGACCTGCAGAAGCTATTTTCTTTCTCTCTTCCCAAGCGACATCAACAGCAATACCAGAAATGATAGCAGCAGTGGCATTCCTGCTCCAACTTGGGTGGGCCCGCCTCTTCCACATCTCCAAACCTGGTGGAGACCCCAGGTCATACAGCAGACAAGTGGCGGTTCCGGGATTAGAACCCACGACCTCTGACTCCCAAGCCCGGCCTCTTCCCACTAAACCACGCTGCTTCTCACCTGGGTCTCTTTGGAACTTTAATTCAAGACTTTCCGGCCTGGTTTGAGGCAGGGATCGGAGCTGTGCTTTCTGCCTTTATTTTTCTTTTCTAAGGAATTTGTTAAGCACTTACTACGTGCCAGGCACCGTACTAAGCGCTGGGGTGGATACAGGCAAATTAGGATGATCCCAGTCCCTGTCCACATGGGACTAACGGTCTCAATCCCCGTTTTATGGATGAGGGAACTGAGGCACAGAGAAGTGAAGTGACTTGCCCAAGGTCACACAGCAGACAAGTGGTGGAGCCAGGATTACAACCCAAGACCTTCTGACACGAAGCTCATGTATTCGTGATAAACACGAAAGACCGACGTGGCCTGAAGGAAAGGGTTTTGGGGTGGGGATCAAGAAACCCGGGTTTTAGTCTCAGCTCCTTCACTGGCCTGCAGTGCTGACCTCGGGTGACTCACTTAACCTCTCTGAGCCTTGGTTTCTTCATCGGTCAGTTGGAGATGAGACCCCTGCTCTCCCTCTCTTGTATTTGAGGGACAGGGATTGTCTGATGGGTTAACCTGTATCTCCCCCAGTGTTTAGTACCTAAACAAGTGCTTAATAAATGCCATAATGAAAAAATAACTTAAAAGAACATAAGGACAAAGCTCTAAGAAATGCTTCTCCCACTAAGAAAAAAAACCCCTAAAACACTACCCCAGGATATTTCCACTTCTTTCCCTGAAGAAGTCAAAACGGATGAATTTTACGGACGTTCCGACTGACTGGAAATCTGAGGGTGGAAATTAAATTGAGTCTGTAGCCGCTGCTCCCCAGTCAAACTGTCTCACGGTTCCAGAATGATAAAACGCAAAGGTTTGTCTAGAAATACATTTCACCCACCACCAGTTTTGGAAACTAAAAAATAATAACGGGGTTTATCAAGCACTCACTACGTGCTAAACACAGGGAGCGATACAAGATGATTTGATCGGTTACAGTCCCTGTCCCACCCGGGGCTCGCCGTCTAAGAAGGAGGGAGAATAGATATGTCAACCCCGTTTGACGGATGGAGAAATCGAGGTCTGGAGAGATTAAGTGACTTGCTCCTGAGCATCCACATAGTAGTGGCATGGTTGGGATTATAATAATGATGGTGTTTGTTAAGCGCTTACTATGTGCCAAGCACTGTTCTAAGTGCTGGATCTCCTGATTCATCATCATCAGTGGTATTTATTGAGTGCTTACTACATGCAGAGCACTGCACTAAGCACTTGGGAGGGAACAATGCAACAGAATTGATAGACGCGGTCCCTTCTCACCATGAGCTCGAGGCCTCTGCTCTTCCCATCAGGCCGTATTGCCTCCCAAGCCTGAGGAACCAGAATTCCAGGACTGGATATAGAAATTAATCAATGAGTCAATCAATCTGTGGTATTTATCGAGCACCTCCTGTGCTGAAGGCATTGTACTAGGCGTTTGGGGGAGATTCTAGGCCATCTTCACTCCATTCATCCACCCATAGTTTGGTGGAACCCACTGAGGTTTATCGCCAGCAAAATTCCAAGGGTATTTATGAGGCAGGGAAATTTCCAAGCATCAGTCCCTTGGTTCTGGCCTCCCCCATTTAGATAGAAACCCCCTGGAAGGCAGCGGCAAGTGTCCAGCTGCTTTTGTACCCTCCCAAAAGCCTAATACGGTGCTCCGCACTAATTAGACATTAAATCAACCAATCGACCGTATTTACTGAGCACTTACTGCGTGCAGAGCACTTACTAAATGCTTGGGAGAGTACAGTACAGCAGACTTGGTTTGTCACCAATTGACTGACTGACTGATTTAAACTGACTCGGTTTGAGCTTCCTCGTATTTGCGGTGGCTGGAAATGGAAACCTTATTGGTGGGTGGGAGACTTGGTAAATGGGAGAATAATCAATCAATCGGTGGTACTTACTGAGCACTTATTGTGCTCTGATCACCATACTAAGCACTTGGCAGAGTACAGTACAGCAGAGTCGGTAGACATGTCCCCGGCCCACAATAAGGTTACAGTATAGAGAGCGTAATCCATCCATCAATGGTATTTATTGAGTGCTTACTGTGTAGAGAGCACTGTACTACACACTTGGGAGAGTACAATACAACAGAGTGAGTTCATTCATTCAATAGTATTTATTGAGCATTTACTGTGTGCAGAGCACTGTACTAAGCCATTGGAAAGTACAAAAGGCAACGAATGGAGACAATCCCCGCCCAACAATGGGCTCACAGTCTAGAAGGGGGGAGAGGTCTCCTGCCCACAATGCGGTTACAGTATGATAATAATAATATTGGTATTTGTTAAGCGCTTACTATGTGCAGAGCACTGTCCTAAGCTCTGGGGTAGATACAGGGTAATCAGGTTGTCCCACATGAGGCTCACAGTTAATCCCCATTCTACAGAGGAGGGAACTGAGGCCCAGAGATGTGACTTGCCCAATGTCACCCAGCTGACAAGTGGCGGAGCTGGGATTCGAACCCATGACCTCTGACTCCCAAGCCTGGGCTCTTTCCACTGAACCCCGCTGCTTCTCATAGAGAGAGTAGTCCATGCAGCGATGGTATTTATTGAGCGCTTAGTGTGTAGAGAGCTCTTTATGAAGCATTTGGAAGAGGACAATACAACGGAGTTGGGAGATACGTTCCCACCCACAATGAGCTTATGGTCTAGAGAAATCCCTTCTTTGGGGGGACATTTTTCTGGATTTAAGTGAAGGAACATTAGAGGTCAGGGTTGTGAGGAGAAGAGTGCCAGTGGTCAATTCATCCAGCTTGACATCCCCCCTCCTGGCATCTGGTGGTAGGAGAGAATCCCAGATGTCCCGTTCCCTACCCAGAAGCAGAGGACATCCATGCCCTAAGGTACATCATGGTGGAACTCTGCAGAGACCGAAGCTCATTGCCAGGGAATCCCCTGTCCGCCCCCTCCGTTTCTCCAGAGTCATGATGTCCCCCGACCTTGGTTACCCTGGGAGAAGCAGCATCGACTAGTGACTGGGAGTCAGAATGACCCGGGTTCTAATTCCGACTCCGCCATTTGTCTTCTAGGTGACCTTGGGCGAGTCGATTTACTTTTCTGGGCCTCAGTTCTCTCATCCGTAAAACGGGGATCGAGACCGTGAGCCCCTCGTGGAACAGGGACTGCATCCAACCCGAATAGCTTGGATCTACCCCGGCGCTTAGAACAGTGCTCGACACAAAATATAAGCGCTTAACAAGTGCCATCATCATTATGGTTATCGTCATTACCCGCGGACACGGGCACCGCGTCCGAGCCGTGGCGCTCGGCGGCGGGAGCTGAATAAGGGAGGCCGGATCTGCCAAACAACACAGCGGATATAGACGTTTCCCACGCAGTGACCGCCCCGGACAGGGGGCAGACCAGTTAGAGGCTGGACTCTCCGGTATAAAAGTGCGGTAATGGCCACCCTAGACAGAGGTTCGATCGAATTCATTGAGCTCTTACTGTGTGCAGAGCACTGTGCTGGAGCACTGTACCAGAGCTCTAGAGAGATACATTGTGTTTGCCGGAACGGGTGGTCATCGAAGCAACAGCCTCAAGAACAGCAAATACAATCCCGACAAGGGATGGGTTAACAATTCCCTGTGGGCTTAGATCCCTCTAGCTGCAGGGACAAGGAAAGGGAGGTAGAGAGAGAGAGAGAGTGTGTGGGTGTGGGTGTCTGTGTATTAATGTCTTCCCCTCTCCCTGGCCCTGTTCTCACATACAAAGGCACACACACACACACACAGAGAGTTCTGGTTCTCTCAAGTTTCCCAGTCGAAGGACAGGGGCAGATAATGGTGTTTCTAGTTATTACTCTGATGGCTCACAAGGGAGCAGCCTTCACAGAGGTAGATGGGTTTGCATAAAATATGTTCATTCAATTAAAAGAAAAAAGAAATTGAAAAATAAGATACTGCCAACAAGGGGCTCTAAGTTATGTAGGGTTTATGCCTCGCTTCAGTCTCACAATTCAATAAAAAAGCAAGCTTAAAGTGGCTTCAGTAGGCTAGTCCTCAAATCCCCAGGCCCGAAGCCGCTGAGAGAAAGGCCTGCTCCTTCACGTGCTCTAAGCAGCGTGGCGTAGCGTATAGATTACAGGCCTGGGAATCAGAATGTCATGGGTTCCAATCCCACCTCAGCCACTTGTCTGCTTTGTGACCTTGAGCAAATCACTTCATTTCTCTGGGCCTCGGTTTCCTCATCTGTAAAATGGAGATCGAGACCGAGTCCTGTAAGGGACAGGGACTGACCGTGTCCAACCTGATTAGCTTATATCCGCCCGAGCGCTTAGAACGGTTCCTGGCACAGAGTAAGCGCTAAAGAAATACCACAATTATTATTAGAGCTGGAGGAGGCTGGGGCCGGCGGGGGATCAGTGGTCCGGTTTTATACCGGACGGTCTGTTTCTCGACTGCTCCGCCCGCTGTCCGGAGTCAATCCGACATCAGGGGATGTTGTGTTCAGTCGCTGGTCTCCCTCTGACTCGGTTCCTGCCGCGGAGTTCCTCCGGGCAGAAGCTGGAGAAACATCTTAGGTTTAACCAGACTCACTCAATCCATCAGTAGAATTTATCGAGCGCTTACTGTGGGCGGAGCACTGTAATCAATCAGTCGTACTTACTGAGTGTTCACTGGGTGGAAAGCACTGTCCTAAGAATACAATAGAACAGGTTCGGTAGACACGTTCCCTACCCACAGTGAGCTCACAGTCTAAATTATGGTCATGGACGTAAGTGCCGTGGGGCAGGGAGAGGTGAATAAAGGGTGCAAATTTTAGTGTGAAGGTGAAGCAGAAAGGAGTGAGAGAAGAGGAAATGGCTTAGTCAGGAAAGGCCTCTTGGAGGAGATGGGCTTTTAATAAGGCTTTGAAGGGAAGGAGAGCAACTCTCTGTCGGACATGTGCTATCACGTAGAAGCAGGGTGCCTTTATGGAAAGAGCACGGGAATGGGATCCGAGCTAATCCTATTCTTTCTTTTGTTTTTCTTTTAATGCTATTGGTTAAGCACTTACTACTCGCCAAGTATTATTCTAAGCACTGGGGTGGATACAAATTAATTAGGTTGGACACAGTCCCTGTCTCACTTGGAGCTGTTATCCCCATTTTACAGATGAGGTAACTGAAGCCCCAAGAGTTGAAATGACTTGCTCAAGGTCACACAGGAGGCTTGTGGTGGAGCCAGGATTAGAACCCACGTCCTCTGACTCGCAGGCCCGTGCTCTATCCTCTAAGCCCCGCTCCTTCTTGTTTGCGGTGTGAACTTGGACGAGTCACTTCACTTCTCTGGGTCTCAGTGACTTCTTCTGTAAAATAGGGATGAAGACTGTGAGCCCCAAGTGAGACACGGACTGTGTTCAACCTGATTAAAAACTTGTATAGTTAATCCCAGTGCTTAGTATAGTGTCTGGCACGTAGAAAGTGCTTATAACTACCGTAAGGAAAAAAAAAAGAAGGGATCTGGGGGGGAGACAGAGTTTTCTAGGGTGTAATTTCAGGACTCTTTTCTAATTGCCTAGAGGAAGCTCGTATCTGGAATTTATCTTGATTGTAAGGTTTTAATGACATAACATGGAGCCCTCTGAAGGGAATGAACTGAGCAGACAATCAATCCAAATACCTTTCACTCAGACTGAAGTGACTGAAAATCATTTCCCTCTCAGAGCTATTAAAGGTCAGAAGTTGAATGTTTGGAGAGAGTCTGTCTTTATCGCAAGAAACCTCAAGCATTTAGTGCCGTGTCAATCAAGCTCTGAGAGGCCATCAGGCTGGGAGTGTGGAGAAAATGCTTTTTTGCCGGGCTGGTGAGGAAAACCAAGATAAGCCGGGGACATTATAATTCGCTTTCCCTTGCATGTGATCACCCAGTGGTAAGTTGGATTTATAGGGGTAATGACATTTTCCCTTTCTGAGGTGGCTGTTGGGGTGATCTCATTAGGGAAGACAGCGCAGGGGGGCTTGGGTTGCTCAACTGCAAGAGGACCCATCTCTTTGGGAAATCCTCCTTTTGCATGATCTCCATCGGACAAGAGACCTCCTAAATATATATATATATATTTATATATTTATATATTTATATATTTATAATTTAACTTTACGGCTGGCCAAGAGAAGCAGCTCGGCCTCATGGAATGAGCACAGGGCTGGGAACCAGAAGACCTGATTTCTAATCCTGGCTCTGCCCCGTCCCTGCTGTGAGACCTTGGACAAGTCACCAAACTCTGTTTCCATTTCCTCATCTGCAAAATGGGAATAAAATCACCATTTTCTTCCCTCCCCTAAGACTATACGCCATGTGGGATGGAAACCACATCTAATCTCCTTGCACTGCATTACTATTATCGTTATTATTATTCTTTATAATAATAGGGTACTTGTTAAGTGGTTACTATGTGCCAAGCACTGTTCTAATCTCTGGGGTAGATACCAGATAATCAGGTTGGACACAGTCCCAGTCCCACATGGGGTTCACTCTCTTAATCTCCATTTTACAGATGAGGGAGCTGAGGACCAGAGTATTTAAGTGCCCTGCCAAAGGTCACACGTGTGGCAGAGCCAGGCTTAGAACCCAGGTCCTTCTGACTTCCAGGCTCCTGCTCTATACACTAAGCCACGCTGCTTCTCATTATTATTCTGATTATTGTTACTTAGAGCTGGGATCGACACAGGGGTCTGATTGATCTCCATATTCTCACTAAGCGAGAAGCAAATGGGAGGGTTGTACCTATTAGAGGGACTGGCTTTTGGGGGATTTATTTGCCTGTCTAGAGGCCTGCCCTTTCATCACCCAGCATGGGCTCTGAAGAGACCTGTGAGGTGCTAATGGGGAGAGTTCAGAAGTATGGTTCGGTTGCCTGGCAACCATCCCCACATCCCAGGGACCCGAGAGGACCGGAGGGAGGGAGGGGATGGCTGCAGCGGTTTGTCCAGGCACGTTCTGCCTCGACACCTTTAGACGGATGGGACCTTGGGGCCGACAGGAGAAGGAGGGACCCGGGGGAGAAAGTGGTCCGACGTCCGGCTGAGTCGGCGGCTCTCTGTGCTTTATTCATTCATTCACTCATCCGTTTGATCGTGTTCATCGAGCGCTTACTGTGTGCATAGCATTGTACTGATCACTTGGGAAAGTACAATACAACAATAAACGGGGACATTCCCTGCCCACAACGAGCTCCTGGTCTTGGGTGGGGGAGGCAGACGTCAATACAGATAAATAAAATGACAGGTATGGAAATAGGTGCTTTGAGGCTGGGAGGGGAGAAGAACAAAGGGAGCATATCGGGGATGATGATGTTGGTATTTGTTAAGCGCTTACTAGGTGCAGAGCACTGTTCTAAGCCCTGGGGTAGATACAGGGGAATCAGGTTGTCCCCCGTGGGGCTCACAGTTAATCCCCATTTTACAGATGAGGTAACTGAGGCCCAGAGAAGTGAAGTGACTTGCCCACAGTCACACAGCTGACAAGTGGCAGAGCGGGGATTTGAACCCATGGCCTCTGACTCCCAAGCCCGGGCTCTTTCCACTGAGCCACGCTGCTGGGAGACACGGAAGGGAATGGGAGATGAGGAAGAGTGGGGCTCTTTTAGAGGAGATGTGCCTTCAGTAAAGCTATGAAGCGGGGGAGAGTGGTCGTCTGTTGGATTAGAGGAGGGAGGGCTTTCCAGGCCGGAGGCAGGACGTAGGCTAGACCTTGGCCCCTTAGCCCGTTGGTACACCGGAGTGGGAACTGGACTTGATGGCATTAAATCAGCCTGCTCAAGGGCCTATTCTCCTCACAACTCATCAGCTATATCTGACCCAGTGCCCCACAGCTCTCGTGTCCCTATCTGTAATTAATTTATTTCTAATAATGTCTGTCACCCCCTCTAGGCTGTAAGATCGTCGAGGGCAGGGAATGTGTCTGTTGATTGTTCAATTGTACTCTCCCAAGCACTCAGTACAGTGCTCTGCACCCAGTAAGCGTGCAATAAATACGACTGCATGAAGGAATGAATGAAGGTGAGATTCTTGGGGACCTTGGGAAGATAGTAAGACTTGGGAAGAGATTCAGGAGGTTTAAGCCCTAAATGAATGGTTTCACTGATGCCCTGGGGTCTCCTGTCAATTACCCTTCCTGCAAGGAAGATGGACACATAGCCACTTGTCGACTGGGGAATTGTGTTTTCTGTCCAATCAAGTCAAAGGCACGTCTCCTTCCGGACCCCTCGTGGCTCAGTGGAAAGAGCCTGGACTTCGGAGACAGAGGTCATGGGTTCGATTCCCGGCTCTGCCACTTGTCAGCTGTGTGATTGTGGGCGAGTCACTTCACTTCTCTGGGCCTCAGTTACCTCATCTGTAAAATGGGGATTAACCGTGAGCCTCACGTGGGACAATCTGATTTCCCTGTATCTCCCCCAGCGCTTAGAACAGTGCTATGCACATAGTAAGCGTTTAACAAATACCAACATCATTATTATTATTATTATTTATTTCTCCACCCGCTCCAGCTTTATCCCCCCAATTACCACAACCATCCCAGTATTTTGTACCAACCACGTGCTTTAATTACTCGCAATCGCCTGCTGCATTTTTGGATTTTTCCTATTACTTAGCACTTACCTCCACAGCCACTTCCCTCTTTCTTCCTCTCTGCATGCTATTTTAGCGTCTGTCTCCCCTGCTAGATTGAATAGGATCTGTCCCACTTACTCTCTTGTAATCCCCCAAGTGTTTAGTGCAGTGCATTATTTTTTAAATGGTATTTGTTAAGTGCTATATGCCAGGCACTGTGCTAAGCGGTGGGGTTGATACAAGCTATTCGGATTAGATGAAGTACGTGTCCCACATGGAGCTCAAAGCCTTCATCCCCTTTTTATAGATGTGGAAACTGAGGTCCAAAAAATGAAGTGACTTAATAATAATAATAATAATGTTGGTATTTGTTAAGCGCTTACTATGTGCAGAGCACCGTTCTAAGCGCTGGGGTAGACGCAGGGGAATCACGTTGTCCCACGTGGGGCTCACAGTCTTAATCCCCCTTTTACAGATGAGGTAACTGGGGCACAGAGAAGTTAAGTGACTCGCCCACAGTCGCACGGCTGACAAGGGGCAGAGCCGGGAGTCGAACCCATGACCTCTGACTTCAGAGCCCGTGCTCTTTCCACTGAGCCACGCTGACTTGCCCAAGGTCACGCAGCAGACAAGTGGTGGAGCTGGAATTGGACTCCTGATTCCCAGGTCCTATCCTCTAGGCTATGCTGCTTCTCTGAATCATCTTCATTTGCCTCACAGATGGCTCTGAATTGGCAGGGGCAACTCAGTAAGGAGCGGAGAGAGGCACATTCTCAGATCTCAGGTGGCTCTCGGTTACTAAGGCTCACTGGACAGAGGAAAGAGCACGGGCCTGGGAGTCAGAGAACCTGCATTCTGATCTGGGCTCTACCTCTTGACCTGCTGTGTGACCTTGGCCGAGTCACCTCACTTCTCTGTGCCTCAGTATCCTCCACTGTAAAACAGGAATTCAATACCTGTTCTCCTTCCTAGTAGACTGAGAACCCCATGTGGGATAGGGCTTGAACCTGACCTGATTATATGTATCTCAGTGCTAGAACAAGGCTTGACACACAGTGCTTAACAAGTACCATGAAAACAACAGCAGCAAAAAAACTGGCCAAGTTCTAGTCTGTCCATCTCACCGTGGGGCTCCGAGGTCTTCAAGATGTCTATCTCAGGTACCTAATCACAATCTATGAGGTTTTTACATAAAGCTAGACTGTCAACGTTAACTCAGAAGCAGTGTGGCCTAGTGAAAAGGGCACAGGGCTGGGAGTAAGGCGACCTAGGTTCTATTCCTGGCTCTGCCACTCACCTGCTCTGTGACTTCAGGCCAGTCACTTCACTTCTCTGTTTTTCATTTTTCTCATTTAAAATGGGGATTAAATTCCTCTTCTCCCTCTCGCTTAGACTATGAGCCTCGCGTAGACCAGAGCTGGTATCTGATGGTCTTCTTTAAACCAGGGCTTGGCGCATAGTAAGCCCTTAACAAATACCGCAGTTGATATTATTATCCGGAGGAGCCTGAGGAGAGTTCATGGTACCGACAATTTTCAATCGCTCGTAACTTAGACGCAGCAGTTGAGTGTATTGCTCGGGGAGAGAAAAATAGGAGCCGAATGTCAGGCGAGGCTGCCAGAGTTTATCCCAGCAGGCAGGGAGAGAGGCAGAAAGAATTCCCTCTCCTAAATGTAAATATTCCACTTGGCTCACTGACCGGCTCTCATTCCTAAAGGATTTTATGAAATACAGGGCTTTGGCTTCTGGGAAATTTAATTCCTATGTTTTTGGGTGGTTTTTTTTTTTTTTTACTTCTCCTTCAGGTCTTTGACCTGTTTTGCTCCAGGAGGGGCCTGAACATACTTACTACTGAAGTCTGCCAAACCCCTCCTCCTGCTTCTAGTGCTGAGAGGCTGAAATTGGGGGTGGGGTGTGAGTGCTGGGTGGTGTCTCTCCTGGCATTAAGAAGAAAAAAGATTCTCACCTCTCTGAGTCACCTGATCCGGTGCCGAATAAGTACAAGTAGAATTTGTAATATTATTATTTATTGAGCAGTCCCTTAGCACCAAGTGATTCTCCATGCAATTGAGAAGCAGTATGGCCCTGTGGGGCCTTGGAACCAGAAGGCCCTCGTTTCTAATTCCGGCTCTACCACTTGCCTGCTGCGTGACCTTGGGCAAGTCACTTTGCTCCTATGTGCCTCTGTTACATCAGCTGTAAAATGGGGATTAAGACTGTGAACCTTATGTGGTACAGGGACCGTGTCCAATCCGATTATCTTGCTTCTGTACAGTGCCTGGCACATGGTAAGAGCTTAACAAAAAACACGTTTATTGTTATTATTATCATTCACTTTACTAGGCACTTGGGGAGTACTGAATTAAGAAGTGACATATTCTCTGACCACAAGGAAGTTTCTCTCTAAAAGGGGAAGATAAACATTAAAAAAAATATTGACTCCTTGAGGGGTCAAAATGAATGATTATGGCGAAATACATCCGTGAGTACTAAAGTAGGGGTAAATAAGTTCATGGGAGCTAGCGTTGGCTCAGAGGTGAAATGGCTCAGGATTCTGAAAGATCGGGTAAAACTTGCTGGAGGAGAGATTTTAAAGGGAGCTTTGAATGTAGGGAGACCCAGGTTCTGACTGATGTGGAGAGGAAGTCAGTCAGTCAATTGTATTTATTGAGTGCTTGCTGTGTGCAGAGCACTGTACTGGGCACTTGGGAGAGTACAATACAACAGAATGAGCAAACATGTCCCCTGCCCATAAAGAGACTTTAGGAGAGTGTTGGTCTAGCATATACAAAGAGGGATGGAGTTTTGGGCCAGAAGGAGGACATGGGAAAGGGGTTGGTAAATTGTATTTTCTGAGGGTCTAACTGGGCACGGAGCACTGTACCAAATGCTTAAGAAACTTACGATAGAAGTGAAAGACTTAGAGAAGCAGCATGGCCTAGCGGATAGAGTGCGGACCTGGGAGGCAGAAGCAACTCCGCTGCTTTTGTCCTGTGTGACTTTCATCAAGTTACTTCACTTCTCCGTGCCCCAGTTACCTCACCTCTAAAATGGGGGTGAAGACCGTGAGACCCATATGGGACGTGGACTGTGTCCTTACCGATTAATTTGTATCTATCCCAGTTTTTAGTACAGTGTCTGTCACATAGTAAGAGCTTAACAAATACCAAAATAAAACACATCCGCTGTGTGACATGGGAGAGTCGCTTAACTTCTATGTGTTTCAGTTACCCCATCTGTAAAATGGGGATTAAATCCTACTCCCTCTTAGTCTGTGAGACTCACGTGAGACAGGGAGTGAGTCCAACTTGATTAATTTGGATCTACCACAGCTCTTAGAACAGAGCTTGGCAAGTAGTCAGTGCTTAGCAAGTATAATGATAATAATAATAATGACAATCATAAAATAAAAAGACACCATCCCTGCCCTCAACAGTTTTCCTCTCTAACTAGAGAAGCGGCAGACACACATTCTTAACTAACAGAGGGAGCAGAAGGAAGGTCAAAAGTAGAACTGGTAAAGGCGAGAGTATGTGAAGATAGAGAGCTGAATAAATAAGTGAAGGAACAAGTACGGGGCATCGATCAATGAGTACCTAAGTGCTCAGGTTGGCCGTCGTCTTGACCCCCACCTGGGGTGATGGATGTTAAGCTGCCCGGTTGCCTAGACAACACCCTCATCTTCTACAACTGATTACCTACAAGAAAGTAATCTTGGACCTCCATGCACTATCGATAAGCCTTCCTTTGACATCCCAGCTTGGCGAAGTGCACCGTGGCATAGAGCCCAGTATTCTACATGACAATCCTGCTAAATCCTCAGGAAGAGATGAATTTCACCCTTTTCTCACCACAGTAAAGTGGGTCACGAGGATATTAACTACCTCCATGATCTATTGATCTCCTCTCCCCTGCTGCCACGAGAAACAATTAGAGGTCAATGTGCAACACGGAATGAAATTTGCAGTTGTCCAATTAAACCCTTTAGAGGCATTCCTTTTGCCCTTTCTCCTCAGTAGCCTGTCAATAACGTTACCTTTCCGGAGGTGGGGTGGGAGGGGGCCGGTGGTGTTACGTGGGAGTTCAAACTCCCTTGGGAAGTTCCGAGTTGATGTGGTCCTGTCCCACACAAGTCTATCCGGAGCAGAATCCCAATCAGTCAATCAAAAGTCATCACTGAGTGCTTACTCTGCGCAGAGAACTAGACTTAAGCCCTTGGGAGAATACAATAATATTAACAGACACAGTCTCTGCTCTCAAGGAGTTTAAAGTCTAGCGGGGGGCGGGGTGGGGGGACACTATAATTCATTTCAAGGAAGGGAACACAACCATATTTAATGATCTGTACATATGTGCTGTGAGGAGAGGCGGGTGGAATGAATATCTAAGTGTTCAGAGAGTGAGGACATAAGCGCATAGGTGAGGCAGAAGGGAGAGAAATAGGATGAAGAGGAGAGAAGTTAGTCAAGAAGACTTCCTGTAAGAGATGTGATTTCAGTAGGGTTTTGAAGATGGGGAGAGGGGCAGTTTGTGGATATAATGGGAAAGGGTGTGAGCAACGGATGGATGGCAAGAATGAAGAGAGTGGAGCATGGTGTGTGCCTGAAGAGATGTGTGTGAGACCACCAGAATTTCCTTGACCGCCATTCGTGAGGGCTCTGTCGGGGGTTGCCTAGCTCTAAACTCAGTGATGACCAGTGGAGTCAAAAAATGTAATATTTCAACCCAGAAAGCAGAGGTGATTCTAGCATCCACAGGCTGGCCTCTTTAATTAATAACCCTGAATATTTCTCACACCAACCTACTCACTGTACCTTGATCTCTTCTATTTCACTGCCAACCTCTCGTCCACATCCTCTCGCCCGGGAAGGCTCTCCCTCTTCCCATCTGTCAGTCGATCACCCTCCCCGCCTTCAAAGCCTTATTGAAGGCACATCACCTCCAAGAGGCCTTCCCTGATTAAGTCCTCATTTCCTCTTCTCTCACTCCTTTCTCGGTCGCCCTTGCACTGGATTTGCATCTTTTATTCATCCCTTCCTCAGCCCCACAGCACTTCCGTCCATATAATAATCCTGGTATTTGTTAAGCGCTTACTATGTGCCGAGCACTGTTCTAAGCGCTGGGGTAGACACAGGGAAACCAGGTTGTCCCACTTGGGGCTCACAGTCTTAATCCCCATTTTACAGAGGAGGTAACTGAGGCACAGAGAAGTTAAGTGACTCGCCCAGAGTCACACAGCTGACAAGTGGCCGAGCCGGGATTCGAACCCATGACCTCTGATTCCAAAGCCCGTGCTCCATATCCGTACTTTACTTATTTATTCATATCAATGTCTGTCTCCCCCGCTAGGCGGTAAGCTCGTTGTGGGCAGGGAATGTGTCTATTATCTTGTACCCTCCCAAGTGCTTAGTACAGTGCTCTGCACATGGTGAGCACTCAAGAAATACGATTGATTGATCGATTGATTAATTAATACCACACCTGAGCTGCCTCATTTTACCACCCAGCTCCTTCTCTGACCAAACAGAGTCTCCCGGGCCCAGCAGAAGCTGCAGTTCTTCCTCCTCACACCTACAGTTCCGGAAGGGTGGATGGGGGTCACTCCCTGCTGGGAAGGCAAGCAACTCATCTCGGGAAAATTACGGACACCGTTCAACTCCTGGCGGCTGAATGAGGCCGTCCTTTCAAGCTCATCTTTCCAGAGAGGACCCTGAATTTTGAGGGAGGGAGAAAGGAAAGAAGAGAGAATAAGAGGAAAGGAATGGGGAGGGGAGGAGGGAGAGTGAGGTAGACAGAGAACGAGTCTGTAAGGGCTGCGGAGAGAGTGAGTTGCATCTGCGCATATATAAGCTCCAGTGGGAGCAATTTTGTCAATAGCACTTTACCTCACAAGTGATTCTCATCGCAGCTGGTGCTAGGTGGGCTGGGAACCGTAATAAAGAAATAGTTTTGTTAAAAAAAAATAGGTAATTTGCATATCGGGGAAACTCAAGCTTCAGGCTCATTATCTGAGCAATTAATCATTCAATCAATGGTATTTATTGAGTACGTACCATGTGTAGATCACTATACCGAGCACTTGGGAGAGCTGGTAGATGCACTGGGGTAAATACAAGATAATCACACTTAGACACAGTCTCCTGTCCTACATGAGACACACAGTCTAAGGCGGTGGAGGAATAGGCACTGAATCCCCAATTTACAAATGAGGAAACTGAATCACAGAGAAGGTAAGTGACTTTTTCAAAGTCAACCAGAAGGCAAGTGGCCGAACTGGGATTAGAACCCAGGTCTCTTGATTCGCGAACTGAGACAGAGATGGAAAGAACCACGGTAGCGCAGCTATGGATAGGGAGCTCTTCATTTTCCTCCTCCTCCTCCTTTCTCCTCCTCTTTTTCTTTCTCCTCCCCAGAATTTATTGAGCACCTTCCAAATGCGAAGCACTCTACTAAGTATTTGGAAGAGTCCAAAGGAAGCCAGACCCACATTCCCTACCCTCTGGTGATTACAATCAGATGGGATGGATGACAAAAGCTCTAATTATTTTCAAAAAGTGGGTGCAGGAAGGAGAACAAGGATTTTACAGAAAGTGAAATGAATTTATCAGGATGAAAATTGCTGAATAAATAATTGAACATACAAGAAAATACACAAATTATTTAAGATAGGTATAAGTGGTGGTAGGAATAAAATATAGAAATGTTAAGTGCTAGGTTGAAATGACTGGAGTGTGGAGAATTAATTAAGGAGGGCTTCCCAGGTAAGGTAAGATAAAAAAAAAACTTGAGAAAGATTTGACTTTTGCCAAGTAATCAATAGTAGAAGGTGGAAGTAAATGAGCATTTCTCTATAAGGCTACGAAGTCTAGCCTGGAATGGGTTTAACGACCGATCAAATCGAGGATATTTTCCAGACTTACAAATGGGGCAAATGGAAAAAGCAGGAACGAGAAGCAGTGTGGCCTAGTGGCACGAGCCTGGGAGTCAGAGCTCCTGGGTTCTAATCCCAGCTCTGCCACTTACCTACTTGGGCAAATGGCTTAACTTCTCTGTGCCTCAGTTACTTCATTTTAAAATGGGAATTGAGACTGTGAGTCCAGTGTGGACTAGGGATTGGGTCCAACCTGATTAGCTTTTATCTACCCGAGTTCTTAGCACAGTACCTGGCACGTAGTAAGCACCAAAAAAAAGTGATTTTTTTTTTTTTAAAAAAACCTTTACGTTTTCTAGCAGAACAGAGTGACTCTGCTGGATCAACTGTAGCACGGGAGTATGGCTGGAGCCTGATTATATCCTCAGTGGAGTCGGAGAGGAGACAGTGGAGGGGGAGGGAATTGAGGTGAAGGATGTCTCCCTTCTGATGACCCCTCAGGACTAGGCAGTTCTCTTGACCATGCGTGCCGCTGGATCCAAGGGCTCCAAGTGAGAATGTGGATGTCTCGGTGCAGACCACCACCATTCTTGCAAAAACAACTTGGATCATGTCCCGCTCGTGGTCTGACATACCATTTTCCCTCTAACCCACTGTTGCCTGAGCAAGGCCCCCCAAAATGTCAGGTGGCGGGGGGGGGGGGGACACGGAGGGCAGAAAAGGTGGCCAGCAGTATTTTCATGAACAAAGTTAGCAAGCACGCAAGAGACGGTCTCTCAGAGGACACACTCAGTCATGAACATGGTCTTGGCATCGGGAGCACTGCCTTGGGACGGAAGAACAACGCTGGATGGTGCGATGCTCACGCTACCAGGGCTAGCGGAATTTGGCCAGGGCTAGCAGAATTTGGCCAGGGCAAGTGTTTGAAAGCAGGAGCTTTTTCCCAGCTGTTCCCCACCTCTCTGTTCTCCCTTCCCCTCTGAGGCAGAGGTAATGATGATAATTATGCTGATGGTACTTGTTTAGTGCTCACTATGTGCCAGGCTCTGTACTAAACGCTGGGGTGGATACAGCAAATCATGTCGGACACAGTCCCTGTCTCACATGGGACTCTTAGAGGCGTCATCTTTGTCACATCATCATCATCATCACCTTCATCAGTGGAAGGAATCTAGTGATGATCCTTAAACAGGGAGATTTCCTGACAGGACTTCACCTAGGACAAATCAATTTACTTTTCTGGGCCTCAGTTACCTTATCTGTAAAATGGGGAATAAGAGTGAGCCTCAAATAGGACATGAACTGTGTCCAATCTGATTCACTTGTATCTACCCCGGTGCTTAGTACAGTGCTTGTTACATTAAAGTGAGCAGCTGGGTGTAGTGGATAGAGCATGAATCCCGGAGTCAGAAGGACCTGGGTTTTTATAGTTCTGCCACTTGTATGCTGTATGACCTTGGTCAAGTGACTTCACTTCTCTGTGCCTCAGTTTCCTCAATTGTAAAATGGGGATTAAAACTGTGAGCCCCTTCTGGGAAAGGGACTGTATCCAACCTGACTACCTTGTATCTAACCCAGCACTCAGAACAGTACTTGACACATAGTAAGAGCTTAACGAATTTCATCATCATTATTATTATTAAAAGATACCATTAAAAAAAAAAGAGAGGAACAAGCTTCCTATAGCATGAGGGGTCTGGTAAATCTAACAGGTCTTTCAGCACAATTTTCGCTTTTCCCGGTATAAGCGAGTAAGGCGAGACAGAGGAAATTCTACTGTGTTTTTAAAAATCTTTTTGCAATATTCTCTTTGCTTGTCCCTTAGATAAAATTATCATTGATATTAGTTGGAAGGGAAAGCCTTTTGGAAGCCTAATGCAGATTAGGGATTTGGATTCCCAGTTTGATGGCAAGAATATTTCATCCCGAATAAAGTTGACTTGTACTGGTTCAATGAAAAATAACAGAGGAACATCACTTTCAGCTTTCTCCTTTCATTCAGACTCCGGAATCCTTAGTGGAACCTGTCTAGTGCGGAGGAACTTAATACAATTTGCTTGCAAAAAAAATCACTGCCGGTGATACATAGAAGCGCTAACAGGCTTTGAGCGCCTCATGGATCATCTGCTATTTTCAATATTAAAGTATTCTGCATATTTTGGAGGGTTGTTCAAGGGTAAATCCTAACACACAGGCTTTTTCCTCAGGGGTTTATCTTCTCAATTCCCGAGCCCGGGCGGATGAAAGCGAAGCAATAATATAAAACACTCAAATAACGATGGGAATGATGGGATTGATTAAGGGTTTACTATGTGCTAAGTCCTGGGGTAGATTCAGGGCACACACAGGGTTCACAGTCAATCTCATCTTTCTTTTACAGAGAGGGAACTGAGGCCTCTAGACCGTAAGCTTGTCGTTGTGGTCAGGGGACGTATCTGCTAACTCTGTCTTACCGTACTCGCCCAGGAGCTTAGTTCAGAGCTCTGCATGTAGCAAGCGCTCAATAAATACCACTGATGGATTAAGTGACTTGCCCAAGATCACCCGGTAGGCCGTCGGCAGAGGTGGGACTAAAACCCAGGTCACCCGTGCGCTTTCCGCTAGGCTGCTCTGCCTCCTTCCCGCCTGGGTTGGCAGACACCTGGGTTCGCTTCCGGTGGCTTTGCCATCGGGCTAAGTCGTTTGTCCCCTCGGGGTGAGGGTGGGGCTTGGAGACGTGGCTTTGGAGAGTTTATGTCCAACCTGCAGCTGACCGAAGTAGAAGTCCCGTTTCTACCCCATTCTGAGTCTTGGGGAAGAATTCAATCAGTCGATTGGTCAGTGGTATTGACCGAATGCTTACAGTGTGCAGAACATTGCAGAAAGTGCTTGGGAAAGTACAATATAATAGAGTTGGTAGATATGACCCCTAATGATAATAATAACAATTATGGTATTTGTTAAGCACTTACTGTGTGCCAGGCACTGAACTAAGCGCTGGGGTATATACAAAGCAAATGGGGTTGGACACAGTCCCTGTCCCACGTGGGGCTCCCAGTCTTAATCCCCATTTTACAGATGAGGTAACTGAGGCACAGAGAAGTGAAGTGACTTGCCCAAGGTCACACAGCAGACCGGTGGTGATCTGGGATTATAACTCATGACTTTCTGACTCCCAGGCCCTGTTTAACACACCCGCTAATCAAAAGCAGAGCTGTGCTCAATGGCCAAAGGTGACTGGGCCATCTGAACCCCAACTGAGTCATTGAGCCAGAGGAAGCTGCACGGCCTAGTGGATAAACTATAGCCCTTTTTAGAAATTAGTCCCAGTGCCAACTGAGCCCCATAATAATGTTGGTATTTGTTAAGCGCTTACTATGTGCAGAGCGCTGTTCTAAGTGCTGGTGTAGATACAAAGTAATCAGGTGGTCCCAGGTGAGGCTTGCAGTCTCTCGCAGTCTTCATCCCCATTTTACAGATGAGGTAACTGAGGCACAGACAAGGGAAGTGACTCGCCCACAGTCACACAGCTGACAAGTGGCAGAGCCGGGATTCGAACCCATGGCCTCTGACTCCCAAGCCCAGGCTCTTTCCACTGAGCCACACTGCTTCCCATCAAGAGCCTGGTCAGGAAGGCCGGGAACAGCTAGAAAATCTGAGGCACAAAGTCACGTCCTCAGTCCCCAACCCCAAGTCTCTTTGACCCTTCGGCATCCCCGGTCCCAAGCCGATCAATCGACAGTGTTTGCTGAGAACTTACTGCATGGAAAGCACTGTACTGAGTACCTGGGAGAGTATAATACAACAGAGTCAGTGGACACCCTCCCTTCCCACAATGAGCTGACAGTCTAGAGATCCTTGTGCCTGGGGACCCAGAGGTAAACTGAGGCCCAAGGAAATCACTTATCTAGGTAGCTTATCCCTCTAGGCTCTACATTCCCTCTAGGCTGTAAGCTTATGGTGGGCAGAGGACGCGTCTACCAATTCTGTTGGACTGCACTCTCCCAAGGGCTTTGTATCAGCACTTAGTACAGTGCCTGGCACACAGTAAGTGCTTAACAAATATCGTAATTATTCTTATTACTCTGCACACAGTAAGCGCTCAATAAATAACATCGATTGATTGATTGATTATCCACCAACAGGCGCCTGGTTAGGATCTTCATAAGATCCTCAGGCCTCGGCCTTTGTCCACCCACCGCTGCGATAAACCACGCTCTGGGGAGATCAAGTGGGCCTGGGAAGAGACCATCTTCTCCTCGCATTTGTCTCCAGCTTGCCGGCCAGCTGTTACGCACAGCCAGCTACCAATCCCAAAGCCTCTTAAAGCCCGTCTCCCAGCCAGGCTGCTCCTCGACTCTGTCGGCGAAGGATCGTTCTCGTCGGCGCGCACCTCATAGAGTTTCCCAGCTCCCCCAAATGGAGCGATGACGTCCGTTACAGACTTCCGCGGGCCGGTCGCTTGGCGGAGCCGGCTTATGTCTCTCAGGAGGCTGCTCTCCAGTCACGGGGTTTGGCATGGAGGAATGATGTACGGGAGGAGGCAGCTGATCTGTCTCCCGGGCAGACGAGCAGGGAGAACACAAAATTGCCCCCCCGGGGACCCGCCTGCCTCTTCCGAATGCCGTCGGCCGGATAGCCGAGGGGATGGATAGGTTGTTCAGTGGCAGTGGGCCTGTCTCTGGCACGAGGCTCTTCCTCGGCTTCGGTCTCTTCGGGGGCGACGGAGAGCTGGCTGGATTCAAGGTCGGGTTCAGACAGTATGCAAGGGAAGCAGCAGCTTCGGGGTGCACTCAATCACCCTGCCCCTTCCTACCTCACTTCCCTACTCTCCTACTCCAACCCAGCCCACACACTTCGCTCCTCTAATGCCAACCTACTCACTGTACCTCCGTCTCGTCTATCTCACCGCTGACTTCTCGCCCGAGTCCCGACTCTGACCCTTCCTTTTCCTATCCGACAGATAAGTACTCTCCTTGTCCTTCAAAGTCTTACTAGAGGCACATCTCCTCCAAGAGGCCTTCCCTGTCTAAGCCCTCCATTCCTGTTCTCCCACTTCCTTCTGTGTCGCCGGGACTTGTTCCCTTATTCCATCCCCCCGCCCACCCCCACAACACTTATGGACCTATCTGTAATTTTATTTACTGATAATTCTGCCTGTCTCCCCGACAAGACTGTGAGCTCTTTGTGGTCAGGGAACGTGTCAGTTATATTGTTCTATTATACGCTCCCACGCCCTTAATTCAGTGTGCTGCACAC
Organism: Ornithorhynchus anatinus; assembly: GCF_004115215.2. Lineage (NCBI taxonomy): Eukaryota > Metazoa > Chordata > Mammalia > Monotremata > Ornithorhynchidae > Ornithorhynchus > Ornithorhynchus anatinus. The sequence goes on along the minus strand of NC_041732.1, from coordinate 9,283,051 downwards.
AGTAATTGCTCAGTAGATACGATCGACTGACTGCACAGTCGGAAGGGTTAGCGGGAGCTGGGGCCTTACACTTTTTATTACATTTGATGCGTGCTTTCTCCGTGACAACCACTGTGCTTAGTGTAGGGTTAGGTACACGATAATCAGTTCAGATTCGGTCCCTCACCCACACAGGGCTCATGGTCTAAGGAGGAGGGAGAGCAGTTCTCGAATCTCCATTTTAAATCTGGAGACACAGAGAAGTGGCTCGGTCGGACAGCAGCTTGGCCTAACGGAAAGAACGTGGACCCGAGAGTTGGAGGACTTGGGTTCTAATCCTGACCCTGCCGGATGCTTGCTGTGTGATCTCGGGTAAGTCACTTAACTTCTCTGTACCTCAGTTCTCTCATCTGTAAAATGGGAATTGAGTGCCTGTCTCCCTCCTACCTCAGACAGTGAGCCCCGTGTGAGACAGGGACTGTCTGACCTAATTAACTTGTACCTACCCCAGGGATTAGAACACATTGTAAGCGTTTAACAAATACCATAAGAAAAATGTCCCAGCTGGCATGGGGCGAAGCCAGGATTAGAATCCAGGTCTCCTGAATCCCAATCTGTGAGTTTCTTACTTGGCCATTCTGAAATCTAGAATATGAGGGGAAGTAATTATAACGGAGGTATTTGTTAAGCCCCCTCTCAGGGTAGCACCTGGAGAGGTCCCAGTACTTTACCTTTCTCAGCTATGGGAGGGAGAGTCAAGCGGAGGCAGATCCAATCCATTCGTAGCTTGGGCAGTGGCTAGCGAGTGGAAGGCCATCTGCTACAGGTCAAAACTCACCCGTGTTGGGCAGAAATTCAAGTTTACTGAGTGGAAGGAGTTAATGGTGAATCACTTCCGTATATTTACCGAGAAAACTCTATGTATCCACTACCAGGACAATTGTGGCCAGAGGTGGCGCGTTCTGGGACAGATGCGTCCGTGGTGTCTCTATGGGTGGGAAATGGCTCGACGGCATAAGACGATAAGATTTGTTTAGCACTTAGTAAGTGCCAAAAACAGTGCTCAGCAGATACCCGATAATCAGGTCAGACACAGTCCTTATCCTACATGGGGCCGTAGTCTAAAGGGGAGAGAGAACAGGTATGGAATCTCCACTTTACGAATGAGGAAACCGAGGCACAGAGTTGTTAAGTGACTTGCCCACGGTCATCCAACAGGGTAAGTTGCGGAGCTGCGATTAGAACTGTGTAACCTCACGATCTTGTATCCATCCCAGAGTTTAATACCGCACTCGACTCACAGCCATGCACTTTACAGATATTATAATCATTATATTTTCAAGGGTGTTCATACATACTCAAACTTGCATACTTATTTTAGCATTTGTACCCTTCTCCTCAAATCAATTGATTTAAAAGTCAACTTCACTTTCAAATCTACGTGTTTTCTTCCATTTTTGAGCAAGGATCGCATCCACCGAAAAGGCGATTAATCATGCACAAATGAGATTAATTGACAATAATTCCATCTTATCATTTTTAAAAAAGGAGAAAAGAGTCCTAATGAAATAAGATGGAAATCTCCCTGGAATTATTTATAAAGCACTATTTTTAACTGCATCCTAGAACCGGGGGATGGGTGGGAGAAACCAAGATGGCACCCAGCTTTCCAAACCCAAACCTTTCTCGTTTCATTTGGCCACCTGCTGAGGTGATGAGAAGCCAGAGACGAAGAGCTTGAATAATTGAAGTCCAAGTCCTACTCAGCATTCAGTCCTGGGCTCCTTCAGTACATTCCTCGGCTAGAAAATGATGGTCCTTATTTCATGATAATATTAATAATAATAACTGTGGCATTTGTTAAGCATTTATTGTGCGCCAGGCACTTTACTAACCTCTGAGGAGAACACAAGTAAATCAGATTGGACACAGTGCCCGTCTCACGTGGGGCTCGCAATCTCGATCCCCATTTTAGAGATGAGGTAACTGAGGCCCAGCGAAATTAAGTGACTTGCCTGAGGTCACGCAGCAGACAAGTGGCAGAGCCAGGATTAGAACCCATGACCTTCTGACTCCCAGTCCTGTGCTCTCCGCACTACACCATGCTGCCCCTCATCTCATTACTAACAATTTAAGGGGAAAAGCTAAGGCCATACGAGGAGCCAGGACCTGTACCAAGATTAAATTGCTCCTTCAAAAAAAAAAAATCTATCCATCTATGTCATGGTACTTACTATGTGTCCAGCACGGCAGTCAACACTGGGACAGATACAAGATGATCAAGCTGGACACTGCACCATAAAACATGAGACTCTCAGTCTAAAGGGGCAGGAGAACAGGTATTCAATTCCTATTTTTCAGAAGAGGAAACTTAAGGCCCAGAGAAGCTAAATGACTTGTCCAGGATCACACCACAGGGAAATGGCAGAGCCGGAATTAGAACCCGGGTCCTCTGACTCTGAGTTTATTCATTCATTCATTCAAAGGTATTTATTGAGCGCTTAGTATGTGCAGAGCACTGTACTAAGCACTTGGAATGTACAAATCGGTAACAGATACAGTCCCTGCCCTTTGACGGGCTCACGGTCTAATCGGGGGAGACGGACAGACGAGAACAATGGCAATAAATAGAATCGAGGGGAAGAACATCTCATTAAAACAATAGCAGATAAATAGAATCAAGGTGATGCACATCTCATTAACAAAATAAATAGGGGGATGAAGATATATACAGTTGAGCGGCGAGTACATTGCTGAGGGGATGGGACGGGAGAGGGGGAGGAGCAGAGGGAAAGGGGGGGAAGAGGGTTTAGCTGCGGAGAGGTGAAGGGCGGGGGGTAAAGGGAGCAGAGGGAAAAGGCGAGCTCAGTCTGGGAAGGCCTCTTGGAGGAGGTGAGCTTTAAGTAGAGTTTTGAAGAGGGGAAGAGAATATGCTCTTTCCACTCCCATTTTATTTTGTTAGTGAAATGTACATCGCCTCGATTCTATTCAGTTGCCATTGTTTTTACGAGATGTTCTTCCCCTCGACTCTATTTATCGCCATCGTTCTCGTCCGTCCGTCTCCCCCGATCAGACCGTAAGCCCGTCAGACGGCAGGGACCGTCTCTATCTGTTGCCGACTTGTTCATTCCAAGCGCTTAGTACAGTGCTCTGCACATAGTAAGCGCTCAATAAATACTATTGAATGAATGAATGAACTCCCAGTTCTGTGCTTCCAGTCGCTGATTCAGGTTTGTCCTAATGCCACAGTTATTATTATTATTATCGTGAAAGAAGGACCACCATTTTCTAGCTGAGGAGTGTACTGAAGGAGGCCCGGACTGGATCCTAGCCAAACGCAAACTAGCCAACAGAAGCAGCATGGCCTAGTGGAAAGAACACAGCCCTGGAAGTCAGAGAACCCAGGGTTCTTATCCCAGCTCCACCACTTCTCCGTTTTGTGTCCTTGGGGAAGTTGTGGGCTGGAAATGTGTCTTTTTATTGCTATATTGTACTCTCCCAAGTGCTTAGTACAGTGCTCTGCACACAGTAAGTGCTCAGTAAATTGAATGATTGAATAAACTTCACTTCTCTGTTTGTTTTATCATATTTGTTAAGTACTTACTATGTGTCAAGCACTTTTCTAAGTGCTGGGGTGGAGGCTAGTTTATCAGGTTGGACACGGTCTCTCTCCCAAGTGGGGCTCACGGTCTAAATGGGATTTAATCACCATTTTACAGTTGAGGAAACTGAGGCACGGAGAAGTGAAGTGACTTGCCCAAGGTCGGATTAGAACCTAGACCTTCTGACTCCCAGATCCGTGCTCTTTCCTCTGGGCCATGCTGCTTTTCTCTGGGCCTCATTTCCCTCATCTGTAAAATGGGGATTTTGGTGCAGGGACTGTGTCTGTTTATTGTTGCAATGTACTCTCCCAAGGACTTAGTACAGTGCTCTGTACCCAGTAAGCGCTCAATCTATACAATCGAATGAATGATTTAGGCTCTGAATGCTCAATAAATACAGTTGAATGAATGATGAAGACTGTGAGCCCCATGTGGGATATGGACTGTGTCCAACCTGATTAGCCAGTTTCCACCCCAGCACTTAATACAGAGCCTGGCACATAGCAAGTGCTTAACAAATGCCATTAAAAATATATAAACATAAAAACAGGGTAAATGGCCTTTTGGGCTATTTATCTAGGAGGCTACATTGGCTGTTTGCCACTTTTTCCATAAGCCCACATCAGTCACCTGCAAAGACACAAGCTACTTTTCTCCCTCTGCCCCCCGCCTCTTCCATTTTAATGGGGCCATCTTGTCTCTCCTTCCTCACTAGAGATAATGCAATAACTCTCTCCACCCTGACCCTCACCTGGCTTCCCTAGCTTTTTTCCTCCTCAATTTTTGGTCCGATTTCCGAATAGCAAAAGTCGTCCCCTCCATCAGCAGGGTGAGTGGGATCCCAAAGTCAAAGGCGCCGACATCTCAATAGCGGCTTTTTAAAGGCTCAGTTCGGCTTGCCGAGTACCTCTACAAAGCCGACCCTGTACGAAGGAATACGATTTGCCGGAAGAACCCCAACAAGAGCCATTTTAACTGTGTCTCTCTCGGCACTGCCTAGGGAGAAAGCTTTGGCTAGGAAAGAGACTCTTCGTGACTTTACGCCTTCCTAGTCCCTCCCCCTTTTTCATTTCACTCTTGGATCTCAACAGTGGATTTGGTAATTCTGCTGTCCTCTCCTTCATCTGCCAGAACAGCGTGGCCGCTTTCACCTCCAAGGAGATGAATATCTAAGAGTAAAATGATACCAATAATTTCAGAGGTAGAGAGAAGCAAGTATTTTAATCCCCATTTTAGAGATAAGGAAGCTGAGGTACGGAGAGGTTTTTAGTCAGTCCATCATATTAGTCAGTCATATTTATTGAACACTTACTGTGTGCTGAGCACTGTACTAAGTGCTTGGGAGAGTATATTATAACAATAGACACATTCCCTGCCCACAGCGAGCTTTATACCTTAGAGGGGGCTCCGTTTTATAGATAAGTGAAGTGACTTGCCCAAGGGTCACCCAACAGAGAAATAGGGGAGCCGAGCTTAGAACCCAAATCCTTCTGACTCCCAGGCCTGGCCTCTTAAAAAACAAAAAGAAAAAACAGTGGTATTTGCTAAGTGCCTAGTATAATAATAATAATGTTGGCATTTGCCAGGCATGTACTAAACCCTGTGGAAGGTAATAATAATAATAATGATGGCATATGTTAAATGCTTACTATGTGCTAAGCACTGTTCTACACTCTACAGGGATGAGAACCCCGGTCCTTCTGACTCCCGGGCCTGTGCTCTATCCACCAGGCCACACTGTTTTTATTGTTCTACTCTTCTACTGTGGCAATAACTCATGGGCTGGTCAGGCAGCCCTAGAAGTCCCCCATTAAATGAGTTCCTCATTGAAGAACGTGAAATCATCACATCCAGCAGTAGAACAAAGAGCTCAGAAGGTCACACTCTAAATGACTTCAACAGTCCTCTGCCACACTGTTGGGGCTTAGAGCCCGGCTTGGAAGCTGTTGAGCGTTTGCCCTAAAGAGAGGATTTGGACATTTGGTAATAGACCCGATAAATAGTTTCGAAATGGAAACTTAAATTAACCGTCTGCACTTGCTGCAGTAATAGCAGTATTTCGCGGAATGATGGAAATCCTCTTTTTTTTTGGTTTGTTTTTTGGTACCCTCTGGACTGCAAGTTCCACGAGGGCAAGGTACGTGACTAACAATTCCGTTGCACTGTGGTCTTCCAAGTGCTTAGTTCAGTGCTCTGCACACAGGAAACGCTCGATAAATACCGTAGTTTGATTATAATTGCGACTACTCACAGACCTTCTGAGGACCTGCCTGCAAATAGAACAGTATCAATCGATCAGTGGTATTTATTGAGCACTTACCGTGTGCAGAGCACTGTACTAGAGCTTGGAAAAGAACAAGACAATAGAGTCGGTAGACACGGTTCCTGCCCACAAGACGCTTACAGTCTACAGGAGCTTACGCAGTCTACGATAACAAACCCAAATCAGTTTTGCCTGTCTGTAATGCAAAAGACGATCGATGCGAATGAGAAAGCAGCAAGGTCTAGTGGAAAGAACCCAAGATAGGGAGTCAAGAGATCTGGGTTCTAATCCTATTTCTGCCATCTGCCTGCTGTATGACCTTGGGTAAGCCACTTAATTTCTCTGTGCCTCACTTTCTTCTTTGGTCAAATGGGGTTTACGCAAGAGTTCTCCCTCCACCTCCACGTGGGACAGGGACTTTATCCAATCTGATTATCTTCTGTCTTCCCCAGTGCTTAGCATAGTGCTTGGCACCTAGTGAGAGCTTAACAGGTACCATCGTTATGATCACCATGACGATCACTGTCAAGAAGTGATCCGGAGATTAAGGTGGACCTCTGCCGGCAAAACCGAGCATGATAAAACACCAAATCTGCTCAGGTAAAATGAATTGCAATCATTCTCAGTGGGAACAGAAATTTTAGTCAGGGAAATACTCACTATGGTTCATTTCATAACAGTTCAAGAATTTCCCATTGTATCTACTAATGAGCGAAAGCCAAAGAAGCCAGGAAACACGAGGCGGGGGGGGGGGGGGATTCGTCTATAAATGAGCAGAGATCTGTCCAAAACCATCCAGACATCTGTGGCCCCTATACTTCTGGACACGTCATAAATGTCATTTATCGGATGTCTGCAGTTTGGAACGGGGCTTCCGTCTCGTCATCCCAGCCTTCGGTCTCCAACCCTATTGTTCTGATTAAAATTCCAGTGCACGTTTCCAGATATTTTTACTGGTTTTACATCGTCTCTGAAAGAATGAAGTAGGATCCGCCAGCAAGGGCAGCAGAAAGCGCCACCTGAACAACAACAAAATAATAATGTGTCAGGCACTGGACTCACCGCTGGGATAAATACAAGATAATCGGGTTGGACTCAGTCCATGTCCCACATGGGGCTCACAGTCTTAATCCCCGTTTTCCAGATGAGGTAACTGAGGCCCAGAGAAGTGAAGTGACTTGCCTGAGGTCACGCAGCAGACGAGCGGCAGAGCCGGGATTAGAACCTAGGACCTTCTGACCCCTAAGCCCGTGCTCTATCCACTACACCATGCTGCTTATACATATATAAACATATACACATATATTGAGAAGCAGCGTGGCTCAGTGGAAAGAGCACGGGCTTTGGAGTCAGAGGTCATGGGTTCGAATTCCGGCTCTGCCACTTGTCAGCTGTGTGACTGTGGGCGAGTCACTTCACTTCTCTGCGCCTCAGTTACCTCATCTGGAAAATGGGGATTAAGACTGTGAGCCCCACGTGGGACAACCTGATTCCCTGTGTCTACCCCAGCGCTTGGAACAGTGCTCTGAACATAGAAAGCGCTTAACAAATACCAACATTATTATTCTCTGCGCCTCAGTTACCTCATCTGGAAAATGGGGATGAAGACTGTGAGCCCCACGTGGGACAACCTGATTCCCCTGTGTCTACCCCACCGCTTAGAACAGTGCTCTGCACATAGTAAGCGCTTAACAAATACCAACGTTATTATATATAGTTAAGCAGTCAGGTTGGGTAAACATAAATGCATAAGTTCTAGAGCAAAACCCTGGGAGATGCATAGGTATCTTACACTCCTATTTTCTTTTAATGGGACTTATCGATCAATCAATCAATCATATTTATTGAGAGTCTACTGTTGGGGAGACCCCTGAAATAAGGCGATGGGGGAATACAATAGAATTTAATAGGCGTAATCCCTCGCTTGAGGGACCTTACTATCTAGCCAGTAGACGGACCCTAAAATCAATTACAGCTTGGCGGAAGTTATAGATTCCAGTGATATGTATGTAAGAATGATAAGAGAAGCGTGATTACCCAAGTGTGTAGTAGTAGTAGTAGTCGTCTGCAGTGTGACCTTGGTCAAGTCATTTTACTTCTCTGGGCCTCAGTTCTTTCACCTGTAAAATGGGGATTGAGACCGTGAACCCCACATGGGTCAGGGACTGTGTCCAGGTCGGGTGCTTGTATCTACCTCAGTGCCTAGTACAATGCCTGGCACAGATTAAGTGCTTAATAAACAGCACAATTAGTAGTGGCAGTAGTAGTAATAATTGAAGATGTAGTAGTAGTCGGAAGCAGCGTGGCCTAGTGGCAAGAACAAGGGCTTGGGAGTCGGAGGACGTGGGTTCTAATCCCGGCTTTGCCACTTGTCTGCTTTGTGACCTCGGGCAAGTCACTTAACTTGTCTTTGCCTCAGTTACCTCTTCTGGAAAATGGGGATGAAGACTGTGAGCCCCAAGTGAGACTTGTATCTATCCCAGCACTTAGAACAGTGCATGGCACATAGTAAGAGCTCAACAAATATCATCCTAATAATAGCTTTTTATGAAGTCCCCTCTTTGCACAGCGAGCGGGGCTAGATGTGTGGGAAGCTCAGCAAAAGAGAAAATCTTTCTTATCCGCATAGTGCTTTCACTCTACTAAGGGGGACACATATAGAACTATTTATAATTGGAGTGCTGACGTGGATGTCTTGAGGCAGCAGTTGCAAGAGACACAAACTGGGGAGACGAGACAGATTAATCAAGGAAAGTCTCTCTCAGTCCTTGAGAAGGAGAGGCACAGTGCGGGCAGTGGGTATCAGTTCTTAAAAAAATGACTGGGATGGGGATTTAAATGACAGGGAGGTGGCATTTAAGTCCAAGCCATTTGAGAAGAGTTTGCAACAGGGAGTTCATTCATTCACTCACTGGTGTTTATTGAGCACTTACTGTGTGCAAAGTACTGTACTAAGCCATTGAAGTATACGTTGTTTCATCGTGAGGGTCCATTTTGGTGGTCTAAAAATGTCAGTGAATGAAACTGTGACCATGTGCACTGAAAAAGGCATCTTAAACCCTGGCTAAGAACAACTCGGGTTTCTTTAATTGACATTTACTCCGTATGATTCCCCCCAAATTCTCCAGGTGGGTTCAATTGAATTTGAAAAGGGGATTTATTTTCCAGTTTGAATTCTTTTATTCAGCAGACTTTAAGGTAAACACCTTCTAGAGTGACATTTCAACAGTGCTCATTGAGACCGAAGGGAAGAAAACGGTACCTCAAAAATCTTTTCTCGATTTCACCACCTCCCTAGTTATCCCCGCGTCTGGATCGTTACCTTTTTAGGTGGGGGAATCAGGCAAGTCTCTGCTGAAGTCTGTTCCAAAGACTGCAGAGTTTAGAAATGATTAATGAGCCGAGACATATTGAGGAAAAAGTAAAACATTTGAGGAATAAGGATACCCTACCACAGTATACTGCCATTATATATATGTTTTGGGGTTTTTTTTCCGGCTGGCTCATTTAAAATATGCTACCCATCCGTTAGAGATACACCTACACTCTCTCCCTGGAGGAGGAATCCTGGATGCTTTGTAACGATGTCTGTCGTGGGAGGCAGGTGAATTCTCTCCCATCATGTGTTTATTAGAGCTGACAGTCTGTACCAAGTATTCATTCATTCACCCTGGGGTGTTACATAGTCATACACTGACAGGCAATTATCCACATAGAGAGTGTTAAAACAAAATAATTAATTGAAAGAGCAGGCAGGAGAACAATAAACTTGGACAATGGCAAAGCTCTTTGGAAAAGTATTCTGCAGTTCCAGGAATTTATTAGCCTTAGTGGGCTATTTTATTAGCGTTCCTTAGCGCACTCCCTTGCCCAGCCTTCCCCTTATAGATTATTGATTTTGGTCCCAAATATTCCTCTCGCTCTCCAAAATGCAGGCCTACTTTGCAAAAATAGCTTTCTGGAAGGTCAAAGAGGCTTTCTTAGCATCATTGCATTCTCAGTTGGGTTCCAAGATGGGGGATCTATTATTTTAAACATATGTACATTTGCATGATGAGTTGAAGATAACCAAATGACTCTTTTCATTGGATTTCTCCCCTTTTATCAATCAATCAATGGGATTTACTGAGCGTTTCTTGTGAAATACCCTTGATTGATTGAATGATTGCTCTGTTGAGAGCGCTTGGGAGAGTAGTACAATAGAATGGGAAGTCGCGATCTCTGTCCTCAAGAGGCTTACAATCTAGCCAGGGAGACAGGGCAAAACACTGTGCTAAACACTGAGGTAAAAAAGACAAGGAGGAGATTTAGACATAGTCCCTGGCCCCCAAGGGGTTCACAATCTCAGGCTGTAAACTCGTCCCTCTGGACTGTAAGCTCGCTGTGGCAGGGAACGTACCTGTTAGATTGCTAAATTGTACTCTCCCTAGCTCTTAGTATAGTGCTCTGCACACGGTAAGCGCTCAACAAATATGACTGACTGACACAATCAGAGCAAGGGGAGAGCGTTGGTGATAGTCACTTAAGGAAAGAAGAAAGCTTAAAAACGGCAAAGTCAACAGACATGGACAGTGATAAACTCAGCTTTCTGCAGTATTACCACAAAATGATAACTATAGCAACATACAGTGATAAATTATGCAATCACCAATAGAGCACTGAGGGTAGAGGGAAAGAGTTCAGGCTACCCATGGTTCAAAGGCCAGTGGTCCCCAGAGTCAAAGATCCTGCCACAGCCACAATGAGCAATTTCCCGACCGCAGGGGGACGGCTGAATTAAACTTTGATAGTCCAGTCCAGGAAGCTTTTTCGAAGTCGATCTGGATTTCTCGGAGGTCCGTCTTCCGCCTCAGCTGTGAGATCCTGGAATTTTTGAAATCCGGAAAGTCGGAGGAATGTCTTCTAATATCGCACCGAGGTCATTAAAGACTCGCCCAATTAGCGGCCCCATCTCCCACCAAGAAATCAGAGAAGGGACCTTCGGTGCCAAGCGTCAGAAATCCGGGCGCCTCAGGGAGAGCGGAATGCAAACTTGGGCTGTTTCCGTTTGGACGGAGGAGGGTTTCATAGTTGAGGTGGCTTAAACCACCCCATGGGTGAAGAGTCTCCTTGAACAAATGATGGCTCGCCCAAACACCCAGAAGAGGATTTTTGAAAGTGTTTCATAGATTCAACAGTTAGGGCCTAAACGTGTTAAAGCTGATTGCTCTTCCTGAGGTCCTTTGAGGATCAAATTGTCAGTGACTACTCCTGCCTTGACTGTGAGTTTCTCCTTTACATTAACCTGAGTTGAATTCGGGATGGTTTCCTGTCAGAGAACGCGTAGTCCTGGACACAATAATGGAAATGATCTGGGATGAGAGTCCAGCCCGGAGTCCATGGTTATCAGGACCCGACCCTGCCTCTGGCCCCAGCTATTAACGGAGCCGAGGATCATGAGAGATTCGGTTCCCAGTCAAACCTTCCCCAGCTCTCTTGATGAATCTGAAGCATCTGAGCCTTAGCTGACTGCAACATAATACATGGCCCCCTAATTCAGGAACACAAAATCAAGTTCCTCTAATGAGTAATTAATTTGGGTTTAAGACAACAGTGATTTTATCTTCACTAAATGCCAGATAATTACAACGATAACCCCAACAGATATGCCACAGATATGTATCTGAACTCTTGTGTATGCTCAGGGATAAACCATAACTACTAGTTGAACAATAAACTAGTATTTAACTTGGAGCAACATATCTACTAACCCTTAACTAAATGATTAGCAAAGAATATTCGAGTGACTTTTTTTTAATGGTATTGTTAAGCCCTTACTTTGTGCTAGGTAGCGTGGCTCAGTGGAAAGAGCCTGGGCTTCGGAGTCAGCGGTCATGGGTTCGACTCCCGGCTCTGCCACTTGTCAGCTGTGTGACTGTGGGCAAGTCGCTTCACTTCTCTGTGCCTCAGTTACCTCATCTGTAAAATGGGGATTACCTGTGAGCCTCACGTGGGACAACCTGATTACCCTGTAGCTCCCCCAGCGCTTAGAACAGTGCTCTGCACATAGTAAGCGCTTAACAAATACCAACATTATTATTATTATTATTAGTGCTTAGAACAGTGCTTGGCACATAGAGCTTAACAAATACCATTATTATTATTACTAAGCATCGGGGTAGATACGAGTTAATCAGGTTGGACACAGTCCCTGCCCCACATAAGACTCACACTCTTAATCCCCAATTTATTCATTCTTTCATTTATTCAATAGTATTTTGGGGAACTTACTAGGAGCAGAATATCTTCTATCTACCCCAGCTCTTAGTACAGTGCTTGGCGCGTAGTAAACCCTTAGCAAGTTCCATTATTATTATTGCTATTATTACTAACAATTATGATCTATTCCCAAGTGTTTAGTACAGTGTTCTGCGCACATTAGGTTCAGCAAATACCATCAGTTGGCCCTGATGCTTCAGTAGAACCTAGTTCTACCTTCAGCTCATCAAAATCGGTCCTACCTACTGTTACTCAGCCACCTGTCAGGCCGAATACGACGGGAGTCCCTAATCCTAAGCAAGACAGAATTCACCTCCTCGCCGACAGTGACTTTCTTCACACACTTTGCATTTTACTCTGCCGCGTGAAGGTCAGAGGGAAAGCGATTTATTAAAGCGTAAACAAACTGTGTAAATACTTATGGTAATTCCCCTTCCGTTCAAAATATCGGTTATTTTCAAAGCTACTTTAAATTACCTCCTTTCTAATGAAAACTCACATGTAATCTGTTAGTGAGGGATGTCTGTTGAACCATGAATTATTCAAAGAAGTCTCTGTTCTGTTATCTGAAGTCTCGGGAGATTATTTCCACATTGTCCGTTGTGATGGGTCATTATGCACTCTGTGAATTTAATCTTTTAGGCTATCCGGCAGCACAGAAAAAATGTATGAATAACAATTTTCCTGTAATAACCTTCAACTAACCTTTCAACCAGAGTGAGTAATTCCAATCCTATTTTCACATCAATAGAAGAGTCAAAGCCAGGCAATTATCTCTTATCTGTTTCATAAACCTCCCCCACCCCAACCCCCCCTTAATTTTTAAAAAGCACGTTAAAGTACTTACTGGAGGCAAGGAGGAAGAAGGAAGATGAGATGCAAGAGGGAAGAGTTTTGATAATTGGCGATAGGGGGGCTTTTTAGAGAACTATTCATTTTGGCTTTCCGCTATCTTTGTGGGGTTCCAGGAGGCCCAAACAGCGGCTGCATCCGCCTCCCCCTTCAGACGGTCTCCCCCTTCTGTTCCGAGATCTCTGTAGAACCAAACTTCTGCTCCGCATCGCGAACGGATCCCGAGCTGATGGAGATTTTTGTGGCGCACGGCACCCGGGCAAGAACGTGGTCTTCGAGCGATGAGTGTTTTCCCAAGTCCTCAGTCCCGGAAGACCAAGCTCCTCTTTGAAATGGTGGAGGATTCAATCAATCGATCGATCGATGGCATTTATTGAGCGCTTACTGTGTGCGGAGCACTGTACGGAGCGCGGGGCACTTGGAAGCGTACGAGATGGCAGAGTCGGTAGAAGAGTTCCCTGCCCACAGTGACCTTCCCTTCTAGAGGGATTTGGGGTGGGGAGGGAGAGGAGCATGTAGAGTGGACTTCGCTGTAAGCACCTCACAGTTATCCAAAGTACCCCAGGCACAGACGCACACACATACAAACAAAAAAACAACTGAAGTAATCAGACTAAATTATTGAATGCCCTACTGACTAAATAATAATAACAATAGCTTTGGTATTTGTTCAGTGCTTAATCTGTGTCAAACCCTTTTCTACACCCTGGGGTAGATACAAGCTAATCAGGTTGGACCCGGTCCCTGTCCCACATGGGACTCACAGTCTAAATAGGAAGGACAGGTACTGAATTCCCATTTTACAGATGAGGAAATAGAGGCCTGGAGAAATGAAGCGACCTGCCCAAGGTCAACCAGCAGGCAAGTGGTAGAACTGAAGCCCGTCAAACGGCAGGGACTGTCTCTATCTGTTGCCGACTTGTTCATCCCAAGCGCTTAGTACAGTGCACTGCACATAGTAAGCGCTCAATAAATACTATTGAATGAACTGGTATTAGAACCCATGACCTCTGACGCTCAGGCCCAGCCTCTAGACACTAGGCCATGATGCTTCTCTCTCCATGTGGTACATTCAGTTATTTACTTCAGTTATTTGTCAGTTTTCTCATGTCTTCCTCCCCCTTTAGAGCGTAACCTCCTTGACTGCAGGGAACAAATCACTTCTCCATTTTGTACTTCCCGAGGATTAGGACAGTGTCCTAATCCTCAAAAACTATGGCTATGGGATCATCGTTCTGTTGCCGAATTGAACTTTCCAAGCACTTAGTACATGCTCTGTACACAATAAGCGCTCAATAAATATGACTGAATGAATGAATCACCTTTTACGGGTCAAGAGGTTCTGTCCTAGCGCTGCTCTTCTAGGCAGGCAGGATGCCAACGGGAAAATGACATTCAGTCCGTGCTCCTGTGAAGCGAGTTGCATTCTCGGAGAACTCTGTGTTTTGAGAAGTCACTTTATGGAAACAATTGCCTTTATCAGAATTAATGCTTTAGTGGGGAGATGGTTAATAATAGTAACAACAGTTACTATTTCGTTACGCCCTATGTGCCAACCACTGTACTAAGCGCTGGGGTAGGTACAATAATAATAATAATAATAATGTTGGTATTTGTTGAGCGCTTAATATGTGCAGAGCACCGTTCTAAGCGCTGGGATAGATACAGGGTAATCAGGTTGTCCCACGTGAGGCTCACAGTTAATCCCCATTTTTTACAGATGAGGGAACTGAGGCACAGAGAAGTGAAGTGACTTGCCCACAGACACAGCTGACAAGTGACAGAGCCGGGAGTCGAACTCATGACCTCTGACTCCCAAGCCCGTGCTCTTTCCACTGAGCCATGCTGCTTCTCAGAAGATAATTGAGTCCTACACAGTCCCTGTCCTACAAGGGGCTCGCAGTCTAAGTGGGAGAGAGAAGAGGTGCAGACCCAAGGATGAAAGACCAGTGTTGTTTGTTTGTTTGTGTGCTTGTTTATAGTATTTGTTAAACACTTATTATGTGCCAGGCAATAGACTAAGCTCTTGGGTAGATACAAACTAATCAGGTTGGACACAGTCCATGTCCCACATGGGGCTCCCTGTTTTAATCCCCATTTTACAGATGAGGGAACTGAGCCACAGAGAAAATAAATGACTTCCCCAAGGTCACCCAACAGACATCTGGTGGAGCTGAGATTAGAACCCAGGTCTTTCTCACTCCCGGGCCTGTTCTCTAACCACTAGGTAATGTCGGGTTAGCTGAGCTCGCTGTGGGCAGGAAATGTGTCCGTTTGTTGTTTCACTGTACTCTCCCAAGCTCCTAGTACGGTGCTTTGCACCCAGTGAGCGCTCAGTAAATACGACCGCATGATTGAATGGATCCCCAAAATGTCATTTACAACACAGCCAGTCTGTGTTGAAGCAGCATGGCCTAGTGGATGCCTCTAGCCCGCAACGCCCTCCCTCCTCAAATCTGACAATGATTCGCCCCCTCTTCAAACCCTTATTGAAGGTTCATCTCCTCCAAGAGGTCTTCCCCGACTAAACGTCTCCATTCCCATTCTCCCACTCCCTCCTGTGTCACCCCGACTTGCTCCCTTTCCTCTTCCCCCCTCCCAGGCCGCACCACTCATGTCCATATCTGTCATTTATTTATTTGTACTGACTTCTATCTCACCTGCTATAGACTGTGAGCTCACGGTGGGAAGGGAATGTGTCTATTTTTGTACTGGACTCTCCCCAGTGCTTAGTACAGTGCTCCTCACACAGTAATCTCTCAGTAAATACGATCGAATGAATGAATGAAACACCACAATTATTAAATCATCATTACCACTATTATCCCGGCAGGGAGCCTGACCTTGGCGATATCCCCCAGCAACAGCTCGGAGTCACAGATGAAGTTATGGCAGTTGGGGGGACAGAAAGCCTGCCCAGCCTGGAGATGGGAAATAATCATAATTACGGTTATTTGTTAAGTGCTTACTATGTGCCAGACACTGTACTAAACGCTGGGCACTGTACTACCGCTCCTACTGCTGACAACTACCCATCCTTCAACACTTCAGAACTCCATTCCCTGGAAGTGTGGAAAAGCTCCTCATTACCCCTTGCTATTTCCCTAGAAGCTGGAGTCTAGATTCATTCATTCATTCCATCATATTTATAGAGCGCTTACTGTGTGCAGAGCACTGTACTAAGCACTTGGAAGGTAATAACAATAATGTTGGTATCTGTTAAGCGCTTACTATGTCAGAGCACTGTTCTAAGCGCTGGGGTAGATACAGGGTAATCGGGTTGTCCCACGTGAGGCTCACGGTTAATGCCCATTTTACAGATTTGAGGTAACTGAGGCACAGAGAAGTGAAGCGACTTGCCCACAGTCACACAGCTGACAAGTGGCAGAGCCGGGATTACAATTCGGCGCAGATAGAGACAATCCCTTCCCAACAACGGGCTCACAATCAAATGCTTGGCACATAGTAATGTTGGTATTTGTTAAGCGCTTACTATGTGCGGAGCACTGTTCTAAGAGCTGGGGGAGATACAGGGTAATCGGGTTGTCCCACGTGAGGCTCACGGTTAATGCCCATTTTACAGATGAGGTAACTGAGGCCCAGAGAAGTGAAGCGACTTGCCCAAAGTCACACAGCTGACAAGTGGACACAGCTGACATAGTAAGCGCTTTACAAATACCATCATCATCGGAACCATAGCGGGGAAGGCTTGGGATGCACCATCCGCACTCTCTAGCCTAGGGAGGCAATAAATATCCCAGCACAGACCAGCACTCGACATGGAAAATGGACTTCCCTCTATATGGTAGTGTATTATCTCCCAGAGTTTAGTACAGTAAGCGCTCAGTAAATACCACTGATTGACAGATTAATTGTTCTGATAGGCATCAATGTGGAAAATGACTGCTCCACCGGAGGGATGGGTCCAAACGAAGCTGTACGCTCCCGGGTGTTTAGTACAGTGCTCTGCCCACAGTAAGCGCTCAATAAATACAACTGATGAGTGAGTGAGTGAGGGCCTGGGGCCGGTCTATGTTCCGTTTAGCTGGGATCATTCAGTCGAGTCTGACTGAGTTTGGCCTCAGCTCCCGCCTGGAGGCTCAGATCAACCCCGCCCCAGCGCCCCAGATGGAAAATATGAACGATTTGGGGATGTTTACGTTGTTTAAGCGACTCGGCTTGAAGGAAAAAGAGTAGGTTCTGAAGGTTAGAATTTAGGTTAACAGATTTTCCCCGATTTCATTATGTTTAATCGAGTCTGGGGTGGGTTGTCCGAGCTGCCAAGCAAGGAGATAATAATAACGATTACTGTATTTGTTCATTCGTTCATTCAGTCGTATTTATTGAGCGCTTACTGTGTGCGGACCACTGTACTAAGCGCTTGGAATGTACAATTCGGCAGCCGACAGAGACGATCCCTGCCCGACACCGGGCTCGCAGTCTAAAAGGGGGAGACGGACAACAAAACAAATCAAGTAGTCTGGCATCAGTATCATCAAGATAAATAGAATCATGCCTATATAAAAACATCATTAATAAAATAGAGTAATAAATAATTTATACAAATATACACAAGTGCTGTGGGGAGGGGGAGGGGGTAGAGCAGAGGAAGCGAGTAGGGGGAATGGGGAGGGGAGGAGGGGTGGAGGGAAAGGGAGGGCTCAGCCTGGGAAGGCCTCCTGGAGGAGGTGAGCTCTCAGTAGGGCTTTGAAGAGGGGAAGAGGGTTAGTTGGGCGGAGGTGAGGAGGGAGGGCGTTCCGGGACAGCGGGAGGACGTGGGCCGGGGGTCGACGGCGGGACAGGCGAGAACGAGGCCCAGGGAGGAGGCGAGCGGCGGCAGAGGAGCGGAGCCCGCGGGCTGGGCTGGAGGAGGAGAGAAGGGAGGTGAGGTAGGAGGGGGCAAGGGGATGGACAGCTTTGAAGCCAAGAAAGAGGAGTTTTTGTTTCTTGTGAAGGTTGATAGGCAACCCCTGGAGGTTTTTGAGGAGGGGAGTGCCATGCCCAGAGTGTTCTGTTTCTGTTTTGTTAAGCGCTTACCATGTGCCCAGTACCATACGAAGTGCTGGGGTAGATAGAAGATAATTGGGTTGGATACGGTCCCTCTCCCACATGGGGCTCAGAGTCCTACTCCCCCTTATACAGATGAGGCAACTGAGGCCCAGAGAAGGGAAGAGACTTGCCTAAGGTCACACAGCAGACAAATGGCAGAGGCGGAATTAGAACCCAGGTCCTTCTGTCTCCCAGGCCTGCTGCATGACCACAGGTAAGTCACTTAACCTCTCTGGGCCTCAGTTTCCTCAAATACCTTTTCTCACTTCCTCTTTGCCTCCACCCTTGTCTGCCACTTCCTCTACCTGTAATTTATTATTTATTTACGGTATTTGTAAAGAATTTATTATGTGTCAAGCACTGTTCTAAGCGCTGGGGAGATACAATCTAATCAGGTCAGACACCGTCCCTGTCCCGGTAGGGACCTACACTCTAACCAGGGGAGAACAGACATGGAACCCCTATTTTACAGATGAGGAAGCCGAAGCCCAGGGAACCAAAGTGACTGGCCCAAGATCACACACCAGGCAAGAGGCAGAGCTGGATTAGAACCCGGTTCCTCTGGCTCCCAGGCCCATGAGAAGCAGCGTGATCTAGTGGGTAGAGCAAGGGCCTGGGAATCAGAAGGTCATGGGTTCTAATCTCAACTCCGCCACTTGTCTGCTGTGTAGCCTTGGGCAACTCACTTCACTTCTCTGTGCCTCAGTTACTTCATCGGTAAAATGGAGATCGAGACTGTGAGCCCCGTGTGGGACGGGGACTGTGCCCAACCAGATTTGCTTGCACCCACCCAAGGGCTTAGTACAGTGCTTGGCACATAGTAAGCACTTAACAAATACCACAGTTATTATTATTTACACTAGCCACGTTGCTTCCCATTCAGTTTTTTTAAGATTGGTCTCCCCCTCTAGGTTGTAAGCTGCCCGAGGGCAGGGAACGTTTAATGCCAACTCTGTAGTACCGTGCTCTCTCTCAAGCGCTTAGTACACTGCTCTTCATTCAGTAAGTGTTCAATTAGTGCCACTGATTGATTCGACTGTGAGCCCCGGCTTGGTCCGGTCTGATTACGTTGCACCTACCCCAGTGCTTAGCACAGTGCTTGGGCTATAACAACTGCTTAATAAATATGATGATGAAGGAAGGAAGCAAGGGGCTTCGCCATTCCTGGGCTTGGAAAGTCGGTGGTCCCCTTGAGGAAGAGAGGGGGGAGTTTCCCTCTTTCACCCTCGGGTGGAAGTTCTTAAAAGTGAAGCCCCCCCCCCCCCCCCCGTTCCTCAAGCTTGGCCCAGTTAGAAATCAGATCAGCTCATCTGCAGGATCTCAGTGACGTATGTTTGATTTGGCAAGGGCCCCTCTGTCCGGGGATTAACCTGAGGCTTGGTTTACAGGGGTGGTGTGTAATCCAGCCACAG
Organism: Ornithorhynchus anatinus; assembly: GCF_004115215.2. Lineage (NCBI taxonomy): Eukaryota > Metazoa > Chordata > Mammalia > Monotremata > Ornithorhynchidae > Ornithorhynchus > Ornithorhynchus anatinus. The sequence continues at coordinate 9,263,636 of NC_041732.1, read as the reverse complement.
AGAACAATAAAGCGTGGAAAAAAAAAAAATTCCGGAATCCATCCAGTCTGTTCTTCTGGGTGTTTTACTTCTGAGCGCTAACAAAAGCAGAAAGTTGGCTTCTGATCCAACACTCGTGTTACAAAAACATGCCATCTCAACAACTACCTTTTCCCCAGCGGAACATATTTTATGCATTTTAATGCCTGGCTTTGGCATTCGATACCGAAAAACAATTGAGCTGCCGATGGCCAAATTTCCATGCAGCCAACCCCAACAAACTAAAGTTTGTGTTTGATTTCGTGATTCTTGCTGTATACATATGCATATAGATGCTTTGAAAGCTTGTGTCTTTTTTCCTTCCGCCTAACGGTGGAGCGATAGAATTTCTCCCCACCCCCCCGCCACCCCGACTGCCTTTAGACGCCATGCAAGAACACAGTCTCGAATTGATACAGCCTATCTGCAACACAAAACAGCCACCCACGTGTAGAAATCTGCATACCCATTAATAACAGGTGCAGCTAGGGTGGGTTTAGGACTCGAAGTTTTGAGTCAACAGGATGCCAGTGCGAATGGCTGTCGAAAACTACCGCTTGCCACGCGGCCCCGGTAGGGAATGAATAAATTCCCCCATGGGAGGGAAACGAGCGTCAGTTTGGAAAAACCTGCAGCTTCATTTTCTTGTCTCTTCACCCCATGCACACTAGAAGACTTATTTGTAGCTTCACGGATGGGGGAGGTGCTACCGGTGCTATCGATCCCAAATCAACGCGGGAGGGTGAGTGGCACTCATCTGGTTTTCTAGAGAAGCAACGTGGCCTAGTAGAAAGAGCACGGGTCTGGAGGTCAGAGGTCGAGGGTTCTAACTTTGGGCAAGTCATGTCACTTCTCTCTCCCAAGTGCTTCGTTTGATGCTCTGCATACAGTTAGCGCTGGATAAATACACTTGATTGAGTCTCTGTGCCTCATTTGCCTCATCTGTAAAATGGCAATTCAATACTGAGTCTTCCTCCTACTTAGACTGGGAACTCAATGTGGGGAAGGGATGTTCTTACGACCTGACTGTTCTGTAGACTGTTCTATAGTTCTGTAGTCTATAGTCTATAGGGGAAGCAGCGTGGCTCGGTGGAAAGAGCCTGGGCTTCGGAGTCAGAGGTCATGGGTTCGACTCCCGGCTCTGCCACTTGTCAGCTGTGGGACTGCGGACAAGTCACTTCACTTCTCTGGGCCTCAGTGACCTCATCTGTAAAATGGGGATTAAAACTGGGAGCCTCACGTGGGACAACCTGATTACCCTGTATCTACCCCAGCGCTTAGAACAGTGCTCTGCACATAGTAAGCGCTTAACAAATACCAACATTATTATTATTATATCTAACCCAGTTTTTAATACAGCTCATGCCTGTTTCTTGTTATATTGTACTCTCCCAATCGCTTAGTACGGTGCTTTGCATGCAGTAAATGCTCAATGAATATGATTGAATGAATGAAAGCACCTAGTAAGCACTTAAGAAACGCTACAGTGATTCTGAATATTCCAGACAATCCGATTTTCATCTGGCCTATCCCCACCATTAAGGGCAGCGTGGATTAGTGGATAGGGCCTGGTAGTCAGAAGGACCTGGGTTCTAATCCCGGCTCCACCACTTTGCTGTGTGGACAAGGAGGAGACTATTTAGGTGAGGTAAGAGGGGGCAAAGTGATTGAGTACTTTAAAGCCAACGGTGACGGGTTTCTGTCTGTTGTGGAGGTGGATGGGCAGCCACTGGAGCTTCCTGAGGGGTGGAGAAACATGGTCTGAATGTTTCTATAGAAAAATGATCTGGCCAGCAGTATGAAATATGGATCGGAGTAGGGAGAGACAGGAGGCTGGGAGGTCGGCAAGGAGGCCGATAACAGTAATCAAGGCAGGATAGGAGAAATGATTGGATTAATGAGGTTGCAGTTTGGTTGGGGAGGAAAGAGTGGATTTTAGCGATGTTGTGAAGTTGGAACCGACAGGTTTTAGTGATGGCTGAATATGTGGGTTGAATGAGAGAGTGGTTTCATGTGTGACGCCAAGGTAATGGGCCTGTGAGGATAGGAATGCCGTCCACAGTGATGGGAAAATAAGGGGGAGGACAGGGTTTGGGTGGGAAGAAAAGGAGTTCTGTTTGGACATGTTAAGCTTGAGGGGAGGACATCCAAGCCGAGATGTCTTGAGGGCAGGAGGAGATGTGAATTTGGATAGAGAGCCTGGAGATGTAGATTTGGATATACACGGGGAATGTATCTACCACCTCTGCTCTATTTTATCATACTCTCCCAAACGCTTAGTACAGTGCTCTGCTTAGAGTAAGTGCTCAATAAATATGAATATCTTAGGTTCAGAAGGATTGGGACTGACTGCTTCAAAATGTGTCTCAGTGGCCATTCTGGGGTTTCTTTAATGGTATGCGTTAGGCACTCACTATGTGTCAAACACTGTTCTAAGCGCTGGCGTAGGTACGAGTTAAATAGGTTAGACCCGGTACCCGTCCCACACGAGGCTAACCATCTAAGTAGGAGGGAGAACAGGAGAACTGAAGCCCAGAGTAGTTAGGTTGCCCAAGATGACAGCATGCAATCGAGAGAGCTGGGAATAGAACCCAGCTCCTCTGACTACAAGGCCCATGCTCCTTTCACTAGGCCACGCTCCCTCTCATCATCTTGGGTGTTGCCATTTGCCACCCTATCAAGGAAGCTCCGAGAGGTAATAGGTGGGACACCATCCAGATGAGGATGTGTATTTTTTTCCTGAGAGTAACGTCCTCAGTTGTGCCTGGTGACTTCAGAATTCTCTCCTGCCATGTGGGAGGCCCAGCTTCAATTCCCGAACAAGGCAAATAGGATTTTCCTCTAGACTGTAAGCTTACTGTGGGCAGGGAATGTGTCTGTTTATTGTTATACTGAACTCTCCCAAGCGCTTAGTATAGAGCTCTGAACTCAGTAAGTGCTCAATAAATACAATTGACTGACTGTCCTGGTGCTCTTCCTATCTCTCTGGCTACTCATTCTTGATAATAATGTTGGTATTTGTTAAGCGCTTACTATGTGCAGAGCACTGTTCTAAGCGCTGGGGTAGACACAGGGTAATCAGGTTGTCCCACGTGAGGCTCACAGTTAATCCCCATTTTCCAGATGAGGTCACCGAGGCCCAGAGAAGTGAAGTGACTTGCCCACAGTCACACAGCTGACAAGTGGCAGAGCCGGGAGTCGAACCCATGACCTCTGACTCCGAAGCCCAGGCTCTTTCCACTGAGCCACGCTGCTTCTTGATCTCTTACCCTAACTGTGAGACTCCCTCATTCATTCAATCGTATTTACTGAGCGCTTACTGTGTGTACAGCACTGTACTAAGCACTTGGGAGAGTACAACACAACAGTAAACAGACACATTACTTGCTGACAAGGAGCTTCCGGGCTAGAGACGAATTTACAGGTTCAGTTCCGGATCTCCTGTTCTCCATCCACACCCATTCCCTTGAAGAACTCGTTCACTCCCGTGGCTTCAACTACCATCTTTATGCGGATGATTCCCAAAGCTACATCTCCAGCCCCGCTCCCTAGAATGTAAGTTCCTCGTGGGCAGGGGACGTGTCAGCCTACTCTGCTGTATTGTACTCTCCCAAGCCCCTAGTACAGTGCTCTGCACACGATAAGCGCTCAGTAAATACAATTGATTGATCGACTGATTGGGGCAGGAGTCTGCCTGATTGGCAGCAGCAGAAGTTAAGATTCTTTTGACTTTAAGGGCGAGGGAGGCACAACTTAGTTCTTTTAACCTATTGACCTCCTCAGCAGCCCGGATTCATTTGGAAACAGGAGGATCCTTGGGGAAAGCCTTGCTTTGTTAAATAAGATCAGCCTGGCCAGAAACGTTCTCTATGACCCCAAGGGAAAGAAGAAAAACAACAGCATCAGTAGCTCAAACAACCGTCTCCCCTTCCTGTCTCTGTAGTAATGGTGTTCATTAGCACCTACTGGGTGCAAGACAATTGAACTACACAGTAGGAAAAAAATATCCTCTCTTTTCTCCAACTCTGGGGGGCCGGGGCCCAAGGATATTCACTTCCGATCTGCCCGCCACCTTGCCTTCCACTCCCCGTTTGAGTGGAAGCCCCCTGTGGATTGGGAATGTGGCTTGAGATCTCGTGCTTTCCCAAGCGCTTAGTGGGGTACACTGAAATCCCGCTTAGAACAGTGCTTTGCACATAGTAAGCGCTTTAACAAATACCACGATTTTAAATCCACTGGGCTCTCAATGAATGTTATCAATAATATTGATAATGGCAGTATTGGTTAAGCTCTTACTCTGTGCCAAGCACTGTTCTGTAGATAGAACGTAATCACGTCAGAGTCCGTGTCCCACTTGGGGCTCACAGTCTTAATCCCCATTTTACAGATGAGGGAACTGAGGCCCAGAGAAGTGAAGCGACTTGCCCAAGGTCTCATAGCAGACAGGTGGCGGAGCCGGGATTAGAACCCACGTCCTCCGACTCCCAAGCCCGTGCTCTTGCCACTAGGCCGTGCCGCTTCTCATAAAAGACGACACGTTACACTGCCCGAAGGGAAGTATTCCATTTCTGGACCTGCTCCAATGTTGTCACTTTATTTTATGGATAGAATCATCGAAAAGGAGATGGATTGAACCACAAGAAGTTAGTTGGTCCAGTTCCTCGCTTCCAGACAGGTGAGTGGCTAAACCATCCAGAACGGATGGCGGTCTCGAGAGATGCCGACGGGAGAGCTTTATAGCGTCCTCAAAGTGAAAATCAGTCGTTCAAGGCATTCGATCTCAATCAAGCTGGATTATAACAATAGCATTTAAGGGCTCCCTCTGTACCGTGCGCTTGAAAAGATATGAGTCTATGAGTCCCTCAGAATCAGCAGTTACCCAGGAAAGTATCGATTACAATTAACAATAATTATGATACTTGTAGAGTGCCAACTTTGTGCCAACACTGTCCTAAGCGCTGGGATAGCACCAAGTTAATCGGGTTGGACACAGTCCCCGTCCCACATGGGGCTCCCAGCCTTAATCCCCGTTTTACAGATGAGGTAACCGAGGCCCGGAGGAGCGAAGTGACTTGATCAGGGTCACAAGGCAGACATGTAGAGGAGCCGGGATTAGAACCCGGATCCTTCTGACTCCTAGGCCCGTACTCCATCCACTAAGTCAGGCTGCTTCCCTGCTCATCTATTGGAAGGTGACATATCCTAGTAAAAAGCACGGCACCGGTTTAGTAGAAGTAGGAGGAGTGGTTAGTTGTAGTTAATAGTAGGAGCCGTAGTTAATATTAGTAATAATGATAGCAATAATTCGGTGTGGTTACCTCTAGTAGTAAGTAGTGGTAATATTCATTCATTCAATAGTATTTATTTAGTAATAACAATAGCAATAATTCGTAGTGGTTACCTCTAGTAGTGAGTAGTAGTAATATTCATTCATTCAATAGTATTTATTGAGCACAGTAGTATTTATTGTGCAAAGCACTGTACTAAGTGCTGGGAGTGGACAATTTGGCAACTGATAGAGACAATCCCTGCCCAATGACGGGCTCGCAGTCTAAATCGGGGAGACAGACAGCAAGGCAAAACAGAACAAAACAAAAACAAGACAGTATCATCAAGATAAATAGAATCAAGGAGCTATCACCTCATTAACAAAATAAATAGGGTAATAAATAATATAAACAAATGAGCACAGTGCTGAGGGGAGGAGCAGGGGAACTACTATGACTAGTAGTAGTTAGTAGTAATAGCAGCAGCAGAAGTAGTAGTAGCTTAATATTCATTCATTCGGTCAGTCAGTCATATTTATTGAACGCTTGTTGTGCGCAGAGCACTGTCTTAAGTGCTTTGAATGTACAGTTGGGCGACAATAGTAGTAGGATGTCGTAATAGTAGAAAGCCCGTTATTGGGCAGGGATCGTCTCTATCTGTTGCCGAATTGTACATTTCAAGCGCTTAGTCCAGTGCTCTGCACACAGTAAGCGCCCAATAAATACTATCGAATGAATGAATGAAACTTGTGTTGGACTCATTCTTCCTCCCTCCCTCCCTCCCTCCCTCCCTTCCTTCCTTCCTTCCTTCTTTCCTTCCTTCCTTCCTTCCTTCCTTCCTTCCTTCCTTCCTTCCTTCCTTCCTTCCTTCCTTCCTTCCTTCCTTCCTTCCTTCCTTCCTTCCTTCCTTCCTTCCTCCTTCCTTCCTTCCTTCCTTCCCCCGATTAGACTGTAAGCCCGTCATTGGGCAGGGATTGTCTATCTCTGTTGCCGAATTGTACATCCCAAGCGCTTAGTACAGTGTTCTGCACATAGTAAGCGCTCAATAAATACTATTGAATGAATGAATGAATGAATGAATGAAATAGCAGTAATAGTAGTAATAGCAGCAGAAGTAATAGCCTTTGGTAGCAATACTAATGATGGTATTTGTTAGGCACTTACTAGGCACCAAGCACCCTTCTAAGCGCTGGGGGGGGCGGATACAAGGTCATCAGGTTGTCCCACGTGGGGCTCACGGTCTCGATCCCCATTTTCCAGATGATCGAACTGAGGCCCAGAGAAGTGAAGTGACTCTCCCAAAGTCACACGGCTGAGAAGCGGTGGAGCCGGGATTAGAACCCGCGACCTGTGACTCCCCAGCCCGGGCTCTTTCCACTGAGCCACGCTGCTTCTCTGATAGGGATAGTAGCCGTGGTCGTCACAGAAGAAATAGTAGTAGGATTAATAGCAGTAGCAGATTTAAAGAGTACACGCTTACTGCAATGCAATACCCCGTACTCGTACAAGGCTCTTTGGAAACTACAAAATAAAGAAGTGACATGAACCCCACAAGGAGCTTAGACTTTAAATTTGGCAAATAACAATAGAAGCTACCAGTAATGACAGTGTTTCAGACGTCTTGGTAGTACAGTGTCTCCTAAGTCTCACTTTCCTGTGCCTTGATTTCTCCATCTGGGGATTAAATCCTTCTCCCTCATTCTTAGTCCTGTGAGGCTTGCGTGGGACAGGGACTGTGTCCTACTTGATTATCTTGTATCTACCCTGGCACTCGGAGCAGTGCTTGGTATGTAGTAATCGCTTAACCAGTCTCATAACGAAACAAAACAAGAGAAAACAAAACAGTCATTGTGGCATCTAAAGGTTTCTGTTACAGACCGTAGACCGATACTTAACCCTCACTTCTGGGGATGAGTGCCCACACGAATAAAATTTCACTCTATTAGAAACCCTGAATTACAGTCGACTTCAATAATGGTCTCAAAATTCTGACAGTAACAAGACTGCCTTGGGAGAATCAACAGATCAGCTATATTTACTGAAGCGGAAGCCGGGTGGCCTAGTGGAAAGAACACGAGTCTGAGAGACAGGAGACCTGGGTTCTGATCCCCGCTCTGCCACTTGCCTTCTGAGAGACCTTGGACACATCACTTAACTCCTCTGGGGCTTGGTTTTCTCATCTGTAGAACGGAGCTAAGATGCCCGCTCTCCTTCCCCGTGAGCCCTATGCGGGACAAGCGTTGTGTCCGATCTGCATATATTTTATCTGCCCTCGCGCTTAGTACAGTGGTTGGCACATAGCAAGTGCTTAACAAATAATAATGATGGTATTCGTTAAGTGCTTCCTGTGTGTCAAGCAGTGTGCTAAACCCTGGGGTGGATCCAAGCTAATCAGGTTGGACGCAGTCCGTGGCCCACATGGGGCTCACAGTCTTCCTCCCTGTTTTATGGATGAGGTAACTGAGGCCCAGAGAAGTGAAATGACTTGCCCACGGTCACAGAGCAGACAAATGGCGGAGCCGAGATTAGACCCCAGGTCCTTCTGACTCCCAGACCTGTGTTCTTTCCACTTAGCCATGCTGCTTCCACGGTTATCATTGTTATCAGCCTAATCTGTTCAGATCACTGAACTCAGCACTTGGAAGAGAATGACAGTTAGAAGACGTGATCTTTGCCCTCGAAGAGTTTATAATCCAGCAGAGGAAGTGGACACTGAACTAAATTATAGGCACGATTGCCTGTAGAATGCTACACTATTTCTGCAAAGGCCACTCCTCCCCCCAGCCCGGCAACCCAGACCTCATCTGTATTCCCCCATCAACCAGAAACGTAAACATCTGTCTTAGATTAGTAATGGAGCGTCATTGTATTATTTTTCCCCAGTAGCTTAGGGTGCTTAAGAGAGCAGGATAATTTTCTCACCAAATGAGAAGTAGCACTTCTTGCTACTCATTTTCATTTCTTGGCAAGTTTCAATCTTTCGCAACAGTGGGTGTTGAAGAACTCTGTTCATGAGGGAAGGAAGGTCAACATTTTGAGAGCACTTTGAGTAAAGCGGAAATGATTCGGGACGGCTTCCAGTCGGAGCCCTTTCTTCAGAAAGGAGCAAAAAGAGTAGTCTCCCCCTGGTAGACTGTAAGCTCTTTGCGGTCAGGTATCGCCCTGTCAAATTGTACTTTCCCAAGCGCTCAGCAGTGTTCTGATGATGAGGTTATTTGTTAAGTGCATACTATGTGTCAAGCACCGTTCTAAGCCTTGGGGAAGATTCAAGGTAATCAGGTTGGACCCGGTCCCTGTCCCACATGGGGCTCCCAGTCTTAATCCCCGTTTTCCAGATGAGGTAACTGAGGCCCAGAGAAGTGAAGTAACTCGCCCAGGGTCATACAGCAGACAAGTGGAGGAGCCGGGATTAGATCGCTTCTGGCTTCCAGGCCCGTGCTCTATCCACTAGGCCACGCTGCTTCTCTGCACGCAGTAAGCACTTGAGAAACACCGACGATTGAGTGATGGATAGATCAGGTGGATAGGCAGGACTGTCCACCAAACCAGAGCCATCTCAAACGGGCCAGCGGGGTATCCGTTTCTAGGCGGTGATTCGGCGCGCAACACAGAGTGAATTTCGGAAACCGGGTAGCGTTCCCCACGGTTCTCATTAACGTGCCGGAGATTGCATTCTCCATCTCCCCCCCGCCAGACCTCCAAAAGGCCTGTTATTAATTCATAAAAACATGGCTGGAGTGATTGAGGCAGAGGACTTCTGCAGCAGGCAAACAGAAGACAAGCTAAAATATTCCGTGTGTCTCTTTAATCCAGCGCTCTGAGCTCTTGTGCACAAATGTGTGCATGCACACACACGTTCACACACACACAGTCTCTAACAAAAAAAAGGGAAGGAAAGGGGGGAAAAATCCAGTTGTGAAATATTAATCAGAGCCTGCTTGCCTGTGGGCAGAAAATGGAAAGCAATGCAATCAATGTAGCCGTAGCCTTCCAGTGACATGTATTTGAGGGGCTGATTATTGCGGGTAAATAGAACTAAGTATTCCGGGTCTCTGGATTTCGATTCCGCCGACGCTGCTAAAATCCGATCCCCTTATCGTGGCTCCCCAGACACGACCCCGAGGGCGCCTCGGGATGATCCTGGTTCAGTGAACCACACGGGGGCCGGACCCCCCGTGGGAGGAGAAGGGAGGTTAGCCTCCCCTCGTCTCGGAAACATCGGCACCGAGGGCCATCGGGAGAGAGGAGGGTTGTCGGCCACTTGGCCGCTCGGGGGATTTATTGGCTGTTAGGATTCTTGAAAGTGTAACTAATGGATGGAAGACACATAGGGAGTGCAAACAATTAATAGAAAATTACCAGAAAGCCGCGCATTAGCATCATTACTGAGCGATCTATAAGTACCGTCCCTCTGGCCCCCAGCCGGCGGACTAGTTTATTGGCGAAAAATGTCCCCGGTTGCGTTAATGTTGGAGGGTGTAAGCTGAGGATGCCCTCGTTGCCTGTAGCAATAACACTGTTTTTTTTCTAATGAAGCTCTCATCTCTAAGGTTGCTGTTAATTAGCTGTGTAGTTTAATCTAATTGTTTCAAATATAATTGAATTTAATAGAACCATCCATGGAGTTATTTCTCCATAACTATCGGATGAACGGGAGACCCAGTGGTGAGAATCAGAATTTTTTTCTTTTGACATCTGTCCGGGTGGTGTCGGGGGAGGACGAGACCCAGGGGAAGGGAAGGAATGACAAAGAGAGATCCAAGTTTTCCCGCCTCTGGTTTGGCAACTTAATTATGATGATCGCGATGATGATGATGATGATGATAATGATAAGCGCTTACTATGTACCAAGCCTGGGGTAGATACCTAGATATCAGATATTGGGGCTCATAGCCTGAAGTGGAGGGAGAACAGGAACGTAATCCTCATTTTACAGGTGAGAAAAGGGCAACTCAGGGAAGTTAAGTGACTTGCCCAGGGTCACAAGGCGGCAACTGGCAAATCCGGGATTTAGAACCAGGGTTTCCAGACTCCCAAGTCCCACGCTTTCCACCAGGCCACACCGTCTCTCTCCGTGAGAAGCCTGAGGGAAAGACGAGCACTGTTCTACTCATAAAGGTCCCTGTGTCCCTGCCTAGTAAGCTACCTCTCCTGCAGATTGGACCGTGTCCACACCGATTATCTCGTAACTATCCAGCAGGGTGGTCTAATGGGTAGAGCATGGGACTGGGAGTCAGACACAAGGACCCTGGGACAGTCCCTGTCCCACATAGGGCTCAACATCTTAATCCCCGTTTCACAGATGAGGTAACTGAGACCCAGAGAGGTGAAGTGACTTGCCCAAGGTCACACAGCAGACAAGTGGCGGAGCGGGAATTGGAACCCAGGTCCTTCTGACTCCCAGGCCCGTGCTCTCTCCACTAGGCAATGCTGCTTCTCAGTTCCAGGCACAAGGCAAACACTTAATGAACATCATTATCGTGGTGTCTGTAACTGATTCCCGCCTTTAGTGACTCATGCTAATTCACTATTTCTGACTAGCTCAATCAACTAGGCAATCAACTGAAGGTATTTATTGAGCTTTTTTGGAGGATAAAGCACTGTGACATTGCACACAGTAAGCCTTCAATAAAAACAATTGTCAATTGATTGGTTGATTGTAGCTAGGACGTGGGGGAGTACGAAGCAGGCTAGGCACACTGGCCTTCTTCTGCGTGGCCACCTGTCCCCTCCGCAAACATAACCTTGCAGGCACGTCCGTCTGGTCGATACTAAATTTCCACCTCATCCTCTTCCTCGCTGCCTTTCTTTTCCCGCCTCCCTTACGTCTCCTCTCCTGGACTACCCCGGGTTTTCCACCCTCTCGCGTCACCTCTCGACACCTTCCGGTCGATCTGAGAACGAGAGACCCATCCGTCCCCTTCATCCGATTCCCATCAGCGAGATGAGCGCGGAGGACCGGCGGGTGAGGCGGGTTTGGAGGCCTCCCCGCCGTAGGAATCCCCCTGGCTTAGGGATCCTCCCAAATCAGCAGGCCTCCGGTGCCCCAATCTGCCGTAAAAGACCGGTGCTTTATTCCAAGTCACCTCAGGCGAGTGTCTGACGCTCCTCTCTCCCTGCTGGCAAGATGGATATAATGGCACAGCACCTACCTGCCAGGGAGGATTAATGAGCTAATGTTTGCGGAGAATCTGGACTCCTTAGGACAACTCCACATAGATATGCAAATGGAGCATAATTACCCGGCTGGAATTAATGATTCCCAACCTCTTAGAGACTGAAACACGCATGATGGGGAAAGGCAGCATGCTGGAGGTTTGCATTTGCAGACCGACTCTTTGGGAAGCTATCAGGTGACGTAGTATTCTCAGTCTCTCAGAGGATGGCAGGGAGACCATGGCAACAGGTCGACTAGCCGGGCAGGAGGAAGTCGAGAGAGGGCTTTCTCTACCCGAGCAGAAGCTTAGTGGAGACTGGGATGAAAGGGGAAGAGACGCAATGAGACGCAGATCGAATCTACTGGTGGAGCTATCCTCGGGGGACCTGGGTTCTAATCCCAGCTCTGTCACTTGCACGTTATGTGACCTCGGATGAGTCACTTCCCTTCTCGATGCTACGGTTTTCTCATCTGTAAAATGGGGATTCGCTAGCTGTACTCCCTCCCCGCTAGACTGCGAGTCACATGTGTTCCATCGGAAAAACACTCAGGCCAGGTTTCCCCACTCTTCAAGAACCTCCAGTGGTTGCCCACCCACCTCCGCATCACATGGAAACTCTTCATCATCGGCTTCAAAGAACCCAATCACCTTGCCCCCTCCTACCCCACCTTGCTGCTCTCCTACTCCAACCCAGCCCGCACACTTCGCTCCTCTAATGCCAACCCACTCACTGTACCTCGATCTCATCTATCTCACCGCTAACCTCTCACCGACGTCCTGCCTCTGGCCTGGAACGCCCTTCCTCTTCATATCAGACCGACAGCGACTCTCCCCACTTTCAAGGCTTTATATTGAAGACACTTCTCCTCCAAGAGGCCTTCCCTGACTAAACCCTCATTTCCTCTTCTCCCAACCTCTTCTGAGTCGTTCTGATTTGTTCCTTTTAGTCACCCTTCTCTCAGTCCCACGGCACTTATGTCCATAACTGTAATTTATTTATTTATATTAATATCTATCTCCCCCTCTAGATGGTAAGCTCACTGTGGGCAGGGAACGTGTCGGTTTTACTGTGGTCTTGTCCTCTCCCAAATTCGTAGTACAGTGCTCTGCACACTGTAAGCACTCGGTAAATACAATTGATCGATTATCTCCTGTCCTCAGGCATTTGGAGGCAGGGTATCTGTACATCATTGCAGTTTCCCCACCGTAAACCCTGGAGAAACCCCATCCCACTGCCTTTCCCGGCACGAACACTGACAAATAATAATAATAATCATTTTGCTATTTGTTAAGCACTTACTATGTGCCAGGTACTGGACTAAACTATGGAGTAGATACAAGCTAAATGGGTTGGATACAGTCCCTGCCCCACATAGGGCTTACAGACTTAATCTCCATTTTACAAATGAGGAAGTGACTTGTCCAAGATCAAGCGCTTAGTACAGTGCTCTGAGCACAGTAAACCCCCAATAAATACAACTGAATGAATGATCACACAGAAGACAAGGAGCGGAGCAGGCATTAGAACCCAGGTCCTTCCGACTGCCAGGCCCTTGAGGGAGGCCAGAGCCCTGGCCCGATCTTCTCGCTTGCTATCGTGTGGTATAAAGTGCTGTGGAGTTCACAGTTAGCGTTCACTCAAGTTCAAATAGCTCTGTCTGCCAAGGCGGGCGGGAAATATCCCCGACCTGCCGGTGGTGCACGTCTGGGTAGATACGCCTTCAGCCAAAATAGCCAATAAAAGGATATTGGCCGCCGGCCCCGTCCTCATTCCGCGGAAAAAGATTCTGTGTATTGTGTGTACATTGTATAACCCCAGCGGGGCTGGAGGCAGAGCGGAGGAAGCTGAAGAGCGGCAGGGTCTGGATTCTCCTGGAAGGGCTCCGAGGATGGGGGCCAAGTTTCAGTTGTGAGGGCTTGGAATGTCAGCTTCGGGCTGGCTTTTTTTAATTTTATGGTATTTGTTAAGCGCTTACTATGAGCCGAACGCTGTTCTAAGCACTGGGGTAGGTACAAGTTAATCAGTCCCACATGGGGCTCACAGTCTAAGCAGGAGGGAAAGGAGGTTTGGAATCCCCGTTCTACAGCTTTCTCGGGTTCCTTCCTGATTCCACTATTTATAAATAATTTCCGTCTGTCTGTCGTCCCTATTAGCTGATAAACTGCTGGAGGGCAGGAAACATCAGTCAGTCAGTCAATTGTATTCACTGAGCACTTTCTATGTGCAGAGTTCTGTACTAAGCTCTTGGGAGAGTACAATAGAAAAATTAACAGATACGTTCAGCTGCCCACAACGAGCTTATAGCCTAGAGGGGGAGACAGACATTAATATAAATATGTAAATTACAGATATGTTCATAACACGTACATGTACAAAATCATGTGCTTTGTTTCTGTTCTATACTCTCAATAAAGACTGATGACAAGGATGACGACGATGATGAGCCTAGAGGAAAGAGCTCGGGTTTGGGAGTCAGCGGACTTGGGTTCTAATCCCTCTTCTTCATTTGCCTACTGTGTGATCTTGGGCAAGTCGCTGCACTTCTCTGTGCCTCAGTTTCCTCATCTATATCATGAGGATTCATTACCTGATCTCCCTCCTACTTAGATGGTGAGCCCCATGGGAAAAGGGTCTCTGTCTGACCTGATTAACTTCTATCTATCCCAGTGTTAAGAACAGAGCTTGACATTTAGTAAACGTTTGAAAAATATTCTTATTATTACTGTTTTTCAATGGTTAAGGTCAGAATTTTTACCTTCTGTTCCTGGAGTCTTGACCTCGAAATGGATTTTTCTTTGAGATTGGGGCAAAGATTTTTAATCTCATGTGCTCCTTGTACTCTATCCCTTCATTAGAATTGGAAACAAGAGAGTCCCCACGGGCTGTTTAATGAACTCTGCTGGATTTTGACTCGAAGAGTAAGCCTCATGACGCTGACATGTAAATTCACAATATTGGGCAACGGAAGCTCCCTCCCGGCCCCCCGGAATCATGGGTAGGGCAAATCAGCGCACTTACAGTGAAGCGCAAATTGCACGTTAAATTAATATAACATAATTGGAAAACCAAAGGCAAGTTCCTGGGAACGTGAAATTACTGCTGCAATCTGCTGCCAGCTAAAGATGTGGCAAAAAGAAATGGACTTAACCAAACTGGCACCTAATCCCCCACACGTCGCCAGACATTCTTGGCTTTTAATTCTAGGCCTTTCTAGTGCCTTCGTAAGCATTCCTTGTTTTAAAAAAAATGATCTGAACCCCTTGTTTTTACCCCATGAACAAAAAAATTAAAGGATTTTTCATTTAGCCTAAAAGCATACGAATGCAAATCCACTCATTTGAATGCCCTGAGTCTTGCGTCTATTCGAGATGGTTCTTTTCCTTCTTCTTTCAAGCTTAGCCGGACACCCGAAGAATCAAGATCTGGTTCTCTTCTGGGATTTCATTCTTTCCAATGGGGTCCGCGAGGAGGGATCTTTTGATTTGTGAGTGCTAGGGGAGGTGGAGGCCTCATATTTGATTTTTTCTTTTGTCTTCTGGACTTCTAAGGAGAGAGGTTGGACTTGTATCTAACCCAACTATCCTGTATCTTCCTTAGCATTTAGTATAGACTCTAACACACAGTAAGCACTTAATAAATACCATAAAAATCAATCATTCAATAAATAAGAAATCGAACCTTCTCCCTCTTCTGTCCTGACTCCCCAAAGTCTAGAAATAGTTCCGGGTCTTCTTTGGCTCCCGGATAGGATCTGGGAGATGAAGGGCAAAGACAACTGCCTCGATAAGTCCTTCCCCCATCTCCGACGCACCCAGCGGCAGACTGGCACCTGATACCCAGGATGGGATTGGCTCTGCTCCCGGGAATATCCTCACGATAGTTCCGGGAGACTCCGAACCCACGGGGCAGTGTCCGCTCCGGGAAACTCCAGAACCTTAGTGCACCAAACTGGGTCCAATCCAGTAAAAGTAGTGAGGTGAGGTAGGAGGGGGCCAGGTGATTGAGTGTGGTGGGAGCGAGGAGCACACAGGGTAAAACAGAGAAGGGAGGAGAATAGTAATGTTGGTATTTAATAATAATGTTAGTATTTGTTAAGCGCTTACTATGTGCAGAGCACTGTTCTAAGCACTGGGGTAGATACAGGGTAATCAGGTTGTCCCACGTGAGGCTCACAGTCTTAATCCCCATTTTAGAGATGAGGTAGCTGAGGCACAGAGAAGTTAAGTGACTTGCCCACAGTCACACAGCGGACAAGTGGCAGGGCGGGGATTCGAACCCATGACTTCCGACTCCCAAGCCCAGGCTCTTTCCACTGAGCCACGCTGCTTCTCTACCCTGCTCCACAAACAGCACTCAAGAAATGCCACTGATTGAAATATAACTCTGAGAAACAGTGCGATCTAGTGGTTAGAGCGCGGGCCTGGAAGTCAGAAAGATGTGGGTTCTAATCCTGCTCTGCCACTTGTCTGCTCTGAGACTTGGGGCAAGGCACTTCACTTCTCGGGCCTCAGTAACCTCATCTGTAAAATGGGAATTAAGACTGTGAACCTCATGTGGGAGAGGGACGGTGCCCAACCTGCTTGGCCTGTAACCTCCCTAAACGTAGTACAGTGCCTGGCACATAGTACACGCTTTACAAATACCATTTTTTTTTAAAGTCACTTACCTTCTCCGGGCCTCAATTTCCTCATCTGTAAAATGGGAATGACCGGAAAGACCAATGTGGGACAGGGGCTGCGTCCAATTTGATTACCTTGTATTTATTCGATCATGTTTATTGAGCGCTTATTGTGTGCAGAGCACTGTACTAAGTGCTTGGAAAGTACAATTTGGCAACAAATAGAGACAATCCCTACCCAACTATGGGCTCATCTACCCCAGGGCTTAGCCCAGTGCTTGACACCAAGTAAGAGCTTAATAAATACCACATTTACCAGGAGTATAATAGTCGTGACTTGCACACGGGCCCCAGCATTCCCTCCGGGATCAGAAGAAGACTGCTGCCTCCGCTAGTTTCACCGTGGCTCTAAATCCGTTCAATAACTAAACATGGCTGCCTGGCAGGAATTCCCCAAAAAAACTTGGGAAATCAGCATCGTGTTTATATTAAGGCACATGGCATGCAAATACAGCAGCTGTTGGAATCCATAAATAGCAACCGAGGCATTTAATATCTGTGAACGCTGAGCAAGTGCAGTCTAGACAAAAATATTTAAATCAGTCTGTGTGCGGAATTAAATTCTAATACTGGTCTGGAGGCTAATGTCAAGACCGAGCTCAACTCATGCCAGAGTTTATAGGTTAATCTTAAAACTATCTAGGAATAGGGCAAACACCCTGGCAAGGGACAGATATATTTAGAAGCGGCATGGCCTAGTGGAAAGAGCACGGGCCCGAGAGGCAGAGGACCTGGGTTCTAATTCCTGTTCTGCCTCTGTGACCTTGAGCAAGTCGCTTAACTTCTCGGGCCTCAGTTCCCTCATCTGTAAAATGGGGATTCAATAACTATTCTCCCTCTTAGATTGTGAGTCCCTGTGGGACAGAGAAGGTGTCTGCCCACTCTGTTGCATTATACTCTCCCAAGCGCTCGGTACAATGCTTTGCACGTAGTAATCGCTCAGTGAATACTACTGATTGATTGATGGACTGTGTCCGACCTGATGAATTTGTATCTATTCCACAGTCTTGGCACACAGTAAGCGTTTAACAAGCACCATTATTGCTACTAGGGGTGGAGTCAAGAATTCAGATCTCTTTGATTTTACTTTCCGTGTGCCTCCTTGGGGGGTTACGCAAGGAGGAGACTAGAAAAAGAAATGCCATGTCCGGGTGGGCAGTTACTGAATTGAACTCGATTTGTTGGCATCCACCGCAGTGCTTAGTACAGTGCCTGGCACATAGTAAGCGCTTAACAAATAGCATCACCATCATCTGCAGGGCAGCTGCCTGCCGGAGAAATTCGACTAATCCAAATGGTCTCGTGAATGTTCCTGAGACTAATTCACATCCCCTCCCCGTCTAGCTTCTCCAACCTCATGTCTGAGATGCTCCTAAGAAATCTGTACCTCTTAACGCCCGTTTGGAAAGAGACGGCCTCTGCTCATTCACTCATCTGCCAAAATGACAACAGTTAAAAGAGAAAGAAGAAATTGAAATTAATTCCACCTGCTGTAGGAAAACTGTAGGGGACAAAGCATCTTGTTAACGAGGCTTAATGAGCATCAAATCAAATGATATTTGGGATTTTAATGAGTTCTAGGGAGGAAGAAGCCCTTTTCAGAGTTGTAGTAAATTCATAATGGCTGCTGGGCAGGGCCAATAATAATAATAATAATGATAGTGGTATTTGTTAAGCACTTATTATGTGCCAGGCACTGTTCTAAACACTAAGGTGGACAATCCCTGTCCCACACGGGGTTCACAGTCTCAATTCCCCTTTTCCAGATAGGGTAACTGAGGTGCAGAGAAGTCGAGTGACTTGCCCAAGGTCACACAGCAGACAAGTGGCAGAGCTGGGATTAGAACCCCCATCCTTCTGACTCCCAGGCCCTTGCTCTATCTACCAGACCATACTGCTTCTCCTCTGACTGGGCCATCGGATGCTCCTTTTACCAACCCTGGGATCAAGTGCTCGGATGCCCCAGATTCGGATCTTGGCGACTGTATATCTCCCTGCCCTTCCTGTTCCTCTTAACTGCCTCATTCTATTCTTCTGCTAATTCCGTTGTAGTTCCCTCTCCCAAGAATTTAGTACAGTGTTCCGCATATAGTAAGCACTCAATAAATATCATTGATTGATTGATTCTATTGACATCAACCGTCTTTCCCACCAAGGGTAGGGAGGGGGTGAACTGAAACCCCAGAGTCTGAAGAGAATATTTTCCCGGGCTTTGGGGAGGGCACAGACCTGAAGGACAGGGTTATTTTCTAGAGGGGACAGATTTGCGTCCTGCATTCTCCCATCCGATTAGCCAGTCAGTAGTGTTCATTGATTTTTTTTTTTAAATGGAGTTGGTAGGCACAATTCCTACCCTCGAGGTTTACAGTTCGGTACGAGACAGACACTGAAACAGATGAGAAGCTCTTAATAAAAAAGAAATAGCTTGGCCTAATAGAAGCAACGTGACCTTGTGGATAGAGCAGAGGCCCAGGAGTCAGAAGGAACTCGGTTCAAATCCCGGCTCTGCTAGCGGTCTACTAGACCACGCTGTTTCTCTCCCCTCCCAGGCTACTCTCTCTCTGGGTCCCCAACCTGAAGAGGAAAATGATCGGCTTAAAGGACTTTTCGCATTCCAATTACAAAACCAATTCAAGCAGCAGCTCAAATGCTCAATTCACAGCCAATTGCAAACAACAAGGCTAGAGGAAACTCACTTCCAGTTAGGATCGTCTCTCTCTCACGGTAAAGGCCTTGAAATGCCCCAGAAAATTACCTCGTGTGTCAGAATGCATCGAGGCCCAGGAAGCCCATTTGACTCACCACGTGGTATGGTTTAATACAGATGCCGTTTCCAATCCCTCGTCTATCCGTCAAAGCCTGCAAGACCAGGGGTGACCAGCCCACGGCCTGCTTTCTCTTTGCCTGTTCCTCCATTTGGTACTCTCACTCCAAAAGCCAGAAACCTAACACGTCCTCGTTTCCCGAGGACCACCGGGAACCCAACATTCTGGGTTTGCATCTCCATCATGGCAGCCCCCTGGGAGTTGGGAGGCACTGGAAGCAGAGGGTTTTCCTGAGGAATTTTGGGTTATCAATCGATCAGTCAATCGCATCATAGGAAATGTGTCTCTTTATTGTTATATTGTACACTCCCAAGCACTTAGTACGGTGCTCTGCACACAGTGAGTGCTCAATAAATGCCACTGAAGGATTGCTTGATGGTATTTATTTAAAGATGGGATTTAAGTGCTTACCACATGTCAAGCACTGTTCTAAGCACTGTGGTAGATTCAAGTGAATCACATTGGACATAGCCCCTGCCCCACTTAGGGCTCACGGTCTAAGTATGAGGGAAGACAGGTATTGTGTCCCCATTACATGCGTGAGGAAACTGAAGCTCAGAGGAAGGGAAGTGACTTGCCCAAGGTCACACAGCATGGAAATTGGCAGAGCTGGGATTACACCTCAGGTCCTTTGACTTCCAGGCCCACACTTTTTCCACTAGCCCATGCTGCTTCTCTGAGTGCTTATTTATTGAGCGTTTGCTGTGGACAAAGCACCGTACTAAGCCCTGGGGAAAGAGTAGACACATTCCCAATCCTCAAGGACTTTTTAGATTGCATTCTGGGTCAATCAATAATATTCATTGAGAACCTGCCGTATGCAGAGCACTAAATTAGGCATTTGGGAGAGAAAAACAAAGTTAGTAGACACAATCTAACAGGCCCTCATGTCTGCACAGCTCTAATTCTGAGCTCATTCAGGCTCCCAAAACACATTTTGGTCTTTCAACTGCCTGACTGATTCCTGGCAAAAGTGAGTCATTTTGGCCCAAAACATTCAAATAACTGATGCCAAAATGAGTTTTGGATGTCCGCTTTATCGAGGTGATTTGCTCTGCTCTCCCTCCCTCTTGGTTTTGAGACCCATGTGGGACGGAGATACTTCTGACCTTATTATCTTGTATCTACTCCAATGTTTAGGACAATGCTTGGCTCATTTAAGGATTTAATAAATACCATTATTATTATTGTTATCTTGTATCTTCTCCAACGCTTAGCTCGGTGCCCAGTAAAAGCTTAATAAATACCATTATTATTACACTATTATTCCTTATTCATTATTTTCTTACATACATATCTTTAAAATCAATATTATAAATAAATTATTAATATTAATGTCTGTCTCCCCCTCTAGACCGTAAGCTAGTTATGGTCAGGGAACGTGTCCACTAATTCTGTTGTATTGTACCCTCCCAAGACTTGTGCTTTGCCCAAAGTAAGCACTCAATAAATACCACTGACTGATCAAATGATTCCTATGTTGTTCCTACCCTAATGTCTTGCACAATGCTCGGCATATAGTAAATGCTAGATAAGTATCATTATTGTTACAATTATCTAGTATCTAGCTTGATGCTTAGCACACTGTTTGGCATCTAGTAAGAGATTAATAAATACTGTAATTTTATTTATTTGTATTGACGCCCATCTCCCCACCTCTAGACTAGGCTCATTGCAGGCAGGGAATGCCACTGTTTATTGTTATATTGTACTTTCCCAAGTGCTTAGTACAGTGTTTTGCACACAGGAAGAGCTCAATAAATACAATCGAATGAATGAATGAATTAATATCATTATTACCGCTTCAATCTACCCTAATGCTTTGCCCAGTGCTTGGAATGTAGTAAGTCCTCGATAAATACCATCATCGTTATAATTATCTTGTATCTACCCCCATTGCTTAGACCGGTGCTTGGAATAAAATAAGAGCTAAATACCATAAACTTCTCCCTCACTTGCTCCCTTCATTCATTCTCCCTCCCAGCCCCACAGCACATTTGTATGCTTATTTATTTATGTGTATTAATGTCTGTCTCCCCTTCTAGACTCTGAGCTCATTGTGGTCAGGGAATGTGACTGTAGTTGTATTGTACTCTCCCAACTGTTTAGTACAGTGCTTTGCACACAGTAAGCACTCAATAAATACGACTGAATGAATAAGTAGCAACGTAGAATCTTCAGACCTAGTTGTCGGATATTTGAATAGCCGAACAACCTACATCCGTCTTTAAATCTCCCGAGGGGTCCTAGGAGGGCAAAATAGAGTGAAGACCTCGAAACCACTGACTTGAAGGCTCTTTATCAGCTGCCTTATTTCTTATTTATTAATGTCCTTCATTCACTATTGCCCAGTGCTCACCTTTGGCTCGTCCCCAAGCTCAGCCTCTAATTAAGTCTCTCTCCTGATTCCCCTGTCTCCAACTCACTGTTTAGCCCTTACTGCCAGGGACTAAATTCCTTGTTAAGTCATGTCACCCCCTCCTGTCAGTGTCCTGATAAAAATCCACCCCCTCCACGATGCAACCCCAAGTCTTTGTGACTGGACCGAGAACCATCTGTCAATTATGAAGGGAGATTCCATCATCCAGCAGCATCGTTGTCATCAATGTCACGATCATCACCGTTATCATCCTGATCCTCTTGACTGGAAGCACGTTGTGGACAGGGAACCTGTCTACCAACTCTGCTATAGTGAACTCTCACAATCTCTTAGTACCGTGGTTTGCACACAGTAGCGCTCAAAAAAGACGTTTGATCACTGTTATCATCACTGTATCATTACCATCATCTATTTCATTACTTAAAAATATCCATTCACACCTATTTTCATGGTTTCTGTCTATTGTATACGGAGCAAGGTGTAGCCATCTGTCTCCCCGCTAGATTGTAAGCTCCTCAAGGGCAGGGAACCTATCTTTTTTTCTAGCTCATGTTCCCCAGTTCTCCCCACAATGGGAGCTCCAGAAATGATGTCGGTGGGGATAATTCCTACAGAGTTCCTTCAGAATTCCCTGCAGTATCCTTGGGAAGAGTGAGGAATGCAAGCAGAGGAACAGGAAGACACTGAAATGGAAAACAGCTGAAGAGTTAACATTTGGGATTTTTAGTTCTCTTGCATGCAGGATTCTAGATGTTCCAATAGACTTTCCCTCTATCATTTTCCTTGCCAAAACCTATATAACTCAGACTCTCTCTCTCTCTCTCTCTCGCTCTCCGCTCTCTCTCTCTCATACAACGTGAGGGTGTGACAGACACCTGTGCTGTGAGTGATATCAGTGAAAGCTGAGGCTTCTCCATGACTGCGCAAACCTTGATTCTTAACAAATCATATCCCTCTTAGGCAGTGAGAGGGAGGGAGAGGGAGAGAGAGAGATAGAAAGTGAGACAAACAGGAAGACAGAGGTGTGAGAAAGAAAGAGAAGGAGAAAGACCCAGAAAGATAAAAAGAGGAGAGGGAGGTGAAAGAGGGAGGAGAAAGACGCAGCAAGACAGAAAGAGGAGAGTGAGGTGAGAGAAAGAAAAAGAGAGAGAAGAGAAAGACCCAGAAAGACAGGAAAAGGAGACAGAAGTGAGAGAAAGACTGAGAGGGAGGGAAAGAGGAGACAGAAAGAGGAGGGAGCGCTTGAAGGAGAAATGAGTCAGTGAGAGACAGGGAAAGAGATGAAGACAGAGGGAGGATGGGAAGGTTAGAGCTGGTGGAGGATTTTAAAACGCCTTTTCCACTCAGGGGTTATGGGAGAGGATCTTGTCAGAGGCAGCCCCCTTTTCGACCAGCTTCCAAATGCTAAACTAAAACCAAATCCTTCTCTCTCCCATCGCATTTGCTACATCCTCCCCCAAATCCCACCATATGGACAGGAGAACATTTCTAGGGAGGGGACAAATCAGGACTAATTAACCTCTCGAAATGAGGCACCGCCTGGTGGCCCAGGGCCAGTCCCGGCCGCATCTGTCCAGCCTGGTCTCCCCGGGCCCCTCCCCTCCCCTGTCGGAGTCGCCACTGACTAAGGGGCCGGGGCTGGTGGCCTCCAGGCCACAGGCCACGGGGGACCTGGGGCCCATAAAGCACTTCTCATGGTCCACTACTCCTTTAATGTGCAGAAAGTAATTAAAAGGGGAGGCACAACATCCTTTATCATCAGTCGGTTTAGTTCAAACTGCAGCTACGCTGCATCTTTCTTATACAGGACTGACGGGATGCGTGAAGCCATCATAAAACCTGCATTAAAAATTAGTCAAAGCTGTTTGCACATCACGGCAGACCAGATGGTTTATGCCCCGAAGTGTTTCGGGAACCTCATTTGATTATCCATGAATGCCTCCCGCTCTAGGACCGAGCTGACATTTTCATCAGACACCCTCCGCAGATCTCTTGACATTTTCTTCAGCTTGGGCGACTTCCCAGGTTGGGAAGTTCCCTGTGGGGAGTTGGGGGTAGAAGCAGCGTGGTCTAGTCGTTAGAGAAACGGTGCCGTGTAGTGGATAGAGTACAGGCCTGGAAGTCAGAAGGTCATGGGATCTAATCCCAGCTGTGTTACTTGTCTGCTGTGTGACCTTGGGTAAATCGCTTCACCACTGGGCCACAGTTACTTCATCTGTAAAATGGGGACTGAGACAGTGAGCCTCAAATGGGACAGGGACTGTGTCCATCCAGATTAGCGTGTTTCTACCCCAGTGTGCCCGGCGTTCATTCATTTGATCGTATTTATTGAGCCCTTACTGTGTGCAAAGCACTGCAAGAAGCACTTGAGAGAGTACAGCATAACAACAAACAGACACATTCCTGCCTCCAAACAGCTCACAGTCTAGAGGGGGAGTCTGGCACATAGTAAAGCTTAACAAATACCACTAGTAGTATTGTTTATAGAGCACGGGGCTGGGCGTCAGAAGGATCCGGGTTCTAATCCTGGCTCTGCCACTTGTCCGTTGAGTGACCTTGGGCAACCCACTTCACTTTTCTGTGCCTCAGTTACCTCATCTGCGCAATGGGGATTAAGACCGTGAGCCCCTTGTGGGACATGGTCTGTGTCCAACCTGATAAACTTATATGCATCCCAGGGCGTAATACAGTGTCTGACTGTATTAATAAATTCCATAAGAAGGGATGGGAGGCTTGAAGGGCTAAGGACACATTTCTCGGGAAGGCAGATGGACAGCTCTCCTGTGTGGACGTCTCTCACACCTCTCCAATATCCCTCTGTTCCACCCTTCCAGCTGGCAGGTCTCCCCTCACCTCATGGCACTTTTACACCACGGGATGTGGCTGGGGAAGCTTCCAGCAGTGCGGCAGCCGACCGATCCTCTCTCCCGTCCTGCCCGTCTCCTCTCGGTGTCCGACTGTGACCTGAAGCCATCTGCGGTGACCCTTGGCAACGGCTCTCAGCCCCAGGTTCAGCCACGGTTCTCTGATCCCTGCAAGCGTTTGGCAGGCTGTTCTGAGGACTTTGCTCCCCCAAATAATCGATGGGTCAATCACATTTATCGAGGAGACAGACACTAATATAAATGAATAAATTCTGGAGATGAACATAAGTGCTGTGGGGCTAAAGGTGGGGTGAATAAAAGGTGTAATTTGCAGCCTTTTGCCCCCAACCTGCACCCTTATAGAAAGGACAGAAATCTCCATTTTCTAAATCAGTGGTCATCAGGGGGCGTGTAAGGTTGGGTTGAGCTAAAGGAAATAATAATGCTAACAATTATATTTAGTCTAAGTAACAATATCATAATGATGATTTCTGATGTGCCTAGTATGTCCCACATGGGGCCTAATCTAGAAGGGAGGGAGAATAGAAATTTTAATTCCATTTTACGGGTGAGGAAACTGTGGTCCCGAAAAGTTAAATGACTTGCTCAAGGTTATAGAAGAGGCAGATGATTGCACTGGGACTAAGAATCTGGATCACTTGACTCCCAATCCTGAACACTTTCCATTAGGTCATACTGTCTCTTGTGTGTGTCAAACACAGTGCTAAGCACTGCGGGTGAGGTAAATTCTAGATAATTCAATCTGACACGGTCCCTGTTCCACAGGGGGCTCACGGTTTAAGACGGGGAGGATGCACCTATTTTACCCCCATTTTACAGGGGAGGAAACTGAGGGACTGAGAAATGAAGTGACCAGTTCAAGGTCATACAGCAGGCAAGTGGCAGAGCCGGGTGTAGAACTGGGTTTTTGTCCGCTAGGGATACTGAATAAGTTACGTTATGTATCCGTGTCATAAATATGTATGGCAAGGATCTTGATGAAAATACACAGAACCTAGTGCACGTCACTGGGGAGATTCCCACGGCCTCTCCCCATGTTCTAAAGCTGGAACTTTCCTCTCCTGCGGGCCCAGAAGCCTCTTCTGAACTATGGAGCTCCACGGCAGGAGGAATAACACTAATTATAATAATAATTGTGGTATAGGTTAAGCGCTTACTATGCGCCCCGCATTGTACTAAGTGCTGGGGTGGATACATGCAAATCGGGTTAGACACAGTCCCTGTCCCACGGGGGTTCACACTCTCAATCCCCATTTTACAGATAAGGTAACCGGGTCCCAGAGAAGTGAAGTGACTTGTCTAAGGTCACACAGGAAACAAGTGGCAGAGCAGAGATTAGAACCCATGACTGGAGACGGAGGGAGGCCAGACTCCGAAAATGCAATCGCAGGATAAAAAGGCACCCGGTGCTGGATCGAAGCTGGGCAGGGGACAGGCCAGAAGAAAATTAGGCTGTCCAGGCCCTAACCGGGCAAATGGCGGTTGCCCCCATTTCCCCAGGTAATTCCTAACTCCATTTGCTAGCTGAGTTAAGCAAGTAATAAATAATCTTTATATATAATGAATAAATAATCATTATTTATGCAATGTCTGTCTCTCCCTCTAAACTTGACATGGGCAGGGTTCAGTTCTTCCAGTTTGGTTATATTCCATCAACAGTAATTACTGAGCGCTTACTATTGTGGAGTGCTGTACTAAGCACTTGGGAGAAGCCAATACAACAGAATTAGTGGACACGTTTTCTGCCCATAAGGAGCCCACCTGGTACTCTCCCTAGTGCTTAGGCAGTACTCCGCACATGGTAAGCACTCAGTAAATACCACTGAATGATTGATTCACTGGGCCAGAAAGGGATGAGGGAGAGCACAGTGTTCTGCTCCCTATCCTACCCCTGGGCCGACAAGTTAACGAGAGCCAAGGTTTCTCTTCTCCCAGAGAAATTCGTCAATGGCTCGGACTCACAAACAGGGGAAGATCTCTGGGAATCCAAGTGGGTCCTGCTTATCTCCTATAATTGTTATATTGTATTCTCCCCATTGCTCTTGTCTCTCCTTCAAAGCCTTATTGAAGGCACATCTCCTCCAAGAGGACTTCCCTGATTAAGCCCTTACAGTCTTATAAAGACTGTAAACATTCAACATGATTCCTGCTTTCAGCTCTCTTAAAATCCAACTCCCGGAAGCTCCTGGAGGATCACTGTGTTTTTTGGTTTTTTTTCTTTCCAATTGCAGAATTTATTCAGTGAGTAAGACACCTGTTGGGAGCGACCCATTTCTGGCTCTGTGATTTGTCTGGTGAGGAAGGAGGGTGCGGGCTCAGTTTGTGCCTAGGCCCCCCCTGATGATCCTGCTGCTAATCCCTGTCAGATCCCTGCAGCTTCCTTGTAATTTACAGTCAGGCTGCCCGCTCCGATGGGAAGCCCTGGTTGTGCACAGCTGCGATCACTTTAGGTCGGAGAACAGGGCCTCTGGTGGGAGATGGGTGGGAAGACCCTCCCACTTCTGAGAGACAGGCCCCAGCCCCAGTAGAAAAGGTCCCCAGACTGTCAGATGTTCCTCTTCCCCCTGATCTTCTCACCGTTTGATCCAACCACTGGGCTCTGAAGATAAGCAGTGGAAGAATTGGTAAGAGCATTCAAACAATGGTATTTATTGAGTGTTTACTGTGTGCTTTGGAGAAGGTATTGGTAGAGAATAATAACGTTGATATTTAAGTGCTTACTATGTGCAGAGTGCTGTTCTAAGCCCTGGGGTAGATACAGGGTCATCAGGTTGTCCCACGTGAGGCTCACAGTCTTCATCCCCGTTTTCCAGATGAGGGAACTGAGGCACAGCTGACAAGTGGCAGAGATGGGATTCGAACCCATGCCCTCTGACTCCCAAGCTCAGGCTCTTTCCACTGAGCCTCGAGAAGATCTCTGCCCTCAAGGAGCTTGCTCTCTGAGATTTAAACAATGATAACGGGGTAGTGCTAGTTAAGTGCCCGATTACCTTTGAGGACCGGGTGAGATAACAAGACAATCAGGTCGAACATTGCTTCACAGGGCTCACATTCTAAGTGGGAGGGAGTACGGGTATTGAGTTCCCATTTTTCAGATGAGGAAATTAAGGTACAGAGAAGTGAAGCAACTTGCCCAAGGTCTCACAGCAGGCTAAGGCAGATCTTCTGATTCCCAATCCCATGTTCTTCCCTTCTAGTCCTTGCTGCTATCTCCCATTGGGAAGCAGGAAATCAGTGAGTGGGAAACAAAATTATAGAAGATATTGGGCTTGTGATTTTGAGGAACATTCCAAATCACCTTAGCTCCTAGAAACAGGAAGTGAGAGTGGCCACGGATACTGGAATGGATTAAAGGCAAGTCAATCATGTTTTTATGGTATTTATGTGCTTTCTACGTGCCAGGCACTGTGCTAAACTCTGGGGTAGATACAAGCTAATCAGGTTGGACACAGTCCATGTCCTGCATGGGGTTCATAGTTTCAATCTACAGTTTACAGATGAAGTAACTGAGGCACAAAGAGTGAAGTGATTTGCCCAAGGTCAGACAGCAGACAAGCGGCAGAGCCAAGGTTCATTCACTCAATCGTTCATTCAAAGATATTTATTGAGTACTTTGTGTAGAGTTCTGTATTAAGGGATAGGGAGAGTACAATACAACTATAAACGGACACATTCCCTACCCACAAGGAGCTTACAGTCTACAAGGGGAGATATTAATATCAATAAATTACAAATAAGTGGGGTGGGGCTGGGATGGTGGATGAATAAAGGACGCAAGTCAAGGGAGTGGGAGAAGAAAGGGGGGGGCTTCATCAAGAAAGGTCTCTTGGAGCAGATGTGCTTTCAATGAGGCTTTGAAGTAGGGGAGAGTAATTGTCTGTCAGATATGAGGAGGGAGGGAGTTCCAGGCCAGAGGCAGGATGTGGGCGAGGGGTCGGCAGCAAGACGGATGAGATCAAGGCAAGTGAAAAGGTTAGCTTTAAAGGAGCAAAGTGTGTGGGCTGGGTTGTAGTAGGAGAGTATGGGGGTGAGGTAGGAAGGGGCAAGGTGATTGCTTTAAAGCCAACGGTGAGGAGTTTTTGTTCGATACAGAGTTGGATGGGCAACAGCTGGAGTTCCTTGAGGAGTGGGGAACATGCACTGATCCTGGGCTGCAGAGTGAAGTACGGACTGAAGTGGTAGAGACGGGAGGCTGGGAGGTCAGCAGGGAGGCCGATAAGGTAGTCCAGTAAAATGAGTGATTGTATTAACGTGCTAGCAGTTTGGATTGGAGGGGAAAGGGTAGATTTTAGCGATGTCGTGAAGGTGGGACCCACGGGATTTAGTGATGGATTGACTATCTGGGTCAAAGGAGAGGGAGGAGTTGAGGATAATAATAATGATAATGTTTGTTAAGCGCTTACTATGTGCAGAGCACTGTTCTAAGCGCTGGGGTAGACACAGGGGAATCAGGTTGTCCCACGTGGGGCTCACAGTCTGCATCCCCATTTTACAGATGAGGGAACTGAGGCACAGAGAAGTGAAGTGACTTGCCCACAGTCACACAGCTGACAAGTGGCAGAGCTGGGATTCGAACTCATGACCTCTGACTCCAAAGCCCGCGCTCTTTCCACTGAGCCACGCTGGCTTGTGAGACGGGAAGGATGGTGGTTCCGTCTACGACGATGGGAAAGTCATGGCAGGGACAGGGTTTGGGTGGGTAGATGAGGAGCTCTGTTTTGGACATGTTAAGCTTGAGGTGATGGGAGGACATCCAAGTAGCGATGTCGTGAAGGCATGTGAGACTGGAGAGAGGGAGAGAGATCGGGGCTGGAGAAGTAGATTTGGGTATTATCTGCATAGAGGTACTAATAATGTTGGTATTTGTTAAGCACTTACTATATGCAGAGCACTGTTCTAAGCCCTGGGGGAGATACAGGGTAATCAGGTTGTCCCAGGTGAGGCTCACAGTCTTCATCCCCATTTTCCAGATGAGGTAACTGAGGCGCCGAGAAGTGAAGTGCCTTGCCCACAGTCACACAGCTGACAAGTGGCAGAGCTGGGATTCGAACCCATGACCTCCGACTCCCAAGCCGGGGCTCTTTCCACTGAGCCACGCTGCTTCTCAGGTAGGAGCTGAAGCCATGGGAGCGGATGAGTTTTCCAAGGGACTGGGTGGATGTGGAGAACAGAAGGGTGCCCAGAACTGAACCTTGAGAGACTCCCACATTTAGGGGGTGGGAAGGAGAGGAAGAGCCCACCAAGGAGACCGAGAACGAATGGCCAGA
Organism: Ornithorhynchus anatinus; assembly: GCF_004115215.2. NCBI lineage: Eukaryota > Metazoa > Chordata > Mammalia > Monotremata > Ornithorhynchidae > Ornithorhynchus > Ornithorhynchus anatinus. The sequence goes on along the minus strand of NC_041732.1, from coordinate 9,234,157 downwards.
GAGATGAGGAGGACCAAGAGAGGACAGTGTCAATGTCAGGCACTGTACTAAGCGCTGCGGTGGATACAAGCTAATCCGACTCCCCGGTCCGAGCTCTAACCACTAGGACACACTCCTTCTTGAGCTGAAATCATCACCATAAACATTATTGAAATGTTTAATAACTTCGTGTGTTTCCCTAGTCAGCCGAGCCCAGAAAGGTGCCTTGTTTATTCCTCGTTAGGATTTTGCCTTTAAATTTGTGGCACAGAGGGTCGGGGAAATATTTGATTTCCCTCATAATTTTCATAATTATAATGTTCATGATTTCCATATATGTGAAAAGCTCTCTCTATTATAACAAAATACTGTAATTACCTCATTTTCAGCCCCTTCGTGTAACTCTGAATATTCGTCTCAATTTCAGTCACGCAGCTCAGCAGCCGAGACCCCGCTGTCGTTTCTTGTTTGGGAAACTGGCTTCCCGCTCTTCCTAGTGCAAAGATTTCAATCTCACCCACTCTGAGCAATTTGGAATTTCGTGATCTTTTTTCCCAAGTAAGAATTTCTTATTTTTAAAGAAAATGAACAAAATGACAGGTCTGGAAATTGCTTGAAAAAATCTGGGGAATCGGAGAACATCCAAATCAGCAGGTCATGGGTTCTAATCCTGGTTCCGCTACTTGTCTGCTGTGTGACCCGTGATTAGACCGTAAGCCCGTCAAAGGGCAGGGACCGTCTCTATCTGTTACCGATCTGTACATTCCAAGCGCTCAGTACGGTGCTCTGCACATAGTAAGCCCTCAGTAAATACTAATGAATGACCTTGGGCAAGTCACTTCACTTTTCTGTACCTCAATTACTTCATCTGTAAAATGGGGATTGAGACTGTGAGCCACATGGGACAGGGACTGTGTTCAAGTTGATTCGCTCGTCTCCACCCCAGGGCTTAGTACAGTGCCTGGCAAATAGTAAGCACTTAAATATTATTATTATTGCTATGATATCAGCTTTCTGGTGCTGCAATTCCCCACATGAACTGCTTCGTATATGACAGACCACTGCCTTCCCCACTTGCAAAGTCCTCCTAAAATCACACCTCCTCCAGGAAGCCTTCTCCAACTAATCCTCACTTCCTCTATTCACACCCCCTTCCGTGTGGCCTACGCACTTAGGTCTGTACCCCTTAAAGCACCTTGATATTCACCCCATTCTCAGGCCCACGGCACTTAGGTATATATCCGTCTGAAACTTATTTTCCCGTTGGTCTTCCACGCTCGACTGTAAGCTCCTCGCAGGCGGGAAGTGTGTCTCCCAACTCTCCCGTCTTTCACTCTCCCAAACCTCCCGGCTCTGCCACTTGTCAGCTGTGTGACTGTGGGCAAGTCCCTTTACTTCCCTGTGCCTCAGTTCCCTCATCTGTAAAATGGGGATTAAGAGTGAAAGTCTCACGTAGGACAACCCGATTACCCTGTGGCTACCCCAGGGCTCAGAACAGTGCTCTGCCCATAGTAAGCGCTTAACAAATACCCACATTATTATTATTATTTTTATTCAACCCAGTGTTCAGTACCCAAGAGGTGAGCAGCGGCCCGAGAAGCAGTGTGGCCAACTGGGTAGGACATGGCCCCGTGAGTTAGCAGGACCTGGGTTCTAATCCCAGCTCTGCCAGTCACCTGCCGGGTGACCTTGGGAAAGCCACTTCACTCTTCTGTGCCTCAGTTCCCTCATCTGTCAAATGGGGATGAAGACTGTGAGCACCTTATGGAACACGGACCGTGTCCGACCAGATTAGCTTGTATCCACCCCAGTGCCTGGTACGGTGCCTGACACGTAGTAAGCGTTTTTAACAAATACTACGGTTTTTGTCATTATTACAGTGAGGGCACGGTCCCACGGAATGAGACATGACCTCACAAGTTGCTTTCGCTCCTCCCTCATTCCTGCCACTTGACTCCGTTCACACGAGGCACCCTCTGTTTTCGCTCTGTGCTAAACGGTGCCAGATCGAACAAGTCTGGGAGGATATTCCACATCCTCTCAGCCAAAGGACCGCCCCGTTCAAGACCTGCCGCCGTAATAACTGCAATTATGGCATTCCTTAAGCATTTATTATGAGCTAGGCTCTGAAATAGTACAAGGATCAGAGATCAGACAACGTCCCCATCCCACACAGGGTCCGCAATATACTTTTTAATTTGATTTTATTTTTTAAGTACTTTCTGTGTGCCAGACACTGTACTAAGCAGTGGGGTAGATACAAGCTAATCAGACTAGACACGGTCCTCGTCCCACATGGGGCTCATAGTCTTAATTCCCATGTAAGAGAAGCAGCAGGATGTAGTGGATAGATCACAGGCCTGGAGTCAGAAGGTCAGGGATTCTAATCCCTGTTCTGCCTCTTGTCTGCTGTGTAACCTTGGGCGAGTCACTTCACCTCTCTGGGCCTGTTACCTCGTGTGTAAAACGGGGATTGAGACCAGGAGCCCCATGTGGGACAGGGACTGTGTCCAACCTGATTTTGCTTGTATCCACCCAAGCGCTTAGTAGAGTATCTGGTACATAGTAAGCACCCTGCAAATACCACCGTTATTATTGTGTAAGCTCACTGTGGGCAGGGAATGTGTCCGTTTATTGTTATATCGTACTCTCCCAAGCGCTTATTACGGTGCTCTGTACGCACTAAGTGCTCAATAAATGTGACTGAATAGGGAACTGAGAATAGAGAAGTCAAATGACTTGTCCGAGGTCACACTGCAGTCAAGCGACGGTGCCGGGATTTAGAACTCAGGTCCTTTCACCCCCAGACCTGTGCTTTTTTCACTAGGCTATGTTCCTTCTTATCCTATCCCCATTTTAGAGTTGAGGAAACGGGTTCAAATAGGGAGCTTGTCCAAGGTCACCCAGCAGGCCAGTGGCAGAGTGGGGGCTTGAGTCAAGTTCCGGTGGCAAGAACCCTTTTCTGGGAATCGGGGGACCTGAGTTCTAGTCCTGGTTCTGCCTGGAGCTGGCTAAATTGGGAGGAGACCACACAAGCAATCTTTGTCATGTGCTGCACCCCTGCCTAGCCGCTCCTCGGTTGCACTTGGTACCCCAACGCGGGTAGGACGAGCCCATGGTCTTTTCATTCATTCCTCCTCTTCTTTCTTCATTCAGTCGTATTTATTGAGCGCTTAATGTGTGCAGACCACCGTACTAAGCGCTTGGGAGAGTACAGTGTAACCGTAAACAGATACGTTCCCTTCTGTGAGCCCCATGGGGGACAGGGACTGTGTCCAACCTGATTAGCTTGTATGCACCCCAGCGCTTAGTACAGTGCCTGGCACTTAGCAAGCACTTACAAATGTCATACAATGATTAATGATTATTCACTAGGCCACACCACTTCCCCACACTGTGGGAATCACCCTCTCTTCTCCTTCTGCATGTCTCCAGTTGGCTTTCTTGCTGTTGTAGTGGAGGTGGGTAACGTCCGGAGGGGTTTTTTCAGGTCACAAAATGAAGCCTCCCTTATATTTAAGGCCCCAAGGAGCCTCATTAATTACTCAGGAAGGCTTGTTCTCCCTCCTTAACTCTTCAGATGTGTTTCCGGCGGGGGCGGCGGGCGTGTCACCTTTGGCAGTCACACCTCCGAACCCACATCGCAGGACTTCCGCTCACCCCACTCTATTACCTTCGGCCGTTCTGTCCCCGATGGGCTCCTCTGCAGCCCCGCCAGCAACACAGAGAACTGGGAGCCCCCCCGCCCCCACTTAATCCTGCCTTCTCCCGTGTGTTCTTCACGATTCCAGAGGGAGGAGGAGCAGGTATCTCGGCCCCTTTTTGGCAAATTGGACGCAGCATGGTCTGTTGGAAAGAGCACAGTCCTGGGAGTCAGAGGACTTGGGTTTTGATCGCGGCTCTACCAGTCACCCGCTGCGGGACTTTATCCTGAACCTCGGGACTCTGAAACGCTGCATCTAATAATAATAATAATGTTGGTATTTGTTAAGCGCTTACTAGGTGCCGAGCACTGTTCTAAGCGCTGGGGTAGACACAGGGGAATCAGGATGTCCCACGTGGGGCTCACAGTCTTCATCCCCATTTTCCAGATGAGGGAACTGAGGCACAGAGAAGTGAAGTGACTTGCCCACAGTCACACAGCTGACAAGTGGCAGAGCTGGGATTCGAACTCATGACCTCTGACTCCAAAGCCCGCGCTCTTTCCACTGAGCCACGCTGCTTCTCTATCCTCAGTGCCCTGTTGCTTTCATTGCGTTCGTTCTGGTCCCTGTTTTTAATGTTGCTTTTCTGTTTTTATTGTTTCATCATTCCTTATGCGTCTGTTGCCAGTCTCCTTCCTCTCCTCAGTCTTAGATCACGAGCCTCCGGGGGGCTGTGTCTGATTCTCACCCATGTATAATGCATAGTATTTGCCCTCTATAATGCAGCTGAATAAATCTACCCCCGATCAATCAGTCAATCATTGCTATTTAATGAGCGTTTTATTGTGTGCAGAGCACTGTACTAAGTGCTTGGGGAAAGTACAGTATAACAGAGTTGTTAGATGAAGTTCCGGCCCACAAGGAGCTGACTACAGAGGAAGATGGGCATTCACACAGATAAGGAGTAGGGGAAATATAATAAATAATAATGGTATTTGTAAGCGCTATGTGCCAAGCACTGTTCTAAGCGCTGGCGTGGATATAGGGTAATCAGGTTGTCCGACTTGCGGCTCACACTTTTAATCCTCATTTTACGGATGAGGTAACTGAGGCACAGAGAAGTTAAGTGACTTGCCCAGGGTCACACAACAGACGAGTGGCAGAGCCGGGATTAGAACCCACGTCCTCTGACTCCCAAGGCCATGCTCTTGCCGATAAGCCACGCTGCTTCTAATAGAGTTAAAAAAGGAGAGTAAATAATAAATAGTAGAGTAAATTGTACCTCAGAGCTCAAGACAGAGTCTTTGGCTGAGAAGCAGTCAGTCAATCAATCGATCACATTTACTGAGCGCTTACTGAGTACAGGCCACTGTACTAAGCACTTTGGAGAGTACAGCACAACAGTATACCAGACACAATAGCTAGAGCACGGCCCTGGCGCTCCGAAGGACCTGGGTTCTACTCCCGGTCCTGCGACTTGTCTTCTGTGTGACCTTGGGCGAGTCACTTCACTTCTCCGGGCCTCACTTACCTCATCCGTAAAATGGGGATTGGGACTCGTGAGCCCCGTGTGGGACAGGGATTGTGTCCAACCCGATTTGCTTGTATCCTCCCCAGAGGTTAGTGCAGTGCCCGGCCCATAGTAAGCACTTAAAAAATGCCCCAGGTATTGTTATAATAAAGCATTTAATAGATGCACAATTAAAACACACATTGTACATGAGATTAAGCTGCCCTCCTCCATTTCATTCTTAGTAGCAGAGTATTGAAAGTGGGGAGAATAGTCACGTGTGTCTGAATGGAAAAAGCCCAAGGAAAGGTGGGAGAGAAGTCAGCAAGCTTAAATAAATGGACTGTAGGGAAGCAAATTTTAATTGACTTAGGTCATTAGTATAAAGGACTTGATGGAATGAAAGCCCAAGAGACAAATGAGTCCAAGAAGGCTAATTATTCTGTAGACAATCCTCCAGGCACCCGAACAAACCAAACCACCGCAAAGTAAGGGCAAAGGGGAAGACCGAGCCAAGTGGTTAAGCCCAAAGCTGTTCAGAGACCTGAGGGGCGATGTGGAAATTGGGCCAGGTCGCTAATAGGAATAGAAAGAAATAGCACAACTGTGTAGGGACAGAATTAGAAAAGCAAACGTCGGGAACAGGATGCAGCTAACATGAAGCCTGCCAGCTAAAAAGAAAATATTAAAATGTAGAGCAAAGAAAATGTTGCCCCAATAGCGAGGAAGGGAAAGCTGACAATTTTTTTTCATCTTTGTCTTCGCAGAAAAGATTGGCAGGAATCAATTGACCCGAGTAGGTCCCGCTGCAGTGGAAACTTGGAAAAGCCAAAGCAGAACAGGGGAAAATGAGCTAACGGATACTTACGGAACTGGGACGTCGTCCCATCAACAGGGCCCAAGGACTACGATTCTAGGATCCAAGAAGAACTGCCAGATGTAACTACGGAGCCACCGGCCAATACGATACCCCGACGGCCTCAGACTGATCTGTTTCTCATGGACGACTGGAGAACCCTGTAACGCCATTATCCTACAATCCCTTTGCAGTCCCTTAGAAGGACAGAAGGGCCTGCCTTAGTGAGAAACAAATGATACTGAATCCATTTTAATGGAAGAGCCCTCCCTCGTGTTTAGACGACACTGCCGACTCTGAGACGGCAAGGTTTTTTTGTATTTTTTTTGACGGTATTTGTTAAGCACCTACTATGTGCCAGGCACCGTATTAAGCGCTGGGGTGGATACAAGCTAATCAGGTTGGACACAGTCCATGTCCCATGTGGAAAGAGGCCGGGCTTTGGAGTAGAGAAGCAGCGTGGCGCAGTGGAAAGAGCACGGGCTTTGGAGTCAGGGCTCATGAGTTCGAATCCCAGCTCTGCCACTTGTCAGCTGTGTGACTGTGGGCAAGTCACTTCACTTCTCTGTGCCTCAGTTCCCTCATCTGTAAAATGGGGATTAAGACTGTGAGCCCCACGTGGGACAACCTGATTCCCCTATGTCTACCCCAGCGCTTAGAACAGTGCTCGGCACATAGTAAGCGCTTAACAAATACCAACATTATTAGGTCATGGGTTTGAATCCCGGCTCGGCCACTTGTCAGCTGTGTGAATTTGGGCAAGTCACTTAACTTCTCGGTGCCTCAGTTACCTCATCTGTAAAATGGGGAGTAAGATTGTGAGCCCCAAGTGGGACAACCTGATTCCCCTGTGTCTACCCCAGCGCTTAGAACAGTGCTCGGCACATAGTAAGCGCTTAACAGATACCAACATTTATTTATTTATTTATTTATTTATTTATTTATGTGGCTCCTCTTCTGCCTCCCCGGTGCCCCCCTAAACTGTGGGAGTCCCAAAAGGTTCAGTTTTGGGTCCCTTTCTATTCTCCATCTACACCCACTCCCTTGGAGGACTCATTCACTCCCAAGGCCTCAACTACAGCCTCTTTGAGGATGACAACCACATCTACATCTCCTCCCCTGATCTCTCTCCTTCTCCGCAGTCTCGCATTTCCTCCCGCCTTCAAGACAGCTCTACTTGGATGTCCTCCGGTCACCTCAAGCTCAACGTGTCCAAAACAGAGCTCCTTATCTTCCCTCCCAAACCCTGTCTTTCCCCTGACTTCCCCATCACCGTAGACGGCACCACCGTCTTTCCTGTCTCACGAGCCCGTAACCTTGGCTTTATCTTTGACTCTGTCTCACTCGGCTGGCATAGTCAGTCGATCACTAAGTCCTGTGAGCTCCACCTTCACGACATCACTAGAATCCACCCTCTCCTCTCCACCCAAACTGCTACTAAGTTAGTTCATTCACTTACCTTAGCCCACCTTGATTTCTCCACCAGCCTCCCGGCCTCCTGTCTCTGCCCACTCCGGTCCATACTCTGTTTCCTGGATCATTGTTCTACACAAACGTTCAGGACATGTTTCCCCACTCCTCAAAAAACTCCAGCGGTTGCCCAACCACCTCCACATCCAACAAAAACTCCTCAGTGCTCAGAACAGTGTAAGGGCTTGGCAGATATAACTAGCTAACATTCCCAGCGATGAATTTCCTGGGTCTAGAAATACCTGGGAGGGGAAAACCAACACATTTTTAGCCGTTGTTTATTTTCTTCACTTGAGGAGTCATCTAGCTGCCTCTCAGGGTAAATGGATTCCTGCGTAATATGTACATTTTTCCGAGTTTTCCCTCATGCATGGCTTTCACTTATGTATTACATTTTGATTCCCTGGAATATGCCTAGGGGTTTCTTTTAAATAAATTGAATTTAAAAGGTAATGTGTACAGTGCTTTTGGGGTGGGGGGAGAAGGGGAGGGAAAAATACCTTATTTATTAGTTCCAAATCCTTACAGTATTAAATTCTGGAAATCAACTCGAGGCAGCAGTGGAGGTAATATTACACACAGAAGATCGATATATCTGGTAGTAATTTGGAATCCTTTGAAGGAGATATGGAAATGCTTGTTAGATTTTTATTGAGACACAGGAAGGTCATGAATAATTCTCTCAGAGCACTTGGGGAAAACAAATATCAAGAGTCAATAATTAGAGGGAAGTGGACCCCACAGATGCTTAGTGTGTATCTAGAGAATGAACAGCCCTCTGTGCCTATGTGATTCAGTATTTACCGTCTGTTTAGGCTGGACAAAGCGAAGCCAGAAAAGACAGACTTTGACCTGGAGTGCGTTTTAGGCGGAAAGTTTTGCAGTGCCCATTTGCTCCAGGGGTTCGTGTTTGCTGGGCACTGATTAGCGGTACCACATGCCCACACTGGATGAAAGGTTTTGGGGTATTCGCACTCTGATGTCTTAGTAAATGAGCCTATTGTATTGAGGTGCCTCCCATTGGAAATCTTCGAGACAACGATCCCTATTTTTCCTGTCCGGAGTAAACAGGAGGTCACGGATTCAGGGTTAACCGGGGAAGAGGGAATTACATCCCCGTTACCCACATAAACACCCTGACTCTGCCTGCACGTGGCCCGGTAGTAATCGTTCATTCGTATTTATTGAGCGCTTACTGTGGGCAGAGCACCGTATTGAGCGCTTGGGAGAGTACAATAGAACAGTAATAATAATAATAATAATGTTAGTATTTGTTAAGCGCTTACTATGTGCCGAGCACTGTTCTAAGCGCTGAGGTAGACACAGGGGAATCAGGTTGTCCCACGTGGGGCTCACAGTCTTAATCCCCATTTTACAGATGAGGGAACTGAGGCACAGAGAAGTTAAGTGACTTGCCCACAGTCACACAGCCGACTACTAATAATGGTAGTAATAGCAGTAGTAATAGTAGTAATAGAAGTGGAATTGAGTCACCACCTTCTTAATAGAAAAGCAGCGTGGCTCAGTGGAAAGAGCAGGGGCTTAGGAGTCAGAGGTCATGGGTTCTAATCCCCGCTCCGCCACCTGTCGTCTGTGTGACTTTGGTCAAGTCACTTGACGTCTCGGTGCCTCAGGTACCGCATCTGTAAAATGGGGATTAAGACTGTGAGCCTCAAGTGGGACGACCCGATTCCCCTGTATCTACCCCACCGTTCAGAACAGTGCTCGGCACATAGTAAGCGCTTAACAAATACCAACATTATTATTATTATTATTATTACTACGAGAAGCAGCGTGGCCTAGTGGAAAGAGCACGGCCTGAGAGTCACAAAACCTTGATTTCTAATCCTGGGTCTGCCGGTTGCTGTCCCAGTTGCTTTCTGGGTGATCTTGGGCAAGTCACTTAATTTCTCTGTGTCTCAGTTTCCTCAACTGTAAAATTAATGGTGGTATTTGTTAAGCGCTTACTATGTGCAAAGCACTGTTCTAAGCGCCGGGGGATACAAGGTGATTCGGGGATTCGGTACCTGTCCTCCCTCTCACTTAGACTGTGAGTCCCATGTGGGACAGGGACTGTGTCTGATCTCATTGACTTAGACCTACCCAGTACTTAGAACAGTGTTTATCACATAATAAGCGCTCAACAAGTACCATAAAACAAACAAACCACACTAAACTAAGTGCTTAGGAAAGAACAGTTAATAATAATAATTGGGAGCTGGTTAAGCACCGACTAGGCCACGCTGGGTGCTCATCCCGGCTCCGCCACTTACCCGCTGTGAGACCTTGGGTGAGTCACTTCACTTCTCTGCACCACATTTCCTTGCAATATGGGGATTCACTATCCGTGTTCCCTCCTCCTTCAAATGTGAGCCCTGTGAGCCCTGTCTCTTATCTACCCCCGCTCTTAGTGTTTGGCACATAGTGGGACCTTGGGCAAGTCACTTCACTTCTCTGTGCCTCAGTTACCTCATCTGTAAAATGGGGATGAAGACTGCGAGCCCTACGTGGGACAACCTGATTACCTTGCATCAACAATAACAATAATAATAATAATGTTGGTATTTGTTAAGCGCTTACTATGTGCAGAGCACTGTTCTAAGCGCCGGGGTAGACACAGGGGAATCAGGTTGTCCCACGTGGGGCTCACAGTCTTAATCTCCATTTTACAGATGAGGGAACTGAGGCACAGAGAAGTTAAGTGACTTGCCCACAGTCACACAGCTGACACGTGGCCGAGCAGGGATTCGAACCCTTGATCTCTGACTCCAGAGCCCGTGCTCTTTCCACTGAGCCACGCTGCTTCTCAACCCCAGCACTGCTTGTCAGTAAGCACTTAACAAATACCAACATGATTATTATTATTATAGTAAGCACATAACAAATACCACAACTCATCCTTATTTCCAACCTCCGGGAGAGTTACCGTATAATCGGATCAGACAGTCCCTGTCCCCTCGGAGGTTCACCGTCTATGGGAAGGGAGAGAAGGTATTTAACTGTCACTTTACAAACGACGAATCGAGGTCCTGAGTAGGTAGGTCCCCGAGGTCATACGGCAGGGAAATGGAGGAGCCGGATTAGAACCCACGTCTCCCGGCTCCCCAGCCCACGCTCACTCCACTAGGCCACGCTGCTTCTCTAAAAGCAAAAGACACATTCCTTGCCCAGAGAGAGTTTTTGCCCTGCTCTTTTTCAGCGGCACCTAGGGCTGCTCGTGGGTGAGGCGGCTTGGGTGACAGGAAGCCCTTATTTATGTCCCGTGGCCAGGCCGTGGCTTTACCCCAGAGCCTCTCTGACAAGCCCGAGATCCAAAACTTCTTCAGATAGTCCAGGACTCACCCAAATCTGGACCAGGACACGGAGACCAGATGTCCTGGCAGTGGCGGTGGAGGTCGGACTTATCAAGCGCTTACGAAGTGCCACAGTCCCTATCCCAAGCGGGGCTCACGGTCTTAATCTCCATTTGCTAGTGAAGGAATTGAGGCCCAGAGAAGTCAAGTGACCTGCCCAAGGTCACACAGCAGACTAGTGGCGGAGCTGGGATTAGAAACCGGGTCCTTCTGACTCCCAGGGCCATGCTGTCTCTACAAGGCCGTGCTGCTTCTCAGGTGGGACAGGCCTCCGTCCTGGGCTGTTGCCGTTTTGCCTGGATACCTTCCTCAGCTCTCAAGACTATATCTGTCTGCTCAATTATTCTTTGTCCCGCTCTCATTGTACACACTGTTATATTTGTCACGGCCTCTAGAATGGCAGCCCCTTGGGGGCAGAGAATGTGTCATTTTGCTAGTCTCCACTATACCAAGTGGCACTCAGTAAATAATAATAATAACGTTGGTATTTGTTAAGCGCTTACTATGTGCAGAGCACTGTTCTAAGCGCTGGGAATCAGGGGAATCAGGTTGTCCCACATGGGGCTCAGCGTCTTCATCCCCATTTTACAGATGAGGTCACTGAGGCCCAGAGAAGTGAAGTGACTTGCCCACAGTCACCCAGCTGACGAGTGGCAGAGCCGGGATTCGAACTCATGACCTCTGACTCCAAAGCCCGGGCTCTTTCCACTGAGCCACGCTGCTTCCCTATACTATTACTACTACTAGTATTACTATTACTACTATTACTACTACTACTAATAATAATGATGGCATTTGTAATACCGTAATGATGGTTAGAGAAGCAGCGTGGCTCAGTGGAAAGAGCACGGGCTGTGGAGTCAGAGGTCATGGGTTCGAATCCCGGCTCGGCCACTTGTGAGCTGGGTGACTTTGGGCAAGTCACTTCACTCCTCGGTGCCTCAGTTCCCTCATCTGTAAACTGGAGATTAAGACTGTGAGCCCCGGCGCTTACAACAGTGCTCGGCACATAGTAAGCGCTTCACAAATACCAACATTATTATTTGTTAAGTGCTTATAATATGTCAGGCACTGTTCTAAGCACTGGATTATACAGGAACATCAGGTTGGACACAGTCCCCGCCTCAACGTTCACCTCTCTTCTCTTATTCATCCCTGCGACATCTCCCTCGGACGGGCCTGGAATTCTGAGAGGCAGCATGGCTTAGTGGAAAGAGCAAGGGCTTGGGAGTCAGAGGCCTTGGGTTCTAATTCCGCCTCCGCCACTTGCAAGCTGTGTGACTTTGGGCAAGTCGCTTCACTTCTCTGTGCCTCCATTGCCAGCGTGGCTCGGTGGAAAGAGCGTGGGCTTTGGAGTCAGAGGTCATGAGTTCGAATCCCAGCTCTGCCACTTGTCAGCTGTGTGACTGTGGGCAAGTCACTTCACTTCTCTGTGCCTCAGTTCCCTCATCTGTAAAATGGGGATGCAGACTGCGAGCCCCACGTGGGACAACCGGATTCTCCCGTGTCTACCCCAGTGCTTAGAACGGTGCTCTGCACATAGTAAGCGCTTAACAAATACCAACATTATAAATATGACTGGTTGGTTGATGATATCACCACATCACGCTGCAAACTGGCACAGCGTTTGTGTTGCTGCACGCGTCTCAGGGCCTTTTTTTTTTTTTTAGGTGCCAATACTGGTCACCCTCAATCCACGACCATCTCCCCACTATCGACGCCCTTCCCGGGACCCAGTCGCTCACCCATAACTCCGAACGGGGCCCCTCGTCGCTAAAATCAGAACCTCTATTTCTCCACTGCCCGCATCCGGTTTTGAGCCCTTCCGAGACAGGAGCTCGAAACACCAGGTGTTATCATCCCTCACTGCCATTCGTATTCACCAATCAGATTAACTTCTCGGAGCAATTTGGAAGGAAATTCTTCTGACAAATACCGCCTTACCTCTGCACCGCCTTTCTGCAATCGAAAACGTGCAATCCCAGTTAGGGATTAATCGCTCAATTAAAAAATGCATTTTAGAAATGAAATGTAATTAAAAAAGAAAAAAGCTATTTGCTCACAAAAGACAGACTATTCAAAGAGAATAAGATCTTGTTGTTGAGGTTTCCGTAAGGTTTGGAGAGTTAAATCGCAAAGACAGCCTGGTCTACTACGTGGAATAATACATCCCTCAGAGTATTAAAGAGTCTTCTCGGTGATGCTCTCCTTAATGAAACTCTCTCGGGCAACTGTTTTCTGATAATGTTCCCGGGCTGCTTACGGGCTTCAGTGTTTTCTCGAAATACTGGGTGAGGAGTAAAGCTCAAGAAGGCCGCCGGGTACGTTGGTCAACGCTCACTTCCCGGATGGGTAAACTGAGGCGCTAAGCGAGTTTGGTGATTTTCCCTAGCACACCCAGTGAGTCACAGTTGGTGCCCAGATACTGGAAAACAAGCTTCAAGGGTCCGTTTCGTGATCAGCTGCTTAGAGAAGCAGTGCGGCCTGGCGGATAGAATACGGGCCTGGGAGTCGGAAGAACCTGGGTTTTAATCCCCGCTCCGTCACTTGCCTTCTGTGTGACTTTGGGCAAATCACTTCACTTCTCTGGACCTCAGTTCCCTCATCTGTAAAATGAGGATTGAGACTGAGAGCCCTATGTGGGACAGAGACTGTGTCCGACCTGATTTGCTCGTAATAATAAGAATAAAGGTATTTGTTATGTGCTTACTATGTGCCAAGCACTGTACTAAGCGCTGGGGAAGGTACAGGGTTACCAGGTTGTCCCAGGTGGGGCTCACAGTCATCATCCCCATTTTACAGAGGAGGTAACTGAGGCACAGAGAAGTTGCCCGTAGTCACATAGATGACAAGTGGTGGAGCCAGGATTAGAACCTACGACCTCTGACTCCCAAGCCCGTGGTCTTTCCACTAAGTCACACTTGAATCTCCGCCAAAGGTTAATATAGCGCCTGGCACATCGTAAGCGCTTAACAAACACCACAGTTATTATTGTGATTATTTGACCAGTCAGGGATGTTTCCCTTCTTGGTCCTACTCCGTCTTGACTTTTCGACCGCACCCGACTCAAGCATCTGGTCATACGATTAGTCCGGAGGAGGTGCTTATGCTAGACAAAGGGAAGGAGGGTTACTTTCAGGCCATGGCTTTCTCCTTTACTCATATTTCTATTAATGTCTGTCTCCCTCGCTAACCTGTAAGCTCGTTGTGGGCAGGGAATGTGTCTCCGGACTCTTGCATCGTACTCCCCCAAACGCTTATTACAGTGCTCCGCACAAAGTGATCAACACAGACCACTGATGATGATTTCCCGTCAGCTAAATTTCTTCCTTTGCATGGAAATACAGAGACTGGGTATTTTTAGGCACCGTCCTCAGCTTCTGCCGACAGCACTCAAAATCGGAACTGTAAATGAGGTTTAACTCAAAGGCCCGGGCAGGTTCAGACACATCCGCAATTACCGTTCAGGGTGTTAGAGTTTGTTCAGGTTGACACACTCTACACCAACCCCCACAGCCCAGGAGACTCCATCCAACATATTAAAAGCCTCAGTTGGGTAGTGACCTTTCACCCTCTCTGAAGTCCTAGGAAAAAAGTGGAATGTTTAATAGAACAGCTTTGGTCACTATCTCCCAGAACACTGATCACAGGGAAAAAAAAAAAAACACACACACCAGACCCATTGCATCATTATGTAACTCTTTCTAAGCAACTTGACTATTCTGGATCGACCACTGCACTTATCACAGTGTTTGGCACAAAGGAAGCGTTTAACAAACACCAGATTCATTACTAAGCTCTGTCTCCTGGCCCGCTCCACAAATACCTGTTGCCCTTCCTGATCGACTCCTTCGGCTCTTAGGTCAAAAGGTACTAGAGGAACGGCATTCCGATGTTTCTTTTGGCCTACTGGCATCTGAGAGCCCCGAGGGAGAATGAGCCAATCCTAGGAGCAGAAAGGCTGTTTTCTCAGTAGGAATGGGTAGTGAAGCTGTCTGAGGAGTCCGCTTGATTTAAGACAGGCTAATAAAGTCAAAGTCACGTTAATGATCCCAGCCAAGTTGGCTGGAAATAATTGGCTATCTGACCGAGAAGCTGCTCACTCAACTTCGCAGCCAAAGTTTTGAAACACTGGAATTTCCCACTGTCACTGTGGTAAAAATCCAAATTTGCTTTGCCTCTGAGGTATTTTGCCACGAAACAGTGAGGTCTGGTGGAAAGAACATGTGCCTGGGAGTCAGGAGACCTGGGTTCTAATCCCCGGCTCTGCCGGCTGCCTGCTGTGTGATCTTGGGAAAGTCACTTAACTTCTCTGGGCCCCAGTTCCCTCTTCCATAAAATAGGCATTAAATTCCCATTCTCCCATTTAGACAGTTGCCCAATGGGAGGGGGAACTGTGTTGGGTCTGATCGTATTGACCCCAGGGCCAATATGGAATTTAGAACACGGTATGCCTTTAACAAACACCACGATTATTAGTTCTTATTATGATTCTTGGGTGAGAAGGACACACTGATGTGATTTTTGACCTTCTGGGGCAACTCTGGCACCTAATAAAAATAATAGTAATACTGGTAATTGGTAAATGCTTACTATGTGTTCCAGACACGGTACTAAGGGCTGATACTAAGATCTAAGGTACTAAGATCTAAGGTACTTAGATCAAGCTAATCGGGTTGGACACAATCCCTGTCCCGCATAGGGCTCACAGTCTTAATCCCCATTTTTCAGATGAGGTAACTGAGGCATAGAGAAGTGAAGTGACATGGCCCAGGCCACACAGCAGACAAGTGGCAGAGTCAGGATTAGAACCCATGCCCTTCTGACTCCCAGACCCGCGCTCTATCCACTGGGCCTCGCTGCTTCCCCGATACACCAGGGTCTTAACTGCGTGTACTGGATGTGACCTTGGAGAAGTCCCTTCACTTCTCTGGGCCTCCGTTTTCTCATCTGTAAAATAGGGATTCAATACCCGTTCTCCATTTGGGCCAGGGGACTGGGTCTGATCTGATAGCTTTGGATCTACCCCAGCGTTTAGTACGGTGTCTGGTACCCAGTAAGCGCTTGACAAAAACCACAGTTCCGATGACGATTAACCTATCTGTCCGGCCTAGCGTCTGTGTCTGCTTGACTACCTGACAACCAGAAAAGCAACCGCTGCCTTCGACAGGCAGGGCTGGGTGCTGGGTTCAGAGCGGCGAGCCTGTCCGTCGTCACCTTCTCATTTTCCTCCCTGTGGTTTGAGGACCGGCTCCGTCGCACCCCCAGACCAACCCCGCCCAGAGCTAAGAGCTTTGAGGAGCCTGGGTTTGCCTTTCCCGAGCTCTGAGTTGTGGGTTTCAGGCCAGCCCAAACCTCACATGCTCAACTCTTACTTTCATTCACTGATTCATTCGGTGGTATTTACTGAGCACTCACAGTGTGCGGAGCACTGTATTAAGCGCTTGAGAGAATAGAGTGGAACAAGAAACGGACATCGTCCCTGCTCACGGCGAGCTTGCCGCCTAGAGGGGGAGACAGACATTAATAGAAATAAAGTACATAAATGACAGATATGGACATAAGTGCTGTGGGGCAGGGAGGGGGGATAAATAAAGGGAGCAAGTCAGGGTGACTCAGAAGGGAGTGGGAGAAGTAGAAAGGAGGGCTTAGTCAGGAGGAGAGATGTGCCTTCGATGAGGCTTTGTAAGGGGGGAGAGTAACACCTACCGGCTAACACCAACCTATTCTAACGCCAATCTACTCACTATATCTTGATTTTGTCTTATTTTTTCAATAGTATTTGTTAGCCGCTTACTATACGGCAGGCACTGTACTAAGCACTGAGGTAGAAACTGGTTAATCAGGTTGAACACAGTCCATGTCTCACACAGGGCTCACAGTCTCAATTCCCATCTTACAGACGAGGCAACTAAGGCACTGAAAAGAGAAATGATTTACCCAAGGTCACACAGGGAAATGACTTGCCCAGGTTCTCCCTCTGGCCTGGAACTCCTTCTCCCTCATACAGAGCAGACCACCGCTCTCTTCTCCGTCTAGACCCTCCTGAAATTATAACTCTTCCAAGAGGTCTTCCCTGATTAAGCCCTTTATTTCATCTATCGGCCCTCCTCAAGTGGCAACTATAAAGTTGGCTGTGTACCCCTTAAACACTTGATAGTCACCCCAGCCTCACAATACTTCTGTAAATACTGTTCTACTCTACTACTTCCCCTATAACTAATCTATTTTATTGTCTGTTTCTCCCTGTAGACTGCAAGCTTCTTGTGGGTAGGGAATGGTGTCTACCAAATCTGGTGTATTGAACTTTCCTTAGTACTCAGTATAGTGTTCTGCACACAGTAAGTGCTCAATAAATAATGACTAATAGTCTCTTACCCAAGAGGTAGCAAGGGCAGGGGCCTATTTGGCTGTTCTAGGAGAGAGTTCAAAGAGGGGGATGAATCATCTTCAGGATATAAACCTCAGATGCCAGGACTGGTGTGGTCAGGTGGAAAAAGAAGAAGAGAAAGAAGGAGGGAGGGAGGGAAGAGAAAGAGAGGAAGGGAGAGAGAAGAAGAGAGGGAGAAAGAAGGAAAGGGGGAGAGACACAGTGAGAGGGGAAGAAAGGGAGACAGGTAGAAAGAGGGGAAGAGAAGGAAAGGGGAGGAGGTGGGGAGAGAGGGAGGGGGAGAGAAGGAGAGAGAGAAAGAGATAAGAAAAGGGAGAGAGGCAGAAAGGAAAAGTGAGGCGGGGGAGAGAGAGAAAGGGAGAGAGGATGAGAGAAAGACTGATTCACAGAGAGGAGGGAGAGAGATAATGATTCACAGAGAAGATGAGGAAGAGAAATTGATCCACAGAGAAGATGAGATAGGGAGAGGCACTGGCTGACAGAGAAGATGAGAGGCGTATCCACAAACATACACATGCGCACACTCTGACCGACAGACAGACAGAGGGAGATTTCATTCATCCATCCTCCGCACTCTATCAGCCTCCATTTTCAGACCCACACAACATTGGGAATTTCCAGACACCTGTCCAGAAGAGCTGATGGCATTGCAGTGACATTCATGGACGGACTGTGGTTTAAAGCTTGACATTTGGCCCTCGGGAATCTTATGCGTCAGAGTACAGGCCTCCCCTCACCCCCCCCCCCCCCCACCAGCCTCCACTTCCAACAGCTGAGCCCGAAACGCAAGAGGAAGGAGCATAGGACTGGAAGGAAGAGGACCGGGTTTCTTATCCTGGCTCTGCTACCTGCTTGCTGTATGATCTTGGGCAAGTCAGTTAACTTCTCTGTGCCTTGGTTTCCTCATCTGTAAAATGGGGATTAAGCATCTGTTCTTTCTTGTACTTTAACTGTGAGCCCCACGTGAGACAGGGGCTTTGTTTTTTAATGGTATTTGTTAAGAGCCTACTGTGTGTCAGGCACTGTACTAAGCACGGGGGTAGATATAAGCTAATCAAGTTGGACACAGTCCATGCCCCCACAGGGGGCTCACAGTCTCAATCTTCATTTTCCAGATGAGGTAACCGAGGCCCAGAGAAGTGAGGTGACTTGCCCATAGTAACACAGTAGACAAGTGGCAGAGCCAGGATTAGAACCTAGGTCCTTCTGACTACCAGACCAATGCTCTACCCGCTAGGCGACACTGCTTTCCAAGGCAGGGACTATGACTGATCTGCATATACTCTACAATTATCATCATAATAATAATGATGGCATTTGTTAAGCACTTACTACGCACCAAGCACTGTTCTAAGCACTGGGGTAGATACAAGGTTATCAGGTTGTCACCCTTTTAATCTCCTTTTACAAATGAGGTAACCGAGGCACAGAGAAGTGAAGTGACGTACGTAAGATCACACAGCAGACAAGTGTCAGAGCCGGGATTAGAACCCACCTCCTTTGACTCCCAAGCCCGTGCTCTTTCCATTAAGCCAGGACACTTCTCCACTTTAGCACTTAGTACAGTGCTTGGCATATAGTGAGCACTCAACAAAAGACTATTATAATTAGTAGTAGTATCATTATCATTAGTAGTAGTATTATTGCAATTATTCCTGGGCGTTCACCTCAGACTGTGCACCAAGAATCCTAGCTGCTGACCTCCAGACCACAGAAAGGGCATGAATGGCCGATTCCCGAGCAGAGAAAAATTGCCGGCTGGAATAAAACTAATTGTGGGGAAGAAGGAAGATGCTAGGAGAGTCCCACCAGTCTGGTTACAATTCATTTGGATTACCGGGGAGGGAGGAGGGAAGGGGGAAAGGGAGAGAGAACCAGAGAAAAGAGGAGAGAGGCAAGAGACTTCAAATAAAATGGGAACTGAATGAAGAAATTTCCATCTAATTAGCTAGGCTGTGGCTTTAATCAGGCACAGTTTGCTCTGTGAAACCTGCTTACATGTTTGCTGTCATTCAGGCGATGTGTTAATTAGGCAAATCACATTAATGATCATATTCATCTGGAAAAATTTAAGAGGGAACAAAAGGGGGCGGGTGCGGACAGCTTTGAGTTTCGGGCTTTGATTCAGCTCGTCTTCTCGTCACTTCTCACAACAGGTGCCGGTCCTCATCCACCCCCACCGGGGCCTAGGGACAATCAACTGGGAGAGGATCCCGCGTGATGTCACAGCCTGCGGTGGCAGGGAGAGAAAGAGAAGCAGCGAGAGAGATGGGAGACGGGAAAAGAGAGGGCGAGAAAGAGAGAAACGGAGTGAGGCAGAGCTCCCCAAGAATCCCTAGTAGTAATGATTCCCGGGCCCGAGTTCTTACTACTAGGCCATGCGGTTCCTCAAAAGAGTATGAGGAATGGGGACTTTTATCTACCCAGCTTAGCACAGAGAAAGTGTTTAATAAATGCTATTACTATCATCATCATCATGATTATGATGTCCGTATCCAGATGAGCTAACGACAAACTCATTCTCTTGTTCTGCATTCCAAGCTAGAGAGAGTCCTTTGCCTTTGCTAATCACGTTATTTATAATTTAGTCGTCATCCTCGATTACTTATGCATGCAGAACCATAACATTTTCAACCTTGGATAGCCGAGGAGAGACTGACGAGGGGTTGCAGGAGGAAGCCGAGTTGAGTAAAGGAGAACTCAGGCGACAATATTAACTTGTTATGTAAACACGCTATTCAATTACGTTCCCCTCCTCAAATCACAAAGCTGATCATTCAGATGCATGGCTGGTTCATGCATAATCAACAGATCTCAGAGGCGGTTGCTCAGCTAATTTCTTTACACGCGAGAAGCAGCGTGACCTAGTGGAAAGAGCCCGGGCCTACGAGTCAGAGGATCTGGGTTCTAATCCCGACGCTGCCACTGGTCTGCTGCGGGACCTTGGGTGAGTCACTTAACCTCTCTGAGCTTCAGCTCCCTCATCTGTAAACTGGGGGTTTAAACCTTCTTGCTCCTAACTAGACCGTGATACTATGCCTGGCACATAGTAAGTGCTTAACAAAGACCACGATACGTGGGGGACGGGACCGACTGGTGATCAGAGCCGGGAGTTGGTATCTCAGATTCCTACTTTTTGGTTTTTTAATGGCGTTTATTAGGCGCTTACTACGTGCCAGACGCCGTTCTAAGCGCTGAAGTAGAGACGAGGTGATCAGGTTGGACAGTCCACATCCCACGTGGGACTCGTAGTCTTAATCCCTATTTCGAGGCACTGAGAAGCGACTTGCCTGAGGTCACAGGGTAGACAAGTGGCAGAGCCGGGATTAGAACCCAGGTCCTTCTGACTCCCAGGCCTGTGCTCTACCCAATAGGCCACACTCAACTGCTTCTTGTCTTATCTGCATATATTGTACCTATCCCAGTGCTTGGCACATAGTAAGGGCTTAAAATAGGCCACAGTTATCATTATTAATGTTAATGAGTGTTGGTAGTCATTAAACTCTCCAAATCCATAGGACCGAGTGGACAAGCCGTCGGAAGATCCCGTCCTAGGTCTTGTGGATCTTGCAACCTAACAGTGGATGTTGTATTCACACACACACACATAAACACAAATGTACACACACAATTCAATCCCAGACCGCAAAACTAAAGTCAGAGCCAGTCAGTAGCCCAGAAGGAAAGATAATGATACCCGGGGGTAATCTCTCCTTCCACAAGGGCGGCTAGGTAACTCCTGAAATCCCGCGTAGGATTCTGGGGAAGGATTGACTCATCCCTCCCCACCTCAGAAGCAGACAGAACCCGGGAATGGGAGTCGGAAGGACCTGAGTTCTAATCCCGGTTCCGTCACTTGTCTGCTGTGGGACCTTGGGCAAGTCACTACACTTCTCGGGGGTTCAGTTTCTTCAACCGTAAAATGGGGATTAAAATTGTGAGCCCCATGTGGGACAAGGACTGTGTCCAACTTAAATTAGCTTGTATCGACCCCAGCGCTTAGTACAGTGTCTGGCATAGAGTGAGAATTTAACAAATACCGAAAAAAAAAAAGAGAGAAAAGATCTTCCTTATTCCTCCTCAGTGACCGGTCCTGTCACAGTTTGTCCTGTGCCCTCTGCCTTGGCAGTGGTCCCTCTTCCCAGTCAGGCGGTTGTTTTAACCGCCAGGCAGATGGGCCAGAATCCTCAGCTGCCTGTCGACAGAAATAATAATAATAGAAGTAATAATATTTATTAAGCACTTGCTATGTGCCAAGCATTGTACTGCATGCTAGGGTAAATGCAAGATAATTAGGTTGGAAACAATTATTGCCCTGCAGAGGGCTCACAGTCTAGCGAGGAGGGAGAACAGTTTCCCCTGTTACCAATCCCCATTTAATAAATGAGGAAACTGAGGACCAGAGAAATGAAGTGACTTGCCCAAGGTCACACAGCAGGCAAGTGGCAGAACTGGGATTAGAACCCAGGTCCTCTGACTCTTAGGTCTGGCCTCTTTCCGCTAGGCCGTATGTCACTTCATCGTTCGATACTTCCCTAGTGTCTAACACGGTGCAACCCACCAAGAGGGTGCTCAATAAATTAATTAATTCATTCATTCATACCATTATATTTACTGAGCGCTTACAGAGCACTGTACTAAGCTCTTGGGGAAAGTTCAATACAGCAATAAACAGTGACATTCCCTGCCTGCAAGGAGCTCACAGTCTTGAGGCGGGGAGACCGACATCAATACAAATAAATGAAATTACAGAAATGTGAGCAAGTGTTGCAGGGCTGGGAAGGGGAAAGAGCCAAGGGAGCAAGTCAGGGCAATGCGGAAGAGAGTGGGAGCTGAGGAAAAGTGGGACTTGGTCTGGGAAGGCCTCTTGGAGGAGATGAAGCAGGGGAGAGTAATTGTTTGTGGGATTAGAGAAGGGAGGGCGTTGGAGGCCAGAGGCAGGATGTGGGCGAGGGGTCAGCAGTGAAACAGTTGAGATGGAGGCAAAAGTACTACGATTCCCCTCAGCCCTCTCTACGGCAATGACTTCCAACCGATTTCCGTTCCCTTCTTCCCTCTGCCAGGCCTGCTAAGAAGCTAAAATAATAATAATAATAACAACGTTGGTATTTGTTAAGCGCTTACTATGTGCAGAGCACTGTTCTAAGCGCTGGGGTAGACACGGGGGAAGCGGGTTGTCCCACGTGGGGCTCACAGTCTTCATCCCCATTTTACAGATGAGGGAACTGAGGCCCAGAGAAGTGAAGTGACTTGCCCACGGTCACCCAGCTGACAAGTGGGAGAGCCGGGATTCGAACTCATGACCCCTGACTCCAAAGCCCGTGCTCTTTCCGCTGAGCCACGCTGCTTCTCTTAACCCATCTGTGCCCTGGAGGCGGGGTAGTGGGGACCCAGATGGACAGGGGTTTGCCCGATCTGGGAAAGGTGAACTTCGACTGGAAGGACCCACCAAGCTCCTCCGCCCACGGGAACCTCAAGCAGCCCGTCCACGGCTTCTCCACTTGCTCACGTCACCATCTCAACAAACCTGCTTCTTCTAATGTCGCCATTCGTTCTCTCTCTTCCTCTCTCTAATCTCTCTTTCTCCCTCTGTTTCTCTTTTCATCTCTCTTCTCTCCCCCTCTTTCCCTGCCCCTCTCTGTCTCCCTTGTTTCTCTCTTTTTCCTTCTTTCTCTTTTCACTTTTTCTTTGTCATTCTCTTTCTCTCTGTGCTCTCTCTGTCACTTTCTACCTCTGCATTTCTCTTTATATCTCTGTCTCTGTCTCTCTCTCTATCTTTCTCTCTCTGTCTAACCCCTGCACACTCTCTCTTTTTCCCTTTCTACCTACCGCTGGCACTATCTTTCTCTGAGTCTCTCCCTCTAACACCCACATTCTCTCTCTAACAACAACACTGTCTCTTTTCCCCTTTCTGCCTCTTCCTAAGACTGTCTTTCTCTCAGTCTCTCCCTCTCCCTCTGTCTCTCTCAAACACCTGTACTCTCTCTCTCTAATACCCATACTCTATTTTTCCCTTTCTGCCTCCCCTAACATTATGCCTTTCTCTTTCTCTGTCTGTCTCTGTCTCTCCCTTTTTCTTTCTCTGCCTCTATCTCTCTGTCTTTCTTCAACACTCACACTCTCTCTCTTTTTTTCCCTTTCTGCCTCCCCTGGCATTTTGTCTTTCTCTCTGTCTCTATCTTTCTCTGCCTCTCCCTCTTTCTCTGTCTCTGTATGTCTCTCTTTCTTACACCCACACTCTCTCTCTTTTTTCCTTTCTGCTTCCCTCTCACCCTCTGCCTTTCTATCTCTGTCTGCCTGTCTCCGTCTCTGTCTTTCTCTTTCTCAAATGGGGAAAAAAAAAATCAAACTTTTTTTTGAATTCAGGGTGTCATTTTCCAGATCCAGGCGGGCCCTTTCCCAGGCTTCTCTGCGAACTGCAGGTGCGAGGTCACGGGGTCTGAAATCCTCGTGAGGACTCTGCTTGTCTAACAAAGGCTTGGGCGCTAATAAGCATAATAAATGACTTTCATACCTTATATGGGCTGGTGTTCCATGCAAATACGGTGGAGTGCTCCATCATTATCTTCGGGTTCTAATTAGGTTTCATAGCGCCGAGCACTGGACGGGAGCCCCACATTCTCATTTGTTATTCCTTAATGATGTTCTCTCTCTTCACAATTACAGCTACCGGCGAAGACCGTGTACAGAGACATAAAGGGCAGCTCATTTTGTTAAATGCCACCCTTGATCTTGCCTCTTACGGGAGGGGAATCCAGGACTCGTCTCCCAGTGGAGAGCCCGTCTCTCCGGGTACGGATCGCTCCGTCTTTGAACGGTCTCCGTCCGGCCAGACGCATCATCCGCATCGTTGGTTCCAAGGTCATTGACCTCACGCCTCGGGCAGACTGCCACAGCCACCCAGTCCTCTCCGATCCTCTCCGTCCCCCACGGAGCTTCCCCATTTGAAGCGGATAAAAATCTCCCGGGGCCTGTTTTTTGGTTCTTGTTCGGCCGACCCGGTGTGGACCACTCTGTTGTATCACCTCTAGCCTGTCAGCCCGTTAGGGGCAGGGAGTGTGTCTGTTCATTCTGTTGTACTAATCTCTCCCAAGCACTTAGTACGGTACTCAATAAATGCAATTGATTGATTGTACTCTCTTAGGTGCTTAATACGGTGCTCTGCATACAATAAGGGCTCAATAAATACAGCTGACTGGAGCAGTGCTCTGGCTTTCGGTTTTTCTTTACAGTGGATGACTTTATCCGTTCTGCAGAAACCCGGATTGTAACCCCTCTCCTTCTCCCGATGAGGGGATGAGGAAGCAGTTTCAGCTGGCAATTCACCCAAGCATCAGAATGTTGGCAGCTATGGCGGCCGCCGCCATGACTGTGACCCCAGCTGTTGGACTCTGAGGCGTGAGGAGCCCGAAACTCTGCCCCCTTAGCCTAAGTATCCATCCCTCTTGCTGTGTACAAAGTTGTCCTTGTTTTAGTCTGTTTAAAAATAATTATGGTATTTGTTAAGCACTTACTATGTGCCAAGCACTGTTCTAAGCGCTGGGGTAGATACAAGCTAATCAGGTTGTCCCACATGGGGCTCACAGTCTCAAATCCCCATTGTACAGATGAGGTAACTGAAGCACAGGAAAGTTAAATGGCTTGTCCAAGGTCACACAGCAGACAACTGGCGGAGCTGGGATTAGAACCCACGACCTCTGACTCCCAAGCCCGTTCTTTCCACTAAGCCACACTGATTATTGGGTCCACCATCCTTATGTCTCTTGTCCACTCTTACTTCCCTTATTCTGAAATTGTGAAGTCATGGGCGGCCAGGAACCGTAACTAATTCTCACCTGTCTATTCTTTTCCATCTCTTATTAGTGTTCTGCACACAGTAATCATTTAATCCTCCTCCTCTTTCTCTTCTCCTCCTCCTCCTTGACCTTCCTCTTTCTTCTCATTTTCCTCTTCCCCTTTTTCTCCTCCTCCTTCTCCTATTCTTTCCCCCCCCCCCTCCATTACACTGCAAGCTCATAGAGGACATGCCTTCTGCTTCTGGTGTACTCTCCCAAGCACATATTTTAGTTCTCTGCAAATGGCAGACAATTGATAAATAATGAATAAAATCCAGAAGAGAGCTGGGGGGTCCACTGGGTCCCTGGCCAATCAGCATAGCTAACCAGTCAAGCGACATCAGGCTTCCATTGTAACTGCTGTGCCTCCTAGCTACCTAGCCCATCATCACAGAGCACCCCCAGCCCCTAGCTGCTATCCTCACTGAATGACTAAAAGAATCAATCAACCGAGCGAGCAATAGAATTTAACGAACATTTACTACATGCAGAGCAATACATACGCTAAGTACTTGGGAAAGCCCACTGTAACGATTTGATAGACGCAATCCCTACCCACAAGGAGCAGGAGAGACCGCACGGCCTAGTGGAGAGAGCCCAGGCCTGAGAATCCCGGCTCCGCCACTCATCTGCTGTGTGACCTTGGGCAAGTCACTTCACTTCTCTGGGTCTCAGTTTCCTCAACTATAAAATGGGGATTCCTGTTCTCCCTCCTGTGGGATGGGGACTGTGTCTGATCTATTCACTGGTACCTCTCCCAGTGCTTAGAACAATATTTGACACATAATAAGTGCTTAACAAATACCGTAAAGAAGGAGCTTACGGTCTAAAGGGTAAGACAGACATTAAAATAAATTACAGATAGAGCGAAATGAATTATAGATTCAAAAGAAGAAATACGTACCTACTTTCACCATCATCCTGTGTATTGAGACAGTCAATGGAAGGCGTATGGAGCTCAGGAAATTAAGTGAGGCCATTGACGACCTCTATCTCCCTTCAATTTGATCACCTGGCTTCAAGGCGGCAGGGGAAACCTGGATAAACAGAGTCAGAGAGCAATTGTTAAGGCAAAAAAAAGCTAATGGAAATAAATAAATCATGTCTGTGCAACTTCACTGGGTAATTACCGTCACTGGCCATGTGTCTGTGAAAGTTGTACTTCAGCTTTATAACGTTTGGCTAAGTAAAGAGATATTTTTGTTAGGGGAAGCACCTTGTGGGAGAGGCTTCACAAGGTCGGGTGGGGAATTTTTATGAGCCGTGGGCTCTGCCGAGGGAGCGGGCAATAGTTCCGTACCCCCTCCGTGTCGATGGTCCAGGCTACGAATCAGCTTTTGCTAATCGCAACGATAAAGATAATATTCGAAGGAGGAGATGGAATTTTTTTGCAGGACTTTGGAGGTGGGGAGGTCTGGCAGATTTGGATGGGGAGAGAGTTCCAGGAAGAATGGGGGTGAGGAAGCCACGTGAGTGAGGGGATGAAAGTAGGACAGTTGAGGAGAGCAAGGTCCAGTCAGAAGGTAAGTATGGAAAGAGTAAAGAGTGTAGGCTGAGGAGGAGCGGGGGAAGAGAGAAGAGCCCAGAAGAAAGGTAAAAATTGCTCCATGATTTTACTTGATGCTAAAGGAAAGGAGACCAAGGTATATTGCTTGAGAACTTGGGTCACAGAATAGTCTATCTCTGAAACCTCAACAGCAGACACAACTACACTCTCGCCCACTTGGTAAACTATCTTTTTTTTTTTACTTTATTAAGCACCTACTATATGTCAGGTACCGTACTAAGTCCTGGGGTTGATACAAATTAATCAGATTAGACACAGTCCCTGTCATGTATTCATTCATTCATTCAATCGTATTTATTGAGCGCTTACTGTGTGTGGAGCATTATAGTAAGTGCTTTGGAGAGTACGATATAACAATCAACAGACACATTCCCTGCCCACATCAAGCTTACAGTCTGGAAGGGGAGACATTAATATAAAAAAAAATTATTCTGCTGCGGGGCTGGGAGGGGAGATGAAGAGAGGGAGCAAGTCAAGGCGATGCAGAAGAGAGTAGGAGAAGAGGAAAGGAGGGCTTAGTCAGGGAAGGCCTCAGTAAGGCTTTGAAGTGGGGGAGAGTAATTGTCTGTTGGATTTGAGGAGGGAGGGCGTTTCAGGCCAGAGGCAGGATGTGGGCGAGAGGTCGGTGGCGAGAAAGGTGAGATGGAGGCACAGCGAGAAAGTTAGCATTAAAGGAGTGAAGCGTTCAGGCTGGGTTGTAGTAGGAGAGTAGTGAGGTGACGTGGGAGGGGGCAAGGTGAACAAATGCTAAACCAGTCTCTTAGGCAGCACCTGCCACTCTGTCTCTCTCTCTTTCGCTCTTTCTCAGAATCACTTACCTCCCCGCCCCTGCATCCTGGAGCCAGCTTCAGAGAGGAGCCTCTCTCCGAGAGAATAACAATAATAATGATGTTGAAGATATTTGTTAAGCGGTTACTGTGTGTCAAGCACTGTTCTAAGAGCGGGAGTAGTTACAAGTTAGTCAGGTTGGACACAGTCCGTGTCCCACATGGGGCTGACAGTCTTAATCCCCATTTCACAGAGGAGGTAACTGAGATACAAAGAAGTGAAGCGAATTGCCCAAGGTCACACAGCAGACAAGAGGCAGAGTCAGGATTAGAACCAAGGTCCTTCTGACTCCCAGACCTGTGCTCCAGGTGGTGTTGCCTCGTGGAAAGACACTGGGCCTGGGAGTCAGGAGACCCGCTTTCTTTGTGACCTTGGGAGAATCCCTTCTCTATGCCTCAGTTTATTCTTAAGTAAAATGGGGATTACCTGTCCTTACTCCCCCTTAAACTGTGAGCCCTGGATTGGAAAAGAACCGTGGGCGATCCATATCTACCCCAGCACTTAGTACAGAACTTGGCTAAGGGTAAGCACTTAACAAATACCATTATTATTATTTCTTTCAGGTCCCATTGAGCTCATCAGACAGGACAGACAAGGGAGATTTGGGCTCCACTCTCTCAAAAATCCATTTTGCAATTTCCCCAACACACCAAAGTCTCTTCCCTCTGTCTTTCTCTCTGTCTCTCTCTCTCTCTCCCTCTTCCTCTCCTGCCTCTTTCGCTCGGCTCTCTCTCTTTCACATACACAACACAGCTTGCAAAATCTAATAGCAACCCGCTTAAAAACATACTAAAAACCGAAAATTTATGTAGCATGACCCAAATTGAATTATACATTACAGCGTTATAATTGATTTTTTAGAAGAGAGATTAAATTTATTTTATGCCTCACTAACTAACAGCTAGATTTACCTAATTGCTTGGAGTGCAGAGTTAGTATGATTCATTAAACCTCATACATGCTTGGGTACATTGCACAGTGACTAAAGCTTCCCTGCTTAGAGCAATTAAAGAGGAGTGAGTGTAAGGCCCGTAAGTAATTGAATAGAACAATGCAGCTTCGAGTTGCTGGGGGTTAGGGTTCTTTGAACAAAATGGCAGCTCTCCCTGAACGAGTAAATCATTTCAGTGAATCCCAGATGATGGATACGGCTTTATTGCCGGTGCCCTTCCCCCGCGTCAGCCCCCCAAAGGCAAATGAATGCCTTGTCTTACAGTTTAATTATACCGATCATAACATTTCTTAAATCAAAGCAATCGGTGTCAGAACGACGGCGGAATCAGCGCCACTAACAAATAAAAGAGGTGGGGTGGAATCTGATAGCACTTAGTAATTATATACACATCATGGAAAAGGTAATCATTTAGGAAAACTGCAAAAAATGCTTTTATTTTTGGTGAAGAGGAATACCTTTGTCCCTCCTGAACCTTCATTTATAAAAAAACATTTCTATATGGCATGTTCAAGTCTCAGATATAATTTCCCTTGCCTGGGTGCGATGGGCATGTGAATACATGGGACTGTCTCTGTTGCCGAATTGTACATTCCAAGCGCCTAGTACAGTGCTCTGCACATAGTAAGTGCTCAATAAATGCTATTGAATGAATGAATGAATTCATGTGTATGAGTGTGCATGTGTGTGTCTGTGTGCGGGGGTTTTTTGTGCGTGCATTCAGATCAAGACAAAAAGATGAAAAATTGGTGGAGGTGTCCTTTGGTTGGAAGATACCGCACTAGACTCTAAGCGCCTCGAGGGCAAGGATTGTATAATGATAATTATTATTATTATGGTATTTGTTAAGCGCTTACTGTGTGCCAAGCACTGTTCTAAGCGCTGGGGTAGATACAAGGTAATCAGGGTGTCCCATGTGGGGCTCACAGTCGTAATCCCCATTTTACAGATGATGTGACCGGGGCACAGAAAATTGAAGTGGCTTGCCCAAGGTCACACAGCTGACTAGCGGTGGAGCCGGGATTAGAACCCACATCCTTTGACTCCCAAGCCCGTGTTCTTTCCACTAAGGCACTGTCTCTACCAGCTCTGTTGTATTTGTACTCTCCCAAGCGTTTAGTACAGTTCTCTACATGCAGTAAAAGCACACCAAAAAACCCACTAGCTGATTGATTGATTAAAGCCAAAGGTGACACTTCATCTCTGAGTGTGTGTCTTCTAGAGAAACCCCAAATAATAATAATAATAACAATAATAATAACGGTATTTGTTAAGTGCTTACTAGGTGCCGGGCACTGAACTAAGCACTGGGGAGGATACAAGCAAATCGAGCCGGATGCAGTCCTTGTCCCACATAGGGCTCACAGTCTTAATCCCCTTTTTCCAGGTGAGGTAACGAGGCACAGAGAAGTGAAGTAACTTGCCCAAGGTCACAGAGCAGACAAGTGGTGGAGCTGGGATTAGAACCCATGACCTTCTGATTCCCAGACCCATGCTCTACCCACTGTGTTTCCCCACCCTACCGTGTCTGCCATGAACTTGATTTTATACCCTCTGAACACTTCAGTGCTCACTCCATTCCCTCACCTATCATAGCATTTACCTTCTGATCTCTATACTCGGCTTGCTTCCCCCACTTCCTCCAAGAGGCCTTCCTCGATTAAGTCTTCTTTTCCCCACTCCCTCTCTCTTCTGCTTCATCTACAAACCCAGATACCCTTTGGGCATCTGGTATTCACCCCACCCTTAGCCATACGGCCCTTACGTACATAAATTCTATTTATCTATTTTGAGGCTATTGATGCCTGTCTGCTTGTTTTGTTGTCTGTCTTCCCCTTCTAGACTGTGAGCCCGTTGTTGGGCAGGGATTGTCTCTATCTGTTGCCTAACTGTACTTTCCAAGCACTTAGTACAGTGTTCTGCACACAGTAAGTGCTCAATAAATACGATTGAATGAATGAACTCAAAATAATAAATTACCTATTTATTCACTTTATTGTCCATCTCCCCCTTTAGACTGTAAGTAAGCTCGTTATGGGAACGAGTCTGCTAATTCTGTTGTACTCTCCCAAAAGCTTAGTCCAGTGCTCTGCGCATAATATGTGCTCAGTAAATATCGTTGACTGCTTGATTGATTATATACACATCTGTAAATTATTTATTTATATGACCGTTTGTCTCCCCATCTATAACGTATGCTTGTTGTGTGCAGGGGATGTGTCTACCAACTCTGTTTTATTGAATGCTCCCAAGCTTTCAGTGCAGTGCTCTGCATACAGTAAGAGCTCCGTACCACGGAGTGATTCTCCTATCTGTAATTCAGTCAATCAATCAATCAATATATTTATTGAGCGCTTACTGTGTGCAGAGCACTGAACTCAGCAGTTAGGAGAGCATAGTACAATTCAGACTACAGTATATCAGAGAAACGGCTTGGCTTCGTGGCAAAGGCACGGGCTTGGGTGTCAGAGGATGTGGGTTCTAATCCCGGCCCCGCCACTTCTCTGCCGCGTGACCTTGGGCAAGCCGCTTCACTTCTCTGAGCCTCAGTCACCTCATCTGAAAATGGGGATTGAGACTGTGAGCCCCACCTGGGACAATGTGAATACCCTGTATTTATTTATTTATTTGTTGGTATTTGTTAAGCGCTGTTCTAAGCGCTGGGGTAGACATAGGGGAATCAGGTTGTCCCACATGGGGCTCACAGTCTTAATCCCCATTTTACAGATGAGGGAACTGAGGCACAGAGAAGTTAAGTGACTTGTCCACAGTCACACAGCCGACAAGTGGCAGAGCTGGGATTCGAACTCAGGAGTCCTGACTCCAAAGCCCATGCTCTTTCCACTGAGCCACGCTGCATTTACCCCAGGGTTTAGAACGGTCCTTGCCCCATAGTGAGTGCTTAAAAAAAACCCATAATTATTATTATTATACTAGAGGTGATAGACATGATCCCCACCTTCAAGGAACTTACGATCTATTAGGGGAAGACTGTCGTTGAAATAAATTAAAAATAGGGACGCGGCAGAGTATAAAGATATGGACCTAAGTGCTGTGGGGCTAGGGTTAGGGTGAGGGGAAACTGCCATTTGTTTCCGTGGTAGTAATGACACATTTATACCCCTGCAATATCCAGACAACATACAGTTTCCGCCCACAACAGTAAGCGACGCCCAGGTTAATCTTCAAAGTGATGGAATTTTGGAGTTCTGAGAAAAATCATCGGCCTCTCAGAAAGATCTTGAGTCAAAGCCACCTGGGAAGAAAAACTCAGTGAGGAACACACTTGGTGGAAGTTGACAGTGGATTAACAACGCTGGGGCAAGGATTAGATGGCACTCTAAACCAACTGGAATTACTTCTGAGGAGAGAAATTTACGGTTTAAATTTCACATCTCCTGTTCATAATTTTCCACGAACTTTAAATCTATTTGCTCTCAGAAAGCAAATCCCAGAAGACACAAACAAAAAAAATAAATCTCAGCGTCACTTTTTTGATCCTTCAACGCTTAGCCGAACTAGGGCCCTAACAATCAATCGATCAATCACATTTACTGAGCGCTTACTGTGAGCAAGGCACTGTTCTCAAGTCGTATAAATTGCCCCTATTTATTTAATTCAAAGACTCCGTTCTGTGGAAACTCAAGCAATGCAAGCCACATAGCTTGAGCGAAAAATATGGAACCTTCGGTGAATGCGGAGACATTTATCTTTCGAAAGGTAAAACGAGGAGGAAAGACCTGGGACTGTTCAAAATTGAACTTTTGGTAATGAACGCATTTAACGTGGAAACAGTGTAAGTTGTCAATGAAAGCGAATTATAACAGCCTCTATTTGGATATATTTCCGTAGCTTTAGAGCAGAGAAGAAAGGGCCCGCACAGACTGTTACTCATTCATTTATTCACCTAAATCTCACTTGGAAATTCCTCAAGTTCTCCTCACGGTATTGAGATACAGTGTCACCACTTACGATGAGTCATGTACCACCAGGTTTAAAATAAGACGGAAAATTCAGGACTCTTATTTTACTTTTTCCATGTGATATACGACGGAGGGAGGGATGCCAGCACCCCCTTCCGTTTCGATTCGTCGGGTTTGTATCTGAGTAAACCTGTCACCTCTGACTGGCTGCTGAAAGGAAGGTCGAGCTTAAGAGCGTTCTCCCATCTTCAAGTAAGAGAGAGTGTACCAAGTGCTCAGTACGGTGCTCTGTGCATAATACATGTGACTGGTTGATTAACGGATACCATAAAAAAGGGTCTACAGTCATTTCCATTCTCTTACATTCCTTTTTGATAAGCAGCATGACCACGTGAAAGAGGTAGGGCTTGGGAGTCAGAAAATCTGCGTTCTAATCCTGTCTCTGCCACTTGCCTTCTGAGTGACCTTGGGCAAGTCACTTAACTTCCCTGTGTGTCAGTTTCCTCAAATATAAAATGGACATTCAATACCTGTGCTCCCTCTTAGATTGTGAGGCCCATGTGGGACAGGGACTGTATCTGATTAACTTGCATCTAATTCAGTGCTTAGAGCAGGGCTTGACATACAGCAAGTGCTGAACAAATACCGTAATCATTGTCAAATTGTGACTGAATTTCAATGTTAAAAGTGTGAGCCCCGCATGAGAAAACCTGATTACCCTGTATCTGCCCCAGTGCTTAGAACAGAGCTTATTTCAGAGTACGTGCTTAACAAATACCATAATTATTATTACCAATGTCGGCATTCCTTCGGAGCCCTCTCACTTCCACATGACAGCTGAAAGGTTTACCTTGGTTTAAGCTCTTATCTTCCTCACACCTTGAAAAAATCTGGCTGATCTGACCAGCGATGAAAGCCCGTTGCTATTTAGCATTAGAAAATGACATCTATTTAAGTACCAATCACAGCAGATTTCCAGACTGCTAGCGCTCGATACTCATTGGCAGAAATAGATGCGAAAGATAATACCGGGCTCTCTATTTATGTACGTATAAGATCTAATCCAAACCTTTTATTTTTGATACATTTCTACATTGCTATTTGTTCACACAGCTATTGTGTTTAGTAGTCGCTGCTTTTCACACATTTATTTCGTGTTGGTCATTTGGGAGAAGGTATTAATGAATGGTCTACTATTTCCTATGGGAAATTATATCTCAGTAAGCACTCGTTTCCTTAGCCTTCCTTTTTTCAATACTTTAGGTTAAAATTTGAAAAAGGTATAGCCAGTGGAACAAGCCCAGGCCTGGAAGTCAGGGGACCTGGGTTCTAATCCTACTTTTGCCACTAGTCTGCTGTATGGCCTTGAGCGGCAAGACACTTCGCTTCTCTGTGCCTCGGTATCCTCATCAGGAAAATGGGGATTCAATAGGTGTTCTCCCTCCTACTTATGCTGTAATCCCCATGTGGGACAGGGACTGTCTCTGATCTGATTAATTTGTATCTACCTCAGTGCTTAGTACAGTGCGTGGCACATAATAAGTGCTTAACAAATGCCACAATTATTATCATTAACATGACTAGTCTCATCTCCCATCGCAAAGGACGTTCCACCCTACGGTCTGGAGATCCATCCCCAGATTTCAGATCTTCTCTCTGGTTTGGGTGAGTTGAGCAGCAGGCATGAGGCAAAAACCCCCTCGGCTGACAGTGTGACCAAGTGGAAAGAGCAGGGGCCTGGGAGTCAGAGGACCTGGGTTCTAATTCCGGCTCTCCTATCTCTGTGTGACCTGGGGCAAGTCACTTCACTTCTCTGTGCCTCAGTTATCCCCATCAGTAATACGGGGATTAAATCCTACTCCCTCCTACGGAGACTATGAACCCCATGTGGGACAGGGACCGTGTCCCACCTGATTAAATCGTATATATCCCAGTGCTTAGAACAGTGCTTTGCCCATAGTAAGTTCCTAATAAGTACCGTAATCATCAATGAAGCCGAAATATCGAGATCGTCAGGGCTGCCCCTAAAGTTACTGCCTTCAAAGCATGGGAGTTAGTATTTAGTCTATCTCAGTAAGGGATTATTTAAGGAGAATGTACTAACATTGAACAGGTTCCCATGAAACGTTAACCTTCGTCACTTTGTGGAAGGCCCCTGGGCCTGGGTGTGAGGAGAAGTGGGAGTTCTTATCCCACCTCCGCTACTGACTAGCTGTGTGGTGCTGGGAAATTCACTCAACCTGAGAAGCAGCGTACCCTGTATTAGAGAAGCAGCGTGGCGCAGTGGCAAGAGCGCGGGCTTTGGAGTCAGGGCTCATGAGTTCGAATCCCAGCTCTGCCACCTGTCAGCTGTGTGACTGTGGGCGAGTCACTTAACTTCTCTGTGCCTCAGTTCCCTCATCTGTAAAATGGGGATTAAGACTGTGAGCCCCACGTGGGACAACCTGCTTCCCCTGTGTCTACCCCAGCGCTTAGAACAGTGCTCGGCACACAGTAAGCGCTTAACAAATACCAACATCGTTATTATTATTATTTTCCCTCATTCAGAGTCTTATTGAAAGCACACCTCCTCCAAGAGGCCTTTCATGACTAAGCCCCACTTTTCCCACTCCCTTCTATGTCACCCTGATTTGCTCCCTTTGTTTTTTCCCCTCTCCCAGCCCCAAAGTGCTTTTGTCCATAACTGTCATTTATTTATTTCAATTAATGTCTGTCTTGCTCCCCTCTGGACTGTAAACTCACTGTGGGCAGGGAATGTGTCTGTTTATTGTTATATTGTACTCTCCCAAGCACTCACTACAACGCTCTGAACACAGTAAGCACTCAATAAATACGACTGACTGACTGAATGAATGAATGAATTCGATAGTCTTCTCTCACATTAGATTTTTTTCAAAGCCCCCTGCACCATGCTTTTTTTTTTTTCATTCCTTATCCCAGTCGGATTTGGAACGTCCTAGCATTTGCCGTTGGTTGGTTTGGCCAGTTAGCAGCCCACGGAGTTTTCCTGCCCTGAATGATTGTCCACAAATTTCCGCTGGAGAAGGGACAGGGGTTTGCTAACTGCTTGCTCAAATCAGACCTAAAAGTGCTATGAAAATCATGCTGTCACATGGAATCCCACAGAGGAGTGACCTACCGTCCGTCCAGTTCTCCCCATGAGCCGAGCGTTATCCGAGATCCACCCGCCAACTCCAGGATTCATGCGATCAAGTACGATCTCCTGCTGAAAAAAAGAAAATGGTCAGAAAGAGCTATGCGGCGAGAGCATCTTTTTAACCTGCTGCTTAGCGCTTTCTCTTAAACCCGGGCACTGCCTTGGGAGGTTAATGGGATTTATCGCATGCTTGGTGAATTCTCCTCATCACCAAGAGCGGCAGAGCGGTGTTAGCCCAAAAGGCCGGCCTTGGGAAACTGGGCTTTGACACATCTCTCAGAGGAAAGAGAGGAATCCGGAACAGGGGCATGCAAACAAGACTTATCTTCCTCTCTTGTGAGGCCCGGTTTTCATGCATTTCAAATGATGTTCTCTTTGAGAGGGTCGGCCTTTTCCAGAGGGAGAGGTTAGAATCACGGCTTTAATCATGGACTCAGGGCCCAACTTCGACGGCTTCGGTCGCTCGCGGATTCCGGATGGTGCCTGCTGCATCTCCCCTGGAAAGCAGGGGCTGCAACAGTTCGGAGAAGAAAGAGAAGCACTTTCGGGACTCGGGCAAAGCAGACCAGAGGAAAACCAAAGAAAGGAACCACAAGAGGGGAGAGCCCTCATTTCCTCTGCTCCCTCACCTTTGTACTCAGATTTGTGATAATAATTATAACTAATAATAATTACGGTACTTGTTAAGCACTTACTATGTGTCAAGCTCTATTCTAAGCACTGGGGTAGGTACGAGCTAATCAGGTTGGACACCATCCCCGTCCCACCAGGGCTCACACTTTTAATCCCCATTTTACGGGTGAGGTAACTGAGACCCAGAGATGTGAAGCGGCTTGGCCAAGGTCACACAGCAGACAAGTGGCGGAGCTGGGATTAGAAGCCGGGTCTTTCTAATAATAATAATAATGTTGGTATTTGTTAAGCGCTTACTATGTGCCGAGCACTGTTCTAAGCGCCGGGGTAGACACAGGGGAAATCAGGTGGTCCCACGTGGGGCTCACAGTCTTAATTCCCATTTTACAGATGAGGTAACTGAGGCACAGAGAAGTTAAGTGACTTGCCCAAAGTCACCCAGCTGACAAGTGGCCGAGCCGGGATTCGAACCCATGAACTCTGACTCCAAAGCCCGTGCTCTTTCCACTGAGCCACATTCTGATTCCTAGGCCCGTGTTGTATCCACATCTGTATCCACGTCCGCAGCCACATCTGCACTCTCTAAGCACTTGAGAACTCACTCCATCATCGGGCCCAGACCACCGATGATACATTTAAGGTGGGATAGGATAAGTGGATCAGCCTGGTAGTAGTTTGGATGAAAAGGAAAGGGCAGATTTTAGTGATGTTGTGAAGGTTGAACTGATGGGATTTGGTGACCGATTGAATATGCGGGTGGAATGAGAGAGATGAGGTCGAGGATAACGCCAAGGTTATGGGCTTGTGAGACAGTGAGGAGGATGGTGTTGTCTACAGCGATGGGAATGTTGGGAGGAGGACATTATGAAAATAACCGTAGCATTTGTGAAGTGTTTACTCTGCTGCGAGCACAGTACTAAGCACCGGGGAAGACAGGATGCAATCAGATCGGACCACAGTCCCCAGCCCACATGGGACCTCAAAGTTTAAGGGGGAGGGACAACAGTTATCGCATCTCCATTTTCCAAGTGAGGAAACTGAGGCCCAGAGATGTTAAGTGTCTTGCCCAAGGTCACACAGCAGACAAGTGGCGGAGCCAGGATTAGAATCCAGGTCCCGTGACTCCCAGGCCTATGCTTTTTCCAGCAGGCCACGCTGCTTCTCTACGTTCGGTTTTTGCTCTTGTCAGCTCCAGCTGTAAACCCCTGTGAGTCTGACTTCCCTTCCGAGTGGAAGCTTCCTGTGGACAGGGGATGTGCCACTTCTTGGCACTATTTTGTTTGGTCTTTTCCAAACCCTTCGATCAAGAAGCAGCATGGCCCTGTGAAAACAGCCCCGAGCTGGGAGTCAGAGGGCCTGGGTTCTAGTCCACTTTTAAATCAGACGGAAAATCATCTGGTTCCAAATTTGTATCGGACATGGGATGAGGCAGCTGGAAACCACACTGTTCGGTGTAAAATCGGATGAATTAAAATCGTAGTGCTCAAGCAGAGCCACCGCGGCTAGAACTAGACTGTATACTCTAGACTGGAAACTCACCTCTAAGCTGCAGGCTCATTATCGGCAGGGAACACGTCTGCTTATTCTCTTGTACTCTCTCAAGAGCTTAGAACAGTCCCCTTCCTGTAGTAAGTGCTCAATAAATACCATCGATCGATCGATGGATTGATTAAAACCACAGAAGCAGTTTGACCGGGTGACTAGAGCACAGGCCTAAGAGTAAGAAGGACATAGGTACTGATCCCGGCTCCACCACTTTTCTTCTGCGTGATCTTGGGCAAGTCTTCTCTGGGCCTCAGTTCCCTCATCTGTAAAATGGGAATTAAGACTGTGAGCCCCATGTGGGACATGGACTATAACCAGCCTGATTAGCTTGTATCTACCCCAGTGCTTAGTACAGTGCCTGGCACATAGCAAGAGCTTAACAGATACCATTAAAAAAAAGAACCCATAGGCATTCGGACTCTGAGTGCTCACCGATGCCGAATTAGGATTTTAAAAGAACGGAAGTAGATCTCGTTCCCTTCTGTAGAAATGACGGGGCCTCCCAAGAACGAGAAGCAGCATGGCCAAGTGACCAGACCACGGGCCTGGGAGTCGGAAGGACTTGGGTTCTAATCCCAGCTCCGTCACTCTCATTCAATAGTATTTATTGAGCGCTTACTATGTGCAGAGCACTGTACTGAGCGCTTGGAATGAACAAGTCGGCAACAGATAGAGGCGGTCCCTGCCGTTAGACGGGCTTACGGTCTAATCGGGGGAGACGGGCAGACGAGAACAATGGCACGCTTGTCTGCTGTGTGACCCTGGGCAAGTCGCTTAACTTCTCTGGGCCTCAGTCCCCTCATCTATAAAATACGGATTAAGACTGTGAGCCTCATGTGGAACATGGACTTTATCCAACCTGATTACCTGGCATCTACCCCAGCGTTTAGAACGGTGCTTGGTATATAGCAAGCATTTAACAAATACCACAAAAACCCCCCCACAAAAACCCACAGGGGCCTTGAGCCCAATGTCAAATTTGGATTTTAAAAGAACTGTAATTAGCGCTTACTACGTGCCAGCCACTGTACTCAGCTTTGGGGGAGATATAAGTATGTCAGGTTGTACAACGTCCCTGTCCCTCAAGGGCTGCTAGTCGTAATCCCCATTTTACTGATGTGGGAACGGAGGCACAGAGAAGTGGAGTGACTTGCCTGAGGTCACAGAGCAGACAAGTGGCAGAGCCAGGATTAGAGCCCATGACCTTCTAACTATGTGCAGAGCGATGTTCTAAGTTTTTGGGAGAGCCCAATACAACGGACGCTCCCTGCCCACGAACACCCTCACAGACTAGAGGGGGAGACCGACATGAATATAAATAAATACTTTATAATGTGTAATTTAAAGATCTGCCCAGACTATTCTTCCCCCGGATAAGTGACGGCGCATATTCTTAACCTGAGAACGCGAGCTGAAGCGTCGGCAGAAATAAATTTGGCAGATCCTCAGGAATGGGCCAGGCCCAGTAATAACCCCGAAATTCCGAGCGGATTAAAATGAACTCTAGCATTACGCCATTTGGGAGATCCTAAATTTACATGGAAGTGGCAGTGCATTAGTGAGCATTCCGCTAATTGCCGC
The DNA here is from genome assembly GCF_004115215.2 of Ornithorhynchus anatinus. NCBI lineage: Eukaryota > Metazoa > Chordata > Mammalia > Monotremata > Ornithorhynchidae > Ornithorhynchus > Ornithorhynchus anatinus. The sequence goes on along the minus strand of NC_041732.1, from coordinate 9,194,933 downwards.
TTTGTATAAATATACTGTCGAGAGTAGCCACCCCGGGCCCTGGCTGACATATTTAGATCATCGCTATCGGAGTCATTAGTGCCCCGGCCGTGGTAAACCGAGTCTCCGTGAGTGCTGTAAATGGGATTCTCTTGGAGCCGATCAATCTTCCCCGAGCCACGCGCGTCGGCCTGCTGATCGGGGGCCGCGGAGAGGATACGGCTTCCCAGAAATGTGCTTGCAACTGTCAGAATCAGAAGCAGTTAGCAGCTGAACACCGAGGTCAGAGTTGCGGCCTGTGTGAGAATAGGATCTCCCCAGGTTAGAGAAATGCCACTTAGCAGCCTATCGGCGGTGGAGCCCTTCTGAAAGGGACAGCGCATAGGTGAATGTATCGTTTCGGTTCAATTCAATCGGATTTATTGAGCGCTTACCGTGTGCGAAGTGCTAAGCGCTCGGGAGAGTGCAAAAGAAAATAAATGGACACGTTCCCCGCCCACAAGGAGCTTATAGTCTAGAGAGGGAGACAGACAATTTGACTAAATAAATAAATGAAAATTACGAATGAGCGCGTGTGTGCGTGTTTCTCACCTTCTGTAACAACGGAAGATTTATCATTAATAATAATAATAATTATTATTATTATTGTGGTATTTGTTAAGCACTTGTTATCTGCCAGGCATTGTTCTAAGCGCTGAGGTAGATACAAGGTCATCTGGATGGGCAAAGTCCCTGCCCAACACGGGGCTCACAGACGGCCTTATTCTCCATTTTACAGATGAGGGAACTGAGGCTTTGAGAAGTGAAGTGACTTACCCAAGGTCACACAGCAGACAAGTGGCAGAGCAGGGATTAGTACCCGGGTCCTTCTGACTCCCAGGCCCGGGCTCTATCCATTAGGCCACGCAACCTTTCCAAAGTTTACTCACGTCAGCGGGTCCAGGGGGAAAAGCCTGGCTCTGGGAATCAGGAGACCTTGGTTCTAGTCAAAGCTGGCTCTTCTAGTCGCGGCAGGGCCACGAGGGATGAAGGTTTCTCCCGGAAGAGCCGCCCAGGGGGGTTCCACGTGGGGGGAGGGGCCCGACGGGAATCCTGAAAAAGAGCTGGCCGAGGTGGGTGGAAAAGACCCCTGTGGTTACCAAGGCCACCGCCCGCCGGACGGAGATGCCGCGGTCACTCTGGCCGTAAGTGGTTCCTGCGAGTGCTTGATGGTCTGCGGCAGCCCTGCCCTTCTACTTGCTCGTGTAACTCTATGCTTCTATGAGAACATTTCATTCGTTCATTCATTCAATCATATTTATTGAGCGCTTCTCTGTGCAAAGCACTGCACGAAGCACTTGGAAAAGTAGAATACAGCAATAACGGAGGCAATCCCTGACCACCATGAGCTCACAGTCTGACTGGTGGGGAAGGTGTAAGTGGACCGTGCCAGCAGGGATGAAAAATAATAATGATTATTATGGCATTTGCTAAGAGCTTACTATGTGCCAGGTACTGATCTAAGCGCTGGTATAGATACACAATTCGACACAATCCCTGACCCACTCAGGGCTCACAGTCTTAATCCCCATTTTACAGGTGGGGGAACTGAGGCACAGAGTAGTCAAGCCATTCCTCCACACGGGTGTTCGGTCCTGGAATCTCGGGACGGAGCCTGGTTTTTCCTTCTTGGGACAACCCATCGTGTCTAATGAAGGGAATGAATGAAATGAATGAATAAATGAATGAATGAGATGCTCATTTCCTCCCTTCGAGGGGCTGACAGTTTATTGGGGGAGACAGACGCTGTGATTTTCAAAGAATGAAAGTCAGACGAAGGACAAGAATAAAATAGGAAGAACTGCAACTCCTGAACAAATAGATGAACAGATAAATGTGTACATGATTTATGAATCTATATATATATACACACACATATACATATATATGTATATATATATATACATATATATGTATAAAATGTTCATGAGTGCTGAAGCTTTCAGAAGCACAGGCTGGGTATATGAAAAGAACCAGGGTTCAGAAATGGGCATTCAAACACGGTGAAATGAGCTGATTCTGAACTCCCTACCCCAACTAATAATAATAATTACTATTTTGGTACTTATTAAGCGCTTACTATGCTCAGGGGGGCTGAGTCGAAGGTCACAGGAAAGAGTCCAGCATCATACCTTTCCACTTCCCCGGCGACTGACATTTTGCCCAGCACCGCCCTAACTCCTTAAGCCTCCTAACATCCCTGTCAGCCAGTTGACAGATATAAATTATCTCCCCCGGGGCGTGGAGTTATTTAAATAAGACTGGCAAATAACTGAAGAAAGTTACCCGCTGCCCTTCCCTCAAGAAGCAGGGTCTTTCCCTGTTCACCCAGCAAAAAACAAATGAATATGCCAGTCAGGTCAATCGATCAATTGATCAGTGGCATTTATCTAGCAGGGATCATTAAAAAAGTCAATCTTTTGCCACTGAGCTCATGAGGAGATTCGGGTTTCAGGGATCCCAAGCTCTGTATGTTTTGGCCCACAGCGCACAGAACACACAGGGCTTGGGAGAGAACATACGAGGCAGAGTCTGTTAGACCTGATCCCTACTCATAAGGAATTTATAATCTAAAAATAATAATGATAGTTACGGTATTTGTTAAGCGCTTACTATGGGCCAGGCACAGTACTAAGCGCGGGGGTGGATACAATCAGTCGGAATGGACACAGTCCCTGTCCCTCTTGGAGCTCTCAGTCTCAATTACAGATGAGGTAACTGAGGCCCAGAGAAGTAAAGTGAATTGCCCAAGGTCACCCAGCAGACAAGTGGCAGAGCCAGGATTAGAACCCATGACCTTCTGACTCCCAAGCCCGTGCTCTATCCACTATGCCATGCTGCTTCTCTGGAGGAGGAGTTTACTGAAGAGCTAAGGACAAGGCTGCGTTAAGATTATGTACCCCAGACCCTTCATCACGATAACGCCATCGTCGCCGTCAATCAATCGATCAGTGGTATTTTTTGAGCACTTACCCTGGTCAGAACACTATACTGAGCGCTTGGAAGAATCCCACAAACGTAACAGGCACAGTCCCTGCCCTCATAGAGCTTCCGATTTAGAGACGGGGCTAGAAACAAAACCAACAGCATGTTAGGCGCATCCCCTCGTTCACCTCGGACCGCTTCCGGGTGAGGATTCATTCATTCAATCAATCGTATTTATTGAGCGCTTACTGGGTGCTGAGCACTGGACTAAGCACTTGGGAGTGAACAATACCACAATAAGCAGAAACATTCCCTGCCCACAGTGAGCTTACAGTCTTGAGGAGGAGACTGACATTAATAGAAATAAAGAAATTACAGATATAGCGGAGGACAAGAGCTCCAGCTTCAAAATACACTTCCTAGTCTCTCTAATGTCTCTAAATTCAGCAGCAAGCCGTCACTGACAGGATCACCGGGAACTCAAGGGTGACACAAAAGTCACTTGGACCGACCAAAATAAGCAAGGCCAAGGGATGTTGGTGAATTCTTCAACTCCCCCTCTTGGCTCCCTGTCCCATTTCCCACAATATCTTCGGGAGACGCGATTTGCAGGCTGTCTCATACATCCGTTTGGATGACTGACCTCACGTCTCGTAAATTCAGAAGGAGGCAGCCTCCCTTCTCGTTCTGCTCCCAGGCCTGCTCTAGAAGCATCTGTCCCGGGAGTTCTCTGACTAATATCTCACCCTGGTTACTGGAGATTTACTCTCTGGAGATATGTTGGCCATGCCAAGACATGCAGAGCTTGGAATATCTGAAACCCGAATCTCCTCATGAGCTCAGCGGCAAAAGGTCGGCTTTCAGCGTCCTGATGAACGATCCCCGTTAGATTATGTCAGACACCAGCTCGTGTGGGTCGTGGTCTCCTGAGAACACTGGCTTCTTGTTATGTTCTCCTTTTTACTGCTCTCTTTGAAGCGACGACAGGCTTCGTTTGGGCCTCAGCTAACCAAGACAAATGAAGCAGCGTGGCCTGATGGAAGGAGCACGGGCCTGTAATAATAATAATAATGATAATTGTGGTATTTAAGTGCTTTCTGTGTGCCGGGCACTGTACTAAGTGCTGGGGTGGATACAGGCAAACCGGATTGGCCGCAGTCCCTGTCCCAAGTGGGGCTCCCAGTCTTAATCCCTATTTTAAAGATGAGGTAACTGAGGCACGGAGAAGTGAAGTGACTTGCTTAAGGTTACATGGCAGATAAATGGTAGAGTCAGGATTAGACTCCAGGTCCTTCAGACTCACAGGCCTGTGCTGTAGCCACTAGGCTACAGTGTTTGTTAGGGTGGTCACAGGACTCGGGTACTAATTCCCTGCTCCGCCGATTGGATGACCTGGGGCATATCACTGAACTTGTCTGGGCCTCGGTTTCCTCATCTCTAAAATGGGGATTCAATGTCTGTGCTATATCTCCTTATTAAACTGTGAACCCCCCGACCTTCTGACTCCCAGGCCCGTGTTATACCCACTAAGCCACGGTGCTTAGTGACATGACTGCCTCCCGCTCTAGACTGTCAGCCCCTTGAGGGCAGGGATCATGTCTACCAATTCTACTTTCCTCTCCCCGGTGCTTAGTCAGTACAGTTTCCTGCAACGAGTTGACATTCAATAAATGGGATCGATTTATGAGAAGCAGCGTGGCGCAGTGGAAAGAGCCCGGGCTTTGGAGTCCGAGGTCATGGGTTCCAATCCCGGCTCGGCCACTTGTCAGCTGTGTGACTGTGGGCCAGTCACTTCACTTCTCTGGGCCTCGGTTACCTCGTCTGTAAAAGGGGGATGAAGACCGTGAGCCCCACGTGGGACAACCTGATTCCCCTGTGTCTCCCCCAGCGCTTAGAACAGCGCTCTGAACGTAGTAAGCACTTAACAAATACCAACATTATTATTATTATCACTGTTACTGATGGATCCATGGATCGATGGACCAGTGGCAGCTGCTAAAGGATGGGATTCAGGAAAGAAAGATGTTTCATTCCACCTGCAGCGGGTGGAAGGGGGGTACTGTGTGCTTCTAATGATAATAATAATAAAAACTCCTCACCATTGGCTTTAAAGCAGTCCACCACCTTGCCCCCTCCTACCTCACCTTGCTCCTTTCCTTCTACAACCCAGCCCACACATTTCACTCCTCTAGCGCTAACCTTCTCACTCTGCCTCCATCTCTCCTGTCTCGCCGCCACCCCCCAGCCCACATCCTGCTCAAATCCGTCAGACAATGACCCTCCCCCACTTCAAAGCCTTATTGAAGGCCCATCTCCTCCAAGAAGCCTTCCCAGACTAAGCCCCACCTTTCCTCATCTCCCACTCCCTTCCGCCTTCCCTTGACTTGTTCTCTTTGCTCTTCCTTGCTGAGCACTTACGGACACATCTATAATTTCATTTATTGGCATTCATGCCTGTCTCTCCCCACATAGACTCTAAGTTCACTGTGGGCAGGGAATGTGTCCGGTTATTGTGGTATGCCAAGCGCTTAGAACAGTGTTCTGCACACGGTAAGCTCTTAAGAAATACAGTTGAATGAATGAATGTATGCAAAGTGGAGTCTTGAGGTGCAAGTTAACTGGGGGAACTTTAGCCTACAGGTATGCAGACACGACGATTGCCTGGACTGCAGAGATAATTGAAAAAAAAAGTGGAGCTTTAGCCTGATGATTTCAGGCATTACCCAACCTACTCTTTCACTTATGCTGATGACTTTCACCTTAGATGCTAATGATGATGATGAGGATGATGATAATCATCCTCCTCATTGTGGTATTTGGTAAGTGCTTACTATTGTTGTGGGCAGAGAATGTGTCTACTAACTCTGAGCTCATTGTGGGCAGGGAATGTGTCTGTTTATTGTTCTATTGTACTCTCCAAAGTGATTAGCAATTGATTATTGATAAATGCAATTGATTGCTTTGCATATAGTAAGCGCTCAGTAACTACCACTGGTTGGTCGATTATATTGTACTCTCCCGAGCACTTAGTTCAGTGCTTGGCACACAGTAAGTGCTCAATAAATACCACTGATTGATTGACTGAACACTGTGCTGAGTAATGGGGCAAATACAGTCTGAGTAGACAAAGTCCTTGTAACACAGAGGCTCCTAGTTTTATTGCTACTGTTCTTGTCTATCCGTCTCCCCCGATGAGACCGTAAGCCCGTCAAAGGGCAGGGACCGTCTCTATCTGTTACCGATTTGTCCATTCCAAACGCTTAGTACAGTGCTCTGCACATAGTAAGCGCTCAATAAATACTATTGAATGAATAAGAGCGAGGGAGAGCAAGCATTGAATCCTCATTTTACAGGTGAGGAAACTGAGGCATAGAGAAGCTAACTGTCTTTCCCAAGGTCACACGGCAGGCAAGCGGTGGAGCCCGTGAAGGACGCTTATTCCAAGACGAAGCCCCCAGAAGCAGAACAAGCATGCCAGAGACAACAGGAGGGAAAAAAACCAAACAGCACATGTGTAGGCTGCAAGCTCACTGTGGCCAAAGAACGTGTCTGCCAATTAACAATAATCATAACGGTATTTGTTAAGCACTTACTCTGTACCAAGCACTGTTCTAAGCGCTAGGGTAGATACAAGGTAATCAGGTTGCCCCACGTGGGGCTCCCAGTCTTGACCTCCGTTTTACAGATGAGGTAAGCAAGGCACAGAGAAGTAAAGTGACTGGCCCAAAGTCACACAGCTGATTAGTGGCGGAGCCGGGATTCGAACCCATGACCTCTGACTCCCAAGCCTATGTTCTTTCCACTCAGCCACGCTGCTTCTCCAAATTCTGTTAAATGGTACTCTCCCAGGCACTTAGTACGGGGCTCTGCAGAGAGTAAGTGCTCAGTAAATGCAATTGATTGACTGACTGAAAATCGTCTGAGCCTAAAGCAGAGCCACAGAGTGGAGAATTAATCCATCAATCAATGGTATTTACTGAGTGCTTACTGTGTGCAGTATACTAAGCGCTTAGGAGAGTTCAACAGAGAACTAATATACTATAGTCTACTATAGTATAATATACCGTATTACCGAGTTCAATAGACAAAAGTAAATACAACAGCACAGCAAATCACAACTAAATATTATGAGCTGTGGTAGAACTTTTATCTATCACATACTTATAGATCTTCATTGAACTTACATCTATTATAATAAAACTAATAATAATAACGGCATTTAAGTGCTCACTACGTGCCAAGCACTGTTGTAAACACTGGGGTAGATACGAGGTAATCAGGTTGTCCAAGGTGGGTCTCACAGTCTTAATCTCCATTTTAAAGATGAGGTAACTGAAGCAGAGAGAAGTTAAGTGGCTTGCCCAAGGTCACCCAGCAGATAAGTGGGGGTGTCGGGATTAGAACCCACATCCTCAGACTCCCAAGCCCGTGCTCCTTCCATTAAGCCACGTTATACTTAATGGAGATTTATAGATTTTAAGATCTCCAAAGCCGAGACCGGGCTTTTCTATTTTCATCCTGTACTTTTCCAAGTGCCTAGTTTTGTACTCACCCCACAGTAGGGGGCTCAAAAATACAGCTGAGGATGTTCTATATATAAAGTATAAATTGTCTCCATCTGACTCACCACCAAGCTTTGGGTTTGGCTCAGGGTTGGGATCCCAGGAGACAATTGGCTGGAAAGACTGAGGCATGGGAGAGGCAGGAGAAAAGCCGAAGCGGGGGGGTCAAAGGGAGGGGTCCAACAAGAGGAGGAACCAATTACATCTATTGCGTGCTTATTGTGTGCAGGGCACTGTACTAAGTTCTTGGGAGAGAGCGATACAGTGGAGTTGGTAGAAATATGCCCTGCCCACAGCGAACTTCCCATCTAGAGAAAGGAAGCAGAAAGAGGAGCGGGAAGAGGAAGAGGGAGGCAGGAGGAGGAGCTGAGGAGGAGGAGGAGAAGCAGGGGCTGAGGAGAGGTAGGAAGGTTGGGGTCTGAGAGACTCTGACCTCCAAGGACAGCCTGGGGAGAGAGGAGAAGCAGCGTGGCCCAGTGGATAGAGCATGGGCCCGGGAGTCAGAAGGACCTGGGTTCTAATTCCTACTCCTCCACTTTGTTGTGTCACCTCGGTCAAGTCTTTTCACTTCTCTGGTCCTCAGTTTCCTCATCCGTAAAATGGGGATTAGGACCGTGAACCCCATGTGGGATAGGGACCGTGTCCGACCTGATTATCTCGTATCTTCCCCAGGGCTCGGTACGGCGCATGGCGAATAGTAAGCGCTCGACAGGTACCGATATTATTTTTGAGCGGAAAATGGGACGGAGCCATGGGCATGTAGGGTTGTGTCTGTGGTACGGTATAAATGGGGTGTTTCTCTCTCTATTCAAGAGCAACTCTTGCTTCAGTTCCCATGGAAAACACAGTCTATTAAGGAAATGAGGGCTCTTCCCCGCAAGAGTCTGTGGAGAAGAATCCTAATAGAGCTAAAAGCAGTTGCTCTCTGGGGGAGAGAGTGGAATCCAGGTCACAGCTCCTTCTCTGAAGAGGATCGAGCCGCTTTCCCGGCCCGGATTGAGCTCGGACCGGTCCCGGGCCTGCAGGGCGGGCAGGGGGGAGAGCTGGGGAGGGCAGCGCGGAGGCCACAGTGACATACGCCAAGAGCCCGCGCCCCAGCAACAAACAACAGAAACGGGGGAGTGGGAAAGGCTGGGCGGGCTGGAAAACCAGCCGTTCCGTCGACCTCTCGCCCACGTCCTGCCTGTGGCCTGGAACTCCCTCGCTCTTCATATCAGACAGACGATCACTCTGACCTCCTCGAAGCCTGATTGAAGGCACAACTCCTCCAAAAGGTTTTCCCGGACTAAGCCCTCATTTTCTCCTCTCCCCCTCCCCTCTGTGTTGCCCTTGGATCTGCTCCCTTTGTTACGATCGGTGAATGTGTCTGTTACATCGTTATACTGTCCTCTCCCAAGCGCTTAGTACAGCGCTCCACGCACAGTAAGCACTAAAATACGACTGACTGACTCCCTCTGTTCTCCCCTTTCTCATCCCCACAGCGCAGATGTACATAGCTGTCATTCTATTTATTTATATTAATATCTGTCTCCCCCTCTAGACTGTAAGCTTATTGTGAGCAGGGAACGTGTCAACCGTCGCCGTCATCTTATATTCTCCCAAGCGCTCGGTTCAGTGCCCTGCCCGCAGTAAGCGCTCAATAAATATAACCGACGGACTGACAAGGAGGACCCGTCGAGCGAACACATTTGGGAGCGGAGGAGGACCCAGCTCTTCAGAGTTGAGGGTCAACTTTTAACCCGTCTCAAGGGATGCCCCTTATTTTTGCCCAAAGATCCACAGAGGGTCATAGAGAAGCAGTGTGGCTCGGTGGGTAGAGCGGGGCCCGGGGACTCAGAAGGACCTGGATTCTAATCCTGGCTCCGCCACCCCTGCCGTGTGACCTCGAGCAAGTCACTTTACTTCTCCGGGCCTCAGTTCCCTCGTCTGTAAAATGGGGGTTTAGACTGTGAGCCCCATTTGGGCATGGACTGTGTCCAGTCTGTTTACCTTGTATCTACCCAAGTGCTTAGAACAGTGCTTGGCACCTAGTAAGCGCTTAACAAATGCCATCATTATGATTCCCCTTCCTCCAGGAAACCTTCCTGATTAGGTTCCTGGAGCAGAAACCTTCCTGCTGAGAAGCAGCGTGGCTCAGTGGAAAGAGCCCGGGCTTGGGAGTCAGAGGTCATGGGTTCGAATCCCAGCTCCGCCACTTGGCAGCTGTGTGACGGTGGGCGAGTCACTTGACTTCTCTGCGCCTCAGTTCCCTCATCTGGAAAATGGGGATTAAGACTGTGAGCCTCACGTGGGACAACCTGATGACCCTGTATCTCCCCCGGCGCTTAGAACAGTGTTCTGCACATAGTAAGCCCTTAACAAATACCAACATTATTATTATTAATTCCCAATACCCTGGGCCATACCAATTCAACAGCATCCCTAGACTTGCCTGCTGTGTGACCTTGGGCAGGTCACTTAATTTCTCAGTGCCTCAGTTCCCTCATTTGTAAAATGGGGATTAAATACCTGTTCTCCCTCCCCCTTAGACAGGAACTGTGTCTGGTCTGTATTGATCATCTTATGTCTACCCCAGTGCTTGGTAAATAGTAACAATTGTTACTTGTTATTTGTTATACATGTTAAGCGCTTACTGTATCCCCAGGCACAAAGCACAGACATAGATACAAGATAATGAGATTGGACTCAGCCCCTCTCTCACATGGAGCTCACAGTAATCAATCAGCTAATCAATCGGTGGTATTTATTGAGTGCTTCCCATGTGCAGAGCACTCTATTAAGCACTTGAGAGAGTGCAAACAAAGTACGTGACAAGCGCCCTTCAGTGCTCGAAGTGTTACTGTTATTAATGTAATGATGCGATTTTGATATTTTTATTAATACAATAACAATCATATCAGTTAAACTTATGTATTTATGTCTACTACAATGCAAAATACTTAACGACCGCCCCGAACAAGTGTGCAAAGTATTACTATTATTAACATGATCACACCATGATAATATTGTTATATTAATACAGCATCCTATCAGTTGGACGTCTACATTTATGCACACTCACCCTCGGCTTCTGAGTGTACCGTGTCCGCATATTCGATTGTCCATTGGATTGTTTAGTCTGATTGCACTATTTGTAAATATTTTAATGTGTCTCCTCCACTCGTGGGCAGGAAATGTGTCTGGTGCCTCTGTTGTCCTTCTGTATGTGTCCGTGCTCCTCCCACAGGAAAGATGACCCAGTCCTGCTCAAAGCCAAACACTGGGTCAAAGGTGATGGGGTCTCTGGGCCTAGGGAGACAGAACTTGCATTCTGGGGGACTGTTATACTCATAAATATTAAGATTGGTATTTTTTAAGCTCTTACTACGTGTCAAGCACTGGACTAAGCACTCTTGTACTTACCTACCTATGAGATACGCAGGACGGAGCCAGGATTTATCCCTTACTGGACTCACGGTCTAGACAAGCGGTGTGGCCTCGTGTTTAGAGCGAGGGCCTGGGGGTCGGAGGATGTGGGTCCTAATCACTGCTCCGCCACTTGTCTGCTGGGTGACCTCGGGCAAGCCACTCCACTCCCTCAGTGACTCAGTGCCCATATCTGTAAAATGGGGATTAGGACTGTGAGCCGAAATGATTATCCTGTAGCTATCCCGGCGCTTAGTACAGTGCCTGGCACATAGTAAGCGCTTAACAGCTAGCATTTAAATAAAAAAAGAGGGAGGGAGAACAGATATTGAATCCCCAGTTTCCAGATGAGGAAATGAGGCACGGAGAAGTTAAGTGACTTGCCCAAGTTCCCACAGTAAACAAGAGCCAGAATTAGAACTCAGGCTCTCTGACTCCCATACCCCTGCTCTTTCCTGAAGACGGGGAACGCGTATCTTGCCGCAGTTGTTCTCGCTTGACCACTTAGCACTCAGCACATGTTCAATAAATACCAGTGAGCGATGGCCTTTGACAGATAAGGTCTCCCCTGTCAACGCAGCATAGTCCCAAGATGGAATGCAGAAACCTCAGCTCAGAGCTTGCATTTTACTCTCCCAAGTGCTTAGTTCGGTGCTCGGCACATAGTAAGCGCTCTATAAATACCTTGAACGATGAGGGTGAAAGCTTCAAAACCAGATCCGTCGGGCTCCAACGTTGGCTCCTAAAGGATAAAGCTCACCCCCAGCCCCAGAGCACTTACGTACATATCTGAAACTTTATTTACCCGTATTGATGTCTGGCTCCCCTCTTCCAGACTCTCAGCTCACTGTGAGCAAGGAGTGTCACCGTTTATTGTTGTTCTGTACTTTCCCAAGCGCTCGGTACAATATTCTGCACACAGTAAGCGCTCAGTAAATACGACTGAATGAATGAAGCCATATTTTCAGGCCCAAAGTGGCAACGGCACCATCTGTCCACAAGCACCATCATTCATTCCTTCAGCCATGTTTACTGAGCACTTCCTGTGTGCAGAGCACTGTGCTAAGCACTTGGGAGAGTACACTATAACAATAAATAGGCACATTCCCTGTCCGCCTTGAGCTCACGTCTATTTCTCTGTGCTTCAGTCAGCTCATCCGGAAATGGGGATTGAAATTGGGAGCCCCGTGTGGGACAGGGACTGCGTCCAACCTGATTAGCTTGTATCTATCCCAGCGCTTAGTAATAATGTTGGTATTCGTTAAGTGCCTACTATGTGCCGAGCACTGTTCTGAGCGCTGGGTTAGATACAAGGTAATCAGGTCGTCCCACGTGGGGCTCACAGTTGATCCCCATTTTCCAGATGAGGGAACTGAGGCACCGAGCAGTGAAGTGACTTGCCCGCAGTCACACGGCTGACAAGTGGCAGGGCTGGGATTCGAACCCACGACCTCTGACCCCCAAGCCCAAGGCAGTATAGTGCCTGGCACGCTGGAGGTGCTTAACTAACGCCACAAAAATAAAAAAACAACTACTTCCTTCTTCCTGATCTTCCTGTAGGGAGCCCACCAGTAGCTTTGATCAGGACTTAGAGTCTCCTCGCCCGACCAGCAGCTGTCCCGGATGGCTAATTTGCCGTGAGGCCGAGGGCCTTCCTCTTAACTCACCTTCCCCATGACTCAGTTCCCCCGTCTGCCCATTAGGCGATGAAGGAAAGGCTAATTGACAGGTGCGGGAGAGGAGAGGCCTCTGGAGATGAAACGGCGTCTCCATCTCGGGCTAGGCTCTTTCCCCGCTTCCCGACCCGCACCCCTTCTCCCCAGATTAAATTACATTTTGGGATCCTCGGGGCAACGGCCTGTCGGAGGTGAACGGATATTTGCCTTCCCTCCCTTTGGAGAAACAAAAGCAAAACTCGGCACCAGAGGGACCCAAGCTCCCCCCCCCCCTCCCCCCCCCCGCGTGAATCACCCCAAGAAAGCCGCTCTCCGAGCAAGAGATCTCCGGGTCCGCCCGTAGGTCCCGGCCCCCCCGACGGCCTCCCCCGCGGCCCACCGAGCCTCCGGCGCCGGTAGCCTTCGGGGCGACTCTGCTTCTCCCCGGCGTCCGCCCCTCCGAGTTCTGTCAGATCCAGTGGAGACTTGAGAAGATCCCATCCTGTCTCCCGCCCGCCTTTGCAGCAGACGTGGGAGCAGGTTTCAGGCTTCTGACGGGGGCGCTTATCCCTCAGGAGAGAACGGCAGGGAGCTGGGGTGGGGTTTTGTGCTTGGCACCAGCCTGGCGTTCGGGCATGAGTTGAGATGACTTATTTCAGCTCTGAGAGCGTTGGCAGCTAGAGAGGTGGCAAACACTGGAATTAGACTTGATGAGCTTGATGACAAAATAGTACAAGGCACACACACGCCCCCACACACAAACCCACCCCCCCCCCCCCATTTCCTGACGGCTCTACCTCCCTCTTCCTCCGAGATGCTCACAAAGTCACCCTGTTCGGCTCTTCCCCCCCTTAAGCACGGGGGAAAGATATAAGTTCATCGGGTGGGACACAGTCTCTGTCCCCCTTTTACAGATGAGGCGACCGAGGCCCAGAGAAGCCAAGTGACTTGCTCGAGGTCACACGGCGGACGCGTGGCGGAGCCGGGATTAGAACCCGGGTCCTTCTGACTCCCAGGCCCATGGGCTGATCGCTAGGCTCCGCTGTTCGTAATTACAACAACGCCACAACGATAATAATCACAACAATAATAACGACGATGACTGCGGTATCCGTTAAGGGTTTACTGTGTGCCGAGCCCTGAACTAAGTGCCGAACCGGACACGGGATAATCAGGTCGGATACAGTCCTGGCCCTACACGTAGTTCACGGTCTAAGTAGCGGAGTAGACTGGTGTTGGAATCTCCATTTTACAGAAGAGGAAACTGAGGTGACGGCGAATTGAAGTGACTTCCCCGAGGTCACACAGCAGGCCAGCGGCAGAGCCGTGCTTAGTACCCAGGTTCTCTGACTCCCAGGCCCGTGGTCTTTCCACTAGACCACCCCGCTCCTCAAATTCAGCAGCGTGGCTCAGTGGAAGGAGCGCGGGCTTTGAAGGCAGAGGTCATGGGTTCGAATCCCGGCTCGGCCACTTGTCAGCTGGGTGACTTTGGGCAGGTCGCTTCGCTTCTCGGTGCCTCACTTCCCTCATCTGTAAAAGGGGGATGAAGACTGTGAGCCCCGCGTGGGACAGCCCGATTCCCCTGTGTCAACCCCAGCGCTTAGAACAGTGCTCGGCACATAGGAAGCGCTTAACAGATACCAAAAAAAAAAAAAAATTCAATACAAGTCTTCACTGTCACTAGACGGTACCTTGATAGGCTCTTCCAGACAGAAAAAAAATCATCGAGTCCGTTGTGGGCGGGGAATGTGTCCGTTTATTGCTATATTGAACTCTCCCAAGCGCTTAGCAGTGCGCTCTGCACCCATTAAACGTTCAATAAATACGACTGAACGAAGGCATCCGGTTGGGGATGGTGACCAGCCCGCCTCATCCTCTCCCTCCTCATCCTCTCCCCGAGGCAGCGTCTCGAAATACCTTGTGACGTCAGCGAAGGCTAGGACAGGAAGCAACCCAACACCCTGTTGCAATGAGACACAACATTACACCTGAAGCCTGCCTGCTCTGACCTGCGGAGCCCGCCAAGTCCTTAGAACCAAAGAAAACACAGGGGGTTGTTTCTACTAGCTCAATCATTTCAGATGGATTCACTGGGTGCGGAGTGTTGGCTGAACTCCACACTTGGGGGAGCACGACAGGAGCCGGCAGTCTCGCCGGGGGACGCGGGCCCTGAATTTTTTGTTTTATTCCTATTTTTTTTATTAAGCGTTTACCGTGCGCCAAGGCACCGTGCTAAGCAATGGGGTAGATACAAGCTAATCGGGTCGGACACGGTTCCTGTCCCACGTGGGGCTCCCTCTCTCAATCCCCAAGATGCGACCGAAGCCCAGAGGTGTGAAGTGACTCGACCGAGGTCACGTAGCAGACATGTGGGGAAGCCAGCTCTATCACCTCTCTGGGCCTCAGTCTCCTCACTTGTCAAATGGGGATAAGATAGATAAGGCAGGGAGCACGCCTGCTAATTCTGTTGCACTGTACTCTCCCCAGCGCTTAGTACAGTGCTCTGCACGTAGTGAGCTCTAAGCAGCGTGGCTCAGTGGAAAGAGCAAGGGGCTTGGGAGTCACGAGTTCGAATCCCCGCTCTGCCACTTGTCAGCTGTGTGACTGGGGGCAAGTCACTTCACTTCTCTGTGCCTCAGTTCCCTCATCTGTAAAATGGGGATTAACTGTGAGCCTCACATGGGACAACCTGATTACCCTGTATCTCTCCCAGTGCTTAGAACAGTGCTCGGCACATAGTAAGCGCTTAACAAATACCAACATTATAAATACCATTGATTGATTGAATGTGAGCCACGGATGGGACATCGTAGTAGTAATGGTGTTTATTGAGGACTTACTATGTGCAGAGCATGGTGCTAAGCACTCGGGAGAGGACAACCGAGTCGGTAGAAACGTTTCCCGTCGTCAAGAATAATAATGATCATCATAAAAATGGCATTTGCTAAGCGCTTACTTTGTGCCAAGCACTGTTCTAAGCGCTGGGGAAGATACAAGGTTGTCAGGTTGTCCCACTTGGGGCTCACAGTCCCCATTTTACAGATGAGGGAACTGAGGCCCGGAGAAGTGAAGTGACTTGCCCAAAGTCACCCGGCTGGCCAGTGGCAGAGCTGGGATTCGAACCCACGACCTCTGGCTCCCAAGTCCGCGCTTTTTCCATTAAGCCATGCTGCTTCTCCGGTGAGCTTACAGTCAGGGGTGGTGGTACTAGTAGAAGTAGCAGAAGTTGTAGCAGAGATACGAATCATCGCATTTATTGAGCACCCTTTGGGTGCAATTTTACGTACAAAATGCTCGGGAAAGTACACTCCACGGTGACCATCTATCTCTGCCAGTGCTTAGCACAATCATAGTAATAATGCTAACGCTAATAATAATGAAAATGATACTTGTTAAGCATTTACTATGTGCCAACCACTACACCGAGCACTGGGGAGGATACAAGATAATCAGGTCTCACGGTCTGAGTAAGAAGGCAAACAGGGACTGAATCCCCACTTTACAGAAGAAGAAATGAGGCGCAGAGAAGTTAGGTGACTCGTATAAGGGCCCATAAATAACAAGTGGCAGACACGGGATTAGAACCCAAGTCCTTTTGTTTTGGAACAACATTCTGAGCACAGCAGCTTTTCTTGATCTAAATGATTCTGGTTTTTTTGTCTCAGGAAGTCCCCCATTTCAGGTGGGATGGATACCACATCCGCAAATTCCAGGCGCGGGAGATTGCTTCTTACCGTAAACGGATAAGGCCCGCCTGCCTGCCTAAGAGTCTCTTTTGTCACTGAAGAAAACACGCTCGTCTGAGTTCTTTGGTGATTGCCTAGTTCTCCCATATGTCGTAAATAAAGGCACGGCCAGACTGGAGAGGGGGCCCGCTGTGTCACTCGTACCTCCCCAGAGGTCAACGGGCACTCGATCATATTCCTCCCTTTTCTGATCTATCCAGCACCGTCTCCGGGTGTTACTTTTCCTTGCTTGGGTCACCACCTTGGGTTCGAATCCTCACCGCTCTTTTAGTTCCATTCTCTTTTCGAGTACACTTTGACTCCCGGGCCCAGGCTCTTTCCACTAGGCCACGCTGCTTCCCATTAATCGTATTATCGGTGCAGGAGAAGAGAGCCGTCAGAGTTCTCCAGTGGAAGGAGTGGACTGCGTGTGGTCAAAGCCCTTCCCACCCCACGTCGGATTTGGGAAGAGACTGAATCGTCATTTCCAGCCACAGAGTAGGAGAGAAGTAGCACGGCCTCATGGATAGAGCACGGGCCTGGGAGTCAGAAGGACCTGCGTTCTAATGCCGACTCTATTTGTCTGCTTTATGACTCTGGGTGAGTCACTTGGCTTCTCTGTGCCTCAGTTACCTCATCTCTAAAATGGGGGTTGAGACTGTGAGCCCCACGTGGGACAGGGACTGTGTCCAGTCTGATTAGGTTTTATCCACCCGGTGCTGAGTACAGTGCCTGGTTTACAGCAAGCACTTAACAAATACCAAAAAAATAAAATAAAATGCCTCTGTCGTAAGTTCACTGTGGGCAGGGAAGGTGTCTTTCAACTGTGTTATACGCTGTTATATTGTACTTTCCCAAGTGCTTAGAACAGGGCTCTGCATTCAGCATGTGCTCAATAAGTACGATTGAATGACTGATGTAAAAAATAAAGCCACGAAGTGAGGAAGAGACCGAAAGCTGCTCAATACACCAGCGTAGTCCAAATCAAGCATTTCCGCTGTAAATGCCACATAAGAAAGATGAGCTGAGCAGGTGGAAATATTTACTTGTTGGTCCACAAATCACTGGAGAGAGCTGATTTACAGTTTCCAATGGCTTTCTGGCCCCTCTCCCCTGGAGAACAAAGCTTCCTCAATTACAGGCTGTCAGCCTTCAGGGCAGCAGCAACTTCAAAGTTTCAGAGGCAAATTGGCTAAGCAGATGCCTGAGGATCTCCTGTCATCTCGAGGGACCCTGATAGAAACACATTACCTCTTTGGGGGCCCTCCCTCCACAGTCAGTCAGTCATATCTACTGAGCGCTTCCTGTGCGCCGAACACTGTAATAAGAATGATGATGGTATTCGGTAAGTGCTTGCCATGTGCCAAGCACTGTTCTAAGCACTGGGATAGATACAAGGTAATCAGGTTGTCCCACGTGGGGCTCACAGTCTTAATCCCCATTTTACAGATGAGGAAACTGAGGCCCAGAGAAGTGACCTGCCCACGGTCACACAGCAGACAAGTGGAGGAGCCGGGATTAGATGCCACGTCCTCCGACGCCCCCGGGCCAGTGGGTTCTCCTCACTGGTGCCAAGTCTCCAGATCAAGCAGCTTGGCCTATTGGAAAGAGCCCGGTCCTGAGAGTCAGAGGATCCGGGTTCTAATCCTGTCTCTGCCACTTGCCTGCCGTGTGACCTCGGGTGAGTCACTTCATTTCTCTGCACCTCAGTTGCCTCATCTGTAAAATTAGGGTTAAGACTGTGAGTCCTATGTGGGGCAGGGACCTCAACCAACCCAATCAATAATAATAATGTTGGTATTTGTTAAGCGCTTACTATGTGCCAAGCACTGTTCTAAGCGCTGGGGTAGACACAGGGGGATCAGGTTGTCCCACGTGGGGCTCACAGTCTTCATCCCCATTTTACAGATGAGGTAACTGAGGCACCGAGAAGTGAAGTGACTTGCCCACAGTCACCCAGCTGGCAAGTGGCCGATCCGGGATTCGAACCCATGACCTCTGACTCCAAAGCCCGTGCTCCTTCCACTGAGCCACGCTGCTTCTCGAATTCTCTAAAGACACAATTATCTCGTGTCTTTCATTCATTCATTCGTATTTAGTGAGCGCTTACTATGTGCAGAGCACTGTACAAAGCGCTTGAAAGTACAATTCTGCAATAAAGAGAGACGATCCCTGCCCACACTGGGCTTACAGTCTAGAAGACTTTGTAGAGAGCCTGGTACAGAGTAAGTGTATAACAAATCCGGTCCAGAAAAGAAAGGTCAATGCTGTACAATTCAAAGACTCAGTCAACAGTACAGGAATTCGGCACCTGGAAGGAGAGGCAATAATAGGAGTGGACCTTAGGAAAGCAGCTTGTCCCGGGGACAAGGCCGGAGACCGGGGGAAGGTGAGGATGTGGAAGGAATGAAGGTGACAAGGATCTAAAGCCTGAGAGAGACAGAGTCAGAGGGAGAAAGGGAGAGAGGGAGGAAGATGGAGAGGAGACACAGACAAGCAAAGGCGAGAGGAAGAGAGAAAGAGAGGGATAGAGGAAGAGAGGGGAAGAGACAGAGAGGAAGAGAACTCGGAAATGGAAGAGGGAAAGAGAAATGGGAAGAGAGAGGTGAGAGACAGAGGGAGAGAGTGGAAAAAGAGACAGGAAGAGGACGCAGGTGACACGGAGGGAGAGGAAGATAGAGGGGGGAAAAGACAAGGAAAGAGGGATTGAAGAAGAGAAGGAAAGAGACAGAGAGGAAGATGAAAGAGGTGAAAGAGGAAGAAAGGGAGAGATGGAGAGGAAGAGGAAGACAGAAAGGAGGGGAGAGAGACAGGAAGAGGAGACGGGTGAGTGAGAGAGAGGGAGAGAAAAATAAATGGGGAGAGACAGATGACAGAGGAGGATGGAGGAAGAGGGAGAGACAGGAAGAGGAGACAATACTGAGCAACAGAGATAAAGGAAAGAGGGAGAAAGCGAGAAAGACAGAAAAGTAGAGATTGAGAAAGACAGGGGAGAGAGAGCAAGAAAAAGTGTCACTGTTTTCAGGAACCCATGACCGGGGAAAGGCAGAGATGATCTGGCCTCTCCTTCCATTTTCCTCCCGCTTCTCAGAGACAAAGCAGATATCTATCACTTAGCTCCACTGCGTTAAAAATACAACCATCAACCTCTGTAATTTTCCTGGGGACGGCCAGAGAAAGGAACAGCTGAGCGGCTTCGCTCCAGCCTGGCATACCATCTATTTCTTCTGTCAGCGCCAAAGAGATCTTAATTATAATGGCTTCTGGTGCTCATTCCTCTCAACGCCGTAACCGGGAGAGGGCCGACAGCGGCAAATGAGGGAGCAGACTTATTCCCCGCTGGGCGGAAAACCGGCCGTCGGGTTGGGGAGGGAAGCGGGAGCCTGAAGAAATGTTTCCCAGTTTACCGTTCGTGTCCCAGTGGCAGCCGCGAGATTGGGTCTGACCTCCATAGGTTGAGGGGCCCCAGGTTTTTGGTTTTTTCATGATATCTGTTAAGTGCTCACTATGTGCCAGGCACCGTACTAAATGCTGGGGTGGATACAAGCGAATCGGGTTGGACACAATCCCTGTCCCACATGGGTTCACAATCTCAATCCCCCTCTTAAAGAGGAGATAACCGAGGTAAACCCTCTCAGGATCGCACCCGAAGAGTTTCCAGGACTCTTCCAGTCTTGGCTACAGGAGGGCGAGTCAGACTGAGGCATATCCATTCCACTCCTAGCTTGGCGGCGGCTAGCCAGTGGAAGGCCACCTGCTACAAGTCAAAACTCACCTGTGCTGGGCAGCAGTGGCATGGAAGAGAGTCGAGGGCGGAGACTCGAGTTTACCGTGCGGAAGGCGGGGGTGGTTAAACCGCTTCGGGATTTTCACCAAAGAAACTCTACAGATCCACTACCGGAATGATTGCAGGTGGAGATGGGGCATTCTGGGAGAGATGTGTCCACGGACGCTACGGGTGGGAGCGATTCGACAGCGTAAGACAACCGAGGCGCAGAGAAGTGAAGTGGCTTTCCCAAGGCCACACAACGGACGAGGGGCGGAGCAGGGATTGAACCATCATGGCGGGGGCAGGGTGGTGATGGTCCATTGGCTCTCCAGGCCTCACAGTCTCTGCTAACTGTGCCCCCCACCGGGCCCAGGAATCTGACTCCTTTGGGCATTCATTCATTCACTCATTCATTCGATTGTTTTTATTGAGCGTTTACTGTGTGCAGAGCACTGTACTAAACTCTTGGGAGGGTACGACAATAAACTGATACATTCCCTGCCCTCGACGAGATCAGAGACCTGAAGGCCTGGGGTCAGAGCTGCCCCGGCTAAAGAGGAGCGCGTTCAACTCCGTCTACCAGGATACGCCAAGGTCCCGTGGCGGATTCGGAGGGCTGGAGCTGGCTGGGATGCCGGTTACTCTAACCTCTGACCCTTCACCCTGTCCCAGGTTGCCACACTGATAATAATAATAATTGTGGTATTTGTTAAGTGCCTACTATGTGCCAGGCACTGTACTATGCACTGGGGTGAATACAAGCTAATAGGGTTGGACACAGTCCCTGTCCTATGGGGGGCTCACGGTCTGCATCCCCATTTTACAGTTGAGCGACCTGAGGCCCAGAGAAGTGAAATGACTTGCCCAAGGTCACACAGCGGACAAGTGGCGGAGCTGGGATTAGAACCTAGGACCTTCTGACTCCCAGAACCAGGCTCAATCCACTAACGATAATGTTGGTATCTGTTAAGCGCTTACTATGTGCCGAGCACTGTTCTAAGCACTGGGGTAGACACAGGGTAATCAGGTTGTCCCACGTGAGGCTCACAGTTAATCCCCATTTTACAGATAAGGTCGCTGAGGCACAGAGAAGTGAAGTGACTTGCCCACCGTCACACAGCTGACAAGTGGCGGAGCCGGGATTCGAACCCATGACTACATCTGCTGCGCCTCATGCTTCCTCCTTCCTGCCTCTCCTGAAGGGGTTTGGCACCCTGGGCAGCTGCCCATTCTGGCTCGCCCTCTGGCCACCACTCACTCCAGACATTGGTCATTCCTTTCGGGGTGACACAAAACCACCCCTGCTCCCCTACTCCTTGGATGTTTCCACCTTTGGCCAAAGGCCACGTGGGAAGGCCAACATTGATATGCCCAGAATCACAGTATTCCAGTCAGGTCATAATGATAATAATAATAATAATAATGTTGGTATTTGTTAAGCGCTTACTGTGTGCAGAGCACTGTTCTAAGCGCTGGGGGAGATACAGGGTCATCGGGCCGTCCCACGTGAGGCTCACAGTTAATCCCCATTTTACAGATGAGGGAACCGAGGGCCAGAGAAGTGAAGTGACTCGCCCACAATCACACAGCTGACGAGTGGCAGAGCCGGGAGTCGAACTCATGACCTCTGACTCCGAAGCCCAGGCTCTTTCCCACCGAGCCACGCTGCTTCCCACAGTAAACTGATAATAATAATAATGGTAATGATAGCGATGGTATTTGTTAAGGGCTTTCTCTGGGTCAAGCACTGTTCTAAGCGCCGGGGTAGATACAAACTAATCCGGTTGGACCCGGTCCCTATCCCACGTGGGGTCCATAGTCTTAATCCCCATTTTACAGAGGAGGTAACTGAGGCGCGGAGAAGTGAAGTGACTTGCCCAAAGCCACACAGCAGACGAACCCTTATAAATTTCTGTGTCTTAATTGGCATCTACATATTCTTTCTAACCCTTAGTATGGCACTCTGCCACCGTAAGCCTTTAATCAATGACTGATTAAAAATGTCTCTAATTAGTAGAGTGACCCCAAACTGAACTGAATGTCAAGAGACCTCAGTCACCTTCCTGATGAGTGAATCTCGGTCAAGTCTTCAAACCTTTCCGGGTCTCGGTCTCCCCAAGGACAAAACTGCCCCTTCCCATTAAATAAAAAAAAAATGTGTTCAACGTTTACTGTGCCAAGTCTAGAGAGGGAGACAGATAGTAAAATAAATTGTGGCTAGGGACATAAGTCTATAGGGCTGAGGGTTCCTAAAGGGAACAGAGCTCAGTATATAAGCGACATAGGAGAGAGAGGGAGAAGAGGAAATGAGGGCTGAAGACCTCTTGGAGGAGGTGTGATTTTAATAAAGCTTTGAAGGTGGAGAGAGCGGCAGTCATCATTTATGGAGGGGGAGGAGGTTTTAGGCCGGAGGAAGGAGGCGGCGAAGGAGGCGGCGGTGAGCTAGAGGAGATCAAGATCTAGGGAGTCGTGGCTTAGTAGATAGAGCACAGGCCTGAGAATCAGAACCTGGGTTCTAATCCTACCTCTCCCACGTCTGCTGGGTGATCTTGGGCAAGTCACTTCACTTCTCTGTGCCTCAGTTCCCTCGTTTATAAAAGGGGGGATAAGAGCGTGAGCCCCAGTGTGGGAGAGGGACCGTGTCCGACCTGATTAACTCGTATCTACCCCAGCGTTTAGAACAACGCTTGGCACGTAGTAAGCGCTTAACGAGTTGACATTAGAGGAGCAAAACGTGCGGCCTGGGCTATAGTAGGTGACCCGGCAGGTTAGTGGCAGAGTCGGGATTCATTCTTTCGATCGTATTTATCGAGCGCTTACTTGAGCAGAGCACTGTACTAAGATCTTGGAAAGTACAATTCAGCAATAAAGAGAGACAATCCCCGCCCACACCGGGTTTACGGTCTAGAATGGGGGGAAGAGACCAACCTCTTCTAACTCACAACCCCGAGCTCTTTCCACAAGACCACGCTGCTTCTCCGGGCTACTGTGAAGATTACCGACACCACAAAGACATGGAAAGACAGAGGCTCTAGAAATCGGGAGTTGATCAACAACTGCACAGATGGCTTCTCAGAGAACTTCTCCAAACGCCGTCTTTCTTCGCGGCCTAGAAACGCAGCGATTCCTCTCCAAAGATTTAGTGCTGAAAAGTCACACCCAACCACTGTGGTGGGTTTGAGGCTGCTGAGCCAGATGTATTTCTCCTCACTCATCAGCAAGGACAGATAATACCAAGCGAGAGTAGCTAACTTTATCGGGGAAGGCTCAAGGAAGGTCCGTAGCTAAGCTGTTTCTTATTCTGTGGAATTCTTAGCATTCCTGGCAAAAGACACATTCGTTTCTTGGTCTGAAGGGAGCTGTGTCTAAACACGCTGCCCAGAGATGTTCATTATAACAACATTTTCCTGTCCAAGTGGCCCACTGTGATCATGCAAAACATTTCCTAATTAAGCCTTTCCCTTTTCTTCTACAAGGTGTTTATTCCACTCCAGCAGATGACTGCTGAGGATCTTGGTTTTAAAAAGAGGATTAAGCCACCATGTTGCCTGCTGATTTATTTTTCTTTTGTTTGTTTTGGTTTGGGTTTTTATGGTATTTGTTAGGCGCTAACTATGTGCCAGGCACTGTACTCTGCGCTGGGGTCATTTCAAGCTAATCAGGTTGACCAGAGTCCTTGTCCCACATTGGGATGGCAGTCTTAATCTCCACATTACAGATCAGGTAACTGAGGCACGGAGAAGTTAAATGATAAAGTTAAAAGGTCACGAAGCAGACAAGTGGCGAAGCCGGGATTAGAAACCAGATTTTGCTACTCACATCTTCCTCCTAGAAAAGTCTCCTTTTGTTTTTGAATACGCGAGTCTTTATGTCGTCTCTTGGTAGAAATGACAAGTAATCATTGTGCTCACCTGCTTTTTTTTTTTTAAATGGTATTTTTTAAGTGATGACTATGGCTCAAGCACTGTTCTAAAAGCTGGGGTACATACAGGATAATCAGGTTGGACAAAGAACCTGTCCCCCTAGAGGGTTATCAGGCTAAATCAGAGGAGTTCAGTTTTAATCCCATTTTACAGTGAAAGTAACTGAGGCACAGAGAAGTGAAGTGACTTGCAAGGACACCTCCCTCCCCTCCCCCTCTCAGCCTCAGTTATCCTTTTCTCACTCAGGCAGCTAACGTTTGGGTTCTCTCCTCCCAATCTCCTTTTTAGAGGGCTCTGTCCACCTGAAGCTGACGGCTAGAGACAGAAAATCTTCCCAATTCATTTGTCTAGACTCACATTTATTGCCTCTTCCCAGCAATAACAGCCAAGTAGGAAAAGAATACCGGGAGACCAAGAAGTGCCATAAATACTAGTATTTTGCCAAGAGCTTAGTACAGGGCTCTGCACATAGTAAAAGTTCAATAAATAACATTGAGTGATTGATTGATAGTAAACATTCCCCAAGATAAACATATCTACCCATCTATTCAGGAGGCTTTGAGCTTGCATCTACCTGGTGCTCTGAGTTTGTTTTTTTTAAAAGGCATTTTTTATGGTATTTTGTTGTTTTTACTATGTGCCATGCACTGCGCTAAGGGATAGGGTAGATACTAGCTAATCAGTTTGAACACAGTCCATGTCCCACTTGAGGCTCAAAGCCTTAATCCCCATTTTCCATATAAGGGAATCGAGGCATAGAGAAGTGAAGTAACTTGCCCAACATCACACAGCAGATAAGTGGCAGAACCAGGATTAGAACCCAGCTCCTCTGACTCTGAAGCCCATACTCTGAACCTTTAAAGCAAACAGGAAACGCTGCCTGCATCAGTGCCAAACTCCTTTAAGATCAGTTGATCAATCAAGGGTATTTATTGAGTGCTTACCATGTGCAGAGCACTGTACTAAGCGTTTGGGAGAACACATCATAACGGAGTTTCCAGCTATGTTCCCTGCCCACAGCAAGCTTAAATTCTAAAGAGCAGGGAAGACCCTACACTAGCACTTGGAGCGGAGAGACAGGCTTGCCCTTAGCTCCCACAAATTATTGCTCTTCCAACATCAAAGTCCAAGTTGAAAACAGACTGTAATAATAATAATTACGGTATTTAAGCACTTTCTGCGTGTCAAACATTGTTCTAATCGCTGGGGTAGACACGTTAGGTCGGACACGGTCCCCGGCCCACATGGGGCTCACACTTTTAACCCCATTTCACGGATGCGGTAACCGAAGCAGAGTGAAGCGACTTGTGCAGGGTCACAGAGCAGACATGTGGTGGAGCAGGATTAGAACCCAGATCCTTCTGACTCCCAGGTCCACGGTCTATCCACTATGCCAGCTGCTTCTCAGAGTAATACCAATGAAGGGTCCATTTCCCACTAGTGGTGAGAGAAGCAGTCATGGTGCCAGAAGTCAGGAAGGAAGGAAATGTAAAAATACCTAATAATAATGTTGGTATTTGTTAAGCGCTTACTATGTGCAGGGCACTGTTCTAAGCGCTGGGGGAGATACAGGGTCGTCAGGTTGTCCCACGTGAGGCTCACGGTCTTAATCCCCATTTTCCAGATGAGGGAACCGAGGCACAGAGAAGTGAAGTGACTTGCCCACAGTCACACAGCTGACAAGTGGCAGAGCTGGGATTCGAACTCATGACCTCTGACTCCCAAGCCCAGGCTCTTTCCACTAAGCCATGCTGCTTCTCTTAAGAGCGTCAATTAAGCCACTGAAAAAGCATGTCTTTTGCTTGGGGCTGCCATTTACCTTCGAATCAGAGGGATTCTATCATCAGTCTATCAATGGTATTATTAAATCATATTTATTGAGTGCTTACTGTGGGCAGAGCACTGTACTAAGCACACTGGAGAGTAGAAGGCAAAAGAGATGGTAGACACGCTTCCCGGCCACAGTGAGTTTACAGTCTAGCAGGGAGGGTAGACTTTAATAGAAATAAAGCGATCAATCAATCAGTGGTACTTATTGAGGGCCTCCTGTGTGATGAGCACTGTACTAGGTGCTAAGGAGAGTACAGTGAGATTAGTAGACCTGATCCCTCCCTTCAAGGTTCTACTTTACAATCCATTACACTATAAACCCTTTGAGGTCAAAGATTATGCCTTTGACTCTCGGAACACTCTCCCTCGCACTTAGTACAGGTAGCGGGGCCTAGTGGAAAGAGCACGAAGCGGGGAGTCAGAGGACCTGGGTTCTAAACCCGCCTCTGCCAATCGCTTGCTTTGTGTTCTTGGGCAAAGCACTTCATTTCTCTGGGCCTCAGCTTGCTCAACTGTAAAATAGTGTTTCAATACCTGTTCTCCCTCCTACTTAAACTGCAAGCCCAATGGGGGACAGAGATAATAATAACAATGTTGGTGTTTGTTAAGCGCTATGTGCCGAGCACTGTTCTAAGCGCTGGGGTAGACACAGGGGAATCAGGTTGTCCCACATGGGGCTCACAGTCTTAATCCCCATTTTACAGATGGGGTAACTGAGGCACCGAGAAGTCAAGTGACTTGCCCAAAGTCACACAGCTGACATGTGGCCGAGCAGGGATTCGAACCCATGACCTCTGACTCCAAAGCCCGGGCTCTTTCCACTGAGCCATGGTGTCCGACCTAATTATCCTGTATCTATCCCACTTCACAGTACGGTGCTTGACACAGAGTAAGTGTGTAACAATTATAATGAATTATCATAATAATAGATAATTAATCATCAATTAAGGGTTACTCTATGCCAAGCGCTGTGGTGAGCACTGGGGTAGATCCAAAATATAAAAGTTGGATACAGACTTTCCACAGGGGGTTCACAGTCTAAGAAGGATACATGAGAGTTAATGTATATATAATGTGTACATTAATATATAATACATAGATACATAGATACATACACACACATATGCATATAGTAATTCTCATGTAATACATATAATTTCTTTATAAGTATATATATAAAATCAGGTTGGACACAGTCTCTGTCCCACATGGGGCTCACAGTCTTAATCCCCATCTGACATATGAGAGAACGGAGGCCCAGTCAAGTGAAGTGACTTACCCAAGGTCACACGGTTCCAGGATAAAATCCAGGTCCTTCCGACACCCGGGCCCGTGCTCTATCCGCTAGGCCACGCTGCTTCTCCCCGGAGCTGTTGGTTGAATTATTCTCAGCCGTTCAGTGTTAGGGATTCTTATTTTAGCACTCCTAATTATCCTAGCGACGTCCATCTGCTGAGTTAAACAGATTCTCCAATCTTCCTCCTCTCGACGCCTTTTCCGTGTCGTTTGAAGAGGCGGAAGCTCATTTCGCACGCCGCCTGCGTCCGCCCTTTCGCCTGCTTCGGCTTAACGGAGGCAGGTTTTAGCTGGAGTCTTCCTACCTGGATCAGAAACATCCTCTGTGTTATTTCACAGTGAGTTTGCAGTTTGTTGGAGCTCTCCCCCCACAGCCTGGACCAACTGTTGGACGGCATTTCACATCCCTCGCAAACTCACTCCCTTGGGGAACGATGAATGTTTTCTAAAACGGCGTTCTGCACGTCTCCCCGCTCCTCAAAAACCTGCCTTGGGTGCCCATTCCTCTCCCCATTGAGCAGAAACTCCTGCTCATTGGCTCTCTCCTTCCTACTGATCTACTCTCATCTCCCAGTACACCCCAGCTCACACGCTCCATTCCTCTTAAGCCAACCTACTCACTGTGCCTCATTCTCGCATTTCGCTACCATCCTCTTGCTCAGGCTCGCTGCCCAGAACACCCTCCCACCCCATATCCTGCAGACACAGCTCTCTCCTTCTTCAAACCCCTTCTGAAATCACGACTCCTCCAGAGGCCTTTTCTCGTCTCCCCACTTTACATCCCCATTCTATAGTCTCGCGGCGGCCTTGTGGATAGAACATGGCCCTGAGAGTCGGAGGAACTGGGTTTTAATCTCGGCTCTGCCCCTCGTCTGTTGTGTGACCTTGGACGAGTCACTTAACACCTCCGTGCCTCAGTTACCTCGCCTGTAAAATGGGGATTAAGGCTGAGAGTCCTCTGCGGGGTAGGGACTGTGTCAGGCCGATCATCTTTTATCTACCCTAGCGCTTCATACAACGTCTGGCACATAGTAAGCGTTTAATGAATAACACAAAAAAATACTCTAGTGCCACTTAAGTACTCACAAGCCTCTAAACTACAAGCTCGTTGTGGGCAGGTTATGTGTCTGTTTATTGTTATATTGTAATAATAATAATAATGTTGGTATTTGTTAAGCGCTTACTATGTGCAGAGCACTGTTCTAAGCGCTGGGGGAGATACAGGGTCATCGGGTCGTGCCACGTGAGGCTCACAGTTAGTCCCCATTTTACAGATGAGGGAACCGAGGCCCAGAGAAGTGAAGTGACTCGCCCACAGTCCCACAGCTGACAAGTGGCAGAGCCGGGAGTCGAACCCATGACCTCTGACTCCGAAGCCCAGGCTCTTTCCACTGAGCCACGCTGCTCTCCCAAGTGCTTAGTACAGTGCTTTGCACACAGTAGACACTCGATAAATATGATTGAATGAACCCCCAGGAGGGTTTAAGTGCATATCTTAAATACGCTATTACTTTAAGTATCTGTTCCCCAGCTAGACTGTAAGGTCCTTGAGAGCGGAAATCCCATCTGTTCTTCTACCACACTCTCCCAAGCGTGTAGTACAGTGCTCTGCACATAGTAGGTGCTCAATAAATAGTACTGATTGATTGCAGGATTAATTTTTCGCCTCTCAGAGAGGTTGCTGGGAGTGCCAACGGCAGGGAGTCCAACAGGCGGGAAAGAAGGTCCCCGAAGCTCTAACGCGTTTAGCCCATCAGAGGGGCTAAACCACTCTTCCCCACTAGGACCAGTAACCCAGTCCCCAAGTGCGAGCCGAGCACCGCAAATGACCTAAAATGAAACACATAAAGTCCATCTGGTGACCAATTTTTTAAAAAATAGTGTTCATTAAGCACTCACTATGTGCCAGGCACCATCCTGAGCGTTGGGGTAGATACAAGGTAGTCGGGTTGTCCCTCGTGGGGCTCACGGTCTCACTCCCTATTTTACAGATGAGATCTCTGAGACACAGCCCGAGGTTGCACAGGAGACAAGCGGCAGCGCCGGGATTAGAAACCGGGTCCTTTTGACTCCCGGGAGGGAACGCTACCTAACAGGCCACACCGCTTCTCACTTCCAATCCCCAGTTCTTCCTGCAAGTCTATATCGTCACCATGGACGACCTCTGATGTCTTACCGCCTCATTAAGGGCAGGGCTAGAGTTAGACTCAAAATGAGATTTAGGGTTATGGTTAGGGTTGGCGGTGACCACAGGGGATAGGGGGCAAAGATGGGTTTAATTGATCATTAGAGTGTCAGTGACACCTTTCAGCAGTTGGTTCTCTGTCAATTGACCCCTGGGCATTTGACTTCTGACCTATTCCCTCTCAGAGGATGGAAAGTCCCAAGATATTCTTGGCTTCTCCGTTCACAAATATGAGCCTTTTCTCCTCTGGGTTTGGTCCTCCGGAGCCTAATCATGGAAACATTCTGCTTTTAATACGACACCACACACAAACACACCAAATGCTCATTAAATAGGAATTTAGAGTCCTTGTCCATCAACTTGCTTTCAGCACATATTCTCCGATCTAAGTACAGACGAATCGGGAGGATCCAGATATATTTCCTTTGGGTTGCGCACTGTTTTAGAATGTAAGGGAAAATTCTTCAATTTGTACTGGGTACAAAGTCAGATGCCTATGGGTTCTGATCTGGCTCCCCTACTTTTCAGGTGCGTGACCTTGGGAAAGTCACTTCTAATAATAATAATAATGTTGGTATTTGTTAAGCGCTTACTGTGTGCCGAGCACTGTTCTAAGCGCTGGGGTAGACACAGGGGAATCAGGTTGTCCCACGTGGGGCTCACAGTCTGCATGCCCATTTTACAGATGAGGTAACTGAGGCACCGAGAGGTTAAGTGACTTGCCCAAAGTCACACAGCTGACAAGTGACCGAGCCAGGATTCGAACCCATGACCTCTGACCCCAAAGCCCGTGCTCTTTCCACTGAGCCACGACTTCTCTTCTCTAGGCTTCAGTTACCTCATTTCTAAAATGGCATTTTTATGAACTCAATATGGGACTGGGACTGTGTCCAACCCAATTACCTTGCATCTATCCCAGCGCTTAGTACAGTGCAGTCGTCCGCTGTGTGACCTTGGGCAGGTCACTTCACTTCTCTGGGCCTCAGTTCCCTCATCTCTAAAATGGGGAATAATAATGCTGGTATCTGTTGAGCGCTTACTATGTGCCGAGCACTGTTCTAAGCGCTGAGGTAGATACAGGGTCATCAAGTTGTCCCACGTGAGGCTCACAGTTAATCCCCATTTTCCAGATGAGGGAACTTAGGCCCAGAGAAGTGAAGTGACTTGCCCACAGTCACACAGCTAAGTGGCGGAGCTGGGATTTGAACCCATGACCTCTGACTCCCAAGCTCGGGCTCTTTCCACTGAGCCACGAATGAGACTGTGAGTGCTATGTGGGACAGGGACTGTGTCCAACTCGATTTACTTGTACTCACCCTTGTGCTTTGTACAATGCCTAGCACACAGTAAGCGCTTAACAAATACCACAGTTATTATTATTATTATTCCTACTACTTCCACTCAGTATGTTTGTAATCAGTACATATCTATATTTACTCATTTGTTTAGCTATGCTTTTTTATCCCGACATATTCATACGCCTACCTTTTATCTCCTTGTTCTTTCTCTTGCTCCCACATCATCACTGGTATTTACTGAATGCTTACTGTGTGCAGATAGCTGTATTAAGCGCTTGATTTCTGATTCCACTATTTGTAAATCATTTGTCTGTTTCGCCCATAATATTATAAGGTCCAAGGAACCACTGGCCTTGTCGCCATTTTATCTCTCAAATGCTTTGCAATAAATGATGCCTTAATGATAATAATAATAATGATATTTATTAATTGCTTACTACATGCCAGGCACCATAGTAAGTGCTGGGATGGATGCAAGCAAATCGGGTTGGACGCGGCCTCTTGTCCCAGATGGGGTTCACCAACTCGATCCCCATTTTACAGATAATAATAATAATAATGTTGGTATTTGTTAAGCGCTTACTATGTGCAGAGCACTGTTCTAAGCTCTGGGGGAGATACAGGGTCACCGGGTCGTCCCACGTGAGGTTCACAGTTAATCCCCATTTTACAGATGAGGTAACCGAGGCCCAGAGAAGTGAAGTGACTCGCCCACAGTCACACAGCTGACAAGTGGCAGAGCCGGGAGTCGAACCCATGACCTCTGACTCCGAAGCCCAGGCTCTTTTCACTTTTAACTGAAGCCCAGGGAAGTGAAGTGACTTGCCCAAGGTCACCCAACATACAAGTGGCAGAGGCGGGATTAGAACCCATGACTTTCTGAGTCCCAAGGCCCGTGCTCTTGCCACTACAATCACACGGGGGTCACCCGTTGCAGTAATCAACTTCTCTGCCCCAGTGGTCCCAGCCCGTAGACTTGACGTCGATGCCACCGAACAATCAACCACGGCTTTCTTTTTTCAGAAGTCAGTTCTCCAGAGGGAGAAAGGAAAGGGCAACGCAGAGGGCGGAGATGTCAGAGAGCAGACACTATTGCTCTGATGAATTCATTAAAACACGTCACTGTAGTAGTTTACAACCTATTGTCAGCTTTGTCATCATTTCCTAATTTATAGGACTGCTCTGCTGATTAGGCTCGGCTTCACCTCCAGTTCAGTAAGTTGAAATATTTAATTAAGCAGGGCTATTCTCCAGCTCTGGGCTTGATTCACCAGACGAAGGTGGCCCATTGAAATGGGATTTTGGGATCCATCATTTGGGGGAAAGAAACCTGAGCAGTTCACCCCCCCAACACCCCATATGTCCATCCCACCTCTTGACCCCGGTCTTACTGGTCCAGTCCTTGAGCTTCCAAATTCTTCTCCCCTCCAGAGACAACCTTGAGAAGCAACAAGGACTAGCAGAAAGAGCACGGGGCTGGGAGGCAGAGGACCTAGGCTCTAATCCCAGCTCTGCCAATTGTCTGTTGCATGACCTTGGATAAGTCATTTTACTTCTCTGTGCCTCCGTTACCTCATCTGTTCATTCATTCATTCAATAGTATTTATTGAGCGCTTACTATGTGCAGAGCACTGTACTAAGCGCTTGGAACGTACAAGTCGGCAACAGATAGAGACAGTCCCTGCCGTTTGACGGGCTTACGGTCTAATCGACGGGCTTACAGTCTAATCGACTGTACATTTCACATCTGTAAAATGGGGGTTAGAACTGTGAATCCCATGTGGGACAGGGATTGTGTCCAACCTGATTAACGTTTGACTCCCCCGGTGCTTAGGACAGTGCCTTGCTCGTAGTGAGGACTTAACAGATATCTTGTAAACTAATAGTAAAGACAAAAAGATATGGAATTAACCTCAAATGGCACTGATGTCAAGTCTGTGGGATGGGATCACTGGATCAGTTGGCCCCGGTGTGATTGTAGTGGCTAGAGCACAGGGCTGGGAGTCAGAAGATCATGGGTTCTAATCCCACCTCTGCCACTTGTAAGCTGTATGACTTTGGGCGAGTCACTTAACTTCTCTGTGCCTCCGTTACCTCATCTGTAAAATGGGAATAGAGATTGTGAGACCCTCGTGGGACAGGGACAGTGTCCAACCTGATTTGCTTGTAACCAACCCAGCATTTAATACAGTGCCTGGCACAAAGTAAGCACTTAACAAATACCATAATTATTATCGTGGCTCGGTGGAAAGAGCACGGGCTTTGGACTCAGGGCTCATGAGTTCGAATCCCAGCTCTGCCACTTGTCGGCTGTGTGACTGTGGGCAAGTCACTTAACTTCTCTGTGCCTCAGTTCCCTCATCTGTAAAATGGGGATTAAGACTGTGAGCCCCACGTGGGACAACCCGATTCCCCTATGTCTACCCCAGCGCTTAGAACAGTGCTCGGCACATAGTAAGCGCTTAACAAATACCAACATTATTATTATCATTCTCCTGTGTCATTCCCAAATCCTCCCTCAACCAAAAAGCCGGAAATTGACACACAACAGCCTCATCTCCTCACAGTTCTTTTCTGTAAAGCTCTACCACAACCAGCATCTGCACTGGGGGTCTCTAGATAATTTTGGGCAAGAGGAAAAAGCCCTCCCGGAGGTAACCAAAAGAATTATGTGGTTACTGGAGACTTAAAAACGTCCTTTGAGCACTGGAGACTGTAAGCTCATGCACATCGTATGATTTCAATAAATACCATTGATTGATTGACTGACTGAAGACCAGGCTGAGCCCATTCTGAAGGCTTCATTTCTACCCATAACAAGCAGGACAATAAGATTTAGAGTTGAGAAGCCCTTGGTCTCTTTATGCCTGACTTCCTTCAAGCCCTCCTCCTTAGGAGCTGGGGGTCAGAATCAGATGAGGAGCAGAGTAAGGAGTGGAAAACGGGGGAAGGGGAGAAAGAGGAGGAGGACAGAGAGGAGGAGGAGGAAGAAAAGGAAGAGGAGAAGGAGGAGAAAGAGGAGGAAGAAGAAAGGGGAAGGAGGAGAAAGGGGAAAGGGAAAAAAGAAAGAAATAGAAAAGGGGGTGGTGACAAGGGGAAGATGACAAGGGAAGAAGGAGGATGAGAAAGAAGATGAGAAGGAGAAGGAAGAGGAGGAAGAGGAGAAAGAGGGGAAAGAGGAGGAAAGGGAAGAGAAGGGATGGAGAAGGAGGAGGAGGAGGAGGAGAAGGAAGGGGTGAAGGAAGAAGGAAATAGAGAAGAGGGAGATAGAGGGGAAGATGAGAAGGGGGAAAGGGGGATGAGAAGGGGAGAAGGAGGAAGAGAAAGATGAAAGGTGGAGGGAGAAGGAGCTGGGGGGGAGAAAAGAGGAAGAAGGGAGAAGGAAAAGAAAGATGAAGGGAAGGAGGATGAGAAAGAGGAGGAAGAAGAGGAGGAGGAAGAGGAGGAAGAGAAAGCTCAAGACATCCAATATGCCTTGGATAATTTTGAGACTTCATTTTCCCATCTGGTGAAAATGATGTTAGAATTCAGGGAATTCATATTCAGCCCCTTGGCACCTCTTTAAAGGAGAAGAAGGTTGGGGGTTGACTTTCCCCTCGATGAGAAAGTGCCCAGAGTCAACCATTCCCAGAAACTGGAAGACCAATCCCGAATCTGAACCATCTCTCTTTAGAGATTTGGGATGGGGGTGGGGGGAAAGGGAGCAATCTCTGGCATTCTCTCCCCTACCTCTCACCTTCCCACAGTCTTGCAAAATAGGTCTGCTGAAAATTCACTTTGACTCAGGGGAAAAACCTAAACCTCAGAGGGAGATTCAGAGGGGTGAATCGCCTCAGGAAATGAGACAAAAACAGGTTCAGGGTGAATGAGCCACAGAGTCCTAATTAGTCATCAAACTGATGCTTTGGGGGTGTGTGTGTGTGTGTGTGTGTGTGTGTGTGTGTGTCCGTGCTTGCATTTCCCCTCACATTGCTATTTGGGGAGGTTGGTACAAGGAAAAGACCTTTAATGTCATCTTCAACATCTTAAACATAGCCTCACTATATTTCTTGTGTGCCTATTCTTCAGTACAGTGCTGTGCACACAAGAGGTACTTAATAAATACATTTGATTGATTAATTAACTGATAGATTAAAAATCCTTCGAAGGAGAAGCCAATTGGTTCTTCCACTTCTCTTTGATTTTAACGGAAACTTTGTGATATTAAGCCCTTATGTGGTGGCATCTGACAGCCCTAGGGGATATCGGACTGACGCACATTTTGACACAAAAGTAACATAATGATGTCCCCTGTCCCCCAACCCCAGACTGTAAGATCGTTGTGGGCAGAGAGTGTGTCTGTTTATTGTTACGCTGTACTGTGTACAGTACAGTGCTCTGCATGCAGTAAGTGTTCAGTAAATACAACTGAAAGAATGAATGAGAAACCTGTCCCAAGTTACGTGAACAAATAGTATTTCTCCAGTGAGACCCTCGCAGCCCCGCAAAATCCCTCCAGAGCCAGTGTATCCCCTCTACCGCTGGGCCTGTGAACGCGGGCACCGCTTCAGGGAACTTGGCAGCAAGAGGTAAAGGGAAGCCAGGCACTGAAAATAAAAATACTGGACATGAAGACTTCCGGTGCCGCGGCCAGACCGAATAGGGGACGGACCAGCTGGAGACTGGATATGTGGTCACTCTAGTAACCAAACGTAGCTGCCTAGAGAGGGGTCAAGGTTGGAATTTGGACCCCGGTTTGACCTCGTGGAACCCAGACGATTCCTTGTGGACAACAAAGCCAACCAACCAATGTGGGTCCAGTGGGAGGTTTTGAGCTCTCCCTCCCTCGCTCTCAAAGACCTCTGGGTCATATTTTCCAGGATGGTTTCTTGCGACCTCGCTTAATTCCACCCATTCTAGTGGTGACGGGCAACGGGGGTAAAAAGGTGAACCGAGGACACCGTCCGTTCCCTTCTCAGCGGAAACAAGAGCGGCGTTCCACCCCACCCCCGACCCACACAGGCTTTCAGGAAATTCTTATTTTATATAGCCACAAATGAATTCAAGTCCCGAGGCCTACGTGCTAATTATTCATTAGCATATGTGAAAGTCAAATAAATTTGAATTGTATTTTCCCTAATTGACTTGATTGAATCAACAAAGAAAAAACAGTCTCGGGGAGGGGATCGATCCCGGGTCTGCATCTGCTTGACCCGAGCTCAGAAATCACTCCTGTTCTAAGCCAGCCCCGCCACCTGGCAAACTGCAAACAGATGTCCCGTGTCCCTCGTTAGGACTTTAACGGTCACCGTCACCCGACGCTTTCGCTCAGATGTTCTACAACTGAACCTTAAACGTCCGCTAATGGCTCGGAACTGCATTTTGCAAGTCGGAAAAATTAACGAATCGGAAGATGGGTTTGGGAAGAGCCATCCCAAGGCAAGGCATTCGGGCCACGGAGAGAGTCGGCCTTCTCCTGGTTTTGGTTTGAGCTGGTCTTCCTATTCGTTGCAGCGTGCAGTGCTTCGCTAATTAGCCGCTATTAAGCCTCGACGCGGACCACCGAGTCGGCGGGGTAAACTTCAGACATCGCAAATTAGTACAGTAGGAATTAGCCTGATTCTATTATTGATTATAGGAAACAGCCCATTAGGCTACGTGGATACAGTTCGGCGTCGGGAAAGCGAGGAGATGAAAGCAATTTCTGTTTCTAATTACATCCTCCAGGAGCTTAACCAAGGTCTCAATACTGGTAATACTAGTGGGTGAGAACCCCATGGTCTCAGAAGTCTGTGATGAAGGCCCATTAACGGAAGGGGGGAAGGGGTGGGGAATGAGGTGGAGGAGAAAGAAGTGGAGGGAGAGATGAAGGAGGAAGAAGTGGAGGAGGAGGAAGAAGAGGAGGAAGAAGAAGAGGTGAAGTGGAAGAGGAGGGTGAGGAGGAGGAAAAAGAGGAAGGAGGGAAGGGAAGGGAAGGGAAGGGAAGGGAAGGGAAGGGAAGGGAAGGGAAGGGAAGGGAAGGGAAGGGAAGGGAAGGGAAGGGAAGGGAAGGGAAGGGAAGGGAAGGGAAGGGAAGGGAAGGGAAGGGAAGGGAAGGGAAGGGAAGGAAGGGAAGGGAAGGGAAGGGAAGGGAAAGGGAAGGGAAGGGAAGGGAAGGGAAGGGAGGACGAGAGAAGGAAGAGGAGGAAGATGAGAAGAAGGAAGTGAAGAAGGAGGAGGGAAAAGAAGGTGAGGATGAAGGGGAGGAGGAGAAGGGAAAGAATGAGTGGGAGAAGGAGGAGGGAAAAGAGAATAAGGGGAGGGGGGAGGGGGAGAAGGGAGAGGAGACGAGTAGTAGTATCCATCGCCGAATTCTGTCGATTTTATCCACGATATCACTAAAACCCATCCTTTCCTCTCCGTCCATACTGCTACCACATCAATCCAAGCCCTTAACCTATCCTGCCTTGATTACTACATCGGCCTCCTTGCTGCCCTCCCTGACTCCCGTCTCTCGCGACTCCAGACCCTACTTCTGCTGCCCAGATCATTTTTCTACAACAACGCTCCTTCCAGGTTTTCGCACTCCTCGAGAATCTCCCACGGTTGCCCATCCACTTGCACATCCAACCGAAACTCCCTTCCATCAATCACCTTGCCCTTTCCTATCTCATTTCGTTAGTGTCCCACTGCAGCCCCGCCCACACACTTCTCTCTATGACCCAACCTAATCGCTGTACCTCAGTGTCGTCTATCTCTCCGCCGACCTCTGGCCCACGTCCTGCCTCCGGCCAGGGACGCCCTCCTTCCTCGTATCCGACAGGCAATCACTCTCCCCGTCTTCAAAGCCTTACTGAAGGCACATCTCCTCCAAGAGGCCTTCCCTCACTAGGTCCTCTTTTCCTTTCCTTCCATTCCCTTCTGTGTCATTCCCTGACTTGTTCCCGTTATTCACCCCCCCCCCCGACCCCCCAGCCCCACGGCGCTTACGTACCTATCTGCAATTTGTTTACTCCTACTGATGTCTGTCTCCCGCTCTGGACCGTAAGCTTCTCGTGGGCAGGGAACGCGTCTGTTCTTTTGTACTCTCCCAAGAGCTTAGTACAGTGCTCTGAACACATACAATAAATACAACTGACCGACCGACTATTATTACTACTACTGCTACTACTGTGCACTGCTCTCAGCAGACCAGGACGAGGCTCCCCAAAGGGAGTGGGGTGCGGGGGGGACTGACGCTCACCTCCCCAGGACCCCCTCCCCACACCCCGTACAAGGAACCCGGCTTCCGGTCTCCCAGAGAGCTGTGAATTTGAAAGAACTGAATTCAACCGACACATAAAAGCAACACATGCAACTACTTAAAGGCCCATTAATATCGCGGGCCGGGCCCGGGCCAGGCGGGGGGGGGGGGAGGGGAACCGAGGCCTGGCCAGAGTCGAATTGAGCATTTCTGGCCCCATCTCTGAAGTGGCCTATTATGTGTCATCAGGAAACTTGAGGAAGAGGGAAAAAAAACAGGCCGGGATCAAAGCCCCTTTTGTCAACTCCTTACAGATTAATGGAGGACAGATTTTGCACTTGGAGCCCTCGTCTGCGTGGCGGGGGGCCGAGAGTTCTCGCCGTCCCGTCGTGGTCGGGCGGCCGACCGCGCTGGACCGCCTCCCAGAGTGCTCTCTGGTCACCCCGAGGTCATCCCAAATGAGCCAGAAAGGGGCTTCCGTCCCCCAGGCTTACCGGTTGGCCCTGCCCTGCTGGAAGGTCAAGTCCCTCTTGGGGTGTTCCCACAGCGAGAGAAAGAGGCCCTTGTGCCGGTCGATCGGCTAAACAAAGAGTCAATTTGTTCTCCGAGCCAGGTCGCGGCGGTGTGGCCCTTTGGAGAGAGAAGAGGGCCGGGCCACAGGAGACCCGGGCTCTAATCCCAGTTGTGCCTCCGGCTTGCTGAGTGACCTTAGCCTAGTCACTTAACCTCTCTGAGCCTCTGTTACCTCATCTGTGAAATGGGGATTGAGACTGTGAGCCCCGTGTGTTAGACGGGGCCCGTCTCTAACCTGATCAGCTTGTAGCCACCCCATGATTTAGAAAAGCGCTTGACACATAGTAAGCGCTTAACAAATACTATCATTAGTATCATCATCATTATTATTTCTGTCATCCGTAAAATGGGGCGAGGATCCCTGCTCTCCTTTACCTCTCAGATTATGAGCCCTGGCTGGAGCAAGGACTGTGTCCTAACCACCCCGGTGTTTAGTACATAGTGAGCACTTAATAAATACCCCAACTATTCACACCTGAACAAATACTTTTTCAGGGATCTAAATTCAGATCTCTCATTCCTTCTTTGTCTCCCCCTCCAGACTGTAAGCTCCTCGTGGGCAGGGAAAGCATCTACCAACTCTGTTATATTGTACTCTCCCAAGTGCTTAGTACAGTGTTGTGCACACTATAAGCATTTGGTAGATGTTATGGATCGACTGATCGATTGGACCGTCATTATCTCTCTGCTACTCGGTGGGCCTCGGAGATGTAACATGCTCCACGGTAAGCAAACAGAGTTTGGAATCCGCATCTTATTGATGGCATACCATCTGCCATCTGGTTTGGAGGGAGGAGAGAAAGAAGAAAACCAATTCTGTTGGGTTTTTCTCTCTTTATTTTTTTTTCCCCTTGTGAAAATATTCTGAGGTTGGGATCTGACAGTCTCAGTTTGGTTAAAAAAAAACCCACCTAGTTTCCTATGCGGTTCACAACACGGGGAGACGTCGAACTTTCAAATAAATGTTGGAGGCTTCTTTGGTTTTTCCATCTGCTAGCCAGCCTGCTCTGTGAAAATTGAAGATATACATATGCAAATATTCACAGTCAGCTTCCAAGAGCGAAAGAATTTTTATGATGTAACCACAAGAAGAGGCTTTTCGGTGTCGACACTGTGCAGCGGAGCAAAGGGCTTAAACACTGCATATGGTAATGGGACTCATGAAAATGAAGGCTCAGGGTGCCCTTACTTCGTGATGAAAAGCAGACCTCACCTTGAAAGCTTTTGACTTTTGGAGCTGCCGAGCTTTTAATGACTTGGGAAACGAAAAATTCTGGTGCCAATAATCTAATTCTCCCCATAACCCACAGGATGTTGTCTTCTGAGAGACTGGTATTTTTTTGAGCACTGAGTTATGGGGGGCAGGGGAGGGAAGGGAAGGGAAGGGGGAAGGGAAGGGCAGTGTGGGCTAGTGGAAAGTGCAAAAGAAAGGAAGAGAGGAGATCCGGGCTCAAGTTCCAGCTCTGCCACCAGCCTACTGTATGGCCTTCTGTTTTTTTTTTTCTTTTTTATGGCATCTGTTAAGCACTTACTTTATGTCGAGCACTGTTCTAAGTGGCATTTGGTAAGCGTTTACTATGTGGCAGGCGCTGAAGTAAGAGCTGGGGTAATTATTATTATTAAGTGCCGTCGAGTCGTTGCCGATCCATAGCGACTCATGGATATACTTTCTCCAGAACGTCCTGTCCTCTGCCATAATTCGCAACCTTTCTAATGGTTCTTCCGTTATCGTTGTTATGGTCTCTATCCATCTTGCTGCCGGTCTGTCTCTTCCACGTTTTCCCCGGATTTTTTCCTAGCGCTAGTGTCTTCTCCAGAGAATTAATCTCTGGAGATTAATGAGAGCTGGGGTAGATACAAGCTAATCAGGGTGAACACAGTCTCCGTCCCAGGTGGGGCTCGTCTTCATCCTCACTTTACAGATAAGGGAACTGAGGTACACAGAAGTGAAGTGACTCGCCTAAGGTCACACAGCAGACAAGTGGCAGAGCCTGGATTAGAACCCAGGTCCTTCTGACTCCCAGATCCGTGCTCTATCCCCTAGGCCACGCTTGCTTCCCTGCCTACAATGAGTTCTTCAGAATCCCAACTCTCAGGATAAACATGAGGCTGGGAGAGCTAGGCTGGTCCCCAGTTAGAG
This sequence comes from Ornithorhynchus anatinus, assembly GCF_004115215.2. Lineage (NCBI taxonomy): Eukaryota > Metazoa > Chordata > Mammalia > Monotremata > Ornithorhynchidae > Ornithorhynchus > Ornithorhynchus anatinus. Next base: position 9,154,428 of record NC_041732.1, on the reverse strand, counting down.
CTATGAGGGTCTCAAGATTCAGTAATAATAATAAATAATAATAACAACAATAATAATAAGGACTTGGCGGGAACAGGGTGATCAGATCCAACACAGTTCTTGTCCTTCCCAGGTTCCCTCATGTAAGATGCATGCCATGCGGGTATCTTATTCCCATTTTACAGATGAAGAGACTGAGGCCCAGAGAGGTGAAAGGGCTTGCCCAAGGTCACACAGTAGGTCGGTGGTAGAGTGGTAATTAGATTCAGATCTCCTGACTTCCTGTCCCTCACTCGTTCCACAAAGCCACACTGGCTCTAAAATCATTTTTGTCAGCTCTATTGTACTGTCCTCTCCCAAGTACTTAGTACAATGCTCTGCACAGTAAATGCTCAATAAATACCACTGATTGAGGGATTAAGTGGTTTCTATGAAAGACACTGAGAAAAGGATTGCTTTTTGTCCTACAGATCTTGGAGTTTATTTCGTTCTTGTTTCATTTCAGTAGCTCTTAATGAGTTTCTTCAAAATGCGTTGTATAAAGATGGCTAATTAGGAGTCCGATCACTATAATTCCCTCCAGATTATCGGTCCATGTGAGGTCTCTGAAAAATCTTCCTCTATTTCATTTCATTTATTAATTTTTTATGCTCTGATACCAAGCCCAAGTCAGATTTGCCAAATATCAAAATTGGATTGGAAGGTCGCTGTGGAAAGGGAATGTGTCTGCTTATTGTTACACTGTGCTTTCCCAAGTGCTTAGTATAGTGCTCTGCGCATGATAAGCACTCAAGAAATACGATTGAATGAATGAATGAATGAATGAATGCATGAATGAATGCAAGAAGTGGAGTTGTAGGAAATAAGGAAAATATTTCATTCATTTCATCACCGTCTTCCAGCCGTTTGGTCTTTCAGACTAAAGCGATTCGCCATTCGTTCTGTGCTGCACTGTAGATGTCCGTAGCAAGATCAGGAACTACACTACACTGCATGTTAACTGGGGAAGCACTTGACAGATTTAAAGAAATCCTAAACACCTTCTATCTCCCGCCCAACTGCCATTTCAGCACCTCTGCATCACCTAAACACTTGAGCAGTCATACCTCTTCACTCATTGCACTCACGGCACGTATCTTTCTACTCGCCCGGCTTCCCTCTTCCTGTAATTTATTTCTGGGTCTTCCTCCCCTGCTAGGTTACAAATCTCTTAAGGTAGGGATTGTGACCACTAAGTCTATCAATAATGAGAGCGAAATTGGTTAAACACTTATTCCACTCCAAACACTGAGGTAAATACAAGATAATACGGTCCGATTGAGCCCCTGTTCCACATGGGGCTCCCGTTTTAAGGATGAGGGAGGACAAATGTTGAAATTTTATTTTACAGCTAAGGAACCTGAGGTCCAAAGAAGTAAATGACTTGCCCAGGGTCATACCGCAGGCAACTGACAGGGTCAGGATTAGAACCCAGGTTCTCTGACTCCCAGGCCCAGGCTCTTTCCTCTAGAACACACTGTTTTTTGCTGGTTTTTCTTTTGCGTTCTCCCAAGTGCTTTGAACTCTACTCTGCACACAATAAGCACTTAATAAATACTATCATTATTATTACTACAACTACTATTTCTACTTCTACTTCTAGTAAGCAGTCAATAAACACCATTCATTTATTCATTCATTCAATCATATTTATTAAGTGCTTACTGTGTGCAGAGCACTGTACTAAGCACTTGGAAGAGTCGTTGTTGTCTTACGTTGTCGAGTCAGGTCCGACGCATAGCGACGCCATAGACACATCGCTCCCAGAATGTCCCACTTCCACCTGCAATCGTTCTGGTAGATTATCCATAGAGTTTTCTTGGTAAAAATATGAAAGTAGTTTACCACCGCCTCCTTCCGCGCAGTAAACTTGAGTCTCCGCCCTCGACTCTCTCTCTCATGCCGCCGCTGCCCAGGTCGGGTGAGTTTTGACTTTTAGAAGATTGCCATGCCTTCCTTTCAAACCCGAAATGGCCACCGTAAGGCATAAAGCCGGCTGAACATACATACTTCTCTTCCTTTTTCCCTTCTCTTTCTCCTTTTCCAAGTTTACCACTCTAAACCTGGAGCTTTTAGAGCCTCTTGGGAAATCTGCCACTGTCTCCATCAAAAATGACCAGAGAAGAGGAATGAGAAGCAGTGTGGCCTAATGGCTGGAACATGGACTAGGAGTCAGAGGACCTGGGTTCTAATCCTGACCCTGTCAGTTGCCTGCGGCAAAATCGGCAAAAGCTTCACCATTTGTCTCCTCCATGACGTGGGGCAAGTCAGTTCACTTTTCGGGGACTCAGTCACCTCATCTGCAAAATGGGGATTGAGGCTGTGAGCCCCACGTAGGACAGGTACCGTGTCCAACCTGATTACCTTTTATCTACCCCAGCATTTAGTACAGTGTCTGCCACAAAGTAAGTGCTTAACAAGTACCATTAAAAAAAAAATGAGCATTTTGATATTCACTCCCAGCCCCAAATCACTTACGTCCATGTCCTTATACTCTGCCACTTTTCCTATCTGTAATTTATTTTCACGTTGCTCTCCACCATTACTAGATCGTAAGCTCCTTTTCTATGGTATTAGCTCAGCGCTTCTTAAGTGCCAGGCCCCGTAAGCTCCTTGAGAGCAGGAATTGTGTCTACCAACGCTGTCGTTTTGTTCTCCCTTGGTGGTCAGCACGGCACTCTGTACACAGCAAGCCTCAATACTTTCCACCGATTGATACGGAGAGGCCTTTATTTGCACTTTCAACCTAAGTCTCCCCATGAGCTGCCAAAATCAAAGCACTTTAAAAAAGTAAACCTCCTGGGAAATCCCCACCGTTGGTTTATTAAGAGAGAAAGTCGATGACTTGTCCCAAGAGGCAGGGCTCACAGCCGAACAGAGGCCATCGCTGACCAGACAGAAAATCCGTCAGAAAACATCTGCTTTGCCACAGGGCCTCTTGAGAGGCAGCTCCGCGTCATCCTTTCCCACAGACGCTGAACCCCGAAGCCCCGGAAGCGAGACGTAGCCAGAGCTTCTAAGGAGCGGAGGCCTCCGACAATAGACAGACGTCAAAGGATGAAGCGACGAAGCGACGAAGCGAACTCCGGCCCTCAGATACAAGACTGCCATGTCACCTCTAAAACCACCAGGTGGGAAGGACCTCCGGCTCCGGCTGACTGACGGTCAATCCTATTTATTGGGTGCTTATTCTAAGCACTGGGGTAGATATGAGGTGATCAGGTTGTCCCACGTGGGGCTCACAGTCCTCATCCCCATTTTACAGGTGAGGTGACTGAGGCACAGAGAAGTTAAGTGACTTGCTCAAAGTCCCACAGCTGATAAGTGGCGGAGCCGGGATTAGAACGCACGCCCTCCGACTCCCAATCCTGTGCTCTTTCCACTAAACCACGCTGCTTCTCTAAGTGCTTGGGAGAGTACAGTTTCTGAAGGGTGCAGGAGAAAGAGTGGCCAGGGACTTTTCTAGAGGTCTGCAACTTCAGGGTGCGAAACAGAGTAACTAAGAATAAACCTTGGCCAACAAGCCAACTGAGAAGTGGCGTGGCCAGGTGGAAAGAGCACAGGTCTGGCCGTCTGGAGACATGGGTTACACCTAATACTGTCCTGTACTCTCCTAAGTGTTTAGTACAGGGCTCTCCCACAGTAAATGCTCAATAACTGTGATTGACTGATTGATCGACTGCTACTTCTGGCTCCGCCAGTTACCTGCCGGGTGATCTTGGGTGAGCCACTTAACTCCTCTGTGCCTCCATTTCCCTACTTGGGGATTCCATACCTCTTCTCCCTCCCCTTAGGCTACGAGCTCCACATGGGAGCTGTGTCCTACCTCATTATCTTGACAAGAATACGAATATTCATTCAATAGTATTTCATTCAGTAGTATTTACTGAGCGCTTATTATGCGCAGAGCACTGTACTAAGCGCTTGGAATGTACAATTTGGCAACATATAGACTAATAATAATAAAAATAATGGCATTTGTTAAGCCTTTGTAGCCAAGCTCTTTTCTAAGTGCTGGAGTAGAGACAAGATAAGCAGGTTAGACACAGTCACTGTTTCACAGGGGGCTCACAACCCAAATAGGTGGATGCACAGGAATTGAATCTCTATTTTGTATTTTGTATTTTATTTTGTATTTTCTATTTTAAGTCCCTGCGCTTAGTACAGTTCTTGGCACACGATAAGCACTTAACAGATATTATTAGGTGAGGACAAAAGGGAATGAGAACACCCTACCTTAGCCTGGATATAATTTATTCTTATTTTCAGCATCTAAGTACATGTGGATATTTGTATTTGTATTCGTATTCTGCTATTTCATCCTGATATATTTGACTGCTTCCTGTTATTACCCATATACATCCCCCCCATTCCCACTCTTTTTAAATAATATATCTCCCTCATCAGATTGTAAGCTCCTTGAGGGCAATTAATCAATCAATTAATCCATCAGTCGCATTTATTAAGTGCCTAGACTGTGCAGAAAATTCTGCTTAGTGCTTGGGACCGTGCCATGCAATGCAGTGTAATGACCCGACCTCTGACCTCAAGAACCTTACAATCCCAAAGGTCTAATAATAAAAATGGTAACCTTGGCGTGTGTTAAGTGCTTACTATGTGACAAGCACTGTATTAAGCTCAGGGGTAGACACAAGATAGTGAGGTCCTCCTAGGCCACCACTCTTTCCACCTTCAAAGCCTAACTGAGGTCACAACTTCTCCTAGACGTCTTCCCCGAATAAGCCCTCTTTTCCCCAGCTCCCTCTCCCTTTAGAGAAGCAGCGTGGCTTAGTGGAAAGAGCATGGGCTTGGAAGTCAGAGGCTGTGGGTTCTAATCCCCACTCTGCCGCTTTTCAGCTGTGTGACTTTGGGCAAGTCACTTAATCTCTCTGGGCCTCAGTTACCTCCTCTGTAAAACGGGGATTAAGACTGTGAGCCCCACGTGGGACAACCTGATTACCTTGTATCTACCCCAGAGCTTAGAACAGTGCTTGGCCCATGGTAAGTGCTTAACAAATAGTGCTATTATTATTTTGCATCGTCTATCCACTCGGATTTGGGACCTTTGGAGATTTGATATTCGCCTCACCCCCAACACCATAGCATTTGTGTACAAATCTTCAAATTATGTATTATAATAATAATAATGATGGCATCTGTTAAGCGCTTACTATGTGTGAAGCACTGTTCTAAGCGCTGGATATATTACCTATTTATTCCTATGAACATGTGTCTCCTCTGCTAGACTGTAAGCTCGTTATGGGCAGGGAACGTGTCCACTAATTCTTGTTTCCTTGGGTTTTCCTGCCTCTGCCTCTCCTGAGGGTCACTTTTTTATGGTATTTGTGAAGTGCTTACTATATACCAGGCACTGTACTAAGCCCTGGGATGGATCCCAGATAGTCGGGCCAGACACAGTCTCTGTTCCGCACGGGGCTCATGGTCTAAGTAGAAGGGAGGAGGTTTCGATCTAACCAATCGACCAATGGGTAGATAACTTGCCCGAGTCCACACGGTAGACAAGCGGAGGAGCCGGGATGAAAAACCAGGTCCTATTGACTCTCGGGCCCATGCTCTACCCATTAGGCCACTCCGCGTCTCACACTATGCTTGAGCTGATTAGCTAGTAACTAACCCAGTGCTCAGTATAGTGCTTGACACACAGTCAGCACTTAACCCACATCACAATTAATTACTAGCGTGGCCCCTTATGGCACCAGAGAAAACCAGACGTGGAAACACACGTGAACTCAGGAAGCAGCATGGCTTAGAGGATACAGCACAGGCCTGGGAATCAGAAGGACTGGGGTTCTAATCCAGACTCCGCCACTTGTCTGCTGTGTGACCTTAGGGAGGTCGCTTCATTTTTCTGTGCCTCGGTTACCTCCTCTGTAAAATGGGGATTAAGACTGTGAGTCCCATGTGGGACAGGGACTGTGTCCAACCTGATTACCTTGTATCTACCCCAGTGCTTGGAACAGTGCTTGAAGCACAGTAAGCGTTTATCAAATACCATTATCATTATTAATATTATTAACTCACATGCACCATGCTGGACACACAGCGTAAGGGGTAAAGCCCGGGGCACCATTTTGCAGAAGTACTTCTGGATCCCCTTACCCAAAATATTTTTCTGGGGGGACCCTGCCGTCCCTTCCCTCCACCCCGCCCCGAACCCTACGTACTTGTTGGAGGACCAATGCTTTCCCCTCCCAGTTCGCTGTGGACACGGGCGCTACTTCCAAGCCATGGAAATCGGCAGCTGCAGCTGAGGCAGAATGAGGCCGTGTGGCCTAGTGGAAAGAGCACGGGCCTGGCAGTCAGAGGACCTGGGTTCTTATCCTGACTCTGCCACTTACCTGCCATGTGACCTTGAGCGAGTCACTTCACTTCCCGGTGCCTCAGTTCCCTCATCAGTAAAATGGGGACGGAGACTGTGAGTCCTATGAGGGAAAGGGATTGTGTCCGACCCGATCATCTCGTATCTACCCCAGCGCTTAGTACAATGCCTGGCACATAATAAGCGCTTAATAAATACCACAATTGATTATTATCATCACTGAAAATTAAAAACAGCAGACATAGAGGTATCCGGTATCGGAGTTGTACCAGGCGGAGGACGGATCAGCGAACCAGCGGACCGGATGATAGAAAAACGGACAGCCGGCCACTCCAATCGAGGCCGTCATGTGAGACTGGCTGAGTGCACCACGGCGCAGACGAAACCCAGAACTAATCCCGCTGATGAGCCTTTGGAGATGGAACCACACAGGATAGGCCCCTGCTATCTAAATCCTGCAGGTGTTAGCTCACCCAGACCCAATCGCTTCGAACCATCCCGAAAATGCCAACTTAAAGAGCCTCCGAAAAGGGTTAAGCAATAGATCGGTTTCCTAGGCGCCGCATATTCTCGAATCCTGCATCATTTTTGTCATTAATATTTTCAAACAGCTCATTTGACATTTTTCCATTTAATGAGCTCGCAGACGGAGGAGAACTGCCTTTTCGGAGGACTGTGACATTCAGAGTAATTTCGGTTTTTTCCATATCTGGCAAGGGTTTTATTCCCACTTCTCTTTGGCACCCTTGATTTTCCGGACATCTTATTAGGGCAAAGGATGGAGGAGATTTACCCAACACAAATGATACTGGGAAACTGGCATCTGGGCCCTTCTGCCGCTCTTAAACACAAGCCCAGCCTCCTCCACGCCTGGTTTTTAAAAAGTATTTCCAACGGAACAGACCAACGTCACAGGATAATGCTTTCCTGTTGCCTCGCCGACATCGAGGCAAAATTCAAAACATCGATCAAAGTATAAGTGTTCCCAGAAAGATGGAATGGGATATTAAGAGGAGAAGACAATAGCTGTGCGACAATTTTCTTTTCCAAATGACAAATAATTACTGCTCTATCATCAGATGATTAAGAAATAAAGGAAAATAGACAAATTAAGCCTATCGATTTTTTTCTTTTTCCCAGATCTGGGAGGTGCGGTTGCTTAATGTACCGTAATTGAAAAATTGCATCCTAATTAGCTTCAGACACCAGAGAATTGCCTGGTTCTGAGGCTTGGGCCAATCAGAAACCAACACAATCACGGAATCTGCCGCTATTAAAGTTTACTGTCGGTTTCAGGAGGAATCGTGTGCGCTTTTCAAGCGAATTAAGAAAGTGAGAGAGTCTTCAACTAGCCCGGCACCGGCGGGGAATTCATTACTTAATACTTTTCATCTGCGATCATCAATCACAGATTTCCTCTGCCTATCAACAACTCCAGTTACTCTCCCGAAATGAACCCAGATTTCTAATCTCCAAGGTGTCAATAGCCACCCGGCTCCGCTCGGCCTGATGAAGTTTATCGAGCGGTAGTCAGATTCCCTCTCTTGCGGTGAAACCTCCCCCGGCCTCGGGTGGGGGTTGATTAATAATAATAATAATAATTGCGGTATTTGTTAAAAACTTCCTGCCTGCCAGGCACTCTACTAAGCACTGGGGTAACTACAAGAAAATTGGGTTGGACACAGTCCCTGCCCCACATGGGGCTCACAGTCTAAGCAGGAAGGAGAACAGGTATTGAATCCCCATTTTACAGTTGAAGAAATCATGGCACAGAGCAGTTAAGTGACTGGCCCAAGCTTACACAGCAGGCAAGTGGCGGAGTCGGGACTTGAACCCAGGTTCTCTGACTCCCAGGCCCGGGCTCTTTCCACGAGGCCACGCTGCTTCCCACGTATAATCGACTGAACGTACACATCTCTAAACTCAGTTTCTCCCTCCAACCTGTTTTTTATTTTGATTTTAGTGTCTGTCTCCTCCTACTAGACTGCAAACTCCTGAGGGCAGTGATCATGTCTCCCTCCCTATTGTACTCTGCCAAGTGCTTACTGCCGAGCTTTATTCACTCAATCAGTCCATCATATGTATTGAGCACTTAATGTGCGCAGGTCCCTGTACTAAGCACTTGGGAGAATGGACTGTTGCAGAGTTGGTAGTCGCATTCCCTGCCCACAGTGAGTTTACAGTCTTCACCTAACAGAGAAACCAGCATGGTGTAGTGGATAGTATACAGACCTGAGAGTCAGGAGGACCTGGGTTCTAATCCTGGCTCCACCGCTTGTTTGCTCGAGCCAGTCACTTCACTTCTCCGGGCCTCAGTTACCTCATCTGTAAAATGGGCATTAAGACTGTGAGTCCCACGTAGGACATGGGCTGCGTCCATCCCAATTGTATCTACCCCGGCGCTTAGTACAGGGCCTGGCACGTAGTAGGAGTATGGCAAATGCCACAAAAGAGAAAACACATGTATACAGTTTTCTGAACCAGATCTCCAACCAACGTGCATATTCAAAATAATTAGTTTATAAAGAATAGTCTCGGTGTGTTTTTTCTTTTTTCAAAGGAAAAGTCCTCCCCGCCCTTCCTCTCTAGTGTCAGAGAGTATCCGATTGCGAGGACATAAGAGAACTGCTGAATTGGAAATGATCCATTTCCCTTTTACATTTCTCAATTTACTCTGCTGCTAGATTCTCCACTTTCTTTTCTCTCTCACGTCTATCTCTTTCACTCCCTCTCTATATTCCTCACTCTCTTCCTCCTCCTCTCCTCCCTCTCATTCCTCCTTCCTCAATCCCTAGGATTCTCTTTCTCTCTCTGTCTCTCTCCCCCCTTCAATCTCTTACTCTCACTCTTCTCTCTCTCCCTTCCTCAGACTTTCTCCCCTCTCTCTCCCTCTCTCTCTCCAGAGACTATGTACAACCAGAATATCTTCTACCCACCCTCAGTGCTTAGAACGGTGCTTGACACAGAGTAAGCACTTAACAAATATAATAATAATATTGATAATGATAATCTCTCACTCTTTTCCACTCCCTCTCCTCTCTTTTTCCCTCCCTCCCTCTCTCCTCTCTTTCCCTCTTCCTCAATCTGTCTCGCGCTCTCTGTTTTTCTGTCTCTTAATAAAGATACCTGTCACCTAGACCCCTTGACTCTACCTGCTGCCTCTAGACATAGAATTCTAATCCACTCCAGAGTAATTGGGTCCAGATGTATCAGAAGGCTACTTCAAGTTTTGTTTTCCATCTTTCATTATTCAGCACGGAACTGCTCTAGCTGGCACCCAATTCATTTGGTTTTCATGACCCGTATCAGTTTTTCTCAGTTGTCCGTATCATTAATGACAGGTTCTGATCACGTTGGCTCTCCGGGAATCCCGCCAAAAGGAAATCGATCCCGGATCATTTCCACTGGAATAACTAGGTTTTTCCATACTGGCCCCCAGTGGGGCTGAGTGAAAACTGTCCTCAAAGGGCAAAAAGATATGAGCGAGTGGCCAGGTTGATAGAGCACAGGCCTAGAGGTCAGAAGGACCTGGGTTCTAGTCCCGGCTTTGCCACCTGTCAGCTGTGTGACCTTGGGCAAGTCGCTTCATTTCTCTGGGCTTCAGTGACCCCATCTATAAAATGGGGATTAAGTCTGTGAGCGCTATGTGGGACAGGGACTGGGTCCAACTGGGTTATCTTGCATCTACGCTAGCTCTTAGTAGAGGGCCTGCTATGTAGTAAACACTTAACAAAAACCATAAAAAGAAAGCGAGCCGCTGATGTGACGGTGGAATTTCAAACACATCCGAATAGATATAGTCATAGGGTTCACGGAGAAGCAGCATAGCCTAGTGGAAAGACCACAGGCCTGGGATTTAGGGACCTGAGTTCTAATCTCCACACTGCCAATTGTCTGCAGAGTGACCTTGAGCAAGTCACTTAGCTGCTCTATGCCTCAGTTTTCTGATCTGTGAAATGGGAATGCAATGCCCATTCTCCCTCCCGCGAGTCCCCTTTGGGGAAGGAACTGCCCCACATGTATCTTGCATTTTCCCCTGCACTTGGTAGGGTGATTGGCACACAGTAGGCGCTTAACAGATACTATTCTTATCAATATCATTATTATGCCCTCCCAGTCACCCCTATCCCTTCCCAGACCTGGCTCCCTTCTCCCGGGGCCCTGTGAAGGACACCTAACCCCTGAGTTACCCTTAACCTACCCAGCAGCGGGTGTACCGTGACCAAGCGCGAGATACTGTAGGAGTCACAATTTGCAGTTTCCTGACTGACGCACATTGCCAAGGGTAACCTTACAGCTGGCGATATCTCGTTTCCTCAGGATTAGACGTGGAGAAGCAGAATGATTGGAGAAGCCAGGGAGAGACGGGGAGCGGGCCGGGGGGAGGCTGCCGGGGGGGAGAGGGAGGCTTGTCTGGCCAGTTCCGGCAAGGACAAGCCCGTGAAGGAGATCCACAGAGATCACCAGATTGAAATAGCAGCCCGCAGCGCCACTGCCTGAGGAGAATGGAATATCAACGGGAATGTTCCGGTGTCCCGGCTCTTCGTGCGTCTAACTCCAAGGGCTCCACTTGCCGGGTCTGCTGCTTCTCCCGGCTTGTCAAAGCGCCTCGGGGCGGGAGCCTTGAGCGTTTCCCGTTGGAAGTCAAGATGTCGGCCCTGGGGCGCCGCCGCTGGGGAAAGCCTTTGTCGGGAGGTGGACAGGCCTAACGGGGATTGGGAAAAATGGCCGAACGACGAGGACGGGGAAGACCGCGGTGGCTAACGGGACGACCGCCTGCTGGATCACGGTGCTCCGGCCTAGCGTCGGCTGTGGGTCGGAACCCCCGCGGCCGACTGTAAACCATCTCATGGGGTGCCGCGGCCCTGCGCCCTTACTCAGTGCACCCCACGTCCTGGCAGGAGCGTGACTAGAAGAGACGAGTGAGCCCGAGGGGCACCGTGCCAGCTGCTAGCACTAAAATCAATTCCTCCATCCACACAGGATCTAGAATAGTACTACTTATGGTATTCGTTAAGTGCTTTACTATAAGCCAAATGCTGTGGCAGATTTGAGGTCATCAGATCAGACGCCGCCCCTGTCCTATATAGGATTCTTAGTCTACGTGGGAGGGAAAGTGGGTATATTCCCATTTTACAGATGAGGAAACTGAGATACGGAGAGCTAAGGTGAGGCACCCGGTGTCACACAGCAGGCAAGTGGCAGAGTCAAGATTTGAACTCAAGACAGGCTGCCTCTCTGGGAGCAAGACCCAACCAATAGTCTTGCTGGGAGAGGGCAGCTTCACCAAGATCTGTCTGGATTTACCTCTGCATAGGTCCAAGAGTTCACTGAACTTTGGAAATTCCCAAGGTTTCACCCTTTCTAACTGTCCTGGGGAGGACGCTATTGACTATTTCTTTTTCTAAATGGTACTTGCTAAGCGTTTACCGTGAGCCTCACACAGAACCGAACATTGTTCAGTTAAGGTTTGTAGTCTTAACCCCTCTTTACAGCTATAGGCAAGTCAGGTTGGACACAGTCCCTGTCCCCCATGGGACTCATAGTTTTAAACCCCATTTTGCAGATGAGGGAACTGAGGCCCGGAGAAGCGAAGTGACTTACCCAAGGTCACACAGCAGACAAGTGACAGTGCTGGGACTAGAAACCAGGTCTGAACTCTATCCACCAGGCCACGATGCTTCTCTCCCACAAGGAGCTTACGCTCTAATCAGCCTGGGAGAGTAAAGCTCTATCTGTCAATTTCTCTTACTGGCGGGCTCGGGCAATCACCAGCGGAAAACCCTTTCCTTCTCCAAGATGTTCTGGTCGGACTTCCTATTTAACAATAATAATAATAAGGTTGGTATTTGTTAAGCGCTTACTATGTGCAGAGCACTGTTCTAAGCGCCGGGGTAGATACAGGGTAACCAGGTCGTCCCACGTGAGGCTCACGGTTAATCCCCATTTTACAGATGAGGTAACTGAGGCACAGAGAAGTGAAGTGACTTGCCCACAGTCACACAGCTGACAAGTGGCAGAGCCGGGAGTCGAACCCATGACCTCTGACTCCGAAGCCCAGGCTCTTTCCACTGGGAGGCCTGCCCAGCCGTGGACTTCCCCTAATGACAATTCGTGGGGCGACGCTGGACCTATTTCCTTCTCAGCTCTTCCACCTCCAAAGCCAGTGGGAGAGGACCTGTCCTTTGCAAACCCATCCCTCTGGTTTGTCCACGAGGTCTGGGCTTCTATCTTTTTCCCGGGGCCTGGGAGCAAAGACCTAAATTAGGGAAGCGTTTGACGTGTAATCGAACTAACCGATCGCTATTTGTCAACGTAATTACGGCCGGGAGAGTGTCCGTCTGCCAGGGAAACCTTTGAAAAAGGACGGCTCGGATATTAAAATTCCTACTCATTCATAGGCCTCCAGGCCGAGCACTTTTTCTGGAAATCTTTTAGCCCCTCCGAAGCCCGAGTGGAAACGAATCGGTCAGACTGGGGAAGGCAGGGAGAGGACTGGCAGCGGCACAGAGCACTGGGTCAGCGCCTCGGGGCTGGAGGTGGGAGTTCTGGGACTGGCTGCTGGTCACTCTAGAAAAAGGGATCACCGCTCTAGAAGAAAGGGGCTGCCACTCCAGAAAAGGGGTTGGCTGCTCTAGAAAAGGGAGGCGGGTGGGGGTCCTTGGGGGGACCCTAACAGAGGCACAGAGCTGTACAACAGCCCTGGGAAGGAGAGCCATTGGCCATACCCTGAAATCACTTCTATATCCAGCTTGCTCCTCGGTTTTGTTCAGTAATAATAACGACGGTGTGAATTAAGCACTTAGGCGTTAAGGCCGGAGAAGATACAGAGTTAACAATTCAGATGTAGTCCCGTTCCCACTCCAGGCTTGTAGTCTTAACCCCACTTTACAGATGAGAAAGCGGAGCGAAGTGACTCTCCGGACAAGAGATCAGAGGCAGAGTGGGGATTAGAACCTGGGATCGTCCGAATCCTGATCCTGTGTGCTTTCCACTAGGCCGCACGGGGAAGATGGGGAATGGTTCCTCTTGTCCCGTATCCACCGCAAACCTCGAGAGCTCCCCGAAGGTGACTCGGGTGTGGGGTATGGAAGCAGTGCGCCCTGGGACCTTTGTTCTGCCTCTAAGTGGGGGAGCACAACAGGAGAAAAGTGGAGGAAGGACGCTGATGATGACCGGCCATTGGTTTTATACTGGACGGCCCAGGTTTCTCCTGGTCAATCAGTCAGTCAGTCATATTTATTGAACACTTACTATGTGCAGAGCGCTGTACTAAAGGCTTGGAGGAGTACAGTACATCAATAAACAGACATTTTCCCTGCCCATAATGAGCTTACAGTCTAGAGAACATGGGCCTGGGAGTCGGAAGTTCGTGGGTTCTAATCCTGACTCTGCCACCTGTCTGCTCTGTGACACTGGGCAAAGTCCAAAGGGACTTTGTGTAACCCCACTAGCTTGTCCCCACCCCTGCGCTTAGTACAGTGACTGGCACATAGTAAGCGCTTAACAAATACCATAATTATCATTATTATTAGAGGGCTCCTTGCTGGTCTATTCTCTGCTGGTACAGATATGGCACTGATTAATGCTGGTATTTGTTAACCACTTACTATGTGCCAAGCACTGTTCTAAGCGCTGGGGAAGATACAAGGTCACTGGATTGTCCCACGTGGGGCTTAGTCCCCATTTTACAGATGAGGCACCGAGAAGTGAAGTGACTGGCCCAAAGTCACACAGCTGACAAGTGGCGGGGCCGGGATTAGAACCCGTGACCTCTGACTCCCCAGCCTGTGCTCTTTCCACTGAGCCCCTACTTTTGATTTAAACACCCAACCTCTCTTCTCCATCAAATAATAACAATAATAATAATAATAAATTGTGATATTTATTAAGCACTTACTATGTGAAAAGCACTATTCTAAGTGCTGGGGAAGAAATGGGACAATCGGGTCGAACACAGTCCCTGTCCCACAGAGGGCTCACGATCAACTGATAGTATTTATCGAGCACTTGATCTGTTGGGAGCACTGTTCTAAGCCCTTGGGAGATTTCCGTAGAGTTAGAAGACAAGATACCTGCCCTGAAGGAGCTTATAGTCCTTGAGATGCAGCGTGATCTACTGAAAAGAAGACGGGCCTGGCAGTCAGGGGATCTGGGTTCTAATGTGACCTGATTAACTCATATCTCCCAGTGCTCAGAATAGTACTCGACGCATAGTAAGTGCTTAACAAGAACCGTTAAAAATATATGGGGCGGGGGAGGGCAAAAAGAGATGCTGTGGCCAGCAATCGCGTTAGGCACAAGGAAGCCCCAAGGAATCCACATTCAAAGGTCATCATTCATTCAACCAGAGAAGCAGAGTGGCCTAGTGGATATAGATCATGGTACTGGGGAGTCAGGAGAACCTGGGTTCCAATGCAGGCTCCACCTCTTGTCTTCCCCGTCACCTTGGGGAAGTCACTTCACTTCTTTGGGCCTCAGTTACCTTATCCGTCAAAAGGGGATTAAGACTGTGAGCTCCAGAGGGGACAGGGACTGTGTCCAACCTGATGAACTTGTACTCACCCCAGCACTTAGAACGGTGCCTGGCGCATAGTAAGCACTTAACAAATGCCATAAAATGAAATTTAAAAAATCAGTCAGAGCTCAGCTCGGTGAGACATGGCACAGCTAAGCTTCCCTGAGCTCCGATTCACCTGGAGTCAACAATCTGCTGCTTGCTCGGTCAATAATAAACCATTAGTAAGCTGATGTTTAATAATCCATTAACAATGAATTATTTAAAGAACCTAAAGTACTAACAAGGCCTAGATAAATCAAGGAGGATTTACACAGGTCAGTGTACCAGATAGAGGGGTTTATCACAGTTCCCAAACCTGGAATACTCTGCCGCCCTTTTTCTCAAACTCCAGGTCTGAGAGGAATCCTGCCAGAGCTGAAAGAGCCAGATACTGTGGAGTAGGTCTGACAGGCCGGGTGTCACCCGGGCTCTCCCGAGCCGACAGCTTCAAATGACGACGTCGTAGGTACCTGTGGGCAAGTCACTTAACTTTCTCTGTGCCTCAGTTACCTCATCTGTAAAAAAATGGGGATTAAGACTGTGAGCCTCACGTGGGACAACCTGATTACCCTGTATCTAACCCAGTGCTTAGAACAGTGCTCTGCACGTAGTAAGCGCTTAACAAATACCAACATTATTATTATTATTACCTCTCTGCAGAAGCCTATTCAAGTCTACCAAAATCCAGGGTGTTTTTTCCCGTGGGGGATCCCCGATACCTTTCCTCTCTCCAGAGCCTCTGCATCCCCCTCGTGAACGCGGCCCCGCTTCCGAGCCTCAGAACTCAGCTGCGGGAGCCAAGTCGGAGAGGAACTGGTGGCTGAAAATCACAAACATCACTCTCGGACAGGGATCAGACCAGCTCAGTGGGTCAATCAGTCAATCGACGATTTTTCTTGAGCCAGTCGACAGATCATATTTACTGAGCACCTACTGCATGCAGAGCACAGTTCTAAGCACATGGGAGAGTACAATGCAACAATAAGCAGACATAATCTCTGCCCGCAGTGAGCTTACAGTTTAGAGGAGGAGAAAGACATGGATATAAATAAATACGTTACAGATGTGGACGTAAGTGCTGCGGGGCTGGGAAGGGGAATGAATAATGGGAGCTAGTCAGGGTGACACAGAAGGAAGGTGGAAAAGAGGAAAGGAGGGCTTAGTCAGGGAAGGCCTCTTGGAGGAGACGACTTCAATAAGGCTTAGGCGCTGGGGAGAGTCAAAAGAAACCCAAAAACCAAAGAAAAAGATGGTTCTCGTTAAGCGCTTACTATGTGCCAAGTACTGCACTAAGTGCTGGGGTAGGTACAAGGTAATCAGGTTGGACACTGTCCCTCCCCACGGGGGGCTCACAGTCTAAGTAAGAGGGATCAGACTTAACCGTCATTTTACAGATGAGGAAACTGAGGCCCAGAAGAATTAAATGACGTGCTCAGGGTCACACGGAAGGCGAAAGGTGGAGCTGGGATGAGAACCCAGGCCCTCTAATTCCTACACCTGTGCTCTTTCAACTTGGCCAAACCGATCCTCAATAAGGCGGCGGAAGTATTTTATCGACCGGTCGACCGGTGGTATTTATTGAATAATAATAATAATAGTTGGGGTATTTGTTAAGTGCCAAGGTCTGCATCAATCAATCAATCAATCGATCGTATTTATTGAGTGTTTTCTGTGTGCAGAGCATTGTATTAAGCACTTGGGAGAGTAGTAAACAACAGAGTTGGTAGACACATTCCCTGACCACAATGAGCTCAGGGTCCGGAGGATGAGCTTACAGTCTAGAGGACTCAGGCTCTGTACTAAGCGCTTGGGGGAGTAAGACACAACGGAATTAGAAGACATGTTCCTTGCCCACAGCGAGCTGACAGTCTGGAGGCATTTTCAGGATAAGGGAAGACTGAGCCTCGGATTACTCTGCGTTTCAGTGGAAGACTAGCAGTCGTAGGTAGACGGGCGTGGCGCTCTGCTCTCGAGAAACAAACGGCTCTTTCTGTGCCGAGGCAGAAGAGACGAGGAAGCAAAAGCCAAATCAGTGCCAGGCACTGCCAACCTCAAACACATAAGCACAAGAAGGAACAATCTCTGCATGTACACAGTGTCTGTCAGAACAAAAATGAAAGCTTTGAATTGGTATTTTCAAACTCCCCTCCACCAAGGGTTGGGTAGCTCCTTCATTGGCACCAGGACAACTCTCTTACTCTCGCTCTCTTCCTTTCTCTTTCTTCCGCTCTCTTTTCCCCCAGTCTTTCTCTTCCTCCCTCTCTTTTTCTTCCCCTCTCCTCTTTCTCTCTTTTTTCTTTCCTCCCTCTCTCTTATTTTCACCCTCTTTTTCTTCCTTTCTCCTTCTCTTACTCTCTTTCATCTTTCTCTCTCCCCTCTTTCCCTCACACTTTCTCTTTCTCCATCTCTCATCCGCTTTCTCTCTCTTTTTCTGTCTTTCTCTCCCCACTATCTTTCTCTCCCTCTTCCCCTCTTTTTATTCCTTTCTCCTTCTCTTCCTATCTTCTCTCTCTCTCTCTTTCTCTTGCTCTTTCTCTCTCTCCCTCTTTTCTCCCTTTCTTTCCCCTTCTCGTTCTTTCTATTTTTCTCTTTCTCTCTTCCTATCTTTTTCTCTCCTTTCTCTCTCCCCCTCTTTTTCTCCCTCCCTTTCTCCTCTTTCTCTCTCTCTCTCTCTGCCCCTTTCTCTTTTCTCTTCCTCTCTCCCTCCCTTTTCTCCCACTCTTTTCTCCATCTTTCTCCCTCTCTCTTTCTTTCCATCTTTCCCTCCCTTTCTCTCTTTCTCAATCTGCTCTCTTTCTCTTTCCAGCTTTCTCTCCCTCCCTATCTTTTTTCTTTTTCTATCTTTCGCTCCCTCCTTTTCTTTTTCTCTCTCCTGCTCCCTCCCATTCTCTCTCCCTTTTCCACTCTCTCTCTTTCTCTCCCTCTCTCTTCTCTCACCACATATGTATGTCAACCATTAGCAGAGCCCACAGAAAACTTGGCCCTGAGTCACTTAGTGCTTGGCACATAGTAAGCGCTTAACAAATACCATTATTATTATTATTATTATTATTCAATCCTGTTCCCTTCACACATCCCAAAGGGTCTACTCTTAATATTTAATAAGATAAAGTTCAAACAAAGAAAGGAATTTGGCTATAAATGGCCTTAAGCATTTTGCCATCTTTGGGAACCAAAAATGTCAAGCTGTTCTAATCTCCCCTCACCCCACCACTCCTTCAGGGAACAGATTTCTTTTTCTTTTCATTTTCCATGACAATGATCCCTGGTAACCATTATGATAACCAACGCTCAGGCTGTTGGAATACATAAATTTTGGTCATTTTTTTTTCTTGTTGTTATTCTCGATTCAGATTGATTACAGACACCGACTGCTCAATTTTGATTAAATAGTAAATCATAACTTGCTTACCAAATGAATGTGAAAGCTGACATTTATTAAGTTCAATAAACTACTCATAAGAACAGGAGTGTTAGATGGAAAAAAATAATAAAATCTCTATCCAAACAAACATCAGTTGACAGCAAACAGATGGTCAGAAACTCTTACTTGTAAACTGGAAAAATTAAGATTTGGCAAGTCCCCATTCAAAAATAGCTGCAAAACATCAAAGTTTCTCCCTTCGTATCCTGGTGTTTGTCTGGGCGCGGTTTCAATATTTTCACAGGCTACTGCATGGGAAAGGTGTTGTATGGCTGAAATTTCTGGCAGAAAAGGCAAAGAAACGCTAGTTAAGATTTATAGGAGGAGACGCTGCCAGCATCTCAAAGATCACGCATGTAAAACACAACTTCCCCAGGCTCCAATAAATCATGGTAACTTAGCCCGACTCACTCAGCTTCATCTCCAAAGGCCCGGAAGAAGAGGAAGAGGCAACAAGCTAGGTTCTCGGCAAAGATCGAAAGGTAAGTTAGTATTCTGGGTTGATCGCGATAAGGATCGAAGCTTGCTTCATAGCAAGCCTGCCCCGTGCCTGGCTCTCCTATCTGAGAGTTGAGGATTAAGAGTCGGGAAGACCTGGGTAAAGGCACAGAATCCTGAAATTCCCAAACCCTCCCACCTGTCCCATTTAATGTTCAAGGGGAGTGAAATGGTAACAGGGTAGCTCAGTGTGTGTGTGTGTTTTTTTGTGTGTGTGTGTGAGAGAGAGAGAGAGAGAGAGAGAGAGAGAGAGTGTTTGGGAAATGCAATTTCCAGATTACCTGGGGTGAGCTTTTTTAAGATATTTATTTGATTTGATTTGATTTGACGATACTTCTTATGCCCCTCCTATGTATCAAGCGCCTCCCTTTTAGACAATGATTCCTACGTGGGATAAGGACTGGGCCTGTCTTGAATATACTATGTGCACTGAGCTTAGCACACAGTAGGCACCGGGGACTGTAAACTCACTGTGGGAAGGGGATGCGTCTCTTTATTGTTATGTTGTAGTCTCTCAAGCACTTGGTACAGTGCTTTGCAAACAATAAGCGCTCAACAAAATGATTGAATCAACTGAACAACTACAACTCTCATTATTCTCATTTCTACTGTTATCATCATTATTATTGTTAGTGTCACTTGGACCACCCCTTCCACCCCTCCGAACCCTCCGCCCACTCTTCAAAATCCTCTTCCAAATCCTTAACCCCTTCTTCCGGCTTTCAGTATTCCCTCCCGCCCTCCGCCAGCTCTCTGTAGCCCTCCTCCAGCTCCTCGCAACGCTCCGCCGGCTCTCTATATCCTATATCAGCTCCAAAGTCCTCCGCCGTTACTCCCCATTTCGTTCTCTTCGCTCCCCTCAAGCTCACCGTCTTAACAGTCTCCTGACCACTTCTCCATACATTATTCAGTTGTACATTCAATTACTTAGTTGTACATCTTTCATTTATAAATATTTTAAGGTCTCTCTCTCCCCACAAAGAATAAGCCCCTTATGGGAAGGCAATGGATCTGTCCCAGTGCTTAGCACAGTGCATGGCATATAGTAACCCGGTAACAAATACAATTATTACAAAAATCAGCACAACGCTGGAAGTCCGAGGCCCCGGGTTCTAATCCCAGTTCCTCCGCTGGTCTGCTGTGTGACCTTGGGCAAGTCACTTAACTTCTCCCTTAATGGTGAGCCCCACGTGGGATAGGGACTGTGTCCAACCTGATTATCTTTTATCTACCCCAGCTCTTAGTACAATGTGCGGTACATAGTAATTACTTTGAGAATACCATTTTTTTAAAAAATGAGAGCTTAATCCAGTAGACTTTACCCAGTGGGTACTCAATAAATACTATTACTACTATTACTCTAGAATTGAGGTCTGGTCTAGTATTTCTCCCCAAATTCTGCAGAATCACAAGGTTATTCTATTGATTAACAATAGAGGCAATACTATTGACTGACTCAATTATCTCAGTGAAATCCATCCTCACCCCAGTTCATGTATGTCTCTTTTAAAAACCAATATTTTCTGGAGCTCAGCATCATCCTCCAAATCGATCTCAACCCCCCTCTCCTCCCTCTCCTCCGTCTCTTCCCACTTGGTTGCAACAAAAGAAGGTGATTCTCCGTGGAAGATTTAGTGGCTCTGATCGTGATACTATTTAATCCAAACACGTCATTTTTCATCTCCAAAGTGCTTTACTAACGTTTACTAATTAATAACCTTGTAGAGTGCATTTTACATTAATTAAATTAAAAATAATTAAAACTAGGAAATTGAAATTAGCCTAATTAGATTGTAGAAGCATCTAGATATTGTGGCAACAGGCAACCTACGAATAGGCCCAATTCAACCTAGAAAAGAGATTCCATTTATAAAGGAGATTCGAAGGAAACTTCCAATATCTGCATTTATGACGATACCTGAATCGACTCGAATCTTGGGTCTGAAAATAAGGTTCTCCTTAGCTCTGACTACCTGCTTTTTGTCTGTCCACTCCATTAGATCGTAAGCTACCAAAGGGCAGTGATTATGTTCCCTGCTTCCCTTGCAATCGATTAATCGATCGTATTTATTGAGCACTTGCTCTGTGCAGTGCACCGTACTAGGCGCTTGGGAGAGTAGGATATAACAAATATAACAAAGTTGGTAGACACGTTCCCTGCCCATATCGTGTCCAGTGTTTAGTACATTGCTTTGCACTTGGTTGGTGCTCAGTGGACTTTGGACCTTGCCGAAGTCTAGAGCGTAGGCTCGCTGTGGACAGGGAATTTGTCTACTGACTCGGAGGTATTAATGATAATGGTATTTGTTAGGAGCTTATTATGTGCCAGGCATTGGATCTACCCCAGAGCTTAGAACAATGTTTGACACACAGTAAGCGCTTAACAAATACCAACATTATTATTATTATTATTATTATTATTATCTGCAGAGATGGCTGATAGTCTTTAGAAGGTCGGAGGGAAGTGGGAAGAGGAGGAAGGGAAAAGAGAGAAAGGAAAAGATTTCCGAGGCACCTCTTGACTTTTGGTTAGCGTGGTCTTCTTGAACTATGTTCTCTTTCACTCATCCTAATAATAATAATAACAACGGTATTTGTTGAGTATTTACAATGTGCCAAGCACCGTTTTAAGCACGGGGATAGATACAAGGTAAGCTTGTCCCACATGGGGCTCACAGTCTTAATCCCCATTTTACAGATGAGGTAACTGAGGCACAAAAAAGTTAAGTGACTTGCCCAAGTTCACACAGTAGGCAAGTGGCGGAGCCGGGATTAGAGCCCACATCTTCTGACTCCCGAATTCGTGCACTTGCCACAAGCCATGCTGCTTCATCCTAGACACCAGAACACAAGGAGCTAGCATTCTGCAGAAGGAGACATTTTGTGATGTCAGCATCACAAGGAACCCTGGAGAAGAAGGCGAGGGAAATGAAGCAAAATGAAGCAGGAGCAGAAATAATGCAAGTATAATTATGGTATCTGTTACAGTGCTTGCCAAGCACTCTTCTAAGCACTGGGGTAGATACAAGTCAATTGGATTGGATGCAGTCCCTGTCCCACATGAGGCTCACAGTCTAAGTCAGTCAGTCCATCGTATTTATTGAGCACTTACTGTGTGCAGAGCACTATACTAAGCACTCGGGAGAGTACACTACAACAGTAAACAGACGTGTTCCCTGCCCACAGTGAGCTTACAATGTAGAGGGGGAGAGAATGAAGGAGAATAAGTATTGAATCCCCATTTTACAGATGAGGAAACTGAGGCCCAGAGAAGTTGAGTGACTTGCCCAAGGTCCCACAGCGGGCAATTGATGGACGCAGGTCCTCTGACTCCCAGGCCCCTGCTCACTCCACTAGGCCACGCCGCTTCCCTGAACCCCATAGAGCACCTCATCTCTATTAGTTTCTATCTAAGAATCATCCTTCTCTCAGGAATTATACCAACTTCAGCCTCACTTTGCAAACTGTTGGGTTTTTTGGCTCGGGGCAGTGGTCGGGGGTGGGGAATGAAGGGTGGAAAAGTCTTGAAAAGGAATAAAAGCAGCTGGTCTCCCTGACCATCAAAGGCAGAACTGTGTGTCTCTTGTTCACTTTCAAGAGTCATCCAAATTAATTGTAGATTAGTAAAAACCAACTTATGCACACTTTCTGTGTTCAGCTTAACTTAAAGCCAAACAGCTGGCTGCCCCATTAGCCTCTGGCTTTGCAGACATCTGATGTTTCTCCTTTGTGTTTTCATTGTTCCCTGTCAGGCTCTCCTTCTCCTCTTCCTCCTTCGCTTTCTCCCTCTTCCTTCTCCTACTTCTGTTTCTCATCCTCCTCCTCAAACCCCTCCTCCTCTTCCTCCTCTCTCTCCTCTTCCTCCTCCTCCTTCTCCTTCAACTCCTTTGCCTCCTCCTCCTCTTCTTCTTCCTCCTCCTCCTTCTCCTCCAACTCCCTTTGCTTCCTCCTTCTCCTCTTCCACCTATTCCACTTCTTTTCCCTCTTCCTCCTCTGAGATGTTGGGAAGTAATCAGGGAAGCAGTGTGGTCTAGTGAAAAGAACACGGGTCCAGGACTCATAAGGCCTGGGTTCTAATTCTGACTTGCCTATTGCTGGCTGTGTGACCCTGGGCAATTCACTTAACTTCTCTGTGCATCAGTTTCCTCCTCTGTAAAATGGGGATTCAACACCTATTCCCCACCTAATTAGATTGTAAGCCCCATATTATTATTATTATTGGTGCGGGGACCGTGTCTGATCTGCCTAAATTATATCTACCCTAGAGCCTGGCAAATAGTGAGTGCTTAACCAATATTGTTATTATCAATATTTATTTCTTGAAGGAGGTGGAATTACCAAGAGGGCTTTGAGAGGCAAAGAGCTGTGACTGACTGGTTTGAAGAGGAAAAAGATTCTAAGCAGTGGGAAGAGTGTGAGTAATGGAGCTGGGGGTTGGAGTGTCAAGACCGAGATTCACTTAGAAGATGAGCGAAAGAGGAGTGAAGTGGCGAAGAATCTTGAAGTCGGGATAAGGAGTTTCTTCTTTGACATGAAGAGAAGTGGAAGCCACTGGAGGGTTCTGAGGAGTGAAGAGGAGGGTAGCAAGTCGTGCTTAATAGAGATGAACTCTGTTGTACTCTCCCATGAGCGTGATACAGGGCTTTGCACACGGTAAGCACTTAATAAATTTCATTATTGATGATGACGACGATCCAGAAGGCAGCGTGAAGTATACAGACTGAAGTGGGGAGAGGTAGATGAGCAGGGAAATGGGAGAAGAGGTTGATATGGTAATCTGATCTGGAGGCGACGACAGGATGACCAGGGAGGGGGTGGCAATTTGGGGGGAGAAGGAGAGGCAGTTTCAGGAAATGTGGTGGAGAAATAATAATAATAATAATGCTGGTATTTGTTAAGCGCTTACTATGGGCAGAGCTCTGTTCTAAGCGCTGGGGGAGATACAGGGTTGTCCCGTGTGAGGCTCACAGTCTTCATCCCCGTTTGACAGACGAGGGAACCGAGGCCCAGAGAAGTGAAGTGACTTGTCCACAGTCACACAGCTGACAAGGGGCGGAGGCGGGATTAGAACCCACGACCAGTGACTCCCAAGCCCGGGCTCTTGCCAATAAGCCACGCTGCTTCTCAAGAACCAGTAGGACCTGGCAGTTGATTGGATGTTATCCTTTGGACATTTGGACATACTCTCCCCACCCCCAACTCCTCAGCACTTATGTACATATCTTTCAATCATATATCATCAATTACTTAATTATTCATATTAATGTCTCTCTTTCCCTCTAGATCGTAAACTTGCTGTGGGCAGGGAATGTGTCTGCTAATTCTGTTGTGTTGCACTCTCCCTAGTGCTTAGTACAGTGCTCTGCACATAGTAAGCACTCAGTAAATACAATTGATGGATTGATGGATCGATGTGAAAGCCAAAAAGGCAAGTGAAGGCTTCTTCTGGGGCAGGATGGTGATGTTTTGGGCAGAGATGAGAAAATAGGGGAATAATAATTATGGTATTTGTTAAACACTTGCTATGTGCCAAGCACTGTTCTAAGCAGTGGGGGAGATACAAGGTAATCAGGCTGTCCCACGTGGGGCTCACAGTCTTAATCCCCATTTTCAGATGAGGTAACTGAGGCAGAGAGAAGTGAAATGACTTGCCCAAGCTCACACAGCTGACAGGTGGTGGAGCTGGGATTAGAACCCATGATCTCTGACTCCCAAGTCCGGCCTCTTTCCACTGAGCCACGCTAAAGATTGGTGTTGGAAGGGAAAAGGCAAAGTTCATTTTTGAGATTGGTTGT
Source organism: Ornithorhynchus anatinus (assembly GCF_004115215.2). NCBI lineage: Eukaryota > Metazoa > Chordata > Mammalia > Monotremata > Ornithorhynchidae > Ornithorhynchus > Ornithorhynchus anatinus. The sequence goes on along the minus strand of NC_041732.1, from coordinate 9,129,793 downwards.
CCTGAGGAATCGTTCTCGCCGAGAAACTGCTCTTAAACCACCATCAAAAATATCATAGGATAGACCGTAAAATTCCTTAGGGTAGGGGTTGGGAATACTACTTCTATCGTACTCTTCCAAGCATTGAGTACAGTGCCCTGCTCAGAGCAAGTGCTCAAAAAATACCATTGCCTGATGGCCTGATTGAAAACGTCGCGACTGTGCTGTGCAGCATGATGGAGCGATCTTCAGCCCCCTCCATGCGTAATGATGTCATCACCCTCACCACCTGACCCGGTGAAAAGGGGTCAAGGGAAGTCTAACTCAACTTCAAAAGGAAGGAAGACTCCTTCCAAAGGGAAAGGTCAGAGGGAAAGGCCAACATCCCAGAATCCTCGCAGACCATGGATGGATTAGAGAAGCAGCATGACCACAGACCTAGTAGTCAGAAGGACTTGGATTCTAATCTGCTCTTGTCTGAGGTGTGACCTTGGGCAAGTCACTTTACTTCTCTGTGCCTCAATTGCCTCATCTGTAAAATGGGGATTGATTCACTTCTTTGATTGATTCCTTGTTTCACTGGCACTCTCCTCTCCTGCTTCTCCTCTTATCTCTCTGGCTATTCATTCTCAGTCTCCTTCATGGGCTCCACCTCTGCCTCCCATCCTCTAACTGTGGGGATCCCCCAGGGTTCAGTTCTGGGCCCCCTTCTATTCTCCGTCTGCATCCACTCCCTTGGAAAATGCATTTGCTCCCATGGCTTCAAATGCCACCTCTATGTGGATGATATCCAAATCTACATCTCCAGTCTGATGTCTCAGTCTTGCATTTCCTCCCGCCTTCGGGACATCTCTACTTGGATGGCCTCCCATCACCTCAAGCTTAACGTGTCCAAACAGAACTCCTTATCTTCCCTCCCAAACCTTGTCCTCCCCCTTACTTTCCCATCACTGTAGACGGCATCACCTTCCCTCCTGTCTCACAAACCCGTAACCTTGGTGTTATCCTTGACTCCTCTCTCTCTCATTCAACCCACATATTCAATCCATCTAAATTCTCTCAGTCCCACCTTCACAACATCGCTAAAATCCACCCTTTCCTCTCCAATCAAAGAGTTACCACATTCATACAATCACTCAGCCTCTCCCACCTGCATCAGCCTCCTTGTTGACCTCTCAGACTCCTGTCCCTCCCCACTCCATTCCATACTTCGCTCTGCTGTCTGAATCATTTTTCTACAAAAAACGCTCAGGACATGTCACGCCTCTCCTCAAAAAACTCCAGTGGTTGCCCATCCACCTCCGCATCGAACAGAAAGTCACCGTTGGCTTTAAGGCATTAAATCACCTTGTTCCCCGCCCCACCCCCCTCCCCGCCATTATCTTGCAACTCTCCTACTACAACTCAGCCCACACACGTCGCTCCTCTAACGCTAACCTTCTCACTGCGCCTCAGTCTCATCTATCTTGCCGCCAACCCGTCGGCCACGTCCTACCACTGGCCTGGAACGCCCTCCGTTCTCTATTCTGACAATTACTCTCCCCCCTTCAAAGCCTTACTGAAGGCACATCTCTTCCAAGGAGGCTTCCCTGACTAAACACCCCTTTCCTCTTCTCTCACTCCCTTCTACGTTGCCCTGACTTGCTCCCTTTGTTCTTGCCCCCTCTCAACCACACAGCACTTACGTACGTATCGCCCTCAAGACATCTCTGTTGGGATGTCTGCCCATCACCTCAAGCTTATCATGTCCAAAACAGAACTCCTAATCTTCCCATTCAAACTCTGTCCTCCCCCCGACTTTCCCATCGCAGTAGATTCCTCCACCATCTTTCCTGTCTCACAGGCCCGAAACCTTGGCGTTATCCTTGACTCCGCTCTCTCTCACTCAACCCACACATTCAATCCATCACTAAATCCTGTCGGTCCCACCTTCACAACATCTCTAAAATCAGCCCTTTCCTCTCCATCCGAACTACTACCGTATTAATACAATCACTCATCCTATCCCGCCTGGATTACTGCATCAGCCTACTTGCTGGCCTCCCAACCTTCTGTCTCTCCCCACTCCATTCCATACTTCACTCTGCTGTCTGAATCTTTTTTCTACAAAAACGTTCAGGACCCTTCACCCCTCTCCTCAAAACTTCAGTGGTTGCCCATCCATCTCCGCATCCAACAAAACTCCCTTCATTCATTCATTCATTCAATCATATTTATTAAGCAATTACTGTACGCAGACTAAGCACTTGGGAAATGCCCATGATGAGCTCACAGTCTTGCAGGGGCGGTGGGGGGGCGGGGGGGGGAACAGACATCAATACAAATACATGAAATTACAGATATATATAAAAGTGCTGTGGGGCTGGGTGGGGGGAAGAGCAAAGGGAGCAGGTCAGGGTGACGCAGAAGGGAGTGGGAGGTGAGAAAAAGTGGGGCTTAGTCTGGGAAGGCTTCTTGGAGGAGATCTGCCTTCAATAAGACTTTGAACCGGGGGAGAGTCACTGTCTGTCGGATCTGAGGCGGGAGGACGTTCCAGGCCGGGATGTGGGCTAGGGGTCCTCACCATTGGCTTTAAAGCAGTCCACCACCTTGCCCCCATCTACCTCACCTCGCTATTTTCCTTCTACAACCCAGCCCTCGTGCTTCACTCCTCTAATGCTAATCTTCTCTCTGTGCCTCGATCTTGCCTTTCTCACGGCAGACCCCTAGCCCATGTCCTGACTCTGGCCTAGAATGCCCTCCCTTCTCAAATCCCCCAGTTACCCTTCCCCCTTCAAAGCCTTATTGAAGGCCAGTCTCCGCCAAGAGGCCCTCCCAGACTAAGCCCCACTTTTCCTCTTCTCCCACTCCCTTCTACGTCACCCTGACTTGCTCTCTTTGCTCTTTCCCCCTCCCACCCCCACCGCACCTATGTACGTATCTGTCATTTTATTTATTTGTATTGATGTCTGTCTCCCCTACTCTAGATTGTAAGCTTGTTGTGGACAGGGAATGTCACTGTTTATTGTCGTGTTGTACTTTCCCAAGCGCGTAGAACAGAGCTCTGCACACAGTAAGCGATCAGTAATAATAAATAATTATCATTATATTATTATATTACAATGATGCTATTATTATTAGCACTCAATAAATATGATTAGCCGACTGACTGGCAGAACAAGAGAGGGAGGAAGCAAGGGAAGGGGAACTGCGCAGACTTGAAACGCTGGAGTGGTTTAAAGGAAACATTTCAAAAGAAAGCTGCTGGCGCTTCAAAATCTGACATAACATTCTGCTTTTCAACTCGAGGAGGAACAATGCCAGATTGAAGAGGAACAAGGAGAATTTTTTAATAAGAAATCGGGGACGCTACTCAACACCCAGAGACACTGGAGAGGCACAGTTCGGAGACTTGCCTCTGTAGAAATTCAACAGAGCCATGGGATCTAATTTCCTCTGTCAGGGAAAAAAATCTGGCAGCAGACGAAGGCCCCAAGGGTAACTTGTCTTGTCTGCCCTCCTAATAAGTAGCCCATTAAACCAGTAACGATTATAATCCACTCGATTGATAAATGATCACTGGATTCGTAAATGCTGTTGTACCCGTCTCCTCTGCTGGAGTGGAAGTGAAGCATTGTAGCCTAGTGGATAGAGCCTGGGCCTGGGAGCCAGCGGGAGTTGGGTTCTAATCCCGGCTCCGCTACTTGTCTGCTGTGTGACCTTGGACAGGTCACTTCGCTTCTCTGGGCCTCAGTTACCTCATCTGTAAAATGGGGGATAAGACTGTGAGTCCCATTCGGGACAGAGACTGTGTCTAACCTGATTAACTTGGGTCCACACTAACGCCTGTTACAGTGTCTGGCACACTTGACAAACACCTTTAAAAAAATAAACCAAACAGAGGGTAGCAGCCAAAGGCACGCAGAGGGAGTTCGGAAGGAACTGGCCAGCCGCAAGCTACTTTGAGAAGGAAACTAAAGCACTGCCATTCACCCAGAGTTGGGCAAATTATTCACTCAAGTTGAAAACCCACTTCCTCAGTCAACGAAACAAGCTTCTACTTCCACAGCCCCCCTCCCTGCGAAGCCTCCTAATCGTATTACAACTCCTCATTCGGTTCGAATTGCGATGTTGTGCTTTGAATTACAGAAATGCAGATGAAACAATGGTTTCGTGATGTTTCTCATTACAGCACGGGGGGACAGAAAGAAATTTTATATTACTTTCCCAGAGGATCTGGAAAGGATCCTAATTTACAACGTGTGATGGTCTGAAGCCCAACATACATCATGAAAACACCATTCCCGACCCAACCAACTTCCTAAGAAACATGTGGGGGTTGTTTCTTTGGAGGGCGATGGGGAGGAGGTGATTCTATCACCAGGACGTCCCAACATGGCACCTGGGCGTGAAATGCAGGGAAAGGACTAGTCAAGCACTTTTTTTATAGTATTCGTTAAGCGCTTACTATGTGTCAAACACCGTTCTAAGGGCTGGGTTAGACACGACTCAATTAGGTTGGACACGGTCCCTGTCCCACACAGGGCTCAACGTCTAAATAGGAGGGAGAACAGGAGAACTGAGGCACAGAGAAATGAAGTGATTTACCCAAGGCCACAAAGCAAGCTGTCAGCAGAGCGGGAACTGGAACTCAGGTCCTCTGACTCCCGGGCCCGTGCTCTTTCCATTAGGCCACGCTGCCTCTCGACTAAATAGTCCCCGACCTGCTGCGGCTGCTCCCTCAGGAGCCGATGAAATCGAAGACGGCCCCGGGTTCTCTGGAAGAGGGCTATTTCGGGCTGGTTTCCTTCCAGGCCGGGGCAGGTTCCGGCACAGACGGCAAACGATGTTGGCAGCTCCCCAACGGGCCCGGAGGAGGAGGTGTGGACTTGGTTGATGAGATGCCCAGCCCGACGTTAGAGAGTTCAAAAAAGCCCAGCCCCAGCACACATTAAAGGAAGATTTTGGTTCCAGCTTTCTCAAGCTTCAAGCCATCCACCATTCCACCAGATAAGCACTTTCTGTAAATCGGAAGGAGGAAAGGGGCCTGGAATGAGTCCAAGGAGTCTCCGGTGTTTTCTTTAAGTCTTGTTTACGAGCACAGACAAATCCGGAAACAGCAATGCTCATCTACCCCAACCCGATCATCTTGTATCTACCCCAGGGCTTAGTACAGTGCCTGGTGCATAATAAGTGCTTAACAAATACCTTACAAAAAAAAAAAAAAAACCAACCAAAAACTGGGGATTAAGACTCAAATCTGAGTCTGATGTTGAACTGCGTCCAACCCAAATATCTCGTACCTACCCCGGCGTTTAGTACAGTGCCTGGCAGGTAGAGAGTGCTTAACCCATGCTCGGCACTGTACTAAGCACTTGAAAGTGTACAAAAGAGTTGGTAGACATGATCCCTGCCACAGAGTTTATAGTCTAATGGGTGTTGACATGAGGATCAGTCACCAGACCTCTTCAATCCCAGGATCATCTGTCAACCCCTTCAATCCACGGACCCTCTAAAAGTGCAGGTTACCAAAACCTTTTTAATCCACTTTCAGCCACGGAAAGGCAGTGGGGCCTAGTGGAAAGAGCGGAGGACTGTAAATCGAGAGACAGAGGTGCTAATCTCCACTCTGCCAGTTGCCTGCTTGTATGATCTCGAGTAAGCGACTTCAGGGCTCTGTGATATGTCCAGCCTGATGAGCTTGTATCTACCCCCGGGCTTAGTACGGTGCCTGGTACATAGTAAGTGCTTATAAAAACCATTAAAGAAATCAATCAATCATATTTATGGAGCGCTTACTTGTGCAGGGCACTGTAAGCACTTTGGTAGATAAATTCCCAACCCACGATGAGCTTACGGTCTAGAGGATCAAGTCCTCAGCTGGGGTTGGAGCCCGGACCTGAACGTCAGAAGGTCTTGGGTTCTAATCCCAGTTCCTCAACTTGTCTGCTGTGCGACCTTGGGCAAATCACTTCACTTCTCTTTGCCTCAGTTAACTCATCTGCAAAATGGGGATTGAATCTGTGAGCCCCACATGGGACAGGGACCGGGTCCAACCCGATTCACCCTAGCACTTACGGTATAGTGCCTGGCCCGTAGTAAGCACTTAACAAATACCATAAATATTATAATTATCATTATTTTGCCAGTAGGATGAGGCGAGGGGAGAGCGGAGCAGATCTGAGGGAAGCGGAGACCCTTCCCAACCACATAGCCGTGGTGACGATCTCCGGCCCCGAAGGCCGCAGTGACTCAGGTGACCGGTGAAATTGTCCTCTTCTGAAAGCGGGGACCCCGGGTGATTTCTGGAAACCTCTGATGAACTAGCACAGCCTCTGCCTTCAACGGGAAGCCATAAATACCCTCATCAGAGGCAGAAGTCGGCTTGCACTTCACAGGTCCTAAAATATACCTGAACGACGGTAGAAATAAAAGCCGCCTCTTACCGTACGGTTTTCAGAAACGCTAATATTGAAAGTGAGAACTTGGATAGCGTCAGCGACCATTTAGGCCGGTGGTGAAGTGAAGCAGCGTGATCTATTGGATAGAGCACAGGCCTGGGAGTCAGAATGACCTGGGTTCTAATCTCAGCTCCGCCCCTTATCTGCTGTGTGACTTTGGGCAAGTCACATCACTTCTCTGAGCCTCAGTTCCCTCACCTGTAAAATGGGGATTAAGAAGATGAGCCCTATCTGGGAAAGGGACTGTGTCCAACCTGATTACCACGTATTTACCCCAGCGCTTAGAACAGCGCTTGACGCACAGTGAGCGCTTAACAAATACCATCAATTAGCCTCAATCCCCTTGGAAAATATAGAGTTGCAGAAAGCCGCTTTTCGAGGATTTCTCATTTCATTTTCAACACGGGCCGCGGTTGACTCCAAAAAACAGATTTAGGTAGATAAATGGGCTGTGGAGTGAGGGGGATCGCCCTTCGAGAAAGCGTCCGGAACTCACATTCAATGGGGCTATTGATTTCCTGAGAGGTTAGGAAGAGCTGGGTCTGGAAAGGAAACGCAAACCTCTTCATTTATTAATGATGGTTCAATGGTCTAAGCCAGGGAAAACCCGTTCCCAGACGGTTTTATGGTTCCTCTCTCCCAGCCCGTGATCTTGTATTTTTAGTTTATGGGGATTTAAGCAGAAAATCGCGCTGACCAAGCTGAAAGCTCCCCCAATTTTTGCCATCGACAGCGAGATGGGCGGGTGCCATATTTTTGACTTGCAAATTCCTTCGGAGGAGCGCGAGCGTGGATGGATTTGACTCGGCGAGGGCTGCGTCTTTCTTTGGCTCATTCGGCCAAGGGGCTATATAATTCATGAAGTTGCCTTCCAAAGTGAGGAGAGAATTCAATCGTTGACCACTGGGTGAACCTGGATGGATTCATGAGTTATTTTAAACGGAAAATTCAGCAAGATCTAGTGGCTAGAGCTCGGGCCTGGGCGTCAGAAGGACCTGGGCTCTAATCCCCGCTCCGCCACTGGTCTGCGGTGTAATCTTGGGCAAGTTACTTCACTTCTCTGGGCCTCAGTGATCTCACCTGTGAAATGGAAATTAAGACTGTGAGAACTTTCGAGGGGACAGGGACTGTATCCAACCTGATTAGCTTGTGTTTACCCCAGTGCTTAGTACGGTGCTTGGTATGTAGAAATAATAATAATAATGGTAATAATGATGGTATTTCTTAAGTGCTTACTGTGTACCAAGCACTGTTCTAAACGCTGGGGTAGATACAAGCTAATCAGGTTGTCCCTTGTGGGGGGGGTCACAGTCTTCATTCCCATTTTACAGATGAGGTGACTGAGGCACAGAGAAGTGAAGTGACTTGCCCAAGTTCACATAGGAGAGAAGTGGTGGAGCCAGACTTAAAAAATCGTTGTGGGCAGGGAATGTGCCTGTTTATTGTTATATTGTACTCTGCCAAGTGCTTAGTACGGTGCTTTGCACACAGTAAGTGCTCTCTACAATATCGCCAAGATCCGCCCTTTCCTCTCCACCCAAACGGCTACCTTACTATTACGGGCTCTCGTTATATCCCGGCTAGACTACTGTGTCAGCCTTCTCTCTGACCTCCCTTCCTCCTCTCTCGCCCCGCTCCGGTCTATTCTTCACTCCGCTGCCCGGCTCATCTTCCTGCAGAAACGATCTGGGCACGTCACTCCCCTTCTTAAACAACTCCAGTGGTTGCCTATCAACCTCCGCTCCAAACAAAAACTCCTCACTCTAGGCTTCGAGGCTCTCCATCACCTTGCCCCTTCCTACCTCTCCTCCCTTCTCTCTTTCTACCGCCCACCCCGCACGCTCCGCTCCTCCGCCGCCCACCTCCTCGCCGTCCCTCGGTCTCGCCTATCCCGCCGTCGACCCCTGGGTCACGTCCTCACGCGGTCCCGGAACGCCCTCCCTCCTCACCTCCGCCAAACTGATTCTCTTTCCCTCTTCAAAACCTTACTTAAAAATCACCTCCTCCAAGAGGCCTTCCCAGACTGAGCTCCTCTTCCCCTCTACTCCCTCTGCCATCCCCCCTTTACCTCTCCGCAGCTAAAGCCTCATTTTCCCCTTTTCCCTCTGCTCCTCCACCTCTCCCTTCCCATCCCCACAGCACTGTACCCGTCCGCTCAACTGTATATATTTTCGTTACCCTATTTATTTTGTTAATGAATTGTACATCGCCTTGATTCTATTTAGTTGCCATCGGTTTTTATGAGATGTTCTTCCCCTTGACGCTGTTTAGTGCCATTGTTCTCGTCTGTCCGTCTCCCCCGATTAGACCGTAAGCCCGTCAAACGGCAGGGACCGTCTCTATCTGTTGCCGACTTGTTCATCCCAAGCGCTTAGTACAGTGCTCTGCACATAGTAAGCGCTCAATAAATACTATTGAATGAATGAATAAATCTGAATGAATGAATGAACGAGTACAATTTTTTTAAAAAGACTGAACTGCTTGTGGAACTCTAGGTGTTTGGGCAGGGATCATGTCTGTTAATTCTGTTGTAATGTACACTCCCAAGCGCTTAGTACAGTGCTCTCCACATAGAAAGTGCTCAATAAGTACCACTGATTGATTGATTGATTGTCCAACCTGATTAGCTTGTATCTACTCCAGCTCATAGTACAGGACCTGGCACTGTTGTGGGGTAGGGATTGTCTCTATCTGTTGCCGAATTGTACTTTCCAAGCGCTTAGTACAGTGCTCTGCACACAGTAAACGCTCAATAAATATGATTGAATGATGAATGAATGAACTGCCATTAAAAAAATAAAAAAGGAGCGAGGCGGACAGATATCCGATCAGTGATTCAGCCTGAGGAAGGAGATTAGGGACGGGAAGCCCCTCTGTTTCCAAGGAGCCAGGCAAGAGTCCTGTTCAAATCACTCTGGAGTGAAGTGAGGCGTTCATCTTAGTCCTCTGCTTGCTCTGACAAGCTGTACTGAACGCCAACCTCTTGCCCGGTTGAGCTGAGGTCTCGGCTGGTCCGGTTTAAGAGAAGAGCATCGCGGATGCGAGGCAGATGGGAGAGGCACCAGCTTCCGTGGTCAATCGATCCTATTTATTGAGTGCCTAGTGTGCGGGACGCTCTACTAAGCGCCTGAGTGAGTACAGACAACCATACAACGCACAGATTCCCTGCTGACAACGGGCTTACGGTCTACATTTGACACGTGACAAATACCTTAAAAAAAACGTGGCAGAGCAGGGGTTGGAAACCAAATCCTCCAACTCCCAGGCCCAGGGAACGTCCGTCTCCCCCGCTAGACGGTAAACTCGTTGTGGGCAGGGACCTTCTCTGTTCTGTTGTTATATTGAGCTCTCCTAAGAGCTTAGTCCAGCGTCCTGCACACAGTAAGCGCTCAATAAATATGATTGACTGGCTGATTGACCATGTAGACAACACTCTGGATCCCAAGGACTTCTGCTATAACTACTGTTACTCCGACTGCATGGCCTAGTGGAAAGAGCACGGGCTTGGGAGTCAGAGGATGTGGGTTCCAATCCCGGTTCCTCCACTTCTCTCCTGTGTGACCTTCGGCAAGTCACTTCACCTCTCTGTGCCTCGGTTAACTCGTCTGTAAAATGGAGATTAAGACCGTGAGCCCCACGTGGGACAACCTCAGTACCTTGTATCTACCCCAGCGGTTAGAACGGTGCTTGCCACGTAGTAAGCGCATAGCAAATACCATAATTATGACAAGAAGCAGTGTGGCTTAGTGGAAAGAGCCCGGGCTTGGGAGTCAGAGGTCATGGCTTCGAGTCCCAGCTCCGCCACTTCTCGGCTGTGTGATTTTGGGCAAGTCACTTAACTTCTCCGTGCCTCAGTGCCCTCATCGGTAAAATGGGGAGTAAAACTGTGAGCCCCACGTGGGACAATCTGATTACCTTGTATCTACCCCAGCGCTTAGAACAGAGCTTGGCACATAGTAAGCGCTTAACAAATGCCGTCATTATTTCACAAGATCAACAGCTCAGGTAGAAGAACCAGTTTGAGCCTGTCAAAACCCCAGGCGGCCATGGATAAATGGTTTCCAAGTGCCCCCGTGCCGGGGAAATCAGTGCTCAGCGAGCATCAAGCACTGAATCTTGCCGAGGCCGACGGTTTCCACTTAGCTCTTCGCCGCGTGCCCCGGCTGTAATAACCGGTCTTCTGGCAGCCGACTCTCCCGTCATCCAACCGTGGCCGGCCCGGAGATTTGTAGCTATTTGCTTCGCGGGATCTCTTCATTCCACTCAGCGCCCGACAGCCCGGGCTGCAGGGTTATTGATGACGGGGGTGCTAATCATGCAGCGGATTCTCCGCGTACCTCGAGAGGCAGGAGAAAATAAAGTTTCTTCACGCTGAGGTCATTTCTCTTCAGTGGCGTCTGCACAGATCCTTGGCTCCTGCTATTAATAAACCCTGGGGGGAGTCTCGCGTCAGGGGGAGAACTGTAAGCCTCCATTTCTTCAATTCATATATGTGGATGTGTTTGTGTGTGTGTGTATATATGGACATACATGTATATGTGGGTAAAGTGTGTGTGTGAGTCGGGGGAGGTGAGTCTCTATGTTGTGTTGTGCGCCTGTGTGTGTGTGTTGGGGGTGGGGGGGGTGTCTGTGTGCGTGTGTGTGTGCATTGTGCTTGAATCTGTGTGCTTGTGTGTGTGTGATGCTATTGATGCCTGCCTATTTGTTCTGTTTTGTTGTCTGTCTCCCCCCATTCTAGACCTCGAGCCCGTTATTGGGTAGGAATTGCCTCTATCTGTTGCTGAATTGTACTTTCCAAGTGCTTAGTACAGTGCTCTGCACACAGGAAGCGCTCAATAAATACGACTGAATGAATGAATGAATGTGTGCATGTGTGTGTGTCTAGCGGGGGGAGGTGTTTGTGTGCGCAAGTGTGTCTGTGTGCCTGAATCTGTGTGTGTGCGTGTTTGTGTGTGGGTGTCTTTGTCAAGAGGAGGCGTGTCTGTGTGTATGTTTGTGTGACTGCAGGAGATGTCTCTGTGTGCCTTTCTGTGTAATAATAATCATTATTATTGTGGTACTTGTTAAGCGCTTACTATGTGCCAAACACTGTTCTAGGCACTTGGGCAGATGCAGGTTGATCGGGTTGGCACAGCCCCTGTCCCGCGTGGGGTTCACCCTCTCAATCCCCATTTTACAGATAAGGTAGCTGAGGCGCGGAGAAGTTGACGAGCTACCCAAGGCCATGTAGCAGACATGTGGCAGAGTCAGGATTAGAACCCATGACCTACTGATTCCCAGGCCTGTGCTCTATCCACTACTCCTTGCTCTATCTACCCCAGCACTGAGAACAGTGCCTGGCACATTGTAAGCGCTCAGCAAATACTGTTAAAAAAATAATAAAGCTCTGGGATGGGTACAAAACCATCAGATCAGATATAGTCTCTATCCCACAAGGGGGAGGGAATAAGACCTTATCCTTCTTTTACAGATGTGGGATGGGAAGCCCAAGGAGGTTAAGCGTACTCTTTTTTTTGATAGGCTTTCCCAAGGTTCAAGGGCTTACGCACTTCAATCGTAGTAGGTAGTTTACCTCAGAGAGGTCATGGGTTCGACTCCCGGCTCTGCCACTTGTCGGCTGTGTGACTGTGGGCAAGTCACTTAACTTCTCTGGGCCTCGGTTACCTCATCTGCAAAATGGGGATTAACTGCGAGCCTCACGTGCGACGACCTGATGACCCTGTATCTACCCCGGCGCTTAGAACAGTGCTCTGCACGTAGTAAGCGCTTAACAAATACCAACATTATTAATTCTCCCTTCTTTCTTCTCAGGGAAGAAGCATGGCCTAATGGATAGAGCCCGAATCTGGGAGTCAGAAGGACCTGGGTCCTAATCCTACCTCCGCCACTCTTCCGCTGTGACCTTATTGTTCTCATCGTAAGCCGATGTTGACCTCAAGAATCACAGCAAACAAATCCTTTCATCGCCCTTCCACCCGACCCCGATTTCCCCGTTTAAAAATACACCCTATTTGATGCACGCTAAACAGACACACGCATTAGCAAATTCCCCCCGCCCTCTCCCACCCCACTTCCAATTCCTTCCTCCCACACGTCGAGAATGGCAAGTTTCCAGGCTCGAAATCCAGAAATGAGAAGAAATCTCATTCCGTCTCTTCCGTCCGATGTGTCCGTATGCAAAGATTTTTTCTCAGAATCGAGTCAAGTGCAAATATGAAATAATTAGAGTGTAATCGAATACCAATTTACAGCCACTACATAAAAAAATGGATAATGTATGCAAATTGCAATGGCAAGAATTCAAACTCCATCACTGTGAGCGATAATAACTTTACCAGGAAAGCTAACCGCCTTGTCTTGACGGAGCGGGGAATGCGCTGACGCCCATCTCGACCGGGCTAATTAGCCCCTGAAATTGCACGTTCTTTTCAGAAAGGGCAGATTTATCCGGAAACGTATGCCGCACGAAAGAAAACGCAGGCTCTGAAGGCGAAACCCCTTGATCGTTTTCAAACACGTCGTTGACGTGCCGACGTCAATACGCCGTCAAAGCCGGCTTGGGGTGGAAATAGATGGCGTAGTAATGTGGGTATTTGTTAAGCGCCTACTATGTGCCGAGCGCTGTTCTAACCGCTGGGGCAGACACGGGGGAATCAGGTTATCCCACGTGGGGCTCACAGTCTTAATCCCCATTTTACAGATGAGGTAACTGAGGCACGCTGACTTGGGGATGTGTGAGGCGGACGAGCCCCTGGACTGGGGGAAATAGGGCGAAAGGACCTTCCTGGCCTCTGGAAATTGACGTCTGGAAATCCTTTGGCCGGGAGTACTTTCGATTTGGCCACGACCTCTCCTCAGGAATTAATGATAATGACATTTATTAAGCATTTACTATGTGCCAAGCACTGTTCTAAGGGATGGAGTAGATACAAGGTAATGAGGTTGTCCCACGTGGGACTTACGGTCTTAATCCCCATATTACAGACGAGGTCACTGAGGCCCAGAGAAGTGAAGTGACTTGCCCAAAGTCACACAGCGGAGAAGTGGCAGAGCTGGAATTAGAACCCATGACCTCTGACCCCCAAGCCCGCGCTCTTTCCACTAAGTCACACTGCTTGCATGGTCCTGGGAGCCAGAGGACCTGGATTCATCCGTTCGTTCATTCAATCGTATTTATTGAGCACTTACAGTGTGCAGAGCACTGTACCGAGCGCCTGAGAAAGTACGATACGACAATAAATAGTGACATTCCCTGCCCACAGTGAGCTTATAGTCTAGAGGTTCTCATCCCAGTTCTGCCACTTGTCTGCTGTGTGACTTTGGGCAAGTCCCTTCACTTCTCTGTGCCTCAGTTACCTCATCTGTAAAATGGGGATTAATGTGAGCCCCGCGTGGGACGACTTGATTACCTTGTATCTCCCCCAGCGCTTTCAACAGTCCTTGGCACATAATAAGCGCTTAACAGATACCGTCATTATTATTATTAGTCTCTGGGCCTTGGTTTCCTCATCTGCAAAATGAGGATTAAGACTGAGCCCCATGTGGGACGTTGACTGTGTCCAACCTGATTAACTTGTATCCGCTGCAGCATTTAGTGCCTGGCACATAGTAAGTGCCTAAGAAATACCATTTAAAAAAAAAAAAAAGAAGCTCCTTCTCTAACAGGGGACAAACGCCAGGGAGGCTTAAAAAGCCCATTCTAGAACGCAGGTCCTTTCGACACCCAGGTCCGCGCTCTATCCACCAGGCCGCACTGCTTGAGCCCCCCGCCCTGAAACTCACCCCTCTCCATGGTGCGCACACAAAAACACGCATACGTATGCCAGAACGCCGCAACCCTCGCAACCAGACCCGAAGGGCAAAGAGAGTGTGATTCCGGGGGAGGCCGACCCAAGGCCACTGCCCGGGGCTGCAAAGCGAGCCGACCACCCCGCGTGGGTGGGGGGTCTCAGACTAATTCCGCCCAGCAATCCCAGGCCCCCCGTCCGTCCCCGCTGGCACCTACGCTCTGCAGTTCGGCCCCTTCCCTCCCCCGACCCAGGTGATGCTCACCAGTCGGCACCCTACCATCTCCCAGCCCCACCATGTGCCAAACCCTGAGCCAACAATGACATCGGTGGAAGCAGCGTGGCCTAGTGGATAGGACCCAGGCCTGGGAGTCGGAAGGAAATTCATTCATTCAATCGTATTTATCGAGCGCTGACTATGTGCAGAGCACTGTACTAAGCGCTTGGAATGGACAAATCGGCAACAGATACAGTCCCTGCCCTCTGACGGCCTTACAGTCTAATCGGGGGAGACGGGAGGACGAGAACAATGGCAATAAATGGAGTCAAGGGGAAGGACATCTCGTAAAAACAGTGGCAAATAAATAGAATCAGGGTGATGTACATCTCATCCCTGTTCTGCCCCTTGTCTGTCTTGTTAGCTTGGGCAATTCACTTCCCTTCTCTGGGCCTCAGTTCCGCATCTAGAAAATGGAGATCAAGACTGCGAGCCCCCTGTGGGACAGGGACTCTGTCCAACCTGATTATTACTTTGCCTTAGGCCCAGTGCTTAGAACAGTGCAAGTCAAGTGCTTAGTAAGTGCTTAACAAATGCATTTAAAAAAGAAAAATTAAAAAAATTTGTGAACGCTTCCCAAGAGGCAATGAGTACAAGACTGGGTCGCAGGAGACGGACTGGGTCTGCCTCTGCTAGTTTCCTGCTGTGTGACCTTGTGCAAGTCATCTACCTTTCCTGCGTGTCAGTCCCCTCATCCATAAAAGGGGGATAAAATTCCTGTTCTCCCCTCTCTCTCTCTCTTGGACCGTGAGCCCCAGGTAGCCGGGACCTGTGTCTGACCTTACTATCTGTTATCTCCCCCAGAGCTTAGTTCAGCATTTAATAGTAAGTGCTAAATCAATACCATCATTATAGTTATTATGAGCCAAGTACTTGGTAGACAGAAGAGAATCAGATCAGACAGAGCCCCTGTTTCACACAGAGCTCATGGTCTAATGGGGAGAACAGATATTTTATCCCCATCCATTCATCCATTCAATCCTATTTATTGAGTGTTTACTGGGTGCAGAACACTGTACTAAGCACTTGGGTACAGGAGGGGAAACTGAGGGACAATCCAAGATCCCACAAGCAGACAGATGACAGAGGCAGGATTAGAACCTGGTTCTCTGGATTCCTGTCCCCTTTTCTGAGGCCAACCTCAAAGCCTTATTTAAAAACCCATCTCCTCCAAGAGGTCTTCCCTGACTAAGCCCTCATTTCCTCTTCTCCCACTCCCTTCTGCATTGCCCTTGCGCTAGGATTGCATCCTTTATTCACCCCTCCCTCGGTCCAACGGCACTTACGTCCACATCCATCATTTATTTATTCATATTAATGTCTGTCTCCCCTTCTAGACTGTAAGCTCATTGTGGGCGGGGATTGTGTCTACCAACTCTCCAATCAATCGCATTATTTGAGTGCTTACTAGGTGCAGAGCACTGTATTAAGCGTCTGGGAGACTACAGTACTACGGAATTAGCGGATACATTCCCTGACTGTAGCGAGCTTAGATTCTAGGGGGCTGTCCCAAGTTCTTAGCACAGCGCTCTGCACACAGTAAGCACCCAATAATGTGAGGTCCAGCTGCTGGTCTAAGTCGCTGCCCACTGGATCCTGGATTACGGAGAGAGGGGAAGGGAACAGGGGGAGGGAAGGGGGCAAGTTTTTAGAAATCTGCCCTCGAAGCAGAAGACAGAATTGAGTCTTTGCATAAAGTTGGTCGTGACCAAGGACTCTTGGACAGGTTTGGGGGTGGGGGGGGGGGGGGACTCTTCTGGGCCCGCTGCCTCCTCTTTGATCCCCGGAATAATAAATGAAAATAATCGTGACATCTGTTAAGTGCCTACCGTGTGCCAGGCACTGAACTAAGCACGGGGGTGGATACAAGCAGATCGGGTCGGACACACTCCCTGACCTGGATGGGGCTCACAGTCTCAATCCCCATTTTGCAGATGGGGGAACTGAGGCCCAGAAAGTGAAGTGATTTGTCCAAGGTCATCCAGCAGACAAGGGGCAGATCCGGGATTAGAACCCAGGTCCTTCTGACTCCCGGGCCTTTGCTCTATCCACCGGTCCACGCTGCTTCTGAACGGAGCATCCCTCGACCGTAAGCTCTTTGAGGGCAGGGATCAAGTCTATTTACCCTAGCATACGCTCCCAAGTGCTTAGCACTGTGCTCTGCATCCAGTGGGTGCTGATGGATTGAATGATAGTTGCCCCTAAACTTTCATCCACTTCTCCAGGAACAGACAGCACCCCACCCCGACTCCTCCCTACCCATCCTTCCCTCCGTAATGTGATCCGATTTTCTTGGTGCTCAATAAACTCCTCTGCCTCACCTCGCCCTCCCAGTCTCCAAAGTCTTCCTAGAGCAGGGCTTCTCAACTTCCTCTGGAGGATGTGCCAACTCAGAGTTGGATCCCAATGGAAGCCCTCCAGTGGGAGGAGGGAACAATCAAAACCCAGCCCGGAGAACTCAAGCAACCCTTACAGAGGTAGAGAAAACTTGGATCGCGAAGGCACAGCCCACTCGAACGCTTAAAAGCCCCTCTTTATTTTCCACCCACACAGGTACCTGAAGCAAACAAGCAATCTCCATCCTCCCGGGGCAAATTAAACACTCCCGTGCTTTGTTTAAGGGGCTTCGACTGAGTACCGCTACCGTGAAGCGTCAACGAGCGATACGCATTTCATCGGTGGCAGAGCACGATGTTCCACAAACGTGAGTTTCACGAAGGCGAGCCCGGCCAAGGGAAGGGTTAGGGGAGAGGTGGATGAAGGGAGATTGGGAAAGCGAGGCTGAAACTTCCCAAGCGACGAAACGCCGGTTAGGCTGGAGTGAACGGTAGAATTGATAGCTTAACGCCGCTGAAGGAGAGAGGGCCGACTTCATAAAGCCGTGTCGGCTTTTGCGTTTTAATGAGAACGCGGAGGGCGATGCCGCCAGCTAAACTACCGTGGTTAATGATGGTCTCATCCCCGGCTACGCTAAATCGCCCCCCGCCCCGTCTCTGGGAGGCGAGCCCGGCAGGGTGTCCCTCGGGAAACGATAATAATAACCACTGTGGTATCTGTTAAGTGCTCACTATGTGCCCGTCGCTGTTCTAAGCATCGGGGTAGATACAAGCTAATCAAGTTGGACACAGTCCACGTACCACATGGGGCTCACAGCCGTAATCCTCATTTTACAGATGGGGGAACTGAGGCCCAGAGAAGCTAAGTGACTTGCCCAAGGTCACACAGCAGACAAGAGGGGGAGCTGGGATTAGAACCCCTGTCTAATGAGTCCCAGGCCCGGGCTCTTGTCTCCAGTCTCTTATATTTCTCTTTCGTGGCTGATCCAGACAGCTGAATAGCCGCAATGTGGTCCCTACTCCTTTCCTCCCTGTGGACTCA
Organism: Ornithorhynchus anatinus; assembly: GCF_004115215.2. Lineage (NCBI taxonomy): Eukaryota > Metazoa > Chordata > Mammalia > Monotremata > Ornithorhynchidae > Ornithorhynchus > Ornithorhynchus anatinus. The sequence goes on along the minus strand of NC_041732.1, from coordinate 9,111,932 downwards.
ATCAATCAGTGGTATTTACTGAGCGTTTATCACATGCAAAGCACTGTACTAAGCACTTAGGGGAATACAATATAAAAGAATCAGCTGACACGTTCCCTGCCGGTAACAAGTGTCCCCTCTGACCCCTCATTTTAAGGAAGAAACAGCCTGGCTTAGTGGATAGGGCACAGGCCTGGGAGTCAGAAGGACCAGGGTTCTAATCCCACTCTGCCACACGTCTGCTGTGTGACCTTGGGCAAGTCACTTCACTTCTCTGGGCCTCAGTTCCCTCATCTGTAAAATGGGGATCGAGACCGTAAGCCCCACATGGGACACGGACTGTATCGATCTCGATTAGCTCGTAGTTACCCCAGCATTTAGAACGGGGCTTGGCACATAGCTTGACAACTACCATAAAAAATTGTAGATTGCTGTGTGGCCTCAGGCAAGTCATTTCACTTCCTTGGGCCTCAGTTCCCTCATCGGCAAAATGGGGATTCAATCCCCGTTCTCCCTCCTACTTGAGCCCCTTGTGGGTCCTGATTATCTTGTGAGTGCCCCAGAGCTTAGGACAGTGTTTGGCACATAGGAAGCACTTAACAAACACCACAGTCATCCTAGTGGTTAGAGCACAGGCCTGGAAATCAGAAGGACCTCCGATTAGACTGTGAGCCCATCACTGGGCAGGAACCGTCTCTACCTGTTGCCGAATTGTACATCCCAAGCGCTCAGTACAGTGCTCTACACATAGTAAGCGCTCAGTAAATACTCTTGAATGAATGAAGGAAGGACCTGGGTTCTAATCCCAGCACTGCCACTCGTCGGCTGTGTGACCTCGGGCCAGTCACCTCACTTCTCTGTGCCTCAGTTCCCTCAACCGTAAAATGGGGATTAAGACTGCGAGCCCCATGTGGGACGCGGAACGTGTCCAACTGGTTTAGCTCAGTATAGGGCCTGGCATGTAGTAAGCGCTTAATGAACACCATAGAAAAAAAAGAGGTGGCCAAGGTCTTACCCACCAAGCCACTTTAAGTCAGCGCATGGCAGACACACGCCCATATATTCAGAGGCTTCAGATGATAATTCGGTATGGACTGGGCCAACCCTCCCCCTCGCCAGCCCCCTGCCCCATCCCGGCCTGAGCAGGTTATTATTTCCCCAGCTCCCTCAGGAAGAGGCGGGTGAAAAAAAATCCCCAGAGGTTGCACATTTTTAAATGTCACATTACTGGAGCTCCGTTGGCACTTCGCCACCATTCCCGCCCAGCCCACAGCTTGGCTGACTTGGGAAAGATCCGGGGTGGGGGTTCGAGGGGGAGGCGGTGTCAGGGAGTTGAACCTGACGAATGAGTCTCCTTTCAGAGAAGGGCACCGGGACACCCCACTTCCGCTCCCCGCCGTGGACGAGTCCAAGCCTCTTGACCTGGGCTTGCCCCTCTAGCCCCGATCTTAAAGCGCCAAGATTCCCATTCCTGGAGGCCTCCGGTGCCAAACTCACTCCGTTCTCTCCCCTGGGGCCGTGGGGCAGCAGTTCCCCCACCAACGGACAGGCCGCGTAAAACGGCGGCATGACCAACGCTTCCGGGGGCCGCTTCCCGAAGGAACGGCCCGCTGAAATACGACGCGGCTGAATTATTAAGGGCTGGAATTAGAGCTCCACAGGCCGCAGGGGCTGTGGGGAGCAGTTATGCTAACCAGCGTGTAAATCATCAGGCTTCTTCACGGTTACCTGGCTTGTTATTTTTCCCGCTACGCTTGCTCAATCCTCCGAGGGGCTTCGGCAAGCCCCCTCTCCACCTGAGGGGCAGAAGGCGGGGGGGACTCGGAGAACCCAGGGTCTCCTCGGTGCTACGGAGATGGGTCTCCCCTGCCTTTCTTCGAGATGATAGTTCCTCCTCCCCTCTTCCCTCCACCTGGGAAAAAGAAATAAATAAATAAGAAGAGAGCCAAACGGGCTCATAATGGCATGAAGAAGCCAGCGGCTCAGTGAACTGAGAATGAATGAGGGGCTGGTAGGGAGAGAGTCTGTTATTTGTGATGTCTAACTTACTCTTTGTGTCAAATTGGCGACTGAGTCTATCAACAGAGAGGCTTGGAACCGGAGCTCGATTATATTTTCATCTGTTCCCCGCGTTGAGAGGCAAACTTTAATCACACGAGTTCCCTTCCTGCTCTTCCTCCCTCTCCCCGCCCCACAGCACTTATGTAAATATCTGTCATTTTATTTATTTATATCGACGTCTGTTTACTTCTATTGATGTCTGTCTCTCCCCCAGACCGTGAGCTCGTCGTGGACAGGGACTGTCTCTCTTTATTGCCGTACTGTACTTTCCCAAGCGCATAGTACAGTGCTCTGCACAGGGTAAGCGCTCAGTAAAGACAAAAGAGTGAACGGATGATACCACACCAGGCGGAAGGAGGGGGAAGGTGAGACAGCAGAGAACGCCGCCCCTTTCTCTCCCCGCAATCGCTCACGACCCTGAATTAACACGTCAACTTTCTACTTTTCAGGTAGAGCCTGTAATTTCGCTCTTAAAAAGATAAAACACTAGTTCCTTTTCAGCAAGAAACGGCGAAGAATGAGCAAAACCGAATGAGAACGACGCCTGGGCTCCGACATCCCATCATCAGTGAGATATTTTATCACGCAATTCATCTGCCTCCCCTACCTGCTTTCCAAACCACAATGTTACCCTCAGAGTTCTGCTCCTCTTTTGCAATGAACCATAAATTACACGCTGACAGTTTTAATTTGCGCAGAGTATGGCTGGTTGCTTCTGGCACGAGCAGCCGGCTGCTATAATAAGGTCAATATATATTCATTGTCGCATCGCTTGATGTGCCAGATAACACAAAAATGCAGAAATGGGGTAGTTTCTCGGGGGCTGCAAAGTGGGAGTGATAGAAAGCTAAAGACGAGACGCTCGTCTTGGCTCATCACTTATGCATAGCATGGGCGATACTTTGATTTTAACTAATCATCATCAGTTATTCATTCCCATTGCCGTCAAGGGATCACGAAGCATTTAAGTTCCTTGCCAAGTGGAGTTGGTTTAGATCCCCGCCTCGCCGGAGGGTGATTTTTTTCTTTCCTGGCATTGACCGGGGGCGGGGAAGCACCGACCTTCCGGGTCAACTGAACCCAACAGCTCCGACCCAGAGGTCCCACGATGCTGGGCGGTGGGAACGAAATCCTCTTCCCGAGTGAATTACCGTTCTTTAAACCGCCGCTGGCTTTATCACGATGCCACTATTGGGCGGGCCCGTCTTAGAAATCTGGGGCTCGATAAGAAAGCGAATTCCCCTTGGGTAATTGGACCTTGAGGTCACGCGGGGCCCTCGTTTCCCAGCCCCACGGACTCTCGCTTCGGTGATCTCACTCACCCTCGAAAGACAACCCGTGAATTAAGGGAGGGAAGGGATCGCTGTCCCCATTTTACCGAGGGGTAATAATAATAACTGCGGTATTCATTAACCGCTTACTCTGTGCCAGGCACTGTACTAAGCACCGGGGTGGATATAAGCAAACCGGGTGGGACGCAGTCCCTGTCCCACGTGGTGCTCACAGTCTCGATCCCCATTTTACAGATGAGATCTCTGAGGCCCAGGGAAGTGAAGTGACTTGCCCGGGGTCACCCGGAGACGAGTGGCGGAGTCGGGATTAGAACCCATGACCTTCTGACGCCCAGGCCTGTGCTCTATCCACTAGGCCATGCTGCCAAGGAGTCCCCTGAGGAGTAGAGGATTTAAATCCAAGGAGTTGCAGGAGACCCATGTCAGGGCTTGGGATCCAGGTCTTCTGACTCACTGCTTTTTTTTGTGGTATCTGTCAAGCGCTTACTACGTGCTTACTTTGTGGGGAAGCAGCGTGGTCTAGTGGCTAGAGCATAGGCCCGGGAGTCAGAATGACCTAGATTCAAATCCTGGCTCCACCACTAATCTGCTATGTGACCTGGGGCAAGTCATTTCACTTCTCCGTGCCTCAGTGACTTCATCTGTAGAATGGGGATTAAGAGTGTGAGCCCCAGGTAGGACGAAGGCTGTGTCCCACCTGATTAGCTTGCATCTACCCGAATGCTTAGAACAGGGTTTGAAATAGAGTAAGCACTTCACAAATAGCACTATTATTACGCTTCAGTCACTGTACTAAGCACTGGGGTAGACACCAGCTAATCAGGTTAGACATGATCCCTGTCCCCCAGAGGGTTCACAGTCTTCATCCCCATTTTACAGATAAAGGAACTGAGCCCCAGAGAAGTGACAGATCCAAGGTCACACAGCAGACAAGTGGCAGAGCTGGGATTAGGATCCAGCTCCTTCTGACTCCTAGGTCCGTGCTCTATCCGTTAGGCCACACTGCTTCTCAAGTCTGTGTCCTCTCCTCTAGACCAGGTCGGCAGCCTCTGCCAAAGGCTCCCGTGGGTCAAGGGAAACTGAGGCCTCCCCCTCCCCACCCACGGCAGGAGTGGAGCGGGGGGGGGAGCCAGGGTGGGGGCTGGGAAAGCCCAAAAGCAGCCGTCTCGGTCTGCCCCGGTTGAAGACCCCTGAGGAGTAGAGGATTTAAATCCAAGAAGTTGCAGGAGACCTATGTCAGGACATGGGATCCAGGTCTTCTGACTCATTGCTTTTTTTTATGGTATCTCTTAAGCGCTTACTACGTGCTTACTTTATGGGGAAGCAGCGTGGTCTAGTGGCTAGAGCATGGGCCTGGGAGTCAGAAGGACCTAGATTCAAATCCTGGCTCCACCACTGATCTGCTGTGTGACCCGGGGCAAGTCACTTCACTTCTCTGTGCCTCAGTGACTTCATCTGTAGAATGGGAATTAAGAGTGTGAGCCCCAGGTAGGACACATGGCATCTAATGTTAGCTTGCATCTAACGTCGAAGGAGGTAGGACCCCCTCTCCTCTCCCCTGCCCATCCAGGTTGAAGTCTGAGAGCCACCGAATGCTCGATCTCCCCACGAATCACAATTACCCAAACACCTGTGCTCATTCCCGCCAAGCCCCAGTGCCCATTTACGGTGCTCATTTACAGTGCTCAATAGCCCTCAACATCTTGGCAGAAACCCGGAGCAGCAAGGCGGTGGGGGTCGGGTATCTCCCCAGCACTTAGTACAGTGCTTTGCACAAAGTAAGTGCTCAGCAAATACTACTGATTGATTGACTGTTTCCAACCTGATTAGCTTGTCAGTATCCTAGCTCTTAGAAAAGTCCTTGGCACATAGTTAGCGCTTAACAGATGTCACAGTTAATATTATCTTCTATCTACCCCAGCATTTAATACAGTGTCTGGCACCTAGTAAGCACTTAAGGAATACCATCAACAACAACAGTTAAAGCAGGGAACCCGGATTTCATTTGCTCTGAGATCTGCAGTGTTTAAAAAGCAATAAGATTCAATTCCTCCTTGTCTTCCCCATTTCGTAAGGCCACGTATGATAAATGATAGGTAATTTCATGGTCGGAGTTTCAATTTCCGAAAATATTAGGACTGGTCCCCGAGCTCCGTTTCTGAGATGAATTCCTTTGGCAGCCTCGCCGTTGTCTCCTAATTCCCAGATTCGGAATGCATTTCGAGATCCGGGATAAATTCCAAGTGCCGGCCTCCGCGGTCAGCGGGAGCGGAGGTCGGCCGGGGGAGCCGCCCAGGGCACCTGCCTTTCCATGTATTGGCTTTCATACGGCGAGTCGGGAAGAGGAGACAGAAGGCGATCAGTGGCGATGGTCCACGGCCGGGACAGTGGGCTTACTCTCTTCCCCTTCGAAGGCTTATTCAAGGCACATCTCCTCCAGGAGGCCTTCCCTGATTAAGCTCTCGTTCCCTCTTCTCCCTCCCCCTTCCGCATCACCCAGACTGGCTTCCTTGATCGGCTCTTAGCGCGGTGCTCAACACATAGTAAGCACTTAACAAATACCATCATCATTATTATTATTATTATCCCCCACTCCCGGCCCCACGGGACTTAACGTCCGTATCAGTCATTCATTTCTTTATGTCTTCCCCTCTAGACTGTAAGCTCGCTGTGGGCAGGGAATGTGTCTTTTTTATCATTCTATTGTACTCTCCCAAGCACTCAGTACAGTGTTCTGCGCACAGTGAGAGCTCAATAAAGACAACTGAATGAGTGAATGAATGAAAGGCCTCAATCGCCGGTCACCGATCACGCCAACCCAGCTGTTTCACGGAGGCGGAGGTCACCGGGGTCGAAACTCAAGCTGGGCCGGGTGAGATCCGGTGATCCCCCTTGGCAGCTGGGTTTGCCCGGTGAGAGGGGTCCACCCCGGTTCCCCCGAGGTTGGCACTGTAGGAGATTAATCCGGCCCTTCCCATCTCCCAGCATCCCCTGCGGGAGCTGCCCTCCGGGTGCCGACACCTAAGCGAGGCGTGGGAAAAGCGTGAAGCGGCTTAGCGCCCCCGCCCGCCCCAGACGCTGGTGCACGGTCGCCCGCGGCAACGCTGGAGGTGGGCCAACCGCCCCCCAACTCCCGCCCAAACAGTTATCTCCACAGGGTGGTGATCTCTGTTTTCGGTGAGGAAGGCCTAGCATCTACACTATGTGCCAAGCAATGCGCTAAGCGCTGGGTGAGATGAGATAATCAGGCGCAATACAGTCTCTGTCCCACGTGGGCTTCACAATCTGAGCGGGAGGGAGAACAGCTTGGAATCCCCATCTTACAGATGAGGTAACTGAGGCCCAGTGAAGTGACTTACCCAAGGTCGCTCATCAGTCAAATGGCAGAACCAGGATTAGAACCTGGGACTCACGACTCTCAGCCGTCTCCACTTACGAGCCCACAGGAGCAGCATGGCCTAGTGAATAGCGCACAGGCCTGAGAGCCAGAAGGACCTGGGTTCTAGTCTTGGCTCCACCTCTTGTCTGTTGTTGTATGACCTTGGACAAGTCACTTCAGTTCTCTGCGCCCCCACTTACCTTATCTGCAAAGACGGGGATTGAGACTAGGGGCACCGAGGGGGACGGGAACTGTGTCCAACCCGATTACCTTTCTGACTCCCAGGCCCGTGCTCTATCCACTAGGCCACGTTGCTTCTCAGTCTCACGTTCACGGATTAGTTGACCGATTCGCTGATCGACATCGGAGCCCCCGGAGGCTGGGCCGACGGTGGGGTGGGAAGACCACGGGGAGCGGGACAGTCAGTCGGGCGGTCAGTTGTATTTCACTGAGCATTTACTGTGTGCAGAACACCGTACTAAGCAATAAACAGACATATTCCCTGCCCACAGTGAGCTTACAGTCTAGAGCTGGAGGCAGACATTAATCCAAATAAATAAATGACAGATATACACTTGAGTGCTGCGGAAGCTGGGATGGAGATGAATAAAGGGAGCAAGTCAGGGTGACCCAGAAGGGAGCGGGAGAAGAGGAAAGGAGGGCTTAGTCAGGGAAGGCTTCTTGAAGGAGACGTGCCTTCAGGAAGGCTTCGAAGGGGAGGAGAGTAATCGTCAGCTCTGAAGAGGGAGGGCACTCCAGGCCAGAAGCGGGACGGGGGCAAGCGGTTGGCGGCGAGATAGACGAGATCGAGGTGCAGTGAGAGGTTTGGCATTAGAAGAGCGAAGTATACCGGCTGGGTTGCAGTAGGAGAGCAGCGAGGTGAGGTTGGAGGGGGCAAGGTGATTGACTGCTTTAAAGCCAACGGTGAGGAGTTTCTGTTTGTTGCAGAGGAGGATTGGCAAACGCTAGAGATTCTTGAGGAGCTGGGAGACATGTCCTGAACTGGACAGAGTTCCTAGTGGGATCAGGAAAGGGGAAAGGCAGGAGGCGAGTCTGGGTTCCCCGTCCTCACCTCCAGTGGAGACTAAGGTTCCTCTCAGACACCCAGCGGATATCTCTGGGGGCCCGAGATTCCTGACTTCCATTGGGGAAATTCCCCTGTCTTGAGCGTGGGAAGGACTGATTAAGGGGGGGGGGGGTAATTGGGTTTTAATGAAGGCTCTCTGAGCAGCCCAGATATTCTGGGAACTTCAGACGCGACGGGGAGGATGGAGACGCAGGGCCTTCCCACCGGAGGGGCTGATTGAAATCAGATCCGGACCACCGGCCGGAAACAGGCCCGCTCGTTGCGGGCGGGGAATATGTCTGCTCTATTGTTGTCTCATACTCCCCCAGGTGCTCGGTACAGTGTTCTGCCCACTGCAAGTGCTCAATAAATATGATTTATTGATTGAAGGGGGACTCGGAGAGATTAAAGGGAAATAGTCCCCTCAAAAGGAAAGTTCAGGAATTCAAAACGGCCTAGCCTAGGGGAAAGGGTCAGGTGGCCCAGGTTCTAATCCCGGCTCCGGAGCGCTTAGTACAGTATTCCGTACTAAGCGTTCGACTGATCGTCCGCTGTACGACGTGGGGTCGATTGCTTAATTTTCCCTGGCCCCAGTTTCTTCATCTATAAAATGGGTCTCCCCCTCTAGTCTAGAAGATCGTCGGGGGCAGAGAACGTGTCTCTTTAGTGTTGCGTTCTACTCCCCCGAACGATTAGTACAGCGTTTCGCGTGCAGTAAGCGCTCAATAAATACAATTAAATGAATGAATAAATGAATGAATGAATAGGCCGTGAGTCCCACGTGGGACGGGGACCGCGTCTGATCTGATTGCACTGAATCCAACTCAGTGCTTGGAATATAGTAAGCGTTTAACAACGACCATGATTCTTATTCTTAAGAAATGCCCTCGTCACGGTCTCCCCAAGACGCACCTCTTCCTTGGCTGGCCTTTGGTCCCCTCCCGCCATCTCCCCGAAGTAGTTACTCGGGCATCTTGTCACATGTGAGTCAGCGTGGTGCTGTTTTAGCCCCCAATGGACAGAGTCTGACAGTGAGTGACTCAGGGGAGGGTGACCAGGAGGCCAGGGTGACCAGGGGGCTCCCAGGCCCAAGGAAGAAGCGTAAATTATAATAATAATAATAATGATGGTATTTGTTAAGTGCTTATTATGTGCCACGCACTCTCCTAAGCACTGGAGTAGATACAAGCTAATCAAGTTGGACACAGTCCCTGTCCCGCATGGGGCTCACACCCTTAATCCCCATTTTACAGATGAGGGAACTGAGGCACAGGGAAGTTAAGTGACTTGCCCAAGGTCACCCAGCAGACAAGTCGTGGAGAGGGGATTAGAAGCCATGCCCTCTGAGCCCCAAACCCATGCTCTTAATAAGAATGATAATAATAATTATTATGGCATCTGTTAAACGCTTACTAGGTGCAAGGCACTGTACTAAGCACTGGGGTGGATACAAGCAAATCGGGTTGGACCCAGTCCCTGTCCCACATGGGGCTCACAGTCTCAACCCCCATTTTACAGATGAGGTAACTGAGGCCTAGAGAAGTGAAGCGACTTGCCCAAGGCTACCCGGCACCCAGCATCAGGATTAGAACCCAGGTCCTTCTGACTCCTAGGCCCGTGTTCTATCCACTAGGCCACGCTTCTTCTCTGTAACAACTGTCTCTTTGCGTAGGGTGAAAATAAGCTTCACTTTCTTCAATTCACCAATATCTGCCCTACCTGTTTACTGCTATTTGCACTTTTAGGCTTCAATTGTTAAACACTTCACTGATGCCGCTGAAGCTATTTCGTCCTTTCAGCTATAGTCCTGGGGTGGTAGGGTGGCCAAGCAGAAAGAGCATCATTAAAATAATGATAATAATTATGGTATTTTTTTAAGTGTTTAATATGTACCAAGTGCTGGGAAAGATAGAAGATAATCAGGCCAGATACAGTTCCAGGATCATCTGGGGCTCATAATTTAAAGACTAGAAATTTGAGTCCCTATTTTACAGATGAGGGTTAGAGAAGTAAAGCGATTTGCCCAAGGCCTCACGGCAGAAAAGTGGCAGAGGCAGAATTAGAACTCAGGATCTCTGACTCCCAGGGCCCTGATCCTTCCACTGGGCCACACTGCTTCTCACGGCACCGGGAATCCTGTGAAAATCCAAGTTCAAATTCTTACTTTGCCCTTTGTCTGCTGGGTGACCTTGGGCCAGTCCCTTAGCTTCTCTGTGCCTCAGTTTCTTCAGCTGTAAAATGGGGACAGATACCTGTTCTCCCTCTCCCTTAGCCTGTGATTCCCTTTGGAATGGAGGCCGTGACTCTATCGGATTATCTTGTTTCCGCTCCAGGACTTGACACAGAGAAATCACTTGATAAATACCTTTATTATTATTATTATTATAGTCAGGCAGCACAATTTTTTAAACACTCACTAGACACAAAGCCCAGAGCCAGGAAGGCAATATAGAAAATGGTTTGGGCCCTTGTCCTCAGGGAGCTGACAGTCTCTCTGCCCTGAATACGCGTATTTTTTTTTGCATTACTCCAAGCCCTTAGTATAATAAAGCTTTGCCCAGAGACTCAGTAACTATGATACGCTCAGTTCTACCATAACACCTGTTTTCCACTAGAACGCTGTTGGGAAATTAGGAAACATTAGGACCGATCCTCCCGCTTCCACTCCTGGATATAATTTCATTTTCATAGCATTTGTAAAGCCCTTTCTATGTGCCAGGCACCGTACTAAACTCTGCGGACGATATAAGGTAAACAGGTTGGGCACAGTCCCCGTCCCACATGGGTTCACGGTCTCTATCCCCATTTTAGAGATGAGGGAACTGAGGCAGAGAGAAACCAGGTGACTTGCCCAAGGTCATGCAAGAGACAGGCGACGGAGCCGGGATTAATAATAATAATAATGTTGGTATTTGTTAAGCGCTCACTGTGTGCAGAGCACTGTTCTAAGCGCCGGGGTAGATACAGGGTAATCAGGTTGTCTCACGTGAGGCTCACGGTTAATCCCCATTTTACAGATGAGGTCACTGAGGCAACTGAGGGATTAGAAATCGGGACCTCATGTTCTTTCCACTTGGCCATGCTGCTTCTCCTTCTGCCACATCTGATTGATTTATTTATCATGAAAAGGGCCCCTCAGCACCCTCACATGCACACACACATTGATCCACCCCCTCACACCGCCGTGTGCACACGCAGCAGCCATACCCAAGCCCACGCGCTTACACCCCTCCTTCTACATGCGTGCTCACATGCGTGTATGTAGGCACGCACGCACGCGCACACACAGAGACACACATGCTCAAACACAGGCACTCCCGCATAAGTCTACCCCCGCTTCCACACGTGCCCAAGCGGGCAAGCGCGCACAAAGACGCATCCACAGCCATGCCCACACGGGTAACCCTGCTTCCACACATGCATACACACACACACAGACACCCACACCTCCCCCCGCCCCACACGCACACACGTACACACCCCCCTCCAGTGATGAATGGTTTAAGAGGCCGAGGCCGACGGACTCTCCAGCTCCCCCAGCTCCTTCCGGCTGGCGCCGGCCCCGACCACCGGGCCGCCCTGGCCCGGGTGATGGATGAGGGAAATCCATTAACGAGCCTTCACCTTGACAGCGCGCTAAGGTAATATGTCAAGGTACCAACCTCTGATGATGTACTTACCTAATAGATCAGAGCGCCATCGCTCCGCCTGGGTTCTAATACAATGCGTCAAAGTGCCACTGTTCTCCTGACGGACGATGGGAATCCATCAAGGCGCTGGAGTCCCGCAGGCGGCTCTTTCCAAACCCCAACCTCTAGTCAGTCCCGTGATGGAAGCTCAGGGCAGGAAACTCCCTCGCATGAGAGGGTCCCCATCTCTCTCTCTCCCTCCCTCTGTCTCTCTCTCTTGCTCTCCCTTTCTCTTCCTGACTCAATTTCCCTCTCTCTCTCCCTCTGGCTGTCTCTGTCTCTCTCTCTCCCCTCATCTACCTCTGTCTGTCTCACTGTCTCTCTGCCTCTCCCTCACCTTTTTCTCTCTCTTCCCCCCCTCTGTCTCTCTCTTGTTCTCCCTCTCTCTTGCTCTGTTTCTCTCTCCCTATCTCTCTTTCCCTCTCTCTCTTTCTCTCTCCCTCTGTCTCTCTGCCTTTCTTTCCCTCTCTCTCCCCCATATGTCTCTGTCTGTCTCTTTGTCCCTCTCTCTCGCTCACCTGTGTCTCTGCTTCTCTGTCTCTGTCTCTCCTTTCCTCTGTCTCTCTCACACTCTCTTCTGTCTCTCTCCCTGTCTCTTTCCTTCTCTCCCTCTCTTCCTCTGTCTGTCTCTCTGTCTTTCTCTCTTTCCGTCTCTTTCCATCCCCCATCTACCTCTGCCTGTCTCATTGTCTCTCTCTGTCTCTCTCTCTCTCTCTCTCCCGCCTCCAGTAAATCCAAACTGACGTTTTAATTTTCTTCCCAAAGTTCGGCAGAGAGTAGCAGCGCAGGGAGAAGCAGGAGAGAGACAGGCTGACACTCAGAAAGCAATCAGAGACAGCGTGGCCTAGTGGACGGAGCACAGGCCTGGGAGTCCGAGGGACCTGGGTTCCAATCCTGGCTCCGACACTTTTCTGTGGGGTGACCTCGGGCGAGCCATTTCACTTCTCTGGGCCTCCGTTACCTCGACGGTAAAATGGGGCTTAAGACTGTGAGCCCCGTGTGGGACAGGGACTGCGTCCAACTTGATTAGCTTGAATCTCTCTCAGTTCTTAGAACAGTGCTTGACACGTAGTAAGTGCTTAACGAATACCATCGTTATTAACATCCATTTACTGTTTGATCGATCGATAGAGCGGGGCTAAACCACTCTGAGCCACGGAGCGGAGGTGAGACGGCAGTGTCTTTGTGGACGGAGCTGGCACAGAGGCGGTGATTATGGCAGGGTTCCAGGCCCACGGCCCCTCCGCCTCACCCCAGCAACCTTCAGTGTCCCTCCTCACCCCCCCCCCGACCCTTGGAAGGGGAGTCCTCTACACCTCCCACCTGTTCCCACCAGAGAAGTAGCACCGTTTAGTGGATAGAGCACGAGCCTGGGAGTCAGAAGGACCTGGGTTCTAATCCCACTCTGCCACATATCTGCTGTTAGACTTTGAGCAAGTCACTTCACTTCTGTGAGCCTCAGTTACCTCAGCTGTAAAACGGGGATAAAGAGTGTAAGCCCCATGTGGGACAGTGTCCAACCTGATTAACTTCTATCTACCTCAGCCCTTGGAAAGGTGCTTGGCACACAGTAAGCACTTAAAGATCATCATTTTTTTTTTTCCTCTCACACCTCCTCCCTCGGCGAGGAGAACGGGACGAGAGGCAGTCTCACCATTGGGAAAACAAGGATAACAATCTTCGTCTGTCTTCATGTGCCTCCCCCAGGGAGAAAGGAGGTGTATCTGAGAGTGGCCTGCTGCCAATACACACATTAGACCCGCGTCTGTGCACGTTCAAACCTCGCCGCGGAGCCCAGCTTCGAAACGTAACAGTCGGGGCAAGCAAGCTTTGCCTTCTCTGCTCGTGGGGTGGTGCCCGGTGCCCGGGGCACCGAGTCACCCTCCGCCGCCCCCGACTGGGCGGGTCGGCTGCCTCTGCCCAACCCTCTCACCCCCCTCCCTCCGACCCGGGGGCTCCTCGGACTAACTGGCTGCGCCTGCCTGAGGTCACCCTCTCCGGAGGCCGGGGGACGGTGTTCCCGGGGAGGAATCGGGCTGGCTCTCGGCGTCAGAGTTCTGTACCCTGCCGGTCTGGACGACTGAGGGGCAGAAATAGTAACAGATGTAGATCTGTTAAGCGCTTGCTCTATGCCGAGCACCGTGGTAAGTGCTGGGGTAGATACAAGGTAATCTGGTCAGACCCAGTACCTGTCCCATATGGGCCTCACAGTCTGAGGGGAGTGAGAATGGGTACTGAATGCTCATTTTACACCTGAGGAAACCGAGGCACAGAGAAATGGACTGACTTGCCCGAGGTCCCGCAGCGGACAAGCGGAGCAGCCGGGATCAGAAGGCACGACCTTCATGACTCCCAGACCCAGGCTCTTTCCACTCGGCCCCTGTGGGCTGAGCCTGAGGTCGGGTGTGGTACTGCCTACGGGAAGCAGCATGGCATAGTGGATGGAGCACGGGCCTGGGAGTCATGAAGTTCGCGGGTTCTAATCCCGCCTCCTCCGCTTGTCTGCTGCGGGACCAGGGGCAAGTCACTTCACTTCTATGGGCTTCAGTTACCTCATCTGTAAAATGGAGATTGAGACGGTGAGGCCCATGTGGGACGGGGACTGTCCAACTCAATTTGCTTGTAACCACCCCAGCGCTTAGTACAGTGCCTGGCACACAGTAAGCATCTAACGAATACCATTTTCCCACCCTGGCCCAAGGAGATCCTTAAGCACTCCAGCAGAGTGTGGGGGCCATTTACTCATCGATCTGGGCGGGCTACCATTATTCCTGGACTTGTGATCCAGAGAGCCACTCTTCCTTAAGCCAAGTGCATCCTCCATTCTCACCTCCCCCACCAGGCCATTGCTGCTTTCTATGGTATTTATTGAGCACTTACTATGTGCAGAGCACTGAACTGAGAGCTCAGGAGAGCACAATATAACAGAGTTGGTAGACAGGTTTCCTGCCCCCAGAGAACACATGGCTTGAGTTGGCTTTTCTGAAGCCAGCGAGTGTCAAAAGCCCCCCGTGGACCCCCAGCCCAGGGGGTTCTCGCACACTTCCTCTGGAAAGGTCTCCGTCCCACAGGACCAGGTCAGAAACGACCCGCTTATCCCGGCCCCCCATCAAGTCTGCCTCGACTTCTCTGCCCGGACCTCAGGAAGAATCCGGGCTTCGGCGGCCACGGCAGGTACATTCATCAACCCATAATAATAATAAAAATAATAACCGTGGTATTTGCCAAGCACTTTCTATTCATTCCTTCAATCGTATTTACTGAATGCCTACTGTGCGCACGGCACTATGCTAAGAGCTTGGAAGAATGCAATGGAACAATAAACAGACACATTCCCTGCCCTCGGTGAGGTTACAGTCTATGTTCCAGGCATTGTACTGAAAGCACTGGGGTAGATATAAGCTAATCAGCTTGGACACAGTCCGTGTCTCACGTGGGGCTCATAATCTTAATTTTATCTCTTTGTATTCGTGTTTGTCTCTCCCCCTCTAGACTGTAAGCTCACTGTGGGCAGGAAATGTATCTGTTTATTATCGTACTGTATTTTCCCAAGCGTTCAGTACTGGGCTCCGCTCACAGTAAGCTCTCAATAAATACGATTGAATGAATGAAGTGTCAAGCACTGTCCTAAGAACTGAGGTGGATACGAGTTAATCGGGCCTGATACAGACCCAGTCCACAAGGGACTCATAGTCTAAATAGGAGGGAGAATGGGTATTATAGCCCCATTCTGCAGTTGAGGAAAACAAAGCGCAGAGAAGTTAAGTGACTTGCCTAAGGTCACACAGCAAGCAAGTGGCGAAGCCAGAATGAGAACCCGGGTCCTCTGGCTTCCAGTCCCAAAATTATCACTAGGACACACCTCTTCCCAAATGCTTCCCAAACGCAGCATGGCCTCATGGATAGAGCACGGGCCTGGAAGTCGAAGGACCTGGGTCCTAACCCCTGGCTCTGCCGCTTGTCTGCCGTGTGGCCTTAAGGAAGTCGCTTCACTTCTTTGGGCCTCAGTTAAATCTGTAAAATGGGGATTAAGACCGTGAGCCCCATGAGCACGTAGATGGTGTCCAGCCTGACTAACTTGTATTGACCCTAGCACTTAGTACAGTGCCTGGTACATGGCAAGTGCTTAACAAATACCATTTTTAAAAAACATGCTTCGTGAATACTACAACTCAAATGAGGCCGGGCGGGAAGCTGGATGAAAAGGACAGATACCGTGAAGGGTGCATAGACAAAATGTGACCATCCTCCCTCGTTCATTCATTCATTCAATCATATTTATTGAGCGCTTACTGTGTGCAGAGCACTGTACTGATCGCTTGGGAGAGTACAATTTAACAGTAAACAGACATAGTCCCTGCCCCAAATGAGTGTACAGTCTAGAGAGGGAGAGAGACAATTAATATGAATAAATGGATGACAGATATGTACGTGAGTGCCGTGGGATTGGGAAGGGGGATGAATAAAGGGAGCAAGTCAGGGTGACGCAGAAGGGATTGGGAGAAGAGGAGAGGAGGGCTTAGGCAGGGAAGGCCTCTTGGAGGAGGCGTGCCTTCAATAAAGCTTTGAAGTTGGGGAGAGTCATTGTCTGTCGGCTTTGAGGAGAGAGGGAGTTCCAGGCCAGCGGGAGAACTTGGGTGAGGGGTCAGCGGCGAGATAGACGAGCTAGGAGGGAGAGCGGGAGAACTTAGACATGGAGAAGTTAAATGACTTACCCAAGGTCACACAGCAAGCGTTGAGCAGCGTGGCTTAGCGGAAAGAGCCCGGGCTTGGGAGTCAGAGGTCGTAGATTCTAATCCCGTCTCCGCCACTTGTCGGCCGTGTGACCCTGGGCAAGTCACTTCACTTCTCGGCACCTCAGTGACCTCATCTGTAAAATGGGGATGAAGATCGCGAGCCCTACGTGGGACAACCCGATGACCTTGTATCTACCCCAGTGCTTAGAACAGTGCTTGGCACGTAGTAAGCGCTTAAACAAATATCAACGTTATCAGTTAGCGCAGTCGGGATCAGAAGCCGGGTCCTCTGCCTCCCAGGCCTGGGCTCTTTCCACTAGGCCACGCTGCTTCTCTAGGGCCTGCAAGAGAAATAGTTTCCTGTCACTGGCCCTTGGACCTGAATGAAGCTCCTTGTTGAATTTCTTGTATCTTTCAGGGAAAGGTCATGGGGAACCAGGGGAAAATATTTAATCTGTTTCACGATTTACTCAGGGAACCACTGTTCAAACAACATGTTACAGGGTAAATTAAACAAACACAGGTTATAAAGTATACATAATCAGCTGCAACTCCAGAGTGTAATTATAGGAGGCAAAGTCTGCCCTGCCATAAAGATATGAAGTCCCGGCCTGGCTCCAGTCTTAAGTCACAAGTATAAGTTCCCTTTGAAAGATAACCTCCATGAGCTACAATTAAGTCTCAGGCTCTGACAGTTAGCAAAACCCGAAATGAAAACAGCCCCGGGAAAACAAATATAACGTTTGGCATTCCTAAAGAAATTTAAACCTAAACATACAAATTAAAAGCACCTAGAGAGGCAGGGTGGGATTTAATAACATAATGTATTCCATTCATTTGAAAGTAATTGACGCACAATAAAAAAAAAAAATCTGTCAGCATTGGCATTGGGAAAGGGTTCCATGTGCTCTGTAAATTGAAGCCTTTTCATGGAGGTTTGGGGGTTTTGTTATTAGGTTGGAGGGTTTTTTTGTTTGTTTGTTTGTTTTGTTTTGGGGGGTTTTTTTCCACAGTGACCTGACAGGAAAGCGCCTGGAGGGAAATGGCTGATTTCAAGTGATGTTAACAGACAAAGGCCCCAGAGTTACCCACACGCAGGATTGAGCAAGGCCAAAAAGGAGCAGAGAAAGAAGCGAGCCCTCCCTGACACTAAAGTATTAAATCCAAAACAGGAAAAAAAAAATACTAATGAACAGGGAAAAATATTCCGCCGCCCACGATCCCAAGCCAATCTGCTCTATTGGGTTTGGCAGCCTCACTGTCTTAGATCAACAAAGGCAGGGAGGGGAAAATCAAGTCTGAAAATCCTGGAATCTGCTGGTGGTAGAGAACTGGGAGTCTATAACAATAATGATAATAATAATGGTATTTGTTCAGGGCTGACTATTTGCCAAGCGCTGTTCTAAGCTCTGGAGTAGATAGGAGGTGATCAGGTTGTGCCACGTGGGGCTTACAGTCCTAATCCCCATTTTACAGATGAAGCGACTGGGGCACGGAGAAGTGAAGTGACTTGCCCAAGGTCACACAGCAGACACGTGGCTGAGCCGGGATTAGAACCCTCGTCCTCTGACTCCCAAACTCGTGTTCTTTCCACCGAGCCACGCCCTGGAGTGGAAGTCTCCATCAACAAAGATTAGAGTTATCTGAGGTAACGGGAAGTGGTCGGAGAGCTAGGAGTCCCCTCTCAGGGTCACACCTGGAGAGTTTCCAGTCCTCTACCAGTCACGACTGTAGGAGGGAGAGTCAAGCAGAGGCGGGTCTATTCCATTCTTAGCTTGGACCGTGGCTAGCGAGTGAAAGGCCAGCTGCTACAAGTCAAAACTCACCCGGGCTGGGCAGAGCGGCGTGGGAGAGAGTAGAGGGCGCAGATTCGTTTACCGTGCGGAAGGAGGCCACGGTAAACCACTTCCATATTTTTACCAAGAAAACTCTGTGGATCCGCTACCAGGTCGACTGCAGATGGAAGTGGAGCGCTCTGGGACAGATGTGTCTATGGCGTCGCTATGGGTCAGACACGACTCGACAGCATAGGAGACCAAGAACGGACAAAGGGCTAGGTGTAGATCAGGTAGCCGGGTCACCATTGCCCAGGAAGGGATATTTTTCTGCCTCATTAACAACCTAGCTGTCCCTAAAACACAATTGATTTCGTTAGGTTACAAGTCGCAACTGGGCCCCCAGTGAGCTAGGCATGGCCTAGTGGATAGAGCACGGGCCTGGGCATTAGAAGGTCATGGGTTCTAATTCTGACTCTGCCACCTATCTGGGTGACTTCGGGCAAGTGACTTCATTTCTTTGTGACTCAGTTATCTCATCTTTAAAATGGGGAGTAGGACCGTGAGCCCCATTGTGGGACATGGACTGTGTCCAACCCGATTTGCTCGAATCTACCCCAGCGCTTAGTACGGTGCCTGGCACGTAGTAAGCGCTTAAGAAATACCGTAAAAAAAAAGCTTCCGTGAGACCAAAATCTGGCAGGGCTCATGGCGAAGATGGTGCGTCAGACGGAAGTGGTCACTTTGGGGCCTGGATTGAGGTCGAAGATGCCATCTTGATCTACCGTCCTGGCCCGGTCTGCGGGAGGGGAAAAGCTTCACGGGAATACCCAACCTATGTTACGTTATGTCTTCTAGCCCCATTCATCCTCCCCCCCTCCTGCCCCCCCAGGAAAAAATATCCCCACTTCTGGGCTTGATCAAATGGCAAACAACTTAGTACATCATCAGAAGCAACAAGCCTACCTAAGGGAAATTCGGCCTATTAGTCCAAATGCAGTAATCTCCGGTCCACTGAGGATAGTTAACATCCTTCAAGATCTGATCTCATCCGAATCAATACCATTTACCAAAGGCCTCATTACGGATTAGGCTGCGGGCATCATACCAAGATAAGACACCCACCTCCCGTCTTATCAGTCAATCGATTCCATTTATCGAGTGTCTTCTAAATGCTAAGCACTCTGGGCTAAGCACTTGGGAGAACACAATAGTAGCAAGACTGATATTCCCTGTCTTCAAGAAGCTTCCGATCAAAAACGTCCCGAACTATTAAAGACATTCCAAAGCCACTTTCTGAAGTGAAGAGGGTGGGTTAGGATGTGAGTATGCAAGTTGGGAGAATAATAATGATAGTAATTGTAATTAGGGCATTTATTAAGTGCTTACTATATGTCAAATGCTGTTCTAAGTGCTGGGGGATAAACAAGTTAA
Organism: Ornithorhynchus anatinus; assembly: GCF_004115215.2. Classification (NCBI taxonomy): domain Eukaryota; kingdom Metazoa; phylum Chordata; class Mammalia; order Monotremata; family Ornithorhynchidae; genus Ornithorhynchus; species Ornithorhynchus anatinus. Next base: position 9,092,521 of record NC_041732.1, on the reverse strand, counting down.
TAGGATTGGACAGAGTCCCCGTCCCACATGGGGACAGATTAAGTCATCAGGAGGACAGGTATCGAATTTCCATTTTACAGAGGAGGAACCTGAGGTACAGAGAAGCTCAACGATTTGCTGAAGGTCACGTAGTAAGGAAAGGGTGGACTGAATTAGAATTAATAAATCAGTCTATGGTGTTTACTGAACAGTTACTATGTGCAGATCACTGTACACTAAGCCCTTGAGAGAGAACAGTACAGCAGATTTAGCGGACATGTTCCCTAATTGAAACCCAGGTTCTCTGATTTCCAGCCTCAAGCTTTTTTCGCTTGGCCACGTGGCTTCCCACCTGCTTACCCCCTGAAACAAGGGGAAAGATTTAGGGCTTCCAAAAAAAAGGGAATGAATGCTCCAAACTGAGCATTTTTCAATCAGTTACAAATACCAGTATTATTATTTTTATTATTATTATCACTGCCATTATAATAACGGTATCTGTTATGTGCTTACTATGTGCCAGGCACTATACTAAGCACTGGGGTGAATACAAGCAAATCAGGTTGGACATTCCCTGCCCCATGTGGGGCTTACAGTCTTGATCCCCATTTTACAGATGAGGTAACTGAGGTACAGAGAAGTAAAATGACTTGCCCAAGGTCACACAGCAGACAAGTGGCAAAGCCGAGATTAGAACCTATGACCTTCTTACTCGCAGGCCCTTGCTCTTTCCATTACGCTACGCTGCTTCTATTATTAACAGTAATAGAATAAGAGAATGCATAAAACAATATGGGCTAAGCATTATGCGCATTTTGGGGAAATGACTAAACTAGCAAGTCGAGTATATTCCATAATGCCAGAATATTTGGACTTCTCCACCATCCAAAATTCCATCTTCAGCAATTATAGAGAAACAACCTAGCCTAGTGACTAGAGCTCAGACCCGGGAGTCAGAGGACCTGGGTTTTAGTCTCAGCTCTGCCACGTATCTGCTGTGAGACCTTGGGCAAGTCACTTCACTTCTCTGGGCCTCAGTTTCCTCATCTTTAAAATGGGGGTGAAGAAGGTGAGCCCCTGGGGGACAAGAACTATGTCCAACTTGATTATCTTCTATCTATCCTGGCGCTTAGAACAGAGCCTGGCACATAGTGAGTGCTTAACAAATGCCATAAAAAAAGAGAAATGTGACCTTTCCAAGGTCACTCAGTAGCAGTAATGTTTTTGATTGCACAACTACTGAGGGCAGTGAGCACTTGAGAGCTACGACAGAAGTGCAAGACACTTCTTGGCCACGTCCTCCCACGGGCCTGAGACGCCCTCCCTCCTCACCTCCGACAATCTAAATCTCTTCCCCTCTTCAAATCCCTACTTAAAGCTCACCTCCTCCGAGAGGTCTTCCCAGACTGAGCTCCCCCTTTTTTTCCCTCTGCTCCCTCTACGCCCCCTTCACCTCTCCACAGCTAGACCCTCTTCTCCCCCCTTTCCCTCTCCTCCTCCCCCTCTCCCGTCCCACCCCCTCAGCACCGTACTCGTCCGCTCAACTGTATATATCTTCATCACCCTATTTATTTTGTTTAATGAGATGTACATCACCCTGATACTATTTATTTGCCATTGTTTTTATGAGATGTTCTTCCCCTTGACTCTACTTATTGCCATCGTTCTTGTCTGTCCGTCTCCCCCGATCAGACCGTAAGCCCGTCAAAGGGCAGGGACTGTCTCTATCTGTTGCCGATTTGTCCATTCCAAGCGCTTAGTACAGTGCTCTGCACATAGTAAGCGCTCAGTAAATACTATTGAAGACACATATCCTGCCCACAAAGAGCTGCCACTTTCACTGGGGAGACAGATCTAGAACTATCAGTCAAACAGAAGCATGCATTAAGTGCTTTACAGTGTGCAGGGCAATGTACTAACCTCTTGGGAGAATACAATGAAATGGATTTTAAAATCACGATCCTCGTTCGCAAGCAGCTTCTAGACTAGAGGAGAAGCTTACAAATTACAAAGTACAGACTATCAAATAGGTATGTGCGCGTATATCTGTATCTATGTACATATATGTGTATAAATATGAATATGGATCTCTCCTATTCATTCAGTCATATTTACTGAGGGCTTACTGTGTGCAGAGCACTGTACTAAGTGCTTAGGAGGTACAATTCAGCAACAAGTAGGGTTAATCCCTGCCCACAACGGGTTCACAATCTAGAAATGAATCGATGCCTTACTGTGGTTTAGGCAAGCTGATAATAATAATAAGATGATAATAATAATGTCGGTATTTGTTATGTGCAGAGCACTGTTCTAAACGCTGGGGTAGATACAGGGTAATCAGGTTGTCCCACGTGAGGCTCACAGTTAATCCCCACTTTACAGATCAGGGAACTGAGGCCCAGAGAAGTGAAGTGACTTGCCCACAGTCACCCAGCTGACAAGTGGCAGAGCCGGGAGTCGAACCCAAGACCTCTGACTCCGAAGCGCAGGCTCTTTCCACTGAGCCACGTCGCTTAGCTTAGAGCTGTCACATAGGGCTACCCACAACGGAAAGGTTTAAGCCGAAGCATCAGAGCGGATTCAGCTGTGCTGGGCAGCAGTGGCGTGGGAAAGAGTCAAAGGTGGATGATCAAGTGATTGAAAAGCTGATCAAAGACAACGGCAGAGACTTACGTTTTTACCGCGAGGAAGAAGGTAATGGTAAACCACTTCTGGATTTTTACCAAGAAAATTCTCCGGCTACACCACCGGAATGACCTCACGGCTGAAGTTGGGAGGTTTTGGAGAGGGTGTGTGTCTATGGAGTCGCTATGGGTCAGAAACGACTTGACAGCATTTGAAGAAAAAGATGTATATGTATAGATTTGTATATTTATCTAAACGCTGGGGGACTAAAATTCCTTGGGGTAAACCATCTGGACGGTTTTGGGGGTGGTGTTCACGGTATTTGTTAGGCACCTTCTATGTGTCAAACAACCTCTCAGGGTCGCACCTGGAGAGTTTCCGGTACTCTACCAGTCTCGACTACGGGAGCGAGAGCCAAGCAGAGGCAATTCCATTCCTAGCTTGGGCAGTGGCTAGTGAGTGGAAGGCCATCTGTTACAAGTCAAAACTCACCTGGGCCCGGCAGCAGCCGCACGGGAGAGAGTCGAGGGCGGAGGCTTAGGTTTACCGTGAGGAAGGAGGCAATGGTAAACTGCTTCCTTATTTTTGCCAAGAAAACTCTATGGATCCACTACCAGAATAACTGCAGATGGAGATGGGGCGATGTGAGAGAGATGTGTCCTTGGGGTCTCTATGGGTCGGAAATGACTCGACAGCCTAAAACAACAACGTGTCAAACCCTGTCGAAAGCACTGAGGCAGGTACAAGCTTATCGGGGTGGACACGGTCCCTGTCCCACGTAGTGCTTGCAGTCTAAATAGAAGTATTTAATCTCCATTTTGCAGTTGAGGAAAGTGAGGCACAGAGAGTAAATGACATGCCCAAGGTCACACACAGCAGCAGGCAGGAATTAGAGCCCAAGGCCTCCCACTCACGAGTCCCACGCTGCTTCTCTGCATGATCTTCGCCCTGGCCAACACAACACTAGCCTTATATTCTTCCATATTTATACCCCACTATTTCCCCTTAATCTATCATAATATCTGTCTCCCCCTTAGACTGTAAGCTCCCTGTGGGCAGGGTTCCGATCTACTAGCTGTTTTCATTCATTCATTCAAACATATTTACTGAGCGCTCACTGGGTGCTTTCCCAAGCACTCAGTCCAGTGCTCTACAAACAATAAGCACTCAATAAACATCATTGATCGATTGACAGATAGAAACAGTTCAAACCCATCTTGATGCTATCTGCTTGCACAGTTTCCCGTGGGAAATCATCCAAATGTATACCACACGCTGAATGAAGCGTGCTTCGCTTTATCTGTTTGGAACCTCCGTCGTTCCAACTTCCGAGGGTGCCACTTGTTCTGGTGGTGTGGGATTTGGGGAACAGTAAATCCATCTCCTCCCTGTCTCCCCACTTTGTGATTTTGTCGGGTTCCATCTCGTCCCCTCTCGCCTGTATCATCTTCCATACTATCGAAGAGAAACGGCACGGCCCGTGGAAAGAGCCCAGGGCTGAGAGTCAGGAGAGCTGGGTTCTAGTTCCGACTCCTTCTCTGGCCTGCTGGGTGACCTCGGGCGAGTCGGTAAGAAGCAGTGTGGCCTAATGGATAAAGCCCGGGTTTGGGAGCGGGAAGGATCGGGGTTCTAGTCCCGGGTCCTCCGCTTGTCGGCCGTATGACCTTGGGCAAGCCACTTCACGTCTCTGGGCCTCAGTTACCTCGTCTGTAAAATGGGGATTAAGATTGTGAGCCCCATGTGGGTCCTGGACTCTGTCCAACCTGATTGGTTTGTATCTGACCCAGCACTCAGAACAGTGCTTGACACAGAGTAAGCACTTTAATGCTATCATTATTATTGTTATTATCAGGGAGAGTGCCTGATCAGATGACCGTGTATTTGCCCCAGCACTTGACATATACTAAGCAATTAATGAATGCCATTATTCATTCATAATAATAACAATGGTATTTGTTAAGCACTTACTATGTGATAGGCATTGTACTAAGCCCCGGGGTGGATACAAGCAAATCGGGTTGGAAACAATCCCTGTCCCACATGGGGCTCACAGTCTCCATCCCCATTTTCAGATGAGGTAAATGAGGCCCACAGAAGTGACGTGACTTGCCCAAGGTGACACAGCAGGCAAGGGGCGAAGTCAGAATTAGAAAACATGACCTGACTCCCAGCCCCATGCTCTATCCACTATGCCATGCTGCTTCTCACATTTTTTAATGGCATTTGTTAAACCCTTTCTATATGCCAGGCTCTATACTAAGCACACACGTAGGTCCAAGGTAATCAGGTTGGACACAAACCATGCCCGTCCTGGGGCTCACAGTCTTAATCCCATTTTACAGGTGAAGTAACTTGAGGCCCAGAGAAGTAAAGATTCCCAGATCCACTGCATTATACACTTCCAGACATTTAGTACTGTGCTCTGCACACCGGAAGCGTTCAACAGACTGATTGAAGGATCACAGTGGTAACTACTGAGAAAGACTTTGCAACTGTAATCGGGAGCCCTTGGGACCTTCCGGGGCCAAAAAGCGGTAGATTCCCCAGCCAAGGCTACCACCTCTGTGGATCTGGCTCCTGGCTGTCCGGGGATGATCCGACTGAAGTCTTTCCCTTTATTTTTTCTTGATGGTCTCATCCCCCACAGAGGAGAATACGAGGGTTGGAGTCCCAGGAGTAAGCTATTTCTAGACTAGATGTCTTCATTTAGCAATTCTCTGGGTCTCCGTGCTTAATTTATGACGTGTTCTTTCCCTCGACCTTAGCCGACAGTAAATTGCGGCCGGATCGCTCAAGATGGCTACCCTGGGCTCTGGGCCACCCGGGGAACATTCCACCAGACCATGAGTCTGGAGTTGCCTGGGAGGACGCAGGAATGTGCAACGGAACAATTACTCTTCGGGAATAAAAAATAACTGTGGCATTTGTTAAGTGCTTACTGTGTGCTAAGCGCTGTTCTAAGCAGAGGATAGATACAATATAATCAATCACTTGGCTTAGTGGATGGAGCCCGGGCCTGGGAGTCAGAAGGACCTGGGTTTTAATCCCAGCTCCGCCACGTGTCTGCCGTGTGACTTCGGGCAAGTCAGTTAACTTCTCTGGGCCTCAGTTCAGCTAAAGAGAGAGACAATCCCCGCCCACACGTCCAGAAGGGGGGAAGACAGACATCAAAACAAGTAAATCAGGCATCGATAAAAATATATAAAATTATATATATATAATTATATAATATCATATATAATAATAAATGGTATATAGCTTAACAAATACCATAATGATTATTAATTAATCATTGGATCAAATTTATTGAGACTTATTGTGCGCAGAGCACTGTACTAAGCGCTTGGGAGAGTACAGTATAACAATGTAACAGAGTTGATAGTCATATTGCCTGCCCACAATGAGCTTACAGTCTAGTGGGAGTTTACAATCTAAAGGGAGAAAATAGGACACAGTCCCCATCTTACCTGCAGCTTACAGTCTAAGGGGGAGGTGGGAGAAATAGGTTTTAAATCCCCATTGTAGAGCGGAGAAAACTGAGGCGCTGAAAAGACTAGGAGATAGAACAAGGGCCTGGAATCAGAAAGACCTGGGTTCTAATCCCAGCTCTGCCACTCGTCTGCTGTATGACCTTGGGCAAGGCACTGAACTTCTCTGTGCCTCAGTTACCTCATCTGTAAAATGGGGATTAAAACCGTGAACCTCATGTAGGACACGGATTGGGTCCAACTTGAGTAGGTTGTATCTACCCCAGTGCTCAGTACAGTGCCCGGTGCACAGTAAGCGCTTGACGAACACCTTTAAAAAAATTCAAACAACGGGCAGGTGGCAGAGCTGGGATTAGAACTCAGGTCTTCTGGCTTCCAGGCCAGGACTCTTTCCGCCTTGTCCACCCTGTTTCATAACTTTACCTTCCCCGATTAGACTGTAAGCCCGTCACTGGGCAGGGGTTGTCTCTGTTGCCGAATCGTATATTCCGAGCACGTAGTAGAGTGCTCTGCACACAGTAAGCGCTCGATAAATACTGTTGAATGAATGCTTCTGTATATAGAGAGCTTTTCTTCCTACATGCACATTCTCCCCTCAGCTCCCAAGAACAGGTTCAGTTCTAGAGGTTCCCACTAGAGGTTAAAGCTACCTGAGCTAGGCAAGGAAGCAAACCAATGAACTGTATGGTGTCTCCCGGCATTTAAAAATCAATTAGAAACTTCTCGTCATCGGCTTTAAAGCACCTTCCTGTCTCGCCCCACTTCTCTCCTACTCCGACCCAGCGCGCACACTTGGCTCCTCTGATGCCAACCTACTCACTGTACCTCGATTCATTCGATTCGTTCAATCGTATTTGCTGAGCGCTTACCGTGTGCAAAGCACAGTCTCTTCTATCTCGCCACTCACGTCTAACCCACTTGCTGTCTCTGGCCTGGAACGCCCTCCTTTCTCAAATCCGACAATTACCCTCCCCCTCTTCAAAGCCTTACTGGAGGCCCATCTCCTCCAAGAAGCCTTCCCTGACTAAACCCCCCTTTCCTCTTCTCCCACTCCCTTCTGTGTCGCCCTGATCTGCCCCCTTCATTCAACCCTCCCTCAGCTCCACGGCACTTACATGCGTAACTGTAATGCATATATAATTTATACTAATATATAATATAATGATATAATTGATATATAATTGATAAAAAAAATTCTCTCGGGCGGCCCTCTCCATCCCTAGATTAAATCTGCTCCTGGACTCCATGGCCACGGCTCCCTCTCAGCAACGGGACACAAGATGGGTTTCCATCTTGACAGAGTGACCAGTCCTACAGCTTTATCCTGGACTGTCCCTTCTATTATTAATAATAATATAATAATAATGGTACTTTTTGAGCCCTTACTACATGCCAGACACCGTACTAAGCGCTGGGATAGATACAAGGTAATCAGGTTGGACATAGTTCCTGTCCCACATGGGGTTCACACGCTTAATCCCCATTTTACAGTTGAGATAACCGAGGACCAGAGAAGTGAAGTGACTAGTCCAAGGCCACGTGGCGGACAAGAGACACAAGCGGGATTAGAACGAACCCAGGTCCTTCTGGCTCCCATGCACTATTCACTGAGCCACACTGCTGCTCCATCTGACTCATCCCCTGCCCAGCCCCCCAAACTGACCCTATTGCTTTTTTACACCCAGTTTCCAGTTTCAGAAGAAAATCTCCCTCCGGCACGGCTCCTGGGGCCAAATTCCCCAGGTCCAGATTTCACTCGGACCGCGGGTGGGCAACTGAAAATCTCCGGATTAAGTGGTCGGGCTGAGGGGGGTGGTGAGGGCAGAAAAACGGTACCCGAGACATCACCCCATGATGCCACGTGCCCAGCATGACCCGCGTGATGCCTCGTGCGCCTCCTCGTCCAGTCTCAACCTAGACCATCAGTTGTCTCTAGACCGTAAACTCGTTGTGGGCGGGGATTGTGTCTGTTTAGTGTTATATTGTACTCTCCCAAGCGCTCACTAAAGTGCTCTGCACACAGGAAGCGCTCAATAAATACGATTGAATGAATGAAAGAATGGTCACCTTTGTCCTGGCCTTTATAGCCATCCCTAGAAACGTCAGGAGGGAGGACAGCTCTTTGGGCATCCGTGACTCGTCTGCTTCTGAAGTCGCCCCACTCCCTCTCACATTCGCACCGCGGAAAATCCACCCAAAGCCCCCCACGGCCCCCTCACCCCGGATACCTCAACTGGCGAGGCGGCAGTGCCTCAAGAACTAGGTCTCTCTGTCGAGAAAAAAACAAATCACCCACATCAAAAAATACCGTGTGAGTCATCTTCGCTACAAAACTCGATACAAAAATTGATGACTCTCTCATCCCGCATTTGGAGCTGCCGGATTCTCAGGTTTCTATTAGGTTTAACAACTCCTAATAACAACCAGACTCAAAGAGGTTTCTGAGTAATATCTGTCTTTCACACACCTGACGTTTACCACCTCCACCCGCAAAGAACAATTCCAACCGATCCAACTCAAGACAACACGGTCGTTTTTCCACCCGACAAGATACTTGCGCCCTTAAGATGGGTGAGGTGTAGCACGGCCTGGTGGCTAGAGCCCGGGCCTGGGATTCAGAAAGACCGGGCTTCTGATCTTGGCTCCCTCACTTGCCTGCTGGGTGACCTTGGGCAAGTCACTTCACTTTTCTATACCTCAATTGCCTCATCTGTAAAATGGGAAATAAGACGATGAGCTCTACGCGTGGCGGGGACCGTGTCCAACGCGATTTGCTTGTGCCCACTCCAGTGCTTAGCACATTGCCTGGCACATAGTAAGTGCTTAACAAATACCGTTATTATTATCATTGTTAATCCCGGATCCCTGCTTGTCTGCTGGGTGACCTGGGGCAAGCCACGTCACTTCTCTGGGCCTCTGTTACCTCTTCTGTAAAATGGGGAGGAAGACCGTGAGCCCCGCGTGGGACATGGGCAGCATCCAACCTGATCGATTTGTATCTACCCCAGAGCTTAGTACAGTGCCTGACACATAGTAAGCGCTTAACGAGTGCCATAAGAGCGAACAAAAGAACAAGCCCTCCCCATCCCTTCGTGAGTCGCTCCCGCGACGGCTAGCACAATCATCTCTCCTCTTCAGCCGCGCTGGATCGGTTGGAGAGCAAGAGGTACACGCGGCTACGGCTGCTGTCGAGATTAAGGTACCCAAACAACCTCCGGAAATTATGTTGCCATTTCGCTGTTACCTGGGCCCTTTCCAGTTTTCATTCGTTTTAAAAAATGCACGAGTAAAATAGAGTTTTTCCCATCACTGCAGTTTCTCCCCTCAAGACAGAGAGAGCATAATTCCCAGAATGCAACGTAAAGCGGCTCTGGCCAGAATCAACATCTCCTAAAAGCCCGGAGTCCGCATCGCATTTAAGACCATTTTGCTTCAGAATACCAGGTAGCGGATAACATCAGCCGAAAATACAAGTGGAGACTCTCTGAGCTAATTTGAAAGTGCCCTGTTCCAATTCCATTATAAATAATAGCTGGCGGAGAGGAAGATGCAAAAACCGTCAAAGGGTAAATGCCGTTGGGTTTTAAAGATGAAGGCTGATTTATTTAGGGCCCGAAACGACCACCGGCGGGGGTTGTCTAGGCTGGTATTTCGAGAGTGTGGCCTTTCAGATGCTCTAGTTAATGAACTGAATCGTTGACGTCACCACGGAGGAATGCCTAGGATGGATAATTGTAGAAATAGTATTTGCTGAGCACCCACTAGGCACTATGCACTGTATGAACCAATCGGTGGTATTTATTGAGCACTTAATGCGTGCAGAACACTAGACTAAACAGTCGGATGAGAAGCAGCTTGGCCTAGTGGATAGGGCAAGGGCCTGGGACTTCAGAAGGACCTGGGTTCTAATCCCTACTCCGGCGCTTGTCTGCTGGTTGACCTTGGGCAAGTCACTCGCTTCTCTGGGCCTCAGTTATCTCATCTGGAAAATGTGGATTACGGCTGGGAGCCCCACATGGGACGTGGATCGTGTCCAACTTGCTTAGCTCGTATCTACCCCAACTCTTAGTACAGGGTCTGTCACTTAGGAGAAGCAGCGTGGCTCAGTGGAAAGAGCCCGGGCTTTGGAGTCCGAGGTCATGGGTTCGAATCCGGGCTCTGCCACCTGTCAGCTGTGTGACTGTGGGCAAGTCACTTCACTTCTCTGTGCCTCAGTTCCCTCATCCGTAAAATGGGGATGAAGACCGTGAGCCCCACGTGGGACAACCTGATTCCCCTGTGTCTACCCCAGTGCTTAGAACAGCGCTCTGCAAATAGTAAGCGCTTCACAAATACCAACATTATCATTACTTAGTAAATACTGAACAAATACCATTATTATTATTATTATTTAGTACAGTAGAATTGCTAGACATGATCCCTTCCCTCAAGGAGCTTACAGTCTAATAATAATAATTGTGGCATTTGGTAAGTATTAGCTAAGTGTCAAGCACTGTATTAAGCCCTGGGGAAGATACAGGATAATCAGGAGCCACGAGGGGCTCATAGACTGAGTAGGAATGAGAACGGGGACTGAATCCCCATTTGGCAGATGAGGGAACTAAAAGGCCCTGAGAAGTTAAGCGACTTGCCTGAGGTCACATAGGACACAAGTGGCAGAGCAGGGATTAGAACCCAGGTCCTCTGACTCCCAGGCCCGGGCTCTTTCCTCTAGACCATGATGCTTCACATTTAGTCAAGAAGGGGAGATGGAAATTGAAATGAATTATAGATAAGGGAAACTCGGAGTATAAGGCTGTGATCCTGGGGGTGGGGGGTGTAACATAGTGCTTAAGTGGTATGGACCCAAGGGCACAGATGAAGCAGAAGGGAGGGTGAATAGGGGAGGGAGATGAGCGGTTTGTCGGGGAAGGCTTCCTGGAGGAGATGTGATTTTAACAGGGCTTTTAATGTGGGGAGAGGGGTGGTCTGACAGATGAGCAGCTTGTCCCAGCAGTTAGCGCGTGAGCCTGGGAATCAGAAAGACCCAGCTCCGCCACTCCTCTACTTGGGCAAGTCGCCTCACTTCTCTGGGCCTTAGTTACCTCATCTGTAAAATGGGGATTAAACCTGGGAGCCCATGCGGGACACAGACTGTGTCCAATCCGATTAGCTTGCTGTCCACCCCGGTGCTTAGTACGGCGCCTGGCCCACAGTATGTGCTGAACAAATACCAGAATCATTATTGTTATTATTACTACGTGAAGGGGGGATCCCTCTCGGGATCGCACCTGGAGAGTTTCCAGTACTCTACCCATCTCGGCTAAGGGAGGGAGAGTCAAGTAGAGGCCTACCCGTACCATTCTTAGCTTGGGAAGTGGCTAGCGGAGTGGACGACTCAAAACTCCCCCGTGCTGGGCAGCAGCATACAGGAGAGAGTCGAGGGTGGAGATTCAAGTTCAATGCTTGGAAGAAGGCAGTGATAAACCACTTCCAGATATTTACCGAGAAAAATCTACGGATACCCCCCCCCCCCCCCGCGCCGGGAACGATCGCAATTTAGAGGTGGGACGTTCTGGGAGACGCGTCCATGGAGTCGCTTGGGCTCGGAAACGACTCGACAGCGTAAGACAAGATGAGATGAAGGGCGGTTCCGGGCGGGAGGGAGGGTGAGAATAAGCACTGACAGTAAAAGAGATGAGATCAAGGTACAGCCTTTAAGCACTTGGAAAAGAAGGGCAGATGCACGTCCCATTCCTTGCCTACAGGGAATTTTCACTCTAATGGCAAATATTGCACAATGTCAGTCAGGCCCACACTTTAACTTCTCACCATCCTGAAGAGCTTCCCAAAAGACTCACCCAGGTCGCCCATACTTGCTTCAGTCCTGGAGCTTCGTGTTGGTATTTGTTAAGCGCTTACTATGTTCAGAGCACCCTTCTAAGCGCTGGGGTAGATACAGGGTGATCAGGTTGTCCCCCGTGGGGCTCACAGTTTTAATCGCCATTTCACAGATGAGGGAACTGAGGCCCAGAGAAGTGAAGTGACTTGCCCCCAGTCACACAGCTGACAAGTGGCAGAGCCGGGATTCGAACCCATGACCTCTGACTCCCAAGCCCGGGCTCTTTCCACTGAGTCACGCTGCTTCTGGGGCAAGGGTCCAAAAGCAGCATGGCCTAATAATAATTATAATAATGGTATCTGTTAAGCGCCTACTGTGGCCCAAGCACTGTCCTAAGCGCTGGGGTAGATACAGGGTAATCAGGTTGCTCCACACGGGGCTCACCGTCTTAATTCCCATTTTACAGATGAGGTACCTGAGAGAAGCGAAGTGACTTGCTCAAGGTCACACGGCAGACAAGTGGAGGAGCCGGGATTAGAACCCACATCATCTGACTCCCAAGCCCGTGCTCTTGCCGCTAAGGCACACTGCTTCTGAAATGGCTTAGTGGATAGAGCACAGGCTGGGGAGTCAGAAGGACCTGGGTTCTAATCACAGCGCTGCCCTTTGTCTTCTGCGTGACCTGGGCAAGTCACTTCGCTTCTCTGTGCCTCAGTCACCTCCTCTGAAAAATGGGGATTTAGACTGTGAGGCCCATGTGGGACAGGGACTGTGTCCAGCCCGATTAGCTTGTATCCACCCAGTGCTCAATACAGCGTCTGGCACCTAGGAAGCACTTAACAGATATCATATGTCAGGGGCCACTGGCTTCCGCTAAGTACTTACAGAGTCAAAGCATACAAGCCATCAGCCATGCCCATTCATTCATTCATTCATTCAATACTATTTATTGAGCGCTTACTATGTGCAGACCACCGTACTAAACGCTTGGAACGTACAAATCGGTAACAGATAGAGACGGTCCCCGCCCTCTGACGGGCTCACGGTCTAATCGGGGGAGACGGACAGACGAGAACGATGGCGATAGATAGAATCGAGGGGAAGAACGTCTCATTGAAACAATAGCAGGTAAATAGAATCGAGGCGACGTACATCTCATTGACAAAATAAATAGGGTAACGAAGATCTATACAGTCGAGCGGACGAGTACGGTGCCGAGGGGATGGGACGGGAGAGGGGGAGGAGCAGAGGGAGAGGGGGGAGAAGAGGGTTTAGCTGCGGAGAGGTGAAGGGAAGGGTAGAGGGAGCAGAGGGAAACCGGGAGCTCGGTCTGGGAAGGCCTCTTGGAGGAGGATTCCACAGATCTCAATTCCGTGGCGATGCCCCAACTGATTGCCGTGTGCCCAGGACAGGAGGTCCAGCACCTCGCTCGTGAGACCTTACAAGGCACGGGGCAGCGGAACTGCAATGGGACCCCACTGCAACAAGAGGGATGCAGGTTGGATTCAAGGAAGAACTTCCTGATGGTAGAGGATGCGAATGTTTAGAGAGGGTCACAGACACCCCTTCCCTATGCTTCATGAAGGGGAGAAATCCATCTTTCCAGAGTAGTTTATCTGGAAAGTTGCTTGGTGATAAGAGATAGAAGAGAAGTGGAGAGAGTAGTAATAACATTTATTAAGTGCTATTTATTAATAGTATTTATTAAGAAGCAGCGTGACCCAGTGGGACGAGCACGGGCCTGGGAGTCCGACGGACCTGAGTTCTAATCCCAGCTCCGCCACTTGTCTGCTCCGTGACCTTGGGCGAGTCACTTCACCGTGCCTCGGTTACCCCGTCTGCAAAATGGGGATTAAGACTGCGAGCCCCACGACCGAACGGATTACCTGGTCGTTAGGTACAGTGCCTGGCACGCAGAAAGAGCTGAACGGATGCCGTAAAGAAAAACAACCTAAGGAATGGAGCCAAGAAGATCTGGAGAGGAGGCTGGAAGGAAGGAGGGAGGGCTCCCTTTAAAAAACGAGAGTCTCGAGACGGGGAATGGTTCGAAATCTCGAAGAACCGCTTGGAGCCGATGGGGGAGATGCCCGGTTTTGTCGGCTCGGCCCGGCGAGGTCGGAACTGAAATAACACTCTAGCAACGCTCGGGGAGCGGAGAACTAAAACCAGCTGCGCTCTCTCCCCGCCGTGGTGCATCCTGGACTTTGCTCAAATATTGTGCATTAAGCGCTCCAAAATAGGAGTGATATTCTGAGCTTAATTATCATTTAAATATAATAGGAGTCTGATGTTCCCACCAAGTGAATGCATGCCAATCAGAGGACTGTAAGCAGCACATTTTCTAAACAAATCGTTATTAACTCTAATACATCGCAGACACGTAGTGAGCTGGATCCAATTTTAAGTGAAAATTAATGGCAAATTCTTGTAACCACATTAAGAGCCATCTTAGTTCATTTGAAATCAGTTAAACATGAAAACAATATGAAAGCCATCTTGTGTGCCTGGAATATAAATATTTGTCTATTTCTTTGCCAGAGCACCCGCGAGATTAAGAGATGTTGGCATGTAAGCTTTCTATAAACAGGCTCATAAAAGCCTGACGTTTGATGGGTTAAACTATTTGTCAAATTTTCCATTTCCTCAGTCAAAAAGTAATTAAACATTAAGCAGATGTCAGAATCTAACTGGTTCTAGGGAAGATTGCTCAATGACTTATGTTGCTTGTAAATTTTTATGTACGGTTTGTAAACGACCCGCTAAAGGCAGAATTTCTAAGTCCCCGGCACTCTCTCCGGATCCGGCGTTGCCAGTCTACCGTGTTGTGGGTGTCAGAGTTCCACCAGAGGATCTGCTGAGTGACATCTTGGAGACGCTCGGTGAAAGGGAAGCCGTGGTTTCGGGGGAGAAGTTGGGAGGAGAGGAAGTCAGGATCATTCTGACAGGGCTGGCTGTCTGGAGATTACCAGTGATAAGTGTTCTGAATCCGTCTCTCCCAGTAGACTTCCTCTCCACGGGAACATGCATTCTCATTCTACCGGACTCTCCCGAGCGCTCTGAACCGAACCCGGTGCTCAGGAGACGTTCAATAAATACGCCTGATTGATTAAGTCTTGCTAGACTGTAAGCTCCTTGAGGGCAGGGATCATGATTTCTAACTCTAACTCTTCCAAGTGCTTAGTACAGGGCTCCGCACAAAGTAGCTACTCAATAAATACTACTGATCGGGAGATAAGTTCTGCTGGGCAATTAATCATTAATTGGCCAATTAATCTACCTCTGCGCTTAACCCAGGCCTCGGCATGGATATTGACTCTCCCTGTGGCTTAGCTCAGTGCTCTAAACACAGTAAATGCTCAATAAATTCCACCGATTTTTTGAATGGTACTTGTTAAGAGTATACTATGTGTCAAACCCTGCTCTAAGCGCCGGTGGAGGTACAAATTATTTAGGCTGGACAGAGTCCCTGCTCCGCATAGGGCTCACGGTCTAAGTAGGAGGGAGAACGGGTATTTAATTCCCATTTTCCGGTTGAGGAAACCGAGGCACAGAGGAGCGAAGTGACTTGTCCGAGGTCACACCCTAAGCAATTGGCAGAGCCGGGATTAGAACCCAGGTCTTTCGGAATCCCAGGCCCGAGTTCTTTCCACTTGGCGACGCTTCTTCTCGGTTGGTAGCAGGTGCTTAATAAATACGACGGCGATTCCTTGGGTCACGTCTTACGTCTGACATGTCTAGACTGCAAGCTCCCCCTGGGGAGGGAACGTGTCTACCGACTCTGATCTATTATACTCTCCCAAAAGCTTAGTACAGTGCTCTGTGCACAATAAGTGTTCAATAAACACGAGCGGTTGATATCGTACTCTCCCAAATGTTTAGTAATAATAATAATGATGATGACGGTTTTTGTTAGGCGCTTACTATGTGCCAAGCACTGTTCTATGCGCTGGGGTAGATAGAAGGTAATCGGGTTGTCTCACGGGGAGCTCACAGTCTTAATCCCCAGATGAGGGAACTGAGGCACGGAGAAGTTAAGTGACTTGCCCAAAGGCACACAGATGACAAGTGCTGTAGCCAGGATTAGAACCCATGACCTCCAACTCCCAAGCCCGCGGTCCTTCCACTGAGCCACGCTGCTTCACAATGCTCTGCACACAGTAAGTGTTCAGTAAATATGATCAGTTGATACTGTGCTCTCCCAGACGCTTAGCACAACGCTCTACACACGGTAAGCGTTCAATAAATACGATCGGTTGATACTGTACTCTCCCAAACGCTTAGTACAGTGCTCCGGACTTGCTTCAGTGAATACGATCGCATGTCCGATTGAGCTTCCCGAAAGGCATCCCAGGAATTGATCAAACTATTGGCAGAATTCTCCCTGCAGCTCCCAGGGCTCGCCCCTCCGCGGAGCGATGGCCTGGCCCCGCAGGCGGAGGTCAGACCGACGCCTCTTCCCCCGCGACCCGCTGGTTTAGCCATCCCTCCTCTGATCTGTTTTTCCGAACACGCTGCCTGAACGCATCCAGAAATCCGGGGCACGGAATAACTTATGCAATCAGGCACTTCAACTGGAAACGCACCGAATTACCTGCGTGCCATTTGAGCGGTAGTCAAGTAGCTGGAACCTTGGCAGTTGAATCTCCGGCGAGACGCTCTCTGAACACCCCCCGCAAAAAACCCGCCCCATTCCCCCCAAAACCTCCCCCTTGCCACCTATTGCAGCTCCTGAACCCAATTTGCTTGAATCCAACCCAGTGCTTAGAAGAGCACCATAGTAAATCCTTAACAAATACCATTTTCTGAGAAAATGCTTCTTTAAAGAAGAACCCACTGGGGGTCCAAAGCTGGCCAATGGGTAGTGTCATTCATTCATTCATTCAATCATATCTATTGAGCGCTCACTGTGTGCAGAGCACTGTGCTAAGAACTTGGGAGAGTACAATATAACGATATAACTGGCACATCTTCTCCCACTCCCTTCTGCGTCACCCCGATTTGCTCCCTTTATTCATCCTCCCTCCCAGCCCTGTAACGCCTAGGCCCGTCTCTGTCATTTCTTTATCTATATTAATGTCCGTCTCGCCCTCCAGACTATAAACTCGTTGGGAGCAGGGAGTGTGTTCTGCTTATTGTTGAATTGTACTCTCCCAAGCGCTCAGTACAGTGCTCTGCACACAATAAGCGCTCAATAAATATGACTGACTGACAGACGGACTGCCGGCAAGAAGCCTACAGTCCGAATCTTTCAGGGTACTTTAGGAAACGCTGGCTCGGCCGGGAGAGGTGGATCCCGGCTCTGCCACTTGTCAGCTGTGTGACTGTGGGCAAGTCACTTCACTTCTCTGTGCCTCAGTCACCTCATCTGGAAAATGGGGATGAAGACGGTGAGCCTCACGTGGGACAACCTGATGACCCTGTATCTACCCCAGCGCTTAGAACAGTGCTCTGCACATAGTAAGCGCTTAACAAATACCAACATTATTATGACCCCCGCGGGGTTCGGGGGGGAAAATCACAGTTGGCAGGATGGAGATTGGGGGTGATGGACTTTGGTTTCTCCCTTGGGCCCATTTCAGTGCTCCTCAAAACCTGAATGTAGATTGGGTGGGAGGGAGTTTAGGGGGACAAGGGCAGAGAAAAAACTCAACCCATCAGTCTCACTTTCTTCCTTCCACTTCAGTCCAACTCACTCTATCGCTGCCCAGTTCATCGATCGATCGATCAGTCACATTTACGAAGCTCTAACAGTCTCCACAGTCTAAAAGGAGGAAGAACGGATATTGAATCTCCTTTTTTTTAACTCATCCATTCATGCAGTCGTATTTATTGAGCTCTTACAATGTGCAGAGCACTGTACTAAGCATTTGGGAGAGTATGATACAACGACAAACAGACACGTTCCCCGCCCACAATGAGTTTACAGTGTAGATGGGGAGAAACAGCCATTCACAGAAAGAAATAATAAATAAATTAACTTGCCCACGGTCACACGGCAGGCAAAGGTGGCAAAGTCGAGAGAGTACAACATGGCAATGCAACAGAGCCAGAACACACATTCCCCGCCCGCGACGACCTCCTACTCCCAAGAAGGAGGTTCTGCAGAAGAGGAGAAGTTTCCCGGGGCATTCATTCAACCATATCTATTGAGCGCTCACTATGTGCAGAGCACTGTACTGAGCACTTGGAGAGAATAATACAAGACACATTCTCCGTTTATAGCCTAGGGTCTAGAGGGTATCTCCTCCCTCTGCCTCACTCTTGACCCTCCCACCTCCGACCCCTTGCCCACATACTTCCTCTTGCCTGGAGCTCCCTCCCCCTTCGCCCCCGGCCGACCACCGCTCTCCCCATCTTCAAGGCCCTTCTGAAATCCCACCTCCTCCGGGGGAACTTTCTTGATTATCTTACCTTAATTTTGTCTCGATTATCTTACCTTAATTTTGTCTCGCTTACCTCCGACCTGTTGTTCGCAGCCTCCCTGCAGCCTGGAAGTCCCCCACCCCTTCACACCTGGCAGGCCACGACTCTCCCGTCTTCAAAGACCTTCTGAAATCGCGTCTCGCCTCCGGAAGGCCTTTTCTGACTAATCCCTCATCTCCCCACCTCATGTCCCTCATTATTTAGTTGAGAGCCCCACGGGGGACCGAGACCCTGCCTAATTCCCATCTGTGTACTCTCTCCCAGCGCTTAATGCAGGGTTCTGCACACGACAGCAACGACGATAATAACCGCGGTGTCTGTTAAGCAGTCACTATGGGCCGAGCGCGGTGTAGAGATCTGGAGGTAGAGTCAACAAGCAGCGTGACCTAGTCGAAAGAGCAAATGGTAGGAGTCAGAGGACCTGGGTTCTAATCCCAGATCTGCCGCTGTCCTGCTATGTGACCTTGGGCAAGTCATTTAACTTCTCTGGGCTTCACTTTCCTCATCTGTAAAATGGAGATTCAAAACAGATTGTGTCCAACCTGATCAACTTGTATCTACCCTAGTGCTTAGAACGGTGCTTGACACATAATAGGGACTTAAACATATTATTATTATTTTATTATTCAAGCTATTCAGATCGGATACAGTCTCTGTCCCACCAGGGATCACAAGTCATTCATTCATTCGGTCGTATTTATTGAGCGCTTTTTGTGTGCACTTGGAAAGCACAACTCGGCAACAGAGAGAGACGATCCCAGCCCACGATGAGCTTACAGTCTATAAGGGGGGAGACAGACATAAAAACAAATAAACAGGCATCAGTAGCATCGGTACAGATAAATAGAATTAGAGATATATACACATCAGAACAAGTAAAATAGGCATTCATACAAATTCATAGAATTATAGATACGTATATATACACGCATAAGCGCTGTCGGGCGGAGAGGGGGTAGGGCAAAGGGAGGGAGTCAGGGCAAGGTGTTGGGGGAGGAAGGAAAGCTGAGGAAGAAGAGCAGATTTGCAATCCCCATTTTACAGATGAGGAAATCGAGGCACAGAGAAGTTAAGTGACTTGTCCAAGGTTACAGAGCGAGGAAGCAGGGGAACCGGCACTGAGGTCTCCCAGATCCCAGGGCAGTGCTCTTTCCCCCAGGCCGCTGTGCTTCCAATAGGGAGACGCTCAGTAAATCCTAGCGATTGATACCCTGGGCCAAAAGAGAAGGCACCCGTGACTCCATCGCTGTCGGCTGCTCCATATTCCCCAAGGGGAGACACGAGAGCAGCCCCGATGACGGCTTTCTTTATTTTCACTGGGCTCAAAAGAGCAGGGATGGTAGCTCGCAGACTCCTCTCGGTACAAGGTGGGGGAGGATGTCACAGACACGATCCGAGAATGGGGGCGGTGTGAGCGTCACCCAACTGGGAGCAGAGACTCCAGCCTGCCCTCCCTGCTCCGCCACCGGCCTCCCACCACCCCTCGCAGAAGAGGAACAAACATTAGGTGCCGCATGAATTGCGGTGTGGGTTCCGCGCTTACTCTATGCCAGGCACCGTCCTAAGCTCTGGGGTGAATACCGGGAGATCGGCTTGGATACGGTCCCCGTCGCACACGGGGCTCACAGTCTTAATCCCCATTTGACAGATGAGGTCACCGAGGCCCAGAGAAGTGAAGTGACTTGGCTGAGGTCACTCGGCAGACACGTGGCAGAGCCGGCATTAGAATCCGGATCTAACCGACTCCCAGGCCCCGGGCTCCGTCCACTGGGCCCCGCTGCTTCTCTGCCTCGATTCAAATCTCTTCCCATACGCAGGGAGCAGCTGCAACCCTGGAGGAGGAAAAATCGAGGCTGTTCTGCCAAAGGAGAACCTGTCAATCAGTGCTACTTATTGAGCAGTAACTCTGTGCTGTACTGAGGGCCTGGGGAAAGGACAGTACGATTTGGAATAGTGGACCTCTCTGAGGGATGACTGGGACACTTAGGTCCTACCCCGGACCTGGGGCAAAGGAGGTCACCGTGTAGGACCTCAGTTTCCCCACCTGGAAAACGACACTGGCCAGGCTTAATCTGCATTTTACAGATGAGGTAACCGACACACAGAGGAAAGGAAGTGACTTGTCCAAGGTCACAGAGCATACAGTGGCAGAGCCAGGATTAGAACCCAGTCCATGCTCTAGCCACTGGGATACGCTGCTTCTTTAGGTCTCGCTCCTTCTCTTTTCTTAGGAACAAAATAGTCTTGGTCTAAGCACGAATAGCAGGCAGATAGGAGACTCTAATAAGGAATGGAGAGGGGCATTGGGGAGCGGTCTACGAGCGGATAGAGCACGGGCCCGGGAATCAGAAGGACCTGGGTTCGAATCCTGACTCTGCCACTCGTCTGCTGTGTGGCCTTGGGCAAATCACTTCACTTCTCTGGACTTCAATCCCCTCCTCCGATTCGCTCGTATTCATCCCAGTGCTTAATACGGTGCCTGGCACATAGTAAGCGCCTAGAAAATGCCACAGTTATTATTATTATTACTCTAGTGTCAAGGGTACCACCACTGGCTTGAAAGAGGATTCCAATCAGTCGATCCTGCTCAAAACAGAGCAGTGTTTGGAGAGGGCTAAGCGCTGTACTGAGTGCTTGCAGTTATAACAAGGCAGATTTCTTTCACTCGGCGAAATGAACAAATCCCAAGATGTCTGACCAGTGGGTGGAGCCTCCAGAAGAAATCTGGGGAACTCCTCAGCCACCCTCAACCTCCTGTGCATGATATAATTAGCTTAGCACAGTGCTTGGCACAGAGTAATCACTTAACAAATACCAGAATTATTATTATTATGTGGGCCTAGTTTGGGTCAGAGACAAAGCTGGTAATAATAAATCGCTGTACAAATCGTACATCTGTACAAATCGCTGGGGTGGATGCAAACAAATCAGGCTGGACACGGTCCCTGTCCCACAGAGGGCTCACGGCCTCGATCCCCATTTTACAGATGAGGTAACCGAGGTCCGGGGAAGCAAAGTGACATTCCCAAAGTCACACGGGAGGCAAGTGGCGGAACTGGGATTAGAACCCATGACCACATCTCCTTCTCTTCCCCCAGAAAACTGAGAGTTCCCTGACAAATATCCACCTATTCCCGGAGGGGGTCTTTCAGCCCTCACCCCAGCCCTCCAGAATAACCAGAAAGCCCTCTGCTCCCCTAGGAGACCTCAGAGCTCACAGAATGCCTAGAAGACTAGAGAAAGAGAGTCACACAAGCGCGCACACACACGTTCCAGGTACCAATCCCTCCTGGGAGGCAGAGCGAACCCGCAAGAGTAGAGCCGGGAAGCCGGAGATAGGGCTGTAAGGGTAAGTCTATAGGGCTGCACAAAGATTTGGCCCTTTCCTTAGACTGTGCTGCCCCCAGTAGGTGCCACAGCTTGGGGAAGACGGAGCCAACCTGTGTCTGTGTGTTTATCTTTCTCTCTCTCTCTCTCTCTCTTCTCCCCTGCCAACCCCCGCCTTCTCCCTCCCTCCCTATTTCTCCCTCTCCCACCTCTCTCTCCCGCGCTCTCTTCCTCTGGCCATCTCTCTCTCCCTCTCTCCATCTTCTCTCTCTCACTCTCCTTTCCCTCTCTCCGTCTTCCTCCCTCTCTCTCACTCACCCTCTCTCCCTCTCCGTCTGTCTCCCTCGGCCTCCTCCATCTCCTTCCCCCTCCTTCCCTCTCTTTCCTGCTCTCTCAGCACCTTTACTGTTCATCAAGCACCCACACTGGCGCTTCAGAGTGGGCTAGCTTTCCGCAGGCAAGGCAGCCACGGGGGTCTCCCCCCTCTTCACCCCTCCGCGCCTTGAACGGAGCCGGGGACGAGGAGGATGGGCTCTCGTCTCCCGGACCGGAGAGGCCTAAGAAAGAATGGAGATGCAGCTCCCTCTAGGATCCCACAGTGGGGCTTTCAGATGAGGTGAAGCGGACCTGGTTTCGTGTATTTCTCCTAAATACCCTTAAAGGAGCCCGGAGAGACAGCAAAAATTTCACGGCAAGTTGCCATAGGAACAGGTGGGAGAATCTTCTCTGCCCCGGGGAGATGAGGAAGAAATTCGGCTCTTTGCAAAGATCCCTCCTCCTGCACCTCAACCAGTCTCAGAAACCACAGCTCCGGAAGCGGCTGAGTGGGCCTCGGGCCTTCCGGGGGCAAGACTGGGGTAATAATGATATTTGTTAAGTGCTTACTATGTGCCAAGCCCTGTTCTAAGCGCTGGGGGAGGTACAAGGTAATAAGCTTGTCCCACATGGGACTCAGAGTCTTAATCCCCGTTTTACAAATGAGGTAACTGAGGCACGAGAAGTTAAGTGGCTTGCCCAAGGTCACACAGCAGACAAATGGTGGATCTGGGATTAGAACCCACATCCTCTGACTCCCAAGCCGGTGCTCTTTCCACCAAGCCATGCCGCCGCTCAGTTATCCCACTTCAGGTGGTAAAACTCCTGCCAAAAACGCTGAGGGTTTGGAGGAGTAATTGGAATTTGGCGACAAGCAAGAGAGCATGCGAACGCTGTTTCCAGCCCACCCCGAGCCCACCTCCAAACCTCCCTAACCACTCCCGCTGCCCAGACGGGATCGTGCCAGATCCCTAAATTGACATTTCTCCCATCGGTGCTGTGGGGAAGAGTCAGTCAGTCATTCAGAGGTATTTATTGAGCGCTTCCTGGGTGCAGAGCACTGTAGTGGAGTGCTTGGGAGAGGAGAGAGAGAGAGAGAAGCAGCATGGCCTTGTGGAGAGAGCATGGGCCTGGGAATCTGAAGGACCTGGATTCTAATTCCTACTCTGCTACTGGCCTGTTGTGTGACCTTAGGCAAATCGCCTCAGTTACCTCATCTGTAAAATGGGGGTTAAGATTGGGAGCTCCACGCGGGACAGGGACTGTGTCCAACCTGATAAATCCGTGTCTACTCCAGCACTTAGTACCATGCCTGGCACCTAGTAAGGGCTTAAGAAATACCATAAAACAAATAAGAGAGTAGGTAGGCATGATCCTTGCCCACTAGGAATTTACACACTAGAAGGGAAGAAGTCCGGGCAAGAGAATGCATCATGGTGTTGAACTTCAATGAATGAACCCTTATCATGCCCACGGAAAAGCCCCCAATTCCGACCGAAGAAGGGCCCCTCCTCTGAGGATCTCGTCTTGTCGTACGCCGTCGGGTCGTTTCCAACAGAATCAACTAATCCAGCAATAAATCAATCAATCAGATTTATTGAGCGCTTACTGTGTGCAGAACGCTGTACTAAATGATTGGGAGAGTGATGATAATAATAATAATAAAAATAATAATGGTATTCGTTAAGCACTTCCTACGTGTCGAGCACTGGGGTAAGTACAAGCTGATCGGGCCGGATGCAGTCCCTGTCTCACACGGGGCTCACAGTCTTAAAACCCTTTTTACAGATGAGGTAATTGAAGCACAGAGAAGTTAAGTAACTCGCTCCAGGTCATACAGCACGCAAGGGGCAGAGCCAGGATTAGAACCCAAGTCCTTCTGACTCCCAGGCCAGTGCCCTATGAATTAGGCCACGTAACAGAGTCGATAAACCCGTCGCCTGCCCATAACAAGCTTGCGGTCTAGAGAGCGAGACGGATATTAACGTAAATAAATAAATTACGGCTAGGTACCTAAGAGCTGAAATTCTGTACGGAAATGAATCGGTTCCGTGAAGTCTGACTTGAACCGGCCTCCCCTGAGGTAGGAGCCCAGGACTGCTATCCTGCTTATTTTGAATTTTTCCCCAGCGCGTTTCCCCCTCTAGACTTGTAAACGTGTGTGTCTGCCAACTCTCTAATACCGAACTCTCCCCAGTGCTCAGTACGGTGATCTGCACCGAGTAGGCGCTCAATAAATACCATCAATTGATCGGTTGATTTGGATCGACTACCACCCGGTCGGTCGGGTGCAGGGAGGGAAAGCCGAGCTGCTTATTCCAGACGTCCACCTGCTGGGCTCAGGTAGGCAAGCCCCAGGGGCCTTGGGCGTTCTTCTCCCTCCTCAAACGAAAGCAGGCCTGGTTGGCCTCTCCCGGCTTAGTTTAATCCGAAAGGAATGATTAAAATAATGGGAAGACAAATGTCTTGCCCAGGAAGAGTAGAAAACCGGAGGCAGTAAGAGTAAATAGTTACTTCCAGAGGGCAGGATTAGGCTGGGGGACTGGGAGATTAGGCTGGGGAGGGGATTAAGGGGGTGAGAAGGAGAGACTCAGGGATCTCTGACAGAGAGGGAGACGGGGAGGGTAGGCGGGGGAGGTGGTGGTCTTGAGAAAACGAGCCCGAGTGCGCACAGAGCACACAGGGTGTCAGACATCTGCCCGCCTAGAGCAGGCGGGAGACCAGCCTAGCACTAAAACCGGGAAGCGGCACGGCCTGGCGGAGAGAGCCCGGACCTGGGAGTCAGAGGATCTGAGTTCTAATCCCGGCTCCGCCACTTTTCGGCCGTGTGATTTTGGAAAGGTCTGAGTCCGCCCTGATTGTCTCATCACCATCGCGGCGCTTGGCTTATGCTAAGCATTTAGCAAATGCCACCGTAATTGTCATCCCCGCCCTCAAGGAGTTTACAGTCCAGAAACCCTCTAGGTTCCGGAGGGCTTCCAGAAAACGTTCCGAAACACCGCGTGCCTGTTGTCGAAAAGTGTATGCCAGGGCCTCCGGGTGCCTGCTCTCTGTCAAATTAATAATAATCGTGGTATTCGTTAAGCGCTTACTAAGTGCCAGGCACTGTACTAAGTGCTGGGGTAGATACAAGTAATTGGGTGGGACACAGTCCCTGTCCCAGTTGGGGCTCACAGTCTCAATCCCCATTTTCCAGATGAGGTAACTGAGGCCCAGGGAAGTGAAGTGATTTGCCCAAGGTCACACAGCAGACACGTGGTGGATCTGGGATCAGAACCCAGGTCTGTCTCACTCCCAGGCCTGGGCTCTATCCACTAAGCCACGTAGAACACGGGTCCTCTGACTCCCAAGGTCATACGCTTTCTCCCGCTCCCCCCCTTCCCCCGAAAATGTCCAGCCCGTCCCCCAGGGCGGGCTGCTTCCCTGCCCTCCCCCGGGGGCTCCAAGCCTTTCCCAAAGCCTTTCCCAAATCACCCACCCCCTTGCCCCAGAAGCAGAACAATTACATTTTCCACTGCCAGTTCCTGCTAATCCACTCAAGATAAATAAAAGTAATACAAGGCCATTTGTCATGCGGATTTAATTATTCCAAACTGCATTTGTCTTGGCCAGAAGTGCTAACGGGCTTTACCCTACTCAAGATTTACGGAGCAAGATTTAATACTCAAGGTTTTTGTTGTTTTTTTTAATATAGTTTCTGCCCCAACCTTCTGACTTCCGTCGGCACATCCCTGGTCCCGGCCGGGTAACCTGCCAATCTCCTCCCTCAAAGAATGCAGTGTGGGTTTTAAAGCGGCAACTGCAGGGAGCTGGTTGATTTTCCAAGGAATCTCTCTCCCGGCCACCGGCTGGAATCCTGCCCCAAACACCCCGCGCTCCCCCTACAATAACCCTCCCGGCCCTAACCGACCTCTCCGTTCCAGGCCGGCCAGCCGGGCCCTGGATCGGGTCTCTACGTTCATGGAAAACCGCGCTTGAAGAAAGAGACAATTTTCTGTTTAACTCCATTACGGAATATTAAACCTCAAGGCCCAGTTCCGTTAGAAATAGGTCTAGCCCTTCAACCACAAAAGCCACATTCGAAAGAGAGAAGAAAATAATAAGTGGGGGTGGGAGGGGATTTTTTTCTCCCGTTTCCGCTGGGCAGAAGCCAAGACGGGCGTCGGTAGCAGAGGTGAAAGCCAGGGAGAACAAGGCGTGAGAAGCAGCCACCGGCTTCCCGTCCACCATTCCTCAAGCCGGAGCCGAACGGATATCATTCACCTCTGTCCCGTGGCCTAGTGGATAGAGCCCGGGCCCGGGAGTCAGAAGGACCTGGGTTCTAATCCCGCCTACACCACTCGTCCATGTGACCTTGGATAAGTCACTTCTCTGGGCCCCACTTCCCCCATCTGTAAAATGGGGACTGAGACAGTGAGCCCCATGTGGTACAGGGACCGTGTCAATTAACCGGCATCTACCCCAGCGCTTAGTACCGTGCCTGACACATAGTGAACGCTTAAAAATCCCTCGGTTTTTATTATCGAGTGACTTGCCCAAGGTCACGCAGCAAGCAATTAGGAGACCGGGAATTAGAACCCGGGTCCTTCTGACTTCCAGGCCCTGGCTCTCTCCACTAGGCCATGCTGCTGGGGGGAGAATGGGGAGGGAAATTTGCACGGGAAGAAGGGGCGCTATTCAGTCCACTTAACAGACGAGGGAACCGAGGCGCAGAGAAATTAAGTGGCTTGCCCAAGGTCACACAGCGAAACAAGTGGCCGAGTCGGCGTTAGAACCCCAGGTACTTCTGACTCCCAGGTGGGCGGAAGGTGTAGGAGGGAGGTCTCTATCGATTAATCAGTCAATCGAATTGATTATTGAGCCCTCACTCGGTGCTGGACTTTAGGCTGTAAGCTCACTGTGGGCAGGGAATGTGACTGTTAGATTGTCGTACTGTAGGCTCCCAAATGTACAGTGCTCTGCACACAATACGCGCTCAATAGATACGATTGATTGCAGAGCACTGCACGAAGAATAAGAGAAAACCTTGGGCACCCCGAATCACTCCGCAGGGCTCCCAGACTTTTCCACTCTCCCGCAGAGAAGCAGTGTGACCTAATGGACAGAACACGGGCCTGGGAGTCAGGGAACCGGGTTCTAATCCCAGCTCTGCCACTTGTCTGCTGTGTAAACCTGGCCAAGTCACTTAACTTTTCTGTGCCTCAGTTACCTCATCTGCATCATCAATACCTGTTCTCTCTACCGCTTAGCCTGAGAGTCCCTTATGGGACCTGAGGCAGTGTGGCTCAGTGGAGAGAGCACGGGCTTGGGGGGGGGGTCAGAGGTCATGAGTTCGAATCCCGGCTCTGCCACTCGTCAACTGTGTGACTGTGGGAGATGCACTTAACCTCTCTGTGCCTCAGTTCCCTCATCTGTAAAATGGGGATTAAAACTGTGAGCCCCACATGGGACAACCTGATCACCCTGTATTTACCCCAGCGCTTAGAACAGTGCTCTGCACATAGTAAGCGCTTAACAAATACCAACGTTATTATTATTATCTATCCCAGTGCTTAGTACAGTGCTTGTCACATAGTAAGCCCCTCTAGACTATGAGCTCGTTGCGGGCAGGGAACGTGACCATCAATTCAGTTGTACTGTGCTCTCCCAAGCACTTACGCGGTGAACGCAGTAAGCGCTCGATAAGTACTATGGAATGAATGACTACTAAGCACTTCACAAATACTACAATTATTTATCTTGTTAAATTATAGTTACGTATATATATATATATATACACACACACGTATATATATATATATATATTTATATGTGTGTGTGTACGTAATAATAATTATGGTATATGTTAAGTGCTTACTACGTTCCAGCACTGTACTAAGCGCTGCAGGGGAATGCAAGCAAATCAGGTTGGACCCAGTCCCTGTCCCACGTTGGGCCCACGGTCCTAATCCCCATTTTGCAGATGAGGTAACTGAGGCACAGAGAAGTGAAGTGACCGGCCCCAGGTCACACAGCAGACAAGTGGCAGAGGCGGGATTAGAAGCCATGACCTTGCGACTTCCAGGCCCGTGTGCTATCCACTAGGTCATGGGGAGAGATTTAAAAATAGAGAGAGAAATAACTCTGTTGTAGCGTACTCTCCCGAGCTCTTAATACAGTGCTCTGCACACAGAAAACGCTCCATAAATACGATTGACTGATGGATTGCTTGCGATTATAATAATACGGTCTGGAACCCAGTCATCTCCCTGCTCCCAGCTCCGCCTCCGTTTTGCCGTCCTGCCTGGGATCAGACGGCGGCTGGCTCCGTGCGGGGTGAGCGGGACAGGGGTTGACGACAGACGGCAAGCGGGACGAAAGGAGGCTTCCAGGAGAAGCAGCAGGCCGAGAGGGCTCCCCGGACCACCCTCCAGACTCCACAGCCCCCTGCCTTCTGCTCTGCGCGCTCCCTTCCTTGATGCTCCTGCGGCTTCCTCCAGATTGCAAGAGCACCGTTCAGACTCCCTTACCTCACGTTGGAGCACTTCTGCTATCGCCGCCCCCCTCCCCGGCACTTCTGCGTGTTCAATTATTTATTCGATGGTACTGTCGGATATTCATTGAATAATTAGAGAGTCAATTATTTATGCAGATATTTCATCCCGGCAGAC
This sequence comes from Ornithorhynchus anatinus, assembly GCF_004115215.2. NCBI lineage: Eukaryota > Metazoa > Chordata > Mammalia > Monotremata > Ornithorhynchidae > Ornithorhynchus > Ornithorhynchus anatinus. The sequence goes on along the minus strand of NC_041732.1, from coordinate 9,063,893 downwards.
TCCGGCTGCTACCCAGTTAGAGCCACGGTCTTCCTCCTCCTCCTCCTCCTCCTCCAGCTCTCTGTAAATAATTTATGTCTTTGTCTCGCCCGTTAGATTACTTTGTGTCGACCCAAGCTCTGCCTACAAGTGCTGGCCTGGCCTACTGGAAAGAGCACGGGTCTGAGAGTCGGGCACTCCCAGCTCCGGCGCTTGCCGGCCGCGTGACCTCGGGCGAGTCGGTTAATGGTTCTGTGCCTCAATTTCCCCATTAAACCCTCCTTCCCCCTCCCTTCAACTGGGAGTCCCATATCTGGTCTGACTGTGCTGTAATCGTCATAATAATAATGATGATGGCGTTCGTTAAGCGCTTACTATATGCCGAGCACTGTTCTAAGCGCTGGGGTAAATACAAGGTTATCAGGTTGTCCACGTGGGCCTCACAGTCTTAATCCCCATTTTACAGATGAGGTAACTGAGGCACAGAGAAGTCAAGAGACTTGCCCGAAGTCGCACAGCCGATCAGCGGCGGAGCTACCCAGAGCTTAACATAGAGTAAGCACGTAGCAAATTCCACAATCGGTCAACAGTATTATTGAGTGCTTACAGTGTGCACAGCACTGTACTAAGCGCTTGGGAGAGTACAATATAATGGAGTTGGGAGACGTGGGATTCCCAGTCCCTGAGGAGCTTAGAGTCTAGAGGGGTTTCCTTCTTATTCTTTTATTGTTATTATTATTATAGCTATCATTATTAGATTATCACCCCCTTAATAATTATGATAGTAATAATAATCGTGGTATTAAGTGCTTACTATGTGCCAGGCGCTGTTCTACGTGCGGAGGTGGATGCAAGCGAATCGGGTTGGACACAGTCCCTGTCCCACATGGGGCTCACGGTCTTAATCTTCAATTTACAGTTGAGGGAACTGAGGCCCAGAAAAGTGAAGTAACTTGTCCCAGGCCACACAGCGGACAAGCGACGGAGCTGGGATTAGAACCCGGGTCCTTCCGACTCCCAGACCCGGGACCCTATCCACTAGGCCACGCCTCTCCCCTTGCCCCACACATCCCCACCATTTATACAAACTCCGTCTCTTACTTCTAGTGAATTTCCCTATGCTCTCCGACCGGTCCTCTGCCCAAAGTAGCCCCTCCGTGAGCCCAAATGACTGATAGGTTAAATGATCGCGTCGGGACGCCGAGGGCCGTGATCCAGCAGCAACGAGAGCGGTCGGGGAACGTACCTATTTCTTGTTCTCTTGTCCTCTCCCACACGCTTAGTAAAGCGCTTTGCACACGATAAGCGCTCAATAAATATGATTGCATGAATGAAGGAATCCCCCTCCCAACCCCACAGTGTTCATTTACGTATCTAAAATTTATTTATTCGTATTAATGTCTGTTTCCCCCTCTAGACTGTCAGCTTGTCGTGGGCAGGGAATCTGTTGTATTGTTATACCGTACTCTCCCAAGCACTCAACGGTGCTCAGCACGCAGTAAGTGTTCAATAAATACGATCGATCGATCTGGGGGAGGGACTCTACGCTCCCTGTGGGCGGGGAATGTGACCGCTAATTCCGGTACTCTCCTGAGCGTTTAGTACAGTGCTCCGCACACAGTAAGCATTCAATAAATACCCCGATTGCTGGATCTGATTGATTAAGGGCCTCAGACGACTGCTGAGGCTAAGCCTGTGTCTCTTGGGAAGTCACGGTGAAGACTCCAAACTGCCAGAAATTTAGCAAGTGACAGTGAATGCAAATGAGATTTCTCACACCTCCACCCACACACCACACGTATACACACACACGCACCAGAAACCACAATCTCTCCCTCTCTCTTTCTTGTTTTTTTTCATCTCCAAGTGCCCCGTTCAGCGGCAGGGTACACAAATACTCATAACTACGCAAATAGCAACTCTTTATTTGCCTTGTTTGCTCAGCTAATATTGACTTTCCAGCCTAACACTGCTGCTATTGAGCTTGGTTATTCACAATAATGTTTGACTAGCATTAGAACAGCGGGGCGATAACAGCAGGGCTAACAGACAAAGCAATCCATCAGCCTTCGTGGGAGAGAGCCAGCGTGACAGAGAAGCCTGTGTGCTTATTTAGTCAAGTAGGACTGTTGAATAGAATGCTCCCCCATGGCCCTAAAGTCTGGTTCAAATCACCCAAGGTTAGAGGGCTATTGTGTAGCTGACGCTAAGTAAACACCCTGAGTCGCAGCAAGCGAAAGGTTACATTTAGAGTTGTCATTTCTAGGTGCGGCAGAGAAATGATTCCCATCCTTGGGCCTCTCGGCCAACCTAACCCCTTGAAGCTCTGCCCGGTTGCCTTAGACGGCTACGAAGACGCGTGGGATGGCTGCTATGAACTGTAAAACAAGAGAGATGACACCAGGTGACGATTCTGGAAGAGCTAGGCCCCGACAGAGGGATGGGATCCCAGGCCAGCCAGGATCATGGTTTCCCTTTGAGAAACGTGCTGCCTCAACTCCTGGCCCTTCCCGGCACTGACAGGAACATTCTTTTATGGATTTGTTAAGCTCCTACTAGGTACCAGGCACCGTACCGAATGCCGGAGTAGATACGAGCTAATCAGGTTGGACCCAAACCTCGTTCCACACGGGGCTCGCCGTCTTGATCCCCGTGTGCCAGATGAGATAACCGAGGCACCGAGAGGTGAAGTAACTCGCCCAAGTCACACAGCAGACAAGCGGCGGAGCCGGGATCAGAACCCGGGTCCTTCTGACTCCCGGGCCGGTGCGCTATCCACTAGCCACACCGCTCGGGTCCAAAAGGAATGAGCCGGACGGATCTCTGACGAGCCACGGGGGCCATTTCGATGAAGAGGCCACCCGCCTTGGGCGGATGACAAGGGGAAGCTGCGACTCTCGGAGAATTCAGCCGGCTCGCGTCAGAGAAGCTAAAGACTAGACCGAGAGTCCCCCCGGGGACGGAGACAACGTCCAATTCCCCGCTGCGTCTTCTCCCGGAGATTTAGTATAGCGCTCTGCACACAGTAAGCCCTTAATAAATGTCATTACTACGACTGCTCGCCCAAGGTTGACGAGTCATGGCTCCGGGCTGAGAATCCAGGTCTCCCGACTCCCAGGCTGTGCTCTTTCCACTAGGCCACACCGCTTCTCGCTGCCCCACTGCTAAAAGGGACTTAGTCATGGCATCGGGCCCGCCTGAATAGAAGTCTTTTGGCAACCCTCCTTTCCTCACTCGCCTTTCGGGCTGAGCTCGGACCTGAATGAAGAGCAGGCGATGGAGTCTTTTGGAAAGGCTGAATCGTCCAGTTTCCACCTATGGGGCCCAGTGACCAAGACTGTCATATCCAGGAAGATTTATTTTCCTTTAAGTGGTATTCGTTAAGCACTTACTGTGTGCCAGTCGCTGTACTAAGTGCTGGGGTAGACACAAGGTTGTCAGGTTGGACACAGTCCCTGGTCAGCATGGGGCTCACAGCCTTAATCCCCATTTTACAGAAGAGGTAACTGAGGCAGAGGGAAGTAAAGGGAATGTGTCCGCTTACTGCTGTATCGTATTCTCCCAAGTGCTTAGTATAGTGCTCTGCACGCAGTAAGCGCTCAATAAATACGACAATTGAGTGGATGAATGAACTTGCCCAAGGTCACACGGCAGACAAGTAATGGAGTCAGGATTAGAACCCAGGTCCTTCTGATTCCCAGGGTTCTACTCCCGGCTCCACTTTCGGGAGTATTCTTCCAACAAGCGCCTTCCTGCATATAACATCATGCTGTGACAGAAGAAATGGTCTTTTACTAATATAAGTAACGTTAATAACAGGATTTGTTAAGGTCTTACAATATTCTAGGTCCTGGAGTGAATACAAGTTGCACGGTCTAGTGGATAGAGCCCAGACCTGGGAGTCAGAAGGGCGTGGGTTCTAATTCCTGCTCTGCCGCTTGTCTGCTGTGTAACCTTGGGCAAGTCACTTCACTTCTCTGGGCCTCCGTTAGCTCATCTGTAAAACGAAGATTAAGACCGTGAGCCCCATTTGGGATGGGGGCTCTGTCCAACCTGATAATCTCGTATCTACCCAGTGCTCAGTACAGTGCCTGGCTCAGAGTAGGCACTTAACGAATACCATAAAAAAAAGTTAATCGGGGGAGACAAAGCCCTGGCCCACATGGACCTCGTTGTCTAAGTAGGAGGGAGAGCAGGTAGGTATTGAGCCCCCGTTTTACGAGTGAGGAAGTCATAATAATAATAATAATAATGTTGGTATTTGTTAAGCGCTTACTATGTGCAGAGCACTGTTCTAAGCGCTGGGGTAGATACGGGGTCATCAGGTCGTCCCACGTGAGGCTCACAGTTAATCCCCATTTTACAGATGAGGGAACTGAGGCACAGAGAATTTAAGTGACACAGCTGACAAGTGGCAGAGCCGGGAATGGCACAGAGAATTGAAATGATTTGCCCAGGAGCACGGGCAAGTGACAGAGGGTGGATTAGAACTCAGGTCCCCTGACTCCCGGGCCCCTGCTCTCTCCATTAGGCCACAGTGCTCCTCCACTAGAGTCCTGTCTAAGCCAGGGCCGCACTCAGAACTCTCACTGGCAGAGCGCCACCGACGTTCCGGAAAACGGCTCCTAGACCGTCAACGGCTCTGTGTCAGGCTCCTGAAGCGGGGCGACAGCCGCAAGAAGTTCCAAAAGAAAATTCCCGCGCCCTGCTGGAGCGAGGAATCCCACTACTCTGAACAGGTGTTTCTCCGTGAGTGTTTAACAGACTACATCACTTCTCCGCAGGCCTTCACAAACCTGACAAAATGAAGCCTAATTGAAGTCTGCCCTGGGACGCGAAAGCGGTGTGGCGTAATGGAAAGAGCCCAGGCCTGGGACTCAGAAGATCTGGGTTCTAATCCCGGCTCCGTCGCTTATCTCTGCTGTGTGATCTTGGGCAAGTCACTTCCCTTCTCTGTGACTCAATTCCCTCATCTGCAAAATGGAGATTTAATACCTGTTATCCCTCTTACTAAAACTGTGAGCCCCATGTGGGACTTGATTATCGTCTGTCGTCAGCACTTAGTACAGTGTTTGGCACATAGCAAGGCTTAACCAAAGCTACGCTTAGGCTGATGATGATTATTATTACACAAAAAAAGATTACAGAAATTCCAGGCTAAGCAGACCACCCCCAGACCAAGAATGTCTCTTCAGCCTTGAGGAAGTTCCCTGGCTCCCATCCACCCTTATCTCCACACTGCTTAAGCTGCTGAATTCCAGGCTCATCACGCAACTGAAAGGCCCCCTGCAAACAACCAATAATCAATAAGGTTCCCTGAGTGCCTGCTCAGATCGAGGAACGTTGCTAAGCGCTTGGGAAAGAGTCCCAGAGCCGCATGGCCAAGTGGATAGAGGCCGCACCTGAGAGTCAGAGGAGCTGGGTTCTAATCCCAGCAAATCTCTTCGCTTCTCTGGGCCTCGGTTTCCTCAACCGTAAAATGGGGATTCAGACTGTGAGCTCCCTGTGAGACACGGGCTGTGTCCGACCCGATTCACGTGTACCTACCTCGGTACCGTGTCTGGTGCATAGTAAGCACTTGGTAGATGCCATTTCCAAAAAAAATAATAATCCCCACTCTCCAGAAACTTGCAGTCTAATGCAGAAATGGTAACAACACTTAGGTAATCTTTGGGACGTACTTAACCACGAGAATGAGGATTTATGTGTCCAACCCCATTTGCCTGCATCCACTCCAGCGCTTAGCACAGTGCCTGGAACTGCTTAACAAATACCACAGTTATTATTATTATTACAGAGCAGGGGTAAAGCATTAGCGTGGGAAAAGAAAGCCTTTGTTCTAGCTTCCCTGGGAGACATAACTTCACTGCCATTAAAATAGAAATGCTGCCAGACCTGATGTTAGATTGGCTAAGAACTCTAACCTGAAAGAGAATGTCCCCACAAGATCACTTTCTCCAAAAGATAATGGATCTTTAAAAGGCCACCATCCTTAGAAAAGTTGGCAGCCAACTTCAGAACAAACCAGAAAGACCATTCAATTGGTCTAGTAATAGTAGTAGTCGTGACAGCATTTGTAGTAGTTTGGAAGTAGTGGAGCTTGGTACGGTCCCTGGCACATAGTAAGCCCTTAACAGATACCGCAATTATTCTTGCAAGTTATTTGTAGTAGTAGTAATAGTAGAAGTGGTGATAATAAGAAGAATGATGTTATTTTTTAAGTGCTTACTACCCGCCAAGCCGTGTTCTAAGCGCTGGGGTAGATACAAGGTAATCAGGTCGTCCCACGTGGGGCTCTCAGTCTTCACCCCCATTTTACCGATGAGGTAACTGAGGCCCAGAGAAGTGAAGTGACCTGCCCAAAGTCACACCCAGCTGACAAGTGGTGGAGCCGGAATTAGAACCCGTGTCCTCCGACTCCCAAGCCCGGGATCTGGCCACTAAGCCACGCAGCATCCCAAGATGACGTTGTTTGACCCCTTGAGGCCTACAGAGTCTGTGACCCTCTGTCACATTTGCTCAGTCCCTGGCCAGAGTTTTTCCATGGACTAAGGTGGAATCAATTAATCAACCAAGCGATTGCATTTATTAAGCGCTTACTGCGTGCCGAGTGTTGGACTAAGCGCCTGGGAGAGTACAACACGACAGTAAAACGGACACAATCCCAAGTGACAATCAGAAGCGCTTTGAGTGCAGGAAACGGATCTCTTCCTTCGATTCTCCTTGCCCAAGCCCTTAGTACAGTGCACTGCACTCAAAAGGCACTTAGTTAATACCACCGTGTGCATTTCCGGGAAACGGTGCTTTAATGAGATATTCATTCGCTCGTATTTATGGAGCACCATGGCCTGGTGGATAGACCGTGGGCCTGGGTGTCAGAAGGACCTGGGTTCTAATTCCCGCTCCGCCACTTGTCTTTTGTGTGACCTCCACTTCTCTGAGCCTCAGTGACCTCATCTGTAAAATGGGGATTAGGATTGCGAGCCCCCCCATGGGACAGGGACTGTGTCCAACCTGGTTAGCTTGTGTCTCCCCCCAGCACTTAGAACGGTGCTTGACCCATAGTAGGTGTTTAACAAATACCGTCATTATTTATTACTGAGCGCTTACTGTATGCAAAGCACTGAACTAAGCGCCATCCTAACCCCAGTGTGCCATCATCAAACGTGGACGCGGCACAGGAGAGGCCGAATCTCCGCTTCACTGCCCACGCAATCGCCGAATGCCTCCAGGATTCCCTTATTCTTTCATTCGTATTTCTAGAGCGCTTACCGCGTGCACTGTATTCAGCGCTTGGGAGACTACCACATGAGCCTCGGAGACAGAGTCCTTCCTGGGGCTTGAGATCCCAGGCCAGGCCCCTCGCCAGGTCCCGGGACACAGCGGCAGGGCCCGGATTCGTTCTCCTGCCCTCCCGTGGGGCTGTGCCGTTTAATCCCTTAATAAACCCGCTTGTTATTTTCTGAGCTTGTCTCCAAACTCTCAACAGGCTGCAGAGATCATCCTGCCAAGCGGCTCTCAAGCACACACTCGCTTGAAATGAAGGCGCTGGATCGGCCCCTCCATACGTGTTGTTCCAACTTTCCTGCTCTTCAGCTCCTCGGCTGGGCTTCCTCAGGGCTCTTCTCTCTTTCTCCCTTCACACTCCAGCCAGCAAGGATCTCCTTTTTCTCTAGTTTTCCTCCTACCCAGAGCCCTCTCTCCTCTCCCCTCCTCCCCTTTCCTCTCCTATCAGGAATCCTCTAGACTTGCGGTGGGGGGGCGGAGAGAGGTGAGAAGATCATGGAAGCAACCAGAGACTCGGGAGGAGGAGTGTGTGAATGTGTGTGTGGAGAGAGAGAAAAGCAAAAGAAATTCCTCTTCTATTACTGTTACTACTACAATAATAATAACGATGAAAATGGCATTGTTAAGTACTACGTGCCAGACACTGTTCTAAGTGCTGGAGTAGACACAAGCTAATCGGACTGGCCGGGGTCCCCGTCCCGCAGGGGGATCACAGTCTTAATCCCCATTTCAGAGATGAGGCCGCTGAGACACAGAGAAGTGAAGTCACTTGCCCAAATCACCCAGAAGACGCGTGGCAGAGCTGGGGTTAGAACCCAGGGCTTTCTGACTCCCAGGCCCCATAGGAGTCGGTAAGAAAATGAGAGATCGGGAGGAAAATGAAAGAAAAAAAGAGAAAAGAGGAGGAGAGTGAAAGAAAAAAGAGAAATGAGGGAGAGGGAAGCAAGGGAGAAAGAAAAGGAGAGATGGAAAGAGAGAGTAGGAGAGAGAGAAGAAAAGAAAAAGGCAGAGAGAGAAATAGAGAAAGCGAGGGAAAAGGAGGGAAAAGGAGAGGGTAAAGGAGAAAAAATGAGAAAGAAAAGGAGAGGGAAAGGGAGCAAGAGAAAAGGAAAGAGAGAGTGAGAAGTAGAGAGAAAGAGAAAAGGGTGAGGGAGGTGGGTTGTGGATCAGCCTCTCTGCACTGGTTCTCTTGGTTCATCTCAATAGCAGCAGAAAACCCTCTTTATCATGAAGAGATCCATTGGCATTTTCCGAAGTGATTTGAACTACACACTGGGCTCCCAAGAAGTTTTGAGCTCATGAATACCCAGCACAGCAATCAATCCATGGTATTTACACACCGCACACAGCACTGTACTAAGTGGTTGGGAGGGTATAATAGAGGAGCAGCATGACCTAAAGGGAAGAGCCCAGAACTGGGAGCAAGAAGACCTGGGTTCTTGTCCCGACCACCACTCGCCAGTTGGATGACCTTGGACAGACTAACAGACTTTCCACTAGGTCACTCTGCCTCCCGCATTTCTCTGTAACCTTTACAGATCGTTCACGGAGCGAGTGTAGAGAGCCCCCCATTTCCTCAAGTTCTTTCAACGGATCTTGCAACAGAGGCCTTCTCTGGCTGAGCCCTGATATCCTCTCCCACTCCCTTCGGCGTCACCCTTGCACTTGAATTCATTCAATAGTATTCACTGAGCGCTTACTGTGTGCAGAGCACTCTACTATGTGCTTGGCACCGTACTAAGCATCATCCTCCATTCCCTCAGCCCCACAGCACTTCTGTCCATATCTGTAATTTATTGATTCATATCAATATCTTTCTCTCCCTCTGGACTGCAAACCCGCCGTGGGCAGGGAACACGTCTACCAACTCAGGTTTACGTACTCACCCAAGCACTTAGTACAGTGTTCTGCACACTGTTTTCTAGCTGGTCTCTGGAGGTGTTCGTTGAGCTGTGAGAGGCTCCCCTTTGGCTAAAGGATGTGGGAAACCAAAGGAGGCCCTAATGTCGTATTATCATTCAGGTCAAAACACCTTGCTCTGTTTAAACAATTAAATTTCATAATTAGTAACAATTGCAGCGCAGAGACCCCGCTGTGGTTTGGAAAGTGCGCTCTGATTGCTTTACTGGGGACAAGTGCTTGCCTGGACTATCCTAAGGGACTTTGCGCTGGCCCTTAGCTATTAAATTTCTTCCTCTTAACAACCCTCAATGCCCCCAATCACTGCTAAGCTTTCCAAATCACAGAGCTCTATGTCATTCTTCTCCTAACTCCATTCGGTCTCTCTTGGACACGTCATCTTCTCTCCCAAATCTCGGTCTCCACACCCAGCTCCACCCAGACCGGGTCCACCGGAGGGCTAGGGAAGCAGCAAGGTCTAGCTGAAAGAGCATGGGCCTGGGAGTCAGAAGACGTGGGTCCCACTCCCGGCTCTGCCACCTGTCTGCCGTGTGACCTTGGGTAAGTCAGTTCACTTCTCTGGGCCTCAGTTCCTTCTTTTGTAAAATGAGGATTAAGACCGTGAGTGCCACGTAAGACAGGGACTGTGTCCAACGTGATTATCTGGTATCTACCTCGGCACTTAGAACAGTGCTTGGCACATAGTAAGTGCTTAACGAATACCACAATTATTATTATTCTAAGTCAATTTTTTCATACACAATTACCAGCCCGGGGTAGTTATAACTCCTGAGGTATAACCTCGGTGCAGAGGTGCATCAAATGATGGAGATATATTGGCTTTGTCCTGTTTCCATCCTGGCGCCTTCCCATCTGAATTTCCTCCCCTCTAGACCTTAGGTTCATTGCAGCAGGAAATGTGTCTATTATATTGTTACACTGTACCTCCCAAGCGCTTAGTGTAATGCTCTGCACACAGGAAGCACTCAATAAATTTTATTGACTGACTGACTCTAGCCATAGCATCCTACAGACTTTGTTTTCATTTTGTGTATTTGTCTGTGTTGTGTTTTACTGTTTCATCATCGCTGAGGTATATGTTCCTACTTTCTCTCCCTTTGGATTACTCTCACACTGGGAGCCCTTCAGTGTTGTGAGCATGTCTAATTCCCACCCGGGAATTCTCTCCCGGCGCTTAGTCGATTCTCAGCACATAGTAAATGCTTCATAAATAATAATGACAATCACGGTATTCGTTGAGTGTTTACTAAGTGTCAAGCACTGTGCTAAACTGAAGGGTAGATATAAGATAATCAGGACAGAGAGTCCCCGTCCCACATGGATTCTCAGTCTGAGGAGGAAGGAGAACAGGTACTGAAGCCCTATTTTGCAGATGAGAAAACTGAGGCTCAGAGGAAGTGAAGTGACTAGCCCAAGGTCACACAGCAAGCAAGTGGCAGAATCAGAATTAGAACCCAGTCCTCTAGGGCAGGAGGGACAACATCTGTAGGGACCTTTATTTAAGTCCAGGGAAACAGGTAATTGCAGGGTGGGAAAGACTGAAAATCCAAGGGTAGAATCGATTCATCGGTCATCTATTGAGCACTTACTGTGCGCGGTGCACCGTAATAAACTCTTGGGAGAGTACACTATAGGAGAGTTGGTAGATATGTTCCCTGCCCACGAAAAGCTTATGGTCGAAGGTATTTACTGAATATCTATTGGGTGTCGAAGGATGGTAGAGAGTCCAACAGTAAAAAGAACTCAGGTTCTGCCCTTAAGAAGCTTTGGATTGAAAGGGGGAGACAGAGAGGGAGACAAAATCTCTTAAAAAACAGTGAAAGCAGGAGGAAGAATAAAGACAGAACAGGGAGGAGTTGTGGCCTAGTGAAAAGACCGTGAAACTAGGAGTGGGAAGGGTCAGGGAGATCCCAATAATTCCTTACTGTGTGACTTTACCGAATCGCTTAATCTCTCTGGGCTGCGGTTTCTACATCTGTAAATCAATCAGTGGCATTTATTGAGCACTCACTATGTTCACAGCACTGCTCTAAGTGCTTAAGAAAGTACAATACATTATGGGTTGGCAGACATTCTTTGCCCTTCAGTGAGCTTGCAGTCTAGAAGGGGAAACAGACATTAATATGAAATAAATAAGTAATTTATAATATATAATTTGAAGATATGTACATAAGTGGGGCGGGGTTGAGGGTGGGGTGAATATCCAATACCCAAAGGTCACAAATCTAAGGACACAGACGACGCAGAAGGGAGAGGGGGCCGGGGGAAAAAAGAGGACTTAATCGGGGAAAGCCTCTTAGAGGAGTTGTAACCATAATAATAGTTTGAAGGTGGAGAATTTGGGGGTCTGGCATGAATGGAGGGAGTTCCAGGCTGGGGGAGGACATGGGCAAGGCAGCCGAGAGCAGGGCACAGTGAGTAAGCTGGCGCTTAGAGGAGCGAAGTGTGTGGACCGAGCTGGAATAGGAGATCAGTGAGGTGAGGCAGGATGGTGACAGTGATTGACCGAGTCGAAGATAGGAAAAAAATACAAAAGCGCTCAGCATAAGGGTGTGGGGAATAATTGGGGCGAGTCTCCTGGAGGAGGGTTTCAATGATGGAGAGAGAGCTGTGGTCTGGTAGATTTGTGGTGGGGGACAGATCGGGTCGGAGACAGAGGAGTCACAAGCGAAGTACAGGAGGAAGTTGACTATTCTTTATAAGCACAAGGGGGCTACCTCAAATTAGCAGAGAAGCAGCATGGCCGAGTAGAGAAAACATGGGACTGGGAGTCAGAAGGATCTGGGTTCTAATTCCGGCTCCATCACTTTTCTGCTGTGTAACCTTGGGCGAATCGCTCCACTTTTCTGGGCCTCAGTTTCCTCAACTGTGAAATGGAGATGCCAGTTCTCCCCCCTACTTAGAGTGTGAACTCCACACAGGAAAGGAACTGTGTCCAACCTAATTAACTTGCAAAAACCCCATGCTTAGAACAATGTTAGACACATAGTAAGTGCTTGAAAATACCATGAAAAAAAATCTCCATTATTATGGGGATAGAATTCCAAGCAGCCACAAGACACTCCTGAAATATATCGACATCCCCAGAGTCGTACACAGGGGGTGTTCAATAAATACCGCCCCCAGCACTCCCTTGATTATTATTATTATTATCATAATGGTATTTGTTAAGCACCTACTCTGTGTCAAGCACTGTTCTAAGCGTCAGGGTAGAGACAAGTTAATCAGGTTGGACTCAGTCCCTTTGCCGCATGGGGCTTCCAGCTCCTTTCCAGCTATCAAAGCCTCAGCCATTTATTCACAAATAGACAAAGAGAAAAAGAAAAACACTTCTATTTATCTTAATTCCCATCCTGCTTGACATGACTCCGATCCTGGGAACATAGGTCACCAAAGAAAAAATCCATTATGCAAGCGAAAGACATTTTAATGACTCAGATCCTTGGTGGTCTTTAGAAAAAAGAAAGAGGAAAAAAAAAACTGTCAGCCTGACCCGGCTATACCCTCTTGCCTTCTCTTCTTTTCTGTCCTCTCAGTGTCCTTTAGCCCACGAGATAAACTAAGCCGATTGCAGAGTGATAGAAACGGTCCAGGTCCACCAGGACCCGAATTAACTTTGAAGAGAATGCATCCCGGAGAGCCAACAAACCAGAGGAGTCAGTCAGAAAATTCCTCCGCTTTGACCCCGCTTGAAGTTGAATTACTTTCTCCCTTGCTTGCTTTTCTGTTAGACGGTGCGGTCAGTTAGGACCTCCCAGGAGCTCAGAGGGTTGTAAAAAGGGGCCCCAAAATCGTCTCTTCCCATCCTGAGGCAGATAAAACTTTGCTAAATTCCCAAACCTGGCCATACAGGCAAACGTGGACTATCAGAAAGAGCATAGGACTGGTTGTCTCCCTTTGGCTCTGCCACTGGCCTGCTGGACTACCTTGGATCGGGCACTTAGCTTCTCTGGGCCTCAGTTTCCTCGATTGTAAAATGGGAATAAGATACCTGCTTTTCCTCCCCCTTTAGACCGGGAGCCCCTTGTGGGACGGGGGATTGAGTCTGGCCCGATTATCCCGTATCTACCCCGGTGCTGAGCGCAGAGTTTGACTCATGGTAAGCGCTTAGCAAATCCCGTTATTTACTAACCCTTCAACGTTCGATGGTATCTTGGACCCACCAAGATTCTGGAGCAGACTCAAGAGACTCACTCAAGCTGAGAAGTAGCTTGTCCTAGTGGATAGAGCCTGGGCCTGGGAGCTGGAAGGACCTGGGTCCTAATCCTGGCTTCTCCCCTTGTCTGCTGTGAGACGCTGGGCAAATCCCTTCACTTCTCGGGGCCTCAGTTGCCTCATCTGTTAAAAGGAGGTGAAGACTGTGAGCACCGCGTGGGACATGGACTTTGTCCAACCCGATTACTTATCTACCCCGGGGCTTTGAACAGTGACTTGCGTATAGTACGTGCTTAACAAAAACCATAAAGAAGAAAAAAAAACCTCACTCTGGGGAAGATAGAAGACAATCAGATGGGACACAGTCTCTTTCCCACACAGGACTCACAGCCTAAGGGATGTCAGGTATTGAATCCCTACTTCACAGAAGAGGAAACTGAGGCAAAACGAAGCAAAAAGACAAGAATCCACCACTCCTGACTCACACCTAAACTTTTTCCACTAAGCCACACTGCTCCTTTGAAGCGTCTCTTTTTTATGGCATTCTTCAAACTCTTATTATGTGTCAAGCACTGTTCTAGACGCTGGGGTGGATTCAGATTAATCAGGTCAGACCCAGTCCCTGTCCCACATGGGGCTCACGGTCTAAATAGGTGGGAAAACAGGTATTGAAGCCCCATTTTGCAGATAGGAAACGGAGGAACAAAGAAGTGACATGATTTTCCCATGGTCACACGGCAGACAAGTGGTGGAGTCCGGATTAGAACCTGGGTCCTTCTGACTCCCAGGCCCAGGTTCTATCCACTAGACCACACTGCTTCCCAATTTCTAATTTATAACCAGCTGCCACGTTGGATTTTCCAGAGCCATACGAGAGCCTAGGAGATAAATCCAGGGAGGTATTTTTTTGATTTTCATGTCCTCCCGATGGCGACCTCACCCTTTACACATTCACAGCCACCCAGAGCCCTCCCAAACATATCGCTTTTACATACTTTTACTATCCAAGCGCTATAAGCAACAGGGTGGCCTAGTGGAAAGAACACTGCCCTGGGGGTCACAGGACCTGGCTTCTAATACCAGGTCCTCTACTTGTCTGCTGGGTGAGTTTAGGTGAGTCACTTAGCTTCTCTGGGCCTCATCTGTAAAATGAGGATTAAGACTACGAGCTCTATACGGGGCAGGAACTGTGTCCTACCCAATTATCTTGTGCCTACCCCAGCTCAGAACAGTGCCTGGCACATAGTAAGTGCTTAATGAATACCACCATTATTTCTGTTCAGTCAGACTTCCTAAAGAACTTCCTGGTAGGGAGGATCTTAGCACAGGAAATAGCAACAGGGCTTGGATATCAACTCCTTCCCTGGGGATTTGGGAAAACCAAAGATGTGCCCCTCTCCCTGGGGGCAGGGGCCATTTCAGGCTGGCACGGCTTTCTCTCTGCCTCTTCTCCCCGGATCCTGCCGATTCCCTTTCCTGGAGGAGAACGACTTCCGACGTCTCGCTCTTGGCATTGCCTGTATACACACACACACACACACACGTCAGGGCAGTCTGCCTGCCGCTCCGTCTCCCTCAAGCAAGTAAATCTCCTATCTAAATGATCACGCCGTTCCTCCGATACGTTGGCATCGATCACCAAGCCATCTGCTCCCGCTAACGGGGGTTGGAAAAACGAAGCGGTCCGGGACTTGATCCGTCAGGCCCCATTGGCACTAGCGGGCACAGAGCATGAGGGGCTCCGACCTCGGGCCAGTGACCGGGCAGCCTGGGCTGAGCTCTGGAACCGCGGTCTGCAGGGGGCTGATAGCAGGGCAGGAAACCCACGCCGACGGGCCATGCCGGGCCTTCAGAAGCGAGGTGGTCCAGCAGGAGGACTTTCATCTTTCCAAATGGAAAACGATCTGGAGAGGCTGCTGTCTTTTTATTTTTTATGGAATTTAAGTGCACTTAGTAAGTGCTTGTACTAAGCACTGGGGTAGATACAAGATAAGGTTGGACACAGTCCACATCCCACATGGGGCTCACGGTCTTCACCCCCATTTTACAGCTGAGGCAACTGAGGTACGGAGAAGTGAAGTGATTTGCCCAAGGTCACACAGCCGATGGCGGCGGGGCGGGGATTCGATCCAGGTCCTTCTGACTCCAGGGCCCGGGCTCTAGCCACAAGGACACCGACCCTAGCTAGCGCTAGCTAGCCACTAGTACAACGGATGGGCCCTTTCGGTCCACGGTTCCGATCCCGGTCGTCCGCTGCTCAGAGGGGAGAGTCCCGGCCTGGGGCTGGTGGCTGGGGC
Organism: Ornithorhynchus anatinus; assembly: GCF_004115215.2. Taxonomy (NCBI): domain Eukaryota; kingdom Metazoa; phylum Chordata; class Mammalia; order Monotremata; family Ornithorhynchidae; genus Ornithorhynchus; species Ornithorhynchus anatinus. The sequence continues at coordinate 9,048,255 of NC_041732.1, read as the reverse complement.
TTCCCGGCTGCGGGATCCATCTTGTGACACAGTCGAGTCGGTCGCTTCCGGGAGTAAACAGGAAGTGAGGTCCTCTGATCCACTCTCTTCCCCGGCTCACATCCCGCCAGCTCTCACTCTCGTCTCTCCAGATTGGTCCTCTCCCCCGCCACTCTCTTGTTCTGGGGGCCTGGGACTCAGGAGACCTGGGTTCTAATCCCGGCTCTGCCGATGGCAGGATGTGGGACCTCGGGCAAGTCACTCAACGTCTCTGGGCCTCCGTTCGCTCATCTGTAAAATGGGTGTAAGACGCCAGCTTCCCTTCCCTCTTAGACTGCAAACCCCATGTAGGACGGAATCCCAGGTGTCTGATCCGATAACCATATTTTGTACCCCAGTGCCGACCTCTTGCCCACATCATGCCCCTGGCCTAGAACGCCCTCCCTCCTCATATCAGGCAAATAATTGCTCTCTCCCACCTCAAAGCCTCCTCCAAGAAGCCTTCCCTGACTAAGCCCTCCTCTCCTCTTCTCCCACTCCCTTCTGCGTCACCCCGACTTGCTCCTTTCATTCATCCTTCGCCCCAGCCCCGCAGCACAGATGTATATATCAGTAATTTATTTATTTATTCACATATGCTTATGAATGTCTGTCTTCCCTCTCTAGATTGTGAGCTCGTTATGGGCAGGGAATGTGTCTGTTGTTGGACTGTACTCTCCCAAACACTTAGTACAGTGCTCTGTACACAGTAAGTGCTCAATAAATAAGGCAGACTGAATGACCATTTATTGCATTATCTTCTCTTTTCTGTCTACTCTAAGCACTCAAGAAGTACCACTGATGCATTGTTTGACTGACCCAAGTCGAGTTTCCCAGTGGAAACAGCGTAAAGTGCCCTCTTGTAACAACGGTAAAAATAACTGTGGTATTTGTTAAGCGCTTACTGTGCGCCAGGCACTGTAATAAGCGCTGGGGTAGATGCGAACAAATCAGGTTAGACACAGTCCCTGTCCCGCATGGGGCTCACAGTCTCAATCCCCATTTTACCGGAGGTAAATGAGGGATAAGTGAAGTGACTTGCCCAAGGTCACGTAGCAGACGAGTGGCAGAGCCAGGACTAGAACCCGTGACCTTCTGACTCCCCGTCTTTGCTCCATTCACTACGCCATGCTGTTTCTTGCGTTCCTAAGACCCGAAAGGCAGATCCCAGCAACAAGAATATATAAAGATTGTGATTAAAACAGAAAATAAATCAAGTTGCATAATCAAAAAGCAACGTAACAATGTACCAAGAATAAAAAATTTTGGCGCTTGATGTTCAAAGTGTTATCTTTAACTTCCTATTCAGCCAAAAGACGTCTTGAGCTAACATACCAGAGAAGTCACTCTCGAAGCTAAATAGATCTGCTATTATCTTCACGCTAAACTGAATGCTGGGATTCCAGCATTTTATGCAATTCAGTCAAAATTCTTCAAATTTGAGGAGGAGGCAGTGAGAAGCAGCATGGCCTAGTGAAAGAGCACAGTCCTGAGAGTCAGAGGAACTGGGTTCAAATCCTGGCTCCTCCACTTGTATGCCGTGCGACCTTGGGCAGGTTACTGAGCTTCTCTGGGCCTCAGTTGCCTCGTCTGTAGAATCATTCAATTAACAGTAATAATAATGTTGGTATTTATTAAGCGCTTACTTTGTGCAGAGCACTGTTCTAAGCGCTGGGGTAGAGGGTAATCAGGTTGTCCCACATGAGGCTCACAGTCTTAATCCCCATTTTACAGACGAGGTCACGGAGGCACAGAGAAGTGAAGTGACTTGCCCACGGTCACACAGCTCACAGGTGGCAGAGTGGGGATTTGAACTCATGATCTTTGGCTCCCAAGCCCGTGCTCTTTCCACTGAGCCACACTGCTTCTCAATTGTATTTATTGAGCACTTACCGTGTGCGAAGCACCGTACTAAGCGCTGGGGAGACTACAAAACAACGATAGAAACGTTCCCTGTTCTTTGGGTGAGGAGATTAAGACTTTGAGCCCCATGTGGGACCTAGACTTTGTCCAACCTGTTGATCTTGGGGATTAAGACTGTGAGCCCCACGTGGGACAACCTGATAACCTTGTATCTGCCCCAGCGCTCAGAACGGTGCTTTGCACATAGTAAGCGCTTAACCAGTACCAACGTTAATACCACAATCATCATCATCATTATTATCATCATTACAGTAGGGTTGCTTGGGATGTCCTCTGCCTTGGTGGAGTATAAGCTATGTCTTCTTGCTCTTGAATCCACAGCATGGTCCTTTTTTAATAATAATAATTATTATTATTATGGTATTTATTAAGCCATTACTATGTGCCATACACTGTACTAAGCTCTGGGGTGGCTACAAGCAAATCAGGTTGGACACAGTCCTTGTCCCACATGGGGCTCACAGTCCCATTCCCCAACCTAGAGGTGAGTCAACCGAGGCACAGAGAAGTGAAGTGAAGTGACTTCTGGGCCTCAGTTCCCTCACCTGTAAAATGGGGATAGAGATGGTGTTTGTTAAGCGCTTACTATATGCCAAGCACCGTTCTAAGCCCCGGGGTAGATACAAGGTAATTAGGTTGTCCCACGAGGGGCTTACAGTCTTTATCCCCATTTTCTTGATGAGGTAACTGAGGCCCAGAGAAGCGAAGTGACTTGCCCAAAGTCACACAGCTGACAAGTGGTGGGATGGGATTAGAACCCACGACCTCCGGCTCCCCAGCCCGGGCTCTTTCCACTAAGCCAAGCTGCTTCTCATAAGCAGGGGATAAGACCTGTGGGCCCCACATGGAACATGGACTGTATCCGACCTGATTACGACTTAACAAATACCATCAAAAAATAAAAATAAAAACAAAAATCTCGCAAGTATCTCTGCAGTCTAAAACACGGTGCCCAGTCTGCCCGATCGCTTAGCCGAAATGGCCACGGGAATTGTCGAAAAAGTTGGGCGGGCTTTGGCTCTGGTCAAGCTCTACACACACACACACACACACACACACACAGAGTGCCATGTGCATCCTACACAAATGCACAGACACACTCACTGAGCCACATTTTCTAAACACACACACACACACACACACATATACACACACACACTCACTGGACCATGTGCCTCCCCACCCCTTCACACACACTGGGTCACATGCCGGCGCACAAACACACACGCTCTCTGTCTCTCCCCCCCTTCCGCCCCCCCCCCCCCCACGTACATACACATACTCTCTCATACATACACATACTCTCTCACTCCCCGAGGCACGTGCCCTATATGCACACAGACAGGCACACTCACCGGGCCACATGTTCCCCCCCACCCACCCTCCCCACACTCACTGGACCTGTACGTCCTCCACACACTTTGGGTCACTTGCCTGCACACAAACACACTCTCTCCCTCTCGCCCACTCTCTCACACACACACACATTCACGCTTAGACGCACTCACTCACTGGGCCACGTGCCCTCTACTCATACCTACATACACACACACACACTCCCACTCACTGGACATGCGTGTCGCCCCCCCCACACACACTAGGGCACTTGCCTGCACACACACAAACATGCTCTCTCCCTGTCGCCCACTCTCTCACACATACATACACACTTACACACGCTCACTGGGCCACGTGCCCTCTACCCATACATACATACATACATACATACTCACCCACTCACTGGACATACGTGTCTCCCCCCCACATGCTAAGTCACTTTCTGCACACAAACACGCTCTCGGTCCCTCTCCCCCATACACATGCACACACTCACTCATCGGGCAATGTGCCCTCAAGACGTACCTACTTGCACACCTATACACACTCACTTGGCCACACGTCCTACACGCACACACTCACTGGACCCCGTGTCCCCTTCTCCACACACGCACCGGATCACATGGCTACACACAAAAACACCCTCTCTCTCTCTCTCTCTCTCTCTCTCTCACTCACACCCACATACACCAGGCCACGCGTCTGAGTCAGGCCCAGCAGGCCCCGGAGAGCCACTTGCGGCGGCTAAAGTGGTTCCCATCCGTCGGGGCCACCGACGGCGTGGAAATTCGGGCCCGTGACGTTGCGACTCGCCAGCGCTTGCTGTTGACCCGAGACGGAGGAGAGAGATATTTCATTTCCAGTCCCTAAACCTGAAATCTTTCAGACCTCGACGAGGCCTTGCGGAGGGTCCCGGGCTGGGAGGGATGGAGCGTGCTGGGCTGGGTCGATCAGACTGTGAGCCCGTCACTGGGCAGGGACCGTCTCTATCTGTTGCAGATTTGTCCATTCCAAGCGCTTAGTACAGTGCTCTGCGCATAGTAAGCGCTCAATAAATACTATTGAATGAATGAATGAATGAATGAATGAATGGGTCGACCTGGGCCGGGCTGGGCTGGACGCCTCTCCCACCCACACGCCCACAGCGCCATCTTCCGGAAGCCCGGGACACCGCAACGGCAACCCGAGCTCAAATCCCTGGGGATTTTCAAGATCACTGGTGTCATCATCATCATCATCATCGTCATTAATTAATCATTATTATTACGGTATTTGGTAAGCGCTTGGAAGTAAAATGGGGACGAAGACTGTGACCCCCCCCCCCCCCACGTGGGACAACCTGATAACAGCGTGGCTCAGTGGCAAGAGCCCGGGCTTGGGAGTCAGAGGTCGTGAGTTCTGATCCCGGCTCTGCCACTTGTCAGCTGCGGGACTTTGGGCAGGTCACTTCACTTCTCTGGGCCTCAGTTACCTCATCTGGAAAGTGGGGATCAAGACCGTGAGCCCCAGGTGGGACGATCTGATAACCTTGTATCTAACCGGCGCTTAGAACAGGGCTTGGCACATAGTAAACACTTAACCATCATCATTATTACTATTTTTATAACCTTGCATCTCTCTCAGTGCCTAGAGCAGTGCTTGGCACATAGTAAGCACTTAAATACCATCAGCATTATTACTTTTATTATAACCGCTTAGAACAGTGCTTGGCACCTAGTAAGCACTTAACAAATACCATTTTTATAGAGAAGCCGCATGGCTTAGTGGAAAGAGCATGAGCTTAGGAGTCAGAGGATGTGGTTCTAATCCCGGCCACACCAACTGTCTGCTGTGTGACTTTGGGCAAGTCACTTCATTTCTCTGGGCCTCAGTTACCTCATCTGGAAAATGGGGATTAAGATTGTGAGCCCCAAGTGGGGCAACCTGATTACGTTGTATCTACCCCAGTGCTAGGAAGAGTGCTTGGCACATAGTAAGCACTTAACAAATGCAATTATTATTATTATTGTTATGTACCAGGTACCCTCCTGAGCACAGGGTGGATACAAGCAAATCTCCCAGATTCTTTCCTTAGAGAAACAACATTCCTTAGAGAGCAGCAGACTGTGAGCCCCATGGGGGAAAACCCGATGACTGTGAGTCTACCCCAGCGCTTAGAACAGTGCTTGGCACATAGTAGGTGCTTAACAAATAGCGTAATTATTATTCAATCATATTTATTGAGCACTTACTTTGTGCAAAGCACTGTACTAAGCACTTGGGAAAATAATAATAATGTTGGTATTTGTTAAGCGCTTACTACGTGCCGAGCACCGTTCTGAGCTCTGGGGGAGATACAGGGTCATCGGGTCGTCCCACGTGAGGCTCACAGTTAATCCCCATTTTACAGATGAGATAACTGAGGCACGGAGAAGTGAAGTGACTTGCCCACAGTCACACAGCTGACAAGTGGTAGAGCAGGGAGTCGAACCCATGACCTCTGACTCCGAAGTCCAGGCTCTTAAATACAATGTAACGGGCACGTTCCTGCCCACGACGAGCCCCCAGTTTAGTGGGAAATAATTATGGTACCTGTTAAGCGCTTATTCGGGGCCAAGCACTGTTCTAAGCAGCGGGGTAGATACGAATTAATCAGGTTGGACATAGTCCCTGTCCCTTAGGGGGCTCACAGTCTTCATTCCCCTTTTGCAGATGAGGGAACTGAGGCCCAGAGAAGAGAAGGGACTTGCCCAAGGTCAAACACGGCAGATGTGTGGCGGAGCTGGGATTAGAACCCGTGACCTTCTGACTTCCAGGCCCATGCTCTACCCACCACGCCGTGTTATTTCTCGTTATGTTCAACCCACCCGTCTGTCCCAGTCTCTTAGGCTAAACGCTGCTTCCGGGGTCCAGTCCTTCATGCTGCATCTGTTCTAGCCCATAAAGTCCCATTTTTTTCCCCCAAGGGAAAAAACATACCCCATCTTTTAATAATGTTGGTATTTGTTAAGCGCGTATTATGTGCAGAGCACTGTTCTAAGCGCTGGGGTAGATACAGGGTAAGCAGGTTGTCCCACGTGAGGCTCAAAGTTATTCCCCATTTTCCAGATGAGGTAACTGAGGCCCAGAGAAGTGAAGCGACTTGCCCACCGTCACACAGCTGACAAGTGGCGGAGCCGGGATTCGAACCCATGACCTCTGACTCCCAAACCCAGGATCTGGCCACTGAGCCACGCTGCTTCTCTCTGTTGTTCTGCTGTTCTTTTAATAACAGTAGTGATAATTAAAGTATTTGTTAACTGCTTCCTCTGTGCCCAACAATGCTCTCAGCATTGCGTCAGATACAAGTTAATCAGGTTGGAAACAATCCCTGTCCCACATGAGGGCTCACAGTCTTAATCCCCATTTTACGGGTGAAGTAGGTCTTTATCCCCATTTTACAGGTGAAGTAACTAAGGCCCCAAGAAGAGAAGGGACTTGCCCAGGGTCACACACCACACATGAGCCAGGATTAGAACCCATGTCCCCTGACTCCCAGGCCCCGTGCTCTTTCCACTAGACCGTGCTGCTTCCTCTAGACCACGCATTTGTAATCAATCAGCGGTATTTATTGAGTGCTTATTGGGTGCAGGGCCCTGTACTAAGCGCTTGAGAGAATCCAATACAACAGAGTTGGTAAACATTATCACTGCCCCCTCAAAGACTTACAGTCTAGAATAACTCTCATCTGTCCATCGATTATTTTGCAAATCGCCTTTTTTTATGGTATTCGTTAGGCGCTTACTACGTGCCAGGCACTGTCATGAGCGCCGGAGTAGATGACTGACGATCGTGACTTACAAACGCAGCGGGCTCCCTCGAAATCTCGTTTACCTCTGCGGTCTCCCGGACTCTGACTGGAAAGGGTGGAAGGAGCGACAGAAAATTACACGCGCCAAAAGACGGCGTCGGCAGATTTCTTCGGCGATGCCGGCAACGTTTCTTCAGTGAAAAATCATCAAGATCCTAGGATTTATTACCATACGGATGGAATCAAGAGTCAGGCAGAGACCGCCGGACTCGGCCTCAGTCGGCCCTCAGTTGAAATATATTCTGTTTCGGTCTCCTCCGTTTACAAGAAAAATGGAAAAAGGGGAGAAGCTTCGGAGAGGAGACAAAATACGAAAGGAATGCCGACCCAAAGGGGTTCTCTGAGATTTGTCCGTCTCCCCGCTTCTTTGTCTGTCCCCCCCCTTCTCTCTCTGTCTCCCCCCTTCTAGCCTGTGAGCCCGTTGTCGGGCACGCGTTGTCTCTATCTGTTGCCGAATTGTACTCTCCGAGGGCTCAGTACAGTGCTCTGCACATTGTAAGCGCTCAATAAACACGATCGAATGAATGAATACGGAAATCGCAGCTTTGGAGCGTGGAGTGAGGATGCTGACGGATGGCTTAATAACTTCATTCATTCAATATTCATTCAATAGTATTTATTGAGCGCTTACTATGTGCAGAGCACTGTACTAAGCGCTCGGACTGGACAAATCGGTAACAGATAGAGACGGTCCCCGCCCTCTGACGGGCTTACGGCCTAATCGGGGGAGACGGACAGACAAGAACAATGGCAATAAATAGAATCAAGGGGAGGAACGTCTCATTAAAACAATAGCAAAGAAATAGAATCAAGGTGATCAATCTATGGTAATAATAATAATAATAATACTGGTATTTGATAAGCGCTTACTATGTGCAGAGCACTGTTCTAAGCACTGGGGTAGAAACAGGGTAATCAGATTGCCCCACGTGAGGCTCACAGTCTAAATCCCCATTTTACAGATCAGGTAACTGAGGCCCAGAGAAGTGAAGTGACTTGCCCACAGTCACACAGCCGACAAGTGGCAGAGGGGGGATTCGAACCCATGACCTCTGACTCCCAAGCCTGTGCTCTTTCCACTGAACCATGTTGCTTCTCTATACATATACACAGACACACACACACACACACACACACACACACGCCTAGAGGCAAGAGTTTGGACTTGGGAGTCAGAGGATGTGGGTTCTAATCCCTGCTCCGCCACTTGTCTGCTGTGTGACCTTGGGCAAGTCACTTCACTTCTCTGGGCCTCAGCTACCTCATGTGTAAAATGGGGATTAAGACTGTGAGCCTCACGTGGGGCAACCTGATTACCCTGTATCTACCCCAGCGCTTAGAACAGTGCTTGGCACATAGAGCTTAAATATTTTTAATCCTATTCATTTATATTGATGCCTGTTAACTTGTTTTGATGTCTGTCTTTCCCATTCTAGACTGGAAGCCCAGTGTGGGCAGGGATTGTCTCTATTGAAAAGTACCTTCCAAGTGCTTAGTACAGTGCTCCGCACACAGTAAGAGCTCAATAAATATGATTGAATCAACGAATGAGCAAATGCCATTATTATTATTATCATCATAAGCATGGTGGCCTAGGGGATAGAGCATGGGCCCGAGAGTCAGAGGGACCTGGGTTCTAAAGCATAGTGCTTGACCCGTAAATCCGTGGTACTTTTTAAGCACTTACTATGTGCCAGGAACTGTACTAAGCCCCGGGGTAGATACAAGGCAATCAGGTCGGACACAGTTCCCGTCCCGCGTCGGAGTCACGGTTCTAATCCCCATTTTAGAGGTGAGGGAAATGAGGCCCGGAGAAGTGACGTGACTCACCCAAGGCCACACAGCAGACAAGTGGCAGAGCGGGGATTAGAACCCAGGTCCCAGCTCTATCCACTAGGCCAGTGCTGCTTCTCTAGTAAGTAGTCAATGTTTAACAAACACCACCATCATTATTATTATTATTATTTCGAGAACACCATGAATTAAACATGAAGAGCCTCGCTTCAGTCTATCACAGAATGATAACCATCAGGGTTAAAAAAAAAAGAGGATCATTTTACAAGACAAACAGTACCATTCTGCGAGGTCATCACATCCCATGATTCTATCAGAGCCACCGGGCAACAGGTCTTCCCTCAGATAAGGACACACAGAAAAGGTCAGAAGGAAGGTGCGCCGCTACTTATCCATGATATTTAATGAGCGGACTCAGGATTTGGGCAAAAGCGGCTTGCATTCAAAACAAAACATTCCTGCTCTCTTTCTTCCATTAAGAGGAAAACGATTCATTAGGGTTTGGTTTTCTTTTTTGTTTTTCCTTTGGAGCTCCCTCTCCGTATATGCGTGCTCTGGGTGAGGTGTGGGAGGGCCGGGGAGGGAAGCGGGAAAGACAAACGTATGTGGAGGGCGGCGTGTGTGTGTTTTGTTGGCCAGTTGCCTACCGGACGGTCCAGTGCCCAGCTGGGCTGTTACTTGTCTGGTAGAGACAGGACATCTGATGCCTTCACGCCCGCTGTTTGTATTTCCGACTCCCGTGCTCCCTCCTCCTCAGCTCCCTCCTCCGAGTGCCGTGACTCGGAAGCGGCGTCCGCGTTCAGGGAATGCCGGATGGGGAAACGCGATATCTCTGGAGCGGGTGCGGAGCGGTCGGGGGTCGGCCCCGAGACACGTCTAGGCTCCGGGGGACTTCTCCAACCTTCTGGGAAACGACTCTGGTGACATGATCACATTATGCCGTGTGCTTGGAGTGACTCACCTGGTGTCATCCCATCCTCAGCGCCACAGTACTTATGTACACGCCTGCAATTTATTTTAACATCTGCCTCCCTCTCTGACGGCAGGGAACGTGACTGCCAACTCCGTTTTCTCGTATTGTCCTTCCTCAAGCATTTAATAGAGTGGCCTGCACACAGTGAGTGCTCAATAAATACCATGGATTGGGGTCATTTTGCCTCCTCTCCCAGGAATCAAGACTACTCAGTGAACAATCTCGCACACACACGCCCGCACGCACTCACGCGTATGTCCAGATCGATCAGTCGATCGATGGCATTAATTGAGCGTTTGCTCTGTGAAGAGCACCGTACTAAGCACTTGGGAGAGTACAACACAATAGAGTTGCTAGGCACAATCTCTGCCCACAGAGAGCTTACAATCTAGAGGGATGAGCTAATCGCTGACCGAGAAAATAAAAATGAACATCTCCATTGTTTAATTTTTCTTTTCTCTTTAAACCACATCCCTTCACAGCCTCAGAAAAACTAAAATTTTCCAGGCATTTCTCCCATCCTTCCTGGATTTGGAGTCCAAAGACTTCGATTTTCCTTGAAAGGACCCCTAAGGATGATCGGACTTCGCCTAAAATTCGGCTGGATTACGAGGCTCTCCTTTTCAGTCGGGCACCTTTCCTTTCCACTTGGGGTTTTTATTTTTATTCGTGGTATCTGTTAAGCGTTTACTATTGCCCAGGCATTGCGATAAGCGCTGGAGTAGACGGAAGCTAATCAGGTTGGACACAGTCTCTCGTCCCACGTGGCGCTCACAGCCTTAATCCCCATTTTATAGATGAGGAAACTGAGGTACAGAGAAGTGAAGTGTCTTGCCCAAGGTCCCCCAGCAGACGTGCGGTGGAGCCCCGGATTAGAACCCAGATCCTTCTGACTCCCAAGCCCGTGCTCTTTCCACTGAGCCACGCTGCTCCCCGTACACTACATGAAGTAAGCGCAAGGAATGCACCTACCGATCCTGTGGCGTTGGACTCTCCCGAGCGTTCGGTGAGAAGCAGCGCGGCTCAGGGGAAGGAGCCCGGGCTTGGGAGTCAGAGGTCATGGGTTCGAATCCCGGCTCGGCCACTCGTCAGCTGTGTGACTGTGGGCAAGTCACTGAACTTCTCCGCGCCTCAGTCCCCTCATCTGTCAAATGGGGATGAAGACTGTGAGCCTCACGTGGGACGACCTGATGACCCCGTATCTCCCCCAGCGCTTAGAACAGTGCTCTGCACGTAGTAAGCGCTTAACAGATACCAACATTATTATTACTACAGTGCTCTGCACACAGTAAGCAGAGGGAACGTTTCTAACAACTCTCCCAAGTGCTGAATACAGTGTCCTGCACACAGTCAGCGCTCAGTGTATACCAGCCATGGATGGAGTGATGTTTTTTTCCAAGTCAGGTGGTTTCCACAGCTTGATAACATCAGAATGTTAGTTTCCGTATCTCTGCCACGGTACCGACCCAAAATAATGGGCAAAGGTCAGAAGTCACAGTCTCCTATCTCTAACCTGCCCCTTTTAATTACAGCCTGCTGTATTAGCAGATAATAGCTGCACACCGAAGTAAATTACCTCTAATAAAAAAGAGGGGTAGTCATTACAACGTTTGTTTTTGCTTCTTTCATCGCTGGAATTATGCTTTCAGTTGACTCAAAGTTAAATATTAGCAGGGGCCTCTGTGCCCCTCGCAGGTTTAGATGCCTTTTACTGCTTTAAACTAGGAACAGTCAGTAAAAGTTTGGACAAATATTAGATTTGGCCAAGTTCGCTGTCGGTATCAGGAAACCCGATTGGTGTTATTGATTGACAGATGCGCCCAAATGTTTAGAAAGTCTGTCCTCTGTTGGATTCTGCTAGGTGTTTCTGCAAACAGCCCTAATACAAGGCAAACAGAGCTGTTGGAAGAAGTCCGGGCTTGTGTTAGCAGAGTAAACCCGGAGCTAAGCAAACAGCTTAAAAGAATGTGGTCACCTCCATATAACCTTTGATGTAGGTATTGATTCTGCCGAAGGTGGTCAGAGTTGAAGCAGGAACAGATATATATTTATATATAAACACCATAAGAATGTAAATGTTATCTTTAAGCTACACTGTCATTTCGGTAATGGGTGTCTGTTTGGAATTGCTCTCTTTGAAAATCTTTAAATCCCTGCAAGCAGGAAGATGAATTAAACTTCCAGGTGGGAAGCCTCACTTCCCCAGCCTCTTCCGGGATGAGGGCGAGGAGAATTCAAGTACATGGTGATGCAGTAGGGAGGGAAATAGCTTCTTGAGGTGTGTTTGTTTCTTGGCAGTTAAGTCTCCTTTTGCGGCTGTTGGCCTCGGGTCGGAATGACTCCTCTAAATCGTAAGCGCCTCTCGAGAAGGGTTGTAGCTACCGCTCTGTCGTTTTGTATTCTCCCAAATGTTACGTCCAGCGCTCTGCACGCGCTGGATGCTCATGCTTATGTCCGTAACTGTAATCGATGTCGTTTACGATTGATTTCTATTAATGTCTGCCTCCCCTTCTAGACTGCAGGCTCACTGGGGGCAGGGAGTGGGTTTATTCCGATAGTGTAGCCTCCCAAGCGGTTAGTACAGCGCTCTGCGCAAGGTAAGTGCTCGATAAATACGACCGGGTGAATGCTCAGTGAGCACTAACGATTAACGGATCGACGACGGACAGCCTGGGAAAGGACATCGACTGGACAAAGCCCAGTTCAGTGGGAGAGAGCCGAGACCTAGCCAAGGGAAGCGGAGTGGCCTAATTCATTCATTCATTCGTTCAATCGTATTTATTGAGCACTTACCGCATGCAGAGCACTGTACTGAGCACTTGAAAGTACAATTTGGCAACAAATAGAGACCATCCCTGCCCAACAGTGGGCTTGCAGTCTGGAAAGAGGACAAGCCTGGAAGTCAGTGGATCCGGGTTCTACTCCCAGCTCTGCCAATTGCTTGCCGTGTGACCTTAGGCAAGTCATTTCACATCTCTGTGCCTCTGGTCTCCTGTTCTTCCCTCCTACTCATTCCTTCATTCATTCATTCAACCAATCATATTTATTGAGCACTTACTGTGTGCGGAACACTATACTAAGCTCTTGGGCGAGTACAATAGAACGATTAACAGACACAATCCCTGCCCACAATGAGCTTTCGGTCTAGAGAGGGGAAACTGTGCAGACTGTGAGCCCCCTGGGAGACAGGTACTGTGTCCAACCTAATTAACTTGTATCTACCCCAGTGCTCAGAACAGGGTTTGACACCTAGCGAGTGCTTAGCAAACACCATTTAAAAACAAACAAACAAGAATTTAACTTGATTTCCTCCTCTTCAAACAATAGAGTCTTTTGTTTGAGATTTGATGCGGCAGAGCCATTCCCTCAGTTCATTTTTTTTAGATCATCCCTGGGAAAGCAGCATGGCCGAGAAGTAGCGAGGTCTAGTGGAAAGAGCCCGGGCCTGGGAGTCAGAGGATTTGGGTTCTGACCCCGGCTCTGTCACTTATCTGCTGTGTGACTTAGGAAAGTCACTTCACTTGTTTGAGCTTCAGTTCCCTCATCTGTAAAATGGGGGTGAAGACTATGAGCCCCATGTGAGACAAGGGCAATGTCCAACCTGATTAGCCTGTATCTATCCCGGTGCTTCGCACGGTGCCTGACATATAATAAATGCTTAACAGAAAAAAAATACTTTGTGTGGTCTCCCCAGGAAGATGAGGGAATATGCCGGAGAGAGAAATAGGAATAGAGACGGACGTGGAGGGCGGTGTCCTCTGCAATCTTGGACAAACCTTCTGAGGCCTCTGGAGCTCAGTGGAGAAGGCTTAAGGCAAGGGTCAGATGGGAAGACTTATGATATTTAGTCCTGCCTCTCATATTGACTTCCGGCATGTGGGTGGCTTGAACTCTCTGAGCCTAAAAATGGGAAGACTAATCCAGAATAATAATAATAATGATGGTACCTGTTAAGAACTTACTATGTGCCAAGCACTGTTCCAAGCCCTGGCATAGATACAAGGTTATCAGGTTGGCCCTCGTGGGGCTCACAGTCTTAATCCCCATTGTCCAGATGAGGTAATAATGTTGGTATTTGTTAGGCGTTTACCCTTCTCTCTTTCTACCGCCCACCCCGCACGCTCCACTCCTCCGCCGCCCACCTCCTCACCGTCCCTCGGTCTCGCCCATCCCGCCGTCGACCCCCGGGTCGCGTCCTCCCGCGGTCCCGGAACGCCCTCCCTCCTCACCTCCGCCAAACTGATTCTCTTTCCCTCTTCAAAACCCTACTTAAAACTCACCTCCTCCAAGAGGCCTTCCCAGACTGAGCTCCTCTTCCCCCTCTACTCCCTCTGCCATCCCCCCTTTACCTCTCCGCAGCTAAAGCCTCATTTTCCCCTTTTCCCTCTGCTCCTCCACCTCTCCCTTCCCATCCCCACAGCACCGTACTCGTCCGCTCAACTGTATATATTTTCGTTACCCTATTTATTTTGTTAATGGATTGTACATCGCCTCGATTCTATTTAGTTGCCATCGGTTTTTACGAGATGTTCTTCCCCTCGATGCTGTTTATTGCCATTGTTCTCGTCTGTCCGTCTCCCCCGATTAGACCGTAAGCCCGTCAAACGGCAGGGACCGTCTCTATCTGTTGCCGACTTGTTCATCCCAAGCGCTTAGTACAGTGCTCTGCACATAGTAAGCGCTCAATAAATACTATTGAATGAATGAATGAATATGTGCAGAGCACTGTTCTAAGCGCTGGGGTAGATACAGGGTAATCAGGTTGTCCCACGTGAGGCTCACACTCTTAATCCCCAATTTTTTTTACAGATGAGGTAACTGAGGCACAGAGAAGTGAAGTGACTCGCCCACAGTCACACAGCTGACAAGTGGCCGAGCCGGGATTCGAACCCACGACCTCTGACTTCCAAGCCCGTGCCCTTTCCACCGAGCCACGCCGGCAATGGAGGCACAGAGAAGTGAAGCGACTTGCCCAAAGTCACACAGCTTACAAGTGGCGGAGGCGGAATTAGAACCCAAGGCCTCTGACTCCCAAGCCCTTGCTCTTTCCACTAAGCCAAGCTGCTTCTCAGAATTCCAGGCCCTTCCGAGGGAGATGTCGCAGGGATGAATAAGAGAAGAGAGGTGAACGTTGAGAGACTTTCAGGTCTTAAAAAAAAAAATCTTGCTGCAGAAATGCTTTGCTAAGCTATCTGAGTACTGAAACACAATACTCACGCAAACACAGAGGAGAGAGGAGGCGGAGAGAGACTAAGTTTGGGCATGGTATCCTTGACTTCCTCTCTCCCAACTTTACCTCTGCTATGATATTCCTACTGGAGTTAGGCTCCGACCCGGATCTTTCCAGATCTGACAAGAAGCAGGGAGATTTAGAACAGATTGGATCCAAGGACCCAGGCGCTATGGAGACGGGACCAGCCAAAATCCCATTTCTGAAGGTTCTGCCCCTCAGAATGAAACAATACTTCTCTCTTCTGTTTCCCCATCCTCGTAGCTCTGCCCTTGCAATTACTAATTGTTGACACTGAAAGGCATTAAACAGGTTCTGTTGATAGAAGGGGTTAATTATTACAAATGAGGAAAACCAGATCGTTTTATGTCAGGCCCCCATCTCCCCTCGATACATAGTAACTAATGATGTGTTGGAAAACAGAAGGGCAACAACCAGCTTTTTGTTTGAGAAGTACGGGCTAATCTCAGTGATAATGTCCCGCTCTACAAGAACAGAGTTGATGAATCACTAGAAAGGTAGAGGGTTGGAGGAATAACAGTCTAATAGTTAAACCGTGGTCAAAATGCAGTTCCAGGGCACCGTATTGTAGACAACTCAGTCTTTCTGTTTCATGATGAACCGGAGTCTGGTGATCTTAAAGGATCTTGACGCGGAGGAGTAAACTTTTCATTTCAAGTGGGACGCCGGCAGAGACAAGCCTCCAAGAGCCAACCCAGCGGAAGGCCGCCGTTTTGGGTCTTTTATCTTCTCAATAATAATGTCGGTATTTGTTAAGCGCTTACTATGTGCAGAGCACTGTTCTAAGCGCTGGGGGAGATACAGGGTCATCAGTTTGTCCCACGTGAGGCTCGGTGTTAATCCCCGTTTCACAGATGAGGTAAACGAGGCACAGAGCAGTGAAGTGACTTGCCCACAGGCACCCAGCTGATAAGTGGCAGGGGCGGGATTCGAACCCACGACCTCTGACTCCCAAGCCCGGGCTCTTTCCACTGAACCACGCTGCTTCTCCTTCATCAGTGGTATTTCTTGAGTGCTTACTTTATGCAGAGCAATGTACTAAGCGCTTGGGAGACTCCAATTCAACAGTTGGTAATGTTGCAACCGGAGAGTTTCCGGTACTCTACCAGTTTCGACTATGGGAGGGAGAGTCGAGCGGAGGCCTACCCGTTCCATTCCTAGCTGGGGCAGCGGTTAACTTAACAGATGCCACGATTATTTATGTTATTATTATTATTATTATAAGGCCTACCTGATCACTAAGTTACCCATCTTCATGGCAAAAACCTAAGCAGGATCTAATGGGCAGGGATGGTGTCTACCCACTCTATATCGTTGAACTCTTCCGAGTACTCAGTTCGGCGCTCTGCACGCAGGAAGGATGCAGTAAATACCGGTGATTGAGCTAATACGGCACATCCTCGCCTGGAGAGAGTAGAGAGGGGACTCAAATCTGAAAGCATTTGGCAGCCCGGCATTCAGGCGCAGCTCTGGCCCTCCCTTCCCGAGCCGGCGGAAGGCAGGCAGGCGGCCTGGCTCCCTCTGCCCGACCTGCGGGCGCTGATTCCCGTAGGCACAGGAGAAGCCGAGATGCCGCCGCCTAGGTGACGATAGAGGAGCCGGATGAAAACTTGGCCCGGCGGAGCCTGAGGCATCTCGAGCTCACGGGGCTATGGGGCGGACATCTCATCCAACGGTTCTCCCGACAGCGGAACCCCCGGCCCCACGACTGCCTCAGGTTCCGGCTCCTCCGGAGGTAAACAAGAGAAGCCGAACCCTCACAGAGGAGACAGACGGATTTCTCCGAAGCTCGTCAGAGCCCGTGCCGTCCTTTCGGCCCCGGGGCCTGGATCTCTGGTAGGGCGGATGGTACCATCTCACAGTGTTCAGTTCATTCGGTCGTATTTATTGAGCGCTCACTGTGTGCGAAGCGCCGTACTGACTGGAAACTCCAGAGGGTCAGCAGACTTGCACCCGCTGGCAGGTCGGTGGACGAATGGGTGGGTGGATTCATTCGTTCGTTCTCTCGTATTTATTGAGCGCTTACAGTGCGCAGAGCTCTGTACTGAGCTCTCGGGGGGTAAAGTACAACAATAAGCAGACACATTCCCTACCCACAACGAGCTTTCAGTCCTAGAGGACGGAGGGATGAGTGGATTTATGAAAGACCGGATGGACGGATGGTGGGGTAGGTAAATCGGTCAACTGCATTTATTGTGCACTCACCATTGCGCAGAGCACTGCACTAAGCACTTGGGAGAGTATAATAAAACAACATAACGGACGTATTCCCTGCCTACAACGAGCTTACGGTCTAGATGGGGGAAAGACATGAATATAAATAAACCGTACCTACAAATTCTGCTGGTCACCGTGAGCGATCAGTGCGATGATACCGGCCGACAGGGGGGCCCGGCTGTCTAGACGCTACTGAATGTTCGAGGCACCGAGGGATCTGGGGACAGACAAGTAGGAGATACAGTCCCTGCCCTCAAGAGGCTCCCAGTCTGACGGTCCCCGTAAGATGGACTCTGATGCTGACCTCCCATCCCACCCTTCCATGGCGGCGCACCTCTGGGAGGCCGAGTCTCGTGCTTCTGCCCGTCTGTGACACGCGGATGTGTCGGTCCTGCCCTCGGCGGCTCCCAGTGTCAGCCCCGAGGTTCCGGCAGCCCCACCCTCGGTCTCAGACAGCCCCACGGTCACGGTGGGCTGGCCCTTAGCGGGCTGACTTGTTGGCCGTGCCCCGAGGACCGACCTACCGTCTCCTAGTTCCCGCGCGGGGCAGTGGAGTGAGTACAGTTTCACGTAAAAGGCATTTGATGAGCTCAGTTGCCTGTTAAATTTTGGGGAGGATTCAGCAGAGATGAGATACTATCACCGCTCTTTGGGGGTTCACGAGGACGGTACTCTTGCACACAGAGAGCGCTCGATAAGTACCGTCGATTGATCTGGATGGAGATGAGTGGTATAAATCCTTACAATTAGCTGGGAGATGAAGGAGTGAGAAGAGACAAAGCTGGAAACAGCCCCCGGAGGAAGGGACGCAGTCTCCGCCCACATGCACACTGGATCCTGGCCCGCTGCCCCGCAGGGGCGGCCCCTGCCCCACCATGACCAGTCCGCACCGGACACCAAGCGCTACCCTGAGCTTGGCTTAATGGAAAGAGCACGGACTTGGGAGTCAGAGGACGTGGGTTCTAATCCCGGCTCCGCCACCTGTCTGCTGTGAGACCTTGGTCAAGCCACCTCACTTCTCTGTGCCTCAGTTACCTCATCTGGACAACGGGGATTAAGACTGTGAGCCCCACGTGGGACATCCCCATTACCTTGATTCTATCCCAGCGCTTAGAACTGCGCTTGGCACACAGTGAGCGCTTAACAGATGCCGTAATTAGAGGCCCACCTAGATCGACGAGCCCGCCGAGCAGCCCCCACCTCATGTACACACCCCACATGTCCCATGCATCAGTAAAAGGCGTCATCTGTCGCAGCCCTCCGGGACCCTCAACCCCTGTCCCGCAGTTACTCCGAGACCAAGCCCGGCCTTCCCCCAAGACAGTAGTAATAATGTCGGTATTTGTTAAGCGCTTACTATGTGCCAAGCACTGTTCTAAGCGCTGGGGTCGATACAGGGTAATCAGGTTGTCCCACGTGAGGCTCACAGTCTTCATCCCTATTTAACGGAAGAGATAACTGAGGCCCAGAGAAGTGAAGCGACTTGCCCACAGTCACACAGCTGACAAGTGGCAGAGCAGGAATTTGAACCCATGACCTCTGACTCCCAAGCCCGGCTCTTTCCACTGAGCTATGTTGATTCTCAATAATAATAATGTTGGTATTTGTTAAGCGCTTACTACTTGTCAGCTGTGTGACTGTGGGCAAGTCACTTAACTTCTCTGTGCCTCAGTTCCCTCATCTGTAAAATGGGGATTAAGACTGTGAGCCCTACGTGGGACAACCTGATTCCCCTGTGTCTACCCCAGCGCTTAGAACAGTGCTCTGCACATAGTAAGCGCTTAACAAATACCAACATTATTATTATTATTATGTGCAGAGCACTGTTCTAAGAGCTGGGGTAGATACAGGGTAATCAGGTCATCCCACGTGAGGCTCACAGTCTTAGTCCCCATTTTACGGATGAGGTAACTGAGGCACCGAGAAGTGAAGCGACTTGCCCACAGTCGCACAGCTGACACGTGGCAGATACCGGATTCGAACCCAAGACCTCCGACTCCCCAGCCCGGGCCCTTTCCCCTAAGCCACGCTGCTTCTCTTTGGTGCTCACAGTCTTAATCCCCATTTTACAGATGAGGTAATTGAGGAACAGAGTAGTTAAGTGACTGGCCTGAGGTCAGATAGCCGGAAAGTGGCCCAGCTTGGATTAGAACCCAGGTCCTTCTGACTCCCAGTGCTCTATCCACTAGGATGGGTAGGTAAGTGGATGGAGGGATGTATCGATACATAGATTTATGGAAGGGTGAATGGGTGGATGGATGGATGGACGGACGGACGGACGGACGGATGGATGGATGGACAGATGGATGGGGGAAAGTGGGTGGATGGACGGATGGATGGGAGGATGTGTGGGTGAGTGGGAAGATGGATGAGTGGAGGGGAAATTCCGGTGGGTGAATCAACCTCTTCCATCCTAGGCTTTTCCCAAGAGATGGAAGGCTACCTCACGCTTTTATGATCACTAGGCTAGGAAACAACAGTACCTCCATCTTTAACCCACACAGCCGCTCATCTACCGCTCAAGCAAACAATCAATGAATCCGTGGTATTTATCGAGAACTGGGTGCAAAGCCCTGCCCTAAATGCTTGGGAGAGATACCACAGAAGACACTCATTTCCTGATCTTTCCCACCGGACGTCCTTTCCGTCATCCAAACCTCAACGCCTCTTCTCGTCTATCCTTTTTCCCCTCTCGCTCTGTGCTTAGAAGCGACGAGAAAGAGCAGACTGCTCCTCGCCCTATCAGATTCATCCCGCCTTTGAGAAAAGGAATTTTATTTGTGGTTTATCTGTTTTTATAGGCACACATAAGTTGTTCTAAACCTCTCTCGGCGGAGGAAATGGTTCAGCACTTACACTCTATTCGTCATCGGCTCTGAGGGAAAGAGCCCGGGAGAGCCAAACACCTACGTTGGAAAACGTGGAGGGAAGCTTTGTTAGATTAATTTCAAGCTTCTCAATTTTAACCAGCAACTAACTGGGGATCAAGGACTCCCACGACCTCACATATGTGAGGAACTTGTGGCAGCAACTTGGCCTAGTGGATAAAGCCCAGGCCTGGGAATCAGAGGACCTGGGTTCTAACTCCAGTTCCATCCCTTATCCGCTGCCTGACCTTGAGCAAGTCACTTTACTTCTTTGTGCCTTGGTCTCCTCATCTGTAAAATGGGGATTAGGACTGTTAGCCCCGTGGGGGGACATGGACTGTGTCCAAAGTGATTATCTTGTATCTGCTCCAGTGTACAGTGCCTGGCATGCTGAACAAAAACCATTAAAAAAAAAACGAAAAACTTTAGCCCCCCCCCCCCCCCGCCCCATCTCACAGCTAGGATCAAACCCTCCCTCAATCAAAGCGTATTAAAATATTACTTATTGAGTAGTGACTGAGTGCTAAGTGCAGTAATAATAATAATAATAATGGTGTTTGTCAAGTGCTTACTATGTGTCAAACACTGTTCTAAGCACTGGGGTAGATACAAACTAATCAGGTGGACAAAGTCCATGTCCCACATGGGGCTCACAGTCTTAATCCCCATTTTACAGATAAGATAACCGAGGCACAGAGAAGTCAAGTGTCCAGTGGCAGGATTAGAACCCAGGTCCTTCTGACTGCTAAACCTGTGCTCTAACCACTAGGCAACTCTGTACTAAGCACTTAGGAGAGTACTTTAGTTACAAATTAGTTACAAATTAGTTGAGAAGCAGCGTGGTTCAGTGGAAGGAGCACGGGCTTTGGAGTCGGAGGTCATGGGTTCGAATCCCGCCTCGGCCACTTGTCAGCTGTGTGACTTTGGGCAAGTCACTTTAACTTCTCGGTGCCTCAGTTACCTCATCTGTAAAATGGGGATTGAGACTGTGAGCCCCACGTGGGACAACCTGATTCCCCTGTGTCTAACCCAGCGCTTAGAACAGTGCTCGGCACATAGTAAGCGCTTAACAAATACCAACATTATTATTACAAGATGTACATTCCTTGCATTCAAGAAATTTACAGTCTAATGGGGAATTATCTACCTGTAACGATCTGTGATTTATTTTACAAACACTCCCATATGGCTTAGTGGATAGAGCACAGGCCTGAGAGTCAGAAGGACCTGGGTTCTAGTCCCGGCTCCGCCACTTGTCTGCTGTGTGACGTTGGGCAAGTCACTTCACTTCTTTGTGCCTCGATGACCTCATCTGTAAAATGGGGATTGAGATTGTGAGCCCCATGTGGGACGGGGACTGTGTCCAACCTGATTTGCTTGTATCCACCCCAAGCACCTAGTATAGTGCCTGGCATATAGTAAGAGCTTAACAAATGCCATAATTATTATTCTCTGCACGAGCTTTCTACATCCCTCTTAAATTGGGGAATAAACCCAAGGTAGAGACGTCTAATAGGTCAGACCAGGGCTAAAATAAAGCAATAAGAGCCTTTAGAAAACTCGGCAGTGTGAGAGGCAGCACAGCGTAACGGAAAGACCAAAGGGCCAGGAAATCAGAAGACCTAGGTTCTAATCCTGACTCCACCACTTGCCTGCTCTGTGACCTTGGGCAAATCACTTGATTTCTTTGTGCCTTAATTACCTCATCTATAAAATGAGGATTTAGACTGTGAGCCTCCTGTGGGACGGGGACCGTGTCCAACCTGATTAGCTTGTGCCAACCCCAGCGCTTAGTAGAGTCCCTGGAACATAGTAAGTGTTTAACAAATGTCATTTAAAAAATGGAAAGGAAAAATAGAGGTTGATTTACCCAATCCGATTTGGATAAAATCCTGTTTCTGGTAGCTAACCTTGGGCATGCATTTCCTTGGCTATTTTTGTTTTTACCGCATAACAAAAACATTTCACAATGCCCCCCCACCCACAAATAAATTGTATTTTGACAGATTACCCTGTGTCAGAATTAGCAAACCGTATCACTGGGAATAATGAGGAAATGAAATGTATCCTAAACCTCTAAAGATAACTGCGCGTTCGGCGTGCAGTGTAGCAGTGTACTGTAATGCTGCCGAAATCAATAACTCTTAGATTCCAAATTTTCATGGACTTCCTAACCCATTCCACAGCGAAGTCAGCCACACCCATTTTTTTTTTAATGGCACTTGTTAGGCACTTGCTATGTGCCAGGCACTGTACTAAGCGCTGCGGTAGATACGAGCCAATACAGTTGGACACAATCCATGTCCCCCATTTAATCCCCATTTGACCGTTGAGGTGACCGAGGCCCAGAGAAGTGAAGCGACTTGCCCAAGATCACACCGCAGACAAGTGGCAGAGCCGAGATTCGAACGCAGGTCCTTCTGACTCAAATCTTGCAACTCTGAGGCCACTTTAATTCGATGAAAAGGTCCCCTTCTCCATCACACACACACACCAAGACAAACTCCACGTCATACTCAAGCAAGGTTGACCAAATGGGTAGAGGTGCCACGGTGACAGTTGTTATTGATGTCGCAGAGAGAGTTTTCTCTGGAACGACAGACCACCCCGTTCTCCCTCCCAGCCGACTCTCAGTGCTTTCGCTGGGCACGGGGAAAACAGCCCAGAGAGTGAGGAAGGTTCAGGGAAAACCATCAACACTAAGGCAAAAGCCACCCAAACACCTTCCCTGTTCTAAGTAGAACGTACCTTTCCCCTCTTAACCACCACTCACCCGAATGGCAAGGGCCCAGAAGAGGTACACGCGAGTATTTTCACAGATAAAGTGCGCAAACGTGTAAGACGGTACCTCTCGAAGACATTCATCCTCGTGGATGAGATCTCAGAGTTGGCAGCTCCATCTTTGAAGTGAAGTGAGGCCCAGCTACCTCTGGAGAGACCACTATTGGTTCACGTGAAAATGGGGGGGTTCAGAAAAATCCTCGGTGCTGTTTGAGCCAGGTTCCCCTAGAAGAAATGTCAGTAAAGTGATCCAAACCCCAGAACAGAAATTCAGTCGGTGCCCTTGCCCCCCGAACTGTAGCATTGCGCATAATAATAACTGTGGTATTTGTTAAGCGCTGACTTTGTGCCGAGCACTGAACCCACAGTATTCTGTCCACTATAGATGCTCAGTAAATATAGTGATCGAGTGATTGATTGGCTGATTGATCGCATTCTCTCAAGGCCTTGGTCCAATGCTGAACACGCGGTAGGTCTCATAAAGACTGTTGATTGATTCACTATACTCTCCCAAGCACCTAGTACAGTGTTCTGCACACACTAATCCCTCAACAAATAGTATTGTTTGATCGATTCTTCTTCTTATGGAATGTGTTGTGTGTTTCCTTGGCTATTTTTGCTTTTACCGTATAACAAAACCATTTCACAACGCCCCCACCCCCAAATAAATTATAGTTTGACAGATTCCCCTGTGTCAGAGTTAGTAAACCATATCACTGGTAATAACGAGGAAATGAAATGTACGCTAAACCTCTAAAGATAACTGTGTGTATGTTATGTTAAACACTGTATGTTAAACACTGTTCTAAGCGCTGGAGTAGATACAGGTTAATCAGTTCGGACACAGTCCCTGTCCCACTCGGGGCTCACAGTTTATCGAGGAGGGAGAATGGGTGTTCTTACTATGTGCAGAGCATTTTCCAGTTAAGGAAACTGAGGCCCAGAGAAGTTCAGTGTCTGGACTAAGATCACAGTGAACCAGACAAGTGACGGAGGGGATTAGAAGCCAGGTCCTCTGACACCCAGGCCCGGGCTCTTTCCACTAGGCCCCGCTGCTTCTCATGCAGCTCTGTCGGTTCATTCCGGCAACCCGGGCGCAAATCCTTATTGTATGCCCTACTCTGGTCATCCTGCTTTGAGATCCCTGTCCCATCTCCCCCTCAGGAGATTTTGAGTTGCTCCAGGAATGCAGAAGGGATTCCAGAATCCAGAGATGAAAAATCCCTACCTCCTCCTACTCGGCATATCATCATGGACAGGGGATGTGTCTGTTTATTGTTATACTGGACTCTCCCAAGCACCTAGTAGAGTGCTCTGCACCCAGTAAGCCCTTAATAAATACAACTGAGTGAAGGAAAGAATGAATGAATGAATCCAGTCAGGGGCAGGGAAGGTAAAATCAGCATAAGCTGCCCAGAGGGTTGTGCAGGCTGCTACAATAAACTGAATATGAAAGACAACCAATTTCAGCAGTTCATTTCCTTCACAAAGACTGAAATGAGAAGGGGAAATGGCATCGCAAGAATCTATTTTCCTGTAAAAGAGTGGAAGAAGAATAGAAAGCGAATCCCCTCGGCACTTCCGAAAGTGATGCTTTTCAAGCACCCGGAAGATTACAGTTGCACTTATTTCCCTCCACTGTAGAGTTCAGTTGATCGGTCACAGTGATGGAGCACTGAGTCTGTGCAGAGCACTGTACTTTGAGTTTGGGAAACCACTGTACCATAGAGTTGCTAAGGTGTCTGTTTGACCCAAAGGCTTAGTACAGTGCTTGACACGGAGTGAGCACGTAATCAATCAGTAGTGTTTATGGAGCGCTTACTATGTGCAGAGCACTGGACTAAGGTATTGGGAGAGGACAATACAATAGGGTTGGTAATATGTTTGTGGGGTACATGAGACTCTATTTGTCCTGTTTTCTGGTATCTACCCCAGCGCTTAATAGAATGCTTGGCACATAGTGAGCGTAGAACAATAATCGATGGTATTTATTGAGCACTTACTATGTGCGGAGCACTGTACTAAGAACCTGGGAGAGGACAACACAACAGAGTTGGTAAACACGTCCCCAGATCACAAGAAGCTCGTAAACTAGAGTAGGGATCTTAATTTAAGTAAATAGATAAGCACCACGATTATTAATGAGGGCTCGATTTTACACTTGAATTGTCAAGTCTGAGGTTTTCTTTGGGGAAAATAATCAATTGATCGATCAGCGGTATCAATTGAGCACTTACTATAATAATAATAATGATGGCATTTGTTGAGCGCTTACTATGTGCAAAGCACAGTTCTAAGCACTGTGGGGGATACAAGGTGATCAGGTTGTCCCACGTGGGGCTCACAGTCTTAATCTCCATTTTTCAGATGAGGTAACTGAGGCACAGAGAGGTTAAGTGATTTGCCCAAAGGACACGGCCGACAAGCGGAGGAGCCGGGATTAGAACCCATGACCTCTGACTCCCAAGCCCGGGCTCTTTTCACTGAGCCATGCTGCTATGTTCAGAGCAGTGGACTAAGCACTTGGGAGAATACAGTACAACAGAAAGAACAGATACGTTCCCTCCCCATAATACATCTGCTCGGTAATTGCTCCATTAGAAATTTGGGGTAAAATCAGCTGCAGGTCAATCAAGCTCTCCTGTGGGTCACCTCACTCCCTCGGAAGCTTCCCGCAGAGCGCCTCAGTCACGGTCTCCTGCGGGTCACTTCAGTAGCCTCCTAAGCTGCCCATTAGAGCACCTCAATAATAATACTAATAATAACGATGGCATTCGTGAAGCGCTTACTATGAGCCAAGCACTCTTCTGAGCGCTGGGGTAGATCCAAGGCAATCAGGTTGTCCCACGTGGGGCTCACAGTCTTAATACCCATTTTACAGATGAGGGAAGGGAAGCCCGGAGAAGTCAAGTGGTTTGCCCCAGGTCACACAGGAGGCAAGTGGCGGAGCCGGGATTAGAACCCATAACCTGACTCCCAGCTCTTTCCTGTGGGTCACCTCACTCCCCAGCACGCTGTCCTTTGGAGCACCTCGATAAAGCTCTCCTGTGGGTCACCCCGTTACTTTGGGAAGCTGCCCGTTAGAACACCTCGAAAAAGAGCTCCCGTGGGTCACCTCACTCCCCGGAAAGCTGGCCCGGTAGCCCCTCTCAGACCCCCGGCAGAAGAGAGATGTCTGACCACCTGGCTCCGGGCGGCCTCAGACGTCCAGCGCAGGGTCAGACGGTGTCATCTCCCCTCCCAGCGCTGCGGCTACTTCTCCGCCGTCACCCAGCAAGACCCCGAAGGCCGCCACCCGCTAGCTCTTCCTCGGCCTCTCCGGGCCCCCAGATATCCACTGATCCTTAGCACGGTACTCCGCACGGAGTAAGCGCTCGATAAATACTATCGAATGAATGAGTAATCTAGCCATTAGGGCTTGGAATAGCTCCGGAGGTTCCCTCATTAGCAGCTCGTGTCCCCATCCCTAGTTGTCCCCCACCCCGACCCCGGACTGCCCTGCCAAAGGACAGGCAGAGTGTTGTCGGAGAGGCTGCTGTTTGGAGCCCCTGATGAAAGCCGCGTTGGCAGCTGAGAGGAGCAGGTGGTGGACAATAAATACCATTCACCGACCGGCTGGACAATTAAAGCCGGCTGCCCAGCCGAGCCAGGCCTAGCCGTGGGACACGTGAGAGCCCGGCCTGGGAGTCTAGTCCCGCCTCCTCCGCTTGCCTTTTGTGAGACCTCGGGCAAGTCTTTTCACTCCCCTGGACCTCGGTTTCCACATCTGTAAAATGGCGATTCAATATCTGTTCTCTGCCCACTTAGAGCCAGCACTGTAGCTCCTCACCGTCCTCCTCTTTAGAATAAATTTGTTGTGAGCAACAGCTCTACCAACTCTGTTTTATCGTCCTCTCCTAAGTGCTCAATTCAGTGCCCTGCACACATTAAGCACTCAATAAATACCAATGATTGACAGGGCCTGCACCTCACCTGCTTATACTGTACAGTGCTTGGTGCAAAAACGGTGCTTGACAAAGCAATCGATTTTTTGAGTGCTCAGTGTGTGCAGAGCACTATATTAAGCACTGAGGAGAGTACGACGCAACAGACTTGTTGAGTTGTTACCCACATCCTCATCTGTGAAATGGGAATTAAGACTGTGAGCCCTATGTGGGACAGGGACTATTTCATTCATTCATTCATTCAATCGTATTTATTGAGCACTTACTGTGTGCAGAGCACTGTACTAAGCGCTTGGAAGGTACAATTTGGCAACAAATAGAGACAATCCCTACCCAACAACGGGCAAACAGTCTCTCTGATTATCTTCTATCTACGCTTAGAACAGTGCTTGACACAGCACTTGACCAGTACCATAAAAAATGCAAAATGAGCACATTGCAAAGAGAGGCTCCATTTCCAAACCCCTAGAATAAAATATTACTCTGAAAACTTTCATGCTATGACAGTCAACTTGGTTATTATTATCATATATATCTAGATATATGTATCTAAATATATAGATATATCTTTATAATAGAAGACCTTAGTTTTTCCATAGAACTTTACTGTCCCACGTTATATTATTTTGTTCTCACAACAACGCTGTGACGTAGGGCGAGGCAGGCATTACTATCCCCATTTTTCAGAAGAAGAAACTGAGGTCCAGAGAGGTTAGGCCACTTTGCCCAAACTTAGCCAGCTGGTCAGGAGTAGAGCTCAGACTAGAGATTCCCTACTTCCAACCCCCTGATCCTCTCCCAAAGCTATGCTGGCTCCCTTTGGGCCCAGATCCAACTCTGCCGCTTGTCAGATGTGTGACTTTGGACAAGTCACTTCACTTCTCTGTGCCTCAGTTGCCTCATCCGTAAAATGGGGATTGAGCCCGTGAGCCCCGTGGGGGCCAGGGAATGTGCCCAACCCGACTAGCTCGTATCGACCCCAGAGCTCAGAATAGTGCCTGGCACCTAGCGAGTGCTTAACAAATAACATTAAAAGAAAAAAAGATCCAATCAGGAGCTGCACACAGTTGTGAGGGCTCAGTTTGGAAGAACTCTGCAGCAGAGGCCTGTCAATCAAGTAGATTTGGGGCTCGGCTTGGCACAGGCCGGTCAATCGAGGAGAATTTGCCGTAAGTGAGGGGAGAGGGAGAGGCCGCCAAGAACCTCCCAGCGACGGCTGATCTGACAGCTGTGGAATCCAAGCCTCCGGGCTGGAGACGGTGGCACCGGCAGCCGTCTGAGCAGAGGGGTTTGGCGAGGCCAGGGCAGCTGCCGCGGGCGGATTCTGGGCAACCCGGGACCTTCCGGCCAGATTCTCCGGGATGCCGGGCGTTTGGATCCATCAACATTTCCTGTTCCGGTAACGGGCCACGGGAGAAATCGTTCCCTCCCCTCCCAGCCGGGGCAGGAGTCACTCGATGACGGAGGGATCTTGCGGCATGAGCATCTCAAAGGAAAAAGATGGGACTATTTAAAATTGAACGTGCAACCGAAGACCCTGTAGGTGGTTGAAAGTTCAAAGAAATAACTCTACTTTTCCAGCTTCCCCCAAGCACTTCCAAGAGACATTTTCTTCTCTTTCTTCAGTTATGTTTTCTGACCCCTCTGCATACTGGGGTTTTTGTTTTCAGTCTCCCTCATTGGAATGGAAGCTCTCTGTGGGCAGGGATAGTGTCACTTGCTCGTTTTGTACTTCCCAAGTGCTTAGTACAGTGCACTGCACCCAATGGAAGCTTAATAAATACCACAACATCACCTCCCCCCTTCAAAGCCCTACTGAAGGTTCACCTCCCCCAGGAGGCCTTCCCAGACTAAGCCCCCCTTCTCCTCAGCTCCCCCTCTCCTCCCCATCGCCCCGATTTGCCCCCTTTGCTCTACCCCCCTGCCCCGCCTCACAGCATTGTGTATATATATACATATCTATAATTCTATTTATGTTACTGCCTGTTTACTTGTTCTGATGTGCATATATATATATATATATATATCTATAATTCTATTTACTGATATTGATGCTACTGATGCCTGTTTACTTGTTTTGCTGTGTGTCCTGTGTGACCTTGGGCAAATCACTTCTCTCTGACTCAGTTATCTCATCTGGAGAATAGAGATTAGGGCCGTGAGTGCAATGTGGGACAAGCCCAGTGACCTTATATCTTCCCCAGCGCTTACTACAGTGCCTGGCAGTTAGAAGGCGCTTAACAAATCCCATAATTATTATTATTATTACATGACAGAGGCAAGGATCTCCTTGCTGGGCTTTAAGCGCTGACCTTAACTAGGTTTTCTCTCCAGACTCCATCAGGGATTCTAGACGGGGAGTTCTCTGTGGGCAGGGAATGTCACTATTTATTGTTGTATTGTACTTTCCCAACCACTTAGTGCTCTGCACACAGTAAGCGCTCAATAAATACGGTTGAATTGAACTGAACTGGCTGAACTGTCCTTAGATTCCAGAGGACTCAGTCAAGCGGGTCGGAAGACGGGGCACGTACCCTAATCTTCCTTACTATTCCCCTGATGCCCCTAGCTGGAAAAACATTAAAAACTTTGCCCGTATTTCTTTTTATTATCCCTTCTTATGACCGTGTCTTCAAAAAGACGATGGCATGCATATTTATGAAACAAGCCCAGACGAACATGACCACATTTTAAAAGAAGCAATTATCTTTAAAAAGTTCAGCTTGACTTTCATGCTAATGAATACAGTATTTTTAAGCGAGCTAATTGGTGTGTCCACGGTTCGGTAGAGGCTTGCTACTCATTAGGGCTCCGAGAATTCTTTTAGAATTTGTTTCTCAGGGAGCTGACTTCGTGCTGGGTAAGAAGATTTCACTGGTTGGAATCCTGGTTTCTCCCGCCCGCTTTCCTGAACGCTCTGTCCAAGTCTAAGGGCTATCGCGTGAGACTCCCTAGCTCACCGCCATCATCATCGTTGGCGTTGACTGAGCTCCCGCTGAGGGCACGGGACTGTACTAAGCGCTTGAGAGGGTCCCCCTGAAGCAAAACACGTGTTCTCTGCCC
Source organism: Ornithorhynchus anatinus (assembly GCF_004115215.2). Taxonomy (NCBI): domain Eukaryota; kingdom Metazoa; phylum Chordata; class Mammalia; order Monotremata; family Ornithorhynchidae; genus Ornithorhynchus; species Ornithorhynchus anatinus. The sequence continues at coordinate 9,018,257 of NC_041732.1, read as the reverse complement.
TCCAGGAGCTTACCATCTAATGGAATGGACAAACAACAATTTTTTACAAATAGCGGGAGCTGGAGAAAGAGCGACACTGTGGCGTAGTTTACAGAGCCCAGGCCTGGGAGTCAGAAGAACCTCGGTTCGAATCCCGGCTCCACCATTTGTCTGCTGTGTGACCTTGGACAAGTCACTTCACTTCTCTGTGCCTCGGTTGCCTCATGTGTAAAATGGGGATTAAGACTGTGAGCCCTATGTGGGACAGGGGCCGTGTCCAACCTGATTTACTTTTATCTACCCCAGTGTTTAGAACGGTGCCCGACCCATAGTAATAGCTTAATAGCATGGCATAGTGGGTAGAGCATGGACCTGGGAGTCAGAGGGTCACGGGTTCTAATCCTGGCTCTGCCATTTATCAGCTGTTTGACTTTGGGCAAGTCACTTAACTTCTCTGTGTCTCAGTTATCTCATCTGGAAAATGGGGATTAAGACTGTGAGCCCCACGTGGGACAACCTGACTACCTTGTATCTAGCCCAGCACTTAGATCAGTGCTTGGCACATAGTAAGTGCTTAACAAATACCATCATTATTTTTATTTCACTTCTCCGTGACTCAGTTACCTCGTATGTGAAATGGGGATTGAGACCGTGAGCCCCATATGGGATAGGGAGTATTTCCAAGCAGATTTGTTCGTATCTACCCCTGCGCTGAGCACTGTGCCGGGCACATAGTAAACGCTTAATAAATACCATTATTATTATTATCATCATTACTAATAACAAATACCTAAAATGAAACAAAAAATTAAAATTAAAAAAATTCAAAGATGGGGAAAGTGGTGGTTGTTGGATATGAAAGGGGAGGGAGTTCCAGGCAGAATTCACTTTCAGCTAAGATTACGAGTCCAGGCTTCCCGATATGGTGAATCCAAGGAGACATGGTGCCTACCTTCCAGTATGGTTAAATTCAGTGGAGAAAAGATGATATCTTTCAAGAGATCTATAACTAGCCACTTGGAAATGGGTCCCCCTGAAACATTAACTCGGGAATTCAAAATTGGTCAAGGACTAAATAGACAAACAAAATTATGCACATGTTCCTAAGTGCGGTAGATAAGGATAAGGGACATAGATGCAAAGGATGGGTGTCGGGGTGTCGAGATCTGGGCTGTTGAGAATGAATCCGGGAAGGCTTCCTTTAGGATCTTGAGCCCGTGTGGGACAGGGAATGCAACTGATCTGGTTGTGTTGCATTTACCTCAGCATTTGATTCAGTGTTTAGTACATAGTGAGCACTTAACCCCCTCTCGGGATCACATCTGAAGAGTTTCCAGTACTCTTCCAATCTCAGATACGGGAGGGAGAGTCAAGCAGCGGCCTACCCGTTCCAATCCTAGCTTGGGCCGTGGCTAGCGAGTCACAGGCAATCTGCTACAAGTCGAAACTCCCCTGTTCGGGGCAGCAGCGGCACGGGAGAGAGTCGATGGTGGAGACGCAGGTTTTCCGTGCGGAAGGAGACAACGGCAAACCACCTCCGGATTTTTACCAAGAAAACTCTATGGATCCACTACCAGAACGATTGCAGGTGGAGGTGGGGCGTTTTGGGAGAGATGTGTTCACGGTGTCGCTATGGGTCGGAGATGACTTGAAAGCATAAGATAAGAGCACTTAACAAATATCCCCTCAAAAAAGGTGGGGTTTCAAAAATGGAATATTTTCCCCTGGTTGTTCTATAATGTGGATTTTTTATGGCCTCTGTCAAGCAGTCTCTGTGTGTCAAGCACTTGTCTAAGTTCAGGGTAGGTACAAGTTAATCAGGTCAGGCACAGTCCCTGTCCCACGCGGGGCTCACGGTCTAAGTAGGAGGAAGAACGGGTATCGAATCCTCATTTTGCCATTGAGGAAACTGAGGCCCAGAGAAGTGAAGTATCACACAGCAAGCACTAGGCAGAGCTGGGATTAGAACCCAGGTCCTCTGACTCCCAGTCCCGTGCTCTTTCCACTAGGCCCTGCTACTTCATCTTTTTACTGCATGTTGTGGATAGAACACTGTCGGAGAGCTAGGGAATATTCTTCCAACAGCACTTGTCTATCTGGATAGAGCACAGTGGGTTGTATCAAAGTGTGTGTTGCAACACAAACCTTCCTTAAAGAAGGATATGTTGGGAACAAAACCCCCACGTTATGGGAGGATGAGTTTTCGATGCTTTGCTCACGCAAAGCCTAGCCCTGTTGTGATTTTTTAAATGGTATTTGTTACGTGCTTACTGTGTGTCAAACACTGTTCTAAGCGCTGGGGTAGGTCGGACAGGGAGTCCCTATCCTGCACGGGGCTCACAGCATAAGGAGGAGGGAGAACTGGTATCGAATCCCCATTTTCCAGGTGAGGAACCTGAGGCACGGAAAAGTCAAGTGAATTGCCCAAGGTCACGCAGCAAGGAATTGGCAGAGCCAGGATTAGAACCCAGGTCCTCCGACTCCCAGACCTGTCCTCTTTCCAGCAGACCATACTGTTGGTGCCCCAGAGTTTTGCGGCGGTCAGTTAAGCAGTCACCCAAACGATGACCCGCTCACTGAGTGGACACAGCCTTCTTTTTTTTGTTTGTTTATGGTATTTGTGCCTATTATGTGCCAGGCACAGTACTAACCGCCGGGGTAGGTACAAAGCAATCAGGTTGGACACATTCCATGTCCCACATAGGACTCAGAATCTTAATCCCCATTTTCCAGATGAGGTAACTGAGGCCCAGAGAATTGAAGTGACTTGCCCAAAGGCAAGTGGCAGAGCTGGGGTTAGAACCCAGGTCAAACTAGGCTTCCCTCCTAAAGCTGGCTTGAGACCTCTGGAGGGGAAAAAGCCTTTTCTTGACTTTGTACGACATCATGTCACACTGAGAGCACAAGAGTGGATGTCAAATCGAAGTCCGCTGAACCCCCAGAACATAAAACATTTCTGCAGAGGGACACCTCATCTCCCTTCACTCCAGACCACTGCGTCTCCCTCCCGGGACCCTGCGACTCCCAAGCGTCAGTCTTCCCCTCTGACAACTCACCCCGAGCTTGCTGGCCTACTCGCTTAGCGCCTCCAGCCAGCCCTGCCTCTCTCCTAAAAAGGGTGGTATTTGTCGATCGCTTACTGTGTGCCAGGCACCGTACTAAGCGCTGGGATCGACACGAGCTACTGAGGTTGGACGCAGTCCCCGGCCCCCAAGGCACTCACAGTCTTGTTTCCCATCTGACAGATGAGGGAACTAAAGTCCAGAGAAGTAAAGTGACTTGCCCAAGGCTATTCAGTGGACCCCTGGCAGAGCGGGGATTAGAACCCAGATCCTTCCATCTCCCAAGCCTGGGCTCTATCCACTAGGACGTGTCGTTCTCCCACCGCCTGACCTGCTACTATCCCCCGCTGAGGATCAGAGCGGGCAGGGTCTTCATCGGCACCTCCCAACGTGGGAGTTGGAAGAGAAGCAGCGCAGTCTAGTGCGTAGACATCCAGACCTGGAAGTCAGAAGGACCCGAGTTCTAATCCCATCTCTGCCACTTGTCTCCTGTGTGACCCTGGGCAAGTCACTTCACTTCTCTGGGCTTCAGTTCCCTCCCCCGGAAAATGGGGATTAAGACGGTGAAGCCCATAAGGGACACGGACTCTGTCCAACCCGAGTAGCTTATATCTACCTCAGCGCGTAGTACAGTGCTGGGCACGTAGCAAGTATTTATAGAGCACAGACCTGGGAGTCGGAAGGTCATAGGTTCTAATCCCAGCTCTGCCACTTGTCTGCTGTGTGGCCTTGGGCAAGTCACTTAATTTCTCTGTGCCTCAGTCACCTCATCTATATAATAATAATAATAATAACAATGTTGGTATATGTTAAGCGTTCACTATGTGCAGAGGACTGTTCTAAGCGCCGGGGAAGAAACAGGGTAATCGGTTTGTCCCACGTGGGGCTCACAGTTAATCCCCATTTTACAGATGAGGTAACTGAGGCACAGAGAAGTGAAGTGACTTGCCCACAGTCCCATGGCTGCCAATTGGCAGAGTCAGGATCCGAACCCATGACCTCTGACGCCCAAGCCCGGGCTCTTTCCACTGAGCCACACGGCTTCTCATAAAACAGGGATTAAGACTGTGAGCCCCATGCGGGACAGGGACCGTGTCCAACCCAATTTGCACGTATCCACCCCAGCTCTTAGTACAGTGTCTGACACGTAGTAAGCATTTGACAAATAGCATGATTATTATTAAACACTATTTTTAAAAAACCACACCCTAGGGGCCGGGTCTAGGCGACACAGCCAGACTGCCGAGGCAGCTAGAGGAGTGTTTTGAGCCTCATGTGTCCAGTCCAGAGAGGAGAGCCAAAACACTCCAGCCCCAAGGCCCGGTGTCTAGGGAGCCATGTGGAGGAGAGAAAGAGAGCTGAAGAGGACATTTTGCTGATCTGTGTTCAGATGTAATTGGCTTTGGATTTATCAATGTTATTTTTAAGGGAGTTCTGTAGGAAGGTAATTATGTTCAGCTGAACTAATTTTATTAAACAATGCTGCCTTAATGACAAACAAATCTGTTATTAATTTGTAACCGGGTAGCTCTTTCATTCAATTTGCAGCATCAGTAATGAGGTTTGTGGAGGAAATGAAACGGGAGCAATATTTTCAGTGGATTCAGGAGAATTGTCTGTGTAAAATTCCCTCAAAACTTAGCGAGGGTGGGAAGGGGAGTGGGGGGGGGGGTGGAGGAAGTGGGAAAATGGTGGAGGGAGGGACGGAGGAGAATGGAGAGAAGGGAGACAGGGTTTGAAGGAGGATGAAATCAGAGACCAAGATGGCCACTCCACCTTCCCTGGAGGGGACAATACATATGAGAAGCAGTGTGGCCCAGGAGAAAGATCACAGGCCTAGGAGTCTGAAGACCTGGGTTCAGATTCCTCTCTGCCACTCGTCTGCTACGTGACCTTGGGCAAGTGGCTTCACTTCTCTGGGTCTCGGTTCCCTCATCCGTAAAAGTGGGGTTTCAATACTTGTCTTAGTCCCTGTCCCACAAAGGGCTCCCATTCTCTGTCAGACCTGTTTATCTCTTGTCTACCCCAGCATTTGGTGGGGTGTTTGGCACATAGTGAGCACTTAATAAATATTCTTCTTCTTCTTATTAATTGTGGTATTTAATGGTATTTGTTAAGTGCTCACTATGTGCCAGTCACCATACGAAGGGCTGGGGTGGATACAAACAAATTGGGTTGGACACAGTCCCTGTCCCATGTGGGGCTCACAATCTTAGTCCCCATTATCATTATTAATATTATCATCATCATTATCCTGGATAGAATGGTCACTGGTCCAGTTTTATACTGGACAGTCCAGATTTTTCAGATTTTTCCTCTGCCCGGTGTATGAAGTCACTTCACTTCTCTGGGCTTCAGTTCCTCATCTGCCAAATGGGGATTAAGAGTGTGAGCTCCATGTGGGGCGGGGATTGTGTCCAACCCTATTTGCTTGGATCTACCCCAGCCCTTAGTACACTGCCTGACACATAGTAAGTGCTTAACAAATACCACAACCCTTGGACAGAGGCTGAGGAACTAAGAAGGGAAGGAGAAAGCACGATCCAAAGGAGGGGAAATCAATCCATCAGATTTATTGAGCGCTTCCTATGTGCAGAAGACTGAACTATTCTCCCTCCTATTTAAAACTGTGAGCCCTCTGTGGGACAGAAACTGTGTCTGGCCTGATTATCTTCTATCTACCCCAGTACTTACTACAGTGCTGGGCACAGAGTAAATACCATTATCACTGTTATTATTATTATTATCATTATTATTATTAGAGCATCTGACCGAACCAACCCTTAGGCCAAGGCTGAGGTGCTGAGCAGGGAAAGAGAAATCTCTGACTGAGGCACAATCCCAGGGAGGGGAAATCAAACAATCCGTGGTATTTATTGAGCGCTTACTGGGTGCAGAGCAACTACATTCATTCATTCATTCAATCGTATTTATTGAGCGCTTACTGTGTGCAAAGCTCTGTACTAAGCGCTTGGGAGAGTGCGATATAACAGAGTTAGCAGACACGCTCCCTGTCCACAATGATCTTGCAGTCTAGAGGGGGAGACAGACAGTATTGTGTGGCACATAGTAAGCGCTTAACGAATACCACCATTATTATTATTTAATTAGTAATTTATAAAAAAATAATTTAAAGACAAGGACATAAGTGCTATGGGGTTGAAGGTGGGGCGCATCGCTAATGCCCAGAGGTCATAGATCCCAAGGTAGAGATGAGGCAAAAGAGAGAGGGCGTCCGGGAAAGATGGTGAGAGAAAAGCCAACCCGGGAGGAAATCAGGCTGGCCCTTGGAGACTCCACCTCCCAGCCGGATCAGTTCAAGGGAGCAGCTTATCTACCTTCTTGCTGCAAGAGCAAGTTTAATTTTCCGGGGAAGTTCTCATAATATGGAAACGTAAATAATACCAAGGGGAGCTGGCGTTACGATAACTTTCCAATTAAAATGGATTAATGAAGAAGAAACAGGCGCAGCGGTGTCTAGACGGCTCATTGTGAACTCCTTGGAGAAGGCAGTGGCAACGGGGGTGAAGCGGGGGAGGGAGAGGAAGAGGAGGAGAGAACGGGAAGTCCAGGGAGGGGGAAGCCTCTCCTCAGATGACCCGCCAGCTGTTCTTCTTCATCGTCGTCCTCGTCGTCATCATCATCGGTGATATTTACTGAGCGCTCGCTGGGCTCGCAGAGCGCTGTAGTGAGCGTTGGTAGGCATGTTCCCTGTCCAAAATGAGCCTACAGTCTAGAGAACTTTATGCCTTAAGGTGGGTGTAGGGAGCCCTACTTCTGCCTCTGCTGATAGGGATGGGATGAAGGTGAGCTTAATAATAATAATAGTATCTGTTAAGTCCTTAATATGTTCTAGGTACTGTACTAAGCTCCGGGGTGGAAAAGAGCTAATCAGGTTGGACTTAGTCTCTGTCCCACATGAGGCTTCAATCTTAAGGCCTTTTACAGTATAACAGAGCTGGTACCCAGCCCACAAGGAGTTCACAGTCTAGAGAGGAAGACAATATAAATAAATAAATTATGGATAGGTGAACAAGTGTAGAGCAGCAGCACGGCGTAGTGGATAGAACACGGGCCTGGGAGTGAGAAGGCCATGGGTTCTCATCCCAGGTCCGCCACTCCTCTACCGTGTGACCTCGGGCAAGTAGCTTCACTTCTCTGTGCCTCAGTTACCTCTTCTGTAAAATGGCGATTGAGACTGTGAGCCCCACAGGAGATAGGGACTGCATCCAACCCTATTTGCTTGTATCCACCTCAGCGCTTAGTACAGTGACTGGCACATAGTAAGCATTTAATAAATATCACAATTATTATTATTACTGTGTCCAAGGGCAGGGATAGCTGTAAATTAATCAGATTGAACAGGATCTCTTCCCCATACTCTGCTCATAGTCTAGGGAGAGGAAGGAGAGCAGCTGTTGAATCACCATTTTACACATGACGAAGTGAAGCCCAGAGAAGTTAGGCGACTCGCCCATGGTCCCACAGCAGGCAAGTAGCCCAGCGGAGGCAGCGTGGCCTGGTGGATAGAGCACGGGCCTGGGTTCAGAAGGACCTGGGTTTTAATCCCAGCACCGCCACTTCTCTGCTGCGTGTGACCTCGGGCAAGCCACTTCACTTCTCTGGGCCTCATTTCACTTTTCTGGGCCTCGGTGACCTCATCTGTAAAATGGGGATTAAGACTATGAGCCCCACATGCAACAACCTGATGTCACTACACCAGTATTTCGAACAGCGTTTGGCACATAATAAGCACTTAACAAATACCATAATTATCATCACTTCACGCCTCAGTCACCTCATCTGTCAAATGGAGCTTAAGACTGTGAGCCCCAGATGGGGCACGGACCGCGTCCAGCCTGATTATCTTGTATTTACTCCAACACCTGGCCCTTTGAAAGCGATTAAAAAATACTATTTAAAAAAAAACATTTTGGGATTCCCTACATGGAATGGAAAACAACAGTTACAAAATAGAAAGCAGAAAATTGCCGGAAGCAGAACGAAAGAAGACTGCTGATCCGTGAGCCATTTAGGAGCGGAAGACAAGCCCCTGCCCTCGTCCATCCTCAGGGCATATTTTGGTGCAAACTTGAGTTCGCGTTTTCCTTTTGTTTTTGTTCATATTATAAACTCTGGAATCGGTCCAGAGCCCAAGAGAGCCTTTCGAGCCCGGGATCGGCTACGAAACTCACATTCAGATGCTAACTACCACCTGCTAGAGGGACCTGTCTAAAGGAACAGCATTCATCCCCGTGAACTGTTGGTGCTGGCACGGAAGATATATTAAGTAGTGTGAACCCGTGTTTCTAGGCACCTCCTCCTCCCTCCTGCTTTAGGGTATAATAAGGAACTCCTTTTGGGGGGCAGTGTCCCTCCCCTCCTACCTCCCCCTCTTCGAGAGACAGCTGCATTGTTGGTTTCCTGGCTGAGGTAATAATCACACGTTTAGATTTAGAAACACTGGGTTTCAAATTAAATTCCAAACGACTCAAAGATGTCCTGGGGAATCTGGGAAGGGCGAAGGGGAGAGAGAGTCATGTTTATTCTTAGTTCTAACAAATACATTCAAGACTCAAAGGTCTTGGGGATTTTTGTCTGGGGTGAGGGAGTTTTTTTGCTGTTGTTTTGAAGGTATGTAAGTTAGGGAAAGTCCTTGTCAAGAAAGCTCATGATAATAGGGGTATTTGCTCAGCACTTTACTAGGTGCCAGGCACCGTTCTAAACGCTGGGGTAGACACAAGCTAGTAGGGTCGGACACAGTCCCTGTTCCACAGAGGGCTCACATTCTTAATTCCCTTTTTACAGATGAGGTAACTGAGGCACAGGAACGTGAGGTGACTTGCCCAAGATCTCACAGCAGATAAGTAGCGGAGCGGGGATTAGAACTCAGGTCCTTCTGACTCCCAGGCCCGTGCTCTATCCACTAGGCCATCCTGCTTCTCTGGCTGAAGTCTCACGTTCATTCAATCAAAGAATCACTCAATTAATCAGTGGTATTTATTGAGTCCTTACCGTGTGCAGAGCCCTGTACTAACTGCTCGGGAGAGTACAATACACCAGACCTGGTATACACATCCCCTGTCCACAGTGAGCTTACACTTAACAAATACCATTAAAAAAATAGAGGACTTGCCACTATCAACCTTTCCCTGCATACCCCCATATTCCCACGATAATAATTAACACTAATTGTGGTGTTTGTTAAGGTCTTACTAAGTGCGAAGCATTAAGTACTAGAGTAGAAAAAAAACCCCAGGGTAATCAGGTCAGACCCAATCCAAGAAGTTAAGTGATTTGCCCAAGGTCACACAGCTTCAGTCAGTCTCTCCATCGAGCATATTCACAGAATACTGGACTAGGTGCTTGAGGGAAGATGCCAGAAACCAGACACCCTTCTCCTGTCCTCCAGGAAGCTCAATAATAATAATAATAATGTTGGTATTTGTTAAGCGCTTACTATGGGCCAAGCACTGTTCTAAGCGCTGGAGTAGACACAGGGGAATGAGGTTGTCCCACATGGGGCTCACGGTCTTAATCCCCATTTTACAGATGAGGGAAATGAGGCACAGAGAAGCTAAGTGACTCGCCCAAGGTCACCCAGCTGACAAGCGGCAGATCCGGGATTCGAACCCATGACCTCTGACTCCAAAGGCCGGGCTCTTTCCACTGAGAGCCACGCTGCTTCTCTGTTTGCTTCCACCAAACGCTAGAAACCAGCAGACAAAACAGATTTATTTAGAGCGGTAGGGAGTCTGGGAGTGGGCAGTGAGCTAGACGGGATAGTAATAATAATAATGGTATCTGTGAAGCACTTATTATGTGCCAGGCACTGTACTAAGCGCTGGAATACCTACAAAGATCCCTCAAGCCATCAATCCTAACCAACCCCAGACAGAAAAGACAAGTAATAGTCACCAGCAAAGCCTACCAGCTTAGCCACGAGTCCCTCAGAACTTTCATCCTCCATTCCAGATTAGATCAATTCCAGAAAACTCCTCCCCCCACAGCCCAAACCCTCTGCCCTGCGCTTCTCTAAACAAGTACTCAGCGACAGCCACGCATAGAGGGAAAAAAAGATGGCAGGAAACTTGAATTACATATTAATTTAATTTTCCAGAAGGTCTCAAGGAAATGTTTCCAATCAAGAAGTAAATTCAGATTGTAATAAAATATTCCATAAATATTTACATCAGTTCTGGCTTGACTTTAAAAGGATGGCTTTTCTCTCCACTCCCCCCCTCGCTCTCTCACGCTGTGCCAAAGTAGTTAGCTGGCAAGCTGTGAAAAACAAGGTTCAAGACTCATTTTTTCCATAGCGAATCCCCAGCTGATGGCTCCACTTGTTGATTTTTCCCATGCCTCCCCGAAATGCCATCACTTCCTTTTCTAAAAAGATCCCATGTGTGGCCTCATAGGTAAGAAATGCTGACAGAAACCCCTGGGACAAATGACAGAAGAGAGGGAGGCAGGGGAGAGAGAGAGAGAGAAGGATGGAGAAAGAGGGGATGAAGAGGAAAAAGAGCCTTTGTCTGGAAGGGAGAGAGAGAGGGCAAGGGGAGGGAAAATGAGGGGAGAGGAAGAGAGAAAGAAAAGGGAGGAAAAAAGGGAAGAGGATTGAGGGAGAAGGATGGGGAGAGGGAGTGGAGAGAGAACATGTGACTGGAAGGGAGAGAGAGAATGAGAAGAGAGAGGGCATGGGGACATAGAGTAAGGGGAAAGAAAGAAAAAGGAGGAGAAAAAGATCAGGGAAAAGATGGAGAAAGAGGGTGGGAGAAGATGAAAGAAGAGAAAGAAGAGAAAGAAGAAGAGAAGAAGAGAAAGATGGAGGGAGAGGGTGGAGGGAGAGTGATTGGATGGAGAAAGAGAATGAGGAGACAGGGCAAGGAGAGAAGAGAGAGAAGAGAGAGAGATAAAAGGGAGGGGGAAGAGAGAGGGAGAAGGATGGAGTGCATGGGGGTGGAGAGAGCATTAAACTGAGAGGGAGAGAGAGAGAGAATGAAGTGACAGAGGGCGAAGGGAGAAAGAGTGAAGGGAGAAAGTGAGGGAGAAAAAAGGGGGAGAGAAGGAGATGAATGGAAAAAGAGCAGTGGGGAGAGAGAGAGTAACTGGGAGGGAGCGAATGAGGAGAGAGAGGTCAAGGGGAGAAAGACCTGGGGGAAAGAGAGGGAGAGATGAGAGTAGAAAAGGAGTGTGGAAAAGAGATGGAGAAGGTTGAAGGAGGGAGAAGGACTAGGAGGGAGAAAGAGAATGAGGATAGAGAGGGCAAGGGAGAGAGTGAGAGAGAAAAAAGTGGAGGAAAAAGGAGGAAGAGAGAGAGGGAGAGGTGGAAGAGAGAATGTGTGACTGAGAGGGAGAAAGAGAGAATGAGGAGAGAGAGGACAAGGGGAGAGAGAAAAGGAAGGAGAAAGGGGGAGTGAGATTGAGAAGGCCCCATCAAAGCTGAAGCGCATTACAGGAAATTTATTAAATGTGTTAGACTGGGTGGATACCAGCTAAATTTAATATGGAGCTATATAGAAAGAAAGGGCCCGGTAATACATAATGAATATTTAATCATGCCTGGATCAAGCAATTTTCAGGAGTAATTAAAAGCAGGTTTTGTTTATTGCAAAAAATTCCGGCTACCCCTTTGACCTGGAGCTGCAGATCCTTCGCCATACTGAACACGTTACCTGCTCAAATTCGGTTATTAAATAGGGATCAGGGAGAATTGCTTTTTCCCTTTCTGAAGTTAATGGTCCTTAAGGTGTCTTGTCTGGCTATAGAGGAAGTCTGTGTAGGACCAAAGCACAGATAAAAGCCAAGAGTTAAGATAAAATTATGTGGGCTACCTCACTAGCAAAGTGGGGAAGGGGTTAGAAATTAAGTAAATAAATATTTTGATAAAGTGCGGATCAGCTGTATCACAAAGGGCCAGAAAGAGAAACTAAAATTAGCTTGAATAAATATTCACTCTCCAGTCCCAGTGGGGAAAAAAATGTGCATATCAGCTTGCATTCGAGAATGGACATGGATTCTAATCCCGGCTTCACCGCTTCTAATCCCAGGTTCACCGCTTGTCTTCTGTATGACCTTGGGCAAGTCACTTCACTTCTCTGTGCCTCAGTTAACTCTTCTGTACAGTGGGGCTGAAGACTGCGAGCCTGGTGTGGGACAGGGACTGTGTCCAACCTGATTTGCTTGCATCCACCCCAGCGCTTAGTACAATGCCTGGTGCATAGTAAGCAATTAACAAATATCACGATTATTATCATTGTTAATAATAATAGTAGTAGTAATAAATTATTTTCAACATCCCCAAAGTGTTTTTTGCCATCTCAAATATGGGTGCAAGCCCAAGGAGAGGTCAAAATCTCTACCTAAAAATGCTCCTTTTTTGCACTTCTGAAGATTTTGCACTCCTTATTGGACAAGGATTGTTTCTAACCTATCTCCCATATATTCCAATGTTTAGGACAGTGGGCGGCCCATTGAAAGTACTTAATGCCAACATAATATTAACTAAAAACTACTGTTGTGAAGGAGCATAGCTCAGTGGAAAGAGCCCGGGCTTGGGAGTCAGAGGTCATGGGTTCGAATCCTGGCTCTGCCACTTGTCAGCTGGTTGACTTTGGGCAAGTCACTTCACTTCTCTGGGCCTCAGTTACCTCATCTGTAAAATGGGGATTAAGACTGTGAGCCTCACGTGGGACAGCCTGATGACCCTGTATCTACCCCAGTGCTTAGAACAGTGCTCTGCACATAGTAAGCGCTTAACAAATACCACCATTATCATTGATATTGTTTATTTCTTTATTATGGTATTTATTAAGCCTTTCCTCTGTGTCTTGTACTGTTCTAATCACTTGCCCTTGGATTTGCACCCTTTTATTCACTCAGCCCTTCAGCACCTAGGTACCTGTTGAGAAGCAGCGTGGCTCAGTGGAAAGAGCACGGGCTTTGGAGTCAGAGGTCATGGGTTCGAATCCCGCCTCGGCCACTTGTCAGCTGTGTGACTTTGGGCAAGTCACTTAACTTCTCTGTGCCTCAGTTACCTCGTCTGTAAAATGGGGATTAAGACTGTGAGCTCCACGTGGGACAACCTGATTCCCCTGTGTCTACCCCAGCGCTTAGAACAGTGCTCGGCACATAGTAAGCGCTTAACAAATACCAACATTATTCTTAGTATTATTACCTGTTTATAATTTATTTATTTATATTCAAGTCCTCTAGACTCTAAGCTCGTTGTGGACAGGAAACATGACTACCAACTGCTTTATTACACTCACCCAAGCACTTAGTACAAAGTTATGCACACAATCAGCGCTCAACAGATATTGATTGATCAATACAAATTAATCAGGTCAGACATAGTCCCTGTCCCACAAGGGGTTTACAGTCTAATTATTGCTATTATACAAGCCCCCCGTAAACCCTAAGCTCACTATGGGCAGGAAACGTGTCTACCAACTCTGTTGCTTTGTACTCTCCCAACATCTTAGTGCAGTGTTCTGCACATGGTAAGTGCTCCATAAATATGACTATTATAATTTTCATTGTTATTCATATTATAAATGTAGTACAGTTAATAGCCAAAAGCCAGCTCCCTCTTCCTGGAATTCTTGCCTGGGAATTTTATTTAAATTTCATTTAGAAACAAAGAGAGAGCAAGAAACACAATTGCCTTACATCAGTGCTTGTGAAAAATAAAAAGGTAAAGATCCTCTAATATTCATTCAGTCATTCACATTTATTGAGCTCTTACTGTGCTCAGAGTACAGAAATAAGCACTTGGAGGAGTACAATAGAACAATAAATGAACACATTCCCTGCTCACTACAAGTTTACAGTCCAGGCATAATATAAATAAATAAATTACAGATAAGTACATAAGTGCTGTGGGGCTGGTGTGGGAGCGCAGGGATGAATAAGGGGAGCATGTCAGGGCAAAATATGGAGTCCTAATTTTCATTCTGGTAGATCTGAAGCTTGAACTGCAACTTTAACTAAACCAGCCGTTGCTTCTAACTCCGGCTGGTTAAATTTAGCAAGATGAGTGGAAACTTGATTAGGTCAGAGGAGAGGTTCTTTAACGAGAACAAACGCACACTCACACAAACACAAGCATGGCCCTTTTTGTTTAAAAAGATGGATTCCAATCTCTGCTTCAGCCACCAAGTTACCGAGAGGCGGAGAGCCTGCAGGATCTCAGCAACCCTGGCTTTAATAAAAGAGGAGACCAGATGAAGTGTGGACTAGCGGAGAGAGGCCGGGCCTGGGAGTCAGGAGGATCCGGTTTCTAACCCCGTCTCCACCACGTGTCTGCTGGGTGACCTTGGGCAAGTCACTTACTTTCTCTGTGCCGGCCAGTTGCATCCATTTTCGGGACTACAGGCTTGGTCAAGTGGAAGGAGCACGGGCCTTAAACCCCGGTTGGCAATACTCCCTTCACCTGTCATCTGTAAAGCCGAGCTGTAAAATATCGTGAGCTATTGAGTTTCTCAAGCCAAGACGTTATTAGCTTAGAACAACACAGCTCATATAGCTAAGTTGACCTTTTCACACCCTGAAGACCAAACCGACTTCCAGAACCCCTCATTCCGAGCCCTTAACGGGAGACGCGGAGGCCCTGCCCGTCGGCCACTTCCTTGTCCAGAGGGAATCTGGCCCCCAGCAGATTGCTTGGCTTGGCAAACACCGGCCTTCCTGAGGAGACGAGAGAGCCCAGGCCGGGATCGCTGGACCAGCCGGGCAGCACGCTGAGAGGGAGAGGACTTCCCTCGGACAGCGGCTCAGGCTTTCTGTAAGGCCGGTGGGTGGGAGGATCGCAGCAGCTGTGCTGCCTCTTTCCTCCTTGCATCCCTGCTCACGGAAAAACCCCACGATGAAGGGGATCCCGGGACTTCCCCTCTGCCGGGAGGGCGGGAGACTGTCTCCGCAGGAGCCAGATGGGGTCCCAAGGTTTAAAAACAAAGGAGCCGAGGGAGAGTTGACTCTGACCCCAAGTACCCCGTCCCCCCGGCTAAGTCTAAGTAGAAGGGAAAACAAGAGAAGCGAAGCATAGAGAAGTCAGGTGCCTTGCCCGAAGTCACACAGCAGGCATTCGGCAGAGCCGGGATTAGGCAGTGAATGTCTGTCAGATTTGAAGAGGGAGGGCCTTCCAGGCCAGAGTCAGGATGTGGGCCGGAGGTCGGCAGCGAGACAGGGGAGACTGAGGCACAGTGAGAAGGTTAGCGCTAGAGGAGCGAAGTGTGCCGGCTGGGTTATAGAAGGAGAATAGCAAGGTGAGGGAGGAGGGGATGAGGCGGTGGACTGCTTTAAAGCCAAAGGTGAGGAGTTTTTGTTTGATGGGGAGGTGGATGGGCAACCACTGGAGATTTTTTGACGAGCAGGGTGACATGTTCTGAACACCTTGTAGAAAAATGATCGGGTTAGCAGAGTGAAGTATGGACTGGAGCGGAGAGGGACAGGATGCTGGGAGATCAGCAAGGAGACTGATGCAGTAATCCAGGTGGGATAGGATGAGTGATTGTATTAACTTGGTAGAGGTTTGGACGGAGAAGGAAAAGCGGATTTTAGGGATGTCATAAAGGTGGGACCGACAGGATTTAGCGTTGGATTGAATACGTGGGTTGAATGAGACAGAGGAGTCAAGGATAACGCAAGGTTACGGGCCTGTGAGGCAGGAAAGATGGGGGTGCCATCTACAGTGATGGGAAAGTCAAGGGGAGGACAGGATTTGGGTGGGAAGGTAAGGATTTCAATTTTGGACATATTGTTGAAGGTCTCTTTACTCCAAGAGACCTTCTCTGAAAGAGAGCTCCTTTCCTCTTCTCCCATTCCCTTCTGCATCATCCCTGTACTTGGATTTACTTCTTTTATAAACCCCTTCCTCAGCTCCACAGCGTTTAAGTATATATCCTTAATTAATTTATTCGTATTAATGTCAGTGTCTCCCCGACTAGACAGTAAGCTCGTTGTGGTCAGGGAATGAGTCTACCAACTCTGTTCTATCATCATATTGTACTGTCCCAAGGTCTTAGCACAGTGCTCTGCACACAGTAAGTGGTCAGTAAATAGGGTTGATCGATGGGCTTCTTATGCTATTGAGTCTCTTAAACTTTGCTTGAGGGGAGGGGTGGGGGAGAGAAAGAGAGAGAAGAAGGAGACTGTAGAATCTAGACTGAAAACTAACTGTGGGCAGGAAACCTGTCTACCAACTCTCTTGTAATTGCTGTGTGGCCTTGGGCAAGTCACTTCATTTTTCTGTGCCTCAGTTACCTCACCTGTAAAGTGGGGATTGAGATTGTGAGCCCCACATAGAAGAGGGACTGAACCCAACGCTTAGTACAGTTCCTGGCATGTAGTAAGCCCTTAGCATATACCATAATTATTAATTATCATCACTCTCCTAAGCCTTTGGTGCAGTGCACTACGCACAGTAAACATTCAATAAAAGCCAGTGATTGATTAAAAATAAAAAGGTTAACTGTGGAAGAAACAGCATGGCGTAGTAGGTAGAGCCCGGGCCTGGGAGTCAGAAGGTCGGGAGTTCTAATCCTGGCTCTGCCACTTGTCTGCTGGGTGGCCTTGGGCAAATCACTTCATTTCTCTGGGCCTCAGTTCTCATGCAGGACAGGGACTGTATCTAACCCCATTTGTTTGTAATTACCCCAGCACTTAGTACAGTGCCTAACACCTAGTAAGCGCTTAACAAATACCACATTTATTATTATTATTAGTTGATATCTGGGTTAGATTCACCAAGCTCCGTGCTAACCCCGGGACTAAATACAAACAGATCAGACAGAGTCCGTGACCCTCCCAGCCCTGAGTCTAAAGGGGAAAGAGAACAGGGGCAAAATCCCCATTTCCCAGAGGAGTAAACTGAAGCCTAGGGAAGTGAAGTGACTTCCCCAAGGCTGCACAGCAGCAAGAGGCAGAGTCGGGATTAGCACCAATGTCTTCTGACTCTCAGACCTGTGCTCTTTCCACTAGCCCACGCTGTTTCCCAAAATAGAGGGCAGAGAGGAGGAAAGGGGTCAAAGGGAGAGAAGAAAGCAGCATGGCCTAGTGGATAGGCTGGAGGGGCCTGGGTTCTTGTCCCGGCTCCACCACTTGTCAGCTGTGTGACCTTGGGCAAGTCGCCTTACTTCTCTGTGCCCGTTACCTCACCTTAAAAAATGGGGATTAAGACTCTGAGCCCCATATGGGACAGGGACTGTATGCGACCTGATTACCTTGTATCTACCATGGCACTTAGAACAGTGCCTGGCACATAGTAAGCACCTAAAAAATACCGTTAAAAAAAAAGAAAGAGGAAAGAGAGGATGGAGATGCAGAGGAGAAAATTACAAAGCGAAAGACCTTCACCGTATATGGGTCCATCGCTGCCGCTTCAACCAAGAGCTTAGTACAGTGCTCTGCACACAGTAAGCGCTCAATAAATACGACTGATTGAATGAACCCCAGTGAGAGTTCGGGTATCGGGAAGAGAAGCCAGAGGCATCCACAATCTCCTGTACATTCAAACATTCTGACAGCCGGAAAAATAGACTCCTTAATTAAACCAAGAAGTCATCATTTATTTTCACATCACAATAGGTTAAATGACTTTTTATTCCCATTTTCCATATCAACAGAGCCGACTTTTGGGGTAATAAAAAGCTAAACTCTAATTAACAGCTGGCGTGGCTATACTTGGCAGCCCTGGGAGGAATCCAGAACAAAAGCAAACACATTTACTGTAAGTGGCTTTTGAGTGGAGAGGCAAAGGTAGAAAATGCTACAATGTAGTGCCAGCGAGGGGCTCGGGATTATTTTATGATGCCCCAACAAGACCAGGATCAAAGATCTCTGGCCCCCTGAGAGGGTTTTTAGAACGGTGGACTCTCTAGTTGACCGGATGGTTACTGACCAGGGAGAATTTCAAGCTCGGTTGCTTCTTTATTGACCGTAGTCTCCGAATCATAGTAACAGTAATTGTCGCATTTTTATCTACCCCCACTTCCCACCCCCCAACTGAGCCACAGGCTGTGGTAGATAAAAGACAACTAGGGCTCACGGTCTAAGTCGGAAGGAGCACGGGAACTGAATCCCCATTTTCCAGATGAGGACACCGAGGCCTAGAGAAATAAAGTGATTTGTCCAAGGACACACAGCGGGTCCGTGACAGAGCCCGGATTAGAACTCAGATCCTCTGATTCACAATCGCCTGAGGCAATTTCCACGAGGCCACTCTTACCGTTTTCTGACTGGTTGCTAAGATTGGAGGTGAAATGGCTTGTCTCGGGCCCAGTCATTTCCCCATCTCCCACAAGAATACAATAATGATCTGGTCCAGCTCATGGCTAACTTGGCTACCTGAGCTCACCCCTCCCCCTTGGGCCATTTTTTTAATGGTATTTGTTAAGCGCTCACTGTGAGCCAGCGCTGTTCTAAGCACTGGGGTAGATACAGACTAATCAGGTTGGACACAGTCCCAGTCCCACAAGGGGCTCACGGTCTTAATCCCCATTTTACAGATGAGGAAACTGAGGTCCAGAGAAGTGAAGTGACTTGCCCAAGGTCACACAGCAGACAAGTGGCAGAGCTGGGATTAGAACCCATGACCTTCCGACTCCCCAGGCCCGGGGTCTAGCCACTAGGTCACGCTGCTTCTCGTGTCTTTTAAGGGCCTCCAACTGCAGCTCTAGGAGAAGTCTCTGCTCCTCCTCCCCTTGCCCCCGTTCACTTTCGTCTCCCATTTCTCAGTTACTGGTATGTGTGGAGCATTTGCCGTGTGCAGAGCACTGTACTAAGCGCTTGAGAAAATAGAACTCAACAGAATCGATAGGCAGGATCCCTGCCCACAAGGAGCTTAAAGTCTACTAGAGGGAGACAGACGTTATTGGGCAGGGATTGTCTCTATCTGTTGTCGAATTGTACGTTCCAAGCGCTTAGTACGGTGCTCCGCACATAATAAGCGCTCAGTAAATTCTACTGGATGAATATAAATTACAGATTAAGGGAAATAAAAAAAATATGGATATATAGATAAGTACCGTGGGGCTGGGGTAAGCATCACAGTGCTCAAGGAGCTTTCAGCCAAATAATTCAGCCGATTATAGTCTTAGCCCACTCTTTTCTGCATCACTCTTGCATTTGGCTTTGCACCCCTTATTCACCCCTCCCTCAGCCCCACAAAACTTGCGTACAGATCCATTATTTATTTATTTGTATCAATGTCTGTCTCCCCCCTTGACCGTAAGCTCGTTGTGGGCAGGGGACGTATCCACCAACTCTGTGGCATTGTATTTTTCCAAGTGCTGGTACCTTGTACTTTCCCCAGCACTTAGAACAGCGTTTGACACAGAGTAAGCACTTACTAAATAGAATAATAAAACTGTTATAGTGTCCCCTCCTAAGCGCTTAGTGTAGTGCTCTGCACACAGTAAGTGCTCAGTAAGAATGATTGCTTGATTGAGGGACTGATTGCAGAGGGGAGGGTGGATCAAAGAAACAAGGGCTAAGTCCGGGAAGACCTCTTGGAGGAGATGTCAATTTTTAGGAGGGTGTTGAAGGTGGGGAGAGTGGTGGATTGTCATAAAAGAAGGGGGGAGGCAGTTCCATGGCTTAGTGGCAAGAGCCCGGGCTTGGGAGTCAAAGGTCCTGGGTTCTAATCCCGGCTCTGCCACTTGTCTGCCGTGTGACTTTGGGGCAAGTCACTTCACTTCTGTGTGCCTCAGTTACCTCATCTGTAAAATGGGGTTTAAGACTGCGAGCCCCACCTGGGACAACCTGATAACCCTTCATCTACCCCAGTGCTTAGAACAGCGCTTGGCCCAGTGAGCGCTTAACAAATACCGTCATCATCATCATCCAGGCCTGAGGCAGGATGTGGACGAGAGGTCCGCGGTGAGATAGATGAGATCGAGGTACAAAGATAGGTTGGCACTAGAGAAGCCAAGTGTTGTATTAGGAAATCAGCGAGGTGAGGTAAGAGGGGGAGAGCTGATCGAGTGCTTTAAAGCCAAGAAGCGGCATAGCCTAGTAGTCAGGCCGGGAAGTCTGAAGGACCTGGGTTCTAATCCCAGCTCCGCCACTTGTGTGCTGTGTGACCTTGGGCACATCACTTCACTTCTCTGGGCCTCAGTTACCTCACCTGTAACATGTGGATGAAAACTGTGAGCTCCATGAGGGACAGAAACAGTGACCAACCCGATTAGCTTGTGTCTAGCCCAGCGCTCAGTACAGTGCCTGGAAAATAGTATGCAGTTAACAAATACCATTAAAAAAAAGCCAGGGGTGAGGAGTTTCTGTTTAATATGGCGATGGATAGAGGTTTTCTCTCTTTTCATCCCAGCTCTGTGGCTCCTTCTTCCCTCTTCTCTCCCCTTCTCTGCCTCCTCCTCCTTTGGCTGCTGAGCATTAGTTCTCCACCTGTCAAGGCAGACAACGCTCCAGAGGAGGGAGGCTTTCACCTGAAGGCCAGGGAATTTGCTGTGAAATCGACTCCTCGAACCTTTCCCAAGGCTGAGGTTTATCTCTAGGCCCAGTACCGCCATGCCCGTCTCCCCTCTCTTTAATCTATTTTATCTACCAGGCGTCCGGGGATATTGACAAGCGCTTGCAGCCCGGGGGCTATAAAAATTATTTGAAATCAATCCTTCACACTTCAGGTACTGATTTTCCATCTAAACATTCTCCAGGGAGGCCGCAGGACCACCCACGGCTCTTGGATGGATCTTCTCGGGGAAGCGATTGGTCCTTCTGCCAAGCAGACTCGCCGATTGGTCCTTCTGCCGTCCTGACAATCCCTGCTGATTGGTCTTCTGCCAGGCAGACGACCTCGCTGATTGGCCCATCTGCCAGGCAGACAACCCCATTGATTGGCCCTTCTGCCAGGCAGATGGCCCCACTGTCATCCTTCTCTCTGGCGGCCGTCCCCAATAATTGGTCTTCCATAATTTATATCTTTCTACGTCCATTAACGGCCATCTTCAACTGTTCACTCTCCAGTGGTTTCTTCCCCACGGCTTTCAAACATACCCATGTCTCCCTTATCCTAAAAAAACCCCTCCCTTAACCCCACGGCTCCCTCCAGGTGTCGTCCCGTCTCCCTCTTACCATTCCTCTCTCCTTGAGTGAGTTGTCTACACCCTTTGTTTCAAGATCCTCTCCTCCAATTCTCTCCTTGACGTCCTCCGATCTGGCTTCCGGCCCCTTCGCTCAACAGAAACCGGCCTCTCGAAGGTCACCGATGAGCACCTTCTTGCCAGATCCAACGGCCTCTATTCCACCTTGATCCTCCTCGATCTCTCAGCTACCTTCCACACTGTGGACCACCCCCTTCTCCTGGAAACATTACCCAACCTCGGCTTCACTGACTCTGTCCTCTCTTGTTTCCTCTTTTATCTTTCTGACCGTTCACTCTCATTCTCTTTTGCGGACTCCTCCTCTGCCTCCCACCCCCTAACTGTGGGGTTCCCTCAAGGTTCAATTCTGGGTCCCCTTCTATTCTCCATCTACACCGGCTCCCTTGGAGAACTCATTCACTCCCGTGGCTTCAACTACCATTTCTATGCCGATGACACCCAAATCTACATCTCCAGCCCTTATCTCTCTCCCCTTCTGCAGTCTCTCATTTCCTCCTGCCTTCAAGACATGTCTACTTGCATGTCCTGCCATCACCTCAAACTTAATAGGAGTAAAACCAAACTTCTCATCTTCCCACCCAAACGTTGTCCTCCCCTTGACTTTCCCATCACCGTAGATGGCACCACCATCCTTCCTGTCTCACAAGTCCCTAACCTTGGCATTATCCTTGACTCTCCTCTCTCATTCAACCTACATATTCTATCCATCACTAAATCCTGTCGATTCCACCTTTGCAACATTGCTAAAATCTGCCTTTTTCTCTCCATCCAAACTGTTACCATGCTAATCCAAGCACTTATCCTACCTCTGCCTTGATTACTGTATCCACCTCCTTGTTGACTTCTCAGCCTCTTGTCTCTCCCCACTCCAGTCCATATTTCACTCTGTTGCCCGGATCACTTTTCTCCAAACAACGTTCAGGTCATGTTGCTCCACTCCTCAAGAAACTCCAGTGTCTGCCCATCCAACTCCTCATCAAACAAAAACTCCTCACCTTTAAAACTTTAAAGCACTCGATCACCTTGCCCCTCCTACCTCATCTAGCTACTCTCCTACTACAACCCAGCCCGCACACCTCACTCCTCTAATGCTATCCTTCGTATTGAACCTCGATCTCATCTATCTCGCCGCCGACCTCTCGCCCGTGTCCTACCTCTGGCCTGGAAGGCCCTCCCTCCTCGGATCCCAGGCCTCTGCTCAATCCACTAGCACTAGGCCACGCTGCTGCACCTGCCCTCCCCCATCCCCGCCACAACCATCTCCATCCCATTCCTCCCAGGGCCCTGCAGCCATCTACTGCGCCCGTCTAATCAACGCTCCATCACCACCGGCTCCTAAAGTAAACAGTAGGCCGGGCTGGAAGAGTATTTAAGCAGTTATTAGAGACTGTTTGATTCCAGCCTTGGAGGAGTCGGGGGACGCGTGACGTTTGTTTGACCGGCACTTAAACGGCTGTCCTGTCGGAGGAGCGGAGAACAAAGTGGAGGTGCGATAAAGTAAATAATCTAGCAGGATGCCTGGGCAGAGGTGCCCCTCGCTGGCAGTTTTCACACTGTGACGATAACAGCGATGCAGAAGGTCGGGCCTCAGGTGAAGTCGATATCCTCCCCCGGCGTGATTTTTTCCTCAGGCACGGGAGATTCTGCTCCCAAGAGCCACCGTTTCTTTGTCCGGCAGGATGACGGGGGCTTTCTGAATTTCGAGAGAAAGTGTAAGGTTGGCGGAATTGTCTCGAAGCCGCCGGAAGGAAAGCTCACAATCTCCAGTTGTTCTGTTGTCCTTCTGATGGCATTTGTTAAGCGCTTTCTATGCGCCAGACGCTGCACTAAGCGCTGGGTGACAGAGTGAAGTATGGACTGGAGTGGGGAGAGACAGGAGGCGGGGAGGTCAGCAAGGAGACTCATACAGTCATCATGGCGGGAAAGGATAAGAGCTTGGACTGATGTCGTAGCAGTTTGGATGGAGAAGAAAGGACAGACTTTAGCTACGTCGTGAAGGTTGAACGTACAAGATTTAATTATTTATTTACAGCCCTCCCTTCCCTTCCTTTTCCTCCTCCTCCTTCTCTCCTTCAGAAGCAGGCACTTCAGCCCCCCCCCCCCCCCCCCCCGCAGCTTGGCCGAAGAAACACCCTCTCTACTCCTGTTTGCACAGCTAATGTTAACGCTGTGTTCCTAAAGGGGCCTAAATGACAAAATTAATTACACATTGTTTGGGATTTAATGCACTTCGGAGGAAATAAAAATTATAATATTTCTCTTTTTTCGTTTGTTAAAAGCTTACTCTGTGTCAAACACTGTACTGAGAGCTGGGGTAGTTACAAGGTCATCATGGGGCTCACGGTCGTAGAAGGGTGAACAGGGTTCGAATCCCCAATTTGCAGGTGGCGATTCAATCCTCGTTCTTTCACCCAACTTGCTTGACAAGGTGATTTCCCCAGTGTCCCCGTGCGGCCGAGGCCCGGGATGGGGGGAGGGGAGGGGGTCTCCCCTCTGTACAAACTCAGTCCTAGCTGCTGCCCTTGATCGATAGAGGTAGTAGTGATGCTGAGAGTTGGGGTGGAGCCACCCAGAGTGGCTGCCTCTGTTCTTCTCCGGTTGCCCCCGTCCCCCGACCCCGTCCTCCCCAATCTCCGGGCTATTTCCCTTTCCTGAACTCCCATTTGAGCATTTGCGCTTAGCAGCCTCCTTACCGACCTCCCTGCCTCCTGTCTCTCCCCGTTCCAGTCCTTATTTCACTCTGCTGTCTGGGTCATTTTTCTACAAAAACATTCAGGCCGCGTTTCCCCCCTCCTCAAGAACCTCCAGCGGTTGCCCATCCACCTCCGCATCAAACTGAAACTCCTCACCATCATCTATAAGTATTCAAACATCTTGCTCCCCACTCCCACCTCACTCCACTTGTCTCCTACTACAGTCCAGCCCACACACTTCACTCCTCTTATGCCAACCTTCTAACTCTACCTCCATCTCATTTATCTTGCTCTCACTGTGCCTCCGGCCTGGAATGCCTTCCTCCTTCGTATCCGACAGACGATCACTCTCCCCACCTTCAGAGCCCGATTTAAGACGCATCCCCTCCAAGAGGTCTTCCCCGACTGAGCCCTCATTTCCTCTTCTCCCACTCTTCCGCTCCTTTCTCTGCGGGGACTATCCGCACGCCCCTTCAATGCCCACTCAATCCGTTTTGATTATTATTATTTACGTATCTTAAAACTAGATATTATGAATTATTTATTCATACTAGTATCTGTCTCCCCCTGAAGGCTGTAAGCTTGTTCGGACAGAGAATGTGTCTGCTAATTCTGTTGGGTCATACTCTCCTAAGAGCCTAGTACAGTACTCTGCGCTGCACATGGTAAGAGCTCAATAAATACCTTCGATTTTTTTATTTCTATTATATTTGTTAAGTGCTTACTATGTGTCAAGCACCGTTCTAAGCACCGGGATAGAATAAGCGCTCAGTAAATTCGATTCGATGAATGAATCAGCTTGGACGTAGTCCCACGTGGGGCTCGCGGTCTTAGTAAGGGCGAGAACTATCTGACACACAGTCAGCATTTAACAAATATCATTATTATGATCGTATTGTATTATTAATTAATTAATAATAATTAATAACAGTGACCCTAATCCTAACTCTCGGTTACCTCATCTGTAAAATGGGGACTCGATGCTTATTATAATAATTACTAATAAAAAGCACTGTATCCCCATTTTACAGATGAGATAACTGAGGCCCAGAGACGTTAAGTGACTCGCCCAAAGTCTTACAGCTCAGAGGTGGCAGAGCGGGGATTAGAACCCAGGTCCTCTGATTACCAGGCCCGAGCTCTTTCCAATAGGCCACGCGGCTTCACAGTGGTATTTACTGAGCACCGCACTAAGCCCTTGGAAGAGAACAGCAGAATAACTATACGTGATTCCTGCCATCGAGGAGTTTAGCCATCCATCCAGCTACCTGAGAATGACACGGGACCCCGTGTGCCAGCCACCTTCGAATCCAAACTGGGCCAGTTCCCCATTTGGAGAACCGAGTTGGACAGCACACTTTTCACCGCACACATCTGGAAACAAAATCCAAACTTGGGGAAGCAAGGAGTAGGATCTCCTGCCCGTTAATCATTAAGAGGTTCGCCAAACAGCAGAAGAGATACAGGCTAATCAGGCTGGACTCATTCCCTGTCCTACATGAGGCTCACAGTCTTAATCCCCATTTTACAGATGAGGGAACTGAGGCCCTGAGAAGTAAAGTGACTTGCCCAAGGTCTCACAGAAGACAAGTGGTGGAGCCAGGATTAGAACCTAGGTCCTCTGACTTCTAAGCCCGTGCACTTTCCATTAGGCCACGCTGCTTCCCCAGGTTGGACAGTCCTCTAGAACGTAAGCTCTTTACGGGCAGGAAATGTGTCTGTTTATTACTGAGAGCTCACCTCCTCCAGGAGGCCTTCCCAGACTGAGCCCTCCTTTTCCTTCTCCTACTCCTCCCTTCCCCACTCCCCTTACTCCCTCCCTCTGCTCTACCCCCTTCCCCTCCCCACAGCACTTCTGTATATTTGTATATATTATTTATTACTCTATTTTATTAATGACATATATATATATACGTATATATATGATTCTATTTATCTATTTCGATGGCATTGATGCCTGGCTACTTGTTTTGTTTTGCTGTCTGTCTCCCCCTTTTAGACTGTGAGCCCGTTGTGGGGCAGGGATTGTCTCTCTCTGTTGCCGAATTGTATATTCCAAGTGCTTAGTACAGTGCTCTGCACACCGTAAGTGCTCAATAAATATGAATGAATGAATATTGTATTCTCCCAAGCGCTTAGTACAGTGCTCTACACCTAGTAAGCGCTGAATAAATGCAAGGTAATGAAGGAATGAATGACAGCCATCCGGCTGGGGACCTGGGTTACAGAGTTGGGGGAATGGAACCTCGAGGAAGCTGTGATTCTCGTTATCCCCCCTCCTTCAACTCGGAGGTAGTGAATCGGAGGCACAGCAAGGTCAAGTGAGTTACCTATAGATAGAGAAGCGGTGTGGCTCAGTGGAAAGAGCCCGGGCTTGGGAGTCAGAGGTCATGGGTTCGAATCCCGGCTCCACCACTTGTCAGCTGTGTGACTCTGGGCAAGTCACTTCACTTCTCTGAGCCTCAGTTCCCTCATCTGTAAAATGGGGATGAAGACTGCGAGCCCCACGTGGGATAACCTGATCACCTTGAATCCCCCCAGCCCTTAGAACAGTGCTTTGCATATAGTAAGCGCTTAACAAATCCCATCATCATCATTATTATTATTATTATTATTACCTAATAATAAGAAAGTGAATGACAGCGGCGATTCAAAGCCTTGCGTCCTGACTCCGTGTCCTCGGCTTTAGACCCTAGACAACACTACCCTCTGGTGGAATATTGGAATTTGGGATATGAATATTTCCCCGTATGTCTTTCCCAGGGCAGTCATAACAATCATGGTATTCGTTAATCGCTTACGATATTCCAGCCTCGTACTCAGTCCTGGAGTGGAAACCAGATAATCAATCAATGTTATTTATTAATAATAATGATGACGGTATTTGTTAAGCGCTTACTATGAACCAAGCACTGTTCTAAGCGCAGGGGGCCGGGGGTACACTGTAATCAAGCTGTCCCACGTGGGGCTCACAGCCTTAATCCCCATTTTACAGATGAGGGAACCGAGGCCCGGAGAAGAGAAGCGACTGGCCCGAAGTCACACAGCTGACAAGTGGCAGATCCGGGATGAGAACCCATGACCTCTGGCTTCCAAACCTGTGCTCTTTCCACTAAGCCACGCTGCTCGTCTACTGAGCGCTTACCATGTGCAGGACAATGTGCTAAGTGCTTGGGAGGGTGCAACACAATAGAATTAGCAGACATGTTCCCTGCCTATAATGAGTTTAGATAATCAGGCCTAACACACTCCCTCTCCCACTAAGCCACATTACTACTTAGCCCATGATAACAAAAGCAGCATGGCCAGTAGATAAAACACGGGCCTGGAAGTCAGAAGGAGCTGGGTTCTAATCCCAGCTCAGCCACTTGTCTGCTGTGTGACCCTGGCCAAGTCACTTCACTTCTCTGGGCCTCAGATCCCTCATCTGGAAAATGGGGATTAAGACTATGAGCTCTATGTGGGACACAGATTGTATCCAAAATGAGTAGCTTTTATCTATCCCAGCCCTTCATACAGTTCCCGGTACATAGTAAGCACTTATCAAATACCGTAAAAATAAGAAAAAAGAAACAACCTTAAAGCAAAAAGCAAAGAGTAACCCCTCCCCGCCCATTCCCAACCAAGGCTAACTTGCACTGCTGGTTTGTTGACCAAAAACTTAATCGGTTTTTCATCGCCCAATTCAGAAAACAAAGTCACCCGATGTCAACAGTTTCCAGGCAACAAAGGCAAATCAAACATACCGTCACCTCACCTGGGAAGATTGGCTAAGCTGTTCCTTCGGCAAACAGGGGGGAGAGGGAGGAAGCCACACAGGAAACTCCTTCTTTGATTTTGCTGTCCGTTTGTTCGAAACAGTTGTGGGGTTGTGAGTTTGTACAGTGAGTTCCATCTGGTCAGGAGGGACCCCGAGACTTAGCTAGAGCAATGGGTCGTATATATTGAGCACTTACGGTGGGCAGAGCACCGTGCTAGGCATTTTGGAGAGTACAACAGAACGATAAACACATTCCCTGCCCATAACAAGCTTACAGGCGATTAGATAAACAAATTACGGATATGTGCCTAAGTCCTGTAGGGCTGAGGGAGAGGTGAATAAAGGGTGCAAATCCAAGCACCAGGGCAGCACAGAAGGGAGTGGGAGAAGAGGAAATGAGGACTTAGGGAGGGAAGGCCTCTTGGTGGAGATGTGCCTTCATTAAGGCTCTGAAGGTGAGGAGAGCAAGATGGGGATTGGGGAAGAAAGGCCCAATCCTCACCTGTTCCCTACCAAGGAGTATCATCAGTTTGTCTTCAAACAATCCCTGGGGAGGGATCGTCTCTATCTGTTGCCGAAGTGTATTTCCCAAGCGCTTGGTACAGTGCCCTGCGCACAGTAAGCGCTCAATAAATATGATTAAATGAATGAAACAAAATTGATTGAATTATGGTGCTTGGTAAGTGCTCGCTGTATGCCAAGCACAAAGGTGGATGCAAGATAATCGGTTCAGACTCAATCTCTGTCCTACATGGAGCATACGGTCTAAGTAGGAGAAAGTAGGATTTAATCTCCATTTTACAGATGAGAAAACTGAGGGTCCGAGAACAATAACAACAATGTTGGTATTTGTTAAGCGCTTATTATGTGCAGAGCACTGTTCTAAGCGCTGGGGGAGATACAGGGTCTTCAGATTGTCCCACGTGAGGCTCACAATCTTAATGCCCATTTTACAGATGAGGTAACTGAGGCACAGAGCAATTAAGTGACTTGCCCACAGTCACGCAGCTGACAAGTGACAGAGCCCCAGCACTTACTGTGATCCAAGCTCTTTACTAAGCGCTGGAGAAGGTACAAGATAATCGGAACAGAAGTGATTCCTGTCTCCTGAGGGGCTTACGGTCTGGGACGCGAGGGAGGACAGATATGTAATCCCCATTTAACGATGAGGAATCTGAGGCCCAGAGAAGTCAAGTGGCTTATCCAAAGTCACCCAGCCGACAAGTGGCAGGGCCGGGGGGAGGACGCGAGTCCTTTCCAATAGGCCACGCCGCCTCTCGCTGTCCCAACGCAATGGACAGGCGCTAACAATGGCTGTCAACCCCAGCTTCTGGTGGCATTCACCGAGGAACACTTTCAACGCCTTTTCAAAGATGTGCGAGGAGAATTCACCCCTCACCGCGCCGGAGGAGAGACGTCCTTAAGAGAGAAAGCTGGCCTAGGAAAGTGCTCGGGGCGCGAAGCCCTTACAGAGTGGACTTCTGTTTGTATTAACATTTCCCACCAAATGTCAAAGGAGGCTAAAGAATGATGAGTCAACAACGATACCCGCAATAAATGCCAAGACTTGTTAGCAGAGTAAACTGGCAGGCTTCGCCTGGTCTTAAAGAAATCTTGACAGAGTAAACGGGATTGATGCTGGACTTGAGAGTAAATGAAGAGAAAAGCAGAGCAGAAGAGAGACTTAACTGGAATCCAAGTCCCGAGAGAAGTAGGGTGCCTCAGTGGAATAATAACACTAATGATGATGGTATTTATTAAGGGCTTACTTTGCACCAAGCACTCTTCCAAGCACTGGGCTAGTTACAAGGTAATCGGTTTGTCCCACGTGGAGCCCACTGATCCACACTGCCCGGGAGACAGATGACCTGAGTTCTAATCATGGCCCCGCCACTTGTCAGCTGCGTGACTTTGGACAAGTCACTTCACATTTCTGTGCTTCAGATTCCTCAGCTGTAAAATGGGCTTTAACTCTCCGAGCTCCCTCTCCTCCTAGAATGCGAGCTCTTCATGGGATAGGAGTACAGCGCTCCACATATAGTCGGTTCTCGAAAAATACCATCAATTAACTGAGTGATCCGATTATCTTTTACCTGCTCCACTGCTTCCTGAAGAGCTTGGAACATAGTAAGTGCTCAACTCCCCCCTTCCTCCCTTCATCTCCCCTCAGCTAAGCCCCTTTTCCCCCTTTCCCTCTGCTCCTCCCCCCTCCCTTCCCCTCAGCACTGTGCTCCTTTGTATCTATTTTTATTACCCTATTTATTTTGTTAATGAGGTGTACATCCCCTTGATTCTATTTATCGTGATAACGTTGTCTTGATTTTGTCCGACCGTCTCCGCCGATTAGACTGTGAGCCCGTCAGTGGGCAGGGATTGTCTCTATCTGTTGCTAAATTGTACATTCCAAGCACTTAGTACAGTGCTCTGCACATAGTAAGTGCTCAATAAATACCATTGAATGAACAGATAATAATAGTAACAGTCATCATCTTTCAGAAGTCTTGCCCATATTCTGCCTCTGTCCTGGAACTCCCTCCCTCCTCATATCCAACAATGACCCTCCCCCACTTCAAAGTCTTAGTGAAGGCCCATCTCCTCCAAGAGGCCTTCCCTGACTCAGCCCTCCTTTCCTCTTCACCCACTCCCTTCTGCTTCACTCTGACTCGCTCCCTTTATTCATCCCCCCTCCCAGTCCCAAAGCACTTACGTACATATCTGTCATTTATTTCTATTAATATCTGTCTCCTCCTCTAGACTGTAAGCTCACCGTGGGCAGGGACTGCGTCCGTTGATTGTCCTGTTGTACTCTCCCACTTAGTACAGTGCTCTGCGCACAGTAGGCGCTCGATAGACTTGACTGACCGACAGAGGTTGCTGAAAGGGAGGAAGCCGTAATAATCCTCATTCTCCCCGAGAGTCTAATTTCTCTTCAGAAGGCAGGAAAGAGGCAACCGAGCCACTCCACTCCAACACTCTCCTTGGTCACCTTCTCTACTCTTCACTGACTGTGGGCAAGTCACTTAACTTCTCTGGGCCTCGGTGACCTCATCTGTAAAATGGGGATTAAGACTGTGAGCCTCATGTGGGGCAACCTGATTATCCTGTCTACCCCAGCACTTAGAACAGTGCTCTGCACCCAGTAAGCGCTTAACCGATACCAACACTGTTATTAATATTATTATTTAATAAATAATAACAACGATGGGATTTGTTAAGCCCTTACTATGAGCCAGCCACCGCACTAAGCACTGGGATGGATAAAAGCAAATCAGGTTAGACAAAGTCCCCGTCCCACGTGGGGCTCACAGCATGAAAACCCATTTTATAGATGAGGTAACTGAGGCCCAGAGAAGTGAAGTGACTTGCCCGAGGTCACACAGGAGACACGTGGCGGAGGTGATATTAGAACCCACGACCTTCTGACTCCCAGGCCCGTGTTCTACCCATCACACCATGGGTAGGTATTGTGGAATTCTGTCAAGCGCTTACCATATTCCAACTGTACTTCTCCCGTTCGGGAGCGTCTCACGGGGACGGTGTCCAATCTACTTATAACGTATCTACTCCAGCATTTACTGCAGTGCTCGGCACATAGTAAGTGCTCACAACAAATGCCATGATTGTTGAGCCCTGGCGGAGATGCAGTGTAAGCGGATCAGAGTCCTTATTCCACACTGCTCTGGGGTTAGCACCGTGCAGTTTCACCTGGTTTCACAAACAGACCCCCCCCACACACACTTCACTCCTCTAATGCCAACCTTCTCGCTGCACCTCAATCTCCTGTCTCGCCGCCACCGCCCTCTCGCCCCCGTCCCGCCTCCTCCCTCCTCGCATCCGACGGGAAATTACCCTCCTCCCCTCAGAGTCTTATTTTAAGGTACATCTCCTCCAAGAGGTCTTCCCTCAGCCCTTCTTTCCTCTTCTCCCGCTGCCTTCTGCGTCACCCTGACTTGTTCCCATTATTCACACCCCCCACCCTCCAGTCCCACAGCACTTATGTCCATATCTGTCGTTTATTGATTGATATTAACCTCTGTCTCCCCCCTAGACTCTTATCTCCTGGCGGACGGGGAACGGGTCTGCTACTTTTGTCGGCAGTCCTCAGTACAGTGCTCTGCGCACAGGAAGAGTTGGAAAAATACCATAGATCTATTGGGGGTAGGGAACGTGTGTCCCAACTGCTGCACTGTACTCTCCGGAGTGTTTAGTATAGCGGTCTATACACGGTAAGGGCTCGGAAGAGAGGAGTGATTGAAGATGAGGAAGACTTTTTGAGGTCAAATTCCCTTCTTGCTGCAACCGGAATACCATCTTGTGGGCACTGTCCAAATTACAGCTGTAGCTGAAACAGATGGGCACTTCAGCTTGAGGGAGCTAAGGTATTTACTCTTTCAATCATATTTACTGAAGGCTCACCTCCTCCTGGAGGCCTTCCCAGACTAAGCCCCCCTTTTCCTCAACTCCCCTTCCCCCCCCCACCTCACCCCGAATCACTTCCTTTCCTCCACCCACCCCGTTCCACCGCACTTGTGTATTTGTACATATCTATAATTCTATTTATTCATATTAATGCATTTTACATGTTCTGATGCACATATATAGCTCTAATTCTATTTGTTTATACTGATGCCTGTTTACTCGTTTTGATTTCTGTCTCCCCCTTCTAGAGCGTGAGCCCGCTGTGGGCACGGATTGACTCTGTTGCCGAATAGCACTTTCCAAGTGCTTAGTACAGTGCTCCGCACACTGTAAGCGCTCAATGAATACAAGTGAATGTAATGAGCACTTAGTGCGTGCAGAGCACTGTACTAAGTGCTTGGGAGAATGCAATGTAATAGACATTTTCCCTGCCCACGAGTGCACAGTCTAGAAGGGGAGACGGACATTGCTAAAAGTAAAATTACAGCTATGGACGTAAGTGCTGTGGGACTGGGAGGGAGGACGAATAAAGGGAGCAAATCCGGGCGACGCTGGAGGGAGTCGAAGAAAAGGAAAAGAGGGCTTAATTAGGAAGGCCTCCTGGATGTGCCTTCGATAAGACTCTGAAGGCGGGGAGAATCGTTGTCTGTCGGATACGAGGGAGGGCAAGCAGGCAGTAAGGCTGGGGTAGGTACAAGAAAATCAGATCATCCTTCTGGATGTGCCTATGACCTATTGCATTATATTTTCCCAAGAGAGCTTAGTACACTGCTCTTTATACAGTAAGTGTTCCAAAAATACAACTGATTGATCAGATTGGACACAGTCCATGTTCCACGTGGGCTCACAGCTTTAAGCCCCCATTTAAAGATGAAGGAACTGAGGCACACAGAAGAGAAGTGACTTCCCCAAGATCACACAGTAAATGCTCAATAAATATGATTGAATGAATGAATGGGCACGGGCCTGAGAAACAGAGCACACAGTAAGTGCCTCACAGATACCACCCCCTTCCCCCCATTCCCCAGAGCTGGGATAAGAATCCAGGTCCTGACTCCCAGGCCCAGGATCTTTCCACTAGAGCACACTGTTTATTGTTGCTAATTCAGAATATACTTTTTCCTTTACCACTACAAAAACTAAAGGAAAAACTCACCAGGGGCCCCAAATATTTCACAGGTTTGTCACAATTAGGCCCAGGTTGTTGTTTTTAACGGTATTTATTAAGCGCTTACTATATGCCAGGCGTTGTACTAAGTGCTGGACTCTAGAATTCCTCCAGGACCCTGACACAGAACCAAGACCCACCTTCGCACTTCCATTTTGCTCCCTTATGCATTTAGTGTTTCAGACATTCTTGGAATATATTTATTTATTAAGTTGACAGTTCCACATTTAGGATAGTTCTCCCTTACATTTTAGGATATAATCTTCTCAACCTTTTTCCACCCTCGCGCGGGGTATCTACGGTGTGTCCGTTATATTACGCCTCACATCATATTACTATTCTAGGGCAGGATGATGGGGTCCAGTGCCGGACAACTGATTCCGTTTGTCGGGAGAAACGCAGAATACAAAAGCCATTTCGTTTTCATTCTTGGATAGCTCGAGCTAGTGACTGAATTTCATTCGCACAGTCCAACGTGTTTAAAGTGCATCCTTACAGCTAAATAGCAGCGCTTATTTTGTTTTTTGGTTTTTTTTAAAAAAGAGGACATCCCAAAGGCTCGGGACTGAACGGGAGACAGTGTTAAATTGTCAATAAAAGCCTGGCCCCGACCCATCCCAAGGCAGAGCATTTGAGAGTCCACGAGTGTATGAGAAATGCAAACAGAGTAGCGCACGCGTGATTAAAAAAAAGAAAGAAATTTTCCTATACAAACAGTTTCTTCCTGAAAGCGGAGAGAGGCACGGCGGTGCCCAGAGAGCACGAGCCTAACGCACGTTACGCCTCTCCTCGGCCGGGACCGGAGGAGCCGACTGTTGGGAGAGCTTCAACGCTGAGAGAGGTGACGGC
Source organism: Ornithorhynchus anatinus (assembly GCF_004115215.2). Lineage (NCBI taxonomy): Eukaryota > Metazoa > Chordata > Mammalia > Monotremata > Ornithorhynchidae > Ornithorhynchus > Ornithorhynchus anatinus. The sequence goes on along the minus strand of NC_041732.1, from coordinate 8,984,208 downwards.
GGTGGCCACGGACTCTTTCTGAAGAAATCCTCGTTCGCTCGAGGCCCACGTTCCCGCTGGTCGTCACCTCACGGTTTCCGGCGCCTGGAACGCAAGGCCCGCATTTCAGTTGGAGCCGAGTGCCTTTCTCCACAGGAGAATTCCCGTTTCTCCCGTCACGCGTGCCGACAGGAGACGGATGGGCCACAGGGGAGAGGGGACAGGCAGAGCTGGACGCTGTAGGCTGTGGCGTGGGGGTGGCGCCAGGTCCCCACCCCCGGCCCAGGGGATTCTGACAGCCAACCCCTCCCTGTGCGGCGGAAGAACTCCGCTCTTCTGCTCCTCTCGGATTTCCAGCCCCACTGACCCGTTTGGATCGAGACGGGTTGCATAGTGACCCCAGCCCTGACGTAGACTCCGAGACTATAGCAGAATTCTTTCTAGTGGATTCCAAATTAAAGGATCGGGGAGGGGGTTCCTTTGCTATTTCCCTCTCAAAAACACCCCCCACCATGAAGTTTAATCCCACATGGATTCATTGGTCTCTGAGCTGAGGAATCCCGAGAGCTCGGGTCCCTTACTCTCTTATTATTGGGATCATCCCCAATATCACCTTTCTGCCTTTTCCAGAGTCGTTCGCCTTTACCATACCGCGCCACTTCCAGGAGGCACCTCCAGCTGCCCAGGGTCATTACTCACGCTTGCTTTTTCTACCCAAGCCAAAAGGTCTCTTCCCATCCTCATGGGGCGGCTGCGGGGGTTGGGGGGGATACGTTGGATTCAACCGCCTGGAGTTTGCCATCTTCGAGAGGCCGTGGGACGCTTCCCCCCGTCTGTCACTTCCGCAAACCGAGGCGATGTCGCCACGTGGTACTTACTTAGGGAGTGCGTGGTGCTGGTATCCTGGGCCCAGAGTGGACCCCGCCCTCATCTCAACGGCCACCGAACACTGTGGTCAAAGAGGAAGGGGGGGGATGGGGTCAGTTGCCTCCCTCGGTCAGGACGAGCCCCCGGGACCCCCAGGTGCAGCTCTACTTGAAGGAAAAGGGCCGGAGGAACTGACCGGGAGACCCCCTTCCCGGGTCCGCGGTCTGCCGAGGGCCCCCACTCGGTCCGCTCCTCGCTTCTCTAAAACTCACCCTGGTCTCGACGTCCGTCCACTCCGATTCGGTAGTGGGTTCGGGATGGGCGGGGACCGCCGTGGAGGACCGGCGTTTTCGACTGGGAGAGAGGGATGGGGGGTGGGATGAATCGCTGGTTATTCCTCCGGAGACCCTCGGAGCTACCCAACACAAATAGGGAGCCGGTGGGCCCAGCCCTTGGTGGGGGCCGGGGGGAGAGAAGGCGGGACCCCAGGTCCGTTGCTCCCCGCCTTGGGGCACAGTGACAGCAGGCGAGGGAACCCGTCCCAGTTCCTCAAAGGCGGAGCCAGAGGGGCTACTCACCCGGGAGGCGACTCTTGCTTTAAAGTCTCGACGTCGGTGAACTGGACAGATTGTCCGCCACCCCGCGTTTTGAAGACATCGCCCTGAAGCCCAGAGAGAGGAAAAGGGGAGGGGAGGGAGAGGCGGTCAATGCCCCAAGGGCCGACTGGTCAGCGGTGGCCACAAATCTCCTACCCGAACATCCCATTTTCTCACCCTTCAGGCAGAGCGTGCAGATTTTCACACATGCACACACACCGCCCCACCCCCCTCGCGCCCAGCAAGTGCCAGGCCATCCTCGACTCCCAGAAGCCTCCTGTTCTCTGGGCCAACAATTCACGGGACAAGCATCGCCGAGATAGGGGCGGGGAAACCCCGAGTCACGGACTCGCCTTCGGAATGACCTTCCAGTTGCGCCTGCAGGCGCTTAGGTCGATCGCTTCGCACAGTGCTCTCCGCACAGCGAGCATTCAATAAATACCGCTGACCGACTTTCCTACATCATCCCACCCACCGCCCAGCCGGGGCGGCCTCTTTGAAGGGAATAATCCCGAGAATCTGGAGGCCGGCCCGTTTTCCTGGCTCATCCCCTTGTTCCCGTCGGTCCGCTATTAAGCGGCGGGGAGGAATCGTTTCCATCTTGGAAAAAAATTTCGGCAGGCTTCTCCTCTTGAATCGATTGGCCAAGCCAAACCGGGTGGCTTCCGAAGAGAAAAGGTAACCCCTTGCCATATTAGCGAACTCCCCACACCGCCCGATTCGACAGCCCAAGCGAGCACCCTGCTACGCTCGGCTTCCCGCACGGATCAAAGGCGGGGCTTCCGTTGGCCCGTTCAGACCCCCTTGAGTGTTCCAGAAAGTGTTCCCGGCTGACACGCGAAACCGCCCCCGGCCCCACCGCGGCCCCCCGAAATTAGCTCCCGTCGTCCGTCTTCTGTCCGTCATCACCTAGAAGGGGGAGAGAGTTCCGCAGTACGTTCTGGGGACTTTTTTCTCCCCACCCCAGCGGGGTCCGTTTCCTCTTTACCTTAATGAGTTTAGTTTCAATCTCCCCATCGGAGGCTAGTTCCTGGTGGGTCAGCATGTACTTCTCACACTTAGCTAGCGCCTTTTCATTGGCCACCGCCACCGTGATGGCGTGGGGGACGTGGGGCTGCATGACTGTCTCGGTCTGCACGTTAGTGGCGGGCTTATGATCCACCCATCTGTCCCCGGCAGAGCGGGATCGTCTGTGGCGGACACGGATTGGTGGCGCGTTCTAAGCCAGTCGGAGGAGGAAATCGAGAAACAAGCACAACCCAGAATTAATTCCCCGGAGGGGCCCCTTAGAAGTGCAGCAGACTCCGTTGATAACATCGAGAAGGATTTCCCCCCCTCGTCACCCCCCAGTCTTCCTCCAGCCCCGTCTGACCCAAAATGGTTTCAAAAAAGTATTGAAGCACAAGCTGGACGTAGGGAGGGAACGCACCTATTTGCTCTGTTGTTCTGGACTCTCCTAAGCGCTTAATACAGTGCTCTGTACACAGTAAACACTTGATAAATTGGAGAAATGCAAATGGTCCTTCTTTCTCCGCATTGAAAATATTGGAACTCAAAAAAAAAAGCCCTTCGTTGAGCTACCCAGTGCTTCAGTGACTATCTATAGTGGTAAAATGAGCCCGGGGGAAGAGTTCTTAAGCCCATCTCTGGATGAGACTAAGTAAACGCCCTGTCGTTCTCTCTCCCAAACACACGGTAGGGTGTTCTGCACACAGGAAGCGCTCAATAAATACGATTTACTGACCGAAGGACATTACGCCTGCCTTCCCATGGCGTAAAGCCAGAACCTGGTACGGCTTTGACGGGAAACGGAGCGTGACCGAGTCTACAGAGCGGGAACCCTCCGTTCAATAAGGTTAGTGCCCTCGGGGCCACTGCCACCCGCGTTCTCCCTCAGCGAGTGTCTGCCTGGACCGAGCGCGGCGGTCGGACGTGCGTGTTTGGGGCGAGGAGTCCCACGTTGAGCCCGGAGGCCACGGGACCTCCCCGTGGCTGGGGGAACTGGGTCCGGGGCAGATGGGGTTTCCGCTCCCAGAACAAGAAAGTTCCAGAATAGGGCGGTTAAGTCCATTCTGACGTCCAGGCCCGTACTCTACCCACTAGGCCACACTAGTCATTCCTAAGTGGTTGTCAATAAGAAACTTGGAAGCGGGGCCGGGGAGCTTCTAAATCTGTCGGCTAATTCTGTACCACTGTACTCTCCCATCCGCTTAGTACAGTGCTCTGCACGTAGTAAGCACTCAATAAATATCCCTGACAGATTGCCAAGATCTTTAGCCTTTACTTAACCCAGCCCACTTCGCCACGCTGCCGTTTCGAGGGCAAAAGGTCACGGGGGACGCCGTCTTCTCTCCAAAACAGAATGAGTCTTTCCACCAAAGCCCGAGGCCCGCTAATGCGCATTTCTCTGGGATCGACCCCCCGTCTGATCCTGAGCCACAGCATCCGAGGACGCGGACCCCTCTGCGCAAAGTGCCACCCGCCACAGGAATTCGGCTCATCCGGGGAAGCTCCATTTTACTGATGGGGCTTCATCGTGGAGGGCAAAACTAGAATGATCAAGATGACCTAGTTCCACATCAGACTAAGTTTCAAAAAAGAATTTGGAGTCTTGGAGGCGGGGGGGGGGAAATTCCCACCTCATTCAGGCGGCACCTAACCCCAACAAGGCTACTTTGGGAAAGAGTTCGGTCCCTCCGTGTGCTAAACGTGGCTGGGAAAAAAGTCTTGATCGGGGAAATACAGCATTTACTGCTGTATTTTATTCTCCCAAGCACTTAGTACAGTGTTCTGCACACAGTAAGCGCTCGATAAATACGACCGATGGATTCCCCTCCACCATAACCACCACACCAAGCTCCCTAACCATGGGAAAATTCTCTGCTGCACTTCTAAATCTTGAGTTGATTTCCGTTTCAGATTTGAGGGATCAAAGGTTCTGCAGTACACCCTGTTAGGTCTTTTTCGTTAGGTGCGTTGTTAAGCTGTCAAGAGCGTGGACCAAAGGTCAGTCGGTCCCGTTGCACGCGCCTCTAGACTGTCACCTCGTTGTGGGCCGGGAACGTGTCTACCAACTCTGTTGTACTGTTACACTGTGCTCTCCCAAGCGCCTAGTACAGCGCTCTGCACACAGTAAGCGCTCGATAAATACAATATATAGATTGATGTACCCCCCAGAACTTCAGGGTTTTTCGTTTTAAGAGGGTCCCCCACCGCGCTGATCCGAAAGCAGACATTTGTCCGAGTTTGCTACCAAAAAAGGATTAAGGTAAAATGAAAGCCTCCGTCTATGTTCCAGAAAGTCCCGATTCCTGCAGCGGTGAAGAGGAACCACCGTTCAAATACGGACCGCAGGACGGATTTGGCTTTTGGCGGGCTGGATTTGGGTTTTGTGCCGTGAGCACGTTCTCCGAATGGCCCTGGAAAGTGTTGGCATCTGATCGGGTCGGAATAGATTTGAGTGAAAGTTTGATACTAAGTAAAGACACTTACTCGAATTCACAAGAACGCAGTTTACCTTAATCCCCCGTTAGGAGCAAAGTGGTGGAAAATCAGGTAGAGTTACAGAGGTACGGCAAACCTTTTTAATTCCAACTAGGGTCCCCGAGGAGTCGGAGGTTAAGTCTTGTAGAGTTGCAAAAAATCAAATCCATATAATCCATGGATGGGGGAGCAATCTTCCCCCATCCCACCCCCAAAATGGAGATTTGACCTAATGCTTGTTTCTGGACAGTATGCGAGGATCTAGAGTGCCAATTCTCGAGCAGCTCTGATCCAAAGACAAGCCACCCTCCTAGAATCAAGCATCATTCCCCATCTTTAGGATTCTCCAGATAGGCAGCTGACATTTTTCAAGCAATTTAGTGACAATCCAGCAGAACAGAGCTTGCACTGGGGCACCACTCTGGAATCAGCTCTCATCCCCCTCTAGACTGTCAGCTCGTTACGGGCAGGGAATGTGTTCATTGTTCAACTGTAATTATTATTATTATGGTATCGGTTAAGTGCTTGCCATGTGTCAAGCACCGTTCTAAGCGCGGGAGTAAATACAAAGTAATCAGGTTGGACACGGTCCCTGTCTCACACGGGGCTTAATCCCCATTTTCCAGATGAGGTCACTGAGGCCCAGAGAAGTCATGTGACTTGCCCAAGGTCATACTGCAGACGAGGGGCGGAGCCGGGATCGGAACCCAGGCCCGTGCTCTGTCCATTAAGCCACGTTGCTTCACGCGCTGAGTACAATGTATTCTCCCAAGCGCTTAGAGCTCCGCGCACAGTCAGCGCTCGATAAACGCGACCGAAGTGAGACGGTCACAGGGACGTAGAGCCCGTGAGCTGCCGGGGGTTTCGGGGAAACATTTTAGCCCCAACCTCGGGCCTCCCCTACAGGAAGAACCACAGGGACAAGAAGGTTTGCGATACCGGAACACACCGAACTTCCCCCGGGGCTTTCTGAAGCCCCCTTTCTCTCCCAGAACGGCACTAACCCTGCAGCATGGATCCTCTTCTACTTCTAAGACCTCATCTCTGCCCGTGGGGATCACCTCCCCGCTTCCGAGCCAGTACATCCCTTTCCTTCTGGCCGCTACGACACAACTCTTTTTGGGTTCGGGCTCCTGGGGCCTGTGCCGAGGGAAGGACGGGGCATGGGAGGGTGTCCTGAACGGAGGAATTTTCTGCTCCCATTCCGAGACGGAGGAAGCCACTGAAATGCTGCCGCAAGAATTAGAGCGTCTGTGCGGCTGCGGCTGGCTGGCGGGGTGCTGGCTGTTGGCGAGCTGAGCGCCATGGCTACTAGGCGGCTAGAAAAATTAAAGAGAAATCAGAATGAGCGACCAACTAGCAAGAGAGGGGCACTATCTTCTATACTTTACAAGGGTGGGGGAAGAAATAATAACTGGGGACTTAGGAATTAAAAAAAAAAAAAATAAGATACTCATTCACAAAAATGAAAAGGCTAAAAAAAAAAAAAGTGGGGAGGGGCAGGAGGGGAAACATATAAAAGGAAACATATAAACATATAAAAGGAAAGTCAACTTAGGCAACCCGCGTTTGAATATTTTCAATTAAACCGGGATCACAAATGACCCATCCCACCCCCTTAGAGAGACAATGACTCTCCCCCACTTCAGAGCCTTATTGAAGGCCCGTCTCCTCCAAGAGGCCTTCCATGACTAAGCCCTGCTTTCCTCTTTTCCCACTCCCACCTGGGAGGCCGACTTGCCCCCTCTACTCATCCCCCCTCCCGGCCCCACAGCACTTACGTACATTTCCGCAATTTATTTCTATTAATGTCCGTCTCCCCCTCTAGACTGTAAGCTTACTGCGGTCAGGGAACGTGTGTGTTATAGTGCACTCCCCCAAGCGCTTAGCACAGGGCTCTGCACACAGGAAGCGCTCAATAAATACGACCGAATGAACGAATGAGACTGTACGAGCCTCGCGGGCAGAGTTCGCGCCTATCCGCTCGGTTCTACCGAACGTTCCCAAGCGCTCAGTACAGTGCTCCGCACAAAGGAAGCGCTCCATCAATGCCACCCATCGCTCGATCTCGGGCTGGCTCTCAAAAGGGTGAGACGTACCGGTACCGGCGAGGGAGAGACGGATCGCGGGAGGATCTTTTCTCGGTCCCTTTCCCGCGACGGCCTCTCTGGCTTGTCGCTCTTGGGCTCGGTGACGATGGCCTTGAGCTGCTTCAGTTTCTCGTCCTTGACCCAGAGCTTGTTCTGCATCTCCAGCTGCTTGGCCGCCACCCGGCGTTCCTGACATCGGCAAGGTCGACTAGGTCCGTCGGGGACCTCGCCGGCCCAGCCCCGCTCCCCCCACCCGGGGGCCCGCGGCCCGCCCCCTCCCTCCCCGGCTGCCCCGGGGGGAAGCCGGAAGCCCGGTCGCTACTCACGCATTCCTTCTCCCACTTCATGGTGGTCTCGGTCACCATGCCTTGCAGCCTGGCTTCGAGGCGCCGTTTGTCGGAGAACTGCCGCTGGAGTTTCTGGCTCTTGTTCTCCAGCTCCTGCTGCAGATTCCGTTTGTCTTCCTCGTAGATCGTCGTCGTCTTTTCCAGAATCTCGATCTGGAAAGACAGGAGACCTCAGGCTCGGGGATCTCACCCCGGGTGCTTTCCGCTGAGCGCCGGCTCATCTTTCTGCGCTGCCTCTGAGGGGGGCGGCGGGACTCGGGAGGATTGGTTACACACCCATCGTCTTTTCAGAAAAAAATAAAGAAGACGTGCTGCCTTCTAGGGAGCCCTAAGCGACTTGGAAATCAAGACGATGCCTGGGAGTCAGAGGTCCTGGGTTCTAATCCCGGCTGTGCAGCCTTGGGCAAGTCACTTCTCTGTGCCTGAGTTTCCTCATCTGTCTCACGGGGGATTCGATACCCGTTCTCCCTTTTCAGCCTGAGAGTCCCATGGGAGGTGGGGGGGTTATCTTTCATTCACTCCAGTGCTTAGTACCACAAGTACCATATTATTATTATTACTGCAAGGGAAGGAAACGAGCTTCAGGAGAGAACAGGTTGCAGTGACACGTTGCCAACGGAGTCCGCTATGTACCTTGAGAGCTGCAATAAGGCCAGTAAAGCAAAGGTCCCTAGAAAGCCAAAGGTTTGTTCCCTACCCGGTTCTGGTTGTGACTTTCGGGCTCCGAGAAAAACCTCACACTCCCAATTCTAAATAATTGCCAGTGCGTGCCCCAAAGACACACCTTATACTCCAGAGTTTTGGTTTTCTTTTCCAAGCGCTCGATCTCGGCCTTCTGTCCAGAGATGACCTTATCTTTCTCATTGAGCTTTCCTTGAACGTAGCTCTCCTTATTCATAACGTTGCTGTCAAATTCTTGCAGCATGGCTTTGAAAGCATTCACTAGAATAAAAGGAGAGAGAGACCAGTTTTATCCTGATGTGACTTGGACAAGTGACATCGGACGTCTTCACCTTTGGGCCCGGAAGACGTGTTGGCCCCGACCGGAGGTTTCCTGTCGAGGAACGTCCTGTCGTGAGCGGTGTTATGAGAACCAGCGTGGCCTAGTGGAAAGAGTATGGGCCTGGGAGTCAGAAGGACTTGGGTTCTAATTCCGGCTCTGCCACTCGTCTGCTGAGCGACCGCGGCCAAGTCACTTCACTTCTCTGGAATTCAGTTACCTCACGAGGAACGTGGGGATTAAGACCGTGAGCCCCGTGTGGGACGTGGACTGTGTCCAACCTCGTTAGCTCGTATCTAACCCACCATTGAGTACTGTTCCTGGCGCATAGTAAGCACTTAAATACCATTTAAAAAAAGGGGGGGGGGGCCTAAGGATGGCGCTGGGGGGGACACTCCTGGGTCCAAACCTGGCTGCGGCATCAGAGGATGACGGTTCTGGACGGTTCGTGTCCAGAGCGCTACCTGGGCCCAAATTCTTCCAGCCTGGCCTAACCCAAGATGACGTTCCACACGGGGCGGGGGGGTCCGACTCCATTCTCGAAGATTAAATCGGAGGGAGCTCACGGGGGCAGCAGAACAACGGCCCCCCGGCCCAACTTGGGACTTGAGCGGGGAAGAGTCCCTAATGGCACACAGACCACCCGTGGCCAAGTCCTGTTCGACTGAGGGTCGGGAGTTGGATGCGCAGGGGAGACGAGTGATCTAATCCCCCAGAACCTCAGACGTCTACCTCCTCCTCTTGCTCTCCAGCCCATCTACCATCTTCCCTTAGGAGTCACAGCATTTATTAAGCACCCTTTCTGGGTGCGGAACATGTCTGCTAATTTTGGGGGGCTATACCCTCCCAAGTTCTTAATACAGTGCCCTGCACACAGTAAGCACTCAACAAAGACCACCGAATGAACGTCTTACCGTGTGCGGTGCGTGGACAAAAGGGACGGCCGGGAATTGGACACGGTCCCCGTCCCTCGAGCAACTGCCTCCCCCAACCCTCAATACTCCTGGAATCGGCCATAGAGCCCAACACTGTTACGTGTGACCGTCACGTCGTGCTCCCCAGGCGCTTAGTGGAGCGCTCTGCACACAGTAAGTGTTCGATAACACGATCACCTCGGGACTCCCGGAAGACAGAACGGGCGGGTGCGGGAGGGGGTTACTAGAAGCTTCGAGCGTGGGCTTGGATGTTACGTTTTCGCTTGGGAACCGTGTCTTAATCTCTAATTTTCTTGAGACTAGAAAGGGCTTCCCCACAGATGAACGGTAAGCAGCAAGTGCCATCCAGTGGCAGTTAAACAGCAGGCCCAGCAGCCCAGAGCTTCCCCAACTGCAACTTCCACCTCTCGGCCACGTCGAGGTAACCCTGGAAGACGCCCGCTCGACGGCACCTTGCTTGGTGAACTCGTCCGTCATCATTTGCCGCACTTGGTGGCGCTTCTCCAAGACCTCGATCAGCCGCGGGAGGGTCTGATCGTCGTTGACGTCCAAGAGCTCGCAGGAGGTCAACGGCGGGAGACTCTGCAGGAGCAGCTCCGTGACCGACGGTTCTGTAGCCGCAAATCCGAAGGGAACAGCGCGGTTACCTAAAGCGACCGTCACCCCCCTTTCCTTGTATCCGTATCTGTAATTCACTTATTTGTACTGATGTCAGTCTCCCCACTCTAGACCGTAAGCTCACTGTGGGCAGGGATGTTTTATTGTTGCAGCACACTCTCCCAAGTGCTTAGCACAGTGCTCCGCACTCAACCAGCACTCAATACATTCAATCGAATTAGTGAATGAAAGGGTATCATCACCCACCCGTTTTCTCAAATTTGTTCACCGCTAGACAAGTTTGGGAAGATGGCGACGTAGTAATTTATGTACTTCTATTAACGTCCGTCTCCCCTCTAGACTCTGAGCACTCTGTGGGCAGGGAACGTGTCTGTTTCTTGTTATACGGTACGTTCCCCAGCGTTTAATACAGTGCTCCGCACACAGTAAGGGCTCCATAAATACGATCGAATGAACCAATAGCAAAACGCCAGAATCGTAACCAAAATGGAGATGCAGTTCCGAGGGCGGTGAGACATCAGACAGATGGGTGGGAGAGTTCCCTTATCCCCTCCCAGCATCCTGGAGGGTGACTGACGAGAGAGGCCCAGCGCTCTCACCAAAACTCCCCCTGCGGAGCCAGAGCCGCAGATGCTCCGGACATCAGGGTTGCAGGGCAGAGCGACCCAGGTGGGATCGTCGGAATACGTGGGGGAGCTGGAGAGGTCGGGGGCTCCGGAAACCCAGCCCGACACCGGTTACCGCAGGGACCGCCGACGCGGTCGGAAATGGCTGTGGCCACCCACCCCGTACCGCTCCCCGAGTGCCCCGGCGCCCTCTTCCTTCAGCCCAAGGTGGCTCAGAACTCCGCCTCCTAACCACCTTCCGGGGAGCTTCTGCTTTTATAACAGCCTGGCTAGAGCACTCAACTCCGTGGCTCCCCGAAGAAGTCAACGGGGTGACAGTGGCTCACAATCCGGGCTCTTGGGAAAGTGGGACACGGCGATGGAAGGAGGGGATTGGGGCGGGGGAGGAGAAAGGGTTGGGGGAGAAGACCCGGACACAGATCCCAAACGGAAGCTCCGACCCGCACCGTCGCCAATGGGTCCTCCCCGGAGCTCGAGCCGGCGGGTGAGTTCCTCCCGGAAGGCCTGGTTTCTGTAGCGCCTGCCCGGCGTTAAACCGCAGATGGCCTTGTCCACTGGTCTTGCCACTTCCACTTCTTGGGTCATCTCGGCAAAGCGCATCACTTGCTAAGATACAAACACACAAAAGGGGGAAGCTGGCACCGCGGAGCCAAGCCGACTGCTCCGTTGCCACGACGACCGCCTTCCAATTCCCACCTCGCTTAAACGACGACAAGCCCCAAGGTGTGCCCGATGTGTCTGGACTCTCTAACCCGCACTGGCCCCACAGTACCCCACCAAACCACCCGTGCTGCTTAATGAATGCTTATTTGGCACTGAATAGTCACTGTGGTATTTGTGAAGCGCTTACTATGTGCCAGACACTGTAGTGAGCGCTGGGGTAGATATAAGATCATAGGATTATTTTCCTCCAAAACATTCTGGACGTTCCCCCACTCAAGAACCTCCAGTAGTTGCCCATCCGCCTCTGCAAACAAAAATTCCTCACCACTGGCTTTAAAGCAATCCATCCCGTTGCCCCCTCCTACCTCGCCTCGCTACTCTCCTACTACAATCCAGCTCGCAAACTTCGCTCTTCTAACGCCAGCCTACTCTACCTCCAGCTCGTCTATCTCACCGCTCGTCGTCGGTCCTGCCTCTGGCCTGGGTCACCCTCACTCCGCAAATCCAACACGGACAATTCCTCTCCCCCTTTTCAAGGCCACATCTCCTCCAGGAGGTCTTCCCTGATTAAGGACTCCTTTCCTCTTCTCCCACTCCCTCCCGAGTCGTCCTGACATGTTCCCTTTATTCACCGAGTAGCCGTACGGCTTAGCGGACAGAGCCATTCCGGAAGTCGGAAGGAATAGAGTTCTAATCCGGGCTCCGCCACATCTGCTGCTGTGTGACATTGAGAAGGTCACTTAACCTCCCTAGACCTCAGTTACCTCATCTGTAAAATGGGGATTAAGACCGTGAACCCCATCTGGGATAGGGACTTGTGTCCAACCTAATTAACTTGTATCCACCCCACTTCTTAGAACGGTGCTCGGCACGTAGCAAGCGCTAACGTGTAGCGTAATTATCATTATCCCCCTTCCCAGGCCCAAAGCACTCCTATATCTGCAATTTTTTTTTTCATTAATGTCTGTCTGCCCCTCTAGACTGTAAGCTCGTTGTGGGCAGGGAATGTATCCGTTTATTGTTATATTGTACTCTCCCAGGTGCTTAGTACAGTGCTCTGCATCTAGTAAGCACTCAATAAATATGAATGAATGAATCAGGGTGGACACAGTCCCCGTCCCACTTTGGGCTCACAGTCTTAATCTCCATTTGGCACATAAGGGGACTCAGGCATACAGAAATGAGGTGACTTGCTAAAGGTCATAGGACAGACAAACGGAGGAGCCGAGATTAGAACCCAGGTCCTCTGGCTCCCAAGCCTGTGCTCTTTCCATTAGGCCATGCCGCTTCTCAATATTATCATCATCATTATTGATGATAATTCGTTATTACTAATGACGATGATCATAATGGTATTTCTTAAGCATTTACTATGAGCCGGGCACTGTACTAAGGGTTGGGGGAGATACAAGATAATCAGGTTGCACTAAACCCTCCCTTGGGAGGGAGCTTCACCTCTAAGTATCTTCTTGGATAATGAAGGATAACCACTTAAACAACAATGCAAAATACAAGGCTTGAGGGGCTTTCCGCTGGCAACTCTAAATAGAGAAAAAGGGGGGGAATCCAGTTACCAAGCTTTCCTCGTAATCTTCAGCCTTTGGATTTACGCACACGATCATACGCACTTTGCCTTCGCCGTCAAAATAGTTCTTGAACAGATGGGTTAACTTGGAGTCTCGATATGGAACCATCTAGAAATTCATTTAAAAAAAAAAAAAATAGATTTATCCCACCAGCGGAATCAGGCAAATGAAAGAGCGCAAAGGTTGCTACTGGAAGCTGTTTACCTTACTGGTTCCATATAACTGGTTCTCCCGAAGGACCTCGATGCACGTCCTCAGTGTCATGAGCGACTGGTTAATGTTGCCTGCAGAAAAATGGGACAAGTCAGAACCCTGTCATTTTTAAAAATCAAACCGGGGCTGTATTTTTCTGTAGTCATTAAAGAAATGAATACCTCTCTCAGGATCGTACCTGGAGAGCTTCCAGTCCTCTACCAGTCTCAACTATGGGAGGGAGAGTCAAGCAGAGGCCTACCCATTCCATTCCTAGCTTGGGCAGTGGCTAGTGAGTGGAAGGCAATCTGCTACAGGTCAAGACTTCCCTGTTCTGGGCAGCAGCAGCATGGGAGAGAGTCGAGGGCAGAGACTTTAGTTTACTGAGCAGAAGGAGGCAATGGAAAAATCACTTCTGGATTTTTACCAAGAAAACTCTATGGACACCCTACCAGAACAATTGCAATTGGAAGTGGAGCGTTCCGGGAGAGCTACGTTCAAGGAGTCGCTGTGGGTCGGAGACGACGCAGCAGCATAAGACAAGACAAAGAAATGCCTGGGTCCGAACTAAAAACAAAAAACCTCCCAAAAAACCAATCACTTTTGCCCACTCAAGGTAGATGACTCTAAATCGCTCCAGCCTGTAAGCTCATCTCCAGACTGTGAACTAGTTGTAGGCAGAGAATATATCTGTTTGCTACCCCAAGTCACACAGGAGATAAGTGGAGGAGCTGGAATTAGAACCCAGGTCCTTCCGACTCCCAGGCCTGTGCTCTATCCAATAAAACACGCTGTTTCTTCTCTGTTGAGTGGCCAAGGGCAAGCCATCTTACATTTCTGCACCCCAGTTGCCTCCGTTACCTATAAACTGGGGATTTAAGACTGTGAGTCCCATGTGGGACATTGACAGTGTCCAACATGATTAGGTTGTATCTACAGAAACAAAAACAAAACAAAACACACGGCACACTGAACCCAATTCAACTTTCCTAGAAACTTCCTTCTGCTCAGAGCCCGCATGGCTACGCCCATAATCCCAGAGTCTCACATCAACAGTAACTAAACTCTTACCAGCTTCTCGAAGTCTGTTTCCTTCTGCTTTTGTCCTGTTGGTTCTTTCACTCCCAGCAAGGTCAACCAAGGACAGCTGGCTTAATGTAATTTGTTCTTTTTCCTGAAATAATAATAATAAAAAAGGCACTGGTTAAGTACAATTCAATTAGAAAAAGATCTGTCTCTGGCAGTCTTCATGTCAATAGGAAATGACAACCGTGAACTAATTAATCATGCACTTTTCCAAAAAGACACTAGGATAACTGGGGGGGGGGGGGGGGGGGGGGGAGAGAAGGGATCTAATTGGAAATCAATATGGAAAAACCCTGTAATAAACGACAAGGGGTTTTCTAATCTCACAGCAGGGCCGAATTACGGGACAAATCATTCAGAGGTAAGATCTGCCTGAATGGACTATTCTTACCCCCAAAATGTATGACGTGGTTAACTCCTCATGAATTGTTGCTCAGTTGCTTTTGGCCAGAGGACTGACTGGTAGAAATACTTATAACAACAACTGTAGTATTTGTTAAGCGCTTAATGCGTGCCGAGGACTGTAATAAGCGCTGGGAGTAGATCCAAGATGAACAGGTCCCACACAGACCTCACAGTCTAAATAGAAGGGAGAACAGGGATTGAATCCCCATTTGCAGATGAGGGAATTGAGGCCCAGTGGAGGTGGGTGACCTGCTCAAAGTCACACAGCAGGGTAAGTGGGGGAGTTGGGATTAGAACTCGGGTCCTCTGACTCCCAGGCCTGTGCTCTATCCACCATTCATTCATTCATTCAATAGTATTTATTGAGCGCTTACTATGTGCAGAGCACTGTACTAAGCGCTTGGGATGAACAAGTCGGCAACAGATAGAGACAGTCCCTGCCGTTTGACGGGCTTACGGTCTAATCGGGGGGGATGGACAGACGAGAACAACGGCAATAAATAGAGTCAAGGGGAAGAACATCTTGTAAAAACAATGGCAACTAAATAGAATCAAGGCGATTTCATTAACAAAATAAATAGGGTAATGGAAATATATACAGTTGAGCGGACAAGTACAGTGCTGAGGGGATGGGAAGGGAGGAGCAGAGGGAAAGGGGGAAAAGAGGGTTTAGCTGCGGAGAGGTGAAGGGGGGGGTGGTAGAGGGAGTAGAGGGAGAAGAGGCGCTCAGTCCGGGAAGGCCTCTTGGAGGAGGTGAGTTTTAAGTAGGGTTTTGAAGAGGGTAAGAGAATCAGTTTGGCGGAGGTGAGGAGGGAGGGCGTTCCGGGACCGTGGGAGGACGTGGTCCGGGGGTCGACGGCGGGATGGGCGAGACCGAGGGACGGTGAGGAGGTGGGCGGCGGAGGAGCGGAGCGTGCGGGGTGGGCGGTAGGAAGGGGCAAGGTGATGGAGAGCCTCGAAGCCTAGAGTGAGGAGTTTTTGTTTGGAGCGGAGGTCGATAGGCAACCACTGGAGTTGTTTAAGAAGGGGAGTGACATGCCCAGATCGTTTCTGCGGGAAGATGAGCCGGGCAGCGGAGTGAAGAATAGACCGGAGCGGGGCGAGAGAGGAGGAAGGGAGGTCAGAGAGAAGCGAGAGAGGAGGAAGGGAGGTCAGAGAGACCTCTCTGCTTTGCTAATCCTTCCTGGGTTCTAATCCTTCTTTGGCTATTTGCCCGCGGGTGACCTCGGGCAAATCACTTCAGCGCTTGACACACAGTAAGCACCTGACAAATACCAGCATCACGTCTCTCGGCCATAATTTCCTCGTCTGTAAAAAGAAGAATCGAATACCTGTTCTCTCTCCTATTAGACTGTGAGCCTCCCATGGGAACTCTGCCCAACCTGATTGTCTCCTACCTACCCCTGTGTTTACTAGAGTGCACGTAAGATACTAAGCACTTGGCAATTATTTTGAGTTATGCAGAGGGCTGAAGCAGATGAATCAATCAGTGGCATTTATTGAGGGCTTCCCGGGTGCAGATCACTGTAGTAAGCGGTTGGGAGAGTCCAATGGAAGGGAGTTGGTCGGCACGTTTTTTGCCCACGAGGAGCTGCCGGTCTGGGTTTCCCATCCTTCCCAACCAGACCCTCACCCATGCGGCAGGAGGGCGGTCACCTCTGCCCAAAGGGACACCCTCCAAACCTTCTGCGGCCAGTCGGTAGCCCACCTGGCTGTTCTTGGGGTCCCGGTGAGCCAGGAGAGGTTGCTCTCTGGGTCTGTGGCTCGGCCCAGGGCTGGACGGGAGTCACCGGGGGCATGAGCGGCTAGCCCTAGCGCCCTGCAGACCACAACTGACCCACTCCTGCCTCAAATCTTCTTACAGCTCTCGAAGACCAGTTCGTTCATCCATTCATTCAATACGATTTATTGAGCGCTTACTGTGTGCAGAGCACTGTACTGTACGCTTGGGAGAGTACAATAGAACAATAAACTGACACATTCCTAGTCTAGGGAGGGAGACGGACGCATACGGCCGGTTCGTTCGGACGCAACGCCCGCCGCCTCCCGGATTGACTTTAGGTAACTATTTTTCTTACAAATGCTGTTTAAAAGGTTTTAATTTTACTCTGAGCAGCCTTTGCCCAAAATCCATTTTCAACATTTTCAACAAGAAACAGCATGGCCTAATGGATGGAGCCAGGCTGGGGAGTCAGACGGACCTGGGTTCTAGTCCTGGCTCTGCTGGGCAACCTTGGGCAAGTCACTTCAATTCTTGGGCCTCAGTTCCCTCATCTGTGAAACGGGGATGAAGACTGGGAACGGGGACTGTGTCCAACTCAATTTGCCCATACCCATCCCAATGCTTAGTAAGCACCTAACAGATGCTATAATTACTATTATTGTTATTATTATGACTATTTGGAAATCCACCAGGATGTGCAGGCCTTCACCCCGGGTCCAGAATACTGTTATATTGTACTCTCCCGTGCGCTTAATACAGTGCTTTGCAACCAATAAACATTGAGCTCAATAAATACGAATGAATGAATAAAGGCACAAACGACTCTCCCGAAGGACATTTTTACCTGCAACACGTTATCTCCCTCGGCATCTAAAGGAGCTTGAGCCAGTTTGATAATGAACACGCTATGGGAGCGACTGGATTCCCGGTTCAGCTGGGTGTTCGCAATGCGGCGCTTCTTCTGGCCTGTGAGAAGACAAGAGTCCCCGTTAACGCTGAAATAATAATAATAATAATAAAATAATAATGATTATGATAATGGCATTTGTTAAGCGCTTACTTAAGCACCAAGCACTGTACTAAGCAAATCGGGTTGGACACAGTCCCTGTCCTACATGGAGCTCACGGTCTTAATCCTCATTTTTTACAAATGAGGTAATTAAGGCACAGAGAAGTTAAGTGACTTGCCCAAAGTCACACAGCACACAAGGGCGGGGGAGGTGGGATTAGAACCCAGGCCCTTCCGACTCCCAGGCCCCATCCACTAGGTCACTAGGTGGAGGCTTCCGATCTATTATTTCTACTAGGGCGAGGACGGTGTGGGTGATAAGTACTGTAGCAACTTTTTGACTGTGCGTTCCATGAATCGTATTTACTGAGCGTCTACTGTGTGCAGAGCACTGTACTAAATCGCTTGGGAGAGGACGAGGCAACATTTGCTGGCAGCTACATTCCCTGCCCACAGTGAGCTCACAGTCTGGTACAGAAGCAGCGTGGATAGAGCACGGGCCTAGGAGTCAGAAGGATCTGGGATGATGATGATAATAATTATGGCATTTATTAAGCGTTTACTATGTGCCAGGCACTGTACTAATCTAATCCCAGCTTGGCCATTGGGCTGCTGTGTGACCTTGGGCAAGTCACTTCACTTCTCTGGGCCTCAGTTCCTTCATCTGCAAAATGGGGATTAAGACAGTGAGCCCCATGTTGGTCCGCTCCCTTTGCTCTACCCCCCCCCGCCCCACAGCACTTGTGCATATATGTACATATCTATAATTCTATTTATTTATATAAAATTTATATATATTCATTTATATAAATTTATTGTATATGTGTTATTATATGTTTATTTATTTAATATATATTTATTTATATAAATGCCTGTTTACTTCGTTCAATGTGTATATACCTATAATTCTATTTATTTCTATTGATGTCTGTCTCCCCTCACCAGACTGTAAACCCGGTGTGAGCAGGGATTCTCTCTCTTTTTGGCTGAATTGTACTTTCCAAGCGCCTAGTACAGCGCTCTGCACACAGTAAGTGTTCAATAAATACAATTGAATGAATGACTGTGTCCAACCTGATTAGCTTGTCTCTACGCAGCGTTTAGTACAGTGCCTGGCATATAGTAAATGCTTAAATTCCATTTCAAAAAAAAAAACAAAAACACTAACGAATTTTTTTTTAAATTTAGCTGCAGGGAGGGGGCAGAGGTTTGATGACAGGAATGGGGGGTCTAGGGGTGGCCCTCACCTTTCCAGAAGACTTCAAACGCTTCCTCGGTGGACTTCACCTCTATTTCTGTACATCCAGACACGTACATATTGTGATTCTTATCCTCCCTCAGGATTTTAGACTGCGGAGGTCTGCGGGGCGGAGGGAAAAGACAAAGAAAGCTTTTTACTCTTCGAGCGGAAAGGGCGACGACGCCTTCGTCAGATACCAACCGGGAAACCGAGACTTGACGTCGGAGAACGGAGAAGTCAAGCCTGCGGGGCCGCCTCTTACCAAGACGGTGGGAAGCAGATTGCAAGGAAGGACCGGCGCTCAACAATGAGGTTAGTCACGCTTCGAGAAATCGTGGAAGCACACGGGTTGGCTCTAATTCTAATTCGCCGCCGATTTCCCGCCCAGGTCGGGGGTGAGAACTCGCCACTATGGTCTCATGCACGGACTACGCACAGGACATCTAACGTTGGACTAACGGTACGAGACAGAAGCGGGGGAGGGGGCTCCGAACCCATCTACGACAACGGCGGAAAATAAAATTCAGCCAGGGGGCCTCTGGTCCCGCCTCAAGGGGAAGAAAACGAGACAAAACTGCCAACGTACATAAAGTCTGTGTTCCGCACCGGAGTGCTGCAACTGTTCCACCTACCAAAGGAATAGAGGAGATGTTATTGTCTCGATAGAGTCGCTCCTTCCTGTCAGTAATGATAGGGATGATAACTGTGGCCTTTGTTAAGTGCTTACTATGTGCCAGGCTCTGCACTAAGCGCTGGGGTAGATACAAGATCATCGGGTCCCACGTGGGGCTCACACAGGAGGGAGAACAGGTTTTGAATCCCCATAGTGCGGATGAGGGAACTGAGGCACAGAAGAGAACCGACTTGCCCAAGGTCACGCAGAAGGCAAGTGGCGGAGCCGGGATTAGATCCCAGGTCCAAGGTCTAACCACTAGGCTATGCCGCCTCCCACAGAACACAAGAGAGAAGCAGTGTGGCCTAGTGAAGAGAGCCCGGGCCTGGGAGTCAAAGGGATCTGGGTCCTAATCCCCGGCTCTGCCAAGTGCTTGCCTTGTGGCCTTGGGCAAATCACTTTGCTTTTCTGTGCCTCATTTTCCTCAACTGAAAAATGGGGATACCGCTTCTCCCTCCTAATTGGAGTGGGGGCCCCTTGTGAGACAAGGACTGGATCCGACCTAATTAACCTGTACCTATCCCAGCACTTAGAACAGTGTCTGACACATAGTAAGCACTTAAATACCATAAAAAAGACAGGAACCAACTCTCCAAAGAATTCCTAAAGTAACTAGAGAGGCCATGTGCCAAAGTGTCTAGAACTTTGGCAATTTTTTTTTTAAAAAAGAAAGCTCCATAAGACAAGGCCGGTTTATAAGATTCTCCATTCAAAATGCCTTTGCCATTTAGACAAGGGAGAAAATGGTAAGCGGTGAAATTACAGCAAAATGAATCCAAGTGTAGCCTAATGATGGAAACTGCTATCCCGATAATACAATCGCTCATCCTATCCTGCCTGGATTACTGCATCAGCCTCCTTGCTGACCTCTCAGCCTCTTCTCTCCAGTCCATACTTCACTCTGCTGCTCGGGATCATTTTCCTACAAAAACTTTCAGTCCATGTCACCCCACTTCCCAAAAAACTCCTGTGTTTACCCTTCCACCCCACATCAAACAAAAACTCCTCACCATTGACTTTAAAGTACTCAATCACCTTGCCCCCTCCTACCTCACCTTGCTACTCTCCTAATCCAACCCAGCCCACACATTTCGCTCCTCTAACGCCAACCTTCTCACTGTTCCTCTATCTCACCTAGCTCGCCGTGAACCCCTTTCCGGAACGTCCTGCCTCTGGCCCGGAACACCCTCCCTCCTCAAATCCGACAATTATTCTCCCTCTCTTCAAAGCCGTATTGAAGGCACATCTCCCACTCCCTTCTCTATCACCCTGATTCGCTCCCTTTGTTCATCCCCTCCTCCACACCACTTATGCAAGTATCTGTAATTTATTTATTTATATTAATGTCTGTCTCACCCACTCTAGACTGGAAACTCAATGTGGGCAGGAAATGTGGCTGTTTATTGTTGCATTTTATTCTCCCAAGCCCTTAGTACAGTGCTTTACACACAGTAAGTGCTCAATAAATATGACTAAATGAAAAGGTGGAGGGATGTGTAAAGCAGTACTGCACACCATACACACACACATAAAAACAAAACAGATTTTGTAGGTTTCCGTTTCATCTATTTTTCCATCACAGTAATCCAGTGAAGCTCCACCTCAAGAATGATTCCTTTTTGGAAAGTCTTACTTGAGCATCCAAACTTCATCAAAGAAACACACAAGAACGGAGAGGAAAAAAAAGAAGAGTTCAGGAGTGACTAGGAAATCTCAAAGAAACTCCAGGGGCTCATGCTTGGTTAGGTGCAGGTTTTCCAGGATCCTTCTGCAACCCGAAACCATGCATTTCTTAATCATCCCATCCAATCCGGAACGAGGAAAATCAAAGAAGGCATCCAAAGAACGCACACCTTACCTCCTGCTCAAACGTGAGCTTCCAAAAATTAAGTCTTGGTACCGTGCGTGCACAGATCCAAATCTGTGTGCAATATCTCCAGGTTCAAGCCTAAACCCTAACCTTTCTGCTCCTCGGGACATTCAGCTGCGTCAGAAAGAACGCCTAAGGCCGACGAGATTGTTAACTCTTAGCAGAAGAAACTCAGGAGCCTCAATCAACGGTATTTAATTGAGCGCTTATTGTGTGCAGAGTCAAATCATCCTTTCACCTTAAATCAGGCTTCAGGGAGTATTTATGGAGTCCCTAAGAGGAACACTGATTAGCCGGAGAAAGCTGTTACTTTGAGAAGTCATCCGGAGACAAGAGGCGACTCGATAAAACTGGTGACATCTGTTCGATCTTAAACGGGCTGCCGTTCCACCATAAGTCGCTCCCGCGACATCCAACCCTCGCCCGAGTAGGATCCTATCACTGAATGCGATGTTGAAGTCGTCAGGCCTTAGTTTCTCTCCCCGCCAACCCCCGCAAAAATAAAAGATCACCATCCATTCCTCTCTGGTCTTGCCATTTCGAGAGGATCCGGTCCCTCCGGGGAGCGAACGACAGCTAAGCTGGTCACTTACTTTGGTTTAATGGGGTCGAACGGAGCTTCCTCCAGCAGATCGTAGATGTAGTTATTGTAGATTTCGATATAAGAGACAAACACACCGTACACGCTGTCCTCGTCCACCTCCTCCGCCTTGCAGAACTCCTGCACGTTGATCATGTCGGCGAACTCCGGGTCGATGGGACGTCTGAAAAACGGGGAACGGAGGCATTTCCGTGACCCGGTTCTGGGCCGCCGCGCGGGCTAACTACAGCGCTCATAGCTTAACCGCCGCGGCCTGTTTTCCCCGGGTCGGCAGAGCCGTCGACCGGGCCTGTGACTATCGACTCTGTTGTACTGGACTCCCCCGAGAGCTTAGAACAGTGCTCTGCACACAGTAAGGGCTCAATGAATACCACCGGTGAGGACGGTGACCCATCGCTTACTTGCTCGATGGGGTCTTCGGCGTTGGCATGGCATCTCTTTTCTGCCGCTCTAACAGAGCATCCACTTCACACTGAATATCCATGCTGTTCCGGTCGTTGGACTTAAAGACCTGAGTGGGAGAGGAGGGGAGAGAGTCGGGCTGAGACGGGAATCAGCTTCTCTGGGCCTCAGTTTCCTCACCTGCAAAATGGGGATTCAATTCCAGTTCTCCCTCCTATTTAGACCGTGAGCCCCACGTGGGCCACGGGACTGTGTCCAACCTGGTTAACTTTTTTTTTTTCCAAATGGCATTTGTTAAAAACGCTCATTATGTGCCAGGCGCCGTTCTAAGCGCTTGGGTAAATACAAGGTAATCAGGTTAGACACAGTCCCTGTCCCACGTGGGCCTCACTGACTTAATCCCCATTTTACAGATGAGGTAACCGAGGCACAGAAGAGTTAAGTGACTTGCCCAAATTCACACAACAGACAAGCGAAGCCGGCACTAGAACCCAGGTCCTTCTGACTCCCAGGCCCACGCTTTAACCACTAGGCCATGCTGCTTCTAACCTCAGCACTTAGAACAGTGTTTGGCACATAGCACGCGCTTAACAAATACCATAAGGGAAAAAAAGCGGCAGTGTTTGCTAAGGGAAAGAGATGGGCCTGGGAGTCAGAGGATCTGGATTCCAGTCCCGGCTATATCACTGATGATGGTATTTGTTAAGCACTTACTATGTGCCAAGCACCGTTCTAAGCACTGGGGTAGATACAAGGTAATCAGGTTGTCCCACCGGGGGTTCGCCGTCTTAATCCCCATGTTACAGATGAGGTAACTGAGGCACAGAGAAGTTAAGTGACTTGGCCAAAGTCACGCAGCTGACAAGTGGCAGAGCTGGGATTAGAACCCACAACCTCTGACTCCCAAACCCGTGCTCTTGATTCTGGGAAAGTGACTTCACTTCTCTGGGCCTCAGTTTCCTTATGTGCAAAATGGGAATTAAGACCGGGAGCCCCATATGGGACAGGAAGTGTGTCCAACCTGATGAGCTTATGTCTACCCCAAGGCTTAAAACAGTGCACGGCACACAGTAAGCGCTGAACTAATACCATTTAAAAGCAAACAAAAGCAGCCCAGCGATACATACATTTAATTGCCACAAAGTAAATTTGAACGGACACAACCAAATGTTAAGAATAGGGTGGAAACGGGAGGCTTTGTGCTGCCGCCCTTCACTCGGGTGGATGTCAGACACCCCGGAACTGAAATTAGGGCCCCTGAAACTCACGTATCTCTTGGCTTGAAATGCTCCGATGCTGTTGAAGATCATGTCGAGGCAACGAGGGAGGAGTCCGCCGTCACCGGGAGAGCCCGTCATGGTGTGGGTTTTTCCGCTTCCCGTTACCCCGTAGGTGAACAGGAGCCCTAGAGTGAGGACGGAGACCGACACCGCTACAATTAGAGCCTGTCAAAATCTGCAGTTCGGCCGCTAAAAGGGCTGAGGCAACAAAATTGAGAAGCAGAGAGGCCTACTGGATAGAGCAAGGACCTTGGAGTCAGGAGGACCTGGGTTCTAGTCCCATCTCGCCTCTTGTCTGCTGTGTGACCTTGGCCTAGTCACTTGACTTCTCTGGGCCTCAGTTGCCTCAACTGTAATCATCTATAAAATGGGGATTAAGACAGAGAGCCCCATGTGGGGCATGGACTGTGTCCAACCTGATTAGCTTGGATCCGCCCTAGCGCTCACTACAGTGACTGGCACATCGTAAGCACCTAAATATTATTTAAAAATATATATATTATCGATTGACATCGGAGAGGGGCTGAAGATGGAGAAGCAGCGTGGCTCAGTGGAAAGAGCATGGGCTTTGGAGTCAGGGCTCATGAGTTCGAATCCCAGCTCTGCCACTTGTCGGCTGTGTGACTGTGGGCAAGTCACTTAACTTCTCTGTGCCTCAGTTCCCTCATCTGTAAAATGGGGATTAAGACTGTGAGCCCCACGTGGGACAACCTGATTCCCCTATGTCTACCCCAGCGCTTAGAACAGTGCTCGGCACATAGTAAGCGCTTAACAAATACCAACATTATTATTATTATTCTCTCAGGGGCTGAAGGGCAGTGAGGAGAGAAAGAGTCGAAACAATGAGAGAGACTCTCAGGGAGGCCAGACAATTACAGCATAGTTTAGTGGGATGCAGAGTGGATAGAACATGGGCCCGAGAGTCCGAAGGACCTGGGTTCTAATCCTGCTCTGCCACTTGTCTGCTGTGTGACCTTGGGCAGGTCACTTCACTTCTCTGGGCCTCAGCTGCCTCATTTGTGAAATGGGGATAAAACCGTGAGCCTCACGGGACAGGGACTGTGTTCGACCCAAGTACCCTGTATCTACCTCAACGTATAGAACTGTGCTTGGTACATAATAAGCGCTTAAGAAGTATCATAATTATTGTTATTTATTATTATGGGGGGGAAGGGAGATGACACCTAAAGAAGTTCCAAACAAAGGAGAAAACGTACCTCCCCTTGAGGGCAAGGAGGTGGCATGCAGTAAAAAATACCAAGGGGCAGAGCCCACAGGGCAAACAACCAGCCCCTCAAACCTGGAAAAAATCAGGTCGGTCGATAAATTAATGGTATTTATTGAGCCCTTACTATTTGCAGTTTGCCGTATTAAGTGCTTCGGAGAGTATAATGCACCCGAATTAGTAGTCGCATTCCTTGCTCATGATGAGCTTACAGATTAGAGGACTTGTTGCAGCCCAAAGCGAAACAGTTCAACTTGAGCATTTGGTTCAGTAGAAAAAATTCCAAGGAATTGTAAAAAAAAAGGGAGCGGGTGGGTGGCCGGCCAGGAAGGGGTGAGGGGACACAGGTGGGAGAACTGTCTTTTGGCAGGAAAACTATTTCAGGCACAGGCCCATTCCTACATTTCTTCGAAGCTACTCAGAGATTTCACTTGTACTGACAAAAAAAATGAAAAAAAAAGCTTCATTTTCTCCATTCTAAGCACCGCATTTAAGAAATGAAGATGAATTTTCCACACCAGATCTTAAATGTAAACTAAAGCCAAGCAGGAACAGGAATGTCAGTCAAAAAAAACCACACCCAAAACCAAAACAAACAAAAAAACAAAACAAAAACAGAACTCTGCAGTGCCTCTGGAGCCCAGAGGACAATTTTTCAAAAGCCAAACCCCAAACAGCACATACCGTTTTTACCATGAATCAAGTCATCTACCAAGGGACAGGCAACAACATCAAACAGCTCCTTCTGGGTAACCAGGGTACCAAACACTTGTTTGAATGAATACTGCGTCTGAGAAGAGAGAAAAAAAGCCTGGTGAAGACGTGCTCAATCAATCAATGGTATTTACTGAGTGCTTACTGTGTACAGAGCACCGTATTAAGTGCTTGGGAGAGTACGATATAACAGACACGTTCAGAGCACGGGCCTGGGAGTCAGAAGGCCATGGTGTCTAATCCCGGCTCTGCCACGTCTCTTGTGTGATCATCATCACCACCTTAGGCAAATCACTTCACTCTCTGGGCCTCAGTGCCCTCATCTGTAAAATGGGGATTAAGACTCTGAGCCCAGTGTGGGACAGGGACTGCGTCCAACCCCACAAGCCTGTATCTAACCCGGTGCTTAGAACAGTGCCCGGCACATAGGAAGCGCCTAAATTCTACATGGTATTCATTAAAGACTGTTTTAATGAACGAACACGTGAATGAGATCGTAGCACTGAGCTTCACCGTCCACTTCCCCCCGTTTCCAAAACAAGAATCTGTTCAAGTATTTAAGCCAGTGCCTGGCACATAGTAAACACCTGAATTCTACATGGTATTCATTAAAGACTGTTTTAATGAACGAATACGTGAATGAGATCGTAGCACTGAGTTTCACCATCCACATCCCCCCGTTTCCAAAACAAGAATCTGTTCAAGTATTTAAGCCACGTGGAGAAGTACCCATCTAGCGCTCGTGCCATGCACGAGGAAGCAAACGAGACCTGCGTGTAACCTGATTACTTGTATCTATCCCAGCACTTAGAACAGTGGCTGGCATGTAGTAAGCGCTTACCAAATACCATAAAAAAAGGGGGGGGGGGGCTATCCTGCCTGGCACTTCAGCCCCCTGGATGCCATTTTGCTGCCGAGGAGGAAGGGAGCAGATTGAACAAAACCAGGAGAGGGGGTGCTCTGACCCCTAGGCCATCCTTCCAGCAAATGCCCCTCTCTGAGAGGAGCAGCGCGGCTTAGAGGATTGAGCACGGGCTTGGGAGCCAGAAGGAACCGGGTTCTCATCCTGGCTCTGCCACTTGTCTGCTGTGAGACCTGGGCAAGTCACTGCACTTCTCTCAGCCTCAGTTACCTCATCTGTAAAATGGAGATTAAGACTGTGAGCTCCATGCGGGACAGTGGACTACGGCCAACCTGATTATTTTGAATCTACCCCAATGGTGAGAACATTCCTCACCACTGATGATGATGATGATGTCATTTGTTAAGCGCTTACTATGTGCCAAGCCCTGATCTATGCAGTGAGGAAGATACAAGGTTCTCAGCTTGTCCCACGTGGGGCTCATGGTCTTAATCCTCATTTTACAGATGAGGTAACTGAGGCACAGAGAAGTGAAATGATTTGTCCAAAGTCACAAAGCTGACAAGTGAAGCAGGCAATCCCCTCGAGCCCTCGTACCTCACCTAGTTACTCTCCCACTCCAACCCAGCCTGCACACTTGGCTCTTCTAATGCTAAACTCCTTCCTGGACCTCGATCTCATCTTTTTCGCCTCCAACCTTTCAGAGAGATGCCCTCCTCCTATCAGACAGGTAACGGCTCTCCCTCCCTTCAAAGCCTTGTTGAAGGCACATCTCCTCCTAGAGAAGCCTTCCCTAAGCCCTCCCTTTTCCTCTCCTCCCACACCCTTCAGCGATACCCTGACTTGCTCCCTTCATACATCCTCCCTCCCATCCCCAAAGCACATATGTATATATCTGTAATTTATTTATTTTAAGTATATTAATGTCTATCTCCCCCTCTAGACTGTGAGCTCATTGTGGGCAGAGAATGTGTCTGCTTGCTGTTGTACTGTACTCTCCCAAGTGCTTAGTACGGTGCTTTGCACGCACTAAGCGTTCAGTAAATATAATTGAATGAATGACTGAACGATTAGCTTGTATTTTCCTCAGTGCTTAGTTCATGGCACACAGTGGGCACTTAATAGCACTAAAAGAAAAAAACACCTTAAGAGGTCGGCAACATTCACACGAACATTATCTGCCTTTCAAAAAGTATCCCAGAGAACATGAATTCAGCTTTGGGAGTGGGGGGATATAAGGTCCTTGTGGGCAGGGAATGTGTAATTCTGCTATTTGTTAAGCGCTTACTATATGCCAAGCACTGTAGTAGGCACTGAAGTACATACAGTAAAACCGTGTCCCACAAGGGGCTCTCAGAGTAAGCAGGAGGAAGAACAGGTACTGAATCCCCATTTTGCAGGTGGGGCCATTGAGGCACAGAAGTGAAGGGACTTGCGCAAGATTAGAATCCGGGGCCCCTGACTCCTACACCCGTGTTCCTTCCACTAGGCTGTCCGTGTCTACTAACTCAGTTATGTCATAGTCCCCCAAGTGCTTAGTACAGTGCTCTGCACAGGGTAAGTACTCAATGTCATGAATTGATGGATGTCTGGCAATTTTAAAACCGCCTCCCTAGTGGCAGGGATGACTTCGCTTTTGGACGTAGGGGTGGGAAAAGGTGGGCTGTGATTTTAGCAGGGGAATGCGAACGGGGAGGGGAACGGACTTCAAAAGGTTTAAGCCAAAGAGCCACCATTTCCACTTTGATTGGAAACTCGGATCTTTTCGGAGACCGGGGATGAGCAAATCTGGGAATGTGGCTCATAGAACCGTGGTCGGCCCTATGCCCGGCGGGCTGAGGCTAAGAACCGGGTAACCATTCTCAGACAGCACCCGCCGGGTCCTTTGCCAACTTAATGTGATTATTTCAAGGTCAGAAAAATCAGGAATCTAAATCCTTCTACTCGCCCAGAGATCTGCAGGGATTATAACCTCTGCGGTTATCACTCCTCTAGCACCTGCCACCCCCAAGCAGTTTCCAGGGTACGAATGCATAGCCCCTCCTGAACTCAGAGGAGCGAGAAAAATGTATCCCCCTAAACCACAAGAACCAGCTTAAAATGAAATCAGTGGTTTGTAGCGAGCACTTTTGGGCCTGCAGAGCACTATACTAATAGTACATTATCACTATACAGTAACAATGTGGCGTTTTCACTTACACCGCGAATCGCCAAAAACCAGTGTTAAATTCATTTGGTAAAAATAGCAAAAAGCTGTCGATTTAAGGAGGAAAAGGCACTAAATGCAGCATTTCAAAGTAATAAGAGCTTCACAAAGAATGCGAGGCGTAGGGGTACCCAAAACTGCTGCACTGCCAAAAATCTCTCCTAAGCTTATTTTCACACATCTAGAATAAGAGAAGATACTAAAGTATAATTGTCGATTGGCACCCAAAACCTCCCATCCCTTCGCTCTACACAATCAGCTGTCGAGCACTGGGCCAGACCCGAGTCACCGGACCACCTGCAGAAGTTCCCCCTCCTGCCCGGTCAGCCGGTCATATTTACTGAGCGCTTACTGTGCGCAGAGCGCTGTAACTAAGTGCTTGGGAGAGCACAATGAAACAATAAACAGAAACATTCACTGCCCACAATGAGCTTATAGTACGGCCCCACTCCAGTTGACATTATCAGAGGAAGCTTGGCTACGACGACGTCATATGGAAGTTTCTCGACGCCTCCAGATCCGGAGCGTTTCTCCTGGAGAAGGGGGGGGGGGCTCTCCCGATTCCCACCCCGTCTTGCTCCGGAGCCGTTCACACGGGTGCCGCTTCCGGCTCGAGAGGAGGGAGGCTGGGAGCTCGTGTCTCCAAGTGTCCGATAAATACCACTGAATGATCGATTCCAGGTTCTCAACCTCCACCACGCCACCGGAAGCCGCCTCTGTCGACTCCTAAAAATTTCATAAGTTCACAGGGCTTCCCAGGTCAGCATCAGAAATTCTAGGGTTGGCATTCTAGGGTGGTTCTATTGTACTCTCCCAAGCTCTCAGTACAGCGCCCTGCCCACAGTAAGTGCTCAACAAATACCACCGACTGGCTGACGGACAGATCAAGGCCAGGTAATTGGCTGTCGACTCTACGAGTGGGCGATTAAACTGAAATAGCCAACGGGAACACAGGCTTACCTCCTTGAAGTCTCCATTTCGGTTTATTCGATATCCTTCGGGGGTATGGAGTTGAACTGTCGTTTCATTGATCACCTCTATGCAACACTCCTGATCCTGAAAGCTGAGGGGGCGAACTCGACAGTATACCTAGGAAACAGGAAATATTGTGACAAAAAAACCAACGATACCTTGATGAAACAGAAAGACACACCAGCCTCCTCGGTGTACCTCGATCTCGTCTATCTCACCGGCGACCGTCCCGCCTCAGGCCTGGTACGCTCTCCCTCCTCATATCCGACAGATGATCCATCTCCCCACCTTCAAAGCCTCATTGAAGGCACATCTCCTCCAGGAAGCCCTCCATGACTGAGACCTCATTTCGTTTAATTGCATTTATTGGGCGCTTACTGGGGGCAGAGCACTGTACTAAGTGCTTGGGAGACTTCAACAATAAACAGACACGTTCCCTGCCCACAAAGAGCCTACCTGCTCCCTTCTGCCCTGAGTTGCTCCCTTTATTCACCCTCCTTCCCAGCCCCACAGCACTTATATCCAGATCGGTAATTTATTTCTATTAATGTCTGTTTCCCCCGTCGGGTGAACAGGGAATGTGTCTGTTACATTGCTGTGTTGTACTCTCACACAGCAAGCACTCAAAAAATACAATCGATTGATTAAATGCAACCCCCACCCCGGTTATAGACAAACTGCCGGAGACACTCACCGAGATCTAGAAGCTAAAGCCCAGGCCCGGGAGCCGGGAGGACCTGGGTTCTAATCCCGGCTCCGCCACTTGTCTGCCGGGTGACCTTGGACAAGTGACTTCTCTGCTGTGGGATTATGAGCCCCACGTGGGACAGGGGCTGCGTCCAACTTGATTTGTTTATATCTACCCCAGCTCTTAAGGCACACAGTAAGCGCTTAACAAACATCATTAAAAAAATCTTTCCACAAACAATTAGAGGATTCTTTTTACCTTCCCCTGATCTTTCGTGAGAACTGGAAGCCAAATTCATCCAATTAAGCTTTTGAAAAAAAATAAAACTTTGACATTCCCGCAATTAAAAAGGCAGTTTCTCTTTGAAGTTAGAGGATTTGGGTCAGGGTATGAACGTCAAATCCTACTTTCCTTTACGTGCTTTGCAATTCCAGGACGCCCAGCTTTTCCATCTCCTGGGGGGATTGGGTTTTTACAGAACTCACGCACGCCCGATATCTTAGGCAACTTGCAGTCACAGTGCAATCAGGGGGCTAATTTCTAGAAAAGACATCCCTTGCTCAGGGAGGCAGCGTGGCCCAGTGGATAGAGCCCGGGCCTGGGAGTCGGATGGCCCTGGGTTCTAATCCCGGCTCTGCCACTTTCATTCATTCATTCAATAGTATTTATTGAGCACTTACTATGTGCAGAGCACTGTACTAAGCGCTTGGAATGAACAAGTCGGCAACAGATAGAGACGGTCCCTGCCGTTTGACGGGCTTACGGTCTAATCGGGGGAGACGGACAGACGAGAACAATGGCAATAGAGTCGAGGGGAAGAACATCTCATAAAAACAACGGCAACTAAATAGAATCGAGGCGATGTACATTTCATTAACAAAATAAATAGGGTAATGAAAATATATACAGTTGAGTGCCACTTGTCTGCTGGTTGTGACCTAGGGCAAGTCACTTCCCTTCTCTGAGCCTCATCTGTGAAATGGGGATTAAGACTGTGAGCCCCATGTGGGACAGGGACTGAGTCCAACCTGATTATTATTATTTACTTCTCTTAATGTCTGTCACCCCCTCTAGCATGTAAAGTTGTTGTGGGCAGGGAATATGTCTATTGTTCTACTATACTCTCCCATGTGCTTAGTTACAGTGCTCTGCACACAGTAATCCCTCAATAAACACAATTGACTGACTGATCTACCCCAGCACTTAGAACAGTGCTTGACACATAGCAAGCGCTTAACAAATACCATCATTATCATGCAAAGAGCACTTAAGACTGTTTCCACTGCTGTCCAATTTGAGGGGGAGGGTGCTTCTGGGATGGATTCCATTTTAACTGACAAATTTAACGCCGCCGTAAAACGCCAGAAGCAGCGTGGCTCAGTGGAAAGAGCCCGGGCTTAGGAGTCAGAGGTTATGGTTCAAATCCCAGCTCTGCCACGTGTCAGCTGTGTGACTGTGGGCAAGTCGCTTCACTTCTCTGGGCCCCAGTTACCTCATCTGTAAAATGGGGATGAAGACTGCGAGCCTCACTTGGGACAACTTGATTACCCTGTATCTACCCCAGCGCTTAGAACAGTGCTCTGCACATAATAAGCGCTTAACAAATACCAACAATATTATTACCATGTCTCGCTCATAATGAAGTACCACGTGCCAACGGATTGATGGGCAAGGAGTAGCTAGAGCCCAGGTGGTGTTATTTGGCAGGAGGCCCTGTGCCCCGGACACCGGGGCCTTGGGTTCTAATCCGTCTTCTGCAGCTCACCTGTTGGGTGACCTTGGGCAAGTCAACTACTCTGGGTCTCTCTTTCCTCATCTATAAAATGGGGATTCGTTACCCGATCTCCCACCTGCTTAGACAGTGAGCCCTGCGTGGGACAGAGATTGGGTCTCACTTGATTAACTTGCATCTTCCCCGGCCCTTAGCACTGTGCTTGTAAGTGCTTAACAATTACCATAAAAAAGAAACAACTGCCTATGACAACAATTAGGGAGAAACGATGGGATTTGAAATTCCATCATTCATTCATTCAATAGTATTTATTGAGCGCTATGTGCAGACACTGTACTAAGCGCTTGGAATGTACAAATCGGTGAAAGATAGAGACAGTCCCGGCCCTTTGACGGGCTTACAGTCTAACTGGGGTGAATGGCAGGCCCAAAGCTCATTTGAAGTTCACTGAAACGAACTTATCTGCCATTTCCCGCTGTAGTCACTTAGGCCATGATGAGAGTTCCTTCGAGTCCACTCTAATAATAATAATGTTGGTACTGGTTAAGCGCTTACTATGTGCAGAGCACTGTTCTAAGCGCTGGGGTAGATACAGGGTCATCAGGTTGTCCCACATGAGGCTCACAGACTTCACCCCCATTTTACAGATGAGGTAACTGAGGCACAGAGAAGTGAAGTGACATGTCCACAGTCACACAGCTGACAAGTGGCAGAGCCGGGATTCGAACCCATGACCCCTGACTCCCAAGCCCGGGCTCTTTCCACTGAGCCACGCTGCTGGGATACCCTTAGGGCTCCCGGATGTGTGGGGGGAGCGGGGGCGTGGTTGGGGGGGTCCCTGAAATAACCAAAGGCAAAGGGCCAATCTGGGAGTTTTCTCCTTGGGTGGTCACACCCCATCTACTTATTTCTATTCCTGGCTGTCTCCCCCTCTAGACTCTGAGCTCGCTGTGGATAGGATGGGTCTGTTTACTGTTATTCTCTACTCTCCCAAGCACTTAGTACAGTGCACTGCACACAATAAGTGCTCAGTACGACCGAATGAATGACTGGAAGGGATCTGCGCCTTCGGCTGCACTGTACTCTCCCACGCGCTTAGTACAGTACGGTGCACATAAGAAGCGCTCGATGAATACCACTGACTGATTTGATTCGCTTCAAGTGCTACACATCATCACGAGCATCTTCACTCCCCTGTCGCCTCGCCCGGCATTGTTCCTTTCCATTCCTTTCCAGGCCAAGAGTCAGCTCCATCAGGGCCGGGAAATTGGAGAATTTCCGGAATCGGGCAAGGGAGTCCGTTGCGTTCTCGGGGCCCACTTTATCCGGACAAAAGACGGAGTACACTGCTCTAAATTCCACTCTCTCTGCTGCCCCAGTGACTCCAAGAGAGCAACACAAAAATCAAGGACGGACACACACGCACACCAAAAAAAAAAATCTTACCCCAACTGGATCTTTCAGACTGGTGTTGGATCCTTTCTTTGGAAATGGCTTCCTGGGAGTTTTAGTTCTCCTGGTCATAAAAGGAAAAAAAAGAGAGAATTCGTCCACACCAGCAACAAAATGCGGCCATTTCGAGGAAAAAGAAACAAGCAATAAATACCAGCAACTCTGCCTACTCTCATCCATGGTGTAAATGCTTCAATTTCCAGCACAAAGGCTGGTGAGTTTACAGTGTTCTGCAGAGAACACACTTCAAATGCCACTGATTGACAACCACAAAAAAGGCTATATCTCAGAAAACAATGTAAAGAGAACAATTTTCAATAAAAGGAATGATTGCTTCTAGAAGAATGCTGTTTCCATCCTTAAAAAAAAGCAAAAACTAAATCCCAACAAAAAGTAGGGAACGGGAGGGGGGATTAAGATAATTGCCTAAACTGCTAGCTTCCTTGATCAATAGGAACGTGAGAGTAAAATCTGTGCAGTTTAGCTACAAACTCAATCTTTTCCTTTTTCACTCTGCAAGGATACACTAAACCAACTGAAAGGATTTAAATAGCCTGACATATGTCCCTTTTGAGGAAAAAAAACCCCACGTTTTCCAAAGACGATGTTCCTTTCCTGCTCTCGGAATATTTTGTGTGAAGTCCGCGGATATCAAGGAACACACAGTTTGAAGGGTTTAAAGTCATAACAATCTACAACAGTGAGACTTGAACACATGGTTGATTTTCTTGGAATGGTGTCAGAGGGCTCCCTGTGGGAAGAGATCAAGTCTGCCAAGTCTGCTGTACTGTACTCTCCCAAGCGCTTAGTACAGTATTCTGCACATAGTAAGGGCCTAATAAATACTATCGACTGATTGTTAATGAAGCCTGAATGAAGCAGAGGGAGCAGAATCCCTCAGTCTCCAGAAACCGCACCTCATCCACACCTACCCTCCCTCTCAATGAGGTGCAAACAGGACCAAAGCTGATTAGCTAGACGCCCCTGACATTGCGGAGCACCAAAAAAAAGGGGGGCGGGGGGGGGATGGAGGAGAGGGTTTCCTCTCCTAACAATAGCAATGATGTAATTGGAGATTTCAGCAAATGCTCAGTAAGGTGGGAACTTAAAAAGGAAAAAGTAATGAATGCGAAACGATGATCTCTTTAGCGTCTAGTACAGTGCTAACGGGATCTGTTTTAAAGAGGTGTGAGCAAGGAGCAGAGAAGGAAGCCCCGTGGCCCGCTGGAAAGAGCCCAGGGTTGGGAGTTAGGAGACCTGGGTTCTCCCCCCATCTCCACCCATCATCTGCTGCGTGACCACAGGCGTCACCTAATTTTTGTGCCTCGTTTCCTCATCTGTAAAATGACGACAGGGAACGTGTCTGCCAACTCCGTTAAACTCACCCAAGCGCTTAATACAGTGCACAGTAAAGCGCTCAATAAATACCATCGTGATTGGAGACAAGAAACCTGTGGCCTTTGGCTGGGAGCCCCGGGTGCCTGTTTCTGACCTGATTATAATAATAATAACGTAGGTATTTAAGCGCTCTCTACGTGCCGAGCACTGTTCTAAGCGCTGGGGAAGATACGGGGTAATCAGGTTGTCCCACGTGAGGCTCACAGTCTTAATCCCCACTTTACAGATGAGGTAACTGAGGCCCCGAGAAGTGAAGTGACTTGCCCAAAGTCACATAGCAGACAGTTGGTGTGGCCGGGATTAGAACCACATCCTCTGACCCCTCAGCCCATGCTCTTGTATCTACCCCAACGCTTAGTACAGTGTCTGACCCCTATTAAGGCCTTAACAAATACCATTAACGACAACAACCCAATGATCTTGTATCTGAGGCATCGCGGAAGAGCTTGACCAACACCATCAACCACCACCACCGGACGACCTTATATCGACCCCGGCGTTTAGTACGGCGTCAGGCACCTCGTAAGCGCTTAACAAATACCATCAACAACAATCACCCGATGATCACAGGATCTACCCCAGCGCTTAGTCTAGCGCCCGGCGCAGAGTAAGAGCTTAGCAAACACAATCGACAAGCAGATGAGCTTGCATCTACCCAGCGTTTAGTTCAGTGCCTGGCACATGGTAAGAGTTTAACAAATAGCATTAAGAGGGCAGCCAGCGCTCAGAGGGGCTGGGTTGCGGGTCCCCCGCCCACCATCTCCTTGGGAGCTCCTTCCTTCCTCCTTCCCTCCCACCCCCTGCCTCTGGACTAGACGCCCCCGCTCCTCAAATTTGAAAATCCCTCTCCACCGCTTCAAAACCTTACTGAAGGCCCACCTCCTCCAAGAGGCCTTCCCTGATTAAGCCCCCCTCTCCTCCCACTCCCTTCTGGGTCGCCCTGGCTTGCTCCCTTTATTCATCCCCCCCCCACCCCGTCCCGTCCCCACAGCACTTAATAATAATAATGATGGCATTTGCTAAGCGCTTACTATGTGCCAAGCACTGTTCTAAGCGCTGGGGGAGATACAGGGTAATCAGGTTGTCCCACGTGGGGCTCACAGTCTTCTCCCCCATTTTCCAGATGAGGGAACTGAGGCCCAGATAAGTTAAATGACTTGCCCAAGGTCACACAGCAGACAGGTGGTGGAGCCGGGATTCGAACCCATGACCTCTGACTCCCAAGCCCGGGCTTTTCCCACTGAGCCACGCTGCTTCTCTAATGTCCACTTCGGTCCATCGCTGTCATTTATTGATTTCTATTCACGTTAGTCTCCCCGCCTCTAGACTGTCACCTCGTTGTGGGCAGGGCATGCTCGGCCTAATCGGCGGAGCCCGAGTCGGAAAGTCATGGGTTCTAATCCCGCCCCTGCCACTGGTCTGCTGGGTGACCTTGGGCAAGTCACTTCACTTCTCTGGGCCTCAGTTCCCTCATCTGCAAAGCTGGGGATTGAAACTGTGAGCCCCACATGGGGCAAGAACTGTGTCCAACCCCATTTGCTGGTAACCGCCCCAGCGCTTAGTACAGTGCTTGGCACATAGAGAAGCGGCATGGCTCAGTGGAAAGAGCACGGGTTGGGGAGTCAGAGGTCATGGGTTCGAATCCCCGCCCTGCCACTTGTCAGCTGTGTGACTGTGGGCAAGTCACTTCACTTCTCTGGGCCTCAGTTACCTCATCGGTAAAATGGGGATGAAGACTGGGAGCCTCACGTGGGACCACCTGATTACCCTGTATCTACCTCAGCGCTTAGAACAGTGCTCTGCACATAGTAAGCGCTTAAAACAAAAACCAACATTATTATATAATAAGCGCTTAAACACCACAATTATGATGTGTCTTTTTATTGTTGTATTGGACGCTCCCAAGCGCTTAGTTCGGTGTTCTGTAGATAGTAAGCGCTCAATCAACGCGATGGAATGAATGCACGGGCCTGGAAGCCAACAGGTCATGGGTTCTAATCCCGCCTCGGTCACTCGTCTGCTGTGTGACCTTGGGCAAGTCACTTCACTGTGCCTCAGCTCCCTCATCTGTCAAATGGGGATGAAAACTGTGAGCCCCTCGTGGGGCAACCTGATTGCCTTGTATCCACCCCCGCGCTTAGCACAGTGCCTGGCACATAGTAAGCGTTTAACAAATGTCAGAATAATAATCAACCCCAGCGTTTAGAACAGTGCCTGGCACCGAGTAAACGCTTAAATGCCAGACTAATCTCCAACCCCGGTCTTAAAACAGTGCCTGGCACATAGTAAGCGTTTAACAAATACCAGAATAATCAACCCCAGCGCTTAGAAAAGGGCCTGGCACGTAGTAAGCGCTTAACCAATGCCGGGATAGTAATCAACCCCAGCGCTTAGAACAGTGCCTGCCACATAGTAAGCTCTTAAATCCTAGAATAGAAATCGACGCCAGCGTTCAGAAAGTGTCTGGCGTTAAGTAAGCGCTTAAATGCTAGGACGAGAATCAACCTCAGCGCTTAGCACAGGGCCTGGCACAGAGTCAGCGCTTGACAAATAGCAGAATAATCAACCCCGGCTAACGATCGACCGCAGCGCTTCGCACAGGGCCAGGCGGAGAGCAAGCGCTTAGCAAACAGCACGATGCGAGGGACAAGGCGGCCGGGGGGAGGCGGGGGGAGGGAAAGACTCACGCGGACTTCATGGCTGCCGGTGGGTCCTGCCCGTCCCGAAGCCCGTTTCAACTTTCCCTCCGCGGCCCGGAGGCCGCACGGCCGCCGCGGATTTCAAACCAGCCAATCAGCGCCCGAGGAGGGGAAAGGGCGGGGTGACGTAAGCAGCGTAAGGAACGTGAGGGCGGGGGGGGCCACGTCAGCCCGCCGGGGGGCGGGGCCAAGGCCTCCTCGGCTCCGGCGCAGCCGCACTCCCTCCCTCCCTCCGGCTTACGTCGCTCACGCATTCGTTCCTTCATTCATCCGATCAGTCATTCCCTCGAGCATTCATTCATTCGAGCATTCTTTCACTGGATCATTCGTTCATTCCAGCCATCATTCATTCATCCGCGCGTTCGTTCATTCCAGCATTCTTTCTTTCATTGGATCATTCGTTCATTCCAGCCATCATTCATTCATTCGAGCTTTCTTGCTTTCATTGGATCATTCGTTCATTCCAGCCGTCATTCATTCATTCGAGCATTCGTTCATTCAAGCAGTCATTCACTCATTCGAGCTTTCTTGCTTTCATTGGATCATTCGTTCATTCCAGCCATCATTCATTCATCCGCGCGTTCGTTCATTCCAGCATTCTTTCTTTCATTGGATCATTCGTTCATTCCAGCCATCATTCATTCATTCGAGCTTTCTTGCTTTCATTGGATCATTCGTTCATTCCAGCCGTCATTCATTCATTCGAGCATTCGTTCATTCAAGCAGTCATTCACTCATTCGAGCTTTCTTGCTTTCATTGGATCATTTGTTCATTCCAGCCATCATTCATTCATTCGAGCAGTCGTTCATTCCAGCCATCATTCATTCATTCGAGCATTCATTCTTTCATTGGATCATTCGTTCATCCAAGCAATCATTTATTCTATCGTTCATCCATTCACTCTGTCATTCATTCATCTCTCACTGGATCATTCATTCATTCAAGTGATCATTTATTCATTCGATCATTCATCCATTCACTCTGTCATTCATTCATCTTTCATTGGATCAGTCATTCATTCAAGCAATCATTCTTTCATTGGATCATTCATTCATTCAAGCATTCATTCATTCTTTCATTTGATCATTCATTGATTCAAACAA
Source organism: Ornithorhynchus anatinus (assembly GCF_004115215.2). Lineage (NCBI taxonomy): Eukaryota > Metazoa > Chordata > Mammalia > Monotremata > Ornithorhynchidae > Ornithorhynchus > Ornithorhynchus anatinus. The sequence goes on along the minus strand of NC_041732.1, from coordinate 8,945,885 downwards.
TCATTCAGCCAGTCATCCATTCGATCATTCATTCATTCAAACAATCATTCATTCATGCATTCGATCATTCATTCATTCAAGCAACCATTCATTCATATTGGCTGGGTACTTACTGTGTGCAGAGCACTGTACTAAGCACTTGGAAAAGTACAATTTGGCAACAGAGACAGTCCCTGCCCAACAATTTTTGAAAGCTTACATTCATTCATTCATTTACTCCTATTGACTGAGCGCTTACTGTGTGCAGAGCACTGTACTAAGAGCTTGGGAAAGTACAATTTGGCAACAGATAGAAACAATTGCTACCCAACAATTTTTGAAAGTTTACATTCATTCATTCATTTAATCGTATTGAGGGTTTACTGTGTGCAGAGCACTGTACTGAGCATGTGGAAAAGTACAATTTGGTAACACGTAGAGGCAATCCTTGCCCAACAATTTTGAAAACTTACATTCATTCATTCATTCAATCGTATTGATTGAGCACTTGCTCTGTGCAGAGCACTGTACTGAGCACTTGGAAATTTCAATTTGGCAACACATAGAGGCAATCCCTGCACAACAATTTTTGAAAACTTACATTCATTCATTCAATCGCATTGATTGAGCACTTACTGTGTGCAGAGCACTGTACTAAGTGCTTGGAAAGTACACTTTGGCAACATGTAGAGACAATCCCTATCCAACAACGAGCTGTGCAGAGCACCGTAGTAAGCGCTTGGGGAGAGTACAGTAGAACAATATAACATACATTTCCTGCCCATAGCGACCTTATGGCCTAAAGTGGGGGGGGCAGACATTAATAGAAATAAAGACATGACAGATAATAATAATAATTACTATTATGGTATTTGTCAAGCAATTACTACGTCCAGGCCCAGGCACTGTATAAAGCGCTGGGGTGGAGACAAGGAAATAGTGTCGGACACAGACCCTGTCTATGTAGGGTCACAGACTCAATCTCCATTTACAGATGCGGTAACTGTGGCACAGAGAAGTGGAGCGACTTGCCCAAGGTCACACAGTAGACGAGGCGGATGTGGGATTAGAACCCATGACCTACTCACTCCAAGGTCCATGCTCTATCCACTACACTATGCTGCTTCTCTGGATGTGTACATAAGTGCACCCCAGTGCTTAGAAAAGTGCTGGGCACATAGTAAGCGCTTAACAAGTACCAAAATTATTATTAGGATCCCAAGCCCTGAGTACAGTGCTCTGCACGATAAGCAATCCATAAATACCATTGATTGATTGATAAGGACTTATAGTGGACGGGGAACTTGTCTACCAACTCTGTTACATCGAATAGTCCCAAGAGCTTAGCACATTGCTCAGCAAACAGTATGCGATCAATAAATACCATTGATTGATAAATTGATAAGGACCATAAACTCCTAGACAGGGAACACATCTACCAAGCTTGTTACAGGGGACTCCCCGACGTTTTTAGTACTGAACTCTGTACACAGTAAGCCCTCGATAAATATCATTGATTGATAAGGACTGTAATCGCTCTGTGGGCAGGGAATGTGTCTACCAGCCCTGTTATATTGTACAATCCCAAGCGTTCAGTACAGTGCTCTGCGCACAGAAAGCGGTTGATCAATACCATCGATTGACTGACTGATAAGGATGCTGGGGCAGAAGGGAACAAAAGTTGTTACTTGATCCCATGCAAGGACCCTGAATCACTCACTCTGATGACTTTCCCCTTGGGTCCCAACTGGGGAAATTTGATCCTAAAAACAGAGTTCTATTTTGAATGTAGAAAGATCACAAAATAAATATATTTCAAGTCACCCTACATTTTTTTCCCCTAAAGCAGGAAGGAGGGGCTGAGGCCGTAGACACAAAGTGTCAAACAGGTTTAAAACCGGTTCTCCCTCCTTCTTAAACTGTGAACCCCATGTGGGGCGGAGACTCTGCCCCACCTCATTATCTTCTATCTATCCCAGGATTTAGTACAGTGCTTGACTCATGCTAAGTGCTTCCCAAATTATTTTGGTATTTATTATTATTATGCTTTTTGTTAAGCACTTATGGGTCAAGAACTGTACTAAGCCCGGTAGGTACAAGTTAATCACAGTTGGACACGGTCCCTGTCCCACATGGGACTCGGGGTCAAGTAGGAGGGAGGAGGTTTAATCCCCATCCTACAGTTGAGGAAACTGAGGCCCAGAAAAGTTAAGGAACTTGCCCAAGATCACGCAGCGAGAAATGAATTGGCAGAGCTGAGAATAGAACCCAGTTTGACTCCTTAGTCCCATGCTCCTTCCATTAGGCCATGCTGTTTCTCAAATAAATAGCACATCACAAATATCACTGTGGCCTAGTGGATAAGCGCAGGGGCTTGGGAGTTCGAAGGACCTGGGTTCTAATCCCAGCTCTGCCACTTATCTGCTGTGTGACTTTGGGCAAGTCACTTCACTTCTCTTATGCCTCAGTTCCCTCAACTGTAAAATGGGGATTGAGCCTGTGAGCCCCATGTGGAACAGGGACTGTGTCCACTCCGATTTTCTTATATCCACCTCAGCACCTAGAGCAGTGCCTGGTACATAGTGAGTGCTTAACAATTGCCACTACTATTATTGTCATTATTATTATTTTTAAGGCCATAAAATAGCTCTATTATGCCCTCCGATGTACAGGTGTTCCCCAGTGTAAGTGTTCAATAAATACTTCTCATTGACTGATCAGAAAGTATCCGGAAAAACATACCGAAGGGCCAAAATTTACAACTGCAAATTGTAGTTTGCAAATTTACTAATTACAAAATTACAACTTACAAATTTACAAAATTTACAGCTGTATGGAGTCAAGGGGACAATTTTAGTCTGACTTCCGTCCAACCCGAGTAGTTACGATATGTACGCTTGTCAGTCCCCTTTGCGGTTTGACTAAAAATAAAATGAGATACATTTAAACCATCAAGAAATATTCCCGTTCAGAATTTCCAGGAAAACATGGGCTCATTTTCCCTTACTGAACACTGCTAGGATGTTCGCAAGGGAATCTGTGAAGGAAAGTCAGTGGGTTTATATAAGAAAGATGTCAAACAAATTAATTATAATAAATAAAAAGTTTTAATTTTTCTATATACAGAAGAGTATACACAAAAACATGATTTAAACTGGAGGGTTATGTTTTTCCTCTCCAACGAGTATGAATCTTTAGGCCAGAAAAGAGTGGATTGAAGTTTGATTAATTTACGCATATAGGAGGTAATTGTTTGACCCAATTCATTTAACTAGGGTTCTAAGAATCTCAAAACATTCTTCCACCGATTGTAATTTCTTCATATCTTCAGAAAGTTGAATCGCTGGAGGTGAGAAACCTAAAAGAACCATTGTTCCTTCCTAATTTATCATTATTAATTTCGCCTACAGTAATACTCAATGAGCTCTGACTAAATGTACAGTGTATCACTGAAATGAACTCTCAAATGAGAGAAGTTGGATGGTTCCGTCAATCAATGGTATTTAATGAGCACTTACAGGGAGCACAGCACTGTACTAAGCGCTTGGGAGTTGGTTCCCTTGTCTGCAGTGAGCTTACAGTCTAGAGGGGTTGGATGGAAGGTGAATGACCCCCTGAAATCAAATTGAAGTTTTTTTTTTCAGCTCCGATACGGTAAATTGGAAAAAAGTCTTCACCAGCCATCTGCCCTCCTTTTCAGCTCTTTTTGAAACCTAGGTATAATAGCATCTTTACTGTATGCGTGGTATTTCTTCTTTAATACTCAAAAGTTCACTAATATGTATATTTTGGAGGAATAAACTCTAGACTGTGAGCTCGTGGTGGGCAGGGAACGGATCGACCAACTCCATTTTATTGTCCCCACCCAAGCTCATTGAGCGAGATAAGTGTTCAAAAAATTCCATTGACTGATCGATGTTAATTCCTATTGAACTTCTTTGTAAAAGAAATGCTTCCCAAAACTGTGTTCCGCAAAATATTTTTCAACCTTATTCTTTTAACCTTTATTCTAATATCTTCAAAAAGTTTATTTTGCACCTCAATGAGGTTACCATTTACCAAGATTGCCAAATCACAGAGACAGTCATGAAACACCTGGTATTTCTTATTGTTGATTTTTTTTCACAAGTTCATGCGCAAGATGAAAAGAAAATCACACCGTCCAACATCATATAGCTCAACAATCAATCAAACAAATCACCGATGATCTTTTGGCTAATTCCTGAGCTAAATAACTGTTAAAATCCGCAACAGTTGCTGTTGCATCTTTGGCATATTCTTGGTATTATTTCTACTACTGAACTTTTTTTCTCCGCAGGCTTCGAATTGGAGTAACTGTGAACAGAGATGGAACTTCTTTAAGACTGTTCCCCTCCTGAGGCAATACTGCTACCTATAAGAGAGCCTTGTCAATAAGCTGACCAACCCACCAAAAGTGACCAAAGGCTATTTGCAAGAGTACAGTACCTGACCCACCCCCAAAGCACCCGTTTTAAAATAATTTTTTTTTTAAAAAAAAGGTCACAGTGATCAGAAAGGAACAGATTCCAGCGTGATCTGACGTTCAGTGAGCAATTAACACAGTGAGGGGCTCTAAATTTCTACACTGCCTACAAACGCTGAGCCCAAGGCCCCCAAGGGTTTGGCAACACACTTTCTGTCCACTTTCCTTCCCTCCCTCATTCTTGCTTCCCTCTTTTAGAACATTCTCACTTGACTGCTCTCCCCCTCTAGATTGTAAGCTTGTTGTGGGCAAGGAATGTGTCTATTGTTATAAAGTACGCTCCCAAGTGCTTAGTATCGTGCTCCGCACACAGTAAGTGCACAATAAATACGATTGACGGCCTGACTACAAGTCTACTCACTGTGCCTCGATCTCCTCTATCACCTTCCTCCTGCCTGAAACTCCCTCCTCCTTCACATCCGGCAGACCACCGCTCTCTCCATCTTTAAACACATCTCCTCCAAGAGGCCTTCCCTGATTAAATCCTCCTTTCATCGTCTCCCACTCCCTTCTGTGTCGGCCTGACTTGCTCCCTTTATTCATCCCCACTCCCAACCCCACAGCGCCTATGTCCATATCTGTCATTTATTTATTTCTGTAAATGTCTCTGTCTCCCTCTCTAGCCTGTAGCCTCCTCGTGGGCAGGGAATGTCTCTCTCTATTGCTATATTGTCTTCTCCCAAACGCTTATTACAGTGCCCTGCACACAGTGAGCTCTAAATAAATATGATTGACTGATCCTACTAAAGTCCCACCTCCTCCAGGGAATCTTCCCTGACCAACCTCTCATCTCCCTGACAGGATTCCAGCCCAACTGTATCCCCTATGCCCTAGAATCCGTAGCCTCCTAAACACTTCCATAGTCATCACACCCACTCCCCTCACAGCACTTATGTACAGCTCTTTCAACACGGTTCATTTCCCTCCATTCATCTTATCAATCAATCGGACTTACTGAGCGCTTACTGTGAGAAGAGCACTGTTCTAAGCTCTTGGGAGAGCACGACGCCGAATCAGCAGGCGCGTTCCCTGATTACAACCAGCTTAACGTCTGTCTGCTTCTCCTGCTATACTATAAGCTCTTTGAGGGAGAGACGGAGTCCACGAACTCCACTGTATTTTCCCAAGTGCTTTGTATAGTGTTCTGCACCACGTCAGCACTCACTAAATACCGTGGATTGATTCTCCAAAGGAAGCCGGCGTAAACCATCCCTGCTTCCAGTGGCAATTCACCCCCTGGGGTGGTGGATATTGGTATTTCTGTCCCTCTGCTCTCTTCCCAGGCAGTCTACGGTCATGTGAAGAGGAGATAATAATAACTGTGGTATTTGTTAAGCACTTACTAGGTGCCAGGTACTGTACTAAGCACTAGGGTAGATACGCGATAATGAGGTTGGACCCAGTCCCTGTCTCACATAGGCTCCCAGTCTAAGAAGGAAGGAGAACAGGTTTTGAATTCCCACTTTACAGACAAGAAAATTAAGGCACAGAGAAGGGAAATTACATCCCACAGCAAGCAAGTGGTAGAGCTGGGATTAGAATCCAGGTCCTCTGACCTCCAGGCCCATGCGCTTTTTTTTTTTTTAATACGGTATTCGTTAAGTACTTACTATGTTCTAGGCACTTTATTAAGCACCTGGGTAGTTACAAGCTAATCAGGTTGGACACAGTCCATGTCCCACATAGGGCTCACATTCTTCATCCCCATTTTACAGATGAGGGAACTGAGGTACAGAGAAGTACAGGGACTTTTCACAGACAGCAGACAAGTGGCGGGGGCAGGTTGAGAACCCGGGTCCTTCTACCAGGCCCGTGTTCTACTCACTAGGCCATGCTCCTGCTCACACCACTAGGCCACACTGCTTCCTGTGCCCAGAGGAGCTGCCCAGCAACAGATGCATCATCCTTGTCCTGCTACCCTGGGTCTGACCCACTTCATAATGGTGATTTTTCTTAAATGCTACTGTGTGCCAAGCACTGTACTAAGCACTGGGGTAGATACAAGCTAATCAGGCTGGACACAGTCCCTGTCCCACATGGGGTTTACAATCCAAATAGGAGGGAGTAGGATTTAATCCCCATTTTACAGATGAGGAAACTGAGGCACAGAGAAGTTAAGAGACTTGCTCAATAATAATAACAACTGAGGTATTTGTTAAGTGCTTACTATGTGCCAGGCCCCGTACTAAGCACTGGGGTGGATACGAGCAAATCGAGTTGGGCACAGTCCCTGTCTCTCAAGGGGCTCTCAGTCTTAATCCCTATGTTACAGATGAGGTAACTGAGGCCCAGAGAAGTGAAGTGAATTGCCCAACGTCACACAGCCGATATATGTGGCAGAGCCGGGATTAGAACCCAGGTCCTCTGACTCCCAGGCCTGTGTTCTTTCCACCAGGCCACGCTACTTGTCAAGGTAAAGGGTGGGACTGGTTCCAGGAGGGACCCTCCTCCCTACAGAGCTCTGGGGCAGGGGGTTCCCATATCCCACTCTCCTGGGGCAAGGTCCCACCTGCCAGGCCCAATAATATACAAATCAATCAATCATATTTACTGAGCACTAACTGTGTGCAGAGCCGTGTGCTAAGCGCTTGGGAGAGTCCATTCCAACAGAGTTGGTAGAAACGCTCCTTGCCCATGACGAGTTTACCATCTAGATCTTTAAACTCCATTGCTTCCCCCTCCCTGTATTTCACTTTAATGTCTTTTTTCCCTGCTGGAATGTAAACTCTTGAAAGGCAGGGACCATGCCCACTGACTCCATTTCGCTCTCCCAAGCGCTTAGTCCAGGGCTTTGCGCAGAATAAGTGCTCCATGAATATTTGTGACTGAATGGAAAACTTTCTGATGTTCCGCTGGCCTTGGGGAAAAGCTAATTAAATTACAGGACTAACATCCTGTCTACCTCAACTCTAAGCCAAGATCAGGGTGTTTGTTTGTTTTTTAAAGAAAATACTTTCATAAGTCACTCTGTTTAACCTCTGGATGTCACTGGACTCACATGGCAAGCTTCTATCTGGGGAGTTGGGGCGATTGTAAGCTCATTGTGGACAAGGGACATTCCACCAACTCTCCCAAGGGCTCTGTACAGAGCTCTGTACATGGTAAGCACTTAATAAAAACCACTGATTGATTGATTGACTGAATAAAGACCAGGTCTTTCCACAAGTGTGGGAAGAAATGGGGGTCTTTGGCTTCTCTATCCCTTAATCCCGAGGGCCATTCCTTCTAGGGATCTTTTAAGATGCATAACTGAACTCACATCTTCCACCTCCCCACTCTGCCCCAACAGACAGGATTGTTCCAAGCTGTGACTTCTGCCCAAGACAGGGTCCTGCCATTTGGCATCCAAAGATGCCCAGAGGCAAGATGGGAATATATTTAAACCTTACAGGAGAAAAGACACAAAAAATTATTCTAAATAAATTAAAATAGATAGGTAGATCAGTGTGGCCTAGAGGAGAGAGCACGGACCAACGAGTCAGAGGGTCCTGGTTTCTAATTCCAGCTCCGCCACTTGTCTGTCGGGTGACCTTGGGCAAATCACTTCACTTCAACTTCTCTGGGCCTCATTCACTTCATTTCAACTTCTCTTACCTCATCTGTAAAATGGGAGTTTAGGTCTGTGAGTCTCTTGGGGGACAGGGGCTTTGTCCAACGTGATTAGCTTGCATCTACCCCAGCGCTTATTACAGTGCCTGGCACGTAGTGTGCTCTTAACAAATACCATATTGTGTGTGTGTGTGTGTGTGTGCATACATATACATATATAGATAGAATCTCTCTCTATCTATATATATCAGCAATTTATCCTGACAACCATTTTCTTCTACTTGTCTCCACCCTTAAATTCATATATTAAAAAACCAGTGCAATAGAGAAATCTTTCCACTCCTAACCCCTTCACTGAAAAATCCCCATCCAAAAGCAGATTCACCACTCCAACAAGGTTAGCGTGAGAGAGACAAACGGCATTTCAGGGGGCATTTTCCATGAAGAGCACTGCCATTTGTTAAGAGTGCTGCTCTGAAACCAAAATGAGGATTCCTCTCCTCCCCCTTCCTTCCTCCTGCCACCTTTATTTCGGTATCTATCCCTGTCCTTGTCTCCTATGTTGACTTTGTGGGAGTTTTTTGTTTGTTTTTCTGTGGCATTTGATTAGCCCTTATATGTGCCAGGCACTATACTGAGCACTGAGGTAGATACAAGTTTAACAGGTTGGACACAGTCCCTATCCCACAAGAGATTCACAGTCTTACTCCCCATTTTTACAGATGAGATAACTGAGGCACAGAGAAGTGAAGCGACTCGTCCAAGGTCACACAGCAGACGAGTAGCGGGCTGGGATTAGAACCCAGGTCCTTCTGACTCCCAGGCCCGTGCTCTCTGTCGCCGTTCCCTTGTCCCATTTATTCTTAGACTGTGAGCCCCTTGGGGCCAGGGAAACTGTTGAATTCTCATTTACGTAGTCTTTTCCACCGCTAAGTGAAGCGCTTAATAAATACGATTACTTTTTCTAGTACTACAAGTAATTGTGGTATTTGTTAGGCGTTCACTACGAGCCAATCACCGTACAAGGCACTGGGGTCATAATAATAATAGTAGTAATAATAATAATGATGATGGCATTTGTTAAGCGCTTACTATGTGTCAAGCACTGTCCTAAGCGCTGGAGTAGATACAAGCTAGTCGGGTTGGACACAGTCCCTGTCCCACATGCGGCTCGCGATCTTAATCCTCATTTTACAGATGAGGGAACTGAGGCCCAGAGAAGTGAAGTGACTTGCCCAAGGTCTCACAGCAGGCAAGCGGGGGAGTCGGGATTAGAAGCCAGGTCTTTTCCGACTCCCAGGCCCGTGCTCCGTCCACTAGGCCACACTGCTTCATGGACCTTCTTGTACCTAATGGGTAGGAACAAGATAATCAAATCGGACATAATCCCTGTCCCAGAGGGGACTCACAGTCTAAGGGGAGGGAGAAGAGGAATTGAATCTCCAGTTTACAGATGAGGGAACCAAGGCCCAGAGAAGCGAAGTGGCTTGGCCAAGGTCACCCAGAAGGCAAGTGGCGGAGCTGGGATTAGAACCCGGATCCTCTGACTCCCAGGCCCCTGCTCTTTCCACTAGGCCACGCCGCTTCTTCACTTCTCTACTACTCTAATGGGGATGACGCGACAGAATCGGCTTGAAGACCGGTAACTAAAAAAAACATTCTACCGCTTCTCAAAACCGCCAGATCGTATGTAGGAAATGATTTTAAAATGTAGGGGGGCTCTGCTTGGATGATTATTTTTTCTCTTTTGAAGCCAAAGATTTGAGGGTACCTCCTTACTTTCAAAGCAGTACGGCAGATTAAGGCATCATCAACTCCACCAACTCTGTTTTATCATCCTCTCCCAAGTGCTTAGTCCAGTGCTCTGCACACAACAAGCGCTCAGTATAGAGACCGCTGATTGACTGACTCATTGATCAAGTCGTCGTAAGTGTCCGGAAGCTCACTGCTTGGATTTCGGCTCTTTCCCCTGGGATTTTGGAGGCCGGTAGAGAACCTTTCTTGAGAAGAAACCGATGTTAACGACGCCAAGGAGGAAGCAGAGCCCCAAGGCGCCGACGGTGTGGGCGAAGGAGGGAGGGATGGAGCTGGCCAACAGCCACTCTTTCCTCAGCGTCATGTCCAGAAATAAGGCCTCCATCTGGATGTGCGTCCCGACGATACCACACACGTGAAACAGCTGGTGGCTGTGTCCTGCAACATACAAACACACAAACGGGAGACCCTTTCTGTAAGATCCGACCCCAAAAGGAGCCCCCGAAGCAGCGTGGCCTAGTGGCAAGACCCCAGGCCCCGGAGTCAGAAGGAGCCGGGTTCTAATCCCGTCTCCGCCACCTGCCTGCTGTGTGACCTTGGGCGAGTCACTTCAGTTCTCTGGCCCTCAGTTTCCTCTCCCAGAAAATGGGGAGTCAATATCTGTTCTCCCTCCTCCTTAGACCGTGACCCCCACGTGGGCGAGAGACTGCGTCCGACCTAATTACCTTGTCTCTATCCCAGCACTTAGAACAGTGCTTGGCACATAGTAAGAGCTTAATAAACACCACTATTATTAGTTGTATTTTTTTAATGGTATCTGTTAAGCGCTTACAATGTGCCAGGTACTGTTCTAAGTGCTGGGGTAGACGCATGGCAATCAGGTCAGACACGGTCCCGGTCTTACAAGGGGCTCTCGGTCTTAATCCCCATTTGATGGATGAGGGAGCTGAGGCCCAGAGAAGTGAAGTGACTTGCCCGAGGTTACACAGCAGTCAAGAGGCGGAGCTGGGATTAGAACCCGGGTCCTTCTGACTCCCAGGCCCGGACTCTATCCGCTAGGCCATGCTGCTTCTCAAGGAGTTCAAGAACTAACACTGCTCTGTCCAGCAGGAAAGCCTTCCGAATCTCCCTTGAGCTCTCATCACTAGTGAATTTCTCAGCACTAGTTTAGGTGGCTCAGACAGAGGGAAAATAGTTGTGTGACTCTTCTTCTGCGACTGTTTCTCCTCTCGATTCCTGAGAGCCGTAGGTTAGTGATACCCAGTGACTTCTGTGGAGGCAACCGTTTGAGGAAAAAGACTATATTACTATATACTTGGGGGAACTCATGTTTGACTCTGGAGTTTATAAACAACCAAATTTCAATTGTTCAGTTGTATATGTATTGTCCAGATGGCTTGCATTTTTCTCTCTCTCCTCCTCTCTCCTCATCTCTTCTTTTCTTTCTTCCTCCTCCTTCTTTTCTCTTCTTCCTGCACCTGTCTCTACTCTTCCTCCCCCTCTCCTCATCTCTTCTCTTCCCTCCTTTTCCATCTTCCTCCTTTCTCCTCTTCCTGCATCTCTCTCTGCTCCTCCTCCTCCTCTCAACTCTTCTCTTCCCTCCTTTTCCGTCTTCCTCCTTTTTCCTCTTCCTGCATCTCTCTGCTCTTCCTCCTCCTCTCTCATCTCTTCTTTTCCCTCCTTTTCTGTCTTCCTCCTTCTTTCTCCTTTCTGCACCTCTCTCTGTTCTTCCTCCTCCTCTTCTCTCCCCATCTCCTCTCTTCCTTCCTTTTCTGTCTTCCTCCTTCTTTCTCCTCTTCCTGCACCTCTCTCTGCTCTTCTTCCTCTTCTTCCTCCTCCTCCTTCTCTCTGAAGTCTCCTTTCACTCATTTCCAGGCTCAGTTGCTCTCGCTCCGTCCTCTAGGAAGCTATAAGAGGAGGTGAAACTCAAATCAGTCCAGTCAATCGGTTCAATATTGTCGATGGCAGATAGCCCTGGCAAGGGATCAGTGGGAGAAGAGGAAAACGGGGGGGTAGAATGATCACCTGGGGATTTTGTCCTGTCACCCCTCACTCATTCATTCAATAGTATTTATTGAGTGCTTACTATGTGTAGAGCACTGTACTAAGCACTTCAGATGACCCAGTAATAGTAGCAGTGATGTTATTTGTTAAATGCTTACTATGTGTGAAGCACTGTATTAAGCGCTGGGGGAGATACAAGGTCATCATGTTGGACACGGTCCCTGTCCTACACAGAGCTCACAGTCTAAGAAGGAAGGAGAAGAGATATTTAACCCTTATTTTACAGATGAGAAAATTGAGGCCCAGAGAGTAACTTGCCCCAGGCCACATAGCAGGCAAGTGGCAGATTCAAATCCAGGTTCCCTGACTCTCAGGCCCGTCCTTCTTTCCATTAGGCCACAGGGCTTCAGTTAATAAGGAGAAATAGGGTGGCCTAGTGGAAGGACCCCTGGCCTGGGAGTCAGAGGACCTAGATTCTAATCCTTGGCTCCTCCATTTGTGTGCCGGGTGACCTTGGGCCAACCACTTCACTTCTTTGTGCCTCCCTTCCCTCATCTAGAAAATGGATATTGAGACTGTGAGCCCCACATGGACAGAGACTCTGTCCAACTCGATTTGCTTGTGTCCACCCCTGCGCTTAGTACAGTGCCGGGCACAGAGTAAATGCTTAACGAATACCATCATCATTATTAACATTAGTATTTAGACACGCGGGCCAGGGATTGTGTGCAGCCTAATTAACTTGTACCTACCCTATCGCTAGACACATAGTCAGCATTTAACAATTATCATTAAAAAAAAAACAACTTCGACCACTCCGCCTGGGAGCCTTGGAGATGGACAGATTTTGGAACTCTCCTTCGGTGACTCTCAGACGTCAGACTTGCGATCCTAGACCTCCTCCCCCCACCTCGCCCAGCCAGGGGCTCACCGATGTAGTCAAAACGGCCGGGGGCGAGTCTCTCAGGCAGGTGGGAGGCGTAAAGGAAGCAGGTGAGGAGAGCCACCGCCGTGTGCTTCAGGTGGAAGTCGTTGGCCGCGTTCCTGGCGCTCTCGCCTGAGGACACCAGCAGCTGAGGAAGGAAGAGAGACAGGCGGCCCTCAGGTGGACGGGAAAAGGACGAGCCCCGACTGACCCCCCTCTTGCCCCTCCTCCTAATAAAGCTCATCGAGAAGCGTGGAATGTAGATCCGCTGCGTGGAATCCATCCATCCATCCACCCATCCATCCATCAATCAGTGGGATTGCTGGAGAAGAAAGTAGCCATGGTAATAGAAATGGTATTATCGAGCCACCGTCCGAATGCAGTGCACTGTGCTGAGCGCTGACTGAACAGGGAACACTATAGTAAGCTCTTGGGACTGAATTCGGCGCGTTATACTACTACTAATAATAATGTTGGTATTTGTTAAATGCTTACTATGTGCCGAGCACGTTCTAAGCGCTGGGGTAGACACAGGGGAATCAGGTTGTCCCACATGGGGCTCACAGTCTTAATCCCCATTTTACAGATGAGGTAACTGAGGCACCGAGAAGTTAAGTGACTTGCCCAAAGTCACACAGCTGACAAGTGGCAGAGCCGGGATTCGAACCCATGACCTCTGACTCCAAAGCCCGTGCTCTTTCCACTGAGCCACGCTGCTTCTCTAGCCACGCTGCTGGGACTGCGTGCAGAGCACTGCATTAAGTACTTGGGGCTGGGGAGAGAGAGTCTGTACAAAGCGCTTGGGAATGAGAGTGGCACACTGTACTAAGCACTTGGGACCACACGCGGCGCCCTATACTAAGCGCTTGGGGCTGAGTGCAACTCACCGAGCTAAGCGCTTGGGACTGTGTATGGCACACTGTATTAAGCACGTGGGACTGTGGGCAGCGAACTGTACTGGGCACTTGGGAGTGAATGCAGCATACTGTATTAAGCGTTTGGGACTGCGTGCGGCACACTGTACTAAGCCCTCGGGACCGAGTGGAGTCCCCAGAACTAAACGCTTGGGAAAGTCCAACGGGAGCAGGCCTGCAACTTTTGTTTGTCGGCTCCTTTCGAGGCAAGGGTCCGAAACCTTATCTGGGAATGAGCAGCGGCCCGTTCCTCCCCTCCTCCCCCCGAACGCGTGACCCCCCCCTCCTCTTGCCCACCCCCCCCTTCGGCCCCCGGAGCCCCCGGGCAAGCCCGGGGGTGCGGTAGAAGCGGCGTACCCTGTAGAAGACGGGGAGACTGTCCCACGTGTAGGGGTAGACGAAGGCCAGCGTGCGGAGAGCCTTACTGAGCCGGGGCCGCTCCATCTCAAGAAACCTGCACGCGGCCAGGGAACAGAGAGAAGCGATCGCCGTCAGGAGCCCCCCACCCCAAAAAGGGGCTCGCAAAGTCAAAGCTGCAGGGCGGGGACCTGAGGGAGGGCGGGGGGCTTCAACCCCATCGCCTTCGCTCCTGACAACCAATCCATCCTTGGCATCAGTCATTTATTCGATCATATTTATTGAGCGCTTACTATAATGTTGGTATTTGTTAAGCGCTTACTATGTGCAGAGCACTGTTCTAAGCGCTGGGGTAGACACAGGGGAATCAGCTTGTCCCACGTGAGGCTCACAATCTTCATCCCCATTTTACAGATGAGGGAACTGAGGCACAGAGAAGTGAAGTGACTTGCCCACAGTCACACAGCTGACAAGTCCCAGCTCTGCCACTTGTCGGCTGTGTGACTGTGGGCAAGTCACTTAACTTCTCTGTGCCTCAGTTCCCTCATCTGTAAAATGGGGATTAAGACTGTGAGCCCCACGTGGGACAACCTGATTCCCCTGTGTCTACCCCAGCGCTTAGAACAGTGCTTGGCACATAGTAAGCGCTTAACAAATACCAACATTAAGTGGCAGAGCTGGGATTCGAACTCATGACCTCTGACTCCCAAGCCCGTGCTCTTTCCACTGAGCCACGCTGCTTCTCTATGTGCAGAGCTCTGTACTAAGACCTTGGGAGAGTATAATAACAATAAACCAGACACATTCCCTGCCCACAATGAGCTTACAGTCTAAAGGGACGGTATCGATTGGGCCTGGAAGTCAGAAGGACCAGGGTTCTAATCCCAGCTCTGCCACTCGTCTGCTGGGTGACCTTGGGTAAGTCACTTCACTTCTCTGGGCCTCAGTTACCTCATCTGTAAAAGGAGGATTAAGACTGTGAGCCCCATGTGGGACAGGGACTCGGTCCAACCTGATTATCTTGGATCTACCCCAGTGCTTAGTACAGTGCCTGACACACTTAACAAATGTTTACTAAGCCCCCCTCGTCCTCAACCTCCCGCCCATCACCCCGACTCGCTCCTTTTGCTCTACCCGTCTCCCCCACACAGCACTCGTGTATAGATGTAAATATCTATAATTCTATTTATTTGGATCAGTGCCTCTTTACTTGTTTTGATATGTATATATCTATAATTCTATTTATTTATATTGAGGCTACTGATGCCTGTTTGCTTGTTTTGAAGTCAGTCTCCCCCCTTCTAGACTGTGAGCCCACTGTGGGCAAAGATTGTCTCTCTCGGTTGCCGAACTGCACTTTCCGAGTACTTAGTGCAGTGCAGCGTGGCTCAGTGGAAAGAGCCTGGGCTTCGGAGTCAGAGGTCATGGGTTCGACTCCCGGCTCTGCCACTTGTCAGCTGTGTGACTGTGGGCAAGTCACTTCACTTCTCTGTGCCTCAGTTCCCTCATCTGTAAAATGGAGATTAACTGTGAGCCTCACGTGGGACCACCTGATTCCCCTGTGCTTAGAACAGTGCCCTGCACATAGTAAGCGCTTAACAAATACCAACATTATTAGTGCTCTGCACACAGTAAGTGCTCAGTAAATCCGATTAAATGAATGAATGAAATGCCATTTAAAAAAAAAAAAGAAAAAGTGAGGTGACTTGCCCAAGGTCACACTGCAGACAAATGGTGGTTTTAAAACCACCTGTCTCCAGTTCTCTAGAGGAAACCACCACCCCCCACCGTGGCCCCAGCCCCCGACGCCCAAAACACACACACACCCTCTCTTGCTCTCTCTCGTCTCACTTCCTTTTTTCCCCGCCTCCACAAAACCTCAGGAGAACTGAGAAGGCTACTGCTCCAACGGACACGGTGGCCACAGTTGGGAGTGGACTCAGAGCGGCGAGGAGTCTGAAATCCCTGCCCCTCTTGCCACAGAAATCTGCTGACCGTTGTTTTGGTCTCTAAGTTGCCTTAGCGTTTCTGCTTCCTCTCTCCTTCCGCGTCTGTCATCTAGCCCTTCTTCCCCTTTTTATTATTGGACGGTGCCCCCCCCCCCCCCCAGCCCCGAGGGGCAGGGATCGTGCCTAATTCCCACCTGGGTCTGCTTTTCCCGGCGCTCAGTACAGTGCTCTGCAAACACTTAACAAATCCTACTTTTACCACGACCACCACTGCACGTCCTGTTCCTGCCTAACCTCTCTCTCTCTAGCCATCTCCTGGCCCTGCATTAGGCCTTTTCTTTCAGTGACAAAGAAAGAGTAAAAGGGGCAAGGTTCTGTCTCACCTTCTTTTCCTCCTCTCAGAAGAGGATGAGCAGAGACCGAGCCGCGATGTGAGCGTCGAGAAGGTGAAGAAAGAGGAGAGGATTCTGGATAATCTGTAAACTGGCTCATCCCTCTCCTCCATCCTCCCAGTAATCCAGGGATGATTCATTGTCCCTCGTCTCTCATTATTATGATTATTAAAAGCTTGGCTTGGTGGATAGGGCATGGGCCTGGGAGTCAGAAGCGGGTAAGTGGCGGGAGCCAGGACTGTAATAATAATAATGTTGGTATTTGTTAAGCACTTATTACGTGCAGAGCACTGTTCTAAGCACTGGGGTAGATACAGGGTCATCAGATTGCCCCACGTGAGGCTCACAGTATTCATCTCCGTTTTACAGATGAGGTCACTGAGGCACAGAGAAGTGAAGTGACTCGCCCACAGTCACACAGCTGACAAGAGGCAGAGCCGGGCATTCGAACCCATGACCTCTGACTCCCAAGCCCGGGATCTTCGAACTGAGCCACGCTGCTTCCAACACAGCCTGGATTTTAGCTATTTGTTTCTATCTGGTCCCTTCACCTTCTCTCCCTACTCCCTTAATACTCTGAAGATTAAAATAAGAAGTGTGAACCCAAGTCTTCTCACTCCCGGCCCCGGCTCCTTCCACTAGGCCACACTCGGGGAAGAGACACGTCCCTGATTAGCGTCTTTGAGGACGGTGGTCAGTTCTGCTGGGGTCGGCAGGGAAGGTGGCCTAAATGAACCGTCGAGCGCTTAGTAGAGTGTTCTGCACCCAGCAAGCGCTCAGTAAATATGAATGAATGACTGTTTCTGCCCGGGGGGGTGGGGAGAAGGGGCTCTTCAGCTGCCAGGGTGGGCCTATAAAAAATAAAGGGGAGAGGGGACGGGGAGAAAGGAAAGGGGAGAGGGGAGAGGGAGAGACACTGCTGCTAATGAAAGGGCTCAAGAGGCAAGTCACACCACTAGGGGGCTCCCGGCCAATTAGTAGTTATTAATAATAATAATAATAATAATGTTGGTATTTGTTAAGCTCTTACTATGTGCCGAGCACTGTTCTAAGCGCTGGGGTAGATACAGGGTAATCAGGTTGTCCCATGTGAGTCTCACAGTTAATCCCCACTTTGCAGAAGAGGTAACAGGCACAGAAAAGTGAAGTGGCTTGCCCACAGTCACACAGCTGACAAGTGGCAGAGTGGGGATTCGAACTCATGACCTCTGACTCCCAAGCCCGGGCTCTTTCCACTGAGCTACGCTGAGCGCTTACTATGGGCAGAGCACTGTACTAACCGCTTGGAAGAGTACAATATAACAATAAACTGAAACAGTCCCCGCCCACAACGAGCTTCCAGTCTAGAGGAGGAGACGGATATTAATATAAATAAGGCACGGCGTAGTGGATAGAGCACGGGCCTGAGAGTGGGAAGGTCACGGGTTCCAATCCCGCCTCCGCCACTTGTCTGCTGTGTGGCCTTGGGCAAGTGACTTCATTTCTCTGTCCCTCAGTTACCTCATCTGTAAAATGGGGATCGTGACTGGAGCCTGCTGGGTGACCTTGGGCAAACTGATTCACTTCTCTACTGAGAAATTACCTATTTATTCACATTAATGTCCTTCTCCCCCTCTAAACCGTAAGCTTGTTATGGGTCGGGGGGAGACGGACATTAATGTGAATAAATAATTTATAATTACCCCGAGCTCGTGTCTGATAATTCAGCTGCACTCTATTCTTCCAAGCGTTTAGTACAGTGCTCCGCACACGTAAGCACTCAATAAATACCATTGATTGATTGATCATAATCAGATAATAATCATAATGTGGTAATCGTTAAGTGCTTAAAAGATGCCAAACAATGTATTAACCACGGGGCATCTAGACTGTGAGCTTGTTGTGGGCAGGGTCTGTCACTCCTTTCTGTTGTACGGCACTTCCCCAAGCGCTCAGTACAGTGCTCTGCACATAGTAAGCGCTTAATAAATATGACTGTAAGATAATCAGGTCAGAAATAGTCCATGTTCCACATGGAGGCTCACAGTCTAAGCAGGAGGATTTAATCCCCATTTTACAGATGGAGGATTTGGGGCACGGAGAAGTGAAGTGACTTGTCCAAGGCCATACAACAGACAACATACAACAGCCCACCGGACCCGTGCGCTCTCCATTAGACCACACTGCTTCTCAACTGGACACGGCCTCTGTCCACATGGAGATGTAGCCCTGAGGAGGGGTCCGAGGCCCCCCAGCCCCCTGCCCCCTCTCCCCGGCTGCCTGGGTCCGGGCGGTACCTGGAGTAGCAGGCGAGGCCGACGCTGACCACGGAGTTGAACAGGGCCAGGGGCACGTAGCAGCGGTGGAAGGCGGACCGGACCCAGGAGTCCGGGAAGGCGTAGGCGCTGTAGGCGACGGCGGAACCTGGGGGCAGAGGCGGGAGGGTGTCACACGGGTGAGGGAGGAGCTCAGGCCCAAGGCTTCCACTCGCCTGGGAACCAGAGGCCGGCCGGCAGGACACCGAGAAAATCTCCGTGGCGTTCGGGGGTCGTGGCCATTGGGCTCTTTGGAGGCGCTTCCCCCTAAATGGAAAGGTTGGAGCAGCGCAGAAAGTCAAGGCTAAGAGAGGCAGCACGGCGCAGTGGACAGAGCACAGGCCTAGGGGCCCTAATCCCAGCTCCACCCCTTGACTGCTGCATGACCTTGAGCAAGTCACTTCACTTCTCTGGGCCTCGGTTCCCGCATCTGTCAAATGGGGATTGAGACTAGGAGCCCCGTGTGGGAAGGGACTGTGTCCAACCCCATTTGCTCGTGTCCACCACAGTGCTTAGTATGGTACCTGACACGTAGTAAGCACTTAACAAATACCATAGTTTTTATTATTATAATTATTATCCTGAGCGATGACGCACAGGTGACATCTCGCATGGTACGGGGCGGTGCCATGACATTATCATACTCGCCATTTTAAGGAAAGCCGCTGAATCGGCCCAGACTTGGAAAGTTTTGGCCCGGTCCCTCCCTCCCTCCCGGGCGGTCTTTATGTCCCTCTCCGGTCCCCGCAAATGTGGGCGTCGCTTCCGAGCCGCGGCACTCGGCGGCCAGAGTCGAGGAGGGAGGAGGCTGAGCGCTGAGAATAAAAATTCCGGATCCAGTGGAGACCACTACCTTATCCGTATGGGACGGGGAACGGAGTGGCCGATACCGAGAAGGTCCAGAAAGCCTCAGTTACCTCATCTGTAAAATGGGGATTAAGACTGTGAGCCCCACGTGGGACAACCTGATTCCCCTGTGTCTACCCCAGCGCTTAGAACAGTGCTCGGCACATAGTAAGCGCTTAACAAATACCAACATTATTATTATAACGCCGGATGCTAAGCCAGACTCATCCCGGTGCTCGCTGGAGAGACGCCAGCATGCGTGACCGAGGGAGGGTGTGACAGCCGGAGGGGTCAGGGACGAGAGCTGCCCACCACATGTCTGGGATCCAAGGGGAGAAATCCTTCTTGAAG
Organism: Ornithorhynchus anatinus; assembly: GCF_004115215.2. Lineage (NCBI taxonomy): Eukaryota > Metazoa > Chordata > Mammalia > Monotremata > Ornithorhynchidae > Ornithorhynchus > Ornithorhynchus anatinus. The sequence continues at coordinate 8,926,066 of NC_041732.1, read as the reverse complement.
GCGGGGGGCGGACCAGATGACCTCTTAAAGTTCCGCCCAGCACAAGGATTCTGCCTCCCTGGGACATGAAATAATAAATGGCTTAGTGGCTAGAGCACGGGCCTGGAAGTCAGAAAGTCCTGGGCTCTAATCCTGGCTCCATCGCATGTCTGCTGTGTAATCTTGGGTAAGTCATTTCACTTCTCTGGGCCTCAGTTACATCATCTATAAAATGGGGATTAAGAACGTGAACCCCATGTGGGACAGGGACTGTGTCCAACCCGCTTAACTTGTACCTACCCCAGCGCGTAGAGAAGTGTTTGACGCAGAGTGTTTAACGAGTTCCATTATTATTATTATAACTGTGGTATTTTTAAGCACTTATTATGTCTATAGTTATACTGTACTCTCACAAGCGCTCAGTTCAGAGCTTTGCACACAGTACGTGCTCAATAAAAATGACTGAACGAACAAATGTGCCAAGCACTGTTCTAAATACTAGGATAGATACAAGCTAATCAGGTTGGATGCAAGATCTGTCCCATATGGGCCTCACTGTCTTAATCTCCATTTGCCAGATGCTGTAACTGAGACCCAGGGAAGTGAAGTAACTCACCCAAGGTCACAGAGCAGACACCTGGCAGAGCCAGGATCAGAATCCACATCCTCTGACTCCCAGGCCTGGGTTCTATGAGAAATTTCTGACCAATTTTGGCAGAAATCCAATTCCTCATCCGGAAGAGGGAGGCAAAACCGGGCAGCTCGCTTAGAACAGAGGTTCCGGTTTGTTCCGAGACCGGCAGGTTCTCAGCCACGGTTCTCGGGGTTCTCCCACGCCCAGATCTCGGGGCCAGTTACCATTATCATTACTATTATTAATAAACACCATACCATAATAATTATTAATAATAATTGATTTCTGGTGACCATAATAACAACGGTATTTGTTAAACGGTTTCTATGTGCCAAGCAGTGGGATTGATACAAGATAATCAGGTTGTCCCATGTGGGGCGCACAGTCTTAATCTCAAATTTATAGATGAGGTTTTAGGCACAGAGAAAGTCCCAAGGTCACACAGCAGACAAGTGGGGGAGTCCTCTGACTCCCAAGCCCATGCTCTTTCCCCTAAGCCACATTGCTTCGATTATTAATAATAACAACAACTGTGATATTTGTTGAGTGCTTACTATGTGCCAGACACTCTACTAAGCACTGGGAAAGATACGAGTAAATCAGGTTGGACACAGGCCCTGTCCCACATGGTGCTCATGGACTTTATCCCCATTTTGCAGATGAGGGAACTGAGGCCCAAAGAAGTGACTTGCCCAGGGCCACACAGCAGACAAGTGGCGGGGTCGGGATTAGAAAGAGATTCTTCTGAGTCCCAGCCCCGGGCTCTATCGACTAGGCCACGCCGGTTCTCTACAGAGAGTTAGTAGTCCTTGAAAGGGTGGGGCCGGGCCACCCCTCAAGTGCCTACTGAGGCCCAGCAATGACACCTCTGAGAAAGGATCCTCACCGCAAGGTGGGCGGCCAGCGGGACCCGGTTTCCAGCTCCTCCGTCTTTCCGTCCGGGCCGCCTTTCCGTCCAGCATTTTGACTTTCGGCATCCCGCCTCCCTTCACCTGGCCTCCTGCCCCCGAGTGCCACGGCTCGGAAGAGGCGCCTGCATTTACGTGTCTGCAGGGAGAAGACCCCGACTCTGGAGAGAGGGCGGGGCGGGGGACAGGGCAGGGACAAACATTTGCGTTTCGAGCAGACGTATTTATTAAGCGCTTACTGGGTACAGATCACTGTACTAAGCATTTGGGAGAGTATAATAGAACAGTTCAAAATACTATTGAACAGTAAACAGTGACGTTCCCTAATTAATATGATTGACTGAAACTGTTTACTTGTTTTGATGTCTGTCTCCCCCACTTCTAGACCGTGAGCCCGCTGCGGGCAGGGATTGTCTCTCTCTGTTGCTGAATTGTACTTTCCAAGCGCTTAGTACGGTGCTCTGCACACAGTAAGTGCTCAATAAATCAATTGAATGAACGAGTGAATGAATGAATGAAATGACGAGAGCCGAGGCGGGAGATGTTCCAGCCCCGGGCTGGGACAGGAAGTGGAGAGAGTCAGTCCTGGCCCTCCTAGGCCCGGGCTTCAAGGTGGACGGGGTGATGGGAAGGTTGGGGGGCGGGGTGGATGGGGTCCACGTGACTCTTACCTAAGCCGAACAGATTGACGGCGCCGTAGTCAAAGAAGTAGCAGATGTGTCGGGCCCTGAGGGACATGGAGCTGAAGGTGTGAGCGCAGCTGGAGACGAAGGGGTACACGCAGCTGGTCACCATGTAGACCAGCAGGGGCCAAGAGTAGGGGTCATTCCAAAAGTCCAGCCGACACCAGGTGGATAGCAGCTTCCACAGGAAGTACCTGAGAGACGGCGGTGGTCTTCAGGAAATGGCCGAGCGGAGCGGGCCGCCCCTCCGGTCCCCTGCCTCGGGGGAGGACGGAAGGCTTTGTTTCCGGGCCCGTTTCACCTCAGGGCCCCGTCCGCCTCTCTCCCGGGGAGGCTGCCCCGGGTCTGCCCTAAGATCTCAACCGTCTGCACCTGCCCCACCCGAGCGCGCTACTCAGACGCGGTTCAGGCCGGGGTAGAATATGGAAGTCGGTAGATCTCTGACCGTCGCCTCCACTCTCTCCCTTATTCCGCCTGACGTCACGCCTTCCTTTTCCATTCCCGGCCCGCGGCTTGGGGTCCGCTCGGATCCCAGATCATTTTCTGCCCACAATCTGCCCCCATCTTGAGAGGATTACTTGTTTTCCTCTCTAGGAGAAGGCCCAGTCTGAGATCCTTCGGTCCCTGCGCTGTTCATCTCCACCCCCTCTCCCTCCAACTTTGCGCGGTCACTTTGTCCTCCGGTCTGATTCTCCAGGTCGTTCGCCGGTCCACCCGTCCAATCCGATGACCCTGGAAAATTGCACCAGCAGGGCTCTACTCTAGCACCTCGGGCATTATAATTATATGCTCTCCAGCAAGAAGCAAGCTCCCTGGAATTCCACTTGCTAGGCCCTCTCCTCACTCCATCTTCTCTCTCTTTTCTCCTCCTCAATCGGCTTGGTCCTTTTATAACTAACTACCTTTTGGGAACAGAGAGTAATAATAATAATAACAATAATAATAATCTATATTGGTTAAGGGCTTACTACGTGCCAATCACTGTTCTAACAGCTGGGATAGACCCAGGATAATCAGGTCAGAAACACAAGGGGCTCACAGCCTACGGGTATTGAATCCCCGTTTGACAGACGAGGAAACGGAGACGCAGAGAAGTGAATCACCTTGGTCCCCCAGGAAGGAGATGGTGGGGCTGGAATTAGAACCCGAGGCCGCTGCCTCCCAGGCCTACGTTCTTTCTACTAGGGTGAGTTTCTTCTCACTTCTAGGTACCACCCCCCCGTCTCCTCTCCGTTGATCTCTGTTAGACAGGACCTTGGGGGGCAAAATGGGACATACCAGGCAGGCAGGAAGTGGGTCCAGATGTTTAGCGTTTCATTTGTCAGCTGGAAAACGCTGAGGAGGCAGTCGGTAGCCGAACTCTGCGGGTGTCGGTAGCCAAAGATGATGCCTCGTTCGTGGAACACCTTCAGGAAAAGAATAACCAGACTAGTAGAAGGAGCACAGGACTGACAGTGGGTTTTTTTCTTTGGGGTTTTTTTTTATGGTATTTGTTAAGCCCTTAAATTCACTGTGGGCAGGGAATGTGCGTGTTTTTATGTAAATTGTTTTTACGAGATGTTCTTCCCCTTGACGCTGTTTAGTGCCATTGTTCTTGTCTGTCCGTATCCCCCGATTAAGCCCGTCAAACGGCAGGGACTGCCTCTATCTGTTGCCGACTTGTTCATCCCAAGCGCTTAGTAGATAGAGACGGTCCCTGCCGTTTGACGGGCTTACAGTCTAATCGGGGGAGACGGACAGACAAGAACGATGGCAATAAATAGAGTCAAGGGGAAGAACATCTCGAAAAACAATAGCAACTAAATAGAATCGAGGCGATGTACAATTCATTAACAAAATAAATAGGGTAACGAAAATATATACAGTTGATCGGACGAGTACAGTGCTGTGGGGATGGGAAGGGAGAGGTGGAGGAGCAGAGGGAAAAGGGGAAAAAGAGGGTTTAGCTGCGGAGAGGTAAAGGGGGGTGGCAGAGGGAGTAGAGGGAGAAGAGGAGCTCAGTCTGGGAAGGCCTCTTGGAGGAGGTGAGTTTTAAGTAGGGTTTTGAAGAGGGAAAGAGAATCAGTTTGGCGGAGGTGAGGAGGGAGGGCGTTCCAGGACCGCGGGAGGAAGATCACACAGCAGACACGTGGCAGAGCCGGGATTAGAACCCAGGTCCTCTGACTCCCAGGCCAGGCTCTTTACACTAGACGACGCTGGTTCTCGGAGGCAGTCGGGAGATTCGGGTTCTAATCCTAGCCACTGGCCTGTTGTGTGACCTGGGTCAGGTTACTTAACCACTCTGGGCCTCAACATCCTCCTCTAAAAAATGGGGATGAGATTATTATTTTTATAGTAGTTAAGCCCTCATTATGCCTCAAGGATTGTTCTAAGCCCTAAGGTAGATAAAAGTTCATCAGTCCCTGCTCTGCGTGGGGCTCACCGTTTAAGTAAGAGGGAGAACAGGTGCTGAATCCCCATTTTACAGAAGAGGAAACTGAAGCACGGTGAAGTGAAGTGACTCACCCTAGGTCATGCAATAGGGAACTGGTGGAGCAGGGATTAATAATAATAATAATAATAATAATAATGGTATTTATTAAGCACTTACAGGCACTGTACCCAGGTCCTCTGACTCCCAGGCCCTTGATCTCTCCACTAGGCCACGCTACTCCCCCACTCTCCCCTCCACCCCCACTTTCCGACCCCTGCCATTTGGGGACAGGAATCCCCAAATCCCCAAATCCCCAAATCAATCCAATCTGATTATTTTATCAGCCCAGCGCTTAGCACAATGCTTAAGACCTAGTATATGCTGAATAAATACCTCCCCTGTCATTCATCCCTCTGCCGCTGCCCATTCCCCATAGATCCCCAAGCTGGTTGTGAGCAGGGAATGTGTCTGCTTATTGTCATACTGTCCTCTCCCAGATGCAGAGTGCAGTGTTCTGCGCTCAATAAATACGACTGACTGACTGACAGAGGCCGCACTAGCCCCCACCCAACCACCCATCGATGAATACAGACCCAGTGCTCATTTTCCTGCCCACAGACATTTTTCACGAGCACTGGAGAAAACGGATAAGTGCCTCCACTAGCCATTAGCCATTAGCTTTCACCACACTTCGCCTCTGCCTCCTTTCGCCGAAGCGGCCAGCCAGAAACCAAACTGACTGACCGGCGTTTCTCCCCGTCCCCGTGGGCCTGGACTGGGCTCCCGCTAGCACCTGGATATTATGTCCCGTCTCCCAGAGGCCCTTAGGGCTGGGTTTATGCCCCATCCCTGGCCAAGGGTGTGGCCAGTTTAGTTTCGCGGTGTGGCATTAAATTGAGCTTTGTCGGGTTGGCTTCCTACTGCCTCTCGGGTTCCTCGGGAGCAGAGAACACGTCACTCCTTGACTCCAATTTCCCACGGCACCGAACCGCGGGGGCGCTCCGTAAATTCTAATACTACTGCCTCCCCCCCTTTTTTAATGGCATTTGGTAAGCGCTTACTATATGCCAAGCACTGTACTAAGCACTGGGGTAGACACAAGCCAGTGAGGTTGGACACAGTCCATATCCCCCTTGGGGCTCTCAGTCAATCCGCATTTTACAGATGAGGGAACTGAGGCTCAGAGAAGTGAAGTGACTTACCCAAGGTCACACAGCAGACAAGTGGCAGAGCCGGGATTAGAACCCGGGACCTTCTGACTCCCAGGCCTGTGTTTTATCCATTAGACCACGCTGTTGTAATTATTATTATTCTAATAATTACTTCTTTTTATTATTATTAGTCTGTGATTTGTTTGGGATTCTGCCCCAAGGCAATGTGCTGGATCTGATTCTTTGATTCCAATTAAAAACTGGAACGAGGAAAACCAAGCTTTGAATTTTGTCAAGGAACCATTTCATCCAACTCAAAGCATTCTCCGAGGAGCCCTCTTTCGGAACCGAAATGTCACGGAAGAGCTGTAACTGCCTCTTCTCTACGTGTCGGGCAAGTTTCTGAATCCTATTTCCTATCGGTTTCCGACGAGGGCGGCCGACATAAACTGAGATGCCGCAGAGCCGCACACGAGTTAAAGTGACGGTCGAACCGCTGCGATATCTAAATGCAATTACATTTTAATTGGAACCCTGGATTGTGTTTTAATTAGCTCATTATCTAGAGTGATTCTGATACAGTCCCTCCCTGCATTCTGGCACAAATCAGCTTCCCCATCTTATGATTCTTGAAAACATCACCTTATCCAGATCAACGAGTTTTCTAGGCTTTTAGGGAAGCTGATGACTTCATATCCTGGCTGCGGGGGACGAGTGGTTCAGTTTGAAGGAGAAAGGCACCAGTATTCTTCCTGGCAGGTAATTCTTCTCCCCTCTACCTGGATCTTTCTTCCAGGAGAAGCCTGGGCAGAAGCAGTGTGACTAGGTGGAAAGAGTATGGGCCTGGGAGTCAGAGGACCTGGGTTCTAATTCTGGCTCCACCACTTGCCTGTGGCATGACCCTGGGTGAGTCACTTCACTTTTCTGTGCTTCAGTTCTTGTCATGTGAAAATGGGAATAAAATACCTGTTTTCCCTCCCTAATAATAGTAATAATAATTGTGATAATTGTTAAACGTCTACTATGTGGCAGGCACTGTATTAACCACCGGGGTGAATTCAAGCAAATCGGGTTGAACACAGTCCCTGTCGCACTTGAAGCTCAGTCTTAATCCCCATTTTACAGCTGAGGTAACTGAAGCACAGAGAAGTGAAGCGATTTGTCCAAGGTCATACAGCAGACAAGTGGCATGGCCGGGATTAGAATCCAGATCCTTCGGACTCCCATTCATTCATTCATTCATTCAATAGTATTGATTGAGCGCTTACTATGTGCAGAGCACTGTACTAAGCGCTTGGAATGGACAATTCGGCAACAGATAGATGACGGGCTCACGATCTAACTGGGGGAGACAGACGGCAGAGCAAAACAGAACGAAACAAAAGCAAGACAACATTATCACGATAAATAGAATCAAGGGGATGAACAGCTCATTAACAAAATAAATAGAGTAATAAATAATATATACAAATGAGCACAGTGCTGAGGGGAGGGGGAGCAGAGGGAAAGTGGGCTCAGCTGAGGGTAGGGGAAGGGGGAGGCGCAGAGGGTGGAGGAGGAGCAGAGGAAAAAGGGGGTAGCTCGGTCTGGGAAGGCCTCTTGGAGGAGGTGAGCTCTCAGTAGGGCTTTGAAGAGGGGAAGAGAGTTGGTTTGGCAGAGGTGAGGAGGGAGGGCATTCCAGGACAGCGTTAGGACGTGGGCCAGGGATCGACGGCGGGATAGGCGTGAACGGGGGACGGTGAGGAGGTGAGCGGCAGAGGAGAGGAGTGTACGGGGTGAGCAGCAGTAAGACAGAAGGGAGGGTGAGGTAGGAGGGGGCAAGGTGATGGAGAGCTTCGAAGCCAAGCGTTGAGGAGTTTTTGTTTCGTGCAGAGGTTGATAGGCAACCACTGGAAGTTTTTAGCTGGGGGGGTCGTGTAACTAGTTAGCATGCCAGAGTCTCGTTCGTTATCGGAATCAGGCCCATCCTCTATCCTCCCAGGCCTGTGCTCTATCCTCTAGGCCATGCTGCTACACAGACGAGAGCCCCCTGTGGAAAAGGGACTGTGTCTGACCTCATTAACTTGCACCTGCCCTAGCGCACAGTAATAATAATAATGGAATTTTTTAAGCGTTTACTATGTGCCATGCACTGTTCTAAGCAGTGAATAATAATGGTATTTGTTAAGCACTTACCATGTGCCAAGCACTGTTCTAAATGCTAGGGAAGGTAAAAGGTAATCCAGTCCCACGTGGGGCTCGCGGTCTTAATCCCCATTTTACAGATGAGGTAACTCAGGCCCAGAGAAGTTAAGAGGCTTGCCCCAGGTCACACAGCAGACAAGCGGCGGGGCCGGGATTAGAAACCACGTCCTCTGACTCCCAAGGCCGGGCTCTTTCCGCTGTGCCACGCTGTTTCTCACGCCACAGTGCTTGGCACACAGCAAGAGCTTTGAAAATACCACGGTGATGATTAAGCCCGCTCTCTGTGGTTTCAGTGCTTTCGCTGCCTGAGCTGGAGCAGAGGGAGGCATGAGAACTTGAGTGCGCTGAAACGGCATTTCCTTATTCAGCGAGAAGAAGTTCCCTTGCCTCCCAAAGCCGGCTCTCGTGGAGTGATTTCACACTGAGGTTTAGTGGGGCTGATGGGCGGACGAACCACTACAAAGAAGACCTTTTCCAAGTCATTGCTGAGCAGTTTGAAGCCGTGAAGAGCAGCCCCGGAAGGCTGTTTTTCAGTCACATGTAACTAGTGACTAGAAATGAATTCCCGTCACCCACTGCATCCCAAGCCTCACGGCAGAGTCAGAAAGAGATTGAAAAAATTGTCCTTCTCCCTTGAGGAGAATAGCCGCGTCCAGTCTCCCCAGTCTCCCTTGTTCGAGTGAAAGCTCCTTGTGGGAAGGAACTGAGGCTTCACACGGGCCTGGGAGTCAAGAAGGACCTGGGTTCTAATCCCGGCTCCGCCACTTGTCTGCTGGGTGACCTTCGGCAGGTCACTTCATCTTGCTGCAGAGTGGTGTAGTGGATAGATCACAGGCCTGAGAGTCAGAAGGTCTTGGGCTCTAATCCCAGCTCCGCAACTTGTCTGCTAGGTGACCTTGGGCAAGCCCTTAACGCTCTGGGACTCAGTTATCTCATTTGTAAAATGGGGATTGAGAGTGTGAACCCCATATGGGACAGGGACTGTGTCCAATCCGATTTGCTTGTATCCACCCTAGCGCTTAGTAGAGTGCCTGCCACATAGTAAGCGTTTAATAAGAACCACAATTATTGTTATTATTCTCTGGGCTTCAGTTCCCTCATCTGTAAAATGGGGATTAAGACTGTGAGCCCTGTGTGGGACAGGGACTGTGTCCCTGCACAATTACCTTTTATCTAACCTGGTGCTTAGTACAGAGCCTGGCATATAGTAAGCATTTAACAAATACCACAATTATTATTCCCTTCTTTTTTGGTTATTTTTCTGGTATTTGCCAGGTGCTTACAATACGTCAACCACGGTACTGAGCGCTGAGGTAGATACAAGTCATTCAAGCTTGGACACGGTCCCTGTCTTTCTCATGGTCTAAGAAGGAGGGAGAACAGGTACCTAATCCCCATTCGACAGATGAGGAAACTGAAGCACAGAAAAGTTAGGTGACTTATCCAAGGCCACAGAGCACCAGACAAGTGGCGGTGCCGGGATTAGAATCCAGGTCCTCGGAGTCCCAGCCCCACGCTCTTTCCACTAGACCCCGCTAGTGGAATACCATCCTGGCTGGGAGCGGCCCCTGTAGCGATGCTTTTGACTGGCGGGAATGCCATCGAAGAAGATGGCCAGGGCCACGGTGGAGGCTTTTTGGGGACCCCGCTCCCCCACCCCCCATTCCTGCCACCCCCACCTACCTTGGGCATCTGGTCTATGTTGAAGGAGCGGGGGAGTTTCCAGGTGAGCACCATCTGGTCCGTGCAGAGGGCGGTGCTGTAGCTGGGGTAGAGGCCTCAGGAGGTCCAGCCTCTCTCCCGGAGGATCCAGTCCCGGCCTCCCCCCGCCGCAGCCAACGCCTGCCTGATCCGGTCCTCTCCCCGGCCCACTTCCTTGGGACCTAGGGAGAGCAGGGGAACAAACGTGAGATGCATCTTCAGCCATGGATGTGGGACAGGATGGTCCTTTTTTTTATGGTATTTGTTAACTCGCACTATGTGCCAGGCATTGTACTAAGTGCTGGGATAGATACAAGCTAATCACGTAGGACACAATCCCTATCCCACATAGGGTTCACAGTCTTAATCCCCACTTTACAGGATGAGGGAACTGAGGCATAGAAATGAGAGGCCTTGCCCAAGATCACCCAGCAGGCAAATGGCGGAACCGGAATTAGAAGCCAGATCCTTCTGACTCCCAGCCCACGGTCTTTCTACCAGGTCCGGCTGCTTCGGTAGCCCCACCTGGGCTACCTACAGGCAGTTTGGGCAACGCTGGAATTCCTTCTCCCGCCTTATAGATGTTGGTTGGCGGGACCTCCCCAGAGTCGGCTTCCAAGTGCTCCCTGCAGAGCCGAGCGCTGCGGAGACTCGGGTCGGGCACCGGTGGGCTGTCCGGACATCAGTGCAGGCCGAGGAGCGGCCCGGTCTACAGGAAAGAGCCCACACCTGGGATTCAGAGGACCTGGGTTCTAATCCTGGCTCTGCCACTTGTCTGCTGTGTTACCTTGGGCAAATGACTTCACTTCTCTGGGTCTCAGTTTCCTCATCTATAGAATGGGGTTAAAAGACCTGTTCTCCCTCCTACTTAGACTGTGAGCCCCATGTGGGATAGGGACTAGCCCTGATCTGATTATCTTGTATCTACACTAGTGCTTAGTACAAAGTAAGTGCTTAACCAAAACCACTGTCATCATCATCACTTAACTCCTCTTGCTGCTGTTTCCTAATCTGTAAGGATGAAATCCTACTCCTTTTTTTTAATGGTATCTGTTAAGTACTTACTATGTTCCAGGTGCTGTACTAAGCGCTGGGGTAGATACAAGATAATTAGGCTGGACATAGTCTGTGTCCCATGTGGGGCTCAGAGTCTTAATCTCCATTTTACAGATGAGGTAACTGAGGCACAGAGAAGTTAAGTGACTTTCCCAAGGTCACACAACAGCCCAGTAGAGGAGCAGGAAGTAGAACTCAGGTCCTCTGTCTCCCAAACCTATGTCCTTTCCACTAGACCATGCTGCTTCCCTAATGGGACAGGGACTGGGTTCAGTCTGATGATCTTGTATCTACTTCAGTACTTAGTACAGGTCCTGTCCCTTAATAATAATAATAATAATTATATATATATATATATATACATTTCATTGTCCACCTCCTCTCAGTCCTCAACTCCAGTGACCTCCTGCTTCACCCAAACTTGCACACTCACCAAGTTGAGCACAGAATTGATCTCAAAAGGCAACATGGTCTAGAGGAAAGAGCAGAGACATGGGGGTCAGAGGATGTGGGTTCTAATCTCAGCTCTGCTATTTGTCTGCTGTGTGAGCTTGAGTAAGTGACAACATCTCTGGGTTTCAGTGACATCATCCATAAAATGGAGATTGAAATTGTCACTCCCACGGGGGCCATGAACTGTTTCCAAACTGATTAGCTTGTACTCTCCCAAGTGCTTAGTACAGTGCTTTGCACACAGTTAAGTACTCAATGAATAAATCCACTAAAGCGCTTAGAAGAGTGGCTGGCACATAGTAAGTACTTTCCAGTGTCTAGAGCAGTGCTTGGCACAAAGTAAGTGTTTAACAAATACCATTATTATTATTATTGTTATTATTATCATTAACAAATACCATGTAAAAAAAGAGTCACATAGCAGGCAAGGGGTGGAGCCAGGATTAGAACCCAGGTCTCTTGACTCCCAGGCCCATGATCTTTCCACTAGGCCATGCTGTTTCATCACTTTGAGTGCTTAATACATACCATTACTACAGCTACCATCGCTCTAACAGAGCTGATGGGGGAATGGAGGGAGAGAGAGACAGATGGAGAAAAGAAGAAGGAAAATAGAGGGGGAAAAGGAGGGAGAGAAAAGAAATGGAGGGAGAAGGGAAAGGGAAGGCAACAGACTGCTCAAACATTTCTTTCCCTTTCCTAACTTGTCAGCTCACTCTCAGTCGCACGCTGCCCTTAATGTCAAGCACAAAACTGCTTTGACCATCAGCTCCTTTGCCTTGCGACACAATTTCACATGTGGCAAGCAACACCTTCTCCACCTCATGGCGGAGGGGATGTCAAAATCTCCCTGGAGTTCAGCCCATCAGTTCTTTTCCACCCAAACTTCTCCCACACTGCTCCAAGCACTTATCACAACTCGTCTCTACGACTGCATCGGCCTCCTCGTCGACCTTGCCGCCTCTTGTCTCTCCCCACCCCAGTCCATACTTCATTCTGCTGCCCAGATCATTTTTCTACAAAAACTTTCAGGCCACCTCTCCCCACTCCTCAAGAAACTCCAGCGGCTGCCTGTCCACCTCCACATATCCCCTTGATTCTATTTATTGCTATTGTTCTTGTCTGTCCGTCTCCCCGGATTAGACTGTAAGCCCGGCAAAGGACAGGGACTGTCTCTATCTGTTACCGATTTGTACTTCCAAGCGCTTAGTACAGTGCTCTGCACATAGTAAGCGCTCAATAAATACTATTGAATGAATGAATGAACATCAAACGGAAACTCCTGGACTTGGGCTTTAAGGTAGTCACTCAGCTCTGTCCTCCTACCTTACTTAGTTCATCATCTCCCACTAAAACCGAGCCCACGCTCTTGAGTCCGCTAAAGCCAACCCCCTTACTGTTCCTCGATCTCGACTCCCTCTCCCCATCAACCCCTCGCTCACGTCCTCCCTCCTGCTTGGAACGCCATCTCCTTTCATTTGTAACGGACCACCGCTCTCCCCATCTTCGAAGCGCTCTTAAAATCACATCTCCTCCAGGAAGCCTTCCCTGACTAAGCTCTCATCTCCCCCCCATTCACCCAGTCTTCTGTATCACCCATTCACTTGGGTCTGTACCCCTTTAGCACTTTGTAACTCACCCTGTTCCCCAGCCCCACAGCACTTCTATCCAACTCTGCTGTTTCCTCCTACCTTTATTTTTAATGTCTCTCTCTCTCTCCCCCTCTAGACCATCAGCTCCTCAAGGGCAGGTATCGTGTCTTCCGACTCTATTGCACTGGACCCTCCCAAGGCTTGGTCCAATGTTCTACACCCACTAAGTGCTCAATAAATACCACTGTTTGACTCATGCCTCCTGTAGGAGGTGACTTTTTAGGAAGGCTTTGAAAATGAGGATGCCCGTGGTTGTGCAATATTCAGATTCTTCCCTATCTTGCTTATGTACTTATCTTTAAATTACATATTATAGATTACCTATATTAATGTCCATGTCCCCCTCTAGACTGTAAGACAATAATGTAAGTCATCTTAGTTGTCTCGTTACCAGTTGGTTAGTCCCTGAGATATCATTCTCGATTACCGAACATGAACCGCTCCTATCAGGTCACGCTTTTCTTCCACCATGTCCCATGCTTTTACCCGGGAAGGTTGGCACATTCCGTTTGAACTGGGAAGTGTGCGTGTGTGGGGGTGTGTACGCACATGTGCCTGCGTGTGCATGCTCAGCGAGGCACCGGTGGTGTAACACAGGAGCAGGACAAGGCTTGACCTGCTTTTTCGGGACCAAAGTCAAGATCCGCCCTGGCTAGATCCCCGCTCCACCACTTAGCAGCTGTGTGGCTTTGGGCAAGACACTTAACTTCTCTGTGCCTCAGTTACTTCATCTGGAAAAGGGGAATTAAGACTGTGAGCCCCACATGGGACAACCTGATTACCTTGTATCAACCCCAGGGCTTAGGACAGTGCTTGGCACATAGTAAGCGCTTAACAAATAGCATCATTATTATTATCACTGGAGGACACGGGCCCATGAGGCGCTGTGAGGTCTGAAGCCCGGCTTCCTCTGAAGCGATGGGGTCTGAGGCAAGAGAAGGAGTGCTGTGGCCAGCTCACGGTTCCCGCAGGAGCGATGGGGTCTCTCAAGCAACTGAAGGGGCTCCGGGTGTGGCTCACGGCTCCTGCAGGAGCAATGGAGTCTGAGGCAAGAAAAGGGGCTGGCGATGGGCCCTTGTTCAAAGCTTCCTTAGGAACAATGGGATCTGAGGCACAAAAGGGGTGCGAGGCCCAGTTCACGGCTCCCTGAGGAGCGATGAGGTCTGAGGAAATACAAGGGGCGCCGGGCCTGGCTCACGGCTCCCTCAGCCACCTCCCGGGGCTCACTTCCCTCACAACAGATCAAATGAGCACGGGCTGCGTTGGGAATCGACTAACTCACCCCAGGCGTTGCCAGAGGCTCGGGCTAATCTCTGGGGCAGGCAGGTGGTCGGTCTGGGTCAGATGACCATTCAGTTAGCTGGGCAGGCAGGCAGGAGATCAGATGGCCACACAGGCAGGCTGATGGTCAGCCAGTCAGGTAGATTGTAGACTGTAAGCCCGCTTTGGGCAGGGAATGTGTCTACCATCTCTGTCACACTGTATTCTCCCAAGAGCTTAGTCCAGTGGTCTGCACAGAGTAAACACTCAATAGTTACCATTGATTGATTGATAGGTTATCAGGCAGTCAGGCAGCCATGCAACCAGACAATTAGTCGCTCAGGTAGCGAGGTGGCTAGGCAATCAGTCAGATGGTCAGGCAGGTGGTCAGATGGTCAGTCAGGTGGACAGCCTATCAGATGGATAGTCAGTCAGTCAGACAGTGAGTCCAATGCTTAGTCAGATGGTTTCGAGTCAGGTGGTCAGACAGTTAGGTGGTCAGGTAATCATACAGTCAGTCGTTGGTCAGGCAGACGGTCAGTCAGACAGTCTGGCAGTCAGACTAGCAGTTAGGCAGCCAGTCTGCCGGTCAGGCCCGGTCAGCCTGTCAGCCACTAAATCCATCATACAGGTGGCCAGATGGTCAGACAGGCAGGCAGGAGCATGGATTTATTAAGCAGTGACTGCATATGGGGCCCTGAACTCAAGTTACCATTTAATTCAGGAAACAGGACAGCTAGCATAGGCCAACTGACAGACCCATACAGAACTGTTGGAAACAGGACAGAGAGAACAGGCCGGCGGACAGAATCTAAACATGTGTGACCCAAGCAGAATTACTGGCAAAATGCACAGGACTCTTAGAAGGACTCTGAACAGGACCTCTGAACGTTGTTTCTACAGATGTATGAGGGATTACCAGAGGACTGGAATCTAAGAAGACCCGGAATAATGATGATGAGGTTTATTAAATACCTATGTTGTGCCAAGGTCCTGTGCTAATAATAATAATCATCATCATGGTACTTAAGGCACTCAGATTAGACGCAGGTCCTGTCCCACGTGGGCCTTCCAGTCCCAGGGGTCAGGAAGAGTGGGTCTATTACCCCACTGAACAGATGAGGAAACTGAGCTCCAGGGAGGTGAAGTGACTTGTCCAGGGTTTCAAAGCCGGCCGGTGGCAGAGTTGGGACATGAACCTTATTAAACCTCATTAAAATCCCATCTTCACCAGGAGGCCTTCACCAACTAAGCCCTCGATTCTTCTACCCCCCCCCCCCTTCTGTGTCACCTTTGCACTTGGATTTGCACTCTTTACTCACCCTTCCCTCAGACCCACAGAACTGATGTCCATATCCATAATTTGATGTCGGTCTCCCCCTCCAGATTGCAAACTCCTTGTGGGCAGGGAATGTGTCTACCCCCTCTGCTATACTCTACTCCCCTAAGAGCTTAGTACAGTGCCCTGCGCAAGGTAAGAACTCAATAGATACCATGGATCGAGTGATTGATTGAACCCGGGTCTCCTGATTCCCCATCTCACGATCTTTCCACTAGGCCACGCTACCGCCCGCAGATTCCAGACATGTTCCAGAAGGAGGGCATGTGAGTCAAGACGGGCGACGCGTCATTGAGCTCTGGCCCACCTGGGCACAGAACGTCCATCATCACAAGCTCCTCTGTGGACCGTAAGCTCCTTGTGGGCAGAGATCACGTTTACTGACTCTGTTATTCATTTATTTAATCTATTTATTTATTTATTTATTTATATTAATGTCTGTCTGCCCCTCCGACTGCAAACTCGTTGTGGGCAGGAATGTGTCTGTTGCTATACTATACTCTCCCAAGCACTTAGTACAGTGCTTTGCACACAAGTAAGCGCTCAATAAATATGATTGAATGAAGGAATGAACTGTTACATTGTATTTACCCAAGCACTTAGAACAATGTTCTATGCTTAGTAAGTATCGATTGATTTTTCTTTAAGTGGTATTTGTTACTATGTGCCAGGCACTGTACTAAGCACTGGGGTGCTAGTCAAGCTAATCAACAAGCTAATCAAGTTGGACAGTCTCGGTCCCGCATAGGGGTCCTACTCTTAATCCCCATATTACAGATCAATCAATCAATCAGTGCTATTTATTGAGTGCTTACTATGTGCAGAGTCCCATACTGTTTGGGAAAGTACGATATAACAGAGATGGTAATAATAATAATAGTATTTGTTAAGTGCTTACTATGTGCCAAGGACTGTAAGGTAATCAGGTTGTTCCGCACGGGGCTCACAGTCTTAATTTTACAGATTTTACAGATGAGATAACTGAGGCATGGAGAAGTTAAATCACATAGCAGACAAGTGGCAGAGCCAAATTAGAACCCATGTCCTCTGACTCCCAAGCCCGTGCTCTTGCCACTAGGCCATGCTGCTTCAGTGGTTGACACTTCCCTTCCCACAACCAGTTTACAGATGAGATAACTGAGACACAGGGAAGCTAAGTGACCGGCCCAAGATCACACAGCAAACAAGCTGATGAATAATAATAATAATAATAATTGTGGGTTTTGTTAAGTACTTACTAGGTGCCAGACACTGTACGAAGTACTGGGATGGATATCAGCAAATCGGGTCCAACCCAGGCCCTGTCCCACATGAGGCTCACAGTCTTAATCCCCATGGGAAGCAGATGGGGAAGTGGATAGAGCATGGGCCTGGGAGTCAGAGGGTCATGGGTTCTAATCCCGACTCCGCCACTTGTCTGCTGTGTGATCTCGGGCCAGTCACTTCACTTCTCTGGGCCTAGGTTATCTCATCTGGAAAATAGGGTTTGAGATTGTGAGCCTCATGTGGGACAGGGACTGCATCCAACCCAATTTGCTTGTATCCACCCCAGCGCTTAGTACAGTGCCTGGCATATATTCATTCATTCATTCAATAGTATTTATTGAGCGCTTACTATGTGCAGAGCACTGTACTAAGCGCTTGGAATGTACAAATCGGTAACAGATAGAGAGGGTCCCTGCATATATTAAGTGCTTAACAAATACCATAATTATTATTATTATTCATTATTTTACGGATGAGGGAAATGAGGCCCAGAGAAGTGAGGTGACTTGCCCAAGTTATATAGCAGACAAGTGGTGGAACTGGGATTAGAACCCAGGTCCTTCTGACTCCCAGGCCCATCCTCTATCCACTACGCCAGTACCAACCACTGGGACAGATGCAATCATAATAATACTAATAACAATAATAATGATTGCAATTACAAGTAGAAGAGTCTGAATTAAAACTCAGGTCTCTCTGACTCTCAGGCCCAGTTCTTGACACTAGATCTTGCTGCTTCTTGGTACCACCCGAAACAATCAGATCAGATAGGGTCTCTGACCCACTCAGGAACCACCGCCCGAGAGAGACGGGGGAACAAAGTATTGAATCTCTATTTTACGGATGAGAAAAATGAGGCTCAGAGAAGTCGAGGGACTTGACCGTGGTCATCCGGCAGGCGAGTAGCGGACCAGGGATTAGAACTAGGGTCTCCTGACTTCCGGTCTTGTGCTCTCCCTACTGAGCAACACGGCCTCTCACATTTGCAAAAGCGACCCTGTCCCAGAGACCAATATTTTTCAGACCCATCCTGAGCTCTCCCCTTCTCCACCTGCTGAGCTTTTTTTTTAAAATATACCCGACTGAGGCAGGCGGAGCCCCAGGGGATCTGGGGAGTCTAGGCCCCGTCGGCTCCACCCTGCTCCAGAAGGAGCCTCCCCGAGGAGCACAGAGTGCCCGAGAGGACTTGGGGCCCGGGCCGGTCCCAGCCGGTCCCGGCCGGTCCCAGCCTGTGCTGTGTTTTTCCATAAACTTGGCCCGGCTCCGATTTGGTCAACCTGTGAAGACGCCTCCTGCCTGAGTAATGCATGGGTGAACTTGGGAGTTCTCTCCGGTGGTGGTGGATGGGGCAGTGGAGATGGGGTTGGTGGGTGGAGGGGTGGTCCCGGGACCACCCCGTCCCCTCCCCCGTCCCTTCCCACATCGGGCCCCGCCGGGCTGAGGGAAACACATCTGGCTCCAGCCTGGCACAGGTCAGGGGGCCTGTTACAAAGGTCACTGAGGGCACTGACAGCCTTAATAGGTGGAATGTCAGCGGCCCCGGGGGGGTTCCAGCCTCAGACTGGTCCAACTCGCCGAGACCCCAAAGCCCACGTGAGGGACACGCTTCTCACCTCAAAGGAGGCCAAAGCTGGGGCCTAGCAAGGTAGGGCAGTAGCCGGGCCTCTGTTGGCCTTCACTCTGGGCTTCTGCTCCTCCTGCCTCTGCACACTACTGCCTTTTCTTTTGACTTTGCATACTTGGCCCCGATTTTTATGCTGCTTTGTAGTATTTTACCGGGTCTCTTCACCTTCTGCGTCTGTTGGCAATCCTCCCCATCCCCTCTCCGCCACCTCGCAGCCTTAGATTTTGAGCCCCTGAGGGCCAGGGACTATGTCTGACCACCCCCTCCTCCCCCCTGCCCCGGGCCTTCCTTCCTCCCTCACACTTAGTCCAGCGCTCTGCACAAAGTGGGGGCTTAATAAATACTACTGCTTTTAATACCACTACTGTTATATGGTATTCTGTTATATGGTATTCTATATACTGTTCATTATGTTGTACTGTCTCAAATGCTTAGGACAGTGCTCTGCACCCTGTAAGCGCTCAATAAATACGATTGGCTCACTGACTGGCCCCCTCCCACCCTCCCCTCAGCTGGGGAGGGAAGGGGCACGTTCTCTTTCATTCTGAAGTGTCAGTCTGCCCAGGTTGGTGTGGACAGCCAAGGAGCTTTTGCAAATCAGGGGGAAGCAATCCATTATGAGACCTTGGAGAAGCAGTGTGGCCTTGTGGAAAGTGCATGGGGCTGGGAGCCAGAGGACCTGACTGTGTGGCCTTGGGCAGGTCAATTAACATCTCTGTCCCTCCATTTCCTCATCTGTAAAATGGGGATTCAAAACCTGTTCTCCCTCCTGCTTAGACTTCGAGCCCCGTGTGGGACAAGGATGGGATCTTGACTAAATCTACCTGAGAGCTATGTGCTTGGAATATAGTAAGCGCTTCACAAATAGCACAATTATTATTATTTCAGCAGAACGCTTGCCCCAGGCAGCACTGCACAGTTCAGAGGAGAATATTCACTCTTGTGGATTTGATCGCCTCTAGGCCACTTCTTGGCTGAGCTCGGATCCACTTTGGCTCTGCTCCATTCAAATCGATTCTGGTCCCGCTCCTTGTGGAGATCGCGCTGTCCATCTCCCCCATTAGAGTGTGATCCCCCTGTGTGTCCTCTGTGGTGAGCTATCTCTATCTCGCCGCCGACCTCTCGTCTATGTCCTGCCTCTGGCCTGGAACGCTCTCCCTCCTCATATCCAACAGTGACTCTCCCCCCCTTCAAAGCCTTATTGAAGGCCCATCTCCTCCAAGAGACCTTCCCCGACTAAGCCCTCCTTTCCTCTTCTCCCACTCCCTTCTGAGTCACTCTGATTTGCTCCCATTATTCACCTCTCTCTCAGACCTTTTTGCAAATATCCATAATGTATTTATTTATATTATTGTCCGTCTCCCGCTCCGGACTGTAAGCTCAGTGCAGGCGGGGAATGTGTCTGTTACAGTGTTCTCTCCCAAGCGCTTAGTAAAGCGCTCCACACACAGTAAGCACTCAATAAATACGATTGAGTGACTGAGAGCTACTGTGAGAGCAGAAGGCGCTCGATAAACCCCGCCACAGCTACTACTGTGACGTAGCTCCTTATCTTCCCACCCAAACCCTGCCCTCTCCCTGACTTTCCCATCACTGTAGATGGCACCACCATCCTTCCCGTCTCAAAAGCCCGTAACGTTGGCATTATCCTCCTCTCTCTCATTCAACCAACATATTCGATCCGTCACCGGATCCTGCCGGCCCCAACTTCACGGCATCGCTAAAATCCACCCTGTCCTCTCCAACCAAACTGCTACACGTTAATACGATTACTCATCCTATCCAGCCTAGATTACTGTGTCAGCCTCCTTGCCGACCGCCCAACCTGTCTCTTCCCACTCCAGTCCATACTTCAGTCCACTGCCCAGATCATCTTTCCACAAAAACGTTCAGGACTTGTCACCTTCCCCTCATCAAAAATCTCCGGTGGTTGCCTATCCGCCTCTGTATCAAACAAAAACTCCTCATCCTGGCTTTAAACCAGTCCACCACCTTGCCCCCTCCTACCTCACCTTGCTTCTCTCGTTCTTCAACCCAACCTGCTTATTTTGCTCCTCTGGTGCTAACCTTCTCACTGTCCCTCCATCTCGCCTGTCTCAGGCCTGAAACGTCCTCCCTCCTCAAATCCGCCAGACAATTACTCTCCCTGCCTTTAAAACCTTATTGAAGGCACATTTCCTCCAAGAGGCCTTCCCAGACTGAGCCCCACTTTTCCTCATCTCCCACTCCCTTCTGCATTGCCCTGACTCTCTCTCTTTGTTCTTCCTCCCCCACCCACCCAGCACGACAGCACTTATGTATAGAGCTGTAATTTTATTTATTTGTATTGATGTCTGTCTCCCCTCCTCTAGACTGTGAGCTCATTATGGGTGGGGACTGTCACTGTTTATTGTTGTATTGTTCTTTCCCAAGTGCTTAGTACAGTGCTTTGCACAGTAAGCACTTAACAAAAATGACTGACTGAATGAATGAATGAGTGAAGGAGCTGAGCTGGGGGAAGGGATGTGGTCTCAGGCCCACTGAGCAAGGGGAAATGCCCGGAGGGGCAGCAGGACAGTAGGTAGGCCGGAAAGCAGCCTGGAATTCTATGGAAAACCCAAGCCGTGGGCGTGGGGCAGGGTGGAGTCCTGGCACCTCTGTCCTTTTCCTTTGTGGTATTCGTTAAACCCTTGCTGTGTGCCAGGCACTGTACTATGCGCTGAGGTAGAGACAAGCTAATCAAGTTGGTCACAGTCCCTGCCCTGCAGTCCTCACCCCCGTTTTACAGATGAGGCAACTGAGGCCCAGAAAAGTGAAGTGACTTGCCCAAGGTCACCCAGCAGACAAGGGGTAGAGCCGGGATTAGAGCCAGATCCTTCTGACTCCCGGGCCCGGGCTCTATCCGCTAGGCCGCACTGCTTCCGCTGGCTCGGTGGGCTCGGTTCCCACTCTGGGTCAGGCAGGTGCCTGAGGGGCCCACCCATCCACCCGGTCTTTTAGACTGTGAGCCCATTGTTGGGCAGGGATTGTCTCTATCTGTTGCCGAATTAGACATTCCAAGCGCTTAGTACAGTGCTCTGCACACAGTAAGCGCTCAATAAATACGATTGAGTGAATGGCTCCCCCAGATCAAGGATGAGCGGATCCTCACCCTGCCCCGGGCCCCACGCTCTGTCTCCCTGCCCGCCCGGTGCCCCAAGGTCATGGTCTGCCCCCACTCACCCCGCTGAGGTCCTGGCATGCACGAGGGCCAGCCAACGCCCCCGACACAGTGGACCCCGACCACTGGAACCCAGTGGGTACGAGCGCCGGCTGAGGCCCCCCAAAATGGTGGACCCCGAACACCAGGACCCAGTGGGTGTGAGCCCCCAACATGGTAGACGTGGAGAGCCAGGTTTTGACGGGCACAAGGGCTGACCGAAACCCCCAATTCAGTGCGTTCCAAGCCCCGGGCCCCAGCGGCCACGCCCCAGGGCCCGACGGGCGCAAGGGTCAGCCGAGATCCCCGACATGGTGGATCCAGAGAGCTGGGCCCCAGTGGGGACGAGGACCGACCGAAGTTCCCAGCATGGTGGACGCCGAGGGCCACGGGGGCTGGCCAAAGTCCCCGACATAGTGAACCTTGAGAGTCAGGGCCCGGTGGGCACGAGAGTTGGCCGAAGCCCCCAGGACAGTAGACCCCAAGCCCAGGTACCCTGCGGACACGAGGGCCAGCCAAGGTCCCTGACACGGTGGATCCCAAGCCCTGAGCCCCAGTGGGCACGAGGGCCGGCCGAAGACATCTACACAGGGGACCCGGAGTCCCAGGCCACTTGGTCTCAGCCGCCTCACCTGCCACGGGAATCCAGCCGCCCCAGGGACCGGACCCCCACGTTGAACCGAGGGCCCCGGTGGGCCGCGCCGGCCCAGGCTGGCCAGGGACCCGGGTCTCCGCTCCCCGGGAAATCGGGCCAGCCGCCAGCCCCTGGGAGAGACGGACCTGGCGAGGGACGGGGGGCATCGCTCGTGGCCGCGGATCATCGCCCGTCCGGGGCGTCCATTCCAAGTCGTGGGAAACGTTTCCGCCGTTAATGATTACCTGGAATCTGACTTACCCGGGCCTGGCGGCACGGAGGCAAGGCGGGGGAGACCGGTCGGCTGTAAAACGGATGGCAGAGCAGCTCTGCATAATTATGAGCAAATGGAAGGGAGAGAAAGCTGCGGGAACAACGTCGCGATTGTGTGCGCTCCCAGAGGCTGGCTGCGGCCCCCGGGGACGGACCGTGCCGCTCCCAAGGCCCCGCGCTCCTCCCCAGTCCGCCCCCCACCCCCACCCCCTGCCCCGGGGAGCGGGGGGTCACTGAGGGCCGACTCGTGGGGGACAGGAACTGGCTCGGTCTAGTGCGAAGAGCTCAGGCCTGGAAGGCGGGAGACCCCGCTTCTGATCCTACTCCAACCTGCCGCTTGTCTGTCGGGTGATCTGGACCAAGTCTGCCTCTTCTCTGGGCCTCAGTTTCCTCATCTGCAAAATGGGGATGCAAAACCCATCCTCCCACCCCCTTAGACGGTGCAGTCCCTGGGAGACGGGGACCGAATTTTTTGTTTTTTTGCTTTTTAAATGCCATTTGTTAAGCTTTTACTATGTGTCAAACATTGTTCTAAGCGCTGGGGTAGATACAAGCTAATGGGGTTCGCAGACTTAAGAAGGAGGGAGAACAGGAGAACAGAGGCATGGAGAGGTGAAGTGACTTGCCCAAGGCCATACAGCAAGCATCTGGAAGAGCTAGGACTACAGAACAGAGGTGCCCCGATGCCCAGGCTCGTGGTTTTTTCACTAGGCCACCACTGCTAGCGTGGCTCAGTGGAAAGAGCCTGGGCTTCGGAGTCAGAGGTCATGGTTTCGACTTTTGGCTCTGCCACATGTCAGCTGTGTGACTGTGGGCAAGTCACTTAACTTCTCTGTGCCTCGGTTACCTCATCGGAAAAGCGGGGATTAACTGTGAGCCTCACGTGGGACAATCTGATTACCCTATATCTCCCCAGCGCTTAGAACAGTGCTCTGCACATAGTGAGCGCTTAACAAATACCAACATTATTATTATTGTTCTCCATGGGGGGCAGCGGGCACATGGGCCTTCCACCCCTGGGCCCTGAGGATCAGGCTGCCAACATACTGTGCCACCCCTTTATCTCGCATCCGCCCCGGTGCTGAGCACAGCACTGGGCCCATAGGGGAGAGCATCTCAAATATCCCAGTCATTAGTAGAAGATCTCAGCCGATCTAATGAATAGGTCCTGCAAGCTAGGACGTATTTCTGAGTCACGATAATGGTTATAAAGCCCGAACCTAGCCTGCGTGTTTGCCCAGCACCTCCTAAGAGCCGATTAGCTCGTCTAATATTTGCATTTCTAGAGCATTATCTGGGGATTATTAATAATTAAAAGCTCGAATGTATTCGCCGTAATCACGACGGATGAAGTCTTTTGGCTTCTAAACGACCGGCGACAATCTCCTCAAAAATTCGGTCAACGGCCCGGCTGTCGCAGCGCCAGGCTCAGCGGGGTTAGCGGCAAGGACCTGGACGGAGAACTCGCTCGGACTGGGTCCAGACGCCAGGCTGGGGGGAGGGCCTGGGCCCGCGGGAACAATCCCGACGTACGACTCTGAGCCCGCGGGGCCCATTTCTGAGTCCGGGGCTCCGGGTGAGCTGCCTCTGCCGCCCACGCATCAGCGGGTTCGAATCAGATCTCCGAGCGGCGGACACAGAGGGCCATTGTGGGAGGAGAACGGAGCGTCCCCATCTGCGAGAGGGCGAGGCCAGGGTTTGAGGGGGGCGGAGAGGGGAGGGTCGTGGGAGAGGTGGTCCCCAGCCAGCTCGGGGTGGGGCGGGTTCTCCAAGTCTCCAGCAAGGGATAGGTCTGGATATCCTCCCTCCCCAACATTCATTTATTCATTCAACATTGCGGGCAGGGAATGTGTCTGTTTATTGTTTTATCATCCTCTCCCAAGCGCTCAGTGCAGTGCTCTGCACACAGTAATCACTCCATAAATATGACTGAATGAGTGAGCACAGGCGAGGGCAGTGTAAGGATCCACTGGAGGGAGTCAAGGACACACGGTCCCAATGGGAAGCAGGCCATTTTTTGGAATGGTATTTGTTAAATGCTTACTATGTGCCAGGCACTGTACTAGGTGCCGGGGTAGATACAAACAAATCGTGTTGGATAGAGTCCCTGACCCACATGGATCTCGGTGTCTTAATCCCCATTTTACAGATGAGGGATCTGAGGCCCAGAGAAGTGAAGTGACTCGCCCCAGGTCACACAGTAGACAAATGGCAGGGTCGAGATTAAAAGCCAGGTCCTTCTGACTCCCAGGCCCAGGGTCTTTCCTCAAGGCCCTGCTGCTTCTCTCTCATCGGCTGCAGGGCACCGTGGCCGATCGCTAGTGGGCACGGCCACCCCACGGGCCCCTCCGGAGGCTCGGGTCTGGCGGCTGACGGGGCTGGAGGTGGGCTGGGAAGGTGGCCTGATGGGGCAGGGTCCCGGGCGGAGAGGCGGGAGACCCGAACCCCACCTGGCCGGGTCTGCTCCTGACCTGTGGGCTCCAGCGCGGAGCCCTGAGAGGGCATCAGTCACCTGTCACGGGCCTCGGTCTTCCCAGGTGTGAAATGGGCAGACTGTTCACAGTCCACCCTACCGGCCAAGGAACGCTTACATGCACAGGCGAGAGCGTAGCTGGGAAACAGAGAGAGAGGTCTTTGAAGTGCGCAGAGAAGGAATATCAAGTTCTGGACCCCTCAACAATGGATCCACAGTCGAGTGGCCCTCGCCCAGAATCTAAGAGGAGGACAGATCACCCCTCTGGTCTCTGGGGCCTGCTGCTCTCCACAACCCCCCAAAATCTCCTGGGACAGACCCCGGAGAGAAAGGTTGTCCCCGGGAAGAATCCTTGAGCTTGCTCTCCAGACTTCCCCAGTTCTACGACTGACGGGGGCGAGGTGTCCGCCAAGGCCAAGATGCTGGATCCAACCTCAGGTCTCTCCTGGGGTATGGGGTCAGGAACGGAATGGGGGATTGGCTCACTTGGACTGGTCCTGTGGCAAATCTAATCCCTGGCAAACGGCCCTGCTGGGACTCCGCTTCCCAGCAACGTGAGCAGGAAGACTCTCGATCTCTTGGTCCTCAGCCAACCTTCTCTCTGTCCCTCCTTCCCTCTCTCCCTCCCTCCCTCCCCATCATCAGACAGATCACGGCCCTCCACACACTCAAACCCCTCCTCATTTGTTCATTCAGTAGTATTTATTGAGCACTTGCTGTGGGCAAAGCATCGTACTAAGCACTTGGGAGAGTATAATAGAACAACAAACAGAAACATTCCTGCTCACAGTCCTCCAATACTACCTGAGGAGCCGGACTCGGGATCCCTGCCCCTGGCCTAGCGCAACAGGGGCAGTTCTCAGACCCCCTTCCTTCTCCCCATCCTCCCATTCCCTCCCCGCCCCCCACCAGCAGCAGCTTTCCGAGCCCCTTTTACATGACCGGAGTGGGGAGAAGCATGTGTGGAGGTGCTGCAATCAACCCCAGACTGAGAGAACCCCATTAATCACTGAAGAAGGAGCCCCATTAATCAATCGATCGTATTTACCGAGAGCTTTCTATGTGCAGAACCCTGTACCAAGCACTTGAGAGACTACAATACAATTAGCTGACAAGATCCCTGCCTATAACAAGCTTACAGTCTACAGTAATAATAACTATGGTATTTGTTAAGCGCTGACTGTGTGCTGGGCACTGTACTAAGCGCTGGAGTCGGTACCGGCTAATCAGGTTGGGCACAGTTCCCATTATTGTTCCACTAGAGCTTGGAAGCCAGTGGTGAGGAATTCGTATTTGATGTGAGAGGAAATGGGGACACCTGTGACGGGTGGAGAGAAGAATAGCTCTTTGCGGGCAAGGAAAGTATAGGCCGACTGTTATACTGTACTCTCCCAAGCACTTAGTAAAGTGCTCTGCACCTAGGAAACACTCAGTAAATACCACTGATTGATTGAACACCGAATGGCGTCTGACAACGATGATCTAAGCAACAGATCAGTAAGGGGCAAGGAGTGGCCAGGCTGGGAGACCAGCTCAACCAACGGCTATTTACTGAACATCCCCTGAGGGCACAGCTGAGGACTGAGTGCCTGGGATCCACCACAGAGCATAAATGGCTCCCTCTCTTCAAAGACCCTACAAGCACGGATAATGCAAATCCACAGATAACCCCAAAACCGAGTTCAGCATCTCAGCCTCCTCTCCCCACAGAGTCCCCTCCCCAGAGGCAACATTTGAGTTCTCTCTCTCCCCTCTCCCAGGGCTGCCTTTCCCCCACCGATGGAGGGGCCTATGAGGAGGGAATTGGCCAAGAGGAACAATCATAGCAGAGCAATAGGGTTCCCCGCTGGAAAATCGAGAGGTGGCCGTTGGTAAAAGCCACACAACCCAGAGCTCCTCCCCAGCCCTCGCGGCGGTCTGAGTCAGACACCTCCACTGAGAGCCGGAGGGGATTTATTCTCCTTTTTCTTGGTGAGGCTCTGTTTACCCTCCAGCACCAAAGTCCCCCGGGGGAACATATTTCTGGACGGGCGTTGGAAGGGAGTTGCAGATTTATCAGTCGATCGATTGAGCGTTTGCTGTGTGCACAGCACTGTACTAAGCACTCGGGACAGTACGATAGAACAACGAACACATTCCCGGCCCACAGAAAGCTTACGGTCTAAAGGGGAAGAGCCCGGAATGATTGATTTGTGATAGCAGGTCATTTACTCCTGCAATAACTGAATCCAGGCAAAATGCATTATTCGCAAGCTCCAAAAAGAGGAAATAAGGGGCATTTGAAATCAGCTCCATGAATGTGCAGCCTCAGCCTAGTTCTTTATTTATTCGGAGGAAGGGACTTCCCCATTCTATACCCCCCCACCAACCCCACAAATCTCCACCCTAAATGTGGAGTTGATCCATCACAACCCAGCACCTCTGGGATTTGGTGTTTAGTTCTCTCTTCCCCTGGACATTCGGGGTCAATTCGAGCTTTTGGGGGCATAGTGTTTTGGGTGGCAGAGGTGGGGAGATTACCAGACAGCTAACCCTGCCAGTTCCTCTAACTCCTCCCTTGGCTCCTCTGTTCTTCA
Source organism: Ornithorhynchus anatinus (assembly GCF_004115215.2). NCBI lineage: Eukaryota > Metazoa > Chordata > Mammalia > Monotremata > Ornithorhynchidae > Ornithorhynchus > Ornithorhynchus anatinus. The sequence goes on along the minus strand of NC_041732.1, from coordinate 8,898,629 downwards.
GGAGCGTGCTTTTCACTGCCTTTTATCAAGAACGTGTTTGGGGGTGGGGATGTTGAGGTGGCTTCGAGTTTATCCCACTGGATTCAGCCCTGTGATCCTTCCACTGGGCCACACTCCCTCCCTTTTTAGTAATAATGATGGCATGCATGAAGCACTGCCTATGTGTCAAGCACCGTGTTAAGCACTGGGTAAACACAAGACAATCAGTTTCTGTCCCAGAGAGATCTCGCTGGCTAAAGGGGAAAGAGAAGACGTATCGGATCCCCATTTAACAGGTAAAGAAACTGAGGCCCAGAGAAGTTAAGCGATTTACCCAAAGTCCCACAGCAAGGCAAGTGGCAGAACTGGGACTGGGCAGAAGAGGCTTCAAGCTTATCAGATTGGACCCAATCCTCTGCTCTTTCCACTCGGCCACACTGATTCCCTTTCTAATAACAACCATGGTGTGCATTAAGCACTTTCTGTGTGCTAAGCTCTTGGTAAACACTGTGTGACCTTGGGCAAATCACTTCACTTCTCTGTGCCTCAGTTACCCCATCTGTAAAATGAGGATTAACTCTTACTCCCTCATACTTCGACTGTGAACCCCATGTGTGACAGGGACTGGGTGCAACCTGATTAACTTGAATCTACCCCAGCGCTTAGAACAGTGTTTGGCACATAGTATGTGCTTCAGAAGAACCATGATAATGATTATTATTATTATTTCCATCCAACGTGGGATTCACAGGCTAAGAATATACATTAATGTATTTACTTATATTAATGTCTGTCTTTCCCCCTAGATTGTGAGTTTGTGTGGGCAGGGAATGTGTCTGTTTATTGTTCTATCGTACCCTCCTGAGGGCTTCGTAGCGTGTTCTGCACATGGTAAGTGCTCAATAAAGGCAACTGAATGAATGAATCAATCAATGAACGAAGGGAAAGCAAGTACTGAATCCCCATTTTTCAGATAAGGAAACCAAGGCCCAAAGAAGTGAGCTGACTTACCCAAATACCCACAGCAGGCAAGTGGTGGTACCGGGATTAGAGCTCGGATCTTCTGATTCCCACTCTCCGGGCTCTTTCCACTAGGCCAAGCTGCCTCTCCCTTCCTATCTCAGATTAGTAATCAGTTGGCTCATCCATCCTCCGGGTCCCAGACCGGAGACTGGGTAGAAAGCGAATCTCTCACTCTTCCGCCCTCCGTTTTCCCACCTGCGATTCAGAGTCGCCAGAGCCTGACTACTTCAACTCATTTGCACTTTAGAAAATGGCCACAGGGGTGGGGATCGGGGCTTTGGTTTAACGTTAATAATTAGACTTTGCATTGACAGACTGACTTTTCCTATGCCAGGCCCGGCATTTCACACTCATTGTGGAAACTTCCAAAGAGCCTCTGACAACCATAACCCCGGTCAGCCTAGCAAGCGGGCGGTGCTATCCTGGTGACAGGAATGAGGCGTGAGGCCCAGAGAAGCCACCTGACCAGACGGGGACCCGCAGAGAGTCGGGGCTGAACCCGCATGACCCCGCTGGTCCCTCCCATCGCTTCTACTACCACCTCCATGCGGATGATTCTCGAATCTCCATCTCCAGCCCTGATCTCTCTTCCCCTCTGCACTCTCTCATTTCCTCTTCCCTTTAGGAAATCTCTAATCTCGCCGACACCTCAAATTTAATACCCCCTAAAAAGAACTCCTTATCTTTTCACCCAAGCCCTGTCCTATCCCTGACTTTCCCATCACTGTGGACAGCGCCACCATCCTCCCTGTCTCACGGGCCTGTAACCTTGGCGTTATCCTCAACCCACCTCTCTTATCCAACCCATGTATTCGCTCTGTCACCAAATCCGGTCGGTTCAACCTCCTCCACATGGCTAAATCCTCCCTGTCCATCCAAACTATCATGTTAATTCAACCACTTATCTTATCCTGCCTTGATTATTGCATCCTGCCTTGATTGAGCCTCCTTGCTGACCTCCTTGCCTCCTGTCTCTCCCCACTCCAGTCCACACTTCACTCTGCTGGCCGGATGATTTTTCTACAGAACCACTCAGTCCAGGTTTCCTTCTCTCCTCAAGAACTTCCAGTGGTAGCCCATCCATCTCCACCTCAAAGAGATACTCTTTACCATCAGCTTTAAAGCAGTCAATCCCTTTGCCCCCTCCTACCTCACCTCACTACTCTCCTACAACCACCCAGCCCTCACACTTCGCTTCCCTAATGCCAACTTACTCACTGTACCTCAAGCTCCTCTATCTCACTGCCGACCTCTAGCCCACGTCCTGCCTCTGGCCTGGAACACCCTCCCTCTCCATATCCAACTATCACTCTTCCCACCTTCAAAACCTTACTGAAAGCACAATTCCTCCAAGAGATCTTCTCTAAGTCCTCATGTCCTCTTTTCCCACTCTCTCTTTCCATCAACAAATGGTATTTATTGAGCTTTTACTGGGTGCAGAACACTGTTTTAACCACTTGGGAGAGTCCAATACAACTGAGCTGGTACATACGTTCACTGCCCATAACAAGCTTAAGCTCTTACTATATGTACCAAGCACATTAGAAAGCCCTGAGGTAAATATTTGATAATCAGATCAGATCCAGTATAGCTCCTCTCCCCCATTAGCTGACACACTTCACTACTCTAAAGCAATTTACTCACTGTTGCCTCAATCTCATCTGATCTCACCACTGATCCTTGCTGGTGCCCTTCAAACCCACACACTGCTCTCCCCATCTTTAAAATCCTTCTGAAAGCCCATCTCCTCGCCTATCCCGCCGTCGACCCCCGGGCCACGTCCTCCCGCGGTCCCGGAACGCCCTCCCTCCTCACCTCGGCCAAACTGATTCTCTTCCCCTCTTCAAAACCCTACTTAAAACTCATCTCCTCCAAGAGGCCTTCCCAGACTGAGCTCCCCTTCTCCCTCTACTCCCTCTACCACCCCCCCTTCACCTCTCCGCAGCTTAACCCTCTTTTCCCCCCGTTTCCCTCTGCTCCTCCCCCTCTCCCTTCCCATCTCCTCAGCACTGCACTCGTCTGCTCAACTGTATATATTTTCATTACCCTACTTATTTTGTTAATGAATTGCACATCGCCTTGATTCTATTTAGTTGCCATTGTCTTTACGAGATGTTCTTCCCCTTGACTATTTATTGCCATTGTTCTCGTCTGTCCATCTCCCCCGATTAGACTGTAAGCCCGTCAAAAGGCAGGGACTGTCTCTATCTGTTGCCGACTTGTTCATTCAAAGCGCTTAGTACAGTGCTCTGCACATAGTAAGCGCTCAATAAATAATATTGAATGAATGAATGAATGAAAAGAGGCTTTCCCTGATTAATGACTCATCTCCACTTCCTATTTATTCCCCCTCTCTTCCCACTGTGCCACCTCAAAGTACCTAAGCATTTAGGTACTTCCCTGCTAATCCCTAGTGCACTTCTGTACATATCTTCATTACTTCCCCCAACCTGTAATTTATTTTCCCGTCTACCTGCCGCGCTAGACTGCAAATTCCTTGAGGGCAAGGATCATGTCAATTGAATTCTTTTGTACTCTCCCAAATGTTCTTACAGTATTCTATAAGTAAGTGTTCAATAAATACTATTGACTGATTGTTTTACTGAGGAGAGAGACAGAGGGAGGAGAAGGAGTGAGGCAGAGAGAAAAAAAAAGAGAAGCTAAAAAGGCTGAAAAAGATGAGCCCTGGGAATGAGGGCAAAGAGTGTGATTCAGGGTGAAGAGGCCAGGGCTGCCAAAGTCAATCAATCAATGCTATTTATTGAGCACTTACTATATTCAGAGCACTGGACTGAGCTCTGAGGGAGAAGTTGATAGAGAAAGGTGGGTGAAAGAGGCCGGGAAGATTGATCTAAGTTGAACAGACTCAGGAAACATTCATTCAATCAATGGTGTTTATTGAGTGCTTACTGTGTTAATAAAAGGGGTGATGATCAGGGTCGGGGGTAGACTCGATTAAGGGGCGACCTGATCAAATTCAAAGTCTGACGACAATAGACAATAACAAGCGAGATCGCTAATATAGCAACATGCTACAGTAAGGCACACTACAATAGTGTTAATAAGCAGGCGATGACCAGGGTCGGGGGACGAGCCGACCCTACCCAGTCAGACTCAAAGTCAAGCGGCCAGTGGCCGAGAGAGTCCCAGAGCTCATTCTTCACTCCGCTGCCCGGCTCATCTTCCTGCAGAAATGATCTGGGCATGTCACTCCCCTTCTTAAACAACTCCAGTGGTTGCCTATCGACCTCCGCTCCAAACAAAAACTCCTCACTCTAGGCTTCGAGGCTCTCCGTCACCTTGCCCCTTCCTACCTCTCCTCCCTTCTCTCTTTCTACCGCCCACCCCGCACGCTCCGCTCCTCCGCCGCCCACCTCCTCGCCGTCCCTCGGTCTCGCCTATCCCGCCGTCGACCCCTGGGTCACGTCCTTCCGCGGTCCCGGAACGCCCTCCCTCCTCACCTCCGCCAAACTGATTCTCTTTCCCTCTTCAAAACCCTACTTAAAAATCACCTCCTCCAAGAGGCGTTCCCAGACTGAGCTCCTCTTCCCCCTCTACTCCCTCTGCCATCCCCCCAAGAGGCGTTCCCAGACTGAGCTCCTCTTCCCCCTCTACTCCCTCTGCCATCCCCCCTTTACCTCTCCGCAGCTAAAGCCTCATTTTCCCCTTTTCCCTCTGCTCCTCCACCTCTCCCTTCCCATCCCCACAGCACCGTACTCGTCCGCTCAACTGTATATATTTTCGTTACCCTATTTATTTTGTTAATGAATTGTACATCGCCTCGATTCTATTTAGTTGCCATCGGTTTTTACGAGATGTTCTTCCCCTTGACGCTGTTTAGTGCCATTGTTCTCGTTTGTCCGTCTCCCCCGATTAGACTGTAAGCCCGTCACACGGCAGGGACTGTCTCTATCTGTTGCCGACTTGTTCATCCCAAGCGCTTAGTACAGTGCTCTGCACATAGTAAGCGCTCAATAAATACTATTGAATGAATGAATGAATACTGTGTGCACTGTATTGAGCGGTTGGGAGAGAACAATTCAACAATGCTCAAATACATTCCCTGCCTGCAGTGGGAGCCCCATTCTTCAGTTAGTGAAATGTGTTACACTCCCCTAGACTGTAAGCTCACTGTGGGCAGGGGATATGCCCGCAAAATTGAACTCTCCCAAGCCCTCGGTACAGTGCTCTGCACACAGTAAGCGCTCAATAAATACCACTGATTGATTGATTGTTGCATTCAGTAAGAATACCCTATAACTACTATCTCTACTCATTCATGGGGGTGGTCCAGCGAGGAGCTTGCTAGTCACTAGTTAACAAGCTAATAATACTAATAATGGCATTTATAAAGTGCTTACTATGTGTTAAATGCTATTCTAAGTGCTGGGGCAGATTCTGGTTAATCAGGTTGGACACAGTGCCCCCCCCTTTTTTTAATGGTATCTCTTAGCACTTACCATATGCCAGTCACTGCACTAAGCGCTGGGGTAGATACAAGATAATCAGATCTGATACAGTCCCTGTCCTATGAGGGACTCACAGTCTAAGCAAGAGGGAGACCAGGCATGGAATCCCCAATTTCCGTCGTGGAAACAGACACACTGAGAAGTTAATAGGCTTGCCCAAGGTCACCCAACCAGCAATTTGGTGGAGCCAGGATAAGAACTCAGGTCCTCTGACTCCCAGGTCCGGGCTCTTTCCACTAGGCAACACTACCTCTTGACAAGTCGCTTCAAAGCGACGACCCAATTCTTCCTGCCATTAAGTCCCCGGGGGGAAGAACGCTGGGGCGGGTTGTTGTCTGATTAACCTTTCTTAAGAAATATTAACCTCTGCATGTTGCAACAGATGCACTCATCCATCAGCCAGAAGACAGGATCCCCAAAGGGGTTCGGGAACACCGACCACGTGGCCGCTTAGACAGGTGGACTTCCCTTCAAGGTGGCCCCCTGGGTGGCGGAGGGGACAGAAGGGGTGAGTCCAGGACCCCTGGTTGCCCATCCTCCTTCACATCAAAGAGAAACTCCTCATCATTGGCTTTAAAGCAGTCCATTACCTTTCCCTCTCATTCATTCAATAGTATTTATTGAGTACTTACTATGTGCAGAGCACTGTACTAAGCGCTTGGAATGTACAAATCGGTAACAGATAGAGACAGTCCCTGCCCTTTGACGGGCTTACAGTCTAATCGGGGAAGACAGACAGACAAAAACAATAGCAACAGATAGAATCAAGGAGATGCACATCTCATTAAAACAATAGCAAATAAATAGAATCAAGGTGATGTACATCTCATTAACAAAATAAATAGGGTCTCCTATCTCACCTCGCTACTCTCCTACTCCAAGCCAGCCCGCACACTTGGCTCCTCTAATGTTAACCTTCCCACTGTACCTCCATCTCGTCTATCTCGCCGCCGACCCCTCGCCCACGTCCCGCCCCGGCCTGGAACACCCTCCCTCCTCAAATCCTACAGACAACTACTCTCCCTCTTTCAAAGTCTTATTGAAGGTACACCTCCTCCAAGAGGACTTCCCTGACTTTCCTTTTCTCCCACTCCCTTCTGCTTTGCACTGACTTGCTTCCTCTGATCTTACCCAATCCCACAGGATTTATGTACATATCTGTAATTTATTTATATTAATGTCTGTCTCCCCCTCTAGACTCGTTTGGGGCAGGGAATGTGTCTGTTTATTGTTATATTGTATACTCCCAAGCGCTTAGTACAGTGCTCTGAACACAGTAAGCTTCCAATAAATACAATTGAATAAATAAACAAACCAGGAAAAAGCAAAGCCAACATCAAAGTGGTAGCTCTTCTTATTAGTTCATCTTAGAACTAACGCCTCTTCTATTACTTTATGGTATTTATTAAACGTTTACTATGTGCCAGGCACTGTTCAAAGCACTGGGGTAGATACAAACTAATCCAGTTGAGAAGTAGCATGACCTACTGGAAAGAGCACGGGTCTGGGAGTCAGAGGACCTAGGTTCTAATCCCGGCTCTGCCAATTGCCTGCCTATTCTTAGGTGAGCCACTTAACTTCTCTGTGACTCGGTTTCCTCAACCGTTAAATGAGGATTCACTAAATATTCATCCATTCATTCATTCAATCATATTTACTGAGCACTTAGTGCAGAGCACTGTATTAAGCGCTTGGAAAATACAATACAGCAATAAAGAGAGACAATTCCTGCCCACAACAGGCTTACAGTCTAGAGGGGGGTAGACAGTCATCAAAACAAGTAAACAGGCATCAATATAAATAAATAGAATTATCTCCCGCCTACTTAGGCTGGGAGCCCATGCAGGACAGGGACTGTGCCCAACCTAATTAACTTGTACCTACTGCAGCACTTAGAACAGTGTTTGACAAATAGTAATAGTTCAATGAATACCATAAAAAATAAGAAGAAGAATAAAAAAGACACAGTCTTGAAGATGAGTCTTCGTCGTCGTCTTACAGGTGAGGGAACTGGGGCACAGAGAAGTGCCGTGACTTGCCCGAGGTCACACAACAGACAAATGGTGGAGCCTGTATTAGAACCCGGGTCCTCTGACTCCCTGGCCCGGGCTCTATCCAGTAGACTACATTGCTTCCTTTGCAGAGTCAGTCAAAACCGGTCCACCCGTGTCCATCAGAGACAGCAGCCTGAAGGACAGGTTCCCCCCAGGAGAAATGGACACATGGTCCCCCAGGCCTGACTCCCATGGGGATAGACAACCCACTTCTAGACTGGAAACCCTTCGAGGGCAGGGATCGTGACTTCAACCACCAGTGTTCTCTGCCGAGTTCAGCACTCGGCACGTGCTCAATAAACAGTCTTGGTTGACTCCTGTCCAAGCCTGGCCTCCCTGGTGGGAAGGAAACTCAAGGAGGAGAATCACCCCGCCTTCGGGTCTGGCACGGGGGGTCAGTCAGTCAGTCATCAGTCATATGCTCTGAGCGCTTAGTCAGTCATCAATCATATGGGTGAGCACTTACTTTGTGCCGAACACTGAACTAAGCGCCTGGAAGAGTACAATACGACAATAAACGGACACATTCCTTGCTCACAACAAGCTTACAGTCTAGAGGAGGTTCAGAAAAACTCACCTCCTGGGAATCCTTCTGCAATCCCGGGATCTTGCCGGAAGCTGGTGCTTCCTTCCCAGGTACGCCCCCGAGAACCCTCTGTCCCCCTCCGACGGGCTGGGTGGCATCCGGTCTCCTGCCAGGAGCGGATCGGGCGGGCGGAGCCGGGGGAAATATGCCGCTCTCAAAAAGAACCCTCGTGGAAGTGAGGAGCTCCTCCTTTCGACATCCTCCCTCCCACCCACCTCTAACCAGTGCCGTGCCCACGACGGAGAATCGATTGATCTGTGGCCACGTCCTCCCTCTGCCCATCCCTGCCCCTCCCGGCCTCGAGGGGAAGGGCTCACCGGGCCAGATGGGGAGAGCTACGGAGGGGAGGCCCCACCACCTGAAGCCTGCAGGGTTGGCGGGATCCCTTGGAGGCTTCTGGGACATGGCTCTGAAACAGAGCTGGCAGCTAGTCTGTGGTGGGGACTGCCCCTCCCTCCCCCCTCCACCAAATCCCTTCCTTCATGACCTCATGCTGAGTCAGAAACTCCTGTGGGCATACAGCTCCTCTGCCTGTCCATCCAGACCACGAGGCACCACAGGTGCCCGCTCTAGACCCGAACCGGGAGCGGACGGCGGGCCTGGTCTCCGGCACTCAGACGGTTTTCACAATTAGCTCCTGCGGCTCCATTAAAGGGCTTTTCCGCTACCGCCCCCCACCCCCGACAGCTTTAATTCATCCATTACTGGGTGGGTTTTGGTCTGTGGTAATTGTTAAGCGCTTACTATGCGACAGGCACGGTACTAAGCGCTGGGCTACAGCCAAGCTAATCAGGTTGGACACAGTCCATGTCCCACATGGGGCTCACAGTCTTCAGCCCCATTTTACAGATAAGGGAACTGAGGAACAGAGGAGTGAAATCACTTGCCCGAGGTCACATAACCAGCATGGTCTAGTGGAAAGAGCAGGGCCTGGGAGTCAGAAGGATCCGGGTTCTAATGCCGGTTCTGCCACTTGTCTGTTGTGTGACCTTGCGCATGTCACTTCTCTTCTCCAAGGTCACAGAACAAGCAGTTGGCAGAGCCGGGATCAGAATCCAGGTCCTCTGAACCCCAGGCCCGTGTTCTCTCCATGAGGCAACGTGGCTTCTTCAAGTATGCAGCCCCCTGTATTGTAAGAGGTCTGACTGGACAGTCAGGAGGAGTTGCCCCTCTCTGAAACACCCAAAAGGGCTTTGAAGAATGCCTGGAGACAGTTGAATCTCACCTTAGCCTAGTGGAAAGGGCCCGAGGGTCCCAGGATGTGGGTTCTAATCCTGGCTCCGCCACCTATCTGCTGTGTGACTTTATACAAGTCACTTCACGTCTCTGTGTCTCGATTCCCTCATCTGCAAAATGGGGATTCAATTCCTGTTCTCCATCCGATTTAGACCGTGAGCCCCACGTGGGGTCAGAAGATCTTGTATCCAGCCCAGCCCTTAGTATAGTGTTCGGCACAAAGTAAGCTCTTAACACATACCCTAATTATCATTATTATTATTACCTCACTTGGATCAGTTCCTTTCGGTCACGCTCTCGCAAGTGCCCCGGCAATGGCAGAGCGTCTGAAACATCTTTTTAGGGCTTCGGGGAACAATTACTTCCATGACTTAAAAACGATATGTCTTTTTTGATTCAGTCGCATTTATTGAGTGCTTACTCTTTGCAGGGCAGTGTACTAAGCGCTTGGGAGAATACAATATAACAAAAACAGACACATTCCCTGTTTACAGTCTACAGTCTAGAGAAGAGCTTACGGTCTCGAGTTCCCCACAGTTTTCGAGGCAAAACCGCTTACCATAAAGGACCAGCGTTGGATCAGTGCCCGATGTCTCCCAGATCTGCCCTTCCCGTCTACCCGACCTCTCACCAGCCTGGGGCAAATTCTGGTTTTCCCGCCGGCTAGGTGATTGCATCAGCCTCCTCAGAGGTCTCCCCGCCTCGGGCCTCTCTCCCCTCCAAACTATACTTCACACCGCTGCCGCCCATATCATCTTCCTGAAACCTCACTCCTCACCTCCCCTGTTGGCTTCCCATCAACCCATCAATGGTATTTATTGAATGCTTATTGTGTGCAGAAAACTGTACTGAATGCATGGGAGAGTATAACAGAGTTGGTAGACACATTTCCTGCCCCACAGGAGAGAACAGTCTAGAGGGGGAGGCAAATATTAAAATAAATTACGGATATGGACGCAAATGCTGTGGGATTGAGGATGGGGTGAATATCAAATGCCTAAAGGGTACAGATCCAAGTGCACACGCAAAGATCCATGCACAGGCATTGTGCTTGTCTGTCTGCATCAAATAAAAATGCCTTTCAAATCAGTTTCAAGGCTCTCCATCATCTGGCCCCACCTCACCTTCCTGCTCACTTCACCTGCTATTTCCCAACTCCCTGCTCCTTCTCCTCCGCCCAAGCCAACCTTCCAGATGAACCTGGCTCTTGACTCTCCCACCTCCGTCACCTCGTTCATGTTGTTCCCTCGGCCTGGAACTCTGTCCCTCCCCACATCGGAGAGACCGAAGCACTCCATACATTCAAATCCCTCCCGAAATCCCATCTCTTCCTACAAGGAGCAAGGTGGTCTAGTGGAAAGAGCTCAGGTCTGGCGGTCAGAAGACCTGGGCTCTAAACCCAGGTCCCGCCACTTGTCTGCGGTGTGACCTTGGACTTCCCTTCTCAGACTCAGTTACCTCATCTATAAAATGGAGATTAAGACTGTGAGCCCTATGTTGGAGAAGCAACGTGGCTCAGTGGAAAGAGCACGGGCTTTGGAGTCAGAGGTCATGGGTTCGAATCCCGGTTCTGCCGCTTGTCAGCTGTGTGATTGTGGACAAGTCACTCAACTTCTCTGTGCCTCAGTTACCTCATCTGTAAAATGGTGATTAAGACTGTGAGCCCCATGTGGGACAGCCTGATTCCCCTGTGTCTACCCCAGAGCTTAGAACAGTGCTCTGCACATAGTAAGCGCTTAACAAATACCAACATTATTATTATTATGTCCAATATGATTAGCTTGTGCTTACCCCAGTGCTTAGTACAGTGCCTGGCACATAGCATGTGTTTAATAAACTCTGATTAATATATTTATATTATTGCCTGTTCTCCTCTAGACAGTAAGCTTGTTGTGGCCAGGGAATGTGTCTGTTTATTGCTACACAGTGTTTTGCACACAGTAGGTGCTCAATAAATACATTTGAATCAATGAAGGAACAAATACCACTTAAAAATATCTTCCACAATCCATTTCCCAGAACGCTGAGCGATATCACTCTTTCAGCCAACTCTAGCACTCATTTATAGATGTGTGCTTAATTATTGATTTTGACCACTCTAGTTGTACATATTTACAATCTTGGTCTCCTCCATTAGAAAAGACACTCCTTGCAGGTAGAGAATGTGTGGCTTCTTTATGCCATACTTCTCAGGTGTTTAGTACAGTATGCTGCACCAAGTGAGCTCTCGATAAATGCTTCTACTCAATAAATGTTCCTCAAGTGCTTCGTACAGTGCCCAAGTGTTTAGTATAGTGTGCAAGTGCTTAGTACAGTGCTGTCACTCTTAGTACAATGCTCAAGCGCTCAGTACAGTGCTCTGCACACAGTAAGCCCTTAATAAATACAATTGATTGACTGCTACTAGAAGAAAGTTAAAGGAAAGTCTTAACCAGGAAGATTTGAAGGTTAAAGAACTCAAGGAAAGCCTTAACCAGGGAGATTTGGGGAGGCATTCTGGAGGCATGAGATCCACCTTAAACATGGGTCCTGGCCTAACTGGATTTACCCGTTGAGTGTTGCTGGAAACCAGCTCAGCGGCTCTTTGCTTTCCCGACCTGAATTAAACCTGACTCTCTGGAGCCCAGTTCCTTCAAGGAGATTTAGTCCACGGGAGACCCAGGAAACAGTCCTCAGCCCGGAGACTTGCCCGCCCCCTTGGTCTTCCCCGGGGCCAGCCTGACAGGGCTTTCGGAGCCACCGCTTCCAGAGCTGGAACGGCTAAAATAAATGGTCACCCGGTCCAGCCCCCTGCCTCCAGGGGCAGGTGAAGGCCTGACTCACCCAGATTGGAGAGTTTGCCGTCTTTAAAGCCTCAGGAACAGAAACACGCCACCTCCCTCAGTAACAGGGCCCTGTGTTTCATCAATCTATCCAACGAGATGATCGTCTTTACCCCCACCGAACCGGGATGGCTGACCTGGTTAGTGTGGTGTGAGCAGAGAAAGAGCTTCACCAAAGATGGGATGAAATACCTTCTGGGGACACAGACAACTGACTTGCGCCCTTCCCTCACCCCCTACCCATCATACACCTTCCTCAAAGTATTCTCTTTGCCAGGTCACTATCTCAATCCGTTTCATTTTCCCTCCTATGGCCTGTTTTCCTTCCTCTCTCGAAACTCTCCAGTTCCCTCACTTGTTTTTTAATATAGTAATAATCACACATGGGGAATCTGTTAAGCGTATACTATGGGCCAACCACTGCGCTAGGCATTGGGCTGCATATAAGATCAGTGGCTTGGACACAGTCCCCGATCCCACATGGGGCTAAAAATCTAAGACGGGAGAGCAATTATACTATCCCCGTTTTACAGATGAAGAAGCTGAGGCCAAAAGATGTTAAGTGACTTGCCCGAGGTCACACAGCAGACTAGTGGCAGAGCCAGAATTAACAGGATGACTCAAGATGGAGCCAATAATAAGGGTCTGACTAATGCACAGTGAAGCTGAGGATGACTGCTGGGATCATACATGTCTTGCTTAATCCGCATCCCGGGACCATATTGACTATTTTCACTACCATTCAGTTTGGAGACCTGGTCTCTGTCTGCTCAGTCAATCAATAGCACTATCGTGGGTCAAGCACCATTCTGAAAGCTAGGGAGAGTTTGAAAGACTCAGAAGGCATGATTCTTTTCACCAAGATGTGGGGAAGACAGACTCTAAAATAATTTATATATAGCAAAAAAAGGGGGGGGGGAATTTATGCATTCATGTAGATGAGTGAGCTTCTAGCAAGTACTTTTACATAGAAAATCCCCAATGTGCATTTGTTTTGTTAGTTTTCTGCCCTACAGCAAATCAAGTTGTCCCTTTTACCTGCTGGATCCCATCCTTATTTTCATAGGACCATTCCCCCACTTTGTCTAAATCAATCAATCACCGCATATTTTATTTCTGCCTCCCTGCAGATCAGCACACCCACTTGATTTAGTTTTATCAGCCAACAATCGCTCAGTCGACGGTACTTGTTGAGCACATATTGGGTGCGGATCGCTGGACTCAGCGCATGGGAAAGTAAAATACAATAGGGTTAGTAGACACGATCTCTATTCTCGAGGAGCTTCAAGTCTAATGGGGGAGACAGAAAATAAAATGAATTATAGAGAGAGGAAGTGGCAGAGTATAAGGATATGGTCGGAAGTGGGCTGGAGATGGGGTGAATTATCAAAGTGCTTACACAGTGCGTACGCGACACAGAAGGGAGGTTGGAGAAGGAGGGGAAAAGAGAGGCTTCTGTTTATGGCATTTGTTCAACGTTTACTACTGGACAAGCACTGCTCTAAACACCAGGGTAGATACAAGTTAAACAAGCTATTCAGTTTCAGTGCTTAGTACAGTGCTTAGCACATTGTATGCACTTAAATGGTATCATTATTCGTATTTTTAGGTGGGCCGCAGTCTCTGTCCCACATGGGGTTCACGATCTAAGGCTAGTCTGGAAAGGTTTGGCAGAGAAGATAGGATTTTAGTAAGGCTTTGAAGATGGGGAGAGTGGTGTGGTGGTCCACAAGGCAAGAAGGGGAAAGGGGTTCTATGCAGGAGGGAGGACGCGAGCAAGGGATGGATGGAGAGAGAGAGATGAAATTGGGGTACGATAAGTAGGTTCCCTCCATGGTTCCATCCTTCTAACTGCTTGGGAGATGACGACAGAAATTCCAGCACTTAGAACGGTACTTGGCACATAGTAAGCACTAACAAATACTATTATTATTATTATTATCATTAAATTAGTACACCTCAAGGATCTTGCGGTCAACCAGGGAGACAGATCCTTAGATAGGGCAGCATGGCCTAGTAGAAAGAGCCTGGGAGTCAGAGGACCTGCATTCTAATCCTGGTTCTGCCAACTGCTTGCTGTGTGGCCTTGAGCTAGTCACTTCATTTCTCTGGGCCTCACTTTCGTCAACTGTAAAATAGGGATTAAATCTTACTCCCTCCTACTTGGAATGTGAACCCTATGTGGGACAGGGACTATGTCCAACCTGAATGACTTTTGTCTACCCCAGCACTTGGAACAATAAATGACACATAGCAAGCACTTAACGAATACCATTAAAAATAAGTGCCAGATAGAAAGAAGCAAGAGATTAAAACACAAACCTAACTGTTGTAAGGGTTGTGGAGTTCCTAAGACTTTAGATGGAGTGGATGGGTGGGATTTGGGACAGATCACTGGAGGAGAAGCTCTGGGGCTTTGAAGAAAGGATAATAATGGCATGCTGAATGTTAAGTGGGAGAGAGCTCCAGCTAAGAAAGAGGATGTGAGCAAGAAGAATCTGAGATCACAGGCCTGGGATTCGAAGGACCTGGGTTTTAATCACGGCCCCGGCACTTGTCTACTGGGTGACCTTGGACAAGTCACTTTGCTTCTCTGTGCCTCAGTTATCCCATCTGTAAAATAGGGATTAAGACTGCGAGCCCCATGTGGGACAGGAACTGTGTCTAATCTGATGAGTTTGTATCTACCCCAGTGCTTAGTACAAGTGCCTGGTACATAGTATGCACTTAAAAAGTGCCATTAAAAATCAAGTCGGAGGCAAGAGAAATGAGAGCGAGACAGGGTGAGTAGATTGGCTTGAGAGGAACCAAGCATGCGACCTGGGTGGAGTGAGAGACGACACTTTATGAACAGGTGGAGGGGAGCCCGTGGAATGTCTTAAAGCTGATAGTCAGGAATTTCTGTTTGAGGCAGATCAAACTGCCCTCATCTTATTGATGAATAGCAAAAGCCTCAGTGAAATCTGCATAATTACCTCTACAGCTCCCCACCCCAGTTAACAACCTGGCCTGACACTTGATCTTGGTAGAAACTGGATGAATCTGTTACTGATAAATGCTAAGGATCTTCTACTTTCCTAAATGGTCACAGACAGATTCTCTATTGGGTGTTTACTATTTCTCACAACTCACTGTAAAGTTGACTGGACAATCAATCAATCAGTGGTATATACTGAGGGCTTATTCATTCATTCAGTCACATTTATTGAGCCCTTACTGTGTGCAAAGCACTGCATTAAGAGTTCGGGAGAGTAAATATAAGAATAAGCAGCCACATTCCCTGCCCACAACCACTAGAAACTGACATGAATATAAATAAGCAAATTACAAATATGTATATAAGCAGCATCATAGCGGATAGAGCCTTGGCCTGGGAGTCAGAAAGTCATGGGTTCTAGTCCCAGCTCTGCCACTTGTCTGCTGTCTCACCGTGGGCAAGTCGCTTCACTTCTCTGGGCCTCAGTTACCTCATCTGCCAGCCCCACATGGGACAGGGACTGTGTCCACCTGGATTTGTTTGTATCCACCCCAGCTTTTAGTACAGTGCCTGTGGCTGAATTGTACTTTCCAAGCCCCTAGTACAGTGTTCTGCACACAGTAAGCGCTCAATAAATACAATTGAACAAATGGCATATAGTAAGCACATAATACCATTTTTTAAAAAAGGGCTGTGGGGTTGAGGGAGGGGGTGAATCAAGGGTGCAAATCCAAGTGCAAGGGTGACATAGAAGGGAGTGGAAGAAGAGGATGTGAGGGCTTAGTCGGGAAAGAATTTAGTGAGAACTTAGTCGGGAGGAGATGTGTTTTTAATGAGGCATTGAAGGTGGGGACAGTCTACAGGTTGCAGGGTCACAGTATCCTTTCCCCCTTCGAGGATAGGGTCAAAATATGCCCTTTCTCAAAATCCAGAAATGGTTCAAAATGAACGGCTTGTGCTAGTGAACTCTGTCAGCTCCTCCCGCACCCTCGGATGTGTGTTTTCAAACCTCAGTGATATCCATTTTGGACCTGTACGTAGACCTACATATGTTTCCATATACATACACATCTCCCTGCCTAATTTAGCTCCCTTACCCCAACAGTATTTTGCTCTGGTCCACTGTTCTCAGCAGACTCTTAAGGGGGGAAAGCACAAGGGAAAGCAAAATTTCCCCAACTGGAATTTTATCAATCAGTCAGTGGTACTTATCAGGCACCTATTGGCTGCAGAGCCATGTTCTAAGTGCTGGAGACAATCAAGGAGAGTAGGTAGACACCATCCCTGCCCCCAGGGAGATTACAATCAATTTTAGTGTCTGCCTCTCCTGCTACACTGTAAGCTCCTTGAGGGCAGGGATCATATCTACCGACTCTGTTATAGTGTACTCCCCCAAGCACTTAGTACAGTCCTCAGTAAACGCCCAATAAATACCTTTGACGGATTGATTGATTGCTCAATAAATAAGATCAACTGATTAAGAACCTGCGTCTTTCGGCAGTTGTCAGTTTATTCACATTCCTTTCCGCCCGATATGCCATTGGAATGTTCTTGTTACCCTTTAAGTTCTCTGCCAAATGTCCGGACAGAATCCTGCTGCTTCTTTATGCTCTCGTTAGAGATTTCTTTGCCTTCTCTTTGGTTTTCAGAGCTAGTGGGGCTGGGGGATTGGTCAAGGTGGCGTCTTGTTCTTTCCCATCTTCCTCCTCGGTAACCCCATCCAAACTGGTGCCAGGGCATGACTGGTCCTAATTGAGAAGCAGTGTGGCCTAGTGGATAGAACATAGGTCTGGGAGTCTGAAGGACGTGGGTTCAAATCCTGGCTCTGCTACTAGTCTGCTGTGTGATCTTGGGCAAGTCATTTCATTTCGCTGTGCCTCAGCTACCTCAGCTGTGGAATGAGGATTAATATTGTTTAGCCCCATGTAAGACAGGGATATGTCTAACCCAACTTGCTTGTATCTACCCCAGTGCTAAGTACGGTGCCTGGCAAGTAGTATTCATTAATTTATTCAATGGTATTTATTGAGCGATTATTGTGTGCAAAGCACTGTACTAAGCACTTGGGAGAGTACAATATAACAACAGAAACATCCCCATTCCCTGCCTACAACGAGCCTCCAGTCTAGAGTAAGTGCTTAACAAATGTCACAATTTATTATCATTATTATTATTATTTCTGAGCTCTCTTGGAATATTCCAAGTCAACTCCTCAGGCTCCTGTAGGAATAATCAGATTCAGCCTCCTCGCAATGGATTTAAAGCACCCTGGCCATCTCACCCCCACAAACCACATCTCTCTGGTCTCCTCTCCCTCCCTCACCCTTTGTTCTCGATTTTGTCTATCTCACTGTCAACTTTCCTCTGGCCTGGAATGCCCTCCCTCCTTAAATCTGACAGACAATTTATTTCCCTCCCTTCAAAGTCTTATAGAAGGCACACCTCCCCCAAGAAGCCTTCCCTGACCAAACCCTCCTCTCCTCTTCTCCCACTCCCTTCTGCGTCACCCTGACTTGCTCTCTTTATTCATTCCCCCTCCCAGCCCCACGGTCCTTATTTATTAATATGTCATTTCATTTATTTATATTAATGCCTGTCTCCCTGTCTAATCTGTAAACTCACTGTGGGCAGGGAATGTGTCTATTATTATGTTATACTGTCCCAAGTGCTTCGTACAGTGCTCAGCATACAGTAAGAGCTCAATAAATATGACTTGAATTACTGACTTTGTTCCGGTCTGGCAAGCCTGTCCTCACTCTTCGTTTGTCCCTTTGCCCCATTCCAGCCCACCCACTTGGGACAAGCCCTCTTCCCCCACTGTTTCCTTTCTCTTTTTTTTTTAAATGGTATTTATTAAGCTCTTATTATGTGTCATGTACTGTTCTAAGCGCTGGGGCAGAGGGGTAGATACAAGCTAATCAGGTTGGACACAGTCTGTGTTCCTCACTGGGCTCACAATCTTAATCCCCATTTTAGAGATGAGGTCGCTGAAGCCCAGAGAAGGTCAGTGAATCGCCCAAGGTCACACAGAAGCAGACAATTGGCAGAGCCAGGATTAGAACCCAGGTCCTCTGACTCCCAGGCCTGTGCTCTATCCACTTGGCCATGATGCTTCTGAGTACAGGCTGCTCATCAGAGCCACTCTAAAGGAGATAATAATAATTATGGTATTTGTTAAGCGCTTACTGTGTGCCAAGCACTGTTCTAAGTGCTGGGGTAGATACAAGGAAATCAGGCTATCCCCCCTAGGGCTCACAGTCACACTCACAGTCACACTGAAAAATCTCCATTTTATAGATGAGGTAACTGAGGCACAGAGAAGTTAAGTGAGTTGCCCAAGGTCACACAGCAGACAAGTGGCAGAGCCGGAATTAGAATCCACATCCTCTGACTCCCAAGCCCGGGCTCTTTCCACTAAGCCAGGCTGCTTCTCGCAAGAAGATGCCACTTTCCTGCCTGGAGATCCGAGAGACCACCGCTCTCCCCATCTTCCATTCCTTCATTCAGTCGTACTTTCTGAGCGCTTACTGTGTGTAGAGCACCGTACTAAGCGCTAGGGAAAATAAAATACAACAATAAAAAGTGACATTCCCTACCCACAACGAGCTTATGGTCTAGAGTGGAGGAGACAGGCATCAATACTAGTAAATAAAATTACAGATATGTAGAGTTGGGAAGGGAGAAGAGCAAAGGGACAGATAAAATTACAGATATGAACATAAATGCTTTGGGGCTGGGAAGGGGGGAAGAACCAAAGGAGCAAGTCAATGGAGAGGAGTTTTTGTTTGATGCAGAGGTGGATGGGCAACCACTGGAGTTCTTTGAGGAGTGGACTGATGTGTCCGGAAAGTTTTTGTAGAAAAATGATCTAGGCGGCAGAATGAAGTGTGGACTGGAAGGGGGAGAAACAGGAGGCTGGGAGGTCAGCAAGGAGGTTGATGGAATCATCGAGGTGGGATAAAATGAGAGATTGGATTAAGGTGGTAGCAGTTTGGATGGAGAGGACAGGGCGGATTTTAGCGATGCTGTGAAGGTGGGACCTACAGGATTTAGTGATGGATTGGTTTGAACAAGAGAAAGGATTCAAGGATAAACCCAAGGATATGGGCTTGTGAGACAGGAAGGATGGTGGGTGCCGACTTCAGTGATGGGAAAAGTCAGGGGGAGGACAGGGTTTGGATGGGAAGATAAGGAGCTCTGTTTTGGACATGTTAAATTTGAGGTGACAGAAGGACATCCAAGTAGAGATGTTTTGAAGGCAGGAGGAGATGTGAGACTGGAGAAAGGGAGAGAGATCAGAGCTGGAGATGTAGATTTGGGTGTCATCTGCATAAAAATGGTAGTTGAAGCCATGGGAGTGAATGAGTTCTCCAAGGGAACCGGTGTAGATGGAGAATAGAAGGGGACCCAGAACTGACCCTTGAGGGAACCCCACAGTTAGGGGGTGGGAGGCAGAGGAGGAGCCCGCAGAGGAGACTGAGAACGAATGGCCAAAAAGTTAAAGAAGAACCAGGAGAGGACAGAGTCGGTGCAGCCAAGGTTGGATAATGTTGCCAGGATAAGGGGGTGGTCCACAGTGTCGAAGGCAGCTGAGAGGTCGAGGAGGATCAGGGTGGAGTAGAGGCCGTTGGATTTGGCAAGAAGGAGATCATCGGTGACCTTCGAGAGGGCCGTTTCTGTTGAGCGAAGGGAACGGAAGCCAGATTGGAAGGGGTCAAGGAGAGAATTGGAGGAGAGGAATTTGAGGCAGTGGGTGTAGGCAACTAGCCCAAAGATTCTGGGGAGGAACTGTAGGAGGGAGATGGATGATAACTTCGAAGTCCTACCATAATCCCCCCTACCCCTGGAAGATTTAATAATAATAACAATAATTACGGCATTTGTTGAGTGCTTACTATGAGCCAGGCACTAAACTGAGCGCTGGAGTGGATACAAACAAATTGGGTTGGACACAGTCTCAGTCCCATAGTCCCTGTCAATCCCCATTTCACAGATGAGGGAACTGAGGCCCAAAGATAACCACTCATCTCCCCATCCTATTGGCCCTCCTTTCTGCATCACCTACAGACTTGCACCCAAACCCCCTCAGCACTTTGCTACTCACCCCCTCCCTTCTCCGCAGTACTTACGTTCATATCCCTATATTCTGTGGCTTCCCCTATCTGTAATATGTTTTAACATGTCTCCCCAACTAGATGGTAAACTCCCTGTGGGCAGGGACCATGAACACCAAGCAGTTAATATAGTGCTCTGCACACAGTAAGCACTCAAGAAATACCACTAGTTGAGCAAGACGACAAACACAAATGTTAAAAAAAAAAAAACCTAAAAAAAATGAGACCCCGAAGGGAATCCTGAAAGGGGATCGGTATTTGGCAAGCATTTAAGCCTTGAAAGGTGAGTTGCACGAAGAGAGGAATCTGTTGCTCACTTTTAGAATGGAAACCCCCAGAGGGCAAAGACCAAGTTGGTGCCTGTCCTATCCGGAGCCCGACATGCTACTGTCATTGCACGGATGTTAAAGTGCCCTAATAAGTCCTGGGCTTACGATGGCGCCGAAATGGGCCTGGGAAGCGGTGTCGCCTAGTGGAAAGCGCGCAGGCCTGGGAGTCAGAGATTCTGGATTCTAATCCCAGCTTTGCCACTTGCCTGCTGTGTGACCTTGGCAAGTCACTTCACTTCTCTGGGCCTAGGTTTCCTCATCTGTAAAGTGGGAGATTCAATATCTGCTCAGCCTCCTACTGACACTGTGAGCCCACGAGGGATAAGGACTGTGTCCAACCTATCTTGTATCTACCCTGGCACTTAGTACAGTGCCTGGCATGATGTAAGCACTTAAAAAAAATCAGTGGAGTCTGTGACAATTTTCTGGAGAAGCAGCATGCCCCGGTGGAAAGAACACAGGCCTGGGAGTCAGAAGACCTGGGTTCTAATCCTGGCTCTGCCAGTGCTTGCTGGGTGAACTTGGGCAAGTTCACTCAACTTCTCTGTTGCCTCAGTTTCCTCATCTTTAAAATGGGGATTCGATAACTGTTGTCCCTTCTACTTGACTGTGAGCCCCACGTGGGACAGCGACTGTGTCCGACCTCAATATCTTGACTCTACCCCCGCCCTTAGTACTAGTAATAGTAATAATAATTATGGCATTTGTTAAGCGCTTACTACGTGCCAAGCACTGTTCTAAGTGTTTATAGTAGAAGCATTCTAGACCCCTCAGAGTCCAGACCAGAAATCAAGTCAGAGTCCAGGGCGCTTATCTCTGAACACTTCCAACTTCCAAAATAGCTTTCCTGATGTGCCCAGGATCTGAAGAAACTAGCCTCCTGTCCTTCCTCATCACTGTGCATGGGGCAGCTTAACTCTCTGGCAAAAGGCCTAAGAACAGAGTGGCCACCATCAGAGCTTGCCACACTGGACACCTGGAAACACATCATACTACATGTAATGACACCGGGCACACAGCATAACACGCTGGCGTCACGCACACCAGTCGACAGAAGTCCAAGTCTCCCCACGCGATCCTCTTGGGGACCCCGCTCCTCTAACACCTCCCCCAACCTCACTCCAGGTCAGTTTGCTCCCTTCCCACACCCCTGTGGACATGGGTCCCGCTCCCGACCCACAGAACTCGGCAGCAGGAGGCAAGCTGAGAGAAGAAAATATAACACTCAGCTTAAAAGCACCCAGTACCAAATACGTCCCAGATCGGGAATGGATCGGCCACAACCAGACCGGCCGGTATAAAATCCAGCCAACTGGCCACCTTAGCCAGGAAGGGCCCTCCGCCATCAGAGATAATGTTCCGGTCGGGGCCACTCTCTGAAAGGAGGGTGTGTCCACACTGCTCTGTCCACGCTCACACGGAGGGCTACACCGAATGTCTCTGAGCAAGACTGAAAAACCTCCAGTGGATACAGTCTCCCGATGCCTGCTTTTACCTTGCAAAAAACCTTGAATCCGGTCCCGGGGCTGCCCCTCCACGGACTCCCCTTCAGAGCCCCACCCCAGCCTACGCTGACTTTAGAAAAATGAGTCAACTGCCGGAAAGCCTCGCCCAGGTAAAAAGGGACAGTTTTTTTGTCCCAAGCCCGCTCGGGGTGGGGTTGGGAGGGGGTGACTGGATGGTTTCAACTCAGTGCCAAACAGACACACTGACAGACCTTCTCAGAGTTTTTCAGTTCCCCCATATCTGTGGTACGTGAAGGTTCAAGTGTGAAGGATTATCAAGGGCAAAAGGCACGCAAACCACCCCCGTGTTCTAGTTCAGGTAATCTTTGGCCCACACCATCTAGTCTACCCAGTTTTACCCACCGCTCCCTGAGTGTGGCCATCAAAGCGCTAGGAGGGCAGTGTAGGCTAGTGGAAAGAGCGTGAAAGAAGAGCGCAGGTCTGCGAATCAGGAGATCTGGGCTCTATTCCCTGACTCTGCCACTTGGGTGCTACGTGACCTTGGGCAAGTCACTCAATTTCTCTGTGCCTAGTTTCCTCGTTTGAAAAATGGTGATAAAATACCTGTTTTTCCTCCCCCCTTAAATGGTGAGTAGCATGTGGAACAGAAACCGGGTCTGCTCCGATTGTCTTGGTTCTGCCCCAGCATTTAGAAAATATCAAGCACTTCAATTGCATTATTACTATTATCATTATTAATTCCTCTGGCCTGCTGTGTGACCTGAGGAACATCACTGAACCTCTGTGCCTCAGATTCCTCGTCTGTAAAATGGGGGTGGCTGCACTTGCCTCTCCTAATTAACTTTCACTCCACCTCCCAGGGATGAAGGAAGATATAAAGGAGATCATTGACCGTAAGAGTGCTTTGGGAAAAATCAAAGCATTGCAAAAACCAAACAGGGCGTGTATCCCATAGACGGATATTAAGGGAGCTCCAGAAGATGTGTCCACGGGGTTTGCTGTCTGTTCTTTTGGGATCCTTGCTCCGAAGTGACCCGATCTCTTCTGCCTTGTGAGCTGGACCCCGCTTCTGAGGATTGACCTCTTGGGGGGAAGAGGAAGGTCATTCCAACCAATCCCAGGAGCAGTGACTTCAAAGGGGGTGGCAGGAATGGGCGAGGGATCAGCCCCTGTGGACTAAACCCCGGCTCCTCTCACACCCTCTTCCGTGTGTCTGCTGAGCCCTCCCCCAACTCGGGATCCACAGCCTCACAACCACATGCATGGCGTAGTGGATAAAGCAAGGTCTTGGGAGTCAGAAGGTCATGGGTTCTAATCCTAGCTCCACCAACTTGTCTGCTGTGTGACCCTGGGCAAGTCACTTCTTTCTCTGAGCCTCAGTGACTTCATCTGTAACATGGGGATTGACACTGTGAGCCCCACGTGGACAAAGGCTGTGTCCACCCTGATTTGCTTGTATCCACCCCAGCGCTTAGTACAGTGCCTGGCACATAGCAAGAGCTCAGGACAGAGTCTCAGGTGCATCTGGGTCAATGCTTCTCCATCTTCCACCCCCCGCCAACCCGTCTCGGGGCAGAGCTCGGCCGGCCGCTTGCCTGCCTGCTTTGCCCTTGGCAAATCATTTCACTTCTCTGCACCTCGATTACCTCATCCGTAAAATGGGGATGAAGACTGTGAGCCCCATGTGAGGCAGGGACTGTCCGACTTGATTAGCTTGCATCTACTCATCTAACTCCAGTGTTCGCTTGGCAAATATCATGGGGGGGACAGAAAAAGAGCTGGCTCCAATCTGGGAGTAGCTATTCTCTCTTCCTGCTCCACAACTCTGGAGGCAGCCTTCCCTCCTCCCCTCCCAGAGGGGTTCGCTTTAGGTGAGTCCCCCCCCACCTGTCCCTGTAATAATGGTAGTATTTGTTAAGTGCTTATTATGTGCAAAGCACTGTCTAAGTGCTGGGGGATAGAGGTGATCAGGTGGTCCCACGTGGGGCTCACAGTTTTAATCCCCATTTTATAGATGAGGGAACTGAGGCACAGAGAAGTGAGGTGACTTGCCCAAAGTCACACAGCTGGCAAGTGGCGGAGCCGGGATCAGAACCCATGAACTCTGACTCCCAAGCCCGGGGTCTTTCCACCGAGCCACGCTGTTTCGCTGCCAGTACCCCGGTCGGCCCCGTAGAGATTAGAGGGGTGGGGAAACAGCACGGCCTAGCGAACACGGGCCTGGTAGTCAGAAAGTTCTGGGTTCTAATCCCGACTCTACCCTTCATCTCCTGTGTGACCTCGGGGAAGTCACTTCACGTCTCTTTCCCTCATCTGCCGAAACGGAGCGATTGAGGCTGTGACCCCCACGTGGGACAGGGATTAGGTCCGACACGATCGGCTTGGATCCACCCGGGGCTCAATGCGGTGCCGGGCACACCGTAAACGCCTAATAGGTAGCGGAATTACTGTCACTATCATTATTAATGGGGCCGTCCGTCTGGTCCAACCTTCCACCCTCTTCGGGTGCGGCTCAGTGGGGTGGGGAGGAAGGGGGCCGGTGGTGATGGGGGGACCCCGGGAAGGGGCAGGACGGGGATGTCCCAGGCGGGGCTGCGGCCTGGGGCAGGGGAGAGGGAGGGCGGGCTGGGCTGAGTTTGCAACGCTCGGATTTCCTCCGCCTCCTTTTCCTCGAGGGGGGGGAGGGAAGGAGGCAGCGGCCCAGGACCCCCGGACCCCCCGGACCTTCTGACCTCCTGACCCCCTGACCCCAGGTCCTCCTTACCTGGTGGCGGCGGGGCAGGTGTGTGCAGAGCGGAGGAGGCCGTGGGAGCGGCCACACCCCGGCCGGAGCCCCCGCCCCTCCCGCCGGAGCGGCACCTGCCACCGGACCTCCCGGACCGGGCCGCCCGGGCCCCCGCGGGGAGGGACGAAAGGGACCGGCCGGGGGGAGGGGCGGGGGGTCCGGTGGGGGCGTGGCCAGACCCAGGAGGAGCCAATCAGAGGCGGAGCCGGCCTCCGGAGGGCGGGGCTTAAAGGGGGGAGGGTCTCGCAGGGGGCGGGGCCTGTCCCTGAGAATAAGGATGATAATCAAGTTGGTATTTGTTAAGCGCTACTACGTGCAGGAGCACTGTTCTAAGCGCTGGGGGAGCTACAGGGTCATCGGGTCGGTCCCAAGTGGGGCTCACAGTCTTCATCCCATTTCACAAGATGAGGCCACTGAGGCACCGAGAAGTGAAGGGACTCGCCCAAAGTCACACAGCGGACAGGTGGCGGAGCCGGGATTAGAACCCATGACCTCTGACTCCTAAACCCGGGCTCTTTCCACTGAATAATAATAATGTTGGGATTTGTTAAGCACTTACTATGTGCCGAGCACTGTTCTAAGCGCTGGGGGAGATGGAGGGTCATCAGGTGGTCCCAAGTGAGGCTCACAGTCTTAATCCCCATTTCACAGATGAGGTAACTGAGGCACTGAGAAGTGAAGGGACTCGCCCAAAGTCA
This sequence comes from Ornithorhynchus anatinus, assembly GCF_004115215.2. NCBI lineage: Eukaryota > Metazoa > Chordata > Mammalia > Monotremata > Ornithorhynchidae > Ornithorhynchus > Ornithorhynchus anatinus. The sequence goes on along the minus strand of NC_041732.1, from coordinate 8,873,091 downwards.
CACAGCGGACAGGTGGCGGAGCCGGGATTAGAACCCATGACCTCTGACTCCTAAATCCGGGCTCTTTCCACTGAATAATCATAATAATGTTGGTATTTGTTAAGCGCTTACTATGTGCAGAGCACTGTTCTAAGTGCTGGGGAGATACAAGAGGGTTGTCCCACGTAGGGCTCACAGTCTTTATCCCCCATTTTACAGATGAGGGTAACTGAAACACAGAGAAGTGAAATGACTTGCCCACAGTCACACAGTTGACAAGCGGCTGACCTGGAATACGTAACCCATGATCTCTGACTCCCAAGCCCGGGGCTCTTTCCACTGAGACAAACAAATAGCTGTCGGGTAGTCAGTGGGTATTTACTGAGCGCTTACCTGTGTGCAGGGCACTGTGCTAAGCGCTGGGGGAGAGGACCATCCCGCTGTTAAACGGACACGTTCCTTGCCGCAGGGAGTTGACCACTCTAGAGGCGGGGGAGACAGGCGGGAATAGGGAATCAGGAAGAAAGGCCAGCTACGGGCCTGAGGGCTGCGGGGCTGGGACGGGGGATGGAGGGAGGGGAGGGAAGGAAGGAAGGGGAGGAGGAAGGAAGGAAGGAAGGAAGGAAGGAAGGAAGGAAGGAAGGAAGGAAGGAAGGAAGGATGGATGGAAGGTAGGAAGGAAGGAAGGAAGGAAGGAAGGAAGGAAGGAAGGAAGGAAGGAAGGAAGGAAGGAAGGAAGCAGGTCAGGGTGAGGCAGAAGGGAGGAGGAGAAGAGGGATGGGGGGCTTAGTCCGGGAAGGCCTCTCGGAGGAGGTGGGCCTTCAGTAAGGCTTTGGGAGGGTGGGAGGGGGAGAGGGGGAGAGTAACTGTCTGTCCCATATGAGGATTATTACATTTAGAAGTAAGTTAGGGAGAGGTTTAGTGCCCACTGCCCTGGTCTGATCCTGCCCTGGTCTGATCCTGCCCTGCCCACGGGGGTCAACCCGAGAGGGCCGGGGGCCAGGTGGGGCAGGGCAGAACAAGGGCAGGACAGGGCAGGGGCAGGGGCAGGGGAGGATAGGGCATGACAGGGGCAGGGCAGGGGCAGGGTAGGACAGGGCATGAAAGGGGCAGGGCAGGGGCAGGGCATGGGCAGGGGAAGGGGCAAGGCAGGACAGGGTCGGGGCAAGGCAGGCAGGGCAGGACAGGGGCAGGGGAGGACAGGGCATGACAAGGGCAGGGTAGGGGCAGGGCAGGGGCAGGGCGGGGCAGGGCAGGAACAGGGGAGGACAGGGCATGACAGGGGCAGGGCAGGGCAGGGCAGGACCCGGGCAAGTGAAGGCCCAAGCAAGATCTCTCTCATCCACCCTACTGCTTCCGTCCCTCGCCTTCCCCTTCCCTTCGGGGCAGCCCCAGGGCCTTCCCCCACAGAGGCATCCCCAGGCGCTCTGCTGGTACAGACAGCTCTTAGGGAGGCCATATCCTGGGCTTGTAGGGACATCTCTGGGTGGTGGCCCATCTCGGGGGTGTAGAGACATCCCCGGGGGTGGCCCATCTCTGGGTGTGGTACATCTCAGGGTTGTAGAGACATCGCTGGGTTGTGGAGACATCTCTAGGGGTGGCCCATCTCTGGGTGTGGCACATCATCTCGGGCTTGTAGAGACATCTCTGAGTGATGGAACATCTCTGGGTGGTGGCATATCCCCGGGTGGTGGCACATCTCTGGGAGTTGTCTTATCTCTGAGTGTTGGCACATCTCCGGGTGTGGCACATCTCAGGTTTGTAGAGACATCTCTGGGTGATGGAATATCTTCGGGTGGGGGCATATCTCTGGGTCGTGCCACATCTCTGGGTGAAGTCATATCTCTGAGTGTTAGCACATCTCTAGGTGTGGCACATCTCAGGTTTGTAGAGACATCTCTGGGTGATGGAACATCACTGGGTGGTGGCACATTCATTCATTCAATAGTATTTATCGAGCGCTTACTATGTGCGGAGCACTGTACTAAGCGCTTGGAATGGACAATTCGGCAACAGATACAATCCCCGCCCAATGACGGGCTCACGGTCTAAAAGGGGGAGACAGAGGGCGGAGCAAAACAGAACGAAACAGAAACAAGACAACATTATCACGATAAATAGAATCAGGGGGATGTACACCTCATTAACAAAATAAATAGGGTAATAGATAATATATACTAATGAGCACAGTGCTGAGGGGAGGGGAAGGGGAGAAGGGGAGGAGCAGAGGATGGTGTGGGGAGGGGGAGCAGAGGGAAAAGGGGGGAGCTCAGTCTGGGAAGGCCTCTTGGAAGAGGTGAGCTCTCAGTAGGGCTTTGAAGAGGGGAAGAGAGTTCTCTGGGTGATGTCATATCTCTGAGTGTTAGCACATCTCCGGGTGGTGGCACGTAACTGAGTGGTAGACGCATCCCAGGGTGGTGGCGTATCTCTGGGTGGTGGCTGTAAAGCCTCCCTCTCCCATTTCCCTTACAACAGCCCAGATGCCAGTTGAGAAATGCCGGAGAACTGTGACTCTATCAGATGAATCTAGTCTAGATTCCCTGCCGCCTCTTCCCAGACACACACACACATACAGCGTGGCTTAGTGGCAAGAACTTGGCCTTGGGAGTCAGGGGTCATGGGTTCTAATCCCGGCCCCGCCGCCTGTTAGCTGTGTGCCTTTGGGCAAGTCGCTTAACTTCTCTGTGCCTCAGTTACCTCGTCTGTAAAATGGGGATGAAGACTGTGAGCCCTACATTGGACAACCTATCTTGTATAATAATGATGGTATTTGTTAAGCGCTTACTATGTGCAAAGCACTGTTCTAAGCGCTGGGGGATACAAGGTGATCAGGTTGTCCCACGTGGGGCTCGCAGTTTTAATCCCCATTTTACAGATGAAGGAACTGAGGCACAGAGAAGTGACGTGACTCACCCAAAGTCACCATCTGACAAGTGGCGGAGCCGGAATTAGAACCCATGACCTCTGACTCCCAAGCCCGTGCTCCTTCCACTGAGCCACCCTGCTTCTCATCTTGTATCTACCCCAGCACTTAGAACAGTGCTTGGCACATAGTAAGTGCTTAACAAACACCAATATTATTATACACACACATGCACATGCAAACACACACTCCAGGAGCGCCCCCAACAGACACCAGAACGAGGACTTTATGGATAACAGATTAACCCCCTTCTGCGTCCAGCAGCGTCTTCTCTTTGATGTCTCCTTCTCTGGCCCCCCAGCTGTCCAGTTAGAAGAAGAAGGAGCGGGCGATCCCTCCTGAGGAAGGGTCAGCACGGCCACATCCAGGTCCGTCTGTTCCAGAGAACAAGGTGTTCCGCTAGAAACCCCAAATCAAAGCTAACGACCACTTTATTTTCTCCCACTTCCGCACAGGAAAAGTCAGCTCCTCTCAGGACCCAGACGGAAGCGAGCGGAGCCCATGGTCTCCCGGCTCGTCGCGCTTTGCTTCCCCATCAGAGAGAGCCACGCAACAAAGCGTGGTCTGCAAAACCAAACACTACCTTCCTGAGGTCGTTGTCTGAGCAGCTCCCTAGGTTCAGATGCCGGAGAAAGTCAGCCAGAGAATTCTTTTACCACAACAGAGAAGCAGTGTGGCCTAGTGGAAAGAGCACGGGCCTCGTAGTCCGACGGACCCGGATTCTAATTCCGGCTCTGCCGCCTGTCTGCTGTGTGACCTTGGGGGAGTCACTTGGCTTTTCCGTGCGCCGGTTCCCTCATCTGCAAAATGGGGATTGAGATTGTGAGTCCCATGTGGGACAGGGACTGTGTTCAACCTGGTTGGCCTGTAACTACCCCAGTGTTTAGCACAGTGCTTGGCATATAGTAAGTGCTTAACCTTAGTAAATGCTAACCTTTGCACTGTGCCTCAATCTCATCTATCTCGCCACTGACCTCTCGCCCACATCCTGCCTCTGGCCTGGATCGCCCTCCCTCTTCATAGCCAACAGTCAATGACTCTCCCCCACCTTCAAAGCCTTATTGGAAGGCCCATCTCCTCCAAGAAGCCTTCCCTGACTAAGCCTTCCTTTCCTCTTCTCCCACTCCCTTCTCTGCCACCTTGACTCGCTCCCTTTGTTCATCCCCTGTCCCGGCTCCACAGCGCTATGTCCTTATCTGTCATTTATGATTTCTAGTCATGACTGTCCTCCCCTGTAGATTGTAAACTCGTTGTGGGCAGGGAATGAGTCTGTTATATTGTTCTGTTGTGCTCTCCTAAGCGTACAGTGCTCTGCACAGTAATATTATTAAATGCCGTCGAGTCATAGAGACTCTATGGATATAGTTTCCCCAGACCGCCCTGTCTTCTGTCAAATTCCGTGACCTCGCTAATAGTTCTTCCGTTATCGTCGTTATGGTCTCTATCCATCTAGCTGCGGGTCTGCCTCTTCCATGTTTTCCCTGGATTTTTCCTCGCATTACTATCTTCTCCAAAGAATTAGTCCTCCTGATAATGTGTCCAAAATATGCTAATCCAAGTCAAGTCATTTGGCTTTCCAAAGATCACTTGGACTTAATTTGCTCCAAAATCCATTTGTTTGCTTTTGGGGCAGTCCGTGGTATTCTCGAAAGCCTTCGCCAACACCACATTTCAAAAGAATCGACGTTCTTTCTAGCCTGTTTTTACACTGCCCAGCTTTCGGATCCATACGTTGTCACTAGAAACATCACAGAATTGACAATTTGTATTTTTGTGGCAATTGTTACATCAACACATTTTATGACTTTTTCCAGGATATCCATAGCAAACACTCCATAAATAAAATTGAATGAATGTACATAGCTGGAATTTATTCATTTATTTATTCAATAATAAATAAATGTATTTATTTATGGATGGGTAGCATACAGAATCCATTACTAAAGAGACCACGTGGGGCTCACAGTCTTCAAACCCCATTTTACAAATGAGGCAACTGAGGCCCAGAGAAGTGAAATGATTTGACCGAGGTCATGCAGCCGACAAGTAGTGGAGTCAGAATTAGAAACCAGGTCCTTCTGGCTTCCAGACCTGGAGAAGCAGAGTGGCTCAGTGGAAAGAGCCCAGGCTTGGGAGGCAGAGGTCATGGGTTCTAATTTCAGCTCTGCCACTTGTCAGCTTTGTGACTCCGGGCAAGTCACTTCACTTCTCTGTGCCTCAGTTCCCTCAGTTCCCGCATCTGTAAAATGGGGATTAAGACTGTGAGCCCCACGTGGAACAACCTGATCACCTTGTATCCCCCCAGCGCTTAGAACAGTGCTTTGCACATAGTAAGCGCTTAAATACCATCATTATTATTATTTCAATTGCCTGGAGATTATTTAAACAAAAGGACCCTCCCCAATATCTCCCGCATCCATCTGGCCACTGCTACTTTCTCCTGCCTCCTCCTGCCAAACCCTGCTTTCTCAGGTTGGGGTATGTATCTGTTTATTGTTGTATTGTACTCTACCAAGAACTTAGTAAAGTCCCTGGCACATAATAAGCACTTAAATACTTTTTTAAAGAATGGTCCCCTGAAAGAAATACAGGCTCCAAAGCTTCTTGTTTTCCAAAAATGAACTCAAAAAAATAACCCAATCGAATTAAATATCTTCCTCAAATGTTCTGAACCGGAATCAATCAGTCAATTGACCGTATTTATTGAACACCCCCTTTGTGCAAAGCACTGAACTAAGCAGTTGGGAGAGTGCAACCCAATTCCGCAGAAGAGCAATTTGAACCTCGAGGGAATAGGGATTTGAGCTGGTTTCAAAGAGTGAAATCGGCCTGTAAATTCCCAAACTTTCTCACCCTTCCGCATGGATTGGAAGCTTCTGAACTCTGAATTGTCTACGGAAATGCTCTGTTAAATATTTTAGTCCTCCACGAAGGTCTCCAAAGGGAGAAGGAAGTGAAAACTAGGTAAATATTTCATTTAGCCATAAGCCAAGATTTTTAATTAAGTGTGTTCCAGCTTTTTTTTACATTATTATTCAAGAATGTTGCAAACGACAACCATCCCTGTCTGCCGCTTGCATGAAGCTGCTCGTTCCAATAAGTTCAGGTTGGTTGTTTTTTCCATGAAGGGGGGAAGGGAAATGGGGAGGTGGGTGATGGGGAGACGGGAGATGGGGAGGGGAGGAGGGAGATGGGGACGGGAGGAGGGAGATGGGAAGGAGGGAGATGGGGAGAAGGGAGATAGGGAGGAGTGAGATGGGGGGAAGGGGAAGGGGAGGAGGGTGATGGGGGAGGAGGGAGATGGGGGAGAAGGGAGATGGGGAGGAGTGAGATGGGGGAGAAGGGAGATGGGGAGGAGTGAGATGGGGATAGGAGGGTGATGGGGAGGAGGGAGATGGGGAGGAGAGTGATGGAGTGGAGGGAGGTGGGGAGGAGGGTGATGGGCAGAAGGGAGATGGAGAGGAGGGAGGTGGACAGGAAGGAAGTGGGGAGGAAGGAGGTGGGGAGGAGGGTGATGGGAGGGGAGGAGAGGAGAGAGATGGGGAGGAGGGAGATGGGGAGGAGAGTGAGGAGGACGGGAGGAGGGAGATGGGCAGAAGGGAGATGGAGAGGAGGGAGGTGGACAGGAAGGAGGTGGGGAGGAGGGAGAGGAGAGGAGGGAGATGGGGAGGAGGGAGATGGGGAAGAAGGTGATGGGAGGAGAGGAGGGAGATGGGGAGGAGGGAGATGGGGAAAAGGGAGATGAGAGGAGGGTAATGGGAGGAGAGGAGGGAGATGGGGAGGAGGGAGATGGGGAAAAGGGAGATGGGAAGAGAGTAGGGTGATGGGAGGGAAGGAGGGAGATGGGGAGGAGGGAGATGGGGAAAAGGGAGATGGGAAGGAGAGTAGGGTGATGGGAGGGAAGGAGGGAGATGGGGAGGAGGGAGATGGGGAAGAGAGGAGGTGGTGGGGAGAGGGAGGAGAGAAGGAGAGAGCAAGGTGATGGGAAGGAGGGAGCTGGGGAGGGGAGGAAGGAGGTGGGAAGGAGAGATGGTAGAGGGGGAGAAAGAGAGAAGCCCCTCCGGTTCTCTTGCAGGCGGGAAAGTGCCGGTGCCCCTCCCCCGCAGACCCCGGGTCCCTTCCGCCCCCTCCCCGGGGGGGCGCTCCAGGGCAGGACTTGGCCAGCCCGACCCCGCTCACAGCAGAAAAGTGGCCGTGGCAAGATTAGAACCCATGACCTTCTGACTCCCAGGCCCAGGGTCTACCCACTAGGCCGTGCTAAGCACTGAACTGAGCACTTGGGAGTTAGTATAGTAACTAAGTATACTAAGTAAAATAAATAAATAAATAAATAAATGGTGGCATTTGTTAAGCACTATGTGCAAAGCACTGTTCTAAGCGCTGGGGGATACAAGGTGATCAGGTTGTCCCACGTGGGGCTCACAGTTTTAATCCCCAATTTTACAGATGAGGGAACTGAGGCACAGAGAAGTGAAGTGACTTGCCCAAAGTCACACAACTGGCAAGCGGCGGAGCCGGAATTAGAACCCACGACCTCTGACTCCCAAGCCTGGCCTCTTTTCACCGAGCCACGCTGCTTCCCTAGTATAGTAACTAAGCAGTATAACAACAAACAGACACATTCCGGTTCCACATGTTTACAGTCTGGAGTGGGAGACAGACCTCAATAGAAAGAAATCAAATTCAGATCTGGACATGAATTACAGATATTTCCGGGCCTGGAAGAGGTCAGGGGGCTGGGTTCTTAATCCAGAGCCCTAGAGACTCACCACGGATTAGACTGGGAGCCGGGTGTTGGGTAGGGATTGTCTCTATCTGTTGCCGGATTGCAGTAATAATAATGATGGCATTTATTAGGCGCGTACTATGTGCAAAGCACTGATCTAAGCTCTGGGAGGCATACGAGGGGATCAGGTTGTCCCACCTGGGGCTCACAGTCTCTATCCCCATTTTCCAGATGAGGTAACTGAGGTACGGAGAAGCTAAGTGACTTGCCCAAAGTCACACAGTTGACAAGCGGCTGAGTCCGAATTTGAACCCATAATCTCTGACTCTCAAGCCCGTGCTCTTTCCACTGAGCCACGCTGCTTCTCTAATGATGGCATTTGTTAAGCATTTACTATGTACCGAGCACTGTTCTAAGCGCTGGGGGGCATACAAGGTGATCAGTTGTCCCACATGGGGCTCACAGTCTTAATCCCCATTTTACAGATGAGGTAACAGGCACAGAGAGGACAAGTGACTTGCCGAAAGTCACACAGTATATATGTTTTTATTACCCTATTTATTTTGTTAATGAGTTGTACATCCCCTTGATTCTATTTATCGTGATTATGTTGTCTTGTTTTTGTCCGTCTGTCTCCCCTGATTAGACTGTGAACCCGTCATTGGGCAGGGATTGTCTCTTTCTGTTGCCGAATTGTCCATTCCAAGCGCTTAGTACAGTGCTCTACACATAGTAAGCTCTCAATAAATACTATTGAATGAATGAATGAATGGTGAAGACGGGATTAGAACCCACGACCTCTGACTCCCAAACCCCGTGCTCTTTTCCACTGTCATGCTGCTTCCCAAGCACTTAGTACAGTGTTCTCCACACAGTAAGCACTCAATAAATACAATTGAATGAATTACAGGCATTAAATTCTCTTTTAAGGGAGAGGAAACGGTACAGAAAAGGAAGTGCCTTGCCCAAAGGCACCCAGCAGGCAGGAAACCAAGCTGGGATTAGAACCCAGGTTCTCTCCCAGCCCAGCAGCACTCCTGCCCAGCTCCACAATTTATTTATCCCCATTAACCTCTGCCTCCTGCTCTGGATTGTAAACTCATTATGGGCAGGGAACATGACTCCTAATTCTATTGAACTGTACTCTCCCAAGCACTTAGTACAGTTCTCTGTACATAGCAAGCACTCAATAAATACCTTTGATTTCTTATTTATTTCTATTAATGTCTGTCTCCACGTCTAGTCTGTAGCTGTGGCCAGGGAACGCGTCTACCAACCCTGTTCTACTGTATTCTCCTAAGCACTTAATACAGTGCTCTGCACACAGTAATTGCTCAATAAATACCATTGACTGAATAACCTCCTCCAAGAGGCCTTCCGTGACTAATCCCTCATTTCCTCTTCTCCCTTTCCCTTCTGCATGTCCTTATATTTGGATTTGCTCCCTTTATTCACTCTTCCCTCAGCCCTTACTTACGCATCCATAATTTATTTATTTATATGAATGTAACCCCCTCTGGACTTTAAACTCGTTGTGGGCAGGGAACGTGTCTACCAATTATGTTGTATTGTACTTTCATTCAATTCATTCATTCAATTTTATTTATTGAGCGCTTACTGTACGCAAAGCACTGTACTAAGTGCTTGGGAGAGAACAGTACAGCAACAGACACATTCCTGCCCACAACGAGCTCACGGTCTAGAGGGCAAGACAGACATGAATATAAATAAATAGATAAATAACTAAATTACAGATATATACAGATATGTACATATGTGCTGTGGGGACGGGAGGGAGGATGAATGAAGCACTTAGCACAGTGTCCTGCACATAGTAAGCACTCAAATATGATTGATTGATTGGTCCTCCCGTTCCCGAGGGCCTTGTTCTTTCCACCAGGACACATTACTTCCCTCCGTCGTGTAACTTGAGCCGGAAAAAACTCGGTTCTGGTGGCAGCAGGAGAGATTTGAGGTAGATGTTGAGGAGCACTTCCAGATTCTAAGGGTTTTCTTCAGGGTCTCCTCCCCTGAAGTCATCAAGGCAGGGGAAGGCAGCTGCCTAGCTGGGGTGGTTTAGATGCAGGGGGGAGACAACTAGTCCTTTCCTGACCCGTTTTAACCCAGCCAACGCCCAAGGCAGCCTGACCAGTGCTGTTTTTTCAATGGTATCTGTTAAATACTTACTATGTACCAAGCACTGCATTAAGCACTGGGGTAGATGCAAGATAATCAAGTCAGACACAGTCCATGTCTCACATGGGACTCCCAGCTTTAATCCCCATTTTACAGATGAGGGAACTGAAGCACGGAAAAGTTAAATGACTTAAGTGTCACCCAAGAGACAAGTGGCGGAGCCGAGATTAGAACCCAGGTCCTCTGGGTCCCAAACCGGGGCTCTTTCCACTAGAGTGTGCTGTTTCCTTAAGGGTTTGGGAAGATCAAGACTGTAAACTCATTCTCTAGATTATGAGCTCGTTCTGGGCAGGGAACGCGTCTCGTACTGTACATCCCCAGGTGCTCAGTATAGTGTTCTGTACATAGTGAGCGCTCGATAAATACTATTGATTGAGAGGAGACAGACAGCAGGTGTGGGGCAGGACTGCCCTCTTCCAAGAACCGTCCTGCCGTCTCACTGCAGCCAATCTATTTTCATTTACTGGGTAATTAAAAATATTAATGTGCTGACAAGAGCGGCTTACAGAGCATGTAAGACCTAGGACTTTGTCACTGGTGCGACTGTTGGGAATGATTTAGGTCCATCTGTAAAACTAATATCTTTCTAAACAAGGGAGCAAACCCTCTAATTACAGCTATTCATCCATTATCATTAATGTTGACACAACTGGGCTCTCTAGGGGGATTTGGGTTCTGAGGAGAGCGTGTACAAGCGGAGAGAGCATGGGGCTGGGAATCGAGAGACCGGGGTTCCAGGATCAGCTCTGCCCCGGTGCTTGTTGGATAACAGGAGTGATAATCAAAGGACCTGGATTCTAATCCCAGCTCCACTCCTTGTCTGCCTTGGGACCTTGGGCCAGGCACTTCTCTGGGCCTCAGTTTCCTCAACTGTAAAACGGGGATTCAATTCCTACTCGGACGGAAAGCCCCGTGACAGCTGTGTCCAACTGATTAACTTGTATCAACCCCAGAGTTTAGAACAATGCTTGATAATAATAATGTTAATATTTGCTAAGCGCTTACTATGTGCAGCGCACTGTTCTAAGCGCTGGGGTAGACACAAGGGAATCAGGTTGCCCCACGTGGGGCTCACAGTCTTAATCCCCATTTTACAGATGAGGTAACTGAGGCACAGAGAAGTTAAGTGACTTGCCCACAGTCACACAGCTGACAAGTGGCAGAGCTGGGATTCGAACCCATGACCTCGGACTCCAAAGCCCGTGCCCTTTCCACTGAGCCTTTGCATAGTATGCATTTAACAGATACCCTAAAAAATGTGGTTGAGCTGGTTAAGTGGCTACTATGGGACAAGCCCTGAGTTGAATACAAGATAATCTCCCTCATCCTTAGAATGCGAACCCTGGTTAAGGCGGGGACTGTGTCTGAACTGAATACCTCGTATCAACCCCAGTGCTTAGAAGAGTTCCTGTCACTTACTGAGCAGTTAAATACTATAGTTAATAAAAGGTGGGGCACAGTCCTTGTCCCCCATGGGGCTCACAGTCTAAGTAGGAGGATGAAGAATGGGTATCAAATTCCCATTTTGCAGATGAGGGAACTGAGGGATGGAGAAATTAAGTGGCTTGCTCACGGTTGCACAGAAGGCAAGTAGCAGAGCCGGCGTTAGATTAAGAGGCAGCATGGCCCGGTGGATAGAGCACAGGCCTGGGAGTCAGAAGGACCTAGGTTCTAATCCCAGCTCTACCATTCGTCTGCTGTGTGACCTTGGACAAGTCACTCTACTTCTCTGGGCCTCAGTTACCTCCTCTGTAAAATGAGGGGGAAGACTGTGAGCTCCATGTGGAACAGGGACTGTGTACAAGCTGATTAGCTTGTCTCTACCCTAGAGCGTTCAACAGTGCTTGACACACGGTAACGCTTAACCTTGGGCAAGTCATTTCACTTCTCTGTGCCTGTTACCTCATTTGTAAAATGGGGATGGCTCCCACCCATGTATCCAACCCAGCGTCTGGCACATAGTAAGCACTTAACAAATACTATTATTATTATTAATAATAATAAATACAATCATGATATTATTATTATTACCCCTTGACCCTGCTGCAGTTTCCTGCTATTCTTCTGATAACACCTTCCACCTGCTGTGTGAAAAAAAAGTTTTCCTCCAGCCTGCCGCCACCAGGACAGTTCTCTTCTGGTCCGGGTCGCCACCTCAGGCCCAGCGGGCTGTGGTCATTCCATCAGCAGTGGGGGGTGGGCGTGGGGGAAGGGGGAGGTTGTTCAACCCACTACTGTTTCCTGAAGATAACAGCCTTTGAACCCAAGACCCCGCTGAGGAGACGGGGGCTGAGGAGACGTGGGGGGGGGGGAGAGGCTTCGCTGCTCCAGGACAAAACTGTAATGAAAGACGCAGGAACAGCGACTCAAGCCCCTCCAGAGGCAAGAGCATGGAGATGAGGGACAGAAGGAGCCAGTCACCAAGAAGGAGAAAACACGCCAATAATAATAATTATGGTACTTGTTAAGTGCTATTATGTGCCAAGCACTGTTCTAAGCGCTCGGGTAGATACAAGTTAGGTTGGACACAGTCCCTCTCCCACATGGGGCTCACACTCATATTCCCCATTTAACAGATGAGGGAACAGAGGCCCAGAGAAGTGAAGTGAACCGGGAATAGAACCCGTGACCTTCTGACTCCCAGGCCCGTGTTCTATCCCCTAAGCCATGCTCCTTCTCAGAGGCTCTATTCTAGTCAATGAAATGGTCATTTCTCCTCCAGGAAGTCTTCCCTGATTAATTTCTCCTCTCCCCACCTAATTGCAAATCCCCGTCGCCCGCCAAACCGTGTCACCTGTGCACTTCATGTTGCACCAAAATACAACTCCAGATCTTCAAGGTGTGAAGTCTTTGGTACGACAATCTTTCGACACCCTAATTCATTCCCTCAGTCATATTTATTGAGTGCTCACTGTGTGCGGAGCACTGTACTACTTGGGAAGTATAATTTGGCAACAGACAATCCCTAGATAGAGCTCACAGTCTATATTGCATCTAAATTGTCTGGTTATAGTAATAAATGAGAAGCATGGAGAAAGCACGAGCCTGGGAATCAGAGGCCCCAAGTTCTAACCCCAGTTCCACCTCTTACCTGCCATGTGACCATGGGCAAGTCACGTAACTTCTCCGTGCCTCAGTTCCCTCAACTGCAACGTGAAGATTCAATCCCTTTTCTCTCTCTTACTTAGACTGAGTCCAAGGTGGGATCTGAATAAAGCCCTTTCCTGACTAAGCCCTCTTTTCCTCTTCTTCCACTCCCTCTGCTTCACCTTGACTTGCTCCCTTTATTCATCCCTCTCCCAGCCCCACAGCCCTTATGTCCACATCTGTAATTTATTTATTTCTATCACTGTCTCCCCCTCTAGACTGTATGCTCATCCTGGGCAGGGAATGTGTCTCATATTGTTCTATTGTACTCTCCCATCTGTTCAGTACAGTGCTCTGCACACTGTAAGCGCTCAATAAATACAACTGACCTACTGACCTGATTATCTTGTATCTGCCTCACCGCTTATTACAGTGCTTGACACACAGTAAGCACTTAACAAATATCACAACTGTGCTGTTTGCCTTTGATCGATAACAGTATCTTTTCTCCCTTCCCGCTGTTCTTTTGAGTCACTGTTCTTTAGTCAGTGGGATCCTCAGCACCGTCATTTAAATCGTTTCTTCCGCGGCTGGAAAAGGATTAGTGAAATTATAGAATTGCTGCTCTTTAGCAGGCGGGAAACAGCCCACATAGGCCAGTTATTCATCAAGCTAGGCCGACGGTAAATGTGTCTCCTTTCCCCACAAGCTGATCATCACCAAGGCCACATTTAAATTCCCTTCTATTTGCAATTCAACACCCTTAATGAATTGCTGCCCATGAAAATCAATAGTTTCATCTCTACATGGAAGATCTTTTTTTATCCGCTACGATAATGGAGAGTTGGGTCTCTCGCAGACTCCTCCTGTCGCTTTTTGTTGTTACTGATGTTTAAACCACAACAGTGTCCAAACACATCTTGTTACGAGTACCTGGTTCACGATTCTTACCTCGCTGCTTCATCATAGAGCCCCGCGTTCGGGTCGCAAGAGTGGAAAGACGTGAGCATGAGAGAAGCGGATTCTAACTGGGACATCCATGAGACACGGAGAGGTCGTGGATCTCTCCCCCATCTCTGAAGGGCTCAACATTTTCTTTTCTATTGAGGAAGCTTCAAATCCCGAGAGTTAGACATTATAATAATAATTATGGTATTTGGTAAGCGTTTATATGTACCAAGCACCGTTCTAAGCGCTGGGGTAGATACAAGGTAATCAGATTGTCCCATGTGGGGCTCACACTCTTAATCCCCATTTTCCAGATGAGGTAAGTGAGGTACAGAGAAGTTAAGTGGCTTGCCCAAGATCATGTAGCAGGCAAGTGGCGGAGGCGGAATTAGAACCCAGGTCCTCTGACTCTCAAGCCCGTCTTCTTTCCACTAAGCCACGCTGCTTCTCTGCTTTCTGGGTGCTGAATAGGTGGAGGTGGTAGGCAAGAGGGACATTGGCATTAGGGTGAATGGTCAAAAGGGGGTACTGGGTGATCAAGGATATTAACGGGCTTATCCTCCTTCCCTCCCTTCCTCCCTTTGCCTGAGTCAGAAACAGAACCTGTGTTTCCAGGGATCTGGTAGGGGAATGCAATGGACCTGGAACAAACTCCCTCCCTCCTCAAATCTGACAGGCAATTTCTCTCCCTCGCCTTCAAAGCCTTATTGAAGGCACACATCCTCCAAGAGGCCTTCCCTAAATCCTCCTTTCCTCTTCTCCCACTCCCTCCTGTGACACCCTTTATACAATGCCCCCTCCCAGCGCCACACCACTTATGTCCATCTCTGTCATTTATTTCTATTAATGTCTGTCTCCCCCTCTAGACCGTAAGCTCATTTTGGGCAGGTAATGTCTGTTATTTTGTCCTCTCCCAAGCGCTTAGAACAGTGCTCTGCACATAGTAAGTGCTCAATAAATATGATCGGAGGGGAGGCTGAGGGTCAAGGGTCACCCTAGAGAAAGATTCTAGGTGCCGGAGTCGATAAGCCTTGTAACACTACTACTGTGGGCTGAGCACTATAATTTGATTATTTTGTATCTGCCTTGATGCTTACTACTACTATTACTAATTATAATAATAATAATCATTGTGGTATTTTGTTAAGAGCTTACTATGTGCCAGATACTGCCTTAAGCCCTGGGGTGGATACATGCAAATTGGGTTGGACACAGTCCCTGTCTCATATGGGGCTCAATGTCTCAAACCCCCTTTTACAGATGAGGTAACGGAGGCACAGAAAAGTCAAGTGACTTGCCCAAGGTCACCCAGTAGACGAGTGGCAGAGCAGGGATTAGAACCCACGACTTTCTGACTCCCAGGCCCATGCTCTATAATAACAGTAACGGTGGTATGTGTTAAGTGCTCTATCCACTACGTCATGCTGCTTCCGTTATTTATATTCACCTCAGTGCTTAGCACAAAGCGTGTACCTCAGGTGGGATGGGGACTGACTCGATTATTTTGTATTCACCTCTGTGCTAAGCAAACAAAGTGTGCGCCTCACGCGGGACGGGGACTATGATCAATTTTATAGCCACCTCAGTGCTTACTATCAAGTATATGCCTAAATGTGGGGAGACTGTGATTTGATTATTTTGTATCCACCTGTGAACCGCACACGTTATCAGAAATTCTAATATTAGAGGGAGTAAGGCTGACAGCCCCTGGACGAATGGTGTAGACCACTGGTCCACATACCACATATGCACTTAAAACAGGGCTTGACACAGGGTAAGCACTTAATACCATAATAATTCCTATTCTAATGCCTTTAGACTGCAAGCTCCTTGTGGACGGGGGGACTTATCTACCAACTCTATGTCGTCCTCTACTAAGCGCTTAGCACAGTGCTCTGCTCACAGTAAAGGCTCAGTAAATACGGTGGACCGATCACCCGGCGGTTCGTTCCCCCCTCAGCAGCGGCCCAAGCCCCGGGAGCGTCCCGCCTTTCCCTCACGAGCGTCCGACCACAGACCACCCCGAGTCCTCTCAAGATAAAAACTTTAATTTTACAGTTTTATAAAGCAGCTTAACACGAAGCACAAATGATCCATTTACTTTGTATAGAAACATAATACCTCTCCCTTCTGCAAAAAATCAAGTTTTGCCGTATAGAAAACTAACGTGTGCACGTTGTGCTTAGACTGCAAAGTCTCTATAGCTTTACAAAGGACTACCCTTCAAAAGGGCACATCCGGTAAACACTGTATTGCATATTTAACACATGGAGGAGCTCCCTCACGTGAGATGGAAAAGAAACCAAAGTTACAAGGTGGGTGAAAATAGCAGCTTTCGGCGGAGGTCTCGCACGTCGAGCGGGAGAGCGTCGCGGCCTCTGTACGGTTGTGCTTGTGTGCCGCCGCTGTTGTGCATATTACCCACGGGGAACCGTCTTGGCGCACCATTCCCCGTCACTGGGTCAAACGCGACCCTCGTCCTCAAACCCTCTGTTGAGAGTTGGTCCACAAGCGTAAGCCCGTCTCCTCCAAGAGGCTTTCCCAGACTAAGCACCCCCTTTCCTCTTCTCCCGCTCCCTTCTGTGTCGCCCCGATTTGCTCCCTTCGTTCTCCCCGTGACCCGGCCCCACAGCACTTATGTATATATCTCTTATTTATCTGTTGGAATTGATGTCTGTCTTCCCGCCCAGACTGTAAGCTCGTTTTGGGGAGGGAATGTGTCCGTTTATTGTTGTAGTGTCCTCTCCCGAGTGCTTAGTACAGTGCGTTGCACACAGAGCTCAGTAAATATGACTGAATTGAATGAATGACTGAAAACCCAAGGCTAGTGGGGAGACCACTCCCTTCCTAGCTGAACCCTAAGCTCTTTCTCTAAGCTCTGAAGATGGGGATCACCTACACCCAAGGCGTTTTCTCTCCCTCTCACACAGAATGGAGGGGGAGAGGAGATATTGAGGAAGGTCAGAGGACCGAATGACGCCAGCCACGGCTCCCTTTCCCTCATCTGGCGCATCAGAGCCGAGAGGAGGGGGCCGCCGTCGAGCTGCGGAATGCAAAGTGGGCCCTATGGGGCAGAAACAGCCTAGCAGGGATTGCGGACGATTCTCTCCCAGCAGCCTTCTCCTCTCTGGGGGAGGGGCCGGCCCCATTAAGGCACTGGTCACGGGTCGAAGAAGCACCCCAACGTGGGGAAGGCTCTAGAGGCGCACGGAGGGGGCGAGGGGAGGGCCGTGACACATCTCCCCCCCGCCGGACACCCCTGTGGTCACATTTCCGCCAGGGCCCGATTCGTCATCCCGGACCATCTGGCGTGGGTGAGACCGAAGGGGTCCAGAGGCTTCCGCTTTGACATCCTCCCGGTGGGCTCAGTTCAGAACCTCCCCGTGGTCCCCCAGATTGGTTTCTTTCTGCTCCAGGCCAAGCAAAGCAACATGGTCAGTCATCCCTCTTTTGCACCGTCACCCCGTTCCTGCCCAGGTCCGCCCTGTCCTCAGTGCAAACCCCCTTCCTCCCTGCCTCGACACCCCGGGCTCCGAACCGCAGACTCGTTCTTTTCTACAAGTAGCTCTCTGTTCTGAAGGACGGCTGAGATGTGGCCGGTGGCCTTCTTGCAGGACTCGTGACTAAATGACCCCATCTTCTCTCTGACGTTATTTCCCTGGAACTGTGGGGTTGAATGACTAGCATCTGTTAGCGTCACAGTGGATTATGGATATTCGAACCTGCGGCTAACCAGTGACTACGCCGGGCAAGAGGGATTCCCCAAGTGTCCCGCTGAGAGCAGCCCATACCTTTCCCTTCCAATCTGAGGATTCGACTCCACTTTGGCGTGAGGGTCTCAGAGGTGCGCTACGAAAGCTGTTCACGTGACATGGAACGAGGAATGCTAGCGGGACCGAGACGTTTCGGGTGCCCCTCACAAGGGTAAACCTGGACGTTTCTCTTCTGACCTCCTGCCCTCAGTTTGAAATGATTCAGATGGAAAGATACAAAAAAGGAAACATTTCATTTTATGTAAGCTAACAGCCTGGGACGTTGATGCCCAAGAATGAGCAAAGAATACCAACGCCCATAGGCATCTTCCACTGAAGATGTTTCATCTAGGTTTGCTTTTATATAAATATCACCCAACATCTCTTTGTTTAAAAAACAAAAACATAAAGTCCCGCAAATTAACTGCGACATGAAACATAAAAATACCCGGACGATATAAATCAGTGGAAACAAATTTCACCATGAGCTACAGATATGAGCCCCATTTACAAATCTGGAGTAATAATAAAGTTTTCCCCAAATGTTCCGAACCCTCAAACGTCATTTGAAATACAATACAAAATTCCAGACTGAAACCAAAAAGAAAAAAACAACAAAAAACACCATCACAACAGGGGGTCGGAGGGAAAGGGGGGGATGTGGAACGATTATCAAATCTCCAGCGCCTGTCAGATGGAGTTTCGCAAAAGAGATGGTGCATCCGCAAATCTTGGGCAGTCGACTAGCTTCACTTTTAGTTGTGCTTCCATTAAAGAACTTTGAAGCCCGAATATGGGCTCTGGTTTTCCCTTGAAACTAGGTAAAGAAAACCCTAAGCTTAAGAGAGCTGCGGATTGAATAAACGTTCCGCTTCCCGCCCCTCCCGTGAGAGACTGACAGTCGGTCGAAAAGGAACATCTTTTGAAAAGCGGAGCCCGGTCTTCTCCCCGGGCGACACCTCGATCCACGCTCACTGGATCACATCGCGTTCTCCGTTACTCGGCCCCTGAGGCGCACCCAAGTAGGTCAGACTTGGAAGAGGCCACGGATTCACGTTTTCAGCCCGCCCTGGGTATCGGAACGCCCGGTTTCTCGGGGGTTCCGTGGCTCCCGCCGGAAGTCCGGTAGACGAGGGGCACCGGGCCCGCCCCGTCCGCTCGATCCGGCTCGCTCCCGCACTGGACGCCGCTCACACTTCCCGACGGCCCAGAGCGTGGTTCTCGGGGAAGACGGGGCCTCGAGGGCCACTTTGGAGAAAAGGCCCCCGGGGAGGCCCATCCGGACGGCCCCGTGTTGACGGTGAGGGGGAGAGGGAGCGGGGGAGCCGAGAGGGTTAGGGTGGGCCGCTCTAGTTGTGCTTCGCCCGGCCTCCCTTCAGGTAGCTCTTCCACCTCTTGACGAACTCCTTGAAGATGGGGGCCTCGTCGATGGTGCTGAGCAGCTGGAGCTGGTTGATGTGGGTGGTGTGGTAGTCCCAGCGGGCTAGGTTGGGCGCGGTGCCCAGGACGAAGTGGCGCAGGTCGTAGATGGTGCCCGAGCCCGTGTCGTAGAGGGGGAGCATGGCCTTGAGGGACTCCATGCCCCGGTCGTACAGGGCATGCGCCTCTCGGCCCAGCTTCTCGCCGGCCGTCTCCTTCAGGTCGTAGAGCCCGATGAGGGAGTACATGAAGCCGTTGAGGACGAAGGAGCTCGGGGCCGTGGGGTACTCCTCGTACCAGTCGTGCCTGTTGAGGAACACGGCCTTCACGCCCCGCTGTTCCGCCGGCAGCCCGTAAGGAGCGGTGGCCCTCAGGGCGGCGCTGAGGAAGGCCCGGTCCTTGGTCAACAGGTAGGCCCGGACCAGGGTGGACATGGCCTGCCCCTGGGCCATGGCCGAGTACCAGCCCGGCTCCAGCGACCGGAAGCCCTCCCCCAGCTTGCGGGTCACCATGATGGGCCATCCGCCCCGGGCGTCCTGGTTCCTCACCAGCCAGTCGCTGGCGGCGAAGAAGGCGGCCATGTGGGCCGTGGTGGAGATGGTGACGTTGTCGAGGAAGCCCCTCCCCCTCACCACCAGCCGCACCACCCTCTTGGGCATGATCTTGGTGGGCCGGACCGCCTTGGTGGCGGACAGGCCCACGCCCTTGCGTAGGTCCGTGACCAGGTCCCGGGTGACCGTGCTCCAGGCCGTCCGGGGCCCGATTCCGTAGTACACGTCCCGGTCCCGGAAGGCGATCAGCTGGGTGTTGGACACGTAATGGATCGTGAACAGCTGGTTCTTCTCCGTGGTCTCCAGGACCACGGACACGCTCCCGTTGGTCTGGAACTTCAAGTCGAAAGAGATGATGAAATCCTTCGTGTTCCCCAGCGGGAGAGACACCCCCTCGGTGCTTTCTGGAGGTAGGAGAGTACAAAGAGCAACACAGATACATCAGAGAGCTGGCTGGATGAAATGCTTGGACACTTCCAGAAATTTTGTCTGGAAATTTGGAGAACCAATGAAAAGCACTCAGAGGAAAGAGCACGGGCTTGGGAGGCAGAAGACCCGGGTTCTAATTCCAGCTCCGCCCCTTGTCTGCTCTGTGATCTTGGGTGAATCGCTTCACTTTGTCCGTCACCTCATCTGTCAAATGGGGATCGAGATTGGGATCCCTATGTCGGACAGGGCCTGGGTTCAAAGTGATTATCTTGTACCTCACCCAGCATCAGTACAGTGCCTGGCCCACAGTAACCACTTACTAAATACCATTGGGCAAAAAAAAACACCACAAAAAATCAGAAAACCACACCACCTAATTAGCTGTCAAGGTGAGATGTGAAGGCAAACCCCCGCAGGATCTGGCCAGAATCAAACCTGGCATTTCCATTTTCGGTGTCCGTTCGGTATAGCTGATTGCTGAGTATACACAAATCATAAAATTAGAGATTCAGGCCTGACTCTTGGAACATTAGAAAGAATCCTTCCTTTTTCAGCTGGCCTCATCCACATGAGAAAGACACGACTGTCTGGGTTTAAGGAAGAGTCCAGATGGGAGCTGAGGGGGTCTTTCAGCTTCTTCTATATCAGTTGGCCTGAGAACATTCTGGGCCTTTTCCAGAGTGGGATTTTAGCCCAGGCAGAGCCAGTCTGCCCCACCACAGGGAGAGGGGCAGGTCAGAAGGACAGTGAGACTCAGGGGAGTGTTCGGGACCTCTCGCTTCTCAAAGGACTCACAGACATTTGCCCGGAGGCTCAAATGCTCCAGAGCAACTGGCAAAACAGCCACCTTACTCGGGAAATACGCCAGGGAAAAAAAATTCCCATTTGGGAGTCCGAGGATCTGGGTTCTAATCCACGCCCCGCCACCTGCCTGCTGTGTAACCTTGAGCAAGTCACTGAACTCTTCTGGGCTTCGGTTTCCTCCTCTGTAAAATGGGGATTTAATACCCACTCTCCCTTCCACAGACTGTAAGCCCCACGTGGAACAGGTACTGTGACTGGCCTGATAATCTTGTATCTAACTCCAGCACTTAGAACTGTGTTTGACACACAGCAAGCACTTGATAAATCAATCACTTATTGGAAGCGGAGCACTGTAGTAAGCGCTTGAGAGAGAAAAATAACAGGTCCGGTAGCCTTTAAACAAAAGAAGCAACTTGGTCTAGTGGTTGAGCACAGGCCTGGGAGTCTAATCCCCGCTACACCACTTGTCTGCTGGGGGACACCGGGCAAATCACTTCACTTCTCTGTATCTCAGTAACCTCATCTGTAAAATGGGGACTCACCCTGTGAGCCCCATGTGGGACAGGAACGTGTCCAACTTGATTAACTTGTAACCACTTCAGCGCTTAGTACTGTGCTTGGTATACAATAAGCGTTTCAGAAATAACCATTCGATAAGACACAGAATAATATTCTTTCTCCTTTACCCAATTCTACAAACATTTTCAAAGTGTCCTCTTTAAGGGTGAGGCAAAAAAAGAGCTTCTGCTTAGTTGCTCTTATCTCCTCCAAGTTTTGGAAGAATTTCTATGCAAGATGAAGTTTCGAGCAGAAGACTGCTAAATTAAACCAAGCAATTTGAATGGCCCTCAAGTTAACATCTCTAAGTACTTTCTGTGCACGCCCAACAGTGGGGATTTGATATTCCTATGTCTCTCTTTTCTATCAAAGTTTCAGCTCTTTCATTCATTCAATCATATTTATCAAGTGCTTACTGTGTGCAGAGAATTGTATTAAGCACTTGGGAGAGTACAATATACAACATAATGCACAATATAATAATAAACAGACACATTCTCTGCCCATAGCAACCTTACAGTCTAGTTGGCATGACGTGTCTTGGGCTTTTTTTCTTAAAATGATATTCGTTAAGTGCTTACTATGTGCCAGGCACTGCACTAAGCGCTGCAGTAGATACGAGATAGGTTGGACAATGCCTGTCCTACATGGGGCTGATGGTTTTCACCCACATTTTCCAGATGAGGTAACTGAGGCCCAGAGAACAATAATAATAATAATAATAATAATGTTGGTATTTGTTAAGGGCTTACTATGTGCAGAGCACTGTTCTAAACACTGGGGTAGATACAGGGTTATCAGGTTGTCCCACATGAGGCTCACAGTTAATCCCCATTTTACAGAGGAGGTAACTGAGGCACAGAGAATTGAAGTGACTTCTCCAAGGTCACGCAGCAGAGAAGTGGTGGAGCTGGGACTAGAACCCAGGTCCTTTTGACTCCCAGACCCGTGCTCTAACCACTAGACAATGCTGCTTCAAACTCCCCCAGTGCTCAGTATATAGGCATTCAGCAAGCACTCAGTAAATACCGTCAGCATTGCTGCTGCTGCTGCTGCTACTGCAGCTTCTGCTCCTGGTCTTTCTGCAGCCGCTACTGCTATGCACTGTACTAAACGCTCGGTAGAGTCCCCTACAACAGAATTAGCGGTCACGTCCCCTGCCCACAATAAACTTACAGTCTAGAGGACAAAGAATATGATCAAGGGATCACAGGGAAGCCACAAGAGGCAGAACATGGGTAGGGACTGTCTCTATTTGTTGCTGAATTGTACTTTCCAAGCGCTTAGTACAGTGTTCTGCATACAGTAAGTGCTCAATAAATACGACTGAATGAATTTTTTAGGAAGGAAATAAAAAACACAAAGTTGCCCGTTATTTGCACTGCATTAAGCACTCGTAAATCCATGACTTGAGGCCATCCAAGATGAGTGGATTTGGACTGTGGCCTTCAAGGTCTGAAGATTACCCTGCTATCAATAAAAGATGAGGAGAGAATGTAAAAGAGCTCCTTCAACCTCTGTGCACTTTTTATTTATCTACTTCCACGATTCGGGGTGTTCTTGACAATTGTCCCCTTAGAGACCTCGGCCTAAGGTGCTGACTGAAAGTACTTCCATTGTCTTTTTAAGTAATGGACTCATTAATTCTAATGGATATTGATTAAATAGAAAAAAAAGGACGATTCATCTGTATTAATGAAGCTGTCTTACTAAAGAGGGAAACGTTTGCAGAAAATGAATTTTGCTTTACTGATGGTTTTTTCTGCCAATGAAAATCCACAGGAAAAGTTTGATGCCCCAGACGGCGTTACAAAATGCCAGAAACTAGGTCAAAGTCTGGTCGGCACGAGAGTTTAAAAAGCTAGTCGCTTGATAAAGGTGAAGGGCAGGATGTGTGAACATACCAGCAGGAATTTTCGACACTAACTCAAAAATGTTTATTAGTGTCGGTTACGTGTGATTCCAGAAAAAAATAATAGAAATCACTAACAGATCCCAGCACTTGGGGTTTCTTTAATTAACTTATTTATTCATTCAATTGTATTTATTGAGCATTTACTGTGTGCAGAGCACTGTACTAAGCGCTTGCAAAGTACAATTCGGCATCAGATAGAGACAATCCCCATCCAATGACGGGCTCTCAGTCTAGAAGGGGGGAGACAGACAACAGAACAATGCAAGTAGACAGGCAAAGCAAAGAAGAGCATTAATTGTTCTTCCAGGCAATGGATCGACCTATTTTCAATCAATCAGTGTTACTTATTGAGCACTTACTTTGTTTAGAACACTATACAGAGTGCTTGGGAGAATACAATTTAACAGAGCTGGTGGACATGTCCACCAACTCTGTTAATGTCCCCTGACTCGAGGAGCTTACAGGCTATATGGAGAGACAGACACTAAAAGAAATTACGGAGGCGTGAATGAGTGCTAAGGTTTTTCCAGGAAGAGATATGTTGAGATTTTCCAAAGTTAGGTACAGGCACCTGAGATTCCGTCTCCGATTCCATTCAAATCAACCAATCAATCAGGGATATTTATTGAGCATTTACTGCGTGCAGAGCACTGTACTCAGCGTCTCATTCAAAATACCCAATGAGGTGGGGTTCACAGACCCGTGGTCTCTGTGGCTCCTTCATTTATTCATTCAGTCGGATTTATTGGGTGCTTACTGTGCGCATAGCACTGTATTAAGCTCTTGGGAGAGCACTATATAACAATGCCGTAAGTCTCAGGGCCGAAGCTCACGCGGAATTCACGTCTTGTCTTCCCCTCTAGATTGTAAACTACTTGTGGGCAGGGAATGTGGGTACCAAACTCTGTTTTATTTGTCCTCTCTCTGCCCCCAGTGAGCACTCAAATAATACCATCTGTCCCACCTTCCTGGCCACTTAGATGGTAGGTCCCAGGAGAGAACGTGGACCTACCGCTGTACCCTACCTGCCTGCTTAGCAGAATTAGAGAAGCAGCACGCTTAGTGGCAAGAGGGCTTGGGAGTCAGAGGTCGTGGGTTCTAATCCCGGCTCCGCCATTGATCGGCTGTGTGATTTCGGGCAAGTTACTTGACTTCTCTGTGCCTCAGTTACCTCATCTGTAAAACGGGGATTAAGACTGTGAGCCCCACGTGGGACAACCTGATGACCTTGTATCTACCCCAGTGCTTAGAACAGTGCTCGGCACGTAGTAAGCGCTTAACAGACGCCGTCATTATTATTATTAGCAGACAGCCTAGAACTCAGGAGGTATTCAGTAAATGCCATTCCTTCCATTCTTCCATACTGTGCCTATTGTGTGCAGGGCACTGGACTAAGTGCTTGGGAGAGGAAAATATAACAATATAACAGACACGTACCCTGCCCACAACAAACTTACAGTCCAGAGGGGGAGACAGACTTGAATAGAAATGAATAAATGGCAGATATGTTCATATGTGCAGTGGGTATGGGAGGGAGGATGAATGAAGGGAGCAAGTCTAGGTGACACAGAAGGGAGTGGGAGAAGAGGAGAGGAGCACTTGGTCAGGGAAGGCTTCTCGGAGGAGATGGGCCTTCAAGAAGGCTTTGAAGTGGGGGAGAGCGATGATCTGTCTGATATGAGGAGGGAGGGCGTTCAAGACCCTGGCCCAAGTCCTCCCGCTGTCCTGCAATGCCCTGCCTCCTCACCTCTGCCAAATTCTCTTCCCCTCTTCAAAGCCCTACTGAGAGCTCACCTCCTCCAAGAGGCCTTACCAAACTGACCTTCCCCTTTTCCCTCTGCTCCCTCTGCTGCCTCTCTGCCCCCTGCTTCACCTCCCCTCAGCTAAACTCCCTTTCCCTCTGCTCCTCCCCCCTCCTTTCCCCTCCCCTCAGCACTGCGCTCATTAGTATATATTTTTATTACCCTATTTATTTTGTTAATGAGGTATACATCCCCTTGATTCTATTTACTGCTATTAAGTTGTCTTGTTTTTGTCCATCTATCTCCCCTGACTATAAGCCCGTCAATGGGCAGGGATCGTCTCTATCTGTTGCCGAATTGTAATTCCAAGGACTTAGTACAGTGCTCTGCCCATAGTAAGCACTCCATAAATACTATTAAATGAATGAATGAATGTGGGCGAGAGGTCGGCAGTGAGATAGACAAAATCAAGGTTCAGTGAGATTCGTATCTGCTACGAATCTTTGTGTAGCTTAGCTCGGCTGACTTAGAGGAAAAACCTACCTGGAGCGACAAACTGCTTAACGTTAGTGAACCTGGATCTATCGGCCACGCTCACCAAAGAGCACCCTTTGGGGACGATCCACTCGTTGGACCGGCCGTTTCTGTCCTTGTCTTCCGCCGTCTCGTACACCTCGACGTGAGGGGGCTTCTCCGTCAGGTTCTTACTGTAATGGCTCAGCCCGTACTGGGCGATCTGGATGGGGTAGAAATACCCTTGAGGACCCCACTGGGTCGAGAGGGGTACACCTAGAAAGGAGAAAGAGCAAATTTGATTAAAGCCGTTCTGACAGCTCAAACTGGCTTTTGGAGAGATGGTATTTGTTAAGCGCTTCATGTGTGTCAAGCACTGTTCTAAGCACTGGGGTCCGTACAAGGTAATCAGGTTGGACACAGTCCCTGTCCCATAAGGGGCTCACAGATCTTCATCCCCATTTGACAGATGAGGTAACTCAGGCCCAGAGAAGAGAAGTGTCTTGCTCAAGGTCACACAACAGATGAGAGGTGAAGCCTGAATTAGAACCCAGGTCCTTCTGACACCCAGGCCTGGACTCTGTCCACTGAGCCAACTGCTCCTTCCCCCATGCAGCTGTTTAATTTCTGGCAAACGTCATGGGCTAAGAAACCTTTGCCATTCACAGATCAGACCGCGGTAGTGGGAAAGAAGGAGACCTTGCTCCCCAAGGTAAATGACTTCATTTTATACGGAGGTCTTTGAAGCTACCAGAAACCGGTGTAAAAATCAACCAGACGTGAAAAGCAAAATGTAGTTCTCTCTACATGGCTATTTAATTGTTTATGGCACCGCAAGCCTATTTATAAATTACATGATCTTCTAAGGACGGACAATTCTTCCCTCGGGGCCATTAATTTTATCCACAGAT
The DNA here is from genome assembly GCF_004115215.2 of Ornithorhynchus anatinus. Lineage (NCBI taxonomy): Eukaryota > Metazoa > Chordata > Mammalia > Monotremata > Ornithorhynchidae > Ornithorhynchus > Ornithorhynchus anatinus. The sequence goes on along the minus strand of NC_041732.1, from coordinate 8,846,638 downwards.
GTTAGGTTTTATAGAATCCTACTTGATACACTTAAGTTTCATGAAATTGAGATCCTCACGCCTAATATTACTACAGAGGCTGTTCAGAGAGTCATATCTGCAATTTTATTGAATGCTGTATTTAAGCACCCCGCTAATTACTCTTCTCTCCTTCCAATGTCAGTATATGGTCTAATAATTGGCCAAGTTTATTAGCTGGTGATAAAAATATTTGTTAAGTCAACATGTCATGCTCAAGCCAACTTGGAAATATCAATGACTGGTGCTCATTGATTTTTTTTTCCTTCTTTCCCGAGGCACAGTGAAATTCTTCAGCAGAAAAACTACTTGCTTGAAGCCGTGACATCTTTAAGCACCCGCCTGGGAGTCAGAGGGCCTGGGTTCTATTCCTGGCTCTGCCAATTAGTAATGATAATTATGGTACTTGCTAAGTGCTTACTATGACCCAAGCACTGTACTAAGCAATGGGGCAGATACAAGATAATCAGGTTGAAAACAGTCCCTGTCCACATGGAGTTCACAGTCCAAGGAGGAGAGAGTAGGCTGGAATCCCTGTTTTAGAAATGAGGAAACTGAGGCATACAAGAGGTAAAAAGGTCGCAAGCCAGCAAATGGTGGAGCTGGGATTGGAATCCTGGTCCTCTGACTCTCCGGTCCACGCTCTATCCATTAGACCAATTGCTTACTCTGTGACCTTGGGTAAGTCACGCAGCTTCCCTGTGCCTCAGTTACCTCACCTGTAAAATGGGGAATACCTGTTTTCTCTCCTACTTCTGTGAGCCCTGTGTGGGACAGGGACTGTGTCCAACCTGGTAAATTTGTATCTATCCCAGCATTTAGAACAGTGTTTGACACATAGTAAACACTTAACCGATACAGTAATCATCATCATAATAATGATAATAATACACCATGAGCTGGTCATAAGTGCTCTGTATAGTGCTCTGCAAACAATAAGCGCTTAATAAAGACGACTGAATGAATTTCTGATTTCCATCAATCATATTTATTGAGTGCTTACTGTGTTCTCATACCTGAACTAAACAGGGGGCAGCATAGCTTAGCGGAAAGAGCCAGGGCTTGGGAGTCAGAGGACTGGGCTCTAATCCCCGCTCTGCCCCTTGCCTGCTGTGTGACCTTGGGCAAGGCGCTTCACTTCTCTGTGCCTCAGTACCCCCCATCTGTAAAATGGGGATGAAGACTGTGAGCCCCATAGTGGGACATCCTGATTACCTTGTATCTACCCCAGTGCTTAGAACAGTGCTTGGCATGAAGTAGGTGCTTAATAAATATTATTATTATTAACTAAACCTTTAGATTCTCCAGTAAAGACAATTCACACCTGATGGATGAAGCAGCATGGTGTAGAGGATAGAGACTGGGCCTGGAGTCGAAAGGTCATGGGTTCTAATCCCGGCTCCGCCACCTGTCTGCTGTGTGACCTTGGGCAAGTCACTTCATCATGCCTCAGTTACCTCATCAGTAAAATGGGGATCAGTACTGTGAGCCCCATGTGGGACAGGGACCGTGTCCTTTCCGATTTGCTTCTACCCAACCCGGTAGTGCCTGTACCTAGTAAGCGCTTAACAAATACCATAATTATTATTATTGCAGTGCTCCCACACATGCTAAGTGCTCAATAAATACCGTCAATTGATTGAGTGACGGGGACTGTATCCAATGATTATCCTGCATCAACTCTGCCACTTCGTAGAGCGCCTGGCATATGAGAAAGCGATCAACCAATACCACCACAAACCTACCATAAACAAAATTCCCCTTAACCAACTAACCCCTAAATCCCCCACCCTGGCGGGACATGCACCCACCTTCCATGCCGCTGATGCACTTGACTCGGTCTCGCACCTCGACGTTGTAGCCCTCAAAGGACATGAAGACGCCGTCCGGGTGGTAGGGGGCCCGCTGGGCATACACCTTGGAGTAGCTGTGGGAGAACTCGAAGCGCTCGTAGCCGTCGTACTGGGCGATCCTGCCGTAGACGTCGAAGTACTTCTCCACCCAGCTGAAGGGCAGGTAGACCTCGGGCCCCTCACGCCGGCCCCGGATGGTCTGGTCTTCGTTGATCAGGCAGTCGATCTCCTCGTACCTGAGGCCCGGCCCGCGACGGCCGTCCGGTCCTCCGGCGACGGGGGGAGCCCTCTGCTGCTCCTGGGGCGACGCCTCTTCGTCCCGCTGTCCGCCGGCGGGGCCGTGGGCGTAGCCGGCGCTCTGGGCCGCCGCCGCCCGCTGGTCGGGTCCGTCCGCTCGGGGTCCGGGGCCGGGCTGGCGCAGGAGGTGAGCGGGCCGGTCGCTGGAGCATTTGTTCCACAGGAGCACGGTGAGTAGGGTGAACAGGGCGCAGATGACGATCAGAGTCTTATAGTTCACCCGAGCTGCCAAGCAACGCATATTCACACCATACCTGCCGGACAGATGGGGGGCGGTGGGAAAAAAAGGCAAAGATGTTCATGGAAAACTCTGCCATAAACAAACAGATCTAGGTGTTGGTTTTTTTTAATGATATTTGTTAAGCACTTGCAATGGGCCAGGCACCGTTCTAAGCGCTGGGGTAGACACAAGATAATCACGTTGGACACAAACCCTGTCTCTTTTCTACCCAACCCTGTGCCGCTGGGTGACTGCTTTCAGGGCCCGGGGGCTTTTAGGTAGTGTGATAGGTAGCCAGAGGTTGAATTGTCAAAAGCTGCAGCTCTGGAGCCGAAATCCGGGGAGGGAACGTGACTGTTTATTGTTGTGCTGTACTCTCCCAAGCGCTTGGTACAGTGCTCTACACACAGTAAGCACTCCATAAATACCACTGAATGAATGGGGCTCACAAGTCATAATCCCCATTTTACAGATGAGGGAACTGAGGCCCAGAGATGTGAAGTGACTTGCCCAAGGTCACACACGGTAGCCAGATGGCGGATCCGGGATTAGAACCTAGGTCCTTCTGACTCCCAGATCCGTGCTCTAACCAGTAGGCAACGTGGTCCATCTCCTTCCTGTTCAACTACCGAGCTTTCCCCACAGACTCCCTAATTTGATATTCCTCAAAAGGTGGGTTTAGAAACCCAGGCCTTATAGATATGTTCAGATAAAGCGCAAAACAATTCAGCCTGCTTGGGAGACTGTGGTTGGGCTGGCCCAAGAATCCCAGAAGCTGGAGAATGGCTTCTGGCACCTCATTTTTCCAGTCAAGCCAAGCAGTCTCAGGAAGGTACGCTGCCAGCTTATTCAGCAGCCAGCTGCCGGAAGAGCTGATGCTGAGAAGTAGGGAAGTATTTCCACAGGAAAATGAGATTGATCAATCATCGATCATTTATTGAGTGCTTACTATGTGCAGAGCAGTGTTCTGAGCACTTGGAAGAGTACAATTCAACAGAACTACTGGATTCGTTCCCTGCCCATATCGAGCTTACAGTCTTGAGGGGGAGATGGGCATTAATATGAAGGAGTAATTCATAATAATTTAAAGATTATGGACATAAGGGCTGGGGGTGGAGGGGAATAGTAAATACTGAATGGCCAAAGAACCTCACCATCTCAAACACCAGGCGCAGCACAAAGCAGCAGTTCATCCCCAAAGGGGGGTCAAATCTCAGACGAACACTAAATTAAGTTACTGCATTAAGAGTCGTCAAGAGATGGCGATAAATCCACGATGACAATATACGACCTAAATGGAATCGTTTCTGCTTTCGGCAATTTTACTTCCGCGTTCTGGGGGGCAAGGTATTTCATTCAATCAGTCGAGAGTCTTGATGGAGCGCTTACTGCGTCGAAGAGCTCTGTACTGAGAGCTTGAGAGAGTCCAGCAGAACAGTGTTGGTAGACCCGTTGCCTGCTCATAAGAAGCTTACAGTCTAGAGGGGGAGAAAGACACTGAAATAAAAGCCAGTCTAAGTTGTGCTCATACGCACGGGGCTATGTGCAGTGCCTGATGATGATTCTGCTTTGGTCTCTGAATTCAATCAGTGGTACTGATTAACCACCAATCTGAGTGTTAGACACCATACTAAGACACCCAATTTCTTGCCCTCCAGGGGCTTATAATTCGTTGAGGAGTCAGACAAAGGCTATTAGGGGACAGCAAAATCAGGAATAAATCAATGGTATCTCTTGATCACCTCCTCTAGGATCCTAAGCTCCTCAAGGGCAGAGACTGGGTTTACCAACTCTACTCTGCTCTCCCGCGCCCTCGGTACAGTGCTCTCTCTTCAGTCAGGGTTCAATAAACACCACTGATGGAATGCAGAGCACTGATCCAAATACTTGGGAGAGTACCAAGGACCCAAAGTGGTAGTTGTTTGCAGGAGAGGAAGGGTGGGGTCTGGGAAGCTTTCTGGAGGAAAAATGGTCAGGGAGTGGGGAAAGAATGACAGTGAGAGAAATGGAGGAGCTAAGAAGGATATTGTGTAGTTGGGAGGAATGATGGGGCAGGTAAGGCATTGAAAGGGGCAAGTTAGGTGGAAAACAAGGTTTGGCATTGAGCTTAAGGTGCTGGCAAGATGTCCTATGGACAAGAAGACATGTGAGGAAATGGGGCAAGTGTGTCAAGAAAATCCAAAGAAATTGCTGAATGCCCTAATACATGTATAAACAGACATATATATATATATATATATATATATATATATATAGCAGAAAGAGTAAAGGCCTGGGAGTCAGAGGACCTGGGATCTAATCCCAGCTAGAATGAATGCTTGCTGCGTGACAAGTTCCTTAACTCCTCTGCCCCTCAGTTTGGATACCTGTCCTCCCTCCTATTTAGACTGCGAGCCCCATGTGGGACAGAGACTGTACCCGATCTGATTAACATGCCCCTACCCCACTGCTTAGAACAGTGTTTGACACATAGTAAGGGCTTAACGAATACTCTAAAAAAAAGGGGGAGCTTCTAATTTGGTGCTTCCATCTTCCTGACATCTCTGCTCTAACATTCATTTATTGAATCAAATTTACCAAACACTTACTGAACACTTACTGTGTACTAAGCACCTGGGAGAGTCCAATGGAACAATAAACAGACCCAACTTATTCTTGACTGCCTCAACTGTACCAACCTTCTTAGTGGACCATTCCTGTATCCTGCTCTTTTCTCACCCTCTTTTTTTACGATATTTGTTGAGCACATTCTTTGTTCCAGGCACTGTACCAAGTGTGAAGGTAGGTACAAGCTAATCGGGTTAAATCAAGTCCCTGTCCCACATGGGGTTCACAACTTTAATCCCCACTTTAGTGCTGGGGTAACTGAGGCACAGAAAAGTGAAGCAACTTATCCAAGGTCACCCACGGCAGACAAGTGGCAGATCTAGGAATAGAACCCAGGACCTAATGGCTCCCAGGCCCGTGATCTCCCTGCTAGGCTACGCTGTCCTTTTCCGTCTGTAGATTGCGATTCCCCCCCCCCCCAAACTTCCTTTAAAAAGGCATGACCTCAAACTTTAACTTATCCCTTCTACATTCAGAATGTGCAACATTCAAACAGCCAGAGTTAAGCTCTGTGACTTCTAGCTTACAAAAGGGATAAATGAAGGAAATCTGGATTCAGTTTCAAATACAGGGTTCCATTCCGATTCCTTCTCATTTTCTCTCTTCTCTCCCCTTTCTCCCCATTCCTTCCCCCTTCTCTCCCCCCTGCCCCCACCGACCAACTCTCATCTTTAGAAGACAACTAAATCACAGCTACAGAGTAGCAGAACTAGAGAAAAGAAACCACTTTAACTTCCCACCTCTGTTTCTGTAATAGAGATTCACAGAATCAGTTCAAGGGAGTTTGATTATCACGGATTTCAGAGTAATTTGAAGATTTCTTTAATAGCTCTATTTTTAAGAGCACCCTCACCAGCTTAGGTAGGGGGAGGGGGGGAGCAAGAGAAATCATGTAAATGAGGGAAGAACAAAGCAATGGAAAGGAGTTACTGCAGCTTTGAAAGCAAATCAAGCCCGCATCTCTTACAAAAGAAACCCGCCTGCAAAGCAGAAATATTTACTCTGGAAGGTCAAGAGCTTGGCCTTGGAGGGCAACTGATCAATAGTAACAAGAGAAAGCACTGGACACTTCCTCAGATGGGACAAAATTAAAATCAAATTAAGGTTCGCTCGGCCTGCATTTTACTCTATTAGAGCAGACATTAGCTAGAGAAATCTCTTTTTTGAATTCTTTTTCTTTTTTATTTTTTTATGGGATCTGTTTAGCTCTTACTATGAGCTAGGCTCTGTACTAGGCACTGGGGTAGATAAGGAGGTAGCGTGGCTTAGTGGAAAGAGCATGGGCTTGGGAGCCAGAGGTCAGGTTCTAATTCCGCTTCTACCACTTGTCAGCTGTGTGACTTTGGGCAAGTCACTTAACTTCTCTGTGCCTCCGTTACCTCATCTGTAAAATGGGGATTAAAAATGTGAGCCCCACGTGGGTCAATCTGATTACCTGGTATCTACCCCAGCGCTTAGAACAGCGCTTGGCACATAGTAAGCGCTTAACAAATACTATTATTATTATTATTATTATACAAGCTAATCAGGTTGGACGTAGTCCCTGTCCCAACTTCCAATATCCAAATGAGGTATTTATTCTGATACCCAATGCAGGTGTCTAAAAATCTAGGGTGGTGGAGGTTATGCGTCCCTGTACTGTCAATAATAATAATGACGGTATTTGTTAAGCACTTACTATGTGCCAAGCACTGAGGCGTCCATCCCCTTGATTCGATTTATCTTGATGATGTTGTCTTGCTTTTGTTTTGTTCTGTTTTGCTCTGCTGTCTGTCTCCCTGATTTACACTGTGAGCCCGTCACTGGGCAGGGATCATCTCTATCTGTTGCCGAATTGTACATTCCAAGTGCTTAGTACAGTGCTCTGCACATAGTCAGCGCTCAATAAATACTATTGAATGAATGAATGGAGTAGATAGAAGGTCAGCGTGGCGCAGTAGAAAGAGCCTGGGCTTCGGAGTCAGAGATCATGGGTTCGACTCCCAGCTCTGCCACTTGTCAGCTGTGTGACTGTGGGCAAGTCACTTCACTTCTCTGTGCCTCAGTTACCTCATCTGTAAAATGGAGATTAACTGTGAGCCTCAGGTGGGACAACCTGATTACCCTGTATCTACCCCAGCGTTTAGAACAGTGCTCTGCACATAGTATGCGCTTAACAAATACCAACGTTATTAAGGTCATCAGGTTGTCCCACTTGGAGCTCTCGGTCTTAATCCCCATTTTACAGATAAGGTAACTAAGGCTCAGAGAAGTTAAGTCAATAACTGAGAAGCGGTGTGGCCTACTGGATGGAGCACTGGCCTGGGAGTCAGGAGGACCCGGCTCTGTCACGTGATTTCTGAGTGACTTTGGGCAAGTCACTTCACTTCTCTGGGCCTCAGTTGCCTCATCTGTAAAATGGGGATTAAGACTGTGAGCCCCATGTGGGACAGGGACTATGTCCAACCTGATTTGCCTGTATCCACCTCAGCACCCAGATCAGTGCCTGGCACATGGTAAGCAATTAACAAATACCATCATCGTCACCATTCTCTGGGCCTCAATTACCTCACCTGTAAAATGGGGATTGGGATCGTGAGCCGTAGTGTGGGAAAGGAACTGGATCCAACCTGATTAGCTTGTATCTATGCCGTCACTTAGTACAGTGCCTGGCACATAGTAAGTGCTAACAAACACCATGAAAAAATAGGTTACAAGACACCAGTGGTAAGAAAATGATAGGTTCCTAAAGGGACCCGTGATTTGAACCGACTCTCATCTGTAAAACAATCGACGACTGTATAAACTTATCCTACGATCCTGTCTACCGGTAATTCGAGGTAATATTACCTATTCCCCATGCCTGACCACCTCCGCCTCAAAAACAGAAACTTCTTACCATCGGCTCTAAAGCGCTCAGGGTTTTGGCTTCCCTCTTCTACTTCTCAGCTTTCTCTTTTTTTTTTAAATGGCTTTTAAATAGGTACCGTATTATTCATTCCATGCCCTCAGCTGCTGCTCTGGATGTTCAATAGTTCCCGAGTTCCATTCCCAAAGTCGTGGCATTTCAGTGGTGAAATGTGATCTCTAAACCTACTTCAAAAGAGCCCGCCTGAGTTTGTGGAATTAATCATTCCAAAGGGTTTGGCTATTCCCCGAGAGAGAAGCCACTGACAAAGTACAAAGTCGGATGTGACCATCAGAAGTTTGCAGGAAGGGACATTATCGTGACTGAGAGTAAAACACAAATCAGTTTCTAATACAATGAAAAACATTCTTCCTCCCCCTAACCCTTTTAATGGACATGATGAATTCTCTCTCACTAATTTTATGCTTCCACACTAACGTTCCATCTGGTCATTTCAAACTGGACTGTAAATGGTTCGTGTCCGATTGTCTGAAAAGCTGGTTTACTGCAAGCTTTTAGTGAATATCAATTTCTATCTAATTGTATTTTTATGGAAATGCTAACATAAGAATAAATCCAATTTTCTGCCTCAGCAGATCATTTTTAGTGATTATGCCTTCAGGATGACCTCAACAAATAAGCTTTACTTCTTTAACACAAAGAGATAATTCACTTTTACAGAGAGAATAATATTTCCTACTCGCTCGGTTCCTCATAATAAAAATGTCCATTTTTGTGACACTATTTCCATCTGGGTTGTGGGAAAAATAAACACTCTGCAACTACAACCTGGCGATGACTCCTCATTTTAGGGGAGATTAAATATTTTTTGCGCAAGTCCCAGCAATACTACAATGATCCTCTTAAAATACAATGTCAGAAGTCTCTGGGTGCCTTTATTTATATGTATATATATATACATATATATATATATATATATATATCTCAGTGTCTGTCTCCCCCTCTAGATTGTGAGCTTATTGTGGGCAGAGAATATGTCTGTTGTTGAATTGTACTCTCCGAGGCTTAATACAGTGCTTTGCACACAGTAAGTGCTCAATAAATACGACTGAATGAATTTACCTGAAAAATATTATTGTTTTTGGGGGGGAGGCTTAAAAGTAACAAATTGCAATTAAAATCAAGAAAGGTACACCCACCATTTTAATAATAGTAATACTAATAGTATTTGAGTACCTACTATTTTCCAAGCACTGTAGCACTGTATCTAACATAACGGCAGATAAAATATAATCAGATCAGACACAGTCCCTATCCCACATGGGATTCACACAGCCTAAATAAGGGGATGGACAGGTATTTTATCCTCATTTTACAGTTGGTTCAGTTTCCTCATCTGTAAAATAGGGATTCAATACCTGTTCATTCATTCAATCGTATTTGTTGAGCGCTTACTGTGTGCAGAGCACTGTAATAAGCGCTTGGGAGAGTAGAACACAATAATAAGCAGACACATTCCCTTCCCACCAACGAGCTTACAGTCTCCAGGCTGGGAGACAGACATTAGTGTAAAGAAATAAATCACAAATATGGACGTAAATGCTGTTCTCCTTCCTATTTACACTGTGAGCCCTGTGAACCAGGATGGTGTCCAATCTGATTAGCCCATTCTAGTACTCTCTGTGTGGGGAAGGGGAGAGGGTTTCGTTGTGGGCAGAGAAAGGGTCTGTTTATTGTTGCACTGTAATAATAATGAGAATTACGGTATTTGTTAAATGCTTACTATGAGCCAAGCACTGTTCCAAGCACTGGGGTAGATACAAAGTAATGAGGTAGTCCTATATGGGGCTCGCAGTCTTAATCCTCATTTTACAGATGAGGTAACTGAGGCCCAGAGAAATTAAGTGGCTTGCCCAAGGTCACACAGCAGACAAGTGGCAGAGTCAGGACTAGAACACACGTCCTCTGACTCCCAAGCCCGTGCTCTTGCCGCTAAGCCACGCTGTATTCCCCCAAGCGCCTAGTACAGTGCTCTGCACACAGTAAGCACTCAGTAAAGCTAAATGAATGAATGACTGAGAAGAGGATGAAAGGTGTGGCACTATGGTCCCCTATGCCCTTTGCCAGGCCCCCTCTCTCTCCATCTATTTTCTCCTAACCCGGGGTTCGGCAAGGGTAATTCCCCTAGTGTGATCAATAATTAAGAACTCAGAGGCTCTGCCTTTAGAGTCCCTTCCCCGCAATCCCAGATCTCAAACCATTAGAAGCAGGGTTGAGGAATGGTGGGGAGGGGGGGTACCTCCTCCCCACGCCTAGAACATTTGATGCTCAATACGGTGTTCTGCACCCAGTAAGCGCTCAATAAATACGACCGAATGAACGCATGCTCACTCCAAAGCAAGGTGGACAGCTTGGAGCACTGCTAGTGCCATGTCATGACGGAACAGGGAGTGAGCGAGCCGGTCTTTTCGATTCTGTCTTGGAGGGAGGGATTGTGCCAGACGGTTTGGGGAGTGGGGAAAGAACACAGGATATGAGAGAGGCAACAAGAATCACAGAGTCCTTTTGACTGACTTTCGTTGTGAGTAGGGAACGCATCTACCGACTCTGTTACACTGTATTCTCCCAAGCGCTCAGTACAGTGCGTTGCACACAGTGAGTATTCAACAAATAACACTAATACTGATAATGATGGCATCTGTTAAGTGCTTACTATCTGTCAAGCACTGTTCTGAGCACTGAGGTGGACACAGGTTGGACACAGTCCCTGTCCTATATGGGGCTTACAGTCTTAATGCCCATTTGACAGATGAGGGAATGGAGAAGTGAAGTGACTTGCCCAAGGTCATACGGCAGACAACTGGGGGAGCCGGGATTAGAACCCACGACCTCTGACTCCCAAAGCCTGTGCTCTTGCCAGTAGCCCATGCTGCTTCCCAAATACCACTGATTGATTGAAAGAGAGAGAGAGAGGAGTTGGGGTGGAAGGAGCCTTTATATTAGAAAGACACGATTTGTTTTAAATGACTAGTTCTTATCCTGAAGAAGCAAGCAGGGCAAGGGAAGGGAAGAGTGGCCTTAAATCCAGGGCTGCCTGAGTTTCAGCGCATACAGTGCTTTCCTTAACAACTACAGGGTGTAAAATGTATTCCTGTATTAAAACTCAAATTATCCTTGTAAATCATGTACACTCATTTCAATAAGCACATTTTAGAAGTAGTTAACTTAGGCTTGTTTTTACATAAATCTCTTTTCAGCCTTCCAATTAAAATGCAGGGTAAAGTCATACGTTGCTGCCTGGCCAACTAATCAATCGATCTTCAAAGCGACTTAATGGATAACGTTTGAAGCAATTCATCCTTTTACTTAAAACTTAGATGATGCAAATGGTATGTCAAACTCTTCGTTTTGCACACCGGACAAAAAAAAAATAAGCCAAACCTCTGTAAGAGACACTTAAACAAACTATTCCTGCTACTGCTGTCATATTAATGATGTCTGGAAGCAAAGAAATCTTAGCAGTCCATGCTATGAATTATAAATGACGAATCACAGTTGCATGCCTTTGTGCAAAAGAACACTAGAATTATTCAGTGTTTGTTGACACAGTGGCATACCTTTCATGTCAGAGAACACTGACAATTACTGAAACCATTTGATGCTCTCTTATTAACAGCTAAGAAAATAAGCGACGGAAATCACACCTAAAAACTGAGTTAGAGAGTAAAGATGCCATTCGGTTAAAAAAAAAAAGTCAACGGATAAATCTTCTCAGGCTTTGAAGAAGGGGAAGGAAGTCTTTTTGAGCAGTCAGCAACGTACAAAATGTTCCCCTTTGCCAACAGACCTCAAGGCCAGAGGGCACAACTAGTTTATTTTTTCTTTTACGGTATTTGTTTAAATTTTAGTATGTGCCAAGCCACTGTACTAAATGCCGGGTAGATACAAGCTGAACGGATTGGGCACGGTCCCTGTCCCACATAAGGCTTGCTGTTTTAATCCCCACTTTACAGATAAGGTGACTGAGGCCCAGAGAAGGGAAGTGACTTACCCTAGGTCGCCCAGCAGACACGTGGTGAAGCGGGAATTAGAACCAAGGTCCTTCTGACTCCTAGGCCTGTGCTCTGTCCACTAGACTACCCTGCTTCTCACTTTGAAAAGCCAATCGTTCTTCAACCCTGAGATCCGCTCCGCCCTGCCTTTCCTGAAGTAAACACATTTGCACTGCAAGGACACGCTAAGCAAATCAAAACCCAGAACTAGGGGGAAATCTCCAACTGCTCTCTTTCCAAGTGCTGTAATGTCCAACTGAATAATCAATTATTTAATCCAATTCCACTCTGTAAATTCTGTCCCTATCAGCTCCCTCCACTTGGGTAGAAGCTCCTTGAAGACAAGGAACATGCCTTGAGCTTCTGTAGGTGACGTTCAGTCACTCGATCATACCTACTGAGCACTTACTGTGTGCAGAGCACTGTGGTAAATGCTTGGGAGAGGACTATCTAATAATATAACTGACATTCCCTGCCCGCAATGAGCTTACAGTCTAGAAGATTTTCCCCAGCGGTTAGTACAGTGCCATGCACCCAGCAGGAATTCAATAAACAGATTACAGTGGGAAGCGGGATCTGGTAAGATTTATGTAAGCACAGAATAACTGTGGTATTTGTTAAGCAGTTAATATATGCCAGGCACTGTACTAAGTGCTTGGGTAGATTCAAGCTAATCGGGTCCCACTTGGGACTCAGTTTTTTTTTTTTGGTTGCCTTTTTTTATTTTGGTATTTGTTAAGTGCTTACTATATGTCAACCACTTTTCTAAGCACTGGGATAAGTACAAGTTCATTAGGTCAAACACACCTTTTCCACATGGGGCTCACAGACCAAGTAGAAAGGAGAACAGGTATTTAATCCTCATTATACAGATGAGGAAGCTGAGGCCCAGAGAAGTCAGATGACATGTCCCAGGTCGCGCAGCAGGCAGGAAGCAGAGCCAGGATTAGAACCCAGGCCCCCTAACTTCCAAGACCATATTCTTTCCATTGGGTCACGATGCATCCATAGATGAAGGCCAGCAATCTGCTTTGTTGGGCCTCCATAAAGGAGGTCCCCCAGACCGTCCTGAAGAATGCCTACCCAGAGCTCGACGACAAGTTACTCTGAGCTGGGATTGGTGGTTTGGGGGAGCCACGTGGCCTAGTGTAAAGAGCATGGGACTGGGATTCAGAGGACCTGGGTTCTAATTCTGCTCCTCCTGCTTTTCTCCCTCCTACCTCCTACTGTGAGTCCAAGGTGGGACCTGATTATCTTGTATTTACTCCAGCATTTAGTACAGTGCTTGCACATAACAAGCACTTAATACCTCAAATGGTATTGGTTACTACAGAGAAGCAGTGTGGCCAAGTGGATAGAGCATATGCCTAAGAGTTAGAAAGACCTGGGTTCGAATCCTGCCTCTGCCACTGGACTGTTCTATCATGTCATTTCAATTCTCTGTTCCTCGGTTACCTCACCTGGAAAATGGGGTGAAGACTGTGAGCGCCACATGAGACATGGGCTGGGTCCAACCTGATTATCTTGGATCGACCCCAGAGCTTAGAACAATGCCTGGTGCATAATAAGCACTTAACAAATACCATTTTCAGAGGGAAAAGTGGGGCAGGAAGAGAGGAGAGCGAGGTTAGAGGGGGCCAAGGACAAGGGGAAAGATGCCAGACGTCTTGGTCAGCCAGTCGATGTCCTCCAGGGGAAGGTCAGTGCCTGCTGGGCCACCTTGGGCAGGTCGGAGAAGCAGCATGGCCAAGTGGGAAGAACCCGGGCCTGGGATTCAAGAAGACCTGGGTTCTAATCCCGGCCCCGCCACTTGTCTGCTGCGTGTGACCTTGGTCTAGGCACTTCACTTTGCCGCACCTCCGTTACCTCAGCTATAAAATGGGGATGAAGACAGGGAGCCCCATGTTGGACAGGGACTGTGTCCAACCTGATTAGCTTGTATCTACCCCAGTGTTTAGTACAGTGCCTGGCACATAGCAAGCACCTAACAAATACCATTTACAAAAAGCCACTTGACTCCTCTCAGCCTAGTTTCCTCACCTGTACAATGGAGAGTCGATATCCGTTCTCCCTCTTACTTAAACTGTGAGCCCGATGACCTTGCAGCTACCCCAGCGCTTAATACAGCGCTTGACACGTATTAAGCGCCGCTTATCATCATCATCATTATCCTTATTAGAGAGGAAAGCCCAGCTCCCAGCCACCCCGGGATTTGCGGTCTAGAGTAACCTCTGGCTTCGGAATCCCCGTTCGACAGCACGGCTTCACTGGGGATTTGCAAGAGGAGCTTGCGTGATTAGGAACCGGAGTCCTTGCGAGCTCTTTAGGGTGGCAAAGTGCCCATTAAGCACTGAAATGGGCAGCTCATAGGGAACGTCAGTCCTTAATCTCTCAGAGCGCCTGTGAGTTTGGGATCCGTGCCAAGTTGGGCTGTAGAGCAAGCACACAGACAGGCAACACCGCCTTTGAATATTTATTAGGGTAATTTTTTTATGGCATTCATTAAGCGCTTACTATGTGCCAGACACTGTTCTAAAGTGCTGGGGTAGATACAAGCTAATCAGGTTGGACACAGTCCCTGTCCCATCTGGGGATCACGGTCTTCATCCCCATTTTACAGATGAGGAAACCGAGGCCCAGAGAAGTGAAGTGACTTGCCCGAGGTCACCCGGCAGATGCGTGGCGGAGTCAGGATTAGAACACAGGTCCTTCTGACTCCCAAGCCCATGCTCTACTAGGTGACACTGCTTCTCTTTCATCCAACGATATGTACCAAGCCCTTATTACATCCCATTCGCTGGTAAAGCGCTGGAGTAGATACAAGGCCATCAGATCAGACACTGTCCCCATGACTGGGAGGTCATTGTGGGCAGGGAATCTGTCTGCTTCTTGTTGTACTGTACTCTCCCAAGCACTTAGTACAGTGCTTTGCACACATTAAGTGCTCAATAAATACAATTGAATAAATGAATGAATAAATGGCCCACTTGAGGCTCACAGTCCAGGAGGGAAGGAAAGCAGGAGTCTTAGCCCCATTTTTACAGATGAGGGAACTGAAGCCCAGGGCAGTTAAGTGACTTGCCTAAGATCACACAGCAGGGTAGGAGCGGGGCAGGTGTTGGTGTTCTCTCCACCAAGCTCTACTGTTTCCCAAGGGTGAATGCTCAAGGCTTTGTCATAGCCGGTTATTAACTGGAAAAAAAAAAATGGGCAGGGGATGGGGAAGCCCTGCCCAAAAGGCAGAAGTTTGCAAACTCTTGCACCCTATGAAACATGGTTTGGCTTCACATCAATCCTTTGAGGTCAGGGAAAGAATCAGGATGAATGTGCAGGATTTCTACACAGCTGAGAAGTAGCTGAGGGGCCTAGTGGTTCTAATCCCGGCTCCTCCTCTTCTCTGTTAGAACAGTACTTGGCATATAGTAAGCGCTTAACAAGTACCATTATTATTATTCTTATTATTACTATCATAAAGGACTTCCCTACCCATATGCCAGTGCAGACGAGGTTCTACAAATGATTCGACGGGGGACAGATCCTCTCGACAGATCCTCGCTGTGAGCAGGGAATGTACCTACTGACTCTGTTGTGTTGTACCCTCCCAACCGCTTAGTATGGTGCTCTGCACATTAGCAGCGCTCAGTATATACCACTGATTGGTTGACAGATGGGTAACCAGAAAGGAAAAAAGACGGTGTCGGTGGAGCTAAGCCAGTCACTGGGAAGAAGGTATCAATCAATGGCATTTATAAGAGTGCTACCTGTGTGGACAGCACTGTACTAATCAATCAATCAATCATATTTATTGAGTGCTTACTGTGTGCAGGGCACTGTACTAGGTTTGGGGGAGTACACCACTACAATAAAAAGCGCTGGGAAAAAGTACAATAAAAACAGAGTTGGGAGTAGCAATCCTTGCCCACCAGGAGTTTAAAGTCGACAGCGGAAGTCGGCCAGTAAAATAATTTAGGGATGGTGGGGAGAGAAGGGGGTTAGGGATGGTGGGGGGAGGAGGGGGTATCTGCTCATTAACAGGACCCAGAACTAGCCCGGCTAATTATTTTTAATAGTATTTGTTAATACCATGGAGAAGCAGCGTGGCTCAGTGGAAAGAGCACGGGCTTTGGAGTCAGAGATCAAGGGTTTGAATCCCAGCTCTGCCACGTGTCAGCTGTGTGACTGTGGGCAAGTCACTTAACTTCTCTGTGCCTCAGTTCCCTCATCTGTAAAATGGGGATTAAGACTATGAGCCCCACGTGGGACAACCTGATTCCCCTGTGTCTACCCCAGCGCTTAGAACAGTGCTCTGCACATAGTAAGCGCTTAACAAATACCAACATTATTATTATTACCATGCACCAAATAAACAATTGGCACTCATCATGTCGGCTGATTAATTTCTACCGCTGGACTAGAGCCCAAAGTAGGTCCCGGTCAAACCTTGGCATTTATTCATTCATTCAATCATACTTATTGAGCGCTTACCATGTGCAAAGCACTGTACTAAGCCCTCGGAGAGTACAATATAAAATCAGACACATTCCTGCCCACTACGAGCTTGAAGTCTAAAGGGGGAGGCAGACATTAATAGAAAAAAACAACCCAACAACAAATAGATCAATAAATAATAAATAAATAATCTGATCTGGCACCCTGACAGCATTAAAACCTACCCATGCGTTTCAATGCTATTAAAAGGGTTCAGTCGACTTTGGCACCTGGAAAGACATCAGCAGTGGGCACTGATTCATTCAATCGTATTTACTGAGCACTTACTGTGTGCAAAGCACTGTACTAAGCGCTGGGGTGGTTACTAGCAAATGAGGTTGGACACAGTCTGTCTCCCACCCCTGCCAGCCCCCATGGGGCTCACAGTCTCAATCCCCAATTTTCAGATGAGGGAATTGAGGCACAGACAAGTGAAATGACTTGCCCAAGGTCACAGAGCAGGTAAGTGGCAAAGTTGGGCAGAGGGCACCAGCCTGGTGAGCTGGTGGGGCAAGCTGAAAATAGTTTTGGGGAACTGAGGCCCAGAGAAATAAAGTGACTCGCCCAACGTCACATTGCAGATATTTGGTGTAGTCAAGATTGGAACCCAGGAGGACCTTTTGACTCACAAACCTGTGCTCTGTCCACTAATCCATGCTACAAGTTAATCAGGTGGGACACGGTCCCTGTCCCATATGAGGCTCACCCTCTTAATCCCCATTTTATAATTGAGGAAACTGAGTCACAGACACATTAATCTGTCAAGCACTATGTGCTGTAGATAAAACATATGCCGATCGGACACAGTCCCCATCCCTCATGGGGCTCGCGGTCTAATGGGGAGAGAGAACAGGTCTCCTATCCCCATTTTCGCTTGAGGAAAGAGGCAAAGATGTGAAGTGACTTACCCAACGTCACACAACACACAAGTGGTTGAACTGGGATCAGAACCCGCGTCCTGACTCCCAGGCCCATGCTCTTTCCTCTAGTGAAGTGAACTAGAGACACCGGGTTAGTGAATGGAGAAACAGCCTTATTTAAACACAGAATGTTAAACCCCGTCAACCTTCCCCTAGTGAATGGAAAACATTTTATGCAACACCTTGATTTATTCCTCAGGTTGATCAAGTTAATAAGGTTGCATGCGGTCTCTGTCCCACATGGGGCTCACAGTCTTGATCCCCATTTTACGGACGAGCTAACTGAGGCACAAAAGAGTTAGGTGTCTTGCCCAAGGCCACACAGCAAGCAATGGGAAGAGCGGGGAGTAAAACCCAGGTCCCCCGACTCCCTGGTTCGGGATCTTTCCGCTAGACCATGTTGCTCCTTCCTTCCTCACAAACCTAATACTTTTGGGGTGTCCATTATGTTATGGTGCTGTTGAAGTCACTCTCCAGAGTGGCAGGAAAGATGAACCCTCCCCAAAGTTGGGCTGTGTTTGACCTGCTTCAGGAAATTGCAATAACCACCAAATTCAGCAAAAATAGATTCTGGAATTTGCTGACGGAACCCCTGAGTTTGCAGGGCTGGTTTGCGTTCAACAGAGCGAGCTTGCTTATTGCCTCATAAATTCAGAATGTCCTCATATATGCTAAGCAGGGCAATTTAATTCCTCTCCCCGCTCCCCGCCTCAACACCAAGCTACTGTATTTTACTACTGTTTGACGATGCTAATTTTTTATGGTATTTGTTAGCTTCCTGTATCAGTCAGTCACATTTATTAAGCGCTTATCGCGTGCACAGCACTGTACTGAGCACTTGGGAGAGTACGATGTAACAATAAAAAGACACATTTCCAGCCCACAACGAGCTTAAAGTCTCGAGGGGGAGACAGATGTTAAAATAAATAGATACAGACACGAGAGCTGTGGAGCTTGGGGGGGGGGGGCAGTGAATAAAGGGAAAAAGTCAGGGTGACGTAAAACAGAGTGGAAGAAGAGGAAAGGGAGGCTTAGTTTGGGAAAGCTTCTTACTACTATGTGCCAGACACTACTAAGCGCTAGAAACAAGCTAGTCGGGTTGGACCCAGGCCCTGTTCCACTTGGGGCTGCGAGAAAAGGGAACTGAAGCGTATTCATTCATTCAACAGTATTTATTGAATGCTTACTATGTGCAGAGCACTATACTACGCACTTGGAATGAACAAGTTGGCAACAGATAGAGACAGTCCCTGCCCTTTGACGGGCTTACAGTCTAATCGGGGGAGACGGACAGACGAGAACGATGGCAATAAATAGAGTCAAGGGGAAGAACATCTCGTAAAAACAATGGCAACTAAATAGAATCAAGGAGATGTACATTTCATTAACAAAATAAATAGGGTAATGTAAATATATACAGTTGAGCAGATGATGGGAAGGGAGAGGGGGAGAAGCAGAGGGAGATGGGGGGAAAAGAGGGTTAGGCTGCGGAGAGGCGAAGGGGGGGCGGTAGAGGGAGTAGGGGGAGAAGGGGAGCTCAGTCTGGGAAGGCCTCTTCGAGGAGGTGAGTTTTAAGTAGGGTTTTGAAGGGGGAAGAGAATTAGCCTGGCGGAGGTGAGGAGGGAGGGCATTCCAGGACTGCAGGAGGACGTGGCCCAGGGGTCGACGGCGGGATAGGCGAGACCGAGGGACAAATAAGCGTAGAGAAGTGAAATGACTTGCCCATGGGCACAAAGCAGACAAGTGGAAGGGCCGCGATTAGAACCCAGGTCCTTCTGACTCCCAGGTCCGTGCTCTATTTACTGGGCCACACTAACATCGTCCTGAGTCTGAGGGTGGGATGAGTATTAAGTGCTTAAGGGGACAGATCCAATGCAAGAGCAACACAGAAGGGAAAGGGTATAGGGGAAAAGTGGGGGAAAGCCGCTGGAGGAGATGGGACATCAAAAAGGCTTTGACGGTGCAGAGAGCATGGTTAATAAAAATAATATTAATGGTATTTGTGAAACGCTTACTATGTGCCAGGTACTCTACTAAGTGTTGGGATGAATACAAGCAAATCAGATTGGATACAGTCCCTGTCTCATGTCAGGCTCACAGTCATTCATTCATTCAATCGGATTTAATGAGCGCTTACTATGTGCAGAGCACTGTATTAAGCTCTTGGAAAGTACAGTTCGGCAACAGAGACAATCCCTACCCACCAACGGGCTCAGTCTAGAAGGGGAGAGACAGACAACAAAACAAGTAGACAGGCATCAATAGAAATAAATAGAATTATAGATATATACACATCATTAGTAAAATAAGTCTCAACCCCCATGCTGCAGATGAGGTAACTGAGGCCCAGAGAAGTAAAGGGACTTGCCTAAGTAGACAAGTGGCGGAGCCGGGATTAGAACTCATGACCTTCTGACTCCCTGGCCCGTGCTCTACCTGCTCTGCAATGCTACTTCAGTGGCTCAACTCCAAATCCCGTTCCAGAGCTTAACATTTCGCTCTTGACCAGGGATGATCTTAATGTGGGAAAGTAAGAACTGAGGACAGCAGTCTCAATCAATCTGCGATTAGAACCCGGGTCCTCTGACTCCCAGGGCTGTGCTCTAACCATTAGATCCCACCACGCTGCTCCTTTTCCCTCACCTTCCCTGGTCCGCCCTGTGGAAATCTCTACCTCCTTGGCCTTTCTCTTACTTGGACCCTTCTGGGACCTAGAACGTGCTATAGCTACATTTATTTATGGTATTTATTGAATGCTCATCGTGAGCAAAGCACTGTACTAAACACTTGGGAGTCTGGAGCTCACACGTTCCCGAGCATGGGAATCCAAGTCCAAACTCCTCCTCTGAGACATTTCCGAGGAGAAGCAGCATGGCGTAATGGATGGAGCATGGGTCTGGGGATCAGAAGGTCACAGGTTCTAATCCCGGCTCCGCCACTTGTCTCTTTGTGACCATGGGCAAGTTACTTCACTTCTCTGTGCCTCAGTTATCTCATCTGTAAAATGGGGTTTGAGACTGTGAGCCCCACTTGGAATAGGGACTGTGTGACTGTGGGCAAGTCACTTAACCTCTTCTCTGCCTCAGTTCCCTCATCTGTAAAATGGGGATTAAAAGTGTGTGAGCTCCACGTGGGACAACCTGATTACCCTATATCTCCCCCAGCGCTTAGAGCACCTAGTAAGCGCTTAACAAATACCAACATTATTAATAGGGACTGTATCCAACCTGATTTGCTTGTATCCACCGCAGCGCATCGTACAGTGCGTGGCACACAGTAAGCGTTTCACAAATACCATTACTATTATTACTAATTATTAGCACCTCAAATCTTAAGATTTGTAATAACTGTAGAATCTGTTAAGCGCTCACAGTGTGCCAAACCCTGTACTAAGCTCTGAGGTAGGTTCGAGATCACCAGCTCTCTGGCTGCCTCTTCCCCGAATGAATGGATAACTGATTGTCCGTTCCCGGTACTTGTTCATATATGCGTGGTCGATTGTACATTCAATTTTATTCATTCTGATTCCATTACTTGTGAATATTTTAGGTCTGTTTCCCCCAGGTCGATACAGGCTCTTTGGGGGCAGGGAACATTTCTTGTGTTTCTGTGGTACTTCCCACGAATTCACGGTGGTGCGTTTGTATTTAATAGGTGCTCAATAAATACCACTACTAATCACTGCCACCTTGTGGCAGTCCTGGGGGACGGGGGGGGCGGATGAAAAGGCAGAAAACATGATGCCTGCTTAAGGATGATCCATTAAATCTTTTTTTAAAAAACAGTATTTGTTAGTAACGGGAAACAGCATGGCACAGTGGACAGAGCACAGGCCTGGAAGTCAGAAGGTCATAGGTTCTAATCCTCACTCTGCCTCTTTTCTACTGTGTGACCTTGGGCAAGTCACTTCACTTCCTCTGTGCCTCAGTTACCTCATCTGCAGAGATTGAGGCTGTGAGCCCCACCTGGGATAGGGACTGTGTCCAATCCAATTTGCTTGTGTTCATCTCAGCGCTTAGTTCAGTGCGTGGCACAGAGTAAGCGCTTAACAAATACCATTTTATTATTACTAATCAGGATGGATACAGTCCATGTCCCACATGAGATTCACAGTCTTAATCCCCACGGTAGTAATAATAATCATGATGATGATGGTATTTGTCAAGCACTTACTATGTGCCAGGCACTATATTAAGCGTTGCGGTGGATACAAGTAAAACGGGTTGGACACAGTCCCTCTCCCTTGTGGGGCTCACAGTCTCAATCCCCATTTTACAGATGAGGTAACTGAGGCACTGAGAAGTGACTTGCCCAAGGTGTTACAGCAGACAAGTGGCAGAGTTGGAATTAGAATTGGAACCCATGATGCACAGAGATGTGAAGTGACTTGCCCAAAGTCACTTGGCCAATAAGTAGCAGAGCCAGGATTAAAACCCAGGTCCTCTGACTCCCAGGGCTTGTGCTCTAACCACTAGACAACACTGCTCCTTGTCCTTCCCTCTCCAGGGTCCTTGTGGTGGAAGACTCAGCCTCCGTGGCCTTGCTCTTCCCCCGACCCTTTTGGGACCACCACCGCAACCGGAAATTGGACAGGCTATAGCTAAATAACTGCTCCCAAATCAATCAATCCGTGGTATTGAGCGCTCACTATGTGCAGTGCACTGTACTAAGCACTTGGGAGTCTATAAAAAGAAAAAAAACCACTGCTCATTCAGAGCTCTGCAACGCATCTTGCTTTTTTTTTTTTTAACTAAATATCTAGTTCCAGTCCATTTCCCTGGGTGCCTGCATTGCGCAGAATGCTCAAGTAGACCCTTGGGGGCTCTACAGAGTAGCAGTAATAATGATATTTAATGAGCACCCATAGGGACGATGTACTGTACTGAGGCACTTAGGACAATTAGTCCGTCTCTGCCCTCAAAGAGGTCTCAATCTACAAGTAAGGGAGGAAGAGTCTCCAATCTCAGAAACAATATTAAAGGTTTGACATCGGAGATTTGCTTTTCTACAGAGACACAGAGAGGCAGCAGAAAAAAGTGCTGCCCTGTGAAGATCCTCAAGGCGTCAGGATGAACTCCCTTCCAGCCCCTGACCCCTACAAGAGATATCACATCCTAGCGTTCATCCATTCATACACTCAACTGTATTTATTGAGTGCTTACTTTGTACAGAGCACTGTACTACGCAGTTGGGAGAGTACAATGCGAAAATGAACAGACACGTTCCCTGCCCATCATGAGTTTACAGTCTAGAGCGGGGGAGACAGATGTGAATTGAAATAAATAAATGACAGATATGCATAAGTGCTGGGGGAGGAGGGTGTGGAAAGAATAAAGGGAGCAAGTCAGGGCGACGCAGAAGGGGCTTAGTCAGGGAAGGCCTCTTGGAGGAGATGGGCCTTCAATAAGGCTTTCATGGCAAGGGGAGAGATGCCCTTCAATTCTGCTGAGATGTGGGAGCAGGGAGGTCTCTGAGCCTCCTGCCCCCGTGCCAGAAAGGGGCTGCCCTCCAGCCTTTTTAAAAAAAAATATTAGTTAAGCATTTAGTATGTGCCAGGCACTGTACTAAGCGCTGGGGTAGACACAAATGGGTTGAACATGGTTCCTGTTCCATACACAGTTCCCAATCTTAATCCCCATTTTACAGATGAGGGAACTGAGGCACACAGAAGTGAAGTGACTTGTCCAAGGTCACACAGCAGACAAGTGGTGGAGCAGGGATTAGAACCCAGGGTCCTCTGACTCCCAGGCCCGTGCTCTTCCCACTAGGCCATGCTGCTTCCCGTTTGAAGCCCTCCTCCCCCTCCTCACTCCTCAATTCAACCCCTCTTGACCCTCCCCTTCAATTCACCCCTCCAAAAATCACCCTGAGGATTCTCTTCCTCCGAGGGCTCAATCCTACTCAAAAAGCATCAATCCAGGGTAGTTAGTTTCCATTCAGAACGTCAAAAATTGTGGTCAGGGAAGAAAAATGAAGAAGATTCAAACGTTCCTATAAATATTTAAACCTCAAAAGTTAGCTCCAGCCAAGAGGAGAGTCAGATGTGATAGTAAACATGTAGCATTAACTGAACCTCCCAAGTAAAAATGCCCAAGGTCTCAGTACATTAGAGAATTGAGATGGAAAGAAATTTGCTTCTACTCTATCAGAAAGGATTGGGCCGTAGAGAATTTCCCCAATCTCCAGTCAGACTTGAAGGTTGGCCCTTCTGTTTACTTGGAGTTAGAGAGGAAAGCCATTTTTAAAGTAAAAGCCAGGGTTTCTGAGAAGTCGCGATAAACTCCTTATTGATTTTAAAGCTTCTGTGACATCTGCCCATTAGAGCCAAGCTCTTTAGTACAGGAGAAAAATGCCTCTCCAGAGATTTATTTCAATGCATATTTATTAAACATAATACCAAGCGTATGTTGCTTAGAAACCAAATACAGAATGAAAAATGACTTACAACAGTCGGCACAAAAGGCAAGGAAAAAGTGGTTGGTGACAGAAGACTGAAGTGCAGAAAGTCTTTTACAATTGAACTGAGTAAAGGCTAGCCTTTCTTGTTCATTGTCGACCATTCGTTTCTTTATTTATGGTATTTATTAAGTGCTTACAATATGCCAGCCACCGTACTAAGCGCTGGGATAGACATAGTCCGTGTCTCACATGCGGCTCACTGTCCTCAACCCCATTTTACAGATGAGGAGAGTGAGGCACAGAAATGAAGTGACTTTCCCAAGGTCACACAGCAGACAAGCGGCAGAGCCAGGATTAGAAACCAGGTCCTTCTGACTCCAGGCAGGGCCCTGCGGGTCTGGCCTAGACCCTTCTCATTTATGATTGTCTTTATAATTTGCTGTACATTATAATAACATTATAGTAATGTTTCATTATAATCACAATCACAAAGCAGTCTTTAGAATAATGATGGGACTTGTTTGGGGCCAAACACACTCAATCGATTAATGGTATTTAGTGAGCGCTTACTTTGTGCAGAGCCCTGTTCTTGGGAGAGTACAGTGCAACAGTACAATTAGCAGACATGGTCCCTGTCCTTAACGAGCCTACAGTCTTAGAAGGCTTCATTCATTCATTCAATCAATCATATTTGAGCGCTTACTGTGTGCAGAGCATTGTACAAATACCAACTGTTATAACTCATATAAAATCTAGGGGAAAATAACACTGCACAAAAAGTAAGATTTTTATTCAGACCAAAAGCATTTCAATTGAAGAGGGAAATCCTTCCCTACGTCACGACATGGGGAGGGCAGATTCACCTTTTTTCTTTTAGGGTATTTGTTAAACGCTTACTGGGTGCCAGGCACTGTTCTAAGCACTGGGGTAGATGAAAAGTGATCAGGTTGGACACAGTCCAGTCCCACAGGGGGCTCACAGTCTTAATCCCCATTTTACAGGTAAGGTAACTGAGGCAACAGAGAACTTAATAATAATAATGTTGGTATTTATTAAGTGCTTACTACGTGCAAAGCACTGTTCTAAGCGCTGGGGTAGATACAGGGTAATCAGGTTGTTCCACATGAGACTCACAGTCTTAATCCCCATTTTACAGAAGAGGGAACTGAGGCACAGAGAGGTTAAGTGATTCGCCCACAGTCACACAGCTGACAAGTGGCAAAGCCGGGATTCAAACCCATGACCTCTGACTCCCAAGCCCTTGCTCTTTCCACTGAGCCACACTGCTTCTCATTAGGTGACTTGCCCATAGTCACACGGCAGACATGTGGCGGAGCCAGAATCAGAACCCGGGACCTTCTGATGCCCAGGCCCGGGCTCTAACCCCTAGACCACAATTTGCTCTCAAGCATCTAAGACACAGTTCTGCACATGGAACGTAGTCAATACATACTGATGAACGGATGGAGACACTGTTTTGCGGGAATGGCCCTTACTGATTCTTACGTAAAATGGTAAATGCTAGAATCCTGAAATCTCTTTCAGCAGGTAAGTTTACTAAAGTCAGGGCAGGGGTATCTAAAATAGAAGAACATTTAGCGTTTCTCCAAAACCTGGGCCCCTACAAATCTACAATCGTTTTCCCAACTTTCATAAGAAGCAGATGGATTAAGGTCAAACATGCTTCTTCTTTATGTTTGCTTATTCGACCGATTAGTTAGCATTACTTTCAGTTTCCCTTCAAAAAACTCCTTCATTCTCGTCATTTTAAGGACTGCCGGACAAATCTATGGACGTATAATCCGATATCCCTGACTTTGTGGGGGGGGGGGGGGGGGGGGGGGGGGGCTCTTTCCACACACCACATCCATCTCGCCTCTCTCCCCCAAAACTTGGTGTTTTATACTTGGCTGTTGGATTTTCTCTACTGCTACCTCTGGGAGCAAATCAGTGGTGAACTTTTTCACCTTTTGTCATGTCATGCCAAGTGGCATGAAAAATATTTAGAAATTGCCTATTAACAGCCTGCTCCTCTCTGGCAGTTCCTAGAATTTCTTCTATCAATTTGCATAGCAAATCCCGCTCCATGCATGAACTATAAAGAGTAAACACATCATTAAGCTTTTTTCCTCTTGGCTTTCCTAATGAGTTGAGGAATCAAACAGCCGGGAAGAATGAGATTCCTCCCTGAACTGATTTATTTACCAAGCGCCTGCTTAGTTGGGCACTTTGCTGAGATGACAGCAGTAAGTTCTGGAAGTAGTACAATTAAGTTACCATGTAATTGTTTGACTTATTTGGTAACAAAAATACTTCTAATGTACTACTCCATCAAATTACCTTGAAAACCACTTACTAAATATTGAAAGTTGTCCAACTCTCTTAGAGCATGGGACCCAAGTCAGAAGTACAAGCACAGGAAGAGTCAGGAGGACCTGAGTTCTAATCCTGACTCCTCCATGTGCCTGATGTATGACCTTGGGGAAGTCATTTCACTTCTCTGGGCCTCAATTACTTCATCCGCCAAATAGGAATTAAGACTTTGAGCCCCATTTGGGACAAGGACTGTGTCCAACCTGATTAGCTTGTCTCTATCCTGGCACTCAGAACAGTGCCTGGCACATAGTAAACAAATACCTTAAAATAAAACAAGCAAATAGTATGACTGAATTGGTAGACCCAGTCGCTGCCTTCAGTCTGCAAGGGGAGATAGGCGTTAAAATAAATTAATGATAATTATTATTATTATTACTGTCATTAATACTATGGTAGTTAAGCACTTACTGTGTGCCCATGTGTGACAGGGACTGTGTCCAGCCTGCTTAGTTTGTATCTACTCCAGCACTTAGAAGTGCTCGGCACAAAGTAAGCTCTTAACCAGTACCATAATTAATTAGTTACCCCATCTGTAAAATGATGATGATGGTATTTCTCAAGTGCATACTATGTGCCAAGCACTGTTCTAAGCACTTGGGGGGATACAAGGTAATCAGGTTGTCCCACGTGGGGCTCACAGTCTTAATCCCCATTTTACAGTTGAGAGAACTGAGGCACAGAGAAGTGAAGTGACCTGCCCAAAGTCACACAATTGAGAAGTAGCGGAGATGGGATTAGAACCCATGACCTGAGACTCCCAAGTGTGCTCTTTCCATTGAGCCACACTGCTTCTCTAAAATGGGTTTTAAGACTATGAGTCCTTTGTGGGACAGACTGTGACCATCCTGATTACCTTCTATCTACCCCAGTGCTTAGTACAGTGCCTGGCACATAGTAAGAGCTTTTACCAGCACTTAGAACAGTGCCTAATGCTTAGAACAGTGCTTGGCACATAGTAAACGCTTAACAAATACCATAATTATTATTACCACAAAAAAAATCATATTTACTGAGTGCTTACTCTGTGCAGAGCACTATAGTGAGCGCTTGGGAGAGGACGATAAAACAGAGTTGGTAGACATGATCCGTGAGCTTACAGCCTAGAGAAGAAAATGAAAACTGCATTTTTTCTCTAGTTATCCAGAGAATTCCAGCGTTGAAAAGGGTTTAAAGAGGTCCTGTCCTTTAAAATAACGCCAAATCGCACTGTATTTAGAGGTCAGTTTGACCTCCAAGGTACCACAAATAAATGAGAATGTATCTTAAAAATCTGAGGGAAGATTCCTCAAACTTCCTGTCACCCACAGTCTCACAGCCAAGATAGTTTTCTTTCTACCACTTACCTGCTGTGTGATCTTGGGCCAGTCATTTAACATCTCAGTGCCTGAGTTTCTTCATCTGTCAAATGGAGGTAAAATCTCTGATTTCCCTCCCTCTTGGAATGGTGGGCTCCATGTGGGACTGAGACTGTGTCTGATCTGATTGTTACTGCATCTACCTCAGCGCTTCTTATAATATTTGGCACACAGTATATGTTCAACAAATGCCATATGCATTATTTAAGTACTGTGCTACCCGCTGGACTAAGATATAAAAATAATCAAACTGGACACAATCCCATCCCACCCTGGGCTCACATGCTAAAGGGGATGGAGAACAGATATTTCATCCCCACTTTTTTTTTTTCCAGATGAGAAAACTGAGTCACAGTGGAGCCGGGATGAGAACCCGGATCTCCTGGGCTCCATGTCCTATTCTCTTTTCACTAGGCCACGGTTTTCTCAAGATTCTAAAAATGCCAACTCTTGAGCTTAAGAACAGAGGCAACTTTGATAGCCAAAAAGGAATAAAGTCTAGGCAAAGTCTGGTGACAAGCTGAAAGATTTCACTTCATAAGAGTTGATACAGGGGAAAAAAAAAGACCCCAAATGACTATATTGAATAGCATTTTAAATTCAAAACTTTCAAATGAGTCTCCCTTCACAGGCTCTCCGTCACTTTGGGGAGCAAAATTCCATCGCCAATCAGATGAGTCTCACTTCATTTGGGTAAAATGGAGTTGTAAAATAATATCTCAAATCCCTGGAAACGAGAGTAACTGCTTGCTTGCTCTCACTAGGGAGACAAAGAGACAGCAATTTCAAGGCACGCTGACCACTTGTGCCTCCAGTCTTGATCTGGATCACGGAAATGTGCCCTACACAGACAACTTCAAATTTTGCCATCAGCACTGGCTTTTAAAATGCCTGCCAATGGAAAAATCAGAAATTCTGTCTGCCGTGACGTCTTGCTGCTTGTTTCGGCAACCCGGCATTTTGCGGTAGCTGTGTCCTTTTCATCTTATCTTTGATGACTGGGGCTGGACTGGGATATTGAACTGTTCAACAAGTTGGGAAAGTTCCAGTGAAAGAAACAAAGGAGCTGCTCCTGCCTGCAAGACTCCTCCCCTACACACACACAAATCCTTTCCCCCAGGCTCCGAAAAAGGAGCTCCAAAGGCGTAGTGCATAGAGCAAAGGCCCCGGAGGCAGACGGTCATGGGTCCTAATCCCAGCTCCACCACTTGTCTTCCGCTCTAGAACATGGGCAAGTCACTTCACTTCTCTGGACCTCAGTTACCTCATCTGCAAAATGGGGACTGAAGCTGTGAGTCCCACATGGGACAGGGACTGTTTCTAACCCGATTTGCTTGTATCCACCCCAGCACTTCTTATGTGCCAGGCGCTGTTCTAAGCGCTTAACAAATAGCATCAATATTATCCCAAGGAGTTCATATTTTCCTTCTTCTCTTCTCTTTTCTCCTTTCTCTCTGTCTCTCTCATTTCTTAAGTGCTTACTACATGCCAGGTACTGTACTAAGCGCTGAAATAGACACCAGCTAATCAGACTGGACACAGCCCCTGGCCCATGTAGGGCGCCTAGTCTTCATCCCCCTTTTACAGATAAGGTCACTAAGGTACAGAGAAGTGAAGCAACTTGCCTTAGGCCACACAGCAGACAAGTGGTGGAGCCGGGATGAGAACCCAGATCCCCTAACTTCCAGGCCCCTGCTTTTCCCACTAGGCCATGCTGCTTCTTAGAGGGAAAGAGCTCATATTCTCTCCTGGAAAATTAGAGAGAACCTAAATCGTCAGGAGGATCATTTTTAACATTTTCCCTGAGGTTAGTTGTTCTTTATCTTCTCTAGAGAATATCCAGGCAACGGGGAGTTTAGCTGGCTTTTGTGAAATGCAGGCTTTCTCAATTGCTCACTTCTCAGAAATAATGGCTGAGGCATAAAATGTTGCGTAAAGAGAAAATATACTGCATTCAGAAGAATTTGGGATAAACCCAGTAATATTAATAATAATTAATAATAATGACGGTACTTGTTACGAGTTTACTGTACTGAGGACTGGGTTAGAGGATGCAAGCAAATTGAGTTGGACACAGTACCTATTCCATGTGGGGCTCATAGTCTCACTCCCCATTTTGCAGAGGAGATAACTGAGGCACAGAGAAGTGAAATGACTTGCCCAAGGTCATACAGCAGACAAGTGGCAGAGGCAGGATGAGATCCCATGACCTTCTGACTTCCAGGCCTGTGCTCTATTTACTGGGCTAATTTGGCTTCCCAAGGTGAAATGAAGGCCCGAACAGTGAATCCCTTCCTATTTCGAACACTGAATCCAGCCACTGGAGTAAAGTGAAGTGGATTATATTACTACTTCACCAGATAACCTGCATGAGATCACCTATTCTGGAGTGAGATTTGGTGATGAAGTTCAGAATTAGCATTTCATCTCTTAGGAGCAGTTATCTAGTTGTACCTGCAATTACTTAGAATTTAAGAAGCAGCAGCATGGCCTAGCGAATAGAACATGGGCTTTGGAGTCAGAAGGACCTGGGTTCTAATCCCAACTCTGTCACTCATCTGCTAGGTGACGTTGGGTAAGTTATTTCACTTCTCTGGCCCTCAGTTACCTCCTCTGTAAACTGCGGATTCAGACTGTGAGCCCCATGTAAAACATGGATTATGTCCAATCCGAGTAACTCGTATCTACCTCAGTACCCAGTAAAAATAATAATAATTATGGCACTTGCTAAGAGCTTCCTACATGCCAAGCACTGTTCTAAGTCCTGAGGTAGACACAGGTTAATCAAGTTGGACACAGTCCCTGACCCACGTGGGGCTCACAGTCTTAATCCCCATTTTGCAGATGAGCTGAGGCACAGAGAAGTGAAGTGACTTGTCCAAGATCACACAGCAGACACGTGGCAGAGCCGGCAGTACAGTGCCTGGCTGTACCATTAAATACCATTAAAATATATATAGTTCATTCATTCATTCAATCATATTTATTGAACACTTCCTCGGTGCAAAGCACCGTACCAAGTGCTTGAGAGAGTACAACAAGAGTATAGTGCAACTCCTGGGTCAACCATAACAATAGTTACCTAGGTATATCATTCAAGTGAATTTTCTAAATAGCTGAGTGTGTATCTTGACCCATCATCTAGCTCCCTTGGTGCACTCATTCGCTCTCACGGCTTCAACTACCATCTCTACGCAGATGACACGCAGATCTACATCTCTGCCCCTGTCCTCTCCCCTTCCCTTCAGGCTCGCATCTCCTCCCGCCTCCAGGACGTCTCCACCTGGATGTCGGCCCGCCACCTAAAACTCATCATGACCAAGACTGAGCTCCTCATCTTCCCTCCCAAGCCTGGTCCTCTCCCAGACTTCCCTATCAACGTGGATGGTACAACCGTCCTTCCCGTCTCTCGGGCCTGCAACCTCAGTGTCATCTTTGACTCGGCTCTCTCGTTCACCCCACACATCCGATCCGTTACCGAGACCTGCCGGTCTCACCTTTATAATATTGCCAAGATCCGCCCTTTCCTCTCCACCCAAACGGCTACCTTACTGCTACGGGCTCTCGTTATATCCCGGCTAGACTACTGTGTCGGCCTTCTCTCTGATCTCCCTTCCTCCTCTCTCGCCCTGCTCCAGTTTATTCTTCACTCCGCTGCCCGGCTCATCTTCCTGCAGAAATGCTCTGGGCATGTCACTCCCCTTCTTAAAAACCTCCAGTGGTTGCCTATCAACCTCCGCTCAAAACAAAAACTCCTCACTCTAGGCTTCAAGGCTTTCCATCACCTTGCCCCCTCCTACCTCTCCTCCCTTCTCGCTTTCCACTGCCCACCCCGCACGCTCCGCTCCTCCGCCGCCCACCTCCTCACCGTCCCTCGGTCTCGCCTATCCTGCCATCGACCCCTGGACCACGTCCTCCCTCCTCACTTCCGACAATCTAATTCTCTTCCCCTCTTCAAATCCCTACTTAAAGCTCACCTCCTCCAAGAGGCCTTCCCAGACTGAGCTCCCCCCTTTTTCCCTCTGCTCCCTCTACCCACCCCCTTCACCTCTCCTCAGCTAAACCTTTTTCTCCCCCCTTTCCCTCTCCTCCTCCCCCTCTCCTGTCCCACCCCCTCAGCACTGTACTCTTCCACTCATCTGTGTATATCTTCATCACCCTATTTATTTTGTTTAATGAGATGTACATCACCCTGATTCTATTTATTTGCCATTGTTTTTATAAGTTCTTCCCCTTGACTCTATTTATTGCCATTGTTCTTGTCTGCCTGTCTCCCCCGATCAGACTGTAAGCCCGTCAAAGGGCAGGGACTGTCTCTGTCTTTTGCTGATTTGTACATTCCAAGCGCTTAGTACAGTGCTCTGCACATAGTAAGCGCTCAGTAAATACTATTGAATGAATAGAGGGGAAGAAAAACCTTCCATTTCATTCAGTAGTATCAATGGGTCTCAGAGTCAGAGGATCTGTGTTCTAATCCCAGCTCCACCACCTGTCTATTCTATGACCTTGGGCAAATTATTTAACTTCTCTGGGCCCCAGTTACTTCATCTCTAAAATGGAGATTATGACTGTTAGCCCCATATACGGATTATGTCCAACCTGATAATCTTGTATCTACCCCAGGGATTAGTACACTGCCTGGTGTATACTATGTGTTTAGCAAATTCCATTTTTAAAAAATGCTACTTATTAGGCAATCCATGGTATTCACAAAAGCCTTCTCCAATACCACATTTCAAAGGAATCGAAACAGGAATCTAGCCTGTTTTTTCAATTCATTCATTCAATTGTCCAGCTTTCGGGTCCATGTACTGTCACTGGAAACTCCATGCAGTGTTGGAGAAGGCTTTTGCGAACCTCATGGACTGCCTGAAAAACAAACAAATGGATTTTAGAGCAAATTAAACCAAACTGGTCTCTGAAAGGCCAAATGCCTTGACTTAGATTAGCATATTTTGGACACATAATCAGGAGGACCGATTCTCTGGAGAAGACACTAATGTGAGGAAAAGTCCAGGGAAAATGTGGAAGAGGCAGACCGGAATCTAGATGGATAGAGATGGATAACAACAACAGAAGAACCGTTAGAAAGGTTACAGATTATGGCAGAGGACAGGATGTTCTGGAGAAAGTATACTCTACAGA
The DNA here is from genome assembly GCF_004115215.2 of Ornithorhynchus anatinus. NCBI lineage: Eukaryota > Metazoa > Chordata > Mammalia > Monotremata > Ornithorhynchidae > Ornithorhynchus > Ornithorhynchus anatinus. The sequence continues at coordinate 8,814,060 of NC_041732.1, read as the reverse complement.
GTTATGAATAGGAAATAACTCGGCATTTAATAATACATTGATTAGGCAACTGGTATTTATTATACAACTGAAACACAGCATGGCCTAGTGGATAGAGCACAGGCCTGGGAGTCAGAAGGATCTGGGTTCTAATCCCGGCTCTCCCACTTGTCTGCTGTGCGACCTCAGGCAAGTCACCTAACTTCTCTGGGCTTCAGTTCCTTCATCTATGAAATGGGGATGAAGATGGTGCGTCCCATGAGGGACATGGACTGCTTCCAACCTGAGTGGTTTGTATCTATCCCTGTGCTTAGTATAGAGCCTGGCACATAGTAATGCCTTAAAAAAAGATATTTATTAAGCAACCGCTGAATGCTAAATACTGTACTATGTGGTTGGGAGAGTACCTCAGTAGCTAGATGCATGTTCTCCGCCCTCAAGGAACTTAGAGTTTAACAAGGGAGAGGGACCAAAATGATTTATCGACAACTAAAACCAGAGGAAGAACCAAGATGAAGCAGGAAGCCCGACAGTCAAGTGCTTACTACAGTGCTTCAGTACTTCAGTGGAAAGAGCATGGGCTTTGGAGTCGGGGCTCATGAGTTCGAATCCCAGCTCTGCCACTTGTCGGCTGTGTGACTGTGGGCAAGTCACTTAACTTCTCTGTGCCTCAGTTCCCTCATCTGTAAAATGGGGATTAAGACTGTGAGCCCCACGTGGGACAACCTAATTCCCCTATGTCTACCCCAGCGCTTAGAACAGTGCTCGGCACATAGTAAGCGCTTAACAAATACCAACATTATTAGTGCTTTGCACAGAGTAAGTGCTCAATAAACACAATTATTATTATTACTATGGTATTTGTTAGGTGCTTACTATGTGCCAAACACTGTTCTAAGAGCTGGGGGTAGATACAAGGTAATGGGGTTGTCCCACGTGGGGCTCACAAACTTAGTCCTCATTTTATGGATGAGGTAACTGAGGCACAGAGAAGTGAAGTGACTTGCCCAAAGTCACACAGCTGACAAGTGGTGGAGCGGGGATTAGTACCCATGACCTCTGATTCCCAAGCCCACTAAGCCACACTGCTTCTCCCAATGAATACGACTGAATGTACAGTCACACCAGGACGAAACATCCGAACGAATAATTGAGGGTATAAGTATGCAGAAAACCAAAATGCAAAGATCAAAATATATATCTGCATATGAGGGCTAAGGATGGGTGTTGAGGGTATCTTGACTCTTCCCTTCTGATTCATCCATGCACTTCAATCTGTGGCCTTTGAACATCTGAAATTCACCCCACCCCCAACACCACAGCACTAGTCACTTAACTTCTCGGTGCCTCAGTTACCTCATCTGTAAAATGGGGATTAAGATTGTGAGCCCCAAGTGGGACAACCTGATTCCCCTGTGTCTACCCCAGCGCTTAGAACAGTGCTCGGCACATAGTAAGCGCTTAACAAATACCAACATTATTATTATTATTATTATGTACATATCTTTGAATTATATACTATAAATTATCTATTTATTCATATTAATGTCTGTCTCCCCCTCCAGACTGTAAGCTCGTTATGATCAGGGAACGAGTCTGCTAATTCTGTTGCACTGCACTCTCCCAAGTGCTTAGAACAGTTTTGTGCACATAGTAAGCTCTCAATAAATATAACTGATTGATTGAGGTGCTCTGAATTGGGGAGGGTCTCCCAGGGACATGGGGGAAACTTACACCACCTTAAGGGACGGCCAATGGAGAGAAGCAGCATGGCTTAGCGGAGAGAGCATGGGCCTAGGTGTCAGAAGGACTTGGTTTCTAATCCCAGCTCCGCCACTTGCCTGTTGCTTTGCAACCTTGGGCAAGTCACCTCACTTCTCTTTGCCTCAGTTACCTCATCTGTAAAATGGAGGTTAAGACAGTGAGCCCCATTTGGGACATGGACTATGTCCAACTTGATTAGCTTGTATCTAGCCCAGTGCTTAGAACACTGTCTGGCACATAGTAAGTGCTTCACAAACACCATAAAAAAAAGGACAGAAAAAGATGGAGAGGGGTGAGGAAAGCCAGGACAAGGGTCCCACTTAGAAGCCTGGCAGCTTAATCCTTCTTCATATGTCCGGGAGTAGTTGGAATCAAATTAATGGCCCAAGTGAAAACCATTCGACAGCCCACTGCTTTCCTTTTAAAGAGAGGTAAACAGTCCCTTTACTGGGTTCTTTTTAAAGAAATCAATAAGACCACGAAAAAGCGGGCCTCAATCCGAGTGACAAAACCCAATTTCCTCCCGTCTGGAGCTAAATTACCTGATTTGTTCCCTCTGCATTACCAAAGGAGTCTAGCTGGGAAATCTAGGTTACATCACAGTCAGAGCTTTTACAGGGGGAATTCAACACAAGTGTCTAGGATCAACTAACCGTTTAAATAGGCTGAGCTCTTCCTTGATGAAACAAAGTGATATTTCAGCGGTCAGCATTCTGCCTGGATTATCTGCAAACTTTTAGCAAGGGCAAGGGTGCTAGAGGGATCTGACGTGGCGGAAACGTTGGCTAAGACAGCCTCGTTGTAATTGCTGATTATTCAGAACTGGCAGTGCAGGAAAAAGCAATCCTCGCGTTGTTATGGTTGAGGCGCTTTCTCCGGAAGGTGGCCCACCTCTCAGTATAAACAAAGAAAGAACTATCACAAGATAGGTAAAGGGGCCGACGAGAAGAGTCCGTTCTCAACGTGACTACATGCCCTGCTCCGTTTTTACAAAGATCGGATCCATCCTGGAGTCGGCTCCTGACAGGGAAACTTTCCAAGGGCAACTGTTAATTAGTTAATGATCTCCTAAAGTGTTGTTCCTCCACAGGGCCACATCAAGCATGACCGAGGAGGAGTCATTTCCCATTAAAATGGGAATGTGTCTCGGCTGGCTCAGTTGGCTCATCGCTCCCGGGATGCTTCGGGTTGGGCAGAAAAGGACGAGTTGTGCTTAAATAAGGCACTCTGGCCTGGCGCTTGTACGTTTTGGCAATTTTTAAAATGGTATTTGTTAAGCACTTACTATGTGCCAGACACTGTACTAGGCACTGGGGTAGATCCAAGATAATCAGGTTTTGACGCAGTCCCTGTCTCCCATGGGGCTCATGGTCTTAGTCCCCATTTTACAGATGGAGGTCCTAAGATGTGAAGTGCCTTGTCCAAGGTCGCCCACCAGATGAGTGCCAGAGCCTGGATTAGAACTCAGGTCCTTCTGACTCCCAGACTCCCACTTAAGTCACTTCACTTCTCTGGGGACATGGACTGGGTCCATCCCGATTTACTTGTATTCACCCCAGAGCTTAATACAGTGCCTACACAAAGTAAGCACTTAAATACCACCAACCCCCCCCCCCCCCCAAAAATCAGTGAGGTCTAGTGGATAGAGCCCAGGTCTGGGAGTCAGAAGAACCCGGATTCTAATCAAGCTCTGCCCCGTGTCTGCTGTGTGACCTTGGGCTAGTCCCTTCACTTTCCTGGGCCTCAGTTCCCTCATCTGTAAAATGGGGTTTAAGACTGTGAGTCCCATGTGGGATATGGACTACGTCTAATCTGATTGGCTTGTATCTACCTCAGCGCTTAGTAGCACAGAGTAAGCGCTTAACAAATTCCTACTTTGTAAATACAGATGAATGGTATAAAAACTTTACCACTAACCTAACTGTAAGCTCCTTGTGGGCAGGGAATATGTCTAACCAACTCTGTCATATTGTATTCTCTCAAGTGCTTAATACAGGGCTCTGTACACAGTAAGTGCTCAAAAAAATACCACTGATTGACTGAGTGAAGATAATCAGGTAAAATGGATACATTCCTTGCCCCACTCAAGTCTCCCAATCTGCCTTTAACTAAATTATAAAATATTACTAAAATCAACATGTCTACTAAGACAAAGAAATGAGGAAATTGGACTATGAATAAGTGGACACAGGCTACAATCCTTAGAATATCCACAAAAGCCACATTTCTAATGGTCACCTAAATCCTGAGTGGTTGACATTAATATGAAACCCTTTTTCCTACAATTCATACACACTCATGGAACTTCTCTAACAAATTCAAACTATTTTTTTAAAACTATGGTAATAAATTTAAGAGACAATTAATATGCACTGAAAGCCTAACCACAGATGGTGTGTATCTCTAAACTGTAAATTTTCAAGTTGTAATTTCACACCTTCAACTGAGATTTATTTTTCAGAGTGCAGGTACCAAAACTATATTTGAACAACTGATCGGTATTAATTTGATTAAAGGGGACAATATTTGTTTCAAATGCAACCTTGTGCTTAGAACACAAAATGTTTCTCTAATATTGCATAGCAAAAACAGTCCAATTAGCAGGTCTATATAGAGTAGGTTGCAAACTGTACTTAGCATTTCATATTTGCAGATTTAGGAATATGCATTAATAAACAGCATTAATAATTAGCCTTTATTCTGCTTTACTTCATAAACTGGGCCATAGTTTAGCTTTAAGACTTGGATTTAGTCATTTACCTACTTGCTCTTGGTATGTGTACTCTCTAGACTGTAAGCTTGTTGTGGTTAGGAAATGTGTCTGTCAACTCTATTATACTGTATTCTCCCAAAGGCTTAGTAGAGTACTCTGCCCTCAGAAAGCAGCATGGAAGCAGCATGGCCTAATGGATAGAGCAAAGGCCTGGGAGTCAGAAGGACCTGGGTTCTAGTCCCAGCTCCGCCACTTGCCTGCTGCGTGACTTTGGGCATATCACTTCACTTCTCTGTGCCTCAGTTCCCTCATCTGTAAAATGGGGATTAAGACTGTGAGCCTCATGAAGAACTTGGACTGTGTCCAACCTGATTACCTTGTATCTACCTCAGTGTCTGGCACATAGTAAGTGCTTAAAAAATACCATAAAAAAAAGAAAGCACTCAGTAAGTATCACTGATTAATCAATTATTCCTATGCTGCCTGTTTTCCCCAAAGTTTACTGACAAACATGCAGAGTTTTTTGAAAAGAGGTTATAAGCTCTGTTCATTAGATCACGTAACATCACATCTTTCCCCCTTTCTGTTCGGAAGCAGCATGAAGACATTCCAACTGACCTGAAGGTGAAGGTCCGTGAGGTGATTTAGAGGAAATCTAACAGGCCGAGAGTGCTCCAATTTCAGCAGCTCCCTTCTCTTCATTACAAAATGCCCATCACTCTCTGGCCTGTCACTGCCGAACAGCAGGGTTGGGAATCCAGCCAAAGCCAGCTAAATGTCATGTCTGTTACTCACGGAACAGAGTTCAGAAGTGCTGAGGATCAGGAAACCAAGTGGCATTTGAACCAATAGATTTACCAACCCTACGCTGCTCAAAAAGGAGGTGTTTTAGAGGAAAAGGCCCAGATTCCCAACCCAGGCTAATCATCACATGCAGTTTTAGAGAGTAGAATCTACAAGCAGCGTGGCTTAGTGGATACAGCATGGGCCTGGGAGTCAGGAGGACCTGGTTTCTCAATCCCGGCTTTGCCGCATGTCTGCTATGTGATCTTGGGTGAGTCACTTCACTGGGCCTCAGTTACCTCAACTGGAAAATGGGGTTGAAGACTAAGTCCCATGTGGGACGCGGACTGTGACCAACCTGATTAACTTGTATTTACTCCAGTGCTTAGAACAGTCCTTTCCACATAAGCGCTCATCAAGTACCATAATTATTATTATTAGCTGTAAGCCCCTAAATGTTGGCAATTTGGCAATGACCTTAAGTCGGGTGAGAATCTTTTCATTTCTTCATTCATTCAGGAATAAAACCCATAGCCTTCTGACTCCCAGGCCCCTGCTCTTTCTACTACGCCACGGTGCTTCTCATTCAAGTCCTACCCTCAAGGAGCTCACATTCTATTGGGATTCCACATGATCCATTGCTTGGCTCCCAGCTAGTATGTATTTTATTTATCTCATTTTACCTTATAGTGTGGAAAGAAAAAGAATTGATGAGGAAAACCAACAAAAACAGATATAATTTTATGGAATTACTTTTCAAACAGCTCAGCTCATGAGCCAGGGGTGGGGGGAATGTGTAATCAGGTAGAGACCTTTAAGGTGAACCATCTCCTCCTCCAGAGGTTCTGAGAGCTCTGGATGTTTAGGGGCAAATGGAAAAGAGCTGCCTATTGGCTCAACTGACTTTCAGGGTTTCACAAACAAAAGAAATGCCTTACTAGCCCCCAAAATTGGCCACTGAGGACAGCAGCCCAACTCCAACAGTGGTTTTGAAGGATGCTTGGAGGGAAAATTAGCTGTTTGCCTCATTAAAAGGACAATCTACCCTCTAAGTCATCAATCAATGGTATTTACCGAGCGCATTCTGTGTGCAGGGCACTGTATAAACTGCTTGGGCGAGTCCAATACAATAAAGTGAGTTGGTAGAAAAGTTCACTGTTCACAAGGAGTTAGAGGAGGAGACACACATTAAAATAAATTGTGTTTGTGTGTGTGTGTGTGTGATTGTGCTGTGAAGCTGAGGGTCGGGTGATTATGAAGTGCTCTAAAAACTTCTCTAAACCCTCTTGAATCGAGGGATATTTTCTGCCTGTACAATAACCCGTGGTAACAAGTTCAATAATAATGACGACTGTAACAAAGGTGATATTTGTTTACATACCGTAAGCAGTCAGTAAATACAACTGAATGATTTTAGTCTTCCTTGCTTGGTCTGAAGAGGTGAATGACTTGGGTAATAGCTTGCCCTTATTTATACCCCTAGGTTTGCAACTTGCAAGGAATATTTGGAAGGCTAACTGCTTAATCCTTTATAGGTATTTCAACTAAACTACCACATTTCAGACTAACGTTTACTGATTTGGATTGCAGCAGGCTCCTGAAAGCTTGTACCTGAATTAATTATATTTGGCATCTATTTTAATCGATTAAAAGCCATGCATTTTGTCATAGTAGTGGTATTTATTGAGTAACCCCTTAGGGGAATGAATTGTATTAAACACTTGGGAAAGTACAATAGAAGGACTGAGTCTTGTTCCCTACTAGTAAACTGCTTCCATATTAACAAGGGAACAGACATAAAAGTATTTACAAATACAGTCGTCAGAATTAAATAGTCGGCCATTCATTTGGTCATACACATATACGCGGAAAGGCAGAAGGGTATAAATACGTAAGTGGGAAGATGAGATTTTGGTAGTCATTCCTATTTATTGAGCAGTTACTGTGCAGAGCACTGTAGTGAGCGATTGGGAGAGATTTTGGATGCTGAATGTTAACTGAGGAATGCTTACTGAGGAAAGGGGGACTTTAGGATTCTGAACAAGGAGAAGAGCTGTGGTTTGTTGGATCAGGAGAGGAGAGTCTGGGAGATATCCCAGACTAAGGGGACAGTGGGAGCAAAAGGACAGAGGCGGAAGGGTAAAAAGGAAAGTATGGATGAAGGATTAGCTTGGGAGAAGCAATGTTATTTCGTAGGTAGAGCACAGGTCTGGAAGTCAGAAAGACCTAAGTGCTAATCCTGGCTCCGCCATCTGCCTGCTCTGTGACCTTGGGCAAGTCACTTCAGTTCTCTGTGCCTCAGTTCCCTCATCTGTAAAATGGGGATTATGACTGTGAGCCGTGGGCTGATTAGCTTGGATCTACCCCAGTGCTTAGTACAGTGTCTGGCACATAATAAATGCTTTACAAATGCCACAAAAATGTAGGGTGGGGCAGGGTGATCAAACTTCCCAACATAATAGTGGATCCAGACCCAGTACGGGAGGCTCAGATTCAGCACTCTGGGTCCCAGAGGACCGGAACAGTGAACATTCACTTCCTCTGCACAAGAAGCAGTGTGGTATAGTGAATAGAGCACAGGCCTGGGAGTCAGAAGGACTTGGGTTCTAATCCCACCTCCGCCACTTGTCTGCTGTGGGACCTTGGGCAGGTCACCTCATTTCTCTGGGTCTCAGGGACCTTACCTGCAAAATGGGGGTGCAGACTGTGATCCCAATGTGGGAAAAGAACTATGTCCAATCTGACTAGCTTGTATCTACCCCAGTGTTTAGTATAGTGCCTGGCTATTGTAAGCCCTTAACAAATACCATAAAAAAAAGAGATGCCAGCCTCATAGAACTCATGTATATATCCATAATTTATTTATATCAATGCTGTCTCCCCCTTTAGATTAGTTTTGGGCAGGAACTATGCCTACCGACTCTCATATAGGGGTAAAGTGTTCTCCTAATCACTTAGTACAGTGCTCTGCACACAGTAAGTGCTCAATAAATACGATTGATCAAAGTCACTCCAGAACTGGGAGGAAGTTGGGAAAAGGGACTTTTGCTTGCTGTCTTCTCCATTTCCTCTCTAGTTTAGCCTTCAATGGCACATGTTTGCCAACTTACCTCAAAACATAGCCAAGGAGGTTCAGGTGATCCAAAGCTAAGTGATTACTAAGAACTTCCCCCCAGTCAACCAATCAATGGTATTTACCAAGCGCTTACTGTGTGCTGAGTGCTTGGGAGAATTCAACACAACACAGCCCACCAGGAGCTTACAGTTGAGAGGGGTAGACCAGCATTAAAGTCAACTACGGATGTGAATGTACCTGTCTCTCTTTATCGCTGTACTGTACTTTCCCAAGAGCTTAGTACAGTACTCTGCACACCGTAAGCGCTCAATAAATACAACTGAATGAATGAGAGAATGGGTGAATATCCGGTGTTTAAAGTATACAGATTCAAGTACACAGGAGCAGAAGGAGAGGGAGGGAGAGAGACAAGGGCTTAGTTGGAGAAGACCTCGGAAGAGATGTGATGGAAAAACTGAAGAGGGTTGGCTCAAGGTAGGAGACCCGAGATGGTCATCTAATACAGTCTCTCTACAGTCCAATACAGCCCAGTGGCTAGAACCGTTCATTTCCACAACCAGTCTGCGGATCAGCCCAGACTTTACGATGTGCGAAGCAACCTGCCTTCGAACCAGACAAAGTCACTTGCCCCATCTCACACCAATCCTGCATGAGACATTTGAAAACTAGAGCCTCTTACAAAATTTATAAGTGGATTTCATTTTGTAACAATATTTATTGATTAGTAAATTTTAAATAGATCTCAAATATTCTGGAAACCAATGCATCATAACTGGGCTGGGGACAAATTTGCATATTCTGGACAATAAGGCCATTCGTCTAATGAAAATACTTCTAGGAAAAAAAAGTGTTGAAACTGACAACAATACGATACTTGAGCCATTAATCTTGACAGTATAACATTTCTTCAGGCAGAGAGGAAAGAGCTATTAAGTTAAAGACTGCTAAATCACTACAAATGGAACCTATCGATCTGCCATAAAATGAGCTTATTGGCAAAACGGTTTAAAGCATTATCTAAAACCATACAAGTTTGTTTTGCAAATACTGTACCCAATTCCATTTGTAAGAATATAATTAAGATTAAACTATAAAAAGTCACTTTCAGAAATATGCTTCGTTAGGCCTTTCAGACGAGCAGATCTGATGTGTGGCTGACATTAATGCCTAATCCCAACTCAGCACTTGGGAGTGACTTCTGTTTAACAAGAGAATTATTAATAGCCGCCAGTGACATTACAGGGGAACTTGCTGTATCAGTCAGCAAGCCAAGCCCTGCAAAAATTGTCAGTCCTTTTGAGTTGAGAGAGGAAACTGCACAGGGCTGGAGAGAAAACTGTATAATGCCTCACCAGAGCTCCCTTTCTGTGGGTCTCAAAATGTATAGGAAACATTCCTGGCTTATTTGGCCTTTCCAAATAATTACTACTTCCTGTTTTCAGAATGTATTCCCTTAAATGGCTTCTAAACTCACTCATTTCCCAATTTGTAACAAATGACCTTGAAACACTGGGTAAACAAACTGGAATATAACTTCTTTTTCCCTTGTCCCCTTGGAAAAACAAGCCCCGAAGATAAAATCGGAAGGCAACAGATAGATTACAAGCCGTTACAAAGTTCTATTGTCCCTAAGTGAATTTTCCTTCTAGAAATGATGCTCGACAGATGCTTATTTTAATCTGTTTTTTCACTGATCTGCTCCCACACTGCACATCAGTGACTCCCCATAGGCAACCCTGTTCCTAATACTAATAACACTGTAATAATAACAGTAATACGGTACCATGCGCTGGGGTAGACACAAGGTAATCTACTGCATTCATGTACATAATGTAAAATGAAATATTATACATTACTTAATTTTAATTATTATTATTATTATAGTATTTTTTAGGCGCTTACTATGTGCCAAGCACTGTTCTAAGGGCTGGAGTAGATGCAAATTAAACAGGTTTTCCCATTTTACAGATGAGGTAACAGGCCCAGAAAGGGTAAGTGGCTTGCCCAAGGTCACACAGCAGACGTTAATGTCTGTCTGCCCCTCTACACTGCAAGCTCATTGTGGGCAAGGAAGGGGAATGCTGATTCTGCTGTATGTACTCTCCCAAGAACTTAGTACAGTGCTTTGCACGTAGTAATCACTCAATAAATACCACTGATTGACTGATTAGGTTTTTTTGAAAATGGCATTTGGTTAAGATGAATAATGATTAAGACTGTGAGTCCCATGTGGGACATGGACTGTGTCCAACCTGATTGGTTTGTATGTAACCTCAGTGCTTAGCACTGCCTGGAACATAGTAAGCCCTTGAATGCCATTAAAAAGCAAATGCCAATATAGACAATCACAAATCAATAACATATGCAGCCAGAGTTCACTGCTAGCCCTATCACTGAAGTTTCAAAGACACTGTTTCAATCTTGCTTGCTTATTGCATGACAGTACTAATAATAATAACGATCATGGTATTTGTTAGGCAACTACTATGTGCCAGGTTGAACACAGTCTGTGTCCCACATGGGACTCACAGTCTTAATCCCCATTTCATAGATGGGTTAACAGACACAGAGAAGTTAAGTGGCTTGTCCAAAGTCACACAGCTGATAAGTGGTGGAGCCAGGATTAGAACCCATGTCCTCTGACTCCCAAGCCCATGCTCTTTCCACTAAGCCATGTTGCTTCTCCCAAAAAAGGCCAAAGGGTATCTTAGGAAGATGGATGCTACATAAATTCACGTGAGCAGTAATCTTGTTTTATTATCACACATTAAAGCTTGCCAATCCTATACCTTCCCCCTCTACTCCCTCTGCCATCCCCCCTTTACCTCTCCGCAGCTAAAGCCTCATTTTCCCCTTTTCCCTCTGCTCCTCCACCTCTCCCTTCCCATCCCCACAGCACTGTACCCGTCCGCTCAACTGTATATATTTTCGTTACCCTATTTATTTTGTTAATGAATTGTACATCGCCTTGATTCTATTTAGTTGCCATCGGTTTTTACGAGATGTTCTTCCCCTTGACGCTGTTTAGTGCCATTGTTCTTGTCTGTCCGTCTCCCCCGATTAGACTGTAAGCCCGTCAAACGGCAGGGACTGTCTCTATCTGTTGCCGACTTGTTCATCCCAAGCGCTTAGTACAGTGCTCTGCACATAGTAAGCGCTCAATAAATACTATTGAATGAATGAATGAATGAATGAATGAATACCTGGTATTAGGAGAGAAAACATGCCTTTAGAATGCAGCTAGTCACTGAATGACATCAGAATGCTTTGGTTGCAATACTAGGCCATCTTGGAGTTATTCTGTGCTGATTAATTTCAAAAGGCATATTGCCAGGAGTAAAGGTCACATGAGTTTTCCCACCAAAATGAATGTTTTCATACAATACACTAAAGACTTAACAAAGGGCTTTTTGCAGAACCTATCCCTAAAATCAAAATTGTTTTTTTTACTTCAGTCTCGAGAAGCTATATTTAAACCCCAAATTCAATTAACTGTTCTAATTTACAGGTTATTCAGCACTGAGCTTTCACTTGCAAGAAGCCAGGTGTGACACATATTCAATACCACGCTAATTAATTCAGTCCAAGGAAAGGATATAGATGGGGGTGGAGGGAGCGAGGGAAGAGCAGCATAGAGAAGCAGCGTGGCTCAGTGGAAAGAGCACGGGCTTTGGAGTCAGGGCTCATGGGTTCGAATCCCAGCTCTGCCACTTGTCGGCTGTGTGACTGTGGGCAAGTCACTTAACTTCTCTGTGCCTCAGTTCCTTCATCTGTAAAATGGGGATTAAGACTGTGAGCCCCACGTGGGACAACCTGATTCCCCTGTGTCTACCCCAGTGCTTAGAACAGTGCTCGGCACATAGTAAGCGCTTAACAAAATACCAACATTATTAAGAGGCTGTGGATTTCAGTGAGAGCAAACCCAACCTTCCAGTAGGGAATGTCCATTTTACATATGAAAAATACGATACATTATATCTGCTGTCCATTTAACATCCCACCTCTGGACTGTAAGCTTGTTGGGGGCAGGGAATGTGCCTGTTATATTGTTGTTTGTACTCTCCCAAGTGCCTAGTATCAGCGCCCGGCACATAGTATGTGCCCATTTAATACGACTGATTGAAACCATCCTATTACCCTTCAGTTGGTGAAACATAGTAGTTGCACAACAAAACAGAGACTCAAAAGCAGTAATAGTAATAGCACTATTAAGGGTTTACTCTGTGCTGAGCACTGTACTAAGTGCTGGGAGAGAGAATACACTGTTGGGAGTTAGACCCAGTCCCTGTCTCTCTAGGAGCTCGTAATCTCCCAATTGGAGAAACGGAAAGATCCACAGGGCTTGGATCTTCAGGATACTGAGGGCAGAGATGCCCAGATCGACCTGTGCCCAGACTGGAAGAATGCAACTGTGATTTAAGGAGTCAATTCCTCCACAACCTGATATGTCAATCAATCAATGGTATTTCTTGAGCTCTTTCTGTATGCAGAGTACTGTACTAAGCGCTTGGGAAAAGTACAGTGCAACAGAGCTGGTAGACATGTTTCCTGCCCACAAAGAGCCTACAGTCTAGAGAGGGAGCTGGACATTACTATGCACGAATTACCAATACATACAGAAGTACTGTGGAGCTGAGGGTGGTATGATTAAAGAGAGCAAATCCAAGGGTAAAGATGACACAGAAAGGCAAGGGAATAGGGAAAAAGAGGGCTTGGAGATGTGATTTTAATAAGGCTTTGAAGGTGGCAGAGAGGTGGTCTGTAATCTATGGAGGGGATTTACATGAATCAATCAATCAATCGCGTTTATTGAGAGCTTACTGTGTGCAGAGCACTGTACTAAGCAGTGAGAGTAAACTCAACAGAGTGGGCAGACATTTTCTGCCCACAACGAACTCATGGTCTAGATGGGCAGACATTAGTATATATAAATTATTGATATGTTGGTAAGTGCTGTGGGGCTGAGGGAGGAGTGAATAAAGGAAGCAAATCAGAGCAAAGCAGAAGGGAGAAGAGGAAATGAGGGCTTAATCAGGGAAGCCTTCTTGGAGGAGATGTGCCTTCAATACGTCCTTGCAGCGGGGGAGAGTGATTATCTGCCGGATAATAAGAGGGAGGGAGTTCCAGGCCAGAGGCAGGATGTGGGCCAGAGGTCGGCGGCGAGACAAGCGAGAAGACGTCACGAAACAAAACCGCAAGCCTCAGTCTTGCCGATAAGGGAAAGCGGCAACTCTATTTCATATCTGTGTGTGTCAAAAAAAAAAAAGAAAGAAAAAAGGGGAGTCTTCAATCTTTACTCGCATTTCTCATGTGTCACATCCAGCCTTCTCCCTTATGAGACATACTGTAGATGGAATATCCAGTCTCAAACCAGTTAGGCTTACACAGAGTGAAATCGGGTCACCCATGTCCATTGGGCAGGACAAGTGGGGGTGGGCAGGACAGTTGGGGAGAGGATACCCAATTATCAGATAGATAAATATGATTATTATTAATAATAACAATAATAGCTCTTCCCCACTTCAAAGCCTTATTGAAGGCACATCTCTTCCAAGAAGCCTTCCCTGACAAATCCTTCCCTGCTCTCTCTTCTCCCACTCCTTCTGGGTCACCCTGACTTGCTCCCTTCATTCATCCCGCCTCTCATCCCCACAGCACATATGTATATATGTATATATCTGTAATTTATTTACGCATATTAATGTCCATCTATCCCTCTAGACTGAGCTCAATGTGTGCTGGGACTGGGTCTGTTTGCTGCTATATTGTACTCTCCCAAGCTCTTAATACAGTGCTGTGCACACGGTAAGTTTTCAACAAATACTACTGAATAAATGAAATTAATTCATTCAATAGTATTATTGAGCGCTTACTATGTGCAGAGCACTGTACTAAGCGCTTGGAATGTACAAATCGGCAACAGGTAGACAGTCCCTACCCATTGAAGGGCTTACAGTCTAATCGGGGGAGACAGACAGACAAAAACAATAGCAATAAATAGAATCAAGGTGATGTACATCCGAAATGTCTTGAGGTACTGGAACCGGGCATCGAAGAAGATAGGGAGGAGAAGCAGTGCGGTCTAGTGGGAGCAGTGCGGGTTTGGGTTCTAATCCATTTATCTGCTGTGTGACCTTGGGCAAGTCACTTCACTTCCCTGGGCCTCAGTCACCTCATCTCTCAAATGGGGATGAAGACTGTGAGCCCAGGTTGGGACTGGGGCTGTGTCCAACCTGACCTGTATCTACCCCAGCACTTAGAAGAGTGCCTGGCACATAGTAAGTGCTTAACGAATGCCATTTAAAAAAAAGAAAGGCTTTAGGGGTGCATGGCAGAGCAGTCTCAGCTAGGTGGCATTACAGGGCAATGCTGGGCACTACCTGGAGCGGGCCAGACCAGCGTGAGGTGTGGCAAGGGAAAACCGGACGGCTCTTTTGCAGCCGAAGTTTGTGTTCACCCCCAGCGCTTAAAATGGTTTTTGGCACATAGGAAGCACTTAACCCACACCATCAGCATCGAAAGTTTGGAGACCACCTTGACTGCAAAAGAGAAGCAGAAGCAGAGCCAGGTTAATAATAATAATTCACTGAGTGAATGAAAGGAGAACTGTCAGCAATGATTTTATCCACACCCAGGGGTGAGTCGAACAGTGGGGGTCATCTTTAGACACTCCGGCTACTACAAGTTCCTTGAGGTCAGGGACCCACACTTTCTGCCTCCCCCAATCTCTCCCAAATGCTTCCAGAGGAGCTCTGCGCTCAGGAGATGTTCAAATCGTTAATCAATCGATGGTATTTAGTATTTACTTTTTTTAATGATATTTATTAAACATTTATTATGTGCCAGGCACTGTATTAACCGCTAGGAGAAGTGAAGTGACTTGCCCAAGGTCACAGAGCAGACAAGGGGCAGGGCCTGGATTAGAACCCAGGTCATTCTGACTTCCAGGCCTAAGCTCTATCCATCGGGCCACACTGCTCCTCTGGGTTCTGTGGCTGTCTGCAGAGTGCTATAGTATGCCTTTGGGGGAGTGCAAACAATACCACAGAGTTGGTAGACACAGTCACTGCCCACAAGGAGCTTCCAGGCCAGAGGGGGAGACAATTGCCGTATTGCTTTGGATCCATTAAAATATAAGCTATTTTCAATAAATACTATTGAATGAATGAATGAATGAAGTATTTCACGCAGCTTTTGTCCTTTCCCGGGTATTAAGCAAAGGGCATTGCACCCAATGCCACCAGTGACACCATCAGAGTTCTAGCCCTGACTCTGCCAGTAGGGAAATGCCTTCAGGGGTCTGGTCAAAGCATCTCCCGAGTTGGTCTGTGAGATGGACAGTCCTTGAAAGAATCCTCAAGATACAGTCCTCTATACTGTAAGCTCGTTGTGGACAGCGAATGTCTCCGTTTATTGTTGTACTGTACTCTCCCAAGCACTTAGTACAGTTAGCTCTGCACACAGTAAGCGCTCGATAAATAGGACTGAATGAAAAATACCACTGAATGAATGAACTGGATTTTAATCACAAAGACGACAACAACAATAGCAATAATGATAACTGTGGGATTTCTACCCCAGAGCTTAGAATTGTGCTTGACACAAAATATGCACTTAATAACTATCATCACTACTATTATGTGCCAGGCACTGTACTAAGCGCAGGGGGCAGGGGGTGAGCTGGGGTAGATACAAGCAAATCAGGTTGGACAAAGTCCCTGTCCCGCATTGAGTGCACTAGAGAAGTGACTTGTCCAAGGTCAGCAGCCAAGTAGTGGAGCTGGGATTAGAACCCGGGTCTTTCTGATTCCCAGGTCCAGGCTCTAACCACTAGACCACGCTGCTTCTTCAAGGTGAGCAGTGAGGCTACCAAGGCAACCACCTGTGAGGTTCTGGCAGTCCACTGGCACCAGGCTGCTGCCATCCCTCCAGACGAAAATCCATCCTGCACACACCAAAAACTGCGGGGGAACATTTTGTGCCCCTGCGTACCTATTGGCTCATCGTCCTCAGTGCCTTGGTGGGAACACCACCAGCAGGGCTGAGTAGCACTAGGCAAACCACTATCATTAAAATCAAGCAGCGGGCCTAAATGGGTTCTAATCCCAGCTCCACCACATGTCTTGCCATGCGTCTGGAGCCTGGACCTGGGAGTCAAGAACTGGGTCTGATCCCGGCTCCACCTCTTGTCTGCTGGGTACCTTGGGCCAGGTACAACTTCTCTTTCCCTCAGGTACTTCACCGGTCAAATGGGGATTAAGCCTGTGAGCCCCCATGTGGGACTGAACTGTTTCCAACTTATCTTGTATCTACCCCAGTGCTTAGTACAGTGCCTGGTACAAAGTAAGTGCTTAACAAATACCATTTTTATAAAAAAGTTCCTTAGCACAGAGTGGGAGTTCTGAAGTCTAAGGATCAAGACTTGTTCATTGTTCTCAGACAGAATGTATCATATAATTATCTACTATATGTACGTACACTCACACAGGAAAAAAAAAGTGACAGAAAATGAAAATCCCCCAAATTCAACTTTTCAGCACTAATAACTAAAAAGCAAGAACAAAAAACTCAACATTTACAAACCCTTAATAAATGATCCTTCGGTCTGGAAGATACAGATGCAAGCGACTCATGAGTGCATTATAACCTATTTGCACGGTCAGGGAATTTATCTACCAACTCTGTTGTATTGTCTTCTCCCAAGCCCTTACTACAGTGCTCTGTACACAGTAGGCACTCAGTAAATACCACTAATTGATATATCCATGGGATTATTCACAGTCAAAGGTGAGGCTGCAAACTACAAACCTTCAAACCACAGGAACTGATTTTAAAAGCTAGTCTGGGCTGAACACAGAGAGAAAACTAGAGCGTTAGAACCTCCTTCTAAGGAGCTGACCTTCCTTCAAAGTGCCCTAAAGGCACAGAGCAGCACTAATTCCACACTGCTCGTTTATTTATACTCAGGTGGCCAGGTTGCTGACTGAAGCATTTCATTCTGGTTTCTTTTCAACTGGGCTTTAATGGGCTCTAGAGAACTTCAGGAACAACACATGTGCTACTTGAAGTCTCCATGCACTGCCCAAAATCAAATGCAGCAGTGTGACTGGACCATTCCTGTGTGTTCTGGCAGGGCCCTCTTCATAGGCTAAACAGAAACTGGGATTTAAAAATGCCTTGCCAATATCAAGGAGAGAGGGCATGAGATAGTGTGAACCACCTCAACTCCATCTTCATTGTTGAAGTTCGAAATTCAAAAATATAACCCCATTTCTTAAATCTCTCTGAAATTTCCAAATGAATTCACTCATTCATTCGATTGCATTTATTGAGCGCTTACTGAGTGCAAAGCACTGTGCCAAGCACTTGGGAGAGTACAAAACAACAACAGACATATTCCCAGCCCACAACGAGCTCATAGTCTAGAGGGGGATATTAAAAAAAAACACAGTGGGGAGGAGCCTTTACAGATGTGAAAGATATCTGCTGATAAACTTTTTTCTAGAATATTCTACCTATAAGCAATTCATATTCAGTTTTGTTGTCTGTGGGTTTTTTTTGGTTTTTTTTAATGGCATTTGTTAAGGACTTACTATGTGCCAGGCACTGTACTAAGCCCTGAAGTAGATACAACCTAATCAGGTTAGATACAGGACCTGTCCCACATGGGACTCACAGTCTTCATCTCCATTTTAAGACAAGGGAACTGAAGCTCAGAGAAGTGAAGTGACTTGCTCAAAGTCACACAGCAGACCAGAGGCGGAGCCAGCATTATAACCCAGGTCCTGCTGACTTATGGACCTGTGCTCTATCCACTAGGCCACACTGCTTCTCCAGGTGCCTAGCTGCTTTCATTTTTTTTCTGTAACAACATGTGCTCTGATTCTCCACTTTGGATTCCCCTTCTTTTTACAGGGGTCTTTCAGAATTGAGGTGACTGCAAGACCCATTGGCTTTTTGGAAGATGGCATGACGGCCTCTTTGTCTCGAAATCCACTCTAAGCAAGAACCACAAGGTCCCTGGCCACGTCCAGTGAGCTTAAGTAAATGATACATAATTCAGAATTTCCAGCTTTCAAATTAGAACCACCACTGAAGTTGACATTGAAGTTTTCTCCCATATTTGGAACCCAGAGGTCACCCAAGAAATGACCCAACAAATTATAATGACAACGTTTGGGCAACATTCAAATAGAAAGTTACAATTTTGCTACTAAAGAGGGAATTGCTAAAGGGATTTTAGTGGAAAGATATATTACTAGAGAAAGTCTTACCACTTTTCCTGAAATCCCTGGTCCTAAATGTACCTGTGTATGTAAAAATGATATTTTACAGCTACTGGTAAAAGAGACCTACTTTAACCTACTACCTAGTCCTTGGGCTTGAGAAAAGTGAAAGAATCCACATATATTATCACCACCAAGGTAAAAGAAAATTTCCTCCTACCAGGATTGGGAGCCTTCTATAAAGGCTGTAATGATAACAAGAAGAAGAATAGTATTTAAGTGCTTACTATGTGTCAAGCACTGTTTTAAGTGCTGGGACTCCCTTCCTCCTCTCTCGCCCCGCTCCGGTCTATTCTTCACTCCGCTGCCCGGCTCATCTTCCTGCAGAAACAATCTGGGCATGTCACTCCCTTTCTTAAACAACTCCAGTGGTTGCCTATCGACCTCCGCTCCAAACAAAAACTCCTCACTCTAGGCTTCGAGGCTCTCCATCACCTTGCCCCTTCCTACCTCTCCTCCCTTCTCTCTTTCTACCGCCCACCCCGCACGCTCCGCTCCTCCGCCGCCCACCTCCTCGCCGTCCCTCGGTCTCGCCTATCCCGCCGTCGACCCCTGGGTCACGTCCTCCCGCGGTCCCGGAACGCCCTCCCTCCTCACTTCCGCCAAACTGATTCTCTTTCCCTCTTCAAAACCTTACTTAAAAATCACCTCCTCCAAGAGGCGTTCCCAGACTGAGCTCCTCTTCCCCCTCTACTCCCTCTGCCATCCCCCCTTTACCTCTCCGCAGCTAAAGCCTCATTTTCCCCTTTTCCCTCTGCTCCTCCACCTCTCCCTTCCCATCCCCACAGCACCGTACTCGTCCGCTCAACTGTATATATTTTCGTTACCCTATTTATTTTGTTAATGAATTGTACATCGCCTCGATTCTATTTAGTTGCCATCGGTTTTTACGAGATGTTCTTCCCCTTGACGCTGTTTAGTGCCATCGTTCTTGTCTGTCCGTCTCCCCCGATTAGACTGTAAGCCCGTCAAACGGCAGGGACTGTCTCTATCTGTTGCCGACTTGTTCATCCCAAGCGCTTAGTACAGTGCTCTGCACATAGTAAGCGCTCAATAAATACTATTGAATGAATGAAGATAATCAGTTTGGACACAGTCCCTGTCCCACATGGGGCTCACAGTCTTAATCCCCATTTTATAGATGAGGCAACTGCGGCACAGAGAAGTCAAGTGACTTGCCCAAGTTCACACACCAGACAAGGGATGGAGACAGAACTAGAGCCCAGGTCCTCCTGATTCCCAGGCCCGGGCTCCATCCCCTAGGCCAAGTTCATCGTGGGCAAGAAATGTGTGTTTTATTGTTATATTGTACTCTCCCAAGCGTTTAGTACAGTGCTCTGCACAGAGTAACCACTCAATAAATACAACTGGCTGACTGACTGTCAAGGTTTACCACCAGCCAATTGTCAGACATTGTCACAAATACCTTCAGTAACTTAAAACCGCCACGGCTTCTCCAAGGTTTCTCACATGAAAATATCTCCTAAACCGTCTCCTTGCTCATCTTATTTCTTGAGCCTTGAATATTTTGGGTTCAGACCAGCTTCTTTCTGTCTTTCTACCTGCACAGATGTGAGTATTGGCCCCACTATTATTATTATGGAATTTGGGAAGCGCTTAGTATGTGCCAAGCACCATCGTAAACACTGGGGTAGATACAAGTTAATCAAGTTGACGCAGTCCCTTTCTCATTTGGGGCTCACAGTCTAAGGTTAGTCAGGAAGATTAGGATGGAAAAATTCCCCCTTCAAAAACTCCCTGAAATCTCCCAAGATCCCCCTCCCTCAGGTCCTTGAAAGATTTAGAACTCCTGGCAATCCATTCATGCCCAATTATCAGGGTATTTTAAACCCTAATACTAACTCCATTATTGCTTCCCGTCACTCCTAATTGCACAGTAAATGCTACATTGCTGCTACATTGTTTGAGTAACACCAAGCACATAGTAAAAACGGAATTACTTCTGTCGGGAAACCACTTAGCAGAGATGGGCTTCAGCATTTGCCCTTTTTTAAGGAGGCCTCTATGTTTCACTTATTTCAAGAATTCAAATAAATTTGGGCTGCACCATGAAGACTCCTACTTCTCATCAAATCTTCCTGCCTGTGGCAACTGTTGGGTTGCTGTTCTTTGTGACACTGGGGAAAAAAAGGAATAAACTATGAAATAGGGAATTTACTACTTCCTTCTCTGTTAAGCATTTCTAGCATGTCACTCATTTTCCAACATTTAAAACACTTTAATCAGAAGTCCCCTTCACGACTGCTCTTCTTTGCCCATTTGTAATCCTAATTCCTCATGCTCTGACTTCTAACCTGATTGTGCCTGTTTCCCTGCCAGGCTCTTTTCTTTTTTTAATGGTATTTGTTAAGCACTTACTGTGTCAAGCACTGTACAAAGCACTGGGGTAGAAACAACTTAATCAGGTTGGATACAGTCCAGGTCCCACATGGGGCTCACAGTCTTAATCCCCATTTTACAGATGAGGGACATGAGGCCCGGAAAAGTGAAGTGACTTGCCCAACGTCACACAGCAGATGAAGTGATTTCAGTTTGCTGACTTCTTTGTGCCACGATAGCACACAGAAATTGCCAATGGGAAGCAGAGTGGATAGAGCCTGGGCCTAGGAGTCAGAAGGATCTGGGTTCTAAACCCGGCACCACCTTTTGTCTGTGTGACCTTTTTTTTTTTTAATGGTATTTGTTAAGTGCTTACTATGCACCAGTCACTGTCCTAAGCACTGGGGGTAGGTACAAAGTAATCAAATCAGTTCACTTCTCCGGACCTCAGTTATCTCATCTGTAAAATGGAGATGAAGACTGTGAGCCCCATGTGGGACATGGATTGCGTCCAACCTGATTATCTTGTATCTATTCCAGTGCTTAGTTCAGTGCCTGACTCAGAGTAAGCACTTAAATACCACTGGGAAAAAAATGTATTCCAGTGTTTCAGTTCCATGGCACCTCACCCAATATTTACTGAACTACCTCTAGTTACAGTTTTCCCTCCAGGGGACCTGAATTCTGGTGATGTGGCATGCTAATAATTACTGCGATGTTTATTTGGTGGCTGCCCTTGAAATGCAGCCAGATTCATCTCCCCTGGGAAATGGTCAAAGCACAGCGCACTACATCAAAGCAAACAGGCTCTGATGCAAATTTCTGTGTAGGAGCAGCTTCTGCTGAAAACACTTCTGAAAAGTCCCATTTGGGAGAAGGTAATTTTCAGCCCGAAAACTGCCTATGATTCAAATGTGCCAGCCTCCATGTCCCGTGGCTAGATCTGTGGGGGAAGTGGCCACGATGTAAAGGAGAAAGACAAAGTAGGAGAAGGTTGCCTTAGCAGAATATGAATCAATCCATCAATCAATCATATTTTCTGAGAGCTACTGTGGGGAGAGCAGGGTACCACGTGCTTGGGGGAATACGACAGAGCAGAGCTGGTAGACACGTTCCCTGCTGACAAATTCTTCCTAAGCCGGATGTGTCTCAGTGTCTAGAATAAAGGAGTTGGCACAGAGCAGTAACAGGCTGGAGAAGATGTTGCTGCAAGGGGTATCCAGACATGCAGAAAATGAGATGTCGAACTCATTGTTATACTGTACTCTCCCAAGTGCTTAGTATAGTGCTTTGCACAAAATAAGCACTCATTAAATACGAATGAATGAATGAAAGCTTTTTTTTCTGCTTTTTTTTAATGGCATTTGTTAAGTGCTTACTATACACCAGGCACTGTCCTAAGCACTGGGGGTAGGTACAAAGTAATCAGAATGGGCACAGATCATATCCCATGTGTGGCTCACAATCTTAACCTCCATTTTCCAGATGAGGGAACTGAGGCCCAGAGAAGATAAGTGACATACCCAAGGCCACGCAGCAGTCAAGTGTCAGGGCCGGGATTGGAACCCAGGTCCTTCTGACGCCCAGGTCCATGCTATAACCATTAGGAAACCCTGGTTCTTTCTGGAGTTTCATTTTTAAAAACACAAGAACAAACAACATCAGGTAGCGCTCACCAACCAACTGCCATGCCATAAGATTCCTGTGTGTAGGATGAGATCCAAGACTGGATTCCATCTTGTGTCAAAAGAAAATTATGAGAATATTCCAGGACACAGACCTACCTTTCATGACTGAATTTTGGAATGGGGTGAAGAGGAGGACTTTTTTCTTCCTGGACTGGGGAAAGGCCTTATAAATTTTTATTCTATTGGGCCTAGGGTAAATACAATGAAGATTGATGCCTGGAGTTTATATACTCTGAAATGATACTGACCCTTCTACAGAAAAGATACTCTTCAACCCATTTAAAAATAATGATAATAATAGTTTTCATTATTAACAGCATCTGTTAAGTGCTTACTGTTGTTGAGGCCTGCTCTAAGGCCTGGGGTAGATACAAGATATTTGAACTCCTATTTTTGAAAAATCTTCCCTTAAAGTATGTGTGTGTATGTGTGTGAGAGACAGAGAGAGAGAATATATTTAATGAAAAGAAAAACAGGTCTTTTAACAACCAGAGACTGTTGCATAAGAACATGTTTAAAACACTAATAAGATCCTTGTAAAAGAAAAACTGGTCTTTTAGCCACCAGAAAGAGACTGTTACATAAGAACATATGTGAAATAATAATAAGATCCTTGTTTAAAAAAAAAAATCTCTGCAAGCAAGAAATGCTTTGCTATTACAGAAATCTCCTTTGAGGCTAATTCCTTGTAGATTTGAGGGCTGGTTTCTAAGCCAGCAGCCTTAATGCTTCAAAGGAGCCACACTGACACAGATCAAGGTTTCCAATGCTTAAGGAATTAGAACTCTTTTTTAGTTTAAAATCTCTCTGGGGACATGAGGAAAGGAGAATCTGAAAACCAGCCTGCTGACCTTGGGCAAGTCACAACTTCTCTATGCCTCAGTTTCCTCAACTACAAAATGGGAGTTCAATAGCTGCTCTCCCCTTTTTTCATGGTATTTGTTATCTATGTGTCAAACACTGTCCTATGTTCCAGGGTAGATACAAGTCAATCCCTGACCCGCATGAGCTCACATTCTATGTAGGAGGAAGAAGGATTTAATCCCAATTTTACAGGAAACTGAAGCACAGAGAAATTCAGTGACTTGTCCAAGAGCAAGCAATTGGCAGAGGCGGGATTAGAACCCAGGTCCATTGACCCCCAAGCCCACACTATTTCCACTAGGCCTCACTGCTTCTCCCATTTAGAATGAGAGTCTCATGTAGGGTAAGGATGGTGTCTGACCTGATTAACTTGTATCTCCCCCTGAAATTAGAACCATGACTGACGCATAACAAGTGCTTAACCAATTCAATTTAGAACAAACAAAAAAACCTCATCTACTGTTGTTCTCATTGAGGTATCTCTTAGCTCTTAAGATAGAGGAGCATTCCACTCTAGGAAACACACGCACGAATCTATTTCTATCTCATTTGCACATGGTAGACGACTCACAGCACTTTTTTAAGAAAAAAAAAAAACACATTTGAAAATGCAACCCAATGAAATGGAAGAAAAAATATACCTGCAAACTTGAAGTATCTCATATTTTGGTCTCTATTTCACAATACATTTAGCTGAATTGAATGAAGGGCAATTAAGAAAAAGAGACCTTTCCTTTGGCAGGAAAATTTGAGTAGTTTTACACTACAATTTGGCAACATCCATCACTTAAAAGGAAACTCTTTCAAGGCACCAGCCTACGAATAACAGCACGTTTTCTACAGGATTCAATCTAGACTGTTTCTAAATATGTATAATGCCAAGCACATTAAAGCTCTCAAGATTCCCATCTCTTGAGCAATTTAATTTCACCCATCTCTCCCCATTCAAATCTGAAGACACTTTCATTCCCAAATCATCGCAATTTAAATGTAGAACTCATGATGCCCGTGTAAGCAGATTGCAAAACATGCTGAAAAACCCAGAGCCAAACTTTCTAGCAAAAAGTACACCTTCTCCAACTTCATTATCCCAGTGATGAGGAGGGGAGGGAAAAAACTATTTAAAACATATTATACAGTCAGTTCAGCTAGAAAAGAACACTGGGGCAAAGTTAGGGAAAACTGTTTTCCAACAACATGCGATGTCTCGTCTGGATGCAGTGCCATGTTGATTCGGAGGGAATGGCTGCTCTCATGCCTGTGCCTAGGCCACAAGCAGCATGGCCTAGTGGATAGAGCCCAGGCCTCGGAGTCCGAAAGACCTGGGTTCTAATCCCAGCTCCACCACTTGCCTGCTGTAAAACGCTGGGCAAGTCGTTTCACTTCTCTGAGCCTCAGTTCCCTCATCTGTAAAATAGGATTAATAGTTTAAGCCCCATTTGGGACAAGGACTGTGTCCACCTTGACATCTTGTGACCATCCCAGCGCTTACTACGACATGTAGTAAGCATTTAAATGCCATTAAAAAAAATAATAATTTTTAAAAGCCTTTTCCCTATATAGCAGGACCTGGAAACACCACCACCCTAACATTACAGTAGAATCGGGGCACACACTCTTCCCCTCCCATCTCCCACCCTAAACAATTATCTGCCTAACCATATGGGAGCAGGTTTCTCTTTCCATGTAAATCAGTGGGTTTTTCAGAAAGGTCAGTAATGACTTGGACTTACTGAAGGAATGACAAATTAAACCAATCGGATGCTATAAACTTCAGTCGCTGCACTAAGGAATTTTACATTGGCCATATCAGATGCTAAAGGGCATAAATAAGACGTAGTGTAATACGAGAGGTTATGAAACATTCTTTCATCATCATTTTTTTCTTACTGTTGCTACTACTAAGATTACCCTGGTTACCGGCTTGATTTTTTTCCACCATAAAAAGAGCTACGGCACTGACTTGATGGAGGCTCGTTCCAGATTTCCCCATTTTACAAATAGAAACATCATGTTTAAATTTATTTTATGTGGAGGCAGGCAGGCACAGCAACAGATCATACAAGCCAATTAGGAAATCCAATATGCCTCAAGATATATGCATAAACCAAGGATTAAAAGGGATGCTCTCTTCAATGGTTTTTTCCTATGAGTCAAGATTAAAGAAAATCCTCACTTAATTTTGACTAAAATCTGCTGCTGGCATTCAGCAGAAAGCTTCTATGGTCTCACTTTGCTTGGAAAATGTGGGCGAGTTTCATAGTACTATATTGTAATACTTTCAAACTTTTTTTTAATGATATGATACAATTCTGCACTCTTTTTACCCATCTGATAACAGAGAAGCCTGATAAATTATTTCCATATGTCTTTTTCAGGCTCTCATTGTCATGATTTACCCTCTTTCTCTAGAGATTTGTTTTACATTGTACCTGAAACAGGTGAGCGATATGCAATCGATTCCTCAAGATTCAAAGTATAGGCTATCACTAACCAAAAAAACCCCCCAAAAAGCTGAATATCACATTTTCTTTAAAATCTTTACTTTCTCTAGACCTTCTATCCTAAGCCAGATGCTTAAAAGCTCCTCAGAGTCCTTCTCTGAAAGACAAATTGAATGCTACATTTTAGCCTACCAGGAAATAAAAGAAAATCATACTCCCTCATATGAGCAATGAGGTGAAAATGGCACTTACAAATTGTTCACTCATTCTGCCCTGTTCGGCAATGAAAACCCCACTAAACAAATATAGAGCAATTTAAAAACCCACGCTTGGCACTTAAGTAATTGTATTGTCGTATCTTTAATTCTAACTTACCCAATCCTGTTTAACATTATTATTATTAATAACAACTATAATTACTAATGATAGCATTTGTCAAATGCTTATTATTCATCAAGCACTGTTGTAAACGCTGGGGCAAATACAAGTTCATCAGGCCAGACACAGGACCTGTCCCACATGGGGCTCACAGTCTATGTAGAAACAAGGTCAGGCGCTGAATCTCCATTTTACAATTGAGGGAAACTGGGGCCCAAAGTCATGCATCAAGGCAAATGGAGCCAGAATTAAAACCTAGGTCCTCTGATTTCCAGGCCAGTGCTTTTTCCAATAAGCCACACCGGTTCCCTTACACAAAATATACAAGCAGCATGGCTTGTATATAGACAAGACAAATAGACAGGCAGCGTGGCTCAGTGGAAAGAGCCCGAGCTTAAGAGTCAGAGGTCGTGGGTTCTAGTCCTGGCTCCGCCACTTGTCAGCTGTGTGACCTTGGGCAAGTCACTTAACTTCTTGGTGCCTCAGTTACCTTCTGTAAAATGGGGATTAAGACACTGAGCCCCACATGGTACAACTTGATTACACTGTATCTACCCCCGCACTTAGAACAGTACTCAGCACATAGTAAGCACTTAACAAATACCAAAAAAAAAAAATTAGCTCAGTAATGAATCATCATCATCAACAATGGCATTTATCGAGTGCTTACTATGTGCACAGCACTGTACTAAGTGCTTGAGAGTGCATAATACAGCCAAGTTGGGAGACATGTTCACTCCCCATGAGCTTACAGTTTACAAGGGGAGACAGTCATTAATATAAATAGTTTATAACATAAAACTGAATCAGATATGAATGATTCCTTTACTTCCAGAAGTTACCAGTCTTGTTTTTCCGATATTTATTTTTTTTTTTAATTCTCCAAATTCTCTTCAGACAGGATAGTCAAATCAATCAATCAATGGCATTTATTGAGCGCTTCCTATGTGCAGAGGGCTGTAATGAGCGCTTGGGAGAGTACAATATAACAGAATGAGCAGAAACGTTCCCTGCCCAAAACAAACAACTGTAAACTAAAACCAGTAGCTCAATCCTTGCATGCCCCATAATGACTTAATTTTCGTGATAAGCAGGCATTCTACTTTCATTCCTATGAGCAACTGAGCTCGGTCATCACCACCAAGGCCTTTCAGTGGACACACAATCATCTTCTCCTTGCAGTTGGAAGCCATTAAATGGAACATTACCTATTTCAGTGGTTCGTTTTCAACAGCACACTTCAAAAACCTCATGCTCTGGAAATAGACTAAACAGAAAATTTAGCCTGGAAAGGTGCGGTTTGGAGATAGGCTAAAATCTTATGGTACCATCTTACCTTAATCAAATGAAAGACTCCAAACTCTAGCGCATCTCTGATTTCAAACTCGAAGTAGATTTGAATCAAATCACGAGTCTCTATCCAAACACCTAAAAAAAGAAGGAAAATGATTTTAAGAGACAGCAGGCTGAAATTTTTTTTTCTGGCTTACTGTGTCCTTTGGATTTTAGTCAGCAAAAATCCTTTTATTCTGCTCTGCCTGCTTTTAAGATAAAGTGACGAATTTCCAGACTCGGTTCCTGAAATGCAGAATGAGAGAGAGAGACTCCGGCATAAATGTCAGCTCTTCCAAGCTGCTCATCAACTGCAAAGGAGTTTAATCTGCTTTCCCCCCACCATCCCACCTAATTGAAGAGTAAATCCTGACATCTGCTTAGTGGCATCATAAAGACAGAGCTTTCATTAAACATTTTGAAGTATTCTGATTTAGATCCGGTATTTAGAGGATTCCAAGGAAGGGAGAAAAAAAAGCCAAGGTTATTTGGTCTATTTCAAGTTGCAGAAATATTCTGAAAATGAAAAACTAAAATAATAATAGGGCCTTTCTGTACTCTGGAGAAAAAACAAAACGAAAACACCCTCAATTAAAATGATGAGAGTAGTTAAAGAATGAGAGGAACCAAATCTGAGAATATGATCTTTCATAACAGATTCCATTTAAAACACCTTCTTTACAGAAGCCGGTCCTGGGAGGCAGAAGACCTGGGTTCTAATCCCAGCTTCACTACTTGTCTGTCGTGTAACCTTGGGCAAATCACTTCACTTCTCTGAGCCTCAGTTACCTCATCTGGAAAATGGGGATTAAGACTGTGAGCTCCATGTGGGACAGGGACTGTATGCAGCCTAATTACCTCATAGCTATCTCAATACATAGTACAGTGCCTGGTGCAAAGTAAGCACTTAACAAGTACAATTTTTTAAAAAAGGGGGTCACAAAATTGTCTCAGTGTCACAAGCCTTGGTCCCCTTAATTATGGAGGGTGGGTGGAACCCACCTGGCTCCCAGTTTACAGAGTTTTATTTCCCTTAAGCCAGTTAAATTCTAAAGACTCCTACGGTAGATCCGGCCAGTTATATAATAATAATGGTATTTATTAAGCACTATGTGCCAAGCACTGGGGTAGATACAAGGTAATCAGGTTGTCCCACGTGGGGCTCACAGATTTAAGGAGTTGACGCAAAGAGAAGTGAAGTGACTTGCCCAAAGTCATACAGCTGAAAAGTGGTGGAGCTGGAATTAGAATCCACGACATCTAATTCCCAAACCCAGGCTCTTTCTACTAAGCCATGCTGCTTCTCATTATATATGCATTTAGCTCTCTCTTCTTGATTGCAGTTATCTGCACTCCTTCCTTGAATCAAAACTGCAGGAACAGGAAGCAACGTGGTCTACAAGATAGAGCGCGGGCCTAGGAGTTAGAAGGACCTGGGCCCTAATCCCAGCTCTGCCACCTGACCGCTGTGTGACCTTGAACAAGTCACTGCACTTCTCTGGCCCTCGGCTAACCTCATCCGTAAAATGGGGATTAAAACTGTGAGCCCCGAGTGGGACAGGGACTGTGTGCAGCCTAATTACCTCACATCTCCCTCAGCACTTAGTACAGTGCCTGCCATGTATCACTTAAATACCACAATTATTATTAGGAGGCTTTCCGAGACTGAGGCCCGCCCCCCCTTTTCCTCTGCTCCTCCTCCCCATCCCCCCCTCCCGCCCTCTGCTCTTCCCCCTTCCCCTCCCCTCAGCACTGTGCATATTTGTATATATTCTTTATTACCCTATTTATTTTAATGGCATGCATATCTCTATGATTTTAATTATCTTAATGCTTTGTTTTGTTCTGTTTTGCTTTGCTGTCTCCCCCTTTTAGATTGTGAGCCCATTACTGGGCAGGGATTGTGTCTGTTGCCAAATTGTACAGTCCAAGCACTTTGTACAGTGCTCTGCACATAGTAAGCGCTTAATAAATACTACTGAATGAATATTGTAGTTGTCATTAATAACAATTAAAAACCAAAAAGTTATCTGTCCAAAGTCCTTGGTCTAATTACCTAATTGCCCTTCAATTGGAAACTAAGTGATCCCCTTCAAGAATTTGGGTTTAATATCACTCTGAAGCAGTCCTATATTAGGGCCCAGGTGTTGACTTTTGTTTTTTAAGGGGTTTTTTTGTTTATTTTGCTTGCTTTGAGTTTGGAGCTGGTTTCATATAGACACTGCAGGAGTTTGTTGAGATTCGTTTCGTTCCGACACCCATTTTGAAGTGATGTCTGTGGTCACGCTCCCTGCCCGCTCCCCATGCAACCTTCTCACTAGAGGCTCCAGGTCCAAACAAAGGCAGCTTGAATCATTTCAATCTTTCTTTCAAAGACAGGCCTTGCCTGTCAGTGGCTTTTTTTTCCAGTAAATTTCTTCAGTCTCTCCAAGGCTTTTGCACAGGCGTTGGCCTGACTGTGTTTTGGATGTGGATAACTACAGTGACCCTTTCTCCACTGGAAAAGATTACATAAAACCACACCAATATCGTTATTATTACCTCTTACAGTGTGTTAAACTGCCAGTTTTTCTGGTGTGTGTTTTGAAAACGTGCTAACTCGCTTTCACAGTCATCTCTGTTTTCTGCCTTATTTCTAAATTGAAGCCAATGCTATTAGACTGTATGCTTTTGTAGTCAGCTTTCCAAACCAGAAAAGGCATAGGGAAGTCAAAACACCAGACAGCTGACTCTTGACAATTACAGAATGTTCTTGAACCAATGTCTTTTCCAGTTTTTTTAAAAAATATATAACTCAGATATATTAACAAGCATAACAGAAATCTACTCATTGGCTTAAATGTTCATTACTGACCAAAAAGTCCTCCAGACAGTAAGCTAGCTGTGGGTAGAGAATGGTTATGACTACTATTATACTGTACTCTCCTAACCCCTTAGTATAGTGCTCTGAACACGGTAAGTACTTAAATCCCATGGATTGACTGATTGGTGAATAAATGGTTTTCTCAACTCCTGCCGATGAAAAAGAAAAATGCCGGGACTGTTAAAACAAGAGCCAGAGAGAGAGAAAGAGTCAAAGGGAGACACAGAAATAGACAATGAAAGACAGAGAGACAGAGAAATGGACAGAGAGAAGGAGAGAGAGAGACAAAGAGAAAAAGTATGTGTGTGTTTGTGTATGTTTTCTCTTAATGACATGGAGCCGTTCCTCCTCAAGTCCCTCCGCGCTTGCCAGCATTGCAATTAAGTCTGTGAATGAGCTCAGTTTTTTCTCAACAAGACGGCTTCATTTCACAAAAGTTCTGAGCAGCACCATCATCTGGATGTCTCAATCCCAGAAGGATTCCTGGAAACCCTTTCAGATTGCAGGTTTACAGATCAATCGATCAGTGGGATTTACTGAGTATTTCTTATGTGCAGAATAGAGGACAATAGAACTCTTTTGGTAGACGCGTTCCCTGCCCACAGTGTAGCTTTCCCCTGCAGGGACTCGACCTTTCGCTGCAAAAAATAATTACAGCCTTTCTGAACGAATCAAACTGGGCCTGGATTTGATTTCATCTGACACGATCAGCGAGTCCAGACCCTGAAATTGAGAAGCAAGGTGTACTAGTGGATAGAGCATGGACCTGGGAGTCAGAAAAACCTGAGTTCTAATCCTGCCTCTGCCACTTATCTGCTGTGTGACCTTGGACAAGTCACTTCACTTCTCTGGGCCTCAGCTACCTCAACTGTAAAATGAGGATGAATACTGTCAGTCCCACATGGGACATGGACTGCATCCAACCTGATTAGCTTTTATCTACCCCAACACCCTGTACAAAGTAAGCACTTAAATCATTAAAAAATTCACTAATTCATCACCCCTTCTGGAAAATGAAAAGCCCTGAGGGATGAGAGCAGAGGATATGGGGTAAGGAGTGGAGATTAATCACAGCAAGGCTGAAGAGTCTTTGTGGTTTAACTGAGCGTAAATCTTCCACAAGCTTTCTAGGTGGTTCCAGTCTGTTCATACCATGACTGAATTATAAACTAGATAGAAAAGGGAAGAGCATGGGGGACAAAAAAAAGTTTTTTTCAAGAGACCATTCTTTCTATGAAAGCCAGCAAGGTACTCTCACCTGAATGAAGAGAGGCGGCAGCAGCAGGGTTGAGATTAGAGAAGTTAAGCAGTGAAACTTTTCAAAAACAGCAAATCAATACCATGCACGTATCCGAGGACAGATCTAGAATTCTGCCCAGTTTTAGCTCCCTTAATTTAATTCAGCAGCTAGCGGGGGAAAAAATACTCCCACGTTCTCAACCAAGGCAGGAAGAAGAAACCGTAATTTTGAAATCGCCTTTACTTCTAAGGTACTCAGAACTAGGTTCTCTAAGAGCTGTTCTAAAACAGCATCACCCTTTCATCCAGCACTTAGAACAGCACCTGGCATGTAGTAAGCACTTAAATACCAAAATTATTATAAATTGGATGCTCTTTGAGGGCAGGGTCTCTGCCTTGCTACCTCTGCACTCTCTCAAGCACTTAGTATAGTGTCTGGCACTAAGATCATTACACATTCCTGATTGAGTGAAATGTCTTGGGTTTGCTGTACTCTCCTAAAGCGCTTAGTGTAGTAAAG
Organism: Ornithorhynchus anatinus; assembly: GCF_004115215.2. NCBI lineage: Eukaryota > Metazoa > Chordata > Mammalia > Monotremata > Ornithorhynchidae > Ornithorhynchus > Ornithorhynchus anatinus. The sequence goes on along the minus strand of NC_041732.1, from coordinate 8,781,791 downwards.
AGCCCTGGGTAGACATTCAGTAAATATCATTCATTTAAAATAATAACTGCGGTATTTGTGAAACACTTGCTATATGCCAACCACTGTACTAAGCACTGGGATAGACACAGGATAATCAGGTTCTACATGAGACTCATAGAGTAAGTAGGAGGGAGAACAGGTGATGAATCCCCATTTTGGAGATGAGAAATCTGAGGCCCAGAGAAATGAATGACTTGTCCAAGTCACACAGCAAACAAGTGGCAGATCCAGGATTAGAACCCAGATCCTTTTGACTCTCAGGCCTGGGCTCTATCCAGTAGGCCAAACTGCTTCTCTAGTCACTCAATAATTATCAATTGATGGAAATTATTAAACATCTACTGCCCTCAATGAAGCAACATGGCCTAATGGATAAAGAAAGGGTCTGGGAGTCTGAAGGACCTGGGTTCTAATACCAGCTCTGCCACTTGTCTGTTGTGTGACCTTGGGCAAGCCATTTTTCCTCTCTGGGCCTCTTATTTAATCGGTAAAATGAGGATTAAGGCTGTGAGCCCCCTGTGGGACAAGTCAATTAGCCTGTATCTAGCCCAGTGTAGAACAGTGCCTGGCACTTAGTAAGCACTTATATACCATTAAAAAATGAGCTTACAGTCTACAGGAGAAGAAAGACATTAACAAATGAATACATTATGGATATGTATTCCATGGATAACTGAGGGAGAGAGGGGTGAATGAATGGTGCAAATCTAAGTGCAAGGATGATGAAGAAGAGAGTGGGAGAACATAATAAGAGGGCTTAGTTAGGGAAGGTCTCTTGGAGGAGGTGTGCCTTCAATAAGTCTTTGAATGTGAGGAAAGTCTATCATGTGACGGTCTGTCAGATTTGAAGAGGGAGGGCATTCCAGGCCAGAGGCAGAACATGAGCAAGGGGTTGGCAGTGAGATAGACGAGATCGAGGTACAGTGAGTAGGTCAGCACGAGGGGAGCAAAGTGTGTGGGCTGGGTTGCAGTAGGAGAGTAGGGAGGTAAGATAAAAGGGGACAAGTTGATTGAGTGCTTTAAAGCCAATGGTGAGGAGTTTCTGTTTGATGAGCAGCCACTTGAGGTTCTGAAGGAGTAGGGAAACATGAACCGAACAGTTCTGTAGAAAAGTCATCCGGACAGCAAAATCAAGTACCGACTGGAGTGGAGAGACAGGAGGCTGGGAGGTCAGCAAGGAGGCTGATGGAGTAATCATGGCGGGTTAGAATATGTGCTTGAATTAGACATGATCTCTGCTCACGAGGCGCTTACAATCTAGTGGAGGAGGCAGAAGTGACAATGAATTACAGACAATGATGGGGCAAAGAATAAGGAAGGATATGCACATAAGCACTGTGGGGCTGAGGGTGCAGGGAATATTGAAGTGCTTAGAGGACAGAGACTCAAGTGCCTGAGAGAGGCAGAAGGGTAGAGGAAATACAGTTGCGAGAAGAGAGGTTAATCAGTGAAGGCTTCTTGGAGGAAATTGGACTTCAGTGAGGACTTCAAGACGGAGAGTGAGGCAGTCAGTTGGAAACCGAGGACGGAGGGAGTTTCAGGCAGGAGGATGTGGACAAAAGGTCAGAGACAAGATGGACAAGATCGAGGTACTGAAAGTGAGTTGGTGCTAGGGGATCGAAGTGTGCGGGCTGGGTTGTAGTGGGAGAGGGCGGAGGTTAAGTAGGACGGGGAGAGTTGATTGAGTTTCTTAATGCAAATGGAGAAAAGTGCAAAGGAGACCTTAGGAGAATTATGGATTGTTTTCTAATCAACTACCTAATCCTACTCTTCATTAGCACAGTATTTGCAAGTGCACAGTAGCCAAAGGAAAGCGTACTAGGAAAAGAGAGAACAAAGCCTCTAGATGTATCAATACACTAGATGTTGACTTTGCATTTAATTAAAACCTTGATTTTGAGATGCTTGCTTTCTAAGCATTCATGCTTTGGTGGGAGGGGAGGGGGAAGGACACTTGGGAAATCATTACTGAAATAAATATGAAAACAATTTATAAACTGCTTTGAAAGTTGTGCTTAAGGAAAAGCTGGAAAGGAAGTTCTCTCTCTGTGGGCAGGGGAATGTGTCTACCAACTCCGTTGTTTTGTACTCTCCCCAGTGTTCAGTTCAGTGCTCTGGACACGGTAAAAACGCTCAATAAATACCATTGATTGAGAAAACAAAACGGATGATTCACTTCTAAGAAAAAGCTGGCTCAAAGGAAGGAATACCTTCAAGTAAGATTTCACCCACTTGACCTATGTAAACTGGAAAAAAAAAAGCCGCTCTGAGAAAAAGATGGCAGCACCTGGAAATTTCCTTTTTCAAATAGCAGCAGCTCTTCATATTTTGTGGAATGTGGAGTCAGATGACAACAGCACACTCAAAACTGTGTTATGAAACCATCTTTGTGCCAAGATTCTTATTTCCTCTTTTTCAAGACAAGGGATTTCCACTTCAAAGAACAAAAGTAGTTCCAACATTTTTTTTAAACTTCTTTTAAAGGTATTTATTTTCAAAGACTTTCATTGCAGTGTGGGCAACAGCGTGGCCTAGTGGAAAGAGCATGGGCCTGGGGGTCAACGGACCTGTATTCTAATCCTGGCTCTGCTGTGTGACTTGGGGCAAGTCACAGTCTCTCAGTTTCTCTATCTTTAAAAATGAGGATTAAAGGCCTGTTCTCCATCTCACTGAGATTTTGAACCCCATGTGGGACAGGGTCTGTGTCCAATCTGGTTATCTTTTACGTACCCCAGGGCTTAATAGATTGGTTGGTACATAGTAAGCACTTAACCAACACCACAATTTTAACAATATTTTTTTCCTAAAAAAGCCACAGTTAAGAAAGCTATAGTGCAGAAGGCAGAAGGTTTTCTACTTGCCTGCTTTCGCCATGCTAGGATAAGAGTTTATCTATAAGCTAGCCCTGGGGGAAAAGCAGTGTGACCTAATGGATACAGCACAGGCCTGGGAGTCAGAAGGACTTGGGTTCTACTCCCAGCTCTGCCACTTACCTGCCGTGTGACCTTGGACAAATCACTTCACTTCTCTGTGCTTCAGTTACTTCATTTGTAAAATGCAGATAGGGACTGTGTCCAACTTTATTTCCTTGTATCCACCCCAGCCCTTAGTACAGTGCTTGTCACACAGTAAACACTTCACAAATGCAATAATAATAATTATTATTATGGTACTTGTTAAACACTTACTGTGTGCCAAGCTCTGTTGTAAGCACTGGGGTAGATACAAGTTAACCAAGTTGGACACAGTACCCATCCCACATTGGACTCACATTCTTCATCTCCATTTTTTACAGATGAGGTAACTGAGGCACAGAGCAGTTAAGTGACTTGCCTGAGGTCACACTGCAGAGAAGTAGAGAAGCAGCATGGCTTAGTTGAAAGAGCACGGGCTTGGGAGTCAGAGGTCGTGGGTTCTAATCTTGGCTCCTCCACTTGCCTGCTGTGTGACCTTGGGCAAGTCATAACATCTCTGTGCCTCAGTTACCTCATTTGTAAAAATGGGGATTAAAAAATGTGAGCCCCATGTGAGACAATCTAAAATAATAATAATGTTGGTATTTAAGCGCTTACTATGTGCCAAGCACTGTTCTAAGCGCTGGGATAGATACAGGGTAATCAGGTTGTCCCACGTGAGGCTCACAGTTAATCCCCATTTGACAGATGAGGTAACTGAGGCACAGAGAAGTTAAGTGACTTGCCCACAAGCTAACAAATGGCAGAGCCTGGATTCGAACGCATGACCTCTGACTCCCAAGCTCGTGCTCTTTCCACTGAGCCACGCTGCTTCTCTGATTACCCTGTATCTACCCCAGCGCTTAGAACAGTGCTCAGCACATAGTAAGTGCTTAACAAATGCCATAATTATTATTATTATTAAAATCCAGGTCCTTCTGACTCCCAGGCCAGTGGTCTATCCACTACACCATATTGCTTCTCATTATTATTACCAGTCAGTTAATCGTATTTATTGAGCCCTTACTGTGTGCAGGACAACGAACTAAGAGCTTGGGAAAGTACAATACAGCCATAAACAGGCACCTTCCCTGCTCATAACGAGTTTACACAGGCCTGGTAGTCAGAAGGACCTGGTTTCTAATCCCGACTAATCCCCAGCATGTAGTCCAGGTCTGTTCTACAGTAAGCATTTAAATACCATCTAAATTTATTTTTTTTTTGAAAAGCAAAACCCTCATTCATTCAATAGTATTTACTGAGCGCTTACTATGTGCAGAGCACTGTACTAAGCACTTGGAGTGTACAATTCAGCAACACATAGAGACAATCCCTGCCCAATAATGGGCTCAGTGTCTAAACGGGGGAGACAGCAAAGCAAAACAGAAGAAAATAAAACAAGCAGTTTAGCGCAGACATCATCAAGATAAATAAAATCACAGAGATATACATAATATTAACAAAATAAATAGGGAAATAAATATATATAAATGATCACAGTGTTGAGGGGAGGGGGGGAGAAAGCAGAGGGAAAGGGGGGCTCAGTCTGGGAAGGCCTCCTGGAGGAGGTGACCGCTCAGTAGGGCTTTGAAGAGGGGAAGAGAGTTTGGCAGAGGTGAGGAGGGAGGACATTCCAGTACAGTGGTAGGACGTGGGCCAGGGGTCGATGGCAGGCTAGGCGTGAACGGGGGACAGTGAGGAGGTGAGTGGCCAAGGAGCGGAGCGTGCGGGTTGGGCAGTAGAGAGAAGGGAGGTGAGGTAGGAGGGGGCAAGGTGATGAGAGCTTTGAAGCCAAGAGTGAGGAGTTTTTGTTTCATGCGAAGGTTGTCAGGCAACCACTGGAGCATTTTGAGGAGGGGAGTGCCATGCCCAGAGTGTTTCTACAAGTATGTTACCAGAAGTGGAACTTGGTCAAAGAAGCCGAAGATGATAATTTAACCTATGTCACAAAATGACAAGAGGTTAACGTCAGCATGGGTAGAGAACTTGGGAAGGAGGGAGGTAAGAAGTACTAACAAAAGGTACCCATGGCTGGTGGAACACTTTTGTAGGGAAAAAGGAGGGAAAAGAAACACTAGATGCTGCTACAAATGCATCAGTGAGATTTAGAAGGATGGAAGATAGTTGTGAACCAAAAACAAATGAAGATTTAATGCTTATAAGGTGGGTTAATGGGTGAATTTGCCCACTGAAAACTCAAAACTGAGCTCAGGGAAGGCTCTGAGGAAAAAAAAAAAAAAGGAACAGGTTCACCTTCACCGGTATAAATACGAGATGCCAGGAGGACATCTAATTGGAAATGGCCTGATGTCTATGTTCTATCCAGAACTTGACTGATGGGGAAAGTTCAGAGGTTGACAGGATGATTTTAGACGTGGTTATGGGCAGGAATATTACTGAATACAAGGGCTGATTTCTGAGTAGCAGCCAAGGGCAATAGCCAGACTTATTTTATTAGAGTAGCAGTGTTGAGTACTCCTGGTGGTGACATTAACAACTTTTTTGGTCAAACGAATGTTATTTCCTTTGCTGCATTTATTTCTTCTGGAAGAGATAGCACATAATAGAGACAGAGTGCAGCTGTTCACTCAATGGCTCTCATTAAAGGCAACTACACCATCTTCTGCGAATGACAGTTGACGTTAGCATCCCATTAGCACTTTGATTTGGGACAAAGCCCAGGGCAAAGAGCCACATCTGAGCTTGCCAGTTTCAGGCTAGACATCAGATTTGTAGATGGTTTATCAGCTGACATAAAAACTGCCTACTAGTCATTCGTTCATTCAAATGTATTTATTGAGGGCTTAGTGTATACAGAGTGTATATACAGAGCACTTGCTTACATGTGTTCATATTTATTATTCTATTTATTTTATTAATATTTCTATATATTTATATTGATGTTACCGACGCCTGTCTACTTGTTTTGTTGTCTGTCTCCCCCCTTCTAGACTGTGAGCCCACTGTGGGTAGGGATTGTCTCTGTTGTCGAATTGTACTTTCCAAGCACTTAGTTCAGTGCTCTGCACACAGTAAGCGCTCAATAGCTACGACTGAATGAATGAATGGATGCAGAGCACTGTACTAAGCAATTGGGAGACCACGATAAAATAATAAACATACATATTCCCTGCCCACAATGAACTTAAAGCCTGGGGGGGGGGGAGACCGACATTAATATAAATAAATCAATAATAATAATGGGGTATTTGTTAAGCGCTTACTATATGTCAGGCACTGTACTAAGCGCTGGGGTGGATACAAGCAAATCGGGTTGAACACAGTCCCTGTCCTACGTAGGGCTCACAGTCTTACTCCCCATTTTACAAATGAGGTAACAGAGGCCCAGAGAAGTGAAGTGACTCGCCCAAGGTCACATAGCAGACAAGTAGCAGAGCCTGAATTAGAACCCATGACCTTCTGACTTCCAGACCCGAAGCTCTACCCTCTATACCATGCTGCTTCCTCATACCATGCTGCATGTACATAAGTGCTGTGGGGCTGGGAAGGGGGAAGAAAAAAGGGAGCAAGTCAGGGCAACTGGCAGAAGAAGATGGGAGAAAAGGGAGGGGCGGGCTTAGTCAAGGAAGGCCTCCTGGAGGAGATGTAGTCCAATACAGTAAGCCTTTTCCACATTTACCTAATACTTAGTAATGTTTTGAATTCTTATAATATTTGTTAAGCTCTTACTGTGTACAACACTGTTCTAAGCACTGGGGTATATACAAATTAATCGAGACAGACACAGTCCCTGACCCATATGGGGCTCACAGTCTAAGTAGAAGAAAGAAATGGTAGTGAATCCCCATTTCTGCAGATAAGGGAACTGAGGCATAGAAAAGTTAAGTGACTTGCCCAAAGTCACATAGCAGACAAAGGGTAGAGCTGGGATTAGAACTCAGGTTCTCTGACTCTCAGGCTCATGCTTTATCCACGAGGCCTCACTACTTTTCTAGTGGTGCATCTGAAAGTAATAGGTGGCATACTGTTATGCTGTACTTGTGGGCAGGGAATTGAGAACTGTTTACTGTTGTACTGTACTCTCCCAAGCGCTTATACAGTTCTCTGCACATAGCCCACAATAAATACAACTGATTGATTGGAAGCATTAGGGACGTGAAGGTCCATTTTTAATTTGGGAAGGTTCTTTCTGATTCCCTTTAGGTCAGTTGAATTGTTTTCAGGCTCAGGTGATTTTGCACACATTCATTCAATCGTATTTATTGAGCGCTTACTGTGTGCAGAGCATTATACTATGGCTCAGCCACAGCTGTGAAGAAAGGCGAATGAAGAAAGTACGGAGAGATCGGAGAGCCCAGCGAGTAGGAGATGGGATGGAGCCCAGGACTTGAGCTAAAGCACCACTCTGCCACCTCCCCGACTGGGAAAACCCAGGACTCTCGACTTGATTCCGCACAGGCTCTCGTACCACCCTACATTAGACAGAGAGGGGGCATTTAAAGCATTTTAAAGGGTCAGAAAATCATTAAAGCGAAAAGGAAAAATGAGACTCTATCGATCCGTTCTCCTGGGACATGGGGGATGTATTCTCGCAAAAGTCCATGCTAAGAAAAAGTGGTACTGGGGTATTATGTTCAACGCCACATACTTAAGCAAGCTCGTTTTGGGCAGAGAAGATGTCTGCTTATTGTTACAGTGTACTCTCCCAAGCATTTAGTACTCTGCACACGGTAAGAGCTCAATATATATGATTGACTGAATGAATCAATAGATGAATGGTATGTGAGAGCTCACTGTGTGCAGAGCACTTTATCAAGCACTTAGGAGAATACCATACAACAGAGTTGGTAGGTACATTCTCTGCTCAAAACAAATTTACAGATTAGAGGGGGAGACAGAAACTAGAATAAATTGTGGACATGTCCATAAGTGCTGTGGGGCAGAAGGTGGAGTGAATATACCACTAAATAACATTTAAAAAATATATGTATACATACATATATGAGTGTATATATACACACATAAATGCATACATATATATATTCTCTGTTCATCCCATAAACCAGTATATTAAAGAAATATTATTCCACAAGGTAATAAATAACATTATATAACTGCAAAAAGGAAAGGAGGGAGGAGAAGAAAAAAAATGTGCCCAGTGCTTACTATGTGGCAGGCATTGTACTAAGTGCTGGGGTAGATACAAGCTAATCAGGTTGGATTCATTCCCTGTTCCACATGGGGCTCACAGTCAATCTCCATTTTATAGATGGGGGAACTGAGGTACAGAGAAGTGAAGTGATCTGCTCTTGGTCATACAGAAAATGGCAGCAGAGGATTAGAACCCATGTCCTTCTGACTCCCAGACCCATGCTCTATCCACTAGGCCAAGCTGCTTCTCTAAATCATACATAATAGCTACAGAAATCTTACATGCCTCCCAATTTTTGCTTTCTCCGGTTTGAGACTATACAAGAAAATTCATCATATGCCTAGTTGTTACCCAATAATCCATCAATTAATTCATTCAATCGTATTTACTGAGTTTACTGTGTGCAAAGCACTGCACTAAGTGCTTGGGCGAGTACAATATAACAGTAAACAGACACATTCCCTACCCACAGTGATCTTACAGTCTAGCGGGGGAGACAAACATTTATCTAAATAGATTAATGTCATTTATTATTATTATTAATATTACTACTAATAATAATGGTATTTGTTAAGCACTTACTGTGTGCCAAGCACTGTTATTTATTAAGCACTTACTACGTGCAGAGCACTGGACTAAGCTCTTGGGAGAGTCCAATACAACGGAAGTGGCAGGCACCTTTCCTTCCCACAACAAGCTACTCCCCAAAACACGTTAACCTTCTCTAAAGTGAAACCACATCACAGAAAAGAACCACTCGGCAAAAGAGATTCGTTGAAGAGGGACTGAGAGCCCTGCAGAAAAACCATCAGCCAAACAGGAGTGGAAAAGAATCAAATCTAAGCCCAATTCCAACCTCCTGGATGCCAAAGGGTCTCCCCTGAACAAGGGAAAATCGCCATCACCGACATTTGACTGAGAAGGAGGCATCTTCAAAGGTTCAAGGGAGGATGGCAAGATCTGTAAAAACATCCCCTATAAATTATTCTTCAATGGAAAAAACTGCCTTGATATTTCTAGATTCTTCACTGAAGGCTCCGCAGCTCAATCCCCCATGGGGGGCTGCTAACAGCTTCTCTCTGCTGCCTGCATCGCTACACCTCCGCTTTCTTTCTCTCTCCCGGAGGAAATTTAAAGAACAAAAAAATTTTGATGAGAGACTTCAGAGAACTACATTCTTTTTAAAAGGTCAGAACTCGACCATGATTGCCTAGGCGGTGCGAACCAATTTTTTACGAGCCTCTAAAAAAAAAAAGCCTGCAATTATACATCAGCAAAGACATTTAAGTATTGTAGCAAAGACTTGGCGTCCTATTCGCTTGAAGGTGTTGAAGTTCACGATGGTCTCCAGTTTACAGCAAGGGTATTTTGAGAGTCCTGTGACGTCTTCCAAGGAGTTCATTCATTCCAATCCATCATATTCATTCAATTTGTAACTGTGCCTCATTTTCTCAACTTCTCCCACCTCTAAGAGCTGGCTCACACTCCCCCTCCTGCCTAGAACCCCAATCCACCAGACCTGGGCTCTCCTCAGTCTTCCAAGTCCTTCCCAACCCCACCTCTTCCGGGAGGCTTTTCCAGATTCCTTTTCTTACTTCTCAAGTCAAATTCTCTCGCCTATTATGATCTCAGCACTTTTGCACCCATAACCTCCTGCATAACCCCCCCATCTAGACTGTGAGCCCATTGTGGGCAGGGATTGTCTCTCTGTATTACTGCATTGCACCTTCCAAGTGCTTTGTACAGTGCTCTGAACACAGTAAGCGCTCCCTAAATACGGCTGAATGAACAAATGCGGCTCTTTGATATATAGCAAAGTACACACTCTACTGTCGAAACACTTTGCTCTCCTCTTGGAAGTTATTCTGTCTCTTCCATTAGATTATAATCAATCACTTGTATTTATTGAGCACTCACTGTGTTCAGGGCACTGTACTGAGAGCTCGGGAGAGTACAACACAATATACTGGACACATTCCCTGCCCACAAGGAGCTTACAGTGAAGACAGCATAACCTCCTTGAGGGCAGAACCCGGGTCTTTTACCATTGTTGTGTCCCTTTAACAACTCTGATCTGTGCCTTTCGGCTATTTGTTACCTGCCCTGTCCTCAACCCCGCAGCACTTAGGTACATAGCTATAAATGATGTATTTATATTAATATCTTGCCTTCCCCACTAGACTCTAAGCTTGTTATGGGCTGGGAATATCTCTATTTGCTGCTGAATTGTACTTTCCAAGGGCTTAGTACAGTGCTCTGCACATAGTAAGGGCTCAAGAAATACGATTAAATGAATGAATGGGAATGGGTTTATCAGCTCTGTGGCAATGTTCTCTCCCAAGCACTTAGTACAGTGCTCTGAACACACTAAGTGCTCAGTAAATATGACTGATTGGTTGATACAATGCTTTCTCCATACAGCAGGCGCACGATAAATACTAATGACAGAATGATTCCACACTGTGTGCATTTAAGGATCGCCTCTTGACATGCTGATATATTTGCCACAGGCTACACCCTTTTTTGGCTATTTTTAATTCACCAACACTAGGGAGTGCATGGGTGTTTTCCAATATAGATCAAATAAAATCTGTACTTAAAATTGTCCAGAAAGGCTCAGACTGCTGCCAGGGGCCCATTTTCTATGCTAAATTCGTGGCTAATCACAAAGTCCTTAAATAACAGATACCTTAAAAGGCCATCATTTATTAAATTGCCATAACTAAGGATCTATTTTGTTTCCTTTCTGAAAGTTCAAACCTATGTTTTTGACTACAAGCATCTGCTTATTTAACAGACATACCAACTGACTTTTTCGGTACATAAGCACTTTTACAGGGTAGTTACTACAAATTGCTGCGGGATAATTTCAGGACATGAAACTCCCACAGATTCAGCAGGTGGTCTTAAAATGGTCTGGATGGATTTTACAAAAACCAAGTCTGCACAGCACTTATATACATATCCTTATACTCTATTACTTTTATCTGTGATTAAGTAGCATGGCATAATGGATAGAGCATGGGCCTGGGAGTCAGAAGCTAATGGGTTCTAATCCTGACTCCGCCACTTGTCTGCTGTGTGACCTCGGGCAAGTCACTTCACTTCTCTGAGCTTCAGTTACCTCAACTGTAAAATGGGGATTGAGACTGTGAGCACCATGTGGGACATGAACTGTGTCCAACCTGAGTGACTTGTATCCACCCCAGTGCTTAGTACAATGCTTGGGATATAGTAAGTGCTTAACAAATACCATAATTATTATCACTGCTATAATAATTATTATTAAGCTATATTTTAAAATGTTTAAAGCTGACATTTAATTGTTTTCCTTAAAGGTGCCTTTTTTTAAGGACTGCATTTCATTTATATTAAAGCTCGAAGATATCATGAAATGGGGATTATAATTTTATGTATGAGTTGAGAGGATACATTAGTGTAATCTTTTCAGTAAAGTTTCAAACTGAGATAATATATTACGGACTAAATTAGGGATCCAATCATGCAGGGTTCCCAGGGGCTGCTTTCCCGATTACTAAACATGAAAGAAAACCACTTAACCTAATGGAATTTAGAGTTCCTCTTAGATAGATCAACTTAGAGACTCAATACACAGTCTCTACAAAACCGTTATTAAGTGTCTCCCTACCGCTTAGTTTCCGACCCACAGAGAACATTTGAAAAGTGAATCGGACAGTCCTGAAAAATTTGCCAAAGTCTTCATGACGAAATGGTTGACTGAATCAGCTTTGAAGATCCTCCACTTGACCTTATCCCCATTACGATCAGAGTGAAGCTAGGCTGGGTGGTGGGACTTAGCCTTATATTAATGTCTGTCTCCCCTTCTAGATTGTAAGCACATTGTGGGCAGGGAACTCGCCTGCTTACTGTTGCATTGTACTCTCCCAATTGCCTAATACAGTGCTCTGCACATAGTAAGTGCTCAATAATTATGAATGAATGAATGAAATCAACCTACTCTATGAGGCTGTTGTCTGAAGACGTAACCAGGAACCAGCAAGTTGGAATCAAATCCTGCTTCTGGCCCACTTAGAATCTCTTCCAGTTCAGTGGGCTAAGAGCATCTTCAAAAGTCTTTGAGATTGTGGTTCAGTAACTGTTTAATGCAGAAGATTGAGGCTCGAGAGATACCTACATGAGAAGACATGGAAAATGACTGTTAATCACATTGCAAATGTAGAGATGTCCAGTGGATAGAGAGCATGGGCCTGAGAGTCCTTTTCACCCTCTATTTTTGTTTCATCTCTTCTTAAGTGTCTATCCTCACTTGTTCTTAAACCGTGAACCCGATGGGGTCAGGGACCATGTCCCTTCTTTCCCAGCCCTTAATACAGTCCCTTAAGAGGCTCTTAATATGAGTCAGAGGACCTGGGTTCTAACGCCAGCTCCGTCATTTCTCTGCTGGGTGACCTTGGGCAAATCATTTCGCTGCTCTGTGACTCAGTTACCTCATTTGAAAAATGGGGATTAAGACTGTGAGTCCCATATCAGATATGGTCTGTGTCCAACTTGATTATCTTGAGTCTACCCCAACTTTTAGAAGAGCGGCTGGCCTACAGTAAACACTTAAATACCAATAATAATAAAAAAAGAACACAGAGTGCAGTTTACCAAAGACATGAATGGGTGATAATCCTCCCCAACCCCTCCAAAAAAACCCCCAAAAACCTGTTTTATGGTGAGCTAAAGGCCATACATTTCAATGCAAGAGGGCAGACATTTTTTTTAATCTACTTGTTAGGCTCTTTCTATGTGTCAGGCACTGTTCTAAGCGATGGGGAGGATACAAAGTAATCAGGTTGGATACAACCCATGTCCCACTTGGGACTTACATCTTGATCCCCATTTTATAGATGACGTGGTGACTGAGGCCCAGAATGGTGAAATAACTTGCCCAAGGTCACCCAGCAAATGGAGGATCTGGGATTAGAACCCAGATCCTTCAGACTCCTAGGCCACACTAAAGACCCACTGATTACAGTCTCAAATGAGACTGAGTCCCATGCAGGACAGGGTCTGTGTCCTACCCGATTTGCCTGTATCCACCCTAGGGCCTAGTACAGTGCCTGGCACATAGTAAGTGCTTGACAAATACGATGCGAAATAGCAGCACACTGCTATGAAGATCCTGGAAAAAGTCATGAAATGTGATATAACAATTGCCACAAAAATACAAATGGTCAATTCTATGGTGTTTCCAGTGACAGTGTATGGATCTGAAAGCTGGACAGTGAAAAAAACAGGATAGAAAGAACATCGATTCTTTTGAAATGTGGTGTTGGCTTTTGAGAGTACCAAGGCCTGACTGAAAAACAAACAAATGGATTTTGGAGCAAATAAAACCAACGTGGTCTCTGGAAGGCCAAATGACTCGACTTAGATTAGCATATTTTGGACATATTATCAGGAGGACTAATTCTCTGGAGAAGACACTAATGCTAGGAAAAGTCCAGGGAAAACGGGGAAGCCTTTAAAGCCTTGCAGAAGATAATAATAATAATAATTGTGATATTTAAGTGCTAATTATGTACCAAGCATTGTACTAAGCGCTGAGTCTAGAACAGTGCTTGGAACATAGTAAGCACTTGACAAATGTCATTATTATTATACGAGCAAATCGGGATGGACACAGTCTCTGTCACACAAGAGGCTCACAGTCTCAATCCCCATTTTATACAGGAGGGAACTGAGGCCCAGAGAAGTGTAATGACTTGCCCAAGGTCCCACAGCAGACAAGTGACAGAGCTGGGATTAGAACCCATGACCTTCTGACTCCCGGGCCCATGCCCTAACCACTACACCATGCTCCTTCTATAGAAAACAATTGTTGCATTGGCCGGAAATCGAACACGGGCCTGCCGCTTGGCAGGCAGAAATTCTACCACTGAACCATCGACAGAATGTTAAAAGGCAAGCTGGGCTCAAACTGGTCCATTCCAGTCAATCAGATTTACTGAGGGTTTATTGTGTGAAGAGCACTGTACTAAGCGCTCAGGCGTGGCGGAATGGTTACAGCTCGGGCCTGGGAGTCAGGAGGTCATGGCTTCTAATCCCGCCTCCATCACTTGCCTGCTGTGTGACCTTGAGCAAGCCACTTAACTACTCTGTGCCTCAGTTACCTCTTTTGTAAAATGGGGATGGAGACTGTAAGCCCTACATGAGACCTGGACTGTATCCAACCAGATTTGCTTGTATCCACCCCAGAGCTTAGTACAGTGCCTGGTACATAGTAAATGCTTTACAAATACCGTAATTATTATTATTATTACAATAGAACAATAAACAGATACCTCCCCTTTCCACAATGAGCTGGGCCCGCCCATTTGTGAGCTGGTCCTCACAAGCAGGTGATGTGGCAAGTACAAGCAGTGTGGCCTGATAGAGCCCAGGCCTGGGAGTTAGAGGACCTGGACTCTAATCCCAGCTCTGCCACTTGTCAGCTGTGTGATCTTGGGCAAGTTACTTCATGTTTCTGGGCTTCAGTTACCTCATATGGAAAATGGGGATTAAGACTGTGGGACATGGACTATGTCCAACCTGATTAGCTTGTATCTGCCCCAGTGCTTAGTACAGTCCCGGGTACAGGGCAAGTGCTTAATTTTTTTAAAAAGTTCCACCTTAAATGCACACTGCCTTCTGCGATGGTGAGGCAACAAGAGAAGCAGCGTGGTTTAGTGGGAAGAGGCCGGGCTTGGGAGTCAGAGGTCATGGGTTCTAATCCCGGATCCACCAGTTATCAGCTGTGTGACTTTGGGGCAGTCACTTTACTTCTCTGTGCCTCAGTTACCTCATCTGTAAAATGGGGATTAAGACTGTGAGCCCCACATGGGACAACCTGATTACCTTGTATCAACCTCAACACTTAGAACAGTGCTTGGCACATAGTAACCACTTAACAAATACCATCATTACTATTATTATTAATAAAAGTTTTCTGGAAACTAAGTTAGATATGGTTTCTGTAAACTACCTCTATCTGCAGAGCAAACACTTTCCTCCAAGCTCTTCCAGAGAGAAGACCATAAAAGAGAACATACCACATGAAAGTAGTATGTTTCAACATGAATAGCATCTCTAAAACATGAAAGCTCTGTGAAAAGCAGGATGTTCACCCAAATCCCCTCAGAGGCCGTTCCCATTTCATTTTACTTGGCTCCAAATCATTCCACTCAAATTTAGTTTTGTTCCAAATACTTTAACAGGAAAATTTGATAGCCCCAAGGCTACCCAACAAACCAAACCCCCCACATTCACTTAATTCTACATATAATTTTGTGAAATGCCACTTAAATGTAACCACCCACACAGTTCAAGTAATTTCTTTGAGGTCTAAAGAAAAAAAACTAAAAAAAAACATGGAATGGTAATGAAAAAGTCAGCAACCTCTTTCATTGTTAGAAATATCCTCTCTGCAACCGTACAGTGCAAGGATTTGTTTGTAATCATCTCCATGAATTAGCAACTAAGAGAAATTCTTCCATTCACAAAAGATGAGCAGGTTGAAACAGCTTCAGAACAAAAACTGGTTGAAATATGTGGAGACTTGAGCATCACACAAACACTGAGAACTTGGGGTTTGCAGCTAAAACATCTTTCTTTCATTCAATCGCTTATTTCAAAAAGACAGCACGAACACACACATTCTGGTCACCCGCCAGCTTTTAACGTAGCTCATGTAATTAATGCTGGGTTCGCAGCATTGGATGCATGCGTCACGCTTGTTTTGGGCAGGGACCGTGTCTACCAACTGTTGTATCTCCCAATAGTTCAATAAGCACTAGGATAGATATACAAGATAATCTGGTTGAACAAAGTCCCTGTCCCATATGGGGCTCAAGTCTTACTCCCTGTTTTACAGATGAGGTAACAGAGGCACAGAGAAGTGAAGTGATTTGCCTGAGGTCACACAGTAGACAAGTGACAGTAAGCGCCTAAATACCACACTTACAAGTTGGTAGATGGGATCCACCGTTTAGAACAGTGCCTGGCATATAGAAAGCACTTACCATAATTATTATTATTAATCCCTGCCCACAAAGAGCATAAGGTCTAGTGGAGAAACCTAACCAAAAGGTATCTAAGTCTTAAAAGGAGATGCTCTTGTGTGTAGCATCTCTGCCTCAGGACAAGAAATACTATGGTTCCTTGATGTGCCACGGCCTTCCTCTATTTTCCAGGCAAATAATCGTAATAATAAAATTTGCCTCTCCAAAGAGTCAGCACTGCTTTTTAGTAATCACACTTTGCACCATCATAAAGAGTCTCTAAAACCAGGTTGTCTCTATACCATAATGGCACTGATGAAATAATCATGACTCTCGGAAAATAACTGACCTACTTTCCACAACCACTTGGGAATCTGTATGCCATGGCATTGGGCCAGCACAAATGAGCTTATCAACCAGCATTTCGGCCCAGGGCGATCAGGTAGTAATAATAATAATAACGTACTTAAGCCCTTACTATGTGCCATGTACTATTCAAAGCACTGGGGTAGATACAAGTTGATCAGGTTGGACACAGCCCCTGCCCTACAAGGGGCTCACACTCTTTTCCCCATTTTACAGATGAGGTAAATGAGGCAAAAAGAAGTTAAGTGACTTGCCCAAGGTTACACAGCAGACATGTTAGAGCCAGGATTAGAACCCAGGTCCTTCTAACTCCCATGGTCTATCCACTAGGCCACACTGCTGCAGGTGAATGCCTGCTTGTCTTTTTTTTTTTTTTTTTGCGTGTGGAATTTGCTAAGTGCTTAATATACACCAGGTACTGTATTAAGCACTGGGGTAGGTGCAAGCTAATCAGGTTGGACACAGTCCGAGTCCCACATAGGGTTCACAGTCTTAATCCCCAATTTAAAGATGAGATAACTGAGGCGCAGAGAAGTTAATGACTTGCCCAAGGTCACTAGGCAGACAAGTGGAGGAGGCGGGGTTAGAACACAGGTCCTTCTAACTCCCAGGCACCACTGCTTCAATGAACAATAAATTCTGTCCACCTCCTTTGCGTTCCTGAGGGCTTCAGTCATGTATTCCCTCGGCCTTTGACTGTCCGCAGAGTTCTAATCCCTCTAGACTGTAAACTCATTATGGGTGGGGAACATGCCTGCTAATTCTGTTGCACTGTACTCTCTCAAGCGCTTAGTATGGTGCTCTGCACACAATAAGTGCTCAATAAATACCACTGATTAACTGGCAGATTAGTCTTTTGAGTCTGCCACAGTTGTCCTAACCATCTTGTTGCTTTTCTCTGTTTGTTCTTTAACACTCAAAATGGGGGCATCCTCCATTCCTCACAGTATTCCAGGTGTGGGCATGCGGTAGTTTTAGATTTTTCTAAAATAGTGTTTGTTAAGTGCTTACTATGTGCCACGCACTGTACTAAGCGCTGAGGTAGATACATGCTAATCAGAGGACACAGTCCCTGTCCCTCATGGGGGCTCAAAGTGGCTTAATCCCCACTTTACAGATGAGGCAAATGAGGCCCAGGGAAGTAAAGTGACTTGCCCAAAGTCACACATCAGACAAGTACCAGAGCCTAGATTAGAACCCTTTTCTCTTTCTACTGCCCACCCGGCACGCTCCACTCCTCTGCCGCCCACCTCCTCACCATCCCTCAGTCTCACCTATCCCCCCGTCGACCCCTGGGCCACGTCCTCCCGCGGTCCTGGAATGCCCTCCCTCCTCACCTCCGTCAATCTAATTCTCTTCCCCTCTTCAAATCCCTACTTAAAGCTCACCTCCTCCAAGAGGCTTTCCCAGACTGAGCTCCCCCCTTTTTTTCCCTCTGCTCCCTCTACCCTCCCCCTTCACCTCTCCAAAGCTAAACCCTCTTCTCCCCACTTTCCCTCTCCCGTCCCACCCCCTCAGCATTGTACTGGTCCGCTCAACTGTATATATCTTCATCACCCTATTTATTTTATTTTGTTTAATGAGATGTACATCACCCTGATTCTATTTGCCATTGTTTTTATGAGATGCTCTTCCCCTTCACTCTAATGCCATTGTTCTTGTCTGCCTGTCTCCCCCGATTAGACTGTAAGCCCGTCAAAGAGCAGGGACCGTCTCTATCTGTTGCCGATTTGTACATTCCAAGCGCTTAGTACAGTGCTCTGCACATAGTAAGCGCTCAATAAATACTACTGAATGAATGAATGAACCCAGATCCTTCTGACACCCAGGCCGAGGCTCTAGCCAGTAGCTGTGCTGCTTCTTATCTAGTGACAGAACAATGCTTTCCATTAGAGGAGTAGCATGGATTAGTGGAAAGAGCAAAGATCTGGGCGTCAAAGGATGTGGGTTCTAATCCTGCTCCACCACCTGTCTGCTATGGGCATTGGGCAAGTCACAACTTCTCCGTGCCCCAGTTCCTTCATCGTCTAGACTGAAAGCTTGTTATGGGCAGGACAACTGCTACTGTACTCTCCCAAGTGCTTAATACAGTGAACTGCATGCAGTACGCACTCAAATACCATTCATTCAGTTGTATTTATTGAGCACTTACCATGTGCAGAGCACTGTACTAAGCGTTTGGGAAAGTACAATACAACAACAGTGACATTCCCCGCCCACAATGACCACTGATTGACTGATCTGTAAAAGAGGTATTAAATACCTGAGTTGGCTCTCCTACTTAAAGGGTGAGCCCCATGTGGGACAAGGACTGTGTTGGTCTTGATGATCTTGTCTCTACCCCAACTTTTAGCACAGTCTATGGCACATAGTAAGTGCTTAAATACCACAGTTGTTATTGTTATTGTTGTTCTGTCCCACATTAGGTTGGCTTTTTTGGTTGCAAAAGAACATACTAGATTCAGTTGTTGGAAATTACTTAAAGGAGAAAATGAGAAGCCTCTAATAACAAAAACGTCACATACTCTCTCCAATTCTAATTTACCAAGAGGGATTGGGTCTTTTAAATACAAGGGAAAAAAATCAATAACTTCAGCTTTACTAGTCAAGCAAGTTTTGCTTAAATTTGGTACTTAGTAACCTCATATTGTTGTTGTTTGAATAGAGTTCTCCAGAATTGCTTCTTCATCCTAAGGAGGTGGCAATTTTCTTGAAAAGATGATAGCACAATAGCAAGTAATTCCTTTCAGAATGTTATTTTTCAACTCAACCCCTAGAGATTTAAATCTTTAACTTAAGATTCACGCACGACTTCCATTAAATTCCATTGTCTCAGAGATGACACTCACCAAGAGACTAGAATCATACATAAGGCATACAACATTGAAGGATATGTTGATTCTCTCCCTTACGTTTTTCAACTTGGAGAGAGTTTAATTAAATTTCCGTGCATTGACATCGCATCATTTTGTCGATTTATCTGCTTAACTTCCAACTCTAATATACCACTAATGAAATTAAAAGACAGAGGAAGACCTAAAGCATGTTTGAAGGAAAATAATAATTATGGTATTTGTTAAGCACTTACTACGTGCCAGGCACCGAACTTAGCGCTGGAAAGAAACCTGAATTTTAGAACGAAAGCTGGACTAGAAGTTAACAGGCTCTTAACAGACTATTAAGAGTGATATTAATTTCTCTGATTTAATAACTGGTATTTATTAAGTGCTTACTAGTTGCCAGGGACTGTACTAAACTCTGGAGGAGAGATGAGATAATCAGGTCCCACATGGGGCTCACCATCTAAGTAGGAGGGAGAACAGATTTGCTTTATAGAGAGATGTTGATCCATCCACATTTCCTTAACCATTAGACTACCCATGTAGTATTTTAACTAAGACAACTGGTTTGAAATCAGAGCAGTTGAAAATGGAGAGAAAATCCTGCATGAGCTTCTAGACTGTAAACTCTCTGTGGGCAAGGAATGTGTCTACCAATTCTGTTGTACTGAACTCTCCCAAGCACTCAGTACAGTGCTCTGCACCCAATAAGAGCTCAATAAATACCACTGAATTGATAAATTGATGAACTCTGGTAATCAGCAAACTTTACATAGCTTCCTGTGGAAAAGGAAAGAGACACTTAAGGTAATAAATGCAATCACTTTTTACAATTCATGGCTGGTTTTTAAGTCAGTTCTATTGGGAACAACTTGAGCACATTCACATTTATTACCCTGATAACTTTATCATAAAAGGTTGTAAAATTCAGTCCTGTTGATCCTCTCAGTTCTGAGCCTAAAGAAAATAAATTTTAAATATCTCTTTAGAAATTGGATTTTCAGTGAGGTGCTGTGTAAAAGACATAAAATTTTTTTAAAAAACCTACTTTTTTTTTTTTTTAACACCTTTCTCACCCAGGAACTGCCATTATTAAGCACTGCCCCCTCTAGACTGTAAGCTTACTGTAGGCAGGGGATGCGTCTATCAATTCTGTTGAATTGTACTCTCCCAAGCTCTTAGAAAAATGGTCTCAATAAATATGATTGCTCCAAAAGTTCATATGCAATCAATATCATTCGAAAAGCCCACAAAGGTCAAGATCTCAAAAGTTCCTGTGATGATTTATTAATTTCCCACTTAACATTTATTTGTAAGCACACAACTCCCCTGAAAATCTCACCTTCACTCATGGCAAATACATGGCCCATTCCACTAACATGTCCACCAGTTGGAACAACACAACTCTGTTTAGAAAGATTTGATAAAAACCAGGGAAACCCAAATTGAAACAACTCAGGAGAGGAAATTTTTCTAGAGGTAAAAATGGTGGCGATTCTATCAGACAATTTCAACAAGTGTATAACCCTGTTTGCAACCCAATAACCATCTGTAACCACACACCATCAAGACTGATACCTTTTCTGTCCCCAAAGATAAGAGAAATAGAAGCAGAGAAATACTTATGTGATAAGCTCAGAAGGACCTGAGATCTAATCCCCAATCTGCCATTTGTCAGCTCTGTGACCTTGGATGAGTCACTTCACTGAGCCTCAGTTCCCTCATCTGTAAAATAGGAATTAAAATTGTGAGCCCCATGTGGGACCTGGACTGTGTCCAACCTGATTAGCTTGTATCCACCCAAGTGCTTAGTAGAGTGCCTGGCACGTGGTAAGTGCTTAACAAATACCATTTAAAAAATGGTGGATCTAACTCTAACATTGCAAGTCCACGCTGCCTCAAGTCAAATACTGCAAAATAAGTTCCCAGAAACAAAAATTTAACTCTGTACTTGGGGAGAAAAATGATATGAGGAGGCAATCATCAACTAGCTTGGATGAGCTAACCAAGCTCTTCTGAACCAAGCCCACAGTCACTGCATGGATTCAGTTTGAAAACTGAGATCAATCAATCGATGGCATTTACTGAGTGCTTATTGTGTGCAAAGTACTGTACTAAGCACTTGGGAGAATACAGTGCAACAGGGTTGACAGATGTGATCTCTGCCCATAACGAGAAACAGCATGGCATAATGCATAAAGCATGGGCCTGGGAGTCAGAAGTTCATGGGTTCTAACCCCAGCTCTGCCACTTGCCTGCTGCGTGGCCAGGGCCGAGTCACTTCATTTCTCTGTGCCGCAGTTACCTCATTTGTAAAATGGGGATTAAGACCATGAACCCTATGCAGGACAGGGACTGTGTCCAACTCAATTTGCTTGTATCCACCTTAGCACTTAGTATGTACCTAACATAGTGAGTGCTTAAATATTATTATTAATGATCTTACAGTCTAGGGGGAAATCCCAAATAAGCTGCAATTCCCAAATCAACGTGGAAATAGGCTGGACAATCGGGAAAATTTTATGGTCACCAATGATTGATCTAGACATTCTCAGTGAGCTACATTAATTTAACATTGGGAACTACTGAGCACCTGAATGCTGATGACTAGCTTAAGAGCTGTGGAAAGAGCAAAGGCCTGGAAATCGAGGGACCTGTGCTCTAGTCCCGCTCTGCCACTTACTTGCTGTGTGATGTGGGGCAAGTCACTTCACGTCTCTAAGCCTCAGCTCCCTCATCTGTAAAATGGGGATTCAATGCCTGTTCTCCCTCCTACTTCAACTGAGAGCTCCATGTGAGACCTGATTATCTTGTATCTACCCCCAAGCCTTAGTACTATGTTTGGCACATAGTAAGTACTTAATACCCCAATCATTATTATTATGAGATAGAAAGAATAAAACAGTAGTAAGATGTGAATTCCCTTCCCTCAAAGGATTACAATATAATGAGCAAGCAGATAAAATAATTTACTGATAAATGATAAGCAACAAGGCTGAGGGTGGGGTGAATAGGAGATAAATCCAAGTGCATATTGGCCGTAGAAAGGAGAGGGAGTAGGGGAAAAGAGGGTTTAGGCGGGGAAGGCCTCTTGGAGGAAATAGTTCAATGAATGGTATTTACTGAGTCCTTACTGCCTAGCGCTGTTGGGAGAGTAGAATACATCAGAATTGGTAGACGTGTTCCCTGCCCACAGTGAGTTTACAATCTACAGTAAATTCCTTTAATACTGAGCTCCGCCCCGACTGTCATGAGCCCCAACTGACTACCTTAAGATCGATGTGGGCAAGGAATGTGTTTGTTTATTGTTGTATTGTACTCAGAGGGTCTCCTTGATCCTCCCTGAAATGAACAGTAAAACCCACCCAAAATCGTCATTCTGATTCCAGATCCGGAAAGCAACGCGGGTCTGTGATTTGAAAGAAAAAATTCTGCCAATAAGTTTCTTCAAAGATCAGCGATTTCAACACACATTCCACTCGGATGAAAATGCACTTTTCCAAAAGGAAAAAAAAAACAAAAATGAACTTTTTCTAAAATTAGGTCCCTCTTCTGCTAAATCTTTCTTCCCTAATCTTAGGGAAATTCCAAGCTTTAAAGCTTCTCTAAGCATTGACAGGCCAGTTGTTTTTTCCAATCCCCCACTCTCCTCTGCAACTTTATTTTCTTGAAAAGTAAAATTGATGGTATGAAAGTTTCCAAAGTGACAGCTCTAGAGATTAATGGCCTATACCTCTCAATAAAAACAAAGCCCAAACTCATAATTCCCTGGCTTTGCAATCACCCTTTCCATTAAGTGCCAACGAGGGTAAAGTACTCTCAGGAAAAACTACCCGGTGAAATGTAGCCTCGGCTGAATCCAATACTGGCAAGCCAGAGGAAGAGGCCAGGTCAAGCAGTTTAACCATCAGCTCTTGAAAATGAAGGTATCATTTGAGAGATGGAGCAAAAAATGGTATACAGTAAGACAGGCTTGAGCTACAGCGGCAGCGCCTCTTCACATTAAGTAATGTCTCAACCCTGGCCTCTGGAATGCCTTAAAAAAACTATTTTTTTCAAGGTCCACACACTTAGTTTAGGACTCAGAGTTTGGTCTTAATCCTCTGAAAGCCAGCCTCATCTCAGGCAAATTTTAGCCTTTGATCCTGTTGAGGAAGGTAGGAAAGTCACAAAAGGCAAAATTTTAGTATGGGGCAAGGACCAAATTTCAGAAGGATGCCATATAAGGATTGTGGCCCATATCACGCTAATTAAAATCTGGTTTCCCTCAGAATTTGAGTGAACGGTCTTGTACATAATCCAGTTACTATGGTTTTAATACCCTCAGTTTTATTTCTGATTTTGGCCAAAATTCCACAAACAAAAAAAAGGGGGTAGGGGGCTCATTTTCCCTTTAAAGTAAAGACTAAAAGTTAATGCACTTTAGAGTTCTGAGAATTAATAGATTCATGGGAACATTTAAAAATGGAAACTTAGGCCTGACTACAACAAAGAATTTAAATGCTCCAAAAGATTTGATCTCGCAAGACATTAGCATCCTCAAAGAAGAACCAACCCCAAAAACACAATTCCCTTCCCAGAAATGCTGGCACTCCAGAGAACCTAAGTAACACTCAAGGCTCCTGGTGTTGAAATCATCAACCTTTTTTATGCAGCCCCATGGAAGCTCAAAACAGTCTTTAAGGTAGCATGGACGCTACTGAAAAATCTGAAACTCCTTCCAGACAATAACGTTCTAGAGAAACACATCTTCTAAAAGAGGTAGATAAGAGGAATCGCCGTATCTGCCGGTTCATTCGTTTTAACTTTATTTAGAAGGGTGGGGTGTGGAAGGTCACTTAAATTTTGCCTTCGGTTATGGGAGCCAATTTTTCACTGTATCGGGTGGCTATGAAGTAATGGAAATTCGACCCAGAAGTGCTCAGGTGCCGTCGAGCCAACAAAGCCACAAGATGTAGTAGCACATAAAGGTACGTCAGTCAATTCTCCCTTCATCTTCTCCCTCAAAGATCGCCACTTCCCAAATGGCAGTGAACCATTTTTCCCACTCTTGGAAAGGTTTCCATCAGGTACCAATTGGCTCATTTTCACGAGCCCGGCTTTCCTCACTGAAGTGGCGCTGGAGACTCCGGATTATAAACAGAAGCGCTATTGTCAAGGAATCGATTCAATAATAAAAAGAGCTAAGGCCACTTGTCTTCTAGAAAATTACTGCCAAATGCTGCCAGACCCTGCCTTTTCTTCTTTCTGGGCCCCTGGCCAGATACTAATCATTTTTCTAATTTCTAGCCATGTAATATAGCACACAGTAACATCTGTGGCAGCTTTCCCCAGGCAGTTTTTTAGTGAACTTTCTTCCACAACCTTCTAATGTCTTGGTCATTTAAAAAAAAAGATCCACAATAATACGCTCTTCATCCAAGTCAAAGGACCTGAGGCTTTTACTTTAAAAATAAAGGGCAGGAGCCTTCTGAAGCTTTCTCCAAAAAGGGAGATTATTTTTTTCCCCCCGCGAGCTTCTATCCCACCCATCCTAATGCCCAAAAAGTCAGTCCCATTTCAAAATGAAGAGGGTCGTAAAACTACCAAAATGTGCTGAGGTTAAAAGTACTTCTTTAACTGGTAACACTGAATGAGTACAGCAGATGCTAAGCAAGAGACACTGGGCTACGAATATCACTCCATCAGCCAACAAGTTTGAACAGCTACCACATTTTTTAACATCAGAAATCAAAGAATACATGTCACGACATTACAGTATCTTTTGAAGTATCGACAGAAAATGAAAGCCACCAGCAGGCATGAAAATTTTCAAGTTAAACTTCACAACAAGTCCTAAAATGAATAAACAAGACCCAATCTGGAAGTAGGAACTATTTTAACTAATAAATAACATCATCAGGACAGCACCCAAGAGTTGCAATTCACCACAGTGGAAACTGACTTTCGCTAATTAAATCCTCCCTACTTTACTAAGTATCAATCAGTGATACTTATTGAGTGATTATCCTATGGAGAGCACTGACCTAAGCACTTGGGAAAGTAAAACGCAACAGAGTTAGCAGACATGTTCCCTGCCCGCAATGAGCTTATGTATCTGTTCTTCCAATCTGAACTATTAATTTTGATCTGGAGGCACTAGTGTTCAAAACCAAAGAGGTAAAGAAAATGAAGCCATTGCTCTTTTTTTTAAAAAAATGATTTGTTTGGCGCTTTCTATGTGCCAGGCACTGTACCAAGCAATGGGATAGATACAAGCATATCAGGTTGGACTCGGTTCCTATCCCACATAGGGTTCAGACTTAATCTCCACTGTATCGATGAGGTCCAGAGAAATGAAGTGACTTGCCCCGTTCTGCCAGCAGACAAGTGGCAGAGCTGGGGTTAGAACCCAAGTTCTCTGACTCCCAGGCCCATGTTCTCTCCCCTAGGCCAAGATGCTCTTCACAAAAATTTCTTGCAATTATTTGTTCTGATTCATGAAAATGTTCTAATGGACCTTCCTCTTTCTCCCCAGCCACAGTCAACGCCAATCAATCGCTCAATCAATAGTATTTATTGGGCGTTTACTACATTTACAGCCTTGTACTAAGCACTTAGTACTAAGCTCCAGAGAGAGCCTTGGCAGAGATCACTCCAAAACACAACCGCCAGAAGATGCTAACTGGGAATAGATTCAAGGCTTTTCCTGACATTTCCATTTTAGATGGCTAGTTACGCTTAGGGAATTTATAGAAATTCTTTCAAAAACTATAAAAGAGAAAAGAAAATACCCTAGTTGCTAGAGAATAGAAATGGAACAGACAGTCGGAAAGGACACTTCCTGTTTGTCTGTGTTCAAGAAGGGTTCAAAATGATCTGGGCAGATGTAGGCAAGGACCAGGGTTCACCAGCTGAAGATGGTAAAATTGTATTTAATCTTTTTTCCCCCCACTTTTCCTTCCAATCTTCCGAAGGTAGGTTCATCCCTTGAATTTATGCTCAATGTGGACAGGGAACGTACCTAGCAAATCTGTGCTTAGTTCAGTGCTCTTGCACCCAGTAAGCACTCAATAAATACAACTGATTGGTCATTCCATTGCAAAAAAAAATGCCCAAAAGTGTGCAAAGCGGGGGGGGGGGGGGGGGGGGGTGGAGGAGAAGCCAGGGGCCTGGACAATCAGCTAGAAAAGGAATTCTGCATGGTTTTCATTAAAGGCTTTCTAAATATGGGCTTGGAAAATTCGTGGTCCAAGCCCCCAAGTAGCAAAATGCCATGCCACGAAATTTCTCACACATTTTTGTCCTGCTTAAAAGATGCCTTATAGATTAATAGTTCTGGCTCTGTTGACTTTCATTCAATTTATTCATATTTACTGAGTGCTTACTGGGTGCACAGTACTGTACTGACTGGTACACTACAATACATGACACAATCCCTGCCCCAGACAAACTTACAGTCTATAGGGAGCTTACACACATCTCTAACCCCATCTGCAGTGCTCTTTCCCAAGGAACCTCTCCCATACCCCCATCCCCACCCCCTCCTCCAAGCAGCATGCCCTTATTGATTTCCCCAAACTTCCTCCAGCTCAGTCCATCCCACTGGGGGTTGAGGATTTACCTACTCCTTCGTTGACTGACTTAGTCCCTTATGTCTCAGCAATTCTCTTATCCTTAACTTGGGTCAATTTAACAACTCAGGCTTACCTTCTCCCCTATTTCTGTGCAAATTCCTCAAGGGTTGGGGCATCTCAACTTAACTTGTTCCCTCAATCACCCAATTCACAGTTCAGTAAGGAGTAGGCCATCCAATACAGCTGACTCTAATGCCTGCAGTGCACCATTCAATGGTACCTACTGAGCACTTACCGTGGGAAGAGTATTGTGCTCACAAATCCAGAGAGCACTGGGAATGGGTCTAAACTAATTGACTAGCATGTTGCCTGTTCACCAGTCAGAATAACAATGGTATTTGCTAAGCGTTTTCTATGTGCCGAGCACTATACTAAGCACTGGGGTAGGTACAAAAAAAAAAAAATCAGGTCGGACATAGTCCCTGTCTCACATGGGACTCACAGTCCAAGTGGGAGGGAGAGCAGACACTGAATCCCCACTTTACAGAGGAGGAAAATGGCATAGAGAAGTGAAGTGACTTGCCCAAGACTTTACAGCACACCAGAGGCACAGCTGCAATTGTAATTCAAGTCTTCTGACTCCCAGGCCCGCTTGGCCATGATGTTTCCCTTCCTTTCTGAGAAAATTTTATGAGCTGTATCCTTAAAAGTACTGATCCTTAGGTTTCTTTCTTTTTCTAACAAACTACTTTAGACTGAAGAACCTGATGCCTACAGAGAAGGCTCGTTTTTTCCTTAGGGTTAAAACGAACTGGTAAACTGAAGAATGTAATCTCGACTCTTCACTCACCACTAAAGAAAATTTCTGCAGAATCTCTCCTCCTCTCATTTTACCTAGAGGGGATAAATTTTCTAATCAATTACTTCTGCCTACAAGACGGGCAGAACATCTGTGGGCTATTTTACCGGTCGGATCAGAGCACGTATTCTGGGGACTAAAATGCTAGAGGAACCTTGCATTTATTTGAGTAACAGGAAATGAAGCACTGCTTGAACAAAACAAAGGTCTTGCTCCACATCTGGAATTTTCAGAGATGTTTTGATCACACTTATTAAAATGCAGACTGGGTGTTAAAAAATTATAATTGTAAAATAAATCTCTCAGAAATATCTTCTTAAACAGATTAATACTTACGGATCTTGCTAGGGGTGGAGAGGAGTAGGGGAAGGGGCAGGTGTCACAATCAGAGCCGGGTCCTGGGAGTCAGAAGGACCTGGGTTCTAATCCTGGCTCCGCCACTTGTGTGCTTTGTGACCTTGGACAAGTCACTTTACTTCCCTGGGCCTCAGTTCCCCTTTCTGTAAAATGGGGTGTAAAACTGTGAGCCCGATGTGGCACAGGGACTGTACCCAACCTGATTAGCTTGTACCTAACCAAGTGCTTAGAAAAGTGCTTGACACAGTAAGTGCTTAATACCATCATCATCTTCATCATCATCATCATCAATCCCTCTTCAAAGTCAGAATCATTATGCTTTATTAGAAATGGGCTCCCTGAAACTGTACATAGTTCAGAGGCAACAGCAAGGCTCCCTGGAGCTTCAAACAGTGTAAATGTGGGTGCAGGAAAGAACTCACACTCACTAATAAATAATAATAATACTATTTATTAAGCACTTACTACTATGTATATCACAAACACTTTGCTAAGCTCTGGGCTATTTACAAGATAATCAAATCAGGCACAGTCCCTGTCTCATGCAGGGCTCTAAGAGGGAAGGATTTTATCCCCATTTAACAGATGAGGAAACTTGAGCAGAGAGAAGTTAATTGCCTTGCCCAAGCTCACACAGCAGGAATGTGGTAGAGCCAGGACTGGAACCCATCAACCCACCTACCAGTCCAGTGCTTTTTCCATTAAGCCACGTTATCTCTTACCGCTTTTAAGCTACAGAATATTGGACTCTAACGTCAGCTTGGAGTTCAGTGTCCATCCAGCATAAGGAGACCCTGATCTGAACCCGATATCAATGGAAGAGGCTGAATATCATGACAGCACCCTGTCCGTGGAAAAGAAAAGACTTGGGGATCAAATGGATGAGCCTCAGCAACTCACATCTTCAGGGGCACCCTCCCAGTGATCCTACTGGCAATGGAAAGGGTTAGGTACATACGTCCGAAGATGCTTAGGTGATAGATGTACTTCCCAAGGGGGGAGAGGGATACTTAGATGATTCCACAACCTCAAAAGTCTCAGTTTAAGAACAGAGTTTAGATTCTATCCCCGCTGAGCAGCACGGGATGGGAAATTAAGAGATTCGGGTTCCAGTCTCAGCTCTGTCACTGGCCCCCTGTGGGATCCTGGGCAAATCGCAACTGCCAATTAAGGCCACAGTTCCCTAATCAATGATATTTGAGCTCTTACTTTGTGAAGAGCACCGGAATAAGCGCTTGGGAGAGTACAAAAGAGTTGATAGACACGATTCCTGCCCACAGAGAGCTTGAATTTAAAGGTCTGAAAATGGAAATGAGACAGATTATAGGCACCAGATGGGAAAGGGATTGGGCCTGGTCTGACAACCTTGCATCTATCCCCATGCTTAGCACATAGTAAGTGCTTAATGGATGCCGTGATTATTATTAGATTAAAAGCACATGGGGATACAACTGTCTGACATCAATGCACCTTTCAATAGTATTATGTGTTTTAAATATTTTCTCCACCAAAACCAACTTAGTTTTCCAGATCAAATGTTTAAAGGGGGGGAAACCCTCCAAAGGACACCATATTAAATAGATAATCCCCTTCCTAATATTTCTTATTTAAGCAGATACATGACCAAAATTCCCTGATATCCCTACTAAAATATTCAAAAAGAGATTCGCGGAAGCAATCACAACATGAATATAAACAGAATTCTACAGGGAGGGAGAGTAGTCAGCAAGACAATAAAAAAAAAGGACTCAAGAAAAGCGAGTCTGAACAGGCTTAGTCTTTGGTAGGAAGGAGGGGAATGAGAGACTAAGAGGCTAAGGAGGTAAAGTTGGCTATGAGAGTTGGCTGCTCTTCCCAAAGCAATTCTACAGATTCAGGAGCAAACCCTTCAAGAACATCGATCCAGGACCGGGCCTTGAAAAGTCTGCACTCACTACCAAATCCTAATTTTTTTTTCCTTCATGTTACTTGTTAAGCACTTAGCACGTGTCAGACACTATTCTAAACACTAGGGTAGGTTCAAATTAAGTAGGTCACGCACAGTCCCTGTTCCTCATGAGGCTCACAGTCTAAGTAGGAGGGACAACAGGTACTGAATCCCCATTTTACAGTTGAGGAAACTGATGTCCAGAGAAGTGAAGTGACTTGACCAAGGTCACACAGCAAGCAACTGGCAGAGCAACTGGCATTAGAACCCACGACCTTTGACTCCCAGGACTTTGCTCCTTCCACTAGGCTACGCTGCTTCCCCATCTCTTCATCCCCCAAATCCAATGGCTGATGTGGTCGCTAGCAATCCTGCTTTAGTTCAGTCCACCCCCTTCCATTCCCAGCCAAGTCCCAGGGGCCATGAATGGTTCATGCCAACTTTGCAAGTCATCAGGTAACTGGAGGGGGAAGAAGAGAGGAGCGATATTCAGGGTTCTGAGAAGTACATCCAGCCATCTTGGGAATACCTCCCCTCAGTAATAATAATGATAACAATGGTATTTGTTAAGCATTTACTATGTGCCAAGCACTGTTCTAAGCACTGGGGGAGAGACAAGGTTATCAGGTTGTCCTACATGGGGCTCAGAGTCTTAATCCCCTTTTTACAGATGAGGTAATTGAGGCAAAGAGAAGTTAAGTGACTTGCCCAGAGTCACATAGCTGACAAGTGGCAGAATCGGGATTAGAACCCACAATCTCTGACTCCCAAGCCTGTGTTCTTTCCACTAAACCATGCTGAGGTATCATACCTATTCTGTCCCAAAGGGTTCTGCTCCTGTAACCAATGCAAAGTTGCAACACAGTCAGTTTCCCCATAACAACGGGATGATCGTCTTGAAGAAGGACCTTGGTTCTAGTCCCAGCTCTTCCACTTGCCTGCTGCTTGACCTTGGGCAAAAGCAGCACGGCCTAGTAGATAGAGCACAGGTCTGGGTGTCAGAAGATCATGGGTTCTAATCCCAGCCCTGCCACATGTCTGCTGCATCACCCAGGGCAAGTCACTTAACTTCTCTGGGCCTCAGTTCCCTTACCTGTAAAATGAGGATTAAGACTGCGAGCCCTATGTGGGAGAGGGACTGTGTCCAACCCGATTATCTTTCATCTATCCCAGAACTTAGAACAATGCCTGGCACTTAGTAAGCATTTAACATATACCATAAAAAAAAATTAAACTTCTTTGTGATTGAGTCACCTCACCTACAAAATGGGGATTTCACCTATGAGCCCCATGTGAGACGGGGACTGTGTCCAACCTATCTTGTATTTTCCCCAAGCGCTTAGTACAGTGCCTGGCATGGAGTGCGTAGCAAATAGCACATAGGGAGAAAGCTCCCACCTCTGTGTAAGCAACCCTACCGAAACAATCCACATCAGCCTTCTACCCAGATGGACGCACGATGACGGAAGAACGTTCCGTTCCCTGACTCCCTACACCGCCTTATCTCTAAAACATGTAGTTGATACACTCTCTATGGGAGAACGGACTGTATTTATCTTGGCAAGGTTCCTCTGAGGGTAACAAGATGACAGGATGGCAAATCCCACAACAAACCCGATACCTGAGGCATAAATGGAGATGTTAAAAACATCAAAACTTAAAATAAGGATGTTTAAAAAGGTAGGAACTTAAGACCATATCTCTAAAGAGGAGTATAAAGATATAAACATTGCTATGTAGAAAAATGGTTAGCAGAGCAAAAGTTAGAAAGGAGTTGCAGTTAGACTAAGACACAAAAGGCCACAAAGTTGTTTTTTTTCCCCTCCTATTGTGGGAGGTGAACCAGGAATACCAGAGAAAATGTCATCTCCTTGACGGACAAGAAAGAAAATCTGATAACAATTGACTGAAAAGACACAGACTTTTAAAGGCTTTCTTCCCCTACTCTCCTCAAAAAAGATCAAAAGTGAACTTTTGAGCAAAACCAGTCCCCCTTCTGGTGGAAGAATGGCAAGCTGAAGTAGAAAAGGGAAAGAAATGCATAAAGAAACCATGAAAAATGGTATGTATTTAAATAGGTAAGGTCTAAGGACATACATCCTGCACTACACAAGGAATTGGAGTAAGTTATCATGGAAAATGACTTGTTTTTTGAAACTCACAGGGGTCGGGCAATGGGGTTTTTATGGGCAGAAGTTAAAGGAATAGGGGAGGCTTCTCCTGAAAAGGAAAAGGCTGAGGGGTGACAACTGTTTCAAATAAATGAAAGGGTTTTTGAAGAAGACAATAATCGACTCAGGCAACTAAACAAATGGAGATGGGCCTGAAATAAAAGCAAGCGATTTGGGATGGCCGAAAGGAAAAATGCACTGACCCAACTTTGAACCAAGGCCACCAGAGATATGGCCATCTCTGGATGTTGTACAGAAAAGAACTGCCAGCTATCCTGAATGATTGGTTGGTTTCTTGTTCAGAGGCAGGAGACTCGACAAGATGAACCCTCGGAGTTCTCATGTCCGTGATAACCCGGCAGCTGGGTTCTTCTCTGGGTTGGCGGGGGTAGCCAAAGTTCGAGTGCCAAGCTCGGGGCCGTCACTCATCTTGCCCACCTTCCCAGTCGCCAGAAGCAGTATAGCCTCGTGGATAAAGTCTGGGTCTGGGAGGCAGAAGGACCTGGGTTCTAATCATGTCTTGTCTGTGTGACTTGGGCAAATCACTTTGCTCCTTTGGGCCTCAGTTACCTCATCTGTAAAAAGGGATTAAGACTGTGAGTCTCATGCAGGACAGGGACTGTGTCCAACCTAATTAACTTATATCTACCCTAGCATTTTAGTACAGTGCCTGGCACACAGTAAAGTGCTTAACAAATACCAAAAACAACAACACACACCACCATGACACCTCCTCCTGGTTGAGGCAGCCAGCTTAAAGAGGTCTAACCAACTGGGCAAGTGCTACCTTGCCAAACTCCGCTCAAGGGCATCTAGCGTGGCGCTCTCAGCGATTCTAAAGAACTTCAATTGTCCTTATTTACATACACATCAAAGAATCATGTTAGTTGTCTAAAACAATACACTATAAACCCGAGAAATCAAAGCCATACTCTTTACCTGGGTCATTTGATAATGGTATTTTTAAAATTCCAGGATTTTTGTAGCTCCTATACAAAAAATAGTATTTGGTACATATTAAAACTAACAGCAGCAAGGTTTTGTTCAGTTTATAGTAAGCGCTTTACAAATACCATAAAATAAACAATATTTATAGTATTTGTTTAGTCCTTGTGTGAAGTCACAACTGCATTTCAATCAAGAAGCTTCCTAAATAAGTTCCCCATTATTGTCATCTCATTAAAAAAAAAAAGAAGGTATCAGAATAAGAAAGTTGCACCGGACATGTTTTGATGCCTAATACACCAAACAGAATACTGACACCACCCATACTTTACAAAATCTCTTCCACTATTTAAAATCTTTTTTACCCTATTATAATCAACAGATGCTGAAATAAAAGACATTTAAAAGGTCCTCCTCCACATGTTTGCTGAACTGGTCTTGCCCTTTTATGGTTATGGCTCAATAGAGTACCGGAATGCTTTTAGTAACAAGAGAAAAACTCAATTTAAGAAAAAAAAACAATACTGTCAGTTTTCACTGTGGATTGAGTTGTGTTGTTTAGCTTTAAAAACGATCGTACTCCTTCATCTTTCCAAACATCCTAATTCCATGGTGGACAATAGAGATTTTCTTAAACCCATCAACAACAGGCATGTCATTCTAGTGACTGCCACCAACAGAAATGCAAGGGTGGAAATTTCAAGATTGGTCTATAAGCCAAAATTTTAGATTTAACACCACGCTGTGCACAGGGTAAGCACTCGATAAATACTACTGACTGATTCAGCAAGTAGGAGTTTCAGGGTAGCCTGATGCTAAATCCTCCCTTGACCAGCTCATCATTTAAAAAACAAGTAATTTTCTCTTGAGCGTGTTTCCTATAAACCTGGGTGTCCCCTTGAAGAGCTGCAAACTCTCTCAGGCTTTCGCCACTTGGAATAATCAAATATCCCAAAGGAAGGATGACCACAGATCCCAGAAGGAATGAGATTAGGGAGAGAACCCTGTCTCCGTCCGCATCCTCAAGCCGGAGGGGAGACGAATTTTTGGCTGAGCTCAGCTTTCTCCATCTCCTGGATCGATAACTTGAAATCCCGACGTCCCACCTGTAAGAGGGGCCTTGCCCGCGCTCACTCCTCCTCCCCCTGCCCCCTTTAACCAGCCTCAATCGATCAAGCGACAGTACTTATTGAGCACTGACGGGGTGCGAGCACTGTGGTCGGCGCTTGGAGCATCCAGATTTGAAGGATCCAACAGCCCAGAGTTTTGGAAGAGGTAGGAGGGATGGGAGGCAGACTTTTCGGGCCTTTCCTCAGCTCTGAGCAGGCCGGCCGGACTCCAGGAGTCTAGCACGGGGGGAGAGGACTGCTGGCATCCCCCTTCTCCTCCCCTCCACCCCCCAGGACAGACCCCAGGTCTCCCCTCCTACAATCCCTTCCCCCTGGACAGACCCCAGCTCTCCCCTACAATTCCCCCTTCCCCCGGGTAGACCCCAGCTCTCCCCTACAAGGCCCCCTTCCCCCGGACAGACCCCAGCTCTCCCCTACAAGGCCCCCTTGCCCCAGACAGACCCCAGCTCTCCCCTACAAGGCCCCCTTGCCCCAGACAGACCCCAGTTCTCCCCTACAAGGCCCCCTTGCCCCAGACAGACCCCAGTTCTCCCCTACAATTCCCCCTTCCCCCGGACAGACCCCAGCTCTCCCCTACAAGGCCCCCTTGCCCCAGACAGACCCCAGCTCTCCCCTACAAGGCCCCCTTGCCCCAGACAGACCCCAGCTCTCCCCTACAATTCCCCCTCCCCCGGACAGACCCCAGCTCTCCCCTACAAGGCCCCCTTCCCCCAGACAGACCCTAGCTCTCCCCTACAACTCCCTCACCCCTGGACAGACCCCAGCTCTCCCCTAAAAAGCCCCCTCCCCATGGACAGACCCCCAGCTTTCCCCTACAATGCTCCCTTCCCTTGGACAGACCCAGCTCTCCCCTACAACACTCCCTTTCCTTGGAGACCCCAGCTCTGCCCTACAACACCCTCTCTCACTGGACAGACTCCCAGGTCTCCCCTAGAAAGCCCCCTCCCTAGGGACAGACCCCAGCTCTCCCCTACAACACCCCCTTCCCTTGAACAGACCCCAGCTCTCCCCTACAATGCTCCCTTCCCTTGGACAAACCCCAGCTCTCCCCTACCACACCCTTTACCCCTGGACAGACCCCAGCTCTCCCCTACACTGCTTCCTTACCCCAGACAGACCCCAGCTCTCCCCTACAAACGCCCCCTTCCTTTGGACAAACCCCAGCCCTCCCCTACAACACCTCCTCCCCCGGGATAGACCCCAGGTCTCCCCTACAACTGGTCCTCCCCCTGGACAGACCCCCCCCAGATCTCCCCAACACCACTCCCTCCCCCTGGACAGACCCCAGCCCTCCCCTACAACGCTCTTTCCCTGTGGACAGACCCCAGCTCTCCCCTACAACGCCCCCTCCCCCCGGACGGACCCCGGGGGCCTCGCTAAACCACCCCCAGCCCCTGAAGACACCCCGAGTCCTCACCGCACCGTCCCCTGCCCCTGGCCAGACCCCCAGTCCTCGCTCCAACACCCCATTCTCCTAGACGGACCCCAGGCCCTCGCTCCAACACCCCATTCTCCTGGACAGAGCCCGGGACCTCGCTACACCGCTCCCTTCCCCTAGACGGACCAGCCGGTTCCCACTACAACGCTCCTGTCCCCCCGACAGACCCCAGCTCCCCGTTACACCTTCTCCTTCCTCCGGATAGACCACCCCCAGTCCTGGCTGCAACGCCCCCTTCCCCCAGACAGACCCCCAATCCTCACTACAACGCTCCCTTTCCCCGGACAGACCCTGGGTCCTCGCTACAACGCTCCCTTCCCCTGGACAAGACCCTGGGTCCTTGCTACAACGCCCCATTCCCCCGGATACACCCCCAGTCCTCACTACAGCGCTCTCTTCCCCCGGATAGACCCCCCCAATCCTCACTACTGCGCTCCCTTCCCCCGGACAGACCCCCCCAGTCCTCACTACAGCGCTCCTTTCCCCCGGACGGACCCTAGATCCTCGCTACAACGCTCCCTTCCCCCGGATAGACCCCCTAATCCTCACTACAAAGCCTCCTTCCCCCCGGACAGACCCCCAGTCCTCGCTACAACGCTCCCTTCCCCCAGGGACAGACCCCCCCCCCCCATCCTCGCTACAACGCTCCCTTCCCCCGGACAGAGCCTGGGTCCTCGCTACAACGCCCCCTCCCCCCAGACAGACCCCCAATCCCCACTACAGCGCTCTCTTCCCCCGGACAGACCCCGGATCCTCGCTACAGCGCTCCCTTCCCCCGGAGAGCCCCCGGACAGAGCCGGGGGCCCCGCTACACCGCTCCCTCCTCCCTTGGTGGGGGAAGATGAGGTGGGCTCCAGAAGCGGTCCAGCCCACAAGCCCCAGCCCGGCTCCCCTACCTGCACGGCCCCGGAGCCGGAGGAGCAGGACCAGCTGGAGGGAGGGAGGAGGGACAGGACGGGGCGGGGAGGGAGGGAGGGAGGGTCTGCGGCTGCCGCAGCTCCAGAAGCTCCGAGAGGCAGCAGCGACCGCCGCCCCGCCGCCGCCGGGCACAGCGTACCGCGCACCGTGCAGCGCCGTGCAACCCCGTGCAGCGCCGTGCAACCCCGTGCAGCGCCGTGCAACCCCGTGCAGCGCCCTGCCCCGCCCCCGCCGCTCTTCCCGCGAGATCCCGGGCTGAGGGGGCGGGGCCACGGCCTCAGGGGGCGGGGCCACGCGGAGCGGGGGGCGGGGCGAGGCTCCCGGAGCGACGGCCTCCTCCACCAATGGCCGCGCCAGACGCGGGGGGCGGGCTCTCCGGCCACCAATAGGCGGCGGAGAGGCGGCCCCGCGCGGCCAATGGGGAGCCCGAGAAGAAGGCGCGCGCGGGGGGGCGGGGGACGCCCGAGGACGGGCAGCTCACCGCCTCCAGGAGGCCTTCCCGGACTGCGCCTCCCCTTCATTCATTCATTCAAACGTATTTAGTGAGCGCCTCCTGTGTGCAGAGCACTGGACTAAGCGCTGGGAAAGAACAATTAGGCAACGGGTCGAGACAATCCCTGCCCAACCACGGGCTCCCAGTCTAGAAGAGGGAGACAGACAGCAAAACAAAGCAACGGGCAGCAACAGCATCAAAATAGATAAATAGGATCACAGATGTATGCACATCATGAATAAAATAAATAGAGTAATAAATAATATAATTATAATAATGTTGGCATTTGTTAAGCGCTTACTCTGTGCGGAGCACTCTTCTAAGTGCTGGGGGAGTTACAGGGTCATCAGATGGCCCCACGTGAGACTCACGGTCTTCATCCCCATTTTACAGATGAGATAACTGAGGCATAGAGAAGTGTAGTGACTTGCCCACAGTCACACAGTTGACAAGTGGCAGAGTCGGGATTCGAACCCATGACCTGTGACTCCCAAGCCCGGGCTCTTTCCACTGAGCCACGCTGCTTCTAATATTTATTGCTATTGTTTTTGTCTGTCTCCCCTAGTTAGGCTGTAA
Organism: Ornithorhynchus anatinus; assembly: GCF_004115215.2. Taxonomy (NCBI): domain Eukaryota; kingdom Metazoa; phylum Chordata; class Mammalia; order Monotremata; family Ornithorhynchidae; genus Ornithorhynchus; species Ornithorhynchus anatinus. The sequence continues at coordinate 8,744,121 of NC_041732.1, read as the reverse complement.
GCCCGTCCATGGGCAGGGACTGGCTCTATCTGTTGCCCATTTGTACGTTCCAAGCGCTTAGTATGGTGCTCTGCACATAGTAAGCTCTCAATAAATACTATTGAATGAATATAAGCTTGTAATATATACAAATATAGACAAGTGCAGTGGGGAGGGGAAGGGGGAAGAGCAGAGGGAGGGTGTAGGGGCGAGGGGGAGGAGAGGAGGGGCAGAGGGAAAGGGGGGGTTCAGTCTGGGAAGGCGTCCTGGAGGAGGTGAGCTCTCTGTAGGGCTTTGAAGAGGGGAAGAGAGTTAGTTTGGGGGATGTGACGTGGCTCAGTGGAAAGAGCTTGGGAGCCAGAAGGATCTAGGTTCTAATCCCAGCTCCACCACTTGTCAGCAGTGTGACCTTGGGAAAGCCACTTCACGTCTCTGTGCCTCAGTTACCTCATCTGTAAAATGGGGATTAAGACTGGGAGCCCCACCTGGGACAAACTGATTACCTTGAATCTTTCCCCAGTGCTTAGAACAGTGCTCGGCACATAGTAGGCGCTTAACAAATACCAACATTATTATTATTACTATTATCTTGTGAGGTGGGAGGGCATTCCAGGTCAGTGGTAGGACGTGGGCCAGGGGTCGACGGCGGGACAGGCGGGAACTAGGCCCAGTGAGGAGGTGAGCAGCAGAGGAGCAGAGTGTTTGCGGTGGGCTGGAGAAGGAGAGAAGGGAAGTGAGGTAGGAGGGGGCAAGGGGATGGACAGCTTTGAAGCCCCTTCTCCTCTGCTCTTCCTCCCCTCCCCATCACCCCGACTCCCTCCCTCTGCTGTTCCCCCATCTCCTCCCCACAGCATTTGGGTATATATGTTCATATTTATTATTCTATTTATATTAATGATGTGTATATATCTATACTTCTATTTATACTGATGCTATTGATGCCTGTTTACTAGCTTTGTTTTATTGTCTGTCTCCCCCCCACTTCTAGACTGTGAGCCCGTGGTTGGGTAGGGGTTGTCTCTGTTGCTGAATTGTACTTTCCAAGCGCTTAGTACAGTGCTCTGCACACAGTAAGCACTCAATAAATACGATTGAATAATGAATGAATGAATTTGGGGTCCACACCCTGCTCCTGCCAGCCTCCTACCACCCACAGTTGCAGCCATGGATGCCTGCCCACCCCTAGGATAATAATTATGATAATGATGGTACTTATTCAGCACTTCCTGTGCCAAGCACTGTTCTAAGCACTGGGGTAGATACTAGTTAATCAGGTTGGACACAATCCCTGTCCCACATGGGGCTCACAATCTTAATCCCCATTTTACAGATGAAATAACTGAGGCACAGAGAAAGGGAAGTAATTAGAACCCATGACCTTCTGACTCCCACGCCCATGTTCTATCTTACATGTTCTATCTTCATGCTGTTAAGCGTTTACTATGTGAAAAGCACTGTTCTAAGCACTGAGGTAGATAAATGTTAATCGGGTTGGACACAGTCCATGTCCCACATGGGGCTCACAGTCTTAATCCCCATTTGACAGATGAAATAACTGAGGCACAGAGAAGGGAAGTGACTTGCCCCAGGCCACACAGCAGACAAGTGGTAGAGACAAGGTTAGAACCCATGACCTTCCAACTCCCAGGCCCTTGCTCTATCCACTACGCCATGCTGTTAAGCACTTACTATGTCCCAGGCACTGTTCTAAGCACTAGGGTAGATACAAGTTAATCAGGGTGGACACAGTCCATGTCCCACATGGGGCTCACTATCTTAACTCCCATTTTAAAGATGAAATAACGGAGGCATAGAGACTTGTCCCAAGGCTACACAATAGACACGCCGCAGAGTCTGGATTAGAACCCCAGTCCTTCTGACTCCCAGGCCCAGAATCTATCCTCTAGGCTACACTGCTTCTACAGTGGGTGCCCCCCACAACTGTCGTGACTCCCTCCCCCTCCCACCAGTCCTGCAGTTCCCTCCCCTCTGAAAGGCACCCCTAAGGATGCCCCCATGATCACTACCCCCATGATTGCCCCCCACAACTGGCCGGGGCACTTTCTCCCCATCATAAAGGGCCGCCGGCCTCCTCTCCCTATCCCGCTCCTGCTTCCCCATAACGCAGACCACTGCTTACCCTGCCCCCCAACTTCTCTTCCTAAAAACCAAAGCTGTTGTCATTTTCCCCTCTAGTCCATTCCCCGACTTCTTCTTCACCCCACGCAAATCCCTCTGGAAACTGGTGCTTATTGTGGGCGGGGAGTGTGTCTGTTATTGTTGTATTGTACTCTCTCAATTGCTTAGTACAGTGCTCTGCACACAGTAAGTGCTCAGTAAACATGATTGAATGAGTAAACGTGTGCAGAGGTGCTGTGGGGCTGAGGGTGGAGTGAATATCAAGAGTTAGAAGGGTACAGATCCGAGGGCAGGGCAATGCAGGAGGAAGAGAAAGGAGGAGAAATGAGGGTTTTGTTAAGCAAGACCTCTTGGAGGAGATGTGATTTTAGTCAGGCTTTGAAGGTGAGGAGAGGGGTGGTCTGTCTTATATGAAGGGGGCGAGAGATCCAGGCCAGAGGGAGGATGTAGGCAAGGGGTCGGTGATGAGATAGATGAAATCGAGGTACCATCAACGGGTTGGAGTTAGAAGAGCAAAGGGTGCAGGCTGGGCTGTAGTAGGAGATAGCGAGGTGAGGTAATAATAATAATAATAATGTTGGTATTTGTTAAGCGCTTACTATGTGCTCTGTTCTAAGCGCTGAGGTAGATAAAGGGTAATCGGGTTGTTCCACGTGAGGCTCACAGTCTTCATCCCCATTTTGCAGATGAGGTAACTGAGGCACAGAGAAGTTAAGTGACTTGCCCAGAGTCACCCAGCTGACAAGCGGCAGAGCTGGGATTCGAACCCATGACCTCTGACTCCCAAGCCCGGGCTCTTTCTACTGAGCCACGAACTGATGGAGTGGTTTAAAGCCGATGGCTAGGAGTTTCTGTTTGATGCGGAGGTGGAGGTTCTTGAGGAGCAAAGAGACGTAGACTAAGCATTTTTGTAGAAAAATGATCCTGGTAGCAGAATGAAGTAAGGGCTAGGGTGGGGAGAGGCAGGAGGCAGGGAGGTCAGTGAGGAGGCTAATACAGTAATCAAGGTGAGATATGTAAAATACTTGGGTTAATGGGGTAGCAGTTTGGATGGAGAGGAAAGAGCTAATTTTAGCGAATTGGGAAGGTCAAACTGACAGGATTTGGTGACACACTACATGTGACACTCCCGACCGTGGGACTTTGTCCTTAAGGGTGGGTCACTGGAAGACAATCCTTGCACACTATGTCTGTGAAAGTACAGTAGTGCACATTTTTAACCACCAGTGTCTGAACAGTGCTCACCTGAATAGCAAGGTGCCCAAGTGCTTAAAAGAGGGAAAGGTCTGTCACACCACCAGTAGGACCTCCCCCTCTAGATTGTAAGCTCCTTGTGGGCAGGGAATGTGTCTACCAATTCTGTTATATTGCACTCTCCCAGGCGCTTAGTACAGTACTAAGCTAAGTACTAAGGGGAAGGGCTCCTTCCCCTCTGCCTTCAAACACGCCCACGTCTCCCCCATCCTAAAAAAACCCGCTCTTGACCCCACTTCTCCCTCCAGTTATCGTCCTATCTCCCTACTACCCTTCCTTTCCAAAATCTTAGAACGAGTCGTCTACAATCGATGCCTAGAATTCCTTAACTCCCATTCTCTCCTAGACCCCCTCCAATCTGGCTTCCGTCCCCTCCGCTCTACCGAGACTGCTCTCTCTAAGGTCACCCATGACCTCCTTCTTGCCAAATCCAATGGCTCCTACTCCATTCTGATCCTCCTTGACCTCTCTGCTGCCTTTGACACTGTCGACCATCCCCTCCTCCTCCGTACCTTATCTCACCTTGGCTTCACGGACTCTGTCCTCTCCTGGTTCTCCTCTTACCTCTCTGGCCGATCATTCTCGGTCTCCTACGCTGGAGCCTCCTCCCCCTCCCATCCTTTAACTGTTGGAGTTCCTCAAGGGTCAGTTCTTGGCCCTCTTCTGTTCTCCATTTACACTCACTCCCTCGGTGAACTCATCCGCTCTCACGGCTTTGACTACCATCTCTACGCAGATGACACGCAGATCTACATCTCCGCCCCTGTCCTCTCCCCCTCCCTTCGGGCTCGCATCTCCTCCTGCCTCCGGGACGTCTCCACCTGGATGTCTGCCCGCCACCTAAAACTTAACATGAGCAAGACTGAGCTCCTCATCTTCCCTCCCAAGCCCGGTCCGCTCCCAGACTTCTCCATCACCGTGGATGGCACGACCATCCTTCCCGTCCCGCAGGCCCGCAATCTCGGTGTCATCCTTGACTCGTCCCTCTCCTTCACCCCACACATCCTATCCGTTACCGAGACCTGCCGGTTTCACCTCTACAATATCGCCAAGATCCGCCCTTTCCTCTCCACCCAAACGGCTACCTTACTATTACGGGCTCTCGTTATATCCCGGCTAGACTACTGTGTCAGCCTTCTCTCTGACCTCCCTTCCTCCTCTCTCGCCCCGCTCCGGTCTATTCTTCACTCCGCTGCCCGGCTCATCTTCCTGCAGAAACGATCTGGGCATGTCACTCCCCTTCTTAAACAACTGCAGTGGTTGCCTATCGACCTCCGCTCCAAACAAAAACTCCTCACTCTAGGCTTCAAGGCTCTCCATCACCTTGCCCCTTCCTACCTCTCCTCCCTTCTCTCTTTCTACCACCCACCCCGCACGCTCCGCTCCTCTGCCGCCCACCTCCTCGCCGTCCCTCGGTCTCGCCTATCCCGCCGTCGACCCCCGGGTCACGTCCTCCCGCGGTCCTGGAACGCCCTCCCTCCTCACCTCCGCCAAACTGATTCTCTTTCCCTCTTCAAAACCTTACTTAAAAATCACCTCCTCCAAGAGGCCTTCCCAGACTGAGCTCCTCTTCCCCCTCTACTCCCTCTGCCATCCCCCCTTTACCTCTCCACAGCTAAAGCCTCATTTTCCCCTTTTCCCTCTGCTCCTCCACCTCTCCCTTCCCATCCCCACAGCACTGTACCCGTCCGCTCAACTGTATATATTTTCGTTACCCTATTTATTTTGTTAATGAATTGTACATCGCCTTGATTCTATTTAGTTGCCATTGTTTTTACGAGATGTTCTTCCCCTTGACGCTGTTTAGTGCCATTGTTCTCGTCTGTCCGTCTCCCCCGATTAGACCGTAAGCCCGTCAAACGGCAGGGACTGTCTCTATCTGTTGCCGACTTGTTCATCCCAAGCGCTTAGTACAGTGCTCTGCACATAGTAAGCGCTCAATAAATACTATTGAATGAATGAATGAATGAATAATCAATATCACTGATTGATTAATTGATGATTTCGGCACTAACGGTGATGGTTTGCACTGAGCCATCCACACCCCCTGGCCCCAGTGCCACACATTGTGATCACAGAGCAGCAGAACCCATGCACCTCAAAAGAGCTGAAATTCCCCCTCTCTTTCCCCTCCCCACTCCCCTTCCCTGGCTATATATGGCAAATTCACATAAGTATTAAGGTATTTGTTAAGCGCTTACTATGTGCCAAGCACTGTTCTAACCACTGAGGTAGTTCCAAGTTAATCAGATTAGACAAAGTCCCCATTCCCCATGGGGCTCACAATCTTAGGGAGGAGGTCAAACAGATTCCGAATCCCCGTTTTATAGGTGAGGAAACTGAACCACGGATAAGTGGAACGACTTGCCCAAGGTCACACGGCAGTAGACGAGTGGCAGAATCGGAATTAGAACCCAGGTCCTCTGTCTCCCAGACCCATGTTCTTTCCACTAGGTCACGCAGCCTCTAAATATATAGGATCTGGAGGGGAGTTGGGGCACTGAATTTACAGAAGATTCCACCACCAGAAGTAGAAAGAAGTTCAGCAAGTGAGCTCATGAAGGCTTTTAATGATAATTATGGTAATAATAATAATTATGGCACCTGATAAGCGTTTACTATGTGCCAAGCACTTTCCCAAGCTCTGAGGTAGCTGCAAGTTAACCAGGTTGGATATAGTACTGTCCTACATGGGGCTCACACTCTTGATCCCCATTTGACAGATGATGTAACTAAGGTCCAGAGAAGTTAACTGATTTTCACAAGGTCACACAGCAGACATGTGGCAGAACTGGGATTAGAACCCAGGTCCTTCTGACTCCCAGGCCGGGACTCTATCCACTAAACCACGTTGCTTCTCAATTACTAATGCCTGGACAGGGATACGAACAAAGTCTTTGACCTTACCGCCAACTTTCCCTCCTAAATTTGCAAGGGCTCTTCGCAGCTCACTATTTCACTCAATCCATGACAGTTCTGTCAGAAGGGAAAGTATAAATTTCCATAAAAATAGAAAGGAAAAAATGTTTGACGATGGAATGTTTTGAGAGTCTTACCCATCTGCTTAGTCTTTGAAAGAGTTGAAAAGCCTATAATGAATGTTCTTATCCCACCAGAAGCCTCATTCATATCCCCGCAAGCTCATATGGCTGCAGTGGCTACTTTGATTGACTGAAGATGCCTTGTCCCCAGTGTAAATTTTTGTTATTTTTGCTTTGTTTGGGTTTTTTTAGTGGTATTTGTTAAGTGCTTACTATGTGCCAAGGCACTGTATTAAGTGCTGGGATCGATACAAGGTAATCAAGTTGGACACAGTTCCTGTCCCACGTGGAGCTCACATCTTAATCCCTATTTTACAGATGAGGTAACTGAGGCACCAAGAAACTAAGTGACTTGCCCAAGGTCAGACAGCAGACAAGTGACAGAGCTGGGGTTAGAAGTGACAGTAGACAACAGACAATTTAGCCTTCTCCAGATTTGTAGCGCTGACCTCTACCATCTCCTTTCTCCAAAGGGATTTTAAAGTCAACCGGAGGTAAGCCCCGCTAAAAGTTCAGGAAAGAAAATGGGCCTGTCCTGCCTTCTCTATTCATAAATAGTTACTCTGATTCAAAATATTTTTATGCCGGTCTCCCCAGTTTGGGTGGAAGCGCCTAGTGAGCAGGAAAAAAATCTCTTGCTTCCATTGTACTTTCCCAAGTAGATTGTAAACCAGAGGACCTGGTTCTAATTCCAGCTCCACCACTTGCCTGCTGTGTGAGTCTCTTCGTTTCTCTATGCTTCAGTTTCCTCAACTGCAAAATGGAGAGTCAACACCTGTTCTCCCTCCTATTTAAGACTGTGGGCCCCATATGGGACAGGGACCGTGTCTGACTTGAGTAACTTCCCTCTAGACTGTAAACTCCTTGTGGGCAGGGATCTTGCCTACCGACTCCATTGCATGATACTCCCCCAAGTACTTAGTACAGTGCTCTGCACTCAGTAAGTGCTCATTAAATACCACTGATCGATTGATTGAGCCCAGTGAATTATCAGTAAATGCCATGACCACTATTACCACTCCATGGAACCCCATTTAAAATAATGGCATCGTTCCCGGTAAGCTGTGATATTGATTAAGCGGCTCAAAGGCCAGCTTTATCACTAATATTTGAATGCCGTGCATCCAGCCCATTTCAAGGGAAGTTGTCTCCCTTACACTGTCTCAGGCCTGGGTTCCCATGTAGCAATCCACATTGTTTCACCTAAAAGTTAATCCACCGAATAAAGAACTCTTGCATCAACAACATCAAAGATGATAGTCCTGACATAACCATGGCTACCTCTCTCTGACCTCCTGATTTTTTTCTCTCTTCTTGCACTTGGATTTGCTCCCTTCTTTCCCCCCTCCTGCAACCCGAATTGTACTTTCTATGTGCTTAGTACAGTGCTCTGCACATAGTAAGCACTCAATAAATACTATGGAATGAATCCCACAGCACTTACATATAGCTTCATAATCTATTTCTGTTAATGTCTGTCTCCCCCACTGTGAGATGGTTTTTTTTAAATGGTATTTGTTAAGCACTTACTACATGCCAGACACTGTTCTAAGCACTAGGGTAGATACAAGCTAATCAGTTGAACACAGTCCCTGTTCCACATGGGGCTCACCATCTTCATCCCCATTTTATGGATGAGGTACCTGAGGCCCAGGGAAGTGAAATGACTTGCCCAAGGTCACACGGCAGACAAATGGCAGAGCTGGGATTAGAACCCAGGCCCTTCTGACTCCCAGGCCCGTGCTCTATCCACTAGACCATGTTGCTTCGTTGTGGGCAGGGAAAGTGTCTACCAACTCTGTTACATTGTCCTCTCCCAAGCTCTTAGTACACAGTAAGCACTCAATAAATACCACTGATTGATTGATCGATTGATTCTTCTTCCAAAAGCAGATGGATGGATCTGCAAATTTGGCCTCTTCCCCTCAAGGAAGTAAAAGCCTGGTTCAGAGCAACTGGTTGGCCAAGTGATCTCTGGATGTGTATATATGCACTTGGGTAGATATACTGTACTTGGGCAGCTGCATGACCTGCTGGATAAAGTACAGGCTTGGGAGCCAGAGGCCCTGGATTCTAATCCCAGCTCTGCCACTTGCCTGCTATGTGACCTGGGCTTCACTTCTCTGTGCCTCACTTGCCTCAACTGCAAAATGGGGAGTCAACACCTGTTCTCCCTCCTACTTAAGACTGTGAGCCCCATATGGGACAGAGACTGTGTCCGACTTGATTAAATTGCATCTACCCCAGCACCTAGAACAGTGCTTGACACACATTAAGTACTTCAACAAATATCATAAAAAATAAAGAATAAGCTCCTTCACCTTCTATGCCTCCTTTGGAGTAAGATCCAGTTGAGTCCCAAAGCAGAACTGACCTTGACTAATACTTTCAAATTCTAGTCCCGGAGGGCCACTCTTCAATCTCCTCCTTCCAGTACTAAAGACGTGAAATCTTTTGTAGGTACAAAAAGGCTCTGTGCTAATGCCTTCTCATTGCTCCATCCTTCCCTTACTACCTAAACAACCAGAAGCATCCTTTCAGATTTGATTATATCCTTGAGGGCAGGGAATGAGTCTACCAACTCTGCTGTAATGTACGCTCCCAAGTGCTTAGGACAGTGCTCTGCACACAATAAGGTCTCACGGATTTATTGATTGATTGATTATAGCCCTTGTCGGCTTTCCTCTCCACGAGCCATTGTCTTTGTGTAGCACCTTCAAATCTGAATTCTCTGCCAACTCCATAAAAGGCTCTGGAGATTCCAAAGGGATAAGAAGGCAGATTTTTCACATTCAACTTGGACATTAATTTCGAATGCTATTATGCTGCTCATCAGGATAGAAATGTTCATACACATAATGCGTCAAGCAGAATTCTACCTCGGAAGAATATTTCAGCATTCATCAACCTGAAGAGCTGGCCTTGGAAGTCTTCTTTCTCTTTTCTCTCCATTAATAAAAAAGCAAGGCTTTTATTTTCCTTCTGATATATTTCAGTTACACATTCTTCTTAGATTTCTAAAATCTTCCGAGCAGCAACGTGGGCTAGAGGAGAGGGTACGGACCTGGGTGTCGAAGGAGCCGGGCTCTGATCCCGGCTCTGTTACTGGCCTGCTGTGTGACCTTAGGCAAGTCATTTCATTTCTCTGGGCCTCAGTTTCCATATCTGTAAAATGGGGATTCAATGCCGCTTCCCCTTCCTCCTTAGACCGCAAGCCCCAGGTGGGATGGGGACTGTGTCTGACCTGACTAACTTGTATCTACCCCAGTGCTCAGAACAGTGCTTGACACATAATAACTGTTTAATGAAGAGCACAGTTATTCCAAAGTCAGTTTTAAAATACTCCTGTACTACCTGAGTAGACTTGGACTGTTAACAGTAGCTTGACCCTCTACTGATTTCAGATTAACTAAGAAAAATGGTTGCCTTAATTAAAGCATTATCTCAGTTAAAGATTACTATGTGAGTAAGAAGAGAGAAGCTCTTATTGGAAACTATTTCACTCTGTGGCCATATTAAACCATAGTATTTTTAAAGCTAGCATGACAGAGAGGTCAAAACTGAAATCCTGTGATTGGATACCTTTGCAAAATACAACAGTGTTAACAAGGATTCCTTATCCCCAGAGTGCTCCGGAGATAGTTTCCATGGTGATACACACCGTTGTTTTGTCTAAATTATTCCTCATGCGTTTTTCTCCATCTAGATATTTTCCAAGCACCCATCACTAGAGTATCCACCTCTTTGCTGAACAAGTCCCCAGGAGGGGAAGACGGTATCTAAAAATGGGCCCTTGTTGTCTCCCTCTAGACCATCTGTCTCCTAGGTTGTAAGCACCTTGTGGGCAGGTAATGTGTCACCTTATTGTTCTATTGTACTCTCTTAAGCACTTAGTACAGTGCTCTGCACACAGTAAGCACTCCATAAATGAGATTGAATGAATGAATGACTGTAAACTCACGATGCTCAGGGAACGTATCTGCTAATTCCATTGGATTGTACTCTCCAAGCGCTAAGAACAGTGCTCTATATGTAGTAAGTGCTCAATAAATACCACTGATTGATTGATTGCCGGGGTGAGGTTTGCGATGATGATCATGATTATGGTACTTGTTAAGCGCTTACCGTGTGCTAAGCACTGTTATAAGCGCTGGGGTAGATACAAGGTAATCAGGTTGGACACAGTGCCTTGTCCCATAAAGGCTCACAGTCTTAATCCCCATTTTACAGGCGAGGTAAGTGAGGCCCAGAGAAGTGAAGCGATTTGCCCAAGGTCACACAGTAGACATGTGACAGCGACGAGATTAGAACCCACATCCTCTGACTCTCAGGCCCGACTCTTTCCACTAGGTTACGCTGCTCCTCGTGAAGCAACATGGCTCCTCTATCGTTCCTAATGAAACCGCTCAGGAAACTGGAAGTCACGTCTGTGCAAGTCTGAGGACTCAGAGGAGGGATATATCGCTCAGCTTTGTGGACAATTGTCTCCGAATGTCTAGGCCAGAGAGACTCCACAGTCATCAAAGAGGAAAGACACGAAAGCAGAATCCATTAGGTGGGCTCTCCCCTCTCCATTGCTGGCAAAGCCTAGCAAGTGTCTTTCTGGACCAGTTCCCGAAGTAATCCATCAATCATATTTATTGAGTGCTTACTGTGCGCAGAGCCCTGTACTAAGTGCTTGGGAGAGGACGATATAATAGAGTTGACAGACACAAGTGGATAGTGCATGGGCCTGGGAGTCAGAAGGACCTGGGTTCTAATCCTGCCTCTGCCGCTTGTCTACTGTGGGACCTTGAGCACTTAAATTCTCTGTGCCTCAGTCACCTCATCTGTAAAATGGGGATTAAGACTGTAAGATCCATGTGGGACAATGGACTGTGTCCAAACCGATTAGCTCGTATCTACCCCAGCACTTAGTCCAGTTCCTGGCATATTGTATGTGCTTTACACAGGCCTGGAAGTCAGAAGGACCTTGGTTCTAATCCTGGCTCCAGCTGTATGACCTTGGACAAGTCATTTAACTTTAATAATATTACTCTATTTATTTTATTAATGATGTGTTCATATCTACAATTCTATTTATCTATTTTGATGCTATTGATGCCTGTCTACTTATTTTGTTTTGTTGACTGTCGCCCCCTTCAAGACTGTGAGCCCGTTGTTGGGTAGGGATTGTCTCTATCTGTTGCCGAATTGTACTTTCCAAGTGCTTAGTGCAGTGCTCTGCACGCAGTAAGCACTCAATAAATATGAGTGAATGAATGAATTAATTTAACTTCTCTGTGCTTCAGTTCCCCCATTTGCAAAAATGGGGATTCAATACCAGTTCTCCCTCCTACTTAGACAATGAGTCCTAAGTGGGCTCTGATTATCTTGTGTCTACCTTAGTGCTTAGAACAGTGCTTGGCACATAGTAGGCGCTCAACAAATACTACAATTATTATTATTACTACCATATACCATTAAATTGAAAGGAGATTACAATCTAGAGGGGGAGACAGACATTAAAATAAATTTTGTTTTTGGATATAAGTGCTGTGGAGCTGAGGGTGGGACAACGCAGAAGAGAGGGGAAATGAGGACTTAATCAGGGAAGACCTTTGGGATGCCTCGCTTCTAATAAGGATTCGAAGGTGGGGAGAGGGATTGTCTGTCGGATATGAAGGGAGAGGGCATTCCAGGCCAGAGACGGGATGTGGGCAAAGCGTCAGCAGCAAGATAGTTGAGATCCAGGTACAGTGAGTAGGTTGGCATTAGAGGAACCAAGTGAATGTGCTGAAACACGACCATCAGATTGCTCCCAGAATCACATCCCGGTACAGCGGGCCTGATCTTTGCCACATATCAGATGGAATTAACTTCAATCTAGCCCTAGACAATCTACTGAAACTTAGACAACCATTAAAGGGCTTTTATAGGTGATGAGCTGTTAGGTGGTTAACATTTACATTCTCCCACGTGCACAGGAATTGTTCAACTATTTGTGAAGAATAACAGTTGTGCAAGTTGATTATCATGGGACCCGCTGTATTTTATTCGCCAAAATAGTTAACAACTTGTGTTATAATTAAGCACGCAGCCAGAAACAAAAGAGGCTCACAATCAATTTGGGATGAAAGCTGTTTCTACCTGCTGGATTCTGCTACCAGGAATGCCAGGTAAGCCTAGACCTTTTTTTTTTTTTTATGGTTTTTGTTGAGCTCATAAAATATGCCTGGAACTGTACTAAGTGCTGGAGTAGCTATAAGATAATTGGCTGGACACCATCTCTATCCCACATGGGGTTCACAATCTTACTCTCCGTTGCACAACTGTGCTTCTGTTCCCTCATCTGTAAAATGGGGATTAAGACTGTGAGCCTAAGGTGGGACAGGGACTATGTCCGACCTGATTTCCTTGTATCTACCCCAGTGCTTAGAATAGTGCTGGGCACATAGTAAGAGCTTAACAAATACCGCAGTTATTATTATTATTATTATTATTATTAAAAATGAAGCACAGAGAAGTGAAGTGACTTGCCCAGGGTCATGCAGCAGCAAATGGTGGAGCCGGGATGGGAATCCAGGACCTTTGGCTCCCAGGCCTGTGCTCTCTCCACTAGACCTCACTGCTTCTCTTTCCACTCGGAACAATTAGGTCTCCTATTTCTGTAGACTATTATAAGGTCTTGGTGTAATAAATTGACCCTGGGCAAGTCACTTAACTTCTCTTTGCCTCAGTTACCTCATTTGTAAAATGGGGATTAAAAGTGTGAGCCCCACGTGGTATAACCTGATTACCCTGTATCTACTCCAGTGCTTAGAACAGTGCTTGGCACATAGTAAGCATTTAACAAATACCATCATTATTAATTATCATTATTATTATAACACAGGATGAAAGAAAACCCATAAACCAGCAGGGCCAGTGGTAGAGACAGAGCAGCCATCCATTAATAGTAATAGCAAAAATAATAATAATAATGGTGGTATTTGTTAAACACTTACTAGGTACCAGGCACTGTACTAAGCACAGGGATCAATACAAGCAAATCAGCTGGACACAGTCCCTGTCCCGCATGGTTACTCTTCCCAATCTATGTAAAGGGGGAGTAGCCACTGGCGCTTAGCACAGTGCTTGGCCCATTGGCAGAGCTTAACAACTACCACAGGTCATTTCTTTTGGCAGATGACTCTGGAGGAGACAATTCCTTTTTAAGTGAACACAGCCATCTCCCCACACCAACTCCAGTGGCAGTTCTGCCTCAGGTGTTCGGGGGAGACAGGCAACTGTGTGGACAGAATTGTCAGCCACCCCAGAAAAGGATCAAGTGCCTGGAAGAGTCAGTGAATCAGTCGGTCACATTGATGAGCGCTTACTGTGTGCACATCACTGTACTAAGCACTTGGTAAAGTACAATAGAACAATATAATAGACAAATTCCCTGCCCACAACAAGTCTAGAGGGGGAGACAGACATTAATAGAAATAAAGTATGGACATAAGTGCTGTGGAGTAAGGAGGGGGGATAAATAAAGGGAACAATTCAGGGCGACACAGAAAGGAGGAAAGGAGGGGCTTAGTCAGGGAAGGCCTCTTGGAGGAGATGTGTCTTCAACAAGGCAAGGAAGGTGAAGAAGGAAAAGTTGGAAGAGGGTTTGCTATCTGTGGATTTCACGAAGTTGGCAGGCCTCTCTCAGGACAAAGACTTCCTGTTCGTTTCATTCCATCCCCAGAGCAAGAACTGAGAGAACAGAGCTCGGTCAGGGATGCGCTCAGAAGATAATCATTTGGGCTAGTTCCGACGGATTCTCGGGATTGATATCCGGAAAGTGAAAGGAGGAAGAAAAGCAGCATAGCCTAGTGGATAAAGCAGAGGCCTGGGAGTCAGAGGACCTGAGTTCTAAACCTGGCTCTGCCTCTTGTCTCCTGTGTGACCTTGGGCAAATCACTTAACTTCTCTGGGCCTTGGTTACCTATAGCACTATAGTATAGTAAGTCCTTGACAAATACCGTAATAATAATTATTATTATTATTATATGGCAAGTGCTTACAAAACAAAAAAATTCCATTAAACAAAAATAACCCATAACAGCTGAATCTCATTCTTTCCAAGTTCCATGGAGACATTTCAAGCTGCTGCCCAAGCCTGCCGAAGAAAAGCGTAATTCATTTCTTTTCTCTTCCTACTCTTGCGCTGTAGATCATTCTCTGAGGTAAAACAGAGAGAGTGATCCTCACGGAAGCTTTGTAGGCTGTCAACGAGATGATGGATGAGGAGTGGAGATAATGCAAAAAGCCTCCTGGTTTTGCTGGATTCTGTTTGATCATTGGTATTTGGGAGAGGTGGGGGTGGAGGGGAGGGTTCTAATTGTCCCTTAGAGTTACCAGTACTGTGGTTATAAATGCCCTGGTGCCGAACCTGTTACACAGTGGCTAGAGCCCAAACCTGGGAGTCAGAAGGTCTTGGGTTCAATTCCCAGCTCTGCCACTTGTCTGCTGTGTGGCCTTGGGCAAATCACTTCACTTCTCTGTGCCCTCAGTTCCCTCATCTGGAAAATGGAAATTAAGACTGTGAGCCCCATGTGGGACAGAGATCGAGTCCAACCCGATTTGCTTGTATCCACCTCAGCGCTTAGTACAATGTGTGGCAAATAGTAAGTGCTTAACAAATACCACAGTTACTATGATTTTTAGCCTCCTGGAGGGGGGGATTTGAAGGGGGCCTCGGTTAAGCAGGCTACTGTAGGAGTAGAATTCTAATCAAGTTACAGATAAGGCTTAGTCATTCATTCAATCATTTCTTCAATCATATTTATTGACCATTTACTGTGTGCAGAGCACTGTACTAAGCGCTTGGAAAGTACAATTCAGCAATAAAGAGAGCCGATCCCTGCCCACATTAGGCATACAGTCTAGAAGTGGGAAGACAGAAATCAAAACAAGTAAACAGGCATCAGTATAAATAAATAGAATTATAGATTATATACACTTCAAAAGAAGTACATAGGCATCACTATAAATAAATAGAATTATAGATATATACATATATACATAAGTGCTGTGGGGCAGGGAGGGGGGAAGAGCAAAGGGAGCAAGTCAAGGTGACGCAGAAGGGAGGGGGAGCTGAAGAAAAGAGGGGCTTAGTCTGGGAAGGTCCCTTGGAGGAGGTGAGCCTTTAGTAGGGCTTTGAAGGGAGAAGAGTGAACGTTTGGCAGATTTGAGGAGGGAAGGCATTCCAGGCCAGAGGAAGGACGTGGACCAGGGGTCGACAGCGGAACAGGAGAGATTGAGACACAGTGAAAAGGTTAGCACCAGAGGAGCGGAGTGTGTGGGCTGGGATGTATAAGGAGAGAAGGGAGGTGAGGTAAGAAGGGGCAAGGTGATGGAGAGCTTTGAAACCAATAGTGAGGAGTTTGGGTTTGATAGTCAAGCGCATAGTACCGTGCTCTGCACATAGTAAGTGCTCAAAAAAATACTGTTGATTGATTGATTTAGGCATTGCTTCTCTTGCTGGGCTAACGACCTAGCAATTGGGGTAGAAAATCAATCTATCAATCAAGGGTATTTATTTAGTGCTTACTCTGTGCAGAGCACTGTACTAAGCACTCGGGAGATTTCAATACAACAGAATTCTCAGACATGTTCACTGCTTATAATAAGAATAATAATTCTGATACTTGTTAAGCATTTACTACATGCCAAGCACTGTTCTAAGCTCTGGAGTAATTAAGTTGCACACAGTAATTAAATAAATAATAATTAAATAAACTTGTAACAAGTTTATAGACGAGGCACTGGGGTGGATACAAGATATTCAGGTTGGGCACAGTATCTATCCAAGTCTACTCCATATACCCCACATTATTCATCATCATCTCTGTGTTTTTTGTTAAATGCATACTATGTGCCAGGCCCTGTACTAAGCGTTGGAGTGAAATCAAGCCAGTTGAGTTGGACACCGTCTGGTCCCACGCGGGGCTCACAGTCTTCATCACCACTTTACAGATAAGGGAACTGAGGCCTAGAGAAGTGAAGTGATTTGCCCAAGATCACACAGCAGACAAGCGGCGGAGCTGATATCAGAACACTGGTCCTTCTGACTCCCAGGCCCGTGCTCTATCCACTAGGCCAAGCTGCTTTTTTGGGCCTCAGTTCCCTCAATTCTAAAATGGCAATTAAAGTTGTGAGTCCCATGTGGGACATGGACTGTGTCCAACCTGATTAGCTTGTGTCTTATATCTTTCCAGCACTTAGTACAGTGTTGGGCCAATAGTACACTCGTAGCAAATACCATAAAAAAACCCCAAAAACCTTCATATGAGGTCTTGGCTCTTGTCAGCCAGCTACTGACAGATCTGAGATTAGAATCCAGGTCTAATAAGTCTCAGTGGTGGTAATAACAGTAGTAGAAGAGTAGTATTAGGAAGGAGAGGAGGAGGAATAGTAATAGTGAGAGAAGCATGGCTCCGTGGAAAGAACCCGGGCTTGGGAGTCAGAGGTCGTGGGTTCTAATCCCGACTCCACCACTTGTCAGCTGTGTGACTTTGGACAAGTCACTTCACTTCTCTGGGCCTCAGTTACCTCATTTGGAAAATGAGGATTAAGAATGTGAGTACCACGTGGGACAACCTGATCACCTTGTATCCCCCCAGTGCTTAGAACAGTGCTTTGCACATAGAAGGCTCTTAGCAAATACCGTCATTATTATTAGTAGTAGTAGTAGTAGTAGAAGAACCAGTTATGCAACCCCCCGAGCTCCTCACATCCACCAAACTAAGTCTCTTCTCCTCTTCAAAGCCCTACTGAGAGCTCACCTCCTCCAGGAGGCCTTCCCAGACTGAGCCCTCCCTTTCTCTCTGCCCCTCCTTCCCTCCCCATCCCCCTGCTCCCTCTTTCTGCTCTTCCCCCTTCCCCTCCCCACCCCACTTGTGCATATCTGTATATATTATAATTACTCTATTTTCTTAATGATGTGGATATGTCTATGATTCTATTAATCTTGATCGTATCGATGCCTGACTACTTGTTTTGTTTTGTTGTCTGTCTCCCCCATTTAGACTGTGAGCCCGTCGTTGGGCAGTGATTGTCACTATCTGTTGCTGAAGTGTACATTCCAAGCACTTAGTACAGTGCTCAGCACATAGTAAGTGCTCAATAAATCTGATTGAATAAATGAAGGAATGAATGCAAGAGTCGGAGGAGCAGTAAGATTAACAGTAACGGTAATATGGGGAGGAGGAGGACCAGTTGTACTGATAGTTAACAATAATAATAATAATGTTGGTATTTGTTAAGCGCTTACTATGTGCCAAGCACTCTTCTAAGCCCTGGGATAGATACAAGGTAATCAGGTTGCCCCACGTAGGGCTCACAGTCTTCATCCCCATTTTCCAGATGAGGGAACTGAGACCCAGAGAAGTGAAGTGACTTGCCCAAAGTCACCCAGCTGACAGGCGGCAGAGCAGGGATTCGAACTCATGACCTCTGACTCCCAAGCCTGGGCTCTTACCACTAAGCCACGTGTAGAAAGGATAGTGGTAGCCGTAGTAGTAATAACAGCTCTTTTGAGCTCTCCCTTTGGTGGGTGTACTGAACTAAGCCCTTGAGAACTGAGAAATGACAAAATGACACCAGCCCTGCCCACAGGGAGCTAACGCTCTTAATGGAGGACTATGGCAGTCAATGGGGAAGGCTGAGCAAGGGAGATGGGAATTCATCTGATCGACCGCAGCGTGTTCATGCCCCGGCCGCACGTGGCGGGGAGTTCCTCCGATCCCCGTGAAGGGCCAGGACTCATCAATATCCATCCCCCCTGCCCCCCTGCAACAGTGAGCCGGCCAGCCTTCTTCCCGACAAATATCACTAATGGCGGAATTGGCCGGTTTTCCTCCTGCTAAATGGGACCGTCGTGGATTAAGTCGCCACCTGACTGGAGGCTGTTCTTGATTGTTCATGGATTAGCATTAAAACACAGCTATTCCTGTGTCCCATTAAAACTTCATAAAAATAACACACAAGAGTATTTCAAATCAATTTTTATAGCCCTTTCAAATCTTTCTTCTCTGCTCAAGGTTTTGCTCCAAGAAAGGTTAGTTAGCAACCAAGCAGCGAGCGTCCTCTTTCCCTTCCTCCTCCTCCTCCTCTTACTCATCATCAGTGGCATTTATTGAACTCTTACCATGTGTAGAGCTCTGTACTAAGCACATGGGAGTCGGTAGACATGTGCCCTTCCTGCAAGTAGCTTTCGATCTAGAGATCTGTGAATAGGGCTTAACCAGAGTGGCCTAGTAGAGTCAAAAGGACCTAGTTTCTAATCCCAGCTCCACTGCCCATCTGCTGTATGACCTTGGGTAAATCACTTAATTTCTCTGTGCCTCAGTTATACGTAAAATGGGGATTAAGACTGTGAGGTCCAAGTGGGACAGGGACTATGTCCAACCCGCTCATTCACACTGTCCCTCCTCCCCTTTCCATCAGGCAAGCTGCTGCTCTCCCCATCTTATTCAACATCCTTCCAAAATTCTACCTTCTCCAGGAGGACTTCCCTAATTAATTTCTCACCTCTCCACCCTATTTCCCCCCAAATCCCATTACTATTATAAATAGTAATATCCTAGGGCTTAGAATGGTGGCTGGCACATAATAAGCGCTTAAACAAATACCAAATACCATAAATAAAAGGGCAGACTGGGAGACCACTGGGCTGAGTGGTAGGCTCTCCCCTGCCAAGAGACAGGGGCCTGGACAAGTTGACTTCTCCAAGGTCTAGAGCTGGAGATGGAGCCCTGAAGCTAGAAAGGCCAATCTTCTTTCCCTTGCCTGCCAGTTTGGTCATTTCCCTCAGAATCTTCCCCGGCAAGTGTTTTCACTGAGAAACTAATTAGAGACTGCAAAATTCCTGCCTATTTTATGTCTGTTGAACTTTCCCAAGACCTCTGGTGCCCAATGCATGCTCAAAATGAAGTCCGTCACAACCACTGGAGAGATTTTCATTGTCCAGAGATGTCACATGGAATTATTTCTTTTCAATGAAAAGTTGAAAGAATTTAAGTTCTCCTTCTAGACTGAAAGTTCCTTAAGGGCAGGATCGTGCTTACCAACTCTGTAATGTTGTCCTCTCCCAGTTAGTCTAGTGCTCTGCACACAGCAAGTGGAATGGACACAGAGAGGGCAGTCACACAGCCCACGATGGCCCATTTTACCGGGGGCGGAATGGGCACAGAGAAACCAGCACCACAGCCCATGATGGCCCACCCTATCAGGGGTAGATTGGCCACAGAAAAACCAGCACCACAGCCCACAACAGCCCACCCTACTAGGGGTGGAATGGGCACAGACAGGACCTTGTCATCCATGTCCTTGAGTTTCCTTATCAGCTTAGAGCCAAAGAGCCAGAGCAGAAAAGATGGATCCCACCACCAAATACCCCCAGCAGACCCCCTCTCCAGCCACGGGCAGACAGCGGGCAGGGCCGTGACCCTCCAGAAACCGATTGGATTGACTCTGCCTGGGCAGCAGCCCTGTCTTGCTGCCCACTTTCTCTATGTTGAAGAAACTTGCTAACTGATTATGTGGCTAGAAAGGGAGCCTGCCTGGCCATAGAGCCCCTCCTCATAAAAAGCTCCTGCCTCTGATATCAGCCAGGAAAAAAAAGAATGCCTCACTCAGTACTCTTATTCCTGCAAAGAACTGAAAACCAGCCAACACAATTGATTTCCCCTTTCCTGCTGCCCTCCCCTCCCCACCTTCCCCTGACACGCACACAAAGCAGCCCCGCTCTCTCTCCCTGACCACAGCGAGTCTGCCTTCAAAGCTCAGAATCATTCCCCTCACCCCCAATTACCAAATTCCCAGCTCTGTGATCCTGGACTAAGGGTTTTCTGGCCTGTTAGATGTCAGGGTGCTACCCCACCCCCACACTCAAAAGCCCCATTCTCCCCAAAATGGATGCACGGTAGACCCTTCTGGGGATTCTGACTAACTTTCTCTGATGGTCAGCCCAGCTTGGGGTCCCCAGGGCCCCTCCTCTCCCTGGGCTTTGAACTGGGGGTCAAAAAAGCTCGGAGTAGGTGGTCAGCACAATCACTGGTCTGCTGTGTGACCTTGGGCAAGTCATTTCATTTCTCTGGGCCTCAGTTTCCTCATCTTTAAAATGGGGTTTAAGTCTGTGACTCCTGTGGGACAGGGGTTTTGTCCAACGTGATTAGCTAGTATCTACCCCAGTGCTTAGAATAGTAGCTGGCACATAGTAAGTGCTTAATAAATACTCCTCAAAAACCCCCAAACCAGGAGGTGACAGTGCCCCCTGGTCTCACCCACTCCTCAGCCCCTGCCTCTCTTTGGCCACCCCTGCCCCTGTCAGCTGGCCTGGGGAGAGGGGGGTTCCCAGCTTAGAAGGCTTCTTGGAACCACAGGACCCCTCTGCTTCAAGTTTTTTCCTTTAATGGTATTTGTTAAGCACTTACTATGTGCCTGGCACTATACTAATCTCTGGGGTAGCTACAAGCTAATCAAGGAGGACACAAATCCTGTCCCACATCCTTAATCCCCATTTTATAGATGAGGCAACTGAGGCCCAGAGAAGTGAAGTGACATGCCCAAGGGCCCACAAGAGACACGTGGCAGAGCCAGGATTAGAAGCCACAATTTTTAACTCCTAGGCTCATGGACTATCCATTAGGCCCCACCACTTCTCAAAAAGAACCACGACTCGGATGGGATGGGATGGGATGGGATGGGATGGGATGGGATGGGATGGGATGGGATGGGATGGGATGGGATAGGATGGGTTGGGATAGAATGGGATGGGAAGGGATAGAATGGGATGGGAAAGGATGGGAGTATGTGAGAATGGGCTCCCAGTGGATGCAGAATGCGGAGCCCATCCATAATTGACCTGAGGGGAGGGAGTTCAGGTCCAAACCCTGGATCAGAGCAGCAGGGGGGAGAAGCCTGTGGCCAATGAGCTCCAGAGGGAAAAGCATGTAGCCAATGAACTCCAGGGGGAGAAATGTGTAGCAAATGAGTTCCAGGGGGAGAAGAGTGTGGCCAGTGAACTCCAGGAGAGGATGAATGTGGCCAGTGAGGTCCAGGCAAAAAGAGCCAATGGTCCCGGGCCCCAGTGAGCACCAAACGTCTGAGCCCCTTCAAGAAAGGGGCCAAATGCCCAAGGGATGTGTGATTTTTCTGCCTGTGATTGGAACCATGCCCAGAGCCTCTCACACAGAGCTAGACTGTAGAGCTGGGATTAGAACCCAGATCCTTCTGACTCCCAGGCCCTCCTCTATTCACTAGGCCATGCTGCTTCCCTTATAATAATAATGAGATTTGCTCAGTGCTTACTCTGTGCCAACCACTGTACTAAGCACTGAGGTAGGCACAAGATGATTAGACGCAGTCCTTGTCCCATATGGAACTCTCAGTCCCACAGGGAAAACAGGAACTGAACCCCTGTTTGACAGATGAGGAAACTGTTGCACAGAGAAGTGATTTCCCCAAAGTCACACAGCAGACACTTGACAGAGGCAGGATTAGAGCCCAGGTCTGTCGAATCCCAGGCCCAGCCCCTTTCCTCTAGGCCACATAATCCCAGGAACACATAAGAAGTCTGAAACCTGCTTTCCCTATTCAAAGACAGACACAAACACCCACGCATATCCCTTGATGCTCTCATTCAGCACTAGAGAAGAAGGGCTGAGTTAGGGGAGAAAAGCTTCTCCCACTCAAAAGCTGATGTGGAAAAACAAAGAAACTGTGCTGTGCACAAATCCAGCAATCCGGCGGGAGGTGAAAATTGACTTTGGTTTGCTATTTCCCCCCATTCCTGCTGCTTAAAAGTGTCCTCCTTGTGAGCACTTAGAGAATGGGCCTAATTGTGATTTTCTTCTCTTCCCCTGCCTTGTTTGCTAGCACAGAGGTTAAATGGTTTGGTGTGAATCTTCACAACACTCTTTCCTGTCTTTTCTGAATCTTGATGATTACCCAGTCCAGCTCTATAAGGGCTGCTTCTAGCCAGTTCCTTCCTATACTACTAGAATGGAAGTTTCTTGAGGGCAGGGGTCAGTCAATCAACCAGTAGTATCTACTGAGCGCTTATGTGTGCAGAGTACTGCGCCAAGCACTTGGGAGAGTACAAAACAAAAGAGTTGGTAGACACAAAACGAGCCCTGTTCACAATGAGCTTACAGTCTAGAGGGGGAAACCCATTAATAAAAGTACATTATGGATATGGACGTATTTCAGTCATCCATTCAGTGGCATTTATTGAGCACTTACTGTGTGCAGAGCACTGTACTAACCCTGTCCGCCCCTTAAATTTCCGATCACTGTAGACGACACCACCATCCTTCCTATCTCACAATCTCTTAACCTGGGTGTTATCCTTGATTCCTCTCTCTCACTCAATCCACATATTCAATCTATCCCTAAATCCTGCCGATTCCACCACCATGGCATCGCTAAATTCCATCCTCTCCTCTCCATTCAAACTGCTAACATGTTAATCCAATCATTTGTCCTGTTCTGCCTTGATTACTGTATCAGCCTCCTTGCTGACCTCCCAGGCTCCTGTCTCTCCCCACTCCCGTCCATACTTCACTCTGTTGCCTGGATTATTTAGATATAAGTGCTGTGGGGCTGTGGAAAGGGAGAAGAAAGGGTGACAATTCAACTGGAAGCGTGTTGCAGAAGAGAGTGGGTGAAGAGAAAATGAGGGCCTAGTCGGGCAAGACTTCAATAATAATAACAGTATTTGTTAAGTGTTTACTATGGGCCAAGCACTGCTCTAAGCCCTGGGGTAAATAATAATAATGGTGGTATTTGTTAAGCGCTTACTATGTGCAAAGCTCTGTTCTAAGGGCTGGGGGGGATACAAGGTGATCAGGTTGTCCCACATGGGGTTCACAGTTTTTAATCCCCATTTTACAGATGAGGTAACTGAGGCACAGAGAAGTTAAGTGACTTGCCCAAAGTCACACAGCTGGTGAACGGTGGAGCTGGGATTAGAACCCATGACCTCTGACTTCTAAACTCACACTCTTTCCACTGAGCCACGCTGCTTGTTAATCAAGTTGGGCGTTGTCTCCGTCCTACATTGAGGCTCACAGTCTAAGTAGAAGGGGTAGGGTTTAATCCCCGTTTTACAGATGAGGTAACTGAGGCATGGAGAAATGAAGCGACTTTCCCAAGGTCATGCAGCAGACAAATAGCATCAGGATTAGAACTCAGGTCCTCTGACTCCCAGGTCTGTGCTATTTCCACTAGGCCACAATGCTTCTTGGAGAAGCAATAAGGCTTTGAAGAAGAGAGTGATTATGTCTACCAGGTCTACTGTACTTTCCCAAGCACTTAGTACAATGTTCTGCACAGTAGGGATTCAGTCAATGCTAGTGACTGACTAAACGATTGATTGCGGTATGACTAGAAGAATAAGACTCCAGAATTCCCAAAGAGGCCTGAGGGATGGTAAGATCAGCTTCCTCCCATGCAAGGTTAATCAATCAGTGATGTTTACAGAGCACTTACTCTGTGCAGAGCACAGTACTAAGCGCTGGGTAGAGTATTATTATTGCTTATATGTTACTAGTTAAGCTCTTTTATGTCAAGCACTGTTCTAGGCACTGGGGTAGATACAAGTTAATTCAGGTTGATTACAGGGCTCGCAATCCAAGAGTGCAGTTCGGTCAGTCAGTCAAGTATATTTATTGAGCACTTACTGCATGCAGAGCACTGTACTAAGCGCTTGGGAGAGTACAATATAACATTAAACAGACACATTCTCTGCCCACAACAAGTTTACAGTCTACAATAGAGTTGTTAGACAAGATTCCTGCCCACAACGAGCTTACAATCTAGTGTTCAGAGCAGGGCATCAAAGCCAAGACAGTTATGGGTTATTGACTCCTTGCCTCAAATAAACAAGGAAATTTCAGCCCTCAAATTGGCTGGGTTGTGTTTGACACTTTCTGTCAAAACCTGATGAGCGATCTCTCGCAAAACAAGTGACAAACAGGCAAGCCGACGGCCTATAAATTATTGATGTTTCAGGAGGCTCAGCCTGACTCTGTCGGGTTTTATCAATATGAGACGTTTAGTGATAATTTCAGCCTCCCCCCGATGAGAGGAGTCTTGCAGATCTGTCTCGAAATTTCGCAGCCGCTTTTGCGGGAAACACAGACAAGAAGGGTCCGAAGAGACTTGGTTTTAGACTCTCAGCCAGTGCTTTAAGTCTGAGCCATTTCCCAAAAATACTACCACAGAAACTTGAAAACACAAGAGTGGCTTATGATAAAAGATAATAATAATAATAATAATGATGGTATTTGTTAAGTGCTTTCTATGTGCCAGGCACTGTACTAAGCACTGGGGTGGATACAAGCAAATCAGGTCAGACACAGTCCCTGAACCATGTGGGGCTCACAGTCTCAATCCCCATTTTAAAGATGAGATAACTGAGGCACAGAGAAATAGTGACTTGTCCATGTCACACAGCAGACAAATGGTAGTTCTGGGATTAGAATCCATGCCTCCTCCACCCTTGGGAAAATTCATTCTTTGAGTCTCAATACTATTGATTGAATGCCTATCAATCAATCAATTGTATTTATTGAGCACTTCCTGTGTGCAGGGCACTGTATTGATGTCTTTTCCGCCCATCTAGACTGTGAGCCCGTTGTAGGCAGTGATTGTCTCTCTTTATTGCTGTGCTGTGCTTTCCAAGCACTTAGTACAGTGCTCTGCACACAGTAAGTGCTCAATAAATGCGACTGAGTGAGTACTAAGCACTTGGGAGAGTACAACCCAACAATACAATGGACAGATTCCCTGCCCAAAAAGAGCTTACACCTAGTGTGCGCAGAGCACTGTGTTAAGTGCTCAGGAGAGTACAATAGAGTTAGTCAACACGATCCCTGCCCTCAAGGAGCTTACGTTCTCACCATGGATACAGTCTCCTAACCCCCTAGTTGAACTGGGATCAAATCATTCAATCAATCAGTAATAATTATTGAATGCCTGACTGCCTAATGCTAACCTTCTCACTTTCTATTTCTAGCTCTCCTGTCTCACCGCCGACCCCTGGCCCACGTACTGCCTCTGGCCTGGAACGCGCTCCCTCCTCAAATCCCACTAACAATTACTCTCCCCCTACCTTCAAAGCCTTATTGAAGGCACATCTCCTCCTAAATGCCTTCCCAGACCAGGCTCCGCCTTTTTTCATCTCCCACTCCCTTCTGCTACACCCTGACTTGTTTCCTTTGCTCTTCCCCCCACTCCCAGCCCCACAGCATTTATGTACATATCTGTCATTTTATTTATTTGTATTGTTATCTGCCTCCCCATTCTAGACTATAAGCTGATCATGGGCAGGGAATGTGACTGTTTATTGTTGTACTGTATTCTTTCAAATGCTTAGGACAGTGCCCTGCACACAGTAAGTGCTCAGTAAATACGACTGAATGAATAAGTGTGTGCAGAGCTGCTGTACTGAGTGGTTCAGAGAGTACAATAGAGTTTGTCAACATGATCCCTGTCCTCAAGAAACTTAAAGAACCAGCATGGCATAGCGGATAGAGCATGGCCCTGTAAATCAGAAAGTCATGGGTTCTAATCCCAGCTCCTCCATGTGTCTCTCGTGTGGCCTTTGGCAAGTCACTTCACTTGTCTATGCCTCTATTACCTCTTCTGTAAAATGGGGAGTGAGGCTGTGAGCTCCATGTGGGACAGGGACTGTATCCATCCTGACTTTCTTGTATCCACCCCAGCACTTAGTACAGTGCCTGGCACATAGTAAGCACTTAATAAATACCATAGTTATTATTATTATTATTATTATTATTATTACAATCCAGTGGAATAGGAAGGAATCAGCCAGAAATGTCCCTTCCCAAATATCGAGTGCCTGATAATGCTGATAAAATGTGTTCCTTTTTCTCTTCTCTACCCTCTTCTTCCAGTTCAGCTGCCTCTGAACTGTAAGCTCAGTGTGCACAGGGAATATATCTACCAACTCTGTTATACCATACTCTTGTACAGGGAATATATCTACCAACTCTGTTATACCATACTCTCCCAAGCCCTGAGCACAGTGTTCTGCACAGAGTAAGTTCTCAATAAATGTAACTGATTGATTGATTGCCTCTCCCGAATCCTATCTGATCTTTTGGCAGCCTAAGTAGGACAGATGATGAAGAAAAGGGATACAGTAGAAGCAGAAAAGAAGACAGTACTGCTCCAAAAGGTTCTAGTTGTAAGAGGATAAACGGGAAAAATCAATCACATTTTTTAAGTGCTTACTGTGTGCAGAGCACTCTACTAAGCACTTGGGAGAGAACAATATAACAGTACAACAGACACATTCCCTGCCCACAACGAGCTTACAGTCTGGGAGCTTACTGCGATTGGAAGCCTTCACAAACCAGGCTCACTTGCCCAACCGGAACTCAAATCCAGGCCTCCTGATGCCCAGGGTACAAACTCTTTTATTTAATTTTTTTTTAAGATATTTGTTAAGTGCATCCTATGTACCAAGCACTGTAATAAGGCCTAGAGTAAATACAAGCTAATCAGATTGGACACAGCCCATGTCCCACGTGGGGCTCACAGTCTTAATCCCCATTTTACAAATGAGGGAACTGAGGCACAGAGAAGTGAAGTGACTTGTCCAAGATCACATCAAAGACAAGTGGCAAAGCTGGGATTAAAACCCAGGTCCTTCTGACTTGGAGGCCCGGGCTCTACCCAGTAAGTTTCTCTGTTCACTGAATCAATACCTTTTTGCCACAGACAGATTTTCTGTCTCTTCCTGTTCCAAGACATTATCTCCCTGGCTCAGCTTCCCAGATCCTGTCTTCTTATCTCCTTTCTACCAAAGTCCCATTATGTCCAGGTACAAAGCTGCAGCTGTAGAAGAGGGAGTCTTCCTGTAGAGGCAGCTGGCTTAAACCAGCTTCTATTCCTTATTTTGGTTTAATTTCCTCCTAAATCTTGAAAACGCCAATGCCAGCCTGATTACTCAGTTCAAGCAAGGCAGCCCACTGCTTAGAGTTTTTTTTATTTTAATGATATGGTATTTTATGGGATTTATTAAGCACTTACTAGGTGCCAGGCGCTGTACTAAGTAAGCACTGGGGTAGATATAAGATTATCAGGTAAGACACAGTCCATGTCCCACGTGGCACTGACAGTCTTAATTACCATTTTACCGACGAGGAAACTGAGGCCCATAGATGTAAAATGACTTGCCCGAAGTCACACAGCAGACAAGTGGCAGAGCTAGGGTTAGAACTCAGCCTTCTGACTCCCTGTCACTTAACACCGCATGGTTGAAATCTGCTGCTCAAAGGCAGGGCAGGAACATACAGAGCACAGAAGCCCCTATCATGAGGAATCAATTAATGGTATTTATTGAGTGTCTACTATGAGCAGAACTGTGAACTAAGTGCTTGGGAGAGTGCAGTAGAATAATTAGGCATGATCAGAAGGTCAGAAGGTCATGGGTTCTAATTCCAGCTCCACTACTTGTCTGTTGAGTGACCTTGGACAACTCACTTCATTTCTTTGGACTTCAGTTCCCTTGTCTGTAAAATGGGGATTAAGACTGTGACACCTATGTGGGACAGGGACTGTGTCCAACCCTATTATCTTGTATCTATCCCAGAGCTTAGAACAGTGCCTGGCCCAATGTAAATGCTTAACAAATACCATAATAATTAATTAATTAATAATGATCCCTGCCCTTGAGAAACTTGGTCTTTGGAAGGGGTGGGAGAGAAAGAGACACTAAAATCAATGACACGCAGAGAAAAGCAACATTTCAGACTGTAAGTTCGTTTGGAGTACAGAACATGTCTGCCGACTCTGTTGTATTGTACTCTCCCAAATGCTTAGTACAGTGCTCTTTGCAGAGTAAGTGCTCAATAAGTAGTTTTGATGATGATTACAAAGACAAGCAGCTTTCTACATCTCTCACTGCCACCCATGTACCCAGATCCATGCATGAGAGGGTAGAGTGGCAGAGTGGGTGGAGGTTGGCACAAGCCAGATGTCCAGAGGTGGCGGTGGCATGGGGTTGGGGGAGGTTTTAAAAGGAATAGGGAAGGGGCAGAGGAAAGGGGAGGAAAAGGGAGTTGAGGGGAAGGGATAGAAAGTAAGGTAGGGGAGGAGAGAACTGTGTTTTTTCTTCCCCCTCTCTCTTTCTCTCTCTCTGCTTCCTCCTCCTTTCTCCTTCTCCTCTTTTCTCTCTCCCCTGCTTTACTATTAGTAGTTAATTGAATAAAGTGAACTAACTGTGGTATTTGTTAAGCACTTTCTATGTGCCAAGCACTGTTCTAAGCATTGGAGTATATACAAGGTAAGCAGGTTGGTCACAGTCCCTCTCCCACATGGGCCTCACAGTCTTAGTTCCCATTTTACAGATAAGGGAACTGAACCCCAGAGAAGTGAAGTGACTTGACCAAGGTCATCCAGCAGACATGTGGCAGAGCTGGGATCAGAACCCATGTCCATAATAATGAACTACCTCCTCGATGAAGCTACAGTCATTCAAACCACATATCCAATCCATCACCAAATCCCATCGTTCCCACCTTCACAACATTTCTAAAATCCACCCTTTCCTCTCCATCCAAACTGCTACCATGTTAATGCAATCACTCATCCTATCCCACCTGGATTACTTCATCAGCCTCCTTGCTGACTTCCCAACCTCCTGTCTCTCCCCACTCCAGTCCATTCTTCATTCTGCTGTCTGGATCATTTTTCTACAAAAACAATCAGGACACGTCACCCCACTCCTCAAAAAACTCCAGTGGTTGCCCATCCACCACTGCATCAAAGAAAAATTCCTCACCATTGGCTTTAAAGCCCCCTAGCACTTTGGCTTCTCCTACTTCATCTTTCTTCTTTCCTTCTACAACCCAGCTCCTCTAGTGCTAATCTTCTCACTGTGCCTCCATCTGGCTTATCTGGATCCAACCCCTAGCCCATGTCCTACCTCTGGCCTAGAACACCCTCCCTCCTCTAATCCGACAGAGACTCTCCCCACCTTCAAGGCCTTATTGAAAACACCTCTCCTCCGAGAGGCCTTCCCAGAGTAAGCCCCACTTTTCTTCATCCCCCACTCCCTTCTGCATCACCCTGACTTGCCCCTTTTGCTCTTCCCCCCTCAGAGCCCCCCAGCACTTATGTTCATAGATGTCATTTCATTTATTTGTATTGATGTCTGTCTCCTCTAGACTGTAAGCTCATTGTGGGCAGGGAAAGTGCCTGTTTATTGTTGTACAGTGCTCTCCCAAAAGCTTAGTACAGTGCTCTGCACACAGTAAGCACTCTGTAAATATGATTGAATGAATGAATGAATGAACCCAAGTCCTTCTGATTCCCAAGCCAGGGCTCTATCCATTAGGCCATACTGTTAGATAAGAAGAAGGAAGGAGTTCCAGGCCAGAGACAGGATGTGGATGGGAGGTCGGTGGTGAGATAGATGAGATTGAGGTACAGTGAGAAAGTTGGCATTAGAGGAGCAAAGTGTGCAGGCTGGGTTGGAGTAGGTGAGTAGTGAGGAGAGGTAGGAGGAAGCAAGGTGATCAAGTGTTTTAAAGCCAATGGTGAGGAGTTTCTGTTTCATGTGATGGTTTATGGGCAATTACTGGAGGTTCCTGAGGAGTAGGGCAACACAGACTGAATGTTTTTATAAAAAAATAATCCGGGCAGCAGAGTGAAGTATGGACTGGAGTGGGGAGAGACAGGAGGCAGGGAGGTCAGCAAGGAGGCTGATAGAGTAATCAAGGTGGAATAGGGTTAGGGCTTGGATTAAGGTAGTAGCAGTTTGGATGGAGAGGAAAAGGTGAATTTTAGCAATGTCAAACCAACAGGATTTAGTGATGGATTGAATATGAGGGTTGAATGAGAGAGAGGAGCCAAGGATAATGCCAAGGTTACGGGCTTGTGAGACAGATCAGACCCAGTCCCTGTCTCATATGGAGCTCATAATCTTAGGGGGACGGAGAGCAAGGATGTAAGCAACAACTGACTGATGAGGAAACTGAGGCCCAGAGAAGTAAAGTGACTTGCCCAAGGTCACACAGCAGGCAAGTCGCAAAGCCTGGATTAGAACCCATATCGCCCATACTCTTTCCACTAGGCCACACTTCCTTTCCCAATTCAATTCCTTCCTTAAATACTTAGTGTAGCTCTCGGCTCACAGTAGGCACTCAACAAATGCTATCAATCAATTGAGAAGTGGCTTTCTCTATTGTCCCTCTGTCCAAAGTCCCCTCTCTGCCCCCTCACTGTTCATCCCTCATGTACCAGCATCTTCTTGCCCTCCAACTAAAAGTTTCCTGCTAATTTGGTGTCACCCAAACCAAATATTGGGAGTCACACCACGGTGACATCGAGACAGCCAACGGCGTGCTGATAGCAAAAGGTTAATTACATTTTTAGAAAAAGCTGACAGAAAAAATGATGTTCTGACAGTCGGGCAGACTAATTGAAAGCTAATGTTGCCTCTAAATTGAATTTCAAATGAATTTTACATCCATAGTTCATTTTGCTAATTTCATTCTCTGCATCTTGTAATTTGTTGATGGTGATTGATTGCTTAAGTGAATAATATCTATGTACCAAGACCATTTAGTAATAGAAAATGCCACAAGTGATCATACTCTTGAGAAGCAGCGGGGCCTAGCAGAAAGAGCAAGGGCCTGGGAGTCAGAGGACCTGGGCTCTAATCCTGGCTTCTGTGTGACCTTGAATGAGTCACTTTGCTTCTCTCTACCTCGGTTAGCTCATCTGTAAAATGGAGATTAAGGCTGTGAGCCCCATGAAGGACATGGATTGGGTCTAACCTGATTTGCTTGTATCTACCCTAGTGCTTCATACAGTGCTTAGCACTTTACAAATACCATTAAAAAATACATTGTTAATGAGATTGTAAACTCATTATGGGCAGGAAGCGTGCCTATTCATTCTTTTGTATTGTCCTCTCCCAAGCACTTAGTACAGTGCTTTGCACAGAATAAGCGCTCAATAAATACCAGGTGCATCTGCTCTGAACTGAGAACAACCCAAGCTCTGTCTCCAGTACTATGGTATCTGACTGCATTCCAGACCCATTCATTCAATCATATTTGTTGAGTGCTTACTGTGTGCAGAGCACTGTACTAAACACTTGGGAGAGGACAATATAACAATAAGCAGACATTCAAATTTCCATTTTCATTGATTGATTCATTCATTCATTTGTATTTATTGAGCACTTATTATATGCAGAGCACTGGACTAAATGCTCGGGAGAAGAAAATATAACAATAAACTGACACATTCAAATTTCCATTTCCATTCATCAAAGGACCAAAACATTTATACTGGCAGGTAGTCTTGAAATATTCTCTCCAGGAACCCAATATGCTGTGTGTAATTCCAACCTATTAATACTTTTTAAGAAATCAATACTTTTGTTTATAGCAAGGCTCTCATTCCTTGTTGAATTTTACCTTCACAACAGAGAAGTACAAAACTGTCTGAGTGGTGAGTCCATCTTCAAGTAGCCTGTAGGGTTTTTTACCATTTCTCAGTTACAAAATTATATATTACAAATTATTTATTCTCATTAATGACTGTCTCACCCTCTAGACTATAAGTTCGTTGTAGGCAGGGGACGTGCCTACTAATTCTTTTCCTTTATTCAAAAAAAATGGTGTTTGTTAAGCACTTACTATCTGTCAGACACTGTTATAAGCAATGGGATAAACACAAGCTAATCAGGTAGGACACAGTCCCACATGGGGCTACCAGTCTCAGTCCCCATTTTACAGATGAGGTAATTTCATTCATTCAATTTAATCAAATTTATTGAGTGCTCTCTGTGTGCAGAATGTTGTACTAAGCACTAGGGAGAATACAATATAACAATAAACAGACACATTCCCTGCCCATGACAAGCTTACAATCTAGAGCAGGAGACAGACATTGATAAAAATAAATGAAGTACAGATATGGACATAAGCAATGTGACACTGGGAGGGGGGGATGAATAAAGGAAGCAAATCAGGTGACACAGAAGGGAATGGGAGAAGAGGAAAGAGGGATCTTAGTTAGGAAAGGCTTCTTGGAAGAGATATGCCTTCAATAAGTCTTTGAAGTGGGAGAGAATAATTGTCTGTCAGATTTGAGGAGGAAGGGCAGTCCAGGACAGTGGCAGGACGAGGGCTAAGGGTTGGCGGCGAGATACACGAGTTCAAGGTACAGTGAGAAGGTTGGTATTAGAGGAATGGAGACTGTGGGCTGGGTTGTAATAGGAAAGTAGGGAGGTGAGGTAGGAGGGGACAGGTGTTTGAGTGGTTTGAAGACAAAGGTGAGTTTTTGTTTGATGCAGAGGTGGATGGGCAATCACTGGAGTTTCTTGAGGGGTGGGGAAACATCATATTATTATTACTATCAATAAAAGTTCATCAGAATCAGCCAAACGTATTTATTGAACACTTCCTGCATGCAGAGTGCTGTACTAAGCACCTGGGAGAGTACAATACAATAGTTAATAGACACGTCCCTGCCCACAGGGAGCTTACAGTCTAAAGGGGGACCGTGGAACTCTGGGTAGCCAATGGCAGTTGTAGCCATCCTCATCTGCTATTTATCCAACCTCTTCCTGCTGCTGTTGTCCTGTACTGGACCGAACACATCTATCTGAGTCTGGATGTGTCAGTGTGTGCAGAGAAGGATACCATTCTGAATATCTGTAACCCCATCTATGGTTCTTTTTTTTGCCCTCCATTTCTGTCTCCAATCAATCAATTAATTAAATAAGGTGTTTGTTAAATGCCTACTATTTGCCAAGCACTGTTCTAAGCACTGGGGTAGGTACAAGTTAGTCAGGTTGACTACAGTCCCTGTCCCAAATAAGGCTCAAAGTCTAAGCAGGAGGGAGAATGGGTATTAAATCCCCATTTTACAGATGAGAAAATGAAGGCCCAAAGAAGTGAGATGACCTGCCTGGGGTCACACAACAGACAAGTGGCGAAGCTGGGATTAGGACCCAGGTCCCCCGATTCCCAGATCTGAACTCTTTCCACTAGGCCATGTTGGCTTTCATTGTCTCTTTGAGGAAGGGCTGGGAGTTAGGTGTGCCAGATGGTCAGAGTTCATGGTCTGAGTCTTTGACCTGGTATGAAATGCCATTAACAGGGCTGGCTTCAGATGGTAGGCGAATGACCCAATCACTTCAGGGCCCAACCATTGTTGGGGAGTAGAGGGGCAGGGAG
This sequence comes from Ornithorhynchus anatinus, assembly GCF_004115215.2. Lineage (NCBI taxonomy): Eukaryota > Metazoa > Chordata > Mammalia > Monotremata > Ornithorhynchidae > Ornithorhynchus > Ornithorhynchus anatinus. The sequence goes on along the minus strand of NC_041732.1, from coordinate 8,710,466 downwards.
GTCTGAAAGTCCTGACTTATGAGAAGTGGAGCCAATGTTCACAGGGACCAGAGAGGGGTACCCCACGGCTTGGGAGCAGGAGAGGAGGAGGACAGGGGTCCCTCAGAGAAGTGCTGTAGATTTGGGGGTTCAAAAGGACTCACTTATGATGCCAGATGGATGAGGGTGGGAGGGGGAATGTGTGTGAACAAATGATTAGAGTGTCATAGGAGAAGCAGCGTGGCCTAGTGGAAAGAGCTTGGGTCCGGGAATCAGAGGACCTGGGTTATAATTCCAGCTCCGCCACATGTCCGTTGTATGACCTTGGGCAAGTCACTTCATTTGAGAAGCAGCATAACTTAGTGAATACAGCATGGGAGTGGAAGTCAGAAGGACATGGGTTCTAATCCCGGCTCCTCCACTTGTCTGCTGGGTGACCTTGGGCAAATCGCTTCACTTCTCTGTGCTTCAGTGAGCTCATCTGTAAAATGGGGATTGAGACTGTGAGACCCATTTGAGACAGGGACTTTGTCCAACCTGATTCGCTTGTATCCACCCCAGCACTTAGTAAAGTGCTTGGCACATAGTAAGTGCTTATCAAATGCCCCAATTATTATTATTATTGTTACCCACTGAGGAAACTGCTGACAAACCTCTCCCCAGCATGCCCTCCCCACTCCCCCAGCATTAATGAATCATGCTCTTTTCTTCACCTCTTTAGAGACAGCCTCAAGGACAGCAGGTTCAATATCCCCAGCTAAGATTAAAAAATCATAAGCTTCCACTAACCACATCCCCTCCTTGCTGGAACTTTGAAACATCCGCTTGTTGCAAGAGGAACATGGTTAAGTCGCAATAAAATTTTAATGGCGGGAACTCTGCCTGCACTTTGCAACCAGCCTACAATTAGCAGTTGCTACGCTACAGCCAGAGCCTAATCACTATAATGAGGCAAACAAAGGGAAGATATTCACTGGGGCTGGAAGGTGAACCAGTGGCTTCATTGTAAAGCAGCAGCAGGCTGTTTTACAGAAAACTGAGTTCCCTTGTGACGGTTGAGGGTGGAAACAGGGTAGAGGCTTCCACAGCCCCCTCAGCCTCCACCAGCCTGTGCCACCCCCCTTAGACCTTAGCGTAACCAGCTCTGGGCTTGCCCCACTCCTATCACCACCTAGAGCTACACTTTTTTTTTAAATGATATTTGTTAAGTGCTTACTATGTGCCAGGCACTGTACTAAGTGCTGGGGTAGATACAGGCTAACCAGGTTGGACAAGGTCCCTGTCCCACTTGGGGCTCATAGTCTTAATCCTCATTTTAAAGTTGAGGTCACTGAGGCATAGAGAAGTGAAGTGACTTGCCCAAGGTCACACAGCAGACAAGTGGCGGAGCTGGGATTAGAACCCAGGTCCTCTGACTCCCAGTTACAGTTGGACCAGGTCCAATCTGATTAGCTTCTATCTACCCCAGCACTTAGAACAGTGTTTGGCGTGTAGTAAGCACTTACGAAATACTAAAAAATAAAAAAGGTGTGGCTTCTGAAAGTAACCACGGACCCCAAACACAGCTTTGCAGATGCTCAGAAGCAGCAGGTGAACTTCCTGTTGTGTTGCACAGGTTTCAGAGCACGACCCGAAGGCGTCAGAAGGCTGCCATTTTACAGAAGTCCCCCTAAGCCTAGAGCGTGTTGCTGAGGGGACCCTGATTTTCTCACCCCTCACTTGCTCCAGGGCCAATGCCAAGTGCCTAGGTGGAGGGAGCCTGGGAGATGGAAATAAAAATGTTGGTCAGAAGAGTGTCCGAAGGGGACAGATCAGCCAAAAACCAGGCTGCCCAGTATAAAACTGGATGACTGACCATCCTATTTGGAGCAGCAGTGTTGGGTGCATCTCTGGCATCCAACCCTGCCCCAAGTTGAGTGGTATGGGTCTGTAAAGTGCTTTGGGATCCTTGAAAGAGAAGAATGACAAGAAAATTTTTCCCCTTAGAATCCCAAATCTTTTCTCCCTCAAAACGGGCCCCTGCCCTTCCAGAGAAAATACCCTGAGCTATTTAAATCCAGTGTGGAATTAGGTGTGGCCCTGCTAATTAAATCTCCCCATCTCAGCCTTCTGCTCCCACAGGGCTGAGTCTGGGAAGCTGCTTCTGAGCCTACTTTTATTAAAAACGGCATCGATGCTACATCACAAACCCATCCATCAGGGCTGGAAGCGAGTTCCAGGGATGGAGGGCGCTGACTAAAGGTCACTGCCCAGGGCTTTATTAAACAGAGCTGTGGTCGCTGCCTGCTCAAATCTCGACTCTTGGTTTGCTGCTTCCTCCTGCATTCCAGAGTTAGTAAAAATATTAAGCAGCTTTCAGTCTGCAGTGAACATTGAAAACATCAGCATTCAGGGACTGCCACGGGGGGCCGAGGGGGAGGTCGCGTGGGTGGGGGCGGTGGAGAAAGGGAAAGAGAGACAGAGACAGAGAAGAAAGGTGATAGTGGGAGGGAGAAGGAGAGAGGGTGGGAAGGAGAGGGAGAAAGAGGGAGAGAGAAAGGGAGTGAGATGGAGGGAAGGAAAAAGGGAGAAGGCAGAAAGGAGTGAAGGAAGATGGGAGGGAGAGGAGAAATGATGGAGGAAGGGAGAGGGAGGAAGAGAAGAAGGAGAAAGAAAAAGAGGAGGGAGAGAGGAAGGAGAAAGATTAAGAGGAGGGAGAGAGGAAGGAGAGAGATAAAGAAGGAGGGAGGGAGAGAAGAGGGAGGGAGATGGGGGGAATAGAAATAAAGAGAGCAAGGGAGAGAGGAGGGAGAAAAAGGGAGGGAGAGATAAAGAGGGAGGGAGAAAGGGAGGAGGGAGAGAGGAGGGAGAGGAAAGGAGAGGGAGGGGGAGAGGATTGAGAGAGATAAAAGTGGGAAGGAGAGACAAAAAGAAGAGGGAAGGTGGGAGAAAGATAAAGACAAGAGGGGAGGAAAAGGAAGAAAAAGAGCAAAGGAGGGAGGGAGAGGCGAGAGAGGGAGAGGGAGGGAGGATGAAGGGAGGGAGAAAAAAGGAGGGAGGGGGGAGAAGAGGTAGAAAGGGAGTCGGCTAGGGAGACGTTTTATTTCTTAGTTCCAAATGGCAGCATCTGATGAACTGGAGAAGTGGAGGGAAATGGTCACTGATTGAGAGCTGCTGTGGTTGAAGAGGGAGAAATTCATTAATTTTTCATTGCCGTGCCTGGGATATGAACAGCTTAATATTCATCTTGTCAGCAGTGACCTTGCTGTGGCTCCCCCTCGCCCCCATCTCCCACCGCCCCACCGCCCCACCGCCTCTCCTCGCCTCGCCTCTGAGAGTCCGGGCCCTGCCATCTGTTTGGTGTGGGGGAAATCTCCCCTTCCCATCCTGCCCAGAACGAAGAATCAGAGGACAGAGATGGGGCAGGGGTAAGGGGCATGGCAGCCAGAGGGAGGGGGTCCAAGGAAAGGCCCACCACCCTGTTAGGGGGCTTAGATTTGGGGGACAGCATTGGTCCCCCATAGAGTGGGAGTTCTGTGAGGGACAGGGATTCTGTCTGGTCTGTTCCTGTTGTATCCATCCCAGTGACTAACATACCACTTAGCACGTTATAGGCGCCAAATGCCCTGTTAATTATATTTTCCCAATTTTCCAGATTCCCTTGGGCCCTCAGCAGTCCTGGTGGGCATCTCAGAACAGGGGTCCTGACAGCATTTGTCTAACATTCAATCAATCAATCAATCAATCAATCGTAGTTACTGAATCTTACTGCATGCAGAGCACTGAATTAAGTACTTGGGAGAGTACAATACAGCGTAGCCTAGCGGATAGAGCAAGGGGCTGGGAGTCAGAAAGACCTGGTTTCTAACCCCAGTTCTGTTTGCCGTGTGGCCTTGGGTAAGTCAGTTCCCTTCTCTATGCCTCAGTTACCTTATCAATAAAATGGGGGTTAAGGCTGAGAGCCCCATGTAGGACATGGACTGTGTCCAACCTTATTATCTTGTATTTCCCCCAGTGCTTCAAACAGAATCTGGCACATAGTAAGTGATTAACAAATGCCGTTTAAAGAAAAAGAGTTGGGGGGTGGAAAGCTGACTGATTCTGGGGGAGACTGAGTCCCTGAGAGCCAAACCACTGGTAAATGCCAGGGCGGTGCCCGGAGCCCCTCTCCCCCCAACAGAAGTAGCATCTGTTATCCTCTCTCCAGTAACACTACCCCGCCACCTCCCCTAGAGATTAGGGTTGGAAAAAACTCTGGTCTGAAAGTCATTACCATAATGGTGTGCAGACCACCCTGCAAGAAGCCCAAGAGCAGGAGACACGGATGAATGGCTCATTTCCGGCCCCAGATGGCAAAGACGGTGCAAGTGTTGGAGAATGGACAGTACAAGGGTTGGAGAATGGGAGGAGTGTTATTTTCCCGGGAGAAGAGAAAGCTGAGAGGCAGTTGAATGTAAAAACAAAAAACCAAAACAATGCATGAACAATGCATGAATGAGGAACTGAGCATAGACACGGGTATGCTTCGCGACCTTGGGAAAATCCCGTAACTCTCCATGCCTCAGTCTCCTCATCTGTAAAATGGGGATAAGATACATGTTCTCCCTAGTTTTTGGACTGAAGTCCCCCGTGAGATAGGGACTATGTCCAATCGGATTATCTTGTATGTACAGAAGGGTTTAGGGTGATGCCCGACACCTAATAAATGTTTAATAAATGCCATTATTTTTAAATAAAGTAGTTGACTGCCCGAATTTCCTATTATCAAAATCTCAGGCAGGTCAGTCACAGAGCTAAAGTGAATTTCTCCACATCCTCTCTCTGTCTTTCTTCCTCTCTCTGTTGTTTGTCTTTCTCTCTTTCTGTATTTCTCTTTCTCCCTCTCTGTATGTCTTTCTCTGTCTTTCTACCTCCCTCTCTTTCTCTTTCTCTCTCCCTCTCACTGTCTTTCTTCCTCACTCTGAATCTCTCTCTCTTTCCCTCTCCCTCTTTCTTTCCATGTGTCTTTCTCCTTTCCTCACTCTTACGGTCTTTGTCCTTCTCTCTTCCTCCCTCTCTCTGGTTTTCTCTTTCCCTCTCTGTCTTTCTCCCTCTGGGTGTGTGTCTTTGTCTTTTTTTTCCCCTCTTTAACTCTTTCTTTCTCTCTCCTTCTTTCTTCCCATGTCTCTGTATTTCTCCCACCCTCACTCTCTGTCTTCCTCCCTCTCTCCCTCTTTCTCTCTCCCTCTGCCTCTCTCAGTTTCTTTTTTTTTCTGTCTCCCCTGGAGCAGAGAGCTCTGATGATCTGTGTGTGTGTGTGTGTGTGTGTGTAAAGAGAGCACTGACTTTCATGTTTGAAGAAGGTACTCTTGGCAATAGAAGCATTTGAAGGATCCAAAAAAGCCAGACATCAAAGGATGTTATCTAGCTGTGGATCGTGGGACCGTGGGGATACTGAGGCAGAAGGCGGCAGCACCTGGTGGCAGGAGTTAGGAAGGGGAGGATTCAGCTCTCTGAGGAAAGGGGCTCAGAGAAAGTGTTGACCCAGGGAGGGAGAGACATCCCACAGCACTTAGGTCTTTATCCATAATTAATTTTAATGTCTGTCTACGCATAGATGTAACCTCCTTTGGGGCAGGAAACCTCAGTTGAATTGTACTCTCCCATGCCTTCAGTACAGTGCTCTGCACACAGTATGCGCTCAGTAAATACCACTGATGGATTGATTGATTGATTGGTTCTTGGCACCATATACAGCAAATGTCATAATGTGGGGAGGGGGTAATGCTAACCATTACGCAGCAGGGAAGAGGTTGCCAACCACACATCTTGTGCTTCTGGTCACCCCAACTCATCTTCCTGTCGTTCCCTTCACAGAACAATAGCATTACAATTAATCAATCAATCAATGGTATTTATTGAGCGCCTACTGTGTGCAGAGCAGTGGACTAGCACTTGGGAGAGTACAATATAACAGAATTGGTAGACCCGTTCCCTGCCCACAGTGAGCTTACAATCTTGACGGGGTTTATGGGAAACAGTCCCTGATCCAGATTTAAGAGGGAGGGAGAGCGGAGACTTTAACCTCCTTTTACAGGTGAGGAAACCGACGAACAGAGAAGTTAAGTGACTCGCCTGAGGTCACCCAGCATGCAAGCGATGGACTCAGACCTGTCTCAGGCTCTTCCCGCTCAGCAACACTGTCTTCCCAACTCGAGACCTGAGGGCTGGAGAGGGGCAGGCTGGCCAGAAGGGAGGCGGGGAGAGGGCGTCGCAGGTGCTGCTGCCTCTGTTGATGGTAATGGTGGTCTCACCACAGTCAAGCCGGGCTGTGTCCCTAGGGTGGGTCACCTTGGCCCTCAGACTCCCAGCCACTCACCAACTGCTCTATAAGCGCCTTGCCCTCCTGCCCCCTCCACCCCCTGCACCTGCACACACACACGCACTCATATATATGTATGTGTGAATAGACTGTGAGCACGTTATTGGGCAGGGATTGTCTCTATCTGTTGCCGAATTGTACATTGCAAGCGCTTAGTACAATGCTCTGCACACTAATAAGCGCTCAATAAATACTACTGAATGAATATACTTTGCCAGAGGTATCTTGCTCCCAGAGGAAAGTCCAAACCAGACCTTGCAAGGACCAGAGGTAAAAAAATTAGTCCTGTCCTGGCCTATCATTATCAACTATCATCCTTCTCCTCATCTGCTTCCTATTGTATTGTCTTTCCCAAGTGCTTAGTACAGAGCTCTGCATGCGGTAGGCACTCAGTAGATTCCATTACTTGATTCATCATCCTCGTCCCCTCCTTTTCCACTCTTCTTCCTTCCTCCCTCCCCTCATTCCCTCTTCCCCCTCCTCCGTTGCTCTCTTGTCCATCCACACCCAGACCCAAACAGATACCTGTGCCCGGGCCCGTGGAAGGAAACAAAAACCTTCCCTTAAGAAGCTTAAGCTGAAGAGCTTTTCAATTAAGCAGCTTCCATCCCCTGCAATTCAGCGGGGGTACTCAATGAAAATGATGATCAGCAGATGCATAATGATTCATACTGTTTATAATCAGCTCGGCACGTAAAGAGAATAGGGAGATGTAATTAAGTTTTCTTTATGATTGAGATGAGTGTATCCGTCTTAGCCACGTGATACGTCAACCTGCCGTTTCCCACTTAGCATCCATGTCGGAACAACTCGTGGGCGGCCTTTTGGGGCCTAGGCGGGGCCGGGGGAGGGGGACGCTGGGTGGGGGAGTGGAGATGGGGGCCATTCTCCAACTCACCCACCTGTTTATTCCAGAGGCTGGCACTATGGCTGAGGAGGTACGGCCCCCTCCACCTCCCTGCCCAGGGGAACATAATAATCGTAATCATAATTATGGTATTTGTTAAGTGCTTACTATGTGCCACATGCTGTAGTAAGCGCTTGGGTGGATACAAGCAAATCGGGTTGGACAGTCCCTGTCCCACATGGGGTTCACAGTCTTAATCCCCATTTTACAGATGAGAGAACTGAGGTGCCGAGAAGTTAAGTGACTTGCCCGAGGTCACACAGGAGACAAGCAGCGAAGCTGGATTAGAACCCATGACCTTCTGACTCCCAGGTCTGTGGTCTATCTACTACGCAATGCTGTTTCTGGAAGGAGGCCAGGGGAAGTTCGACTGCATGTAAACACAGACACACACACACGTGCACAAACCCACATAGATACAAAGGTACACACACAGACACACTTATACCCACACACAGATACACAAATGCACACAAAGGAACACATACACAGACACACTTGCACACACTCACCCACAGACAACCACGCACAGACACACACCCACACAAAGGTTTACATGCAGATGCACACAAAGGTACACACACATTTGCACTCCCTCACTCACAGACACACACATACACACACAAAGACACACACACAGACACGTGCACACACAGACACACACATACATGCACGTGCCAAAGCCGTGACTTTTAAGAACCCAGCCCCTACCGCCTCCCCCCAGCTTGCTGCGGGCAGGCGATGTGTCTAATATATTGTTCTGTACTCTCCCAAGCCCTAAATATTCATTCGTTAGTATTTATTGAGCGCTTACTATGTGCAGAGCATTGTACTAAGTGCTTGGAATGTACAAATCGGTAACAGATAGAGACAGTCCCTGCCCTTTGACAGGCTTACAGTCTAATCGGGGGAGACAGGTGGACAAGAACAATGGCATAAATAGAGTCAAGAGGAAGAATATCTCATTAAAACAATAGCAAATATATAGAATCAAGGAAATATAGTGCTCTGAGCACAGTAAGTGCTTGATAAATATGACTGACTGACTATGGAGTGGCCAGAAAGTTGGATCCAGCTAGGATCTGGCTCTTTCAACAGACTGAGGGCTCTGGGGCCCATGGGAGCCTCGGGGGGCTGAGTCCTTCAAGACTGGGGGTCCCCCCAGAGCCAGGTCTGGCACCCCTCACCGGCGTGGACCTTGAGCTTCCTCACCGGCCCACCCTAAGGGGATCCACCTTCAGCTGACAATTCCTCTCCCCCACTTTAAAGCCTTACTGAAGGCACATCTTCTCCCAGAGGCCTTCCCTGACTAAGCTCTCCTTCCCTTTCTCCCACTCCCTTCTGAATCGCCCCGTCTTGCTCATCTCCCTCCCAGCTCCACGGCACTTATGTCCATATCTGTCATTTATTTATCTGTATTAATGTCTGTCTCCCCTTTTAGACTGTAAGCTCTTCGCAGGCAGGGAATGTGTCTGTTTATTGTTCTGTTGTACTCTCCCAAGTGTTTAGTACAATGCTCTCCATACCCTAAGCGCTCAATGAATATGATTGAATGAAAGAGTTCTGAGTGGTCCAGTTCTCATTCTCAGCCAAGAACCTCAAGGGAGAGCAGACGTGCTCATCGGGGAGAGGAAGGGGTGGGAAGAGGGAGGAGGAATGATGGCAGTGTCCCTGGTAATGCCCCCAGCCCCAGCCTTGCCCTTGGAAGAGTTGCCCAGTGGTTTTATGGGAAGGCAATTTACCCTGCTTGGTGAGGGAGTCCTACCCTGGAGGAGGTGGTACTATTGCTCCGTGCCCAAGAAGCTGGCAGTCCAGCTGGCCTTCCTTTCTCCCCTTTGGTTCTTTACCTCCTGCCTCATCCTCCACCCTCCCCTCGTTTCGACATCCTCCCCTGCCCCTGCTCACTCATTTTTCTATCAAAGCCCTTTCTTGTTTGCAGTCTGATTTTTTTAGACTCCGAGCTATGAAAGCACCCCATGCAAACACTGTGTGTATTTGCTTAAATATTCCAGCCTTGGAAATTGCCACCAGCCTACTCTCCCAGGGTGACTGGGAATCCATGACAGGTGAGTAGAAAAGAAGGTCGATGTCATGCAATTTATGCCTCCCTGGAAGCAATACCATATAAACATATGTTTACAAGTCCAATGTTGTTGAGAGAGGCAGAGATGGGTAGGGGATGAGGTAAGGACCCAGGTGCTTAGGTGCAGAATGGTGTAGTGGATAGACCACAGGCCCGGGAATCAGAAGGAGCTGGGTCCTAATCCTGGTTCCCCCACTTGTCTGCCTCATGACCTTGGGCAAGTCACTTCATTTCTCTGTGCTTCAATTACCTCATCTGTAAAATGGGGATTGAGACTGTGAGCCCCACGTGAGAAAGGGACTGTGTCCAACCCAATTTGCTTATATTCCACCCCAGTGCTTAATACAGTACCTGGCACATAGTAAGGGCTAAACAAATTTTATTATTATTATTATTGTTATTAATGAAGCTGACCTATGGTAGGGGACCCTCTCCCTCAAACAGTGGTGAATAGTAATTCACCTAGAAGACTAACAAGCCTAACTCCTGGGACACACTGGGTCTGTAAAATCTAATATTGTTTTTTCTGATTTGTTTTTTAAGTTGGGGTCTGATAATTTTCTTAGCCACATGCAAGTTTTATTTAGCCATGGAGGAAATGAATCAATTGGATGGACACGCACACGCACACACACACACACACACACACCCAGTCCCCCATATTTATTATTGTACTGTTCCCCCTGCCCAGAAAGACACTATTTGAGAAGTAAAAGCTCAACACCAGAACAAACAGCACATATATGGGCAGCACTGCCTCTCAAAGCTTCCCATCAGGGCCTCCAGTGGCTTGAGGGAGATTTCAGAAAAAAGGTCACATTTGTTCTAAAAACATACTTTAACATTTGAATTTCTTCCAGGGGAGTCTCACAATTAATGGAAAGGGCCTAGGCTGTGGGTGTTGCTGTGAGGAAGGGAGAGGCAGAGAGAGAGAGACAGAGAGAGAGACAGAGAAGCAGTGTGGCTTAATGGGTAGAGCCCAGGCTTGGGAGTCAGAGGACCTAAGTTAAATCCCAGCTTTACCTTTTATCTGCTGTGTGACCTCGGGCAAGTCACTTCACTTCTCTGGGCCTCACCTCATCTGTAAAATGGGGATTCAGACTCTGAGCCCCACGTGGGACAGGGACTGATTTGCTTGTATCCATTCCAGCACTTAGTACAGTGCCTGACACATAGTAAGTGCTTAACAAATTTCATTATTCTTCTTCTTCTTATTATTAGACACATGGCCTGATACAAAGCAACATCCATGAGAGGGAAAGGTTGAACCGAGGCCAGAAGTTCTGAAGTGACCCCTATAAAATCCAGCCCCCTGGACCAGGAGAGGATGACAACCATAAGAGGCCGTCGGAAACACACTGTAGTGAAGAGCCTTGGCCACAAAACCTGTGGAGAACCCCAGCCTGACCTCTGCTACTGTTGAATCGTGTCAAGATGCAGCCAGCCCCGGGAATCTAAGGGATGATGAGGGTGAGGAGGATCAAGAGGAGGAGGACGCAGAGGTAGAAGAGGAGAAGGAGGAGGAAGAGGAGGAAGAAGAGGAGGAGGAAGAGGAGAGGGAGGAGAAGGGGAAAGAGAAGGAGAAGGAAGAGGAGAAGAAGGAGGGGGGAAGAAGAGGAGGAGAGGAAGGATGAGGAGGAGAAGGAAGAAGAGGTAGAGGAAGAAGAGGAGGAAGAAGAGGAAGGATCCTGACTACTATCTATATTGTACTCTCCCAAGTGCTCAGTACAGTGCCTCTGCACACAGTAAGTGCTCAAGAACCAGCCAGAAGCAGTGGGCCTCCACAGTGTCCCGTTGTGACCATTTTTGAAGAGGTCTGAAGAGGTGGGATTCGCTGCTGACCCTCAATCCAGCTGTTAGTAAGGGACCAGCACAGAGCAGTTGAAGGAGGGGAAGGGGCTGAAGATGGAGTTAATTAGACGGATCGGCTGATGTCAGCCCCCCATTCCCGCCCCCATGACCCAGGAACAACTTGAACGAACATCTGCCTTTTCCTTTTTCCTCCACTCTTAGTTTTGGCTGGAGCCTCTGGAGGAGCTTAGTAAAGTGGTCTGCACATAGTAAGCCCTCAATAAATACAAATGAATGAAATACGATTGAATGATGTTGGCGTGCGCTGGGCCCCTGGGCACTCTCCCTGGCCAGACAGCTGAACGCCACGTACCCTGGACTTGGGAAGGCAGAGTCCTCCCAGGATGCAGCATATGGCCAGTTGCCTGGTTTTACACTGGACCATCCTGTTTTTGGTCCATCTCCCCCCATCCGTGCCGTGACTCCAGGTCTCTTTGCGCCTGGCGTTTTTTTGTGTTTCCGTTTTCCCTGCCACCCCATGGCTCCTGCCGAGTTCCAGGGCTCAGAAGCAGCACCCGCATCCTCGGAGGCTGGGAAGACAATGCAGAGGCTCATGAGCTGGGGAGAGGGATCAGGGCGCCTCAAGAGAAGCACCTTTGGTTCAGGTGGACTTGGGGAAGGCTGCTGTGAAGTAGCCCGTGAGATGTCATCAACTTATGCCCCAGGCCTGGCCATGTGATATCACGGAAGTCTGTCCGGGGTCCCTCATGGGCCACCCTGAAGGGCCGTTCCAGACCAGAGACCCCCAGAGCTAGGGTGGGTTGGCGGGGAGCTGAAGGAGGAAAGGTGCCAGGCTCTAGGAAAACTAGAAACAAGAATATTAGCTAAGCAGCATGGCCTAGTGGATAAAACCTGAACCGGGGAGCCAGAGGACCTGGGTTCTAACCCTGGCTCTGCCACTTGCCTGCTGTGTGACCTTGGGAAAGTCACTTCACTTCTCTGTACCTCAGTTTCCTCAACTGCAAAATGGGAATTCAAGCTCTGGATTCCCTCCTACTTAGACTGTTAGCCCCATGTGGCACGGGGACTGTGTCCAACCTGACTAATTTGTATCTACCCCAACGTTTAGAACAGTACTTGAAATGTAGTAAGCATTTAACAAATACTATTTAAAAAAATGTGCTGGCCTCTATCTAGAGGCTTTTTTCCATGGGGACAGAAGCCAAGGGGGAAGGGGGTGTCTCTCACATGTAATCCAGTCATGAAAGGAAGAAGACTCTGAGCCTGCAGTGGGTTCTTGGTCCCATGGCTGCAACAAAAGCTTAGCTCATCTAATCCTTGCCCTCTCCTTTCCTTCCCCTCCCCTTCTTCCTCTTCTCTCTTCCTGGCCTGTAGTGGGTAGGGAAAGAGGGATGGTGGAGAGTCAGGGGTCATTAGATGGTCCATGCAGGGTCACTGGGGAGAGTCTGGGATGGAGAGGAGAGTCGGGAGGGTTAGATGGTCTGTGCTGGGTCACTGGGGGAGAGTCAGGGATGGAGAGGGGAGAATCAGGGATATGGGAAGGTCCATGTTGGGTCAATGGGGAGAGTCAGGGATGGGAAGGGGAGAGTTAGAGGGTTCGGCTAAGCACCCCTCACTAATCGGAGGGGGAAGTTGACCTGCTGGCTGAGTTGACTGGAGAGAAGCCTGTTGTGGCCTGAGATAAGAGAAGGTTTTTGGAGCTGCAGTGGGAAAAGGTGAAAGCTTAAAAAGACAGAAGGCCGTGGGGCAGGTTCCTTAATCCCCTTGACTTTCTCTTATTTTTCCAATCTCTCTCCCAGCACAATCCTTATCTCAGATTGGCCTCACACAGGCTGTGAGAGATCAGGAGAAACCATATTATTCTCACCATTTCACAGAGGAGGAACTTGAGCCCAGAGAAGTTAAGCCTCTTGCCCAAGATCACCAAGTGGTTGATCAGTCAGCCCTGCCCTGAGGACCAGGACTCTGCATTTTTTAAAATGGCATTTGTTAAGTGTTTACTATGTGTCAGGCACTGTATTAGGCACTGTATTAGGCGCTTACTATGTGTCAGGCAATGTATTAGGGTGAATATAAGATCATAAGGTTGGATACATTCCATGCCCCAACAGGGCTCATAGTCTTAATCCCCATTTTACAGATGAGGGAACTGAGGCCCAGAGAAATGAATAACAATAATAATAATAATAATGTTGGTATTTGTTAAGCGCTTACTATGTGCAGAGCACTGTTCTAAGCGCTGGGGGAGATACAGGGTAAATCAGATTGTCCCACATGAGGCTCACAGCCTTAATCCCCATTTTACAGAAGAGGTAACTGAGGCACAGAGAAGTTAAGTGACTTGCCCACAGTCACACAGCTGACAAGTGACAGAGGCGGGACGAAGTAATTATAGTAATAATTATGGTACTTGTTAAGCACTTACACTGTTCTAAATGCTGGGGTAGATACAAGTTAATCAGGTTGAACCTAGTCCCTGTTCCATATGGGGCTCAGTCTTAATCCCTATTTTACAGATGAGGTAACTGAGGCTCAGAGAAGAGAAGTGCCTTGCTCAAGGTCACATGGTCGACAAGTGGCAGAGCTGGGATTAGAACCCAGCTCCTTCTGAGTCCCAGGCCCGTGCTCTATCCTTAGGCTGGCTGTGCTCTGGGCAGAGTCTGCCTGGCCCAGGGTTGACCCAAGCCCAAAGGCCAGTGGCTGGGGCCGAGCTCTCTCGTGGGTGAAATCCTCCTTTCCAAGGAGCCGTGAGCCAACCCCCTTCTACCTGTCCTCCGCTGGCTGTTCTCGCCCATGGAGCTCAGCATAAAATAAATGTCTCTTCTGAATTAATCTTCGTTTTCAAATGAGAGAGTCATCATAGTGTAAAGGGAAGCCGTTAAAAGACCCATCAATCTGCCAGGTTTAGCTGCGTAAGGGGAGCTTTTGTTTAGAACGGTCGGTGTTCCCTGGAGAGCGAAGCAAGCAAAAGGAACCAACGGAGGTGACGGGATGCCTGCTTTCCCGACCCCCTCCCCGCCGGGCGGTCTGTCTGTCCCTACTGCCGGCAGGCTGACAAGTCTTTCAGAAGAGACGCTTTTCTCCGATCACTTGATTTAAGTGGGGTTAGCTGGCACCTCATTCAGCTGGGCACTGAGGATTTTGTCTCGAGGCTAGAACTCCAGGCCAGGATGTGGAGGATAGCTGTGTGACTTTAGGCTAGTTCCTTAACCTCTCTGGGCCTGTTTCCTCTACTGGAAAAATACACTGACTCTTTTTGTGCTCTGAGCCCCAAGTGGGGTGGGAGAAAGATTGGTGGGCATAAAGGCTGGGCTCTGGGCTAATCTTCTGGCCAGACTCTGTGACAGGCTCTGGGCCAGGTTCTAGTTCTCTGACAAGACCCTGAGGTTAGGGGGTGGTCAGGAATGATGACACCCCTACTGACAGCAACCTGAGCAGGTGACTCCAGCTGGCCTCACCCTGCCAGGAACCCAGAGAACATCGGCAGCAGGGCGAAGCCTGGGCAAGGCCTCTGGACTCCTGCTCCAGGTGATGCCACGACCCCACTCTGCAGGCCCTCCTGTCCCAAGCAGACAGGGCCCCCATTCAGAAGGGGGGAGACCCTGCCACCCTCCTGACCTTTTTCTACAAAAAACAGTATTTGTTAAGCGCTTACTATATGCTAGGCACTGTACTATGCGCTGGAGAAGATCCAAGCTAAATCAGGTCAATGCCCCTCTTGGGACTCACAGTCTTAATCCCTATTTGACAGATTAGGGAACTGCAGCCCAGAGAAGTGAGGTGACTTGCCTAAGGCTATAGAGCAGATGAGTAACAGAGTCAGAATTAGAGCCCAAGATCTTCATATTCCCAGGCCCGTGCTCTAGCCACTAGGCCATGTTGCTTCACAGTAGTTTCCTGTCTGTTTGGCAACATGGAGGAACTGGTATAGCTGCTAGGCGGCTTGGGGCAGGGGAGCCAGGAGATGTACAAGGATTGCACACGCATTCACATACCTGCTTATATTTGCCATTCACACACATGCACCACTTGCATATGCCTATGTTTGGGTGGGGGGCGGGTGGGCAGATGAGAAGCAGCGTGGCCTAGAGCACAGGCCTAGGAGTCGAAAGGACCTGTGTTCTAATCCCGCATCTGCCACTTGTCTGCTGAGTGATCTTGGGCAAGTCACTTCATTTATCTGTGCCTCAGTAACCTCAATTGTAAAGTGGGGATTGAGAGTGGGAGCCCTGTGTGGGACAGGGATTGTTACCAACCCAACTATCTTGCATCTACCCCTGTGCTCAGTACAGTGCCTGGCACATAGTAAGCACTTAACAAATACCACAGTCATTTCTATTATTATTATTATCATACACATACATCCCCCCCCCCCACCATGCCCACCACCATGCATGTAATAGTCTGTATTGGGTATTTAGCTCATCAGAAGGAAAGAGCCCAGCTCTGCCACTTGCCTGTGTGACCTAAGCCGTCACTTCACTTCTACATGCCTCAGTTCCCTCATGTGTAAAATAAGAATTCAATACCTGCTCCCTCTTCCACTTAGACAGGGACTCTGTCCAGTCTGACTGCAGTGTTTCTACCCAAGTGCTTAGTACAGTGACTGGCCCCTAGTAAGTGTTGAATACACCCCACCATTATCATCATGTAGTGCATGGACCCACTTCTAGGGGGAGAAGGGCAGAAGGGAGAATCCATTTTCCAGGTTTCCTGGTTTCAATCTGATAGAGTTTCAGGCGGCTGCCCCATCCGGGCGGAATGTGGGTGGGGATCCCGGCCATTCCCAAATAAAACTTCCCTTTCCCACTAGGCGACGGTGACTTTCCGAATGGAAAATCCTGCTCCGAGGCCCGCCGTGGTTAGTGGGGCTGCAACGCCCTCCAGTGGGTCATGGGGAAAGGAAACTGGGAGACTATTTGAATTTAAAATGTTCCCCCCTCCCTTTTTTAACGGAATTTCATTCGGGCAGTCGTATCTATTGAGCCCTTACTATGTGCAGAGCATTGTACTAAGCGCTTGGGAAAGTACACTACAACAATAAACAGAGACAATAAACAATAAATAGAGAAGCAGCGTGGCTCAGTGGAAAGAGCATGGGCTTTGGAGTCAGAAGGTCATGAGTTCAAATCCCAGCTCGGCCATTTGTCAGCTGTGTGACTTTGGGCAAGTCACTTAACTTCTCGGTGCCTCAGTTACCTCATCTGTAAAATGGGGATTAAGACTGTGAGCCCCACGTGGGACAACCTGATTCCCTTGTGTCTACCCCAGCGCTTAGAACAGTGCTCGGCACATAGTAAGAGCTTAACAAATACCAACATTATTATTATTATTAGTGACATGCCCTGCATGCAACTAGCTTACAGACTAGATGGGGGATACAGACATCAATACAAGTAAATAAAATTACAGATACGTACATAAATCCTTTGGGGCTGGGAGGGGCGAAGAGCAAAGGGATAAATAAAATGACAGATAGGGACATATGTGCTTTGGGGCTGAGAGGGGGAAGAGCAAAGAGAGCAAGTCAGGGTGACGCAGAAGGGAGTGAGAGATGAGGAAAAGTGGAGCTTAGGCTGGGAGGGCCTCTTGGAGGAGATGTGCTTTCAATAAGGCTTTGAAATGGGGGAGAGTAATTGTCTGTCAGATTAGAGAAGGGAGGGTGTTCCAGGTCAGAGGCAGGACACGGGTGAGGGGCCGAGGGCAAGATAGTCGAGATGGAGGCACAGTAAGAAGGTTAGCGGCACCAGAAGAGCAAAGTATGAGGGCTGGGTTGTAGAAGGAGAGAAGTGAAGTGAGGTAGGAGGGGACAAGATGGTGGAATGCTTTAAAGTCAATAGTGATGAGTTTCCGTTTGATGTGCAGGTGGATAGGCAACCACTGGAGTTTTTTGAGGAGCAGGGTGATATGACGTGAAAGTTTTTGTAAAAAAAATGATCCAGGCAGCATACTGAAGAATGGAATGGAGTGGGGAGAGAGGAGTGGGGAGAGACAGGACGCTAGGAGGTCAGCAAGGAGGCTGATGAAGTAATCCAGGTGGGATAGGATAAGTGATTGTATTAACGTTAAGCACTTACTACATGCCAAGCTCTGTATTAAGCACTGGATAGTTACAAGCTAATCAGGATGAACATAGTCCCTGTCCTCCATGGGGATCGCAGTCTTAATCTCCATTTTACAGATGAGGTAACTGAGGCACAGAGAAGTGAAGCGACTTGCCCACAGTCACACAGCTGACAAGTGGCAGAGCCGGAAATCGAACCCATGACCTCTGACTCCCAAACCCGTGCTCCTTCCACTGAGCCACACTGTTTCTAATGGGGATTAAGACTATGAGCCCCATGGGAGACATGGAATGTGTCCAACCTGATTAGCTTGTATCTACCCCAGTGCTAAGTATAGTGTCTGCCACATAGTAAGCACTTAACAAAAGTCATTTTTTTAAAAAAATGCACCAGAATGGGAATCAGATGATCCAGGCTCTTGTCCCAACTCTGCCCTTGGCCTGCTGTGTGCCCTGGGGCAAATCACTTAACCTCTCTGGGCCTCAGTCTCTGTACCTGCAAAATGGGAGCAATAATCCCTACTTCAGAGAGTGGTTAGGTGAATAAAGGGAGGTATCTGAAATGAAAGCACTTTGGAAATCTAAAAGTGATGTATTAAAAGCTAAGTTATCATTATTACCAATATGATTATTCCCTGGGCCCCATTTCTTTACCTTTCATCCAGTTCAACGAGTTCATCCCTAAAGAACATAAAAATCACAAACTCTTGGTTCTCCACACTAGATCCTTGAATCCCCTGCCTGTAAATATCTTTATGCCTCCTCTAGTAAAGCAGAAGCTCCTTATGGTAAGGGTGGGGTGGTCTCATGTGATATATGTTAAGCCAAGCACTGTACTAAACACTAGGTTAGGTTCAGAATAGGCAGGTCTCACTTGAGGCTCACAGTCTTAGCAGGAGGTAGAATAGGCACTGAAACCCCATTTTGCAGATGGGGAACTAAGCTTCAGAGAAACCAAGTGACTTGCCCAAGGTCACACAGAAAAGCATAGAGCCAGGATTATTTATCTCTTGTCCTTTCCCAAGAGTCTGGTACAGCACGTGGCAACTGATGGGCCCCAAAGATACCAGGACTACCACTCTGCCACTGTTTTGGCCTTGAAACTCCTGTCCCTTTCCATGAACTGTAAGCAATCAGCAAGTATTCGTCTGCCAACGGAACTCTTCCCACATAGATGGTAATGGGGAGGTTGGGCGATTTAAATGGATGACTTTATTTAGCATGGGAAAATAGGAATCAACAGCAGCAGTTGTTGCCTCTAGAGAACAGGTCATTGGAGGCCTGAAAGTGAGACTGTAGCTCTCTAGTAAAACCCAGCCAAGGATTCTGGTAGTAAATTCTATGGCACAGCTAGCCTCCAGCCACGCGATTTGTTAGCACAAACGTGTCTCGGACTGCAGGGGCTGCGTCAGCCCAGAGAGTCCTCCCTGCTCTTCAGCTCACAGTAACCCCCCTCATCAACACTCCCCCCAGTCCATAGCAGCCCCTTCAGTCCACAGAGGGCCCCTCAGCCCATAGCAATCCCCCTCAGCCGGCAGCACCCCCTCTCAGCCTAAAATAACCTCCCTCAGCGGCCCCCCTTCAGCCCATAGCAGCCCCCTCAGCCTACAGAGACCCCCCTCAGTCCATAGCACCCCCCTCAGTCCATAAAGACCCCCTCACCTCACAGCAACCCCCCCTCAGCCAGCAGCACCCCTCCCAGCCTATTGTAACCGTCCCCCTCAGCCCATAGTAGCCCCCCTCAGCCCACAGAGACCTCCCTCCGCCCACATCAGCCTGCAGCACCCCCTTCAGCCTACTGTAACCCCTCCCTCAGCAATCCCCCCTTAGCCCACAGCAGCCCCCTCAGCTCATGGCAACCCCCCTCAGCTCACAGAGACCCCCCCCCCCAGCACACAGCAAGCCCCCTCAGCAACCCTCCAGCTCACAGCAACCCCCCTCAGCCCAGAGACCCCCCCATGACCCACCCACAGCCCACAGCAGCCCCTTCAGCCCTCAGTGACGCCCCCGCCCAGCCCACAGCAGCTCCACAGAGCACAGACCCAGATGGGTTTAAGAGTTAGCACTAGAAGTTCTCCTTGAAGAATTTGAAGTTGAGTTGTTCGCAGTGTGCTTTGATCACCTTGGCCAGTGCAGGAGAGCCACAGAAGAACACTTGGACTTTCCCCTTGTTCTCAGCTGCCACCTTCTGAAACACCTACAGTCACGGGGGAGAGGCAAGCAGGAAAGAAAGATATGTTAGAATGGCAGAAAATTCCCTCAGGGACCATTAGCTTTTTTTTTTTAATGGTACCTGTTAAGCACTACAGGCACTGGGCTAAGTGTTGGGGTAGATACAAGCTAATCGGGTGGGACACGTTCCCTGTCCCACATAACAATAATAATGATGGTATTTGTTAAGTGCTTACTATGTGCCAGGCACTGTATTAAACACTAGGGTAGATACAAGCTAATCAGGTTGGACACAGTCCCTATTCCACATGAGGCTCACAGTCTTTACCTCCATTTTATAGAGGAGGGAATTGAGGCCCAAAGAAGTGAAGTGATTTGCCCCAGGTCACACAGCAGACAAGCAGTGGACTCAGGATTCGAACCCAGGTTCTCTGACTCCCAGGCTCATGCTCCATCCACTGGGCCACATTCCTTCTCAGCTTTCTGCCTGTCAGAATACTGCCTAGGTGAATCACACAGGGAAACAGCCTGGAGCAGTGGAAAGGCATGGGTCTGGGAGTTAGAGGATCAGAGTTCTAATTCCACTTCTGCCACTGCCAACTGTGTGACCTTTTGCAAGTCACTTCACTTCTCTGTGTTTCAGCCACCTCACCTGTAAAACTGGAATTAAATCTTTCTCCTTCTGATTGAGTCTGTGAGCCCCATGTGGGACTGGGACTGTTTCCACCCGATGGTCTTGTGTTTACCCCAGTGGCTAGTACAGTAACTGACATAGCAAGCGCTTGACAAATGCCATTAAAAACAAACAAACAAACAATACCCTCCACTTTCCTAGGCCTGTTTCCTCACCTGTAATAGACTGTGAGCCCAGTATGGCACGGGGACTGTGTCCAATCTGATCACCCTGAGTCTTCCCCAGTGGTTAGCACATAGTAAGCACTTAGTAACCACCAACAGAGGTAATGGAAAATTAATGATTCCAGCCCTAGGAAATCAGCAGAACAACCCCTTTTCACTCTTGAGAATTCCAAATGCTTCCACATCTTATCTCTATCATAATCTCCCAGGTACTTAATACAGTGCTCTGCACATATCAGATGCTCAGTAAATACACTTGTCTGACAGAAAACGGAATACCAAACCATCAGAGCTTAGAAGCACTGTAGTCTAGTGGAAAGAGCACTGGCCTGGGAGTCTGAAAACCTGGGTCCTAATACTGGCTCCGCCACTTGTCTGCTGGGTGACCTTGGTCAAATCACTTCACTTCTCTGTGCCTCAGTTCCCTCATTTGTAAAATGAGGATTAAGACCGTGAGCCCCAAGTGTCACATGGACTGTGTCTAACCTGATTAGCTTGTATCCACCTCAATGCTTAGTACAGTCCCTGGCACATAATACACGTTTTAACAAATACCACAATTATTATTATGAATGATTAGTATTATATAATGTTGGTATTTGTTAAGCGCTTACTATGTGCAGAGCACTGTTCTAAGCGCTGGGGTAGATACAGGGTAATCAGGTTGTCCCACACGAGGCTCACAGTCTTAATCCCCATTTTACAGATGAGGTAACTGAGGTACAGAGGAGTTAAGTGACTTGCCCACAGTCACACAGCTGACAAATGGCAGAGTCGGGATTCGAACTCATGACCTCTGACTCCCAAGCCCAGGCTCTTTCCACTGAGCAATGCTGCTTCTCTAATGTGTATGTATTTTCCTGAGCCAGGCAGGACTGCCTCTGGGACTGGGTCCCCTGGGAGGGAGGTGGGATAGAAAGGCAGTCCCCTTCCCCCCACCAGGGCAGGGGGCGGGGGAGAGGGGGCAGGGCTCCACCTGGCTCCAGTCTGGACGCCCCGGCTGGGTGCGGGCTTGCAACCCGGTGATGGAATCTTTCTTCTCTTTCTTGGCCAGGAGGTCAAGCGCCATCTGCAATCCAATGGCCTTCATGTCGTTCTTCCCCAGTGCTGATGTCATGTACAGGTGTAACTCCAAAAAATGACCTAACGGTAATGATCATGATCGGGGCAATCATTCATTCATTCAATCATATTTATTGAGCATGCAGAACACTGTACAAAGCGCTTGGGACAGTACAGTTCAACAATAAACCCTGACATTCCCTGCCCACAACAAGTTTGCAGTCCAGAGGAGGGGGGACAGACATCAATAGAAATAAATAAACTGGCAGATGGGTACATGTATGCTGTGGGGCTGGGAGCAGGGGGAAGAACAAAGGGAATAAGTCAGGGCGATGCAGAAGGGAGTGGGAGATGAGGAAAAGTGGGGTTTAGTCTGGGAAGGCTTCTTGGAGGAGATGGGCCTTCAATAAGGCTTTCGAGGGGGTGGGGGGAGTCATTGTCTCTCGGATTTTAGGAGGGAGGGCGTTCCAGGCCAGAGGCAGGTTATTGGCCAGGGGCCGGTGGCGAGACAGGAAAGACCGAGGCACAGTTAGAAGGTTAGCACTAGAGGAGCGAAGGGTGTGGGCCGGGCTGTAGGAGGAGAGAAGCGAGGCAAGGTAGGAAGGGGCATTCATTCAATCATTCAAACTTATTTATCGAGCGCTTACTGTGTGCAAAACACTGTACTAAGCACTTGGGAGAGTATAACAATAAAATGACACATTCCCTGCCCACAGTGAGCTTAAATTTGTTAACCTCTGACAGTGTACCAAGCACTATACCAAGCACTGGGATAGATATACAATAATAATAATAATAACGTTGGTATTTGTTAAGCACTTACTATGTGCCAAGCACTGTTCTAAGCGCTGGGGTAGATACAGGGTAATCAGGTTGTCCCAAGTGAGGCTCACAGTCTTCATCCCCAATGAGGTAACTGAGGCACAGAGAAGTGAAGTGACTTGCCCACAGTCACACAGCTGACAAGTGGCAGAGCCGGGAGTCGAACTCAAGACCTCTGACTCCGAAGCCCAGGCTCTTTTCCACTGAGCCATGGTAGTACTCTGTCTCACAGGGGGTTTTAGGGGAAATAGCATGGGGCTTGGAGTCAGAAGGACCTGGGTTCTAACCCCAACTCTGCCCCATCAGGCAAACAAGTCAGTCAGTTTTATTTATTGAGCACTTACTGCGTACAGAGAACGGTCCTAAGTGTATAGGAGAATACAATATAACAATAAACAGACACATTCCTTGCCCACAAGGAACTCAGAGATAAGCTTACAGTCTAGTCTGCAGTATGAACTTGGGCAAGTCATTTCACTTCTCTGGGCCTCAGTTACTTCATCTGTAAAATAGGAATTAACACCATGAGTCCCATGTGGGACAGGGATTGTGTCCAAACTGCATGGCTTAGTGGAAAGAATAAGGGCTTGGGAGCTAGAGGTTGTGGGTCCCAATCCCAGCTCTGCCACTTGTCAGCTATGTGACTTTGGGCAAGTCACTTAACTTCTCTGGGCCTCAGTTACCTCATCTGTAAAATGGAGATTAAGACTGTGAGCCCCGTGTGGGACAACCTGATAACCCCAGCACTTGGAACAGTGCTTGGCACATAGTAAGCACTTAACAAGAACCATTATCATTATTATTATTATTAGCTTATATCTAGCCCAGTGCTAAGTACAGTGTCTGGCACAGAGTAAGCCCTAACAAACACCATTTAAAAAAATGGGGAGAATAGGTGTTGAATCCCCATTTTACAGATGAGGAAACTGAGGCCCAGGGACGTATAGTGAGTTGCCCAAAGTCACAAGCAGATAAACAGCAGAGCCGAGAGGTAGAGCCTGACAGCTCTGTCTTCCAGGGCCTGCTCCTTTCACCAGGCCATTGGCCTGTGGAATGGAGAGAAGACAGAGCCAGTGGGATGGGCCAAGGGTCACTTGTCTGCCATGTGATCTCAGGCAAGTCACTTCACTTCTCTGTGATTCATTTCCCTCATCTTTAAAATGGGGACTGAGGCTGTGAACCCCATGTGAGACAGGGACTGTGTCCAACCTGATTAGCTTGTATCCATTCCAGCACTTAGTACAGTAGCTGGCACACTGTCAGTGTCTGGCACACAGAAAGCGCTTAACAAATACCACAATTATTATTATTACTGATCGAGGGATAGATTGAGGAAGGCTTAGGGGCTTGGACAATGTGGACCAGTGTCCCTGGAGCAGAAAGAGAACTGGATCGGAGATTCCCCCCACCCCCACCAGCCCCCAAACCCTCAGTCTCTCCCCCTCTGCCCTCCCATCAGGATTGGCCGGCCCATCCACCCACCGGCTGCCCGCTCCTGCCGCTGGTCCATCTCCAGTTTGGTCAGCAAGCTCACGAACCACTCGAAGGACTTCTGGTCTCGATTGATCCAGATGAAGTCCACCTGGGAAGTTGAGGGAGAAGAGATCAGGTTGACAGAAGGCTTGAGGGACATTAGCATTGTGGACAAAAGATCTGTCAGTTATATTGTTGTATTGTCCTCTCCCAAGCACATAGTACAGTGCTCTGCTCACAGTAAACACATAGTGATTGATTGACAACCAGAGGCCATGGGGTGGCACAGGTCAACTGTAGAGAAAAAGTGAAGACAATTCTTTCTTTTCCATCTGTTTCTTCTGGGGTGGAAAGTCCCAAACTGAAGACAAATTCTGGGTTCTAGCCTGGAAACCCCTCCAGGGACAGGAATTGACCATTTCTAGGTTCTAGATTGGAAGTCCCTCAAGGGCAAGGGATAGTGTCTACAGACTGATTCTAGGTTCTAGACAAGGAGCCTCTTGAGGCCAGGGATCATGTCCACAGGCTAATTCTAGGTTCTAGACTGGAAGCCCTTTGAGGGTAGGGACCATGTCTGCAGAGTAATTCTAGGTTCTAGACTGGAAGCCCCTTGAGGGCAGGGATGGTGTCCTCAAACTAATTCTAAATTCTAGACCGGAAGCCCCTTCGGGGCTGGAATTAACCAATTCTAGGTTCTTGACTGTAAGCCCCTCCAGGGCAGGGATCATGTCCACTGACCCTATGGTCCTTTCCACATCAGGCCTCTGTGCAGAGTAGGTGTTCAATAAATAGTACTGAGTGATGGACAACAGCTAGCAGCTAGAATGGCTTCTCATTAGTCTTAGATTGTGAGTCCCATGTGTTCAACCTGATTATCTTGTGTCTACCCTAGCGCTTAATGCAATGCTTAACACATACAACAATTATTGCTATTATTATTATTATCATTAAACCACATCTAGGCCAGAACATGGACAGGTAAACCAGGTGTCAGAGAAAGAAGTCAAACACCCTGACTAGCCACCTGCTAGGGGAATAATAGTAATAATTGTGTTTGTTAAGCACATAATATGTGTCAAGTACTGTTCTAAGCACTGGAGTAGATACAAGCTAATCAGGTTGGACACAGTTTTTGTCCCACATGGGGCTCACAGTCTAAATCTCCATTTTACAGATGAGGTCACAGAGAAGAGAAGTGAGACTTGCCCAAGGTCACACAGCAGACAAGTGGCAAAACTGGGATTAGAACCCATGTCTTTCCTACTCCCAGGCCCATGCTCTTATCCACTAGGCCGTGCTGCTTCCTACCAGTCTGACTTAATAAGGACTTCTCAGGTAGGCTATGGAAGCTGTCTCTAACCTCTGGCCAAGACAGGGCCAAAACAACATACTTTTTTAATGGGATTTGTTAAGCGCTTGCTATGTGTCAAGTGCTGTTCTAAGTAGAGTAGGTACAAGCTAATCAGGTCACAGTCCCCGTCCCACAGGGAGCTCACAGTCTCAGTTGGAGGAGGGGGATTTAATCCCCTATTTACAGGTGAGGCAACTGAAGGACAGAGAAGTGAAGTGTCTTCCCCAAGGTCACCTAGAAGTGGTGGAGTCGGGTTTAGCACCCAGGTCCTCTGACTCCCAGAAAGACCCGGGATCTTTCTACTAGACTACAATACTTCTGTGACCTACAGGGGCTGATCAGCCCAACTGAGGGGATATGGGCTTGGAGGGGATAATGTGGCCTCAATCCCTCTCCTCTCACGTCTCAGCCATTCCTTTCTTTCCACTCTCTCCTCTTTTCTCTCTTCCCAGTCCCCTTTCCTCTTCTCTAGTCTCCTTTCTCCTCTCTTTGACTCTCCGGTCCTTACCTCCAGCAAGGAGCTATCACCAGTCAGGAGGCAGAGTCTGAGCAGAATTCCAGAATCCTCATTGGATGAAATATTCCACGAAAATCATCCCTGCCTATTCCCTGCCAGGAAGCGGGACAGCACCTTTCCTGTCATTTAAAAGTTCCAAGGCAGAAGATCCCTCCACCTCCCCCTGAGCTGGATCTCACCTTCCGCAGCTTCATCTCGCCGTCGCTGACGGTTTCACACCAAGAGAACTTGCAGTTGGGACAATTTTGTTTCCTCATTTGGTACCTGAGAACGGTTAGGTGGGAGGGAAGTGGAGGGAGAGGAAAACTGGGACAGTGAGGGAGAGGAGAAAGGAGGGAGAGGAAGTGGGGATAGGGAAGGTCCAAATGGGAGTGGGAAAGGAAGCGGAGGAGGAGGTAAAGGGCAGGGAGAAGAGAGAAGGAGAGAAGGCAAACCCAGGAGATTGTAATAATAATAATAATAATGATAATTATGGTTCTTGTTAAGCACTTATTATGTGCTTAGTACTATTCTAAGCACTGGGGTAGATATAAGGTAATCAAGTTGGACACAGTCCCTGTCCCATATGGGGCTCGCAGTCATAATCCTCATTTTACAGATGTGGTAACTGAAGCCCAGAGAAGTTAAGTGATTTGCCCAAGGTCCCACGGCAGACACATGGCAGAGCCGGGAATAGAACCCAAGTCCTTCTGACTTCCAGGCCAGTGCCCTAAGCTCCTTGGGGATAGGGATCAAATCTATCGACTCTATTGTCTACTCCCTATTGCTTAGTCCAATGTTCTGCATACAGAAGGATTGATTGATGGGTGGAGAGAAAGGAGGAAGGCTGGGGGGTGGGCGGGGGCAGGGAGGGCTCTTAGGCTCCGGTGCTGACCACCGGATTCTTTTTATGGTATCTGTTAAGTGCTTAGTATGTGCCAGGCAGAAAAAAGATAAACTGGTTGGACACAGTCCCTGTTCCACAAGGGGCTCGCAGTCTAAGTAGGAGGAAGCTGACTTTAATCCCCATTTTACAGATGAGGAAACTGAGACCCAGAGCAGTGAAGTGACTTGCCCAGGGTCACACAGCTGACAAATGGCGGAGGCGGGATGCGACCCCAGGTCCTCTGCCTCCCAGGGCCGGGCTCTTTCCGGTAGGCCGTGATACTTCCAACCTGGGCCCTCGCTCCCACCTGTACATGATGCTCTGCAGGATGGAGGCAAACGGGGTGATGCCAATGCCAGCTCCGATCAGGACCGCGTGCTCTGAGGCGAAGATCCGGCGGGTCGGGGTCCCGTAGGGGCCGTCCACATAGCACTGCGGGGGAGGGGAGGGAACGGGTGGGGCGAGATGGCTGTTCTTACATCGCTTCGCCCTCCCTGCATGCTCCGACCTCCTCTTTCGGATCCCCTCTAGGATGGCACACTGCACCGGTCTGCCTCCGAGCTCCTTCAGATCCTTGGGTAAATCTCACCTCTTCTGGGAAGCCTTCCCAGATCAACCCCAAATGGCTCCATCCCTCCCCTCGGTGCTGGAATAGCTCCGGAATGCCTCTTCCAAATTGTACCTCGTTTCAGTGTCTGTCTTCCCTCTAGACCGTCAGCCCCTTGAGGGTAGGGTTGGAGTCTGCCAACTCTGTCGTAGTGTCCTCTCTCAAGCATTTAGCACAGTGCTCTGCCCACAGTAGGCACTCGGTCCACACCATGGATTGATTATGTTTTTATGGCTTTGGGCTTTGGTGTATTTTCAGGCCCGTCCTAGCTCCCTATCTGACTCTAAGGAACCAGGGGCAGGGCTGGGGGTGGGGAATAGTAATAGCTGTGGTATTTGTTAAGCACTTACTATGTGCCAGACACTGTACTGAGCGCTGGGTTGGATACAAGCAAACTGGGTTGAACATAGTCCTTATCCCATGTGGGGCTCATAGTCTCTATCCCCATTTTACAGATGAGGTAACTGAGGCCCTGAGAAGTAAAGTGACTTGCCCGAGGTCACACAGCAGACAAGTGGCAGATCTGGGATTAGAGCCCATGACCTTCTGACTCCCAGACCCACGGTCTCTCCACAACCTCCTCCTTCCTTTGCCCCTTGGCAGCGGCTAGAACCTGGCCTGGCGGAAGCTCTTCGGATGCCAGGGTCGGTGACGAAACTTCCCGTGGGAGCCCCTTCCCTATCCCACGGGGAGCCTACTGCCAACTCCTGGAGGGGGGCGGGGTGGGAGACTCCCCTTATCCGTCTCCACGGCTGCCAGTGGCATATAGCGCTAAAGCAGAATGCTGTAGTGGATAGAGCACGGGCCTGGGAGTTAGAAGGTCATGGGTTCTAATCTTATTCCACCACTTGTCTGCTGGATGACCTTGGGCAAGTCACTTCACTTCTCTGGGCCTCAGTTACCTCATCCGTAAAATGGGGATTGAAACTGTGAGCCCTCTGTGGGACAGGGACTATGTCCAACCCAATTTGCTCGTAACCAACTCAGCGCTTAGTACGGTGCCTGGAACATAGTAAGTACTAATGAATACCACAATTACTATTATTATGATTATATATAGGCTACTGGAGGATGGTGATTAGTGGCCAAATCAGTCCCCTAAGAAAATCCCTCTGGAGGCGCGGTCCAGGGACACAACCTCAGCCAGTGGCCGATACTACCCTGACCCTGACTTCAGAGCTCAGAGAAGCCTGCACCTTCCCCCTGGCATCGAGGGCAAGCAGAGGGCATCCTCCATAGCCCCAGGGGGAAGTGGGGGGCAAGAAGAGGGCCAGGGACCCCTCCCCATGCAGGGGAAGGGGGTGGGCGAGAGGACAGGTCCCAGGTTGTTGACGGTGGAGAGCAAGGGGAGGGAATCGCCCATCACCAAGGGGCTGAGGGAGGCCGAGAACCAGAGCCAGATGAGGCCTCACCTCTTACCTTGACGTTACAGAAACGGTGATTCTCACTCAAAGGAGCTGAACCCTGTTGGGAGGAGAGAGTTGGGTCAGCCTGAGGGGAGGGTCCAGTCTGTCCTTCGGGCCATGGAGGGCGGGCCGAATGTGACTGTCCCCTCCCCAGCGTACACTTGCTCACACCGGACAAGTCCAGCTCTGCCTGGTTGCACTGGACACCCACTCGCGGGACCCCCGTCCTCGAGTCTTTCCAGCCCCTTACTTCTGCCGGCCGAGGGGTCTCTCCTCCGTCCTCCCCTTGCGGACCCCTGAACGTCACCAGCTCCACCGCGTCATCCTCGCCTCTGGCAACTGCTCCATGGGCTGAGCTCTGGTCCTGGAAACACAGGGGCCAATAGCACGTGCCTGCTTTCAATCAGTCGGTCATATTTATTGAGCGCTTCCTGTGTGCAGAGCACCGTACTAAGTGCTTGGGAGAGTATAATGGAACAGTAGAAGAGATACATGCCCGGTCTGCTTTCCCCCACCCCGGCTTGGACAGTGGGGCCTGGGCATCCAAAGACCCTGTTCTAATCCCGGCTCCCCCCCAGCCTGCGGTGTGATCTCTGGCAAGTGGCTCAACCTCTCTGGGCCTCAGTTTTTTCCCCTATCTGCAAAATAGGGATAAGATCCTGTTCTCCACCCCCATTTCAGATTGAGAGCCCCGAGGGGTACAGGTTGGTTTGTTTTTTTAATTATCCTTGTTAAGCGCTTACAATGTGCCAGGCACTGTACTAAGTGTTGAGACGGATGCAGGATAATCAGGTTGGACGTAGTTCATGTCCCATATGGCAGTCTTAAAACCCGTTTTACAGATAAGGTAACCAAAGCCCAGAGAAGTGAAGTAACTTGCCTAAGATTACACAGAAGACATGTAGCGGAGCAGGGATTAGAACCCAGGTCCCTCTGACTCCCAAGCACATGCTCTTTCCACTAGGCCATGCTACTTCTGTTGTGTCATGTCAGACCTGATTATCTTGTACCTATCCCAACACTTAGCATTGTGTTTGGCACCCAGCAAGTGCTTAATAAATGCCTTGATCATGAATTATCTTCCGCCTCCTGGCTTCCGGTGATTTTCCTTTCAATCTGGTATAACCACGATTAGACTGTAAGCCCGTCAGTGGGCAGGGATTGTCTCTATCTGTTGCCGAATTGTACATTCCCAGCGCTTAGTACAGTGTTCTGCACATAGTAAGTGCTCAATAAAAACTATTGAATTAATTCCCTATCCAATCCTTGTTCTGCTTCCTGTTCCCACCATTTGTGAACACTCCCTGCATAAATAGGGCAGGGAACATGGGTTTTGGTTCTGTTGTATTTCCCAAGTGCTTAGTACAGTGTTTCACCCTTAGTAGATGCTCAATAAATACCACTGATTGACTGATCTGGCATTTGAGGGCAATTTTAATAACACCAAGCATTTAGTTAATCACATCTGACTGTCCCCAACTGTCTTCCCTTTTATAAACCCCTCATGGGAAGAGATTGGGGGCAGCATAGCCTAGTGGATAGAGCACAGGCCTGGGAGTCAGAAGGACCTGGGTTTTATTCCTGGCTCCGCCACATGTCTTCTGTATGACCTCGGGCAAGTCACCTCACTTATCTGGTCCTCAGTTACCTCATCTGCAAAATGGGGATTAAAACTGCGAGTCCCATGTGGGACATGGATTGTGCCCAACCTGGTTAACTTGCATCTACCCCAGTGCTTAGTACAATATCTGGCACATAGTAAGTGTTTAACAAAGACTGTGAGCCCCATATGGGACAGGAACTGAGTTTGGCCTAATTAACATATACCTAACCCAGTGCTTGGAAAAGTGTTTGACACATAGTAAATGCTGAACAAATACCATAAAAAATACCATAAAAAACAAAAGGAAATCTGGTTATTCTGAACTTCTTAATTGCCTAGTACAGTGCTCCGAACCAAGATGGGTGTTCAACATAGTCAACTATTGCTACTCCCAATTATCCAGTGAGTTCCTCATCGAGGGCCTTTGGTTTTTGTCCTTTTCCTCCCCACAGACTGTGTTTTGGAAATTCCCCTGCCTGCAAACCCTTGGACCAAGGGAAGAACGGCCTTGTCCCATCCTATGATCCACCTACCCGGGCAGCTCTCTTGCTCCTCCTGAGCCGCAGGCTGGAGGTCAGCCTCTTGGGCTCCGGGCCGTGGGGCTCGGACCCCCTGAAGTATTCGTATAGTCTGTTGGTCCACTGGCCCTGAGACCTGACGTGGATCCAGATGGTGTCTGGGGAGTCGCGGAGGCATGAGGGGAGAGAGACAGATGGTCAGAGACACAGAGAGAGATAGGGGTGAAGGGGACTCAGGCAAGGCACGCTGGGAGCGGCAGAGAGGCCAGGCCACAGGAAGGCTGGGGAGGGTCATGGTCACTCCCAGCATGGCCTAATGGATAAAGCCCAGGCCTGGGAGTCAGAAGGACTTGGGTTCTAATCCCCCCTCTGCCACTCGTCTGCTGCGTGACCTTGGGTAAGTCGCTTCACTTCTCTGGGCCTCAGTTTCCTCATCTAGAAAATGGGGTTAAAGACTGTGAGCCTCATACGGGACAGGGACTGGATCCAACCTGATTAGCTTGTACCAATCCCCGTGCTTAGAACAATGCCTGACACACAGTAAGTGCTTAACAAATACCACAGTTATCATTATTATTATTATTATTATTATTATTATTAGCCTGGGGCCAGCCAGTGCAGGCTGAGCCACTGTAACTTGTTCCCAGAGCAATATCCAAGGTTTAGAGCTATGCCACGCTGCTTCTCACAGGGGGCTAATGGTAAGAAGTTGTAGGATTCAATCCCCATTTTACAGACCAGGACACTGAGGCCCAGAATGTGGGGAGGAGGAAAGAAGATCGGTGCCGCAACCCTTTGAGCAAGGGGGTAAGGCAGCCTGGCTGCAGGGGGTGAAGAGGCTGGCACCTTGCTGCTCTGGGGCGCTGCTCAGGGTGAAGGGGTGCCACTCATACTTGGCGATCACCGGGATGTTCACAAACACGTAGTCGCCGGGCTTGTAGTGGAAAAATGGGGGCCTCTTAATCACCAGGTGAGTCACCTGCACGGAGACAGAATCAATCAACCCGTAGTAGTGTTAGTGTCCGATGTCTGCCCTGCATTGAACACCATAGAGAGCACCTGGGAGAGCACCGTACTGAGCACTTGGGAGAGCCCTGTAGTAAGTTCCCCTGGGAGAGCACTGTACCGAGAGCTTCGGAAAACGCTACACCAAGTGCCTGGGAAAGCACCGTATCAAACACCTAGGAGAGCATCATAGCATTGCTAGATCAATCCTGCCTGACCTCGAGGAGCTTGGGCCAAAGGGAGACGCGGAAGTATTCGAGCCGTCTCACACCCCTCTCCAGGGCTTATTATCCTGGACTGGCAGCACCGTCTTCAGGGGTGGGGGCAAGGACCCCCAACTTGGCTTCAGACTGCCCGGGAGACATGCTGCCATTCTGTGCCTCAGTTTCCCCATGTAAAAATTGGGGAACATAATCCCCTCCCCTTCCGGGAACCAGCTCTCAATAAATACAACTGAACGACTGAATGAATGAATGGACTGAGTTACCATGTTGAATATGATCTTGTATCATCTACCCAGAGCTTAGTACAGTGCTCAGCAGATATTACCACCATCACCATCATCAACATCATTATTATTATTAAGATGGGATCCTGACTGCTCTCAGGGTTGGGGGAGGGAAGGAGGCGCCAGGAGATGAGGCCTGACACACCTCTGCCCCCCTCATTGCCGCCCACCCCCTCCGCCCCCAGCCAGGCCGGGGCTCCCAAACCTTGGAGGAGAGGAGGTGGACTTCCCCGATGCTGAGGCTGGCCCTGCGGGACACCAGCAGCCCCACGAGCTTCTCCAGGAGGAAGAGCACCCCGGGACCCAGGAACCATTTCCAGAAGTTGGGGCCATGCACGATGAGCAGTGCCCAGATGCCCACGTAAGAAAGGTGAGTCCAGTAGAACACCTGCAGGTCAAGGTTGTGGGTGAGGGTGGGATCAGGGGTGGGGTGGAGGGGTCGGTCTAGTCCTACGGCATTTATACGTCCCCGTTAAATGCAGAGCCGGACTGCAAGCGCTCGGCCCAGCCACAGCACACCTGCAGCATGCTCCCAGCATACCCGCAGCACATCCGCAGCACGTCCACCCAGAACACACCTACAGCACACCCACAACACACCTTCAGCACAGCCAGCGCACCCACTGGGCTCCCACGCCTCTCCCTACAGACTCTCCGGCCACCCTGGTTCATAGTGTGGGGTGCAATCTCTACCCCCGTGGCACCTGTGATTACAGATGGGAAGGCCCTGGGGATCTCTGGGGGGGAAGGAGGAAGGGAGGAGTGGCTGTTTGTACCATACACTCAGGGCCTGGCTAGACGAGGAGGGAACGACCACCGAGAAGCCAGTCAGGGGACAAACGATACCACCACAGGCTCTTGACCTTTTCTCGAGACCAGGCCTCCCACTTCAAGCCCGCATTTGCCCAGGGCCGGGGGTCGGAGACAAATGACCTTGTCACCGCTCCTGCTCCTGGCCCAGAGCCAAACCCGATTAGAGGCCCCTCCCCGCCGTCCCCTCTGCCCACTCCCTGGCTTCCAGCTCCATAGGAAACGGACGGCCAAGACGCTACCTCGAAGTGACCGCTCTGACGGACGAAAGCGCTGGAGCACACCAGCATGACAGCGATGAGCAGCTGCAAGATGATGCCGGTGAGGGCGGCAGAGCCGTGGACCCAGCCGATGCCGGGCCGTGTGGTCAGGAGGTACTCCCACAGCCGGAAGGGTCCATGCCCACTCAGGGCCACTAGACATCGGCATTGTACATACAAACACACACACACACACAGAGATTAACGACTGCCTCCCCCTCTAGACTGGGAATGTGTCTGTAATAGTGTTAATCTGGCCTCTCCCAAGCACTTAGTTCAGTGATCTGCCCACAGTAAGCGTTCAATAAATACCATTGACCAAGGGACTGGCTGATTTAATACCTGTCTTCCCTCCCGTTCAGATTGTAGGACAAGGACGGTGTCCAGCTGGATTATTTTATTTCTACCTCAGGGCCGGGAGCATTGCTTGGCAAAGAGTAAGCACTAAACAAATGTGACGATTATTAAGTGGGCCGGGGGGGGCGGGGGGGAAGGAAGCAAGGCCCCGGAGGGAGGGAGGGACCCAGCTGAGGACCCTCAACTGAGTCGGACCCATGTCCATCGCCCTTACACTTGGCTATGTTCCCTCTTTTCACTGCTCCCTCGGGCCCAT
This sequence comes from Ornithorhynchus anatinus, assembly GCF_004115215.2. Lineage (NCBI taxonomy): Eukaryota > Metazoa > Chordata > Mammalia > Monotremata > Ornithorhynchidae > Ornithorhynchus > Ornithorhynchus anatinus. The sequence continues at coordinate 8,676,831 of NC_041732.1, read as the reverse complement.
AGCCCTTCTGTCCACATCCATAATTTAGTGCTTTATATGAATGTCTGCCCCCCCTCTAGATTGTAAGATCACTGTGGGCAGGGAATATGTCTGTTATATTGTTCTATTGTACTCTCCCAAGCGCCTAGTGCAGTGCTCTGCACCCAGTAGGCACTCAATAAATAGCATTGATTGAATGATTGATGGATGGATGGCCCATCCTGCCCACCGTTCTCTGTTCTCCCAGTTGCTGGGAGGAGCTCAGAAGAGGGGCTTCAGGGGCTGGGTAGAGGTGGCAGGGGAATGACCCTAGACTGCTGCCACCCTCCCCCTGTCCCCCACCCCCTCCCGCCAGGGTGTGCACCAGAGGGCCAGAGATGCCCACTACGGACCTCAGCCAGAACTCACCAAAATTGATCAGGTGGGCGACAGTGTGCACCAGCGAGAGGCCGGCCACCACGTAGCCCACCAGCTGGTGGAACTCCACGTTCTGGTCCAGCGGGAAGACCCTCGCCAGCCAGGTTGTCCGCAGCCACGTCAGACAGCGCCGCAGCATCAGCACCTGAAGGAAGGGGCGGGGAAGGGCAAGATCCAATATGAGGAGAAGAAACCTGCAGAGTGTGCTGGGGAAGGCTTTCTTTCTCTTTTTCTCTCTCATCCTCTCTCTCTTTCTCTCTCCCCCCACCAACCATCCTTCCTTTCCTCCCTCTCCATCCCCCACTTCCTCATACTCCCCCACTCTCACTTCTAACCCCAGCTCCATCACTTGTCTGCTGCATGACCATGGGCTATTCGCTTTGCTTCTGTGGACCTCAGTTCCCTCATCTGTAAAATGGGGATTAAGACTGTGAGTCCCATGTGGGACAGGGACTGTGTCCAACCTGATTAACTCATATTTTCCCAGCACTTAGAACAGTGCCTGGCACATAGTAAATGCTTAACAAATACTATGTTATTATAATTATTATTTATAATTATTTGTTTGTAATTATTATTATTACTTCATCCCTTTCCCTCCTCCTTCTCTGGATCCCTCTCTTTCCCTCTATTTGTCCCTCTTTCCTCAGTCTCTCTCCAACCATCTCTTTCTCTTTCCCCATTCTCACTTCCTCCTTTCCCATTCTCACTTCCTTCCTTCTACCCTGGACCTTATTTTCTCCCAGATCCTCCTCTGGAACCCATTCCCTATCAGTCTCCCAGACCTCAGCTGGTGGCAGAGACCTGCCCTTTTATTTTTTTTTCAAGGTAATTAAGTGCTTAATATGTGCCAAACATTGTTCCAAGCCCTGGGGTAGATACAGATATCAGGTTGGACATGGGTCCCTGTCCCATCTCGGGCTCACAGTCTAAGTAGGAGGGAATAGGAGTGAATCCCCATTTTACAGTTGAGGAAACTGAGGCCCAGAGAAATGAAATGACTTCCTCAAGGTCACACAACAAGCAAGTAGCAGAGGCAGGATTAGAAGCCAGGCCTTTGACTCCCAGGCCCGTGCTGTTTCCACTAAAACATGCTGCTTCTCAGCTTTTGATCCAGAAGCCCCAGACCCTGGAGGACAGGACTCAGGAAGGACAGAGGGAGGGACAGATGGACAGAGGGTTTGGCCTGGACTCGCAGCTGGCCTTCAGTGGAGCTTCAGTCCTCTCTGCCGCTTCCTCATTATTCAGGGAGTCGATTATCCAAGGTCCCTGCTTCTCTGCTGTTTCCGAGGGTGAGATGGGGCCCAGAAGAGGGGCAAGACTACCCACCCTCCCGAAATGGGTTTCCAATTTTCCCCATCAGCTAAGCCCTCCCTGTCCCTCGATGCTGCAGATAATCGAGAGTGGCTCTCCGCTCCCTCTCCACCTCCCCAAATCCCCGATCCTTCCAAAAGCTGCTCCTGGACAGCTCCCAGGATGCTCCAGGGTTATGGTGGGCCAGGTCGGATGCACCCTCCCATCCCCACACTGTCTGGCTCAGCCCAAGGAGTGGCAGGGCCCAAGACCCCTTCACCTCCCCCTGCCACCCTTGCCGGCCCTCTCAGATATGTCCATATCTGTAATTTATTTATTATTTATATTAATGTCTGTCTCCCCCTCTAGACTGTAAGCTCGTTGTGGGCAGGGAATATGTCTGTTATATCGTTCTACTGTACTCTCCCAAGCACTTAATACAGTGCTCTGCCCACAGTAAGTGCTCAATAAAGACTATTGACTGATTGACTCACCACAGTGAAGGTGCAGTTGAAATTGAGACACTGGCCACAGCCCTTGGCCACCATGATGCTGGCTCCGTAGCTCACGTGTGCCAGCGCTGCCAGGGTGAAGAGGGTGACGTTCAGGCCCAGGTAGCATGCCAGGATGAAGAGCTTGCCTCTGTTATTGTGCCAGTAGGCTGGGGTCAGGAGGCGGGGCCTGGACTGCCGCTGTTTCCTGGAGGTGGGGGGCTTCAGCCAGTGGGCCGCGCTGGGATGGGTGGAGACAGGGTGGGGGGGCTTGACTCACAGAGCACAGACCGCCCTGGGAGCCCAACATGCCCAGCACCGGGGTCTCGATCAGCCTTGGGAGTCAGCCCCATTTCACTGCTGGATAAACCGAGGTTCTGAGCAGCCCAATGACCCCAGAGGGTAGTGGCTCTGCTCGGATTCAGGTGGAAACATTTCCCTCCGATCCCCCTCCCCAGGCCCAATGGCCCTTTCCCACAGTGGAGGCTCAGCCTAGAGGAGGCCCAGCTGAGTGGAGCCCAGTTTAATGGAGGCCAGCGTAGCAGAGGCCCTGACGAGGGGTGAGGGTCTGAGCACCTGATGGTGAGGTTCTCCATGACCTCTGGGACGTTCTCCAGCTCGCCCCTGAGCTCCTCAAAGGTAATGGAGCCGCTTTGGTCCCGATCGGCAGACTCGAAGAGAGCCAGTGTCAGGTCATCCAGCTTGTCCTCAGGTAGCGAGATCTCACTCTCCCTCAGGCAGGACCGCAGGACAGTCCTCAGCTCGTCAGGGTCAATCGAGCCACTCCCTGCAGGCCGGGAGGAGCTCGGACCCGTCCGGAAGCCGGGGTCCCAGCTCAGAAGGGGGCAGCAGGGGATGGCTGTTGGCTAAAGTGGACACGTTTGCTCCCCTTAAGGAAGTTATGGTCTATAGGATGAGCTTATATGTTATAGGAGAAATTTATAGTCTAGAGGAAGAGCTTGCACTCAAGAGGAGAAGCTTAAAAATGAGAATTGGAATGCTGGGTCAGGAAAAAATGGGTCACTGGGGACAGGTCCATTAAAGAACTCACCGTCGACATCGTAGACACGGAAGAGGAATCTGAGCTTATCCATCGGGCTCCCGTGGATGAGGAGATTCAGGGATTCCAGCAGCTCATCCAGCGTGATGGTCCCACTCCCGTCCGAGTCAAACAGCGCAAAGAACCGTTCCGCGAAGAAGGACTGGAGGCGGGCAGGGAGAGGCTTAGTTGCATGTTAGCGTCATGGAGCAGAGCAGCCTTCCCCCTCCCTCCATTTCCCCACGTACCCCCTGCCTTTTCTCTTTTTTTATGATATTTGTTAAGCGCTCTCTATGTGCAAGGCACCGTACTAAGTGCTGGGATAGATTGCAATCACTTCACTTCTCTGGGCCTCAGTTACCTCTTCTGCAAAATGGGGATTAAGACTGTGAGCCCCATATAGGATATGGACTGTGGCCAACCGGATTATCTTGTATCCACCGTGTTTAGAACAGTGATTTGCACATAGTAAGTACTCAAAAAATACCACTCTTATCATTATTAATACCTTGCCAGGGGAGGTTGGAAGTATCTGCTGGTCAGCAGGAAATGCTCCAGTCAGTTCCAGAGAAAGAAAAGATGAATATCTGGTTCATCTTGGATGCTCATAGCCCACTACAGTATGGTAGGGAAACGGTGTGGCCTAATGGAAAGAGCCTGCGTCTGGGAGTCAGAGGAGCTGAGTTCTATTCCCCATTCTGCCATCTATCTCTTGTGTGACCCTGACCGAGTCACTTCACTTCTCTGGGCCTCAGTTTCACCCTTCATACAATGGGGTTTTGATACCTTTTCTCCGACCCACTTAGACTGTGAACCCCACCTTGAACAGGGACTGTGTCTGACCTGATGATCTTGCATTCACCCCAGTGCTAAGTCAGGGCTGGGCTCATAGTAAGCGCCTAACAGATAAAATAATTATTATTTTCAACATGAAGAATGCGTACGGAGTGAGATCTCTGGAACCACTCTATCGTTTGAAGTTCTAAGTGCATGGTGGTTTCTCAGTTTCAGACCAACCACTGGCCTAAATTTAGCCTGACCAGGTAAGAGTGTGAGAAGGTAGACAAATATGTACATTTTTGTGTGTGTGTGTGTTTATGTTTGTTAGCCTGACTAGCTAAGAGTATAAGAAGGTAGGTAGGTAGGTTGGGGGAGGGCGGGGTGTGTGTGTGTGTCGTTGTGTATGTGTGTTAGGGCAGCACATGCTAGCAGATGAGGAATGAGTCAATAAACCATGATTTGCTTGAAGAAACCCTGATACTACCCTTGATTCTTCTGAGTTAGTGTAACTGATTTGAGGGAAACCACCACACGTCAAGAGGTCCAAATCCCACAGCTGGGAAACTCTGACATCCTCCCCACCCCACTGTTTTCCAACTACCTTCACTGACGTTCCACTGGCCCTCTGCAGCAGGACCTAGCCCCCAGCCCCCCCAGCCAGGAGAGCTGGCCGGCCATAGCCTCCCGCCTGCTGGGAGCCGAGGAGAAACTCACCTCTTTGACATTCAGCGCCGTTTTGAACTCTTCCAGGTCAATCTGTTTGTCTTCTCCCGCGATGGCCTCGAACTGGCGGGTGACCCACTCCAGCCACTTGGCATCATCCTCCGCGCCCATGGTGCCCACAGGGAGGCGGCGGCACCTAGTGGGTAGAGCACAGGCCTGGGCCTCAGGACACCTGGGTTCTAATCCCACCTCTTCCCCTGGCCCAAGGGGTGAACTTGGGCAAATCGTTTCACCTCTCTGCTCCTCAGTTTCTTCTTCTGCTCTCTCTGTTAGCTTGTGAGCCCCATGGGGGATAGGGAATGCATCCCATTTAATGATTTTTCCCTACCATAAAGAAGCAGCATGACCCTAGTGGGTAGAGAACGCGGGTTCTAATCCCTGCTCTGCCACTTATCTGCCGTGTGACCTCGGGCAAGTCGCTTTACTTCCCTGTGCCTCAGGTACCTCATCTGGAAAATGGGGATTAAGTCTGTGAGCCCTGTGTGGGACAGGGACTGTGTCCAAGACAATTACCTTCCATCTACCTTAGCGCTTAGTAGAGTGCCTGGCATATAGTAAGCGCTTAACAAATACCACAATTATTATTATTATCACTTAGAACAGTGCTTGGCACATAGTTAAGCGCTTAACAAATTCCACCATTATTTCCCACCAAAATCTACACATCGCTTCATTAGTCCAGTGCTCTGCACACAGTAGGCACTCAGTAAATACATTTGAATGAATGACAATGAATTAGTGTCTCATTTGTATTTCTTGAGCGCTGCCCAAGGATTTGGGGCTACTTTTGCTGCCTGAAGGAAAAGAGTAGGGATCCAGCCCCCACCTTCTAGGGGCTTCCATTCTAAGTCATCTCTACCCTGGATTCACATTTGAAAGGGGTAGTGTCAATCAATCAATCAGTAGTAATGCCTGACCGCCTACTATGAGCAGAGCAGTCTGTCAGTCAGTGGTATTTATTGAGTGCTTACTGTGGGCAGAGCACTGGACTAAGCACTTGGGAGATTACACTATAACAGACACATTCCCTGCCCACTGTACTAAGTGCTTGTGAGAGAACAATACAATAGAGTTAGTAGACACAATCCCTGCCCACAAGGAGCTTCTGGTCTAGTGTGTCCCACACGCTTTGGGCACTTTTTCAGTGTGCCAAATTTCAAATCCGGGCTCCCTGGAGTGCCAGGCCTCCCTCCCTCCCGGATCATTTTTCTACAAAAACGTTCAGGCCATGTTTCCCCACTCCTCAAGAACCTCCAGTGGTTGCCCATCCACCTCCACATCAAAGAGAAACTCCTCGCCATTGGCTTTAAAGTACTCCATCACCTTGACTCTCCAATCTCACCTCACTATTCTCCTACTCAAACCCAGCCTGCACATGTGGCTCCTCTAATGCTAAATTTCTCAATGAGCTTCAATCTCTTCTGTGCCGACCTGTCATCCACATCCCACCTCTGGCTTGGAATGCCCTCCCTCCTCATATCAGACGGATAATTCCTCTCCCCCATTTTGACACCAAATTGAAGGTGCATCTCCTCCAAGAAGCCTTCCCTGATTAAGCCCTCCTCTCCTCTTCTTCCACTCCCTTCTGTGTCTCCTTGACTTGCTTCCTTCATTCATCCTCCCTCCAATCCCAGCAGTACATATCCATATATCTGTAATTTATTTATTTATGAATATTAATGTCAGTTTCCCCCTCTAGATCCTAAACTCACTTGGGCAGGGAATGTGTCTGTTTGTTGTTCTATCGTACTCTCCCAAGTGCTTAGTACAGTGCCTTGACTTCAGTTAAGTGCTCACAATTGAATGAATGCAGTACCCTGCACACAGTAAGCGCTCAATAAATAAGAGTGCGAGAAGCAGCATGGCTTAGTGGAAAGAGCCCGGGCTTGGGAGTCAGAGGACATGGGTTCTAATCCCGGCTCCGCCACTTGTCTTCTGTGTGACCTTGGGCAAGCCACTTCACTTCTCTGGGCCTCAGTTACATCATCTGTAAAATGGGGATTAAGACTGTGAGCCTCACGTGGGAAAACCTGATTACCTTGTATCTACCCCCATTCTTAGAACAGTGCTTGGCACATAGTAAGCACTTAACAAATACCATAATTATATTTATTATTATACTGTACTCTCCCAAGCACTTAGTACAGTGCTTTGCACACGGTTAAGTGCTCGATAAATGCAATTGAGTTCATGAATGAATGCAGTGCTCAGCACACAGTAAGTGCTCAATAAATATGAGTGACTGACTGAGGATGGGTTTGGGGTGTGGCCCTTGGGCACTGGCATGTTCAGCTCTGGAGCCAAATTGTGGAATTAGCATCAGGAGCAGTGCAGAGCAGCAAGTTTTGACTGCAGATACCTTCACTCCACTCCCCCCATTGTAGACTGTGAGCCTGTTGTTGGGTAGGGATTATCTCTATTCGTTGCCGAATTGTACTTTCCAAGTGCTTAGTACAGTGCTCTGCACACAGTAAGCACTCAATAAATATGATTGAATGAATGAGCAGAGAGGGCACGTGGGGAGGAGAGAATGTGGCTGGGGATGGAAATACTGGGAGGGGTTGGTCTTTCTTCTTTGGGCCCTGCCCGATGCCGAGATGCCCCCCACTGCCCGCCCAGCTCTTTTCCAAATGGAGCTATGGAATGGTCACCTCCAGTCGCTGCTCTCCCTTCTGCCATGTCCCATTGGGGTTGCCGGGGGAGGGAAGGCTGGAGGGGGAAGACTGGGAACAGACATTTTTGCATAATAATTATGGTATTTGTTTAGCGCTTACTATGTGCCAGGCACCGTACTAAATGCTGAAACAATAATAACTGTAGTATTTGTTAATCACTTCATATGTGCCAAGCACTGTACTAAGTGCTAGGGGGAATACAAGCAAATCGGGTTGGACACAATTTCTGTCTCAAGTGGGGCTCACAGTCCCAATCCCCATTTTACAGATGAAGTGGCTGAGGCCCAGAGAAGTAAAGTGACTTGCCCAAGTCAGACAACAGACACTGGGTGGATCCGGGATTAGAACTCATGACTTTCTGACTCCTGGGACTGGGCCCTCTCCACTATGCCAATGCATAGTCTGACATATCCCCTCCTTTCCTGGGGCAGCTTAGTAGATCCTGAAAGCAAATTCAGGCTGGAGAGTCCAGGTCCAAGGGAGCTGAGATCACCACCCATGGATGAAGTCTGCCCCAGTGGCCAAAAACACTTAAAACTGCTGGCTACACTCAGCCTGCTTTTTTATTCAGGGGTTCTGCAGAGCTAACAACAATAATAATAATATTAATAATATTTGTAAAGTGCTTACTATGTTCCAAGAACTATACCAAGTGCTGGAGTGGATACAAGCAAATCGGGTTGGACGCAGTCCCTGACCCATGTGGGGCTCGCAGTCTCAATCCCCATTTTACGAATGAGGTCACTGAGGCACAGAGAAGTTTAGTGATTTGTCCAAGGTCACACAGCAGACAGGTGGCGGAGCAGATTTGGAACCCAGGTCCTTCTGTCTCAATCAGTGGTATTTACTGAGTGCTTACTATGTGCAGAGCGCGCCCCTCTCATCTCTAGGGGGACTGTGGACAGGGGCCCCGGGGGGCAACCCAGCACATGGAGGTTCCCGGCTCTCATCACACCCCACCTCACTCCGAACTCAGACAGCAGAAACTGGTCCTTTAAAGAGCATCTTTCCAGGAGTCATCTAGTCTATCCCCCAGCCTCCAGGCAGGACTGCATTGAGCCCCTCCCTGAGGAGAAACAATCCACCTTGAGGAAATCTGCCTTGAGCAGGGAAAGTGTCTACCAACTCCGTTATATTGTCCTCTCCCAAGCACTTAGTACAGTGCTTTACACACAGTAAGCGCTCAATAAATGCCATCAAATGATCTATGGATTATTAACTCAACTCCTCATCTGGTGGTTTGGGACCATTTTTTTCTCATTAGTTTGGTTTCTCTGGATCCCTGGTGGGGTGGAAGGGTACCAATCAATCAATAATATTGTTGGAATGGTTACTGTGTGCCGAGCTCTGTACTAAAAGCTTGTGAGAGTACAACAGGGTTGGTAGACACATTCCCTGCCACAGTGAGCTTACAGTCTACACTCCCCAACATCCCCTGCAGGCCCCTTACCCTTATCCTTACTGGACAAACAGGTTTAACAGACACAGAAAGACAGACAGAGCCTTTTTGGCTCTCTCCCCCAGGGACGGTGGAAGGGGAGAGTCGGGTTCTCCAGTCAGTCAGTCAATGGTATTTATTGAGAGCTTACTGTGTGCAGAGCATTGTACTAAGCACTGGGGAGAGTAAACTGGAACAAGAAACAGATATTCCCTGCCCACAACGAGCTTATGGAACCCCTTTCTGATTACCCCTCTTCATCTGCCCTTGGGAGGAAACTTCATTCATTCAGTCGTATTTATTAAGTGCTTACTGTGTGCAGAGCACTGTACTAAGCACTTGAAAGCGCCCGATAGAACAGTAGACATGTTCTGAAGCCCCAGCCTCACTGTCCCAGAGCCGGTTCCAGGGAAAGACATCCAGCTCCCATCCAGGGTGGGAAGCAGGGAGCCAGTGCCAGAGGCATTTCTGGGACCGGCACACCCCGATGTTTGCTTCCCCTGCACCTGATCTGAGGCAGCCATGCCAGGCTGGGGCAGGCTGCCCGATCACCTAACCGGCCATCCTGCCATCCTGCTGTCTGGGGTGCTCCCATCCGTTCCCCTCCCTGTGACCCGGGCTGACTCACCACTCCTGCTCCCCTGGGCCGCTGCCGGGGGTTCTCCCTGGTTGGATGGGCTCTCCCTCCTTCCCTGTCCACGGGTCGGGGACTCTGTGTCTGAGGCCAGAGCGGGAGGCAGGGGAGAATAGACAACTGGCCGAGCTGCCCCGCCTCCAGAGGAGGGCTGCTCCCAGCCAATTCCGCCTCAGCCGGGAACCCCTCCACACTGAGGGCCCTCTGGCTTCTATCTGCTTGCTGACATCACTCCCCCAGGGGACTCACACCATTCAGGGCCTCCATTTTGGAGTTTCTTGACAAGCCGGTCCAGGGTCTGATCTGTCCTCAGTCCCTCCTTCTGGGAAATGGGGACTGCAATTGTGCCTCTCAGGGGTCCTGGGCCAGTAAATGACAGCACATGAATGATGGTGCTAGAGCCCCAAAGTGGTGGTGGATTTTTTTATTTTATTTTTGTTGTTTTTTTCATCATATGTGTTAAGCTCTCACCGTATGCCAGGCACTCTACTAAGCTGTGGAAGAAAAACTTCACAAACTCTGCCTTGTGTTTAAAAGGGTACGTCAGAGACAAGTCAATGACTACTAGGGCTTCTTCAACCACTAGTAAGGAGAGGCAGTTGAACTAATCAAGGCCAGCTCAATTTCAAGCAATCCTACCGTTTGTATAGCATTCATAATGATCAGAGGAATACTTAGTAGAGAAATACTTTGAGACGGAAAGCAATAAGCCCCTCTGGTGTTTTCCATTCAGCCCCGGACCTGCTCTGTTCTAGGTGATCTGATATTACTGATAAGCAGGACGAGGGGACTTGATTAACTCAAGGGAGCAGTCTCATCTTGTCTCAAATGGAGTTTGACTACCCGATTTGGGTCAACCAAGTCATCGAGTTATTTGAGTCAATCTAATAGCCAGGCTTGGCTTGAGTAGATCAAGTCATTGAGCACTTTCAGAGTGGTTAAACAGGAATAGGGCAGAGGGGAAGGTCAGAGAGAAAGGGGGACAGCTGCAGGGCCCATACCGCCGTGCTTCCACATTCCCCCCTTTTGTGCTTTTAGCACAACAAACACGGCAGAGTCAAGGAGCCAACTCTCCAGGACTCATCCAGCTCTGGATTCCCTGCACCCATCTGGGTGCTGCTCAATATGGAAGCCTTTTTGCCCTCAAACTCTGAGGCTTGGGCAACCGGCAACGGAAAGCTGCCCTGACGCTGTGTTTGGAAGTCTTGTGGTCTGAACCGCATCATATCCTGAACATCCCATTCCTACCCAACCTCTCTCCCTCCCCAAGTTCCTTGCTGTAGGACAGTTTGAGCTTCCTCACTGTTCTTTGGGCAATTGTAACAGCAATTTGAAGAGCATAGAAAACAACGGTAAAGGAAACCGATATCATCAAAGAGTTGCCGAAGGACGGTCTCCCTGAGGCGGAGGGGACAGCACCTTCAGCAGCCCCCAGCCCCATCAGGGCCCATCTTGAGAGGGTGCAGCCTCAGACCATTTCTCCTCGGGGTTCCCCTGTCTTGTCTCCCTCTCGCCAGCCATCATTCGTTTCTTCCACCTCAATCCATATATGCCCATTTCACGCTTGTCCCCCCAGAATTGCACCATGGCAGCCATCCCCCGGCACTCCCATTGGAGGTAAGGTGGGAATCTGTCTAGTGACACGTTTCCCAGCTAAGTGTGGCAGCTGCCAGCTGCTGGGTGGCCACCTTTTCCTTCTCAGCTCCTCCGGGAAGCGAGCTAAGTTTGGAGCGAGCCCTCCCATCCCTCCTCCCTCCCCATCCCAACACACACCACCCCTGTCCCCAAGCTCCTCTCCCTTTCCTCCATTAAAAGCTCCGGGTGGGCTAGACCAGCTGTGTCCTGGATGCCAGAAACACCCGGGAAGGAGGGGGTTGCCTCTGCCTCTGTGGCCATTCAGGTGCAGATTGGACCCTTTCGTCCAAGAGCCGAGGCCTCTGGGAGGAGAAGCAGGGGATTGAGGGAGAGTTATTGCCATGGAAACATCAGCCTCAGAATCTGCCAGTTAAACCAGATAAACTCTGTCTCCTTGACGGCTGAGCTGGGTGTGTGGGGGGAGGTCCGGGCCCCGCCTGCCCCGTCACTGCTCTGCCCCCGTTCGTGCACTCCAGAAGAACCAACAGGCCGAGGGCTGCCCTGGCCCCACAAAAAGAGGCACCACAACTTCCCGGAGGTCCTTTCTAAAGTTAACTTAGATCTTTCCTGCTGCAGCTTATGCCCACGCTCAGCCTGGTCCTCATGGGACGCTGAAACCGGCTCCCTCCCGTTCATCCCTCCTACACACCCTTTTTGGAGAGGACCTCTAGGGAGACCCCAAAGTTTCCACGGGACCAGATGTCCCTGGATTGTAAATTTCTTGAGGTCAGGCCGAGGTCGAATTCTTCCTTAGTAATTTGTCACTGCTTTTGGTGTGGTGCCGGGCACACAGGAAGGGCTCGATCAACAGCAGGCAAGCCAGGGCCAGGCAGCATCTGAGAATCTCCCCGACTCTCCCAGAGTTCCTGCCTCGAGGCTTGGGGCAGAGGGGTCGGCAGGCCAGAAGACTGGAAGGTGTCTGCTATATTGTCCTCACCCAAGAGCTTAGTACAGTGCTCTGCACACAGTAAGCGCTCAATAAACATGACTGACTGACAGATTCTCCACCACATTCCGTCTCTGAGCAGCTCCGGCCCACCGGGGTGGTCTGAGACTCTGGCAGGGGGGAGGCTAGTTGAGCCCTGATGTTGTAGCACTTTCTTTGGCCTCTAGCTCCTTGGGCTGTTGGCCTGGGGGCCTGGGGGTCAGGGGTCAGTGGTCTGGGGATCCGGGGGTGGGGGACCTATGGGTCTGAACCTCAGTCTCCACCCCACTGAGACGTGAGGCCTAGGCCGCCTGCCAGAGCTCTCCTTCCGCCTCAGAAACCTCCGATGGTTACCTATGACACAGTCCCTTCCTCAATTGGTAGAAATTCCTGACCAGAGACCATCAGCTCTCCCTCATTTATCCTCTCTCCTCTCCCACTCCATCCCGGGTCGCCCTCTTCTTGTCTGCCCAGCCTACTTTCTCACTATCCTTTGTTTTCAGCTCTCCCACTGTCCAATCAATCAATAGTACTTACTGAGCGCCCACAGCATACAGAGCACTATGCTAAATACTTGGGAGAGTACAATAATTAGTAGACCTGATCCCTGCAGTTAAGGAGCTTCCAATCTATTGGGAACAAACAATTAAAAGACCTCCCCCCATCCCTCAAGAGACCTTCCTTGTTTCATTTTTCTTTTCCAAGGATCACATTCTCCCAACTATCATCTCAGCCACCACCTCAGCACTAAATACACTCATGATATTCCCCACCCTCAAATGCCCTCCCACCCCGGCTCCCCCTCCGCCCCCACCTCCCAACACACACACACCTCCCAGTGACACAATTGGTACAAACTGATTTCCATCATCTACTGCTCGAGCTCTTCCTCCTATTTGTAATTTTGGGCCTGGTCCTCCCTAGTAGAGTGGAAGCTCCTCGAAGGCAGGGATCAGGATTATTAATTCTATTGCATGCTCCTAAATCTGTAGTCCAATGCTCTGCACCCAGAAGGAGCCTAGGACATATTGCTGATGGATTGATGATAGGCAGAAGGACAGCTCTGGTTTTCTCTCTCCACCCTCCCCAGAGATGCAGTTGTCTTTGCATCCCTGGAGACCTCAATGTTTTCTGCTCTTCACCCCACCCCGACCCATCCCCCCAGCTCCTTTCCACACTTCCACCTAGCCAAGAGGGCTTGTTCCTTGAGTTTGGCAACTCCACAGGTTTCTGGGGGCTCTTCATCATCCCAAGAAAGTTTTTTTTGGATCTCTGGGCTCATATGGCACCTCGATTGCTGATCAATCAATTAATGGCACTTATTGAGGGCTTACTACGTACAAAGCACTGTACTAAGCACTCAGGAGAGTACAATACAGCAGAATTAGCAGACAAGTTCCCTGTTCATGATGAGTTTACAGTCCTCGAGGGAGACAGACAATAATATAAATATTTTATAACATATAACATATAATTTAAGGATATGTACATAAGGACTGTGGGGTTGGGGGTTTCCACTGAGGCCCATTGCTTGGAGATGCTGTGGGCAAGGGGAGAGTCCCTCGCCCTACTATTCAAGCTGGCCACCATCTTTAAAGCAGGCAATCGCTTCGCTCCCTCCTGCCTCTCCTCACTACTCTCCTACTGGAACCCAGCCCGCACACTTCGCTCCTCTAATGCCAACCTTCTCACTGTACCTCAATCTCGTCTATCTCGCCACCGACCCCTCGCCCACATCCTTCCTCTGGCCTGGTATGTCCTCCCTCCTTATATCGGACGCGCAATTCCACTCCCCCACTTCAAAGCCTTATTGAAGGCACAGCTCCTCCAAGAAGCCTTTCCTAAGCCCCACTTTTCCTCATCTCCCACTCTCTTCTGCGTCACCCTGACTTGCTCCCTTTATTCAACCTCCCTCCCAGCACCACAGCACTTATGTATAGATCTGTAATTTCATTTATTTATATTAATGCCTGTCTCCCATTCTAGACAGTAAGCTCCTTGTGTACATGTTGTGTTGTTCTGTTGTAGTCAGTCGTATTTATTATGTGCTTATCTGTGTGCAGAGCACTATACCAGCCACTTGGGAGAGTACAATATAACAATATAACAGACACATACTCTCCCAAGTGCTGAGTACAGTGCTCTGCACACAGTAAAGCGCTCAGTAAATACAACCGACTGCCTGACTATCTCGACCCTTCCATCTGGCCTCAGCCTTCAAAACAAAAGGGCGTTTTCATTCTGAAATCAAGAATTTATGACACCGGGTCAGGCAGAGCCAAGGGAGAGGACCAGAGGGAATGGGCCGGTCTTCCAGAGAACTTCTGAGTCAGGCCTCAGAGAGGAGTACCAAATTCCCACTTCCCTTGGAGAAATGGTCCTTGGATAAAGAAGAGCTTAAGCAGTAAATCATATAAATCGATTTGTAGGTGGGGGCCAAAGAGGGGGAAGAGGTATTTGTTCCTAAGTCAGTAAGGCTGGTATCTAGGCCAGCCGAGTTTACAGATGCTTTTAACGGACTTTCTCTTTGGATAGAGCATGGGCCTGAGAGTCAGAAGGACCTGAGTTCTAATTCCACCTCCGCCGCTTGTCTGCTGTGTGAACTTGGGCAAGTCACTTCAGTTCTCTTGACCTCCATTTCCTCATCTGTAAAATGGGGATTGAGACAGGGAGCCCTATGTAGGACAGGGATTGTGTCCAACCTGATTATCTTGTATCTACTCCAGCGCTTAGTACAGTGCTTGGCACATAGTAAGCTCTTGACAAATACTACAATTATTATTATTATTAATATAATGTCTCACCACCAGAGTAAACTATACCCCAGCCATTGCTCCATGGTCCTGGGGAGCCTGGTCAGCTCTCCTGTTAAGCGTTTAGTACAGCGCTCTGCAGACAGTAAGTGATCAATAAGTACTGCTGATTGATTGATTGATTGATTGATTGACTCCAAGTGCCGTACCCTGCCCCAACAACTGCTACTATGCTCTGTTTGATTCTTTTTGTAAGCGTTCAATGAATATAATTGAATGAATGAATAAATGATTTTTGACTGACCCTGAAGGTCCTTTAAAGATCTGTTCATAAATACTGTGGGGTTGGGGGTTAATGACTGTCGGCAGACATTTGCAGGACTCTGCTTTTCCAAGCCGTTCCTTCTCACTTCAAAAAGCTCTTCCTGGGCTATGTCTTTATTTGCTTTCCCTACCAGATGTGCCAATTTCTTCTTCCAAGAACTCCCAGCCCTCCCTGATGTGTTTGCAACGCTACTTGTCACTGAAAATCAGGTGTCAAGGAGAGAAAGACAGAAGCACACTGAGCTTCGGGAAAATCCACCCCTTGTCCTGTCTGCATGGCCTGGCCAGCGTCTTGTCCCCTTTGAATTGGGGGAGCCCAGTGGCGATCGATCGATGGACTGGCTTCCGGAAACCTGATGGAAGGAGCTTCAATCAGGCTTGGGGAAGGCAGGGGAGTGCTACCCTTCACTGACGAGACTCCTGTCACCCTAATAATAATAATGATGGTATTTGTTAAGTGCTTACTATACATCAAGCACTGTTCTAAGCGTGGGGGTAGATTCAAGCTTTTCAGGTTGAACACAGTCTCTGTCCCACGTGGAGCTCACAGTCTTAATCTCCCCGCTTTTACAGTTGAGGGGACTGAGGCACAGAGAAGTTCAGCGACTTGTCCAAGGTCACACAGCAGACAAATGGCAGACCTGAGATTAGAACCCAGGTCCTTCCATCCTAGCAGGATGGTGTGGGGTGGTGGGCCCTCTGGTTGATAGAGGCCAGGCCAGGGTTAGGTGGTTTCTCTCTTTGGAGAGGAGTCTATCTAAACTTCACATCTCCTCTTCATTTACCTTTTGAGAGTATTTTTTCTATCGGCTCCTTGCCTGGAGAAATAGCCGAGGTCCCAGTTCCTTCATTCAGAGTTTGGCCCTAGACATAAGAATTAAATTTTTGCTTTAAATTAATAAAAAGCCAAATCCTCCTAGGGCGTCTTCTCTAATACTCAGTCATAATCCCTAGTCATAAAATCCCATCACACACCCCTAATACTTACACCCTTAACCGTTTATTAACCAATGGTATTTATTGGACACTTGCTGTGTCCAGTACATTGAACTAAGTGCTTACTCATTACATTGACATTTATTTTTTGCTTTCTTCAAATCCTTCCACTCATATTCATTTTTCTATTCCCATTGTATATATACTATACTGTGTCTGCTGTTCTCACCAACAGACGCTATGCTCCCGGAAGGAAGGTACCACATTTTCTGTTTTTAGGGTATTCTCTCAAACACTTAACCAAGTGCTCTGCTCTCAGCAGGGGCTCAATAAATAGCAACGACAAGAAGGATCATCAAACTTCCTATTTCTGTTCTTCCCATCTCTCCTTTTCTCCTTTGTTCCTCCTCTAGACTATAAGCTCGCTGTGGGCAGAGAACATGTCTACCAACTCTGTTATATTGTACTCTCCCAAGTGCTTAGCACAGTGCTCACACACGGTAAGCGCTCAATAAATACAATTGAATGAATGAATACCATTGATAAGCCCTCATTTCACTTACTCCTTCTCCCTTCTGCATTATTCTTGCACTTGGAATTGTACCCTTTAATAATAATAATACTAATGATGGTATTTGTGGGAAGCAGCGTGGCTCAGTGGAAAGAGCCTGGGCTTTGGAGTCAGAGGTCATGGGTTCAATTCCCGACTCTGCCACTTGTCAGCTGTGTGACTATGGGCAAGTCACTTAACTTCTCTGTGCCTCAGTTACCTCATCTGTAAAATGGGGATTAACTGTGAGCCTCACGTGGGACAATCTGATGACCCTGTATCTACCCCAGCGCTTAGAACAGTGCTCTGCACATAGTAAGCGCTTAACAAATACCAACATTGTTATTATTAAGTGCTTACTATGTGCCAAGCACTGTTCTAAGCACTGGAGAAGATACAAAGTAATCAAGTTGTCCCACGTGGGGCTCACAGTCTTAATCCCCATTTTACAGATGAGGTAACTGAGGCACAGAGAAGTGAAGTGACCTGCCCAAAGTCACACAGCAGACAAGTGGCAGAGCCAGGATTAGAAACCATGACCTTCTGACTCCCAGACCTGTGCTCTATCCACTATGCCACACTGCTTCTCATAATCACCTCACCTTCATCCTTACAGCACTTACGTACATATCCATAACTTATTTTGATGTCTGTCTCCCCCTCTAGACTGTAAGCTCATTCTGGGCAGAGAACGTTTCTACCAACTCTGTTGCACTGCCCGCTCCCAAGCGTTTAGTACAGTGCTCTGCACACAGTATGCACTCAATAAATACTATTGATTGATTGATCTTGTTCTCTTATTATATTACAGTATTTGTTAAGCACTTATGTTTCAAGCACTGTTCTTAGCTCTGGAATACATACAAATGAATCAGTGGGATAATGTCCCTGTCCCTCCCAAGGCTCACAGTCTAAATAGAAGTGGGTAGGATTTAATTCCTATTTTACAGATGAGGAAACTGAGGTCCAGAGAAGTTAAGCGACTTACTCAAGATTACACAGCAGGCAACTAGCGGAGCTGGGATTAAAACCCAGAACCCCTGACTTTCAGGTCTAGGCTCCTTCCATTAGGTCACACTGCTTTTTTATCCCCGCCATATTTGCTCAGCATTCCTCCTCCTTCTCCTTCGCCCTGTGTCTCTGCCGCCATTATGCAATATTTTTTAAGGGTCTAGATGCTCCTCTGACAGACACTCCTTAAATCCTTAATGGAGTGGACCTTGGGCTGAAAAGGGGGAAAAAAAAATCTGCTCACTAATGTAGGACTCCTGTTGGCTCTCAGGAGAAATTAAAATCAATAATTCAGTCTGACACCATCTGAATTCTCTCCCCTAGCAGGCCAGTGACTAAGTGAAAAGTCAAGGAAATCTGAGAGGGCAAGACACAGAAACACCCTTGGAAAACTGAAGGAGTGATTTTATACCAAGGAAGCTAGAGCTACTTTCCACACTGTGGGGACAGTGGATCTGGAATTGGATTTTTCTCCTTGAGGGGTGAAGCCTTGGGAAAGCATCAGCTATTACAAGGTTTGCATTCTAATAATAATACCTGGAATTACCTCTCTTACAACTCATTTGTCTCTTGAAGGAAAAATAGAAGAGGTCTGAAGCACTCCAAGCTACCTGAAGAGGCAGGAGTAAGTGACGGTGACGTGGCCCAGTGGTTAGGACAGGCGTCTGGGAGTCAGAAGGATCTGGGTTTTAATCCCAGCTCTGCCACTTATCTGCCATGTGACCTTGGGCAGGTCACTTCACTTATCTGTGCCTCAGTTACCTCATCTGTAAAATGGGGATTAAGACTGTGAGCCCCACACGGGACATGTAGCCAACCTGATTTGCTTCTATCTCCCCAACTGCATAGTACAGTGCCTGCCACACAGTAAGTACTTAACAAATACCATAAACAAATAAATGGACTGTATCCAACGTGATTAGCTTGAATCTACCCTAGTGCATGGTGCAGTGGCTGGCACATGGTAAGCGATTAACAAATATTTTTTTAAAATTGATAAATAAGAGAGGCTTTCTCTCTCCCTGGTGCTCCCAGCAACTCCACTATGATGACAGTCCCATGTGAGGCATGGGGCAATCGGGACTGACCAGCTGGATCAGTTGGGGGATACACATAGGCAAGCCGCACCACTGGAATTAGAACCCAGGTCCTCTGACTCCCACTAGGCCATGCTGTTTCTCTAGTTTTAAGACCATTAGACCCTAATTCTCCCCTTTCCAAACAGCAGCAAACTCACCTCCATTTGTATCTCTGTTTCTTTTTTAAAAGGTGTTGGAAAATGGGGATTCTTAAATACAGATGTTTTCTAATTTTTTCTTGGAATTCCATGTGAACCCTTAGCTTTAAAAAAATCTAGAAAAAATCTAAAAAAAAAATTAAAAAAATCTAAACTATCCCAGATGGATTAGGCACGGGGCATACACATGACATCATCATCTCTTTTAAGTGTTGCTATCTGAAAGTAATGGACAGACTCATACACACACAAACACAAGCCTCCTCCCCCTGCTCCTGGAACTTCTACAAGTCAGGCAGGCTCCACTTTCAATCCAGTGCTAAAGTTCCTTTTTGTTATCTTTACACTTCTAGAATTCTACAAATGATGACTAGAACATGTACAGTAGAATACATCCTTTCAGTTGAGATTTTCTTCCATACAGTAAAAGACAGAAGACAGACTTATCATCCTCCAACATGACTCTATTCTGCAGTAAGTGAATAGGTTCATGTGGTTTATATTCTTGAATTCTCTATACACCTGAATTACAGAAATATGACTACTCACGCAGGGACTAGAGGAGGATGAGAGAAGGGAGGGATGCTATGATATGAAATTAATTCTGTGGTATTGTACTCTCCCAAGCGCTTAGTATAGTGGTCTGCACATGGGAAGCCCTCAATAAATCCCATTGATCAATTGATGGATGAAATCACTAAAACCATATTGACACCAGCAGACACACTGATGCTAATCTTTGCTTAGTCTCCATTTGAAATAGATGTGTCTGAAGCAAAAGAACACAAAACTGAAAAATATGTGCTCTTTAACTCAAAGTTAACCGCAATCTTATCCTTTTTTTATGGTATTTGTTAAACACTATGTACCAGGCACTGAACTGAAAGCTGGGGTAGATACAAGTTAATCATATTGGACATAGTCCATGTCCTACATGGAAGCTCACGGTCTTCATCCCCATTTTGCAGATGAGGTAACTGAGGCCTCGAGAAGTGAAATGATTTGTCCAAGGTCGCATAGCAGACAATTGGCAGAGCTGGGAAACTCATCCCCAGCTTCATTGAAATACCACCGGAGTTTGACATATTTGTAACAATAACCACATCCTAAGCTAATCACTCACCTGGGAACAATCACGACTTAGCCTTTCATTCTTCGCATTTCTTGTCCACTCTTGGGCTGGCGATATAGCTTCTCCCTTCCTGGTTTCCAATTTGTTCCACAATCCACCTGAAAAATGTTTTCCAACAGTATTTAGGGACTCTTGGCTTGCTTCTGGTCTAAATGAATGGCGGCGTTTACTGTGTTTCAGCTCAATGAATACAAAAAGTGTTTCAACAGAAGAACCCCAAGAGGACATCTGTTGGTGGCATTTTAACAATTACCCAGTCACTTCCTCACTATTTTTAACAGGGTTTGGGGGTGAGAGTGTGTGCGTATTTGGTGATAAAAACTAAAGAGCTTGCTGTCCCCCTAGGTCATCTGGGGGTGTCAGGCTGAGTCTGAGTCCCTGTGGTCAGTTCCCCCTTGCAGATTGCTGCCTGTCAGCTCCAGCAACACAGCATTTTGGTCCGAATTGTAGCCACCTCCCTCACACGCCTCTCCCGCTTTTGAAATGACACTGCACTTGACCTTCAAAGAACACGTTTCACAGACAGGTTTGCTGTCTAAACCAGAACCATTTGTCTATTAGGAACAGGAAGAAAATCTACCTGACTTAGAGAGGGAAACACTTTTTAAAACATTTGGCAGGCCGTCCCCGTAGGTGACTACAGGGTATGGTATCAAGTGCCCGATGACAGCAGCAGGACCCTAAAACTATAGCAGACCCCCCCAAACTGGCTTCCCGCTCTCAAAGCAGCTTTAGAGGGTGCAGGAATTCGGTCCAAAGAACCATGTGGGATTCTCCTCTTTCTCTGAGGGTTCCAGGTTTGTGGAAGTCAGATTGTCGTTATATTTTTTTTAATGGCATTTGTGAAGTGCTTACTATGTGCCACACACTCTCCTAAGTGCTAGGGTAGATAGAAGCTAATCAGTTTGGACACAGTCCATATTCCTCATGGGGCTCACAGTTTTTAACCCCATTTGACAGATGAGGTAACTGAGGCCCAGAGAAGTGAAGTGACTTGCCCAAGATATCTCACAGCAGATATCTGGCAGATAAGGGATTAGAGCCCAGATTCTTCTGACTCCCAGGCCTGTGTACTATCCACTAGGCTATGCTATTTCCCTATCTGTTACGTCCATGTCAGCAACTTATTTATTTATTTTAATGTCTGTCTCCCCTTCTAAACAGTAAACTTACTATGGGTAGGGAATGTGCCTGCTAATTCTCCTGCACTATACTCTCCCAAGCACTTAGTACAGTTCTTGTCACATAGTAAGCACTTAACAAATACCATAATTATCACCACCACTGCTTCCACCACCTTCCCTAGCACAACCTTTACCTCCACCGCCACTGTAACCTCCATCTCCACCTCCCAAGCCATCACAGTCTCCATCTTCACCTCCACCATAATCTCCACCTCCACTCCCTCTTCCACTTTCACAACCACGACCGTCTCCACCACCTCCATCACAACCTCTGTCTCCACAACCACCACCTCCGTCATCACCACCACCACCTCCGCCACTGCATTAATATTGTTGGTATTTGTTAAGCGCTTACAATGTGCAGAGCAGTTTCTAAGCGCTGGGGGAGACACAGGTTGTTCCACGTGAGGCTCACAGTCTTCATCCCCATTTTACAGATGAGGTCACTGAGGCCCAGAAAAGTGAAGTGACTTGCTCAAAGTCACACAGCTGACAAGTGACAGAGCCGGGTTTCGAACCCTTGAAATCTGACTCCCAAGCCCGGGCTCCTTCCACTGAGCCACGCTGCATTCTCTATCGTCGCTGCCACCATAACCTCCCTCTCTCCGCCTAACACCTCCACCATCGCAACCTCCATCTTCATCTCCATCACAGCCTCTATCTCCTCTGCCACTTCCGTATCCTTAACCGCCAGCCCCTCCACCACAGACTTTATCTCCACTGCCAAAACCCCCATCTCCACCTCCATCATCTCCACCTCCACCACCACAAACTCTACCTTCACCGCCACCATAACCTCCATCTCCTCCTCCGACGCCACCATGACCTCCACCGTAACTTCCACTTCCACCCTCTCCGTCACGTCCTTCACCTCCACCTCCTTCTCCATTCTTATTTAAGCTTGCTCTTGAGGAGAGTCTTGAATGAGGTGACTGAGAAGCTTACAAAAGTAGAAAAAACAGCCCCTACCTTAAAGGAGGCTTACCATGAATCAACGAGGCTTAGAAGGAATCAGAGAAAGAGAGCAGGAGGGGTGAAGAGAGAGGGGCCGGGTTCTTCAGCAGCTCTGGGGCTAACCCTGCTACCTCAGCTCCTCAGCTACCTGCAGGAATTTCTGGGGTAAGCCCAACTCTGCATACACCCCATTCAAATTAAAAACTCCTCTCCACAGTTTCCCACAGGTTGGTCTTAAATCTCATATGGCTGGGCCATTGGTTCTTTGAATTTAAAATATGACTGACTTCAATAGGTTCAATTACATTTTCTATTTCTACCTCCCCAAAAGTCAAGTTTCTCTTGTTTACTGATGTGTAAAATGCAATCTCAATTTGCCCCGGTCACCTTGCTCCTGCTCTTCTGGAATTAATGATAATTCCAACCAATATCTACCCACTTCCTTCCTATGCCCTCTCTACTACTATCAAAAAAGGCCAGCTTTTATTTAGAGTGTTTTTTTGTGTGTGTGACTAAAGTCTCAGATAAGCTGCAAGCTGCAGGAGATAGGAGAGACAGCAGAGTCAAAGGAAATGGGGAAGAGGGGAAAAGGGGAGAGGAAGAGAAGACGGAACCACCTAACTTGGGTTTCCAGCTGCCCTAAGCAGTAGTAAAAGAAGACCGGGAAGACTAGTGGAAAGGGCAGGTGACTAGGAGGCAGAGGGCCTGGGTTCTATTCGCTGCTCAGTGGCTCAGGCCATGTCACTAACTTCTCTGATCCCGTTTCCTCATCACTAAAACAGAGACGATATGGCTGCCTCTCACAGGGAAGCGGTGAGGACAAAGCAAGATGATAATGTAACAGTGTTAGAAAAATGGATGGGGGCAAAGAGGAGGGTTTTTTGGATTTGTGGTCTTTGGACATCCAGAAATTTCCCTCCCGGTCCTTTCAATCCCGCTGAGTGAAGCACAAAGGCAGTTCCACAGGTAAGAATCAGATGAAGCCATGGAGGACCGGGGGCAGGGATATTTGAGTAGTGCTGCTCTCGTTCCTCCCCTCATTCGCTCAGCACCCCCTGCCCTGGGATGGTGGGCTGGGCGCTGACCCCCAGTGACCTCCAAAATAGCTCCCGGGCCCTGGGACGGGAAGGCCAGCGAGCGAACAGGAGGAAATGGCAGTGGCTCCAGGATGATACCCTTTACAGGGACTGAGATTAGCACCGAGGGAAAGCCACTCTGGCACTACTTCCTCTTGGGGAGATCAGCCCAGGAAGAGCCGGAATGGCTCTCTTAAGGCCTGCTCGCCCCTCTGGTGTCCAAGGCCAGCACCCCTTCTGCCCCTGGGTGATAGGTGGGTGCTGGGTCAGGGGAGGTTCCCAGGAGAATATGGTACTAAATTTGTCACTCAGGGGTTGCGGGCAGTACTTCTTTTTATGGAAAGCAGGATGGCCAAGTGGATAGAGCCTGGGAAACAGAAGGACCCAGGTTCTAATCCTGGCTACTCCACTTGTCTGCTTTAGGACCTTGGGCACGTTACTTCACTTCTCTGGACCTCAGTCAGCTCATCTGTAAAACTGGTAATAAGACTGTGAGGCTCATGTGGGACAGGAACTGTGTCCATTTTGATTTGCTTATATTCACTCCAGTGCTTAGTACAGTGCTTGGCACAGAGTAAGCTCTTAATAACTGCTATTATTATTATTCCTTTCTTATTCTCCCACTCTCTTCTGTGTTGCCCTGACTTGCTCCCTTTTTTCATCCCCTCTCCCAGCCCCACACCACTTGTGTCCATATCGATAATTTATTTCTATTAATGTCTGTCTCGCCCTCTAGCCCGTAAGCTCGTTGTGGGCAGGGAACGTGTCTGTTTATTGTTATATTGTACTCTCCCAAGTGTTTTGCACAGTGCTCTGCACACAGTAAATGCTCAATAAATACAATTGAATGAATTGAATGAATAAGCTCACTGTGGGCAGGGAATGTGACTGTTTATTGTTATATTGTACCCTCCCATGCACTTGGTACAGTGGTCTGCACATAGTAAGCATTCAATAAATATGACTGACTGACTGACTGACTGACTGACTGAATGAATGAATGAATGAATGAATGAATGAAAAATGGTAGTAGTCATATACACTGCAGCTGCTTTTTATCCTGAAGAATGTTTGCAAGAGGGAAGACTTTTGATTGGGAAGCGGAGTGAATAATGAGTCATTCTTGTCAATTCAAGTCTGAAATCAGCTTCAAGGGAGTCTTTTTTTTTAATTTCCCCCCAAATCAGTTTCACTATTTCAAAATTACTGGATATGAGGGAGTTATTTCTCAAAGGAAGAGGTGGGCAGTGGTTATTTTCCTCCTTTAGGGGAGTCCTGAAGCTGACGAACTAAAAACCTTTGATATAATTTTGTCCTGGAAGTAAGTTAATTGGTGGAAGCCTGACATGTCTATGAGGCCGTCGTGGATCCAGAATCAAAAGAACTAATATAAAGTGAGGAATGCTTAAATGACACTTCCATTTTTATTCTTTTCCCTTTATGGAGAAAAATTATTATTTCTTTGTCCATGGGGTTAGATGCTAGTTTGGGTCACTCCTGGACCCTAGGTTTTCTTAAATGAACTGTAACATTTTCCTGAAAAAAAATGAGATATATCTTAAAAGCCAAAAAGTCAGCCCCACTAAACACAGTTTGACAAAAACATTTTAAATGCTAACTGGGCTGATCAACACAACTTAAATATATATCCCCAGAACAACAAAAAAGTGCTTGGGTGGAGACTTAAATCCAGATCAGCAATGTTAAAATGGAATAATATATCCTAATTAACTTGAATCTCTACCCCAGTGCTTAGAACAGTGCTTGACACATAGTAAGTGCTGAACAAATACAATCGAAAAAAAAAAGACTCCCTTGAAGCTGATTTCAGACTTGAATTGACACGGATGACTCATTATTCACTCCACTCAAAAGTCTTTCCTCCTGCAAACATTCTTCAGGGATAAAACTATACAAAAGGACTTGTAAAAGTTCTGAAGTGTTTTTCTCCCCTCCAAAATGAGCATCCGATTCGGCAGAGAGAAGGCTTCACCCTCTGGTCTCCATTACCACTCAGGTACCATCAGGGTTGAAATATTCCTGTTCAACTCCACCTACTTCTCACCTCTCCAACACCTAAAAAGAGTCACAGATCCTACTGTCAATCTCAGGCAAGCCAAAGAGTCACGACGATGATGGGTTTATGGATTTACAGATCACTGTGCCTAAAGAGAACTGAACGATTTCTGTTTTGGCAACAAAATGAGTTTGGCTAATTCATTCAATTGTATTTATTGAGCGCTCACTGTGTGCAAAGCACTGTACTAAGTGCTTGATTCCCACACCTGGGGGAATGCCAACCCTCTGAGCTCCCCCCAGGTCCCCCCATAAGGTGCAGAGTCCAGACCTTGACCTTCCTCTGGCCCCATGACCCTTTTCTTCTTGGGGCAGCACGTGAATGGTAAGACAAGGCCATACTTGAGAAGCAGCATGGCCTAGTGGAAAGAGCCAGGGCCTGGGAGTCTGAAGACCTGGGTTCTAATCTTGGCTCGGCTACCTATCTGTTGTGTGACCTTGGGCAAGTCACTTTGTTTCCCTGTGCCTCAGTTTCCTCCTCTTTAAAATGAGGATGAAGACTCTGAGCCCTATATGGGACAGAGACTTTGTCCAACCTCATTACCTTTTCTCTACCCCAGCACTTAGAACAGTGCTTAACACACAGTAAGCGCTTAACAGATAGCATTATCATTTCCTCTGGAGCAACAGATTGGTCACTGGTCTTAAAACTTAACCTATTATACAGAGGGTGAAGTAATTCTCCTTATTCTTTCCCCAGCAGTTTGGGAAGAAAAAAAAGTTCAATGATCTGAGCAACCCATAGAAAGCTACTGTACAATCTCTAAATGAGGAGGGAATTAGAGAATCCATTCAGAAAAAAACTCACCTACAATTTACAATCAATGGTATTTACTGAGCACTTTCTATATCCAGAGCACCATACTAAATGCTTGGGAAAGTACAGCACAACACAATTGGTGGATACGTAAATAATGATGGTATGTGTCAAGTACTTACTATGTGTCGAATACTGTTCTAAGTGCTGGAGTAGATAGAAGCTAGTCAGATTGTTCATGTCCCACATGGGGCTCACAGTCTTAATCCCTATTTTACAGATGAGGTAACTCAGGATTGTACCTGAAGAGTTTCCAGTACTCTTCCGGTCTCAGCTACAGGAAGGAGAGTCAAACAGAGGCCTGCCCATTCCACTCCTAGCGTGGGCAGGGGCTAGCAAGTGGAAGGCGATCTGCTGCAAGTCAAAATAATAATAACAATAATAATAATAATAATAATGTTGGTATTTGTTAAGCACTTACTATGTGCAGAGCACTGTTCTAAGCGCTGGGGTAGATACAGGGCAATCAGATTGTTCCACATGAGGCTCACAGTCTTAATCCCCATTTTACAGATGAGGTAACTGAGGCACAGAGAAGTTAAGTGACTTGCCCACAGTCACACAGCTGACAAGTGGCAGAGCCGGAATTCAAACCCATGACCTCTGACTCCCAAGCCCGTGCTCTTTCCACTGAGCCATGCTGCTTCCCAAACTCACCTGTGCTGGGCAGCAGTAGCACAGGAGAGAGTTGAGGGCAGAGACTCAAGTTGATTATGCAGAAGAAGACAATGGTAAACCACTTCCAAATTTTCACCAAGAGGACTCTACGGATCCACTACCAGAACGATCACAGATGTCGGAGATGACACGTCGGCAAAAGGCAAGACAACTGAGGCACAGAGAAATTAAGTGACTTGACCAAGGTCTCAGACCAGATGAGTGGCAGGGCCATGACTAGACCCCAGGCCAACCTGACTCCCAGGCCCGTACTCCATCCACTAGGTTTATGCCGTTCTCTGCCCATAACAAACTTTCATCTTACAACCAAGTGACACTCTAGTTTACCCCTTACCCAATCTGGGAGAAACAGCTAGGGGCAATAACGGTAATAGATAATCTGGTTATTCCATCTCTTTCCCAGTGCTTGGGACCAAGAGATGGCTATTCTTTTTCTTCTTGGTAGTCATCACAGCATTCACTGAGGAGTCTTTACACACAGAGAAATGGGGGAAGACAAGGGTAGTTCTCTCAAGCTCTAGCTTTCTCAGGTGGTCTTCCTAAGAAATGAGCTGGAAACTTAGGTACAAAAAGCACTTGGGTTTTTTGGAATCCAGATTGAAGCTAAAATGCATTTAGAGACAGGAATCACTTGCATAATCTGCTAGGGGAGAAATATGAACAGAAAACACAGAACGGGAACAGAGGAGTCCGATCAAAGCTTGGGGGCTGCATCTCCAGGGAGGTAACTAAACCATGAAACCAAGTAAAAGCAGTTATACTCCCCAAAGCATAAAAATCAGGTGGAAAATTCTGATAAGATCATTTTTCTTTCTGAGAGAAAAGGGCTTGGGCCATCAGAGCTTAAATCCAGCCTGGATGACCCACATTCCCCCTAACTCCTTCACTGATGTCCACAGTGAGCTTGTAAAAATAGACCATTCTAGAAAAAAGGATAAAAAAACAAATATTAACCTACCTCTAGGCAAGTGTATGATCAGGATAAAAATAAATGAAACTTTTCAAACAATGTCAGGAAAAAGCAAAATACAGGAGACAAATAACTTGTTTAAAGACACCAGGTTTTTAATTAATGATTTCAAATTATTTTTCACAGTACAAGACAAGCCTGGATGCTACCACAGGGGCTCCGGTACAAAAATCTTCCTCTTAAAAATTCAGGGAATTAAATGAGGTGGGTTTTGCTTAGACACGAACAAATAATTCAGTATATAACCTTGCTGTGATTGCCGACAACTAGATTTAACAGTTTTATATCATCCTTTAACAACTTCTTTAAAACTTTTTGGTTTCTCTGTTCGACATCACCACAAAATACCCTTTTCATAATATTAAATACAACAGCAGCCTTTTCACTAACTTCTGATGGAATATTTCTCATATGCAAATATGAAGTGAGATTGGACTTCTGCTCATATAGAAAGTTGATAAACGTAATTATCTTTTGCTCTTTAGTGTTGCCGCTTATTTTGTTAGGAGATATGTTGTGAAATTTCTTTAATGAGTTCTCTGCTGCTGCTTCTAGAGCAAGGCTTTTGCCTAAGGCTTTTTTTACGGATTCTATATCATCTTTGAACAGTGAATAGTGTTTGGCATAAACGGGGGCTTTCTGGATATCTTTATTAATCTCCCCAATCGATGCCAAAATCTCTTTGGGATTTATAAATAACTGCTTCACAGTGGGAGGTGGGAGGGTTGGCACGTTGCTTCTTGTTGTTCTTACAAGCTCCACCACCACATGTACCTCATGGCTTTTGGATCGATGAGGCACCGTTTCGTTTTTTGAACTATTTAAAGACTCATTTTTCTCATTTTTCCCTCCTGAAACCTCTTTCCCTGTGGTCCCCTCATTTTTTTCATACAAGGACTCATTAGTATGTAAAATAACAGAATTGTTGCCAGGCTTAAGACTCCAGAATGGCGTCGTGCTAGTGGTAGTGAATCCTTGAGCTGTTCTCTGGTCCTCGGAAGGCGCAACCGTGACGCCGAAGTTTTGGTTACTGGGACCCCGGGAGTGCAGAGAGAGGCTGTTGGGGTTTGTCGTCCAGGGTCTGGTGCTATCTCTGTTCCGTTTCTTGTTCTTTCGGTCACCGTTCCTTCGGCTGACGATGTCTGCCTTGGAGGCGTTAGTTAACTCTGGTTGATTTGTGAGGGAAGTGGACAGCGGCGATGAACCTGGAGTCGGGATGCTTCTCATCATCTCCTGTAAAACATTCACAAAGTGCTTCACCGTTTTCTCTTCGCTCGTTGATTTCGTCATATCTGCAGGGGGCAGAGAAATATACGCCAGCTATTACCCTAAAGGACCTGCGTCGGCAGTTTTAGAAAACGCCGGGCGGGGTGAGACCGTGCATTTTAGGAATCGTTGAGAGATGGGGAATTGGATTTTCACGGTCTTGGGTTCTTCCTTAATTCAAAACAAGTTTTGACAGGTGTTGAATGACCACACAGGGAGTGAGGGATTTCAGAAATTGGCTGCCCTTTGGACCACGGGAGGGCCCTGGTGCTCGAATTCGGGGATACCGCCATCCCCTGAAGGCACGTGATGTGGAGGCGATACCAACCGGGGCCCATAACAGCCTTGGTGCTGTCGGCCGGAGGTAGGGGAGGGGGCAGAGGACAGAGGGTATTGGGGGCGGGGGAGAAGGGCAGACCGGAAGTGGTGACCAGTGCTGCCGGGAGTCAGAGCTTTCCTGGTAGCCTTGGGAGTGGGGAGACAAGGGAGCTCAGAAGTGGTTCCCCCACATTTACCAGCTTTGGAATGGACTTTGGAAGCCTGTATAAGAATCCTCTCCTGAGGCCGTGCCTTAAATGGATCTTTGCCTCCGAGGACTTGCTTGTTACCATATCTGTTTTTCTACCCTCTTGTGAGAAGGCGTGTGCTTCTACCTCTGCGTGGTATAGGAGTACGCGGGGCCCTTTGAGTTTTCTCTTTGTGGGCCTGCCATTCTGATGGCTGTTTCAGGTAAGCTCATTAGGGGCAGGGGATGCGTGTGCTAATTCTGTTTTATTGTACTGCCCCAAGCACTTAGCACTGTGCTCTGCACATAATAATAATGGTGGTATTTGTTAAGTGCTATGTGCAGAGCACTGTTTTAAGCACTGGGGTAGATAGAGGGTAATCAGGTTGTCCCACCTGAGGCTCACAGTCTTAATCCCCATTTTACAGATGAGGTAACTGAGGCACAGAGAAGTTAAGTGACTTGCCCATAGTCACACAGCCGACAAGTGGCAGAGCCGGGATTCAAACCCATGACCTCTGACTCCCAAGCCCGTGCTCTTTCCACTGAGCCACGCTGCAGTGCTCAATCCATACCAGTGATTGATTGATTGAAATCCCAGCAGGGAGTGCTCTACTCTGCTCCATTCCTCAACCTCTGCCATTCTGCTTCCTACTCCTCTTCTTGCAGGAACAAAACACTGAGTTAACTGAGGCTTTTGTCAACCACATCCAAGGGTAAAACTATCTTTTTTTGATCAAAACACATTTGCCTCTGGTTGGGGAAAGGCTATAGCAAGCAGCCCACGGCCCTGGAGCTTTTGGAAGAAAACGATTTCCTTGACGATGAGAGGTTTTTGCTCATTTTTTTAAATTTGGATTCTAACGGAGGAGAAATATTAGTTTGTACTCTGCCCCCTCCACCCTCTCATCTGATTGGTTCCCCCCGTCCAGATCTAATTGGTGGGTCAGCCTGTTTGCTTCAGTTGAGTCCCTACTCTGCCCCTCTCCCTTCTGACTGGCCTCCCACCCAGGGCTCTTCTCCAGAGAGACTTTCTATTCCAGGCTGGGACCCTCTCTGAGGGGCTGGGGAAGGGTGTAGGGGGAGACTTTCAGGCAAGTTGGCTCAACTGTCATGGTTCTTCCTCGAAGGAAATCATATATTATTTTATAAATAATAATTGTGGTACTTGTTATGCAGTTAGTATGTGCTAAGCACTGGGGTAGGTACAATTAAAGAAAATCAGACCCAGTTCCTGTCCCACACGAAGCTCCCAGTTTAAGGGTGGGGAAGGAAAACTGCTATTGAGTCCCGATTGTATTGATGAGGAAACTAAAGTCCAGAGGAGTTAAGTGACTTGCCAAGGTCACGCAGCAGGCAAGTGGAGGAGCCGGGATGAGAACCCAAATCAATAAATACGATGGAATGAATGAATGAATGAGAACCCAGGTCCTCTGACTCCCAGGCCTGGCCTCTTTCCACTAGATCATGCAGCGTCTCTCGAGAAATGATGGGTGCGGATCCCACCTCTGGGTTAAAATCATGTTGTATAAATTCATTCCATTCAGGAACCGTCTATTGGAATTTGCAAACTGCAAACTGACTTCACCATCTTAATGGCTAGAACTGGAAGCTATTCAATCAATAGTATTAATTGAGCACTTACTCTCACAGATCATTGAACTAAGCACTTGGGAGAGTAAAACAGAATCAGCTGGCACATCTTCTGCCCAAAATGAACTTACAGTCTAAAGGAGTGTCAAGAAACTGAATTATATCATTCGATTGCTGCTCACTGACCCACTCTGGGACGCTGAAATTCTACCTGGAACTCTATATGACCTCCATACTGGCAACATATCTGGCAACCCCTCATTTTGGAAGGCCCTGTAGGCTGGCAGTTTTGACACAGTGAAATGCAGAAAGGGTCTCTAAGATGCTACTCTTTTCCCTCACTCTATTTGAGTCGCAACCGAGGAGGATAAACTATTAGTTGTGTCCAGTGCTTTCCCAATCATAAACACTGTTCATTATGCTAAGATGAGCAACTCCAACCCAATCAGTTAGGTGATCATCAAACACTACAGCTGAGGTTAAGTTCTATCATCTGTGAAATGAATATAATTTGTGATGTTTAATTAAGGTCTGGAAAGCAATGTGGCATTCTGTTACTTGCATAATTGCCCCATTTTACTGCATAATTTGGGCAAGCCAAAAACAGGGGCGGGGCTGTTATTTAAGAAAGGCCATGGTGATGATGAAGATGATGATGATGGGGATGATGACGATGATGATGGGATTTGATAGGCGCTTACCATGTATCAAGCACTGTTCTAAGCACTGGGGTAGATTCAAGGTAATCAGGTTGGACACATTCCCTGTTCCAAACAGGGTTCACAGTCTTACTCCCCATTTTTACAAGTGAGGTAACTGAGACACAGAAAAGTTAAGTAACTTGTCCAAAGTCATACAGCTGACAAGTGGTGGAGCAGAGATTAGAACCCAGGTCCTTCTGATTCCCAGGCCATGATCTATCCACCAGGCCACGCTGCTTCTCCTCCTGTAAACACGGAAAGGACCTGGGAGTCAGAGGACCTGGGTTCTAATCCCAACTCTGCCACTTACCTGCTGTGTGACCTTGACATTAAACATTTCTTAACCACTGAGCTGAAGTGAAGGCACTGCAGGAAAGACAGAGAGAAGAAATAAGATTTTTTTGGAGAAGCCACTGAGGAATGCCACTTGAACCACATTAATAACAAGCATATGACTTGGAATACAGAGATTGGGGGAACGTAACCTATACGAAACATAATCTACACATGATGTTTAGCTATATGCTTATAAAGTAGGCATAATAATTATTACTATTATTTTGGTATGTGTTAAATGCTCACTGGTCTAAGTTAATCAGATCAGACACAGTCCTTGTCCCACATGGGGCTCCATAAATAGGAGGAGGACAGGTATTGAATCCCCATTTTATAGTTGAGGAAACAAAGTCACAGAGAAGTTAAGTGACTTGTTCAAGGTTAGGCAGCAGGTAAGTGGCAGAGTTGGGATTGGAACCCAGGTCCTCTGACTCCCAGGTCCTCCCCGTGCTTAGAGACTACTTGTCCAGTGCACTCCATGAAGATGCTACAAAAACTGAAATTCATCTAGGGGTGCATGTGTCCCAGGGACACTGCCACAGACCACAAACTGCCCTGTGTTGTTCGTAGTGTGTGGTGCCAGGAGCTGATTTTGTCTTTGCTTCCTTGTCTCATAATGCTTAAAAAGTTCTGCTCGAAAAATACCACTCCTTCAGGGAACCTACAGCAGGGCATTAATGTTGTGGTCAAATTCATTATTGAAATATTTAAGAATAAAGTTAACAGTGCCATAAATAATAAAAATGCCTTACTGGAGTTTAAGAGAGCTTGCCACACCGGTCTTAGGGATTGGGTGCAGAACAGTGGGTCAGCACAAATTTAACTTCAACTGAAATGAGATGATCACTACATTAAAGATTATTTTTGGTTCTAGTTTCTGTGATAGTGACTTTATCTTACAAATTCATTATCTGTTGATGCCCCAGACTGAGCACCTCCTTTCCACCTGCTCCTCCTCCCCTCCCCTCCCCCCGACCCTCTGCTCTTCCCCCTTACCCTCAGCACTGTGCTCATTTGTCTATATTATTTATTACCCTATTTATTTTGTAATGAGCTGCATATCTCATTACATATCATATCATGATATCATCTCATACATATCATATCATACAACTCATATCATGAGTTCGAATCCCGACTCGGTCACTTGCCAGCTGTGTGACTGTGGGCAAGTCACTTCACTTCTCGGTGCCTCAGTTACCTCATCTGTAAAATGGGGATGAAGACTGTGAGCCCCACGTGGGACAACCTGATTCCCCTGTGTCTACCCCAGCGCTTAGAACAGTGCTCGGCACATAGTAAGCGCTTAACAAATACCGACATTATTATATCTCCTTGATTCTATTTATCTTGATGATGTCTTGTTTTGTTCTGTTTTGCTTGGCTTTGCTGTCGCCCCCCTTTAGACTGCGAGCCCGTTATTGGGCAGGGATTGTCTCTATCTATTGCCGAATTGTCCATTCCAAGCACTTAGTACAGTGCTCTGCACATAGTAAGCGCTCAATAAATACTATTGAAAGAATGAACAAATGAAGATTTTTCAAATAGAGGGTTAGGAGTCCCTGAAGCACTTTTGAGGGAGATTCAGAGACTCTGAGGTTGAGGCCCTCCCAACAGCTGCTGGTGGAGGAAAATGGAAAACCGTGGGAGCCTGAAAAGAGGGAATTTGGTTTCTTCCACTTCTGGGCCTTCTCACTGCATACCCGCCCTCTCCCAGCCAGCCTCTGTCACGACGCCAGGAGGAAATCTGGAGATGTAGGCCGGTGAACAGCTGTTTGGTGGTAGCAGCTCGTGCCTCAAGATAACTAGGTGCTTACTCTGTGCCAAGTGCTGAACTAAGCACTGGGGTAGACCCAAGATAATCAAGTCAGCGTGGCTCAGTGGAAAGAGCACGGGCTTTGGAGTCAGAGATCATGGGTTTGAATCCCGGCTCTGCCACTTGTCAGCTGTGTGGCTGTAGGCAAGTCACTTAACTTCTCTGTGCCTCAGTTACCTCATCTGTAAAATGGGGATGAAGACTGTGAGCCCCACGTGGGACAACCTGATTCCCCTGTGTCTACCCCAGCGCTTAGAACAGTGCTCGGCACATAGTAAGCGCTTAACAAATACCAACATTATTATTATTATTAAGTCAGGCATGGTTCCTGTCCCACATGAGGCTGTGAGCCTCACAGTAGGACAGAGAACAGGTCTTTTATCCCCATTTTACATTTGAGGAAAATGAACCCCAGAGAAGCAATATTTTCTTTTTAATGGTATTTGTTGGGCGCTTACTATATGCCAGGCACTGTGCTAAGTGCTGGGGAAGATACAAACTAATCTTGTTGGAAACAGTCCATGCCCCTCATGGGGCTCCCAGTCCTCGGCCCCATTTCCCAGATGAGGAAATCGAGGCCCAGAGAAGTGAAGTGACTTGCCCAAGGTCACACAGCAGACAAGTGGTGGAGCAGGGATTCTGACTCCCAGGGCCGTACCCTGTCCACTTAGCCATGCTCCTTCTCATTATCAATTTATTATTGGGTCTAGATTTTTTAAATAATCATTCAATATTAATAACTTTCAAAGTAATTGAACAGTTTTGGGCATTAGGGTGTGTTTCCTTGTCTTAAGTGAAGCTGAGCAACAGCACAGTGTAGGATTGGACCAAGCACTGGTCCTTTATACGCAGAGTGCTACTTGAACTCAACCTAATTATCTAAGATTTTTATTAATATATGTTAAGTTGGCATACCTACTTCCAGAAGTAATGTTCTATATTATGAAGGAATGGCAGGCATTTATTTCGTGGAGCACTGGTTTTTTTGCCATTTGGTGGAACTTTCACTAACTTTTTTTGGAAGACTATATTGTTTCCTTTCTTATTTCTTCTCCCTTTCTCACTTCCATCTATTCCTTTTCTGTCCTCTTCTTCTCTCCCAATCCCTTACTTCTTTCCCTGGGCACAAAGAAGAGCTTACAGAATTCCTGGATTCTCCCATTTTCTGCACGGGACCAAGTGAGAAGCAGCATGACCTAGGGGAAAGAGCAAGGGCCTGGGAGACAGAAGGACCTGGGTTCTAATCCCAGATCCTCCACTTGTCTGCTGGGTGATCTTTGGCAAGTCATGTCAATTCTCATCTGTAAAATTGGGATTAAGACTGTGAAGCTCCATGTGGGACATAGACTGTGTTCCATCTGATTAGCTTGTATCTTCCCCAACACTTAGTACAGTGCCTGACTCATAGTAAGCTCCTAACTACCATTAAAAAACCAAACTAAAATGAAAAATAAAATTGGCCTTTGTAGTGATCCATGCTTGCTATTTACAGCCCAGACGTTGATTTTGCTTTTGCTTCTTTGTTTCATCATCTTCTTCAAGCTTCTACTCAAAACCAGCCATTTCTCCCAACCTGATAGGGCACTGATCATAAATGATAATAATAATGCCAAGGTTACAGGTTCTGAGGCGGGGGGGATTGTAGTGATGAAGGGAAAGTCACGGGGAGGACAGGATTTGGGTGGGAAGAAAATGAGTTCTATTTGGAACACATTAAGTTTGAGGTGTCGGCGGGTCATCCAAGTAGAGATGTCCTGAAGGCAGAAGGAAACACGAGACTGCAGAGAAGGAGAGAGGTCAGGACTGGAAAGGTAGATTTGGGATTCATCCATGGGGAAATGATAAAGGCATGGGAGCAAATAAGTTCTCCAAGTGTATAAGTGGAAAAGGAAGGGGACCCAGAACTGAGTCTTGAGAACTCAGTTAGGGAGTGAGAGGCAGAGTAAAAGCTGGCAAAAAAGACTGAGAAAACATGGCTGGAGAGATAGAAGGAAAATTAGGAGAGGACACCTTCAGTGCAGTCTAAATTACACAGTGTTTCTAGGAGAAGGTGTGGGGAAGTGGGGAGGGTGGTCAATTGAATAACCTTTTCATGGTGTTAAAAATCATTTCTTCTCCAAAATACAAAGAAATTCAAGACAAAGTTATACGTTCAAAAAAACCCTTTCAATTTGAATTTATGGTTGCAAAAGTACGATGATTTTTTATAGGATCCTTTAAAAACTGTGTAATGATTCTGGAGTACTGTTGGCGGGCAGGGGGAAAAGGGGAGAGTGTAGTGTGGAAAGAGGGGCAGTAGTGATACAAATTGATGATGATGATAATGATCTTTCTCTGAAAATCTCTACAAATTGTAGAGTTCTGAAGTTTCAGAAATGTCTACACCATTTGGAAAAGTGGAATTTTTCCTACCTGCATATATGAATCTGTTAAGTTAGGTTAACATGCTGAAAATTTACTCTAGTAGGTGGAGACAGGAGATAACTGATTGTCCAGGACCTCTTTTAATGTCATCTTTCTCAATTAAAGAAATTCCACAGCAGTTATCTCCTTCTCTTGAAACCACACAACTGTAAATTAAACAAAGAAAAGGGCAAGGAAAAAGAAGCCAAAAGAAAAATAAAAGGTGAGCTGCCAGATTGGTATAATACCATTTATAATGTTAAAATCACATTTTGGGTTCGAAAAATACCCTTGCTCTAGAAATCCGACTGCAGCGTCTGATTTAAAAGGCTGATGCACAAGGTGGAAAGGAAAATTTTGAAGGTGTGTTAGACAAACTCCTCTACTGACAGCCTCTTTTGTAGACCAACCATTGGATGCTCAAAGAATGAAAGAAAAGAACTTCCGATAGCAGTTGAAGGGACTCCTGCATAGGAGTATCTTTCACATTGTATAATGATTCAAAAAGTTCTGGGCACTTTCATAGAGTAGTCCTCATGAAACCTGCTAAATAGTATAGGCTGGATCTTTCTCTAATTTTCAAATACTGTCTTAAGCCAATCTGGCAAAACGAAATGCTAAAGACCAATCAACCAGTCCATTGAGTACTTGTGCTCCTATTGTGTGCAGATATGATTTGGGGAGAGTACAAAAGAGTAAAGGACACTAGCCCTGACACAAGGAACTTACAATTTTGGTGGGGGGAGGGCTGGGGGGAACAGACACAACATAATTCGGGACAGGGACTGTGTCCAATCTAAGTATACTGTATCTAAACCAGTGTTTGGCACACAGAAGGCACTCGACATGTTATTATTATTATTATTACTATTATTATTAATGAAGGTGAAATGATTCAACAGTAGAGAAAGTAAATCCATTCATACAATAGTGTGATGGGAGGTTATGAGCGTATATGTGCAGAGGTGATATAAAACTACTGAGATGAAGGTTGGGAGGCAGTGTGACATGAAGAGAAGAAAAAAATCATTATCAGCGAAGTCTCACGGAGGAGGTAGGATTTAGGAAAGGCTTTGAAGAGAGGAAGAGAGCTGAAATCTGGCGGATTTGAATGGAGAAGGAGGCTGAGGTAGCGGGGAGGGCAGGAGCCAGGATTTGGAGATTTGAGGAAAGGCATAGTAAGAAGAGAAGACTGGGAGGAATGGAAGAGAGAAGAGAGAGAATAAGTTTGGAGGCAAGTTGGTTGGAGTGCCTTCAAAACAGTGGTCAGGAGTTTCTGCTTGAAAAAGAGTGAAATGGGTAACCACCGAAGGTTTTTAAGGAGAGGGGAGAAACTGCAGAATAACTTTTTAGAAAGCTGATCCGAGCAATCAAGTGGGATATGGACTGAGAGGGGAGAGGCTGGAGCCAGGGAAACCAGTGATGAGGTTGATACAATAGTCAAGCCAGGATACAACAAACCCCAAACCACGATGGTGGCTGTTTGGATTGAGAGGAAAAAAAGAGATCAGGGGGAAATATAGAATTGAAAGTAATTAGCAACAAGATGACTGTGAGAGTTGAAACTGAACAAGCGGTCCAAAATAATGCCAAGGTTGCAGGCTTCAAAAATGGAGAGGATGCTGGCATTGTCAACTGGGATGAGAAAGTTAGGTGGAGGAGAGGAATGATAAGTTCACTTTTTCCACATATTGTATTTTAAAATGCCGGTGAGATAGACACGTGAAGGTGCCCTTTGGGCAAGAGGAATTGCAAGATTGCAGAGTGGGGAATGGAGGTCAGGTCCAGGAAGAAAGATTTAAGAGTCATCCAGGTAGGGGGGAGCCAAGGGAGTGAATATAGCGTGAGGAGAGTCGGGAAGCCAGGAGAGAGCCTGTTTTAGAGGTGAAAGAGAAGTCCACAAAAGAGACTGAGAAGGAGCAGTCAGAGAGGCAAAAGGAGAACCAGGAGAAACCGGCCACCAAGATTTGATCGCCCTTCTGGGAGAAAGAAGTCCAAAGTGTCAAAGGGAGTTGAGGAGGATTAGGATTGGGTAGAGATCAACCGATTTGGTGGGGAGGCCATCGATGACTTTGGAGGATGTCAGTAGATTTTTCAGGGGTGGAAACCAATTGTACAGAGTGAAAAAGGGAGTTGGCAGAAATGAAATGGAGGAGAGTTAACTATGCCAATTTTGGTTTCTCTAATAACGTGCCCTAGTAACGGGATAAGTGAGAGTTTGTCTTCTCAGGGCAATAAACCCAAGCAGGTGGTGAGTCTATTTGAAGTGCAAGAAAGATAAAAGATATTAAATGCTACTCTTTAAATAACATGAAGAGAATCAAATTTTTCTTAATATTGAATTTTCCATTAAAATTGCTTCTGCCAATACATCTGAATTCCCTCACTACATTATACCTGCCTCTAGAAAACTAAGCTTTAAAAAATCACTTGGAAGTAGTCACTCTGAAACCTGGTTTCATTTGGAGGGAAAATGTCCACTGAAAAACCTCTCAAATAACCTAGATTTTTGTCCTCAAATCCTGTTCTATGGAACAATCTAGAATTCTCTCAGACAAGAGAACTAAGAATGAATGAACCCAAACTAGTATATGGAACAGGCTGTATTACATATGAATATTGTAAAACCTCTATTAATAAAGTCAATCTTTATATATAGAGAAAACTTGATGTGAATGAAGACACTGATCAATCTAGCTCGGTCCCTTTTCTTCACATTCTAAAAATTATTCATAATTGCAGGCATTCTTTAGAATCACATTATCTAAGGACAAAGTTCAAAACTACTTTTTCATCGACAACTGTTAAATCCAATTTAACAAACTCCTTAGAAGAGCAAAATTAAGTTAGATAACTTAAGAAGAATCTACTACTTTCTTTTCCTTGTTTAAAAGAAGGCCTGTAATCATTTGGTCTTATTCTGTATTTTCGACTGTTCGACCACTGGAGATGGACCCATTTATATTTTAATAATTCAATTGTTGGCTCATCCTGAAGTGATTCATGTCAATTAACGAAAGAGATCTTAAGCTTTAAATTCACAGCTTTAATGGTTTGGGGGCATATTGTTCACCTACTCTTCATTCAGTCCATTTTCAGGCTCTACGACAACGCGGCTTCCTGAATCACCGCACTCGGCATAAATCTCTCCACTCTCGAAGACACTTCCAATAGTGCCCCATTGCTGTCCACATCAGACGCTATCTGCCTCCGGGGACGCCTAGTTGCTATGCTCCAAACCCAACTCCTCATTTTCTCCCCCAGATCTGACAGTCCACTGATCTCTCCATTTTCTAAATGCTCTAAATCACATCCCCTCCCTAATGTCTGTCTCTCCACTAGCCTTTGAGTTCCTTGAAGGAAAGGATCGTGTCTACCAATGCTATTGTAGTCTCCCAAGTGCTTACTACAGTCCTTTCTAACCAGTAAGTGGTCAATAAGTGCTATTGATCGAGACCTTCCCCAATTAATCTCCCCACTTCATAAGCCCCCAAATGCCACTTAAGTACTTTCATGACAACAAGGTAGACATTGGGGTAGTCTCCCCTTTCCCCCATCCAGCTATGTACACATTTTTGTACTCTATTACTTCCTCCTATCTATAATTTATTTTAGCAGCCCTCGGCTGATCGACTGTAAAATCCTTAACGGCATAAATTATGTTTACCAGTTCTAGTGTAGTCTCCCAAGCACTTAGTACAGTGCTCTGCACACACTAGAAGCTTAATAAATACTTCTGACTGATTAACTTGAGAATGGCTTCAAGGCTCTGCATTTGCACATCAGCTCTCATCACCAGCTATTCCTCAAGTGGCTTCTAACTGTACCTCACGCTCAATTTTCCCATTTCTAATCCCTCGCATATACTGGTCCCCTACATCTGGAATAGCTCCCTTCCTCCGCAAAATGATTATACCCCACCACAGTTAAACCCATCTTCAAAGCCCTCCTAAAATCCCACCTTCCCTGGTTAATTCATTCTACATTTGCATCAATCCAATATCCCCCCTTCCCCCCACACGCACACTTAGCCCTTACACATTTCAATACCATTCTCATTAGTTATTCATCTATATAGCTTAATTTGCCTATTATTTTACAGCTATTTCATCCAGATACAGATGTACTCCTTCTAGCTATATAGTACTGTTTCTCCTCCAACTCCTTTTTAAAAGTAATTTATGTCTGTCTGGCCATCCCATTAGTTCACCCTGGAAGCTCTTGCTTTTATATCATTATTAAGTGCTGATTATCACACTCTGCACTCAGTAGGGACCCAATAAATACTAAATACTACTTTCTATATTACTTGCATGTGTTTTTAAAAAAAGTCTATCCATTTTACAGTTTTACAAGCTTTTACTTATGTGAAAGGAATTCAGATATAGATAAATGAAAAAAAAGTGAGCAGAACACCAGAATAAAATATAGAAACACATACACACACACACAGAGAAAAGTAAGTGTAAGAAAGGGATTTGAGACATCACACCAGTTTAGGACCGGTCCCCGATTGCTGGAATGACAATGGCAGCCCCAGAGTACCATAATGATACATCCTCTCACCAAAAGACAAGCCATGAATTCCTTTTCATGAATTCCTTCTCATAGGCATTGATTTTAAGAAGTATCTTCATTGCTTTCAAAAATTTGAATATAGATGTTGGCGGGCATATTTCATAAATTGTTTAAAGGTATCAAGAATGCCACGGATTGCTTCATTAAACAACTCTAAATTAGCTGAGAAGCACTTGTGAAATTAGATTTTGGAGGAAACCTGCTTTTAGGTGCTCAAAACCTAAATAGTGATTGATATGACTGACCACGTTTTTCTTTAGCTGAGTTAACCTTGATTAGTGTTATTCTAATAGGTGTTCATGATGCTCCCTTGAAATCCGTCTGCTGGGAATTTAAATTTTGTTAATAATTTTGCTTCTGGGTGCCCCCATCTGGGACACTATCCACCTTCAGAAGGGCTGAGGAGTCATCCAATAAATGTGATTAATTTAAATAGACAATCCAGGTAATTCAGGTTAAAAACTCTTGTTTTTTGCATGGTGACAAGTTTTGGTCCTTAATCATTCAGATAAATGCCTCAGTACTCCTTCTCCATTATTTAAGTTATTACTTTATAAAAAATGAGTAAGCATCATTTTACTACAGGAATTCAATAAACACCACAGTGAGTATGCATGTTTAAATATACCACACAGAAGCAGGTGAATTGGTCTGTTTTATCCTCAATTACATTAAAATTTTTATCAAACCCCCATGTTAAAAATTCAGAGTCGCTCCCTTTAACATTTACTCATATACTTGATAATGTTGAAAATATTAGAAGCGGAGACAAATGGAGGTAAATATTAAATGAGTCCCCTTTTGAACAGAAAAGATTCCTTTGAGGAATTAGTAAAGCAGGTGGTATATCATGGCGCAGTGGGTAGAGCCCAGGCCCGAGTCAGAAGGTCATGGGTTCTAATCCCGGGGCCAGCACTTGTTTGATCTATGACCCTGGGCAAGTCACTTCATTTCTCTGTGCCTCGGTGACCTCATCTGTGATACGGGGATTGAGACTGTGAGGCCCATGTGGGACAGGGACTGTATCCAATCTGATTTGCTTGTATCCACCCCAGTGCTTTGTACAGTGTCTGGCCCGTAGTAAATGCTTAACAAAATTATTATTATTATTATTATCATCACTAGAACCTGTCAACAGGAAAGTGGGATAGCAGACACCAATAATTACAAAAGTAGTAAATGTGTAGAACCCATACTCAAAGATTATAAAATGACAACGGGCATCTGAACAGGGAAGACGGCCTAGTTTGAAATAGAAAGTTTGTTTTTCACAGGCACTGCCTTCATGGCTAAACACCATGTGCTAGGACAGGTGGGGAGTGATCTCGTCTATCTGGTGGCCATCCTCTCGCCCACATCCTGCTTCTGGCCTGGAACGCCTTCCTTCTTCATATTTGACAATCACCCCCCACCTTCAAAGTCTTACTGAAGGCACATCTCCTCCAAGAGGCCTTCCCCAACTAAGTCTTCATTTCTTCTCCTCCTACTCCGTTCACGTCACCCTTTCGCTTGGATTTGCTCCCTTTATTCACCTGAGCACTTACGTACATAACCAAAATTTCTTTATGTTAATGTGTCTTCCCCTCTAGATGATCAGCTCGTTGTGGACAGGGAATGTGTCTACCAACCCTTTTACATTGTAGTACCCAAGTGCTTAGTACAGTGTTCTGTGCCCAGTAAGCACTCAATAGGTACGATTGGTTGATTGATTGAAAAGAGTAGAGATGTAGATAATGGGTGAGAAGAAAGGAAAGAGGAGATTGGGATAAAGTGAAGCAGGATGGGGGGAACAGGACTTGGGGGAAAGGCTTGGAGAGTGGAGAGTAAGGAGGCTGGTGGGCAGGGGGAATGGCAAAGACGTGGGGAGTTCTGCCAGTAGGAGGGAATCAATCAATGGTATCTATCGAGTGCTTAATGTACTAAGCACTTGGGAGAATCCAATACAACAGAGTTGGTAGACATATATCCTGCCCTAGAGAAGAGGCCTGGGTGGAAATCTGGAAAGAATGGAAAGGCCACAGGGAGTTGGGAGTAAAACAGGGGAGAGGGTGAGGCGGAGGGAGAGAAGAGGGAGAGGAAGAACAAAGGAAAGGGAAAGGGAGTAAGGGGGAGAAAAGAGAGGGTTGGGGAGAAAGAGTTGGGGAAGAGGGAGAAGGATGAGAGGGGATTGAGGGGGAGTAAGGGGGAGAAAAGAGAGGGTTGGGGAGAAAGAGTTGGGGAAGAGGGAGGAGAAGGATGAGAGGGGATTGAGGAGGCAGACAGGGTATGAGAGGGGGAGGATTGAGAAGGCAGACAGGGAATGGAGAGTGGGGGGATTGAAAAAGAAGATGGGAAATGAGAGGGAGAGGGGTCTGAGGAGGCAGACAGGGAATCAGGGGGAGAAAAGACTGAATAGGCAGACAGGGAATGAGAGGGGATTGAGGAGGCAGATGGGAAATAATAATAATAACTGTGGTATTGTTAAGTGCTTATTGTGTGCCAGGCACTGTATTAAGCATGGGGTAGACACAAGAAAATGGGGTTGGACACAGCCCCGTCCCACATTGGCCTCAATCTCAACCCCATTTGACAGATGAGGTAGCAGAGGCCCAGAGAAGTGAAGTGACTTGTCCAAATGGCAGACAAATGGCAGAGCTGGGATTAGAACCCATAACCACAGTGAGGGAGACAGTAGAGAGGGGATTGAGGAGGGAGACAGGGAATGAGAGGGAGAGGGGATTGAGAAAGGCAGATTAGGGAAACAGGGATTGAAGAGTGATGGGGGGCGGGGGGAACGTATGCAGTGGGTGGGGAGAGGAAAGAAGGGCACAGGGGGACTAGGGGACCTCTCTACCCTGAAAACTCTTTGAGGGCAGGGAACGTTTCTGCCAACACCACTGTACTGAACTCTCCTAAAGGCTTGGTACAGTGCCCTGCCCACAGTAAGCGCTCAATAAGTAGAACTGGCTGATTATGAGGACTGGGGGTGAGGTTCATGGAAAAGCATGGCCTAGTCTGCTGTGTGTGACCTTGGCCACTTCACTGTACCTCGCTTATGTCATCTGTAAAATGGGGATTAAGAGTGTGAACCTCATGTGTGGCTCAGTGGAAAGAGCCCGGGCTTGGGAGTCAGAGGTCATGGGTTCGAATCCCGACTCTGCCCCTTATCAGCTGTGTGACTGTGGGCAAGTCACTTAACTTCTCTGTGCCTCAGTTCCCTCATCTGTAAAATGGGGGTGAAGCCTGTGAGCCTCACGTGGGACAACCTGATTCCCCTGTATCTTCCCCCAGCGCTTAGAACAGTGCCCTGCATGTAGTAAGCATTTAACAAATAATGTTGGTATTTGTTAAGCGCTTACTACATGCAGGGCACTGTTCTAAGCGCTGGGGGAGATACAGGGGAATCAGGTTGTCCCACGTGAGGCTCACGGTTACTCCCCATTTTACAGAAGAGGTCACTGAGGCCCAGCGAAGTGACTGGCCCACAGTCACACAGCTGACAGGTGGCGGAGGCGGGATTCGAACCCACGACCTCTGACTCCCAAGCCCCCACCGAAGGGGACCCTGCGGCGAGGGAGAGCGGTAGGTCGGGGGTTCGGCTCCCGCTCA
The DNA here is from genome assembly GCF_004115215.2 of Ornithorhynchus anatinus. Taxonomy (NCBI): domain Eukaryota; kingdom Metazoa; phylum Chordata; class Mammalia; order Monotremata; family Ornithorhynchidae; genus Ornithorhynchus; species Ornithorhynchus anatinus. Next base: position 8,632,318 of record NC_041732.1, on the reverse strand, counting down.
CTCACTCGGTTCCACCGAGCCGAGCAGGGGCCAGAGCAGCAGCAGGGCGATCAACAGGACCACGGGCTTCGTGGACATCTTCCCCAGCGCAGCACCGCCATGCGAGAGGAGGCCGCGGGGGCCCCGCGGCTCCGTAGCCTTGGCAACCGTTACCCGCCGCGCGCGAGACGCCCGCCCTCGCGCCCCGGCGCGCGCCGCCCCCCTCCCCCTCCCCCTCCCCCCGGCCCCGCCACTGCGCGTGCGCACGGAGCTCCGGCTCCTGGGCCCCGCCCCCCTCCCCCTCAGGGCGGGCGCGCGCCTCGTGCGGGCGCGCGCTTCCACAGCGATGCCATTTGCGCGGCGCTCACTATTCATTCATTCATTCATTCATTCATTCAATAGTATTTACTGAGCGCTTACTAGGTGCAGAGCACTGTACTGAGCGCTTGGAATGGACAATTCGGCAACAGATTAGATTCGGTTTTTTTTAGATTAGAGAGGCAGCGTGGCTCAGTGGCAGGAGCCCGGGCTTGGGAGTCAGAGGTCATGGGTTCGAATCCCCGACTCCGCCCCTTGCCAGCTGGGTGACTGTGGGCAAGGCACTTCACTTCTCTGGGCCTCAGTGACCTCATCTGGAAAATGGGGATTAAAAGTGTGAGCCCCACGTGGGACCACCTGATCAGCTTGTATCCCCCAGCGCTTAGAACAGTGCTTTGCACATAGTAAGCGCTTAAATGCCACCATTTATTTATTTATTTTTTATTCAAAGTGATCGGGTGGTCCCACAGATTTTACAGATGAGGCCGCATTGTCCCAGTGGAAAGAGCCCGGGTTGGGGAGTCAGAGGTCATGGGTTCTAATCCCACCTCCACCCCTTGTCAGCTGTGTGACTTTGGACAAGTCACTTTGCTTCCCTGTGCCTCAGTGACCTCAACTGTAAAAAATGGGGATTAAAACTGTGAGCCCCACGTGGGCCATCCTGATCAGCTTATATCCCCCCCACCCCTTAAAACAGTGTTTTGCACATAGTAAGTGCTTAACAAATACCACCATTATTATTATTATTATTAATCCCGGCTCCCCCATTTGTCAGCTGTGTGACTTTGGGCAAATCACTTTACTTCTCTGTGCCTCAGTGACCTCACCTGTAAAAAATGGGAATTAAAACTGTGAGCCCCAAGTGGGCCATCCTGATCAGGTTGAACCCCCTGAGCGCTTAGAACAGTGCTTTGTACATAGTAAGTGCTTAACAAATACCACTATTGTTATTATCATTATTATTAATCCAAGCTCTGCCACTAGTCAGCTGTGTGACTTTGGGCAAGTCACTTTACTTCCCTGTGCCTCAGTGACCTCGTCTGTAAAATGAGGACTAAGACTGTGAGCCCCACTGCAACAACCTGATGACTTGGTTAGAACAGTGCTTTGCTCATAGTAAGCGTTTAACAAATACCATTATAATAATAAGTGAAGTGACTTGCCCAAAGTCACAAAGCTGACAGGTGGTGGGATTAGAACCCACAACCTCTGATTCCCAAGCCTGGGCTCTTTCCACTAAGCCACACTGCTTCGCTATGATACTCAGGGTATTTGTTAAGCACTTACTATGTACCAAGCACTGTTCATTCATTCAATTCTATTTATTTATTGAGCACTTACTGTGTGCAGAGCACTGTACTAAGCACTTAGAAAATACAATTTGGCAAAAAATAGAAGCAATCCTTACCCAACAACGGGCTCACCGTGTAGAAGGGGGGAGGCAGACAACAAAACAAAAACAAAATAAGTATATAGGCATCAATAGCATCAATATAAATAAATAGAATTATAAATATGTACACATCATTAAAAAAGTAAATAGAATAATAAATTTGTACACATATACCCAAGTGCTGTGGGGCGAGGAGAGAGGTAGAGCAGAGGGAGGGAATTGGGGTGATGGGGAGGGGAGGAAGAGCAGAGGGAAAAGCGGGGCACAGTCTGGGCAAAATAGAGAAATTTGGAGAATAGAAAACTAGAGAAGTTGCATGGTTGAGTGGAAAGAGAACAGGTCTAGGGGTCAAGAGGACCTGGGTTCTAATTCCACCTCCATTTGTCTGCTGTGTGACCTGGGACAAGTCACTTAACTTTTCTGTGCCTCGGTTTTCTCAACTGTAAAATAGGGTTGCAATACTTGTGAGCCCCTGGTGAGACAGGGATTGGGTCCCACCCGATTACCTTGTATCTAATGCTGTTTGTTGGGGGGTAGAGCAAAGAGAGCAAGTCGGGGTGACAGGGAGGGGAGGGGGAACAGAGGAAAAGGGGGGCTTAGTCTGGTAGTTGGTACATAGTTGCTACATAGTTGGTAGACACATTCCCTGCCCATTCATTCATTCAATCAATCGCATTTATTGAGTGCTTACTGTGTGCAGAGCACTGTACTAAGCACTTGGAAGAGTACAATATAGTAATAAGCAGACTCAGTCCTTGCCCACAACAAATTTACAGTCTAAAGGAAGTGTTTACAGTCCAGAGGTCTGTAAAAAGGATTAAGAAGGAAAACCTCATGACATCAGTTTGAGAGTTTGTATGGAAAATTGGGTATCTGGCTAACAAACGGCATTGTCTAGCGGATAGAGCATGGGCCTGGGAGTCAGAAGGACCTGGGTCCTTATCCCAGTTCTGCCAGTTAACTGCTAAATGATCTTGGGCAAGCTGCTTCACTTCTCTGTGCCTCAGTTACCTCATCTATAAAATGGGGATTAAGATCAGAATTGTGGTATGTGTTAAGCATTTACTAAGTGCCAAGTACTGTTCTAAGCACAGGGGTAGATAAAAGTTAATCAATTTAGACACAGTCCATGTCCCACATAGGGCTCACAGTCTTAACCCCCATTTTACAGATGAGGTAACTGAGGCACAGAGAAGTTAAATGATTTGCCCAAGGTCACAGAGCAGACAAGTGGCAGATCGGGACTAGAATCCATGACCTTCTGGCTCCCAGGCCCATGCTCTGTCCACTGGCCATGCTACCTCTCAAGATGGTGAGCCCCATGTGGGACAGGGTCTGTGTCCAACCTGAATATCTCATATCTAACCCCAGAGCTTAGAATGGTGACTGGCACACAGTAAACGCTGAACAGAGACCATTAAAAAAAAGCGTCTTAGTTGCAGATTTCACAAAAGAAGAAGGAATCTCGTTCTGGCCAGCTGTGCTAGTGAGAAAGAATTCTTTGATTCCTCAGCTGAATTCACTACAGAAATCCTCAGTCCTGGGGAATTGGGGGTGTCTGAGGCATTGGGGCTGTGGTCTCTACAGAGCCTGGGCCCGAGACTCCAAGGTCTGGAAAAGACGGGTGTTTTGAGGGTGGGGTCCCTCCAGCTGGACATTGCGGAACAGAAACGCTCTGATTCCATTTGGGAGAGCTGGCGGATGAGAAGCAGTGTTGCCTAATGGGTAGAGCCCGGACCTGGGAGTCAGAAGACCCTGGGTTTTAATCCCAGCTCCGGCACTTGCCTTCTGGGTGACCTTGGGCAAGTTACTGAACTTCTCTGGGCCTCAGTTACCTCATCTGTAAAATGGGAATGAAGATTGAGAGCCCCACATGGGACAGAGACTGTGTCCAACCTGATTAACTTGTGTCTACCCCAGCGTTTATCCCAATACAGTGCCTGCCACATAATAAGTGCTCTCCCCCACTTTGAAGTCTTCTTGAAGGCGCATCTCATCAAGAAGCCTTCCCTGACTAAGTCCTCCTCTCCTCTTCTTCCACTCCCTTCTGGGCCGCTCTTACTTGCTCCTTCATTCATCCTCCCTCCCATCCCCACAGCATATATGTACAGATCTGTTTATATCTGCTATTTATTTATCTATTTATTTTCCGTCTCCCCCGACTAGACTGTAAGCCCATAAAAGGGCAGGGACTGTCTCTATCTGTTACCGATTTGTACATTCCAAGCGCTTAATACAGTGCTCTGCACATAGTAAGCGCTCAATAAATACTATTGAATGAATGAATGAATTTATAAATGCTTGGTAGAGCATAATACAAGAATAAATAGACACATTACCTGCTCACAATGAGCTTATGGTCTAGAGGGACTGTACTAAGTGCAGGAATAGATATAAGATAATTGGGTTCATTCATTCAATAGTAAGAGCTTGGAATGTACAATTCGGCAACAGATAGAGACAATCCCTCCCTAAGAGACAGTCTTAACGGGACCCAGTCCAGATCCCATATAGCATTCATAGTATTAATCCCCATTTTCCAGATGAGGTAACTGAGTTCCAGAGAAGTGAATCGATTTGCCCAAGGTCACACGTCGGACAAGTGTCGTAGCTGGGATTAGAACCTTCTGATTCCCAGGCCTGTACTCTATCCACTAGGCCACCCTGGTGTCCCCTGAATTGTATCGTGGTTATTAAAGACTAAAGAGTTTGTGTTTAAATAATCCACTTTTTTTCCAGCTCTTCTAGAAAAAAAATAGTGGGAAAAATCACTTCCTAAATGTCTTTTCCAGTGGGCAAATTTTGACTTTCTCAGCTTCACGTGGTGGTGAAAGAGATTGTTTTCTAGGGCCCTCCAGTGGCAATGAAGGAAAACAAACTGGTGTTTTGAAATTTTGTGAGTCAGTCAGATGTCAAGGTATGTCAATCAATCAATCAGTGGTATTTATTGAGCGCTTACTATGGGCAGAGCACCTTACTAAGAGTGTGGGAGAGGCCGACACAGCAGAATTAGCAGGCACGTTCCATGTCCCCCTCTAATCTGTAAGCATATGTGGGCAGGGAATGTGTCTGCCAATTCCTTTGTATTGTGCGCTCCCAAGCGCTTAGTACAGTCCTTTGCACATAGTAAGCATTCAATAAATACGATTGATTGATGTACTGATGACAGCCCAGCTAAGCAGGCCTTATTGGGAAAATATCTGATCCTCTAAAGTTTCTCTTGGTTATGATGCTCTCCTTTCCCAAATCCTGGTGATGAAACCTTAGCTCCACCTATGCCATGAATGAAGCATTTCAGTGATGGGTATGCTTTGGGTTTATAGCACCTGAGATGCCCTTTGGGATTCTCTAAAATTTTATTATTAGCTCAATCAGCCAATCAATTAATCAATTGTATGACTGTAATTGTTCATTATGGGCTGGGAATGTTTCTGCTAAATTCTGCTGTACTCTCCCAAGTGCTTAATGCAGTGATCTGCACATAGGAAGTGCTCAATCAATCAATCAGTGGTATTTATTGAGCACTTACCATTTGCAGAGCACTGTGCTAAGCGCTTAGGAGAGTACAATATAAATACCATTGATCTATAGCGTCTATTTACTTTAAATTATTTTTACAACATAGTAACTTCTGGGATGTTCTACTGAATGTTTAAAAACTGAAGTGTCATAGTAAAACCGTCATTAAGCACTTATGTACATATCTATAAAGTATATACTATAAATTATTTATTTATACCAGTGTCTGTCTCCTCCTCTAGGCTGTAAGCTTGTGGTAACAAGGTACTTGCCTATTAATTCTGTTGTACTGTACTCTTCCAAGTGCTTAACAATAATAATAACTGTTATTATTATTATTATTATGGTATTCGTTAAGCACTTACTTTCAGCCAGGCACTGTACTAAGTGTTGCGGTGCATACAAGCAAATCAAGTTGGACACAGTCCCTGTTCCATATGGGGCTCACAGTCTCAATCCCCATTTTACAGATGAGGTAACTGAGGCATCGAGAAGTGAAGTGACTTGCCCAGGGTCACACAGCAGACAAGTGGCAGAGCTGGGATTAGAAGCTATGACCTTCTAACTCCCAGCCTGTGCTCTAACCATTAGTCCACGTCGCAAGCACTCAATAAATATGCTGATGGGTAGTGTGTATTTAAATTATTTTTTATAACATCGTGACCTCTGGCATATTCCATTGAATATTTACAAATTGGAGTATCTTGTAACAACCTTCATTAAGCACTTACATAGATATCTCTAAAGTATATATTATAAATGATTTATTAATATTAACATCTGCCTGCCCCTCCAGACTGTCAGCTTGTTTGGGCAAGGAAGGGGTCTACTAAATCTGTCGTATTGTCCTCTCCACACAGTAAGCGCTCAATAAATACCATTAATGATGACAGTTTATTTAAGAACCAGAACAAAAACAGCCAAGTGATCGGGCAGTAATAAAGAAATCCCTGGGCCCAAAGTGACAGATTGTGACAGGAAGGGTTTGGATTCAAAAATAAGCAGATGTCCTTTGGAGAACTCACCCAAAGTACTCTCTGGTGATTTCTAATAATACTTTTTATTTGTATAGATCTTTCATTTCTACAAAGGTTTTTCAAATTAATGGTCTCATTTTGGTTTCCTAACCGGGAGAGGCAGGTATTATCATCCCCATTTTACAGATGAGGAAGTTGAGGCTTAGAGATGTTAAGTGGTTTGAACAAGATCACCCAAACAAGGCAATGGCAGAGGGAAGACTAGAACCCAGGTCTCCTAACTCCCAACCCTATACTTTGTCCATTAAGTCATGCTGCTTCCCAAGGCAGATTCATTCATTCAGTAGTATTTGTTGAGCGTTTACTATGTGCAGAGCACTGTACTAAGCGCTTGGAATGTTCAATTTGGCAACAGATAGAGGCAATCCCTGCCCAGTGACGGACTCACAGTCTAAACGGGGGAGACAGACAGCAAACCAGAACAGAACAAAATAAAACAACATCATCAAGATAAATAGAATCATAGAGATATACACATCATTAAAAAAAAAAATTGGGTAATAATATACACAAATAAGCACAGTGCTGAGGGGAGGGGAAGGGGGTCTCTAAAGTACAATTGATCAATCTCCTTGTCTGGCATTCGGGGGGCTATTAATGAGCAACCTAGACTGGATTTGGGGAGCACTGAGTTGAGGACTGAAATTCATTTTAGTATCCGTCTCCCCCTCTAGACCGTAAGTTCCTTGTGGACAGGCAATGTGTCTACCAACTCTGGTCTATTGGATAGAACAAGTACAGCACTCAAGTACAGTGTTCTTACACACAGTAAGTGCTCAACAAATACCACTGATTGATTTCTATGACTTCCAAGTCCTATTGGTATCTCTGGTCTTAAGGTGGACATTTACCTAGTGGATATAATATGGGCCTGGAAGTCAGAAGGACCTGAGTTCTAATCCCAGTTCTACCACTTTTCTGCTGTGTGACCTTGGGCAAGTCATTTCACTTCCTCTTGGCCTCAGTTACCTCATCTTCAAAATGAGGATTAAGTCTCTGACCCCCATGTGAGTCATGGACTGTGTCCCACCCGATTATCTTGTATCTACCCCAGCGATTAGTACCTAACACATAATAATAACAATAATAATAATAATAATGGTCTTTGTTAAACGCTTACTATGTGCCAAGCACTGTTCTAAGCACTGGAGTAGATACAAGGTGATCAGGTTGTCCCATGTGGGGCTCACAGTCTTAATCTCCATTTTACAGATGAGGTAACTGAGGCACCAAGAAGTGAAGTGACTTGCCCAAAGTCACATGGCTGACAAGTAAACAGTTTAGTATGCCTGACACATAGCAAACATTTAACTTATTTAAATGCCCGCACACAATGCTGCCTCATTTTATTACAGAGAGCTTCAAGCCGAGATGCACTTCAAATCCTGGATGAGCTTTTAAGAGTCCCAAATGTAAAATCTCCTTTTGCCAAACCTCAGGAGACTCAAATTTGCATTAATTCATCAGAAACTGGGTTATTCCAAAATCAGTTCACTTTATTTTTAGGAAAACATACAAACCCACTTTTCAAAAAATGCTCTTAAACTGTTTCTCATATTGTTTTTAAAACATGACTTCATTCTTCTATTTTTTTTTCCTCAAGCATGAGTTGCGGATATGACTAGAGTTGAAGCAGCATATTCTAGTGGATAACGCATAGGACCGGGAGTCTGAGGACTTGGGTTCTAATCCTGGCTCTGCCACTTGTCTGCTGAGTGATCTTGGGCAAGTCACTTCACTTCTCTGGGCCTCAGCTCCTTCATCTATCAAATGGGAATGTAGACAGTGAGCCCCATGTGATACATGGACTGTGTCCAACCTCAAGCACTTAGAACAGTGCTTGACCCATTCATTCAATTGTATTTATTGAGCACTTACTGTGTGCAGGGCACTGTACTAAGCATTTTGGAGAGTACGATACGATAATAGACACATCTCCTGTCCCCACTAAGCTTATAGTCTAGAGGACAAACGGTAAGCACTAACTAACACCATAAAAAAAAAACCAGAATCCTAAAATCGGTATTGTTGGTTTAGCTCATTTCTTTCTATGTTATTTTATCATATTTTTGCTATTCAGCAAAAGCAACCAATGTCACAGACCTGCCTCTTGAGTCCATGCACATGGTGCATCCACTGAGAGCACAGGAGGACTTTGAATCTGCCCTCTGGAAGGGATCTGAAAGCAAGCCTAATCCTGGGTTCCAGAAAAGGAAGGGTCTTTCCCTCCAGTGGCCATTTTGGCAACAAGACTGACCTTGGGTCCATCGGATGCCAGGTTTTCAGCAATAGCAGGTTCCTGGATGGGTCGTATTGGCGACTGGGCATCGGTCTGGATTTTGAGGGGTGCCACAAACGTTGGTTTTGTGCTGGAGAGGATGATTCCACAGTCTTGTCCTGGGCGACTGGTGGCCTAAACGCAACATGAATAGCAATCAAGCAGCACAGTCTAGTAGACAGATTACAGGCCTGGGAGTCAGAAGGACCTTGGTTCTAAACCAGGCTCTGCCACTTTTCATTCAGTTGTATTTACTGAGCACTTACTGTGTGCAGAGCACTGTACTAAGTGCTTGGAAAGTATAATTCAGCAATAAAGAGAAACAATCCCTGCCCACAACAGGCTTACGGTCTAGAAGGGGGAAGACAGACACTAGAACAAGTAAACAGGCATCAATGTAAATAAAATTATATAAACACATCAAAACACTTGTCTGCTGTGTAATCTTGGGCAAGCCACTTCAATTCTCTGGGCCTCAGTTACCTCATCTGCAAAATGGGGATGAAGACCGCACTCCCCATGTGGGGCAGGGACTGTGTCCAACCCAATTACCTTCCATCCACCCCAGCGCCAATGCCCGGCACATAGTAAGCACTTAACAAATTCCATTATTATTATTACTGAATGTTCAGAGTTCTTTTCCTTATACAAGGGGAGAGACTGTGCTTAGTACAGTGATTTGCACACAGTAAGCGCTCAATAATTCTGACTGACTGAACGAATGAATGAATGACTGCCGCCAAGGTCAAGCCCTGAGGCCAATTTTCAAGGCCGCTCCAGATCGTTGCCGTGCTGCCATTTTTGATTTTTCTGCATATGTGTGACACCGCCCGCCACTGCATTGAAAAAATCAAAGCGGCACACTGAGTGACCAGTCAGGCGGACTGTCCAGTTTTTGGCTGAACTGTCTCCAATCCGCATCCGACACCAGCTGCCATTTCATCCAGGATTTTTAATTTCAGAGGCCGACCTCCTTTCACCGCAGCTCTGGCTGCCAAGTTCTGTGGCTCGGAAACAGATGTCATGAGCTGGGGGTGGGAGACGAACCCGAGTGCGGTGAAGCAATGGAAGAGACTGGGGAGTCCCCTGGAGGAATTTTCTAGAACCAATCCTGTAAGCTTAAACTGTAAGCTCCTTTGGGCAGGGAATAATGTCATATTGTACTCTCCCAAGCGCTTAGTACAGTGCTCTGCACACAGTAAGCACTCAATAAATACCACTGACTGAATGACAACTGAAAGGATTCGGATGGTTTTCTGAGGGATGGAGTATATTATTTAATTTCATTACACTGTGCTCACAGCATAACAACCACATTCTCACCGGTGTCTCACCATCTAGTACTTGCAAGGGTGATCAATGGACAATCTAGAAGTGCCCAAAATATCCAAGCAGACCCTGGAGCTGTGGGCTGCCATCTTCAATTTTTTTAAAAAATGTATTTGTAGCGCTTACTATGTGCCAGGCAGTGTACTAAGTGCTGGGGGAGATACAAGCTAATCATGTTGGACACAGCCCTCGTCCTACATAAATTCACAGTCTTAATCCCCATTTTCCAGATGCGAAAACTGATGCCCAGAGAAGTAAAGTGACTTGCCTAAGGTCACACAGCAGCAGATAAGTAGTGGAACTGGAATTAGAACCCACATCCTTCCGACTCCCAGGCCCGTACTCTAACCACTATGCCCCACGGCTTCTCAAGTTCTCATCAAGTTCTCTTGGGCACTTTCCCATATTTGAAAGCTTACCTGAGTGCACTGAAATTAAAGATGGCAGCACCCCGTCAGTTTGCCGCGTGAAGAAAGGCCGAGGGACACCAGACGAAGAATTCAGTTGACTGACTGCTAGACCTGGTTGTCTGCTCTGAAACCGTGATGACAGACTTTATATTGGAATTGATGTGTAAGATGAGAACTGGGAACAGATTAAGGTGGCATGGTGCCATGCGAAAATGGTATAATGTTCACTTGTGCATGGCTTCTTGACAAAGTTATTGGACCAGCTGAAGGCTGTGAGGCACGTTTTATTTTCTACTGAATTGACAGTGATTTTTAGCAAATGAGCTCATTCAAGTCTTGCATCCATATACACTCACATACACACACACAATTCAAATGTTGCATAAAGCTACAGTATAAGTGATAAGAACTGGAAAATGGCTGAAGAAACTGCTAAATATAAGAAGGAAATAAAACATTTTGGGGTAGCTACATTTCAGTGTGGGAGTTTTCATACAAATATAAATCCTCTACGCTGTAAACTCACTTTTTTTGTGGGTTTTTTTGGGTTTTCCTTAGATTTTTTTAAATGGTATTTGTTAAGCGCTTAGTATGTGTCAGGCACTATTCTAAGCTCTGGAGTAGATTCAAGATTATCAGGTTCCACATGGGGTTTACAGTCTAAATAGGAAGGAGAACAGTATTGAATCCCCATTTTACGCAAGAGGTAACTGAGTCACAGAGAGGTAAAGGGACCTGCCCAAGGTTACACAAAAGACAAGCAGAGGAGCCGGGATTAGAACTCAGCTCCATTTGACTCCCAGAACCATGCTTTATCCACTAAGTCACGCAGCTTCTCACTTTGGGCAGGAAAAGTGTCTACCAACTCCACTGTAGTGTGTTCTCCTAAGTGCTTAGTAGAGTGTTCTGCACACAACTGGCACTCAATAAACACCACTGATTGATTATTTGAAATGGGAAGTCACCCGGATTGCACCCGTCTTTCTAACATGTTTGAAAGTAGTGTCCACTTGGTTGCCACGTGACTTGTCAAGTGCTTAGTTTGGTATTCTGCATACTGTCAGTGCTCAGTAAATACCACTGATTGAGAGCAGATGATTTGCTAGGACTCTTCATTGAAGAAGACACTGAAGTAAAACAAATGTGTACACACATGCACACACACACATTTCCCTTAACTCAGATGTTCAATTGTATGCCTGGACATTAAAATGTATACAGCAAAACCCAGAGGACTCACGGTTTGTTAAAATTCTCTTACCCTCTTCAGGTCTTTGGCCACATAATATTTATTATAGGTTTTTTAAAAAAAAAAAATCTGGAGCACACTTTTCTTGATGTCTGTTAAGTACTTACTAGATACCAAGTACTGTACTAAGCACTGGGAGAGATGCAAGATAATCAAGATGGAGACAGTCCATGTCCCACATGGGGCTCACAATCTTAATCCCGATTTTCCAGATGAGATCACTGAAACATAGAGAAGTAAAGTGACTTGCCCAAGGTCACATGGCAGACTAGTGGTGGAGCCAGGATTAGAACTCAGGTCCTTCTGACACCCAAACCCATGCTCTATCCATTAGACTTCGCTGCTTCAACCAGAGCCTGCTGTTTTCCAAAGTTGAAGCTCACCAACTCACCGGCAGCCTACAACCTGCGATTTAAATCTTATCGGTGGTCTTCAAGGGAGAAGAAAAAAAGCCGGTAACTTAAGAGTTGGTTTTGCCCAAGACAATTGATTAGGTCAACATGATGGACAAGGATTTCCCCCACATACACAGAACTCATCAATTAGGATTCTCTCACGAATCACACTTTTGAATTGTAAGGCTGGTAATCCACAGACAGAAAATGTGCTCTGGTTTTTCGGCTGAACTCAACTGCCTTCCTTCTTTCCCTCCTTTTTGTTGGAGTTCTTTAACTGGCTCGAATAGTGAGATTAAAAGCCCACTTCACCAAATGTTTGTTCTCTATTCAGCATCAGATTAATGTTAGAACTTTGGCCCACGATGTCTTTCTGCAGAGCAGGATGTGAACGATACCAGTGAAAATTAAATATTTACCTAAGTACCCATAAAAAAATTGACTTCAAAATATTTTATTATGGGTATATATTTACATACCTATTGGATTATGTAGCCATATGCAATATTGTGTTTTTAATCACCGTTTTAAAATTTATTTATATTGTTTTGGTTATTCCTTCGATTCTTGAGAGTACAGCCATGCAGTTTACATCTTTTCTTTGGGAAAATCATACTCCGTTTAGGACTCTTTTGCTCAGTATCCTATAGAAGCACGGCTTAATGGCTAGAACTCAAGCCTGGGAGTCGAAAGAACGTGGATTCTAATCCTGACTCCGCCACAGGTCTGCTGTGTGACCTTGGGCAAATCACTTCACTTTTGTAGGCCTCTGTTCCCTCATTTGCTAATGATGCCTCTTTACTGGCTCTGATGTCTGTCTCCCCCCTTCTAGACAGTGAGTCCATCTGGGGGCAGGGATTGTCTCTATTTGTTGCTGAATTGTACTTCCCAAGCGCTTAGTACAGTGCTCTGCACACAGTAAGTGCTCAATAAATACGATTGAATGAATGAATGTAAAATGAGGATTAAGACTGTGAGTCCTATGTGGTATAGGGACGGCGTCCAACCCGATTTGCTTATGTCCATCCTGGCGCTCAATACGGTGCCTGACACATAGTAAGCGCTTAACAAATACCACAATTAAATCATGAGCGAGATTAATTCGGGGTGAGTTTTTCTATATTCTCCAACCGAAATGGTGCTAGCCACTAGGGGGCAAACTAAAACTCCAAGTTCCGCCTTCGTTTTAACGCTGTTAAGTGGAAATTGTTTGATTTTTTACCATCACTGGACTAGGCAAATGGAAATCAGGCTGGGAACAAGGGAGGAGGTTCGTGTATGTTGAACACAGAACCCATATTGCACCCCGTGATGTTCATTCATTCATTCAATAGTATTTATTGAGCACTTACTATGTGCAGGGCACTGTACTAAGCGCTTGGAATGGGCAATTCAGGCCACAGATAGAGACAATCCCTGCCCAATAACGGGCTCGCAGTCTAAACCGGGGAGACAGACGGCAGAGCAAAACAGAACAAAACAAAACAAGACAACATCATCAAGATAAATTCATTCACTCATTCAATAGTATTTATTGAGCACTTACTATGTGCAGGGCACAGTACTAAGCGCTTGGAATGTACAATTTGGCAACAGATAGAGACAATCCCTGCTCACTGACAGCAGAACAAAACAGAACAAAACAAGACAACATCATCCACGTAAATAGAGTCAAGGAGATGTACACCTCGTTAACAAAATAAATAGTGTAATAAGTAATATATACAAATGAGCACAGTGCTGAGGGGAGGGGAAAGGGGAAGAGCAGAGGTGGGGGGGAAAGGCAGGGGAGGAGGAGCAGAGGGAAAGGGGGGGCTCAGTCTGGGAAGGCCTCCTGGAGGAGATGAGCTCTCAGTAGGGCTTCCACAGCTTAGTGCATTGGAAGACAATCGTCAAGGTCCTGCTTTTGTCCACCTTTCTCTCTGACCTTTCCCTCTGCCTAAAGCCCGCTTGACCACTTTGGGTGTGCCTGATGGGTTGATTGACTCAAAGTGAGTAACCAAACTCGATCTCAGTCAAGCTCAGTATAAAGTGATAAAACCACACCCTTGAACCAATCAAGCCCCTGGCCCTACTTATCACCTTATCAAAGGAGGTCCAGGACCAAACGGGAAATGCCCCAGGGACTCACTGCTTTCTATACTAAAGTATTTCTCCTATTGTATCGTTCTAATCATTATGAATGCCGCACTAATGGGACATAAAGAAGCTCTGTATTGCTTGAAGTTGACCTGGCCTTGACTAGCAGGGGAATCTCTGCCTCTCAACGCCTCTCCCTCCTAGGGCCAGATGGAGCACTAGTAGTAATAAAACTTGTCTCTGACATACCTTTTTCTGACCACAAAACAGAGTCTGTAAAGTTTTTCTTCCACAGTGGATAAAGCACGGTCCTGGGAATCAGAAGGTCAGGGGTTCTAATCCCAAAGCCACCACGCATCTGCTGTATGGCCTCGGGCAGGTCGATTCACTTCTCTGTGACTCAGTTGCCTCATCTATAAATGGGGATTGAGACCGTGAGCCCCATGTGGGATGGGGACCATGTCCAATACGATTTGTTTATACACACCCCAGAATTCCAGACACATAGTAAGTGCTTAATAAATACCACAGTTTAAATATTATTATTATTATTATTCCGTGTCCACAGAAGTGGAGATGGAGCTTAAAAGTATGAGAGGATCCAGTTGGACATATAGACTTACTTGGTTATCAGAGTGTAAAAGACTGGAGTTAACTCTGAAGTCACCAATGCTAGAGATCTTTAAAAGAATGATAAATACTTAGGGATTCACTTGCTTGGAAGCAGGGGCTGGACCAAACATCCTCTAGCAGCCCCTCCCAGCTCTTTCATTTTATCTTTCTCTGACTGCAAAAAAAGTACTACCGATTGATTAATTGATTCCACAGACCTTCATGCAACAAAATCAGCATATTGCAAAAGTTGATCAAACACAGAGTTGAATTAAAGAAAACTGAAGGGGAAAATACTTAATGCCTAAGTCCAAAGTTTTAATAAGTTATTAGTAGCTCGTTGGTTGTAAAATTTTCAGATGCAGAAAAGTATCTTTTTAAGAAAACCCAGAAGGCACAGGGACTGTATCGGAACTGATTATCTTGCAGTTATCCCAGTATTCAACATACTGCTTAGCACATAGCACTTAAATTCCACAGTTATTATTATATTATTGAAAGGACATTGAGGAGATAGATATAACTAGTTCCTCTCCATCTCTTTTGGAGAAATGGAGTTGAGTTCCTTGGGGGCAAGGATCACAGCTCTATTTCTGTTGTATGCTTCCAAGCACCTACTACAGTGCTCGGCCTAGAGTAGACACCCAAAAAATACTGATGGTAATGGAGCGACAGGAAGAGAGTTTTGCTGAGATGTGAAGAATTTCCTCACCCTGCGGGGGGTGTTGCACATTGGAATAGGTTAATCTATCAAAGGTATGTAGGGAGCACTATATTTTATGATATTTGTTAAGCACTTACTATGAGCCAGGCACTCTACTAAGCACTGAGGTAGATACAAGATAATCAGGGTGGACACAGTCCCTGTCCTACATGGGGCTCACTGGACTTAATTCTCATTTTACAGATGAGGAAACTGAGGCACAGAGAAGCAATAATAATGTTGGTATTTGTTAAGCGCTTACTATGTGCCGAGCACTGTTCTAAGTGCTGGGGTAGACATAGGGGAATCAGGTTGTCCCACGTGGAGCTCACAGTCTTAATCCCCATTTTACAGATGAGGGAACTGAGGCACAGAGAAGTGAAGTGACTTGCCCACAGTCACACAGCCGACAAGTGGCAGAGCTGGGATTCGAACTCATGAGTCCTGAGTCCAAAGCCCATGCTCTTTCCACTGAGCCACGCTGCTTCTCCAAGTGACTTTCCCGTGAAGTGAAGTGACTTTCCCGTGAAGTGAAGTGACTTTCCCATGGTCACACAGCAGACCAGTGGCGGAGCTGGGATTATTATTATTATGGTATTTGTTTAGCATTTACTTTGTGCCAGACACTGTACTGAGCAAATAGGGTTGGACACAATCCCCATCCCAAGTGGGACTCACAGTCTCAATCCCCATTTTACAGATGAGGGAACTGAGACACGGAGAAGTGAAGTGACTTGCCCAAGGCCTCACAGCAGACAAGTGGCAGAGCAGGGATTAGAGCCCAGGTCCTCTGACTCCCAGGCCCATGCTCCTTCCACGAGGCCAGGCTGTTTCTCCCAAGCACTTATAGTGTGCCATCCACTGTACTAAGTGCTTGGGAGATTGCAATACAATAGACACCACAGTCCCTGGCCATAGAATTTCATGACTTCTGAAGCTGTGGAATTTTCATCTTTGAGGGTGTATCTAAATGTTGTCTGTGGAAGAAAACATCACAGATTCTGCACTGCGTTAATAATAATAATAATAATGTTGGTATTTGTTAAGCGCTTACTATGTGCCAAGCACTGTTCTAAGCGCTGGGGTAGACACAGGGGAATGAGGTTGTCCCACGTGGGGCTCACAGTCTTAATCCCCATTTTACAGATGAGGTAACTGAGGCACCGAGAAGTTAAGTGACTTGCCCATAGTCACACAGCTGACAAATGGCCGAGCTGGGATTTGAACCCGTGACCTCTGACTCCAAAGCCCGTGCTCTTTCCACTGAGCCACGCTGCTTCTCTAAAGGGTATGTCAGAGACAAGTTTATTACTCCTCGCTCTGCTTCTAGCACTAGTAGGGAGTGGAGAGATTCCTCTGCTAATCAAGGCCAGCTCGCCTTCAAGCGAAACAGAGTTGCTTAATATGCAGTTGGTTCAGCATCCTGGCGACAGGCATGATCGAAGAGCACAGATCATTGTATATATCTTAAGACAAACAGCAATAAATTCTACTTGGGGGAATTATTAGGCCCCGCCTGATTCTCTCCATTATAAGAATCTGGCGGGCAAATACTATTGATAAACAGATTAGGAATCCTAGAAAACTCTATGGATCCACTACCACAAAAATTGCAGATGAAGAGCAGGGCGTTCTGGAAGAGATGCGTCCGTGGTGTCGTTATGGGTCGGAAACGACTCGACGTTAGGAGACAAGACAAGAATCCTAACCTGGATTCTTCCTGCCTCAAGACCTTGACAAAGCAGATAGACCGATACGTACTTAGGACACAGTAAAGAAGAGAGGAGGATACGTGATGTGTCCTCTTCTAGTAAACGGTGACTTGGCCAGGCAAAATGGAGTCCAGGGCAAAAGGCCCATCGCCCTCCATCCCTCGGTATTCTACCACTCCTAGGGACTCTAGGCACTGGAGTGGCTCTTGTTCACTTAAATGGGATGGTTAGGAGATAAACTGGCCTAGAAACGAAACAGCTCAGAGGGGACAGTTGATTGAGAAGCAGATAATGCAAGGTGTAGATCACTGTGCTTCCATACAGTCCCATTTGAAGACAGAAGACAAAGCTCTACATAAAGATCTAGATGACTTTTCCAAGCTTTTTTTGCAGCTCTCTGATTCCCCTGTAATTTACAAAAAAAAAAAAAAAAAGGAGCAGAAGAGCCCAGCTGTGATCAATATGAGGTTCGCCTTTACTATGGTTAAGTTGGTCTCTTGGTGATGAATGGCATTCGCAGTAATGAGAACAATGTTGAGCTTTTATTAATCAATCTAATTCTCTCAGTTGAAGTGATGATCGTTCAGAGGCAAGTCAGGGGCAAGTCAGTAAAAATCAAGGCAGTTTAGTGCCAGAAGAACTGACGAATATTCACCGGCGCCCTGGGCCCTCCCCATATCACCCTCTGTTTTGAAGTTAAGGAGAGGAAAATAGCTTCCTTTCTGAGAGGTCATCTTGATCTCGCAACAACCCAGGAAACTTTCCCCCAAGGGGGGGGTCTTCTTTAGGTTGAATCCTCCCACCCTTAGCATCGTATTCATGGCTTAATGGCAAAAGCACAAGCTTGGGAGCCAGAGGTCGTGGGCTCGACTCCCGGCTCTGCCACTTGTCAGCTGTGTGACCTTGATCAAGTCACTTCACTTCTCTGTAACCTCTGTTACCTCATCTGGAAAATGGGGATAAAGACTGTGAGCCGCACGTGGAACAACCTGATTACCTTGTATCTAGCCCAGTGCTTAGAACAGTGCTTGGCACATAGAAAACACTCAATACCATCAGTAAGTATTCACCTGAGAGTGACACGATCACTTTCTTCTTCTCACCCACCTCTGACCTGTTGTTTTCACTGCCCCGCTGGCCGGAAATTCCTTCTCCACCAAATCAGAGCCCACCCCTCCCCGTCTCCTCAGCGCTTGAGTATGTGCACTTGATTAAACATCCGATGTATTTATTCAACTGCTCTATCTGTAAATATTTTTACGTGTCTTCCCCATAAAGCCCCTTGCAGTCTGGAAATATATCTGGTGCTTCTGTTGTAATTTTCACGCACTGAGTAAAGTGCATTGCATTATTAGTAATGTTGGTATTTGTTAAGCGCTTACTATGTGCCGAGCACAGTTCTAAGCGCTGGGGTAGATATAGGGTAATCAGGTTGTCCACATAAGGCTCACAGTCTTAATCCCCATTTCACAGATGAGGTAACTGAGGTGCTGAGAAGTGAAGTGACTGGCCCAAAGTCCCTCAGCTGACAGGTGGGGAGGCCGGGATTAGAACCCATGACCTCTGACTCCTAAACCTGGGCCCTTTCTTTCCACTACCACTTCTGCTCCTCCTCCTCTTCCTCCTCCTTCTCCTCCGACTACTACTATTACTCTGACTACTACTAAGCGCTTAGTCCAGTGCTCTGCATACATCACCTTGATTCTATTTATTTACTATTGTTTTAATGAGATGTTCATCCCCTTGATTCTATTTATTGCTATTGTTCTTGTCTGTCCATCTCCCCCGATTAGACTGTAAGCCCGTCGAAGGGCAGGGACTGTCTCTGTTACCGATTTGTACGTTCCAAGCGCTTAGTACAGTGCTCTGCACATAGTAAGCGCTCAATAAATACGATTGAATGAATGAATGAATAGTAAGCGCTCAATAAATACGATTGAATGAATGAATGAATACTACTACCACTCCGCTGTTTGTCTGTTGTGTGACTTTGGGCAAGTCATTCACCTTCTCCGCGCTTCAGTTCCCTCATCTGCAAAATCGTGATTCGATACCTCCTGCTTAGATGGTGAGCCCCTTGTGGGACCTGAATATCTTGTATCTATCCCAGTGCCGAGTAAACGATGAACAAACTCCACAGTTATTACTATGACTACTAAATACTCCGGGTATTTCCACTCCTGCTGCCCTTTATTGATTGGTAGGAGGGGTCCCTGTTCTTCAGAACACCGTTGCCCTTTCCAAAACATAAGATAAATTCCTAGAAGCCACAGATTATATGTTGTGGTATATTCTGTACGTTAGAGGTTTTGAGTGGTGGGGTGGAGGTGGAGCAGAGAGGAGGCAGGGATTGGACATCCTCAGGTTTTATCAGAGTCATGAGGTTCATTTATTTATATCGATGACTGTCTCCCCCTCTAGTAATAATAACTGAGGTAGCTGTTAAGCACTCACTATGTGTCAGACACTGTACTATGCGCTGGGGTGGATCCAAACAAATCAGGTTGGACGCCATCCCTGTCCCACAGAGGGCTCACCGTCTTAATCCCCATTTTACAGATGAGGGAACTGAGGCCCAGAGAACAATAATAATAATAACGTTGGTATTTGTTAAGCGCTTACTACGTGCAGAGCACTGTTCTAAGCGCTGGGATAGATACAGGGTCATCAGGCTGACCCACATAAGGCTCACAGTCTTAATCCCCATTTCACAGATGAGGTAACTGAGGCCCAGAGACGTGAAGTGACTTGCCCACAGTCACACAGCTGACAAGTGGCAGAGCCGGAATTCGAACCAATGACCTCTGACTCCCCAGCCCGTGCCCTTTCCACTGAGCTACGTTGCTTCTCTAAGTGAAGTGACTGGTCCAAGACCACACAGCAGACAAGTGGCAGAGGTGGGATTCGAACCCAGGACCTCGGACTCCCAGGACATGCTGCTTCCCGAGATTGTATGCTCGTTGTGGGCAGAGAATGTGTCCGTTATATTGCACTCTTTCAAATGCTTACTACAGTGCTCTGCATTTAGTAAGCGCTTCATCAATATGATTGACTGACTGACCGACTTAGTCCAGGGCTCTGGAGGAGGTAAGAGCTCCATAAAAACCACTGATTCACTTGTCGTCGCAATCACACCCATCGCCTCCACCAGGCTCACAAAGTTGGCCCCTCTGGCCTTGTGACCTAAATGTTTACTGAACTGCAGTAGGGAGGGAGTTCATGATTCATCATTTATGAGTTTCTTGAGAGAAAAGGATCAGGTCGAAGCTACACTCAGTAATTCCCCAATTTGGGTTCAGATGCACAGTTAATATCTGATGGTGATCACGGAAAGTAAGATTAAAGTCCAAATCTTATAAGGTCGGAAAGAAAAATCACTCTGATGTGAATGGTTAGTTTTCAATTTACGCCCTCCTAACGCAGCCCCACAAAGTCTAGCCCAAATCCAGTCTGCCAATAAACAACATGATTTTATCTTAAATCCTTTCACTTAGTAGTTTCTTTGTTTTTTCTTTTTAAAAACCAGGTACAGCTGTTAACCTTTGTTAGACTATTCACTGTGCCAAATCTGATTTTCTAAAGCAAAGATAATTTTGATGATTGGAGAATTACTCAAGCATACCAGTTTCTGAAATGGCCAACGTATAGTTTTATTTTATTATTTTCTTATAATCTAAAGAATGACTGGGTCACATATTTTCTCCAAATTTGGTGTAAAGAATAATAATCAATTCCAGTCCAGAATGATCCGAGCCAAGTTTCAGCTAGGGAGGAATTTTCATTCCCTGAAAATTGGAATTAAGCATGGAAATTTCTTCTCATAGCAAAACCTCCTGTGACTCCACAATTTCCCCTCTAGACTGTAAGCTCATTGTGGGCAGGGAATAGGTCTTTATATTGTTATATTGTACTCTCCCAAGTGCTTAGTACACTGCTCTGTACACAGTAAATGATCAATAAACATAATTGAATGAATGATTGAATGAAGGAGAGAAGGTTCATAAATTTTTTTGTTGATTTGCATATCTTAATGTATCATATGTGGGAGTGTTTTGATGCCTAGTTTAAAAAAAACACACAGAATAGTGGTAACTTTCTGGACATTTCATTAGAATCTGCTCAGAAAGCAATGCCAGATAGCTTTTGCTTGAAATTAAGTATACATATTAAAAAGTAACATATATTTTGGTTACACACAGAGCAAACTGTTCCAAAAAAAATAGAATCATTATTGTGATTTTAGCCCAAAATGTTATACCAAATGCCCACACATTGTACAGTACAAATCTAGGAGAACAACATTTAAAAACAAATTTCCAACCCTAAAGACAACTAATGAGAAAACTAAAGCAATCTATGAGGTAGGGGGCTTGTTATTCCGGTTTTAACCAGACAGCCCTTTTTTCAGGAGGCTTGTCCCCTGTCATTCATTCATTCATTCATTCACTTGTATCTATTGAGCACTCACTGTGTACAGGGTACTGTACTAAGCACTTGGGGGAGTCTCGTAATGATTCTGCAACCGACACCTTTACGTCAGGTATTTTAATTTTGAGCACCTGGCTTCTCTCCGCCTTAGCACTGGCTCCATGTTCCATGACTCAAAAGTGGAACCTTTTTTTTTAATGGTGTCTATTGATCAGCTTGTCATTCAAACATATTTACAGAGCGCTTACTGTGTGCAGAACACTGAACCAAGCTCTTGGGAAAGTAAAACGGACACATTTCCTTCCCACAACAAGCTTACAGTTAAGAGGGGAAGACAGGTGTTAATATAAATGAATAAATTAAAGAGAAGCACTTAATAATAATAATAATGTTGGTATTTGTTAAGCGCTTACTATGTGCCAAGCACTGTTCTAAGCGCTGGGGTAGATACAGGGGAATCAGGTTGTCCCACGTGGGGCTCACAGTCTTAATCCCCATTTTACAAATGAGGTAACTGAGGCACCGAGAAGTTAAGTGATTTGCCCAAAGTCACACAGCGGACAGGTGGCCGAGCCGGGATTCGAACTCATGACCTCTGACTCCAAAGCCCGGGCTCTTTCCACTGTGCCAGGTCTTGTACTAAGCTCTGGAGTAGTTACAAGCTAATCAGGTTGGACACAGTTCCTGTCCCAACTGGGGCTCACAGTCTTAACCCCCACTTTACAGATGAGGAAAGTGAAGCGCACAGCAGTGAAGTGACTTGCCCAAGTCCACACAGCAGATGAATGGTGGAGTTGGGATTTGAACCCCCATCCTTCTGCCTCCCAGGCCTATGCTCTAACCATTAGGCACT
Source organism: Ornithorhynchus anatinus (assembly GCF_004115215.2). Classification (NCBI taxonomy): domain Eukaryota; kingdom Metazoa; phylum Chordata; class Mammalia; order Monotremata; family Ornithorhynchidae; genus Ornithorhynchus; species Ornithorhynchus anatinus. Next base: position 8,610,024 of record NC_041732.1, on the reverse strand, counting down.
GCTGCTGCTCCCTGTATTCAGAGGGAACCAGGAGATAAACGCGATGGTTCTGAAGCAAGAAGGGGAAGAAGGGGGGGTCCTAGGTCATCCAGAGCCATGCTCTAGATTTGGGAGAACTTGGAGAACTTCCACAAAATGATACGTCTGATGTCATTCCATTGCCCAGCATAACTCTTGTGAGGTCATATGCATCTATGTTCACTCATTCGTTCTTTCATTCAGTCATATTTATTGAGCACTTTCTGTGGGTAGAGCACTGTACTAAGTGCTTGGGAGAGTACAGTATAGCAACAAACAGACACATTCCCTGCCCACAGTGAGCTTAAAAGGGAGAGCTTGGGTATCCGTTATCTGTGAGGATTGTTCCTTTACTGTCAGCAGCTTCATTTTTGATACAAAAGGAGAGTTCTGCATGTATTCATTCAATTGTATTTATTGAGCACTTTTTGTGTGCATAGAAAACCCTTGGGAGAGCACAGCACAACAATAAATACACACATCGATATCCCTGCCTACAACCATATATGTGCTGCATCCATTTACACACTGACTCCCATGTAACCTCAAGAAGTTGGTGTATAACCTTTTCATTCCATCAATCATATTTATTGGGCACTTACTGTGTGCAGAACACTGTACTAAGCACTTGGGAGAGTACACTATAACAATAAACAGACACTTTCCCCACCCACAACAACGTACGTGCTGTATCCATTTACTCACTGGCTCCATGTGTCCTCAAGAAGTTAGTGTACGACCTCTTCAGTTGCTCAGTTAATTGTATGTATTTAATGTTGGTATTTGTTAAGCGCTTACTATGTGCCGAGCACGAGCACTGTTCTAAGCGCTGGGGTAGACATAGGGGAATCAGGTTGTCCCACGTGGGGCTCACAGTCTTAATCCCCATTTTACAGATGAAGGAACTGAGGCACAGAGAAGTTGACTTGCCCACAGTCACACAGCCGACAAGTGGCAGAGCTGGGATTTGAACTCATGAGCCCTGACTCCAAAGCCCGTGCTCTTTCCACCGAGCCACGCTGCTTCTGTTTAGCACTTACTGTGCGCAGAGCACTGTATTAAGCGCTTGGAAAAGTACATTGCAACAATAAACATACACATTCCCTGCCCACAGTGAGTTTACAGTCTAGAGCGGGAGACGGACATTAATAGAAATTAATAAATTACAGATATGGACATAAGTGCTATGGGGCTGGGAGGGGAGAAGAATTAAGGGCCCTATCTCCTCCCCCCCGCCCCCAGCATTAACTATGCACTTGGTTGTGTGTCCCTTAAAAGAAGGGGGTATTTGTTAAGCGCTTACTATGTGCCAGGCACTGTACTAAGTGCTGGGATGGATACAAGAAAATCAAGTTGGACACAGTCCCTGTCTGTGATGTCACAGTCTTAATCCCAATTTTTTACAGATGAGGTAAATGAGGCACAGAGAAGTGAAGTGACTTGCCCACGGTCATACAGCAGACAAGTGGTGGAGCTGGGATTAGAACCCATGCCTTCTGACTCCCAGGCCTGTGCTCTCTCCACTAAGCCTCCCAGCTCAACAGCACTTTTGTACATATCCTTAGCCTCTACCATCTCCCCGTTCTGTTATTTTTTGAATTATCTGTCCCCTTCCTCTCCATAGACTGTAAGCTCCTTGTCGGCAGGGATCATGTCTACCAACTCTATTGTGTTACACTTTCCCAAGCGCTTAGTACAGTGTTCTTCATCCAGTTCTTGTCTTGTCTTATAACATCAAGTTGTTTCTGTCCTATAGCGATGCCCCGGACACATCTCTCCCAGAACCCTCCGCTCTCCATCAGCAATCATTCTGGTAGTGGATCCATAGAGTTTTCTCAGTAAAATTCAGAAGTGGTTTATCATTGCCGCCTTCTGCACAGTAAACTCGAGCCTCCGCCTTTGACTCTCCCCATGCCGCTGCTACCCAGCATGGATGAGTTTGACGTGTAGCCAATCACCTTCTACTCGCTAGCCACTGCCTAAGCTAGGAATGGAATGGGTAGGCCTCTGCTTGACTCTCCCTCCCAAAGCTGAGACTTGAAGAGTACTGGAAACTCTCCAGGTGCGACCCTGAGAGGGGTGCATCCAGTCAGGGCTCAGTAAATAAATACCATTGACTGAGTGAATGATTCAACTCAAAAGGGTTCGACTCTCCAATACTGATTGGAATCCAAAGAGGAGCTGAGAGATGAGCTAATCCATACATGAATAATAATAATAAGATTGGTATTTGTTAAGCACCTACTATGTGCCAGGCAATGCATTAAGCGCTGGAGTGGATACAAGCAGATCGGGTTGGACACAGTCCCTGTCCCACATGGGGCTCACAGTCTCAATCCCCTTTTTAGAGATGAGGTAACTGAGAAATAAATGACTTGCCCAACTAAACCAAGTCAGCCCCTTACCTTATATATTTGCCCAAACTCCCTTCCCACCTCAGGAAGTTTGGTAAAAGCCAACTCTGAATGATAAGTGCAATTTCCCCTATGTTATTATTACAAGACAGCGTCTAACATTTAGCTTAAATTTTCCTTTACTTAATTCCATCCCATTATTTTTAGTTATTTCAACCCAGAAAACTTTTATTTTTCTTGGAACTTGACCCAGAGGAACAGATGCTGAAGAAAGATTATGTTAAAGACCTTCCAAATGAGGAGAATTGAAACAGGCAAGACATAATCTTACTACTACCAACTGCAACATAGGATTTAAAAAATTACTTTAATATGTTCCACACACACACACAAGATTACTTTTTTTTTACATCTTCGGATGTCTCCCGAATTAGAATCATGACTAAGAACCAAGAAGGCATAACTAGAATGAATGAAGAAGCCATAGGAATTACCTTAAATTAGAGAGACATAAGACAGGTCAGATTGCTTATATAAAAGATGGCCCAGATTTTCATTACCTGAGAAGCAGATGCATATAGCAATAATTTCTTATCTGAACAACATTACAAAATGGGTCCCAAGTGTTTTTTTTTTTAATAAAGAAAAACACCTTTTAATTATCAGGACTAGAATCACTGTACTCAATGGTACTCAGTGCTTGAATATACAAATGAAAAACAATCCCTGGCCTCAAGTAATTTACAGTTTAATGGGGGTGACAGTGAACATTAATCTGCATATATACAGTAGTTAAGTCAAAGAATTGATGCAATAAACCTGAGTGAATATATAAAAATAAATAACACATATTAAACATATAAATTTATTTGTTTAATATACAAGACTTGATATGATCAAGTCATGGGAAAGTTAAATGAAAACTGCATACCGAAATATCTGCCAAAACTCCTAGTATGTCAATTTTTCAACATTCGAGACAGTTGAATGTCTAGGATATTTTGTAAATCAGTGTGACGGTCATAGTATTAAAAAAAGTAACATTCCACTATAAACAGTCAGTTGAGAACAATGAAATTCCATGTTTGTTTAAGCCCCGCTTCACTGGCTGAGAACTTCCTATAATGATGTTTTCTTTCTCCAGGTTTTCCTTGTTCTCATATTTTATCTGGATTTTTAAATGGTGAACATCTATATTGATTAAATATTTTCAATTCTGATGTTTCCGGTATACATTCAGTAAACTTTCCTCAGAGCTTAATAAATTGATGAGAATATAAATTTGAAGGAGAAAGGGATAACGAGAGGAAATGGGGATCTTTGGTTTGGTTGAAAATTTAGTTGTTACAGAAATCATTCATTCATTCAATCACATTTATTGAGTGCTTACTGTCTGCAAAGAACTATACTAGGCCCTTGGGAGAGGACCTTATAATAAGAAAGACACATTCCTGCCCATAACAAGCTCACAGTCTATAGGGGAGACAGACATTAATATAAATAAATAAATAAATAAATAAATAAATAAATAAATAAATAAATAAATAAATAAATAAATAAATAATAAGTTACAGATATATACACATATATCAGAAACAAGTTTCTAATATAGCCCCCTCCAAAAAAAGCAAATAATGATTAGCGTCAACAGGGGGGAAAAGATAGGAAATTGTAATTATAGTTAATTATAGCAATAATAATTATGGTATTTGTTAAGCGCTGACTTAATAATAATAATAATAATGTTGGTATTTGTTAAGCGCTTACTATGTGCAGAGCACTGTTCTAAGCGCAGGGGTAAACACAGGGGAATCAGGTTGTCCCACGTGGGGCTCACAGTCTTAATCCCCATTTTACAGATGAGGTAACTGAGGCCCAGAGAAGTTAAGTGACTTGCCCACAGTCACACAGGTGACAAGTGGCAGAGCTGGGATTCGAACTCATGAGCCCTGACTCCAAAGCCCGTGCTCTTTCCACTGCGCCATGCTGCTTCTCATAATAATGTTGGTATTTGTTAAGTGCTTACTATGTGCAGAGCACTGCTCTAAGCACTGGGGGAGATCCAGAGTAATCAGGTTGTCCCACGCGGGGCTCACAGTCTTAATCTCCATTTTACAGATGAGGGAACTGAGGCACAGAGAAGTTAAGTGACTTGCCCAAAGTCACACAGCTGGCAAGCATCAGGGCGGGATTAGAACCCACTTGTGCCAGGCACTGTACTAAGTGCTGAGGTGAGTACAAGCAAATTGTGTTGGACATAGTCCCTGTCTCACGTCGGGCTCACCGTCTCAATCCTCATTTTACAGATGAGGTAATGGAGTTACAGAGAAGTGAAGTGATTTGCCCAAGGTCACACAGCAGACAAGTGGCGGAATCGGGATTAGAACTCATGACCTCTGACTCCCAAGGCATGTGATCTATCCAATATGCTTTGCTTATTTTCGAGCAGACATTCTAATGTCAAAGTTTTGCTACCAAGTTTCAGGAATGCAGATTGAATGATGAACAAATACATGCTTGGATTTGAAATGTCTCACCCAGCAGTGAATGACATTGGAGATGTGAAAGCTAAATGATCAAAACTTGGTATCCAATGATAAGCTCTGCATGCCTAATTAAGCACATGATTTGTAATTAAGGATGCAATTTATTTTCAGTAATGATTGTTCAATCTCAAGCCACTAAAATGTTGCAAAGGTGAGGAGTGTGTTGACTGAGATGTTTTCCAAATGGAAGAGGAGTGAAGATTTCTCTGGATTCTCATTCTATTGTTCTAAGAAACAGAGAGAACTCCATTATGTTACATTTTTTCAGAACTCAATTAGAGAACAGCTTCCCTGAAGGGACGATTTTAACAGACGTTTAAGAGGTAACAGATGAGGTAACTGAGGCACAGAGAAATGAAGTGACTTACTCAAGGTCACACAGAAGACTTCTGATTCCTAGGCCCGTGTTCTATCCAATACGCCACGTTGCTTGTCAAAACGTGACAGCTGCTGAAATTGTAAGCTCTTTGAAGGCAGAAACCAGGCAGTTAATTCCATTATGCTCTCTCAAGACTTAAAACAGTGTTCTTCCCATAGCAGGTGCTTAATAAATTCTGCTGATTAATTCATTCAGTTGTATTTATTAAGTGCTTGCTGTGTGCAGAGCACTGTACTAAGCGCTTGGGAAAGTACAATACAACAATAAGCAATAATGTTCCCTGCCCACAACGAGCTCACAGTCTAGATGGGGGAGACAGATAGAATTACAAATAAATAAAATGACAGATATATATATCTAGATAGATAGATAGATATAGATAGATAGATAGATAGATAGATAGATAGATAGATAGATAGATAGATAGATAGATATATGCTTTGGGGCTGGGAGTGGGGAAGAGCAAAGGGAGCAAGTCAGGGTGATGCAGAAGGGAGTGGGAGATGAGGAAAAGTGGGGCTTAGTCTGGGAAGGCCTCTTGGAGGAGATGTGCCTTCAATAAGGCTTTGAAGGAAGGGAGAGTCATTGTTGGTTGGATTTGAGGGGAAGGTCGTTCCAGGCCAGAGCCAGGACGTAGGCCAGGGGTCGGCGGCAAGACAGGAGAGATGGAGGCACAGTGAGAAGGTTAGTACTAGAGGAGTGAAGTATGCGGGCTGGGTTGTAGAAGGAGAGAAGCGAGGTGAAATAGGAGAGGGCAAAGTGATGGACTGCTTTAAAGCCAATAGTGAGGATTAAGTATCTGTCTGGCTTAGCCTGGCAAGAAATGGCTTCATCTTTCCCTTAACTATTTTCAATGGTGTTGATGCAGGTGCGGGGATTTTACTCAGAATGCCGTGGGAACCCAATGGGTACCATAAGGATGTGTTTCATTGTTCTCTCTTCCTATTTAGATTATGAGCCCCATGTGGACCCTGATTATCCTGTATCTACTCCAGTTCTTACTACAGTCCTTGGCACATAATAAGCACTTAACGAATACCACAGTTATTATTATTTCCTTGTCAGGACCTCCTTGTTTGCACAGAACCCACTTTCAGGTTCTGCTGCAGTGTGAGTCTTACCCTGAAACATGGTGGGTGTTACGCCGAGAGACATAAGTTCCAACTTGTCTTTGATTTTTAACGTCCTTTTGGAGGAAGGAAAATGGAAAGGTCATTCTGCAAGCAAGTTATCATTTCTCATTTATACTATTAAGAATAAACATTCAACCAGTGGCTTATCTTGCCTTTAAAGTGGTTGAGAATGGCTTAGTACATGTTATGTATTAATGTTGGTATTTGTTAAGTGCTTACTATGTGCCGAGCACTGTTCTGAGCCCTGGGGTAGATACAGGGTAATCAGGTTGTCCCACGTGAAGCTCACAGTCTTAATCCCCATTTTACAGATGAGGGAACTGAGGCACAGAGAAATGAAGTGACTTGCCCACAGTCACACAGCTGACAAGTGGCAGAGCCGGAATTTGAACCCACGACCTCCAACTCCCAAGCTCATGTTCTTTCCACTGAGCCACGATGCAAGCAGTTGCAAGGAGAAATCTCTGTCAGACTGTAAGCTTCTTGAGGGCAGGGATTGTGTCTACTTTATTGTACTCTCCTAAGCACTTCTCCTTTCTCCACTGTCTTATGCGCTTGGATCTGTGACCTTTGGTCATTTGATATCCACCCCACCCTCAGCCCCACAGCAGTTAGGTAATTACTGTTATATTATGTATTATAAATTATTTATTTATATTGATGTCTGTCTCCCCCTTTAGACTGTAAACTCGTTGCTTATCGTGGGCAAGGTCAGAGTCTGCCAAATCTGTTGTACTATGTTCTCTCCAGTGCTTAGAACCGTGTTTTGCACAGAGTAAGTGCTCAATTAATGCCAAACATCTGACTTTGCATGCCACTTGGTCTCAAAATGTGAATAAGTGATTTTCCTGATAATGAAAGAGGGAAAGAGAGAGAGAGAGAGAACAGTCAGCAGTTCGTAGAAGAGCAGATGGAAACGGGAAAAGAATTGTCTCTTACCATTTCCATAGTATCAGTTTAGTTCATTCTTCAAATAATTCAAAAGCTTCGATTTCCTTAGGGTCACCACTTATTGAGATTAAAACTTTACTTTTACTTTGGATTCCATAAGATTCAGCCCCTTAGTGTATGAGGTTTTGTATATTTTTATAAGTAACTCATCACTTTAATACCTTTGAAACATCAACAGGTTTAGAGATCTTTTCATTGAATTAGAATAACTTTATTTCAAGGGGTGACTCTCAGACTTACTATTCATGAGTTGTCCATGCTGCAGCTTGCTCTAGTACTCTCTTAAGTTGATCTAGCCCATTACCACTAAATTAGGATACCTTATTTGACTTCCAGTAGAATTATGAATCGATCTTAAAGTTCTCTAATTCACCTAAGCGGCTTGCAATTTTAGCTGGGTCATCTATTCTCCTAAACTTTTATGTGGTGGCATATTCCCTAGTCTCTCCTAGAAGCCTAAATCTGTTGATTATCTGGGATACTCTATATACAATCTTGAAATAATCGCTAATAAAATTTTCAGTAATTATACCACACAGTGAAATGGCCTTCCAAGTAAATTTTGGAAAGCTGAGTCGGTTCCAGGTTTTAAATCAAAATTTTTAAATTCCTACTTTTAACTGGTTTTCATATCATGAAGTTCTCTACTGAGAGTTATAAGAGGAACATTATGCAGTTGTATTTTGTTGATAGTACATGGTATATTTCAGCCCTCTCAGGGTAGCACCTGGAGAGTTTCCAGTACTCTACCAGTCTCAACTAGGGCAGGGAGAGTCAAGCAGAGGCATCCTCATTCCATTCCTAGTTTGGCCAGTGGCTAGTGAGTGGAAGGCCATCTGCTACAAGTCAAAACTCACCTGTTCTGGGCAGCAGCAGCACCGGAGAAAGTCGGGGGCAGAGACTCAAGTTTACTGCGTGGAAGGAGGCAATGGTAAACTACTTCTGGATTTTGACCAAGAAAACTCTATGGATCAGAACAATTGCAGTTGGAGGTGGGGCGTTCTGGGAGAGATACATCCATGCCATCGCTATGGGTCAGAGACTACTCGACAGCTTAAGACAAGACAAGACATGGTATATTTAAATATGAAAATCATCACATTTCACTTTGGGGGACAGGGGAAATTTTGATTTCATTCATTTTAAGAAAATCGTTGGCATCCTGCTAATTTTAGTCCAGCCATGCTCTAAAAGGAAGAGGCCACAAAGCCACTAGCTAGAGATGAAGTTGGTTTTGTGTAGTCATATTAACATCAACTTTATCGTCAATTCCCTCAAGTGAAATTGATCCAGATGGTGAGAACCCATCATTTAGTAGTATTTTATGAAGCATTTACAGGGTGAGAACATTGTACTAAGTGCATAATAAAAATAATAATAATTGTGGTATTTGTTAAGCGCTTACTATGCGCTACTGTTGAGAGTTGGATATGGGTTTTACAAGAGGAATTTGGAGAGAAAATGTTCTTTGAAAAACAGTGCCTGATCTTCCCGAGCCATGATCAGTGTCTTTAATTGCTTGGATTTACACTCCCTGGATCCTACAAAAGCTGAGGAAAAATTCTGTAGTAGGCTTATGTAAACCAATTCTACCACTAGTGTCCATTTTCCAGGGTCTCTTCACTCTTTCAAGATATATTTGGAGGCAATTCTTTGTCTTGAGCGGAGAGAGCCTGCCTGGGGGCAGGCGAAGCCAAGGTCAGTATACTGAGCAAGGGACTGGGCAGCAAGGCATCTGGGTTTTTAGTCCTGTCCTGCCACTGGCCTTGGGCAAGTATATTTATATACACAGTCCCTGTCCCACATGGGGCTCAGAGTCTAGGTAGCCGGAAGTAGGATTTAATCTCCATTTTACAGAGTAGGAAACTGAGGCCCAGAGACGTGAAGTGACTTGGCCAAGGTCACCCAGCAGACAAGTGGTGGAGCCATGACCTTCTGACTCTCAGGCCCATGCTCTTTCCACTAGGCCATGCTCTCAAGGAGTTTACAGTCTAGCTGATGTTTCAAATGGACACCCCTCCTCTCTTCCTAACTCACTCTGAATATCATAGAGCATGGCTTGGTGGAAAAAACATGGGCCTGGAAATCAGAGGACCTGGGTTCTAATTCCAGTTCAGCTGCCTGCCTGCTGCGTGACCTTGGAAAAGTCAGTTGTCTCAGTGCCTCAGTTTCCTCAACTGTAAAATGGGGATTAAATAGCTGGTCTCTCTAACTTAGGGGCAGGTTGTGTTCCAATTATATCGACCCCAGTGCTGCACATGTAGAAAGTGCTTAACAAATATCATTACTGTATTCAAGAATGGACTCTTAAGTGGGTGACGGCCCGGTGATGGCCATAGCTCCAAAATAATCTGTCTCAGAAGTATGTTTCTCCCATGGACAGATGAAGTAACTGAGGTACAGAAAAATGAAGTGAGTTGCTCAAGATGACTCATTCTCCTACCCATTCTCCCCACCAGTTGTCTCTCAGTGCCTGCTACTGGGACCGTGGGGGACCAGGCAAAGGAGTGTGCATGGCTGAGTGCAAACCATCACCGCTACTGCAAAAATAACTCGTGACATAATAAGCCCTCTTAACCGTTGGCTTTTGAAAAATGCCCTCCTCAGATGGCAAAGGGCAGAAAAGTTGTCCTACCCTGTTTACATGGACACAATAACATTCACAGTCCTGGATAAAATCAGCCACATCTTCAAACTAAAAGCCAATTCTACAGACAAGTATCAATCAGTCAGTCAATCAATGGAATCCATTAAGTGTTTCCTGTGAGCCAAGCGCTGTACTAAGCGTTTTCGAGAGAATGCTATAACAGAGTTGGAGGACATGTTCGCTGTTCACAAGGAGCTTACAGTCAAGAGAAGAACTCATCAGCTCTCACCTGCCTTTAATGGCTGACAATTTGTTCTCTTTATAATAATCTTTTATTTTTCAGGATGAAAGGTTGGGAGGCCTGATTGATTTCTGAAGAGAATGACAATAGATTCATATTCAAGTTTATTAAGATTTGAAACATACTTCTGAGAAGCCAAATTAAATTTGTCACTTCAAGCTTCAACTTACCAAATCCCATTGTTATCTTTTTTTTCCACCTTTCTAGATACTGTATATAATTCTGTCACATATTTGACAGCTTCTGTTCATCTCTAACCTGGTGAGGCCAGGAAGTCATGTATACCACCTGAAAAAATATTTCCGCTATGTTGAAGTTAAGAAGAGACTGTTGGAATATTTAAAAAGAAAACAACAACAACAAAAAAAAGAACCTCGCTTCTAATACCTGTGCCTCCTTGGATATTTGCCCAGGTCCTACCCTTTGAAACTAAGATATGGATGAGAAACACTTGCTTTTTCCTTAGGGGAAGCAGCATGGCATAGCAGCTAGAACATGGTCCCGGGAAACAGAGGCACCTGTGTTCTAATCCTGACTCTACCACTTGTCTGCTGGGTGATTTTTAGGAAGTCACTTCACTTCTCTGTGCCTCAGTGACTTCATCTGTCAAATGGTGATTAAGACTGTGAGCCCCATGTTGGACATAGACTGCGTCCAACCTGATTAGCTTGTAACTACCCCAGCGCTTGTAGCAGTTGGGATGGAGAGGAAAGGGTGGATTTTAGCGAGGTTGTGAAGGTGGAAGTGACAGAATTTAGTAATGGACTGAATTTGTGGGCTGAATGAGAGCGAGGAGTCAAGGATAACGCCAAGGTCATGGGCTTGTGAGACAGGAAGGATGGTGGTGCCGTCTACAGTGATGGGAAAGTCAGGGGGAAGACAGGGTTTGGGTAGGAAGATAAAAAGCTCTGTTTTAGACATGTTAGGCTTGAGGTGACTGGAGGAAATCCAAGTAGAGATGTCTTGAAGGCAGGAGGAAATTGCAGGAGGAAGGCAGGAGGAAATTGTGAGATTGCAGAAAGGGAGAGGGATCAGGGCTGGAGATGTAGATTAGTGTATCGTCTGCATAGAGGTGACAGTCGAACATGTTCTTCTCTCTCCTCCCCACTTTTTTATGGTATTGGTTAAATGTTTACTATGTGTCAAACCCTGTTCTAAGCACTGGAGTAGGTATAAGTTTATTAGGTCAGACACAGACCCTGTCCAATATGGGCTCACAGTCTAGGACGAAGGACGGGAAAACTGAGGTCCTGAGAATTCATTCATTCATTCAATTGTATTTATTGGCGCTTACTGTGTGCAGAGCACTGTACTAAGTGCTTGGAAAGTACAATACAGCAACAAATAGAGACAATCCCTACGCAACAGCGGGCTCATAGTCTAGAAGGGGAGAGACAGACAACAAACAAAACAAAGCAAGTAAACAGGCCTCAATAGCATCAGTGTAAATAGAATTATAGATATATACACATAATTAATAAAATTAATAGAACAATAAATATATACATTCATACACAAGTGCTGTGGGGTGGGGATGGGGGTAGAGCAGAGGGAGGGAGTCGGGGAGATGGAGAGGGGAGGAGGAGCAGAGGAAGAGGGGGCTTAGTCTGGAAAGTGAAGTGACTCATGCAAGGTCACACCGCAGACAAGTCGGGGAGCCAGGATTAAAACCCATGACCTTCTGAGTCCCAGGCCCGTAATCTACCCACTGCGCCATACTGCGTCTTGCTAGGTCGTGCGACTTCTTCAGTTTTTCCATGATATTGGGTCCTTATTAATATCATCTGGCTGGTTTGGTTTTTATTTATGGTTGGCCTTAATTTTCTGGCTCTCCAAAGCAAATGCATTGTTAAACTAGAATCAGTCAAGAATCCAGTTACCCTAATTTAAGAAATTGGATTCTCCAACAGAAAAGCCATTTATGTAAGTAGATGTATAAATGAAAGAAAAATTTATGATCATTACTGCAAAGGAAGTAGTTCCGTTTGCAAAATATGGAACACAGACTAATAAAATAAAATGCAAATGAACTTTCCCATATGTAATTATTTGTTAGTGTGGAGTGGGAGAGAGAAAAGAAGCCAGTATTTTTACTCCACTGAAAAAGTAAAAGCCATATTCAGGTCTCTGCACTTTGTGCACCTGGCAGGGGAGTTCTGGACTTATCAGCCCACCAGAAAAATACAGGGGACCCAGAGAGTGCTGTAAAATGTTTAACTTTATTTAATAAGAATCCATATAAACACACATAGCCTGTGGACACGATCTGTTCAGGTGAACTCACGTCTGCCACGGTTCGCTTCCGAGATTGGACTCCGCAACTTGAGTGAAACAGAGAGAACTTGGTAAGAGCCCAGGAAAACAGGAAAAGGCAGGAAAAACAATTAAAGGATTAGGAAAGTGGCTTTATGAGTACAGGTGAGAGGAACTGAGACTACCTTGGTGGAGAATAACTGTGGTATTTGTGAAGTGCTTACTATGTGCAAGCTCTGAGTACTAAGCATTGAAATGACTACAATTGTCAGGCTGATGCAGTTCCTGTCCTATCATTATTATTATAATACCAAATACCATTATATGTTATAATAATAATAATAATAATGATGGTATTTGTTAAGCGCTTACTATGTGCCAAGCACTGTTCTAAGCACTGGGGTAGATAGAGGGTAATCAGCTTGTCCCACGTGGAGCTTACAGCCTTATTCCCCATTTTACAGATGAGGTAACTGAGGCACAGAGAAGTGAAATGACTTGCCCAAGGTCACACAGCAGGCAAGTGGCAGAGCCGGCATTAGAACTCACAACCTCTGGCTCCCAAGCCCAGGCTCTTTCCCCTAAGATGCGCTGCTTCTGGGAAATAATATATAATATTATATATAATTGCCTCTGTTGCTGTCCCACTCTCATCACTGATGCTTTATTGTTTGGACTGTGAGCCCGTTATTAGGCAGGGGTTGTCTCTATCTGTTGCCGAATTGTACATTCCAAGCGCTTAGTACAGTGCTCTGCACATAGTAAGCACTCAATAAATATTAAATGAATTGAATTTTCCAAGTGCTTAGTACAGTGCTCTGCGCACAGTAAGAGCTCAAAAAATATGATTGAATGAATGAATATAATATAAAATGATAATAGTGACAGTGATTGTGGTATTTGTGAAGTGCTTACTATGTGCAAGCACTAAGTAGTGAAGTTTCGTATAAATACAATAATCAGGTGGGATACAGTCCCTGTCCCACCGATCATAATAATAACAATAATAATACTGTTATCATTACAAATACCATAATAGTAACAACAATAATAATAATGATCATTTTCATTATTTTTGTTGTTATTACGGTATTTGGAAAACACATACTATGTGCCAAGCACTGAGGTAGATAAATGATAATCAGGTACCATATAGGCCTCCCAATCTAAGTAGGAGGTAGCATAGGTATTGGATCCCCATTGCAGATAAGGCAACTGAGGCTCAAGGAAATAACTTACCCCCGGTCACACAGCACGCAAGTGCAGAGCTGAGATTAGAGAAGCAGCATAGCCTAGTGGATAGACCATGGGCCTGGGAGTCAGAAAGTGGTGGATTTTAATCCTGGCTCCACCACTTCTCTGCTGTGTGACCTTGGCCAAGTCACTTCACTTCTCTGGGCTTCAGTTCCCTCAAGTGTAAAATGGGGAATGGGTTTGTGAGCCCCATGTGGGACAGGGACTGTGTTCACCCTGATTTGCTTGTATGCCAGTGCTTTATACAATGCCTGGCAAGCAATAGCGCTTAAAAAATACCACAATTATTATTATTTTTTCAACCCATGCCCTTGACTCCCAAGTCCGTGTTCTACCCATTAGGCCACGCCCCTTCTAAGTAGGTGCACCTCATGGGCTTTGGATATAAACTCCTGTGGATGGCAAGAGACATTTCTGTTTCCACCCATGACCTGCCTTTGCCTCAAGGCAATTCCTCAGGCTGTTGTCACGCTTGATGCCTTGACTCAGGTTTCCCGTTAGGGCTTCGATAAAGGCGATTATGAAGAATCCTTTGGAATACAGAGAGCGGCGCATACCAATAGCTTTCTTAGATTGTCTAGGACAAGTCACACGTATAAAATGGCAATTTACCCGAGGTCGGTAACCATTTATGTCTGGAGAGTGGAAGAATGTTTTACTTTCTGTTCCTCTATTGCAAGGAGGGTGACTTGATTGAAACCAAGAGCTATGATGGGATAATTCTTTTTGTACCTCACAATAATGATTGCGGTATTCGTGAAGCGCTTCCCCTGTGCCCAGTGTTATACTGAGCCCAGGAGTAAATTCAAGCTAGTCAGGTTGAACACAGTTCCTGTCTCACATGGGGCTCACTACTTAAGAAGGATGAAGAACGGGTATCGAGTCCCCATTTTACAGCTGAGGAAATTGAGGCACTGAGGAATAAAGTGGCTTGCCCAAAGTTCCCCAGCAGGCAAATGGAGGGGTCAGAATTGGAACCCAGGTCCTCTGACTTCTAGGCCTGTGTGCTTTTCTGCCTCTGGTCTGGTACAACCTTCCTCTTCATATCTGACAGATGATCACTCTCCCCACTTTCAAAGCCTTATTAAAAGCACATCTCCTCCACGAGGCCTTCCCGACTAAGTCCTCAATTTTTCCTCTCCCACCCCCTTCCATTTCACCCTTGCACTTGGATTTCTAACTTTTTATTCATCCCGACCTCAACTCCACAAGCACTCATTCACATAACGTTATTTATTTATATTAATGCCTGTCTCCCCCTCTAGATTGTAAATTCCTTGTGGGCAGGGAACCTGTCTACCAACTCTGTTGTACTCTCCCAAATGCTTAGCACAGTGTCCTGCACACAATAAGCGCTCAGTAAGCGCTCAGTAAGGGCAAGATTGGACTGGAGGTCCTCGTTAGATCCTTTTAGCCAGCTGGTGTCTTACAAGGATGCTCATACACACCTAAACCTATTACTATTATAGTATTTATTAAGTGCTTACTAAGTGCAAGCATTTAACAAGCTAATCAGGTGGGACACACTCTCTGTCCCATATGGGAGCCTCACAGTCTCAATCCCCATTTTATGGATGAGGTAACTGAGGCCCAGAAAAGTGAAGCAACTTCCCCAAGGATGCACAGCAGACAGATGGCGGAACCGGAATTAGAACCCATGACCTCTTGACGCCCAGGCCCTTGCTCTATCCACTACGCCTTGCTGCTTCTCATATGTAAATATGTAGACCTAAAAAGACAAAGATACAGAATCTCCCTTAGATGGGGTTCTTTTCTGTGGGAGACTGCTAATAACCTAATAAAGTCTCCCTTTTGAATCCTTCTCCATGCTCAGCTCTCATGAACTTTGATGGGCGTTTGCAGAAATGAGCCAGAATGGGCTATTTCAGGACCCTGAAGTAACATCGATCCTCAGATGTGGATTCTCTTCTCGAAGGGAAATGGAGTTCTTGGCTTAAAAGCAGAACTGCTAGAGAAGCAGTGGGGCTCAGTGAAAAAGAGCACGGGCTTTGGAGTCAGAGGTCATGAGTTCAAATCCCAGCTCTGCCACTTGTCAGCTGTGTGACCGTGGGCAAGTCACTTAACTTCTCTGTGCCTCAGTTACCTCATCTGTAAAATGGGGATTAAGACTGTGAGCCCCACGTGGGACATCCTGATTCCCCTGTGTTTACCCTAGCGCTTAGAACAGTGCTCGGCACATAGTAAGCGCTTAACAAATACCAACATTATTATTATTATTATAACTGCTCCAGTCTCCAAATGATACAGTTGGTGACAGACATTATTATTATTATTATGGTATTTGTTAAGTGCTTACTATGTGTCAGACACTGTACTAAGCACTGGGGTGGATACAAGCAATTGGGGTCATTGTCTTCTCCTCTGACTTTGCACTCCCAAGACCCAGAAAATGAGGCCGGTAAAGGTGGGCCTGTTTTAGGGTTAGGGTAGAAATCTGAAGTGTTTTCTTGAGAAAAAGGCACAGAGATGAAGTGATACTACTGGCCTGCTATACCCAAATCTCAAAAATTCCCAAGTCTATGACGTGCCTTTCAGAAATCTCCATCTGTTGCCGAACTGTCCATTCCAAGCATTTAGTATAGTGCTCTGCACATAGTAAGCGCTCAATAAATACTAATGAATGAATGAATGAATGAATGAATGAATGAAATCTCAAAATAGCAATGGTAGCAATTTAAGGAGAATTTGCCCAGTGAAAATTCGGCTTGAGTGGCACAATCTGAGAGAAATCCCTGGAAGCCAGGGTTCCTTTGTTTCACACCTGGCTTTAGTTTTGTTGTGGTCCCTCACAAGTCACTTAGCAATTCTCCTCATTTCCCAAATACGCTCAGCGCATGGCTAACCCCTTAAACAAAACTCTAACATAGATCCAACATTTCTGTCGGTTACAAATTTTCGCCATTCCAACGGTATGTAATAACTGAGTCCTATTTGGAAGAGTAAGGAGGTATTTTCTCAAGGGTTTGCTTTAAAGGAGAGCTACACATAGAATGATTTATTCTTCCATTTGTGGGCAAGTTACAAAACTGTGTTCAAAGTGCTAAAGGCTTGGGCTGTCCTGAGCTTAAAAAGAGAGTACTCTTGTCATTAATTGATACAGGAAAAATGCTAACCAAGTTAAATTCTAAAACTTGAACAGGGAATCGCCAACGAATGATCTGATCTTTATTCTGTCCCTATTTTCAGTTCTGTGACGCTGGGCTATAAAATGAGGATACGTACCAATTTTTTTTGAGCTGTGAGGCCAAAATGGGCCCTGGATAGCAACTGACCTGATGATCTCTTATCAACTGAGTGTTTAACACAGTGCTTGGCACTCAACAAGCACTTAATACCTTTGTTATTATTTTTACTGTGATTTGGGGAAAGCATTAGACGCTTCAGAAGCAACTAGCTTTTATGTAAGAAATCAGTCAGCTGAGAAGTAGTGTGGTCTAATGGATAGAGCTCAAGTCTCAGGGTCAGAAGGGCCTGGGTTTTAGTCCCACTTGGCCACTTGTCTGCTCTGTGACCTTGGGTAAGTCACTTCACTTCTCTGGGCCTCACCTACCTCAACTGTAAAATAGGGATGAAGACTGTGAGCCCCATGTGGGACATGGACTGTGTCCCACCTGATTAGCTTGCATCTACCCCAGCACTTAGAATAATGCCTGGCACAATGTAAGTGCTTAACAAATACCATAAAAAAAAGGTCAGGGTTAAGGTTGTCTCTCTTTATTGCTAAACTGTACTTTCCAAACGCTTAGTACAGTGTTCTGCATAGAGTAAGCGCTCAATAATATGATTGATTGAATGAATGAATGAAGCATAAACAGACACATTCCCTGCCAAAAATGAGTTTACAGTATGAGGTGTGAGGGGCAGAGAGCAGGAAAACAAGAGCATCATATGAGATGAAATCCTTTGGTTTAGCAGAAATGTACAAACATATGGCCCATAATAATAATAATGGTATTTGTTAAATGCTTACTATGTGCCAAGCCCTGTACTAAGCGCTGGGGCAGATATAAGCAAATCAGGTCCCACATAGACCTCACAGTCTAAGTAGGAGGGAGAACTTGAACTTGTATCAAGTCCTGTACTTGATTACTTGATCACTTGATCTTGTATCAAGAACTTGTATAAGTCCTGCAAATGAGGTAACTGAGGCACAGAGAAGTTAAATGACTTGACTAAGGTCACACAGGAGGTAAGTAACAGAGCCAGGGTTAGAACCCAGGTCCACTGACTCCCAGCCCCGGGCTCTTTCCACTAGGCCACGCTGCTTCTGTTTCAGCTACATTGGTGTGTCACTAACATGTCAAACACATCACAGCTATAAACCCATTTGGGGTCATAGCTACCGGAAAGAGGCTTCCCTTAGCAGGTGGTAGACATATGAAATTCGTTACCACGGAATGTTATACAAGCAGAAAGTATCAGTAGGTTCAAAAGGGCCTTTGGCTAAATTCACAGATAAAGCATTCCACAGTGTGTTGCTGGAGAAGCAGTGTAGTCTAGTGGAAAGACCAGGCCTGGGATTCAGAGGACCATGAGTTGTAATTTCCATTCTGCCACTTGTCTGCTGTGTGACCTTGGGCAAGTCACTTCTCTGTATCTCAGTTTCTTCATCTGTAAAATAAAAATTAAGCTTGTGAGCCCTATGTGGAACAGGCAGGGACTGTATGAAACCCAATTACCTTGTATCTACCCCAGCGCTGAGCTCGGTGCCTGACACATAGTGCTTAACAAATACCATTACCATTAGTGTTGTTGGGAAAGGCAGAGATACAGATCAGGGAAAATTAGGACTGTTATATGGCTCATCCATAACTCTGGAGATGGATGTCAATCATGTGGTTCACCTAAGCTTCCCGTTGCCACTGTCAAAGAGAATGCTGGGCTGTTAGGGCCATTTGGGCAAGTAATGACATCTCTGGTGCTTTTATTTCTTTCCTATTGCTGGGAAGGGATTTAAAGGAAAAAGAAAAACCACCAAAAAACAAAAAAACCCTCCCTGCCCCGAGCCCCTTTGCTCGTCCTCTAGACGCTGATGTTACATGATTTCACTCTTCCAGGTGTGCTAATTCCCCATCCACTTCAGCCCCACACAGAAACTCCTCGCCATTGATTTTAAGGCACTCAATCACTCTGCCCACTCCTACCTTACCTCACTGATTTCTTACTAGAACCCAGCCCGCACATTTCGCTCCCCTAATGCCAACCTACTCATTGTACTTCGATCTCGTCTCTCTTGCCCCGACCCCTTGCCCACGTCCTGCCTCTGGTCTAGAGCGCCCTCCCCCTCCATATCTGACAGATGTTCACTCTTCTCACCTTGGAAACCCAATTAAAAGCACATCTCCTCCGAGAAGGCTTCCCCAACTAAGCCCTCATGTCCTCTTCTCCCACTCCCATCTGTGTTGCCCTTGCAATTAGATTTACACCCTTTATTCACTTCAGCCCCAAATAACCCATGTTCACAGCCATAATTTATTTTAATGAATGTCACCCACCTCTAGACTGTAAACTGGAACAAGTCTGACCAACTCTATTATTTTGTACTCTCCCATGTGCCCTGCACTCAGTAAAAATTCAATAAATGATTGATTGGTTGCTAATAATGGTACTTACTGAGCAGCTATTGAATGCGATGCACTGTTCTAAGCACTTGTGGCCAGGACTTCACTCCACTCCTCCCATTGATTATCCAAAGTAGCACTGGAGTGATGTGCTGCCCTGCTGTGATTAACTCCTTTCTCATGAGGGTGCAAGTTTCTGATGATGTTAACCCTGACTTTGCAGAAAGCACTAAACAATGATCTCGGGAACGTCTCTTTTGTCCTTTTGATAATGCCCTGCCTGAGTGTGGAATTTGGGCCACTTTGCCTGGGTTTGTGGCTTTCTTCTCTCTTACAAGTCAGCACTTATTCCAGACTGACTTTATAAAGGGTAATAGACTAAATTGATTCAGTTCATTCATTCATTCAATAGTATTTATGGAGCGCTTACTATGTGCAGAGCACTGGACTAAGCGCTTGGAATGAACAAGTCGGCAACAGATAGAGACGGTCCCTGCCGTTTGACGGGCTTACGGTCTGATCGGGGGAGACGGACAGACGAGAACGATGGCAATAAACAGGGTCGAGGGGAAGGACATCTCGTAAAAACAATGGCAACTAAATAGAATCGAGGCGATGTACAATTCATTAACAAAATAAATAGGGTAATGGAAATATATACAGTTGAGCGGACGAGTACAGTGCTGAGGGGATGGGAAGGGAGAGGGGGAGGAGCAGAGGGAAAGGGGGAAAAGAGGGTTTAGCTGCGGAGAGGTGAAGGGGGGGTGGTAGAGGGAGTAGAGGGAGAAGAGGAGCTCAGTCTGGGAAGGCCTCTTGGAGGAGGTGAGTTAATAATAATAATAATAATAATGGTGTTTGTTAAGTGCTATGTGCCAGACACTGTACTAAGTGCTGGGGGTAATAATAATAATAATAATGTTGGTATTTGTTAGGCGCTTACTATGTGCCGAGCACTGTTCTAAGCGCTGGGGTAGACACAGGGGAATCAGGTTGTCCCACGTGGGGCTCACAGTCTTAATCCCCATTTTACAGATGAGGTAACTGAAGCACCGAGAAGTTAAGTGACTTGCCCAAAGTCACACAGCTGACAAGTGGCCAAGTCGGAATTAGAACCCATGACCTTTGACTCCAAACCCGTTCTCTTTCCACTGAGCCACGCTGCTTCTATACAAGGTTGGATACAGTCCATTTCTCATATGCGGCTCACATTCTTAATCCTCATTTTACAGATGAGGAAAGTGAGGCACAGAGAATTGAAATGACTTACCCAAGGTCCCCCAGCAGACAGGTGGCAGAGCCGGAATTAGAACCCAGGTCCTTCTGACTTCTATGCCTGTTCTCTATCCACTAAGCCCTGCTGTTTCCTTCGCTTGAGCAACCTACTTTCTGTTTCTGTTCAATAGCGTGAAGCAGCGTGACTTAGTGGAAAGAGCCTGGCCATGGGAGTCAGAAGGACCTGGGTTCTAGTTCCAGCTCTGCCACTTGTCGGCTGTGTGACTTTGGGCAAGTCACTTAACTGTTACTTCATCTGTAAAATGGGGATCAAGACTGTGAACCCCAAGTGGGACAACCTGATAAGCTTGTATCTATCCCAGTGCTTAGAACAGTGCTTCCCCACAGCACTTGTGTATATTTGTATATATTACTTATTATTCTATTTTATTAATGATGTGTACATGTCTATGATTCTATTGAAGCAGTGTGGCTCAGTGGAAAGGGCACGGGCTTTGGAGTCAGAGGTCATGGGTTCGAATCCCAACTTGGCCACTCATCAGCTGTGTGACTGTGGGCATGTCACTTAACTTCTCTGTGCCTCAGTTCCCTCATCTGTAAAATGGGGATTAAGACTGTGAGCCCCACGTGGGACAACCTGATTCCCCCGTGTCTACCTCAGTGCTTAGAACAGTGCTCTGCACATAGTAAGCGCTTAACAAATACCAACATTATTATTATTATTATTATTATTATTAATCTATTTTGATGGTATTGAGGCCTGTCTACTTGTTTCATTTTGCTGTCTGTCTCCCCCTTTTAGACTGTGAGCCTGTTGTTGGGCAGGGATTGTCTCTATATCTGTTGCCTAATTGTACATTCCAAGCACTTAGTACAGTGCTGTGCACACAGTAAGCGCTCAATAAATACAATTGAATGAATGAATGCTTGACACAAAGTAAGCACTTAATAAATGCCATCATTATTATTAACAAGCCAAGTTTTTTACAACCCATCCCACCATTCCTCTGAAGTTTGCAAAGTATTTTGTATATCGCCATTGTGGCAGAAAAACTGCATGAACTCTGTGTTGTGTTTAAAAAGGATATGTCAGAGACAAGTTTATTACATCCACCACTAGTAGGGAGAGGTGGTTGATCAGCAGAGCTTCCCCCTGCTAGTCAAGGCCAGCTCAGTTTAGGGTAAACCAGAGCTTTTTTTTCTATAATAACAATAATAATACTAATAATGGTATTCGTTAAGCGCTTACTACGTGCCAAGCAGCGTGGCTCAGTGGAAAGAGCACGGGCTTTGGAGTCAGAGTTCATGGGTTCGAATCCTGGCTCGGCCACTTGTCAGCTGCATGACTTGGGGCAAGTCACTTAACTTCTCTGTGCCTCAGTTACCTCATCTGTAAAATGGGGATTAAGACTGTGAGCCCCACGTAATAATAATAATAATAATAATGTTGGTATTTGTTAAGCGCTTACTATGTGCCGAGCACTGTTCTAAGCACTGGGGTAGACACAGGGGAATCAGGATGTCCCACATGGGGCTCACAGTCTTAATCCCCATTTTACAGATGAGGTAACTGAGGCACAGAGAAGTTAAGTGACTTGCCCACAGTCACACAGCTGACAAGTGGCAGAGCTGGGATTCGAACTCATAACCTCTGACTCCAAAGCCCTGATTTGGACAACCTGATTCCCCTGTGTCTACCCCAGCGCTTAGAACAGTGCTTGGCACATAGTAAGCGCTTAACAAATACCAACAACATCATCATCATCATCACTGTACTAAACTCTAGGGTGGAGTCAAGCAAATTGGGTTGGACACATCCCTGTCCCACATGGAGCTCACAGTCTCAACCCCTATTTTTACAGATGAGGAAACAGCCCCAGAGAAGTGAAGTGGCTTGCCCAAGGTCACAGAGCAGACAAGTGGCAGACCTGGGATTTGAACCCATGGCCTTCTGACTTCCAGGCCCATGCTCTATCCACTACATCATGCTGAGAAACAGAGAATCTTCTTTGCATCCGAGAAGCAGCGTGGCTCAGTGGAAAGAGCCCAGGCTTGGGAGTCAGAGGTCATGGGTTCGAATCCCTGCTCTGCCGCTTGTCAGCTGTGTGCTGTGGGCAAGTCACTTAACTGCTCTATGCCTCAGTTCCCTCATCTGTAAAATGGGGATTAAGACTGTGAGCCTCATGTGGGACAACCTGATTACCCTGTATCTACCCCAGCGCTCAGAACAGTGCTTGGCACATGGTAAGCGTTTAACAAATTCCAACATTATTATTATTATTATGCTGCTTCTTAGATGCTGCTTTCTAAAGTACAGCATCTAATTTAATCAAAGTCCAATATAAGATAATACATCAGAATGGGCGGCAACACTTCTTGGGCGGGGTTTTCTACCTTGTTCTCAGGGCGATTAGACCCACTCAACATTACTAAAAGAGTAGCTTTATCTTGTACTCGGCTACTTCTACAGAAACAAAAGTGAAGGTGTGTTGTGAACTGGATTGCCTTGGTAACCAGAGGCAGGCCTGCAGCTGAAACGGTTGGAAGAGGAGGGAAGAGGGGATCTTGACCATTTTGCTTCTACACCATCAATGGTATTTATTGAGCACTTATTCTGTGCAGGGTATTGTACTATGCGCTTGGGAGAGCTGGTTAGACACATCCTCTGCCCTCAATGAGTTTAGAGTCTCAGGAGGGTGGGGGGGATGATACATGTATTGACTATGTACTGAGCATGTCTGGAAAGTAACAAGATGCGGCCCACTGGACACTGATCCATTAATAATAATGGTGGTATTTGTTAAGTGCTTACTATGTGCAAAGCACTGTTCTAAGTGCTGGGGAGATACAAGGTGATCAGGTTGTCCCATGTGGGGCTCACAGTTTTTAATCCCCATTTTCAGATGAGGTAACTGAGGCGCAGAGAAGTTAAGTGACTTGCCCAAAGTCACAGAGCTGGCAAGTGGCAGAGCCGGCACTAGAACTCATGATTTCTCCCAAGCCCGGGCTCTTTCCACTGAGCCATGCTGCTTCTCTGTATCCATTACCTTCCGTCAGGGTCATGGATCATTTTCTATCTTAAGGCAGGAGAAGCAGTGTGGCCTAGTGGCTGGAACCCGGGCCTGGAAGTCAGAAGCACTTGGGTTCTAAACCTGGCTCTGCCACTTGCCTGTGTGACCTTGGGCAAGTCATTTCACTTCTCTGGGCCTCAATTACCTCATCTGTAAAATGAGGGTTAGGAATGTGAGCCCCATGTGGGAGATGGACTGTGTCCAACCCTGTATCTATGCCAACACTTGGTACAGTGCCTGGCACATAATAATAATTATGGTATTTGTTAAGTGCTATGTGCCAGGCATTGTACTAAGCACTGGGGTGTATACAAGTAAACTGAGTTGGACACAGGCCCTGTCCCATGTGGGGCTCACAGTCTCAATCCCCATTATACAGATGAGGTAACTGAGGCACAGATAAGTGATTTGCCCAAGGTCACACAGCAGACAAGTGGTGGAGTGGGATTGGAACCCATGACCTTCTGACTCCCAGGCCTGTGCTCTTGCCACACTGCTTCTCCAAATACCGCAAAATAGTGCTTAACAAATACCCTTAAAAAAAAAGATTCCTTCGAAGTACAAAGTAGCATTGCTTCCTAATCTTCGTGTCCCTCCTCAAGTAATTTATCCAAAACTTAGTGAGGGGATGTTAATCATGACTTTCTTTAACTATCTGTGAAGCAGTGTGGCCTAGTGGCAAGAGTCCAGGCCTGGGAGTTGGAGGATGTGCGTTCTAATCCCGACTCTGCCACACGTCTGCTGTGTGACCTTGGACAAGTCGGGCAAGTCACTTGACTTCTCTCTGCCTCAGTTACCTCATCTGTAAAATGGGGATTGAGACTGTGAGCCCCACGTGGGACAGGGACCGTGTCCAACTCAGTTTGCTTATTTCCACGCTAGTATTTAGTACAGTGCCTGGCAAATACTAAGCGCTTAACAAACACCATAATTATCATTATTATCTTTGGACTACATCTTTCAGCTTTAAAGACACCTGGAAAACCAGTTCTTTTTAAACCACAGTAGCAATCGTCCAAGCTGTGCAACACTAACCCTAGGTTAGTTTCAGCTCCCAGGGGCAGGAGTCAAGAGTTGTGATAAGGGGAAAGACAAGCACACTCAATTTACATCAGAAAGAAATAAACTCACATTTCAATGACTCTCTGGGGGTCCTTGCTTTGTGTTGGGTGATAACATGGCTTATTGAAAGTGGCTCACTTCAGGAATGCTCACAGAATCTACCTTTTGAATTGATTTTTAAAATGCCTAGCGTGTTATCCCAGAGAACTCTTAATTATTTGAAGACCCATCACTTAGTTTGTTCAATTCCCCACATCGATAACGTCCCAGTATCGGCATTAAGGTGCCAGAACTTCTATTAAAAGCCTGTAATAAGAAGTCCTTTCATTTCCAATTAAATATACCCTTTCTTATTCTTCCATCACCAACAGAGATTAAGCTCCTTGTGCGAAGGGATCATGCCTACCAACTCTGTTGGAATGTCCTTTCCTAAGCGCTTAACATAGTGCTGTACACACAGTGAGTGCTTAATAAATGTAAGGTCATTGTGTGCAGGGATCATGTCTATCAACTCTGCTGTATAGCATTCTCCCAAGCATTTAGTACAGCGCTCTGCACACAGTAAGCGCTCAATACATGTAAGCTCGATGTGGACAGGGACCGTGTCTACCGACTCTGTTGGGTTGTCCTTTCCCAAGCGCATAGTACAGAGCTCTGAACACAGCACTCAATAAATTACCATTGATGATCTTCAAACGAATTTTCATCCCCATCCTCTTTGCCTTTACAGTGCCTGATCTCATTTGTCAAACCAATAACTTTTCTGTCTTTAATTCCTCACCTCAAAGTTTCTTCCTGAAAGTGAGGCCTTGCAGCTACGGATGATCTCCCCCTCCCTGAAGGAAATTTGGTCCGGGGGCTTGTGGTTGTGGCTTCAGTTCCTGGTTCCGATTTTGCCACCTGGCCCTTCTGGCAAGCCTGACCGAAGCACCCCCACCCCTGTCACCCCCCAACTTCCGTAAGCAGTGATAAATGTGGCCACAGTTCCGGCCAAAGATCCAGCACTATACCACACTGCTTCAAGTTGTGGTTTACTCTGATTTCTCTGTTTAAGAGTAGCCCGCACACCCTCCAGTGAGAATGAAACCCAAAGTACGTATTTTAGGAGGCTTGGTGACTTCGATTTGCCAAATCTGCCCATTAATTGCTGTTTCTTTTTTCTGGATAAAAATACACTTTAGTAATAAGCACGGGGAGAATAGTTGGCAGTATCTTATTACAAAATCTTCAGCTAAGTAACGGTTTCTTAAAAAAAAAAAAAAGACCATTTTCACAGGTATTTTTTTTTTTAATAATTTTTACATCCCAGGTAGTCGAAACACAGTTATCCGCCAGCCCATGACATACTGACTGTTAGGGACAAAAAAAATTTCAGTTATTTGAAGGGCATGATCAAATCTTTTTCGGAAAGGAAAATGACATTGGTGGTTTCTTTTTAGATTTTTCCATGAAGCAAAAACTGAAGATATTATGAGTCATTTGCTGTTCTCAACCCAAGACTTTTCACGTTGGTTTCCGCTTGGTCCCGATTCTACCTGTGGCTGGTTAACGTGGGCAAAGACTGCACATGTCAATCCAAATGGGTTTGCTTCCCTGTACTCCTAACTGTTCATTATTCTGTGCCCCAGCAAGAATCAGGTGCCAGGATATGAGGCGGTGAGTGG
Organism: Ornithorhynchus anatinus; assembly: GCF_004115215.2. Lineage (NCBI taxonomy): Eukaryota > Metazoa > Chordata > Mammalia > Monotremata > Ornithorhynchidae > Ornithorhynchus > Ornithorhynchus anatinus. Next base: position 8,583,636 of record NC_041732.1, on the reverse strand, counting down.
AACAAGCCACTAGCACTATAATCAGTTCCTGTGCTCAGGCTATCTGTCCTCAAACTTCAAGACTGAGGCTCAGGAAGGTCTGTTAGAAAGAGACCAGGGACCTTCCTACTCTAGTAGTCAAAACCGCTTTTTATTCATTCGTTCATTCACTCAATCGAATTTATTGAGCACTTAATGTGTGCAGAACACTGTCCTCAAGAGTAATCCATGAGAGGAAGCCATTCATTCATTCAATCGGATTTACTGAGTGCTTACTGTGTACAAAGCACTGTACTAAGTGCTTGGGAAAGCATATAACAGACACATTCCTGCTGGGGGGGAGACACATTAATATAAATACATTAATTAGAGGAATGTGACTATCAACTCTTTTGTATGGCACGCTCCCGAGCACTTAGTACAGTGTTCTGTGCACAGTAAGCGCTCAATGCATACAAATGATCAATTCAAGTTGTTGCAGTAGATTTTCATGTGGTAAAAGGGAACTATTTCTGGCATTACTGGGGTGAAAACTTGGGAATCTCCTTCAAGTGCTTTCAAGGTAGTTGAGTTTTAGCAATTTGTTTGGATTGGTTTTGGCTGGTGACAGGGGTGACAGGTTAGATCACTCAATCGTATTTATTGAGTACTTACCATGTGCAGAACACTGAACTAAGCACGTGGGACAGGAAAACACAATATATCAAATTCCCCGTCAACAACGAGCTTACAGTCTAGATGGATGGTTTCAACCGTATTTATTGAATGCTTACTATGTGCAGAGCACCGAACTAAGTGCTTGGGAGAGTAGATGTAACAATATAACAGACACATTCCCTGCCCACAACGAGCTTACATCTAGAGGGGGAGACAGTAATAGAAATGATGGTTAAAGATATAAGTGCCGTGGGGCTGAGGGAAGGGTGAAAAAAGGGAGCAAATCAGGGCAACACCGAAGGAAGCAGGAGAAAAGGAAATGAGGGCTTAGTCAGGGAAGGCCTCTTGGAGGAGATGTGCCTTCAGCCAGACTTTAAAGGTAAGGAGAATAATTGTCTCAGGAGAATCAGGGTTGGGGCGAGAGGTTGGTGGCGAGATAGATGAGATGGGGCCACGATAACCAGGTTGGCATTAGAGGACCAAAGTGTGCAGGCTGGGATGTAGTAGGAAAGCAGCAAGGTGAGGAGGGAGGCGGTAAGGTGATTGACTGCTTTAAAACTGATGGTAGAGTTTCTGTTTCATGTGGAGGTGGATGGGCAACCACTGGAGGTTTCTGAGGAGTGGAGAAACATGGACTGAACACTTTTACAGAAAAATAATCCAGGCGGCCGAGTGAAGCTTGGACTGGAGTACGTATCTATAAATCATATACAGCAAAGGATTTATTTATATTATCTGTCTCCCCCTCTCAGCGTGGGCAATGACTGTGCCTGCCAACTCTGTTGTACTGTACTCTCCCAAGCGATGATGATCAGGTTTGAGGATGAAATGCCTCAAGGGGTTCTGTGATATCTGTGGAAGGTCCCTGTCTCCCAGCCACAGAGTTAGACCTTCAGCCCTCTGTGTGACAGGGACAGGGTCCGACCTGATTAACTTGTATCCACTCCAGTGCTTCATTCAGCGCTTGGCACATAGTAAGCGCTTAACTAATACCATCATCATCATAAGGGAGCTGGACTTTGGGGTTAAGGCCTGGACATTTCTGAGGCATTTGACTTGCTCCCTTTATGCATCCACCGCTGCCAGCACTTATGTATATATCTATAATTTATTTATATTGGCTGTCTCCCTCTCTAGACTGTAAGCTCACTGTGGGCAGGAAATATATTGACAGTGTTATATTGTACTCCCAAATGCTTAGTACAGTGCTCTGCACATAGTAAATGCTCAATAAATAGTATCGAATGACTGAATGAGGAGAGACAAGAGGCAGGGAGGTCAGCAAGGAGACTGGTATAGTAATCAAGGCGGGATAATAATCATCTTCATAATAATAATGGCATCTGTTAAGCACTTACTGGTGCCAAGTACTGTTTTAAACACTGGGATAGGTGCTTGATTAACATGGTAGCAGTTTGGATGGAGAGGAAAGGATGCATTTTAGCAATGCTGTGAAGGTTGAACCCACAGGATTTAGTGATGGATTGATGTGACAACATTACTGCCCCCTGGAAGTGTGCTTAGTACAGTGGTCTGCACACAGTAAGCGCTCAATAAATACGACTGAATGAATGAAGCAGGCGGACACATTTGGGCCACTGAGGAACACTGATTTGACAAAGCAGCGCTCTCTAATGGCTAAGCCTGGGCCTGGGAGGGACCTGGGTTCTAATCCTGATCTCTGTCGCACATCCTCTGGGTGACCTTGGGGAAGTCATTTCACTTTCATTCATTCAATAGTATTTATTGAGCGCTTACTATGTGCAGAGCACTGTACTAAGCGCTTGGGATGAACAAGTCGGCAACAGATAGAGACGGTCCCTGCCGTTTGACGGGCTTACGGTCTGATCGGGGGAGACGGACAGACGAGAACAATGGCAATAAATAGAGTCAAGGGGAAGAACATCTCGAAAAACAATGGCAACTAAATAGAATCGAGGCGATGTACAATTCATTACCAAAATAAATAGGGTAACGAAAATATATACAGTTGAGCGGACGAGTACAGTGCTGTGGGGATGGGAAGGGAGAGGTGGAGGAGCAGAGGGAAAAGGGGAAAAAGAGGGTTAAGCTGCGGAGAGGTAAAGGGGGGATGGCAGAGGGAGTAGAGGGAGAAGAGGAGCTCAGTCTGGGAACGCCTCTTGGAGGAGGTGAGTTTTAAGTAGGGTTTTGAAGAGGGAAAGAGAATCAGTTTGGCGGAGGTGAGGAGGGAGGGCGTTCCGGGACCGCGGGAGGACGTGACCCGGGGGTCGACGGCAGGATAGGCGAGACCGAGGGACGGCGAGGAGGTGGGCGGCAGAGGAGCGGAGCGTGCGGGGTGGGCGGTAGAAAGAGAGAAGGGAGGAGAGGTAGGAGGGGGAAAGGTGATGGAGAGCCTCGAAGCCTAGAGTGAGGAGTTTTTGTTTGGAGTGGAGGTCGATAGGCAACCACTGGAGTTGTTTAAGAAGGGGAGTGACATGCCCAGATCGTCTCTGCAGGAAGATGAGCCGGGCAGCGGAGTGAAGAATAGACCGGAGCGGGGCGAGAGAGGAGGAAGGGAGGTCAGAGAGAAGGCTGACACAGTAGTCTAGCCGGGATATAACGAGAGCCCGTAACACAAAACAACATTTGAAAAGCATCATGTGAGGTAGACAGGAATGTTTATTTTATAAATGGAGAAAATGAAGTACAAGAGAAGCCCAATACTCCAGGCTCACCAGTAGGACTGTGAGACCACTGTGGACAGGGATTGTCTCTATTTGTTACTTAATTGTACTTTCCAGGCACTTAATACAGTGCTCCACACACAGTAAGCGCTCAATAAATACGATTGAACAGGTGTGGGGATGGCACAGGTCGCAATTTTTTGCCTAATTCTTTAGTAGACAACACTGGCTTTTAGACTGAGCCCCACATGGGACCGGGACTGTGTCCAATCTAATTATCTACCCCAGTGCTTAGAACAGTGCTTGACACATAGTAAGCACTTAATACCGTAATTATTATAATCTGTTCCAGCTGCAAAAACAACAAACCAACCTCTCCCTCAGATTCCCACCCCACAATTTAATCTGTGGTTCCTAAAACTTGAGACTTCCTATTACTAAAGTGACCTATAAATGCCTGTTTGGGCACAAGTCCTACTAAACCAGTGCCATAAAATTCCTGCATGATGCCTTTTAAAAACACTGATGAATCCCTGGGAAGAAAGGCAAGGGAATATAAACTCGTGAAACAGTTGGGCGGGGGGAGAACAACCCTCCACAAAATTGTTACCTACAGCCGTTTTTTTCTCACTGATTTAAAAATGTCGAAGGCAGCACTTTTCTAAAACTGTCTAGAAACAACCTGACAGATGAACACAAGTTATATCATGTGAAGCATGAAAAAAAAATCTGCTCCTTTAAAAATGTGATGGAAATGAAGTATACCGATATGGTGAGCATTCAAGCATTTGCTGCAATAGCAGATTATCCACCTCCACTAGCAAATCCCCTTGCTAGAAATATCCCCATATTTTGCTGGTGTAGACCTGACTCGGGCAAGCGCTAGAAGCACCTTATTATTATTCAGCTGCAGATCTTATTCCAGGTCTAAACTATGCACAGAGTATAACATTTAATTTTTTTACAAGGCTTAACTTTTACAAACTAACTGACATGATGGAGTACCATCAAAATGGTGGAAGCAGATGATACTTTCAGCGCCAGAAATAAGTTTGGTATATGCACTGGGCAATTTGGTCTCCACTGGCGAAGCATTCTTGTCCTAGCTTTGATTTGATTTGAAAAGTAGCGTGGCTCAGTGGAAAGAGCCTGGGCTTGGGAGTCAGAGGTCATGGGTTCGAATTTTGACTCTGCCCACTTCTCAGCTGTGTGACTGTGGGCAAGTCACTTCACTTCTCTATGCCTCAGCTACCTCACCTATAAAATGGGGATTAAGACTGTGAGCCTCACGTGGGACAACCTGATTACCCTGTGTCTACCCCAGCGCTTAGAACAGTGCTCTGCACATAGTACTTAACAAATACCAACATTATTATTATTTTGTCCCCATGGTATAGATGCTGTGGTATTAAATGATTTAAGCAGGTTGGGAACTAGGAATGTCCGCCCACTGCTGTATTGTACTCTCTCAAGTGCTCAGTACAGTGCTCTGCATATAGTGAGCGTTCACTAAATACCACTGAGGATAAGCTGCTTGAGAATTGAGCTCCCTTCTATACTTTGACTGTAAAATAATGAGAAGTAGAGTGACCTAGTGGAGACAGCACGGACTTGGGAGTCGTAGGGGATTCTAACCCAGGCTCTGCCACTTACCTGCTTGTGACCTTCGGTCAATCACTTCCATTCTCTGTGCCTCAGTTCCCTCATCTGCAAAATGGGGACACAATACTTGCTCTCCCTCTTATACTGTGAGCCCCAAGTGGTACCTCTAGACTGAGAAGCAGCATGACTTAGTGGAAAGAGCATGGGCTTGGGAGTCAGAGGACGTGGGTTCTAATCCCGGCTCCGCTACTTGCCTGCTGTGGCCTTGGGTAAGCCGCTTAGCTTCTCTGTGCCTCAGTTACCTCATCTGTAAAATGCATATTAAGACTGTGTCCCACCTGGGACAACCTGATCACCTTGTATCTACCCCAGTGCTTAGAACAGTGCTTGGCCCATAGTAAGTGCTTAACAAATATCATTATTATTATTTTGGGCAGGGAATGTGTCTACTAACTCCACTGCACAGAATTCTCCCAAACGCTTAGTACAGTGCTCTGCAACCAGTAAACACTCAAGAAGTATGATTAATTTGTATCTGGCCCAGTGCCTAGTATAGTGCTTGGCATATAGTAAGTGCTAGCAAATATCACAATAACTGTTAAACACAGTGGATGGCTTAATTCATTTGGAATGGCTAACTCTTTTGGAAACAGATTTCAAAACTGGTCAGTACGACTTGGCACCTATCCTGGGCTGCTGTCCTCCTTTCACACTGTAGTCTTCAACATGGAAGGAGAGTCAGTTAAGTTGGAAAGAATGCACATTTTAGAATATCAAAGACTGAAAGGGTTCAATGAAATCACACTGCTCCATAGATGAGTTCCCCAAACAATGAATAAGTGGGGCAAGTACGGTTTTGTTTGCTGTTCACAAGTCACTGAAAATTATTTCTATTCTTTAAAAATTTTAGTTCCTTTGGGACCCACCAGTAGACAGAAAATTACTACATGCTCAATGGGTTGGTTTGTGGTAAGCTTTCTAATGTAGATACATTCTTAGTCACCACATCATTAGAAAACAACAGAAACAAAGCTAGTTTCAAAGTTTTAGAGGTTTTTTTGCATTAAAAGATACTATTCGAAGGGATTACTTCAGACTAGACAATTAATTGGTTTTTAGGCTAAAATAGTTTTACTAACTCTTAGAAAACAGGTCAGTTTATTGTTAAAGGTACCCCCCGCCCCCGCTGATGAACACGTCACATTTTTGCCTAGGAAAAACAGCAGACAGCTAAACTAAAATCAGTAGTGTTCAGACAGCAGGTAAGAAGGGTTGACTCACAGGTTTAATTCTGCACTTTCTTGCTTGTCAGAATTAAAACATTATTTCATTCTTTATGTCCCATTTGTTGCTTTGTATTTTATCACAGAATAAGAACCGATTGAAGTAAATGCCTCTTTGATACTAATGTCGTGTGAAGCTTACCAAATGGAATGGTCTAAACTTAATACTTTATGTGAGGCTTTATAACCAATGTGCCCAGAGTTCTCTGCCTAGAATGGCATTTTTGTTTACATAAATGTTCTTGGTTGTTTTATTTCCCCGGCTCTTCGGATCGCTTCCTCTCCCAAAAGGAAGTATTTCTTTCCCAAAAATGAAGTTGATATGTTGGAAAGTTAAAATGGTTTCATATGTTTAGAGCTGTTTTTACAAGTCCATCTACCGTGAGAACGATCCTGAATGTAGAAGCAATGGCAAAGTGGAAAGCAGGCATGGTTATGAGGGAAAACTGTTAACAAGATTCAGAACAAAAGCCTAACTCTTAAAAAGTTAGGGCATGGACCAACTTCCTGAAAAAACACCAGGGGATCGGCATTGTACTTGCCACTAAGGAACTTTTTACAGCACACAGCTCTTTGACACTCATTTGAAGGCAACTCTCCCAACCTAAATCTATGAGTCACAGATAAAACGAGAAGATAAACTTGTCATCCGAGGTATTGACTGTTTAGCCTGTTAATGCTTCTTTCGACATGGAACTAGCTAAGCAGGACCAACAGACCAACTTCAATTTGCCATGGGGAGAAGTGGTGATATTAGGGTTATTTGGGTTATTAGGGTTATTTGTCTGCACATCTAGCTATTTAAAAGTATTTATCAAGAGGGCAGTTATCAGGCATTGCTTTTGTGGGGGGGAGAGTCCCCTCTTCTATGGCTGGCCCTGATGGGATGGAAACAGGGTGGTTTAGTGGTCAGAAGGACCTGGATTCTAATTCCAGCTCTGCCACGTTTGCTGTGTGACCTTGGGCAAGACACTTCACTTCCCTATACCTCAGTTACCCCTTCTGTAAAATGAGGATTAAGACGGGGAGCCTCATGTGGGATACGGACTGTGTTCAACCTAATTAGCTTGTATCTACCCCAGTACTTAGTACAGTGCCTGGCACAGCGTAAGCATTTATAACAAATACCGTAATTATTATTAATAATACCATTAAAAAAACTCTTCAGGGATAACGTACTGACTCTATTGTACTGTACTCTCCCAATCCAAGGCATTTATTGAATGTACAATACAATGGGAGTTGACCACTTTCCCTGCCCACAGTAAGCTCTTGATAAATATCACTGATTGATTGACCAGTGCGGTTCTCGACAATAAGGTACTTAGTCACATTTACCAACGAATGGAAACCTCCATTGTAGAACCACTGCAGCTTTGGAGGCACAGGGTAGGGAAAGGACATGATGGACACATTCCCAACTGCCACAGAGATAGGTCACCAGTTACTGAAGGAAGATGTGGCAGGAAGTTCTTAAAATCTGCAAGGGAAAGTGGGTGTGGGACGGATGGACAAACACACACACCACACACACACAAGATTCCTCTGCCTGGAAAAGTCTGGGGATGGTGGGGATGGCGGAAAAATGCACCTTCATTTCCTCCTGTTGGGATAAAAGTGAGGCTAAACTAAAGGGAACGGAGTTCTTGATTTTGGAGATGGAAGGGATGAGATGGGGAAAAGGCAAGGGGCTGGGGAGGAGATCAAATCATTATATTTGAGCGCTTACTGTGTGCAGAGCACTGTAGTAAGCACTTGGGAGAGTATGGGGAAAAGGCAAGGGGCTGGGGAGGAGATCAAATCACTGTATTTGAGCGCTGTGTGCAGAGCACAGTAGTAAGTGCTTGGGAGAGAATGGGGAAAAGGCAAGGGACTGGGGAGGCGATCAAATAATTGTAATAATAATAATGGTATTTATAAAGCACTTACTATGTGCAAAGCACTGTTCTGAGCGCTGGGCTGGGGGATACAGGGTGATCAGTTTGTCCTATATGGGGCTCACAATCTTAATCCTCTTTTTACAGATGATTTACTAGGCACTTACTGTGTGCACGGCGCTGTGGTAAACGCTTGAGATAGTGGGGAAACGGCAAGAGGCTGGGGAGATCAAATCATTGTATTTATTGAGTGGTTACTGTGTGCAGAGCACTGTACTAAGCGCTTGAGAGAGTATGGGGAAAAGGGAAGGGTCTGGGGAGGAGATCAATTCATTACATTTATTGGGCACCTAATGTGTGCAGAGCACTGCAGTATGCACTTAGGAGAGTATGGGGGAAAGGCAAGGGGCTGGGGAGATCAATTCATTACATTTATTGGACACCTGTGTGCAGAGCACTGCAGCATACACTTGGGAGAGTATGGGGGAAAGGCAAGGGGCTAGGGAGGAGATAATCCACTGTATTTATTGAGTGTCTACTGTGTGCAGAGCACTATAGTATGTGCTTGGGAGAGTATGGTGGAAAGGCAAGGGGCTGGGGAGATCAATACATTACATTTACTGGGCGCTTACTGTGTGCAGAGCACTGTACTAAGCACTTGGGAGAGTCCAACAGAATGGAAGACACATTCCCTGCTCACAATGAGCTTGCAGTCTAGAAGGGGAAAGGCGTTAAAATGGGAGGGGATGGGGGGCAGAAAGTCCAGGGCACTCCCTCCCTCCAAAAAGAAGTGGGTACCACCCGGCCCTAACATAATAATAGTAATAATGTTATTTGCTAAGCGCTTAGTAAGTGCGGGGCACTGTTCTAAGCGCTGGGGGAGATGCAGGCAGGTTGTCCCACAGGAGGCTCCCAGTCTTCGCAGCGTGGCTCAGTGGAAAGAGCACGGGCTTTGGAGACAGAGGTCGTGGGTTCGAATCCCGGCTCGGCCACTTGTCAGCTGTGTGACTGTGGGCCAGTCACTTCACTGGGCCTCAGTTCCCTCATCTGTAAAATGGGGATGGGATGAAGACTGTGAGCCCCACCTGGGACAACCTGATTCCCCTGGGTCTACCCCAGCGCTCACAACAGTGCTCTGTCCCTTTGATTCTATTTATTGCCATTGTTCTTGTCTGTCCGTCTCCCCCCGATTAGACTATAAACCCGTCAAAGAGCAGGGACTGTTACCGATTTGTACCTTCCAAGCGCTTAGCACAGTGCTCTGCACAGAGTAAGCGCTCAATAAATACTACTGAATGAACGAGTGCTCTGCACATAGTAAGCGCTTAATACCAACATTATTATTATTCCCCCCATTTTCCAGATGAGGGAAGTGAGGCCCAGGGAAGTGACTTGCCTACGGTCGCTCAGCTGCCAAGGGGCAGAGCTGGATTCGAACTCAGGCCCCCAGCTCCGGAAAAAAGGGGGGGGGGAATGTTTTAAAAAAAAAAAAGAGCGCTTTTGGCCCGGCCCACCCGTTCGCTCAGCCCTCCCCTCCTATAACGCGCCCCCCGCCTCTCTATAACGCGGCCCACCGGGGGAACGCACCTGCGGCCCCGCCCCCGGGAATAACGCTGAGGCGGCAGCGAGTCATGGCGGGCGGCACCGGGAAGGGAAAAGAAGGGAAAGAAGGGAAAGGAGAAAAAGGACCGGCCGCGCCACCCAGGCTTCCCGGCCAACGCCGAATATAAGGGCACCGTGCGGGCGGCACCTCCAAATGGCCGGGCCCCCCCCGCCGCTCGCCCATTGGTCCCTTCCTCCCCCACCCGCGCTCCTATTGGGCCCCGCCTGGCGGCGCAGCGCGCCCATTGGTCGACGCCCCCGCCGCTCTGGGGCCCGGAGGGCGGGAGGGGGGAGGACGCGAGGACCCGCCTCCGCGCCCAGCAGGGTAGTGTGCGCCGCGGGAGCTGGGGGCTGGAGAAGGGAGCCGAGCTGGTTGAGCCTTCAAAGTCCTAAAACGCGCTGCTGTGGGTTCGGGGGTTTATTGATTGAATAGAGCCCGAGCGGGAGGACTTCTGCAAAGAGGGAGCGAGACATGGAAATGAAGAGACGGATTCATTTAGAGCTGCGGAACAGGACGCCCTCTGATGTGAGCATTTGGCAAAAAAAAAAAAAATCTTCCACTTTTGGGGGGGGGATGGTGGAAGGTTTTTTTGGGGGAGGTGGTGGGGAGGTGTGAAGGAGGCGAGCTACGGATGATTTGCAAGGTGGGGAGGTCTCCACCAGTGGCCATGAATGCTCTCACTGCTGCTGCCCTTGATATGTGACTACCTGTGTGTGTGTATGTGTGTGCACATATATATGCATGAGTGTGTGTGTTTGTGTGTGTGTGTGTGGACACCCCATTGGGGGGCCAGAAGGCGCACGCGTTAGGGCCTGGGAGAAGCGAAAAATAAAAATAACACCGATCCAGCTTTTGCTCCAGGGACTGCCTAGCTGGAGATAAACCGGGGGGGTGCTGCCTGCTGAATTTATCAACAACAACAACAACAAAAAATTCACACACACACACCCCCCCCCAACACAATAAGTTTTGTGCTCAGCGAATCCGGTTGAGTTCCTGATATTTGGGTTAGGAGCCCCCCGGGGGAGAGAAGGTGGGAGGAGAGAGAGGATGCAGCCGAGTTGGGAAGGGTTTGAGTTTAAAGTGCGTCTTCGTTTCTTTGCAGTGATCAGGCAACAGACGGGGGAGCCATATTTGTAACTTTGTAGTGCTCATGAACGCGCCCTTTCTCTCTCTCCTTCCTCCTCCTCTCTCCCCTTCCCCTCCTCTGCCCCCTCTTCGCTCCAGCTGCTGACAAGGGTGTCTTTTTAAGTAGGAGGAAAATGGGATTTTCATCGGTAAGGACCGTTTCTTTCCTCCACGCCCCAGCGAGGTTCCGAGACTCTCTGGAAAGCAGAAGGAGCTTTTTTCCCCCCGACCTCCCACGTTTCCCTTCCTTGCCCACCTCAAGCCCACCCCTCAAATCGAGGTGAGGGTGGTGAGGGTGTCGTCCAGCCCATCCCTCCTGCCCTTGCAACCCCTCCGCCACCTCCTCCTCTCCTCCGGGCCGGGACGCGGGGCTTCGCCGTTCAACGTCTGGCCGAAGGGGCGAGAACAAGAAACTTTGTTAGGACGAAAATAGTCAGCGGCTGGCCGGGCAACCCGCCGGCCAGGGTGGCGATGTCCAAAGTCGTGCGGACCCCAGAAAAAACAGCCATCATCGGGGGGGGGGGGGTGATCCCTTCTTTCTCCCCTTCTTCCTTTCCTTCCTCCCTCCCTCGGCCTGGCTTTTATGGATCGTGACCCTGGGAGAGAAAACTTAGGAGAATGGAAACTGGGAGCATCGTGCAGAAAGGCACACAAACACGCGCTCAAGGAGAGGGGAAGGTGATGGGGGCGGGGGGGAGGATGGGGCTCTTTTAACCGCCGCGATGGGGATATGGGGTAGGGGGTGTTGTGCGTTTTGTAGCCCCCCTCCCCTTTCTGACTGTAAGGTCTTTGGGCAGGGAACGTGTCTCTCAACTCTTACATTGGCCTCTCCCAGGCCCTTAGTACAGTGTTCTAAACCCAGAAAGCGCTCAGTAAATACCACTGATTGGAGGTGATTGGCGCTGCTTTGGTGTCGTTTTGAAGCAGGGCGCGTTGAGAAGTTTGCGGACCTTACAGCCGCCCTTTTCTGCTCCCTCCCCCCTTACACACACACACACACACACAACCACACAACCCGTCTAATCCACCTCGTCCATTCTCCCCGGGAGACCCGCTCCCCTCCAGCCCGGCCTGGACTTTGGAAACCAAGATGTCTTTTACCCCTTCCTTCCTAATAGCGCAGTTGTGTGTGTGTGATGGTTTTGTTGGGGTTTTTTTTGTCATAATAATAATGATAATGTTGGTAATAATAATGATGGCATTTGTGCAGCGCTTCCCCTGTGCCAAGCACTGTGTTTGGCCGCTGTTCGGTCCTTCCAACAATTGGGCGGTGCGTTCCATGATGTCATGGGCCGGGCGGCCGGGCCCAGGGTTGGAGGGTCGCCCCCCTTGGACCTTTCTGGGGCCCCCCCACACTCCCCAAATGGTCGGGGGGCGGTCGATGTTGGCACTGGGCGAGGGTGGGAGTGGGCAGGAGGAGGAGGAGGAATTATTCCGAGCTGGGAGGAACCCTGCCTTCGTCCCTTCCTCTCCCTCCCTTCCCCGGATGGCAGCGGGCCAGGTCCTTTTGGTGGAACCCACTCCTTATTTCAACTTTACTTAGAGCCCGTGGGTGTGCGTGGTGGGGAGGGGGCTAAAGGCGGGGTGGGGATGGGGGGCGCAGACAAAGGGAGGGAGGGGAGAGCCTGGGTTGACAGTGGGGACGTCGATTGGGGTTTCTCACGCCCCCCTCCCTCCTCTTATATAAACACCGCCGGCCCCGGAGACTCCCAACCCGCGGGGTCGGGGAGCTGGGGGGGTTCGGCCCGTTTTTTGGGGGAGAGGGGGAATAAGGGACAATGAGAGGTGGAAAAAGCGGGTGGGGGCGGGAGTGGCGTTTTGCAGCGCGGGCCGGTCCTTCCCCTGCCGCGGTGGGATGGGGTGGGAGACTCACCTCCAGACCCTTCTCTCCACTTGGTCCCCGGCGCCGGGAAGCCGAGCAAGGACCAGCAGCCATTTTTTTCGGTCCCCGGGCCCCAGCGGGCTGCGAAAGGGGAAGGGCGGGAGGGGTCGGTCCGGGGTCTGCGGGGGCCCCGGCTCCCCCTCCCACGGCCCGCGCGCTTTTCCTTTGGAGGCCTAAGGGCCTTCGAGACCCTCAGACCCCACTTTGGCCTTGGGCCCGGGGGGCGCAGGGGACACCGGGTTGTGTGTGTGTGTAGTGTGTGTACCATGAGTGTGTGCCGGGTGTGTGTACCGTGTGTGCTGGGTGTGTGCGTGCCGAGGGTGTGTGTAGCCGGTGAGCGGCGGCGCTCGGAGCTGCCATTTTGTCAGTGTGGCCGTTGTCACAGGGGAGGGGGCGGGGAGACCCACACACACACACCCAGAGACAAACAGACAGACCCAGAGACACACAGACAGACCCAGAGACATCCAGCGACCCCCCCAAGAGACAGAGGGAGACCGGGACAGGGAGGGAGGGGGACGGACGACATGAAAGCCTTGCGCCATCTCGAAAGGGACCGGACCCTTTCCCCGGAGGGGAAAGGAGGGGGCGGCTGCCTCTTTAAATTTGGAGGTTGGTATTTTTCCCGCCTTCTGCGCCCCACTTGGAACCGTCCCCGACCCCCCCTAAACCCCCTGACCTCCGACCCCCCCGGCTCCCTGACCTCCGACCCCGCCCTTCTCCCGAGCCGACCCCCGCCCCCCCGAAAACCGACTTCAGTTTAAAAAGGAAAGACACTTCTGCCCCATCTGCCTTTTTTTAAAAAAACAAACTCATAGTGGAGTTAAAAAGGAAAAAAAAAACCACTTTAGCCGAAACGATTTGGGCGCCTTTAAAAAAAAAATGTTATTCTCGTAATCCAAAACAAAACACACTTTCAACGTTGTTTTTCCGTTTTCGAAGAAAGGCCTTTTTCTCATAGTTGGGTTTTAAAAGAAACACTTCCGCCGAAACGATCTGGAAGGGGGGTCGTAATTTTTTTTTTTCTTAAAGGGGGTTTGGGGTTGGTTTGTTTTTTTAAAAAAGGTGTTTTTCCCAATGCCTCTGACTTTTTGAATGGCCTCCAAGATCCCCGCGGCCACTTCCAGAGGGAGGGAATGGGCCTCCCTGGGGTGGGCATTCTGTCTTAGTGTGTATATATTATATGTATGCATCTGTATAGATCTAGTTTATTTATTTATATTAATGTCTCTCCCCCCCCAGACTGTGAGCTCATTGTGGGCAGGAAAATTGTTCTATTGTCCTGTCCCAAGCGCTTAGTACAGTGCCTTGCACACAGTAAACCCTCAATAAATACGATTGAATGAATTAATTAGCAGAACGCCTCCGTGTTTTAAGACGAACCAGGCCCCTTACCCATTTTTCCCCCATCTGGGGCGGTCAGTATTCTCAGAATTGAAGGGTCAAGAGCTTTAAACCAGATCACCATATCACGATCGAGGTTTCCTCCCGCCTAGCTCAGAAGGCAGACATCCTTATGTCAGTTTTTCAAATATCAGCATTGTTTGGGGGCAAAGAATTTCTGGATTCCCAGGCTCGGTTCATCAAAAATCCAAGCCTCTGAAATGTTTGGTTCTCCCAGCATTTGGTTGTGTAAATAAAGTGTTCCCCACATAAAACGGCTCCTCTCTTGGAGATGGGGGTGTGTGTGTGTGTAATAAAGTCGTGTGAGAGGTGGAAGATTTTGCTAATAATAGTAATAATTGTTAAGCAGTCATTACATGCCAAGTGCATAGAGAAGCAGCATGGCCCTGGTGGATAGAGTACAGGCCTAGGAGTCCAAGGACCTGCATTCTAATTCTTGTCCCACCACTTGGCTGCTGGGTGACCTTGGGCAAGTCACTTAATTCCTGGGCCTCAGTTACCTCATCTGTAAAGTGGGGATTAAGGCCGAACCCTTAGTACAGCACAGTACATAGTATTTAGCACAGAGTTTGATTTAGAAGTATTTGTTAAGCACTTAGTATGTACCAAGTGCCGGGGTGGAAACAAGATAGGTTGGACATAGTCCCAGTCCCACACTAAATAGGAGGGAGTAGGCTTTAATCCCTGTTTTACAGATGAGGTAATTGAGGCCCAGAGAAATGAAGTGACTTGCCCAAGGTCACACAGCAGACAAGTGGTGGAGCCAGGGTTAGAACACAAGGTCCTCCGATTCCCACGACTACACTCTTTCCACTAGGCCAGGAGTGGAGGGGAGAGAATCAGAAGCAGTGAGGTCTAGGGATAGAGCCCGGGCCTGGAGTCAGACGGACCTGGGTTCTAATCCTGGATCTACCGCCTGTCTGCTGGGTGACCTGGGGTGCCTCATTGAATTTCTCTGGGCCTCAATTCCCTGATCTCTAAACTGAGGATTAAGACTGTGAACCCCATGCGGGACAGGGACCGTGTCTAACCTAGAGAAACAGCATGGTGCAGTAGATAGAGCACGAGCCTGGGGGTCAGAAGGCCATGAGTTTTAATCCCGGCTCTACCACGTGTCTGCCTTGTGACCTTGGGCAAGTCACTTCACTTCTCTGGGCCTCAATTACTAAATGTAAAAAATGGAGATTAAGAGTGTGAGCCCAATGTGGGACCAGGACTGTGTCCAACCTGGTTAATGTATCTCTGCCCCAGCACTTAGAACAGTGCTTGGCACATAGTAAGTGCGTAACAAGTACCATAATTATTATTATTATCACCCCAGTGCATAGTAGCATGGCTGGCCCATAGCGCTCAACAAATATAAAAAAAGACAGTCTAGGTTTTAAAGGGTAACAAGTTGGAGTCGCTTCCCGGGTTTACTGGAGCAGAGACCATCCTCTGTATTCATTCATTCAATAGTATTTATTGAGCGCTTACTATGTGCAGAGCACTGTACTAAGCGCTTGGGATGAACAAGTCGGCAACAGATAGAGACAGTCCCTGCCGTTTGACGGGCTTACAGTCTAATCGACTGTATTGGCTGTATTGGCTGTATTGGCTGAGGTGGGGGTCACCTCCAAAAGCAGGGTGACTTATTAGGTGAAGATGCTGATCCATGCAGGCTTTTCCATCTTGAAAGTCAAAGCCACTTGGAGGTCGCAGTAACAAACCCGATCAGGCAGCGGCTGATACGCTCTAGGTAGTGCCTCTTCTATTTCTCTATAGTCTTTGTGGATCAGGAGAAAAACGAAACTGGGCGATTTGCTTGTGTCCGCTGCAATGCAAACACACTGTGATACTGCGCATTGGCAGCGTGAGACCAGAGTAGCAGCGTGGCCTGTTCATTCATTCATTTAGTCGTATTAATTGAGCACTTACTATGTGCAGAGCAGTGTTCTTAGTGTTTGGGAGAATACAGTACCATAATAAACGAACACGTTCCCGCCCCTCAATGAGCTTTGTTGGAGAGGGTCTGGGCCTGAGAGTCAGAGGACCTAAATTCTGATACCAGCTCTGCCACTTGATTGATGTGTGACCTTGGGCAAGTCACTTTGCTTCTCTGGGCCTCATCTGTAGAGTGGGGATTAAGGCTGTGAGCCCCATGTGGAATAGGGACTGTGTCTGACCCGATTTGCTTGAATTGTGTGAGAGTTGGAGGATTTGGGTCATAAGACTAATAATTGTACTTGTTCAGCGATTACATGCCAAGCGAATAGAGAAGCAGTGTGGTCTAGTGGATAGAGCACAGGCCCGAGAGTCAGAGGATCTGGATTCTAATCCCTGCTCCACCATTTGGTAAGTCAATTTCTGGGCCTCACTTTCCTCAGATGTAAAATGGGGATTGAGACTGAGCCCTTAGTACAGTACTTAGCGCAGTGTTTTATTTAAATGTATTTGGTAAATACTTACTATGGGCTAAGTGCTGGGATGGAGACAAGATAATCTTGTTGAGAGGGTTGAGAGAGGTGGTAAGACTTCTTTTGAGAAATCTTTAAAGTCATCACAAGCCTGGGAGTCAGAACACC
This sequence comes from Ornithorhynchus anatinus, assembly GCF_004115215.2. Classification (NCBI taxonomy): domain Eukaryota; kingdom Metazoa; phylum Chordata; class Mammalia; order Monotremata; family Ornithorhynchidae; genus Ornithorhynchus; species Ornithorhynchus anatinus. The sequence continues at coordinate 8,567,012 of NC_041732.1, read as the reverse complement.
TGGATTCTAATCCCGGCTCCACCGCTTGCCTGCCGTGTGACCTTGGGCAAGTCAGTTAACTTCTGAGCCTTCCTTCCCTCATCTATAAAAATGGATTCAAGATCTGTTCTTACATAGTCCGGGAACAGGAAATTGTTCCAACCAGATCCTGTATCTACCTAGGAGTTCAGTACGGTGCTTGGCATAAAGTTAGTACTTAAATATTATTATTATTCACCTTTTTGGTAGCTTACTTTAAGCCCTATCTGAAGGCCAGGGTTTAGGTAAAAATCCTCAAGGCTGCTACCAATGCAAGGGGTCTTTGATTTTGCAAGGAAATGCAGATGGGGGAAGGCCATTTCCCTGCTGTCACTGCTTTTTTTTTTTTCTTTGGCATTTATTAAGCACTTACTATGTATCAGGCACTGTACTAAGCAATGGGGTAGATACAGGGTATCAGGTTGGACACAGTCCATTCCTGTATGGAGCTCACAATCTAATTAGGAAAGATAACAAATATTGACTCCCCATTTCCCCATTTTACAGGCACAAAGAAGTGACTTGTCCAGGGTCACATAATAGGCAACTGGTGGAGTCATGGTTAGAACCCAGGTCCTCTGACTCCGAAGACCGAGTCCAGTCCGCTAGGCCATCTGGTTCTCAGTGATTTCTTTCTTGCCTCCCCCACCCCTCATTACTATGGAGAATTGGCTGATTCCTAGGATTCCTGGGACCCAGCTATACCCCCGAGGGAAAGGTCAGAGAGGGCTTGTCCAGAGAGGCCCCTTTTTCTGGAGCTGGAGGAGCACTTAGAACAGTGCTTGGCACATAGTAAGCGCTTAACAATACTATTTTTTTCCCTCCTTCCTCCAAAGAAACAAGCAAGCCTAAAGCTCTTAAAGAAATGGGAGGCATTGTGTCTGACCTTATTAGCTCTTATCTACTCCAGGGCTTAGTACAGTGCTTGATGCCTAATAAGTGCATAATCATAATAATGATTCTATGAACAAGTTTCAAAGTGGGTAGGTTTGAGTTTCGTTTCCTTTTGCCCAGCTTCAGAGGAGGGGGCCGATGCATAGTGTAAAGGCTAGAAAAGAGGCAGTGTGGTTTAATGGATAGAGCATGGGCCTGGAAGCCAGAAGGACCTGGGTTCTAATTCTGGCTCCGCCACTCATCTGCTCTGTGACCCTGGGCACATTACTTCATTTCTCTGGGTCTGTTTACCTCGTCTGCAAAGTGGGGATTAAGACTGTGAGCCTCATGTGGAACATGGACTGTGTCCAACCTGAGTAACTTGTATCTACTCCAATGCTTAGTACAGTGCCTGGCACGTAGTAAGTACTTAACAAAAACCTTTAAAAAAAACCAAACTCGGAGTAGGGGGATGGGAGTGAGAAGGGGGAGAAGCAAAGGGGTTGGGTAATCAGCCCCTGTAAGCAAAAGAAAAAAAGCTTTGTGGACACAATCAACTTCTCAGAGTTCATTTCCTACCAGTTTTCATAATATGTGACAATTCTCCTTTGAAAGAGTATGTATTAATGTGCAGCTGGTTTTGAGTTTTAAATCTTGTAATCCCAGATTTTGAATCCATATCAACGACATAAAAGTAAAATAAAAACCTTTAAGGCTGCCGATAATCCCTTACTGAAATGGCAAAGGAAAACACGCTTTGCCTCCTCTTCTTAGTTTCCCTTTCCTGGTTTTACATCTCTCCCATCCAGTTTTTTTAAAGGGACAGAGGGATGAGAATTTATCGTCCGCTCTCACAGGTTAATCGGAGGAAGGATTGTCAAAGACGGACCGTGCCGTCCTAAGTGTAGCATAACGCCTCAGTTCACCTAGCACCTTACCTCCCTAGAGCTGACGTTATGACGTAAGGTATCTTGGCTGCCACCTTCCTCCGGAGCAAGTGTGGGCAAGCTTTATTATTCCCATTTTACAGCTGGAAAAGCCGAGGGCCAGTGACTAGAATGTAGATCGACCCACTTGCAGTTTGATCGTCCGTCCACTAAGACTTAAGCTGATCCCGTTGGGGTTGGAGGTTTGCACCCCAATTAGTAGTACAGATGGGGGAGGTCTCCCCATTGCCCTGACCTTGGGCAAGTCACTTCACTTCTCGGGGCCTCAGTTACCTCATCTGTAAAATGTACATTGAGACTATGAGCCCCATGTGGGACAGGGACTGTGTCCAACCTGATTTGCTTGTTTCCACCCCAGCGATTAGTACAGTGCCTGGTACGTAGTAAGTGCTTAACAAATGCTGTCATTATTATTATTATTCATCCACTCTGCTAGGTTATAGACCTTGAGGCCCTTGCTTGCATTTCCAAGAGTGACATCTGGATTGTGTGGGGCGGGGGGTCCCTGTTTATTCATTCATTCATTGTCATATTTATTGAGCGCTTACTGTGTGCAGAGAACTGTACTAAGTGCTTGGAAAGTACAATTCAGCAACAAAGAGAGACGATCCCTGCCCAAAATAGGCTCACAGTCTAGAAAGGGGGAGACAGACATCAAAACAAGTAAACAGGCATCAATAGCAACAGTATAAATAAATAGAATTAGAGCTATATATACTCATCAAAACAAGTAAAACAGGCACTAATATGGATAAATAGAATTATAGATATGTATATATATACACAAGCATTTACTATGTGCCAGGCATGGTGCAAACAATAGGGTTGGACACAGTCCCAGTCCCACCTGGGGCTCACAGTCTCAATATGCATTTTTCAGATGAGGTAACTGAGGCACAGAGAAATGGAATGACTTGCCCAATGCTACACATCAGACAAATGATGGGGTCAGGATTAGAACTCATGACCTCCCGACTCCCAGGTCCATGCTCTTTCCACTACGTCATGCAGGGTGCTTGCCTTCCTGAGACTGGTGTTGGGGGCCGGGGGGTCTCCCCTCCATTCTTGGTGCCACCTGGCTATCATTATGCCCCTCTCCAAGTGGACTCCACTTGAATCTCTGACTTTTGAGCATTTCATTCATTCATTCAATAGTATTTATTGAGCGCTTACTATGTGCAGAGCACTGTAAGCGCTTGGAATATACAGTTCAGCAACAGAGACAATCCCTGCCCAGTGACAAGCTCACAGTCTAAACGGGGGAGATAGTCACCCCATCCTCAACCCCACAGCACTTATGTACCTGTCTTTAAATTAAATAACTGATTCATTTTGTTAATGTCTATCTCCCCCTCCAGACTACAAGCTTATTGTGAGTGAGGAACGTGTCTGCCAACTCTGTTATATCGTACTCTCCCAAGTGCTTAGTACAGTGCTCTGCACCTGGTAGGTGCTTGGTGGCCTAGTCGATGGAGCTCTGGCCTGGGAGTCAGAAGGGCCTGGGTTCTAATTCCAGTTCCACCACTTGTCTGCTGTGTGACCTTGGGCAAGTCACTTCACTTTGGGGCCTCAGTTCCCTCATCTGTAAAATGAGGATTAGGACTGTGAGCCCAGTGTAGGGCAGGGACTGTGTCCAACCTGATTGTCTTGGATCTACCCCAGCTCTTAGAACAGTGGTTGACACATAGTAAGCACTTAACAAATACCATCACCATAGTATTGACTGATGGATTGATTGACTGGAAGGCCCCAGATGTGGGAGGGTAGATGCCTTCAAGCCCACCTCCAATTAGTCAATCATATTTATTGAGCACCTAATGTGTGCAAGGCAGTATACTAAGTGCCTGGCAGAGTACAACATAGACACATTCCCTGCTCACAATGAGCTTACAGTGTAGAGAGGGAGATGGACAGTAATATAAATTAAGTTAAGGATATGGACATAAGTGCTGTGGACCGGGGGGGGGGGGCGGGGGGAACGGATGAATAAAGGGTGCAAATCCAAGTTCAAGAGCGACACAGAAGGGAGTGGGAGAAGAGGAAAGGTGGGTTTGTTCCCGGAAGGCCTCTTGGAGGAGATGTGCCTTCAATAAGGCTTTGAAGATGGGGAGAGTAATTGTCTCTCTGATATGAGAAGGGAGGGCATTCCTCCACGCATGATTTGGTGATATTAGATCATACCACCCCCAGCTGACAACCCCTCCCCTAGCGCTGTGTGTGGGGGGGGGGGTCTGTGTGGTGTATGGTAGAGCGGGTGGAAAGGAAAGATAGTTGAGTTTCTGTGCCAGTTCAACACTTGGTTGGTTTTAGCAAATAGTTTCATCTCCCTTTCTCCAAGCCAGAGGGGCTTAAAAAAACATAACAAAACAGATGTGACAGATTTTTGCTTCCTCTCCTTTTGTTTCTTCTTCCCACCCTCTGGGAGAGGTGCTAATGACCAGAGAATGACCAAAAGGTGACCAGCGGGGAGAGAAAGATAAAACAAAGGGTTTTGGATTACCCACAAAGTGGGTAGTGGAATTTCTTTGTGTATAGTGGCCAGGGACTGTGTTCAATGCTGGATATTCTTTCCCAGCCCTTAGGGTTTTTTTATGGTATTTGTTAATCACTTATTATGTTCCAGGCACTGTACTAAGTGCTGGGGTAGATAGGAGCTGATCAGTTTGTGTAACAAAATGTGCCAAGCACTATCTTAAATCCTAGGATAGGTACCAGATAGGTTGGGCACAGTCCCTGTACCCCATGGGGCTCACAGTCTTCATCCCTATTTTACAGGTGAGGTAACGGACCCAAATAAATTAAGGGACTTGCCCAAGGTCACACAGCAGACAAGTGGCAGAGCCAGGATCCGGTATTGGCCATGAATCTGGTCAGTCAACACGGAAGTGGGATTGCCCCCTTTGACAGATGGACACAAACACACACACACACACTAAGCTTGTTGTAGGCAGGGAACATGTCTGCTGCTTCTTTTGTACTCTCCCAAGCGCTCAGTACAGTGCTGTGTACACAGTAAGATCTCAATATGGGAAGCAGCATGGCTTGGGAGTCACAGGTCATGGGTTCTAATCCCAGCTGCACCTCTTGTCAGCTGTGTGACTTTGGGCAAGTTACTTAACTTCTCTGTGCCTCAGTAACCTCATCTGGGAAATGGGGATTAAAACTGTGAGCCCCACATGGGACAACCTGATGACCTTGTATCTACCCCAGCGCTTAAAACAGTGCTTGGCATATAGTTAGCACTCAATGAAAGACATCATTATTATTACTATTAAAAAACACCCTCAATGATGGTGGTGATGATAGGCCTCTGGGGATGAAGCTTGAAGTTGGTCCTGGCTCTGGAGGAGGAGGATGAGAAGGAGGTCCCCAGCTGTCCCCTTAGGTTTTGTAACTTCTTTTGGAAGTTGCTCCTTATTCCAGGAGTGAAGGTCGGTGGGAGTGAGAAGGATGGAATTGACTAGATTATCTGGTGTGGAATTCTTATCTCTGGTGCTCCCAGGTTTCTTCCTCCTGCTTACTTCTTCCCTTCTCCTAGCACACATATACAAACACTCTCTCTCCCCGTTATAACTCTGTCACAGTGTACTCTCCCAAGGGCTTAGTACAGTGCTCTGCGCACAGTAGGTGCTCAGTAAATACCGTTGATGGATTGGTATCTTTGGAGCACTTACTATGTGCAGAGTACTGTACTTGTGGTGTGGGAGTACGATAGAGTCAAGTAGACTGAACTCTGCGCTCAGGGAGTTTACAATGGTAGGGGTGGGATGGGGAGACTCAAATTAAGACTGTGAAAGACCCCTCTAGACTCTGAATTCCTTGTGGGCAGGGAATGTGCCCACCAACTCTGTTGTTTGGTTTTCTCCCAAGCGCTTAGTACAGTGCGGTGCACACAGTAAGCACTCAGTAAATACGACTGATACAATTGGTATCTTTTGAGTGCTTATTGTGTGCAGAGCACTGTACTGAGGGTGGGGGAGTGTACAATAGAGTGAGCAAGCACATAGTACAGTGCTTTGCACACAGTAAGTGCTCAATAAATACTATTGAATGAATGAATGAGTGAGGAAGACTGATCCCTGCCCTCAAGGAGCTTACAAAGAAATGGGGCTGGGGGACGTTGAAAGACTGTGAAAGCCCCCTCTAGACTGTGAACTCATCCGTGGGCAGGGACTGTGCCTACGGACTCAATTGTATTGTCCTCTCTCAAGTGCTTAGAACAGTGTTCTGCTCGCAATAAGCGCTCAATACATACAGCTGATTGAGAAAATTACAAGTAGGGAGAGTAACAGAGTATAAAAATATACTCACCAGCACTCCCGTCGGGAACTCAGCTTAAAGGAGTGTCTCTCGCTTGATATTTTGAATCCTCATTTTCTGGGGGTTTTTAATCCGCAAACAAGGGCTGCCCACTTTTAACTCCTTCTGCCTCTAAGCTCGCTGTGGGCTGGGAATGTGTCTGTTTATTGTTGTAATGAACTTTCCCAAGCGCTTAGTACAGTGCTCTGCCTACAGCAGGTGCTCATTAAATAGGATTGAGTGCATGAATGAACGGTGTGCAAGCGGAGAGATCGTTTGCCCACATGCCGAGCAGGGCACCGCTCTGCTGTGGCCATTGGCCACAGGAAGTGAAAATGGGTGAGGGGCACAGCCTTTAAATCCACAGGAAGGATTGGGGCGGGCTCTGATGTGGCCACTTCTCTTGGGCCTGGGACCTTCGGGTTCACTGGAAAGGGAGTTAGAATGCTACAGCAAATGTGCCCAGCACTGCAGGATACAAATGACGTGATGCAGGCGATACAAATGATGTGATATAGTGCAGTCAGATCAGACACTTCGGACCCCCAAGGGGCTTAAAATTCTAAATATGTGGCCTAGTAGAAAGAGCCTGGGCCTAATCTTGGCTCTCTCACATGTCTGCTGGGTGACCTTGGGCAAGTCGCATCACTTCTGGGCCTCAGTTCCCTCATTTGTAAAAAGGGGCTAAAGACTGAGCCCCATTAGGGACAGGGACTGTGTTCCAACCTGATTAACTTGTATCTACCCCAGTGCTTAGTACAGTGGCTGATAACATAGTAAGCACTTAACAAATACCATTTAAAAGAAAAAGATTACCACCAGAGGCCTTCAGGGGCAATAGGCTTTCATGAGGCTTGAAAGGTAGGTTGGTGGTTTCTCTGAAGGAGCCCTAAATCAGGTAACCTCGATCTCCTCTGTCTCGCCACCAACCTCTTGCCCACATCTTAGCTCTGGCCTGGAACGTCCTCCCTCCTCATATCAGATCATCGCTTCCCCCGACCAAAGCCTTACTGAAGGTCCATCTCCTCCAAGAAGTTTTCCGTAACTAAGCCCTCCTTTTCCTCTTCTCCCACTCCCTTCTGTGTTGCTTTTACTTGCTCCTTCATTCACCCTCCCTCCAATTCCCACAGCACATATGAATATATCTGTATGTAACTGTAATTTATTCATTCATTTATCCATTTATTTATATTAATGTCTGTCTCCCCCTCTAGACCGTGAGTTCATTGTGGGCAGGAATGTGTATGTTCATTGTTATATTGTACTCTCTCAAGTACTTAGTACAGTGCTTTGCAATAGTAAGTGCTCAATAAATACGATTGATTGAATGAATGAATAACAGCTTGGCCTTCCCCCACTAAAGCCTTAATCCCTCTCTGTTCTGCTTTGCCTACGCACTTGGCTCTGTGCCCTTTATTCACCCCTTCTTCAGTCCCACTGCTGTATGTATCCATAATTTAACCCCTCTTTCCTAGACTGCACACTCCTTGTGGGCAGAAAACCGGTCTACCAACTCTTCTCTTTTGTCCTCTCCCAAGCGCTCAGTACAGTGCTCTGCACACAGTAAGCGCCCAGTAAATACCAATGATTGATTGACTGAGGCCCTGACATCCCTAACAGGGGCTTGGGGGTTGCTTCTGCCTGGTTGTCCATCTGACAGGGTCAGAACCCCGTTAACCCCTAGGGTTGGATAGCAAGCCCCGGACCTTCGGGCCTTCGCACTGCTTGTTGGGAGAAACAGTATTATCTCACACCTTTGAAAACGCTCTTTGAAGAAGAGATCTTCTAAACCGTCACTCTGCAGGACAAAAGAGAACACGTGTCTCATTCTCAAGAAGATGTTTTCTTTTTGAATTTTTTGTGGTTTTAAGCATAGAAATGGATCCCTATCTCCCATTTTACAGGCTGGGAAACTAAGGCTCAGTGTAAAAAAAGGATCTGGCCAAAATAACAGAACGAATGAGTGGTAAACTCTGGACATGATCCAGGTGCCCTCCTCCTGATCCAGAGTTGGGTTTTTTTGTTTGTTTGTTTTTCCCTCCACCTCCTTTAATTTGGCTGGAAAGGATGTCATTTTTCACACAGTAGGGGCCTAGCACAGATGTAGGAGTCAGGGGACTTTGGGTTCTAGTCTTAGTTACTTCACCAGCCTGTTGTGTGACCTTGAGCAAGCCAGTTAACCTCTTTGGGCCTCGGTTTCCTCATCTGCCAAAATAATAATAATTGTGGTATTTGTTAAACACTGGGGTGGTGCAGTGCAATCAGGTCAGACATTTGTTCTCTGCCCCACATGGGGGCACAGAGACTCTTGGTATTTAAGGGCCTACTATTTACCAGGCATGTCAGTCTCCCTCTTTAGACTGTGAGCTTCTTGTGGGTGGGGAACATGCCTGCCAACTCTGTTATACTGTCCTCCCAAGCATGCAGTACAGTGCTGTGCACACAGAAAGTGCTCAGTAAGTACCAGCATGGCGTAGTAGATAGAGCACGGGCCTGGGACTCAGAAGGTCATGGTTTCTAATCCCGGCTCCACCACTTGTCTGCCATGTGACCTTGGTCAAATCACTTCACTTCTGTGCCTCAGTGACTTCATCTCTAAACTGGGGATTGAAATATGAGGCCCACATGGGACAGGGACTGGGTTCCACTTGATTTGCTTGTATACACCCCAGTGCTTAGTACAGTGCCCGGTACACAATAAGCGCTTAACAAATACCATAATTATTAATTATTATTATTGATTAGGTTGGGCCAATGGTGTGAGTTAGTGGCATGGAGAAAGCCAGTTGGACCAGGCTACCTGCCAGCAAGTTGGGTGATTCCCGGCTGCTTTTAGTCTGGAACTATTCATCCGGCATCGTATCAATCAATCAGTTGTATTTATTGAGCACTTATAATAATGGTGGTATTCGTTAAGCACTTACTATGTGCCAGCCATTGTACTAAAAACTGGGGTGGATACAAGCCTTATCAGGTAGGACACAGTCCCCTCCTACATGGGGCTCACAGTCTCAATCCCCATTTAACAAATGAGGTCACTGAGACGCAGAGAAGTGAAATGACTTGCCCAGCGTCACTCAGCAGGCAGCGGCGGATCTGGGAATAGAACCTTCTGACTCCCAGGCTTGTGTTCTGTCCAGTCCCAGGGCACTGTGTACTAAGCATTTGGGAGAGTACAGTACAAGAGAATTAGCAGACACATTCCCTGCCCACAACGAGCTTACAGTCCAGATTTTAACATGAAGAGATTCCTCTCGAAAGGAGAGATTACTTCCTTGCCGAGGAAATAACATTCCAGCGGCATGGGTGCCAGAGCACGGGATTTTAAAGTTCTACTTGATTCTAGTTCTGCTCTCATATTCAGACCCTAGATTTGCTTCACAATCACCTGCAATTAAATGGTTAAAGAGAACTTACCAAAATCTCCTCCATGGAGTCGGGCATTTGTTTTGTAGATGGGTCCGTTAATTAGACCTCACTGGGCGGAAGTGATCGATGGCATTTATTGAGCGCTTCCTGTATGCAGAGCCCTGTACTAAGCACTTGGGGGAGTACACGATACAACAGAAGTGATAAATACATTCCCTACCTACAAGCATATGCTCTAAAGGATCATCATCAATGGTATTTATTGAGCACTTGCTGTGTGTCGAGCACAGTACTAAGCGGTTGGGAGAGCACAGTAGCACAGAGTTTGTAGCCACGTTCCCTGCCCATGAAGAGGATAGAGAATATTATGCACTGTTAGAGTATGGGTGCCTTAAGATGTTTTGTGTTACGGATGACGAGGCCGACCAAGTCCACAGCAACACATAACAATTTGACAATCTTGTGGGCCCCCTCATAAGAGCAGAGCTGATTTCCTGACTTGAAAAATCCCCATCTAGGGCCTTCTACCTGCAAACCTGCTGGGTGACCCTGAGCAAGTCATTTAACTTTTCTGGGCCTCAGTTTCCTCATCTGTAAAATGGAATGAAATACCAGTTGTCCCTCCTGTTTAGGCTGTGAGCCCCCTGGGAGACAGGAACTGTGTCTACCCCAGGGCTTAGTAGAGGGCTCATCCTTAGTAAATTCTTAATGGATATCATTTAAAAAATTGGTCGGTTGTAGTAATATTACTGATTATTTTTGATTGATTATTTACTGCTGCTTTCTCACTTCAGTCAGGCCACAGGGAAAATTGCTCTCTGGGGTTTGAGGCCGAGAGGGTCACTTAGAAAATTCCGTGACCTTCAAAACCCCTTTCCATTTTCCCTTTCTTGGGCAAGTCAGTCACTTCTCTGTGCCTCAGTAAGCCTGAACTGTAAAATGGGGAAGAAGACTGCGAGCCCCAAGTGGGACATGGACTGTGTCCAACCTGATTAGCTCGTATCTACCCCATTCATTCATTCAGTCAAATTTATTGAGTGCTTATTGTGTGCAGAACACTGTACTAAGTGTTCGGAAGAGTACAATATAACAATAAACAAGCACGTTCTCTGCCTGGCACATAGTAAGCGCTGAACAAATACCATCAAACGAAACGACTGTATCAGGAAAGCGCTAGTAAATGGCCACTTGATCATTTCACCAAGGTCAGAGGCAGAGAGCCGTGTCACCCGGGATCAATTTTCCATGCCCTGTGTCTCCCAGATCCGTTATAGTCTGGAGATGGGGGTCATCAGAGAGACCACTGCTCGGGCAAAGCCGTCCTTGAATTTGTCTTTGCTGGTGGGACAGGGTTTTGGCTTCATGCGAGGTAACCAGGCAGGTAAGTACAGGCCGAGCGCCTGGAGGAGCCTCTGCTCCCAGGTAACAAAGAATGTTAATAACCGTGGAGAACAACGGCTGTCGGCCTGATCTGCGGAAAACCGCCTCCGACCCGTTCCCGGGGGCTTCTGGGAAAGGGGGAGTGGGGAGAGGCAGGGAGCGTGGCACAGATGTGTCGAGGGGATTTCATATTTAACGTTCTTGGGAGCAGAAACCTTGATGTCATAGGGAGGTCTCCAGCTGCGTTTGTTTGCCCGTTTAAGGGAAGTTTAGTCTTCAGACACTTGGTGTTTTCATAGTTGAATCAAATCTGTTTGCTAATCGTCAGGCTCAAAGGAGCGAAGCTGAACAACTGCATTCATTCAGTCAGTCAGTCATATTTATTGAGTGCTTACCGTGTGAAAAGTACAGTGCTAAGCGCTTGGGAGAGTACAGTATAACAACAAGCAGACATATTCCCTGCTCACAGTCTAGAGGGGATTGCATCTTCAGGGGAGGGAGAAGCTGGGAGGATGGCCTTGTGGTTTGGGTTTTCAATAATAGAAGTTGTTGCTTTGGGGTTGCTGGCGCAGGGTAATTTTTCATTTTGAGGGTGAGGGGCAGGGATTTAGAGGGGATTCAGGGAGAACAATCTTCAAAGAGAAATCAGTCTTTCAATCGGTGGTAATGGCAATAATAGTAATTATGGTACTTGTTAAGCGCTTACTATGTCTCAAACACTGCTATAAGCAGTCTGGCTGACTGAAGACTAAGCAGAAGTTGCAGTGGTACTTACTGGGCATTTACTGGGTGTAATGCACTCAACTGAGTACTTGGGAAAGTACCAAGAAGCATAAAAAAGAATGTTCCACCCCGTGGTGCAAACCTTTTAATTATCGTTGTGGTATTTGTCAATCGCTTACTATGTGCCACGCACTGTAGTAAGCACTGGGGTAGATACAAGTTAATCAGGCCGGACACCGTCCGTGTCCCACATGGGACCCTTAATCCCCATTTTACAGATGAGGTAATTGAAGCCTAGAGAAATGAAGCGACTTGCCCAAAGTCACACAGCAGACACGTGGCAAAGCCAGGATTAGAATTTAAATCCTTCCGACTCCCAGGCCCGTGCTCTATCCTGGTGATATTTCTTGAGCTCTTAATGTATGCAGAACTTTGTACTCAGCCCTTTGAATAGGCCTCCACTTTGGGTTCTTTTAGGCCTGACTGGAAACTCTTCTATTGGTGGTTTATTATTGAGCACTTACTGTGTGCAGAACACTGTACCAGGCGCTTGGGAGAGTACAGTACAACAGTAAACAGACACATTCCCTGCCCACATTCCACTTGCCCAAGGTCACATAGGGGACAAGTGGAGGAGCCAGAATTAGAACCCAGGGCCTCCTGACTTACAGGTCTGGGCTCTAGCCACTAGACCATGCTATTTCTCTAACCTGCTAATGGAGGGTAAAGTAGGCAGAGTCCTGATTACAAACTGGGGGCAGCAGCCATTTTGGAAGTTGGTGCCCTCGGAATCATTGTAGGGACCTGGGTGGTAAAATGTATGAAATGGCTGAAAGTTTTAGAACATTTCTGTTTTCCTGATTCTCGCATCTCCCATCTCACTCACCGTGATATCTTTGGACCACTGCTAGCCCAGAGGCTTTCCTCCAGTCTCGCAGTGGAATGGGCTTGGGAGCTAAGCTTGCTGGATCAAAGAGGTGAAATAATTATAATAATAATAATAGTGGTATTTAAGTGCTTACTATGTGCCAGGCACTGTACTAAGTGCTGCGGTAGATATGAGGTGTTTGGGTTGGAAACAGTCCCTGTCCCACCTAGGGCTCACAGTCTTAATCCCCATTTTACAAATGTGGTAACAGGCACAGAGAAGTGAAGTGACTTGCCTAAAGTCACACAGGAGACAAGTGACAAATTAGGGGTTAGCACCCAGGTCCTTCTGACTCCTAGGCCCTTGCTCTATCCATAGCAAGGACTGCTTTTTGTCCCAGTCTTGTTTCTCTCAGGCCCCAGTGCCATGAGTTTGGCTCAATTCACCTGGTTGCCTTGGAGGAGCTGTTTTTAAAGTCTTGTGGCAGGTTTCTTTTGACTGGGGGGCGGTGGTTTACTTTTATGGATTTTGATGGGTTTTTTCGCCACCTTCTTTTTCATTCCGGAAATTTGAGTGATCAGTCTGTTTGCATCTGGGGCCCTGGCCACTCTTGAGTACAGGTGTATACATTATGCAGAGAGCAGAGAAGGAGGTGGTCAGAACTTCTCAATGTGTTCTCCCAGCCAGAAACAAAGCAATATAACCTAGCAGGTTTCTGCAAAGGTAAAAAGGTGTTTGCCACATTGTCCCGTTTGCAGTAGAAAACTTAGTTTTTAGCAGGCACTTTTTTATGTCTCTGTTCTTTACTGAGTAGCAGGGTGGGCTAGTGGATAGAGCACAGGCCTGGAAGTCAGAAGGACCTGGGTTCTAAACCCAGCTCAGTCATTTGTCCGCTTGGGTAAGTCTGCCGTTTACTTTGGGTAAGTCGCTTCACTTCTGTGCTTCTTCATCTATAAAATGGGGATGAAGATTGGGAGCCACATGTGGGACAGGGACTGTGTCCAACCCGCTTTGTATCTATCCTGGTGCTTAGAGCAGTGCCTGGCACATAGTAAGTGCATACCCAATACCACAATACACTCTAATGGGCCGGCATTTCAAGTCTGGGAAGTGCCATATTCATTTGGATCATTGCAGACAGTTAACCTGTCTCTGTCTGTCTCCCTCTGCCTCTCATATCTCTCTCTCTCTCTCTCTCTCTCTCTCTTTTTCATATATCTCTCCTGGATCCCTTCACAAAGTCTTCTATTTGCCATGGTTACTGGCCATTCTACAGTTGGAAAAATAAACTTTTGAGGGGTGAGGTAGGGAACGATGAAAACCAGTTTTCGCAACTTGAATAGTTCCAACCGTTAGAAAATGGAAAATAGCCACACGTTTCATTTTTAAGTTTTGGGGAAGAGTTTTGATGGAAAATAAGGTTCTGATCTCTGAAATTGCAGGCCCTCCCTTTAGACTAATCATCACTTGGCACTTAGATTCCAGAATGCAGTTTGAGCTGGATAAGCGGGACATAACGTTGTGCAAACATTATGTCCAGGTCAGGGTTTTTGGTTTGGCACATTAAGTCTGCAATGGCTAATGCCCAGAAAAGAAGAAATGTGGGTATAAATTTCAGCAGGGTGTTGTTTTTTTTAAAAAAAAATGGTATTTGTTAAGTGCTTACCATGTGCCAGGCACTGTCTCAAGTCCTGGCAGATAGGTTGGGCACAGTCCCTGTCCCACATAGGGCTCACAATCATAATCCCCATTTTACAGATGGGGTGACTGAGGTCCAGAGAAGTGAAGGGACTTTCCGAAGGTCACCCAGCAGACGAGTGGCGGCCATGCCCGAGCTCTATCCAGGACTAAGCTATGCTGCTTCCCTAATTTTAACTGTCTGTCTGCCCCTGTAAACGTGACTTGCTGTGGGCAAGGAATATGTCTACGTACTCTATTATATTGTCCACTCCCAAGCGCTTAGTACAATATTCCGCACACATTAAACGATCAACAAATACTGTTGTTCGATTGATTGATAAAAGAGTTTTGGGGCCACTTTGCAGTCTCAAATCGAAGGCTATGGTATCTCTAATGGATCGACTCTGACGTCAGGAATCCCCTACTGCCCGGGTGTCTCCTGCTAAAGTGGTCCCTGTCCTTCTGACCGCATGCAACCTCCATTCATTCACTCACTTGTATTTACTGAGTGCTTACTGCGTGCAGGGCACTGTACTAAGCACTTCGGAAAGACTATACAACAATAAACATACCCGTTCCCTGCCCACAACAAGCTTACAGTCTAGAGTGGGAGAGACAGACATCAATACATCAGCGGCCCCCACGGCTCCCTGACCCGGACCCCTGAGCCTTGTTAGGCCCCGGGCCCTGACAAAGGCCTGAACGTGTCCAGTTGAAAGGACCCAAAATGGCGGCTCTTTGAAGCGGGTCCTCGTCCCCACCCCCTTCTCCCTTGCGGCTCGGTCGTAAGGCGGGAATCCAAGCTGCTGTCTCCTAACGTGGCCTGCCAGGCTGAGGTAATCACCCGGAGGAAGGAAATGCCGAAATGCGGCTCAAACTGACCAACCGCCATGGGAGGGGAGGTTTCCCCTTCCGCTGGAGATGGGTGACCCCCAATCCCCCACCCTCTTTCCCACACAAACCGAGAGCCTCGAGCCCTGAGGTGGAATCTGGGGCGCTCACCTCACCTCACCTCACAGGATCACGTCTGCCAGGGTGTCCGAGAGCGGGCGAGCCTGTGTCTGTGTTTTCTTCCGTCAGACTGTTCCTTTCCTACCACCCAAGTTTCTCAATCGATTGCCCAATCGTATTAAACACTTGAATTTGCTCCCTTTACTCACCCCTCCCTTAGCTTTTTTTTATGGTATTTATTAAGCGCTTATTATGTGCCAGGCACTGTACTAAGCTTTGGGTTAGACATAGGTTACTCAGGGTGGATACGGTCCATGTCCCACATGGGGCTTACAGCCTTAATCTCCATTTTACAGTTGAGGGAACTGAGGCTCAGAGCAGTGAAGTGACTTGCCCAAGGTCACATAACAGATAAGTAGCAGAGCCAGGATTTTATTATTACTAATAATAAAAATAATAAAACAATTTTGATATCTGTTAACCTCTTACTATATGCCAGACATTGTGCTAAGTACTGGGGTAGATACAAGATAATCAGGTTAATAGTAATAAATAATAATAATAATTATGGTATCTATTAAGTGCTTACGATGTGCCAAGCACTGTTCTATGTACTGAGGTAGGTTACAAGGTAATCAGGTTGTCTCACATGGCTGTCACAAGTGTCAGCTGGGTGACTTTGGGCAAGTCACTTAACTTCTCTGTGCCTCAGTTACCTCATCTGTAAAATGGGGATTAAGACTGTGAGCCCCCCGTGGGACACCCTGATTACCTTGTATCTACCCCAGTGCTTAGAATATTGCTTGGCATATAGTAAGGGCTTAATAAATACCATAATATTAATATTATTATTATTAAAATGGGAATTCGATACCTGTTCTCCCTCCCCCAGAGTGGGCACCCCACGTGGGACAAGGACCGTGTCCGTCCTGATGCTCTCGTAACCATTCCAGCGCTTAGAATAGTGCCTGACCCATAGTAGGTGCTTAACAAATACCATAATGAATTTGTATTTTTTGCCTCCCTCTCGCACGCAGGTTAAAGAGCTCGTCTTGGACAACTGCCGATCAGATGAAGGTAAGATCGAGGGCCTCTCAGATGAATTCGAAGAACTGGAGTTCTTAAGCACAATCAACGTCGGCCTCACCTCAGTCGCAAACTTACCAAAGTTAAACAAACTTAAGAAGGTAAAGAGAGGAGGAATGCACGTGTGTTGGGTGGGGTGGGGGAGGGAGGGAGAGGATTCTGTTTTTCACCGCCGGAGTAATTAAAATTACCTGTCGGGTTTTTGCACGGACATGCAAAGCAATTTCTTGAAGCCGGTTTACCAGGCTTGGTTTGGGGAGGCTTGTTTCAGCCCAGTGGATGTGTTTTAATTTTAAGTATTGCTGTGTGTATGTGTGTGTGTGTGTGCGTGTGTGTGTGTTAATTTCTCTCTCTCACTCTCTTTCTCCTCCTTAGCTTGAACTAAGTGATAACAGACTCTCAGGCGGATTGGAAGTATTGGCAGAAAAGTGTCCGAACCTCACACATCTAAATCTAAGCGGCAACAAAATAAAAGATCTCAGTACAATAGAACCGCTGGTGAGTTAAATAATCAGTCACGGGTATTGATTGAGCGCTCGCTGTGTGGAGAGCACTGTACTTAGCACTTAGGAGAGACGATAGAGTCAGCAGACATGATCCTTGCCCTCGCCCGGCTTCCAGTCTGGAGGTCGGGGGAGACAGGCACAAAAAAAAATTCCAGGTAAGGGGTAGCACTCAACTTTAAAGATGGGTACATAAGAGGTAAGAGTTGGGGGGCAATGGGGTGGGGTGAGTTCTGACAGGGAGAATCCCCAAAATAATTTTTTTGGGAATGCTCCGGACCAAGTGCTCAGTTTAAAGGGTCCTTGCTTGAGGAATATCTCCTTTTCCTCAAATCATAGTCCGGGCATCAATCGGTTAATCAGTGGTATTTGTGGAGCGCTTACTGAGTGTGGAGCACTATACTAAGTGCTCGGGACAGTATGGTACCACAGAATCTGACACATATCCTGCTCATAATGAGCTTACAGTCTGGGGAGGGTACAGACATTAATATGAATAAGTAATTTATCATTTATAATTTAATGATATGGACGTTCTTTGTGAATGTTGGCAGGTGTGTGTCAAGCTTGATATGTCCCTTTAGAGAAGGTCGAGACAGGAATTTGTGGCCTGTCGAACCAAGTTGCAATGCGAGATTCTGGTCGCTGATTCCAAGCTACATTTCGGGCTCGACCAGACATTGCCGAAGTCATAAACCTCCTCCCCTCCCTCTCATTCATGTTAATAATTGTGGTATTGTGAAGTGCTTATTGTGTGTCAGGCACTCTACTATGTGCTGGGGTATATTCAAGGTAACTAGGTTGGACACAGTTCAGGTCCTACAGGGGCTCACAGACTTAATCCCCAATTTACAGATGAGTTAACTGAGGCCCAGAGAAGTGAAGAGACTTGCCCAGGTACACACAGCAGGCAAGTGGTGGAGCTGGGATTAGAACCCAGATCCCTCTGACTCCCATGATCCCTACCTGAGCCCCGTGAGGGTTAGAGAGTGAGTTGACGCTGATTATCTTGTATCTTCCCCAGGGCCTACCTCAGTGTGTAGCGCTAAAGTGCATAATACAGTCCAGTCAGTCAGTCATATTTATTGAGCGCTTACCATGTGCTGAACACTGCACTAAGTGCTTGGGAGAGCATGGTCTAACAGACACATACCCTGCCCACAATGAGCTTATAGTCTAGAGGGGGAGACAGACATTAATGTAAATGAATAAATTACAGAAATAATAAATCAATTACAGATTCCACAACTAACCATGCAGCATTCTGGGATTTGCCCTTCTGAGCAGCAGGGTGGTTGTTTGAAATAAAACCCTTAGGGTTTCCTGAGTTTGGGGGTCCCGAACAAGGAGGGGAGGAGCATCTAAAGCTCTCCCCTTGGAGCAGAGAGCTCTTGGCTGTGAAATTTAGGCCTTTGACTAGTCTAAGCCTCAGTTTCCCCACTTGCAAAAGGAGCCTAATGTTACATAGTTGCGGTTTATTGAGCATCTTTTAAGTGTGCTGTACTGTACTACAATTAAAAGCCTGGGGGAAAAGAAGCAGAAGAACCACGGGGCATGGTCCCTGCCCACAGGAGTGTAAACTCTAATGGGTATGAAGATATAAATATATTTTATGGGGAAAGGCTGCTCTATGTTGAGTTTCCACCCAACTTTTAACCCAAGCTGCCAACCAGGAGCAAAATGAAGAGGTTTGAATTCTCCCTTTTGACACTGTTCCAAGCGCTGGGGTAGAGATGAGTTAATTAGGTTGGACACAGCCCCTGTCCCACATGGGGCTCACAGTCTAGTTTGGCAGGAGAATGGGTACAAAGACGCCTTTTTGTAGATGAGGGAATTGAGGCACAGAAAAGTGAAGTGACTTACCCAAGGTCACAGAGCAGGCAAGTGGTGGTCAGTATTCACTTCCAGATCCATGCTCTTTCCTCTAGGCCATGCTGCTTCCCAGTGAGGAGCAAAACGCAGGAAGCCAGGGGAAAGAAATAAAGGAAGCCGAGAGGCAGGTTGACCACGGTCTTGTAGTAATTGGGGTATTTGTTAAGCATTTGCATTTCGCCAAACACCGTACTGAGCTCTGGAATGGGTACAAGTTAATGAGGTCGGCAACGTATGGGATTCACAGTCTAAATATGCCCTGTAATAATTAAGAGCTGGTTATAATTTAACGTAGGCACAACCCACCAGTGGTATTTTTTTGAGCACTGAGTGCATGCTGAGCACTGTACTAAGGACTTGGGAGAGCTCAGAACAGAAGAGCAGAGGTAGGTAATCCCTGCCCACAAGGAGTTTACCTAGACAGGAAGCTCCTTTGGGGCAGGGAATATGTCCGTTTATTGGACTGCTTTTATCCACCTCAGTGCTTAGTAGAGTACCTGGCACACAGTAAGTGCTAAACAAATACTGCTATTATTATTATTATTATATGTACTCTCCCAAGCGCATAGAACAGTGCTCTACACCCAGTACGTTCTTAATAAATACGATTGAATCGATTAGAAGGCAACAGACAAGGGTGATTTGGCCATTTCCTCAGCTTGAGTCCGAGCCGTCCCTTTGGGGACCCGAGACCGCTGTTTCGGGGCTGCGTGAAATCGACCTTTTTTAGGCACCCTCCAGTGGAGCGGAGTTTTCACGCACTCACCATTTTTCCTTGCAGAAAAAGTTAGAAAACCTCAAGAGCTTAGACCTTTTCAATTGCGAGGTCACCAACTTGAATGACTACCGAGAAAATGTCTTCAAACTCCTCCCCCAACTCACGTACCTGGACGGCTACGACCGGGATGACAAAGAAGCCCCTGATTCGGACGCGGAGGGCTACGTGGAGGGACTCGATGATGACGACGAGGAGGACGAAGACGGTGCGTACCCGGCTGACCAGGGGGATCAGACCAGGAGGGGTAGGGCTTCCCGGACCCTGCTGGCAGAAGTCCAGAAGGATCCTCGGGCTAGGTTTGCGACTCTATGCCTGACCAAGCCCTCCGGGAATCATTGGGTCTATCACTCTGCCTCTAGGCAAGACCCCTGAACCCGGCACCAGGAAGACTGGGGGAGGAGGTTGGGGATGCGAGGGAGAGGCCATCTTCTCTTGTTCGGCATGGTCATTCATTTCATTTTATGTTTCAAAAGACTTCCCTGCTGCGTGACCTTAGGCAAGTCACTTAGCTTCTCCGGGCCTCCTTTTCCATAGAAAATGGAGGTGAAATATCGTTCTCCTTTTTCATTAAACTGTGAATCCTGATGCAGTGCTTGAATGTAGTCAGGGTTTAGATTTAGTTTTATAATTATTATGAACGTGATTATGGCTCAGCACTGGATAAGAATGGTATTTGTTGAACACTCACTATGTGCGAGGCACTGTACTAAGCTCTGGGCTAGATTGCACACAGTCCCTGTGCCTCGTGGGGCTCGCCGTTCTAATCCCCATTTTACAGATGAGAAAACAGACAAGTTCCCTGCTGACAATGAGTTTACAATCTAGAGGGGAGACCGTCATTAATATAAATAACTAAATTACAGATATGTACATAAAACAGGTATCGGATCCCTGTTTTACAGAGGAAGAAAGTACGGTATGGAGAAGTGAAGTGCAGAAGAAACTCATTCCCTGCACACAGCAAGTTTACAGTCTAGATGTCTAGTCAAGCTTTCAGGGACTATGAATGGGCCGTTGAGGTTATATGCTAGAGGAGCAGCGTGGTGCAGTGGAAAGAGCATGGGCTCTTTCAAGGAGTCAGAGGTCATGGGTTCTAATCCTGGCTCTGACACCTGTCAGCGGGGTGACTTTGAGCAAGTCACTTAATTTCTCAGTGCCTCAGTTACCTCATCTGTAAAATTGGGATTAAAACTGTGAGCCCCACGTGGGACAACCTGATACCCTTGTATCTACCCCAGTGCTTAGAACAGTGCTCGGCACATAGTAAGCGCTTAACAAATACCAACATTATTATTATTTTCTATTCTAGTATTTACTTTAGTTGTATGTTCGGAGTAGGTGTTTCACTAATAATAATAATAATTGAGGTATTTGTTAAGTACTTACTATGTGCCAGGCACTGTACTAAGTGCTGAGGTAGATACAGAATAATAGGGTTGGACACAGCCCCTGTCCCACATGCATCTTACCGTCTTAACCCCCATTTTTCAGATGAGGAAACCGAGACCAAGAGAAGTGAAGTGATTTGTCGAGGGTCACTAGGCAAATCAAGGGGCGGAGCTGGGATTAGAACCCTGGTCCTCTGACTCCCGGGTCCATGCTCTTTTCACGAAGAGCGTACTACAGTCATTATGAATTATTTTCGTGGCAGTTGGGGTGGGGTCTTGGACCCCCATAATACTAAATGGAGCCAGCTGGGTTGGATCTCATCCCTTCATGGGGGCGGACAAGGGCGTTTAGCCCTCTAATGGCTGAGCCAGGGCCAGGGCCAGGGCAGTGGTGCGGAGAAACAAAATGGGGTGGGTGGCAGGAGGGAGGGGGAGGAAAGTAGAGCCAAAACTCCCTGGTATTCAAACTGGGGTGGGCAGGGAGGGAAAGGTGATTTGGATTTCAGCTTTGGCCAGAAACATCTCTACTGCTTCCAGTGAAATGAGGTGGGGCCTGGGGCCGTATGTATTGAGCGCTTACTCTGGGCGGAGCACTGTACTAAGTGCTTGGTAGAATGCAAGTAGCAATTCAGAAGAAGCCAACACACTCCCTGCCCATAACGAGCTCAATCAACCATTCAATGGCATTTATTTATTTATTTTTTAAGTTGGTATGTGCCAGGCACTGTATTAATCACTGAAGTAGATAGCCCAATTTGCTTGTATCTACCCCAGGGCTTAGAACAGTGCCTGGCACATAATAAGTGCTTAACAAATGCCATTATTCTTATTATTATATAAACCAAGCAGGTTGGACACAGTTCTTATCCCACATCGGGCTCACAGCCTTAATCCCCATTTTACAGGTGAGGTAACCAAGGCCCAGAGAAGTGAATGACTTGCCCAAAGTCACAGAGCAAACAAATGGCAGAACTGGGATTAGAACCCAGGTCTTTCTGCCTCCCAGGTCCATGCCCTATCCATTAGCCCACACTGTTTCTCTAAGTAGGAGGGAGAATAGGTATCCCCATTTTACAGTTGAGCAAAGTGAGGCACTGAGAAGTGAAGTGATTTGCCCAAGGTCACATAGCAAGCAACTGGTGGAGCTGGAATTAGAGCCCAGGCCCATGCTGTCTCCATTAGGCCACACTGCTTGTCATCTGCAGACTGACCTTGGATGGATCACTTAACCCTTCTGGGCCTCAGTTTCTCCATCTGCAAAAAAGGGCAGTAGCCCCTGCCCATCCATTGCTCACAAAGAAATTGTGAAGAGATCATTGATTATATTATTTCTAGTCTAGACTGTAAACTCGTTGTGGGCAGGGAATGTGTCTGTTATATTGTTCTCTTGTACTCTCCCAAGCGCTTAGTACAGTGCTCAGTAACTACAGCTGACTGGAAGTGCCCTGAAAAACAGAAGGGCTGTCTAAATTTATTTCTGGTCTCCTTACTTCCTGTTCTACTAAAATCATTGCTGGAACAAGCGCTCCAAAACCCTACCTTCTTAACTCTTTGGCTATTAGGGATAACTTCTCTGTGCCTCAGTTATTTCATCTGTAAAATGAGGATTAGTACTGTGAACCTCCATGTGGGACAAGGACTATGTTCAACCCAATTTGCTTGTATTTTCTCCCCGAACCCCAGTGCTTAGTACAATGCCTGGCACATAGTAAGCGCTTAACAGATACCACAATTACTAGTTATGCCAAGAGGGAGAAAACCCCTTAGTAAAAAAGCTTGAGGTGGAGTAAACCCAAAGAATATTGAGAAGCAGTGTGGCTTAGAAGATAGAGCCCAGACCTGGGAGTCAGAAGGTCCTGGGTTCTAATTCCAGCTCTGCCACTTGTCTGCTGGGTGACCTTGGACAAGTCACTTCTCTGGGCCTCAGTTCCTTCATCTGTAAAATGGGGGTTAAGGCTGTGAGCTCCACGTGGGACATGGACTGTGTTCAACCTGATTAACTTGTATTTACCCCAGTGCTTAGTACAGTGTCTGGTAATAATAAGCACTTAACAAATAACATTTTTTAAAAAAGTAGGAAAGGAGAGGATAATCCTGTTTTGTCCTTATGAGGATGGGTTTGAATAGAGTCTTGTGAAAACTGAGAAGACCTCATTGATTGGATCAATAACTCTCCGCTGTCTTTTTCTTCTGGAGTAGAGGAGGAATATGATGAAGACGCTCAGGTGGTGGATGATGAGGAGGACGATGATGAGGAGGAGGAAGGGGAAGAGGAAGATGTGAGTGGAGAGGAGGAGGTAAGCCCAGGCTCTTTGCGAATTTCTTTTCATGTCGGTTTCCCCCTCTAGACTGTAAGCTCCATGTGGGCAGGGATCGTCGACCAACGACCAACTCTATTGTATTGGTCTCTCCCAACCGCGTCTATCTATCGATGGTATTGATTGAGCGCTTACTATATGCAGAGCACCATACTAAGGACTCAGGAAAGCACAATGCAACAAAACTGCATTGTGGGCTGGGAATGTGTCTGTTATATTGTTCTCCTGTACTCTCCCAAGCGCTTAGTAGAGTGCTCTGCACACAGGCATTCAATAGATATTATTGACTGATTGACCTTGGATGTGTCCCAGTTTCCTCATCTGTAAAATGGGGATGAAATACCAGTTCTCCCTCCCATTTAGACTGTGAGCACAGGGCCTATATCACCTAATAATAATTGTACTATTTGTTAAGTGCTTACTATGTGCCAAGTACTGTACTTTTCACTGGGGTAGCTACAAGATAAGAATTAAGTAACTTAGGTAAGGGGGTGGTGAATAAAAGGGCCAAATCCAAGTTCAAGGGCGATGCAGAGGGAGTGGGAGAAGAAGAAATGAAGAGGCCTAGTTGGGGAAGGCCTCTTGGAGATGTGCCTTCAATAAGGCATGTCTTTTTAGAAGTTTTAGTGGTCAGCAGGGGCCTCCAAAGGATGGAGGCTGGTCAGTTAGGCCTCCTCTCACAGGAAGAGAGGCTTCCCGTCCCCGCCGGCCTTCTGACCCAAATTCCCTTCCCTCATCAGGGGCCTCCCAGGCCTGGAGAACAGTCAGTTAGGCCTCCTCTCACAGGAAGAGAGGCCTCCTGTCCTCGCCATTGTTCTGTCCTAAATTTCCTTCCCTCACGGGGACCTCCCAGCACTGGAGGCCAGCCAGTTAAGCCTCCTCTCACGAGAAGCAAGGTTTCCCGTCCCCGCCAGCCTCCGACCCCAATTCCTTTCCCTCCTGTGACTCCATATCTCCCTCTCGCAGGAGGACGAGGAAGGCTACAACGATGGTGAGGTAGACGACGATGAGGACGAGGAAGAGCTCGGAGGTATGATGGCGATGTTTCTATCCAGGCAGCTAAAAGTGGTGTCTTCTGTTGGTCTGGTGGAGGGGGGGCAGGAAGAGGCATCTTTTCACCTAGCACACTCTCCTTTTGTAAGTGAGCCTGTTGGTGTCCTGGCTAAGTCTGGCAAATCGTCTGAGGAAATGTTCTGGCCTCTTCTCTGGGATTTTGTGCTAAAGGGACAGGTTCTAGACCGTGGTGTTGGGTTCTGGGTGGGGCCGCTGAGGCAGTAACCCTGGGCTAGATGTCAGGGATGGGGGGACAGGTGTGACATTGTGGGGTCTCTGAGGATTGGGACCTGGGGTGAGGGGGGGAGAGAGAGAATGAATGGTAATGAGCATGTTGGGCCCGGACTTCCGCCTTGTTGTTTCTGTGGTTTCCTTCCCTCCGCTTCCCCGGCCTAATCGGATTTTAAGAGTCAAATCTGATAATAACAGTGAGCAAAATGGCTGATCACCAAGAACCATTAATGGAAATCAATGCCACTTTTCCATTTCCTTTCCAAGTATTGAGGGGCTGGGTAGAGGTCTTAGCCAAAGGAAGTCTTCACGTTTTTCTCCCAGGAGAGAAAGGCAGACATTCCTTACTATAGCGGGCCTAAAAATAGAGAAAAGGGAGCCTGGGCCCCAAGTCTAGCTGTGGGCCTGGCCTTCCGATGAGAACAGAAAAGCCTCCCATGAGTTTCGACACCTGATGAAAACGACCACCCAGGTAAACTAGTTTCCTCTAGTTCAGAAGGTCCTCCTGTCACATTGAACAAAGCAGGTTAAGACCTATGAAAAGAAGCCCCTTTCCAGAATGATTTTTGACGGCTGTGTTCAATTACCGACCTCCTCTCTGTTTCACCTTGGTCTCACCCCTGTCCCCGACATGTCCACCTTAGGAAGCAATAGGCTCAAAGAATCTAGGTTCCCACTCTCTTCTGTCTTGCTGGGTGACCTCGGGTGAATCACTTGACCTCTCGGCAGCCCCCATTTTCCTCTCTGTAAAGTGGCAATGATTCTCACCCCTTCCTTCCCTCTCAGGAAGGGATTTGGGGCTGATGAGATAGGGGTTAGTGAATGTGGAGTGAGAGATAGTACCATTACTAGCGGGACTCCCCCAAATTTCACAACCTGATGTCATCAACTCCTATCCCTGGGTCTCCCCCTGGAATTCTGACCATTTCCCACCTCAGTGTCGTCTCCCAGAGAGGAGGAGTGGGTTCTACCACCTCTCACCCCACCACCAACTGATCCTGGCCCTAGATCCTTTGCAGTCCCTCAACCCCTCACTGTTGAGCTTAGCCCCCAGTGATCAATCAATTAATCATTTATTGAGCACTCTTTTTTTTAATGGTATTTGTTAAGGGGTTACTATGGGCCAGGCACTAAGCCCTGAAGATGCAAATTACAAACTCACTGTCAGGTTAGACACAGTCCATGTCCCACATGGCCCTCGCAGTCTTAATCCCTCTTTTCAGATGAGATCAATGAGGCCCAGAGCAGTGAAGTGACTTGTCCAAGGTCACATAACAGGCAAGTGGAGGAGCCTATTGTGTGCAGAGCACTGTACTGAGTGCTTGGGAGAGTGCAGTATAACTGAGTTGGTAGGCATGTTCCCTGCCCAAAATATGTTCACATTCTAGAGGGGGAGATGGACCATTAATACACACAAATAAATTATGGATGTGGACATAAGTGCCATTGGACTGAGGGAGAGGCGAATAAAGAGAGCAAATTCAAGTGTAAGGGCAACACAGAAGGGAGTGGGAGGAGGAGAAATGAGGGTTCGGTCAGGGAAATGAGACCCCGTGGTAGTCTTAATCTGCACCTGTCACTTGACAATGTTCTTAAGAAACGGAGATTAGGCTGGAGTATAAACCATAACACCTTTGTTTTTCAGAAGAAGAAAGGGGACAGAAGAGAAAACGAGAGCCTGAAGATGAGGGGGATGAAGATGATTAAACGGAATAACCTATTTTGAAAAATTCCTATTGTGATTTGACTGTTTTTACCCGTATTTTTCCGCCACCCCCCTCCCCCCCAAACTTATTTTTTTCTGATTGTAATGTTGCTGTGGGAATGAGGGGGGGAAAAGTGTATTGCAGGGGGGGAGGAATAAAGTACTATTTTTACTGCCACTCTTTTTTTTTTTTTTAACTTTTCCTTTGTGTCCAGTTTAATTCCCGAAAACGCAATAGTAAGTATAAACCAAGTGGTCATTTGTTTCTTATTCCTGGAGTGGGTAGTTTTGATATCCTTAAAACTTTCCAAGATGAGCAAAGAAGAGGCCTAATGCGCATCTCGGCTGTCAGGCCACTTCGGCGTTTGGGTTGCCGGATTCGAGTCGACCGGTCAGTCCAGTTCCCGATCGTGACTCGGCCACTGTTCTGGACTTTGCAGGCAGAGGATGGAAATTCCAAGGACCCAGCCCCTGGGCTGAGGGTGGCGCCTCCAAAAAATTATTTTTTCCCCCCCGCCCCTTCCATCTTCTCGTCCCTAAGTGACTGCTGTTTTCAGCCTGCGCTGGTCCTGGAGAATTTAAAATTTTATTTTATTTTTTTTTTATTTTTTTTTTGTAAATAGTGACCAAAAGCGTATTGTTCCCCCATCCCTCCGCCCCACCCCCATTATTTAGGACTTTGTTTTGTGAGTTGACCTGTGCTGTGTCTCAGCCAGACTTCTGAGAATGGCAGACATTTAAAAGACACGCAAGTGTGGTTCTTCTTAGGTTTGGAGTGAAACGAATTTGAAGATTCTAATTTCTGACCCTTTAAAAAAAAGCAAATGAAAAAGAAAAGGTGTGTGCAATTTGGATCTGTTTTATGTTCTTAACCCCCAGGCTGATTTAAAAATGATGAGAAATGACTTCCACTTGTGCTCTGTACTTTGGAAATTTTTACGAACCTAAATGCAGGACAGTACTGCATGTGGTGTAGGGGTTTCTTTTCATACACTCAAGCACGAAATACTAATACAAAATTGTATTTTCTTACCCAGTGGAAGTCAGTGAAATGACTGCAAATACCTAGTGAATGTACAGTTTTAATTTCATATCCCTCTTTAAGATCGCTTTAGAAGTGACTTGTATTTCCTAGTCAATATTTCATCTGTATAAAAGCATTTGCAACAGTTTCCACCACCCCCCTGCCCACAAAGAGCCAAACTTTGAGTTTTATGTCTGTTTGTCATTGATAAATTTCAATAAATCTTTTTATACAATTTTTGGGGTGGCTTCTTTGAGTTTATTGGTACACTGGCTGTCCCGGACTAAATCCTCAACAACTCTCTGATCAGTTGAAGTGTCACAGATATTTATCATCTGATGAAATGCTTTTTCCGCTATGTAATAGCTATTCAGATGCAATTGAGCAAGAGCAGAGGGGCATCTTAGCTTGGCATACCAACAAAGTGTAACGGCCTGCTATCCATTTTAAGTGGAAAAAGATGTTTTTCGGTTGCTGGGTGTTGGGTTTTTTTAACCAAGAGAGGATTGAGGGTGTTTTTGTTGTTTTTACTGTTGTTTTTCTTTTAATGGTATTTGTTAAGTGCTTACTATGTGCCAGGCACTGTACTAAGCACTGGGGTAGAGAGAGGCTAATCAGGTTGTATTCTTTGACCTTGGGCCCTAGGGGAAACTAGGGATTGTGTTCCGGTGGATTATCCTGGATCTACCCCAGCTCTGAGCATGGTAATAATAAAAAATAATAATGATGATGATATTCATTCATTCATTCAATCATTTCTTGTGTGCTTACTGTGTGCAGAGCACTGTACTAAGCGCTTGGAAAGGCAGTTACTTTGTGTCAAGGACTGTCTGAATGCTAGATACAAGTAAATCATGTTGGACCCAGTCCATGTCCCAAATTAGAATAATAATTTTGGTATGTGTTAAGTGCTTACTGTGTGCCAGGTGCTATACTGAGTGCTGGAGGAACTACACATAAATCAGGTTGGACACAGTCCCTTCCCACATGGGGCTCACAGACTTAATCCCCATTTTACAGATGTAGTGACAGAGACACAGAGGAAGTGAAGTGACTTGCCCAGGGTCACACTGCAGACAAGTGGCAGAGCCAGGATGAGAACCTAGGTCCCTCTGACTTCCAGGCCCAGGATCTATCCACTAGGCCATGCCGCTTCCCCAGTGCTTGGCACATAGTAAGCACTTAATAAATGCCCTTCTTGATATTCAGAACAACCACCCTTGGACCCATTTTTCTTTCCTCCTTCCTCCTCTGGCCAGTCTGAAGGAGGAAAGAGTCACCCAGCCCAGTCTCCCCAGCAGGTGAGATACCTCATGATTCTCTTCACAGCACTGATGTACACATCTTTAATTTTATATGAGAAATTCCCTTAAGATCTGTCTCCCCCTCCAGACTATAAGCTCATTATGGACAGGGAACGTATCTGCCAACTCTGTTGTATTGTACTCTCTCGAGTGCTTAGTACAGTGCTATGCACACAGTAACCGCTCAGTAAATACCACTGATTGATTGATTGTATACTTTGGGTAAGCAAAGTAGTATGCAAGATATAAGTGCTTAATAAATGTGATGAATGAATGACTGTGAGCCCATTATTGGGTAAGGATTGTCTCGGTTGCCCAATTATACTCTGCTTAGTACAGTGCTCTGCTCACGGTAAGCGCTCAATAAATACGAAAATGAATGAATATAGATACAGAATGACTGAAGAAATGGATTCAATAAAGCAGCATGGCCTCGCAGATAAGAGTGTGGGTCTGGGAGGCAGAAGGACCTGGGTTCTAATCCCAGCTCTTCTACTTGTCTGCTGTGTGAAGTTGGGCAAGTCACTTAACTACTCTGTGCTTTGGTTACCTCATCTGAAAAATGGGGATCAAGTCTGTGAGCCCCATATGGGATATGGACTATGTCCAACTTAATAACCTTCTGTCTACCCCAGTGCTTTGTATAGTTTCTGGCACTGTATTTTTCTCCCCCTCTAGATGGTAAGCTTGCTGTGGATAAGGAGTGTGTCTGTTGTCTTGCTATATTGTACTCTCCCAAGTGCTTAGTACAGTGCTCCACACACAGTAAGCCCCAAATAAATACGATTGGCACTTGAGAAATGCTTGACCAATACCATCAAAAAATATTTATTGAATGCTTACTATGTGCAGAGCCCTATACTAAGCACTTAAAGTCAGGGTTTGGGCATGTGTTCTGGAGAAGTCAGTGACAGGAGACTGTAAAAAGCAGCTGGAAACTTGAGCATAGGCTGGGAAAGGTTCAAGAATGATTGTTTAGCAGCAATGACAGCTGGGGGAGAAGGGATCTTTACCAAGACACTTAAGTCAAAGCTGAAGGGATTACTACATGGAGTGGCAAAGGATTAAGGCTACTAAATTGCAGTTGTTTAACTTGTGGAGGGAGAAAAGTCATGTAGAGCCCCAGAGGGGGTGACGGGCAGGATGTCTTGCAAGAAAGCAAATGTTTCCTTCTCTTGGGTAACTGTGAAATTCTTATAAGGGTCCATGTGAAAGCCCAATTCTGTGGGTTCTCTTGATTTGCTTGTATCCACTCCAGTGCTTAGGACAGTGCGCGGCACATAGTAAGTGCTTAACAAATGCCACAGTTATTATTAAATTAGGCCCGGCATATTCTCCATCGTTCTAGGGACCCAGGATTGAATGGAATGCTGTGATATTTTGCTTTGGGGGATAAAGCCGTGGAGAGGGAGGAGGGAGAGGGAGGAAGATCTGGTTCTGTGAGTACTGTAAACAGGTTTTTACTAAGCTTGGCACACTGCCCCTAAGTCTGGCATCAGCGATGGCAATTGTATGGAGTTCAGCAGGGAGAAATCGAAATGATTTTATTGATGGGGAGGTGAAGAGTGGAAGTCCCTGCCATCCTAGATGAGAAGGTGAAGAGTGGAATTCCTTGCCATCTGAAGTCAAAGCTCTGACAACTTAGGTGAAGAGGTGAAGAACCGCAGTCTCTGCCATCTTAGGTGGGGAAGTGAAGAACGGGAGTCCATGCCATCTTACGTGGAGAGGTAAAAAGTGAGAGTCCCTGCCATCTTGGGTGGGAGGTGAAGAGCAGGAGTTTCTGCTATCTTAGGTGGGGAGGTTAAGAGTGGGATTCCCTGCCACTTTAAGTGGAATACCTGCCATTTTAGGTGAGGAGGTGAAGAGTGGGAATCCCTGCCATCTTGAGAGGTGAAGAGCAGGAGTCCCTGCCATCTTAGGTGGAGCGGTGAAGAGTGGGAGTCCCTGCCATTTTAAGTGGGAGAGAGCAGGAGTCCCTGCCATCTTGTGGGAGATGAAGAGTGGGAGTCCCTGTCATTTTAGGTGGGGAGGTGAAAAGCAGGACTCACCGCTATCTTAGGTGGAGTTTCTACCATCCTAAGTCGGGAGGTGAAGAGCAGGAGTCCCTGCCTTCTTAGTTGGAGTTCCTGCCATCCTATGTGGGGAGATGAAGAGTGGGGGTCCCTGGAATTTTAATAATAATAACGGCATTGTTAAGCACTTACTATGTGCCAAGCACTGTTCTAAAGGCTGGGATAGATACAAGGTTATCAGGTTGTCCCACTTGGAGCTCACAGTCTTAGTCCTCATTTTACAGATGAGATAACTGAGGCACAGAGAAGTAAAGTGACTTGCCAGGGTCACACAGCGGACAGGTGGCGGAGGTGGAGGAGGGATTAGAACCCATGCATGACCTCTAACTCCCAAGCCCGGACTCTTTCCACTGAGCTACACTGCTTCTCATTTTAGGTGGAGAGGTGGAGTAGGAGTCCCTGCCATCTTAAGTGGGGAGATAATAATAATGATGGCATTTGTTAAGCACTTACTATGCTAAGCACTGTTCTAAGAGCTGGGGAGGATACAAGGTGATCAGATTGTCCCATGTGGGGCTCACAGTCTTAATCCCCGTTTTACAGTCGAGGGAACTGAGGCCCAGAGAAGTTAAGTGACTTGCCCAAAGTCACACAGCGGACAAGCGGTGGAGCTGGGATTTGAACCCATGACCTCTGACTCCCCAGCCCTTGCTCTTTCCACTGAGCCACGTGGAGAAGAAGGATGGAAGTCCCTGCCATCTTAGGTGGAGAGGTAAAGAGGAGGAATCCCTGCCATCTTAAGTGGGGGAGTCCCTGCCATTGACATGGACCCTTAGGTGTAGAAAATGTAAGTAGTGCCATACTGGTTCTGACCAAGAGTCCAGACAAGCTGTAGTAGTAGTTACACTCTTCCAAGCGCTTAGTACAGTGCTTTACACACAGTAAGTGCTCATAAAATACGATTGAATGAATTAATTAATTAATAGTAGTAGTAGAAGTAGTTGTAGAGAAGCAGCGTGGCTTAATGAAAAGAACCTGGGAGTCAGAGGACCTGGGTTCCAATCCCAGCTCCAACACTTGTCTGCTGTGTAATCTTGGGCAAGAAACTTAATTTCTCTCTGCTTCAGTCCCCTCATCTGCAAAATGGGGTTAAGACTGTGAGCCCCATGTGGGACATGAACTGTGTCTAACCTGATAGCTTGTATCTACTACAGCGCTTAATACAGTGCCTGGGATATAGTGCTTAACAAATACCATCCCAAAAAAAAAAGATGCTCCCTCCTACTTGGATGGTGAGCCCCCAGTGGGACCTGATTATCTTACACTTACCCGAATGCTTAGTACCATTAACCCTCACCCACCCAAAAAAAAACCTTTTGCTCCAGCCTACTTAGTCTCTGAGTCCCATGTGGAACCTGATTTATCTTGTATCTATTCCACAGCTTAATACCATTAAAAAAACAAACAAACAAAAAAACCTGTCCTCCTTCCTACTTAGACTGTCAGCCCCATGTAGGATCTGATTATCTTGTATCTACCCCAGTGCTTAGTACCATTAAAAAAACCCCTTGCTCCCTCCTGCTTGACTGTGAGCCCCATTTGGAACCTGATTATCTTGTATCTTCCCCAACTCTTCCTAATCCTCAGCCTCTCTGCTGCTTTGACCTTTTTCTGTTTCTCCTGGAAACAGAATCTGTTTTTTTCTTTTTCTTGCTGCCATCTTGGGGAGGGGCAGAAGGGCTGCCATCATGGGGACGAACCAAGTCATCGCCCAACCACCACAGCTATATGACGCCGTTGCTTACCTTGCCTACCATCTAGACTGTAAATTCAACAGGGGCAGAGAACGAATCTACCAACTCTGTTCTGTTGTACTCTCAAGTGCTAATTCCAGTGCTCTGCACACGGTAAGTGCTCAGTAAATCTACTAATAGTACTTGTCAAGTGCTTACTATGTGCCAAGCACTGTTCTAAGCACTGGAGTAGATACAGTCAGGTTGGATACTGTCCCTGTACCACTTGGGGCTCACACACTTTATTCCCATTTTACAGAAGAGGTAACTGAGGCCCAGAGAAATTAAATGACTTGCCCAAGGTCACACAGCAGACAGGTGATGGAGCAGGGATTAAAACACAGGTCCTTCTGACTCCCAGACCTTGTGCTCTATCCACTAAGCAACATTACTTCTCATTGATTGATTGATGGATGGATGGATTGACTGAACCTGGCTCTACAGAGACAGAGAGACTTCCAGAAGAGAGGCTGAAAACTATAGAATGAGACAGGCCGTAAGGGGACTTGAATGACATCTACAAGGTGATGTTGAGTATTGACAGGATGAACAGGGAATCGTTCCCCAAATCCTACACCTCCGGAACTGGGGAGTTCTCAGTGAATCTTGAAAAAGAGGGAGGT
This sequence comes from Ornithorhynchus anatinus, assembly GCF_004115215.2. NCBI lineage: Eukaryota > Metazoa > Chordata > Mammalia > Monotremata > Ornithorhynchidae > Ornithorhynchus > Ornithorhynchus anatinus. The sequence continues at coordinate 8,534,214 of NC_041732.1, read as the reverse complement.
TACAAACAAACATGAACACTTTCACAAGACAGGGAAAGGCAGATGGAATTTGTGACTCCAGGAATTTAAGCTGGAGGAAAATTCCAAATTCTAATTTCCAGGCTTAATAAGGTCACATCCCCTCCAACAGGCTTCCCAGATTAAGTCCTCTTCCCTGGCTTCCTCTCCCTCCTGGGACAGCTATGCACTTTGATCTGTCCCTTTTGGGCATTTGGTATTCACCCCACCCCTCAGACCCGCAGCATTTATGTACATATCTTTATTTTTTGTATTTATATTAATGTTTGTTTCCCCTCTAGACAGCAAGCTTGTTTTAATAATGATAATGATGGTGTTTGTTAAGCGCTATGTGCCAAGCACTGTTCTGTACAAGGTAATCAGGTTGTCCCCTGTGGAGCTCATAGTCTTAATCCCCATTTTACAGATGAGGGAATTGAGGCAGAGAGAAGTGACTTGCCCAAGGTCACAGAGCAGACAAGTGGCGGAGCCGGGTTTCAAACCCATGACATCTGACTCACAAGCCCGGGCTCTTTCCACTAAGCCATGCTGTTTCCCCTGCTTTTAGGCAGGGAACATGTCTACTCTGTTGTACTGTACTCTCCCAAGTGCTTAGTACAGTGCTCTGCAAATAGTAATTGCTCAAAAAATACCATTGACTGATAGATAAATACCATTGATGAATTGATTGATTGGCCAAGCATTGTGCTATATGCTGGGGAAGATTCTAGATAATAAGATCAGACACAATCCCTTTTCCGTGAAGAAACAGACCTGGAGAATTGACTTGCCCCAAGTCACAGAGCAGACAAGTGGTGGAGCTGGAATTAGAACCCAGGTCCTCTGACTCTCACGCTCATGCCTCTTCCACCAGTCCACACTGAGAATAATAAAAGCCAGACTCCAAATTGCAGCCCTTCAGGAGCAAAGAGCACAATGGGATGGAAAGACAGACAACATCCTTTAAGTTCATGGACAGTCCTTACAATTGGCCTAAAATCGGTCACATCTTGAGAGCCTAGAAAAATATTTCAATTTCCATAAATACATGTGGCTGCCTCAGCAGAGTCGTGACAGGAAGAATCCCTTCTGCTCTGACTCAGGGTCCAGCCACTTACTTGGCAGGGACAGAATGGGGTACCTGTGGTTGCTAAGGTAACATCAGGAAACTAACAACTCCCCCCCCTTCACCTTTCTTCTCCCTGCCTTTTCATTTTCCCCTTTCTCCCTTCCCCCTCTTTTCTTCCCCCCCTCCTTTCCCCTTTCTCCTCTTCCTCCCTTGCCCTTCTCTTTCTCTGTATCTTTTTCCTACTGCCTCCCCCTACCCCCTCCAGAAAGATCCAAGGATGAAAATTCAGAAAACCCCCAAACCTTCTCTTTCTGAGGTGGGGTGCATCCCCCAGGTCTGACTGAGCTGCATTTCAAATCAATTTCATGGGAGAATCTCTTCTCGTTCTGTTAAATAACAGATCCATCATTAAGGATGTTTGGTTTGAGTCCCGCAGATTATCAAGGGTTTGTAAAGCAAGAAAACCTAAATGTATATACAAGCACAAGGTTGATCAGAGGCCAGGGAGGCCAACTCAGTTAAAGCATCCTTGCAAAGCCCGGGAATCTCTGGGCTTTGTAAGCTCATTATGGGTGGGGAACATGTCTGCTAATTCTGTTATATTCTCCCAAGCGCTTAGTAAAGTGCTCTGAACATAGGAAGCGCTCAACAAATACCATTGATCGATCGATCGTTCGACTGATTGATTTTGAACAGTTGCCAGAAGAACAGAGACTTTGGGTTTCAGTAGTAATAGTATTTGTGAAGCGCTTACTGTGTGCAGAGTATTGTACTAAGCACTAGGAGAGAATGTAGGGAATCTCAGGTGAGCTATTGTTTCATCTCTCCTTATGTGTCTGTCACCAGCTCTTCTTTTTTTCTTTTTTTATGATTTTTGTTATTAATAATATAATAATAATGCTATTTTTAAGCACTTACTATGGGCCAAGCACTGTTCTAAGTGCTGGGGTAGATACAAGGTCATCGGGTTGTCCCACATGGGGCTCACAGGCTTCATCCCCATTTTACAGGTGAGGTAACTGAGGCACAGAGAAGTAAAGTGACTTGCCCAAAGTCACACAGCTGACAAGTGGCAGAGATGGAATTAGAACCCATGCCCTCTGACTCCCAAGCCCGTGCTCTTTCCACTAAGCCACGCTACTTCTCCAACGTTAAGCATTTGCTTAACATTTATTTGGTTAACGTTAAACATTTGCTATGTGCCAGGCACTGTTCTAAGCGCTGGGGTTGATAGAAGCTAATCAGGTTGGACAGAGTCCATGACCCATATGGGGCTCACACTCTTGAACCCCATTTTACAGACGAGGGAACTGAGGCACTGCTTCTTCCCAAATACTTAGCTCCTGAGGCCCTTGAGACCCAGAGACCGTATCTAATTCTCACCCCTGCATTTTTTCTCTGAGCTCAATACAGGACTCTATTACTACTACTTTCAACTCCCTCTACTAAATTATTCATCCCAGCGTGAACTTGCATTGTGGCCGGAAGAATGACAGGAATGGGGAGACGCTGTCTGTGTGTCTGGGGGGCGGGGGGGAGCGGAGGAGGGCGAGGGAAGGGGAGGGCTTTCCCTCCCTTCAAGGAAGACTCTTCAATCCTGCCAGTTTCCAAACGCAGACACAGATGCTCTCGCTGTCTTCAGCTTAGTTCCCACTAACTCCTTCTAGGCAGGCGTGGCTTTCTCTCTCTTTCTCCCTGCCTCCATTTCCTCCTGAGAGAGGCAAGAACAAGGCACGCTTCCACAAAGACAGATTTGCCGGGAGGGTTTTAATTGGGCCGGGAGGTGGTACCGTTTGAAGATCCGCAGAATCCGTTCCGAGAAGGCAGGACTGGCAACTGGGACACGTTAGCCGTTCAACCGGGAGCAGAGCAGAGGCGAAGGAGGAAGGATGCTTCGTGGGCTTTGGATCACGACATCCTCTTTTTTTTTCTCCTTCCCCTTAATCAGATTTGATTAATAAGAAAAACCAAGGAGGGAGAGAGGGAGATGCCCAGATTTCGACGGGCGAAGGTCTAGGTGGCCTTTGCTTTGTCTCTTGGCGGGCGGTAATCTCGTTAACCCCCCTGATTCATGCTGGCAGGGAGCGAGGTCTGGTGAATATTCCGCTGAGCAGCGGATAGCGAACGCAGTGACCTTGCTGGCTTGTCAGAAGGTTGACTGGTCTCTGCGGCTCTCTCCTCCACAGGCAGATCTTGTTTCTGGGCCACCGAGAAGGGTCCCCTTTCCAAGGCCTCATGGGGTCCGCAGGACCCCTGACTGGGATGACCGGCCCTTTGGTTCTGTACTGGGCTTTCGGCTGATCTGTCGTTCAGTCAGTCAATCGTATTTATTGAGCGCTTACTGTGTGCAGAGCACTGTATTAAGCGCTTGGGTGAGGACGATAGAACAATAGAAGAGACCCATTCCCTGTCCACTACAAGCTGACCATCTAGAGGGGGAGATACGGAAATGGCAGCTATCACCTTTTACATGTAGTGTTTTTATTCCTCCAGCGCTGAGCCTTCCTCCTACACTTTGCTGCGTGAGAATGAGAAGAGAAGCAGTGTGGCTCAGTGGAAAGAGCCCGGGCTTGGGAGTCCGAGGTCATGGGTTCGAATCCCGGCTCTGCCAACTTGTCAGCTGTGTGACTGTGGGCAAGCCACTTCACTTCTCTGGGCCTCAGTTACCTCATCTGTAAAATGGGGGTTAACTGTGAGCCTCACGTGGGACAACCTGATCACCCCGTATCTACCCCAGAGCTTAGAACAGTGCTCTGCACATAGTAAGCGCTTAACAAATACCAACATTATTATGCTGAGGTCTGCGTCTCGGAAGCAGCCCCCTGTTCGACGGAGCCCTTAACAAACACTACAACCACTATTACTATTATTGTCATTATCATTATTATTATTATTGTTTCTGGGCAATGGACTGTCCGGGGTGCAGCCAGCCTGTCCCTGGATGATAGAGTTGCAGTACCCAGTGGTTTTAGAGTGGGTGTTTTATTGACCTTGGCCAAGTCACTTCTCTGGGCTGCAGTTCCCTCATCTGTAAAATGGGGATGAAGAGTGTGAGCCCCATGTGGGACAGGAACTGCACCCAACCTAATTAGCTTGTATGTCCCCCAGCCCTTAGTATAGTCCCTGGCACATAGTAAGCGCTTAACAAATAACATCAATAGTGATAAATAATAAATACCTTTGATTGATCTCCGAACAAGCCAGCAGGGCCCATACTGATTCTCAGATGTCTCCCCAGCTGGAATCCAGCCATTTTGCTGCTCAACCATTGCAAATATCCCAGTAAGTCAAGTTATGTTCCCAGTAATCTCCCATAGGGCTGGGTCAGATGGCAGCCATGGACCTCCCTGGCTTCCCAGGAGGATCATCTCTCCCTTGCTCCCAACCTCCCAGGATTGCCATGGTGACCAGCTAACTCAGGCCAAAGAAATATTTTTTAATAGTATTTGTTAAGCACTTATCATGTGACGAGCACTGTACTAAATGCTGGGGTAGATACAAGTTCATGAGGTTGGACACAGTCCATGTCCCACATGGGGCTCACAGTCTTAATCCCCACTTTACTGATAAGGGAACTGAGGCAAAAGAGAAGTGAAGTGACTTGCCCAGAGTCACTCACTCGGGACATGCCTGAAGGGAAGGGGAAGATGAATCTCTCCGTATCTCCTCCAGGCCTAGAATTTTGGATTCTCTATGCCTCGATCAAGGATCCCAGTGGTCTCTTCCAATTGTGCTGGGAACAAGCCACTGTGAAAGAGTTTTAGTTAAGTTGGGAGCAGTGGGACCTACCCAACTCAAAACAGCGGGACCACTCAGGCTTACAAATTGTATGTCCCTCCGCCCTACAGAACTTTGGAAGACACGAAATGACCCTGCTTTGGAAAATAATTAAATATTCTACCTTTTTTATTAACGATTTCTGATGACTTCTCGGGCAGCCATTTCCATTGAAGAATAGCTAGTGAACACAGTCCAACTACATTTTTGGATGGGGATGTGTGTATGCATATCAAAAATCCATTTCAAGTGAAATTGTTAGAGAAAATATCTTCCAATAAAAAATGCAATACGTAGATAGAAAAGGTACTTTCTTGCAACTTTTTTATTTATATGGGATAAAATTGCCATTTTCTGGCAGGATGTTAGAGTATAAATTGCTATTATTGTGTCTGTATGTATGTGTGTGTGTCTAAGTTGGCATGTGCCTATATAGATTTTTTAATGGTATTTGTAAAGTGCTTACCATGTGCCAAGCACGTTACTAAGTGCTGAGGTAGATACAAACTAATCAGGTTGGACACAGTCCATGTCCCACATGGAGCTTACAATCTTACTCCCCATTTTACAGATGAAGTAACTGAGACACAGAGAAGTGAAGTGACTTGCCCAAAGTCACACAGCAGACAAGTGGCAGTGCCAAGATTAGAACCCAGGTCCTCTGATTTCCAGGTGCATGCTTCATCCACTAGGTCTTGCTGTTCAATACACATTAATGATGTTCCATTCACATTAGTGACAACATAAACATATGTTTTATATATACATATATAAAACATATATGCTTTGTTCTTTTTTTCAAAGAAGAGGACATTGATGGTGGAATTTACCTATGAGTGCAAAAATGTATCATCGAATAGGTTAACTGTTTTCTGTAAATCAAACTCTGTCCATATCAATCATATTTATTGAGTAATTACTGTGTGTAGAGTGCTGTCCTAAGTGCTTGAGAATACCGTTGATTGAAATTTTCAGGTGCACAAGAAGGTTTGAAATAATATGAATCTGAATAATTCTGCTTAATTTACTCAGCCTTCAATATTTGCACAGATTCCTTCGCTGGATAATAGAGATTAGGAATGGAGGGGTCATAAAGACATTGGGGAGTGATGCCCAGCCACGAATTTGAGAAACTCTGGTCACTTCAAACCTCTCAGCTTTACCACAGACAAGATGATCGTACAGAGGAAAAGAAGTTAAAGGAGGCTTCTTCACTTCCAGAATTGGTATCTTGAAAACATTTTATTTTACTACTATTGTCGTGTGATAGCATAAATAATTGCAGAAGACAACACAGTTCGAGTAGGAATAAAAAAAGCAAGAGGTGTGAAGTGCAGTTTAAGAAACAGAAACACCACCACCAAGTGAGTATAGGAGGCAACTCTGCCCCCCTTGGTATCATTGAGGAGGGAGGGGTGGGGAAGGAGAGAGGGAAGAGTGAGTGGAGGGGTGGGGTAGAGAGAAAGAGAGAGAGAAAAAAACATTTGGAGAAGCAATGTGGCCTACTGGATAGAGCACGGGCCTAGGAGTCAGAAGAATCTGGGTTCTAATCCTGGCTCCACCACTTGTCTGTATATGCTTGACTTTACTTTTCCATGCCTCAGTTACCTCACCTGTAAAATGAGGATTAAAACTGGAAGCCCCACATGGGACAGGGACTGTGTCCAGCCCAACTGGCTTTTATCTACCCCAGCACTTAGTACAGTGCCTGGCACACAGTTAAGTGCTTCACAAATACCATAAACAAATGGACAACCAACAAAACTAACAGTATTTCCTGCCTTTCCCTGCCCTGAAGCTACTCCTCTGGGCCTGACTCACACTGCTGAGGATTTGGGTGTATATAGGGTTTGGGCAGCTCGGAAACCCTGTGGTTCATCCACTGGGGAAGAAATGAATGTGGAGATGTTGAGTGCTTAACACAAGATTGTTTAGCCCAACCCTGCCAACCATGCCAAATTTTGAGAGAAACAAACAGAAGAAAAAGAGAAGAGGAAGATGTGGGAGGGAGAAAATGGGAAAGCAAGAGGGAGGGGACAGAGAGACAATGGCAGGGAGGAAAGAAGGAAGGAATGAAAGGAGGAAGGAAGGAAGGAGGGAAGGAAGGAAGGACAGACTGAGATTCCAACCGAGGTGGGAACATTCAGACAGGAAAGATCAGTATTTAGTGTGGCTGTTTACCCTCACATGAATCTCCCAAAGAATTGTGACTTCTGGGTAAAATGGGAAACGGTAATTTTTGTTTTGTTTTATTTAAATATATGGCTCTTATTACTGGCAGGGAAAGGGCAGCTAGGAAAGTCAGATTTTACAACTTAAACATGCAAGGTGGGACTTTCTGAAACTGCTCGTACACTGAAAGTGAGAGGAAGGCAAAGGGAGACTTGTAATTAATACTGGGGAATTAAGCCTCAATTTAGAGCACTGGCAAAGAGGTTGGGTAGGAGGGGAACAAAGGAGAGGCAAGTGTCAATAAGACCTTTTGCTTTTGTTCTATCGGGAAGGAATTTTTCTGTCACTGATCTCAGGATCTTCACAGTGCCTTCTTACAAGAGTTCTAAACGTACTCCATCTTGGCCTGCTTAGACCATTCATTCATTCAGTCAGTCAGTCATATTTATTGAGTGCTTACTGTGTGCAGAGCACTGTCCTAAGTGCTCGGGAGAGTACACTGTAACAATAAACGGACACATTCCCTGCCCACAACGAGCTTACAGTCAAGAAATCTTCCGATATAACATAAAAGCCAGATCTCTTCCATGCAGTTGCTTTCAGATACATCTTACCGGTCTTTTCATCATTATAATCATAGTTATCATCATCATTCATCATCATCATCATTATCATCAATGGTATTTATTGATTGCCCTTTAGGTGCTTTTGAGGGCGAGATTAGAGTACAGAAACAGAGCGTGAGGGTTGCTTTGGCGGGTCATGAATTTTCTGGCTCCTTTTCAGTGTCAAGACCCAGTCGAATGAAAGAGCAAGTCTAAACAAAGAGTTTATTTATAAAATGTCCCTCGGGAATTAATTATTCTTGGGGTTGTTCCGTAAATTTTTCAGTTCCAGCTGTAGCTGCCGAATCCGAATGTCTTTCTGGGAGAGCTCATCTTTCAATCTTCGAATCTCATCTTGCTGTCGGAAGAACACTCGAAGGAGCTGAGAGAGACCGAGCACGTGGAGAGAGAATGAAGAAGATTCTCGTGATTTTCTTTAAGGTATTTGTTATTAGATGCTTATTTTGTGCCAGGCACTATACTAAGAGCTGGGGTTGATACAAGAGAAACAGTGTGGTTTACTGGAAAGGGAACAGGCTTGGGAGTCAGAGGAGGTGGGTTCTAATCCTGGCTCTGCCACTTGTCTGCTGTGTGTCCTTGGGCAAACCACATAACGTCTCTGCCTCAGCCACCTCATCTGTACAGTGGGGATTAAGACTGTGAGCCCCACGTGGGACAACCTGATTACTCTGTATCTACCCCAGAGCTTAGAATAGTGCTTGGCACATAGTAAGCACTTAATAAATACCATAATTATTATTATTATTACAAACTAATCAGGTTGGAGACAGTCCTTGTCCCACAAGGGGCTAACAGGTTTCATCTCCATTTTACAGATGAGGTGACTGAGGCATAGAGAAGTGAAGTGAATTGCCCAAGGTCACACAGCACACAAGTGGCATAGCTGGGATTAGAACCCAGGTCCTCTAACTCCTAGGCCTGGGCTCTTTCCACTAAGCCGCGCCGATTCTCTAGTAATGGTTGTTAGTAGCTTGGGCGACAGATGAAAAATAATAATACTAATTAAAAATGAAATGCTCCTCTGTTTCGGGGGAGGCGGTAATCAAATCCCAAAGTGCTGTTAGACAATGAGACATGGATCCTCAGAGGCTAGAACCTTAGTAGTTCTATGGAGAATGAGTGATGGGGAAAGTGATCATGCCAGCTAGAACCTGGGAAAAGGTAATCATAATAAAAAATTATGGTATTTGTTAAGTGCTTACTATGTGCCAAGCACTGAACTAAGCATTGAGGTGGATACAAGCAAATTGGGTTGGACACAGTCCCTATCCCACGTGGGGTTCACAGTTTCAGTCCTCATTTTACAGATAAGGCAACTGAGGCACGGAGAAGTAAAGTAACTTGCCTAAATCCACACAGCAGACAAGTGGCGGAACTGGGATTAGAACCCATGACCTCTGACTCCAGGCCTGTGCTGTATACATAATGCCACGCTGCTTTTCATGGTTATAAAACCAGGAATCTTAACTCTCAACTACCTGGTCCCCAAGCTCCAAAGCCCCCGCTTCCACCCCCATTGTCCCTCTCGGGAGTAAAATTTATTTATTTTTATTAATGTCTGTCTCCTCCTCTAGATAGCAAGCTTGTTGTGGACAGGGAATATGTCCCTTATATTGTTCTACTGTACTCTCCCAAGGGCTTAATTCAGTGCTCTGTGCATAGTAAGTGCTCAATAAATACAATTGACTGATTGAAGGCGAGAGAAGAGGCATGGCCTAGTGGAAAGAGTACGGGCTTAGAGAGGCTCTGGGTTCTAATTCCAGCTCCGCCACTTGTCTGCAAATCACTTTACTTCTCTGGGTCTCGGTTTCCTCAATTATTAAATGGAGATTCAATACCTGTTCTTCCTCCTACTTGGACTGTGGGCTCCATGTGGGACGGGGACTGTGTCCAACCTGATTAACTTATATCCCGGTGCTTAGTTCAGGGTTTGGCACATAGTAAGAGCTTAACAAGTGCCACAATAGCAATTTTAATAATATAAAATACCTACCGGGCATGGTGTCCCACCTCCCCCGACTCCTGACCCAAAGAAGCCACGATCAGCCCGGATAAGGGGGTTTGACTCCCTTCACTCCAAGAGCGTCAGGACCAGGAGCAGACTGGAGTGGGCCAGCATGCCCACCAACCAATCAGTACTCTCAGTACCTCCCACCTCCACCCCCAAACACGCACACGTACAAACATACACACGTGCAGCGTGGCCTAGTAGCAAGAGCTTGGGCCTGGGAGTCAGAGGACATGGATTCTAATCCTGGCTCCGCCACTTATCTGCTGTATAACCTTGGGCAAATCACTTTACTTTTCTGTGCCTCAGTTACCTCGTCCGTAAAATGGGGATTAAGACTGTGTCCAACCTGATTACCTTGTCTCTACCCCGGCGATTAGAATGGTGATTGGCACATAGTAAGAGCTTAACAAATACCATTATTATTATTACTCACACACACACACACACACACACACACACACACACACACACACACACGCACGCACGTACGTACTAGCAACATGGCCTAATGGCAAGAGCATGGGTTTGGGAGTCAGAGGACACAGGTTCTAATCCTGGCTCCACCATTTGTCCACTGTGTGACCTCGGGCAAGTCAAGTAAGCGCCTAACAAATATCATTATTATTATTACTATTAGACACACACACACACCAAACAGCAAAGGAACAGCTGCAGCCCAATGAAAGGGTCAGATTTCCACACACACACACCCTGAAAGAGCAGAGCAACAGCCACTGCCCAGTGAAAGGGTCAGAGATGGGGAGAGCTTGGAATGTGCCCGGGCTGCTCCGAGGATCCTTGGTACGTCAGCCCAGCAGCGTGTCTCCGCCTCCGTTCGTCCCTTCAGCCTCCCGCTTTCACACTGGAGCCTCCGTGATGTCATTCTCCTTCTCCCGGCGGGGCCAGCCAGACAGGCACGCCCCGGCTCCGGGTGACATCATCCACTGGAGGTCTCCGTGACGTCACTCGTTCCCCGTTGCCACGCCAACCAGACAGACCCACGCACATCAGGACTCGCGCCGAGCCGAATGGTACGGGGATTTAGAGAGGAAAAATGGTGCACCTCTGCTCGGTTCTTGGATACCTGAGTGGCCGAGAAGCCCAGGCCTCCCCTGGACCAAGCAAACTGGGCACTGAAAATTCATTCATTCAATCAGATTTACTGAGCACTTACTGTGTGCACAGCACTGTACTAAGCGCTTGGGAGAGTGTAATATAATAATAAACAGACACATTCCCTGCCCACAACAAGCTTATTGTCTAAAACAGCCACACATGACCCCTTCCACACCCTACGGCCATTCGAAGGAGGGCATGAAAGTAGAATTTAGGACAAGAGGAAAGTGAGTTTTACGTTTCAAAGGAAATATGTGAAAGCATTCTCTTTCCTCTATGGTCTCCATTAGGGACCAAGCGACGGAAGCCAAGAGGAAGCGGCTATGAGGGTTTGTCAGTGTTGACTGGAGTTGGATTGGAAGCCAGTACCTATTTTATTTTTATGGTATTTGTTAAGTGCTTACTAGGTGCCAGGCACGTACTAAGCACTGGAGGAGGTACAAGGGGATCAGGTTGGACTCAGTCCTTGTCCCATATGGGGTTCACAGTCTTCAACCCCATTTTCCAGATGAGGGAGCTGAGGCCCAGAGAAGTGAAGCGACTTGCCCAAGGTCACACACAACAGACAAGTTGCAAAGGAGGGATTGGAACCCCAGGTCCTTCTGACTCCCAGGCCTGGGTTCTAGCCACTAGACCATGCTGCTTCTGCTAGAAGTTTAAAGGCCTAGTTCTTCCGGGGCCTATGGAAGTCATAACTTGGTTTCTTACCTCGTTCTCTGTTCGGGGAGGCACATTTTCTAATAAGTCAATTCCATTGACCACCATGCTCTTCTTCTCTTTTATTGGCACCTTGAAGACAACCTTGGAAGACTTCTTGTAGCCTTCTTTGAGAGACATCAGCACGGGATCTAGAGAGGAGAAGGATTTCGAGTCATTAGGCTAACTTGGGCTGTTTCTAAATCACTCTGATGATGGTTTTTTTGGTCATCGTTTATTAGTTTTTGTTTGTTTTTTATGGTATTTGTTATGCACTTACTATGTGCCAGGCATTGGATTAAGGGCTGGAGTAGATACAAGCTAATTAGGTTAGACACAGTCCCTGTCCCACACAGGGCTCACAGTCTTAATTCCCATTTTACAGATAAGGTAAGTTGAGGTTCAAAGAAGTGGAAGTGACTTGTCCAAGGTCACACAGTAGGCAAGTGGCAGAGCTGGGATTAGAATGCAGGTCCTTCTGACTCCCAAGCCCGTGCTCTATCCAATAAGCCATGCTGCTTCTCAATCAGTTGATCTGTGTAACTCATTCGATCCCCAGTGCTGGCCATCTGTTAAGCACTTACTATGTGCTAAGCTCTGGGATAGATCTAAGATTGACTTATTATTGTATCTTTAGGCACTAACCATATGCCAAGCACTGTACCAAGCCCTGGGGTAGATACAAGATCATCACATAAGTCAGAGTTCCTGTCCCACATGGGGCTCAAGGTCCAAGGAGGTAAAGAAGCAGTGTGGCTTAGTGGAAAGAGCATGGGCTTTGGAGTCAGAGATCATGGGTTCGAATCTCCACTCTGCCACTTGTCAGCTGTGTGACTTTGGGCCAGTCACTTCACTTCTCTGTGCCTCAGTTCCCTCATCTGTAAAATGGGGATTAAGACTGTGAGCCCCACGTGGGACAACCTGATTCCCTTGTGTCTACCCCAGCACTTAGAACGGTGCTCTGCACATAGTAAGCGCTTAACAAATACCAACATTATTATTATTATTATTATTATTAGAGAAAACAGGTATTGAATTCCCATTTTACAAATGAGGAAACTGAGGCCTAGAGAAGTTAAGTGACTTGTCCAAAGTCACACAACAGGGAAATGGTGGAGCCAGGGCTAGAACCCAGGTTCTCTGACTCCATTAGGCCATGTTTCTCAAGTAAGCACTTAATAAATACCATTATTATCATTATTCTAGTTGTGATTACAGAAGCAGCACGGCCGAGTGGATAGAGCAGGCCTGGGAATCAGAATGAACTGGGTTCTAATTCTGACACCGCCACTTGTCTGCTCTGTGACTTTGGGCAAGTCACTTCACTTCTCTGGGCCTCAGTTACCTCATCTGTAAAATAGGGATTAAGACTGTGAGCCCATGTGCGACAGAGACTAGGTCCAACCTTCTTTGCTTGTATTCACCTCAATCAATCAATGGTATTTATTGAGCACTTACTATGTGCAGAGCACTGTACTAAGCGCTTGGGAAAGTACGATACCACAATATATCAGACACATTCCCTGCCCTCAACAAGCCTATGGACTAGATGGGGAAGCAGACATAACAGAAATAAATAAATTACAGATATGGACATAAGGCTGAGGGGTATGTCAGGGGGTGAATAAAGGGAGCAAGTCAGGGTGATGTAGAAAGGAGTAGGAGAAAAGGGAAGGAGGGCTTAGTCAGGGAAAGCCTCTTGGAGGAGATATGCCTTCAATAAGGCTTTGAAGGTGGGGAGAGGAACTCTCTGTTGGATATGAGGAGGGATGGCATTCCAGGCCAGAGGCAGGACGTGGGCGAGAGGTTGGCGATGAGATAGATGAGATCAAGGTACATCGAGAAGGTTAGCATTAAAGGAGTGAAGTGTGTGGGCCGGGTTGTAGGAGGAGAGTAGTCAGGTGAGGTAGGAGGGGGCAAGGTGATTGAGTGTGTCCCACAGGAGAGGGGAGATGTGGCTTTGAAGCCACATGTGGTATTGCGCTTCCTCAAGTGCTTGGTACAATGTTCTGCACACAGTAAGCACTCAGTAAATATCGATTGAAACAGGTGGAAAGAAAAATAAAATATTCTACATGTCAGGATAGGGGTGTTAGAGAGAGAGAGAGGATGTGGTGCAGGTTAAGGGGACAAGGGGACATGGGCACGGTGCCAGCCTGCCCCTTGGGGGAAGGGCCCCATTGGCCTCCAAGGGCTCCCGGCCAGGCTGGGGCAAGTCAGTCAGTCACAGAGTCAATCGTATTTATTGAGAACTTACTGTGTGCAGAGCATGGTACTAAGCTCTTGGGAGAGTACAATATAACAGACACATTCCCTGCCCACAGTAAGCTTGCAGTCTAGAAGGGGGATACAGACATTAATAGAAATAAATAAAATCACAGATATGAACTAAGGGCTGTGGGGTGGAACCTTCACCTTGGCTCCTCCCCCAACCACCAGTCACCTGTGCTTATTTTGGCTGAGGTGACCAAGAGACATCAGGCCGGGGGTAAGATCGGGATCCACAGCCCCTCCCTCACCCCTCCGTGAGTAGGGGAAGTCTCCTGCTGGCAGAAAAAGCAATAAGTGCTCAGTGATCTGCAGGCAGTAAGTGTGTTTTAGACACTGGGGAGAGGACAAAAGGAGTTGCGGTGTGAGAAGAGTGGCCTAGTGGATAGAGCCCGGGCTTGGGTGTTGGAAGGACCTGTGTTCTAATCCCAGCTCCACTGCTTGTCTCCTGTGTGTCCTTGGGCAAGTCACTTCACTTCTCTGTGCTTTAGTTTCCTCATCTGTAAAATGGGGAATTAAGATTGTGACCCCCCACGTGAGTCAGGGATCAGGTCCAACCCCATTAGCTTGTATCTACCCCAGCACTTAGTATAGTGCCTGGAATGAGAAAGAGCGTGGCTTAGTGGAAAGAGCATGGGCTCGGGAGTCAGAGGATGAGGGTTCTAATCCCAGCTCCGCCACTTGTCTGCTGTGTGACCGTGAGCAAGCCACTTAATGTCTCTGCCTCAGTCACCTCATCTGTAAAATGGGGATTAAGACTGTGAGCTCCACAAGGGACAATCTGATTATCTTGCATCTATCCAGTGCTTAGAACACTGCTTGGCACAAAGTAAGTGCTTAACAAATACAATAATTATTAATTATTATTATTATTCTTAAGCACTTAAATACCATTCAAAAACAAAACAAGAGGAGGAGGAGTAGAAACAATCCCTGCCTGCCTTCAAGAAGCCTATAGTCTTGACACAGAATGACCTCTCAGTCTCAGGGAGTTTCCTTACCCCACTGCCCAGAAGGAGCCCAAGCTGCTTTTCCAGCTGTAATAATAGTAGAACTGAAGTACTTCGTGTATACGAAGCACTTGTGCTAAGCACTGGGGTAGATCCAAGATTAACTGATCAGACCCAGTCCCTGTCCCACACAGGGCTCACCATCCAAGGGAGAGGGAGAATAGATATTGGATCCCCATTTTATAGATGAAAAAACTGAGGCCTAGAGAATCCAAGATTACACAGCAGACAAGAAGCAGAGGCGGTATTAGAACCCAGGTCTCCTGACTTCCAGTCCTGGACCCTTGCCACTGGGCCGCACCACTTTCTGTCAGTTTGCATAACTGTAGGGTCGTGTTGAAAGCTTGGAAGCGTGGGGAATTCAAACTGCTCCGAGTGTGGGCAGGAGAGTCACTCTGCTCTGCTTCTGCCTCCATTAGTCCCCTCTGGTTTTTATTTTGCTTTTTTTTAAATGGTATTTTTTTAAACGCTTACTATGTGCCAGACACTGTATTAAGCACAGGAATAGATACGAGTTAATCAGGTTGGACGCAGTACCCATCCCACATGGGACTCACAGTCTTCACCCCCATTTTAGAGATGAGGTAACATTCCTCACAGCCCCTAGCCCCCCAGAAAAGCAGTGGGGAGCCCAAGTCATCAAGGCAGGCAAGGCCTCTGGCCCAGACTTGCACAACTCCTCCCCCAAGCCCCACTGGCCTCAAGACAGCCCAGCTCCGGCTTTGCCAGCTAGCCTGTCGCTGAGCGGATTTCCGGTGTGAGCATCCTGGAAGCGGGCAGAAGAGAAGGCCTAGGAAGGGGGGAGTGGGAGGGGGTAAGGGACAGATGAGGGAGGAGGTGTTCAGGCCTTCCAGTGCCCGGAGGCTAGAAATAGCCCCACCACAGAGCCGCTGTCTCAACAGCTGGCCCGGAGCCAGTGACAAGGCAGGCCCCTGGAGCCGAGCTGCTGGGGATGGTGGGAGAGAGAAGGAGTCAGAGGGTGCTGGGAGAGAAGCCAAATGGGGAGTGATTTACCACACTGGGTGACTGGGGCTTTTCTGAGCCTCCTGGACCTCGGCCTCCAACCCAGTCACCGCTCTGGCAAACGGCCTCAGATCTAACGGAAGATTTGCTCTTTTCCACATCTTGTGCAACAGAGAGAGATTTCTGACCCCTGAAGTCCTCCCCCTTGGCCGGCGGAGACTGGAGTAAATAAATATCCAGATGCTAATTGAACGCTCTGCCTGGCTTGCTGGGACTGCCTTGGAGAGAATAATGGCTTTCACTGAATCTTCGTTTGGCCTCGAAAGCTCCTAGTCACAAATGATAAGATAAAATTGCTCCGCTCGGAGGAAGAGATATTCACAGAAAATGGTGGACCCGAGAGCAGCATTGTATCTTCATAAACCGAGGGAGATATTTCCATGGGGATGAAAGAACGCTTGTGACTTCTTGGCAGATGATCCTGCCTGTATCTAGGGGTCTGACTGGAGTCGGAAGGAGGGTGGACTTTCGTTCCGCTTCAGATCGAACAGTGTGGATTTCAGTTTGTCTGACACCCACCGCCCCCGCACAGTGGGGATATAGCACCATTTGCCTTTACCTCCAGTACTTTCCTTTTCAGGCCCCAGCCTCCCTCCGCCTCGGCTCCTGCTACAAAGCTCCATGACTGGGATTAATAACAATTAATAATTATAGTATTTATTAAGTGCTTACTTTGCATCAAACACTGTTCTAGGTGCTGGGGTAGATATAAATTAATCAGGTTGGACACAGTCCCTGTCCGGCCTGGGGCTCGTAGTCTAAGTGGGAGGGAGAACTCTTATCAAATCCCTATTTTATAGTTGAGGGAACTGAGGCCCAGTGAAGTGACTTGTCCAAGATCACACAGCAGGCAAGTGGCAGAGCTGGGATGAGAACCCAGGTCCTCTGACTCCCAGACCCTTACTCTAGCCACTAATAATATTCATAATAATAATTATTGTACTTGCTATGCACTCACTATGTGCCAAGCACTGTTCTAAGATCTGGGGTGGATTCAAGTTAATCAGGTTGGACACAGTCCCTGTCCCACGTGGGGCTCACACTCTTAATCCCCATTTTACAGGTGAGGTAATATCATAATAATGATGATGGTATTTGTTAAATGCTTACTATGTGCCAAGCACTGAGAAGTGAAGTGATTTGCCCAAGGTCCCACAGCAGACATGTGGCAGACCCGGAATTAGAACCCAGGTCCTTAGGCCACAGTGATTCAGAAGCAGAGCCTGTGTTCACTGGGACCCGGAAGCGGAATGTCACAGAGCCGGAGCAAGTGATCAGGGGGCAGGGAGCCTCTCAAAGCAACACTTTGGGTGCGGGGAGCAGAGTGGAGAGACATCTGCAAGTCACTTCACTTCTCTGTGCCTCAGTTACCTATCTGTAAAATGGGGATTAACTGTGAGCCTCACGTGGGACAACCCGATGACCCTGTATCTCCACCAGCGCTTAGAACAGTGCTCTGCACATAGTAAGTGCTTAACAAATACCAACATTATTATTATTATTATCTGCACATGACATCATTGGGTTCTGCTGGGCATCCAACAGGAGGCAAGCTGAGGGTCTGCTCTCAGGGAGGGCCTGAACAGGGGAGCCCCTGGATAGACTCCTCTCTCCCTTTCCTTCCCTACAAGACGACCCATCGCCGCAGGCCTGTTGGCCAGAGCAGCCTGGAAGGTAAGAGATTTTCCATCCCATTTTGTAGCGAGGAAACTCAAGCCACCAGGTTTGGGCAAGTCACTTCATTTATCTGAGCCTTGGTTACCTCCTCTGTAAAATGGGGATTAATACCAATATTAACAATAATAATGATGATGATCATTGTGGTATTTTGTTAAGCACTTAATATGTGCCAGGCACTGGATACAAGCAAATTGGTTAGGACACGGTTCCTGTCCCACATGGGGCTCAGGGCCTTATTCCTCATTTTACAGATGAGGGAACTGAGGCCCAGAAAAGTTAAATGACTTGCTCAAGGTTATACAGCAGACACTTTGTGGAACTGGCATAAGAATCCAGGTTCTTCTGACTCCTGGGCCTGTGCTTGATCCACTAGATCATGCCGCTTCTCAACCTGATTAACTTAAATCTACCCCAGGACTTAGTATGGTACCTGGCACAGCATAAAAAATACCATTAAAAAAAAATCCCAGAATGGATTTAACACTCATATCTCCTTATTCCCAGGCCTGGTCATCTGTCTGAGGCAAACCTAATGACAAGGTGAGAAAACATGTTTCTTTAACGTCTCAAACGATCTTTCGCACATTACGATAGTTTTATTAAGCAAGCGATTCCTGTGTGATGAGCACTGTGCTAATTATCAATCAATCATTGGTATTTATTGAACACTTACTATATGCAGGGCACTGTTCTAAGTGCTAATTAGTGAGTAGTTACAGGATTGTCAGATGGAACACAGAAACTTTCCAAAGTGGGGCTCATATTCTGATAGGGAAGGGAGATAGGAAGTTTAGTCCCAATTCGTGGATGAGGAAACTGAGGCCCAGCGTGGCTCAGGGGCTTGCTCGAGGTCACCCAGCAGGTCAGTGGTCGAGGCAGGACCAGAACTCTGGTCTTTTGTTTCCCGGGGCCACTTTCTTCCCACTAGGCCTTGCTGCCTCGGACAGGGTGATGAAGGGGGAGTGTGATGAAGGGAAGCAACATTGCCTCGTGGATAGAGCACTGACTTGGGAGTCAGAAGGACCTGGCTTCTAATCTCGGCTCCACCATTTGTCTGCTGAGGGACCTTGGGAAAGTCACTTAACTTCCCTATGCCTCAGTTCCCTCATCTGTAAAATGGGGATGAAGACTGTGAGCCCCATGTGGGTCAGGGACTATGTCCAACCTGATTAGCTTGTATCTCCCCCAGCGCTTAGAACAGTGCTTGATGCATAGTAAGCACTTAACAAATACCATCATCATCATTAGTATTATTATTATTATTACTAAGTAGGGGGAGAGGGGAAGGAGGGGAAGGTGAGGGAATTCTGACCCTGAGCTGTGGCGGAGGGGGTGGGAAACCCATCCCCAGCCGCCTCCGACTGCCGCCTCCCCCGCCACCCGCCCCCGCCACCTCAGCTCCACCACCGTCCAGAGTCAGACAGTGACACTGACACTTTCTCTGGAGAGGTGGGTTTCGGGGGGCCCTCACCTCTGTTGACTCCTCCCAGCCATTCATCTGGCGTCAGAGCGGGCTCCGTCCCGGGGGTCATGGGGTAGATGTCTTCCTGGTAAGACTCCGACTGCAGGCAACAGGAGGAAGAATGTGAGCCCAGTGAAAACAGCACGCCGACAGTGGCGGGCTTTACACGATGCTCCCAGCCTGGTCATCTGAAACCCAGGTCAGAACTTCAATCCCCATCCTAGTCCCCTTTCCCCTCCATCCCCCTCCAACCATCCCCCCGGGATATAGTGGAGAAATCTCAGGGAGAGGATAGTGTCTGGAGAATCTGCTTCCCAGAGGAAAATTTCAGGCCCCTTTTTTACTCCCCTTCTCAGACGGAGTCTTCTTCCCCTGACTCACTGTTGGCAGGGGGTGGGGGGCGGGCCCTAAACCACTGCATAAGACTTGTGTCTGAACGAAAGTAGAGTTTGGAGTTGCAGGATGGGAAAAATGACCTGTTTTGTGTGCTTTTTTATGGTACTTGTTAAGCACTTACTATATGGCAAGTACTGTACTAAGTGCTGGGGTACATGCAAATTAATCAGGTTGGACACAATCCCCATCCCACAGGGGGCTCACAGTCTGGAGGAGGAGGATTGAATCCCCATCTTACAGAAGAGGAAACTGAGGCACAGAGAACCCAGGTCCTCTGACTCCTGGGGCCGTGCTGTAATCACAAGGCAACACTGCTTTCCTATTTAAACGCAGGTGGCACTGCCTCTTGCGGGGGCCAGGCTCACTCTTTAATGGCGGAAGGGGGAGGTGGAGCAGGGCTGAGAGGTTCAGGGGTAGTCCCACAGCTGCAAGGGGGTCATGGGAGTGGGCTGACAACAAGCCCGGGAGCTGGGGGCGGTCACCCACTGGACCTCCCCCCAGGACCGAAGCACAGACACCCACCTTGCACGGGAAGAGTCTGTCCAACTGGGTGAACAGTTGGATACAAGTCCACCAGGGTTCTCCCATCTTGTGCCCACCCCCTCAATCCCCTCTGACTCCAAACTCCAAAGCCACAGTGGCTATCGGATAACTGAGGTAAATCCGGACCTCTGAGAGGCCTTGAGAGGGGGCAAATGAAGTCCCGGTTGTTCCCTGAAGCTGGGAGGAGACTGCTGCTCCGAGTCTCTATCATTCTTCCCAGCTTTCCGGGGCCATTGTGAGCCACTCCTGACTCCGATGTCATCCTCTGGGGATGCCACTTGGATGAGGTAGTTGGAGCTGGTTAAGAAGCTCTTTACCCTCACTGAATTTCAGTTCAGTGGCACGTGGGGGAAAAAATGGAGACTGGGGTTCTAGAACTGGGTTCCATCAGGAGGAAGGCTGGTCATCACCCCAAGAGGCTAGAAATGGCTGCCATCCAGGTGGGAGGGGGCAAAGCAAGGGCACAGATGACTGCGCCAGTAGCTTCTGGACCGCCTCCCGCTCCTATGGGACCAACCCTCCAACCTGCCGCCTCCCATTATACCCTACCTCACCTTCTCTATGGACCTTGTTCTTGTCTCTCCCTGGCTCATGTCCTCCTTCATGGGGCCCTCTGCCCCTACAGTGTCTGGAATTCCCTCTCCTTATAGATTCACCAGACCTCGGCCAACTCCATCTTCAAAGCCCTCCTGAAGTCCCACCCCCTCCTGGAGGTCTTCCCTGCTTTATTTGCTTCCCCCTAGCTCCCATCCCACCAACCACCCCTTCAGGACTCACAACCACCAGACAACTTTTCTTGCCCCCTAATAATAATAATAATAATTATAATTGTTGCAGACTATAAGCTTGCTGTGGACAGGGAATGAATCTATCAGCTCTGTTACACTGTACTCTCCTAAGCCCTTAGTACAGTGTTAGGTACACAGTAAGCACTTAATAAATACATCTGATTGATTGGTTGTTGTGTTTATTAAGTGCTTACTGTGTGCCAAGCACCGTACTAAGCACTGAAGTCTTACTGAAGGCACATCTCCTCCAAGAGGCCTTCCCAGACTAAGCCCTACTTTTCCTCACCTCCCACTCCCTTCTGCATCTCCCTGACTTACTCTCTTTGCTCGACCCCCTTCCCAGCCCCACAGCACTTATGCACATATCTGTCATTTTATTTATTTGAATTGATGTCTGTCTCCCCCACTCTAGATGGTGACCTTGCTGTGGGCAGGGAATGTCACTCTTTATTGTAGTGTTGTACTTTCCCATGAGCTTAGTAGAGTGCTTTGCACAAAATAAGCCCTCAATAAATACAATTGAATGAATGAATAAGTAGCTCCAAGATAATCAAGTTGGACTCAGTCCCTGTCTCACATTACACTCCGCTGCTTCCCTCATCTGCAACTTAATTTAATGTCTGTCCCCCGGTTTAGACTATAAACTTCTTGAGGACAGGGTTCATGTCTACCAACCTGATTGTATAGTACTCTTCTAAGTTCTTAGTCAAGTGCTCTGCACACAGTCAGAGCTCAATCGATGCCACTGAATGGTTGACGACTGGTTGATTACTAAAAAAGCCACAGAACCAGACTGAACCGGATACCGTTAGACGAGCTCTAATTTACTTACCTTTCCTCCTCCTCTCCATAAATCAGTCTGTGCCTCATCTCGGCCTTTAGGACGTAAACTCAGATAGGGCAGGGATCGTGCCTTCTAATTGTACAATTCCCTCCCTGGAGCTCAGTACAGAGCCCCACCCACTACTGATTGGACGTTGTACTCACCCTCCTGGGCACGATCATGGAAATGGGCTCGATCAGGCCCTTGAGGGTCACCAGCTTGTAGAATCGGAACACCTCGCAAGCTGACACGTCCAGCCCATGCTTGGGCATCACGCCTGAGAAGAGAGAGAGATGGCGTAATAATAATTGTGGCATTAGTTGTGGCACTTACTATGTGCCAGCCACTGTACTAAGCGCTGGGGTGGATACACGTAATGGATACACGTAATACATGCTGCTTCTGTTCCCCATGTTAGATGGTAAACTCCTTGAGGCCAGAGAACATATCTACCAACTCTATTGTATTGTACTTATTTTGTAACTTATTTATTTATATTAATGTCTGTCTTCCACTCTAGACTGTAACCTTGTTATGGACAGGGAATGTGTCTGTTTATTGTTGTATTGTACTCTCCTAAGCACTTAGTCAAGTGCTCTGTACAATAGATAGCCCTGATTGACTGATTGATTCTCTCCCAAGTGCTGAGTACAGTGCTCTGCACCCAGTCAGTGATCAATTAATGCCATTGATTAATTGGTTGATTATTAAAAAGCCATCGAACCAGGCTTAACCAGACACCACTGGATGAGCCAGCACTCTGAAGACACAAACATTCCTGACAGCCTCAGATCAATCAATCAATCAATGGTACTTATTGAGCCCTTAATGTTTGCAGAGCACTGTACTAAGCACTTAATAATAATTAAGCGTTATGTGCCAAGCACTGTTTTAAGCGCTGGGGTAGTTACAAGTTAATCAGGTTGGACACAGTCCCTGTCCCACATGGGGCTCACGGTCTTAATCCCCATTTTACAGATGAGATAACTGAGGCTCAGAGAAGTGAAGTGATTTGCCTATGGTCACACAGCAGACGTGTCAGAGCTGGAATTGGGAGAGTACAATACAAGAGAATTGGTAGACCCATTCTCTGCCCAGAGAGAGTTTACAGTCTAGAGGGGGAGGTGGACATGAATATAAATAAATAATAACTTAGGACAGACATTCATAGAAATAAATAATTTACAGGTTCTGAGTCTCAGATGGAAAACACAAACCCGACATCTGTGAATTTAAAACCCGGGGCAGGAGCGTCGATTCATCCCCTGCCTCAGAAAGTGTGTGTGTGTGTGGGGGGGGGGGGGGGTGTTGACTGATTGATCCAGAAGAACTGCTTAAAGCCTCTGAAAGGGTAAATGGGCCAGTGTTGTGAGATTCTGTTTTTGCTCACACACACAAACATACATACACACCAGACACACCAGTCAGGGGAAGTTCACGTGGATCCAGCCACAGACAAAGGTGATGCCAATGTGCTTTGAGATAAGAGGCTGCTGCCATGGAAACTCCCTCGCAACATGGCCGGAAGTCTGCTAGGGAATCAGGGGGGTACGTCTCCTGACAACGTGAGCCAGTCGGGGCGCGGCCTGCAGCGGGATCAGAATCCACAGCCTGCGAGCTCCCTTGCGGAGGCAGACTTGGGGAGGGCAACGGCGGGGACTTCTCCCGAATCAGGGGGTTTGGTTCAGACCCCTGTTCCTCCTTCCCCCCATGGTGAGAACGGTGTGGACTTCTGCTTGAACCTGGGCCCTGCCTGGAGAACGGGCACCTGAGGGCACGTGGCCGACTAATCCTTCCCAGCGGAGGCGGGGGAAGAGCCCTGCGCTCAGTCAGTCGGAGGTGGCGGGAGGGAACAGGGGGGAGAGGGAGGGCAGGAGAGGGAGGAAGTGGGGGCAGAGGAGGGTGGAAGGGGAGAGGAGGTGTCCAGGCTGGGGCTGGGGTGGGTGTCTGTGAGCCCACATTGGAAATCACAACCCGGACATCGGGGAGTCTACAATTGGCTGGTTCCCAGCCACCTCCTCACTGTGACCTCAGGCTCCCAGCAGATAGCCCATGGACTCAGTACATGCTGGGAGGCGGGACCTGTTGCAACACAGGAGGCCAGGTGGGGGATCTTGAAGTCCCAGAGGAGGCCGGGAGGGAGACAGTAAGCTGGGCAAATCTGCCCCCTCATCCTCAGGGAAGCTGGGGGCCCTCCCGGGACTGAAACCCCCATGTCTTTAACACGCAGCAGCAGCCTCAGACCCTGGAGATGTGTCTGGTGGGGAAGCCCATTCTAGCAGTCACCAAGCAACTCCCCCTCCACTGTTTCTATCACAATCCTCCAAGCTATTTCATTAGGGAAATGAGAGGAAATTTTCCAGTATTGCCAAGGTGCCCATGGTCAAAGCTCTTCCACTCTAGGATCTCACAGGGAGGGCCAGCCTGGCAAGGGGCCTGGTATTCTCCACCTTCCCCATACCCCCTCCTCCATCTTGGCAGCGGGCAGTCTGAGGCCCAGAGAGAAGTGACTCCCCAAGGTTATCTGGCAAGTAAGGGGCAGATAAAGACAATTCATCCTACCTCCAGTCCTGCAGTACTTATTTTCACAGACTGCTGCTTCCCCCATCTGTAATTTATTTTAATGTCTGCCCCCCAGATTAGGTGGTAAATTTAGGTCTCTGCCCTCTACACCGCCCTGCCTTTCTCAGATGTTCCCCTAGGTTGCTTACAAATAGGGACCGGAGGCCAATTTTATTTGGCATTCAAACTCATCTCAGGATTAGAGGGGATCAGCCTGGACCAAAGCAGGGTAATACCCTTTCAGGCACTGGTGCCCCAGTGCACCCTAGGAGATGAGCGGTTTTCACTTCCGGGCAAACGATCAAACCTAATAAAAATGAACGGGTGGGAGGGCAGGGATCTTGCCTACAAACTCTACTGCGCTCTTCAAAGCACTTAATACAGTGCTCTGCACCCAGTAAGCACTTGATAAATAACATTGATTAATTGTGACTCCTCCAGGCATCCTTACCCAGGCCTTTCTGTGGGGCTGGTGAGCGGAATTCCATAAGATAGCTCAGGTAGGGCTTCTCCGATCCAATTTCATAGTAGCGGATGTTCCCATCGCCCTAAAAACAAGGACAGGTGAGAGCCAGGCGTGGGGGTCTTCTGAGTTATTTCCCCTCACTCTGCCTCCCTGAGGGCCGACTGAGACTTATGCTCTCTTTATGGGGTAAAATAACAATGTGGCATTTGTTAAGCGCTTACTATTTGCCAAGCACTAGAGCAGATGTAAGATAATAAGGCCAGATGCAGTCCCTGTCCCCAGTTGGGGCTCACAGCTTAAGGAAGAGGGAAAATAGGTACTGAATCGCCACTTTACTAATGAGAAAACTGAGGCCCAGCGACTAATAATAATTGTATTTGTTAAGTGCTTACAATGGGCCAGGCACTGTACTAAGTGCTGGAATGGATACAAGCAAATCGGGTTGGACACAGTCCCTGTCCCATGTGGGGCTCACAGTCTCAATAAAATGAAGTGATTCACCCAAGGTCACCCAGCAGGTAAGTGGCAGAGCCAGAATTAGAATCCAGGGCTTGACTCCCAGGCCTGGCTCTTTCTGCTGGGCCATATTGCTCCTCCTGATGTCGATACGAAGGATTATAAGTCCACCTGTGGTCCCAGGAAGCCTGACTTTCCCACTCAGCGATCCGAGGGTGAGAGTTATATGCTGGGCAGATGGCCAGAGAGCCAGGTCAAGGGAGTGAGCCAGACTTTGAAGATGGACCTTCCGAGGTGCAACATGGGAAGCGGGTGGGGAGATGGCAGCAAGTGGGAAGAACAGCCCTAGCCCAGGTCTGAGAACATATCTTAGGGGTGGGTTCGCAAAACCCTCTGCCGGCCTGCCTCCCTCCCTGTCCCTGGGGCCATCTACCTTTCCGGCCAGATAGAGCATGTGCGTGTCCGCGTCGTAGAAGGGAAACAGAAGTCCGGAGAGACCGTCTATCTCCTCCTCGGTGAGAGGTACGGCCAGGTCCTCCTGTGCAAGGGGAAGACAGTCAGCCTCTGACCCCCTCACGGTTGCAATCTTCCTGCATTCTGAACAAGCCCCTTATGGACCACCGTGGCCTTTCTCAGAGGCCTGGGAGAGTCAGCTCTGGTCCCCAAGAGACTGGGCCCGACAGAAGCAGCTGGAGACCTCTGGGTCCCCAGGCAAGGAGCATTCTAGAAAGTCGTGTTGCCAGTTGCGCTTCCCCAGAATCCACATTTCCCCTGCCTCTCCTTGCTCGCTTCTTCCCCTGCTGCCCACCCCACTGGGCTCAGAGGACATCCTAATCTGCCCGAAACAGGCTTGCGTGGAGTCCATCACCGGTCACCACCACCACTGTCACCATCGCCAAGGGACCAACCACAGAGAACAGAGAAGGCGGCAGAGGAAATTACCTCAGGCCCACAGCCTGTTTTTCACTAGACCTGCAGCCTGGTTTCTTTTGGGCCCAGGGTACTGGAGCCAAAGCTTATTTCCACAGCTGCTCCATGGCTGATTTCCAGAAGTGAAAGGGAAAACTTAGGTTTTCCTTTGGCTGAAAATCAGGCTACCCATCTCACCCCTCTCTGCACCCCTTTCCCAGCCCAGCCCCCTCCCGACCCCTCTCTGTTTCCTTCCATCTCTCTGGATGCTCTCATGGGCTGACATGACTTAACAGGAGGTCCCTGGCAGGATGCCCTGCTGTCAGTCTTCCCGATGGGAAGCGGGGGGCTGAGGGGGATGCCCCGCTTGCATTTCCAGAAACTGCCACTTCTACCCACCCAGCAGGGTGTGCTTGTTTGTGTGCAAGCCGACGTCCTGAGGGCTAGTCAGTCATGTTACCGCATCAAAGAAATTAGCAGCATTTGCTGGGCTGGAAATGGGGGCTCTGGTTCCAGTCGAAATGCCCTAGTTCAGGACCCTTACCAACTTGGGAGGGGGCTGGCCTCTAAAGACATACATCCCTTCTGCAGTAGCTGGAGGCTTGGCCTTTTAGCGGCTCATTCACCTCATATGTTTTTTATTGCTAATGTACCTATAGTAGTAACGATGATAATGATATTATTGTTTATTATACTTGCTAAGCACTTGGGTAAAATCCCGCATAGTGCACTAGGGGAAAGTTACAAGGAAAATGATGAGAACAATAACAACCCTTGGTATTTTTCTTCCAAGGAAGCTCATTGTGGGCAGGGAACTATTGTTGAATTATTGCTTTATTGCTGAATTGTACTTTCCAAGCATTTAGTACAGTGCTCTGCATACAGCAAGCACTCAATAAATATGACTGATTGATTGATTGATCTCCCACTGTTTTTTGTGATGCCAGGCCCATTTCACAGAAGGGAAGAGTGAGGCCCAGAGGGGGAGTGGGGCTGGCCCAGGAATCCCGACACCTCAGCACATCCCCCGCCCCGCAATCTGCTCTGGAAAAGAGCCTGCGCAGGAAGTGATTGGAATGGGGAGAGAGTCCCACATGGCATTTCTGCTTACCTGGTCCCAGAGCGCAATCTGTCTCGTGTTCCACCTGGATACACCGGTGGTGAGAAGCCGCTTGGTGTTCCCGAGGAAGACCACCCGGTTAACGCGGTGGTTCTTACAGCTGGCTTCCTGGAGGACACAGAACGTGGAGCCCAGTGTCTCCCACAGTGGGGGAACTTGGGAACCAAGGTGATAGACATTCAAAATGGCGGTGATTTACCGGAGCGGCATCAGGGAGGGAAAAGGGTTTAGGGATGGGCCTGGTTAAGCAAGGACAAACACCAAGAATGGCTTCTGTTTAGGAGAAGAGAAGTGGCATGATCTAGTGGACAGAGCACGGGCCTGGGAGTCAGAGGTCTTGGCTGCTGTGTGAACTTGGGCAAGTCACTTCACTTCTCTGGGTCTGTAACCTCATCTGTAAAATGGGGATTATGACTGTGAACCCCACATGGGGATATTCATTCATTCAATCATATTTACTGAGTGTTTAGTGTATAGACCATTGTATTAAGTGCTTGGGACAGTACAATGCAACAATAAACAGACACATGCCCTGCCCACAATGAGCTTACAGTCTAGAGGGGGAGAACAGAGAGGGACTGTGTCCAAAATGATTACCATGTATTTAACTCTAGAGCTTAGAATAGTTCCTGGCACATAATAAGCACTTAACAAATGCCATCAAAAAAGAAAAAGACAAGGGTCTCTACCTTGCCAAATCAGAGGTACTTATTGAACACTTAATAGTTATGAATTGTGGCATTTATTAACTGGTTCTTAGTTATCGGGCAATGGGATAGATGCAAATTAATCAATCCCTCTCTCACAGAGCACTATACTACCCACTAGATTGTAAATTCATGAGGGCAGGGCTCATTTTCTACTAACTCTATTGTACTCTTCCAAGTGTTTAGTACAGTGCTCTGCACACAGTACTTCATAAAGACTGTTACTGATTGACTGAGTGTACAGTAGAGGAAAAAGACATGATCCCTGCTCTCAGAGAGCTTAGGATCCTAACAGGGAACAGAGACAGATACAGAATATTTGCAGCTGTGAGGAAAAAGTGAGCAACTGTTTCATAACAGAATGGAGAGGTTGATAAGTAAATGAAAAAGTATTCAAGTAAAAGACAAGAATGTTGCTATGTTTGCAAGTGCTATGGGGATAAAGTAGGAGAGAAAGAAGTTGGGGGATATGAACCTGGCTATATAATTGGGCCATCTACCCTATACCATAGCATCCACCATTTTGTTCCTGGCCAACTTGGCCTTTAGATTGATTGGGATGTCAACAGCTCATTCTAATAATATTGATAACTGTGGCATTTGTTAAGTGCTTATTATGTGCCAAGAACTGTACTAAGCACTGGTATAATATAATCAGGTCAGGACACAGTATAATAATGGTATTTGTTCAGGCCTTACAATGTGCCAAGCACTGTATTAAGCTTTGGATTGGAAACAAGCAAATCAGGTTGGACGTGGTCCCTGTCTCACATGGGGCTCACAGTCTCAATTTCCATTTTACAGAGGAGGTAACTGAGGCCCAGAGAAGTGAAGTGACTTGTCCAAGGTCACACAGCAGACCAGTGGCAGAGCTGGTATTAGAACCAGTGACCTGCTGACTTCCAGGCCCGTGCTCTATCCACTACACCATGCTGCTTCCCCGGGGTGATGCCCAGGGGGGCTCTCCAAAAATCCCTGCCCCATCACCTGTAAGACTCTGCCCGAGCGGGGTTCTATGACGCGCAGCTTCTTATCTTTGCAGGTGGTGGACAGCAGGCTGCCGTCCGTGTTGAAGGACATGCAGAGGATCACGTCGGTGTGGCAGTCGATCATCTTCACCGGCTCTCCGATGTCCAGGTTCCAGATGAGAATCTGTGAGGAGGGACCCACGGAATGGGGTGATTCAGTGCCCGGTTGCTGCCATTTTGGAAACAAAACGGTAACTGCCCCCACTTCCGCCCACCATCTTGTCCTCCCGGGTCAAAGTGTCCCTCGGCCCTCCCCGGACCCCCACCTCAACCCCCGGCTCACCTTGTAGTCGTAGCCGGCGCTGAACAGGATGTTGTTGGTGGTCGGGTGCCACTCCACCAGCCCCACCCGCCGACTGTGGCCGTACAGCTCCAAGATGGCCTCTGTCATGTTCCGCTTCAGGCCGCCATCGGGAATCTCCCACAGCCTCACCTGGGGAGGGCCATGGGGAGGGGGTCTGGTTGAGATGCAGAAGGGAGCAGCCACTCGGGCCCACCCACTGTCAGAGGGGCAGAGAGGCCCCAGCGCTTGCTCTGATGCTCACCACTCATCCTTCGTGTACTCTCCTCTGGTGCTTAGCACAGTTCCTGGCACACGGTAGGTGCTCAGTGAATACCACTGAATTCAGTTGTGTAGGAGGAGAGAGCTTTGACCTATTGCAATTCCCTTCCCTCAGAACTAGCGCTTTTAAAGCAAGGGGAAATGCTTACCCTTTAAGACATAGTAACAGTAGTAGTCATATTAGCAGTATTGGGATGCAGGATGGCATAGGGGAAAGAGCACGAGCCTGGAAGTCAGATGGTCATGAGTTCTAATCCCGGCTCCTCCACTTGTCTTTGTGTGGCCTTGAGAAAGTCACTTCACTTCTCTGGGCCTCAGTTACCTCATCTGTAAGACTGGGAGCCCCATGGGGGACAGGGACTGTGTCCAACCTGATTAGCTTGGATCCACACCAGCGCTTAGTACAGTGCCTGGCACATAGTAAGTGCTTAACAAATACCATAATGATAATTATTATTATTTAGTACCGGTAGTACGATAGGAGGAGGAGGAGGAGTATTGACAGTAGTTATGGTGATAGTAGTAACATTTATTGAACACCCACTTGGTACAGAGCGCTGTTTGTGGCTCTTGGAAAGTACAGACTGAAGAAGGGATGCTCTCTGGCCACAAGGGATTTATACTCTAAAACAGGAAAGTATCTCTAGGTAGAGTTCACATATCAGAAAGCAACTTCAAAAGAAGGTAACCTCAACCAAGATTGGGGAGCACCGTGGCCTAGTGGAAAGAGTATTAGCCTAGGAGTCAGAGGACCTGGGTTCCAACCCCAGATCTATCACTTACCTGCTCTGTGACCTTGGGGAAGTCACTTTAGTTATCTGTGCCTCAGTTTCCTCTTGTGTAAAAGAAGCACTGGCCTGACGACACCAGTTTATTGACTGAGAATCGATCTGGGCAGGGCTTCTCTACCAGTCATGCTATTTACACATAAAAACTTTGCCATCCAGATGTCAGGCCCGAAGTCCTATACAGAGACTTTTATTTGGAAAAATTGATCAGAGCACGGGATTCGGGGCTAAGCCCGCTATAGCACTCGGAAATCCCTATTGATTAACTAATTTTTTTTTAGGGTATTTGTTTCGTAGTTACCTATGAACCAGGCACTGAAATAATAATAATTGCAGTATTTGTTAAGCAATTACTATGTGACAGGCACTGTACTAAGTGATGAGTAGATACAAATTAATCAGGTTGGACACAGTCCCTGTCCCACATGGAGCTCACACTCTTAATCCCCATTTTGCAGATGAAATAACTGAAGCATAGATAAATTAAATGACTTGCCCAAGGTCACACAGCAGACAAGCTGGGATTAGAACCCAGGTTCTTCTGACTCCCAGGCTCGTGCTCTATCCACTCAGCTACACTGCTTCTCACCACCTCTCACTAATTGAAAGAAGGATAGAACTAAATGCATTTTATGGCATGGTGATTATTAGGGCCCAAGTGGAGAAAGCTTGTTACAGTGTTTCAATCAGTTCAATCAATCATTCGTATTTATTGAGCTCTTACTGTGTGCAGAGCACCATACAAAGCATGTGGGAGAGTACAATACAACAGAATTAGCAGACACTTCCCTGCCCATAATGAGCTTTCAGTCCAGATGGGGAGGTAGACATTAATATAAATAGATTATGGATATATTCATAAGTGCTGTGAGGCTGAGGGAAGGGTGAATAAAAGGTTCAAATCCAAGTACAGGGGATGCAGATGGGAGTGGGAGAAGAGGAAATGAGGGCTTAGTCAGGGAAGGTCTATTGAAGGATATGTGCCTTCAATAGGGCTTTGAAGATGGGAAGAGTGATCATCTTTCGGGCATGAAGAGGGAGGGCGTTCCAGGCCAGGGGCAGGACGTGGGCGAGAGGTCGGCGGCAAGATAGAAGGGATGGAGGAACAGTGAGTAGGTTGGCATCAGAGGAGTCAAGTGTAGGTTGGGTTGTAGTAGGACAGGAGGAAGGTGAGATAGGAGGGGGCAAGGTGATGGAGTGCTTTAAAGCTGATGGTAAGACAAGGATGTATCTTAGTACAGCGTAGCTCAGTGGAAAGAGTCCAGGCTTTGGAGTCAGAGGTCAGGGGTTTGAATCCCAGCTCGGCCACTTGTCAGCTGTGTGACTTTGGGCAAGTCACTTAACTTCTTGGTGCCTCAGTTACCTCATCTGTAAAATGGGGATTAAGACTGTGAGCCCCACGTGGGACAACCTGATTCCCCTGTGTCTACCCCAGTGCTTAGAACAGTGCTTGGCACATAGTAAGCGCTTAACAAATACCAACATTATTATTATTACAGTGCTCTGCACACAGTAAGCGCTCAATAAGTACGAGTGAATGAATGTATCTTATCACCTTATAGGTTCATCTTTTATACGAAATACGTAATTCATTCATTCATTCATTCAATAGTATTTATTGAGTGCTTACTATATGCAGAGCACTGTACTAAGCACTTGGAATGTACAAATCGGTAACAGATAGAGACAGTCCCTGCCCTTTGACGGGCTTACAGTCTAATCAGGGGAGACAGACAGACAAAACAATAGCATGGCTCAGTGGAAAGAGCACGGGCTTGGGAGTCAGAGGTCATGGGTTCTAATCCCGACTCTGCCACTTATTAGGTGTGTGACTTTGGGCAAGTCACTTAACTTCTCTGTGCCTCAGTGGCCTCATCTGCAATATGGGGATTAAGACTGTGAGTCCCACGTGGGACAACATGATCACCTCGTATCCCTCCCAGCGCTTAGAACTGTGCTTTGCACATAGTAAGTGCTTAACAAATGCCATCATTCTTATTATTATTATAATGAGAGAAGCCAGTTAGGAAGAAGAGTTAAGGGGAGTAAAGATTGGAGGAAGGAAAAATAAACAACTTTCGTTATGCTGATGATACTACCCTACTAGCAGAAAGTGAAGAAGATTTGAAGGGCTTATTATTAAAAGTTAACAGAGAAAAAAGATGGGCCTACATTTGAATGTCAGGAAAACAAAGATCATGACAAGTGGAAGTTTTAACACATTTGTAGTGGATGGAGAGAAGATTGAAATAGTTGACAATTTTTCTCTCCTGGGATCGATAATCAATAATAAAGGAACTAGTGGTCAAGAAATACGCCAAAGATTAATGTTAGGAAGATTTGTTACAAAGAGCCTGGGAAAAGTGATGAAACATGCCGATGAAACAATTGCAACGAAAATGCAATTGTCAATTCTATGGTGTTTCCAGTGGCAATGTATGGATCTGAAAGCTGAACAGTGAAAAAACAGGTTAGAGAAAGGGCATTGATTCTTTTGAAATGTAGTGTTGGAGAAGGCTTTGGCAAACACTGTGGAGTGGACTGCCTGAAAACCAAACAAGTGGGGTTTGGAGCAAATTAAGCCAAAGTGGTCTTTGGAAGGCCAAATGACTTGACTTAGATGAGCACCTTTTGGACACATAATCAGGAGCACTAATTCTCTGGAAAAGATACTAATGCAAGCAAAAGTCCACGGAAACCGTGGAAGAAGCAGATCGGCAGCTAAGGATGTTCTGGAGAAAATATATCCACAGAGTCGCTATGAATCAGAAATGACTCGATGGCACTTGATAATAATAACAATAAGAAATTTCTGTTTCGTGCCTTAGTGGAAAGAGCATGGGCTTGGAAATCAGAGATCGTGGGTTCTAATTCCGGCTCCACCACATGTCTGCTGTATGACCTTGGGCAAGCCACTTCATGTGCCTCAGTTACCTCATCTGTAAAAATGGGGATTAAAAAATCAGAGCCCCACATGGGACAGTCTGACTACTCTGGATCTACTCCACTGCTTAGAACAGTGCTGAGCACATAGGAAGCGCTTAACAAATACCATAATCATTATTATTATAACAGGTGGTTGGGCAATCACTGAATGTTCTCGAGGAGTGGGGAAGCATGGGCTGAATGGTTCTGAAGAAAAATGAGCCAGGCAACAGAGTGAAATATGGACTGGTGTGGGAAGAGACAGGAGGCAGGGAGGTCGACAAGGAGGCTGATGCAGAAATCAAGGTTGGAGAGGATAAGTTCATTCAATAGTATTTATTGAGCGCTTACTATGTGCAGAACTCTGTACTAAGCGCTTGGAATGAACAAGTCGGCAACAGATAGAGACAGTCCCTGCCGTTTGATGGGCTTACAGTCTAATCGTAAGGATAAGTGTTTGGATTAATGTGGTAGCAGTGTTTGCTGCCAGGTTATTGTATAATTTTTTAATGGTATTTTGTTAAGTCCTCACTATGTGTCAGGCATTATATTTAGTGCTGGGGTAGATACTACACAACTGGGGTGGACAGAGTCATAGTCCTAACCCTCATTTTACAGATGAGGAAAATGAGGAACAGAGAAGTGAAATGATTTGCCCAAGATCACAGAGCAGATAAGTGGTGGAACTGGGATTAGAACTCAGGCCCTTTGACTCCCAGGCCCATGTTCTTTCCACTAGGCTATACTGCTGCCCCCTAGAATGGTGCAAAAGGATATTAGCTTACCAAAAGTATGGAAATTTGCAAATGCACATATGCACGCAAACACAAACATATGCACCCTATCTGCAGTCTGTGAGGCTATCTGGAAGTTCTATCCTGCTATTCTGAATCCATCCTGCTATATATTAAAACTCTTTCTTTTTTTTTCTTTTCCCATAATGGCAGAGATCCTTTTCTTCGCCCTCAACTCTTCAAAAGGCACTGTCAGAACCAGAGGCGAGGTCTTTTACCAACCTCCTTCTGGGAAGGAACAAGAAGAAATCCAGGTAGTCTTTAGAAAAAAAGCCTCTACATAACTCTCCGTCTCCCCTCAAGGAGTCCTCCCAGAGAATTAAAGGAGTGGTAGTAACCTACCTTTTCTTTCCCCTAAACAGGATTCGACTGTGGAAAGGGCTAATAACTGTGATATATGTCAAGTGCTTTCTATGTGACCAGCAGAGAGTAGCAGCATGGCCTAGTGGAAAGAGCATGGGTCTGAGAGTCGGAGGACCCGAGTGCTAAACCTGGCTCTGTCACTTACCTGCTGGGTGATCTTGGGCAAGTCATTTCACATCTCTGGGCTTCGATTTCCTCTTCCGTAAAATGGGCATTTAATATGTACTCTCCCTTCTCGATCAATGGTATTTACTAAGCGCTGACTATAAGCAGAGCACTGTATTAAGTGCTTGGGGGAGTACAATACAACAGAATTGTAATGAATTCTCCTGACACTATGAACTTCGTGTAGGACAGGGACGATGTCTAATCTGCTTATCTTTTTCCAAGCACTAAATATTGTACTTAGCACATAGTAAGGGCTTACCAAAAAACAGACATTATTATTATTATTGTTATTATTATTATGGTGAATAAGAAGCATCATGGCATAGTGGATAGAGCATGGGCCTAGGAGTCAGAAGGTCATGGGTTCTGATCCCAGCTCCACCACTTATCTGCTGTGTGACCTTAGGAAAGTCACTTGCCTCATTTACCTCGTCTGTAAAATGGGGAGTGAGACTGTGAGTCCAACATGGGACAAGGACTGCGTCCAACCTGAAAAACTTGGATTTACCCCTGCTCTTCGTAGAGTGCCTGGCACAAAGTAAGCGTTTAACAAATATCACAATTATTATTATTATATGGGATAGAGGCAATATAAACAGATTAGACCAAGTCCTTGTCCTACATGGGGCTCATAGTCTACCCGGAAGAGAGAACTCACTAACTGGACTCTCCCCTCCCTTCCCCAAGGATAAGACACATCTTCATTTCAAGTCTGAAGAGATAAGAGACAGACTTCTGACAGTTGGAAGACCTCTCCCTGTTTGTACAAGGCCCGGGAGGAGGATAACAGACATTTTCTAGAGAGACAAGAAGGGGTGTGGTGGCAATTCATGGATAAACAGGCCAGTGGCTGCCCTGGAAGGCCCTCGCTGGAAAGAAAGGACCCTTGGTCTGAATTAGAGATGAATCAGGGTGGACAGGGCTGAGGCTGAGAGCCAGGGAAGGGATGACCTCAGTGTGGACTGCGACGGCACCAGGGGACACCAGACATCCCTTAGCCGATCATGAAGCAACAGGAGTATGCTACTTTCGGGATGTAGTTATGTGACATTTTGTAATGATGCAATGAGGCCATAAAAAGATAAGCTCGTTGTGGGCAGGGAATATGTCTGTTCTGTTGTTATACTGCACTTGCCCAAGTGCTCAGCATGGCTTAGAGGATAGAGCTCGGGGCCTTGTCTGCTGTGTGATCTTGGGCAAGTCATTTAACTTCCCTGTACCTCAGTTACCTCATCTGTAAAATGGGGATTAAGACCGTGAGCCTCATGTGGGACTACGTGATTACCTCGTATCTACCCCAGTGCTTAGAACAGTGCTCGGCACATAGTAAGCGCTTAACAAATACCATAATCATTATTTTTATCTGTAAAATGGGGATTAAGACTGTGAGCCCCATGTGGGACAGGGACTGTTTCAACCTGATTAACTTGTGTCTACCTCAGTTCTTAGTACAGTGCATGGCACATAGTAAGCACTTAAGACATGCCATTAAAAAAAAGGAGTAGGAAAGGACCTGTCATTGCTGCTGAATAATTTGCCTATGTCCCCCTGCTTGTGGAAGGCCTGGAAATTTTCTGTCAGGTATCTCCAGTTTTTTGCATTTTTCATTTTGTTTTGTTTTATGGTATTTGTTAAGAGCTTACTCTGTGCCAGGCCCGGTACTAAGCACTGGGGTAGATACAAACTAATCCGGACGGATACAGTCTCTGTCTCACCAGGGTTTACAGTCTTAATCCCCATTTTTCAGATCAGGTAACTGAGGTCAAGAGAAATGAAATGATTTACCCAAGATCACACAGCAGACAAGTGGCAGAGCCAGGTTTTTTCCATTAGGCCATGCTGCCCAGTTCCCCCATTGCACTTGACTCAGATTTTAGCTCTCTAAGCTAGGAAACACAAACTGCAGCTCCCTCTGCTTCTCCAGCTCACCTTTTTTGTTGTCATACTTCCTTCCCCAAAGCACTTAGGACAGTACAGTGAATTGCTGGCGGTAGCTGCTCAATAGCTTCCATTACTAGAGGCATTTTCCCCTAGTAGCAGCTTGGCCTAGTGGAAATAACACAAGCCTGTGTGTCAAAGTATATGGATTCCATTCCCAACTCTGCCACTTGCCTGATGTATGACCCTAACCAAGTCACTTAATTTGCCTCTGCCTCAATTTTCATCTATAAAAGAAGGATTCATTACTTGTTCTCCCTCCTACTTGGGCTGAGAGCCCTGGGAGGGATGGACAAGGCTGGGAGGCCTGATTATCCACCTCACCACTTGCTACACAGTAAGGACTTGATAAATATGATAAATACTGCAATTATTATCTTGCTCCACCCCTTTAAGGACATTTTCAAACTCCTTAGCACCTCTCCCTCCCCATTTAGACTGTAAGCTTGTTTTGGGCAGGGAATGTGACTGCTAATTCTGTTGTATTGAACTCTGCACATAGTAAGTGCTCAATAAATACAACTGATTGATCAACACGGAGTGTTGAAGGAGGTGGGTATAGGAGGAAAACAGGAGGTGAAATCTATTGGCTAAAATAATCATTTAGTAGAATTTATTGAGTATCAACAGCTCTGTACTGAACATTTGGGAGAGTACAACAGAGGTAGAAGATAAGGAGCCATCTGGATAAAAGGAATGTTTTGGGTATGTGTTAATTTCCATCACCCAAGGCTCTCAGGGATAATCAAAAGTTGACTGAGTGACTCATTTGAATAATAATTAAGGTATTTGTTAAGCACTTACTATGCTCCAGGCACTGTACTAAGTACTGAGGCCGAGACAAGCAAATCAGGTTGGACACAGTCCCTGGCCCACATGGAGCTCAGTCTCAATCCCCATTTTACAGATGAAGTAACTGAGGCATGGAGAAGTGAAGTGACTTGCCTAGGTCATATAGCAGACAAGTGGCGGATTCAGGATTAGAACCCATGATCTTCTGACTCCCAGGCCTGTGCTCTATCCACTACACCATGCTGCTTCTGTTCCTCAGTGCTGTTTTCTTCAATAAAAGCCTCAGGAAATCTGAAGCTAAGCTCAGTTTCCAAAGACCACCACCATCATCATCACCACCACCATGAAGCAGCACGACCTAGTGGAGAAAGCACAGACCCGGGAGTCAAAGAATCTGCTTACGCGCTTAGTACAGTGCAAGCTCTTCGAATAGTGCTTTGACACAGTAAGTACTCAATAAATATGATTGAATGAATGAATGAACCTGGGTCCTGATCCCAGTTGAGCCACTTTCCTGCTGTGTGACTTTGGGTAAGTCACTTCCCTTCTCTGGCCTCAGTTTCCTCATCGGTAAAAGGAAGATTAATTACCTATTCTATCTCCACCTAGAATGGGAACCCCATGTGGTATAGAGCCTTTTTCTGATCTACTTATCGAGGGGGAAAGAGACATTAATAGAAATAAATTACAGATATGGACATAACTGCTGTGCTGTGGGGCTCAGGGTGCAGGGGGGGTCGGCGAATAAGGGAAGCAAGTCAGGACAACGCAGAGGGGAGTGGGAAAAGAGGAAAAGAGGGCTTAGTCAAGGAACGCCTCTTGTAGGAGATGTGCCTTCGATAAGGCTTTAGGAGATGTGCCTTCGATAAGGCTTTAGAGCAGGGAGAGCAATTGTCTGTTGGATGTGAAGAGGTAGGGCGTTCCAGGCCAGAGGTAGGACATAGGCAAGAGGTCGGCGGCGAAATAGACAAGATGGAGGTACGGTGAGTAGGTTGGCATAAGAGGAGCAAAGTGTGCTGGCTGGGTTGTAGTAGGAGAATAGTTAGGTGAGATAGAAGGGGGAGAGTGAGGAATGATGAATGTAATTTATATTAATGTCTGTCTCCCTTCTGGACTGTAAGCACACTGTAGGCAGGGAATGTGTCTGTTTATTGTTACATTGGACTCTCCCAAGCACTTAGTCCATTAATCTCGGCTCTGCCACTTATTCGCTCTGTGACCTCGGGCAAATCATTTTTCTCTGTCCCTACATTTCCTCATCTGTAAAATGGGGATTCAACAGCTTTTCTTCCTTTTTCTTGGACTGTGAACCTTATTAGTAGGGAGATAGACTCTACTCTTATTAGTAGAGTCCAACCTGAACTCCTTGTATCTTCCTTGGGTCTTAGTACAGGGTTTGGCACAGAATCAGCACTTAACAAATCCTGCAGTTGTTATTACTATTAAGTCGTGAGCAAAGATTGAAACCTGGGTCTCCTGACTCTCCATCTTGTGCAATTTCCCCTAGGCCTAAAACTTCAGCTAAAACCTGGGAGAAGGAAGGCTAGGTCAGAGAAAGGGATTTCAGAAATGGCTGCACAAACTCCTGCTAATTTGGTGATAAAGACAAAAAGCCCTATCCAGGGGTTCTAAAACCAGAATGAGAATATGGATAAAGAACCCCACCCTTTCCACCACCCGGCCACACCTCAGTTTCTCCCCACAAGGCAGTAGAATGTGGTTTCTTTGCTTGTCTGAGATAACAGCCACCAAGCTCTGATCAGAGACTTTAGAAAACACTCCTTTTAATAATTCATTAATTCATTCAATCAATCAATCGTACTTATCGAGTGCTTACTGTCTGTAGAGCACTGTACTAATGGCTTGGGGGAGTATAATAGAACAATCAACGGATACATTCCCTGCCCACAATGAGTTTACAGTCTGTTGGGGGAGGTATAATAATTGTGGTATATGTGAAGTACTTATTATCTTCCATCTGTGATCTCTGGGCATTTGATATTCGCCCCACTCTCAATACTACAGCACTTATGTACATATGTTAGAATTAAATATTATAAATGACTTATTTACTCATATAAATGTCTGTCTTCCGCTCTAGACCATAAAGTTCTTATGGACAGGGAATTTGACTGCTAATTCTGTTGTACCGTACTCTCTCAAGTGCTTAGTACAATGCTCTGTACACAGTAAGTGCTCAATAAATACGATTATTTTGTGCCGTCAATACAAGGTGATCAGGTTAGATGTCCAGTTCCTGATCCACATGGAGCTCAGTATGAAAAAGAGGGAGAACAGGCATTGAATCCCCATTTAACAAAGGAAACTGAGGCCAAGAGAAGTGTAGTGACTTGCTCAAGGTCACACAGCAAGCAAGTGATGGAGCCGGGACTATAATCCAGGTCTTCCTGATTCCACCATGAGCTCGTCAGGGAATGGTGAGGGGTGGGGAGTGTCTCCTGGGTTCTCCCCACAGCCACTGGGGAGAGTAGGGATTAAGACTATGAGCCCGAAGTGGGACATGGACAGTGTCCAACCTGATTGGTTTGAATCTTCCCCAATGCTTAGTACACTGCCTCGCAAAGAGTAAGAAGTTAATAAGCCCTCTAGTGAATAGAACACAGGGCTGGGAGTCTGAAGGACCTGGGTTCTAATCCTGGATCCGCCACTTCTGTGCTGTGTGTGACTTTGTAATTAAGACATACATATGGGATTATTAATAATGTTGGTATTTGTTAAGCACTTATTATGTGCAGAGCACTGTTCTAAGCGCTGGGGTAGATATAGGGTAATCAGGTTGTCCCACGTGGGGCTCACAGTCTTCATCCCCATTTTACAGATGAGGTAACTGAGGCACAGAGAAGTAAAGTGACTTGCCCACAGTCACACAGCTGACAAGTGGCAGAGCTGGGATTCGAACCCATGACCTCTGACTCCCAAGCCCGTGCTCTTTCCACTGAGCCACGTTGCTTCTCTAGGTGTCAGTGTGGTGCACTGGATTTACTGACTGATGTTCCCGGCCCACAGGGCTTAGTGTCTAGAGGAAGTTCTGTAATATTTTACAGATACTAGAGAGAGTGCTTGAAAAGCTCGCTTCTCTCCCACTTTCCCATTCAGAGGCAGGGAAGAGAGACATTTCAGCGACTTCAGAAATTAATTTGAGGCCTTTTTAATTTCACCGTTTAACCTGGGAGTGGATCCATTATTTTGTAACCATCCTTTTCCTCTGAAGGCCACCAACCCCAGCCCTTTATCATCCTACTGCACAAAAACACAAGAGGGGGCAGGGCAGGGAGTCAAAACAGGTCCCTTTCATCTTGTTAACATGTGAGCCCATGGAGGGTTTGGCTAGGCTTGGTATAATTCTGCAGCGCACTCAGCACTCTGAGGATGATTGATCGAGGTCTAAGGAGAAAAGCAATCCAGAGCTCTTCTGGATTTTGCCAGAGGTTTCTCTTCCACCTCCAGAAAGGCAGCTCGGGGCTTAGCGGGCAGCTGTGTAGCTGGGTAGTTGTGCAACTCTGCAATCTAGTCCTATTTTGTCAAAGAGTCCACGGCTGGAGGTGGAGGCCCTGGAACCCGGAATCAGTGTGGCTCTCCCAAGCGCTTAGTACAGGGCTCTGCACACAATAAGTGCTTAATATTAATAATAGTGATAATAATTAGTCATTGTAGTAACAATAGGAATTGTAGTAATAATTAGAAGCAGCATGGTGCAGTGGCTACAGCACGGGCCTGGGAGTCGAGGTTCTGGGTTCTAATCCCAACTCCGCCCCCTGTCTCCTGTGTGACCTTGGGCAAGTCACTTCACTTCTCTGGGCCTCAGTTACCTCATATTTAAAATGGGGATTGGGACTGTGTCCACCTGATTTGCTTGTATCCACCGCAGCACTTAGTACAGTGCCTGGCACATAGTAAGCATTTAACAAAAACCACTATAATTAGTAGTAGTAGTAATAGTATTTTTAGGCACTTACTATGTCCCAGACCCTGTACTAAGCTCTGGAGTAGATACAAGATAATTGGGACAGCCCCTGTCCCACTTAGGGTTCACAATCTTAATCCTCATTTTACAGATGAGGTAACAGGCGCAGAGAATTTAGCTGATTTGCCCAAGGTCATGAGGCAGACTAGTGGAGGAGCTGGGATTAGAACGCAGGTCCTTTTAACTTCAGGGTCCTGCTCTATCCACCAGGCCCATGCACTATCCACTATTTATTTATATTAATACCTTTTTACTTGTTTTGATGTCTGTCTCCCCCCTTCTAGACTCTGAGCCCATTGTGGGCAGGGATTGCCTCTCTTTGTTGCTCAATTGTACTTTCCAAGCTCTTAGTACAGTGCTCTTTACACATTAAGTGGTCAATAAATATGATTGAATGAATGAATGAATGGGCCATGATTCATTGATTGCTTGATTGATTGAGTAGGAATTAACCTAATTTTCCCAGAGCTATATCATCCCCTAATACCGGCCTGGTGGACTTTGGAAGGCACTTTTTTTTAAGGTATTTAATAATAATAATTGTGGTATTTGTTAAGCACTTGCTATGTGCCAGGCACTGTTCTAAGCGCTGAGATAGATACAAGTTAATCAGGTTGGACACAACCCCTGTCCCTCATGGGGCTCAGTCTTAATTCTCATTATACAGATGAGGGAACTGAGGCACAGAAAATTGAAGACACTTGACCAAGGTACAGAGCAGAGATGTGGAGGAGCCGGGGTTGGAACCCAGGTCTTTCTGACTCCCAGGCCCGTGCTCTTTCCAGTAGGCCACACTGCTTCACTTTTCTCTGCTTCCCCATGGGGAAGCTGGGAACAAAACCCTGGAAGTTAATAATTGTCTTTCTGTTTAACCCTTGACCAGAAATTTGAAAAACTGGGTCAGGAAACTTGGTTGGTTCAGAAGCTCCAATAAAGCAGGCTGCTTCTGGACAGCGGTTGGCCGGACACCGCCTCTGGGAATGCTGCAGCTCACAGCCACTCCGTCGTATTTATTGAGTGCTTACTGTGTGCACAGCACTGTACTAAGCACAGAGTTAGCTGGGTTCAGTCCCCTCCAAGCCAAGTCCTCTGTAGTCAGCAGAATCTAGAGCCGTTCATTAGCAACGCAGACCTTAAAACCAGATCCCCCCAGGTTTCCACCCGGGGACTGTAAGGTCTATTATCAACTCCGTTAGAGTTTACTCTCCAAGCACTTTGTACAGTGTTTTGCATCTAGTAAGCGCTCAATAAATATCACTGATTGCTTGAGCTCCAAGTCATCAGTAAATTAAGCCCTAAGACCTTATTTCCTCTACCCGCCCTCCCCTCACCATTGATGTGTAAATGGTCGTGTACCCACAGTGAGTTTACAGTCCAATCAATCAATCTGTCATTGGTATTTACTGAGTGCTTACTGTGTAAGGAGCATTGTACTAAACCCTTGGGAGGGCACAAGGGAATTAGCAGGCTTGTTCCCTGCCCATACTTCAGATTTGCTACATCCTTGGGAAAGTGTGATAGAGGACAAGTCAAGTCATCAAGGTCTTAAAAAAAGGATTGGGTGAACCTCTTCTCCCTCCAGCACTTAGTACAGTGCCCAACGCTTAGTATAGAGCCTGGCACATGGTAAGGGCTTAACAAATACCACAATTATTATTCATTCAATAGTATTTATTGAGCGCTTACTATGTGCAGAGCACTGTACTAAGCACTTGGAATGAACAAGTCGGCAACAGATAGAGACAGTCCCTGCCGTTTGACGGGCTTACAGTATTATTGCTACAGGGGCTCAATCAGCCAAGGAAAAGCAATTAGACCAAAAGTATGCTGGACCACCTACTGATCAGTCAATCAATGTATTTATTGAGGGCTTCCTGGGGTGCAGAGCACTGCACTAAGCAGTTAGCTCTGAACTTAGCTGGCCCATCTCATCCCATTAGAGAGATGACCAGTAGTTCCGAACCAGCTCTTAGTTTTATTTTTTTCAACAATGATCATCACTGAGTAGCCAAGGCAAATTGTTTCAGCACTCACCGACGTGTCTTCTGAGCACGATGCAATGACATTTTCGATGAAAGGATTCCACTTGATATCAAGCACGTTGCCCTGGTGACCACAGACTTTAGGGTAATTTGGCTCAATCCTCCCTGTCTGCAGAGAAGAAATTCAGAATTAGCACTGCTAAAAATATTAATAATATAATTATGGCATTTGTTAAGTACTTACTAGGTGCAAAGCACTGTTCTAAGCACTGTGGGGGGGAAACAAGGTCATCAGGTTGCCCCCGTAGGGCTCACAGTCTTAATCCCCATTTTATAGATGAGGTAACTGAGGCACAGAGAAGTTAGGTGACTTGCCCAAAGTCACACAGCTGACAAGTGACGGAGCTGGAATTAGAACCCATGACCTTCTGACTCCCAGACCCACGTTCTATCCATTACGCCACACTGCTGCTCACTCTCCATGGAAGATTCCTTTTTTAAAATAGTATTTATCAGGGTCTTACTATGTGCCAATCCCTCAGTTCAGCACCGGGCAGATGGGAAATAATCAGTTCTGATATGATTTCTGCCTCCACACAAGGTTCACTCTAAGAGGGAGAGGAATCAGGAATATTATTCCCATTTTGCAGAAGAGGAAACAGATGCCCAGAGAAGTCAACGTCTAGCCCAAGGTCACACAGGAGTCAAGTGAAGCAGTGTAGTGGAGAGAACACGGGCCTGGGAGTCAAAAGGAACTGGGTTCTAATCCCAGTTCTTCCAATTGCTTGCTGTGTGACCCTGGGCAAATCACTGCACTTCCCTGGGACTCAGTTTCCTCAGCTGTAAAATGGGGATTCAATATCCTGTTCTTCTTCTTACTTAGTCTGTTAGCCCCATGCTAAACAAGGACTGCGTATGACCTAAATGACCTGTACCTATCCCCGTGGTGAGAACAGTGTTTGATACAAAGTAAGTGCTTAACAAATATCATTAAAAAAGAAAAGAAGAGGGGAGTAGGATTTAATCCCCATTTTACA
This sequence comes from Ornithorhynchus anatinus, assembly GCF_004115215.2. Lineage (NCBI taxonomy): Eukaryota > Metazoa > Chordata > Mammalia > Monotremata > Ornithorhynchidae > Ornithorhynchus > Ornithorhynchus anatinus. Next base: position 8,490,175 of record NC_041732.1, on the reverse strand, counting down.
GATGAAGAAACTGAGGCACAGAAAAGCGCAGTGACTTGCCCAAGGTCCTTGGTCTCCACGTTGCCCCAAAGATGAAGCAAGGCACACTGGGCCAGGTCAGTGGTACAGCCAGACCTGCATTCTGACCCCAATGGAGACTCAGCACAAATTGTCACCACCTAATGGCAGTTGGACCCACCCATACATTTCCCCTCTTGACCTCCAGTAGCTGAACCCCAATACCAAAAAGCCAGAAACGAGGCATTACTGTAGCCTCATGAATAAAGAGTGCAATCAATTCTCTTACCAAAACACTCAAACTCCCCCTCGTTTCCTCTTTTCCCACTCCCTTCTTGGTTGCCCTGATTTGCTCCCTCTATTCACCCCTCCTCCAACCCCACAGCACTTATGTCCATATCCATGATTTATTTATTTATAATAATGTCCGTCTCCTCCTCTAGACTGTGAGCTCCTTGTGGACAGGGAATGTGTCTTCCAGCTCTGTTGAACCTTACCAATCAATCAATCGATCGATCAATTGTATTTATTAAGAGTTTGCTCTGTGCGGGGCACTGTCCTTGAGTGCTTGGGAGTACAATATAACAGAGTTGATAGACTCATTCCCTGACCACAAGTACTTTCCCAAGAGCTTAGTACAGTGCTCTGCACACAGTAAGCACTCAGTAAATGCTATTGGTTGATTGACGGATCAAACTCAAGGATGAATCTCCTTTGCCAACGTCACCTTCAAACTAAAAGACAACTTTACTATTTATTGAGCGCCTGCTGGGTTCAGAGCTCTGCAAAAAAGCACTGGGAGAGTACAAAAGGAGTAAAAAATAGTAGAATTAGTAGAAACAGTACGTGTTACATGTTTGTATGTGTTGAGTGTTAAACGGCATGGCCTAGTGGAAAGATCACAGCCCTGGGAGTCGGAGGACCTGGGTTCTAATCCCAGCTCTGCCACTTGTCTGCTTGTGACTTTGGGCATGGTACTTAACTTCTCTGTGCCTCAGTGACCTCCTCTGTAAAATGGGGATTAAAATGTGAGCCCCACATGGGACACAGACTGTGTCCTACCTGATTAGCTTGTATCTACCCCAACGCTTAGTACGGCGCCTAGCTCACAGTGAGTACTTAAATGCCACTAAAAAAGCACTTACTATGTGCAGAGCACTGTACTAAGTGCTGGGATAGAACACCCAGATGAAAATTAGATTTGGAAACTGTCCCTAATGGGGATCACAGTTTAAGAATGTAAGTTGAATAGGGGTATCAAGACAGACGCATCAAAAGCAGTGAAACATAAAAACACTAAGCAGTCATCAAAGATGAGAAGAAATAGACATTATACACAAAATAAAAACAAAAGACAATAAGGAGCTGTGGCTAAGGGAGCACAATTTCAGGCTCCTCATGGCTTAGAGTCGAAAGCACACGTGTAGATATGAACATAGCCACAAACATAGCCATGGAAATGATACATGCCCTTGTGGAGTTTATGCTATAAAAGGGGAGATCTACGGGCATAATGTTATTTAGTTAGGAGGAGAAAGGTAGATACAACCGGTGATTACAAGAAAATGGAAAGAAGGATTGAATAAATCATTGCTTAAGTAGGAGAGTATGGAAATACCCTCCAATAAATCAATCATATTTATTGAATGCTTCCTGTGTGCAGAGCACTGTACTAAGTGCTTCAGAGAGTAGAATATAAATAGCTTGTCACATACTGGAAGAGTGTTATAAAAATCTTTCTCCCTGACTTCTCCCTGCCTTCTGATGCAAACTTTAGATTGCCCTTAACCCGCTATTTGGCAAGAAAAAAAATTCATCATCAAGGCTGATGATATTCAACAGACCCACCAATATTCTAAATACAGCTGGATTTATCAATAGACTAGGTGAATCAGCTCATGATAGTTTTCAGCTCTAGACTCTGTAGGATAGTCAAAGGAAGAGAGGGGTTATTAAACATCAAGAGAACTGGTTCAAAAAGGAAAAAAAAAAAGGCCTGGCCTTCATGGAAGAATAGCCTTTTCATACAGAACAGACTCCTAATATATTTTGAAATATTTTCCCCACTGCCAATGCGATCAAAGGCAAAGGGAAAGATGGTGGGAGGTTCTGTGGTCTTATTCCACACGTTCGGATTAGTCAAAGAAACATAATAATTGTAAACCAAATGATTAAAAAATTACGGGCCTCACCCGAATAGGGCTAATTAAAACAATTAAAAAACCTTTACCAAAAAAATAAATAGAAGGCACATGAGGAGAATTAGGTATTTTCTATAATGGCCCCCCATCTCATCCACCCTTGGTGAAAATCAAAACTGACTCATCAGCAGAGGCCAATATCAATCAATCAATCATATTTATTGAGAGTTTACTATGTGCAGAGCATGGTACTAAGTAATACAAAGTAATCAGGTAGTCCCATGTGGGGCTCACAGTCTTCATCCCCATTTTCAGATGAGGTAACTGAGGCGCAGAGAAGTGAAGTGACTTGCCCAAGGTCACACAGCTGACAAGTGGCAGAGCTGAAATTAGAACCTACGATCTCTGACTCCCAAGCCTGGGCTCTTTCCACTAAGCCATGCTGCTTGTCATCTTCGTTGCCTTTTATGTTGTTTTGGTATCTCCTTTCATCTTTCCTCAGTATCTGTCTGTCCCCGACCCTCTCTCTCTCTTTTATTCTTAGATTGTGAGCCCAGTGGGTGGCTAGGGATTGCGTCTAGTTCTCACTTGAGTATTATTACCCAGTGCTTAGTACAGTACTTTGCACACCCTAGGTGCTTAATATGACTACTATGACTACTATATTGGGAGTCAGAAATCATGGGTTCTAATTCTGGCTCTGCCACTTGTCTGCTCTGTGGCCCTAGGCAAGTCACTTCACTTCTCTGTGCCTTGGTTACCTCAGCTGTAAACTGGGGATTAAGATTGTGACTGTGTCCCTTCTAGGCTGTGAGTCCGTTGTGGGCAGGGATTATCTCTATTTGTTGCTGAATTGTACTTTCCAAGTGCTTAGTATAGTGCTCTGCACACAGTAAGTGCTCAATAAATATGATTGATTGAATGAATGAACGACTGTGCCATGAGGGACAGGGAGTGGGTCCAACCCGATTCACTTAGTATCCACCCCAGCGCTTAGTACAGTGCCCAACTTGCAGTAAGTGCTAGAGAATTACTATAATTATTATTATTATTATAACTCCCCCCCACCCCTAGCTGGGTTGATCGATTAAAACAGATTCCTCTTGGTTTAAGTCGTGATTTTCCATCAGGGACCTCTCCCTGTAGAGGGATTTGCAATGATTTTCCATCAGGGACCTCTCCCTGTAGAGGGATTTGCAAACAGCTTTTCATTCCTCTCTTACAAGGAACTTTGGTTTCTAGTCCTCTCGTTTTCCTAAATCAGACCTTATAGTTTTATTTCACTAGCTAAGATTGAAGACTCAGAGTTTGTTTCCCTCAAACCTATCAGTTTCAAGTTTCTTCCAGCTTTTAGAGCAGTGCTTGGCACATAGTAAACGTTTAACAAATACCATTATTATTACTGGGTTTCTTGAGCCCAGCCAAAGAAGATGTAATGCTCATTAAGGTCGAGGGAGGTAGTAAGGAAGTAGGTCAGACTGGTCAGAGTTCTGTAAATATTTCATGTCCTGTCAGCAGTCGGTTCCATGCCAAAGATGGAGACCTTCCCTAAGCCCTCTTTTCCTCTTCTCCCATTCTCTTCGGCGTCACCTTGACTTGCTCCCTTTATTCATGTCCCCCTCCCAGCCCCACGGTATTTATGTACATATCTGCCATTTCATTTATTTCTAATAATGTCTGTCTCCCCATCTACACCGCAAGCTCGGGGTGAGGGGGGTTGGGAGGGGGTTGGGGGGGCAGGGAATGTGACTGTTATATTGTTATATTGTACTCTTCCCCAGCACTTAGAACAGTGCTCTGCATACAGTAAGCGCTCAGTAAATGCAATTGACTGACTGACCTAGGAATCCAAGAGGCCCAAGGTTCTTAAGCATCTTAAACTCTTACCCCTTTAAAGCTTTCCCCGAAGGTATTTTCCTCTCCCCCGCCCCCGGGATCCCATTTTCCCCACTACCATCTTAGCACTTCAACACACAAAGCCACGAAGCATCTTTGTATATAGTGATTTACAATTCGGAGGGAAGCAGCGCGCGGTCTAAAGGAAAGAGCCTCGGCCTAAGCATCAGGGGACTTGGGTTCTAATCCTGGCTCTGCCTCTTGCCTTCTGCATGACCTGCATAATGGGTCATGTCTAATTCCCATCTCAATATTGTCTCCCGGTGCTCTGCACATAATACACACTTGGTAATCCATCAATCCATGGATTATAAATAAATTACAGATCTGAACATAAGCACTGTGGGCGTGGGATGAGGGGATGAATGAAGGAAGCAAGTCAGGGAGACAGAAGGGAGAGGGAGAAGAGGAAAGAAGGGCTTAGTCAGGGAAGACCTCTTAGAGGAGGTGGGCCTTCAATAAGACTTTCAAGTCCGAGAGAGTAATTGTCCGTCAGATAGGAGGGAGGGCGTTACAGGCCAGAGGTAGGATGTGGGCTCCTACATCGCCAAGCAGCGTGCCTCAGTGGAAAGAGCCTGGGCTTCGGAGTCAGAGGTCATAGGTTCGACTCCTGGCTCTACCACTTGTCAGCTGTGTGACTGTGACTGTGTGTGACTGTGGGCAAGTCACTTAACTTCTCTGTGCCTCAGATACCTCATCTGTAAAATGGGGATTAAAACTGTGAGCCCCACGTGGGACAATCTGATCACCCTGTATCCCCCCAGCACTTAGAACAGTGCTTCGCACGTAGTAAGCGCTTAATAAATACCACCATTATTATTATTATGTGGGCGAGAGGTCAGCATCGAGATAGACAAGATAGGTTACAGTGAGAAGGTTAACATTATCATCATTATCACCATCCCGACAGCCCTCCTCCATTCAAGGAGAAATCAAGCCACTGAATATTTTTAAGTCTATAAAACCAGTTACATCAAAATCGCTGAGACGATTAATAGAGTAGTAGCAGTAATCAACTCTGTTGTATCGTACTCTTCTAAGTGCTTAGTACAGTGCTCTGCCCACAGTAAGTGCTCAATAAATACGATTGAATGAATGCTGGGAGGTGACATCCCCGGCCCTGTGATTTCTTTAGGACAGAAGCAGCCTGGCCTAGTTGGATAGAGCATGGGCCTGGGAGTCAGAAGGTCATAGGTTCTAATCCCAGCTCCACTACTTATCTTCTGTGTGATCTTGGGCAAATCACTTCACTTCCCTGGGCCTCAGTTAACTCATCTGTAAAATGGGGATTAAGACTGTGAGCCCGATTTGGGAGAGGGGCTGTGTCCAACACTATTTGCTTGTATTCCCCCAAGCCCTTAATACACTCCCTGGCACGTAGTAAACCTTAATAAATATTCATTCATTCAATCAATCATATTTATTATTCACTGTGTGCACAGCAATGTACTAAAAGCTTGGGTGAGTACAATACAACAATAAGCAGACACCTTCTCTACCCACAACAAGTTTACAATCTTCCATAATTATTATTAGAAGCCACGTGCTTGAGAATGCTCTGTGATGGTGAGGACCACCGCCCAAACCCACTCAGATCAACTGACCCACTCAGACCTGGGGGTAATGGGATGGTCTCCCTTGGGGGGTGGGAGGCAGCTGGGAATCCTGGATCATCTCCGCTGCCTCTGTCCCCTTCCCCTCCCTTTCCCTTCCCTCCCTCAGATTGCTCTGGGATCGACGGTAATGTGACCTGAGGATTTAGTACAGGGTAATCTGCCCCGTGAGCTGTTGATTTTATCCCGAGCACCCCCGCCCCCTGCCCCGTGTGACAAGATCGGTGGCTTTGGTTATGAAATCGAGCTGGGCAGAGGGAGGGGGAGTGGTGTGGATGAACTGCCTCGGCGGTCCCTGCCAAGGTGAGGGAAAAAAGCAGCCAAGATGGTATAATCTCCATCTTCGGCCCCCCAGACAGCCTTGTGCAGGCAGACGGCTTAACAACTGGGAGCCAAGGGACACAGGCTGGGAGTCAGAAGGACTTGGGTTCTACTCCCAACTTCACCACTTGCCTGCTGTGTGACCATGGGCAAGTTACTTCACGTCTCTGGGCCTCAGTTCCCTCATCTGTAAAATGTAGATTAAAACTCTGAGCCCCATGTGGGACAGGGACTGTGTCCAACCTGATTAGCTTGTACCTATCCCAGCACTTAGTACAATGCCTGGCACATAGTAATAATAATAATAATAGTAGTAATAATGTTGTTAAGCTCCTACTATGCGCCAAACACTGTTATAAGCCCTGGGGTATCTACAAGGTTATCAATTTGGACACAGTCTCTGACCCATATAGTGCTTGCAATCTAGGAAGGAGGAGGATTTAATCTCTATTTTTACAAGTGAGGAATCAGGCCCAGAAAAATGAAGTGACTTGCCCAAAGTCACACAGCAGACAGTTGGCAGAGCTGGGATTGGAACCCAGGACCTCTGACTCCCAGGCCCGAATTCTACCCACTAGGCCACAAAACTTCTACAAATACCATAAATTAAACGAATAGTGATAATGACACTACTACTACTAATAATAATAATCCTGCCCAAAGGCCCAAATGCCAACCTCCTGTCATACACCACCACCACCCATCTCTTCCTCCAAGCCCCTTCTGCTCAGGCCAGCCACTGAACCCTTTCCCAGAGCTTTTAATCGGTGGACATCTAGGTTCGTCAGCTTAGCGTTTACGAATGAGCCAGGCTAGGGTGTGGGGAAAATGGGGTGGGGGCGGGGGAGATGGAAAGTAGGACAGTGGGGCTTACCAGATACAAAGCCAAGCTGGCTTGGGCATTAGGACAGGGAGAGAGGATCATCTTAAATCCAGGAATCTGGGGCTGCCCTGCTCTCCTACCATCTTGGAGGGCCGGGGGTTGGCTTACTTAAGGCAGAGAACGTTTCAGATGAAACAACAAATGGGCAAATGGGCTATGGCACCCTCCCTCCCGCCTCCCGCCACCATCTTAAATTGTCGTATGACGTCATTAGGGCTGAAACCTGGGGAAAGGCAGCAGGCAGACAGGGCCGGATGGAGGATTTGGTTTTTAATTTTAGTGGAGGGGTTTTTCTTTCTGCACTGTCCCTGCCAACTCCAGGAGGAGAGAGAATAGTTTCTGGAGGCTCCTCCCCAGTCTATGAAGGGGGACACCCCCTCCCTCCCCCCTTCCCCCAACCCCCTCCAATTGCAGGGCCCAGGGCAGGGCTTAACTAGGCTGCATGTTTTCAATGGGACATATGGACTCAAATCCCCCTACCATATGGCACCCACATCATTTTTACTTCAATGACTGATCTCAGCCACTGGGAATTTGCTGTTCATAATAACTGTGGTGCTTATTACGTGTTTACTACGTGCTGAGCTTTGTGCTAAGCGCTACGGTAGCTGTAAAATAATCCGGTTGAATGCTGGTGAACGTGGGACTCACAATTTAAGGGGGAGAGCGAGAACAGGTATTTCTAACCTCCATTTGACAGAAGAGGAAACTGAGGCACAGAGAAGTGAAGTGGCTTGGCCAAGATCACAAGGCAGACATGGAAGAGCTGGGATTAGAACACAGGTCCTCTGACTCCCAGGCCTGGACTCTTTCCACTAGGCCACATTGTATCTCTGTTCCTTTAATGCCTAAATTTAATGGTGGGACCTAAAAATTAGAGGCCTTATTTTTTGGAGGAGGGGAAGGTGGTAATAATGAGGAGAGAAAGAAATGTATCCACAATGAATAGGGAACTCAGTCAATCAATCATTGGTGTTTATTGAGCGCTTAGTCTGTGCTGAACATTGCAATAAGCCCAGTAAGGGAGAGAATTTAGATTTCTTTAGACTGTAAACTCGTTGTGGGCAGGGAATGTGTCTGCTGATTCTGTTGTATTGGATTCTCCCAAGCAGTATGGCCTAGTCAGAAGAACTTGGGTTCTAGTTCCAGCTTTGCCATTTGTCTGCTGTGTGATTTTAAAAATGGTGGTATTAGTTAAGCGCTTACTATGTGCCAAGCTCTGTTCTAAGCGCCTGGGGATACAAGGTGATCAGGTAGTCCCACATGGGGCTCACAGTTTTAATCCCCATTTTACAGATGAGGTAACTGAGGCACAGAGAAGTTAAGTGACTTGCCCAATGTCACACAGGGGGCAAGCGGCAGAGCCGGGATTAGAACTCATGACCTGACTCCCAAGCCCAGGCTCTTTTCATTGAGCCATGCTGCTGTGCCTCAGTGATCTCATCTGTAAAATGGGGAATAAGATTGTGAGCCCTATGTGGGACAGAGACTGTGTCCAACCTGATTAGCTTGTATCTACCCCAGTGCTTAGAACAGTGCTTGACACAGTACTATTATTAATATTATTAATAATCACAATAATAATAATTTTACAGACAAGGAAACTGAGATAAGAAGAGTCAAGGTATTTGCCCAAAGTCACACATCAGGCCAGTGGCAGGGCCTCTTGAAAGCTAAGGTGGCTGAAAGGGTCACATGTCCCAAGTCGGTGATTAATCAAGAAACGCTTCTTGGAGGAAGTGATTCTAGGAAGGCTGTGGAGAAAGAAGATGAGGGACATGGTTTGGCAATCAATCAATCAATCGTACTTATTGAGCGCTTACTGTGTGCAGAGCACTCTTCTAAGTACTTAGGAGAGTACAACAGAGTTGGTATACACCTCCCCTGTCCACCATGAGCATGCAGTTTAGAGGGGGAGACAGACATTAATAGAAAGAAAGAAATTATGGATATGGATGTAAGTGCTGTGGGGCTGATGGTGGGGTGAATAAAGGAAGCAAATCCAACTGCAGATCCTAGGGCTCCTACCCAGTGTTCCCTGTCTACGAGGAAACCCTCTTCCCAATGGAGACACGTGCCTACTGAAGGATGGGAGACGTTCCCCGCCACCTCAACCTCCCCGCCCATCCAAGGAGCATTTCACTTGAGGAAAGGTCACGACGGAGAGGCCCCAACAGATCAGTTTTTCCTTCAGGGATTTCACCCAGAACAGGGAGACTATTTCATGGAGAAATTGACAGGCCTGGACCCCAGTGAACACCCCCAACCCCTACCCCGACCCATGCCGCGGACCATCGTGTCAGAGGGTGCGGCTGATGGGGCCTAAGGCGGGAAGGGGCCACAGAAGCCAAGGCGAGAGGCGAATTGCTCCCGCTTGGCATCCTGCCCGGTCAATAATCTCATTAATGACCGCGAAGCTGTTTCTGCCAATCCTGATAATACGCAGCAGATGAGACTGAACCCTGCAGCTGCCTCCCCCCTCCCCCTTACACGCCTTCCCTGCACTCCACACCCCTGCCCTAGCTGCCTCTCCTTCTCCACTGCTCCGCCTCTGTCCCCTCACGCACACCCTTCCCCTTTGGGGGAGTCAACAATCAGTGATATGTATTGAGTGCTGGCTGGGTACAGAGCACTGCCCTAAGCCCTTTGAGGAGCACAACAGAGTTGGTAGACGGGATCTTGCCCTTGAGGACCTTAAGTGGATTCCCTCCTCTCCCACATCAGAGAGGCCACGGCTCTCCCCCTCACTCAACTCCCTCCTACAAGCCCATCACTTCCTTCCCCCAACACAGAGTACTCCCCAGGTCACAGACCATGGCTGTAGCTCCCCGGGAAACCAATGATTAGTGTCCCAGTAGTATTTCCCCAGGACATGAAAGGAATCATCCCTTTCTCCCCTTCCCTCCCTTTCTCCCTCTCTCTCCCTCCTGCTCCTCTCTTTGTCTCTGTTTCTCTTTTCCTCCCTTCCTTTCTTTCTTTCTTCCTCCTTCTCGCCCCTGTTTCTCTCCCTGTCTCGTCCTCCCTTTTTCTCCCTCCTCCCCTCCTCCTCCCCCCTTTCTCTCTCCTTGCCTCTCTCTTTTTTTGCCAACTTCCTTCCTCATCTTTCCCTTTCTCTCTCCTTCCCTCTCTCCCTCTTTTTTCCGACCTCTTTCCCCTCTCCTTCTCTCCCTTTCTCTCTCCTTCCCTTTCTCCTTCCCTTTCTCTTTTTTCCAACCTTTTTCCCCTCTCCTCTCCCTCTCTCTCTCTCCCTCCCTCTCTCTCCCTCCCTCTCTCTCTCTCTGCCATTTCTTTCTCCCCCTAATTCCTCAGCCAGGCATGCTTAGAGCTGCCAGTCAACCTCATGAGTTCATCCCCAGTGGAATTCTGATCACGTGACATCACGGAATCCAGAACCCCCAGGCGAAAGAAAGCTCAGTGACCCAAATTCCATTTCCCTTCTGCGGTGCAGCAGGCAGGTAGGAAAGACTCGGGCTCCTCAAACCACCTCCGGCCCTGGGGACTGGCCCTCTTAATCCTTCAGAAATCATCAATCGTCTGTTCCTTTAAGCTCTTCGTAGAGTAGGTTTCACCCAGTGGATGCTCAATAAACACCAGTAGCAGCAGTAGTAAGTGCTTCATAAATACCATCATTATTATTATAAGTGTTTAGTACAGTGCTTTGCACACAGAAAGCCTCAATAAATATGACTGAATTGAACTGAACTAGGAATAGTATTTATTAAGCCCTTACTGGGTGCAGAGCACTGTACTAAGCGCTGGGACAGAATACATGCATGGGAATTAATCTAGAGCAGGGGTCGGTCACCACTGGCTCAGAGCAAGGGTCCACTGGGCCTGGGGTTCCGTCTCTGACAGGGCCCAACGATGCTGGAGGAAAAAGGGGATGGCTACCTTAGCATCCCTGACACACTCTAGCTTAGGGTCAATCACTGAGAATTTGGAGGTGGAACTAAGATAATAATAATAGTGGTATTTGTTAAGCACTTACTATGTGCCAAGCACTGTTCTAAGCGCTGGGATATACAAGATTATCAGGTTATCCCACGTGGGGCTCACAGTCTTTATCCCCATTTTACAGATGAGGTAACTGAGGCACAGAGAAGTTAAGTGACTTGCAGGGATGGCTTCAAAACCTCCTGAAATTGAACCTTTGTGCAGACCAGCAAGTGATCGATCAATCTGTAAGTGATATATATTGAGTGCTTACTGTGTAGTATTTATTGAGCATTTAATAGTATTTATTGAGCACTTACTATGTGCAGAGCACTGTACTAAGCGCTTGGAATGAACAAGTCGGCAACAGATACAGTCCCTGCCGTTTGCCGGGCTTACAGTCTCATCGGGGGAGACTGACAGACAAGAACAATGGCAATAAATAGAGTCAAGGGGAAGAATATCTCGTAAAAACAATGGCAACTAAATAGAATCAAGGCGATGTACATTTCATTAACAAAATTAACAAAATAAATAGGGTAATGAAAATATATACAGTTGAGCAGACAAGTACAGTGCTGAGGGGATGGCAAGGGACTGTGTGCAGAGCACTGTACAAATGCTTGGAAGAATACCATACAATAGAGTTAGTAGATAATATTCCCTGCCCTCAAGGAGTTTACAATCTAGCAAAGCATCTGCTTCCCCAAATGAAAGTTTCTCCCTTTTCTTTCTAAGATCCCTACACCACTTTTTAAAACAATGATATTCATTAAGCCCGTATTATGCGTCCAACATTGTTCTAAGCACTGGAGTGGATACAAGTTGATTAGGTTGGACACAGCTCCTGTCCTGCAAAGGGCATGGTAATAATTACAATAATAATAAATGTAATATTTGTTAAGCACTCACTATGTGCCAGGCCCCACACTTAGCACTGGGGTGGATACAAGCTAATCGGGTTGGAAAAAGTCCCTGTCCCACTTGGGACTCACTGTCTTAATTGCGATTTGACAGGATGAGGTAACTGAGGCACAGAGAAGTTAAGTAACTTGCCCAAGGTCATACAGCAGGCAATGGCAGAGCCCGAAGTAGAACCTAGGTCTTTCTGAGTCCTAGGCACGTCTTTCTGAGTCCTAGGCCCGTGCTCTATCCCCTAGGCCTCGCTGCAAACCCCAGAGGGCAGGAAGTTGCTTTCTCCAGCTTCTAACCTCTTTTTAGCTCATTAAGAAAGAAATCACATAAGATTCCAAGATCCTTGAGGGCAGGGACAGTACTTAATACCTCTGTGGTACTCTCCCAAGTGCTTAGTATAGTGTTCTTCACTATTGATTGATTAACTGAGAATGAACTCCACATACTGACCCTCTCCACATCCAGAGCGGGAAAATGTCTGACTCAATTAATCAATTAATGGTATTTATTGAGTGCTCACTGTGTGCAGAACACTGTACTAAGCGCTTGGGAGAGTATAAAACAGTAGAGTTCATAGGCACGTTCCCTACCCACAAGGAGCATAAAATATTGTGCTCTCCGAGTGCTCAGTACAATGCTCTGCAACCAGTAAGAGCTCAATAATTACTACTTAATTAATACCATTTTTAAAGCTAGTACTGTAACACAAAAAGGCTGGTTACATGCAGGGTCTTTTTGTTGAGCTGTAGAAGAGAAAGCACAGAGGGAGTTAGGAGTCCTGGGTTCTAATCCTGCCTCCTTCCCTTGCTTTCTTTGTTGTGACCTGGGACAACTTAATTTGACTCCTCTTGCCCAGGCTATTGTATTGATTTGCATGAAGCAAAATAAGTAAAATAAAATAAAGTAAAATCAGTATATAAATGGATTTGGGAGCAAATTAAACCAAAGTGGTCTTGGGAAGGCCAAATGATTCAACATAGATTAGCATATTTTTGGACACATAATGAGGAGGACTGATTCTTGGGAGAAGACACTAATGCTAGGAAAAGTCCAGGGAAAACGTAGAAGAGGCAGACCGGCAACTAGATGGATGGAGACCATAATGATAACGGAAGAACCATTAGAAAGTTTATGGATTATGGCAGAGGACAGGACGTTCCGGAGAAAGTGTATACATGGAGTCGCTATGAATCAGAAACGACTCGACAGCACATAATAATAATAATAATAATGATAATAATAATAAAATGAGACTCATCACTAACTGCATCAGTCAATCAATCAGTGGTATTCAGAGCAAGCGTTAGGGTCCTCTGAATTCCGGCTCGGTGTCCGTGAAGAGGGGTGTGGCCATGGTCTACACTAAACGATATCACAGTGTGGGGTTGAAGAGAGGGAGGCAAATGGGATTCGATGCGACAAGTCAAATAACAGAAGAGCGTGAGCAATGGCTCTGTAAATCCTGGCCCTGAATGGGCGTTCTATTGGATTTTCAGGGAGAGGATTTGTGAGTGGCTTCTGTACGGAGGCGAACCGGGCCTCCCCCAGCCTCCTGGCCCCCCGGGCCTGGGTGTCACCTCACTAAGGGCTTGTGCTGTGATGAATCCTTCCATTCTGCCAGTGGGCCCCCAGGAAATGGGTGCCTGACACTGTGGGCAGGGGGCTGAAATGGTCGGCTAGTGCTGGACTGGCTGGGCCGCTGCCCGTTCGCTGGTCACCGGCCCCTTGGGCCTGTGGGAAGGTGGACTTGTTTCCACTTGGCTTTTTCCTCTTGGGGGTGGGTCCAAGGGCTTGGAACTCGGGTGAAAGGAGCACTGAATCCTGCTCAAGCACAGGGGATGGCAAGAGTGGTGGTGTGTTGTGTGTGTGTGTGAATGTGTATGTGTGCACGTGTGAGGGAGGTTCGTGAGTGTTTGATGGAAGCAAACTGCCCTTTGCAATAATAATAATAATGATGATATTTGTTAAGCACTTATGATGTACAAGGCACTGTACTAAGCCCTGGGGTGAATACCTGCAAATCAGGTTGACACAGTCCCTGTCCTGAATGGGGCTCACAGTCTTAATCCCCACTTTTCAGATGAGGGAACTGAGGCCCGGAGAAGTAAAGTGATTTGCCCAGGGTCACACAGCAGACAAGCACCAGAGCAGGAATGAACCTGTAGCCAGCCAAACTCAGTCAATCAATCAGTCATATTTATTGAGCCCTTAATATGTGCTGATTATATCCAACCTGATTAGCTTGTATCCAGCTCAGCGCTTAGTACAGTGCCTGGCACATAGTAAGCACTTAACAAATACCACAAATATTATTATTATTTCTACAGACCAGGAAACTCAATGATGATAATGATAGTGGTATTCGTTAAGCACTTAACTATATGCCAGCCACTCTTCTAAGCTCTGAGGTAGATGCAAGCTAATCAGGTTGGACACAGTCCATGTTCCATATGGTGCTCACAGTCTTAATCTCCATTTTACAGATGAGATAACTGAGGCCCAGAGGAGTGAAGTGGCTTGCCCAATGTCACACAGCAGTCAAGTGGAGGAGTCAGGATTAGAACCCATGTCCTTCTGACTCCCAGGCCTGGGCTTTATTCACTTTATTCAACTGACTGTAGGCAGGGTTGCCAACTGTCCAAAAGATGTAACCTCGTCCACCATGGCTGCGGCCGGGAAGGGCAGGAGCTGTGGACCCAGGGTTGGCAAAATCCGTTAAATTCAGACAGCCCCAACAGGTGAATTAAAGTTGGTCTGCAAAACCCATAAAAAGATTTCCGTTTCTATAAATACTGGGCAGGGGTGTGGTGTGTGTGTGTCTGTTGGCAGGGAAAGCTAGTGGTTGGGGGAAGGGAGGTTTTTACTTCACTGTCTCAGCGCTACTGAGGGACACCTGTAGCAGATTCGGCTAGATGAATCTGCAGGTGGTTCCTGTGCTGCAGGAAGGCCCGCAAGAATATCTCCCCTCGGGGGCAGTTTGGTCTAGTGAAAGGAGCACGAGCCTGGCATCAGAAGACCTGGGTTTTAGTCCCTGCTCTGCCACTTATCTGCTGTGTGATCTAGGGTAAGTCAATTAACTCCTCTGTGTCTCAGTGATCTCATCTACAAAATGGGGATTAAATCCTCCTTCTTCCTACTTAGACTGTGAGCCCCATTTGGGACAGGGACTGTGTCCAAACTGGTTAACTTGTATCTTCCCAGCACTTAGAACAGTACTTGGCACATAGTAAGTGCTTAGCAAACATGATAATAATAATAGTAATAACAATCCTGTCTCTGGCCACTTGCCTGCTGCATGATTCTGAGCGAGTCACTTCATTTCTTGGAACCTCAGTTTCCTCATCTGTAAAATGGGGATTCACTACCTGACTGCAAACTCATGTGAGACAGGGACTGTGTCTAACATATGATATTGTATCTGCTCCAGCACTCAGCACAGTGTTTAGAACATAGTAAATGCTTAATCGATACCTCAATTACTATCATTAAAGCCTATCGGCCCTGGTGAAGATATCGGGTGTGATGCCAAGGGGCAGATGTCAGCCCCCATGTAAAAAAGCCGTGTGGCCTAGTGGAAAGAGAATGAGCCTCGAGGTCAGAGGATCTGGTTTCTAATCCTGATTACATCACTTGTCTGCTGGGTGACCTTGGGCAAGACAGCTAACATCCCTGTGCTTCAGTTACCTCATCTTTAAAATGTGGATTAGAATGTGAACCTCATGTGGGATGGGGATTCTGTCCAACCTGATTAGCTTGTATCTACCCTGGCACATAGTAACCATTTAACAAATACTACAATTATTGTTGTTATTATCACAGTGCCCAGCACACAGTAAGTGCTTAACAAATATCATAAAAAAAAGAACCTGGGGTGGACAGCGTGGGTGCAGAGACTCAGCAAGATCATGGGCAGCCTGGCTGAAATAGCTGATATGGGAGCGAGAATCTGAGACAGAGGTCATGGGTTCTGATTCTGGCTCCACCACTGGTCTGCTCTGTGACCTTGGACAAGTCACTTCACTTCACTGTGCCTCAGTTACCTCACTTTAAAAATGGGGATTAATACTGTGAGCCCCATGTGGGAAAGGGACTGTGTCCAACTCAATTTGCTTGTATCCACCCTGGCGCTTAGAATAGTGCTTGGCACATAGTAAGTGCTTAACAAATATCATAATTATTAATTATTTTTATCAGGAAAGGCTGCACCTTCCTGAGAACAAATAAATCTTCCCTCACTCCCATCTCCACCAACCACTGTGTCTGACTTAAATAATAATATTGGTATTTGTTAAGCGCTTACTATGTGCCGAGCACTGTTCTAAGCACTGGGGTAGACATAGGGGAATCAGGTTGTCCCACGTGGGGCTCACAGTTTTCATCCCCATTTTACAGATGAGGTAACTGAGGCACAGAGAAGTGAAGTGACTTACCTTACCTTATATCTACCTCAGCACTTAGAACTGTGCCTGGCACATAGTAAGCGCTCCTCCCCCTTTCCTTTCCCATCCCCTCAGCACTGTACTCATCCGCTCAACTGTATATATGTTCATTACCCTATTTATTTTGTTAATGAGATGTACATAACCCTGATTCTATTTATTTGCTATAGTTTTAATGAGATGTTCATCACCTTGATCCTATGTATTGCTATTGTTCTTATCTGTCTGTCTCCCCCGATTAGACTGTAAGCCCGTCAAAGGGCAGGGACTGTCTCTATCTGTGACCGATTTGTACATTCCAAATGCTTAGTACAGTGCTCTGCACATAGTAAGTGCTCAATAAATACTAATGAATGAATGAACAAATACCATTAAAAAAGAAATACCCACTGAAGTGGAGAGTGGAACAGAGATGGGCTCCGGCTGGCCCTGGTTTTGCACGGGGTTCCTTTAGACTAGAGAAGCCGGGTGGTGCCCTGCCGGTTGATGCCAGGGCCAGGAGCCGAGTCGAGGACAGAAAAATGAGGAGAAGCCTGGCGGCACCCAGCAGGCTGCTGTCAGGGCTGGGAGTGTGGAAGCCGAGGAGGCCAAAATGATGATGACGACGGCATTTGTTAAGCACTTACTATGTGCCAAGCACTGTTCTAAGCGCAGGGGGAGATACAAGGTAATCACGTTGTCCCACATAGGGTTCACAGATTTAATCCCCATTTTACAGATGAGGGAACCAAGGCCCAGTGAAGTGATTAATAATAATAATAATAATGTTGGTATTTGTTAAGAGCTTACTATGTGCAGAGCACTGTTCTAAGTGCTGGGGTAGACACAGGGGAATCCGGTTGTCCCACGTGGGGCTCACAGTCTTAATCCCCATTTTACAGATGAGGTAACTGAGGCACAGAGAAGTGAAGTGACTTGCCCAGTCACACAGCTGACAAGTGGCAGAACTGGGATTCGAACCCATGACCTCTGACTCCAAAGCCCGTGCTCTTTCCACTGAGCCACGCTGCTTCTCTTGTTTACCCAAGGCCACACAGCTGATAAGTGGCAGAGTGGGCATTAGAACCCAGGTCCCCTGACTCCCAAACCCGCGCTCTTGCCACTAAGCCACGCTGTTTCTCCGGAAGCTATGGGTGGGGACGGTAGCACCTGCGGCAGGGGTTGTTTTTAACAGATGCCACCCGAGGGCCCAGGGTGAGGCGAAGGACTTGTCTCTTCACAACTTCACAAGGAAATCGGGAGGGAATGGAAGGAGAAGCAGGAGAGGGAAACGTCTCCCTCAGGCCTGTGGGCACCAGAGCCAGGGGCTGGGGATGAGGAAGGGGCTCAGGTCTTGGGGAGCCCGGAGAGACCTGCTTCCTTTTCCTCAGGGGAACCAGAAGTCATCTTGTGGCCCTCATCTGGGCTCCCCATTTCCAGAGCAGATGGCCCCCAGGGGCAGGTGAAGGGCACCCCTTTCAGGGCCCCGTGGCTAAGGAAGGCCGTTTGGAATCCATATTGCGATTAACAACGTTCCTGCCTCATCCCTGCTGCCTTTCCCTGCTGCCCCGTGAGTTTGGGAGTGGGCTCAGGCTGGCAGGGGGCATTCACAAGACTCAGGAGGGAGGGGCTCGAGGGTCTCCAAATCCCCTGGGGATATATTCGCTAAATGCTCCTCTTTTAAGGACGGATTTGGGAGGGAGTATGTGTTTATTGTTATATTGTACTCTCCCAAACGCTTAGTACGGTGCTTTGCACACAGTAGGCACTCAATAAATACGATTGAATGGATGAATGAAAGGGTTAGGAGATGCAGTACTTGCACAAGATAAGTCTTTAAGAAGTACTATAAAAAAAAACCACCACCACAAAATGACACCCTGTAATAATTAAAAATCTAATGTTTCCTAGAGTGTCTTTGTCACCAACAGAGTTTGAGTACCTACTTCAAGCAAAGTACTTCACAAACTAATGTAAGACACCTCCAGTTGTGCCCTTAGGGAATTTAGATTGAGGGACATATTAGACTCCAGCAAGGTTTTTGCCCCTTCCGGAGATCAAAATTGGGGCCAATTTCCTCCATCACCATAATCTCGGCTCCGCCACTTGCCGCCCGGTGGCCTTGGCCAAGTCACTTCACTTCTCTGGGCCTGTTCTCCTTCCAATTCAAACTGTGAGCCCATGTGGGATGAGGCCTGTGACTGATCTGATTACACTGTATCTACTCCACTGCTTGACATGTAGTAAATGCTGAACAAACACTATTATTATTAATAATAATAATCATTGTTACAATGATGTTATAATAATTATCATTGTTATCGGAGCAGCCGTTAAGGCAGTGCCAGGAACACTGGGGGTGGATATACGGTGAACTTCGCCCCTGACGTTTCTGGGATTGTAACCCTGCAAACGATGCAACCCAGAAATGCATGAGGAGAGTCGCTTCCCCAAGCCCCTCCACTTTCACCTCTGCCCCGGATCTTCTCCTCTGTTCCTGGCTGGACCTGAACCCATGCCCAGGTGAGAGGGCACAGATGGACAGAGCCCAGGGATGTGGGGAAGGGACCCTCTAAACTACACCAGGGGGCGCCAAGGCCACATTTTTTTTTTTTTGTCCAGTCGCAGCACTCCGTCCTACTAGCCGCTGACCTGCTTTTCTCACACTCTCCTCTCTCAGAGCCAGGCAGGGCCGCAAGGTGACTTTCGCCCCAAACCATCGCATCCAAATCCAGGAGCAACCCACCCAAATCCAGGGGCAACTCGCTCCACCCCTCTTACCCTCTGGGGGGCCTGGGATTTTCGGGGAGGTCGAGGCGGGCCTGATTTAGAGAAGCACTGCGGCCTAGCGGGTAGAACGGGAGCTTGGGAGTCAGAAGAACCTGGGTTCTCCTCTACCTTTTTGCTGTGACACCTTGGGCAAGTCACTTCTCTGGGTTACCTCATCTGTAAAATGGGGATTGAGACTCTGACCCCCATATGGGGTCAGGACTGGGTCCAATCTGATTAGTTTGTGTCTACCCCAGCACTTAGAATGCTTGCTTGACACCTTATAAGCGCTTAATAAATCCTATTATTATTATTATTATTGTTGTGAGAGTTTGATAGGCTTGATAAAGGCCTAGCCTCACCTGTCTCCCCTGCTAGATTGGCAGCTCCTTGAAGGTAGGGAATGGTGTCTGTTAGTTCTACTGCAACTCTACTGTCTCAAGCTCTTAGTATAATGCTGTGGACACAGTTAGCCCCCTTGGCAAGTCACTTCACTTCTCTGGGCCCCTGTTACCTCATCTGTAAAATGGGGATTGAGAAAGTGAGCCCCATGCTGTCCAACCTAATTAACTTTTTTCTACCCCAGTCCTTATAACCGTGTTTGGCACTTGGGAAGCACTTAACAACTTCCATAATTGTTATTATTAAATACTGTTGATGGTTTGATTGACTGATCATCCTCTTCAGGCAATTGTTTCCTTTCTCTGAGTATGTTCAGGCAGGGTCATGAGAGGACCTAGTTTCCTTTATTCTCTCTCTCTCTCTCTCTCTCTCTCTCTCTCTCTCTCTCTCTCACCCCCTGCCCCCCACCCCCAAAATCTGGAAGACCCTTCCGATCCAACTCGAGTGTTCTTACACACATCCACATGGATTTATAACAAATTCACCAGCTCCATCCAAATCTACATAAGAAATACCCAGAGGCACAGTTGCTTCCCACAGTTGAGAAAATGGTTACAGGGTATAAAGAGTTCTTTGGTTTCCTTGGGGTCTTTTAAACCCGTTCAAAAGCAGGATCCAAAAGAAGTCTTTGGGCCTCTTGGCTCCTGTTGGCAGTGGAGGCTCTGCTATTCTGAGAGGTGATGCCAGTTATACCACAGAATCATTCATTTATTAATTCAATAGTATTTATTGTGCGCTTACTATGTGCAGAGCACTGTACTAAGCGCTTGGAATGGACAATTTGGCAACAGAATCGCCAGGAGAGGGCACTGCCTTGGCCCATGCTTGCTGGACTTTGCTGGACCCAGCTCCCAGAAGCCTCTGGGAATGCTCTAGGTTTTTTGTTGTTGTTTGTTTTTAATAACATTTGTTAAGCACTTATTGTGTGCCAGGCACTATACTAAGCACTGAGACATATACAGATTAATCAGATTGGACCTAGGCCCTGTTCCATGTGGGGCTCACAGTCTTAATCTCCATTTTACAGATGAAGGAACTGAGGGCCAGAGAAGAGATTTGACCTGACCAAGGTCCCACAGCAGACAAGTGGCCAAGCAGGGGTTAGAACCCAGGACCTTCGGATTCCCAGGCCTCGGTTCTATCCACTAGTTCACGCTGTTTGTGCTTATGTCAGCTGTGTGATCTTGGGCAAGTCACTTCACTTCTCTGTACCTCAGTTACCTCATCTGTAAAATGGAGATTGAGACCGTGAGCCCCTCGTGGGACAGGTACTGTGTCCAACCTGATTTGCTTTTACACACCCCAGCATTCAGTACAGTACCTGGCACACAGTAAGTGCTTAACAAATACTGCAATTATTCTTATATGATTGCAGGCATTGCTAGTCATACCACCATGCATTATTGCCCCTCTCCCTCTCCCCCCTAACATCCTCCTAGGGCCTTTTCCTTTGCTGATTAGGAAGAAACATGTCAGCCTGCCTCCTTGCCAATCTTGTCCATATCCTTGCTAAGGAGCAGCATGACTTAGTGGATAGAATACCGGCCTGGGAGTCAGAGGACCTGGGCTCTAATCCCAGCTCCACCCCTTGCCTTCTTGGGCAAGACACTTTACTTCTCTGTGCCTCAATTCCCTCATCTGTAAACCGGAGATTAAGACAGTGAGCTTTATATGGGACAGGGTCTGTGTCCAACCTGATTAGCTTTTATCTACCCCAGTGTTTAGTACTGTGCCTGGCACATAATGAGCACTTAACGAATACCACAATTATTATTATTATTATTACTACCCCTCTGCTCTTTTCTGCTATCGGCCCAAGGGAACCTTGGAACCTGCTGACTGCCTGGTCCACCCGCCATGTGTGCTATTAAAACCTATTTCCAGGGATCTATTTTTGAGCTGTCTTTATTAGCTTTATCGCCTACTTTACCACATGGGGACTCCGGCTTTTCAAAGAGCCCCCTTTCCACCTGACACCACCAATTAGCCCCACCCAGCTGGGTCTGGGAGGGGCTCCAGGCCGTTTTCCAGGGACTCCAGAAGAGCTGGAAAGCCATGTTTATTGTATCTTCTCCCAACCCCATCAGGATCAAACACATCTTTGGAATTATTTCTGGCTCTCAGGCCTTGGTTGTCTCTAATTATCCAAGTTGGGTAACCCGGCCGGGTTTTTGTTGTTTTTTTTTGGATAGCAAATCACTGTCGTTCAGCACATGGCGAGACAAACTACGCCTCGGTCAGAGTTTGGCACATTGGGGACTTGCAGTAGAACTCTTGGGGAATGTTTAGTCAGTTACTGCCTTACGACCTAGATACAGGGAGCAGTAACCTGGCCGGATGGAGTTCCGTGACGTGAAAGGGAAAGTCGATTAATCGATCGACTGCTTCCAGAGGATAGTCTGAATATTCCAGGGTCCTATGTGTGCAGTTGAGAAGCCGCTCATGTGTGTTAGCTGGGCTGCAACCCATCAATCAACCAATCATGTTTAAGAAGTGCTTAATGTGCTCTGTATAATACAGTGCTCTGTGCTAAGCGCTCGGGAGAGTACAGAAAAACAGAGTCGGTAGACACATTCCCCGTCCACAATGAGAAGGTCAGGATCTGGAAAAACTGGGCATAAGGCATGTACTCGTTTGGGATTTCTAGGATCCTGTTCTGAGATGGCTCCTTATTCTCTTTTGAATGCCCCCCGTCCACCCCATGCCTGCTTTCTTGGACCCAAAAGGGTTCTGAAACCAGGAAGCAGTATCCCTGACTAAAAGCCCTCAATCAGCTTTTCCCCTCCTACCTTACAAGCACGAGAAGCAGTGTGGCCTAATGGATAGAGCATGGGCCAAGGAGTCAGAAGGACCTGGGTTCTAATCTCAGATCTTCCCCTTGCCTGGTGCATGACCTCGGGCAAGTCACTTCATTTCTCTGTGTCTCAGTTACCTCATTTGTAAAATGGGGATTCAGACTGTGATTCTTATGAGGGACATTCATTCAATTATTCAATTGTATTTATTGAGCATTTACTGTGCACAGAGCACTGCACTAAGTGCACAGGAGAGTACAATACAACAATAAACAGACACATTCTCTGCCAACACCAAGCTTACAGTCTAGAGGGGAGGAGACAGACATTAATATAAATGAATAAATTGCAGATATGTGCATAAGTGCTGTGGGGCTGGGAGGGAGAAAGAACAAAGGGAGTAAGTCAGGGTAAGGCAGAAGGGAATGGGAGAAGGGGGAAGGGGGGCTTAATCAGGGAAGGCCTCTTGGAGGAGATGTGCTTTCAATAGCCCTTTGAAGTGGGGGAAAGTAATTGTCTGTGGGATTTGAGAAGGGTGGGTGAGGGGTCGGTGGTGAGATAGATGATATCGAGGCACAGTGAGACGGTTAGCATTAGAGGAGAGAAGCGTGCAGACAGGGTTGTAGTAACAGAGTAGCAAGGTGAGGTAGGAGGGGGCAAAGTGAACTCCATTAGCTTGTATTTCCCCTTATGCTTAGTACAGTGCCTGACCCAAAGTTAGCACTTCATAAATTCCATAAACAAATTCCATAAACCATAAACAACCTAACCTCACTGAACTCCTACCTGCAGCCCAGCCCACATGCTTCGCTCCTCTACCGCCAACCTACTCACTGCACCTCAACCTCTTCTATCTAGCTGCCAACCCCTTGCCTACATCCTCCCCACTCATGCACAACAGACGATTACTCTCCCCACTTTAAAAGCCCTCCTAAAATCACACTTCCTTCAAGAGGCCTTCCCCAACTAAGCCCTCGTTTCCCCTACTCACTCACCCTTCCCAGACTAAGCCCTCCTTTCCCCTACTCACTCACCCTTCCCAGACTAAGCCCTCCTTTTCCTCTGCTCCCCCTACCCTCCCCATCTCCTCCACTTGCTCCCTCTGCTCTACCCACCCCACAACACTTATGTGTATATATGTACTTATTTATAATTCTATTTATTAATGATGTGTATATATCTATAATGCTATTGATGCCCATTTACTTGTTTTGATGTCTGTCTTCCCCTTCTAGACTGTAAGCCCATTGTGGGCAGGGATTGCCTGTATTTATTGCTGGATTGTACTTTCCAAGTGCTTAATACAGTGCTCTGCACACAGTAAGTGCTCAATAAATACAAATGAATGAATGAATGATGATGCATACCCTTTAAGCACTTGATATTCATCTGTCTCAGCCCCATGGGACTTCTGTACATATCCTTATAACCTGCCATTTCCCCTATCTACATTTATTTCTATGTCTGTCTCCCCTACTAGACTATAGGCTCCTTGAAGATAAGGATCATGCTCTCAACTCTGTTGTAGTCTCCCAAGTGTTTAGTACAGTGTTCTGCACACAGTATGGCTCTCCATAAATACCACTGACTGATAGCATGATCTCTAACTCCCCACTCTATTTCCCCTCCTACTGACATTTCACCCTTCTCCATCCCCTAAGCGCTTGAGTCTTACCTCCATATTTTTCCACTCTTCCTTCCCCCTACCTGTACTTTTATTTAGTGTCTGTCTCCCCTGCTAAATTTTAAGCTCTTGGAGGTCAGAGATCATGCCTCTGAACTCCATTTTACTCCCGAGTAAACACAGTTTAGTACAGCACTACACCCAGAGAAAGGGCTCAATAAGTACTGTTGATTGATAGACACATTGATAGGGACAGTTGAGCTGAAAACTGAACTACTCGATATAACATTGGACAAATGGCCACCTTAGGCCAGGCCAGGAGAGAACATATCCCAGGAGTGAAAAATCCAAAGGGCAAAGAAAATCAATCCATAAGAGCAAAGTCCAGATGTTCCGAGTCTGGGTGGACTGGGAGAAGCAGCGTGGTCAAGTGGGTAGATCATGGGCCTGGGAATCAGAGGACCTGGGTTCTAATTTCAGCTCCGCCGCTTGTCTGCTTTGTGACCTTCGGCAGGTTGCATCACTTCTTTGTACCTCAGTTACCTCATCTGTAAAATGGGGATTTAGACTGTGAGCCCCATGAGGGGCAGGGACCGTATGTAACGTGATTAACTTGTATCTACCCCAGCACTTAGTACGGTGCCTGGCATATATTACCTGCTTATCAAATACAATTAAAAACAAACAAAACCTGTTCTGCCTCCTACTTAGAGTGTGAGCCCCATGTTGGACAGGGACTGTGTCCAACATTATTAGCTTATATCTATTCCAGAACTTTGTACAGTGTCTGGCACATAACAAATGGTGCTTAAGAAATACCATAAAAAAATAAGAAAAGGGAGAAGCTGGTTTACAAGACGCAGAGCTATGGAATGAAGTCACTAATCCCTGATAGCTTGTTTGCTTCCTGCCCGATCTGGTCTTCTGGGTTATCTATGTTTTTCCTAAACACTAAAACTTCCTTCAGGCCCTAGGCTCCACCCTTCAGACTGGAAGGACTTCAAACAGCCCCTCTGGACTCTGGCTTACATATGGCATGCCGTCTCCTCTCCATTTCCTGACTCCTCTCTGAGCACACATCCGGACTCGATTCTTGCTATCATATACTGTTATAGCTGGGGGGAGACAACAAGAAGGGACATTATGGCAAGAAATGAACTCTCCGGCTTAAAGCACTCAGCGCACCCAATTGCAGCCTTTATGCGGAAGAAGTTATTATTAGGAGAAGCAGCGTGGCTTAGTGGATAGAGCTCCGGCCTAGGAGTTGGAGGGCCTGGGTTCTAATCCCAGTTTTGCCACGTGTCTGCCTTGTGACCGTGGTTAAGTCACTTCTCTGAGCCTCAGTTCCCTCATCTGTGAAAGGGGATTTAGACTGTGAGGCCATGTTCATTTTTGCAGGTTTTAACTTTGCCCTCTCCACTGCCCAGCAAAATTATTATAATTATAATTATATATTTGTTATACATTATATGCATAATATATAACCTATATACATTTGTTAAGCACATACAAAATTATTTCTCCATCCTTATTGACACCCTTTGCCCACTGCCCTTGCCAGTTGTTCCAGGTGTTCAACTCCTTCCTCCAGCCCCCTATCTCCCCACCTCCCCCATCTCTTTCCACCAATGACCTGGCCACTTTATTAAAAAAAATGACACAATCAGGCATGATCTCCCTAAAATCTCCCCCAGCCCCTCTCAGTCCCTCCCCCATCCTGCCCCCTTTTCAACTCCAGCCCATAATTCACTCTACTGCCCAGATCATTTTTCTACAAAAACATTCAGTCCATGTTTCCTCACTCCTCAAGAACTTCCAGTGGTTGCCCATCCACCTCCTCACCAAATAAAAACTCCTCACCATTGGCTTTAAAACACAATCATTTTGCCCCGTCCTACCTCACCTCACTCTTCTCCTACTATAACCCAGGCCGCATACTTTGCTCCTCTAATGCCAACCCAGTCACTGAACCTCCATCTCGTCCAGCTCACTGCTGACCTCTCGCCCATATCCTGCCTCTGGCCTGGAACACCATCCCACCTCACAGCCAACAGACAATGACGCTCCCCAGTTTCAAAGCCTTATTGAAGGCACATCTCCTCCATGAGGCCTTTCCTGACTAAGCCCGCATTTCCTCTCCCCCCACATCCTTCTGTACCACCCTTGCACTTGGATTTGCTCCCTTTAATTACTCCTCCTTCAGCCCCACAACATTTATGTACATATCCATAATTCACTTATTTATATTAATGTCTGTCTCCCTTTCTAGCCCAAAAACTCGTTGTGGGCAGGGACCGTGTCTACCAACTCTGTCATACTTTACTCTCTCCCAAGCGCCTCATATAGTAAGCACTCAATATGTTTGATTGATTGATTGACAGGGACTGTGTCCAACCTGATTACCTTGTATCTTCCCCAGGGCTTAGAATAATGCTTGGCACATAGTAAGTGCTTTTTTATGGTATTTGTTAAGTGCTTACTATGTAACAAGGTAGATACATCTAATCATGTTGGACACAATCCAAGTCCCATATAGGGGTCACAGTATTAATCCCTATTATGCAGAAGAGGTAACTGAGGCACAGAGAAGTAGTGACTTGCCCAAGGCCATACAGCAGAAAAGTGTCAGAGCCGGCATTAGAACCCAGGTCCTTCTGACTACTATGGACAAGGCTCTATCCGCTAGGCCGCATGCTTACCAAATATTATTATTATGCTCCTAATTCTGCAGTTGGGATAACAAAGAGGTTGAATTACCTAATGTCAAATGAAAAATGCGGAGCACAGTCTCATTTAGAACCCTGGATTCTTCACTTCCAGTTTAGTAATTGGTCTCCCAGATTCCACCATCGCCATTTATAATAAAACATTAGAGGGCCTAACTAGGGTAACTTTCTTCTAATACTATTATTAATAATCATGGTAATAATAATACCTCAATTTGTTCCACGCTTACTCTGTGCCAAGCACTGGGAAAGATACAAGATCATCAATCTTCAATCATTAATGTCTGTCTCCCCCTCGTGGTCAGGGAACGTTTCTGCTAACTCTGTTGTATCGTGCTCTCCTAACCACTTAGTACAGTGCTCTGTGCAGAAAAAGCGCTCAAAAAGTACAATTGATTGATCAAGTCAGACACAGCCCCTCTCCCACATGGGGCTTACTGTCTAAGAGGGAGGGAGAAAACGTACTGAATCTTCATGTTAGAGATGAGGAAGCAGGCACACAGAGAAGACTTGCCTACAGGCGCACAGCAGGATTAGAACCCAGGTCTCCTGACTCCCAGGGGTAGGAGAACCATGTAACTATAAATCACCTTTGGGGAATTATTGGGCGATTGGGTGAAGAAAAAGAGGGTTCCATCTCATATGCCACTAGGCAGCATGGCCTAATGGATAGAGAGCACAGGCCTGGGAGTCAGAAGGCCATAGGTTCTAATCTCGATTCTGTCACTTGTCTGCTGTGGGACCTTGGGCATGTCGCTTAACTTCTCGGTGTCTCAGTTCCCTCACCTGTAAAATGGGGATCCAAACTGGTACAGGGATTCTGTCCAACCCAATTATTTTGTTATCTACCCCAGGACTTAGAACAGTGCTTAGCATATAGTAAGTGGTTAACAAATAGCACTATTATTATTATTATTATATTGTTGGAACTGGGTTTACTAATTAAATTGCCCTCTTCCAAGCACTTGGTGTTCTGCACACAGTAGGTACTTAATCCTGTTGACTAATTGAGTGATTGATTGATATCAATTGATTTATAAATGTTAGCAGCATCTTTCAGGGGTTTTTTTTATGGTGTTTGTTAAGCCCTTAATATGTGCCAGGAACTGTACTAAACACTGGGGTAGACACAAGATAATCAGGTTGGATACAGTCCATGTCCCCCATGGGGCTGAGAATCTCAATCCCCATTTTACAGATGAGGGAACTGAAGTAAACAGTAAATAAGTGAAATGAACTTGCCCAAGATCACAAGCAGACAAATGGCAGAGCTGAGATTAGAACCCAGGTCCTTCTGACTCCCAGATCCGTGCTTTATCCACCAGCCACGCTTTCAGTTGCATTTGTGAACTTCAGGTGGAGGGAAAGTCTTCCCCACCCTATCCCACCTTCCTCTCTCTCGGCTGCTGGCCACCCCCCCGGCTCTGGCGGCCACTGAAGGAAGAAACGGAGAAGCAGACAGGTTCAAATGCCAGTGGACCCAAACTGGACTAAGACAGGAAACACCTTCACTTGGGGACTTCCC
Source organism: Ornithorhynchus anatinus (assembly GCF_004115215.2). Lineage (NCBI taxonomy): Eukaryota > Metazoa > Chordata > Mammalia > Monotremata > Ornithorhynchidae > Ornithorhynchus > Ornithorhynchus anatinus. The sequence continues at coordinate 8,462,217 of NC_041732.1, read as the reverse complement.
CTTCTTTGTTTGGAGACTGGCCAGGGAGAAGCCAGAGAGGATCGAGAGGTCAAAGGACAACTGGGCATGAGCAAGAGAGGCAGTTAAAAAAAAAAATAAAGGACGCTCTCACAATAAGCCGGAAAAAGGATGTCAGTGAAAATGTCTACACATTCCTGTTCTGATGCTCGGGATTGAGGGACAGATGGATGGACAGTATTTGGGGAGCAGAGAACCAAGAGGGTGTTCCCGATCAATCACTTGATCAACCAGAGGTGTTGACTGAGTGCTTACCATGGGCCAATAATAATTGATAATAATAATGATAATTATGGCACTTGTTAAGCGCTTACTATGTGCTCAGCACTGTTCTAAGCACTGGGGTAGATACAAGTTAATCAGGTTGGACACAGTCCTTGTCCCCCCTGGGGCTCACATTCTTAAATCCCATTTTTCAGATGAGGTAACCGAGGCCCAGAGAAGTGACTTGCCCAAGGTCTCACAGCAGACACGTGGCAGAGCCGGGATTAGAATCCAGATCCTTCTGACTCCCAGGCCCGGGCTCTATCCCCTAAGGCAGGCTGCTTCTCCAACTAAGTACTTGAGAAAGTACAGAAGAGTAAGTCAATGCGATCCCTGTCCTCAAGAAGCTTAGGGTCCAGCCGGGGAGAGGGACTGTCAGATAAATTCCAGGTTGGGAGATGAAGGGCTGGGAAAGGTGGAGGAGGCAAGTGGGACTCGGGGATGAAGGAAGCCCGTGGAACTCAGGCCTCCGTATTTAGCTCGGTCCACTTTTCTTTTTTTAAGTGCTTAATGTTGCCCCACTGGGAAATGTCAGACCTGAGAATAGTGGGGGGCCCTCGAAGCTAAGCACCAGCGGCACGGGTGCCCAACCACCGGGGATCTGGGGGTCCTCTCATCTCCTGGCCTAGCTCAGCCCAGGCTCCATCTGACAACACCTGACCGTTTCCAGTCAGGCCTTGAAAGACCCAAAATGGCAGACCTCATCCCACATGTCTAGGGGTCTCCTGACTTTGCTGAAGAAAGAAACAGGAGCTGGGCGATTTGGGTGCCTTCCGGCATCGGTGCCATGCAAAGATTATGCAAATGACATGCAAACGGCCTCCCCAAGAGCCGCTCCACTTTTGTCCTCCTGAGCCCCGGACGCCCACCCGTCCCCGCCGCCCCCCGTAGAGCTGACTCCGGATCTGGCCCCAACCTCATCCCTGGAGGGGATGGGGGAAAGCCAGGGGAGGGGGCCAAGGGCTGCCCCCTTGGCTCTGCGGCCCGGCTCTGCCAGCCCCCATTGGTGGGCCAGCCCGCCGCCCCTGGCTTCCTGGACTGGCGCCTGTGAGGAGGCACAGATGGCAGATGGGGTGTCGGGGGGAGATCGGGGGAGCCGGTGTTCCCTGCCAGTACTGCTGCAGCTGTCGCTATGGAGAGAGTAAACTGCTGCCCCACCTCCAGGCTTCATCTCCTTCCCCTCCTCTCCTCCCTTCCCCACCTCCTCCTCCTTTCTCCTCCTGCTCCTCCTTCTCTTCCTCCTTCTCCTCCTCCTCCTCCCAGTCTTCCTCCCATGGAGGGCCATGGCCCCACAGAACCGGAATCAACCTCTCAGGGCCTTCCCAGAGGCCCCGGCTACCGCTTCCCTTCGAAAAGACCCGAAATCAGGGGATGGCAGATAAACCTGATAAGCTTGTATCTACTCCAGTGCTTAGAAAAGTGCATGACACATAGTAAGCATTCAACAAATACCATTTAAAAATGAATAAATAAATAAGCTTGATTGATTTATATTGAACTCTCCCAAGCACTTAGTATAGTGCTCTAAACACAGTAAGCTCTCAATAAATACGATCGATTGATTGCTATGTCTACTGGTTCCAGGTCAGCAAAGGCTACGTGGGCCCTGTTCCCCACTCAGGCTCAGTCTGGGGGTGTGAGCTGTGAGTTCGTGGGCTGTGGGTTCCCAGATCTCCCCCGCTAGTGTCACCATAACTTCTTCCTTATTTTTTTTTAATGGTATTTGTTAAGGACTTACTATATGCCAGGCACTATACTATGCACTGGTGTAGAATCAAGCTGATAAGGTTGGACACAGTCTATGTCCCACATGGCGCTCGCAGTCTTAATCCCCATTTCCCAGATGAGGTAACCGAGGCACAGTGACGTGAAGTGACTTGCCCAAGGTCACCCAGTGGACAAGTGACGGAGATCGGATTAGAACTCAGGTCCTTCTGAGTCTTTGATGATGTTGTCTTGTTTTTGTTTTGTTCTGTTTGGCTTTGCTGTCTGTCTCCCCTGTTTAGACTGTGAGCCCGTCACTGGGCAGGGACTGTCTCTATCTGTTGCAGGATTGTACATTCCAAGCGCTAAGTACAGTGCTCTGCACATAGTAAGCACTCAATAAATATGATTGAGTGAAAGTTAAGCCGCCTGCTCCTGGAGAGTATATTCCAAATTTAGGGTTCTGTAGCCAGGCGGGTAGAGTCTACCCTTTTCACTGGACCCTGGGGTCCCTAGAGACTCTGCAGTAGAGCAGGAAAGACATTGATGGTAGCCTCTAGTCCCACCAAGTCTGGACTTGACACTCCACCAAATGCATTTACAATGCTGGACAAGACAATAGATTCCTCCTGGCTATTTTTAGATTCCAGCTGAACTTGATTTGGAGGGAGTTCACAATGAATGGGTGGAGAAAGCTGGAAATCTCCCTGGGTTACATTATATCTTTCCCTGTTCTATTTTAATGGGGCACCAAATCTAATGAAAATAATAATGATAATAATACTAACAGTAACAACAAGGAGACGTAACAATAACAACAACGAGAAGCACTGTTGCCTAGCGGATAGAGCACCTGAGAGTCCGAAGGACCTGGGTTCTAATCCTCATTCCGCCACTTGTCTGCTGTGTGACCTTGGGGAAGTCACGTCACTTGTCTCAGTTATCTGTAAAATGGGGATTAGTTCAGTGACCCTTATGCGGGACATGGACTGTGACCAACCTGACTAGCTTGTATCTACCCCAGGGCTTAGTACAGGGCCTGGTAAGCGCTTAACAAGTACCATAAAAAATAACAACAGTACCATCAGATCGGATCTAATCCCTGTCGCACAGTCTAAGGGATAGGGAGAAAAGTCATTCAGTCCCCATGGAAACAGCATGGTGTAATGGATAGAGCATGGGCCTGGGAGTCAGAAGGTCATTGGTCCCAGCTCCGCCACTTGTCTGCCTTGTGGTCTTGGGCAAATCACTTCACTTCTCTGTACCTCAGTTACCTCATCTGTAAAATGGGGATTGAGACTGTGAGCCCCATATGGGGCAGGGAGTGCGTCCAACCCAATTTGCTTGTATTCACCCCAGCTCTTAGTAAAGTGCCTGGTATATAGAAAGTGCTTAATAAATACCACAGTTATCATTATTATTTTACAGAGGAGGAATCTGAGGCTCAGAGAAGTGAGATGACCAGCCCAAAGTCACCATTAGAGAGCATTAAATTAAGGCCAAAGGTTGGATATGGGGGCAAGTTATTATGTTTAACTTGACAACAGCGTGGTTTCTCTAGTCTTCTCGGTCTAGCTAAGTTTCCAGCCTCCAAAGAGGCTGGATCTACTTCTAGAGCAGAAATTTTCTGAAAAAGAATGAAAAGTAGCTGCCCTAAACAGATGAAAGACTTCCGTAAGGATACCTGGTTTTTTTGGAGGGTGAAGCACTTAAAAAAAGAATGCTTTCCTATCATTTATCACCCATCAATCCGTTATTCATTCATTCAATCATATTTATTGAGCGCTTACTGCGTGCAGAGCACTGTACTAAGCGCTTGGAAAGTACAATTCGGCAACAGATAGAGACAATCCCTGCCCAACAACAGGCTTACAGTCTAGAAGGGGGAGACAGACCACAAAACAAGTTGACAGGTATCAATCTGTCCTTTCCTCTCCATCCAAACTGCTACCATGTCAATCCAAACACTTATCCTATCCCACCTTGATTACTATATCAGCCTTCTTGCTGGCCTCCCTGCCTCCTGTCACTTCCCACTTCAGTCCATACGTCCCTCTGCTGACCAGATCATTTTTCTACAAAAATGTGCAGTCCGTGTTTTCTCACTCAACAAGAACTCCCAGTGATTACCCATCTGCCTCCACATCAAACAGAAACTCCTTACCATAGGCTTTAAAGCACTCATTCACCTTGTCCCCTCCTACCTTACCTCCCTGATTTCTTACTACAACCCAGCCTGCACACTTTGCTCCTCTAATGCCAACTTTCTCACTGTTCCTCCATCTTGGCTATCTCTCCATCGATCTCTTTCTCACATCCTGTCTCTGTCTTGGAATGCCCTCCCTCTTCATAGACCTTATTGAAGGCACATCTTCTCCAAGAGGCCTTCCCTGATTAAGCCCTCATTTACACTTCTCCCATTCCCTTCGGCATCACCCTTATACTGGATTTGGTCCCTTTATTCACCTCTTCCTCAGCTAAAGAGCACTTAGGTACGTATCTGTAATTGATTTATTTATATTAATGTTGGCCTCCCTGTTCTACACTGTAAGCTCACTAAGGGCAGGGAGTGTGTGTAACAACTCTTATAGCGTATTTAAGTGCTTAGTGCAGTATTCTGCATGCATTAAGCGCTCAATAAATATGATTGATTTTTTTATGCTCACAACTTCTCTATGAAGTAGGGAGAGGCAGATATGGTTAGTCCCATTTTATCGATGAGGAAACTAAGGTCCAGAGAAATTAAGTAATTTGCCCAAGCTCACAAACAGCTCCTCAGCTCCTCCTCCCCGTTCCTATTCTCCCTCCCTTTTTGACTGTGAACCCTGTGTGGGACAGGCACCGTGTTTAATATGATTGTTTTCACTTTACCCCAGTGCCTAGCGCAGTTCTCAGTACATAGTAAATGCTTAAAAAAAATACCCTGATCATTTTTATCATGTTGAGCAGCATATTCTAGTGGATAGATCCTGGGCCTGGGGGTCAGAAGGACTTGGTTTCTAATTCCAGCTCCACCATTTGTCTGCAGTGTGACTTCTGACAAGTCACTTCACTTCTTGGTACCTCAGTTACTTCATCTGTAAAATGGGGATTAAGACAGTGATGCCCAAATGGGACATGGACTGTTTCCAACCAGATGACTTTGGATCTACCCCAGCGTTTAGGACAGTGCCTGGCACATAAGCGCTTAACAAATCCCATTCAAAAAATATCCCTACACCTATTTGTGTTTCAAGAAATCTGTCCTCTATTAGGGATTTCCCTCTCCTTTGATCCCTCGGGCTTTCATGAATCAGAGAAGAATCTTAACTCAGGCTGTTGGGTGTGGAAACACTACATTGCTTTCCGATAAAATTTGGGATAGTCATTGTTGTGTTGGGCTATATCAGTTAGTAAATCAATCAGTGATATTTACTGAGCACTTACATGCGCAGAACCCCCTACTAAGCACTTGGGAGAGTACAATATAATAGTTCATAGACACATTCCCTGCCCACAGTGAGCTTAGAATCTACAGGGGGAGACAGATTTCAAGATAAATAAATTAGGGATGTACATAATTGCAGTGGATGGAGGGAGGGTTGAATAAAGGGTATAAAACAAAATACTAAGGGGATGCAGAAGGGAATGGAGAAGAGGAAACGAGTGTCTGGTCAAGGAGGAGATATGCCTTCAATAAGGCTTTCAAAGTGGGGAGAATCTGTCGGATATGAAGAGGGAGGGCATTCCAGGCCAGAGGCAGGATGTGGGTGAGAGGCTGGTGGTGAGATAGATGAGATCAAGCTACAGTGAGTAGCTTAGCATTAGAGGAGTGAAGTGTGAGGGCTGGGTTGTAGTAAGAAATCAGGGAGATATGGTATGAGGGGGCAAGGTGATTGAGTGTTTTAAAGTTGATGGTGAGGAGTTTCTGTTAGATGTGGAGGTGGATGGGCAGCGACTGGAGGTTCTTCAGGAGTGGGGAGACTTTCATTCATTCATTCAATAGTATTTATTGAGCGCTTACTATGTGCAGAGCACTGTACTAAGCGCTTGGGATGAACAAGTCGGCAACAGATAGAGACAGTCCCTGCCGTTTGACGGGCTTACAGTCTAATCGGGGGAGATGGACAGACAAGAACAATGGCAATAAATAGAGTCAAGGGGAAGAACATCTCGTAAAAAAGACGTGGACTGAACACATTTTTTAGAAAAATGATCCCGACAGCAGTGAAATATGGCCTGCAGTTGGAAGAGACAGGAGGCAGGGAGGTCAGCAAGGAGGCTGAGATAGTAGCAAAGGCAGGAAAGGATAATGCTTAGATTAACACGGTGCAGTTTAGGTGGAGAGGAAAGGGCAGATTTTAGCAATGTTGTAAAAGTTGAACGTCAGGATTTGGTGACAGGTTGAAAATGTGGTTTGAATGAGAGAGAGGAGTCGAGGGTAATGCCAAGGTTATGGGCTTGTTAAGCAGGGAGGATGGTGGTGCTGTCTATAGTGATGAGAAAGTCAGGGGAGGGCAGGGGTTGAGTGGGAAGATAAGGAGTTCTGTTTTGGACATGTTGAGTTTGAGATGTTGGTGGGACATCCAAGCAGAGATGTCTTGGAGGCAGAAAAAAATGTGAGACTGCAGAGAGGGAGAGAGATCAGGGCTGGGGATGTAGATTTGGGAGTCATCTGCATAGAGATGGTAATTGAAGCCATGGGAGTGAATGAGTCCTCCAAGGAGTGGGTGGAGATGGAGAATAGAAGAGGACCCAGAAATGAGCTTGGCTTCACTGTGCTGAGCTACTCTCAATCCTTCAGTGTTATTTATTGAGCACCTGAGTGCAAAACACTGACTGTTCTCTTGGGAGTAGACAACAGGAGCATAACACATCCCCTGACACCTAGGAACTTACAATCTACTTGAGTAGTAGTTGGAAGAGCAATAATAGTAGTAGCAAAATGGTACTTATTGAGCACCTATGAGATCACCATACTAGGTACATAGGAGAGTATATCAGAAGCTAGGGACAATTGCCCTTTTTTTTTTAACGGTTTTGTTATGTGCTTTCTCTGTACCAGACACTGTTACAGAGTAGATACAGGGTAATCAAGTTGGACACAGTCCATGTTCTACATGGGGATCACAGTCTTAATCCCCATTAACAGCTGAGGTAACTGAGGGACATGGAGGTGAAGTAACTTGCCCAAGGTCACACAGCAGACAGATGGCGAAGCTGGGATTAGAACCCTGGTCCTTCTAACTCTGAGGTCTGTTCTATCCACCAAGTCATGCTGCTTCTCCAGTCCAGCTCACAGGACTGTAAACTCAGTTCTCCAGAGCTGAAGAAGACAATCTAAGGATTACCCAAGTCCTTTTGTTTCTCCACTTTCTCCTTCTTGCTGCTTACATTTTGACCATTTTCTCAATTCAGAGGTGGAACTGGGGCGGAGTATGGAACAAAGTACTTGGGAGAGTACAGTACAACAGAGTAGTTAGACACATTCCTTGCCTACACCATTTGGAAAATTAAATGATTGAGTAGTGTTTTGCTTCAACTCCATTTGCTCGTATCTACCCCGGTGCTTAGTACAGTGCCTGGCACAGAGTAAGCACTTAACAAGTACCACTGTTATTATTATTATTATTTAACCTCAACTTTGAAACCAAAGATGGTTTTGAAAAGTTTAAGTGATTTTAACCTGAAGCCTCTAGAATGGAATTCTCCTTTCAACAGGCTAACAGTTAGATGATCCACTCTCCTGGAGAGCCAGTCAATCAACCAACAGTATTTACTAAGCACTTTTTGTGTGCAGAGTAGTGCACTAAGCGATTGGGAGTGTAAAATATTGCAGAGAAGGTAGACACGTTCCCTGCCCACAAGAACCTTACAGTGTAGCCACAGGATGAACCTTTCTTAAGAGGGAAGGTGTAACTTCTTCTCTCTCTAAAACAATAAAATAAAAAAAAATCAGCATGTCAGTCTCAGCTTTCAGACAAAACGGCAGTTGCAGTTTCTCTTTTTTCCAGCTCTGTTCTTTCTGGCTTCCTGAAATCACTAGCTTTACATTCAAACTGTCAGAGCTTTTTGTGATGCAAATTGCTGTAACGGAGCACCATGGAACAAAGACGGATTGATGGGAATTCTAAAATTAAAAATATATATTTATTTATATATATATTTCATGAAAGTGCCCGCAACTGGTCTGGGGGGGCAAGATGCCCACTGAAGCAGCTGTGGGGTCACTAAGGCTCAGGAGAAGAAATGGGTTGGGGCGTGGCGGGGGGAGGCTGAGGTCTTGAAAAACACAAAGTCAACTCTTTCCACCTTCTATCAGGGAAGGAGGGCCAGAGAAGTAGCATGGACTAGCAGAAAGAGTACAGGATTGGAAGGCAAGAAACTCATTCATTCAATCAATCGTATTTATTGAGCACTAACTGTGTGCAAAGCACTGTACTAAGCGCTTGGGAGAGTACAATGGACCAATACTACAGATACATTCCCTGCCCACAATGAGTTTACAGTCTAGAGGGTAAGATTAGACCATGGGTAAGCCATTTCGCTTCTCAGAGCCTCAGTTTCCTCATCTGTAAAACGGGGATTAGATTCCTGTTCCTGAACAATTCCTAATCCCCTCTGGGACTGAGTCCCAATTGGGACAGGGATGGTATCTGACTGTATTATATCTACCACAGTGCCTGGCACGTAGTAAGCACATAACAAATACCACAATTATTATTTTTGGTATTAATAGGGCCTTCCAGGTGGCAGAAGATCAAGGTAATGCAGCAACAGAAGAAGAGAGTGGTGGTTAAACGGAAGCTGTTAGTCACTTCAAGAACGTTTTTCTGCGGGGAGGGAGTCACTGAAGAAGGATGATTTCAGGTGAGAGATGGGACTGTGACCAATTTGATAGGTGGCCGTGAGACCAGTTTAGGCCCCCACCTTTTGCCCTACACTTCTCTGAAGGCTGCCTCTCCTTTCTGCCTCCCTCTCCCCCATCTCCTCTTCTTCCTCCTTCTCTCCATCCTCTTTCCCATCTCCTCCCTCCTCATGATTCCTGACAATGGCACTCTGGGGTTTTGCTGGGACACCAGGGGTCACCTAGAGATAAAATAGCTCCTTGACCCTGAATTCCATTCCTTTGAACCACGTCAGTCTCAACCTTAACACAGCTGTGCTGGGTGGGTGGATCGTACGAGGAGAATGGGTGGCCAAGAGTTGTCCAGCCCGTCGCTGGGTGAGGAGCAAAAACTGCAAATCCGAAAGCAAGAGGAAACAGGACGCAGTAAAGTACAGCCTCAGACAGTGTTGCATTCCAGTTGAGAACGGGATTCGATTTCCAAAGATACCTCAGCCCGGTGCACTGCGATCAAGAGAGGAGTGACTCTTTTTTCAGCAGCGGCTTCGTAAGGATTAAGAGGCAGCAGGAGTTTAGACAAACAAAGGAATAGGAAGTAGGATGGTCACACAGTCAGTTGTATCCTGGACTATCCATTCGTCAGCTGGTCTGTCCCCCATCTGGTATGGATATGGCCCCGGATGTCTTTATATCCAGTATTTTCATTTTTATGTCTCTCTCCGCCATTGAGTTCTACAGCTCGGAAGCGGTGCCCCTGTTCACAGGGACCCGAGAAGGGAACCAACTGTCTCTGGAGCAAGTGAGGGGTTGGAGGTTAGGGACACCTCCCACCCTGTTATTTGTATTAATGTCTATCTCCCCTTCTAAACTGTAAGCTTGGCAGGGAATGTGTGTGTTTACTATTATATTTTACTCTCCCAAGTGCTTAGTACAGTGCTCTGCATACAGTAAATTTTCAATAAATATGATTGAGTGACTGACTCTCACACAAACACAACCCCCTCCCACCCCCCCGACACACACATATGCTGTAGGTTCTGGAGGATACAACAGGCCACCACAGAATGATGTGCTTGACATCATGTTACATGGCTGGCCTTGTAACATCATGGTTGTCTGTGTGTCCGATGCTTGTGAGTGCCACCCTGTGATCACAGCTTCCAGAGACGGAAAGGGGAAGGCTCTGAGACCAAAGCAGTGATCAGCTGATCAGACGGGCCTCAGTGTCATTGACACTGGCCGGAGGAATGAGCCAGGACATAGAGAAGGCCCCCCTCGCCCCGCTTTCATGCAAAAAAGGACACCTAGTCAAACCTGAGATCTGAGAGAGGACAAGGGCGGGTTCGTGCTGAAAAAGAAATGAGATTTAGGCCTAAAATAAGCCCTGCCGTAGGCTCACGGTATCTAGGTTACCTCCATTATGTTCAGCTAAATATGAACGCAAATTAATTTGAGGACCGGTTATTTCCGGTGACTGGAGCTTACCAAGAATGCAGTAATCTCCCTCCGGATTTTTAGCTGCTGGCAGAGAATGGGTGGTTCCATGGTGGATAAACACCCTTAGCACATACAACCAAGCTCTCTCTGTTAACAATTCACTAGTTCCCTTTTCTCAAAATGCTTTGGAATGTCAGTCAGCCCCATTAATGAACCACCCGCTGGCTCTCCTCCTTAGATGGGGATTTGTAAAACTCAAGGCTGGGAGGGAAACCTCCTGAACCAACTTCCCCGGCTACTCTTATTCATCTTCCTCTTCCTCCTCGTCCTTGTCTTCTTCCTTCTTCTCTTCCTTGTCCTTGTCTTCGGCCTTCTCCTTTTTTACTTTCTCCACCTCCTCCTCTCCTCCGCTTCCTCCTCCTCTTCTCCTCCTTTTTCTCCTTGCCCTCCTCCTCCTCTTCCTTCTTCTTTTCTTCCTCTGCCTCCTCTTTCTTCTCCTCATCCTCCTCCTTCTTGTCCTCCTCCTCCCCACCCTCCTCCTCCTTCTCCTCATCCTCCTTGTCCTCTTCCTTCTCCTTCAGGTAGGGGAACACCAACTTCAACCTTGATCTCAGATAGGAGATTCCACCACCTCCCCTGGTAAGGAGTTCCAGGGTCTAACAGCCCATCAAATCAGTAAGTCTAACCAAAATCTTTCACTCCCATTCCAGTGAGGCCTAGGGGAAGGAATGTGCAGTTGGGAATCAGGGTAGCCGGGTTCTAATCTCGACTCTGCCTCTTGCCTGCTATGGGTCACCTTGGTTTATCTGGGCCTCGGTTTCCTCATCTGTAAAATGGGGTTTAAATACCTGCTCTTCCTCATACTTAAGCAAGGTCATGAGGGACAGGGACTGTGACAGACCTGATAATCTTCTATCTACCCCAGCACTTAATTCAGTGATTGGCCCCTACAAGTAGTTATTTCATTTTAATGTTTGTCCCCACCTTTAGATTTTAAGCTCCTTGACAGGGAGCGTATCTTCCACCTCTGGGATATTTTACCTTCCCAAGCACTTAGTACGGTGCTCTGCAGTAAGTGCTCAATAAATACCATTGATTGATTGATTGATTAATTCAATGCCTAACAAATAACACAATTATGGGCTTAGTACCATCCAACTTTCTCTATGGCTAAGAGACTTGGACACCATACAGATGCCCATCTAACTCCTGGAGCAGTTCCATTAATCATTTATTGACTGTACTCGATTTGCAATGTGCTGTAGTGGCAAGAACATGGGCCTGCAAGTCAGAGGACCTGGGTTCTAATCCCAGCTCCACCACTTGTCTGTCAGGTGACCTTGGGTAAGTCACTTTGCTTCTCTGTGCCTCAGTTACCTCATCTGTAAAGTGGGAATTAAGACCATGAGCCCTATGTGGGACAGGGACTGTGCCCAACCTGATTAATTGTATCTACTCCAGCATTTAGTACAGTGCCTGGCACAGATACCAGTGCCTGGTTTAACAGATACCAGTAAGAAAATATATATGGCAAGACAGGATCACAAACAATGAAGTCAGTCGTCTAGCACTGAAGCTATGCTCACCTTAATACATCCATAAAGGGCAGGGCAGGGGAAGAGAGTAGGTGATGGCAGAATAACCCAATAACTGCTGCACGAAGAGCTGAAATGGGGAAACAGAAAGCAAGGAGGCCGGAGGAAATGCTTCAGGGACACAGATAAAGCAAAGCCTCAGACAGTACTGTGTCTCTGCTGAAAAGTGGAAGTCAATTACTGAGGATTAGTCCAGGGTGGCTCCCTGCCATCAAGCAAAGAATGACTCTTTTGGAGCAGAAGCTTCAATAGCATGAGAAGCAGCATGATCTAGTGGTCAGAGCACAGGCCTGGGGGTCAGAAAGACCTGGGTTCCAATTCTGGTTCCACCACATGTCATCTGTGTGACCTTGGGCAAGACACTTTGCTTCTCTTTACCTCTGCTGTAAAATGGGGATTAAGACTGCCTCATGTGGGACAGGGATTATGTCCAGCCTTGTATCTACCCCAGTGCTTAGAACAGTGCCTGACACATAGTGCTTAGCAGATACTAAAAAAAAAAGAAAAAAAATTGTGGGATGAGAAGATGAAAGCAAAAGCATTTCAAGATATTGCACGCAACCAAATGACAGCACAACAAAGGATCCCGTCTCTGTATGTGCAGCTAGGTCTCTTTGTCATGTCAATGGCATCTTCATTGAGTACAAAGGACAATTATAACTCCTGCTATTTCTTCCTGACGTATTCACCCTCCTACCTCAATTATACTTCCACTGCCCCGTTTGTAAATAATGCTTACCAGCATCTCCGATTTAGGTCGTGAGATGCCTGAGGGTCAGGACCATGTGTCTTGCTCTTATTATCCTTTCCCAAGTGCTTAGTACAGTGTGTTGCACTCAGCCAGCACTCCTAAATACCCCTGATTTAGGATTCCACCAAGGCACTAGCAGTCACAGTTCTATATACGTTTAAATCTTTGTCAACTTAATTCACACTATCTCCTAGCAGCAAAAGCTTCCAGCCATTGTTGATGGAGAAGAGCCTCATATCTAGACGGTTTAAAACAGAATCATTTCCACCGATAGAGTAAACGAGAAGAAAAGGAGGGTAGGCGGTGATGATAACCCAAGTAGTAAACAGGCTGCACAGACAAAGTACCTTGTTCTTGGAATATTCATAGGGTTCTTCCAGCTGTGTTTGCCAATTAAAATGCTGATTGCAGTTCTTTCCATCTGCAGTTTAAAATTCCACTCCAGAAATGAGAGAGTTGGGTGCTTTTTTTTAAAATTTTCTGAGCTTTGATGTGAATTTTAAGTGGGAAACAGAACCCGGGTAAATAGGGAGTAAACAATGGGGCAAGGGCAGAGAGATCTGGGCCACCATCCTCAGGGATCTGAAAAACCCTTCGGAGTCAAACACTGACAGTCGATCGATCGGTTGCTGTTATTTTTTGTGTACCTACAATGTATAATGCACTGTACTAAGACTTCGGAAGAGTCTAATAGCGTTAGTATTCATGCAAGGAAAAGTCCAGGGAAAACGTGGAAGAGGTAGACCAGCAGCTGGATGGATAGAGCCCATAACAACGATAACAGAAGAACCATTAGAAAGGTTATGGATTATGGCAGAAGACAGGACGTTCTGGAGAAAATCTATCCATAGAGTCTCTATGAGTCGGAAACGACTTGACGGCACTTGATATCAATAATACATGATCCCTGAACCCAAGCAGTTTTCAGTTTAGCTCCAGAGCTGGCACTAATGCTAACCTTCTCACTGTGTCTCGATCCCGACTATCTCGCCTCCGACCCCTCACCCCCATCCTGCCTCTAGCCTGGAACATCCTCTCTCCTCAAATCTGACAATTACTTCAAAGCTTTATTGAAGGCACATCTTCTCTAAGAGGTCTTCTCTGATTTAGCATCCCCCTTTCCTCTTCTCCCAGTCTCTGCTGCATCGCCCTAATTTGCTCCCTTCATTCAACCCCCCTCCCAGCCCAACAGCACTTAGGTCCATATTTGTAATTTATTTATTTTTATTAATATCTGTCTCCCCCGTCTCTAGAGTGTAAACTCGTTGTGGGCAGGGCATGTGTCTGTTTATTGTTGTATTGTACTCTCTCAAGCACCTAGTACAGTGCTCTGCACATACTAAGTGCTCAATAAATAGGGTTGAATGAATGAGGGATCTTATCCCATCTCACAGGGAAGTTTTCTAACTCGAATCCAAGTCTCATTTAGCAACAAGCGGACTAGGTGTATGGTGCTGAAAGTCAGATCCTCTGGTTCAGTTAATTTCACTTGAAGCTAATTCCTTCTCGAGCGGACTAGGTGTATCGTGCTGAAAGTAAGATCCTTGGTTCAGTTAATTTCACTTGAACCTAATTCCACCCCAAGCGGGTGGTATTTTCTTCAGTGGACAACTGGGAGACAGTGTAAATAGCATGAGGCTAGGAGTCAGGACAACTGGGTTCTATTCTGAGTTTCGCCACTGGTCAGCTGTGAGTTTTGCCACTGGCCAGCTGTGTGCCCCTGGGGCTAGTTTCCTAGCCTCTTTAGACCTCATTTCTCTCATCCGTAAAATGGGAATGCTCGTACCTGACTCTCCCTGCCTTAAAGGGATATTTTGAGGATTAAATGAGGTAGCTGATGTGGGAGGACTGAAAAAAATAGAAGTGCTAAAAAAAGGTGTAATTATTAGAAGTGTTTAAACCTTTCTCAGATTTTTTTTGCTTTCAGGAAGGCATGGGAAATTGTATCTCTCAAGGGAGAATACGCCTGGAAAGGTGTGATTCTAGAGGGTGTTGGGCAAAGTGAAAGAAAATGGGTTATCTGTGCAAAGGACAACTAAGGGGCTATGAATCAAGATGTATGGTTAGTGTGTTGGGGCAGCAGAAGGAGAGGGTGCTCATTTGGGTATCTCTGAAAATTCCTAAAGCAGAATTGCCGGGGGGAGGGGTGCGGATATTTGCCAAATATGAAAACCGGTTGAATTCCCTTGCAAGTTAAGCTCAGAGTAGCAAAATGGACCCAAATGCCATTTCATTTGCTAATCTATTGCTGTATCAAGTGGAAACGATCATTTGACACAAGCCTTTTCAATCACTTGTTAGTATTTGCTGAGCGCTTACTGTCTGCTGAGCTCTGGGAAAGTATTTGGGACAATACAAGTAATTAGACATGAGACATGAGATGCAGTATGGCCTAGTGGAAAGAGTCTGGACCCTGGGAGTCAGAGGACCTGGGTTCTAATTCTGGGTCTGCCACTTGCCTGCTGTTTGACCTTGGGCAAGTCAAAACTTCTCCGCGTATCAGTTTTGTCATCTGTAAAAACTGGGATTCAATTTCTTTTCTCCCTCCTTCTTATACTGAGCCCCCTGTGGGAAGGAACTGTGCCCAACCCAATTATCTTGTATCTACTCCAGCACTCAATATAGTGCTTGGCACATTGTAAGTGCTTAACAAATACAATTATTATCATCCCTGCCCTCAAGGATCAATCAGTGGTATTTATGAGGACTTACTGTGACCAGAGCACTGAAGTAAGTGCTAGGGAATTAGCATGGTGTAGTGGATAGAGCATGGGCCAGGGAGTCAGAAGGTCATGGGTTCTAATCCTCTTTGCTGTGTGGCCTTGGGCAAATCATTTCATTTCTCTGTGCCTCAGTTCCCTCATCTCTAAAATGGGGATTAAGACTGTGAGCCCCATGAAGGACATGGATTGTGTCTAACCTGATCAGCTTGTACCTACCACAGCACTTAGTACAGCACACAATAAGCACTTAAATGCTATTATTATTATTATGATCTAACAGGAATCTTATACCCTCACAGGTTGCCATGAAGAAGCAGCCAATCTTACGACCTGTCCACATCTATGTTCCCTAAATATGCCAATGATGTTGGGAAGGTTTATTTGGTGAATTTCTAGAAAATACCTCCGGGTCACACTCTTCTGTCAGGCTCACCGAAGACTGAAAGAACGCATGAGTCAGTGGCAACGAGGAGAACTCAACCATAAACAAGCGAGACTGACAGACCGCGCTGAACACGAGGCGTTCCGATCCCACAGGCCTCAGGAGAATCCGCCGAATGGCTGGGAGTTTGAAAATTTTATGATCGAGATTTTTAGATTTAATTGCCAACAGTCAGAAAGAACTCTCGCAGTGGGGGCGGAAGGCAGTGGAAGGGAACAGGGAATGACAACCAGATTCTTTTCAGATGAAAACTCCAAACCCCCGCGAGGACAGATCGAACTGGTTGAAGCTGAGCTGTGGCGGTGTCGGGGAGATTAGGGCCGGACGCGGGATACCTGAAAGGAGCTCGTTGGTTGAGGAATGACAGCTAGTAGTAATGTGTTTTCAAGAGAAGGCTCCTGAGGAGGGACAGAGTCTAACATCTCTGGTCCTCAGTTACCTCATCTGCATAATGGGGATTAAGACTGTGAGCACCCTGTGGAACAGGGACTGTGTCCAATCTGATTAGTTTGTATCTACCCCAGGGCTTAGAAGAGTGCCTGGCACATAGTAAGCGCTTACCAAATATCATTAAAAAAAAAAAGAGGGAACCACAGTCGAATCGCAGGATGAATAGGCAATGGTTGTAAAATGAGAACCAGCTCCCTCTGTCCTGCACTTTAATTTCACGGCAAGCTGCCTGCTGCAGCTGCTTGAGATTTTTAAGCTGTGTTCATTCTCTCTTTGCCAGAGAATGGAGTTGTTTCCCACATGGGGATTGCTGAAAGGCACAGGGAGGTGACCAGGGATGGCAGTGTGAAAAACAGAGCCGGACAATCAGGTGGCATCTCATGTTTTTATACCCTACGGACACTGCTTTTCTGAAAATCTGTCCAATTCCCTCCCAGCTGGGGAGGGTTCCTCCAAGGTGTTCTGACCGCTCAACAGCTCTAGGGTCGTTGCGTACCCCTCCCAGGACCCTGTGTACAGGGACACCACTTCTGAGCCACGGAACTCGACAGCAGGGACTGCAGGGGAGGAAGGCTGGGTGCTGAAAATCAAAACAGTACATATATAGAG
Source organism: Ornithorhynchus anatinus (assembly GCF_004115215.2). Classification (NCBI taxonomy): domain Eukaryota; kingdom Metazoa; phylum Chordata; class Mammalia; order Monotremata; family Ornithorhynchidae; genus Ornithorhynchus; species Ornithorhynchus anatinus. The sequence continues at coordinate 8,445,398 of NC_041732.1, read as the reverse complement.
AAGCAACGTGCCTTGTGGTTACAGCACGGGCCTTGGAGTCAGAAGGCTTTGGGTTCTAATTCTGGCTCCACTAACTGTCTTCTGGGTGACCTTGGGCAAGTCACTTAACTTCTCTGGGCCTCAGATACCTCATATGTAAAATGGGGATTAAGACTGGGAGCCCCATGAGGTACATGGACTGTGTCCAATCCGATTAGGTCGAGTCTAATCCCGGCACTTAGTACAGTGCCCGGCATGTAGTGAGCACTTAACAAATACCACTAAAAAACAATAGGGCAAGACAGGGTCACAAACAGTGAAGTCAGTCTCCTAGATCTGAAGGTATAGCATAGTGGATAAAGCATGGGCCTGGAAGTCAGAAGGTCTAATCCTGGCTCTGCCACTTTTCTGCTATGAGACCTTGGGTCACTTCACATCTCTGGGCCTCAGTTACCTCATCTGTAGAATGGGGATTAAGACTGTGAGCCCCATGTGGCCAACCCGATTGGCTTGCATCCACCCCAGCGCTTAGTTCTGTACCTGGCACACAGTAAGTGCTTAACGGATACTGCGGTGATTATTATGGTTATATAAATAAATATAAAGGTGTCTGGTGTCCTATCAGTACCGATCAGCTGACAGGCCAGATGAAAACCAGACTGGTGTAAAATCAGGTGGGTGGCCCATCTAGAGATGGGGAGAAGTTCTGGGATTTTTCCTCCTCCAGAACAATGAGTCCCCATGCCTATTATAGACTCCTGCAGGAACTCCAGGCTCAATATAGCCAAGCTGGCACAAGTTCACCCCACACCTGTGGAAAAGTCCCATGATCCTCTCTTTTGGACTTTACCTACACCAACCGAAGACGAAAGGAAGCCGCATGGCCTAGTGGAAAAAGCTCGGGCCTTGGGGTCAGAGAAACTGGGTTCTAAATACCGCCCTGCCATTTACCTGCTGGGCGACCTTGGGCAAGGCAGACATTCAGTTCAATTATATTTATTGAGCGCTTCCTGTGTGCAGAACGTTGTACTAAGCACTTGGGAGAGGACAATACAACAATAAACGGACAACATTCCCTGCCCACAGTGAGCTGACAGTCTAGAGCAGGAGACAGTAATATAAAGAAATAAATTACAGATATGGACATAAGTACCATGGGACTGGGAGGGGGGATGAATAAAGGGGGAAAGGGTGATGCAGAAGGGAGTGGGAGAAGAGGAAAGAGGGGCTAGTCAGGGTTCCGTGCCCCAGTAACCTCAACTATAAAATGGGGATTTGTTACCTGTTCTCCTTCCTACTTAGACTGTGAGTTCCTTATGAGAGAGGGACTGTGACAGGGTTAATAAGCTTGCATCCACACCAGCACTTAGGACAGTGCTTGCCACATAAGTAAGTTCTTAACAAATACCATTAAAAAAAAAACAACTAACACAAACCAGCTGCTATAAATTAGCAGAGCTAGGGATGCGTGTGTGGTCGGTTCTGACATTCTTGAATCTACTGCAGTGCTTAGCACAGCGTCTGGCAGTCAGCCAGTCATATTTATTGAGCGCTTAGTGTGTGGAGAGCACTGTATTAAGCACGTGGGAGAGTACAAACAACAATAAACAGATACATTCCCTGCCCAGAGTGAGCTTACAGAGTACATGCTGAATAAACTCCATAATAATAATGTGCCAGCAGGCACCTTTCCTCTTAGTTCACAATACTCGCTGTTGACTCTTGTTTTTTTTGGAGCAATGGGGACCCAGAGATAGCCCAGATAATTAAAATGCACAGATTCCAGAATTTAGTACAGTGCCTGGCACATAGTAAGCTCTTAACAAATACCATTATTATTATTATTATTAGCCAAGTTTTTTCTTCCACACAAGAATTGCTAATAAGGCACCAAGTTGCTTTATTTGAATTTTCCATCTTTTTTATTTTAACGGTATTTGCTAAACACTTACTATGTGCCATGCACAGTGTGGCTCAGTGGAAAGAGCCCAGGCTTGGGAGTCAGAGGTCATGGGTTCGAATCCCAGCTCTGCCACTTGGCAGCTGTGTGACTATGGGCAAGTCACTTAACTTCTCTGTGCCTCAGTTACCTAATCTGTAAAATAGGGATTAACTGTGAGCCTCACGTGGGACAACCTGATTACCCTGTATCTACCCCAGCGCTTAGAACAGTGCTCTGCACATAGTACGTGTTTAACAAATACCAACATTATTATTATTAGTATACGCTGAGGTAGATACAAGATAATCAGGTTGAACACAGTCCCTGTCCCGCATGGAGTTCACGGTCTTAATCCTCATTTTATAGATGAGGTAACTGAGGCCCAGAGAAGTGAGATGACTTGACCAAGTTCATACAGCCGACAAGTGGCAGAGCTGGGATTAGAATCCGGGTCCTCTGATTCCTAGCCCCTGTTCTTTCCATTAGGCCATACTGCTTCTCCTTTGCCTGCTCTCTCTAAGGGAAGTGCTAATGAGTGCAGAAATGGACAGGAGTATTGTACTCTCCCAAGCGCTTAGAACAGAGCTCTGCACACAATAAGTGTTCAATAAGTACAACCGATAGATTGATTGAGGAGGTGATGGGGTAGAGGAAGAAGTAGCATGGCCTAGTGGATAAAGCACGAGCCTGGGAGCCAGAAGGACCGGGGTTCTAGTCCAGTCTCCATCACCTGTCTGCTGTGTGACCTTGGGCAAGCCACTTGGTTTCTCTGTGGCTCAGTCTTCTCATTTATAAAGTGGGTTGAACCCCATTTGGGACACGGACCGTGTCCAACCCGATTAGCTTGTATCTATCCCAAAGGCTTAGTCCAGTGCCTGGCATATAGTAAGTGCTTTCCAAATACCATAAAATAAAAATAAATAAAAAATAAAAGGACCATCCATCAGTCGATGGCATTTACTTGAGCACTTACTGTGTGCAGAGCACCGTTCTATGTACTTGAAAGAGTACAACAGAACAATATAGCAGACACATTCCTCGTCCACAAAAGGAAAAGGAAACCAGAAGCCTGGATTGCCCACAAGTGGGTGCGTCCATCCTGTGTGATTCCCGCCCCTTCCCAGTGCGACAGAGCTCAACCACAGGCTGAGACCACTCAGTGTTCCTCCGGGCGATGCTTACTTGTTCCAAGGGGATGACGAGGAAGGATCCCCCGCCCGCGCTCTCCGTGACGATGGCGAGGAACTTGGCATTGACCGCACAGAAGTGGTTGTCGTGGACGTTCTTGGTGATGGGAATGCCGTCGAAGCAGTGCTCTCGGTTGGCTACCTTCCCGTAGACGTTGCGGAACTTGGAACTGCGGTATTGAGGGCGCCAGGACATCTGCAGAGCAAACACGGACAGAGAAATCAGGACACCTTCAGCAGCAGCTGTCTGAGCCTCTTGAAGATCTATAAGCCCAGCCCCAATCGATCAATCGTCACTGGCACATGGAGAAGCACCATGGCCTAGTGGCTAGGGCCTGGGCCTAGGCTTCAGAAGGTCATGGGTTCTAATCCCGGCCCCGCCAATTGTGGCTGTGTGACACTGGACAAGTCATTTCATGTCTCCTTGCCTCAGTTCCCTCATCTGTAAAATGGGGGTGAAGACTGTGAGCCCATGTGAGACAGGGACTGTGTCCAACCAGGTTACTTTGTATCTCCCCCAGCGCTTAGAACAGTGCTTGGCGCATAGTAAGTGAAGCATTCAGCAGCATTCATCTGCCGTGTGACTTTGTGCAAGACTTTCCTTCTCTGGGCCTCAGTGACCTCATCTGTAAATTGGGAATGAAGACTGTGGGCCCCATGTGGGACAGGGACTATGTCCACCTTGATTAGCTTGTATCTACTTCAGCGCTTAGTAAAGAGCCTGGCATTTAGTAAGGGTTTAATAAATGCCATTAAAAAAAATAAAGGGGGTAGACACCCGAATCAGGGCCACACGATGGCGGTTGGGATTTGGGAGGAGCCCAGCCACTCTCTGTCCAAGTTGGAAGCAGAGCCCTGCTTTCACAGGAGAAGAAGCTTGGTGTAATAATGGATAGACAAGGGCCTGGGAGTCAGAAGGTGATGTAATCCAGTTCTGCCACTTGTCTGCTGTGTGATCTTGGGTAATGGAGAAGCAGCGTGGCTCAGTGGAAGGAGCACGGGCTTTGGAGTCAGAGGTCATGGGTTCGAATCCTGACTCTGCCACTTGTCAGCTGTGTGACTGTGGGCAAGTCACTTAACTTCTCTGTGCCTCAGTTCCCTCATCTGTAAAATGGGGATTAAGACTGTGAGCCCCACGTGGGACAACCTGATTCCCCTGTGTTTACCTCAGCGCTTAGAACAGTGCTCTGCACATAGTAAGCGCTTAACAAATACCAACATTATTATTATGATGCAGTAATCAAGGCAGGTTCAAGGCAGGATAGAATAAGTGCTTGGTAGTAGCGGCTTGGGTGGAGAAGAAAGGATGGATTCTAGAGATATTTTGAAGGTAGAGTTAACTGGATTTGGTGACAGAACGAATACATGGGGTGAATGAGTGAGATGAAGCCAAGGTTATGGGCTTGGACAATGACACAGAAGTTGGGTAGCGGAAGAGGCTGGGGTCCCTCTGGAGAAGTGCTCAGGGTAAGTGGGTTTGGGCACACCTCCTCTGATGTCAGTCCTTCACTCGATGGTATTTACTGAGCACTTACTGTGTGCAGAGCACCGTTCTACGTACTTGAAAGAGTACAATAAAACAATATAGCAGACACATTCCTCATCCACAACCATCTTACAGTCTAGAGGAGGAGGCAGAAATTAATATAAATAAATAAATTATGGGTATGGACATACGTGTTGTGGGGCTGAGGGGGGATGAATAAAGGGCAGGGTGACGCAGAAGGGAGTGGGAGAAGAGGAAAAAGAGGGCTTAGAGAAGGCCTCTTGGAGGAGATGTACCTTCAATAAGGCTTTGAAGTAGGGGAGAGTCATTGTCCGTTGGCTGTGAGGTGGGAGGGTGTTCCAGTCCAGAGGCAGGAGGTGGGCGAGAGGTCAGCGGAGAGAGGAGATCAAGGTACAGTGAGAAGGTTAGCATTAGAGGAGTGAAGTACGTGGGCTGGGTTGTAGTAGGAGAGTTGGATTATATGCCTGACCTAATAACAAACAGCACAATGTGGTAATAATAATTGGGATTTATTTTTTAGTGCTTACTGTGTACCAAAAACTGCATCAGGCACTGGGGTAGAGAGAAAATGATCAGACTAGACACAATCTCTGTCCCACACAGGGCTCTGAGTTGAAGAGCCAGGGAAAACTGGAATGGGGAGGAGGAGCTGAATATTTCTCCCATCAGAGCAGTGAAATGTCTGAAGCCATCCCTGTCTGCAGGTGCATGCTCCTGAATCTTTTAATAATGATAATAATAATAACTGTGAAATAATAATTGTGATATTTGTTAAGTGCTTACTATGTGGCAGACACTGTTCTAAGCACTGGGGTAGATACAAGGTAGGTTGTGGGCAGGGAATGTCTGTTTACTGTTATATTGTACTCTCCCAAGCACTTAATACAGTGCTCTGCACTCAGTAAGTGCTCAGTAAATGCAAATGAATGAATGAACGAGTGAACGAATGACACAGTCCCTGTTCCACACGGGACTCACAGTCTTAATCTCCATTTTACAAATGAAGGACCTGAGGCACAGAGAAGTGAAGTGACTTGCCCAAGGTTCCCAGCAGACAAGTGGCAGACCCGGGATTAGAACCCAGGTCCTTCTGATTCTCAGGTCCATTCTGTTTCCACTAGGGCATGGTGTTATAATTCTTTGAGAAAGAGGGTGGGTACATCTTGGGCAGGAGGGAACCCCACCTTTCCAGCAGCATCAGCAATGCCGATTCGCGACCGTTACCCTAAGAAATCTCCGCAGGTTGGGCCGTGGGTGGTTCCAGACTCACACAACTGACAAGTAGGTGGTTAGACGGAAGAACACCGAGGTTTTCCCAATTATTTTTGAGATTTGCTTCTCCCTTGCCACACTGAAGGGCATTATTCGGGCATGAGCCCTTACCACAGCCGTGGAGGATATTTCTACCAAAGGCCCTTGCCCTCTTCCACCGATCCTACATTCTCTTCCACCGATTCTACACGCAGTCACACTGATCACTGATTACTGACCCGCTTCTCAGAAACCTCCAATGGTCTCCACTGCTCCTTTGAGAATCAATCAATCCATAGTATTTATTGAGTGCTTACTGCAGGGAGAGCACTGTACTAACTGCTTGTGAGAGTAGAAGCAATGTGGTCTAGTGGAACGAGCATTGGCCCGGGAGTCAGAGGGACTGGGTTCTAATCCTGGCTCCGTCATTTGTCTTCTGGGTGACCTTCGCTCTCTGTGCCTCATTTACCTCATCTGTAAAATGAGGATTAAGACTGAGTCATACGTGGGACGGGAACTGTGTTCAACCCTTCTATCTAAACCCTTGTGTCTAAATCTTGCTTCTGTCCCAGCACTTAGTACATTATTCGGCACTTAGAAAGTGCTTAAGAAAGACCATGAAAAAAACCCAACAGAGTTGGTAGACATGTTCTCTGCCTGCCAGAAACTTACAGTCTGGATGGGGAGATGGAGAAATAAATTATGGATATGTACATAAGTGCTGGGAGGCTGAGAGTGGGGTGAATATCAAGTGCTTAAAGTGTACATAGGTGATAGAGAAGGGAGAGAGAGTAAGGGAAATGAGAATTTAGTCAGGGAAGGCTTTTGGAGGAGATGGGATTTGAATAAGGCTTGGAAGGTGGAAAGAGTGGGGGTGTGTCATATATGAAAAGGGAGGGGATGTAAGGTCAGAGGCAGAACGTGGGCAAGAGGTGGGAGGTGAGATAGACAAAATCAAGGTACATTGAGTAGGTTGGCATTAGAGGAGCAAACTTTGCAGACTGGGTAGTAGGAGATCAGCGAGGTAAAATAGGAGGTAGCAAACTGATTGAGTACTTTAAAGCTGATCATGAGGAGTTTTGTTTGACGCAGAGGTGGATGGGCAACCACTGGAGGTTCTTTAAGGGTGGGGAAAGATGGACCGGATGGTTTTGTAGAAAAATGATCCAGGAGGCAGAGTGAAGTATGAATTGGAATGGGGAGAGACAGGGGGCAGGGAGGTCAGCAAGGAGCCTGATGCAGTAATCGAGAAAGGATAGGATAAGTGACTGGGTCCAACTTGGTAGTGGTTTGGATGGAGAGGAAAGGGAAGATTTTAGCAGTGTTGTGAAGGCGGAACTGGCAGGATTTGGTGACAGATTAAAAATGTGGGCTGAATGAGAGAGATGATTCAAGGATAATACCAAGGTTATGAGCTTGTGAGACAGGGAGGATGGTGGTGATGGGAAAGACACGGGGAGGATGAACAAAAACTCCAACTAGGGGCTCTCTGTAAACTGCCTTCCTCTCCCCTGCTACCCCAAAAGATCCTTCTTCTGTCCCTCTAGACCAGAAGCTCATTGTGGGCAGGGAACATGTCTACCAACTCTAGTATTGTACTCACCCATGTGCTTAGAATAGTGCTCTACACACAGAAAGTGCTCAATAAGTAGGATTGATTGACATTGATTGATTGATTGACCCATGGCTCATGCTGTTCCCCAGATTGGGTTTGGCTTCCATCTACAACTTCACCAGACCATCTCGCTTCCCCCTGCATAGTCCATCTAAAAGTCTGCCTTTTCCATGAAGCCCTCCCTAATTTATTGCTAGTCCCTAGGACCTTGGGTATTCAAGACCTTGAGCCCCATGTGGAACAGGGACTGTGTCCAACCTGATTAGCTGTATCTTCCCCAGTGCTTAGAAGAGTGCCTGGTACATAGTAAGTGCTTAACAAATACCAGTTAGATATATATATATATATATATATATATATATATATATATATATATATATATATATATATATGTATACACACACAAACACATATATATGTACACACATATCACATATATATATATATACTTTAAAAAATTTTATTTCTTGCTTTCTTCTGCATGTTTGTCTTGCCTCTGCATATTCAACCTTGTCTTATTTAGAGCGTAAGAAATTTAACTTGGGAGTCAGACTGGTGGTCCTCCCTGACTAAAACTCTGTCTCTGACAGAGACACCAAGAGATGCTTGGAGGATAAATAATTGTGGTATTTGTTAAGCCTTTACACTGTGCCATGCACTGGAGTATATACCAGATAATCAGGTTAGACACAGTAAGCACCCCAGGTGGGGCTCACTGTCTAAGTAGCTGGCAGGATCAGGAACAGGTATTGATTAAATCCTCATTTTCCAGAGAGGAACAGAAAAGTTAATTGGCTTGCCTAAGGTCACACAAGAGATGAGAGGCAGAGCCAGCATTAGAACCCAGATCCTCTAACACCCAGGCCCAGGGTGCTTTCCACTAGGTCACAGAACCAGGTCAGAGTTGTCTCCTTGACATTTCTCTCCCTGAGCAGAGCATTAGTGCTAAGGTAGGAACCTTGGTCTTTTTCCTTCTGAAAATCTCTAAGCAATCAAAATCAATCAATGGCTTTTATTGAGTCTTTACTGGGTACAGAGCACTGTATGAAGAGCTTGGGAGAATTCAACACAAGCAGGTCACAAGTCCCCTACCCTCAAGGATCTTATAGTTTAATAGACTGACAAAAACAATTCACCGATACAAGGAGTGGGAGAAAGAACAGGATCGAGCAGGAAGTAATACAAACGATCAAAATGAAATACCTGAATAAATAATTGAACACACAAATATAAAAATAAATATACAGATGTACAGAGTGCTGAGGAGAGGAATGAAGTACTTAGGTGCTACCGGTGGGAACGGGTTTTAACTTGTCAGCCCATCTCTTCCTAAATTATTTTAGATAATTCTTGATTAGTCAGGGCCTCATAAACCAGATTGTAGAATTTCCAAACCAGGTCCTTGGCTCTTGTTCATATTATATTATTCTCCAGCTCTTACTGAAGTGGATAGGCAAGGTCATACAGAGGAGGGAAGATTGAAAAATGGCGGAAACAGCATGGCCTTGTGGCCAGAGCACAGGTCTGGGAGACAAAGGTCTTGGGTTCTTCACCTGGTTTCACCACTTGCCTTCTTTTTGACCTTGGGCATGCCATTTAACTTCTCTGTACCCCAGTTTCCTCATCTGTAAAATGGGAATAAAATCCCCATTCTTTCTCCCCTTTAGACTGTGATTCCCATGCGGGACTGGGGCTGTCTGACCTGATTATCTTGTATCTACCCCAGCTCTTGGTACTAGTGCTTGGCATGTAGTAAGTGCTTAATAAAGCCCATGCTTATTATTATTACTAGTATTATCATTATGATTCTTGTTGTTTATGATATTTGTTAAGCACCTACTATGTGCCATGCACTGACTAAGAAGTGGGGTAGATACAAGCTAATCAAGTTGGACACAGTCCATGTCCCATAGTCTTAATCACCATTTTACAGATGAGGTAAACTACAGATATGTACATATAATAATTATGCTATTTGTGAAGTGTTTACTATGTGCCAAGCACTGTTCTAAGCACTGGGGTAGATACAAGTTAATCAGGTTGGACACAGTCCCTGTTCCACGTGGGGCTCACAGTCTTAATCCCTATTTTACAGATGAGGGAACTGAAGCATGGAGAAGTGAAGTGAGTTGCCTAAGGTCACACAGCAGAAAAGTGGTGGAACTGGGATTAGAACCCAGGTCCTTCTGACTCCCCGGCTCGTGCGCTATCCTTTAGGCCACTTCTAAACTTGAAATCAGAGAGTTTAAGTCTTTGTCTCTAGGTTGGGGCAAAAGTTGTGTGGGAGTCTCGTCCTCTTTCCAGTAGGCCACATTGCTTCCCCAGATGACCTCTGGAGGACCCCCTAAACTCCTCCAAGAAGTTGGTGTTGGGGAGAATGTCCCGTCTGCCCTGAATGAAAAGCACTTTCTTCAGAGAGAGGGCACTTGGCTCCCTCTTTCATTGGAATATTTGTTCCTGAGCAAATGTCTTGCAGCATTTCTTCTCTATCAATTTAGAACATTCTCAGGTGCAGGTGTGCCTGTTTTCTGCTATCAGTATGCAGCACATCTTAACCTGTAGGGCCTCTCTTCCACACAAGCTGCCCCCATCAATCAGACAACAGATTTGAGATGGTGACAGCTCCCCAGATGAAAGGACTTACATTCCCCTTTATTCCCCCTGGATTCTGGCTTTGATGGTGACAACACTCTCTCACACCTGGAGATTATCCCAGCACCTGAGAAGCAGCATGGCCTAGTGGGAAGGGCACAAGCCTGAGGGTCAGGAGGTCTGGGATCTAATTCTGGCTCTGCCACTTGCTCCGCTGGGTTACCTTGGGCAAGTCACTTCACCTCTTGGGACTCAGTTTCCTCATCTGTAAAATGGGGATGAAATAACTGCCTCCCTTTTCGATTTTGAGACCCATAAGGGAGAGGGGACTGTGTCCAACCAGATTATCTGTGTTCTTTGTGACTGTCTTGTTTCTATCCCTGTGCTGGGAAGATAGTAAGAGCTCAACAGGTACTGCAAATATTATTATTTCATTGCAGTCCACCATTCTCCCCATCTTCAAAACCCTTCCTTAATCACATCTTCTCCAAGAGCAGCTTGGGAAGCAGCATGGCCTAGTGGACAGAGCCCGGGCCTGGGAGTCAGAAGGACCTGGGTCCTAATCCCAGCTCTGCCACTTGCCTGCAGTGTGACCTTGGGCAAGTCATTTCACTTCTCGGTGCCTCATTTCCCTCATCTGTAAAATGAAGATTAAGAGTGGGAGCCCCGTGTGGGACAGGGACTGTGTCCAACCCAATTATCTTGCATCGACCCCAGAGCTTAGAACAGTGCCTGGCACATAGTAAGTGCTTAACAAATACTATAAAAAAAAGAGGACTTCCCTTACTAAGCTCTCATTTCCCCTATCTGCCCTCCCCTCTGGGTCGACTCTACATTTGGCTGTGAATCCCTAAAGTACTCTGATACTCACCCCAACCCCACAGTGCTTATGTCCCTATCCTTATCCTCTACTATTTCCCCTATCTGTAACTTATTTTAAAGTCTGTCTCCCCCTGTAGACTAAATGCCTTGTGGGAGGGATCTTTTCTAGCAACTCTGTGGTACTGTACTCTCCCAAGCACTTAGTACAGTGCTCTGCACACAGTAAGTGCTCAATAAATACTACTGATTGATTGATGACCCCTTAGAAGAACCGGTGGCTTAAGCAGAATTATCTAAGTGCTCTAATAGAATGAAAGCCTTTACTGGGTGGAATCCAGAAATTCTACCACGCATCACCTTGGAAAATCCCGGGTGTAGAGAGTTATAAGAGAGATGGTAAATCCTGGGTCCATTCTCCATTTTGATTTCTCATGGAGAAACATATATCTCTATTTCTAATTATAATGATAAATCTATTTATTTATGCAATCAATTATTCATCTATTTCATTCCCATATATTTACACTGCTTTCGGCTAGAAACATAACTTTCCTCCTGCTTTTATTATTTATACTATTTATATTAATAGGTGCGATGCTAATATACTCATCAATAAATATGTGATTGACAATTTGTCAATCATTTCTGTCTGTCTGTCTCTCCCATTAGATTGGAAGCTCCCTGAGTGCTACTGTCGCACTCCCCAGGGCTTAGTACAGTCCCTGGCATTCTGCAAGTGTTCGGTCCATGCCATTTGGTCAGCGCTGAGAACAGTGTCTGGAACATAGTAAGCGCCTAACAAATACCATTAACAACAATAACAACATTAACAGCAGACTGATTTCTTCTCTGAAAGGCAGGGAATTTTGAGGCAGGATTGTTCAGAGCACGTAACTGAAGGATTGTGCCAGGGAGAGATTGCCAGTTTCTTGCCACTGACTTTTGAGCACGAGGAAAGACTTAACCAGATGGTGGGTGGAGGAAAAAGGAAGTGGTTATTTTTCACTTTGTCATGGGAAAGACAGCCAGCCCAACCCCAGAGAAAACAGCCCCTCAAGCACCTCAGAGCCCAAGCCCAATCCTGGGATCCTTCATTTCCTATCTCCCCTAGAGTGGCCGCTGATAGCACTCACACATATCAGACACGAGGACACCAGTGACGTCACACGTTTCACCAGGCATACAGAACTGACATCATAAGCGGCATTTTGCAGAAGTGCGGAGCATTACCAGAACCTAGAGGGTTTGGGGTTTCCTGATCTCCCCACTTGCTCCAGAACCAATGTTTTCCCCTCTCACACCACTGTGAACACAGGGTCCGCTTCCGAGCCATGGAACTCGGCAACTTGGTTCCTCCACTTGTCTGCTGTAATAATAATAATTATAATGGTATTTGTTACGTGCTTACTATGTGTCAGGCGGGGTACTAAGCACTGGGGTGGATACAAACAAATTGGGTTGGACTTAGTCCCTGTCCCACGTGGGGCTCATGGTCTCAATCCCCATTTTACAGATGATGTAACTGAGGCAAAGACAAGTTAAGTGACTTTCCTGAGGTCACACAGCAGAAGAGTGGCGGAGCTGGAATTAGAACCCATGCTGTGTGACCTTGGACAAATCCATTCAGTAGCATTTACTGAGCGCTTACTATGTGCAGAGCACTGTGCTAAACACTTGGAATGTACAATTTGGCAACAGAGACGATCCCTGCCCAGTGACGGGCTCACAGTCTAAATGAATCATTTCTCTGGGCCTCCAGTTCCCTCCTTTGTAAAATGGGATTAAGACTCTGAACCTCTTATGGGACAGGGAACATGTCCAACCTGATTACTCCAGGGCTTAGAATAGTGCTTGACACATAGTAAGAGCTTAACAAATACCACCATTATCATCAAAGCCCAGGGCAACTGGGCATGAAAATCAAAATCCCAGATAAAAAGGCATCCAGTACTAAATCTATAGCAGACAGGGGACAGAGAGATGAAAAGCAGACTGTCTGGTACAAAATTGGACCAAACAAGTTGCCCTCTGACGCTCTGGGGCTGAAGCTGCTGCCCACGAGACAATGCGAGACAAGGGACAGCAAAGCAGAAGGGCCACAGAGGCCTCTTCAAAGCAAGGGACATGTCTACCAACTCTATTATTTTGTACAACTACCATTATTATTATTATTATTATCACTTTCCCACGTGCTTAGTACAGAGCTGTGCACATAGTAAGCATTCAATAAATACCACTCATTGATTGAGCTGAAGGGCTGTTCGAGGAAGAAGTTACTGATTGAGTTGTCCTCCACCCTCATAGGGGATGGACAATATTATTATTATTATTTTTAATAGTAGGTTTAGTTTTTGTACTAGTAGGAGGGGAAGTACTAGTGTGACTAGGATTAGTACTAGTAGGAGAAATACTACTAGGAGTAGGTATAGTAATAGTATTTATTGAGCACCTACTGAGTACAACAGAACCACAAGATTTGATCTCTGCTCACAAGAAGCTTACACTTTAATGGGGAAAACAGATAGCGAACACATGGGTTGACCCCCTCTAACTGCTGACCTAATCCATAATAAAAATACTAATTGTAGTATTTGTTAAGTACTTACTATATGCCAGGCATTGTTCTAAGCATTGGAGTAGATACACGATGATCAGGTCCAGCACAAAGTCCCTATTCCACACAGGCTCCCAGTCTAAGTAGGAGGGAGAACAGGTATTGAATCACCATTTTACGAACGAGGAACCGAGCCTCAGAGAAGTTTAATGATTTACCCAGGGTCAAACAGCAGGCAAGAAGCAGAGCCGGGATTAGAACCCAAGTCCTCTGATGCCCAGGCCTGTGCTTTTTCCACTAAGCTACAAAGCTTTCCATGGGGCTCACTCTTTGTCTTCCCGTTACCCTATTGGCAGCTACTTCCTGCCTGGTGGTGTAATAATAATAATAATATAATAATTGTGGTACTTGTTAAGTGCTTATTCTGTGCCAAGCACTGCTCTAAGCACTGGAGTAGATACAAGTTTATCAGGTTGTTCAAAGTCCCTATCCCATATGGGACTCACACTCTTAATCACCATTTTCCAGATGAGGTAACTGAAGCCCAGAGAAGTGAAGTCCAAGGTCACATAGCAGACACGTGGCAGAGTCAGAATTAGAAACCAGGACCTTCTGACTCCCAGGCCCGGGTTCTAGCCACTAAGTCTCTGGGTCTCCTCCTCGTTCTCCTCTACAAACGCTAGCCGGGACCACCCAAACCTAGACATCTTTGATTCACAGACAATTCCACTGAAACATGGCCTTAGGAGCCATGCCCTTACTGACTCTTGGCTAGCATAGTGCATGTCTAGTTCTCTACCCAGTTTAACCAATTCCAGGCTGACAACTCCTCTGCCCTTTCCCCAACAGTTCTCCAGTAATTTTTGTTAACACAACCTGTCCTGGCAGGAAGGGATGGGGGTGGGTGGGGAGAAGCAGAGGGCAAATTCTAGGATTTGAGGGGATGGGGAGGAGAGGGAGAAGGCGGCTGCTAGAGGTGAATAGCTGAAGGGTTCACAGCCCAAAGCCCCCCTCTAACCGGTCCGAGGACCCCAGAGGATGGGGAGGCTGCCTGCCTCCCAGGGGACTGGGGAGAGTCATTGGATGATGGCGGGGTAGATGGAAGGGCGGTTTGCAACAAAGGGAAAACATTCCTTGGAACAGCTGACTCTCCTGCTTCTGGGGTCCAAGTCAGAGGACACGTCGACAGCGTAGAAACTCTGTTCTGGGCTATAACGGAAGGGTATTTAAAAAGTCATTCATGGGGAAAAATGCAGTCTAACAGGCCTGCCAATTCCGAGTTATGCCTTTTCTACAAATACACATCTTTTTGTTATTCTAGCCACGAAAGAGAGAAACGGAGCGAGGAGAGAGAAATAATGAGAAAGAAAAAAGGAGAAAATGAAAGGAAGAAAAAGAAGAGGGAGAGTTATTCTCGATACCCATACTCTTTTTTGTCCCTTTCTCCATTTTTGTCTCTCTCTCTCTCGCTCTCTATTTCTCTCTCAGATTTGTCAAGCTGTGAAACCACAATAAACTCACAAAGCTGAGGTACCACGGTAGCAGTGTAGAGAAGCAATGTGGCCTATTGGTCGGAGCATGTGCCTGGGAGACAGAAGGACCAGGGTCCTAATCTTGGCTCTGCCACTTGTCTGCCATGTGACCTTGGGCAAGTCACTTCACTTCTCTGGGCCTCAGTTACCTCATCTGGAAAATGGGGATTAAGACTGTGAGCCCCATGTGGGACAGGGACTATGTCCAACCTGATTAGCTTGTATCTACTTCAGCGCTTAGTACAGTGCCAGGTGAATAAACAGAGACTACATTTATTAATTAACACCATAAAAAAAAGGAGGAAGGAAATTTCCGATCCTGAAATCCCATTTCAGATATCTGAGGAGACAGGAAACCAAGAACCTTCCAAAGTGAATGAAGACCTCAACTGGCGAGACAGTCCCACTAACCTTCCTAAATAACTCTGCTTGGACCAGTTAGAAGTTGGAAGTTCATTCATTCATTCGTTTAATCGTATTTACTGAGCATTTTCTGTGTGCAGGGCACTGTACTAAGCATTTGGGAGAGTAAAATACAACAATATATTCCCTGCCCACAACGAGCTTACAGTGTGCAGTGGAAGTTCGATTCAATACCTCTTTTCCCTCCTACTTAGACTGGGAGCTCCGGTTGTATGATGTGATTATCTTGTATCTACCTCAGCACTTGGTCATTCATTCATTCATTCAATAGTATTTATTGAGCGCTTACTATGTGCAGAGCACTGTACTAAGCTCTTGGAATGCACAGATCGGCAACAGATAGAGACAATCCCTGCCCCTTGACGGGCTTACAGTCTAATCGGGGGAGACAGACAGACAAGAACAATGGCAATAAATAGAATCAAGGGGAAGAACATCTCATTAAAACAATAGCAAATAAATAGAATCAGGGTGATGTACATCAGTGCTTAGCACAGAATTAAGTGCACAACAACTACCTCCATTATTACTTGAAGTGGATCAGAAAGAGTCCAAAGGGACTGCATCGTTCATTCATTCAATCCTATTTATTGAGCACCTACTTACTGCATGAAAAACACTGTATTGGGCACTGGGGAGAGTACGATATAACAGTAAACAGACATTACCTGTCCACAAGTTCATTGAATGAACTTGCTCACTCTTCTCTGTAGCACTTGGCAAAAATTAGCAAAAATGGTCCAGATCCAGCCCATCTGGATACCTCACCTGGGTATCCTTTCCCAATGTGTAGTACAGTGTTCTGCACATAGTACACACTTAATAAATACTATTACTATGACTAGGAGGAGACCAGAAGCTCCCAGACGGCTTCTTTCCACAGAACTTTCCTCTCCACCAGCTGCAGAAAGCTCTCAGGATTCAGCTACTGCTCTTGGCATTTGGTTCAATACACATTGATCTCTGTTAGCTGTAGGCACTTCTACAAAGAAGTTTTTTGAGTACTTTTTAATAGCATTTTTAAAATGCTTTCTATGTGACAAGCACTATTCTAAGCCCTAGGAGAGATGCAATTTAATCAGGTTGGACACAGTCCCCATCCCATATGGGGTTGACAGTTTAAGTAGAAAGGGGAACAAGTATTTAATCCTCATGGATTAATGCTAACCCTAACTTAACCCTAACCCTAAACGGAAATGGTTTACTACTGCCTTCTTCTGCATAGTAAATTGAGTCCACGCCCACAACTCTCTCCCATGTCGCTGCTGCCCAGTACAGGTGAGTTTTGATTTGTACCAGATTGCCTTCCACTCCCTAACCACTGCCCATGCTAGGAATGGAATGGATACACCCCTGCTTGACTCTCCCTCCTGTAGCTGAGACTGGTAGAGGACTAGAAACACTCCACGTGCCACCCTGAGAGGGCCATCTAACAGGCCCTCATTTCTTCTTCACCCAGTTTTGCTCCTTTTATCCATCCTTCCCTCAGCCCCGCCGCACTTATGTACATATCCATCAATGTTTTATTTACATTAATGTATTAGCACTTAGTACAGTGCTCTGCATATGGTAAGCTCTCATAAATACCATTAATTGGGTGATTAATTCCCATTTTACAGATGAGGTCATTGAGGTTGTGATTTGGCCAAGGTCTTTTTTTTAATGATATTTATTAAATGCTTACTATGTGCCAGACACTGTACTAAGTGCTGAGTTAGGTATAAGCTAATCAGGTTGGACACAGTCCATTTTTCACATGGGGCTCATGGTGTTAATTCTCATTTTACAGATGAGGTAATGGGCCCAAAGAAGAGAAGTGACTTCCCCAAGGTCACACAGCGGACAAGGGATGGAGCCAGAACTAGAACCCAAATCCTCTGGCACCCAGGCCCAAGCTCTTTCCACTATGCCATGCTGCTTCCCTCCCTCTCCTAAGTGCTTAATACAGTGCTCTGCTCTCAGTAGACAATCAATAAGTGAGATTAGTTGAATGACTGAATAATTGATGGCCACTCTTGAAAAGCCCCTTGTCTCCCTCTCTAAACTGTAAGCTCGTTATGGACAGGGAACAGTTCCTCTAATTCATTCAGTCACATTTATTGAGTGCTTACACATTCCCTGCCCACAACTAGCTAATGCTGTGGTATTATACTTTTCCAAGTGCTTAGTACAGGGCTCCGCATATAGTAAGCACTCAATAAATACCATGGATAGATTAATGTGACAATTTATGATTTTGCTCGGAGTTATGTAGATGAGGTAAAAGCCTTCTGACTTTCATTACTTGCAGTTTGAAAGACGAAAATGGCCTGAGATAGAGTATCATCTGTCTCTTCAAGACCCTCCTTGTAAAGACCCAGGGACCAAAACTGCCAACTAACTCCTTGCAGAAATAAATATTGCTTAATTTATGGACATGCAGGCAGCATACCTGCTATGCATCCCTGCTCAATGTCCCCAAAGCAGGTCATTGTACAGTTTTTTTCCTTGTATTATTTTCAGGCCAGAGCTGCCAGTCTCCTTAGAAATTACCAACACAGAGAGAACCATTGTGCTGGGTAATCTCCTGCCCTTCTGAATCAGATTCAAGATGGAAACTTAAAACATTTGCTGTTTGAATTCAACTAAACCGATTTTAACTGAAGCCTAAGGCTTCCAACTGACGCAAAGCCCTCTGAAAAACCAAGAGAGTGGGGGAAAAGAATGAACCAAAGAGTCAGAGATTCTTTCTTACAATGCATCTGGGTCTGAAACCAGTCCCTTTAAGTGAAAGAAACACTACCTCTATATGTACTTGCTTATTCTCATCCTCCTCATTAGATTTCTTGACTGCAAGATCATTATGGGCAGAGAACATGTCTACCAACTCTGATGTATTGTGTATTCTCCCAAGCACTTGGTACAGAGCTTTGCACACAGTAAGCACTCAATAAATAGCACTGATTGATTGGAGTTGGGGCCTGCTGAACCCCCAATTCTCAGCTCTTGTGGGCTAAGGATTTAGGCTGGCCACTCTCCTGGCTCCTTCCTTCTTCTTTTTCTGGCCTTGCATCTTGGGATCGCCCTGTCAGGGTCGCACCTGGAGAGTTTCCACTACTCTACCAAGTCCCGATTATGGGAGGGAGAGTCAAGCAGAGGCCTACGCATTCCATTCCTTGCTTGGGCAGTGCCTAGCGAGTGGAAGGCAATCTGTTACAAGTCAAAACTCACCCATGCTGGGCAGCAGCAGCAGCATGGGACAGAGTCGAGGGTGGAGACTCGAGTTTATTGCTTGGAAGGAGGCAGTGGTAAACTGTATTTTTACCAAGAAAACTCTGTGGATACACTACCAGAACGATTGCAGATGGAGGTGGGGCGTTCTGGGAGAGACGTGTCCATGACGTCGCTATGGGTCGGACACGACTCGACAGTATAAGACAACAACAACAATCTTGGGCTCATTTTCCAGGGCTGGTAGAAAAGGGAGAAATTCAAGCTGGTCCAATTTCTCCCTTATCAGCAACTCTGGAACAGGTGTGGTGGGGGAAAGGGTGGAGCTGGGGTTGCAGTGAAGCTGAGGGGATAAGTGATGTTTCCTTCAAAAAGCTCTCTAGACTAGCCCTGCCTGGACAACCAATCAGTGGTATTTATTGATTGCTTACTCTATTGTATTGTACATACTTTGCTCCTTTCATTCATGCATTCTGTTATATTTATTGAGTGCTTACTGTGTGCAGAGCTCTGTACTAATCACTTGGGTGAGCAATCATATTTATTGAATGCTTACTGTGTGCAGAGCACTGTATTAAATGCTTGGGACAGTACAATATAAAAGAGTTAGATTTGTTCCAGGGCCACAGTGAGTTTACAGTCTAGAGCGGGAGACAGACATTAATAGAAATAAATCAATTACAGATATATAAATAAGTGCTGTGGGGCTGAGGGAGGGGTGAATACAGGGAACAAATCAGAGCGATGCAGAAGGGAGTGGGAGAAGAGGAAATGAGAGACTAGTCTCGGAAGACCTCTTGGAGGAGATGTGCCTTCAACAAGTCTTTGAAGGTGGGGAGAGTCATTGTCTGCCAGATATGAAGAAGGAGGGCGCTCCAGGCTTGAGACAGATGTGGATGAGAGGTATGTGGAAAGACGCATGAGATTGAGATAAAGTGAGTAGGTTGGCATTAGAGGAGTGTTCGATGTGGGTAGGGAATGTGTCTGTTTAATGTTGTATTGTCCTCTCCCAAGTGCTTAGTACAGTGCTCTGCACACAGTAAGCACTCAGTAAATATACCTGAATGAATGAATGAATGAAAGGAGCAAAGTATGTACAATACAATAGAGTGGGTAGGCATGATCCCTCCTCTTAAGGAGTATGCAATCTAGTGGACCCCTCTTAATCCCACTACCATTCTACTTGTTTCTTTGCAGCTGTTTATGTCTGTGCAGCTGGATGCTCATGTTTTCCTATTGTCTAAGTTTATAGGAATGGATGTGTAGGGGGTTTGCAACTGCCAATGGCTGAAAGTTCCTAAAGGGCAGGGATGATGCCTTCTTCAGCCTCTGGTTTTTGCAAGCATCTCAGTCTAGGGGAAAGAGCCCAGGCCCAGGAGTTAGAAGACCTAGTTGTTTATCCTGGCTCTGCCACTTACCTACTGGTTGGCCTTGGGCAAATCACCTAATTTCCCTGTGCCTCCATTTCTTCATCTGTAAAACAGGGACTCTGTGCTTTCTTTCCCCTCCCTTAGGTTGTAGGACAAGGACTGTAACTGATCTTATAGTGTATCTACCCTAGCTCTTGGCCCAAAGAAAGCGATTACCAAAAACCACAATTATGATACTTATTCTTCCACAGATACTCTCCACAGGCTTCTGTACCTCATTTTTCCCTCCCTAAGATTGTAGGACAAGGCCTGTGTCTGATCTATTTATATTGTAACTACCCCTGTGCTTGGCACAAAATAAGCACTTACAGAAGACCACAATTATTATTCTTATTTTTCCACAGAAACTCTCCACAGGCAACTGTACCCAAAGAGGGCTCTATCGCCATTACTGTGGATTGTCCGGGAGCTTTTGCTCCTCACCTCACCCCATCCCCCAGCATTTATTTCCCACTCTGTTCCTTCTCTATTTGAAATTTATTTTAATATCTACCTTCCCCACTAGATTATAAACTCCTTGAAACCAAGAACCATGACTATTAACTCTAATGTATGGTACCCTCTCAAGTGTTTTGTTGGGTTTTTTTAATGGTATTTTTTAAGAGCTTACTACGTGCCAGGCACTGTACTAAGTGCTGGGGTAGATACAAGCTAATCATCTTAGACACAGTCTATGTCCAACATGGGGTTCACAATCCTAGTCCCCATTTTATAGATGAGGTAACTGAGGTCCAGAGAAGTGAAGTGATTTGCCCAAGGTCACACAGCAGAAAAGTGGCAGAGCTGGGGTTAGAACCCGGGTCCTTCTGACTTCCAGGCCTGGGCTCTAGCCACTAGACCACACTGCTTCTCAGTTTAGCACAGTGCTCTGCATAAGGTAAGCACTCAACAAATCCCAGTGATTTTTTGATTCAATTCTCCATGCTCTCCATTCCTCTTTCCCACAGATGCTCAGAGGATGGTTAAGTCTTAATTAGTGTTCAGGTCTGCACAACAGCTGGAGAAAGGCTGAGGATGGGAGTGGAAGAATTATCGGCAGCCACTAAAGAATTTCTCACCCCGTAACCTTACTATGGGAGAGCATCAAGGACTCCCATAGAATGGTTCTGTACTGACATTTGCAGTCAGACAGTTGTATTTATTAAGTGCTTACCATGTGCAGAGCACTGTACTAATCACTTGGAGAGTACAATACAACCTAGTTGGTTGACCTGTTTCCAGCTTACAACAAGCTTACAGTCAAGAGGACCATGGGCTAATAATAATAATTATGGTACTTGTTAAGCATTCGTGGCTCAGTGGAAAGAGCCCGAGCTTGGGAGTCAGAGGTCATGGGTTCGAATCCCGGCTCCGCCACTTGTCAGCTGTGTGACTGTGGGCAAGTCACTTAACTTCTCTGGGCCTAAATTCCCTCATCTGTAAAATGGGGATTAACTGTGAGCCTCACGTGGGACAACTTGATTACCCTGTATCTACCTCAGCGCTTAGAACAGTGCTCTGCACATAGTAAGCGCTTAACAAATACCAGCATTATTACTGTGTTTTAAGCACTGGGGTAGATACAAGGAAGTTAAGTTGGACACAGTCCTGGTCCCACATGAGGCTCATGCTCTTAATCCCCTTTTTCCAGATGAGGTAACTGAGGCCCAGAGAAGTGAAGTGACTTGCTCAAGCTCACACAGCAGACATAGTAGAAGTAGGCTAAGGCTCCAGACTAACCAAATCGCCACCAAGAGCATCAGAACTATGCAGCTTTGACAGCATTCCTGTCAGGTTTGCAGAAGCTGGACCTGGCTACTCCATGACTTCAAAGCCATCCTGCCTTTAGCCTAAGCTACCTTATCACATCTGACCCCCCGCGCAGGCGGAGGTGGAAGTGGAAACGCCCAGGAGAGTGAAGGACGGAAGGCCACCACTAACTCCGGTCAGTCCTTCCGTGTTCCCGGACGCCTCTCTGACCCTGCCGTCCAAGGACTGTTCCCCTCCTTACAAATGAGGTCATCCGGAGGGCTGGAAGCCAATCCGCTGGGACTGGGCCTTGGAGGAAGTTGGAATTTTTCAGCCAAAGTCATCACGTGGTAAATGAACAGAAAGCCTATGTCTCCTTTGGCCCACAGAAGCAGATTTTTGCCAAGAGCATCGTGGAATAGGAATGGGGTCCTTTCTCCACAAGCATGGGGAGATTTTTTTTTCTACTGCCCTCTCTTATGTTGTTGTTGTTGTTGTTTTTAATGGTATTTGTTAAGAGCTTATTATGTGTCAGGCACTGTACTAAGCCCTGGGGTAGAAAAAGTTCATCAGATTGGACACAGTCCCTGTCCCATATTGGTCACAAGGCCTTAATCCTCATTTTACAGAAGAGAGAACTGAGGTTCAGAGAAATGACATAACTTGTCCAAGGTCACACCGCAGACAAGTGGCAGAGCTGGGATTAGACTTCCAGGGCCAGTGCTATTTCAACTTCTCTGTCAGAAGACCCAGGTTTGATACCCAGTTTTGCTCCTGGCCTGCTGTGTGTCCTTGGATAAGTCATTTAACCTCTCTGAGCCTTAGTTTCCTCACCTGTAAATAGGGGATATTTTCACTTTTCTTCCTCCTTTTAGACTTGAGCTCCAGCAAGATAGGGACTGTGTCCCAGCTGATTATCCTATTTCTAGTCCAGTGCTTGGACTCTGCTTCTTTCTTTCTTCTTTGCTTCTTGATCATCAGTAACAACACTGGACTCTAGCTAGGGTGGCCACTTGTGGCAACACTGAGCCTCATGGGCCGCCATACATGTTAGTCTGTCATTCGATTATATTTACTGAGCTCTTATTGCATACAGAACTGTACTAAGCACTTCGGAGAGTATGATAACAACATAGCAGACACGTTCCCTGCCCACAATGATCTTAGTCTACAGACATACATGTTACACTGGAATGTAGAATAACGTAATAATGTTACACACACGCATTTTGCGGAAGGATGGAGAAGCAGCATGACCAGTGGGATAGAGCTCCAGAGTCATAGGACCTGGGTTTTAGTCACTTGTCTGCTGAGTGATCTCGGGCAAGTCTATTCACTTCTCCAGGCCTCAGTGACCTCATATGTAAAATGAGATTAAGACTGTGAGTTCCATGGGGGATAGGGCCCTATGTCCAATATGATGAACTTAGTCTGACTGAGCACTGACAATAAGGACACTGGATACAAAGACATTCATTCAATTCAGGTGTATTTATTGAGCACTTACCGCCTGCAGAGCACTGCCCGAAGTGCTCTGGAGAGTATGATACAACAGTAAACAGAAACATTCCCTGCCCACAATGAGCTTACATGGTGCCACATCCATGCCACATTGTCTGGTATAAAACTGAACAACCGCCCTATCAATCAATCAGTGGTATTTATTGAGCACCTATTGTGTGCAGGGCACTGTACTAAGTACTTGGGAGGGTACAATACAAACATCTATTGGACATTAGCAAGCCTAGCTCTTGGGAGCCCTAGGCTATTTCTTTACAGAGAGACCCCTTCCCTCCCTAATCAAGCATAACCCTCCAGGGAGCTTACATCTCCTTGGGCATGGCTTCTGCCTCCTGAAAGAATTCTCACCTACCTCCCAGAGAAATAGCCCTAACTGGTTTCAGCCCTCTGCCTTGTGTGATTACCCATTTGGCCTGATTGGAGTGGGAGAACTTAATTAATTAGGCAAGTGATGTGGCAATTAAAACCCCATGCTCACTTGCAAGAGAAACAATGCTTTCAGGGAGGGAAAAAAAGTCAATCCATCCAAACCTTGGCAGCTAATTACGGTAGAGTGACATGAAGAAACAAAGGGCATCCTGAGAAATTACTTGGAAATTTGCAGGCTCAACCCACTCTGGGTGAGTAGGGGAGTGGGGAATAAGGGTTGGGGAGGAGGACAGAGTTGGGGTCTCTGTCTTGGCCCAGGTCATGATCTCAGGCCACCTTATCCACTCAGCACGTGGCTTAGTGGATAGAGCCCGGGCCTGGGAGTCAGAAGGACCTGAGTTCTAATCCCAGTTCCACCCCAGGTCTATCATGTGACCTTAGGCAAGTCATTTTACTTCTCTGGGTCTCAGTTACCTGTAAAATGGGGATTAAGAGTGTGAGCCCCATGTGGGATATGGACTGTGTCCAACCTGATTAACTTGTACCTATTCCAGTGCTTAGAACAGTGCTTGGCACATAGTGCTTAACAAGTACCATAATTATTACTACTATTAGAGTTTTTTTTAAGATAACCACATAAGGCCCAACGTAATTCCCACCCTACCCACTCCCATCCAAGAAATCAGTGGCCCGGTGTAGCGTGATCTATTGGCAGCATATGGAGATGATAATAATAATTGCGGTATTTGTTAAGTACTTATTATGTGTCAGGTACTGTGCTAAGGGCTGATATGGGACAACTCAACATGTGTTAGTGAGTCAGTCAATTATATTTATTGAGGCTTTCTGTGGATAGAGCACTCTACTAAGTGCGTGGGAGAGTACAATAGAACAATAACACAGACACACTCCTTGCCCACATTGAGTTTACAGTCTAGAGGGGGAGAATGACATTAACATAAAGAAATTACATACATGAACATAAGTGTTGTGGGCCTGAGAGGGGGGTGAAAAAAGGGAGCGACATAGAAGGGAGTGGAAGGAAAGGAAAAGAGGGCATAGGGAAGCCTCTTGGAGATGTGCCTTCAATCACATGTGCAATGTCACGTTTGTTATACCAGCCTTGCCGCATTCCATGATGACACCATGGGAAATATCTTGCATCTGTCTGCCAGAATCTAGAGCATTTCTCCGAGGGAACCTCCAATCCCACCACTTGCTCCAGAGCCACCATGTTCCCTTCCCCAGTCCCCTCGAACATGGGAACATGGGCACCGCTTCTGAGCCACGGAACTCCACTGCAGGAGCCGAGGCAGAGCGAGCAAGGGCCCTAAGAATAAAAGCAGTGGACATAAAGTCAGTCAGTCAATTGTATTTATTGAGCGCTTACTGTGTGCAAAGCCGTGTACTAAGCACTTGGGAGAATACAACACAATAATAAACAGACACATTCCCTGCCCAGAGGCACCCGGGCTGAGTTCACACCGATGAGCAGACGGACCAAGCACATGTAAGCTCCTTATGGGCAGGGAAAATGGCTGCTAATTCTGTTATATTCTCCCAAATGCTTAGTACAGTGCTCTACACATAGTAAGTGTTCAGTAAATACTAATACTAGTTTGATTGATGGCCAATGTGCCCAAGAGCACTGGACTTTCAAAAGCCAGATTTCTTCTTGTGGATGTAGTACAGTGTTCTGAACACAGGAAGCGCCCACTGAAGACCACTGATTGATCGATTCATTCTATCGTTGAATCAATCATTGATGGATTGATTGGGGAGGGGTGGGAGAAACTGTTATCCTCACTGTGCGTGTGACCAGAGTAATTATGATGATTTAGAAATTTAAAATGGCACAAATTGTGACCCAGTGGAACAGCACCTGTAATAGTCACACATACGAGACAGTCCCATGATGCTACTAGGAAAATGATAATAATGATAATTATTAATATGGTATTTGTTAAGCACTTACTATGTGCCGGGCACTGTACATTAAATGCAACTGAATGAATGAATGAGCCCTTGGAGAGACAGTGATTATCCCAGGGCTATGATTGATTGCTCTGGATTAGATTTATTCCTTTCAGGACCCAGGTCTGTGGGCCTGGGCTCATTTGCAAGGCTGCAAATGTTTCAGAAAGTACCCAGGCACGGGGGTAGAAGGGCAATTCGAGAGGACAAAACTGACAGCTTTGCATTGTGTTGGATGTGAACAGAGGTGGATGGCCCAAGAAAGAGATGGAGTTCTCCCACTGGACCTCTCCTGATCCCAGCTGTAATGTTAGTCTCTCCTTGCCCCCCATCTTGGGGAATGGAGGCTTCTGGTTAAGTGACGCCTTCTGTCAGATTATATTATTCTAGGAGCTGCTCAGTGTTCAATCCCCGGGTGCCTCCAGGAGATGAGGGCCGGATTTGGCCTGAGGGAGGCGAACAATGAGCCATTTTGGCCGGCCTCGGGGAGACAATGCACAGTTTGACGCAGATTTCCTCTCATTAAGCGGAGAAAGGATGTGGCATCGAAGAATCTCTCCGCTTGCTCAGGGCTCTCCCTACTGAAAAAATACGTTCTCCTCCTCCAGAAAAACATTAATCTGACCCAGCCCCAGGAGTGGAAATTGGAATGATTTGTTCCAGTCACCAGGATGGTTCCACTGCCCACTCGTCAAGATCCAGCCCCTGATTATCCTTATTTTCCCCCTTGCCCCTCCCACCATCCACCTCTTCACCACGTCACTGCTCCTTCAGCGATGAGGAGAGGAAAAAAGAGGGAAATCGCACTCGGTGCCCCGTGAAGAAGGCTGATGAAAGGGTGAAAGGAATGAAGGGAGGAGGAGCGAGTGATTAAAATGAGGATTTGGGATTATTGCTAGATTTCTTGATCCAAGCTGCCTCTCCCCACCAGGAAATAGGTCAGCTGAAATGCTGAGCAATTTGGATCCTCGTGGGGCCAGAAGACCCACAGATTACAACCTGTTTCCCGTCCCTTCAGCTTCACCTCTCTCCACCCTTCTACTCAGCCCCCTATTTCCAGCGCAGATTTGGAGGAAGCGGTGTTCATTCCTTTCCTGTTACCCTGCTCTGCCCATTCAAGCCACCTTGTTTCCACTTCCTGTCATCCTGCTCTGCCCATTCCACCCAGTTTATCTCCACTTCCTGTCACCCTGCTCTGCCCATTCCACCCAGCTTGTCTCCACTTCTTCCCAGCAATCTCCAGAGTGAGCGGGGTGGCATGGCCAAAGACATAGTCAAATAACTACTCTTTTGGTTAGGGATCTGTCTGAAATCTAAACAATCAATCAATTGTATTTACTGAGCACCTATTCTGTGCAGAGCACTGTAAAACACATTTGGAAGCATTCCAAAGAGTTAAACGACATGATTCTGTTATACCGTAAACCCTCAAGAGCAAGGATTGTGGCTAGTAATCAATCAGTCGATCAATCGTGGCTCGGTGGAAAGAGCCCGGGCTTGGGAGTCAGAGGTCATGGGTTCGAATCCCTGCTCTGCCACTTGTCAGCTGTGTGACTGTGGGCAAGTCACTTAACTTCTCTGTGCCTCAGTTACCTCATCTGTAAATGGTGATTAACTGTGAGCCTCACGTGGGACAACCTGATGACCCTGTATCTACTCCAGCGCTTAGAACAGTGCTCTGCACATAGTAAGCACTTAACAAATGCCAACATTATTATTTATTGAGCACTTACTGTGTGCGGAGCACTGTACTATGCACTTAAGTACAAAACTGGTAGACACATTTCCTGCCCAAAACAAGCTTGCAGTCTACAGGAGTAACTCTACCGATTTGTACATTCCAAGCGCTTAGTACAGTGCTCTGCACATAGTAAGCACTCAATAAATACTATTGAATGGATGAACACTGTACTCTCCCACGTGCCCTGTACAGTGCTCTGCATAGAGACGGTGTTTAATAAATACCATTGATGGATTATTTAATTAATGATCCCCCACCTCGAGGAATTTACAATCTCTTGGGATTGGAAGATATTCCTGTTTACAGGAATGAATGGGGACCAGGGTCAATCAGTCAATCAATCATATTTATTGAGCAGTTATTATGTGCACAACATTATTTTAAGCGCTTGGAAGAGTACAGTAGAACAATATAACAGTCTTGTTCCTTGCCCACAATGAGCATACGGTCTAGAGGGGGGGACCCACATTAATAGAAATAATTTAAATTACAGGTATGAATATAAGTACTGTGGGACTGGGCAGGAGGGTGATGAGTCTTGTCTGTCTGTCTCCCCCAGTTAGACTGTAAGCCCGTCAAAAGTCAGGGACTGTCTCTATCTGTTACCGATTTGTACATTCCAAGCGCTTAGTACAGTGCTCTGCACATAGTAGGTGCTCAATAAATACTATTGAATGAATGAATGAATGAGTAAAGGGAGCAAATCAGGGTGACACAGAAGGATGGGAGAAATAAGAAGCAGCAAGGCCTAGTGGATAGCAGTGGGACAAGGAATCAGAAAGACCGGGGATAATAATAATGATTGGTATTTGTTAAGAGCTTACTATGTGCCAAGCACTGTTCTAAGCGCTTGATCTAATCCTGGCTCCGCCACTTGTCTGCTGTGTGCCTCAGTTACCTCATTTGTAAAATGGGAATTAATATTGTGAGCTCCATGTTGTACATGAACTGTGTCCAAGCTTGTATCTACCTCAGCATTTAGTACAGTGCCTGGCACAGAGTTAGCACTTAACAAATACCATGAAAAATCACTTAAGGCTACTATATAATGATTATTATTATTATTATAGTACTTGTAAAGCGTTTACTATGTGGCAAGCACTGTTCTAAGTGCTGGAATCTACTGTACCCTCCCAAGTGCTTAGTTCAGTGCTCTGCACATGGTAAGTGCTTAATCATCATTAACTGCCTTCGAGTCATTTCCGATTCACAGTGACTTTATGGCCTATACTCATAGTTTTCTTGGTAAAAAAATACCTTCTTTCGCAAGTGCTTAATAAATACCATTTACTGAATGAGTGGTAGGAGAGATAGACTCAAGGAAAGTAGCACAGCCTAGTAGAAAGAGCACAAACCCGGAAGTCAGAGGATCTGGGTTCTAAACTCTGCTCTGCAACTTGTTGACAAATTGTACTTTCCAAGCGCTCAGTACAGTGCTATGAACACAGTAAGGGCTCAATAAATACAATTGAATGAATGAACTTGTCTCCTGTGTGACCTTGAGCAAGTCACTTAATTTCTCTGGGCCTCAGTTATCTCATCTGTAAAAGGGGGTTTAAGATTGTGAGCCCCATGTGGGACAGGGACTGTGTCCAACCTGATTAGCTTGTAGCTAACCCAGCACTTAGTACAATGCCTGGCACATAGTAAGTGCTTAGCAAATACCATAAAACAAAGAGAGAGAATAGTGTGGGGAGTTGAGAAGTGAGTCAGGGAAGGATTCATGGAGCAGATGAGATTTTAGCAAGCCTTTGAAGATGGGGAGAACGATAGTCTGCCCAAATGAAGGGGAAGTTGTGAATCAGTGGCCCAGACATGACCTGTGCCTACCTAACGAAGATGCTAGTCCAGCCCGGGAGAGAACAAGAGTGTCGAACCTGCAGTTGACTATTTCTGTGTGGAAGGGTGGAGAATGGTACGTCTGAAGAAGGGAAGAAAATCAACTGCTGCCAAAATAACATCAGCGAAGTCTCTGTTGACCCGCACTTCTCTCGGTTCAGAGTTAGAAATGTTTGTTCGCAGCAACAGAAAGATTCCTTCCCTTCTGGCCAGTTGGGTAGCCTCGTATGCTGACCTAAAAGTTAGAGCATGGGCCTGGGAGTCAGAGGGACCTGAGTGCCAATCCTGGTTGCGCCACTTGCCTGCTGTGTGACCTTGGGCAAATCATTTCACTTCTCTGGGCCTCAGTTACCTTATATGTAAATGGGGATGAAGACTGTGAGCCCCAAGTGGGACTGTGGGGTTAGTTGGGTTAGTTACCCTAGCTCTCAGTAAAGTGTCTGGCACATAGTAAGGGCTTAACCAATGCCATAAAGAAAAAAACCAACAACCCTGGAATCAGTGACAAGGAAGAGGGTGTTGGATTGATAACAATAACAGCAATAATA
The DNA here is from genome assembly GCF_004115215.2 of Ornithorhynchus anatinus. Classification (NCBI taxonomy): domain Eukaryota; kingdom Metazoa; phylum Chordata; class Mammalia; order Monotremata; family Ornithorhynchidae; genus Ornithorhynchus; species Ornithorhynchus anatinus. The sequence continues at coordinate 8,415,634 of NC_041732.1, read as the reverse complement.
ATAATTGTGGTATCTGTTAAGCGCTTACTATGTGCCAGGCACTGTCCCAAACTCTGGGGTGGATACAAGCTAATCAGGTTGGACCCAGTCCCTGTCCCAGCTGGGGCTCACAGTCTAAATCCCCACTTTCCAGATGAGATAACTGAGGCCCAGAGAAATGAAGTGACTAGGCCAAGGTTGCACAGCAGACAAGTGGCAGACCTGTGATTAGAACCCTGGTTCTTCTTACTTCCAGGCCCCTACTCTATCTACTAGACCACTCATTCTCTGGTAGGTGGGGGGCCTCGGAGGCTGCTGGGAGCAGTTTGAGGTAGGCTCCATCCCCAGGCCTCCAGCCTACCTGAACCCCAGGATGACACAGTTACTTCAGGGGATCTTCCAGTCCGGCAGATCATCTGCGGATGGAAGAGGGACGAAGGAGTGGGATCCTGGGTTTCTGTAAAGGAGGAATCTGGGCTTCAAGGGCCCATATGTGCCTTCTGCTGAATAATGCAGCACCCCCCACCCGCACCCCGCACGGCAAGCCAGAACAGTCCGTCACTGGCCACTTCCCAAGGGCAGTCCAAGTGTGTGCGCATTGGGGGATGGGGCGGGGTGTGTAGAGTCATCCATCTGACTCCCCAGGGGAGGAGGGCTGAGGATGTGGGTGGGGCTGCTCTTCACTTCCCACTTCCTTTACAAAACTGCTGAAGTGGTGTCCATTAGATAGGCAAGGAAGAAAAATTGGGGCACAAAATCCCCCAGTATAAACCAGCCGGAAAACCCTGAGTTCCCTCCATCTTGCAAGTGGCTCCGGTCCTCTCGGAGGCTATCTCTTTTTCCAAGGCGGGTCTCTGGTTCAGGATGAAGTCAGTAAGCAAGGATTCTTTTCGCTTTTCAATGGAAGACTGTGAAACTGTATTTATCCAGCCCATTCCCATCATCTTCACCCTTATTTGTCTTCAGTAATAATTATGGTACTTGCTATGTGCCATGCACTGTTTTAAGCATTGGGGTACATTAGCATAAAAGATTGTTTATGGTGCTCGCGGCTGGCATGGTGCCACTCTCACTTTCTCCTTCCTCTCAGCTGTTTACCCGCTGGGCACTGGATGCAATGAATGAGTAGGTGGGCATGGATTCTGGGTGAACAAAAAGAAATTCCATGGGAATACAAAAGGATTGATCCACTTGGCTACCTCTAGGCTGTAAGATCATTGTGGGCAGGAAACAACGAGCTTACAGTCTACAGGGGGAGACAGACAGACATTAATATAAATAAATAAATTCCAGATATGTACATAAGTGTTGTGGGGCTGGGAGGGGGAATGAACGAAGGGAGCAAGTCAGAATGAAGCAGAAGGGTGTGGGAGAAGAGGAAAGGGGATCTTAGCCAGGGAAGGCCTCTTGGAGGAGATGTGCCTTCAATAAGGGTTGAAAGGGGGGAGAGTAATCACCTGTAAGATTTGAGGAGGAAGGGAGTTCCAGGGCAGACGTAGCTTATGGGCAAGGAGTTGGCGGCAAGATAGTCGAGATGGAGGTACAGTGAGATGATTAGTATAAGAGGAGTGAAGTGTGCGGGCTGGTTGTAGTAGGTGAGTAGCTAGGGGAGTAGTTAGGTGAGGAAGGAGGGGGAGAGCTGACTGAGGGCTTTAAAGTCAATGGTGAAGAGTTTCTGTTTGACGTGGAGGTGAATGAGCAACCACTGGAATTTCTTGATGACGAGGGAAACATGTCCCGAATGTTTCTGTAGATAAACAATCCAGGCAGTAGATTGAAGTGTGGACTGGAGTGGGGAAAGACAGGAGACTGGGAGGTCAGCAAGGAGGCTCGATGCAGTCCTGCCAGGGAAGCAATGATGCTAGGAAGAAGAATTCTTCATGGGCCCAAATCCTGTGTTTCCACTATCCTAACCTGGCCCAGCCTAGTCAAGCCTGGAGTAAGTACAAACTTTTTTTAAAAATGGCATTCGTTAAGCGCTTGCTATGTGCTGTGCATTGTACTAAGCACTGTAATAGATACGAGTGAATCAGGTTGGACCCAGTTCATGTCCCACATGGGGCTCCCACACTCAATTCCCATTTTAGAAATGAAGTAACTTAGCACAGAACAGAGGGGCCTTCCCTGACTAAGCCCCCCTTTTCCTCTGCTTTCCATCCCCTCCCCATCACCCTGACTTGGTCCTTTCTCTCTACTCACCCACTCCAAAGCACTTGTGTATATATATATATACACACTTATTTATAATTCTATTTATATTAATGATGTGTATATATCTATAATTCTATTTATATTGATGCTATTGATGTCTGTTTACTTGTTTTGATGCCTGTCTCCCCTCTTCTAGACTGTGAGTCCATTGTAGGCAGGGACTGTCTCTATTTGTTGCCGAATTGTACTTTCCAAGTGCTTAGTACAGTGCTCTGCATACGGTAAGGGCTCAATAAATACAATTGAATGATTGAATGAATTAAATACCACTGATTGAGTGATAGTCCTGGATTCATTCATTCAATCGGATTGAGTGCTTACTGTGTGCAAAGCACTGTACTAAGCACTTGCAAGAGTACAGTATAACAACAGACACATTCCTGCCCACAACGAGCTCACAATCTAGAAGGTCTCAGCCTAATTCACTAAGGGACAACGGGTTAGTGGCCTCAGTCTCCCCCTCTGGTAAATGGGGCTAATATCCCCTCCCGGCCATATAAAAGGATTAACCGAAATGTTTTCTAAGTGGCAGTTGGCATTGCCAGGCTAGGGATGGATGGATGAGCAGAGCAGCAGCCTGGCTTACTAGCCATGAGCCCAGCCGGCCACAGGCGAGCTGAGTGAGCTGAGGAAAGCTAGCCTAGCAGCCAGTGGAGGACGAGCCAGAGAAGCCTTGGCCTCTCGCCCGGAGACGGCCGAGCTTCCCGGCCAGATGGTGACCTCAGCCCAGTGCTGGCCAGAGCTGGGATCCAGTCATCGCCACTTGAGATATGTCAGCTGGGATCATAATGCCCAGAACACTCATTACCACTTGGGGGGCGGGGAGAGAGCTGGTTGGAGGGGGGGGAGTGGGGCGGGAGGTTGGGCAGAGGGAGGAAACCGCCTTTACTCCAAAGACCCCACACCCGAAAAAAATTTAACTTGAGGATTTAGGAAATCATCCCCTAATCCTCATCAGAAGTCACCTGAAGTCAGCTAGAAGATTAGTTCTGGGATCGTAGCTCACTGTGGGCAGGGAATGTGTCTGCTTATTTTTGTACTGTACTTTCCCAAGTCTTTAGTACAGTGCTCTGCACACAGTAGGCACTCAATAAATACGACTGAATGAAATAGTCCCCGAGGTCAGGAATTCTCGAACGTTTTCATCACGGGACCTTCATTTGCCTTCATGTCCTCCTCTGGAACAAAAGCAAAAAAAAGCCCATCCTAGCAAAATGAAGGAGGGAATGAAAAAGGGTTTGAGGATGGGGGGACAGAAATGGAAAGGGGCTGCCAGAAGAGGGAATAATAATTGTGATAATGGCTAAGCGCTTACTCTGTGCCAAGCACTATGCTAAGACCTGGGGTAAATACCAAACAATCAAATCATAGGTCCCGCCCAACAGGGAGCTCACAATTTAAGGGGGAGGGAGAGCAGGTATATATAATCCTCATTTCACAGATGAGGAAACTGAGAAGTGAAGTGATTTTTCCAAGGTTTCACAGAAGGCTAGAGGAAGAGCAGGGAATAGAACAGGGAAAGGTAGTGGAGAGGAAGGTGGTTCTCCGCAATTAGTTAACCTTAGAATTCACATGGCATCATCATACAGTTGCTCAGAGCCCTACAATTCCAAAACTCTTTGGAACTCTCTTCTTGGATGCCTTGTTGCAGCAAAAATAATGATTGTGGTATTTATCAGTCATCTTTTACATTCCAGGCACTGTACTAAGTCTACAGTCTCCCAAGCCCTTAGCAAAGTGCTCAAGAATTACCATTGATTTATTATGTTGTATACTTGGCTTCAGATCACACCCATTTTCAGAGATCTGAGACTTTTCAAATGCCTCTTTTTAATATCTGTCTCCCCCTCTATAATGTAATCTCCTGTGGGTATGGAACGGGTCTACCAACTCTGTCGTATTGTACTCTTCCAAACACTCAGAAAAGTGCTCTGCATTCATTCATTCAATCGTATTTATTGAGCACTTAGTGTGTGCAGAGCACTGTACTACGCGTTTGGGAGCACACAGCATAAGAATAAACAGACACATTCCCTGCTCTCATGAGCTTTTACTCTAGAGGGGGAGACAGACAATAATATAAATTACTGAATACAGTAAGCATTCAATAAACACCATTGACTGATCGATCGACCTCAGTTTAGAGTCAGAACGTATTCTTCTCGACCAGCTCTAAGGGAGCTTCCTCCAAGTGCAAAGCTGCATCATCACTTTCCCATTCCAAGGCGGGAGAGCCCAGTGAGATCACCGGCCCGTTTGCTCTGGAGAGACATTTTTCTCTCCACTGGGCCTCGTGCAGGACAGAGCAGCGATTGTCTTTAGGCATCTGAATCCTCCCTGGGCCCTACATGGGTTTTCTCCATGGCCGCGGGGCCGGGATCTGTTTGAATATTTACCCTGTTTCATAACGCCGGCCAGCCGTTCTCTTCGGGAGGGAAGAGATGACCTCAGAGTCTCTCGCCATCTTATCTTCCAAATGAATAGCTTCCGTTCCCATCCAAGAGGACCCTTTGCACACCTCCCCTCGTCCAAATGTACAATATCTGCACTGTTGCCTCAAAGATGGGGGAGGAGGCTCAAAGTGATTAATAGAACGGTACACAAAGTCTGTAAAGTGTAGAAGAGGCTGGTCTCGGCTGCCTGTCATTAAATGTCAGGCTTTTATTCCGAGATGTCAGTCAGTCAGACTGCTTTATGACATGTAGCACTGAATGGCTCAGGAGGGAAGAGCCCTGGCAAGTACTGATACTGTCTCCCGGCTCTCTGACTCAGGGAATTGGTGCTCAGAACAACAGTGCTCATGGGGGACCCAGCCCTGCTGGGAAAAGACTTAGTAGATGGAGGTTCTTAATTATTAATAATAATAATAATAATAGTGATATTTAAGTGCTTACTTTGTGCCAAGCATCCTCTAAACACTGGGGTAGATCCATGATAATCAGGTCGGACACAGTCCTTGTCCCACATGGTACTCACAGTCTTAATTCCCATTTCACATATGAGGGAACTGAGGCACAGAGAAGTGAAATAACTTGCCCAAGGTCACACACACAGCAGACAGGTGGCAGAGCCGGCATTAGAACCCACATTCTTTGACAAATCCATGGTTTTTCCACTGACCAAATTTCCATCCAAGTCACGGGGTTAAACCTGGGCCATTCCCTCAATCAGAGCTATTTATTGAGCACTTACTCTGTGCAGAGCATTGAATGTAGTGCTCGAGAGAGTACAGTCGAGTAGATATCCTTGCCTTTGAGTAGTTTAGTCTAGTGAGTTGTGGAGAAGGGGTGGTTAATAGTAATAATAATAACAATATTAGCAATTTATTATTATTATTATTGTTGAAAGCAGAGGTGGTTAGCCTCCAGACACTGGTGGAATTCAGTTTAAAGGTGCTAAGGGAGCTCAGCTCTCTCCCGTCCTAATAATAATTAAGTGATCAATCGCATTTATTGAGTGCTTACTATGTGCAGAGCACTGTATTAAGCGCTTGAGAGAGTACTACACAACAGAATAATCAGGCACATTCCCTGTCCATAATGAGTTTACGCCCTAGAGGGGGAGACAGAAATTAATATGGATAAATAAGTAATTTAAAATATATAATTTGAAGATATGTGCATAAGTGCTGTAGGGTTGGGGAAATATCAAGTTATAATAAAGATGGGGGCATTTGTTAAGTGGTTACTGCGGATCAAACACTGTGCTAAGCACAGGGATAGGGACAAGATGGGCAGATCGGACAAAGTCCATATCCCGAGGATCCTCACGAAGGATGCACAGTCAGCCGGGCAGTCAGTCATATTTATTGAGCGCTTACTGCATGCAGAGCACCGTACTAAGCACCTGGGAGAGCAGAATATAATACACACATTCCCTGCCCACAACGAGCTTACAGTCCAGAGGGGGAGACAAACATTAATAGAAATAAATAACCAAGGCTTCCCCAAACCCAGCCCTATCCCTGGTTTCCCACTGGGAGGGAAGGAGTGACAGCGGTGAGACGGGGGTTGCCGGAGTGACGGTCAGGGTGGCCAGCTGACCGGTTTTATACTGGACAGTCCGATCTCCAGTCGATCTGTCTCCTCTCCGGTGCAGACTCGGCACTGAAGCCCTTTATGTCTGGCCTTTTTATTTTCATCGCCAGTCTCCCCCCTGACTTCGGCTCCTGCCGCCGAGTCCCATGGCATGGAAACGACACCCGCATTGCCGGCAGAAGTGGAAGGCCCGTCCACCTGCCCTTGAGGAGCTTATGATAGAATGAAGTGATTCTGATCAAAGCTTGGGAGTTCTCTGGGCATGTACCAGCAGTGCCACGCCCCATTATCTGAGGGTTTTGCCTATTTGGATGCACCCTGTCCCCGTGACCCCGGAAAACAGAGCACAGGAAGCTCCTCAGCCTGGCCTCTAGCCTGTAACCTCATTGTGGGCAGGGAATGTGTTCATTATATTGTTGTATTGTACGCTCCCAAGGTCTTAGTGCAGTGCTCTGCACCCAGTAAGTGCTCAATAAAAATAACGGACTGACTGAGTGGCCCAAAAGGGGAAGGGTCAATCTCATTTTGGGGGGATGGCTTAGCCTATAAGTGTGGCTCTGGCCAATTTGGGGGGCAGGCTCAGGGAGGGAAGACTGGGACTTTAGGGAAAGATTCGCGCAAACCACAGAGCAGGGTCTCTGCTTCCCCATCTTGCGCTCCAGTGACACAGTTAATTACAATGCGCCGATCCATTGGTTCCCATGGTTACCCCAGGAAAACAGATATGCGTCTAATAGTCTCCGAATTCCTTTTCGCCTTCAGCTGGGCTGAGAACACAATTAAAGAAGATGAATTCGCTTGCGCGTGCATAATGAGATCCGGACGTCCGGACGGCATATGGGGCATCTCCCCCCAGGGGACCCGGCTGTCACTCGGATGGCACGGCACTTTCCTGGAGATTTCCATAGGAAGGTTCCCCGTGGCAAAACCAAACATGTGCCGTGGCTAGGATGAGGGTGAGATGGAAAATCAGGCACCCAGGACTCCGACTCCTATGAAAAAACCGGGTTGGAGCTACAGTGGGAAATAGTGATAATGATAACAAGCAACAACAATAACAATAATAATAAAAATGGTTGAATTTTTAAACACGCAGCATGTATCATGCAATCCACTAAGTACTGGGGCAAAAGATAATCAGATCAGACACGGTTCTTGCTCAGCTTGGTGTTCCCAGTCTAAAATGGAGGGAGAGGAGGTACTTTATTCCCATTTTATAGCTGAGGAACCTGAGGCCCAAAGAGGTTAAGAGACTTTCCCTAGGTCTCCCAGCCAGCCAGTGCTGGCACAGGGATTAGAATTACTTCTCTTGACTCCCAGTCACATGGTGAGATTTGACCTCCTCTTCCCTCACCCCTTCCCCCCACACGAAAAAAACCCCACATCCTAGGGGATGGGTGAGACAGCGATCCTCCCCCTGAAATTCTGATTCTGTTTTCTTCCAAGTGTTAGTGAGTGAGACCTGTTCCCTGAAGCTCTTGAGGAGATTGCGAGCTGGGGGAAAGGAGGACTGTACAAAGGTATCTTCCCACCCAAACCCTGTCCTCCCCATGACTTCCCATCCCTGTAGACGGCACCACCATCCTTCCTGTCTCACAAGACCGGAACCGTGGTGTTATCCTCGACTCCTCTCTCTCATTCAACCCACATTTTCAATCCAGCACTAAATCCTGTCAGTTCGACCTTCACGACATTGCTAAACTCTGCTCTTTCCTCTCCATCCAAAGTGCTACCAAGTTAATCCAACCACTTTATCTTATCCTACCTTGATTACTGTACCAGCTTCCTTGCTGACCTCCCAGCCTCCTGTCTCTCCCTACTCCAGTCTATACTTTACTCTGCTGCCTGGACCAGTTTTCTACAAAAACGCTCAGGCCATGTTTCCCTACCCCTCAAGAACCTCCAGTGGTCGCCCATCCACCTCTGCATCAAATAGATACTCCTCATCATTGGCTTTAAAAAAGCACTCAATCACCTTGTTCCCTCCTACCTCACCTCAGTACTCTCCTACAACCCAGCCCACATACTTCGCCTCTCTAAAGCTTACTTTCTCACTGTACCACTATCTTGCCGCCAACCTCTCGCCCACGTCGTGCCTCTGGCCTGGACACCCTCTTCAAATCTGACAGTTACTCTCCCCCACCTTCAAAGCTTTATTGAAGGCACATCTCCTCAAGAGACCTTTCCTAAGCCCCCCTTTTCTCTTCTCCCATTCCCTCTGTGTCACCCTGACTTGCTCCTTCATTTATGCCCCCCGCCCAGCCCCTTAGCATTTATGTACATATCTGTCATTTATTTCTATTAATGTTTGTCTCCCCCTCTAGATTGTAAGCTTTGTGGGAAGGGAATGTATCTGTTATATTGTAATAGTGTACTCTCCCAAACGCTTAGTACAGTGCTCTGCACACAGTAAGCACTCAATAAATATTACTGACTGACTGAATCAATGAACCAATCAATCACATTCATTCATTCAATCATATTTATTGAAAGCTTACTATGTGCAGAGCACTGCACTAAGCGCTTGGAATGTACAATTTGGCAACAGATAGAGACAATCTCTGCCCAACAACAGGCTCACAGTCTAAACGGGGGAGACAAACAACAAAATAAAACAGGAAATCACAGAGAAGCTCCTCCAGGAGGCGAAAGGTTAGGAGATGGAGGGTGGACAGGCCTATTCTTCCACCGAGGCCAGAACCAGAGTGGGAGAGTCAGAACCGCAATATGAGGGATAGAGGTTTGGCAGCAGACAGAACCTTCTGTCAAAAGGGTTATGGAATGGGGGGAGTGGAGTGGTCAAGGGAATTCTGTCTAAGGACCTCCAGAAAGGAAATGGAGAATCCTGGGCCGGGGAAGGGGTAGGAAGGCAAAGTAGACACTGGAGTTGGTGAAGAGGGACTCTGAGGCAGACGCCCCGCTATCCAGTTTCTGACCCGTCCAGCTTGGGGTGGGAGGCTGGTGGACTTCAGTGCCCAAGCCCTGTAGGACACCACTGCCCACCGGAATGGGAAAGGACTCAGCCACGATTCTATGGAATTGCCAGCTCACCCACAAACAAATGTGAGGTATGTCTGGGGGCCTCAGAATAGGCCAGGAGTGAATGAAACCACCAAGGCAGGTCTCCCTCAGCCTCCTCCATCCCTCCCCCTAGTCCCTCCCAGTATCCTTCAGTCTCCTCCAGCCTTCTTCCTCCCTTGACCCCCCTCTATCTCCCCCCAGACCTCCCTCGGCCTTCCTCCATTCCCCTCAGACCTCTCAGCCTCCATCAGCCTCCCTAGGTGTCCCCTGGGCTCCCCCGTCTTCTCTCAGCCTCCCTTGGCCTCCCCTAGACTCCCTCTCCATCCTCTCTCAGCCTCCCTCTGCCTCCCCCCATCTTCTCCAGCATCCCAGACGTTTCAAAGTGCTCTAGTTTGTGTGCAGTGCAGTTGGCTGGTATGCCGACCCTGTCTTCGAAGAACAGAATTTTCGCTGTCCTTGGATCTATTTTTTCCAGGAGTTTACTTTTAGCAGAATCAGAGAATAGCCAAGGTAGAGGGGCGGGCTCCAAACTCTTCCCCTCCAAACAAACCCACATGTGGCACACGTGCTCCTGGACACACATGTGCCCATTGAGAGTGCATACATGCACATACATGCACACAAACAGGTATATACATGTGCACAAGGCATACACACACACACAAATTAGAGCACACCCAAATGCCCACATGCTTGCACACCCATGCACACTCGCCCCCTCCAAGGCGCCCACATAACAAATAACAAAACCCCCAACAACAAAGGCACAAATCTCAACCGGGAAGGAGGGGCTGGGTGTGTCCTGACCTTGAATGTACGCATGGGGGTTTTAACACGGAGCAGCCGGTGCCAGTTGTTGGGTGCCGGCCGGCCGGGCACAGCTGGCAGAACCACATTCCGGCCGTGGTCTCTCACGCTTCCACAGTGGCCTCATGCCCAGTGAGGCCTTGGTGGGGACTGCTTCCCTCAGAACAAAGGGGCTGGTTCCAAGGCCCAGGGCCATGCGACTGAGGCCCCCAACCTCCCCTAATCTCACCTCCTCTTCCTTGCTGCCCTCCAGATATCAAACACCAACCTTGTTGCTCTCCATCCTGGGGACCCACACTTGCTGTAGACATCTGCCCTTCTGACCTCCCATCGGGGTTGACTGGCCACACTATCCCGGGACTCCAGGGAGCTCCTTCAATGAAGACCAGACAAAGCTTGACCTAGTGGATTGAGCCCAGGCCTGGGATTCAGAAGGACCGTGGTTTCTAATCCTGGCTCTGCCACTTTTTTGCTATGTGACCTTGGGCAAATAACTTCACTTCTCTGTGCCTCAGTTACCTCATCTGTAAAATGGGCATTATGACCGTGAGCCCCATGTGGGACAGGGACTGTGTCCAATCTGATTTCTTGTATCTACCCCAGTGCTTAGTACAGTTCCTGGCACATAGTAAGCACTTAACAAATGCCACAATTATTATTATTACTATTATTATTTCCCTGGCCCTGACAGTGGAACATTCCACCACCAAATTGTGGTATTTGTTAAGCACTTACTAGGTGCCAGCTACTGTACTAAGCACTGGGATAGATATAAGCAAATCTGGTTGGACGCAGTCCCTGTCCTGCATGGGAATCACAGTATTAATCCCCATTTTACAGATGAGGGAACTGAGTCCCATAGTGAAGTGAGTTGCCCAAGGCGACAGACCTGATGAGTGGCAGAGCTGGGATTAGAACATATAACCTTCTGACTCCCAGGTCCATGCTCATCCACTATGCCATGCTGTAAGCTCCTTGTGGGGAGAGATAACGCCTACCAATTCTATAATAATTAAAAATAATAACTATGGTCCGTGTTAAGCACTTACTGTGTGCCAAGAATTGTTCTAAGGACTAAGGTAGATACAACTTAATCAGGTTGGTCACAGTTCCTGTCCCACATGGAACTCACAGTCTAAGTAGGAGGGAGCAAAATTGAATCCCCATTTTAAAGATGAGGAAACTGAGGTCCAGAGAATTGAAATGACTTGCCCAAGGTCACACAGCAGACAAAGTGGGAGAGTCGGAATAGAACCCAGGTCCTCTGACTCCCAGGCCCATGCTCTTTCTACTAGACCTTGCTGCCTCTCTATTGTTCTCTCCCAAGTGCTCAGTACAGTGCTCTGCACACAGTAAGCACTCAATAAATACCATTGGTTGATTGACTGAGGTCCCCTCCTACCCTGATGTTTGCCACAGTCACTCTCTTTAGAAAGTTTCCAGAATCCTAGAGCTAGATTGGACCTCAAGAGGTCATCTGGTCCATCCCTCTGCCTCCAGTCAAAAGCTTATTTTTCAGTTGTAGGTTTCTTCTGTTCACTAGTAAACTCACTGTGGGCAGGGAACACGTCTGTCAACTCAGTTATACTGTACTCACCCAAGTGCTTAGTACAATGTTCTGTACACAGTAAACACTCAATAAATACCATTGATTGTTGGATTGATTGAAAGCCACTGTAGGTCCCTTCTGGGCCATGAAAGAGCACCCAGGGCTTCAGAAGAAAGGCAGAAAATTCTATGAAGGGAGCAGCCAAACAGCAGCTGAGTTGGTTGTGGCTCAGCCCCTGGTGGGTGGTGGGTGTCGAGAGCTCTGACCTAGGTGGTCTCATTTTGGTCCCAAATCTTCATGGCCATTCTGGTTCAACACTGGCGTTTGTCTGAATCCTCAGAAAAGCTGGGCTTCCAAGAAGAATCACGCAGGCCCAGGACAGATCTCCCAGCACTGTTTTGGTCCTGAATGTGGGGTTCATTCATTGAATCATTCAATAGTATTTATAGAGTAGTTACTTTTGTGTGCAGAGCACTGTACTAAATGCTTGGGAAAGTACAACAATAAACAATAAAATTCTGTGCCCGCAATAAACTCACAGTCTAGCAGAGGAGATAGACGCGAATACAAATTAAAAAAATGATAGATATGTACATAAGTGCTTTGGGGCTGGGAGGGGGGAAGAGCAAAAGGGAGCAAGTCAGGGTGACGCAGAAGGGAATGAGAAATGAGGAAAAGTGCCGCTAAGTCTGGGAAGGACTCTTGGCGATGTGCCTTCGATAAGGCTCCAAAGCAGGGGAGAGTGGTTGTCTGTTGGATCTGAGGAGGGAGGGAGTTTCAGGCCAGAGGCAGGACGTGGGCCAGGGGTCAGCCGCGAGACAGGAGAGAAGGAGGCACAGTGAGAAAGTCAGTACCAGAGGAGTGAAGTGTGAGGGCTGGGTTGTGGAAGGAGAGAAGCGCCGTGAGGTAGGAGGGGGCGAGAAGATGGAGAGCTTTAAAGCCAATGGACGTCATTGATTGTGTGGAATTTGCTAAATGCTTTCTGTTTGCCAAGCATTGAGGGAAAGTACGCGCCAATCCCCACCCTCAAAGAGCTCACATTCTAGCGGAGTAGCTGTGATGTAATGTCAGGTCTCGCTGGACACATCCACAGATGTTTGGATTACGCGGGCCCTCCCTGGAAACTCTCCAGTGATCATGGATAATTGAGAGCTGGGTACTCTCTTAGCCTAGACCCAGCAGGTATAGGGGCCTACCCTATGGCTTAGCGGATAGAGAATGAGAAGAAGCGTGGCTCAGTGGAAAGAGCACGGGCTCGAGAGTCAGAAGTCATGGGTTCAAATCCCGGCTCAGCTGCTTGTCAGCTGTGTGACTTTGGGCAAGTCACTTCTCTGTGCCTCAGTTACCTCATCTGTAAAATGGGGATTAAGACTGTGAGCCCCATGTGGGACAACCTGATCACCTTGTATCCTCCCCACAGCTAAGTGCATAACAAATGTCATTATTATTATTATTGTTATGATGGGCCTGGGAGTCAAAAGGGCCTGGGTTCTAATCCCAGCATCCCCACCATGTCTGCTGTGTGATCTTGGGCAGTCACTTCACTTCTTCGGGCTTCAGTTCCCTCATCTGGAAAATGGGGATGAAGACTATGAGACCCATGTGGGGCAGGGACTGTGTCCAACCCTATTTGCTTTTATCTACCCTAGTGCTTAGTACCCCCTCTCAAGGTTGCACCTGGAGAATTTCCAGTACTCTACTAGTCTCGGCTATGGGAGGGAGAGTCAAGCAGAGGCCTACCCATTCCATTCCTAGCTTGGGCAGTGGCTAGAGAGTGGAAGGCCAGCAGATACAAGTCAAAACTCACCTGTGCTGGGCAGCAGCAGCATGGGGAGAGAGTCGAGGGCGGAGACTCGAGTTTACTGCACGGAAGGAGGCAATGGGAAACCACTTCGGTATTTTGACCAAGAAAATTCTATGGATCCTCTACCAGAACACTTGCAGATGGAGAATGGGGTGTTCTGGGAGAGATTTGTCCATGGTGTCACTATGGGTTGGAAACCACTCGACGACATAAGACAAGTGCTTAGTATAGTGACTGGCACGTAGAAAGTGCTTAACAAATGTCATCACCGTCATCATCATCCCTCCCTCCCTCACCGAGTTTGCAATTAATGGATTAACCAGGTCCTTGGTGGCTATTTTGCTGCTCTCTGAGGTTGCAGGCAGAAGAGGAAACTCAGATTAGTCCATTTTTTGAAAATATGGTATTTGGTAAGCATTACTTTTTGTCAAACACTATTCTAAGGGCTGGGGTAGGTACAGGTCAAATCGGTCAGTCAAAGTCCCTGTCCTGCATGGGCTCACAGTCTAAGTAGGAGGGAGAACAGGTTTTGAATTCCCATTCTCCAGGTGAGGCAACAGAGGCCCAGAGAAGTCAAATGACTTGCCCAAGATTGAAAAGCAAGGAATTGGCAGAGCCAGGATTAGAACCCAGGTCCTCTGACTCTAAGGTCCATGCTTTTTCCACTAAGCCACGCTGTTTTTCCTCACCAGCAATTTTGGCTCAAAGGTTAGGGTAAGGGCGAGGTTGTGGACTACCTGGGGATTTCAATTACCCATGCCCTCCCATCTCCCATGGCCGTGAAAAACACCGTCGACTCCACCAGGCAGTTAGGCCATAGGGGAAAGGCACCGGATCTGGGCCGAGCCCATATAGAAGCCATTTCAATTTCTGTCATTTTGCCTTTGGCCTTGAGGGATTGCTGGCCTTATTTGCTTTTGGATCTGTGCAATTTGAAGCGACCTGAGTGCCAATTCCCAGCAGACTAGCGGAGACATTTCTGCTCGAAATATGAACAAGGACAGACACGAGGCCTAATATGAATCTAGGTGGTTGAGGAACAGAGAGATCCACGCGGCTTCCCCCTTCTAAATCGACTCCCGTTCTCAAGAGAGGGGGGACAGAATAGCTGGGAGAGCAGCCTGAGGTAAATCTCGGGCTCCCGCTCCACAGTCAGCTCCCGGCTGCCTCCGCGATGCGGATCTCTGGAAACTTTATTAGGAAACTTCCTACAAGGAAGTTTATTTATACTAAATAAGAAGGATAATAACATTCTGGCCTTGTATTTATAGCGTCCTCTCCTAGAGAGCTCGAACGCCTCAGAACCCCTGATGTGATCCATCCTTATAAACATCCTTCTTCAATGTAAGCTCGTTGTGGTCAGGGTATGTGTCCGTTTATTGTTGCACTGTACTCTCCCGAGTGCTCAGTACAGTGCTCTGCACACATACGATTGAATGAGTGAAGAGGGTCGAGAGCTGAGGATCAGAGAGGTTAAGTTGCAGGCCCAAGGTCACACAGCAAGTCAGTAGTGGAGCTGAGGGTAGTATCCCATCTCCAGTTTTTTCTCTCCCACTGGGATACCTTGCCCTTAGCTGCCACTGGGGATGTTCTTATCAACTAATGGTCAATCAAAGGTATTTATTGTTTACTGTATGCAGAGAAGCAGCGTGGCTCAGTGGGAAGAGCCCGGGCTTGGGAATCAGAGGTCATGAGTTCTAGTCCCTGCTCTGCCATTTGTCAGCTGTGTGACTTTGGGCAAGTAACTTCACTTCTCTGTGCCTCAGTTACCTCATCTATAAAATGGGGATGAAGACTGTGAGCCCTAGGTGGGACAATCTGATTACCTTGTGTCTACCCCAGCGCTTAGAACAGTGCTTGGCACATAGTAAGCGCTTAACAAATACCAACATTATTATTATTACAAAATGCTTATTCTCCTAAGTGTCCCCTCCCCCCAGCTCAGGGTTGCACCTGCAGAGTTTCCGGTACTCTCAACTACGGGAGGGAGTGAAGCAGAGGCCTACCCATTCCATTCCTAACTTGGCCGGTGGCTAGCTAGTGGAAGGCAATCTGCCACAAGTCAAAACTCACCTGTGCTGGGCAGCAGCGGCACGGGAGGGAGTCAAGGGTGGAGACTCAAGTTTACTGCGCGGAAGGCGTTAATGGTAAACCTCTTCGTATTTTTACCCAGAAAACTCTATGGATCCACTACCAGAACGATTGCAGTTGGAAGTGGGGTGTTCTGGGTGAGATGTGTCCGTGGTGTCGCTATGGGTTGGAGGCGACTCGACAGCATAAGACAAGACAAGGGTGAGTGACCAGATATATCAATCCATCAATTAATGGCATTTGTTCAGCACTTACCATGTGCTGGACTAAGTGCTTGGTTGAGCACAGTAATAATAATAATAATAATAGTTATTATTATTATGGTACCCCTGATGTGTTGTTACTGTTACTATTCAGGGTCCACAGGCTGGCACCAGCAGCAGGTCTTGGGGGTCGGGTAGTACCCAGGCCCAGAGCCCAGAGCAAGTCCTCTGAGCCAATGACTCTGCCTGTCCTTTCTTTTTTTATGATATATATTAAACGCTTATTATGTGCCAGGCACTGTACTAAATGCTGGGATAGATACAAGCTAATCAGGTTGGGCACAGTCCCTGTCCCACATGGGGCTTAACTCTTAATCCCCATTTGACAGATGAGGGAACTGAGGCCCAGAGAAGTGAAGTGATTTGGCCAAGATCACACAGCAGGCAAGTGGCAGAGCCAGGATTAGAACCCATTACCTTCTGGCTCCCAGACCCGGGCTTTATCCGCTAGGCCACACTCCTTCCCTACTGTGACGTCTTTGATTCGGAGCGCGGAGCTCTGCGTTACACGTCCAAAAACCGCTTCCTCCCTCCCTCCTTTAATCCCCCCCCTCCCTCCCTCCTGACCTGACCCAGCAAGGCGCCATCCGGCTTCAAATCAAATTCATTCCCGCTCTCGCTGTTGGATCCCTTCTGGGACCAACAGAAGTTCTGTCCCGGGAGAGGATGTACTTTCTAAACAAAATCAGCGTCTCGTCTTCCTTCGGAAATATTTTAGGAGGATTGAAAGCAAACCCCAGTAGGCCCCACTGATGTGGTGTGTCCTGGCTCAGAGACCACAGAGCCAAACCGGAGTCTCCACCGGCCAGGCTCGGGGAAGAGGGATTGGGGGCGGCGAGGGCGGGGGGAGGGGGTGTGTGTGTGTGGAATGACGGAATCTTCCCCCTACTGCAGGAAGACTCATTAAACCACTTCCCGACTAAAGAGCCATTGTGCTCCCTTCCCTGGTCCCTGAATACACAAGCATGGCTTCCCATTCGGTGCTAGGCACTTTACATTTTTATTATTAGCAGTAGTAGTCATAATAATAGCCACAGTATTAATTGTGGTATTTGTTAAGCCCTTACTGTTTTGGCTATTATTATTACTACTACTAATAATAAAAATGTAAAAGTGCCTAGCCCCGAATTGGAAGCCATCTGAAGTATACAGTACAATCAGATCTTTTTTTTTTTTTAATGACATTTGTTAAGTGCTTACTATGTGCCAGGCACTGTACTAAGCACCAGGATAGATACAAGCTAATCAGGTTGGATACAGTCTCCACTTCACAGTACAAAGCAAGGGAGGCAGAACAATGATTGAATCACCATTTTACAGATGAGGTAACTGAGGCCCAGAGAAGTGAAGTGATTTGCTCTAGGTCACATAGCGGGCAAGTGGCGGATCTGGGATTAGAATCCAGGTCCTCTAACTCCCAGACCCGTGGTCTCTCCATTAGGCCACGCTGCTTCCTAATGCAAAAGGAGGATTCATTTTCCCTGGCCATGAGAAACCAGTGATTGTGTCTCTGGCAACCCTCCATTCAATCCTGTTCTGAAGTCTGCTCTTTGACTGTAAACCCACGGAGGACAGGGACCCCAATTTCCTTAACTTTCAATCGCTCGGCTAGCTCAGTCGGAATCTTACTCTTAGGGTCGTGGGTTTGAGCTCCACGTTCGGTGGGTGGTTTTTCATTTATCCCTTTATAGTGTCAGCTTGATGTGGGCAGAGTATGTGTCTACCATCTCAAGGATACTGTTCTAATATCCTCCCCCAAGCTCTTTGTACAGTGCTCTGCACACAGAAAGCACTCAATAAATATGATTGATTGACTTTCTCTGAACTGTGCACAGCCTAGCTCAATTTCCTTAACTTTCTTTAAATTTCCTTAACTTAACTTAACAGAGAAGCAGCGTGGCTCACTGGAAAGAGCACGGGCTTTGGAGTCAGAGGTCATGGGTTCGAACCCCGGCTCTACCACTTGTCAGCTGTGTGACTTTGGGCAAGTCACTTAACTTCTCGGTGCCTCAGTTACCTCATCTGTAAAATGGGGATTAAGACTGTGAGCCCCACGTGGGACAACCTGATTCCCCTGTGTCTACCCCAGCGCTTAGAACAGTGCTCGGCACATAGTAAGCGCTTAACAAATACCAACATTATTATAGCTCATGTCCTGATTTAATTCTCCTGGTGATGATAATGACGTCAAGTTTGGTTTGGTGAAGACATTGAGGAAAGATGTCAATCCCTGGTATTTACTGATTGCCTACCCTATGCAGAGCACTGTACTGAGCCCTTGGTAGAGTCCAATAGAGTTAGAAGACACAATCCTTGCCCTCGCGGAGCTTGCAAACTGGAGTTTATAGTCTGGCAAATGTAACATTATTTGTGAGGAAGCGATTACACTACCTTTTAATCCCAACTCTGTCACTTATCTGCTGTGTGACCTTGGGTAAGTCATTTAACTTCTCTGTACCTCAGTCCCCTTGTTTGTAAAATGGAAATTAAGACTGTGAGCCCCATGTAGGAAAGGGACTGTGCCCAACCTGATCAACTTGTATCTACCCCAGTGTTCAGTACTGTGCCTGGCACATAGTAAGAGCTTAACAAACACTATTAAAAAAAAATCAAAGATGATTTGGATCCTCTTAGGAAGAGGAAATAAAGATATCCTTGAAACTGTGCCCAAGGATGTAGAGACTGTAGCATCAGCATCTAGTCTGATGACTGCTGGAGGACAGATGCTAAAGCCAACGATCAACCGAAGAAAATGCCCCAACAGTGCCTTCCCTGAATGCAGAGTATGTTACTTGTGTGCTAAAATGCCACTCAAAGCCCATGCTCCCAACTTCCCCCACACCTCCTTGTAGGCAGGGAGTGTGACTTATGCTTCTCTTCCATGAACCAATAGCATTTGATTAATAGAACAGGGAATATCAGGGAAGTTGGAATGGCCTAGGTGTCAGAAGGAGCTGGGTTCTAACCCCACTCTGCCACTTGTCTGCTATGTGACCTTTGGGCAAGTCACTTTACTTCTCTGGGCCTCAGTTTCCTCATCTGTAAAATGGGGATTAAGCCTGTGAGCCCCAAGTGGGATAGGGACTGTGTCCAATGTGGGATAGGGACTGTGTCCAACATGATCATCTTGTATCTATCCCCATGCTCAGAACATTGCTTGACACATAGTAAGTGCTTAAAAAATGTCAATATTATTATTATTATTATTACTATTGTCACTGAACCACTACTGAGTGCCTAACACTGTACTTAATGTTTAGGAGAGTACAATACAATAGAGATAGTAGACATGATCCCTGCTGTCAAGGAGCTTACAGTCTAGCAAATTTTCCCAGCACAACCATAACATAAGGAATGCTGGAATAATTACCCAGTTTCCTCTGGCTCTGCGTTTTTCTGCTAATAATGGCAACCAGAAAAAGACCAACATAAAGTGTGGTGCTTTATCAAGGGCAGAGAAGAAAAAAGATGCCACACACTTTTTCATTTTGTAATTTCTGCTTTTATTTCCCTATTGCAACCAACCTGAAAAGCAACATGGTCTTGTGGAAAGAGTACAAGCCTGGGAGTCAGAGGACCAGGGTTCTAATTCTGGATCTGCCATTTGTCTGCTGTGTAATCTTGGGCAAGTCATTTTAGTTGTGTGTGCCTCAATTACTTCATCTGCAAAATGGCAATTAAGACTATGAGCACCATTTGGGTCATGGACTGTGTCCAACTTGATTGTGTTGGATCTAAGACCTTAACAAAAAACATTTAAAAAAAAGATCAGAAATAACCAGAGTATAAACTGCTCTTCAGTGATGATCCAACAGAAACTTCCCTGACTAAAGATCAGGAAAGCACCATCCCCTACTGGAAAAAGGACAGGGCTGAGAGTCAGAGGACCTGGGTTCTAACCCCACCTCCACCACTCGTCTGTTTGACCTTGGGCAAATCACTTAACTTCTCTACATCTCAGTTTCCTCAAATGTAAAATGGGAACTCAGTAGCTGTTCTCCCTCTTACTTCAACTGTAAGACTCATGAGGGACAGGGACTGTGTCTGACCTGATAAAAATGTATCTACTCCAGCACTTAAAACAGCTCATGACACATAGTAAGCACTTAACAAGTACCACTAAAAAATGAGCTTAGTACAGACCACTGAACCCAGGGGACATTCATTCATTCATTTGATCATATTTATTGAGTGCTTACCGTGTGCAGAGCACTGTATTAAGCTCTTGGGAGAGTACAATGCAGCAACAAACAGACACATTCCTTGCCCACAATAAACTTACAGTCTAGCAGGGGAGAAAGACATTAATAGAAATAAAAAATTACAGATATGGACACAAGTGCTGTGGGGCTGGGAAAGGGATGGATAAGGGGAGCAAATTAGGCTCATGCAGAAGGGAGTGGGAGAAGAGGAAGAGGAAAGCAGAAAAATACCATCAGGAATACTATTATTACATGTGTGTGTGTGTGTTTGGTTGAGGGAGTTGGGTGGGAAGAGGGAGAGAAATGAATGGTAGGGGAAAGCTGGAGAAAACAGCTGCAGACAAATCTCCAACAGGCCCTGTCTACAACAGAGCTTGGAAAATGACACGGCCATTTCCATTCAGTTCACAGGCGCAGGCTGAAAGCAGTTCCTGTAGAAACTTTCCGACAATAGCAGCTGCCCTCTATTAGCATTCAGGTGTGGACCCCGTGTAATTAGATGGAGGAACCCATTTGTGCCTCTAGGTCTACATGGGACCCATTTCCCAATAATAGAATGTGATTCTTCAGCCAGGTTTTTTTTTCTCTCAACCATCAAATATCAATAGCCAGGGCTTGCTTGTCCAAATCCCCCCAGATTTTATCCCAAATGTTCTTTTTCTAAGACACTCAATTGCCATTCCTGCTTATGTATATATCTGTAATTTTATTTATCCTTTTGCTCTTCTCCGCCTTAGCCCCAAAGCACTTATGTACATATCTGTAATTTTAATTACTTGCATTGATGTCTTTCTCCCCCACTCTAGACTGTGAGCTCATTGTGGGCAGGAAATGTCACTGTTTTGTTGTATTGTACTTTTCCAAGTGCTTAGTATAGTGCTCTGCACACACTAAGGGCTCAATACGTATGATTGATTGATTGATTGATTGGTGACCATTGGACAGGGCCAATGTGATTTTCCTTCCTAGTAACAATAACAATTGTGATATTTAAGTGTTTACAGCCGAAAATTGTCCTAAGCAGTGGGGTGGATACAAGATAATCAGGTCGAAAACAGTCCCTGTCCCAGTCTAAGTAGGAGGGAGAACAGATATAGAATCCTCATTTTACAGATGAGGAAACAGAGGCCCAGAGGGGTTAAGTGACTCCCCCCAGGTAACACAGCAGGCAAGTGTTCAGGGCCGGAATTAGAATCCAGGTCCACTGACGCCTAGCTCCAGGTTGTTTCCCTGGGCCATAGTGCTTCTCCCTAGCAATCTGGGATCCTCGGAAGATAACCTAACACCAGACTTGGGCTCTTCTTCCCTTCAGTCTTCCCTGCGCTGAGTGAGACTGCCCCATTCTCAGAGTGTATTACACACATCATCTCTAGACTTTAAGCTCCTTGAGGGCGGGCATCATGTCTACCATCAGTGCTGTACTCTCCCAAGCAGTTAGTACAGTATACTGCACCCAGTAAGCATTCAATAAATACCATGGATTGATCTACTGATCTCGCTCGAGCAGATGGGAAAATTAAAGTCAAGGATGAACTTGATTGTATTGTCTTCTCCCAATAATAAAATCATTATGATAATAATAATAACTGCAGTATTTGTTAAGCACTTACTATGTCTCAGGCACTGTAATAAGCACTGGGGTAAATACAAACAAAAGAGGATGGACCCAGTCCCTGTCCTACACAGGGCTCACAGTCTTAATTCCCATTTTACAGATGAGGTAACTGGAGCCCAGTGAAGTGAAGTGATTTGGCCAAGGTCACATAGCAGATAAGTAGCGGAGCCAGGAATATTCATTTGTTCAATAGTATTTATTGAGTGCTTACTATGTGCAGAGCATGGTTCTAAGTGCTTGGAATGTACAATTCGGCAACAGATAGAGACAATTCCTGCCCAATGACGGGCTCACAGTCTAATCAGGGGAGACGGACAAAAACAAGACAACATAATCTTAGAACATACATCCTCTGACTTCCAGGCCTGTGCTCTTTCCACTAGGCCACTCTCCTTCTCAAGAGCTCCCAAGGGCTTAGTATCGGCTCTGCACACAATAAGTGTTCAATAAATATGACTGATTGATTGACTGAGATCACTAGGAGACGGAGACAGTTGAGGCCATAGAGTCAATCCAGCAACCAGAATGGGGATAGGAGACAGAGTTCTCATGATGATGAAGATCATGATGGCTGTGGTATTTGCTAAGCCCTTACTATGTGCCAAGCACTGTACCAACTGGATTCAACTCAGCTTTTCATATCCCATTCATGCCTGAAACTAAGGGTCTCCAATTCTCAGGGCCTACAACCACTGTGATACAACAGATGATGGAATATTATCAAAATAATAATAATAATATTTGTTGATCAGTCAACCAGTGGCATTCCACCCCAGCACTTAGTACAGTGTCTGGCACCTAATATGCGCTTAACAAATACCACAATCATTTACTGAGCCCAAATAAACAAGTTACGGGTGTTTCCATTTTTCCCTATGAGGTGGAGAAAGCACTCCCCATCCAGTTCCCAGCACTAATAATAATAATAATAATTGTGGTGTCTGTTAAGTGCTTACTACGTTCCAGGCACTATACTAAGTGCTGGGGTGGATACAAGCAAATCAAGTTGGACACAGTCCCTGTTCCACATTGGGCTCACAGTCTCGATCCCCATTTTACAGAGGAGGGAACCGAGGCCCAGAGAAGTGAACTGATTTGCCCAAGGTCATACAGCAGACAAGGGGTGGAACCGGGATTAGAACCTATGACCATCTGATTCTCAGGCCCGGGCTCTATCCACTCCACTATTCTGCTTCTCTCTGCAGCACTAAGCCAATGAAACCAAAATGCCTTAGCTTTGACCTCCCTCCCTGAGCCGGTGAAGAGAAACCAGATAACCTAATCCAGTGCAGTCAAACTTTCCTTCCCACTTGGGTCAGGGCGCTGGAGGGGAAAGTTTCAGGAGAACCGTGTGGGAGACGTCACTGCCTTTCGATTCACTCTTGCCACTTGTTCTCGCCACAACCCAGGAATGCACGCCCTGGCTAGGAAGAGCCGGAAGCAGCTCTGGAACTCCAATCAATCAACCAATCAATCGTATTTATTGAGCGCTTACTGTGTGCGGTTTACCTCATCAGTAAAATGGGGATTAAGACTGTGAGCCCCATGTGGGATCTGGAATGTGTTCAACTTGATTAGCTTGTATCTACCCCAGCACTTAGTATGGTGCTTGGCGCGTAGTAAGTGATTAACAAATACCATAAAAAAGAGAGTTTACAGCCTATCAGTCAATCAATGGTACTTATTAAGCACTTACTGTGTGTTGCGCATTACATTAAGTGCTCACTTAACTTCTCTGTGCCTCAGTTGCCTCATCTGCAAAATGGGGATTGAGATTGTGAGCCCTACTTGGGATAGGGGAATGTGCCCAACCCGATTTGCCTGTCACCATCCCAGCGCTTAGTACAGTGCTCGGCACATAGTAAGCGCTTAACAAATACCATAATTTCTTACAAATACCACACAAAAAAAGAAAGAGTGTAATACAACAGAGTTGGTAGATACGTTCCCTGCCTACAATGAGCTTACAGTCTAGTGGCATCCCAAAAGTGGAAGAAACTTGTGGGAAGATGAGGAATTTGTCAAACAGGAACCTGACTTCTCTCACGATAAACTTCCTCTCAGTCAGTGACTTTATCTTGTTTGTATGTTAGGTGCCAGGGCTACCACTGAGACCCCCTGGTAAATAGGAATCAATCAATCGTATTTATTGAGTGCTTACTATGTGCTGTACTAAGCTCTTGGTAGAATGCAATATAACAGAATTAGCAGGAACGTTCCCTGCCCAAAACGAGCTTCCGGTCTAGAAGGGGAGACAGACATTAATATGACTAAATAAGTCATTTAAAATATATAAGTAATTTATAATATATAAAGATCTGTTCATAAGTGCTGTGGGGTTGGGGCAAATATTAAGTGTCCAAAGGTCACAGATTGAAATGTGAAGACGAGCCAGAAGGGAGAGTGACCGGGGAAAAGGGGGCTTAATCGGGGAAGGAAATAGAAATAACGTTAATGATCGTAATAAAAACCTCTTGATTCTGAAAGACTTATTTGCTTTGAGACCCCGAGCTGAACCCTGAGCTGAGGGACTCAGAGGAAGTCCTGAGAAAGAGGGCACCCTTCCAGGTAATAAAACGCACACATCTGCTACGTCGGTCTCCTCCACAACACTAATAGTAACCAACCCACCCCCATTGCAAGTGATCTTATCGGAAGCCCATAATCATGAAAATAGGGAAATGCCTCAAAGAAAGGGAACAGATCCTCTGCCTCTCCTTCTTATTCCCTTTGAGTTGGTTTTTATGGGATTTTCTGTCTATAGGGAAGAAGAAATAGTTGTAGCAGAAGTAATGTTTATTGAGCATCCACTTGGTGCAATGCACTTTACTAAGCACTTGAGACATACAACACCAGACCAGACCAAACCGGAAGCAGCGTGGCCCAGGGGATAGAACCTGGGTCTGGGAGTCAGAAGGCCCTGGGTTCTAATCCCAGCTCCGCCATTTGTCTGCTGTGTGACCTCGGGAAAGACACTACACTTCTCTTGCCTCAGTTCCCTCATCTGTAAAATGGGGATTAATACCGTGACGTCCATGTGGGACATGGACCGTATCCAAACTGATTAGCTTGTGTCTCCCCCAGTGCATAGTACAGTGCCTGGGACATAGTAAATGCTTAACAAAAACCATTTAAAAAAAAACAACCCAAAACTAAGTCACACAAGGAGCCTTCACACTAATGGGGAAGCTAATAGTAATTTCAATCCACTAATGGTATTTATTGAGCACTTACTTTGTGCACAGCACTGTATTAAGCACTTGAGAGAGTATAATAGTGCCGGTAGGCATGATCTCTTGCTCTCAAGGTGCTTACAATCTAGAGAGGGATACAGACACAAAAATAAATTTGGGTTAGGAGGAAGCAACAGAGTTTAAAGATGTATATGTAAGTTCTATCCTGTGATGATGATGGTGGTAGGGTTGTGTGAAATGAATACCCTTTAAACCCTTTATATTCACCTTTCCCTCAGCTCCAGCACTCATTTACATATACAAAATTTATTTTAATATCTGGCTCCCCTTCTAAACTGCGAGTCTGTTGGGGGTAAGGACCATGTCTACTGACTCTACTATGTTGTATTCTCCCAAGCACAGTGTTCTGCACACAGTAAATGCTCAATAAATACCACTGATGAGGATGATGATGACATATTGATTGATGTAGAAACATACAGTGATTAATACAGTGCATTGCATACCATTACTTTAAGAGGGAGCCGTTACTATTGTACTGACTCTGTTGTATTTTACTCTTCTGAGTGCTTGGTACAGTTCTTTGCATACAGTAAGCGCTTAATGAATACCATTGATTGATGACATGATGTGGAAGTGCTGAAGTGGCAATAGGAGGGGAAATAGCTTGGCTCTGGGAAGCAGCGTGGCTCAGGGGAAAGACCCTGGGCTTCGGAGTCAGGGGTCATGGGTTCGACTCCCGGCTCTGCCACTTGTCAGCTGTGTGACTGTGGGCAAATCACTTAACTTCTCTGTGCCTCAGTTACCTCATCTGTAAAATGGGGATTAACTGTGAGCCTCAAGTGGGACAACCTGATTACCCTGTGTCTACCCCAGGGCTTAGAACAGTGCTCTGCACATAGTAAGCGCTTAACAAATACCAACATTATTATTATTATTATTAATAAATAAGGCGGGAAGATGAGAGATGAGAGGAAGCCTCTGGAGGAAATAGTTTTGGAGAAGGGTTTTGAAGGTGATTTTTACACAGAGAGTAGTCAAGATAAATAATTGAGTGTGCAATTTGGAGAAGGGTGACCACAGAGGACCCTCAAATATATCAACTGCCCCTTTTACCAACCGGAAGTAACAAACATCATATTATGTTTCATGTGTTATGCTGGTTAAGCAATGCAATGTTATATCATCATATGGAATCTTTTTTTTTCTAAACCCTGAGGTAGATACAAGCTAATCAATTTGGAAGCAGCCCTTGTCTCTCATGGGGCTCACAGTCTTGATCTCCATTTTATAGATGAGGTAACAAGCACAGAGAAGTCAAGTGATTTGCTCACGGTCACACATCAGAGAAGTAGCGGAGCCAGAATTAGAACTCAGGTGCTTCTGACTCCCAGGTCCATCCTCTATCTAGTAGGCCACGTTGTTTCCCTAATCGTCTGTAGAAATCTGTGGAATTTAAAAGAGCTTCCTTTTTTAATGGTATTTGTTAAGCATTTACTATGTGCCAAACACTTTTCTAAGCACTTTTCTACATGTTAACTAGGTCAGACTCAGTCTCTGTCTCTCATGGGGCTCACAGGAGGGAAAACAGGTATTTAATCCCCATTTTGCAGGTGAGAAAACTAAGGCACAGAGAAGTTAAGTGACTTGTCCAAGGTTGGTACACAGCAAGTAATTGGCAGAGGTGGGATTCAAACCCAGGTCCTCTGACCTCCAGGCCCATGCTCTTTCCTCTAGGCTATGCTGCTTCCCTGGCCGAGTTCAGGGCTTTGGACAAAGTGTTTATGTTCACAGGGACCTGGGAGGGAAGTGAGAAATCTCTGGAGCTTGTTGTAAGCCGGGAATGTGTCTGTTATATTGTTGGATTGCCCTCTCCCAAGTTCTTAGTAGAGTGGTCTGCACACAGTAAGCGCTCAATAAATACGATTGATTGATTCAATAAATGAGAGGGCAGTCAGGGTAGAGAGAATACTCTAGATTTCGGTGGAATCAACACACTTCCATAAAATGGCACAGATGCCATTATCAAGTTGTGTTGGGTGGCCCATGTAATGCATGCATCAACACGTGTATTACAGCATCTTGCAGTGCACTGCAGTATATTGCACTTGTCTGCTGTGTGGCCTTGGGTAGGTCACTTCACTTCTTTATGTCTCGGTTACCTCATCTGTAAAATGGGGATTAAGACTGTGAGCCCCATGTGGGACAAGGACTGTGTCCAACCTGATTAGCTTGTATCTACCCCAGAGCTTAGAACAGTGCCTGTCACATAGTAAGCACTTAACAAATACCATCATCATCATCATCATCATCATCATTATTATTATTACTGGGCCTTAGAGTAGGGTTCCCTCTTTCCCAGCAAAGAAGGAAGATCCAGAAAGGCAGAATTTTCCTGGCATTTTTCCCCCTTGCTCTGACCGCCTCCTCCTGAGAAATCCACCCCGGCAGTGACAGCAAACACCTTTGCTTTCCAAAACCACAGACCCTTCGGGGCTCACAGTTTGTTTTCCCAGCTTGTCTGCCTCTCCTACTCTCCAAGCCCGGCCTCAGACCGGCCCGGTGTCCAGCTGCCTAACAGCATTCTGGAAGCAGTGTCCTCCCCCGTCCACGGGGCCCAGTGGCGGGAGAACCGAGGAGTCTCAGATCCCATAAAACGGACTGTGAGATTTTGAGAGGAACGAGATTCTGAGCGATGGCTGTGCATCCTGGTCGACCGCGAGCTCCTCCGAGGGAGTTTCCAGCGGTTTCCCAAGTGAACAAAGGAGCGAAAGGATCTGGCGGAGTCAGGCGTTCTCTCGATCCGCTTCCCGTCCCTGAAAGGTCCGATTCACGGAGCTGCAGAGGCTGGAGCAGCTGGCCGGGTCACATACGACCTGTTTGCTGCCAGATTTCAGGCAACCCGAGCACAACATGTGAAGCTCCGAATTCCTCCCGCCACGCCTCTCCATACGTCTCAGCCCAGGGACGGTGCCCTGGGCGAGCACTCACTCGATGCTCCAATCCATCCTGTTTTCCCCACTGCGGTCCTGATGGGCGCCCACAATAATAACCAAAATAATAATTTTGGTACTTGTTAAGCACTTATGATGTACCATGAACTGTTCTAAATGCTGGGGTAGATACAAGTTCATCAGGTTGGACACAATCCCTGTCCCACACGGGGCTCACAGTCTAAGAAGGAGGGAGCAGGATGCCCCATCCAAAGGGAATATGTCTGTTAAATTATGATAGTGTACTCTTTCTGGAACTTAGAACAGTGTTCTGCATGCAGTAGACGCTCAATAAATATGACTGACTGACTCCCAACTGCCATTCCGGCTCAATAAATACTATTGAATGAATTCCGGTGGGTGCCACAATAATAATTTTGGTACTCGTTAAGTGCTTACTGGGTGCCAAACACTGTTCTATTTATTGGCATAGATATAAATCCATCAGGTTGGACCCAGTCCCTGTCCCAAGGGGGCTCACATTCTAAGTAGGAGGAAGTAGGATTAATCCCCATTGTACAAATGAGGAAACTGAGGCACAGAGAAGTTAAGTGACTGGCCCAAGGACACACAGCAGACAAATGGCAGAGAGAGGATTAGAACACACATCTTCTGAATCCCAGGCCCATGCTCTTGCCACTAGGCCATGCTGTTTATAATGACACCACTGGGTTAAAAAGGGCTCAGGGGAGGCGTCTTAGGTGATGGAAATGTCCCTAGGAGACACTGAGGTTCCCTTTTTGGAGTCACCTAGAATCGTATCTCCTCAAGGAAACCATCCCTGACATACCTCTCATCTCCTTGCTTTATCTTCCCTCCCTCTGCATCACCTATGCACTTGAGTCTGAACCTCTAAGCACTTTGATACTCACTGTCCCCCCTTCACCTGCTCAACATTTAATAATTGTTTGTAATCTTGCTATGGGCAGGGAACACGTCTGCTAATTCTGTTGCACTGTACGCTCCCAAGGGCTTAGTACAGCCATAGTAAGTGTTCAATAAATATGATTGATTTTGTTAACTGCTCATGGTGTCAAGCACTGTTAATAATAATGTTGGTATTTGTTAAGCGCTTACTATGTGCCGAGCACTGTTCTAAGCGCTGGGGTAGACACAGGGGAATCAGGTTGTCCCACGTGGGGCTCACAGTCTTAATCCCCATTTTACAGATGAGGGAACTGAGGCACAGAGAAGTTAAGTGACTTGCCCACAGTCACACAGCTGACAAGTGGCAGAGCTGGGATTCGAACTCATGAGCCCTGACTCCAAAGCCCGTGCTCTTTCCACTGAGCCACACTGTTCTAAGCGCTGGGATAGATACAAGACAATCAGGTCCCGCACTTTCTAATTAGTAGGTAGAACAGGTACGGAATCCCCATTTGGCAAATTAGGAAACTGAGGTACAGCGAGGTTAAGTGACTTACCCCAGGTCACACAGCAGACAAATGGTAGAGCCAGAATTAGAATTCCGGTCTTCTGACTCCCAAGCCCAGGCTCTTTCAACTAGGCCACACTACTTCTATAAGCATTTATCTTTACACTCTGCTACTTCCCATCCTCTAATTCATTTTAATGCCTGTCTTCCCCACTAGACTGTAAACTCTTTGAAGGCAGGGATGGTGTCTACAAACTCTACTGTACTCTGCCAAGCACTTAGCACCTTGCTCTGCACCCAGGAAGCCCTCAATAAATACGTCCTAATCCTAATTACTGATGGAATTATGATCCATAGAGTTAAAATAGAAGTGAAATAAAGGTTAAAAAAAACCTAAAATGACTCCCTCAGCCTCCTCCTCCCTACTGGGTTCAGCATTTCCTCGCTGTGCTAAGAACAGACACTGGGAAATGTTCTCTGATTCAGGATCTGGACTTCTGAAGGTAGTCACTGCAAATCCCCCTGGGCCAGCTTTGCCTTCAGGAAAACAGTCTGTGAGAGTGATTGCTAGATTAGGGAGCCGGACAGAGTGTCGGGGTTGGGGGGTAGGAGACTGGGAAAGAAGGGTTCTAGCTTCCTCATCAGACATAGGATAGGACGGTCTCGGTCCAGGTCAACGCCAGAACCTAAGGAAAGAAAATCTGGTGACCACAGTGACGGCTGGGACCCTGGGAGCAGAAGAGTCCTGGGCTTGGCCGCTTTGATAAATAAATGAAAATATTGCTGATCAGGCCTTGCCTGTTTGGATGTCAACATGAAGATGCTTTCTTTGGCTGACTCTTTAAATAAAGGCAGGAAATTGCATTTCAGTCGCCAGATCCATTTGTAACAATCGCAGACATTATTATTACCAAAACAGAGCGCTCTCTCTCTCTCTCTCTCTCTCTCTCTCTCTCTCTCTCTCTCTCACACACACACACACACACATACTTGCACACTTAAAAAAAGGTTGCTTTTCAAACTTCAATGTAAAAGACTTTTATTTTCTTTATTCTTTTTTCTCCCATGGAAGAGACTTTCTCCCTACCTCCAACAGAACAAAACTAAGTAACGACAACCTATTTTTTTATTCACTCCATCATTCAGTGACATTTATTGTGTTCTTATCCTGGGCAGACCACTGTGCAGAACTAAGAGCTTGGGAGAGCCTTCGATTGTAGACTAGATTGCAGACTGTTCCCTCTAGACTGAAAGCTCTTTGTGAGCAGGGAACATGACTGCTGCCTCTGCTGTATTGTACTCTCCCAACAACTTAATACAGTACTCCCCAAGTAAGCACTTAATAAATACCATTGATTGACTAATCGAGAGTATAATAAAATCAGACACCCTACCAGCCCTCGAGGAGTTTACAGTCTAATGGGACCATGGAATTTAATTGTCTTTAGAAATTTCTAAGGATGAGGGACACCTAGCCTTCTGGAATGGAGCAGAAGAAACCCTCCCTGAAGGCAGGGGTTGGATGGGATGACTTTGCTCTCTTATGGAGGTAATGTGGCCTAGGGGAAAGAGCCTAGGGTCTGGGAGTCAGAGGTCCTGGGTTCCAATCCAGCCTCTGCCAATTGCCTGTTCTGTGACCTTGGCCAAGTCACTTTGTTTCTCTTGGCCTCGGATTCCCCATCTGTAAAATGGAGATTAAATGCTAGTTCTTCCTCCCCCTTAGACTGTGATCCCCATATGGGGCAGAAATTGTGTCCCCCTTAGACTGTGATCCTCATATGGAACAGGAATTGTGTCCAGTCTGATTATCTTCTCTGTACCTCAGTGCTATGTGTGGCACTGAATAAGCACATAAAAAAAAGCCCAAATGATGTTCTATTAAAGTTGTCCCACATTTTCATTCTGTTTTCATTGTTGCTTTTTAGTCTGCCACAGCTTGGTACACTCCAATGCTTCCTACTAACTGCAGTTTATTTTAGTGGCTCTCTCCCCTGCTAGATTGTAGGCTCCTTGAGGGGAGGGATTGTGTCTACCAAACTCAAGTGGACTCTCCCAAGCGCTTAGTATAATTCTCTGAACAGAGTAGGTAAGTGCCCACTGATGTTTGATAGGTTGACTGAGTACCTGGTTTCATTAAAACTAACATTAAGCATAGTAGAAAATGGACTATAAAATTTAAGCCTGTCACGTGGACTTTGAAAGAGCATGGGCTAAAATTGCCTCATGACATCAACACGGATGTGATCACCGAGCCGTTTTCGACATGAACCTTTTGTGAGTTGCATCTACTTTCCCAAGAGCTTAATATAGTGCTCTGCACACAAAAAAGGCTCAATAAATACCATTGATTGATTGGTTTAACGCCCGAGGGAGGGAAGGTTAAAGGGAACGGATAGCAGTGCTTCTTGGGGGGCCCGGAAG
The DNA here is from genome assembly GCF_004115215.2 of Ornithorhynchus anatinus. Classification (NCBI taxonomy): domain Eukaryota; kingdom Metazoa; phylum Chordata; class Mammalia; order Monotremata; family Ornithorhynchidae; genus Ornithorhynchus; species Ornithorhynchus anatinus. Next base: position 8,384,072 of record NC_041732.1, on the reverse strand, counting down.
AATTCTAGAATGGCTCATTTAGCTGCTCAGAAATATTCATTCATTCAATTGTATTTATTGAGCACTTACTGTGTGCAGAGTACTGTCCTAAGCCTTTGGGAGAGAACAACACAACAATAAACTGACACAATCCCTGCCCACATCAACCTTACAGTCCAGAGGGGGAGATATGGATACAGCAATACTAAGTAATAAATACTATTACTTATTAAGCATTTACTGTGTGTTTCACTGCACTAAGTGGTGGGAGAGAATGCACGTGGATGAGTGCACTTTAAGCATTTGCTATTCACCCCATCCTCAGCCCCACAAAACTCATGTCCAGATTCATAATTTTTTATTTATGTTAATGGCTGTCTCCTGCTCTGGGCTGTAAGTTCCTTTTTTTAAAAAATGGTATTTTTAAGTGCTTACTATGGGTAAAACCTTGTTCTAAGTGCTGGAGCAGATACAAAGTAATCAGGTTTAACACTGTCCTTGTCCCATATAGGGCTCACAGTCTTAATCCCCATTTTACAGATGAGGGAACTGAGGCACAGAGAAGTGAAGTAACTTGCCCAAGGTCACAGAGCAGACAAGTGATGAAGCTGGTATTAGAACTCATGTCCTTCTGACTCTTAAGCTTTTGCTCTATCCACCAGGTCATTCTGAGTCTCAATATGGGCAGGGAACATGTCTACCAGCTCTGTCTTATTGTACTCTCCCAAAGGCTCAGTACAGTAAACTTTACACAGTAAACACTCAATAAATACAATTGACTGATTGATTGACTGTATACTCACTGTGGGCAGAGAACATGTCTACTAACTCTGTTGCAATGTACTCGCCCAAGTGCTTAATTCAATGTTCTGCACACAGTTGGCACTCAAATACTATTGATGACTGATTAAATATACAGATGGGAATCAAACATGGCTCTGTCCCTCTTGAGATTCACAGTCTGAGAAGAAATCAGTCTCTCTCTGGGCCCCATGAGATAAATGCATGCCGTGTAGGAGAACTCTTGTCTTTTTCTCTGCCTGTGGCCTCTTCCAATCCACCCTTTCCAGAGATAAACTTGGCCTAGTAGACAGAGCCTGGGCCTGGGAGACAGAAGGACCTGGGTTCTAATCCTGGCTTCGCCACCTGTCTGCAGTGTGACCTTGGGCAAATCATTTAACTTCTCTGATCCTCAATTATCTCATCTGTGTCGCCAGACTACTTGTTTTGTTTTGTTTTGTTGTCTGTCTCCCCCATTTAGATTGTGAACCTGTTGTTGGGCAAGGATTGTCTCTATCAGTTGCCAAATTGTACATTCCAAGCACTTAGTATAGAGCTCTGCACATAGTAAGCCCTCAATAAATACGATTGAATGAATGAATGAATGAAATGTGGATTAAGACTGTGGGCTCTATGTGGTACATGGACTCTGCCCAACCTGATTACCTTGTGTCTTAGTACAGTACCTGGCACGTAGTAAGCACTTCACCAATATCATAAAAGAAAGAGATGGGGGAATATGTTGCCCAGAAATATCAACTTATCCTGTTTTGCTCCCAGCTCTTCAACCTCTGACACATTGCTCACCTTGTTTCCTATGCCTGGAATAATCTCCACCTGAAGCTTCATCAAGTAACATTTCTCCCTTTTTTCTGTGCTCATCTAAAGGATCACCTACACTAGAAGGCATTCCCTGATTAATTCAAAAGGTAGTTGAGGGTCGAGATTGGGTCTACCTACTCCATTGTGTGCTCATGGAGTTTAGTACAGTGCTCTGCACATAATAAGCACTCAGTAAATGCTCCTGATTGATTAGTAAAACATCTTCATAGCAACATACATTTTCAGCAGGTACAAAGCACAACACAGAACCCATTAAGATGGGCTTTAAAATGAATGGAAATCTATTTGACTCTTTTAATCTCTTCAGCAATTTAAGGAATTACAGTCATCTCATTAATTATAGTTTTTCCGGGCCTAATATTTTGAACAGTCAATATTAACTGAACACTTCATCTATGCAGAGCACTGTACTAAGTGCTTGGAAGAGTACAAGGAAGATAGTTATGGGTTCAACCTTCACAAAAACAGTAAAATCCACCCTTCCCTCTCCACCCAAACTGCTTCGACATTGATCTAAACACTTATCTTATCCCACCTGAGTTCTGCATCAGCCTCCTTGCTGACCTCCCTGCCTCCTGTCTCTCCCCACTCCAGGCAATATTTCACTCTGATGCCTGGATCATTCTTCTAAAAATAAAGTTCAGTCCATGTCTCCCTACTCCTTAAGAATTTCTTCCAGTAGTTGCTCATCAAACAGAAACTCCTTACCGTCAGCTTGAAACCACAATCAGCTCACCCTCTCCTACCTTACTGCGCTGCCCTCCTACTACAACCTATCCCACACACTTCACTCCTCTAACACCAAACAGCTTACTGTACCTCGTTCTTATCTGTCTCATCTCCAACCTCTAGCCCACGTCTGTCCCTCTGGCCTGGAATTCCTTCCTCCTTCAAGTAACTACAGACAATCATTCTTCCCACCTTCAAAGTCTTATTAAATTCACATCTCCTCCAAGAGATCCTCCCCCACTAAGCCCTCATTTTCCCTACTCTTCCTTCTGCATCGCCTTTGTACTTGGACCTGTTCCACTTCACCCCACCCTCAGCCCCACAGCATTTATGTACATATCTGTAATTTATTTTAATGTCTCTCTCCCTCTCTAGACTGTTCCTTAAGGGCAGGGAACACTTGTAAGCTCAATGTGGGCAGGGAATGTGTCTGTTTATGGTTGTAGTGTATCCTCCCAAGCATTCAGTACAGTGCTCAATAAATACAATTGAATGAATAAATGAATATCTTCCAACTGTCATACTGTACTCTCCCAACAATTTAGTACAGTGCTCTGTAAACAGGGAGCATCAATATTGATTGATTGATTGTAGGCATCAAGAAGCCCTCAAGAAGCATACAACCTAGCAGGGGAGACAGACAGAAAAGAATTAGAGAAAGTATGTTCAGAGAACCAGCTAGTAGGAAGAGCCTAGGGCTGTGAGTTAGGAGATCCAGGTTCTAATCCTGAACCCACCCCTTGCCTGCTGTGTGAGCTTAGGCAAATCACTTAATTTCTCTCTGTTTCAGTTTCCTCATATGTGAAATGAGGATTGAATCATTGTTCTCCCTCTCCCTTAGGCTGTAAGTCTAAGGATGGGATTGTGTCTGAACTGATCATCTTGTACTTCCCACAGTGCTTGGCTGATAGTAAGTGATTAACAAATTCTATTATTACTATTCCCACTTTCTGACCTAGTCAGGACCCTATCCTGCACACATTTATACAAAGCCTAATCCAGCCAACTGGTATATGCCACTTGCATAATTTCCTGAGGTAAATTCCACCTGCTCACCACCCACTGTGGTATTTGGTTTGAACTAACAATAGTCATGCTTCAGCAGGTATCTCCCCACCCCCACACCTCTGTCTTGGTGCTGTGGGCAAAAGAGAAGCCGCGTGCCTAGTGGAAAGAGGATGGGCTTCGGAGTCAGAGGACATAATAATGTTGGTATTTGTTAAAGCGCTTACTATGTGCAGAGCACTGTTCTAAGCGCTGGGGGAGATACAGGGTAATCAGGTTGACCCATATGAGGCTCACAGTCTTAATCCCCATTTTACAGATGAGGTAACTGGGGCACAGAGAAGTTAAGTGACTTGCCCACAGTCACACAGCTGACAAGTGGCAGGCGGGATGAGTTCTAATCCCAGCTCTCCCAATTGTTTGCTGTGTGACCTTGGGCAAATCACTAAACTTCTCTGTGGATCAGTTTTTTCAATTCTAAACTCGGGATTCAATACCTCTTCTGCCTCCTACTTAGACTGTGAGCTCCATGCGGAACAGGGACTGTGTCTAATCTAATTAAATTCTACCTACCCCAGGGTTTAGAGCAGTGTTTGACACATAGTAAGGGCTTAACAAATACCATAAAAAAAATTTCATGTTCACCCTTCACGAGTGTGGAAATCTCAACTACCACGGCCCCTCTCAGCCTTTCTTTCCCCACAGATTGAAGAGTCTTTATCTCTGTTCTTCTAAAGAAGCCACACCACTCCTCTGACAGCTACAGGGCCAAGGTCTTACAGGATGGTCAGACCAAATTTTCTGTTGTTTCTTTATCTTATTTCTGAATGGCTGTCAGTAGGAGCCAAGATTGAATGTCCCGAGGGGGAAAGAGGCAGAGGTGGCTGGAATGTCTGGGCCATTAATGAATAACATATAAACTACAGTTTATGCAAATTCATAGGTAAAAATAAAACTGAGTCAAGAGGTCAGGTAATTTTGGAAAAGGCCTGCAGCACTGATTCTACAGGCACCACAGAGTAGACTCTTCCTTCCGTTAGCCAGCCAATTGCATTTATTGAGTGCTTCCTGTGTGCAGAGCACTGTACTAAGCACTTGGGAGAGGACACCATTCATTCATTCACTCATTTACTAAGCAGTTTATGTGTGCAGAGCACTGTATTAAGCACTTGGGAAAGTACGATACAACAATAAACAGTGATATTCCCTGCCCACAACGAGTTCACAGCCTAGATGGGGGAGACAGACATTAATACAAATAAATAAAATTACAGATAGATACATAACTTCTGTGGGGCTGGGAGCAGGGGGAAGAGCAAAAGGAGCAAGCCAGGGTGACGCAGAAGGGAGTGGGAGATGAGGAAAAGTGGAGCTTAGTCTGGGAAGGCCTCTTGGAGGAGATGTGCATTCAATAAGACTTTGAAGGGGGGGAGAGTAATTGTCTGGCAGATTTGAGGAGGGAGGGCGTTCCAGGACAGAGTCAGGACGTGGGCCAGGGGTCAGCGGTACGACAGGCGAGATGGAGGCACAGTGAGAAGGTTAGGACTAGAAGAGTGAAGTGTGGGCTGGATTGTAGAAGGAGAGAAGCGAGGTGAGGTTGGACGATGCAAGGTGATGGAATGCTTTCAAGCCAATGGTAAGGAGTTTTTGTTCGATGAGGAGGTGGATAGGCAACCACTGGAGATTTTTGAGGAGTGGGGTGACCTGTCCTGAACATTTTTAAACAGACTCATTCCCTGCTCACAACAAGCTTACAGTCTAGAGGGGGAGACAGGCATTAATAAAAATAAACTCCAGATATGTACATAAATACCATGGGGCTGGGAGGGGGGATGAATCAAGGGAGGAAGTCAGGGTAATGCAAAAGGGAGTGGGAGAAGAGGAAAGGAGGGCTCAGTCAGGGAAGGTCTCTTGGAGATGGGCCTTCAGTAAGGCTTTGTAGGAGGGGAGGGTGATCATCTGTCGGATATGGAGGGGGAGGGCGTTCCAGGCCAGAGGCAGGAGGTGGGCGAGAGGTTGGCGGAGAGATATAGGCACTTATAAGATGGTGCTGCTAATGGTATGGTGTTGGCATCTAGGGAGAACCTATCACAGAGTTTGTGGTGTCCATAAAATCAACCAGTCAATCAATAGTATTTATTGAGCACTATGTGCTGAGCACTGTACTAAGCACTTGGAAGAGTACAATAAAACAGAGTTGGTGGACACAAACCCTGCCCTCAAGGACAAGATCTGTGCTATTCCCTCCTCAGGACTCACCAAGTTGTTTTAACAGTAGGGGTGATGGTCTGCAGCGAGCCATCTTCACTCTCCCAGTGGTAATGATGGTATCTGTTAAGCACTTACTACATGCCAAGCACTGTTCTAAGCACTGGGGTAGACACAGGTAATCAGGTTGTTTCACATGGGGCTCACAGGCTTAATCTCCATTTTACAGATGAGGTAATTGAGGCCCAGAGAAGTTAAGTGACTTGCCCCAAATCACACAGCTGATAAATTGTGGAGCTGGGATTAGAAACCATGACCACTGACTCCTGTGCCCGGGCTCTTTCCACTAAGCTACATTGCTTCTCAGTGCCCAGTGGAATCGAAGGTCCACTAGAGCATAGAGAATGAAAACCTACTGACTCCCAATTATCATCCCATGGACTGATCCACTGCACTCCATCCATCAATCAAAATTATTGATTGAGGTCTTACTCTGTGCAGAGCACTGAATTCAGCTCTTGGGAGACTACAACAGAGGTGGTGGACAAGATCCCTGCCCTCAAGGAGCAGACATTCTAGTTGAAGAGCTTACAAACCAGTGCTCAAGAGAGCAAGATGACGGGTGTTTGGCCTCCGGAAGGCAGGATTTATCTGAAATTATCTTTTTTGGGGGGCGGGGGGGGAACGGTATTTGTTAAGCACTTACTATGTACCAGGTTCTGTTCTAAGCCCTGGAGTAGATACAAGGTAAATAGGTCCCACATGGGGTCCACAGTCTTAATCCCCATTTTCCAGATGAGTTAACTGAGGCACCGAGAAGTGAAGTGACTTGAACAGCGGACAAGTGGAAGAGGCAGGATTAGAACCCAGGTCCTTCTGACTCCCAAGCCAGTGCTCTAGCCTGGCTTCCCTCCTGTGCCTGCAGTGGTGTTCCTACAGCACCCTGGTTTCTCCACTTCCTCTCCCAGCAGGAACCTGTCAGGAAAGGGGCGTGAGAAAAAAAAAAAATCAAACTAGTGTGGCTGGTGTGTCTGTGTGGCTGAGAGATGGAACAAACGTTGTCTCAGGGTGCTAGTTGTGCTGAGCGTTTCTTGATTGCTTTGTAATTCTGGGAGAGGCCACTAGTGAAAATTACAGCCACAACCCTCCTTTCCTCTTCTCCCACTCCCTTCTGCCTTGCCCTGATTCGCTCCATTTGTTCTTCCCCACTCCCAGCACCATAGTATTTATATACATATCTGTTATTTATTTGCATTGTTGTCTGTCCAGCCCCCCACCTCTAGACTGTAAGCTGGTTGTGGGCAGGGAATGTGTCTGTTTATTGTTGTACTGTACTCTCCCAAGAGCTTAGTACAGTGCTCTGCACACAGTAAGCGCTCAATAAATAGGACTGACTGAATGAATGAATGTCCCTGACGCATTCTATCATTTTTTTTCTTTAGTAGTACTTCTCAAACACTTACTATGTGGCAGGCACTGTAGTTAATGCTGGGGTAAGCACAAACTAATCAAGTTAGATGCTCTATGTCCCACATGGGGCTCACAGTCTTAACCCCCATTTTACAGATGAGGGAACTTTGGCACGGAGAAGTTAAGTGACAGGCCCAAGAACACACAGCAGACATTTGGCCGAGCCAGTATTAGAACTCAGGTCCTTCTGACTCCCAGGTCAATCAATCCAAGATATTTATTGAGGGTTTACTTTGTGCAAGAGCAGTGGGCTAAGCACTTGGGGTAATCTCATAGAGTTAGAAGACATGATCCCTGATCTCAGGGAGCAAACAATTTAGTCAGGGGAGACAGACACTAAAATTAATTACCCCCAGTCCTGACTAATTCCAAAATTCCTTTGGGGGGTTGGAGGTCACAAGCTGGAGTTCAACCAGACCCTGAGTTGGTGATTTGGGGGAACACAATTTGGCCAGCTCCATTCAACACCTCCTTCCCGCTCTCACTTTCTCCAAGCCCATAGCTTGAAACTGAATTCTTTTTTTGGGGGATTCCAAATTAAACTTCCATTCCAAAAGCCTGCTGCCACGTAGGTACACTAGGCCTCTCTCGACCGCACAGCGAGGCTGGGTTCTCTTTCTTTCTCCAAATAAGTTTCCCAAATCTAAAATAAATAAAACATGGCAGAAGGCAAGAGGGAAGCAAAAATGTTTTGGCAAGGGAGACTGCGTTCCCAGAGAACATAGAGAGCTAATGTATAGTTTTCTTCTGGAGTTCAAGATGATGCCTTTGACAGTTATTTCCTCTCTAGGACTTTCTGCCAGAATTCTTTGTGAGTTGTTTGGAGTGGTGGTGGGGCTTGGTTCTGCATCATCCACACTCCCTCCCTATCTCACTTGGCTGAGATTCTGACCCTTGGCTCTCTCTGGCCAGGGACTCCCTTCCCCCCAAAATCTGCCAGCCCCTCTCGGCTTTTAAAACCCTCCTAAAAATCCCACCTCCTCCAGGAAGCCTGCCTCAGATATTTACCAGCACCTCTAAATCTATCAGCCTCCTCTGCCAGTTATGTGCTTATCTATAACACGTCTACCAACTCTATTATACCGTATTTTCCCAAAAGCTTAGTACAGTGCTCTGCACCCAGCAAGTACTCAATAAATGCCGTCATTGAGTTTTTTTAATACCCATCCTCTCAAATTCTGAATTCCCTCCCTTGGAAAAAAGCAGCAGCAAAGGAGAGCTATTAGCTCAGTTCTGGCCCAGAGAGCTAAGAGGGAGGGTGGAGACTCGAGAGGAAGGTGCTGGGGGGAAGAGTGAGAGGAAGAGAGCACTCAATCAACTCTAATAATATTAATTGTGATAATTGTTTAGCATTTACTATATTATAATAATAATGGTATTTGTTAAGCACTTACTATGTGCCAAGCACTGTTCTAAGCGCTGGGGTACATACAGGGTAATCAGGTTGTCCCATGTGGGGCTCACACTTTTAATCCCCATTTTACAGATGAGGTCACTGAGGCCCAGAGAACTTGCCCAAAGTCACACAGGCTGCTAAGTGGCGGAGCCAGGATTTGAGCCCATCAACTCTGACTCCCAAGCCCCGGTTCTTTCCACTAAGCCACTATGTCAGGCACTGTACTAAGCGCCGAGGTGGATACAAGCAAATAGGGACGGATACAGTCCCTGTCCCACGCGGGGCTCAGCAGTCTCAATCCCCATTTTACAAATGAAGTAATGGAGGCCCAGAGAAGTGAAGTGCCTTGCCCAAGGTCACACAACAAACAAGTGGTGGAGCTAAGATTAGAACCTTCTGACTCTCAGGCCTGTGCTCTATCCACTACACCACGCTGCTTCCCAAGCTCTCCCCGTCCAACCTCACCTCGCTGATTTTCTACAATCCACTTTGTTCCTCTAACATCAACCTATTCAAAGTGTGACCTGGTGGGAGGAGCACAGGCCTGAGAGTTGGAGGTCCTGGGTTCTACTCCTGGCTCTGCCAATTACCTGCTGTGAGACCCTGGAACAAGTCACTTAACTTCTCTGTGGCTCAGTTTCCTCAACTGTAAAATAAGGAAGCTCAGCGTGGCTCAGTGGAAAGAGCCTGGGCTTCGGAGTCAGAGGTCATGGGTTCGACTCCCGGCTCTGCCACTTGTCAGCTGTGTGACTGTGGGCAAGTCACTTCACTTCTCTGTGCCTCAGTTACCTCATCTGTAAAATGGGGATTAACTGTGAGCCTCACGGGGGACAACCTGATTACCCTATACGTACCCCAGCACTTAGAACAGTGCTCTGCACATAGTAAGCGCTTAACAAATACCAACATTATTAAGGATTGAATCTTCCTCCCTCTGATTTAGACTGTGAACCCCATGTGGGACAGGGACTCTGCCCTTCCTGATTGGCTTGTGTCTCCCCCAGTGCTTAGAACCGTGCTTGACTCACAGTAAGCGCTTTACAAATGCCTAGACCTCATCTATCCCGCTGCCAACCCCTCGCCCACGTTCTGCAGCTCCCCCCACCACCTTTTTTCAACAGACCATCACTCTCCCCACCTTCAAAGCCTTACTAAAATCAGGAAATCAAATCTCCTGATCAAGCCCTCATTTTCCCTATCCCCTCTCCCTTCTGCCACGCCCAGGCATTTGGATCTGTACCTTTTAAACCCTTGATATTGGTCCCACCCTCAGCCTCCCCCACTTCCATACAGATCTGTAATTTATTTTAATTCTGTCTTCTCCTCTAGACTCTAAGCTCCCCCTGGGTGGGAAACTCTATCTACCAACTCTTTGTATTGTGCTCTCCCAAGGACTTAGTACAATGTTCTTCACTCAGTAAGCAGCGTGGGTCAGTGGAAAGAGCCCGGGCTTAGGAGTCAGAGGTCATGGGTTCTAATTCCGGCTCCACCGCTTGCCAGCTGTGTAACTTTAGGCAAGTCACTTAACTTCTCTGTGCCTGGGCTACCTCATCTGTAAAATGGGATTAAAACTGTGAGCCCCAAGTGGGACAACCTGATCACCTTGTATCCCCCCAGCGTTTAGAACAGTGCTTTGCATATAGTAAGCACTTAACAAATACCAACTTTTTTTTTAAGCATTCAATAAATACCATTTAGTTGATTGACTGAGCAGGTGCCGGGGGGAAAGCCTGCTTCCTTTACAGTGCTCTGCACATCGTAAGTGCTCAATAAATACCACTGATTGCCTGATTCCTGTGCCCAAATCAGAGCTGAGAGGGCAGTTATGACTTCTGAACTTGCAGAAAAGGAAGGCAGAGTCTTGTCCTGGCCCAGAGCCCAGACAGACAGAAAGATCCTGCACTTCCTCCACCGGTGTATCTGTTCCGTCGTGTCACTTCAGCTCAGACCCAGGAGGGACAGTGATGCTCCTTGGAGATTGGCTCTTTGGTTGACAGTCCCAAAATTGAAGGGCCCCCTGGGTCTGAGCACCTGTGGGAATCATCTTGGCTGATAATAATTTATTAATAATGATATTCATAATAATAATTTTGGTACTTGTTAAGTGTTTACTGTATGCCAATCACTATTCTAAGTGCCGGGGTAGATACAAGTTAATCAGGTTGACGCAGACCCTGTGCCACATGGGGCTCACAAGTCTAAATTGGAGGGAGTGGGATTATCCCACATTTTACAGATAACTGAGGCACAGAGAAGCGAAGTTACTTGTCCGAAGTTTCACAGCAGACACAGGGCAGAGCCAGAATTAGAACCCATTCCCAGGCCCGGGCTCCTACTCTTAGGCCACGCTGCTTCTCTGCAAGCTTCTCTTGGCTGATCCCCCAAGCGATCGTGGAGAGGCAAAATGAGGGGCCTGGAGGAAGCAGAACATCTCGGGTTCCATCCCCCCAGCCCTGTTGCCCCAGCTCACAGCACTGTGTGACTCTGTTTCCCCACTCCCTAGAATTTGGAAGGGAGTTGCTATTCAGTGAGTGCTTTGAGAGCCTGTTGTGAAGGGGTCCGGTGTGCCTGAGCCCTTGTGAAGGGTAAGTCATGAGGAGAGGTGCTAGCCCTCTGTCGGGGTTGGGCGAGGTGAGGGCTGTCTGGAGACAGGGGGATGTTTGAGATGACCTCTCAATCTTCCTTAGAGGGGTCTCGGCTTAACCCCAGTCCTGATGGGCTTCAGGATCAGATGTATCACTAGAGGATCAGGAGAATCTTGTCTCTGTGGGAAGTGTTTGTTATATTGTACTCTCTCAAGCACTTAGTACAGTAAGTGCTCAATAAATATGAATGAATGAATGAAGTGAGGGAATTGGGCCAGAAGCTTCAAACGAATGAAAGTTGGGACACAGTTTACTTCCCAGCTGCTTTCCCCCTCAGTCTCGGCTCAGCCAGGTGCTGGAACAGACCCCTGGCTCTGAGCCCCAGGGGATCATGAGACCCCAGAGACTCCCAAGAGGTCCCAGGGAATCAGGGGAGCCCAGAAACCCCCGGGGGTCCCAAGGGATCTTCTCCCCATGCTTAACCTCTCTCTCTCTGGCCCCAATTCTCCTCATTCTTTAAAACAACATTTCAATCAATCATTTGTATTTATAGAGCACTTACTGTGTGCAGAGCATTGTAATAATCTTAATAATAATTATTATTGTATAAGTTAAGGACTTACTATGAGCCCGGCACTGTACTCAGCGATTGGATGGCTACAAGCAATCCGTTGGACACAGTCCCTGTCCCACATGGGGCTCGTAGTCTCAATTCCCATTTTACAGATCAGGTACCTGAGGCTCAGAAAGTGAAGTGACTTGCCCAAGGTCACAAAGCAGACAAGGGGTGGAGCTAGGACTAGAACACATTATTTTCTGACTCCCACGCCCATACTCCATCTACTATGTCATGCTGCTTGGGAGAGAATAATATAACAAAGCGTACAATATACAATATTACACGTTCTCTGTCCACAGCGAGCTTACAGCCTAGAGATGACCATTTTCATGGAACCAGATGGAATAAGTATCTTCTCTTTCTGCCTCCCCATCAGTCTGGGGCAGAGAATGTTGTCTGGCCTCTCAGAGAAATTCCCACTTCCAGACCCCCATCCCACTGCTCTGTGGGGTCTCCATAACCCGTGAGACCAACCCAAGCCACTGGGAATGGTGTCCTCTTTACCCTTGACCCAGAAACTGCCCCAGGAGACTGGGACCCTTCCTCCAAGCCAGGCCCCTTCCCCTGGAACCAGCAGCATGGCCCTGTGGATAGACCATAGGCCTGGGAGTCAGGACCTGGGTTCTAATTCCAGCTCTGCCACTTCTCTGCTGTCACCCTGGGCAGGTAACTTCACTTCTCTGGGCCTCAGTTACCTCATCTGGAAAATGGGGATTAAGAGTGTGAGCCCTATGTGGGACATGCACTGTGTCCAATCCAATTATCTTGTATCTACCCCTGCATTTAGAGCAGTGCCTGGCACATAATAAGCATTTAACAAGTATCATTTAAAAAAAAAGAAACAGAAACAAAAAACTTGCAGGACTGGGGTTGGGCAGAAGTAAGGTTGACTCTAGGATGGGGGCGGTCAGGGAACCTGGCTTGATCTGCATTGGGTGGCTACTTCCGCTTGTGACGAGATCGAGCGTGAGGTTTCAAAATCCTTCGGCCTGGGCCTTGTGCAAGGGTGTCTAGTGGGATCCTGGTGAATAGAGATTTGGGGATAAGGCAGGCCAGAGTGCAGAGGAAGTCAAGAAGTCACAAAGAGTCTCCCCAAAATAGCAAGTACACCACCCCAACATACGCCAGCTCCCTAGGCACACCAAGTTTGTGCAATCAATCAATGGTATTTCCTGAGTGCTTACTGTGTGCTGAGCACTGCACTAAGTGCTTGGAAGAATACCATGCATTAGAATTGGGAGCCACGATCACCACTCACAAGGAGCTTACAGTCTGGGGGGGACATATTAAAAATAAATTACAGAGAGGGAAAAGTGCAGAGTGTGGGTGATTATCCAGAATTCCCTTTTGCCTCCAAAGGCTTGTGGGCCATCCTGCCCTCTCTCTGTCTTGGCAGGGTGGTCCAGCCTCTACCGTTGCCCATAGAGACTCCAGGCCCACAGTACCCTGTCCCTTTCAGCTAATCCCCACATGCCTTGGCTCCTGAGAACCATTTGCTTCTTCTGTGAGACAGCGCGGGCCAGGGGAGCGGGAGGAGTATGGCGGTTAGTCCCCTCAAAGCTGAGTTGGGGTGTGTGAGTGTGTGTGTGCGGCCCACACACAAAGCCTTGTGAGACTGCCAGGCCCAGCTCCACACCAACCCCGTCCCGGAGGGCTTCATCCGCCCAGGAAAACAAGCGGCAGGACAGAAGGGTCTCAGAACACTCCAAAACCCAGTGCCAGTGCCCGGCTCTGGTCCACCCATCTGGCCTTCCTCCCCAGTCAGTATCCAAACTCTCCTAGTCAGAGTGTTTTCCGAAGAGAAAGTTAACATGAGGACGAAAGTAACATTAAGTGTCCCATGGAAAGACTGTTTCAAGCTTCCAAGCTCTCTCTCTCTCTCTCTCTCTCTCTCTCTCTCTCTCTCTCTCTCTCACTCTCTCTCATACACACACACACACACACACAGAGCCACCCACCTCTCAGGCCCACTGGCCCCTCCAAGCCTCATGAACATAAAGCCCTGGTGAACAGTGGATGGAGGAAGTGAGGCCAGGTCTTGCCCAATTTGGACCCCTTGGCATTTCCTCCCTGATGGTGATGTGCCTGCTTTGATCACTCGTCGGCCTTCAACACCCGGCCCCAAAGCCGATGACCCCTCAGCCTGGCCCTTCCCGGGGGATGATCCCCTCACAGCCTGGGGTCCGTCAGGGACAGAGCAAGGAAGTGGCACTGTGCTTCCTAACCTAGGCCCGGCCCATCTCTAGGGGAAAGGCTCAATTAATCATATTTATTGAGTGTGTACTATGTGCAGAACACTGTACTAAGTGCTTGGGAGAATACAATACAACAAAATTAACAGACACGTTCCCTGTCCATAACGAATTTACAGTCTAGGGGGCTCACCTCCAGACCCTAACTGAAGTCCCAAGAAGCAAAGAAAGGTCTGCAGGCCCATTGGAGAGGAGGTACAAACTTCTCCAGGGGATACCCCAAGCACGTCTCCTTTCCAAAAGTTATGCAATAGGCTCAGACCCCCAGCTTGTTACGCTGACCCTATCTGCACCCTGCTTAGCTAGGGTGGGGCTTCTATCTGGGATTTACAAATCTTCCTGCTGAACATTCACCTGGTTATTCTAGGGGCTGGTGCAGGTCCCTGAATCGATCAGTCAATCAGATTTATTGAGTGCTCACTTACTGTACTTGGTACAGTACAACAGAATTAGCAGATACGTTCCCTGCCCATACTGAGTTTACAGTCTAGAGGGCTGTAACAATAACCGAATTCATACCAATTACAAGAATAACAGGCAATGTGTGTTAAACGTTTACTATGTACCAAGCACTACTCTAAAGACCGGGGTAGTTACAAGACAATCAGGACGTACACAGTCCCTGTCCCACATGGGGCTCATAGCATAAGGGGAAGGGAGGATACGTATTTAATTCCCAAGTTACAGCTGAGGAAACTGAGGCCCGGAGAGGTTAAGCGACTTGTCCAAGGTCACGCAGAAGGCCAGTGGTACAGATGGGATTAAAAAATAGCGACCCCTCCCCTCTCGTTCAATCTGTGGCTCGGCAGCCGCCCCCCCAACCCCATCCCCCTGGCCCCTGGCCCTGCTCTCCACCTGTAGAAAGAAATCAGGGTAGAAGCCCCGGACAAGTTGGCTCATGGGGCTGGGACAGGGTGGGCCGGAGGGGCCGGAGGCGAGGGGACAGGAGGAAAATGAGTCCAAATCCCAGATCCCGGGCTGGGCCGGGGGGTGGAGGGATGGGGGAGCAGAAGCCCGAGCTTCCAAGGAGGGACTGGACCCTTCCTCGGGGGAGGGACCCCGAGGGGCCCGAGGCGTTCTCAACGGGTTAAAAATGCAGCATCCTGGAGCTCCGGAGGCAAAAGGAGGCCGTCGCCTGGTTTCTAAACAAGGGGTTCACTCTCAGGTACCCCCGGGAGGGTCCCCCCAACCCCTCCCCCCCCACACACTCCGATTTGGGATTTTCTCCCACCCCCCTTTCAGTCCAGAGGCATCAGTGTCAGCGCCGAGGGGGTCCCGGGGGAACCCCAAAGTCCCCGCAGCCCCCTCCCCCTGGGCCCGCCCTCCTGCTGACCCCAGGGTTGGGGAGGGGGGAGCCGGGGGACCCGAGATGCGGGGCCGGGGGTCGAGGGGACGCGGGGAGGCCGGCGATCGCCGCGGAGAGCACGCGCGTCTGCGCTGCCGGGGCGGGCAGCCGAGTCGAAGCGGGTGGAAACGGGTGGAAACGGGTGGAAACGGGGCCGAACGGCCTTACCTTTGTGACAGTCATGCAGAAACTCTTGGGGAGTCCGGAAGACCGGGCGGAGGAAGAGGAGGAGGCGGGGAAGGGCGAGGGGGGCTCTCTCCTGCCGTCTCTCTCGGCGTCTCCGTGTCTCTGGAAGCCGGGCGGGGGTCGGCCGCCTGCCCTGCAGAGGGGCCCGCGTCAGCGGGGGGAGGCAGAGGAGGGGACCACCCCTCGCAGCTGATTACCGAGCCGTCCTCGCAGGCCGGGCCCCTCTCCCCCTATCTATCTCTCCTCCTGTCTCTGCCTGTCTCTGTCTCCCGCTGTCTCTGTCTCTGATGGCAGCAGTGATGTCAGGCCGTGCATTTATAATGGATGAGCCTCCTTCCCCGCAGGAAGGCGAGGCAGGAAGAAAGAAAACCCGGGGAGGGGGGTGGAAGAAAGAAAGCTGGCAAGGAAACTGGCGGGGATGATGGGGAGGAGGCGGGAGGGGGGAAGGGAGGGGGGGAAAGGAGGGGGGAAGGGAGGGGAGGGGTCGTAGCCCCCCCCGGGGGGATCTGGGGGGTGGGCGGGGGGCGATGGACCAGGGTGGGAGGGAGAAGGATAATCTCCAGTCGTCGGTTTGCGGGGCCGAGGGCCATCTGCTTAACTCTTTGAGGACCGCGCATCTGGGAAGGGACTGGAAACGGCCTGGAAGCACCTGCCGAACTTGGGGGATTCATTCATTCCGCCGAATTTATCGAGCGCCGACTGTGTGCAGAGCACTGGAAAGTACAATTCGGCAACGGGGAGAGACGATCCCTACCCAACGATGGGCTCACAGTCTAGAAGGGGGGAGACAGACAACAGAAGGAAACAAGGAGACAGGCGTCGATGGCCTCAAAACAGGCCTCCTCCACCTCCCTCCATTCTTCCCTGCTGCTGGGGTTCGGGTCGGTCCTGCCACCACGCCTCTTTCCAGCAAGGGGAGATGTCCTTTCTAAATCGGGTGTGAGGAGGGGGTCCCGCCGCCCCTCCGCCCTACAAGCTCCTTTGGACCCCCAGTGACCCCTCTCTCTCTAAAGGCGAGTTTCCATGAATACCCATCGGCTTCATGACTATTTTCATCAATGCAAGAGGGTGGGCTCATGCTGACCGAAGGAGGAGAGGGGATACTTCCCCTCTTACCCCCCCCCACACCCCCTTATTGTTTATTTTCTTTTAAGTTCCTTGGCCCAGAGACCCCCTGCTCAGTTTGCAAATTCATTCAATCGTATTTATTGAATGCTTGCTGGGTGCAGAGTACTGTATTAAGAGCTTGGAAAGTACAATTCAGCAACAGAGACAATCCCTACCCAACAACGGGCTCACAGTCTAGAATGGCCAGCCCCCTGTCGCAGAGCCCCTCCCGGATGGCAGGCAGGACACATCAGGAAATAGCGCAGTGGAGGTGGGGGGATTTTCTTACGTGGTCAAGGGTAGGGACCCGAGGACCCCACCGTGGGCTTGCAGGGTTTCCTGGCCCCTGTGCAAAGACCCCTGGTGGGTGGCGTGGGATGGGGAGAGAAAGTTTCCACTTCTGGGGAATTTGGGCCCTCGCGGCAGAGGGGGATGATGAACAGTTGAATTCTGCTTTGGAGGCCGCGTCTCTCTGAGCATCTCCGGAGATGTTCATGTGGGAGGGTCTTCCTGGGGGAAGTACCTCTTCCAACCCCATACCAGACAAGCAGGAGCTCCCTTCACTCCGGGAAGTAGAGGTTTATACACAAACAGTAATATTTGTTGTAGTGCTAAACTCTGTTCTAAATTGTGGGTTAGATGATATAATCAGTTTAGATGCAGTCCCTGTTCCAAAAGGGAGTCACAATCTAAATTAGGGAGGCATGGATATTTTATCCCCTTTTTACAGATGAGGAAACTGAGGCACAAAGAAGTTATAATTTGTTCAAGGTCACACAGCAGACAAGTGGCAGACCTGGGATTAGAATCCAGATCCTCTGACTCTCAGGTCCCTGCTCTTTCCATAGTCCACACTGTTTCTCTAACAAGGTCCAATTTGGGTTTGGCTCAGATGGCACAATTCCACTTTCCAAGTTGAAGAGTACAGCATCCCAACCTTTAAGCTCCTTTTCCCCAAACAGGGAGTGGGGGGAAAGACCCAGTTTTAAGGGTGTGCATTAAAACTCCTGCCCCATTCTGTTTCTCCCAGTTCCTGTGAAACTATCTCACGAGGCTGAGCCAAAGAGAGAAGCAGCATGGCTTAGTGGAAAGAGCATGGGCTTGGGAGTCAGAGGATGTGGGTTCTAATTCCGGCTCTGCCACTTGTCTGCTGTGTGACCTTGGGCAAGTCACTTCACTCCTCTGTGCCGCAGTTCCCTCATCTGTAAAGTGGAGATTAAGACTGTGAGCCCTACTTGGGACAACCTGATTACATGGTATCTGTCCTGGCACCTAGAACAGTGCTTGGCACATAGTAAGTGCTTTACAAATGCCATCATCATCATCAACAAGAGGTGAATGAAACCCATCCCCAACACACACACACACTCCTACTTCTTCATCCAATAACACTTATATTAATAATAATTGTCATATCGAACCCAATCGCTGTCCCATCCAGGGCTCACAATCAATAGGAAGAGGGAGGAGATGCCTTAGCTCCCCCTTACAGATGGAAAAACTGAGGCCCAGAGAGGTTCAGTGATTCACTCAAGGTCACACTGCAGACTGAGGACAGAGCCGAGACTGGAACCCAGGTCCCCCAACTCCCAGCCCTGTGTTCTTTCTTTCATGCCATACTGCTGGTATTCCGGTAGCCCGTGTCTCCGGAGCTCTAGGACATTTGAGGAGTGACCTTCCGCTTCTGTGAAACCTCTCTGAGAAGGAGGGAGGAGGCAGGCTAAGGAACCTGAAGGAAGTTATGGTTTGGAGGGCTTATGGCCTTATTTTGCTGTTCCTTCAAAAGTCAGGTCCATAATAGGTGAACTGCATGGCAGTTTCAGAATAAGAAGGCTGAATAGTTTCCATTCCCTACTTAACAGCTCCCAAAATAATACCTTGAATTGGTAGGGGCTTTGATTTTTCCAAAGTGCTTTCACATCAGTTTCCTGTTTTATCCTCTCAATAACCTTGTCAGATAAGAGGAGGCAGGTACTATTATCCCCATTTTACAGATGAGGAAACTTAAGGGTCTTGCCCAAAGTTACATAGTGATCCAGAGGCAGATCTAGATCTGGAACTCAGATTTCCTGAGTCTCTGACCCACACATGCTCTTTTTTTTAAAAAAAAAAAGGTATTTGTTAAGCACTTACTATATGACCCATGTGAAATTGGGGCTCAGACAGAACTTCTCTCAGAAAAATTCATTTGGAAAAAATATATTTCCCTCAGGTCGATGGATCGCAAGTTAATCAGCCAAATGAATCTTTTGAGTTCTATTGAATTGTAAACTCCTTTACAGCAGGGAATGTGTCTTCTACTTCTACTGTACTCTACCAAATGCTTAGTACAGTGTTCTGCACTTAGTAGGTGCTCAATAAATACCTTGAAGACTGGAAAATGGATAACACTGTAGCAGGAGGGGTTACTTAATAGTAAGACTTACTCAATGCCAATGTGGTCCACTAGACTGTAATACCCTTGAGGGCAGGGATTGTGTCTAACCAACTCTATTGTATTGTACTCTCCCATTGCTTAGCACAGTGCTATGCACACAGTAAATGCTCACTGAATGCCACTACTGGATTGACTGATTGATTGATTGAACTATGACGTTGTGGAAACACCTTCTCCAGGGACCAAGGAGAAGATCCCAGAAGTCTTGGAGTGCAGTTCCGAGTAGAGAGAGAAAAGGAGTGAGAGTAATGCTTAATGAATATTATTATTATTGTTATTTTATCCTCTAGACTGTAAGATCCTTGAGGGTAGGGATCATGTCCACCAACTCTTGTTTTGTTCTCTCCCAAATGCTTAGTACAGTGCTCAATAAATACCATTGATTGACTGATTCTATGGGGAGCTGATCTTCAAGCTACCAGGGGTCCCTGACAGCCAAGCCCTAGGAGAATAGGAAAACAACCCGGGGCCTACTGGAAAAGTTCATGAGTCTGGGAAACAGCATAACCACTGGCCTGCTGGGTGAACTTGGGCAAGTCACTTAGCTCCGCTGTGCCTCAGTTTTCTCATCTGTAAAATAGGATAAGATCACCCCACTCTCCCTATCTCTTAGACTGTGAACCCATGGTGAGACTGGGAATGTGTCTCATCTGATTATCTCCTAATTATCCAAGTTCCCAGGTAGACTGGGGACCCACTGGAGATCTTCTGGGAAGACTGGGATCCCGTTGGATGTCTGCTGGGTGGACTGGGATCCTAAAGGAGGTTTGCAGGGTAGATTGAGTTTCCACTGGAGGTCTGCAGTGTAGACAGGGATCCCACTGGAGGTCTACTGGGTAGATTGGGATCCCACTGGATGTCTTCTGGGTAGACTGGGCTTCCACTGCTAAGTAGACTGGAGTCCCACTGCCGGGTAGATGGTACCAGAACCCCATCCCTGTCCACTCCCATCCACTCTGGGGCGAAAGCTGAGTGTTAGAAGGCTCAAACACTCCAAGTTAGCTCACCCCGTGGACCTGGATTCCCTCCCCAGGACCAGGATGCTGGCCAGAGAGATTTCGTCCCAGAGAACCACCTTGGAGCTGCTTCTTCCAGTCAGGCAATCAATCAATCAATCAATAGCATTTTCAATCAATCAGTGGTATTTATTGAGTGCTAACCATGTGCAGAGCACTGTACTAAGTGCTTGGGATAGTACCATACAATAGAGTTAGTAGAAAAATTCCCTGTCCACAAGAAGCAGCTTTTATGATAGACCCCCTCCCCTCTAGTCCCACAAAGAAGGGGCTGGATCTGAAACCAAAATGTCCCATTGTCACTTCTTTCCTTCTAGCCTTAAGAAGCAGTCTTGCCTAGTGAGTAGAGCACCAGATGGGGAATCAGAAGAGCTGGGTTCTCATCCCTGCTCGACCACTTGCCTGCTTCATGACCTTGGTAATTTCATTTAACTTCTCAGGGCGTCAATCTTCATCTGTAAAAATGGTATTAAATACCCCTTCTCCCTCCCCCTTAATGGTGAACCCCATGTGGGACAGGGACAGTGTCTGCTATGATTGCATTGTACCTACTCCAGTGTGTGGTATGTAGTAAACATAACTACCACAAATATTATTACTAATAAACCCGGCTCTGCCACTTTGTGGCTCTGTGACCTGGAGAAGTCACCCTCTCTGGGCCTCTGTTCTGGTAGATCCCCTTTACTTCTATCTTGCAGGGATCCAGAGTTTAAGAATAGGAGAAAAGAAGCCCCCCAAAATGCTTTGAATGTCTCGGAGCAAGATAATAATAATTGTTAAGCCCTTACTATGTGCCAGGCACTGAACTAAGCGCTGGGATGGTTACAAGCAAATCAGGTTGGACACAGTCTTGTCCCATGTGGAGCTCAAAGTCTCAATCCCCATTTTACAGATGAGGTAACTGAAGCACAAAGAAGTGAAGTGACTTGTCCCAGGTCACACAGCAGACAAGTGGTGGAGCCTGATTTAGAACCCATGACCCTCTGACTCCCAGGCCCGTGTTTTATCCGCTATGCCAAGCAAGATGCTGCCAAGTATTCAATCAATGGTATTTACTGAGCGCTTACTGTGAGCAGAGCACTATACTAAGTGCTTGGAAAAGTGCAATTCAAGGGAGTTGCTAGAAACTATCCTTGACCACAGCGAATTTATAGGCTAGCAGGGAAGATGGACAGACAGATCTGAAATGGGCCATAATCAATCGATAATATTTATTTGAGCACTTTACTCTGTGCAGAGTACTGTACTAAATACTTGGGAGATCCCTGCCCTCAAGGGACTTTAAATCTAGCAAGGGAGACAGACACTAAAGTCAATTACAGGTAGGGGAAATAACTGTATGCCAGAAAGAAGCAGCAGTAAGTAGAAGTAGTATAAAGGAGTGGGATGCGACTCCCTACATGCTTAGGGGATATGGATGGAGGGAGAGAAAAAGATTGGGATGGAGGGAGAGAAAAAGATTGGGACAGAGGGAGAATAAAAGGTTGGGGAAGTTGAAAGATTAGTCAAGGAAGGCTTCCTGGAGAAGGTGTGATTTCAGTAGGTCTTTGAATATAGGGAGAACAATGGTCTGGTGGATGTGAGCTCCTTGTGGGCATGGACTGTTTCTGTGTATTGTTGTATTGTACTCTTCCAGGAGCTTAATACAGTGCTCTGCACAAAGTAAGCGCTCAATAAATATGACTGAATGAATGAATGAATGAATGAATGTGAAAGGGGAGGGAGTACCAGTTCCAAACATTTTCCCTACTCCTTCTGTTTTCCCGATTTCTCTGCACTGGAATCAGTTCCCTTTAAGCACTTGATATTCATCCCACCCTCTGCCCCACAGCTTTTATGGACATATCTATAATTTACTTTAATGTCAGTCTCCCTTTCTAGACTTTAAGCTCCTTCTGGATGGGGAATGGGTCTACCAAGTCTCCCATAAAGTGTTCTGCACACAGTAAAGGCTCAATTAATACTATCGATTGATCGATTCTGAGCATCCACACTTCGTCCAAGCATACATTACCTCAAGGACACAGTGAATAAAAAACACGATTATCTTTCTCGGCCAGGGGCTTTCTAGAAAATACCATCCCCATCTGATAGCTAGAGACAAACAAATGAGTCATAAAAAGTGCTTTGTGCCCATAATTTCCTAAAAGCTACATCTTTGTCCTAGGCAAATGATTCTGAGAAATGGATTTTAGAAGAGGAGAAAGGTTAACCAAATGCACTTCAATCACATAAGCCCATGCAGCGAGCACCTTGAATCTCCAATCTTCCCACAAGTGACCTTTTAATCAACAAACAGCCGGTTTTAAATGTGAGACCGGCTCCAGCTGCTGGTGGGTCCTGGGAAACAGCTCCAAACGGAAGGGGTTCATGAAACACATTTTATTAAGTGAAACAGGCAGACAACAGCTTCCAGGAGAAATCAGCAAGAGAGATGTCAGGCAGACTTTTGATAATAACAACAACCCTAATAAATAATAACTGTGGTGTTTGTTAAGCAATGGGCTGCAAGCTCATTGATGGAGAGGAAAATGTGTCTACTAACTCTGTTATTTTGTACTCTTCCAAGCACTTACTACAGGGCTCTGCACACACTAAACCCTCAATAAATATTATTTATTGAAAGCACTGTACTAAGCACTGGGGTTCATATAAGATAATCAGGTCCCACATGGGGCTTAAAGTCTAAGTAGGAAGGAGAATGGGGTATTGAATCCCCAATTTGCAGATGAGGGAACTGAGATACAAAAAAGAAGGTTTTTGCCCAAAGTCTCACAGCAGGTAAGTGGCAGAGGCAGGATTAGAACCCAGGTCCTCTGACTCCCAGGCCCATGCTCTTTCCACTGGGCCACACTGCTTTTGATCCTATCCACATACATGCCCTGAGAGAGTCAGTGTGGCTTGTTCCATGTGAATGAATTTCAGGGAAGAAGTGGGGAGGAGAGAAACAATATCACTACTAAGGAAAATATTTTGTCCCTTAGTGAAAATATAATCAACCAGGAGAGGGGTTGCTAGACTAAGTCCTCTGACCCCTACCCTGCCACCACCCCAGCTTTAATAATAATAATGATGATGATGATGATGGTACTTGTTATTACTATCTGCCAAGCACTGTTCTAAGCACTGGGGTAGACACAAGGTAATCAGGTTGGCCCCTGTGGAGCTCACAGCCTTAATCCCCATTTTACAGTTGAGGTAACTGAGGCACAGAGAAGTTAAGGGACTTGCCCAAAGTCACACAGCTCATAAGGGGCAGAATCAGGATTAGAACCCATCTCCTCTGACTCCCAAGCCTGTGCTCTTTCCACTGAGCCACGCTGCTTCTCTTCTTTTTTAAAAGAAAGGCTGAACAGGAAGTGGCCGCAGCCAATCATGGAATCATTCAATCAGTGGGATTTATTAAGCACTTACTGACTACCAGCCCATGGTTAGAGTACATGACAATCAAACCCACTAGTCCCTGCCCTCCAAGAGGTTGCCAGCCAGTGATAGCTAGACTGCTGTAAACAGGGCTCTCTTCTACCATTAGAGAGGAATCGGCTTGGATGTGGCCCCCCAGGAGGTTGACCAGCGCCCCTATCTATTCCACCTCAAAGCAGGAGTGGTGGTTCCCCAGAGAGAGGCTTCAGTCTCCTCTGGAGGGCCTGGACCCTAAACAGTGGGTTTGGCTCTTCCAGTCTCAGGCTCTAGAGCCCCTCTCCAGCCCCTCAGCTTGCCCTGCCGGCCAATTTGGCTTCACAGCTGCAGGGAATAATGAAGAGCTCAGGTGAAAAGCACAAGCAAGACAGCCTCTGGAGGTGTTTTTAACTCTGTCACTGACTCTCCCCTCCCTTTCTACTTCCTCGCTGAGGGAGCTGGGGTCTCCTTGTCTCCTTCTAGGAGGAAGCATAAGGCCTAAGAGAGTGACTGAGTAAAGCCTGGTTTACTTTGCTTGTCTCCCTCCTGAGCACCAAGAATTTGCTGAAGATGAGACTTGGGACAGCCTGGTAATGGGGGAACATGTTGGCCTTGGAGTGGATGGTGAGTTTGTTTCATCCCAAGACGTCCTGCTGCTGGCCCCCTTGGACCTGCAGAGAGCCCTGAGGGCTCTGAGCTTAGGCTGCTGATGAGGTTGCTGAGGGTGATAGGGAATGAAATGGAGTAGCCACTAAAACAGGAGCCAAGACCTAGGTTTTGTGCTACAAAGAGATGACTGATTGAATTAAGGTTAGTTCTGAGCAACACTGTTCCTGGGCTTGGGCTTTGTAATTAATTTCCGGCAGATGACAGTGGATCTGGGGGCTTTAATTAGGTGTTCTCCTGCTGCTTGGTCTCATACTCTCCTTGGGCTCTGAGCCATCTTGGCTGGTTCAGGTGTTGGTATGGGGGTAGGAAGGGGGGCATGAGCAGCTGGGGAATCCTGCTCTTCCATCTAGAAGGCTTGAGACCAACCCTCCAGGATGGAATGATGTATGTTGGTCTTGGGGGAATCTGGGAGACTGCAGCATTTTATAATGTGCCCCAGTAGAGAGAACTACATTGTTTTATTTGGATTAATGAAGACAGGTCAATGGTGGGTGCCCTGATGATCTCTGATTGGTTTCTTGGTCCCCAACACCTCACCCCTGGCTGTGGCAGCCTCAGTTACTTCTGTGGTCCTATTTTGTACTTAAACCTTTCCTCCTCTTCCATTTTGCTCTCCGGCCTAAGAGAAAACTGACAAAGAGATCAAGGCTTTCCTCTCTCAAGTCCTGGCACAGGACAAAAGGGCACTGGGGTGGAGAAAATCTATGGTATGAGTGCTTCCCATATGTAAAGCACTGTATTAAGCCCTTGGGAAAGTACAATTCAGTAGAGTTGGTAGCTATGATTCCTACCCACAAGAAGCTGATGGTCTACAGAGCGAGACTGCAGCTTTTTAGTGGCTAACATCTCAATCGTATTGAGTGCTTACTGTGTGCAGAGCACTGTACTAAGTGCTCAGGAGAGTGCGATAGAACAATCTCTTTTTCTCACACCATCTGTGAGCCTCTGAAGGGCTTTGAGCCAGGAGGACTCTGGCCAGAGGGATAATTCCACAGGGAAAAGAACAAGAGGAAATGTACTTTCATGGGAAGATGGGGGGGGGGGGAGAGTGGGGAGGAGGGAGAAGAGAAGCTAGTTGTAGAGCTGGAAGAACTGGGGGAGGGAGTAGTGGAGCAGCTAAGGAGGGACAGTCAGATGGCAGTCTTACTCTTCTTTCTTATAGCCTCTGTCCTTATCTGCTTTTGCATTTACTCTTTTATTCCCATTCTCCATTTTCGGCAAATGAAAAACTCCCCCCCATTTATCACTTTATGCCATTCCCTTTCGCTGAGTTGGCTTGATTTCATAAATATGCTGATTACAGTCATCACTAGGTGCCCAGCTGAGCCTCTGGAGTCTAGCACCCAGTGCCTGGGATTAATTAGTTCCAATTAACACCATGTATATTGCATCTCTTTTTTCTCTCTCCTCCCCTCTCTTCCCCACCCCACCACCTGACTTCTTCTATTGCTAGAGGACAGTGAGTTGGGGTTGGATGAAAGCCTTCAGTAGCCTCAGTCATGTATGAGGCCAGATACAGCTCTCTAGATTGTAAGCTGTTTGTGAGCAGGGAATGTGTCTACCAACTCTGTTGTAGTGCACTCTCCCAAATGCTTAGTATAGTGCTATGCCCACAGTCGTTGCTCGGTAAATATGACTGAGCCCAACCACCAGTCTCTCCAGTCTGTATCAGCCCAATTGCTCCTGGGAGGAGCAAAGGGTTCTGAGCCTGGGGGAAAGGGGACAGGGAGCTGAACCTTCTCCTAGCAACCATGAAACCTGTAGATCACTGAAACACCCAAGAGTTGGGAGGATTGACTGTGCAGGCAATTTTAATCACAAGACTGTGGCTCTCCTGGGATTTTGTTTGGAAGGCGGATCGCCCCCTCCCTGCTCAGCCACTCTGGGGCCCCAGGGGCAGGAGGAGAGGTCCAGGACCATAGCCTGGGCTAGGAAAGGGAAACTAATAATAATGATGGTATTTTAAGAGCTTTCTATATGCCAAGCACTGCTCTAAAAGCTGGGGTAGATACAAAGTAATCAGGTTATCCCAAGTGAGGCTCAGTCTTAATCCCCATTATAAAGTTGAGGTTACTGAGGCACAGAGAAGTTAAGTGACTTGCCCAAAGTTGCACAGCTAAATGGCAGAGCTAGGATTAGAACCCACAACCTCAGATTCCCAAGCCCGTGCTCTTTCCACTAAGCCACGCTGCTTCTCAGAAAAGGGCATAGGGGAAGCACCATGGCCTACTGGATAGAACATGAGCCAGGGAATCAAGGACATGGATTTTAGTTCCAGCTCTATTTATCTGCTGTGTGACCTTGTGCAAGTCACTTCACTTCTCTGGGCCTGTTACCTCATCTGTAAAATGGCGATTGACTGTGAGCTCCTTGTGGAACATGATCTGTGTCCAACCTGATTATCTTGTGTCCACCCCACCTCATAGAACAGTGCCTGACACATGGTAAGCGGCATTTAAAAAAAAAAAAATCTGGCCAGGGGACCACACCGGCCATAGAGAGGCCTCGTAAACAAGAGGGCTGACAGGCTTTACCCCTCCGCCTCCTCCAGATCCCAGTGGCTTTTCCCTGGGTGACACAATGTGCACCTTTGTATGGCTGTGGGGGCTGTGCCAGCTCGCTTTCTCTGATTATTTTTTCCCCCTCCTACTGGACCGTGGGAGGGAGGGTGAGCACCCAGGAGGCCACAGCGGCCCGAGGCTGAGGGGACCACCAAGAGTGCAGGAGGTCAGTGCTTCTGGGCAGCTCCCAGGGGTGTTGGTTAGGGTGTCTCAAAGGAGCAATCATGTGGGGTGCTAACGGAAAGCGGGGGGAAGGTACACTTCCCCCCTCTGCCCCCGAGTCCCAGCCAAGCACGTGGTGATGTCTTTAGCTCTCCTTTCGTCCCGCCCTCGGGTTTCACATGAGGCTGCAGTAGCCTCGGAACAGCCGCTCCTCCGACTGATTATCGGAACCAGGCAGGCTCTGCCTCTGAAACGCGTGTGATTTGATAATAATAGTATTTGTTAATGATATTTGTTAAGCGCTTACTATGTGCAAAGCACTGTTCTAAGCGTTGGGGGGGATAGAAGGTGATCAGGTTGTCCCATGTGGGACTCAGTCCTAATCCCCATTTTCCAGATGAGGTAACTGAGGCACAGAGAAGTGAAGTGACCTGTCCAAAATCACTCAGCTGACAAGTGGTGGAGCCGGGATCAGAACCCATGACCTCTGACTTCCAAGCCCATGCTCTTTCCACTGAACCTTGCTGCTTCTCTTGCACTTACTGTGTGCCAAGCACTGTACTTATCTAGTGAGGGAGCCCAAAGTGATGGTTCGTAAGCAGATCCTTTGCCGGAGGTGGGAGGGGGTGTCTGGATCCCAAATAGGGTGGAGGAAAAGTGGGGCGAAGGGAGAGTCGTTTTGCTACATTTCCTTGCGCTAGTAAGTGGAGTTACTTGTATTGATGTCTGCCTCCGCCTGCCTAGACTGTGAGCTCGTTGTGGGCAGGGATTGGCCTTTATTGCTGTATTGTTCAATAGTATTTATTCAACAGTATTTATTGAGCGCTTACTATGTGCAGAGCACTGTACTAAGCACTTGGAATGTACAAATCGGTAACAGATACAATCCCTGCCCTTTGACGGGCTTACAGTCTAATTGGGGGAGACAGACAGACAAAAAAAATAGCAATAAATAGAATCAAGGAGATGAACATCTCATTAAAACAATAGCAAATAAATAGAATCAAAGTGATGTACATCTCATTAACAAATAGGGGAATGAAAATATATACAGTTGAGCGGATGAGTACAGTGCTGAGGGGAAGGGAGAGGGGGAGGAGCAGAGGGAAAGGGGGGACTTTCCCAGTGCTTAGTAGTAATAATAATAATAATGTTGGTATTTAAGCGCTTACTATGTGCAGAGCACTGTTCTAAGCGCTGGGGTAGACACAGGGGAATCAGGTTGTCCCACGTGGGGCTCACAGTCTTCATCCCCATTTTACAGATGAGGGAACTGAGGCACAGAGAAGTGAAGTGACTTGCCCACAGTCACACAGCTGACAAGTGGCAGAGCTGGGATTCGAACTCATGACCTCTGACTCCACTCTGCACATAGTAAGCGCTCAATAAATACTATTGAACAATACAGCAATAAAGAAGGCCAATCCCTGCCCACGCCGAGCTCACAGTCTAGGCGGGCGGAGACAGACATCAATACAAGTAACTCCAGTTACTAGTGCAAGGAAATGTAGCAAAACGACTCTCCCTGTCGCCCCACTTTTCCTCCACCCTATGTGGGATCCAGCCACCCCCTCCCACCTCCGGCAAAGGATCTGCTTACGACCCATCACTTTGGGCTCCCTCACTAGATAAGAACAGTGCTTGGCACACAGTAAGCGCAAGAGAAACAGCGTGGCTCAGTGGAAAGAGCACTGGCTTGGAAGTCAGAGGTCATGGCTTCTGATCCGGGCTCCGCCGCTTGTCAGCTGAGTGATTTTGGACAGGTCACTTAACTTCTCTGTACCTCATCTGGAAAATGGGGCTGAAGAAATATGACGGAATGAATGAAGGGAGAGCTACGCGTAGCTAAAGCTGTCTCCGGGGCTACTCGAGCACAGGGCTGGGCTGGACGGTGGCTGGGCCTCGGGATCCGGCCGGTGGTAGCCTCGGCTCCAGAGCTGAGCCTTCCCGGTGCGAGCGCCAGGCCCGGATAGCGTTGGTGGGAGCGCCCTCTGGTGGCGGCTCTGCGGAACGGCCCGAGGAGAAGACGGGCCTCAGCGTGTCGGGCAGGGTCCGCCTCTTTATTTCGTTCTCGGTTTATTTTTAAATGGTATTAAGCGCTCACCCCGTGCCAGACACTATCCTGAGCGCTGGGGTAGATACAAATTAATTAGGTTGGACACAGTCCCTGTCTCCCTTGGGGCTCACGGTATGGAGAAACGGCCTAATGGATCAACACAGGCCTGGGAGTCAGGCCGACCCGAGTTCTAATGATGTTGGTATTTGTTAAGCGCTTACTCTGTGCAGAGGACTGTTCTAAGCGCTGGGGTAGATATAGGGTAATCAGGTTGTCCCACATGAGGCTCACAGTCTTCATCCCCATTTTACAGATGAGGGAACTGAGGCACAGAGAAGTGAAGTGACTTGCCCACAGTCACACAGTTCTAATCTCAGCCGCCTGCCTGCTGTATGACCTTAGGCAAGCCAGTTCACTTCTCTGGGCCTCAGTTTCCATCATCTGTAAAACTGAGCTTAAGACTGTGAGCCCCATGTGGGACATGGGCTATGTCCAACTGGATTTGTTTGTATCCACTGCAGCACTTAAAACAGTGGCTGGCTCGTAGTCAGTACTTATCAAATTACCATTTTTAAAAATCCCCATTTTACAGAAGAGGTAACTGAGGCCCAGAGAAATAAAATGACTCACCCAAGGTCACACAGCAGACAAGTGGCAGAGCCTGGAGCATCCAACTGGCACAATCTCTTCAGGCTGGATGGGGCCAAAATGAATAAGCAGGAAGGAGGAAGACCCGGTGGGATTCAAGTACATCTTGGCAATAAGTGAATAATATTTGGATTAGCAGACAGTATTTTGGTGCAGGCACATTTTATACCAGAAATTATTCTCTGCCTGAGGGACTCCGTCTCCAGCTGTTCTAGCAGAGGAACAAGAGTAGGTCCTGGTGCAGGGCAGGGGATCCGCATGGATCCCTGTTTCTGTGGTTTTGGGGATACTAGTTTTCCCTTTTCTCGCAGAGGGAGAGGGTGGTGGGCTTTTTTGTTGTTTTTGAGAGGTGGGGGTGGCATCCTGAAGCGACATAGCTCTGAGAGGCATTGATGCAGCTCAATTAACCGATGAACTTGAAAGCCTGCTCAAAGGGTAAGGACCATCTGTCCGAATGGAGTCACTGAAAACCCTGGAGTCCTCCAGCCTAGAAGGGATCTGGAAAGGGCATCTGACCCTTCTGCCTCCGGGTCAGACTCCTTAACCAAGCAATTGTATTTATTGAGCACTTACTGTGTGCACAGTAGTGTGCTAAGCTCTTTGGAGAGTACAATATAACAGAGTTGGTAATCACATTCCCTCCCCACAATTAGTTTACAGTCTAGAGGGGGAGACAGACATTAATATAAACTACAGATATAATTTCAGATTCTTCTGGAAATACCTCCATACAGAAAAAAAATCATCTCCTGTTTTGTTTTAAGGCCTAAGAAAAGAGTGCTGTGTCCTTGTCTCACTAAATCATATTGATTAAGCATATTTGCTGTGTGCAGAGTGTATTAAGCCCTTGGGAGAGTACGGTATAACAGAGTAGGCACATTTCCTGCCCACACTGAGCTTACAGTTTAGAAGGACTGGTACTAGTACTTCCATCCTTTTAGAAAATATGACTAGTTTCTGTTCAGAGGGTTATTTTCCAAGAGAAAGAAAGCTTGCTCTTGGGTTTGCCATGAAAGATGAAATCGACCCACAGCCACCTGGCATGATTTGTTCAGGGTATTTTCTGAGCTCAGGACAGTGTAATAAACAAAACTCCTTGTGGAAAGGAGCTATCCTTTCCAAGTGCTTAGTGCAGTGTGCCAGGAGGGTAGGGAGTGTGTGGAGCCCAGACTCCCTCATGCCAATGCTGGATCTCGAGGCAGGGCGTCTCTCTACGTGTCTTCTCTGTCTGCCCTCCAGTGGCTTTTTCCCCACTGCTTTCAAACATGTTCATGTTTCCCCTACCCTAAAAAAAAAACCCCTCTTGACCACCCCCAGCTCCCTCTAGTTGTCTTCCCATCTCCCTCCTTCCATTCCTTTCCAAACTCCTTGATTGAGCTGTCTACACCAGCTGTCTCAAGTTTCTCCTCCAATTCTCTCCTTGACACCTCCGCCACCCCCCCCCCCCAAATCTGGTTCCCATCCCCTTTACTCCACAGAAACTGCCTTCTCTAAGGTCACAAATGATTTCCTTCTTGCCAAATCCAGTGGCCTCTTCTACTCCATCCTAATCCTCCTCAACCTCTCAGCTGCCTTCAACAATGTTGACTGCCCCCTTTTCCTGGACCCAATATCTAGCCTTGGCTTCATTGTCCTCTCCTGGTTCTCCTAATTCTCTGGCCACTCTTTCTCAGTCTCTTTCATGGGCTCCTCCTCTGTGTCCCACCCTCTAACTGTGGGGATCCCTCAAGGTTTGGTTCTGGGTACCGTCTATTCTCCATCTACACCTATTCCCTTAGAGAACTCTTTCACTTTCATGGCTTCAACTACTGCCCTCTATACAGATGATTCTTTAATCTACATCTCCAGCTCTTCTCTTTCTCCATCTCTGCAGCCTCACATTTCCTCTTGCCTCCAAGACATCTCTTCTTGGATGTCAGTCATATTTATTGAGCACTTAATGTGTGCAGAGCACTGCACTAAACGTTTGGAAGAGTGCAATATAACAGACATTCCCTGCCCACAAGGAGCTTACGGACTAGAGTGAGACACATACAAATAGATATGTACATAAGTACTATGGAGCTGAAAAGGGAGATAAAACGAGCAAGTCAAGGAGATGCAGAAGGGAGTGGAAGAAGAGGCAAGGAGGACTTCATCAGGGAAGGCCTCTTGGAGGAAATGTGCCTTCAATAAGTCTTTGAATATTGGAGAGTAATTGTCTAAATATGAGGAGGAAGGGCCATCCAAACCAGAGGCAGGACATGGGTGAGAGGGCGGCAGCAAGATAGATGAAATAGAAGTATAGTGAGAAGGTTGGCATTAGAGGAGCAAAGTGTGCAGGCTGGGTTGTAGTAGGAGAGCAGGGAGGTAAAATAAGAGGGGATAAGATGATTTATTTCAATCCCATGGTGAGTAGTTTCTGTTTGCAGAGGTGGATGGGCAACCACTGGAGTTTCTTGAGGAGAGGGGAAACACGGCCTGAATGTTTTTGTAGAAAAATGATCCAGGCAGCAGAGTGAAGTATGGACTGGAGTGGGGAGAGACAGAAGGCTGGCAGATCAGCAAGAAGGCTGATACAGTAATCAAAGTGGGATAGGATAAGTGTTTGGATTAACATGGTTGCAGTTTGGATAAAAAAGAAAGGGCAGATGTTAGTAATGTTATGAAGTTGTTACAGGATTTAGTGATGGATTGAGTTTGTGGATTAAATATGTGGGTGGAATGAAAGAGAGGAGTCAAGGATAACACCAAGGTTCCGGGCTCGGGAGATAGGAAGGATGGTGGTGCTGTCTACAGTGAAGGGAAAGTCAGGGCCAGGATAGGTTTGGGTGGGAAGATAAGGAGTTCTGTTTTAGACATGTTAAGTTTGAAGTGATAGGAGGAATTACAAGTAGAGATGTCTTCAAGGCAGGAGGAAATTCAAGACTGCAGGGAGGGAGAGAGATCAGGGCTGGAGATGTAGATTTGGGTATCATCTGCAGAGAGGTGGTGGCTGAAGTCATGGGAGCGAATGAATTCTCCAAGGGAGTGGAGTCCTCCTGTCATCTCAAACTTAACCTGCCCAAAACAGAACTCCTTATCTTCCCAACCAAACCCTGACCTCCCCTAACTTTACCGTCACTGTAAATAGCACTGCTATCCTTCCTGTCTCTCAAGCTCGTTATCTTAGCATCCTCAACTCATCTCTCATTCATTCCACATATTCAATCTGTCACTAAATCCTATCTGTTCAATCTTCCCAACATCACTAAAATCCATCTTTTCTCTCCATCCAAACTGCCTCTATGTTAATCCAAGCACTTATCCTATCCCAGCTTGATTACTATATCAGCGTCCTTGCTGACCTCTCTGTCTCCTGTCTCTTCCCTGCCCCCAGTCCATATTTCTCTGCTGCCCAGATCATTTTTCTACAGAAATGTTCAGTCCAGGTTTCCCCACGCCTCAAGAACCTCCAGTCGTTGCCCACCCATCCTCTGCATCAAACTCCTCACCATTGGTTTTAAAGCACTCAGTCACCTTGCCCCCTCCTACCTCACCTTGCTACTCCTCTACTATAACCCAGCCCACATATTTCACTCCTCTAAAGCCAACCTACTCCTGGTACCTCAGTCTCATATATCTAGTTGCCGGCCTCTTACCCACGTCCTGCCTCTGGTCTGGAATGCCCTCCCTCTTCATATCTCCCCCGTTCAAGGCCTTATTGAAGACACATCTCTTCCAAGAGCCTTTTTGAAGGCACATCTCTTCCAGGAGGACTTCCTTGACTAAGCTCTCGTTTCCCTTCTCCACTCCCTTCTGCATCACTCTTGCACTTGAATTTGCACCCTTGGCTCCCCAACACATGTACACCTCTGTAATTTATGTACATTAATGTCTCTCTCCCCCCCTAGACTGTAAGCTCATTCTGGGAGAGGATCATGTCTACCAACTCTGTTATATGGTTATATTGTAGTCTCTGCACACAGTAATTGCTCAATAAATATGAACGAATGAAAGCCTGGACAATTGAGATTGGAAAAATAGGAATAGAATAATAGAAGCAGCGTGGTCTAGTGGGAAAAGCATGGGCCTGGAAATCAGAGGACTTGGGTCCTAATCCTGGCTCTGCCACTTGTCTGCTCTGTGACCTTGGGCAAAACACTCCACTTCTCTGTGTTTCCATTTCCTCAGCTGTAAAATGGGGATTGAGATTGTGAGCCCTATGTGGGCTATGAACTATATCCAACTTGATTAGCTTGTATCTCCCTCAGGGCTTTGTAAAGTGCCAAATTGTACATTCCAAGTGCTTAGAACAGTGCTCTGCACATAGTAAGTGCTCAGTAAATACTATTGAATGAATGGACATAGTAAGCACCTACATACAATGAAAAAAAGACAGGTACGAATGAGTGAGCGCAAAAGGTGCTAGCATCGATTTCGTGGTCCTGGAGTCTTTGTGACCGGGCTAAGCTGTTTCCATCATTAATGCCGGAAAACCCCTTCATGAAGTAGTTCTGCTCCATTTATCTTGGCTGCTGCCCCTGTTCTTGCCCCTCTGGGTGGGTGTCTGGGTCTCCAGCCGTCCACTTCTGGCTGGCTCGGCAGGGCTCCCTGATGGCGAGTGTAACAATCAGGCTACCTGAAACCTCACGGCCCCGTCCTGAGGCTCCTTCTGTTGGCAATAGTCTTTTCACTGCAGCAAGCTCTGCCTTTCCCTCCTCCCTGCTGCCAAGCTGAGCCCGAGCTGCTGTTCAGACAGCAGAAGCTGACATTCATTCAGTCATATTTACTGAGCGCTTATGTGAGCAGAGCTCTGTACAAAGTGCTTGGGACAGTACAGTACAACAGTAAACAGACACATTCCCTGCCCACATCAACCCCGGACTGCAGTGGTAGCTCTCCATTCTTTCTGCTGTTTTCTCTCTGGGTGGGTGGGGGCTCAGAGCTAGCAGGGTTAGACCCATTTTGCAAGTATGGAGACTGAGGCACCCCCAGTTTTTTTTCCTCTCCAAATGGGACTTGTCCTGATCCCTCTGGGGGGTCAGTTTTGGGGGGCAGAAGGGTGAATTACGGTACAGATCAGGGAAGGTTCCTGGCAATAATCTCACACTATTGCTGGTATCCTACTGGCACCTGAATACCAAGGCAGCCTGAGGGTGAGAGTGGTGACCTACTTCCAAGGGGGTTCTAGGCCAGGGTCTGCTGGGAATTGGGCCTAGGTTACCCATGGATTTAGGATGTGGACTCTCTCACCACCTCCCCACCGCCCAATTCACTGAAATGTTCCAGAATTTCAGTGGAGTGCAGGGGTTGGAAGTTCTTTGAACTGGGAAAAGCTCTCCCAGTTCAGGATATGTCATCCCATTCCTAAAACTCCTGTGGTTGCCCATCCACCTCTGCATCAAACAAAAACTCCTCACCATTGGCTTTAAAGCCCTCCATCAACTTGCTCCCTCCTACCTCACCTCACTACTCTCCTACTATAACCCAGCCCACACACTTTGCTCCTCAAATGCTAACCTTCTCACTGTGCCTCCATATTGCCAACTTGGGCCACTGACCCCTTGCCCACATTTTGCCTCTGGCCTGGAATGCCCTCCCTCCTCAAATCCAATAGACAATTACTCACCCCTGCTCAAAGCCTTATTTGAAGGCACATCTCCTTCAGGAGACCTTTCCTGAGTAAGAGCCTCCTTTCTGCTTCTCCCACTCCCTTCTGCATCTCCCTGACTTGTTCCCTCTCCTCTTCCCTCCTCCCAGCCCCACAGCACTTATGCCCATATCTGTAATTTTTTTATATTGACATTTTTCTCCCCCTAACACCGTTTCCCCCCCCCCCCCCAGCCCAGACTGTAAACTCTCTGTGGGCAGGGAATGTGTCTGTTGATTGTTGTATTCTCCCAAGTGCTTAAAACAATGCTCTGCACACAGTAAATACTCAATAAATACAGTTGAATGAATCTGGTTTGACACCCCAGTTGGCTCTGGTCAAGAAACCCTAACTCTATAGGGGTCCTGAGTCCCCCTATAAGTTTCCATGAGCACCCCCCCCCCCCGCCCCCCCAACCCGACCCAGCAGGCTGGGGGAGTTGGACAGGTTCTCAGGCAGCTAGTCGGGTTTCCATGGGAACTTGTGTGGGATGGATGGAGCAGAGTGTCTTTGTTACTGGCAGGAGCTGGTAGTCGGGGGTGGAGGGGGCGGTGGAGGGGAAGAGACTGAAGCTCAGAGAGGTGAAGTGTCCTGCTGGGGATGCTGCTGAGCTTTGGCCAGAATTCAGAACCCAGATCATTTCTCCCCCCCGCCCCCCCCCAAAAAATTATCCCCTCTCATTGAAGCTGTCTGTTTTTCTTGTTTGGTTTTGTTTTTTTTTAAAACAAACTTCTCAGCTAAGGTGGGGTCTTGGGGATTTGGGAAAGGGCTCTGCCTCCTCTCCTCTTTGACTTTTCCCCACCTCCACCCTTTTATTTCCCCATAGCAGGTCTGCCCTGGGAATTTTTTTTTTGACATTTGTTAAGCTTTACTATGTGCCAGGCACTGCACTAAGTGCTGGGTAGATACAAGCTAATCAGGTTGGAAACAGTCCATGTCCCACGGGGCTCACACGCTTAACCTCCATTTTACAGATGAAGTAACTGAGAAGTGAAGTGACTTACCCAAGGTCATACAGCAGGCAGGTGGCAGAACTGGAATTAGGAACCAGGTCCTTCTGATTCATTCAATAGTATTTGAGCACTTATTTTGTGCAGAGCACTGTACTAAGCACTTGGAATGTACAAATCGGTAACAGACAGTCCCTGCCTTTTGACGGGCTTACAGTCTAATCGGGGGAGACGGACAGACAAGAACAATAGCAATAAAGATGCCCAGGCTCTGTCGACCAGACCACACTGTTTATTGGAACAGATTGTTGCATTCCACTTCCCCTCCAAGGCCGACTCCATTTCCCTTCTCCCTTTTCCGCCCTCTTCCTCCCGAGGTTCTTCTTTCCTCTTTGAGAAGTTATCCTTTTGGTCTCAGGCTTTACAAGGTGGGATGGAAACCTAGCCAGGGCTCATGGGACACGAAAGCATCGGGCAAGGTTGGCTGCCTCATGCCAACTCTCCTATCCAACTTCCCTTTCCTGTGAATCAACCAATCAATGGTATTTGAGTGCTTACTGTGTGCAGAGCACTGTGCGAAAACCTTGGAAGAGTATACAGTGTGGTAGACAAGTTCCCCTGTCACAACAGTCTAGAAGGGGAGAAGCAATTGTCAGTTATTCTAGTGAAATGGGGGAGTCAGGAAGAAATTAAAAAATACACACAGTGAATTCAACCAAAGGAAGATGATGGATCAACTTCCAGACTCTCTACCATCTGGTCCCACCTTTCCTATCTGCTTTCTTCATCCGTTTCTCCTTCAGCTGGAGAAGCAGAGTGGCCTAGTGGAAATAATAATTCATTCATTCAGTTGTATTGTGTGTGTAAAGCAATAATAACTGTGGAATTTAAGCACTTGTCTTATGCGCTAGGCTGGATTCAAGCAAATTGGGTTGGACATAGTCACTGTCCCATATGGGGCACTCAGTCTTAATCCCCATTTTACAGCTGAGGTAACTTGAGGCATAGAGAAGTAAAATGACATCAGATCTCATGAGGGGCTCACAGTCTGAGAGAGAAGAGTATTTCATCCCCATTGTACAGATGGGGAAATGGAGGCACAGAGAAACTCAGTGACTTGCCCAAGGTCACATAGACAAATGGCAGAGCTGACATTAGAACTCAAGTCCTTCTAAGTCCCGGGCCTGTACTCTAACCACTAGGCCATGCTGCAAAATTGTACATTTCAAGTGCTTGGTACAGTGCTCTGCACACGGTATGTGCTCAATAAATATGATTGAATGAATGCAGAACACAGAACTAGAAATCAGAGGACCTGGCTGCTAATTCTGAATCCAGCTACTTGCTAGCTGATCTTGGGCAAGTTGCTGAGTTTCTCTGTGCCTCCATTTCCTTATCTGTACAATGGGAATGAAGTATCTGTTATCTTTCCTACTTAAACTGTGAGCCCCTTGTGAGACCTGATGATTTTGTATCTACCCCAGCTTGACTCATAGTAAGTGCTTAAATACCACAATTATTATTATTATAATTATTATTTTTTTATTAGAATGTATACCCCCATGTGGGTCAGGGACTGTGTCCAAACTGATTAGCCTTTATCCACCCCTGCCCTTAAAACAGTGCCTGACACAAAATAAGTGCTTAGCAAACAGTAAATAATAATAGGTTTCAATAAGGCTATTAAGGATAGATGTGGAAAAGGAAAAGCACTCCATTGTCGGGGCAGTGGTGTGGGTGGGTGTTTATGCACGGGCAGTGCTAATGAATCACTCCCTGGAGTGTTGAAGCAGAGTGGCCTAGTGGATAAAACACAGGCCTGGGAGCCAGAGAACCTGGGTTCTAATCCCAGCTCTGCCACCTGCCTGCTCTGCGGCCTTGGGTAAGTCACTTAAATTTTGTTTGTTTCCTCATCTAAAAAATAGGGATTTCATACCTGTTCTTCCTCCTACTTAGACTGTGAGTCCCATGTGGGACAGGGATTGAATCTGGTCTGATGATCTTTAACCCAGTGATTAGAACAGTGCTTGACACAAAGTACCTAAAAGGAGACTTAGGGAATCCAGAGTGAGCTTTTGGTCTACTGAGTGCTTGCCCTCTGCTCCATTTTCCTCCTCTTCACCTTCCCCTCTTCCCCTTAATGCTGGGTGGATTTTAGGACGGCAGTAGCTACTGCATGTGAACTTAAGCTGGGTGTGGGGAGAGATTCCCAGGCCCTGTCAAGAATTTTCCAGCTCCCTGCCTTGGTTTCCAAGTGTCCCTTGTGTGTATGTCGGGTGACTAAGCACCCCCACCCCAGCAACCCGACCCCCCAAGCTCTCGCTCTCTCTCTCTGTTCTCTGGGCCAGAGTGAGGGCCGGCGCCCCCGGCTGTAAGCGGAACGAAACTGGCACCGGCTGAATGGCTGGCACAGGACATGGGCTCAGGACTGGAAGTCCTGTGACGAGGACTCCAAAGGGAGCATTTCACCCATCGCTGTCAGAGGAGTAGTGTGGTCTAGTGGATAGAGCATGGGCCTGGGAGTCCAAAGGTCAAAGGTTCTAATGCTGGCTCTGCCACTTGTCTGCTGTGTGATCTTGGGCAAGTCACTTCACTGTGCCTCAGTTCCTTCATCTGTAAAATAGGATTAAGTCTGTGAGTCCTATATGGGACAGGGACTGTGTCCAACCTGATTATTCACACATTTATTCAATACGATTTATTGAGAGCTTACTGTGTGTGGAGCACAGTACTCTAAGCACTTGGGACAATACAATTCACCAAGAAACAGACACACTGTCTGCCCACAAGAGCTTACAGTCTAGAGGATCTAGACTAAATTTTATCTACCCCAGTCCCCGGAACAGTGTTTGGTACATAGTAAGCACTTAAATGCGATTTTAAAAAAAACAACAACAAACCAACCAAAAACAACTTCACTTCTCTGCAGCTCAGTTCCCTTATCTGTAAAATGGGGATTAAGACTGTGAGCCCTATGTGGGACAGAGTCTGTGTCCAGCCCAATTACTTTGTATCTACCCCAGTGCTAGTATATATTAAGTCCTTAATAAATGCCATAAAATGTGGGTGTTGGGAGGGTCCCTCTCCCCAAGGTACCGTGCAGTTCACCCCCTCTATCTTGGACTTAATTGTGTCCAGACAGTCTCTCTGTGCCCTGGCAGGAAGAGAGAAATTGTTCTTTCATAGCGGCAGCAGGCCAGGGTACTCGGTCTCCAGTTTCCACAGCTCTCAGAGCTGGAAAATTCCCGGAGGTGGTTCTGGGAGGATCCCGGGCACCTGGACCAGCTCTCCAGGCTGGGTTGACCGGTTTTGGTCTGGCTCTTCCCTGGGTTGGTGTGGCCTCGGCTCCTCCCCACTCTCAGTTGGGGAGTTGGAGGCCAGGTCACCACCGGGGAGGGACTTCAGGGAGCCCCACTCCGGTTTCCGTCACCGGCATCTCTAGGCCGGATTCATCTTCTCCCTGCCCCAAAATATATTGGCTCTGCAGGCCAGCTCTGCTGTGTGATCTTTTGTGTGATCTGTATGATCAGAGAAGTTGCATGGTGTAGTGTATAGAGCACAGGCCTAGGAATCAGAAGGTCATGGGTTCTAATTCCAGCTCTGTCACTCATCTACTGTGTGACCTTGGGCAAGTCATTTCACTTCTCTGGGCCTCCATTCCCTTATATGTAAAATAGGATTAAGACTGTGAGCCCTCTGTGGAACAGGGACTGTGTCCAACTGGATTGACTTGTATCCACCCCAGTGCTTAGTACAGTGCCTGGCACATAGTAAACACTTAAATACCACAATTATTATTTTTTTGGACAAGTCTATGCCTGTTTCCTCAGCTGTAAAATAAAGATGAAATACCAGTTCTCCCTTCCTCTTAAATTGGCAGCCCGGGGTGGCCAAGGACCATGTCCAATTTATTTTGGGTTGACCCCAGACCTCTGAACTCCCTCTCTAGGCTGTAAGCTCATTGTGGGCAGGGAATGTGTCTACTAATTCTTTTGTATTGTGCTCTCCCAAGCACTTAATACAGTTCTCTGCACCTAAGCACTCAATAAATGTGATTGCTTGGAATGTAATCACTTGAGTTATTAATATTATTTTTAGTCCCTGCTGGGAAAGAATGAATTCCCCTGCATTGACCATGCCTTCAAAATCAGTGGTATTTGAGTGCTTATTTTGAGATCACTGTACTAAATGCTGAACAGATGCCACTAGGAGCTTAGGGTCTAGGGGGGAGATTGTGAAGCCCTCTTATTTTGAGGGTCACAGACTGTAGCTAACTTTCAACTATGTATTTTTCCCTCTGTGTTTAGTACAATGCTCTGCCTACAGATACTTAATAAAGAGCACCTAAATAGAGAAGCAGGGTGGCTCAGTGCAAAGAGCCCAGGCTTGGGAGTCAGAGGTCATGGGTTCTAATCCCGGCTCCGCTACTTGTCAGCTGTGTGACTTTGGGTGAGTCACTTGACTTCTTTATGCCTCCATTCCCTCATCTGTAAAATGGGGATGAAGACTGTGAGCCCTACTTGGGACAACCTGATTACCTTGTATCTACCCCAGTGCTTAGAACAGTGCTTGGCACATAGTGCTTAAATTCCATTATTCATAGCTTTATTACCACTAGAAAAGGAAACTGACCATCAGCAGGAATTGTGACCAGTACAATGTTCAGGTAGTTTGGTCTCCAGCATGAATTTCAGTTTTGCCTTCGCTCTTAGGAGCCTCAGACTTGATGGTAGTTTGTGCCAGCTGCTTTTTTAACTATTAAATAATAATGGTACTTGTTAAGTGCTTACTATGCACCAAGCCCTATTCTAAGCACTGGGGGTAGATACAAGTTAATCAGATTGGACACAGTCCCTGTCCCACATGGGGCTTGTACTCTTAATCCCTATTTCATAGATGAGGTAACTGAAGCCAAGAGAAGTCAAGTGACTTGCTCAAGGTCACACAGCAGATGTAGCAGAGCTAGGATTGGAACCCACATCCTTCTGACTCCCAGGTCCATGGTCTATTGACTAAGCCATGCTGCTTGTCCCACTGGCCTGGGAATGTATTTCAGGTGTTTGCCATCTGTTCCCCATTCTGATCATTCCCAGGTTTAGTACTGGACTCTGAGACTTTCAGGAGTGTTTGGGAGGGATCTAATTCCAATAGGGTTTTAATGCCTCTCTCCTCAACCCCCACCCCACCATTTCCCTTGCATTCGTATAAGGGTGTAAGTTTGGAACTTGGAAGACCTGCGCTGCAGTCATGGTCTGCTGCGTGACTGTGGGTGGGTCCCTGAGCCTTTCTGGGCTTCAGTTGTCACGGTTTAAAATGAGGATAGCAACTGCCTCTCCTTTCCTCTCAGGGCGGTCACATTCTCTCCTTTTCCCCGTCCCCCAGTTTTCACCCTCAAAGGCTGTGGATCAATTCATCAGTAGTTTCTGAGCTGTAGATTGACGGTTTCACCAGACTATCCCTCCCCAGCTATGCGGGGAGGAGGGCTCCTCCCAGTAGAACGGGGGTCCGGTGAAAGATCTAGGGGTGGAGATGTGTCTGGGGGGTAAAACAATGTATGGGAGTTGGGGGTCCCTGCTGGGAAAAGCAGCCTGAACCTCGGCTTGGACCACCTGGTCAGCAACCGCGCATTCACTCGGAAACACTGCCACCTTGTGGGGCTTGTCGGTTTTACACGCGCTCCCCTTAATGTTCCCCGCAAGCAAAGCGAAGTAAAGCACGAGATACTTCAGTCGTATTTACTGAGCGCCAACTACGTGCAGAGCACTGTACGAAGCGCTGGGGAGAATACAGCTAAGTTGGTAGACACGTTTCCTGACCACAAAGAGCTTAAAGTCTACAGGAATTCATCACCAGTGGTATTTAGTGAGCCCTTTACGCTGAGCACTGTAAGCTGTTGGGAGGAGAATGATCCAACAGAATTGGTAAGTTTGCGTAGTCTGAATGCGGGGATCCGAGTTGGTGACTTCAACTGCCATACGAACCTGTTTCTGATGATCTAGTTGATAGAGGATGGGCCCGGGAGTCGAAAGAACCTGGGTTCTAATCCTGACTCCGTTACTTGTCTGCTGTGTGATCTTGGGGAGTCACTTCACTTTTCTATGCCTCGTTTACCTCATCTGTAAAATGGGGATTAAGACTGTGAGCACCATGTGGGTTAAGGATTTTGACCAACTTAATGAGACTGTACCTACCCCAGCTCTTAGAGTGCTTGACACGTAGTAAGCACTTAGTAAGTACAATTATTATTATTGCTGTACCGCTGACTGGAAGACTGAGGGTAGGAATGAGGCTTGTGCCCAGACATGAAATTGTGGCCTAGTGAAAAAGCCTGGCACAGGGGTTCTGGGTTCTAACCGACATTATGATGAATAAATAAATGACAGATATGTACTTGAGTGTTGTGGGGCTGGGAGAGGGGATGAATAAAGAAAGTCAGGGTGATGCAGAAGAGGAAAGGAGGGCTTAGTCAGGGAAGGCATCTTGGAGGAATGGTGCCTTCGATAGGGCTTTGAAGGCAGGGGAGAGTAATCGTCTGTTAGATATGAAGTGGGAGGGCGTTCCATGCTAGAGGCAGGACATGGGTGAGGGGTCGGCGGTGAGATAGATGAAATGGAGGTACAGTGAGAAGGTTGGCATTAGAGGAGCGAAGTGTGCGGGCTGGGTTGGAGTAGGAGAGTAGCGGTGGTGGTGGGTTGACCCAACCCTTCCTTGCTCAGAATCGACAGGATTTGGTTTCTTTGGGCCCTCGTTCTGAGTTTAGTTTTGTTGTGTGTTTTTTTAAACCGGACGATGGTGTTTATCTTCTCCAAGGGGAGATGATTCCCTCCAGGTGCCTGGGCTGGAGTCATCCTCTGGCCGGCTCAGGCTCGGTTTACACGGTCCTGTGGCTTCCCAAAGTTGGGAGCGGCCATTCCTGGCTGTTTCCTGACTCCTAGAGCCGGTGCCAGCAAATGGGGAGTGAGTTAAAGAAGCAGCACGGCCTAATAGAAAGAGCACAGGCCTGGGAGTCAGAGGACCTGGGTTCTAATTCCAGCTCTGGCACTTGTCTACTGTGTGACCTTAGACAAGTTGCTTCACATCTCTGTGCCTGTTTCCTCATCTGTAAAATGGGTATTAAGAGCGTGAGCCCCACTTGGGACATGGACTGCGTCTAACCTGATTATCTTGTTTCTAACCCAGGACTTAATACAGGGTCGGACATATAAGTACTTAAATGCCATTTTTAAAAAGTTCTGAATTGACCCTCTGTATTTACAAATGCTATTATTTAAGCACTTATCCATTATCCTCATCCTCCTATCCTAAAATCTTTTGTCTCTCTCACTGGATTGTAAGTTCCTTGAGGATACCTCTTCTCTCTTCATTGCACTCTCCCATGTGTTTAATCCAGTGCTCTGCTCACGTAAATGCAGTAGATTAATTGTCCTAAAGACCCAGCAGCCTGTATCCCAAAGGAAACTTTTCTAAATTGCAGTGATCTGGCTAGGAAGTTGGTTTTATCATCTTTTCGGGGCAGAGATGAGAAAAGAGAGTAAGATGAGCTCTCAGCCCTCAGAGAGCTTCTAGCTTCCTGGAGTCACCAAGGAGCTATAACTAAACACAGCAGTGAAGGATGTGTTGGAGTCTTGGAATTTTTCTGGTTAGCAGTGAAGGGCTGTCTCCTCTAAGGAGAGACTGTGTGGAAAGTCACTTAGTGTGACCTAGTGGAGAGTGCATGGGTTTGGGAGTCAGAGGATCTGTATTCTAATCCCAAGTCTGCAAATTTATTGTTGTGTGACCTTGGGTGAGTCATTTCACTTTTCTGGCTCAGTTTCTTCATCTGTAAAATGTGGGTTAAATGCCTGCTCTCTGTCCACTCCTTAGACTGTGAGTCCTATGTGGGACAGGAGCTTGTCTGACCGGATTATGTTGTATCTACCCCAGCTCTCAGCACAGTGCTTAATCATATTCTTCTAGACTGTAAGATCACTGTGGGAAAGGAGTGTGTCTGTTGTTATATTGCAGTCTCCCAAGGGCTTAGTAGTGCTTTGCACACAGGAAGAGCTCAATGAATATGATCAAATGAATGAATTTACTGAGTATTTACTATATGTAGAGCACTGTAGTAAGCACCAGAGACCTTAGCACATAGCACCTAACAAATACCACTATTACAATTAATATTTCAGAGTTCATGAGACTGAGACTGAATGAGACTGAGCCCCTTGCGGGATAGGGACTGGGTCCAACTCAATTTGCTTGTATCC
The DNA here is from genome assembly GCF_004115215.2 of Ornithorhynchus anatinus. NCBI lineage: Eukaryota > Metazoa > Chordata > Mammalia > Monotremata > Ornithorhynchidae > Ornithorhynchus > Ornithorhynchus anatinus. Next base: position 8,339,813 of record NC_041732.1, on the reverse strand, counting down.
ACCCCATGCTTAGTATGGTGTTTGGCTTATAGTAAGCTCCTAAAAAAATATCATTTTAGGAGGAGGGAAGGTGTTCCAGGCTAGAAGCAGGAAATGAGCGAAAGGCTGGTGGCAAGATAGATGAGACTGAAGTACACTGAGGAGGTCGGCAGTAGAGAAGCAAAGTGTGAGGGCTGGGTTGTAGTAGGAGAGTAATGAGGTGAGGTAGGGACCAGGGTGAGGGCTTTAAAGTGACCCTGGGCTTCGTAAGGGACAAGGGGGTGTCAGCCACTGAGGATCAGTGTGATTCAGTGGAGAGCACGAATCTGTGAATCAGAGGACCTGGTTCTAACTCCTGCCACTTTTGCTGTGTGATCTTGGGAAAGTCACTTCACTCCTCTGAGTCTGTTACCTTATCTGGAAAATGGGGATTGAGTATGACCCCCATGGGGGACACGGACTGTGTCCAACCCGATTATCTTGTATCTTGTATTGTGCTTAGAACTGTGCCTGGCCCATAGTAACCGCTGAACAAATGCCATAAAAAAGATTCCTGTCAGGTCACCTTGCGGAGGAACTGCATCTTTTGGTGACGCCAGGTGCCGTGGGCCAGGTGCTGGAGCAGGGCTGGGGAACCCCTGGCTAGGAGAAGCAGCATTGTCTAGCGGGTAGAGCCCGGGCTTGGAAGTCAGAAGGTCATGGGTTCTAATCCTGGCTCTGCCACTTGTCTGTTGTGTGACCTTGGGCAAGTCACTTCGCTTCTCTGTGCCTCAGTTCCCTCATATGTAAAGTGGGGATTAAGACTGGGAGCTCCAAGGACTGGGTCCAACCTGATTAGCTTGTATCTTACCCCCCTGGTCTTAGAACAGTGCCTGGTACATACTAAGTGCTTAACGTTAAAGTGATGCTTATTCTTAATTTAAACCAGGAGTGATGGTCCCATTAATCCACTACTATACAACCCTTAGCAACTTCTAGACGAGCATCGTGTCCTAATGGATAGAGCACGGGCCTGCAAATCAAAAGCGTGGCTCAGTGGAAAGATCACGGGTTTAGGAGTCAGAAGTCATGCGTTCTAATCCCTGCTCCGCCGCCTGTCAGCTGTGTGACTCTGGGCAAGTCACTTAACTTCTCGGTGCCTCAGTTCCCTCATCTGTAAAATGGGGATGAAGACTGTGAGCCTCACGTGGGACAACTTGATTACCCTGTTCTACCCCAGCGCTTAGAACAGTGCTCGGCACATAGTAAGCGCTTAACAAATACCAACGTCATCATCATCATCAAAAGGACCTGGCTTCTAATCTCAGTTCCGCCACTTGTCTGCTGTTACCTTGGGCAAGTCACTTCACTTCTCTATGCCTTAGTTCCCTCATCTGTAAGGGTAGATTCCAGCCTCGGGGGCCTGACCTGCAAAACTGCTGTTCAGTTGTTATTCGATCCAGTCTAGGGGAAATCGAGGAAACCTCCCCCCGGCCCCCACCATGTCTGTTTCCCAGACTTAAACTTTCCACCACTTCCGCAGCCGCCCACACTCTGGGCATCTTTCCGCGGTTGGGCTTTATGCGGAGGCGGAATACCGATCCCGTTGAATCGTGCTCTGCTGCCTCTGAGAGTTTTCCCCTCCCCAGCCGACAGCTCCTTTCTTTGCCTCTCCCCAGCCCTGGCGGGCTCCTCTCGTTCATTCATTCAGTCAGTCATATTTATTGAGCGTTTACTGTGTGCAGAGCACTGTACTAAGTGCTTGGAAAGTACAGTTTAGCAACAGATAGAGACAATCCCTACCCAACAATTTGTTCACAGTTTAGAAGGGGGGAGACGAATATCAAAACAAAACAAATAGGCATCAGTAGCATCACAATAAATAAACAGAATTATAGATTCTCTCTCCTGACCATTAGTAGGTGTTCTGACTTAAGAAGCAGCTTGCCCTAATGGAAGGAGCACAGGCCTAGAAATCACAGGAACTGAGTTCTAATCCCACCTCCTACCTGTTTGCTGTGTGACCTTGGGCAAGTCACTTCACTTCTCTGTGCCTCAGCTCATCTGGAAAATGGGGATTAAGACTCTGAGCCCTAGGTGGGACAGGGAGTCCCGACCTGATTACCTTGCATCTAACCAAGTGCTTAAAACAGTGCATGGCACAAAGTAAGCACTTAATAAATACACCAATTATTATTATTCTGACTTGGTGCCTTTCAGCTGGGGAAACCTCACCAGTCAGGACCCCCTGCAAGTTGATTTTCTGCATGTCTCTGCTCAGGAGAGGAGTATTCTGGAGTAGGGAGAAGAGAAGCAGTGTGGCCTAGTGGAAAAAGGGTGCGCCTGGGAGTCAGAAGGACCTGGGTTCTAAACCTGGGTTCACCACTTGTCATCTGTGTGACCTTGAGCAAGTCATTTAACTTCACTGTATCTGTTATGTCATCTGTAAAGTAGAGGTTAAGACTGGTAGCTCTGTGTGGGACATGGATTATGTCCAACCTCATTAGCTTATATCTACCCATGTTTAGTACATTGCCTGGGACATAGTAGTACAGAGTAGTGGATAGAGCAGGGGCCTGGGAGTCAGTAGGATGTGGGTTCTAATCCTGGATCTACCACTTGTCTGCTATGTGACTTTGGATAAGTCACTTCTCTGGGCTCAGTTACCTCATCTGAAAAATGGGGATTGAGACTGTGAGCCCTACATGGGACAGGGACTGCGTCCAACCTGACTTGTTTGTATCCACCCCAGCGCTTAGTACAGTGCCTGTCACAGAGTAAATGCTTAATAAATACCACAATTATTTTGAGAAAGTGTAGCCTAGGGGATAAAATACAAGCCTGGGAGTCAGAAGGACATGGGGTCTAATCCTGGCTCTACCATGTGTCTGCTTTGTGACTTTGGGCAAGTCACTTCACTTCTCTGGGCCTCAGTGACCTCATCTGTAAAATGGGGATTGAGACTGTGGGAAAGGGACTGTGTCCAACCCGATTTGCTTTTATCTACCCCAGCACTTAGTACAATGGCTGGCACATTTGTCTTGTCTTATGCCTTTGAGTCATCTCCAACCTGTAGCGATACCATGGACCCGTCTCTCCCAGAACGCCCCCACCTCCATCTGCAGTCATTCTGGTAGTGGATCCGTAGCGTTTTCTTGGTAAAAATTCAGAAGTGGTTTTCCATTTCCTCCTTCTATACGGTAAGCTTGAGTCTCTGCCCTCGACTCTGCCGCTGCTGCCCAGCATAGGTGAGTTTTGACTTGTAGCAGATTGCCCGCCACTCGCTAGGATGAGAATGTGTATGCCTCTGCTTGACTCTCCCTCCTGTAGTCGAGGCAGGTAGAGGACTGGAAACTTTCCAGGTGTGACCCCGAGATGTGGGCTGGCACATAGTGCTTAATAAATACCACAGTTACTATCATATTACTATCTATTATAATAACAATTAGGTCAGAACTGTTTGGAAGTCAGTGTCTTCCCTCGTGAAAACCCTAAGGGAAAGAGATTGGGTAATCTTTCATATTTGGGAATTTTTTAAGATTTGCGGTTGATTTCAAACCAATTCCATGAAGTAATACTGGAAGATGGGGCTTTAATTAGGCAACTTTGTCTGTGAAATTGCTGCCTCATTGCTAGTTAGTAAGGGGATTTAAAAATAGACCCTGAGAGGATTCATAAATTAATTGCACATAAAGCTCATATTTAAGAAGTCAACCAGGCTTGAAGGTCCAAACAGGAAGAAAGGATCTAATTTGGACTGCAAATTGGGCCCACTTCTCCTGAACCTCTGGAGGGAGAGAGAGGATCTAATAGTCCTATTTATTGAGCACTTACTGTATGCAGTTCACTCCCAAGCACTTAGTACATTGAACAATATAACAGAGTTGATAGAAATGCTCTCTGCCCACAAAGGGCTGGCAATCTAGAGGGGCTGATGGACATCAAAATAAATTAAATATCAACATAAGTACCTTGGGCCACCTTAGCGCTGGGAGGCAGGAGACCTGGGTTCTAATCCTGGCTCTCACAGTGGTCTGCTGTGTGACTTGGATAAGTCACTTCACTTGTCTGGGCCTCAGTTTCCTCATCTAATAATAACGTTGGTATTTGTTAAGCGCTTACTATGTGCCAAGCACTGTTCTAAGCGCTGGGGTAGATACAAGGTAATCAGGTTGTCCCACGTAGGGCTCACAGTCTTCAACTCCATTTTACAGATGAGGTAACTGAGGCCCAGAGAAGTTAAGTGACTTGCCCAAGGTCACACAGCTGACAAGCAGTGGAGTTGGGATTTCAACTCATGACCTCTGACTCCCAAGCCCGTGCTCTTTCCACTAAGCCACGCTGCTTCTCAACTGTCAAATGAGGTTTCAATACCTGTTCTCCCTCCTCCTTAGACTGTGAGCCCAGTGTGGGACAGGGCCTACATCTGATGGTATTTACCTCAGTGCTAGGCACATAGTATGGACATCATCTGTATTATCATTGTTGATGATGGTGGTGATTTTTACTAGAGAAGCAGTGTGGCCTCATGGATAGAGCACAAGCCCTGGGAGTTACAAGAATCTGGGTTCTAAGTCCAGCTCCACCATGAATCTGCTGTGTGATGTTGGGCAAGTCATTTCACTTCTCTGGGCCTCAGTTACCTTATCTGTAAAATGGGGATTAAGATTGTGAACCCTATGTGGGTGAGGGAATGTGTCCAACCTGATTTGCTTATATGCACCCCAGCACTTAGCACATTTTAAGTACTTAAATACCACAATTATTAGTATTATGAACCAACAGATGATTATCCCACTTTGTCTCCTCTTCTAGTTTCCCCCAGAATTCATTTTCAGAGGAGCTGTCTTTCACTAGAAGCCTTGGCTTGGGGGTCTGTGTTCTGTAGCTGAGGAGGATCTTGGAAAGGGTAAAGCAAATGGTGAAAGATCTAGAAAGGCAGGTAAAGAGCCTCCAGTTTTTCAAGCTTCTGTTAGATGGTAGGGATGATGTATCTTTTCATTTCATCAATCCCCACATAAACAGTGGGACATAGTGGAAACAGCATAAACCTGGGAGTCAGGTGGTCTTCGGTTCTAATCCTGGCACCACCATTTGTCTGCTGTGTGACCTTGGGCAAGTCACTTCATTTCTCTGGGCCTCATCTTCCTTCTCTGTCAGATGGGGAGAAGGTACTTGCTTTCCCTACCTATTGAGTGGTGGGCAGGGACTGAGTCCAACCTGATTGTTGTATCTCCCCTAGCCCTTAGCACTGGGTCTGACATGACGGAGTGGATAGAACCTAGGCCTGGGAGTCAGGTGGTCATGGGTTCTAATCTTGGCTCTGCCACTTGCCTGCTGGGTGTAGGCAAGGCACTTGACTTCTCTGGGCCTCTCTTCCCTCAGCTGTAAAATTATAGGCATGCAGGCGAACCTTCTAAAATGCTGAGTCTTGTTTTGGCTTAGTAGTAATGATATCTGCCTACAGAAAGCTGCACTAAAGTTTGTACTAAACTTAAGCTGTACTAAACCCCTCTCTACCCATAAAGGGTTAGGTGCCAATAAGGGGAGACAGGGATAAGAATGATTTGAAACAAGTATGCTGAATATTTCCTTGAACAGATGTATGCACACCAGTCCTGAGGATGAGCATAAATCAGTACACAAGTCCCAGAGATGGTTGCTGAACTGCTACGACTTGGGGTGCCTTAGCACTTAGCCAGCTTAATAGGAATCTATCCCAAATCTCTCCTGCTCCGGTTGAACTTTAACTTGAAAATGAAACGCTCTCATTTGGTGGAAACACAAGCAGGTAATTGCCCCCCTAAAATGGATTTCTTCCCAGATTTCCATGCCTAATGAAGTGGAAAGCCTGTTAAGTCAGGCCAGAATGTCGGCTGAAGGAACTAATGCTGCCCAACTTGGCCAGAGATTGGCCCTGCTGGTAACTGCAAAAGTAAGGGGTCTCTGTAGGGACACAAGACAAAATGGGCCATTTGTCCGGCTTTAAGTCGGTCTGGGACTCAGCTGGGAGGTCGCCTCTCCAGGATGGAAATGACACTGGACCCCTCTGTGACAGTTGTTTTCATTCTAGGCATCTTTCTTCCTTCAAGGGCTTCCTTCTTCTAGCGCTTAGAACAGTGCTTGACACATAGTAAGTGCTTTACAAATACCATCATTATTATTTATTCTTCCTCCACCCCTGCAGCTGAGTTCAGTGACTCAGAAGTGGTGCTCATGTTCACAGGGATGGGGGAGGGGAATCAAAAGGAAGTTGGGTGGAGTGGAGGGGCGGCAGGCGTCCCCTAAAGCAATGCTATAATTTGAGGCTGATTCTAGCAGACATTGGCAAAATGGTGAATGGTTGTCATCAACTCTGTTGAGCTGTCCTCTCCCAGGTGCTTAGTACAGTGCTCTGTATACAGTAAGCACTCAATAAATATAACTGATTCTTTTTTTTTAAATGGTGTTAAGTGTTTACTATGTGTCAGACAATGTAAGTACTGGAGTAGGTAAAAGCTAATCAGGTTGGAGACAGTCCATCTCCCACATGAGGCCAATAGTCATAATTCCCAATTTTTCAGATGAGGTTACTAAGGTACGGAGAAGTTAAACAACTTGCCCAAGGTCACCCAGCAGACAGGTGACGGAGCTGGAATTAGAACTCTATCCTTGTTGTGGGCAGGGAATGTGTCTGTTGTATTGTGCTCTCCCAAGCACTCAGTATAGTGCTCTGCACACAGTAAGTGCTCGGTAAATATGATTGATTCCCAGATTAAGCCCTCATTTTCCCCAGCCAAATCACCCTTCTCTTTCTTCTATGCAACTGGATCTGTGACCTTTTGAGCATCTGGTATTTTCCCCATCTCCAACCCCACAGTACTTATGTTGATACCTTTAAATGATATATTAAATTATTTATTCATATTAATGTCTGTCTCTCCCTCTAGACTGTAAGCACATTATGGCCAGGAAATAGGTCTGCTAATTCTGTTGTTTTCTCCCAAGGGCTTAGTAAGGTGCTCTGTGCTTAGTAAGCGCTCAATAAATATCAGTTGATTGATCTGTCAACATCACTTAAAACTGAGCATGGGCATGGCCTGTAATAACAGTATCTGTGGTATATGTGTGATACTAAAAGGTTCTCAGGGTCTGAACTTTTTAGGGGTTGTTGCTGGCTTACCCTCATGACCTTCCATAAAGTTAGCTCAACCTAAACAAAGAAGGGTAATCCAGAACTCCTGTCCAGACAATTCCATGGCTAAAGACAGATCTAAAGAAAATGGCTTGAGCCCTTTCTGTTCCAAAGTCTCATGACCCAAGTTCCAATCCACTAGGAGATGGGAAGGCGGGGAGGAAAGACTCCCTTAACCATGCTAAGTAGTACAGTGCTTGGCACCTAATTAGTGCATAACAAATACCACTACTTAATCATGATTATTGTCCTTATTTTTAATGGTATTTAAATGCTTACCATGTGACTGGCACTGTTTTAAGGGCAGGGATAGATGCAGGTTAATCAGGTTGGATACAGTGCCCATAAGGGGCACTTGTTTATGGTTGAGTTCTCCTTGCAGCCTCTGACTCGTGCTCTTTCAGTCTTTAGTGAGCCTGCCAGAAGAGTGTGACCCAGAGGTATTTTCTAGAAATTCACCAAATAAACCTTCCCAACATCACTGGCATATTTGGGGAACAGATGTGGACAGATTCTAAGATGGGCAGAGTTTGCGATCAGAACCCAGGTCCTTCTGTCCCCCAATCTTCATGGCAACCTGCTAGGTTATAAGATCCCTGCTAGATCATAATAATAATAATAATAATAATGATGGTATTTAAGTGCTTACTGTGTGCCAGGCACCTACTAAGGCTAGGATGGATACAAGGAAATTGTCTTGAACACATTCTCTGTCCACATGGGGCTCACAGCCTTAATTCCCATTTTTACAGATGAGGGAACTGAGGCACAGAGAAATGAAGTGACTTGCCTAAGGTCATACAGCAGACAAGTGGCAGAGTCAGGATCAGAACCCAGGTCCTTTTGTTCCCCCAAGCCCATGCTCTATAACTTTCTCCAGCTTATTCAGAACTCCTCTTTAAAAAGGGAAGAAGATAAATTGTGAGCCTCATGTGGGACAGGGCCTGTGTCCAAAGTGATTACCTCGTATCTACCCCAACACTTAGAATAGTGTTCAACACATAGTAAGCACTTAAACACCCTTTAAAAAAAAAACTTTAGGGAGAAGGCAAAGATAGCAATGGATTTAAAGAGTACATCCTGTATGTACTATAAGCTGGCGGAGATCCAAATTTAGCTGATTGGATGCAGCCTTCTATCCCATGGGGGTAATCAATAGTATTTATTGAGCGCTTAATGTGTGCAGAAGACTGTACTAAGAGCCTGAGAGAGTACGATACAGCAAAGTTGGTAGAAATGTTCCCTGCTCTCAACAAGCTTGCGGTCTATCTTCTCCCATTTTACAGATGAGGAAAATGAAGCCCAGAGAGGTTAAAGAACTTGCCCAAGGTCACATAGACCAGGGGCAGAGCTGGGACTAGAACCTGGGTCTCGATCCCTACCCACAAGGAACTTAGGAATCCCATGCTCTTTCCATTAGATCTTGCTGCCTCCCTGAGGTGGGAAATGTCCATTTTACTTGAGTTCCTTCATGTCAAGTCCCGGCTCACATAATATGAAGAGTTAGGGTGTTACAGGCCAGAGAGAGGTCGTGGGCTAGAGGTTGGTGGCGAGATAGACGAAATCGAGGTACAATGAGTAGGCTGGCTTTAGAGGAGCGAAGTGGCTGGGCTGGATCACCCAAAGCTCATGCATGTCAAAAGATATGCCTGCTTCCACCTCCCTTCCTTAGGAGCGACCAATTTCAAACCCTGTTCCCTGCTCCTTTTCCATGTGTGCAAAGAGATAAGTGGCAAAGTTGGTGTCAGAACCTGAAATTGCCCCTCTTAAAGAGGTCTGGAAATTTGGGGAGCCAAGTTAATGATAATAATAATAATAATAATTGCTGTATTTGATAAGGATTTATGTGCCAGGCCCAGTTCCAAGTGCTGGAGTAGATGCAAAATAATCTGGTTGGACACAGTCTCTGTCCCACACAGTGGCTTGGCACATAGCTAGTGCTTACAAATACCATAATTATTATTAATCTCCATTTTACAGGTGAGGGATCAGAGGCCCAGAGAAGCAAAGTGACTTGCCAAAGAACACACAACAGAAAAGTGACAGAGTCGGGATTAGAACCCATGTCCTGACTCCCAGGGGGAAAAGACACTCTGAAAGCAGAACTAGGGGAGGGGCGGGAACACCCCATTGCCTGGGACAGAAGGACAGCTCTTTCTGGTGATGTGTTTTGTCAGAGCGGTCAGTCAGTCAATCTTATTGAGCACTACTGTGTGCAGAGCACTGTACTAAGTACTTAGGTGAGTAGAATATAACAATTAACACACATTCCCTGCCCATAACAAGCTTACAGTCTAGCTAAAAGCAGACTTTTCATGCTTACTCAAACTCTTGGCTACTTTCCTACTATGACCCAGCTCACCCACTTCACTCCTCTGTCAGGCTACTCACCGTACCTCAATCTCGTCTATCTCGCCACCGACCTCTAGCCCATGCCCGACCTCTAGCCCATGACCCACCTCTGGCCTGTAATGCCCTCCTTCTTCAAATCCAACCGACAATCACTCTCCCCACCTTCCATATCTTATTCAAGGCACGACTCCTCCAAGAGGCCTTCCTTGACTAAGCCCTTATTTTCTCTTTCCCCACTCCCCTCTGGGTTGCCCTTGCACTTAGATTTGCACCTTTCATTCACCCCTCCTTCAGCAAAGCACTTATGTACGTATCCATTATTTATTTATATTAATGTCTGTCTCGCCCTCTAGACTTTAAGCTCACCGTGAGTGAGGAACGTGTCTGACTCTGTACTCTCAAACACTTAGTACGGTGCTCTGCACTCAGTAAGCATTCAATAAATGCTATTGATAAGCTCTTTTGAGGCCATAGTTCAGTGCTTTGCCATAAATAGATTCCAACAGCAGTGCCACTGAATAAACAGGTTTGTTTAATATCAAATAGCATCCCGTCAGCAGGAGAGCAGGGGGAGCTTGTCACTAAAAACAAGAGGCTTGACATCATCTCCAGGGAAACAAAGCAGCAGCAAAAATCCACGCTGAGCAGGAAAAACAACTTGGTCAGAATCACCACGTGGTGTTTGGTTTCTGGCAGAGGATCGTGTGTGTCTAGAAAACCGAACTGCTTATGTTCAGAACTCGGCTTTCTTTGATCTGGATTTTTCTGCCAAATGGTACTTCCCTCCTCCCTCCTTTCTTCCCGTCTCAAATGCCCAGGCTGACACATCTGTCTGGGATGCCCGTGGAATTGGAAAAGACTAAGTATCCTAAAAACCACACCAGGGAGATGGAAGTTTCTCCATAGGCTTTCCAAACGCAAGCAACGACCTACAAAAGAGTTTCTCTGGCTTATTCTTCCCCCTCTCATCCCCTTGGAAAATGAGGGGTGTCACTGTCAAAAGCGGTTATTTTACCCAAAGTCTAATTAGATCATGAGCTAGAATTTGAGAGGAAATAAGAAGTTTGGAGGAAATTGAAAGGCTAGTTGTGACCTTTTTTAATCCAGACATTCATTCTCAGATAATATGCCATCTTTCCACTTGGGCATTTGGTGACTTGAACTATTTTAACCATTAGATTGTAAGCTCCTTGAGGGCAGGGAGTTTCTGCTGTATTCTGTCTGCCCAGGGCTTAGTTCAGGACTCCATAGATGCTCAATTTTATGGAGGTCCTATCCACTTACGTTGTATCTGCATCAGTTTTTAGAATAGCATGTGGTGAATAGTAAATGCTTAATAAATACCACTATTATTATTGATCATGTATTGTGGAATATTTAATAGATTGAGATGACGGCGATATCTGGGGCAGAGGTGGAACTGAAACAAAAGTCAACTGGAACGTCCATTCACTGATGATGACAATGATAATATAATAGTGGTGTTCAAGTGCTTACTTCAGGCCAAGTGCACCTCTCAGGGTCGCACCTGAAAAGTTTCCAGTACTTTACCAGTCTTGACTGTGGGAAGGAGAGTCAAGCAGAGGCCTAACCTTTCCATTCCTAGCTTGGCCAGTGCCTTTCACTCTCTAGCCAATCTACTACAAGTCAAAACTCCCCTATGCTGGGCAGCAGCAGCATGGAAGAGAGTAGACGGTGGAGATTCAAGTTTACTGCACAGGAGGAGGCAATGGTAAACCGCTTTCTGATTTTTTACCAAGAAAACTCAATGGATCCACTACCGGAATGATTGTAGATGGAGGTGAGGCATTCTGGGAGAGATGCGTCCATGGTGTTGCTATGGGGCGGAGACGGCTCGACAGCATAAAACAGGCCAAGCACAATGCTAAGCACTGGAGTAGATAAAGGATAATTAGGTCCTACACAGCCTTTTCCACACAGGGTTCACAGCCTAAGGGTGAGGGAGAACAGGAATTTATACCCCGTTTTACATTTAATCCCCATTTTATAGATGAGGAACAGGCCCAAAGAAGCAAAATGAGTTGCCCAAGGTCAGACAGCAGACAAATGGAGGACCCAGGATTAGAACCCAGCCCCTTCTGACTCCCAGGCCTGTGGTCTAGCTACTAGGCCACACTGCTTCTCTGTTAAAAGAAATCCTACTAGGACCTGTCAGAAAAACACCCTATTTTCTTACGGTATTGTGCACATTTGCACTAAGTGTCCGAAGGCAGTGTTGCCCAGTAGAAAGGGCTTAGGACTTGTTGATTTTCATGCTAAGTAAAATAAGTGCTTGTCTTATGTTGTTGTCGTGTCCAACCCATAGCGACACCATGGACACGTCTCTCCCAGAACGCCCCACCTCCATCTGCAATCATTCTGGGAGTGTATCCATAGAGTTCTCATGGTAAAAATACATAAGTGGTTTACTACTGTCTCCTTCCATGCAGTAAACTTGAGTCTCCACCCTTGACTCTCTCCCATGCCACTGCTGCCTAGCACAGAGGAGTTTTGACTTGTAGCAGATTGCCTGGCACTCACTAGCCACTGGCCAATCTAAGAATGGAATGGATAGGCCTCTGATTGACTTTCCCTTCCAGAGTCAAGACTGGTAGAATACTGGAAACTCTCCAGCTGTGACCCTGAGAGGGGATTGGAGTACTTACTGTGTCAAATACTGTTCTAAGCACTGGGGTAACTGTTAAGTTAAGGCAGACAAAGTCCCTGTCCCACATGGAGCTCACAGTCTAAGCAGGAGGGAGAACAGGTATTAAATCCCCATTTTACATTTGAGGACACTGAGACCCAAAGAAGTGAAGTGACTTGCTCAAGGTCCCCCAGTAGCCAAGTGGCAGAGCTGGGATTAGAACCCAGGTGTCCTGATTTTTCAGGCCTGTTTTTTTCCCCACTAGGCCTTGCTGCCTTTCTTTGTCTTAAGGAATCAAAGAATCCAAAAGAGAATACGGTCTTTAAGTCCATCAGGTATCAGGACAAGACCTTTGACTCCACCCGCTCTGACCCGTGTGTGTTCTGTATTTTTAGTGGTCCCCCAGGAAGGGGTAAAACTCCACAATCTTCCCCAGTAGTTGGCTTCAGTATTTTATCACCCTGACAGTCAGGCAATCTTATTCAATTGTATTTAGGGAGTGCTTACTGTGTTCAGAGCACTGTCCTAAACACTTGGAGAGTACAAATCCTCAAATCCACCAGTTTACTCCCCCTCTTTAAAATCTTACTGAAGGCACATCTCCAAGAGGCATTTCCAGACAAGCCCCACTTTTCCTTATTGCCTACTCCCTTCTGTGTCACCTTGACTTGCTCCCTTTGTTCTCCCCTCTGCCCCGCCCCACAGCACTTATGTATATATCTGTAATTTTATTCATTTACATTGATGTCTATTTGTATTGCTGTCTTTCTCCCTTGGCTCCCTCCCCCAACCCCCATCAAGATGTGAGCAGGGAATGTCACTCTTGATTACTGTATTGTACTTTCCCAAGAGTTTAGTACAATGCTCTGTACACAGTAAGCATTTAATAAATACAAATGAATGAATACAGTAAAACAAAGTTCCTGCCCACAGTGAGTTTACAGTCTAGAGGTGGAGATAGACTTTAATAGAAATAAGTTACAGATATAGACGTAAGTGCTGTGGGGTTGGGATAGGGGAAGAACAAAAGGATCAAATCAGGGTGATGCAGTTATGAATTTCTCAAGGTGAAAGTTTTGGGGGTGGATGTGAGCAGGGAGAGGAGAGGCTGTGGATGCCGTCTGATAGATCAATCGTATTTATTGAGCTCTTACTATTGGGCCAAGCACTGTACTTTATGCTTGGGAGGGCAATATACAACAGACTTACAGATATGTTCCCTGCCCACAAGGAGTTTACAGTCCAGAAATAAGACTTCCCCACTCCCATATCTCCTTTCTTACTAATGGGAGCTGGGTGCTTTTGGTAAACCGTAGAGAAGTTTAGAGGGAGACTTAGTCACCAATCATTGGATAAAAAAGGATTTTTAAAAGATTTTTCTAAAAGCTTTTTTTCTTGGTGTCCAGCAAACCACTCCCAGCTCTCCTGATGGGGGTCATCTCCACTACCATTGACCCTCCAGAGACAGCATTTTGATGTCTCTCTCTAGGTCATTCACCTCAGAAATTTCATGCCCTAACCTTCTCCTGGCAAATATACATGCTGGAAACTTTGAAAAGCTGCCCTAGAATTTCAGGCATTTACTTCAGAAAGAACTGGAGTGCAGCACTCATTCCTAACATTTCATTCTGAAACCATCCAGGAGATGCATGTAGTTTTTTTGTGTTTTAAAGATCTTTTTGGCTTCGTTTTTTTCTCAACATTTCTCTCTTAGCTTGGGACCATCTTGACGAGTCTATTTTTGAAGCCCCGAGATCAGATCTGTTTTTGCCTCTTGACACCATCTTCCCCTTCCCCTCGCCCCCCCACATACTCTGTGATTTTTTTTTTCTCCCCAAAATGAGCAGCTTCTAATTATCATTTGTATTGAATCTTTACAGTTGGCAGAGCACTGTACTAAGTGCTTGGGAGAGTCCAATATAACAGGGTTGGTAGGCACGTTCTCTGACCAATAAGTATGGTAGCTTTTTTTTTAAAAAATGGTATTAAAGTGCTTACTACATGCCAGGCACCATACTAAGTGCTGAGGTTGATACAAGGTAATCAGGTTGGACACAGTCCCTATCTCAGATGAGGCTCACATTCTTAATCTGCATTTTACAGATGAGGTAACTGAGGCCCAGAGAAGTGAAATGACTTGCTCAAGATCATATAGACAAGTGGTAGAGTAGGGCCTAGAACTTAGGTCCTTCAGACTCCCAAGTTGTGCTCTATCCACTAGAGATCTCATTGCTTCTCTTCAGACTCAGCTTCGGCCTCTCAAAAGATCTTCATCTCTCCAAGAGAGTGAAGGAGGTGATTCTGCTATATTTTGGGACCTGAGGTGTCAGGTTGGGGTCCAGCCTGTGGGTAAACTGAGCAATTGCCCAAGGCCGACTGTCTTCAGGGAGTCTCTGTAGCCACCAGGGGGCCCCCAAGGCAGCCAAACAGCTTCTCTCCTCTCCAGTCAATCATATTTATTGTGCTCTGTGTGCAGAACACTGTACTAAACGCTCGGGAGAGTACAGTATAACAATTATAACTAACTGTGGTATTCTGTGAGGTGCTTACTTTGTGCCAGAAACAGGTACTGAATCAGGTGAGGGAACTAAGGCCCAGAGAAGTTGCGAGCTCCCCAATGTCACAAGCAGACAAGTGGTGGAGCCAGGATTAGAACCAGGTCTTCAGACCCCCAGGCTCGGGCTCGTTCCACCAGGCCATGCTGCTGATTGAGTACTTCCTGCCTGCAAAGCACTGCACTAATAATAATAATGATGGTGTTTGTTAAGCACTTACTATGTGCCACGCACTGTTCTAAGCGCTGGGGGAGGTAGGTTTAGCAGGTTGTCCCAGGTGGGGCTCACACTCTTAATCCCCATTTTACAGATGAGGTAATTGAGGCACAGAGAAGTTAAATGACTTGCCCAAAGTCACACAGCTGACAAGTGGCGGAGCCGGGATTAGAACCCATGACCTCTGACTCCCAAGCCTATGCTCTTTCCACTAAGCCACACTGCTTCTCGAAGCACTTGAGAGTACAATACACCAGAATTGGTAAATGAGCTTACGCTACTATCTTTTCACAAGTTTCCAGGAAATGAGACTTAGACTTTAGTCTTTAGTTTTTAATCAACTGTGATAATGATGCTATTTATTAAGCACTTCCTTTGTGCCAAAGCACTGTAGTTGATGCACATTCCCAGTCCCCAGACGACATGGGGTTCACAGTCTAAAAAGCCCTCAGCACCAGCAGTTCTCTTGTAAATGATGAAACTAAGGGCAAAGAGGCTATGCCACCTACCCAAGGTCACCCAGCGGGTCAGTGCAGAGCAGAGCCCACAGTTGATTTCTGGTGAATCTCAGTCCAGTGCTCTGAACATTAGGCCCCACTGCCTCCCTTAGTTGAAGGAAAGGAAAATGGGAAGTGGCTTCCCTTCCCTCTTATCCCATATGTGCTCTGAGAACTCTGAGTTCATTCAGAAAGTGGCCTTAGAAACAGCATAATCTAGTGGTTAGAACAGGACCTGGGCATCAGAAGGACCTGGGTTCTACACAGCTCTGCCACTTCCCTGTTGTGTAACCTTGGTCAAGTCACTCACTTCACTTCTCTGTGCCGTGGTTCCCTCAGCTGTAAAATGGGGATTGAGACTGTAAGCCCTATTTGGGACAGGAACTGTGTCCAATCCAATTATCTTGCACCAACCCCAGTTCTTAGAATAGTGACTGGCATATAGTAAGTGCTTAACAAATACCACAATTATTATTAGTAGTACTCTGCAGTAAGTGCTCAATAAATACTGCTGGCTGACTGCAGCGTGAATGCAGCAGGCCTCATGCTTGTTATCCAAATTTAGATAAAATTGTGGCAGCCCTATTACCCAGGCAAAATAAAAATGTACAATTCTGAACACCCCCCTCCCCCCATCACAACCTGGCTTGGGCCAGAGGGTGGTGTGCAGATGACACCCAAGTGCAAGTGCTTAGATAATACAAATGAATGACTGAATCAAAGGCTTATCTTTAGGGTTGCCTATGGAAGTGGAGATCATTTTGCCTCTGAGTCTAACTTGAGAAACTCCCCCCCAGCCCCATGAGATGCACTGTGGCCACCAAGAGTATCTCTGGGCTCCCTCGGGAACTCGTGACATAGTGGATAGAGCGCAGGCATGGGAGTCAGAAGGGCGTGGGTTCTAATCCCTCGCCACCCTTTGTCCACTATGTGACCTTGGGCTTCAGTTACCTCCTCTAAAATAAGACCATGAGCCCCACGTGGGACAGTGGCTGTGTCCAACCTGATTTGCTTGAATACACCCCAGCGCTTAGAACAGTGCCTGGCACACTGTAAACCCTTAACAAATACCATGGTTATTATCCCAAGGACTGAGCTTACACCCGTTCTGCCCCCTCTCTCCCCCTTACTCCAAGGCTGCAACCTGCCCCAAATACCGAGAGGCTTAGGCAACTAGGACTCATTAGAACAAGACAAGAATCCCAGACCCAGATTCTTGTCATTCATCAACCCACTCCGTTTGCCAGTCTTGGCTGAGGCCTTCAAGGCTTGGTCTCTTCCCATGGGGGCATGAGAGGAGATGTGCCTCGCCCTGAGCTTCTTTCAAGGTCCAAAACCACAACTCCCTAAAATAGTTTGGTATCTTTTACTTCTTGGGAAGAGTTATTGGGTTGCTGGTATTTGCTAACAAACTTGATTGTAAATCAATCAATCATTGGTATGTTTTTATGGTATTTTTAAGCACTTACTATGTGCTAGACACTACTAAGCTTTGGGGTAGATAATAACTATGGTATTTGTTAAGTGCTTACTATGTGCCAAGCTCTGTTAAGCCCTGGGGTAGATGCAAGATAATTGGTTTGGACAGAGTCCCCGCCCCACACAGGGCTCACAATCTTAATTCCCATTTGACAGAGGAGGTCACTGAGGCCCAGTGAAGAGACCTGCCCAAGGTCACACAGCAGAGTGCTTATTATGAGCAAAACACTGCACTAAGCATTTGGGAGAGTACAATACAACAGAATTAGCAGACATGTACCCTGCCCATAACAAGCCTACAGTGTAGAGGGGATGACAGACATTAATATGAATGAATAAGTAATTAATTATTTTAAAGGTATGTACATTAGTGCTGTGGGATTAAGGGCAGGGCAAATATCAGTTGTCCAAAAGTCACAGGTTGAAGTACAAAAAAGACACAGTTGGGAGAGTGAGCTGGAGAAGAGAGGCTTAACTGGGGGAGGCCTCTTGGAGAAGACGTGGCTTTAATAATGCTAGGATAGATAGGAGGGAGAGAGCCAGTGGAGTACCTCAAAACTGGTGGAAGGAGATTGGGCTCAAAGGACAGATGGATCAGTCAATTAATGGAATTGAGCTTTTACTGTGGGCAGAGCACAGGTATTTTGGGAAGGTACAACGGAGTTGGTAGACATGATCATTGCCCATCAAAAGCTTTCAGCCTAGAGGGATGGTCAGCCAGTGGAAGTTTTTGAGATGTGTGCAGAATGGGGATTTTGTTGATTTTTGGCTTCTTTAGAAAAATGATCTTGGCAGGAGAGAGGAGGGGTCAGTGAAGGAGGTTTCTCTCCTTCTACACCCTAGCCTGCACGCTTCACTCCTCTAGTGCTAACCTTCTCACTGTGCCTCCATTTCGCCTGTCTTGACGTCAACCCCTAGCCCACGTCATCCCTCTGTCCTGGAATGCCTTCCTTCCTCAAATCAGCCAGCCAATTACTCTCCCCCACTTCAAAGGCTTACTGAAGGCACATCTCCTCCAAGAGGCCTTCCCAGACTAAGCCCCAATTTTCCTCATCTCCCACTCCCTTCTGTGTCACCCTCACTTGCTCCCTTTTCTGTCCCCCCCGCCCCCGAGCCCCACAGCCCTTATGTATAGATCTGTCATTTTATTAATTTATATTGATGTCTGTTTATTTGTATTGATGTCTCTCCCCCCGCTGCCTAGACTGTGAGTGCATTGTGGGCAAGGACTGTCACTTTATTGTGGATTGTACTTTCCCATGCACTTAGTACAGTGCTCTGCACACAGTAAGCACTTAATAAATATGATCGAATGAAGGAATGGATGAGACTGGAGCAGTAATTGAGGAGGGATATGATATTACAGAAATTGTAAATATTCTGGGGATTTGAGAAGTTTTCAGGAATGAAAGACCTAGGCACAAAAGAGAGGGTAGGAAAGCCCAGTGGCATCCCTCTCTGATCCTCCCAAATAAGACTTCAAGTTCAGTAGGTACCCTTCTAGGATTCTCTACCCATCCAATTAGTGCCAGTGGAGAAGGAAGTTTGTGTGGCACCTCCATCCCTAGAGGGGGATGTGTCTGCCAACTCTGTCGTATTGTACTCTCCCAAGCGCTAAATCATTCAGTGATAGTTATTGAGCACTTACTGTGTGCAAAGCACTGGACTAAGCACTTGGGAGAGTACAATATAACAAACAGCTACAGCCCCTGCCCACAGTGAGCTTACAGTCTAGAGGGGGAGACAGACTTGGGTAGAAATAAATTACAGATACGTATGTACATTCATTCAATAGTATTTTTTGAGCACTTACTATGTGCAGAGCACTGTACTAAGTGCTTGGAATGTATAATTCGGCAACAGATAGAGACAATCCTAGCCCAATGACGGGCTTACAGTCTAATCGGGGGAGAGAGACGGACAAAAACAAGACAACATAATCATGATAAATAGAATCTAAGGGATGTACACCTCATTAACAAAATTAATCGGGTAATAAAAATATATATAAATGATGGAAAGGGGGGAAAGGGAGCTTAGCTGAGGAGAGGTGAAGGGGGGGGCAGAGGGAGCAGAAAGCAAAGGGGAAGCTCAGTCTGGGCAGGCCTCTTGGAGGAGGTGAGCTCTCATTAGGGCTTTGAAGAGGGGAAGAGAGTTAGTTTGGCGGAGGTGAGGAGGGAGGGCATTCCAGGACAGAGGTAGGACGTGGGCCAGAAGTCGACAGTGGGATAGGCGTGAATAGGGTATGGTGAGGAGGTGAGCGGCAGAGGAGCGGAGCGTGTGGGGTGGGCAGTAGAAAGAGAGAAGGGAGGTGAGGGGGGAGGGGATGGAGAGCCTTGAAGCCCAGAGTGAGAAATTTTTTTCGTACGGAGGTTGATAGACAACCACTGGAGGCTTTTAAGGAGGGGAGTGACATGCCCAGAGCGTTTCTGCAGGAAGATGATCCAGGTAGCGGAATGAAGAATAGACTGGACCGGGGAGAGACAGGAGGAAGGGAGATCAGAGAGAAGGCTGACACAATAATCCAGCAGGGATATTATGAGAGCTTGTACCAGTATGATAGCCATTTGGATCGAGAGGAAAGGGCGGATCTTGGCGATACTGTAAAAGTGAGACCGACAGGCATTGGTGATGGATTGGATGTGTGGGGTGAAAGAGAGAGCTGAATGAAAATGCTGTGGGGATGAGAGGGGAGATGAATAAAGACAGCAAATCAGGGTGACCCAGAAGGTAGTAGGAGAAAAGGAAAGGAGGGTTTTATCTGGGCAGTCCTCTTGTAGGAGATATCTTCAATAAGCCTCTGTCAGATAGGAGGGAGGGTGTTTCAAGTCTGAGGCAGGACGTAGGTGAGAGGTCAGCAGCAAGATAGATGAGATCGAGGTACATTGAGAAGATTAGCATTAGAGGAGTGAAGTGTGCAGGCTGAGTTGTAGTAGGGTAGCGAGTTGAGATAGGAGGGAGCAAGGTGATTGAGTGTTTTAAGGCCAGTGGTGAGAAGTTTGTTTGATGTGGAGGTTGGTTGAGGAACCACTGGAGTTTCTGGAGGAGTGGGAAACATGGCCTGAGCAATTTTGCCGAAAATTGATCTGGGCAGGGGAGTGAAGTATGGACTAGAGTGGGTAGAGACAGGAGCCTGGGAGATTAGCAAGGAGGCTGATAGATAATCAAGGCAGGATAGGATAAGTGACTGTATTAATGTAGTAGCGGTTTGGATGGAGAGAAAAGGGTGGATTTTTAGCGGTTAAGGTAGAACTGAACGCACTCAGTAAATACGATTTTTTGTTAATGGTATTTAAGTGCTTGCAAAGTGCCAGGCACTGTACTAAGCACTAGGGTAGAGACAAGTTAATCAGATTGGACACAATCCCTCTCCCGCATAGGACTTGGAGTCTTGACCCCCATTTTACAGATGAGGTAACTGAGGCACAGAGAAGTGAAGTGACTTGCCCAATGTCACAGCAGACAAGTTGCTAGAGAACTTCTTTTAGGCCTGTTCTGTAATCCACTAGGCCATGATGCTCGCTCTGCTTCTAATGATTGAATGATCTCTGAAAAGACAATCACCACCCAGCAGTTCACCTCCTAATGTTCCTTCCAGCTTTACCAAGAGCTAAGACCTGAACTTTTTCTAGCATTGTAACCTGTTGGTTTAAGATGGCTACTTACTTCCTGAAGTCACCCCCACCCTCAGTCCAAACTTATAGGGGAAGAGGAAAATTGGGTTTATGCAAAGGTGGTGTTTCTTGGGAACTAAGCATGGCATCAGTCATCTGCATCAGCTTCCTTGTTGACCTCCCTGTGTACCGTCTCTCCCCACTCCAGTGCGTACTTCACTCTACTGCCCAGATCATTTTTCTACAAAAATGTTCAGTCCATATTTCCCCACTTCTCAAGAGTCTCCAGTGGTTGCCCATCCAAATGCAAACTCCTTACCACAGGTTTTAAAGCACTCAATCACCTTGTCCCTTCCTCTCTTACCTCCCCGATTTTCCTACTATAACACAGCCCACACACACTTCACTCATTTAATGCCATCCTACTCACTATCCCTCGATTCGTCTATCTCTCCACCGACCACCCACCCACGTCCTGCCTATGGCCTGGAACACCCTCCCTCTTTAAATTCTCAAATTCCAAAGGCTATTACTCTCCCCACTTTCAAAGCCTTACTGAAGGCACATCTCCTCTGAGGCCTTCCCTGAATGAGCCCTCCTTTCCTTTTCTCCCACTCCCTTCTACATCACCCTTATACTTGGATTTGCACCCTTTATTCATTCCTCCCTCCATCCCAGAGCACTTTTGTAAATGCCCATAATTTGTGTGTATTTTCATTTCTCTTTCCCTCTAGATTTCTAGATTTATCTTCTATACTGTGACCTTCTAGACTGTGAGCCCGTTAGGTAGGGATTGTCTCTCTTTGTTGCCAAATTGTACTTTCCAAGCATTTTAGTACAGTGCTCTGCATACAGTGCTCAATAAATACGAATGGATAGATTATAAACTCATTATAAGATCCTTGTAGTCAGGAAGCATGTCTGCCAACTTATGTTGTAGTCTCCCAAGTACTTAGTACAATGTTCTTGCACACAGTAAGTGCTCAATAAATACGATTGATCTGGAGGTGATAGTTTGTGTTTGCCTCCAATAGTTTGATGGTTCCTCTTGGCAGCCAGATGCTTGGAAAGTTGGGGGATCCTTGTTGCTATTATCTGCAAACAACTCACAACAAGTACTTAATGGTTCACACATCTGGGTTGGAGATTAGCTGACCCTGGAGAAGATTACCAATAAGAGAGGAATCGAGACTTTTTTAAAGCTGGAACAGACTCTGGTCCTTACTGCCCTTTGACTGACCTTTTTTTAAAATGGTATTTAAGTGCTTACTATGTGCATGACACTGTACTAAGCCCTGGAGGAGATTCAAGCTGATCAGGTTGGACCCAGCCCCTCTCCCGCATGAGCCTTGCTATCTTAATCCCCACTTTACAGATGAGGGAACTGAAGCCCAGGGAAGTGAAGTGACTCACCGAAGATCACACAGCAGACAAGAGGCAGAAACAGCATTAGAACCCAGGTCCTTCTGACTACCAGGCCCTTGCTCTATCCACTAGGCCACACTGCTTCTCAGCATCCTGAAGATCACCCAGATCCCCGCCCCCCACAGTCTCTCTCCCAATATTTCTGGAGAAGGACGAAATCATAGAGGTCCCAAACTATGTAATTCGGGATGGAAATTCAGTGTGCCAAAAGGGCCTCGGGGAGGCGGAACGCCTTAGGCTCCTGAACCCTCCGGGCTGAATCACACTTGGCATGCCTTGGAGTGTGTCACCGTGGCCTCAAGCCAATCGGCACCATCAGCCAGGTCCCTGCCAAAGACCAGGTCACATAAGGCCATGTGGTTCAATAGACTTCAGAACTGCCTCCCTTTGGTCATCGTCACTTGTTCTTCGTGGCCTCTTGTCAAGGTGGTGAGTTGGGGGTGGACCAGGAAATCTGGCTTCATCCCTTTATATCTGGGGTCAGGGGGAGCAGAGAATCCTGGGCCTGTATTTTATTTTTTAATGGTATCTAAGTGCTTATTCTGTGCCAGCCACTGTACTAAGAACTGGAGGAGATGCAAGCTAATCAGGTTGGACCCAGCCCCGTCCCACATGGGCCTCACTGTCCTAATCCCCATTTTACAGATGAGGGAACTGAGATCCAGAGATGCAAAGTGACTTGCCCAAGGTCACAATAAAGACACTTGACAGAGTCGGGGTTAGAAACCAGGTCCTTCCAACTTCCAGGCCTGGGCTCCATCCACTAAGCCATGCTGCTTTTTAGGTGTTCAGATGAGACAGAAGCGAAGGGTGATAAGAGTCGGGAGGTGAAAGATTTGTCAGAGAAAGCCTAGGGGAGATAACATAGGATCCAGGCAGGTGAGCAGTTGGACACAGATTCCCCTTTATCTTCAAATTCTCCAGGGAAGGAAACTTTCCCAGGCAGTAAATTGTACTCCCCCAAGTGCTCAGTACAGTGCTATGCACACAATAGGTGTTGAATAAATACTTTTGATTGATTGTTTTTGCCATGCCGGGAAAGAATGGGTAAAATCCTTGGTAGAGGCAGGGTGATGGATCAGATTATGCCCCAAGGCCACCTCTTGTCCTTTGACTGCCCTCACAGAGAGGAAAGCAAAGCCCTGGCCTCTAAACTGGTGTCTCGGGAACCCTGGGCTGTCAGGGAAAAGGAAAGGAAAGAGTCAGATATGAGCTGCAATGAGGATTTGGTCCAGCCTCCTTATGGCTTGGCATTCCAATGTCCTTGGGAAGCTTTATTTGGCGTCTAATAGCATCTAATTGGGAGAAGTCAGCAGTGAGTCATGCAGAGATGCCTGGTGTTGTTTTTCCTCCTCTTTAACATCTTAGCCATTGACTATTTTTATTTCAGGTCAAAATGCTTCTTGTTTGTGGAAGGTTTTTTGTTTTTTATCTATTACCATGGGAACTGTGGTACTTTCTCTGGGGTCTTCAGGGTTGGCCCTGGTTGACTGCCACTGGGCAGGGAGGACTTGTCCTGCTGAGGGGAGGGGAGAGGGGCAGCCAGTATGTATTGTTGGTTGTTTTCACTGCCCACCCCCATCTCAGCCTCCCTTCAGCGCTGGGGCAGAGAGCTGGGCCCAGGTGAAGCTGCCACTCTGGACCCTAACACTAGCATCCCTCATGGCCCAGTCCCTCTCTCCTCCTTTCACTGCTTGGCCTTGGAGCCATCTCTGGCTCCACCAGAGGAAGGGGCAGGAAACAGGCATCTCCCCTCCCCTCCTGCCCCTTCCACCACTCAGGGGACAGCTCGGCCGTGGGGTCCTCCCTTGGCTGCTCTGGAATTAAACTCCCACAGAGGACGGCTGGTCAGGTCATCTAAGACTAGGATGGTCCCTTTTCCAGTCTTACCTCAGACAATCTGGCTGTTAGGTCTGTCCTCTGTCCAGTAACCATAAGGCACCAGTCACCTCTACCTCTGGGAATATATTCACATTTAGTGGCATGCAAAGTACCTGTAACTTTGTATTTTCAAAGTAAACCTAATTCAGCCAGTCAGCCAGTTGGTGACTCAATAAAATCAATACCTGTTCTTTGGCAAGACTCCTTGGCCTTCTTGGTAGCTAATTTAATAAAACCTAATCATCTGATGGCTGGTTAAACAAATAAGACCCGTATCTCAGGGTCCTGGGAGTCAGAAGGAACCTGGTTCCAATCCTGGTTCTGCCACTAGTCTGTTGTGACCTTGGGCAAGTCACTTCATTTCTCTGGGTCTCAGTTCCCTCATCTCTAAGATGGGGATTAAGATTATGACCCTTATGTGGGGCAGGGATTGTGTAAAAACCGATTGTCTTGTATCTACCCCAGTGCTTAGTACAGTGCCTGACACACAGTAAACACTTAAACACCATATAGATATGTACGTAATGCAGGGGTATTGGACGATCTTGATGGAGCAGTCACCTCACTGGGAGCTAAGGTGGCCATTTGTCCACTTTTTCAGGTAGCCCATCCTCTGTCTGGCATGGATATGACCCTGGACATCTTTGGTATTTTTTAATTTCAGTTCCCAGTCAGTGGTATTAATCGAGTACTTACCATGTGCCAAGCACTGTACTATGTGCTTCAGAAAGTACACAATACAATAGAATTAGTTGACACAGTCCTTGCCTTTAAGTGCCATGAGGCTGGGATGAGGATCGAAGTATGTCAATTGTATTTTTGGAGCACTTTCTGTGTGCATAACACTGTACTAAGGGCTGGGGAGAGTACAATAAAACCATATAACAGTTACATTCCCTGCCCACAAAGAGCTTACAGTTTAGAGGGGGAGACAGACATATAAATAAATTACAGATATGTACATAAGTGCTGTGGGGCTGGGAGGAGGGAGTAATAAGTACTAAGTACTAAGCGGGTATGGGCTTAAGTGATGGAGAAGAGGGAGAATAGAATGAGGAGATGAGTTAGTGAGGGAAGTTTCCTGGAGAGTTGTGATTTTAGTAGGGCTTTGAAGTTGGAGCGAGCAGTGGTCTGTCAAATATGAAGGGGGAAGGAGTACCAAGCAGGAGAGAGAGAGAGAGAGTGTGTTTGTGTGTGTGTGTGTGTAAGGGGTTGGCCTAATGGAAAAAACACAGGCCTGGAAGTCAGAGGACATGAGTTTTAATCCTGACTCTGCCCAAAGCTTGCTCTATGACCTTAGGTAAGTCATTTAACTTCTCTGGGCTTCCTCCTACTTAAATTGTGAGCTCAGTGGGGAACTGGGACTGTGTCCAACCTAATTAACTTGTGTCTACCCCAGTGCTTAGGACAGTTTTTGACACACAGTAAGCCAAACAAATACCATTAAAAATAGCTGATAGTCTAGAAGGGGATACAGACATTAATATAAATAAATTTACAGATATACGCAAGAGTGCTGTGGGGCTGAAGGAGAGGTGAATAAAGGGTGTAAATCCAAGTGCAGAATTCATCCAGGAACCCCTCCCACCCCATGCTGCTCCCTGCAATTAGTTGGAATATAAAGTCATTTCACCTCCTCTCCCTCCCACCCCCTACCAGCTTCTTCCCCCACCCCTCACCCCCTTCTGTGCACTTTACAGGTACATTAATCACATTTTTCCTTTAGGTTCTGTTCTTCCCTAGGAGCCGCCAATTCTGTTCTTCCCTAAGAGCCGGCTGGCTGCTTTTCATTGAAATCAGGATTTGAAATGGTTTTACCATTTGTGAGCATGGCTTAACTGTCCGTGCTGCTTCTGTTGAGTTAAACTGGAGAAAAACAGCCCTGTGACGCAAGCCCGCCTTCATTTCCCCCCACCACACAGACCGACGAGGAGCTAAAAATATTGAATCTTGGGGAATGTGAGGAGGCAGATGAGTCTGGGCATTCCACAACGATATGGATTTCCACCACGCTCTTGGCGCTGGGGTCTCAGAAACCATCCAAGCCGAGACGGATCGTCCTTGGGAGGACGGTTTCATCTCTGCAAGTGGGGAGCGTTGGGTTTGAGGGGCGGGGGTTGCCAGGAGCCCTTGGGGTGATGGTGACACCTCAGATTCCTGACAGAGCTGCCGCTGCTCCCACTTCCTTCCATGGCTGGGTTAGAGCATGGGCCCGAGAGCCGGAAGGACCTGGGTTTTAATTCCAGCTCTGCCACTTGTCTACTGTGTTACCTTGGAAAAGTCACTCCACTTCTCTGGGCCTCATCAATTACCTCATCTTTAAAACAGGGCTTATGACTGAGAGTCCCATGTGGGAGACATGTTCTACGTCTGATCTGGTTAGCTCCTGCGAGCTCACTGTGCTTCAACCCCATCTATCCTGCCTTAAAGTCACTTCACTTCTTTGGGCCTCAGTTTCCTCATCTTTAAAAGAGGGATTAAGCCTGAACCCCATGTGGAACAGGGACTGTGTCCAACCTGATTAGCTTGTATCTACCCCAGTGCTTAGAACAGTGCCTGGCACATAAGGGCTTAACAAATACCATCATCATCATCTTGCCACAGAGAAGAACACTGCATTTAGCTGAGGATGATAAATAATAATCAGTGGTACTTATTGAGTACTCAACTATGTGCAGAGCACTGTACTAAGCACTTGGGAGAGTACAATACAGCAGAGTTAGCAGACACATTCCCTGCCCATGATGAGCTTAAAGTCTACAGGGGAGAATAATAATAATGTGTGATATTTATTTAGGCGCTTACTCTGTGCCAGGTAAGTGCTGGGGTAGATACAAAATAATCAGGTTGGACACAATCGATGTCCCACATGGGGCTTGCAGCATTAATCCCCATTTTACAAATGAGGTAACTGAGACACAAAAGTGAAGTGACTTGCCCAAGGTCATACAGCCAACACATGGTGGAGCTGTAGTTAGAACCCAGGTCTTTCTGACTCCCAGACCCATGCTCTATCCACGAGGCCCCACTGCAGAGTTTACCTTCCCTGTCCTCCCTCCCTAAATAAGCCCATTTTCCCATTAGCCCTAGTAAACAGGCAGGCAAAGGCAGTCTTGGAAGGTTTTGAGCTGAGGCTTCAGAAGTCCCTAGTTGGCTCCTGCTCAATGTCCAGGTAGAGAGAGTTACCGTTCAGTGATGCAAGCGATGTCCGAGTAGTGGCACGGGGTTTTCATTCCCTTCCGAGAGATGTGAAATAATTCCCACGAAGTGAGGAATCATTACCCAGAATTCCCTGGATGTTATTTGCCCCTATCTCCATCCTGGCCCTCTCTTCCTTCAGTTTCTACCTCGCACTGTTGGCAACCCACGATACGGACCGAACCCTCACATTTGCCGCTTTATCGGCGAGGGCAGAGTTCACCGGGCGAGGGTTAACGAGGACATGGGTTGACTTCTCAATGGCCCCTGCATCAACATCCTTTCAGCTTTAAGGACAAAATTGCTCAGGGATTTCCTCAGGAGAAGATGGGTCTGGCATGGTGAGAACCCAGATGGAACAACAGTAAACTCAAGCTTTATTGGAATTCATAAGAATTTACAGTAACATATTTTTTCCTCCTTGTTCCCAGACTATTTACATTCCCCAAACTCCACTTTAACTCTTCTGCACACCGAGGTCATTCTGAGCCATCCATCTTGTCCCAGTGAACCAGTTCACTTGGCTAAGGGAAGTTGCTGTAGGAAGCTTTGACTTTGGGCATGAAAGGGACATCTCTGTGAAGATCAATTGAATGCTCTGCATTTGGATACCAGTCATCCTGATTGTTCGTGGAGGGAGAGCACTGAAATGATAAAGGCAAAAAATGGGATCAGTTCTGATTCATGTTTTGAAAAGGCCAAAATTTGTGTAGCGAAAGTAGCCCAGAGAAATTTTGGTGGTTTGTGTTTTTTTTTTTAATGGAATTTAACTCCCTCCTCAAACACCCTGACCCCTCATCTCCACTATCTCTTGCTCCTAATAAACTGATCACCTATTTTATTCAATCTATCGCTATACTCTGTTCAACCTTCTCAACATGCCTAAAATCCGCCCTTTACTCTCCATCCAAACTGCTACCACATTAATCCAAGTAGTTTATCCTGTCCTGCCTTGACTACTGTATCAGCCTCCTTGCTGAACTTCCAACTTTCATTCAATAGCATTTATTGAGTGCCTACTATGTGCAGAACACTGTACTAAGCGCTTGGAATGTACAAATCAGTAACAGATACAGTCCCTGCCCTTTGACAGGGGTACAGTCTAAGCGGGGGAGACGGACAGACAAGAACAATAGCAATAAATAGAATCTAGGGGATGAACATCTGATTAAAACAATAGCAAATAAATAGAATTGAGGCGATGTACATTTCATTAACAAAATGAATAGGGTAATGACAAAATACATAGGGTAACTTTCTGTCTCTCCCGACTCCGGTCCATTCTTCGCTCTGCTGCCCAGATCATTTTTCTACAGAAACATTTGGTCCATGTTTCCCCACTCCTCAAGAACTTCCGGGGGTTGCCCATCCACCTCCACATCAAAAAGAAGCTTCTTAAGATTGGCTTGAAAGCAATCGATCACCTTGCCCGTTCCAACCTCACCTCACTACTCTCCTACTACAACCCAGCTGACACACTTGACTCCCTTAATGCCAACCTACTCACTGTACCTCAGTATTGCCTAGCTCACCACCGACCTCTTATCCGTGTTCATTCAATAGTATTTGTTGAGCACTCACTATGTGCAGAGCACTGTACTAAGCACTTGGAATGTACAAATCGGTAACAGATAGAGACAGCCCCTGCCCTGTGATGGGCTTACAGTCTAATCTACCCATGTCCTGCCTCTGGCCTGAAATACCCTCCCTCCTCATTCTGACATACAATTACTCTCCCCTGCTTCAAAGCCTTATTGAAAGCACATCTCCTCCATGAGGCCTTGACTAAGCGCTCATTTCCTTTTTTTCCACTCTCTCTGCATCACCCTGATTTACTCCCTTTATTCATCCTCCCTCCCATTTCACAGCACTTATGTATCTGTAAATCATTTATATTTATGTCTATCTCCCCCTCTAGACCTTAAGCTCTTTGTGGCCAGGGAATGTGTCTGTTATATTGTTGTACTCTCCCCAATGCTTTGTACAGTGGTCTGCATACAGTGAGCACTCAGTCAATGTGACTGATTTAAGTGTTTACTATGTGCCAGGCATTGTCCTAAGCACTGGGGTAGATACAAGCTAATTAGGTTGAACCCAATCCATGTCCTACAAGGGGCTTGCACCCTTAATCCCCATTTTACAGATGAGGTAACTGAGGCACTGAGAATAATAATTGTGGTGTTTGTTAAGCGCTTATGTGCTAGGCACTGTACTAAGCATTAGGATGGATACAAGCAAATCAGCTTGGACACCGTCCCTGTCCCATGTAGGACTCATTCTCCATTCCCATTTTACAGATGAGGGAACTGAGGCACAGAGGATAAAGTGACTTGCCCAAGGTCACACAGCAGACAAGACCGAGCTGGAATTAGAACCCAGGTCCTCTGGCTCCCAGGCCCATGCTCTTTACATTAAGCCAAGCTGCTGCTTTAATTTTTCTCAGGGCCTTGGGCAATCTCTCCCCTTCCATTCATCCACTTCCTCAGAATGGGATTCTAGAGATTTGAACGAAGAGAAAGAGCCAGAGCTTGGGAATGTTGCTGAGTCCTAGAGGCAGTAAGAGTACGCCTATGATGGCAGTGGATGTTCTTGCAGATAGTGAGCCTTTCCTATAGAATATCCAATCCAGTTTATATTCAACAACACTGATTCAATGGGAAGCTCCCTGAGGGCAGTGGGTGTGATGTATTTCTATTATACTTGACACTTGCCATTGGTCCAGTGGAAAGACCCTGACTCTGGGAATCAAGAAGAGCTGGGTTCTGGGCATAGTTCTCCCTGCAGTCAGCTAACATCAATCAGTTAATCATATCTACTAAATGCTTAGTGAGTACAGAGTACTGTACTAAGTGCTTGGAAGAGTACAATAGTGGCGAAGCAGCGTGGCTTAGAGGAAAGAGCACGGGCTTGGGAGTCGGATGTCGTGGGTTCTAATCCTGGCTCGACCCACTTAGCTGTGTGACTGTGGGCAGTCACTTCACTGTGCCTCAGTTACCTCATCTGTGAAATGGGGATTAAGACTGTGAGCCCCATGTGGGACAACCTGATTATCTTGTATCTTCCCCAGTGCTTAGAATAGTGCTTGGCACATAGTAAGCATTTAACAAATAATAATAACGTTGGTATTTAAGCGCTTACTATGTGCAGAGCACTGATCTAAGTACTGGGGTAGATGCAGGGTAATCAGCTTGTCCCACATGAGGCTCACAGTCTTAATCCCCATTTTACAGATGAGGGAACTGAGGCCCAGAGAAATGAAGTGACCTGCCCACAATCCCCCAGTTGCCAAGTGGCAGAGCTGGGATTCGAAACCATGACCTCTGACTCCAAAGCCCGTGCTCTTTCCACTGAGCTACACTGCTTCTCACATCAGTATTATTAATGGAGTTGGTAGACATGTTCCCTGTTCCACCAGCTCAGTCTAGAGGGAGAGACATAGTAATAGGAATAAATTATGAATATATACATAAATGCTGTGGGGCTGAGGGGTGTGAATGAAGGGGGCAAATCCAAGGATGGCACAAGGGAGTGGGAGAAGAGGAAATGCCCTCATAGTGGAGGAAGGACTCTTGGAGCAGACCAATCAATCATATCTATTGAGCGCTTCCTGGGTGCAGAACACTGTACTAAATGCTTGGGAGAGTACAATTTAACAGATACATTCCTCGCCCACAACGAGCGTACAGTCTAGAGGGCTAAGTGTTGGGGGGGAAGACCGCACATGCACTCGACCACCTATTCGCCCCGTTGCACTCCGGATCCCAGAGGAAACATGACCAGCAGGAATGAGAGAGCCTGAGTGGCCGTAGGCAAGCCACTAAGTGCAGCAGCATGGCAAAGAGGATGGAGCCTAGGCCTGGGAGTCAGAAGGTCATGGCTTCTAATTCCAGCTCCTCCACTTGTCTGCTGTGTGACCTTGGGCAAGCTACTTCAGTTTCCTCATCTGTAAAATGAGAATTGAGACTGCGAGCCCCATGTGGGACAATCCAATTAGCTTGTATGCACCCCAGCACTTGGTACAATGACTGGCACCTAGTAAGAACTTAACAAATACCATAATAATTATTCTTATTATCATTAAGCCCTAGAATTCCTCACGTGTTCTCTATCCTGGCACCTCAGGTTTGAGGCTCATTCACCTTTCTGGTGAGAGGTTTTCATCACTGTCATCCCTCAGTACAGTACTAGGTTCCAGGTAGACATTCAATAAATGCCATTGTTCAGTGGGATGATTGCATGGAACAAAGTTAAATGCAGAAAACATCTGTAAAATGGGGATTAAGACTGTGAGCCCCATGTGAGACTTGGACTATGTCTAACCTTGTGTCTTCCCCCAATGCTTAGTGCAGTGCTTGGCATATAGTAAGCACTCTACAAATGCCATTAAAACATGCACACACACACACACACACACACACTCAATAAATCAGATTGAATGAACTTTCAGGGCTTCTAAGATGACTGTGGAAACAATTCAGGAGGAAAGTAGAATTGTGGCACAGGGAGCCTGTTTTCCACCTCATTTTTTGTGGTATTTATTAAGCACTTACTATGGGTCGAGCACTATTCTACATGTTAAGGTAGATACAAATTAAATCAGGCTGTATATAGCTCCTGACCCACATGAGGCTCACAGTCCAAATAGGATACAAATTAAATCAGGCTGGATATAGTTCCTGACCAACATGAGGCTTACAGTCCAAATAGGAGGGAGAACAAGTACTGAATCCTCACTTTGCAGTTGAGGAAATGAGGCACAGAGAAGTGAAGTGGCTTGCCCAAGGTCAGACAGCAGGCAAGTGGCAGAGCTGTGATTAGAACCTAAGTCATCTGGTTTCTAAGCCCATGCTTTATCTAGTAGGCTATGTTGCGTCCCTTTTCTGGAGGGTGAGGAAGCCGAAGGAGACTTTTTTAAGTCATTGGAAGACCAAAAGAATGGAAAATCCAGGCTGGTTCCTTCTAGCCTTAATGAATCTCCTGGAGTCTCAGCAACCTGTTACATGAAGAATATGGAGGAGCTGTCCTTGCCCAGTCTCGGTGATTTAAACCAAAGGGAATAAATAGGAACTGCAATGAGAGAGATTTAGATTTTTGGTTTTTAGTGTTTTGGGGGTTTTTTTGTTTTTTTTTTAATGGCACTTGTTAAGCGCTTGCTGTGTGCCCGTCACTGTACTAAATGCTGGGCTAGATACACGCTTGTCAGCTGTGTGACTTTGAGCAAGTCACTTAACTTCTCTGTGCCTCAGTTCCCTCAACCGTAAAATGGGGATTAAGACCGTGAGCCCCCCGTGGGACAACCTGATCACTTTGTATCCTCCCCAGCACTTAGAACAGTGCTTTGCACATAGTAAGCACTTAACAAATGCCATTATTATTATTATAATTATATAATATTAGGTTGGACACAGTCCTTGTTCCAAAGCAAGCACTCAATAAATATGATTGATTATATTTACCCCAGCATTTAACCGAAGGCTTGGCAGATAGTATGTGCTTAATAGCACAGTTATTACTTAATTACATTCCCCACCCACAAAGGTTATCAATGGTATCAAAGGTATTTAATGAGTGCCCACTAAAACAGGAGGAATAAAGGTATTTTAAGTACCGTCTTAGTATTTGCACAGTACAAGACCCTTGAGATGTATAGAGTAACAAAGTGACATGTTCCATGCCCTCAAGGAGCTTATACTGAGAGTGAGGAAATTGAATGCAGAGCCTTAGAGTCAGAAGTTGCAATCTCTGTTCTCAAGGAGCTTGCAGTTTGGGGGGAAGACAGACACAAAGTAAAAGTGGCCTATTTGGAGGTCAGCAAGGAGGCTGATGAAGTAATCAAGGTAGAGTAGGATGACTGCTTGGATTAACGCGGTAGCAGTTTGGATGGAGAGGAAAGGGTATATTTTAGTAATTATGATGGTATTTAAGTGCTTACAATGTACCAGATATTATGCTAAGTGCTGAGGTGGGGACAAGCAAATCGAATTGGATAGAGTCCCTATGCCATGTGGGGCTCGCAATCTCAATCCCCCTTTTTTAGATGAGGTGATTGAGACACAGAAGTGAAGTGCCTTGCCCAAGGTCACACATCACACCAGTGGCAGAACCGGGTTTAGAACCGGGGTATCCTGACTCCCGATCTTGTGTTTCTGGTAGATGCTGCTGCTTCTGTTCTGTGCAGATTTGTGCTTTTCCAGGCATTTTGTAGCATGCATTAAACTCAGTAGGTGCTCAATAAATGCCATTGCTTTAGGCCGGCTGATAAATTGACCTCTTGGGCCCCTTCCAGCCTGAAGACTCCTAACCCCCTCCCTTCATCACAGAGGGCCAAGGAGCTTTAATTGGTTTGAGGGGAGATCTTGCACAGAGTGGGGAAGATCGTTCTTCGGAACCAGCCAAAGTCCAACGCTCGCCCCACGCGTTCTCGTCATAAGTGTTCAGCTGAGAAGAATGCTCTTAGAAGCCTTTTATTATCCAAACAACCCCCGAGGAAGGGAAAAAAAAATAAAATGCATCTTTAGCTCCCAGCTGTGGATCTCTGAGGAAATATTTATTTTTGTGGTAGAAAGGGGGTGGCCCCCCAGCAGCTGGGAAATGTAGGGATAAGTAACAGTAACCTCCCCACTGCAAAACACACACACACACACACACACAAGAATTCTCTGATCTCCCTGGGACTCCATGCATTCCCCTTGCTCCCTTGGGCCCTTGCTCTCCATTCAAGATCGTTGTCTCCTGCCTGAGTTCCAAACCTCCCAGGACCTAAGGTGCGCTTCCCTATTCTCCCTCCCTGTCTCCAAGTCGGTCTCCTGCAAGACTGGAGCCTCGACTGGCTTCCTTAGGCCAGCCTGGACACAATTAAAGCAGTGCTGGAAAGACAGAGATAAGATGCCAGCCAAACTGCCACTCTGGGTGTTCTTACCACTCCAGAGTCTCAGCCTCCCATCTTCCCTTCCTCCTATCTTCCCTTCCTCACTCTCCTCCCTCCTTTCCTTCCTTCCTTTCCTTCCTATCCTTCTTCCCTCCTACCCTTCCTTCCTACCGTTCTTCCCTCCTACCTTTCCCTCCTACCCATCTTCCCTTCTACCCTTCCTTCCCTTCTTCCCTTCTACCCTTCCTTCCTCCCCTTCTTCCCTCCTACTCATCCTTCTTCCCTCCCTCCTTCCTTCCTCCCCCATCTCCCTCTCTCCCTTCTTCCCTCCTTCCCTTTTTTTCTCCCTTCCTCCCTCTCTTCTACTTATAAAACCTTGCAGTGTTGTTCATGGTCATGGAAGGGCTCAGCACATTTCTACAGTGTAGGGCAAGTTCCACTCTCTGTGACTCCAGTCTGTCTGCCTCTCCTTCACTCCTGCATGGCAACGGACCTTGCAGTAAGAGCCTTAACATTGCTGGTAAACATGGCTAAGGCTTTGGTGGTCTACACCTTTCTAGGAGCAGATGCACTCCATGGTGGGGTCATTTACCCTGAGTGGTTGGTGGCCTTTGTAGCTCTTGGAAGGAAGCCAAGGGAGGAGCAGCAGGTCCTAGATGGAAGAGCACAGAACTGGGAATCAGGAAACCCAAGTTCTAATCCAGGTTCTGCCACTTGCCTGCTGTGTGACTTTGGGAAAGTCACTTAAATATTCTGTGCCTCAGTTTACTCATCTCCAAAACGGGGGTTAAATTTCTGTTCTCCCTCCTTCTTTGACTCAAAGCCCCGGTAGGGACAGGGACTTGTATAGTCTGATTATCTTGTATCTACCACAGTGCTTAACATATAGTAAGCCCTTAACTACCACAATTTTTATGGTATTTGTAAAGTGCTATGTGTTAAACTCTTTTGTAAGTGGTGGGATAGATACAGTCTTCATCCCACCTGGAGCTCATAGGGAAAGTTGGAAGGAGAACAGATGCTCAATCCCCATTTTGGAGTTGAAGAAACTGAGGCACAGAGAAGTGAAGGGATTTGTGTGACCTTGAGCAACAAACAAATGGTGGAACCAGGATTCATTCATTCAGTTGTATTTACTGAGTGTACTAAACACTTGGATGAGTACAATATACCAATAAACAGACACATTCCCTGTCCAGAATGAGCTCACAATCTAGGAGCGGGGAAGCGAACATTAACAAAAATAATGACAAATATAAGCATAAGTGTTGTGAAGCTGGGCAGCGGGGGGCAGGAGGAGGTAAAAGGGAGCTAGGGAGGATGATGCAGAAGGGAGTGGGAGAAAAGGAAAGGGGAGCTTAGGGAAGGCCTCTTGAAGCAGATGTACTTTCAATAAGGCTTTGAAGGTGGAGAGAGCAATTGTCTGTCAGATTTGAGGAAGGGTGGGAGTTCCAGGCCAGAGACAGGATCGGGGGGAGGGCTTGGCAGTGAGTTTGATGAGATAGAAACCTTCACAGCGAAAAGGTTAGCACTAGAAGAGCCAAGTGTACATGCTGGGTTGGAGTAGGAGAGTAGCGAGGTGAGGTAGGAGAGGGCAAGGTGAGTGCTTTAAAGCCAATGGAGAGGAGTTTTGTTTGATGCAGAGGTGAATGGGCAACCACTGGAATTTTTTGAGGAGCAGGAAAATCTATCCTGGACATTTCTGTAGAAAAATGATCCAGGCAGCAGAGTGAAGTTTGGACTGGAGTGGGGGGAGATAGGAGGCTGGGAGGTCAGCAAGGAAATTGATACAGTAATCTAGGAGGGATAGGATGAGTGATTGTATTAAACATGGTAGCAGTTTGGATGGGGAACAAAGGGTGGATTTTAGTGATGTTGTGATGATGGGACCTACAGGATTTAGTGATGGATTGAATATGTAGGTTGGATGAAAGGAGTCAAGGATAAGGATAATGAAGAGTTAAGGATTAGAAATCAAGTCCTCTGACTGCTAGGTTCTTGTTTTATCTACTAGGCCAAACTGCTTCCCAAATAATGAGTTTTATTATCACTATTATGTGATTTACACTTTCGCTCATTGGCTAGAATAGTTTCCAGACTTTCCCAGGATGTCATGAGCTTAGGTTACTTTGATTGTGAGCCCTGTGTGGGACAGTGACTATGTCTGACCAGATTATCTTGTATCTTCTCCAGCTCTTAGAACAGTGCCTGGCATATAGTAAGCACTTAAGAAGAAGCACAATTATTATTATCACTTGATTAAGTGCAACGGAAGCTCAAGGCACCTTCCCCGCTTCAAGGTTCTTACACGCTAATGGGGAAGACAGATCTAGAAATATTTACAAACAGTAGAATCAGAGTAAATTATTGACCGTACATGAAGCAGGGAGAATTTCTCCAGAACTCCAAAGGGTCTGATTAACAAATTCCCCCCACCTCTTCCTGTTCTGGGCCATGATAGAGTTTGGACCCGATCCTGGACACGGAGTCAGTAGAAGTAATGAGTTCACCAATGACCCAGGTTTATGTGATCAAAAAGCCCAATTTCCTGTAGGAAAAATGTTCTGTCTCTTCCATCCCCTGACTGTAGCTCTGCCTGCAACAAGCAAGATCAGTATGGTCTAGTGGTTAGAGCCTGGGCCTGGAAGTCCGAGGATGTGTGTTCTAATCCTGACTCCGCCACTTGCTTGCTGTGTGACCCTGGCAAGTCGCTTCGCTTCTCTTTGCTCAGTTACCTCATATGTAAAATGGAGATTCAAACTGTGAGCCCCACATGGGACAGAGGACTGTGTCCAATATGATTAGCTTGTATCTACCTCAGCGCTTAGAACAGTGCTTGGCATGTAGCAAGTACTTAAATTCCATAATTATTACTATGATTATTAAACTCTAGTTCCGCGATTGCCAGCCCAACTCTGTCTCACTGGGAAGCAGAGAGGCCTAGTGGAAAGAGCTTGGGCCTGGAAGTCAGGGGGCCTGGGTTCTATGCCCAGCTCTGCTACTTGCCTGCTGGGTGACCCTGGGCAAGCCGCTTCACTTCTGTACCTCAGTTTTCTCATCTGCAAAATGGGGATTCAATATTTGTTCCCCCTCACACTTTGGCTGTGAGCCTCATGTGAGACAAGGACTGTGTCTGACCTGATTGTGTTGTACCTACCTAGTGATTGGCACTCTAAGTAATCACCTAACAAATACCACTATTTTTTTTTTTTATTATCATCGGTATTATTCCATTCTTTCAAGCATTGACACAAGCCTCATGCTTTCAGGAAACCTTCCTTTCATGCCTTTGGCAAAACTTCCTGGTCTGAGAATCAATCAGTCAATGGTATTTACTGAGCGCTTACCATGTGCAGAGTACTTCTCTAAGCACTTGGGAGAGTACATTATAGCAATATAACAGACACATTCTCTGCCCACGAATTTACAGTCTAGAGGAGAAGGATGTCTCTGCTCTCCAATGGGAAGCAGCATTGCCTAGTGGCTAGAGCATGGGCCTGGGAGTCAGAAAGACCTGGATTCTAATTCTGGCTCCACCTATCTGCTTTGTGACCTTGGGTAAGTCGTGTCACTTCTCTTTCCCTCAGTTACCTCATCCTTATAGTGGGGATTAAGACTGTGAGCCCCATGTGGGACAGGGACTGCATCCAACTTGATTAGGTTACCAAAGCACTTAGAAAAGTGCTTGACACTAGTAAGCACTTAAATACCATCATCAAACCAAGCATTCAGTGATATATGCTGGGCACCATATTAAGGTCATGGCAGAGCCCGATTCTCACAAGACATAAGCTTCCTGTCCTCTGGGAGCTTATAGTTTAAAGGCCAACCCTTCCCTGAGACCTGTACCAAACTCAGCCTCTTCTTGGACTCAGGAAAGTGGAAGGTTATCTTTCTCTCTCTGTTCCTTTGTGGGCTCTTGGCCCTTCCCAGAGTTGGAGAAGATCAGAGTTGAAGTTGCCAAATTGGTTAACTGGCTACGTGTTAGGATTGATCCAATGCTTAGTACAGTGCCCTGCACACAGCAAGCACTCACTAAATACCACTAATAGGTGAGTATATCAGTCACAGTCCCAGCCTCTCACGAGCCCATTCTCTGGGGCTCATGAACTAAACGGTAGGAAGGTTGCTACCTTATCCCCATTTTACGGATGAGGAACCTGAGGCCCAGAGAGGTAGCAAGGCCTAGTAGAAAGAGCACAGTTCTGGGAGTCAGTGAACCTGGGTTCCAGTTTTGGCTCTGCCAATTGTCTGTTGCATAACCTTGGGCAAATCATGTGACTTTTTAGTTTCCTCATTTGTAAAATGGGGAGAAAATACCAGTTCTCCCTTCTACTTAGATTGTGAGCTCCATGTGGGACAGAGACTGTGTCCAATCTAACTAGTCAATCTCTGAGCTCAGAACAGTAAATGCTTAACAAATACCACAATTATTATTTTCCCAAGGTCACACAGAGGCCAGTGACAGAAGCAGATCTAGAACTCAGGTCTCTTGACTCTGTCACTTGCTCTTTGCAGTAGGCTACACTACCTTCCTACATCTCTTCAGAGAACTTTCAGCCCAACCATGTGTGTTCCTGGGGAGCTCAGAGGAGCTTAGGTAGCTTATATAAAAAATTCCCTCTCTGATCTTGAGATTTTTCTGGGTGGTACTTCTCTTCTTTTTTACCCTTTATCAAGTTTTCTCTTCAAAGAAATTCTTCCCTTATCTGTCGTATCTTTCCATTTGGTGATTCCTGTCCTCATTTCCTGTAATATCTGCACTGTATAAGCAATTCATGGCTGTGGCCTGATAAATGCAGATTGTAAAACAAGGGCTCGTATTTGGCCGAAGTGTAAACAGCAATACATTTATCCCACTAACATGTCCAGAATAGGGGCAACAGGCATGGGGGGTGGATTTTTAACTCAGTGGACTCAGGAAATTTGAGTTCTAATCCCAGGTCTCCCACTAGCCTGCTTTGTGATCTTGAGCAAGATCCTTAACTTCTCTTTTCCTCAGTTTCCTCATCTGTAAACTGGGGATTAAATACCCATTCTCTCTTTTAGATTGTGCATCTCAATAGTACAACCCAGCCCGGACACTTCGCTTCTCTAATGCCAAGCTACTCACCTTGATCTCATCTATGTCAGTGTCGACCACTTGCTCACATCCTGCGTCTGGCATGGAATGTCCTCCCTCTTCATATCCAAAAGTCTATTACTTTCTCCACTTTCAAAGCTTTATTGAAGCCACACCTCCTCCAAGAGGCCTTCCCTGACTAAGCCTTCATTTCCTCTGTTCCCACTCCCTTCTACACTGCCCTGATTTGCTTCTTTTATTCACCCCTCCCTCAGCCCCACAGCATTTATGTGCATATCCGTGATTTATATTAATGTCACTCCCTCTAGATTGCGAGCTCACCATGGGCAGGGAATGTACCTACCAACTCTGTTACATTGTCCTCTCCCAAGCGCTTAGTACAGTGCTCTGTATGTAGCAAGCACTCAATAAACAGAAGTGATTGATTTCAGCTCATGTAGGGCAGGGACTGAGTCCAATCTGATTATCTTGGCATGTAGTGAGCACTTAATAAACATCATTATTGTTGTTGTTGTTATTAGAGGGGAAGCAGATTGGGAGAGGACAGACCTCAAAG
This sequence comes from Ornithorhynchus anatinus, assembly GCF_004115215.2. Taxonomy (NCBI): domain Eukaryota; kingdom Metazoa; phylum Chordata; class Mammalia; order Monotremata; family Ornithorhynchidae; genus Ornithorhynchus; species Ornithorhynchus anatinus. Next base: position 8,300,310 of record NC_041732.1, on the reverse strand, counting down.
ACCTAATAGGCAGAAAGTCATAAATTTGGGTCTTTTCTAGCTTTAAATGGAAATTCTTAGGGATGAGCGAATCTGGGGTTCCAGCTCAGGAAACTATGGGGGCAGTTTTCCCAGTGACCCAGTGAAGAGGGCACCCATGGTGGGAGGCCCAGAGTTCAGTCATACCCAAGGAAAGCAACTGGGAGAGACTGCAAGGCCAAACGGACGGAGATTCGCAGAGAGACAGGAAGATGGAGATGGATGGAAAGAGACAAGGGCTCTCAGAGGGATAGAGGCCCAGTCAATTAATCAATCATCTTTATTGAGAGCTTACTATGTGCAAAACACTGTACTGTGTTGATATTACAATCAACAGACACACTCCCTGCCCCCAATGAGAAACGGTGTGGACTAGTGGATAGAGCACGGGCCTGGGGGGTCAGAAGGACCTAGGTTCTAATTCTGGCGCTGTGGGGCTCATGGGCAAGTCACCTCACTTCTCTGGGCCTCAGCTCGCTCATCTGTAAAATGGGGAATAAGACCGTTAGCCCCATGTGAGACAGGGACTGTGTCCAACCCGATTAGCTTCTATCTACCCCAGCACTTAGTAGAGTGCCTGGCACTTGGTAAATGCTTAAATACCACAACTTTTTATTATTATTATTATTATTAATGAGCTTACATCATTAATGAGCTTACAGTCTAGATGGGCAGAGACCATAGTATAAATAAATGGACAAGATAAATGGGCCCAGGGACCTTTCTTTCATTCACTCAATCGTATTTATTGAGCACTTTCTGTGTGCAAAGCCCTTTACTAAGCACTTGAGAAAGTACAGTAAAACAATCAACAGACACATTCCTTGCTCACAACGAGCTTGCAGTCTCGAGGGGGAGATAGACATTAAAATAAATAAATAAATTACAGCTATCTAGAGAATCTGCTTCGAATGCTAGAAATTGCCTTTTGGTGAAAAGCCTTCAAATTGGACATTAGTTGTGCCCTGCTCAAAATGGCAAGTTCCTCGGTCTGAGGGTGGTGCCATTTCGCCTTTCCTCAGAGTAAGATCAGGGATAGTTGTCAAACCAACCTACTGACTGTGCCTTCCTCTTGTCTCTCCTGCTGCCAAATCCCTTGCTCAACTCCTCCCTCCTGCTTGGAGTTCCCTCCTCCTTCACATCTGACAGATCATAACTCTCCATCTTTGAAACCCTACTGAAACCACATCTCCAGGAAGCCTTCCCTGATTAATGTCTCCTCTTCTTATCTGTATTTTCCTTCCTAACTGCCACTTCAACACTGCAGGGGCACCCAAGCCCTTTTTATTTAATGGTATTTAAGCACTTACTATGTGCCAGGCACTATACTCAACACTGGGGTGGATACAAGGTTGGTTACAGTCCAATTTCCACATAGGGCTCATAGTCTTAATCTCCATTTTACGGGTGAGGTACTTGAGGCACAGAAAAGTTAAGTGACTTGTACAAGGTTACACAATGGGCAATTGGTGAACTTAAGTGCATATCTTATATAGCCTATTACTTCCTCTCTCTGTAATAAATCTTAATGTCTGTCTCCCCCACTGGACTCCACGCTATTTGAGGGCAGGGATTACTTCTACTAATTCTATTGTACTCCTAAGAATTTAGTATAGGCTCTCAATAAGTACTCTTGCTTAGCTCAGACCATCCATGCTTGGATAATCAAACTAAAACTGCCTTTCCTGACTAATCTTTCCTCTCTCCTAGTTCCCCCCAATACTGTGTCACTTATACACTTGAGTTCTCATACACTAAGTTCACCCCACCTCAACAGCACTTATGTACAAACCTTTAAGTCTGATGGCTTCCCCCTACCTATAATTTACTTTTGGGTCTGTTTCCTCCTCTATATTGTAGCTCCTTGACTCTATCAATCAGTCATATTTATTGAGCACTTACCAAATGCAGACCATTGTACTAAACACTTGGGAGCGTATAATCCCGTGGCTTAGTGGAAAGACCCTGGGCTTGGGAGTCAGAGGTCATGGGTTCTAATGCCGACTCCGCCACTGTCAGTTGTGTGACTTTGGATAAGTCACTTGGCTTCTCTGTGACCTCAGTTACTTCATCTGTAAAATGAGGATTAAGACTGTGAGCCCCTGGTGGGACAACCTGATAACATTGTACCTACCCCAGCACTTAGAACAGTGCTTGGCACATAGTAAGCGCTTAACAAATACAATATTATTATTATTATTGTAATACAAGAGAGGTGGTAGACATGAAGATAGAGAAGGTAACTACTAACTCTGTTGTCCTCTTCCAACTGCTTAGTACAGTGTTCTGCACTGCATGAATACTATCGATGGATCAACCGATATGACAGACATTTGCCCAACTGCATGTAGTTATTTGAATCTTTTTCAGTTTCTCCAAAATGGCCCCGGGCTTTCCACTGTATCTTATCCAGGGGCCTAAACCATACTCTGACTCCACTCCTAGAGAAGCTGCATGGCCTAGTGGATAAATCCCAGTGTCTGGGAATCAGAAGGACCTGGGTTCTAAACCCAGATCAGCCACTTGTCTGTTGTGTGACCTTGGACGAGCCTCTTAACTTCTCCGCTGTGCCTCAGTTCCCTCATCTGTAAATGGGGATTAAGACTGTGAGCCCCACGTGGAACACAGACTGTGTCCCACCTGATTTCTCTGTGACTATCCCAACCCATTCAATCATATTTATTGAGTGCTTACAATGTGCAGAGCACTGCAGTAAGCACTTGGGAGAGTACAATATAACAATAAGCAGACACATTCCCTGCCCACCACGAGCTTTCAGTCGAGAAGCTGCATGGTGTAGTGGATAAAACATGGACCTGGGAGTCAGGTCACGGGTTCTAATCCCAGATCTGCCGCTTGTCTGCTCTGTGACCTTGGGCACGTCCCTTCACTTCTCTGGGCCTCTTGCCTCATCTGTAAAATGGGGATTGAGACTGTGAACCCCACATGGGACAGGAACTGTGTCCAACCCAATTTACTTGTATCGATTCCAGTGTTCAGTACAGTGCCTGGCACATAATAAGTGCTTAACAAGTACCATACCAAAAAAAAAAATTGTAGTCTCGAACTAGAGAACAGCAGCAGAGTGTGCAGACAGGGCTGCTGAGGGGGAGAGAGAGGTCTCACAGAGAGGAGTGCCCCCAGCACCTCCCTGTTCGGCTTAGTCCCTCCCACTTCCTCCCTGCGAACTGTTTGTCAGGGAGCTGGCTGGGGTGCGCTGGGGAAAAGCACAAGTTTTCCTCAGGCACGCTACCACTCTGGCTCACTGCCCCTCACGGATGGTCGGGGCAAGGGACCGGGAGTTTCGGGAGCTTCGGAAGCTGCAGCATTCACATGGACTTCCCCAGAGAGCTCTTTGTATCCTGGGCTCTCAGCCTGCTGCTGCCAGGTAAGTCTGCATCCCCCCTGCCCGCCCAAGGACCCTCTTCTAAGGCCCCCTCCTCCACTGAGAAGCCTGGATCCAATTTGCGAGATCTGAAGACGAATGGTGGGGGTCGTGCTTAGAGGCTGATGTGTGTTTGAGGGGGATGGCGGGGGGAGAGAAAATTTGGCTTCCACCAGCAAGGATTTGAGAAGAATCAGAAGTTCTTGGAAGGGCCCAAGTCAGCTGGCCCAAGTTCTCGAGTCCGGGGGCCGAGCGGATGTTTCTCGGCCTGGATGTGAGAGATGGAGAGGAGGGAAGCCCTTGGTTAATTTGGAGAGAGAGAACGGAGATGGCAGGAGGAGCAATCTGTGCCCAAGGGGCATACCGATCAAAGGAATGATTGGCTCATTTCTCTGTGGGTGGATGAATGTCACTCTGTGTCAGGCACCTCACCCTCAACCAGAAACTGGTGTCTTACCCACTGCCCGGAAGAAGCCTCAGACAAGGTATCTGGGGGTGTGGGAACAAGGGAAGATAAAATGTGGATCAAGTGAGGTGACTAGGTTTTGTCCTAAATTCTGGAAACTTGCAAGCGGGAGGGCTGGCCTCTCCTATGGTTCAGCTCGGGGCTGCAAAAGCCGGGTTGGGTTTCAGGGGGGGAGAAAAGCAGTTATACTTATTGTTGGACACTTGCCTGGCAGTCAGAGTCAAACGAGTCTAACAGCGATCGCCAGCGAGACAGGTTAGCCGTCCCCTGCCCCCAAGACGATCAATCGGCAGCTTCTCTTGAGGGAGAGGCTAGAGGGGTTCTGCTCTCCCCTCTGGCGAAATTTGGGGCAGAACAGTGGGATGGGGAGAATGGAGGGTTGATGGGGAGTCAGGTTATGAGGTTGGTATTAAGCTCCAGACTCCGCCATCCCCCCCGAAAGCCTCCCAAATAACTCTAGGGGGAAAGGGTACCCCACCTTTTTCAAATTATTCAATTACTTAAAAATCCCTGGGAAGCCACAACCAAAAGCCTCTCTTCCTTGCTTAATCTGGAACACGTGTGCATGCCTTACACGTTGACAAACTGGTTTACGTTTTGCACACAGTTCCAAGTGAGACACTGAGAGGTTTTCATTTCAGGGACAATTTTAAGCGGCATTGTTGCTGCTGCCCGTAGAGATTGCTTCTTAACAAGTTTCCAGACGGCCCTCTGCCCAGGACTTTGAAGCTAGGTGTCTTGATTTCCTCTGCCATTTGAACAAACGGGAGCTGGTCTAAAGTCGATTGTATGTTTCCTGTAGTTGAGCGGTGTTTTTATTTGATGTATTCCTTGCTTTGAGAGTCTTCCCACCTTGGCAGGGAAGAGTTGTGGTCCAGCAGTCTAAACCCAGATGGAGATCTGTTCTCTCACTATAACCTGGGGCCAGTGATTTCAGCTGAAAAGCCCTCCTGGTTTGGGAGGGGGGGCGGAAAGGAGATTCAGATTCATGCTGGACTTAGATTGAGCTCAGTTGCCCCTGAGGATCTGTGAACATTAAGACCAAAATGCTTCAGCAGTCTTGGAACTGGTTACAGTGTTCACTGGAGAGAAGGGACGAAATTCGTATTTATTGAGCTCTTACTGTGTGCAGGACACTGTACTAAGAGCTTGGGAGAGTGCAGCACAACAAAAGACACATTCCCTGCCCACAAATTACAAAATGCCAAGAAGCAGTGAAAACAGAGCCAGTGCTAAGGTGCCCACACCTGCATTTCATAGACTTTGAGGACTAATAAGAATCTCAATCAATTGTACTTAACCATTAATCGTATTTACCCATCAATGGTATTTGAGTGTTTTTTGTGTGCACTCACTGTACTAAGCGCTCGGAAGAGTACAATATAACAGGGTCGGTAGACAGAATAAGTGCTTGGGAAAGTGCAGTATAACAGAAGAGGTCTTTTCCCCTTTCTTGGGGGAAGTTATGTGCTCAGACCCCCCAGAGGGATATAGTTGGGTGTTTAAACTCTCCAAGGGCAGAAATTGCATCATCTCCCTTTGGGCATTTGCTATTCACCCTGTCTCACAGCCCTTACGTTCACACCCGTAATTAATGTCTGCCTCCCCTTCTAGAATGTAAGCTCGTGGTGAGCAGGGGATATGTCTACCAACTCTGTTGTTTGGTACTCTCCCAAGCATTTAGCACAGTACTCTGCAGACAGTAAATGTTCAATAAATACCATTGATTGATTGATTAAAAGATTCTCCCTGGAAGAAGAGCCAACTTTTTACTATCACCATGGGAGATTTTAGGGAAGGCAGAGACTGGGAGCGAAAGGCCTTCTGAGAGCCAACATTTTGGGCCTTTTCAGTCCTGACTGGAACCTCTCAGGTCCTGTGAGGGATGCGGGTTGGGCGAGTCTGGAAATTCGATTCACAGAGCTGTGGGGGGGTCAATGCCCCTTAACATTTCTGTGCAGTGGGGGGACCCAAGCCCCTGGACTTAATTTGCTTGTCCCTGCCAGGAGTGCCTGGGAGAGGGGGGCAGTTCTCAGGGTTTCATATCACCTGTTAACAAACCTGAAGGGGCCTCTGAGAGTTCCAAAAATGCAAACAGCCTCTTGTCTCATCCTGCCACTCTTGGAAGTGATGTAATAATAATAATGGTAATTGTGGTATTGGTTAAGCACTTACGATATAACCAAGTACTTTACTAAGTGCCGGCATAGATAGAAGATAATCAGGTGCCATATGGGACTCATCGTCTTAGTAGATGGGAGAACAGGCATTGAATGCCCATTTTGCAGATGAGGGAACTGAGGCACGGAGAAGTGAAATGACTTGCCTAAGGACACACAAGCAGGTTCATGATGGAACTGGGATTAGAACCAAGTCCTTTGACTCCCAGGACCATGCTCATTCCATTAGGCCATGCAGTTTCTCTCCCTGGTCACCATTCCTGAGTGTTCAGAAGGCTTGGGTGGGATGGGGGTGAGGGATGTTTCCCCATTTTACAGATGAGGAAACTGAGACCCAAAGAGGTTAAGTAATTTGCCTAAGTTCTACAGTGAACCAGGGCTGGTATTAAGGTATTAAACCATTAAACCCAGGTTTCTCTATTCTTCTACCCTGTGCTTGGTCTGAAATTTCACTTTTATTAACTTGTTTGGGCAAAGACTCCATCAGAACAGAGCCCAAGCTCTAGGGTCCATGTTGGGGTGTACGAGGCTTCCTTTCCTGTTAGCCAATCAATCAGTCATTTGTATTTACTGAGCACGCACTGGGTGCAAAACACTGTAATAAGTGCTTGGGAGAGTAAAATATGACTGATGGTCAAAATTCTGCTGTCTTCTACTCTCCCAAGCACTTAGTACTATAAATACAGTTGATTGACTGTGAGCCAAATGAGGGGCAAGGAGTGTGCCTGTTCTATCTTATGGATAATCCATTGCTTAGTTCAGTGCTTGGCACATAGTAACTGTTTAACACACACCATTGTTATTATAGTTATTATTGTTATTATGGTACTCTTGGGAATTTGAGTGAACTGGACTTTGAGAAAGGGCCTGTGCTTGGCTTCTTGATTCCGGGTGACTCAAATAGCATTGTGGATAGAGGCATTTTGGCAGTAGGAAGGTAAAACCTTGAAGCCGGCCACCACAAGTGGGGTCAGGTTCTGGGAGAGGCTGAATTTTTTGGAAATGTTGTCCTTTCGGGCCCCAGATATTTGCCGAGGTTTGAAGGCCGTTGCAAAACCTCAGCTGGAACAAGCCGAGGCAACAGGCTGAGAAGTAGAGTGGCATAGTGGATAGGGCACAGGTCTGGGAGTCAGAAGGACCTGGGTACTAATCCTGGATCCACTGCTTGAATGCTGTATGATCTTGGGCAAGTCAGTTCACTTGTCTGGGCCTCAGTTCCCTCATCTGTAAAATGGGGATTGACTAGGAGCCCCGTTTGGGGCTGTAGCCAACCTGATTAGCTTGTATTTACCCCAGCACTTAGTACAGTGCCTAGTACACAGTAAATGTTAAACACAATTAAAAAAAAAAGTCTCAGGTCTCCAGGACTCCCAAAGCACAAATCCATAGCAGGAGTTTAGCATCCATGTTGCTTCAATAATGCTAACTGTGGTATTTGTTAAGCACCTACACTGTACTGTATTAAGTACTGGGGTAGATTCAAGATAATCAGGTCAGGCACAGTCTCTTTCTCACATGGGACTCATGGTATTAGAAGGGGGAAAGAGAATGTATATTGAATCCTCAATTTACAAATGAGGAAATGGAGCTCCAGGAAGTGAAGTGACTTGCCCAAGGTCACAGGGCAGGCAGAGAATGTGTCTGTTTATTGTTTACTGTACTCTCCCGAGTGCTTAGTCCAATGCTCTGCTCACAATAAGTGCTCAATAAATACACCTGAATGAATGAATGAAGTGGAAGAGCCAAGATTAGAACCCAGGTCCACTGACTCCTAGGCCCATTCTCTTTCCACTAGACCACACCACTTCTATCTGAGCAAACACACTGCAGTCACCAATCCTACTGGAGCCCGCCAATCAGCAGTATTCCCAACATGGCTCATAACTGCAGGTTTAAAAAGACATGAAGGCTGAACTTCCACATAAGAAGGGATCCCAGATTTGAGGAGGGAGTAGGAGGTGATCAGATGCCACGTGAGGTTCACAGTCTTAGTAGGCGGGAGAAGAGAAGAGGTGACTTGCCATTTTACAGATGATGGAACTGAGTCCTAGAGGAGTAAAGTGACTTACCCAAGGTCACACAGCAGGTACATGGCAGAGCCAGGAATAGAACCCAGGTCCTCTGGCTCCCATTTCCACGCTCTTTCCACTAGCCGACCCTGCTTCCTTCCTTTGTCATCATTCCTGAGTGTCTTTTGGAAAGACATTAACTTCTTGAGCCTCCAGGGTTGGGATGAGAGCGCATAAGTGGTCACTCTGATCAAGTCTGATCAGAAGCAGCACGGCCTCCTGGATAGAGCATGGGCTTGGGAGTCAGAAGGACCTGGGTTCTAATCACTGCTCCACTCCTTGTCTGCTGTGTGACCTCAAGCATGTCACTTCACTTCTCTGGGACTCAGTTACCTTATCTGTAAAATGGGGATTGACTGGAGCCCCATGTGAGACAGGGACTGTGTCCATCCTGATTAGCTTGTATCTACCCCAGTGCTTAGTACAGTGCCTGACACATAATAAGCATTTTACAAATGCTATTAAAAAGTCCTTCAAGCAAGTTCTTGATGCTAAAGCCCCAGGACTGTGAGGCTCTTAAAAATAATTTTGGTACTTGCTAAGCACTCTGTCCTCTCCTGGTTCTCCTCTTACCTCTCTGGCTGGTCATTCTCGGTCTCCTTCGCTGGAGCCTCCTCCCCCTCCCATCCTTTAACTGTTGGAGTTCCTCAAGGGTCAGTTCTTGGCCCTCTTCTGTTCTCCATTTACACTCACTCCCTCGGTGAACTCATTCGCTCTCACGGCTTTGACTACCATCTCTACGCAGATGACACGCAGATCTACATCTCCGCCCCTGTCCTCTCCCCCTCCCTTCGGGCTCGCATCTCCTCCTGCCTCTGGGACGTCTCCACCTGGATGTTGGCCCGCCACCTAAAACTCAACATGAGCAACACTGAGCTCCTCATCTTCCCTCCCAAACCCGGTCCTCTCCCAGACATCTCTATCACCGTCGATGGCACGACCGTCCTTCCCGTCTCTCGGGCCCGCGATCTCGGTGTCATCCTTGACTCGTCTCTCTCGTTCACCCCACACATCCTATCCGTTACCGAGACCTGCCAGTTTCACCTCTACAATATCGCCAAGATCCGCCCTTTCCTCTCCACCCAAACGGCTACCTTACTGTTACGGGCTCTCGTTATATCCCGGCTAGACTACTGTGTCGGCCTTCTCTCTGACCTCCCTTCCTCCTCTCTCGCCGCGCTCCGGTCTATTCTTCACTCCGCTGCCCGGCTCATCTTCCTTAAGAAACGATCTGGGCATGTCACTCCCCTTCTTAAAGAACTCCAGTGGTTGCCTATCGACCTCCGCTCCAAACAAAAACTCCTCACTCTAGGCTTCGAGGCTCTCCGTCACCTCGCCCCTTCCTACCTCTCCTCCCTTCTCTCTTTCTACCGCCCACCCCGCACGCTCCGCTCCTCCGCCGCTCACCTCCTCGCCGTCCCTCGGTCTCACCCATCCCGCTGTCGACCCCCGGGTCGCGTCCTCCCGCGGTCCCGGAACGCCCTCCCTCCTCACCTCCGCCAAACTGATTCTCTTTCCCTCTTCAAAACCCTACTTAAAACTCACCTCCTCCAAGAGGCCTTCCCAGACTGAGCTCCTCTTCTCCCTCTACTCCCTCTGCCATCCCCCCTTTACCTCTCCGCAGCTAAACCCTCTTTTTCCCCTTTTCCCTCTGCTCCTCCACCTCTCCCTTCCCATCCCCACAGCACTGTACTCGTCCGCTCAACTGTATATATTTTCGTTACCCTATTTATTTTGTTAATGAATTGTACATCGCCTCGATTCTATTTAGTTGCCATTGTTTTTACGAGATGTTCTTCCCCTTGACTCTATTTATTGCCATTGTTCTCGTCTGTCCGTCTCCCCCGATTAGACCGTAAGCCCGTCAAACGGCAGGGACTGTCTCTATCTGTTGCCGACTTGTTCATCCCAAGCGCTTAGTACAGTGCTCTGCACATAGTAAGCGCTCAATAAATACTATTGAATGAATGAACTTACTATGTGCCAAGCACTGAGGTAGAAACAAGTCAGATTGGACACAGTCCCTGTCCCACATGGGGCTCACATTTTATAGATGAGGTAACTGAGACCCAGAGAAGTGAAGCGACTTGCCTAAGGTCACCCAGCAGACATGTGGCAGGCTCGGGATTAGAATTTAGATCCTTCTGACTCCTAGACCCGGGTCTTCACAGGAGTTGCTGGAGGAAGTGGTGTGATGCCAAATAATCGAGCATTCGCCACCGACATCACATCTGGCACTCCTTGCCTTGGCCGTGAAATCGTGCCAGGTTCCAAGCCCCCGGCCAAAAGTCCGACGACGGACTCCCGCCAGCTCCGGGTCAAGCCTACTGAGCCGTGAAGAGGGAGAGTTCTTCAGGGCACCGTTCCTCGTCTGGAGACTGGTAGCAAGTGGCAACCACATCCTGGGCCTGTTCTCTGGGGGATCGGGAGTTCAGACCCAGTAAAGCCTTTAAAATCCAAAGGAAAACATCTGAGACGGTCAGGTCTGGCCCAGCTGCGAGCCAAAGAGCAGGCGTGGAATTTGAGCGCTCATATTTCAGCTGCCGCCCCTGGCCAAACACTAGCTGTGGCGGAGAAGGTGCTGAGATCCAGGCCTGACTTTATTACAGTAGAGTTGATCCCTTTTTATTTTTTATAAATGGTATTTGTTAAGTGGTTATCAGGTGGCAGGTACTGTACTAAGCTCTGGGATAGATACAAGCAATTGGTGCTGGAAACAGTCTCCTGTCCCATATGGAGCTCACAGTCTTAATCCCCACTTTACAGATGAGGGAACTGAGGCCCACAGAAGTGAAGTGACTCAGTAAATCACTTAATTTCTCTGTGCCTTGGGGACCTCATCTGTAAAATGGGGATTAGAACTGTGAGCCCCTTGTGGTACATGGACTGTGGCCAATCTGATTAGCCCATATCTACCTACCCCAAAGCTTAGTAAAGTGCCTGGCATATGGTAAACTCTTAACAAATACCATAAAAAATAAATGCTGAATAAATACTATTGACTGATTGAATTCCACACCCGTCTTCCCATCCGTGTATTTGGACCACCAGTTTCCCATCCTTCCCAACCACCTTTTCTCAGCTGGGAATGATGGAAGCTCCAGGCGATACCCATCAATCAATCCATGGATCAGTGGTATTTACTAAGCGCTTACCATGTGCAGTACACTGTACTAAACACTTTGGGGAGGGCAGCACAATAGAGATCACAGACACAGAGTTCTGCCCTCAAGGAGCTTTGCAATCTAATAATAATAATGTTGGTATTTAAGTACTTACTATGTGCGGAGCACTGTTCTAAGCGCTGGGGTATACAAGGTAATCAGGTTGTCCCACATGAGGCTCACAGTCTTCATCCCCATTTTACAGATGAGGTAACTGAGGCACAGAGAAGTTAAGTGACTTGCCCACAGCCACACAGCTGACAAGTGGCAGAGCTGAGATTCGAATCCATGACCGCTGGCTCCCAAGCCCATGCTCTTTCCACTGAGCCACGGAGTGCAGCATGCAGCGAAACAGTGTGGCCCAGTGGACAGAGCACAAGTCTGAGAGACGGATGACCTGGCTTCTAATCCTAGCTCTGCCAATTGCTTGCTGTGTGACCTCAGCCAAGTCACTTAACTGCTCCGTGCCTCAGTTTCTTCAAGTGGGAAAGGAAGCTTAAATACTTTTTCTCCTTCCTACTACACATGAGCTCCATGTGGGACAGGGACTATGTCCATCCTGATTAACTTTGTATCTGCCCCAGTGCTTAGAATGGTGCTTGACACACAGCAAGCGCTTAGCACAAACAGTAATAACAGTACAATGATAAATGAGTGGCAGAATCTCGGGCCCGAGACTTCAGAATCCAGGACCCGTGCAGACCGATTTTTGATCATGCTAATGGCTTGACCCGTCGACTCATGCTCTCTCAGCCTGTCGGTCTTGTTCTCGCGGGGCCTTGGAGCGCAACGAAGGATGAGGCGGGGAGGGTGCAGCATGTTGCAGAGTGTTTGCAAAAGTGCAGGACTCACAGCCGAAGTGACCACCACATAGTGCCGTGGCCCAGAGGTTGGTTAGTTGGGTTAGCGACTCGGGTTTTCCCTGCCCCATTATGTCTAATTCCCACCTGTGTGTTCTCACCCGGTGTTTAGAACAATGCTTTGCAAGCTGCAGAGAAGCAGCATGAGTATAAAGAGCCTTAGAGTCAGAGGACCTGTATTCTAACCCCAGCTCCTCAATCGTTCTGCTGGGTGACCTTGGGCAAATCACTTCACTTCTCTGGATCTCGGTTACCTCATCTAACCCCAGATCCTCCGCTTGTCTGCTGTGTGACTTTCAGCAAGGCGCTTCACTTCTCTGGGTTTCAGTGAGAGTCCGTGTGGCCTATTGGATAGAGCACAGGCCTGGGAGTCAGAAGGCCCTGGATTCTAATCCCTGTTTTGCCCTTTGCTGCGTGACCTAGGGTAAATCACTTCACTTCTGTGGGCTTCGTTTACCTCAACTGTAGAACAGGGAATTAAGACTGTGAGTCCCATGTAAGACAGGGACTGTATCCAACTCGATTTGCTTGCATCCAACCCTGAATTTAGTTCAGTGCCTGGAGCGTAGTAAATGCTTAATAAATACCACAGTAATAATAATAGTTACCTCATCTAACCCCAGCTCCTCCACTTGTCTGCTGTGTGACCTTGGACAAGTCACTTAACTTCCCTGGGCCTCAGTTGCCTCATCTAAACCCAGGTCCTCCACTTGTTTGCTTTGTGACTTTGGGCAAGTCACTTCACTGGGCCTCAGTTACCTACCTCTCCTGTGCCAAAGTCACTTTAACCCCAAATGGGTCCTACCCATAAAAACCCAAGGGTCTTTACAGTGGGCAGCACCCCTTCCCACCGGCTCACACATTGCACTCAGCTCTCCAGCAGAGACCCGAGAGGGTGAGTGGTGCCATGCCAGCCACCACCCCAATCAGAGATTGTCCGTAGAGGGCCTCGCTCCTGAAGTGCCAAGTCCGAGTTTCATCCGTCAGTCTCGATGGGAGACCCCATCATCCTCAGCTTTGGGAGAATGAGGTTCCAAGAACCTGCAGAGAATCAATCGAGCGGTGGTATTTATTGAGCGCTTAATGTGTGCAGAGCACTATACTCAGTGCTTGGGAGAGTACAATGTCCAACAGGTTTGGTACACATGTTCCCTGCCCAAGGAGCTTACAGTCTAGATGGGGAGACAGACATTAAAATCAATTACGGGGCTATGGCGCTGCAAGTGAGATTCATATCAACAGTGTAAAGGGGATAGATTCAAGCGAACTAGATGATATAGAAGGGAGAGGGCAAAGAGGAAAAAAAATGGTATTTGCTAAGCGCTTACTCCATGCCAAGCACTATTCCAAGTGCTGGGGTAGATACAAGGTTATCAGGTTGTCTCACATGGGGCTCAGAATCCAGGACCCAGATTATCTCATATTACAGATGAGATAACTGAGGCACAGAGAAGTGAAGTGACTTGCCCAAAGTCACACAGCTGACAAGTGGCGGAGCTGGGATTAGAAGCCATGACCTCTGACTCCCAAGCCTTTGCTCTTTCCACTAAGCCACGCTTAATCGAGGAAGGACTCTTGGTGGAGAAGTGATTTTGTTGAGAGTGGTAGTCTGTTGTATATGGCGGGTGTGGGAGTTCCAGGACACTGGAAAAATGTAGGCAAGGGATCAGAGGAGGGAGAGAGGAGATTGAAGTATCATGATGAGATGGGCATTAGCGAAGTGAAGTGTGTGGAGAAAGAAAGAAATCAGTAAGAAATCAGTGAGGTAAAGTAGGAGGGGGTGAGATGATTAAATGCCTTAAAACCGATGGTAAGGAATTTCTGTTTGATGGCGAGGTGGATGGGCAGTCAGTGGAGGTTCTTGAGGAGTTGTGAGCTGACTGTTTTTTAGAAAAATGATCTAGGGAGGAGAGAGAAATAAGGACTAGAGTGGGAAGTGGCTAGGAGGTCAGTGAGGAGGCTGATGTAGTCAGTCAAGATGGGATACGATAAATGCTTGAGCCAGCATCGTAGCAGTTTGGATGGAAAGGTAAAGACAGATTTTAGCCATGTGAAGGTAGAACTGACAGGATTTGGTAGAAGATTGAATATGGGGGATCATTGAGAGAGATGAGTCAAGGTTAAGGGCTTGTGAGACAGGGAGGATGGTAGTTCTGTCTACAGTGATGGGAAAGTCAGGGGGAGGGCAGGGTTTGGGTGAAAGGTGAGGAGTTCTGTTTTGGACATGTTTAGTTTGAGGTGTTGGTGGGACATCCAAGTAGAGATGTCCCAAAGGCTGGAGGAAATACAAGATTGCAGAGAAGGAGAGAGGTCGGGGCTGGAGAGTTAGATGTGGGAATCATCCATGTAGAGGTGGAAGTTGAAGGCTTGGAAGTGAACAAGTTCTCCAAGCCAGTGTATGTAGATGGAGAATAGAGGGGAAGGTTGGTTGCTTGTTAGGTTTTCTAAAGACAGTCCGTTCTGAGCTCGGGCTTGGAAACGAACTAGTCACACTGAGCCTCTCTGCTGGCTGTAGCCCAGCCTGAGAGTCACCCGACAACGTTCAGGTTTTTTGAAGTGGTTTTCTCTGTGGTTTTGACATGGCTCTGCTTCTCTGACAAAGACCAGAAACCACCCTGGCTTCCATTGGAAGGATGTCCTGGAGTTTTAATGGTATATAGTCACTCTCAAATAATGGAAAGAGCCCATCTAGTCTCTTTCTCCCCAGCTTACCAACTCACTATGAAGGTTGCTCAGGAGCTGTTTATGTAAGCTGGTCCCCCTCCTTTTCTCATTCATTCAGTCATATTTATTGAGCGCATACTGTGTGCAGAGCACTATACTGAGTACGTGGAAGTGAACAATACAATTACAAACAGACACAATCCATGGTGTGCTGGTTGAGATGAGAAGTAGCATGGCCTAGCGGCTAGAGCACAAGCCTGGGAGTCAGAAGATCCTGGGTTCTAATGCCGACACCGCCACTTGTGTGCTGTATGACCTTGGGCAAGTCACTCGACTTCTCTGGGCCTCAGCGACCTCATCTATAAAATGGGGATTAAGATTGTGAGCCCCATGTGGAACAGCAGCTGTCCCCAGCCTGATTTGCTTGTATCCACTCCAACTCTTAGAACAGTGCCTGGCATATAGTAAGTGCTTAACAACTACAATGATTGTTATATTTTTGTAGATAGACGTGGCCATGGGGGACTCCAGTGATGCTCATCTTAGATGGGACGGGGGAGGAGGTGTTAAATATGGAATGGGAGGAGCCGCAGATGAGAGATTTGCCCTTGTCGGTTACCCTGGTAATCCAAGCTTTCAAAATAGCCCTGTCGATGTCTTGATTGTCTCTAAAAGCAGCACTTTCAACCAGGGTGGAGAAGTCTCCGCCCTGGGAGAAGCCCTTAATGTCCAATTTTCTAGGTCAGTACTTCCCATTCAAACCACCCCTTCCATTTTTTGGCGGGTGGACGGGAGGGATGGTATTTAAGTTACTGGGTGTCAGGCACTGTACTAAGGCTGGGATAGATACAAAGTAATCAAGTTGGACACGGTTCATGTCCCAAATGGGGCTCCTAGTCTTAATCCCCATTTTGCAGATGAGGGAACTGAGGCCCAGAGAGATTAGGTGATTTGTCCTGGGTGACACAGCTGGCCAATACAGAGATGGGACTAGAACCTCATGCCTTCTGCCTCCCAACCCCATCCTCTTTCCCCAGGGTCGGGCTGAGATCTCTCTTCCAGCTTCACCCACCGGGGAAAGCCTCACCACAAATTGTACGTCTCCACTAACGTCCGTTGTCATCATCCTCTCAGGAGTCCCTCCCTTCCTCCCTCGTTCTTTAGACCGCCCCGGGTCCACCCTCCCATCTGCCACGGTTGTAAAGATGCCAAGCCAAAGAGGCAGAAAAATAAACCCAAACCATCTTGAGTTCTCTCAGCCATTCTGCGCATCACCGGGGAGGAGGCGTGATACTCTGGATCCTGGTTTCTCTGAGATTTTCGGGGGGGGGGGTGGGCAGGGCAGGGGTGGTCTGTCACCCCATTTGACATCGAGCTGTTCAGTTTCCAGCCAGGCTGACCCCTGTCCAGCGTGGATATGGTACTGGCTACCTTCACATCTGGTATTTTATTTTCGGTGGCCAGTTCCCTCTGCCATGGCTCCTGCCGCCGAATGCCGTGGCTCGGGAAGCGGCACCTGCATTCGGCTGCCTTTGAGAGAGAAGCTTGAGACCATTTTTAGCCTTAAAGAGCTCCCGTTCAGCTTCAACCTTGAGCCACTGAGACACTCAGAAGACACAGACTAAGAAAGCCAACCTTCCAGGAGAGAGAGAAAGAGAAAAGAGAGAGAAAAAAGGAAGAAAATCATTGTGGAGTCTAAATGCTCCCTTCTCAGCCATATCCTTCATCTTCTAAGTCTCGCAACCTTTTCCATCAGACTATAGATGCTTCTTTTTTTTTCTTAACCAGTTAATCAGTCGATGGTATTTATGGTATCCCAGCTCTGCCATTTGTCAGCTGTGTGACTGTGGGCAAGTCACTTAATAATAATAATAATAATGTTGGTATTTGTTAAGCGCTTACTATGTGCCGAGCACTGTTCTAAGCGCTGGGGTAGACACAGGGGAATCAGGTTGTCCCATGTGGGGCTCACAGTCTCAATCCCCATTTTACAGATGAGGTAACTGAGGCACTGAGAAGTTAAGTGACTTGCCCAAAGTCACACAGCTGACAAGTGGCCAAGCCGGGTTTTGAACCTATGACTTCTGACTCCAAAGCCCGTGCTCTTTCCACTGAGCCATGCTGCTTCTCTGTGCCTCAGTTTCCTCTTCTGTAAAATGGGGATTAAGGCTGTAAGCCTCACATGGGACAACCTGATTACCCTGTATATACCCTAGCGCTTAGAACAGTGCTCTGCACATAGTAAGTGAATAACAAATACCAACATTATTATTATCGAGCACCTACTCTGTGCAGAGCACTGTACTTATCACTTCGGAAAGTACAACAGAGATAGGAAGCACAATCCCTGCCCTCCAGGAGTTTATAATCTAGCTGGGGAGGTGGTCACAAAATAATGTACAGATTATTATTAATGATAATTATTGATTTATTGAGCACTTATTGTGTGCATATACCTGTACTAAGCGCTTGGGAGAGTACAGTACAACAAAGTTAGTAGACACGACCCTGCCCACAAGTAGCTTACATTCTAAAGGGGGAGACGGACATTAATGTAAATAAAGTAATGCTATGTATATAAAGGCTGAAGGTGGGGTGAATATCACCCGTTTAAAGAGTACAGGTCCAAGTTCATAGGTGATGCGGAAGGGAGAGAGAGTAGAGGAAAAGTGGGCTTAGTCGAGGAAGACCTTTCAGAGATGTGATTTTTGACAAGATGCTAAAGGCAAGGAAAGCGATCATCTGTCGTACATGTAGAGGGAGGGAGTTCCAGGACCAAGAGACAAGATGGGGTTGGTGGTGAGATAGATGAGGTACTCTGAGTAGATTGGCTTTGGAGGAATAAAGTGGGTGCACCTGTAGTAAGAAATCAGTGAGCTAAGGTAAGAGGGGCTGAGCTGATTGAATGCTTTAAAAGTGATGGTAAGGAATTTCCGTTTGATTCTGAGTTGCTTGAGGAGTGGGGGCACGTGGAATGGACTGGATTTTTTTTTTCTTTAGAAAAGTGATCAGGCCGCAGAGTGAAATAAGGACTGGAGTCGAGAGAGACAGAAGACAGGGAAGTCAGCAAGTAGGTTGAAACACTAGTCAAGATGGGATATGATAAGTGCTTGGATCTACACGGCATCAGTTTGGATGGAGAGAAAAGAGTGGATTTTAGTGATGTCCTGAAGGTGGAACTGGTAGGATTTGGTAATAATGAATATGTAGGTTGAATGAGAGAGATGAGTCAATGATGCCAGAGTTAGGGCTTTTGAAACAGGGAGGATGGCGGTGCTGTCTACAGTGATGGGAAGGTCAGGGGGAGGATAGGATTCGGTTGGAATGATAAGGAGTTCCGTTTTGGATATGTTTAGTTTGAGGTGTCAGTATCCAGGAAGAAATGTAAGGCAGTAGAGGAGAAAGGTAGATTTTGGAATCATCCATGTAGAGATGGGAGTTGAAGACCTAGGACCAGATGAATTCTCCAAGGGTGTGGGTGTAGATGGAGAACAGAAGGGGACCCAGAACCGAACCATGAGAGATTCCCTCATCTAGAAGGTGGGTGGCGGAGGAGGAGCCTGGGAAAGAGACTGAGAATGAGGAGCCAGAGAGATAGGAGGAGAATCAGAAGTGGACAGGGTCAGGAAAGCTGAGGTTAGGTAATGTTTCCAGGAGAAGGGGGTGATCCACAATGTCAAAGGCAGCTGAGAAGTCTAAGAGGATTAGCATGAAATAGAGGAGTCAGATTTGGCAAGAGGAAGGTAACTAGTGACCTTAGCAAGGATAGTTTCTGTGGAGTGAAAGGGTTAGAAACCAGATTGGAGGAGCTTAAGGAGACAGAAGTAGAGAAAAGAAAAGAGAGACTTGCCCAGGGTCACACAGCAGGCAAATGGCAGAGGCGGGATTAAAACTCAGGTCCTCTGTCTCCTAGGGCTGAGCTCTTTCCACTAGACCATGCAGCTTCACTAGATTCTGTGTGTTCTCGTTAGTACATACAGAAGTGCTTCAAGTGGGGATAAAGTGCTTAGCCTTCAGTTTCACTTATCTACATCTAGCAATTAGAATAATAAAAAAGAGCCTGTTTGGGTTAAAGCAACTGGTCAGAGGCAGTTAATTGCCCGATACGGAGGGTTTTCTCCTTGATGGAGGTTTTTCAAATCTCCTCAGGAGGCCTTAGGCTGTTTTCCAAGACTGGTAGCAAAACCATCATTAGTTACACCGGATTTTGCCTGATCCTGGACTGTTTCTGATTTGTATGGCTGTTTGTGAGGAGTGTGGGCAGTCTTGACTGTGGACAGCCCTCACTCCCATCCCCCACTCCCAGGTTTTTGGCCAGACTCCAGCTCCCAAGAAAAGGAAGCCCTGGTCAGCGGCAGGATTTTGGAGTTTTGGAATGTAAAGTTGTGTCAGCTTGTTTGTTCTGAGTTGCTCTAATTAAAGTGACCTACCCCAGGTCACACAAAAGCAGAAAAGTGGTGGAGTTGGGATTAGAACCCAGGTCCTTCTGACTTCCAGGCCCGTGCTCTATCCATTAGGCCATGCTGCTTCTCTGTCTCAGCCAATCCTTGAGCCATTGTTCCTGTTCCCTGCCTCACTTTCTGAGTAGGTAGGCCAGTGTCAAAGCCAGAAGTTGAGGCACTAGGCCTTCACAGGAAACAAGCAGCATGGTCTAGGGGTTAGAGCCTGGGCCTGGGAGTGAGAAGGTCCTGAGTTCTAATCCCAGCTCTGCCAGTTGTCTGCTGTGTGACTTTGGGCAAGTCACTTCACTTCTCTGTGCCTCAGTTAACCTCATTTGTAAAATGGGGATTGAGTGTGAGTCCTATATGGGACAAGGACTCTGTCCAACCCAATTACCTTGTCTCTACCCCAGCACTTAGTCCAGTACCTGGCATATGGTAACTGTCACCCTCTTAATCCCCATTTTATAGATAATGTAACTGCCACCCAGGGAAGTAAAGTGACTTGCCCAGGGTCACACAGCAGACATGGTGAAGCTGGGATTAGAACTCAGATCTTCCTGACTTCCAGGCCCGGGCTCTCTACGCTAAGCCATGCTGCTTCCACTGCAAAAATCCCTGGCTCGGAGGTGGTACCTGTGTTCCCAGGGACCCAGGAAGGAAATGTACCGCTCTAGAGCTAGTGGAAAGGGTCAGGAGTCCTCTGGAGAAACGTTCTAGATTCAGGTGGATTCAGTGGGATTGCAGCAAAGAATTGCATATGATTTCATTGCATTATTGCATGGACCTGATGTAACGAACACACACAGCATCATGTGTGTCTTTGTGGCCCCCTTAAAGCCTCAATCCCAGTCCCCAGCACCCCAACTGGTCTGCCAATGGAACATTTCCTCCACCCCAACAATTCCTACTTCATTCCAGTGAAGGAAACTGGAATCTGCCACCCTTAGGGGAAACAAGAGTCAGGGAATAACCAAAAGTCCAGCCCAAATAAACAAGTTACGAGATGTTTCCACTTTTCCCTTTGAGGTGGAGAAAGCATTCCCCACCCAGTTCCCAGCTCAGCAGCGCTAAACCAGTGAACCCAAGATGGCTCAGCTTTGGCCTCCCTCCCTGAGCTGGTGAAGACAAACCAGATTACCTAATCCAGCGCAGTCCAACTTTCCTTCCCACTTGGATCAGGGCGCTGAAGGGGAAAATTTCAGGAGAACGTGCAGGAGACGTCACTGTCTTTCGATTCACTCTTGCCACTTGCTCTCACCACTCCCTGACAGTGCGCGGACTGGCCAGGAAGAGCTAGGGGTAGTCCTGGAACAACAATAAATCAATCGTATTTATTGAGCGCCTGTCGTATGCTAAGCACTGTTCTAAGCAGTTGGGAGAGCTCAGTACAACAGTTGATAGATGCGTAAGCTCATTGTGGACAGGAAATGAGTCTTTTCATTGTTATATCGTACTCTCCCAAGACCTTACTTAGTACAGTGCTCTGAACAGGGTAAAGCACTCAGGAAATGTGACTGAATGAATGAGTTTACAGTCTAGAGGGGAGAAGGATACAGGGAGATGATGAGCCAGTAGGAAACAAAATCTGTAAAAGGAAGACACAGTGTGTCTCCAGGAAGCGGTGTGGGCTAGTAGTTCTAAACTCTGGGGTAAGTACAAGTTAATCAGGTTGGACTCGGTCCCTGATTCCAGGTGGGGCTCATAGTCTAAGTAGAAGGGAGTACACATGTGAAGAGCAAATAGGAAACCAAAGCCGCAAAAAGAAGACCCAGGGGCTTTCCAGGAAGCAGCGTGGCCCAGTGGAAGGAGCCTGGGCCTGGGAGTCAGAGGACATAGATTTTAATCTTGGCTCTACTGCTTGTCTGCTGTGTGACCTTGGCCAAATCACTTAATTGTATTTATTGACTGCTTACTGTTTGCAGAGCACTGTGGTAAACCCTTGGGAGAGTATAATGTATTTAAGTGCTTACTCTGTGCCAAGGACTGTTCTAAGTGCTGGGGTAGATACAAGGTAATTAGATTGTCCCACATGAGACTCACAGTCTTCATCCCCATTTTACAGATGAGTTAACAGAGGCACAGAGATGTTAAGTGGCTTGCCCAAGTTCAAACAGCAAATGATGGAGCTGGGAATAGAACCCTCATCCTCTGATTCCCAAACCTGTGCTCTTTCCACTAAGCCACGCTGTTTCTCTAATAAGTCCATAAAAGCCTTTCTACATATCTTGCCGTTGTGTTAATTGATTGTACTGAAAAGTCTCCACAGTGGGCACTTTTAACTCTAACTCCTCCTTCCTCGATGTTGTTATTTTTATTATCATTATGGCATTTAAGTGCTTAGTATATGTCGAGAACTGACATTCTAAGTGCTGCGGTAGATAAAAGTTAATCAAGTTGGACACAGACCCTGTCCTGCATGGGGCCCACAGTAGGCGGGAGAACAGGTGTTTAATCCCCATTTTACAGTTGAGGAAATTGAGGCATGGAGGAGTTAAGTGACTTGCCCAAGGTCACACAGTGGGCAAGCGGCAAAGCTGGGATTGGAACCCAGATCCTCTTGACTTCCAGGCCCACAATCTTTCCTTCAGGTATTGCTGCTAGTATCATTTAAAAGAGGAGCACAATGATAGTCTCAAGTTTCCCAGAGAAAGCCCTTCAGGTCAAGGAATGTGTCTGCTAATTCTGTTTATTGTCCTCTCCCAAGCACTTAGTACGGTGCTCTGCACATAGTAAGTGCTCGAATATGATTAACAGTATGTCAGACTTGGTAGAAACGTTCCCTGCCCACGATGAGCTTATAGTCTAGAAGGGGAGACTGTCGTGGATATAAATAAATAAATAATAGCTATGTACATGAATGTTATGGGGCTGAGGGAGAGGAGAATAAAGTGAGCAAATCTCAGTGCAAGGGTTTTGGAGTGGGAGCAGGAGAAGAGGAAATGAGGGCTTAGTTGGGGAAGGCCTCTTGGAGGAGTTGTGCCTTCAATTGTCTGTCAGATTTGAAGAGGGAGGGGGTTCCAGGACAGAGGCAGGACATGGGTGAGAGGTCGGTGGCGAGATCGACGCGATCAAGGTACAGTGAGTAGGTTGGCATTAGAGGAGCGTAGTGTGCAGGCTAGATTATACTAGGAGAATAGTGAGGTGAGGGAGGTGGGGACAAAATGACTGATGGCTTTAAAGCCAAAGGTGAGGAGTTTCTGTTTGATGCGGAGGTGGATGAACAGCCACTGGGGGTTCTTGAGGAGGGGGGGAAACATGGCCTGAATGCTTTTGTAGAAAAATAATCTGGGCAACAGAGTGAAGTATGGACTAGAGTGGGGAGAGACAGAAGGCTGGGAGGTCAGCGAACTTAACTTCTGTGAGCTCAGTTTCCTCATCTGCAAAATGGAGATTAAATCCTATTCCTTCCTACATAGACTGGGAACCCCCCGTGGGACAGGGACTGTGTCTAACCTGATTATCTTGTAGCTGGCCCGGTGATTAGAACAGTGTTTGGCAAATATTAAGCACTTAACTACCATTCGAAAACATTTCTAGGAGAGTTGGAGACTGAGAGAGAAGAGAAACTGGAGAAAACGGATGAACTCATGCTTCTGTTGTACTTTCCTAAACACTTAGTACAGTGCATTGCACTCAGTAGGTGTTCAGTTCATAGCATTACTACTATTATTACTATTTCTACCTCCACCACTACCAGAAATAGTCCATGAGTTCGTGCAAGAGAGTCAGCATTCCCAGTGAGGCCCAGAGAGAGGGAAGGAGAGGGAATGCTATCAGATAGCAGACCTTCTCTCAACCCAAAAATGCTCACAACCAATATGCAGTGGGACTTGCTCACTGCCACCTTCAAGTCGAATTCCACGAAATCAAAGATTCAAGTCTCACCCCTGCTCAACCGTAATGACCGAAGCTGCCGATACCCGAAATCTCAACCAGCCATTGGCCTCTTCGGAAGACCACGCAGTCTCCGGTTGGTTAGTCTGGGACGTTTTCGAGTTATTTCTCTGTCTAGGACTGGCAGAGAGTGTGGTTTCTGGAAGCTCAGATTTGCCAAATGAGTAAAAGCAGTGATTACCCAGAGGATGTAAATGATTATTTATGTTCGGTTCATTCCACAGGAAAAGACAGTCCCTGCCAATGTCCCCCAACTCCCTGACAAAAAAAATCATCCTCTCTGTCTCTGGTTCTGCTACACGAGTGGCCTCCGTTGACTAAGAGGTGAGCCACGACAGCTCTGTACCCATGTGTCATGAGTTAAAGGGAGAGGCTAATGAACACAAAGAGCTTCATTTTGTCCCCAAGGACCACTGGTGGCCTCCGTTATCACAATGCCACGGAATCTGAGGAAGCCACAAGGCATAGAATGGAACGTACCAAGGTCTTCTTGCCCCAGTGTTTCCTCCCCCGGGGTTGTCCCCGTCTGGGTTCCTCCGGTTGACTCATCCTGTGGTTTACAAGTCTCTCTTTCTGTGGTTGGTCCCTGCCGCTGACTGACGGGGTGGAAAGGAGGGCTCTTGTTCCTGCGATGTTTTACTGGAGGCCTGGGCAAAGATGGCAGCCTGGTTTGGTAGCGATGGGTCTGCGGTGCTTTGTGAAGGGTAAGAGAAGTCACAGAGAAGTTTAAAAGGTCACACAGCAGGCAAGTGGTGGAGCCGGGGCTAGCACCCAGGCCCTTCTGACTCCCAGGCTTTGCTCTGTCCACTAGGCCACGCTGTTCATGCTTGGTTGGCTAATAATTGAGGTATTATGTGCTTACAATGTGCTAAGCACTGTACTGAGAGCTGGGGTAGATACAAGGTGAAAGTGGGCTCCAGGCACCTCTCCAGGGGGTTCTCTGGTCCTTCCACTCTTCCTAAGGAGATGAAGGTATTGTTAAGAAGCAAGACACTGGAATGGGAGCCTATTGGAAAGAGCCCGGGTCTGGGAGTCAGAGAACCCGGGTCCTAATCCCGGCTCTGTGACCTTGGGCAAGTCATTTCACTTCTCCATGCCTCAGTTCCCTCATATGCAAAATACAATTCAATTCCTGTTCTCCTTCCAACTTTGTAAGCCTCAAGTGGTCCCTGATTATCCTGTATTAACCCCAGTGCTTAGTACAGTGCTTGGCATGTAGTAAGCCCTTATCAAATACCATGATTATTATTTCAATTGTTATTATTAATGAGGTTAATATCTCAAGCGGAGATTATGATTCTCTAGACAGTAAGCTAGTTGAGGGCAGGGAATGTGTCCATTGTACTCTCCCAAGCACTTAGTACAGTGTTCTGCACGTAGTAAATGCTCAATAAATATTACCTGACTGACAGTCTCTCTTTATGATGCATTTTCCTGCTAGCTCTTGGGTGTGCAGCATGAGTAGAAAGGAGATGGAGAAGGGGAGGAGGAGGCTCTTGGCTGTTTCTTTCCCACCGGGACTCTAGTTGGCTCAGTGGAGGTCAGCTTGAACCTTTTCTCATTCGGCCTGACTCCCCACATCTGAGGTCCAAGTGGGGCAGGGTGGGGAAGAGGCAAATAATTCTGGGCTGTGAGCGTATGCTTACTGGGGAGAGATAGTGGCATTTATTAAGCACTTATTTGGCACCCAATATTCTGTATGCTAAGCACAGGGACAGGCACAAGACAACCAGATTGAGGCACAATCTCCATCCGACATGGGGGCTCAGTGGGGCGGATGAGGGGAGACCAGCTATTTACCCCTGTTATACTGAGTAGGAATAGGCCCAGAGAAGCTAAATGACTTGGCCCTCATCACAGAAGAGGCAGTGACAGAGCCAAGACAGGAACATTCAAAGCAGCGCGGCCTAAAAGCCCAGGTCTGGGAGTCAGAAGGACCTGGTTTCTAATCCCGGCTCTGCCACTTGTCCGATCTGTGACCTTGGGCAAGTCATTTAATTTCTCTGGGCCTCAGTTATCTCATCTATAAAATAGGGATTAAGACTCTGAACCCCATGTGGATCATGGGTAAGACTCTGAGCCCCATGTGGATCATGGGCTGTGTCCACCTTGATTAGCTTGTACCTACCTCAGCACTTAGTACAGTGCCTGGCGCCTAATGCTTAACAAATACCATTAAAACAACAACTCTAAATCTCCTGAAGCCCAGACTTCTGACTCTTTCCACTTGCCCTCACAGAGGTGCTGGGCCTTAGAGGGGGCCATCAATTTGACCTCTCTCCTCTTTCCCCAGTACTGTGTAATGTCCTAAAATTCTGTTACTTTCTTCTCCTTTCCCTTTCATTCAATCATATTTATTGAGTGCTTATTGTGTGCAGAACACTGTACTAAGCGCTTGGAAAGTACAATTCAGCAACAAATGGAGGCAATCCCTACCCAACAACCTGCTCACAGTCTAGAAGACAGGCTCACAGTCTTTGCTCTGACTCAGGGCTCTCTGAAAAAGGGTGACGAGGGCTCTAAGATTGCAGAAAGACATGTTTTATGTTGTATGGTTACCATGGCAATTAGAAGGTGACCTCAAATGGCGGTGGGAATAGACCATTGGTCAAATGACTCCATGCCTGGGTCTGGGCCACAGCAACTCTTTGATGCAGGGAGCTGGAATGGGTGAAGTTAGGGAGGGAGCTAGGAGGGGCTGGGATTGTTCAATCAATCAATAATAACTGTGGTATTTGTTAAACTCTTACTATGTGGCAAGCACTGTACTAAGCGCTGGGGTAGATGCAAGGTAATCAGGTACCACATGGGACTCACCAAGTAAGTTGGAGGGAGCACAGGTGTTGAATCCTCATTTTGCAGATGTGGTAACTGAGACATAGAGAAGGTCACACAGCAGACAAGTGGCAGAGCTGGGATTAGAACCCAGCTCCTTCTGACTTCCAGGCCCATGCCATCTCCACTAGGCTCCACTGCTTCCCACTGAGGTCCAGTGAAGCTCTGCAGGCAGAATAATAGGTTCAAGAAAATTAAGCACTTTGCTACTTTCTCCAGTCCCACAATACTTAGGTAATTGTTTTTATACTCTAGTATTTCTTCTATTCCTAACCCATTTTAATATCTGCTCCTCCTGTAGACTAAGATCTTTGTGGGCAGGGATTGTGTCTACCTACTCTGTTGTATTGTCCTTTCCCAAGTGCTTAGCACAGTGCTCTGCATACAGTAGACACTCAATAATTACCATTGCTTGGGTAAATTTACCCTCGCTCTTTCACTCTCTGTAAATATTTTTTTCATCTGTCTTCATTAGACTGTGATGTCCTTTGAGGAAAGGGTAATGTGTCTTTTGGCTTTTGTACTCTCCCTAGCATTTAGTACAGTACTTGGCATCCAGTTGGTAACCAATAAAAACGCCAGTGATGTGTTGATAAATTTATGGCTGAGAAGTCCATAAATTAGTTATTAGAGGGAAATTGATGGGAGAAGCTTTCAAGATCAACCATTTTTTGGTGGCATCCAGTATCGACATTTTTATTGTTATATTTCTTATACGCTTACCCTGTGTGAACTATTGTTCTAGCCACTGAGATAGAAACAAGTTAATCAGGTCAGACTCAGTCCCTGCCCCACATGGGGCTCACATCCTGAGGGGAAACAGGCATTCAATCCTCATTTTTTACAGTTGTGGAAACTGAGACACAGAGGAGTTTAGTGTTTTGTCCAAGGCCTTAGAGCAGAGAAGTGACAGAGCTGAGATTAGAACCCAGGTCCTCTGACTCCCAGGCCACACTGCTTCCCATGGCCTTATGTTCTTAAGTTGGTAAAGAAGTGTCTGAGAGATCCCCAGTCCTGCCCTCCCTCCTGTGTTTAATGCTCTTCATCTGGAAATATAATAATAATAATTATTGTGATATTTAAGTGCTTACTATGACCATCCGAAAAGCTGGTAAACTAGAACTGCTGACATACCGTCCTCTGAGAAAAAAGAGCCAGAGATTATGTCAGGAAAGATCAGAAGTTAAGGTTAGAAAATTGGCCTTGGCACCATTTTGATGAAGCTCTCTATCATTTGTTTTTGGTCAGATTTATGTTGTTTTAATTGCAGAAACTGGTTTAAATTATAACGTCATTCCCCCAGTGATGTCAGGGGCCTCTTAACTCTGGGCCTAGCAGCCCCCAGACCATAAAAACCATCGAAGGGCAAACCAAAGGGATGGATTGGCTATTCCAGGAATGGTAGCTGTCACCCCCTCTAGACTGTAAGCTCCTTGTGGGCAGAGAACTTGTCTTCCAGCTCTGTTGTACTGTGCTCTCTCAACCATTGAGTACAGTACTTTGAAAACAGTAAACATCCAATAAATACCATTGATTGATTGACTAGAGTTGGCATCTGTACTTTCCCCAAAGTTAGTAGCCACTGATGGTCCTCACTGACACCAGATTCTGAAGCTTATGTAGATCGTGATTGTTACATGCCGCATAAAAGAAGGTTGGGCAGAAATCTGTCTGATCCTAAAGTGGTTCTCCAGGGGCGTCCCTAGCCCCACTTCTTTCCCTTGCTCCAGAGCGGTTTCTGAGCCATGGCACTCAGAGGCAGGAACGGAGGAGGAGAAAGATTGGGCGCTGAAAATTGAAACAGCGGACAGAAAGGCGTCTGGCACCTCTCAAGTAGCCCCCTTAGCTGAGTCTGTGCCAGTGGATTTTTTTTTATTCTTCAGTTCAGCATTCTGTGACCTCTTCAAAAATGTTCTCCTAAGAGGAGCAGTGTGGTCTAGTGGAAAGAGCGAGGGCCTGGGGGTTAGAGGACTTGGGTTCTAATCTCAGCTCTGCCATTTGCCTGCTGTGGGACCCTGGGCAAGAAACCTATCTATTCTGTGCCTCAGTTCCCTCATCTGCAAAATGGGGAGGGAAGACCTGTTTTCCCTCCTACTCAAACTGGGAGTCCCATGTTTGGGACAGAGCTGTGTCAAATCTGCATGTACCGCATCTGCTCCAGGACTTGGTCCATAGTAAGCATTTAATAAATACCACAAATCTTTATTATTTTTAGCATGCTGCTGCTAAATGGTGTAAAATAGGAAGAAGGGGAGTGGGAAAAGTCCAGACCTGAACAAATCAAGTGAACTATTCAAACCAACTATGTACAGTTGGTGTTTCTTTGCCAGCCTGACCTCTTTCCATTCTATTTCCTAGGGTATCAGTCCTGCAGCAGGGTTTTTGTCAGGGGAGGAATGCTTTCAGTCAGTCGCATTATTGAGCGCTTACTAAGTGCTGGGGAAGGCACAATCAGTCACCTTGCTTCCTCCTACCTCACCTTGCTATTCTCCAACTACAACCCATCCCACACACTTCGCTCCTCTAATGCTAACCTTCTCACTGTACCTCGATCTCATCTATCTCACTGCTGACCTCACACCCACATCCTGCCTCTGCTTTGGATGGCTCTCCTTTCTCATATCTGACAGACAAATACTCTCCCCACATTCAAAGGCTTACTGAAGGCACATCTCCTTCAAGAGGACTTCCCTGACTAAGCCTTCCTTTCCTCTTCTCCCACTCCTTTCTGCGTCACCCTGACTTGCTCCCTTTACTCATCCGTCTTGCAGCATTGATGCACATATCTGTAATTAATTTATTTCTATTAATGCCTATCTCCCCTCTAGATTGTAAGCTCATTTTGGGCAGGGATCGTGTCTGTTATATTTTAGTCTCCCAAGTCTGCACACAGTAAATACGATTGACTGACTGACTACAGTATAACAGACACCTTCCCTCCTCATCCCAACTTCCCCCTCATGCTATCCGAGAGAATTGGGCCCCTCCAAATCCACAAGGAATTCAGAAGCAGTGTGGCCTAGTGGATAAAGCCCAGGGACGGGAGTCAGATGGACCTGGCTTCCAATCCCAGTTCTACCACTCAGCTGCTGTGTGAACTTGGTGAAGTCACTTCAATTCTCTGGATCTGTTCCCTCATCTGTAAAATGGGGATTAAGGCTGTGAGTCCCGTGTGGGACATGGTCTGTGTCCAAACTGATTAGTTGGTATCCACCCCAGCACTTAGTACAGTGACTGTCTTAGTAAGCACTTAACAAATACCATTTAGATAGAGAATTCAGACTCCCAGACCTGTGCTCTTTCAGAAGCACAATGGCATAGTGGATAGAGCATGGGCCTGGGGGGGGGTCAGAAGGTCATGGGTTCTAATCCCATTCCCCACCCTGTCTGCTGTGTGACCTTGGACAATTCACTTCACTTCTCTGGTCCTCAGTTACCTCATCTGTAAATTGGGGAGTGAGACTGTGAGCCCCACGTGAGACAGGGACTGTGTCCAACCCGATTTGCTTGTATCCAACCCAGCGCTTAGTACAGTGCCTGGCACATAGTAAGTGCTAAACAAAGACCGTAATTATTATTGTTAGTATTATTACTTCTACTAGGCCACGCTGATTCCATTGTCACCTGGCCAGCGGCTGGGGCTCATTCGGAGTGGTGGAACATATGTACATATCTGTAATTGATTTTTATGTCCATCTCCTGCTCTAGACTCTAAGCTCCTCGAGGGCAGGGAAGACGTCTATCAACTCTTTTATATTCTGCCAAGCACTTAGTACAGTGCTCTGCACACAGTAAGTGCTCAATAAATACCATTGATTGACTGACTGGGGACCTGGATTTAAGGAAGGGAGACTGGGTGATGTGATAAATGGCAGGGAAATCAAAGAGCTTGGGATCTCTTCCTCTGGACTCTCAATCTAGAAGTTCTTTCCCATGATTTTAGTCGGCCGCAACCTTAGCTTTTGTTGCTCAATGTGTCTGTGTCCGCGTCTGGGAATTTGCCAGGGCCAGGGAGGGACTTGTCCACTGAGTTAAGGTCCCGGCTAGGTTAGAAGCCGAAAGATTGAAAAAGAAGCAGCACAGCCTGACGGGAAGAGCCCTGGCCTGGGCGTCGGAGGACCTGGATCCCAATCCCTCCTCCTCCACTTCTTTGCTGTCTGATCCTGGGTGAGTCGCTTCACTCTTCTGGGCTAGAGTTTCCTCCTCCATAAAATGGGGATCCAATACCTGTTCTCCCTCCTACTTAGACTGTGAGTCCCAAGGGGGACAGGGACTGGCTCTGACCCGAAGATCTTGGATCTACCCCCCAACGCCTAGTACAGGGCATGGTACATAGTAAGCGATAACAAATACCACACTTTGTATTATTAATTAGGGGACTCTTTTGTGGAGGGGGAAGAATTCCACCAGGAGACGTTAAAGGAATCTGTCCTCCCCTACTGCCTGGCAACCCCCCCTTCCCCCAGCCCCTAGGCGGGCTGAAGTCTAAACAGTTTTTCTTCCAATAGTTCACACAGAGGTCAGCCCAGTCAGCTTGCCTCAATGCAACACCAGGATCCAAATGTGTGACTCGAGATTGGAACTCGGTTCTCGGCCCCATCTGCCAGCAGGAGGAGGAGCAGGGGGAGGGCAAGGAGGGAGAGATGGAGAAGAAGGAATGGTCGGAAGATGTGTGAGGAGGAGGAGGAAAAGAAGGATTATGGAGTAATTGTTGCAGTGAGATGACTCTTTGTTGTGTTCCAAAGAATGGCTTAGTCAGAAACTCAGGAGGTAGGAGAGGAGGGTAAGAAGGGTCAGAGGTTGAGCGTCAGAGGTCAAGAGGGTGGATGAGAAGCAGTTTGCCCTAGAGGACAGAGCATGGATCTGGGTTTTAATTCGGATGCTGCCACTTGACTGCTTTGTGACCTTGGGTAAATCACTTCACTTCTCTGTGCCTCAGTTCCCACATTTGTAAAATGGGGATTAAGACTGTGAGCCCCATGTGGGACAGGGACTGTGTCCAACCTGATAACCTTGTATCTACCGCAGAGCTTAGTATAGTCCCTGGCATGTAGTAAGCACTTAACAGAAACCATCAAAAAAAAAAAAAAGAGTCGATTAGGCAGGCCTCAGACCCAGGCCTAGAGCCACTCACCCTTTGGCAATCTTGTGGTCAACCAGAGAAAGAAGAGGCAAGCCCTGGATGATCGACCAACTGGTCAAACACAGATGTTGCTGTGATAAATAATAATAATTGTGGTATTTGTTAAGCACTTGCTATGTGCCAGGCTCTGTACAAACTGCTGAGGTAGATATAAGCAAATCAGGTCGGACACAATCCCCGTCCGACATGGGGCTCAGTTTTAATCCCCATTTTACAGATGAGGTAACTGAGGCCCAGAGAAGTGAAATGACTTGCCCAAAGTCACACAGCAGACAAGTGGCAGAGCTGGGATTAGAACCCAGTTCCCTTTGACTCCCAGGCCCGTGCTCTATCCACTAGGCCACACTGATGACACCAACCCCCTGCGCCTTATTAGCAGCCTAAGGCCCATTAACCTGTTCGTCTTGGGAAGAGCTTGGCTTCTGCTATATTGTAACTATTATATTGCACTCTCCCAAGTGCTTCTTACAGTGCTCTGCACATCCAAAGCACTCAATAAAACCAACTGATTGAATGAAAGATTGTTTCCTCCCCAGCTGGAAAGTCAGCTATCACCAGAAAAGCTGTGAGCCTTAGTAGAAAGAGCCCAGGCCTGGATAGACCTCGGGCAAGTCACTTCAGTGCTCACTCCCTCTGTTTCCTCATCTGTAAAATGGGGATTTAATGCTTGTTCTCCCTCCCCCGAAGCCTCTGAGCCCTGTGTGGAGTAGGGAGACTATCTGATTGTACGTGCACCAGCATTTAGCCTAGTGCTTGACACATGGGAAACGCTTAACAAATACCACAGTTATTATTATTATTACTCCACTGCCCCAAGGGGCTGCTTTGTTCCACAAATCCGAGCAAGGTGCCAGACTGGAATACTGAGTGTTTCTTCTCTTGACCCTGTGCTGACCACATTTTCCCTCTCTATTTCCCCTTCCCTTCCTCCAGGGTTCTGTGGCGCCTTCAATATCGACACCAAAAGCCCCCGGATCATCCCCGGGTCCAGAGACGCCTTCTTTGGCTACACAGTGCAACAGCATGAGATCAGTGGGAAGAAATGGTAAGTGAGTCCCACGGGTGAAGAGAGAAGAGCGTCATCCCGACTTCAGGTTGGGGACGGACCCCCTTCCTACTCTTTCTTGAATACCATCTTCTTCACTTGCATTCGTTCATTCAGCTCTATTTATTGAACACATACTGTGTGCAGAGCACTGTATTAAGCACTTGGGAGAG
Organism: Ornithorhynchus anatinus; assembly: GCF_004115215.2. NCBI lineage: Eukaryota > Metazoa > Chordata > Mammalia > Monotremata > Ornithorhynchidae > Ornithorhynchus > Ornithorhynchus anatinus. The sequence continues at coordinate 8,267,972 of NC_041732.1, read as the reverse complement.
TACAATACAACAATAAATGGACACGTTCCCTGTCCAAAACGAGCTTACAACCTTAACCTTCACTCTCCGCCAATAGATCCTTGCTTCAATTCTCCCTAGAGCCACTTGGGTTCGGAGAGTGCCCTTGTTCCATCAATCCTTCATTCAGTGGTATTTGTTGAGCAATTATTCTGTTCGGGGCATTATAGTAAGCGCTTGGGAAGCAGCATGGTCTAGTGGATAGAGCACGGGCCTGGGAGTCAGAGAACGTGGGTTCTAATCCCAGCTCTGCCACTTGTCAGCTGTGTGACTGTGGGCAAGTCACTTAACTTCTCTGTGCCTCAGTTACCTCATCTGAAAATGGGGATTAAGACTGTGAGCCCCTCGTGGGACATCCTGATTCCCCTGTGTCTACCCCAGCGCTTAGAACAGTGCTCAGCACATAGTAAGCGCTTAACAAATACCAACATTATTAATCCCAGCTTTGCCTCTTGTCTGCTGTGTCACCTTGGGCAAGTCACTTCACTTCTCTGGGCCTCACTTACCTCATCTGTAAAACAGGGATTAAGAGTGTGGGACAGGGACTGTGTCCAACCTGATTTGCTTGTATCCATCCCAGCGCTTCATACAGTGTCAGGCACATAGTAAGCGCATAGCAAGTACCGTAGTTATTGTTACTGGACTGTGAACTCCATGTGTGACAGGGACTGTGTCCAACCTGATTAACTTGTATCTAACCCAGCACTCAGAACACTGCTTGGCACATAGTAAGCGCTTAACAAGTACCGTAGTAATTATTATCATTAATATTTTTATTATCACTACAACAAAGTACACACCATCCCTTGCCCTCAAGGAGTTTACAATGGATTTGCCTTCAGTAAGCATCTTGACTGCCATCTTCTTAATAATAATAATTTTGGTATTTGTTAAGCGCTTACTATCTTCTTCACTTTGCTGATAGTTCTTGACCAACGGGACTAGAGCAGTCAGGCCCGTCCTCTCAAATTCAGATCAGGGGACGAGGCCTTTCCCAATGACCAGATGGTGGGAATCCTCCTCATGCTTCCATGAACGGAAGGATGTCAGAGGCGGCCACACTTCCTCATATATAGGAAGGGATGGGTCTTTGTCTGTGGCTAAGCCATCAGTGATGTTCATTGTCGTTATTTATCGAGTGCTCACTGTGTGCAGAGCACTATACTAAGTGCTTGGGAGAGTGCAGTATAACAGTAGGCAGACACATTCCCTGCCCACAATGAGCTTACACTCTACAGGGGGAGATAGACATTATAGAAATCAATTAATTAATTACAGATATGTAAATAAATTACTGATAAGAGAAGAAACGTATCTGTTAAATAGGCCTAAAATACTTGTCCTCCCTCCTCCTTAAACTGTGAGCCCCATGTGGGACGGGGACTGTGTCCAAATAGGTCTCGGATCCAACCCAGACCTTAGTACAGTCCTTGGCATATAGTCAGTATTTACCAAATATTTCAGTTATTAAAACTGGCCACCCTAGAAAGAGCCTCCTATGTACCTTGAATTGGTATTTCCAACTTTTTTAATGGTATTGGTTCAGCACTTACTATGTGCCAATCACTGTACTAAGCTCTGGGTAGTTACAAGTTAATCAGGTTGGACACAGTCCCTGTCCCAGGTGGGGCTCACAGTCTTAATCGCCATTCTGCAGATGAGGGAACTGAGGCCCAGAGAAGTGACTTGCCTAAGGTCACCCAGCAGCCAAACGGTGGAGCTGGGATTAGAACCCAAGACCTTCTGACTCTCAGTCCTGTGCTCTGGCCACTGGGCCCGTGACTGGTTTGGGCCTGTGCCCCAAACTCCAAAGATCTCCTCAGCCTGTCTTCTCTGAGGAGGAGCAGCTGGAAACTCTGTTTCTGAGGGACAGGCGGCAGGTTTGCTGCAGATGTTGCTGCTGAGATCCAACGGGTCTGTTTACCCTACCAGACAAAGCGGAAAAAACAAAGCAAGACCTCACAGAGGTCAAACCAGGTCCTGCTCCAGCCAAGCAAAGACTGTTCAGAACCCTGCAAACACAAGAATTCCACCAAGCTTGTAAAATGCCTACCTATGCTTTCTCCCCTCATTTCCCAGAGTTCTCCCCCTCCACCTCCAGGACTCCTTTTCTCAGTGACTGGGCCTCTGCCCGCGGAGCCAAAATCCTCAGAGTTTCCCCGTGGATACAGGGTCTCGTGGAAATTCATTCAATCATATTTATTGAGCGCTTACTGTGTGCAGAGCACTATACTAAACACTTGGAAAGTACAATTCAACAAAAAAGAGGACAATCCCTGCCCACACCGGGTTTACAGTCTGGAAATTAAGCAACAGGGAATAGAACTGAGAGTCCAGATGTATTTCTGTTAGTTTATACCTGCTGCCTGGCTCCCAGTAGCCCCTCAGCCTGGTTTCCATTAAGTCAAGGGCTGGTTGCCAAGGATTTAATGGTCTATTTCAGTTCCTGCCCAAGATCTGGCCACTTGACTGGCTTCTGTGTTTATTTATTTGTTATTCATTTATTCATCTGGGTCTAGATCTACTCACTCTTAACTATGTTATCAATCCCGACTCTGTCATTTGCCTGTGGTGTGACCTTGGACAAATCCCTTAACTTCTCTGGGACTCAGTTTCTTCATCTGTAAAATGGGGAGAAAATGTTGTTCTCTTCCTCTTAGACTGGGAGCCCTGTGTGGAACAGAGACTGTGTCTGACTGGATTATCTTGCATCTACCCCAGTGCTCAGTAGGGTGTTTGGCACGCAGTAAGCGCTTAACAAATGCGGTGATTAAAAGCTCTTACCACAGGCTTTAAATCGATCGATCCACTTGCCTTCTCCTTCCTTACCTCTGTGATTTCCTACTACAACTCAGCTTGCACATTTTGCTCCTCTAATATCAACCTACTCTCTGTACCTCATTAACTATCTCGCCACCCACCCCTCAGCCTCATCCTCCCTCTGGCCCGAAACTCCCGCCCTCTTCATATCTGACAGATGTACACTCTCCCCCACCTTCAAAGCCCTATTAAAAACACACCTCCTCCAAAAGACCTTCCCTAAGACTTCATTTTCCCATCTCCCACTCCTTTCTGTTTCACCCTCGCATTAGGATTTGCACCCTTTAGTCACCCCACCCTCTCTGTCCCTCAGTATTTACATACTCATCCGTAATTTATTTATATTCATATCCGTCTCCCCCTCTAGACTGAAAACTCATCGTGGGCGGGGAACGTGTCTACCAACTCTTTTGTACTCTCTCAAGCCCTTAATCCAGTGCTCTGCACATAGTAAGAGCTCGATACACAGATTGGTTGTAATTTATTGGACATCTACTGAGTGCAGAGCATGTGTCTGAGTGCTTGGGAGTGAACATCAATTAATCAGTAGCATGAACTGAGCACTTCCTCTCTGCGGAGAACTGTAGTAAGCACTTGACATAGTATGACAGAGTAGATATGATCCCTGACCTCAAGGAATTTACAGTCTAGCTAGGGAGACAGACACTAAAAATGAATTACAGTTAGGGGAAAGTAACGGAGTTTAAAAATATGTACATAAGTGTTGTGGGAAAGTGATGGTGGGGAGAAATACCTAATTGGTTAGGAGTCATTCAGTAGGAGAGAAGTAGAGTCTGGAGATTTGATTAGTCAAGAAGGACTCCTGGAGGAGATGTATCTTAGTGGAACTTTGAAGATGGGGAGGGTTGTGGTCTGATGGGTGTAAAGGGGAAGTCCTCATATGCCTATTTCATGTTTCTAGCCCTCCAGGGGCTTATAATCCAGTTTGTTCATTGATTTATAACCACCACTTCCCTGGCTGGATTGTATGCTCCCCAGAGCTGAGATGGTGTCTTTGTCTTCTACCTTGCTCGTTGTGCACAGGGAACATGTCTACCAACTCTGTCGCATTTTACTCTCCCAAGTGCTTAGTACAGTGCTCTGCCCGTAGAGAGTTCTCAATAAATACTCATTGATGATGATGATGATGAAGCGGCATGATGTAGTGGATAGAGCACGGGTCTGGGAGTCAAAAGGTCATGGATTCTAATCCTGTCTCTGTCACTTGTCTGCTGGGTGGCTTTGAGCAAGTCACTTAATTTCTCTGGGCCTCAGTTCCCTCATCTGTAAAATGGGGATTGAGACTGAGAGTCCCACCTGGGACAAGAACTGTGTCCAACCTGGTTTGCTTGTATCCACCCCAGCGCTTAGTACAGTGCTCGGCACATAGTACGTGCTTAACAGATATCATTATTGTTAGTATGTTCCCTAAGTGCCCGGTACAGTTCTCTGCCTGAAATATAAGCTCAAAAAATTATGTTGAAAATGACATTGATCCTAATAGCCACATAGGGAACGCAATCCAAGGCAGACCTCTAGGCCTCCTGGACCACTCAGTTTCCTCTCAGGATTTTTTTTTACGGTATTTATTAAGAGCTTACTATGTTCCAGGCACTGAACTAAGTGCTAATCAGCTCAGACACAGTTCATGTCCCTCTTGGGGTTCACAGTCCCAGTCGGATGAGGGAACTGAGGCACAGAGAAGTGAAGTGCCTTGCCCGAGATCACATAGAAGACAAATGGCAGAACTGGGATTAGAACCGAGGTCCCTCTGACTCCCAGGCCCATGCTCTATCCACTAGGCCACACTGCTTCATTTCTCTCTGGAGCCACTTGGGTTTGTAGAGCATCCCATTCTGTCAGTCATTCAATCAGTGGTATTTATTGAGAACTTACTCTGTGCAGGGCATTATAGTAATCGCTTGGGAAGCAGTGTGGTTCAGTGGTTAGAACATGGACCGCAGAGTCAGAGGACCTGGGTTCTAATCCTAGCGCCGCCTCTTGTCATCTGTGTGACCTTAGCAAGACAGTTAACTTCTCTGTGCCTCAGTTATCCCATCTGTAAAAGGGGGATTAAATCCTACTCCCTTCTATTTAGAGTGTGAACTCCGTGTGGGACAGGGACTGTGTCCAACCTGATTAATTTATATCTAACCCAGTGCTTAGACCAGTGCTTGGCACATAGAAAGCACTTAAGAACCATTATTATTATTATTATCATCACAACAAATTAGACACCTTCCTGCCCACTCTGTTATGTTGTACTCAAGAGCTTAGTACAGTATTCCGCACACTGTGAGCACTCAACAAAATTGTTTGAGTCTCTGAGACCTCCCCTCACCCTCTAAGAAGTCCAGGGAGGAAATGAACTTTGACCTGGGGGCCCTTGGCTTCCCAGGAGCCTATCAGAGTTATATTCTGGGGTGAGGGATTGACAGGATTGGGACTCAGAGGGCAGATTTTGGGGTGCAGATGGTAGTCTGGGTACCCCCAGCATCCAACAGCATTCAGTCCGGCATGCCTGGAATACATACTGGTTGAAGCTCACCACTCATTCAGCCTCTCAGACATCTTGAACAGTTTTCCTCCTGTCTTGGGGCTGATAAAACCCCAAATTCCTCCTGCCCCAAGCTCTCTCCGTGTGGCTTTTTAAGCCCCTGTGTATTTTAAGGGAAATTTAATCCACATACTTCTGATCCATTTACATTCAAATCATTAAAATGGTTTTCAAAAACTATTTGAGGTTCAGGACGCCTGGTTTGAGGCCATTTCATGAGGCCCCTTCGGGCCTTTTGTTTCTCCGAGCAGCAAGTCTTGTTTTGCCAAGAGAACACAAATGGAGATCCCAGGAGTTTCCAATTTGTGTTCGAAGCCCACGCCCAGGAATTCTGAGTGGGCTTTGACCTTGACCTGGCTGAGAGAACCAACCTCTAGCAAGTCTGGGGTAGAAAGTGGGGGTAAAGTTTAGGAAATGGAGGGGTCTGGAAGTAAGTCACTCTTTGTGTTTTACAGGAAAGTCTAATGATCAATGAAAATATAGCCTGCTCATCGGTCTCCCAGCCCCCCGGCACTTATGTTCTTCTTCTTAGATGCCGTTGAGTCATTTTGGATTCATAGAGACTTTATGGTGCTTTTTCCATATAGTTTTCTTGGTAAAATATACAGAAGTGGTTTACCATTACCTTCTTCTGTGCAATAAAAACTTACATATATATACACATATGTGTATTTATATAAGTAATTTATATATATTAATGTGGGCCTCCCCCTCTAGACTGAAAGCTCATTTTGAGCAGGGAATGTGTCTGTGTTATTGTTATATGGTACTCTCCCAAGATCTTAGTATAGTGCACTGCCCGCAGTAAGTGCTCAATAAATACAATTGACTGACTGTCTCTTATATCAGTCAAATTTTCTATCTTAGTTGACAAGGGAAGCCTATGCCTTCAGATAGTATTTGGGTGGCCAATCATCTGGGATTATATCAGATAATTTAGTTTTCAGCTGGTCAATCCTCTGATAGAGATACAAGAGCAGAAGACTTTGAGTTGGCTGGGGTTTTTTCGTTTTTATCATATTTGTTAAGCACTTACTATGTGTCAAACACTTTTCTAAGCTCTGGGGTAGGTACATTTCAATTAGGTCATACAACAGTCCCTGTCTCTCATAGTAATGGGGCTCACAGTCTAAGCAGGAGGGGGAATAGATATTCAACCCCTATTTTACAGTTGAGGAAACTGAGGCCCAGTGAAATGACTTGCCCAAGGTCACACAGCAAGTGCTTGGCAGAGCAGGATTAGAACCCAGGTCCTCTGACTCCCAGGCCTATGGGAGTCACTGGACCAGGCTGTTTTTATCTTCCACATCCCGTCTTCCTCCACCACAGCTCCCGCCTTCATGTTTGGTGGCTCAGAGGCGGTGTTCACAGGGAGCTGGGAGAGGAACGCAAAGCCTTTGGAGGCTTCCTAGAGATACATAGTAGGTTTGTCGGCACTTAGTATACTTCCACACATTGAGGCGTAGATATCATTACCTTATGTTGTGGGCCTGACATAATATATTGTGACAGTGTGTATTTGATTGCATCTGGGATTTTTGAGTGGCTATCTGTATGTGTGAGTATCTGTGTATGCACTGAAGTTGAGCATTTTTGCTTTAAAGACCCTGCCTCAGCATACTTGAAATAAGGAGTGCAACAGTAGTAGTAGAAAGTTGTAGTAATGAATCACGCAATTGTATTTATCATCAATGGTATTTATTAAGTGTTTACAGTGTGCAGAGCACTGTACTGATAATTGGGGACAGGACAATAGAATAGAGCTCCCTTCCGTCAGAGAGCTTCCAATCTAGGGGAGGATCTACAATCTAATAATAGAAAAGTAATAGTAGCATTTATTTAATGCAGCAGCACGACTTAGTGGATAGAGCCCAGGTCTGAAGTCAGAAGGACCTGGGTTCTGATCCCAGCTCTGCCACGTGTCTGTTGTGTGACGTTGGGCAAATCACTTCACTTCTCTGTGCCTACGTTACCTCCTCTGTAAAATGGGGCTGAAACACTATGAGCCCCATTTGGGACGTGGTCTGTGTCTAACCTGATTAGCTTGTATCTACCCCGGTGCATAATACAGTGTCTGGCACATAGTAAGTGCTTGACAAATACCATAAAAAAAAAATGTTCACTTGATTCATGGCACTGTAGCATTCACTTGGGAAGTACAGAATAACAAAGTGACCCTTTCTCTGCTCATAAGAAGCTTTGACTCTATCGGGGGTAGACGAGAGTGAATGAAGACTCTAAGCACCGGAGTAGGTAATCAGGTCTGGTCCATATGGGGCTCACAATAGCAGCCTGGGAATGAGGAATAAGCGACATGGGGCTTTTCTCTGCCTTTCCCATAGAGAGCTGCTTAAACAGAGCTGCTCTCCCTTGTTGTCTGTGCAGCCGAGAGGAAGTGGAAGAGCATGAAGACCAAGAGCCGCAGTGCAAACACTCATTCATTCAACCATACTTATTGAGCACTTAGTGCATGCAGAGCACTGTATTAAGTGCTTGGAAGCATAAAATAGAACAAAAAAGACACATTTCCTACCCACAACAAGCTTATAGTCTCGGGGAGACAGACATTAATATGAATAAATTCATTTAAATTAATTTAAATTTTAAAATAAAACAAGCCAGGGCAGTGTGGAATGCGGCACTAATAAAACAGTCGGGGCCTTATGCACATCTGGCCCGGATTGCCATAGGTGGGGCCCCCAATGGACAGGGGCCATCGTGGACCAGGCCAGGCGTTGGTCATCTTCTCTCAGTCCAGCATATTTATTGAGTGCTTACTGTGTGCAGAACACTATACTAAGCACTTGGGAGAGTACAGTATAACAATGCAACGGAAACATTCCCTGCTCACCACAAGCTTACAGTCTAGAGGAGGAGACAGACATTAATAGAAATAAATGAATGACAGCTACGGACAAAAGTGCTGAGGGGATGGGAGGGGGGCGAATAAAGGTAGCAAGACAGGGTGATGCAGAAGGGAGTGGGAGAAGAGGAAAGGAGGGCTACTTCAGGGAAGGCCTCTTGGAGGAGATGGGCCTTCAATAAGTCTTTGAAGTGGAGGAGAGTAATTGTCTGTTGTTAAGAGAGGAGGAAGGGCGTTCCAGGACAGAGGCAGGACGTGGGCGAAATGTGGCCTCCCTGGGCGGGAGCAGAAGCCACACTGGGATGGCGATGGGAGGGATATCCGGTTAACAGTCCCGCTCCTCCAGCTGTTTCGGCCCTGCCTGGTCCCAGTACCCCAGAGCTTCTGCTTTGCCCTCACTGGCTGCAGGGTGACCAGGAGTAGCTCTCTCCCCTCAATAATAATAATAATAATTGTGGTATTTGTTAAGCACTTACTATGTGCCAGGCATTGTACTGAGCACAGGGACAGATAAAGGTTTATCAGGCTGGACACAGTACCTGTTCCACATGGGGCTCAGAGACTTAATCCCCATTTTACCAATGAGATAGGCTCAGAGAAACCAAGTAACTTGCTCAAGGTCACACAGTCTACAAGTGGCAGAGCTGGGATTAGAACCCATGACCTTCCGTCTCCCAGGCCCGTGCTCTATCAACTACACCGTCCTTCTTCTCAACCCCTATTCGGTGCCTGCCTGCTGCCCCTCCGAGAGGAGGTGGGCGTGGTTTTTAATGCCTGGTCATCCCAGGAAGAAAGAACATTTACTTTCAGCTCTGCCCAAGAGTGATCGTCTGGCTAGGGGTGTAGCTATCCCTGGGATCCAGTCCTTTTCCATCGGGTAAGGAGGCCCTTCCCAGAGCAACATACACATAAAGGGAAGCAGCGTGGCTCAGCGGAAAGAGTCTGGGCTTGGGAGTCAGAGGTCATGGGTTCGAATCCCGCCTCTGCCACTTGTCAGCTGTGTGCCTGTGGGCAAGTCACTTCACTTCTCTGTGCCTCAGTTACCTCATCTGTAAAATGGGGATGAAGACTGTGAGCCTCACGTGGGACAACCTGATTACCCTGTATCTACCCCAGCGCTTAGAACAGTGCTCTGCACATAGTAAGCGCTTAACAAATGCCAACATTATTATTATTATAAATCCCCTAAAGCTGGGGACTCAACCAGGCTGCCCAAGGAGAGAAGAGGAGTGTGTTTCCAAGGGGGCTGTGGAGTGAGTCGGGGGGTTATCTACGGTTAGGGAAGGCTGTTGGGGTTCAGTACAGCCCTTCCTGACAACGTGGGAGAAGATCTAAGCAGCCCCAGAAATAAACTGTAGTCTAGTTAGAGACCTTTTCTGACTAAGCCCTCATTTCCTCTTCTCCCACTCCCTGCTTCTTCACTTTTGCACTTGGATTCGCCCCTTTTTCCACCCCTCCCTCAGCCCCACAGCAATTATGTCCATAACCATCATTTTTTATTTGTATTAGAATCTGTCTCCCCTGTAGACTGTAAGCTCATAGTGGGTGGGGAACGTGTCTACTAACGGTGTTGTACTCTCCCAAGTGCTTAGTACAGTGTTCTGCACATGGTAAGCTCTCAATAAATACCATTGATTGATTGATAGTGACAAGATCACAGGCCTGGGAGTCAGAGCATGACATAGTGGAGAGAGCACAGACCTGGGAGTCAGAAGGTCATGGATTCTAACCCAGACTCCGCCACTTTTCTGCTGTGTGGCCTTGGGCAAGTCGCTTCACTTCTCTGGGCCTCAGTTACCTCATCTGTCAGATGGGGATTAAGACTGTGAGCCCCATGAGGGACAGGAACTAGGTCTAACCTGATTTGCATGTATCCACCCCAGCGCTTAGTACAGTGCCTGGCACACAGTAAGCAAATACCACACATTATTGTTGTTGTTATTATTCTCATCCTGGCTCCAACCCTTGTTTGCTGTTTGACAGTGGTCAAGTCATTTCACTTCTTTAGGCCTCAGTTTCTTCATCTGTAAAATGGAGATAAGATACCTGTTCTCCCTCGCCACTCAGACTGTGAGCCCCATGTGGACCAGACCTGCTTATCTTGGATCAGGGCCAGGGTTTAGCACAGTACTTGGCCTATAGTAAGCACTTTAACAAATACCACAGTTACTCCTATCATCATCACCATTGTCATTCCTTTGTGCCTGGGGTTTAAAAAACACTACAAACCAAGGCAGACTTAATAGAAACCAGACAGGAGACTTAAGGAAGGATTGCAGGCAGAAAACCTAAAGAGAACTGAATGGATTTTGCTTTTCTTTTCTCTTTCTTTTCTACTGGGGAGGCTAGGGTGTTTTCTGAGTGATTGCTGCCTCAACTATGATTTATGTTTTCTTATTCTCGAAATAGGGACAGTGATGGAAGAAAGGGAGTTGGCTGGGCCTGGTGTGGGGGGAGGGGGAGAACCAGGGCAGGGCCATGCACATTTTGAGGCTGAGTAGAATTTTTGTGGCTAAATGATTTCTGAGAATTTTCGGCCAGGCTGGAAGCAATGACTGCTGGTATTCTTTCGCCCCAAGGTCTGTCACTCTCCCTGCCTCTCTCTCCCTCCCTCATTTTTTTTAGTGGTATTTTGAAGTGCTTACTTGGTACCAGACACTGTGCTGGGGTAGATACAGGCTTAATCAGGTTGAACACAGTCCATGCCCCACATGGGGCTCACAGTCTTAAACCCCATTATACAGATGAGATAATTGAGGCACAAATAAGTGAAGTAACTTGCCCAAGCTCACCCAGCAAACAAGAGGCAAAGCTGGGATTAGAACCCAGGTCCTTCTAACTCCCAGGCCCATGCTCAATCCATGCTGCTCTTCTCCTTCTCCTTCCCTCCCTGCCTATCCCTCTCTCTCCCTCCTTCTTCATCTCTCCCTTTCTCTCCCTTTCCTTCCTCCCTCCTTTCTTCCCTCTCTCTCTCCCTCCCTCTCGGCTCCCCTTATAATGAAAGAAAGAGAAGGGCAGGATGGGCGAATTTCAGAGCAATCTTGAAAGGCCCATTTGGAAATGATTTTAGCACACACTGTCCAGCCACTTCTCCACATCCATCATCATCATCTTGTTGGGAAGGAATTTCCTTTATGTATAATGGCAGGTTATGGAGACTTTGAGCAAAGTTGAATGGTTCCTGAGCCCTGGATCCTGTCTCGTTTCCCTAACGCCAACAGATGCCCGTGAGTCAATCAGTCAGTCCATGCTAAACACTGAACTAAGCTCTTTTTTTATGGAATTTGTTAAGCCCTTACTATGTGCCAGACTCTGTACTAAGCACTGGGGTAGATACAGGCTAATCGGGTTGAACACAGCCCATGTCCCACATGGAGCTCACAGTCTTAATCCCCACTTTACAGATGAGGTAACGGAGGCACAGAGAAGTGAAGTGACTTGCCCAAGGTCACCCAGCAGACGTGGCAGAACTGGGATTAGAACCCAGGTCCTTCAGACTCCCAGGCCCAACTCTATCCACTAGACCACACACCCCATTAGTGTGTAAGCTTCTTGTGGACAGGGAATGTGTTTCTTGTTTCTGTTGTACTTTACCAAGAGCTGTAATAATAATAATGATAATTATGGTATTTATTAAGTGCTTACTATGGGCCAGGCACTGTACTAAGCACTGGGATCAATACAAGAGAATCAGGTTGGACACAGTCCCTGTCTCACATGGGGCTCACAGTCTTAATCCCCATTTGACAAATGAGGGAACTGAGGAATAGGAAAGTGAAATGACTTGCCCAAGCACAGACAGCAGACAAGCAGCGGAGCTGGGATTAGAATCCAGGTCCTCCTGACACCCAGGCCTGTGTTCTATCCACTAGTTTTGCACTCCTTCTCTATGGACCAAGCACTGTGCTAAACTCTGGGGTAGATAGAATCAGATTGGACCCAGTCCCTGTCCCACAGAGTGCTTGCAGTCTAAGAGGGAGGGAAAGCAGTCATTTTATCCTCATCTTTCCACTAGACCAAGCTGCCTCCTGTCACTGCAATTTTGATCGGAGGGGTTGAGAAGGTTTCCCTCAATTTAGCCTAATGATTTCTTCTCTTGCCTGGTTTCAGATTGAATAATGGACTGGTTTATGGTCCATTTGTAGTTTCATTTTCTACTCCCGTCGCTGTCCCAGGGCAAGAAGGAATCCCCTAACTGCAAACAAATAGCCTCCTCTACTGCCTTCCTCTACTGTAATTGTCTTCCTAAAAAAAAAAACCCAAAAACTTTTCATCCACAGTTTCATGCCATCATTTCACTTTGGGATGAGAGGGGAGGCGACCGTTTGGCCTCCAGAAATTGTCGTGTTCCCTTGGCAAGAGGACGGGGGCCCCCGCCGCCTGGCCTCTGAGAGCCCATAATCCACACTTGTAAATGGACGGAAAAACAAGGTGGCTGGAAATAGAAGTATTTCCTTGGGCCCCTAGGCTCCCCGCCCTGCCCACCCACCACAACCCTAATCTACCCGCCTGACGTGACATCAGAGAAGGCTGAAGAAACCAGTGAGTGGAAGGCCCAGAAGCGCTGAGGGGCAGGGGTTGGACAGATGTGGGCCACACGCCATCCCATTTGCCCAGAGGAAACTGCTCCAAGAGAGGGCAAGCCCATTTACTCAAGTTCAGCCTCTCTGGTGGCCAGAAAGTAGTTCCCCAGCTCATTCACTTAGGGGCAGGAGGGAGAGGGATGATAAGGGGCCCAGGTCTGACTCATAAAATACGTAATAGACCACAGGACTGGGAGTCAGAAGGACCTGGGTTCTAATCCCTGACTCCCAGGCCTGTGCTCTATCCACTAGGCTATGCCGTGTCACCTCAGACAAGACTCTTGACTTCTCCGGGCTTCAATCGGAAGGATCTGGGCTCTAATCCCGGCTCTGCCACGTATCTGCTGTGTGACCTTGGACAAATCACTTCACTTCTCTGGCCTCAGTTCCCTCATCTGTACAATGGGGATGAAGAGTGAAAGCCTCAAGTGGGACAGGGACTGTGTCCAACCTGTTTAACTTGTATCTACTCTAGCACTTAGAACAGCGTTTGGCACATAGTAAGCACTTAACAGGTACCATAATTATTATTATTATTATCATAACTAAGAAATTGGCAGAGCAACTGGTAGGTATAGGATTAAAACCCAGGTCCTCTGACTCCGAGGCCCGTGCTCTAACCCCTAGACCATACTGTTTCTGTGGTGTCTCCTGGACATAAGACCGGAAGCTGTAAATAAAAAGAAATTAACTCTTCAGGACCAAAAGTTATTTTTATCATGCCCCGCCAAAAGATGTTTATTATGATTCTTTCTCAAAGACTTTCCATTCAGAGAGCGAGAATGTTCTGCTGAAGTTTAATAAGATGGTTCCTTAGAATTCATAAATTTATTGCCCTACCCCCTTTTAATGCTGGTTAAGCACTTCCTATGAGTCAAGCACTGTTCTAATCATGGTGTAGAGACAAGTTAGATTAGATAGAGTCCCCGTCCCCCAAGAAACTCACAGTCTAAGTAGGAGGGAGAACAGATACTGAATCTCCCATTTTACAATGAGGGAACTGAGGCACAATGAAGTGAAGTGATTGGTCCGAGGTCACCCGGCAGCCAAGTGACCATGCTGGGATTAGAACCCAGGTCCTCTGATTTCCAGGCCCGAGCTCTTTCCATTAGGCAGAACTGCTTCCCCTTAAAAACATCTCCTACCTCCGGTGTAACCCACCCAACTTTCCAAGAGAGACCTAATAAAAATTGCCACCACAGCTGGGCACAGGTGGAGCAAATAATAGTAATAATGATGGTATTCGTTAAGAGTTTACTATGTGCCAGGCACTCTACTGTGTGCTGGAGGGCCGGGGGACTTGGGAGGCAGACATCGAGGGACAGTGAAAAGAACAAGGGATTGGAGGTCAAGAGGCTCGGTTCTAATCCCAACTCTGCCACTGTCCAACTGTGTGACCTTGGGCAAGTCACTTTACCTCTCTAGGTCTTTGTTTCCTCAGCTGCAAAATGGGGATGAAATCAATTGTGAGCATCATGTGGGTCTGCAGTTGTAACCCAAGTGATAATTTTCTGTCTCCCATGGTGCTTAGGATTTAATAGACAATAAATGCCAAAATGATCAAAATAAAAATAACAAAGGCCCCACCCCTGCCTGGATTGCTAGGCTCATGCTGATTGTCGTAGTTGGCTTCAGCTTTGCTTTGCCTGCCCTGCTCACTCTAGATTCACACCCTACCCTTTTCCGACTTGGGGCACTTCACCTTAGTGACATAATAATAATTATGGCATTTATTAAGTGCTTACTAGGTGTAAGGTTCTGGGGAGGATACAAGATAATCAGGGCAAAAATATTCCCTCACCCAAATGGAACCTGGCGTAGTGGGTTCTAATCCTGGCTCCATCACCTGTCTGCTGTGTGACCTTGGGCAGGACACTTCACTTCTCTGGGTCTAAGTTCCCTCATCTGTAAAATGGTGATTGAGAGTGTGAGCCTGATGTGGGACAGGGACTGGGTCCAACCTGGTTAACTTGAATCTACCTTGGCGCTTAGTACAGTGCCTGGCACATAGTAAGCGCTTAACAAATACCTTAAAAAAAATAAAATAAAATAGACAGGCCCAGGGAGAGCCCGTATTAGTTCAGGCAGAACTAAGCAAAGCTAGACTAAGCAGCCGTCTAAACTCTCTTCTTGATCCGGGCCTGAAAGAATCAAATTCCCAGAAGGCCAAGAGTCCCCTCTGCTATTTTCTTTTGAAATAGCCACTGTGACTCATTTTGGTTCAAGCCTAAGTCACAGCAGAAATCAGGCTGGGGCTTGTTGGAAATCAGAAGGCATGAGAGAGAGTAACAGAAAGTGAGAGACACAAAGAGAGAGAGACAGAGAGCCTCCGCTGCAGGGTAATGACAGTGGGGAGCCCTCCAGCCCACAGGATCAGAAATTGGAAAGCAGCCGATGGAAGGGAAATGGAAAAAAGAAATGGCAGCATGAAGGCTGAGGAGAGATCAGATGATGGCCTTGCTGGGCGGTTCTTGGCTTCCTCGAAGGGCTTGTACTGAACGCGAAGGGCTCAGTACCCGGCTCCTGACACTCCATTTCAGGAAAGTGGTGTTCATAGACATGTTCCCTGCCCACAACAAGCTTGCATTCTGGGGGGGGGGGGGGGGACAGAAATTACTATGCATAAATTTCAGATACAGACGTAAGTGCTTTGGGGCTGAGGGAGGGGTGAAAAAAGGGGGCATGGGTGATGCAGAAGGGAGTGGGAGAAGAGGAAATGAGGGCTTAGTCAGGGAAGGCCGCTTGGAGGAGATGGGCCTTCAATAAGACTCGAAGGTGGAGAGCGTAATTGTTAGTTGGATATGAAGAAGGGAGGGTGGCCCAGGCCAGAAGCAGGTGGTGGGTGAAAGGTCAGAGGCGAGATAGACCAGATCGTGATACAATGAGTAGGTTAGCATTATAGGGGCGAAATGTACAGGTTGGGTTGTGGTGGGAGAGCAATGAGGTAAGTTAGGAGGGGGGAAGGTGATTGAGTGCTTTAAAACCGATGGTAAGGAGTTTCTGTTTGATGTGGAGGTTTGATGTGGGCAATCACTGGAGGTTCTTCAGGAGTGAATGGTCTGGACTGAATGGTTTTTGTAGAAAAATGACCCGGGCAGCAGAGTGAAGTAGGGACTGGAGTGGGGAAAGACAGGAGGCATGGAGGTCAGCAAGGAAGCTGATGCAATAATAAAGGCAGGATAGCGTAACTTCTTGATTTAACATGGTAATAGTTTGGATGGAGAGGAAAGAGTGGATTTTAGCCACATTGTGAAGGTTGAACCAAGGGGATTTAGTGGCAAAATGAATATGTGAGTTCTGTGAGAGAGAAGAGTTGACGATAATGCCTAGTTTGCAGGCTTATGGGGCAGGAAGGATGGTGGTGCTGTCTACAGTGATGGGTAAGTCATGGGGAGGACAGTGCTGGGATGGGATGGGATGGGATGATGAGGAGCTCTGATTTGGACATGTTAAGTTTGAGGTGTTGATGGAACATCTACATAGGGGGAGTGATCATCTTTCGGATGTGACATCCCTAACTTCAAAGTTGTATTGAAGGCACATCTCCTCCAGGAAGCCTTCCCCAACTAAGCGCTCATTTCCGCTTCCCCCACTCCCTTCTGCATTGCCCTTGCACTTAGATTTGGACTCTTTATTCATTCCACAGCATTAATGAACATATCTGTAATTTATTTATATTGATGTCTGTCTCCCCCTATAATCCCTTAACTCCTCATGGGCAGGGAACATGTCTGCCAACTCTGTTATATTGCACTCTCCCAAGTGTTTAGAACAGGGCTCTGCACACCATAAGCGCTTAATCTGATTGATCACGCAGCACAGACACCCCAGTTCACCCGTAGATAAGCGGGTGCAGATCTGTGCCTCGATTTGAGCCGGAACTAGTCGGTGTCAGTTAATAGTATTCAAGTGCCTACTGTGTGCAGAGCACTGAACTAAGTACTTGGGAGAGTACATGATAACAATATAACAGACACATTCCCTGCCCACAGTGAGCTTACAGTCTAGAGGACTGTAGTTCTTTAATATTGTAGTTCTTTGATGTTGCAGTTAATGTTGTTAAAAATGCTGGAGTTCTTCAGAGAAGCAGCATGGTGTAGTGGATAGAGCACGGGTCTGGGAGTCAGAAGGTTATGGGTTCCATTGTCATCTCCACCAATTTTCCACTGTGTGACCTTGGGCAAGTCACTTCACTTCCCTATGCCTCAGGTACCTCACCTGCAAAATGGAGCTTGAGACTGTGAGCCTCATGTGGGACAGGGACTGTGTTCAACCCGATTTGCTTGTAAGCACCCCAGCGCTTAGTACAGTGCCTGGCACGTAGTAGGCACTTAACAAATACCACAATTAATGTTGTGGTTATAGTTAATGCCGTAGTTCTAAAGGCTATAGTTGTTTAATGCTGAGCTCCCGGGGCAGCAGACCAAGTATTGCACACACTTGGGGCTCTAAGCATAATCTCGGTAGTGGAAAGTTTGAAAGGAAAGAATCCAGATTGCTAACCTCCAGAAAGAAAATAAATTGAATTTGTGCTGTGCTGGGGATGGGGGAGGGGGGTTGCTGGCTCAGCGTTTTACCTCAGTGTGTTTTTTGCAAGCCGATCCAGGCCCCACCAAGCCACTCTGCAGAGGTTGCTCTGCGTGTCCCACCCTTCTGCAGAATCCTTGCTCATCGGGCCTGGCAGGAGACCTACTTCCAGCGCACATGCCGGGAATTTCGGAGGTGGGAGGCATCTCTGGGAGAAGCAGTGGATCAGCTAGCAGGATGCGCTCTGGGCTCCTATTGGCTAGAAATTACAGAAGAAACACAGCCAGAACTAAAGCACATTTTACAGTCAACTGGTCAATCAGTCAGCAGTATTTATTGAGCACTTACTCTGCGCAGAGCACGGTACTAAACGCTTCAGAGGGTACGTCAGGGAAGGTGTCCAACCCGATTTCCTTGCACCTATCCCTGAGCTTATTACAGTGCTTGGCACACCGAAGGTTCTAAACAAATTTCACAGTTATTATTATTATCATTTGCATTTGGATCTGTGTTCTTTGGACATTTGTTAAATGCCCTAGTGGATAGAGCACGGGCTTGGAAGTCAGAAGGACCTGAGTTCTAATCCCGGATCTGCCACTTGTCTGCTGTGTGACCTTGGGCAAATCACTTAACTTCTCTTTGCTTCAGTTATTTTATTATTAAGTGCCTTTGAGCGTTTCCGATTCATAGTTACTTCATGGATATACTTTCTCCAGAACGTCCTGTCTGCCATAATCTGCAACTTTTCTAATAGTTCTGCCGGTATTGTTGTTATGGTCTCTATCCATCTAGCTGCTGGTCTGCCTCTCATATGTTTTCCCTGGACTTTTCCTAGCATTAGCATCTTCTTCAGAGAATTAGTCCTCCTGATTATGTGTCCAAAATATGCGAATCTAAGTTGAGTCATTTGGCCATCTAAAGACCACTTTGGTTTAATTTGCTCCAAAATCCATTTGTTTGTTTTTTGGGCAGTCCATGGTATTTTCCAACACCACATTTCAAAAGATTCTGTTCTTTCTAGCCTGTTTTTTCACTGTCCAGCTTTCAAATCCATACATTGCCTCAGTTACCTCATCTGTAAAATGGGGGATTCAGACTGTGAGCCCCCATGGGGACATGAACGGTGTCCAACCTCATTATCCCAGTGCTTAGAACAGTGCCTGGCATATAGTAAGCATTTAATACCATTAAAAAAATACCATTAAAAAAACTCATTGATTGATATTAGCCCCACTTCAGCCCCGCAGCACTTAAGTACATATCTTTAACTTATATACCGTAAATTAATTATTTATATTGATGTCGGCCTCCTCCTCTAGACTGTAATAATAATGTTGGTATTTGTTAAGAGCTTACTACGTGCAGAGCACTG
This sequence comes from Ornithorhynchus anatinus, assembly GCF_004115215.2. Taxonomy (NCBI): domain Eukaryota; kingdom Metazoa; phylum Chordata; class Mammalia; order Monotremata; family Ornithorhynchidae; genus Ornithorhynchus; species Ornithorhynchus anatinus. The sequence goes on along the minus strand of NC_041732.1, from coordinate 8,249,232 downwards.
TTCTAAGCGCTGGAGGAGATACAGGGTAATCAGGTTGTCCCACGTGAGGCTCACAGTTAATCCCCATTTTACAGATGAGGGAACTGAGGCACAGAGAAGTTAAGTGACTTGCCCACAGTCACACAGCTGACAAGTGGCAGAGCTGGGATTTGAACTCATGACCTCTGACTCCCTCTGACTCTTTCCACTAAGCCACGCTGCTTCTCCAAGCGCTGGACTGTAAGCTCCTTATGGTCAGGGAACGTGTCTGCTAATCTGTCTTACTCTCCCAAGTGCTTAGTAAAGTGTTCTGCCTATAGTAAGTGCTCAATAAATACCATTGATTGATACAAAAGAGTTTCTGGAGATGTTCACTGCCCACAGAAAGTTTGCAGTCTCGGGAGGGATGGGGACAGAAGGAGGACCCCAGGTATCTGTCAAGGCAATCAGCTCCTTGAGTAGTAGTAATAGTCAGTATTAGTGGTACTTACTGAACGTTTTCAAAATGCAAAGTACTTGGGAAGTACCCACAGAAGCAGAAGACATGTGTCTTGCCCACAAATACTTCACCCTCTGACAACAAAGACAGATATAGAAGTAGAGAAGCAGCATGACCTAGTGGATAGAGCAAGGGCCTTGGGAGCCAGAAGGACCTGGATTCTAATCCTGGCTTCACTGCTTGTCTGCTGTGTGTGACCTTGGGCAAGTCACTTCACATCTCTGGGCCTCAGTTACCTCCACTGTAAAATGGGGATTAAGAGTTTGAGCCCCATATGGAGCAGAGACTGTGTCCAACCTGATTGACTTGTATCCATCCCGGCGCTTAAAACAGGGCTTGACACATAGTGTTTTACAAATACCATAATTATTATTATTGTCATTTTTATTATTATTAATCAATCATACTGAGCGCTTACCGTATGCAGAGCTCTATACGGAACACGTGGGAGAGTACGGTATAACAGAATTTGTAAACACATTCGCTGCCCACAACAAACTTACAGACTAGAGGGGGAGACAGATGTTAATATGAATAAATAAATTAAGGCTTTGAATATAAGTGCTGTAGGGCTGAGGGCGGGGTAAATAAAGGGAGCAAATCCAAGGGCAAGAGCGACATAGAGGGAGTGGGGAAAAAAAAGAAATGAAGGCTTAGTCGGGGAAGATCTCTTGGAGAAGATGTGTCTTCAATAAGGCTTCGAAGGTGGGGAGAGTGATCGTACGTCGGATATGAAGAGAGAGGGCCTTCCAGTGCAGAAGCAGGACATGGGCACGAGGTCAGCAGCGAGATAGATGAGACTGAGGTATAGTGAGAAGGCTGGCACTAGAGGAGCGACAACCAGGAAGGCATCTGAGAAGTTGAGGAAGATTAGGGTGGAGTAGAGGCCAATGGAGAGGTGCCTGGAGAGGACAGGGCAGAATCCAGAGATGCCTTGGAGGAAGAATTGACAGGATGTGACTACAGGCCAAATATCTTGTTTGGAAGAAAGAGAAGAGTTGCCAATAATGCAGGTTCTTGAGATGGGGGAGATGGTGATGTCTTCAACTCTGATGGGAAAGTTGGGAGAAGGTTGTAAGAGTTCAGTTGAAGGTGGGTTGAGTTTGAGGCGCTGATGGGACATCCATGTAGAGATGTCCCGAAGGCAGGAGAGACAAGATTGCAGAGGTGGTGAGAGGTCAGGGCTAAGCGAGGTGCGTTTCGGAGTCATCTGTGTAGAAATGGTAGTTAAAGAGAAGCAGCGTGGCTCAGAGGAAAAAGCCTGGGCTTCGGAGTCAAAGGTCATGGGTTCGACTCCCGGATCTGCCACTTGTCCGCTGTGTGACTGTGGGCAAGTCACTTAACTTCTCTGGGCCTCAGTTACCTCGTCTGTAAAATGGGGATTAACTGTGAGCCTCACGTGAGACAACCTGATTACCCTGTATCTACCCCAGCACTTAGAACGGTGCTCTGCACATAGTAAGCGCTTAACAAATGCCAACATTATTAAAGCCATGACAGTGACCTCTAAGGGAGTGTGCGTAGATTGAGAATAGGAGTGGATTTGGAACTGAGCCTTGAGGAAACCCTCACAGTTAAAGAAAGGTCTGATGGCAGGTCTGGCCAAAAAAAAAAAATCCTGAGTAGCGGCATCCAGACGGGTAAGAGAAGAATCAGGAGAGGACAGTTGTTTTTATTTTTATGGGTTTTTTATGGTATTTAAGTGTTTATTTGGGGCCAGACCCGGTCCTAAGCACTGGGATCTTACAAGCTAATCAGGTTGGACACAGTCCATATCCCACGTGGGGATCACAGTCGTAATCCCCACTTTGCAGATGAGGTAAATGAGGCCCAGAGAAGTGAAGTCATCACCGACCTCTCGCCCGTGTCCTGCCTCTAGCTTGGTACACCCTCCTTCTTCCTATCTGACAGGCGATCACTCTCCCCACCTTCAAAGCCTTATTAAAAGCATACCTCCAAGAGGTCTTCCCCAACAAGGCCCTCATTTCCTCTTCTCCCAGTCCCTTCTGTGTCACCCTTGCCCTTAGCTATGCATCCTTTATTCACCTCTCCCTCAGACCCACAGCACTTAGGTAAATATCCATTACTTCCTCGCGTATGTCAGTGTCAGTTTCTCCCTCTAGACTGTAAGTTCACTGTGGAAAGGGAAAGGGTCCCCCAACTCTGTTATATTGTATTCTCCCAAGAACTTAGTACAGTGTACTCTCTGCACACAGTAAGTGCTCAGTAAATACCACTGAATCAATCAGTAACCTCCAAGAGGCCTTTCCGGACTAAGCCCTCCTTTCCTCTTCTCCTACTCCCTTTTGCGTCACCCTGACTTGCTTCCTCGATTCATCACCTCCCCAGCCCCACAACACTTATGTCCATATCTATAATTTATTTATATTAATGTCTGTCTTCCCCTCTAATATCGTACTCTCCCAAGTGATTAGTAAAAAGTAAGTACGCACAGTAAGCACTCAAATACAGTTGTACATTCCAAGCTCTTCGTACAGTGCTCTGCACATAGTAAGCGCTCAATAAATATGATTGAATGAATAATAATAACAATGTTGGTGTTTGTTAAGCGCTTACTATGTGCAGAGCACTGTTCTAAGCACTGGGGTAGATACAGGGTAATCAGGTTGTCCCACGTGAGGCTCGCAGTTAATCCCCATTTTACAGATGAGGGAATTGAGGCCCAGAGAAGTGAAGTGACTTGCCCAAAGTCACACAGCTGACAGGCAGCGGAGCAGGAATTCGAACCCATGACCTCGGACTCCCAAGCCCGTGCTCTTTCCACTGAGCCACGTGACTGATGGACACTGTACTAACTGCTTGGGAGAATACAACAGAATTAATGGACCCATTCCCTGCTCATAACAAGTTTACAGGGAGAGATGGCTGGACTGAGGAACGACGGTCGACTTCCCGGAAGGTTGCTGGGTTCCGTAGCCAGAGAAAACGGAGGGAAGTGATCCAAGGCCACAGCATCCAGGCAGAACGCCCCATAGGCCTGGGCCTCCTGCCTTCCCCGACCCAGAACCCTAAGGACAACTGAAAGGAGAAACTCCCTCTTCCTCCTGGCCTTTTGTTTTCGTTCCTTCTGATGGCCGAAAGCCAGAAGCCGGGAGTTCCTGAGATTCCCCATCTGGATCCCAGAGTCCCCAGGGCCTGTAACCGGACACTCTGACTCGGTTGGGAAGGAGGCTTCTGGGTAACTCTTCGGGGCCGCGGGTCCCAGGGGTGTCGGTAGGCCCGCTGCCCACTCTCCGCTGTGTTTACAAACTGGACAATCCGAAAATTGGCTCGAGTGTCGGCGTTACCCTAGCCACTGATAAGGAGCCCCCTGGGGAAGCGGAGGTGGGGGACGTTCGCCTTCATTCACCCATTCGATCGTATTTATTGAATGAATAAATAGTCCACAGTCCACTACTCTTTGACCCCAAAGGGAGAAGTGGGCTCAGGGCCCAGTCACTAGAGAACACTCTCCCACTGGAGATCCCTGCTGGATGACTTTGGGCAAGTCACTTACCTTCCCTGTGCCTCAGTCACCTCATCTGTAAAATGGGGATTCAGACTATTTGCCCCGTGTGGATCTTCTCAATGCTTAGTAAAGTGCCTGGCACATAGTAAGCACTAACAGATACCGTAAACAATCCGTAAATTGCATATTATCAATTATTCAGCTCTTTGTGGGCAGGGACCTTGCCTACCAACTCTACTGTACTGGACTCTCCCACTCTTTTAGTTCGGTACACTGTACGCAGGAAGCGCTCAATAAATAGCTGGATTGATCGAGAGAGCTCAGGAAATGTGATCACTAGTATGTGGAGAGTAGAGTTGATTGCATTTATCATGGCTCAGTTGGAATCATGAGGGAACCAGTCAGGAGATGTGAGATTCTAATCACTTTCTTGGTTCGCAGAGCACAGATCAGAGAAAAACAGTGCACTGCTCCCTCCCCCAGAAGGCACTCTAAAGTAAATATTATTCTCCGCTGCCCAGAACCATTCAAAGACAGTGCTGCTAAAAGGCAGGAAATTCACAAGATGACAATCAATCCTTTCATTAAAGCATAGTATTATCAATCGGTCACTCAATTAGAATTGATTGGGAAGCGGCATGGCCTAGTGGAAAGAGCACGGGACCTGGGATCTAATCATAGCGCTGCCACTCGTCTGTTGTGTGACCTTGGAAAAGTCATTTCACTTCCTCTGTGCCTCAGTTACCTCATCTGTAAAACGGGGATTAAGACCGTGCGCCCCATGAGGGACGTGGACTGTGCCCGATCTGATTAGCTTGCATCTACACTAGTGCTTAGTACAGTGCCTGGTACTTAGTAAGCATTTAACGAATACCACAGTTACTACTATTAGAGAAGCAGGATGGCCTAGTGGCAAGTGCATGGCACCGGGAGTCAGAGGATCTGGATTCTAATCCCAGCTCTACCACTTGCCTACTGGGTTAGTTGAGGCATGTCACTTAACTTCACTGGGCCTCGGTTTCCAGGTTCCTTCATCTGTAAAATGGGGGTTAGATACCTGCCCTCCTTCCCACTTAAAGAATGAGCCCCAGGAGGAACACGGACTGTGCCCAATATGATTATCTTATACCTACCCCAGCACTTAGTACAGTGCTTGACACCGTGTCCAACCTGATTATCTTGCATCTACCCCAGTATGGCGAGCCACTTAATTTCTCTGTACCTCAGTTACCTCCTTTGTAAAATGGAAATTAAGACCTTGAACCCCATGAGGGACAGGGACTGTGTCCAACCTGATTACCTTGCATCTACCCCAGTGTGGAGAGTCACTTAATTTCTCTGTGCCTCAGTTACCTCATTTGTAAAATGGCCCTTCTCGGCTGTGTGACTGTGGGCAAGTCACTTCACTTCTCTGTGCCTCAGTTCCCTCATCTGTAAAATGGGGGTGAAGACTGTGAGCCTCACGTGGGACGACCTCATTCCCCTGTATCTACCCCAGCGCTTAGAACAGTGCCCTGCACGTAGTAAGCGCTTAACAAATACCAACATTATTATGTGGAACAGGGACTGTGTCCAACCTGATTACCTTGCATCTACCCCACTGCTTAGAACAGTGCTTGACACATAGTAAGTGCATAACAAATACCATTATTATTATTATTCCAGTGCCTGGCACATAATAAGCACTTAACAGATACCGTTAACAGCAATAGTTAGTGCTTAACCAATACTATTATTATTATTATTGAGCTCAGCACGTCATTTCTACCTGCTAATGGAATCATCTGTGTTACCCACTCTAAAACGGCCATTCTCCCTGAAGTGGTGAACTCTTCCAGAGAGTAAGTCAGTGATCAATAATCAGTTTCCTTGGACTTCTCACCACCTTTGGCCTCTCACGTCGCTGTCTGGAGGTCCTCACCCTCTCTGGTGGGCCTTGGTGGCCCTCAGTGCTGGCAGTCCATGGCAGAGCTCCAGACTCTCCTTAAATAGACAGGAGGACCCCCCCCCCCCCAACCCCCATCTTGCCATTCTGAGGAAGGCTTTTTCACAGTAGGGGTCTGGTGTTCATTCATCCTCTAGACTTACAGTCCACCTAGCCTATAAGCTCACTGTGGGCAGGGAATGCATCTGGTATATTCTTGTGCTGTACTCCCCAGAGCACTTAGTCCAGTGCTCTGCACACAGTACGGACGCAATAAATGCCACTGATTGAGTGATCCAACCCAGGCAAGGGTGATGCTTCTGCCCCATCCCATCTAATAATAATAATAATGATTAGGTATTTGTTAAGCACTTACTATGTTCCAAGCACTGTATTAAGTGTTGGAGGCACTGTACTAAGCACTGGGCACTGCCTCCGCGTGGTTTTCCGGCCCTGGACTCTCCCCCTACTCAGTGGTTCATCCCACTCCATCTTGAACGCATTAGCCTCCCTTGAACACATCCTGGAGATTAAATTTTCCATGGATCAAAATATCTGGTGAGAATAGATCCTCTTTGTTCCACCCCTCCTCCTCTTCCACCAGTTTGAGGCTTCTGAAACCAGACCTGCTATTTCCCCCTCTGACTTGTTCCTGCGAGACTGAAATATTTGGTGAGAAAACCCGGCTTTATGAAAATATTCCGCGGATTGATGTGTATCCGGGACTCAGGTGAAAAGGGGCCGGGCCGGGGCGACGGGGAGAGTTTGGATGGAGAATCTGAGCTCTCGGGACTTAGGGGGTGACTGGCAGTGTCTGGAGAACTCTGAGGTAAAGAGGGAGAGCTTCTACCCTGGATGGGTGGAACAGGTCTGCAATAATAATAATAATAATAATTATGGTACTTGTTAAGTGTTTACTGTGTACCAAGCACTGTTTTAAGTGCTGGGTTAAATGCAAGTTGATCAGCTGGACAAGTCCCTATCCCACATGGGGCTCGCACTCTTAATCCCCATTTTACAGATGAAAGAACTGAGGCACAGAGAAGTGAAGTGACTTCCCAAGGTCACACAGCAGACATGTGGGAGAGCCGGGATGAGAACCCAGGGCCTTCTGATTTCCAGGCCTGTGCTCTATCGACTGGAAGAGCTCTGAAAAAGAAAAGAAAAGCAGAGAATCCAGGGAAAGGCCAAAATATGCTTATGTCTGTCTTCCCCATCAAAGTGAAAGCTCCCTGGGGATAGGAAACTTCCTCGACTTCTGTTACATTTTCCCAAATTCATTGACCCCGGTGGACTTTTAATAACTATCGGTGCTACTATTACTATTCATTCAATCATATTTACTGAGTGCCTACTGTGTGCAAAACACTGCTAGTGCACAGGCCTGGGAGTCAGAAGGATGGATTCTATTCCCAGCTCAGCCACTTGTCTGTTGGGTAACCTTGGGCAAGTCACTTCACTTCTCTGTGCCTCAGTTACTTCATCTATAAAGTGGGGATTAAGCTTGTGAGCCCCATGTTGGACAGGGACTATGTCCAACTTGAATATCTTGTATCTATCCCAGTGCTTAGAACATTGCCTTAAACATGGTAAGTGCTTAACAAAAACCATATCAAAAAAAAAAAAAACCGAGTGACCGAGCCGGGATTAGAACCTAGGTCTCGTGACCCCTGTCCTCTGCTCCTTCCACCAAACTGCCCTGTTTGAGGTGGGGTCTTCAGCCCTCAGCCCCAGCTTCCAAAGGTTTCAGCTGCTTTTTTTTTTTTTTTGAGTACCCAGGAGGTTGTCTACATCCCTTTACCTTTAACTGGGGAAGCATCACTTGGAGATGATCATTTTAAATTTTTTTTTCCTCTCTCCTTCTCCCCCCTCCCTTTTTTTCCCCTCTGTAGCATTTATTAAACACCCACTTCCTAAGTGCTTGGGGAGGTACAAAATAAATAAATTACCTGTCCCCTGCCCTCAAAGGAGACATGACATAAAAATATTTACAACCAAGAGTTGTTAAAATAGATGAGTACCCGTTCATAAGCTTCCTCAGGCTGAGGAAGGTGCAAATAAGTTCATCAGTGCTAAAGTTGGCTGAAGGCTTGAGGGACTGGGAAATCAATCAGAGAAGGCTTGATGTAAGAGGTGGGATTGTAGAAGGGGTCAATCATTCAATCGTATTATTGAGCGATTATTGTGTGCAGAGCGCTGTACTAAATGCTTGGGAGAAGACAATACAGTAGAGTTGGTAGACGTGTTCCTTGCCCACAACGAGTTTACGGTCTGGAGGAGGGATCTGAGTGAGGAGAGAGCTGTGATCTGTCTGATGTGGGAAGGAGAGAATGGCAGAAGTTGTGGCTTTGCCGCCCCTTTAATGACGACTTCGACGGCTTTTGCTCCCAGTTCATTTTAAGACTACCTTGATTTCTGTGGTCTTAAGCACTTGCCTAGCTTACTAAATATAGAATTCCACTGATTCTCCCCAGAAATGATGTCTCTAAGCCGAAGCGCAGCCTTTACGAGGGTCTCTTATTTTTTATAGTATTTGTTAAGAGCTTACCATGTGCCAGGCACCGTACTAACCGCTGGGGTAGATACAAGATAGTTACATTGGACACAGTCCCTTTTCCATATGGGACTCTATCTTAATCCCCATTTTACAGATGAGGGAACTGAGGCAGAGAGGAGTTAAGCGATTTGCCCAAGGTCACTCAGCAGGTAGGTTGTGGAGCCGGAATTAGTACCCAGGTCCTGCACTCCCAGTCCCATCCTCCTTCCACTCGGCCGTTCAAACTGTGGTCTCCCTCCACAAGGGTAAAATGGGGGAGAGCAAAGCACCATCGTTGATCAGAGCCAGAGAGTGTGGATGGTTCAACCTAACCCTTCCCCTCTACCGGGAAAACCAATCAAGTACACGACTTGCTGACCGTAGAATACCGCTTTCCACTCTCTGCCTCACAACCCCGGATCAATGGCCTGTGTAAACTGTAGTGGTGTTTATGGGAAGGGTATTCATTGAGAGCCCCCTGGATGTTTGCACAACTCTCGACAGCCTGTTAATGAAAAACAGTTGACCTCCTTGGGGATTTGGGGCTAGAAACATTCCTTGTAGTTGTAGTTTGGAGGGGAATTTGGTCAGTCAACAGCACTTGTTGAGAACTTTACAGAGTGATATGCACTTATTCACTCTATTCCCAATTTCAGTCCCCCAGCTCTTGTGCACATATCCGTTATTTATTTTAATTGAATGTATTGAGCGCTTACTATGTGTAGAACACTGTACTAAGCGCTTGGGGAAGTACAGTACAACAGAATGAGTAGAACTGCTCTCTGCCCATAAGGCGTTTACAGTCTAGAGAGAGTACTTATGAGATATTTATGAGATATCAGACTACTAGAGAGATACCTTATGTGTATATCTATAATTCTATTTATTTACATTGATGCCTGTTTACTCGTTTTGATGTCTGTCTCCCCCCTTCTTGACTGTGAGTCCGGTGTGGACAGGGATTGTCTGTCTTTAGTGCTGAATTGTATTTTCCAAGTACTTAATACAGTGCTCTGCACAACGTAAGCACTCAATAAATACGAGTGAATGAATGCTTAGACTGTGAGCCCTGATAGGAACTGTGGCCAACCTGATTAACTGTGTCTACCTCAGTGCTTAGAAAAGCTCCTGTCTATTGTAAGCGCTTAACAAATACCACTTTTTTTTTAAAAAAAATTGAGATTCGATACCTGTCCGTCCTCCAGACTGGGAGCCCAGTGGCTTCGCTTCTCCGTGCCTCAGTTACCTCATATATAAAATGGGGATTAAGACTGGGAGCCCAAGTAGGACAGAGACTGTGTCTGACCTGACAGTCTTGTAGCTACCCCTGTGCTTAGTACAGTGGTTGACACCCAGTAAGCGCTTAACAAAAACAAAAACAGTAAACGCTTTACTATTATAAAGGTGGTCAGGGCAGAGACTTGTAGTATAGACTCAAGTGGGGGAGCAACAGAAATAGTCCTGACAGCTCTGTCAACTTTGGAAGACAAAGAGAGCGAGAGAGACACTCTTTCTCTCTCTTAGAGGTTTACCGGGGAATCCATAGGTTTTGCTTCTTGTTGACACAAGAGGTCTCCTCTTCAAGTCTGAAGTGCAGGACCAAGGGAAATAGTACCCTCAGCAACGTCAGTTTAGGAAGCCGAGGAGATGCACGTACACGCATACACACATGCACTTAGAGGATTACCAGGGATTCTATAAGCTCTGACATGAGAGATCTCTTCTTCAAGTCATGTAAGAGAAGAGAAAAATGATTCGTTTCCCACCTGAGCCTAGGGGCCTGGTCTCCAGCATTGCCTGTGCGGCTTTGCTCCCCGGGCTATAGACGTCAGAGACACGATGGTCTTGCAGGGGAGACCCCCCCGAACTTCACCTCCCCTCGGTGTTTCCCCGGGGTTCCCTCCCCCAGTCGGCCGAAGCCCATCCGGCCCTCCATCTCTCCAGAAATGGAAAGAGAGGTTTCTTCAGTTGCCAAGTTTCCAGAGAGATATGCTGACTCTGTCTCCTTAGCCCTGTCATGACAGACCCCGGAATGGGACCCGACTGGTCAGTGGTATTTATTGAGCACTAACTGTATGCAGACCACTGTACTAAGTGCTTGGAAAAGTACAATACAGCAGATTTGGTAGGCATGTTCCCTGCCCACAAGGAGGTTACTGACTTCATCTCTTGGGAACCAAAACAGGACTATTTTTAGACAGGCCTTTCCTCCTTCAGCTGGTTGCTTGGGGGACTGTCTCCAGCTATGTCTCTTCTCTGAGGCGGGCGATCTGACACTTATTTAGCATTAGAGGGACGTTTTGGGATGATGTCGAGTCCTTTTTGAATAATTAAGATATCTCAAGTGCTCCCTCTCTGTGCCAAGCGCCATGCTAAGTGCCGAGATGGATACGAATTCATCAGATTGAACACAGACCCTGTCCCACACAGAGCTCACAAACTAAGAGAGATGGAAAGCAGGGATCTTCTCACCACCATTTTACAAATGAGGAAACAGAGGCCCAGAGAGTCTGTGACAGACTGAAGGTCATACAAAGTCCTCTTTTCCTTTTCTTCAACTCCCTTCTGCAACGCCCTGACTTATTCCCTTTATTCTCCCCCTTCTCCCAGCCCACAACCTTCCTGTCCGTATCTGTCACTTATTTATATTTATATATTCGTATTTATATTAATGTCTGTCTCCTCCTCTAGACTGTGTGCTCCTTATGGGCAGGGAATGTGTCTTTGATAATGTTATATTGTACTCTCCCAAGTATAGTGCTCTGCACACAGTAAGCACTCACATGTGATTGACTGACTGATAGAATGACTGCCAGATTGTACTGGGCCTAGTGACACAGGCTGGGACCACCGTAGAAGAGATAAAAACGTTCTGAAACAAGGAGGGAAAATACAGTATCGGGCGGAAACTGGATGGAAACTCACTCAATATTGATTGATTTCATATTAATATCTGTCTCCCTTTCTAGACTGTAAGGTCATTATGGGAAGGGAACATGTCATATAATTCTTTTGTATTGTACTCTCCCAAGCACTTAGTACAGTGCTCTGCACAAGGTATATACTAAGTAATTGCAGCTGATTGATTGAGAGTGCCTTGGAACTGGTGGAAGAACCATGGCAGGGATACATAGCAGGGGCCACAGACCTGATCTGAGCCCAGAGGAACTGGATTCTAATTCTGGCTCTGCTACTTTGTTGCTGTGTGATCTTGGGCAAGTCATTTCACTTTGCTGGGCCTCAATTTCCTCAAGGGAGTCACACTCTAGAGGGGAGGGAGAATAGATATGTAATTCCCATTTGCAGATGAGGAAACTGAGAGCCATAAAAGTTAGGTGACTTGCCCAAGGTCACCCAGCTGTCCAGTAGCAGAGCTAGGATTAGAGTCCAAGTTCTCGGACACCCAATAGCTTGACTTTAAAGGAGTGAAGAGTGCAGTCTGGGCTTTAGTAGGAGATTAGTGAGCAAAGGGAAGAGGGGGCAAGGTGATCGAGGCCCTGGGGAATGGGGATAAAAGCATCATTTTTTTATGGTATGTGTTAAGTGCTTACTACGTTGTCAGGCACTGTACTAAGCACTAGGCTGGATATAAGTTAATCAGGTTGGAAACAGTTCCTACCCCACATAGGACTCAGTCCACTTTTTACAGATGAGGTAACTGTGCCACAGAGAAGTGAAGTGACTTGCCCAAGGTCACACAGCAGACGAGTGGCAGAGCCAGGACTAGAATCCGGGTCCTTCTGACTTCCAAGCTCGTACTCTATCCAGTAGGCCACACTGCTTCTGTTGAGGAGCAGGCCTCTGACCTTTCTGTCCCTGCAAAGGACAGGATTGAAAACCTCTTTGAGTGGGGAAGAATCCAGTGGCTTTTCAAATCTTACCAAAAATTGAGGTTCATTTAGTTGAGCTTGCAAGTCCAAGGGGTCTGGGCTTCTTTCTGAGTCAGCCTCCCCATTCCCAGTTCTTGGCAAAGAGACCCAAGTGGTAGAGACATCCCTCTGGAAGATTAGACCTAATTGGACTTGGTCTGAATCACTGAAAAGAGAAAGCCTCAATCTTCAACTCTGCCAGTCAGCAAGGGAAGCATCTGATGAGAGAGTTCTCTTCTGGAGAGCTGATGTCATCCAGACATATTATTCATCAGGTAAAATAACAGCTAGATTTCAGAGAGCTTGAAGCAGTGTGGCCTAGTGGAAAGAGCCTAGACCTGGGTGTCTGAGGACCTGCGTTCTAATCCAGGCTCCACCACTCGCCTGCTGTGTGACCTTGGGCAAGCCATTTTGCTTCTCTTTGCCTCAGTTTCTTCTCTGTAAAATGAGGATTCAATACTTGTTCTTCCTCCTACTTAGACCACTAGTGCTATGTGGAGCGGGGACTACATCCAACCTGCTGATCATGTATCTACCCCAGAGCTTAGTACAGCGCTTGGCACAGAGAAAGAGCTTAAGAAATGCCAGTAGATGCTATTTTTGGCTGGGATCAGATGCTGCCTTCAAAGCAAATCAGGTCTCTTTACATTTATGGATTTAGATGGGGTGATGGTCACGAGCAATGCCTAGACCCTCTATAGGGAAATCCAGTCCTTTACTGTCCCAAAGCCCTTCCTCAGACCTAAGACTTGGTCACTCGTGGGTTTTACCGAGGTCTGGTGGCATCCAAATTGGGCAGGGCATGGGCAGACCTTGTTAAGCGCTTACAATGTGCCAGGCACTATTCTAAGCAATTGGGGTAGATACAAGCTAATCAGATTGGACACAGTTCATATTCCTCATGGGGCTCCCAGTCTGAATCCCCATTTTACAGAGGAGGTAACTGAAGCCCAGAGAAGTGAAGTGACTTGCCCAAGGTCACCCAGAAGACAAGTGGCGGAACTGGGATTAGAACCCAGGTCCTTCTCACTCCCAGGCCCGGGCTCTAGCCACTAGGCCATGCCCATCCTCCAACTCAGTGTATAAGTTCATTTAATCATACATTGGATTATTTCTTTTGATTGCTCCAGGAATATTTTTAAGATTCGCTTGCCTTTAGAGTATAAAATTCTTGTGGTCAGGGAATGTTATACTCCTTTGTTTTGGACTTTCCAAGCATTTAATCCAGGGCATTGTGCTAAGTAGCACTCAGTAAATACTATTACTACTACTAATAGGTTGAGGAGAACTAGAAAAGACCAGAAGTTTTGCCTTGTCTGCTTCTCCCTCCCTTGTCTAGACGTTTCCAGATCATGCCTCCTCCTGTTGAGGGGAAAACTGGGTCAGACGGCCCAGCCCAACCAAGATTCATTCCTGATTGGTCCCTGCAGTTTTTCCTTTACCCCACCTCCTTTCCTCTTTCTTCCTTCTCTTCCACTCCATCACAGAATTCACAAGTTGAGTCCGAGCTCCAAGAGGAGAATAACACCCCCTCCTCCCAGCAGTATGACTGTCCTCGCCTCCAAAAACATGACCATCCCCACCCCCGGCAACGTGACCATCCGCCCCCCCTTAGGAACCATGCCACAGCAGCAGGGTCGACCGCAGCCCCAATAACATGGGGGTCCCCGCCCTCCAAGCAACATTGGTACCCCCGTGCCCCAACAACATGGCCACACTCATCGCCCAGTAACCCAGCTGCCCTCACCTCCCCAGCGACATGGCCACCTCCACGCCCGGCCTCCCCTCCCCCTATCTCTGGCAACATGGCCACCTCCACGCCACCCATATCTCTGGCAACATGGGCGCCCACCCCCCGGCAACATGGCCTCCCACACTCCCAGCAACATGGTCACCCAATCCTCCGGCAATATGGATTAGTGAGGGAATCGGGAGAAATGACGGTGGAAGGCTGTGGCAGGCATTAAGTTTATCTTTCCCTAGTCCTGCCTGGTACTCCACAGGACACCTCTTGCCCCAAGGCTGGGCCCCAACACAGGGTCCTCCCTTCCCAGCTCTTCCCAAGATCAACTAGGTCAGAGCAGGGGGAGGCCACATCTGGCTCCGTCACAAGGACTCCTCTGCAGGAGAACAAACTGCTACTTTATTTTTGAAAGGCCCATTTAAGCAGGCAGTGGGGGTGGGAGGTGGGGAAGGGGAAATATTTGCCGGAGGTGCCACATTTTTCATCGCTAAAGAATCTGGTGAAAACCTGATTCCTTTACACTTTGTGGCCAGTCTCCCCCGCCGTCGGAATTTTAGAACCAATTTTCTGGGGTCCGTGACTCACAGCCCCTGAAGAAATTCAGCCGCCTTCTCTTGGGACCTTTTGGGTTTATTGTTTGATGGCCACGGCGGGGAGGATAGCAGCTCTGTCCTAAGCAGACGTGACAAGGAACCGGCCCGAAGACAAACTACTATATAAGGATTGAGGGTAGAGGCTGCGGGAAGAGGGAGTCATGCCAATTCTCCCTGAGCAATTTAGCCGCTCTCTGTGGTGAACTTGACATTTTTTTTACGAACGTCAACGGTTACCCCATTACGAAGAGGAGGGTTTGGGGCCTGAAATCCGAAGCCCAGCAGAAGAGCCATTGAGATCACTGACAGGATTGGGGCACTCTCTGAAATGTGTCGGAGAGCTGCCCGCTTCCTGTATTTTTTTTTTATGGTATTTGTTAAGGGCTCACTGTGTGCCGGGCACTGTACTAAGTGCTGAGCTAGATACAAACTAATCAGAATAGACAAGGTCCCTGTTCCACATGGGGCTCATAGGTCTTAATCCTCATTTTGCAGATGAGTAAACTGAGGCCTAAAGAAGTGAAGTTACTTGCTTAAGGTCATACGGCAGGTATACGGTGGAGCCAGGATTAGAATCAGGTTGTTCTGACTTCCACTAGGCCATGCTGCTGCTATGCTTCTGTCTGATATGAAGGGGGAGGGAGTTCTAGGACCGAGGGAAGGAAGGGTAGTTTAGGGAAGCCCAGTTTTATTCAGGACAGTTCCATTTTCAGCAGGTGTGTCCCCTGACTGGTACAGAAACAGAGACTCGGATGATATCACCTGCATCTCAGTGTCTGAGCTCTCAGGGTGCTGTTTGCAGCCACGCTGGAAGTGCAGAGGGGCCAGAAGTCCCCTGCTCTTGTGTTTTTTGGACCGTGGAGTTGGGAGGAGAAGATTTGGGTGTATTTTTGTTTTCTTCATGGTATTTGTTAAGCTCTTACTGTGTGTCAGGCACTGTACTAAGCACTGGGGTCTCGTCTTGTCTTATGCTGTCGAGTCGTTTCCGACCTATGGAGATAGCACAGACACGTCTCTCCCAGAACGCTCCGTTCTCCATCTACAATCATTCTGGTAGTATATCCGTAGAGTTTTCTTGGATACAAGTTAATCAGATTGGACACGGGCCCTGTCCCGTCTGGGGCTCACAGTCCAAGTAGAAGGGAGAACAGTAGAGCTGAGGTAAAAGAAGTTAAGTGTCTTGCCCAAGGTCACACGGCAAGGAATTAGCAGAGCTGGGATTAGAACCCAGATCTTCTGACTCCCAGGCTTGTGCTTTTTCAATAAGCCATGCTGATTCTCACTGCAAGTACTCAACGAACACCCCAAGAAGGAGAAAAATCATTTGAGGAAAGCAAAAAAGTTGACTTGAAATTTCAACTATCTCCACTTCGAAGGCGGGGAAAGCTGGGGTAGGTGGATTTGAAGGGGGAGGGAGTTTTTTTGATTTTTTTTTCTAGTGATATTTGTTAAGTTTGTCAAATACTGTTCTAAGCGCTAGGGTAGGTACAAGTCAATTAGTCCCTGTCCCATATGAGGCCTCACAGTCTAAGTAGGAGGGAGAAAATGAATCCCCATTTTACAGTTGAAGAAACTGAGTCCCAGAGAATTGAAGTGACTTGCCCAAGGTTACGCAACAAGCAACTGGTAGAGCCGATGCTAGAACCCAGGTCCTTCCGACTCCCAGGCCCGTGCTCGTTACACTAGGCCATTCTGCTTCTCCCGCTGCTTCTGAGCAGGGTGGTGAGCCGCAGTTGAGAATGAGGCAGAGGGAGAGGCTGCCCGCCCTCTTCCAGTCAAGCAATCATTCGATGGTATTTACTGGGTGCTTACTGTGTGAAGAGCACTTTTACTAAGAGCTTGGGAGAATACAACAGAACAATATAATGGACACATCCCCTGCCCACAATAAGCTTCCACTTTCCAGCGGGTGAGATGACCTTTTCCGGACACAGTGGAGCATTCGGTGCCAGCTCCGGTGAAAGTTCTGGAGAGAGGCCAACCACATTTTTAATCCTCCCAGTAGCCACCTACCGTGCTTCCCAGCCAGGGCACCATCTGCCTGGAAAATAGAAGGCTCGGGCCCCGTCCAGGTTCCCGTTAAGAGGAAAAGTCAGGATGACCCAACCCGGCACCTGAGAGTCACGCGCTCCGTTTTTAAATTGAAAAGAATGCCGGAGCCTTTCGCTGCATAAACAGCCATAAAAATAAGTAGCCAAAATGGCCAGCGTCTAGACAAGCACATTTTATAGGCCCAGTTAATTGGGCGACTCACGGCAGGTCAAAAATTAGGCAAATGTAATAGGTGGATATATTTAGATCCTTGTCATTATCCGGCTCTGTGGGGACCCTTTCTCCTGCTGATTTTGCAGGAGCTTAATTTCAGACAGCCTTCTGTTGAGCGTAAAAGGCTTTATTCTTTCCTGGTGGTTGTGGAGCCCCAGGAGCCCCTGTGTTCTACTTGCCCCCACGCTTCGAAACTTTCCTGAAGGCACCTCTCCTCCGAGAGGCCTTCCCTGACTGAGCCCTCTTTTCACCTTCTTCTGCTCCCTTCTGCGTCGCCCTGACTCGCTCCCTTTATTCATCTTCCCCTCCCATCCCCACAACACTCAGTGTCCATATCTGTAATATATCTATTTGTATTCATGTCTGTCTGCCCCTGTAGACAGTCAGCTCACTGTGGGCAGGGAAAGTGTCTGTTCGATTGTACTCTCCCAAGTGCTTAGTACAGTGCTCTGCGCATAGTAAATGTTCAATATGATTGACTCCTGTCATTGGAAGGAGGTTAGAAAGCTTCACCTAAGACCTACTGAGGCCTCCTCATCCCTTCTGCAAATGGGAAAGTCCACCCTTTTCTCCCTAAATCCATCTGTAATGTGGCCTAGTTGAAAGTACGTGGGCCTGGAGTCAGAGGACCTAGGTTCTAATCCCAGCTCTCCTCCAGCCTGCTGTGTGACCTTGGGCAAGTCACATCCCATCTCTAGGCCTCAGTTATCTCATCTATAAAAATTTAAGTTTCCAACAGGTTGCCTGCTTAGAGAAAGAACATTTCTCAGGCTAACTGAGGTGGTCATCCAAGCAAATCAGTACAACTAGGGAAGGGAATGTGTCTATCAACTCTGTTATGTCGTTATATTGTACCCTTGTATTCTATATTGTTAAAAAGAGAAGCAGCGAGCCTTAGTGGAAGGAGCCACAGGGCTGGGGAGTCAGAAGATATGGGTTCTAATCCTACCTCCTCAACCCACATCCTGCTTCTGGCTTGAACTCCCTCCCTCTCCATTTCTGACAAACGATCACTTTCCCCACTTTTAATGCTTTATTTTATAAATTTCATAAATTATTTCACAAATACATCTCCCCCAAGAGGACTTCCCTGACTAAGCCCTTTTTTCCTTTTCTCCCTTCCCCTTCTGCATCCCCCTTGCACTAGCATTTGCACAATTTATTCACCCCTCTTTCAGCCTCATAGCACTTATGTACGTTGTATTTATGTAGTTATCTCCCCATCTCTCGCCTCATACTCCTTTCCAAACTTCTTGAGCAAGTTGTCTATACCCACTGTCTCTAGTTCCTCTCCTCTAATTCTCTTCTTGACATCTTCCAATCTCACTTCCACCTCCTTCACTCCACAGATACTACCCTCTCAAAGGTCACTAGTGATCCCCTTCTTGCCAAATCCAAAGGCCCCTGCTCCATCCTATTCTGCCTTGACTGCTCAGCTGCCTGTGACACTGTCGACCACCCCCTTCTCCTGGAAACATATCCAAGCTTGGGTTCACAGCCTCCTCCTATCTCTCCGGGTGCTCATTCTCAGTCTCTTTCACCGGCTCCTCCTCTATTTCCCTTTCCGTTTCCAACAGATGATCACTCCTCCCACCTTCAAAGCCTTATTGAAGGCACATCTCTTAATAATAAATTATTATTATCATAAAAAGAAACACAATTGATTAGTTGGTTCTAATCCTGGCTCTGCCACTCGTCTGCTGTGTGACCTTGGGTAAGTCACTTCACTGTGCCTCAGTGACCCCATATATAAAATGGGGATTAAGACAGCGAGCCCTATGTGGGGCATGGACTGTGTCCAGCTCAATTTACTCCAGCGCTAAGAACGGTCCCTGGCACATAGTAAGTGCTTAACAAATGCCATAAAAAAGTTACTCTCTTTAGGCCTCTCCTGCCTTCTCTCTGCTCCACTTTCCCTCCCAACAGGGTCTCCACCTGTTCCAAGATGAGTTCCTCAAGTTGCTGAAAGCCAGAACCTATTCCTATTAAACTGTAAGCTTGTTATGGGCGGGGAACACATCTGCGAGTTCTGTTGTATTGAATTCTCCCAAGTGCTAAGTACAGTGCTCAGCACATAGTAAGCACCCAAAAAATACCATCGCTTGATTGATTGATTTTTCTTTTTTTGCGACCTAGGCTGGTGGTGGGAGCCCCCTATGAAACCAGCGGGCACCAGAGGACCGGAGATGTTTACAAATGCCCGGTGATCGAAGGCAACTGCACCAAGCTCAACTTAGGTATTTGGGCTGCTGCCCTGGCCGGCTCTCCGGGGGTGGGGGATGGGCTGGGCAGGTAATTGTTAAGCACTTACTGTGCGCCAAACACCGTTCTAAGCGCTGTGGTAGATGCAAGTTAATCAGAAAGGACACAGTCCCTGTCCTACATGGGGTTCCCAGTCGGGGAGGGAGAACAGGTATTCTACTTCCATTTTCAGGTGAGGAAACTGAGGCACTGAGAAGTCAAGTGACTTGCTCCTTCTAGACGATAAGCCCCATCTAGACCCTAGGCTCATTTTGTTCAGGGAATGGGTCTGCTAATTCTGTTGTACCATACTCTCCCAAGCGCCTAGTACAGTGCTCGGCACCTAGTAAGCACTCAATATATGGCCTTGATTGATTGGATTAGAAGATAGGCTCTCTGGCTGTTTGTCCTGTGCTCTTTCCAGGAGGCCACACTACTTCTCTTGGTCTTAAATATACCCAGCGGTGGGCGCACACACACAAAAAAAGCTTCTCAATATCAATGGAAATGATAGTCTCCCAGTCTCACTTAAATGCGGCTTGAAATCTGGTCAGGCTAAAAGTTATTATAGGTGAAATTTTGCTCTGCCTGATATGGCCTGGTGTGAGAATCGTCTCTCGGAGACAGGAGAGAAAAGGTTCCATCTGTCATTCGTGGCTGAGGTTATTATTCGGGGCTTTAGTGAGCACTCTTTAAGGAATTCTGCAAACTCTTGTTTACAGCCCGTGTTCTCCTGCAATAGCCATCCACTGTTACGGTCATTACTTAGTGCACTGGGGCTTATGAGGCTTGGCTGGGGCTTCGTTTGTGTGGAGTGAGACAGTTTCCAAGGTGAGGGAAGCATTTCTTCATCAATAATCAGTCCCCTGTTTTCGCAACAGAGAATCGAGGACTGCCAGATAACCCTCCTGAGGCCTTTGCTCTGACTGATCAGCACGGAGGAAGTTGGCAATTCAGAGTGTAGAAGGTCGCTTAAGTCCACGCAGTGTGCTGTGGATTTACTAAGAGGGGAGGAAGCAATCTGTCCTCTAGACTGGAAGCTCGTTATGGTCAGGAAATGTGTCTGCCAATTCTGTTGCATTGGACCCTCCCAAGAACATAGTTCAGTGCTCTGCACATAGTAAATGCTCAATAAATTCAATTGATTGATTGATTTTTATATTGTACTTTCCCAGGAGCTTCAGTTCAGTGCTCTGGCACTCAATAAATGCCACTGTGATGATTAACTGAAGAAAGTTGCACCCTTTAATTGAGCTGCAGACTTTTATAAGAATAACAACAGTAATTTTTAAGTGTTTACTAAATGCCACACTTGAAACTGGGGTAGTTACAAGTTAATCAGTCCCTGTCCCACTTGGGGCTCACAGTCTAAGCGGGAGAGAGAATAGATATCTTATCTCCATTTTATTGATGAGAAAACTGAGGCACAGAGCTGTTAAGTGACTTGCCCAAGGTCACACCGCAGGCAAGTGGCAGAGCCAGAATGAGAACCCAGATCCTCTGATTCCCATACCTCCTCTGATGGGCGGGAAAGTGTTTGCCGACTCTCCTCCCTCAGCGGCGGGGGGCGGTTGGTCATTCGACCCCGGCAGGCTTCCGCCAGCTCCAGGATTGTCGGTCTTATCCCGACCATCCCCATCCTCCCATCCCAGCTGACCGTGAGACTCCACATTCCACGACTCCATCCTCTGGCCCCCGGCATGGGAGAGAAGTCAAGGGAAGCAACACTGAAGGATTAGGAAATCCTTGGGTTTCCAGAACAGCTTCATTACGCTCTCTAGATCTTCCCCCGTTGATCCTTACACCAACTCCTGGACGGGGTCGGGCCCTGGGTTTCACCAGGAAACCGTTGGGCTTCCCCTGATCTTTCCGTGGGACCCAAAGAAAGGAAGTTGAAGGAACGGAATGCTGTCAAAAGAAAGGTCTCAGAATATATGGAGCCAAACTGACAGTCAGTCCATGTCACATGGGGTTGCTCCAGACAATTATCATTCAATGCTGCTGAGGTCACGAGTTCAGGTCGAAGCCAGGGTGGACGACAAGAGTTTTTTTTTTATGGTATTAAGACGATGAGTTGGGTTTTTTTTTAATTTTACTTGTTATGCCCCCTCTCAGGGTCACACCTGGAGAGTTTCCAGTACTCTACAAGCAGCGTGGCTCAGTGGAAAGAGCACGGGCTTTGGAGTCAGAGGTCATGGGTTCAAATCCCAGCTCGGCCATTTGACAGCCGTGTGACTTTGGGCAAGTCACTTAACTTCTCTGTGCCTCAGTTACCTCATCTGTAAAATGGGGATTAAGACTGTGAGCCCCACGTGGGACAATCTGATTCCCTTGTGTCTACCCCAGCGCTTAGAACAGTGCTCGGCACATAGTAAGCGCTTAGCAAATACCGACATTATTATTACAAGTCTCGGCTACGGGGGGGAGAGTCAAGCAGAGAGGCCTATCATTTTCCTAACTTGGCCAGTCACTAAAGAGTGAAAGGCAATCTGCTACAAGTCAAAACTCACCCAGGCTGGACAGCAGTGGCATGGGAGAGAGTCGAGGGGGAGAGACTTGAGTTTACTGCATGGAAAACAGCAGTGGTAAACCACTTCCGGATTTTTACCAAGGAAACTCTATGACTACGCTACCAGAACTATTGCAGACGGAGAGCGGGGCGTTCTGGGAGAGATGTGATGTCGCTGTGGGCCGGAAAGGACTCGACAGCATAAGACAGGACTAGTTATGCACTTACTATGTGCCAGGCACTGTACAAAGCCCTGGGGTTAGATAGAAGATCTTCAGGTAGGCCATAGTCCCTGTCCACATGGGACTCACGGTTTTAATCCCCATTTTCCAGTTGAGGGAACTGAGGTACAGAGCAGTGAAGCAACCTGCCCAAGGTCACACAGCAGACAAGTGGTGGAGCCAGGATTAGAACCCAGGTCCTTTGGTCTCCCAGGACTATGCTCTAGCCACTAGGCCATGGTGCTTCTCCATTATCTTCTGATTTTAGGAAGGCTGTGTGGTGTGGGGATTCAAGGATTGTTCCCGGAGTGATTGTGTTTAATAGGAATGCAGAAATATGAAGGAGGGAATCATGGTTCTAGATTGGCCAGGGTCGTTCGCATTTGGGACAGCAGGAATCAAATTTGGAGGGTCACTTTCTGGCCACTGTTGAAGCAGCAGGCTTGGGGGTAGGTCACAGGACCTGGGTTCTAATCCTGACTCTGCCACTTGCCTGCTTGGTGACCTCAGGCAAGTCACTTCACTTCTCTGTGCCTTAATTCCTCCCCCTGCCAACTGAGACCATGAGTCCCCTGAGGGACAGGGACTGTGTCCAACCTGACTATCTTGTATCTACTGTAGCACTTAGAATGGTGCCTTTCATACAGTAAGGGCTTAACAAACACCACAATTATTATTATTGTTAAAAACCGTCCCACAAAACAGGCAAAGTGCAAAATGCCACACCCTCTCACGTCTGCCTAGAGAGTAACAAAAGTGGCATTTTGCCAAATCCCAGCTATTCATTAGTCCTTGTGAAACGTTGGCACCTTTCTGGGAGGGTCAAAAGGTTGAAGAAGAGGTGGGTCAGAACTGTGGGAAGCTGCGTGGCCTAGTAGATAAAGCACAGGTCTGAAAGTCAGAAGGATCTGGGTCCTAATTCCGGCTCCGCTACTTGTCTGCTGTGTGTCCTTGGACCAATCACTTCACTTCTCTGGGCCTCATCTGTAAAATGGGAATTGAGACGGTGAGCCCTGTGTGAGACAGGGACATAGTCCAACCTGATTTGATTGTATCCATCCCATGACTTAGTACGATGCCTGGCACATAGCGCTTAACAAATACCATGATTATTATCATTATTATTCTGTTCCACCAACTCTCAGAGTCTCTCTAGAAGACAGGAACTGAAATCAGGCCAGACCCTGAGTCTTCCTCCTCTCCCAAGCAATTAGTGCACTGCTCTACACACAGAAAGTGCTGAATAAATGCTGTAAATTAACTGATTAATTGGTTCCCCCAAAGGGAAAAGAGGAGATGGGAGTTGCACGTTCTCATTTCACTCCTCAGTAGGTGCCATGTTATTATTTTCATTATTATTATTATCAGTCAGTCAATCAATATCATTTATTGAGGGTTTTCTGTGTGCAGAGCACTGTACTAAGCACTTGGGAGAGTACAGTATACCAGAGTTAGTTGATATGTTCCCAGTCTACAGCAATATTATAGTCTAGAAGGGGATTATTATCTATAATTATCTATGATCAGTATTGTTTATTATCAGCAGCTCTGGTGAAAAATTTGGAGGGAGAGGTGGTTGCGTTTATTGGTGAATGAGAGTTTGGATTGTCCATGGATTTCAGTGTTGACACGGTGAGCCCATCACTGGGCAGGGATTGTCTCTATCTGTTGCCAAATTGTACATTCCAAGCACTTAGTACAGTGCTCTGCACATAGTAAGCGCTCAAAAAATGCTACTGAATGAATTATCCCCTTTCAATCACCCCTTCCCTCCACAGACCACCAGGCATTGGAGGTACAAGGATAGGAGGGCAGAATTTGGTCTATCCGTATAATAATAATAATAATGATAATAATAGTAGTTATGGTATTTGTTAAGTGCTTACTATGTGGAGGCACTGTACTGGGAAGGATACAGGTAAATCGAGTTGGATACCATCCCTGTCCCATTCGGGGCTCATAGTTTCAGTCCCCATTTTACAGATAAGATAACTGAGGCCCAGAGAAGTGAAGTGACTTGCCCAAGATCCCACAGCAGACAAGTGGCAGATCTGGGATCAGAACCCATGACCTTCCGACTCCCAAGCCTGTGCTCTATCCATTACACCGTGTGGTCTGCTTGGTGTTTTACACCTTGTCTCAATATAATAATAATGATAGTATTCGTTAAGCCCTTCCTATGTGCCAAACACTGTGTTACACACTGGAGTAGATAGGATTAGGTCACGCACAGCCCCTGTCCCATCTCGGGCTCACAGTCTGGGGGTGGCGGGGGAGGGGGGAGAACATATCTATAATCCCCATTTTACAGTTTAGAAAACTGAGATGCAGAGAAGCGACTAGACCAGAATCACACTGCAGGCAAGTGGGCAGGGCCAGGATCTGAACCCAGGTCTCCTGTCTCCTGGGCCTGTGCTCGTTCCACTAGGCCGCGCCAAGTCACAACGAGAAGCAGCGTGGCTCGGTGGAAAGAGCCTGGGCTTGGGAGTCAGAGGTCGTGGGTTCTAATCCCCGTTCCGCCACTAGTCAACTGTGTGACTTTGGGCAAGTCATCTAACTTCTCCGTATCTCAGTTACCTTATCTGTAAAATGGGGATGAAGACTGTGAGCCCTACGTGGGACAACCTGATTACCTTGTATCTACTCCAGCGCTTAGAACAGGGCTTGGCACCTAGTAGCGCTTAACAAATACCAACATTGTTATTATTACCTCATCTGTAAAATGGGGGTTAAGACTGTGAGCTCCATGTGGGTCAACCTGATTACCTTTTATCGACCCTAGCACTTGGAAAAGTGCTTGGCACATGGTAAGCGCTTAACAAATCCCGTAATTATTATTAATAACTCTAGAACTGAATGGGAACAAGGTGAGGAACAGATGGAATTCAGGTATAAAAGCAAGAAAACAGATTCCCTTGGAGCCCGTTTCACCGGGAGCTTTCCTGGAGAGTTGATGGGGCAGAAAGAAGCAAGTCTACCCTTGGGGAGTTCAAAATCAGAGCCATAAAGCTGTAAAACATTTGAGGTCGTTATATCATCTTTGAAAAGCCTCCAGTGGCGCTGAGGGACTCAGTCATGTGTGCTGGATGCCAGAAGGCATTAAAATTAACATCTCGAAGGCGGACATTTTTGGAGATTCCCAATTTTCAGGCGTTTCAGAGGCCGTTTCAGAGGAAATTGAATAGCCACAGGAAGGAGTTACGCTGCCTGTGGGATTCATCCCTCAGGAGAAGACGGAGAACGAGGAAGCGATGTGAAAGTTTTCCTCAGTAATTTCCGTGCAGCTGGGTTTTCTCTGGGTGCCATCCCTAAAATAGGAAGCTCCTCTTCCTTATATGATGGGATTTGTTAAGCGCTTACTACATGTCAAGTACTGTTCTAAGTGTTGGGGTAGATACAAGCTAATGAAATTGGACACAGTCCCTGTCTCACGCGGGGCTCACGGTCTTAATCCCCATTCTACAGATGAGGTAAGTGAGGCAAAGAACAGTGAAGTGATTTGACCAAAGTCACATAACAGACAAGTGATGGAGTCGGCATTAGAACCCAGATCCTTCTGACTCCCAGACCCGGGCTCTATCCGCTAGGCCAGTGCTGTCTCTGCACATAGTAAGCGCTCAATAAATACTATTGAATGCATGAATGAATGTTTCCCATCATTCATGGGGAGAGTGAGCCATGGCCTTCCTGAGATGTCCCTGGTGGCCACTCCAGTGGGAAGTTGAGGACCACCTGGAGTGGGATGGGATGCCGGAGAGCATCGAGAGGTCGGGTGGCTTTTTAAGGGAAATCCCCCCCGGTTCTTAGGATAGTCGGATGCTCCCCTGAACTGAAGGAATCAAGTAAATGCCCTTCCAGTCGATCCCTCGGGAGTATTGATTGAGCACCTGCTGTGTGCAGAACACTGAACTAAGTGCTTGGCAGAGTACAATAAGACTTGTAGATGTGCTTTCCGCCCTCGAGATGCTTACCAGGGAAGAGGAGCGGCCTAGTGGAAAGGGCTCGGGCCTGGGAGTCAGAAGGTCATGGGTTCTAATCCCAGCTCCTCCACTTGTCTGCTGTGTGACCTTGGGCAAGTCGCTTCACTTATGTGGGCCTTAATGACTTAAAATGGGGATTGAGACTGTGAGCCCCACGTGGGACAGGGACTGTGTCCAACCTGCTCTGTTTGTATCCACCCCAGTGCTTAGTACAGTGCCTGGCACATAGGAAGCCCTTAACGAATACCATGAAAAGAAAAGGGACCCTAACTTAGAAGCTCAATGAGAAAGGACTCACCCAAGAGAGCATGTGATCGAGGAGGAACAGCCTGGCTCTGGGAGGCAGAAGACTGTGGTGCCCTTCCCAGCCTAGGCTAAGTCCCGTGTCCTCTAGGAGCCTCAGTTTCCTCGGTTGAAAATGGGGCGATAACACCTGATTTTCTTCTACTGCACAGACTTGGTCTGAGAAGACTACCTTGCGTCTATCCCAGTGTTTAATATCACAATCGTTATTATTATGGATGTCGTGAAGACAAAAATGAGGGGTCATGTAAAAAAAGCTTTGGAGCAGAAAGGCATTCCATGAAGTTGAGGTGTCACGGGGAAGGAAAGGATGTGGGGCTGCAGGCCCAGCCTCGGAATGTCCTCCCCCATCCACCTCTTCCAAAGAATTTCAAACAGAAACTTCTCAAAGTTGGCTTTCAAGCACTCCATTAACTTGCCGGTTCCTACCTCACCTCGCTACTCTCCTATTACAACCCAGCCCACACACTTCGCTCCTCTAATGCCGACCTGCTCACTGTACCTCGATCTCCTCTATCTCGCAGATGACCCCTCGCCCATATCCCGCCATTGGCCTGGAACACCCTCCCTTCTCATATCCCACAGACAATTACACCCCTCCCGTTTCAAAGGCTTACTGAAGGCCCATCTCCTCCAACAGGCCTTCCCTGACTAAGCCCTCTTTTCCTTTTCTTCAACTCCCTTCTGCGTCACCCTGACTTGCTCCCTTTATCCATCCCCCCACCACCAGCTGCACAGCACTTATGTCCTTATCTGTCACTCATTTATTCACATTAATGTCTGTCTCCCCGTCTAAGCTGTAAACTCATTGTGGGCGGGAATGTCTCTGTTCTATCGCTCTATTGTCCTCTCTCAAGAACTTAGTACAACGCTCTGCAGACTGTAAGCGCTCGGTAGACAGGACTGACTGATTGACTCCATCCCCAATGTAACATGGCTGTTCCCTCTCAGGACGAGTGACGCTCTCCAACGTGTCGGAGCGTAAAGACAACATGCGCCTGGGCCTGAGCCTCACCACCAACCCCAAGGATAACAGTTTTGTGGTAAGGACCGGGACACGGGTGGGTTTGTGGTGAGGGGGGCACATGTTGGGAGGTCTCTGTGGTCTTTAACCCCTGGTGCACAGGGACCAACTTCAACGTCCCCCCCCTTCCAGTTTTCAGTGCCCTTATTTCCACAGCATTTTGGACTGGACTCCCAGTCTCACTCTTCCCCAGTCTCCAAGAAGTCTGGAGAATTACCTTAGGTTGCTCCTTTCCTTCTGGAGTTAGGAAAGGGAGCCAGTTTTTTTATGGTATTTGCTTAGTGCTTTCTATGTGTCAGACGCTGTACTAAGCGCTGGAGTAGATACAAGTTGATCAGGTAGAACATAGTCCCTGCCCTACATGGGGCTTACAGTCTTAACTCCCATTTTACAGATGAGGGAACTGAGGCCCAGAAAAGTGAAGAGACTTGCCCAAGGTCACCCAGCAGAGAAATGGCAGAGTTGGGATTGGAACCCAGGTCCTCCTGACTCACAAGCCCAAGCTCTATCCACCAGGCCATACTGCTTCTCAAGTAAAGTGATTTCTGGTTCCAGTTTAAGCTATTAGGCTCAGATTAGAGCTGGACCGGTTAGGAGGTCTCCCAGGACGAGTCCACTCTGAAGAACAATGGAGCCTGGGTCTCCCTTCTAGCAGCCCCACAGCACATATTGGTAATTTTATTAATTTCTATTAATGCCTGTCTCCCCCTATAGACCGTAAGCCCCTTTTGAGCAGTGAATGTATCTGTTATATTGTTTTATTGTATTCTCCCAAGCGCTTAGTATAGTGCTCTGCACATAGTAAGCGGTCAATAAACACGACTGACTGACGAGTTCAGGCCAGGCCTTTCTGGAACTGAGGAGTCCAGAGTAAGCTGGAGAGGTTTCAGGTTCCCCAGGGGATTCTGGATAGGAGATTTGTTGGTCAGTGTGCCCCTCCCCTCTCCAAATCATATGCCTGCCAGGGAGGAGAAAATGGATAAAGGAATTAGATCACCTCCCAACGACAGGACACTGTTTAGTGGAATGACCACTCTAAAGGGGGACTTAATCCCTGTTCTCCCTCATACCTAGACTGTGAGCCCCATGTGGGACAGGGACTGGGTCCTAACTTATTAACTTGCACCTTCCCCAGTGCTTAGAACAATTTTTGACACATAGTAAGCCTTTAACAAAATAATAATAGTGATAACAGTAATAAGAATAACAATAACAATGATGATGACGACGAAATCCATTTCGCCCAGAACAAAACCAGTTTCTCCCAGTCTTAGGATGTTTCTCCAGAGGGACCCCTCAGGTCCCTCACTTACTCCAGAGCCTCTGCGTTCCCCTCCCAGGTCCTTGTGAAGACCGTAATTTCGTCATTTATTTCCATTAATGAGTGTCTCCCCTTCTAGACTATAAGCTCATTGTGGGCAGGGAATGTGTCAGTTTATTGTTACATTGTACTCTCCCAAATGCTTAGTACAGTGTTTTGCACACTGTAATTGCTCAATAAATACGACTGAATGATTGAAATGAATAGTGTTATGTCTTAGCAGTGGACCTCGGAGCAGAAGTTACACTGGAAAGAGGTTTGGGGTGAAAAAGAGGAGAAATAGACACAAGACTATCCAGTACTGTACTGGGAACAAGCCAGCTGAAAAGCAGACTGTCCAATTTAAACCAGAGCACTGACCACCTAAGACCTATTGGATTTTGGTTTTTTTAGGGGAGCGGGAGTGGAGTTGTTGTTTAGCCCCCGTGAGCCAGATATGTCAGCAGTTAACTATGTAAGTCCCTACTCCTGACCTTTCCTCAAACACCCTAGAGGCAGGAGGATGAGAGTTAAAAGACAGATTTGCTTCCCAAAATAATAATAAAATGGTATTGGTTAAGCACTTACTGTGTGCCAAGAAATATCCTAAGGGCCGGAGGAGATACGAGATAACCAGATTGGACACCGTCTCTGTCCCAGCTGGGGCTCACGGTCTAAGGGGGAGGAGAATGAGTATTTGGTCCCCATTTTACGGATGAGGAAATTGAGGCCCAAATAAGTGAAATAACTAGCCCAAAGTCATTCAAGAGGCATGTGAGAAGCAGCGTGACCTAGTTGCAAGAGCCTGGGCCTGAGAGTCAGAAGGACCTGGGTTCTAGTCCCGGGGCCAAAACTTGTCTGCTGTGTGATCTTGGGCAAGTCACTTCACTTCTCTGGGCCTCAGTTATCTCATCTGTAAAAGGGGATTAAGTCTGAGAGGCCAATGTAGGACAGGAACTGTGTCCAACCTGATTAACTTGTACTTACCCCAGTGCTTAGAACCGTGCTGGGCACGTAGTAAGAGTTTAAAAAATACCATCACAGTAATAATAATTTTGAAGGAGGGGGTAAGTCCCTTCCGGTTCTCGCTTCTAAGATTTGGTACCCCCCTTGGCCTCACGTTGCATGGTTGTCTTTTCTAGGCCTGCAGCCCGCTCTGGTCTCACGAATGTGGCAGCTCCTACTACACCACAGGGATGTGCTCCAGGGTGAACGCCAACTTCAGATTCTCCAAGACCGTGGCCCCGGCTCTCCAGAGTACGTTGCTATGTAGCTGCTCCCTCAGGCCTGGCCTCGTGATCCTCTAGGAGAGCTTTAGGGCTTCAGTCGCTTCAACCCAGTGACCAAAGCCCATCTGGGTGTGGAGGTGAAGGCGGGGGCGGGGACGGAAGGAAACCACTCTAGAAAATTTCCCTCGAAGACGCGATGCCTCCTGAAACCTGGGAGTCATTCTTCTCAACCAAGCAGTTAATTCGTCGTATCTGTTAAACGCTTACTACGTGCAGAGCACTGTACTGAGCACTTGGGAGAGTACAGTGCAACAGACTCAGCAGACATGTTCCCTGCCCATAACGAGTTGACAGTCTAGAGGGGAAGACAGGCATTAATAGGAATAAATAATAATTGATTTACTTACTAGACTGTAAGCTCCTTTGCCTCTCATGGTCACACCAGTACTCTACCTGTCTTGACGATGGGAGGGGGAGTCAAGCAAAGGCATACCTATTCCATTCCTAGTTTGGGCAGTGGCTAGCAAGCGGAAGGCCATCCGCTACAAGTCAAAACTCACCTGTGCCGGGCGTCAGCGGCACGAGAGAGAGTCGTGGGTGGAGAGTCAAGCTTATTGAGTGGAAAAAGGCAGCGATAAACCACTTGCATATTTTTACCAAGAAAATTCTACGGATACGCTACCAGAACGATTGCAGAAGGAGGTGAGGCATTCTGGGAGAGATGTGTCCATGGCGTCACTATGGGTCGGAGACGACTAGATGCTGTAAGATAAGACTTCTTTATTTACTAGATTGTAAGCTTTTTGTGGGCAGGGGTCATGTCTAGCCCCACGTGGAACAGGGACTGTGTCCAACCCAATTTACTTGTATCCACCCCAAAGCTTGGTACAGTGCCTGTCACGTAGTAAGCGCTTAACAAATAACACAATTATTAATATTACCAATGTTATTGTGTTGCACTCTCCCAAGGGCTTAGTGCAGTGCTCTGCACTCAGTGAGCACTCAATACCGGTGATGGATTGGTTGATACTGAATGATCGATCCCCAGTGAGGGCAGCCCAGCAAGCGGATGGTCAGAACCTGTAGAAAGAGATACCGAGATGGATTTGAGAAAGAAGTTCTGGACTGAAACCCTGGAACAGGTTGTGATGGGAAGT
This sequence comes from Ornithorhynchus anatinus, assembly GCF_004115215.2. Classification (NCBI taxonomy): domain Eukaryota; kingdom Metazoa; phylum Chordata; class Mammalia; order Monotremata; family Ornithorhynchidae; genus Ornithorhynchus; species Ornithorhynchus anatinus. The sequence goes on along the minus strand of NC_041732.1, from coordinate 8,218,390 downwards.
TGTGCAATTCCATTTCACGGAGAGAGAACGTCCTTAAAAAGATGGCTCCAAAATGGGCCTGCCCACCAGACGGGAGGCTGGATTAGATGATATTGAACCTATCAGCCCAAGGATTCTGAATGTCTAGGTACCTGATTGTAAGGGTTATGAGAGATGTCTCACAGGGGCTTGGGCAACCCTCTTCTCCTTCACGACTGGCAGGTCTCTCTTCTCCCCGTCTCGAAAAGCCTATTACAATTACACCTCCTCCAAGAGCCTTCCCTGACTAATCTTTCATCTCCCCACCCTACTGTATCACCCGTGCACTTCAGTCCACACCTCCTAAGCATTTAGATACTTACCCTATTCCCAAAGCAAGTCTCTCCATATCTTTAAATTCAGATGCTTCGTCTACCTGTAATTTATTTTAGTATTGGACTCCCCCAAAGAGAATGTAAGCTCCTTGAAACCAGGGATCATGCCTACCAACTCGATTGCACTCTCCAAAGTGCTTAAACCAGTGCTCTCCACGGAGTAAGCGGTCGATAAATACTACTGATAGATTGGTGAAGAATATTTCTTTCCTCTCCTCAGGGTGCCAGACGTACATGGACATAATAATAGTTCTGGATGGCTCCAACAGCATATACCCCTGGGTGGAAGTTCAGCATTTCCTCATCAACATTTTAAAGAAGTTTTACATCGGTCCTGGTCAGATCCAGGTGAGTGCCTAGAGAGACCACAGATGGCAATGGAGAACTCTGGACATGGAGATAGCGTTATATAACATCCTTGCATAACCCCCGCCACTCAGCGCATCGGGGTGACTTTTCAGTTGTCATTTTGTGGCAGTCCACCAAGCTCACCCCAACCTAGAGCGTGTCACAGGAAGGGGACTCCTGACCCCCCCTCCCGCTTCCTGCCCCAATTGCTCCAAAGCCAGACTTTCCCCTCCCCAGTTCCCATGAGCATAGGCGCTAGTAAGCGTGGCTCAGTGGAAAGAGCCTGGGCTTCGGAGTCAGAGGTCACGGGTTCGACTCCCGGCTCTGCCACTTGTCAGCTGGGTGACTGTGAGCAAGTCACTTCACTTCTCTGTGCCTCAGTCACCTCATCTGTAAAATGGGGATTAACTGTGAGCCTCCCGTGGGACAACCTGATTACCCTGTATCTAGCCCAGCGCTTAGAACAGTGCTCTGCACATAGTAAGCGCTTAACAAATACCAACATTATCAGTAGTAGTAGTAGTACCAAGCCAAGGAACTCAGCAGCAGGAGCTGAGCCAGGGAGAGTCTGTGTACTGAAAATGAAAACTCCAGACATTAAAGGCATATTGGAATCAGAACAGATGAAGCCCAAATTGACTGGCATAAAATGGAACAGCTGATCACTATCTAAGTTTCTTAGGGTGATCTGTGGTCCTTTACTTGGTGAGGTGGTTTTTTTTAATCTTTCTGTGGGTAAGAAGATCCATTCCGTCCTGTGGGCCTGGAGACTGGCAATTGTCTTCCCTTTGGCCATCAAGCAGATAGAGCCAGACCTTTCCACTGTGAAGGGAAGGGACTTCTCTATTCAACCACCCACTTTGGGCCGGAAGGGCTAGCGGGACAGAAAAATTTATCTTTGAGCCTATGTGATACTTGATCTTAAAGAAGCAGGTTGGAGAAACCAAGTGAGCACAATAAATACTGCCTAGATGTGGAATGTGCCAAGTTTAAAAAACATATACTGCACTTTGGCTAACCCAGAAATATTGGGATAGGATTGGGGCAATAATGATTAGGGAATTTATTAAGCATTGGGAATTTATAAAGCACTTGCTCTGTACCAAGCAACATGCAGAGATAACGAGACCCGACGCAATGTCTTTCTTTCCTACCCAAAGCTCCTACACGAAGTTCACAGTATAAGAGTGAGGGTAATCGGGTGGTTTATCCCCGTTTTACAGATGAGAAATAGAATTACAGAACTTGAGTGAGCTGCGGATCACACGGCACACAAGTGACAGAGTGGAATAAGGGAGTGGATAAGTAGGAGGGAGATAGTTGATGGAGTGCTTTAAAGCTGATGGTTTTGATGTCAGCACTCAAGTAGGAAGAACAAGAGGAGGAAGCAGCGTGGCTCGGGGAACAGCGTGGCTCAGTGGAAAGAGCCCGGGCTTCGGAGTCAGGGGTCATGGGTTCGACTCCCGGCTCTGCCACTTGTCAGCTGTGTGACTGTGGGCAAGTCACTTCACTTCTCTGTGCCTCAGTTACCTCATCTGTAAAATGGGGATTAAGACTGTGAGCCCCACGTGGGGCAACCCGATTCCCCTATGTCTACCCCAGCGCTTAGAACAGTGCTCGGCACATAATAAGCGCTTAACAAATACCAATATTATTAAGAGGAGAAGCAGTGTGGTCTAGTGGAAGGAGCAAGGCCAGGGAGTCAGGTGACCTGGGTTCTAATTCCGGTTCTGCCCCTTGCCCTCTGTGTGATCTTGGGCAAGTCTCTTAATTTTTCTGTGCCTCAGTTTCCTCACCTGTTAAAAGGGGCTTAAATACCTGTTCTCCCATCCCTTAGATTCTGAGCCCTCTGCGGGGATCGGGGCTGTGTTCAATCTGCCTATATCGTTGTAATAATAATAATAACCTTTGTTAAGCACTTACTATGTGCCAAGCACTGTATTAAGGGCTGGGGTAGATACAAGATAATCAAGTCACACACAGCCCCTGTCCCACTGGGGGCTCACAGTCTAAGTAGGAAGGAGAACAGGTATTGAATCCCCATTTTACAGATGAGGATACTGAAACCGAGGGAAGTTAAGTGCTTTGCCCAGCAAGCAGGTGGCAGAGCTGGGGTTAGAACCCAGGGCCTCCAATCCCAGGCCCATGCTCTTTCCACTAGGCACTTAGCACTTAACACATGCCAAAGTTATTATTATTAGTGGCATTATTAAGACCTATTATTATCATTAATAATAATTGTACAATCCAGACTATGTTGGTAGGTAGAAATCCCTCCAAGAAGGAGCGTTATAATGCTTTTGAGGACTTGGGTTCTAATCCTGACTCTTCTACTTGTCTGCTGCATGACCTTGGACAGATCTCTTCACTTCTCTGTGCCTCAGTTCCCTCATCTGTAAAATGGGGGTTAAGACCGTGAGCCCCATGTGGGACGTGGACTTTGTCCTATCTGATTAGCTTGTATCTGCTCCAGCGCTTAGCGCAGTGCCTGGTATATATTAAGTGCTGAACACATACCATTTTAAAAAAATGCTTAAAAAGGAACTATCCATCCTCACGCACCCCAATTCTATCCTGCTCAGTGAGTTGGGAAAATCAGGAGCCACTCAGGGCCTCCAAGGAGGTACAGTAGGGACCCCGGAGAACTTCACCTTAACCCCCGAAAACCGGTGTCCTACTCCCCTTCCCAGGTCGGCGTGGTTCAGTACGGCGAGGACGTCGTCCACGAGTTTCACTTAAATGACTACAGGTCGGTAAAAGATGTGGTGGAAGCTGCTAGTCACATTGAGCAGAGAGGAGGTACAGAAACCCGGACAGCGTACGGGATAGAATTTGCTCGGTAAAATCTCCAACACAGACTCCCATCTATTACGCGCGGCCAGCTGGGGGTGTGGTGTGGCTGGTGTGGGCCAGAGATGAAATGGTTGCTTCCCTGACATTCCTTCACAGCCAGAGAATTAGAGTTGAAACATGTCCTGGATGAACAGTAAGAGAGAGATGATTTAAGCCCTTAAACCATGTCACAGCCTGGGACAACCGGAGTTTAGACCAGTTAGGGAATTTATCGCTCGCATGCTTCATGCCTCCATTTTGGCTACTCGTTCCCCTAATTTCACACCTAGAATCCGCACAACCCGTAGAATTTGGTGCATATAAAGTGCATCTCCCCAGCAGTCCCTCAGACTTTGCTTGACTGGGGGGAACCTTCTTCCCCTCCCTCCTCCACCCCCCACCCCAACTTTCAGTCGGTTTAAGTTTGAGCGGAGCCCTCGGCCCAAAGGAAAATCCAATGCCACCCTGAGGGGTCTCGCCAGGAGACACAGGAGAGGTTGGTGATGAAGCGATTTTGATAGTCTCTCCCGCCATTACAAGACTCTTCTATCCCCCCCACCCCGTGTTCCTCACTCGTTATACTAGCTGGGGTCAAGGTCAGGGTTATGGTATGATATGTTGGAGAAGCCGCATGGCTCAGTGGAAAGAGCAAGGGCTTGGGAGCCAGAGGATGTGGGTTCTAATTCGACTCCACCACTTGTCTGCTGTGTGACTTTGGGCAAACCACGTAACTTCTCTGTGCCTCAGTTACCTCATCTGTAAAATGGGGATTAAGATTGTGAACCCCAAATGGGACAACCTGATTACCTTCTATCTGCCCCAGCACTTAGAACAGTGCTTGGTACATAGTAAGTGCTTAACAATTACCTTTATTATTATTATGATAACTTCAAGTTTACCAGAAATAATCACCCTCTAACCATATCCTCCCAGAATCTTTCCCATCCCTGGCTTCCAAACACATACATGGGCATGAGGATGATGCTATTCCAAGTGTGACAGGCCCGATGCCATCCCCTCCCGGCCCCCATCAACACTGAAACAAGCCCCCACCGCCCCCCCCCCCGGTTCTGCTCAGGGCCCCCCGCTTGTTTGTGGACGAGTCGGGGACCTGTGCCCAAGTGGCGGATGACTGGGTTCTTCCCATTCTCTCTCATGCTTTTGTGACTCACCCCCTTAAAGCTGAAAACAGGAGCTTCCCACCAAGGTGGATTGAACCCCTTCCCCTGCTCCGCGCCCCCACCCCCTGCCCAGAAACAGCCCCCGCTCTGAGGGGCCTTGGGACGGACTCTGATTCCAGTTCTGAGGCCTTCCAGAAGGGCGGGAGAAAAGGCGCAAAGAAGGTGATGATCGTGATCACGGACGGGGAGTCACACGACAGCCCGGACCTGGAGCAGGTGATCGACGCCAGTGAGAAAGACAACATCACCCGCTACGCCGTGGCGGTAGGTACCCGTCTGCCCCGACCTCCCAACTGCTTAGTACAGTGCTTAGCACGCTGTAAGCGCTCATATTAATGTCTGTCTCCTAAGTTAACTTCAGAGGTAAGCTAAACTGTAAGCTCATTGTGGGCAGGGCATGTATCTGTTTATTGTTATATCGTATCCTCTCAAGTGCTTAGTACAGTGCTCTGCGCTCAGTTAGTGCTCAATAAATGTGATCGACTGAATTGATGAAATGCTATTGACTGACCGAATGAGAGACTGACCAACTTCCTCAGGCTCGGTCTCTCGGGGCCTCTGACCAGACCGTGTGGGTGTCCACCCGTGTATCCCCGGCCACAGCTGTGAGCTCACCCAGGGGATCCAGAAAGTGACCCCCAGACCTTGTGCCAAACCATGGGACCTACGGGAAAGAGCACAGGACTGGCTCCCGGAAGACCTGGGTTCTAGTCCAGGCTCCTCCGCTTGCCTGATGCGTGGGACCTTGGGCAAGTTCGATTGTGGGGGCGATCTGTGGACTCTGTTTAGTGCTTATAATGTGCCGAGCCCTTTGATAAGCACTGTGGTAGATACAGGTTAATCGCATCAGAGCCGGACCCTGCCCCGTGTGGAGCCGAAAGTCTAAGAGGGAGGGAACAGGTATTTTATCCCTGTTTTACAGGGGAGGAAATTGAGGCCCAGAGAAGTTAAGTGATTTGCCAGAGGTCACACAGCAGGGCAGTGTTGGAGCCAGGACTAGCAGATACCAAGTCACCTGACTCCCAGATAGGTGCTCTTCCCACTCCCAGATAGGTGCTCTTCCCACTAGGCCACGTTGCTTCTCAAGTCATTTTACTTCTCTGGGCTTCAGTCCCGAAACGCCGGGTGGTTTGAGGACGGGGCAGTAGAGAGAAAGACCAGATGTGTTTTTGCATTGCAACTGTAGGTGCTTGGCTACTACAACCGGAGAGGAATCAACCCGGAAGCATTTCTGAGTGAGATAAAATACATAGCAAGTGACCCCGACGACAAGCATTTCTTTAACGTCACAGATGAAGCTGCTTTGAAAGATATTGTGGATGCCCTCGGAGACAGGATATTCAGCTTGGAAGGTGAGAGGGGCCCATCGCTGCATTTGGTCCGGGGTCCTGGAGCTTCAGACCTGTCTGGAACTCGGGCTGGAGAGCTGTTGGGCTAGTTACCGTAATGTCAGAGGGCCATTAGATGTCATCCTAGACTGTGGATTTCACTAGTCGCTAGACTCGAGATTTCCCTCTAGACTCTGAGCTTGTTCATTCATTCATTCAATAGTATTTATTGAGCGCTTACTATGTGCAGAGCACTGTACTAAGCGCTTGGAATGGACAAATCGGCAACAGATAGAGACAGTCCCTGCCCATTGATGGGCTTACAGTCTAATCGGGAAAGACAGACAGACAAAAACAATAGCAGTAAATAGAATCAAGGGGATGTACGTCTCATTAAAACAGTAGCAGTAAATACAGTCAAGGTGATGTACATCTCATTAACAAAGTAAATAGGGTAATAAAAAATATATACAATTGAGCGGACGAGCACAGTGCTGAGGGGAGGGGAAGGGAGAGGGCGAGGAGCCGAGGGAAAGGTGGACGAACCTGTCTACCAACTCTATTATTTTGTATCCACCAATTAATAATGTACTGAGCGCTTGCTATGTGTACAGCATCGTACTAAGCACTTGGGAGAGTGCAATACAATAGAATTAGCAAACACTTTCCCTGCCCATAAAGAGCTTTCACTACCAAACACTTAGTACAGCGTTCTGCACACAGTAAGCACTCAGTAAATGTGAATGATTGATAATGGAAGAAGACTTCCTTGGGGAGTAACAATCTTCCCTGAGAGAAGCTTAAGGCTGGTGGGATTAGGTGGCTGCCATTATCCTTCTCTTGCCAGTTCCATCCCAACAGGACACTGCTCAACTCCAGAGGCAGTAGGAGAATGGGGAGCTGGAGGGGTATCTACCACAGGTTACCCCAGCCTCCGCCACCCCCCGCCCTTCCTCAGAAATGTACTCCGTCCTCGCCTGTAGACCGGACGTGTGGAAGTGACTACCACCTGAGCAGAGTCCTTGATCCCTGCCCCTGGGAACACAGTTATCACCTCAGATCTCTTTTCTTTCTTTCAGGAACGAACAAGAACGAAATCTCCTTCGGCCTAGAGATGTCCCAGACAGGATTTTCCTCCCACGTTGTGGAAGTAAGGGCAGAGACGGCACCGGGGTTCACCTTCTCATTCTCTTCTACCTCCCGCTCCTCCAACCCCCCTCGGTCGGTTCTTCCTGCCCCAGTGGTGTACGGGGGGGGTCGCTGACATGAGGAGATTGTTCAAGATGGCTTCTGGGCTGCCCGTACCTACCCATGAAAGCACAAGCGAATGACATTTGTCATCCTGGAGAAAAATTGCTCCAACCTAAAAAGACCCAGGTGTAAATTTCTTGTCCACTGGGTTCCGGGAGAAGGATATTTAGACATCTATAACCTTGAAGCATAATCTAATGGCCCCCTGACATTACAGTAATCAAGGGTAGTTAATGAGGGCTTACTGTGTGCTGAGTAGTCAGTTGTATTTGTTGAGCACTTACTATGTGCAGAGCACTAAACTAAGCAGTAGGGAGAGTACAGTTTAACAGTATAACAGACATATTCCCTGTCCATAATGAATTTACAGTCTAGAGGGGGAGGCGAGTGTTAATATAAATGAAATACAGGTATGGAAGTGCTTTGGGGCTCGGTTGGGGGGATGAATAAAGGGAGCCAGTCTGGGTGACGCAGAAGGGAGAGAAAGAAGAGGAAAGGAGGGCTTAGTCAGGGAAGGCCTCTTGGAGATGTAACTTCAATAAGGCTTTGAAGCAGAGGAGAGTAATTGCTGAATACGAGGAGGGAGGGCATTCCAGGCCAGAGGCAAGTTGTGAGTGAGGGGTCAGCGACAAGATAGTTGAGATGGAGGCACAGTGAGAAGGTTAGCATGAGAGAAGCAAAGTGTGCAGGCTGGGTTGCAGTAGGAGAGTAGCAAGGTGAAGTAGTGGGGGCAAGGTGATTGACTGTTAGCACCTGGTTGAATCCAGTAGAACAGAGTTGGTAGACATGTTTCCTGCCCACAAAGAGCATGTAGTCTAGAGGCACAAGCCTTCTAAGTTCAGTCCAATCCCTGCCCTTGAGCCCGAGAGAGGGGGAGAGTTCAGGTCCGTGAGACCAGAGACTCCATACTTCACCTGCTTGAGCAGAGTTTTGACAGTCACCATCCAGCTTGTCCCCCTAGGCACCACATGGGTACAGTCCAGAGGAGTGACGTGAAGCCTCCTGGGCAAAACAAGCCCTCCTGTTTCCTGTGGAAATGCTGGGATAGAACCTGCTGGAAGGAAGAGTGGAGGAATTATTGGCGTGAAACAAAGGATGCTGGTAAAGAGGGAAGAAAAAAATGGGAGAAGGAGGGACAGAGCAATGGAGCCTGGGAGAGTTAGTAGGCAAGAGGGCTGGTCCAGGTTGACCCTCACAGAGACTGGCTGAGGCCAGAAATTTGGGCCTCAGCCTCCCCTGAACCCAGCCTCCCGAGCCTGATCCGTCCCAGGACCCACAGCCACACAGGCAGAATTTACCAGAAGGCTCTGGGGCCACGGCCGAGCCCCACAGAGCCCCCTAGAAGTTTGTTCCGGACAAACTCGGGCTCAGCAATGCCCTCCAGCCACCATAGCAATGGGGAGGGAGGCCACTTGAACCTGACTTAGTGCCAGCCTAACCCGGCTTTAAGACTTAGGTCCCGTGAGGGATCCAGCCAGGGATGGGCCGGGCAAGGCGCTAGGTTGTGGGTGCCATCAGTGACTTGGACGGGAGGGATTTCAGTAGCACATACTGGATCTGCATCTCCTTGGAGATCATTCCGACAGCCAGATGGAAGGATTGTGGTTTCTTCTGGGTCAAGCATTTTTCCTGTGACTTCAGTTCATGTAGCCCAAACTAGATCTCAGAATCTCTTGAGGCTCTTTGTTCTAATTCCCACTTGAGTAGAGGAGTGTTTAGAAGTCCCTAATCTCCCAGCAAAGGCAGACCACTGAGTCAAGATAAGGATATCCCCAGGGGGCTCCTAGCCTGTTAATATCTCTCTCTCTCCCCCTCTCTCTCTCTCCTGGCTCTCTTTTCTCTCCTCTTTCTTTTCTCTCTTTCTCCCCTCTCTTCCCTCTCCTCTCTTCTTTCTCCTCTCTTCTCTTTTCTTCTCTTCCCTCAGTCTCTCCACTTAACTCCCTTAACCTCCTCTTGATCATCTCTCTCAGGGTGGTGACTGCTCTATTTAAATATGCACAGCAACAAGAGGGACAAGAGAAACCATAAAAACATTTCGGGTGACTCAGGTTGTGAGCGTTTGCTCTGTTATAAGGGATCCCCATATATATTCTGTGGTGTGCTTCCTGTGAATACATGCTTTTGTGGGGGTGCATTTAATGTGTGCTTTGTGATGATGTGTCATTTGGTATATACATTTATGTATAGTTTCCTGTTTTATGCATTCTTGCTGATGGTTGAATGCGTGTTCCAGGAGTGTGAGAGCTCAATGTACGTACCTGCTCTGTGAAGGTTTGCGATATGTATATGATGTTTGTGACCGTTCGATGTGTCTCGGCCATGGCCATGCTGTGGAAACATAGCCAAGTGGATAGAGAATGAGCCTGGGAGTCAGAAAGACCTGACTTCTAATTCCAGCCCCACCACTAGTCTGCTATGAGACCTCAGGCCAGTCACTTCACTTCTCCGGGTCTCAGCTTTCTCATCTGTAAAATAGGGATTGAGACTGTGAACCCCATGTGGGACAGGGACTGTGTCCAACCTGATTTGCTTGTATCCACCCCAGAGCTTAGTACAGTGCCTGGCACATGGGCCGTGCTTAACAAATACCACAATTATTATTATTAGTGTGTACTCCAAATGTGTATGCTTTGTGGGAGTCTTCTGGTATAAAGGTGGTTTAAAGGCCTGGGCTGGAACAGGGACATCTGCTTGTTGATCAGTGAGAAAAGGATCATGCATCCGTTTTCAAATTCCTACTGAGCCACCTGTTCGTATCTCCCCCTTCCGTAGCTGCCAAGTTCTAAATGGGTCTAATAATGGGTTCTAAATCAATAGGTTACCTCCGTTACCTCATCTGTAAAATGGGGATAAAAAGCATGAACCAGATATGGGACGTGGACGGTGCCCAACCTCATTACTTGTATCTACCAGGTACTTAGAGCAGTGCCTGGAACACAGTAAGCGCTTAACAAATACCCTACAATTCAAATATAAGGCTCTAATCCCCAGCTTTCTGCTGTGTGATCTCGAGCAAGTCACTTTACTTCTCTGGGCCTCAGTTACCTCATCTGTAAAATGAGTATTAAAGACTGTGAGCCCTATGTGGGACAGGGACTATGTCCAACCTGAAGCTTGTATCTACCCAACCTGATTAGCTTGTATCTACCCCAGTGCTTTGAACAGTGCCTGGCCCATAGTAAGGGTTTAACAAATACCCTGAGGCTGTTTGCAGTGGATGTGACCCAACTTGGTCACCAGGCTGAATCTGAACTCATCAAGAAAGCCCAGGAGGGTAAATGGATTCAATCAGGGGGTCATAGAAGAGAGTGTCAAGGAAGTGGCCTAGTGGATAGAGCCTGGGCCTAGAAGTCAGAAGAGCTTGGGTTCTAAGCCAGGCTCCACCGATTGCCTCCTGTATGATCTTGGGCAAGTCACTTCACAAGTCCCAGCTCTGCCACTTGTCTGCTGTGTGACCTTGTGCAAGTCACTTCACTTCTCTGGGCCTCAGTTACCTCATCTGTAAAATGGGGATTAAGACTGTGAGCCCCGGATGGGACAGGGCTGTGGCCAATCCCAATACCTCATATCTACCCCAGTGCTAAGAACAGAGCCTGGCACATAGTAAGTGCTTAATAAATACCATGAGGAAAAAAAGTGTGTTAGTTCCTGGGAAAGCACCAGAGTCCAAGTAGGCTTTGCAGTGTTTGGGATCTGCTCCCAAGTCAGAGGACCTCTCCGGGATTCCGTGTTCTCCAAAGGCAGCACCTCCCGCCCCACCGGGGAACATTAAGCCACTCGCCCGAACCGGAGGAGGCCCAGAAGGAGTCCGGCATTTCCGTTCCTCTCGGAGGGAGATCGGAGCCGGAGCCCGTCAATCTTCTAGTGGAATTTCCATCGCCCTGTTTACAGAAAGCGATACTTGAGTGCGCGCCAGGATTTCAGTCTTGAAGATGTGTTGAGTGAACTCTGGGATCCAAACCGTCTCTGGCAGCCGGGGCGGCCCTGGTCAGAGCATTTCAGAGATGCCAGCCCGAGAACCCTGGGTGAGATGCCCTGCTCAACAGCCACATCATCTGCCGGAAATGGTGGTCATGGATGCTTCCTGCTCACGGCCAAATAATAGTAATAATAACTGTGGTATTTGTTAAGCGCTTTCTATGTGCCAGACACTGTGCTAAGCTCAGGGGTGGATCTGAGCAAATCAGGTTGGACACAGAACCTGTCCCACATCGGGTTCACAGTCGTCATCTCCATTTTATTGATGAGGGAACTGAGGCCCAGAGAAGTGAAGCGACTTGCACAAGGCCACACAGTGGGCAAGTGACAGAGCCGGGATTAGAACCCCTGGCCTTTCGACTCCCAGGCCTGTACTCTATCCACTGAACCACGCAACTCTGTTGGGACGGGGGGAGCCCCATCCCCAAAGTGTTTAGACAGCGTCCAGTTGTGTTTACACGCTCATTATGAGCCCCATAAATCTCATTTGGAAAAATGCAAAGTCAAGATCAAGGGAAGGAAGCTCTTGGATCCAACTTGGACAGGGTCCCATTTAGATGTGAGAGATTAGCTCGAGTGGAGAAGGAAGGGGAAAGCATGCCTCCCTCTAGCTTCTCAGGGCTCCCCATCTGGGAATAGATGGGATTCAGACTACCCTCCTCCCCACCCTACCCTCCAAAACCCTCCTGCAGGCAAGATCCCACCCAGATTCTGGGCCCAGGGTGGGGAAGGTGGAAGAACCCGGAAGAAGTTGGCCATGGAGTTTGGGGAAATGAAAGGAATCCCAATCACTGCATCCAAGCCCTGAACTTCCTCCCGCTCTGGGAGACCAGCAGCCTCGACCATTATGGGGGAGCTGGACGCCCCACATGGGGGTCACAGGTGGTTGCCCCCACAACACCTGGATGAGGGCTCATAGGGCCCCAAGGCATCTCTGATTGTAGGCAGGCCAGGCTGCTTATAAGCTCCTTGAGGTCAGGGATTGTATCTTTTAACCCTAGTGAACTAAACTCTCCCAAGCGCTTAATAAAGTACTCTACCTAAAATAAGCACTCAATAAGTACTACTGGCCAATTCCCACTAGAGTGTAGACTCCTTACAGGAAAGGATAATGTGTACTGAGCCAATTGTACTCTTCCAAACAGTACAGGTGGTCTGCACTAAGTAAGTACTCAGTTAATGCTATTATTAGGGTACTTGTTAAGTGCTTGACTGTGTATCGAGCATTGTTCTGAATGCTGGGTCAGATACAAATGAATCAGGTTGGACACAGTCCCCGTCCTACATGGGGCTCACAGTCTAAGTAGGAGGGGGAACAGGCACTGAATCCCCATTTTACAGCTAGGGAAAGTGAAGCGTAGAGATATTAAATGACTTATCCAAGGTCACACAGCAAGCATTTGGCAGAGTCGAGATTAGAACCCAGATTCTCCGACTCTCATGCCCGTGCTCTTTCCGCTAGCCCAGGCTGCTTCTTTAAGTGTGATCGACTGAGTGATCGATTGAGAAGCAGAGTGGCCTAGTGGAAAGAGAACGGGCTTGGGAGTCAGAGAACCTGGGTTCTAATCCCGGCTCTGCCGATTTCTTGCTGCGTGACTATGGGCTAGTCACTTCACTTCTCTTTACCTCAGTTTCCTCAGCTGTAAAATAGGGATTCAGGACCTGTTCTCCCTCCTACTTAGGCTGCGAGCCTCATGTGGGACAGGGACTGTGTCTGACCTAATTCACTCGTTTCTATTCCAGCGCTTACAACAGTGTTGACACATAGTAAGCGCTTAATAAATACTATTTTAAAAAAATTGAGAGCTTAGTGCAGAGTGAAGGAACCAAGGCCCCAGACCCTTGATCTGCAGAAGCTGGTATTGGGAGGCCTGCCAAGATGAGATTTCCGCAGCCCTGTCTGCTCTAAACCAAATGGCTAACTGGTCCTCAGGTGGGCACTGCTCGCCCCTGGAAGAATTTTGCACCTCGCTTGGGAGTTCCTGTCTTTTCAGTAGTAATAATAATTGTGGTATTTAAGTGCACATTATGTGCAGGCACTGTGCTAAGCTAATCAGGTTGGACATAGTCCCTGTCCCACGAGGGGCTCACAGTCTTAATCCTCATTTTACAGGTGAGGTACCCCAGGAACAGTGAAGTGACTCACCCAAGATCACACAGCAGACAAGTGGCAGAGCCTGGATTAGAACCCAGGTCCCTCTCTCTCCACTAGACCAAGCTGCTTCCCAGTTCATATAGCCTCTCGGTCCCCATCTACGGCATTCACCTTCTTTTCCAAACTCAGCCCGAGGAGAGTCCACTGGTCATTTTTTTATGGTAATCGTGAAGTGTTTACTATGTACCGAGATCTGTAACAAGAGCTGGAGTAGATACGAAGTAATCAGGTTGGATTCCGAGGAGAATTCCGAGGCCCAGAGAAGTGAAGTGACTTACCCAAGTGGTGGATCTGGGATTAGAACCCAGGTCCTTCTGACTCCCAGGCTCAGGCTCTATCCACTAGACCACACTACTGGCTAATGGAAATGTGTTTGTCAGAGGGTTCTGAGCTGCAGGGGCTCTGCCCCCTTAGGAGAGGGGGTCACCGGGGATCAGGAAGGCATCAGAAAACTTTTTGGGTTTTAACACACTAATCCATCAATCAATAACATTTGTTGAGATCTTATTCTGTGCATAGCACTCTTCTAAACTCTTGGGAGATTAAAATAGAGTTGGTAAACACTATCCCTGCCCTCAAGTTACTTAACTGTCGTATGTGTTAGGCACTTACTGTGTGCCAAGCACTGTTCTAAGCACTGGGTAGATACAATAATAATAACAATGTTGGTATTTGTTAAACGCTTACTATGTGCAGAGCACTGTTCTAAGCGCTGGGGGAGATACAGAGTAATCAGATTGTCCCACGTGAGGCTCACAGTTAATCCCCATTTTACAGATGAGGGAACTGAGGCACAGAGAAGTTAAGTGACTTGCCCACAGTCACACAGCTGACAAATGGCAGAGCCGTGGATGGGACACAGTCCCTGTCCCACATGGGGCTCATACTCTTAATCCCCATTTTACAGAGGAGGTAACTGAGGCTCAGAAAAGTGAAGTAATAATAATGGTATTTGTTAAGCACTTACTATGTGCCAAGCATTGGGGTAGATACAAGGTAATCGGATGGGACACAGTCCCTGTCCCACATGAGGCTCATACTCTTAATCCCCATTTTACGGAGGAGGTAACTGAGGCTCAGAAAAGTGAAGTAATAATAATGGTATTTGTTAAGCACTTACTATGTGCCAAGCACTGTTCTAAGCACTGGGGCAGATGGGGATTAAGACTGAGAGCCTCATGTGGGACAATCTGATTGCCCCGTATCTCCCCCCAGCGCTTAGAACAGTGCTCTGCACATAGTAAGCGCTTAACAAATGCTAACATAATTAAGGTAGTCAGGTTGTCCCATGTGGGGCTCATAGTCTTAATCCCCGTTTTACAGATAAGGTAACTAAGGCACAGAGAAGTTAGGTGACTTTTCAAAGGTCACACAGCAGATGAGCCAGGAATAGAACCCAGGTCCTCTGACTCCCAGGGCAGTGCTCTTTCCACTAGGCCACACCGAGACCGTCACTAAAATTACAGATACCTCTAGACTACAGGCTTGTTAGGCGAATTCTGTTGTACTCTCCCAACTGCTTAGTACAGTGCTCTGCACTTAGTAAGCACTCGATAAATACTATTGATTGGTAGGGGAGGCGGCAACCGAATACTTAGGGGAAAGGGGAGGGAGTGCATGGGGGAAATGGTAGGAGAGAAGTATGGCCTACTAGAAAGTAGGAAGCACTTAACACATCCCCTTGATTCTATTTACTGTTATTGTTTTTGTCCGTCCGTCTCCTCCGGTTAGACTGTGAGCCCATCAAAGGGCAGGGACTGTCTCTATCTGTTACCGATTTGTCCATTCCAAGCGCTTAGTACAGTGCTCTGCACATAGTAAGCGCTCAATAAATACCATTGAATGAACCTAACATTAAAAAAAGTGGTAGAGGGGGGAATAGGGTGGGGACATGAGAAGTTTAGTCAGGGAAGGCTTCCTAGAGGAGATGTGATTTCAGGAGGCCCTTGAAGTTAGGGAGAGAGGTGATCCAAATGCCAACAAGTGTTTTGGGTTGTTCTTTGGTTTGGGGGAGGTTTTTCTGTGGTGGGTTTTTTCCAGAACTTGAAGGTTCCCTCACTTCCTCTGGTCTCCAGCCTGTCCTGCTGAGTTTGCCCAAATGCAAGGCTCAGGACCTTCCTCCCTTGCCCCCCAGGACCTCGTGGACCCCTTCTCCTGGAGTCTGACAGGCAGGAAAACATCCCAAAAGCAAAGGTGCAAATTGAGTTCCCAACCTCGAGGAAGGGAGAGAAGTATTGCCTTCTCTCCTTTGATTTCAAGCTTCTGGCTTCAATCAGCCTTTCTGCCCTGGGCTATAAATGCGAAGCAAATGATAGCACCTGTGGGGCAAGAATGTTTTTTCAAAAACCTCTCTCCGGAAAGCTGATTTATTCACCGTGGCTCATCCTGGGAGCCAGAGGATCTGAGTTCTAATTTTGGTTCCGTTACTTGTGCTGTGTGACTTGGGGCGAGTCACTTAACTGCTCTTGCACCTCAGTTTCCCCTTTTGTAAAATGGGGATTAAGTACCTGTTATCCCTCCCCCTTAGACAGTGAACCCTATGGGGGACAGGGACTGTGTCTAAACTGATCAGCTTGTGTCTACCCCCAGCGCTTAATAGGGCTTTGGCACATAGTAGCAGCCATGAGAGATGAAATGGGAATGGCAGAACAACACCCAGGGAAGAATCGGAGGTAGACGCTGGAGGTCCCGGACGAGCTAATGGGGGCTTGTACTCCAAGGTCCTTTCAGATTTCGCCTGGATTAAGGTTCCACGGTATTGATGGGTTTAAGTGATATCAAGGCAGGTCTCATACGTTGGATCCAGGACCCAGAAAGGAAGGGTTGTCAGTCTGGTGTATTTTTAATTATTATTATTAATAATAATAGTAATTGTGGCATTTGTAAAGTGCATACTGTGTGACGACTATTGTTCTTAGAGGTGGGGCAAATACAAGATAACCAGGTCTGACACAATCTCTGTCCCATACAAGGTTCACAATCTAAGTAGAAAGGGGAAACAGGTATTGAATTCCCCCTTTTACAGATGAGGTAACTGAGGCACAGAGAAGTTCAGTGACTGCCCAAGGTCACATTGCAGATGAGTAGCGGAGCTATGATTAGAACCCAGGTCCTCTGACTCCCAGGCCCATGCTCTTTCCACTAGGCCATGTTGCTGCTCAATTGGTTGATTTTATTATTTAAAATTTATAATTATTAACATTCTTATTAATAGTGATTTATTTTAAACAAATTGGTTTACCAATAGAGCTCTATTTAGCAAACATTTCTACCACCTGTTATATTGTACTCTCCTGAGCACCTAATACAGTGCTCTGCACACCACCGTAAGGGCTCAATAAATACGACTGAGTTATTGATTGGTACTTCCACAGCTCTAAAAGGTTCAGGTGGTGGAGAGAGAAAATGAGAGAGAAAGAGCAGGGAACTTGCCACTTCTTGTTTCTGTCCCTTCAAGTGCCTAGTACAGTGTACTGCACAGGGTAGGGTTGCTCATTAAATAGAAGAAATAAACACAGTGAGTGCGGGCCTGCAGATATCATCTCCGCAATCCAGTGGCACACCAGCCCCCCAGATTGATTTTTAATTGGCGGGATAACTGCAGGCCGCTGCAGAGGTAACGGCAGAAGCTGTTGCTCTGTGGTCTGCCCTGCAACAAAAAACCATTTGCTGAGAAGGAGCTGCCGGGCTGGCTGGGCTTCCATTGTGCGCTCAGCACTAGCAGCTGTTTGTAATAAATTTCTCCCGGGGTCCTTCGTGACTGAGCAGCAGCTGCGGCGCCCCCCACCCGCTTCGGAGCCGGTCGATGAGCCGGGGCTGGTTAATAAAGAGCCCGCATTGGATTAGACTCCAGGCCGTCTCCTGCCTATCGTGGGGGCGGGTCAGGCACGACCACCTGGGACCCTTCACCGGATTTTCTGTCACCTCAGCGTCGTTGACCGTTGGCTTCCTTCCGGGTCCTTGAGGCTTAGCGCTCATCCAAGTTACTTCTCTCCACTCCTGGCAGGGGGGGCAGGGCACGGGGATGGGCAGAATGGAGTCGAGTGGTGGCTGATGGTGCTTCACTGCTCTCTGCTCCCTGGAAATAGGGGAGGGCACAGGGATGGGCATGATGGAGTTGAGTAGTGGCTGATGGTACTTCACTGCGGCAGTGGGGCAGGGCACGGGGATGGGCAGGATGGAGTCGAGTGATGCCTGAGGGTAATCCGTCGTGAGCCCTGTGAACCCGATCCGCTCGGTTCCTACAAGAGGCTGCGTCGCGGGGCTATAAACCAGGTACTCAGTTCTTCCTCCTACTTAGACTGTGAGTCCCATGTGGGACAGGAACTGGGTCACCCCTAATTCACTTTTGTCTACCCCGGTGCTTAAAACAGTGTTTGACACATAGTAAATGTGTAACAAATACCATTAAAAAAACCCCCTCAGACTCCCTCTAGTCATCAGCCCTATGGAGTCATGGAATCAGTCAGTGGTATATACTGAGCAGTTTCTGAGTGCAGAGCACTGTACTAAGTGCTTAAGTTGAAGCAAACCGTGCCCTCCCAGGGTGCGAATTGTGGGAGAGGGCCCTTCCGGCAGCAGGCAGGGAAGCAGCGTGGCTCAGGGGAAAGAGAATGAGACTTTGATCCCATCTCTGTCACTGCCCTGATGTGTGACCCTGATGTGTCACTTAATGTCTCTGGGCCTCAGTTTCCTCATCTGTAAAATGGAGGTGATAGATTGAGAGGCCCATGTGGAGCGGGGACTGTGTTGGAGGTGATGATGATAATGATCATTGTGATATTCGTTAAGCCCAAATTACGTGGAAAGCTCTGATTTACGTCAGATCAGACACAGTCCCTCTTCCCTAGAGATGCTCACAGTCTCTGCGGTAGAGAGCATAGGTATTGAATCCCCATTTTACAGATGAGGGAACTGAGGGATAGAGACTTGCCCAATACCACAACAGCAGGCAAGTAACGGAGCCAGGCTTAGAACCCAGATCTGATTCCCAGTACATTGCTCTTTCCTGGACCACGATACTTCTCACCTTGTACGTAAGTTGTATAACCTTGCAGATAGAGTAGCACTTGAGCGCTTAAGAAGCGCCTAATAAATACCGTCATTACCACGAGCATCTGGGTAGGGGGCTGCTGTCGTGGCTGCCCAAGAAGCTCTCCCATTCGTTGTGGTGAGAAGGCAATCGATGTCTTAGAGGGTGGTCCCGGGGCCGGGATGGCTTTTCCCATGCCCGGCGAGACCTCTAACCCACTGGAGGTTCTGAGCGGTGGGAAGGTGATTCTGTGTGACCAGAGTCAGAGTTGAGGGTCTTTACCGGTTTATGAGTGGTGCTAGAGCGGGGAGACTTTACTGGTGTGGGCCCAGAGCTAGAATGGGAAGTCTTTACTGGTGTGGGGGAATGGAGTCAGAGTCAGGAGTCTTTGCTGGTGTGGAAGACCAGAGTCAGTGGAGAGAGCACAGGTCTGGGAGTCGAAAGGACCTGGGTCTAATCCCTGCTCCACCACTTGTCTACTTTATGACCTCAGGTAAGTCACTTAACTTCCTTGGGCCTGTTACCTCGTCTATAAAGTGTGGCTTAAGACTGTGAGCCCCACTTGGGACATGGACAGTGTCTAACCTAATTAACTTGTATCTACCCCAGCACTTAGTACAGTGCCTGGTATAAGCTTGTTGTAGTGTACTCTTCCCAGCACTTTGTACAGTTCTCTGAGCACAGTAAGCGCTCAATAAATATGGATCGAATGAATGAATGGGAAGGCTTTACTGGTGAGGGACCAGAGCTAGAGTAGTTAGTCTTTACTGTTGAGCCATAGTTGGGGGTCTTTAATGGAATGCGACCAAAGCCAGAGTGGAGGGTCTTTACTGTTGTGGGACTGGAATCGGAGTGGGAGATCTTTACTGGTTGATTTCTCCCCTCCCCCCACCCAGGATGGGATTCTGCTAGGAGCAGTCGGTGCCTATGACTGGAACGGAGCAGTCTTGAAGGAGACCAGCAGCGGGAAGGTGATCCCTCACCGGGAATCTTACCTGCATGAGTTTCCAGAAGAGCTGAAGAACCACGGGGCCTACTTGGGTAAGATCCCTCGGCTCCCGACCCAGGGGGAGCAGATGTTGGGTCAAAGGTCAATCACAAACTCTGCCTCGTCCTCCCCACTACATGGGACCCCCCCCTCACATCCTCCTTTCCCCACTATGAGAGACATTCATGTGCTTATTGTCCCAGGAATGTCCATACATGTGCTGCCTGCTCTCCAGAAAGTATGGAACGTCAGTAAGGGGCACATTCCAGAGTTGGGTGCCTGCCGGTCGTGAAAAAGCGGACACAAGCCGCTTTCAAAAGGGTTTGAGATCTACTGAAAGGCAACATGGCCAAGTGGAATTAACACAGGCCTGGGAGTCAGAGGCCCCAGGTTTTAATCCTTGCTCCGCCACTCACCTGCAGTGTGATCTTCAGGAAGGTCACAACTTCTCTGGGCCTCAGTTTCCTCATCTGTAAAACAGAGATTCAGTGCCCGTTCTCCCGTCCCCTTCGGCTGTGAGCCTTAAATGGAACAGGGACTGCGTCCATCCTGGTTTTCTTGTTTCTTCCCCAGTGCTTAGTCCCCTGCTTGACACATAGAAAGTGCTAAACAAATACTATTGATGATGATAATGATGATGGTATTTGTTAAGCGCCTACTGTGTGTCAAGTACTGTTCTAAGCGTTGGAGTAGATACAAGCTAATCAAGTTGGACCTAGTCTCTGTTCAACATGGAGCTCACGGTCTTAATCTCCATTTTAATGATGAAGTAACTGAGGCTCAGAGAAGTGAAATGATTTGCCCGAGGTCACACAGCAGACAAGTATTATTATTATCATAGATTAGACCAAAAAAAAAAAACTCTGCATCAGTATGTTTGTCCAGCAAAGCTCTTACAGAGCTGGACCAATCTGAAATAGAAAAATGTAACAGAAGCACTATATAATAAGGTCTCTATTGTACTCTCCAAAGCTCTGTACACAGTAAGCGCTCAGGAAATGCAATTGATTGATTGACTGACTTTCATCATGCTTACTTTCTGATCTCTTACTATTCTGGGCGAAAGCAGCATGCATTTCTAGTGCTCCCAACATTCCCTTGGTGTTGAAATCACTTAGTGCGAGGGCATAAATTCCATTACCCTATTTATTTTGTTAATGAATTGTACATTGCCTTGATTCTATTTAGTTGCCATTGTTTTTACGAGATGTTCTTCCCCTTGACTCTATTTATTGCCATTGTTCTCGTCCGTCCGTCTCCCCCGATTAGACCGTAAGCCCGTCAAACGGCAGGGACCGTCTCTATCTGTTGCCGACTTGTTCATTCCAAGCGCTTAGTACAGTGCTCTGCACATAGTAAGCGCTCAATAAATACTATTGAATGAATGAATGAATGAATAAATTGTCAGCACACTGGAAAACAGGGTAGGGGTGAGGCCGAAGCCCAGAAAAGGCAGGAGGGATTAGAAAGTTGCGAAGAAGATTAGTCAGGAACCAAAATGATGAGTGAGGGCTGCAGCTTCTAGAGTTCCATCTATGTTCCCAACTAATGAGTACTATCAGGGAAGCCAAGAAAATCCCCCTTGGAGGCTATATTTAGGTTCTTCTCAAGTATGCCATGTGGCGTGACACTGGTCTTACTTCAGAATTCACCGCATGCCACTTTCCTTTTCGATACGGTAATTACAAGGAGTCGAGAGGAAGGAGTGGATCTGGTTGAGCTGACCGGTTGGCATTTGGGCGGAGTTACTTGGGAAAAATATCCTGGAGGAGGAAGGCGATGAGGAATGGAGGGCTGGGACAGGGAGACAATTCAATGCCCAATTGTTCCTTCTTTTAGATTATAAGCTTCTTGAGGGCAGTGGCCAATCCCCAGAGGCTTCAGTGCTGCGCCACGTGGTAGCTGCTCAACCAGTGATTTTGTTGATGCTAGTGATAAAGGAGGAGACTGGGTAATAATAATAATTCTGACTAACATTAAGCATTTAAATGTGCCAATATAATCAGATCAGACACAGTCCTAGCTGCATGGGACTTACAGTCCAAGCGGGAAGGAGACAGCTATTTAATTCCCATTATATAGATGAGGAAACTGAGGTTCAGAAAACTCAAGTGATTTTCCCAAGATCACACAATAGGTAAATGGCAGAGCTGGGATTAGAAGCCACGTCCTGTCTCCCAGTACTGACTATTTTTAACTAAGCAATGCTGCTTCTCTTGCTGGCTGGTCTAAGACTAAAGGTCATATAGGCTCTTAGTCAAAAGTGATTTTTTATGGTATTTGTTAAGTGCTTTCTAGGCGTCAAACACTGTTCTGAGCACTGGGGATGTTACAGTTAGGTCAGACACAGTCCCTGTCTCATATGGGGCTAACAGTCTAAGTTGGAGGGGGAACAGGTATCTCCATTTTACAGTTGAGGAAACTGAGGCACAGAGAATTTAAGCAATTTGCCTAACGGCACACAGCAAGCAATTAAATTAGAACCCAGGACCTTCTGACTCCCAGGCCCATGTTCTCTCCCCCAGACCGCATAACTTTTCACATGAAATGTCCAGATAATTGTGGAAAAGTGTATTTTGGGGACTGGAATTCCTAGAACCTTTTGCCAGGTTGGTTGTGAGACTAGAAATCTGGAAGGATTCTCGGAGGAAGGATGCGACCCTCTTAAATTGGGATATGTATGCCGGATCTGCTTTAGAGTCACGAAAAATAATCTTCTCTTCAACAAACCCGAGGAACTAGAATCCATTCTCGAGGTTGCTACAGAGTCATGCTGTCCACGTTTTTCATCTTTTGGGGTTTTTTTTCATCCTAGATTTTTCTCTAAAGCCCCATGTCAATCTCGGTGTAGAGGTTGGGAGGGGAACATGGAAAAAGTGGTAAGGAAATGCCAGGCCCAAGCTGAGGCTGGGGAGGGAAGATGGGGAGGGGCTGGGGCAGGAGTCTGCAGCCAAGACACCACTGAGGATCAAAAGAAACAACGTGACCTAATAGAGCCCAGGCCTGGGATTCAGAAAGACTTGGATTCTAATCTCAGCTCTGCCACTTGTCTCCTGTGTGAACTTGGGCCAGTTACTTTACCACCTGATTCCTCAGTTGTATTATCTGCAAAATGGGGGTTAAGATTGTGATCCTCATGTGTCACAGGGACTGTATCCTACCTGATTAACTTGTATCTACCCCAGATCTCAGTACAGTGCCTGGCACATAGTAAATGCTTAACAAATGCCCATAACAACAGAAAAAGGAGGCCTAGCCGCCCACCGATCAGCTTTGCTGAGCACTATACTAAATGCTTGGGTGTCCACAACGCAGCAGACGGAATTTCTGCCCTCAAGAAGCCTACAGTCTAGCAGAGAAAGACTGACATCTGTAGGAGGCTTTCCCTGATTAATTTCACTTTTTCTCACCTGTATTTTCTTCCTTACCGCCACTTCGACACTCCTGCACCACCCAGTGGAAAGACCTCAGGCCTGGAAGTCAGAAGGACCTGGGTTCTAATGCCGGCTCCACCATATACCTAATAATGTTGGTATTTGTTAAGCGCTTACTATGTGCCGAGCACTGTTCTAAGCGCTGGGGTAGACAGAGGGGAATCAGGTTGTCCCACGTGGGGCTCACAGTCTTAATCCCCATTTTACAGATGAGGGAACTGAGGCACAGAGAATTTAAGTGACTTGCCCACAGTCACACAGCCGACAAGTGGCAGAGCTGGGATTCGAACTCATGAGCCCTGACTCCAAAGCCCGTGCTCTTTCCACTGAGCCATGCTGATACCTGCTGTGTCACCTTGGGCAAATCACTTCACTTCTCTGCGTCTCGGTTCCTTCATCTGCAAAATGGGGATTCAGTACCCGTTCTCCCTCCTACTTAGACTCTGAGCCGCATGTGGGACCTGATGATCTTGTGTCTCCTTCAGTGCTTAGCACACAGTAAGCATTTAAAAAATGCCACAATTTTTACTGGAGCCTATTATGTTTTCCCCCTCCGCAGGCTACACCGTCACCTCCGTCGTGTCTCCGAAGCACGGCAGGATTTATGTGGCCGGGGCACCCCGTTTTAACCACACCGGCAAAGTCATCGTTTTCACTATGCACAACAACAGAAACCTGACCATTCACCAGTCTCTGAAAGGAGAGCAGGTAAGGGTGGGGAAACTGGGGAGTCGCTGTGTGTTTGTGTGTGTCTGTGTGCGCGTGTGTATGCCCGTGTTTGTTTGCCCCCGTGGGTTGGAAGGGAGAGAATCTTAGCCCGAGGAAGTTGGACTCTGATCTGTTTTATAAATTTTTGGCATTTTTTCCCCCTGGATTCCACCTCCAACATCCAAATGATAAACCACAACTCCAAGAGCTGTTAAATAAAGGAGATTCCAGATTGACATGACCCACATAGCTGAGAGTTTTCGGGTCCAGATGTTTAAGAAAGACATATCCTCCTCCTCTCTCTCTCCTCCCTCTTTCTCTCTCCACCTCTCCTGTTGCCGCTCCCTCTTTTTCTATCTCCCCTTCTCTCTCTCTCTTTCTTTTTATCTCCCTCCCTCTCTCTCTCTCTCTCTCTCCCCGGCTCTTTTGCTCATTCACACTCTCTGTCACTCCTTCTCCCCCCCACCTCTCTCTGTCTGTCTGCCTGTCTCTCTCTTCCTCCCTCTCTCTCCGGAACGGCTGTCCGCTCCTTGAAGGCAAGGATCACATCTACTAACCTCTCAAGGAATCCTTCCCTGCTGATCTCTCATTTCCCCACCCTATTCTCCTTCCCTCTGCACCCCCTAAGCCTTTGGGTCTGTAATAATAATAATGATATTTGTTAAGGGCTTACGATGTGCCAAATAGTGTTCTAAGCACTGGACCCACTAAGCACTTTGATACTCCCTCCCACTTATGTCCATACTCTTATACTCTATTGCTTCTCCTATCTGTAATTTATCGTAATGTCTATCTCCCCGACTAGATTGTAAGCTCCCTGTGGTCAGGGACCCTGTCTACCACCTCAGTTGTACCGTACTCTCCCAAGGACTTAGTACAGTACTCTGCACCCAGTAAGCACTCAAAATATACCACCGATGGTATTCTCCCAAGTGACGGTACTTTATCCAGAGGAAACGCTCCATAAATACTGTTGATTGAGTGACTTTTTAAAATTGTCTCTCCATCTCTATGCCTCGTTTTCTTTGTTTCTCTCTGCAGCTCTTGCTCTTTATTTCTCTTTCCTCCTCTTTCCTTTTTGCTTTTGCTTTCTCCCCACTAGAAAAACCTTTAATCTCCTTAAAGAAGTTTGTGGAAATTGAATCTTCACATATAAATACTGTCTTTAGAAAAATAAATTGAGCCCAGCCCTGATTTTTTTTTTTTGTATTATTGAGTCCAGAATGGGAGTGTCTTCTCTGTTTCCTATCTAACTACTGGCTTCACCCACCCTTAAAGGGAGACCTATGAAGATTTTTAAATCAAACCAAAGCCATCGACCAGCTTCCCCTTCCCAAGGGAGGAGATTCTGCAAATAAAATCTGTGATCTCGATAACCTTCCTGCTCGTCTGGCTTTATACCAGTATGAGTACAAGAAGTATCATGATGTGGTGGATGCAGCACTGGCCTGGGAGTTATGGGTTCCGATCCCGGCTCTACCACTTGTCTGCTGTGTAGTCTTGGGCAAGTCACTTCACTTCTCTGTGCCTCAGTTACCTCATCTGTAAAATAGGGATTGAGAGTGTGAGCCTCACACGGGACAGGGACTGTGTCCAAGCTGATATGCTTGTATCCACCCCAGCCCTTAGTACAGTGCCTGGCACATAGTAAGTGCTTAATAAGTACCATAATTATTATTATTATTTATTATACCAAAGAGTGTCTGCTTTTCGGCTTGTCTGTCCCCCGAACCATATGGATATAGCTCCGGATTCCTCTATGTTTTATTGTCAGCGCCTAGCCTCCCTCCACCCAGCTCCAACTGCTGAGTGCTGAGGCTCAGAAGTGGTGTCTATGTAATGTTAATTATAATAATAATTGTGGTATTTGTAAGAACTTACTAGGTGCCAGGCACCGTACCAAGCGCTGTGGTGGGTACAAGCAAATCGAGTTGGACACAGTCCCTGTCCCCCATGGGCCTCACATTCTCAATCCCCATTTTACAGATGAGGTAACTGAGGCACGGAGAAGTGAAGTGACTTACCCAAGGTCACGCAGAAATCAAGTGGCAGAGTCGGGATTAAAACCCATACCTTCTGACTCGGGCCCGTGCTCTATCAACTACGCCATGCTGCTTCTCATGTCCGTGGGGATCCAGGAAGGGGTACACCTCAGATCTGGAGCAAGAGGAGGGGATCGGGGACTCCCCCACCCAGAGACGCACTCTAAGTTGGGACGGCCTCGGGCGGACTTCCACAAAATGGCACACTGATGTCGTCACGCTCATCTGGTCTCCAGCCATGTGACATCAAGGGAGACTCTCCAATCAACCACTCATATTTATTGAGCACTTACTATGTACAGAGCACTGTACTAAGGACTTGGGAGAATACAATACAAGCAGTGTGGCCTGGTAGGTGGACATGGGCCCGGGAGTCAGAAGGACCTGAGTTCTAATCCTGACTGCCACTTGTCCGCTGTGTGACCTTGGGCAAATCGGTTAATTTCTCTGGGCTTCCATTACCTCATCTGTAAAATGGGGATTGAGACTTTGAGCCCCATGTAGGGCAGGTACTGTGTCCAACCTGATAACCTCGTATCTGGCCCAACGCTTGGTACGGTGTCTGGCACACAGTAAGCACTTAACAGATACCATCAAAAAACAAAATTAGCAAAAACGTTCCCTGTCCTCCACGAATTTACTCCCCAGGGTCCACGAAGTCCATCGGATCCTGCCCTAATTGCTACCCGTCGGGCCGAAACTTTTACTAGCCCTGGGCAAAGAGAGGGTTTCAACCCCCCTCCCTGCTCCTCCCCACCTTGTATGTTTCAGATTGGCTCATACTACGGGAGTGAGATCAACTCCGTAGACGTGAACGGCGATGGAGCGACAGACATTCTGCTCGTCGGGGCGCCGATGTTCTTCAGCGAAGGCCGAGAGAGAGGGAAAGTGTATGTCTATGTTTTAAGCCAGGTAATATATGCTCACAGGGTGGATCGGGGCGAGCGTAGCGGAGCTCCTTTTCAGGCCGGAATAGCCGTCCGGACAGGTGGGGGGCCAGGATTTGGAATCGGGAAGTAAATTTACTTACATCCCTCTGCTCCCAGTTTGCCAACAACCTTTTAATCGATCAATCATTTATTGGGGAGAGTACAGTATAACAGAGCTGGTAAACGTGTTCCCTGCCCACAGCAGGCTTACAGTCTAGAGGTATCCTCTCCGTATCCCAGTTTATCCGTGACAGAAGTGATGTGATAGCAGCCTTTCTTGTTAGTTATGGAATTTATTAAGAGTTTACTAGGCGCCCCGCACTGCACTTAGCCTTGGGGTAGATGCAAGATCATCAATTTGGACACATCCCCTGACCCACAGGGGATGCCTGCGTGGCTCAATGGAAAGAGCACGGGCTTTGGAGTCAGAGGTCATGAGTTCAAATCCCAGCTCTGCCACTTGTCAGCTGAGTGACTGTGGGCAAGTCACTTCACTTCTCTGTGCCTCGGTTCCCTCATCTGTAAAATGGGGATTAAGACTGTGAGCCCCACGTGGGACAACCTGATTCCCCTGTGTCTACCCCAGCGCTTAGACCAGTGCTCTGCACATAGGAAGCGCTTAACAAATATGAACATTATTAAGAGGGAGGGAGAGCAGATGCCTTAACACCACTCTGCAGATGAGGAAATGGAGGCCCAGAGAGGTCAACTGACTTGCTCAAGGTCACCCAGCAGGCCAAGTGGCAGACCTGGGACTGTAGTCCAGGGTCCCCTGGCTCCCAGCCCCATGCCAAGTCCCGTCCTCACTAATGTAGAGGTGCTTGAATACAAGTGGGCCTCAGGTGGCACCTAGTTATCTCTGCTTCCGACTGGCTTCTCTTGACGGTGTTACACAGACCGGCGGAGTTGGGAAAAGGCACACTTCATCCTGCCTCTCCAGCCCAAGAACAGTAAAAGCAGTCGGGGTTATTAAGCAACTACTCTGTGCAAAGCGTTGTACTGGGTGCTAAGGGACTTTTTTATGGTATTTGTTAAGTGCTTATTATATGTCAGGTCCTGTACTGAGCTCTGGGGGAGATACAAGATCATCAGGTTGGACACAGTCCCTGTCCCACCTGGAGCTCGTGATCTAAGTAGGAAGGAGAACAGGTAGAGAAGCAGCGCGGCTCAGTGGAAAGAGCACAGGCTTGGGAGTCAGAGGTCATGGGTTCGAATCCTGGCTCTGCCACTTGTCAGCTGAGTGACTGTGGGCAAGTCACTTAACTTCTCTGTGTCTCGGTTACCTCACCTGTAAAATGGGGATGAAGACTGTGAGCCTCACGTGGGACGACCTGATTACCCTGTATCTACCCCAGCGCTTAGAACAGTGCTCTGCACATAGTAAGCGTTTAACAAATACCAACATTATTATTACTGAGTCCCCATTTTGCAATTGAGGAAACTGAGGTACAGAGAAGTTAAGTGACTTGCCCAAGATCATAGAGCAGGCAAGTGGCATAGCTAGGATTAGAACCCATGTCGCGCAAGAAGCACCTAATGAAGCAATTCACCCACACCACTTTTGTCCTCATTATTCCATTCTTTTCTAATTACGTCTCTCAAGGTAAAGCTATTGGAAAACAAAATTTCAGAGCCCAAAATGATAGCTCTGAGGTACTCTAATGCTCCAAATGTCTTCTAGAAATGTATTTTCTCCTGATTGGCAATGAAGGACCTTTAAGGAGAGGGATAAAGGATCGTGTCGTACCCTCCCAAGCGCTTAGTACAGTGCCCTGCACACAGTAAGCGCTCAATTATCTGTTGTCGAATTGTACATTCCAAGCGCTTAGGATAGTGCTCTGCGCAGAGTAGGTGCTCAATAAATCCTATTGAATGAATGAATAAATACGATCGATTGATTGATGTAGCAAAAGAACCATGGTGGAAGGAGTGGCTCATAGGAACTCAGTTCTGGGGCCGGCAGAACTTTAATGATGGTATTTATCCAGCACTTACTACGTGCCAAGAACTGTAATAAGAGTTGGGATATGTACAAGATCATTAGTTCAGACGCAATCCCCATCCCACCTGGGAGATCACCCTTTTTAAGGGAGACCTGGTACGTTATCCCCATTTTAAAGGAGAGGAAACTGAAGCCCAGAGAGGCAGAGTGACTTACCCAAGTTCACACAACCCTTAAAGCGCCTGGCACGTAGTAAGCGCTTAACAAATACCATCATTATTAAATGGCAGAGCCGGGATTTATCCTACCTGCCAGGATAGCGTAATAAAGCCCTCCCAGAGAACCTAATCCACGGCCACCACTGTATCCATCATCCTGGCCCGTGTCTCTCGGGCCTCCACGCTCAGGGCCTGGAGACCCGCTGCTGCCGGTCTCGTTGGGAGCCGAGGCCCGGCTGGCCGCCACAAGCCCTTTCCTCAAGGCCTCCGACGGGCGCTCACCGACGGCTTCTCCTTGTTTCTTCCCGAAGAACCGGTTTGTTTTCGATGGGGCCCTCCACGACGCACACAATTACCAGAACGCTCGCTTTGGCTCCTCCATCTCATCCGTCCGGGATCTAAATCAGGACTCCTATAATGACGTGGTGGTGGGCTCACCCCTGGAAGACGACCATCAGGGAGTCATCTACGTCTTCCACGGCTTCAGAGAGAACCTCCTGAGGAACCCCAAACAGGTAATCATTCATTCATTCGACCGTAGTTGTTGAACCCTTACTGTGTGCAGAGCACTGGACAGAGCGCTCGGAGGAGTACGATATAACAATGAACAGACACATGCCCTGCCCACAGTGAGCTTACAGTCTAGATGGGGAGACAGACAGCGATATAAATAAATACATTACAGATATGGACATAAGTGCTGTGGGGCTGGGAGGGAGGCTGAACATTCATTCATTCAATCACATTTATTGGGCGCTTTTGGTGTGAAAAACACACAGGCCAGCACTCTCTTAGTCTCCCCAGCAAAAATTGTAGCTTTACCTGGACTAGTGTCTATCCGCATGAGTCCTTTTTCTTCCATCTTGAAGGAGTAAACACTATTGAGCATTAAGAATGAAGTACCACTTCTTAATACGAGCCTGGGCATCAATCGAGAAGCAGCTTGGCCTGAGGCGTAGAGCGTGGGCCTGGGAATCAGAAGGACCTGGATGCTAATTCTGGCTCTGCCACTTGTCTGTTGTGTGACTTTAGGCAAGTCACTCCACTTCCCTGGGCCTCAGTTACCTCATCTGTAAAATGGGGATTAAGATTGGGAGCCCCATGTGGGACAAATACAATTATTATTACAAATACTATTAAAAAAAAGATGCTGACACAAGGCTGGGGGATATCTCCAAATCAAGTGGCAGAGACCATATCTAGGAGGGTTGGTTTGGACTTTAATTTTGAAGGATAAAAATAATAATAGTAATAATAATACTGATACTTGTTAAGCACTCACTATGTGCCAGGCACTGTACTAAGCTCTGAGGTAGATACAAGTTAATCAGGAAGGACATAGGCCTTGTCTCATATGGGGCTTAGAATCTAAGTAGGAGGAATTAGGATTCAAATTGCAAATTGGTACATTCCAGGCGCTTAGTACAGTGCTCTGCACATAGTAAGCACTCAGTAAATACTATTGAATGAATCCCCACTTTACAGATGAGGAAACTGAGGTCGAGGGAAGTGAAGCGACTTGCCACACAGCAGACAGATGATGGAGTCAGGATTAGAACCCAGGTCCTCTGACTCTCAGGGCTTTCCACTAGACCACGTTCCTTCCCAAGGATGCAGAGAAGCAATGATGGGCAATATATACCCGGGTTGGGGAGGAGTGGAGAACTAGGAATCTCTGGGAACGAGCTTGTTCTCGCTTGTCTCAGACCCCCGGTGGTCCTCGCAGGTCTGGGATGAGCAGGGTGACTGAGAGTGGGGACAGATGAGAAAGTGCTTGAGCTGTGAGTCAAACACTTTGAGTCTGGTCTGGCACATGTTACTTTTGTTGTCGGAGGAGGGAACGTCATACATCACCGAGTGTGTTCCATCAGTGTCAACAGTCGAAAACTGGAAAGCCACCGGTTCTCAAATAATGGTATTTGTTAAGGGCTTACTATGTGCCAGGCACTAAGTACTAAGCGCTGTGGTAGATAGAAAGTAGGTTGGACACAGTCCATGTCCCACATGGGGCTCAGAGTCCCCCATTTTACACATGAGGGAACTGAGGTCAGAGAAGGGAAATGACTCGCCCGAGGTTACACAGCAGACAAGTGGCGGAACTGGGATTAGAACCCGGGTCCTTCTGTCTCCAGGCCCGGGCTCTATCCACTAGGCCGTGCTGCTTCTACGTTCCCCACTGAGAAAGAAAACCCAGATCTTTTCTTGTGGGGGGAAAAAAGCACCAGGGAGAAGCGACGACAAGGAAAAGCCAAGGGGCAGCAGGTGAAAGGCAAATTCCATCTCCGCTTGGCCCACCCCTGCCTTTCCCTGAAAAGACAGCGATGGAGTCGTCGGCCAAAAGTCGGGACAGGAGAGGGCGGGTCTCCTGGAGAAGCTCACCCAAGCTGTCCCGGGATGCGGCGGAAAATTCGGACCCTTGACGAATCGCTTGACGGGGAAAGCATCCGACACCACCCACATCCAAAGCTGAATCCCCAGCCTGGGGAACTCTCAAAAAGTGCTCAGCCACTTCCATTCACCCAGTCCTCCCTCTGCCATATGGTTTTTCTTTAATGGTATTTGTTAAGTTTTCAATATGTTCCAGCCCCTGTACCAAGCATCGGGGTAGATACAAGTGAATCAGATCGGACACAATCCGTGTCCCACTTGAGGTCACAGGCTTAATCCCCATTTTCCAGATGAGGGAACCGCGGCACAGATATGTGAAGTGACTTCTCAAGGTCACGCAGCAGAAAAGTGAAGGAGTAGGGGTGAGAACCCAGGTCCCCCTGACTCCCAGGCCCGGGTCTTACCACTAGCCCACATTGCTTCCCGCTCCCCAAGGGCCAGGAGGAAGAGTGTCGGGCTCTGAGCGAGCAGAGCAAGGAGGGGTCCGGGTGGCAGACGCGTGTGGACTCTGGGCTGTGTCTCCTGCCCGGATGGAAAGGAAGGGCCTCTTGAACTTTCCAGGCCCCGGAGTTGAGAGGAACTGCGAATCTTTTGGGGGCAGGGGCACGGGATTGGGTGACAGACTGAGCCCCAGTCTGCCTGTGGGGCAGAGAGTTGTGGGGGAGAGCCTCCGAACTGTGGAATGGGCAGCCCAGATCCACCCTCTAACAGCGTTCCCAGGTCTGAGCCAGCATCCCGCCCAACGCCCGGCCGGGCCACCCCTCCCACCGGCCGGAAATGAGCCCCGATTTCTCTCCGCCCCTTCCAGAGAATCGCGGCTTCGTCCCTGGCCCCGGGGCTCCGTTATTTTGGCTGCAGCATCCACGGGCAGCTGGACCTGAACGAAGACGGCCTGGTCGACCTGGCAGTCGGATCGCTCGGTAGTGCTGTGTTATTATGGTCTGTTCCACTTTTCTTGGCTCCCGAACCCCTCGTCTTCCCACCCTCCTCCCCGCCTCTTCCTCCCGACTTCCCCATCACGGGTAACGCCCCTGCCCCAGAAAGTTCACAACCTCACTGTCCCTCTTTGACTCCTCTCTCTCAACTCCCACACCGGATCTGTCCCTCTATCCTCCACGATATTTCCCAGATGCCTGTTACCCAGATTCAGATTCTTTTGGCTGGACCTTTCGATCGATGGGATTTATTGAGAGCTTACCGGGTGCAAAACACTGTACTGAGCGCTTGGGAGAGTTGGTACGCACTGTGTCAGATAGTCATGGGTTCATGGGTCATGGGTTCGAACCCCGGCTCTACCACTTGTCAGCTGTGTGACTTCGGGCAAGTCACTTAACTTCTCGGTGCCTCAGTTACCTCATCTGTAAAATGGGGATGAAGACTGTGAGCCCCACGTGGGACAACCTGATTCCCCTGTGTCTACCCCAGCGCTTAGAACAGTGCTCGGCACATAGTAAGCGCTTAACAAATACCAACATTATTATTATTATTATTATTATAGTGTTTGCCACATAGAAAGCACTTAATAAATACCATATAAAAAAAAAAAACCCAACGCTTTCCCTGTCCACCTGCCTAGAGGATCACTGCAACAGCCTCTCTCTGCCTCCAACCTCTCCCTTTTCCATGATTCCCGCCTCCTCCTCTGCCTTCGTTCCTTCCACGTTCTTTTCTTCCTCGATCAATCAGTAATATTTATGTGCTAGCACAGCTGTTCCTTGCTCTCTACGCCCCCATCTTTGACTCCTTACCCTCCTCCCTCTTCCAAATCGCTAAGCCTTAATAG
The DNA here is from genome assembly GCF_004115215.2 of Ornithorhynchus anatinus. Classification (NCBI taxonomy): domain Eukaryota; kingdom Metazoa; phylum Chordata; class Mammalia; order Monotremata; family Ornithorhynchidae; genus Ornithorhynchus; species Ornithorhynchus anatinus. The sequence goes on along the minus strand of NC_041732.1, from coordinate 8,185,500 downwards.
TAATAATTAAGAAATGATGGTATTTGTTAAGCGCTTACTGTGTGCCGGGCACTGTACTAAGCGCTGGGGTGGATTCAAGCAAATCGGATTGGATACAGTCCCTGACCCGTGTAGGGCTCACAGTCCGAATCCCCATTTTACCGATGGGGTAACTGAGGCCCAGAGAAGTGAAGTGACTTGCCCAAAGTCACACAGCAGACGAGGGCGGAGCCAGGATTAGAACCCATGACCTTCTGACTCTCAGGCCCTTGCTCTATCCACTACGCCATGCCGCTTCTCAAATCTTGTCCCTACAATCTTCCACGCTCTCCTGAAACCACCTCTTCTTCTCCAGGAGCATTCTCCAAGCCCTCCCCGGGTCCGATAGTTTCACCAGGACCCCCTTAGCATTTCCAGAGATATTTATTTGTTTATAATAATAATGATAATAATCCTGGTATCTGTTAAGCACTTACCGTGTTCCAGGCACTGTACTAAGCTGTGGGGTGGAAACACGCAGATCGGATCGGACACGGTCCCTATCCGAAGTGGGGCTCACAGTCGCAATCCCCATTTTACACATGAGGTAACTGAGGCCAAGAGAAGTGAAGTCACCCGCCCGAGGTCATGTAGCAGACAAGTGGCGGAGCTGGGATTAGAACCCATGACCTTCTGACTCCCAGGCCCGTGCTCTATCCACTATGCCACGTTGCTTCTCCGAGCACTTAACAGATACCATACCGAAAAAAAAAAAAAAACGTGGGAGGAAGGGCAGAGGCCACAGGGCTGGGGCCTTGGGGGAGTTTGGAGACCAGCGCCAAAAATGAGAGTTTTTTTGGAGCATTATGCCCGCAAGGCCCAGGCTGGTCCCCCCGTCATCCTGGCTCACGCCGTTGGAGAAGCCTCATGGGTCTGGGCTCGGGGCCTGAACGCGGATGGCCCTCTCTCCTCAGGACCCGCAGCGTGGTGCGGATCAACGCCAGCATCCGCTTCGAGCCCTCCAAGATCAACATCTTCAACAAGGACTGCAAGCGCAACGGGAAAGATGCGGCCTGCCTGTCGGCCTTCCTCTGCTTCACCCCGCTCTTCCTGGCACCCTCTTTCCAGGCCGCCACTGTGGGTGAGTTCGGGGACTCTCCGCCCGGGGCCTCGTGCTCCAAGGGGCTGGGGAGCTGGGGACACGTGCCGCCCAGAGACTGAATGATGGATGATGAGGACCAAAAATGTCCCCTCCTCATCGATCTAGCCATGGTATTAATTTATTTGCTTATATTAATGCCCGTCTCCACCTCTAGGCTGTAAGCTCATTGTGGGCGGGGAATGTGTCTGTATATTGTTATAGTGTACTCTTCCAAGTGCTTAGTATAGTGCTGAGCACGCACTAAGGGCTCAGTGAATACGATTGATTGATCGAGCACTTCGCGGGTGCACAGCACTAAGTAAGCACTCGTTCCCTCTCTGCCTCCCGCCTGGGACAGCTCTCCGCCTCATGGTTCTGGTGAAAGGAAGTCTGGTTCTCCCCGAGAGAGGACACTGAGGCTGGTTTTGGCCTGCCCTCTCTTCCGGTCACCCGCCCCACGGGGTTGGGGTTTGCTGAGAGAGCCCCCTCCCCCCCCCCGGCCCCTCGTCCCTCTGTTCGCCCTGCAGGCCTGAGGTACAACGCCACCATTGACGAGCGGCGGTACACCCCGCGGGCCCACCTGGACGGGAGCGCAGACGAGTACACGCAGAGGGCCGTGCTGCTGACCGCCAGCCGGGAGCACTGCGACCAGATGGACTTCCACGTCCTGGTAAGCGGGGCCGGGAGTGTCCGCCGGCGGCCAGACTCCGATCGGTCCGTTGCTTTCCATCCGTCCATTGGCCTGCTGGGATACATTCATTCCATAGTATTTATTGAGCACTTACTATGTGCAGAGCACTGTACTAAGCGCTTGGAATGTACAAATCGGTAACAGATAGAGACGGTCCCTGCCCTTTGACGGGCTCACGGTCTAATCGGGGGAGACGGACAGACGAGAACAATGGCATTAAAAAGATACGTGACCAAACCCAGTCCAGTCCTGGGGAATGGTGTCCCCAGGAGGAAGCTGTTTTGTTCATTTTGTTTTTTTAAGCACTTACTATATGCCAGGCACTGTACTAAGCTCTGGGTCTGATACAAGATTATCAGGTTGGACACGGTCCATGCCCCACATGGGGCTCACAGTCTCGTAATGGGGAGAACGGGTATTGAAGTCTCATTTGACAAGTGAGGTCACTGAGGTCCAGAGAAATAAAGTGACTTACTCAAGGCCGCACAGCAGACAAGTGTCAGAGCCAGCATTAGAACCCAGGTTATTCTTACTCCTAAGATGTTCATGGCTATGGCCAGAGCTGGAGTGGGAGGAAGTCTGGTACAGACCCCCCCCGGCAGTCTAGAATGCTCTCTCGCCTCAAATCCGTCAGACGACAGCTCCTCCCATCCTCTGGGCCCTCCTGAAATCCCACTTCCTCCAGGAGGCCTTCCCTAGTTAAGCTCCTTCCCCAATCTACTTCCTCAATTTTCCTCTCCCGAGCATTTAGTACAGTGCTCCTGCGCGCAGTTAGCGCTCGGTGCGTACCACTGGTTGATCGATAGGTCCCATACCTCCAGCAGCCACCCTCAGCACTTCCCTTTCTCCCTCTTACTGCTGAATAATGGCATTTGCGGTATTCAAGCCCTTACCATGCACTCTATCCTCAACTTAGTTTTTGTGGCGTTTGTTAATTGTGTATTATGTGCCAGGCGCTGTAATTAAGCGCTGGAGTAGAGAGAAGCCGATCGGGTTGGACACAGGCCACGTCCCACATGGGGCTCAGAGTGAATGGGGCTGGAGGTCGGGTGTCTCGGCAGCCGTTGCTGTGGAGGAGACACTGTTCTTCATTCCTCACCGTTGTTCTTCATCCCTCCCCGCTCAGGACACGGCCGACTACGTGAAGCCGGTGGCGTTTTCAGTCGAGTACGGCCTGGACGGACGGGACGGCGGACCCGTGCTGGAAGAAGGCTGGCCGACCTCCCTCAGGGTTTCCGTACGTCACATCCCAGTATTCCCTCCAACCTCCACCCAGCCCCCGCTCTGGGAACGTCCCGGGACAGAGCATCAGTAACCGTCATTCGATCAATCCTGTCGACTGAGCGCTTACTGTGTGCGGAGCGCTGTGGTAAGCGCTTGGGAGAGGACAGTAGAACGCTATAACAGTCACATTTCCTGCTCACAGCGAGCTCACGGTCCAGAGGGGGAGACAGGCACCAACAGAAATAAATCAATGACAGCTATGTACAAGTGCCGTGAGGCCGGAAGGGGGATGAACAGAGGGAGCAAGTTCGGGTAACGCAGAAGGCGGATGAAGAAAAGGAAACGAGGGCTTAGGGAAGACCTCTTGGAGGAGATGTGCCCTCAGTAAAGCTTTGAAGGCGGCGGGAGTCATGGTTGGATGTGAGAAGGGAGGGGCGTTCCAGGCCAGAGGCAGGATGAGAGTGAGAGGTCGGGGGCGAGATAGACGAGATTGAGGTACAGTGAGAAAGCTGGCATCAGAGGAGCGAATTGGGTGGTCTGGGTTGTAGTAGGAGAGTTGCGAGGTGAGGTAGGTAGGAGAAGTAGGAGGAGAAGGTGACTGAGAGCTTTAAAGCCAATGGTGAGGAGACACAGAGGATCCGTACGTCGGTTCCAGCAGCGTTCTCCCCGTCTCCCCTCTGACTCGCTTGGAACCAGGAGCTGCCTTTATCGAGCCCTGGCAGCCAGGTCAGCAGCAAGTTCCATAGCCCTTCCGTCATCAGGCTCATTCTCCAACTCGCGACATCTGCTCCGGCTCCTCCTGTATCTCCCAGTGACGATAATGATAATAATAACTGTGGTATTTATTAAGCACTCACTATGTGCCAAGTATTATGCTAAGCATTGCGATAGATACGATTTAATCAGATCACACAGTAGTCTCTGGCCCAAATGGAACTCACGGGCTAGGTGGGAGAGGCAGAGCACATAATCCCTATTTTACAGATGAGGAAACTGAGTCACAGAGGAGTTGAGTGATTTGCCCCAAATTGCCCAGCATGCTGGTGGCAGAGCGAAAATTAGAACCTTATTTTTGTGTGTGGTATTTGTTTAGCGCTTACTATGTGCCGGGCACCGATCTATGCGCTGGGGTAGATACAAGCTAATCGGGTAGGACACAGTCCATGTCCCACATGGGGCTCACGGTCTTAATCCCTGTTTTTAACCGGGGGAACTGAGGCACCGAGAAGTTGTGATTTACCCAAGGTTACACAGCAGACAAGTGGTGGAGCCAAGACTAGAACTCAGGTCCTTCTGACTCCCAGGCTTGTGTTCTATCCATTAGGCCAAAGTTCACTGTGGGCAGGGAATGTATCTGTTAAATTGTTATGTTGTCTTCTCCCAAGCGCTTAGTAGAGTGCTCTGCACACAGTAAGCGCTCAATGAATAGTATTGGTTGATTCTCACTGCCAGTCTTGTACTCTTTCTACTAGGCTAGGCGGTGCCTCACTGACGGCCTCTCGAGGGGTCGTTTATCCAGTCTTATTCTGTGCTGTCTGGTTTTCAACTGGTCCGCCCCCTGGCCAGCGCAGACAGGGTACTGGAGGTCTTTGTCGGGAGGTTTTATCTTAAACACCCAGCCTCCCCCTTCCTGGATTCTGCCACCGGGTTCCACTGCTCGGAAACGGGGCCTGTGTTCACGAGGTCGCGGGAGGGGAACGTGGAGGCCCCGAACAAGGGGTGGGTGGGGGAAGTCAGGGCTCACCGGCAATCCGTGCCAGGTTCGCCTGGACTTTACGATAGAACCTCTCCGTGAGTCTCTGTGATGCCGTTGGGTTACCGGTGTCATGTCGACGATGAAAAGTTACGCCTGTTGCTTCTGAGTCAGTGAAGGGGTGTTGGGTATTTTAAGAGGGCAGTGGGGAACCCCCCTCACCCAGCTTTCCCATTCCCTGCTCAGAGCACCCCAGTAGTCCCTGCAGATGGCCTGCTCGTCCTCCCCTTCTCTCTCTGCCTCTCTCACACTCACATCCATCCATCCCACGGAAACTAGATGGGAAAAAAGAGATCAAATCCATTTCGGTTTTGAGGACTCTGGGCTCCTGGGCCTCTGCCAGCCCACGAAGCCCGTCTGAGCAGGGTTCAGAAGGGGGCGGGTGGAGGAGCCCGCTCTCTCCCGAAGGAGAATGGGGGTGGGTGTGTCCAGGCACGATCGGGCTGCGTTTCCGGGACCTGGGGCCCGGAAGTACGTGCCCGGGGCCCGCCCGTGGTCCGCACCTGCAGAGGGTCTCGAACGGGCTCCCTTCTCCCGGCCCAGGTGCCCTTCTGGAACGGCTGCAACGAGGATGAGCACTGCGTCCCCGACTTGGTGCTGGACGTTGGGAACAACATCCCCAGTGCCATGTGAGTAGCTCCAGGCGGGAGCACTCCCCACCCCCTCCCGGCCTGCGATCTGACTCCCCCAGGTCGGCTCATAGGCCTCTCCCCTCTCTCCCCTCCCCCTTCTCGGCTGGACTGAATCCAAATGCCCTCCCACTGCAGAGGGGAATGGAAGATGAAAACAACTGGATGTGCATCACACACACATAACGTGCACACACACACACCCTCACAAGTTACAACACTCACAATCACGGGTATGCACACACAAAGTCACAACACTGACAGTCGCCCACACAAACGCAGTCACAGTAGTTGCAAGAGCAATAATAATTGTGATATTCGTTCAATGCTTTCTGCTAAGCACTGCTCTAAGCCCTGGGGTAGATACAAGGTAATCACGTCGGACACAGTCCCGGTCCCACATGGGGTTCACAGTCTTAATCCCCATTTTTACAGATGAGGGAACTGAAGTGCGGAGAAATTAAGTGCCTTACCCAAGGTGACACACAATCACACATATGCACACCCACAGTCACAACACTCACAGTTACACACCAAGTCACAGGACACACACACTCACACACACAAAATCATCTGCCCCAGAGGAAGCGACCCGCACCAGATGTTGGACTGAGGCCGAGGCTGCTATTTCCAGCCCCTCTTCCCTCATCTCTCTCAAGTGCTCAGTGCACGGTTTGGTGAAATGACCAGAGGGAGGCAATTTGGCCTAATGGTTAGAGCCCGGGTCTGGGAGTCAGAAAGACCTGGGTTCTAGTCCCCAGTCCGCACTTGCCCGCCGTGTCACCGTGAGCAAGTCACTCGTGTCTACCCCAACATTTGGTGCAGTGCTCGGCCCCTAGCAAGCGTCACAGTTACTATCTTCGGTGTAGTTGCCCTCCAGCCGCGGGCTCACCTCTCAGAGGCTCTCGGGCTCCGCTGTCTCTGCAGGGATTACTGCCAAAGGGTCCTGAGGAAGCCGCCGTCCGACTGCTCCGCCTACAAGATGTCCTTCGACGCCTCCGTCTTTATCATCGAGAGCTCTCGGCGGAGGGTGGCCCTGGAAGCTACCCTGGAGAACCGGGGGGAGAACGCCTACAGCACTCTGCTCAACATTTCCCACTCGCGAAACCTCCAGTTTGCTAGCTTGATTCAGAAGGTGAGAGAGTTGGAGCCACCCCAGGTTTGGGGTGCGGAGGGGCTCCCTGCCCATAGGAACGCTCAGGCTCTGGACACTTTCAACTCGGGGCGATTCTCTTCCTGAAATCTTCATTTTTAAAGGCATTTGTTAAGCGCTTACTACGTGCCGGGCACTGTTCTAACCACTGGGGTAGATGCAGAGTAATCCGATTGGACACAGTTCATGTCCCCGTTGGGGTTCGAAGTCTTAATCCCCATTTTACAGGGGAGACAACTGGGGCACAGAGAAGTGAAGTGACTTGCCCAAGGTCACACAGCAGACGAGCGGTGGAGCCGGAATTAGAACCCAGATCCTTCTGACTCCCAGGCCGGGGCTCTATCCACTAGGCCATGCTGCTTCTCATCCATTTGGAGGGCAAATACTTCAGGAAGTCCTCCATGCGGTCCTCGTTATCATCAGCGGTATTGAACATCTTGCCTCCTCCGCGAAACTTCGAGCTCCTTGAGGGTAGGGAGTGTTGTCTATCACTTCCATTGTATTGTCCGCTCCCAAGCGCTTAACCTAAAGTGCTCGATAAACGCCATCGATTGAGCACTTACCCAAGAGTAATAATAGTGCTGGTATTTGTTAAGCGCTTCCTATGTGCAAAGCACGGTTCTAAGCGCTGGGGGATACAAGGTGATCAGGTTGTCCCACGTGGGGCTCACAGTTTTAATCCCCATTTTACAGATGAGGTAACTGAGGCACAGAGAAGTGAAGTGACTCGCCCAAAGTCACACAGCTGGCAAGCGGCGGAGCTGGGATTAGAACCCAGACCTGCCCAAGGTCACACAGCGGACAAGTGGCAGAGCCGGGATTCAAACCCAGGTCCTCCAGACTAAAGGACTGAATTAAACGTCTGACAGAGCGAGACATACGATCACTAGGTTTTAAGCTCCTTGAGGGCGGGGAGTATTGTCCCAAGAGAAGCACTGAACTGAAATGTTTGCAGAGCGAGATAGATGATCGTTAGATTCTAAGTTCACGGGGCTTCCGGTCTAAGTAGGAGGGAGAACTGAATCTCCGTTCTACAGATGGCAAAAAGAAGCAAAGTGACTTGCCCGCGGTCACCCGGCGGGCCCGGGGCAGAGCCAGGATTAAAACCCAGATCCTGTGACTCCCAGGCCCGTACTCTTTCCACTAGACCACGCTGCTCCTCAGAGGGCCGGGGGCCCTTCAGAGAAATACTCTAGGGTCAGGTGACCCAGGAAAGCTTCCTAAAAAAGGGCTTGAATCAATCAACAGTGGCCTGTGCGATGTCTTTGCATTAAGCTGCGGGCCCAGCCCACCACAGGTGACATCACAGGCTTCTCCAATATCCCTGAGGGCTACCAGTGGCCACCCACCCCCAGTCCAGAGTCAGAACCCCGCATCCCAGCGAATGTAATGAACCCACAGGGGTCTCTGTCCCCCAGCTCAGTGACATCGTGTCGAATCTGAGTCTCCACCTCAGGTTTCCAAGTCTCTGTCGAAGGTAGATGGTGGGAATCCACATCCCTGGGGGAGGAAGACGGCCCTGTCCCGAAGGGAGGCTGGAAGTCAGCATAGGAAAAGACGAGCCAGAACGAAATGAACTCAAGCGGGGCCTAGAGAAAACACTGCGGTCAATTCCCTGGGCTCCCAGAATCCCCTGCCTCTGAGACGGCCCCCGCTCTCCCGGGCCGGGGACGGCTCATCCGTTACCGCCACGTCCAACGCGCGTGATTTATCGCTGTATTAAGTTGCCTCGTGGTCTCAAACTGTGACCAGTTTGGTGCGTAGCTTGGCCCCGGAAGGTTACCGTCTCTGTGGGAGTTTCGATCATACCGGGAGACGTCGACCGTCTGGCCTGTTGCCAGAAACCCACCGGGGCTCAATTATCCATGCTCACAGGAGGAGGGTGCAGAATCAGGAACCGCAGATAATCTGAGTTCTTGTTGCCCAGACCCTGGACTCAGTGCTTGTGCCCATTCGTGTGGAGGTAGCCACGAGCCGGGAAGTGGACAGCGGTCAGCAGAGTTCCCTCCCTGCACCTCCGGGGCCTTGGGTGGGGATCGGAGCTGAACCGCCTCTAAAATCCAGAGCTGACCGGGACGAGGCCTCAGGTCTGAGGGACCCCGGGGGCCCTCGTGTCCCAACCCACATTCTCTCGAGGGCTCCCCCTCTAATCTGTAAACTCACTGAGAAGCAGTACGGCTTAGTGGCTAGAGCCCGGGCCCGGGAGTCGGAAGGACCTGGGTTCCAACCCCAGCTCCACCACACGTCGACCGTGTGATGTTGGGCAAGTCACTTCACTTCTCTGTGCTTCAGTTACCTCATCTGTAAAATAGGGATAAGAGTGTGAGCCCCATGTGGGACAGGGACTGTGCCCTACCTGATCTGCATGTACCTACCCCAGCGCTTAGAACAGTGCTTGGCAGCTAGTAAGCGCTTGACAAGTACCATAATTATTATTATTGTGGGCAGGGGATGTGCTTATTGTTCTGTTGTCCTCTCTCAAGTGTTTAGTACAGTGCTCTGCACCCAGTAAGCACTCTATAAATGCGTTTGACTGGCTAAGGTCACCGATATATTGCCCTGGAGTCTGGCCCGGTGGACATCCCACAGGGCGGGGAGCTGGAGGCCTCGGAAGAGGGTCACGTCTCCCAAGGTGGGGGTCCTCGGGGCCGGGGTGACGCCCAGATTCTGTTGCCTCGGGCTGGGCTGGTTGGGACGCCGAACGGGCAGGTCTGTGTGGCAACTGATCTCACTGGCCCATCTGCAATTTGGAGGAGGGAAATGGTAGCCCAACTTCTAGCCTCCTAACCTCCAGCTCCTTGCTGAACGGCACCTGTGTCCAACCCAGTTTTCTTCTATCTACCGCAGCGTTTAGTGCAGTGGCCGGCACATAGTAAATGCTTAACAAGTATCAAAATTATCATTATTATTAACTAGGATGGGAAAGGCAGCATGGCCACAGGGCATGGCATCACAATCAACCGATCGTATTTACTGAGCACTTAGGGGGTGCAGAGCACTGTACTAATCGCTTGAGAGAGTTATTAAGATATAAAAATATGCAAACACATTCCCTGCCCACAGTGAGTTTACAGTCAGAAGACCCAGGTTCTACTTCAGCTCCGCTCAGCTCTCCCTGGCTTTTAGAGTGGAAGCCCCAACCTGGGATTATCTTGTGTCTATCCCAGAGCTTAGCACATAGTGTATGCTTAATAAATTCCGTAACTAAGCTATTCCGGCTTCAGCTTTCAGTGGCCAGCACCCCACCGGGGACCCGGGCACCCACCTCAAATTAGAGAAATCAGATCCCCTTCTAGGCTGTAAGCTTTGGGGGCAGGGATTGTGCATGTTTTATTGCTATAGTGTACTCTCCCCAGCACCCGGTACAGTGCTCCAGCACGCGGTAAGCGCTCGGCAAATATGATTGACGGACAGAATTCCTTCCAAAGCTCTCCACTGGCTTTCCTGGCCCCGTCAGGGCCCCCTGCAATGTTCCGGTTTCGCTCGGGTGACGCGAGTCTCGCGTCGAGGTGATGTTTGCCCCTCCTCCCGCCCGCAGGACGACTCAGATGGGAGCATCGAGTGCATAACTGAGGAGAAGCGGCTCAACAGAAAAGTCTGCAACGTCAGCTACCCGTTCTTCCGAGCCAAAGCCAAGGTGAGCGCGCTGAGGGCAGCTGGGAGATGGGGAGGGAGACATCCCTGCTGCCTGAGGAGGGGAGTCTCGGGCTGGTGGGGGAAGCCAGAAGCCTCACGTGTCGAGGAAGCTCTGATTCCGAAGGCCTTCTCCGACTCCAGGGGCCGGAGGGAACCCAGGATTTCAGCCGAAGCCCCTTTGTTCAGTTCCTGACTTGACCCGCACCCCTGAGGACGTAGCGTGGTCTAGGGGCTGGGAGCCAGAGACCGCCTGGGACCCAGATCTGGCTTTGCCACTGACTCGCTGTGTGACCTTGGGCAGATCACATGTCCTCTCTGGGCCTCAGTTTTCTCATCCACCCAATAATAATAATAATGGTATTTGTTAAGCGCTTACTATGTGCAAAGCACCGTTCTAAGCGCTGGGGGGGTATTCAAGGTGATCAGGTTGTCCCACATGGGGCTCACAGTCTTAATCCCCACTTTACAGATGAGGGAACCGAGGCACAGAGAAGTTAAGTGGCTTGCCCAAAGTCACACAGCTGACAAGCGGCGGAGCTGGGATTAGAACCCATGACCTCTGACTCCCAAGCCCGGGCTCCTTCCACTGAGCCACGCTGCTTCTCCGATCCGGCCTGCCCTCTCCTCTCCCTCATTTTTTTTATATTTGTTAAGCGCTTACTATGTGCCAGGCACTTTACTAAGCGCCGGGTAGAAACAAGCTTAATCAGAGTGGACACAGTCCATGCCCCACGTGGGACTCACAGTTTTAATCCCCATTACAGAGATGAGGGAACGGGGGCTCCAGCCTCGTGCTCTAACCATTAAGCCACGCCGCTTCTCATGGTGAGGACTAGTGTTAAGGCAGCCGCGAATATGGAGTGTTGATCTCTGGGGGAGAAAAGGCAGGAGAGGAATCGCAGAGAGCGGATAGCAGGGTCCAAACTCCCAATACCAACACCTCCCCCTCCTCCAGGGGAACATTGGAGGCATTTAGACAGTAGCTTTAACTCTTTCGGGCCACAAAGGGAGCGAACCAGAGCATTACCAGACAGCTGTCATGCTCCCTGCAGGCTGCCTCAGGACTTCCCTCTCTCTGCCCTTGGGTTTTTATGGAAGAGCCCAAAAAGGAAAGCCGCTTGCGGTCATAAAGTTACCTTATAAATCAGAGCAGCTGCAAAAGAAATCACCATCCCCTTGGCCTCCGGACCCTTCGTGGTTGGGGATGACAGGTGCCTCAGTATACTTGGGATGTAGCCTGAAATCCATCAATCAGTGGGATTTATCGAGCAATTACTCTGGGCGGAGCACTGTACTGAACACTTGGTGGAGTACAATACAGAAGAGTCGTTAAACTCTTCTGTTCCCTGTCCACCGTGAGCTTTCGGTCTAGAGGGGCGATCTGCACTACATGAAAAGCAGTGCGGCTTAGTGGAAAGAGCACAGGGCTGGGAGTCAGAGGTTGGGGGTTCAAATCGCTCCTCCGCCCCTTGTCAGCTGTCTGACTTCGGGCAGGTCGCTTAACTTCTCTGCGTCTCAGTTACCTCACCTGTAAAATGGGGATTAAGACGGTGAGCCCCACAAAGGGCAATCTAATGTTGTATCTACCCCGGTGCCTGGCACATAGTAAGCGCTTAAATACCATCATCATTATTACTGGGTAGTTTTGGGGATTAAGACTCCTCTTGGAGCAGTCTGGACACTCCTCCACAAGGCTGCCTGGCCACCCCATCCCCACCCTCTGAGCAGGGCCCTTCCCGTGACCTGAGGGAGGCCCAGGGGTGCGTCCTGGGGCCACCGGGTAGCCTTCCGCTGGCCAAGGTGAAAACAGGCTGGGAATGGAAAGGCCAGACGGGACCAGATGGCAAGGAGAACGCTAACGTTCTCATCAGCTGTGCCCGGTTGGAGGGCATTGCTCTGGGGCTTAGAAATGTCTCGCCGATTCCCCGTTATTCTTGACCCTCCCTGTCCGGTGAGCACTGTCCCGCCCGACTTCGGCAGCTCATGCCCGGCGGAGCACTGTCGGCGCAGCCCGGGGAGCCCAAGTCGGAACCCCTCGGTGTGAAATGTATTCACACTTTTCCCTTGGCTCTTCAAACAAAACCCCCAACTCCTGCCCGGCCCCAGAACGGAATCCTGGCCTCGGAGCTGTTGTCAGTCAGTCTATCGTATTTATTACTTACTGTGTGTAGAGCACTGTACTAAGCACTTGGAAGAGTACAGTATGACGATTAACAGACACATTCCCTGCCCACCAACAGGTTTACAGTCTAGAGGAGGGGATCTCTGGGCTGGTTGAGCGGCGTTAAGCGCCTCCCATCTTCTCACTTTACGTTGCCTAAATCAGCCCCATTCCTCTTCCAGTCAGTCAGTCAATCGTGTGCAGAGCGATGGACTAAGAGCTTGGGAGGGTACAAAATATAACAATATAGCAGACACATTCCCGGCCCACAACAAGCTTGTAGTCTAGAGGGGGAGAAAGCCATTAAGTAAATAAAAATTACAGATATGTACATAAGTGCTGTGGGGCTCGGAGAGGGGAATGAATAAAGGGAGCGAGTCAAGGTGTGCAGAAGGGAGTGGGAGAAGAGGAAAGGAGGGCTTAGTCAGGGAAGCCTCTTGGAGGAGATGGACCTTCGATAAGGCTTTGGCGGGTGGGGGAGAGAGAGTAATTGTCCAAAGTCATTTCCCACCGGCTGAGCCCAGCCAGGGTTGGGAAGGGGAGGCTGGGAGGGAGTTAATTTGGGCCCAGGGGCAGGAGGAGAGGTGGAAAACCGCTGCCTGCCCCTCGTGGTCGGGGAGAACGGATGGCTGGTGCCGCCGCTTCCCCTCAGGTTCACTTTGCTCGGTTCTAATCTCCACAGGTGGCTTTCCGCCTGGATTTTGAGTTCAGCAAATCTGTCTTCCTTCAGAGCATGGAGATCGCCCTCACCGTCGGCAGGTCAGTGACCGGCTCTCCGCCTGTCTCCGGCTTTGGTTTGATTTGGTTTGCTGCTTTGGGTCCAATCCCAGCTCTGCCCCTGGCCTGCCGGGTGAACTTGAGAAGGTCGCTTAACCTTCCTAGGACTCGGGGGTTTCTTTGTTTTTTTATGGTATTTGTTAAGCGCTGACACGTGCCAGGCGCCGTACTTAGTGCCGGGGTAGATACGGTAATCAGGTTGAACACAGCCCATGACCCACAAGGAGCTCATGGTATTAATCCTCTCTTAACAATCTAAGTAGGGAGAGAACTGGTATCCCCATTTTACAGTCGAGGAAACAGGCCCAGAGAAGTGAAGTAATAATAATAATAATGGTGGTATTCGTTAAGCGCTTACTATGTGCCAAGCACCGTTCTTAGCGCTGGGGGATACGAGGTGATCAGGTTGTCCCACGTGGGGCTCAGTTTTAATCCCCATTTTACAGATGAGGTAACTGAGGCACAGAGAAGTGAAGTGACTCGCCCAAAGTCACACAGCTGGCAAGCGGCGGAGCTGGGATTAGAACCCAGACTTGCCCAAGGTCACACAGCGGACAAGTGGCAGAGCCGGGATTAGAACCCAGATCCTCCAGACTCCCAGGCCCGGGCTCTCTCCACTAGCCCATAACGTTTTTCTATATTAAGTGCTTGGGAAGTACGATCCCTTTTTTTTTTAGGTATTCATTCATTCATACAATAGTATTTATTGAGCGCTTACTATGTGCAGAGCACTGTACTAAGCGCTTGGGATGAACAAGTCGGCAACGGATAGAGACGGTCCCTGCCGTCTGACGGGCTTAGGTTGCCCCCCCTCCACGTCTCCCAGATCCCACTCAAGGCAGTGGGGAGAAATGGCAAAATATGCTCTGCCCATTCCAGCCATTCCCGAATTTGCCTCCGTGAAGCCGTCTATAAAACACAAACCAAAGGCCCAGCTATTTGCGTCAACAGCGGACGGTCTATCAGAACTGAGCCCCATGACATTGTATGAGCAGGTTGGATCCCAAACTTTCAGCTTCCTTTTTTTTTATGGTAGCTGCTAAGCGCTTACTATGTGCCAGGCACCGTACTGAACGCTGGGTAGGTCCAAGATAATCAGGTTGGACGTAGCCCACGTCCCGTATGATGCTATCAGTCTTAATCCTCATTTTACATGTGAAGGAACTGGCACAGAGAAGCTAAGTGACCAGCCCAAGGTCACACAGCGGACAAGTGGCAGAGCCGGGACTAGAACCCAGGTTCTCTGACTCCCGGGGTCGTGCCCTGCCCGCCAGGCCACGCTGCCTCCTTGGCGGTCTGCTCACGTAAGTGACCTCTGGAGGTCGTCTGGTTGACACCTCTGCCTCTAAAGCAGTGCAGGCCCTGCCCCTGCTCAGCTAGGCAGCGGACTTGATTTCTAAAAATGAATAATCTCAGGAAATGATGCCAAACCTCAATCAGTGGTATTTATTGAGCACGCACTGTGTGCAGAATACTGCGCTGAGCACTTGGGAGAATACAGTGGGGTGAATAGGTGTGATCCCTGTCCTCAAGGAGGTTATAATCGAACAGGAGAGAGAGAGACGTGTCTACGAACTCTACTGTACTCTCCCGGGCATTCAGTACAGTGCTCTGCACAGCGAAAACAGTCAATAAATAGTACTGACCGAAACGTTACAACTGGGAGGAAGAATAGAGATTAAAGATACGCACAGGGGTCCCGTCGGCTACCGTGGGCGGCTGTTGGGAGGAGGGGAGTTCTTGGCCTAGGGCCTAAGCGTTGTCCTTCTGATGCGGCTCCAGTGACAGCGAAGAGAAGGAAAGCACCAAAGAAGACAACTCGGCCGTCCTGAATGTCCACCTCAAGTACGAAGCCGACATCCTGTTCACCAGGTAAGGCCTGTTTGTTCCCCCCGGGCCGTGTTCTCACAATCTCTGCCTGACAGGATGGGAAAATTCCCTTAATGCTGTGGGTCTCAGGGGTAAGGACCCCTGGGAGTGAGCTTACAGGCACTCGTTTATTCGATTGTATTTACTGAGCGCTTACTGTGTGCAGAGCACTGTACTAAGAACTTGGGAGAGTACAATCCAACCGTAAACAGATACATTCCCTGCCTACAATGAGCTTAGTGTCTAGAGGTGGGAGACAGACATTAATATAAGTAAATGACAGATATGTACACGAGTGCTGTGGGGCTGGGAGGGGAGAACAAAGGGACCCATTCAGGGCAGCCGTTCTAAAAGCCGGGGTAGATCCAAGTTAGTCAGGTCAGATACAGTCCCCGTCCTACATGCGGCTCACACTCTTAATCCCCATTTTACAGATGAAGGAACTGAGGCCCAGAGAAGTAAAGTGACAAAGTCACAGAGCAGACGTGTGGTGGCGTCGGGATTAGAATCCAGGTCCTTCTGACTCCCAGGCCCGGGCTCTAACAACCAAGCCACACTGCCAGGCGGCCACTCAGCCCCTGGCTTCCGGTCCCCCCACCCTTTCCCCCCGCCGGGCGTCGCCCCTTCCCCTACCCAGGGGGCAGAATTAATGACTTCCTAGTTGACCGTCACTAGGGATGGAGTGAAGGACGGGATGTGGAGATGGTCTTCCCTCTCTCTGGTTCTCCCTCCCTCCCCCAAGGTACGGGCCACAAGGTAAATGCCCCAGTGATTTGCGGGGGCAATCCACTCTTGCCCTGAGCCTGCTCTTTGTCTCGCCTTGGAGATGGAGATGGAGGGAGGGTTGGAGGGAGGAGGAGAGAACCCGAAGGAAGGAGGAGTTGTGGGAGAAGTGGGCCTGCTTGGCTCTGGGCACCCCGAACCTAAGGGGGAACGCTCTGGCTCCTCACGGCCTGGAGGGTTTTGACCTCGATGTGATGTATCCGTCCCCGTGCGGCCCTGTCCCGAGGGGAAACCCGGAGTGCGAGAGCCCTAGGAGAGGCCCTGAGATGATTCCTCCTTGGTCATACCTCTCCTCGATTTGGCCAGGACCTCCAGCCTGAGCCGCTTCGAGGTCAAGTCCAACAGTTCCCTGGAGAGGTACGACAGCGTCGGCCCCCCTTTCAACTGTTCCTTTAAGGTAAGGCTGAGTGGGTCCACGTCCTCCCCAACCCCGTCCCCCACGCCCGGCGGAGGCCCTCCCTCTCGGAACCCCCCCGGATGTGTGAACCCAGCAAGTCTGGGGAGTGGGCCGCTGAGCCCCCCACCCGTTCTTCTCCGAGGGCACTGGGTGGGGCCTGTGGGGCCCTGAGAGAAATCTAGTCACCGTGACAGAGGCTGGGTCTTCCCCTGGGGGACTGGGCCTCTTGCTTCCCCTTCCCCTCCCACAGCATCATGATCCGTTCTCCCCTCTCCAAACCTCCCGTGTGACAGATCCAGAATTTGGGTTTCTTCCCCGTCGACGGGGTGACGATCAAGATCACGGTCCCGGTGGCCACGCGGGGCGGGAATCGTCTGCTGATGCTCACCGACTTCCTCGTGGACCAGGTAGGGATCCAGGCTCGGGGGTGGCTCGGGCTCGGACTCAGGCGCTGGCGTTCTGGGCCGACGGAGGTCTGGGAGGACAGGCGGTCGGAGCGTGGAGGCCAGGGTGGGGAGAGGAAGAAATGGGTGCAAAAAAGCCATCTGTTACAATCCACCAGACTGTTTCCAACCAGACTGCCTGGTCTCGGCCCCCACACTTCGTGCAGTTTTGGGCACAGAGTAGGGCACCTAACAGCAGTTATTAATTATGATCAATCAGTAAGTATTTACTGAGTTCCTACTCTGTGCCCAGCACAGTACTGAGCGCTTGAAAGAGTTACGATATAGTCACGATTCCTGCCCTCGAGGAGCTGACAATCTGACCGGTTGTAGAACCTGAGTACAGGCGTGTCTGCCTGTTATATTCAGGCGAGGCACCGCGCTGAGGTAGGGGGATGGACGTGAAGACCTCACAGGGGTCCGGACAGAATGAGGTGGAGCTGGCCGCTATCTGACTGGAAGCTTCACAGGGCAGGAAGAGAGAGCCTTGCTTCCGCTGAAATCTCGGAGTCGAGCGTCTAGCTTTGCCCTCAGAAGGCATTCGTTTCCTACCGCTGATCCCCTGAGGAGACTGAGAGAGACCGGAATGGGCAGAAGGCCCCTGGCCATCTGCACTAGGCCGAGGCTCCTTTCTAAACTCCTCTGTCCCATTTTCCTTTCTCTTCTCCTTCCTTGGCACCCACTGCGGCCGAGGTCCTGGGGTGTTGTATTGACACAGCCCCTGCCCCCCCAGGGAGCTTACGGGTCGAGAAGGGGAGACCTCGCCCCAGGGGCAGGGAGTGGGAATGGTGGACATCCAGGTTGAGCAAACCGAGTCCAGCCGGCTTCGGTCCAGTGGATCAGGGCTGGGGAGAGCAAAGGCCAGACCGAGACGGCTTGGCCCCGGGCCTTGCCGCTGGGCTTTATGGGCCTGGAGGGACTAGGCTGCCCAGCGGGAGGTGAGGGGCAGGCCAGCGGGGTGGAGGAGGGTAGATCGTGTTTCTATCCCACGGGAGCCCTGACTGCCAGGTCCTGCGGGGTGGGGCGATGTGTCCGCTCACAGGTGAACACCACCTGCAACATCTGGGGAAACAACACAGACTACCGGCAGGCCCCCGCTGAGGAGAATCTGAGCCACTCCCCGCAGCTGGTATGTATCGCCCGTGGGAGGGTGAGGTGGGGGGCACTGGGCCCCACCCACGGAGGCCTGGACACTGCTCGGGGGTGGGCACTGCAAGAGGCCATCATTGTCTGGGGAGAGGTGGGGGTCCTGAGGCGGTGGGGGGGGGGGGGGGGCGGGCGGTCTGCGACTGAGTCACGCTGGTTCCCCGGGCTTTCCGGGATGGGGCCCGTATCCCAGCCTCAAACCCCCCTCTTCAGCCGAACAGCAGCAGCTAAGGCCATTCACCTGCTCCCTCGTTTGGGCCGGGCCCGTTGGGTTTGGGGCTTCTCCGGCTCGGGAGACCCCCTCCCCACCCCTCCACCTCCCCAAGTCCACAGATCCCGTGGATCTGACCCGTTTGGCCCCGTTTCGGCCCACCCGAGGAACCCGGGACACCTTTATGGTGCCGGAGCACCTGTCCCCCATAACAGCAGCTCGTGGGTCATTCCTAGGGGGTCTTGGCTTTGGGACCGGGGTCAGGAGGGGAGGGGACAGGACACTGTTCTCTCAAGGGATCAGGGTTACAGGTGTATTTATTGAGTGCTTACTGAGTGCAGAGCACTGTACAAAGTGCTTGGAAGAGTACAATATGACAATATAACAGACGCATGCTGCCCTCAGCAAGCTGTCAGTGCTTAGTCCACAGTAAGCGCTTAACGAATATCACTATTATATCTATTATATATATGTATTATATAATAGATATTATATCTATTTTACCTATAATATATAATATCTCTAATATTAGAGAAGCAGCGCGGCTCAGTGGAAAGAGCCCGGGCTTGGGAGTCCGAGGTCATGGGTTCGAATCCCGGCCCTGCCACTTGTCAGCTGTGTGACTGTGGGCGAGTCACTTAACTTCTCCGTGCCTCAGTGACCTCATCTGTAAAACGGGGAGTAAGACTGTGAGCCCCACGTGGGACGACCTGATTCCCCTGTGTCTACCCCAGCGTTTAGAACAGTGGTCTGCACCTAGTAAGCGCTTAACAAATACCAACATTATCATCACTGCTATGATTATCACCTGACTGCCTATTCCCTCCTCTTTCAGAATTACAGCAACTCGGATGTGGTTTCCATCGACTGCCACGTGAGGCTGGCTCCCAACCAGGAAATCAACTTTTACCTGATGGGCAAGCTTTGGCTGAGGACGCTGAAAGCCGTAAGCCTCTCCTCGCAGCCCGGGGGGCTCTCCGAGACATTGCTGGGATCGACTTGTTCACTGGGTTACGGGTTATGCGCCGGGGCTGGTGTCAAGAATGGGGGGGGGGGGGGTTGCAATGCAACCCCGAGGCCCATTGGAGGGGCTGAGCGGGAAGATCAATTGTTCAATCAGTGGTGTCTGAGTGCTTACTGGGAGCACTGTACTAAATTGTACTCGATACAACAGAGATGGTAGACATTCCCTGCCCACAACAAGTTTACAGTCTAGAGTTGAAGCCCCATTGGCCTCCCCCGATTTGGGTGACGACTCGTCCAGGTTTCGGCCGGTCTGTCTCTTGTGCGGTAGGGGCACGCACCGGGGGCGAGCGGAGGGGGTCAGGGGCTGTCGCCCCTCTCCCCCCGAGGAAACACTTTCGCTCCGGGTGGCTGCGGACAGACTTCCACAAAGCGGCCCAGGTGACATTACATTACTCGGCGGGCCCGGCCAAGCGCTTGTGACAACAGGCGGGGACCGTGTCTGTTTTATTCTCGTGTGGTACTCTCCCAAGCGCTTAGTATAGCGCCCTGCACACAGCAACCCCTCAATAAATACAATCGATGGATTGACCGATGGGTATCCGTGGGTCCATTATCCAGGAGGGCTGTCTGTGACCCTCAGCCGGGCCTTTGGTGCCATGTGGGAGGAGAGAGGGGGAGGAGCAGGGGGGAGCAGATTGCTCCCCTCTCCTGCTTTGCCCCAGAGTCCCTTGCACCGGGAGGGAGGGAGGTCTGGCTGCTGGCCCAGGTTCTGTCCTCAGGTGCCAGGCTTGTAGGGAGGCGCCTTGCCGGAGGGGGCCACACCTGAAGTCTCTTTTCCGCCCCGCAGCTCAAATTCAGGTCTCTGAAGATCACCACCAATGCAGCGCTCCAGCGCCAGTTCCACAGCCCGTTCATCTTCAGAGAAGAGGACCCCAGCCGCCAGGTGGGCATGTAGCCGGGACCCCAAAGGAAGCCCCCACCCTGATTTGGGTCCCGTTAACAAACACCGCGTACTCTGTGCCAAGCACTGTACTAAGCACTGGATAGAGAAGATGCGGATGAGACGCTGCCCCTTGTCCCACATACAGCTCACACACCGTTACTTAGCCACACGCTGGCTCGGAGCCCACGATTACAACGGCCGAGTCCTTTCCTGTCACCCCGCTCCCTACGTGAGTGAGTGTTGGGGATGGGGAGGGAGAGATCAGGAAGCCTCCACCGGTAGAAAATGTGAAAGAAAAAGAATAGGAAAGGGCGATGGAAAAGTAGTCGCTTCCCCTTCGCTTCTTTCACTGAAGTGACAGACAAATTTCGCATTTAGCAAAGAATATCCACAGTAAGGATTATCTAAGCCCCTTTGTTATCCCCCCAGCCTAGAGGAAAGAGCCGGGGCTTGGGAGACAGAGGATCCAGGTTCTATTCCCAGCTCTTCCCTTTGCAAGCTGTGGGACCTTAGGCAAGTCACTTCACCGGACTTCCATTTCCTCATCTGTAAAATGGAGATAAAATACCTGTCCTCTCTCCCCCTGGGATTGGGAGTCCCATGTGGGACAGCGACTGGATCCGATCTGCTTACATTTTATCTAGCCCCGTGCTTAAATCATAGTAAGTGCTCCACAGATGCTGTTATTACCATTATTACTACTATAGCCATTTTACTGCCCTGTAGAGCCCGAGAGAGGAGAAGAAGCTCAAATTATAATAATAATGGCATTTGTTAAGCGCTTACATGTGCAAAGCACTGCTCTAAGCACTGGAGAGGATACAAGGTGATAGGTTGTCCCATATGAGCCTCACAGTCTTCATCGCCGTTTTACGGATGAGGCGACTGACGCACAGAGAAGTTAAGCGACCGGCCCAAAGTCACCCAGAAGGGTGGGAAGGCATCCACAGGTCTTCCCTTGTCTTTGTCGCAGGAGGCGACAAGCCTGGACCATTCAGTCAGTCATTTATTGAGCGCTTACTTTGTGCAGAGCGCTGTACTAAGCACTTGGAAAGCGCAATAAGGAGAGGCAATCCCTGCCCACAGCTGGTGGACTGGGGATGGGCAAAAGCTGGGCCTGGCGGGGTTGGCACGGAGCTCGTCTCTCAGGGCTTTGGGGCAGGCACAGCCCCATCTGCTTTGAGGGGGCAGGGAGTTTGGGGGTCGGGGGGGGGACCCGGGGTCGCCCCCTCCCCCCCACCTCGGCCCAGCGTGGAGCTCTACCGCCCCCTCCTGGCTGGGCCTCTCAAACACAGCAGCTGGGGCTCCCGCCCTGAAATGCACTTAAAGCGCTTCGCTCCCTCCTACCTCAGCCATCTGGGTCCCGGCCTCGCACACCTCTGGACCCTCCACTGTAGCTTCTAGAAACAAGATTAGAGACTAGTGGACAGACCATGGAGCCGGTGGGACCGGGAGTCCGGTCGTAATTATTAGGGATTTAAGTGCTCACTCTGTGCCAGGCACTGTACCGAATGCTAAACCGAGTTGGACGCAGGCCCGTCCCACGTGGGGCTCACAGTCTCAACCCCCATCTTACAGCTGAGGGAACCGAGGCCCAGAGAAGTCAAGTGACTGTGAGCCCCGATTAGACTCTGAGCCCATCATTGGGCAGGGACTGTCTCTATCTGTTGCCGAATTGTACGTTCCAAGTGCTTAGTACAGTGTACGTAGTAAGCGCTCAGATACTATCGAACCAAGTGACTTGCCCAAGGTCACACCGCAGCCGAGCCAGGACGAGAACCCACGGCCCGTGCTCTATCCAGGACAGGACCCTGCTTCTCTAGCCCAGGCTCTAATCCCAGCCCAGTCACGGGCCCGCCGAGCGACCGTGGGCAAGTACCAACTTCTCTGTCTCTCGGTTTCCTCACCTGTCGGATGGCGATGAGACGCCTGGTCTGGAGGCCCTGGGTCACCTCGAGGGAGGAGGGTTGGGGGGCCCGTGGGCCGGGGGAGCCGGACAGACAAGAGGTTTGACCCGATCCCTTCCGTTTTTCAGATTACATTTGATATCTCCAAGCAAGAAGCCTCTCGAGTCCCCATCTGGATCATCGTTGGGAGCTCTCTAGGGGGTCTTCTGCTCCTGGCCCTCCTGGTCCTCGCGCTTTGGAAGGTGAGAACGGCCCCATCTTCCCTTCTCCACCCCAGTCCCTCCTCCCCCCGCCACCAGATCCGACCCAGACCAAGCCTGTCCCTGAGACCACGGCCTCACCGGGCCCCACCCTCCGCGTTTGGACCCTTGAGCGTCAAAACCCTGACCCGCTGTAGTAACCGGGGCCTAGATTTCCCCCTTTAGTTCATACCTGCAGCCTGGTTTCTTCATGGGGCAGCGTCGTGTCTCGAGGCCACGAGCCCAAGCATCAGGGCTGATTCTCAGGCCTGGAATAAAGCGGGGTGGGGGGCCGAGGTGGGGAGAGACAGTGGGTCACGGGGGTTTGGCCGAAGGCTAGCCTCCCACGTGTACCCCGGTACCCGAACAATCAGGAAGGGGTACCGGGTGAAGGTCACTTGACATCCCCATCCCCGGCCTAAAAGCACCTACACATCCATAGCCTTATACTTGGCTACTTCCCCTCTCTCTAATTTAACATCAGTCTCTCCGCCGCTAGCCTGTGAGCTCGTTCAGGACGGGGATTGGGTCTTCCTACTTCTTTACGTTGTTCTCCCCCAAGCACTCGGCACTGCGCTCTGCACCCAGTAAGCCCTCGCTACATCCCCTTGATCGATCGGTCGGGCGGGCTGTGCTGTGCCCCAGCGCTGATGATGGTTTCCCTCTTTCCTGCCCACAGCTGGGATTCTTTAACAGTGCCAGCCGGAAGAGGGATTCAGAAGAGGAACAAGAAGCCAAAGTGCTAGAATGAGGCTCGAGGGGCCGGGGGCGTGCCCGGCCGGGCCGGCCGAGGGGCTCCCACGCCACACTCGTCCTCACGGGGCGGGGGTACCCTTCCCCCGGCCCCCCTCCGCGGTCTTCGCTCTCCGGGTGGAGGGGGTGCGCGGGGCCCCACGACACCCCCCGCAAGGTACTTCAAACTGGTTTTAAATGGTGCCGTTTCACCTAGATGCTCGCTCCCTCCCCTCCCTGCCGGCCGCCGGCATCCCCGCACTGGGCCCTGGCTCTAGCGGAACACGGATCGCCAGTGGAAACTGTAAGGAGAGAACAGATTCCCTCCTCCCACCTTGCTGCAGCCCCTCTGCCTTCCCCAGCCCCCCTTCTCTTGGGGTGCTGCCCCGTGACCTTCTCCTGGACGTCTCTCATCGCCTGGCACTGTAGCAGCCAGGCAGACGTGGGTGCCAGTGGCTCCCTGAGAATAATCAGAGGAAAGTGAGAGAGACAGAGAGGTCGTGGATTTCATTTTAACGGCAAGGGTCGTCCCCTTCTGTCCCGCAAGCTGGCAATGACAGGGAGCTGGCATGCAACTGGCGCAAAAGCTTCCGGGAAACATCTTTGCCCAGGCCAACCCCCGGAACGGTAGCACGTTCTCCCTGGCTGTGCACTGAGCCCTGCCAGGGTGCAAGGATGCCGGGAGAGGAGGGGGATTGGGACCCTCCCCGCGGCCCCTGATGTCCCTCCTGCCAGCGAAAAAGCCACTGGGATCCCACAAAAGGACAGTTTAGATTTTTAAAAGTAGCCAAAAAAACCCATGCAGAGAATCTCTGGCTCTCTGGGGTCCCCTGCCCCAAACTTCGGGGCCGAGGAGACGTCGACACCCCGCCCTCCCCTGCGTCAGTCCCGGGCTCTAGGTGACAACAGTTTTGAGATTTTTTGATCTGTCGTCCTTCGAATGCACTGAAGACATTTAAAATCAAATTAAGCACCTTACTGCAGGATGTTCAGTGCCCGGCTGTATATACTTATTCAGAAAATGTTTACCTACCCGGGAGACAGGATTTCAAAAACCAGTTTGAAGTGCTCTCCGCCCACCGCGGGTGCACCGGCCGTCTTCGGGGTAAGCGACGCAGAGAAACCTCGGGTGCTGGGTGGACAGAGGACCGCCCTCCGCCGCCCAGATTTATTTATGCCTTAAAGCCGTCTCGTGATTGAACCGGATCTGTCCACTACCTGTGGCCAAGTACAGTCTTGACCGTCGGTCGGTGTTTTCCAGCATTAAAGGTTCAGTGTTAAAAACGGCTGGAGTCTGGCCCTCGTTTTGCGTTCCAAGACTCACCGGGAGCGTCTCCGTACCTTGGGTTCCCTTCCCTGTGGGACGGAGGTCAGAGGATGACGCAGGTGGGGAAAAGATAGGAGCGGGGAGAACTCGAGGAGGCACTTTGGAGGCTGCATCTCACACCCAGCAGCTGCTCAGTAAATACCGCGATCTCGCTGTGGGCAGGCAATGTGTCTGTTATATTGTTACAGTGTACTCTCCCGAGGGTTCAGTACGGTGCTCTGCATACGCTAAGCGCTCGGTAAATATGACTGACCACTCTTAGAGACGGGAGTCACAGAGGGCAGGCAGGAGGGGTGGGGGTGACCGTCAGAAAGAGGCAACAAGGCTGAGAGGAGGGGCTGGAAAGGAAAATCATTCAAGAGGGGCCAACGATGACTCTAGATTGGGGAGGAATGTGTCTGTTTACTATACTGCACTCTCCCAAGTGCTTAGTACAGTGCTCTGCACACAGTAAGCGTTCAATAAACTCTATTAACTGACCAAGCCCCTCATTCTAATGTGCAAGGGCAGACCTGGGCCAAAGCCAGCCTGAAAATTCAGGGGAAGCACAGACTCACCCGGCTCAGTTCAGGGGCTAAGAAACCCAGGCTGCGGGTTAACCCAAGGACCAATCCCACCGCCTCAGTCTTAAATCACCGCAGGGTCAACCCAGTTCTGGGACCCCAGGGGCACCACCCCCAGCCCCACCCTCCAGAGGGTGGGCCAGAACATCAATCGTCCAGTGGGTCCCCGGGGTGGTGAACCCCGAGCCCTGGCCCACGAGGGGGAGGCCAACTGACCTCGGTCTAGTGTCCCTCGCTGCCTCGGGTCATGTCCAATCCAAACTCCCATCTGGGGTTTTGTCGCAGCCACGCCAGCCTGGAATTGTCAACGACTGGCACTGCAGGCAAAAGGAATCGTCCACCCTTACTTGGGCGGATACTCTTCCTCCGCGGGGATAGGCGGGGGCCAATCCCTGTCCACTTCCCGCTGAGAGTTTACAACTTAAAACGGGCCATCGTGGTAGTGGACCAAGGCCCTTCACGCAACTCAACGAACCTTGAACAGGAGCCGGAGCAAACAATGCATTAGCATTAAACAGGGGCGGAAGGGGAGGAGGGTTTAGCAGGCCCTCAAGCTGTGGGATTTCAGGAGAAGGGTCAGATACAAGCATCGCTATCAACGGCCCAGGGTCTGGCCCATTTAGTGTGAGATGGGGGGGGGGGGGGGGGGAGTGATTGGAAAAGTGGGGTGTGCGGCAAAGTGCCTGGATGAGGATCTGGAAAGGTGAGGAGTCTTGGATTTGCCCCAGAGTGCAGTGAGAAGCCACTCCCAGAGAAGACCAACTAACCTTCGGGCTGCAAAGGAACTGGAAAGTCTTCTTGCTTCCCTGGACTGTGTGCAGCAGACGACACGCTCCGAAGTGGAATTTCCGTGTTGACCCAACGCGACGCCCCCTTCCCCACAAGATTCTCCCTTTACCGACTTACCTCTGAAGAACGTCGGGTTCGGGAAGCTAATTACGGCAGAAGTGGGTTCTTAAATCGGTTCCAGGAAACCCCAGATCCCCTGAATATGAACGATCAAATATGCTCCCACGAGATTCGCAAGTTTACTATCTTTATTAGAATAAGGTAAACTGTCTGCCCGAAGTGCACACGGCTCGACATCCCTGGGAAGTCGCAAGTCACGGTGAATAAATGGCGGACACCGATGCCCTCTTCGCCTTGGCCCGAGGGGCTGGGTAGCTGGGGAGAAATCGGAAGAATGGGATGATTCGTCGAGGTGAAAAGTTGGGCCCGTTTTACTAACTTGTGAAGTTCCCCAAACCGAACGCCGCCGAGAACAGTAGTTGCCCTTTTCCTATCCGCTCGTCCTCTTCCTTTTCTCTATCCCTCTCTCTCTCGAAAAAAAAAACCAGCTGGGATGCGCCTCATCTGTTTCTGCCGACAATATTACAACGAATGCTAAACCCTGTTCACGTCTCCAATCAATTTCGAAACAGAATCTTCCTTCGAAACCTGCATCACTTGTCAAACCCTATTTTTTCCTATGCGCAGAGCACTGCACTAAGCGCTCGGGAAAATACAACACTTAGCAGACAGGTTGAGGAGCAGTGTGGCCTAGCGGGTAGAGCACAGGCCCCGGAGTCAGTGGGATGTGGGTTCAAATGCAGCTCTGCCACTTGTCTGTGTGTGACCTTAGGCAGGTCCACTTCTCTGGGCTTCTTACCTCATCTGTAAAATGGGAATTAAGACCGTGACCCCTATGGGACTGTGTCCAACCTGATCGGCTTGTATCTATCCCGGCGCTTACTACAGCGGCTGGCACATAAACGCTCAACACATATTAAAAAGTTCCCTTGCCCACAGTGGGCTTACGGTCTACAGGACGGGAGTAGGTAAGGTCCTTGCAGGCAGGGATCACGTCCACCACCTCGAATGCACTGTACTCCCCCGAGTGCTTAGGCCAGTACCCGCTCACTAAACACCACTGATTGAGCAGTGCGAATGAGATATAATCTTACGCCCGGCAATCTATCACGTGCCACGATCCTGTCCTAATTTCTGTACCCTCTCTCGGGGCACAATTACTCACACTGTCAGGTTGCTGGACCACTGGACAGGTTTCCCATTCGATCGCTCTGGAAAACTATTTCCCTGCACCGGGCCAGTGCTGGAGGCCACGGTAGGTCATCACAAGCCAGGTCCTCTTGCCCAAGTCAGGGGGCGACCTGCACCTTGGATAAATGCCTAACGGCAATGTTTTCGTAACGAAAGGTACACACGGCGTGGTCTAGTGGAAAGAGCACGGGCCTGGGAGTCAGAGGTCCCGGCTTCTAATCTCAGCTCTGCCTCGTGACCTTGGGTAAATCACTTGATTTCTCTGGGCCTCGGTTTCCTCATCTGTAAAATGGGAATGAAATCCCCTCCGAGCTACACTGAGCCCGACCTGGGACGGGGACTGTGTCTGCCCTGATCATCATGTATCTTAGCACTATACTAAGTGTAGTGCTTGGCGCATAGTGTTTAGCAAGTAACATTTTTTTAAAAAGTTTTGTCTGAGAAATAGTAGGCAGCTTCCTGCTTTAAACAGTTCAGTCGCATGGTCTTTTCTGAGTAGGATCGAGGCAGTGGCTTAAGATCGAGCAGGGTAATAACGTTCCTTTTAAAAGGCAGAGGCTTTTTTTTTCCTCTCACGGGGCTTTTAATGTTTCAGTGCCCCGACTGACAGGATAGTTAAATCTGTGGCTAGAGACAGGGCAGGATCATTAAATCCACAACTAGCGACTGACATAGGTTTGACAACAATCCAAAGGAGACTTTTTTAAAGGCAACGGATTTCACGGGAGAAAGCACCATAAAAGAAGCCCTTTCAGAATACCTTCTATCTAATTGCTAGTTTAATTACTGGACTTAATAGGCCAAATTTCTACTGCCAAAGTTAGGAGGGGGGAAAAAAAGCAATTACCCAGATTAATAATACCCCAAAATACTTTTATCTTGCTTTTCCAGGTAAATGGGACAGAGACAGATTCGCGGCCTGAATTGGGCAAATCATTACCTCAGTTCCATGGCGATCCAGGTCCCGGTTGTTCTTTCCATCTGGTGGGTTCTTCGGAACGATTATATACCCTTTAAAATAACATTACATCATTTTTAAAAGCATTAAACCAAAGTGTACTGTTGCTGCGATAAAAGGCCTTTTCTGTTCTTCGCCCGGGTCCCGGAGAGAGGAATCCAAGAATCCTTCCAGTTAATTCGCCCGATCACGGCGATTACAGTCACGGACCGGGCCGCAAACCACATTAGCCACAGAGAACCACAGAGAAGCAGCGTGGCTCAGTGGAAAGAGCACGGGCTTTGGAGTCAGAGGCCATGGGTTCGAATCCCGGCTCGGCCGCTTGTCGGCTGTGTGACTTTGGGCGAGTCGCTTAACTTCTCGGTGCCTCGGTTACCTCATCTGTAAAATGAGGATTAAGACTGTGAGCCCCACGTGGGACAACCTGATTCCCGTGTCTACCCCAGCGCTTAGAACAGCGCTCGGCACATAGTAGGCGCTTAACAAATACCAACATTATTTATTATTAGCCACCCGCCGGGGGGGGGGGATAAAATCTGGGGTGAAAACACGCCAAGGTCCCTGCTGTGTGCAGTGCCGGCTGTCTCCCTACCCGTGTGCCATGTGCACGGAAGCCCGGCCAGGGACCGGAGCGATTTTAAACCTGGGTTTTGCATCCCGGAAGCCATCTCGAGCCACGGATTCGGCGACCTTCCGGCCAGTGGAGAACCGGGCCAGGCCGGGTCCGTCCGGAGGTTCGACGTCCGTGAGGCCCGGGGCCGAAGGTCCTTCAAAGCAGGCACTCTGGGCCCCACGGAGGAGGGATGGGGGACCCTCTTTGACAACACAGGAACCTAAATCCTGCAGGGGACCACTTACATCACTGCAAATAGGCAACCCTCCCCAAATGGCCACAACTTCCATCCTTTGCCATCCCGGGGGTTTCTGGCGAGAGCCTATTTCCTCCCGCTTTGTGAGGACTCGCCGCACATTTCTTCAGGCGAGAGGTGTTAGGAACCTGACAGTTTTTGGCCCTATGGTATTTGTTCAGCGCTAACCTACGTGCCGGGAACCGTACTAAGCGCTGGCGTAGATACATACTAATCAGATTGGACAAAGTCCCTGTCCCACTTGGGGCTTACGGTCTTAATCCCCATTTTACAGACGAGGTCAAACTGAGGCCCAGGGAAGTTAAGTGATTTGCCCAGGTCACACTGCAGGTAAGTGGTCCTTCTGACTCCCAAGCTCGGGCTCTTTCCACTAAGCCACGCTCCTTCCCGGTTGCACCCGCTGCACTGAAACGATGCCAGCTCCGAGCTCCATCTGATTTCGATCGGTTACCTGCAGAACCACGGAGCATTACAAAGCAGATCGGACTGTTGGAAATAAAATCAGGAAAGTTCAAAAACCAGTAAGGAGCTCCTCAAATGAATAAACACAAATCAACAAAATGGAGATGTGTAATATTTAGAGAAAGCAAATAAGTACCAATTTTCTTATCTTTTTCCTCTAAAAAAAATGGTACTTCCCTTCCCCGCCAACTCTCAATTTTACAAAAGAAATCAAGTCTCTAGATCACTCGTTCCATACAGGTATTTCACAATACATTATTTCAGTCTTACAAGCCAGAATTATATCCTGAGCAAGATAGTGCAATGAATGTCCTTTTAAGTAACAGTATCCCGACTCTGCCCCTTGTCAGCCGTGTGACTGTGGGCAAGTCACTTCACTTCTCTGTGCCTCAGTTCCCTCATCTGTAAAATGGGGATGAAGACTGTGAGCCTCTCGTGGGACAACCTCATTCCCCTGTATCTACCCCAGAGCTTAGAACAGTGCTCTGCACGTAGTAAGCGCTTAGCAAATACCAACATAACAGTACATGAGTTACCTTTGAGAACTCACATTCTCATTCAAATATTCCTTTTTAGAGAATTTAAATATGAGCAATTACCTTCCTCCGATTTTACCGGCATTTCAATCGATAAATAGTACCGTTCCCCCGCCCCCGTCCTCCTTTTGCAAAATAACTGGGGGGGTCAATACATTTTCGGAAGCCTAACCAATCAGAACCACTCCTGCCACTTCGAAGGAACGTTACGAATAAGACACTCACATCGGTTCTAGCCTTGGGCCAAAGAGGGTGGAGAATACACTGAGAACGGGCATGGAGATGGACAACACGCACGCGTTTCCTACCGGCCACTTATATCACCATCACCAGAGTGGTAGGGATTCCCCTCGCACCTGAAGACAACGTGATCGACAGTGTGATACTAGTCGACACCGCCAAACCCTGCGGTTGGTCCCGTGGAAAGAGCCCAGCTCTTGGGGTCAGGAGACCTGGATTCTAATCCCGCCTCCACCTGGGGGAAGACCGGATGACCGCCCGAACGCCCCCGTGAAGTGCGGCACCCCTTCTGCTACTCTGGGCCACCGCGGGAACTCGGCGGGCGGGGACGAGGGCGCGCAAGTGACCACGGGCAGATCTCCGGCCCGATCGTCCGTCCTGAAATCTCTCCGTCGGCCACGGCCCTCCCCACGGAAGAAACGTTGGACGTTCGGGGCCCAATCCGCCCGCCGCGATGAGGAGCTCTGAGCCCAAAGAGAAGCGAGACCGTGAACCGCTCTTCCTGGGCACTGCCGCCTACCCTTCCAGGCCACTAAGGCTCCAAAGGGAAGTCGGCTACTCTTGGCTCCCTTGCGGGCGGGGAACGTGTCACCTGACTCCGCTCTGTTGTCCACTCCCAAGTGCTTGGGATGGCGCTCTGCACACAGTCGGCGCTCAATAAATACCAATGATTGACTGACGGGGGAGTGGGGTCAGGGAGCTTAGCCCTACGGTCTATCAGAACATCTCCCCTCACCCCCCCCCGACCGATTCAAATCTTCCTCCCACAAAAACCCGGCGTAGCAAAAACAGAAATCCATCACTGTGGCGAGGCTCATTTCCATTTGGAGCAGAAGACGCACCCCAGGATAGAAAATTTCAGTCACTGTAGAAATCTCCCCGGGAGTTCTCGCCCCCTCCCTCAGCCCCCACCCTTCACGCCCAGCATTCTTTAAAAATACAAATGCCTCTCTCCCTTCCTTACTGCTTTAAGGCAGCACACTGCTTTAAGGCCCCCCAGCCCCAAGCTAGTGGAGTTAGGCCCGGCCACCCGGGTCTCCGCTTCCCTGCGACCCGGAATCTCTAGTCCGCGGAGCGAAACACATACATGAAACACAAATGAAAATACTTTTATTTCTCCACTTTTCAGATCTTGTTCTCGTTCTCCAGGAAGGGAGAATTCAGTCAGGTTTCGAACTACCAGGGCTTTGACACTATTTTCCTTTTTAAAGTCCTGCGGTCCGTACCGTCAGTACAGACGGCAACCCCCGCCCCCGCCCCTGCAAAAGCAACGGCGGGTCGGGGGGGGGGGGGTAGGCGGTAGGGCGGCCGGGGATGTCCGGGTGGCACTAGACGAAACTTACCAAGTTACACATTTATTTCACATTCAATACTCGTCAAACTGATACAAACAGGTGCGTGCCCCTTCCTTGAATGTCCGTTCTGCTTCCGCTTAAGAGAAAGGAAAAACAGAACCTCCTTTCAGTCTGGCGGTTAAAAAGCTGCGGCTAAAAAGAATAAGCAGAGGATGCTCACTAACTGTCCGTACGAGTGACATTTTACTGCTGAAGATGCTCAGCCCTCAACAGAAGGCAGTACCTTGCGGGGTGGCTTGATACAATCCCTTTATACCATAAAAATATTTCACTTAACCCATCATCCTTGTGAGTTTGTTTTTTCCAACTGCTTCCGTTGTAGCTTGATCAGAGAAAAGAACGGGGGGGGGGGGGGATAAAATACAATAAAAATTGCCCTGGCTCCCTCCCGTCTGTCAGGGCCAAGTCCGAGTCAGGGAGGCACAAGTTCTCCCCTCTGAAAAGGGGTTTCGCATTTGAAAGGAAGACACCACAGAGGGGGCGAGGGGAGAGACGGAACGGAAAACTGTCGGAAAACTGTCGGGCGGACAAACTTTGGGAGGAATTACAAAAGATCTCTCCACTCATCCTTGAAAAGGAGCGTGGGATTTTTCAAGTCCAAATCCTGCCTGTTACAGATACAAAAAAAATATATATATAATAATAATAATATTTGATAAGGCTAAAAGAAAAACCCTACACCTCCTCCAAGAGCCCATACGGGTTTTATAAAAAGCTGGTTTGATTCCGATTCGTTTGCATAACATGCGCAAGTTCATTTCCACGACTCTTTCCTTAAGCCAACGGCACATATGACAATCATTTTTCATGGACTGAAGCGACTACATGTCTCTGACTAGATAGATGAATTGAAACCTCTATTTAAAAGGAAAAAAAAATCCCTCCCAGGCATCTCAATATGTCGATTTGTTTCACGTCAATTAAAACGGGACAGGCAGAGGCTACGGACGGCGCTTCCGGTGCCGACTGGCAGCGGGGGACCCTTCGCTGATGTTGACACTGATGTGGCCAATTTCTCCGCTCCGCCCCGCGACCGGAGCTACGGGGAGGACCCGGGGAGGACCCGGGGACCGAGCAGAAGTGCCCTCTGCGGTGGTCGTTTAAAAGCCACGGCGGCCGCCCGTGGTCGAAACGCTTCTGCGCATCACAGCCCAAACGGTTTGTATTCCTATAAACGGAAAGAGAGAAAGAGCGAGCGAGAGCGAGAGAGAGAGAGAGAGAGGCGGACACAAAAGCAGAACCAAAAAAAGTTAAAAAGCGCGCGGTGACGACGCCACACCTCTTCGTCCAAAAGTGACCCATCTCCAAAGGCTGGTTCCACCCCGGTCCAACGTGCGTTCCGTTCGTTCGCCTCCTTAGCGGACATTCACAATTGACTGCTGTGAGGGAGGGAAAAACCGAGGGGGACGGGGGAGGGAGGGAGGGAGGGAAGGAAGAGCGGCGATTCCACCGTCCGCGACGAGAGTCGCTTCCCGTTTAGCACCACGAGGAGGGAGACCGTCCTCCTCCCCCCCGACCCCGCCGGCCGCGCCGGTCACCTAGTGGAACTCGACAAACTCTTCCAGGGTCCTGGGGATCTGATTCCGGTAGTGGATGTTATAGATCCGGACGGCTCGGGCGGCCAGGCACTTGAGGCTCAGCTTCATCTGGGTCTTCAGGAGGATTTCGGACACGCCCGTGGTGCTCTTGTCCAGCGGGGTCTTCTTCTGCTTGTTGGTCATGTCCGTGTGGGCGCCCGCCTCCACCAGGCCGGTGATGATGGCGTGCAGGGTGAGGAAGTCGCTGATGGGCCGGTTGTACTGGACGATGACGTGCAGGGGGCTGTTGCCCTCCAGGTCCACGGCGTTGACCTCGGCCCCGCAGTCCAGCAGCAGCTTGGCCACCAGGGCGTTGGGGAAGCTGCAGACGTCGTTGGTGTGGAAGTCGTCCACGGGGGTGTTGGAGTTGACGGCCAGGTGGAGCAGCGTGGCCCCGTCCCGGGTGCGGGGGTCCAGCTGGATGAGGTTGTAGATCTGCCGGTTGAGCCGCGCCTGGTCGTCCTCGCTGCACTGGGTCTTGGTGGAGATGCACACCAGGTAGAGGAAGGTGAACAGGTTGCACTCGTGGTTGTCCAGCGCCCCGGGCGGCTCCGCCTCCGGGGGCCCCCGCCCCCGGGCCATCCCCTGCTCGATCTCCAGGACGCTGCACCTCAGCACGCTCTCGATGTCCCGGGCCCTGACGGCCTCGTGCAGGTGGATCATCTGCGAGAAGACCTGGGCGAAGCGCAGGAGGTCCTTGTGGGTGTTGCGGTTGCCCTTCTGCCGGAGGCGCAGGGCGTGGAGCCACAGCTCGATGCACTGCTCGAACTCCATGTTGTCCGCGTAGACGGCCCCGCGGTAGATGATGGGGTGCGACACGTCGACGTTGTCCGAGCCCAGGATGCGCTCGCGCACGATCAGCCCCTCCATGTGCAGGGCGTCGCGGTCCTGCCGGATGGCCTCCAGCTCCTGGGGGCTCCGGCACTCCGTGCGGTTCCCGTAGGCGGCGATCGGCGGGAGCACCTCCTTCTCCACCACGTGGTCCCGGTCCCGGTAGCGCTCCAGCATGGCCAGGTACAGGTAGTGGTACGTCTTCAGGATGTCGTAGTTCTCGCGGTCGTTGGCGAACGAGGCCCCCAGCAGCTCCAGGGCCTCGATGCGGCTGGCCCGGTCGCAGTCCGCGTGCGACAGGAGCAGCTCCACCACGTCCGCCTTGCAGCTCTCGGCCGCCACCTTCAACGGGGTCATCCCGTGGCCGTTGACCGCCATGGCCGCCTTCCAGCGGATCAGCTCCCGCACGATCTCCAGGTGGCCGGCCTCGGCCGCGAAGTGCAGGGCCGTGGCCCCGCAGTGGG
Source organism: Ornithorhynchus anatinus (assembly GCF_004115215.2). Classification (NCBI taxonomy): domain Eukaryota; kingdom Metazoa; phylum Chordata; class Mammalia; order Monotremata; family Ornithorhynchidae; genus Ornithorhynchus; species Ornithorhynchus anatinus. The sequence continues at coordinate 8,151,519 of NC_041732.1, read as the reverse complement.
CCCGGGCGTTCGGGTCCGCCCGCTGCTCCAGGAGGTAGCGCACCACGTCCGTGTGCCCCTTGTAGGCCGCGATCATGAGGCAGGTGTTGTCGTACTTGTTGGCGATGCTGATGTTGGCGTGGTTCTCCACCAGGTACTTGACGATGTCCAGGCGCCCGTCGAAGCAGGCCGCCCGCAGGGGCGTCGAGTTGGTCACCGTCGTGTGGTTGACGTTGGCCCCGTGGCTCACCAGGAGCTTCACCACCTCAAAGTGGCCGGCGCCCGCCGCGCACCACAGGGCGGTGGCGCCATCGATGACGTAGCTGCGGAGGCAAGGGGCACACCGTCAGTACGCGCGGGCCGCGCGGCGGGGGGGGGGGGGTCCGGGGCGGCCCGGCCGTCTAGGGGAGGGAAGAGCGGGGGGACGGGCGGGGGAACCTCCCCGGCTGTTTCCACGGAGCTTCCCAGGAGGAAGCCGCCCCCGCCGCGGGCGGGACCCCTCCCCGAGGGAGAGCCGGTTCACCGGGGATGTCGGCGTCGCGCCCGGGAACGTCGGCGGGAAGACGGTCTGTCATAGGTTCAACTGGACAGGGAGGTGTGCTGGGCGGGTGGGTGTGGGAAAGTGTGTGTTTGGTAGGGGGTGTGTGGCATGGGACACAAAACTTCAGAGCCCAGAGGAGTAAACAACTGAACAAGGAATTGTGCTGGATACGGTAGCACGGAGGGAGACGAAACCCCAGAGTCAGGAGGACAGAGCAATTGAACGAGGGGGTGGGGTGTGTGTGTGTGCAAGCACGCGTGTAGCGGGGGGAGGGGGTAACCCAGAGGGGGACAAAACCTCAGAGCCCTGAGGAGAGAGGACCTGAAGGAGAAGGCGTGGTGGGTATGGTGCGGGACCGATCCCCAGAGCGGTGAGGAGATTGATTCAATAAATCAATCGTATTTATTGAATGCTTACTGGGTGCAAAAGCACCGTACTAAGCACCTGGGAGAGTGCAAAATAACAACAAACGGACACGTTCCTCCCCACAGTGAGCTCACGGCCTAGAGGGGGAGACGGCCATTGATATGAATAGATAGATAATTACAGATATATGCAGATCTCTACATATGAGCTGTGGGGACGGGAGGGAGGATGAATGAAGGATCAAGTGAGAGCAGTGCAGCAGGAAGTGGGGGAAGAGGAGAGGAGGGCTCAGTCGGAGGGAAGAGGACTAGCCAGAAGAGCAGAGTTTCGGCAGGGCACGGGAGAGAGGACGAAAGGACCCGGGGAGGCGGCGGGCCCCCCGGGAGGGAGGAGCGCTCAGGAGACCCCCGTGATGTTCCGGGGAGGCGGGAACAGGCGCAGGCTCAGGGATCGGGATCGAGTTGTACCACACCCGTGGCTGTCGAAACCTGTCACCTAAGTAAACACTGCCTATGGTTTACAAGGAAGCGAGTGCCTGGGTGATCCCAGGCGGGGGGAAGGGGGACGGGGAGACCCGGGCACCTTCGCAGAGATTCACGATCACGGGAAGGGCTCCGGCCTTTCAAATCCCTCCCTGGGGCAGCAGGGCCAGAACCCTGCGTGTCTCCCATCCCTTTTGGGGGATTCCCGGGGATGAGGGCAGATGACTCCAGGAGCAATCTCAGATGCACCAGCCGGAGCTCCAGGAGAATCCCCTCCTGGCTGTAAAGTGCCCCGGGGCACCGAGTGATAGAGGCCGGCCCTCCAGGCCCAAACGGTGACCCTCCGGTCACAGACAAGACCAACCGATTCTAACCCAGCTTCTTCCCAAGTGAACCACCAGTGGAGTGACACTCAAAACATCAGACGGGCCAAATTCCCACTGGCAAAAAAACATCAGTTTTGGGAAACCTACCCTTAATAATGATAATAATAACGGTATCTGTTGGGCACTTGCTACGTGCCAGGCACTGTACTAAACACTGGGGTAGATACGAACACATCAGGCTGGCACAGTTCACGTCCCACAGGCTCACAGTCTCGATCCCCATTTTACAGACGAGGTGACTGAGGTCCAGAAGTGAGGTGACTTGCCCAAGGTCACACAGCAGACAGGTGGCAGAGCCGGGGCTAGAACCCGTGACCTTCAGACTCCCAGGCTCATGCTCTATCTACTACGCCATGATGTTTCTTACCACCACCTCTAAAGACAAGTGCCCGAGGCATCTAAATTCCCCTAGTGGCTAGAGCACGGGCTTGGGAGGCAGAAGGTTGTGGGTTCGAATCCCGAGAGATCCACCCTATCCCTCTCCTCCCCCAACATAAATCAATCACCGGCAGATCCTGAGCCAAATACTCTGCGCAGGGTGCTAGTCTAAGCACTCAGAAGACAACAGGTGAGGTAGTAATCAACTAGGTATCTACTGAGCGCTTATGATGTGCAGAGCACTGTACCTAGAGCTTGAGAGAGTACACTACAACAGAGTCAATGGACAGGTTCCCCGCCCTCATGGACCTTTCCGTCCAAATTGCTACACCAACTGCCATCAGGGGGTTCTTCCCTAGGGAAAGAAAAAGAGGAGGAGGAAATCCACGGAGCTCGACTGGCAAAGACAGTCGGGGGAAGCGGGTGGGAATCGCAACCGCCCAACTGGAAAAGACTCAAACCGCTGCTCTTGAGATGGGCTGTGGCGAGGACATGAGTTCAGAGACCACAAACTCCTCCCTTCCCATTTCATCCTCCCAACCCGCCCCCTCCACCCACACCGGGCACCCTCCGACCTCAGAGGGGTCAACCGGAACGGTTCATCGGCCAAAAATGTTGCTACTGGAAGGGCTCTCCCTGGTCTTCCTGTCCCCGCTGTCCCACGGCCTCCCAGTTGGTCCCCGGCTGTCAGGCTTGCTCACCCTCTTAGGCAGAGTCCCTTGCCCCCATAGGTCGAGGTGTATGTCCAATCTAATTATCCTGGATGTTTATCATCATTAATGTATTATAAATACTACAACTGAAAATAATAACAAAGTTTGCACAGGGCAAAGTTCTGGTATAGTGCTATTCACTCCCCAGGAGGTCAATAAATGCTTGGTGACTGGCTGGACGTTGCAAATCCCATCCAGACTTCTAATAAGAAGAAGAAGAAGAAGAATGGTGTTTATTTAGCGCTTACTAGGTGCCAGGCCCTGTACCAAGCACTCGGTGGAAAAGACCTTAACAGGAACCCTTAAGATGAGGTCGCTCTGAAAGTACGGAAATCAATCAATGGCATTTATTGAGTGTTTACTGTGTGCAGAGCACTGGACTAAGCGCTCAGAGTACAATGCAACGGAGTCAGTTATCACATTCCCACAATACGAAAGCCCACAACAAGCTTTCAGTCTAGAAAAATTGCATTCACAGATCGCCACAGTATCATCACAACTTTGGAAAGAGTTTTATACCTGCAGAGGCAATAGGCCCCATTTCTAAAATATGCCTTTGATTTACAAAGAATACCAAAAACTATTTTTAAAAGGCTTTTGAAATAAAAAAAATTTTTAAACCACAGGGCTTAAGTGACTTTTCTTTAGCGTAGAGAGTTTACTAATGAATTCACGTACAGGCGCATCTGAGAGATGGTCAATTTCTCCAAAGCCATGAAGCAGCGTGGCCTAGTGGATAGAACCCAGACCTGGGAGTCAGAAGGACTAATCCCGGCTCTAATCCCGGCTCCGCCACATGTCTGCTGGGTGACGTTGGGCAAGTCACTTCACTTCTCTGTGCCTCAGCTACCTCATCCTTAAAATGGGGATTAATCAACCAATGGTTATTTATTGAGCGCTCACTCTGCGCGGAGTACTCTACTAAACTCTTGGGCGAGGGCAAGAGAATTAGCAGACACGGTAAGATTAAGAGCCTCATGTGGGACAGGGACTGTGTCCAATGATTAGCACATAGCTCCCCCAGCACTTAGCAGAGTGTCTGGCACACAGTAAACACTTACCGAATACCATTTAAAAAAACACCGCCACAAAAACTTGAAACCAACCCCGGCCCGGCAATCCACCCCATTATAAGGCGACAGGGCCAATCAACTGTGACATCGGCATTCCTTCGCTTCGGTCGGTCAGCTGTATTTATTGAGCACTTAATGTGTCCAGAGCACTGTACAAAGCCCTTGGGAGAGTACAATATAACAATACAACAGACGCATCCTCTGCCCACAACGAGCTTACAGTCTCGAGGGTGTTTTCCCTTCCCGTGCTTTGCCCCGCACTTGCTCCGAGCAGCGAACCCGGGCCACCACGTAACGACTCGCTCGGTTGTTGAGTTTTGCGTTGCGGTGACTCCTCGAATGCGACACTACCCGGCACATCGGCACCTCTGAACAAATCTCAAATAACGCAACAGGGCAGCAACGAGGCTCTGCAGGGTGGCTTACGGTGACAGGAAAGCTCCTTTTATTAACAGGTGGAATCGAAACCAATATCAAGGGCAGTGAGAGAAAAATATCGGGAGACTGTGAGCTCGTTGTGGACGGGGAATGTGCCTCGTTACACTGTACTCTCCCAAGCACTTATCACAGTGTTTTGCACATAGTTAGCACTCAAAAGATACGACTGAATGAGCTGGAGTCTGGCAGTTATTGTTAGAAGTGCTCAAGAGGCCGACCTCAGGCGAGCATCAAATCGGGGACTGTGAGGTTTCTTGGGAGGAGAGGGATGGTTTCTTTTTTAATGTGCGTACGCCATTGACATTTCGCTGTTTAAATTCAAAAATCTTTTCACTGTTGATACGGTGAAAGGTAATAGTTAATAATGATCATGCAACTTAGGGATCACTACATTCCTCACGTCTTAGCACTTTAAAAAAATACACTTGCGAGCAAATGGCATTGGCCAATTTGGGGGATCTTGAGAAAGCACTGATGTGCTTTACATCACGTCCGATGGGAAACGCTACTCTGTTGAGGACTCTTCCGCTTTAACCAACCACAGAACTAATTATGAACACTCACTGGGATTTTTCAGTATTTCGACGTCTCTCCTACATATACAAAAGCTTTTTCGATTTTACCGCTTTTTTTCCTCCTCAGCCTAAACTGTACTCTACAACAGGGACTTCTAAAATTCAGCTGACTGGAAAGTGAGCTAAGAAACGGCTCTCGTGAAAGACCATTTTCTTTTCACATTCTGCACCTGACTCGGTTTGGGTAATGAACAAATCGGTCGGCTTTGTTTTTTTACCTAAGAGGCCATCGGTTCAGCGGGGCAACGTTCAGATGACCACAGGGATCTGATTCAAACACTGCCCTTCCACTTACGTCACGGGAAAACATCGGGGAAATTCAACCCAAAAACTTAATACGGTGTTTCATAAACGAGCGCTCTTTCAGAACTGGCCTGAGAAGAATTTGCCAAGTGAGTAGCCGATTTCACTTGAGCGTCAGAACCCAACTAACATTTTTCAGCCAGTTTTTGATCTACATTGAGTAGCCTCGGAAAGCCTTTACAAATCCCAGTTTACCACACCGGACAGAAAATAAATAGGGTACATGTGTCTTTCTTATGACAAAATAGGCTTGGGACAAAAACGACCACAAACTACGGGCATTTCCCCTGAGACTTAAAAATGATCTGCATGTGGGTCTTCCAATTTTCACCTAAAAAGGATCCAATGGGATAAGTGCAAAGACTTCAAAACCGGCTACACATTGAGCCTACTAAAAAGGACTGTTTGTAGTCGCTTCCAGGTTTCTGGAGTGGAAGCGCTTTCTTATTCAGTAGTTCTTCAACCCAGGGCTTAGAACAGTGCTTGGCACATAGTAAGCGCTTAACAAACACCAAACAAAACAGCTGATGTTGACAAAGCGCGTACTAAACATTTATAGGTTGATTAGGCTACAAGTAGCTCCTTGCTTATGTTTTCCTCAGGGACTTGCCCGATCTAGTTTTTCAAGCCTTTAAAACAGAGCTCTGGCTACTTCTTTCTGGATGCGCATTTAAATGAGCTGAACAGAGTTTTTTCAAAGGCAGAGCACAAAGAGAGTGCTCCGGGTCTTCCAAAATCCCTGTTTCTCAATCCCGTTTCCTTCCCTGCTCCTTGACAGCTCGACTCCCCCCCCGCCCCCCCCCCCCCCCCCCCCCCCCCCCCCCCCCCGCCTCCTGCAAGTACAAGTGGGTCCCAAAACAGATGCTTTTTTGAAAAACCAATCACACAGCCTGCCCGATGAGCCTCTGAAACGGTACCATCACTACATTCCAGGAATCCCACGCTTCCTGATGAGAATCAGCGTGGTCCGGAGGAGAGAGCGCGGGCCTAGGAGTCAGAAGGGCTGGGCTCTAATCCGGGCTCCGCCACTCGTCTGCTCTGTGACCTTGGTCAAGTCACTTCACTTCTCTGTGCCTCAGTTTCCTCATTTGTACAACGGGGATTAAGACTGAGGGCCTCATGTAGGATCGGGATCGTGGGATAGAGTTTAAATCTACCCGCGCTTAGTACGGTGCCCGGCCCATAGTAAGCATTTAAAACCACAATTATTATTACGAACCTCCCTTTGGCTTTGTTCTGTTCTTATTCCATAATATGGCCTGCTTCCTCTCTCCTTTCAGCCCGTTCTTCTCTCACATTCCCCTTTTCCTTGCCACTCACCTGTCTCTATCCAACTACCTGTCCAACTAAAACTGAGCAGGCTCGGTGGTTTGGCTGTCCATGGAATATCTACTTCTTTCAAAGTTGCACTAAAGCTGACAATAGCCAGAATGCTTTTCGTGATGTGTGCTAACTACGTCAGACACCTGCTCCTCAGTCGATATTTTCTCGTCATCCATCAGTGGCATCTGCTGAGCTCTTACGGTGTGCAGAGCACTGTACTAAGCGCTTGGGAGAGTCCAATATGACAGACACATTCCCTGCTCCCAAAGAGTTTACGGTCCTGAGGACTCATCAGGTTTTCTCTCTCTCCACTTCCAACAGCCCAGATCCCCAATAGCTGCTCTAGAGGAGGAAATCCATCACATTCCACCTACACTATAAACGGAGAGGAGCACTCTGTCAAGACCTGGATTCTCATCCTGACTCCATCACTTGTCTCCTGGGTAAGTCACTTCACTTTTCTGTGCTTCAGTTACCTCATCTGTAAAACTCAGCTGTGAGTCCCACGTGGGACACGGACTGCGGCCAAATCGATTAGCTTGTATCTATCTCGGTGACTAGTACGGCTGACTGGCATACAGTAAGCACTTAAATACCATAAAAAAGAAAAAAAGAAAAAAAAAATTGCCCAGGAGTGCTCTGCCATCTTACTCTATCCTCTGGTTCCCAGAATATACGTAGGCCAAGATTAGGCCTAAATCAAGAAGTTGCTTGTTTAAAAAAAAAAAAATGCAGACCATGGGATCTTTAGATTCAAAAATGACACAAGAAGCAAACTACGTATGGATGAGATGTTTCTATTCTCAGTCCTTATCTTTCAACTCTAACTTTTGCAAGTATTTCCTCTTGCTCTATAACCTGGAATGAGGAAAAAAAAAAAAGATCTGTCTTCTTTAAGGATCGGAGATGAGTAACGCATCCGTCTTTAAGGAAAAATTCCATTTAGTCAAATCTGAACCTGAAAGTCTGGGTTAAAGTGGTACACATTAACTACAGAGTACCCAGAGTAAGTTACTAAACATCCCCCAGAGAGGCCCTACTTCCTAAAGAAGGCGGTTCAAGTTTGAAAAGCCCTGGGGGGGGTTCTCTCGGGCTGGGAGGGAGATGCCAAAACCACCAGATCTCACCATTACACCCACAGTTCTTTGTGTTCAATTGTCAAGCACTTAGTAGAGTATTCTGCACAGTAAGCACTCAAATACCAGATTGATTTGCAGACCTCCAAAACAGAAGAAGGCCCGTTCAATCCCAAGAGGTGACTTTTCTCTGGGGCTGCCTTCCTACCACAACAAGGGAGTAACAGTTCAAAAATATCTTCCGGTAACAGCACCACCTTGGTCACCAGATAAAGCTCTGTCCACAACTCACGTGCCCACGCCCGGGATACACCACATTGAATCCTGAGTCTTGGTTTAGTCTGCCTGAAGTGACGTGACGTTCTTCAGGCCCCCTGATGTGCAGGCAGCTTCGGCACCTGCGAATGGCACGGTGCCAACTTTGGATGGATTACCCTCCAGTCCCCCGACCAATGTGAGGAATGCCTGACCAGGCCACGGGAGATGGGGGATTAATTCTGTTGTACTGCATTCTCCCAAACACTTAGTAGTGTTGTGCCCATAGTAAGCGCTCAACAAATACGACTGATCGGTGCTAAGACGTACGGAAAATGTGGCTGTTATCTGTACCCTCCCACGTGCTTCGTACAGTGCTCTTGCCCACTAAGAACTCGATAAATACGAGCGGGCCCTGCCGCTTGCCAATGGTCACCTACCACTGAGAAGCGGCGCGGTTTAGTGGAAATCAAGCGACTGTATCTCTCGAGCGCTTATTATGGGCAGAGCACTGTACTAAGCGCTTGGGAGAGAGTCCGGGCCTGGGAGTCCAAGGACCCGGCTTCTAATCCCGGCTCCGCCACTCGACCGCTGTGTGACTTTGGGCAAATCACTTCACTTCTCTGTGCTTCAGTTCCCTCACCCAAAAAATGGGGATACTGTGCCCACGGGACTCGGACTGGGTCCAACCCGATGGGCTTGAATCTACCCTAGTGCTCAGTGCAGTCGGTCAATTGTATTTATTTAACATTTCCTGTGTGCAAAGCACCGTACTACACGCTCGGGCGAGTACAACATAATAACAATAATTATGGTACCTGTTAAGTGCTTACTAGGGGCCAGACACCACGCCAAGCCCCGGGGTAGACAGGAGGTCAGGTTGGCCGCGGTCCCCGTCCCATACGGGGTCTCACGGTCTTGACGTCCTTTCTTCAGAAGAGGTAACTGAGGCCGGAGGCGGGGGGGGTGACTTGCCGGAGGTGACCCAGCAGACAAGCGGTGGGAGGAGAACAGAGGAGAAGCAGAGTGGCTTAGTGGAATCGGAGGTCACGGGTTCTGATCCTCCCTCTGCCACCGGTCGTCTGACTGACTCTGGGCAAGTCACTTCACTGTATCTCCGTTTCCTCGAGGATCTGTAAAACGGGCACGAAGCCTACGAGCGCCGCGTGGGGCAATGGGATGACCCCAGCAGTTTAGAATGGTGCTTGGCCCATAGTAAGCGCTTAACAAATGCCATCGTCATCATCATCGTCGTCATTATCCTCCTTTCATTCACTCAATAGTATCTACTGAGCGCTCTGTGCAGAGCACTACGCTAAGCGTTTGGAAGATCCAATTCGGCAACAGACAGAGAACATCCCTGCCCAATGACGGGCTCAAGCTCTAATCGGGGGAGGCTTCCAGGCCCGTGCTCGACGCCCTAGGCCTGGCTGGGGGGACCAGCCTTGGCCGGCCAGGCCGCATTCCGCGCCCCCGTCGTTGGGCTGTTGCCGAACCGCCCGTCCCAAGCGTTGGGCACAGACAGGGCTGCGCCCAGCGCCGGCGCTCGACCGATGCGATCGGCTGGAGGAATGCCCGCCGCGAGCTGAGGGTCTGGAGGCGGGGGGGGGGGCGGCGGGGTGGGGGCACCTACCCGTCGAAGCGGACGGTGCCGGTCTGCTGGGTGTGCACGCGGTAGTGCTCGAGCAGCAGGCGCACCACCTTGGCGTGGCCGTTGCGGGCGGCGATGATGAGGGGCGTGGAGCGCTGCCCGCCCTGCTGGCTGACATAGCCCAGCAGGTAGCGGATGTCGCTCTCCGAGCGGTTGAGGAGCAGGGCGGCCAGGGTCAGCACCCGCCCCTCGCTGGCCGCCTTGTACACGTAGCCGGCCAGGCCCTCCATGCTCGTCCGCCCCCCCGCCGCCTTCTCCTCTTCCTCCTCCTCCTCCTCCTCCCGGGCCCGGGCCCGGTCCTCCTCCTCCTCCGCCGGCCCCTCGAGGCGGCGGCGGCCGCCAGCGCCTCAGCCCGGGCCCCGCACGGCCCATTCAACAACGGGGCCCCCGCCCGCCGCTCCGGGGCGGCGGCGGAGCACGAGGAGGACGACGAGGAGCAGGAGCGGGAGGAGGCCCGGGGCCCGGGCGGCGCTGCCCGACGGGGCGGACGGCCGTCAGGCCCGACGGCCGTCAGGCCCGGCCCCTGCGGGCGCCTCCGGCCGCGGAGGCCTTCATGGCGGCGGCGGCGGCGGCGGCCCGGGCCGGTCCTCGAGCTGTCGGTCCGGGGAGGGGAGGGGAGGCGAGGACGGCGGGCCTTCCCCGCGGCCGCCCGGCCGGGGAGGCGGAGGTCGGGCTCAGGCCGGTTCTCGACGTCCGGGTGGCCTCAGGCGAGCGCGGCGGCGGGGCCGGAGAGAGGCCGAGAGGCAGGTGGGGGCGGCCGGGACCCGCTCCCGCTCCTCCTCCTGCTGCTGCTGCTGCTGCTGCTGCTGCTGCTGCTGCTGCTGCTCCTGCTGCTGGCGGCGGCCGGGGCGGCGGGGCGGGACCGTCCCATCCCAGCGGGCGGCGGACCGCGGGCTCCGGGCCTCCGGGCCGGCCGGGCGGAAGCGAAGCCGGGGGACCGGTCCGCCGCGCATTGCGGCCCGGACGGGGAAACGCCGCTCGGGAACCAAGGTTCCGGGCCGACGGACGGACTGACGGGACTCCCCCAGCCCGCCCCAGCCCGCGGAAGGAGGGGGCTTCTCGGGGCCGGGCCCCCCCCGGGGTCTCCGGCAGCCCCAGCCGGGCGGGCGAGGAGCGCACGTGGGTGGGAGGGGCCCGGGCCGCAGCGACGGCCTCCACCCTCCACCTTCCCCCCCCATCCTCAGCCCGGGCCAGAGCAGCGGCAAAGCGGTAAAATACGGTAAAGCGGCGCCGGGGGGAAAGTGGGTGGGGCAGCCCGTAAATACGGTAAAGCCGCTCCCGGGCGAAGTGGGGCGAGCCGCGTATAAATACGGTAAAGCGGCTCCGGGGGGGAGTGGGTGGGGCAGCCCATAAATACGGTAAAGCGGCTCCGGGGGGGAGTGGGTGGGGCAGCCCGTAAATACGGTAAAGCGGCGCCGGGGGGGGAAAGTGGGTGGGGCAGCCCGTAAATACGGTAAAGCCGCTCCCGGGCGAAGTGGGGCGAGCCGCCTATAAATACGGTAAAGCGGCTCCGGGGGGGAGTGGGTGGGGCAGCCCATAAATACGGTAAAGCGGCTCCGGGGGGGAGTGGGTGGGGGCAGCCCGTAAATACGGTAAAACGGCTCCGGGGGGAAGTGGGTGGGGCAGCCCATAAATACGGTAAAGCGGCTCCTGGGCGAAGTGGGGCGAGCCGGCTATAAATACGGTAAAGCGGCTCCTGGGCCAAGTGGGGCGAGCCGGCTATAAATACGGTAAAGCGGCTCCTGGGCGAAGAAGTGGGGCGAGCCGGCTATAAATACGGTAAAGCGGCTCCGAGGGGAAGTGGGTGGGGAAGCCCATAAATACGGTAAAGCCGCTCCTGGGGAAGTGGGGCGAGCCGTCTATAAATACGGTAAAGCGGCTCCTGGGAGAATAATAATAATGTTGGTATTTATTAAGCGCTTACTACGTACAGAGCACTGTTCTAAGCGCTGGGGTAGATAATGGGGTAATCAGGTTGTCCCACGTGAGGCTTACAGTCCTCATCCCCATTTTACAGATGAGGTAACTGAGGCACCGAGAAGTGGCTTGCCCAAAGTCACACGGCTGATAGGTGGCGGGGCCGGGATTAGAACCCATGACCTCTGACTCCTAAGTCTGTGCTGTTTCCACTGAGCCACGCTACTTCTCCCCGGAAGAGTGTGAGGCAGCCCATAAATACGGTAAAGCTGCTCCGGGCAGGGGAGCAGTTGGTAAATACGGTAAAGCTGCTCCGGGGAGGGGGGAGAGGGGAGAGCGGCCGGGGCCTCGTGTGCCCCCCAGCGCCCAGGTGGGGCATTGCCGCCCCCAGCCCCCGACCCCTGACCCCTGACCCCCTCCCCGACCTCGCTGCGCCCAAAACATCACCGGAGAAAAGCCTGGACGCTTGTCCCCTCCAAACCCCCCGACCCAAAACGGAAAAACCGCAGGAGACGGGGCAACAAATCTTCCCGCAACTAATAATAATTATGGTATTTGTTACGTGTTTACTATGTGCAGAGCACTGTTGTAAGCGCTGGGGTAGATACAGGGTAATCAGATTGTCCCACGTGGGGCTCACACTTTTTTTATCCCCATTTTTACAGACGAGGTCACTGAGGCCCAGAGAAGCTGTGACTTGCCCAAGGTCACACAGCAGACAAGTGGGGAGTCAGGATTAGAACCCACCACCTCTAACTCCCAAGCCCGAGCTCTTTCCACTGAGCCACGCTGCTTCTCTGGCCCCTAAAATTCCCTCCTGGCCCCTTGAGGCTCAGTATTCTCTGGAGGGCAGGCCCGGGTCATGATTTTTTTTAAAAAATACACATTCCCTCTTTATTCCTTTTGTACCTTTTCCACTCTGGCTCAGAAACCTTTGGAAAATACCAATCGACGGTGTCTGTGGGCCGGGAACTGTGTCCACCAACTCGGTTCCTTTGGCCTTTTCTACCTGTTTTCCCCCTTTAAACTCTAAGCTCGTTGTGGGCAGGGAATGCGTACGTTAAATTGTACGCTCCCAAATGCTTCGTACACTGCTCGGCACACCGTAATCGTTCAGTAAATGCCACTGATTGATATGGAACAGTTACCAATAATAATAATAATGTTGGTATTTGTTAAGCGCTTACTATGTGCCGAGCACTGTTCTAAGCGCTGGGTTAGACACAGGGGAATCGGGTTGTCCCACGTGGGGCTCACCGTCTTAATCCCCATTTTACAGATGAGGTAACTGAGGCACCGAGAAGTTAAGTGACTTGCCCGCAGTCACACAAGTGACCAGTGGCCGAGCGGGGATTCGAACCCATGACCTCTGACTCCAAAGCCCGTGCTCTTTCCACTGAGCCACGCCGCTACCAAGAGTAAGAGCACTTGGGAGAGTATAATACAACAGAATTAGCAGATTGCTTATGTCCTGAAATTGTTAGGATTTCCTTTTTTATCTTTGATCTAAACTTCTAAAAGGAAACGAGAATGGAAGCTTTGGGTTTTTGTTCCTTTGTCCCCCCCAATTCCCTCTGAATTTCTTCTCACCCTTTCTTTGCCAAACCACTCAGGCTGTGAGCCCTAATGTTTAAGAGATCTCTGGCGATCCCAGATGTTTATGACTGGCCTGCAGCTCCAGCAGCCAAAGGCAGAGAAGTGCCCTAGAAAAATTGGATTCAGAGCTTGTTTTTTACACAATAAAGTGCAAATTGAAGGTGTCGCTGGCGTCTTCCTATTAAAAAGAAGGGCTTCTGGGGAAGGAAGAGGGAGGGGCAAGGACGAGGGAGGCCAGAATCCCTGGAGACCATCACATTCCAAGCCTGCCTGATTGTGATATAATAAGGGATTTTTCCCTCGATATCAAGGCGGCCCCCTCCTCTTCCTCCTCCTTCCCCCTCTGGATCCCGGCAGCCTCTCTCACCTGTTAGAATGGTCTGATGATCCATGGATTATAGCTCACACACACACCCCCCCCCCCCCCATGTTTTCTTTCTGTGATTGTGTGATGCACAAAACAGGTGAGGATGGACCCGCCCCCACCATTTCCATGGCAACAAAGTCTCGACCAAGACACTTTCATTCATCTTTCGTCCAGGCTCAGGTTTGACTTTGAGGCCTGAGGGATCTGTAAAACACTCCTTTAATGATAATAAGAATGATAATTGTGGTATTTGTTAATCACTGACTTGAGCTTCCCCTCTAGACTGTCAGTTTGTTGTGGGCAGGGAATGTGTTGTAGTATTGTATCCAAGCGGGACTCAAAGTCTTAATCCCCCTTTTCCCAATGAGGGAAATGAGGCCCAGAGAAGTGAAACGACTTGCCCAAGGTCACACAGCAGACAAGTCGCAGAGCTGGGGCCAGAACCCAGGCCCTCTGATTCCCAGGTCCGCGAACAGTGCTTGGCTCATAGTAAGCGCTTAACAAATGCCATTATTATTATTATTTCCAATAGGCCATACTGCCTCCTTTGGGGAGCTGATCTTCAAACAACAGCTTGGGAGGAAAGAGTCAGTCAATCGCACTTATTGAGCGCTTACTGTGCGCAGAGCACTGAACTTGGGAGGTACAGTATAATAGACAGACACATTCCTAGGCCACAGGATGGACAAGCCTCTCTCTGAAGGGCAGCCAGGGACAATGTATCCCCCCGGGCTTGAGGGAGGTAGATGATGATTGTGAAGAAGTTGAACAGCTTCTGAAATTCCCCCAGATCCACAGACCAGGTTAGGAGGCTGTCCAGAAGCACGGCAGGGAGGATTAGAGGAAGATTTAGTTTTCTCTTTTATCCCCAGCAATTAGTATAGGCTTCACACTCGAATGGACTAATAAATCATTTAGTGCCTCCTTTACTAGACTGGAAACCCCTTGAGGGCCAGGATCCCGTCTACAAACTCTCTTGTCCTCTTCCAAACCCTTACTACAGAGCTTGCATCCACTAAGAACTCGGTGAAATATTATTGCTTGATTGATAAATGCCATTAGCAATCAATCCGTCAGTCATGTTTATTAAACGCTTACTGTGTGCCGAGCACTGTGCAAAGCACTTAGGTGAGGACAGCAGCATGAAGCATGAGGCAGTATAGTTTAGTGAATAGAGCACAGGCCTGGGAGTCAGAAGGACCTGGGTTCTAATCCCAGCTCTGCCACTTGTCTGCTGGGTAACCTTGGGCAAGTCACTTCACTTCCCTGGGCCTCAGCGACCTCATCTGTAAAATGGAGATTAAGACTGTCCCCCCCCAGACTGTGTCCAACCTGATTAGCTTCTTAACTAATTAATAATAATAATAAAGTTGGTATTTGTTAAGCGCTTACTATGTGCAGACCACTGTTCTAAGTGCTGGGGTAGATACAGGGTAATCAGGTTGTCCCACGTGAGGCTCCCAGTTAATCCCCATTTTACTGCTGAGAAGTGAAGTGACTTGCCCATAGTCACACAGCTAACAAGTGGCAGAGCCTGGATTCAAACCCATGACCTCTGACTCCCAAGCCCGGGCTCTTTCCACTGAGCCACGCTGCTTCTCGTAATTAGCTGATTAGATCTCCCCAGGGCTTAGAAGAGTGCTTGACACACACTGAGAACTTAAAAAAATACCATCGTTATTATTCCGAGTGCTTAGTACAGTGCCTGGCACACAGCAAGCACTTAAGAGGTACTGTAATTATTATCATCATCATTATTACGACGCAATATAACAGACACATTCTCTGCCCACAGTGAGCATAGATACTAGGCAGACCAACATCCGGGATGGTGGAAGGGGGGTGGTGAATATGGACAACCCACAACATCGGCCGCCAATTATTATTATTAGTATCAGTATACTGCTCAGGTAGTAATTTCCCCTCCTCCCACTTCCCTGTCCCAGGGAGCTAATGCCCCAGGGAGGCATGAGACATTGGCAGGGAGGAGAGGGAAGAGCTGAGAAACATGGCTCACGCACAGACCGGATCAACTCCTGGACAATTCACATATAACGCCACGTAGTTCTACAGAGCACCAGGAAGGCTGCGAATAAAACAGCCTCACCCGCCCCCACCCTTTGACATATTATTAAGCTGTGTCACCTCTCCTAGTCTTCGACATTTACGCAACATGAAATCCTGCACTCAGAACTTTATAACCCAGGAGAAAGACCGGCCCTGCCCGTGGGGAGTTTGCTGCCTCAGAGTCATGACTCAATCAAAGAAACAAGTCCAGACTAACCCACCAGCAAGGGGAGAGTGAGGGGGTGTGAAACACAAACAATCACACACACACATAAACACCCCTCTCCACGCCCTTGATAACAACTGGTTCCCCAAACAACTGAAAAGGAGAGACAGCAGGTCTGATTTTGTGAGGACTGTGCTTCACTTTGTGCCCTGTTTCCGTGGCTTAGCGGAGAGGGGAAGGGCCCGGGAGTCAGGAGGACCTGAGTTCTAATTCAGTCAATCGTATTTATTGGGCGCTTGATGCGTGCAAAGCACTGTACTAAGTGCTTGGGAGAATACAGTATAACAACAAACAGACACAAATTCCCTGTCCACAACGAGGATCCAGGCTCCGCCGCACGTCTGCTGTGTGACAAGTCACTTGACTTCTCTGCGCCTCAGTTCCCTCGTCTGTCAAATGGGAGTAACACTGTGAGCCCCGTGTGGAACAGGGACTGTGTCCAACCAAATTAACTTGTATCTACCCCAGCACTTAGAACAGTGCTTGGCACCTAGCAAGCGCTTTAACAAGCACCATAGTTATTATGAAGCCATGACTTATTTCTTGACTTTTAGTGTGCTTCTATATTATATTTATACATTCACCTGTTCATTCCATTATACGCTCAGCCGTTCTGTCCTGGTCAACCAATGGTATTTATTGAGCACTTCCTGGCTGCTGAGTTTTTCCAGGAATTTATTTATTTCTATTAATGTCTGTTACCCCCTCTAGACCGTGAGCTCGCTGCGGGCCGGGAATGTGTCTACCTACTCTGTTCTACTGTCCTCTCCTAAGTGCTTAGTACAGTGCTCTGCCCAAAGTAAGCACTCCATAAATATGATTGATTGATCAATTCAATCCCCTTGCCCCCTCCTACCTCCCCTCGCTGTCCTCTCACTACAACCCAACCCGCACGCTTCGCTCCTCTAATGCCAACCTACTCGCTGGACCTCGATCTCGTCTATCTCGGCTCCGACCTCTCGCCCACATCCTGCCTCTGGCCTGGAACGCCCTCCCTCGTCATATCCAACAGGCAATTACTCTCCCCCCAGCTACAAAGCCTTATTAAAAGCACATTTCCTCCAGCAGGCCTTCCCTAAGTCTTCATTTCCTCTTTTTTTATGGCATTTGTTAAACGCTTATTATGTGTTCAACACTGTTCTGAAAGCTGAGGTAGGCAGTCCCTACTGTGTCTCCTTTGCACTTCGATTTGCCCCCTTTATTCACCCCACTCTCAACCCCACAGCACTTATATCCATATCTGTAATTTATGTATTTCTATTAATGGCTTTCTCCTTCTCTAGACTGTAAGCTCACTGTGGGCAGGGAACTTGTCTACCAACTTTGTTCGACTGTAGTCCCCCAAGCACTTCATTCATTCATTCAATCATATCTATTGAGCACTTATTATGTGCAGAGCACTGTACTAAGCGCTTGGAATGTACAATTTGGCAACAGATAGACAATCCCTGCCCAACATTCAGGGCTCTGCACACAGTAAGCACCTAATAAATACAATTGATTGATGGATTGATTTGCAGAGACTTCTCATCCCTCCACCTATTCATTCACTCATTCATTCATTCAATCGTATTTATTTACTGCTTACAACAACAGTAATAATAATGATGGCATTTGTTAAGTGCTTACTATGTGCAAAGCACAGTTCTAAGCGCTCAGGTAGATACAAGGGAATCAGGGTGTCCCACGACGGACTCGCGCCATTTTACGGATGAGGGAACTGAGACCCCGAGAAGTGAAGTGATTTGCCCTAAGTCACATAGCTGACAAGTGGCAGAAGCGGAATTAGAACCCACGACCTCTGACTCCCATGTCCGGGCTCTTTCCACTCAGGCAGGCTGCTTCTCACTAAGCACTTGGGAGAGTACAGGGTAACAACAGACAGACAGATTCCTGCCCACAAGGAGCTCACAGCCTAGAGGGGGAGACAGGCATTAATAAAAATAGGTGAATAAATAAATTACAGAGATAAAAATGTGTGCTGTGGGGATGGGAAGGAGGACAGATGAAGGAGCAAGTAAGAGCAGCGCAGAAGGGAGTGGGAGAAGAGGAGCGCTTAGGCAGGGAAGACTTCTTGGAGGAAATGTGCTTTCGATAAGGTTTGGAAGTGGGGGAGAGCAATTACCTGTCTGATTTGAGGAGGGAAGGCGATCCAGGCCAGAGGTAGGATGTGGGCGAGATACATGAGACTGAGGTACAGTGAGAAGGTTAATATTATGTGGGCTGCGTTGTAGTAGGAGAGTAGCGAGGTGAGGTAGGTGGGGGCGAGGCGATTGAGTGCTTTAAAGCAAATGGTGAGGAGTTTTTGTTTGATGTTGAGTTTTGTTGGATTCATTCAATAGTATTTATTGAGCGCTTACTAAGTGCAGAGCACTGTACTAAGCGCTTGATGGCGAACCCTCCGAGCCTACAATCTGATGCTCTGCACCAGAGGCAGAGGAGACACAGTGGAGGCCCTAAGGCCCATTAATATTCCAGTCCTTTAAATACCAAGAGAATCCATCTTTTCCCCTTGAACTGGCAGCTGCACTATGAGCAGAGGGCATCCTAGCTATGCCGGAGACCCCATCTTTAGGAAATGGACATGAAGAAAAGTCTCAGTAGGAGAATTTTACCATCACGGCAGGAGGTAATCCCCTCTCCCTCGCTGCCTGCCACTGGACTGTTTTTAAAATAACATATCCATTGCATGCAAATTACACGGAAATTGGGGATGGAAAGGAAGCCAAGCCGGAGCTGGGTCCTGGCTGGGGAGAGGTAGATGGGGGTGGGCGGAGGTGGGAATGTATTTTGAGAAGCAGTACGGTGTAACGGATAGAGCCCGGGCTTGGGAGTCAGAAGGACCTGGGTTCGTTATCCCAGCTCCACCACTTGTCCGCTGTGTGACTTTAATAATAATTATGGTATTTGTTAGGCGCTTACTATGTGCAGAGCACTGTTCTAAGCGCTGGGGTAGATAGAGGGTAATCAGATTGTCCCACGTGGGGCTCACATTTTTTAATCCCCATTTTTACAGATGAGGTAACTGAGGCCCAATGAAGTGAAGTGACTTGCCCAAGGTCACACAGCAGATGAGTGGCGGAGTCAGGATTAGAACCCACGACCTCTGACTCCCAAGCCCGTGCTCTTTCCACTAAGCCACGCTGCTTCTTGAGCAAGTTACTTCACTATTCTGTGCCTTAGTTACCTCATCTTAAAATGGGGATTGAGATTGTGAGCCCCATGTGGAAGAGGGACTGTGTCTGTATCGATTTGTTACTAACAAATACCATTATTATTATTATTACTATTTTCAGAGGCTCAGTGGGGAACTCAATAGAGAGGCAGCTTGGCCTAGTGGATAGAGCCCGGGCGTCAGAAGGACCTGGGTTCCAATCCCAGCTCTGCCACTTGTCTGCTGTGTGACCCTGGGCAAGTCACCAACTCTCTGTGCTTCAGTTCCCTCATCAGCAAAATGGGGATTGAGACTGTGAATCCCATGTGGGACATGAACTGTGTCCCACCTGATTAGCTTGCATCTCCCCTAGTGATTAGTACAGTGCCTGGCACATAGTAAGCACTTAACAAATACCATAAAATAACAAAACTCACTGTGCAAGCTTCTAGCGGTAGAGTCCCCCCCACACCAGGCTAAGATTCTGTCTCAGAGTCCTCTCTTTGATCTCTTCTCTTCTGCACCATGTACACATCATTTATACATATGTTTCTTCCTTTCACCAACCATGGCCTCCTCCTGGGTCTCATGGATGTCATGTCATGGTTTAATGGATAGAGCAGGGGCCTGGAAGTCAGAAGGTCATGAGTTCTAATCCCAGCTCCATCACATATCTGCTGTGTGACTTGGGCAAGTCACTTCATTTCTCTGGGCTTCAGTTACCTCGTCTGGAAAATCGGGAGTAAGAACCAAGACTGTGTCCACCCCGATTTCCTTGTATCCACCCCAGTGTTTAGTACAGCACCTGCCACATAGTAAGCGCTTAATAGAGACCACAGATATTCCTCCCCAAAATTGCCACAGTACTCACACCTGCTCCTGCTCCATGAAACTCCTTCCAGTGCACCAAAGCATGTTCTTCCCCACCTTCAAAGCGCTCCTAAAGCTCTCATGTGGGCCATTTGCATCCAGGTGTGACGAGGGTGGCCGTCCATCCAGTTTCCCTGCCTGGTGTGGATACACGACTGGACGCTTGAGGTCTGGCATTTTGCAGTGCCCATCCTCCCTCTGCTGCGGCTCCTGCGGCTGAGTACCACGGCCCGGAAGTGGCGCCCACCTTCCGAGGGACCCGGGAGGGGAATGCAGCAGCTCTGGTTCAAGTGTGTGTGTGGCGGGGGTCGGGGAGAGGGTCAGAGGTTACCCAAAAACACACTTTAGGCTCTGGTGAGCTCAGCAGACTCCCCCCAAATGGCACATATCTCATCTATCTCTCCGCCAACCTCTCACCTATGTCCTGCCTCCGGCCTGGAATGCCTTCCCTCCTCATATCCGACAGACACTTACTCTCCCCGATTTTAAAGCCTTATTGAAGGCACATCTCCTCCAAGAGGCCTTCCCTAAGCTCTCTTTTCCTCTTCTCCCACTCCCTTCTGCGTCGCCCTGACTTGCTCCCTTTATTCACCACCTTCCCAGCCCCACACAGCACTTATATCTGCAATTTATTGATTTCTATTAATGTCTGTCTCCCCCTCTAGACTGTAAGCTTATGGAGAGAGAATGTGTCAGTTGTACTCTCCCAAGCACTTAAGTACAGTGCTCTGCACACAGTAAGCGCTCAATAAATGCTGGGTGCCCAGCATAGTATATATAACATCTCATGCACATCAGTATGTACTAATTTCAAGTGCTGCCAGTTACCATACTACTGTCCTCCCCTCTAGTCTGTGAGCTCGTTTTGGGCAAGGATTGTCTCTATTGCTATATTGTACTCCAACAGCTTAATATAACGCTCTGCACACAGTAAGCCCGCAATAAATACGATTGAATGAATGAATACTTGCCTCCCCCATTTGATTATAAGCTTCTTGAGGGCAGGGACTGCATCTTTTGTTCTGTTGAAGGTCCCAAGCCCCCTGTTCTGCGCATCTTGGACTGCACGCAGTAGACCGCAATAAATGTTGAGGTGGAGATGAAAACAGTGGACTTGAAGTCACTGATTTCCCTTGTTTTGTCCAGAAAATTCATTTGACATTTACTCATGAATTCTTTCCACACCGTTAATCATTTTTGCCCTTGTTTTGGGGACCCTCTCCTGTTTCTTCACCTCTTTAAAATGAGGTAAGCACAACTGGACGGGGTTCTCTAATAAAAGGTCTGACCTTTGCATGTCATGTTCGTGCCAATGTACGCCAGGACCATTTGGGCTATTTTAAGAACACCACTGTGTTCGCACAGCTGAGTCAAATTCAGCTTGTGGCCAATAATTTCTGTTGGGTTTTCTCCTCCTTTAGTACATAAGATCTTCGAGGGCAATCATTGCACCTCAGCTGTTATTTGTTAAGCACTTACTATGTGCCTAGCAGGGAACTGAGCCCTGGGGCCAGGTAACCGGGGTCAGAGCTGGGATTAGAATCTGGGTCTCCTGACTTCCAGTCCCACGTTCTTCCTACCAGGCCATTTTTGCCTCCATTTTTGTCCTCCGGAAATTAAAATAATTTCCCGACCTCTGACTTGCAAGCCAGTGCTCTTTCCACTAAACCACACTGCTAGCGATTAACAAATAAGTGTCATTATTATGCCACATGTGCAAATAATCTTGCATGCATCTCATTCATTCATTCATTCAATTGTATTTGTTGAGTGCTTACTGTGTGCAGAGCACTGCACTAAGCACTTGAGAGGACAGTATCCACCAGCTCTCTCCAATCAATGGAGTTTACTGGACAATTTCGGTGTGCGGAGCACTGTACTAAGGGCTTAGGAAAGTACAATATAACAACAACTCTCTTCCCCTACTAGCCCCCAACCCCCACACTTTCTTCTCTCAACTATATCTCGCTCCTGACTTTCCCATGTCTGACCTCTCACGCTATTCCTGGAATTTCCTCCATCTCCAAAGCCCCCAGAAAACTGCCAGACTATAGCCCTCCCTATCTTCGAATCAATCAATGGTCTTCATTGAGCGCCTACCAGGTGCGGAGCACTGTACTAAGTGCTTGGGAGAGTAAAACAAAACAGGGTCGGTAGAGATGTGCCCACACCTTCCCAAAGCCCACGCCCTCCAGGAAGCCTTCCTTGATTAATTAAAAAACTGTCATGTGTGTCCACCCAACACCCTTAGCATTTAAACACTTGATGCCCAACCCTGGCACTTACATATATTGCATATTTATTCAGCTGTTTCATCATGGGGTATTTGTACTGCCTGCTATGTCCTCGTTCTTCCTTCTGCTTCTACTCGTAAATAATTTTTTGTCTGTCCTTTTCCTCCATTGGACTGTAAATTTAAGGGCGGGAATATGTATTTTACCTATGTATATGTATTTTGCCTATGTTGTACTCTCTCAAGTGTTAAGCACGGCACTCTACCTCAGCAGGCTCTTTTTTAATAGTATTTGTTAAGCGCTTACTGTGTACCAGGTACTGTCGACACTAGGGTAGATACAAGATAGTCAGATTGGACACAGTCCCTGTCCCACATGGGGCTCATTGTCTTAATCCCCATTTTACAAATGAAGTAACTGAGGCCCAGGGAAGTGAAGTAACTTGCCCAAGGTCACACAAGCAGACAAGTGGCAGAGCTGGGATTAGAAACCAAGTCCTCTGACTCCCAGGCCCGTGCTCTTTTTTTTTTAATGGAATTTGTTAAGCACTTACTATGTCCCAGCCCCACAGCACTTATGCACATATCTGTAATTTATTTATTTAGATTAATATCTGTCTCCCCATCTAGACTGTAAGATCACTGTGGGCAGGGAATGTGTCCCTTTATTGTGATATTGTACTCTCCCACATGCTTAGTACAGTACTCTGCAAATAGTAACTGCTCAATAAATACGATTGAATGAATGAATACAGATTAATACAGAATACAGATTAGGGACAGTCCCTATTCCACATTGAATTCACAGTCTTAATCCCCATTTTACAGATAAGGCAACTGAGGCAACAGGGAAGTGGAATGATCTGCCCAAGGTCACACAGCAGACAAGAGGCAGAGCCGGAATTAGAACCCAGATCCTTCTGACTCCCAGAAAGAGCACGGGCTTTGGAGTCAGAGGTCATGGGTTCGCATCCTGGCTCAGCCACTTGTCAGCTGTGTGACTTTGGGCAAGTCACTTAACTTCTCGGTGCTTCAGTTACCTCATCAGTAAAATGGGGATTAAGACTGTGAGCCCCACGTGGGACAACCTGATTCCCCTGTGTCTCTCTGACCTCCCTTCCTCCTCTCTCGCCCCGCTCCGGTCTATTCTTCACTCCGCTGCCCGGCTCATCTTCACACAGTACCATGTGCAGAAACGATCTGGGCGTGTCACTCCCCTTCTTAAACAACTCCAGTGGTTGCCTATCGACCTCCGCTCCAAACAAAAACTCCTCACTCTAGGCTTCGAGGCTCTCCGTCACCTCGCCCCTTCCTACCTCTCCTCCCTTCTCTCTTTCTACCGCCCACCCCGCACGCTCCGCTCCTCCGCCGCCCACCTCCTCACCGTCCCTCGGTCTCGCCCATCCCGCCGTCGACCCCCGGGTCACGTCCTCCCGCGGTCCCGGAACGCCCTCCCTCCTCACCTCCGCCAAACTGATTCTCTTTCCCTCTTCAAAACCCTACTTAAAACTCACCTCCTCCAAGAGGCCTTCCCAGACTGAGGTCCTCTTCCCCCTCTACTCCCTCTGCCATCCCCCCTTTACCTCTCCGCAGCTAAAGCCTCATTTTCCCCTTTTCCCTCTGCTCCTCCACCTCTCCCTTCCCATCCCCACAGCACCGTACTCGTCCGCTCAACTGTATATATTTTCGTTACCCTATTTATTTTGTTAATGAATTGTACATCGCCTCGATTCTATTTAGTCGCCATCGGTTTTTACGAGATGTTCTACCCCTTGACGCTGTTTATTGCCATCGTTCTCGTCTGTCCGTCTCCCCCGATTAGACCGTAAGCCCGTCAAACGGCAGGGACCGTCTCTATCTGTTGCCGACTTGTTCATCCCAAGCGCTTAGTACAGTGGTCTGCACATAGTAAGCGCTCAATAAATACTATTGAATGAATGAATGAATGAATACCCCAGCGCTTAGAACAGTGCTCGGCACATAGTAAGCGCTTAACAAATACCAACATTATTACTATTACACTAGGCTGCGCGGCTTCTCCATAAACACCACCGATCGAGGGAAAGGTATCTGCTGCAGAATTTCCCTCGTAATTCCCAGGCAATTTGCAAGTTAAAATATCACTGGTCCTGATTTCCCCCCGGCCCTCCCCCTGCCAAGCAAAGAGCAGGGAGGCAGGAAGCCCCCCAAGAGTGGAAGAAGAAGGGTCTGTCTCCCCCAAGCCCCTCTAGACTCAGTTCATTGTGGGCAGGAAATGTCTCTGTTTATTGCCGCACTGTACTCTCCCAAGCGTTTAGTACAGTGATCTGCACACGGTAAGCGCTCAATAAATACGATTGAATGGATGATTGAATGACAGAAAGAGTTTACCTGAGTCCTGTGCATGGCCGCAGATGGTCCGCAGGTCGCAGACCGGAGAACCCCCAGTCCGGAGGCTCTCAGGATCGCTCCCACCCCGGCGCTGACCGAACCTCTCTTCCGGCCCTCTCCTTCTCCCCATCAGTGGAGGCCGCCATTAATCCCGAGGCCCCGGGACCCCCACGTTCAATCCGGAGCAGCCGTCCGAGGAGACCTCTCTCCGCCAGCCGCCCGTCACCAGAGCTTCCCCGCTGGGCCGGCGACCTGCCGGAGCAAAAGGAATGAGGGTGGTGAGTGGGGAGGCTCGGGAGGGGGCCCGTGTCATCTCGAGGGACCTGCTCGCCCTGTCCTCGGCAACCAGGAGCCGGGCCCTCTCTGCCCGGGAGAGCTGGGACGAGGAGGTGAGGATGGATCGGGGTGTGGTTTCCGTCGTGGCTGACCAGATTTCCAGCTCACCAGGTCCTTCTGTCTCCTGGGGTGTGGTCAGCCGGGAGGAAGGCGCGCAAGTCATACCTGTCCACGGCCCGGCCTTTTTCGGTGCATATTTCCCCCTTGTGGGACAACTGGAGAGCTCTTGTTCTCCCGCATTTTCTCCCTGATCCTCAGAGCATCACGATAGATTGAGAAAGGATCAGAGGTGCTTATCTAATAATGATAATAATATTTTTCATGGTATTTGCATGTGCCCAGGCACTGTACAAAGCGCAGGGTGGATACAAGCAAATCAGGTTGGACACAGCCCCTGTCCCCACATGGGGCTCCCATTGTCAATCCCCATTTTACAGAAGAGGTAACTGAGGACTGAGAAGTGAAGTGACTTGCCCGGGGTCGCACAGCAGAGTGGGTGGAGCCAGGATCAGGATGTGCTTTATTAGCGGTTTCCTAAAATAATCAGTTCTGACCCAGTCCCTGTCCCAGAGAGGTAAGGACAGCAGGAATCATCCCCATTTTACAGATGAGGAAGGCAAGGCATGGGGAGGTTAAATGGATTGTCCATAATCATCATCGTAATAAGCGTGTTATTTGTTAAGCACTTACTATGTGCCAAGCACGGAACTGAGCCCTGGGGCCAGGTAACCGGGGACAGAGCTGGGATTAGAATCCGGGTCTCCTGGCTTCCAGTCCCACGTTCTTTCCACCAGGCCATTTTTGCCTCCATTTTTGCCCTCCGGAGGTCAGAAATAAAGAAGAAAATTGAGGGAAAGAGGGAGGGAGGGAGGCAAAGAAAGAGGGAGAGGAAGGGAAATAGAGAGGGAAGGAGGGAAAGAGAGAGGAAGGGAAAGAGATAGAGACAGAAACAAAGAGAGACAGAGACTATGTGATTTGGGCAGGATTGATTAGAGAGGTGAGGGTGGGCCAGACTAGAGATGCAGCTGAGTTGGAAAATAATAATAATGTTGGTATTTGTTAAGCGCTTACTCTGTGCAGAGCACTGTTCTAAAAGGGACTGCGTCCTCTAGGAACCCTGCCTGCCTCACTGCCTGAGGATTTGTCTCTTCCTGGGGTAGAGAGGGGGCTGAACAAAGTCCTTCATTTCCACCACTGCCTGGAAATGACCCCCTGACGAGTAATAGAGAAGCAGTGTGGCTTAGTGGAAAGAGCCCGGGCTCTGGAGTCAGAGGTCGGGGGTTCTAACCCCGGCTCCACCACTTGTCTGCTGTGTGACCTTGGGCAAGTCACTTCACTTCTCTGCACCTCAGTTACCTCATCTTTAAAAATAGGGATTAAAAAATGTGAGCCCCACATGGGACAATCTGATTACCCCAGCTCTCTGCTCAGCACATAGTAAGCGCTTAACAAGTACCATTATTAATTAATTAGTAGTAGTTTAGTTTACATTCACATTTATTAAGCACCCATTGAGGGTACTAATAATAATAATGATAATGGTATTTGTCATACTACACTATGCTCAGCAATTGCAAAGTACCAAACAAGCAAGTGACACATTGCCTACCCACAAGGAGCTTTCGCTCTAGTCACGGTGGCAGATGGAAGTATATTTTCAGAGAGACCAAAATAAATAGCTGAATGTCCAAATGAAAAACTATAAGCAATCGTATTTTTTGAGCACTTACTGCGTGCAGAACACTAAGTGCCAAATAGAGCCACAAAACTGCTGAGGATGGGCGTACATACGAGCAGTGTGACCTTGGGCAAGTCACCTCACTTCTCTGGGCCTCAGTTTCCTCTTCATGGAGATTCAATAGCTGGTCTCCCTCCTACTTAGACTGTGAGCACCAATGTGGGATAAAGGCTGGGCCTGCCCTGATTATCTGGTATCTACCCCAGCGCTCGGTACAGTGCTCGACACATAGCAGTCCTTAACAAATACCCCGATTATTATTGTGGGAGGTGGGATGCTGGGAATTAATCAGGAAAGGCCTGTTGGAAGAGGTGGGCTCTCAGGAGGCCTTTGAAAAGGGGAAGGCCAGGGTCAGTTGGATCTGGGAAGGCAGTGTGCAATGTGGTTCAGTGGAAAGAGCACAGGCTTGGGAGTCAGAGGTCATGGGTTCGAATCCCGACTCTGCCACTTGTCAGCTGTGTGACTGTTGGCAAGTCATTTAACGTCTCTGTGCCTCAGTTACCACATCTGTGAAATGGGGATGAAGACTGTGAGCCTCACGTGGGACAACCTGATTACCCTGTATCTACCCCAGCGCTTAGAACAGTGCTCTGCACATAGTAAGCGCTTGACAAATACCAACATTATTATTATTATTATTAATGGAAAGGGCACAGGCCTGGGAGTCAGAGGACGTGGGTTCTAATCCCGGCTCTGCCACTTGTCTGCTGTGTGACCTTGGGCAAGTCACTTAATTTCTCTGTGCCTCAGTTCCCTCACGAGTAAAATGTGGATTAAGACTTTGAGCCCTAGGAGGGATAGGGACTATGTCCAACTTGATTATCTTTTACCTACCCCAGTGCTTAGAACAGTACCTGGCACATCATGAGCGCTTAACAAATACCACAGTTATTATTATCACCTCTGGCTCTGCCTCCCAATCTGCTTGTATCCACTCACCGCTTAGTACAATGCCTGGCACATGGTAAGCGCTTAAGAAGTACCATTATCATTATCAGTAGTAGTATTATTCTCTCCCACTTTTAACAACCCCCAAAGAACGACGCCATTGATAAACCCTACCTCAGAGTCTTCCCCCAAGAAGAACTCCGGCACATGAATCACAACCTGTAGCAGCGTCGGGTCTGAAGGACAACAACATGGAAATCAGTCATCTTTCCGGAGGCAAAGCACAGTTCTTTCCGCCACACGCAACCCTTATTAAAAGCCAGGTTAAAAGAAGGGAGTGCGGGGAGCTTCCCTTACTAGGATTCGGGATTTCATTTCTTCCAAGTGCCTTCACCACTCTTCATACTAGTTATTCTCTCCTTGTAGCCGTTACGGAAGCAATTCTGAATTCCAGAAACCACTTCCAGGAACGCTTCTGTACTTACCACTGAATCTGCCCCAGGCTGGATTTCATCATTTTCAGTTCATTCCCAGTTCACGGGTTTGGTCAGTCCATGAGGTGTTGACCAAGCTTAACTAAGCTCTTAAACGTTTCCCTTGTTGGAAAAACAATCTCCCAAAAGAGCAGCCATCCAAATGAATTTTTAGAGTCCTGAGCATCCTGGGAAGACCAAGTAGGGTGGGTCAATTCTTTTATTTCTAGCCTTTTTTTTTTATTATGGTATTTGTTAAATGCTTACTACGTACCCTTCTAGACTGTAAACTGATTATGGGCAGGGAAGGTATCCCCTCATTTTTCTCATATTGTACTCTCCCAAGTGCTTAGAATGGTGTTCTGCACGTAGTCAGCGCTCAATACGTAACACTGACTGATTGATGTGCCAGGCACTGTTCTAATCGCTGGGGTAGACACAAAGTAATCAGGTTGGACACGGTCCACGTCCCACATGGGGCTCACATTCTTAATCCCCATTTTACAATTGAGGTAACTGAGGCCCAGAAAAGTGAAGTGACTTGCCCAAGGTCAGACTGCAGACAAACGGCAGAGCTGGGATGAGAACCCAGGTCCTTCTGTAATAAATTTTCATGCCTGGCAGCAGACTGTGACAGATTATGCTTTGCCAAACTACATTCACCGCCCACTTTAAAACCCTTCAATTCATTCATTCAATCTTATTTATTGAGCACTTACTGTGTGCAGAGCACTGTACTAAGCACTTAGAGAGTACAATTTGGCAACAGAGACAATCCCTACCCAATAACGGGCTCCCCAGAAGGTAGTAGTTATATTTATTGAGTGCCTACTGAATGCAATGCACTGTAATAAATCAATTATATTTATTTACTGTGTGCACAGCCCTGTACAAAGCACTTGGGAGAATACAATATCACAATATAGCAGAGTTGATAAGCACATTTCCTACCCACAATCAGCTTGCAGTCTAGAGGGGGGAGACAGACATTAATATAAATGGAAAAGTCAACAGAAGCACGAGACACATTCCCTGCTCACAAGTAGCTCCCATTCCAATGGAGTGAACGCCTCCCCAGTTGATTCTTCCCTCCATTTATTTATTCATTCCGGCATTTGTCAAGCTCTGACTACATGCCAGGCACTGTACTAAGCCCTGGGGTAGGTACAAAATAAGCAGGTTGTACACAGTCCACGAATCACATGGGGATCACAGTCTCTACCCCCATTTTACAGACGAGGTAACTGACGCCTAGAGAAGTGAAGCGACTTGCCCAGTGTCACACAGCAGACGAGTGGCGGAGCTGGAATTAGAAACCAGGTCCTTCTGACTCCCAGGTTTGGGCTCTATCCACTAGGCCAACCAGCCTCTCCTCTCAGTGAGCGCTCAATAAATACTATCGATATACTATCTCCACGCCCCCCCACCGTGTGCCTGTGTTTATATTCATTCATTCATTCAATAGTATTTATTGAGCGCTTACTATGTGCAGAGCACTGTACTGAGCGTTTGGAATGAACAAGTCGGCAACAGATAGAGATGGTCCCTGCCGTTTGACGGGCTTGCGGTCTAATCGGGGGAGACGGACAGACGAGAACAATGGCAATAAATAGAGTCAAGGGGAGGAACATCTCGTAAAAACAATGGCAACTAAATAGAATCAAGGTGATGTACATTTCATTAACAAAATAAAATTAACAAAATAAAATTAACAAAATTATTTATATATTATCTAGTCATTTGTCTGCGCTTTCGTATTCATCTTCTCACTCAACTCTTGTCTATTTGGCAGCTTATTTCGGTTTTCCTCCTTTCTTAGAGCCCCTGAGAGCAGCGTTCATGCCTTTTCGTTATTTCCACGTTTCCAAGCCCTTGAGAACATGTCTCCTCTAACGCGATGGTTTGGTTGTTGCAAGAACCTCGTGTTAAGGAAGGCTCACCCATGTCCATGCCACATACGTGTACACAAGCAGTTTCTTCGATAACTCAGCTCATCAAACCCAAATAGGCTCACGCAGTCAAAAGAACTTCCCTAATAAGCTCGTTATGGGCAGGGAACGTACCTGCTAATTCTGTTGTCTTGTAATAATAATAATTATGGAATTTGTTAAGCGCTTACGATGTGCCAAGCACTGATCTAAGCGCTGGGGTTGACACAAGTTTCTCAGGTTGTCCCACGTGGGCCTTAATACCCGTTTTTCAGATGAGGTAACTGAGGCCCAGAGAAGTTAAGTGATTTGCCCCACACAACTAAGTGGCGGTGTCGGGATTAGAACCCCTGACCTCTGACTCCCAAGCCCGTGCTGTTTCCACTGAGCCACGCTGCTTCTCAAGTGCTTAGTACAGTGCTCTGCACATAGTAAGCGCTCACTAAATACCACTGATTGCTTAATCAAGCTCATTATCAACTCTGCTATATTGTACTCTCCCAAGTGCTTAGAACAGTGCTCTACACAAAGTCAGTGCTTAATAATACCATTGATCGATCGATTGATAATCGCATTTTGGCCCAAATGCATATCAACAACATATAATAACAATAATAATGATGATGGCATTTGTTAAGCGCTTACTATGTGCAAAGCACTGTTCACAGCGCTGGGGGGATACAAGGTGATCAGGTTGTCCCATTTGGGGCTCACAGTCTTGATCCCCATTTTACAGATGAGGTAACTGAGGCTCAGAGAAGTGACTTGCCCAAAGTCACCCAGCTGACAAGTAGCGGAGCCGGGATTAGAACCCATGACCTCTGACTCCCAAGCCTGTGGTCTTTCCACTGAGCCATGCCGCTTCTTTATGTAAGGAGAGATCAAGCAGTAGTATTTATTGAGTGCCAACCGTGTGCGGAGCACTGTACTGAGTGCTTGGAAGAGTACAAGAGTTAATAGATGAGGTCCCTGCCCGTGAGGATTGTGTGCATTTGGAGGCAAAGGAAGGAAAACACATGCAGAAGGCCACGGAGGTTCTT
Source organism: Ornithorhynchus anatinus (assembly GCF_004115215.2). Lineage (NCBI taxonomy): Eukaryota > Metazoa > Chordata > Mammalia > Monotremata > Ornithorhynchidae > Ornithorhynchus > Ornithorhynchus anatinus. The sequence continues at coordinate 8,120,777 of NC_041732.1, read as the reverse complement.
TGAGTTAAAACTGTTCCCTGTGCTGTTGCAGCCGCGTTCTCACAGAAGCTAGGGAGGATGAGAATAGCAGCCCAAAAACCTAATTTCCAATCCTAGCCGAGCACCCAGTCGATCGTATTTATCGAGTGCTTACTGTGTGCAGAGTGCTGTCCTAAATGCTTGGGAGTGTACAACGGTCTACCCAGAAACTTTTTCCAGATAATTGAAGCCCCGCAAATAATAATAATAGTGGTTTTGATTAAGTGCTATTATATGCCAGGCACCATATAATAATAATAATGTTGGTATTTGTTAAGCGCTTACTATGTGCAGAGCACTGTTCTAAGCGCTGGGGTAGACACAGGGGAATCAGGTTGTCCCACGTGAGGCTCACAGTCTTTACCCCCATTTTACAGATGAGGGAACTGAGGCACAGAGAAGTGAAGTGACTTGCCCAAAGTCACCCAGCTGACAAGTGGCAGAGTCTAGATTTGAAGTCATGACCTCTGACTATTAAACGCTGGGGAAAATGTAAGGAAAGCTACATAGGGCTCACAGTCTTGATCCCCATTTTACAGATGAGGGAACTGAGGCCCAGAGAAGTGATTTATTCAAGGTCACACAGCAGACAAGGGGCAGAGCCAGGATTAGAACCCAGGTCCTTCTGACTCCCAGGCTCGTGCGCTATCCACTATGCCCAGCTGTTACACTCTTGATCTCTATTATCCTATTTCTGTGCACTTATTATTATGGTATTTGTTAAGCACTCACTATGTGCCAAGCCCTGTTCTAAGCACTGGGGTAGATACAAGGTAATCAGGTTGTCCCACATGGGGCTCACAGTCGTAATCCCCATTTTACAGTGGAGGTACTTACTATGTGCCAAGCACTGTTCTAAGCACTGGGGTAGATACAAGGTAATCAGCTTGTCCCACGTGGGGCTCACAGTCGTAATCCCCATTTTACAGTGGAGGTAACTGAGGTACAGAGAAGTTAAGTGACTTGCCCAAAGTCACACAGCTGATTAGTGGCGGAGCTGGGATTAGAACCCAAGTCCCAAGGCCGTGCTCTTTCCACTAAGCAGCTGCTTCACTTCTGACCCAAAGTATTTGGATAATGGAAGGAAAGGGGTATTTGGGCCCGGAGCGGGCGGGGGGACCCCCATTTTCTGAATAATATGCAAGCTTTGACTTACCCCCAGGGTGGTGAGAAATCCTCCAGGTGAGTTTAAGTTGTCATGTGCTTCGGCTCCAAGCCGCTGGGCAGCAGATCAGGCCCAATCTGGGGCTTCCTGGAGGAGGAAGGGAGAGTCCTGAGACAAGGATTTGGGGGAATCTAAAAAGGGCCAAGAGATTCCAGAGCTGAGAACCCCTGGCGGGGGGGGGGGGGTCTGGTCCACCTTGATCCACATTCCTCTCCCTCTTCCTGATCTCTTTGGGGGTTCATTCATTCAATAGTATTTACTGAGCGCTTTACCATGTGCAGGGCACTGTGCTAAGCGCTTGGAATGGACAATCCAGAGGGAGACCATCCCTGCCCAATGACGGGCTCACAGTCTAAATGGTTGAGACAGACGGCAGAGCAAAACAGAACAAAACAAAAACAAGACAGCATCATCAAGGTAAATTCATTCATTCATTCAATAGTATTTATTGAGCGCTTACTCTGTGCAGAGCACTGTGCTAAGCGCTTGGAATGGGCAATCCGGCAACAGATAGAGATCATCCCTGCCCAATGACGGGCTCAAGGTCTAAATGGGGGGGAGACAGACGGCAGAGCAAAACAGAACAAAACAAAAACAAGACAACATCATCAAGATAAATTCATTCATTCAATAGTATTTATTGAGCGCTTACGCTGTGCAGAGCACTGTGCTAAGCGCTTGGAATGGACAATCCAGCAACAGAGACTATCCCTGCCCAGTGACGGGCTCAGGGCCTAAACAGGGGAGACAGACAGCAAAGCAGAACAAAACAAAAACAAGATAACATCATCCAGATAAATAGAATCGAGGGGATGTACACCTCATTAGCAAAATAAAAATAGGGTGATAATATATAGAAAAGAGCACAGTGCTGAGGGGAGGGGAAGGGGGAGTTCACACCGACCCCGACCCAATAGACTACACATGGAATCCCAGACCTTCCAGGGGGAACCCCATCTATTTTCCTCACTGAAATGGAAACATAATGGAAATAAACAACAAATGCTTGTTTTCATCCCCATAAGGTGGGAAGAGATGTGTTCCCTCGTGGTAGGGGGGTGGGGTCAGGGATCTTGGGAAAAGCTCCTCCAGTTCACACTCTTATTATTATGGCTGTGTTCCTTTCTTTTTTAAATGGTATCTGTTAAGTACTTACTATGGGCCAAGCACTGTACTAAGTGCTCGGGTAGATAAAAGTTTATCAGGTTGAACCCAGGCCCTGTCCCGCATAGGGCTCACAATGTCAATCCTCGTATTTACTGAGGAGGAAACTGAGGTCCAGAAAATAATCATAATAATAATAATGTTGGTATTTAGTAATAATGTTGGTATTTGTTAAGCACATACTATGTGCAGAGCATTGTTCTGAGCCCTGGGGTAGATACAGGGGAATCAGGTTGTCCCACACTGGGCTGAGGTAACTGAGGCCCAGAGAAGTGAAGTGACTCGTCCACAATCACACAGCTGACCAGTGGCAGAGCGGGGATTCGAACCCATGACCTCTGACTCCCAAGCCCGGGCTCTTTCCACTGAGCCATGCTGCTTAAGTGTTTACTATGTGCCAAGTACTGTTCTAAGCGCTGGGGTAGGAACAAGGTTAATCGTTATGGGCAGGGAACGTCTCTGCTAATTCTGTTGTCTTGTAATAATAACAATAATGTTGGCATTTGTTAAGCACTTACTACGTGCCAAGCACTGTGGTAAGTGCTGGGGTAGGAACAAGGTTAATCGTTATGGACAGGAAGTGTATCTGCTAATTCTGTTGTCTTGTAATAATAATTATGGTATTTGTTTAGCACTTACTATGTGCCAAGCACTGTTCTAAGCGCTAGGGCAGATAGAGGGTCATCAGGCTGTCCCATGTGAGGCTCCCAGTCTTCATCCCCATTTTCCAGATGAGGGAACTGAGGCCCAGAGGAAGTGAAGTGACTTGTCCAAGGTCACACGGCAGATAATAATAATAATGTTGGTATTTGTTAAGCGCTTACTATGTGCCGAGCACTGTTCTAAGCGCTGGGGCAGATAGAGGGTCATTGGGGGCCCCACGTGAGGCTCCCAGTCTTTGTGCCCATTTTACAGAGGAGGGGACTGAGGCCCAGAGAAGTGAAGTGACTTGCCCAAGGTCACGCGGCTGACAATAATAATAATAATGTCGGTATTTGTTAAGCGCTTACTACGTGCCGAGCACTGTTCTCAGCGCTGGGGCAGATAGAGGGTCATCGGGGGCCCCACGTGAGGCTCCCAGTCTTCGTGCCCATTTTCCAGAGGAGGGGACTGAGGCCCAGAGGAGTAATAATAATAATGTTGGTATTTGTTAAGCGCTTACTATGTGCCGAGCACTGTTCTAAGCGCTGGGGGAGACATAGGGGAATCAGGTTGTCCCACGTGGGGCTCACGCTCTTCATCCCCATTTTCCAGATGAGGGAACTGAGGCCCAGAGAAGTTAAGTGACTTGCCCACGGTCACACAGCCGACAAGTGGCAGAGCTGGGATTCGAGTGCCCTGCCCACAGTCCCACTGCTGGCAGGCGGCGGAGGCGGGATTGGAACCCAGGCCCTCTGCCTCCCCAGCCCGGGCTCTTTCCACCGAGCCCCGCTGCTTCGGGAAATGTGGGCTGGGTGGCGAGCGGGGGCGAGGCGAAGCGCTGGGGCCGCCGTGAGGCAGGGAGCCCGTCCGACTGCGCCTGGGGGGGGGCCGAGGGGCCGAGGGGCCGAGCGCCGTCGTCAGGAAAAATGGACGGTCGGAGGACGGACCAGGGGAGGGAGGAAGGAAGGAAGGAAGGAAGGACGGACGGACGGAGGGACGGGGTCGGCAGGTTGCGCTGACAGGGTCGGGCTGATGGGGGTTGGCAGGTTGGGCAGAGGGGCGGGCGGCCAAGCTCAGTGCGCCGCCCTCAGCCTCGACCCGACCGAAATGGACGAAGCCCAAGGCCGCGGCCCCGCCGTCTCCTCAGCCCGCGCGCCCTGACCCCCCCCCCCCCCCGCTGGCTCCGCCCCCCCCCGAGGGCCCTCCTCTCCGCGCGCCCCCGCCCGCTCCGCGCGCCCCGCCCTCCAGCCCGGCCGGCTGGCCCCGCCCCTCCCCGCGCGCCCCGCCTCCCTGAACGCGCTCCTCCCCGCTGGCCCCGCCCCTCCCCGCGCGCCCTCCTCTCGGAGCGCGTCCTGAATCCCCGCTGGCCCCGCCCCTCCCCGCGCGCCTGGACTCCCTGCTGGCCCCGCCCCTCCCCGCGCGCCCTGAATCCCCGCTGGCCCCGCCCCTCCCCGCGCACCCCTCCTCTCAGAGCGCGCTCCTCCCCGCGCGCCCCGCCCCTCCCCGCGCGCCCTGAATCCCCGCTGGCCCCGCCCCTCCCCGCGCGCCTGGACTCCCTGCTGGCCCCGCCCCTCCCCGCGCGCCCCCGCCCCTCCCCCCCCCGCGGCTGGCGCCTCTTCCGCCCCTTTACAGTGGAGTCTCCTCAGCGTCTAGTCCGGGCCTCTGCCCTCTACCACTCCGACTGACTGGCTGATTCCCTGCCCGTCCGGTCCCGTCCGGTCCCGTCCGGTCCCGTCCGGTCCCGTCCTCCCCGCAGAGCCGCCGGCGGGGCCGGGGCCGGGGCCGGGAGGGAAGCGCGGCCATGGAGGCTGCGGCGCGGAGGAGGCGGCCCCGGCGGCAGCAGGAGGAGCAGGAGCAGCAGGAGCAGGAGGAGGAGCGGCGGCGGCGGCGGCGGCCCCCGGCGGCCCCCGGGACCCAGAGGGGCGGCCCCCTCGTCCAGCCCAGGTGAGGGCCGGGCCCTCCCCAGCCCGCTTCCCCGCAACAGCGACAACAACGATCGTCATCTGAACCGCTCGCCCCGGCACAGAGGAGCACAGAGCTTCCCCTTTGCCCTCCGCTCCCTCCCCCTTCCCCCCTTCCCCTCTGCTCCTCCCTCCCCCCGGCACTCGGCTCCTTTGTACGTTCATTCATTCGGTAGTATTTATTGAGCGCTCACTCCGTGCAGAGCACTGGACTAAGCGCTTGGAATAGACAATTCGGCCACAGAGACACAATCCCGGCCCAATTCATTCAGTAGCGTTTATTGAGCGCTTACTCTGGGCAGAGCACTGGACTAAGCGCTTGGAATAGACAATTTGGCAACAGAGAGACACAATCCCTGCCCCATTCATTCATTCAATAGTATTTATTGAGCGCTTACTCTGGGCAGAGCACTGGACTAAGCGCTTGGACTATATAGTTCGGCAAGAGAGAGACAGAGAATCAGAGATACAATCCCTGCCCAATTCATTCAATAATATTGATTGAGCGCCGACTCCTTGCAGAGCACTGGACTAAGCGCTTGGAATTTAAAATTCGGCAACAGAGACACCATCGCTGCCCAATTCGTTCATTCACTAATGTTGATTGAGCGCTGACTCTGTGCAGAGCACTGGACTAAGCGCTTGGAATAGTTCGGCAAGAGGGAGACAGAGAAACAGACACACAGTCCCTGCCCAATTCGTTCAATAATATTGATTGAGCGCTGACTCTGTGCAGAGCACTGGACTAAGCGCTTGGAATATACACTTCTGCAACAGATAGAGACACAATCCCTGCCCCATTCATTCGTTCAATAGTATTTATTGAGCACTTAGTGCAGAGCACTGGACTAAGCGCTTGGAATATACAGTTCGGCAAGAGAGAGACAGAGAATCAGAGACAGAATCCCTGCCCAATTCATTCAATAATATTGATTGAGCGCTGACTGTGCAGAGCACTGGACTAAGCACTTGGAATAGACAATTCGGCAACAGAGAGACACAATCCTTGCCCCACGCATTCGTTCAATAGTATTTATTGAGCGCTGACTCCGTGCAGAGCACTGGACTAAGCGCTTGGAATGGACAATTCGGCAACAGAGACACCGTCCCTGCCCCATTCATTCATTCATTCAATAGTATTTATTGAGCGCTTACTCTGTGCAGAGCACTGGACTAAGCGCTTGGAATATACAATTCGGCAACAGATAGAGGCAGTCCCTCCCCAGTGAGGGGCTTACAGTCTAATCGGGGAAGACAGGTGGACAAAAACAAGACAACATCATCACGATAAATAGAATCAAGTATATATTTTTATGACCCTCTTTATTTTGTTATTGAGGTGTCCATCCCCTTGATTCTATTTACCGTGATGATGTTGTCTTGTTTTTGTCTGTCTCCCCCGTTTAGACTGTGAGTCAGTCATTGGGCCAGGATGGTCTCGCTGTATTGCCGAATTGTCCATTCCAAGCGCTTAGCACAGTGCTCTGCACATAGTGAGCGCTCCATCAATACGACTGAATGAATGGATTTATCTTGTTGATGTTGTCTTGTTTTTGTTTTGTTCTGTTTCGCTCTCCCCTCTGTCTCCCCCGTTTAGACCGTGAGCTCGTCATTGGGCAGTTATTGCCCAATTCTCTGTTGCCGAATTGTCCATTCCAAGCGCTTAGTCCAGTGCTCTGCACAGAGTAAGTGGTCAATAAATACTATTGAATGAATGAATTTATCTTGATGATGTCGTCTTGTTTTTGTTTTGCTCTGTTTTGCTTTGCTCTCTGTCTCCCCCGTTTAGAGCGGGAGCCCGTCATTGGGCAGGGCTTATCTCTATCCGTTGCCAAATTGTCCATTCCAAGCGCTTAGCACAGTGCTCTGCACAGAGTAAGTGCTTCAGTAAATGCTGTTGAATGAGTGAATGAATTTATCTTGATGATGTTGTTTTTGTTTTGTACTGCTTTGCTTGCTGTCTGTCTCCCCTGTTCAGACCGAGAGCCCGTCACTGGGCAGGGATGGTCTCTCTCCGTTGCCAAATTGTCCATTCCAAGCGCTTAGCACAGTGCTCTGCACAGAGTAAGCACTCAATAAATACTATTGAATGAATGAATAGTAGTATAGTGCATAGTTTCTGAGCACTAGGATAGCTACAAGGTAAGCAGGTTGCCTCACGCGGGGCTCACGGTCTTAATCCCCATTGTATAGATGAGGGAACTGAGGCACAAAGAAGTGAAGTGGCTTGCCCAAAGCCACACGGGTGATAAGTGGCGGAGTTAGGATTAGAACCCAGGACCCCTGACTCCCAAGCCCCTGCTCTTTCCACTAAGCGTAACTGTGGTACTTGTTCAGCGCTGACTACGTGTCAGGCACTCTGCTAAGCGCTGGGGTGGATGCGAGCAAATCGGGTTGGACGCAGTCCATGTCCCACATGGGGCTCACGGTCTCAATCCCCATTTTACAGATGAGGGAACTGAGGGACAGAGAAGTGAAGTGACTTGCCCAAAGTCACACAGCAGACAAGTGGAGAGTCGGGTCCCCCACCCCCCAACCCCACAGTACTTGTGTATCTATGTACATATTTATAATTCTATTTATATTAATGATGTGTATGTATCTATAATTTTATTTATTTATATTGACACTATCGATTCCCATTTACTTGTTTTGATGTCCATCTCCCCCCTTCTAGGCTGTGAGCCCGATGTGGTCAGGGATTGTCTGTATTGCTGAATTCTACTTTTCAAGCGCTTAGTACAATGCTCTGCACACAGTAAGCGCTCAATAAATGTGATTGAATGAATGAATTTGTTGCTGAATTGTACTTTCCAAGCGCTTAGTACACTGCTCTGCACACAGTAAGCGCTCAATCAATAAAATTGAATGAATGAATTTGTTGCTGAATTGTACTTTCCAAGCGTTTAGTACAGTGCTCTGCACACAGTAAGTGCTCAATAAATAAAATTGAATGATTAAAACCCATGACCTTCTGACTCCCGGGCCTGGGCTCTGGACACTGAGCCATGCTGCTTCTCATGATCGTACACCCCCCTCCTCATAGTGGAAAGAGCACAGGCTCGGGAATCAGAGGTCATGGGTTCTAATCGTGCCTCTGCCACTTGTCAGGTGACTTTGGGCAAGTCACTTAACTTCTCTGGGCCTCAGTTACCTCATCTGTCAAATGGGGATTAAGACTGTGAGCTCCACATGGGACAATCTAATAACCTTATATCTGTACCAGCGCTTAGAACAGTGCTGTGCACATAGTAAGCACTTAAATACCATTATTATTATTATCATTTTAATTATTTCCAAGGTCCCAGGCCCAGGCTCTTCCCACTAGACTATGCTGCAATCTCCTTTCCGTAACGGTGCCCTCAACAGATGAGACCTAGGGAACCAACCCCCTCCTGCAGCTGTTCTTGCCCCATTTAATCCAGTTCCCACTCTCCCCTGCGTGCGCCACAGCCCCCCAGCTCCAACTGTGTGACCTTGGGCAAGTCACTTAACTTCTCTGGGCCTCAGTTACCTCATCTATGAAATGGGGATTGACTGTGAGCCCTATGTGGGACGTGGACTGTGTCCAACCTGATTAGCTTGGATCTACCCCAGGGCTTGGCACATAGTAAATGCTTAACCAATACCATAAAAAAAAAAAACCAGGTCATACTGATGACATGGAGAGAGGGCCCTAAATTCACCCAGGACTGAGGGGGACCCGGGAAAGGAGAAGTAGTGTGGCCTAGTGGAGAGAGCATAGGCCTGGGAGTCGGAGGAACTGGGTTCTAATCCTGGCTCTGCCAAGTGTCTGCTGTGTGACCTTGGGCAAATCACTTAACTTCTCTGGGCCCCAGTTTCCTCATCTGTAAAATGGGGCTTAAATCCTACACCCTCCTTCTTTGCCTGTGAACCCCATGTGGGACAGGGACTGTGTCCAAACTGATTAACTTGGATCGACTCTAGTCCTTAGGACAGTGCTTAGCACAGTAGCAAGCACTTAAAAAGTATTATTATTATTAAAGAAGAAAAGGCACTGACCAAGCATGGGTAGAACCCCATCATTGCAGAGCTCCTGGGTCACATTTTCTAGGGGACCTGGAGTTAAAGCTCCTCATTTTTTAGTCCGGGACTCTGCCGGTTTTCGTGATCAATCTATCAGTCTTCTGTCGGAGTTCCATCCGTAACGGCCTTGTTGGTATTCACGCTTGGAAAAAGAGAGGCGGGGGAGCGGAAAAATGGTTAGCAAGTATAAAGTTTCCTTTACTTTTCAAAGACTCAAAGGCCAAAGGTGGCTACTTCTTGAGCAGATTAGATAACTAGCAGGTTGGGGCAGGAAAAAAGACACTAAACTTTGTAGGATCTCTATCCTTCCCCATTCCTTAGGGTGTAAACGCCTTTGAGGGCAGGGATCCCGTCTACCAACTCTCCCGAGCTCTCCCGAGCACCTAGTACAGTGCCCGCGTCCAGAAGGCACTCAATAAATACCGATAGATTGACGGGAAGGAGAATAAAGGAAGGGTTGGGGGAAAGGAAAAATCAACATTAGGCATTCCAGCCCCTGGAGAGCAGATGAAATTTGTGGTCTAGGAAGACTGTGTGAGTCTAGGAAGCAGGGTGGAAAAATCCACTCCAGGTGAGGGGGACTGATTTCCTCAGTCAGACACCATCCCCGCTCTCCACCGGGCTGCCGTTCCTACCCTTTACCAGCAAAACTATGACAGGCTTGGGACTGCCATCTATCCAGGGAGCTGTTTGCACAGAAAAAGCGACCCAAGGTACAATTTACCACAGCCATAAAGACTTAGGGATAGGATTGATTCTTGCAATTTAGCTAGCTTTGACTTTTTATAAGAAAAATAATAATTGTGATACTTGCTAAGCAGGTAACTGTGTATCAAGGACCTTAGTAAATCCGGTGTAGAGGCAGTATAAGTTGATCGGACAGTCTCCGTCCCTCGGTTGAAGCCCCATTTTGTAGATGAGGTAACTAACGCCCAGAGAAGTTAAATGACTTGCCCAAGGTTACACAGCAGGCAGGTGGCAGAGCTGGGTTTAGAACCCATGAACTAGTGGCAAGACCATGGGCTTGGGGGTCAGAGGACGTGGGTTCTAATCCTGGCTCCGCCACCTATCTGCTGTGTGACCTTAAGTGAGTCACTTCACTTCTCCGGGCCTCAGTTCCATCATCTGTAAAATGGGGATTAAGACTGTGAGCCCCCAATGGGACAACCTGATTATCCTCAGTGTTTAGAACAGTGCTTGACACATAGTAAGCACTTAAGTACTATAATAATAATAATAATTATTATTATTATATCCTCTGACTTCCAGGTTATGAGGGGAAAACTGTGCTGTAGGGGCTTCTAGGAGCTGATGGAGAAGGGAAAAATTCATGCTGCCAGAAACATTGCTTTCACTGTTAAACAATGATTACAGTTTTCTGTAAGGGTAGGAGTTGGGGGAGGGGGTTTGCATGCCTTAGTGGAAAGATCACGGGCTTGGGAGTCCAAGGTTGTGGGTTCTAATCCCCCCCTCCACTTGTCAGCTGTGTGACTTTGGGCAAGTCACTTAACTTCTCTGGCCCTCAGTATAAGCATCTTGGCTTATAGCTCTCTCTAATAAAATGAGGAGCTCTCTCTAATAAAATGAGGCGGTATTGTGTGCGGGTATTTAAATAAGTTAAATGTTTGCTATGGGTCAGGCATACTAAGCTAAGTGTTTACTTGTCAGCTGCGTGACTTTGGGCAAGTCACTTCACTTCTCGGTGCCTCAATTACCTCATCTGTAAAATGGGGTTGAAGCCTGTGAGCCCCACTTGGGACAAGCTGATTACCTGTATCTACCCCAGTGCTTAGAACAGTGCTTGGCACATACTAAGTGCTTAACAAATAAATAATTATTATAAATAAATAAAAATTCCTTCTTCTGAGCATTTTTGTTGACCTCCACCACCTTTGCAAGAAGGACAAGAGTGAGGTCCCAGAGCTAAAATTTTATTATTAAGAATAAGAATAATTGTGGTGTTGCTGCTTACGGGCTGCAGAGCACTGTACTATGCACTAAGTCAGGTTGCCTGCCCATAACGACCTCACAGTCTAGAGGGGTTTGTTAAGCACTTACCATGTGCCAAGCACTGTACTAAATGCTGGGGCACATATGAAATAATCAGATCAGACACAGTCCTTGTTGCCCCCGGGGCTCACCGTATAACGGAAAAGGGAATAATAATAATTGTGGTATTTGTTAAGCGCTTAATTATGTGCCAGGCACTATACTAAGCTCTGGGGTAGGTATGAGTTAATCAGGTTGGACACAGTCCCTGTCCCACATGAGGCTCACAGTCTTAATCCTCATTTTACAAATGAGCTAACTGAGGCCCAGAGAAGGGCAGTGACTTGCCCAAGGCTACACAGCAGACGTGTGGTAGAGCCTGAACTAGAACCCAGGCCCTTCTGACTCCTAGGCCTGTGCTCTATCCACTAAGCCACGCTAACAGTTGAGGAAACTGAGAAGTTAAATGACTTGCCAAGGTCACAAAGCAGGCAAGTGGCGGAGTTGGGATTGAACCCACGCCCCCTTACTCCCAGGCCTGGGCTCTTTCCACTGAGCCACACAGCCACACCTTCCTCCTAACCTCCTCATCGGGTCTAATCTCCCCACCGGCTTCCAGGTTCATATCTGGAAAGGGGCAACAGAAGTAGATAGACGTTAAGGAAACACCTACCAAATTCTCATCTGTGACATGGGGCAGATGCTTATTTTTTGTTTTTAATCCTATTAGGGTTTTTTTTTATGGTATTTAAGTGCTTGCTGTGTGCCGGGCACACTCTAAACACTGGGTTAGATAGACGCTGTCCTACATGGAGCACACAGTCTTAATCTCCCTTTTACAGATGAGGTAACGAGGCCCAGAAATGAGAAGTGACTTGCCCAAGCAGAGCAGACAAGTGGCGGAGCCAGGATTAGAACCCAGGTCCTTCTGACTCCCAGGTCTGCGCTCTATCCACTAGGCAGATTTGCACAACCTTTTAGGGAAACGGGGAGTCCCGGGGCACGGTGGGCCAATTCCAGGAGAATTCCCCCCTCCACACTGGCTACCACGGAGCCCGTCTCCGGCTACTGCAAGGCATTATTAGTTGCCCACACTGGGGTGTGAAACGCTGAAGCTCGCGGGTGTTCCGGTTCCATGGCTTGACTCGAATTCAGGCTTTCCCTCCATCCCTAGACCAGTTTCCGGGTTTCGTGCCACCAAATCTCCGGCCGCCCCGGCTCCCTGCATCAATCAGTCAATCAATGGTATTTACTGAGCAGTGTGGCTTAGTGGAAAGAGCCCGGGCTTGGGAGTCAGAGGTCGTGGGTTCTAACCCTGGCTCCACCACTTGTCTGCTGTGTGACCTTGGGCAAGTCACATAACTTGTCTGTGCCTCGGTTACCTCATCTGTAAAAATGGGGTTTAAAAAATGTGAGCCCCACGTGGGACAATCTGATTACCCTGTGTCTACCCCAGCGCTTAGAACGGTGCCGTGCACATAGTAAGTACTTTACAAATACCATAATTATTATTATTATTGTTCCTGAGCACTTCCTATGTGCAGGGCACTGTTCTAAGCGCTTGGGAACATCAGCACATGTATATGTACGAGTATATCAGCCTCGTCTTGGCCCTCATCCAGGCTAATGAGAAATTGAGCCCTAGTTCCTCTGCCAGCAAGACCCTGTCTAGGAAGGGCGTCCAGTCCCCGCTTTTGGAGGGGGAGAGGCTGACCCCGCTCCTCTCCTACCCATCCCGTCCCAGGCCCGGCCCGGCCATGGTGGATGGCACCTCCAGGAGCGCCCCTTTCCACCTGGATCTCTGGTTCTACTTCACCCTGCAGAACTGGGTCCTGGACTTCGGACGGCCTATCGCCATGGTGAGCAGGCGGGAGGGAGAGGGAGGAAGGGGTGAGGAAGGGAGAGAATGAGGGAGGGAGGATGAAGGAGAGAGGGAGGGAGAGAGAGGTTTGGGGGGAAGGGGCAGCACCCGGAAAGAGGGTGCGAAGGGGTGAAAGAGGCAAGAACGAGGGGCTATAGCTCCCTGGGCAGACCAGGGAAACGGCTGTCGCTGTTCTCCTGTCTGACCCGGCCTCATGAAGCCAGACAGCCGATCTGCCTGACAGCGCTCTGGTCCTCGAGCTATCCGGTTTCCACTGCCACGGCCCAATTTCCTCTAAGAAAGAGTTCAGAATAAACAAACGCGCTTGTAATGGAAAGTCCTTGCAAATATCTTTCAGCACCCGGCCAGCAGCCGGGAGATGGAGGAATCTCCCGGGACCGAGCCGTAGCAGCTCCCCGCCCCTGCCTCTCCTCGACCCCTCCCCTCACCCCCCAAACGTGGCAGTGACCCAGGCGCAGGGTGAGCCGGCTGACTGAGCCGAGGTCTCTCCGCAGGGGGCTGGCGTCTCCAAGCCCAGCGCCATATTCCCAGGATCCAGAATTCCAGGGTCGGGGCCCTTCCGATACCCCAGCTCCTCTTGCCGTTCCGAAGGCGGCGTGGGCCCGGATGCTTGCCCACACTGGGATTGGGTGGTTTCGTCGGGCCTCCTGCCCGAGCCCGACCCGCAGCCGGGATCAAAGGTCAGGGGACTGACTTTCCGTCCTTCTTCCCCCAGATCGTCTTCCCACTGGAGTGGTTTCCGCTCAATAAGCCCAGCGTCGGCGACTACTTCCATATGGCCTACAACCTCATCACGCCCTTTCTTCTCCTCAAGGTAACCCCGGTGGAGGGGGCTGAGGCCGTTCTCAATAATAAAAACTGTGGTATTTGTTAAGCGCTTACTGTCTGCCAGGCACTGTTCTAAGCACTGGGATGGCTACAAGCAAATCAGGTTGGGCACAGTCGCTGTCCCACATGGGGCTAGTGGCAAGAGCTTGGGCTTGGGAGTCAGAGGTCGTGGGTTCTAATCCCGGCTCCGCCACTTGTCTGCTTGGGCAAGTCACTTCACTTATCTGGGCCTCAGTTCCCCTATCTCTAAAATGGGGATTAAGACTGTGAGTCCCATGTGCGACAACCTGATTACCTTGTATCTACCCCAGCGCTTAAAACAGTGCTTGGCACATAATACCATTATTATTATTATTATTATTATTATTATTAATCCCCATTTTACAGATGAGTCACTGAGGCATAATGAAGTGACTTGCCTAAAGTCATAGCAGAGACATGGCGGAGGCAGAATTAGAACCCAGATCCTTCTGCACTCCCAGGTCCGTCCTCTATCCACTAGGCCAGGCCACTTCTCACCCTTGGCACCTGACATTTTGGGGGTGAGCGGGGAGGCTTTTCTCTCCCATATCCAAGGCACCGAAGAGTTTTGTAAAAATACTAGTAACGGTGTTGGTTAAGTGTGCTAAACACTGGGATGGATACAACACGGTCACATTCAAACATTAGTCTCTGACCCAACTGGCCCCCACTCTCCAAGGGGGATGGTGAACGAGCATTTCTTTCCCGTTTCACAGATGAGGAAACTGTCAAGATTTTAAACAACTTGCCCGAGGTCACCCAGCGGGCAAGTGGCAGGGTGGGTCTTAGAACCCGAGTCTCTGTACGCCTGCGCTTTTTCCACTGGGCCACAGTGTTTCTCAAGAGTTGATTTGGGGAAGTTGAGGCGAGGGAAGAGGAAGGGTTACAGGGAAGGGAAAAAAGGGAAGAGAGCACTCTAGACTGTCAGCTCGTTGTGGGCAGGGAATGTGTCTTATATTTTACTCTCCCAAGCACTTAGTACAGCGCTCTGCATGCGGTTAGCACTCAGTAAATATGACTGACTGACCGACTGGAGGGGCAGATGGATGGAGAGAGGAGGAGAAGAGGTGGGGGGGAAGAGAGAGGTGTGTGTGTGTATGAGAGAGAGAAAGAGAAGGCAATGCTGATTTCTACCCTCAGGCCCACAGCACTTAGGTCCATAGCTCTAATTTACCTCTACGCTATAAGCTCACTGTTATATTGTACTCTCCCAAGCGCTTAGTTCAGTGCTGTGCACACAGTAAGCATTGAGAAAGTAATTGATTGAACACTGTTTCCATCTCCAGGCAGACCAGCTAAGTTCCCTCATCCCCACTGAACTCCTGGGGAGCCCCCACCCCCCAGTTGCCATCAGCCCCGGGGATCCGACCCACCGTGAGGGTCCAGGCTTGAGCTGCCGCCGGGGCTGTGAGTGGGGGCAGAGGGAGATTCCCAGAACCTCTGCGCCAATCAGGAGTCCTTCCAGCTCCTGGATGAATCCCACCGGCCCCTAATTCCATCCTTTCCCCCACCAACGCCCCCTGCCTCAGGAAACCCCTCCCACTAGCCCAGCTTCTGCTGCAGGCTTAGAAATTAGGCCGCAGGCCACCTGCCCTGCACCAAGGCCAACTGCGGCACAGAGCTGGGCTCTCACCGAAGTCACCTGTCCGAAGCCAGGTTGCAGCAAAGACCCGGTGAGTCTGGAACCTCCTCTCCGGGAACAAGGCCGGGCAAGGCGCCGAGATTGGTCCAAAGAGCACGCCGGAGAAAACTCTGCCTGGAAACGTTCAGTGCTGGCCGGGGGATTTGCAAAGATGAACCACCCCTCTTTCTCCCTCCCTGAGAAGCAGCGTGACTCAGTGGAAAGAGCTCGGGCTTGGGAGTCGGAGGTCGTGGGTTCGAATCCCGGCTCCGCCCCTTGCCAGCTGTGTGACTTTGGGTAAGTCACTTCACTTCTCTGTGCCTCAGTTACCTCATCTGGAAAATGGGGATTAAAACTGTGAGCCCCACGTAGGACGACCTGATCACCTTGTATCCCCCAGCGCTTAGAACAGTGCTTTGCACATAGTAAGCGCTTAACAAATACCACCATTATATCATTCCCACCCCCTCAATTCTCTTGTCATGGAACATTGCTGGAGACTTGGCCAGTAGGGGGCGCCCTGCCGCTTTGGGAGGAAAGAAGGGGGGCTGGAGTCCTTCTGGATCCCCTACCCCTACCCACCCCCCTCCATTGACAGACACCTGTCAGGGAGCAGGAGAAAATTTTGTGAATTACTTTGCCCTAGAAACAAAATCTCCGGAAAGGTGAGATGAGTGCAGCTTTTTTTTTTTTTTACTTGAGTTTGAGCTGCTTGTCGGCTTAAACTGGAGGGGAGAGACACCTCTCCTCCCATCTCACCAGCCCCCCATTTCTGGACAATGACGCTGCTCTGACTGGAAGGAAGGGAGGAAGCCGGCTTAGCGGAAAGAGCACGGGCCCGGGAGTCAGAGGACCAGGGTTCTAATTCCGGCTCTGCCTCTTCTCTGCTGGGTGACCTTGGGGAAGTCGCTTCACTTCTGTAGGCTTCAGCTTCCTCTTCTGTAAAATGGGTTCTCTCTCCCTCTTAGACCATGAGTCAACTCGACTGTCTTGTATCTACCCCAGACATAGTAATCAATCAGTTGTATTTATTGAGCACTTACTATATGCATAGCACTGTACTAAGCGCTTGGGAGAGTCCAGTAAACAGAGTTGGTAGGCACGTTCCCTGCCCACAGTGAGCCCACAGTCTAGATGGGGAGAGAGACGTTAATGTACAAAACAATTACGGCTATGTTCGTAAGTACTGTGGGGCTGAGGGAGGGGTGAATAAAGGGTGCAAATCCAAGTACTTCCCCAAGCGCTTAGTACAGTGCCTTACACACAGTAAGCGCTCAATAAATACAATTGAATGAAGCACAAGGGTGACACAGAAGGAAGTGAGAGAGGAAAAAATGAGAGCTTAATTGGGGAAGACATATATGAATATTATCAATATTAACTGGGTCTGAGATAGGGAGCTACATAGACCGTAAGCACGACTCTAAGCTCATTTTGGGCAAGGAATGTGTTTATTGTTGTATTTCACTCTCCCAAGCGCTTAGTACATTGCTCTGCCCACAGTAAGTGCTCAATAAATACAATTCACTCATTCAGTCGTATTTATTGAGCACTTACTGTGTGCAGAGCACTGTACAAAGTGCTTGGAGAGTACAGTTCAGCAACAGAAAGAGACAATCCCTATTCAACAATGGGCTCACAGTCTAGAAAGGAGAGACAGACAACAGAACAAAACAAGCAGACGGGCATCAATAGCATCAGAATAGGTAAATAGAATTATAGATATATACACATCATTAATAAAATTAATAGAATAATAAATATGTACAAATATACACAAGTGCCGTGGGGCGGGGAAGGAGATAGATTGAATGAATGAGTGAATGAACAGCCTCACCTCAGTCTGAGGGATGGGGCAGGGGCTCCAGGCAGGTGGAAGAGAAAGGCTTCCCACTGCCCCAGGATCAGGCATCTTGGTTTGGATAATATTCCTTTGGAGAGCCAGGATTCTGCTGCCGTCTTCGGCTAAACGCCGAGTACGTTGTAGTGGTGGTATTTACTGAGCACCCACTGGGTCAAATGTCCCATACTAAGCGCTTGGGGCAGCACAGTGGAAACACATGATGCCTTCCCTGCCCAAAAAGACCTACCACTCTAATGGAAGAGGCAGATGTGAAATCATTTACAACTAGGGGAATCAGAACTGACAATTGTTTCCAAAAAAGGGGCGGTTGAGACTCTCCCGTAGGCAGTAACCTCTTTGTGGGCAGGCAACTCTCGTTAGGTTGTATTCTTGCAAGCATTCAATACAGTGCTCTGCGCACAGGCGCTCAGTAGATACCATCGATTGGCTGAGAGGCTAAAGCGGCTGGCTGGATTTTCCTGGCCCTTTCAGGCAATCAGTAGTATTGAACACCTGCTGGGTGCAGAGCACCGTTCTAAATGCTTCAAGACACGAGGGTCACGTATTTGATCGTCTGTCTCCCCTCGCCGCCTTCGATTGGAAGCTCCCTGTGGGCAGGGATCATGTCTACCCAGTCCCCCGGGCTCTCCCAAGCGGCTAGCGCAGCACGCCCCTCTCAGCTCGGCCCCCGTGGCCGGATCGAGGGTGGGATGTCCCCCAGAGTCCGTTCCCTGTTGCAGCTGATCGAGCGATCTCCCAAGACCCTGCCCCGTGCGCTGGTGTACGTCAGCGTCATCACCTTCATCATGGGCGCCAGCATCCACCTGGTGGGCGACTCGGTCAACCACCGCCTGATTTTCAGCGGGTACCAGCACCACCTGACCGTCCGGGAAAACCCCATCATCAAGAACCTGAAGCCAGAGACCCTGGTAAGGCCGTCTTCCCGCTGCCGGCCTCGGGGAATCCCGGAGGCCCGAGCCTCCCCGCCTAACCCCCACCGCTGTTTCGCTTCCGCTTCAGATCGACTCGTTCGAGCTGCTGTACTACTACGACGAGCATCTGGGGCACTCGATGTGGTAAGCGGCCGCCCGCTCGGGGAGGCTGGGGCTGCGGGCCCTAGGGAATCGGGGGCTGCGGGCCCGAGGGAGGCCAGGGCTGCTTGTCGGGGGGGACACCTGGGCTGTGGGCCCGAGGGAGGTCGGAGGGAGGCTGAGACAGCCGTCCTCGGGGGGCTGGAAGGAGACCAGGGCTGCGGACCTGGGGGAAGCTGGGGCTGCCAGCCTGAGGGAGGCTGGAGAGAGGCTGGCACTGCAGGCCGGGCTGCTGGGCCCTGGGTGTTCCCAGCCTCAGTTTAGCACTGCTGTGGTTAGACCGCAGGAGACTATCAGCATGGACTCTTTCCACCTTTTCTGCTTGACAGGGCTGTGGGTTTGTGAGAGAGTGTAGGTGTGGTCGGGGTAGCGTGTCCTAGTGGAAAGAGCACGGGCCTCGGAGCCAGAGATCCTGGATTCTAATCCCAGCTCTGCCAAATGCTTGCTGTGTGACTTCGGGTAAATCACTTCGCTTCTCCATGCCTCAGCTCTCTTGTTCTCCCTCCTCCTTAGACTTTGAACCTCATGTGGGACAAGGACTGTGTCCAACCTAATTCACTTGTACCTACCCCGGTGCTTAGAACAGTTGGACACATAGTAAGCGCCTAACACAAACCATTTAAAAAAGAAAAAAGGACCCTCCGCCTCCTTCCGGGCCAGAGGACGCCGACAGGCTGCCGGCGGAGCCAGCCTCAGTTCCCAGTGACTTGTCCAGCCCAGGCGGGAATCACACACATTTCCACATGCAGATGCAGTCACGTGCACCCAGCCCGGCAAGTGTGTGGACTCTGCAGTCCCGAGCAGCGGGGCCAAACTGGCCAGCTGCGACACGTGTCCCCTCCCCCTCCCGACCCGGGGTCTCAACCCTTGGCCCAAAGACGGCTGGCCTCCAACCTCCTAGGCCACGTGGGAGAGGGCACGCGGAGTGAGAAGCGGCCCGACGAAGGCCCCAGCTCCCTTGGAGTAGGGGGAGGCCTGGCCGTGCCCTTCCAGCACGAAGCCCCTGAACAACTCTACGGACCAGGGCTGCCCTCCCCCTCCACACTCCACCCCCACACCGCAGGTCCGGAGGGCCTGCGGACGACATCATCGTGCTCCGCTTTTAGCTCTCCCCTCTCCCCTGGGACACAGGCAGCTGGGAGAGAGGAACATGGCAAGGCAGGGCAGTTGATGGTACAAGAAACCGCTTTCAGCTGTCTGCTTGTTCTGAGGCCGGAGCGGGCTCCTGAACACTGTTTTTTCACAGTAGGAGGCACAGATACACACACACACATCCCCCCATTCCCTCTGCAAAAGCACTCTGTGGCACCAACACCCAGGGGTATACGCAAGTACACCCATCTCTCACTCTTTTAGCCTGGAAAACTCTCTCTCTTTCTCTCCCCCCCCACACCACCCCCTTCCCCTTCTCTCTGCCCTCCCACCCCCACTGTCTCCGATTCCCGATTATTATCCGGCCGTCTCCGCAGCCTCCTCCTTTGCCAGCTCTCAGGCAGTGCTCGCCACAGCAAGCCCATTCCCCAGATGGGGGAGAGGGCTCGAGTGTGCGAGAGGGGGTGCAGACATGCACCGAGCCTAAGAGAGGCCCCTCCCCACCCCCCTCAACACAGTGCTCTGAACATAGTAAGCACTCAATAAATACGATTGAATGAATGAACCCAGCTGGGTGGGTTGATTTGTAACCCAGGCGGTCCCAGCTGGCCTGGCTCCCTCTTCTCCCTGGGCTGCCACTCAGCGGAGTGTTGGCTCTCTGAGTCTGGGCCCAACCTCAGGGGGTGAGGGGCAGTGTGAGTGGGGAGGGGACAGGAGGATGCAAGTTGCACTTAGTACAGCAAGCGCTCAATAAGTACAATTCGAATGAATGAATGAGATCTAGGTGTAGGCAGATTGGGGGGGGGGGTGTGAGTGCGGGTGAGAAGCAGCCTGGCCTAGTAAATAGAGTCAGAAGGACCTGGGTTCTAATCCCAGCTCCACCACTAGGTGACCTTGGACAAGTCACCTTACTTCTCTGGGCCTCGGTTACCCCCTGTGTAAAATGGGGATTCAGGCTGGGAGCCCCACGTGGGACCTGGATTGGGTTCAACCTAATTAGCTTGTGTCTACCGTAGCGCTTAGTACAGTGCCTGGCATAGAGCACTTAAAAAATGCCACAATTAGTATCATTCTCCTTATATGGGGGAGGAGGCCAGCCAGCCACACTCACCCTGCTGCCCAGACCCGGCTCCAGGCCCGTTTCTGCTGGGAAACGGGGCGGACGCCTCCTCCCGCCAGAAGGGCCGGCTTCTCCCCGTTCCCGGTACCGAGGAGGCGGCCGTACCGTCCTCGTCCTCGCCCCGCCCCCACCCCCCCGGTGCCAGCAGCAGCGCAGCACGGAGGCGGCAGCCCCCGCCCGGCCACCTGCTCGCTGCCTCCTTCAGACTCGCGTTTGAAGCTTTTGTGCTAGGAGATGGCGGGGAGGCAGGATGCTTTTTTCTGCTCCAGCCTTGAGTAATAGAGGAGGAGGAGGAGGAGGAGGAGGAGGAGGAGGTGATCAAAGCGGGGGACCGTGTCTTCTTCACAGCGCTCGTAGCGCTGGCCCAGGGCCCGCTCCCTCAGGAGTGGCTGTAGAAGCAGGCCAGGGTGGTTGGGGGGGGGGGGAAAGGGAGACGATGGCCCTTTCGTTTAACCCCGAAAAGAGCCACTAAGAGCCTCCGTCTCCGGGGGGTGACCTCTCCCCCCGCCCCTCCCCGGGGCCACAGCCAGACGTGTGGAGCGGGGCCTTCCCTCAGTGTATGATGGGTAGGATCGACCTGGGCCTCCACCGCCCGGCTTAGACTCAAGCAGCTTTTCGGCAGAAATGGTGTCGCTTCTCCATCCTCTCTGCAGCGGGAAAACAAGTGAGGTGTGGGGGAAGGAGCAGTGATCCCATGGAAGGGTGGCGTGGAGGTGGGGAGGGCCAGCCAGGGCCCTCCCCCTTGGGTGCTGAGGTTGGGGGACCCGGGGGCGCTACCGTGGCTCAGGGGAATCAGAGGTCATGGGTTCGAATCCCAGATCTGCCACTTGTCAGCTGTGTGACTGTGAGCAGGTCACTTAACTTCTCTGTGCCTCGGTTCCCTCCTCTGTAAAATGGGGATGAAGACTGTGAGCCTCACGTGGGACAACCCCATTCCCCTGTATCTATCCCAGCGCTTAGAACAGTGCTCGGCACATAGTAAGCACTTAACAGATACCAACATTATCATTATTACTGTGTTGCAGGTACATCCCTTTCTTCCTCTTGTTGTTCATGTACTTCACCGGCTGCTTCACCCCGATCAGTGAGGAGAGCAGGATGCCCGGAGCGGCCCTGCTCCTAGTGGGTCCGAGCAGCCTGTACTACTGGTGAGCGAGTGAATGACCAGAGGCCCGGGGAAAGCCGGGAGGGCTTGGGTGCGGGTGGGTGCAGGGGGGAGAGCGAGGGAGAGGGGGCAGGCCCGACCGAGGAAAGCGGCCTGGACTGGGAAGACGGTGAGTGCAGGGGCGCGATGCCGAGGGAGGAACGAGCCAGTCGGTCTCACCAGGACTGAAGCAGCGTGGCCTAGGGGAGAGAGGTCGGTTCTAATCCTGGCTCTGCCACTTGTCTACTTGTCTGCTGTGGGACCTTGGGCAAGTCGCTTCACTATTCTGTGCCCCAAATCCTTCATCTGTGAAATGGGGGTTAAGACTGTGAGCCCCATGTGGGACGTGGACTGTGTCCAACCCGATTACCTCGTATTTACTCCAGCGCTTAGTACGGCACCTGGCACATAGTAAGCGCTTAACAAAAAACCGTAAAAAAAGTCTGCAGAGGGAACTTAGAATCCACTTGGTTGCTTTCCACGTCCCCAGGCGGGAGCGGACTGAGATGCCTCGGTGTTCTCTGGGGGCCAAGACTGTCTGCTCGGGCCTCGTGGATCCTTAGCCCTTTCCTCCCGCCTCGGTCGGCCGCCCGACTTTCCCGGACGTGCGGTGCTGCCTGGAGCCAGAATGTGCACCTCCCCCTTCCTCATCTGCCCCACCCCCATGGGCCCCAGCTCTAACCCAACCCGAAAAAATGTTTTGAGGGGGAAAAAAAAATCAGCAGACAGGAACAATGCTTGCTGACCTGAAGAGTCTGCTTTTGGCCCCAGCCCCATTTCCCAGCCACTGAGCGCCCCCTCCTCTGAACTAGTTAGCCAAACACACACACACACACACACACACACACACACACACAAATATACATATACACTCTCCCTCTCTCTCTTCCCCCACCACTAAATCAAACAGGGATTAGAAAGGAGATAGAGAGGATATTCTGTTTCCCTTTGCCTCACTGCCGGGTTTCCTTTAGCCCTCAAACAGGGCTGTTTTTTTTTCCCATGGCTGCTGTAGTCCCCTCGGATTTCTCTTCCTTGTTTGTCCTCAGCCCCCCCCTCCCTTTCCCGCCGAAGTCCGCACCTCATTAATGCCGGGCCTTGGCCCGTTACATCTTCGTCGTCGTCAGATCCCCTCTGGCCCTGCCAAGAAGACCCACTAATTAAGACTAATTGCGGCCCCCAGCCCCGTTAGCGGAGAGGGTTTGTGTGTGGGGCCAGAGACCTCTGCTTCCAGTTGATTTCTGGGGCCCCTCCTCAGCTGCCCTTCTCTCTCCACCACCCCAACCCTGGTCCAGCCCAGATCTGCCCGCAGGCCTGCTGTTCTGTTTTCTCAGCCGAGACCACCTGCTGGGGCCAGTTGGGGGGGGAGGGGGTGACGGAGCATCTTACTGGGGCCCAGAGGAGCAGAGAGAGGGAGTTACTGGGGACAAAACAAGAACACTGCCCCGGGCCTGACCAAGCTTACGGATCCGTGGTCCAGGGAGCCCATTTTGGCCCCGGAGACCCATCCCCAGCAGCTCCAGGATTGCCAGCATGTGGGAGGCCAAGGCCTGTCTCTGGCCTCACGCAGATCCAGTCTGAGCAGGAGGGAGCAGCTGTTCTGAGGATGATTAAGAAAGGGCTCAAATTGCAGCAGGCAGGATTGAGGTTAGATCTCGGGAAGAATCTCCAACCGGGGCTGAGAGACCCCGAGAAGGATGACCAGAGGAGGTTGGAGAACTCCCTCGATCGGTATTTAAGGAGTGTTTTCAGGGGTGAGCCAGCCCTGAGGGAGGGGGTTGGACCTGATGACCCCTGAAAGTCCCCTCCACCTCTCATCTCTCCTTCCCTCCCTCTCTGGGTCACCCTAGGTACCTGGTCACCGAAGGGCAGATCTTCCTCCTCTTCCTCTTCACGTTCTTCGCCATGACGGCCCTCGTCACGCACCAGAAGCGCAAAGGCCTCTCTCTGGACAGCAACGGACTGTTCTTGTTCTACTCCTTCGTCCTCACGTTGGTGCTGGTGGCGCTGTGGGTGGGCTGGCTGTGGAACGACCCCACCCTCCGGAAGAAGTACCCCGGGGTCATCTACGTCCCTGAGCCTTGGGCCTTCTACACCTTGCACGTCATCGGGCAGCACTGAGACACCTCCCCGCCCTCCCCCCACAGCCCAAGACCCCCACCGGGCGGCCCCAAGTGGGTGCCGGGCGGAGGGGGTGTTTCCAACCCCGTCCCCCACCAAGATGGCATCCAAGTTTCCTTGGGTCCTTTACCGAGTCTCATTTTGTCTTTTTGACTTTTGGGGAGCTGTCTTGAAAAGCGTGTTGGGGAGGGGGTCGCCAAGGGTACCCCAACCCCTCGGGCCCGCCGGCTCCCGAGGCTCGGCCCGCTCCTCACTCAGTTGGGGACTGAACTCGGACCCTGGTAGAAGCAGCTACCTCCACAACCTCCTCCGCTCGGGCCCTGGCTGGCGACTTCCGGCCAGAGGGAGGGGGACAGGGACGGCTCGGACGGGAAGCGATTACCTCAGGGCTCGTCAGCGGGGTGTCCGCACCAGTTCAGACTTAGGGCGGGGAATGTGTCCGTTATATTGTTCTGTTGTACCCTCCCAAGAGCTTGGTACAGTGCTCTGTACACAGCGCTCAGTAAATACGATTGACTGACAGGGCCCAGCTTGACTTAACGGGAACTTGGGAGGGGAACCCAGTGATTCTGGAGAAACACCCAAAATTCCAGAGTTCCACTAGACAGCAACACAACATCCTCTGGCAGTTTTTCCCAACTCGGGTGGCCAAATGCCTGAAGCCAGCCCTGAGGATCACGGGGAGGAAAAGGGCTTTGGCAAGGCGGTTTTGATGGCAGACTCAAGAGATGTCCCCTGTTTTTCACCCTGAGGGGACGGACATTCCATCCCACACCCTTTGGCTGCCCAAAGGCTCCCCCACCCCCACCGGGGTTAATGCGTCACCAGCTCAGCAGAGCTAATCCAACTCCCAGAATAAGCCGAAGGAGAGGCTCCAGGCCAGAAGGTCTAGATCCAGGCCGGACCCCGGGAGGGCCGGGGAGACGACTCCAGACATCGGGAGGAGAGACCCAACCCTAGGTGGGAGCAGAGGTGGGTGTGGCGAAAGTCTTCCAAATTCCCCACCCATCTCCCCCACCTTCACCAGGAAACCCAAACAGGACCTCAGGACCCCCTGCATGTCACTCGGGCCGGCCCTTGCAGGCCAGTAGCTGAGAGCGGTGAGAGAAAGGTGTCCGGGATGGTCAGGGGATGGGGAGGCTGCACTGGAGGCTCAGTTCACAGGGCCTGCTGCCAGAAAGTAGGGAGTGTGGGTGTTTGTCTGTGTTAGGGGCAGTTGTATTGGAGGCTCAGTTCAAAAGGGCTGCGTGCCAGAAAGTGGGTGTGTGTGGAATGATTTAACGTGTGGGGAGGGAGGGGGATGGACTAGGTGACCTCTGAGAGTCCCCTCCATCTCTCATCTCTCCCTCCCTCTATCTCTGGGCCGCCCTCCCCACCTTCTTTCTCCACGGGAGGCCTTTGTTTTCAGTTGCGTCTCAGCAGTGAGGATTCTGGGAGGCAAGCAGGACTCCCCGACTCGATCCTGCCCCACACTTTCCTTGGCCATGCCCTCTGTGGCTCCCTCCCCGCCTCAGGTAGCCAGCGCTGACTAGTGAGGTCCCAGGATGGCCCATTTGAAGGGAGAATCGGCGGGAGGGGAGATGTCCACCTCCCCAAGGTTTATCTCTCTACTGTCATTTCTGTTTACCCTACCCTAAGGAACAACCACAAAAGAGGAAATTTCCAATAAAAAATGTTGGCTAGAGGCTACCGGGGTCCTTTTCCTTTTCAGGGCGGGGGAAGTCAGATTGTTCATCGGGTCAGGTCGGGGGGTCCTAACCCCAGCAGGAATTTAGCCCGTGCACCGGAGACGAACCAGAACCCTCTAGACTGTAAGCTCCTGGGCCGGGAATGTGTCCTTTCTACTGTTCTGATGTCCTCTCCCAAGCGTTTAGTCCAGTGCTGTACACGCAGTAAGTGCTCAATAAATGCGATCGACTGACTGACCCACCCCCTAGTGCCCCAGGTGTGTGGGGCTTGGAAGAGGGACAAGAGCTCCGGGAAAGATGTCCCTCAACAGCTCTGCCGCTGCTGAGACCTGGAGGAGGGAAAGACCGTGTTGCCGGACACCTCGGGATGGAACAGAAGCGTAGCAGGGAGGTGGAGGCAGGGCAGGAGAAGGGGTTGCCCACACACAGGGAAAAAAAATTGTGGTATTTGTTAAGTGCTTACTATGTGCCAGCAGTGTACTATAAGCACTGGGATGGATACAAGCAAATCAGGTCCTATATAGGGCTCACGATCTTAATCCCCATTTTACAGATGAGGTAATTGAGGCACAAACAAGGCGTTCGTCTCACATTCTGCAGGTCCTTCCCAACAATCACTCTCCCCTTCTAATAAAGACACATCTCCAAGAGGCCTTCCCTGACTAAACCCTCTTTTCCTTTTTTTCAACTCCCTTCTGCGTCACCCTGATTAGCTCCCTTTATTTGCCCCGTCCCTCAGTCCCACAGCACTTATGTCCATACCTGTAATTTATTTATTTCTATTAATTTCTGTCTCCCCCTCTAGACTGTAAACTTGTAACAGGTAGGGAATGTATCTGTTATATCGTCCTTTCCCAAGCTCTTAGTACACTGTTCTGCATAGAGTAAGCGCTTGATGGGAAGCAGTGTGGCTCAGTGGCAAGAGCCCAGACTTGGGAGTCAGAAGTCATGGGTTCTAATCCCGGCTCTGCCACTTGTCAGCTGTGTGACTTTGGGCAAGTCACTTCACTTCTCTGTGCCTCAGTTTCCTCATCTGTAAAATGGGGACTAAGACTGTGAGCCCCACGAGGGAGAACCTGATCACCTTGTACACCCCCAGCGCTTAGAACAGTGCTTTGCACATAGCGCTTAACAAATACCATCATTACTACTAATAAATATGAGTGACTGACTGACTGACTGACCTCCCATGGCCCGCACAGTCTTGGAGCTCCAGCGGAGAAGTCAGATGGTGTCCTTGCTCACCTGCTTCTTGGCTTCTGGCAGAGGAAGCTGATCTGTATTTTCAAAAGAACGGGATCCGAGCCTCCACCGCTTCTGCCAAATGGTGAGAACAAGCTGGCTCCTAGGGTGGGGGTGAGGAGCTGAAGGAGGGTAGGACTAATAATAGTGATAATTATCTTAATAATAATTGTAATGTTTGTTAAGTGCTTACTATGCGCCAAGCACCGTACTAAGTCTGGGGTAGATCCAAGCTAATCAGATGAGACACTGTCCCTGTCCCAGAGGGACTGTTTACAGTGTAAGGGGAAGGGACAACAGGAGTTGAATCTCATTTAACAGATGAAAAAACTGAGGCTCAGAGAAGTGAAGTGACTTACCCAATGTCACACAGTGGGCAAGTGGCAGAGCCGGAATTAGAACCCAGGCCCTCTGATTCCTAGGCCCGGCCTTTACCTACTAGGCCACGCTGCTCCTCGGGGGGAAGCCACAGGATATCAACGGAGTTCACAGGGGCGCTGGCAACCTCCTCCCAAAGGATCGACTGTAGCTGTCTCTTCCCGGTTATGTGGGAAGGGAGGAGGGGAAAGGCAGGAAATGGCCTTTAATGCCTCAGAGACGCTTTTTTCCTGGAAAACGGAGAAACAGGATGGAGGTCGGAAGCTGAGGAACGAGAATGACTGGGAACAGAAAAGTGCACTAAGAAAGGGAGAAAGGAAAAGCTAGTTAAGAGGCAAGTTAACAAAACTTTTCGGCCCCTGAATAGCCCAAAAGGAATTAGAGGAACATGGGTTAGTGAGGAACTGTTGTCTACCAACTCTGTTATACTCTCCCAAGTGCTTAGTACAGTGCTCTGCACACAGTAAGTGCTCAACAAATACCATTGATTGATTGATTGATTGAAGCGTGTGTGATTATGACAGAATCTTCCTTCAGGGACAATGGATGAGCCTTGGTCCTGAGGGAGAAGCAGCACGGCCTAGTGGATTGAGCATTGGCCTGGGAGTCAGAAGAACCTGGGTTCTAATCCCGGCTCTGCCGCTTGTCTGCTGTGTGTGACCTTGGGCAAGTCACTTCAACTCTCTGAGCCTCAGTTGCCTCATCTGTAAAATGGGGGTTAAGGCTTTGAGCCCCATGTGGGACATGGACTGTGTCTGACCTGATTAGCTTGTATGTACCCCAGGGCTTAGAACAGTGTCTGGCACAGAGGAAGGCCTTAACAAATACCTTGGAAAAAACACCCTCACAGAGGAACTGATGATGGTGTGAGTTGCTCGTGCCGAGCTATTCACACTCTCTGGTCCCTGCCCGTCGCATTCCTACCAGGGTAGAGAGTGCAATGAGCTCTTATGCTCGAGCCTCACAACGCAGACCGAACTTGTCCACTTCAAGTTTGTCCTTTCTTGCCTTAACTCTGCCCTCTCCTCTGCCTGGCAAAACTATTTCTCTTCCCTTAATAAGACATGGACACCCATGCCCATCACCCTCGCCACTTGTTCCAGACATTTAACTCCCTCCTCAGGCCCCCTGTCTCTGCCCCCCTCCTCTCCATCCCTCTCCCCTAACGATTGGGTCATCTACTTTATTAAGAAAATTAAGCAGCAGTGTGCAAAGAGCAAGTGTGGTCTTTGCTCTCTTTAGCCAGCCACAAGCAGATCCAGGACTAGAACTCGGGTCTCACATTCATTCAGTCATTCAATCGGATTTGAGCGCTTACTGTGTGCGGAGCACTGAATCAAGCACTTGGGGGAGTACAATATAACAATAAACAGACACATTCCCTGCTCACAAGGAGCTTACAGTCCGGGGGGGGGTGGGGGGGGAGAGATAGACGTTAACAGAAATAAATAAATTAGGGATATGTTCATACATTTAGTGGGGTTGAGGGAGTGGTGAATAAAGGGAGCGAATCAAATATAAGTAAATCAATTACAGCTATGGACATAAGTGCCGTGGGGCTGGGAGGGGGGATGAATAAAGGGAGCCAGTCGGGGTGACGCAGGAGAGAGTGGGAGAAGAGGAAAGGAGGGCTTAGTCAGGGAAGGCCTCTTGGAGGAGATGGGCCTTCAATAAGGCTTTGAAGCCGGGTAGAGTAATTGTCTGCCGGATACGAGGAAGAAGGGCGTTCCAGGCCAGAGGCAGGATGTGGGTGAGAGTTTAGCGGCGAGATAGACGAGCTCTGTTGTGTCCCAGAGCACTGCTCCTTCCCACCGACCGGCCCAGCAGTCGGGCTGAAGTGGGTATGGGTCTGGAGTTCAAGTCCTCCAGGGCTCCAGTCCTGAGGAAAAGGGCATGGCCAAGGCGCTCAGAAAGTCTCAGATTAGATATACACATGGGGAGTTCCAGTCCCCTGGGTAAGCTTGGCCCCTTATCCTCTGCCCTTGTGGACAGGCCTCCTCCACAGTCCCCTTCGCTCTGTCCCGGGATCTCTCTCTCAAAGCCAGCTCTGACCGGCAACTCTGGCTGGAGACATCGCAGAGTCGGGGTGATTGAGGGCTTCCAGGGGAGGAAGGAGCCACTAGGGAGACCATCACCCCACCCCCGCTGCTTTTGACTGGGAAGGTGGTGATCTCTGGTGAGACCCCAGAACATGTCCATATCTGTAATTTATTTAAATTAATATCTGTCTCCACACCTCTATACTGTAAGCTCGTTGCGGTCAGGGAACGTATCTGTTTACTGTTGTATTGTAATAATAATAACAATGTGGGTATTTGTTAAGCGCTTACCATGTGCGGAGCACTGTTCTAAGCGCTGGGGTAGATACAGGGTAATCAGGTTGTCCCACGTGAGGCTCACAGTTAATCCCCATTTTACAGATGAGGTAACTGAGGCACAGAGAAGTTAAGTGACTTGCGCACAGTCACACAGCTGACAAGTGGCCGAGCCGGGAATCAAACCCATGACCCCTGACTCCGAAGCCCAGGCTCTTTCCACTGAGCCATGCTGCTTCCCCATTGTACTCTCTCAAGCGCTTAGTACAGTGCTCTGCACACAGTGAGGGTTCAATAAATTCGGCTGAACGAATAAACCAATCAATTGGCCCCTAGCTCAGGATTTCAGGCAACACCTTTCCTCTGAAGTCTCAAAGCACGTTCCAGACAGATGCAGTCCCCTCTCAGTGGCAGTCAGGGATCAAGTTTAGGGCTCAGAAAGGATCCCTTTGGCTACTTCTGGTCTTCAAGTCATTCACTCATTCAATCATACGTATTGAGCACTTACTGTGTGCAGAACATTGTACTAAGCACTTGGAAAGTACAATTCAACAAATACAGACAATCCCTACCCAACAACAGGCTCACAGTCTAAGAGACTGTAAGTTAACTTACTTGGGGCCAAACTCCAATACCTAAACTCCCCTGACCAGTCCAGCTAATTGTAATAATAACAATAATAGTAATAAAATAATAGTAGTAGTTTGTATTAAATGATTACTATTTGTCAAGCACAGATTAGCTTGTATCTACCCCAGCATTTAGTACAGTGCCCGGGACATAGTAAGCGCTTAATAAATACCATAAAAAAAAGCGCAGTACTAAGTGCTGAGGTAGATACAAGATAAGCAGGTTGGATACAGTCCCTGACCCATAGGGAGCTCACAGGCTAAGTGGGAGGGAGTAGGATTTAATTCCCATTTTACAGATGAGGAAAGTGAAGCACAGAGAAGTGAAGTGACTCGCCCAAGGTCACACAGCAGACAGGTGGCAGGATCGAGGTTAGAATTCAGGTCCTTTGACTCCCAGACCCGTGCTCTTTCCACTAGGCCACATTGCTTTCCAGGGGCCTATTAAGGACAATGGGACCAACTCATCTGACCTCCCCTCAACCTTCCCATTTCTCACAACCACACCATGGACCGTCCCCTCCCCAGACCCCTTAAACGGATAGAAAAAAATAGATTGCCAACATGTTTCAATCTCCGAGGACTTGATTCCCCCAGTTTGAGGATTTTTCAAGCCCTCCACCTCTCTTCTTTTCCCTCAGCGTCCTGCGTCTGCAAGAAAATAAAGAGCAGCGGACACTCCCGCCCTTCGGTTTGGCTCCAGTGGACGAGGTTGGGTGGGGGAGGAATTTGAAGCTAATGACTTCAATGTGGGGTTTGGGTTATCTGGAGGTTTCCGTTCTCTGCAAGCTCTCCCCGTCCCCTGCGATCCCAGGCCGAGAGACTGACCGCACCAGCTCAAATCAAGAAATCCACGCAGAGACTGCTCGATCGTTTTCCAAGCGGGGCCCAATCCAGTCACCCCCAAACCTGACAGCCGAGAGACCTCCTATCCTGTGCCAGGGGAAGAAAGAAAAACCAGCTGAGTCTCCACCCAACCCGGATGTTGCGTAAAACTACTTCGGGTCCCCCATCTCTCTCCACTTCAGCATGACTGAGAACTGACACGCCAGCCCAGAACAAGGATGCCCGCTGCCGTCGGCGTAGGCTCTTGGGCTCCACCCGGGATTATTTCCCTATCGGGTCTGTCGTCGGGGTTCGACCTAGCAGAGGTTCTCGATCCATCTGCCAAGGGGCCTTCCCCGACTGAGCCCTCAATTCCTCTTCTCCCTCTGTGTCCCCCTTGCACTAGGATTCATATCCTTTATTCGCCTCTTAGCCCCACAGCACTGCTGTACGTGTCTGTAATTGATTTATATAAATGTCTGTCTGGCCCCTCTACACTGTAAGCTTATGTGTCAATGGGGTTTTTCGGGGGTATTTGTTTAGGGCTTACTGTATGCCCTGCATTATATTAAGCGCTTGGGGTACATAGATGCTTATCAGATCAGACACAGGCCCTATCCCATAGGGGTTTTTTACAGTCTAAGGGGAAGGGACAACAAAAATCGAATCCCCATTTTATAGATGGGGGAATAGAGGCCCAGAAGAGTGAAGTGACTTGCCCAAGGTCACAAAACCAACAGCAATGTTGGTATTTGTTAAGCGCTTACTATGTGCAGAGCACTGTTCTAAGCGCTGGGGTAGATACAGGGTAATCAGGTTGCCCCATGTGAGGCTCACAGTTAATCCCCATTTTACAGATGAGGTAACTGAGGCACAGAGAAGTGAAGTGACTTGCCCACAGTCACACAGCTGACAAGTGGCAGAGGCGGGAGTCGAACCCATGACCTCTGACTCCGAAGCCCAGGCTCTTTCCACTGAGCCACGCTGCTTAGCTGGGATTAGAGCCCAGGCCCTTCTGCCTCCCAGCCCCCAGCTCTTTCCCTAGGCCCCACTGCTGCTCCTGTGGGCGGAGAATGTATCTACCAACTCGGTTATATTGTACTCTCCTAAGCACTCACTACAGTGCTCTGCACCTAGTAAGGGGTCAGTAAATACAATCGATCGATTGATTGATCTGCCCCCTAGGATCTCCTTCCCGTTCTTCAACCTGGAGGACATTTCCTTAGCCAGCCGACGTGAGCGACGGCCGCGGAGTTGGAACCCGACCTGCCGTGAGGCACTGGGCCTCGTCACCATGGCAGCCGGGTATTTATGACGGTCGCCACGGCTTCTCCACCCCCGCCTGGTGAATGGACTTTAGCATTCACCCCGGCGGAGGAGGAGGAGGGAGTTGAGGACGGGATCCCGGACCACAGGCCCAAGTCGCTCCTCCCTCTCAGACCAAATCCCCTTCCTCTTCGGACCCATGGTGAGTGAACCCGCCGGCTGGCTTTGGATCGGTGCTCCCAAACTGTAGCGGCAAACTCTGGACGGATTGTTCTCATTTCGCTTACTTTGTCCTCTTCTTCCATCTCTCCTTCCCTTTCCTCATACCTACAGGTGAAGTTTCTGTCCCAAGATCAAATCAACGGTATGTATGGTTGCTTTTTAAATTAGCTTGGGGGGCAGTCAAAACCAGTTTGGAACTTAATGGCGTTTCTCATTCAAACGCTTCCTTGATGATGATGGTATTTGTTAGGTGCTTACTATGTGCCAGGTACTGTACTAAGCACTGGGATGGTTACAAGCAAATTGAGTTGGACACAGTAGCTGTCCCATGTGGGGCTCTCAGCCTCAATTCCCATTTTAAAGAATAGTGAAGTGAGTTGCCCGAGGTCACACAGCAGTCTAGTGGAGGAGCCGGGATTAGAACCCATGACCTTCTGACTCCCAGGCCCGTGCTCTATCCACTATACCATCCTTCTGGGGATTTGGAAACACTGGTTGCTTGTTGCTCAGAGACCCGATCTTGGGAGGACTCTAATGTCTCCGGAGCGGTCAGGAGTTCCCAGATCAGTCAATCAATTGGCTTTATTGAGCTCTTACTGTGTGCAGAGCACTGGACTGAACATTTGGGAGAATCCAATACAGTTCCTTCCCACAACGAATTTACAGTCTAGAGGCGTAAAGACAGAGTCCTGGACGACAGCTCCGAATTTGGAATAGAAGGGGCCTTCACATTTAACTTCAGTCGGATGAGGGGAAGGAAACAGAGATAAAGGGGGATTTTGCTAGAATCAGCCTCTTGCAACACTTCCCCCTAAACCCGTTAAGTCAGATTTGGGAAAGAACTTAACAGGCAGCCTCAGCTAAAGTCCACTGGACTTTATCGATCCCACAGAGCTGAAGAAGAATGGAAGGTGGGAGATCATTTTTTCAGGGTCCCCATTTCCCCAGCAGACACAGTGGGTTCTCTAACTTGGTTCCCCCGAAGACATGAGACACTTTACCTAAATTGCCTCCCTCCTCCTCACTCAGTTGGAGTTCCTTCGCCTCTCCTGATGGATGGCCTAGTCTCTGGCACGTGTCTGCTGTGTGACCTTGGGCAAGTCACTCAACTTCTCAATGCCTCAGTGATCTCATCTGTAAAATGGGGATTAAGACTGTGAGCCCCAGTGGGACAGGGATTGGGTCCAACCTGATTAGCTTGTATCTAGACCGGTGCTTAGAACAGTGTTTGGCTTATAGTAAGTTCTTAACAAATGCCAAAATCATTATTATTATCATTATTATTATACCCCTCCCAGCCCTTCCCTTCTTCTGGAGCACTCAGCTCTGATTCTAGAAAGAGAGGGGACAGAGAAGAAATTACGAATAAATTCTCAGCAGTCTATTTGAAAGGGTAATAGGAAGGAAGTCAGGACTCCAGCCCAAACTCACACGCAATAATAACAATAATAGTAATAATGATTGTGGTATTTGTTAAGCACAAATTATGTGCCGGGCACTGTACTAAGCACCGAGGTAGATACAAGCAAATTGGGTGGGACACAGTCCCTGTCCCACATGGAGTTCACACTCTGAATCCCCATTTTACAGATGAGGGAACTGAGGTCCAGAGAAGCTAAGGTCACACAGCAGACCAGTGGCAGAGCCGGAATTAGAACCCACATCCTTCTGACTCACTGGCCCGGGCTCTATCCACTAGGCCATATGGCTTCTTGGCTAATGGAGCACAGATCTGGGAATCAGAAGGACCTGGGTTCTAGTCCAATGGATAGAGCACAGGTCTGGGAATCAGAAGGACCTGGGTTCTTATCCCAGCTCCGCCACTTGTCTGCTGTGTGACCTTGGGTACGTCATTTCACTTCTCTGGGCATCAGTTTCCTCATCCGTAAACTGGGGATTAAATTCCCATTCTCCCTCCTCCTTAGATTGTGAACCCCGTGAGGGACAGGGACTGTGTCCAACCCGATTAGCTTGTATCTACCCCGGCGCTTAGTCCAGTGCTTGGTACACAGTAAGTGCTCGACAAATACCGTTTTTTAGAGGCACAACTAAGGTGGGCTAGCTTTTAAGGGTTAAAAACTCCCATCACTAGGGGCTTCTCCTCCCTCCAGATCTGATCCACCCCAAGGAAGAGTCTCTTTCCCTAAGCAGAGCCTGGTTCCTCCTTCCTCATCCCAAATGAAACGTGACATCATATGGCAGGAATGCGGAGAATTCATTCTCTGTCCTGAGCTGAACGATTTCATACCGAATTAAAACTCTGGCAGGAAATGAAGATGTCATCATGGATTTCTTAACGTTCAGCTTAAGAGTCACCAACGTGCTGTGCCCTTTCTCCTCTCATTACCGGCTCCCTTGTCATCAACCCCCCACCCCTACACCCCAACTACCTGCTGCTGCTTCTGGAGCCCTCCTCCTCCTCCACCCCAGTGGAAAGGGAGAAAAAAGTAGTCAAGGCAGATCTTAGAAAGAACCACTCCCCCTAACTACCTTGCCTCTCCGTTTTCAGAGGGTCCGTTAATTGCCTGGAAGCACATCCCACCCTGCCTTTCATTAGTTTTCCAGCTGGTAACTCTATCCCCTTAAGAATTGCAAAAGCTATTTTGCTAGTAGAGAGCCTCAGGTTCAGAGGCTGAGCCAGCTCCATACTTTGTTAATTAGGGTAAATTAAGGAGCCTTAAATTCCCATCTAGCCACCCTGCTACCTCCTCCCTCAGACACCCCCATTAACTTCCGGGCAGGCCTCTTCCTTTAAAGGCCGGGGGCCGGCGGGGAGCAGGAAGGAAGGAAAGGGGAAGAGGGGGAGGGCCAAAGCTGGCCACTAGAGATTGCATGGGCTGATATGGACACACTAGAACCAAGTGATAGAAATAGATCTTCTGAGGAAAGACTAAGAGAAGGCTGTGAGAAAGAATAATAGCCACCTTTAAGCACAAGATTGCCCACCACAGAGCTCTTATGTAGATATCTGCAATTTATTTATTTCTAATAATGTCAGTCTCTCCCTCTAGACTGTAAGCTCCTTGAGGGCAGGGAATATGTCTGCTTACTGTTTTATTGTACTCTCCCAAGTGCTTAATACAGTGCTCTGCACACAGTAAACTCTCAGTAAATACAACTGACCCACCGACTGAATCGCAGGCTAGCAGAGGACTGAACCAGAGAAAATGGAGTCCGCTGTGGGCAGGGAATGTCTCTGCTGTCTCTGTGGTAATGTATGTGCTCTCCACACAGTGTTCAATAAATGACACTTAGCTTGAATTTTTTTAAATGACATTTGTTAAGCATTTACTATGTGCCAAGCGCTGTACTAAATGCTGGTATAAATCCAAACTAATCAGGTTGGACACAGTCCCTAGCCCTCGTGGGGCTCACAATCTTAATCCCCGTTTTCCAGATGAGGTAAGTGATGCCCAGAGAACTGAAGCGACTTGCCCGAGGTCACCCGGCAGACAAGTGGCAGAGTCGGAATTAGAACCGAGGTCCTTTTGACTCGCAGGCCCAAGCTCCTTCCATTAGGCCATGATGAATTAGGACAAAAGGGGTTGGGGGAGAGGCTTTTGAGGCAGGGAACTGGACTAAAGTTTTCTCCCAGCTCTTGGAATAGTGAGTCAGTCATAGTTATCAGGTGTTTACTGTATACAGAGCACTGTGCTGAGCACCTGGGAGAGGACATTAGAACAGACGCAATCCCTGCCCGCGACGAGTTTTATAGTCTAGAGGGGGAGACAGACATTAATATAAATAAATAAAGCTACAGATATGGACAGTGGTGTTGTGGGGCTGGGAAGGGGGTGAATGAAGGGAGCAAGATGTAGGAGGGAGAGGGAGAAAAAGAAAAGAGGGCTGAGGGAAGGAAGGCTCTTGGAGGAGATGTGCCTTCAATAAGGCTTTGAAGGGGGGGTAGGGAGCGACTGTCGGATAGGAGGAGCAGGTGGGACCGGGGCCTGCAGATGGAAGCAGCCCTAGCTCATCTCTGCCTTATTTAACCAATATTGGGGATGGGGGAGGGGTGGGAGGAGCAGCTGGAAATTGATTCTTAGCTTACCCAGCTGACCCGGGTAAGGGAGGGAGCTAACAACATAAGGAAAGAAAAAAGGACGGCTGGACAAGGAGGATGGGGGTGCGGGTGGTCCTGACTCCTACTATTTCTCTCTCTTCCACGCCAACAGAATTCAAAGAATGTTTCTCCCTCTACGACAAGAAGCAAAGGGGAAAGATAAAAGCCAATGACCTGATTGTGGTGATGCGCTGCTTAGGGGTGAGCCCAACCCCCGGAGAGGTGGATCGGCACCTTCTGGCTCATAAAATAGGTAAGTGTCGAGAAGAGCCCAGGAGCCTCTGGGAGATGGAGGAGGGGGAGGATGGAGGGTTCTGAGCCAGCTAGGAAACGGGCGGGGAGGAGGAGACGATAATCGGACCAGTGCCAGCCCAGGATGGGACCGAGGCACAAGTGCCGGGTCCTCTCCGGGTGAACCTCGAAGCGGTTTTGAAAAGATAAAAGAATGGGAGCGGATGCTGCCCGCTGCTTAATGGCCGCTGGGATGGCAGCCAGCTCTCTTTCCGGCCCGATGAAGCGGGTGCTGGGGGGAACTAGAGTTTCTGGTTGCAAGCGAGGCAGCCACATATATTAGTCTGGGCTTGGCATCCATACCGAGGCTACTCCCATCCAGAGTCTGTGCTCCCTCCAGTTAGTCGAGAGAGTTAATTCTGGTATCTGTTAAGCGCCTACTAGGTACCCGGCGCTGTTCTAAGCACTGGGATGGTACAAGCAAATCGTTTCGGACGCGGTCCCTGGCCCACATGGGGCTCCTAGTCTTAATCCCCATTTTACAGATGAGGTAACTGAGGCCAGGAGAAGTGAAGTGACTTGCCCAAGGTCACACAGCAGACAAGTGGAGGACCTGGGATTAGAACCCAGGTCCTTCTGACTCCCAGGCCTGTGCTGTAGCCACTAGGACACGCTGCTGCTCTGTCAGGGGGAGGGGAGGGAGGGGTAGGAACTCTGTATCCTTTCTTCCCTGACTCTAGTTTGGGAATGTGTCTGTTTATTGTTACATTGTGCTCTTCCAAGAGCTTAGTACAGTGATCTGCATTTCATTCATTCAATAATAATGATAATTGTGGTTTTTGTTACACACTTACTCCGTGCCAGGCACTGCGCTAAGTGCTGGGTGGATACAACCAAATCGGGTTGGACACAGTCCCGTCCCACATGGAGCTCACAGTCTCAATCCCCATTTTACAGATGAGGTAAATGAGGCACAGAGAAGTGAAGTGACTTACCCAAAGTCACACAGCAGATAAGTGGCGGAGCTGGGATTAGAACCCATGAACTTCTGACACCCAGGCCCATGGTCTATCCACTGTACCATGCTGCATTGAGTGCTTACTGTGTGCAGAGCACTGTACTAAGCATTTGGGAGAATACAATATAACGATAAACGGACACATTCCCTGCCCACAACGAGCTTAGAGTCTAGAGCACACAGTAAGCGCTCAGTAAATACAATTGACTGACTTGACTCTCCTCCTCATTGGATCCTGCCCTGCTAATGACCAGACAACCGATCAGGACACCATGGTGACATCAGGGCTTTCGAGGTGGTCTCTATCAGAGAATCGCCTCTCGACCGAAAGGCAGCCGGAATTGGGCTGGTCCCGGGCATTCGGGTTCAGAGCTGTGGCTGAAATAGAAGTTTCTACCACAAGTTCATTGAGGGGTAAGGCTGTCTCAGGCCCAGTCACTGCGCTTCAAGAAGGATCCCCCACCTCCCCGTAGCGGCAGAGCTATTGGGCAGTTATGGCAGGCAACAGTAACCAAACGTTTGTAGTTGAGCGCTTCCTGTGTGCAGAGCACTGTAATAAGCGCCTGGGAGAGTACAGTAGAAGAGTTGGTAGACATGTTCCCCACCCACAATAAGCTTACAGTCTAGAGGGGGAGACAGACATTAATATAAATAAATGATGGATATGGACGTAAGTGCTTTGGGGCTGAGGGAGGGGTAAATAAAGGGTGCAAGGGCATGCAGAAGGGAGTAAGAGGAGAGGAAATGAGGACTTAGGGAAGGCCTCTTGGAGGAGGTTGGCCTTCAGTAAGGCTTTGAAGAGAAGAAGAATGATCGACTCCCAGTAGTCAAAGAAGAGAGACGAGAGCAGCAGGAGTGTGAGAATCAGAGTTACATGAGAACCCAAAATGTTGACAAGGACCAGATCTCCCAGAATTCCAAGCAGAGAACCTTCACCGCTCCAGCACAGAGCACCATCTTGGCACCCAGTGGATGGAGTCCGGTGTCAAGATGACCCCCCGAAGTCCTGAGACATCAGGATCAAGCTCCCCAGCAGAGGAATAGATTCGACCGCTAGTGGTTCGCTGGGGATTCACTCACACTCCCTCATCTCACTGGGTGTGTTGGAGTGTAGCACGTTGCAAAGTGCGGGTGCGGTCTTGGCCCAGCTACAGTCCAAATGGGGACTAAAACCCAGCTCTCCTGATTCCCCGGGGCAGCGTGGACCACAAAGGAAGCACTGAATAGGCACCCCAACTCACTGTGGGAGAGGAGATTAAGCCACCGCCTGAGGTTCAGATGGCAGAGGGAAAGCTTTGAATCCTGAGTAAGAGGCAGGAGACGCACCCAGACCTGCCTGCCCGGGCCGGAGTTGGCTCCGAAAGAGCATTAGAGACCGAGGGCCCAGGCTCCGGGTCAGCGGGTCTGGCGGACCACCGGACCCCCACAGACCGGTGAATAAAACCATGCTTCGGGGGCAGACTGGAAAGATCTGAAATGCCTCCACTAACTAACAGAACTAACCGAGAGGAGATCAGCGACAGCGGAGAGAGCACGACCTTAACAGCGGGACTCTGAGGGAGGGCAGGGGCTAAGACACAAGAGCCCCTGGCCACTGCCAAAGGGTCAGGTTTGACGGAAAAAAAGCATCCTGGTGATCAGCTGCCTCACAGAGGAGCTCAAGGGCCTGATGTTTTATGGCTTGGGTTCCTCCTATAAAGTGGGGTTGCGGGATTTTTTCCAACAGAAAGAAATGGCAGTCAAAGCTTAGCTTAAAACTTGCTCCACATTTCGGACAGGTCCGGTGGCTCCAACCTCCCGAACACTCCCTTTGGTGGCTGCTGGAGCCAAAGGATATCTCTTGTATTCACCATCCAAATACATCCTTTTTTTTTTTTATGATACCGTTA
This sequence comes from Ornithorhynchus anatinus, assembly GCF_004115215.2. Classification (NCBI taxonomy): domain Eukaryota; kingdom Metazoa; phylum Chordata; class Mammalia; order Monotremata; family Ornithorhynchidae; genus Ornithorhynchus; species Ornithorhynchus anatinus. The sequence goes on along the minus strand of NC_041732.1, from coordinate 8,081,265 downwards.
AGAACTTACTATGTGCCAGGCACTGTTCTAAGCGCTGCAGTAGATACAGGTTAATCAGTCCTTCTGCATGGGGCTCACAGCCTTAATCGCCATTTTACAGATGAGGGAACGGAGGCCCAGAGAAGTGAAGTGACTTGCCCAAGGTCACACAGCAGGCAAGTGGCAGAGCTGAGGTTAGAACCTAAGTCCTTCTGATTCCCAGTCTCATGCTTTGTCCTTGGTACTTGAAGATCATGGTGCTGAAGGTGAAATTCACCTGGGGGTCCACAGATCCAACCATCCTGTGCACACCCCAAAAAGTATTCCTTGTTGGTGCTGTCATATATGTTGTTTTTGGTGCCCGGCACCATTTCTGCTTTTGCCTTCTCATCCCAAATAAGTAGGGAGTCAGGTCACCCATGAAGGAGCTGTGGATAGGACTGGCTGCGGGGTTCAAGGCTGGAGGATTTTTCTCCCCCAGGCTACCACCACTCCACTGGGAAGGAAGATATAGAGCAGCATCTGGAAGATCCAGCCTATCTTGCCGGTCTTCGTTCTGATTCCCAGAATGTCACTCCCCGTCGCCACTTCTGCGCTTAGTACAGTGCTCTGCACCCAGTAAGCGCTCGATAAATACAATTTGACTGACCGATTGCCTCTCTTTGGTCTCGGGGTTTCCAGACAGAAATGCAGAGCTCGACTTCTCTACGTTCCTCACCATCATGCATCAGCAAATGCAACAGGAGGACCCCAAGAAAGAAATCCTTCTGGCCATGCTGATGACCGACCGAGAGAAGAAGGGCTACATCACCGCCGCCGAACTGAGAGCCAAACTCACTCAGATGGGAGAGAAGCTGTCGAACCGGGAAGGTAATGAGCCCAGGAGTCAGAGACTCCTCTGGTTTCTTCCCCTTGGGCGCTCTTCCAAACGTTCGCTTAGTACAGAGCACACGGTGAACACTCAGTAATTATAATTGATTGATTACACTCTGGGCTAGGATGAGGAGGGTGGGAGAGAAAAGGGGGAGTCTCCAACAAGGATGATGGTCAGGTCATCTGGATGGCCAGGCCCGTGTCCGCTCTATTCATTCCTTCAGTCATATTTATTGAGTGCTTACTGTGTGCAGAGCACTGTACTAAGCACTTGGGAGAGTACAATATAACAGACAGATACATTCCCTGCCCACATCAAGCTTACTCTCTAGAGGGGGAGACAGTAGAAATAAATGACAGATATGTACATAAGTGCTGTGGGGCTGGAAGGGGGGATGAATAAAGGGAGCAAATCAGGGCGACGTAGAAGGGAGTGGGAGAAGAGGAAAGGGGGGGCTTAGTCAGGAAGGCCTCTTGGAGAGGTGTAATAACTGGGTCCCACCTGTTGTCCTACCTATGGGCCTGGTTCCGGTCCAGTATGGAAGTCGAGGAGACGTTCTTCAGCATCCCTCATGAACATGCATCTCGGGCAACCCGCACGATCCAAATGCCAGTTACCTAAACCCTCCGGTGGGCCAAAAGGAGGCTAATTAGTGTCGAGGAGAAAAACCAGTGAAAGACATTTGTCGGAGGAAGCCCGTCCCTGGTCTGTTAGGTGTTTCTATGCTCTGACCTCAGTGGTATTTGAGTGCTTACTGTGAGCGCTTACTTTGAGCAGAGCATTGTACAACAGCTGGTAGACATCACCTGCTCATCATCACCATCATCAATGGTAGTTATTGAGGATTAATATGTGCAGAACACTATACTAAGCTCTGCAGATAGTACAATACAACAGAGCTGGCAGATAAAGTAAGCTCGTCGTAGGCAGGGAATGTCTGTTTATTGTTGTATTGTAGTCTCCCAAGCACTTAGTACAGTGATCTGCACACACTAAGTGCTCAATAAATACCACTGAACGAATAAGTTCTCTGCCCACAGCAGACTTACTATCTAGAGGCACCAGGAGCTTACAGTCTAGACGGGGAAACAGACATTAAAATAAATTTCGGATATGGACGTGAGTGCTGTGGGGCTGAGGATATCAAATGCTTAAAGGGGGCAGATAGCGGACAACTGATAGCTTACCCGATTGAGTTTGGAGAATTCATCCAGAAGTCGCGGGAGGAATGGGACAGGAGAAGAGAACTAAATTTGCAACCTAATGAGAGTCTGAGTAAAGGTTCAAAGCAGAGAGATATTCTGGGGTCTCTCAGGGAAAGCACACTTGGATTTCCACATTTTGCTCCAGGATATCTATTGGTGCAGAAATGCTTAAAAGTGATTTTTCAAAACCAACGGAAAATGATTTGTCACCCACATTGTTTTATCCGAGGTCGATCCCCTGGCAGACTGGTAGACCCCTTTCCCATCTCGGGAGAACAATGACCCGGGACAACGGGTCATCTCTTGCAGGGTTCTAAAGGCTTTCCAAGAATATAAATGACCTTATAAAAGCAAAAGCTCAAGCTTTTGAATGGCCCTGGCCCTCAGAGCAGTTTCTCGGGGGTGGCCGGTCCTGACCTCTGCCCCTTGACAGCTGGAAGAGCAAACAGAGAGGAGGAGGAGGAGTAATGGCTATTTTTTGAGATCAATCTTGTCATCCACCCACCCAATTTTCAGAAAGGGCAGCATCCCAAGAAGCCAGCAGGGGTGCCAACAGGGAGCAGCATGGTGTGGTGTCTAAAGCACAGGTCTGGGAGTCACAGTGTCACGGGTTCTAATCCTGACTCTGCCACTTGTCTGCTATGTGACCTTGAGCAAGTCCCTTCCCTTCTCTGGGCCTCAGTGACATCATCTGTAAAATGGGGATTGAGACTGTGAGCCCCACATGGGACAGGGACTGTGTCCAACCCAATTTGCTTGTATCCACCCCGTGCTTGGAGTAGTGCCTGGCACATAGTAAGCACTTAACAAATACCATAATTAATCAGGACAAGTCTTTCCAAATCGGCTTCCAACAAGGCCTTGTAAGAACCTTTATTGCTTCACCTTGCTAAAATCCTGTTTCCAATAGGAATTCACCATACCCTGAGAAGCAGAGTGGACTAGTGGACAGCGCACAGCCTGGGAGTGAGAAGGGCCTGGGTTCTAATCCTCGCTCACCAGATGTGTGACCTTGGGCAAGTCACTTTACCACTCTGTGCCTCAGTTACCTCATCTGTAAAAATGGGGATTAAGATTGAGCCCTAGTGGGATATGGTCTCTGTTCATCCTGATTATCTCGTATCTAACCCAGTGCTTAGTACAATGCCTGCCGTTTAGTAAGCGCTTAAATATCATTTAAAAAACAAAACACTCCCCAGGTGCAGAGGTCAGAGTCGGAAATCAAGGGTTCTAATCCTGCTCCGCCAATTGTCTGCTGTGTGACCTTGGGCAAGTCACTTAACTTCTCTGTGCCTCAGTTACCTCATCTGTAAAATGGAGATGAAGACTGTGAGCCCCACATGGGACAACCTGACTACCTTGTATGTACCCCAGCGCTTAGAACAGGGCTTGGCACATAGTAAACGCTTACCAAATACCATTATTATTACGAAAAATCCTCCGAGCTCAAACTCACTAACCTGAGTACCCACCTCAAGGATCTCTTTAACCAAGATGGCCCCAGTGTTGGAATCTCACAGTTAAATAGCCCCAGGACATTCCATTTAAATCCCAATTTTACTCTAATATGGAAGGGTCTTTGTTTTTACAACTCATTACTAGTGTGGGGAAATGAGCGATGTTTCTGGGTACTCAATCATTGGTATGGATTGAGTGCTTACTGTGTGAGGAGCACTGTACTAAGCACTTGAGAGAGAATAGTGCAACAGAGCTGGTAGACAGGTTCCCTGTCTACAACCAGCTGACAGCCTAGAAGGGGAGACAGTACTGTAAAAAAATAAATTATCAATATGTAAGTTCTGTGGGGGGTGGTGAATAAAGCATGTGACTCGAAGTTCAAGAGTGATGCAGAGGGAGTGGGAGAAGAGGAAATGAGGGCTTAGTTGGGGAAGGCCTCTTGGAGGAGATGTGCTTTTAATAATGTGTTTTTGAAATGAAAAGTTGGCCCCCCCAGATGTAAAACAGGGAGCCATTCAGGGGTAGGAAACAGAGAGGGAATGGGGATTGATTGATCCACAGATTGGATGATCAGCCCCAGAATCACTGAGAGCTAGTAAACATCAGAACTTACTTTGGGCTGGAAAGTAAGCATTTCCTCCCTCCCCCCCATCACCACACATCGCTCTTACACAGCAGCTCTGGACTTGGGGTATGAGCTGGTTTAAAACACCCTCCTCCTAAATGACTCCTGCGCTTTCTTTCTGAACCCTACCCTCAGGCCCAAACTGGGACCCTACATCCTCCTGTATTCCCTCTCTGTTTTCCAAACTATTTGGAAATCTGGAAGAAATTCTGCCCTGGATTTTGAGGGCAGAAGTTTCTGTAGCATGTTAAGGCAGAGTTCCACACGTCCTTTGGATCCATGTGGAAAAACACAAGATTTGGGGGGAAACCCACTGAAACCAAAAGCAACGGGCAGAAGCTCAGCCGGGAGGGCTGAATGCTTTTCGGCCCAAGCCTCGTCAGCCGAAAGGGCTACGACACGGCCACCGGCTTGCTGAGCAGCCAACAGTGGAATTTGAAAAGGTCTTTGAATTCAGGAAGTGCTTGTAGACCTCACTGAGCTGCTTAAAAATCAGCCTCAAAGTCTGGAGCATCAACTAGGTGTATTAATATTTCCCCTCCCATTTTTTCAATCCAATAATGCATGAGATCTTGCCCTTCATGGTAACCTTTCATGATTGAAATGCTATTCTGGAACGTCCGAGATATAGGGGTTCCACTGAGCCCTTTTCTCTACCAGGTGGATAGTTAGCAAGTAGGAAGCTTCTGATCTCCTAATTCCTGTGGTTAATGGCCTATAACTAAAGCAAACGATGTAGGTCCCCAAACACACACCCCCACACGCACACCTCAGTTGTTTAACCACCAGAGAAGTATTTCAAAGAAATGTTAACAGAAATAATGCACTTCTGTCAAGCGCAGAAAAAGAAAAACTACCACTTCCTGTTGCCATAGAAGATGTGAAAGGACACGGTCCTGCTCTAAGCCAAACCATGCCACTCCCTTCCCCCGCCTCACTTTTTTTTTGGTATGGTATTTGTTAAGCACTTATTATGTGCCAGGCACTCTTCTGAGTGCTGAGGTAGATACAAGATAATCAGGTTGGACACAGTCCATGTCCCACATAGGACTCACACCCTCAATCCCCATTTTAGAGATGAGGTTACTGAGGCCCAGAGAAGTGAAGTGACTTGCCCAAGGACCCACGGCAGACAAGTGATGGAGCCCGGATTAGAGCCCAGGTCCTTCTGACACCCAGGCCTGGGCATTAACCAGTTGATCACACTGCTCTTGAGTGTGTCCGGCCTAGCTGTTGGTTTAGGGATACCCTGCTAAGGAGTAAGGACGCTTTTTAGGCCTTTCCTCCCGCTGTAGGATCGAGAGGGTTGGGAGACGTGTCAGCCAATTGGGAAGTGAAGGGATCTCCCCCAACCATCCCCCCGCCAGGGCCCATCCAAGCTGTAGAAGGTGTCTGAAGCAGTCCCTTCCTGCTGGAATTTCTGTGAACAGCTTGTGGGCAGGGAATGTGGCCAACTCTATTACACTGGACTCTCCCAAGCACTTAGTACAGTGCTCTGCACACAGCAAGGGCTGGATAAATATTACTGACTGGCTGAGAATCAGAACCGAGCTCATCACACCTCCAATGCCAGTATTTATCGACCCCTTTCAATGTACAGACACCTCAGCCTGCCCTCGCCCAAGTGGCAGGGGCTCTAAACTTTAAACACTGTAGAACAGACTATTAAAACCTTATTGAAGGCACATCTCCTCCAAGAAGCCTTTCCTGACTAAGCCCTCATTTCCTCTTATCCCATTCTCTTCTGCATCACCCTAGCACTTGGATTTGCTCCCTTTATTCACCCCTCCCTCAGCCTCACAGCCCTTCTGTTCATATCTGTAATTTATTCATTTATATTAATGTCTATCTCCCCCTCTAGACTGTAACCTCACTGTAAGTGGGCAGGGAATGTGACTACCATAGATACAGATATAAGCAAATATCTGTAATTCATTTATTTATTTATATTAACGTCTGTCTCCCCCTCTAGACTGTGAGCTTGTCGTGGGCAGGAATATGTCTATTTATTATTATACTGAACTCTCCCAAGCATTTAATACAGTGCTTTGCACGAAGTAAGTGCTCAATCAATACGATAGAATGAATGAATACCAACTGTTACATTGTACTCTCCCAAGCGCTTAGTACAGGGCTCTGCACACAGTGAGCGTCCAAAAAATACAACTGACTGACTAGTTATCCTCCCTCTAATGCTGAGCGGTCTAAAATTCAGTCAGCCAATCGTATTAATTTGTATAATGTATATATCATATAACAGACACATACATCCCCTGCCCACAGAGAACTTACAGTCTAGAGGTGGAGACAGACATTACTATAAATAAATAAAATTACAAATATGGACATAAGTGGTGCGGGGCTGGGACGGGGGGGGTGAATGAAGGGAGCAAGTCAAGGCGATGCAGAAGGGAGTGGGAGAAGAGGAAAAGCAGCACGGCCTGGTGGATAGAGCCCCCCTAGGAGTCCGAAGGCCCTGGCTCTAATCCCGGCTCCACCACTTTTCTACTGCGTGACCTCGGATACGTCACTCTCTGTGCGTCGGGTACCTCCTCTGTAAAATGGGGATGAAAACTGTGAGCCCCATATGGAACGTGGACTGTATCCAACCTTTCTTGTATCCCAGCACTTCTTTTAGTGCCTGACACATAGTAAGCTCTTTACAAATACCTTGAAAAAAATACTAGTAGTTTAAACTCTTCCAAATTGTCTGGGGCCAGGGGGCACTTAGACGTAGGTTTTCTCGGCTGAACTCAGCAAGATGCGACGGCAGAATCCCAGCACTTCGGGCCTCTCCTAGGCCTGCAGGCAGGCTCTTTGAGCCGTGCTCGGTTGGGGGTTAGCGAGTGCGCTGCTGCCCGTCGGAAAGATTAAGAAGTGGGCACGGTGGGAGGGCGGAGGTGCCAACTCTGCATTTTCACTGGCGGGGAGGGAAAGGGGCAGAGATTTCAGGCAAGGAAGGGGGCGGGCAGAGATGGGCTTCGATAGCTAATGGGTCAGCCAGAAAGGCACCATTTTGAGTCTCGTCAGGCTTGACTGGAAAATGGGTCTTGTCCGAGGCACAAGACTGGAGGACATCACCCTCACTGACTCCTCGCAGGGAGTGCCTGTGTGGGAGAAGTATCCCTCTCTTACCCTGACACTCTAGGCCAGGCTTGGACACCCAAATCGAGACCATCCCTCCCTCGTGAAACCCCCTCCTCACCTTCCTTCCCATCTAGAGGAGGTTGATCTGGCCAGGTAGGTAGGAGGGAGGTGTTTAGTTTGTTGACTTTTTTGTATACGTTAAGCACTTACTACTGTCAAACACTGTGCTAAGCACTGAGGTCGATACAAGTTAATTAGGTTAGACACAGTCCCTGCCCCACACGGGGGTCACAGTAGGAGGGAGGACAGGTCCCGATTTTACAATTGAGGAAAGTGAGGCACGGAGAAATTAAGCAATCTGCCCAAGGTCGCACATGAGGCAAGTGGCAGAGCCAGGATTATAATAATAATGATAATGATAATAATAATTGTGGTATTCATTAAGCACTTACTATGTGCTTACATAGTGGTTACAAGCAAATCGGGTTGGACCCGGTCCCTGGGGCTCACAGTCTCAATCCCCATTTTACAGATGAGGCAACTGAGGCCTAGAGCAAAGAAGTGACTTTACAAGGTCACGCAGAAGGCAAGTGGCGATGCCGGGATCAGAACCCGGGTCTTTCTGACTCCCAGGCCCTTGCTCTATCCACTAGGCGACACTGCTTCTTTGTTTATTGGAGCGGGCCCGGTTGCCGCCATACATCCCGGAACTGGGCTTCTCTCCGGTCTCCTCGCCCTGGCGCTCTACCCCGATACAGAAGTCGTTAACGAGCGGGGCCAGATCCTCCCCAGATGGTATCGTCAGGCACCGGCACAAGGCTGGAAAATTGTGTTTCCCATTAAAGAGGGTATTAGGGAATCTCCCGCTGGCAGCTATCATCTAGCAGGAAAGTTCCCATTTGAACTCCCAGCAGTAGCAGGACCTCATATCTAGGGAGCTCATCCTGGCACGCTTATAGCCAGTCGGTTGTTGCAGAAGAAATTTTCCCTGAAGGGAGATAAATTACAGTCTTCTCAACTTCCTAAAAATACCCCGATCATTTATTATGGAACAGCATCTAGAGCATGGTGCATAATAATTACACTTTTAAAGGAGGGTGGCTGAAGAGAGAATTATATGAGATTTTTCCAACTGCCCAGACTAATTTGTTCAGATCTCCTTTTCGGGAAAGCACCACGTGATGAAATGACAATTGTCATATCCTACTAAAGACGATCGGCTGCTTCTTACTCACTTCAAAGGCAGCATCTAAAAACTAAAACTTTGTGCATCTTTTTCTTGAACATAATACACTAGAACCTCAAAATCGCCAAAGACAGGGAAAAGAAGATTTACTAGAAGATTTAATGGAAAGATCCTGGCCCTGGGAGTCAGAAGACCTGGGTTCTAATCCCGGCTCTCCCACTTGTCTGCTATGTGATCTTGGTCAAATCACTTCACTTCTCTATCCCTTGGTTCCCTCATCTGTAAAATGGGGATTAGGACTGTGAACTCCATGGGGGACAGGGATTGTGTCCAACCTGATTACCTTGTATCTACCCCAGCACTTAGTACAGTGCCTGGCATATAGTAAGTGCTTAACAAATACCATTAAAAAAATACTGGCGCTGATGCCATGACGCTAATCTAGGCCGAAAAGAATCTTCCACCCTTCTTGGACATGCAGATGAACATTTTTACCTCAAAAACCTACGTTTGTCTAACTCCAAGGAAGTCACCCTCAGGTTTGCTGTGCTTTTTTAAAATACTCTTTAAGCGCTATGTGTCAGGCACTGTACTAAGCGCTGGGATAGATACAAGCTAATCAGGTTGTTTTATGGTATTTGTTAAGTGCTTATGTGTCAAGCATTCTTCTAAGCGCTGCAGTGTATACAAGCCATTCGTGTTGGACACAGTCCCTGTCCTTAAAAGGGGCTCACAGTCTTAATCCCCGTTTTACAGATGAGGTAACTGAGGCACAGAGAAGTGACCTTCTCAAGGCCACGCAGCAGACAGAGGTGGAGCCGGGATTAGACCCAGGTTCTCTGACTCCCAGGCTCATGCTCTTTCCACTGGGCCAGGCTGCTTCTCTGGCAAACCAAATTTCTTAGAGAGAACAGGATTGGCGGCTTGCATCCTGAATGGTTACGGAGAGTTTGGGCTTGGACCATCAGTGCTAGGGCTAAACCTTTTCCCTTTACTTCTGTTTTCTGAACATACACACCATCTTTCTTCCTCCCCCTCACCCCCTTCTTGTTCTACGAAGAGGAACAAGCCCTACTCATGGGAAAGTCACATCTCCCCAGTGCTTAGAACAGTGCTTGGCAATAATAAGCCCTTAACAAATACATTATTATTATTATTATATCCCCATAAGCGCCAGAGTGGGGCAGGCTCATTTGTCAGTGCGACACAAATTTCCCATTGTCTGAAGATGGCCGGGGGGAAGGCAAGGGGTGAGAAACATGTACGCTCTCCTAATCTACTGTTACTGCTACTAATTATATTTGTTAAGCACTTACTATGTGCCAGGCACTGTTTTAAGCATTGGGGTATATACAAGGGAGCCATGTTGGACACGGTCCTTGTCCCACCTGGGGCTCACAGTCTTTATCCCCATTTTACAGATGAGGGAACTGAGGACCAGAGAGGTGAAGTGACTTGCGGACAAGTGGGGGAGCCAGAATTCAAATCCAGGTCCTCCTGAATCCCAGGCCCGTGTTCCAACCGCTAGGCTGTAATGCTCCTCTCCTGCTTTGTTTCTAGGGGCCAGAGGTTTGAGTCCCAGAAGAGAGACCGTCTCTTCTCAGGCTTCCCTTCCTCTCCCACGTCTCTCCTACCTAGTGGGGCTGAGGCTTAGCAGCAGTGCCCCTCCGCTCAGTCCTCCTCCTAGCACAAACTGGCCATAAAATATAAGAACCCTTCCCATCCGCCGCCTGTTCACTCCTTTCTCTTTTTTCATGGCATTTGTTAAGGGCTTACTGTGAGGTAGGAACTGTACTAAGCGCTGGGGTAGATACAAGCTACTCAGGTTGGACACAATCCCTGTGCTGCAGAGGGTTCACAGTCTTAATTCCCATTTTACATTTACATTTCTCTTCTTCTCTCCCCAATCTTGTCAACCTGCAGATCCAGGTAGACCAGGCCTAGGACACGCTCACTCCCCCCGGGGCCCTGCCCACATCTCTCACATTCAAACTCTCCCATTTCATTCATTCTCTTCCTCCGCCCATCCTTCCCTCCCTCCATCCCTTTCCCCAGCGGCCCCAAAGGGCTGCAGCTGTGGCTAGCTGAAACTGGGGACTCCTTAACTAACCAGAGCCCTGAAAAGTGGCCCGTTCTAAAGCCTGGCAAACGTGAAACTACGGTGCACGCCGTAAGAATTCTTTTAAAACGAAACTTGTAGAGCAAAGATACCTTCAGGTGTTTGGGGCCTCCAACACGGCAAAATTCTCTCGACTCCCATTCCCCTTGTACACTTTAAATAAAAAGCAGCTTCTCGCGGCTCTCACCACGACTGAGGAATGACAGAGAGGACGCCGTGTGGCCTAGTGGATAGAACGCAGGCTTGGAAGTCAGAGGACTTGGGTTCTAATCCCAGCCTTGCCACTCGCCCGCTGTGTGACCTTGGGCAAGTTATTCTCTGTGCCTCAGTATTCTCAATTATAAAATGGGGATTCAATACCTGTCCTCCCGTCTCCGTAGAACGTGAACTCCATGTGGGGCAGGAACCGTGTCCGACCCGAAAACCCGTACTTAGAACGAGCGCTTAGAACAGTGATTTCCCCCGGCTGTTTTGAATTCAACGTTGGGTTTCCTACTGGTCGATCGACCCGGGCACTTCGGCAAATGCACAGAGACTTCTGGAATCCCAAACCTGCCGGGACATGAATGGATCTAATCTAATTCATTACAGTGGACGACCTTCTCAGGGAAACAAACGTCGGACCGAGCGGCAAAATCCAATACAATCAGTTTATCCAGATGGTCACCCTTCCCATCCCAGACTACTGAACTTCTATACGAGAGGAAACTTCCCCGGAGCCCGATGATCTTCTCCCGCTCTCAGATTGCTGAATTTGTCCTATCGAAAGCATTCTTCCGCTCCGGAGCGATGGGGCCTCACCTGCCGGGTTCAGCCTAACTTGTCGATCTTGAGAACGAGATTTTGCTGGTGTAAATAAACAATTTCCCCAGTAGCGCAGAGCGTCTTTAATTCATATTCGATCCGTCACTAAATCCTGGCGGTTCAGCCTTCATGACACTGCCAGAATCCAGCCTTTCCTCTCCATCCAAACGGAGACCATGTTAATCCAAGCCCTTATCCTGTATGCTGCTATGATGACCGCGTCAGCTGCCTTGCTGACCTCCCTGCCTTCTGTCTCTCTTGTCTCCAGCCCGTACTTTACTCTGCTGCTCGGATCATTTTTCTATCAAAATGTTCAGTCCGTACTTCCCCACTCCTCCAGATCCTCCAGTGGTTGCCCATCCACCTCCGCATCAAACTCCTTACCGTCGGCTTTAAATCACTCCGTCATCTTGCCCCCTCCTACCTCAGTTCGCTGCTCTCTCAACAACCCAGCGCCCCCCCCCCCCCCCGACTTCACTCCTCTAACTCCAGCCTACTCAACTTCGATCTCGTCTTTCTCGCCGCCGACCGCTTGCCCAGGTCCTACCTCTGGCCTGCAACACCCTCCTCATAACTGGAGAAGTAGCATGGCTTAGTGTAAAGAGCCCGGGCTTGGGAATCAGAGGACATGGGTTCTAATCCCAGCTCTGCCACCTGTCTGCTGTGAAACCTTGAGCAAGCCACTTAATTTTTCTGTGCCTTACTTACATGATCTGTAAAATGGGCATTAAGACTGTGAGCCCCACGTGGGACAACCTGATTACCTTGTATCTACCCCAGCAAATAGAACAGCGCTTGGCACATAGTAAGCACTCAACTACCGTAATTATTATTATTATTATTATAATGAACGGACGATCATTCTCCCCACATTCAAAGCCTCACTGAAGGCGCATCTCCTCCAAGAAGCCTTCCCTGATTAAGCCCTCTTTTCCTATTCTCCCGCTCCCTTCTACGTACCCTTGCATTTGGATTTGCTCCCCCTTTTTACCCCTCCCTCAGTCCCACAGCACTTGTGTACATTTCCATAATTTATTTATATCAATGTCTGTCTTCCCCTCTAGACTGTAAGCTCACTGCGAGCAGGAAATGTGTCTATTAACTCGGTTACGCTGTACTCTCTCCCAAGCACTGAGTACAACGTCTTGCACCCAGTAAGTGCTCAAATGCAATGGATTGATTGACTGATTAACGTGGACATTTATTAACAGAGGCAATAAACTTTAAGAGCCAAAACCTCCCTTGTAGATGAGCACAGGGCTGGGAGTCGGGAGAACCAGGTTCCAGTCCCAGTTGTCACTGGTTTGCCGTGTGGCCTCGGGCAAGTGACTTAACCTTTCTGGGCCACGGTTTCCTCATCTGTAATAATGAAGATAAGATACCTGCTCTCCTTGCCTCTCAGTCTATGTGAATCCCCTGTGGGATAGGGATTACATCTGATCGATGATCTTTTTATCTATTTCGGTCCTTAGCCCAGAGTTCGTGATAAATATGTAGTAATAAGAAGAACTGTGGTACCTGTTAAGCGCTTACTATCTGCCAGACACTGCATTAAGCACTGACACAGATACAAGGTAATTGGGTTGGACTCGGTCCCTATCCCACATAGGGATCACCGGTCTTAATCCCCATTTTACAGATGAGGAAACCGAGGCACGGAGAAGTGACTTGCCCAAAGTCACACGGCAGAGAAGTGGCAGAACCAAGATTAGAACCCAGGACCTTCTGACTCTCAGGCCCCTACTCCATCCACTAGGGCAAGCTGCTTCTCTACACAATTATCATTATCGCATCTTCCAAAGTTAGCCGTCACCGCTCTCCACGGGCTATTACAAATTCTCATTTAAATGCCTCATCTACCCTAGTCCAGTACACGGGGCGAACTCTTTCGGATCGCGCTACCTCGGGACCCCGACCCAATGCACCGAAAATCCGAGCCGGTGTCGGAAAGACGCGATACCGGAGCTCTCTCCCAAGTACGGAGACCACAAGCCGAGACTCTCTGCCTCCGTTCCACGTCGGGCAGGGATTCTCTAACGTCGTGAAATCAGTCTCGCAGGGAGGAGGGGATCTCAACGAAACCCGGATGTGCTGGCGGAAGACGTGAGGGGAATTACGCGGAGGGCAGGTGGCTTCCTTGGAGACGAACCAGAAGTCCTTACCCGATCAAATTGGGCCGAACGCCGCGACAGTAACCACGAGGAAGACGCGGTGGGCACCACGCTGTGGCCTAACGATGGAGAACGTTGACATAATGTAGCAGTCCTCCACTAAGGAAACCCTATAGACAACCAGAGGTGTTCATTGGTCCCAGCTGAACTTTGCCAAAGAATTGGAAGATAGGTCCTTAAAGGAACTGGAGTTCTTTTTTTCCTAAAGAGGATTAATGGTAATGACATTTAGCATGCGATTTTTTGGTTTTTTTTTATGACGAGGACATTAATCGGCTGGATATCTTATCGCCCGAGGACCGAACGAGTGGAAATGGGTTTAAACCAAAGCGGGACGGATTTCTGTCGGACGTACAGTCTTGACGCTCGGGTTTGTGAAACGCCGGCGAAGGCTACCGAGGGAGGTGATAGAGACCCCACCCCAGGAGACATTGAAGAGAAAAGAATAGTCCATCTGACCCGAATAGTTTCATCGGGGCCAATTATGAGTCCAGCTTGGCTTTTTTTTTTTTTAATTAAAAAAAAGGTAGCTCAGGCCCTCTGACGAGGAGATCCTAGAATACAGCCGACCCACAGCTCTGAAGTGACAGATGCTGTTCAGTGAGCTGAAGTAGAATGACTGAAGAATTGAGCCGGCAGGGGGACGCCTAAAAGAGCACACAAGCACAACATTAAATGATGTTGCGGTGCTGTGGGATGGTGGGAAATGACAGGCCAATCTGGTGTAATGCTGTCAAAATGGGGCATGTCATTTTCAGCAAAGACAGCACGCAGCAAAGCAAACGGAGCAGAGACACACACAATGCCACATTCCTCAAACCGTGATGCCCGGTGAAGACTCTCTTTGGTCAGGCCTTTCTATTTGCAGACACAGACACACAGACAGACACACACAGTCAAGCCAATCTGCAGTCACACGCACGGTCAGATCTATTTTCAGACACACACACACACACACCATACACACTCTGGTCAGGCCTATTTTCAGATGCAAACTCACACACACCCCCACCCCCACCCCCAGCGGCATCACCTTGAAAAGGGAGACCGATTAATCTGAGAAACACAAAAAGAACTTCTAAACTCGCATCTTCGAGGCACTTCCGAACTCTCATCTCCTCCAGTCGGCCTCGAATCTATTAGTGGTATTTACTGAGTGCTTATTGCGTGCACTGTACTAAGCTACCGGGAGAGTTACAATACAAGGGTTAGTAGACACGATCCCTGCATACAAAGCGCTTGCCGTCTAGAGAGGGAGAGGGATGTAAGATATATTAGAGACGGAGGAGAATGGCAGAATTTAAGGATACGTACGTCGGTGCCGTGGGGGTGGGTTGTATTTGAAAGTGCTTAAGGGGTAAAGACTCACGTGCAAAAGCAATGCAGAAGGGACGGATAAAGGAAACAAGGCATTAGTCAGGGAACACTTCTTGGAGGAGCTATCATTTTAGTAGGGCTTTAATCAAGGCTTCGCTGACTTAATAATAATAATATTCGTATTTGTTAAGCGCTTAATATGTGCGGAACACTCTTCTAAGCGCTGGGGGAGATACAGGGTAATCAGGCCGTCCCACGTGAGGCTCACAGTTAATCCCCATTTTACAGATGAGGTAAGTGAGGCACAGAGAAGTTAAGTGACTTACCCACAGTCACACAGCTGACAAGTGGCGGAGCCGGGAGTCGAACCTATGACCTCTGACTCCGGAGCCCAGGCTCTTTCCACTGAGCCACGCTGCTTCCTTATTCTTCCTTCCCTATTTTCCTTCCTACTGCCACTTCAACACGTCCACATCGCCTAAGCCCTTCCGTGTCCAAACACACACACACACACACACACACACACACAGAGGACTGTTGAACCTATCTATATCGCTTCCTCCTCCATGTAATTTATTTTAAGGTCTGCCCGTCCTCTACTATAGATTTTACACTCCTTAAGGGCAGGGTTCACGTCTACTATTCTATTGCGCTCTCGCTTAGTAGAGCGCTCCGCTCAGAGTCATGTTCTATGAATACCATCACCTCTAGTCTCAACCTGCGTTTCCAGTGCACTTTTCTTCCGGGTGCTTTTACGCCTAGAATCTCCTTGCTCGTCACTGACTTGCGAGGTGCACTGGATTAAGGATTATTGGGCCATCGCGGACTGGGAAACTGAAGGACAGCAACCACGGTGTTTCGTGGTGGAGCCGGGATTAGAACCGATGACTCCTCTAGACCGTGAAATCGTCGTGGGCAGGGAACGAGTCGGCTAATTCTGTTGTATTGCACCCTCCCAAGTGTTTAGTTCAGCGCTCTGCACAGAGTGAGCACTCAATCGCTCAGTACAATGCCTGGCACACAGTAGGCGCTTAAATCCTTTATCATTATTCATAACAAATATCACTGATTAATCTGATTCCCGGCTTGGTGCCTTTTCCATCAGCCTACACTGCCAGCATGTCCAAACGGCGATTTTACGGAGTAAATGCCCACAGTCCCTTACCTGATACCTAACATCTAGACTGTTAGCCCCTTGTGGGCAGGGAACATGTTTACCGACTGTGATACGGTCCTCTCCCAAGCACTCGGTACAGTGCTCTGCACCCAGTAAGCGCTCAACAAATACCACCGATCGATAACCAAAGGGCCTAGTTTGGGCCCGCTGAGAAATACCCCCCGCTCACCCACTGCTCTCTCGGCAATTTTTCAGAGTGGAGAGGGAGGGAGGAGAGAAGACGGAGCGGCGAGGGCAAAGGCTACAAGCAGTATTGCCCAGTCGGCTTAGTCCACTTGGCCTCCTTACTTCCTGGCCATTGTCTCCTCACCCAAAAACAGGTGTTTGCTTGGCTGGGAGAGTAAACAGGCGCTGCATTCCAACACACAGCTGGCCAAACGTCAGGATTGGGGAAAAATATCCCCGGCACATTCATTACCGTGTGTTGGGAGAGAATGGGCGAATTGCCACGCTCGACCCTCTCTGGATGAAAGGTGCCTTAGAAGCACACGGTATCATCAGAGTCCTCGAGTATCAACTTTGCGTTTCCCCAGCGGAAGATATTTTACAGCAGACGGCTTAACTGAATGCTTTTTTTTTTTTTTATTACATCTAAAGACCTCTACATAAACAGGTAACATTCAATAAGTAAACAATTTTTTTTCCAATGCATGTAATAAATATTTTCACTTGGTACTTTTATACAAACTGACATTGGTCTACTATACATTTTAAAAGCCATTTTACTGGTTTGGCATGCTGTATGGAAACTCTAAGAGAGAAAGGTTTTAAGGCAATGAATCACAGATTTAAGTTCATGGAATTAATGGTAACTTTATATTCTGTATATATACATTTTCCCTTTGTTAATTAAACAATTAACAGCAGCATTCTCGGGGACCACCAGCTATTCTCCCTTCTTTCGAGTCTAAACTTTGCTTACGAAAAGAGAGTTTAACAACGCTTACATTGATAAAACAAAATCCTGTCCCAAATACTTCGAAACTATGCTTTAAAAAACCCTGAAATGCGGAACATATTCAAAACTGAACTCGCCAAACATTCTTTCCACGGAATCGCTTCTGATCATCGGAATACAACTCCGGCCGGTTTCCGAACTCTACCCCGCGGAGGTTTAGGTGAATTTCCGCTAAGCGGGTACGGGTCTATGATGCCTGAACGACGAGAGCCGTACGGACCCTCTGAACGTTCCAAATAAATTATAGTCAGCCAGGCTTGGCTGGTTTCAAGTTCAGATTTTGTTTTGAAACTATGTATCCAATAATGCCCACGAAAGCAATTAAAAGCCACTTCAACCCTGCTATTCAAACAGCTAGTTACGCATATCTGTGTGCATGTGTATATGTATATATATATACATATATACACGCACACGTACAGTACTGTACACAAACACATATACAGACACACAAACACACACACCACTTGTGAGAGACGGTGGGGGAGAATGCGGGGAGATGTTAGCCGACTGCCTACCAGTTACACGATCACCCTACGCAGCCAGAGTTGGCCCTCCGGTGTTGAAAACTGATCAAAAGAGGGAATTACTTTTTACCTCTGAGACACGTACGCGGCCCGTGACACAAACGACAGTCTTTGCTGAATCAGAAGGTCCGTTGAGAGGAACCTTCGAACCGGAAGGCCGATTCCACGCAGCGAACGTGCCATGTGACTTAATGTTTCGGGAAAGTAGGGTGAAGTTAGCCGCGAGAAGATTGGAGAATGAACAACCCACGTTCAAGGACGACAGGACGGTCCCCTTACTCTCCCTCTCTATTACTGGGGAACACTATAGAAACGGCGACTTGAAAAATCATTCCTCCCCTGCCCCATCTCCACCACCACTCTACTGGTTCTCATCGGGTCTGCGGCGCTGTTGGGCGTCAAGCAAAACGGAGCCTAAAATAGGGACTAGCAAGATAAATGGTGGAAATGGTTTTCACCTCTATTACAATTCAGCTCCACACGCGCACACACACACACACACACCCACTCATCCCCCCCCCCCCCCGCCCCTTACTGATCAGATTGAGACTGTTTTTTCAAGGAAAAAACAAGGTTTTTTCAAGTCACCTTAAAAACAGCTGAATTAACGGAGCCCTGTATACTTTGGAAATGTGACCTAGGACCCAAATCTCTGTCATTTTAGTCATCGTTTCCATTCCAAGGGCAGATTTAGACAAAAGTGATGATTTTATTGCTAAATATATCAGTCTAAATTAATAAACCAGCAATTTTTAAAAAGGCGTTTAAACAGCTCAACATCAGATTTGATTTATAACCGAAGTATCTCCTGCTTTACGATGTTTTATTTTAACTGACATTTAAAAGACTTTTATTACAAACTGGTGTACAGTGAATAATTCAGCCAGTTAATGTGTGGAATACACATGCGTTGGGGGAAGACGATTTAACTCACTTATAGCTCACACACACTTATCTATAAATACATATATACACACATATACATATAAACACAAACTTTTTTTCAAAATTCAAGTCAACAACTTAGTGGCAAAGGGATGCTCTAAAAATACGGAGACTATTTTTTCGATGCCACAAATTCATGTGAACCTGTAAATGTATCCTACGGCGATATTTCATTCTACCCGGATTAAAATCGAGCATTTTGTTATCAATGCAAGGTTTAAAAAGACAATTTCATACACAAAAGGTGGTCCTTCATCGATGCTGAGAACAACTAGCTGACATCAACTGTTTTGGCTGAAAATCCCAGACTGAAAAACTGGTAAAATTTGTATTCCTTCTTTAACCTTCTGAATAAACTTGTTACCTGTACTCTCAACCAGCTATAAAAATATTCTGCACACCAGAGAATACATTACATTCTTTGGTGTGGACTTTGGAACACAAGTCGAGCGAACCACTTTTTCTTTCTTTCTTTTTTTAATCCCCCCCTCCCCCCACCCACCCGCCCAATCTCCTGAAAAAACAACTTTCAACCTATTTACACCTTCCGCTATTTAGTACACATGGATGGACCGGACCGACTGATCCATTAGTTCTCTAAAATGACTTCCCAATGCCATGCAAGTCTTTAAAACGGGAAAAGAAAAGGGATGGCTAGCAAGTACAGCCTGTGGTTCTAGAGAAGCATACCGAAAACCAACAATGCAAAGTGGCTAAAAGTCAAAAATGGAAAATGTGAATTGCAAACCACTCGTCCAACACCAGAGCTCCACAGATTAGCCGACTTGGATGCACAGGATAATGAGGTGGCATTGCATCTACTCTAATGCGTCCTTCGTTATTTTGGAGGAAAAAGTCGGAAGTGCTGTACCGTGACCCTTGTCTGTTGCAAAAACCAAAAAACGGACTATTTTCAACAGATTTTTTATTTCCTTAGTTTGGAACCAAGGCTTTAGATGAACATCTGTTACCCCGTTGCCAAAAACAAGCGTCGACCGACTTGTTGCAAAACGGAACTCGGCGAGAGCTGGCTGGCTGGCTGGCTGCCGTCAGAACCCAGGCCTGGGGTGAGAGTGGCCCCGAACCTCTGGGAACCCGTGGCTTCTAAGCCTTCTCCTCGCCAAGGCAGCTTCGCATCTGCCCATCAAAAACTCATTCTCTGTGATGGAGGCAGCAGGCGAGAGCGTGTCAGAGAAGCTGGTTCAAGCGATGGGGATAATGCATCAAAAATTCCATACTGTGAACTTTAAAAAACCTTCAAAAACACTTTTTTGGAAAGTGGAAAAATTACATATACCAACTGAAAACAAATTCAGAGAAAACCAGAAATGACATTAACACAAACATATGAAGGCCCACACGCGAGCACATACGCACGCATGCACACACACACACCCGTTCACATTCTCTCTCTCTCTCCGACACTCACACACATGCACGCAGACACACCATACACTCCCAAAACTCCGTTCAGAAAATACAGAAGGAATGCAGTGAGACAGATGAGATTTATATAACTTAAGGTAGGATAAAATCTGCACAAAAAGGAAATTCCACATAGCCATCCGCTAAAAAATGGCTCTTAAACGAGATATGTTTTTCACTCCCCAAGGAAAAAAAAGCGCCTACAACTTAAAAAAATTAATCTATGCAATTCCTTTTCTGATACTGTGAAGAAAATAATGCCATTCCTGTCCAACTAAAAACAAAAAGTAAAATCACAGGACAAATATATATGATGTAAAATCTTCAGAACTCAGAAAATGAACTAAAGGTGGTTTTGTGGGGGCTGTTAGGTTTTTGTTTTTGGTATTTTTTTTTTTTTTTTGTGAGTTTTACCAGACGGGCAGTCTTAGGTTTATATACAAAAGTAAAACTGAAAATATAGTTTTGTTCTCTGTACATGTCTTTTAATTTTTTTTTTCCTAAAAAAAGGAAAAAAAAAACCCACACTGGTCTACGTTTCTAGACAGAATAAGGTAAAACAGAGCGCAAAAGTTCTCTTTCTGCCAAGTTCATTTAGTCTGGGGGTGGGGAGGGAGGAGGGGGGAGCCGGGGCGGGGGGATCAGTCCAAGGAAATAATGTCCGGCATGATGCCAAAGATGGATGCCGTGTCTGTGCCGCTTCTATTGGCAACGGGGTGGCCGTGATTCTCTCTCAGGCTGTTGGAGGACACGAGGCTGCTGTTACTGCCGCTACTGCTTCCATTGGTGGTCGGAAGAGTAGCAGTGCTGCCTCCCGCGTTTAACTGATCGAGAAACATCTGAGAAGAAGCGTACGGAAAAAACCGTGACGAATGTAAGAGGTCTTGCTCGTCCGATGCAGAAACTGCCGCAGCTGCAGCTGCCAGGAGGGAGGTGTTGTAATGCTGGGGGGGAAAAAAAAAGACAAAAAGGATTTAAATTCTACGTCTGAATACCCAAGTTTTCTTCCCAGCAGCACAAACTTGGAGTAGGAGGGCGATAGGTATTCTAGGTCTCTGGTATTTTAGAGGTTGTCGGGTCTCTCTACTCTGTGTGGTTTTGAGTGTTATTTTGTGAGACAATCTGTACAATCAAGTGGACTGATGTAGGGATCTTTTACCTCTGGAGACCTTGGTTTCTGAAACCAGAAGAAAATTGGAAACAGAATTATTACCGTTCTCGGTCCCAACTCGGAGAGCAAACAATTCTTCAAATCCAGCTAGGGCAGAGAATGCAGTAAAGGGGCAGGGTGGCACGATAAATCCCTTCCTCCCCGAGGGACATACACTCGCCGAGAAACTTCTCAGCCAAAATAGACACCCTACTTACTCCCACCACATAAGACGGTTCTGGGAAAAAAAAAGGGAACGAAAAGGAATCCCTCGTCTTGACGGATCCCAAATTCACAAGTGCTGCACTTCCAAAAGAGACAGAGGCGATTTGAAGAATCACCACTCCTAGCTCATTAGGAAGTAAGTCCTCCAGAAAACCCACTTTAGGCCACCGGATCTCTGCCCCGACACTCTGAAAGGGAACTGCTTTCCGATAATCTGAGGAACGTACCTGATTGTCTCCTGATAAGAAAGGAAAGAAATCTAATCCTGTGAAGTCAAAAAACAAAGTTATTTTAGTTTTCTCGAAAATAACCTCTCTCCCCACCACCCACCTGGACCACAAACAAACCAAACAAAAACAAAACAAAAACCCATGCTGAAATCTCTGGAATCAATGCCATTAAAACCCTATCTGAATTTAAATATTTGGACCATCCCGCTCTGGTGCCAGGGCCTTACTGCAAGTTAGCTGCTGATTTATATGCATTTGCAGGGATACAGTTTCAACAAAATCTGTATTAACCCAGGCGCTACAACTCCCTGGTCCCAGGCCTTGGGCAAAGGCAGGTATTATGAGGAGAGATTTAGGGGTGTTAGCAAGGAGGCAAGAGATGCGAATGAACTATCCAAGAGCTGAGCTACAATGTTGGGACTCCCTAAGAAGCCCAAATGGCTTCTGGAGATTGGGGTTCAGTTGAATAGAGAAGGCAGGCACCTGCCACTCCAAGCCAGCACCCGCCAATCTGCATATCCCGGTTAACCTAGTTTAGAACATAACGCATGGCATTTCCAGAACAAAAACTTAAGCGTGCCTACAATCTCACTAGTCACCATGCTGAAATCAACAGCTCTGAACACCAAAATAAAGGATCTGTAAAATCCAATAACATTTACAAACACATATACACTCTCACACACACAAAACACATATACCCTCCCCACCCTCTACCTACACACACACACACCCTCCCCACCCTCTACCTACGCAGACACAAACACTCACTTAGTCAAACATATTTATTGAGCACTTACTGTGTGCAAAGCACTGTACCAAGCATTTGGCACAGTACAATATAACAAAAAAGACACATTCCCTGCCCACGACGAGCTCATGCACACACCCCACCCACCTATACACATACACAAAAACACCCCCCGCCTCCCCTCACACCCACAGTGTGCCCAAACAGCTGTTGAATCAGACTCAGGCTCAGGAAAATGCTACTGTAAATAACGCAAGGAATCATTCAGCTAAAAAGATTCACTCAAGTGTTTACAGTTAAAAAGCCTCCTGGGAGGGTTATGAAAATAAGGAACCAGAAAAGATGGGTTGCATGACACTCCACTGGCTCACCAGATCCCTGAGATTTGGGCGCCGGGGTGGCCCCGGCCCTGAGAGCCCCGCAATCGGAGGAACGCAGAGACACCGAATTGCTAAGGGCCCGGGACAGGTTTCCCTTGGCCTGGGAGACGGGGACATCCCAGACCCTGCCGAGAACTACATCCCAGCTCTTTCCTTCTCCCCTGCCTAGGGGGACTGAAATCTCTGTCCCTCCTAGAGGTTGACGAAGCACCCGATCTCTCCGGGAGCTCCAGAATCTGGTGTGACCCAGGCCAATTCCAAATTTCGAGGGCAGGGTCCTCTGGTCAGGCAGATTCTACCCTGAAGCCAAAGAGCTGGAACAAGACCTTTTTCTGTTTCAGATCCCCTTCGTCTGAGGAAGAATTTAGGCTGCTGAATGCCATTTAGGCGGTCCATTTCCAAATCCTGACTGAGAAAGGTTAACGATTTAAGAAATAAACTCCTCCTAGAGGACTCTAACAGGAAAATAAGTATCTATTTATGGGGACTGTCTGGTCTCCCATTTTAGTAGTTATGGTATTTCTTTCTCTTTAATTTTTTTAAACGGTATTTGTTAAGCGCTATGTGTCCAACACTCTTCTAAGCGCTGGGGTAGGTACAAGTTAAGTGGGTTGGATGCGGTCCCTGTCCCACATGGGGCTTGCAGCCTCAGTGGGAGGCAAAACAGGAGAACTGAGGCAAAGAGAAGTGACTTGCCCAAGGTCACACACAACAAGCAACTGGCAGCGCTGGGATTAGAACCCAGGTCCCCCGACTCCCGGGCCCGTGCTCTTTCCAGCAGGCCACACTCAAATGCTTATTAAGTGCTTCCCGGGGGTGGAGCCCTGAACTAAGAGCTGAAACTGTAAGTTCCTTGAGGGAAGGCTCTGTTTGTCTTCACCACGACCCCCAACGCCCTAGGATGATATCGGGAACCTATGAGCGCTGTTGAGAACCTCTTGCCCCTCCCCAATTACAACTGTATTTCATTAAGCTGTTCACTGAATATCGGAACTGCTTATGAGAAGAGTATTTCTCCCTGGGTGGCTTTTAAAACAGTAACAAGCTGGGGGGTAGTCTTGAACTCTTAAAAAAGACCTTGACCCAATCCCAAATTGAGATTTTCCCCCTTAGCAAGCAGATCCGACTGTCCTGGAGGTAACCCTTTCGGCAAGAACCAGCCACCCACATTTTCTAAAAGCCGTTTGGGAAACTAGATGAAAATGTTGCATCGAGGCTACCCTAAATAACTGGAGCTGCTAAAAACTCTTCATTTTCTTTGACCTATTCCTTCAACTGTGAATAAGTATCGCGTGATAAAAGGTGACCAGAAATAGACTTACCGAGGGCGTGCCAGCTAATGGGATTTTCCTACTGGCTTACAAGTACTTTGAAAAATGCAAATGACCAAGACTGTTTGTTTCCCAACCACTGTGATGATTTCTAAGAGTCTATAGCAAACACAAGGTACAGTAGGCCTTGAGCTAGGAATTATTCAACTACCGAAGGAAAACCCGGAGTAATTCCTCACCCTGCCAACCACGCCAAAGGTGACTATAATCTAACACTGCACCTCTGGTATGGGGGATACCGGATTGGATACGAGGGAGAGAGCTGAATGAGGCCCCTTCCACCCCACCTTTTATTCATTATTCATTCAATAATATTTATTGAGCGCTTACTATGCGCAGAGCACTGTACTAAGCGCTTGGAATGTACAAATCGGTAACAGAGAGACAGTCCCTGCCCTTTGACGGGCTTACGGTCTAATCGGGGGAGACGGACAGGCAAGAACAGTGGCAATAAATAGGATCGAGGGGAAGAGCATCTCATTAAAACAACAGCAGATAAATAGAATCAGGATTATTCATTCAATCGTATTTACTGAGCGCTTACTGTGTACAAAGCACTGTAGTAAGCACGTGGGAGAGTAGGCTAAAACAAGAGACACATTCCTGCCCACAATGAAAATAATAATGATAATAATAATGGTATTTGTTAAATGCTTACTATGTGCAGGCACTGTATAAACACTGTGGGGGGGGGGGGGGCGAAGGGAAGGGGCGTACAAGCAAACTGGGTTGGACATAGTCCCCATTCCATATGGGGCTCACAGTCTTAATCCCCATTTTCCAGATGAGGTAACGGAAGCCCAGAGAACTGAAGTCACTTGCCAAGGTCAAACAGCAGACAAGTGGGGGGGCCAGGATTACAGCCCATTACCTTCTGTCTCACAGGCCCGGGCTTGCTTTTTTTGTACAAGACTCCCGAGGGTGCAGCATACCCATTCCTGGAAGCACGGAAGGGAAAGCAACCACTTCCCCCCTGGGCAGCGGTGAGGTTACAGGGCAGGCCTAACAGTCTTTCCCTCTACTCGTGCCCTGCATAATCAGATGGAGTGATGGCAAACTGGAGTCCGGAACAACGCTGACCAGACTCAGGACAGCCCCGTTACTGGGGTTTTCTCCCCTTCCCAACCCTTCCCTTCCAAATGGACTTTGGGGTTCATTGGCTGGTGTCTGTGCGTGGATTTAGACAGCCTCTACGTAGTGGGGAAGACAAAGCTCAATAACTTTGAAAAGACTGGCTCTACTGCAATGCAAAAAGATACTCTGTTAACATACATACATGATTATTTAGAACTGCTGAGATGTTCTTGAAAATTTCCCACTGTCTCTCACAATGGGAAGGCAGCTGCCTGTAGTGCAGCATACTGTAGTGGCTACAGCCCGGGCCTGGGGATCAGAAGGCTGTGGGGTCTAATCCTGGCTCCGCCACTTGTCTGCTGTGTGACCTTACGCAAGTCACTTCACTTCTATGTGCCTCCGTTACCTCATCTGTAAAATGGGGATCGAGATTGAGCCTTTACGTGGGACAGGGACTCGTCCAACCCAATTTGCTGGTATACACCCCAGGGCTTAGTACAGTGCCTGGTATATACTAAGTGCTTAACAAAATACCATCGTTATTATTTATTATGAGCTGCAGATACTGCAGGATACACAAACCTAATTGCTGGGGGGGTGTGGGCAGGGACTGTCTCTCTCTATTGTACTTTCCAAGCACTTAGCACAGGGCTCTGCACACAATAAGCTCTCAATAAATACGACCGAACGAACGAATGAAAGAATGAATCAGCTCACTGGCTGTCGGGGCCCAGTAGCCAGAAGATCCAGGCGTAATAAACTATGTGGCCCACGTTTACATTCACAAATAGAGAATCTGAACTGTTCCGATTTTTGTTGTTGCTTTTAAAATGGTACTTGTCAAGCGCTTCCTTTGTGCCAAGCACTGTCCTGAGCCCTGGCACAGAATCAAGACAAATAGGTTGGACACAGTCCCTGTCCCACATGGGGCTCACTATCCAGGGAGGAGGGAGAACAGATATTCAATCCCCATTTTACAGATGAGGTAACTGAGGCAGAGGGTCATTAAGCGGTTTGCCCGAGTTCATGCAGGAGACACGTGCTGAAGTTCTGACTAGAACCCAGGTCCTCCAAGTTCCGGACAAGAGTTCTTTCCACTAGGCCATGCTAATGTCCAAACTGTCGGGTTCAAATCCTTGTAAATTTCAGAACCACCCCCGCCTCTGAAAGGTCATTTCAGATTTGATTTTCAGTACTCAAAAACCCTCTTCCCACCTGAGCAACCTACCTTGCAGGTCATATGACATGGGTGTCATATGGAATGGGTGTCTGTAGTCTTGTATGAGAGAAGTATTAATGTAGCTTGGGTCGACGGCTGGAAGGCTTGGGGTTCTTGACACAGGAGATGCTTGGTGAGGCAGATTTAAAATGCTACCGAGAGAGAAAGAGTTGCACAGTTTTAATTAAGTCGGTTCGGTTAAGTTCATAAAGGGCTATAACTATTACGGTTTCCTCCCGCTCCCACTACTTGTAAATAATAATAATTACGGTACTTGTTAAGCACTTTCTAAGTACCATGTACGGTTCTGAGCGCTGGGGTAGATACAAGTTAATCAGGTTGGACAAAATCCCTGTCCCACATGGGGCCCACATTCTTACTCCCCATTTTACAGATGAGGTAACTGAGAAGTTAAGTGACCTGCCCAAGGTCACACAGCAGACAAGTGACGGAGCCGGGATTAGAATCCAGGTCCTTCTGACTCCCAGGCCCGTCCTCTGCCTGTCCACCCTTTTCGATGGTAAGGTCCCGGAGGTCAGTGCTTTTTGTCTTGCTTTTGTACGGTGCTTTGCACTCAACTCCCGACTCGCTAAATACTACCGAGGATGAACACTCGGCCCAATCTCCCCTGGGGAGGAAAAAGACAAAAAGGCCAATCCAAACAAAGGAGGCAGGGCCAGAAGTGGAGACCAGGAGGGGAGAAGAGGAGCATGGAAAGAGTTGAGCCAGGAAGAGGGGATTAGCTAACATTCCACCTTCATAATAACTCTGTTTTGTTTTTTTTTGAACTCAGCAGGAGCTGAAACTAAAACAGTCAAGCAAGTTTGCATTAGAGCCCCTTTCTCTCTGCAGCAAAAGCAAGGAGTGGGACTGGAAGGTGGATAATGAGTAGGGGGAAGGGCAGGAGAAAATCGGGGGGGCAAGGGTGGGAAGAGAAACTATGGGAGCCCAGCCAAACCTAAGCACTGGCCCCTCTGCAGAGTTCTACGACTGACTTTTACTTTCACTTTTGCCAGACGCTCCTGAAATCCAATTTCTTCCTTTCCAAGGCCCAAGAAAAGCAGCATAAAGTCAGGCAGGCTTTACTTCTCAAGCAAACTCATACCCATACAAATAGAGCAAGGACCTCGCCACCACGATAGGAGTCACTCTGCCTAGGAAACAACCCGAATCTGTCCGATTTCCTGCTGATCATCCACTTGCTTGCCAGATAGGAGACGGGCCAAACGAGTTTACTGACATTAATGCGGGATGCCTAGTCACCTCAGGAAACTGGTGGTGTCTTACTAAATTACCCAACACAAGGTACAGGACTGAATTTCTATAAAGAAAACCATGAAGGAATTGTTGGGCTGTGTCGGACTGACAATATTTTACGCTCTGGTGCCTGCTAATTCTGTTGTATTGTATGTTCCCAAGCGCTTAGTACAGTGCTCCGCATATAGTAAGTGCTCAATAAATACCATTGATTGATTCACTGCAGAGCAACTACGCAGTTCAAATTCTCCTTTAAAAGATGAAGTTTATTTTAGTTGGAAGAGATGCATTATCACTGCTTCTTCGAAACAGGCATCTAGGGTTTTAAAAAATTCAGGCACAACCAACTGCATACTCTCCGCTAACGCCGTGGTTTTCAAATCTGCATTTAGACACGCTACGGTTCTCCAGGAAGTATCCAACAAATATCGACTGAGCATTAATGCCGGTAAACTATTCTAGCTCCACCCAGTGATCAATCCCAGGCCTCTCGCGGGCAAGGAATATGCCTACCACCTCTGTTATACTGAATTCTCCCAAGTGCTCAGAACAGTGCTCCGCACACAGGTAAGCACTCAATAAATCCACTGACGGTGATGACTTCTCCCGCCCCATTCCACTTTCTTGAAAAACAGAACCAAAAAAAAAAAAAAAAACCCAAGCCCACCTCGCCATAAAGACTGCTACAAAGCAGCAAAATAAAGGACAAGGAGGAGCTTATTCCCAGATCAGACACCTAACTGTCCAGTATGCTAGCCAATAATAATAATTATGGTATATGTTAAGTGCTTACTATCTGCCAAGCATGTTCTAACTATTACCTCCTCCCGGAAACTGCAAGCTACTCGAGGGCAGGAGGAATCACGTCTACCAACTCCACTGCCTTGTACTTTCCCAAGTCCTCGTTAGTGTTCTGCACACAGTGTGCACTCAATCAATACCACTGATTGATTGATTATTATCTACGAGCACCACTCCTCACACTTGACTAATGTGGGTGACAGTAAAGAAATCTACCGAGCCGGAAGTGGTGCTTGCAGATTTTTTTTAAATGGTATGTGTTCAGCGCTTACTATGTGCCAGGCATTGTTCTAAGTGCTATGTGCCAGGCACTGTTCTAAGCACTGGGGTAGACACAGGCTAATCCAGTGGAACAGAGTCCATCTTCCACATGGGGCTCAGAGTCTTAATCCCCATTTTAAGGACGAGGGAACTGAGCACAGAGGAACTGAAGTGACTTCCCCAAGGTCACACAGCAGACAAGTGGCGGAGCTGCAATCAGAACCCAGGTCTGTGCTCTATCCACTAGGCCAAGCTGTTTCTCTAGCTTGGCCGAGTATGTGACCTTGGGCAAGTCACTACACTTCTCTGTGCCTCAGTTACCTGGTATGTAAAATGGGGATTAAGACTGTGAACCCCATGTGGGGGACAGGGACGGTGTCTAACCTGATTACCTTGTATCTACCCCAGTACTTAGAAGAGCGCTTGACACAGAGTAAGCGCTTAAATATCATAATAAAATGAAATAAAATAATCAAATAAAACCAAGACCCCAGAGTTGGTAGACACATTCCCTGTCCTCAAGGAGCTTATAGTCTAGGACTAGAAACTGTACCAAGGACCTTCTCCAAGAAATAACACACGGCCCCTAGAATCAAACAGCTCCCTGGTATATTATGCAAACCAGCCTAGGATCTGGCCCTACAATGTCATTTCCAAATTCCATTTCATTTGCATGAAAAATTCACTCCGAGGGGGAAAAGTTGGTAGAAAAAAATTCTCCATCAAGTATTTGCCAAACCCATTTTCAGCTTCGCTGGTTTGTGACAGTATTCTTCCGCTCTACCGCTTACCCTTTATTGTTTAATGGCGACGCGGGAGAAACCGAAGGACAGGTCCTCTTGGCAGAGGGCTCCTCCTCCTCCTCCTCCTCTTCCTCAGAAGAGCTGTCTATAGTTAGATCAATCACCTCTACCTTCTTATTTTTGTTTGAGGACTGCTGGTGAGAAGACACCTGGTGATCCAAGGAAGAACTCAAGCATCCTAAAGATTACCAAAAAAACACAGCTTGTTTTTCCTTTCTTTGTTTTTTTTGTTTTTTTTTTGAACTCCTATGTTTGAGATTTCTTTGCCAAAGAGAATTTACCTCCACTAAGATGCTGGCAGTCATAAAGTTAAGTGTGCTGCTTCTCCCCAAGGAGAAACATACCCATCCAAGGAATGAAAGCCCAAACCAGACTATGAAAAAAAGAAATCCCCAAGATCCACACAATGAATAAAACTTACATAACATAAAATTGAAACAAAAAATGCTGAAAGGACTAACCCTTCCCTGAAAAAAATAGACTACAAATGAAAAAGGATAACATTTCCAAAGTACGGTCCTGCCAAATGAAACATCTGATTACGTTACTTAGAAATCTGATGCCCTGAAAACAAAAGTTTGGGGAGGAATTTCCTTTCCCTACTTTTGAACGTTGAAGCATCAGTTTAATCCAAGGTTTATCGAA
The DNA here is from genome assembly GCF_004115215.2 of Ornithorhynchus anatinus. Lineage (NCBI taxonomy): Eukaryota > Metazoa > Chordata > Mammalia > Monotremata > Ornithorhynchidae > Ornithorhynchus > Ornithorhynchus anatinus. Next base: position 8,051,281 of record NC_041732.1, on the reverse strand, counting down.
CTCCTCATAAACTGCCCTCTTCTTTAAAAAACTTCAAATATTCTAGTGCTGAAAATGGACATTTACAAAGAGCAGAGGAAGCAGCTACATCTGGAAAATCAACACTCACCATCAACCCCATTATAGGATGCAGTCACCTCCTGTATTTCCTTTTTCGATCTCATTGGTGCCCAAGATCCATCTTCCTTGAACTGGATCTCATCACAATCTGTACAACACTTCAGGATTTCCATGAATAAACTAAAACAGAAAGATTTTTCATCAGACAACTAAAAGCATTTTAATGAAAAATTGAGAGTTAATCAGATTTGCTTTTTTGACTATTCGCAGATAACTGAGAATCTGCTCCTCCTGTTAGCCGTGGCAAGTGAGTGAAGCGGCGTGGCCTACTGGAAAAAACCAGGGGCTGGGATTCAGGAGAACTGGGATCTAATCGATTAGACCGTAAGCCCGTCAAACGGCAGGGACTGTATCTATCTGTTGCCGACTTGTTCATTCCAAGCGCTTAGTACAGTGCTCTGCACATAGTAAGCGTTCAATAAATACTATTGAATAATTCCATTTTTTTCCCTGGCCTGCTGGGTTTCCCTGAGCAAATCACTTTAACTCTCAATTTTCTCCCCTTCCTAATTTGTGAAACAGGCATAAGAGGCCTACTCTCCCAGCCCCCTAGACTGTGAGTCCCTTCTGGGTCAGGGAATGCATCCAGTCCGATTATCTTTTCTCTGCCTCAGTGTTTAGCTCAGTGCTTTATTATTATTATTATTGTTATTATTATTATTATGGGTATTTGTTAAGCGCTTACTAAGCGCCGAGCACTGCTTTGACACACAGTAAGCACAAAATTCCACTCTTATTATTCCTAAGTGCTGACGAAGAGCTCTGACCACTACTGGAATACTAATGTCACTTTTTAAAAAATGGTATTTGTTAAGTGCTTACTATGTGCCTAGTGGATGGAGCACGGGCCTGGGAATTTGAAGGACCTGGATTGTCATGCTGGCTCTTCTTCTTGTCCTGTTGTGTGACCTTGGGCAAGTCACTTCTCTGTGCCTCAGCTTCCTCTTCTGTGAAATGGGGATTTAGACTGTGAGCCCCATGTGGGATGATGGGGACTGTGTTCAACCCGATATACCTGTATCCACCCCAGCGCGTAATATGATGCCTGGCACATAGTAAGCGCTTAAATGCCATGATTATTATTATCATGTGTCAAGCACTGTTTTAAGTGCTGGGGTAGGTAAGAGTTTATCATGTTGGACACAGCCCCTGCCTCTCAGCCCCCCAAAGTCTAAAATGGGGTGGGGTGGGGGGTAGGGACAAGGAATTAATCCGCATTATACAGATGACATAACTGAGGCAGAAAAACCAAGTGATTTGCAACAAGGTCCCACAGCAAGCAGATGGCAGAGCCAGAATTAGAAGTCTTGTCCTCTGACTCCCAAGTCCATGCCCTTTCCAATAAGCCATGCTGCTTTAACTCAGTGACATTACTGCCATTTGGCATGAATATGATGTTTCCTCAGTATGACCAAAGAGCTTTATGAACGTTAAAATTCCCCAACAGGTACTACTCTAGCAACTTACTTTCAAGTTTTTAAGCCAAGCCCAAATTTTTTCAGGTTCTTTACTCAGCTGAGTCAACAAAAGATACATTTCACCTTCATGTCCCCTAACCCCCACCCCAGTCAAAAAACACTTCAAGTCAAAATATAAATTGCCATTAGCATTAATTCATGAATGAGAGGAAATATTTAATGGATTTTCACCTTTCTCCCTTGGATCTCTCAGGGCAGGTGACAGGTGATGGGGACAAAAGGTGAAAAAAAAAAAAAGGAAACTAAATTGGATGGAAGGAGAAAAGTGGAGACATAAGTTGGCAGAAAGAAAGTCAAGAAACCTAGCAGGACTAGGCGGAAGGAGAGAAGGAAAGAGGGGTGTGGGTGGGGGGAGAGGAAAAGAAGAGTGAGCAAGAGAAATCAAATGACTTTCACAGTGCCGTCAGCATGGTATGTATTTGAGGAGAACAGTGGGGGGTGGGGGGAGAAGGAAGAGAAGAGGAAAGTCTATGCCAGAAAGAGTGGGCTGTTCCTTGACTTCTTTGGGCCTTTAGGAGGGGAGAAGAAACTTCTCAGTTTGAGTGGAGTTCTTTTCAACACCCAGGAATGAGTAAATAAAGCTCAGCCTGGTCTCCCACATAGAGTTTCATAATCTGGTCTCCTTTCGGCCTCATCTAGATAGATTAAATAGGTTGGTGATAGGTTGGTGAGGGAGGAGTTCCTGTTGAGTAAACAAGCATATCTCGATTAGGACCACGAGGGCTTCTGATGATGATTTTTCTCTAGTAAATCCAAGTTAACAAATCCAACATCTTGCATTTGTGCAGCAGGTTGGAAGAACTAAGTGAAGGGACTAACCATTTTCATTACCGTTATTAAAAAGAGCCAATAAACAAGTGAACATTAAAGTCGACACAGGAACAGTAAAATATAACTTTGTGGAGATTCCTTTGTCGGAACACTGTCACGGATCATTCAAAGAACTAAACTGGCACATACCAAAAAAAGAAAATAGTCCCAAATTTATTTTTAGGAAACATGAGCATAAACAGGGCAGAATGCAGTTCCTCAAACAGATACCGTTTCATTGAAAAGGGAAAATTTAAAAAGTTTTTATTTTGAATGCAACTTTGAGGATATGATCGTTGAGCATCAGACAGCCATGAGCCCAAGTTGAAAAACAAGCTCCCCCTCAAAAGAGTCTAAAACAACCAGAACCTAGAATGAACGGATACTAATGGTCGATTACAAGGATGAAGCTGACTTACAAGGTGACTTACCCATCAATTATAAGATGTTCATAGGGAGCCTTCTTATCACAGACAGGACAGACCCAAGTTGGTTTCTTCTCATTCATTTGAATATAAAGAGTGGCATCAAAACACTGCAAGTGCGAACATGTCAATGCTCGGCAAGGAATAGTCAGTCGCATTTTACCAAGCTTTGAGAGAGAGGGAGAGAGAGTGTTAGTGCACTGCAGCTCTGAATAAGTAACACAGTTTGACACAAGATTATTTTTAATAATTTAAATTTCCAAATGCTGAAATATTCAACAACATTTAATGTGTGCAAGTTCTGATTAACATCTGTTTAGCTTTCTGAAAAAGGCTTTAATTCAACACAGTGGAGAACACAAATCTCTACTTAAAACATTCAGATCTTTTACTGATTTTCCTCTATTCTCTCTGACTATATGGCCTGCGAAACTCCTAATGCCTTAACGTTTCTATTCAACTATGAATTCTAACTTTGGAGTCTTTGGGAGACTTGAAGGAAGAATTTTTATATATATTACATTGTTCATTGTTTAGGATAACTATTTCAGTTTTGGGGTTTTTTGTTTTGGTTTTTTTTTAAAGAAAATGCTTTAATACTTCACCCATTCATCCTGAAGAGTTTTCAATCTGAGTTCCACTGGTCCTGCCTAAGGAAACTGGGGTGGGGGAGGAAGGTTTAGAAACATAGTACCTAACCTTTTCTCTTAAAGAAATGTTTGAATATAATATAGAACCTGATTTTTGTTTTCCCCCAGAAACTCTTGATTTGCTGTGTCTTTTTTTTTTTAAAGGTATTTGTTAACGCTTATTATGTGCTAGGCACTGAATTAAGCCCTGGGGTAAATACATGCTAATCAGGTTGGACATAGTCCCTGTTCCACATGGGGCTCACATTCTTAACCCCCATTTTACAGATGAGGTAACTGAGTAGAGCACGGGCCTGGGAGTCAGAAGGTCATGGGTTCTAATCCCAGCTCCACCATTTGTTTGCTGTGTGACTGTGGAAGTCACTTCACCTCTCTGGGTCTCAGTTACCTCATCTGTAAAACGGGGATTGAGACTATGAGCCCCACATGGGACGGGGCGGAGTTCCACCGATTTGCTTGTATCCACCCCGGCACTTAGTACAGTGCCTGGCACATAGTAAGCACTTAAATAACCATCGTTACATGAGTTCTGAGGATGAGCTCAAATGAATACATTCAGAAATACAAAATGGCAGCCAATGGGTTAAAAAGAATCAGCGTACTGGAGAAACTGGAATTTTGGATGGACTATGAAGATGATAAGGACGGTGGTCTGGGGGGGATAAAGGAAGGCGGAGGGGTACCAGACTTTTGGGACAATGTGATCAAGGGAATCATCCCATTATCGAGATTAGTAAATTCAGCACAAAAACATATTTGTTCCGAGTAATTTAGCGAGCCACCCAAGAGGTGGAAAAAATCTAGAAAACTCAACATTCAATACCCTGCGCTAACCACTTCCTGTTCATGTATTAGATGGCCTCCTACCGTACTCTAATTCAGCCCAAATAAGTGTTTGTCAGAAAGGAAATCACTTAAACCTGGGAGAGCAAATTAATCAGAATTAGAAATGGTTTTTGCTTGCCCTCTGTCTGAAACTTATTCTGAGTTTATGACGGCAGGTAGTCTTAAAATCCCAGCCGTTACCCTAAAGCCGTAACTCCACTTTTCTAATTATGCAACAAGTTTCTCTTATGCATTTTGGCAGTTTTTACCCACTTACAAAACATGCATCAGGACAAACTCTGTCAAGATTATGCACATTGTATTATCTTGCGCAAGGTTCTTATCCTAAAGATTTAAGATTGACTACTTTAAGGCAGATCATTCAATATACATAAATAGAAGCAGCACCGCCTAACGGATAGAGCACGGGCCTGAGAGTCAGAAGAACCTGGGTTCTAATCCCGGCTCTGCCTCTTGTCTGCTCTGTGACTGTGGGCAAGTCACTGTGGTCGCTGAGATTGTGTTTCCAGGTTATCCCAAGCCCAAATTATAATAATAATAATTGTGGTATTTAAGTGCTTACTATGTGCCAAGCACTGTACTAAGAGCTTGGGTGGATACAAGCAAATCGAGTTGGACACAGTCCCTGTCTCATGTGGGGCTCACAGTCTCAATTTTCATTTTACAGATAACAGAGGCCCAGAGAAGTGAAGTGACTTGCCCCAGGTCACAGAGCAGATAAGTGGCGGAGCTGGAATTAGAACCCATGACCTTCTCAATCTCAGGCCTGAGGTCTATCCTCTACACACGCTGCTTCCCCGATGGGCCCTGTAGTGTGGAAAGCACCGGGAAAAAACGATCACGAGAAATCAGGCTCTCAACAGCCTGAAATTGAAATCGGTGCCCCATCTCCTAAATGCGTTATCAGCAGGGAACGTGACCGCTAATTCTGTTGGACTGTACTCTCCCAAATGCTTAGTTCAGCGCTCTGCACATAGGAAGAGCTCAATATATAGTGATCAATAAGGAGGAGTAGCGAGACCTAGAGGAAAAAGCACAGGCCTCGGAGTCAGAGGGCCTGGGTTCTATTCCTGGATCTGCCAACTGCTAGCTGTGTGACCTTGGGCAAGTCCCTTAACTTGTCTTTGCCTTAGATTCCTCAATGGTTAAATGGGGATACAACACTTTTTCGCCCTCCTACTTAGGCTGTGAGCCCCATGCAGGGCAGTGACTGTGTCCAACCTAACTGACCTGTACCTACCCTGTCACTTAGAACAGTGTTTGACACACAGTAAGTGCTTAAAAAATACCACTTAAAAAAAAAGATGGCTTCTTTCCCTTACCTTGGCCCATCTGGCCAGGCATCCACTGGCCAAAACTATCTCCCACTCTCACCATTTCTGGTCTAGGTGGGCAGTGGACCTAAGTGCTTTTCCATTCTCCTGTGTCGTAAATATAGTCTGCAGGCATCTCGGTCTTTAGATCTCTAAATATCCAGTACGCACTCAACAGTCTCTTTATGAAAATCATCTAAGTGTTCTTCTGTTTGAAGACTATCAATCGTACCTATTGAGCGCTTGCTGCGTACACAGCACTGTACTGAACACTCGGGCAGTACAACAGAACAGAGTTAGTAGGCATGTACCCAGCCCCCAAGGCGCTTACAGTCTAGAGAGGTAGACAATATAAATACGCTACAGATATTTATACGTATATAAGTGCTGTGGGGCTCAGAGAGGGGTGGATTTGGGTTGCAAATCTAAGAGCAAGGGCGACGCAGAACCAAGTGAGAAAAGAGGAAATGAGGGCTTAGTTGGGGAAGGCCTCTTGGAGGAGGTGTGATTTTAATAAGGCCCTGAAAGTGGGAAGGGTGATTGTCTGTTGGATACGAAGGGGGAGGGAGTTCCAGGGCAGAGGCAGGGAGATGACACTGCTGACAGTGAGATTGTACAAAGGCCAATCTCACTTGGCCTTTATTCATGAAAATATATTAGGGCACCTTTCCTAGCCACTGCCGCAAGACAGGTGCCTGAGTTTTTTCCACTGTATTCTAACGAGTGCTTCTTATAGGGCCCTGCCCAGAATAGGCACTCTATAAATTTCATCGATGAATTGATTGATAGTAGGTGCTAAATCAACAGTACTGATTGCTTTTGCACTAATGCGGGGCCACCCACACGCTCCAGGTTTGTAGCAGTGGCAGATGGTTTCCTGCAGAAGCAACATATTCATCTGTTCATTCATTTAATAGTATTTATTGAGCGCTTTCTGTGTGCAGAGCACTGCACTAAGTGGTTGGAAGAGGACAATACAATAAACAGACACAGTCCCTGCCCACAGAGAGCTTACTTTGGAGGAGGTGAAAATAAAATCCCACACCACATACTTCCAGTCAAATCTTCACTATACATGAGTAGGTGGTTTTGCGAAAGTGAGTCGAATACCAAACTGGATTTCTATGGGGGGACAGGTTCCCTGGCAAGAGGACAAATCAGGGGTGCCGCGGGACGGCACTCACAAAATTAAGGCAACCGAAAGCGACAACTCGGAGAGAACAAAGAGCTTCTTTCCGATTAGATAATTCCCGCAAAGAGCATCCACGGCGTCTCTGTAGCAACTGTCCGTTCCGCTGGGCCCGGAGAATCGTGATCTGTGTTTACCCGTGATGGGGCGAACAGAAGGAAGAGATTTCACAGACTCCATCTGGGCCTCAATGGAGCTAATGATACCTGACTTCTTAGCCCGTTAACGAGAGGATTTGTTTCTCCCATTTCTTGTCACGGCGAAGCGTGGTAGGGAACGGCACGTCAAAGTTGGGGAATTTGATGAACTTTGGTGGCGTCCTCGTGTGTGCCTCTTAATTAGCCCAATTGACAGCTGCTGCCTGGGGGTGGTTGGAAGCTCCGTGCTCCCTCCCCTTATGCCACCACCAGCCTGCTTCTTCGGTTCGGAGGAAGGGGGAGCTATAATTAGACCGTCAGCTCCTCGCACGGTCCTCTCCAACTGATCGGGGTCTTTGCCCGAGAAGATGGGCTAATTATAGCTCCTCTCATTCTCCGATACGAAGAGGTTCACCATCTAATTGGAGTCCGTGTTTGATCTCTGCCCCTCCGCCCCCCTCCCCAACTGAAGCCAGTCTTTGATTGGATTCAAGGGGGAGGGAGTTCCACAGAGAGCCCATCCCCCCTAGTTGGCAGGAGGAGGCTGGGGATGGAGGAAAAAAAAAAAAAAAAGAAGCCTGAAACGCAGCTTGTCTGTTTGGGAGAGCTGCTGATGATAGGGCTCCTAGGCGCAGAACCCGAAGGTGGGACTTGTCGACTGGGCGCAAAAACCATTCTCGTTTAGGAGGTGAAACCTGCCAACGTTAAGCTGGCACAACTCTAGCTTTATCCCATGTGGATTTCTCCATCAATCCCCTCAACCGCACCCCTCCTCAAAAAACTCAAATCCCCACCTGTCAAAAATAATAATAATAATAATAATAATGATAATGGTATTTGTTAAGCACTTACTATGTGCCAGGCACTAAACTAAGTATTCGAGGAGGATAAGAGCAAATCAGGTTGTCCCATGTGGGACTCACAGTCTCAATCCCCATTTTACAGATGAGGTAACTGAGGCCCAGATAAGCAACGTGACCTGCCCAAGGTCACTCAGCAGACAAGTGGCAGAGCCGGGATCAGATCCATGACTTTCTGACTCCCAGGCCCGTGCTCTATCTACTGCGTAGGGAAGGAACTGCAAAAAAGGTCATCTAGTTAAATCCCCTGCCTCCAAATACAGAGAGTGGAAGTAACAGAATCCTTTTCTCAAAGCTGCCCCCCTCCATCCTCCAACCACAAACACTCCTTTGGCCAAGGGTAGGGATGTGAGCTTGTTGTGGGCAGTGAATATCACTGTTTATTGTTGTATTGTTGTTTCCCAAGCGCTTAGGACAGTGTTCTGCACACAGTAAGCGCTTAATAAATGATTGAATGATCGAATGAACTGAATGAATGAATCAGCCCAGAAGGCAGAAGAATATATCTGCTAAGTGGAAAGAACCAACTTTAGATCATTTTGAATGGCTCTCAAATCCCCAGTGAGCTGCCTGAGGCTGAGTCTCCTTGACTAAAACATTCAGCCCAGATGATGAGGTTTTCTGGGGGCTGTTTTTTATTTCTTGTAGAGATTTTTCAGTCGGGGAGATGACGCTCTTCACCAGTAGACTGTTTCAGCAAACTGAAATTCCTATTTCCCCTGTGCCACAGTAATCACCTAGGCTCCTCCTTTTTCTCATTTTGCCTGGTGCTCACTTTGCCTTTTATTTCCCTTGCGCCCTTCCATCCGCCGCCCCCCGCCCCCCCCCCGGGGATTTTCATCAAGGTCAACCAAGCTTCCCACCGGAGGGGAGTCCGGTGGAGGTGGAGGAAGGGGAATGGATTTGGGGAACCATGCACGGACCACACACCTATAGAGGGCAGGACAAGAACGTGGTTCCTGGTGCCCAATCCAAAACCCACAAGTCGAGATGCCTTGATTTTGAGACTGCTTTATATTTTTTCTCTCTTCCCAGGGCAATAGCTCATTTGTCTTCAGGAGAAATGCAATTCTTAGGCTAAGGCCATCAATATAATCAATCCTAGTGGATACAGCATGGGCCTGGAAGACAGAAGGATCTGGGCACTAGTCCCGGCTCTGCCACTTGCTTGCTCTGTGACCTGGGCAAGTCACTTAGCTTCTCTGTGCCTCGGTTACCTCACCTGTAAGACTGGAAGCCCTAGGTGGGACATGGATTATGTCCAACCTGTCTGCCTCGTATCTACCCCCAGGGCTTAGTATAGCGCCTGGCACATAGTAAGCAGTTAACCACAGAAGTACCATAGAAAAAAAATTAACCACTGAGACCACCACCTAATAGAAAGTAGACGCTTCCATATTGTGCAGATGGACACAAAGGCAGCAGAAAACAATGGTGCTTTCCTAAATGATGACACCTAGTCCATCTTCAAAAGGTTTTCCACAGAAAGCTTTAAGACCAGAACATCCTCAGAGCAGGCCGGTAAAGGAAGTTGGGAATTAATAAACCTTTTTGACAGATACTCTATCTCAGCTTCAGAGATGGAACTGGGGCTGAAAGCTCTTTTTTAGCTTAAATCATATCCTTTCCCCCCATGAACAGCAAAAGAGGTTTAAATGTGTGGGTAGGAATGTTTGCATTGCAAATGTACATGTATTTAAAACTTTTCATGAGTGTTTTAAGCAGCTTTGTAGGCCAAGAGTGGTTTGAGCCACCATTCTTATTTTAATATAATAGCATGCCTGAGGTATATCATTACCAATGATGTAACAGGGGAAGAGGAAACATTCTGAAGCAAGTTGAAACCAGTTCCCTGAACCAGAGGGACCTGAAAGATGGTGAAGTGGTTTAAAAAAAAAAAAAGGTTCGGCAAAGAAAGGGAAGTGGGTTTTTGGGGGGTGGGGAGAGGATTGGTGTTTTGTTTTCAAGTTAAAAAAAAACAAGGAAAAGAGGAAGTAGAGTTTTGACCAAAAAAGGTTTAACCAATGCTTCATATTCCTTGCCCTGAATGGTACTTTGACATCCTTTTCTTTATCAAGTAATTGAGCTAAATAGATTTTACAGGCCTGGGGAGAAAGTGCGTGTGTGTCTGCCTCTCTCCCTTCCTCTCCCCGCCGCATCAAGAGGGTTTATCCAATTCTTCATGTTCTATTTTTAATAAATCAGTACCAAAAAATAAGCCTGCCTAAGAGCAAAGATGACATTTTTAATCATTTTCTTTGCCTTTAGCTAAATGGCACATAGACAACAGAATCCCAATTTATCCTGAACACTGCATCACAACCAAAATATCCAAATGCACAGTGGGACATATCTGCCTGTTTCAAAGGGAAATCTTCTTTAGTATTTTATAAATTTGATACAGAGATGGGATACTACTGCTCAGTTTTTAACAAAAAGACACCTGAAGTATGCAGAGCTGTTTTTCCATTAAGTATCACTAGCAGATATTAGCATTATCACATCCCTGTGACCAGGTATAAGTCAATGAAACAAAATGACTGCGATTCTCAACATTTTTAAATGTTCCATCATCGATGCAAATTCACAAAGTAGACGCTACTTTTAAATGAACCGATCAAACTGCAAACAATTAAAGGGGTACCTGGGAAGAAGTAGGAGGCAAAAACAAAAAGGAGAACAAGGAGCCAAACAGAAATCAATGCTTTCCTAAACATACCAAATAGCTCTGACAAAAGAGAGCTGGCACATTCCAAAGTAGGAGCACTAATGAAAACTTCTTGATTGATTCACAAGAGGCAGTTTATATTGACTACTTCCTGCGGCTAATGTTCCAATGAATATGCATCAAAATAGCTTTAACAACTCCTAAAATTCGAGTGCAGAAGCAAACAAAAGAAACGGACGAATAATTTAAGGGAATGTCAATGTGCAATGCAGCTATTTGTTCTTGCGCCTCCTTCTGAATATTAAAAATGAATTTGTTTTCTTATACACGCTTGTGGAAAAAGAATGAAAATTTATCTGACCACTGAACTAAACAGCGACGAAGATTTCACGGGCAAAAATGGAGGAAGGGAATGGGTGGGAGAAAAAGGAAGGAGGAAGAAATTGAGCGCTTACTATGTGCAGAGAATTGTACTAAGTGCTTGGGAGAGTAAAGTACAATAGAGTTGGTAGTAGACACATTCCCCGACAACAACAGCTCTTAGATAGGAATATGTTTAAATCTCCTTTGAACTTATTAATAATAGTTTGAAAATAATTAACCTATTAAAATGCCAACAAAATGTTGAAAGAACATGCTAAAACTAGGTACATATTTAATACTCTTATTATCCTCAATTTTTATGAGTTTAGAATAAATAAGTAATTTGGCTTCTGACAGATTCCCATTTAAACACGATGCATTTTCAACTTCAGGTGTGAGTAAGCTAACCAAATCAGGAAGAATTTTTTTTTTGCTTGCTGAGAGCTCAGTCATCAATAACAGAACACATGATATTCAAACTGTTTAATTCATTTCCTGTGAAATTTTAAACTATAGAAAACTGAAAAGTTTGGACTAATGCTTCCGATTTGATCATTCTGTTAGACACGGTTCAGTATAGAGATCAGAAAACCTCACCTACTCTCTTGCTTGGGATACGGTCTTATTTCCAGATTTTTCAAGTAAACTTTTCAGCTAATCTGATCAAGAAACAAGCTATTTTATATCCACAAACCCAAGATTCTCAGCTTTTAAACCCCCAAAATGGATTTCTGAATGTACTTTTTACTGTTAGAATTAAGATCTTTCCTTAGGGTATACTTCCCTGCATCAAAAACGTATAAACCTTGAAGATGTAAAGATTTTTGTCTTTCTTCTTTAACGAGTCACATCCAGGATGGGCATATGTCCAAGAGATTTAAGACAAGTTCTCAAGTGATGGGGAAGTGGGCCGTTGACATACTCATCTTGGAAATGGGGGAGGAAAAACTCATGCAATTGCCCGGTTTCTAATACTTACTGGACAGAGGAGCGAAACCCTTAGACTGGTCGTGGCTATTTCACTGTCTGGATCCGCTGTCAACTTCTCTTTAACTGTCATTCGATGAGGAAAGGCAAACAGAAAAACATTATGGGTTTATCGCTCATTCATCACCATTATGGCACAAAAATACTGTAGATACCTTAAAATAATTTCTTTAAAGATTTCCAATAGGCACAGCGAAAAGGGAAACCACAGCTCGAGAGTCTGCATTTCCTGCCGGAGACAGCCAACACTGGTGCGTGTAGTCTGACTGCGCGTCCTAGGAGGCCACCAATTTCTCCCCCCGGGGAACCAAAAACTGCAATGCAGCAGCATGAAAGGAGAATTTCCGAAGTAGGAAGCAGGTCCCTTTTTCATCCAGAATCCAAGGCCCTAAGTTGGTTTTCATTTTTTGTCGTCGTCGTTACCGAGACGGAATATTTCACCTTGGTTAACCTAACGTCTATTTACAAAACAGCACAAAGACAGTTACAAATCCACTCGGATGCTAATGAGTGATAGCACACTCTGTGGAAGACTTTTAAAAGAGATTCAGATGTCTTTTATATATAATGCACAGAAGAAAGTGGCCTGTGTCTTCCTCTCCCCTCTATTTTTTTTCTAAAAAAAGGAATCAGAAAATGGCTGTAGACTGATGGTATACTGACTACTCTGATGGAATCCTCCCCCCGACACGTGAAGGGCAGCAATAGCAGAGGGGACCAAGGGTCACGTACCGAAGAGGGAGCGGACTCCAATCATAATTCGGCCAAGAAGGTCGGATTGGAAAAAATTCCTTTCACTGGCATGGTGAACAGGTGTTCGGGGCGGCGGTGGGGGGCTAGGGGAGGGAGATGTGAGGGGGTGGGGAGAGGAAGTGTGGCAGCAGGCAGCAGCCGGAGCAGCTGCAAAAATACTAAATGATAGAGCATAGGTACGCTGGCCCCTCGGCATGTGAAGAAGAGCCACGTGTGGCTCGCAGACTTCAGTTCGGCCACCCGTAAGCTATTCGTCTAGAGACTCCCCGCTCGGAAACCCAGCCCGGGAGCCGAACCACATCACTGCACGACGCTTTAGCGGCGGGGGTTTAAGGCCCAGGACCTCTCTCTAATAATAACTGTGGTGTTTGTTAAGCGCTTACCGTGCGTGGGTGGATACAAGCAAATCGGGTTGGACACAGTCCCCGTTCAAAGGGGGCTCATGGTCTCATTCCCCCTTTTATAGATAAGGTAACTGAGGCACGGAGAGGCGAAGTGTCTCGCCCAAGGTCACACAACGGACAAGTGGCGGAGCTGGGTTTGGAACCCCCAACTTTCTGACTCCCAGGCCCGTGCTCTATTGACTATGCCACGCCGCTTCTAACGCTCTGAAGTTCAAACACGAGTTCGAGCCCTGGGAAAGGTACCTGCCGCCCCTACTTCAACACCCACTGCGGCTCTCGGGGCCCTCAGCGTCCCTAGATGTCAGGTTGCCTCCCCAGGATCCCACGCATCCCCCAGGAACCTCCTTCCCGGCGGGACAGACCGAGGAAAGCAAACACAGTCTGGTGCCACCTCCCCTTCACCTCAGGAAGACTGAGATGGATGCCACTGATGCCGTCATTGGGGTCGGGTTGTGACTGTGGGCTCCGAGCCACGAGGAGCCTGAAATTCCGTATCTCCTGCCCCGGTGCCCTGCCACGCTCTGTTTTGGTCTTTCTGCGGTCTTAGTTCATCTCGCTTCCTGGATCCCTTACCAGTCTCTCTCCCAATTTTTTATTTTTACATGTTTAGTACAGCACGCTGCACGCAGTAAGTGTTTAAAACATACTGTTAACCAACAAAACTACTACAGCATGGCTTAGTGGAAACAGCCCGGGCGTGGAAGTCAGAGGACGTGGGTTCTAATAATAATAATGTTGGTATTTGTTAAGCGCTTACTACGTGCAGAGCACTGTTCTAAGCGCTGGGGGAGATACAGGGTAATCAGGTTGTCCCACGTGGGGCTCACAGCCTTCATCCCCATTTGACAGATGAGGGAACTGAGGCCCAGAGAAGTGAAGTGACTTGCCCACGGTCACACAGCTGACAAGTGGCAGAGCCGGGATTAGAACCCATGACCTCTGACTCCCAAGCCCGGGCTCTTTCCACTGAGCCATGCTGCTTCTCCTCGGCCACTTGTCAGCTGTGTGACTTTGGGCAGGCCCCTTAACTTCTCTGTGCCTCAGTTACCTCATCTGTAAAATGGGGATTAAGACCGCGAGCCCCACGTGGGATAACCTGATAACCCTGTAACTATCCCAGCGCTTAGAACAGTGCTTGGCACATAGTAAGCGCTCAACAAATACCATCATCATTATCATTATTATTATTACTGCTATGATATATTGGCACCAGAACCGCCTTCCTAACCATGCTGCTTACCTTGGAGGCGTAAAAATATTAAGGCCAAAAAGGAAGAGAAAGAAAGGCAATCTAAGGGAATCTGGTGGTTGAGATTTGAAAATCATAAAATACAATAATCCAGATATTTCCGTTATTGCTCCCACAGCAACAGTAAATTCTACCAAACTACGGTGCGGGCAGCGCACTAGTGTACATGTGGGTGGATGCAACACTCAGAAGTTGATCAAAATATTACATATGAGCAGAAGGGACAGAGTTATGCCTGCTGTGGGAACAATAACGGAATCTGTGATTTGCCTGTTTAAATTTCTACAACAGTACTGCAGTAACAAATATCCTTATTTGCTCAATTATCGATTTTAGAGCATATATACATTTTAAATCCCAATAACGGGCGTTTGGATGGAAATGACTTACTCGCAAAGGAATGCGGGGTGGTAAAATACGTTTTTAGAGTATTAAATACCGTTAATGAGGGCAAAACTATTTCCATTGTTGTAACCTTCTTTTTTTTGGTCAAATTAGGCAGCAAGAGTGGAGATCACTTTTAATGCAGTTCTCTGGTGGAAGGAGTTCTAGGGTGGAAAGGATCCAGATAAATCCAAGGTAATGGGGCAGTAAAGGCTTCATTAGCTTACAATCAGTGCGGGCTTTAATCACAATCACCATGGAATTCCCTAGATCTTCCCCCAGATCTTCCCCCAGCTCTATGTGTCTTAACCTTATTGATTTACATTTGGATATATCCAGTCCTCACCAATCTATGGGTCATGCTACCCTTCTGGCTCACAATATACGAGCGAAAACAGCAACCCCAGCACACCCTCAAATATATATCCACCCATCAATGGTATTCATTGAGCGCTTCCTGCGTGAAAAGCACTGCACTAAGCATCTGGGAGAGTCCAAAACAGCAGAGTTGTATTCACGTTCCCTGCCCACAAGGTGCTCCATCTCACAGTGTTCTAAAAATGAAAAGGGATCTCCTTGCACTTGGTTTATAAGATGGATGATAAGAGTTGTTAGAGCAACACTTGAGTAGCAGCGTGACCCAGTAGATAGATTACGGGCCTGGGAGTCAGAAGGACTTTGCTACTCGTCTGCTGTGTGACTTTGGGCAAGTCACTTCACTTCTCTGGGCCTCGGTTTCCTCATATGTAAAACTGGGACTAAGAATGTGAGCCCCATGTGGGGCATGACTGTGTCCAACCTGATTAGCTTGTATTTACTCCAGTGCTTAGAACGGTGCGTGGCACATAGTAAGTGCTTAACAAATATCATTAAAGAACCATTCCCTTCCCCACCCCCCCACCACACCCCTCCCCAAAACAAACAAAAAAAGATATTTTACTCCTCTGATGGGGCTGACACTAAAAGTAGGCTGTTAATCCCAATGGATGGGGCCTTGCTACCACTGCTGAAAGGAGCAGCAAACAACTGGAAGAATTTGCAAAGGGTGAGTGCGATTATTAACGTCACACCTGTACTTACATTGTGTTTTTTATGGGGTGTTCTCGGAACGTTTTTGAGGGAATGACTTTACCACTAGAAACAAAGGTCCAGTAAAGAGAGAAATCTACCATCAAAGAGGCAGTGCTGAAAATGAGCCAAGAAGTCAGCACGTTTGGCTTTCAGGACCCAGTTTAGCCACCAAATTAGAATCCTTCCTTTACGGATGAAGGACAACCAGTAGAAATATCGGGGGGGGGGGGGGGGGTGTGTGTCCCATCAGCATGCTAAACTACTTAACTACAATTCTTCCCTCTGGATATTCTGATTTTCTTTTGGCACTGCCTTCCATCACGATCTTCAAAATTTCAGATGCCATACTGCTACTTCAAGCCCAATACGTCAAAATGGAATGCTCTCCTCTTTCATCTTGACTTTAAACTCATTATGAGCAGTGAATGGATCTGCTAATACCACTGTATTGTACTCTCCCAGGCGCTCAGTACCGTGCTCTGCACATAGTAAGCACTCAATAAATACCAGTGATTGACTGATTCCCTGTGGGTTCTTTCCTTTCAGCTCTTACTCAAAGCCTTACATTTAGATTAGGCTCGTCGGATCCCATTTCCATGAATACTTCTTTTTAAATACGATAGCTCCAGAAAACGCACTCTTGAAACCCAGTGGAATTTAACCTTTGAATTCACAGCCCAGCACCCCAAAGCTACAGATACAGCATGGCCTAGTGGAAAGTGCAAGGGCCTCGGAGACAGATGCCCTGAGTTTTAATCCTGGCTCCTCCACTTACCTGCTGTGTGACCTCGGGCAAATCACAATCCCTTCTCTATATCTCACTTCCCTCACCTGCATAATGGGGATTCAATACGGTTTTCCCTTTGACACAGACTGTAAGCCCCATGTGGGACCTGATTATCTTCTATCTACCCCAGCGCTTAGTACAGTCCTGACACATACTAAGCCCTTAAGGAATACCATAATTATTATTCTTCGGAAGAATGGAAATCATTCTCATTGGCTGATTTACCAGGAACAGGGTCTTAGGCAAGCATACTCCCATCATTTAATGCACACTGGTTTTCAACACTGGGAATATTAGGAGCCGGCAGGTAATTATTTCACATTAACTCTTTGATACCTCAGACGGCATGAAATACCCAATTTCCAATTCTGTAAAATGGAGATATTTCTTGTGTCTCCCCCATTAGTCTCTAAGTTCTTGGTGTAGTCACATCTCTTTCATCTTCTGTGTTGTTCCAAGCACTTAGTACAGTGCTCTGCACGCAGCGCTTTCTTCTGGCCTCAAAGAGCCATTCAGATGATCTTCATTTTTATTTTCAGAATTCTAGTAGCACTCATTTAGTCTATGACACAATTTGATATTTGGGTTCTGGCTCTAATGTGCAATGCTCCCTTCAGGTACTTAACAACAGTGGAGAGGATATAAAATGGCAAAGAAGCAAAAGCACCTCAAAAACAAAGCGTTTCTAAGGCTTCGGAGGACATTTTCATAAAATTAAGAACAACGCCAAGTCGAAAATTCTTTGAGTGGTCAACTTGAGGCTTAGTGCAGTTTTCCACACACAGTAAGCCCTTCAAATACCCCCAGATGGTTGAACATTCTACAGTGACAAAATACGTTCCCTGGATGCAGATCTCACTCAGACATAAAGCGGCATACGTACTTAAAGCTCTAGAATGATCGGGATTCCTTATTCCTTTTGCCCGTAACCTCTGAAGGAGAACTGTGGAGGACAACTGTTTTACAAGATAGACCGCCATGGAATAGTTCTGAAAAATAAGCATCAAGATTGGAAATCAGATGAATCAGGCCTAAATATCTGTGTTAGAGGCGTACATAAACAGTGCATATTAACACACCCACACACCCCTCCCCCCCCCCCCCTTAATTCTTTAGCCAGCTTCCAGTATGGGATGCCCAAAATTTCACAAGATACCAACTGAACCCGAGGCTTAACCACTGGATTGCACCTGTCTGAAACAATCCCCCAGTGAGGTCAAATGAAAACCCTGACTAGTGACTTGTGACTTGAGGTGGAAGAATCACCACCGACAAGAATGACTAGGTAGCAGACGTTGCTGGAAAAGTAATTAAAATTCCAGTTGGCTCCGGCTGTTTTTTCCTAACTCTTCTCCCTTCGACCAGACAGATCTCCGATCGTTGGGGAACAGGCCTCTGAGCAGTATAACCATTGGGGAGTTCAGGTGACAAGGGAATTTTCGGGAACGATCTGAAAGGTGCCGGCTGGCATACTGGCGTGGAAATACCCATTACCAGCACGGGGGGAATAAACAGATAGGACTCAGAGGAAGGAACAAAGAAAGCAGTCAAGCAACAAGCCTAGGCAGAGTGGAGGGAGTTTGATTGGGTAATAGGAGGTAGAGACAGCACAGCCATAGAAAAGGGTAGGACGGGATTCTGAAAGGAGAAGTTTGAATTTGGTGCTGGATGCGTGGGAAGAGATCCATAGAGGACGATGATTGCGTGCACAATAAGGCCAACGTTGCTTTCCAATGTATAATCGATTTTGAAAAGCAGGATTTTGCTCAGACTCGTCTATGGGAGGCAAATTTGTCATTTCCAAATTCATCGACAGTATATCCTGATTCGCAGGAAAAACTGCTGCACAGAACATAGCATGTTCTTTAAAGAAGAGTCAAAACACAGGCAAACAATAGTGGAATTCATAATTCATGAAGCAACGGAAACCAAGTGGCTTTTAAATTTTCTACGGTTTCGGAGAGCCCAACCTAAAAATCCAATATGCTACAACAGCTCTTCTTTCGGCATTAAGCAAGCCTCTTCATCTTTATCACTTGTTTGTTTAATGCTTCAATTACGATAGATGTTTAAAAAATGCTAATTAACACTGTGAAATTATTTACTGACAGCTTGACTCTACGGAGCTAGAAACCTGCCTAAGGCAACTTCTTCGTAAATCTTTAGAAACAGATAGAGTGGAAACCACAACTACAAGTTTGGTGCAAAGGTATGTTCTCTCCTGTTGAGACACGCAGCCCGACAGAACGGAAGAAGGTAGGAGGAAAGAAAAAAAAAAGTCTAATATTTTAAAATGTCATTTGTATCCATAACCGGGAACTAATTTTTACAGTCATTAACAGAAATCCAACCACAAAAAATCTGTGCTATTGCTTGCTGGAGAGATGGGGAGAGGAATGTTTTGGGCTCATTTATCTCTCTTTCTCCCCGACGAGTTCGAAATGCCTCATCCAGAGGTACGGTGCAGGGGTGGCCGAGCCTCACGAACCCAAGAGCCACAAAGCAAAAAACACGACGTGGCCGAGAGCAGCGGATTAAAAAATATTCCTTACCCAGAATGTCGGGTGGACATTATGGAGGGAGGAGCGGGGGGCTGGATGAAGGGGAGATACAGTGGACAGCAAAGGCGGCCGACGAGAGACGACTGGGGCAGGAGCTGGGGGCGGGGGGGAGGCGAGGCAGAGGGAGTACCAGGTAGTCAGATTTACTGAGCGCTTACTGTGTGCAGAGCTCAGGAGAGCTCAACTGCATATATTTTCATTACCCTATTTATTTTGTTCAGGAAATGTACATCGCCTCGATTCTATTTAGTTGCCATTGTTTTTACGAGATGTTCTTCCCCTCGACATTATTTATCGCCATCGTTCTCGTCTGTCCGTCTCCCCCGATCAGACCGTAAGCCCGTCAAACGGCAGGGACCGTCTCTATCTGTTGCCGACTTGTTCATTCCAAGCGCTTAGTACAGTGCTCTGCACATAGTAAGCGCTCAATAAATACTATTGAATGAATGAATGAGAGGACAATACAACAATAAACAGGCACGTACCCTGACCGCAACAAGCCGACAGTGTAGAGGGGGAGACGAACGTGAACAGAAATCAATAAATCCTGGCCCCGTGTGGATAGAGGGATGTTCCCAACAGTGAAGGGCAGAGCCTAAAAGGGCCGGAGCCGCAGCACATGGCAGTCATGGGGAACAAGAGCAGAGCCGGACGAGCCGCTCAGCGAGCGGAAAAGGGCAAGCCCGGCTACGTGGTGGCTCACGAGCCACGGTTTGGCCACTCTCGGCTTCTCACCGCCCATTAGGGACTTCACGTTGGCTTTCAAGCCTGCGGAATTCTGAGGTCCCCTTGGGAAGTCGGTATCTTCAAGAGAGACGGTTTTAGTTGGGACATCGTCTCCTCTCTCCTCCTCCTCTGTCCCTAGCCGTGCGGGATTTTCTGGTCTCGCTTTCATGTTTGAAAAAGCATTTTCACACCATTCCCGGGTGCCATCACAAAGACAGCAGACTTTACCAGTCAAGAAAATACTAAGAGTTTGATGGATGGCAGTTCTAAAAGCAAATTCAGAACAAGAAATGACAACCATAATGATCCAAAGATCAAGACGCAAATGAAAAGACTTGTACTGTTGATTGTTCAGGAGCTCATTTTCTTTGACTAGGACAGGCTGCTGAATGTTCTGGAAGCAATATCGCTGTTTAAATTATGGCAGGCTATCCTAAAATGTGGTCATTATAATCCACTTTGATTCAACAGAAAGAGTTGGGGATATAAAACAGTTATATTATTTGTACATAGATTTTTCCATCACTGCAGTTGAACAAGCGGAGATCTTGTTCAAGGAGTATGCATCTTATTTTAAGTAGTCTCTGGCTTCCAAGAGAGAAAAAAAAAGAAAAACCTAAGATAACGACACTTCTTTCGTAACCGTATATTCCATGTTCTTCTCTTCTGCCATGAATAGAAATTCAGGAAAAAAGTTAAGCGTTCTCTTCTAACAGTAACCAAAAATTACACCCTCCACTACAAATTTGGTATTCAATTTCAAAGCTAAGGAAATTTACATTTGAAAATCAGTCAGACCTTTCCAAATCTCTTCATAAGGAAGCTATTTCAAACTGGTTAAGTGAACGCAGGGCTGAAACCCCCGATAGTGAAAATCCAAGGAGTGGGTTAACAATAAAAAAAAAATGGGATCAACTTCCTGAGTGTCTCAAGCCATCACTTAAGGGCCCAAGTTTCTCCCCTTGCCAGGACTCTTCCGGGGTAGGTACAGGTGAGAGAGCTGAAGTCAGAGTGGCCCGCGGGTGTCGATCTGGTCCAGGGATGGCAAGGTGGGCAGGTATCGCTGACTGCTTCTCTGCAGGCAGGGAAGTGGTTAAGAGCAGAAACGCGACAATCCTTCAAAAAGCTGCTCGAGACCACTGGACCTATCTAGATCCAGCTTAAGGAAGCATCATCTAATGTTTAGAGCATGGACCTGGGAGCCAGAAGGACCTGGGTTCAAATCTCAGCTCCGTCACTTGCCTGCTGTGTGACCTTGGACACATCACTCCACTTCTCTGGGTCTCAGTTCCCTCATCTCTCAAGTAGGGATTAAGGCTTTGAGCCCCATGAGGGACACAGACCACGTCCACCCTGACTAGCTTGAATCTACTCCAGCACCTGGTACAGTGTCTGGACCATAGTAAGTGCTTAACAAATACCATTAAAAACAAAAAACAAACTAAAAAAAAAGGTCAGGATCTAGGCTGGAATGCCAGTGGAGTGTGCCCAGACCATGGAGGTCAGCTCACACACCATTCCTACAGCTTGGATTTATCAAAGGGGTCCTGCCGGCCGCCATTCCCACCACACAGCTCCCAGGAAATCTGCAACTCCAAATTCCAATTCCTGCAGCAGGATAACGTGGACTTCCCCGCCCTCAGTTTGAAAAGCAGTGAGGCCTAATCTTTAAAGCCAGAAGGACCTGGGATCTAATCCCAGCCACCCCGCCACTTGCCTGCTGTAGGACCTTGGGCAAGTCACTTCCCTTCCTCTGTGCCTTAATTACCTCATCTGTAAAATGGGGATGAAGAATGAGAACCCTGTGGGGGACTATGTCCAACTTGATCAGCTCGTATCTACCTCAGTGCTTAGTAAAGTGCCTGGCACATAGGAAGCGCTTAATACTGGGGAAAAAAAAAAGTACTAACCCTAAACCAAAACTCAATCCTAAAACACACGCCATCCAGTCTAGATTTGTCTAGATATTGCAGTTACTTGCAAAGAAGACATGGGCTGAAATTAAAAACACAAGGCAGAAAATTTCAGCAGGGTACCCATTTTGCTTTGTCTTACTAACAAGCTACGGTGCTGCTTTTTTTTATAAGATGAACGCTTCCTGAACCCTTCCTGATACTCCTCCAAGCAAAAAAGAACAAAAAGCTACTTACTCTTCCGATTTCCGCAGTCCACGAGACCACGATGGTGTTCGGTACTGTCGTGGAGAGCCGGACGAGCGAGGTGATATTGATGGGTCGGCTGGGTCGCTTTGGTTCCACACCATTTTTGGTAGGTGGAAGGTAGCCCTGAGAACAAAATAATGCATTTATATCCGTTCTAGTCCTCAAATAGTCTCATTTTTCTTCCTCCAACAGCCCCAACATTTTTATCCCTCTAGACTGTAAGCTCTTTGTGGGCAGGGAATGTGCCTGTTATATTGCACTCTCCCAAGCGCTTAATACAGTGCTCTGGACACAGTAACGGCTCAATAAATACATCCACTGACCGATTAAGCGCTTAATACAGTGCTCTGCATGCAGGAAGCGCTCGATCAAGACGAGTGGCTGATTTAAAGGTACAAATATTCTCATTAAGGCTCAAAATTGCGAGCGCTAACCAGAAATAAAAACGGTCGGCTCTCGTGCTTTAAATCTCTCTGCTTAGTCAAAGCTTATTTCTCATCCTGCTCTCGGACCGCAAGACTCCTCGTACAATCTAGTCTTCTAACTACGTCTATAGGTTTGCTGAGGCAAGTCTAGGAGAAGACAATAAAGTTAATAATCACTCAGAGACATCGGGAAGGATTACGTACAAGAATAAGTACAAACAATTAAGAACCCGGCTCACAAATATAAGCTTAAGGATCAAGGGATCTTTTCTCCACTTCATCAGCACTAACCCTTTCTTCCCTGCCTTTCCACACCAAAGAGCTGAAACAATAGCGTGAGGCTTCTTGCTATGTCTTTTCTTTCCCTCTGACTGCTGTATTATTCTACAGAGCATCAAGTTCCCTAATCTGTACCCTTATCTTCAGACCCTTCCCTGCAACAGTACATACCTTATATTTCGGAATAACATCTGTACAATTGGGTCACGCGCTCCATTTTTTCAAGATAGAAAAATATAATAAAAATCAACACTTGGCCACGATACCATGCGGTTTCACTGAAATAACGTCAGGCTGCCCATTCAAAGAGCTCTTCGGAACTTACTGGAAGGCTGCAAGGTTTCCCGTTAACTTTCACACAAAGATTGGGCGGGAAGTGATCTTCTTGTGGACAACTGGTTTCTGATAAACAAAACCTAAAAAAGTTACACAGATTTATCAGCTTTCATTCTTAAAATCCGATCCTGATTTATTCACAGCTGAGTATTTATTCCACACTTGATTTGGCTGATGAATAACTGTTAATATCATTACACCCGATTCGCCTCCAAGGTAAGGGTAACGTATTGATTTAGATTAACGTCTGTGTCCCCCCAGACTGTAAGATCATTGTGGGCAGAGACGGTGTGTGTTTATTGTTATGCTGTCCTCTCCCAAGCGCTTAGTACAGTGCTCTGCACACAGTAAGCCCTCAATAAACACAACTGACTGATTGACAAGGGTTGCTTTCTTGCAGAACGTTACATTGAGGACAGTAGATGCTAGATTATTTACCGCAAATCCAACGCCACACCAGGGCACATCAGAGCACATCGCACCATGCTGCACCCAGACGGGCAGCACATTATCGGGAGACACAGCTCCCTCAATTCAGCCGTGGCGGCCTAACCAAAAGGTGGAGTGAAAATGTGTTATGGCAGAACACATTTTCTGTTTCGGATCTCTCCCGAGAACTGCATTTTTGCTATTATTCTACCCTATTTTGGATTTGGGTTCAACTGGCCAGGTTGCGGTAGAGGGAAGGTTATCACAATTGGGCAAGTTTTTTAATCCAAATTTTGGCTGGCACAGTTCACTGAGCTCCTGAAGAGCCTGCTGTAAATGATCCAGCGGCAAGAGCCTCGAGGTTCCGCCGAATTATTCCCGAAAACCGTTTGTGACTACACTGTAATGCTTTCATTTTTACCCCTCTCAACGGGCCAAGGAACTGGACCTGGAAGGGCAAGGAGGAATGGGGACTGTGTCTGATTATTGTTATACTGTCCTCTCCAAAGCGCTCAGTACAGTACTTTGCACACAGTAAGCCCTCAACAAATACGATTCAGTGAATGAATCAATCAGCATTCCGGTTTAGGGGGCATGAGAGAACTTTGAAAGCCAAGGATCTTGGATGGAATAGTGTGATCGGTGTTTTCATTACAGCAACAGAAATGAAGATTAAAGAGACGACCCCTTAAGAGAACACCACGGCTTACGCAACTGTCCATCTACCCCGCTATACAGGTAGCGTATTTAAACGGAAGCACTAGGGCTCTTCCTAAGACTCATAAAACTAACCCGAACAATTCCATCTACACCTGGAGTCGATGACCAATACACCTGGTCTGTGTTATCCTCACTGGGCTGAAACTTCAGGTGTCTGCAGCACGGTATCAGGAGGGAAGCGAGAAGGAAGAAGTTCTAGTCTCTTAGGAACCAAGGGAGAGGCACAGCTTGGGCTTCTCTGGGTCAGGATCCTGTCCAGCAGGGAGGCTTCTCAAATTTTACTAGGATGAGCAGAGGGAACCCACTCTTGGGAATGTCCCGGCAGCCATGGGGATCGCTTATCGTGCAGGTGCAATTCTGCCTTTTCCTTTTCTTCTTTAATGGCATTTGTTAACAATAATAATAATAATTGTGATTTTTGTTAAGGGCTTCCTATGTGCCAAGGACTGTACTAAGCACTGGGGTAGTTAATAATAATAATAATAATGTTGGTATTTGTTACGCGCTTACTATGTGCCGAGCACTGTTCTAAGCGCCGGGGTAGACACAAGGGAATCAGGTTGTCCCACGTGGGGCTCACAGTCTTAATCCCCATTTTACAGATGAGGTAACTGAGGCACCGAGAAGTGAAGTGACTTGCCCACAGTCACACAGCTGACAAGTGGCGGAGCCGGGATTCGAACCCATGACCTCTGACTCCAAAGCCCGTGCTCTTTCCACTTCCAAGCTAATCAGGTTGGACACAGTCCATGTCCCACAAGGGGCTCATGTGTCTTAATCCCCATTTTCCAGATGAGGTGCAGAGAAGTTAAGTGACTTGCCCCAGGTCACACGGCAGACAAGTGGCGGAGCCGGGATCAGAACCCAGGTCCTTCTGACTCCGAGGCCCGGCTCTATCCGCTAGGTCATGCTGCTTCTCTTTTCCCTTCTGGAAGTTATTCAGGACCCACTTGGGATCCACACCCCTGGGGCTTCAAGGTGAAGAGCCAGAGCAGGGCTCGGGGGTCGGAAAGACGGTCAACCGATCAATGGATTGACCAACTCAGGAGCCGAGTTCTTTCCCGTTGTGGTCCTATCCTCTCTCGGGACCTCCCAGAAGAGGGTGGATTTCTCCTGACTCTCCCTTACCTCTGTTGTACTGCACTCTTGCCCAAGCGCTTAGTTCAGTGCTCTGCACACAGTAAGTGCTTAATAAATACCATTAACTGATGGATTGATTGACTCTGGGACTCAATAAAGGTTTGAAGACACAAAGGGATGTGGAGTAAAAGCGAGCCCGAATAGGGCTGTAGAACAACGCCTAAAGGAGTCTCTGGAATAGTGAAGGGCGTTGCATATTAAAACAAGAAGCAGAACCAGAGCTCAGGGTAGCCATATATTCATAATACATCTCCTTAGATGTTTGATCTTGTGGGCCAGAAACCCATTAAGACATCCATTTCTAAACCTGGCACGTAACCCTCTTTGGGGGAAATAAACTACACCTGGGCATTTGATTCGACAGCGAGTAGAGGTTACAGTGCCTGCGCCACGGAAAAAAAAAGTTGGCCCCTACCATCTTCTACAACCCATCCTTTAATCTGAGGTCACCAACAGGGAGACCTATGGCTTCCCTCTCCTCCTAAAGGTGGGACTGGTCCCACTCTCAAGTGCTAATAGGGCATTTGGTGGGCAATTTTTTACCTTTTAAAAGAAAACAGGGCCTGTCAGTTCTGCCGCCAGAGCACGCATTTTGAATAGGATGCGAACGAAGGTGGAGTTATGGAACACTCTCCTGCTGCCTTGTTTGGAGGAGACGGTGGAGGGCCCGTGGGAGAAGCGGCAAGTGCCACAATGCGAATTTCCCTCCACACAGGGTTCGCTGGGAACCCAAGTCCCTCGACAGAGGAGAACTGACTGTACCGTCCCTTACGCTCTGTGGCGTTCCTTGCATTAGAAAACTAATCTATCCGAACATGGGCACTCTCCATCATCCCCTGAAGAGATTTTTCTGAAAAACAAACCTGGAAATGGATCCTAGAACTCTCAAGCACATGTGATTCCCTTTATCCCAAGGAAGGCGGTATCAGATTACCGGATCCCCTCCGTTTGCTGCAACACAAGATGTGCCGTTCTTTGCCTGGGCAGTCAGTTGCTTATGAAATTCCTCATAAGGGAGTTGAATCCCTTGAAGTCTATATGCCACTTCCAGAAAAAGACCGCCTCCCCTTAATTGGGATGATAGCCAACTCTGAAACTTCTCCCAATCCTGAACATAAGCATTGTTTTTACGAGATGTTCTTCCCCTTGACTCTATTTATTGCCATCGTTCTCGTCCGTCCGTCTCCCCCGATCAGACCGTAAGCCCGTCAAACGGCAGGGACCGTCTCTATCTGTTGCCGACTTGTTCATCCCAAGCGCTTAGTACAGTGCTCTGCACATAGTAAGCGCTCAATAAATACTATTGAATGGATAAGGGGTGGCGGAGGAAACTTACAGGGGTATGAACACAAGGAGATCACACCCAAAGACTTTAGGATAGCCTGTAAACACAGCCGTCTTTAAACATGTGCAAGAAGCCTGGTTCTGAGAGGGGAACAAACTCCTTTGAGAAATCATTCCTTTGTTAAAGTGACAATTACACTTTATTACATTTATTACGGGAAGCAGCGTGGCTCAGTGGAAAGAGCCTGGGCTTCGGAGTCAGAGGTCATGGGTTCGACTCCCGGCTCTGCCACTTGTCAGCTGTGTGACCGTGGGCAAGTCACTTCACTTCACTGGGCCTCCGTTACCTCATCTGTAAAATGGGGATTAACTGTGAGCCTCACATGGGTCAACCTGATTACCCTGGATCTACCCCAGCGCTTAGAACAGCGCTCTGCACATAGTAAGCGCTTAACAAATACCAACATTATTATTATTTTTTTAAAACCGACGAATTGATTCTCCGCCAAAAAGCCCAAAACCTACAACGGAGTTTTCCTGACAGACTGCTACCTTTAAATCTGGACATCAAAAGCAGAATGAGTTTAAATCCTCCAATTTTATCAGCTTCCGAGGAGCCATTCAAGATTTCTTCTATAGCTAGCATCCATCCCTCCTCCCCAAACTAGGAGAGGACTCGACAGGTAGTTCTTTAAAAAAATTTCAATTTATTGAAAACGGCATCGATGTCCCATACGGGGGCTAGCTCTTGGGGAGCCAAACCACTGAACCAGAAAACAGATAATAGGATTACATCTAGGGGTGGAGGATTTCAGCACTTTAGTTTATTTAGGCAACGCAACGGCCTGCCACTGTGGTAGGGTGAAGTCTCTTAGGGTAATTTGATCCTCAAAGTACAAGAGGTTTTTTTGGCAGGGCTTTGCGGGGAGGAAATCCCGGGGTGGCCATTAGTTGAGCAGTTCCGTTGGGCAAGTCGCAAGGTACGGAGTTGGAGCGAGCCGTCCGCCTTAGCGCTTAGCCCGGTGCTCCGCACGCAGCAAGCGCTCAATAAACACGATTCAATGAGTGACTGAATGAATGCCTTTGGAGTTCTGGAGGACCGGGGGATGAACGGGGTCAGGAGGAGAAACGTCTCTTTCTTCAGACAAGGGAGTCTGAAAGGTTCCCCAACAGTATAATGAGGAGATAGATGATGAGGATTTGTGGTGCTTTCGTCTTGGAAAATGTCCCAATTAGCTTTGCTCCTGTTTCCCCTCCCCTCTGCCCCGACCTTCGAAATAAAGGTTCAGGAACTCTGATTCAGCCGGGTCAGTGGGTGGGGTTTTTGGAAGAAGGGGTTTTCACCACATAGGGATAGTTCCCAAATACCAATCTCCTGAGGCTCGGTGGGGTAGGCTGGGGGACGGATACCCTGACCAGAAAGTCTGGGAATTGTTGACTACTTGACTGGATCCTGGCCACGCAAGTGGGAGCAAGTGAGCTAAATTCTCTCTCAAAGCTTTGCTCCCTGACCTTAGTTGGAGGTGGCAAGGGGCTTTTAGAAGAAAAGCAAAAACAAAACTAAAAAATTTAAAAAAAACCCCTATCTCCATTTCTCTTTCACTAGTCCGGGTGTTCGGCTCTCCCGCTGTGACTATTAATATTTATCGATCACCCACCGGGTATTTTTCATCAGTCCCTCTGCTCCTCCTCAGAACAAAGCCCTGGGTTTTGCAATTAAATATCAGGTGGTGTTTCCACCGAGGTGCCCGGAACAGGACTCGACTAGTTCTCCCACTGAATATATACATCAGACCAAATACCTTCACTTGATTAAACAGGAGGGGAGAAGCTGAAAGAGATCCAACCAGGAATGATAAGCAGATCGTTACAATTCCTGGAATAACTCTTCTCCAATTGGAGAACCTTTTCTTCCCTCCGGCACACCTTTACATCAGGGATCTCATTCTGTCTTCTCAAAATCGCCATGAATTAGGGGCGGGGAGGGGAGACAAATATTCTTGTCCCGGTTTCACAGATGGGGAAACCACAGCTGAGAAAGATGACTCGCTCAAGGCTATCGGCCAAGTCGCTGGGAGAGCCTTTCTCTAGACTCACTGCTTCCAACAGACTGTCATCCTACTTGCTTTTGGAGAAAGGGACTTTTCTGCTGGGACGATGAAGCCCTGTAATCCCTACCCAGTATTTCTACCTTCTGAAAGCATTTTTCGCTATTAATATTTAAGGAATGCATTTGCTGAAGCTTTTCAATCATCTTCTTGGGCAGCTCGGTACGGTTGATTGCCAAATTGAAATCGGACACTTGAATAGCTAGGGCAAAGTCTGCCTTAGAGCTAAATGGCCAGAGCTGCAACTAGGAAAATTGTTCACTCCATCAGAAAAAGAATGTAAAAATTGGGAAAAATCGGAGGTTAGGAAGGTGTCCATAATTCCGTTTCTGGCCACGTAATTGCTAACCACTTACGTTAATAGTAGAGGAAGATCAACTTTATGAAAAGTGACGAAATATTCCAGGCTTAAACACTGCGTACTTTAACACTGTACATTCCCAAGCACTCAGTACAGTCCTCTGCACCCGTTAAGTGCTCAATAAATATCACTGATTAACAATTTGCAGAAAGAGCCCGGATTTGAGAGTCAGAGGTCACGGGTTCTAATTTCAGCTCCGCCACTTGTCAGCTGTGTGACTTTGGGCCAGTCACTTAACTTCTCTGTGCCTCAGTTACTTCATCTTTAAAATGGGGATTAAGACCGTGAGCCCCACATGGGACTTCCCCAGCGCTTAGAAAAGTGCTTGGCACATAGCAAGCGCTTAACGAAGACCGTCATGATCATTCTTATTATTATTCGGTAAAACTGTACCTTAGCTGGACCTGTACTGTGAAGTCACACTTGGTCCCAGAAATGTCCCTAGAAGAGAAAGGACAAAAGAAAAAAGAAAAAAAAAAGAGAAACAGTAAAATTTGGGGCGCAAGTACAAGCTAAAAATCAATGCTGCGACAGGAAGAGCTTTATGTACTAAAATAATCAACATAGGACTGCTTTGACAGTCACGGCTGCTCCACAATGATATTTTTAGTTAGGCTAAGAATACTTGAAACTCAACCAGTACACATTTAGTTTTAATCCCATCTTAGACGCCATACTGAGTTCCAACTGCCAATCTTGAAAGTTGTATTTGAAGATGGGCAGGGAATGTGTCTGTTTATTGTTGTACTGTCCTCTCCCAAGCGCTCGGCACAGTGCTCTGCACACAGTAAGCACTGAATAAATACGATCGAGTGAAAGACACACTTACATGGAGCTACTGATCTGCTGGACTTGCTGGGGTGTCAATGCAAAGGCAAAACAGGTTTCTCGAAAACGCTGGCTGTTGTCTGAAGCTAAAGAGAAAAGGCGGCATTAATTTTCACATTCACGGTCAAAGACATCAGCAGGGGAGATTTGAGAAAAACAAAGCACAACAAGGGAGCCACCTGCCCTAAACTGACGGGATTTCCAAGTAAACCACGGTTTCGTAGAAGCAGGCGATGAAAAAAATGAAATTGAGAAATTGATGCCACAGCTGGAACGCATCAAGGGAAAGAATGTTTCTATTAGTTTTAAAAAAACACTAGATTCTTAGAAGACAACACCCAAGTGTTGAGTACAGAAAAGATCCTATCAAAAGGAGCACTGATAAAGGAATGAAAATCATGATGTAAGGTGTGTATGGTGCCACTGAAGTGTGGAAACATCACTAGCATCTATTGAAAAGGAAAGAATCTGAACAAAGGTAAATCTTCCTAAGGCTGCATGAGTGTGATTGAGAATTACCACAACAAAATCAACACAAACACACACACTTCTTTGAGATCTGCAACGCGGGAACATCTGGGCTTCACTGACAACTTTCAGGAAACTCAGCATTCTCTTCTCCTACTATGCTCTGACATCAAATCACTGTTATACCAGAGAAACCCAGGAAAACAATCTCACTTCATATGACAATCAACCAATGGTATTTCTTGAGCGTCGACTGGGTGCAGAACACTGTACTAAGCCCTGGGAAGAGTACGATACAACGGGGTTGGTGGACACATTCCCAGCCTAGAAGCAGCAGGGCCTAGCGGATAGATCCCGGGCCTGGGAGTCAGAAGGACTTGGGTTCTAATCCCTGATCCACCCCTTGTCTGCTGGGTGACCTTGGGAAAGTCACTTCACTTCTCTGGGCCTCAGTTTCCTCATCTGTCAAGTGGGGATTAAGACTGGGACCTCCATGTGCAGAGCACTGTTCTAAGCGCTGGGGGAGTTACAAGGTAATCAGGTCGTCGCACATGAGGCTCACAGTCTTCACCCCCATTTTACAGATGAGAGAACTGAGGCACAGAGACGTGAAGTGACTTGTCCACAGTCACACAGCTGACAAGTGGCAGAACTGGGATTTGAACCCATGACCTCTGACTCCCAAGCCTGGGCTCTTGCCCCTGAGCCACGCTGCTTCCCCTATATAACATACCTTCCCTCTCCCTCTGCCCGGAATTTGGAATCCGGTACCTTTTATTATCTCAAAAATCATTCAGGAGAACCTGAAGGACTTCAAGGCCTTTTAATTTTTTAATTAAGGTTTGATTTTGTTTATTTCAGTCGAAGCCATTAAAAGAAGAGAAGGCCAGGGAAGCATTTTAGTTCTGAACTGACTTCACTCGATGGTGCCTCGTACTTGGGACACTGCTGTTTTTTGCGCATCCTATCGTAAAGGGCTATCAGGAAGCATATGAAAGACAAAACGGACGGAAATTAGGAAAGCCAGAATAGATCCATTAGTTTTCTTTCCCTCTTGCCCATCCCCCAGCCTCCCTTCTTTTTATGGTGTTTGGTAAGCACTTACTATGCATCTAACACTGTTCTAAGTGCCGGGGGAGATACGAGCGAGCGAATTATGTTGCCCACGGTCCCTGTCCCGCATGCGGTTCACGGTCTAAGTAGGAGGGAGAAGAGGAGAACTGAGGCCCAGAGAAGCGCAGCGACTAACCCGAAGTCACATAACAAGCAATAGGCAGAGCCAGGATTAGAACCCAGGTTCTCTGCCTTCCAGGCCCATGCTCTTTCCACTAGGCCATGCAGCAACACAGTGGTCCCTTGCAACTCCTGATGATACGTTTGTAAAGCGCTTCCTATGTGGCAAGCCCTTTTGTAAGTGGTAAATAATAATAATAATAATAATGTTGGTATTTGTTAAGCGCTTACTATGTGCAGAGCACTGTTCTAAGCGCTGGGGTAGACACAAGGGAATCAGGTTGTCCCACGTGGGGCTCACGGTCTTCATCCCCATTTTACAGATGAGGGAACTGAGGCACAGAGAAGTTAAGTGACTCCAAAGCCCGTGCTCTTTCCACTGAGCCACGCTGCTTCTCTAATAATAATGTTGGTATTTGTTAAGCGCTTACTACGTGCAGAGCCCTGTTCTAAGCGCTGGGGTAGACACAGGGGAATCAGGTTGTCCCACGTGGGGCTCACGGTCTTCATCCCCATTTTACAGATGAGGTGACTGAGGCACAGACAAGTGAAGTGACTTGCCTACAGTCACACAGCTGACAAGTGGCAGAGCTGGGATTCGAACCTAATCAAGTCGAGCACAGTCCCTGTCCCACATGAGGTCCACAGTCTTAGTCCCCGTTTTACAGATGAGGGACCTGAAGGCCAGAGAAGTGAAGTGACCTGCCCAAGGTCATACTGCAGAAAAGTGGTGGAGTCGGAATTAGAACCCAGGTCTCCCTGACTCCCAGGCCGGGGCTCCAGCTACAAGGGGAGGTACTTCCCCTCCAATGCCCACCAGGTCTTCCCGGCAAGGGGCCTTGTCCCATTGCATCCACTGAGCCAGGACTGCCTCCTCTGTGGACACCACCCTGGGGGCAAGTAGCAGTCTTGAGGGGTGGGCGAGGGGGTGGAAGTAGGATGAGGGCAGAGGTGTTGGGGGATGGGAGCCCCTGTCCCACCCACCCACCCGGGGGGAGCCCACAGGCTTTGTGGGGGGGGGGGGGGAAGCATCCCACGGCCACTCCGCATCTACAGCTCCCATGGGGAAACGATCCGCTCTACCTATAGATTTTTTTTTTTTAAAAAAAGGAAATTCAGTTTCTTTGGGGCTACAGCTCTGACCGAGAAATTATCTGTTATACTTACTGAACAACAAAAAAAGTAAATGAAGTATCTTTTCCATTTTAAAAGTTTTCGCTTTGGTTTGTATTAAAGGGCAACTTCAAGATCCACGTAGGCACCTTTCTCTCTTTTACGCGAAAATTTAGGTTTCCTAAGTGCCAGACAAGCTGCCGTATCCTGTCACTTTCTAGTACTGAAATACTCTGCATGGCTCCTATCCTGAGGGGGGTGGGAAGGGAAGCTGGAGAGAGAAAACAAAATACATTATGAAACAGAACTTTTTACTTCCAGGCATCTTTTTATACCCGAGATGCCTTGAAATAACCTTTTCGGAATTCCCGGGTTCCTAGTAAAACATTTGGGTGTTCTCAATAGCAGAATAGCCCCTTACAGCTGTTAATTCCGCTACATGAATGCCACATACCACAGGCTAAGTTCAGAAGACAGAATATTATTACAGCTGTTTAATATACATGGAAAAACGAATGTAAAGGAATTTATTTTTTTTTTTTTTTAACCAACCGTAAAAATTACAAGCCATTTGTTTTTCAGTCAAAAATCTCTCTGGAAATAAACCTTTAGGCTTCAGTGAAATTCTGTAAAGTTTCATCGGCAACATTACAAAATTCACTAAGGTCTGTTGAGCGAAAAAGACTAGGCCTTGCCTTCATTTTTCCTTTCCTCTTTTCTCCTGACATTTCTTCCTATGTGGCTTCACTTCTACTTGTATCTTTCAGAGAAAAACAACAACGTTACAAGTGACTCAGTGTTATCGGTGACTCACGATCTATTGTGTCAAAAGGAGCACCACTGGAGCATTCCTTCTTCTTCTTCAAAAAAAACCAGCCCTCAGACACACCCAGGGTGGTTACGATAATAATGAAGATAATCATTGTGGTATCGAAGTGTGAACTCCATGCCAAGCACTGTACTAAGCACTGGAGTAGATACAAGTCAATCAGATCCCACATGGGGCTCACAGTCTAAGTAGGGGGGGAGAACAGGGATAGAATCCCCACTGTGCAGATGAGGGAACTGAGGCCCAACGAAGTGAAGCGATTTTGTCCGAGGTCACACAACAGGTAAGTGTCAGAGCCAGAATTAGAACCCAGCTCCTCTGACTCCCGGGCCCGGGCTCTTTCCACTACGCCACACCGCTTCCCACACGACCACGATCGTGTCCTCAGTCACCACCCTCCATTTCTCCGCCACCACCATCACCAGGAAATACCTATCCCAAGATATCAATATCAGAAAGACAACTCGATCGAATAATAATAATAATGTTGGTATTTGTTAAGCGCTTACTATGTGCCGAGCAATATCCTAAGC
The DNA here is from genome assembly GCF_004115215.2 of Ornithorhynchus anatinus. Classification (NCBI taxonomy): domain Eukaryota; kingdom Metazoa; phylum Chordata; class Mammalia; order Monotremata; family Ornithorhynchidae; genus Ornithorhynchus; species Ornithorhynchus anatinus. Next base: position 8,017,252 of record NC_041732.1, on the reverse strand, counting down.
GCGGGGGGAGATACGGGGTAATCAGGATGTCTCACGTGAGGCTCACGGTTAATCCCTATTTTACAGATGAGGTAACTGAGGCGCAGAGGAAGTGAAGTGACTTGCCCACGGTCACACAGCTGACAAGTGGCAGAGCCGGGGTTCGGACCCATGACCTCTGACTCCCAAGCCCGGGCTCTTTCCGCTGAGCCACGCTGCTTAAAGGAGAACCAGTAAGCCAGACTAATAACTGGGGCAAGAAAGGCATGCTGAGGATTCAAAACTACTTTTCTTTCCTGACACTTCCCAATCGGTCTCAACCTTCAACCAACCAGCCAGAGGAATCTACTGAGCACATACTATATGCACAGCACTGTACTGAGCGCTTGGGTCGGTACAAAACAACAGAGTTGGCAGATACGTTCCCTGCCCACGATGAGCTTACAGTTTACAGCCTATAATGCATAATTTAAAGATACGTACGTCGGGTGCTTTCCTCTCGGGGTCGCAACTGGGGAGCTTCCAGTACTCTTCCAGTTGCGACTAACGGAGGGAGAGTCACGCAGAGGCCTATCCATTCCATTCCTAGTCTGGGCAATGGTTAGTTAGTGGAAGGCAATCTGTTAGAGGTCAAAGCTCACCTGTGCTGGGCAGCAGTGGCACAGGAGAGAGTTGAGGGCGGCGACTCGGGTTTACTGCGCGGAAGGAGGCGATGGTAAACGCTATCCGTATCTTCACCAAGAAAACTCTACGGATACGCTACCAGAACGACTGCGGACGGAGATGGGGCATTCTGGAAGAGATGCGCCTACGGGTCGGACGCGACTTGACAGCATAAGACAAGAATATCGGAGCCGAGCGATCTGGTGTGACCTGGGCAGGATTTTGTCTAGAATCATCTACCGGGCCTAAGAACAGAATGCCGAGAACAATTCTCAAGACCTGACTACAAAAAGTATCTTTCTGAGGCTGAGACTGAGACGATCTGGTGAAGGACCAGAAGACCGAAGGGCCATTAAGTGGCTGCCATCAAACCAAGAAAACAGTAAGAATGAATGGCTTCCTCTCTCCAGGAGATCCACGGCCTCTTTAGGCTTGGCGAGAGGATTCATGCTGGTGAGGCAGGGGATATTTAGAATAATAATAATGTTGCTATCTGTTAAGCGCTTACTATGTGCCAAGCACTGTTCTAAGCGCTGCGGTAGACACAGGGGAATCAGGTCGTCCCACGTGGGGCTCACAGTCTTAATCCCCATTTTACAGATGAGGTAACTGAGGCACCGAGAAGTTAAGTGACTTGCCCAAAGTCACACAGCTGACAAATGGCCGAGCCGGGATGCGGAACCACGACCTCTGACTCCGAAGCCCGTGCTCTTTCCACTGAGCCACGCTGCTTCTCTAATAATAATAATCCTTGGCTCCCTTGCTGTTACACTCGTCCCCTACATAATCTTGCAAGTTCCAAAGCCCAAAGCACTTTCCAGATAGAATCTGAGATGTCGTTAACGGCACGCTACTGGGGTCAGATCTGGCGGGTATTTGTATTTTAAAAAGAGAAAAGAAAAAGGCGCGGGCAGGGCCAAACCCTAAACGTACAGAACGTCTGCGCCTTGAATATGATGCCACCGACAATTTGATTTGGTGTGAGTAGATGGGGTTGAAATGATTAAGGACGGACCAGTACTTCCTGCAACGTTTCCAGCAGAAATCGCCATCTGCATGTCTTCCTTCTGCAGGGCGTGTTGCTATCTGAGACTCTGCCTGCCTCCTCTGCTTACAAGTCAGCCACCCCATTTTTCAATGCTGTGCTCTAGTACGGTCTGCTGCTGTTGCTTCCCAAGATTCCACAGCTACGCTGACCACCGAACGCCAACGAGAAGCAGCTCTCCCGACCAATGGATAAAGCGCGTGCCTGGGAGTCAGAGGACCTGGGTTCTTAGCCTGGCTCTGCCACTGATCTGCCGTGTGACCTGAGGTAAGTCGCTTCTCTCCTCCGAGCCTCAGAAGCTGCATCGGTAAAATGTGGATTAAGACTGTGAGCCCTTATGCGGGACAGGGACTGTGTTCAACCTGAATATCACTGTGCTTAGCACAGGGCCGAACACACAGTACGTGCTTAACAAATACCATCTTAAAAAAAAAAAAAAAAGAGGCCAAAAGGTCTTTTCTTCTCAGCTCACACCTCAAAATATCCTTTGGTTTGTGACTGCAGCTGCTCTTTGAAATATGGATCGCTTCAGTTTCATGACACTTTTGGCTGTGGTTTGCAACATGCCAAACTGGTATGTCTGATCTACCGTATTGTGGAAAACGGCAGTGGCCTAATAATAATAATAATAATAATAATATCGGTATTTGTTAAGCGCTTACTACGTGCAGAGCACCGTTCTAAGCGCTGGGGGAGATACAGGGTCATCGGGTCGTCCCACGTGAGGCTCACAGTTAATCCCCATTTTCCAGATGAGGTAACTGAGGCCCAGAGAAGTGAAGTGACTTGCCCGCAGTCGCACAGCTGACAAGTGGCAGAGCCGGGAGTCGAACCCATGACCTCTGACTCCGAAGCCCGGGCTCTTTCCACTGAGCCAAGCTGCGTAGTGGATAGACCACAGGCCTGGGAGCCAGAAGGTCATGGGCTCTAATCTTGGCTCCGCCATTTATCTGTGTGACCTTGGGCAAGTCACTTCATTTCTCTAGGCCTCAGTGACCTCATCTGCAAAATGGATATTGGGACTGTGAGCCCCACGTGGGACAGGGACTGTGTCCAGCCCGATTTACTTGTAGCCAACCAGCGCTTAGTAAAAATTTGTTAAGTGCTTACTACGTGCCAGGCACTGTATTATGCCCTGGGATAGACACAAGCTAATCGGGTAGGACACACGGGGCTCACGGTCTTCGTCCCTATTTTCCAGATGAGGGAACCGAGGTCCAGGGAAGTGAAATGACTTGCCCAAGGTCACCCAGCAGACAAGCGACACAGCTGGGATTAGAACCCAGGTCCTTCTGTCTCCTAGGCCCGTGCTCTATCCGCTAGGCCACCCACAGACTGAGGAGATCCTTAGGGTGATTCTTTCGGTCGCCCCGCTGCGGCCCTCCATCGAGCAGCTGCTTGGGTAGCCAGTCGGCTTCCGTTCTCCGGGTGAAAGCCTGGAATTCGGTCCACCTGCCGTCATTTAAGCAACGCGGCCACAGCCCGATGGCAAACGAAGCGGACAAAGGCCCCGACAGCTGCTGCTGGCGGTGCCGGTCTAGCGGATAGAGCGTGGGGGCCTGGGGGTCAAAAGGATTCCCTATTAGGTGACCTTGGGCAGGTCCCTTCACTTCTCTCTGCCTCAGTTACAGCATCTGTAAAATGGGGATTAAGACGGTAAACCCAATGTGGGACAGGGACTGAGTCCAATCCAACTACCTTGTTTCTACCCCAGCGCTTAGAATATTTCCCGGTACAGAGTAAGCACTTAACGAATACCATAATAACTATTGTATTATTATCACTAGGCGGCTCTGAACCCTGGAGACCTGGTACCTGGATAGCAGAATCATTTAGCAGTGGCTGGGGCATCTGAACAATCTTCTTTACAGCCACCCGTTCTCCCGTGGGAAAAGCAGCATGGCCTAGTGGCAGGAGCCCGGGCTTGAGAGTCGGAGGACGTGGGTTCTAATCCCAGCTCTGCCACTTGCCTACTTGGTGACTTGAGCATGTCATTTCACTTCTCTGGGCCTCAGTTCCCTCATCTGTAAAATAGGGATTACGACAGTCAGTCCCATGTGGGACAGGGTGTGTCCAATCTGATTACCTTGTACCTACCTCAGTGCTTAGAACAGCGCTTGGTACTGAGTAAATGCTTAACAAATACCATTATTATTATCAGTAGTAATAACGATAAAAAAAGGATTGGGCAAAGTGCCCAAATGCTGCCTGCCTCATACCAAAAAGGGGCTCACCAAAAGAAAACCTACGGAGAGTATTTTCTTTGTTTCTCACAGGCCAATGGAAAACTAATTTGCACCAAGAAAATATCCTTCATTTCACAGACTATGAGGATACTGAGACGTCAGCTTTACGGAAAAAGACTGACGTTGGTTAAATACAACTGGCAACAGCAGAGAACCTCCACGGCTAGTGGGCAAAACTGCATTCTTTTAAGTGGCATTTGTTATGCTCTCACTATGTGTACAATACTCTTCTAAAAACTGGGTTAGGTCCCTGATTTGCATGGGGCTCAAAGTCCAGGTAGGAGGGAGAAGAGGTAACCCCTATTTACGGTTGAGGAAACTGAGGCACAGAGAAGTGAAGTGACTTGCCCAAGTTCTCGCAACAGGCAGCTGTCAGGATTAGAACTCAGGTTCCTCTGACTCCCAGGCCTGTGCTCTCTCCACTAGGCCACGCAGCTTCCCTGCATTTGTGTATGCGGGTCTATTTTCATTCATATATTGATCGGTATTTTCAACTACCTGCGTAGTTTTCATCCTGCTCTGTCCATGCTATATCCTCTGGTTTTCGTTATCTCTAAATTTTTGTCCGTCTTCCTCTTTGAATGCTAAGTTCCTCGAAGGCAGGGAATGTGTCTGACTCCTGCTGCACTCTGAGTGCTTGGTACAACACCTGGCATTCAGTAGATATTCCAACACCTCACTGAGGTTGAAATCTGCTTTCACAGATCTTCCCATTTCAGAAATGGTATCAAGCATCGGCTTCGTGATGAGATAATCAGTCGCTGGTTCAAAGGTGAACAGGTATTTCGTGTCCTAAGCCCGCCCCGAGGCGGAGGACTTGAAGCACAAAATACGGTGTCGGCAGGCAATGGGTTCTAATCCCGGCTCCACGACGTGTCTGCCGAGTGACCCTGGGCAAGACACTTCGCTTCTCTGTGCCTCAGTTGCCTCATCTGCAAAATGGGGACCGAGACTGCAAGCACCATATGGGGCGGGGATTGGGTCCAGCTCGATTTGCATGTATCCACCCCAGTGCTCACTACAGTGCCTGGCACACTGTAAGCGCTTACCAGATGCCAGTATTATTAACGGTGGCCTGGAGCTAAATCTCCCGACGCAATTCTCAGTCATACTGGGCTGGGAGACTTGAACTCTGGTCACGGGATGGCGGCAGGTGGTTGAACTCCGGGTAGTGGGTAGGCAGGGATGGCGTCTTTATCCTTCCTGAATCCATGAGTACGGGTGTTTTAGTAAGTGCTTCCAAGCACCTTCTCTTCAAAGCGTCTCACAAGCATCAGCTAAATAGTGGAAGAAATTTAGGACCAGATACAAGACTCCTATTCCAGTTCTTATAAAAAGAATACTTGAGAATTCAGGCATATGTCTTAATTCCACTTACAGCCCAAGACTGACCGGCTTGGATTTACCAGAACTGAGGAAATACCAAGCTGATATGGAAGTTCGTAGGAATTCGGTCTTTGAATCATCCCATCCCCTTACAAACAGCTCATGTTTATAAGGGTTGAATTTAGTCTCTCTTTCTCCGTCGGAGCAGGTTTTGTGAAAATACATGGTTTTTGGTAGCAAGGGTTGGTTCTTAAAACCGACGCACTCTAATTGGGCACAGAAGAGGTATTTGGAAAATATGACTTTTTCAGGGGCAGAACTGTTGCAATAAGAACTAGTAAGAAAAGGTTGGACAGAAATGACACAATATTCACAATTACAAACTAAGGGAATGATCAAATTGACTACAGGCGAGAAATGGGAAAAACAGATACAGTTTCTTAAACACTGGCAAAAAGGAAAAACACTCAACTGAACTGAGCAGGGCACTTTCTACTGCTCTAAAAATATTCTCTCTTCCACCTCACCAGCAGTATCGGGCAGCTAAAAATAGCAACATAATCTTTCTGTTGTAGAATACCTCTTGCTGCTCTTTGGAAGAACAAATCACAAACGCCCTTCTAGGAATGCCAGTCTTCAAATCGGAACTCTCCCTGTCCTGCTCCACCTTAAAAATGGCAGGTGGATAAAAAACAACCTGATTTTTTATCGATGAGGCCAAAAATCTCAGCCTCTAAATTTCCAACTATTGAAATGGGAATCTCATCCCCAAATCTTGTCTATTTTCCCGCGGCACATCACGCACTGCAACGTTTCACATTATACTTCGATATTAGCTTAAAATTTTCAGACCTTGCGCCGCTGGCAACATATACAGTCGTTACCAGCCACCACGGAGAAGCGGCTGTGGCCTAGCAGATATGAGCCGGGCCTGACAGTCAAAAGGACCTGGATCTAATCCCGGCCTCGCCACGTCTCTGCCGGGTGATTTAGGGCACGTCCCCGTGCCTCAGTTACCTCACCTGCAAATGGGGATTAAGGCTGGGAGCCCCATATGGGAGGGACTGTCCAACCTGATAAGCCTCTATCCTCTCTAGTTAGCACAGTGCCTGACACAGGGTAAGCACTTAAATTTATCATTAAAAAAAATTAGCAAACCAACACTGATCATTTCAAAATTATAAATTTGCCAGGCGTGGGGGAATGTCTGCTGGGACTGTGGCTTGGTGGTGAAGGTTTCTGGTTGTTGTTTCTCTTAATGGTGCTTGTAAAGCACTTATTATATGCCAGGCACTGTTTTAAGCACTGGGGTGAATACAACGTAATCCCGGTTGGAAACAATCCCTGTCCCACAAGTGGCTCACAGATGAGGTCCTGAGAAGTGAAATGACTTGTCCAAGGTCACCCAGCAGACCAGTGGCAGAGCCGGGATAAGAACCCAGGTCCTTCCAACTCCCGGGCCCGTTAGGCCATGCTGCTTCTCTGACTGAAGGTAAAAAAAAAAAAAAATCCACGATGAGAAAATCTGGCAAAAGTTCTTTACGGAAAACTAGTCACACTAGCCACGAACATATTCTATATTCTGAAATGCCCACACGTCACAATGAACTGCATCCTGGACTGTCCATACACTCGCTTTACCTATCGCTCCCCAAGGGACATGAATGGCAGAGGCTGGAGTGGCCCTGCACAGACGCCTTTCGGGCAAACTTCTCGGTGAATAACAGTGACATCTGTTGAGCGCTCACTGTGTTCCAGGCACTGTATTAAGCAAGCAAATCGGGTTGGACACAGTCCCTGTCCCACATGAGGCTCACAGTCTTAATCCCTAAAGTCTTGGTGAAAGGCACCAGAGGGAAAATCATTGGCTTCCGTCAAGCGCTTAGTACGGTGCTTTTCCACAACTGAATGAATGTCCCTAGCCTTCTCATCGCCTCTGAATACTCTCTCTTGATGGCCCCATCTTCTTGGAACTTCCCTTCTCCTTCCATGTAAATCAATCAATGGTACTTATCGAGCACTTACTGTGTGCGGAACTCTGGACTAAGCGCTTGGATCTCTTCCATTAGGCATCCTAGCCCAAAGGCAACGACTAGTTTGCCTACTGATAACCCAGAGGGATTTAGAAGCCCAAGCACCTTACTAGCCAACATGCAGTCGGGCCCATTTTAGCTCAGAGAAACCAGACCTGCCCTGAAGAGAGGAGAGCAAATCTGACGGCTACAGCTCACCTTCGGCTGCTGGCCGAAGGGCAAGTGGTGGAATAACAATAATAATAATAACAGTGGTATTCGTTCAGCACTTACTACGTGCCAGGCACTGCATTAAGCACTGGGGTGGATACAAGCAAACAGGGTTGGACACAGCCCCTTGTCCCACATGAGGCTCACACTCTTAATCCCCATTTCACAGATGGGGTAACTGAGGCCCAGAGGAAGTGACCTGTCCAAAGTCACACAGCAGACAAGTGGCAGAGCCGGGATTAGAACCCAGTCTTTCTGATTCCCAGGCCCATACTCTATCCTCTAGGTCACGCTGAAACAACCGGGGAAATTTTGTTACTTCCAGAACATTAAAAACATACACGACTGGGTCAGACTTCGCAGTCTATTCAACTGATATTCTGCCTCCACCAGTGGCAATAAGATACCTGGAAGGAATGCTTTCCCTTTTTAATGCCCGTAATGACAACTGTGGTATTTATTAAGCGCTTATTATGTGACCGACACTGTATTAAGTGGCGGGGTGGATGCAGGCAAATCGGGTTGGCCACAGTCCCTGTCCCACATGGGGCTCAAGGTCTTCATCTCCATTTTCCAGAGGAGGGAACTGAGGCGCAGACAAGTGAAGTTTGGGACTGGGCCTTCCAACACCATTAAAAACCCCGCCTTGAACCTGCTGCTGATTTTGACACACACAACTTCCTGTAATAAGCTGTTTATGCTTACCATCCAGCAGGTGAAGAAAGGTTCCCTTCTGTTCGTTTTGAACCTTTCCCTCAAACTTTCAAAGGATGCCTCCTTACTCTGAGATTCTAGGCCATGGGGAACAATTCTGTTTTCACCCCGTCCACACCCTTTAGGAGCAACTAACTTCTGCTTTCGTTTCAATCTGAAACCAACATCATGATAAAAAAAAAATTCCAATGAATTCTTCATAAGGGAGATGTCTAGGGTGAAAATGCAACCCAAAATGGACCAATTTCTCATGTCGTCTTTGCTATTCTTTTTTTTAAATGGTATTTGTTAAGACCTTACTATGTGCCAGGCATTGTACTATGCCCTGGGGTAGATTAACAAGCTAATCGGGTTGGATACAGTCCTTTTCCTACATAGGGCTCACAGTCTTAATCTCCATTTTACAGATGAGGGAACTGAGGTCCAGGGAAGTGAAATGACTTCCCCAAGGTCACAGAGCAGACAAACGGTGGGGCCAGGATTAGAAGGGTCCTTCTGATTCTAATCCCAGCTCCACCACAGACATGAGGACCCTAAAACTAAAGAGTAAATTTCTACCAGCTGGCTAGGACTCGGCAGCCTGTAATTTAATCTCTTGATTTGATCCGGTTACAGTATCAGTTGAGAATAGAAACTGCATTAAATAATCATTGTAGCGTCACTTTCTTCAGCATTACTGTTTTCTTTAAAAACTGAAGACAAAGGGCAAAAAAAAGACTTTAAAAGTAGCCTAAATACATGAGCCCAACAGACTGAAAAGGCACCAATTATCTAATGTAAATATTAGGCATTTTAGAATTTCCCATAACTGATTTTAGAGTCAGAAAATAGACCAACTGGAAATTCCACACGATTGGGAAAATATTCCTACATACTCTTAAGGTACATATTAGAGCGACTGTTTTTTAGAAAGACTTTAGAAAAAGACAACCTCCTAAGCATGTGTATTGAACTGTACATTCTGTATTACTCATTCAATCGTATTTATTGCGCACCTACTATGTGCAGAGCACTGCGCTAAGCGCTCGGGACGGTACAATATAGCTAGTCGTTTACATTACTGTCCGTCTCCCCTTCCAGACTGTAGGTTTGCTGTGGGCAAGGAACGTGTCTACCAGCTCTGTTGTACTGTCTTCTCCCTAGCGCTCTGCACACAGTGAGTGACCATTGATGACTGATCATTCATTCATTCATTCAATAGTATTTATTGAGCGCTTACTATGTGCAGAGCACTGTACTAAGCGCCTGGCATGTACAAATCGGTAACAGATAGAGACAGTCCCTGCCCTCTGACGGTAATGACCAGCAGAAGGAGAAAACTAAGCCTTAGAGAGTCTCCGGAATGATGAATATCACATCTGTCAGAATTCAGGCTTAAGGGAGAAAATACCCCATCTTAACGCAGTCACCAACTGAGAAGATATTTCACTGGGGCCAACACACAAAAATAAAAAAATTCATTCTGGGCGGGGAACGTGATTGCTATATTGCTCGGTTGTACTCTCCCAAATGCTTGGTCCAGTGTTCTGTACACAGTAAGCACTTAGTAAGTACGAGTGATCGAGTGATAAGTGCTTACCCCGACTATGCGAAAAGACCGTTGCAGGAGCGTTAAGTTGTGCTTCCAGACTGAAATGGGTTAAGGAGTGGATCGAAAGTCTTAGTCATTGGTATAAAAAAAAAAATCTCTGATTTTCCTCAATATTGTTTTGAAAAAGGATAAGAAGGGCAGACCAATGAACCCTAACCAGATGGATAACTTGAGAGCAGTTTTCTCCACACTGTGGCCTGGGGGTTATTTGCGACCCGCCAAAGATTTCCATTTGCTCCTACAGCTTCAGTCTTCCTCCCGACTTCCCGGTTCTTTGGTGACTGGGGCTCTGACAGTCAAGTGGGCCGAGAGAACTGAGGGGCAGAGAAGAGAGAGAGAAAAAGCGAAAATACGATCTTCCATTTGAACTGGAAAGTGATCAAAGAATACGGCCGATCACAGGCAAAATAGGCAAACACATCTGTGGGCCTCTTACTGCAAATCCTGAATGTGGCCTTTGGAAAAATCACAACGGGCTCTCTGCTCTACGATTCTGACGCAATTTCTGATGCCAGAGTTCTCGAGTAATCCGTCAATCCGTGGTGTTATTGAGTGTTTACTACGGGCAGAGCTCTGTACTAAGCACTTGGAAGAGTACAACAGAGTATTTCCTCTCATTCAACAGCAGGCTAAGAATCCAACTGCAGAGAAAGTTATAAACAACTCCCATGTGTCTCCCCAATCTTCTAGATGGAGAAAACTGCCATTTGGTAAATTTACTATTACTGGAGCTTGGCATTTTGCAAAGTTGGGTTTGTGTTGGGTGAAAAAGCGACTTACCAAACCCTGAATAAATCCTCCCACCATATAAAAATACAATTATAATGACAAACAGTGCGGCCAAGTGGATGGAGCACAGGCTTGGGAGTCAGAAAGATGTGAGTTCTAATTCCAGCACTGCCACTTGTCTGCTGTGTGACCTTGGGCAAATCACAATTTCCCTGTTCCTCAGTTACCTCATCTGTAAAATGGAGATTAAGACTGTGAGCCCCATGTGGGGCAAGGTCCAACCTGATTACCTTACACAGTAAGCGCTCAATAAATACCATTGACTGATTGATCTACTGCAGTGCTTAGTACAGTGTCTGGCACATACTAAGTACTAAATACCACACACACAAAGTATAAAATAATCTGAAGAGTGCCTTCGAAGATGAGATGGGCACCTCTCTTTTCTAGGAGCAACAATCCCCCTTGGTTCCAACAAGTTCTGTGGTTATGTTTCACGTTTAGTAGGTAAACTATTAAAATACCATAACGAAAGAATTTTAAGGCTGCAAGCCACGGAAGGAATGCTAAGGGGCAGCTAGCATAACGCTAGCGCCTCTCAGTGCCTCTCTGCTCCTCCCTACCCCCCAACTCATTGTCCCCAGCATAACTCTGGGATTCGCAGAAGTTGACTTTGTGGAGAATAAGCTTTGGACTTCACATGGATGTGGTTTAGAGCCAATGCACTGGGGTGATCTCCCCCGTTTCAGCGCTCGATTCCCAGAAAGGTTTGCTCTTTGACGCCCCTTTCCGTACACCTTCTCTCTGGCTTCTACAGGGCCCGCGGCAGACGTGCTCCACTGCCGGTAGAAAGACCCCCTCCATAATATTCGGAAGGGAAAACGAAACGCAAGCGGGAAATTTCATGCCATTGGCCCAACCGTTTGAAAAAACAGAGCGCACAATATCTCCGACCTTCATTTTGCCCGGATGCCGGTCAACTGGGAGTCGGGAGGACCTGGGCTCTAACCCAGGCTCCGCCACTTGTCTGATGTGTGACCTTGGGAGAAGCAGCGTGGCTCAGTGGAAAGAGCCCACGCTTGGGAGTCAGAGGTCGTGGGTTCGAATTCCGGCTCTGCCGCCTGTCAGCTGTGTGACTGTGGGCAAGTCACTTCACTTCTCTGTGCCTCATCTGGAAAATGGGGATTAAGACCGTGAGCCTCACGTGGGACGACCTGATTACCCTGTATCTACCCCAGCGCTCAGAACAGTGCTCTGCGTATAGTAAGCGCTTAACAAACACCAACATTATTATTATTATTATTATTACTTCATTTCTCCGGGCATCAGTTACCGCACCTGTAAAATGGTTAATCCCCATTAAGACTGGGGGACGGGGATTGCGTTCAACCTGATTATCTTGTATCTAAGCCAGTGCTTGGTAGACTGCCCGGAACATAGTAAGGGCTTAACCGATACCACTAAAAAGAAAATTGTACAAACTCCTGTTCATGTGTAGGAATGTCTAATCATCCCCCATCTCTGTGCCTCAGTTACCTCATCTGTAAAATGGGGATGAAGACCGTGAGCCCCACGTGGGACAACCTGATTCCCCTGGGTCGACCCCAGCGCTTAGAACAGTGCTCTGCACGTAGTAAGCGCTTAACAAATACCAACATTATTATCCTGCTGCTCCCCCATGGAGAAAGACAGAGGGTCTTCCCTAGAAGGCTGCAGGAGGAGAGGGAGGGGAGTTAGGGATAATGATATAAGAACTGTGGTATTTCTTAAGCACTTACTATGTGCCAAGCGCTGATCTAAGCACTGGGGTAGATACAAGGTAATCAAGTTGGACACAGTCCTCGTCCCTCATGGGGCTCACAATCTTGATCCCCATTTTCAGATGAGGTACCTGAGCACTGTGAGCCCGTCACTGGGCAGGGATTGTCTCTCTCTCTCTTGCCAAAGTGTTCAGTCCAAGAGCTCGGTACGGTGCTCTGCACATAGTAAGCACTCGATAAATACGATGAATGAATGAAGCACAGAGAAGTTAAGTGACTTGCTCAAGGTCAAACGGCAGTCATGTGGCAGAACTGGGATTAGAAGCCATGATCTCTGACTTCCAGACCCCTTCTCCTTCCACTGGGTCATGCCGCATGACAGAATTGGCCCCGGGCAACCAAGGTGAGGCAGCCTTCCCAGGCCACCTCTTGCAACAGACCCACCTTTCTGCTCATAAGCTCCCGGGCACGAAGCCCCCCGTCCAGCTGCTTTTGTTGCCATCAATCCTTCGAACCTCCCGCTGGTCTCCTCTCCAGCTCTCGCTCTCCTACCTCTAGACTCCAATCTCACTGCGGACAGGGACGGCGTCCGTAATAACGTAGGGAAGCAGCATGGCACGGTGGAGAGAGCCCGGGCCTGGGAGTCAGGAGGTCACGGGTGCTAATCCCAGCTCCGCCACATGTCTGCTGCGTGGTCTTGGGCAAGTCACTTCTCTGGGCCTCCGTTACCTCATCTTATAAATGGGGAATAAGACTGTGAGCCCCATATGGGACAGGGGCTGTGTCCAACCCCATTTGCTGGTATCCGCCCCAGCGCTTAGAATAGCGCCTGGCACATAGTAAGCGCTTAACCAACACCTCAGTGATTATGATGACTCTCCCAAGCACTTTTAGTACATTACTCTGCACCCAGAGAGTGCTCAGTAAATACGACGGACTTGATTTCGGCTACCAAGCCCAGAATCCCGTCCTCCCCACCCCCCACCCTCCTTTCAGGTTCTGGCAACATCCCCCACCCTGACTTCCTTCTGTGGCAGCTTTCCCTCTTGCTGGGCCCCTTCCGCTGATAGGGCCATTTGTAGTACAAGTTCAGAAGAAAGCTCTCTTAGATGCCAAGATAAACAAAGGAATATGTTGAGGTTTTTAAAGTGTCAATAGAACACGCAAAGAAAAATAAAGCTTTTCCAAAAAAAGGAGAAATGAACACAATGAATCTAGGGTTGCCTAAAATCCCATCCTAAATAAAAAAGACTATCTCGTCTCACATTATCGAACAAATCGAAGGCTCTGAAAACCAATTAAGCACTGGGTTCTTTCACCCTGGGATTCTGCTTTCCTCACCTTCTACCTACGGAGCACCTCGGCACAGATGTGGGATCTCTTACTTCTTTAAGAGGGCCAGTAAAAGTTTTGCTTTGCTGATACGCAGCTTGACATAGTGGATAGAGCATGGGCCTGTGAGTCGGAAGGTCACGTTTTCTAATCCCAGTTCTGCCTCTTGTCTGCTGTGTAGCCTTGGGCAAGTCCCTTCACTTCTCTGTGCCTCGGTTACCTCATCTGCAAAAAGGGGAATAAGACTGTGAGCCCCATGTGGGACAGGGACGGTGTCTACCCAGCTTTGCTTGTATCCACCCCAGCACTCAGAACAGTGCCTGGCACACAGTAAGCACTTAAATACTCTAACTTTTTTTTTTATATACAGAGCAATGCTTTTATAGCCAGATAAGAGTGTCGGTTCTTCCATAAGGTCTGTTTACACTGCAAGCTTTGGATAGAACAGCACGGCATCTTTGGTCCTCTCAATCAATTGATTTTATTTATTGAGTGCTTACTGAGAGTAGAACACAGTACTAAGAGCTTGGGAGAGTAACCCATACCTGCCTGGATATAAGCAAAGTAGCCTGTATGTGGCCTTGATCATATGAAAAATGATCAAAGTAATGTTTTCAAAATGCTTGTACTGACTGTTTAGAAACCGGTGTTTGTTAAGTGCTTACTGTGTGCCGGCACTGTACTGAACCCCGGGATAGATACAAGCTCATCAGGTTGGACACAGTACCTCACAATTAAGTGTATTTATTGAAAGCCTGTATGCAGCTCTCATTTACTGTTTGCAGAGCACTGTACTAAGTGCTTAGGAGAGTACAGTAGAACAATTCAAAACGTTCCCTGCCCACAGCGAGCATAGTCAAGAGGAGGAGACGGACATTACTAGAAATATATGACAGATATGGACAAAAGGACTGTGGGGCTGAAAAGCGGGGGGATGAATACAGGCAGAAAGTCAGGATGACATCCCTGCCCCACATGGGACTCACAGTCTTTATCCCCATTTTACAGGTGAAGGAACAGTGGCCCAGAGAAGTGACTTGCTCGAGATCACCAGGCAAACCGAATGGTAGAGCAGAGTTTGGAACCCGGGTTCCCTGACACCCAGGCCTGTGCTCTTTCCATTACGCCACACTGCTTCTCGCTCAGAACTTTCTTCCACTCCCATAGCCCCGGCTGTGCAATCGCTTCTCAGATGTGCTTATTAGAACACAAAAGAATCAGCCACTTCTTCGGTATCAATAAATCTTTACTTCTTTGAAATGTTCCGCACACAGATTTGGCCTTGGGACGGCTAAAAAACAGCCTTACCGGGGATTAGGAGAGTTTGTAGGTGATGCTACAAAGCTCCCTAACGGTGATCTTCATAATAAAAGTGGAAGCCAAAAGGGAAATATGGGTGAATAGAAACCCAAGCTCTCTGACACGAACTCCTTCACTAGACTGTGGGAAAAGTTACCCCGGCCTACCTACTGCTTACTCCATTTGTCAAGTATGACTTTTTATTCAACTCGATGCACTCTTGCAAAGATGAATTTCAACGCTTACTTTCAAACCATTGCCCCAAACGCTGCGGTTGCTTTCAACAATAATATGAATAATAATTATAATAATAATTCTTGTTAAGTGCTTCTTATGTGCCAAGCGCTGTCCTAAGCGTTGGAGTAGAAACAAAAGCAGGATGGGCACGGTCCCTGTCCCGCGTGGGGCTCGTAGTCTACGTAGGAGGGAGGAGGACACGTCGGTGAGGCGGTGGGAGAGTCACACGGGGCAACCTGATAAATTGTATCTGCCCCAGTGCTTAGAACAGCGCTTGGCATAGAGGACCGCAGCTAAAGCCTCATTTTCCCCTTTTCCCTCTGCTCCTCCACCTCTCCCTTCCCATCCCCACAGCACTGTACTCGTCCGCTCAACTGTATATATTTTCGTTACCCTATTTATTTTGTTAATGAATTGTACATCGCCTCGATTCTATTTAGTTGCCATCGGTTTTTACGAGATGTTCTTCCCCTTGACGCTGTTTAGTGCCATCGTTCTCGTCTGTCCGTCTCCCCCGATTAGACCGTAAGCCCGTCAAACGGCAGGGACCGTCTCTATCTGTTGCCGACTTGTTCATCCCAAGCGCTTAGTACAGTGCTCTGCACATAGTAAGCGCTCAATAAATACTATTGAATGAATGAATGAAGGAAGGAAGCGCTTAACAAATACTATTATTATTATATGCAAAAACCTGTTGCATGGTTTACCAACAGCAAACCGTCCATAAAGGCATTTGATGATAATAACTGCGGTATCTGTTAAGCGCTAAGCCCTTACTACCTGCTCAACGCTGGGGTAGATAATAATAATAATAATGATGGTATTTGTTAAGTACTTACTATGAGCCAAGCACTGTTCTAAGCGCTGGGGGAGATACGAGGTAATCAGGTGGTCCCACGTGGGGCTCACAGTCTTAATCCCCATCTTCCAGATGAGGTAACTGCGGCACAGAGAGAACTGACTTGCCCAAAATCACACGGCGGATAAGCGGCGGAGCCGGGATTAGAAGCCATAATAATAATAATAATGTTGGTATATGTTAAGCGCTTACTATGTGCCGAGCACTGTTCTAAGGTAGACACAGGGGAATCAGGTTGTCCCACGAGGGGCTCACGGTCTTAATCCTCATTTTACAGTTGAGGTAACTGAGGCCCCAAGAAGTTAAGTGACTTGCCCAAAGTCACACAGCTGACAAGCGGCCGAGCTGGGATTCGAACCCATGACCTCTGACTCCCAAGCCCTTCTCTAAGAAGATCATCGGATCAGATCTGGCCCCTGCCTCTAATGAGGTTCAACTGCCCAAGAGGGAGGGAGGGAAGGAGAGCAGGGATCATAACCCCATTTGAAGATAGGGAAACCGAGCTCCCGGGAGGTAAGAGCAGGCCAGAGGTGGGGACAGAAGCCACGTCTCGTGACTCGTAGCCGCCCGGCTCCTCCCACGCTAGGCCACGTTGTCTCCTCTACTACTGACTCCCCTTACACGGGCCTGAAAAACGACGCAGGAAATGCACTGGCTCGTTGAGCTGCAGGCTCGGATTCTTTGTCTACCGTCGGGCTATCTGCCCCATGGAGCTAGAACATCAGACCGTTCGGATGCTTATTTATTAAAAACACACAGGTCGCCTGGGGGCTTCTGGGCGGATGTACAAATACCAATACGAAACCAAATTAAATTCGGCGGCCTAGCTGCAAAGGAATGCCAGATGAGAAAGGTAGATCTTACCCTGCCCTACAAAGGTCAACACGCAAGTGCAATCACGCCAGGAAAACAAGCCCGCTTTCAGAGAAGGGGGCTCGGATGCGAGCAGTTCTTTTCTAGCTTCACATGAGGTCCCAAACTGTAAACGCCTAACTATTTTTGAGTATCCTCCTATTGCCTTAAAAGGGAAAAAAAAAAAGACTCCTTGGCTTCGTGCCTTGAGGTTTGAAACGCCGCCCTCTTCGGAAGAATGAGCCAGTGAGCGGGAATGGTCCGTCAGATCCTTTCCTAAACCTATCGTCCTGGCTAGAAGAGAGGTGGACAGTGTTTGATAAATCCAAACGCGTCCAGCCCAGGGGGAAAAAAACAAGTTCACTCTCCTCCGGACGAGATATCATAGGGCAGTGGAATTTCTGAGGTACGTGAATCGTTCAGAGCTATAGGCCTATGGGATGGATGATTCGTCCACAGACTAGTCGATCCTTTCGCAGACACCACTGCGTCTGGCCGGAAGCACTTAGATACTTTCCCCTATCGCTAATTTGTTTTAACGTCTGTTTCCCCTGCAGACCCTAAGCTCCTAATGGGTAGCGAAGACCTCAGCGGACTCTGCTCCACTGTAGTTTCCCAAGCGCTCAGTACAGTGCTCCGCACACAGTGGGCGCTCTGTAAACGCCACCGATGGAAGATTTTCAACAGAGAAGGCAGGGTGGAATAAGAGCTTCCTTGAAAATAAGAGTTACTTACTGTAACCCCAGTTGGACCAAGGTGCAATTGGGTTCTCGGCTGCCCTCCGGACCCTTGTCAAATTTGAAGCGCGGCTGCCTCACTGGGCAATCGACAGCCTGCCCGGGAAACCCGACTCGGCCCTTCTCACGATAGTGAGAAGACCAGCCCCTCTCTTCTCCGGTTTTCCAAAACTCAGAAGCAGCCTGGCCTCGAGGGTACAGCCCGGACCTGAGAGTCAGAAGGACCTGGGTTCTAATCCCACCCCTGCCACCTGTCCGCTCTGTGACCTTGGACACCTCATTTTGCTTCTCTGCTGTGCCTCAGTTCCCTCATCTGTTAAACGGGGATTAAGACTGTGAGGTCCACAAGGGACAGGGACTGCGTCCAACCTGATTACCTTGTATCTACCCCAGCGCTTAGAACAGTGCCCGGTACACAGTAAGCGTTTAACAAATAACTTTAAAAAAAAAAAAATGACATAGCCAACTCGCCAGTCTGCCAACATCCTTTCCAAAATAGTCTGTTCCAGCAACCAAGAGCCGTTAGCGATCCCTCAACGTCTGGAGGGATATCAGGGGCCTCTGGGCCACCTCTCCCGAGAACCTAGGGCGGAACGATCTCCTGCGACACGTGAAACCGGAGACAACCCTTGGGGAGGAAGTCCAGGTGGGCTCACAAATCCTTGAAGATCCTGGTAAAAAGGGTGGGTGGGGAAGAGAAAAAAAAACAACCCCCTCCCCCACCCCACAAAAAAAAAACCAGTCATGGATGCCTGGAGCTCACTGATGCATCAGATGGCCATCACAAACAGGGCCTTCCTTCCAAGGGAGAAATCTGAAACCACAAAGAGGCAAAGCTTGAACAAAGACTTAGTCAGCTGGGTGAGAATGATGCTCACTTAGCGGGGAGTCAGGGGGGTTGGGATAGGTGCATTAAGCTTGAACTGAGCTCTTAACGAACCTGATCGCCCGAGTGGAGCCAGTGCAGTGGATAGAGCACGGGCTTATGAGTCAAAAGGGCCTGGGTTCTAATCCAGCCTGTGCCACTTGTCTGCTGTGTGACCTTGGGAAAGTCACTTTACTTCTCTAGGCCTCAATTCCCTCATCTGCAAAATGGGGATTAAGACTGTGAGCCCTATGTGGGACCGGGATGGTGTCCAACCTGATGATCTTGTACCTACCTCAATGCTTAGCACAGGGCCTGGCACGTGGTAAGCACTTTAAAAATACCATTGTAATTATTATTATTACTGTTAGGAGGAAGAAGAGGGCATGTGCTCTTCAATCAGTCTCTCCAATTCAGAGTCAAAGGGTATGTCTGTTGGGTGACCTCGGGAAAGTTACTTATCTGGGGCTCAGTTCCCTCACCCCTAACTGTGGATTACGATCGTGAGTCTCATTTGGGACACGAACTGCGTCCAGCCTGATTACCTCGTATCTACCCCAGTCTTTAGAACGATGTTTAGCACGTAATCGCTTAAATGCCACAATTATTATTATTATTATGTTGTCACTGTTCCTGCCCCCTCTTTTGCAGAGCACAAAATGGCTGCACTGGAAGTTTCTGGAAAGGGTAAAAAAGAGCAACTTCGGGCGTGCTCCAACTGTCACTCAACCCCTAGGCAACAGCACCGACCAAGGACCAATTTGTGAGGATCTGGTGGGGGCTGGGATTGGTTTATCCATCAGGACATTCTCCTTTCCCTAGCAAGAATGGGATGGAAAGCCACACCCCATCTTCTACTGCCCAAATCTCATAGATTTCAGGTTCAGGAACCAGCAATGAATGAGCCCTTGTTTAAGAAGAACACTGTGGGTTTTGTTTCTGTTTTGGTTTTTTTTTAAAAAATGGTATTTGTTAAGCGTTTCCTATGTGCCAGGCACTGTTCTACGCACTGGGATAGATACAAGATAACCGGGTTGGACGCAGTTCAGGTCCCACGTGGGGTTCACAGTCTTAATCCCCATTTTGCAGATGAGGTTACTGAAGCACACAGAAGCGAAGTGACTTCCGCCAGCTAAGCCACAGGAGACAAGTGGTGGGGTCGAGATTCGAACCCAATCCTTCTGACTCCTAGGCCCAGGCGCTATCTGGTAGGCCATGCTGCTTCTTCATCTGGATCGGTGGATCATGATGTGGAGTGAAAAGACTAGGAATCGCTTTTGTCCCCAGCACACTGAAGGGCTGGGACACAGACCAGATCCATCAATGGTATTTACTGAGTACTTACTGTGTGCAGGGCACTGTACTAAGTGCTTGGGAGAGTTCAATATAGCAAGAGTTGGTAGCCACGTTCCCTGCCCATACGCTCGTTCATTCATTCATTCAATAGTATTTATTGAGCACTCACTATGTGCAGAGCACTGTACTAAGCGCTTGGAATGGACAATTCGGCAACAGATAGAGACAATCCCCGCCCAGAGACAGAGGTTCCAGTCAAGAGAGACAGATATTAAAATCAATTACAGACTTGAACACCGTACCAAGTGCTTGGGAGAGTTCGATATAGCAGGAGTTGGTAGACATGTTCCCTGCCCGTACAGAGCTTCCAGTCAGGAGAGACAGATATTAAAATAAATTACAGGCTTGAACCTAAGTGTGGGCTCCACAACTTTTCAGGGAGGTGAAAGGTCTTTCTCTCCAGGACTCGGCTCCACGCCTGGACATTCTATTCATGTGGATGAACGTAGAGGACCCTGGAACAGAGCTTTCACTGGCCAAGGGCCCTGGGCGGTCTTCTTAGAGAGCAGGATTTAAGACGAGTTAAGCCTGGGCTTCAGAAGATTCAATGTAGGACCGTGGTGCACCACTGACCTTTCAGGGCAGACCACCCGAAGGCATTCTTGCCCGGCCAATTGTCCACATCAGCGTGGCTTAGTGGAAAGAGTAAGGGCTTGGGAGTCAGAGGACGTGGGTTCCAATCCCGGCTCTACTACTCGTCTGCTGTGTGACCTCGGGCAAGTGTCACAACTTCTCTGGGCCTTAGTTACCTCATCTGGAAAATGGGGATTAAGACTGTGAGCCCCACGTGGGACAACCTGATTACCTTGTATCTACCCCAGTGTTTAGAACAGTGCTTAGCACACAGTAAGTGCTTAACAAATACCATTATTAGTATTATATTATTATGAAAGCCTTGCCCGCTAAACCAGACCCCAGAGGCCGCCGGGACCTCCGGGCTCCCTCCCGGGGCTAACATGAGCTCCGAGGAAAGGGTATGAAACCGAAAGCGAGAGTCACCAGTCCTGAAAAGGGAAGCTGCAATGTTCAGGCTAGTCCCAGATTTGGAAATAAGTACCCTTAAAGTTAAGGGTTTGCTGGGAAAAGACACCTTTTTGTCTTCAGGGTCACATCTTGAATTCTCCTTTCACGGGGCAGGAATTCAGTTCCCCAAAGTTACTCAAGTTTGGGGGCAGAGGGGAACCAGAAAGAAAGGGTGTGGACACTGCTCTCCCCTCTGTGAGGGCAATCGATCAATTAATCAAAGATATTTACTGAGTGCTTATTATGTGCAGAGGACTGTACTAAGCACTTGCTGACACGGTCTTTACTTGCCCTTCCGTGACGTGAGGACCGACTGGGTTTCTGAGAGCCTGCCGAGGGGTGGTTTGAGGGGCAGGAGACGGTCCGGCCGAGGACCTGGGCAAGACTGTGGGGAGGACGCCGGCAAGACGTGCTTTGGGATGAGAGGTGTGGAGTGTATGGATCTCCCAGGAACCAAAGGCCTTGGAGATCACGTCAGAGGAAATGTTTGATCATCAGTAGTAATA
Source organism: Ornithorhynchus anatinus (assembly GCF_004115215.2). Taxonomy (NCBI): domain Eukaryota; kingdom Metazoa; phylum Chordata; class Mammalia; order Monotremata; family Ornithorhynchidae; genus Ornithorhynchus; species Ornithorhynchus anatinus. The sequence continues at coordinate 7,995,890 of NC_041732.1, read as the reverse complement.
ATGACCATTAAAAAAAAAAACCCCAACCCCTCCCCCCAACCACTTGGCAGTATCCTCTATGCAAACCGATCACTAAACACCCACCTGTGGGCCAAGCTAGTCCGTTGTCTGCCAGACAACCTCTACCCCTCTAAACAGGTTGACACCGAGATGTGGTTGAGGAGGATTTAATCTGGTGTTCAGCTGGTGCTAACCGTGGTTTTATATACATAATTTGTGGTATTCGTTAAGCACTTACTGTATACAAAGCACCGTACTAAACACTGGGATGGATACAAGCAAATCGGGCTGGGCAGTCCTTGTCCCTCATCTCCATTTTACAGATGAGGGAACTGAGGCACAGAGAAGTGAAGCTACTTGCCTAAGGTCTCACCGCAGACGAGTGGCACAGTCAGGATCAGAACCCACGACCTTCTGACTCGCAGGCCCGTGGTGTATCCACTAAGCCACGCTAATTGTATCTGTTGGGCATTTATTGTGTGCCAGGTACTACACTGAGCACTGGGGTAAACTAATCAAGTTGGACAAAGTCTGTGATCCACGCAGAGCTCACAGTCTTCATCCCCATTTTACAGATGAGGGAACTGAGGCCCAGAGCAGTGAAGCCATTTGCCCTAAATCACAGAGCAGCCCAAGTGGGGGAGCTGGGATTAGAACCCAGTTCATCTGACTCCCAGGCCCAGTCTCTTTCCACTGGACCGCACTGCTTGGTATCGGGGCTCTGCCAAAGTTGCAGCCCTATTCAGAAGCCTTCCTCCAGATTCTCTCAAGTTATGTTTAGAAAAGGAGGCCAAGAGAATAAAGACCATAAGCTCCTTGAGGGCAGGGACCTTGTGTCTTCCTTCTGAAACACCCTCCCCACCAACTAGGAAGGGATGCTTCATGAAGGTGTTTTTTTAAACACACTCATTTGGATGATGCTTCTGCAGAAAAATGGGTCACAAAAGGGTGGGAAGAGCCAACTGGAGGGTGGGGTCTTAAAAACAGCTGGGTGTTAAATGCAGAGGGTGGAGTTTTTAACAAAAGTTCAAACTGGGGAGAGAAGGAAAGAGGGTGGAGGACAGGGGAAGGGAAGGGGTGGGGAGTGGAGGGGGGAGAGAGAACAATTGATTTTGAAGGATTTGGGAATCTCGCTCTTTTTTTTTTAATGGTATTTGTTAAATGCTTACCATGTGACAAGCACTGGGGTAGATACCAATTACTCAGGTCAGACAGTCCCTTCATTCACTCATTCATTCATATCGTATTTATTGAGCGCTTACTGTGTGCAGAGCACTGTACTAAGCGCTTGGAATGTACAATTCGGCAACAGAGATAATCCCTGTCCAACAACGGGCTCACAGTCAAAGTAGAAGGGAGAAGAGGTACTGAATCCCCAATTTAAAGTCGATGAAGCTGAGGCCCAGACAAGTTATGTGACTTGACCACGATCAAACAGCCAGCAAGTGGCAGAGCCAGAATTAGAACCCAAGTCCTCTGACTCCCAGTCCCGTGCTCTTTTACCTAGGCCACGCTGCTTCCCTGCTCGTTAATAAGGGACGTTTCTGTTGGATCATTAATAAAGAGCAGTCTGTGGTCTGGTTACTCCAGATCTGGTTGGTGGCTGTAGGGAAATAAAGGCAGAAATGACATATGGCTAAGGGTGTGGAACCTTTATTCTTCTCTGCCCTGACAGAGCACCATGCTTTATGTTGGGCCTTGTTTGGGTTATCATCATTAGGAGGGAAAAGCAGAGCCAGAAGATCATTACTACGGGATTCCTTATGCTATGGTTGCATCTGTGTTTTTTGGAGAGGGGAGGAGGGGTCGAAGGGGGAAGGGGGAATGCTTTTAGTAGAGTGGAAAGTAACTGTTGGTCAAAGGGCGGGAAAGACAGGGAGATAAACCAGAACGTCCGACGCGGTCCCTGTCTCACAAGGTTGACCCCAGTTAATTCTCCGGGCTGCCGACACCAAAGAGGACGTGGATAACACTCCCGACAGGTCAGGCTCTTTCATCTTAACCATCTCCAGCCAACTCTTCCTTCCGGGGATTTTATGCTGACTGATGCTCCTTCCCTGGCGATAACTCGAGGCACTGAGGGCGCAGTGAGGTACTTTTAAGAGGAGAGGATTAAAGAGAGCAGACAGTCCACAAACTGTACACTCGGTCCACGGACAACGGAGAAGTGATTGCCAGGTCTGCTTTTCCTAAGGCTCCGTAGCTTTCCCATAGGTGGGATGCCTCGGTTCTCACGAGAGGTGGGAAGGAGAGGTGAGATGGCAAGAGGGTGACAAGTCGGAGGGTGAGGGACCGCTAGAGTGGTGACCGAGGGAGTAACCCTGGCTCACCGACAAGCAGCACTATCCCGACATGGGTGGCCCACCCTCAAGAGAGAATCTGCTCAGCTACAGAAAAGGGAAGACGGAAGGAGGTGGGCTTTTGAGTCGGCGGGATTCTCCTAATACTGAGGGATGGGTCAATCCATCCGTGGTATTTACTGAGCGCTTATTGTGTGCAGAGCACTATCCTAAGTGCTCGGGAGAGTTCCACAGAGCGGAGTTGGCAGGTCCATTCCCTGCCCACAGCGAGCTCACAGTCTAGAGGGGGAGACGGAGGGATGGTATGGCCCGGGAGCAAAGGCTTGGAGTTGGAGGACGGGGGTTCTAATCCTGGCTCTGCTGCTTGTCAGCTGTGTGACTTCGGGCAAGTCACAACTTCTCTGTGTCTCAGTTACCTCATCTGCAAAAACGGGGATTAAGACTGTGAGCGTCAAGTGGGACAACCTGATTACCTCGTATCTACCCCGGCACTTACAAAAGTGTTTGGCACCTAGTAAGCACTTAACAAATACCATTGTTATTATTATTATTATTACCAGTATAGAGCGGCAGCACTTCCTCCAGCACAAAGGGCTGGGGTGGAGGGAAACGGGGAGGGTGGGCAGGCATAGTAGACTGTGGAGGGAAGAGGGGAGGAGCATGAAGAAAAAGCAGTGGGGTGGAAGGAATCAAAGTTAGCCAAGGAGGATGCAGCATGAATAAATTCCATCATTACTACCAGCTGGAAGAGTCCCCTGAGGTGCGATTCCCAGAGATGTCCCCGACATCAAAGAGGAGGTCAAGGCTTTAGGAGAGCGGACTATAATTGAGCTCTGGCGGGCTGAACTGTGACCCAGCTCACCCTCAAGTCCTAAACAAGACTCTAACTACTCCCTCCGATGCATTTTATTCAGCCCACCACAGACAAGTAATCGCCTCTTTCTGGAGAAGGCTGTACCTTATAATAGTAGTAATACTAATTATAATAGTAGTAATACTAATAATAGTAGTATTTGTTAAGCGCTTACTATGTGCCGGGCACTGTATTAAGCGCCGGGGTGGATAAAAGCAAATCAAGTTGGACACAGTCCCCGTCCCAGCTGGGGCTCACAGTCTCAATCCCCACTTTTCAGATGAGAAGTGAAGTGACTTGCCCCAGACCACAAAGCAGACAAGTTGCAGAGGGGGGATTAGAACCCAGGATCTCTATCCGTGCTCCATCCATTATACCGTGCTAAGTATCACAGATATCTTCTGAGTGGGTGCCTGAATTAATTTTAGGTGAGTCGTTGCTTCATTCAAATGATTCTCTAATATGGAAGCAGGTTACATGGTTGCCAATTCTCCAGAGAATCCCTTTGAGAAATAATTAATAAAGCTTCACATTAAAGATCCATTTTGCTCTCTCTCTGAAAACCTGCTACCTTTAGGGAAGACACAGACATGGGCTAAATTAGTAAAGAGAACTGATAACTTCAATTTCATTCTGGTTTTTTTTTTCCCTGAGATATAAATAGAATAGCACACCCAGGTCTGAGTCAAATCAAATTGCAGTGGCTCAGTGGAAAGAGCATGGGCTTTGGAGTCAGAGGTCATGGGTTCGAATCCCGGCTCTGCCACTTGTCAGCTGTGTGACTGTGGGCGAGTCACTTAACTTCTCTGTGCCTCAGTTACCTCATCTGTAAAATGGGGATTAAGACTGTGAGCCCCACGTGGGACAACCCGATTCCCCTGTGTCTCCCCCAGCGCTTAGAACAGTGCTCTGCACATAGTAAGCGCTTAACAAATACCAACATTATTATTATTATTATTATTATTGTTACTGCTTCTTCATGTCACTATGCAAGAGGACTTCTCAGGGGTTTCTATCTGAGCAGCCGCTATTACATGGGAGATTTTAAGATTAAAAATTAAAGCAGCAGCATGGTCTAGTGGGTAGAGAGGGGCCTGGGAGTCACAAGGACCTCAGTTTTAATTCCAGCTCTGTCACTTGTCTGCTGTGTCAACTTGGGCAAGTCGCTTCATGTCTCTGGGGCCTCAGTTACCGCATCTGCAAAACGGGATTAAGCCCCATGTGAAGTAGTGTGATCTAGTGGAAACGGCACAGGCCTGGGAGTCAGACTACTGGGACTCCCATCCTGGCTCTGCCACGCGTCTGCTGTGTGACTCTGGGCCTGTCACTTACCTTCTCTGTGCCTCCTACTTGGACTGTGAGCCCAATTATCATATTCTCCGGAGCAACTGGGAGTAGTCGTAATGGCGTTTATTAAGTGTTTACTGTATGCAGATCACTATACTAAGTACTGGGAAAGAGCAGGGGTGGGAATAAGCGCTCAGTACATGCCACTGATCAACTGACCGATCCTTCAGTATTAGGAGAATCCCGCCAACTCAAAAGCACACCTCCTTCCGTCTTCCCTTTTCGGTAGCTGAGCGGATTCGCTCATGAGGGTAGGCCACCTATGTCGGGATACTCCTGCTTGTCCGTGAGCCGTGGCTACTCTCTCGGTCACCACCTTCGCCACCTCCCTCCTCAGTCGTACATGCACAGCACTTTAAAAAGCGCTTGGGAGAAGACAGTTTAACAATAAACAGGACACGTTCCCTGCCCACAATGCGCTTACTGCCTAAAGACTGTAAGATGGATGACCAGAAGTCTTAATTCAAAGGATTTGGAAGCTCTTGCCTTCCATTCCCTACACACGTACCTCAAAAGAATGTGGGAAAGTAAGTTGATGTACCAGATATTTCCGGGGCCTTTCGGAAAATAAGGATTCTGGGACAAAATGTGCTACTTCTCTTAGCTTTGCAGAGAAATGCACAAAGTAAGGGAAGCGGTGTAGCCTGGTGGAAAGAGCCCGGGACTGGGAGTCAGAAGAGCCTGGGTTCTAATCCCGGCTCTGCTACATGTCTGCTGTGTGATCTTGGACAAGACACTTCAATCAATGGTATTTCTAGTGCCTCAGTTACCTCATCTGTAAAATGGGAAATACTCCTCCCTCCTACTTGGATTGTGAGTCCCGTGCGGGACAGGGACTGTGTCTAACCTGATGAACTTGTATCTACCTCAGTGCTTAGAACAGGTCTTGGCACATAAGTGCTTAACAAGGACCATAATTATTATTAATTGCTATTTTGTTGTTACAGAAGCTTTTCAAAGAGTTTTGGTGTGGGTGCTGTTTTCTCACTCTGCAGTAGTTTCTCAAGCCCCTGAACAAACACTCAGCCAAGTTCTCTCGGCTCAGATTCCCTGCCCCCAACCATTCACTTCTGCTTGCTCCTTCTTGCATCTACGAATTCTGAGTGACAGCGCCTGGCTCGTTGTGGACAGGGAATATGGCTGTTGTATTAACGTAGTGTACTCCCCCAGAAGCTTAGAGCTCTGCATGCAGTAAACGCTCAATAAATCCAATGGACTGACTGGTGTTGCATACTGTGTGACTTTTCACTTCTCGGTGCCTCGGTTACCTCATCTGTCAAATGGGGATGAAGACTGTGAGCCCCACGTGGGACAACCTGATTCCCCCGTGTCTCCCCCAGCGCTTAGAACAGTGCTCGGCACATAGTCAGCGCTTAACAAATACCAACATTATTATACCACCCTCTAGACCGGAAGCTCCTCGTGGGCAGGGAACGTGACTACCGACTCTACTGTGATGTCCTCTCCCAAGCGCTCAATACCATGCTCGGTACACAGTAAATGCTCAGTAAATCCCGGTGCCTGAAGGATCGATGGTCTTGAACGTGAACCGACCAACTTACTACTCCGTATGCCCTAACCTCTCTCTAGTCCGTTCCCAACCGATATCCAAAGAAACCCTACTCACACGGGAATGGCCTCCAGATTCTTTATTATATTTTACTGAACTGCCTCCTTACCAAAAGCAGAGAAAGAAAAACACCCCAGATATCAATCTAAAACATTTTAGCCTCATCAACCCTGAATCTCTTGTGTTTGGTGAAACCTCGACAGAGCCCTACTGCGGGAGACACAAATTTGCCAAGACACGGTTTGCATATATCAACCGAACCTCGGGAGACCAGATTTGACAGGCCAAATTTAAACTAAACTCAATGGAGAGGTTAATGTGGGGAGGGGGAGAGAAGGCAAGGCGGGAACTGTAGAACCCAAATAGCTTTTCAAGAAGTGCTTTAGTTTTAAAATGAGATCATTCCTGCAATAATCAAATTAGCTCTGACTGCAAAGTCTCTAGTGATGAGAATAATGAAATCTGGGGGAAAAAGTGGAGGAAAATCATTTGCACATAAAAAGGCAGGCTAATCTAAATGCTAATTTAAGCCTGCTGGGTGCTTCCCCTGCGGCCCCCTTTCCCCCCACAAAATCTACCTTGGTCCCCAGTAGTGCTCTTGGGTCCATTTCTCGAGCTCCAGAAAGCCAGGGAGTGGAGGTGAGAATCCCTCTTGGGTTCCTGCCTGGAGACTTGCTAGATAGGGGCCGGGTACTGCCAGGCAACTGAGCATCACTGAGACCGGCCCAACAGCTGCAGCTGCAGAGAGGTCCTAACCCAGGGCAGGACGGGAGTGGAGCGAAGACTCGGAAAATTGGGGGAATGGCCGGGGGGGAGCTCAAAAGACATAGGATTAAATCCTACTTCGACTGTGGGACAGGGACTGTGCCCGACCTGACTGACTTGTATCTACCCCAGCGCTTAGTACGGCGTGTGGCAAGTGGTCAGTGCCTAAAAAGAACCATAATACAGATGTGGGAGTAGGACCTGATGCTTTAGTGTTTGTTTGTTTTGTAGCAACATGGCTACAGCAGAGAAGCAGCATGGCTCAGTGGAAAGAGCACGGGCTTTGGAGTCAGGGCTCATGAGTTCGAATCCCAGCTCTGCCACTTGTCGGCTGTGTGACTGTGGGCGAGTCACTTAACTTCTCTGTGCCTCAGTTCCCTCATCTGTAAAATGGGGATTAAGACTGTGAGCCCCACGTGGGACAACCTGATTCCCCTATGTCTACCCCAGCGCTTAGAACAGTGCTCGGCACATAGTAAGCGCTTAACAAATACCAACATTATTATTATTATTATTAGTGGTATTTTGAAGTCAGTCAGTCAAGCAATGGTATTATCGAGTGCTCACTCTGTCCAGAGCACCGTTCGAAGGGCTGGAGAGGGTACCATACGATAAAGTTGTGAGACCATCCCATTCAGGAATTTTCCATTAATACACGTAGTTTGCTGCATTTTAAACTACAAGACGAATAATAGCATGCCTTAAGATAGAAAATGTGTTTTTTCAGGTTTAATGGACCTCTAACCCTCATATATATATATACATATAGGCACACACACACACACACACACATATATATATAATTACAATTTTGGGGTTTCACTTAGATTATATATATCTAATCTATATATCTATATATAAAATCTAAGTGAAACCCCAAAATTGTAATTTTTCCCTAACTCTTTCACTGCCACAAAGGAATATGGGCCATTTATAAATCCACCTCAATTCTGTCAGAGTCAACTTAATGGATTTGTGTGATGGATTATCAAGGCCTCGGCTGCCAACAGATTTGACACTTTGAATGCGATAGCTGGAAAGTTTAGTCATTTTCACATGTGTTCATTTTTTTTGCGGGGAGGGGGTCCTTTCCCTTCTCTTCACTCTGTAAAGAGTCTAGTTTCATCAGATAACTGGTCCACCAGACTGTAAGCGCCTTGTGGGTAGGGATCAAGCCTACCAACTCCGTTGAACTGTATGTACTCTCCCAAGCTCTGAGAAGAGGGCTCTGCACACAGTCAATACTCAATAAATATCATTCATGGATTGCTTGGTACCCAAGGACATTTCAAGAAGTCATAATGCCCCCACATAAATCAGACCGATGCTACTGAACGTGTATCATTAAAGGGGGGAAGACCTGACTTCAACCCAGCTTTACAAAAAGTAAAAAAAAAAATTAAGCCCAATAATGGCTCTCTTCCTCAATGACTATTTTTACATCGACAGCCTCCACACCCTAATCATGATTCATGGAAATCGGGTCGAGTTGGATGGGCATGAAACCGAAACTGAAGACAGAGAGCATTATACACCATTAGAAATGAACACATACTGTAATTTGCAGTACCATTTCACCATTTTAGTAGAAGACGATTTTTAAAATATTTATAAAACTAATTAACTGATGAGTCTTAAACACTCTAAGCAGAAAATGATGCTGTATCGCCATTGCTATTTAGCATCCTTATTAACCTATGAGATACTTCAAATCGAAGCCAAAAGTCTTACACGCAACTCTGCCAAAAGGGACACCATTAACCTTTTAACTTTACCAACCTCCTCCCAGTGTATTCCTCAAGTAATCTATTACTGGGGCTAATTTCACCGTAAACAATGGAATTTTAAAGTTAACTAGAAATGCAAATAGCCGCATGTGCTCAGACAAAATTAGCAGCATGTATTAACATTTCCTCTCGATATTCCAAATGCCCAGCAAGTGTGCACAGATCTTTTGCCCATGGTTGAACTAAGGATGAAACTGCTGCTCTTTTCTCGCCTCTAAGCCCTCCTCCACTTTAGGATAGAGATCTACACATCTGTGCCTCTGAACATAACGACAATAATAATAATAATAATAATAATAATAATAATAATGGTACTTGTTAAGCACTTATTCTGTGCCAAGCACTGTTCTAAGCACTGGGGTAGATACAAGTTTATCGGGTTGGACACAGTCCCTGTCCCACATGGGCTCACACTCTTAATCCCCATTTTACAGATGAGAGAACTGAGGCCCAGAGAAGTAAAGTGACTTGCCCAAGGTCACGCAGCAGACAGAGAAGCCGTGCGGTTTAGTGGAAAAGAGGTCGGGCTTGGGAGTCGCAGGTCATGGGTTACGATCCCGGCTCCGCCACTTGTCAGGTGGGAGACTTTGGGCAACTCACTTCACTTCTCTGTGCCTCGGTTACCTCATCTGAAACATGGGGATGAAAATTGGGAGCTCCACGTGGGACAACCTGATTACCTTGTATCTACCCCAGCGCATAGAACAGTGCTTGTCACAAAGTAAGTGCTTAACAAATATCATCATCATGTAGTGGAGCTGAGATTGGAACTCAGGTCCTTGTGACTCCCAGGCCCGGGCTCTATCCACTAAACCATGCCGTTTACACTGATTTTTCTGTGATGTAGCTCAGTGGCAAAAGCACTGATTGGTCCATTGTGTTGCCAGGGGACCCGGAAGAAGCATACGGATAGAGAACGCTCCTAACCAGCACCGGTGAAACCTGTAAATCTGCTCCCCCTAACTTGCCCACCAGTCGACAGCACTACTGACCTCCGTCAATCAACGGTATTTATCGCGCATTTAATGTGCGCAGAGCACTTCATTTAAGCACTTGGGAGAGTATAACAGAACAGAGTAGGTAGACGTGTTCCTCACATAAGCTCACAAGCCTACTATTATTCTTGACTCCTCGCTGTCTTTCGACTCTTGCGTTCCGTCTGTCGCTAAATCCCGCAGGTTTTTCTTCTCCATTTCCCGGATCCGCCCTCTCCTCTCCGCCCAAACAGCCGTGACCTCGGTCCGGACGCTCCTCGTAATCCCAGTCGATTACCATACCCGCCTATGCAATCATCTCCCTGTCTTCATGCTCTCCCCTTTCCGGTCCATATTTCATTCTATTACCATTCTTCTTCTAGGATTGAAGAAGATCGTTCTTCTAAAACCTCATTCTGCACATACTTCAAAAAAACCTCCACTGGTTATCTACTTCTCTCGGCATCAATCTATTTTACCATGCCGATTACCTACTACATACAACTCAGAGCTTCATTTTGCTCCTCCCACCACCAACCTACTCAACGTAGCTCGATCTTGTCTATCTCGCCGCTGACTCCCTGCCCACGTCCTGCCTCTGGCATGGAACTCCCTCCCCGCTCCATATACAACAGACGATCACCCTCCTCACCTGCAAAGCCTTATTAAAATCTCGTCTCCTCCAACCTTAATCCCACGGCACTTAATATACACGTCTGTAATTTTTTTTATACTAATGCCTATCTCCCTCTCTAGACTGTAAATTCCTTGTGAGTAGAGAACTCTGTCTACCAACTCTATACACTGAGCTCTCCCAGGTGCTCTGCAAACAGTAAGTGCTCAATAAGTACGATCGCACAATTTACACACTCTACTTAAACACTTTATCGTTATTAAGTGCCGTCGAGTCGTTTCCGATTCATAGCGAACGCCTGGATGTATTTTCTCCAGAACATCCTGTCCTCTGCCATAATCCGCAACCTTTCTAATGGTTCTTCCGTTATCGTTGTTATGGTCTCTACCCATCTAACCGCCGGTCTGTCCCTTTCACGTTTTCCCTGGACTTTTCCTAGCATTAGTGTCTTCTCCAGAGAATTAGTCCTCCTGATTATGTGTCCAAAATATGCTAATCTAAGTCGAGTCATCTGGTCTTCCAAAGACCACTTTGGCTTAATTTGCTCCAAAATCCATTTGCTTGTTTTTTGGGCAGTCCTTGGTATTCATAAAAGCCTTCCCCAACACCACATTTCAAAAAAAAAATCGATGTTCTTTCTAGCCTGTTTTTTCACTGTCCAGCTTTCGGATCCATACGTTGTCACTGGAAACACCAAAGACTTAAACACTAATTCACCCAGTTACATTATCTCGTTCCTCCTATTTGTAAATTATTTTGTATTTCTCTCTGTAAGGTTGTAAGCAGCTTAATAAGAATAATAAAAATAATGATAATTGTAGCATTTAAGAGTTACTATGTGACCAACACTCTACTAAGCAGTGGGTTAGATATAAGATAATCAGGTCAGACAAAGTTCCTGTCCCACACGGGGATTTTTATATTCTCAGGAGGAGGGAGAAGGGGTATTTAATCCTCACTTCACAGATGAGGAAACTGAGGCCCAGAAAAGTGAGGTGACTGGTCTCAAGTGCCACAGCAGACAAGTGGCAGAGCAAGGATTAGAACCCAGGCCTCCTGACCCCGGCAGGTTCTAATCCTGGCTCTACCACTTGTCTGCTGTGTGACTTTGGATGGGTCACTTCTCTGGGATTCCACCCAGAGGAGCAGTGTGGCTCAGTGGAAAGAGGCTGGGCTTCGGAGTCAGAGGTCATGGGTTCGACTCCCGGCTCTATCACTTGTCAGCTGTGTGACTGTGGGCAAGTCACTTCCCACGTGGGACAACCTGATTCCCCTGTGTCTACCCCAGCGCTTAGAACAGTGCTCGGCACATAGTAAGCGCTTAACAAATACCAACATTATTATTAACATTATTATTCTCTGTGCCTCAGTTACCTCATCTGTAAAATGGGGATTAACTGTAAGCCTCACTTGGGACAACCCGATTACCCTGTATCTACCCCACCGCTTAGAACAGTGCTCTGCACATAGTAAGCGCTTAACAAATACCAACTTTATTAGAGAAGCAGCACGGCTCAGTGGAAAGAGCCCAGGCTTGAGAGTCAGAGGTCTTGGGTTCAAATCCCGGCTCTGCCACCTGTCAGCTGTGTGACTGTGGGCAAGTCACTTCACTTCTCTGTGCCTCAGTTCCCTCATCTGTAAAATGGGGATGATGACTGTGAGCCTCACGTGGGACAACCTGATGACCCTGTATCTCCCCCAGCGCTTAGAACAGTGCTCTGCACATAGTAAGCGCTTAACAAATACCACCATTTATTTTTTATTTTATTTTTATTCCTCATCTGTAAAATGGGGATTAAATCCTATTCCCCGCTCCTGAGACTGTGAGCCCGAGAGGGGACAGGAACCGTGCCCAACCTGATTTTTTTGTATTCGGTTTGGTGCTTGGCACACAGTAAGTGCTTAACATGTACCGCAATAAAAAATAATAAAAAGAGGAAGGAAGAGAGAGGAAGGAAGAAGAAAACTCCATTCTGTACCCAACGAATCACATTGCTAACCCTCTTGGGAACATAAAAGGAAGAATCGGGCTGACTAGCTATTTGGGTTTTTGTTGGTTTTTTTAAAGGCAAAAACTTCCATCTTCTAAATGAACTGCCCCCATTTCAGAATAACAGAAACAAAACAAATTGACAATGGGGGTTAGAATCTACTTCGGTAAGCTTCCAAGAACACAAGAGAATTGAAATAAAACTCGGGAGTACAAAAACCTGATAGTCCATAAAAGGTCAGACTCTGGGAGGCCCATCCAAGGGAGACATTCCCGATGTTTAGTGCTCTGGCCCTTCCTCAGAATAGCCACCTCCTTACACCTGCAATTATCTGACCCGACAGCAAAGTATCTGCAGTCAACTTGGAGTCAGGTGGCTCCATTGGCTAGCAATGGCTAGCATTGGGATGCAGGTAGAGATCGGGAGTGGGTAAGATCCATCGGTATTTGTTAAGTGCTTATTATATCTTATATATATATATATAGGTCTTCTTATAATGTTGGTATTTGTTAAGCGCTTACTATGTGCCGGGCACTGTTCTAAGCGATGGGGGAGATACAGGGTAATCAGGTTGTCCCACGTGAGGCTCACAGTTAATCCCCATTTTACAGATGAGGGAACTGAGGCACAGAGAAGTGAAGTGACTTGCCCACAGTCATACAGCTGACAAGTGGCAGAGTCGGGAGTCGAACTCATTCTTACATATTTGTCTGTCTCCCCCTTCTAGATCGTGAGCCCGTTGCGGGGTAGAGATTGTCTCTGTCTGTTGCCGAACTGTACTTTCCAAGTGCTTAGTACAGTACTCTGCACACAGTAAGCGCTAAATAAATACAATTGAATAAATGAATGAATATATGCCAGGCACTACAGTAAGCACTGGAGTACATATAAGCTAATCGGGCAGGACACGGTGCACGCCCCACGTGGGACTCACTATCTTAATTCCCATTTTAAAGATGAGGCCCAGAGAAGTGAAGTGACTTGCCCACGGTCACACAGCACACAAGTGGCAGAGCTGGGACTAGAATCCAGTCTTTCTGACTTCCAGGCCTCTGCGGTATCCTGCTTCCCATGTTTTGAATAAATAAATGAATGGAGTAGCCTCTGCCACAACGCTTGGGTTAAGCCACGGTGGGAATTATACTGTGAGCCATCCTGAAATCAACCTACTCTGAGGCCACCCCGTCTCTCTCTCACCCACTGTATCCCAAGGGAAGCAGCGTGGCCTAGTGGATAGAGCTCGGGCCTGGGAGTCAGAAGGGCCTGGCTTCTACTCCTAACCTCGCCACTTGTCTGCTCTTTGGCCTTCAGCAAGTCACTTCACTCCTCTGGGCTTCAGTTACCTCAGCTAAAATATGGGGATTAAGGCTGGGAGCCCAATGTGGAACAGGGACTGGGTCCAACCTGACTAGCCTGTATCTACCCCCACCAATTAGAATTGTGTTCGACGCACAGTAAGAGCTTAACGAATACCATCACCATTTTTATTATTATTATTATTACGGGGAGGACGGCGGGACAGCAGCGCTAGACTTGAAAAAGAAATAGGCAGAGACCTGCAATGCCTACAATTCACCGGACTCAACACCCACAGCATATCACAGGTAAGTAGATTTGTTTTGCGGGTCTCTACCTCAGACCTCTTTGGCCAGCACCAAAACAGGAAGTCACTGTTGGTTGATTTCGCGGTGTGCAGTGGTGGAGTGCAGAAACGGGCCTTCACCCTCCCCCTTCCAATCCCCCCGACAATGCTCAGGGGTCCCTAAAACAACGGAGGGCCCCACAGTGGGGAAGAGAGAGTCTCAAAGTGTAGTGTCCTAACCAGAGTTATCTGCAGCCACAGAACCTGACGCTACTAGGCAATCAAAAAAAAAAAAAACCAACAAACCCTAAATACACAAAGAATGTCAATCATATCCATCATATCAGTTTAACAGTTCAGCTAAAATATTTGTTGTGAATCTAGAAGCTCAAGAATGCAAAGTTTGGAAAGTCAGGCATTGGCAATTGCCCCTCTGCATTTAGCTGATCGAAACCATTTCTGTTTGAAACACCATTGATTCTTAAGAAAACAACCGAATCCCAAAGCAAGTCTTTTCAGATGCTGATTTTCCAAATCCTTGTGGTATTCACGTGGCTAGGTTTTCAGTTTGCAGGTATTTTAACAAATAATCTAGTCTATTTCAATGCTATTTTTCCATGTATTCTTGTGCCATCAACCGGGACTGTTGGTTCTACTTCCAAGAAGCAGAGTGGCCTAGTGGAAAAAGCATGGGCTTGGGAGTCAGAGGAGCTGGGTTCTAATCCCGGCCCTACCACCACTCTGCTGGGTGACCTCGTCCAAGTCACTTAACTCCTCTGTGCCTAGGTTACCTCATATGCAAGATGGGGACTGAATCCCGTTCTCCCTCCTACTGGGACTGGGAGCCCCATGTGGGACTTGATGATCTTGTCTGTTCCCCAGCGCTTAGTCCAGTGCTTGGCACATAGTAAGCACTTACCAAACACCCCAATCATCGCCAAGAACTACATCCCTCTAAACTGTAAGCTCGTTGTGGACAACAATGTGTCTGTTTATTGTCGTACTGTACTCTTTTCATTCATTCAAGTATTTATTGAGCGCTTAATATGTGCAGAGCACTGTACTAAGCGCTTGGAATGGACAAATCGGCGAAAGATAGAGACAGTCCCTGACCCTTGACAGACTTACAGTCTAATCGGGGGAGACAGACAACTTCCAAGTGCTTAGTACAGTGCTTCGCACACAGCAAGCTCTCAATGAATACAACTGAATGAAGGAATGGATTTGGCCAAGGGCTCATTTTGGTTCCTAGACCACCTTTCCTCCCCTACCCCAAAACCTATCACTCCTTTTAAGTCAGCAGCAAACCAAACCTCCTCAACGTATTCTGCTACCATAACCCCGTCGCCCGTTCCGCCGAGCAACGCCGAGAACCTTACCTAGGCTGGTGGGCTTTATCAGTTCATCCAGTAAGTCATAAAACGGTAATTTCTGGAGTTTTATATCCGGGTGGACCGGGTGGAGAGCGGAGGCGAGGTGGGGGAGTTCCAGTTCGTGCTTAGGTCCCAGAAGAGAGACGGGGAGCAATGGCGAGGTGGCCGGGTGACCGTCGTAAGCGAGCTGCGGAATGGCGGACGGAGACAGCGTGGCTGGCATGGGGCTCGAGTGGACGTTGGGGATGGACAGGTCGGCGGGGGTCATGATTTTCTGAGGAAACCGCCGCCGATACAGTTCTTTGATTTTCATCTGCACGGCGGGACTGCAGCCCGCCTTCAACAAATGCAGGGCTTTCGTGAGAAGTTCGTGTTTGCGGCCGTGCTTGTTTCTTCCCGCGTAGCCCAACAGGACTTGGAGTTCAGACACTCGGAGGCTCATAACCATTTGCTTGAAGACAAAACAGAACGTCAGAGCGTTAGTCGGCCGCTTAATGATCGTCAGAATGGTACTTGTTAAGCGCTCGCTATGTGCAAAGCACTGTTTTAGGCGCAGGGGTAAATACAAGTTAATTAGGTTGGACGCAGTCCCTGGCCCGCATGGGGCTCGCACTCTTAAATCCCCATTTTCCGGATGAGGGAACTGAGGCCCAGAGAAGGGAAGGGATTGGCCCAGGATCACACGGCAGACATGTGACGGAGCCAGGATTATAACCCAGATTCTTCCGACTCCCAGGCCCGGGCTCTATCCACTTATGCCACAAGTTATTTCATCTTCGTCGCTTCCATTTCTTAGACCGCGGATCTTAAAATAGGCCGCTCATCTCCATTTTTTTCTGGCTTTCGTCAGCCTATCGGCCCTCCCTTCTGCGCCGTCTACATTTAGGACGCTACCCCTTACGCGCTTTGAAAGTCGGCCTCCTTCCCTCCCCCCAACATCCCGCGGCACTTAATTTCATATCTTTACTCCCTACCGCTTTCTCTCTCTCTTTCCTTCCTCTTATTTTAATCTCTGTCTCCCCCCAGTACAATGTCAGCTCCTTATGGGCATGGATTCGTGTCAACCAACTCTGCTGTACTGTACTCTTCCACGTGCTTAGTCCAGTGCTCCGTAGGAAGCGCTCAAAAAATACCACCGATTAAATGATTTCCAAACTTAAAATACACGTTAATAGGGGAGTGATAAGAACTCTTTTGGGAAAGGGAGAGCGACGTGTTTCAAGATTCTGTTTTAGCACAGACTCATATGCTACCCCATCTGTCATCTCTCAGAACCACCCACTCCAATTCCCTGACCTTGTGGCCAAGCTCTTGCCAACTTCTATTCCTGACTTCCCATCTAACACTCGAGCACTGGAGCCCCCAATGGACACTGTTAATCGATCACATTTATTGATCAAACCACCAATCAAATCTATTGAGCGCTATGTGCTGAGTACTGTACTTGGGAGAGTATAATGCAACAGAATTAGCAGACATATTCCCTGCCCATAATGAACTCACACTCTGGAGGGGGAGAAACACATTAATATGAATAAATAATTTATAGCATAGAATACATAATTTAAAGGTATGTACGTAAGCGCTGTGGGGTTGGGAGAATATCAGGTGTCCAAAGGTCACAGAGTGAGGTGCATAGATGACGCAGAGGAAGAGCGAGCTGGGGAAATGAGTGCTTACTATGTGCAGGGCACTGTACTGAGCGATTGGGAGAGTCAATACAACAGGGTTGATAGACATGTTTCCTATCCACAGTGAAGTTACAGTCTAGAGGGGGAGAAAGACATTAAAATGAACAAATAATTTATAATATATAGTTTAAAGATACACACACAAGTGCTGTGGGGCTGGGGGTGGGGAGACTATGGAATGTCCAAAGGTCAGAGATTGAGGTACATAAATGACGCAGAAGGAAGAGCGAGCCCGGGGAAAAAAAGGGCTTACTGCTCGCAGGGCACGGTACTGAGCGCTTGGGAGAGTACAATGTGATAGAGTTGGTAGACACGCTCCCCGCCCACCAAGAGCTTACAGTCCAGAGGGGGAGACATACATTAATATAAATAAATTCCAAATATGGACATTAGTGCGGTGGGGCTGAGGCGGGTTGGGGGATTGAATAAAGCGAGCAAATCAGGGCAACGCAGAAGGGAGTGGGAGAAGAGGAAATGAGGGCTTAGTCAGGGAAGGTCTCTTGGAGGAGATGGGCCTTCAATAAGACTTCGAAAGGAAGGCGAGAAATTGCCTGTTGGATATGAAGACGAAGGGCTTTTCAGGCCAGAGTCAGGATGAGAGCAAGAGGATAGCAGTGAGATAAAGGAGACTGAGCTACAACTGTCCTCCTGCCTCGCTCCAAATACCCCTTCAGCATTCTCTCCGTAGAGGTAATTATCAATCCGAGGCATCCAATGAGCACCACCTGCCAAACACTGGACCAGACGCTCGCGTGACTATGACAAAGCAGGGTTGGTAGCCCCTTTCCCTGTCCACCAGGAATTTACAGTCTAAGGTAATACTACTGAGTTGGTGAAGAAAGAAAGCCAAGGGAGCAAGACGACTGCGTAGTCTAAAAACCCAACTCAGCTGGGGCGAGGATCTGGAATTTGAGGCATCTACCCAGCCTGACGCTTGGTGAGGTACCATCCCATTTCCAAAAAGTGGGCAGACCAGCAGGTGAGCAGAAACCCTTTTCTCCCGACCCGGGGCTGTTGTCTTGGGCCTTTTCAGGGCCGAGAGGAGTGGAGCCTCACCCGCGCGTGGAGCCGTTGGGGGACCGCGGGAGGGTGAGGGGCGTTCGAGTTTGGGAAGGCGGGAGCCTGGCCCGGACCCAATCAGGAACCCCCGGGTGCCGCGCTTCTCAGGGTGGCCGCGGGCTGAGACATGGCTAGCTACATCTAATAGCAACAATAATAATTACGGTACTCAAGTGCTTACTATGTGTCAAGCGCCGTTCTATGCGCTGGGGTAGATACAAATCAGTCAGGTTGGACACGGTTCCTGTCCCTCTTGGGACTCTCACAGTCTCAATCCTCATTTTACAGATGAGGCAACTGAGGCCCAGAGAAGGGATGTGACTTGCCCAAGGTGCAGATCTGAGATTAGAGGCCAGGTCCTCTGATTCCCAGGTTCGTGCTCTATCCTGAGATCATCCTGCTGCCCTGGTAGTTGAGACACCGCACCTTGGAAAACCCTCCCCACCTGGCCCTCCAATAAAATAATTAGAAATCCGTACTCGGTCTATAAGACAGGATCGAATGCCAATCGCTAACCGCCCCTTCCAAAATAATTACAATGCTGCCATGGAAAATTATTTATTACCGAACTTCCTGTGCACTATACGTGGAAAAAAGCCACAGGAAAATGAAGAGATGATTAATACAAACATACTCCTTTGATTTAAAAATTATCTAGTAGCAGTATACCTCAAGGAATAAAAAGAAAGGGGACTTTACACTGATTTCTAAATTAACAGATAGTTTAAACAAATGTCAATCAAGCCACACATACTTTCTGAGAAGTCGAGACGGGGATTTCTTTCCATTTGATTTAGATAGGGCTTTCTTGATGGAACACAAAAATAATTCGATAATCATAGTAATCTCACCTTTCAGTGTTGACTGCTTTTGTTCTGAATGTATAAATACAAAGAATTAAATCCTGCTTGCTTATTAGCAAAATTCGGTCTTTTTGACTGAGAGAACAGAAGTTTGGTGGTCAGTGAGAAAAAAATTGTCCTCCCTTACTAGGAACTTGAGCTCACTGTGGACAGAGAATGTGTCTGTTAAAGAATACTCTCCCAAGCGCATAGTACAGTGCTCTGCACACAGTAAGCGCTCAATAAAAACAATTGAATGAATAGTATAAGTGCTACAATCAAATGTATTTATTGAGGGCTTACTGTGTGCAGAGCACTGTACTAAGCGCTTGGGAACGCACAGTACAATAATATAACAGACACATTCTCTGCCTGCATGACAATGGAAATGCAAGGCACAAAAAAAAAAGCCTCAACTATAGGGCTAGTATGCGGAATGAGTACCTTTTCCTGGAACCTCAAGGTATTAACACTGGCTACGAGGAAACTTTCAGCAATCCATCAACTGTATTTACTGAATACCTACTACGTGCAGAGCACTGTATTATGCGCATGGGAGAGTACAATGGAAAAAAATGGCCCCTACCTCCTAGGATATTACGATCTAATGGTGGAGACAGACAAATTATTGACAAATAATGGTTCACCCGTGCATCAAACAGCTACGCCTGTCCTCTGGCTTTAAGGCACCCATCGGCACCTATTCTCTTCTTCTATTACACCCCAGCCCACACTGGGTTCTCCCCAAGCTCATCTCCTCTCCTGGCTTCGTTCTCAACTCTCCCGTCGCCGACCCCCTGCTCATACCCTTCCTCCTGTCTGGAACTCTGAAAAGTAATAATAATAATAATGTTGGTATTTGTTAAGCGCTTACTACGTGCAGAGCACTGTTCTAAGCGCTGGGGTAGATTCAGGGTAATCAGGTTGTCCCACATGGGGCTCACAGTCTTCATCCCCATTTTACAGATGAGGGAACTGAGGCCCAGAGAAGTGAAGTGACTTGCCCACAGTCACACAGCTGACAAGTGGCAGAGCCGGGATTCTAACCCATGACCTCTGACTCCCAAGCCCGGGCTCTTTCCACTGAGCCACGCTGCTTCTCAATGGGGACTGAGACTGTCTGCCCTCTGTGAGACATGGACTGTGTCCAGCCTGACCGGCCTGTAGCTACCCCAGTGCAAAGTGCGGTGCTTGGCACATGGTAAGCTCTTAACAAATGCGGCCCCCAAAACTCCCCCGAGAGTTGATTGTGGCATCTCTGGCAGATTCAGGGTTGCCAGCCAGGAAGTTGGATGGGGCTGAGTATTATACCTACCTCACACCTCGCACAGGGCTTGGCACATCATAGAACTTTAAATTATATCTTTAAATTAATGTCCGTCTCTCCCTCTAGACTGTAAGTTCGTTACGGGCAGGGAACATGTCTGCTAATTCTGTTGTACTGTACTTTCCCAAGCGCTCTGCACACAGTGAGCTCTCGCTGAATACTACTGACTGACAGAAAGCACTTAAATGCCACAGATATTAGAAAGAAGGTTGGTCACTACAATTGCTCTATCACTCTGTCAATCGGTGCAGAGCGGGTTTTAATTGAACTTTTGTACATAATCAATCAGTAGTATTCATTCATTCATTCAATAGTATTTATTGAGCGCTTACTATGTGCAGAGCACTGTACTAAGCGCTTGGGATGAACAAGTCGGCAACAGATAGAGACAGTCCCTGCCGTTTGACGGGCTTACGGTCTGATCGGGGGAGACGGAAATTTACTGGGTCCTCTGGTGGGGGGGGAAAGACACTGATATAATAATAATAATAACAATAATGGTATTTGTTACATGCTTACTCTATGCCAAGCAGTGTTTTAAGCGCTGGGGGGAGGGGGGATGCAAGCTACTCAGGTTGTCCCACACGGGGCTCAAAGTCTTAATCCTCATTTTCCAGATGAGGTAAGTGAGGCACAGAGCAGTGAAATAACTTGCCCAAAGTCACACAGCTGACAAGTGGCGGGGCCGGGATTAGAACCCATGACCTTTGGCTCTCAAGCCAGGGCTTTATCCACTGAGCCACGCCGCTTCTCTATATAAATATATGACATATTCTATTGGACCACTTCTCTCTGTCCGCCTTGTTAGACAAAGATCAGATCATCTACTGCACTTTCTCAAGTGCTCAGTACAATGCTACACACACACACGAGAAGCAGCGTGGCTCAGTGGAAAGAGCACGGGCTTGGGAGTCAGAGGTCATGAGTTCGAATCCCGGCTCTACCACTTGTCAGCTGTGTGACTGTGGGCAAGTCACTTCACTTCTCTGTGCCTCAGTTACCTCATCTGTAAAATGGGGATTAAGACTGTGAGCCTCACGTGGGACAACCTGATTACCCTGTATATCCCAGCGCTTAGAACAGTGCTCTGCACATAGTAAGCGCTTAATAAATACCAACACAGACACGACACTCAATAAATGTTCCTGACTGACTGAAACAGTGGGAGCAGGAAGGAGGAAGGACACTATAACACTATAAGAATGAATGTCAGGATGAGATAGCCGAATAATTGCATAAACAATTTAATAAACATGGCCACATGATTCTAATTTATCAGTATATACATCAATGAGGAAAATCTATTTCTTTTTTTTAAAAAAAAAGTCACTGCCACTTGAAATCAGGTCCAGTGAGAGGTCTTAGTAAAATCTATAACCTGAGCAGGTGATCCATAGCCTTCTTGCTAAATTTTACCAACAATGTCAGAAAGACGTGGGGCAAAAAATTAAATGACGTGAGGGGAACTCTAAAAAACTGGCTCATTCAATTGAAAAACTACAAAAATGCCGTTAGAAGTCAATTCACAATGAAAAGTGACGAAAATACAGGAAAGCTAGACACTTAAGTATATCCGAGAGACTGCAATCCAATATATTTTAATGTCAAGTATTTAAAAATCCCATTTGTTAGCATTTTGACAAAATGAATATTTACAGATGGCGAACACTAACCACTGCTACTATTATAAATCATCACCTCCTCGGCAACAAGAATCCCTTGTTATTCTGCTGACTCTACAGTCTCAACTGATGCAGTTCTAAAAACCCTGGGGAATCCAGATTGCCTGAGAACCCGACATCCTAACTGGAACAGCATTCTAGGATAAAAAGAAAGGGGTGGTCTATTCAGTGCTAAAATTAGAAATCTTCTCCCTCCAAAATATATCTGTTTATTTATACATGGAACAAATGTAGTTGGAAGTTCAAATTTTAAACCCAAGAGCGTAGTTTTTAAAAGCTAGGGGAAAATCTTAAAATTAAAAATCACCTAAAAAAAAAAAAGAGGGCTTCGGCTTCAAATACAGGTTAGTCCCTCCTTTTCCCGATATCCAGTGGCTCCTATGATTCTGAGGTGAGGTGGGAAGAAAGGATTTGGGGAATGACATCTGACCTGTTCTCCTCCTCCACTTTCCCCAGTGTTCGATGAGTGAGTTCTGTGTTTAAAACACTGACCTAAGCCCTTGGGAGAGTAACCCGGTGGTCTTTGAAACCTAGGAAGGGAGGAGTACACAGTGAACTGAGTCACATTCTTCTTTTGCCCTAACAGCAAAGTCGGTGGAAACAGCACGGGCCCACGACTCAGTGGACCTGGATCTAATATCGGCTCTGACACTTGCCTGCCGTGTGACCGTGGGCAAGTCACTCGCTTTCTCTGTCCCTCAGTTTCTTCACCTGTAAAACGAAGTTAAATACCTGTTCTCCCTTCCCCTTTGACTGTGAGCCCCACGTGGGACAGGGCCTGTGTCCAATCTGATTATCTTATAATAATAACGATGGTATTTGTTAAGTGCTTACTATGTGCCACGCACTGTTCTAAACGCTGGAACTACCCTCACGCTTAATACAGTGCTCGGCACACAGTTAGCACTTAAGGAATACTTTTTTTTAATCATCATTATCATCATCTAGAACTTAGTAAGGGATGCAGGGAGAGGGAGGAAGAACAAGGGAGGGCGAAGAGATGGGCAACGAAGGCTACGGCAGACAACTAGCAGGCCAACGACCTTAAAGCGTTAGGAGATCTGGCCCCCCGATTTCAGCGGGCCAGTTGTTCTTTGGATCAGCTCTTCCTGCTTGGGGGCTTTCCCAGCACAGCTAAATTGGCAGCGAGGACCTTTCGCTGTCTGCAAAATCGGAAAAAACAACCACAGCGATGGAAAATAGAGCCTGGGAGGATATGGATGGTGTTTAGCCAGGAGAAGGGAAGGCCACGGGAGAGCGAAACCGCCGAGTCGACGAAGAGATACTGAGGGAAGGGAGAGCCCAGTGAGGCCAGGGAGTTGTATTCTGTAACCAGACCACAAAAACAACAGGAGGAACGAGGTTTCGGTAGGACACAGGGACGAACTTCCTGACTGAATGGCTGACAGAAACAAGACCAAGAGAACTCCGAGTCTCCATCCCAAGAGATCTTTTTAAAGTGGCCTAGACAGCCTCTGTTTTGGATGGCAGCGGGCAGAGGGTTCTCAAGGTGCCCTGCCGCATTCTCACTGGAAATAAAACACCTGAACTGCACTTGCGACAAACTGGTAATGGACATATCGTAGTCTAATCTACTGGAAATATGATTTGAAGGTGTGACCTAGCCCCAGTCGCTTTCTGACATATCAAGTTTAACTGTCCATTAAACAGCACACATTAAAAGAATCCCATCTACAGGTAAATAGCTAGGAACGGAGAGAGGCCAACGGCAAGTGAAAACCCAGTCAAATTATAATTTTATAAAGTGGTTCTCCATGACCTGATAGAAAATGTCAGTTTTACTGACTCATTAGTTCTGACAACAGTCAAAGGTCATGCCTAAATTGTAAAATAAAAATTAGATATTTCCTGTTGGGCCACGCAATCTTCCTCTCACATAATCCTCTGCAATGGGTTCCAGTATTAGTCACGAAATACCATCAGTGTGTATTTAGAACCTTGCCCTTATATTCTACTTCTATTTCTGGTAGTTAATCTATCATTTAAAAACTCAATTGTAAACTGGAATAAACACTATCAAATTTTGTAGCTAAACAAAGCCAAAGCATTAATTTACAGGATTTTATCTATTTATCCTTGAATTGTTTCTGGGTAGCCAGAAGTTATTTTGTAAACAAGATTCTTGCTCTCTGCCTAGAAACAGAGAAGCAACATGGCCTAGTGGATACAGCACGGACCTGGGAATCGGAAGGATCTGAGTTCTAATCCTAGCTCCGTCACGTGTCTGCTGTGTGACCCTGGATAAGTCACTTTACTTCTCTGGGTCTCAGTTCCCTCATCTGTAAAATGGGGATTATGACTGTGAGCCCCATATGGCATATGGATTGGGTCCAAACTGATTACTTGTACCTATCCCACTGCTTAGTACGGTGCCTACTACATAGTAAGCGCTTAACAAATACCATAAAAAAACCCCAATAACCGAGGGGCAAAGGCTATTCAGTACACACGTGACTGTCTCCAATAAAAGTAAGATTGGCGATGCTCGGGATCATATTTTTCATATAGAATTCCAAGGAAAATTGTTTTTAAGCTGGAATCGAAGGACATTTACTACCAAGTCAGACAAAGCGGTAAGAACGTGTTTTGTTTTGTTTTAAATCCTCCCATTTGAAGGAGGGTGACGAATGTCAACATTCTCTCTGGATCAACCAGAAAACCTAGTCATGCGGTTTCAGCTTCAAATGACAATCTTAGTTTTAAACTTCTCCACCAACTTGGTCCACCCAATTTCTGACCTCAAATCAGTCATTCGCTCCGCAGTGACGGAAAATTGCTCTTCCATCGTGTCACCTCTCCTACCTGGAGGAACAAGCACCTTCTCTTCTGTGCTCACTAAACTATACCTGATTTGATGACCTCGAAACTGTGTAAAATGAGAGAGTAAGTTCTATGGAAGAGAGCGGTGCGTACAGTGCCCTGCACACAATTACCGCTCAATAAATCCCACTGACTGATCAATCAATTTGGAAGTGAAAATTCCACTTCAGTATTTTTAAATAACAGCTCTAGACTGTGAGTTCATTATGGGCAGGAATGTGTCTGTTTGTTGTTATATTGTACTCTCCCAAGCACTTACTACAGTGTTTTGCGAACAGTAAGCGCTCAATAAATACGAATGAATCAAACAGTGCTTTTCGATAAGGGTGCCTCTTTGCATTCTGGAGAGCTCGATTAAAAAATGAAAATAATTTATAAATAATGCTCACTAATGGAACTGAACAATCCATGAAATATAAAAATGCCATCTTTCTTGCTGAGAACGTGCGTTAAAAAAAGATTTGGGCACATCTCACAGAGCCACGGAGATGGTTTTAGCTTTTTTTTTTTTTTAAAACGTAGCTGGCCATTTCAAATTGCACTACTTCAAAATAGCACTTTGATATTTCAACAGAGCCCTACTTGCTAGGGGGCTCACAGACAGAAAATACTAGTCCTTCTACATGTAAACCCAGAGACACCTTTTATATAATTCTAGTTACCGGAAAAATCTGCACAAAATGACTGCGTCAGTTAATCGATCATATTTACTGAGCGCTTACAGCGTGCAGAGCACTGTATAAAACACTTGGGAGAGGACAATACAACAGACACATTCCCTACCCAAGTGGTCAGACAGATGGGCCAGAGAGCGACCAGAGAGATAGGAGGAGAACCAGGAGAAGACAGAGTCCTCCAAGCCAAAGTTGGATAATATTTCCAGAAGAAAGGGGTGGTCGACAAGTGTCGAAGGCAGCTGAGAGGTCGAGGAAGATTAGGATGGAGTAGAGCCACTGGATTCGATAAGGAGATCATTTGTGATCTTTGGGAGGCCGGTTTCTGTGGCGTGAAGGGGACAGAAGGCAGATTGTCAAGATGAACAACAATCGCTAGGCATATAGGAACAAACTTGAGAATTTAGGAGATCGGACAAAGGCCAGGGTGGGAAAGCTCATGAAATTCCACTCCACACCGGTAGGACTTCTGCATGATTTTGAGATAAAAGAAATATTGCAATACAGAGGTATAGTCTGAAGCAGCAGAACAGAGGTTGACGCTGATTCACTCACAAAGTTGACTCTTTAAATAAATAACTTATTTGTTTTATAAAGCCTGAAGTGTCCCATTTGTTTCGTAGCGAAGGCACACAAGACACACTATAGGTTGTTGCTTTTCTCAGCCCCTTCTCCTCGTAAGCAACAAAGGAAAGTACTGGATTGGACAGCTTAGATGTCATTCCGTCTAAACTTCACTCGGGCAGTGACGCATGGAAGAAATACCATAAACCAAACGCGCAGGAGACCGACATGGCAAGGAAGATGTTGAGAAACACAATTACAGGACTGCTAGAAAGACCTTGAGAGGCCATTTAGCTCATCTAGACATTCAGGAAAACCAAAATGGTAAAGGAAAGAATACAGTGAGTTTGGCCACTAAGCATGTTTTCACTACGTGCTCTAGCTAGAACGCTCACTGGGGAACATTCACCCGATTTCACGAGCCTGTTTGCTTCAGCTGACACTCCATCAAGCTTGTGTGTATGTATGTTTGTTAGCGTGCGTGCAGAGGGACAGACTCAGTGAGAACAACATGATTTTTCCCTAACAATAAGATGTTGCAAGAACGCAAGTTCCACGTTGTAGGAGAGCTGGATATACTGAATGAGGAGGGGAAAAAAAAAAAATCACAACAGTACCATTTGTAACCATGAACAATTTTCCCAGCGTATGAACTCTAAATCGGTCATCTTCAAATGAGAATGAAATGTAGCGTATTTCTCTGAAACGAAGCTACTTGGAAGAATAAATAACAATGACGCAGCTATATTTCCTTCTGGGAGCCCATGACATCACTTGGCTCAATAACACCAATAGATATCATTTAGCTATAGAAGAAACCCCCAACAAAGAATACCAAAATATTCTACTTTTGATTTACAGCTTCCAAGAAACAGGCAAAATTTATCTGTCCAAAGATGTTCCGGCCACCCTGGAAATGATTCTAAGAAAACACCAACTCTATGAGCAAACAGGAAATGATTTCAAAAGAAAATCATGCAGCCTTTATATGGCAACCAGTCTACAACAAAAACCTCGCCTGACAGACCTGCGGCCATCCTTTTGCCCTGCAATATGTCATGTGTCATTAAGACAAATTTACAGGGGTCTTCAAACAGTGGTGTGTACTGAGTACCTACGTAGTGCTAGACACTGTACTAAACGCATCGAAGCTTACCACTGTAGCAAGACATACATTCCTTGCCCTCAAGGAAGTTTCCTGATGGAAGAGGCAGACAAAAATTACTCAACGTGTAAAAGGAGGAGGAAGAACAAAGCTACAGTAGGAAGTAGTAGAAGCCAAACAGAATGCAACAGCTGAATAACTGAATACCGAGAGAACTATATAACTAAAAGTCCATGTACGAACATAAGCGCTGAGGATACGAACAAAATATACAAATATTAAGGGTGGGTGTTGAACTTATTTGGCTGAGAGTAATACTTGGGGCTCAGCCCACGGAATTTTCTTCTTTCTTTCTTTGCTTTATGGTACTTGTTACGTCCAAGGCTGTTCTCTACGCTGCGCTAGGTACAAGTTAATTAGATCGGACACAGTTCCCGTCCCGCACGGGGCTCACCGTCTAAGGAGGCACGAGAACAGGTATTTAATCCCCATTTAACAGTTGAAGAAACTGAGACACAGAGAAATTATGAGATCAGCCCAAGGTCAAACAGCAGGATTAGAACCTAGGTCCTTCTGACTTCCAGACCCGTGCTCTAATAATAATAATGTTGGTATTTGTTAAGCACTTACTATGTGCAGAGCACTGTTCTAAGCGCTGGGGTAGACACAGGGAAATCAGGTTGTCCCACGTGGGGCTCACAGTCTTCATCCCCATTTTACAGATGAGGGAACTGAGGCACAGAGAAGTTAAGTGACTTGCCCACAGTCACACAGCTGACAAGTGGCAGAGCTGGGATTCGAACTCATGACCTCTGACTCCAAAGCCCATGCTCTTTCCACTGAGCCACGCTGCTTCTCTAATCACTAGACCACACTGCTTCCTCTAATATCGAAAGTATATTTGCAGAACACACCCAAAAGGTTGAAGTTATTTTACTTCCGTATGGAAGAGAGGTAAAAAAACAAAAAACAAAAATCAATCAAGGTCAGAAATAAATACAATTGACGCCTAATCTGGAGCGGTAGGGTATCACTAGTTCTAATGAAACCGAGCTTCTACTTCAGCTACTTTACAGAATGGACATTAAGAATTAAACCCAAAATGTACAAATAACATGGATCTCACAGCTCTGAAGAGAGCTGGAAGGGGTTTTTTGATCTTCACTGTACTTTCGCTAAGAATTAACAAGATATTCCTGATGACAGAGTCTTCTCCTCCCAAGGCATATGTCTTGAACAGGGAAGGAAAAAAGTAGAGGAAGCAGAACAAGAGAGGGTCGGCTCCTCAGGTAGCTCAAGATTTAAAGTAGCAACCAACTCCCTCCACCCTCCCCGGTTCAATATATAATCCATTTACCAGGGTCTTCTTATTGCACATAGAAAACGCTTAATTTCCTAAAGTTCTGTCCTAAAATCTCATCTACTCTCTTTGCTTCACATAAAAAATCTCACTGAAATGAGAATAAGGCCTGCTAGAGTAGAGGTTTTAAGGCACTAAAATCAACTCTCTTCTCTCAGCCATCCTCACTCCTTTCCTCCCGATACATCGGCCAGTATATTTTGCTTCGCTACCACTGCGATTTCCTCGTTTCTCTCCCCAGGGACCCCCTGCTCACACCCTCCATCCTGCCTGAAACTCCTCCTCCTCCACTTCTGACAGACCACCACTCTCTCCATCTTCAAGATTATGTTTCCGGAAGTTTTCCCTGACTGATCTCTCGACTCCCCACCTTATTTTCCATCCCTACTGTGTCATCTATGTACTTGAGTCCTCTCCCCCTTAAGCACTAAGGTACTCCCTCCACCCTTACACTCTGTTGCTTTCCATAGCCGGAATTTATGTTCGCCTCCTGCACTAGATTGTAAAATCCTTAAGGGCAGAGTGGTTGTCTACTTTATTCCATTGTATTCGCCCAAGCACTCAATAAATAAATCAATGGTTGATTTAAGTTATAAATTGATTTTTCCCCTTTAAATTTATCTTCCTTTCAAAACTGATACTTCAGATTATTAATGTGGCCTCTCCATTCACTATTTTTGCTTGTTTTTCACACCGCAAGCTGATAAACACCTTCCAAAGTCTGATCAGACTGACTCCAATATGTTTATGCTGCCTCTTCATGATTTCCAAAGGAATTCGTTACTTATTTTTGAGTGGCACACTTATATCGGTCCCAACAACCAGTTTAAGTACTGAAGTTATTAGAAATTCTATCTGTATATCTACAAAATGAATAATGTATCCATAAGGCACATTAATTCCAAATTGACTTTCACTTTGGGACTTGATAGACCAGACCAAAAACTTAGTTCCTGTTTTAAACCAAATGTACTTTTACTTCTCTCAAAAGGCCAAAAAGTTTAAGGTGGCATGGCAAGAAAAAAACAACCTATGCCACTGAAGATCCAATTCCAAGAGACAGCTAGGATTTCTTTGCGGGGGGACCCCACAATGTAGTAAGAGGAGAGTTTATACTTTGAGCCAGAATAAGTTTCATCCTTAAATTGTATTAACCAAATTAATCAGTGAAATCATTTCAAAGAAGTACGTGGGGATAAAATTGGTATAACTCTTTATTATATACAAAACATCTTTTGCCTATTCCCAAATCTTACGTTTTTAAAAATAAGGAAGAGTCTTAAAATGGCAATAATTTTCTTCCTAAAAATGACTGTTTGAAATTATAAAGGGTTATAAAAGAATGCGTTCTGAGAAAGCTAATTATGACTAGGTATCTCCCAACCCAAGCATCATCACCTTTTATATCTTCATACTCTGAGAAGGATTAAATGTGACCACAACTCCTTCAAAAGGCAGAACAAGAGTTAGATGGAGCCAAGAAAACAATGAGTCTTTGCAAGAGCAAACAGCAAGTCAAGAGCAGTGTCTGCCACAGATGCAAAACTTCACCTGTGCCCTGGCGTCTGGAAATCTTCTCCCACTCATTCCCTAATCAATCAGTGGTATTTATTAAGCACTTTCCATATGCAGAGCACTGTACTAGGTGCTTGGAAGAGAAGCAGCATGGCGTAGTGGATAGAGCAGGGCCTGAGAGTCAGAAGGTCATGGGTCCTAATCCCAGCTCCGCCACATGTCTGCTGCGTGACCTTGAGTAAGTCACGTCTCTGTGAAGTAGTTATCTCATCTGCAAAATGGGGATTGAGACTGTGAGCCCCACGTGGGACAGGGACTGTGTCCAACCCGATTTGCTTGTATCCACCCCAGCGCTTAGCCTACAGTAAGCACTTAACAAATCCCACTCATTATTATTACAGTGTAACAGAGTTGGTAGACATGTTCCCCTGCCCACAACATGTTTACAGTCTAGAGTGGGGAGCCAGACATTAATATAAATAAATTACGGATATGTATATAAGTTCTATGGGGCTGAGACAGGGGTGAATAAAGGGTGCAAATCCAAGTGCAAGTAATATAAATGGGGGATGAAGGGCATGTCAGTAGAAGCATTTGAGTGACTGCATGCAACACACTGCACTTACTCTATGCAGATCAAAAGACGCTCACATTCCAGTTCTGGCTGCTGATTCCCTCTAGGAATCACGCAAACGGGCAGAGTGAGCTCGCTGTGGGCAAGGAATGTGGCTGTTTATTGTTATAGTGTACTCTCCCAAGCGCTTAGTACAGCATTCTGCACACAGTAAGACCTCAATAAATCTGACTGAATGAATGAATGACCACATAGCCCAATAACAAGGGTCCAACTGGTGATGGGAGCAACACAGGGCCATGGAAATCTGGTGAAAATTGAGTTTCATCCCTAGGGCTTGTCAAAATCTTTCGGTACATCGACCGACATGAGAAGTGGCTACACTTTGGGACCCTCTTGAAAGTAGAAATGTCATTTATTGAGCACCCACTGGTACAAAGCCGAACATGGGAAAGTGAAAAAGAAGCAGGAGACGTGTTCCCTGCCCCACAATGGGCTGTGCTCTGAAGAAGGAGACAAACTCAACCCCCCAAGACCCCTTCGATTCATCCTCCCACAAGCCAGTCTGGAAATTCCTACTTCCCTTTTCACTCACACATTTCACATACAAAGTTCATGAGCAGGCTAGCAATGGGGTGCAGGGAGGAAGAGGAAAGGGGATTATCTGACTTTGCTCAAGATTGTTTTTTAATGGTATCTGTTAAGCACTCACTGTGTGCCAGGCACTGTACTAAGTGCTGGGGAAGACACAAGCTAATCAGGTTGGACACAGTCCCCATCCCACATGGAGCTCACAGTTTTAATTCCCATTTTACAGATGAGGGAATTAAGGCACAGAGAAGTGAAGTGACTTGCCCAAGGTCATACAGCAGACAAGTGGCAGAACCAGGATTAGAGCCCCAGGTTCTTCTGACTCCTAGGCCTGTGCTCTATCCATTAGGTACTAACCTATTTATTAGAGGGTGAGCCACTCCCACTCTCCCCATTCCCCTCCTTCCCACACACTGAAGAAGAGGGATCATGACTAATTCCCACCCGTGTATTAATAATAAAAATGGTATCTGTTAAGCGTTTACTGTGCCAAGCACTGTTCTAAGCGCTGAGCATTGTTGTATTCCTTCCCAGTCCTTTCCCCCTCTAGATTGTAAGCTCAATGTGGGTGGGGAATGTGTCTGTTATATTGTTATTCTGGACTCTCCCAAGCGCTTAGAACAGTGCTCTGAAAACAGTAAGCGCTCAATAAATACGACTGACTGACAACACAGTGTTCTCCACACAGTGAGCACCTAATAAATACTATTATTACTGCTGCTATTCTGCGCTTGTGTCTTCCTCTTTCCATATGGGCTTCTTCGCTTCTCTAAGTTTGTTGTCCTCCTCTAGGAAGGACATGGAGGCCAGTTAGAATGCCAGAGAGAGATATTTTACACACCACGGCACGTACGTATTTGCATGCCTCTCATTGGAAGGACTCCTGCAATTTGCTACCTCAATCTCCAGCACCTAATTAAAATCTAACAAATTGTAGGCAGAATCTCCTCATTTAATTACATCTTGAACATTGCTAAAGATACCAGTTCTAAGAATAGCCCTAAAAGAGAAGATGGAAATAGAAGGACAAAATGCTTTGGGGGAGATTGGGAGGGAGAACTTATTTATGGCTGCTTATCTGTGGTGGGAATGTCTGATCAGGCAATTGTAACCCGATCCTTTTCAAAACTCTTAACTGGTCTAGTTCTTCAACTGAAAACAGGGAAGTTTAAAGTTGGTAAAAAGGACTGGTTTCTACCAACTGAAAATAAAACCTTTTTAAAGCAACTTGAAACCAAACTCAGATTGCGAACCAGATAGGGAGTGTATCCAACCTGGTTATCTTTTATCTGCCCCAGCCTTAGTAAGTTGTTGGGACATACAGTAAGCACTTAAATACCACAATTATAATTATTAGACCCTAAAAGGTTTTATGAACGGCAGAATATTCGCTATACTTCAGTACTCATTTTTCTTCCGAAAACTATATTTCTCAAAAAAAAAAATTGACAGTGGCAGTTTGCACATCTCTAATTTTGCCTAAAGACATATGATGCCAAATCCAAAATAGGAAATTATGTACTGCACTTTCATTAGGAAAATGAAGTACTGTGTCAGTTCAGAAGTGACCATAGTTAAATTGACTATAATAGTTAAATCACCCCAAGAGAGAACCAGAAACTCACACTTGCAATTCTGCTCTTAATAAAATACTATGGAGCCAAATATCTAAAGAAATAGAGCCCTTTAGACACTGTTTTGTTTCGTTGTCTGTCTCCCCCTTTAAGACTGTGAGCCTGTTGTTGGGCAGGGATTGTCTCTATCTGTTGCCGAATTGTACAATCCAAGCACTTAGTACAGTGCTCTGCACAGAGTAAGTGCTCAATAAATACAATTGAATGAATGATTGAAAAAAAAGTGATCAGCTTCCTAAAATACACATACTTGGAAGATTTCTGAAAATTCAATTCATCTATCTCTCTGTAATAAATGCTGCTATCAGGCAGAAAAAAAGATCAAAATGTTTTGCCTAATTTAGGAGAAAAATTGTGCCTTAATTTTTTTTGTCATGTATTCCTAAATTATTAATTTTCAAACACTAGCCTCAGCAGAAAATGGGAGTATTTTCCAGGGTGAATTTGGAAATCTATGGCCTACTAAGATCCTACCCACTCTGATGTATTGTACTCTCCCAAGTGCTAAATACAGTGCTCTGCACATGGTAAGCACTTATTATTGTTAGCATCCTATTTGTTAAGTGTTGACTATGTGTCAAGCACTGTTCCAAAGCACCGGGGTAGATACAATCAGGTCGGACATAACTCCTGCCCCATATTGGGCTCACAGTCTAAGTAAGAGGGAGAACAGGAGTTCAATAAATACCCTTGGTTGATCTAATTAGGAAATTTCTTTTAGGTCATGTGCATTTATCATCTCAAATAATATAGTATTAGAAGTTACATAGTTATTGCAGAATATTTCTCCAAGAGTGAATTCTTATCGTTGGATTGCTGTATTATTCATTCTAGAGAATGCACAAGACTTTAAAGTCATAATGGGGTTCTTCTTTTACCACAGTCTACCAAATCAAAAAAAATCAAGGGAGCGGCCCTACACAAATTTATTCCTCCAAAGATTCCCGGAATATTCTGCTCAAAATTCCTTTTCATTTGTCTCCAGCCTTCTCCTCCATGTCTTGACACAAATTGTCTATTCCAAACAAACCTTTATTCCAATTTAACTCCTAGAAATTTTGCTATGGGGGGTGGGGGGTAAGGGATGGGGGATGGGGGAATAGAGTAAAGGTTTGACCATACACAAACTTCCAGTGAGATGATGGAACATCATGGGTATATGATCAAAGCTCCTATAGCCCATTTCTATATTCTGCTGTCAATGAAGCAGTAGCTGGACCTAGTGGATAGAGCACTGGCCTGGGAGTCAGAAGGTCCTGGGTTCTAACCCCGGCTCCACCACTGGTCTGCTGTGTAACCTTGGGCAAGTAACTTCACTTCTCTGTGCCTCAGTTCCCTCATCTGTAAAATGGGCATTAACACTGTGAAGCCACTGTGGGACATGGACTGTGTCCAACCTGATTAGCTTGTACCTATCCCAGCACTCTCCCCACCCAGGACGGCACCTTGAGAGTTTCCAGTACACCACCAGTCTCGGCTACGGGAAGGAGAGTCAAGTAGAGGCCTACCCATTCCACTCCTAGCTTGGCCAGTGGCTAGCGAGTTGAAGGCCATCTGCTACAAGCCCAAACTCACCCGTGCTGGGCAGCAGCGGCACGGGAGAGAATCGAGGGAGGAGACTCGAGTTGTCTGCGCGGAAGAAGGCAGTGGTAAACCGATTCCGTATTTTGGCCAAGAAAACTCTATGGATCCACTACCAGAAAGACTGTGGATGGAGAGTGGGACGTTCTGGCAGAGATGTGTCCATGGAATCGCTATGGGTCGGAGACGACTTGACAGCGTAAGACAAGACCCCAGCGCTTAATTCAGTGCATAGCACATAGTAAGTTTTTAACAAATATCATTAACGATTAAGACTAGACAAATGATCTTGCCGATGTGTGGGGAAGATGGGAAGGGCAGGTGCAGGAGTCGGCAAGGGATGCAGAGATCAGACTTGGAAGAACTTGGTAGGAAAGGCAGAAAGATCAGCGATAGCCCTAGCCTTCGGGGTACTCGGTCACCTTGGTTTCTCCACAGCCTTCCTGTTGCTCCTCCCCATTACCACGATCGGCGATTTTTAGCCCAACTGAAATCCTTGATAACCAATCAACATCCTAGCTACATTAACAGAAACTAATCTCTGAGTAAGGCCCCACTATGATCCATTTAGTCACTCGATCCATGCATCAATGCACAGAGAAGCACTCTGTGCAAAGCACTGTACTAAGCACTTGGGAGGCTGCTAATAATAATAATAATAATTATGGTATTTGTCAAGTGCTTACTATGTGCCAAGCACTATTCTAAGCGCTGGGGGGGATACAAGGTAATCAGGTTGTCCCATGTGGGGCTCACAGTCTTAATCTCTATTTTACAGATGAGGTAACTGAGGCCCAGAGAAGTTAAGTGGCTTGCCCAAGGTCACACAGCAGACAAGTGGTGGAGCCGGGAGTAGAACCTGCGACCTCTGACTCCCAAGCCCATGCTCTTTCCACTAAGCCACGCTGCTTCTCTGCGTGGCTACAATTTCAGAGTAGGCAGGCACGACCCCTGACCTCAGAATTTTGCAATCTAGGAGGGGGTATAGACGTTAAAATACATTACAAATAGGGGAGAGCAGCAGAGAATAGGATATGAAATTTAGGATATTTCTCAAGGTCACATGCACCATCCCAAATAATGCAGAATTAAAAATTTAATCCCTATCCCACAATAATTTACCATCTTTAATTCATTTTAAATTTAAACTATGCACAAGTTGACATTATAAAAAAAATCAAAACTCCTTGTGGATCTGATTTAAATTTTTCATTGCAATTAAAACAGGTTTTCCACCAGATATACCATACACGAAGGCATAAGAAATGCCATTACTAACAGGCCAATCATTTATGCAACTTACGACTGTCTTGGCCAGTGATAGCAAGATGCTTATGGGAAGCAGCATGGCGTAGTGAGTAGAACACGGGCCTGGGAGGCAGAAGGTCATGGGTTCTAATACCCGCTCAGCCACTTGCCTCCTGGGTGGCCTTGGGCCAGTCACTTAACTTCCCTGCGCCTCAGTTACCTCATCCGTAAAATGGGGGTTAAGACTGTGAGCCCCATGTGGGACAGGGACTGCGTCCAGCCTGATTTGCTTGTACCCACCGCAGCGCTTAGTACAGTGCTCTGCACATAGTAAGTGCTCAATGAATACTACAGACTGAAGTTATTCTCCTGAATGTTCTTGACATTATCTAACACTCTTTATTGTTTCTTTTTCCTCTAATAACCCATCATTAACCTCTCAATCATGAGTTTCTCTTGCCATGGCATGTCTTTGTAATTCTACCACCATAAAGTTTTCTTATTTTAAGACGACTAAATGTGTCTTGACTCTACCAGCCAAGTTTTCATAAGGAACTGACCTCTTTCTAACTTGAAAAGCAATGTGGCCTCAAATTCCAACTCCAAGTAACTCAGATTTGCAAGCATGCTGGCAATTCTAAGGTGTAAGGCATACAAAGTGAAACCCTCTGGAGACATTTACAATGTTTCTGGAAAGTTACCAGCCCATCTGAAAAATCTGTCCCAAATTAAACTACATATAAACTTTACTTTTTCACAAAGTGCACTACGCTATAAAACCTGGGTATTAAATGAGGACTAGGGTATATTAGTTCAAGAAATCTTAAGTATTATTCAAGCTTTATTTTCTGGTTTTACTCTCAAACCTACGGGGATTATTTTAAAAACAGACCAGTATTTCCATTGCAGACAATAACTGTGATAATATTAGTAGAAGATTTATTGATAAGTGTTAAGAATTGAAGTGATAAAAACAGCTTGTTTGCTCTCAGCCAAAAAATGGAGGAATTAATCGGATATGACCTTCTCAGGATTTACTACAAAAGGTTATCAGCAGAAAAGTCTGCCTATTGAAAGAGGAGGAAACTTGGAATTCAGCTAAAACCTTCTGATTGTTTGAGGTATCGTTCTGTTTAATAATAAAATTTATCCAGGCATTCATTAACAGTAACGGCACCTATTTTGGACCTCGTATTTACTAACCTGTGATCAGTATTTCTGGCTACTAAAGGCTAAATATTTTCTTAGACGATATTTTTTAATGCAATAGTCTTCCAGCCCTTAGCACAGAGAAACGTATGGACATTAACGCCTGCACTCTGGCACTGCCAAAATCATTTTTTGGGTTCAATTTCTTCATTTGAAAAGCAGAAGTGGTGATGGTAACTTTGAAAAGATGTGTTGAATTACTAATTAAATTTATTTAGATGTTCAGCACTGGCAGGTGCTAAATGATTACAGAGAAAGCAGAATCTGGGAATAGGAATCTGAACTCTTGAGTGCAGGAATATTATATTTCATGTTCCACTTTGGGCTGGTAAGCCCTTAACTGGTCTTCCTCTTGACTGTAAGCTAGTTGAGGG
Organism: Ornithorhynchus anatinus; assembly: GCF_004115215.2. Lineage (NCBI taxonomy): Eukaryota > Metazoa > Chordata > Mammalia > Monotremata > Ornithorhynchidae > Ornithorhynchus > Ornithorhynchus anatinus. Next base: position 7,958,843 of record NC_041732.1, on the reverse strand, counting down.
CAGGGAATGTGTCTACCAACTCTTTCATGCCATGCTCTCCCAAGTGCTTAATACAGTGCTCGGTCCACAGTAAATAAATGCCACTGATGATTGATGATGATTGCTGGGGGCAGGGGACGTGCCTGTTTATTGTTGTTTTCTACTCTCTCAATCTTTTAGTACAGTGCTTTGCACAAGGTAAGCGCTCAATAAATACGAATGAATTGAATGATGATGACGATGATGAACAAGTGCCCTAGTCAATAAGCTGCACCACCTGGAAAACACTTCCAGGTGTCTTGTCTCTCCCCAGTTTCCCCTCACAAGAACCAATGGTTCTTGTTTTTGGTTTTTTTTTAATCCATTTTTTTTTAATGGTATTCGTTAAGCCGCCTGGCTTAACTGTACTAAGAACTAGGGTAGAAACAAGATAATCAGGTTGGACACAGTCCCTGTCCCACATGGGGCTCACAGTCTTAATTCCCACTTTACCAAAGAAGTAACTGAGGCATAGAGAAGTTGAGTGACTTGCCCTTGGTCACAAAGCAACCAAGTGGCAGGACAGGATTAGAACCCAGGTCCTTCTGATTCCCTGGCCCATGCTCCACCTACTAGACCACGCTGCTTCTCTGGTTTTGGTTTTTTTTAGTAGAACTGGGAGCGAGACCCCAAAGGTGTAGGAAATGCTATTCCTCCCTCCCAATCCCAGCCAGCAGACTGAAATAGGAGTGAGTGGTTACTGCAGGTATCTGTGACTATCCACCACGCATCCTCTTCAGCCCTCGAGCCATTTCGGCACGGCTACCTTACCCTTTAAAATGACCGTGGCTATTAGTAAATCTATAAAGCTTTTTGAACCATGGCTGATGCTTCACAAACTACGAGCGTTCCTGCATGATAAAAAAAAGAAGCAAAATACTGAAAAACAGCAAAATACAGTATCCTATTGCATTAGAGCAATATATTCACTTTTAATCCATCATAAATGGTAGTAGCTATTCAAACAGGATAAGACAACACTGTAAATTTCATTTTTTAATCAATCTCAAATGATCCTACCTATTTAAACACAATAAAGAAGACAATTTTGAAAAGTGCCCCCTTAAGTCCTATGGGAGGCATTATTAAAAGGGTGGCCATGCCATATTCTGACTGGAAAGTTTGACTGTTGAAATTCTCCAGCTGCTCTATCCATTTTTTTTTAATGGTATTTGTTAAGCCGCCTGGCTTAACTGTACTAAGAACTAGGGTAGAAACAAGATAATCAGGTTGGACACAGTCCCTGTCCCACATGGGGCTCACAGTCTTAATTCCCACTTTACCAAAGAAGTAACTGAGGCATAGAGAAGTTGAGTGACTTGCCCTTGGTCACAAAGCAACCAAGTGGCAGGACAGGATTAGAACCCAGGTCCTTCTGATTCCCTGGCCCAGGCTCCACCGACTAGACCACGCTGCTTCTCTGATTGCTTGAAAACTATCAGGGGGAGCAGTGTGGCCCAAAGAGAAGGGCAAGACTATTTTATTTTATTTTTTTTAACTCCCCTTCCGAGCTAGTGGGCAGGGGAAGTCTGGGGCTCATTTCGGAGATGGAGAAAAAGAGATACCCACTTGCTTAACAATTAAATCACAAGTCAATTAAGTAAACAAGTGTTGTTGCTCAACTGTCAATGGTAGTTTCCACCACAAACTAAGCTCATGACAAACACACTGCATAATTTCTCTAAGGATTGCGAGGGTTTTTTGTTGTTTGGGTTTTTGGGGGTTTTGGTTTTTTTTAGTAGAACTGGGAGCGAGACCCCAAAGGTGTAGGAAATGCTATTCCTCCCTCCCAATCCCAGCCAGCAGACTGAAATAGGAGTGAGTGGTTACTGCAGGTATCTGTGACTATCCACCACGCATCCTCTTCAGCCCTCGAGCCATTTCGGCACGGCTACCTTACCCTTTAAAATGACCGTGGCTATTCATGAGGAGTTCCAGAACGCTCTCAAAGCAAGCACCCAGCCTGCTCTTGCAACTCCAAGTCCTGACTCTTGGCCCCTTCTCTCTCAATAGGACTGCTCGGAAATGTAGAAAAGGCAGAAGTATCAAATAATAATAATAATTTTGGTATTCATTAAGTGCTTACTGTGTTTCAGGTATTATACTAAGCGCGGGGGTGGATACAAGTAATGGGGTTGGACACAGTCCCTGTCCTATGTGGGGCTCACGGGTCTCAATTCCCATTTTACAGATGAGGCAACTGAGGCACAGAAATGTGATGCATCTTGCCAAGGTCACACAGCAGACAAGTGACAGAGCCAGGATAAGAACCCATGACCTTCTGACTCCCAGACCTGTGCTGCTTCTCTAACTCACCAGCGAATTAAGTTCCAGGTCATCTCACAAAATAGTCAACATCCCCTGGTGATCCGAAAGGGTTAATTCAGCCAACAGTCGCTTCCCTTCGCTTCATCATTTTGTATTTGTAAGTGCTGGGCAATAATACTGAGTAGTTTACTCCCAAAGTACAATTCACTCGCTCTGGCTCGGAGCAAGAGCTAACCAAATATCTATTCTTAAGTGTAAAACTTGAATTCTTAAAGACGACGTTTAAATGAATGACACTTCAATTTCCTTTACCCGGATGTTTAACATTTGGCACTTTAATCTCAAAGATAACTTACAAATGAATTCGCATCCCATTTTTTAAGCGGGTGAAAATGGCTCATGAATTTTCAACTCTCCTCTTCCTCCGACAGCCACACACACTTTCTTAGGACCACAGACATTTAAATTGGTTCCTGCTGTACCATCTTAGTACAATTTGTTTTGTGACATCATAGTGAACACGGACGTTGCCATGGAGTTGGGCCAATGGAATTGAATTACACATCTTAGTTCACATACATATTAGCCAGTTGCACGGTCGCAGGCAGCCTTGAAAACAAATATGAAACTTTTGACCGGACAGCCAATTTTGCTACCAATACCTCCCTCTCGGAAGGTACATCGATATTTTCCAATTACCCGACACAGATCGTCGTGGGCCCCAGGCAAGAGATTATCTGCACGGCTGGTTTACCAACGACCACACAGCTCACGTAAAATCCAAGTTCAGATTTTCAGATATGTAATGAAATAAAGCTTTCAAAGCCCCGCATCGCTCCCAAACCGTGGAGTTTGATCATATACGTGTGAAAAGAACAAGAGCATTTTAGTGATTTATCCCACCCTAGGGGACTGACTGCATTTAGCAAGAGTGGACGATTAGTTCAGCCTGAAGCGTTAGGGCTGGGAGGAGGAGGGTCGTGGGCTCCGAACCACCCCCCGGTGGCTCCTCCCTGGCTCGGAACCAACCACAGATCTAGTTAGTAGCCCCCGGCCCAACTCTGTTCCTGGGGGTCTCAAGAAGTCACTAACCTGCACCCACGGATGGACGGGCGCCAGGAACGAACTAGCCGTAGGCAAAAACTAATGGCTCAGCGCCTGGCCCGGCTCTGGTCTGTCAACCAGAGGAAGCCACTCAACTGGATGGGTCAGAAACACCACAGACACCCACCCCCGCTCACTCTGGGAACCCCACGCTCAGGCCTGAGGGGCGGAAAGAGAAGTCGGAAAGTGGTGAGATGTTTAGAGGGATCTTTAAATACTGAAACCCAAAACAAATGCATGCCAACTACTGAATACCGGATCCACAAGCCTATAGCCAAGGTATCACATTTTTCAGGAACACTGGCCAATCTCCTTTAGGAGGGGTTACCACTGTATAAGGCTTGGGCTGAAGAGGAAACAAATCCTACTCTGATAATAATAACAGTAGTAGTAATAATAATAATGGTGTTTGTTAAGCATTTACTATGTGTCAAGCACCGTCCTAAGCACTGGGGTAGATACAAGCTAATCAGGTTGGACACAGTCCCGTCCCATATGGAGCTCACAGGCTTATTCCTACTCTAATTGTTCAACACTATGTCCCCCAAATCACACGAATCACTCGCCGGTACGTCACATATTTGTATTTCATCTAAAGGGGTTCGTTCACTCGGCCAGGGTATAAAATGTTGGCATTAAGAAAAAGAAAAATATCCTGATAAACCACAGTTTGGTTCCCAGAAGTTTTGTGTTTTTTCTAAAAGAACACATAATAAACTAAGTTTTATTTCCTTCGCATAGTGTTACTATAAAGTACAGAGTGAACTTTCCTTGAACTTTTTCTCTTATTAGATTTTTGTCACTTTAGCAGGCTTCTATTGAAAGCCCGGAACATTAGGAGAGCGCTCTAAGTGGTGCAGTACCTGGAAATTAAAATGGAACAAAATTATTCAGCCAAGAAAAAAAAATTTTTCACAAGAATTCAAAGGCTTTCTGCAGTGGTAAGGAATTGTGGTGGTGGCTGGTTTTAGGAGGTTTGAATGCCTATATGTGTGCTGGTAGGCGGAGGGGGAAGAAAGCTTCATTTTCAATTCGATGTTAAAAGAGCAATAGATCTACTTTAGTAAATACTAATCAAATCTACCTAGGTGAGCTGAACTAAGGAACAGGTTTCCAGAGGATCTAGAACGGGACTTAGTGAAATGGATCAAAAATGGATTCTCCTCCACTTTCTATTATCACCTCATAAACTATTCAGGAAAAAACATGAGCCTGGATGTTTATGGATCAGATTTTTTTTTTAAAGAAAAGGTTGAGAAAAATCTCTCACAGAACAGAGGGTGTAAAACTGTTTCCACAGTCTAGTGCTTACCTACCTCTGCAGTAAGACTAAGACTATTGCCATTAAAGGTCACTCAGGGTTTATCCACGGGTATTCAGAAGGAATGACAAGTGCAGCAGTTGTTAAAGACGTAGAGCCTAAAGGAGTGGAAGGGTGGCATCTCTTTATCCGTGAGACTGTAAGCTTGTTGTGGGCAGGGAAGGTGCCTGTTTATTGTTATATTGTCCTCTCCCAAGTGCTTAGTATAGTGTTCCGCTCACAGTAAGCACTCAATAAATGACAGAAAGAAATGCAGCATGGCTCAGTGGAAAGAGCCCGGGCTTGGGAGTCAGAGGTCATGGGTTCAAATTCCGGCTCGGCCACTTGTCAGCTGTGTGACTGTGGGCAAGTCACTTTACTTCTCTGTGCCTCTTACCTCATCTGTAAAATGGGGATTAAAACTGTGAGCCTCGCATGGGACAACCTGATTACCTTGTATCCACCCCAGCACTTAGAACAGTGCTCTGCACATAGTAAGCACTTAACAAATACCAACATTATTATTATTACATATAACACTCCTTTGACACTGTGATCTAATAATGTTGGTATTTGTTAAGCGCTTACTATGTGCAGAGCACTGTTCTAAGCGCTGGGGTAGACACAGGGGAATCTGGTTGTCCCACGTGGGGCTCACAGTCTTAATCCCCATTTTACAGATGAGGTAACTGAGGCACAGAGAAGTTAAGTGACTTGCCCACAGTCACACAGCTGACACGTGGCAGAGCTGGGATTCGAACTCATGACCTCTGACTCCAAAGCCCGTGCTCTTTCCAATGAGCCATGCTGCTTCTAGCATCTAGACTCCAGGGGAATTATTCACTGCCACTGAGAGCTCTCTACCACTTCAGACTGCTCCATTACATATAGATAGCCCAGTAGGTCTCTCAAACCATGACTCTATTTACACACAATGTTTGCACCCTTCACTGTGGCATTAAAACCAGTGAGACCTGATAAATCTGAGATTTTTTTAAACAAACTGGTTAACTTTAAGTTTAATTTGCTCCATGCTAGATCTGTGATTTTATTTATTTGTACTGATGTCTGCCTCATTCCTTCATTCATTCAATAGTATTTCTTGAGCACTTACTCTGTGCAGAGCACTGTACTAAGTGCTTGGAATGTACAATTCAGCAACAGATAGAGACAATCCCCGCCCAGTGACGGTCTCACAGTCTAAACCGGAGAGACAGAGAGCAAAGCAAAACAGAACAAAGCAAAAACAAGACAAGACATGCATAAGTGCTGTGGGGCTGAGAGTGGGGTGAATATCAAGTCTCCCCCACTAGACTGTAAGCTCCTTGTGGGCAGGGATTTTCACTGCTTAGTGATGTGTTGTATTTTTCCAAGTGCTTAGTACAGTGTTCTGCACACAGTAAGCACTTAATAAATTCGATTGAATGAATGAATGAATTTCCACTGGACCCACGGACCCCTTTCCAGAAACTGCTTCACAGTTCCCCTACGGGTATTTGCGGAAGGACAGGGACGGAGAAACCGAGTGGGAGGATAATTCTGTGTGCTGAAAGTTGCAATTAGTGAGGGAAGGGAGTGGGGTAAAGGGTTCAGAAATATCTACATGCCACCCTTTGTTTAGCATTCCGTGTTGGCATCAACACATCTTTACTGCAATTTAGTTCTCATACTCACGAATTACTGAGTCCTAGGAATTATCCTAAAATGACAGCATACCACCTCAAATTCGTGCAGACGCCAGCCTCTCAATTGCAAAAGGCGCCAGGCTTAGGAGGTCTTGCAGGCACAAGGATAAATATCCCAAAATAATGTAAATGAGACCCTTCCAAAAAAAATAAAATAAAGCAGGCAAGTGATTTCGATTGAACTGTAAATAAACAATAACACTAGACTGCAACCTTCTCCCAGTTATTATTATTTAAGTGCTTGGGAGGAGATGCTAGTTCAAACAATAACACCCCTGCACTAACCTATGGGTTGTTAAATCATTGGAGTGACAGGTCCAGATAAAAATCAATAAGCTACACAACACAGCTTATTTAAAAATACTTTGGGCTAAATAATCTTTTTTGTGGCAAGCAGCAAAATACAGTCCCAATCATGTGACTATTTTAAAAGAGACTGATTTTATATTTTTGGAAGTTCCACAATCTTCTGGTAATGTACAATCCAAGGTTCCCTGACACCTAGGAGCTAATATCCTATTGAGAGAAGACTGATGACCATAACACTCCTTTTCTGACAGTTTGGTTTCAATTTTATCTTGTTTTTTATTGGTGCTGAGGGAAAAGAAGTAATATGAGTCACATTTTGGAGGGGATATCATCACTGGTTTTTCCATTTACATGATGAAAATTGCCTACAGCGGGTTTGGAGTTAGGGAAAGGCACACCTTAGTACAAAATGAAATGTAGTTTTTAGGTAGCAAAGGGCAGCAGGGAAAAGGCAGTAGGGGACAGAAAGGGGAAGGGGACAAAAGGGGACAAAGAAACAGTAGGGACTTAGTGGATAGAGCACGGGCCTGGGAGTTCTAATCCCGGCTCTGCCACATGACTGCTGTGTGACTTTGGCCAAGTCACTTCATTTCTGTGGAACTCAGTTGTCTCATTTGTAAAATGGGGATTAAGAGTGTGAGCCCCATGTGGGACAGGAACTGAGTCCAACCAGATTAACTCATATCTACCCCAGCGATTAGAACAGTGCTTGGCACATAGTAAGTGCTTAACTAGTAACCATTATTATTATTATTATTATAGGTAGATTGTTTCCTGTGGTCAAATGAGGGAGTGACCTTTTTTGCGCAACTTTGAACTGTCAATGCTACGCGTCTCGGGGCCCTTGAAAGTTTGTGATGATGGCCAGGGAGAAGGGGCCAACAAGAGAACCAAGGAACAGTGAGGAAGGCAGAAGAAATGATTAGGGTCCTAGAGCTCACTACAGAAAATTAGCCAAGGAATATATATACATATATATATATTTTTTAATAATGGTATTTGTTAAGCACTTAATATGTGCCAAGCATCATTCTAAGCAAGTGGTAATTGAGGCAGAAAACATGGAAAGATAAGAAGGTGGATCTTAACATCCCTTGCTCCCTCTCCAAAGAGAAGGCAGGAGGCAACTGAATGTCAGACAATCTAAGGCCGAATCTTGATATTTCAGGGATCGACGTTCCAGTCTGTGGAGAATCCCAGCCGAAACCTAGTCTTCCTTTACCCCTTCCCTCCTGCTCGTCATGAATGCCAACACATCCACAAGCAGAGGGGAAGGGAAAAAGGAAAAATACAAATGAATCCATTTTTCTACCTAATGACAGCTCTCTTTAACTACTAGCCTCTCACTTTCTACATCCGAGTGCGGCAGAAGGAACCAAAGGCCCCACCGATCGCGGTGGCCGTGCCCAGAGCAGAACGCTGGCTTGATCAACACCAGAGCCACTCCATGTTTAAATTAACATTACATCCTCTGCATCAAGAAGTGGTCTACAAACCAGTCGAATGCATTTATTGAGCACTTACTGTGTGCTGAGCACTGTACTAAGTGCTTGGGAAAATACAATGTAACAATATACCACTGAGGCAGCTAAATGTTAGGCTCCTGGAGATTTGCAGCAACATGACAGAAGCCCTGTTGAAAAAAGACACTCCAATATGATCTCCAAGATACACAGCAAATGGGCATTTCTGTTACCAAGGTAGCCATTAAGACACTGGGCTAATCTTAGCCACTAATAATGGGTGAAAAAGACACAGATAAAAACTCGTGGCAGCAGAACAGGTATTAAATAAACAACACCTTGCAGCACCTCTTGACCCTGTCAAAAAAAGATGCTTTTAGTCACCTGCTTCTTGACAGGAAAATCAAATTTAGTAAGGCCCAAACTGAACTTCTTATCTTCCCACCTAAACCCTGTCCTTCCGCTCGCTTTCCCATCACTGTTGACGGCACCACCATCCTTCCTGTCTCACGAGCCCGTAACCTTGGTGTTATCCTTGACTCTCCTCTCTCGTTCAACCCACGTATTCAGGGCTTCACTAATCCCTGTCAGCTCTACCTTTATGACATCGCCACAATCCGCCCCTTCCTCTCGGTCCAAACTGCTAACGCATTAATGCGAGCACTTACCCTATCCCGCCTTGATGACTGTATCAGCCTCCTTTCTGACCTCCCAGCCTCCTCTCTCTCCCCACTCCAGTCCATACTCCATTCTGTTGCCCGGATCGTTTTCCTTCAGAAACATTCAGACCATGTTTCCCCACCTTCTCAAGAAACTCCAGTAGTTGCCCATTCACCTCCGCATCAAACAAAAACTCCTCACCACTGGCTTTAAAGCACTTAATCACCTTGCCCCCTCCTACTTCACATCGCTACTCCCCTACTCAACGCAGCCCACTCACTTCGTTCTTCTAACGCTAACCTTCTCCACTGTACCTCAATCTCGCCACCGACCTCTCGCCCACATCCTACCTCTGGCCTGAAGCGCCTTTCCTCCTCATATCAGACAATTGTTCTCCCCCACTTCAAAGCCTTACTGAAGGCACATCTCCTCCAAGAAGCCTTCCCTAAGCCCTCCTCTCCTCATCTTCCACTCCCTTCTGCATCACCCTGACTTGCTCCCTTCATTCATCCTCCCTCCCATCCCCACAGCACATATATATATAACTGCAATTTATTTATATATATATATATATATATTAATGTCTGTCTCCCCCTCTAGACTGTGAGCAGGAATATGTCCGTCTGTTGTTAGAGTGTACTCTCCCAAGCACTCAGTACAGTGCTCTGCACACAGTAGGTGCTCAATAAATTCGACAATGAATGAATGCATGAATGAATGAGAGAAGCAGCGTGACCTAGTGGATGGAGCACGGGCCTGGGAGTCAAAAGGACCTGGTTTCTAAACCCGGCTTCTCCACTTGTCTGCTGTGTGATCCCATAAATCAATCACTGGTATTTACTAAGCGCTTACTGTGTGCAGAGCACTGTACCAAAGCGCTTAAGCAAGTCTCAACTTCTCTGGGCCTCAGGTACCTCATCTATAAAATGGGGGGGGGTAAGACTACGAGCCCCATGTGGGATGTGGACTGTGTTCAACATACTAATGTTAATGGCAATAATATTAATGGTAATAATATTAATAATAATTAAGAAACACCGCATTTATATCTGGTGAGATCTACCAGCCTGGAGAGGGTTCACTGGGCTTAAATTCTTCCCTAAGGGCCTCCTCAAATTTAGAGGTTGGAGAATATGCCACAGGACTCAAAAGCTGTCATCATCGCTACTATTTTCCAAAAAAAAAAAACAGTTGGATGCAGCATGGCAAAAGCAAGGGTTTGGGAATCAGAAGACATGGGTTCTAATCCCAGGTTCTACCACTTGTCTGCTGTGGGACCTTGGGCAAGTCACTTCACTTCTCTGGGCCTCAGGTTCTTCATCTGGAAAATAGGGATTAAGACTGTGAGCCCCATGGGGGACAACCTGATTACCTTGTATCTATCCCAGTGCTTAGAACAGTGCTTGGCATATAGCAAGTGCTTAACAAATACCCTAATTAGTATGCAGCAACTGTGGAAATAGCATCTTCACTGCTCCCCTTTACTGGCAAAATGATATTAACATATCATTAAAGAAGTCAGTGTTAAAGAAGATATGTGGCTCTGTCTGTGCACTCCCAACACCCCTAAGAGGGATGATGGCAATAACACGGATATTCTCTTAAATACATCCATTATGGAATATGCAGCTGTGCAAAACATAGATAGCCTATCTACATATAAAGACATGGTACCTGCTCCAGCTACTGGAGAAGCAGCCTGGCATAGTGGATAGAGTATGGGCCTGGGAGTCAAAAGGTCATGGGTTCTAATCCTGGTTCTGCCACTTGTGTGCTGTGTGACCTTGGGCAAGTCACTTTACTTCTCTGTGCCTCAATTAGATCACGTGTAAAATGGGGATTGGGATTTTGAGCCCCTCTGTGGGACAGGGACTAAGTCCATCTTGAACTGTTTGTATCCACCCCAGGGCTTAGTAGAGTGCCTGGCATATAGTAAGCACTTAAATACCACAATTATTATTATTACTGAGAAAGTCTCCACAGCACAGCAGTCCGTAATGAAAAATGTCACTACATCTAAACCCGAAGACATGACTGCTGAGATCTTCAAGATCTTCCTTGACTAAGCCCTCCTTTCTTCGTCTCCCTCTCCCTTCTGTGTCAACCCCCCTTCGTTCATTCCCCCGCTTCCAACTCCACAGTACTTATGTTCACATCTGTGATTTCTTTTATATTAAAGTCTGTCTCCGCCTCTAGACTGTAAGCTCATTGTGGACAGGGAATTTGTCGGTTATACTGTTTTGGCGTACTCTTTTAAGCACCTAGTACACAGTACTCTAAATAAATACTATTGATCGAATGACTTCAGGTTTGGAAGGGACACGTGATCAACTATCTTCCAAAAAAGGTTATTAGATTGCCATATGACTAAGTCGTCTTTGCTGGCACGATTCCGGCTAGAGTTCTTCTGGGCCGGTTACTGAACACTGTCATTGACCACATTCTCTCAGAATCACAGTGGGGCTTCAGACCAGAGTGGACATGATCTCTGCAGCACAGATGGAACATGGGATGGACGAGGAACAGTATCCAGATCTCGACACAGTTTTCAGAGGGCTCTGAAAGCATCTGACCGCGGCAGAAGATCCGGATTCCGGAATTTCCTTAGTAAACTTGACTCCCTGCAGCATTCAATAAATATCACTGATCAATTGGTTCTATAGGGAAAATGATGGACCCTGAAAGCACACACCCAAGACAAGATGCAGATGATTGTGAACCGTTTTACACAGTCACCATAACTCTCTGGGCTGATAAGTCTGGGGGGCAAAAATGTGGTAACATAGCCTGTAAACAGGGAAAACCCTGCGCAGCCACCTACCACCAAAACTCTTCACTGGCCTCACTGAACTAAATATTTCAGAATTCAGGCACCTAGATGATGTCTTGTCCAAAGATGCAAAAATAGACAAGAAAAAAGAACACAAGTAAGCTTCACTAACAGTGATGTCATCTACAAATTCAGAGGGCAGCTATCATGGTTCTGTTTTAAAGCTTAGTGAGGGAAAAATTTGGCAATCCTTACCATTTTTGCCCCCACATTAATCTAGAAATATCAAGGGTAAGAGATTCATCCTCAAAAGAAAATATAATCTGAATGACCGCGTACATTAGCACTTATTTAAATTTCAATGGATTCATCATTCAACCTAATTTCGGTCAATACAGTTTAACACTACCCCAAGAAAGTATATTATTCTTTTAAAGCTTCCTTTCAGCGAATTTATTTGGAAAAAAAAGGCTGAAGCAGATGACCAGTTAATGATAGGTTATTGGAGGCAAATATTTATGGTTAGGAGGCTCACCTCTCACCATAGGATTGGATATCAAAATGGGTAACCATTGCGGTGTTCTTCCAAACGCCCCTCATGCCTCTTCCAGAGAAGATCCTGGACTGGAAAAGCTACTAGGTCTGGATCCTGTGTGGCACTGTTTTTGCTCTTACATTCTTGTTGCAACAGAACCATTTCCCAGCTCAACCATAATCAAATCTCCATAAAGAAGTATTTACTAAGTGCACGGGACTATGTGAGACCCTGTAGCAAACCAGCAGGTGACTCTCCACAAGTTTGCAACCAATACTGACTTGTGAACCCATCTGAAGAAACCACCACGCAAAATGGGGACCAATAGAGAAGAAGGCCTATTAAAATACAAGTAAAACATTCTCACCTGGTAAGAAATCTTGCTATAGGCCCTAAATTATTGCTAAACCTACAAGGCTGGAAAAAGGACTTTAAAACTGGTTTAGAAGTTTGGGCCTAGAATGCTTAAATCTATTTTAGGCAGCAAACCATGAGACTAAAAATGGATTTGCTCACTTAGCCAACCCAAGATGCACTGCACTGAATGGATGCAACTCAACTTTTGTTTTTCAACTCCATTTAAACAAAAAGCTTCTATTAATACTAAATATTAATTTTAGTTTCAGTTACTGTTAAAACCAATAATATTTACATCAAATGTATCGAGGACATTAAAAACAAACTAAAGCAGGCTGTCAATCATATTCGATGATATGAATATTCAGGAAGTAAAACGATCTTCTACCTTTCAATTTATTCTGGAAAAACATGTCACAATAACCACAAACATTGTCCAAGTCAACTATAATATATGTGACACACAATCAATCAAGGGTATTCATTAAACACTTACTGCGTAGAGAGCACCGTACTAAGCGATTGAGAAAGTGGACTACGTTAAGAGTTGGTAGTCACGATACCCGCCCACTTACTCCTGCTTTACCTCAGGTAAAGCAGTTTCAGATTTGGACACTGAGCCTCCTTCTTGAAATGCAAATTGTGAAAACAAGGCCTTAAAAGATGGGCTTAGGATGCAAAGAATTGACTTACCTTCAACTCATCCAGGGTGGCCATATGTTCCAGCCTGAAATCATGTGTCAAATGAACGTAGTGATGATTGCATAATGTCCAAATTTTGCTAGCATCCTAAAGACAAACAAAACACAATCCTCGTCCTCTCAGTTCATGTTGTAATTGGACGAGCTCCATAGACTTACCTTTGTTTTGGGGAAGGTGGGGTTGTTGTTTTTTTGATCTTCTGAATTAACCATGCTGCTGAGAAGTAGCATGGCCTAATGACAAGAGCATGGGTTGGGAGTCAGAGGGCATGGGTTCTAATCCTGACTCTGCCACTTGTCCGCTGTGTGACCTTGGGCAAATCACTTCACCTCTCTGTGTCTCAGTTAACTCATCTATAAAATGGGGATTTAGACTGTGAGCCCAATGTGGGACAACCTGCTTACCTTGCATCCATCCCGGTGCTTAGAACAGTGCTTGGCACATAGTAAGCAACATAATTACTATTATCATTAACCATTATAGGATGTGTGCAGTTAATGAGGGGGTTTGGGGGAGAAAGCAGAATGGTCTTTGTTTAAAAAGGGAGTTGAAGAAATGAACTTTAAGAAGCTTCATCCTAGCTGACCGAGGATCCCGAAACCCAGAAGTACCCAGAAAAGCTCCTGCTGGGACTTGGGGAACCCCAAAGGTTGCCGGCCCAGAGACGAGTCCAGACACCCATTAGCAGCAGGATCCAGGAAATGCTGGAGGTCACGGTCACCAGGAAGCAGATGACCCAATGTTCTCTGGGAAATACTGCAAAAAGGTGGAGTCCCTCCCCTTGGGCCCCAGGCCCCTGGAAAAGGCTCAAGACTGTCAGCACTTGAGTGGAGATATAAGGTCCAGATGTCTGATGCCTGAGCTCCCCAGGATACTGAGTTGACAGAGGGTAGATGGGCTAAATGCTGGTGCCAGCTAGTTGTAGTTTTTCGGGGGGTGGAGGGGAGATGTCCTTCACTATGTGAAGTCTGCAGTCCCTAAAACACAGGCCCGACTTGAGAGGAGAAAAAAAGCCAAAAAAACCTCTAAATGGTCCTCATCTTTGACAACTGTCTGCTGAATTTGAGGGCTGGAGATTGCTCCAGGTTGGTGAGTCCGTCAATTACATTCCCCTTTACTCTGGGATTCGATTCTTTTGTTCCAAGTGACATGGGACAACTTGAGCCTTGACCATCTCAGCTGGGTCACTTGGGGGCTTGTCATTCCATCGCCCTTCTCACCTTTGCAGCGGTACCCAAATCCCCCCTTCTCCATTCTGCCCACCCTCCCCTCGGCGTCACCTGTGAACCACATAAAGCACTTTGATACTCATCCCACCCCCACAGCGCTTATGTCCATATCCTTACACTCTACTACTTCCCCTGCCTATTTATTTTCACGTCTGTCTCCCCTGGCAGACTGTAAATTCCTTGGGGCAGAGATGGCGTCTGTCTACTCTGTTGGATTATGTTTTCCCCGGCGCTCGGTACAGTGCTCCGCAGCCAATGAGCGCTCAATAAATCCCATTGATCGACTGATCAGGCGAAGTACGCAATGCGGTTCAAGCCAGTAGCTACAGTGGACAGGCCATTCAGGGGAGCTGAGGACTCATTTGTTCATTCGTTCATTCAATCCTATTTAATGAGCGCTTACTTTGTGCCAGCGGCTGCCTTCCAGTAGCCCGGCCCACTGTCGTGGCAGGCCGGGGGAGCTGTGTTTTCAAAAATACTTTGAACCCTAGAAAATTCTGCGACTGGATGGAAGATGGGGAGAGGGAGGAAGGGAAATGGATTCACTCTGATACCATGTTTTTTCTGTTTCCCTTCCCACCCAACCCATACTAGATTGCAGTCCTCAAGGGCAACTCCTAGAACTGTGCTGTGATCAAAGTTAACACTCAACAGATACTAGAAACTTACTGAAATAGAGGAGGCAGTAGAATAAGGAAACTTTTGGAATGGGGGAAAGGGAAGTAACACAAAAGTCCATTGGAGTAGGATGAATTTGCCTCCAAACAATCGAGTCCCTGTAGACCCCAGTTTCTACTCTTATTTCCTTCCTAATGCCAAACATTAATGAGTATGACAGAAAAAAAGTTCAAAAAGCCAAGCCCCATTACATAAATGAATGCAAAAGCGATGATCATCCCAGTAAAGCTGGACGACCACTGCCTGCTACTATTATCATCATTATGGTATTTGTTAAGCACTTACTGCATGCCAAGCAATCTGCTAAACTCCGGGGTAGAGACGCATTAAGGAGGTTGGTCAGAGTCCCCTACCTCACAAATACCTTCCAGTCTAAGAACAAGGAGGAACAGGAATTTCATCCCCATTTTACAGATGAGGAACCTGAGGCACAGAGCAGCTAAGCGACTTGTCCAAGGTCACCCAGCAGACAAATGGCAGAGCCAGGATTAGAACCCAGGTCCTGAGACCCAAGGCCTGTGCACTTTGCATTAGGCTACGTCGCTCCACAGTGACTGTACCAACTCCCAACCATAGCTGCCCTCCTTCAAAACCTTATTGAAGGAACATCTCCTCCAGGAGGCCTTCCCTAAGCCCTCCTTTCCTTTTCTCCCACTCGCTTCTGCGTCACTTTGACTTGCTCCCTTTATTCATCGCCCCTCCCAGCCCCAAAGCATTTATGTACGTATCTGCAATTTTTTTTTGATTGATTTATATTTATACTCCCCTTGCCTGAGAGAAGCCTGCTAATGAATACGCAACATTGGTTTCAGGACCAAGCAATCTGATATCCCACAGAATTCAGCTTTGGATTATTTTTAAATATTGCCTTTAATCCTTAACTAAATACTAAATTCCACTCAATGGACATGCTGTTTCATCTGCAAGGGTTGTTTTTTTTTTTTTTACATTAGCTTGTGTCATCTAATAAAGGCTGAGAAAACATGCAGTGTTTTTCTAAAACCAAATAATTTTGAAAAGAAAAAATGTGTATGAAATAAACTGTTCGATATGCTGATAATTTATGATCATGCTTCTTACCCATTTTCATTTAGTTTCCCAATTGTTTCACTGGGAAAATAAAAATACTTTTAAAAAAATCCAGATTTAAAAATTGATTAAATTTATTTTCTTCTTGGCTTTTAGAACCAGCAGTGAAGGAAAAAAAATCAACCCATGAAACAAAACAAAACAAAAAAAAAACCAGCAACAGGGTGAACCATAAAGCAAGTGTTAAAAGGAAAAGCCTTCCATCAAGAACTGCATGTAATTCAAATTCACTCAAATTAGCCCCCAACTAGCTCATATACAAAAATCCTCTTGTATTAAGGTGTGGAAACACTGGAGAGAGCCACGATTAAGATTTCAGCTAGTGATGGCCAGAAGTAAATTGATAAAATTTGCGGTGGAAAGAAGGCGGCCAAGGACTATCCATCCATAAATGGGCTCCCAATGGGGAGGGAGAGATAGCACTGTTTACATCTCCTTAGCTCTGCTGCTCTCTATTCATGACTAAAATTCTTTTTGCACCCCTCACGGAGGACCTTGAATCCTTTTTATAAAAAGGCACCCTAGGATGCCTCGAGCTGGCTGCCACCGCATCTTTTAAAGCAGGCTTTCAATCCGTTTTCAAAAACTCTTTCGATCCACAAAAATCTGAGTTGGTCCAATAAAAATCTGAATTCTCCACTCCCCCCGGGCCCATATTTACTAATGCATCACAGTTCCCCCATCACTCTTACCTCTTCCTCCTATCCTGCGTTATCACTAAACTCAGGCAACACAAACATCTGCCCATAGGAATTACATTCAGAGACTCCCACGCACGGATTCCCCCTGAAAATGTACCCACAGGGGAACGAAAGAAGAGAGGCAGAGTTTATCAATTCCCTTGAGCCTCACTGCCTTATTTCCTCTAGGTCCAAATTTCTTTTAGACCAAGCTCCGTCTGCATTTTCAGTTAAGTTTAAAGGATGACTATTACCCAAAGGCATTTGTGGCCATTTTTATCAAATGTTCTGGGCATCTGTGGGCAGGGAATGTGTCTGTTATTTTGCCGTGTTGTTCTCTCCCTAGCGCTTAGTACAGTGCCCTACCCACAGTAAGTGTTCAATAAATACGACTGATTGATTTCTTTTTCATAACCATATGGAGCAGCTCATCCAGACATTGGAAACAAATACCAGGATTCACGCAAGGAAAACACCACGGCCAAAAGCGCATTTAAAATATCTGTAACCCATCTGAGATAGCAGTTCCCTTGGGCTCTCAAAACTCCTTCCCAATTCCCACTCCAACGGTGACTTTTTCTTAATCCCTGGACCCCAGCAAGCCAGGGTACAATTACCCAAACTCAAAAGCCTCAGCAAGAACTCTGAAGAAGCAAGTTGATGGAGTTCACTAGTAGAAAACCAAGGTTAATCAGCTACGGACTCTCTACTAAGAACTACTGCAGTCAACGGGGATTAGAAAAGACTCTTTGAAGAGAAAGACAATACAATCACCAGAAAAAAAAAAAAGAAAAGAAAGGAAGCGGCTCTTTCGACATAATTGTGAAAAAATTCAATGAGTTTTCAGAAATCGTTTTTAAATACTTTTCCTAACAATGACGACAGAATAAACGTTATCCGCGTATGGTATTTAAAAGCAAGTCGCAGCAGTCCGAGTACAATCCGAAGTATGAGAAGAACATTTGACTTTTTTTCTTTAAAAACTAGGTAACGGACCACTTATTACTATTACCTACAAAATAAAGTCCGATTTAGAATCACTTTATTATTTCACATTCCTAAAGAGTTTCCTTAGAAGTTGCCACAAGTTCTCTATAAATGTCTCCCCACTGAGTTCAACTTGAAAAATAAAAAGGGTCCGAATCATTCCTACCTTTCTCACGGCTCTCCCCGTGCACTGAAGTGATACCATTTGGTTTGAATTGCTAACATTAAAAACATCTGTAATTCAATAATGCCACAGTCTTAAGTAGAGATACAATGATCGCTTAGATGAACCGCCATGGTGATCTATCCTTTATAAGTAGTGTGACTTAATGGATAGAGTCCAGGCCTGGGAGTCAGAAGAACTTGGGTTCTAATCCGGGCTCTGCCACTTGTCTGCTGTGTGACCTTGGGCAAGTCACTTCACTCCTCTGGGCCTCAGTTCCCTGTCGGTAAAAAAGGGGGATTGAGACTGTGAGCCCCATCTGGGCCAGGGACTGTGTCCAACTTAATTATCTTGTACGGACCCCAGCACTCAGTACAGTGCCTGGTACACAAGAAGCGCTTGACAGATACCATTTAGGAAAAAAGCATCCAGCAATAAAAGATTCTCCCTTCCACATCCTTGCAAAGGTCTCTTTCCAATGCACTCTAAAGGGAGATTCAACCCTATATAAACAATCGCACACACCGAGTTTACTTTGCTGTTTGTAATTCACAACCTAATATTGGGTAGTGCTATCCTGAAAGGCTTACGGGTTGCACTGTCCTACAATGATTCATTTTTCTACCAATTTGAGGTTTACAGTTTTTGAGTAAAAAAAGGGGTCACTGAAAAAAGAACAGCATAAATAGCTCTAAAAAGAGTCGATGGCAAGCAAAATGTACTGTGCATTCCTGAATTCAACTAATTCAAAGATTCTGGGCTTGCATTTGGCAAGTGCATATTTAAAATGCCGGGAAACTGGGCTTCCAAATTTTCCACTTCACAATCATCTTTCTACCCAAGCGCTACTGCTAATCATTATGAGAAAAAAAAAACACCTTATAAAATAATGTCCAGATTTTAAAACCAGAGAATCTTCTAAAACCAACCACTGACTGGCCGATCTCTACACTGCGGGCTCGCTGAGGACAGGAATGTGTCTGCTGTTACAGTGCACTCTCCCAAGGGCTCAGGACATTGCTCTGCACACAGTAAGTGCTCAATAAATACGAGTGAATGAATGAATATCAACCTTTGGCAGCATCAGGTGGCACTGCCATTTTGGGGGGAAGTCATGCCACTGCCAATAAGGGGCAGCCATTTTGGAGAGCCCGGTGCCACCAATCCAGCCCACTCTCTTCTTCTCCCTCCCCCTTTTTCTCCTCTACTAGTTCCACATCAAGGGGGCAGCAGGGTCATGGCTGCAGTCAGTGGTACCAGAGATTCCAACATGGCAGCAGTGGCGGGGTCATCTTCCATTGGGCCCACTTTCCCCAAGCTTCCACAGTCCAGTACGGCAACTTTTTTAGTTGCCAGTGTCTGTTTTAGATTATTTCCCTGCACTGAAATGTTACCCATAAAGGGATACTGGAGAAGAAACAGTTGCACACCGCAAAAAGATCGACAAATTGAGTGTTAACACGGCTTGTAGGTTTACTGGAACCAACTGGGCGATGATCTGAAAGCATCTTGTTTTCCACTCCGGTTGGGCAGTCCTGGGTCAGAACAGTTATTAACCAAAAATTGGCCAATCTGAGAATGGAGGCAATGACTCTGTCCCCAATTAATAAAATCTGAGAGGTTGGCAGCCAGGAGTGAAAGATGTTGGACCCCTCTTAGCTGTGCAAATGTTACTGTTTTCCTGTTATTTGGCCTCATTCTGACATTACTGGATCATTTTTTTGCAATATAAATTTTATCTAAGGAATCACACCAGGAATCTGCTCAATCCCCAAAGGCACTTTCTTAAAATGAGAGAACAAAGGAGCAAAGCTCCCAGCATGTGCTTTCCATACCCGCTTCTTTAGGACAACATGAAGAGTGACAATATAGAGAGCGCAAGCTTTCCAACTTCTTTCTCCGCTCCGTGTATGATAGACGCATAATCACCCAAACTTTGAATCACTATCTCCAAAAGTGACCGAGGCGACTATTCGACGACCCAATAAAAATCGCTAAAATCATTTAAAACGCTATCAAGGTATAAACGCAACAGAGCTGAATCACCTAACCCTTATTAATCTTTAAATTTCCCTAAGTTTTGAAATCGGTATGACTTTCTGATTTTAATCTTTTAATTCTCCTATTACACATTTCAGTTCCACGCAGCGCTTCGGCGGGAAAGAATCCAGTACTAGATTAGCCCGTATTCTCCAACAGCTGGTTTTCAAATAAACCTAGGATTAAAACCCAAGACTGAGGTAAAGATGTAATGCCATTCAAAGCCAAGACTTCGGACGTTTTGCAATTTCAGCCTACCAAGTTTCATCCTACCACCAAATCGTTTTCCCCCGATCTTACGGGAAAGAAGATCTTACCCGCATATTAACACTAGCCAAAAAAACATCTTTGGCTTAACTGGCTAAATGTATTTCGCACATCGTTGACCAAAAGATCTGTAAGGAAAAAAGCAAAACCCGTCTACCTCTTTTGACAGCTCATCTGCAATAGTTGAGTCCCAGACAGGGCCTTTACCCAGACCACAACTCAAACCATCACTGAGTTTTCTTGGGGTTCAATTCGTCTTCTCTCTCCGGGCTCCGAATTGAACGTGACACCTTAATCTCACCTCAAATGGGATGTTCGCCTTCGACTCTTTTTTTTTTTTCCATAAGCTTTCCCTACAACATGACAGTCGGCTCCCTAAACTCTGACAGAAACACTGGCCTTCCCGTCCGGCTTCGGCCGCTTGATTCGCCTACACAAAGACGCCAAGAGCGGGGGACGACTGCGTCCGAAGCCTCCCAAAACAAGTTGGGCGCTAGAATTGCTTTAAAACACCGCCGGCGACCCAAGTCACACGATCCGAGTCGAAGCCCCCCGTGTCAAAATCCAAGCAGGAGGGGCGAGTTAAGTCGCTCCCTTCGGCTCCTAACGGGGGTGTTGTATTTACTAGCTATGATAAAGAAGCCATCATCGGGTTTTAAAAAAAAAAACAAAAAACAAAACGGGGGTGGAAGGGAGGAAAATCAAAAAAGCCGATTTTTCCAGAGTGGTTTTCGCGACGGGTGGATCGTCGGTAGTTGGGTTTTCTTGGGGGGGCGGGGGGGGCAAATGAGGAGAGAGATGCATTCAAACCAACATGGCCAGCGAGATGCCCCTACAAACAAAAGGCAACGGGGGATATAAACAGGAACCATTCACCTCCATCGGCTAAGAGCATCGCCATCATGGTGTGGGGAGAGCCCCGAAAGGCACCCGCTCGCCCTCCGGCCCTGCCGAGGGGAGAGGAGGAGGGGGGAGGCCCGGACGCGGACCCCCCGACTCCCACCCGGGGGGCAACGGAGGGTCAACGAAGGGACGAGGGTCCCCGGTCCAGGCCGGACGACCCCGGCGGTGGGGTGGGGGGTCTCCCCCCTCGCCCCCCGGTCCCGCCTCGGGGCTCGTTAAAGTTTTCCGGAGGGTCCCCCGCGGTCCGACGAGGCCGGAGCCGAGTTGCCCCGGGCCGGAGCCCCTGACAGGACCGGCCCGGGGAGGAGGAGGAGGAGGAGGAGGGGGAAGACGAGGAAGAAGAGGAGGAGGAAGGGGCTGCTCCCCACCGCCCTCTCCTCACGTCCCCGGGAGACGATCCCCTTCCTCGGGCTGCTGAGGGGAGGGGGGGGAAAGGCGATGGGAGCCACGGGACGGGTCCCTCATCGTCCATGGGACCCCCCCGGTGTCGTCGTCGTCGTCGTCCTCCTCACGCCCCCCACAACAATAACACGCCGGGGTCGGGACCCGTCAGCGCCCACTGTGCGGGGGGGAGGGTCGAGCCCCTCCCGAACGAGACGGGTGGAGAAGGGCGGGGGTCTCCCCCCCGCCCCCGCCGGGGCTCCCCCGTCCCCCCCCGGCCCGCCCGGCGCCGTCGCCGCGGCCACATATTGGAAGTCAATTCGAGCTGCGCTTTACCTTTAGTTCCGCACTGTCCGCCATCTTGCGAGTGTCAGCGCAAGCGCAGTGAACTCCGCCGGGGCCGCGGCTCGCCCCGCCTCGGCCCCGCCCCCCCGGCCGGCCCCGCCCCCTGCTCCGGCCCCGCCCCCGCCCCCGCCTCCTCGGCCAATCGGCGCGCGGGAAACCCCGCCCCCCGGCACGTACGGCCGCCCCGCCCGACGTAATATTTAAATAATGGCGCCAAAGGGAGGCCTTTGACAGTTAGTCCTCGGCCGCCCCTTCTCCTCAGCGGGGAGGAGCCGGGCGGGCTGGGGGTTGGAGCCCGGGCCTGGGTTCAAGTCTCGCCTCGGCCCCTTAAGAGTTGTGCTCTTTGTTCATTCGTTCAATCCAACCCACAGTACCGTCATCCAGATAAATGGAATGGAGGGGATGTACACCTCATTAACCAAATAAATAGGGTCATAAATAATATTTAGAAATGAGCACAGTGCTGAGGGGAAGGGAAGAGGAGGGGGAGCAGAGCCCTGGACTAAGCGCTTGGAATGGACAATTAGGCAACAGAGAGAGATGATCCCTGCCCAACGACGGGCTCACGGTCTAAACGGGGGAGACCGCAGAGCAAGACAGAACAAAACAAAACCAAGACGGCATCATCTAGATAAATTCATTCCTTCATTCGATAGTATTTATGGAGCGCTTACTCTGTGCAGAGCACTGTGGAAGCGCTTGGAAGGGACGATTCGGCAACAGAGAGAGACCATCCCTGCCCAGTGACGGGCTCACGGTCTAAACGGGGGAGACAGATGGTAGAGCAAGACAGAACAAAACAAAAACAAGACAGCATCATCTAGATAAATTCTATCTTTCAATAGTATTTAATGAGCGCTTATTATACGCAAAGCTCTGGACTAAGCGCTTCGAATGGACGATTCGGCAACAGAGAGAGACCATCCCTGCCCAATGACGGGCTCATTGTCTAAACGGGGGAGACAGCAGAGCAAGACAGAACAAAACAAAAAGAAGACAACATCATCTAGATAAATTCATTCATTCGATAGTATTTATTGAGCGCTTGCTCTGTGCAGAGCACTGGACTAAGCGCTTGGAATGGACAATTCGGCAACAGACAGAGACCATCCCTGCCCGGCGACGGGCTCACGGTCTAAACGGGGGAGACGGTCGGTAGAGCAAGACAGAACAAAACAAAAACAACATCATCAAGATAAATTCATTCATTGATTCACTCAATAGTATTTATTGAGCGCTAACTCTGTGCAGAGCGCTGTACTAAGCCCTTAGAATGGACAGTGCGGCAACAGAGAGAAACCATCCCTGCCCAGTCACGGGCTCACGATCTAAACGGGGGAGACAGATGGCAGAGCAAAACAGAACAAAAACAAAAACAAGTCATCATCAAGATGAATTCATTCATTGATTCATTCAATAGTTTTTATTAAGTGCTTACTCTGTGCAGAGCACTGTGCTAAGCGCTTGGAATGGACAATTTGGCAAAAGAGACGATCTCTGCCCAGTGACGGGCTCACAGTCTAAACGGGGGAGACTGACAGCAGAGCAAGACAGAACAAAACAAAAAACAAGACATCATCATCAAGATAAATTCATTCATTGATTCATTCAATAGTATTTATTGAACGCTTACTCTGTGCAGGCCCCGTGCTAAGCACTTAGAATGGATAATTGGGCAACAGAGAGAGACAATCTCTGCCCAGTGACGGGCTCACAGTCTAAACCGGGGAGACTGACAGCACAGCAAGACAGAACAAAACAAAAAACAAGACATCATCAAGATAAATTCATTCACTCATTCAGTAGTATTTATTGAGCGCTTACTCTGGGCAGAGCACTGTGCTAAGCGTTTGAAATGGACAATTTGGCAACAGAGACAATACCTGCTCAATGACGGGTTCAGTCTAAACGGGGGGAGACAGACAGCAGAGCAAAACAGAACGAAACCAAAAGAAGACAACATAAATCACGATAAATAGAATCAAGGGGATGTACACCTCATTAACAAAATAAATAGGGTAATAAATAATATATACAAATAAGCACAGTGTTGAGGGGAGGTGAAGGGGAAGAGCAGGGGAGGAGGGGGAGCAGAGGGAAAGGAGGGGCTCAGTCTGGGAAGGCCTCCTGGAGCAGGTGAGCTCTCAATTTAAGCACCTACTCAATGCCAGGCACTGCACTAAGCACTGGGATAGGTGCGAGGTCATTCATTCATTCAATCGTGTTTATCGAGCGCTTACTCGTGGCTCAGAGGAAAGAGCCCGGGCTTGGGAGCCAGAAGTCACGGGTTCTGATCCCGGCTCCGCCACTTGTCAGCTGGGTGACTTTGGGCAAGTCACTTCACTTCTCTGGGCCTCAGTTACCTCATCTGTAAAATGGGGATTAAGACTGTGAGCCCCACATGGGACAACCCGATCGCCTTGTATCCCACCAGCACTTAGAACAGTGCTTGGCATATAGTGAGCGCTTAACAAATACCATCGTTATTATTATTACCGTGTGCCGAGCATTGTACTAAGTGCTTGGAATGGGCAATTCGGCAACCGACAATCCCTGCCCAACACTGGGTTCTCAGTCTTGGGTTGGACCCAGTCCCCGTCCCACACTGGGCTCACAGGCTTAACCTCCATTTTACAGATGAGGTAACAGGGCCAGGGAAGTGAAGTGGCTTGCCCAAGGTCACCCGGCAGACAAGCGGCAGAGCTGGGTTTAGAACCCAGGTCCTTGCAACTTCCAGGCCCGTGCCCTAGCCATTAGGCCACACTGCGCTGGTTTGCTGGGTAACCTTGGGCAAATAAGTCGCTTGACTGCTCTGGGCCTCAGTTACCTCATCTGTAAAATGGGGATTAAGACTGTGACCCCTGTGTGGGACATGGATTCTGTCTGACCCGATCACTTTCTATCTACTCCAGCGCTTAGAGCGGTGCCTGGCACATACTAAGCGCTTTAACAAATACCACAAAAAAAGGATGGGCCTGGGAGTCAGCGGACCTGGGTTCTAATCATGGTCTTGCCGTGACTTTGGGTAAGTCACTTCACTTCTCTATGCCTCATCTGCAAAACAATACCTGTTCAATACCCCTTCTCATTCATACTTAGACTGTGAACCCCGCGAGGGACCTAATCAACTTGTATGTTAACCAACGCTTAGTACAGTGCTTCATACATAGTAAGCGCTTAACAAATACCACAGTTATTATTACTATTTAGCTGGTTCATCTTTTCCGGGAAGCAGCATGGCATAGTGGATAGAGCATGGACTAGGAGTCAAAAGGTCATGGGTTCTAGGCCCGGGCCCCACCACTTATCTGCTATGTGACCTTGGGCAAGTTACTTCCATCCATTCATTCAATGGTATTTATTGAGCATTTACTGTGTACAGATCACTGTACTAAGCGCTTGGGAAAGTACAATACGACAATAAACAGTGACATCCCCTGCCCACAACGAGTTCACAGTCTAGAGTGGGGAAGACAGACATCAGTACAAATAAATAAAATTACAGAGATGTACATAAGTGCTTTGGGGCTGGGATGGGGGAGAAGCAAAGGGATACATAAAATGACAGATATGTACATAACTGCTTTGGGGCTGGGAGAGGGGAAGAGCAATGGGAGCAAGTCAGGGCAGAGCAGAAGGGAGTGAGAGCTGAGGAAAAGTGGGATTTAGTCTAGGACGGCCTCTTGGAGAGGTGCCTTCAATAAGCCTTTGAAGGGAGGGAGAGTAATCGTCTGTCGGATTTGAGGAGGGAGGGCATTCCAGGCCAGAGGCAGAACCTTGGTTGTTCTTTCTTGTTGTTTTGAATTATCCGTCGACTAATATGGATCGCGGATAACCACTGATGGTTTTTAAGAATATCGGACACACACCACATGTACAGAACTGGACTACCGGGTATAAAACTGTTGAAATGGCAGTTTTGCTTTAGAAAGTAGTTGCTTTAGAAATCGTGTTGCAGAGGCTGATAAACCCTACCCACATCCTTCTCACTAAACAATGCTACTGAACCTCTCGTTCTACACAGCTTTCCAACCCCAACAAAGCCATAGCCTCAGTCCCCTGGGAAGAATAATAAGCTCACAAGGTCGGGTGTTCATTCAATCGTATTTATTGAGCGCTTACTGTATGCGGAGTACTTGGGAGAGGACAACACTAAACAGACACAACCCCTGCCCACAATGAGCTCACAGTCTAGAGGTGGGGGGAGACAGATATTGATACAAATAAATAAATGACAGATATGTGCACAAGTGCAGTTCGCGCTTCCCGCACTACGCAATGTAGCAATTTAAAGATCTTGGCTCTGACCTTGGAAAAATAATAGAATAGCCAAACTACTTCTCCAAGGTGGTCCTCTTGGCCACAAGATATGATTGAGGTTGTCTCATGACAAGAGGGAGCCAATACTGCCTGAGAATCGATCATTCAATCATTAGTATTTATGGAGCATTTACAGGGTGCAGAGCACTATACCACACGCTTGGAAGAGTACAATACTCATTCATTCGATCGTATTTATTGAGCACTTACTGTGCGCAGAGCACTGTACTAAGCGCTTGGAATGTATAGTTCAGCAACAGAGACCATCCCTGCCCACCAACGGGCTCACAGTCCATGATCACCGCCTCCAAGTTGCTTACAGTTTTATGTAAGTTTACCTAGACCATGAGCCCCATGCGGGACAGGGACTAATAGTAATAATAATAATAATTATAATGGTATTTGTTAAGCACTTATCGTGTGTCAAGTACGGTTCTAAGTGCTGGGTAGATACAAGATAATCAGGTGGGACACAGTCTCTATCCCACATGGAGCTCACAGTCTTAAGCTCCATTTTACAGATGAGATCACTGATGTACAAAGAGGCAAAGTGACTTGCCCAAGGTCACTCGAGGGACGCAGTCCAGTCTCTTCACCTCGTACCTACCCCAGCATTTAAAACATTCCTTGGTACGTAATAAGGGCTTAACACCCCCAGAGTTACGTTTATTATTATAAATTGGGTTTTTATTTCCTTTGGGCTGCTTGGGAAATAAATTAAGAACTTCTCAGAAGGGAAAGGTAGAAAAGTTTCAACATGATTAAAAATAAACTTCACCTAGAATTAGAAATCGAGGGAGACCCTCACCATTTTCTCAGCCCCACATACACACTGAGCTTTACGCTGAAGGGATGATTTTTTTTTCTACAAAAACGTTGAGGACATGTCACCTCACTCCTCAAAAAACACCAGTGGTTGCCCATCCACCTCCATATCAAACAAAAGCTCCTCATCCTTGGATTTAAAGCAGCCCATCACCTCGCCCCCACCTACCTCATCTCGCTCTCCTTCTACAACCCAGCCGGCACACTTCACTCCTCTAATGCTAACCTTCTCACTGGGCCTCCATCTCGCCTGTCTCAATCGCCGACCTCTGGCCCCCGTCCTGCCTCTGGACTGGAACGCCCTCCCTCCTCAAATCCCACAGACAATTACTCTGCACCTCTTCAAAGCCTTAATGCAGGCGCATCACCTCCAAGAGGCTTTCCCAAACTAAGCCCCACTTTTCCTTTCCTTCCACTCCCTTCTGCGTCGCCCTGACTGGCTCCCTTTACTCTTCCCTTCTCCCAGCCCCACAGCACTTAAGTACATATGTATAACTTTATTTGTATCGATGTCTGTCTCCCCGCTTCTAGCTCGTCGTGGGCAGGGAATGTCACAGTTTATAGTTGCACTGTACTTTCCCAAATGCTTAGTACAGTGCTCTGCCCACAGTAAGCACTCAATAAATAAGATTAAATGAATGAAAGATGAGAAGCTCCAGGGGTTGACACCCCCCACAGCCACTGAAAATGCTGATTCCCCAGAGTTCCTGCCCCAACCGTCCGGTGTGGAGTTCCCAACTGATGGCAGAGATGAGAATTCCGGGAAACGAACGGCTGACAGCAGCAGTTGCGGCTGTATTTTCTCTTCCTACTTTTCACGGCGCAGCTATTGAACTTCGTGATGGGTTTTCTGCTATTGCTGTCACTGCGGCTGCTGCAACCCAGCCTGGCCTAGTGGAATTAGCCCGGGGCCCTGGGAGTCAGAGGCCCTGAGTTCTAATCCCAGCTCTGCCACGTACCTGCTGGGCGGCCTTGGGCAAGTCGCTTCACTTCTCTGTGCCTCAGTTCCCTCATCGACGAAGTAGGGGATCAATACCTGTTCTCTCTCCTATTTAGCCTGGGAGTCCCGTGTGGGACCTGATTCATTCAGGTATTCAACTGGATTTATTGAGCGCTTACTGTGTGCAAAGCACTGTACTAAGCATTTGGGAGAGTACAATATAACAACGGACACATTCCTGCCCACAACGAGCTCACAGTCTAGAGGGGGAGACAGGCATTAATATAAATAGATAAATGAATTATTTAATTGCAGATATATAAAAAAACTATATCTATATATATCTGCTATGAGGATGGGAGGGAGGATGAATGAAGGAGCAAGTAAGAGCGACGTAGAAGGGAATGGGAGAAGAGGAGAGGAGGACTTAGTCAGGGAAGGCTTCTTGGAGGAGATGTGCCTTCAATAAGGTTTTTAAATGGGGGCGAGACCTGATGATCTTATATCTACCCCTGTACTTAGTAGTAATAACAATAATAATAACTGTGGTATTTATTAAACGCTTACTATGTGCCAGGCACTTTACTAAGCAGTGGGGTAGGTTCAAGGTAATCAAATTGGACACAGTCCCTGTCCCATACGGGGCTCACAGTCTTAATCCCCATTTTACAGATGAGGTAACTGAGGCCCAGAGAAGTGAAGCGACATGCCCGAGGACAAAAAAAATACAGACGAGTGGAGGAGCCAGGATTAAAACCCAGGTCTTTCTGACTCCCAGACCTGAGCTCTATCCCTAGGCCACGCTGTTGCTCGTACGATGCTTGGCACGTAGTAAGCACTAAACAAATACCACAATTATTATTATTATTATTATTCATCATATCAAATTTCATGCACAAGGGACACAGAGGCCACAGCAGCTTGGTGGTAGACGGGAAAATCACCCTTTCTTCCAGAGTCCCACAGAGGGCTCACAATCTTAATCTCTTCTTCTTCTTCTTATAGTATTCGTTAAGTGCTTACTATGTGCCGGGCACTGTTCTAAGCGCTGGGGTTGCTACAGGGTATTCAGTTTGTACACTGTCCATGTCCCACACGGGCTCACAGTCAATCTCCATTTTACAGATGAGGTAACAGAGGCTCAGAGAAGTGAAGTGGCTTGCCCACGGTCACACAGCAGACAAGTGGCAGAGCTTGGAATAAAAACCCAATTCCTTCTGACTCCCAGGCCTGTGCTCTATCCACTTAACCCTGCTGTTTCTCTACCCCATTGCTTAGTACAGTGCTCGACACATAATAAGAGCTTAACAAATACCACAACTATTCTAGGAAGTTTCATATTCATTCAATCGTATTTATTGAGCGCTTACTGTGGGCAGAGCCCTGTGCAGTACTCTTGGGAGAGTATGATATATCAATATTCATTCATTAGTATTTATTGAGCGCTTACTATGTGCAGAGCACTGTACTAAGCGCTTGGAATGAACAAGTCGGCAACAGATAGAGACGGTCCCTGCCGTTTGACGGGCTTACGGTCTGATCGGGGGAGACGGACAGACGAGAACGATGGCGATAAATAGAGTCAGGGGGAAGAAACGTCTCGTAAAAACAATGGCAACTAAATAGAATCGAGGCGATGTACATTTCATTAACAAAATAAATAGGGTAAACATACACAGTCCCTGCCTACAGTCTGGTGGTAGGGGGACAATATTTAGTTATTTTGCCTAGGAACCAAGATGAGGCTCCGGGGCCATTTTTAGGACTAAGAAGCAAAGAGCCCTGTGTTCAGATGTCAACCCAGGCAGTTGTGCTCAAAAATGCAGGCTGAGACTACTTCTCTCCATCCTCCCTTTTCCTTCCTCCCCGCCTCTCGCCAAGCGCTACGCGAAGGGGTGCGGCCTACGCTAGAGAGTTGGGGAGAAAGAGCCAAAACAAAGTCTGGGTTGGC
Source organism: Ornithorhynchus anatinus (assembly GCF_004115215.2). Lineage (NCBI taxonomy): Eukaryota > Metazoa > Chordata > Mammalia > Monotremata > Ornithorhynchidae > Ornithorhynchus > Ornithorhynchus anatinus. The sequence continues at coordinate 7,928,874 of NC_041732.1, read as the reverse complement.
TTTTGGCCTTTCCCGTCCATCTGTGTCTCCGTGTCTGTTCTCTTTCATTCCCCTGGATGTGCCTCTGTGTGTTTCATCTCCCAGTGGAATAGCGTGGCCTACTGGAAAGAGCACAGGACGAGAAGTCAGCGGACCTGGGTTCTAATCCTGGCTTCACTGCTATCCTCAGTGGCAAGAGCCCGGGCTTGGGAGTCAGAGGTCATGGGTTCAAATCCCGACTCTGCCACTTGACTGCTGTGTGACTGTGGGCAAGTCACTTCACTTCTCTCTGCCTCAGTTCCCTCATCTGTAAAATGGGGATGAAGACTGTGAGCCTCACGTGGGACAACCTGTTGACCCTGTATCTCCCCCAGCGCTTAGAACAGTGTTCTGCACATAGTAAGCACTTAACTAAAACCAACACTATTATTATCCTTTGGTGAAGTCACTTTATTTTCCTGTGCCTCAATTTCCTCATCTGAAAAATGGGGATTCAATATCCATTCTACCTCCCCCTTAAACTGGAAGCCCCATGTGGGAGAAGGATTGTGCCTGATCTGATTGAATTGTATCTCCCCAAAGGCTTAGCACAGTGTCTAGCACATAGTAAGCACTTAACCAGTACAATAATAATAATGAGGATAATATCGGGGAAGCAGCACGGCATAGCGGATAGAGCACGGGCTTGGGAGTCAGAAGGTCATGGGTTCTAATCCTGGCCGTGCCACTTGTCGGCTGTGTGACCTTGGGCTAGTCACTGTAGTTCTCTGGGCCTGAGTTCCCTCATCTGTAAAATGGGGATCGAAACTGTGAGCCTCACACAGGACAGGAACTGTGTCCAACCTGATTTGCTTACATTCAACCCAGTGCTTAGAACAGTGCCTGGCACTTAGTAAGCGCTTAAATACTATAGTTATTAATAATGTCTTTTCAACTGGCCAATCTGGAAGTAAAAGACCTATGTCAGAGAAGCAGCGTGGCCTAAAGTGGCACAACTTTTCTGGACCTGAGTTCCCTCATCAGCAAAATGAGGATTCCATGAGGCCTGATGATCATGCATCTACCCAGTGCTTAGTAGAGTGCTTGGCACAGAGTTTAAGCACTTAAATACCACTATTATTCCATGCACGGCACATGATGTCTTATGGAACCTTTTTCAGAAATCTGCTGAACCTAAAAAAATGACTCCCTGGGAATCTCTGACAATCCCTAATTTACTCCAGAGCCTCTATATTCCCCTCCCAGTTCCCTATTACCTCAAGTACCAAGAACCTCCTCCAAGAAGCCCTCCCTGACTAATCCCTCACTATTTACCCTCCCTTCTGCAACACCTGTGTACCTGAATCTGTACTTCTTAAGCACTTGGATTTTCACCCCACCCCGACATCACTTACGTACATATCTACCTGCAATTTATTTTAATGTCCATCTCCCCCTCTAATCAGTAATCTCGTCTACCTGCTCTTTTTTTACTGTACTCTCCCAAACGCTTTGTACCATGTTTTGCCCACAGCAAGTGCTCAAGAAATAGAGAAGCGGCGTGGCCTAGTGGAAAGAGCGCAGGCCTGGGAGTAATAATAATAATAATAATAATAATGTTGGTATTTGTTAAGCGCTTACTTTGTGCCGAGCACTGTTCTAAGCACTGGGGTAGACACAGGGGAATCAGGTTGTCCCACGTGGGGCTCACAGTCTTAATCCCCATTTTACAGATGAGGTAACTGAGGCACAGAGAAGTTAAGTGACTTGCCCAAAGTCACACAGCTGACAAGTGGCCGAGCTGGGATTCAAACCCATGACCTCTGACTCCAAAGCCCGTGCTCTTTCCACTGAGCCACGCTGCTTCTCTGGGGTCAGAGGACCTGGGTTCTAATACCGGCTCCATCACCTGTCAGCCTCAGTCCCCTCATCTGTAAAATGGAAAGTAAGACTGTCAACCCTATGTGGAACATGGACTGTGTCCTACTAGATTAGCTTGTACGTACCCCAGCGCTTAGTACAAAGTAAATGCTTAACAAATACTAGAAATCAGTCAATCAAAATAACTCATTTGATGGGCGGAGACTTGGCAAAGCCAGGCTGGACATTTGAAATAAAAATTTTGGACAAAAAGGTGTTCAGTAACATATCGGTATCCAAAAGGGAGCAAATGAACCCCAGACTCAATGTTATAAAATTGAATGAATAGGTACCTTGCTCCTTAAATGAGGCTCCATCTCTCTTCTCCTTTGTCTTCTTTAAATGTGGGAAGAGAAAGGATATCACTTGGAAAAAAAACAAGGGAAAGAAAAAGAGAAGAGTAATCAGCAAGTTAAGCAGGGAATGTGTCTGTCAACTCTGTTCATCTGTTCTCTCCAAGCGCTCGGTATGACGTTCTGCATTCACTCATTCATAAATTCAATCGTATTTATTGAGCGCTTTCTGTGTGCAGAGCATTGCACTAAGCACTTGGAATGTACAATTCGGCAACAGATAGAGACAATCCCTGCTCAGCGACGGGCTTCACATAATAAGTGTTCTATAAATACTCTTAATTGACTGATAAGTTGATTTACAGAGTCATGAAATGAGCCACACCTAAAGAGGTGTGGGGAACCGTGAACCTTCAAGACATGAATTATTTTTCTGTTCTCAACCATCAGACTTTAAAGAAGGAATTACTTAAAATTGACAGTTGACGTGATTTTCATTTTTGAGAAGTAGCGTGGCTTAGTGGAAAGAGCATGGGCCTGGGAATCAGAGGACCTGAATTTTAATTCCGTCTCCGCCACTTGCGTCTGCTGTGTGACCTTGGACAAGTCACTTTGCTTTTCAGTGCCTCAGTTCCCTCATCTGCAAAATTCAATCCCCTTCTCCCTCCTACATACTCTGTGAGCCCCATGTGGGACCCCATCCTTCTCTATCTACCCCAGCATTTGGCATAAAGTAAGCACTTAAATATCACAATTATTAAGATACGCAAACCATAACAGGTTTTCGTTAATGTTGTGTCCGTCAGGAATGTGACCCCGTGCTCTAGAATAAAAAGTACACTCAGTTCTAGAAGATTAGATGGCCCTACCCAGGAAATTAGAAATAGTTCTTTTTGAACTTTATGTTTCACCTTATTCTGTTTTACAAAAAACATTCTGTTGTATCCTGAAAACTTAGCTCAAGGTAGTAAGATTCACCTCTTACAGTTCAAAGGGGGAAAAATTAGACTGTGATAATAAGATTACTTATTTTATTATTATTATGGTATTTGTGAAGTGCTTACTAAGTGCCAGGCACTGTACTAAGTGCTGGGGTGGGTACAAGAAATCGGGTTGGACAAAGTCCCTGTCCCACACAGGGCTCCCGGTTTTCATCCTCATTTTACAGATGAGGTAACTGAGGCACAGAGAAGTGAAGTGGCTTGCCCAAGACCACAATACTAAAAATAGTATTTGTTAAGCACTTAACTATATGCCAGACATTGTGCGCTGGCACTATTCTAAGCACTGAGGCAGACAAGTGCTTAGTCTGGATTAGAACTCATGACCTTCTGACTCCCAGACCCGTGCTCTATCCTCTACGCCATGCTGCTCTTTTTCTGTACTACTCACTACTTGTAAAGGTGAGAAGCGTTTGTATTTCATTTAGCTGCCTAATTCATTGCCTGGGGAGAAAAAATCTGTCCAGTGAAACTAGATCTGTAGAATAAAAGCACTCAAAGGGGCACCGTGAGATCGCTAAACAGAGGTCTCCGAAGAAATTGAAAAGTGGATGCCAGAAAAATCAAGTAATGGAGCTCTGCATCAAATAATAATAATAATGATGTTTGTTAAGCGCTTACTATGTGCCAAGCACTGTTCTAAGCACTGGGGTAGATACAGGATAATCAGGTTGTCCCACGTGGGGCTCCCAGTCTTCATCCCCATTTTACAGATGAGGTAACTGAGGCCCAGAGAAGTGAAGTGACTTGCCCAGAGTCCCACAGCCGACAAGTGGAAGAGCCGGAATTAGAACCCACGGCCTCAGGCTCCCAAGCCCGTGCTCTTTCCGCTTTTTCTCCTCAAAGAGAAGCAGCGTGGACTAGTGGAAAGAGCAAGGGCCTGGGAGTCGGAGGACCTGGGTTTTAATCCCGGCTCCACCACTTATCTGCTGTGTGACCTAGGGCAAATCACTCCTCTTCTCTGGTCCTCGGGTCTCCTGCTCTCCCTCCTACTTAGACTGAAAGACCCATGCAGGAGAGAGACTGTATCCAACCTAATTCACCTATACCTACCCCAGTGCTTAGAACAGTGTTAGATTACATTACCAATACCATAAAAAATAAATTATTATGATTAAAGATCATATTTGTGATCATGTATGAATAATTTTTTAAATTTTAAATGATATAGCTTTGCCAAGACTTGAACCAACAGCCAGCTTAAGTATTTAAAAAGAGGAAAGTAGACTGTGTTTAATTCTGAGCTCCGGGAAGATGCTTCAAATAGCATTCCCAGAAAATAGCCCTCTGAGTAAAGAGGGTAGGTGACATATTAGAAGCAGGGTGGCCTAATGGATAGAAGCTGGGCCTGGGAGTCAGAAAGACCTGTGTTCTAATCCTGGCTCTGTCACTTGTCTGCTGTGTGTCCTCAGGCAAGTCACTTAACCTCTCTGTGCCTCAGTTACCTCATCTGTAAAATGAGGATTAAGACTGTTAGCCCCATGTGGGACATGGACGGTGTCCAACCTGATTAGCTTGTATCTACTCCAGCGCTTAGAACAGTGCCTGGCACATAGTAAGCACTTAACAAATACTATTAAAAAATGCAACTCTGATTTTTTTTAATGGCATTTATTAACCAATGCCTATTCCTATTGTAAAGATGTGAAGCAGCATGGCCTAATGGAGAGAGCATGGGCCTGGGAGTCAGAAGGACAAGGTTTCTAATCCCTCCTCTGGCACTTGTTTGCTGTGTGACCTTGGGCAAGTTATCTCATTTCTCTGGGTGAGCCTCAGTTACCTCATCTGTAAAATAGGGTTTAGCACAGTAAGCCCCATGTGGGACAGGAACTGTGTCCAACCTGATTACCTTGCATCTACCCAAGCGCTTAGAACACTGTCTGGCACATAGTAAGCACTTAACAAATACCATAAAAAAAAAAGTTACAAAAAGTTACAAGATTTTAGTTTCTGTAAACTCATGATGAACAAGGAATGTGTGCAAATTCTGTTGTTCTGTGGCATTCTCCCAAGCGCTTAGTAATATGCTCTGCACATAGTAAGTGCTTGGTAAATGCCATTAATTAATAAGAGAACTAGGTCTGTAAATCATTCAGAGGAATTGTGCTCCATCAGGACAAGTTCTGATTGTTTATGTCCTCATAGAACTAGCGGTTTCTGCGTTCTTCTAGGGTTCTCGTAGGGTTCATAAAAAATAATTTAGCTACCAAGCCTCACTCTTCTTCAAGCACAAAGACGATGGGGGTCATCACCCCTATAATCTTTAGAGTTGGCCCCCAAGACTTGCTCGCTCCGGGGTTCTGACAAGACCTGAGGGTTTCACCTCGGGGCTGAAAATCCCTCAAATGGCAGCCTCCTGCCCTGTCGACTCTCTGAATCCCTTCCCTTCCGACTCCTCGTCTCCTTTTAGCCCCCGTGCTCAAAATGACAAGTTGGCCCTTAGGTCTCCAAATTACGAGATTCGTGTCCCATTCTCATTTTATGTGTACATTCGGATCTTCTATTAGAAGTGAATAAACTAAAAAGCCGGCAAAAGTGGAAGACAAGAGCGTCTGTAATTTTGAAGAAATTTGTAACGTGTTTCACAATGAATGCAGGAAAAAAAAAATTCAGTGTTAAACACAGAATTAAATTAAAGAATATCCCTCCTCGCCATGACAAGCGGTGTGCCATTAATGGAACAAATTGCCACTGAGGTCAATGTATTCCACCTTTATCTATTAGTCTGCCTGAAAAACAAGATTCACTATATATGTTATTTCTCTCTTTTGGCACTAATAAATGCATTTGGGGTTCCGTAAAGAGAACAGCAGATTAGCATTAGGGAAGTCTTATGCTCAATTAATTTTAGGTTCATTTCTTAGTCAGGGGAGGAATGCGGATATTGTGGAGGCAGCAAACTTTTCTGATTGTCTTCCATGTCAGATAAGCAAATTCCAACTCCCCAGTTAATTCATTCCGTTATGCTTAAGCACTATGCGTGTAAGAATATGTCACACAGTTCTCAAACCCTTGCAATATCTTGACATCTGAATACAAGAGGAAGCAGGGGTTCATTTTCTCTGCCTTTGTGAATTATAATCCAAGCTTTAAAATAATTTAAATATTTTTGGTATCACTATTTGTTAGGCTTGTATCACGTGCAACGTGGTGTAGGGGATAGAGCACGGGCCTGGGAGTCAGAAGGTCATGGGTTCTAAACCCTCTCCGCCACCTGTCTGCAGTGAGGCACTGGGAAAGTCACTTCACTTCTCTGTGCCTCAGTTACCTCATTGTAAAATGGGGATGGAAACTGTGGGCCCCATGAGGGACAGGGACTGTGTCCAACCCGATCAGCCTGTATCCACCCTAGCGCTTAGTACAGTGGCTGGCACACAGTAAACGCTTAACAAATACCGAAATGATTATTATTATTGTGCATTGTATAGCAGACCAACTGATTCCTCAAGGAACCTGTTTGCTGACAAATCACTATTGCATCAGAACTGCAGTAACATGTAGAGCAATTAGCCATTTTTTTATTTGTTGTTTAAATTTCCTTCTCCTTTAATAACGTGTAGGTGCTCCCAAAGGTACTTGAGTCAAGGCCACCTGCAAGCTTCCTTGCATAACTCGGTCAGACACCTCAGTTCTAACCTGTAACACAACTTTTCCAAACAGAAGGCTCTCCACAGCAAAGGCAGCTCATCAAATCGGCCAAGAAAATGGACCCATTCAATTTGGGCCATTAACTCCGATTTTGTCGCCTTATCCCCTCAAGTGAGCTGAGGGACCCTTCTTCAGCTTCTACTGCTTTTGCACTCAAGGAACTCAAATCCAAATACATAGAAGAAATCAGTTCATCATTAACCAGGATCCTTTCAGACCCTCTGGTTCCCAAATGGAAAACTGGAGCTGCAAAAAGAAGCATATCACTATTTCACATGGTTTTTTTAAAAAATGGTATTTGTTAAAAACTTACTGTGTGCCAGGCACTGTACTAAGTGCCGGGGTAGATATAAGCTAGTTAGATGGACACAGTCCATGTCCCCATTTATTTATTTTTCCTGAATCAAGCTTCCCGCACTACCTGGTTTCTTGCCTCTTCCAACACTTTTGATATCTCCAGACCTTGCGGTCAGGAGAAAGGTGAACAGGAGGTGGGGTTAAAAAGGTGTGTTTAATAATATTGGTATTTACTGAGGGTCTGGGTGCAGCGCGCTGAATTTAGTGCTTGGGAAAGTCTGCAGAAGCAAGAGACACACCTTCCCTGTCCACAGTGTGGCTTAGTGGAAAGAACCCGGGCTTGGAAGTCAGAGGATGGGGGGTTCTAATCCTGCCTCTGCCACATGTCTGCTGTGTGACCTTGGTCAAGTCACTAAACTTCTCTGTACCTCAGTTACCTCATCTGTAAAAAGGGGATTGAGACTTTGAGCCCAACGTGGGACAACCTGATTACCTTGTACCTACTCCAACGCTTAGAACAGTGCTTGGCACATAGTAAGCTCTTAAATACCATCATCATTATTATTATTATTTCCTTTGCTAGCTGGATCTTTTCCAACTTTTTACAACACCATGCCAGTTTCACAGTGCTTTGTGACTAGATGTAATTTTATCATTACTTTATTATTCCCTTTTATAACATAGAGAATTAAACCAAGAAGAAACTTAAAAGGATGAAATTGAAAGCCGTAACGATAGCAGTCCTGTCCAGTGGCAAATGGAGCTTAAAATACATGCCCAAGATGCAGACTCAGAGTTAATGAAAATTAGAGGCCTAGGTAACTAGGAGGATGTTGGATGGCTAACAATCCTGGGAAGGGCATGAAAAATGAACTGAAATACCCCTTGGATTCTGGCTGAAGCCAACATGGAGTTTAGCCCAGTCCTGTGGGATCTAACGGAAATAATGTGCAATAGTAAACTGATTTGCTACGCTAGTCAGAAAGCAGAACTGTCATTTGTAATATTAACCAGAAGAATCTTTCTCTCTCTCCTTTTCTTCAATCAATTAGTGGTATTTTTTTTGAGTGTTTAGTACATGCAGTGCTGACCTAAGCACTTAGGAGAGCAAAAGAGGACAGAGTTGGTAAACATGTTCCATGCCCTCAAGAAGCTTACTGTCTAGAGGGGGAGAGAGACTTTAAGTTAAATAATTTACGGAGATAATAATTATGGTATTTGTTAAGCGCTTACTATGTGCAGAGCGCTGTTCTAAGCGCTGGGGTAGATACAGGGTCATCAGGTTGTCCCATGTGGGGCTCGCATTTTTTAATCCCCATTTTTACAGACGAGGTAACTGAGGCACAGAGAAGTGAAGTGACTTGCGCACAGCAGACAAGTGGCGGAGCCGGGATTAGAACCCACGACCTCTGACTCCCAAGCCCGTGCTCTTTCCACTAAGTCACGCTGCTTCTCTGAGATGTATCTAAGAGCTGGGTCTGACAAGTAGATAGGGCAAACTTGTCAGCCTTCTCTCTGACCTCCCTTCCTCCTCTCTCGCCCCGCTCCGGTCTATTCTTCACTCCGCTGCCCGGCTCATCTTCCTGCAGAAACGATCTGGGCCTGTCACTCCCCTTCTTAAACAACTCCAGTGGTTGCCCATCGACCTCCGCTCCAAACAAAAACTCCTCACTCTAGGCTTCAAGGCTCTCCATCACCTTGCCCCTTCCTACCTCTCCTCCCTTCTCTCTTTCTACCGCCCACCCCGCACGCTCCGCTCCTCTGCCGCCCACCTCCTTGCCGTCCCTCGGTCTCGCCTATCCTGCCGTCGACCCCTGGGTCACGTCCTCCCCCGGTCGTGGAACGCCCTCCCTCCTCACCTCCGCCAAACTGATTCTCTTTCCCTCTTCAAAACCTTACTTAAAAATCACCTCCTCCTAGAGGCGTTCCCAGACTGAGCTCCTCTTCCCCCTCTACTCCCTCTGCCATCCCCCCTTTACCTCTCCGCAGCTAAAGCCTCATTTTCCCCTTTTCCCTCTGCTCCTCCACCTCTCCCTTCCCATCCCCACAGCACCGTACTCGTCCGCTCAACTGTATATATTTTCGTTACCCTATTTATTTTGTTAATGAATTGTACATCGCCTTGATTCTATTTAGTTGCCATCGGTTTTTACGAGATGTTCTTCCCCTTGACGCTGTTTAGTGCCATTGTTCTCGTCTGTCCGTCTCCCCCGATTAGACTGTAAGCCCGTCAAACGGCAGGGACTGTCTCTATCTGTTGCCGACTTGTTCATCCCAAGCGCTTAGTACAGTGCTCTGCACATAGTAAGCGCTCAATAAATACTATTGAATGAATGAATGCATAGTAAGCGCTCAATAAATACTATTGAATGAATGAATGAATGAAACTTCCAAGGTATTGGGGGAATCAGCTGGGACTTCTAGAGAGAGCACCGTAGTCTAGTGGGTAGAGCATGGGCCTGGGAGTCAGAAAGACCTGGGTTCTAATTCTGGCTCTGCTTTGTGTCCGCTGTGTGACCTCAGGCAAGTCACTTCACCTCTCTGCGCCTCAGTTACCTCATTTGTAAAATGCCGATTGAGACTGTGAGCCCACTTGGGATAGGGACTGTGTCCAATCTGATTTGCTTGTATGCACCCCACTGGTTAGTACAGCGCCTGGCACATAGTAAATGCCTTACCAAATACCATTATTATTATTATAGGGATTGACGCTTCTTGACATCCCTGGTGGCAGGTCAATCAATCATTCATGGTTTTTAATTAGATCTTCACTGCACTGCACTGAACTAAGCACTTGGGAAAGTGCAATATAACAGAGTCGGTAGAGACATTCCCTGCCCACAACGAACTTTCAGCCTAGGGGGGAGTCAAAAGTTAAAAATTTAAAGAACCCAGCCCTCGTCAGGAGCGGGCCCTGAGTTTAAAGGGATGTAGAAGGAAGAGGAGGCAGTGGAACTTGAGAAGGGAGGTGGGAGGTTGGAGAGTAGTGTCAGGGGATTCCTCAGAGAAACACTCTAGGTTTGGGGGTTCGAATAGACTGCCAGATGATGTCTTTGTGTTACACCGCATGCTCGCAATGCTTAACATCGTGTCTCGTCTTATGCCGTCAAGGCATCTCCGACCCAGAGCGACGCCATGGACACATCTCCCCCAGGATGCCCCACCTCCATCTGCAATCGTTCTGGTAGTGGATCCATAGAATTTTCTTGGTGCAAATACAGAAGTGGTTAACCACTGCCTCCTTGCAAGCGGTAAACTTGAGTCTCCACCCGTAACTCTCTCCCATGCCGCTGCTGCCCAGTACAGGTGAGTTTTGACTTGTAGCAGATTGCCTTCCACGCTCTAGCTACTGCCCGAGCTAGGAATGGAAAGGGTAGGCCTCTGCTTGATTCTCCCTCCTGTAGCCGAGACTGGTAGAGGACTGGAAACTCTCCAGGTGTGACCCTGAGATGGGATAACATAGTGATTGCCCCCCAAAAGAGGGGAAAGGGAAGATTTTTTCCTGCCTCAAGGAAACCAAAAGGTCTGAAGTTGGCCCTGGCTACTAGGAAAATGCCCAGTTAACTCTGGAGCAATGTGACCTTAAAAGAGGCAGTCCAAGAGTGGGAAGGAGAATCAAGGAAATCAATCAATCAGTGGTATTTATTGATCTTTTACTGCGTGCAGAGCACTGTACTAAGCACTTGGGAAAGTACACTACAAGAGAGTCGGTAAACATAATCCCTGTCCACAAGGAATTTCCAGTTCAGAGGGGAAGGCAGACATTGAAATAAATAAAATTTGGGGAAATAGAGGGTATAAGGATTATTATTATTAACTGTGATATTTGTTTAGTGCTTACTATGTGTGAAGCACTGTACTAAACTCCGGGCGAGTTGGGGGAATGAGGATGTAGTCGAGGAAGGCCTCTCAGAAGAGATGTGATTTGGGGATGGCTTTGAAGGTGGATAGAGTGGTGGTCTGTCAGATACAAAGAGGGAGGGAGTTCCAGGCCAGAGCAGGATGTGGGAATGAAATGGAGGTAAAGGTTGGCTTTAGAGGAGTGAAGTGGGCAGGCTGGGTTGCCGTAGGAAGTCAGTGAGGTAAGGTAGGAGGGGATGAGGTGATTGAGTGCCTTAAAGCAGGTGGTAAAGAGTTTCTTTTTGATGCAGAAGTGGATGGGCAGGTGAAGCAGCGGATCCTAGTGGCTAGAGCACAGGCATGGGAGTCAGAACAATAATAATAATAATAAAGGTATTGTTAAGTGCTTACTATTTGTCAAGTGCTGGGGTAGATACAAGGTAATCAGATTGGTTATAGTCCCTGTCCCTCATGGGACTCACGGTCTTAATCCCCATTTTACAGGTGAGGGAACTGAGGCCCAGAGAAGTGAAGTGACTTGCCCAAGGTCACACAGCAGATAAGCGGCAGAGTCGGGATTAGAACCCACTACCTCCGTCTCCCAAAGCCACGCTCTTGCCACTAGGCTGCTTCTCGAGGACCTGGATTCTAATCTCAGCTATGCCACTTGTCGGCTGTGTGACCTTGGGCGAGACATTTATTCTATCAGGCCTTGATTACTGAATTAGCCTCCTTGCTGACCTTCCTGACTCCTATCTCTCCTCACTCCAGCCCATACTTCGCTCCGCTGCCCAGTTCATTTTTCTACAAAAACCTTCAGGCCATGTTTCTCCACTCATCAAGAACCTCCAGTTCTGCAAACAGAAACTCTTTACCATCTGCTTTAAAGCACTCCATCACTTTGTCTCCTCCTACCTCTCCTAGCTACTCTCCTACTACAACCCAGCCCGCACACTTTGCTCCTCTAATTCCAACCTACTCACTGTACCTCAATCTCGTCTATCTCACCACTGACCTCTTGCCCATGTCCTGCCTCTGGCCTAGAACCTCCTCCTTCTTCATATCTGACACACAATTACTCTCCCCTCCTTCAAAGCCTTATTGAAGGCACATCTCCTCCAAGAGGTCTTCCCTGACGAAGCCCTCTTTTCTTTTTCTTCCACTCTCTATGTCTTTCCCTGACTTGCTCCCTTTATTCATCCCCCCTCCCAGCCCCACAGCATTTATTCATTCAATGGTATTTATTGAGCGCTTACTATGTGCAGAGCATTGTACTAAGCACTTGGAATGTACAAATCGGTAACAGATACAGTCCCTGCCCTTTGACTTATCTATTTATATTAATGCCTGTCTCTCCTTCTAGAATGTAAGTTCATTGTGGGCAGGGAATGTGTCTGTTATATTGTTGTAGTGTACTCTCCCAAGCGCTTAGTACAGTGTTCGGCACACGGTAAGTGCTCAATAAATAAGGCTGATTTATTGATCTAACTACTCTGTGCCTCAGTTACCTCATCTGTAAAATAGGGATTAAGACTGTCAGCCCTGCGGGGGACAGGGACTGTGTCCAACCTTTCATTCATAGTTCGTTCAATCGTGTTTATCGAGCGCTTACTGTGTGCAGAGCACTGTATTAAGCACTTGGAAGAGAACACTGTAGCAATAAACAAACACATTCCCTGCCCACATTAGCTGGTATCTACTCCAGTGCTTAGCTCAGTGCCTGGCATATAATAAGTACTTAACAAATACCATTAAAAAAATTGGAAGTTTTTAAGGAAATGCAAGTTTTACTCACACTCTTGATCTTAGTGACTTCTATATTAAGGAGTCCTTCTGAATGACCATCCCTCAGTTTGCCCTCCTGTAAATTGGGAACTGCTATGAATTTTCATAAGAGCTTTTGTGAAGATTTGTATCTTTAAAGGGAAAAAAAGTATCCACTGTGACAGTCAGTTCTTCTGGGCCAAAGAGTTCCAGGAGAGAGAAGAATGTGTGAAATTCCAAGCCTTCCTGTCTCCTTACAATCATTAGCTCCAGTCTTTTCCTGTTACCACACCCCTACCGCTATGGAGAGGGAACTGGGATTGAAAATAGGATAGAGAACTCAAAAAGTCAGGGAGAGTTGTAAACATTCAGGTCTCTGAAGTCGATGTACTTTCCCAAGCACTTAGTGCAGTGCACTGTACACTCAGTAGGTGCTCAGTAAATATCCTTTACTACTACTACTTAAATAAAACATCCCAGACCTCTAGTCATGTGGTGGCTAAATTCTGAATTATCGGGACAAAAAAATCCCACAAAAGGGAATGTCTGTTTTTTACCGCCCATGATCAATTTCATGCTGAAGATTAATGGATAAAAATAAAACCCTAAAATCCATATCCAGTACACCCCAGTAGACATTTCTCTATAATGGAGGAGCACGGCAAACTGAAAGATTGGGGATTTTATTTAGACTTGGGAGTCTATTCTCCAGGTTTATGAAGCATGCAAGCCATTCGGCTCTATTACCAGGGGGGAAAAACCGAAGTACAGCTCATAACTCATGATTTGGAAGGCCTGTGGCTGCAGCCAGACAATGCAGAGACTTCCCAGAATGCGTAGCACAGTGCATTGCAGTCGGTAGGTACACGAAAAAATATCGCCTACTAACACTATGCGTTCTACGACGACTACTACTTGTATTACTACTAATCGATCAGTGCTATTTATTGAGCACTTAGTATGTGCCAAGCACTGTGCTAAGTACTTGGCAGCGTTCAATACAACAGAATTAGCAGGACGTTCCCTGCCCACCTCTGCTATTACTTCTGCTGCTATTTCTTCTTCGACTACAAGTCCTCCTCCCCCTCCTAATACTCCCGCCATCTCAACTACGATTGTCGTTGCTGTCTTACGCCGTCTAGGCGTTTCCGACCCATAGCGACGCCATGGATACGTCCCTCCCAGAACGCCCCACCTCCATCCGCAGTCGTTCCCGTAGCGGATCCATAGAGTTTTGGTAAAAAATCTGAAAGTGGTTTACCATTCATTCATTCATTTAATAGTATTTATTGAGCGCTTACTATGTGCAGAGCACTGTACTAAGCGCTTGGAATGTACAAATCGGTAACAGATAGAGACAGTCCCTGCCCTTTGACGGGCGTACAGTCTAATCGGGGGAGACGGACAGACAAGAACAAATGCAATAGAGTCTCCACCGTCGACTCCCTCCCGTGCCGCCGCTGCCCAGCACGGGTGAGTTTTGACTTGTGGCAGATGGCCTTCCACTCGCTAGCCGCTGCCCAAGCTAGGAATGGAATGGGTAGGCCTCTGCTTGACTCTCCCTCCCGGAGTCAAGACTGGTGGAGTACCGGGAACTCCCCAGGTGCGACCCTGAGAGGTGTAACTACTATTATTGTTAGTAATAATGTAGTGGTAATGTTAGTAACAAATACCAACATTATTATAATAATAATAATGGTATTTGTTAAGCGCTTACGACGTGTCAAGCACCGTTCTAAGCACTGGAGTAGCTACAAGCTTAATCAGGTTGTCCCACGTGGGGCTCACAGTCTTCATCCCCATTTCCAGATGAGGGAACTGAGGCCCAGAGAAGTGAACTGACTTGCCCAGAGTCACGCAGCTGACAGGTGGAGGAGCCAGGATTAGAACCCACAGCCTCTGACTCCCAAGCCCGGGCTCTTTCCACTAAGCCACTAGTGGAAAGCTACTAGTTCTTTGACTCCTACTCCAACTTCTATTACTACTTCTGCTTGTACTATTACTGTTTCTTGTTCTTCATCCTTCTCCTCCTCCTCTCCTCCTCCTTCTTCTATTTGCATTTTTAAATAGAAAAAGTGTCCAAGTAGCTGTGTGTCCATCCTCTGGTGAAATTAACATTACAACAGAAAAGAGAAGAGACAAAGAATATCAAAATAGCAGCTACTTTGGATTTCTCAGAGTCAAAAAGAAAAAGTAGGGTTCAAGTGTGAAAAGACTTTTAATGTTCTTTCAGCATAAGAAGGCAAAAAAATCCTCCACTGGAAAAAATCAAAGGTCAGAAAGGTCATTCTGATAAGGGGTGAAGGATAATGATTTTATACCGCCTGCCCCCCAATTGAGCATTTGTTTCTTAGGTTGGCTAATTTTAATAATCTTCTAATTTGAGTTAATCCAAGTTGGCTTGAAAATTAACACTCGTGAAGGTGAAAAGGGTAGGAAAAGGGGGAGAAGGGGGTGACAATATTTTCTACTCTGTTTTTCTGAGCATTTTACAGATCCCAGTTGATTTCGCAGTTGTTGCGAGCTTTGTGAATCCTGGTATCACTGACTGTTGGAGCTATTCCCCCCCCCTTCTCTCCACACTGAAGATGTGACTTAAAGACATGCCGAGTCTCTGCTGAAAGTAGCTGTCCTCACTTCAGCAACTGCAAAATCATCTAAACGTTCGCTACGTTTCTACCAGACCTGGAAGCACACATTACTTCACATGCATTACATCGGGCAGCCAGGGTAAAGTGATCGTAATGATAATAATAAGGATAGTTCCTGTTAAGCACTTACCATGTGCCAAGCATTGTTGTAAGCGCTGGGGTAGATACAAGCATATCAGGTTGGACCAATCCTTGTCCCACATGGGGTTCACGTTCTCAATCCCCATTTTACAGATGAGGGAACTGAGGATCAGAGAAGTGGAGTGACTTGTGCAAGGTCACACAGCAGACAAGTGGCAGAGCTGGGACTAGAACCCAGGTCCTTCTGACTTCCAAACCCATGCTTTATTCACTAAGCCACACTGCTTCTCATTTCAGCGCTCAGTACAGTGCTTGGCACACAGTAAGCACTTAAACACCACAATAATTATTATTATTATGTCGTGGACACCATTTTACAGATGTACGTCAGTTTTGTGAGATCCTAGAGTGCTTCTCTTGGGGGCCTCTTTGGGGATCCCTAAACCCCTCTACTGGCTCTAGAGTCTTTCTGTTTTCATTTCAGGTGCGATCTAACTCCGGTGAAGCACCTGAGCCGTGGAATACGGCAGCTGAAAAACGTTTAACACCATCTTAAAAGTGTCTATTGTGTGACCTTGGGTAAATCACTTCACTTCTCTGGGCCTCAGTTTCCTCATCTATAAAATGGGAATTGAGACTCTAAGCTCCACCTGGGACAGGGACTGTCTCCAACCCCGATTTGTTTGTATCCACCCCAGGGCTTAGTGCAGTGCCTGGCACATAGTAAGCACTTAACAAATACCAGAATAATTATAATTATCTGGAATCATAGGAGTCAGACAAGGGATGGGGCAGCTGAAAAGAGACTGTCAACTGGAAAGCTACATGACTGACCACACACTGCCCATCTTTTTTTCTCTGACCTCGCTTTCACTAGACGTGGTTACCTAAATTTGTCAGCCTCTCCTGAATTATCGAAGGCCTTACCATCATTCCACTCTGAGAAGCAGTGTGGCCTACTGGATAGACCCTGGGTCGAGAGTCAGAAGGACCTGGGTTCTAATGTTGGCTCCACCACCTGTCTGCTCTGTGACCTTGGACAAGTCGCTTCCCTTCTCTGTGCCTTGGTTATCTCCTCTGGAAAATGGGGATGAAGACTGTGAGCCCCATAGGGGACAGGGACTGTGTCCAACCTGACTAGCTTGCATCTACCTCAGCACTTAAAACAGTGCTTAACACATAGTGAGCGCTTAACAAATATTATCATTATTTATAATTTTCAGCTTTGAAAACCTACTCTCCGCGTTTGGTAAAATCACCTTAAATCTTCCAAGTGATTTCTCTATCTAGGAAACAACCCCTGTCTCATTTCCAGTTCTCATTCATTCATTCAGGTGAATTTATTGCACCCTTACTGAGTGTAGAGCACTGGACTGAGCGCTTAGGAGATCAGCAGAACAATAAACGGATACAGTCGATGCCCATAATGAGCTTACAGTTTAGAGGAGGAGACAGACATTAAGAGAAATAAATAAAGTGACAGTTATGCTCATAAGTGCTGTGGGGTTGGGAGGAGGGATGAATAAAGGGAGCAAGTCAGGGAGACACAGAAGGAAGAAGAGGAAAGGAGGGCTTAGTCAGGGAAGGCCTCTTGGAGGAGATGTGCCTTTTTATTGTACTCTCCCCATTGCTGGGCACACAATAAGTGCTCACCTGGCTCCATCCCAGACCAGCTTGGAGTTGAGCTAAGGCCGTAAGCCTCAGGCCCTCCTCCAAGTCAGGCCTAGATTTCTATCTCTGCTCTCCAGACCTTTGGCAGGAGGGGTCTAACTCTTGGGAAAAAAAAAAAATCTTGTAAAAATTCATTCAATCGTGTTTATTGAATGCTTACTGTATGCAGAGCACTGTACTAAGCGCTTGGGAAAGTATAATAGAACAACAAACAGACACATTCCTGCCTACAATGAGCTCCCAGTTTAGGGGGATATAGTTCTTGAAGATGATTGTGGTATTTGGTAGGCAGATTTTAAAATGAAGTGTGACAAACGGTCGGTCTGAACTGTATGAGATGCTATCTTTGTTCCTAGAGGCTAGAAATAGCAGCCAATGGAGAGACAACCTGGCCATTCATCTGATTTTATACCAGACAGTCTGGCTGACAGACTGGTCGGCCCCTCCTCTGGCACCATGGGGGGATGGGGAGGAGGTGGCAAAGGGTTGCCCTCAGGGATCACTCCACTGTAGCTCCTCACCTCGCTCAGCTCCATTCCCAGACTCCTCCACCTCATCTCCTCCCCTCTTCTGCCCCTCTGGGACACTCACTCTTAAATTTCCCCACTGGCAGCGTGGCCTAACAGTTAAAGCCCCGGCCCGGGAGTCAGAAGGACCTGAGTTCTAATCCCGCCTCTTCCACTTGTCCCTTGTGTGACCTTGGGTAAGTCTCTTCACTTCCTCTCGGCCTCATCTGTAAAGTGGGAATCGAGACCGTGAGCCCACGTGTCCAACCTTGTATCTACCCCGGCACTTAGAACAGTGCCTAGTACATAATAAGCACTTAACAAATACCTTTAAAAAAATGACTAATTTTGACCTTTCACTCTGTCCATTGTCAAGGCCCCTTAAGCTAAGAAGCTGTCTGATGCAAACTCACGAATTCACTCATAATCCCCAAATGTGAAATCCTGAGCAATTATCATCCCGCCTCTAGAAGAGGCAGAGAGAGATGGAGGTGGCCAGTGTCAGGTTCCAGTGCGGTTCACAATGGACCACAGCTAGAACACAGATTTGTTCCTTTTCAGATCCCCTGGATATACTGTGGGCAGGGAATGTCACTGTTTATTGGTGTAATGTACTTTCCCAAGAGCTTAGTACGGTGCTCTGCACATCGTAAGCACTTAATAAAAACAACTGAGTGAATGAATAATCAAATAACCAAGAGAGAACAGCAGCCACAAAAATCTGAGGTCAGAGGGTATAGCCCTCGAGGTCAGTCAGTCAGTCTGTCATGTTTATTGAGCCCTTACTGTCTGCAGAGCTCAGTACTAAGTGCTTGGGAGAGTACAATATAATAATAAACAGATATATTCCAGAAGGAGCAGAGTGGCTTAGCGGAAAGAGCACAGTCTTGGAAGTCAGAGGTTTTGGATTCTAATGCTGGCCCTGCCACTTGTCTGCTGTGTGACCTTGGCCAAGCCACTTAACTTCTCTGGACCTCGGTTACCTCATCTGTAAAATGGGCATTAAGACTGTGAGCCCCACGTGGGACAACCTGATTACCTTTTATAATAATAATAATAATGTTGGTATTTGTTAAGCGCTTACTACGTGCAGAGCACTGTTCTGATACAGGGGAATCAGGTTGTCCCACGTGAGGCTCACAGTTAATCCCCGTTTTACAGATGAGGTAACTGAAGCACAGAGAAGTTAAGTGACTTGCCCACAGTCACCTATCCCAGGACTTAGAAGAGTGCTAGGCACATACTAAGCACTTAAGAAATACCATTCTTATTCTTATTATTATTCCCTTTCCACAACAAGCTTACAATCTAGAGTGGAGGCTTACAGTCTAGAGGGGTCAAATGCTAAGCAGAGGTGAAGGAGAAAGAGCGGAGCCTTTGGATTTTACAATGAGGAAGTCCTCTGGACCATAAACTCTCTTTGGGCAGGGACTGTATCTACTAAGTCTCTTGTATTATACTCTCCCAACTGTTTAGTATGGTGTTCTGTGTGTGTTAAGCGCTCAGTAGATACCAGTGATTGATTGAGGTTACTGATAGCCTTAGATAGAGTCCTATCCCTCCTTCACATACTATATGATAAATCACTCAAACACGACACCCATGAAGCTTGGAGGTCTTCCTAGATTTTCCGGTGTCTCAAACACCTTTGCCTCTTCTTCCCAAATTAGAATTATGCCCATCCAAAAGGAGAGACTTGAGCTTTCAGTGGTTCTTTTCTGTGTGCTGAAGCAAGCAAAAAAAACTTGTTAATCGGATCAAGTTTTCCTCTTAAGCTCGCCTCACTATTTGTGTGTTTGGGAAGCGGAGGGTGAGGGGTGAGGGTGGGGGAGGGAGATTCATCTCAGTATAGAATACCTAATAAGCTTTAAACAGAGTTAGAGTGCTACAACTGATTTCCAACGGAGCACATAAAAACAGCATCGCTAATTATACTTTAGTAATTACCTGAAAATTATATGTTTATTGTTTTTCCACTAGCAGATAAGACTATTTTTGAACTTTACATTGTTCACTCCCGTTGCTGGAGTCGTGCTGTCTTTAAATGTTCCTTCAATCTCCTGATTAACATACTTTTAGAAATGGATTAAGTTGTCTGAAACATGGCAATTTTCTGGAAAAGCTGAACTAGATCTTGAGCTTTTGCAAAAAAAAAAAAAAAAAAAACAAAAAAAACTTAGCTGCTTCCCTCCCCTCATCTACTCTTAACTCTTGGGGGAAAAAAATCTTGCAAAAATAAAGCATGACAAATGGTTCAGTCTGCACTGAGTTGCTATCTTTGCTCCTGGATTCTAGAAATATCACCCAATGGAGAGACAACTTGGCTTGGTACCCAATATATTTGTGTACCCTCAAATTATGTTCCTCTGTTAATTGTCCCTTTCCTATGAGCTCTTCTTATGATGGCAATATCTTGAAACATGCTTGGAATTGTAGTGAGGAAATACTGCTGTGAGCTTTTAAAGAGAATCCTAAAATGGGCCTGAATCTTAGAGAAAGCCGGTCAGCTGATTGGCCACATGGCTGTGAACAGCGGGGCCCTGTGGATAGAGCACAGACCTAGGAGTCTGAAGGACCTGGGTTCTAATCCGGGCTCTGCCAATTGCTTGCTTTGTGACCTTGGACAAGTCACAACTTCTCTGTGGCTCAGCTTCCTCAACTATAAATGGGGGATTGAATCGCTGTTCTCCCTCCTATTTAGTCTGTGAACCCCATGAGGAACAGGGTCAGTGTTCGACCTAATTTATCTGTATTTACCCCAGCGCTTAGAACAGTGACACATAATAAATGCTTAACAGATACCTTAAAAAAAAAACTAAGAAAAATAGAAAACAAAACACTCCACTACAGTGTGGACAGAGGAAGTTCTCTGCACTAATCCTACCTCAGCTGCTGGCTCTCATGGTGTTTACTCTAGGGAAGGAGATGGGGGGGGGGGGAGAGAGAGAGAGATTGAGAGAGAGAAAGAGGGAGAGAAGGGGGAGGGAGAAAGACAGAGATTGTGTGTGTCACTAAAATGGAAATTGGAGAAGGTCAGATTGTCTAATAGGTAAGGAATGAGACCAAAGTAGGAGAATTGAATTTTATTCCTGGCCCCTCCAATGATTTACCATATGACCTTGAATAAGTATTTGGCCTCTCTCTGCTCATTTCCCCATCTGTCAACGGGGAATTCTCTCTCCCAGGGTACTGAGAGGATTAGCTTTGGTAAAGTGCTCTGACAAAGGGAAATGCTAAGTAGTAGTTGTAATGTCTTTTAAACGAGTACTCTTCCAGGGTTTTGCCAGGCTTTCAAAACCTTGCTGACCTCGCCACCTGTCACTGTCCGCTCAGAAGTAGCCGTTTCAACTAGGCCATATTGGCCTTTTCAATTTGCTGAAAATCAGGGCGGAGGGGTGGGGAGGGCAAGGATTTGGGTTGGGGGCATGGGGGAGGGGAGAATGAGTTTGGGTCACCTGGGAAAAGAGATTGAATGAACGAATGAAAAA
This sequence comes from Ornithorhynchus anatinus, assembly GCF_004115215.2. NCBI lineage: Eukaryota > Metazoa > Chordata > Mammalia > Monotremata > Ornithorhynchidae > Ornithorhynchus > Ornithorhynchus anatinus. The sequence continues at coordinate 7,907,756 of NC_041732.1, read as the reverse complement.
GAGGGAAATAAAGAGAGGGAAGAGGACAGAAAAGAAAAATAAAATTGAATTCAGAACCAGGCTTAAGAAAAAATAACAGTTTAACACATTCTTCCTGTTCTATTGTTGACTTTTTACTGCATTTTCAAGATAAAATGGGGGTGGTATGAAAATTGTCCTAATTCCATTAAGTGCTGTAATTCCTCTTTCCGGGTGGTGATAAATGATGCTATTTGGTTAGAACCTGTGTTCTAAAGAGCACCATTATCATCACTGTGCATTTATGGTCCTGTTAACGTTTTGCCCAAATCTTTTTTTATCAGTGAGCTGCATTCTCCCATCTGGAGCTCCTGAGGGCAGTACAATGCTCCTCCTCCAAGAAATGGGTCACAAAAAAACCCAAGTCCTCCACCAACCCTCTCCCTGATTCCTCTTATGCTGGAACTCCCTCCCCTTCTCGGCTCTATCAAACCACATCTTTCCTTCCTTCAAAGCCTTCCTAAAAAGTCATTTCCTCGCTACCCTCCTACTCCAACGCAGCCCGCACACTTCGTTCCTCTAATGCTAACCTTCTCTCTGTACCTCCGTCTTGCCGCCAAACCCTCACCCATGTCCTGCCACTGGCCTGGAATGCCCTCCTTCCTCATATCTGACAGATAATTACTCTTCCCCCCTTACAAAGCCTTACTGAAGCCACATCTCCTCCAAGAGGCCTTCTCTGACTAAGCCCCCTTTCCTCTTCTCCCGCTCCCCTCTGCGCTGACTCTCTCTTTATTCATCCCCTGCGACCCCCACAGCGCTTATGTCCATATCTGTCATTTATTGATTTCTATTAATGTCTGTCTCCCCCTCTAGACTGTAAGTTTGTTGTGGGCAGGGAATGTCTGTTTATTGTTCTATAGTATTCTACCAAGTGCTTAGAAATAACTCTGATGTTTGTTAAGCGTTTGCTGTGTGCCAGGCAATAAATACGATTGAATGAATGAATAAATGAATGAAAGAGGTATTCCCTGACCAATCTTCTGCCTTCCTGATCATGCCAACCCATCAGTCTCCTCAGCCCTCCATCCATCCATCCATCAACTGGTGGTATTTATTCAACCCTTATTGTGTGAAGCCTTCCCTGCCTAAGCTCTCATTCCTCCGACTCCTTCTCCTTCCTGCATCGCCTATGCATTTGAATCTGAGGAGAAGCAGAGTGGCTCAGTGGATATAGCCCGGGCCTGGGATACGGGAGGTCATGGGTTCTAATCCTAGCTCTGCCCCATATCTGCTGTGTGACCTTGGGCAAGTCACTTCACTTCCACTGGGCCTGTTACCTCATCTGTAAAATGGGGATTAAGAATATGAGCCCTCTTTGGGACAGGGACTGTGTCCAACCTAATTTGTATTTACCTCAGCGCTTAGAACAATGCTTGGCACATAGTAAGCCCTTAATAAGTACTGTAATTATTATTATTATTAGAAACTCTTGATCTTGTTCCACCCTCAGCCACACAGCACTTTTCATTCATTCAATCACATTTATTGAGGGCTTCTTATGTAACGTTGGTATTTGTTAAGCGCTTACTATGTGCAGAGCACTGTTCTAAACACTGGGGTGGATACAGGGTAATCAGGTTGTCCCACGTGAGGCTCACAGTTAATCCCCATTTTACAGATGAGGTAACTGAGGCACAGAGAAGTTAAGTGACTTGCCCACAGTCACACAGCTGACAAGTGGCAGAGCCGGGAGTCGAACCCATGACCTCTGACTCCGAAGCCCAGGCTCTTTCCACTGAGCCACGCTGCTTCCCCTACTGAACTAAGCACTAAGGAGAATACAACATAACAATATAGAGACACATTCCCAGCCCACAAAGAGGTAACAGCACTTATGTACAGATCTACAATTTATTTTAATATCTGTCTCCCCCTCTAGACTCTAAGCTCCTGGTGGTCAAGTCTCCCAGCTCTTTATATTGAGAAGCAGCGTGGCTCAGCGGAAAGAGCACGGGCTTTGGAGTCAGAGGTCATGGGTTCGAATCCCGGCTCGGCCACTTGTCAGCTGTGTGACTTTGGGCAAGTCACTTAACTTCTCGGTGCCTCAGTTACCTCATCTGTAAAATGGGGATGAAGACTGTGAGCCCCACGTGGGACAACCTGATTCCCCTGTGTCTACCCCAGCGCTTAGAACAGTGCTCGGCACATAGTAAGTGCTTAACAAATACCAATATTATTCATTCAATAGTATTTATTGAGCGCTTACTATGTGCAGAGCACTGTACTAAGCGCTTGGGATGAACAAGTCGGCAACAGATAGAGACAGTCCCTGCCGTTTGACGGGCTTACGGTCTAATCGGGGGAGACGGACAGACAAGAACAATGGCACTAAACAGCGTCAAGGGGAAGAACATCTCGTAAAAACCGATGGCAACTAAATAGAATCAAGACGATGTACAATTCATTAACAAAATAAATAGGGTAACGAAAATATATACAGTTGAGCGGACGAGTACGGTGCTGTGGGGATGGGAAGGGAGAGGTGGAGGAGCAGAGGGAAAAGGGGAAAATGAGGCTTTAGCTGCGGAGAGGTAAAGGGGGGATGGCAGAGGGAGTAGAGGGGGAAGAGGAGCTCAGTCTGGGAAGGCCTCTTGGAGGAGGTGATTTTTAAGTAGGGTTTTGAAGAGGGAAAGAGAATCAGTTTGGCGGAGGTGAGGAGGGAGGGCGTTCCGGGACCGCGGGAGGACCTGACCCGGGGGTCGACGGCGGGATAGGCGAGACCGAGGGACGGCGAGGAGGTGGGCGGCAGAGGAGCGGAGCGTGCGGGGTGGGCGGTAGAAAGAGAGAAGGGAGGAGAGGTAGGAAGGGGCAAGGTGACGGAGAGCCTCGAAGCCTAGAGTGAGGAGTTTTTGTTTGGAGCGGAGGTCGATAGGCAACCACTGGAGTTGTTTAAGAAGGGGAGTGACATGCCCAGATCGTTTCTGCAGGAAGATGAGCCGGGCAGCGGAGTGAAGAATAGACCGGAGCGGGGCGAGAGAGGAGGAAGGGAGGTCAGAGAGAAGGCTGACACAGTAGTCTAGCCGGGATATAACGAGAGCCCGTAATAGTAAGGTAGCCGTTTGGGTGGAGAGGAAAGGGCGGATCTTGGCGATATTGTAGAGGTGAAACCGGCAGGTCTCGGTAACGGATAGGATGTGTGGGGTGAACGAGAGGGACGAGTCAAGGATGACACCGAGATTGCGGGCCTGCGGGACGGGAAGGATGGTCGTGCCATCCACGGTGACGGAGAAGTCTGGGAGCGGACCGGGCTCGGGAGGGAAGATGAGGAGCTCAGTCTTGCTCATGTTGAGTTTTAGGTGGCGGGCCGACATCCAGGTGGAGACGTCCCGGAGGCGGGAGGAGATGCGAGCCCGAAGGGAGGGGGAGAGGACAGGGGCGGAGATGTAGATCTGCGTGTCATCTGCGTAGAGATGGTAGTCAAAGCCGTGAGAGCGGATGAGTTCACCGAGGGAGTGAGTGTAAATGGAGAACAGAAGAGGGCCAAGAACTGACCCTTGAGGAACTCCAACAGTTAAAGGATGGGAGGGGGAGGAGGCTCCCGCGTAGGAGACCGAGAATGATCGGCCAGAGAGGTAAGAGGAGAACCAGGAGAGGACAGAGTCCGTGAAGCCAAGGTGAGATAAGGTATGGAGGAGGAGGGGATGGTCGATTACTCTCCCAAGCACTTAAAAAAGTGCTCTGCACACGGCAAGTGTTCAATAAATATGACTGACTGATCAATTGATTGATCAATAATAATAGTACTTGTTAAATGCTTACTATTTGCCAGGTACTGTACTAAGCGCTGGGGTAGATACAAGCTAATCAAGGAGGACACAGTTCAAGTTCCATGTGGGGCTCACACTCTTAACCCCCATTTTATAGATGAGGTAACTGAGACACAGAGAATTTAAGTGGCATGTCCAAGGTCACACAGCAGGCATGTGATGGAGCTGGGATTAGAACCCAGGTAGCAGTAATAGGACCTATTATTTGGTATCTGGTAGTAGAAGTAGTATTTATTAAGCACTTATTATGTGCAGAGCACTGTACTAAGCACTGGGAGAGAACACACAGGTGGGAATTCATTTGTTGCTTGCTTGCATTCTGTATAATTTGTACCTATTGACTCTTACCTATTGTAACAGTATGACCTCGTGGGTCGAGCGTGGGCCTGCAGTCAGAAGTACTTGGGTTCTAATCCCGGCTCTGCCACTTGGCTGCCGTATTACCTTGGGCAAGTCACAACTTCTCTGTGCCTCAGTTACCTCATCTGTGAAATGGGGAATAAGACTGTGAACCCCATGTGGGACAAGGACTGTGTCCAACCTGATAAACTTGTATCGATCCCAGTTCTTAGTACAGTGTCTGGCACATAATAAGCATTTAACAAATACCATAAAGAAGAACAACAACAACAACAACCAAAAAAAAGACACTTGATGACACACTAGACTGCAAGCTCCTCGAGGGCAGGAATCAAAACTACCAACTGTATTGCGTTGTTCTCTCCCAAGGCTTTAGTACAGTGCCCTGCACACAATAAGGGTTCAATAAATACTGTTGAATGACTGAACAATTACCCTGCTTCTACTCCAAAATGGGCTTTCATTGCAACCATACAAAGACACCGGGTGGGGGGCCGGCCTTCGTGTTGAACTTGTGAATCAACGGCAGGGGCATCTACGAAGACTTAAGAGTTTTCATTATCCCCCTTCGCATAGCCCCAATCAATCAATCGATCAATTAATCGTATTTATTTAGCACTTACTATATGCAGAGCACCCTCTAAGCGCTTGGGAGAGTACAACCCAACAGAACTAGCAGGCACGGTCCCGTTGTGAGTGGGGAATGTTTCTGTTTATTGTTATATTGTACTTTCCCAAGCGCTTAGTAATAATAATAATAATATTGGTATTTGTTAAGCGCTTACTATGTGCAGAGTACTGTTCTAAGAGCTGGGGTAGATACAGGGTAATCAGGTTGTCCCACGTGAGGCTCACAGTCTTAATGTGAGGAGCAGCGTGGCTCGGTGGAAAGAGCCTGGGCTTTGGAGTCAGAGGTCATGAGTTCGAATCCCAGCTCTGCCACTTGTCAGCTGTGTGACTGTGGGCAAGTCACTTCACTTCTCTGGGCCTCAGTTCCCTCATCTGTAAAATGAGGATGAAGACTGTGAGCCCCACGTGGGACAACCTGATTCCCCTGTGTCTACCCCAGCGCTTAGAACAGTGCTCTGCACATAGTAAGCGCTTAACAAATACCAACATTATTATCCCCATTTTACAGATGAGGTAACTGAGGCACAGAGAAGTTAAGTGACTTGCCCACAGTCACACAGCTGACAAGTGAGTGTACAGTCCTTGGCACAAGGAAAACCCTCAGTAAATACAATTGAATGGCTGAATGAACTTTCCCTGCCCATAACGAACTTACAGTCTAGAGGAGAAGACAATCTACCCCCTGGGTCACCTAATTCTATAATGGCAGGCCACCAAAGTGAGAGGGATCTCTAAGAGGAGAGCTTTCAGACTGTTAACAGCCTCTCCTCTAAGGGCCTGGATATAAAAGGAGCTTCACCAGTCAGCCGCTACCCGCTTTACCACATGGAAAAGACCTAATAATTGTGGTATTTGTTATGTGCTTAGTGTGTGCCATGCACTGTACTGAGCACTGGGGGTAGAGACAAGACCATCAACTCCCACGTGGGGCTCACGTTGGAAGAGGGAGAACAAGTTTGGAATCCCCATTTTACAGATGAGAGAACTGAGGCCCAGAGAAGTGAAGTGACTGGCCCAAGGTCACCCAGAAGGTACTAGAGTAATAATAATCGTGATATTTTTTGTGCACTTACTATGTGCCAGGCACTGTTCGAAGTGCTGGGGTAGATGCAAGATAATCGGGTGGAATACAGTCCCTGTCCCACATAGGGTTCACAGTCTTAATCCCCATTTTACCCTGGAGGTAACTGAGGCCCAGAGAAGTTAAGAGACTTAACCCTAACCCTATTCTCAGGGTCATCCAGCAGACAAGTGGTGGAGATGGGATTAGAACCCAGGTCCTTCTGACTCCCAGGCTTGCACTTTATCCATTGGGCAATGCTCCTTCCCAAACAGGTATTTAGTCCCCATTTTATAGATGAGGTAACTGAGGCACAGAGAAGTTAAGTGACTTGCTCAAGGTCACTCAGCAGGTAAGGGGCAGAGGCGGAAGTAGAAGCCAAGCCCCTGACTCCCAGGCCCGGGCTTTAACCATTTTAGTATTTAGGCCATGCTGCTTCTCTGTGGGCAAATACCCAAATGTCTAGCTCTGGCCATTGCTTCCATCACAGATGAGAAAGGTGAGGCTGAGAAGGGTGACATTGCCATCAGCAGACTCCAAAAAAGTGCCCTAGAGGCAAAAGTAAAGAAATTTTTAAGGAGGAAAAAGTGGATTTTCACTAATACAGGTTCATTGGCTACCTGATATCAGAAAATCCCTAGGGTCAGAAACATACAGTAAATACAGCATTCAAAAAAAAAAAAAATCCCAAACAGGCTAATGTGAGTTTGCCGTGGTTTGGCGAGAGTATTGACACTCTTCAGGAAATATTGGAGTTGGATTTTTTTTTTCCTTGTGATCCAGATGAAATTAATGACTTTCTGCCCTCATTCAAGATAAAACCGCATACACATTTTATAAATAGACTGTAAATTGATTCCTATAAATAATTTGGTATTGTGAACAAGCGTTTGCACTGCTGTTCAGCAATCTCGTGATGAATGTTTAATATTTCCTAGAAGTAACAAAGGGTTTCATCATTTAAATCTCATTTGGGTTACCATATTCAGAGGACAGAGTGACCCCCTGCACAATCAATGGTGTTTGTGGCAGTAACGAAGTGGTGACAGATAGAACTCAGATCTACTTACCGAAAATAATAAATAAAGCCAAGCTCATTTTTCCCTTTACAAAATTCTCTCCCTTCCTCCAACTCCCACCTCTCTCTCCTTCTCTCTTTCCTTCTCTTTTTTTTTCTCTTTCTAAAAACTTGTGCCGAAGAATTGGTAGGAGCTGCTAACATTTAGAAATGGTTCCAAGTACAGTACAGTGAAGGACCACTGAAACCCATGATTTTTCTTGTGCTTCTCAAAGAACAAACTGATAATCCTATTTGCCAATAACGAATGAATTTCACAGGTGAGTAGTGGAAGCAGTAATAGTATTTATTGAGCACCTATTGAGTTCCAAGCACTGTAATAATATAGAAAGTCCTTGGGAAAGTTACAGCAGAGGAAAAAGATTGTAAGATCTAGCTCCCTCTAGATTCAATCAGCTTTCCCCATCAATCAATCAATCAATGGTATTTATTGAGTGCTTAGTACTCTTCTAAGTGCTTGGGAGTGTTCAAGAGAATAAGCAGACATCTTCCCTGCCCATAATAACTCTAACAATGCTGGTATTTGTTAAAGTCTATGTGCCAGGCACTATACTAAGCACTGGTATGGATGCAAGCAAATCAGGTTGGACACAGTCCCTGTACCACAGGGGGCTCCGTTTGTCAGATGAGGTAACTGAGGCAGAGAGAAATGAAATGATTTGCCCAAGGTCACACAGCCGACACGTGGCAGAGGTAGGATTAGAACCTAGGTCCTTCTGATTCCCAGACCTGTGCTCTAGCACTAGACCATACTGCTTACAGTCTCCATTCTACCTCACTTTGCCGATCTCCAACTACAGCTCAGCCCGCACACTCTGCTCTTCTCTAATGCCAGCTTACTCACTGGGGACCGATCTCATCTATCTCACGGCCGACCCCTTTCCCACATCCTGCCCCCGGCCTGTAAGTCCTTTCCCCTGCATATAAACCAGACCACCACTCTCTCTACCTTCAAAGCATTTTTAAGGTCACATCTCCTCCAAGAGGCCTTCCCTGACAAAGTTTTTTTCCCCCCACCTCCCTCTCCCTTCTACATCATCTATGCACTTGGATCTGTGACCTCTGGACATTTGATATTCTTCCCGCCCCCAACCCCACAAGACTTATGTATATATCTTTAAATTCTATATTATAAATTATTTGTTTATATTAATGCCCATCTTCCCTTCTAGACTGTAAACTCATTATGGGCAGAGAATGTGTCCACCAATTCTGCTGTATTGTACTCTCCCTAGTGCTTAGTACAATCAATAAATACCATTGATTGACTCATTGAATGGCCATCTTATGCAGATTCCACTTGCCAGCCCCAGAACCTGTCACGAGCCAAGGAGGAGCATCAGTTCTTGCACATTTTACCATTTTATTTATCATTCCTAGCTGTTTCAGACTAAAAGTTTACATTATGCTATTATTAATTCCAAAGTCTGATGCAATTTAACTGTTCCCCTGACTTTCACCCTGGACTGTTAATGTAAAGGAGATGAGCTTCCTTAGGAGTCTCTTAATAATACTAACAGTAGCTATTATTAGTATTATTATGGTACTTGTTAAGCATTTAGTATGTGCCAAGCTCAGTTCTAAGCACTGAGGTAGACACAAGTTAATCAGATTGAATACAGAAATTGTCCCACATAGGGCTCACAGTCTTAATCCCCATTTTACCGATCAGGGAACTGAGGCCCAGAGAAATGAAGTGACTTGCTCAAGGTCACACGGCAGACAAGTGGCGCAGCTGGGATTAGAACCCATGTCCTCTGACTCCCTAGCCCGTGCTCTTACCACTAGGCTATGCTGCTTCTAATGAGCACCATTTTGCTCTCCTGACGTCAGAAGACTTCCAAGTTCTGGGAGGAGAAGTCGTAGGCCCAGGAATCATCTGAGTTGAGCATCATCCCATATATCCTGCTGAGTAATCACATGTTCCTCAACAATCCACCCAAAGAATAAGCAGTTCCACAAGAAATCAGAGCCCTGGAGACGTTTCCTGTCCACAAGGAGCTTACAGCCTAGAGGTATTTGTTAAGCGCTTACTATGGGTCAGGCACTGTACTAAGCGCTGGGGTGGATTCAAGCAAATCAAGTTGGACACTGTCCCTGTCCCATGTGGGGCTCACATTCTCAACCCCCATTTTACAGATGAAGTAACTGAGGCATAGAAAAGTGAAGCGACTTGCCCAACGTCACACAGCGGACAAGTGGTGGAAAAGTCAGTAATCGTGAAAAGGTGGGGGGCCAAAATTGAAGAAAAGAGAAGTGATTGAAGGAAAATGGAGGAAGGATAGAGGACAGGATTTTGGGGAAGTTGAAAAGGAATACAAAGAGAGGGCCATCTCCACCAGTTAAAACTCATGCTCATCGTTGGTGTTGACGTTGCAACACATTCATTCTAGGCAAATCACCCAACCTCCTTGGGGCCTTGTTTTTCCCCATCTGAGGAAATGTAGAGACTGCTGGGCGACAAGGATCGGCACGGCCTAGGGTATAGAGCAGAGGCCCAGGAGTCAGAAGGACCTGGATTCTAAACCAGGCTCTGCCGCTCATCTGCTGTGTGACCTTGGACAAATCACTTCACTTGTCTGGTCCTCACTTCCCTCATCTGTAAAATGGGGATTAAGACTATGAATCCCATGTGGGACATGGATCGTGTCTCACCTGATCAGCTTGTACCTACCCCAGCACTTAGTCCAGTGCCTGCACAGAGTAGACACTTGACAAATACCATTATTATTATTTTTTAAAAAGTCCCTGCCTAGGTTCTTCTGACTTCCTTCTGAAGTGCCCCTTTCCCACTCTCCCATTTTCCCATTCTCTCTGCCCATGAAACCCTGCCTCAGTTATAAAGCATCTTGGGGCCCTTGATCAAAGGTACAACATAGTATTTGGGGGAATAAACTCCTTTGAAAGAATGAGCCCTAAGTAGACCATTTGGGTCATTGCCTTCCAAGTGGTAAACCCAAGGTTTCTCGGGAAAGGAGTTCATTGTATCGGGCCGAGGATTTATTTGTATTTCAGATAGGAGACAAGAGGAAAGTGGGGTTGTTATTTTTATCTGCCCTTCCCTCCGTTATCTCTGTCTACCAGCTAGGCTGAGGCAGGGAAAAGGGAAGGCGGGTGGTACGGTGTCAAAGCTTGAACTGAGACGCAGACCTTGTTAAGGGCCCCTGAGGTGGCGTGGACATAGGAAGGGGACGGGGGAGGGCGGAGGAAGGGGGACTTTTCATGAAGGAATTTGCTGTTATCAGAGTCTGCCAGCTGCAAGACCGTGGCAGAGAAGTCAGGAGAGACGTGGTGTGGAGTTTTCCGGGCTGGGAGCGGGTGGCGTTTGCTACTTTATCCAGAGTAATCCGGATCGAGTTGTCGGCAGCACAGAACCCCCGACTTTCTCAGGCTACCGAGATGGCCCACTGACCTCACTTAATCCGTGGTATTTATTGAGCACTGAATGCAGAGCTCTGTACTAAGTGCTTGCCACTGCACTAAGCGCTTTGATGGCAAAACCACACCTGTATGTCTATTAGGGTGGTTGAGAGAAGAGTGCACGCAGGTAAAATGGAGTCTGGATTTTTATGGCTCTGCTACTTGTTTGCTGTGTGACTTTAGGCAAGTCACTGCACTTCTCTGGGCCTCAGTTACCTCATCTGTAAAATGGGGATTAAGACCATGAGCCCAGTGTGAGACAGGGACTGTATCTAACCTGAGAAGCAGCGTGGCTCAGTGGAAAAAGCCCAGGCTTGGGAGTCAGAGTTCATGGGTTCGAATCCCGCCTCTGCCACTTGGCAGCTGTGTGACTCTGGGCAAGTCACTTCACTTCTCTGGGCCTCAGTTACCTCATCTGTAAAATGGGGATTAACTGTGAGCCTCAGTTGGGATAACCTGATCACCCTGTATCTACCCCAGCGCTTAGAACAGTGCTCTGCACATAGTAAGCACTTAAATACCAACATTATTATTTGCTTGTATTTGCCCCCCCTTAGTACAGTGCCTGACACGTAGTAATTGCTTAACAAATACCACAATTATTACGGCCAAGCAACATTCAACCAATCAATCAATGGTATTTATTGAGCTTTAATTGTGTGCAGAGCACTGTATTAAGCGCTTGGGGGAATACAACAGAACTGGTAGACACATTCCCTGCCCACAACAAGCTTTCAGTCCAGAGGGGGAGATAGACATTAATATAAATAATTTATGATATGTAATTTATAGATACGCACAGGTCTATAAACAGCTGGCAATCACATTTATTAAGCGCTTGCTGTGTGCAGGGCACTGTACTAAGCGCTTGGGAGAGTATAACATGACAGACACATTCCCTGCCCACAGTGAATTTATAGTCTAGAGGGGGAGAGACACAGTGAGCAAAGCTTTTGCCCTGGGAGAGTGGACAGGGAGGAGACATGATGGAAGAAGCGGAGGTATCCATCTGCTCACGGTTACCTTTTTTTAAATTTCATCTGTTAGACACTTACTATGTGCCAGGCACTATACTACAAACTGAGATACATACAAGATAATCAGGTCGGACACAGTCCCTGCCCCACATGGGACTCACCGTCTTAATCCCCAATTTACAGATGAGGTAAATAGAGGCACGGAGAAGTGAAGTGACTTCCCCAAGCACAAACAGCAGACAAGTGGAGGAGCTGGGATTAAAACCAAGGTCCTACTGACTCCCAGGCCTGTACTCTTTCCACTAGGACACTCGGTTTCTTACAAGAAGGAAGGCATAGGGCTCACGATCCTAATCCCCATTTTACAGAAGAGGTTAACAGGGGCACAGAAAAGTGAAGTGATTTGACCAAGGACACACAGCAAACAAGTGGAGAAGCTGGGATTGGAATGTAAATCCTACTGTCTCCCAGGCCCGTACTCCTTCCACTAGGCCGCACTGCTTCTAACAGGGACGAAAGCCATATGATCATGATGGTTTATTACTCAATCCACTGCTGAGCTCAATAAATACCGTTGCTTGATAATATCTTTGCGGCCTGGAGCCGTCTTTTATTTCTACTAACTGTGGTATTTATTAAGCGCTTACTATGTGCCGGGCACTGTACTAAGTGCTGGGGTGGATGCAAGCAAATCAAGTTAGACACAGTCCCTGCCCCATGTGGGACTCACAGTCTCAATCCCCATTTTACAGAGGAGGTAACTGAGGCCCAGAGAGTGAAGCGACTTGCCCAAGGCCACACAGCAGACAAGTGGCGGAACTGGGATTAGAATCCAAGACCTTATGACTTCCAGGCCCGTACTCTATCCACTGTGCCACGATATTGCGTCTTCTCCTTGTTGGCAGGGAATGTGTCTACCTACTCCGTTGCAATGTTCTCTCCCAAGTGCTTAGTACAGGCTCTGCACACAGTAAATGTTCAATAAATACAATTGATTGATTGATTCTGATCTCTGGACATAGTAAATGCTCAATAAAAAGCACTGATGGATTCACTGTTTCTGTTGTATTCTCCCAAGAGGTCAGTACCGTGCTCTGTTCACAGTAAATGCTCAATAAATACGATTGATTGATTGATTGATTGATCCTATTGCATGATCCCAAAAAGTCATTGATTGATCCGGTGATGGTATCGGGAGCCTCTGTAAACCTCCCTTCCAGACATTTACACAGGTGCCTGGTAAATAAGCTCTTTCCTGCCAGAACCAGGAGACCTCTGCAATCATATTTATTGAGTGCTTACTGTGTGCAGAGCACTGAACTAAGCACTTGGAGGGTATCATTTAACAATATAAGGGAGTTGGTAGACACATATCCTGCCTTAGTCATACTGATTTGCTTGGATGACCATCTCATCTAGCCCGAGATATGCTCTTTCTCCAAGCAGCCAGCCTATTGAAACTTAAATTTTTTAAAATTCTATTTTAGAGCATCTGTTAAGCACTTACTATGTGCCAGGCACTATACTGGGGTAACTCATACAGGTTGGACACAGTCCACGTCCCCCGTGCGGTTCAGAGTTGTAATCCCCATTTAACTGATGAGGCAATTGAGACATGGAGAAGTTAAGTGACTTGTCCAAGGTCACATGGCAAACAAGTGTCTGAGCAGGGATTAGAACCCAGGACCTTCTGACTCCCTAACCCGTGTTCTATCCACTGGCCTCGCTGCTTCTTCAAATCAATCAAGATGCTCCTGGAACCTAAAACTCAGAGCAAGCAGAGAAGCAGCCTGGCCTAGTGGATAGAGCACGGGCCTGGAAGTCCGAAAGACCTGGTTTCTAAACCCGGCTCCACCACTTGTCTGCTGTGTGACCATGGGCAAGTCACTTCACTTCTCTGGGCCTCAGCTACCTTATGTGTAAAATGGGGATTGAGACTGTGAGCCCCACATGGGACAGGGACTGTGTCTAAGTTGATTTACTTGTATCCACCCCAGCGCTTAGTACAGGGACTGGCACATAGTAAACACTTAACATTATTATTATTAGATACTATAATATGACTTGGAAAATGCAAAAGATAAAAAAGTCTCTCTTCCAGCAACTATAATTTTCCCAGCTCTGGCCTAAGATGATTCTTTTGCCTTAATGAGGGAGAAATCTTGACAGGAAGTAGAAAAAAAAGCAGCAAATATCTCATCTCTATTTTGACCTTAATAGGAAACAATCCCCTAGCCCAAACGACGTAGGTCAGCAAGTGAGAGTCTCCCCCATGCTACAGGTTCACAGTGTTCAGTACAATGCGAACAATAAATAGACGTGGTCGGCTAATTACAGTCCGCTCCTCTTTATCAGCCCTGCGCTGTCACGGGACGTTCGCTTGCTTTTTGCCTTCTGAAGTGCTTGGCTGCAAAAAATCTATTACTACCAAAGAAGCCCCATGAGTCGAGGTAACAACTCCAGGCTCCATAGCCTGAGACTAGGTGCGAGTCACTGCACACCCCGGACGCTCACAAATCGCACTACACACTGCTCTAAAAGAGTCTCGCTAAAAGGGATCGCCAACACATGAATTGCAACTGGATGAAGTAATGCAGAGACGAAGTCCACTAATCCTATTTTCACAGAGGACACACACACGCGCGCACACACACGGACACACTTTCAAAATCTCCGTTAACTCTGAGCCTTTTAACTCTGAGCCTTTGCAAGGAGTTTTTCCAATATTTTAGCAAGTCACACTTACTAAGATGGTTAACTATTTAATTAATTCGGTGTTACCATTAGCTCATGTTTGAAGCAGTTTACTTTCCCTGCTGACAACTTTACCTCAGTTCATCCGGCTGATAACAATGACTCCTTTGTTTTCTGGAGTGTTGTGCTACCAGCTGGAGAAGGATAGCTTCAGCCCAGAATTTTCCATGACCCAGAAGCCACCACTCTCTCCTAAACTCCTATTTCCCATTTTTTTAAAGGTATTAATTAAGCGCTTACTACGTGCCAAGTCACTGTTCTAAGCGTTGAGGTAGACACGAGCTAAACAGGTTGGATACAGTTTACGTCCCATGTGGGGCTCACGGCCATATTCTCCGTTTTTCAGATGAGGTAACTGAAGGCCAGAGAAGTGAGGTGACTTTCCCAAGGTCACACAGCAGACAAGTGACGGAGGCGGAATTAGAACCCAGGTCCTTCCGACTCCCAGCCCCGTGCTCTAACCGTTAGGTCATGTGAAGTCACTGAAGGTTGACTGAAGAGTGATTTAACTGCCTACATATTTCTGAAGGGCTTCTGTGGGGAGGGTGCTTGTTCTCTGGGGCCATAAAGGATTGAAAAAGAGGAACAGGGATTTAAACAAATCTGTTTGGATGTGAGGAAAAACTTCATAACCATCAGGTGACAGCAGCTGAGCTGTATTGCATTCTGTCTCCTCTTAGAGAACTCTCATCGAACGATAACCACCTTTACTCAGAGGGCTGAGTGAAATTGCCTACATGGGCAAGATTCCCTTCAAGCTCTAGGAGAGAAGCTATTGGGGAATGAAACCTAGAGCAGGTAAGCTTTTTCTTGACACATATGAACTGCTTTTTGACAGCTGCAACAACAACAGACCCATCCTCTGAATCGACGCCTTATCGTGGCAGGAAAGTTTGCATACTCTGATGAAGCTTAAAACTATGTCATATAGGGCTACCCATAAGCTAAGCCGAAGCATCGAAGTCGACTCGCCTGTGCTGGGAAGCAGCGGCATGGGAAAGAGTCAAAGGCGGATGACCAAGTGATCGAAACGTTGATCAGAGTCAACGGCAGAGACTCAAATTTTTACTCCATGGAAGAAGGCGATGGTAAACCACTTCTGTATCTTTACCAAGAAAACTCTATGGATACATGCAAACGAGTAAGGCTGTGGGTTCCCATATGGGCCTTTTCTGCCTGCCAAGCACCTATATGTGAACTATATCTTCAGATGTGGTTTAGGTGAGGACAAAGATAAATTTATCCGAAAGAAAACTGATATAGGTCCTCCACCAAAACTCCCCACATAAACTCCAAAGGAACACACGATCAATATAAGGTGGATGGAGAGAATGCTCAGGGAAACAGGCTTAAGCCAACTCCACTTCCAAACCATCACCCACAAACTCCCATTCTTTTCCACAAAAATCCCCAAACTCTGGGGAGGTCACTCAATATACTGTTACCAACTGCTTCCTGACTCATTCTTTCTCATCTAGTGGATCAGAGTCCAATCAATTGTTCAGTCCTAAACCCCAGCCCGGGCTCTAGAGAAGTCTTTTGGCTTTCCTTTTTGGCTATTCATTTAGGTCTGAATTTGTTGGAAATTCTCTCTTTTTGAAATCTGAGTTTTCAGACATGAAACTCATTTCCTCTTACACCACATTTCATACACAGAGGTAACTGTTACAAATAAATAGAGTACAGAAATGGGGCTGGGATCGTGCTAGCCGAAGACAGTTCCTTGGCCACAAAAGGCAGGTCTTTCGGGAGTGGAGAAAAGAACTAAGAAAGTCCCGAGCCTGACAAATGTCTTTTCCTTCCTTCCTCACAAAAAGGGATAAAGATCTGGAGAAAGGGTTTTTTGGTTTTGTTTTGTTTTTAAAGTAATTGTTAAATGCTTACTATGTGACAGGCACTGTACTAAGCTCTGGGGTAAATACAAGCTAATCAGGTTGAACACAATCCATGTCCCACTTGGGGCTCACAATCTTAATCCCCATTTTACAGATGAGGGAACGGAGGCACACAGAAGTGAAGTGACTCGCCCAAGGTCACCGAGCAGACAAGTGGCGGAACCGGGATTAGAACCCAGGTCCTCCTGCCTCCCAGATCCGGACTCTATCCCCTAGGCCACGATTTTGACAACCCTATGGAAGTTGCCTCTCCGTGGACTGTTCCAGATTTGGTTTTGGGGGGGAGGGTGTCACCCCAACTCTTGTACCCCGAGAACTTTATTCCGGGTGGTGGAGAGGGGGCACATTTCCTGAGGCTTGGTGCCCACACAGGCTTCTTTTTGTAGGCAAAAATAATTCTACCATGGGGCTGTTCCTTTCAAGAGAAAACCCCTAGTGCTGAGAACCAACTACTGTTTTCCCAATACCTACAAGAGGGTGAGAGTCAGCAGGGCTTGGTCCAAGTCTTGGGGATCATGGAAGCTCCAGCTAATTCTGCTGCCAAGTCCCCAACAACAGAATAGCGGGGAAGGAGCCACTTCTCTCCCCACCTGTAGCAGGGAACTAGGGCTTGCTTTGGATTCTTGAAGGAAAGCAGGCTCCAGGCCCATTGTCAGAGAAATGCAACAATGGATTGGGTCATGATCCACCTCAAACATTCCACGACCCTGAAGGGGAACCTACAGGGCTACCCCTCGCTCCTAAACCTCGGCCCCCTCCCAGAATACGTGTGACGCCATTTCATCAAGCCGTACTCACGTGTAATATTTCAGCAGGAAAAAGCAGCATGGCTTAGGGGATAGAGCAGGACTTGGGATTCTAATCCCGACTTGTCCGCTGTGTGACCTTGGGTGAGCCACTTCTCCGTGCCTCAGTTCCCTCATCTGTAAAATGGGGATTAAGACTGTGAGCCCCAAGGGGGACAGGGACTGTGTCCAACCCCAACACCTGAGGAAAGGAGGAGGTTTTCAATCCTCTAGACTGTAAACTCATTATGGGCAGAGAATGTGTCTCTTTATTAATAATGTTAGCATTTGTTAAGCACTTATTGTTATACTGTACTCCCCGAAGCTTAGTACAGTGCTTTGTACTCAGTAAATGCTCAACAAATATGATTTGATGAAGGAATAAATATGATTGAATGATGCTTCCCTCTGACTTTAAAAGAAAAAAAAATTCAACCATGATCAGATAACCAGTATCTCACCCATCTCTGATAGCAAAGGGAGCTCCTAACTCAAAGATATGGGTGAATGCTTTAGAAAAACCTGGATATTTTCAAATCAGCAGACTTGCTTTCTTAAGGAGTTTAAGGAGTTAAGAGGAGTTACTTCCCGATTCCCTTCTTTTGTTGTTGAGAACTCATGGATGACGGAACCTGGTTGTGAGCAGGGAACGTGACTACCAATTCTGTTATTTTGTACTCTCCCAAGCACTTAGTACAGTGTTCTGCACACACTAAGTGCTCAATAAGTAGGATTCATGATTAATTGATGGGAGGAGTCCCTGAAATCTGCCCAAGGACAGAGTTCTCATCCTTTTAAAGTGGAAGAATGGCATCAGTAGATTTTAATCCCAGGCAATTAGAAGCAGCATGGCCTCGTGGAAGGAGCAGCGGCCTGGGAGTCAGAGGGCCTGGGTTTTAATCCCAGCTTCACCACTGGTCTGCTGTGTGACTTTGGGCAAGTCACTTCACTAGGCCTCAGTTCTCTCATAATAATAATGTTGGTATTTGTTAAGCGCTTACTATGTGCAGAGCACTGTTCTAAGCGCTGGGGTAGATACAGGGTAATCAGGTTGTCCCACGTGAGGCTCACAGTCTTAATCCCCATTTTACAGATGAGGTAACTGAGGCCCAGAGAAGTGAAGTGACTTGCCCACGGTCACACAGCTGACAAGTGGCAGAGCCGGGATTCAAACCCATGACCTCTGACTCCCAAGCCCGGGCTCTTTCCACTGAGCCACGCTGCTTCTCTGCCAAGTGGGGGTTCAGACTGTGAGCCCTATGTGGGACAGGGACTGTGTCCAACCTGATTATCTTGTCTCTAACCCCGGTGTTTATTGTTATATTTATTTTCTCCAGCACTTAGTACAGCGCTCTGCATACAGTAAGCTCCCAATAAATACGATTGACTGACTGCTTAGTACAGTGCCTGACACATAGTAAGTGCTTAACAAATACCACAGTTATTATTATCATCATTTCAGCCTTTATATATACATACAAACACATACTTCCTCCATACTTGTGTGTATACACACACATACACACACACATATGTGTATATATATATATGTGTGTGTGTGTGTGTATATATATACACAAGTATGGAGGAAGGGCACTCTCCAAAGCGGTCAGTACAGTACTCTGCACCCAGTAAGCGCTCAATAAATACAATTAACTGACTGATGAATAGATACACAAGTGCAAGAATGGCCGGAAAGTTAACAAGAATCTGTGATTCTGACCCAGAATTACAAGCAAGTTGCACCACTTTGCCCAATTCCTCCAGCTCCAAAATCGTACCATATTTTAAGGGTGATATGTGGCATTATTTTTTCCGCCGTTGATCATTTGAGGGAGGGAGACAGACCTCTAAAATGTTACAGCGTTTTATGAGAGATGAACGGACAGAAATGAACGCATGTGGTCTCCCTCTCCTCTCTGACTGTCTCTTCTGAGCTCAAAACTCAGCAGTTCACAAGTTCTCCTTTGACTCTGATGTAAATCAACCAAATCAACAGTATTTATTGAGCACTTATGGGGTAGAGCACTGTTGCCAAGTGCCTTGGAAGACTGCAATAGAGGTAAAGATTACAATCCCTGCCTCGGGGAGTTCACAATCCAGCTGCGGTGAGCGTTTATTTATTATTTTTTAATGATATTTCTAAGGGGTTACTATGTGCCAGCCACTTTACTAAGGCTGGGGTAGAGACAAGATAATCAGGTTGGACACAGCCTGTGTCTCACATGGGGCTCACAGTCTTAAACCCCATTTTACAGATGAGGCAACTGAAGCACAGAGAAGGTATGTGAAACAAGAAGCAGCTTGGCCTAGTAGATAGAGCACAGGCCTGGGAGTCAGAAGGACCTGGGTTCTAATCCTCACCACCACTTTTCTGCTGTGTGGCTTTCGGCAAATCACTTAACTTCTCTGTGCCTGTTATCTATAAAATGGGAATTGAGACTGTGAGCCCCACATGGAGCAACCTGATTATCTTGTATCTACTCTAGCGCTTAGTACAGTGCTTGGCACAGAGTAAGCACTTAACAAATACCATCATAGTAATCAGTAGTAATGGGGATTAAGACACTGAGCCCCATGTGAGACACAGACTGTGTCCAAACTAGTTTGTATTTACCCTAGTGCTCAGTACAGTGCCTAGCACACAGTAAGCACTTGACAAATACAGAAAAAAAAATTGCCTCACAGTCAGCAAGTGGCAGAGTCAGGATTAGAACCCAGGGCCTCTGGCTTCCAAGCCCACACTCTTTCCACTAGGCCACGTACTTCTCTCTTTATTTGCCCTGATTTCCACTCTGACATCCCTAACACCTTAAACTGGGAGCTCCATGTGGGAGAGATACGGTGTTCAACCCGATTATCTTGTATCTACCCCAGCGCTTAGTACAGTGCCTGGCACATAGTAAGTGCTTCACAAATGCCACAGCTATTATTATTATTATTAGGCCAGTTCCCATTGAGCAGAGGGTGGGGGGCCTAGGGGGAGGTCACTTCTTCGATTCAGACAAGAGAGGGGGCTGCCTTCACCCAGAGCTAATTCATTCATTCACTCATTTATTGAGCACTTATTGCGGGCGGAGCACTGTACTAAGCGCTTGGGAGAGGACAATACAGCAATAAAAAGAATGAACTAACAGCCTAGAGGGGTTCAAGCAACAGAACTAAACCCGTCTGTCCCGAAGAAGATGGGATGTGGTTTCTTTCAGAATGGGGCTCCTGCCAACACAAATGCATTTTGCACTCCAGGTTAAAGATTTGATTCAACTTTTATATTCCTCGCCCTGCACTTCATTCTACTGCCCCGGGTTTACTAGCTCTCTTTAAAGTTTCTGCTTGGGCTCTTGGCCACGGAATACTTCCTGCTCATGCATTTCTGAGATTAGCTGAGCCCCTTGGTATTTAAAGCCGAACTCCAGCATTATCTTTTAAAGTCTGCTCCTGATTGCCCCAGCTGTTATTTTAAGGTATTATTTTACTGCTGGGATTTTTATGGAAGGGTTATATAGGCTCACGTTGTATCATATAATTCGACATACTTTCACAATTAGGATCCTGTGCATACTCAAATATCCAGCTCCGCCCCCAACTTTTGTTCCCTTCTTTAAGCCAAAGCAAAGCACCTCAGCCGAACGCCCCTTTCCACCTGCAGACTACCCTGCTTTCTAGGGACTGAGAACAGCAAGAGTATGTTTTTTTTAACGGTATCTTTTAAGCCCTTACTATGCGCAAGGCACAATTCTAAGCGTTGGGGTAGATACAAGCTAATCAGGTTGGACACAGTTCCTGTCCCACATAGCGTTCACCGTCTTCATCCCCGTTTTACAGATGAGGGAACTGAGGCACAAAGAAGTTAAGCCCCAAGTTCACATAGCAGATAAGTGGTGGTGCCAGAATTAGAACCCAGGTCTTCTGACTCCCAGGTCCATTTTCTTTCCATTAGACCACACTGCTTCTCGGGATTGGCCTCAAACTTCCTTCTTTGCATATACAAATGTATTTCAGCACCAGGAAGTGTGACCACAGCTGTGAGATTTGCCCTTGAACTTAGGTGAGTGTCAGCTGGATAGAATCTCTCTGAAATCTTTTGGCACGATGACCCCTACTCATGGAGCACTAAAGATGACTTCTGTGTTCACAGAAGGCTGGTGGGATCGAAGAACAAGACTGCTTCCCTCCATTGGCTTTAAAAATAGTAAATGAGATATTTATTAAGTACTTACTTTGTGCCAGGCACCATAATGAGCGCTAGGGTGAATACAAGCAAATCGGGTTGGAAAGGGTCCCTGTCCCACATGGGGTTCACAGTCTCAATCCCCATTTTTTAGATGAGGGAACTGAGGCCCAGAGAAGTGAAATGACTTGCCCAAGGTCACGCAGCTGACAAGAGGAGGAGCAGGGATTAGAACCCATGACCTTCTGACTCCCAGGCCCATGCTTTACCCACTATACCATGCTGCTTCTCAGAGTTTCGAAGAGTTTCTAAGATTTCCCTTCCAACAGTGCTAGACACTGTACTAAATGCCTGGGGGACTACAACAGTAGAAGGATGCACTTTCCCTGCCCTCAAGGAGCTTACAACTGAAAAGGGGTGAGAGATGGAAATTATTTTCAGAGAATTAAAGCCAGAAGGAGAACAAGCATAAATAACCGTGCTATTTCTGAAGCACTTACTTCATACCAAACACTGTGCTCAAATTCTGGGACCTATCAGGACAAATAATTGGATGTTCAGATAAATATACTAATGACATAGAAATAAAAGAAATCACCTGAGTGCTGGTGATAAGATCGAAACCCACAAATGCTAAAGGTAGGTGCTAGTCCAATGCAACTGGGGTGCTGTAAGTCAATCAGGGAAGGCTTCCAGGAGGAGGTGGAATTTTTTTTTTTTTTAAAGAAGAGCTTTAGGGACAGGGAGGGCTATGGCCCGGCGGATTATAATTAGGACCTCAATCGATGGTATTTATTGAATGTTTACTCTGTGCAGAGCCTCCTGACATCCCAGCCTTCTGTTTCTCCCCACTCCAGTTCATACTTCACCCTGCCACATGGATCAATTTTCTAATATATCATTCAGTCCCTGTTGCCCCACTCCTTCAAGAACCTCCAGTTGTTGTCCATCGACCTCCACACCAAACAGAAAATCCTTTCCGTCGGCTATCCAAATCGTTCCTCTTCACCTGCCCCCCGGCCGATGTAAATTTCACAGCAGGCCCTGGCCACCTAACAGATACGCCTCCAGCCTCTTGAGTTTTGCCCGACACTCAAGGGTGACAAGCCTTGACTGGCATCCAGTCTGCATCTCTAAACAGGACCTTCCCCGAGGCGTGGGCCCCTTGAGGCGGTGCCGTGATTCCCACCTGGCGTAACAACGCCTTTCCCCGTCGCTGACCCGGAGATGGCAGACCGACATGAGGTGATCTACCAGGACACTCACCTAAGTTCAAGGGCAAATCTCACAGCTGTGGTCACACTTCCGGGGGCTGGAATATATTCGTATATGCAAAGGAGGAAGTTTGAGGCAAATACCGAGAAACAGTGTGGCCTAATGGAAAGAAAATGGATCTGGGAGTCAGAAGACCTGGGTTCGGGGTTCTAACAGTGTCGCCCCAGGGTGGCAAGGCCACAGCCCTCCCACAGGACAAAGGTCGTGCGCCCAGGCCAGAGACCTCAGAAACACCTGACGGAGCTGGAGTTAATGGCCGGAACCACCACCTGCGGAGCGGCAGTCACCGAGGTGGTCAGAATCCCCCTGATCCTCCGCTCTCCCTCAGGATAAATGATACCCTTCCCCCAAAATGCACCCCCAACGCACCCCCATCTTTGGGGCCCACAGTCTAGACTGTGAACCCATTGGGTAGAGATTGTCTCTATTTGTTGCCAAGTTGTACTTTCCGAGTACTTAGTACAGTGCTCTGCACACAGTAAGCGCTCAGTAAATACGACTGAATGAATGAATGAATTCAGAATCCCACCGCAAATGGGCAGGCGTTATCCCAAGCCTGGCACTGGGAGAAAAAAACAGAAAGCAGGGAAGGAAAACTATATATTCTAGCGTGGCTATTTCAGTCAATCAATCAATTGTATTTATTGAGCATTTACTGTGTGCAGAGCACTGTACTAAGTGCTTGGGAGAGTAATTCAATTCAATCACATTTATTGAGCGTGAGAGTACAGTACAACAGAGTTGGTAGGCGCAGGCCCTGCCCACAGTCTAGAGGACTGTTGTCTGGGGAATGTGTCTGTTAGATTGTTATAGTAAACTCTCCCAAGTGTTGAGTCCAGTGCTCTGTACACAGTAAGTGTGCAATAAGAGAAGCAGTAAGGGAAGCAGCATGGTGTAGTGGATAGAGCGTGGACCTTGGAGTCAGAAGGTCGTGGGCTCAAATCTTACCTCTACCACTCGACTGCTGTGTGAACTTGGGCAAGTCACTTCACTTCTCTGGGCCTCAGTTCCCTCATCTGTAAAATGGGGATTGAGACTGGGAGCCCCACGTGAGACAGGGACTGTGCCTGACCTGATTTGCTTGTATCCACCCCAACACTTAGTAAAATGCCTAGCACATAATAATAATAATGTTGGCATTTATTAAGCTCTTACTATATGCAGAGCATTGTTCTAAGCGCTGGGGTACACAGGGTAATTAGGTTGTCCCACATGGGGCTCACACTTTTAATCCCCATTTTACAGATGAGGTAACTGAGGCACAGAAAAGTGAAGTGACTTGCCCACAGTCACACAGCTGGCAAGTGGCAGAGCCGGGATAAGAACCCATGACCTCTGACTCCCGATCCCGTGCTCTTTCCACTGAGCCACGCTGCTTCTCTAAGTAAGCGCTTAACAAATACCGTAATTATTATTATTGTTATTACTGTCATTAATGGTGAGGGCCATCAGTGGCTTCCCCAGAACATGCATGGAAAAATTCCAAGACGGCAGCACCCAGAAATGGCACGCCTCCAACAGAAACAAGACGAGAAGTATGACATTACAAACAATTTCCCTAACTGGCCATAGCTAAAACCACTATAGTGTCTGACGTGGTGAGGAACGAATATATAGTTTGAAGACTTAGCTGACTGCCTGATTTCTGCCTTCGAGGTCTCAATATAAAATGTCTCAAGCCTTAGTTAAACAAGGTCCCAAGATGTTCTCTTCAAAAGCAAACATCGATAAAGAAGCAATAATCTTCAGAGGGAAAAACACACGTCTTTAAGCACAAAGTTGCCCTCTGTCTGGTTCTGAAAAGAAGTCTCCGAGGAGACCAACTTTTGGCCTGAGGCTTTGAATTTGCTGAGGTTTTACACCAAGCCAGTCACCTCTCTAAGATGTGATCATAGTTTTTGCTTTAGGTGAAGCAGGCCACCAAGAACTATGGAAATTTCCATCCTGGCACCTCTCTAATGAAAAACTAAATCTTGCCCTCCTGGGCCAGATATCCTGAATGCAGTTTCTAATTTGGATCACTGCTCTGGAAAACTTGATTAGGGTTGTGAAAACTTGGATTTTATTAGGTAGGACTGAATTCTTGCCATGGTTTGTTTTTCAAGGGAGTGGAACCATCCCCAAAATAGTTCCAGAATTGGACTATTACAGATGCCCAGCAATGGAGGAGGGCAAATAATGCCCAACAGAAACCAGGACCAAGAGCCAATGTTTACTTTGGATGCGTTAATGTAGATTGTAAACAATTGCAGAGTTTCCTACTTTGGGGCAGCTGTTGTGGAGAGGAGCACTAAAAAAAGGCATTTTTAATATTTTACCATCTATTTGAAAATATGTATTCTCTTTTCCTTACTCTTCTTTCACTCTAAACCATCCCCGGAACCAGATGAAACTTTTTTTTTTGCTTTGTTTTTCTTCAGTGGTTACAAGTTTTAAAATTGCTCCGGGGCAAGTGAACAAATAATTCCCAGCAAAGAGACCTTCTAGTCCCTTCTAAGAGTTTGGTTATGCTTTAGCCTTTTAAAGTTTTTCATATATTACATTTTCAGCCTTCCACCACAATAAAATCTGCACATGAGAATGAAGAAAACAATAAAAATAAACCAACAACTATTAACATCTTGGTACGAACAAAGAATGCCAGACCTATGGACTGATGGGACAGATCTTCCCAACTCCTAAAAGTCACAATATTAGAAAATAAACCAGTCCATCTACAAGGAATCAGATATCTGTCCTCTGTCACTCCACGATACTAAATGTCAAGCTCTATGCTAAGCACTGGGGACTGTAAGATCTAGAATGTAAGCTCCTCGTGGGCAGGGAATGTGCCCATTTATTGTTGTACTCTCCCAAGTGCTTAGTACAGTGTTCTGCACACAGTAAACACGAATGACTGCCTGGGGTAGATATGAGACAACCGGCAGTCCCTGTCCTACATTGGGCTCACATTATAAGCGGGAGGGAGAACAGATATTGAATTCCCATTTCACAGCTGATGAAACAGACAGAGAATAGTTGCCCAAGGTCACCCAGAGGCAAGTAGCAAATCTGGAATTAGAAACCAGGTCTCCCAACTCCCAGCCCTGTGCTCTGACCACAAGGCCACACTGTTTCTCAATATATGCGACCAAGTGGGGATGAGTTACTACCTACCTTTTGCTCCCTATTTCCCCAGATCCCTAATCTATTTTAATGTCTGTCTCCCCCTGCAGACTGTAAACTCCTTGAGGTCAGGGATTGTGTCTTAGCCTAGTGGATAGAGCACGGGCCTGGTAGTCAGAAGGACCTGGGTTCCAGTCCCGGCTCTGCCAATTCTCCACCGTGTGACCTTGGGCAAGTCGTTTAGTTTCTCTGGACCTCAGTTCCCTCATCTATAAAATGGGGATTAAGACTGTGAGCCCCATGTGGGCTAGGGACTGTGTCCAACCCAATTAGCATTCATCCACCCCAGAGCTTACAACAGTGCCGGACACACAGTATCACTTAGTATAATAATACTACAATTATTATCATTATTTTTCCAAGTGTTTAGTGCTATGAATGCCACATGCACTCAGTAAAAATCACTGATTGAGTGTTTGGCTGAGAATTTTCACCTTTGCACCTGTAGGGGATTGTCTCTGTTGCCTAATTGTACTTTCCAAGCACTTAGTACAATGCTCTGCACACAGTAAGTGCTCAATAAATACGATTGAATGAATGAAGAATGAATGAATGAAAAGATCCCCAAGCCCAGGGCAAAGGTACCAAGCATGATCCAGGGAATGCCCGAAAGGTTTCTGGCTCCTCTGCTCAGCGATCCCATGGGAGAGTCCTGGAGCTGAAAAAGCAGCATTGATGAGGTGTTAGAGATGAGTTGGGAGCAGGAAGGCCTGAAATGTGCCTTGGAAGGAAACTGACATTCTGCAGAGGGCTTTGAATTCACTTGCCAAACTCCCCCAACGCTGCTAGCCCTGCATTTTTTAGCTCGATTTCCAAATCCGTGTGAAATAACTGGGTCTTTCTGGGCCAGGCTTTTATCCCCCTCAAAAAGAAAAAAATAAGACCCAAAACTGTTTCTGTTTCTTGGATTTAAGCATGGCGGCAAGATCACGGGGGATCTCCGGTGAGAGTGAGTAGACTCATCGGTTCGATTCATCGTAACAGTGATGGTATTTTTTAAATGAATAATATGTGCCAGGCACTGTACTAAGTGCCGGGGTGGATACAAGCAAATCAGGTTGGACACAGTCCCTGTCCCATGAGGGGCTCACAGCCTCAATCCCTATTTTACAGATGAGGTAACCGAGGCCCAGACAAGTGAAATGACTTACCCAAGGTCACACAGCAGACAAGTGGCGGAGCTGGAATTAGAACCCATGACCTTCTGACTCTCAGGCCCAGGCTCTCTCCACTAGGCCATGCGCCTTCTCTACAGACTGGAGTTAGGGAGGTTTCTGAGCAGCTGATTGAGGATGGTGACAGGGCAGAACTCTTCATCGAAAACCTCCTCTCTCCTCTCTTTTTCTAATAATAAAAATTATAATATTGGTACTTATTAAGTGCTTGCTATATGCCAAGCACTGTTCTAAGTGCTGAGGTAGATATAAGTAAATCAGGTTGGACATAATCCCTATCCCACATGGGGCTCAACGCGTAGTAGCCAGTCAATCATATTTATTGAGTGCTTATTGTGTGCTGAACACCGTACTAAAATTTTGGGATTAAAACTGTGAGCCCCATGTGGGACATAGACTGTGTCCAACCTGATTCGCTTGTAATGACCCCAGTGCTTAGTACAGTGCCTGGCACATAGTAAGCCCTTACATACCACAATTATTCTATTGTTATATAATAACAGTAATGATAACAGACACATTCCCTGCCAACAATAATCTTACAGTCTAGAGGGGTAGTTTAATCCTCATTTCATAGATAAGGAAACCGAGGGCCAGAGAAGTGACGTGAAGTCACAGGGCAGACAAGTGGCAGAACCAGAATTAGAACCCAGGTCCTCCGACTCCCAGGATCGGGCTCTTTCCACTAGGTCACACTGCTTCTGACGCTGCTTCCTAGACTAGGGGTTTACTCTCCTGCTGGTACTGAAAAACATTTAAGGAGTCCCTACTAGGAGGATGTGCCTCACATCTGCCTCACATCTGCCTCGTTATTCCTCATTATTTCTGCGATGGAAATAGTTCTTACTCTACATCCTTCTTCCTCCATTGGAGATTCACTAGATTGGTAGTGGTGACCATGTAATTTGATTGTCTGGATGCTTCCCAGACAACCTGGTAATTCAGTTATTAGTATTGTTATTACTATTATGGTATTTGTTAAATGCTTATTATGCCTCGAGCCCCTTTCTAAGCGCTGGGGTAGATATGAATCATCCATCTCTGCCCATCATCCTGTTTCTGGCCTGGAATGCCCTCCCTCTTCATATCCAACAGACGATCATTCTCCCCACCGTCCATCAGTCAATCGTATTTATTGATTGTATGTGCACAGCACCGTGTTCCAGGCACTGTACTAAACGTTGGGGTGTGCAGCAATATACTAAGTGCTTGGGAGAATACAATATAATGATATAATAGATGTATTCTCTGCTTATGAGTTTACAGTCTAGAAGAGGAGACAGACATTAATGTGAATAAATAAATTACAGGTGTGTACATAAGTGTTGTGGGTTGAAGGGGTGGGGTGAATAAAGGGAACAACTCAGGGCACAGAAGGGAGTGCGAGAAAAGGAAATGAGGGCTTAGTCAGGGAAGGCCTCTTGGAGAAGGTGTATCTTCAATAAGGGAGTCGCGTAACCTTCGAAGCCTTATTGAGGTCTTTCCTGACTTGGTCCTCGATTCCTCTCGTTCTTATTATTGTTAAGGGTATTTGTTAAGCACTATGTGGCAGGCACTGTTCTAAGTACTAGATAATAATACCTGTCTTTCTATGTGGTGTTTTTATTACCAAAGTGCTTTACATTAGCTAGTTATTTACTCCTCACAACACCCCTGCGAGGTAGGGTTCAGGTATTATTATCCCTCTTAGTACAGTGCTCTGCATACAGTAAGCACTCAATAAATATGATCAAATGAATACAGTGCTTGGCACACCTTAAGCACTTAAATACCACAATTATTATCACTATTATTATTAGTGCTGTTATTAGCAACACACTATGCTAAGTACTTGGGAAAGAACAGGGGAAGCAAGACCCATTTTTTTGTCTTAATGGTATTTGTTAAGCATCTCCTATGTTCCAACTACTGAACTAAGCCCTGAAGTAGATACAAGATAATCAGGTTGGACACAGTCTCTGTCCACACAGGGCCCATAGTCTGAATAGGAGGGAGAACAGGTTTTGAATCTCTATTTGACAGATGAGGAAACTGAGGGTCGGAAAAGTGACTTGCCTAAGATCACGCAACAGGCAAGTGGTGGAGCTGGGATTAGAACCCAGGTCCTCTGACTCCTGGGCCTGAGTTCTTTCTATCAGGCCATTCTGCTTCTCCCTTTGCATTCTGTCTGTGCTCAATAAGCACCCCCGCCTCATCGCCCCGACCCGCACCCTTTGCTCTCCCCCACCCCCACACCCACCCCATAGTACTTGTATATATGTGTACCTATTTATAATTATACTTATTTTTATTAATAATGTGTATATATCTATAATTCTCTTTATTTATAATGATGTTGCTGATGCCTGTTTACTTATTTTGATGTCTGCTCCCCCTTTCTAGACTGTGAGTCCGTTGTGGGCAGGGATTGTCTCTATTGTGGCCGAACTGTACTTCTCAATCGCTCATTACAGTGCTCTGCACACAGTAAGCGCTCAATAAATACAGTTGAATGAATGAATGATGGGCAGAATGACTCCACTGCATTCAGAAGGTGCTCTATAAATATCACTGGTTGATAATCAGCAGGTACTCAGTGAATGTCACTGATCAACAGATTGACTGACTTCACTGCCTTCAGTGAGTACTCAGTAAACACCATTGTTTCACTGACAACTCTGCATTTGTGAGGTGCTCAGTAAATACCATTACTAGTACTAATGAAGGGTTAGCAATAAATTCACGCATTCTCCTTCCTACTTAGACTGTGAGCCCCATATGGTACAGGAACTATGTCTGACCTGCTTATCTTGTATCTACCCAGGCCTTTAGGGCAACGCTTAAAACATAGTAAGCCCTTCTACCGAATCTCTCTGATTTCCTGCTACAACCCAAACCTCATACTCCGCTCCTCTAACACCAACCTACTCTCCGTAACTGAAATCTCATTTATTCCACCCTCAACCTTATGCCCTCGTTACAGCTGGGACCAGGATCTCCCTCCCCTTTCACTCCTGACAGTCGATCACTCTCTTCAGAGAAGCAGCACGGCCTAGTGGAAAGAGCATGGGTCTGGGAGGACCTGGGTTCTAATCCTGACTCTGTCACATGTCTGCTGTGTGACCAGGGGCAAATCGTTTCTCTTTTCTGTGCTTCAGTTACCTCATCTGGAAAATGGGGGTTAAGACTGTGAGCCCCATTTGGGACAGGGACTGTGTTCAACCTGATTTGTGTGTATTCACCCCAGCAGTTAGTACAGTGCCTTGCACATGATAATCACTTAAATACCACAATTATTATTATTATTAAAAACTTCCTAAAATCACATCTTCTCTAAAAGGCCTTCTCAGACTATGCTCTTCATCTCACCTATCTGCACTCCCCTCTGCATAAACTATACACTTGGCTAGGTAATAATAATAATATTTGTTAAGCACTTCCTATCTGTCAAACACTGTACTAAGTGCTGGGGTAGATATAAGATGATCAGGTCCCACACGGGGCTCACGGTCCAAGTAGAAGAGAGAACAGGGATTGAATCCTCATTTTGCAGATGAGGGAAATGAGGCTCAGAAAAGAGTAAGCAACTTGTCACACAGCTGACAAGAGGCAGAGCTGGGGTTAGAACCCAAGTCCCCTGATTCCCAGGCCTGGGCTCTTTTCTCCAGGCCACACTGTATCCCTTAAGCATTTTGATACTCACCCCAGCCTCACGATACTTAGGAAAATAAGCCTTTCACTCTGCTGTTTCCCGTCTCCCTAATCTATCTTAATGTCTTTCTCCCCCTGTAGACTGTAAATTCCTTGTGGGCAGGGATCATGCCTACCACCTCTCTAGTACAGCGCTTTTCCAAGTGCTCAATACAGTGTTCTCCCCACCATAAGTACTCGATAAATAGCACTGATTAACTGATATTATTGTTGCTCAGTGCCTATGACACATTCACCTCTGGGTACCATGACCACATCCTGCCAAAACCAGACAGAAGCTCTAGGGGTGCCACACAGGAACCCTGGAGAACACCAAGTGAATGCAAATAATTAAAACAGGCATATAAACCTAATAATAACAATTATGGTATTTGTTAAGCACTTACTATGTGCCAAGCACTGCTGTAAGCGAGGGTGTGGATACAAGGTATTTGAGTTGGACACACACCCTGTCCCACGAGGGGCTCACAGTCCTAATTCCCATTTTACAGATGAGGGAACTCAGGCCCAAAGAAGTGAAATGACTTGCCCATGTTCACACAGCAGACAAGGGACAGAGCGGGGATTAGAACCCATTACCTTCTGACTCCCAGGCCTGGGTTCTATCCACTAGGTCATGCCGCTTCTTCCTTTCCTTCCTTCAGATGAATCTGTCAAATCTTCTCAAGGAGTATTTTTTATTTAAGCAGGCCCGTGTGCCCTTTTCATCAGATGTCAATATCCACAAGATTCTCCTTGCACCGGGAGCTTGCCTTCCCTTCCCTGTTAAGTCCCATACGAGAAAGTGTGTTTATCTTTCACTCCTTTAGGAAGTGGGGAAAATTCCAGACGCTTTGAAGAAATGTGAATATATCTGACTAAAAGACATTTGTAAACCTCCTCTGTCCCCGGGGCTTTACTAAGTGAGATGAATGAAAAAGGTCATGACAGCTTTCACTGATTTCCATCTATTCCTCTTCACCGTGATCTTTGTCAGGATTTTAATATTTTATTAACTTTTCAATTTATTTTTCAAAAGCCCTGGCGATAACCAAAAAAGGCAGTGGAGGATGCTACCTTCAGTGGAGGGAAACGTGACTTTAGAACAATAATGTTTATTCTAAATCTACCAAACGGGTAGTGGGATCGGGTGGGCGGAGAGGAGAAGGGTATTTGCTCCTTGTGGGCAGGGAATGTGTCTGCCAACTATGTTGTATTGAACTCTCCCAAGCACTCAGAAAGTACTCTACAAATAGTAAGTGCTCAATAAATACTATTGATGCCTTCTATCTCTCTACTCTGCTGCCCGGATCACTTTCTACAGAAATGTTCAGTCTATGTTTCCCCCCTCCTCAAGACGTCCAGGGGTTGTCCATTATCCTCCACATCAAATCGAAACTCCTTACTATCGGCTTTAAAGCTCTCAATCACCTTGCCCCCTCCTACTTCACCTCACTGATCTCCTACTACAACCCAGCCCACACACTTCACTTCTCTAATGCCAATCTACTCATCGTACCTCAATCTCGTCTATCTTGCCACCTACCTTTCACCCATGCCTTGCCTCTGGCCTGTATGGCCCTCTCTCCTCGTATCCAACAGACCATCACTCTCCCCACCTTCAAAGTCCTATCGAAGGCACATCTCCTCCAAGAGGCCTTCCCTGACTAAGCTTCATTACCTCTTCTCCCACTCCTTTCTGCAATGATTTGCACCCTTTATTCACCCGTTCCTCAGCTCCACAGCATGAATTCGTAATTTATTTTGTACGAATCTGTAATTTATTTATTTATATTAATGTCTGTCTTGCCCTCTAGGCTGTAAGCTCACTGTGGGCAGCGAATGTGTCTACCAACTCTGTTATTGTTCTCTTCCAAGCTCTTAACATAGTGTTCTGCACACAGTAAGTACTTAATAGATTCAACTGATTGACTGGTGATTTGCTAAGGCCCCATCGGATATAATGCAGCGTCCTAAGTGTTTGGGTAAGTATGAGAATCACTGGGGAGGCAAAAGCTTTCCTCTCTAGACTGCAAGTTCCCTGTGGGCAGGAAACGAGTCTACCAACTCTTTTATGTAGTGCTTTCCTAAGCACTTAGTATAGTGCTCTCCACACAATAAGCACTCAATAAGTATGATCGGCCAATCACTATTTATTGAGCACTTACTGCACAAAACACTGTTATATGAGCTTGGGAGAATATAATACACCAGAATTGGTAGGGCTTGTTCACTGCCCACAAGGAGCTTATAGTCTAGTGAGGATAGCTTCTGCCTCCCACATGTTTCTGTTTTACCTTCCCAATCGCTTGGCACACTGCATTCTGGACCCTCAGCAAACCATCAGTCCATCAATCATATTTATTGAGCGCCTACTCTATTCAGGGCACTGTACTAAGCGCTTGGGAGAGCACAATATAAGAAAGTCGGGAGGCTCGTTCCCTGCCCACATCAAGCTTACAGTGTAGAGGGGGAGACAGACGTTAATACAGATAAATTATGGATAGATACTTAAGTGCTGCGGGGATGAGGGAGGGGTGAATAAACAGTGCAAACCGATGCAGAAGGGAGTGGGAGAAGAGGAAATGGAGGAAATGTCCCTTCATTAAGGTGTTGAAGGGGGAGAGCGTAACCGTTTGTCAGCTATGAAGAGGGAGGGCGTTCCAGGCCAGAGGCAGG
Organism: Ornithorhynchus anatinus; assembly: GCF_004115215.2. Taxonomy (NCBI): domain Eukaryota; kingdom Metazoa; phylum Chordata; class Mammalia; order Monotremata; family Ornithorhynchidae; genus Ornithorhynchus; species Ornithorhynchus anatinus. The sequence continues at coordinate 7,874,875 of NC_041732.1, read as the reverse complement.
ATGTGGGCGAGAGGTCAGCGGTAAAATAGACGAGAATGAGGTACAATGAGAGGGTTAGCAATTGAAGAGCAAAGTTTCAGGAGGCCCCCATCCCAGGTACCATACCATGATTCAGCAATTATTAGTTACCCGGAATTATCAGCACTTACCCTGCCTTGACTACTCTATCAGCCTCCTTTCTGACCTCCCAGCTTCCTGCCTCTCCCCCCTCCAGTCCATACTTCATTCCGCTGCCCGGATCATTTAAAAAAAAATAAATCCAGTCCACGTTTCCCCCCTCCTCAAGAACCTCCCACGGTTGCTTATCCACCATTGCATCAGAGAGAAACTCCTTACCATCGGCTTTAAAGCACTCGATCAACTTGTGCCTTTCCTCTCTCACCTAGTGGATTTCCTACTAACACCCAGCATGCTTACTCTGCACCTCTAATGCCAACCTACCTTCTATATTTTGATCTTGTCTATCTCTTCTCGAAACCCTTGACCATTTCCTGCCTCCAGCCTGGAACTCCCTCCCCCTTCGTACCTGCTGGACCATCTCTCTTCCCACCCTCCAAGCCTTATTCAAATCAAATCTCTTCCAAAAAGCCTTCCCCGACCAAGTTCTCATTTCCCCTACTCCCTCTCCCTTTTGTGTCAACCTTGTGTTGGACTTTGTACCCTTTATTCATTCTTCCTGTAGTCCCAAAGAATTTACATACATAGCCATAATTTATTTTAAAGTCTGCCTTCCCCCTAGACTTATAACCTCCTTTCGAGAGGGGAATGTGTATACCGGCTCTGTTATACTGCTCTATCCCAAGTGCTTAGTACAGTGCTGTGCACCTTGTAAGTGCTCCATGAAAAAAATTGGTTGATTGATCATCTCAGTCGATCATCTCAATTGAGAAGTAGCTTGGCCTAATGGATAGAGTACGGGCCTGGTAGTCAGTAATCTTCACTCTGCCACTTGTCTGCTGTGTGGCCTTGGACAAGTCACTTTACTTCCCTGTGCCTCAATTACCTCATCTGTAAAATGGGGACTAAGACGGTGAAACCCATGTGGGACCTGATAAGTTTGTATCTACCCAAGTGCTCTCCTCTCAGTACTCTGTCATTCTCAGCTTTACAAGAAGCAGTATGGCACAGTGGGTAGAGTTCAGGCCGGGGAGTCAGAAGGACCCGGTTCCTAATCCCAGCTCTGCCATTTGTCGGCTGTGACCTCGGGCAAGTCATTTAACTTTTCTGTGCCTCAGTTACCTCATCTGTAAATTGGGGATTAAGACTGCGAGGCACCCCCTACACCCCAGGGTCGCACCTAGAGTTTCCAGTACTCTACCAGTCTCGACTACGGGAGGGAGAGTCAAGCAGAGTCATACCCCTTCCATTCCTAATTTGGGCAGTGGCTAGCAATTGGAAGGCAATATGCTATAAGTCAAAACTCATCTCTGCTAGGCAGCGGCAGCATGGGTGAGAGTTGAGAGCAGAGACTCAAGTTTACTGCTCAGAAAAGGCGACGGGAAAATACTTCCGTAATTTTACCGAGAAAACTCTATGGATCCATTACAAGAACAAGTGCAGATGGAGGTCGGGCGTTCTGGGAGAGTTGGGTCCTAGGAGTCGCTGTGGGTCAGGGACGACTCGACGGCGAAAGACAAGACCCCAGTGTTTAGTACAGTAAATGGCAAATAGTGAGTGCTTAAGGAATACTATACAAAAAAATGACCATTTCTGTCATAACACAGCTCCTGAAATAGCTAAAGTCAAGTTCTCGCCTATCCCGCCGTCGACTCCTGGGCCACGTCCTCCGGCTGTCCCGGAATGCCCTCCCTCCTCACCTCCGCCAAACTCACTCTCTTCCCCTCTTCAAAGCCCTACTGAGAGCTCACCTCCTCCGAGAGGCCTTCCCACACTGAGCTTCCCCTTTTCCCTCTGCATCCTCTCTACCCCCGCCTTCACCTCCCCTCAGCTAAGCCCCCTTCCCCCCCCTTTCCCCTCTGCTCCTCCCCCTCTCCCTTCCCCTCCCCTCAGCACTGTGCTGGTCCGCTCGTTTGTATAGATTTTTATTACCCTATTTATTTTGTTAATGAGATGTACATCACCTTGATTCTATTTATTGCTATCGTTTTAATGAGATGTACATCCCCTTGATTCTATTTATTGCTACTGTTTTTGTCTGTCCGTCTCCCCCGATCAGACTGTAAGCCCGTCAATGGGCAGGGACCGTCTCTATCTGTTGCCGATTTGTACATTCCAAGTGCTCTGCGCATAGTAAGCGCTCAATAAATACTATTGAATGAATGAATGAAAGTTCACTTCTTCAGAGGGATAAGTGAAAACATCTCCACATTTCGGTGACAGGTGGTTGGGGCAAAAAGGACTTCGCCTCGAAGAAGAGTCTATCAGTTTTGGTTTAATATTCAGCTTTTTGAGGCCTGAGCGGCCCAGGCACTGCTGAGAGCGCGGTAGGAAGGTGCTCATTTGGCGAGGGAGGCCACCTGGTGGCCATTGGGAGAATCACAGTTGTTCGATTTTTCCTTTGCCAGTACCGGCCTCTTCATAATAATAACGTTGGTATTTGTTAAGCGCTTACTATGTGCAGAGCACTGTTCTAAGCGCTGGGGGAGATACGGGGTAATCAGGTTGTCCCACGTGAGGCTCACAGTTAATCCCCATTTTACAGATGAGGGAACTGAGGCCCAGAGAAGTGAAGGGACTTGCCCACAGTCCCACAGCTGACAAGTGGCAGAGCCCGGAGTCGATCCCATGACCTCTGACTCCCATGCCCAAGGTCTTTCCACTGAGCCACGCTGCTCTTCATTCATTCAATCGTATTTATGGAGCGCTTACTGTGCGCAGAGCACTGTACTAAGCGCTTGGAAAGCACAATTCGGCAAGAGACGATCCGTACCCAACACCGGGCTCACAGTCTAGAGGTCCATCAATCAATAGTATTGATATAATAATAATAGTAGTTTATAAGCTTAAAAGTGCTTATAGTGCTTAGCACATAAGCACTTTTAAGCTTATAAACTACTATTATTATTATCATATCAATACAAGTTACAAGATACAAGTTAATAGGTTGGACACAGTCTCTGTCCCACCTGGGGCTCACAGAGCACGGGCTTGGGAGTCAGAGGATGTGGATTCTAAGCCCGGCTCCGCCACTTGCCTGCTCTGTGACCTAGGCAAGTCACTTAACTTCTCTGGGCCTCAGTCATCTCGTCTGTAAAATGAGGATTAAGATTGTGAGCCCCACGTGGGTCACCCTGATTACCTTGTATCTACCCCAGTGCCTAGTGCAAATGCTTAACAAATACCTTACCATAATTATTACTTCTATTATTAGTATTAATCCCCATTTTACAGATGAGAGAACTGAGGCCCAGAGAAGTAAAATGACTTGCCCAAGGTCACACAGCAGACATGTGATGGCGTGGGGATTAGAACCCCTGGCCTTCTGACTTCCAGGCCTATGCTCTATCCACTATCCACTAAGCCATGCTGCTGTAGAGCACTATACTAAATATTTGGGAGCATATAAAAGTGTTAGTAGACATGAACCCTGTCTTGAAGAAGTTTACAATCTAGTTGGGGAGGCAGACATAAAAATAAATTACAGGTAGGGGAAGCAGTGAATAAAGACAGGTAATCATTACCATCATTATCATCACAGCATTTGTTAAATGCTTCCCAATGCCAATCGCTGTCTTAAATACAGAGGTACGTACAAGATAATCAGGTCAGGCCAGGTCCCTGTCCCACACAAGGCTCATCATTTAAGGAACTGAAGCAGTGTGTTCTAGTGGAAAGGACACAGGCCTGGGAGCCAGAGGACCTGGGTTCTAATCTCAGCTCCGCCACTCGTCTGCTGTGTGACCTTGCGCTAGACAGTTCAATTCTCTGGGCCTCAGTTACCTCATCTGTAACTGGTGATTAAGACTGTGAGCTTTATGTAGGACAAGGATTGTGTCCAATTTGATCATCTTGTAGCTACTCCAGTGCTTAGTCTAGTTCTTGGCACATAATAAGCACTTAAATACCATTTTAAAAAGTAGGAAGGAGAATTAGTATCGAATCTCTGTTTTGCAGATGAAGAAACTGAGGCATAGAGAAGTTAAGTGCCTGCACAAGGTCCCACAGCAGGCAAGTGCCAGAGCCAGGGTTAGAACCCAGGTTCCTCTGACTCCTAGGCCTGTGGCATTTCTCCGTAAAAGTAATAATAAATAATAACTGTGGTATTTAAGTGCTTACTATGTGCCAGGCACTGAACTAAGCACTGGGATGGCTACAAGCAAATCGGGTTGGACAAAATCCAAGTCCCATGTGGGGCTAACAGTCTAAATCCTTATTCTACAGATGAGGTCACTGAGACCCAAAGAAGTGAAGTGACTTGCCCAAGGCCACACAGAGGACAAGTGGAGGAGGCAGGATTAGAACTCGTGACCTGATTCTTAGGCCAGTGCTCTATCCACTATGCCATGTTGCTTCTCACTACACCATGCTGCTTCTCATGGGGGTGTTTGAGTAACCAAGTGCTTAGGTCAAGTGGAAGTGCTGAAGTGACTACAAATGGGGAGAATAAGGCGGGTGGGATGAGGAGCAATAAATCAGAGAAGGTCTTCTGGAAGAGGTATCATATCAGAAGAACCTAGAAGATGGGGGAGACCAAGTGACTGCTGGATTTGAAGCAACATGGCGTACTGGATAGAGCACGGGCCTGGGAGTTACAAGGTCATGGATTCTAATCCCAGTTCTACTGCTTGTCTGCTGTGTGGCTTTAAGCAAGTCACTTCACTTCTCTGTGCCTCAGTTACCTCATCTGTGAAATAGGGATTAAGATTGCGAACCCTAGGTCCCACCCTATTTGCCTGTATCCACCCCAGCGCTTAGTACGGTGCCTGGCACATAGTAAGCACTTAAGTACCACTATTATTATTTATTATCACTTATGCAGAGAAACGGCACAGGCCAGCACGTAGTAAGTGCTTAATAAATATTATAATTACTATTATTATTATTTGAAGAGGGAGGGATTTACAGGCAATCGGGACGGCATGAGCAAAAGAATGGTGGTGGGAGAGACGAGAAGGAGGCACAGTCCTATGACAGTAGCCACAATAACATTTATTAGCTGCCTGCTACATCCATATTTAGTGCTGCTATTCAATGTCCACTGCCCCAAGAGCTTGGAAGAATACAATATCGATCTATCATATTTATTGAGCACTTTCTGTGCGCAGAGCACGGCACTGAAAGAGCACGGCACTAAACACTTGATAGAGTACAATATAACAGAGTTGGTAGACAAGTTACCGGCACACTAGCACACTCTCCCCCCTTCAGAGCCCTATCGAAAGCTCACCTCCTCCAGGAGGCCTTCCCAGCCCCCTTTTCCACTGCTCCTCCTCCTCTCCCCATCACCCTGACTCCCTTCCTCTGCTCTACCCACTTCCCCACCCCTCAGCACTTGTGTATATATATGTACATATTTATTATTCCATTTATTTTATTCATGATGTGTATATATCTATAATTCTATTTATATTGATGCTCTTCATGCCTGTCTAATTTTTGTTTTCTTTTGCTGTCTGTCTCCCCCTTCTAGACCGTGGGTAGGGTTGTTGGGTAGGGATTGTCTCTATCTGTTGCCGAATTGTACTTTCCAAACGTTTAGTAGAGTGCACTGCAAACATTAAGCGCTCAATAAATACGATTGAACGAATGAGCAAAGAGTTCACAGTCTAGTGAAGTTGGAAGACAAGATCCCTGCCCGTAAGGAGCTTACAGTACAGGAGGGAATTATTATTGTTATTATAATACTTAAATCAGTCAGTCAATTGTATTTATTGAGAACTTACTATATGCACTGTATTAAGCTCTTGGGAGAGGACAATACAACACTAAACAGGTGTCCCGGCCCACAAATGCTATGTGCCAGACACCGTTCGAAGCCCCCGGGGAAGATACAAGATAATCAGGCTGAACACAGACCTTGGTTCACATGGGGCTCAGGTCTATGTAGGAAGGAGAACAGGTAGTGAAGCCCCAGTTTACAGATGAAGAAATGGAAGCACAGAGAGCTTATGCGACCTTACGCCCGAGGTCATACAGCAGGCAACTGGCAGAGCCAAGATTAGAACCCAGGCCCTCTTACCCTGAAGGATAATATCTCGTTCATTCCTGTTTTGAGAAATATAGGCAGTTCAAACCTGGGCTTTATTTCTCACTATTGTATGCATAAGAATGAGTGAAAAGAAAGTCAGATAGCCTCACACTGACCCACTCATCGTAATTCCAAGGAAACAACCACAGGCAGGACACTCCCCTCATCACAACCCCTCACCGGACAGCAGACTTGGCCAGAAGCAAGTTTTGGTTGAAGGATGAAATAGGAACGACCAAAACAAGCTTTTAAGAAGCGATGAGTTGGGGTGTTTGTACTAAACACCAGTGTGAGCAAACCTTCTGAGACAAGCCAGGACAAGTGTGATTTCACAGTGAATCCTCTGCTTTAAATTGCACCTTCTCTCCTGCGAAATTCACTTTTCTTCACAGAACCTATCATTTGTGGCTACAAGGCGAGGCTGGTTTCCCCACGCTTCCAAAACATAATCCCTTCAGTGGAGGTCAGGCTCCAAAGCCTTGGGTAGAGGAAGGAGTGGGAAGCAGCATGGCCTAGTGGAAAGAGCTTGGGCCTGGCAATCAGAGGACCTGGGTTCTAATCCTGGCTCCACCGTATGTCTGCTGTGTGACCTTGGGCAAGTCACTTCATTTCTCCGTGCCTCAGATATCTCATCTGGAAAATGGGATTTAAGACCGTGAGCCCAATGTGGGACCAGGACTGTGTACAAACCAATTATCTTGTATCTACCCCATGCTTCGTACAGTGCCTGACACTAAGTAAGAGCTAAATAAATACCTCTATTATTATTACTAGTATTATCGCTATCATTATTAAGGAGTGCCCCATATAGTCCTGAAATGGTCTCAAGAAAGACCTCAACTATAACAATAATAGTGAAGCAGCATGTCTAGTGGTAAGAGCACAGACTTGACAGTCTGAAGTGTGGCCCTGGATAAGTCATTTAACTTCTCTGTGCCTCGGTTGCCTCATCCGAAAAATGGGGATTAAGACTGTGAGCCCCATGTGGGACATGAACTGTGTCCAACCTGATTAGCTTGTTACTTACCTTAGCACTTAGTACAGTACCTGGCACATTGTAAGCACTTAGCAAATTCCACTAGAAATAATAATAATCATATTTGTTAAGCACTTGCTATATGACAAGAACTGTGCTAAATTCAGTAGATACAAGGAAAATCAGCTTGGATAGTTCTTGTCCCCCAAGGGCTCACAGTCTAAGGGGAAGAGAGAACAGGTATTTAATTTCCCGTTTTATAGATGAGGACCTTGAGGTACAGAGAAGTTAAGTGATTTGCCCAAGGTCACAGCGGGCAGTGGGCTCTGGTGTGGCTTAGTGGAAAGAGCCCGGCCTTGGGAGTCACAGGTCATGGGTTCTAATCCCGGCTCTGCCGCTTGTCAGCTGTGCCACCATGGGCAAATCACTTAACTTCTCTGTGCCTCAGTTACCTCATCTGTAAAATGGGGATGAAGACTGTGAGTCCTACTTGGGACAACCTGATTACCTGATTGGCACATAGTAAGCGCTTAACAAATACCAACATCATTATTATTATTATTATTATTAAAAGCACAAGCCTGGGAGTCAGGAAATCTGGGTTCTAAACTGCCTGCTGTGAGACCTTGAATGAGTCGCTTAATTTCTCTGTGCCTTAGTTTCCTGCAAAAAGGGGGTAAGGTATCATTTCTCCTTCTCCCTTACACTGTGAGCCCTGTGTGGAACAGGGACTGTGTCCAATCTGATTATCTTCTATGTACCCCAGGAGTTCACACAGAGCTTGGCAAACATTAAGTGCTGAACACATGTCACAAATATCGTCAAGCAGCATGGTGTAGTGGATACAGCACAGGCCTGAGAGTCAGAAGGTCATGGATTCTAATCCGAGTTCTACCATTTGTCTGCTGTGTGATCTCGGGCAAGTCGCTTCACTTCTCTGAGCCTCGTTACCTCATCTCTAAAATGAGGCTGAAGACTGGGAGCCCTGTGTCGGACAGAGACTGTGTCCAACCTGATTTGCTTGTATCCACCCCAGTGCTTAGTACAGTGCCTGGCACATAGTAAGCACTTAACAAATACCATTATTATTATCATGTGGCAGAACTGTGCAGAGCTGATGCCTTTTCCCCCATCTTCCCTCCTTCCTGGAACTCCCTCCACCTTCATATCTAACAGATTACCACTGTCCCCATCTTCAAATCCTTATTTAAAATCACACCTCCTCCAAGAGGCCTTCCCCAACTAAGCCCTCATTTCCCCTACCCACCCTCCCCTCAACATCACCCAGGCACTCGGTTGTGCTTAAGCCCTTCGATCCTCACCCCAGCCCTACAGCACTTATGTCCACATCCTTACGCTCTGTATTTCCCTTACCTGTAATTAACTTGAATGTCTGTTTCCCCCTGCAGAACGTAAACTTGTTGAGGGCAGGGAACGGGATTACCAACTCTGTTGGACTTTCCCAAGTTCTTAGCACAGTGTTCTGCACCCAGCAAGTGCTCAATAAATGCCACGGATTGACTGATTGATGATTCCTAGTCCTATGCTCTTTCCACAGAGCCACACTGCTTAAATCATGCAGTTTCGGTGTTTTTTTAGCCTAACTGTGGTCAGAGACAGCATTATATATAAATCTACATCAATCAGTGGTATTTATTGAGCACTTACTGGGTATGGATTTAAGTGCAAAGGTGACACAGAAGGGAGGGAGACTAGGGAGAAGAGAGGTTAGTCATTTATTCATTCATTCAGTCGTATTTATTGAGCGCTTACTGTGTGCAAAGCACTGTTCTAAGCACTTGGGAGAGTATAATACAGCAACAAATGGAATCAGTCTCTGCCCACAATGAGCTTACAGTGCAGTACTTTCCTAACTGGTCAGATCACTACTTTTCACTTAGTAGATGCTTCATAAATACCACCATAAATAGACGTCTAGACTGTGAACTCACTGTGGGCAGGGATGAGTGTCTGTTGTAGGTACAAGCTGATTAGGTTGTCCCGCAGTCCTTGTCCCTTGTCACCATCTTAATCCCCATTTTTCATATGAGGTAACTGAGGCACCAGAAGGTGAAGTGACTTGCCTAAGATCATATGGAAGACTAGTGGTGGAGCCAGAATTAGAACCCAGGTCTTTCTGACTCCTGGGCCTGGGCTCTATCCACTAGGCCACACTGCTTCTTTTGTTCCAGAGCCAATCCCTGTCGTTAGCCTGGGCGGGCAAATATCGGCACCCGACACTCTGGGAGCCTAGATTTTTTTCCCAGATTCACGTTCAGGCATTCCAGTTTTTAGCTAAAGATCCTAATTTCTGGGTGTTTATTTTGGGGGATTACTGTGGTGGCTTTAGCTACTTTCAGGCATTATGAGTTGAAGTCCTTCCTTCACTTGGCTGCTAAAGTTTAATTCAGTCTAATTATTTCATATTACATAGACTATAATAGTTTCATAATTTCTAGTATATTAAGCACTTAATATGTTGTGTCATTTGAAATCACATATTAAATTCAGCAAAGTACATTTTAATGAGAGTTAAGTGGTGTGAAAATATTAATATAATGCAATAGTTCATTTTTGTGCTCATATTTTGTAAGCCTTATCACACGGTCCTAGCTCCTGCTAAATCAGGTATGGATATTTATCCCTCTGTTGTTTAATTTTCGGAGCCACCTGGATCAAACACCCTCTCACACAGGGACTGCGTTACTACTAATAATAATAATAACTGTGGTATTTGTTAAGCACTAACTACGTAGCAGGCACTGTACCAAGCACTGGAGTAGACACAAGGCAACCGGGTTGGACACAGTCCCTGTCCAGTGTAGGGCTCACGGTCTTAATCTCCATTTTACAGATGAGGGAACTGAGGCACAGGGAAGTGAAGTGATTTGCCCAAGGTCACACAGCAGATAAGTGGCAGAGCCAGGATTAGAACCCAGGTCCTTCTGATTCCCAGGCCCATGCTCTATCCACTAGGCCACACTGCTTCCCACTTCAGATATTTGGCCACCTTGGGTTGGTGGGAGGGGAGGGGGATTTGTCTCCCACTCTATATGATACAATTACACAATGTTGAGTACCATAATATGTAATGATGTTATGTAGGAATTCCCCCCAAAGCCCTGAAACTTGGAAGCATTTCTCAGGGGGACTCACGATTCCCTCCCCAACCCCTTTGCTTCAGAGCCACTGCGTCCCCCGTGCCAAGTTCTTGTGAAGAGAGACGCCGCTTTTGACTCAGGCAGAGAGAGGCTGAACACATTCTGATCTTTAACCACCGATCTCTGTGGTTAATCAAATCAATCAATGAAGCAGCAAGGCCTAGTGGATAGAGCACGGGCCTGGGAGTAGTAGTTAGAGAAGCAGCGTGACTCAGTGGAAAAAACACGGGTTTTGGAGACAGAGGTCATGAGTTTTAATCCCAGATCTGCCACCTGGCAGCTGTGTGACTTTGGGCAAGTCACTTAACTTCTCGGTTGCCTCAGTTACCTCAATGTAAAATGGGGATTAAGGCTGTGAGCCTCACGTGGGACAACCTGATAACCCTGTATCTATCCCAGTGCTTAGAACAGTGTTCGGCACATAGTAAGCGCTTAACAAATACCAACATTATTATTATTAATAGTAGTAATAGAATTTATTAAGCGCTTACTGGGTTCAGAACCTTGTACTAAGCACTGGGAGAGAATACCCTGAGAATTAGAATCCAGCTCCTGTCGCTCAGGGGGCTCACATCTAATCAGAGGGGCCTGGGTTCTAACACTGACTCTGTCACTTGTCTTCTGTGGGACCTTAGGCAAGTCACTTTGCTTCTCTGGGCCTCAGTAAAATTGTGAGTCCCATGTGGGACGTGGACTGTGTCCAGCCTGATTAGCTTGTATCTACCCCGGGGCTTAGTGCCGCACTTGGCACATAGTAAGCGCTTAACAAATATGATTTTTAAAAATCATTAGTATTTACTGAGTGCTTACTGAACTTAGGAGAGTTCAATGCAACGGAGGTGGTAGAAACGTTCCATATACACAACGAGCTTACAGTATACGGGGGGGAGACAGGCATTAAAATAAATTGTGAATATGTACAGAAGTGCTGTGGAGTGAATGTCAAGTGCTTAAAAACAGATCCAAGTCCTACCCCCCTGAACCCTGACACCGAGGTTGCTGTTTCCTTTGGTTTTGGGGGTTTTTTTTTGTATTTGTTAAACACTTACTTTGTGACAGGCACTTTACTAAGCAGTGAGGCAGATACAAGCTAGTCAGGTTGGTCACAGTCCATGTGCTACGTAGGGCTCACAGTCTTAATCTCCATTTTTCAGATGAGGTAACTGAGGCATAGGGAAGTGAAATGACTTGCCCGAGGTCACACGGCAGACAAATGGTGAAGTCGGAATTAGAACCCACATCCTACCGACTCCCAACCCGTGCCCTATCCACTTGATCTCGCTGCTTTTTTTTGCTTACCATCTGAAGTTGGCCCTGCTTTTACACAAAACAAAGAGAATGTATTTTCATTTATTTTCACGTATTTTCATTTATTTTCACTCCTGGTCACAACTTTCCTTCCCGGTCGAAAATTTTTATGCCCCAACAAAACCTGTGAAAAAGCCATTCGCACAAAGTTATGCCCCTGGCAGCTTTCTTGGCTTCCCTCCCACACAGCAAGATATTTCTCAGATGGGCTCTGGTTAAGTCATTATGACTTCCTTGGAAAACACCCAAAAGCCCCCGCTTGGAACACCTCTCGTACGCCATGGAGGCATCCCATAGACTTCCCAGCCAATTTTCACAAAGGGAATAGGTGATGGAAAATATGTCTGCTTGAGCATTTGAGCTCTAAACAGCTGAAAGTTCTGGAGCTTTCAAAAATAGTTCATTTCCTGTTCTTTACTCTTCGGGCTCATAAGATAACTGAGAAACTGTTGCATTCATTCCCTGGGAAAAAAAAAACACCAAACAACCTTAAATAGGGAAAAGGCCTGAAAAATCTCAGGGTTCAACTCAAAACAGGGTCCTTGGGTGAAGGGGAGAAGAGCCGACGGATGCCTATGTTGCCGTTTCAAACTGCAGGGAAAACTGAGGCACAAGGAATGTGGAATTTAATATCACTGTGGCATGAACAGCCATAAGGCCCTGAACGTAGTCTCTACCCTCTAATGGAGTAAGGACAAACACAGATCCTTTTCTTGGTATGAATCTTTTTTCTCTGCTTTTTTAAATTTTGATTTTAAAATCAATCGATTGTATTTATTGAGCAGTTATGGTGTGCAGAATGCTTGGAAGAGTACAATATAACAGAATGGGTAGACACATTCCCTATCAACAAGTTGTTTATAGCCTGGAGAGCAAACACCCAATTTATTTACTCAAGAGATTGGGCATGGGAGGAGGGGAGGAAGGGGAGGAGAGTGGAACAAGCTCCCTCTAAACTGTAAATTCATGGGGGGAAGGGAATGTGTCTACCAACTCTGTTATATTGTACTCTCCCAAGTGCTTAGTATAGAGCTCTGCACTCAGTAAGTGCTCAAGGGAAGCAGCATGGCATAGTGGATAGAGCAGGGACCTGGGAATCAGAAGGTCATGAGTTCTAATCCTGGCTCTGCCACTTGTCTGCTGTGTGGCCTTGGGCAAGTCGCTTCACTTCTCTGGGCCTCAGATACCTCATCTGTATAATAATGTTGGTATTTGTTAAGCGCTTACTATGTGCAGAGCACTGTTCTAAGCGCTGGGGTAGACACAGGGGAATAAAAAATGGAGATTAAGTCTGCTAGTCCCATGCGGGACAGGGACTGTGTCCAACCCAATTTCCTTTATCCACCCCAGCGGTCAGTACAGTGCGTGGCACATAGTAAGCGCTTAACAAATGCTACAATTATTATTATTATCGATTAAATTGATTAATTCCTGTCCCTCTGCAAATGTTGCCCTTTCCCCTCCTCCTTTCTTCTCCCCACAGATGTGGTCTTCCAGAAGGGCGGGAGCTGTTCTGGATGAGGAAAGAAAGAGGAACCTGCTTCTCAGAAAAGATGGTGTAGGGAGTGAAGGTGGAGCAGAAGGTGGGGAAAAAGGAAGGAGGAGATGTCTTGGGGGGAGGGGGAGCAGATAGCGGGGTGGGACCCCCACAGAGGCTGGGATATCTAGGCAGGGTTCTTGACCCAGAGTGCAAATAGTCTGAATAATGTTAGGGAGGGAGCTGGCGGGACAATCCTCAATTCAATTAGAAAGAGTGCCGCCTAGTAGAGAAAGTCCAGGCCTGGGAGTCAGAAGGGCCTGGGTTCTAATTCCACCTCCATTTGTTTGCTATGAGACCTTGGGCAAATCACTTCACTTCTCTGGGCCTCAGTTACCTCATCTGCAAAATGGGGATTAAGAGTGTGGACTGTGTCCTAGCCAGTTACCTTGTATCTACCCGAGCAATTAGAAGAGTGCTTGACGTGTAGTAAGTGCTTAACAAATATCATCACCATCAGCTATAAAATGGGGTTTAAGACTGTAAACCCCATGTGGCACTTATCTTCATAGCTGTAATTCATTTATATCTATTAATGTTTGTCTCCCCTCTAGACTGTAAGCTCACTGTAGGCAGGGGATGTGTCCACTTTTTTATTGAACTCTCCCAAATGCTAAATACAGTGCTCTGTAAGTGCTCCATAAATACACTTGAATGAATGATGTGAATTTACCCAACCTGATTATCTTGAATCTACCCTAAGGAACATATCTATGAACTCTGTTACACTGTATTCTCCCAAGCGCTTAGTACAGTGCTCTGCACACTGTAAGCACTCAATAAATATGATCGATTGATCCCGGGCAACCGGGGCAGTCTGAGTCAACACCCACTTAATCGAAAACGGGTGCAAATCCCGGCCCCTTCCTCTCAGCTCTAAATATTTTCAGGAATAATTGGTTGCTTAAAAAGCAAAACCAAAACCACCTCCGGCTTAAAATAACACAAAGCGTTTCGCCGCTAGAAATGGTGAACGACAAGCAGGTATGTCCCCCGCTGATTTCGGCAATAAGCCAGTTATGAACCCGTGAGATGTGACCATTTCTTAGGCACCAGTACGCACTGGAGTGTATTGCAAATTGTGCTCATTTTAAATAAAAAAAAACTGCAGCTGCTAATTGAAGATTAAGATCGTCCCCATCAATGTTAATACGTTTTTTTTATTTGCAATTCCCGTTTGTAAATCTAAGAGAAACATCATTGCCCAAATGAGCTCTATTCCCTTAATAAAGCCCATATTTGCATTTCTATGTTTTTGTAGCAGTTATTTAGAGAGAGGTCAGATGAGAAGTTGGGCGGCCAAATCGTGGAATTCCACAGCAGTGACGCGTGGGGAAGAAGCCAAAAGCCAAACCACAAGGAGAAATGGGTTCGCCTGGCCAGGATTTCCGCCTGACCTAGCCAGATGCAAACTGGAGCTTGGGGAGGGAGTTAAGGGGAGCTGTGAGAGAGCTTCCCAGGGGGTCTTGGGGCAGGGTAGCCAGCAAAGGCACTTGTGGATATTGGACCCACAGATGTGAATGTTAGTAATTGTGGTATTCATTAAACACTGAGTGCCAGGCACCGTACTAAGCACTGGGTTGGATACAAGAAATTTAGGTTGGACACAGTCCCTTTCCCATGTGGGGCTCAATCTCCATTTTACAGATGAGGTAACTGAGGCCCAGAAAAGTGAAGTGCTTTGCCCAAGGTCACCCACCAGCAAGGGGTGGAGGCGGGATTAGAACTCTTGACCTTCTGACGCCCAGGCCTGTGAGCTAACCACTAGGCACCGGGACCCAGATCCAGCTTCTCTGGAAGACCCATCAGTTAATGGTATTTCATGACTGAGTGCAAAATACTCCTAAGCAACTAGGAGTGTACAGTAGGAGCAATACACAAATTCCTTGTCCTTGAGGACCTTACAATCTAAAGGGGGAACTATAAATGGACCAAAAATTACTAACAAATAGTAGGAGGAGGATTAACAACAAGAATTAACAGGTAATATATCTGAAGCAGCATGACCTAGAGGAAAGAGCATGGTCCCGGGAGTCAGGAAACCTGGGTTTTAATCCTAGCTCTGCTACTTGCCTACTGTGTGACTTAGGGTAAGTCACAGCGTCTCTAGGCCTCAGTTTCCTCACCTGTAAAGTGGGGACCAAGTATCTATTCTCTCTCCTTCTCAGACTTTGAGCCCCCATGTGGGACAGGGACTTATATTGAACTCGGCGCTTACTACAGTCCTCGGTGGCCTAGAAAGTCCTTGATAAATACCATAATTATGTTTAAGAAGTAGCACAAAGAAGTCAGGATGAAAAAGCTGAATAAATAACCAGATAAAGCCAACTATCCTATAATGCAAGGGCCACATTTTTTCCTCCTTTCCTCTTCTCCCACTCTCTTCTTCGCCCTGATTTGGTCGCTCTATTCATCCCCACTCCCAGCCCCACAGTACTCATGTCCCTATCCATCATTTATTTTTTTCAATAAATGTCTCCCTCCCCCTCTAGACTGAAAGCTCGTTGTGAGCTGGGAATGGGTCTGCTTATTGATCTACTGTACTCTCCCAAGCACTTAATACAATGCATTGAAAACAGTAAGCGCTCATTAAATATGACTGAATGAATGAATCTCCTTGGCAAAACCAGTTCTGCACAGGTCACCTTTTCCCTCACTGTGTTCAGGTGCCCAGTTTTCTTCCCAGTGTCACAGCATCCCGACCCCAAACGGGCTCCCAGAGTTAGAAGCTCCTTTCTTAATTTCCTATCGCTGTTCTACCCAAAATGCCTAATAAAAACATGTTATGAACTAAGCATATACTAACAAATGAATACATGATTTAGAGTATGAGCTACTGGTGGGCAAGGAATGTCTCCTTTTTTTATGGTATTTGTTAAGCACTTACTATGTGCCAGGTACTGTACTAAGCACTGGGGTAGAGACAAGCTAAACAGGTTGGACACAGTCCATGTCCTACATGGGGCTCACAGTCAATCTCCATTTTAGAGTTGAGGTATCTGAGGCACAGAGAAGGTCCCACAGAAGACAAGTGGGGAATCCAGGATTAGAACCCAGAACCCAGGATTAGAACTCTGCAGGCACTCAATGGATATCATCACTACTACCTTAAAAGTGCCAAGAATGGGAATAAAATAAGTGTTACATAAAAAATAGAATGAGAAGCAGTGTGGCCTAGTGGAAAGAACACAGGCCTGGGAGTCAGAGGACCTGGGATCTAATCCCAACTCGGCCGCTTGCTTGCTGTGTGAACTTGGGCAAGTCACTTCGCTTCTCTGGGCCTCAGTTGCCTCATCTGTAAAACGGGGATTAAGACTGAGCCCCCCCATGTGGAACATGGCCTATGTCCAAAGTGATTAGCTTATAGCTACCCCGGTGCTTAGTACATTGCCTGAGACATAGTAGATGCTTAACAAATACCATTAAAAAAGAAAAGTGCTAAGGGTGGCTGTTGGACTGCCATGGCTAAGGTACTGTCAATTATTTGGGGAAGGCTTCCTGGAGGAGATGGGATTTCAGAAAGCCTTTGAAGATGGGAAAAGAGCCCATTTATATTTCCTGGAGGAACTGTGACTGACCTAAGAATAAAAATAATACTAATGATGATGGTATTTATTAAGCGCTTACTATTTGCCAAGCACTATACTACGCACAGGGGTAGATGCAAGCAAACTGAGTCGGACACAATCCCTGTCCCACGTGGGGCTCACATTCTCAATCCCCATTTTATAGATGAGGTAACTGAGGCCCAGAGAAGTGAAGTGATTCACCCAAGGTCACACAGCAGACAAATGGCAGATTTAGGATTAGAACCTATGACCTTCTGACTCTGTGCTCTATCCACTAGGCCAGGTCAAGAATCCACAGGAGGAGAAACACACAGGAGCGGTGAACCACAACCTAGTTTCAATGAAGTTCTTTCCTGGGTGTTAGGTGAATTTAACATTGGCCAAACATAGAAGAGATCTTAATCTGAATTCCTTTTTTTTAATGGAATTTGTAAAGCACTTACTCTGTGCCAGGCACTGTACTGAGTGCTGAGGTAGATACAAGATAATCAAGTCGGACACAGTCCCTGTCACACATTTGATTCACAGCATTAATCCCCATCTAAAGTGCTTACTATGTGCCAGGCATTGTACGAAGTGCTAGGTAGATACAAATGAACTGAGTTGGACATAGCCCCCGTCTTAAGTGGGGCTCATGGTCTCAGTCCCCATTTTACAGATAAGGGACCTGAGGCCCAGAGAAGTGAAGTGACTTGCCCAAGGTCACCCAGACAAGTGTTGGAGCTCAAATTAGAATCCAGGTCCTTCTGACTCCCAGGCCCATGCTCTACATCCACTAGGCCACGCTGCTTCTCTATTCACAACATTCTGCGGCTGCCCTCAGGTTTGGTGATTGTTATTAAGCCCCAGACAAGAAAACTCATTTTCTCTTACAAATATCAATGCTGTCCCCCAGCAGTATGAATTTCAGAGACTCATCTTTGAAATCTCTCGGAATATTTATCCCTGAACTCATTTTGCAGATTGATGCTGGATACACCCCCTTAATCACACAAATTGGTTCTACAAATTAAAGCCGGGCCCTCTCTTAGGTAGCATTACCCCTTTTTCAGATGTGGACACTGAAAGCATCATAGCTATGCTATCAAAAATGGACTCTGTCCTCCAGTCGGCATTGGGTTCTAAACATGCATATTCTTCAGAGGTCATGGCACAATTCTGCCTGGAAATGTGATGGTGATAATAATAATAATAATAATTGTGGTATTTGTGGTGCCTGGCACTTTCTATGTGCCAGGCACTAAGTGTTGGGGTGGATATAAGCAAATCAGGTTGGACACAGTCCCTGTCCTATGTGGGGCTCACAGTCTTAATCCCCATTTTACAGATGAGGGACAGAGAAGTGAAGTATCTTGCCCAAGGCCCCATAGCAGACAAGTGGCGGAGCAGGGATTAAGAACACATGATGGGGTTGACTTTGCAGGACTATCTCTCTGGACCACTCCAGCCTGGTTGTGATGCTTTTAGAAGATCCTTGCCAAATCCATTAAATACATTTCTTCTCACAAATTAACTAGTGTAAGGACCTGAGTTAAAAAGAAACTAGGTTGTTTTTTTCTGTTCAAGGAAAACACTGAATCCCCGAGAGATTAAGTTGGCCACCCTGAGCACTTGTGTATTTTATTTCTCTCTCTAATACTGTCATTAGTTCATTCCAGAATCCACTATGGCAAGCTTGGGATAAAATCTCAAGTTCTATCAATCAACATATTTATTGAGCGCTTACTGTGTGCAGAACACTGTAGTAACCACTTGGGAGAGTACAATATAACAGAGTTGATAGACACATTCCCTGCCCACAACGAGCTTCTAAGAGGGGAAATAGTTGTTTAAGAGATCCTTGGAGCTACTGGCATCACAGAGACACACCAAATCTCAGACTGGGAAAAAGAACTACTGCATCCTAATTTTGCTTCTGAAATGGGGGATGCCTAGGAGAAGCTGAATGGCCTAGTGATTAAAACTGTGAGCCTCATGTGGGACAGGGATTGTGACTAACCCAGTTACCTTGTATCTACTCCAGTGCTAAGAAGAGTGCCTAGCACATAGCAAGCACTTAAATACCATAGTTATGATTATTATCATCAGTAGTGGAACAAGCACAGGCCTGGTAGTCAGAAGAACTGAATTCTAATCCAGGCTCTGCCATTCACCTGCTGTGTGACCTTGGGAAAGTCTCTATGCCTCAGTTTCCCATCTGTAAAATGGGATTTAAGTACCTGCTCTCCTCCCTTCTTAGACTGTGAGCACCATGTGAGACAAGGACTGCATCTAGCCTGATTATCTTGTATCCACTCCAGTGCTTGACAGAGTGCTTGACACACAGTAAGCATGTAACATATATCATTATTATTATTATGAGGGAATGCATGACAAAAAAGGGTTAAGGTACCACCATCCCCCTGACAAGGAAAAGAAAATCAGTAATTTAAAGTGGAAAGAAAATTATAGATGTTTGATAGAGTTTGACCACAGGTGAAGAAGGGCCAAGGAATGGCCCTGATCAAAATAATAGTGAAGAGGCACTTAATCAATACTATTTATTGAGCTCTTTCTTTGGTCAGAGCACTGTAGTAAACGCTTGAGAACTATAATTGAGAACATAATCTCTGCCCTCGAGGAGTTTACAATCTAGCAGGGGAGACAAACACTGAAATAATTTACAGATAGGGGAAGAAGAAAAAGTGGATAGGAGGCCAAAGTGACTCAAAAGGGAAGTCTGAGGTGATGTGATAAATCAGGAGGGATCTAGGGTGCTCTCCCCCCAAATGACCTTCTCTTTGAGCAAAGACTTCTCTGAGGACTGAAAACTCATTGTGCACAGGGAATGTGTCTGTTTACTGTTATAACGTACTCTCCCAAGTGCTTACTACAATGCTTTGCACACAGTAAGCACTCAATAAATACGATTGAATGAATGAATGAGGAAGCCAAGCCTCCCCACCAAAGGCAAATAATCAGACACTTGAATCTCCACGGAGAAGACTCATGTGACCACGTCAAAGGAAAGAGCTCTTCTTGGTGATCCAATCAGGAACAACAGCAGGAGATTCCTGTTCCCACCCTCAACCCCCATCTTATAATAATTATGATACTTGTTAAGCATTTTCTATGTGTGGAAAACTGTCAGATTGGACATAGTTCCTGTCCCACATAGGATCACAGTTTAAGGAGAATGTAGAACAGGTATTGAACCTCTATTTTATAGTTGAGGCAACTGAGGCCCAGAGAAGTTAAGTGACTTGCCCAAGGACACACAGCGGGTAAGTGGTGGAGGTGGGATTAGAACCCAGGTCCTCAGACTCCCAGGCCCGTGTTCCTTCCATTAGGCCACATTGCTCCTGATCTCATAATCTGGTATCTATCCCTGCAGTATCTATCCGTCAAGTGTATTGAACATTTACTACATGCAGAGCACTGTACTAAGCGCTTGGGAGAATATGCTATAACAGACATTCCCTGCTCACACAAGCTTATAGACTAGAGGGAGAGACAGTCATTAATATAAACAAATTACAGATATGGACATAAGTGCTGTGGGTCTGGGAGGGGATGAATAAAGGGAGCTAGTCAGGGTGTCACAGAAGGGAGTGGGAGAAGGGGAAATGGGAGTTTAGTCAAGGAAGGCCTCTTGGAGGAGATGTGCCTTCAAAAAGACTTTGATGGGGAGGGAGTATTATTGTCTGTCGGATATGAAGAGGGAGGACGTTCCAGGTCAGAGGCGGGATGTAGGTGAGGGGTTGGTGGAGAGATAAATGAGATCGAGGCACAGTGAGTAAGCAGGTTGGCATTAGAGGAGCAAGGTGTGTGAGATGTTATCATCATCATTATTCTTATTATCATTCTCATCTTGTTCAGTTCTTCTGATCAAGGCCCATCAGATCAAAGTCATCCGAGATTTGGTACATAGATCCAGTCCCGCACACAAGCGGCGTGGCCTAGTGGATAGAGCACAGGCCTGGGAATCAAATGGACCTGGGTTCTAATCCCGGCTGTAACCACTGTTTGCTGTGTGATATTGGACAAATCACTTAATTTCTCTGTGCCTCAGTTACCTCAACTGTAAAATGGAGATTAAAACTGTGAGCCCATGTGGGACATGGGCTATGTCCATCCTAATTACCTTGCATCAACACCAGCACTTAGAAGAATGCCTGGCATATAGTGAGTGCTTAACAAATACCATAAAAAGAACAACAGAAACAAAAAGGCATCGTTCCAAAATAGTTAAAAGATGTTTTGCCTCGACAGTCCAAGTGACGTTTTCTCTCTAGGCACCAGTTTTCGGCAACTGTGAAATGCCCGCACCTAATCCACTTTGGGAGATTCATATGGGAAATTCTCCGGCTGAGGCACAGCAGGCGAAAGACAACCAGTATTTGGAAACTAGGTGGGTCTGATCCCGCATTCCGTCAGACCCCCAGTCTCCCACGTGACATGGGCATTTAAGCCCTCCAAGGAAGAGTGCTTGGCACTTCGGTTAATCTGCAGGTAAAATGCTAATGAAATAGAGATGTGCTGCTTTAGGGGAAGAGAGATGAAACTGTCCGGACCATTGCACTTCCATCTAAAGCCACGTCCGCCGTTGACTTTATTCAGCAGAACAGTACAAACTGGGCCACTGGGAATGAGGGTGTATCTTGGAAGGCTGGGGTTAAGACTGGTTTGCAAACAAACTCCCCTGACCCAAGGAGGCTCACATTTGCCCACAGAAGGGTTGCCCTGGGCACTATCTGAAAAGGGAATAATAATAATAATGGTATTTGTTAAGCATTTACTATGCACTGTTCCAAGCGCTGGGGTAAACACAAGGTAATCAGGTTGTCCCACGTGGGGCTCACAGTCTTAATCTCCATTTTACAGATGAGGTAACTGAGGCACAGAGAAGTGAAGTGATTTACCCAGTCACACGCAGCTGCTAAGTGGCGGAGCCGGGATTAGAACCCAAGACCTCGAACTTCCAAGCTCGGGCTCTTTCCACTAGTCGGGGCTTCATAAGGCTGTCTGGACTGCAGACAGCTGATCCCCTCCATCCCCGGGAGGGAGAGGAATCAGGGAAACAGAAACACCCGCGGCCTTGAAAATCCAGTCCCTCGCTGGAAACCAATGTTTGGAGCCCGGGGATCCGATCGGCTGCAGTTCCCGCATACATCCGCAGGGTGGCAGCCTTGGGGCGAGAAATAACCATTCCCTCCCCCTCCCCAAAAAAATTATTTTTCACTTGCAAAAAAGCATATTTCCCCCATTAATGCTTGTTTCATTTAACTTAATTGGAATCTGGGAAGCTAATTAAAATAGCTACCAGCTCCACAATCAACAATAATTTGTATAATTATTGATAATTATATACATACCGAGAGTTTTGTTATTAATCGTCTGAAAGGCACCGTCGCTTGTTTTTCCCCAGAATGACTGCGAAACTTCGTGCCCTTGGGCTCCTTGCGACCTCCTGAGAAGGGATGGGTACTTCGGAGGTCCAGCGAGCGCCCTTTTCGGGGCTGCCTTGAAGCAAAACTGGGGTGGAGGGAGAATAAAAAAGAAGTCACGAGCAGATCCCCCAGCGCCTTTTCTGGTGATTTTGATTCGCTTTAATTATGGACAGCCGAATTCGGAGTTTGGCGTCAGTCTGCTGACGTTTTTTCTTTGCCATATCTCCCCATATTGTCCTAGTCGGGCCGGCTGCGTGGCTTGCTTGCTACGACACCGGCAAATAATTTGGCTTTTTGAGGAGCGGAGGGAAAGCGGGAGAACTCATTCTTCTGTCTGCATAGCAAGTAAAATGTTCTCCATCTCTAGCTTTTTTTGGTTTTGTTTTTTTTTTGGGTATTTGTTAAGCGTTTACTCTGTGTCAAGCACGGTACCGGCTACAAGCTAATCAGGTTGGATTCACTCCATCTCCTAAGTAAAACTCACAATATTCACCCCAGTTTTACAACTGAGCTAACTGAGGCACAGAGAAGTGAACTGACTTGACCAAGGTGGCACAGTAGACAAGAGGCGGAGTGGGGTTTAGAGCCTAGGTTCTTCCGACTACCGGTAAATCTTACTCTCTCCTTTTCTCCTATAAGGAAGACCTGACTGTCCTACCTCCAAAGGTCGGGAACCCAGCAGTCTTCGAAGGTTCTTCACTGCGACTAAACTTGCTTGGAACAAACGACGAGGGGAGTTGCTTTTGAGGGTCGAAGCATCTAGAGCAGGTGGGATACTCTTACTATACGAGCTTAGTTGTTAGCACTCCATAGGTCCTCAATAAATACTACTGATGGACTGATCTGATACCACCTCGAATTTCTGAAGACGTTGCTTAGACCTCCCAACGAATGAAAAGTACCACAAATTGCCTGCAAGAGGAGAGACACATGCGAAGAAACGGGAACAGTTGGGTGAGGCCAGAGAGGACAAGGAAGGCGGGATAAAGGGGAAGGGCTGCCTTTGGAATTCCATTTTGCCCCTCCAAAAAGCAGCTTACACTGCGAGGGGGCTGAGCAAATATTTTTGAACCCGATAACCTGGCTCTTTAAGGATTTCATGAGATTACCCGCGGGACTCCTCTCCGTATTATAGAGCACAAGTCCAAGAGCCATAGCACCTTCCCTTACTCATTCAACCACAAGGTCAGTCACTTGTATTGAGCGCTTACGGTATGCAGAGTACTGTGCTGAGCGCTTAGGAGAATACCATATAAGCATAAGACACAATCCCTGTCCACGACGAGCTGACAGTCCTGAGGTGCTTACCTTGCTTTGAAGTTGGGGAGATCAAAAGAAGTGGGTCTTCGCCTTCCACTCAGAGGGACCCATTTTTGGCTGATTAGGGTGAACGTGGGCCGGTTTAAATGCCCCACGCGGGGAGAGTTGTGGGGGGAAAGGGTTCCCCCAAATAGGGAGCGGGGGAGTGGTTACTGCCTCGTTAGTTTCGAGTGCCAGCTCCTCTCTCTTCTCCCCCACCCGAAGCGAGAGCCCTAGTGACCCTGAACCGTACCTGTGACACCCCCTTTGGAGAGTGAATTGGGGACCCCGTTTGAAGGCTGGGGGCCACTGGTCTCCTTTGTTGGTCCGAAATACTTGCCAAGGTAATTCTGGTCTAAAAACAGGTATTTAGGCCTAATAGGTGTGTAAACCACCTTCAAAAAGCACTCTCGGAGCTCATTAGCGTTTTACTTTCATGTGTGAAACAAGCATATAAATGGGCCATTAATGAACTCCCCGCTCTTCCTCCAGCAGGGGAGGGGGGGAAACTCCCGAGGAGAGAGCGGCTGCTGTAAGGGTGTGAAGCTCCATCCCACTTGGCTCCTGCCCCTGGCTACCAGCACGGGACCCCGGCTACCAGCCCCTTCCCTAGAGCTGGACCCCTCACCCTCTCTCCCCACTCTATAGGAGATGGTCACAAGATGGTTGCACGAGTGGGGGGAAGGGCAAACTCTTCCCCCCACCCCCCAAGTCTGGGGTGGCTGACAGATCTCCCAGGCTAGCCGCCGTCCCCCAACTTCAAGCCTCAACGAGTAGCCGCGACCCCTCGTGAGGGAGAGGGTGGACGAAAGGACCCCCCCCTCCCCCCCGAAAAAGCCCACCGGTCTTGCTCCCTCCCAGCAGGTGAGCTTGAACCCCTTCTCTTCCCGAGAACCCCACCACGATCCCCACGGCAAGTGCAGCCTCCCGGGTCCCCACCTCTGGTTTTCGGACTTTTTATTAAAGAACCAAAATCACTTATACAGAGTTTTCTCCCAAAACAAGTTGAGTTTGTCGTTGAATCGGTAGGCGCCCTTTAAAGTGCTGTTACATCCATAATTTACAAAAAAAAGGGGGGGTGGGGGGAGAGAATGGGAAAAGCCAAATAAATTACATCATAAATAAATTAAATTAAACCAATACTGTACCAAGAGAATCACAGTACATTTATATCCATTGCACATAGCCACTTTTTCATTAGGAACAAGAGTTTAAGAAGTGGACATATAGGTAGAGATGAACAATGAACACGGCCAGGATCGTTTGCAGGGGCGGTCAGAGCGCAATCACCACGGATAGTCTCCTCCAGGCGGTTTTTTTCTTTTTAAGTGGGGGATTTATTTATTTATTTTTGGTCCGTTTAACCGTTTGTGTTCCGATGTCCTGAATTTCAACTTGGTTTTAGGCGATATTTACACTGATGGAAAGGCTGCCCCTGGCTCCCAGGGTGGGGGGAGAGGGGGAAGGGGTGGGGGCGGGGCCGGGGTCTGGGTCTTCAGAGTTCGGTATTTACAGGGGGCTGATATAAATGGCTTGTTTGTCGTTTTCCGTCGCTGCCCGGTATTTACAGAGGAGGAGCATGGCTTGTAGGGGTCCCCGCGGCGAGCTCGCCTCGCCGCGGCTAGGGCAGGAGGGGAGGTTTGAAGGAACAGTTGCCCGTGCAGTGGCGGGGGGTGAGCATCTTACAGGAGAAGTGGTGGAGGGCGTCGTGGGCTTCTGGGGGTGCGAAAGAAACCAGGGAAAGGGGTTACTCCTGCAGGTCCGTCCCCACCCGCGGCCGGCCCTTGACCTTAGCCAAGACACCGTGTCTCGTCCATTTCCCTAAATGGTTTTCTTCTCTTCTCTGGCTAGGAGTCTTCCCGGATCTCTAGCCCCCAATTCCTGCTTCCCTTCCCGCTTCCCCCTACCCTAGGAAGCCTTCATCAACCCCTCCCCCGCCCCGCCCCCCAAATCCTTTCTTGGCAGCGTGACCAGAACTTGGGCCCCATCACCAACCAAAACCTCCACCCATCCTCCCTCCGATCAATCAATCCAACGTATTTATGGAGCGCTTACGGTGTGCAGAGCACTGTATTAAGCGCTTGGGAGAGTATAATAAAACAGAGTTCACTACGGCTGGGTCTTGCTTGACTTCGTACCTTTTAATTTCTGCTGAATGGCATAACGTGCCTTCCGTTCTTGATCTAGTTCATTACACAAGGTGTCTAGCAGAAAAGAGAACAGAATTTTAAAAAAACAAAACAAACAGAGGGCTTCCCTCCCCTCTTCTACTTTAGCGGCAAATGTCATAAATCATTACACAATACACCGGGTTTTATGTTCACTGAAACAATTCTTTGGAGCTGGAGATATAAAAAAAAAAAAGAGGAGAAGCAATTGCTTATGATTGCAGTATGGTATGGGAAAGTAATGGTTGGGAATTGCGCTTAAAGGCAGATGGATCCAACCAAAATTAAAGCAAACTTAGGCATTACTTCCCAGGTAATTTTACGCCTCGATTTTTAATTTAGAAACCATGGAAATTGCCGTGATAAGAAGTTCAATCACTCTATGTAATGATGCCTCCAAGCCGTTCGCTGGGCTTCCTTGCCATTCTGAGGCTAATCAGAGTATACAAAGGATATTAAATAAAAAAAAAATTGTTAAATTACCTTCCATTTAAATCCAAATGACTGAACTAACATTACAGCTTTCTACCAGACAGAGGTAGTTACGGCCTCTTGCAGGCTCTCACCTGACTCCCGTCTTACCTCTGACAATTTGCAGCTGTTGTACCATTTCTTCTCTATAAGCCAATTCCCTCTTCATCTGATCCTGAAAATTATCTGTGCAAATTGATTAAGTGAGAACCGTTAAGTACAGCCGTCCTCCACAGTGAGCTTGGGCCTTTTGGGGGGTGGGCGGGGCAGGGGGAAGGTTGGGAGAGCGGAAAACCAAGGCGGCTGGCGGGACCTCGGGCGGTGGGGGACGCCGGACTAGCGAAATCAAAGCAGCTGAGCAGGGGAAAGGTGATGCAGGTGTGAAAGATGAGGAGCCGGGGCCCTGTGTTGAGGCTAAGGGAGGAAGGTACAGAAAAGAGATTTACCTTTGAGGCTCTGAAACTCCCGTTCTAGTTTCTTTCTCAGTTCCATTTGCTCCAGGAGCAATTTTTGCAATTCGTCTGTTAACGAAAGACAGACTCTCGGTGAGAGGAGGGCGCTTTACACAAGGAAAGAGAGAGGACCGATGTTCTAGGGCCTTGTATCACGTTACTCTCACGAGGTAAATACTCTGTACTGGACACCGCGAAAACATTTCCTCGGTCCTGAGGCCGAGGAATGAGATGAGGGATGAGAGAAAGAGAGCTCCCCAAATCCAACGCCCTTTGGCCTTTCCCGGCTTCAGGCACCAGAAAGAACCAAATAAGGTGAAGTAGGTCACGGGGAGTATGTAAAGAGGTGTTTAATGTTACCGCAGCATGAACTGGGGAACTAAAGTAGTCCCCCAAAACCTTGCCAGACCTACACCGTGGACCTCTCTCTGAAGCACCCGGTTTCCCTCTCTTTCTCCAAATGTAGAAAATAGTAAGACGGTCTTGAAGGAATTCCTCTCTCTCTCTCTGTTCCCTCCCCCCCGCCCGCTCTCTCCATCCCCAGCCCGGTTTACAACAGAGGCTGGTGTGCTGGGTGTTACTGAGGTGGGATTGGGAAAGTTCTGGCCCAACCGACTTTGGCTAACAAGAGTAAGGACCCTGAATCTCCGATCCATTTTCTCCACCCCCCTGTCCCTGTGGGAGGCAGGTGGGGAGCGGGAACCCGAGAAGACCACTGTTTACCCGTGGCTATCTCTCCGAGGCACCAAACCAAAGAAAAACTAAGTGGGGCTCGGGGGACCGCCAAACTGGCCCCCAGGATGGGACCCTTGGAAAGAGGTCGCCCCATCTGAAATCTGGTTTGCTTGAAGAATGGTCAGTGGGGAGGCCGCTGGGTACACGGGGCTCGGGCGTTGACCAAGCCCAGTGCTGTCACCGGGCCGAGAGGCCTCGTCCTACAGAGCAAGAAATTCAGCCCCAACTCTCCCTCCATCAGAGGGAGAGGACACAGTCCCGGAAAAAAACCACCCAAAATAAAACAAAAAAGAACTATTGCAAAAAGGGCGGGGCTTCTTGAGGGGGACACGACAGTCAGCTCCTGGTAGCCTAGGTAGTTTGTCTGATATCAGCTATCTTGTAATTGATCCCAGTGCTTAGCACCTAGATAGCGCTTAATAAATAACGCAATTATGCTTTTCTGCTATGACCCTGATAATATTCACCGGATAACTGCTCAACTTTTCTTTTTACTTTCTCTCGAGACACCCGATCGGGGGCGGGGGCGGGGTTGGGGGAGGTGTCTCTCTCTCCAAATCCTGGAAGGGTGGCAATTTCCCTATCAAAAAAAGCCTCATCTCCAAATCTTGCCCCATCCCACGCACCTCCACGAACTCTCACCCCACACCCCTACACACTCTTTGGTTCCCCAAAGCTGACAATTCTCACCTTTTGCCAGGTTCTCGATGTCCTTCTCAACAAGCGGGGTTCCAGTTACATCCAGAGTTAGTCCTTCGTCCCCTAATAATAATAATAACAATTATAGTATTTGACACAACAACGAGGAGGTGGTCAGTCTCGGGCACTGCCCGGGGAGAATGTGTGTGTGTGCCCCCTCCCAACATCCACCCCCCCCCCCACGTTCTGTTTGTCTTTCTCTTTTGACGCTCCGTCTCCTTGTCCTTGTCCCGAAATAACCAGCTGCGGGCCGTGACGGAAGGAGACCCGGGGTGGAGCGGAAATCAAGGAGACAGCAACATATGAAAACCGACTTACAATTCACCAACTTATTTAAATATTTATTCGCCTGGAGCTGTAGGGGATAGCCTTTTACTGTTGATTTAAATCATTTCCTTTCCGGTGTGAATAAGTGGTGTCAAAATATCTATTATTTATGCGGGCCTTGCAATAGTCTGGTGAAGAAGTTCGAGCTGCGCGGTGCTCGAGCCCCCAGGGCCGGGGGGGACCCCCCACACACACACCCCCACCCTCCTTCAACCTCCCCAGGGAGAGGGAGGCTGCTCCGGGACAGGGAAACGAGCGAGCCTGTGCGCGGCTGGGTGAAATGGGGAAGGGAGAAGGGAGAGGAGGGAGGCGGCGGGAACGACCGCTTACCTCGGTCAGTATTTACAGGGCTTGGCTGCGAGACATTCCTTTGGTCTTGATAGGATTTCCTCGTCTGTAAATCCTCGGCTGTTGAGTGATTGTCTTCTTTATCTTGCTCTTAAAAGTAATAAACCGATTTTCAACTATAAGCAACGAAAGTATGATCATGAGATATCCTTAATTACATAATTAAGGACAAAGCCCTTATTAAAGCCTTCTTAGGGGAGCCCCTAATCCCCTTGCTATCGAAAGAGCGGCTTGCTCTCTGGGAGCGTTCACTCGAGGTAAATCTATGTTACCTTGCTCTGTGCAGCGGGCACCTCCTCCCTCTGCACCCCCGCCTCCCCCCACCATCATCGGGGAGAAATGACCTACATCGAGTGGAAAGACTGGGCCACGGGCTAGACTGCAGTCATCTTGGGAATTAATAAATAGATTCCGGAGCCGCGCCGGTCACCGGGATGACAAAAGTTTCGTTCGTGTTTTCGGTGAGGAGAGGGTGGAAGGTGGGGGCGCGGGGGTGGGTGAGGGGTGTTTCATCACCCAGGTCTCTTCACAAAAAAGAGCAACAGATTCCCACTGGCGTCTGGGAAGTTCCTATACATCAAAAACCCAAACTGCTCTCACAGCAAACACACACACACACATATCCACCGCCCCGACCACCCCCCGCCCCCTTGCCCTAAACCGGGCAAACATAGAAATAAAAACACCCCTGTGCACTGCTTCGTTGAGAACCGATTTCATGAGCCAACCTGCTTTGAAGGTGGTGTCAAAATGGAAATCAGGGGACTCTGACTAAATGACTATCAACGTGTAGAGTTTGGGTTATTATTATTTTTTTTTTTGGACAAAAGCGATCAGAGGTTTGAATACAGTCCTCCTCTCTCTCGCCTTCCCCTTGCCTCTTCTCCCTGTCTCCCCCCACCCCCGCCCATCCCCTTCCCTAACGCAGTTTCAGGCCGCTGGAGTCTTCGGTGAGAAGGTCAATTTTACCATTTGCCTCAGGGTTGCAGTGGTAAGTGGCTGCGGGCCCCAGCGTGGAGGAGCTCTTCAGCGTCTGCAAATGCTCGTCCCTTTCCTGTGTGTACACCTGCAGAATTGATGAAAAATGAAATGCAATTAGCCAGGGGTTTGTCCGTTCGCTGCCGGGGAAAGAGGCAGCTCCGGCCAGATTCATGGATGGGGGACAGGGGTGAAGGGTGGGGAGTGGGGGTGCTCCCGCTGGGTTTTCCAGGCCGCCCCCGAGTTTGTGATGCGAGAGGTTAGGTCTGGGCCACCCCCAGCCGAAGGTCCATCTATTTGAGCACGGTCGTTTGAATGAAATGTAATTATTAGTGCTCTTGAGAAAATTACCCAAATTAAAATTCAGCCGCGGAAAACAAGGGCTTTTCAAAACCGGCCAGCCCCCACAAACTCAGCATCCGCCTAATTTTAGGTAATTTCTCCTCTCCCCGTTCCTGCCCACCCCTCACCCACCCACCCCCGCCGTCCCCATGGTAAAAGACGGGCTAATTATTTGTGTTTTAATGGGAATAGATGTAAATTTTCCGATGTTAAGAATCACCTTTAAAATATCAAATAATCAGGGATCTTATTCAACATCAATATCCGTCGTCGCCCCCCCACTCTTTTTTCCTCTCCTCATCCCTGAACCCGAGGGTGACACCCCCCATTCATTTTCTATCGCAGTTTCTCTAAAATTAGTAAAGTTGCTTTTAGTCTCTTCCTCCACCACACACGTACCCCTCCGGAAAAAAATGTTTCCTTTTTTGTGTTTCCTGGCCAGCTACCCGCTTACAGCAGCGAGATGGTGGGAATATGGACATTCTAGATTGCTGGAGACAGCAACATGCACGCAGTTAGTTCTCAGGGTGGGGCTGGAGTCGGCCGGAGGGGCCCCAACCTTCGATTTTTCCGCTTTCATTCTGCCCTCTTCTCCAGACTTTCACCATCGCCGAGCCCCGCGATCTGGGGAACGATGGGCCCTCTCGACGATACCCCAAGCCCTCCATTCGGGCGCGATTTACTAATGGGAGGCAGCATTATTTTGTAGATGACCTTCACCCCCTCGCCGGTATCCTAAACCCCGCGGAGCAGGTGCGCGCCTGTCGTGGGCAGGCGGTTTACATTACCGCTTTTTATTTGCTTCACCTATTCACTCAGTAAGCGCACTCTCTAATAGAAAGGATGCCTATCGCTGGCATAAAACCCGGGCGCCTTCGGGGACCTGTCAGCCTGTCGCTTGGAGGTGTGTGTGGGTGTGTGTGGAGGGGGGTCGGGTCCATTTTCCCGGCGTGTTCGCCACCCAGACCCCGGGTGCGGAAAGAGCTAGGTCTCGGGCATCGCCCGGCCAGCGCGAATCGACGGGGCTTTAAGCCAGGGGCTGCGGCGGTGTGCCCACCCTCGCCCGCTCGGGGGGCATTAAAGCCCGCATCGAGGGGCCCTCGGGGGGTATCGACTTAGATGCGGGTCGGGAGGTGCGAGGAAAGGGGGCGATGGGGTGAGGGAGTGGGAGGAGGGATGGGGGGTGCGGAAAGATGAGGGGTAGTGTGGTGGGATGAGGGGTGAGCGGAGGGGTGAGGGGCGTCCTGAGGGATGAGGGGTGTGAGGAGAGATGGGGGGCGGCAGGAGAGGTGAGGGGCTTGAAGAGAGGTGAGGGGCGTGAGGAGAAGTAAGGGGAATGAGGAGAGGTGAGGGGTGTGAGGAGAAGTAGGGGGCATGAAGAGAGGTGAGGGGCGTGAGGAGAAGTGAGGGCCGTGAGAAGAGGTGAGGGGCGTGAGGAGAAGTGAGGGCCGTGAGGAGAGGTGAGGGGCGTGAGGAGAGGTGAGGAGTGTGAGAGGGGCGTGAGGAGAGGTGAGGAGTGTGAGGAGAAGTGAGGGGCATGAAGAGAGGTGAGGGGCGTGAGGAGAGGTGAGGGGCGTGAGGAGAGGTGAGGGGCGTGAGGAGAAGTGAGGGGCGAGAGGAGAAGTGAGGGGCGAGAGGAGAAGTGAGGGCCGTGAGGAGAGGTGAGGGGTATGAGGAGAGGTGAGGAGTGTGAGGAGAGCTGAGGGGCATGAAGAGAGGTGAGGGGCGTGAGGAGAGGTGAGGAGAAGTGAGGGGTATGAGGAGAGGTGAGGGGTGTGAGGAGAGGTGAGGGGCGTGCGGAGGGATAAGGGGCATGAAGTGAAGTAAGGGGCATGAGGAGAAGTAAGGGGCATGAGGTGAGGAGACTGCGGAGGGATAAGGGGCGTGAGCTGAAGTAAGGAGCATGAGA
The DNA here is from genome assembly GCF_004115215.2 of Ornithorhynchus anatinus. NCBI lineage: Eukaryota > Metazoa > Chordata > Mammalia > Monotremata > Ornithorhynchidae > Ornithorhynchus > Ornithorhynchus anatinus. The sequence continues at coordinate 7,843,019 of NC_041732.1, read as the reverse complement.
AGTAAGGGACGTGAGGTGAGGACCGTGCGGAGGGATAAGGGGGATGAGGAGAAGTAAGGGGCATGAGGTGAGGAGACTGCGGAGGGATAAGGGGCATGAGGCCAAGTAAGGGCGATGAAGACAGGTAAGGGCCGTGAGGTGAGGAGCGTGTGGAGGGATAAGGGGCATGAGGAGAAGTAAGGACGATGAAGAGAGGGAGGTAAGGGCCGTGAGGTGAGGAGCGTGCGGAGGGATAAGGGGCATGAGGAGAAGTAAGGGAGATGAAGACAGGTAAGGGCCGTGAGGTGAGGAGCGTGCGGAGGGATAAGGGGCATGAGGAGAAGTAAGGACGATGAAGAGAGAGAGGTAAGGGTCGTGAGGTGAGGAGCGTGCCGAGGGATAAGGGTGGTGAGGCGAGGTGAGGGTTGTGGCGGGGCTGGCGCCTGGCTTGGGGTCTGGGGCCGGGCTCGGGCCCCGGACCTCCCCTTGGATCCCGCCCGCCCGCGACCCTCCCGGCTCCCGCACCTCGTAGTCGGGGCTCCTCTCGGCCCGCCGCGCCTTGTCTTCGCCCGCCGGCGGCGGCGGCGGCGGCGGCGGCGGCAGGGCCTCGCCGAAGCGGGGTCGGGGCCGGCGGGGGCTGCCGCCGTCGGAGAAGTCGGCCGGGCCCTCGCCCGAGGAGGACGACGAGGACGACGACGACGACGACGAGGACGACGACGACGAGGAAGGGGCGGGCGGGGCGGCGGGGCGGGCGGCGGGGTCGCCGTCCCCGTCCCGCTCGGCGTCGCCGGGCAGCGCGGGCAGGGCGGCGGGGTCGGGCTCGTCGTCGGGCTCGGGCTCGTCGTCGTCGGGGAAGCGGTTGGACTCCACGTCCACCTCGGGCTCGTCGCCCGTGTCGGCGTCGGGCGAGGCGGAGCGGTAGCTGGAGCTGCCCTCGCTGAGGAAGTCCGGGCTGAGGTACCCGCCGCCGCCGCCGCCGCCGCCGCCGCCTCCCGCCCCGCCGCCGCGGACCCCGGCCCCGTAGGCCTCGCGGGTGGTGCCGTACAGCTTGGCGATGCTGTCGCTGTCCTTGACGACGGGTCGGAAGGCGGACACGTAGGTGGCCTTGCGGGCGGCGGGGCCCGGGGGCGGCGGCGGGGGCGGAGGAGGGAGAGGCAGCGGGGCCTGCGGCGCCAGGGGGCCCAGCGGCGGCGGCGGCCCCTCGTCGGCCGCCTCCTCGTCGCCGCCTCCGCCCCCACGCGAGAGGGCGCTCGCGCAGCGCTCCTCGCCGCCCTCCTTGCCCGGCTCCACCACGCCCTCTAGCGGCTCGGCGCCGCCTGCCCCGGGCCCGGCCGCCCCGCCGCCCCCCGCTCCGCCCCCGCCCCCGCCGCCGCCGCCCCCCGCCGCCGCCGCCGCCGCCGCCGCCGCCGCCGCCGCCGCCACCGCCGCCGCCACCGCCTTGGCCTGGCTCTGGCCCGGGTAGGGCGGCACCGGGAGGCCGCCGGCCGCCGGCCAGAACATGGGGAAGGTCGGGTAGACGGCGGCGGCGGCGGCGGCGGCGGCCACGGAGGCCGCGTCCTTGGCGGCCCCGGCCGGGGGGTGGCCCCAGAACATGGCCCCGCCGCCGCCGCCCCCGCCGCCCCCGCCGCCGCCGCCGCCCGGCCCGGCCCCGGCCCCGGCACCGGCCCCCGGAGGCAGGTGGCCTCCGCCTCCCGCGCCCCCGCCGCCCTTGGGCTCGCCGCCCCCGCCGCCGAGCACCGGGTCGTCCTTCTTGGGGCACAGGCCGAAGGCGGTGGGGAAGCCGTAGGGGTGCGGGAAGAGCGGCGGCGGCAGCTTCTGCAGCAGGCCGAAGCCCTTGCTGGGCACCGGGATGACCGGGTAGCTGCGCACGCCGGGCCCGCCCGGACCCCCGCCGCCGGCCCCGGGCCCCCCGCCGCCGCCCGCCCCGGCCAGGCCCAGCCCCCGCGGCGGGTGCGGGTGCGGATGCGGGGGCGGCGGCGGCGGCGGGTGCGGCGGCGGGTGCGGGGGCGGCCCGGGCGGCGGCGGGGGCCCGGGCGGGTCGTCGTCGGCGGCGGCGCCGCGGAGGCTCTTGTGCGGGGGCGGCGGGGCCAGGTCCGGCCCGCAGCCGGGGACGCCCCCGGGGACGCCCCCGGGGCCCCCGGCCTTCCCCGTCCCTCCTCCTCCTCCTCCTCCTCCTCCGCCGCCGCCGCCGCCTCCGCCGCCGGCCCCGTGCAGGGAGAAGGTCCGCTTTCGGGTGCCGCCGTTGAACATGGCCTTGACGTCCTCCCACGCGTGGCTGAGCTCGTCCGTGGCCGTCTTGTCGCTGAGCTTGAGGTGGCGGCGCCAGGAGTTGAAGTTGGCGGCGTCGGGCTGCGTGTACTTGGCCTCGGGCGTGCGGTGCGAGTGGAAGATGAACTTGTTGGGCGAGAAGTACATGCTGCAGTAGCCGCACTTGATGCACTTGGCGCGGGAGCTGTTGTAGCGGGCGGGGATGAAGCTGCCCCGGGAGCCCCAGGCGCACTCGTGCACCACGTCGAAGGCGAAGTTCTCGGGCAGCTTGGGCGGCTTGTGCTCGCCCAGGAAGGACTTGCAGAGCCGCTCGGCCTCCCGCTTGGTGATCATGCCGCAGCGGCGGGAGGAGATGGGCATGGCCCCGGCCCGCCGCAGGATCTCCAGCTGCACCGGGGTGCACTGCACGCACGTGATGCCCAGGGCCACCCGCCGGTTGTGGATCTCATTGTAGCTGTAGTTCTTGAGCAGCGTGTTGGAGATCTGCGCCAGGCACAGCCGCTCCTGGCCGTCGATGACCAGGGAGACGATGGGCACCCCGTACAGGGACGTCTCGCCGACCTGGTTGGGCTTGAGGGGATTGGAGCCCGAGTAGGGCTGCAGCTCCTGCTTGGAGTTTGGGGAGGAGCTTCCATCGCGACCATTCCCCATCTGACTGGCGAGAGCCTCCATGCCACCGCTCCTGCGAAAGAAAAATCAGAGAGGAGATGAGCCATTTTCAGCGCCCGCCGCTCAGTCCCGCCCCGCTGGGCGCGCGGACCGGTCGCCTTCGTGGGGATTTCGCATTTGTTATTCACCCCGGTAATCACCCCCCGGAATAAGTTTCTTTTGTGATGAATACGTGCGCCGGCGCCGGGACAAAAGCAGGCAGGGGTGACAGTCCTGGGCGGAGTGGAGGTAGGGAGGAGGAGGAGGAGGCGGAGGAGGAAGGGAGGGAGGGAGGGTGGGTGGGTGATAAATCCGTCCTCCTCCTCTCCCCCCTTCCCCCCCTCCCGAGCCCCCGAGAGACCCCGGAGTCCTGCATCCAGAGCGGCGGTAGCCGGCCGACCCCTGTCTCCTGGTCGGGCAGGGGGCACCCGGGATGGGTGGGGGGCAGCCGGGGGCAAAGAGGAAGAGGAGTCCCCGCCAAGGGAGAAGGCAAGGGATCGGTCACTGTGCCCCCTTCCCCCGGCGGGAGAGGCCCGGTTCGTTTTGCTGTCCAGGGTCCTGAGTCGCTCTCCAGCCTCTGCCCAAGCGGGAGGGAAATCCGGCCTCAGGCCCCAGCCTTCCCCCGGACCCACCCCCGGCCCTCCCTCCAGGCCGCAGTGTTTGCCGGACCGACGATAGGAAGCGGGGACACGCACACACATCCCTTCCTTTTCTTTCACCTCAATCTCCCCGCTCCATCGTCAGATTAAAGGCGACGAGGAAAAGGATATTTTTGTGGTTCATTTTTCTCTGCCGTGGAGCCGGCTGAGCGTTGCTTTTATTTACCCTCCCCGGCCAACGGTGCCCACTTCCACGGTACCGACCGGCGGGCTATCGTTCAAGTTCGAGAGACCGTACCGTCCTTTGTAACAAAATTTCGGTCCCCGCGGTCTCGGATTTTTCGCACGTCAGATCCCGCTTCGCCTTTTACCCCAAGTGTAAGGTTTAAGGCTCTGGGCTTTCGATTTGGGATATGCATTTCCCACCCTTTTGTTTTGTTGGTTTTGTTTTGGTTTTTTTCTAGACGCGGCAATTCTCCCAAGTTGGGAGAGGGACCTGGGGTTTGGCCCCCAGAGCCTCTCGGACGGGGACGGGATTTACATGTCCGAAGAGCGGCTCACGCCTCCTCTCCAGTAAATAACCGAAAAGCCCGGCTGCCCCTGTAGGGATAAACTGGCGGGGACTTAAACGAAAAGCTCTTTAAAATCAAGTCACCGTCTCTCGCCACCTCGGAGTAATCCTGGTGGGACGGCCAGCCACGTGTCCTCAGTCACAAAGAACGGGGACCTGACTGTTCCAGAAAAAAGAAACGAAAGAAAACACACACACCCCTCCAAAAAGAAAAAGCGGACCAACACGGTCCTACGGGGAGGCTAATTTCCGAAAAGGCAGCAGCCGCTCGACTCTCCCCCCACCACACCCCCCCCCCCCCCGCGGCTTCGAAATTGCTATTTTCCCAAGGATCGGCGCCCAGGTGATCAGTTTAGCTTCTCTTCCGCCCGCCCAAGCAAACGGTCCTCCCAAACGGAGCCGCTTTTGAATGAATGTCTTTTGCAGGAAGATTAGGAGCGAGGAAGCCGGCTTAACTGGGCCACCGGCCCTTCGGCCCCGGGGGAGAGCAGAAGGAAACCCCGAACCCAGCAAATGAGCTTACCTAGGAGGGATCAGGAGGCCGAGAGGCTTTCTCCTTAATTACCCAACGTCGCCCAAGTGCGGGTTACCCGAAAACGGGAGACACCACTTGGCCCGTCTCTAATGAAAGTCTGGCGGCCCCGCTGCCCGCCGGCCCTAGATTTATTTTTTGAAACGATTCTTTATTTTTCCAATTTCGTCCCAACTAGGGAGAGGGCGAAATGAGGTGGGAAGAGGCGGTAAAGTAAAGGGGGAAAGAGGGGCCAGCTCAGGAAACATCCGATTCTTTTCGATTCTATTGAGGGAACGGGGCCACCCAGCTTGAGCCCGCCGGGGACTTCTAAGGGCAGGGAAGGATCCCCGGGAAAAAGCGAATCGAATTCCAGGGTCGGGAGCGAGGAACCGGGTTTGGGAGGAGCGGGAAGTCCGTCCCGGGTCGAGACGGAGGAGAAGGGACGGAGGGGGGGGGGGACGGAGGACACGGGGTGGGGGGCTCGGGGGGGTTGGCGCCTCGGAGAGCCCACCAACCGACGGACAACGAAAAAGGCCGGCAGAGAAGGCGAAGAAGGGCAGCGGCGGGGGTCGGGGGTCGGGGGTCGAGGGGGATTGGGGGACGTGCGTACTCACCGTGCGGCGCTGCCGTCCCAGGAAAGCCCGGTCCCTCGGTGGCGGAGCTGTGGGCGACGGTGCAGCCCCCCTCCCCCCCCCCGGTGGTCCCCTCCCCTTCCCCTCCCCCTCGTGCGCGCTCACACTCTCCCCCCCACGCACCCACCCCCGCCCCCCGCGGCGGAGCCCCCGCAGCCCCCGGCGGGCGAGGCCGGGGCCCCGGGAGCTGTCGGGTCCCGCTCAGGGCCCAGCCCGGCCGCGGGTCCTGCGCCGCGGGCCTCCCGCCCCGACACCGCACCCGAGCAGGGCCCGCATGGCCCGGGCCGGGGACGATGCCCGGACCCGCGCCCGCCCGGGGACGGGGACGACGACGAGAACGCGCGGGCCGGCGGGAGCGCGCGCGCCCCTCCCCTCCCCTCCCCTCCCCTCCCCTCCCCTCCCCTCCCCTCCCCGCCCCACCGCACCGCACCGCACCCCCCCTCCCGCAACTCCCCGGCCCGGGCCGCCGGGCGATCAGCGCCGGAGGGGCGGCCCGGAGGGCTCCGAGGGGGCGGCGGCGGAGCCGGAGCCCGGGGCGCCCGGGCCAGGGGCAAGGTAAGCGCTCGGCCCGGGGACACCTGCGCTCAACGCTGCACCTGCGGCCGGACGGCCGGAGCCGCCCCCCGCCTGGAGGGAGGGCGGGACGGCGGGGGGAGGCCCGGAGAGGCCCGGACCCCCCCCCCAACCCCCGGAGGAGCGGGGGGCTGCGGGGCCCGCGGGGACCGGGCGGCGATCGCCTTCCCTCGGCCCGGGCCGGGAGGGTCAGGCCGGGGGTCGGAGGGCCCGGGGCGGGGCCCGGACGGAGGGAAAGTTTTGCGGGCCGGGGAGCGGCGGAGGTCGGGCCGGCGGGGCTCGGCCCCGCACCCGCCCGGGGGCCCACGACGGCCCGGGAAGAGCCGCGGGAAGGAGCGAGTCCGGCCTGGGACCCCCGCGGCCTCGACCACCCCCGCTGCAAGGCCGCCGCCGCCCGATGGCCGAGGCCGAGGCCGAGGCCGAGGCCGCTCGATGGCCGGAGAAATGGCAGGATGTTTTATTTATGTCCCGCGGGCCGGCCGGGGAGGCCGAGGGGGAGGCCGAGGGGAGGGGCCGGCCGGGCACACCGATCGATGCCCGCCGGGCAGGGGAGGCGCCCGAGCCCCGGGCCCGGACACCAGGGCGGAGGAGAGGAGAGGAGAGGAGAGGAGAGGAGAGGACGGGCCCGGAGCCCGGCGGGGCAGGAGCAGGAGCAGGAACAGGGGGCGGCGGGGAGACCGAAGACCCCCCTCCCCGCCCCCGGGGCAGCAGGGCCGGCCCGGGTGCCACCCTTGACCTCTGACCCCGGGGCCAGGGCCTGCCCAGGGGGAGGGACGGTCTGCCTGGGCGGCGGCGGGGTGGGGAGGGGGCGCGAAGGACCTGTCCCTAGCAGCCCCCCCGCCCCCCAACCTGACCGGGAAAACCCAGTGCTACCCTCGGTCCCTCTGCCCTCTCCATGCCCAACGGTGGCACCCGAGGGGCGCGGGGCCCTCAGCGGCCTCCGGCCCAGCCGCGGCCCCGCCGTATAAAGGCTGGAGAAGGGAAGCCTAAACCGCGCCTTAAGGCCGCCCCCCTCCAGCCCCAAAGCGCTGGTTTCGACGGAGCGAGACCCGGACACCAGCAGGAAGAACTGGGAAGCCCATCCATCCCCTTCTCTGCCTCCTCTCTCTTTCTCTAGCTCCATTTCTCTCTCCGTCTCTGGGTCTGTCTCTCTGCCTCTTTCTGCTCGTTTCCATCTCTTTTGCTCCCCTTTTTCAGTGGTTTGTGGGATCTCTTTTCCTTTCTCCGTCTGCGACTCACTTCCCGGGTCTTTTCGATGGACGGTGTCTCTTCCTGCCTGAATCTCTCTCTCTCCCTCTCTTCCTCTTCATGCCCCCGGTGTCTCTGTTTTTCCCTTTGTCTGTCTCTTCCCTCTCTCTCTCCCTCTCTCTCTGTCTCCCCATCTCTGTTTCCTCTCTCATTGTCTCTGTCTCTTTCACCGCCTCCCTCTCTCCATCTCCCCATCACCAGTGTTTCCTGCTCTCTGTCTCTCACCGTCTCTCTCCCTGGCTACTTCGGCGTCTCTTTCTCCCTGCCATTTAAATTACAAATCACCGACCCCGTGGGTAGAAGGAGGGAAGCTTCCCTCTTCCTCCACAACTCCCCGAGCTTTCTCCTAACGCTTCGTGGCATTAAGTGCCCTTAATGGACACGTTAATTAAACTGTAATTAATCATACTGTCCGGTCCAAGTTTGAACAATTACCCTAATCAAACAGAAGTTAATAACGGCCGGGGATAGCCCCGGGCGCTGACTTCGGAGCCGCCGCCGCCTCTGCCTCTGCCGGCCGCGGGAACCCCCGGCACATGCGGCCCGGATGGGCTCGGGCCGGGTGGGAGCGGCTGCCCGCCTGCCATTTAATGTGTCATTAACTGAGGTTTGTCCTTGGAAACAGATTTAGGGTCATAAATCTTCCCCTACCCACGGCATCCGGTTCACCCCCTTTCTCCTTTCTCCTTCCCTTTTCCCTTTTCTTCCTTCCCTTCGTCTCCCTCTTCTCTCTCCCTCTCCCTCCCCTCTTTCTCTTTTCTCCCCGTTTTTTGGCCTCCTCCTCCTCTCCCTCTTTTTCTTCCTCTCAGCCCCCCTCCCCAACCCCCGTCTCTATCCCTCTCTCGGAGACAAAGTGAGGGCCCGGCAGAGTTGTTACTTTTGTTTTCCCGGCCCCCTCTTTCCCTCCGTACGATTATTTCTGATGGAGACCAACTCCTCCCTACATGAAAGTGATTTTTTTTTCTTTCAGCATAGCTAGCTCGGCACCCCACTTTTCGCTCTTTCACAAATCTTCTGTCTGCTTCCCTAACTTTGTTTCTCTTTTTCCATTTCTTTCCTTTTTATTTCTATTTTTGCATGCTCTCTCTCTCTCTCTTTCTCCGCCTCTTGTCTGTTTTGCCTTTCACTAAGAGCATCGCACCCCATTCCTGCTCTTCCCTATCCTCCTGGTCCTGACTCCCTGCTTACTCCCCCCTCCCCCATAATTACAGTCTGGGTTGTTAATTATTCTTCTCCTTTTAGTGACTCAGAGCCTCCTACGGAACTCCGCGATCAACGGTTGCCGGGCCAGGTTTGGGGAAGGGTGAGGAGTAGAAGGGGGTTCAGAGCCTAGTCTCCTTCATCTTTCCTCCCCCATCCCAATTTGAATCCCCTCTTGGCCCGCGCCCCCGTCATCAGATGTACAGGTACGGCTGTGTAGGGGGCTAGAGCTAGCCCTATGGAAACTCGGCAGGGCGATGCTCCGCCCCAAACGAGCAGGTTGGTGGAAGGAGGTGGAAGGAGGGGGGGGGGGTGCCCGGGCCAATTTGGGGGGCTCATCCAAGAGACCTGGACTCTCTTTTGCAGGAGAAGTGAGCCTCCTGGCTCTATTTCCTCACGGGCCCCTGTCCTCGAAGCCGGCACTCCGCCTCTGGAGGGAGAGAGGGAACAAGGCGGGAAGGGGGGGTCGGAGAAGGAAAAGGTCGCAGGACCGTCTGAACCCCGAAGGGGCGGCCCGGAAGCGGCGTGGCTCGGTGGAAAGAGCCCGGGCTGGGGAGTCAGAGGTCATGGGTTCGAATCCCGGTTCTGCCACTTGTCAGCTGTGTGACTGCGGGCGAGTCACTTCACTTCTCTGTGCTTCAGTTACCTCATCTGGAAAATAGGGATGAAGACTGAGCCTCACGTGGGACAACCTGATGACCCCGTATCTACCCCAGCGCTTAGAACAGTGCTCTGCACATGGTAAGCGCTTAACAAATACCAACATTATTATTATTATTATTATTATTATCTTCCCGCTGAAACGGGATTCAGGACCGACCAATTCCTCCAAGGGCCCAACGGCCAGTTGGCCCGGGGGTCCACTTCAGTAGCCCAAGTGAAAGCAGAAGCCCACACCCTCCGACAGTGGCGGTCCGGGGCCGGGACCCCCAGCTCCTCTAGAACCTTTCCCCGGGTCGGGGAGACCCTTCCCCGGCCCGACCCCGGCCCCCCTTTCTCCTCTCCCTCCTTTCTTCAGGCCCGGGCCTGTCCCCGTCCCGGCAGAGGCAGGGAAGGAAAAGCAGAGGGCTCGGCTTCCACCGGGGCGACCCCCGGACCCCCGGACCCCGGACTCCAAGGCCTCCCCGCCCCCGGACCCCTCACCCCCCACCCCCGCATCCTCTCGCCTCCCCCCCCCCCGCGCCCCCACATTTGGCTCGAATTTGGAGAGCTCGCCTCCTTCCGCAAGCACATATCTTTTAACAGTTGAATTAACGGCAGTTTTCGTCAGTTAATTAGGTTTAATTTACATAATTAGTACAGTATAAAGAGTATTGGGGATAATCATGGGGTACGTATCGCTTACTGTGTAAACACGTATTCTGAATTAAAAATCAGATGTAATTAAGGCGTGTGGGCTCTGTTTAGGCAGGGTTTTAATTGTAATGAATTTCTAATTAACACTCAATGATCACCAAATGCGAAGGGCTGTAAAATTTTCTTGGAGTTTTGCTAATCTGTCGTGTACTTAATATCTGGATATGAATCCGGCGGACCCGACGGTCGGGAGGGTGGAGGCGGCGGCGGCGGCGGCGCCGGGCCGCGGGGCCCGGCGGAGAAGAAGGGAGTTGGGGCGGCCCGGCGGTCCCCGGTCCCCGGTCCCCGGTCCCCGCTCAGTGGGCGGCCGAGCGCCCCGGGAAAGCGGCGTCGAGGCCCCCAGAAGGGCGGGGCGGCATCACGGGATGGGAGGGGCGTGGTGGGGGCGGGGCTAAAGGAGGAGGGGCGGGGCGACATCAAGTGATGGGCGGGGCTTCGGGCGGAGGGGCGTCGTCAGGTGACGGGTGAGCCTCAGGTGGATGGGCGGGGCTTCAGGTGGGGGGGCGGTGTCATCAGGGGACGGGCGGGGCGTCGTCGGGGGTGGGCGGGGCTTGAGGTGACGGACGGGGCGCCGTCAGATAATGGGCGGGGCTTCGGGGAGAGGGAGGAGCGTCGTCCTGGGGCGGGCGGGGCTTCGGTGGGGGCTCCAGAGGGAGGGGCGGGGCGGCATCGGGTGACGGGTGGGGCTTCGGGTGGATGGGCGGGGTGCAGGTAGAGACGAGTGTCATCAGATGATGGGAGGGGCGTCATCAGGTGATGGGCAGGGGGGGCCCCGGCTCAATCTGGGAGAAGCGCGCCTTTTTCGGGCTACCCCGACCCGTCCCCAGGTGATGGTCTTCAGCCGCCCCCCCCCCCCACAACCCCCCGCTGTGCCTCTTCTGCCTGGAGACCCCCTGGGGCCGCCGCATTTATTCCCTCCGGATTCAGCCTCCTCCCCCAGCTCAATACTTTCGGGCTGCGTGGGGCCGGACCGGTCCCGCCCGTCACCCCGCCCCCTCCGGTCCCGGTTTGGGTCGGCGCGGTCCGGTCGGACCGGATCTCTCCGTGAGGACCCAGCCGCCTTCGGACCGTCCCCGCGGGAAACCCGAGGTAAGCTCAGCTAAACGGTGGGGAAAGCGTGGCGTCCGGCGGGCCCCCGTGGAGCCTTCTCCTCCCGGGACCGCCGGGCCTCTTCTCCGCTGGAAGCAGGGAACGAGGACGGTCCTTCTCCGGTTTTATGCTCTCCCCAGCGCATAGCACAGTGCCCTGCCTCAACTAGGCGTTCAATCAGTGCCCTCGATGGGGCAGGGTGTGGCACGGGCACGTGGCAGCCCCTCACGCATTCGTAGGTGTAGCCCCACCACCTTTATGGCCATATCTGGCCTCTAGTTATTTGTATTCATTCGGTCGTATTTATTAAGCGCTTACTGTGTGCACAGCACTGTGCTAAGCGCTTGGGAAAGTACCAGCCAGCAACGAAGAGTGACGGTCCCTGCCCAGAATGAGTTTACAGAGTAGAGGCCGGGGACGCAGACGTCTGTCCGGGAATGTGAATGTTGTTGAATTGCACTTTCCCGAGCGCTTAGTACAGGGCTCGGCCTTCAGTAAGCGATCGATAAATATGAATGGATGAAGGAGGGGAGGTGGCTCCCTTGGCCCTCTCTGTTCTGCGACCTGACTTCACCCCAGCTCCCTTCCCTGGGCTCCGTGGCAGCGCCCATCAGCCGCACCCCCGACAATGATGTTTCCGGGTGGGCCCAGAAGAAACGCTCACATCTGCCCCCCTCTTGACCGGTAGCTCAATGAGAGCAAGGAAGAGTATTCATTCAGTCATTTATTGAGCACAGACTGTGTGCAGGGCACTGGACTAAGCACTTGGGAGGGTACAATACAGTAAATCCCAGGATGGGATTGTGGCCCCCAAGTAGGCAGTAACACCGGCCTTTAGCTCATTTTTATGGGCTAGAGAGACAGGTGTGGACCCATGCTGAATTTGAGAAATATAAATAGATACAATACGGGCCTAAGAATCAGAAGGACCTGGGTTCTAACTCCTGCTCTGCCACTTCTGCCTGACCTTGGGCAAGTCACTTCACTTCTCTAGGCCTGTTACCTCCTCTGTAAAATGGGGGAGCAGCCCCACGCTGCTCAGAGACTCTGTCCAACCTGACAACCTTGTGTCTACCCCAGCACTTAAAACAGTGCCTGGCACATAGTAAGCACTTAAATGCCATAAAAAAAAAAAAAAGGCACCCAGAGAGTTAGCACCATTATTCATTCTTTAGCCATCCTCCTCCCACATCTTCCTGGAAAGGAAGCTACCAAGACAATTGCTCTCCAGATGCTTAAAGACCCTTCCACACAGGGTACACTTGGTGCTTTAAATCTACATTATCCTTTGTATTTGACCGTGTACGGAGGGGGTCACGACTCAGCTAGATGGCTTCCTCCTCGTCCACATTTCAGCCACGTGTCCAGGTCGCGGCGGTCCTTCAACATCTAGTTCTTCCCTTTCGGTTAGTTTCAACGGGCTGCGTTCAGGCTTAGTACATTTAAAACGGGTGAAACCCAGAATTGGACGTTTGTTTCTCGCTGTCAGAGGAAAGGGGTGGATCAGGCAAATATGGAATTGTTGTTTACCCTGAGCACCCAGGGTGAATGACTGACTGTAATTGCTCAGACACGACCACCTGTCCACCGTGGCAGCCTGGTCTAAGGTCTGGACGAAAGACTGGGTTTTCAAACTGCGATATCTGGCAGGTTGTTCAAACCTTCTAAAGGTCAGTTGTTGTCAAATCGGTTGTTCCTCAATCGGTGGCTGTCTCCAGCTCTCTAAAACCACCTAGACCTACCCCAGCCCCTATGGGCTCAGCTCCCTTCCCCAGCTCCCCCGGGGCCCCTCCGCTCCTTCATCCAGCTCGTTGCGTGCCTTGGGCCACCCAAAAATGGCACTGGGAACTGGAAGTGCTGCTGGTAGTAGCTGGAGTAATTAGCGTCTGTTGAGCCCCCACTGGGCCCTGTATTAAGTTCTTAGGCAGTACAAAACAAGCAAGTAACCCATTCCCTGCTTGTGCTCCATGGTCCTGGCACCGCTTGAAAGATACTGGTGACGGGCAGGGAGCCACCAGGGAGCCCGAAGAAGGGGCTGGGGAGGTGACCCAAGTTTCAGCTCTCTGCCGGGGTGATGCAGAAGCGGAGGATTGGATCCTGCCTTTGCTTCCAGATCTACATTTTCAAAGACCTACTAAAATCCTGTCTCTAAGAAACCTTCCCTGACTAGTCTATCTCCCCACCTTATCTTCTCTCCCTTCTGTGTCTTCCTTGGACCTAGGTCTATACACCCCTTAGCACTTTGATACTCCACTTGTAGCCCCACAGCATGGTGTACATATCCCTATTTATGCATCCCCTATCTGTAATTTATTTTAATGTCTACTAGACTAGATTGTGAACTCTTTCTGGGCAGAGATCATGTCTACCAACTGTATTGTACTCTCTCAAGTGTTTCATATGGTGCTTTTCTGCACACAGTAAGCACTCAGTATTGTGAGAAGCAGCATGGCTATGTGGGACAGGGACTGTGTCCTGCCCACTTATCTTGGAATTACCCCAGTGCTTAGAACAGTGCCTGGCACATAAGAGCCTGGGCTTGGGAGTCAGAGAGCATGGGTTCTAATCCCAGCTTCGCCACTTATCTGTGTGACCTTGGGCAAGTCACAACTTCTCTGGGCCTCAGTTACCTCATCTGCCAAAATGGGGATTAAAAAATGAGCGAGCCCCACATGGGACAATCTGATTATCCTGTATCTACCCCAATGCTTAGAACAGTGCTCTGCACATAGTAAGCGCTTAATAGCATAATTATCATTGTTATTAATAAGTGCTTAACAAATACAATAACGATAGTAATTAGTATTTACTATGTGCCAGGCACTGTAATAAGCACTGGGATAGATACAAGATTATCAGGTTGGACACAGTCCATCTCCCACCTGGGGCTCACAGTCTTAATTCCCATTTTACAGGTGAGGAAACTGAGGCACAGATAAGTGAAATGACTTGCCCAAGGTCACACGGCAGACAAGTGGCAGAGCCGGGAATAGTACTCATGACCACCTGACTCCCTGGCCCATGCTCTACTAGGCCATGCTGCTTCTATACTGTAAAGTAAATATCATTGATGGGTTGATTGATCATGTAGCCTGTGAAGGTCACAGGGTCAAACCTTCCCAGGCTAAAATACAAATTGGACAACTAACCTAATGGCTGGCCTTATTTCTGACCTAATCTTAAACCCCAACATCAACCCCGGCCCTTGCCCTGACCCTGGACTCAATGAGGTTTTAGTAAGTTGCCGGTTTCAATTTTCAAACAGAATTTATTGAATCTCTGCTGTGTGCAGAGTACTGCACTAAGGGCTTGGGAGAGTACAATATCCACAATCCCTGCCCTCAAAGAACTTTCCATCTAGCAAGGGAGGCAGATACTAAAATTACAGGTAGGAGGAGGAAGAAGTAATAGAGTAAAAAGATTGATGCATCACTGCTAGGGAGATGGTTCGAGCACTTCAGAAGCGCTGAAGTGGCAGTGGGGAGATGAGACTAATTGGGGAAGGCCTCCTGGAGGAGATGTGACCTTAAAGGTAGAAAAGAACAGTTGTCTCATGTGGAGGGTTATGGAGTTTCAAGGGTGAGGTAGGTAGTGGGGTAGGCTAGTGGTGGCAGGGATGAGGTCTCAGTGTGTTGGTTAAACTTGAGAAGAATGAAGCTTGTCAATTTGGATGTAATGGGAGAAACCAGTGTATATGTACAGGGCAGGAGGCAGAGAGAGCTGATTAAATGCCTTAAATCTGATGGTGAGGAGATTCTGCTCCATGCAGAGGGGAATAGGTAACAAATGGAAGTTTTTGAGGAGTGGGGAGATGTGTGAAGGGTGACATTTCAGAAAAATGATCCAGTCAGAAGGGTGCTGCAAAGTACGGACTTGAGATGGGAGAGACGGGAGGCAGGGAAGTCAGCAAGGAGGCTGATGCAGTAGTCACGTTGGCTGATGATAAATGCCGGGAACGGTGTTGTGGCCATTTGGCTGGGGAGAAGGGGCTAGATTCCGAAAAAGTTGCGGAAAAAGAACGGTCGAGATTTGAGGGTTTGGTGGCGGATTGAATATGGGGTTGAAGAGGGAGGAGTCAAGGGTACTGCCAGGGTTGCAGGCTTGAGAGATGGGAGGATGATGGTGTAAATAACTGTGATTAGGAAAGTCAGATGGAAGGAAGGTGAAGAATTCAATTGTGGGCAGGTTTTTTTTAGGGTATTTAAGTGCTCATTGTATAATAACTATGGTATTTGTTAAAGTACTCTTCTAAGCACTGGGGTAGATACAAGGTAATCAGATGGTCCACATGGGACTCAGTCTTAATCCCCATTTTACAGATGAAGTAACCGAGGCCCAGAGAAGTTAAGTGACTTGCCCAAGGTCACACAGCAGACAAGTGGCAGAGTCAGGATTAGAACCCATATTCCCTGGCTCCCAAGCTCATGCTCTTGCCACTAGGCAAGCATTGTACTAAGTGCTGGTGTAGGGACAAGCTAAT
Source organism: Ornithorhynchus anatinus (assembly GCF_004115215.2). NCBI lineage: Eukaryota > Metazoa > Chordata > Mammalia > Monotremata > Ornithorhynchidae > Ornithorhynchus > Ornithorhynchus anatinus. Next base: position 7,827,862 of record NC_041732.1, on the reverse strand, counting down.
TGGGTTGGACACAGTCCCTGTCCCATTTAGGATGCAGCATGGCTTAGTGGAGAGAACACAAGGTTTGGGAGTCAGAGCACCTGGGTTTCAATACCTTGTGCTCCCTCCTTATCCTTTGAGCTCCATTTGCGACATAATAATAATTTTGTTTTTACCCCAGTACTCAGAATTCACAGACCTAGGGTCTTTGTCATTTTAAAGCCAGTAATGTTTCTCCCTATACAGGGAGGACTTCAGGGACTGGGGCTTGGGGTTTCTGCAGCAGGTGGGTGCCGAGCCAGTGAGCCTTCCGCTGCTTACCTTTGTTTCCTCTAGAGGCGATAACTTGGCAACTGTAGTATTAGAGTTTCATCACTCCTCATCTCTTCAGGCCCGTGGAAGAAAGCGTATGCCCTCTCTGTATCACAAGCCCCCAACTCATATCAGCCAGGACTTTCCTGGACCAGGGGAGCATCAGTGACAGGTAATAATAATAGTAATAATGTTGGTATTTGTTAAGCACTTACTATGTGCTGGGGGAGATACAGGGTAAGCAGGTGGTTCCACATGAGGCTCACAGTTAATCCCCATTTTCCAGATGAGGGAACTGAGGCACAGAGAAGTTAAGTGACTTGCCCACAGTCACACAGCTGACAAGTGGCAGAGCCGGGAGTCAAACCCATGACCTCTGACTCCGAAGCCCATGCTCTTTCCACTGAGCCACGTCAAACCACACCACCAACCACCAAGGTTACTGTGCAAAGTTTTTTTTACTTAGTTTTACCAACATGTAAGGGAGTGACACATACACACTCTCACTCACTCCACTAAGGGCCCAGTACCAGTCTGCAGGTCAGAGGAGCCCATTCTGTCGATCCCACAGCAGAAGATTGGGAAGAGTTCCGATAACACGGACCGCTGCCACCGCAAACCTCTTCTGCAGGCCGCTTCCCCCAAAGGCTGCTTCAAGGGGCTGTTGCCTTCTGCTGCTTTCTTCCTGCTTCTCCTCTGCGTGCTTCTGCTTCAATGCTACTCTCTCACATTGCTTTTCTCTGTCTGCTTCCTCCTGATTCAAAACGACCGCCTTTTATCTGCCTTAGGCATAGCAGCTGTGGATCTACGAGGCAGTAATTGATTGGTCCAGACCCGTTACCGGGTAGAACAGGGAGAGAGGGCCATGCCTCGGTCACCTGTCCTCAATTAGAACACATCCGTGCCTCTCCCACTCTCTTCCATGTTGTTACTCACGGTATCAGAGAGAGTCATTAGTAAGGCAGCTTGTTGTAGGCTCACCACACTCTGCATATTTTTTACCCCCAGGAAGAGAAGAAATAACTGGGAAGCAGCATGACTTAAGTGGGAGTCAGGGGACCTCGGTTCTAATCGTGGCTCTGCCACGTTTTGCACGACTTAATTTCCTCCTGCCTCAGTTTCCTCATTGAAAAGGGGGATTAAATTCCTCTTCCTTTCTTAGATTGTGAACCCTATATGGGACAGGGACTGTGCCCAACCTGATTATCTTGTAGCTACTCAGTGTTCAAAACAGTGCTTGGGATATAGTAAGGGCTTAACAAGTACCCTAATAATGTTGGGGAAAATTTGACAACCTGAACTAGCACTGATGTCCATTAGTTTTAGCTAGAGAAAAAGACTTAATACTGAGGTGTTAGTATTAATGATCAGCTGGGAGGGGAAAGAGGAAGAGTTAGGGGGTGCTATGTGTGTGTGTGGGGTGGAGATGTCTATTTTTGTATTATATTCTCCCAAGCACTTAGTAGAGCGATTCGCACACAATAAGCATTCAATAAATATAATTGAATGAATGAGTGAATTAATGGAAATGTTGATAAAATTTGGAGTAATGGGGAGATCTTTTCAGGGTGTGAAAGAGGCAACCCGAATATTCTCAAAACCAAATTCATACCCTGGCCATAACTAAGCAAAGTGGCAAAATTGGTGATTAAGATGCAACTTGAAGAGTGAGGACTCCCCTAACCCCCTGACATGTCTGGTTTTCTTGGCCACATCTGTGACCCCATCTCTCCCTCCAGCCCCCATCCCTCTTTCTCCCTTCTTCTCAATCTGCACTTTCTTTCTGTCTGATTTCCTTCCTCTTTTGCTCCCTCCTCTCCTCCTCAAGACAACCCCCAGGAACAAATGGGAGAAACCTTGCTTTTTTTTAAAAAAAAAAAAAATCTGTGGCTGGGAGAGACTTTTTATCCATCGTGAGCTAATGCAAACTGTTAGGGAGATAAATAAATGAAAGGGCTGCTGATAGACTCTTTGGCTCAAAGGAGAGAAATTTGTCTCACTTTGGAAGAAGGACCTGGAGGGATCAACTCCATCGACTCATTCATTGGACTGTTATCTGCCAGGGAGGTTGTGACACAGGAACAATTAAGACAAACTTTAGTCTATAAGTTCACGCCTGCAATCTCGAGGTTTCCAAACAAGATAAATGATACCTCCAAGGGGGGAAACAAAGTATTTTCCAGACTCTGTCCAAAGTCACAGCAAATATTTGCAGCGATTCCACAGAATATTCCTCTCTGCCCAGGTGTCCCAAACCATCAATCAATCAGTGGTATTTATCGGGCGCTCACTATGTGCAGAGCATTGTCCTAAGCACTTGGGACAGGACGATACCACAGAATTAGCAGACGCATTCCCGGCCCAGAATGAGCTGACAGTATGACCCATGTATTCTCATCCACCCCAGCTGGGGTGATGATAATAATAATTGTGGTATTTGTTAAGTGGTTCCTATGTGTCAGGCACCGTTCTAAGTGCTGGGTTAGATACAGCCTAATCAGGTTGGACACAGTCCCTGTCCCACCTGGCCTCACTGACTTAATGCCAGTTTTACAGATGAGGGAACTGAGGCTTAGAGAAGTTGAATGACTCGCCCAAAGTCACATGGCAGATAAATGGCGGAGCGGGGACTAGACCCCGGGACCTTCTGACGCCCAGGCTGTTGCTCTTAGCCACTAAACCACTCTGCTTCTCTAAGTCACACAGGGTCTTCAGCACCAAGACCACTTCAGGGAGGAGAAATTGGTGTCGGGGGGGGGGGGGAGTACCGATGATAGTCGGGAGGAGAGGTTGAAGGGAAAGGGGCCGGCCAGAGCCGAAAGCCAGCTGCGGGCGGTAAAAACCTGGGACTAGCATCCCAGGAGTGAGCTCCCACAGGACGAGAGGCTACAGAGGGGCAGCAGGCAGTAGCAGGAGGAGACCTGGCAGAGCTGTCAGTGGGGCCACCACTCACAATTAGAGAAGCAGCACGGCCTTGCGGCAAGAGCTCGACTTTGGGAGTCAGGACGTGGGTTCCAATCCCCGCTCTGCCACTTTTCTGCTGTGTGACCTTGGGCAAGACATTTCACTTCTCTCTCTCTCAACCCCCTCAGCTGGAAAATGAGGATTAAGACTTTATGCCTCAAGTGGGACAGCCCCAAGTGTCCAACCTGATTACCTTGTATCTACCCCAGTGTTTAGAACAGTGCTTGGCACTTAGTAAGTGCTTAACAAACACTATTATGATGATGATGATGATGATGATGATGATTGCCATATCCGGGTGACAGGACCTTCAGGTTTAGCCTCGGGTGAGATCCCAAGAGTTTTGGTGTGTTTCCATCTCTCTTGCTGCAGGGTTGACGAGCCACGTGGCCGGGAAGGACTGGCAGCTGAAGTCAGTTGTCCCGATCGAGGTCATTTTGGTAGGCTCTTGCAATAAGGTGGGAAGGTTCCCTCCTGCTTCCTCCAACCTCCCAGGGGGTCATGGGGACGGGGGCAGCAGCATCAGAGGAAGGATTATTAGTTTAGGAAAGTCTGGCCTCTTGGGGTTTGTTTCCACATCCCGTTCCAGCGACCGAGGCTGATATGGGCAGGCTTGGAGGCTGGCGGTCGCTGTGACCCTTGTATTTGGCTCTAAGAGTGGTGCAGAAACGAGAAGCCTTCCCTTTTAACACTGACTCCTGCAATTGATTCTTTTAAGGGCAGAGTCTCTTAGGAGAAGCAGCATGGCCTAGTGGATGAGCATGGGCCAGGGAGTCAGAAGGTCCTGGGTTCTAATCCTAGCCCTGCCAATTATCTGCTCTGTGACTATGAGCAAGTCACTCTTCTGGGCCTCAGTTACCTCATCTGTAAAATGGGGATTGTCCCACACGGGACAGGGACTGTGTCCAATACAATTTGGTTGTATCTACCCCAGTGCTCACTACAGTTCCTGGTACATAGTAAGCGCTTAACAGATGCCATCACCAGTATGAGTATTTTCCCCACACCTCACCCCCTTAACCACAGGGACTAATCCAGTCTCTCTGCCTCAGTTTTAAAAAATTATTTTAAGGTATTCAATAAGTGCTTACTATGTGCCAGTCACTGTACTAAGCACCGGGGTAGATACAAGGTTGGACACAGTCCAAGGGACTCACAGACTCAATCCCTATTTTCCAGGTGGGGTAACTGAGGCTGGGAGAAATGAAGTGACTTGCCAGAGGTCACACAACAGACAAGCGATGGAGCCGGGATTAGAACCCAGGTCCTTCTGACTCCCGGGCAGGTGCTCTATCCACTAGGCCACACTGCTTCTCAGCTGGGGAGGAGCAATAGCTGAGGGCACCCTCTGACCGGGTTTAACTCTGGGGAGCCGCTGAGAGGTTCAGGCTGCCTAAAGCGGAGCCCCCTCGGTACGCACTGTGGAGAAGAGAGGCCGGCGTTAGTAAAGCTGGCAGCCGAGGGAGCCCAGCCAGGACGGGGGGTCCCCGAGGGGCAGCGCTGGGTCCGCTCCCTGGCCTCCATCCCCCCTCCCCGAGGGATGGGAAACTGGCTCCCCAGGCTCAGTCTGGCTTTCGGCTTCTCCAACCAAGGGTCCGTTTATTCCTTGTGTCGGTGACCTAGAAGCTTTTGGGGGTGAGAATCGAGCAGGATACACTCCCCCCCTCCCCACCACAGCATGAGAAGCAGCATGCTGTAGTGGATAGAACGTGGACCTGGGAGACATAGGGTCATGGCTTCCAATCCTGGCTCCTCTACTTGTCTGCTGTGTGGCCTTGGGCAAGTCACTTCACTTCTCTGAGCTTCAGTTCCCTCACAAGTAAAATGTGGATTAAGACTGTGAGCCCCTCGTGGAACAGGGACAGCGTCCAACCTGATTACCTTGGATCTACCCCAGTGCTTAGAACAGTGCTTGGCACACAGTAAACGCTGAACAAATATCACTCTCGTTATGTGGCTGGGGAGGGGCTGGCGCCAGGGGCCCGTGACTCCAGAGCTGACCCGCCTCAGAGCTGATGGGTTTCCCAGAAGCAGAAAACATTTCAAACACTGGACCCTCGAAAAAACTGTGCCGTGCGGTTGTTAGCCATCCCGCCCTGCCCTCTTAGCAGGCTTGATTCAATGGACATGGGCGTTCCCACTGAACCGTTCCAATCAAGCCCTCACCCAACCCGAAAAACCCAACACAAAACACAAGGCTCCAGTAACGCGGTAACATAGCTGTAGGATTTTTATTTCCGTCAGCGGGCACCCTGACCTCTTTAGGGGTCGAGTCCCCCACCCTCCCCGCGCCCCACCCCCCGCACTCCCCCACTTAAAAACTTGGTTGGAGCCACCAGCCTCCCGAGAACGGCAGTGTCCGAGGCCGGCCGGCGGCAGGCCGACCCTCACTTACGCCACCTCCTCGACGTCTGGACTGTAGCAAAAGCTTTGGGTCGGAAAAAAAGGTCCCGAGGAGCTGAGAAATCTGCATAGTGCGGCCAGAAAACAAAAAAACGGAGGTTCTTCATTACTTCTGGCTCACGTTCAGTGAGATGGAGGGTAACTGGAGAGCATCGAGTGAGGCAGCAACGCGGGAATGGGGACGTCTGGTCCCCCCAAGTTGCGACAAGGCGTGGGTACCCCCAAAGGCTTTCTCGGTGCTTACAGAGGATGCCGGGGAGCAACACGGTGGCGATGGGGCAGGCGGGCGGTTCGGCCTCAGCGTCCCCAGGCCCGGGGTCTCCCGGTCGGTCATCCGTGCTTCACTGAGGCCCCTGCTGGGCCCGCCGCTCTTCCAGCATCCTGCACACCCACATGGAGACCACTTCGGCGTTCCCGTCGTTGTACTGCAGGACAAATGGATGGCCCTGAGAGACGCAGTGGAAGAGGGGAGAGAGAAAGGACAGTTAGCTGGGGGTGGCGGGGGGCCGGCCTGGGAGGTGACACAGGGTGGGTGGATTGGTAGGTTAGGAGGGGGAGGTCTCCCCTCTCTTCCCCCCAACCTCCGATCCTTTCCCCAGAAGGGTGAGTTCGCCTGTCCCTCACATGGCTCTTTCCCTCCAGCTGCCGACCCCCTGGTCGATCGCAGCGGATCAGGTGGCGCGCCGGGGAGGCTCGGGATAGAATTCCACAGGTGGAAAAGGGCTGAGAGAAAGTTGGGAGGCTGCCATCCGGAGAGAAGAAGCAGCAGCGTGGCCTAATAGAGACAGCTCGGAGCTGAGAGTCAGAAGGACCTGGCTTCTAATCCCGGCTCCTTCACTTGGCTGCTTTGTGACTTCTCTGGGCCTAAGGTATCTCAACAGTGAAATTCTCATCTGGGAAATGGGAAAGGGACTGTGTCCAACCTGATTATCTTGTATGTATCCCAGCGTTTAGAACAGGGCCTGGCTTGTACTAAGTGCTTACAAATACCATATAAAAAAAATGAATCAGGGAAAACCCCCTAGCAGGGATGGGATGATCTAAACTCTGGCGGATTTGAAGCAGGAGGGAATTCCTGGCGGGAGGAAAAGTGTGGTCCAGGAGGGTGTACCCTTCTCATGTCCAGTGAGAAGGTGAGCATGGAAGGAATAGGAATTGCAAACTGGGGTGTAATAGAAACGGGGAAAAGGGAGAGAGAGAGCGAAAGAAAGAAAGAACAAGAACACACTGATGGCACTGCGTCAAAGCCAATGGTTAAAAGCTTCTGTTTGATGCAGACGGGAATGGGTAAACATTGAAGGTTTCGGAAGAGGGGAGAGATGGGTGCAGTAAGAGGATTTAGAAAGGTGAGCCATGAAGTATAGATAGGACAGGGGAGTCCTCTAGACTGAGCTCGCTGCGGACTGGGAAAGTGTCTACCAACTTTGTTCTATTGAACTCTCCCAAGTACAGTGCTCTGCACAGAGTAAGCACTCAATAAATATGACTGACTGAGAAGGGAGAGACTGCAAGCAGGGAGACCACGTAAGGGGCTGATACAAATAGTTATTTGTCTTATGAGCATATTTATGTTTACTTGAGTGTAGGCATGTGTAGGTTCTAAGTTTTTAGGCTTGCCCTAGTAACAGGTGCTTTCCGAGCACTTAGTACAGTGCTCTGTACACAGTAAGCGCTCAATAAAAACAATTGAATGAATGAACAGATAATGTTGGAGACCATAATTTCAATGTGTTAAGGGTGTTTTGTTGGTTTTTTTTTGGTGCATTGAGTACTCATTTTATTGAAGTGTTGCCTGGCTCACAAGTATGAACCCAAGGATGTGTTGGACAGCAATCACTATAAACTATATTGATAAATTGGGAATTTGTTCATATTCTCTTCTCCTAAAGAGAATATTCCAAACCCATACTTTGAGAGATCGAAGAAGTAGAGGGCTGCAGAAGAGAAGTTGAAATAAAAGTGGTGATTGAAGAACAGTAAAATAAAATGAATGAACATTTCCGCCTTCGACTGGTTGCTGCAACCCCAAACATTTGAAAGACTCTGCGGGGCAGGGGTCGGGTCAACCAATTCCGGTGTACTGTATTCTCTCAAGCTCTTAGTACAGTGCTCCGCACAGAGTAAGTGCTCAGTAAACACCATTGAAATCTGCTTCAATAGGTGGTATTTCGGGATGCTTGTCAGGTAAGTAGGAGATTTTTGTCTTTACACATTTTATCGTGGGCATTGCCGTGTACATTATAATTACTGTTTCAATTAACCTGAGAGATGCCAATAATAATGATTAATAATAACAGACATCACAGCATCCCCATTAGACTTAACAGATTCAGTCCTTCCACCTGCCGTTCGGTTGTGTTCTTCTCTGACTTTTTCTGGCCTTTAGCCTACCCTAGATACTCCTTTATTTACTCCTTTGGAATCCTATAGGACTTTCCCCTGAAGAGAAGGGAAAGGGATTATTAGAGCCAGAGCCTCATGTGGGGCGATCAAAAAACCAAATTCCCATTCATCTTTTATTTTTAACCCAGACTGCGGGGGTCAAGACAGCAGCAGGCCCCAGGCTCCGGGGAGCCAGGCCCCAGCTTGCCCACAGCTGGCTAGTCTGGGCTCCCAGTGGCCGGGCTCTTCCAGAGCAGACACCCGACGGAGCTCAGGTGTCCTCCAGGGGACCCACAGGGAAGCCAGTTCCCAAGCCAGGCCCTTGGGCTGGATCTCCCAGTGAGCCTGTGGGGCAGGATTCCGGGAGAGTCTCTCCCCCAGCACAGGACCGGAGGGAGGAGATGGAAGGATGTTCAGAAGATGCCCCTGGGGTTGGGGCTGTCCAGTGGGGAATCGACTGCTGGGGTGCCCAGGGGCTCTGCATTTCCCCACCTCTCGCAGCCAGGGCGAGTTCTGGGCCGTGAGAACCAAATTAACCAGGGAGCCACGGGGAATGGGGGGCACCTGATCTGCGGTTGCTGCCGACCGTCCAATTCCTCCCTACCCCTCCCTCCCCCAGGAGGCCCTCCCCTGGCACGCAGAGTCATCTTTGGGTGCAAAGGAGCCTCAAGGCCAGGGACAGGGCAGACCTGCCGCTGCCGTTCAGTAATCACCTTCGCCTCATCACAAGCCAGTCGGAGTCTCTCTCGTTCCAGCAATCCTCGCGGGGCCGATTCCAACAATCAAACCGGTGAGGGTTGAAACACTGTGGTCCACAAAACTTCCCAATGGAAGAGGGCCGGGCGGGGGAAGGGGATAATAAAGAGAAAGGGGCAGGGGCCGCCAGCCGACAAGCGGGTCCAAAAGTGGGACAGGAGGGAGAGCAGCCCGGAGGGAGTCGGGACGGATGCCCGAACCCGCGCTGGAAATCAGTCCCATCCGGGAGATGGAGGGAACCGACCGAAACCTAATGGCGCGTGGAGAGCAGTCGGAGCCTATTCCGCACACTTCCACCTTTACCTGCGCTTCCGTGCCCAAATCGGCTCCGCTGGCTTCTGCTCGCCGAACCTTTGTCATCATGCCCCAATTCTTGCTCACCCATTTAATTGGGATGGTTTTAAAATAGCAAACGTCTCCCAAGCCTTTTGCGTGACTCCGGGTAGCCTTTCGGGCTGAAAGCCTGTCATTTCCCGCTTCTTCCTCATTCTTTTGAGGCACGGAGTACCACGCTTCTCTCGTGGTCAAGTCATTTTTAACCTCTTGGCATCAAACCCAGAGAACTGGGATTTACTGCCACTGGAAGATCTAGTCCCTGTAGAGCAGTTCCCCTGGTGAGTGAGCCAGAGAGTGACTTTCTGCCAGGGAAGTTTTGGGTCGGTGGGTGATGCCAGGCGGGAGTCTCTTCAAGGGGAACATTCCGTAACATCCATTTTTGGGTGAAAATGCATTTTAAAACAAAAGCTGGGAAATCCAGAAACAAAACCAAGTGTAAACCTCCTAGGGTAGTGATATTAGGATCTCAAGAGCTCTCGCTTTCCCCCTTAGCCCTTCTGAGGGGGCTGCATTTCAGTCTCTCCGGGGGTCCCCCAGGGTGAGGCAGTCCCCGGTTCTAACCCTGTTGGCCTTTGCCGAAAAGCAGAGAGCTGGGTGGTCCTGTCGGTGGCAGGTAGGCCAGATCCAGACAGCGGTGCATGGCCTCCTCTCCCGGTAACAGAGGGAAACAACGCAAACTGTGTGGAAAAAAAGCTTCCGGCGGGTGAACTCTCAGTGGACACGTCCCGCCGCGCGCACTCCTGCCCACCTGAGGTGGGATGTGTTCTAATAATGATGGTATTTGTTAAGCACTTACTTTGTGCCAGGTACTGTATTAAGCACTGGGGTGGATACAAGCAAATCGGGTCCAACACAGTCCCTGTCCCACGTGGGGCTCACAGTCTCAATCCCCATTCTTCAGATGAGGTAACTGAGGCCCAGAGAAGTGAAGTGACATGTCCAAGGTCACACAGCAGACAAGTGGCATTGCCTGGGTTAGCACCCATGACCTTCTGACTCCCAGGCCTGTGCTCTATCCACCCTGCCATACTGCTTTTGCCTCCTAGGAAAGAGGCCCAGCCCACTGCCTCACACCTCACCCATTTCTCATCGGGCACTGCCCCAGCTTCACGCTCCAGACCCTCGTATTGAGTCGGGGACACGAGATACCCCCCCACCCCCCGCCCCGCCGTAATCCGCTGGGGTGGGCCGAATGTCCGCAGCTCCTCTCTCTGCCTGGGGGTGACCCTGGGCACTGCCGGGATGGGAAGCCAAAACACTGACCAACATCCTGGGAGCTCACCCTGCTGTGGAGAACTGGTCACTGAAACCAACCGGGAATGGAAAGGGGAGGTTTACCGGCGAGACCTCATATCAGTCCCGCTGGTGGTCCCTCCCACAGCTGGGTGCGGCCCCGACGGTCGCCCTGAGACTCGCCAGCAAATTCCAAGTCCTCGGTGCCGAGGATTCGTCTCCCAGACCTCCAAATGTCTCGGCCTTCGGATGGGGCGGCCCCTCCCTCCCGGCGCTGATTTTTATTTTAAGGCCTTCGAAACTGAGTGCAGCTGTGTCATTCCATTTCAATCAACCTTCCCGGGTTCATTCTTCACAATTGCTACAGAAATAGATGTTTCCCCCAAATATTCAATTATTAGCAGTAAATTGCTTACCTCTAGCCATTCCGGGCTGTACACAGCCAACTAAACAGGTCAAGGAGCTCTCAACCTTTCATCTGAGTAGATCTATGTGTTCTCCCAGACAGTAATTGGTCAGAGAATGGCCCATTGAGAGAGCCGAATGTTTCAGAGACACCCATGATTCATCCTGCAGCTCTCGCTTAGAGCAGGCGGTCGAGGGATAGGCAACAGCCAACTTGGGGGGAGAGGTTTTTTTTAAAATGGCATTTTTTAGGCACTTACTATGTGCCAGGCATGATACTAAGCACTGGGGTAGATAATAATGTTGGTATTTCTAAAGTGCTTACTATATGCCAGGCACTGTACGAAGTGCTGGGTAGATACAAACGAACCGAGTTGGACGTAGCCCCCGTCTCAAGTGGGGCTCACGGTCTCAGTCCCCATTTTACAGATGAGGTAAGTGAAGCCCAGAGAAGTGAAGTGACTTGCCCAAGGTCACACAGCAGACAAGTGGCGGAGCTGGAATTAGACCCCATGACCTCTGACTCCCAAGCCCATGCTCTCTCCACGACACTATGCTGCTTCTCTAGGTACAACTTAATCAGGTTGGACACAGCCGCCCGGCCCTGCAGTAGCAGAGGGGGATGCATCCAGCTGTGATCTTCCGGGTCCTCAATGTTGGGGCATCCAGGCTTGTCCCTACCTCGGCACCTTACGGTTCGGGTTCTTGCGGGACAGAGCAACGGACATCAGGACACGGAAGAGAGCGATGGAGGAGCCTCCCCTTCCTGACCATAAGCTTGTTATGGGCAGGGGATGTGTCTTCCAACTCTTGTTATTTGGAAGCATCGTGGCCTTAATGGATAGATTACGGGCCTGGGAGTCAGAGGATCTGGGTACTAATCCCGGCTCTGCCTGCTTTGTGACCTCGGGAAAGTCACTTCACTTCTCTGGGCCTCAGTTTCCTCAACTCTAAAATGAGGATTTAATGCCTGTTCTCCCTCCTACTTAGATTGTGAGCCTCATGAGGGACAGGGACTATGTCCAACCTGATTAACTTGTATCTATCCCAGAATTTAGAACAGTGTTTGACACAGAGTAAGCACTTAGCAAATACCTTAAAAAAGAGTTAGATGAATTGGGTTATTGAAGAACTAAAGAGAAGTGCATTTCCCTCCCCCACCCCCCGCCACCCCTTAAGGGAGATTGGAGTTTCTTATCAGAAGAGGTGGGTTTGGTGCAAAATCCAAGTTGGCAGATCAAAACTAGATAATTTTCAGTGCTGATTCTAGAGCCCCACACTCTTTTTTCCATTTAAAACTGAACTATTCGCAGGAGAAAGTTACAAAAAGAATGAAAACTAGTAGGAAATTTTGACCATTGTGCAGTCTATAAACAACAACAAAAAAACTCCATCACCAGAACCCACTTTTTGCCTTGAGCTACAGTTCCTCAAACAAATCACCAACAACCTACTTTACTCAGATATTCTGTTCTTGATTTCCTTTAGTTCTCAAGGTAGCACTGGAGAAAATTCAATGAATGTTAGCTTTTCTGTGGGATTGAATGGGGTGACCTGGTACTCTTTGTTTGGGGAAATGGCTTGCATGGCCTTGAATTATTGTAGGGTGGTGATAGCTTTTGTTGTTCTCAAGGAGGTCACTTAACCTTGGAGACCTTTCAAATTTAACAAGTAAATTTTCAGTCTTACTGGGGTGGGACTTCTTTCATAACCAGCCGACTTCAAAAGGTACTTAAGTTTCTAGAACTAAAGTACCGTTGGCTTTTCTAAGTTCAGACTCTGAATTACATCAATAGAAACTGTTCCTTTCATCCGTGAGTGCTCCTTTGTGTCCCGAGGAGCAATCGATACTGTTTGTCCTAATAGAAATATACCTCAATCATGAGTAACGGTCTATTTCTTTGAATCGAGTGAAGCGGTCAAACCAAAGTGAGTGGTTAAAATAAACCTTATGCAGCATCATGTAGACTGCGAGCTTCTCGTGGACAGGGATCGTATCTATAATTGTACTTTTTCAAGCAATAAGTTCAGTGCTTTGTACACAGTTTGAGTTCAGATTGATCACGCGGGCTCAGGTTTATTTGGTACAACGTTACTTTGGCAGAAGCAATGGGTATCAGGATGTTAATGTGGGAGAAGCAGCTTGTCCTAGTAGATAGAGCCTGGGCCTGCGAGTCAGAAGGACCTGGGTTCTAATGCCGGTTCTTCCACGTATCTGCCGTAAGACCTTGGGCAAGTCACTTTTCTTATCTAAGCCTCACTTTCCTCATCTGTAAAGAAATGGGGATTAAGGATGTGAGCCCCATGTGAGACAGGGACTGTGTCCAACCTGCTTACCCCAGTCCTCAGTACAATACCTCGCACAGAAAGTGCTGAACAAAGACCACAGTTATTATAATTACTGCTATTAATGTGAAAGCCAACACCAAAAAGATGCACCTCACTAATGTTTGCCTCACATTGTCCTGCCGCAATAAGGCTGCCATTTAATACTGTTCAGGGCCCCAGAGGCACACATAGCTACCTGACCTCTCAAACTCAGTAATGACGCTTGGGGCCACTGTACTTCCAAGTTTACCCGGTTTCAGTGCTGTGACAGTGTGATTCCACCTAGAATCGGCAGTTTTAGGGGTGGAAAACAGAAAAGAGGGAGCTGTTTCACTGAGCAGATCAGTTGCCTCAGTTATACTGCACTTTCCCAAATGCTTAGTTCAGTGCTCTGCACATTGTAAGCGCTTAATACCACTGATCGATTTTAATAATATTGAAAACGCCATCGTATGACTTAACGATTACCGAGGTGACTGCTGGGCAGCTCGGAAAGTCAGCGGGAAGTTTTATATTTTGGGGGTACAGACAGATTTTGTATGCACAAAGGTCGGGGAGGAAAGGGCCGGGGAAATGAGCTGGAAAGATAGCCACCGAGTGAGTGTCGGCCCGGCTAATTTTCTGTGTCAACTCTGAAAATTAGCTAAACAATGACAAACCAGGCTTTTTAAATGAACTTGTCACTTCTGGTTTTTGTGATAAAGGGTAACGTTTTTCAAGTCTCGGTGGCCCTAGTAGGGTATTTCTAGACGGGTTAACCCTTGAAAGGACGAAAGCCTATTAAAGGGCTACAGTGGCTTTTGGGGTCTGAGCTGGAAACAAGAGATGCAGCCCAAACCCGTGACCCTTCAATAGAAAGCTAACTCTCCTCGAAACTTTAAATCGTTCATTCAATCGTATTTATTGAGCGCTTACCATATGTAGAGTACTGTACTAAGTGCTCGGGAGAGTACAGTAGAAGAGTAAAAAGACACATTCTCTGCCCGATTTTCTCCTGCCTAAGAAATGGCCAGAGCTGAGAGGGCCCCAGGATCCTGTCCTAGTGTCACAGGGTCATCTTACTTCCTCATTCATTCATTCATTCATTCATATTTATTGAATGCTTACTGGATGCCAACCACTGTCCTGAGCGCTTGGGACAGTGCAATACAACAACAAATAGACGTGTTCCCTGCCCACAACGAGCTCACAGTGTAGAGCAGGAGACAGACATTAATAGATATAAATAAATTACAGATATTTCAATAAATTACTTTCTGCCACAGCTCTTTTGCCCCTATACTGCCACCTTTCTTTGCCACCGATCCCCCCTCCCAACCCGGGAAGGGGAGAGTTCCAAAGCGAGAAAGCCAGAGCATTCGTTCTTTTCCTCTCCAATGCCTCAGAGCACACGCCACTTCCCCCAGCTGTGCTTGGCCACGCTCTTGTTAGCAAGGAGGGGCCGGTCTGAAATGGACACAAACGGTACCATTGCTCCTCCGGATAGACCCCCCCCATTAGAGACAGTCAAAACGTCGGTCTGGACCGAATGTCTCTTAACGGCCACTGCGGTGAGCCCTCAGTTATGTGGGTCCCGGCGTGGCACCTCGGGGTGTCTGTCAGGTAACACCTCTCGCCTCGTTGGTCCCCCGCACCCCGGCACGCCTGTACTGCGCCGACCCGAGACACGGATTTGCTGATTTGGAGCCGAAAAGAGATCGTTGCCAGGCTAATGGCTGTTTAATGCTGAGTACATTTTCCTCAGAGCGCCTAAAACGGCCTAGGCCTTTTGAACGTATTTTGCTTTTTTATTGCAGAATGCAAAGTAATGCCAGGGAGCGCTAGATGGGAAATAATTCCATAATCGAATTCCACCAAATGAGAAAGCTAGGGGTTATTAAGAGTCCCATTCATAAGCGATCCCTAGTCCGACCGACCGGCGGAAGACGTCCCCCCTCCTCCGCTTCCATCAGTTTCCTTTGGCAAATGAAGGCGGGGGAGGGAAGGGGCTATCCGGACAGAAGGCCGCTGGCCAGACCCTGAGGCAGATATTTAGTCTCAAATCTAATGACAGGGCTGAATCTAACTGACCCTTTCGCATTCCCCCTCCCCTTCCACTTCCAGGGGCTGTCGGGGCTGGGGCAGAGGGGAGTAGGGGATGCAAGACTTCCCCCGCACCTTCCCCCCAACCCGGTTCTCCCCTGGCAGCAGGCCCGTAGTCTGCTCTCTCCCAACCTCCCTACTGTGTCTCTTTAAAGCCTGTTTAGGAGCTACTACAGGGACAGCAGAGAAGCAACTACTTTCGTGCCCCATGTTAGGCAGGAACTGTGTCCCATCTGCACGTACTGTATGTTCAGCAGTGGTCAGTCCAGTGCCTGGCATAGAGTAAGCGCTTAACAAGTACCATTTAAAAGAAAAAAAAAAAGGCAGGCACTGCGCCGGTAGTAAAAACACAAGCGCACTTGTGCCTCTATCTCTGGTCCCGAGCGCCATCTTGCTCCCTTTGTGCCGTGCCTGGCTCTCCCACTCAAGCCCGGGGGAGGCATTGTCCTTAGATGGGCTGGGGGTGGACTATTCACTCTCTGGAAAAAAAAAAAATTCCCAGAGCTGGAAATAAAATAAGAATGATACCCCACCCTGGATTTTCAGAGTACCTCTTCCCTAAGGATTCAGCACACACACAATCTCACACAAGTCTTCCCTGCTTAATTCCCAACATCCCAAATGGAATCAACTCCACAGCCACCTTTAGCCCTTATGTATTTATACCCATCTTCGACACTTAGGGTTATATGTGGATTCAATTGTACACCCAATTGTTTACTCTGATCACATGTATTTGTAAATATTTTTGTCTCTCTTCCCAAACATTCAGTGGTATTTATTGAGTGCTTGCTATGTGCAGAGCACTCTACTAAGCACTTGGAAGAGTGCAATACAAAAGAGTAGGTTTGGATGATCCCTGCCCACAAGGAACTTAACAGACTAGAGAGGGAGACAAACTTTAAAAGAAACTGCAGAAATAAATTACCAAAAGAATGTAAGCTTTCTGTGAGCGGGGAAGAGGTCTCTTGCTTCTGTTGTATTTTTCCAAGCGTTTAGTACACTGCTCTGTACTGTGCAGAGAACCTGTCAACTCTGTTGCACTGTACTCTTCCGGGGCTTAGTACAGTGCTCTTCACACGGTGCTCAATAAATACCAGTGGGTGCTCAGATACCATTATTATTGCTGCGGCTCTTACTAATACTCCTATTACCACAACCCTCGATCTGCGATCTCATTTATCCTCACATTGTCAATCAATTCATATTTATCGATCACTTACTTGGTTTCGAGAACTGTCCTGAGCGCTTGGGAATATACAATAGAGTTAGACTCAGTTTTTGCTTGCGGGGATCTTACAGTCTAGCAGGGGAGACAAACATTAACAGAAAGCAAGGGTGTAAGGGTATTTACGTGAGTATTGAGGTGTGTGTTTGTTGGGGGGCGGGGGAGAGAAGGGTGAGTAGGTACTTAGGAGACGAAGAGTCAGTCAATTAATTGTCGTTATTGAGCACTTACTATGTGGAGAGCAGTGTACTAAATGATTGAAAGAGTACAATAGAGAGGGAGAAGAGGGAATGAGGGCTTAGTTGGGAAAGATCTCTTGGAGATTTGCTTTTAGTAAGGTTTTGAATGTGGGGCATGGTCATCTTTTGGATATGAAGAGGGAGGGTATTCCACGCCAGAGAGAGTTGAGATAGATGAGACTGAGGTACAACGAACAAGTTGGCATCAGTGTAGCAAAGTGGGCGGGCTGGGTTAAAGTAAGAAATCAGGGAGGTAAGGTGGAAGGGCCAAGGTGATTGAGTGCAATGGTAAGAGGTGGATGGGCAACCACCAGAGTTTCTTGAGGAGTGGGGAATCATGGACAGAACGTTTTTGTAGAAAAATGATCCAGGCAGCAGAGTGAAGTATAGATTGGACTGGGGAGATACAGGAGGCAAGGGAGGTCAGCAAGGAGAATGATACAGCAATTCAAGCAGGATAAGATTAGTGCTTGAATTAACGTGGTTACAATTTGGATGGAGAGGAAAGGGCAAACTTCAGCGATGTTGTGAAGGTTGACCTGATGGGAATTGGTCACAGAGGGGAATGTGGGTTGAATGAGAGAGATCAGTTGAGGATAATGCCAAGCACAGGTCCCAGGTCCTTCTGAATCCCAGGCCAGTGCTCTATCCACTAAGCCTCACTGCTTCTCCATAATATTAATGATAATATCGTTGTGAGTCAGGGTGGATGGTGGTGGTGTCGGTGGTGATGGGAAAGTCAGAGGGTTGGGTGGGAGGGATGAAAGGGAGTTCAGTTTGGGAGGATGAGAGGGGCAGATGCTTTTTTAAGCAGGGAAAATTGAGCCAGGACCCGAGCTGGTCTGACCCCAGTGGCTTCTGACTGCTGACCTGGGGGTCTTTCCCAGTAAAGCCCTACCTTGTCCAAACTTATCACCCAGCTGGCCAAGAGAAAGCGAGGCTCTCCTCTGGCATCTGTCTCCAGTGCAACTCAAAATTCAAAACAGCGAAAGGAATCCCAACTGTTGCGCTCGCTCACAGACTTGTGACAAGATAGCAGGGCCCTCAGACAGCATTTCAAATACAGATTATTAGTGTGTGATATGAAAAGGGTGTTTTTATTGCATGATATAATGCAATGGGACCTTGGGCGCTCTGTGGAAAGACCTTACACTCAGAAGTGTAATGAACCCATAGTCCAAAAAACATTATACTGTACATTAACCTATCATTAATGGCACATTAGGGCTAGGGGCATTGCACGCTTGCTGGTCAGGGCTCCATCAGGACAGTATAGAGAAAGCCACCCGGTCTTCACGGGCTTAAAAACAAATAGAGAAAATAAATATTCCTGATGTCTACGGGCAGCTTCAGCGCGCGCTCAATCCCTGCTTTGCGTACCATTTCCGAGGCTTAAGGCGGGGGAAGGAAGAAGAGGGGAGAAAAAGAAATCCACAATTGAGTAGTTTATCGTGGAGGCGTGTAAGGATGACCTTTCCGAGGCTTTGAAGTAAAAGCAGAAAACACCTTTAATAAGAAAAAGGACTAAATTTTGCAATGGCCCTAGCCTACTTCTCTTCGCTGGGTGGGGCGGGGGAAGTGCTGGAAGGTCATTGGCAATTCCCCATCCTTTACTTGTCTGTTTCCTTCACTCTTCTTTGTAGGGCCTCATCCTTACCAAAACAAGGGGTGTCAAGAAGATCCTTACAGAGTTTCGATCATTGCTGCAGGATTCCTTCCTTGTTTCTAATCAGTGGTAGTCACTGAATGTCAACTGTAAGCATGCTACACCGTACTGAGCGCTTGGGGAAGTACAACACAAGCAAGACCCACGTTCCCTGACCGCAAGGAGATTGCAATCTACTGGAGGGAGAAGGACAAAATTATTTACCAAGAAAGGGAGAGAGGATGAATAAGGATGCGTAAAAGTGGTAGGACAGATGTGCCCAGATGAGATAGCAGAATAAATCAGAAGGCTTGATTGTTCAGTTGAACAACAAATATATGTAGAAGCGCTGAGGAGGGTGTCAAACTGAGTTCGTGGCCAAAGGTGTTAGATCAAGCTCCGACTTTCATGATTGGAATTCCAGTCACCGATTGGTATTCTGGGAAATAAAAGAAAGTCGAGGGCTCTGATGAATTTGTGGATGAGTGGCCCATAATGTGTTATTAGGGGGAAAAATCAGAAATGTTGGGTGATTCTTCCTTAAGTGAAGCCAGGCATTAAGGTGGGCAAACACCATCCTGTTGCCATGCTCGGAGACAGAATTCTGGGCTGGATAGATCATTATTGTCCTCTACAATGTAGGCTCCTTGCAGGCAGGCAGGCAGGCAGTCTTATTTAGTGAGCGATTACTGTGTGCAGAGTACTGTACTAAGCGCTTGGGAGAGTACAAAGTTTCAATAAACAGACACATCCCTGCCCAAAGCAAGCGTACAGTCTAGAGGGGAGCTTACAGTCTAGAGGGGAGGGAACTCAGTCTACCGACTCTGTTGTACTATGCTCTCTCAAGTGCATAATACAGTGCTGTGCATGCTGTAAGCACTCACTTACATTGATTTATTAGTGTGACCCAGGAATGGCATTTCTTAAGTCGGTCCGAGGGTGGAACCAATTTCACATCCAAGCAGCAGTGGCCTAGGGATTCTGGGGACACGAAGACTCCCAGCTCACCCAGTGCTTGTGTTCCACCGCTGGTCACAAACATTCCTTAGCTCAATGTACTTGGCTGCTCTAGATAGCCCTTTTCTTAGGTCTCTGTGAAACAGGAAGGTTTACCAGATGCATCGCTGGCTTTTTCCTCTATGTGACTTTGACCCCTGAGTAGTTTTCCTCCAACCAATCCTTAATGGCTGCCCGGTAAACGGCCGTTCAGTGGACAACTCCATCCACAGTTCTCGGGGAGAGTTGGGTAGGGTCTTTTGCTGTGTCAAGTCCACAGATGAGTCAAAAATAATAATGATGGATGTTTTGGACGGCCTCTTGGTTACCTCATTAGGGAAAATTTGGGCCGGAGCAAGGAGTGGGGAATCCAGAACTCGGCTCCCAGCACGAGAGTAACTATAAGCACCCATTTCAGGGTCTGTGATTTAGTAATTAGGTGCTGTTGTTCAAGGCATTCCCATTAATGTCTGTCTCTCCCTCTAGTCTGTAACCTTGTTATGGTCGGGGAACATGTCTGCTAATTCTGTTGTACTCTTCCAAGCGCTTAGTAGGGTGTTCTGCACATAGTAAGCGCTCAATAAATAGGGTCCATTGATTGAAGCGTGGGTAGGGCCCCACTCTCCCCTTTATTCAGGAAGCAAAAGATCATATGGTGATTTGTAGCTGATCAAGAAAAGCTATTATTTAACTTTTCAGTGTTGTATGTTTCTCCACTCCCCCAATGCTGGAATTTCATTGCCTACATGTGCTTTGACTGAAGTAAGCTTAACTGAAGTTAGCATTGGTGCAGCAGATCTGTCCAGGTTTCTGTGGAATCCTGCTTTTCTCCTTGGGTCGGTAGTAAGCAAATCAATGGGTGTCCGTGTGATGGGGCTGGTAGCCCCACACTTCTGGCTTACAGACAATCGGTGGGGTCGTTAGGTACTCCTTAAAGCCTCTGGGCAACTCTGAAAGTCAGGACAGTGGGGAATCTTCAAATGAAGCTGATATTTAAGAGCTTCCTTGCAGAAGATCCCACTTTCCAGGAAATGGGTGTCCAGCATCTCTTTCCCTGAACGGTCTGTCATCCGGAAGGCTTCTTTCACACAGTGCTGAACTCCCTTGTTGGCTAGCCTAAATGGCCCACTACCATTCTCCTCCCCAACTTGCCTCTCTTCTCCAAGAAGGCCAAATCCCTGGGCTAACTCGAATCCTCTCTCAGCGAGGAGAGCCTCTGAGAGGTGTGGAAACCTTGGTCGTTGACGAGGGGCATTAGAAAAGAGACTCGGGTCTCTCTTCCAACCTCTTCCTCACGATTAGGAATCCACTGCCCCATTTTATCCTGCTGTACTCAAGGGAACATTCACCTACTTCTCCCCTCTAGACTGTAAGCCCATTGTAGGCAGGGAATATGTCTGTTTTACTGTTCTATTGTACTCTCCCAAGAGGTTGGTACAGAGCTCTGTACACAGTAAGCACTCAATAAATACCATTGATCGACTGCCCCAGTAGAAGCCATTTGATGAGAAAAGGAGCCTTCTCCCATGTATTTTATATACTTAAGCAGGCATGGGAAAGGCAACGTGATTCTGGTATCACTTGAAATGCAGTCACCTCTGGGCTACGACATCAGCACAGGCTCTCTTCTTTCTTTTTTTTTTTTAAGGGAGAAAAGAGGTAAAAGAGCCTTGTGATTGAATGGGGTGGAGAGAAGTCCTGCCAGCATTGAAGTAGATTTAGAATAACCATGAGGGCCCTCTTGTCCCTTCCCTCCACTCTGCCACTTGCTTTCAGATGCTTCAGGAAACGCTTCAGCTTAGTCCAGTGCAGAAGAAAGCTCCACCCCACAACCGCTCTCACCCAGTGAGGATCTGACTTGGAACGACGTGGGAAAGGAGCACCGGGAAAACAGGCAAGCTTGGAGCCAGGGTGCTAGAGATGGATGTGGGGAGGGGGTGGCTTTCCCCTCTTCCTAACAGTTTTGGGGTCTTTGACCAGCCCAGTGAAATGTGCCACCTGAATCATCGGGCAGGTGGGACCTCCACGTTTCAGACACCTTGTGAGAAGGTCAGCATTCTGATGACAATTTAATCACCGCTGTGAAATTCACCTCCTTAAAAGGGAAGCAGGACGCGATTCGGATCAGCTTCCCCCGACCCAGGCAGGTGTTCGGAAACACCGGCATCGAAACGATTCCAGCACTTCCATCTCTGGTCTGGGGTCACCCAAGAGTTTGTCCTCTGCTTTCTCTTCTCCCCACCCTCTTCACCGTAAACCGCTGCTCAGTTGATGTCAGACAACAGACATCCCACCGAAGCTTTAAAATGTTCAATTCTTATTTGTCGTATGGTTGGCTAACATGCACTGTAATTAAAATGTTGATTACTAAATGGTTTAAATATATGAGAGACAATGCAGTTAAAGCCTACAGTTAGGTCAATATGTGATTTAGATTTGCCATTTAAAAACTCTCATTTAAATTTTGCATACATTAATCACTACCGTACTTCAATGTTCTGATATCCACCTGACTACAATATTAAAATAAAACTTGCTGCCCCAGGGAAATCCTACTTATTCTTAATTGTTTCGAGGCTTTGATGGGCTTTTAATCTAAGATTAATTTATGCAATTTTAAATAACTCTTCTTATGATTAATAAGCTTGAAAATTAAAAGGAGTCTAAAGCAATTATAATGAGCATTTGGTCATAACCTCATTAGGGGAAGGAGTGAAGGATACAGCTCTGGAATTCTTACAAGACTGGAATTTAAGGTTACTTCTAGAGAAGTCAAACATAGTTCTTGAAATTGCAGAGGCAGGTCAGCAAGGGTCAGCATTAAAATGACGGCTGGCTCGATTAGCATACTAATGATTTTTCCCAATAGTGACAGAAAGGACGTTGGAAAGATGCTGAAAACAGACAAATGAACTGGGCTGAAGAGACTGCAAGCTTGGAGTTGCCCTTTCTGGTATGTGATGTGAAATGAGATCCACAAGGAATTTCAGAAAATGCAGCCGTGCCGTGGAGTTTGGGATAATAAATGGCCAAAGCCACTAGGTCCTTCTCGTGGCTGAGAGGAAGTTAAAGAAGAGTCTTTTGTGCCTGAAAACCAGTCGCTGCTGAATTTTTGTTTGACGCCCCCAATCGATGGTCTGGCTCCACCTGATGATGGATAGGATTTCAAATTTCCCTTTTACCTACGTGTTCCCTGACAGGTTTTTTAAACCCAAGAAACGGTCTTTGTGGGCCAGGTGAGATAGACGCCCAGCACAATATCCATCAAATGCATTTCCTGAAAAACTTCTTCTATAAGCATTTAGAACAGCCATGCAGATGAGCCAGTGCCCAGGATAAGAAATGGGTGCCTGCTAAATGGCAAAGGATACTCATAAAAATAACCATAATTATGGGATTTGTTAAACACTATGTGCCAGGCACTGTTTTAAGCACGGGCGTGGATACAAGCAAATTGGGTTGGACACAGTCTATGGCTCACAGGGGGCTCACAATCTTAATCCCCATTTTATAGAAGAGGGAACTGAGGCCCAGAGAAGTGAAGTGACTTTCTCTAGGTCACCTAGTACACAAGTGGCAGAGTTGGGATTAGAACCCAGTCCTTCTGACTCCTGGGACCATGCTCTATCCACGAAGTCAAGCTACTGCTCGTGACATTTCCGCGTACCATTCTGTGGAAACACTGGGCCAGTTGGTAAAGAGTAGAGTGGTCTGCAAATTGGAATTACTACGTGGATCACCAGTGTGGGAAGGGGATGATAGTGGAAAGAGCCTGAGGCCGGGAGGCAGGAGATCCTAGCCTCAGTTCCCCCATGAGCCTGCTTTGTGACCATGAGCAAATCACTTACCTTCTGTGGGCCTCCATTTCCTTACCTGGAAATGGGGCTAATAACACCTGCTTCCCCCTCCCCTCAGGGATGGTATGCGAACAAGATGAGAGGTAATGCGCTTTGGAAAGATAAACGTGCCCTAAAAATTCCAAGTGTGGGAACTTTCAACCGTACTACAGTGAAGTTTTCTATTAAGGATACTGAGTCCAAGAAGGTCATCAGCTGCTGGTGGTTTATGTTCCCCCTCCAAACAGACATTTCTTTGGAATTACACAGAATTTCCATTCCCGCCAGTTTCGCAAATGACTTGCAGTCTTGCTCATATGACATTTGAATAGGAAGCTTTCCTTTCCCAAACCCGTAGCGGAATAATGGGGAAGGTCTTAGAGCCTGACTGAAAGCTGCCAGAGAAAGCTCTGCCTTCAGTTTTGCCTCAGTTTGCTAGAGCATCAATAGCCCTCAGCTTCACTTAGGGTAGCTACCAAACCAACGGCTAACTGTTGATAATGACTCCCCCCCCCGGGGGGTTATTGCTTCCCATAAGGTCCCTCTTTTTGGTAGGCCCACGGGGGCGTTGAGATGTGATATGGAAGAAGGGGGACTCCTGACTTTGCTGTCAAATTCTAGGTGTAGAAATTGGGCCTCTAGATAATAATAATGATAATGATGGTATTTGTTAAGCGCTATGTGAAGCAGCATGGCTCAATGGAAAGAGCACGGGCTTGGGAGTCACAGGTTGTGGGTTCTAATCCGGCTCCCCCACTTGTCTGCTGTGTGACCATGGGCAAGTCACTTAACTTCAGTGTGACTCAGAGACCCACGTGGGACAAGGTGATTACCTTGTATCTACCCCAGCATTTAGAACAGTGCTTGGCACATAGTAAGTGCTTAACAAATACCATTATTGTTATTATTATTATTATTATTCTTATATACGATGTGCCAGGCACTGTACTAACCACTGTGGTGGACAAGCAAATCAAGGTGGACATACAGTCCCTGTCCAAAGCAGGACTCACAGTTTCAATCCCCATTTTACAGATGAGGTAATTGAGGCACAGATTTAGTGAAGTGACTTGCCCAAGGTCACACAGCAGACAGGTGCCAGAGCCAGAATTAGAACTCATGACTCTCTGACTCCCAGGCCCCTGACTCCCAGGCCACTGCTCCATGCTACCTACACATGCTCCCTTAATATGAAAAGCCACAGCAATGTCCTTGTCACCACGCCAAGCTTGCGTACATTTTTGAAGACGACGCCACCAAGAGCGCCGTCCCGCCCCACACACGTGTCTGACTGATGGACAGGGCATGGTCCCGTTCCCCTCCAACCCACCACCGTGACTCTAGAGGCTCCATCCCCCTGAAACTCCATTTTCATTTGCGGCCTTGAACTTAACCCAGTTTCCAAATGAGCCAGCCGCTCTGGGCGAAATGGACACAGCGTCTACAAACCCGGGAGGAAGTGGAGCGTTTTAAAGCCAGAAGCTCCGTTGAAACTCTACAGGCAGGGGAGCGGGATTGGGAGAAGAAGCTCTCTTAGCCGAGGCATCAGCCCCGACTCCTTGGGGCCGGCGGGCCGGCCACTCGACCCGCATTCCGGCGCAGGGGACCCGCACTTCTCCGGGAGCCCGAGCCGAGAGCCCTAGAGGCCAGCCTGCACTTCGAAGGAACCAAGAAAAAAAAAATCATGTTTAATTTAAAAATTAGAAACTGGAGCAGGCTGTGAGCACAGGGGTTGATTGAAACAAAATTTAAATTCCTGTCAAGCCCATTTAAACACGGGGGCCCTTCATAGACAATTAGCTGCTCCCTGTGAACGCTGAATCAACTCAGGCCTGGTCACTGCTAGGAGAGAGGAGGCCTACTGTGAGGCGCAGGAAAAGAATTAACTAAAATCCGGCTGTATGAAATATTTAGCCTTCCCCCGTTTATCACGGGGGTTTGCAAGTGTAAACAAGACAAAAATCGATTCCTCAGTGCCCTCCAATCAATCCCCCAAAATGGTTAGGGCATCTGTTTCTGCTAAATTTTGTTTACTCCGGCAGATTTGCCTTAATTGCAGTTGTTTATCTCCCATTGTCCCCGGGGCCCTAATCTCACGATTACTAATACTTAACACTCATTTCACATCGAAAGCTACTTGGAATCCTCAACAGGTTTCCGGGGCTCTTAAAATTATTGAAACCGCAGAGGTGGGAGACACAGGCTCTTTGTGATAGGAACATTTTCTTATCTTCTACCAGCTGGGCCCACTCATCACCAGGGATGGCTACAACAAAGGTGCTCAAAGGCTCTTTCACAATGACTGCGGGTCTACTGGGGATTCAGCCGCGGAAAAAAAAAAAAGAGCTTTGATGGAAAAATCTGAACAAGAGGCTTTAACAGTCCAGCCAACTAAAGTTACTGTCATAATCAAATGCTGTCAATCACGATGAAAATCCAATTAAAAATGTTTCCGCACGGCCCTCTTTAAGGGGAAAAATGGACCCTACTTAGGCGAATTCTGGTCAACTCCACGCTGACTGTACAATTATTAATTGATTTCTGTGTCTCTCTCCCCCCCGTCCCAACTTAAAGAATGTGGGTTACCCAGACCCCCCCCCCCCCGTTTGAGGGATGGGTAACATGGGTCATACTGGTATACCGGGCTCCATTTCTATGGTGCTTACGGGAACCTTTGAATTAATGAACACGGGGCCTCTACTTAATAATAATGTTGGTATTTGTTAAGCGCTTACTATGTGCAGAGCACTGTTCTAAGCGCTGGGGTAGTTACAGGGTAATCAGGTTGTCCCACATGAGGCTCACAGTCTTCATCCCCATTTTACAGACTGGTTGCCACCTCTCTTGAGAACAGATATGTGGCAAAACCAAAATCCTGGCTTGAAACCAGACTAAACAGGTACCTTCTAATGTCTTGCGCTTGTTCACTAGCTAATTCATTCAATCCTATTTGAGCCCTTACTGTGTGCAAGTCACCGTACTGAACTCTTTGAACAAGTAAACTCTGAAAGTTCAGTGGCAAAGAAGGCCAAAAGGTTTCGATTCCAATTCCTTAGCTTCCGTGTGGCCAAGGTACCTAAAGTTATTTGAATGCACTGTTTTGCCCCTGCTGACAATTACACAAAAGAGGGAGGCCCCTGAGTCCCCACAGACTGCTCTAAAAAACGGCCCCAAATTAAAAAGTAAACATCCCATTAAACAAATCCAGCTGGCACAACTATAAATAGACGGTTTCTAATAATCTCCTTTGAGTCCTTGGAATTCCTGGTCAGAACAGTTTATCATTTATAAGAATCAAATCTATTTAGGGTCAGTACTGATGGTCAAAACAGCTTGTCACTTGAAAAGAGAATGGCCGAATCCCAGGGAGATCGGGCTTTCAACCGCCTACCCGCCCACCCCCCCAAAGCTGTAGTCTACCTGATCATAGTTGGGGGTTGTCCACACCGCATACCGTTGTGGTGAGCTTTGCCCCTGCCCCGGTGTGGTTCTAAAGCTTTGAGCTAGAGGGTATTGAATGTGCCGGAGAGAGAGAAAGCTGCCGCTTTTCTCTCTCTCCGTTTGGCAGTGGAGATGGCACAGGCTGCCCGTTTTATACCCTGGCAATGCCAGCACAGATAAAGTCACCTCGATGTGCCAGCTGTTCTGGATTCCATGCTATCGGCCAAACGCATCTCTAGATGCCTGGCTTCTCCTTGATGACAGCGATATAGTCCCAAAGGCCAGACCCAGGGGACAATTTCTCTTCAAAATTCGAGGCCTGGAGCGCCTGCCACGGTGCCAATAATGCACGAAACGCCACTTGCCTGCTGAGTGACCCTGGGTAAGTTACTTAACCTCTCCGAGCTTCAGCTTCATCATCTGTAAAATGGGGACTGGATACCTGTTATCTCTCCTTCTTAGACTGGGACCTCCAAATAGACGGGGACTGTGTCTGACTGGAGTATCTTGTGTCTACCCCAGTCCTTAGTATAGGTCTTGGCACATAGGAAGTGCTTAACAAATACGATTATTATTTACCAAAAAAAACAATGACAACTCCCCCTGAGGTTTTCATTGGCTGAACAAGTAATTCAGGAATTAGTATGGGGGAGGACTCTAAAGGCTGTCTTTCCCGTGATAACCTCATTGTGGGCAGGTAACGTTTCTACTCTGTTATATTGTCTCTTCCAAGCGCTCAGTACGGTGCTCTGCACACAATAAGTGCCATCGACAGATTGGTTGGTTCAACTAAGTACGACACTGAAGAGTGGTCAATTCAGTCAATCAGTCAGTGGTATTATTGAGCACTTACTATGGGTAGAGCACAACTTCGCCAAACTTAGAGCAAAGCAAACAGGCCGGAGTGAGGCGATACCGAGAGCTTTTCACCGTTCCTAATTTCAGAAGCGGCAGTCCACGGCAAGGGCTATTAGCACAGTCGTCACCCGCCTAGTAAAAAATGCTCTGAAATGGACGTGGCTGTTGGAGGTGAGGGTGGAGAAGGGAAGAGTTATCTTTAACTCTCTGAAAAATGAAAAGTGTCAGATCGCTGTGATCAAGGAATGGCAGATTTGATCTATCTGTAGCTACCTCTTGTACTGTGGTCATACAGCAAAATATATTTATCCGTTATAGTCTTGTCAAAAGATTAAGCAGTTGGAAAGCAAAGCTTGTTTTTCAGGGTTGTAATCTCTCTGTTCATACAACATGTCATGAAAAACTCAAATTAAAGCTGTTTGATTTAGTGTAATCTCAAGCATTCAGCCCACGAGTCCACGGTTGGAATTACGTGCAATTAAAAAGCCACAATCAACTTATTTACTAGTGAATTCCTACTTCCAAGCATGCACAAACTCCAGAGACCCTAGATTTCTTTCCTTCTGAATTTTAAAATCCCAAATAATCCTGAGATGGCCAATTCTGTTGTCCACAGTATCAACTGCCAGCCTTCCAAGCAGGCACTAACTCCAGAGACCCTAGATTTCTTTCCTTCTGAATTTTAAAATCCCAAATAATCCTGAGATGGCCAATTTTGTTGTCCATAGTATCAACTGCCAGCCGCTATTGCGGGCGACAAGGCTAATTAACGCTGTCGATCCGCACCCGCAGCTGACGGTCAAAATGCAGAAATGGGGTGTATCCGACAGTTAGAGAAGCGGCGTGGTTTAGTGGCAAGAGCCTGGGTTTGGGAGTCAGAAGTCGTGTGTTCTAATCCCGGCTCCGCCACTTGTCAGATGTGTGACTTTGGGCAAGTCACTTCACTTCTCTGTACCTCAGTTCCCTCATCTGTAAAATGGGAATTAAGACTGTGAGCTCCACGTGGGACAACCTGATTACCTTGTATCTACCCCAGCGCTTAAAACAGTCCTTGGCACATAGTAAGCAAGCACTTAACAAATACCATCATTATTATTATTATATTTATTGAGCATTTACTGTGCGCCGAGCACTGTATTAAGCACTTGGGGGAGTAGAATATAACAAATGTTTCTTGCCCAAGGCAAGTTTACAGTTTAGAGGGGGAGACGGGAATACATATAAACGATGTGTGTGTAGGTGGGGGGAAGGAAAGGAGCCAGGCATCTAATACCCTCTAACCCTTAGCAGTAGTCTAAACATACATGCCAGGCAAGAGCCCAATCCAGTGAACTGAAACCGAGTTTAACGACCATAAAGTGGTTGAAGCCTTAGCCGGGGCAACGGCATATCAGCTGACAATCCCAACATGAGCAAATCTAGTATATGGCAGCGGGCAGTCCTGGACGCCTGAAATTCTGTCTCCACGCAAGGAGAAGCCAACGGCGACCGGCCCAGGTGTGCACACTGCCGACATACTGAATGAGCTCGCCGTAGCTCTTCTGGTGGCGACTCTGGGCCTCGCCGAGGGTGACGCCGCTTCTGAAGCCGAGATCCGCGTGGCTGGCATCGGGGGGTGCCAGGCCAACAGCTGACTCGGGAGGATCGCCCCCTTTCTAGTGACTTGGAAGATACCCAGTTCTACCGAAATCTTCCTTAATTACAGAGACAACGCCCAACCACAAACACTGTTTTAAAACGTAATTCAAATGTCCCATATTGAGACGGATGTCGAAAAGGCAGGCAAGCTCTCGGTGCCAATTTACTTCAATGGGGAACGTGAATGACTGTTCAAGCCGGTTTGGTGGGAACGGCTTTGCTGTTTAGTAGTTTCCAAACATCATCGCCTCTCACACATGGAACATTTCACGGAGAAAATGTCTATGTATATGGACATATATATCTATATCTATAGATATCTATCTATACACACATTTTACATAACATAAAAGATATAATGCTTTATATATCATATACATATATATAAAATATATAATATGCATTCCCATAGTACTTAAGTTCTTTATTCATGCTGTCTGTCGCCCCTTCTAGACTCTAAGCTTGTTATAGGCAGGGAACGGTCCTGTTAATTCTCTTGTATTATACCCTCCCACACTCTTAGTACAGTGTTCTGCACAAAATAAGCACTCAATAAATACTATTGATTGATTGAAACACACACACACACGCTTAAAGTGCCTTACTGTTGGACTTAAGGGAAAAATCCAATTGTTTAATTTGGATTGAAATTCTCCCACACACGTACCCCAACTTTTCTCATTTTAGGTCTGCAGTCTCCTCTTTCTCCTCATCGACAAGCCTCACATCCATCCAAAGAGAAATCCTAGCCGGTAGCCACTTCCCCTGCATCTGCCCCAGATGGACCGCGCAACCTCAGAAAACGTTTACTGGTGGCTACGCTCTGGAATGTCCGAGGAGATGCACAAAGCGCAAGGCGCTCTTACAACCCAAGGAGAAGCGTCTTTTTAAACAATTACCAGAGCACTATAGTAACAGCAGAAAGACAATTTCTGCGCTAGCTTGTTTTTGGGGAAAAAAAAAACCCAAAACAAAAAAAAACCAAAACTCTCTTTCCCACTGAACAGCTAGAACAGATAATAACTATTAGTAAATCAAACTCCCCTGCCATATCCAGCTGTGTCTCCTGCATTTACATACAGATAGAATGGGTATATGTTTTTAATATGTATGTGATACGTACTTCTACCACAGCTGAAGTGCACGCTACAAAGGAGGAGGAGAATGGGAATGGAATCAGCATGAGATAATAAAGTGGCCTAGATAAAGTATTAGCCAGCGATTGATCTCAAACAGGGGATGTGCTGCTTCTTCCTGACCTGATTACTTACTATGCATAGGTTCCATTAAATAGAGCTTAGACACGGAAAGCTTCTGAAAAATACTCTAAATGCAGAGAGAGATGGACAGTGCTCGGAGCCAAATTTGTAAACGTTACTGTGAATACATACTCACACCCACTGGGACTCAACTTTCACTCAGTTCGGCTCAGACACAACCCAGGATGGCTCGGGGTGTCGGGGGGAAGGGAGGGAACGGGAGGAGGGAGGGGAGAAGGGGAGAGAAGAGGGGCTAAAGGTCTGTGCCACGAACCGCCTTATTTATTCACATTAATGTCTGTTTCCCCCTCCAGACTGCCAGCTCATTGTGGGCAGGGGATGTGTCTGTTTATTGTTGTACTGTACTCTCCCAAGCATTTAGTACAGTGCTCAGCACACAGTTAGACTCAATAAGTATGACTGATTGAATGAATGTACCCGCCTAAGCACTAAGTATTCATTCATTCATTAGTACGGTGTGCTGCCCTAGAAGGCACTCAAAGGAAAAAAAATCCAAAACATGGCTGGATTGATTCCCGAAAAGAAAGTCAAGAAGGAGGTCCCGACAGAGGCCTCATCGCACCCCTGCTCTAGGGATCAGTCCATCAATCAATGGTATTTATTGAGCGCTTATCAGGTACAGAGCACTGAAATAAGCACTTAGGAGAGTGCAGCAAAGAAAGAAGGTCACAGTTCGGAGTTTAGAGTTTAGTGGGGGAGGCAGACATGGGGAAAGTCCAATAAAATGGAGTTGGGAGATGCGCTCCCTGCCCACAAGGAGCTTCCGGTCTGCAGGGGACCAATCCAGCTCTTGTCCCCATCTGGTCAGCTGGAAAGATGTGATAGCCCCCAGCTTCCCCCACCACACATTTCCAGACACGATCAGGATGTGAATCCCAGCCGCCAACACTTCTGATCAGTTTTCAAGTCAATCGGCTGAGTAGATCTGTTGTGGCCAGGGAACGTGTCTTCCTAGGTGGGGCTCACAGTCTTAATCCCCATTTTACAGATGAGGTAGCTGAGGCACAGGGCAGTTAAGTGGCTTGCCCAAGGTCACACAGCAGACAAATGGCAGAGCCGGAATTAGAACCCATGTCCTGTGATTCCCAAGCCTGGGCTCTTGCCACTAAGCCACAATGACTCTGTTCTACTGCACTCTCTCAAGCGCTCAGTACAATGCTCTGCATGCAGCAAATGCTCAGTAAATACCACTGATGGATCGATTGATTCATTCATGTCCTTCCCCCTCATAGGACTCCATAAACAGTGGTGGTTTTAAGAATCTGCTGCCCACCCTCGTCCCTCCCTAGATGGCGGTTATTAGCCAGCAGACACCCGGGAGGCCCCGGGCAGTGGGTCGACCAACAGAGTGACGAGTGATAGCCCGCGGAAGCCGACCCATAATCACCCCCGCCAGCGACCCTTTGAGGCAGCTGCCTCTCTTGGTTATCTCCTGAAGCTGGCCCTTTCCAAAAGCCACAGTGGTTCTGTCTCCTGGGCCGTTTGGGGATCACAGAACTTAGGCTTTCCTATTTCAGACAAAGGGGTTTGTTCCTTTCATTTCAGAAAGATGGGCTGGGGAGCAGGTGGCTGGGCCACCACCGTATACAACATTCAGTTGTATTTATCGAGCACTTACTGTGTGCCGAGCACTGTACTAGGTCCTCGGTAGAGGACAATAGAACAATATAACAGACACATTCCCTGCCCACAATGAGACAGTCTGAGGGGGAGACACATAATAATAATGACGGTATTTGTTAAGCGCTATGTGCCAAGCACTGTTCTAAGCACTGGGGTAGATACAATAATAATGTTGGTATTTGTTAAGCGCTTACTATGTGCCGAGCACTGTGGTTGTCCCACGTGGGGCTCACAGTCTCAATCCCCATTTTACTGATGAGGTAACTGAGGCACAGAGAAGTTAAGAGACTTGCCCAAAGTCACACAGCTGCCAAGTGGCGGGGTTGGGATCGGAACCCACGACCTCCGACTCCCAAGCCCTCGCTCTTTCCACTGAGCCACGCAGCTTCTCTCAAGGAGACAGCTGTCTAAGTAAACAATGAATCTGTTGTAATGTCTTGGTCCTTCCTTGTCTGCGGCCCCAATACCTCTGCTTCTACCTGGGAGGCAGAGACCAGACCGGGCTGTTTTGCCTGTAACTTTTCTTTGCTCAATATCTCCAAAAGTCTGGGTCGCCCACCCTGGAAGCAGCAGTATGGCCTAGTGGAAAGAGCACAGGCTTGGGAGTCAGAGGACCTGGCTTCTAATCCCAGCTCTGCCACTTACTTGCTGTTTGACCTTGGCCAGGTCATTTCCCTTCTCTGAGCCTCAGTTCCCTCATCTGTAAAATGAGGATTCAATACCCATCTCCTCCCTGTGAGTCCCATGTTCACTCATTCATTCAATCAATAGTATTTATTGAGCGCTTACTATGTGCAGAGCACTGTATTAAGCGCTTGGAATGAACAAATCGGTAACAGAGACAGCCCTGCCCTTTGACGGGCTTACAGTCTAATTGGGGGAGACAGACAAGAACAATAGCAATAAATAGAATCAAGGGGATGAACATCTCATTAAAACAATAGCAAATAAATAGAATCAAGGTGATGTACTTGTATCTAAGCCAGTGCCTGGCACATAAAATGCACTTAACAAACATCATGATTATTATATGGGCTTCCCTACAGATATGTTTCTCTTGATTTCTATTTGGGATTTCCATAAATGAGATGATGGTAAAATATCAATATTTCCTCTCCCACCTCCTTCCGCGTCACCCCATTTTGCTCTCTTCATTCACCCCTCCCTCAGAATTTAGGTACCTAGCTGTAATTTATTTCTATTACTGTCTGACTCCCCTTCTAGACTGTAAGCTCGTTGTGAGCAGGGAATGTGTCTGTTACGTTGTTCTCTTGGACTCTCCCAAGCGTTTTAATACAGTACTCTGCACACAGTAAGTGCTCAATAATAATAATAATAATGTTGGTATTTAAGCGCTTACTCTGTTCAGAGCACTGTTCTAAGCGCTGGGGCAGATACAGGGTAATCAGTTTGTCCCACGTGAGGTTCACAGATAATCCCCATTTTACAGATGAGGTAACTGAGGCACAGAGAAGTTAAGTGACTTGCCCACAATCACACAGCTGACAAGTGGCAGAGCCGGGAGTCGAACCCATGACCTCTGATTCCGAAGCCCACGCTCTTTTCACTGAGCTACACTGCCTCTCCATAAATATGATGGATTATACTGGCCTGTGTAGTTCCTGCTGCTTGGCTTTAAAAGATGCCCACTGATTTGCCAGTTTACCTCTCTCTCGTTTGGGCCTGAAATCCTGACAATTACTAGAGTGGGTACTTTCGGCACTTTGGGCCAGGAAAGTTTGTCAACCAGTGACACTTAAAGCCATTGGTGGGACTTGAATGCATAACCAGGTGGTCCCGGCCCCTACAGGAAGCGGCTAGAGTTTTGGCTTTCCTAGAGAAGGATGAAGGTTTGCTAAAGAAACTGTTGGCGCTCTTTAAGAAAACATAGTTGGTTACTATGGCCCTGTAGGTTTTGTTTTAGACTTTTTTTTAAAGTATTTGTTAAGTGGGGGTAGGGTGGGGTGAGCTGGAGCACCTCTCACTGCCTCTTCTGACCTCCCTGGGCCTCCCTGGAGTCTTATTGGAACGGCTACTGCTCCTTGGCCTCATCCCCATCGTGGTCTGATCAGTATAATCATCATTGTGGAATTCGTTAACCACTTACTATGTGCCGGGCACTGTAGTAAGCGCTGGGGGAGATACAAGCTAATCAGGTCAGACACACTCCCCATCCTATAGGGAGCCCACAATTCTACTAAGAGGGAGAACAGGTACTGAATCCTCATTTTAGAGATCGAGGAAGCTAAGGCCCCTAGAAGTGAAGTAATTTGCCCAAGGCTAGACAGGAGGTAACTGGTAGGGCTGGGATTAGATCCCAGGTCTTCTGACTTCCAGGTCCAGGATCTTTCCATTAGGCTATGCTGCTGCCCAACGGATTCCAACTCACTGAGTTTCCCTGGGAATCACTGAGCTCAGCCCAAAGAAGGGCCAGTTGTGTCTCTCTCTCTTTTTTTATGGTATTTGCTAAGCACTTACTATGGGCCAGGCACTGTATTAAGCACTGGGGTAGATACAAGCTAATGAGCTTGGACACAATCTCTATCCCATTTGTCAGATGAGGTAACTGAGGCCCAGAGAAGTGAAATGACTTATCCGGAGTCTCACAGCAGACAGTGGCTGAGCCGGAATGAGAACCCAGGTCCTTCTGACTCCCAGGCCTGGGCTCTGTCCACTGGCCACGCTGCAGAACTCAAGAATCTCCCTCCCCTCTAAATCTTAACTCTCTGCTAATGATCTTTCCCTCAAACCTGAACGTACCAAGAGCCCACCTCATCCACTGATCCTCTGGTCTTGGAGCCTTAATGATCTGCTTCCAAATACAGAGCTGGAAACATAAGTGTGAGCTCCCTGTGGGCAGGGCACGTGTCTAACCAACTCTATCCTCTCCCAACCAGTCCGTACAGTGCTCCGCACACAGTTAAGTGCTCAACAAATCCCAGTGATGGACCGATCAGCTGGGCCGGGCGATCCGTGTCACTGTCTGGCTGCCTGAAGTTTCCCCCGTCCCCAGAGTGGGGGTCTGCCTCGTCTATTCCTCACGGGGGCCCTTCCCCCTACCCGGGGCTACTTAGAGAAAAGGACTGAAACAGAAGTCTGCTGAGGAGAGGCTCGGTTCTGGGTCGGTGAAGATGGAAAAGAACAACAGAAACTGCCGACAGGCAGGATGGGACTATGACAGCGCGTCTCCCCAGGGTTACAACACCCCTCCCGCACCTTCAAACAGGAGCCAACCCAGTTGAGAAGCATCACGGCTTAGAGGCTAGAGTCCGGGCCTGGGAGTCCGAAGGACCTAGGTTCTAACCCCCGCTCCACCACTTGTCTGCCATGTGATCTTGGGCAAGTCACTTCACCTCTCTGGGCCTTAGTTCCCTCACCTGGAAAATGGGGGTTAAGAGTGTGAGCCCCATGTGGGTGAGGGACTGTGTCCAACCTGATTTACCTGTATCCCCGCAGTACTTAGAACGGTGCTTTGGCACATAGCAACAGCTTAACAAGTACCATAATTATTATTATTATTTGGCTCCCAATCCCCAAAGTCCCCGCAGATTTCATGGTCAAGGATCCACCCTCTCCCTGGCCTCCCTTGGAACTGGTGAGGGCCCCCCCCCTTTACGAGGCAGCGGCGAGCAGTACCGGAAATACCGTTAAATAGTAAGTAAAGGACATTGCCCACTGTGCCCATATCTTTCATTAGACTTTATTGATTTATTGATATTTATTAAGAGAAAACTAAAGTGCAACAGCACCCGCCAGGGTGTGTAGTTGTAAAGAGATCTATCTCGTTCTATATATCTTCCTAGATATACTTATACATGCTTGGTGAGGCCCTGAAAGTACTCACCCTTCGGCCTCGTCTTTATGGCCGAACACCCCGGAGTGGTGTCGTGCCACAGAAAAGATACACCCGTATATTTATGGGTGGACGTGCGACCGGCAGATGTTTTATTTATAAGCGGGCCGACTCGTTGCATCACGGAGAGACACGTTTACAAACAGATATCTGTTTTCTGAAACCCTATTCCTTTGTTTTAATAGCTAAGCTATCCAGCCATGGCATAATAATGCACTAGGTAAATGGGTCTCCATCTCTAGAACCTGTTCCAAGTTTTCTCAGATGTGACGAACGGCAAGAATTTTCCAACCATCAAGAGATGACAAACCACCACCACCGCAACCCCCCGAAAAAAAAGAAAAGGAAAAAGGGCCAGTCTCACCCTAGGCAGAAAGTCTGTTAGCGCCACAAATCGTCGAGCTTTGAGGCGTCAACTTGAATTTGAGACTAACCCAAATTCGGAGATTTTGTTCCCCTGGGAGGCTCTGGGGGGAGATAATTACCTTCCTGAAGAGCAGGCCATAATACAAACGAAAGGGGAGAGGGGAATTATTTCATTTCCAGACAGAGATACGTTAGGTTGGGGGGCTGCCGTGTTTGGAGGGATGTTCGTTAGGAGAAGGCGCAGAGAACAGAAAAGCACCAAGTGGTTTCGACGGAGCGTAAGAGTTTTTTTTTTAAAAGATAACATTTAGGGGAAATTACTGCGGCAGCATCCCTCCCAAGACGGGGAATGGGGTGTGAAACATTAGAAGGAGTGGACCATAATTATTATTTACTAATGCTCGGTGCTAACGTTATTCTAACAGCTTGCGCATTGTCAAATCAACAATCTGCACGAAATAAATGACCATTTGGGAATTGTCTGGGCCCGTCCCTGCTCCTTTCGCTGCTTGACTAAAAACTGTCATTTGCAATCAAAGGAGGCTGCCTCGGAGCTGAGAATACAGCACTTAAGCTTCATAGCAGCGGCCTCTTTCTCGGAAAACACCAAAGATACACATTAACTTGATCTTTTGCAGCCCATCTCATCTCATTCCACACAAGCGTAGGACAAACCTATACCGCATTAGAAATTTCCTGAAGAATTTCATTAGAAACCTTCATTCACTGACCATCTCCTCTGTTTTCAATCTTTAGATTTTTCAAAAGGTGACAGTGGCGAACGATGACAAGGAATGACCTACATTAAGTTGTAATCCTCGGACCAGGCCGCTGAAATACCTTCGCATTAAGCTTCAAAATGGTTTTCTTTTCTTTCCTTTTTTTTTTTAAAGCCAAACGAAACAAAAAACCTGAAAAGCGATCCCTATAGAGGAGAATCTCAAAAATACCGATTAAAAATGAAGTAATACTGCCTCGTTGGAGGCTCTGAAAATGATTTTTTTTGGTTGTTTTTCTTAAGAGCACGGGCCTGGCAATCAGAAGCACCTGCGTTCCAATCCCGGCTCTGCCACTTGTCTGCTGTGTGACCTTGGGCAAGTCACTTCACTTCTCTGAGCCTCAGTTCCCTCATCTGTAAAATGGGATTAAGAGTGTGAGTCCCACGGGGGTTGGGGACTGTGTTAACCTGATGATCTTGTATCTACCCCAGCGCTTAGATCGGTGCTTGACACATAGTAAGTGCTTAACAAATTAATTATTATTATTATTGCCGATAGAGGAAAAAGAAAGTTTCCACGTAATTCATACCTGTCCTGAGAGAAAGCTGAGCACTGGTTCAGTTCCTGTACTCTCCCGAGT
This sequence comes from Ornithorhynchus anatinus, assembly GCF_004115215.2. Taxonomy (NCBI): domain Eukaryota; kingdom Metazoa; phylum Chordata; class Mammalia; order Monotremata; family Ornithorhynchidae; genus Ornithorhynchus; species Ornithorhynchus anatinus. The sequence goes on along the minus strand of NC_041732.1, from coordinate 7,790,320 downwards.
GCTTATTACAGTGCGTCCAGTGGGTGTTCCATAAATGTCAGATTACTCCTACTACAACCCAGGTGCAACATGAGGCCTCGTGGAATTACTCTGATTCAGGAAGAATGGCCAACTCAGTTCCTAAACGTTGCTGGTGGTGTTGACACTTTCATTTAACATTCTCTTAGACTGTCAACCCCATTTGGGACACAGCCGACCACTGATCTGATCGTCTCCAAACCGCCACATTGCTTAGCCCTGTGCTTAGCATGTAGGAACTGCTTAATAAATAGCGTAAGAAAATCCACTTACCATCAAATCCTCAGGGGCTGGTCTTTCTTTTGGCTGCTTCCTCATGCTGGGGGAAATAAAAACAAGTATTTCTTGGTTACTGACTTCAATGCCATCATCATCATGAAGAAAACGTTGGCGCCCCTTTCCCTAGAATTTAAATGAACTTCAAATAATAATGATGTGATAATGTATTTGGTAAGTGTTTACTATGTGCCAAACATTGTACTGAGTGCTGGGGCAGATACAAGATCATCAGATCCCACATCTGGCTCCCAGTCTAAGTAGAGGGAGAGCAGGTCCTCCATTTTGCAGATGAGGAAGCTGAGGCCTGGAGAAGTGAAGTATCGTGCCCAAGGTCACAGAGCAGACAAGTGGCGGAGCCGGGATTAAATCCCCGCTTCCTGACTCCCAGCCCTGGGCTCCTTCCACAAGGCTACGCTGCTTCTCCGTGAATAAATGTGAGAATCACTGTTAAATCAATATTCATACTAACGTTTGTCTCCCCCTCTAGATTATAAACTCGTTATGGGCAGGGAACATATCCGTAATTCTGTAGTCTCCCAAGTGCTTAGTACAGTGCTCTGCACTTAGTAAGTGCTCAATAAATACGATTGACCGATTGATTGAAAATCCCGGCTCACGTCGGTCTTTTACCCTTCGACTGCGTACTCAGATTGGTAGCCCTTGGGGAGCAGAGGTTGGATCTGATTCCCACCCGTGTACTCTAAACCCAGTGCTTAGCATGCTGCTTTGCACACAGGAAGGCTTTAGTGAATATTATCACTGATATTTCTACTACCGTTCTTATTCAAATAATGGTGGTGTCATCAAATGAAGTATTTTGAAAAGCCAAAGCCATTTCTTCTAAGATTCTGCAAAGCAAATGCAGAATGAGTTTACATGAATCTAAGTTTATTCTGTCTACATAAAAAAGCAATGTGTTCTTTTTGGTTTGCGCCTGAGTGTCTTCCGTGGCGGAGGATCTTGTTAAAATCTGAAGATAGGCACTAAGACAAGGGTGGAGTCAACTGAGAAAGCACCTCACTCTATTATTTAGCTGCACACGTAATACATAAATCAGAGAAGCAACATGGCCTAGTGGAAAGAACAAAGGCCTGGGAGTCAGAAGGACCTGGGTTTTAATGCCGACTTCACTGCTCGTCTGCCCCCCCACTTCTAGACTGTGAGCCCATCGTGGGCAGGGATCGTCTCTCTTTATTTCTGTATTGTACCTTCCAAGCACTTAGTACAGTGCTCTGCACACAGCAAGCACTCAATAAGTATGACTGAATGAATGAATGCTGTGTGACCTTGGGCAAGTCATTTAACTTCTGGGTGCCTCAGTTACCTCATCTGAAAAATGGGGATGAAGCCCTGGATTGGGTCCTACGTGATTATCCTTATATCTAGCCCAGCACTTAATACAGTGCCTGCCACATAGTAAGTGGCATTAAAAAAATGGTCGAAAGTCTAGGTAAACTACTAAATTACAAAAAGGGATATTACCCATTGTCTGTCCTGAGTTTCATTTATTTTGGCTACGCTACAAGTTGATAATCATTAAACAGTTGTTCCAAAGCTAAGCTTCTAACACATTTCCCAACTATATATTTTGTGTCATTCTTTGCCAAATAACAGTAACCCCAACAAGAAGGATTGTCTCTCTGTTGCTGAATTGTGCATTCCAAGCACTTAGTACAGTGCTCTGCCCATAGTAAGCACTCAGTAAATATTATTGAATGAATGAATGAACAACTGTGGTATTTGTTAAGGGCTTGCAATACGCTAAGCACTGGGGTAAACACAAAATATTATTAAAACATAATTAATGCTATTAGCATCATACAATGGGCAGCGCTTAGCCCTATGAAGAGTGATAATGATAATGGTATCCTAAAAGGGCTTATTAGGTGGCAAACATTTGGACAGATAACAGATCGTCGGCGACTACTAAAGGGAAATGAAGAGAGCCCATGAGGCTCTGCCTGCAAGGTGACCAAATTTTTTTCCCAACAGAACTTCCAGGAAAAGGTCAAAAAGACGTCCTGCTGCTTCTTTGGCCTGCCTGGCATCGATAGAACCTGGGCAGACAAGAAAACCGGCACTATGCGCTGCCCATGTTCACTGACGATATTACGATTCTGTCATCAAACCCGAAATGATTATGAGGTAAACAAGAACCGTAGTTATGAGCCATTAATGACACGGAGGGCCATTTGCCTTCTCTATAAATAACCATATGCACCTCTCAAATAATGCCCCCATTAGCAAGTAATTCAAGCTGTCTGCATAGTGGGTTTGGTAACGGTCCTAATCTGACATACCCAAGTAGCTGGATCTCTTGGGGAAACAAGGCTATTACACACTATCATTTATGGTTCAGCTTGACATCTGTGGAAATTTCTACACAGGTTATCCCTCCCTCTGCCTCTATAAAACTTGGCCTGCCTGCCGTTTCTCTGCTGCAGTATCGACGAGGCCGATCACGCACCTCTGTGTGGCATCGGAGCCGGCGGGCACCACCCTGGGCCTCGGATGGATTCATTCATTCATTCATATTTATTGAACACTTACTGTGTGCAGAGCACTGTACTAGGCACTTGGGAGAGTACAGTACAACAGTAAACAGACACATTCCCTACCCACAGCAAGTATCCCGCCTGCTTCATGCTCTTCAGGGCCCGGGGCCCTTTCAGGGTATTCTATGTAGATGTTCCGAAATGTAAAAACGCCTTAAAAGCCCACGAGGCATTTCACGTGGATTTTAAATCATAATGCTGGCATTTAAGTGCGTACTATGTGCCAGGCACTGTACTAAGCACTGGGGTAGATACAAAGTAATCAGGCTGGACACAGTCCCTGTCCCACATGGGGCTCCAAGTCTCAATCCCTCTGGAAGTCTTCCCATTGCATCAAGCCACTGCACAAGTGCCCCTTAATCCTTTTCTGTCAGTGAAATACTGAGGGAGGCCACCCGCCCACCTTTCCCCACCTCACACCAGAGAGCCGGTTCCCTCAAGAAGCAGCGTGGCCTAGTGGCTAAAGCCCGGGCCTGGGAGTCAGAGGGACCTGGACTCTAATTTGAGCTCCAACACTTGTCTGCTGTGTGACCTAGGGCAAGTCACTTCACTTCTCTGGGCCTCAGGTCCCTCATCTACAAAATGGGGATTAATGCTGTGAATCAAATGTGGGACAGGGACTGTGTCCAACCTGATTATCTTGTATCGACCCCAGTGCTTAGTACAGTGCCTGTACTAAAATATAGTAAGGGCTTAACAAATACCATTTCAACCCCCCTCAAAAATGTGGGCATTAAGGAGGGCTGGTTGAAGAGGGTGCCCGCAGAGTCAATAGATTCTTGGGCTCTGGCTTGGATTAAATTCCTGTCCCCTCTGGAAATCAATTAATCAAATCAATCCATCATATTTATTGAGCGCTTACTGTGTGCACAGCACCGCACTAAGTACTTGGGAGAATAAACTACAATGATGTAACAGAGTTGGTAGGTAAATTCCCTGCCCACACTGTGCTCACCGACTAGAGGGGGAGACAGGTGATATTAGAAATAAAGAAATGATGGCTATGGACATAAATTCTGGGGGCTGAGGGAGGGGTGAATAAAGGGAGCAAATCAAGGTGCCGCAGAAGGGAGTGGGAGAAGAGGAAATGAAGGTGTCTGTAAAGGCTCAACTTCCCTCCCTGCCCTGCCTCCTGGCCTGTGACTAACTCTCAGTCCTCAGCCCTCAGTCAAACTGTGTGCAGAGCACTGTACTAAGCACTTGGGAGAGTACAATACAACAATAGACACATTCCCTACCCACAGTGAGCTTACAGTCTAAGGGGCCAGGGGGAGAGTCTTACACTTGGGCAGGCCGTCTGGCCACCAACCTACAAACAAGGAGTCCACGAAGGGACAGGATATGGTGGGCAGCGGCGGGGGCAGGGACCGTGTCTACCAACTCCATTCTATTGGAGTCTTCCCAGCGCTTAGTACAGTGCTCTGCACACAATAAGCGCTCAAAAAATACCACTGATTTAGTGATTCTGCAGGGAAGGGGTGGCAGGATTCGCCCAAAGAGTCCACAGAAGGATGAGGGCTCACTCCTTAAGGAGGGAGAATTTTGGGGGGTGGGAGGGGCGCCCCAGAAGCTGCTGTTAATTAAAACTAGGAGATCTGCCCAGCTCTCTGACCACTCTTCAGCGCTCTAAGGGTTAAGTGACCCATGTTTCCTTCCAATTACCAACATCTATTAAAATTGGTTCCTGGGCCTGTATTTGCAAGGCCCAGGAAGCAGTGTGGCTCAGTTGAAAGAGCACGGGCTGGGGAGTCAGAGGTCATGGGTTCAAATCCCAGCTCCGACGCTTGTCAGCTGTGTGACTTTGGGCAAGTCGCTTAACTTCTCTGTGCCTCAATTACCTTATCTGTAAAATGGGCATTAAGAATGCCCCACGTGGGACAACCTGAGCACTCTGTATCCTCCTCAGCACTTAGAACAATGCTTTGCACATAGTAAGCACTTAACAGATGCCATCATTATTATTATTCCTGCAATGCAACTGAGGAGAAATCTTACGTACCGAAGAGCTATTGCATTAAAAACTTCACCTCTGGACTGTAAGCTCATTATGAACAGGGAATTTATCTGCTAATTCTGTTGTATCGTACGCTCCCAAGTGCCTAGTAGTGCTCTGCCCGTAGTAAGCACTCAATAAATACCATAGATTGATTTTCTATGACCTTAAAGGCAACCTGAGACTACATAAACAACAAAAATAAGGTGCAGGTGTTTTTCAAATGGTCACTCTAAAATTATTCCCCCCTTTTAACTAATAATAGTAATAATAATAATGACCATAGAAGCAACAATCCCTCTCTCAAGAAGGTTCTCTGCCCCACAGCAGCTTATTAAAATGGGGAAAACCCTCCGATGTACATTCACGACTCTGTGTGTAAATAACGTTTACATAATTTCAACAATTTCTTGGGCTTTGCTGGCCCATCTGCCCAGGGCCCCCAAGTCCCTCCCGTCTCGGCGAGGAAGCGGGGCGAGCCAGAAGGTCTCGCGGAGCGGCGGAGTTAATGGCATGTAGCATTTACATTGAGGGCACGGTATGTTTGCAAACTGAGCTCACCACTGAGTGATGAAGTGTACAAATGGCTCGGAGAACTCTCCAACCGGAAGGACCGGCGAAACCTAGGGAGGGGAGGAGAGGGAGGGGAAAAAAAAAGTCCAAAAAGTCAGGAGATTTCTTTCTCTTTCTTTTCTTTAAAAAGAAACCACACAAAAAACATCAATTTCCCCAACCCGGACCAAGGCAAATCCCTCCCTCCTCACCTCCAAATCAATTAAAAAGACACACTGCGCATTCTCCGGAATAGGTTTTCATAAAAATGCCAAATTTAAACCAGGCACATTTTGAGATGGCGAGGAACATGAGGGAAGACACTGAGGGGAGGTGATAAAAGGACAATGATAGCCACAGGGCAGGAAAGAAGGTAGGGAAAAGTGTAAATGAGAAATTAATGATTATTTAAGTAACACACAAATGGTCTTGTAATTAACAAAGAGCTGTGAAATTATTCTTGTGTTGACCTTTGTTTCTTTTACTGGATTTGCTATTTATTTACACTTCGCCATTTATTTACATTTATTTCTATTTTCATCTTCCCGACAATTTGGGTAAGGATTGTTTTCTCCCTCCTTCCACCGACTCCCCCCACCCCCCACCACAAAGGATTCCCACCTTTCTCCCCCTCCACCTCTAAGGAAATTAAACCCGTTTGCCAGCCCCGGCCCAACTCCCCAGCCCGCTGACAGAAGTAAATATATTAAGGACCCAAGGAGAAATCAACCAACCAGCCACCGACTAAAAACAATAGCGACAAGAGAAAGGGGGAAAACAGCAAACAAAAAAACCAAAAAAAAAAAAAAAAAAAAAGGCAAACCGAAAAGGCCGACAGCAAACCCCATTACCATTTGCAAGAGAGGGCTTTAAGAATTTAGGAGTTTTTCCAAGAATGACAGGGAGCTCCACTGTGTTTATAGTGTAACAGCTCAGGATGTAATGAAATTACACTGCAGAGTATTTTAACAGTCATCTCATTAGCCCTACAGTTGGAACAAGAGAGCCACATAAAATAGGCAGCTGCAAATGACTCCATTCTCATCTATTCTCATTTGCTATTAAAAATACCTTTCGGCGGCTTTCTTCCTCCCTGACATCCCTAACACAAAGTACCCTGCAAAGTATGATACATGCACCTATTTAAATTAACAAAGGAATGACTTATTTTAATCTCACTGTGCTTTGGAGTGCTTTGGCCATTTGGATGAGCAATATATCATTACATACAACCTTCCAGCGCTGCAGGCAAGAAACTCTGAGCGCGCATATTTGGTGGGAGCCAAACAATTTCTCTAGCACACAACTGTGTCAAATGCATGCATGTATTCATTATTGAGAATGCGAGGAAATAGCTTTGATGTAGTGGAGAAAAGAAGATGATAAAAGCACCTCTGCAATATGTGTGTCATTATCAATGGTGGCAGATAGATACAATCGCACAGAGCCTCCTGCGTGATTAGTAAATATACATATAATTGCTGTGGCCAATTATCAGAAAAATGAGATCGGTAATTACAAGACAGAAAATTAACTAGAACTCTTATTAAGGCTTTTGTCTCCAAGTCACACAATTGGAAACTGCTGGAAAATACAATTAAATCAAAAGTAACTGAGGAGTAAGAGCAGTGGCAAACACCTTCGAATTTTCAAAGACTTTTTCTAGGAAATACAATCAAGGCCCCTTTTATCTCACCCGGAGCTTCTCTTTTTGAGTGCACCCATCTCATCTAGGTGAGAGGATCAGTCCCCTCTAACCTTAAAACAAGGAAAGCCGTTGTTGGAAGACTTCCATCAAGGAGGAAGGCGAGGGAAAGAAAATCCCTGAACTCCAGGCAAAGAAATCTAAGGAAAAACTGGAGGTGGCTGAAATATCCCACTAGGAAGACATGAGACCTGCAACAAAATGACCATTTCTCAGCTCAGAAGCCACAGAGATTGACGGTGGCAGGAATAATATATACATTATTTATACACATACATTTAGACCTTGAATCTGTGATTTCTGTCCACTCTGGGAAATTCTATGCGGTTCAAGTAGAAATGGCATTTCGCTGTTTCAAGGACCTACGGTAAGAATTTAGAAACTCACCTATAGCAGATTTCTTTTTCGTCTTTGCTTTTTCGGGTTTTTTTTTTTTTTTGAGGGAGGATGGAAGGGACCACCACAAATTGGCCATGGAAAATAATACCTTTAGGCAAATAAAAGGCCCACCTCTCCTGCCTTTGAATATTTACAAAGATAGTTACAATTCTGGGTGACTTTCGGGAACGATTCGAGCATAGACGTTATGCTAATTTAGGCCTTGTTTCAAAGGATACTCAGGGTAAATTAATGAATTATAGACTACTCAACTTGATGAAGATGTCATTTTAACATGGATGGGAAACAAAACAAGCTAACGTGACATCTTTGCACGGGTAGTTAATTTTGTTTAAGACGTGATATTGTATTCTGTTAAGTTGCACATACTATAAAACTCGGAAACACTGGGTGGTGCCCATGAATAATTTATTTCACTTCTGAAGGTTCCAACTGAACTCTACTTTGCAGAATTGCAGAGAGGAGATACTCTCAGCCCTGAATGGAAAGAATTAACCATAAAAGACACGGGGCCCAGATTCTCTTTGTTCATACCCAAAGCAGGGTTTTTTGGGGGGGGGAGGGGGGAATGGATGACACCCAGGGGATTTTTCTGAGACCCAGACTGAAGGGTGAAAGATTAATGTTATAGATACAAGGACCTGGACACTGGTCCAGGCATGAAACACTCGCCTCAGGAGAAGGGTGCTATTCTCCCATACATGAAGTGAGTACGCAGTGTGGCCTAGTAGATAGAGCACAGGCCTGGAAGTCAGAAGGACATGGGTTCTAATTCCAGGTCCGCCACGTGTCTACTGTGTGACCTTGAACAAATCACTTCACTTCTCTGTGCCTTGGTTACCTCATCCATAAAATGGGGATTAAGAGTGTGATCCTCAAGTGGGACAGGGATTGTGTACAACCTGATGAACCTTATCTACCCCGGTGCTTAGAACAGTGCTTCGCACATAGTAAGTGCTCTGCACACAGTAAGCGCTCAATAAATAAGATTGAATGAACAAGTACCATAATAATAAATATTAAATTGGTAAGAAAAAAACATGCCTAAGACTTCTCATTCTTAGGGCTTTGCTCTGGGGATGATGAGAAGTTCTCTTGGACAAATTGGGTGATTAAAATATGCACTACATTTCCAGCCGCTAGGCCCCCCTGAAAAGGGGAGGGGAAAATGACAGAGAGAGCAGGTTAAATAAAGTTAGCTGGGAGAGGTGGCAGGGGTGTGTGTGAGGGAGAGAGAGAAACCCTTAAGCCTATGGATAAGAAGAATCCTGAAAATATTTTGCAAAAATAAAACCACACCTTGTTCATGATGATGCATCCCCGGACACACTATTTTTTTTATTTTAAAAGCGCAGTCCCTGCCCTAAAGATGAAGCATCTTAAAAAAATAAAATGGGCTAAGTGGGAAGTCCTGTAAAACTCCAAACCCTGAAGTTCTTCCTAAAAAGTCACTTTCTAGGGCCCTTTATGCCACACTTTCCCTCAGGGTTTATTCTATTTTTTTTTCTCCTTTTTAATGGCTTTCTACTGCTCAACTTCTACACAGAAAGGTGGAGAATGAAAAAGCAGACACCACCTCAACTAGAAGCCTTAACCTTAGCCGCCAGCCCCAAATCAACTTTAGCTCCCCACCAAGGTAACATCCGGCTGGACTTCGTTATTGAGCCCGTAAAAGAACGAGCATCGTAAAATATTTCAGCAAGCAATTCTAAGCATCGAGAGGGTCAGCATTAGTCTCCGAGGTTTCCGTAAGTACTCGGTCAGCCTGATTCTCCCACCGGCTGAGACGCTGCAGTACGGAGAAGGGCAATGGGAAAAAAAAATTTGAGTGATGCCTTTGCCTTGTGAATAATGAACAGTTCAGGAAGGTCAACCCATTACAACTGAAACCGTTTAATTATTAATTATGCACAATCTATGAGCAAAAGGACAAGTTCAGAATGTTTAATGTGTGGTAAATCCAACTGGACCCTCTCTGGGCATTTTGTTATTAGCACTTGTCAGCAAGGTGCTCAGGCATAAAGAAAAAGGCACAGCGGCAGAAAATCGGAGGGGAGGGGGGCTGGTGCAAGCGGGGAGGTGGGGTGAGGAGGGGAAGCGGGGAGGGGATACTTCCAACGCAGCTGCTGCTATTTAATTTCCAGACTTCGGCCGCCCGACTGTCAGAGCTCCCTGCCTTTTGAGGCTCGGACAGGTTAAGTCTGGAGGTTCGGGTGATTTAAAGGGAAGAGCAGATTTCTAAATCCTAATTTTTGGAGTCCCTTGCCCCCCAAAGACTTGCCGTTTGCTTCAACTGAACTGGGCTTTTCTGACACCGAAGAGTTTACCAAAACTAAGGTATAGGTGATGAAAAATGGGACTTTTGAAGAGGGTCCCTCCAACCCCTCACTTTCTTCCTTTGCTTTCTGAAACGGGCCGGAAAAGGCCCTGGTATCTGTAGTTTCTCTTCTCCAGGTCCCAATTTTGCAGGTTCAAAAAGAAACCACCAGCCTGCAAATATACACATTTTTTTAAACCAGTCTTGCATACTTCCCAGATCCAGTCCTCTCTAGCCCTCCAGCAAGTACCTGCCTCATTGCCAGAATAATAATAATAGTGGTATTTGTTAAGTGCCTACTATGTGCCAGGCACCGTGCTAAGCACTGGGGTAGATACAAGAATCAGGATGGTGTGGTGGACAGAGGTACGAGCCCGGGAGTCAGGAGGTCATGGATTCTAACGCCGATTCCACCACTTGTCTGCTGCGTGACCTTGGTCAAGTCACTTTACTTCTCTGTGCATCATTTACCTCATCTGGAAAATGGGGATTGAGACTGGGAGTCCCACATGGGACAGGGACTGTGTCCAACCTGATCTACCCCAGCACTGAGTGAAGTGCCTGTCACATACTAAGTGCTTAACCACTACCATTATTATTATTCAAGGTAAGTGGGTTCGACACAGTCCCTGTCTCACATAGGGCTTATGTTCTTAATCCCCATTTTCCAGATGAGGGAACTGAGGCAGAGAGATGTGAAGTGACTTGCCCAAAGTCACGCAGCAGACAAGTGGCAGAGCCGGGATCAGAACCCACATCCTACCTACTCCCAAGTCTGGGCTCCTTCCACTACTCAACCCTGCATTAGCGAAACATGACTCAGTGGAAACAGCACGGACTTGGGAGTCAGAGGTGATGGGTTCTAATCTGTGAGCCCGTCATTGGGCAGGGATTGTCTCTATCTGTTGCCGAATTGTACATTCCAAGCACTTAGTACAGTGCTGTGCACATAGTAAGCGCTCAATAAATACTATTGAATGAATGAATGAATCCCAGTTCCACCACTGGTCAGCTGTGTGACTTTGGGCAAGTCACTAAACTTCTCTGTGCCTCAGTTACCTCATCTGTAAAATGGGGTTTAAGACTGTGAGCCCCACGTGGGACAACCTGATAAACTTGTATCCCTCCACCGTGCCTGGCATGTAGTAAGCATTTAACAAATACCATTATTATTATTATTAGCAAGGTGAAAGAAAACCGGACTGGGACTGCTAGTGAGACTTTTTCGGTTTTATTCTAATAACAACTTGTCCGCAGCCTGATTTCTCTTGGGCTCGTGCCCAAGTTGGGCAGACCCTGGGTCAGGTTGGTTGGGTCATCATTTTCATCCACTCCACAGGCATAGAGTTCCTGAGTCACTCGGGAGTCTGTTTCTTGAAAATCAATCAACTGACCAAGGATATTTATTGAATGCTTACTACGTGCAGAGCCCTGTACTAAGCGCCTCAGAGAGTACAGTATAATGGAGTTGGTAGATATGTTCCCTGCCTGCAACGAGCTTCCAGGCTAGAGGGGACAGGTTGCTGAGGTTCCTTTCCGTTTACTGTTGTATTATACTCTTGCAAGCGCTTAGTACAGCGCAGTGCACCCAGTAAACACTCAGTAAATACAACTGAATGAGTGAATGAGTCTTAGGTATGAACAATCTCCCCACCATTCCCTTCCCTTTAGAACTGCCACTATCAGTCATATTTATTTGATCGCTTACTGTGTGCAGAGCACTGTACTAAGCACTTGGGAGAGTATAATAGCAATATAATAGCGTCGGTAGACACGTTCTCTGCCCACAAGGAGTTTACAGTCTAGAGGGGGAGACAGACCTTAATATAGAAAAATAAATCAAGGATATGCAATTTATTACAGGAATTACACCTCTGCATCAAACAGAAACTCCTCACCATCAGTTTTAAAGCAGTCCATCACCTTGCCCCCTCCCACCTCACGGCTCTCCTACAACAAACCAGCCCGCACACTTTGCTCCTTTAATTCCGACCTACTCACTAGACCTCGATTTCATCTATCTCAGCGCCGACCTCTCGCCCATGTCCTATCTCGGGCCTGGAATGGCCTCCCTCTTCATAACTGACAGCTGATCACTCTTCCCACCTTCAAAGCATTCCTGAAGGCACATCTTCTCCAAAGGGCCTTCCCTGATTACGGCCTCATTTCCTCTTTTTGCAGTGCTTAAAACATAGTAAGCACTTAACAAATACCATCATCGTCATCATCTCTTCCCATTCCCTTCTGCGGTGCCCTGATTTGCTCCCTTTATTCACCCCTCCCTCAGCCCCACAGCACTTTATGTACATATCTGTCATTTATTTAGTTATATTAATGTCTGCCTCCCCGTCTAAACCGTGAGCTCGCTGTGGGCGGGGATTGTGTCTACCAACTCTCTTATACTGTCCTCTCTCAAGTGTTTAGTACAGTGTTCTGCACACAGTAAGCGCTCAATCAATACCACTGATTGATTAGCACGCAATAAATACCACTGATGGACTGATTGTCAAATGACAAACATTTTTCAGAGACTTTAAAGGCCTACACTTACAAGTTCAGGCACTTTTGCAAAAGAGAAAGCAATGAAGCCAAGCCATCACTTGATTGGAGGCACGCCCTTTTAAAAAGAGTATACACAAAAGCCAAGTTGACAGAATCAAAGCAAGACCAAAATCCCTAATTGTAGCATTTGTTGCAATTTGTGCGGAGCATTATACCAAGCGCTCTCCCTAGCGCGATGCACTCCTGGGTCTATGTGCCTCACTTTTGCATGCAATCGATGCTTTTGAAACATTTAGTATTCCCAAAACAGGGCCGTTCTCAGATTGCGATCTAGATTTAAATACCAATAAATGTCATTGGGAATGTCTTTCCCGACCAGATGAAACCGGCTCCCTGGGAGTCCGTGGGGACGATGTGGGGGCGGGGGGAGCATTTGGAGTCCAAGAAGGTTTTTGCCGGTGGATGTGACTAGGAAAGGAGCTCTTTTGACCCACCTCAGTTGGAGAGCAGGGAACCGTCTTTTAGTCCTCTCACTCCACGGCCAGAGCAGCCAAAGTGAAAGATGACTCAATTTCCACACCGGGTCACCCCATGCTCCGAGTTGCCAGACGTGACAAATTACATGTGTGGGCATTTTGGTGTGAAGTTCTGTCCACTGGGCCCGGGTTGACAGTAGTAGCTCATTTAACAGGTCTCAGATGAGGCTCGAACTAGGGGCAAGAGGCACGAACGGTAGCCACTGAAATAACCTCCTTGCTGGTAAAGCGTTAAATCGAGGGAGAATAGGTGGCTAGTCAGGGTATTACCTCAGGATGGTCTTCGGAATCATCAGAATTATAAAGCGACCCGTAAAATCAAGTCCAAATTAACCAGACTTGGTAAACACATGTCTGGATCTTGGCCATTTTCCTTTTGGATCTTTTCCTGCAGAATTTGCTTAGGAAATTCCTCGGCACAAACCAATCAGGTCCCACCTGGGGCTCACAGTCTAAGGAGGCAGGAGAACAGGTAACGAATCCCCATTTTAGAGACGAAGAAGCTGAGGCACAGAGAAGCAAAGTGACTTACCCAAGGTCACACAGAACACTTAAAATTATGGCACACCAATGGGTCTTTGGTGGTGGTGGTTGTTGCATAGTATTACCTAAATTCCTCAAAGATACATGCATAGGTTATTAGAAAACAGGGTAATCTGTTGAATTGTAACTGTAATTGCTTCCTCTCTACAGCAAACAGAATATTTTTTCCCCTTCTAAATTCAGGTCTCTGGTCGATCGTAACTACCAGAGCACGACAATGTTTGGGGGTACCTATACAAACACCATATCTATGCTTTGAGGGTACAGAGTCACATTTACGGCTCCCCGCCACCCCCCCACCCTTCTAAAACTAGGCAAACCCGACTCCTCCAACCCCACAGGGACTTCATTTGAAAAAGTAAAACCAGTTATTGTTCCTTTTTGCTTCATACGCTCCCAGTGCATTTTTATTGCTTTTTCATAAAACACTGCTGCAAATAATCAAGCATGACCATTGACATCCACAAGATTGAGTTTTAGGAACCATTAAATGAGCTCACCCTCCTGGGAACCCTCTTGCTCAGGTTGGTCTAAAGGTAATTATTCAGCAATTCCTACCTGTGGTTTTACCTTGTTCCCACACGGCGTTCGCCTTTCAGACCCCGGTGAGGTCAAGCTGGTTCCAGGAGGAGACCAGCTGGACGCGTTTGATCCGAGTCCTAAATGCACATGCAAATGTATCCCCCCCACCCCTCCCCGCTCCAGTCTGCCTCACCTCAATACAGCGCCACGTCGATTAATCCCAGATTTAACTGGGCCCCGTGGTAAAAATAAACATTTAATGTCTGACATCCTGAAGAGAGATCCAGAAAAAAGAATATGCCCCAACCAGAAGTTTGCTTCTCACAGATCGGGCTCATTTGGATCCTTGCACACAGCCACTTGTCTGCTGCGTGACCTCGGGATAGCACTTCACTTCTTTGTGCCTCATTTCCCTCATCTGTAAAATGGGGATTAAGACTCTGAGCCTGATGTGGGACAGGGACTGTGTCCAACCTGGTTTGCTTGTATTTACCCCAGCACTTAGTACAGTGTCTGACACATAATAAGCGCTTTAACAAATACCACAATTATTATTATTATTGTTAGCTGCGCTCACGGAGGTGACGATTAAACACTGGCTAAATCCAAGCCGGGAAAAATGAGCTGACTAGAACGGCATCAGGCTGGAAGTATAAATACCAGGGGAAATCCTAGATTTGGGTGTCAGCATAGCCTCCTGTCCCAACCAAACGTTCCGACTGTGGACTCCAAAGAGTGCTGTGGTTTGTTGTCTTTATTCCGTGTCCGATGTGAACGAATTGGGATTGGGGGTGGCCGAAGGGTTCACGCGGGGCCGTGATATTTACATGTCCATATGTAGGTCCGCATATGCACAAGTGGGCTTAAACCTCTAACCGAGATACGGGCTATCCCCGCCGCGAGTGAGTGGAACAAGGACTGAGCACACCACAGGAGCGTGTGCTCTTTCGTAGATGTGTGAAACGCGATTTTTATCGCCTCTCCGCGGGGATGGGAGAAGCTGGAAATTGCCCCTACCATGGGGGAAAGGTTGAGAAAGAGAGGGAGACAAAGGAAAGGGCCCCACGCTGCGAAAATGAGCGTCCTGACGGAACTTGTGCCTCGCCATTTGGAAAAACCACCCCACCATCTGTTATTTTGGATCTCAGCACATCAGGAGCTCCCCTGAGCCTGCCCGCTTCCGTTTCCGGGAGGAAGGAAGCGATCGAGAGGAAGGCGGCACCCGGTTCGTTCTCCCCCTGCCACCGCCCCCCGGCTTCGGCCACCTCGCCCCACGGGCTCTGGGGACAACTGACAACGAGCCCTCAGGTTTCGGCCAACCCAGCTGACGAACGTCTGCGGTCCCCGGGAGCCCCAGACTGAGCTGCCGGGTAATGACCTTGGCATCCTACTTGGGCTCAGGGTTAAGTCCCATCATGGTGGTGGTTTGAATGAGTCGAGCGTCCGGTGGCAGGATGAGACTTCACAATAGAGCAACACATGGTAAAAATGACGGCAGCCAAAACTTGGCCCCACCAGGAAACTGCCCGTTCAGAGAAGGCTATTCACTGGCCTCCACCACCAAGAAATGAATTCATTAATAATACATCAGCCCACACAGACAATTCACTGAGTAAAATCCAAAAGCCACTTCTTAAATTACAGCCAAAGCTTGTGGAATTTCTGCTTCGACTTCAATAATTTACCACAACAGAAATCGGCGGGGAAGGGAGATTGCCTCCGTTTTCTGCCAGTAAGACGGTGAAGAAAAAAAACTTCTCTTGGCACTATTGTGGAGAATTTCATCAAAATGATTTTTTTTTGACAGTCGTTTAAAACTCACCTCTGATTTTTCAAAATCAGAACTCTCTCTCTCAGTAACTGCATTCGTCCAGACGACACGCTAGCACCACGACTTTTCACTGGTTTCGTCCGTGACATTTTAATTTTAACCGAGTTTCTCCGACTCCCCCTCCGTACAACTCATAAATATGAATTAAATATAATTATAAATGAACAGAACATTAACTTTTGGATTACTGCTGGGTTTTGGTGGAATGTTAATGTTATTTCTAAAGAAACAGTTATCACCAATAGAAAAAGTAATTACTAAAGGAATCATGATCTTAATGCTAACCTATTTTCAATCTTCAAACCAGCCAAATAGTATTAATTTAAACATGCTGGACTTTTAAAGAGCGGCATTAGATGCGTCTTACATAAAAAGGGCAAGATCAGTTTTCCTCCTCCAATTATATATTCTTAACTCTGCAGAACGCTGCTCCAGTTGACGAGACCATCAGAAGAGACAAGTATTATCTATCCTGCATGATCTTATCAGATTTCTACCGCACCGACTGGCAACTTGCAGGAGAGGCTGCAAACACCAAAAATATTGGGTTCCCCACAGAAATATTTGGGTGACAGTATAATTATGGTCACAACTGTCAGTAGGGCTCCTCCTCTGCCTCCCCCTCTGGTCCATAAACTCATTGTGGGAAGGGAAAGTGTTGTACTGCCTCTTCCAAACGCTTAGTACAGTGCTCTGCACACAGTAAGCGCTCAGTAAATACGATTTATGAATGAATGAATGAATGTCAAGCACTGTTCCAAGTGCTGGGGAAGATACAAGTTAATCAGGTTGGACACAGTGCCCTGTCCCACGTGGGGCTCACACTCTTAATCCCCACTTTACAGATGAGGTAACTGAGGCTCAGAGAAGTGAAGTGACTTGCCCAAGGTCACACTGCAGACATGCGGCAGAGCCGGGATTAGAACTCAGGTCCTTCTGACTCCCAGGCCCGTGCTTTGTCCACAAAGCCATACTGGTCCTAGTGAATTGGTAGACATGTTCCCTGCCCACAACAAACTTGTTAGCAAGGGCCTGGGACATTTGAGATAAAGGAAGTTCCAACTTTTACCTTTTTTTTTTTTTAAACCTTTCAGAGACGTACAAGTGGAAATTTTTACTAAACAGAATTCCACCCCTCCTCTCTTCTCCCTTTTCCACTCTCCTACCGCTACGGATTAATTCATTCGTGAGTGAAATATACTGTCAGAGGAAGCCCAGTGAAACCAAACATAAGGCCGATCTCACACCGCTCAAAGCCAGACTTCAGCCCCAGTCATTAGAAACACTTGCTTATTGAGAAAGGCATGTGCCTTCTACAAATTCTTATGACTTTCTCTAACCATAAAATTTAATGAAGACATAACAGATCCTTCTCAATTGACTTGTTTGCTTGGCTGGCATACCCTCATCATTACAGGGACACTAAAAACAATCATTATAAAGAAAAAAAATAGTTTGTTGCACACACACCTGAACTCAGTGTCCTCACTTTGACCGAATCTTCCATATAAACCAACTGGATGAGCTATCGTAATGCTTTCTGTTCACAATGGACGAATATATTAAGTGCTCTAAGCAGGGTAATTCAGCTCGATCAGGTATTAGGTATTAGTGCTAGTTGGACATGGGAACGCCAGCCCCAGCAGGTCAGAGAATATTGCTAATGGCCTCACTCCGATTCATCCACTAGAAATGTCACTTTTCTCCAGAGGGCAGGGAGATGAGCTTCTGTACAATACAAAGGACTCTGGATCCTCTGCTTCATCCCCAAAGTGAACGATTACTAGTAACAGGGAACGTATCTACTAACTCTATTGCACTGTACTCTTCCAAGCACTTAGTACAGTGCTCTGCGCGCACAGTAAGCGCTCAATACATCCCATTGATGGAAGAGACAGTCTAGTTCACAGTGTTCTCCTCTGCTGGGTGGAACTCCTCTAGTCACCATCACCAGGAAGGGTAATAGTAATAATGGTATTTTAATAAGAGCTCATTATGCGCTGAACACTGGGCTAAGTGCTGGAGAACTGACCAGATAATCAGATTGGGCACATTCCCTATCACACACCGGTCTCACAATCTAAAAGGCAGGGAGAGAGGATACCTTGTCTCCATTTTAAAGAAGAAGAAACGGAAGCCCAGAGAAGTTAAGTAATTTGTTCCACGTCACCCAGCAGGTCACAGGCAGAGTGGGGACAAGTACCCAACTCCTCCTACTCCCAGCCCGGGCCCTTCCCACTAAGCTAAGTTGCCACGATGTGTCGGTTGAGCTCTGCATGGCCCTGCCAGAGCTGTGATGAACCTGATAACTCTTGATTCTATTTATTGTTCTTGATTCTATTTATTGCTCTTGATTCTATTTATTGCTATTGTTCTTGTCTGTCCGTCTCCCCCGATTCGACTGTAAGCCCGTCAAAGGGCAGGGACTGTCTCTATCTGTTACTGATTTGTACATTCCAAGCGCTTAGTACAGTGCTCTGCACATAGTAAGCGCTCAATAAATACTAAATACTAAATACTACTTAAATTCTTTCCTTAACAGGAACATGCCATTCATCTGTTTATCTGTGGTGGGTTCATCCACCTTTTGGAATGAGCACCCCCTTTGAGCCAAGGGTCATATCTGCATCCGTCTGCTTGTGTTTTTCCCCAACGCTTCGCACAGTGCAAGTGCTCAACAATTTTGGTAGTCAGTTCTCTTACACTGCAGGGGGCCACATTAGCAAAGAACCCCACCTTGGGGAAAACTGAGAAGTAGCGTGGCCTAGTGGAAAGAGTATGGGCCTGGGAGTCAAAAGAACCTGATTTCTATTCCGTTTCTATCACTTAGCTGCTGTGTGACCTTGGGCAAGTCACTTGACTTCTCTGTGCCTCGGTCCCTCATCTGGAAAATGGGGATTAAGACTGTGAGCCCCACGTGGGACAACCTGATTACCTTGCATGTACCCCAGTGCTTAGAACAGTGCCTGGCACATAATAAGCACTTAACAAATACCGCAATTATTATTATTAGTGCCTGTTGGATGCTCCATGCGTGCGCCTGGCTGTATCCTGGGAGAACTGACTGTAAATACAGCATCTATCACACGCCGCCAGTGAGTGTTTAGCGAGGTAACTTGCAAGAAGGCCCCCACCGGCACTGTGAGAACAATTAGGTTGATGTGGCTGTTTGAAAACTACTTACTAGGAGGAGCCTGTGTTTTCTAAGAAGTCAGGCTTTGAGACCCATTTTACACATCTGAGGCCCCCAACCTCAAGCTGGGGAAACCCAGCTATTGTTGGGAAAAGCCCAATGATCGTTTTATTCATTTTTATTCCATTTGCTTCTCTCTGGCCTGTTCTGACCCTCTGCTCACGCTGTTTGCCATGAGTGGGATAGCCCAACTCTCTCCAGATACTAGGCGACACCATTCCCTTTCTTCAAAGACCACGTCAGAACTCACTCGCTGGAAGCTTTGTGAGACTAAGTGGAATGAGGATATTAATTCCCCGTGGATCTGATCCTGACCGTTCCACTTCTCCCCGAGTGACGTGTTTAAAAATCTGAGGTGCCATTTTGATTGACCATCCATCCAGCCTCGAGTTCTGTCTCTGAAAGTAAAGCTGACACACAGCGTGACTTATCGGATAGAGCCCAGGCCTGGGAGTCGAAAGGACCTGGGTTCTAATCACAGCTCCACCATGTCTGCTGTGTGACTTTGGGCAAGTCACTTCACTTCTCTGTGCCTCATCTTTAAAACCAGGATTGACACTGAGCCCCATGTGGGAAGGAACTGTGTCTGACCCAATTTGCTGGCATCCACCCCAGCGCTTAGTTTGGTGCCTGGCACGTAGTGCTTAGTAAATACCACAATTATTATACATGAATAACTGTAATATATTTATTAATTATATATAAATAGTAGAGAAGCGGCATGGCTTAGTGGAAAGAGCCTGGGTTTAGGAGTCAGAGGTCATGGGCTCTAATCCCACTTCTGCTACTTGTCAGCTGTGTGACTTTGGGAAAGTCACTTAACTTCACTGGGCCTCAGGTCCCTCATCTGTAAAATGGGGATGAAACCTATAAGCTCTACATGGGACACCCTGATTACTTTGTATCTAACCCAGCGCTTAGAACAGTATCTAAGTGCTTAACAAATGCCATTATTGTAATTGTGGTATTTATAATAATGATAATTAGTGGTTGTAGCAAATGATGTGGGTGTCAAAAGAAGAGAAAGTGAGGGCACCTGGGGATGGGATTCTACAAAAGGCAAGGAGAAAGAGGCCAAATCCTCCCCTTATCTCCTCCTTTACTGCGAACTTCAAGGCTTTCCACCATCTCTCTCCTTCCCATATAAGCTCATTATGGGCAGGCACCAGGTCTGCTAATTCTGTTGTAATCTCCTTTACTCTTCCCAAGTGCTCAGTCCAATGTTCTGCACATAGTTAAGCACTCGAAAAATACCATTGATTGACTGATTCTCTCCATCTTTAAAACTCTCCTGAAATCCCAGGAAGTATTCCACAATCAAATTCAACTCTCTGAGACCCCTGTGGTCCCCTGGGAAGAGGCAAGGCAATGCACAAGTTCTACTCAGTCACTTTTGTATTTGATTTTTTCCAAACTTTGACTATTTCTAGCTGTATCTCTAGCTACCCCTTGCAACCTCTACTTGTACATAATTTGTTTCATAAATTGGGGAGGTCATGGGGGACAGATGGCTTTCAACATATCGAACCTAAAGTTCTTCACAGCCATGCCAAAATTCCAAGTTCCTCATCTTTCCTCCCACATCTCCTCCTCCAGTTCACTTTCCCACCGCAGTGGACAAGACCAATGGAGTAAACAGACATGAATCCTGCCATCAAGGAACTTACAATCGAATGGTGGAAACAGTCATTGAAATAAAAAAAAAGGTAGAAGAAACCAAGTATAAAGGTACACACCTAAGTGCTCTGTGGGAGGGATAAGTATCTAAGTGCCTAATGGGTAGACACTCTAGTTTCATAGGTGACACAGGAAGAAAGGAAAATAAGGTCAATTAATCAGTCGCACTTACTGAGGGTTTACTATGTGCAGAGCACTGTACTAAGTGCTTGGGAGAGTACAATACAACAGAATTAGCAGGCATGTTCCCTGCCCATAATGAGTTTACAGTCTAGGTGGGGAGGAGATAATAATAGTAATAATGTTGGTATTTGTTAAGCGCTTACTATGTGCCAAGCACTGTTCTAAGCACTGGGGTAGATACAAGGTAATCAGGGTGTCCCACGTAGGGCTCACAGTCTTAATCCCCATTTTACAGATGAGGGAACTGGGGCCCAGAGAAGTGAAGTGACTTGCCCATGGTCACACAGCTGACAAGCGGCGGAGCCGGAATTAGAACCCACGATCCCTGACTCCCCAGCCCGGGCTCTTTCCACTAAGTCACCCGGTGAAGCAATGGAACTTGGCTCCACCACATTACTTAGACATCACACTTGTCAGCTGTGTGACTGTGGGCAAGTCACTTAACTTCTCTATGCCTCAGTTACCTCATCTGTAAAATGGGGATGAAGACTGTGAGCCCCACGTGGGACAACCTGATTCCCCTGTGTCTACCCCAGTGCTTAGAACAGTGCTCTGCACATAGTAAGCGCTTAACAAATACCAACATTATTATTAGACTGTGATCCAATGGGGGACGAGGATGGTGTACAACCTGATTATCTTGTATCTACCCCAACACTTCGAACAGTGCTTGACACATAGTGAATGCTTAACAACTATCATAAAAAAATCCCCATCTTCCATAAGAAGTGTTCCTTTTCATTAATTTTTGTCCTAATCACCATCAAGCTTCAGTGGGTGTCTCCTTGCCCTGGTGGTGTTGGATATGGTGAAAAAGAATTTCATGTTTGCCCTCGCCCTAATTTTCACAGTTCGGCAGACTTTCCACCCTGCCATATCTCTATCTGTTACCGATTTGTACATTCCAAGCGCTTAGTACAGTGCTCTGCACATAGTAAGCGCTCAATAAATACTAAATACTATTGAATGAATCTTAGTCCTCAGCTTTCCAGATTGATGAGCCCTAATATTTTCAGTCTATCCTCATAGAGAAACTGCCTAATACCGTCGGTCATTTTGATTGCTTCACTTTTTTTTTTAATGGCATGTGCTAAATTTTTACCCTGTGCGATGCACTGTACTAAGCCCTGAAAGACATACAATTTAATCTGGTTGGACACAGTCCCTGACCCACAGGGGCTCACAGTTTTAATCCCCATTTTACAGATGAGGTAACTGCGATACAGAGAAGCCAAGTCACTTGCCCAGGGTTATACAGCAGGCAAGGTTTTGTTCCATGGTATTTGTCAAGTGCTTACCATGTGCCAGGCATGTACTAAGAGATGGGATGTTTACAAGATAATCGGGTTGGACTCAGTCCCGGTCCCACATTGGCCTCACAGTCTAAATTGAAGGGAGGAGAATTTAATCCCCATTTGACAGATGAGGTAACTGTGGAACCGAGAAGTGAAGGGCTGCCCACAGTCACATCAATGGACAAATGGCAGAGAGGAGATTAGAACCCAGGTCCTCTAACTCCCGGGTCTTGGTTCTTTCCACGAGGCCTTGCTGATTTCCATAACCAAGCCAAGCTGATTCCCCTGGTACTCTCTATGATAACCTTCCTAAAATCGGATGACCAGAAATGCATTTGGTGTTCAAGGTTTGGCCACTTAATTCTTTGATTGTGAGCACCTTGAGGGCTAAGACTGTCTAATTTTCCCTTCTGTATGCTTTCCCCCATTTGGCATAGCATTCTGCTCATACGGCATGTGCTTAAAATAATATTAATACTGATGTCTTTTGTCTGATTTCTATGGTTTCCTGAAGATGCCCAGAATTATATTTGGGTGTATTTCATCTACCTGGCCTTGAAGAGATTTAAATGTACTGTCTGAATGAAATGGTAAGAACAGTACTTTAAAAGTAGGCACCATATCTTCTCTATGCTCTGAATCCCTCAAAATAATAATAATAATAATGATAGTGGTACTTGCTAAGTGCTATGTGTTAAATACTACAGATTAGATCAGACACAGCCCCTGACCCAAACAGGGCTCACAGTCAATGGGAGAGCAGGTATTGCATCCCCATTTTTCAAATGAGGAAACCGAGTCCCAGAGCAGCTAAGTGAGAAGCAGCGTGGCTCAATGGAAAGAGCCTGGGCTTCGGAGTCAGAGGCCATGGGTTCGACTCCCGGCTCTGCCACTTGTCAGCTGTGTGACTGTGGGCAAGTCACTTAACTTCTCTGTGCCTCAGTTACCTCATCTGTAAAATGGGGATTAAGTGTGAGCCTCAAGTGGGACAACCTGATTACCCTGTATCTACCCCAGTGCTTAGAACAGTGCTCAGCACATAGTAAGCGCTTAACAAATACCAACATTATTTTCTGCCCAAGGTCACACAGCAGGCAAGTGACAGAGCCGGCATTCGAACACACGTCTCCTGACTCTCAATCCTGTGGCCTTTTCTCTAGTCCGTAAGCTCATCTCTGGACTGTAAGCTCATGGGTAGGGAATGTGTCCACCAACTCTGTGATAGTATACTCTCTCGAGTGCCTAGTACACTGGTCTGCACACAGAAAGCACTAAATAAATATGGTTGATGGACGGATTGATCTTTCCACTACTCCAGGCTGGTTCTTGAGGGATGAGGAATAAGCTGTTTAGACTGTGAGCTCATCATTGGGCAGGGATTGTCTCTATCTGTTGCCAAATTGTACATTCCAAGTGCTTAGTACAGTGCTCTGCACATAGTAAGCACTCAATAAATACTATTGAATAAGGTTTGGGGTGTGATGGAAAAGATTCTGCCATCTATCAAGCCAACAAGCTGGCACCAAGGGTCCCTTGGATGGACTCTGAACCAGGCACATAAGACAATCCCTAAAGAGAGTTATTTGATCCTGGGTAAAAAATATAGGCATTTCAACTGGAAACACCCACTTTCCAAAAGAAAAATTAAACTCTTGCCCCACACTGCTTCTTATCAAACAGAAGCTGGTACAGGGTCTGTCCATCAATCAATCATAGGTATTTATTGAGCAACACTGGGCTTGTACGGAAGACTTTTATAAGTGCTCAGGACAGTATGGCAGAAGCAAAAGACATAGTAGGAATAGTCTCTCCCCTCAAGGAGCTTACAATCTATACGAGCGTAGGAAATGCCTCACTGGGTCAGAACCGGTGTGTGAGCTAGTGGTTTGAGGGGGGGCCTGGGATTCAGAAGGACCAGAGCTCTAATCCTGGTGCCACCAATTTTTTGCTGTGTTCAACTTGGGCACGTCACTTCTCTTCCTCTGTGCCTCAGTTACCTCGTCTGTAAAATGGGGAATTAAATCCTACACCCTCCTACTGTGACTGTGAGCCCCATGTGGGACATGGACCGTGTCCAACCTGATTAGCTTGTATCTACCCCAGACCTTAGTTGGGTGCCTGGTACATATTAATAATATTAATGTTGGTATTCGTTAAGCGCTTACTATGTGCTGAGCACTGTACTAAGCGCTGGGGTAGATACAGGGTAATCAGGTTGTCCACGTGAGACTTACAGTCTTAATCCCCATTTTACAGATGAGGTAACTGAGGCACCGAGAAGTTAAGTGACTTGCCCAAGGTCACACAGCGGACAGGTGGCAGAGCAGGGATTAGAACCCATGACCTCTGACTCCTAAGCCTGTGCTCTTTCCACTGAGCTACGCTGCTTCCCATAGCGAGTGCTTACCGTATATCAAAAAAAGAATAAAAATCAACCAAAAAAGCCCATGACCCGTCCAGTGCAGGGTTCGGTCTCTGGCTTTCCATCTCCATCAGCTGCCCTCCTACCCATCGATCGTCACCATTAGGGATGTACCTCATGTCTCTTACAACCTCTCAACATCTCGGACTTTTCTCTCTCACCCTGCTGCCTGCAACCCGAGGGCATTCAATAAGTACAGAAACAAAGCCCTCGAAAATTGGTCCCCAAATAGGTCCCCGTAGTTTCATTAACAAGAGGTTTTACGGTCCTGTAGGTCATAACAAAGTTTTACTGTATCAATAGAACTGAACTGAACTGGCTGAGACCATCCATTTGGGGTTGGGGCGGTGACCAGCCTGAATTGTAATAGAGTGGCCGGTATACTGAATGTCGTGGCAGGAGGGCGCACAAATACACACACACACACACACACACACACATTACAACCAGGAATATATCTAAGATAAAGCACGAGTGCCCCAGGGCTGCAAGTCAGAGACAAAGTTTGGGGCCTGTGACCAGACCACCCCCCTCAAAACCCAATCTTGCTACAGATTCATTCAATCATATTTATTAAGTGCTTACTGTGGGCCGAGCACTGTACTAAGCGCTTGGGAAAGTACAACACAACAATAAACAGTGACATTCCCTGCCCACAACGAGCTTACAGTCTACAGTGGGGGGAGACAGACATCATGACCCATCAATACAAATGACTTGCCTGCCAACCCAGTTTTTCCCAGCGGGGTACAGAAGGTGCGGTTTCTTCACGGAAGGGACCTTAGACCTGTCGTCAGCAACTGACGTGAGGAGACGATATGGCAAAATCATAAAAAAGCCAAAAAACTCTCGGGGTCCTCTGGGGGCCATTAAAATGAACTAAGTCCCCCAGTTATCCCCGATTAAGCCTCTTTCTTATGAGCTGTAATCGAGAACGGAGATGAGAGTAAGGCCACTGAGCATTTTGCAATGGGCTCCAAAGGATTTTTTTCTTTTTCCCCCATTTGGGTCAGTGTTTGGTTTCCAAGGCTTTTCCCGAAAGGTTTCTTTTGACGATAGCAGGTTGTGCCCCTGCTGTGGGTTCAGCGGGAAGAGCTGGGCTCTTGGAATCTGGAGGCACGGGTAGAGAAGCAGCGTGGCCTAGTGGATAGAGCACGGGCTTGGGAGTCAGAAGGACCTGAGATCTCGTCCTGGCTCTGCCACTTGTCTGTGTGGCCTTGGGCAAGTCACTTCAATTTTCTGGACCTCACTTACCTCATCTGTAAATGAGGATTCAAATTAGGAGCCCCATACGGGACAAGGACTGTGTCCAATCCAACTACTTTGTATCTACCCCAACGTTTAGTTCAGTGCCTGACCCATAGGAAGTGCTGAGCAAATACCACAATTATTATTATTTTATTGGCTACTGTGTGACCTTGGGCAAGTCACTTTGTTTCTCTGGGCCTCAGTTCCCTCTTCTGTAAAATGGGGATTAAGACCGTGAGCCCCATGTGGGACACGGACTCTGTCAAACCTGATTAGCTTCTATCTATCCCAGCACTTAATGCAGTGTCTGACACAGAGTAAGCATTTCACAAATCCCATTGAAAAAGTCAATCAATCACTGGTATTTATTGAGCACTTACTATGTGCTGAGCACTGTACTAAGTCCTTAAGCACTTCGTAGTTCTGGATCTGCAAGAGGAGTATACCTGCTGATACTGTGCCATCAGCGGAGAAGATTTCTGGCTAAAGAACCACTTAGGACAAGGGGTGATCAAATTTATTGAGTGCTTCCCGCGTGCAGGGCACTGTACTAAGCGCTGGGCACTAAAGGCATCCTGGGATGCGAACGTGCCCAGCAGGAATTCTGGACAATAATATCCAGACAATTTACTTCCCACCCACCTTCCCCTCTGTCTCGACTACACACTCCTTAAATGCCTTGATACTCACCCTAGCCCCACATACGTAAATACGTAACCCCAAATACGTAAATATTACATACAATAATGCATAGCCCCAAATACGTAATATTTTTATCCTCTACTACTTATTCTATCTGTAATTTATTTTCAATTCGGTAATTTGTTTTCAAGTCTGTCTCCCCCAGTAGAATGTAAGGTCTTTTGGGCAAGGATCACGTCTACCAACTCTGTTGCACTGTATTTTTCCAAGCGCTTAGTACAGTGCTCTACACATAGTAAGCACTAAATAAATACCATTGATTGATTCATTGATCGAGACATCATACAATAGCAGGTTGGAGTGTGGGGAAGTGGGGTGTAACATAGAAAGGAAGGTATCGTACTCGGCCCAGTGCTTAATACGATCCTGCGCACACAGTGGGTACTCAATAAAGAGTTCTCTTAGATTGATCGAAGGGTCAACGATAATACAAACCCACAAAATTGTAATGGTATCAATCGTTGAATCGGTCGATTAATCAATGGCATTTAAGGGCTTATGTGCCGAGCACTGTACTGAGCACTCAGGAGAGTACAAAACAACAGAGTTAGTGGACATGTTCCCTGCCAATAAGAGCTTACATACTAGAGGGGGAGATCAAAATGAATAGAAATGATTTATAATACAAAACCTGAAGAGAAGCAGCATGGCTCAGAGGAAAGAGCCCGGGCTTAGGAGTCAGAGGTCTTGGGTTCTAATCCCGGCTCTGCCACCTGTCAGCTGTGTGACTTTGGGCAAGTCACTTAACTTCTCTGTGCCTCAGTTACTTCATCTGGAAAATGGGGATTAAGACTGTGAGCCCCGCGTGGGACAACCTGATTACCCTGTATCTACCCCAGCGCTAAGAACAGTGCTCGGGACATAGTAGGCGCTTAACAAATACCAACATTATTATTATTATATGTACATTAAGTCCCCTGGGGTCGGGGCAAATATCAAAGGTCCAAAGGTCACAGGTCCAAGTGCATAGACAGATGCAGAAGGGAGAGCGAGCCGGGGAAAAGAGGGCTTGATCAGTCCATACTTCACTCTGCTGCCTGGATCATTCAGGACACGTCACTCCCCTCCTCAAAAAACTCCAGGGTTGCCCATCCTTCTCCGTATCGCGCAAAAACTCCTCACCTTTGACTTTCAAGTACTCCACTTTGCTCCCTCCTATTTCACCTCGCTTCTTTCCTACAACCCATCTGGCACACTTCACTCCTCTGGTGCTAACCTTGTCACGGTAACTCGATCTCACCTGTCTTACCACCGATCCCTAGCCCACGTCCTGTTTCTGGCCTGAAACGTCCTCCCTCCTCAAATCCGACAGACAATTACTTTCTCTAACTCCAAAGCATTATGAGTTAGAGAACTCCAAGAGGCCTTCCCACACTAAGCCCCACTTTCTTCTTCTCCCACTCCCTTCTGTGTCACCCTTACTCCCTTTGCTCTTCCCCACTGTCAGCCCCACAGCACTTCTGTACATATCTGTCATTTTATTTATTTGTATTGATATCTTTCTGCCCCTCTCTAGACTGTAAGCTCACCGCGGGTAGGGAATGTGACCGTTTACTGTTGCACTGTACTTTCCTAAGTGCTTCATACAGTGCTCTGCACACATTAAGCGCTCAATAAATACGACTGAATGAACGAACTGAATGAGAATGTGACCTTAACAATGCTTCAGAGGTGGGGAGAGAGGTGGTCCGGCGTAGAGAGACAGAGAGAGAGAGAGAGAGAGAGAGAGAAAACCAATGTCCACAAGACCCACAGCCTCCTCAGCCCTATACAAGATGTCCTGATAGCTCGTCTCTTCACCTCATATGACACAAGGCCTTGAAAAATTGTTTTCAACCTCCCTCATGAGTCTGTGTAAATGCCACCGTTTCACTGGCTTGGAATTTAGCCGGGGCCATTGCTTAAACCAACAGAAACAAACCCTGGTTCAAAATGCGCTCATTGGGCAGATGGCGGGTTTCAGGCGAGAAACGACAGCACCAAGATTTACCATCCTTTGCACTCGGGTACTCGACCTGGCCTAGTTCAAGAGGAGCTCAGCGATCCATGGCTATTGGATTTCGTCAATTCGGCTCCGGTGGCTACGGAGTCCTGGCCTCCATTCCAGGCAAGACACAAGGGAGGAGAAAAAAATACTCATGAAAGACTTTAATTGGAATGAATCCGATGGAGATGGAATGGTTTTGGACAAGCTGACGATAAAGACAGATATCGACGCGCTATTCGATCCAGGAAGCCTGTCTGATATTTGAGATAATATCGCCTCCATTTGCTTGAGGATGATGGGTTCATTTTTGCACCGACACATGGTTTATGGTGTGTGGGGGCTATACGGACTGACGGATGTGCCATTAAGGATGTTAGCTCCCTGTTCTTACTGTTCCTGGGATATGGGGGCGGGCTTGCTTTTTTCCTGAGAGGATCTTTATCTTGCCTCTCCCAACTCTCATAACTGGTTTTTACAGATGTTTAATTGAGAGGAATAATTATGAATTCCAATTCGTTTCTGTTCTTCAAAAATTTTTTCCAATCTGAATCATTTATCGCCTTTTCCCTCTAGTTAGACGTGTTTCAAAGACAACTGAATTAAAGTTTCAAAGGAAACACGGCTGGTGGAGAAGCCCAGCTTGGGTTAACGAGGCGAGATGTCTTTTTTTGTTTTTCTGATAAAGTTTCCTAATCAGGAGTCTCCTGTTGAAGACCAAGCGGCAGAAGTTTGCAGGGGAAGAGGAACTTTTGGGTCTATGGATTCCAGGAATGAATCCTGGAAAGGAAAGGAAAAAGCTTTCTCTCTATTGGAAAACGGGGGGCATCTCGATGGGAGCCAAGAGGATTTAAATCAAAGGGTACTATTTAAAGACCAGGAAGATAGAGACCCTAATTCTGGGGAAATGTCTAATTAGGAAAATACAGTTAAATGGGCAATCTACAGTTTATCGACAATTATATACTCAATGTGCTTTAGGTAAATAAGGGAGACAAATTTCACCCCACTTAGGTTGACTATTTGACTCTACCCTCAGCCCTCAGACTGGATTTCTATGGCTCATCTTGAGGGGGGCGGAGGGGGTGGGGGAGAAGGATCCCATTTTAATTTCCTCCGCTCCATCCCCATCTGGCAGGGGAGTGGATCAATTAATACGACCGCATTCTGTCTTTAGGGCTTCGGAAACCCGAAAGAGATGGCCTTTGGGGCCGCCTGTTTGGCAAAGATTCCCCGTTAAAACCAGAAGTGTATAATGTGGGAGGAGGCCAGTGTGTGTAACACAGCTCAAAGCCATACCAGACAACTTGCTCTGAGGATGTTGGGCATTGTGCTTCATTAGGAAACAAAATATAAGCTTTCCACACCATTAGGGATGACTTTAGGAGTGAAAGCACATAAGACGACAACTCACCTCATCAACAATGCACTGCAATAACTGGAGAGGTTGCGATGGAAAGAAGAGAAGGGAGAAAAAAAAGTATTAGCCTATATGCAATATCTTTACAGTGGAGTGGAAAGAAAAAATCATTAATGCAATAAAATATAGCAAGATTAATCAACAGCAGCAAACTCTTATAAAAACATTGATGCTCAGGATATTCTATTATTTCTAATGGTACCTAATCTAATACAGGCAGTTAAAGGTTTGCATTTTCTTCAAAATGCAATTTGCTAAGTTTAAAACAAGGCATTCAAGCATGCAGAGGAAGCAGCCATCAGGAAAAAGAAAAGTGAATTTTTTTCTGAACTCATAAAGCTTACCATTAAAGATCCCTGGTTTTTCTGAATCTGAAAAAAGGCAATATGTAATTAGCATGTCATAATCAAAATGACTCACTTGGACACATTATGATCACTGAGAGAAAATTATTGCATTGCTGGTGGCAATTTGTGGGCATGTGTTAACACAATTTACATAATGAAAATACACAAATGTTAATAGCTCGCTTCTCATTTATAGGCGAAAGTCAGCAGAATGTTAATTTCACACAACACTTTTTAGTACCCTCCAGGTTGTATTAGAATAGGGAGAAAAACCATAATCCATTTCAAAAGGCTGTTTACGATTCAGATATAAATAATGTTTTATATTGCTAGATTGTGAACACTGGGCTTAATGTTGCAATCATTGCTAATGTTATGAAGCTCACTCTTTTTAAATTAAAAACCGATTTATTTAAAATTGAAATTAAATCATAGTCAGAAATTAGAATTTTGGATTCCTGCCAGGGTAGGCTCGCCGTCCCCTATTTTGTGAAGAAAACTTTAATTATGTGTTTGAAGTATCTCCCTCCAACTCAGGAGTGGGGAAATATGCCACCTTCTCTAAAGTTTCTCCAGTCTGATTCTTGGGTTGCAATGCTCTCTGGGACTTTGTGTGTTTGTGTGCTTGACGGTATTTCCTAAGCACTTACTATGTGCGGAGCACCGGGGTAGATACACAGTTTATCAGGTTGGACACGGTCCCTGTCCCACATGGGGCTCACGGTCTAAGGAGAAGGTAGTTGGATTTAATCTCCATTTTACAGTTGAGGAAAAGAAGGCACGGAGAAGTGAAGTGACTGGCCCAAGGTCACACGGCAAACAATGGGCAGAGCTGGGCTGAGAACCCAGGTCCTCTGACTCCCAGACCCACATGCTGCTTCTTACTGAAACTATACAGGGTGGTTTTTTTTTTTAATGAAAAAGCAAAGACTCCCCAAGTGTCTCCTCTTCATCAGGATTCCGAACCACTGACTCTTCGTACATCTACTTAAGCTCATTGTGGGCAGGGAATATGTCTGTTATATTGTTGTGATGTACTCTCCCAAACGTTTAGTACAGTTCTCTGCACACAGTGAGCGCTCAATAAATACTACTGAAATATTAATTGGTCCTCCTTGACTACGTTTCGTAGAAAGTGTGGCTAAGACTATTAAGAAAACACCTACTCTGTAATTAATGTATTATGTTTTGAAATACAAAGTCAGTAGTTCTAGACTGGAAGCTCATTGACGCCAGGGAATGGGTCTGTTATATTGTTAGAATGTACTTTCCCAAGCATTTAGTACAGTGCTCTGCACACAGTAAGCGCTCAATAAATACTATTGACTGACTAGTGCTCTAAACCATTCCACCGTTTTGAATCACCCTAACTACTGAAAATCCTTATAGGTGCCGAGACGATTCGATTGGCTGTCCCTTTGATGGAAGATTTTCAACCTTAACAGCAGCTCTCTAGTGAACCTTTGGTTCTTCTTCTCCCAGCTGGAGGAAGTCTCTTTTGGAAATGATTTACATGTGGTAATAGTTGAAATTAAAAAAGGGAATGGGGCTGAAAATGTAGCCTACTCACAGTGGGGGACCTACCAAGAGGAAATTTTTGTTTTGGAGTATCGCCACGCAAACTATCCCAAATATCATCCTCCCGCTCAAATCCTGTCCTTCCACTGACGATCCTGTCCCTGTAGGCGCCACCACCATCCTCCCTGTCTCATCAGCCTGAAACCTCCGCATTAGCTTTGACCCATCTCTGTCAACACATGCATTCTCTCTGTCATCAAATCCTGTCTGTTCCCTTCACGACATCGCTAAAATCTGCCCTTTCCTCTCCATCCCAAATGCAACCACTTATCATACCCTGCTTTGACTGCTGCATCAACCCCCTCGCTGACCTCCCTGTCTCCTGGCTCTACCCTCTCCAGTGCATACTTGGCTCTGCTCCCTGATTCAATTTTCTGAAAAACAGTTCAGTCCATATCTCCCCACTCCTCAAAAACCTCCAAAAGTTGCCCGTCCACCTCCGTGTCGAACAGTAACTCCTTACCGCCGGCTTCTGGGCACTCGCTCAACACTCTACCTACTTCCTTTACCTCACTGATCTCCTACTACAACACAATCTGCCCACTAAGCTCCTCTAGCACTAACCTACTCTCTGTACCGTGATCTCATCTATAATGATAACGATGGTATTTGTTAAGCGCGTCCTATGCGCCAAGCACTGTTCTATCTATCCCCCTGCTGATCCTGGCCTGCAACTCCCCACCCCACCCCCCGCATCACACCTGAGAGATCACCGCTCTTCCCACCTTCAAAACCCTCCTAAAATCACATCTCCTCCCAGAGGCCTTCCCTAAGACCTCATTTCCCCTACCTGTGTTCCCCTCTGTGTCGTATAAGCACGTGGCTGTGTAATCCTTAAGCATGTTGATATCCAATCCCACGGTACTTATGTGAATATCCTTAGACTCTACTATTTCCCTTAGCTTTATTTTAATGTCTGGCTCCCCCTCTAGACTCTGAGCTCCTTGTGAGCAGAGGTCGTGTCTTCCAACTCTACTGAAATATACTTTGCCAAAGTGCTTAGTACAGTGCTTGGCAAACAGTAAGTGTTCAATAAATACTACTGAGTGACTGATGGCATTAAGCACTTACTGTGGGTCACGGTACCACCATTTGTAAAAGGCACAAAAGCTATTTTTTCTGTGATTGAGGTCCTTCTGTCTCTCTGAACAGAGAAATTTTTCCGTCTAAACTGCAATTACTTCGATTAAACCAAAATCAAACCATCTAACATCAGTCAATAATTCAAAATATCTAAAATAAAGCAGCAGCTTCCATGAATGCCCATCAGTCAAAAAGGATGAATGTCAAAATCAGGGTTTTGTTTGTTAGTTTGGGTTTTAATGGTATTTGTTCAGGGCTTACTATATGCCAGGCACTGTTCTAAGCGCTGGGGTAGATACAAGATAATCACATTGGGCACGGTTACTCGCCTATGTGGGGTTCACAGTCTTAATCTCCATTTTATAGTTGAGGTAACTGAGGCACAGAGAAGTGAAGTGACTCACTCAAGGTCACCTAGCCGCAAAGTGGATTAAAATCCAGGTCCTTCTGACTCCCAGGCCTGGGTTCTTTCCACTAGGCCATGCTGCTTCTCATTTGAGACATTTTACATAGCCTGGGTTCCTCAAATTATCTTTAGGTGGTGAGGATTTTTCACCATAACGTATGTAAAAACACTCCTCAAAAGAGGTCAATCGAGTGATTTGAAGGGATAAACATCCCCGCTAAAGCCTACTCAGACTGAGATAGTAGGAAGAATGGCATCCTTAAACGACAAATCTTCATCTCCCCTTTTAAAAAAAAATGAACGCATTAATATGGTTCTGGCTTAGTCCTTGCTGCCTCTATATCAAGTAATCACGAAACAGACAGCGGCCTCAGAAGCATCTCTTTTTATGTTGCTATAACTGTACAGTGTGCCCAGGTTTTCAAAGGGAGGCATCGTTACCAGATTTTATTACACAATTTTGATAGCAACATATTATTTGAGATCATCTTCATAAATTTTGCATTAAGGTAGCTGGGCCACTACCTGGAATTGATTCAAAATGCTTAAGACACTCAATTACTTTTTAACACTGTTATACAATGTGATGACTTACACCTTCTATTTCACTAGAATTTGATGATGCAACATCATTGTAATTGATTCATTTTCTCAATTAAATAAAGCTACTGTGCTTTTTTTTACTCGAATGCCACAGAGACCATAAGAGTTAGATGTATTATCTATTTTCTGCATCTCAAATATATTGCCTGAAAAGCGGGACTCTGTTCCTCTGTTAATTCCACTGGAAAATTTAATGCTACAGTCATATTTTTCAAGTTCTGAGCTGCATTGCACTCGACTGTATTTATATTAGGCCTATTTTTCACTGTTAAACTCTGTTGTTTACCTTTTTCAAGATCACATGACTGCATAGGCTCCGCAGCCATAAAACAAACCTAAGCAAAGTCAACTTCACACTCAGTGCATCTGCTTTCGCACACAGTTCAGGGAGAAAAGTGAAGGCCCTAGTTTTAGAGAGCGTTAAAATCAATCCATGATATTTGAGCGCTCGCCATGTGCATTCATTCAATCGCATTTACTGAGCGCTTACTGTGTGCAGAGCACTGAACTGAACGCTTGGGTGTGCAGGCCACTGAACTAATCGCTTTAGAAGTTCTCAAGATAATACATTGGTCTTTTCAGGTTCCTCTTTTTATTCTGTCTTGAAATCCACCACAGACTGTGAGCTCGTTGTGGGGATGTAACGTATCTACCAACTCTGTGGCGTTGTCCTCCCCCAAACGTTTAGCACAGGGCACTGTACACGGTAAGCGCTCAATGAATACCCCTGATTGATCAATGGCTTCTCAAGAAGACAGTGGTGACATCGGAGTTCAGGGGCAAATATTCCTTTAGAAGCAGATGAATCGCTCCCGTCTCATGACAGAGAAAATGCTATTTATAACTAACTCATTTCAAAAACGCAAGGCTGAGGACTTTGACGATTGTCTACTCTGCGCTGAGGGCTTTCGATATGTAACTATTACTTTGGGACAGGGAACAGAACTATAATTGCCACCATCAGACACTTCGCTAATCAGCCTCCAGAACTAGTAGTGTTTTGATACATTAATTAGCGGATTCTTTCCCTCTCCTAGGCATTCCTTCAACCTTCTGCCAGCAGCTGGGTCCAAAATTTTCAAATGGCAATAGCGAGAGGGAGCTTCACTTCGAGGCGAGAAGGGATGAGTGTTCGAATGCAGATGCATGACCTCATAATAATCATTTGGGCCCTAAACCACTACCAATGTTTCTCTTGTAGCTATCATTTTATTGCTGAAGAATTTGCATTTTGGAGTAATTAGTTCGCCCACCCAAAACACCAAAAAAAGAAAGCACCCCCTCCATTTAAAAAAGCTATGGTCCTTAAAAATATTTTCATTTATTCATGTAATTATTTATTTACCATTAATAATAATGGCATTTGTTAATCGTTTATTATATGCTAAGCACTGTTCTAAGCGCTGGGATAGATATAGGTAATCAGGTTGTCCCAAGTGGGGCTCTTAATCCCCCTTTTACAGATGAGGTAACTGAGGCACAGAGAAGTTAAGTGACTTGCCCAAAGTCACCCAGCTAACAAGTGGTGGAGCCGGGATTAGAACCCATGACCTCTGTCTCCCAAGCCCGTGCTCTTTCCACTAAGCCATGTTACTTCTCAAATAAATAAATAAATATTTATTATGGTATTTGTTAAGCGCTTACTATGTTCCAGGCACTCTTCTAAGAACCGGGGTAGATACAAGCTAATCCAATAGGACAGAGTCCACCTTCCATGTGGGGCTCACAGTCTTAACCCTCATTTTACAGATGAGGTAACTGAAGCACGGAGAAGTTAAGTGACTTGTTTAAGCACTTACTACGTGTTCCACACCGTTCTAAGCGCTGGGGAAGATATGAGTGAATTAGGTTGGAAACGATCC
This sequence comes from Ornithorhynchus anatinus, assembly GCF_004115215.2. NCBI lineage: Eukaryota > Metazoa > Chordata > Mammalia > Monotremata > Ornithorhynchidae > Ornithorhynchus > Ornithorhynchus anatinus. The sequence goes on along the minus strand of NC_041732.1, from coordinate 7,754,565 downwards.
CTGTCCCGCATGGGGCACACAGTCTATGTAGGACTTTTGGCTTTGATATTGTTAGCTACCTGATGGGAAAGAGGAGGCTGGATATCGCTCTTAACTATCGAAAATGAAAATGTTCCCCTGAAAAACTGGGACGAAGCGATCTCACGCCCTACTTCATTCATTCAGTCGTATTTATTGAGCGCTTACTGTGTGCAGAGTACTGTACTAAGCACTTGCGAAAGGGCTGTTGTTCAAGAGGTTGGTGAGTGCAAATGCAAAAGCTCTCCTCGTGGTCCTTCTCCTTAATAACCTCCGTCGGGTTACAAAAAGTATCTTTTGTCAGACTCGCTGTTCACGTTAGATTTTGGTCTCCGTGGAGATAGTTTTGACTGAAAGTGGCAGAGAAGAGCTCCGCTGGTCCTTTTCACATTTCGCACCGAACCGGTCAGAAAACGCCAATAGATTCCACTGAGGTAACGTAGAGAAGTCACCAGGCTCAAGCCTTCGTTTCTCTTTTACTCTCCGGAATTACAACTTGCCCTGGAGCTCTTGTCTGAGAGATTTATGAGCGACCCGGGTCAAATCTTCCCATACCCGTTGACAAATTTTGTTTTTACATATTTACCGCTTCCCAAGTTGGTGCTATTTTCTCTTAAATAGAAAAAGGATACATACGAAATGCAATCATCTGAACAGAATTTCCAGGGAATGGTCCTTTTTATTTGCTGTGCCATTGCCATGACATTCTAGCTTCTACTGGGGAACTTTTTTTAGTAGAAAAAGTATTTACTGAGCGTTCACCGAATGTGATGCACTGTACTAAGCACTTGGGGAAATATTCAGAAGTGCAAGACATTCCTTGACCACAAGGAGATTATACTCTACCAGAGGAGATAGACATTAAAATATTTATGCACAGAGTAATCACACTAATAACACTAATATGATAATAATTTTGGGTTTCGTTAAGGGCTTACTATGTGTGCCTGCCGTAATAAACATATATACACAAGGTCTGAACTTGGCTATAAATAAATACTTGAGTGGTAGAGATAGTTTGGCAAGTTGGCAAGATACTTCCCCAACTATAAGCAAATCTCAATATCAGCAAATATTTTCCTTAAGATTCAGTGTCCAAACCAGATGTAATGACCAGTGACCCTTGATGGACTTCCAACATACCAATTTTACAGTTTTCTGTAGGTAATTAGGACATTTGAATGGTAGATTATTTTGGCAGCTATCTATACATTTTTGAAAAATGGTCTTTGTTAAGCATTTATTACGTGTCAAGCACTATACTAAGCGCTGAGGTAGAGACAAGATCATCAGCTTGGACAGAGTCCCTGTCCCATATGGGGTTCTTACAGATGAGATAACTGATGCACAGAGAATTTAAGTGACTTGCCCAAGGTCACACATTACATTCAGAATCTACCAGGTATCCTTGGGGGTGGTGGGATGGAATCTTTCTTTTTCCAGGTGGACAAATGATGCATGCACACTAGATTAAAATTCTAGGGAGGACCTGCACAAAGGAATTGATTCTAGAGCTAGAATTACTTAGTGCCTTACCAATGTGCTTACTCCCTCCCTTCTCCACTCCCGGCCCACCATCTTCAACTGTTCACTCTCCAGTGCTTTTTCCCCACTGCTTTCAAACATGCTCACGTCTCCCCTTTTCTAAAAAAAGCCCCGTCCATGACCCTCCAGTTATCCCATCTCCCTCCTACCATTCCTCTCCAAACTCTTTAAGCGAGTTGTCTACATCCGCCATCTCTACTTCCTCTCCTCTATTTTTCTCCTCGAGCCCCTCCAATCCAGTTTCCATCCCCTTCACACCACAGAAACCGCCCTACAAAAGGTCACCAATGATCTGCTTCTCACCAAATTCGACAGCCTCTACTCCATTCTGATCCTCCTCAACCACTCAGTAGCCTTCAAAACTATCGAGCACCTCCTTCCCCTGGAAACGATATCCAACCTTAGCTTCACTGAAACTGCCCTCTCTTGGTTCTCCTCTTATCTCTCTGGCCGCTCATTCTCAGTCTCTTTTGCGGGCTCCTTTTCTGCCTTCCACCCCCTAACTGTGGAAGTCCCTCAATGTTCAGTTCTGGGTCCCTTTCTATTTTCCATCTACACCCACTCCCTTGGGGAACTCATTCGCTACCATGACTTCAACTACCATTTTATGGGGATGATTCCCAAATCTATATCTCCAGTCCTGATCTATTTCCTTCTCTGCAGTCTCCCATTTCCTCTCCCAATCCAGTCCACTCTTCACTCTGCTGACTGGATCATTCTTCTAAGGACCTGAGTTCTAATCCCACTCGTCTGCTGTGTGGCCTTGGGTAAGTTACTTCTCTGTGCCTCAGTTACCTCATTTAATGGGGATTACATGGGGACATGGATTACATTCGATCTAATTAGTCTGTACCTATCCCAGCGCTTAGTATAGTGTCCGGCACTAAGTGCTTAACAAATGGAATAAAAAAATCAAATTCATATTATAGGCTATTTCCATGGCTTCTGGGAGCCAGCCATTCTTTAAAATTAGGGAAACGGGAAGAGGACTAAAAGATCTGGAAATCTTTCTTTCCACACTGGGAAGCAGTGTGGTTTAGTGGAACAAGCAGGGGCCTAGAAGTCAGAGAACCTGGGTTCAAATTCCAGTCCCTCACTTGTCTATAATATGACCACAGGCGAGTTGCTTAACATCTCGGAGCTTCAGTGACCTCATTTTTAAAATGGAAATTAAATCCTCCTCCCTTCAACTTAGACTATGAGCCCCATGTAGGACAGGGTCCCAGCTACCAGCTGTATTCAAGCAGTTATCATTTTTGCAAGTCTATCAGATAGCCTTGTTTAATGCAGAAAACAAAAATAAGTCACCAGAGAATTTAGTGGAAACTGATTTGCTGGGGAATACTAATCTACAGAGATTTCCAAGGATTTACTCTCCTGACTTGCCCTCTTCTTCCTCTTCTAAAGCTTCCACTTCCTGGACATGAGAATCTTTCTCATCCGAGGTAAACAATTAGTGGGCTAGAATGACTTTGCACAGACTTGGCTGATGGGTTACTGGGGGACCACCACTCAAATGAGACCCAACAGAAAACTGGCATGGCTAGCGCTCTCCCCAGTCGTCACTGCCAAAGCTCTGTCACGAGAAGCAGAACAGCTTCAGAATCGGGTGTTCAGTTGATCAGACTGGAGGTGCAGGAGAGCATTTTTTGCTTTTGTTTGTTTTACGGTATTTGTTATTTGCCAGGCACTGTGCTAAGCGCTGGGATAGAGACTAGCAAATCAGGTTGGAAACAGTCCTTTGTCCCTCACAGGGTTCACAGTCTTCACTCCCATTTTACAGATGAGGTAACTGGGGCACAAGCAGCGTGGCTCAGTGGAAAGAGCACGGGCTTTGGAGTCAGAGGTCATGGGTTCAAATCCCTGCTCTGCCACTTGTCAGCTGTGTGACTGTGGGCAACTCACTTAACTTCTCTATGCCTCAGTTACCTCATCTGTAAAATGGGGATTAAGACTGTGAGCCCTACATGGGACACCCTGATTCCCCTGTGTTTACCCCAGCGCTTAGAACAGTGCTCTGCACATAGTAAGCGCTTAACAAATACCAACATTTTATTAAGTGACTTGTCCAAAGTCCCACTGCAGACAAGTGACGGAGGCTGGATTGGAACCCAGGTCCTTCTGTCTCTCAGGCTGTGTTATCCATTAGACCACACTACTTCTCCTTTTCTGAATATTTTCTTCCAACCACAACAATAGCAATAGTAACAATGATAATTTTTGCTAAGAGCTTAGTATATGTAAGCACTGTACTAAGCGCTGGGGTTGATGCAAGAAAATTAGGTCCCACATGGGGCTCTCAGCTTAAGCTTATACTATTGATGCCTGTCTACTTGTTTTGTTGCCTGTCTCCCCCCTTCTAGATTGTGAGCCCATTGTTGGACAGAGATTGTTTCTATTTGTTGCCAAATTGTACTTTCCAAGTGCTTAGTACAGTGCTCCGCACACAGTAAGTGCTCAATAAATAGAATTGAATGAATGAATAAGTAGGAGGGAGAACAGATACTGAATCCCCATTTTGCAGATGAAGGAACTGAGGCAACGAGAAACGAAGTGAGTGACTTGCCCAAGGCCTCACCGTAGACAAATAGCATGGCCGAGACTAGAACCCAGTTCCTCTAACTCCCAGGCCCACGCTCTTTCCACTGGGTCGAGCTGATTGTCATATATTGAAAATCTACCAACTCTGCTGTACTGTACTCTCCCAGAGAGTTAGAACAGGCTCTGTGCACAGTGATCACTCAATAAATAACACTGATTGATTGACTCTTTTAATATGAGCATACAGGACTTGAATTCAATCACTTTCCAATTCAGCAGAGGAAACTTTTTTGGGAGAGGATGCTGAGCCTTCTGTCTCCCCCTCTAGATTGTAAGTTCATTGTGGGCAGGGAATGTGTCTGTTTATTGTTATATTGTACTCTTCCAAGCGCTCAGTATAGTGTTCTATACACAGTAAGTGCTCAATAAATGCAACTGACTGACAATTGGTCTCTATTGATCTCTGCGATATGAACCACAAAATCAGCTTTTTTTTTCATATGTAGTGACCAGGGCCTAGCCCATGCACGAACCACAGATTCCTCCTCTTCAAATGAAGTTTGGAGATTTGTAAATAGAAGTGGAGAAGCAGCATGGCGTAGTGGATAGAGCATGGGCCTAGGAGTCAGAAGGTCACGGGTTCTAATCCCGGCGCTGTCACTTGTCTGCTGTGGGACTTTGGGCAAGTCACTTGACTTCTCTGTGCCTCAGTTACCTCATCTGTAAAATGGGAATTGAGAATCTGAGCCCCATGTGGGACAAGGACTGTGTCCAACCCGATTTACTTGTCTCCACCCCACCCCTTAGTACAGTGCCTGGCACATAGTAAACATTTAACAAATACCATAATTATTATTATTATTAAGTTTCTCTCACAGATAACTTAGACTGCGAGCCCAATGTGGGCCAAGGACTCCGTCCAACCTGATTATCTTGTCAACCCCAGTGCTACGGATAGTGCTTGGCGCATAGTAAATACTTAACAAGGCCCAGAATTATTATAAATTTGCAGACAGAAGCTCTGCCAGCCTCTCTGGCTCCACCTCAAAAGAGGTGCTTATTTGGAATCGGTAAAGAGATGTTCTTCCTCTTGACTCTATTTATTGCCACTGTTCTCGTCTGTCCATCTACCCCGATTAGACCGTAAGCCCGTCAAACGGCAGGGACCGTCTCTATCTGTTGCCGATTTGTTCATTCCAAGCGCTTAGTACAGTGCTCTGCACATAGTAAGCGCTCAATAAATACTATTGAATGAATGAATGAATAAAATTGTCTAGGGGCCTACGGGCCCGCTTTGTGGGGAAAAGTCCGTTTTCAAATAATTCCTAATGTACGGCAGGTTTTCCCAGTTTTAGAGGATGCAGTTAGCATTCTCTCCTTCTTGCCTCTTCAGATTACGCTATACTGAACAGTGAGAAAAATCTTCCTTGAGAATTTGGATCCTATCACCTCCTTCCTCAGGATGCTGCATTGGTTCCCAAAGCCTCATGTGTCCTGATTGAGCCAACTGGTCCCTCATTAGATTGAAAGCTCCACCATTAACTGTGAGCTCCCTGAAGGCAAGGAGGAGCTTCTGCTTCTTTTGTACTTTCCATAATAATAATAACACTAATAATAATGTTGATATTTGTTAAGTGCTTACTATGTGCCAAGCACTGTTCTAAATGCTGGGGTCGATATAGGGCAATCAGGTTGTCCCATGTAAGGTTCACAGTCTTCATCCCCATTTTACAGATGAGGTCACTAGGGTACAGAGAAGTTAAGTGACTTGCCCAAGGTCACACAGCTGACAAGCGGCGGAGCCGGGATTAGAACCCATGACCTCTGACTCCCAAGCCCGGGCTCTTTCCACTTAGCCACGCTGCTTCTCACAGTGCACTGTGCTCCATAAATACCCCTCTCACCACTCTACTATTACTCAAGCTCATTGTGAGCAGGGAATGTGTCTGGTTGGTGTTATATTGTAACAAGTGCTTAGTACAGTGCTTTGTACATACAGTGAAATAAATAAATGATAATGATATACTAATAACGGATTATGTTAAGCACTTACTTTGTGCCAAGCACTGAGAAGCAGTGTGGCCTAGTGGAGAGAGCACAGGCCTGGGAGGCAGAAGACCTGGGTTTTAGTCCCGGCTCTGCCACTTTCATTCATTTAATCATATTTATTGGCTGCGATGTGACCTTGGACAAGTCACTTCACTTCCCAGTTCCCTCATCTGTAAAATGGGGATTAAGACTGTGAGCCCTGTGTGAGACATGGACTGTATCCAATCTGATTACCTAGTATCTATCCCAGTGCTTAGTATGGTAAGCTTGTTGTAGGCAGAGAATGTGTCTGTTTATTTCTGCACTGCACTTTCCCAAGCACTTAGTTCAGGGCTTGGCACACAACAAGCGCTCAATAAATACAACTGACTGACTACAGTGCCTGGCACATGGTAAGCACTTAAGAAATTCCATTTAAATAATTTAAAAAAGCACTGTACTAGGCAATGGAGTAGATATAAGACCAGCAGGTTGGAACATCCCCTGTCCTACAAGGGGCCCACAGTCCATTCAATAGTATTTATTGAGCACTTACTATGTGCAGAGCACTTTACTAAGCGCTTGGAATGCACAAATCGGTAACGGAGACAGTCCCTGCCCTTTGACGGGCTTACAGTCTAATCGGGGGAGACGGACAGATAAGAACAATGGCAATAAATCGAGGGAAGGGGAAGAACATCTCATTGAAACAATAGCAGATAAATAGAATCAAGTCTAAGTAGGAGGGAGAACAGACATTAAATCCCTATTTTACAGATAAGGAAACTGAAGCCCAGATAAGTGACTTGCCCTAGGTCACACAGCTTACAAGTGGTGGAGTTGGAATTAGAACTCAGGTCCTCTGACCCCCAGGTCCGTGCTCTTTCCATTAGGCCACACTGCTTCCCATCTAGCTACTTTCATCTCCTGCTACACTCTAAGCAAGTCATGTAATTTTTCTTTGCCTCAGTTTTCTCATGCAGAAAATGAGGCTAAAATACCTCATGTGGAACAGGGACTGTGTCTGACCTACCTTCTATTTCCTCTAATGCTCAGTACAGTGCTTGGCACCTAGTCCTCTTAATAAATGACAAAATTATTATTATAATTATTAGTTTTACCTCCCAGACTGTAGTCTCACGTGGGACCGAGGTCATGTCCTATCTGATTATTATTATTTTTTTAATGGTATTTGTTAAGCGCTATGAGCCAGGTACTGCACCAAGGGCTGGGGATGAGGTAACTGAGGCACAGAGAACCTCAGTGACTTGCCCACGGTCACTCGACGGACAAGTGGCAGAACAGGGATTAGAACTCAGGTTCATTCGTTCAATCAGTCGTATTTATTTAGCGTTTTCTGTGTGCAAGGCACTGTGCTAAAAAAAAGCTCTTTTTGTAATTCATATGGTAGAGATCAAGAAAAACCAACTGTTAGTCAGTTGCATTTATTGAGCGCTTACTGTGTGTAGAACACTGTACTGAGCGCTTGGGAGAGTACAATATAACAATAAACAGACACATTCCCTGCCCACAACCAGCTCACCGACTAGAGGGAGCTTGTGCTCTTCTAGACTCGCAGGCCCACATTCTATCCACTAGGCCATCTACTATTTACCTTGGTGTTTAGCACAGTGCACTTCAAAAAAACCCAACATGATTATTATCATTATTATTATTATCTGCACATCTCCTATGGGGCAGGACAGCTTTTCACTCTCTGGCCCTCTTCCCTCTATTGATCAAAAAGTGCTCAGGCAGACACGATTCATATGGCAACAGAAAGGGGAAAGTTTCAGGAAATATGGTCCCTCACAGCCACGCAAAGAAGCGTGTGACCACACAGCTGGATCCCTTAATAACAGAAATTCGACAGCAGATCTAAAAAAATCAGATGAGCCCCCTCAGATGAAGGGAAAATATTCCACCTCTTCTTTCCACGGCCTTCCGGTTAGATTTTGGGGACCCTTTCAGTTTGTGGGTGGACTGAGGATTTTTGGCTGTCGCGATTGGATTTTTTCCCCTTGCAGTGCAGGGTAATAATAATAATGTTGGTATTTGTTAAGCGCTTACTATAATAATAATAATAATAATGTTGGTATTTGTTAAGCGCTTACTATGTGCTTTGTATTGTTCTAAGCGCTGGGGGTACACAGGGTAATCAGGTTGTCTCACATGAGGCTCACAGTCTTAATCCCCATTTTACAGATGAGGTAACTGAGGCACAGAGAAGTGAAGTGACTTGCCCACAGTCCCACAGCTGACAAGTGCAGAGACGGACTTTGAACCCATGACCTCCGACTCCCAAGCCCGTGCTCTTTCCACTGAGCCACGCTGCTTCTCAGAGCAGGAAGACAGCGGATGAGAGTGGCATGTCTGGATGGGATCTGTCAAGATTTTGCAGGACTAAGATTCTTTTTCTCCCATTCACCTCAAACAGCCATTAAAATCACAGGTACCGAGTCTTGTCATATTTGCCTCAAGCTGGTCAGTCAATCAAGGATAAAGATGACAGTGAGCCCCATTTGGGACCCGATGCCCACAATGGAAGGGAACAAAAAAAGTTCTGAGGATTAAATGTCAACTGAATTTTCAAGTGCCGCATTGAATAAATGGAAAAAATTTGTGTAGGACACAAAGTGTGGCATTCAGATTTTGGGATCCAAATATGTGAAATCCGTGATTTGTGATTTATTAGACCTATGATGAACTAAGGGCTGGACTGAATAATAATAATAATAGTATTTGTTCATCTCTTACTATGTGCCAAGCGCTGTACTAAGTGCTGGGGTAGATACAAGATAATCAGGTTGGACACAGACCCTGCCCCACGTGGGGCTCGCAGTCCAAATCTCCATATTCCAGATGAGGTAACTGAGGCACAGAGAAGTGAAGTAACTCGCCCAGGTCACCCAGCAGACAAGTGGCGGAGCCAAGATTAGAAGCCAGATCCTTGTGACTCCCAGGCCTGGGTTTTCTCCACTAGGCTATGCTGCTTCTCTTGTTTCTATCCTTCATATCCAGTAGCCACTGCTTTTTTAAGTCCTTCTGAAACCTCTCCTCCTGGAAGCCTTCTCTGCTTTATCTCCCACCCCATTTTCACCCCTTACTGCCGCTTCAGAATTTCTGTATCCTCGAAGCACCTGGGGAGTTATCCCTGCCAGAGCACTTATGCACATATCTTCACATTCTACTGCCTCTTCTGATTTGTGATTTATTTTCTTGTCCGTCTCCTCCGAATGATTGTCAGCTCCTTGAAAGAAGATCGTCTGCTAATTCTAATGTACTTGACCAAACACCCAGTAAAGTGCTCTCTGTAAGCGTTCTGTTGTACTCTCCCAAGCGCTTAGTACGGTGTTCTGTACACAGTCAGGGCTCAATAAATACGACAATCAATGCATTGCTTCTTGTGGGCAGGGAACATGTCTACAAAATTTATACGCTCCTTGCTACAGTAAGTCAGAGGTCATGGGTTTGAATTCCGGCTCTGCCACTTGTCAGCTGTGTGACTGTTGGCAAGTCACTTCACTTCTCTGTGCCTCAGTTCCCTCATCTGTAAAATGGGGATGAAGACTGTGACCCTCACGGGGGACAACCTCATTCCCCTGTATCTACCCCAGCGCTTAGAACAGTGCTCTGCACGTAGTAAGCGCTTAACAAATACCAACATTATTATTACTATTATTACTCTGCCCTCAGTAAGGGCTCCACAAATTCCACGAACTACTTGATTCGATTACTAAATAATGTGGATAAACTATCTACCCATTTGGAAATGGTCACATATTTATTCTACCCTCCACCTGGACCTGGCTGTTAGTCATTTTATTTGCTTCTCTACCTGGGAATCCAAACAGCCAGGTCCCAAGGTGTCACAGTGGCAAGAGCCCGGGCCTGGGAGTCAGAGGATGTGGGTTCTATTCCTGGCTCCTCCACTTTTCTGCTGGGTGACCTTGGGCAAATCACTTCACTTCTCTGTGCCTCCGTTACTTCATCTGGAAAATGGGGATTAAGTCTGTGATTACTTGTATCTATCCCAGCGCTTAGAACAGTGCTTGGCACATAGTAAGCACTTAACAAATACCATCATTATTATTATTAGTAGTAAGCGCTCAATAAATACCATTGATTGATTAATTGAAAAACTCATGTTTCTCAAATGTCGGAAAAAATAATGCACAGAACGCTTTTGGCCAAACTTCCTCCAAACTTCTCCAAGTCATCTTCAAACTGAAAAGCCTTTGATCGTGAATTTCTAATTTGAACAGTCCAGTGGTAAGTGAGTGGAACTTTCCCCTCCACAGGATAACGACACACCGACATCTAGGGTAAAAAATTCAACAGAGACCTCAGACTATTACTCGCCAAACTAGCAGCCCAACTTGCCATCAGGAAAGTACTGCATAGCAGCCAGATCTTTACGATATTATAATTAAATGGAAAATACTACTATTTGGGCATTAGCACTTGAAGGGTGTTTAATGTCTTTTAAATGGTTCAAAGAAGATCCACATTTTTTCCCTATTATGAAACAAACGCTATATCCACAGTCCAATTTGTTATTACAAAATAAATGAATGCTTAAAAGACACTCTGTCAATTGAAAAAGATAACATTAAAATGGCTGATTTCAGTGCCAAGTTAAACAAAATATATTTTCCTTGACAAGCTGCCTACATTTAAATGAAAATAGGGCAAATCTGGTCAATAATATGGATTGCATAGAACAAAAAGAACCTTAGATCATGCTAACACGAGGATCAGAAAGCTGTGGCTTCAATTAAAACCACCCAATTATTTAGCTCACTCGAAGAAACGGGAAATAAATTAATCTGTTTTAAATGAAAGTACTCAGATAAGTAGCTTTTTGACCCATGAGGAACTCTCACCGGCAGAAATTACGATGAGGCGAGAATTTGCTGAAGCAGGGCTAAAAGGAATAAATAAATAAACAAATAAAAAAAAATCAAACAGACGGATTTAGAATCAGTAATCAAAAGGCATTTGGAAAATATTTAGCTGGCTAGTTGTAGAGGGGTTCCAGAACTGGGGGGCCGGGGGTGGCCTTCTATTTTAAATAGAGAGGTGCGAGGAAATGGCACCGTCCCTCTTAGCAGCAAACAATTGGGGGACCTTATTTTTCAACAACAGGATGTTTTCATTTCCGAACTGTCGGGTAAAACATGGCAATGGTAATACTATTATGAATGTGCTGTACTCCTTTAAAATCCTCTATTATCCACTTATGCTTTCCTTGCACTGGGATTTAAGAATGCCTCTTTATTGAGACAAGTAATATGTCATCATTTTGTTCGGCTAACAGGCTTGACAGCCCTGTCTCTTTGAGTTAAGAATAGTAGATCTCTATTTCTTACATTGCTGGCAAAAGCTGGCAGAATGAATAGGAATTAGCCAATTGGGGGTAAAGATTTTTTTTTTTTTTACCCCCACAGATCCAGATAATTTACTTTACTCATGATTAAGCTGGCTGGAGAATTATATTTTTTTAAATAAAAATGATCTCCTCCATCTTTTATGATAATGTCTCCGATCGCCAGTCTTTTGTGTTTTAACAAATAATACTGCTCTTCACCAGTTCTCTTGTCTTTTTGATCCCCTTTTTCTACTTATCATGTTCTTTATTTGAAACAGATTTTTAACAGATAATCCTGATCGTTACAACAATATCTGGCTGGCATTTTCTTCAAATAATTCTTAAAAACAGCTTAAAAAGCCGTTTGGAATAACATCAAGCTTGCCATCAATCAAATGAAAAAATTCCGCTGGCGGTTGTATAAACATCAGATCAAGTCTGATGTCTTCAAGGATTTCGGAGTGAACCATAAAAAACTCCATTAACTTCTGACAAAGAATGCAAATTAATCACAACATGGGGTGAAATGAAATTAAAGGCTCTTTTCTAATCAATGACAAGGCAGGATGAAATATTTTGTTACTCTCTCCGCACTCAGGCTGGCTGGATATTTGCACTTTTCCTGCAACGCCCCAAATGGAAGGTGTGAGTACAGATTCACCCACACACTGGCTGTTTAGTGCCACACACACACACACCCCGCTCCCCCCTCATTTTGCCCCCCCAAAGCTATCTGCTTACAAGGCGGGGAGATTCACCAAACACACTAATCATCTGAATCTCAGGTGCATCCAATTTGTTATTCACACTCTCCCATGCCAGTGAAAAAGCCTGGCGCAGACAGATGCACCAGGAACCTTAAATGACAGTTTTGGCCTCCGGAAGTGCGATCACTACAGCAAAATCTAGTACAGCCTCCAGGTGAAATGTCTGGAGCTCCATATGGAGCAGGGAAAATTAACAACAAGATGAAAATCGCTGCAGCAGCGGGGAGTCTGAATTTTTGAAAAAAAAAAATGAAATTTAAAGATGAAGAAAGAGAAGTAATAAATTAATGGGGTGTGAAAACATTCAAAGCTTTACAATACCAGGGGCACTATTTGCTCAGATTTCCGCCCCTCCTCCCCCCTTTTTTTCTTTTTTTAACTTCGGGTCATTTTGATGTAATTTATTAACCAAGATCAGGAATTGAAGCCAAAAAGAAGCTCATTTTTCTACATACAAAAGTACTTTAAATACATTTGTATCCGAATTGCCTTCACTTCCTTGTGCCTTCTTGCTACCAAATTCCCAAGCGTGCAGGCATCACATGAGACTATCTCCTTAATGGATTTACTATCCTGCTAATGCCCAGCCCCTGCTGTAAAATTTGACTGCCAGATGATAATATTTAGCAGGCGATTCTTTTCATTTCTCCTAAATTGCATTGTCATTAAACAAGCCATTGCCTGCTATCGTGTCTTTTAAATCTCCCGAATTTGGTTCTGCGGAATTAACTGTACGGCTCCGTTTGCTGCCCAAACCCTACCTATTCCCCCCCGCTGGAGCGAAAGCTCCTTGTGGGCAGGAAGCATGTCCTTTCTTTGTTTTGGCCTTCCCAAACGCTTAGTAGTGTCTTGAATTAAGTTGGAGCTCAAAAAATACAACTATTACTACTGCTAAGAAGCAGTATCGTGGAAAGAGTACGGGCCTGGGAGTCAAGAGACCTGGGTTCTAATGCCGGCTCCGCCACTTGCCTGCTGGGTGACCCTGGGAAAGTCACTTTGTTTCTCGGTGCCCCGGTTCTGTCACCTGTAAAATGCGGATTATGTGTCTCCTCCCTCCCGCTTAGACTGTGAGTCCCATGTAATGCTACTAATAATAATAATTGTGGCATTTGTTAGGTGCTACATGCCAGCACTGTATAAGCGCTGGGACAGGCTCTGTGCCTTACTGATTGCATGGAATCTGTCCTAGTGCTTGGCACAGAGTAAGCACTTTATTATTATTATTATTTTCTTCATAATATCATCATCACTATGACTATTACAGCTTCTATTACTAACTGGCTTCATCTGGATGGCTTGGACAGAAGGTTTCAATCAATCAATGGTATCTAATAATAATAACAGTAATAATAACTGTGGTATTTGTTCAGCACTTACTATGCGTCAGGCAGTGTATGAAGCACTGGGGTGGATACAAGCAAATCGGGTTGGACACAGTCCCTGTCCCAAGTGGGGCTTCCGGGCTCAATCCCCATTTTACAGATGAGGGAACTGTGGCACCGAGAAGTGAAGTGACTTAATAATGTTGGTATTTGTTAAGCGCTTACTATGTGCCGAGCACTGTTCTAAACGCTGGAGTAGATACAGGGTAATCAGGTTGTCCCACGTGAGGCTCACAGTTAATCCCCATTTTACAGATGAGGGAACTGAGGCACAGAGAAGTCAAGTGACTTGCCCACAGTCACACAGCTGACAAGTGGCAGAGCAGGGATTCCAACTCATGACCTCCGAATCCCAAGCCCGTGCTCTTTCCACTGAGCCACGCTGCTTCTATCAAGCGCTTACTGCATGCAGGGCTTCGTACTAAGTGGTTGGGAGAGTACAATACAACAGAGTTGGATGACACATTCCCTGACCACAGCGAGTTTACAGTCTAGAGGGGGAGACGGACATTGATATGAATAAATCACTTATAGACATGGCTATAAATGCTGTGGGACTTGGGGTGGGGGCTAGTCTCCTTATGGAAACTCAGTCTCGAAATAATTCGAGTAGTCAGAACTGGGAGAGGATTAGGAGTTAGAGACCTACACTCAGCAAATAATGATACTCGCCCCCCGTTAAACTCGTTCAAGAAATCTGAGAAATAGGCGATAATAATAATAATAACGGTACCTGTTACCGCTTACTATGTGCCAAGCACCGTCCTAAACGCTGGGGTGGTAATCAGGTTATCCCACATGGGGTTCACAGTCTTAATCCCCATTTTACAGATGAGGTAACTAAGGCACAGAGAAGTTAAGTAGCTTGCCCAAGGTCACAGAGCAGACAAGTGGCGGAGCCGGGATTAGAACCCGTGTCCTCTGACTCCTAAGCCCGTGCTCTTTCCCCTAAGCCACGCTGCTTCTCTAACAGTAGAGTAGTAAGTAGCAGCAACTTTCTAGACCACTCCAGACGTGCATAGGGGCTGGCCATATTTTATCACAAAGAGGTTTGGGTTGGAGTTTGGAAATCCATCCGCCCAGGAGAATTGGACTTCACTGGGGCAGAAGCTTCCCCCTGATTTTAACGCGTGTCTTCCCAATAAGGTCTTGGAGGTTTTCCACTTTATCATCTACCCAGGCGATGTGACGTTATAGAAAATTATGAGATATTCAAGGGCTGTAATACCCTTGGTTGAAAACATCTGGCAAGTGCTGGATGGATTTGTGAGCAAACTGGGATGGTTTCTTTCCCAAAGTGTGGCACATCATTTGAGTTTTGGGTCCAATCCTACATTTTTCATCTAGTGCCTCAATTTTGCGGCTACACACTCCCCTTGCCCCAGCTCTTTGTAACATCAATTTACCACTCGGTTTGAACACCTTGGAAATCGGCTAAAGTCCATGTGGCTTAATGGATTCAGCACGGGCCTGGGAGTCAGGAGAACCTGGATTCTAATCTCAGCTCTGCCACATGTCCGCTGTGTGACCTTGGGCAAGTCACATAACTTCTCTTGGCCTCAGTTACCTCATCTGCACAACAGGGATTAAAAATGTGAGCCACATGTGGGACACAGACTGTGTCCAACTTGTACCTACCCCACTACTTAGAACAGGGCTGGAAACACAGTAAGTGCTTAATAAGTACTATTATTATTATTACTATTCATTGCTGGTTCACAACCAATTCTAACTGCTGAGAAAACAGTTACAGTTATATAGAAGCAGCGTGGCCTAGTGGATAGAGCACGGGCTGGGAATCAGAAGGACCTGGGTTCTAATTCCACCTCTGCCACCTGTCTGCTGTGTGAACTTGGGCAAGTCACTTCACTTCCTGGGGGCCTCAGTTCCCTCATCTGTAAAATGGGGACTGTGAGCAGGATGTGGGGCAAGGACTGTGTGCAACCCGATTAGTTTGTACCTACCCCGTGCTTAGAACAGTGCCTGGTACATAGTAATCACTTAAATTCCACAATTACTATTATTATTATTATTATAAAGGCAGGGGATAGGACCCTGAAGCTCTTTGGTAGCTACCTCATGATCCTGCAGGCAATCCTGATCCCTCTCAATGGACTGTTTCCAACCTGATTAACTTCTATCTACCTCAGCGCTTAGTACAGTGCCTGGCACATAATGAGCACTCAATGGATACCAGAAAAAAAGAAAAAATGCAAATCTCAATTTGGTGCCAGGAGGCATAAGGAGTCAGAAACATTTCTCTTTCACTAAGGCATAGAGGTCGGTGATAACTACAGAGTTCAAAGTATTTGAATTTCTTACGGGGCTCCTAAGGCACTTGTAAGATCAGAAGTGCTATTTGGTCTAAACTGACTTCATTTAAGAAGTCTTCTTTACTTATCCTTACTGAAAGGAGTTAGTTTCTTTCAAATTCAAAAGCCTTGATTTTGAATTTTTTCTTGAGGTTTAGGAGATAACACAGTTCATACACACAGTGCAGTGGGTAGTCCTCTAGAGTGTTAGTTCGCTGAGGGCAGGGAACGTGTCAACCAACTCTGTCACGGTATCCTCTCCCAAGCGCTTAGCACAGTATTACGCACACAGTACGTGCTTAATAAATATCATGGATCGATGGCGTTTAAAGTCCTTCGCCTATAATAGCAAAGTGTGGTCTAATAGATGGAGCCTGGGCCTGGGACCCCGAAGGCCTGGGTTTTAATCCCGGCTCCGCCAATACCTACCGTGTGACCCTAGGCAAGTCACTTCACTTCTTGAGGCTTCAGTTTCCGCATCTGTAAAATGGGGATTCAATCCCCGTTCTTCCTCTCCTCTAGTGTGAGAGCCCCACGTGGGAAAGGGACTGCGTCCGACCTGACGAACTTGTAACTAAGCCCAGCTCTCGGTCCTGTGCTTGGTGCAAAGTAAGTGTTTAACAGATCCCGTTAAATGAACCAGAAACGTGGCAATCTTGCAAATCCTCGATCTGGGGGAAGTTGGCCCTCTGGTACTCCCTCGTTCTGACGCCAGGCTTGCGGGCACATACAGTCCCTTTGGCACCATGGCAGGCTGAAGCCTGAACAGCTCGCATCGTGAGGAGAACACTGCCTCGCTTCCCAAGAACGCTCCCGCCGGACACACCTTAAAACGAGGCCTAGTGGTAAGAGCACAGGTCTGAAAGTCAGAGGATGTGGGTTCTAATCCTGGCTCCACCACAGGTCTGCTGTGTGACCTTGGGCAAGTCACTTCACTTTTCTGGGCCTCAGTTAGCTCATCTGGAAAATGGGGATTAAGACAGGGAGCCCAATGTGGGACAGGGACTGTGTCCAACCTGATTACCTTGTATCTACCCTAGTGCTCAGAACAGTGCTTGGCACAGAGTAAGTCCTTTTACCGGAATTATTATTATTGCCCGCCACCTAAAACTCAACATGAGCAAGACTGAGCTCCTCATCTTCCCTCCCAAACCCGGTCCTCTCCCAGACTTCTCTATCACCGTGGATGGCACGACCATCCTTCCCGTCCCGCAGGCCCGCAATCTCGGTGTCATCCTTGACTCGTCCCTCTCGTTCACCCCACACATCCTATCCGTTACCGAGACCTGCCGGTTTCACCTCTACAATATCGCCAAGATCCGCCCTTTCCTCTCCACCCAGACGGCTACCTTACTATTACGGGCTCTCGTTATATCCCGGCTAGACTACTGTGTCAGCCTTCTCTCTGACCTCCCTTCCTTCTCTCTCGCCCCGCTCCGGTCTATTCTTCACTCCGCTGCCCGGCTCATCTTCCTGCAGAAACGATCTGGGCGTGTCACTCCCCTTCTTAAACAACTCCAGTGGTTGCCTATCGACCTCCGCTCCAAACAAAAACTCCTCACTCTAGGCTTCGAGGCTCTCCGTCACCTTGCCCCTTCCCACCTCTCCTCCCTTCTCTCTTTCTACCACCCACCCCGCACGCTCCGCTCCTCCGCCGCCCACCTCCTCGCCGTCCCTCGGTCTCGCCCATCCCGCCGTCGACCCCCGGGTCACGTCCTCCCGCGGTCCCGGAACGCCCTCCCTCCTCACCTCCGCCAAACTGATTCTCTTTCCCTCTTCAAAACCCTACTTAAAAATCACCTCCTCCAAGAGGCGTTCCCAGACTGAGCTCCTCTTCCCCCTCTGCCATCCCCCCTTTACCTCTCCGCAGCTAAAGCCTCATTTTCCCCTTTTCCCTCTGCTCCTCCACCTCTCCCTTCCCATCCCCACAGCACTGTACTCGTCCGCTCAACTGTATATATTTTCGTTACCCTATTTATTTTGTTAATGAATTGTACATCGCCTCGATTCTATTTAGTTGCCATTGTTTTTACGAGATGTTCTTCCCCTCGACGCTGTTTATTGCCATCGTTCTCGTCTGTCCGTCTCCCCCGATTAGACCGTAAGCCCGTCAAACGGCAGGGACTGTCTCTATCTGTTGCCGACTTGTTCATCCCAAGCGCTTAGTACAGTGCTCTGCACATAGTAAGCGCTCAATAAATACTATTGAATGAATGAATACCTTAGGGAGGAACTGAATGCATTAGCTCTAATCATCTTCCTGCACTTCCCTTTTATGAGATGGCTTAGGAACTACAGCGTAGCTCAGTGGAAGGAGCACGGGCTTTGGAGTCAGAGGTCAAGGGTTCGAATCCCCGCTCTTGTCAGCTGTGTGACTGTGGGCAAGTCACTTAACTTCTCTGTGGCTCAGTTACCTCCTCTGTAAAATGGGGATTAAGAGTGTGAGCCCCACGTGGGGCAACCTGATTCCCCTGTGTCTCCCCCAGCGCTTAGAACAGTGCTCGGCACATAGTAAGCGCTTAACAAATACCAACATTATTATTATTATTATTATTAACTAACCGGAAAACTGCCACTCTATTTTACTCAAGTGGGAGACTACTTACTTCAACGAAGAGCTCCAAGTGCCCTGAATAAATAAAATGCATTGTCTATTTTGGCATTTTTCAAAATGACCTAGAGGTTAACATCCTACTCAGTAAAATACCCTGATGGGTCACCCCTAGGAACACTTCCTATTTCATCAGCAAGAGGCTGGACAGCAAAATTCCCTTAAAGGGATCAGTCAATCTGGTCACATCTTCGACTGTCTTTCTAAGAGGCAGCATGGCCAGTGAATAGAGCAGGGGCCCGGGAATCAGAAAGACCTGGGTTCTAACCCAGACTCTGCCATCTGTCTGCTGTGTGTCCTTGGACAAGTCATTAAATTCTCTGGGCCTCAGTTACCTCCTCTGTAAAATGGGGATGAAAACTGTGAGCCCCATGTGGGACACGGGCTGTGTCCAACCTGACTGCCTTGTATCTACCCAGTGCTTAGAACAGTGCTTGACACATAGTCAGTGCTTAACAAGTACCATCATCATTATTATTATTACTAAGAAAAGAGTACAGTTATTTTAAAAAAACTCCAGAAGTGGCCCATTTAAAAACCTAAAACACTTCAGCAGAATGTGCCAACTTGGAGAGTTTCAGTTTTAGTTGTCAAATGGCTTTAGCTTTCGAGAGAGACAGAGAGAGAGAGAGAGAGAGAGAGAAAGTGGAAGGAATCTTCTTTCTCTAAGTGCAGAATCTTCAAATGTCCACACTTAGTGCCGGGGGAATTGGCTTAAAACAGCTTATAAAAATGGTAGCGAGATGGAGCCCCGTCCTATTATTCAATAACCATGTTTGTGATGCATCTGCATAATCTAACCATGCATAAATTAGTATGTGTAATACAACACTCATTTGCATAATAATAGCAAGTTAATAGATGCTTAAAGAGCAGAGACCAACACCCCCTTTAAATCAGACATGCCTCCAGGCACTCTGGCCTGTATAGACCACGGTGCCAAGAAAACACAGAACGAAAGAGAGAGGAAAACATTCAAGTCAGTCATTTTTCATCCCCTTGGACATTCCACTTAATTTTTTCCCCACAAAGAGAAATGTTTTTCAAACTACAATGCAGTTTAATATGTTCAATTCGAACACCCACCTGAAAGAAATGGTTTTAAAGCAACAGTCCTTGTCGCTTCTGGATTTGACAACCTTTTTTCGGGGGAGGAGGGAGAGGAGAGGAGGGAGGGATTGCAAGGGACAAGGATACATTCAAACTCAAATCTCTCATACAAACTGTGATGCCATTACATTGAATTCCATTAGCAGAACATTAAAATGACAATCTATACCAGATTATTTTCCTCCATGGAGCCTAAAATCAAGCCATTATATCTAAAGTCAAGATCTGAAAGATAAAACAGAAAAAGGGGGCTTTTATATTCCAAAAACTTGAGCATGTGGTGTGGGATGGAGCTCGGTGATGGAAAACAATGCCAAAAATCTCACAAAGAAGGGGCATGAGGAACCCTTCCAGTCTTCTAAGACAGAAAAAATCCGGAGTCAAAATATACCACCAAAAAAAAATCAATAGAGATTTCCAAATGACTCCTCTAAGATACCACTTTTCAATTTAACAGGACAGATTTATTTGTATGTGGCTCAAATGTTCACAATTGCTCCCTGCACCTTCATACATAGGAATGAATGTCACAGTGGCAAACGACAGTAATGAACAATCTTACCTGAGGATATGGAAACCTCCCAAGAGCAAGCTGGGAAAGGAAATAATATTTGTCTAGTTATAGATTTGCATGCGGGGCAGATTCCCTTAAAACAGACAAGCGCTAAAATTCACCATTGTACCCTGCAGTCTAAAAAGCCCCACAAACCCACACAAATTGTCATGCCATTGCACTGAGCTGTATTTAGAATGGAGAGTCAAAGGCTGTTGCCTGATGAAAGGGGTCTTTTACTTAGGTTTCTGAACATTTACTGAATTTATTTTCTGGAGGGAACACCAACCCCCCCTCAAACTGCATATATTATTCAGATTTCTGTGTGCACCCAGACATTTCAATCTGATTACAACATAGGACACAACGTACTTTGACACCCTTCGCTTCTGAGGCCCTTCACGTGAGACCTGTTGGTATTTCTCCGCCTCGATCTTTCAGTCTAAGAAGTGGGCAAACGATCACCTCAGAGGGATATTCTGAGCCTTCAATAAAGAGTGTCAAATGTGTTTCAAGATCAAAGAATGTCCTCTTCTATCCAATGGCAAAATAATGCTCCTATTACCATTTGTCTTCTCTAATCAGTTCCCATTTGGGGCGTTTGTTATGTGGCAGCAAGGCGATTTTGACCATCATTTTGCATGTATGAAAGCATATCCGCACCTCCTGAAGTGGGGGAAGACAGGAAGGATTGTGAAACACTCTAATTAATCAAATCAGTCCATCGCACTTTATGTGACCTTGGGCAAGTCCCTTCACTTCTCTGGGCCCCACTTATCTCATCTGTAAAATGGGGATTGAGACTGTGAGCCCCACAGGGAACAGAAACTGTGTCCAGCCCAATTTAATTGTATCCACCCCAGCGCTTAGTACAGTGCCTAACACTTGGTAAGCACTTGACAAATACCATAATTATTATTATTATTTTTTGAGTATTTACTGGGTGTGCAGGGCACTGTACTAAGCACAGGAAAATACAACACAACAATATAGCCTACACATTCCCTGCCCACAATGAGCTTACAGTCTACAGGGCTCAAAGCTGGAAATGACACCTGGCTTCTCAGGACTCCCAGCATCAGAACTATCTTTCATTCATTAATTCATTCAATCATATTTACTGAGTCCTTACTGTGTGCAGAACACTGTACTAAGCGCTCGGGAGAGCACAATATTAACAATAAGCAGACACATTCCCTGCTGCTCTAAAACTTTGGGTAGTTTCTTAACCTTGCCCTTAGGCTCCTTGTTAGCTCATTATGGGCAGGGAACTTGTCCCCTGATGTATTGTACTCTCTCAGATGCTTAGTACAGTGCTCTGCACCTAGTAAGTGCTCAATAAATACCATCGATTCTGCAAAATAGGGAGAGGCAAAGGGAGCATTTTAGGGCTTGGTGAATTGATGCATTTAAAGGATTTTGGGAGATGTCACTGTTAGAGACGTGGAGTTGGCGTAATTTTATGGGTTCGGGCCAGTGGTCCAGGGGGAAAGATCCTGCCGCCTCGGGAACCGGAAGACCTGGGTTCTAGCCCTGGCTCTGCCTCCTGGAGCTGTGCCAACAGTGGGGAAGGTTTCCGACTGAACAACTGTCCAGGTGGACGGGCTCGAAACGTTGGAAATGATCACAGCGGCCACCAAGGTAACTGTCACTGTAAGCTCGTTGTGGGCAGGGACTGTGTCAGTTTATTGTTGTATCGTACTCTCCTTAGCGCTTAGTACAGTACTCTGCACACAATAAGCTCTCAATAAATACGTCTGAATGAATGAATGCCATTTGGGTCATTCACTCATTCATTCACTCACCTGAATTTATTGAGTACTCACTGTGTGCCAAGCATTCTACTAAATGCTTGGGAGAGTACACTATTTCGATAAACAGTCACATTCCCTGCGCACACTGAGCCTTGTGGGTAAGAACGAGAGAGTGGGAATGGCTCCACTCAATCAATGGTATTTGTTTTTAGCATTCACTGGGTGCAGAACACTGTACTAAGCACTTGGGAGAGTAATAATAATAATGGTGGTATTTGTTAAACCCTTACTGTGTGCCAGGCACTGTTCTAAGCACTGGGGTAGATATAAGATTCTCTTCCCCTCTTCAAAACCCTACTTAAAAGTCACTTCCTCCAAGAGGCCTTCCCAGACTGAGCTCCCCTTCTCCCTCTACTCCCTCTACCGCCCCCCCTTCACCTCTCTGCAGCTTAACCCTCTTTTCCCCCAATTTCCCTCTGCTCCTCCCCCTCTCCCTTCCCATCCCCTCAGCACCGTACTCGTCCGCTCGACTGTATAAATTTTCGTTACCCTATTTATTTTGTTAATGAAATGTACATCGCCTCGATTCTATTTAGTCGCCATTGTTTTTACAAGATGTTCTTCCCCTCGACTCTATTTATCGCCATCGTTCTCGTCTGTCCGTCTCCCCCGATTAGCCCGTCAAACGGCAGGGACCGTCTCTATCTGTTGCCGACTTGTTCATTCCAAGCGCTTAGTCCAGTGCTCTGCACATAGTGAGCGCTCAACAGATACTACTGAATGAATGAATGAATAAGATCATCAGGTTGGACACAGTCCCTGTCCCACATAGGGCAAATATTCTTAATCCCCATTTTACAGATGAGGGAACTGAGACCCAGGGAAATGAAGTGACTTGCCCAAATCGCACAGCGGACGAGTGGTGGAGCCGAGATTAGAGCCCAGGTCCCTCTGACTCGCGGGCCGGGGCTCTAGCCACTAGGCCATGCTGCTTCTCCACTAGGCCACGATGTTTCTCTACTAGACCCTGCTGCTTTTCAAGGCCATAGAGTTGGCAGGTACCGTCCCTGTCCACAGGGAGCTTATGGTCCTCAGGGGAGTCACTGACATCAATTCCTTAGCGCAGGTTCTCGGTCCCAGGTCTCAGGACTGAGGTTCATCTGAAATTCCCAGAGAAGCAGGGTGGCTCAGTGGAAAGAGCACGGGCTTGGGAGTCAGAGGTCATAGATTCGAATCCCAGCTCTGCCACTTGTCAGCTGTGTGACTGTGGGCAAGTCACTTAACTTCTCTATGCCTCAGTTACCTCATCTGTAAAATGGGGATTAAGACTGTGAGCTTCATGTGGGACAACCTGATTACCCTGTATCTACCCCAGTGCTTAGAACAGTGCTTTGCACGTAGTGCTTAACAAATACCGCCATCATTATTATTATTATTATTCACTACTCTGCACACAGTAACTGCTCAAGAAATACGATGGATTGATTGATTGGTGCCTGGCAGCTATGTGAAATACAGGCTTTGGCCACAACATGGCCCTTTCGCCAAACCTGACCCTATTAGGCCAGGGGCGGGAGTGAAAATGCATTGAATTCTGGGACCTTAAAAGTTCTATAATTTTTTCTTAAAAAAAGGAATCTTTAGCCCTTTTTTGGTAGAGAGAACTTCCTTTTGGAGATGGATGGGGGGCTACCTCTGAATAAATAAATGTGCCAAACTAATACCCCACAGATCAATAGTATAATAGGCAGCAGCTCTATCTAAACTGTCACTGTCTGTCGTGTCAAAAGAGAATGGAAGGGGACCCTTAATCAGCACATTATTGACATGACAGACCAGGATGGCGACTCCTAAATCATTATGCAAACTCCCGTTGGCATGAAGCCATGTATTTATAGAATAGTAAGAGTTAACGTTCAGCACGGTGTAAGGAGATTAAGCTGCATGATTCCAATTATTAATGGGAATTCTTATGGGCATGTGCAATAAGCACACTTACTATAAAAAAAAATCTCAGGAGAAAGGAAACTTTCTTTATAAACTGTCCTTATAAGATGATGCTTCTAATGGACAGCTTTTTATCAGAACGTGGGATAGATGATGGACAATCATCTCCAAATAGCCACAGGCTTGATAATGTTTTCCCCAGGCATTCTTTTATCAAGCTTTTATCAGAGGCTAACAGTCTTAATTCTTATTTTACAGATGAGGTTACTGAGGCACAGAGAAGTGAAGTGACTTGCCCAAAGTCACACAGCTGATAAGTGGTGGAGCCAGGATTAGAACCCATGACCTCTGATTCCCAAGCCCACGTTCTTTCCGCTAAGCCGTGCTGCTTAAGCGCTTGGGAGAGCACGCTATAACAGAGGTGGTAGATCCATTCTACCAACATATCATGGGAATTAGCATGGCCTTGTGGATAGATCACAGGCTTGGGAGTCAGAAAGACCTGGGTTCTAATCCCAGCTCCGCCACTTATCAGTTGTGTGACTTTGGGCAAGTCATCCTCACGTATTTCCTGCCCACAATAAGCTGATGCAACTTGTTAGTTAAGGTGCCAGGCCAACTCTAATGCACCACAGAAGGGCAACTGTGTCAATTTGGTGGCTCCAATGAGAAGCCCGTTCAAACTGGATTCATGTTGTGGACAGTGCCTTGGCCTTAACTTTTTTCATTTAGCAGCATTTCTGGGCATCAGACGCCCAGAATGTCTGTCTCCCCATCTAGACTGTAAGCTCCCTGTGGACAGGGAACATATCTGTCAATTCGATTTTACTGTCCTCTCCCAAGCGCCTAGTACGGTGTGCTGCGCATAGTAAGAACTCAATAAATACCACTGATCGATTTAGTGACAACAACACAGGAAGCAGTGCGGTCTAGTGGAAAGAGTACAGATCTGGGAATCAAGGGACCCAGATTCGAATCTCCGCTCCGCCATTTGCCTGCTCTGTGACTCCTTAGATCGTGAACCCCTTGTGGGACAGGGACTGTGTCTCCATCTGATTATCTTTTATCTACCCTAGTGTTTAGAACAGGACTTGGCACATAGTAGGAGCTTTACACAACTACAATGATTATTATTATTACTCATAATAATAATGATAATAATTTTGTACCACCTCCCCACTTACACATTCACAACTATCCACACTTCTGAAAAAAGTGATTTACACACTCTATTAGTTAAGCACATACCGACCCACATATCCTTCTTTCCATTCTCCTTTTCCTCCACTCTGTAATTATTTCACGTCCTCTCTGCTAGACTGCTAGCTCCTCGAGGGCTAGCGATCGTGTCTTCTAACTCTATCGGAATCTCCTAACAACTTAACGACCTTCAGTAAGCATGATGGATTGATTGATAATGAAACTTCCACCTTTGGGTTTTATACAACTGCACGGTAAAGGAAAAGGAAAGACAGCGCTACCAAAATAACTGTCCTTATAAGATGATGCTTCTGATGGACAGCTTTTTATTAGAACGTGGGATAGACGATGGACAATCACCTCCAAACAGCCACAGACTATGATAATGTTTTCCCCAGGCATTCTTTTATCAAGCTTTTATCAGAGACTAAATAAGGAAAAGGTCTTTGAGTAGACATGAGGAACAAGTTCTTGATGAAGCTGTCATAAGTTTAAAAAAAAATCAAAAAAAAAAAATCAATGAAGGCAGTTCTGGGGAAAAGAGAGCAGACATTGGGTGAAAATTTCTGAAATAGCCCAACCCACGGCAATTCTGCGCCTTCTACCCCTACTGCTCTATTGATCTCTTCCCAGCTTCTCTTCTCTTCTGTTTTTATTGTCAAGGTATTATAAATTAGGAAACTTACCAAAGAGAGTATGTAATCTTCCCCGAAATGGCCTGCAGATATGTCACTGTACTAAATGTGTTTCAGATTTAATGAAGCTTTAATGTCCTTTTTAATTTTGCCTGTTTCTGTATCACCAGGGGTCGAGCAAGGCAATCAGCACTCAAGAGGGTGGTTTGGTTTAAAACTAGGAAAAAACTCATTTGCTTATGAGTTGCACTGTATTTTCTTAATTAAATTTACTGAGTAAAATGGTTTAAGTTCAGCCAACCAATGACCTTTGTGTGTAGATTTAGATTTATAAATAGGTTAACAGTTAAGGCAAAAAAAAAAACAACAAAAAACCAAGAAAACAAACAGATTAAGGGCTACGCCAATAGTTTTGCTCTCTTTATAATCTTTACAAAAGAAGCACTTAAATGAAGGCAGTTTAACCGCCAATAATAATAAAAAAAAGCACACTTAAAAATATAGAAGCCCAACAGCTTGGGCAATCTATCAAAAGACCCTCACATCCCTTCTCCTCCCAGGAGGGAAGAGCTAACAAAGTGAAAGCTGTGGAAACCTTTTTTCCCCTCCCTTTCCTGGGTTCTATTTAGCATCAAATAATAAAAAAAAAAGGTGTATTTTAATTTGGAATACTTAAGATTCAGCAAGCTGCTGAGCACTATATTCGTGTGGGTAACTTACTATTTGAAAGGCGAAAAAGGAACGCTCCAAAAAGAACTGGAAGCTGGGAATACATTAAATAACACTGAACCGCTGCAAAACCACGACATTCCTCTGGTTTCATCATGTACTGATCTTTAGCTGTCTCCTGGATCCCAGCGGAAACTCTGCAATACTTGGAAGGATTTATGTATTTTTAAGTGCTCAAGTCTTGAAGTCTGAATCAAGAAGATGTGAAAATCATGAGGAATGTAAGAGAAAGAAGCAGTAAAGTTTAACCTGCAGAGTTAGGAAAGAGAATCCTTCTGTTTCACAGAAATGAAAGTCATCTCAACTGCCAATAAGAGTGACTACCACTAGGGATGTCATAATTGGTGAAAGGAAAATACACGATCAATAAAAAAGTGCAAAAAGTTCAGGGCCCTGTTTCAGACCATAGCATTTTCTACTTAGATCATCGACTAGGTCAGGAGAGTCGGTTTTTAAGTTTACACTTACACTGCCGATTTGGGTGTCTTCAAAATTCCTAATTTAGATACATTCCGTGTTTCTGTACAACTGCAAATTGAAAATAAGCTCTTACAATACAGTCGATGATCTAGCTGAAGGGGGGCTTTATAGTCTGAAATGTTCTAAAATTTGTTCTTAATTACCTCATGTGCATTTTCCACAATTAAATTTCCATCTAAGGATTTTGCATTTAGACTGTGCAAAGCAGTTAAGCCCGCATTTTATGGAAAAGCAACAGTCAGTGTGTAACAATCACACACGGGAAACTTAAAAAAAAATCAGATTTAACTACTGGATTTGGTAAAATTCCCTTGGTGAGATTTCACTCCAAGACGAATTCACACCCTCCCAGGCAGATAGATAGTTTAAATCATCTGAAACTATCCCGGCAAAGGACCTTAATAAATATTAAAGACCTCAAAATCTGCCCGAAGATTTTTACTTTTCTTCTCATAGATCAATTTCACTGTCCTCTTATTGCACGGTTAAAAAAAAGCATCCAAAGGATATAACAGCAATTTACCAGTGTTAAAGTGCTTGGGAGGTTAAACTGACAACAAAGAACAACCGAAACACAAAGCATCTTGAAGTAGGGTTTCAATTAAATGTGCAGGATTTAGTAATGCGGGACAAAAAAAAAGAGTTACAAATTAATTTAATCTTCTGCCTATAGTTTGCAGCTGCACTCCAAAGTGTCTAGGGCTTAAGAACAAAGCCTTGAAAGGCCTCAGAGTGAGGGAAGCTTCAATTTTTAATGTATAACGCCATTAGCTGATAACTTGTGGAATCTACAACCCCCGCAGAGGGGCATAAGTGCGAGTAACAGAGACGGATGAAGTGACATATTTGTTCACGTCGAGAACTATGAGGAAGAGGGTTATTACTGATGCCATCGGGCCCAACAGAAATATGCCCTAATAACCTTTGGGACGCTTCCCGTTATCAGTTCCCGCTACATAAACTATATTACAATCGAAACCTAATTCACTTTAATTAAAGACAATTAGTTTGGTTCTACATTTTTTTAGAACCCGTGCGCTATTAAAATACACGGCCAATGAAAAGTAAGAGAACGAATACGATATGACAAACTTAATTTTCAAGGTCCACAGATTCATTGCATCCTCCTTTAATCGGTGGGCCCTGAACATTAAGTTTATTACTGGTGGATACATCCATCCAAAATACGGCTATTAAAACTATTTACTTCCACCTTCCTCTTCAAGAGGAGAGGAAAATCACAATCCTAATACTGGATTTCTGTACTCCATTACCTTCGAGAACCTCCAGGAGTCTCATAACCACAAAAACATTCGGGTCTTTGCTCTGCAGATGGGGAAACTGAGGCACCAACACTTACACAAATTGCCTGAGCTGAGAGACAGGTTGGATTCAGATACCCCTCCTTCTTGATGGCTGTTTGCAGATAGACAAAGTGTACTAGCTCTTGAGCCCTCTCTCGGGATGGTACCTGGAGACTTTTCAGTTCTCTACCGGTCTCGGCTACGGGAGGGAGAGTCAAGCAGAGGCCTAACCATTCCATTCCTAGCTTGGGCAGTGGCTAGTGAGTGGCAGGCACTCGGCTACTAGTCAAAACTCACCCGTGCTGGGCAGCGGCGGCACGGGAGAGAGTCGAGGGCGGAGACTCAATTTTACTGCGTGGAAGAAGGCAATGGTAAACCACTTCCGGATTTTGACCGAGAAAACCCTATGGATCCGCTACCGGAATGATGGCGGATGGAGGTGGGGCGTTCTGGGAGAGATGCATCTGTGGAGTCGCTATGGTTTGGAAAAGGCTCAATGGCATAAAGCAAGACAAGACTAGCTCTAGAAAACACAGTGCCTTCTATCCGTGCTGAAAAATAAAAATGGGGGCATTTTCACCAATCGACCTGCCTGTCCTCTTTGGAGTTTCTGTGGCCAACACATTTTATTTTCCTGGAGTAGAAACTGCTCGGGTATGAAAGTGCAAATCATTAGAGAAGCAGTATGGTGGTAGTGGATAGGGCACGGGCCTGGGAGTCAGAAGGTCATGGGTTCTAATCCCGGCTCTACGCTTGTCTGCTGTGTGATCTTAGGCAGGTCGCTTCACTTCTCTGGGGCTTAGTTACCTCTTTGGTAAAATGGGGATTGAGACCGTGAGCCCCATGTGGGCCAAGGACTGTGTCCAAACCGATATATTGCATCCATCCCAGTGCTTAGTATGGTGCCGGGCATGTAGTAAGTGCTTAACAAATACCACAGTATTTTTATTATTTAGGTCTTTCCTCTCAACAAGACCACTCCGACTGTTAAGCCCAGGTCTGGATTGCAAAAAAGAAAGTTTGCCTTCCCTCTAGACTGTAAACTTGCTGTGGGCAGGGAATGTGTCTGTTATACTTTTGTACTGTACTCTCCCAAGCGCTTAGTACAGTGCTCTGCACCCAGTACGTGCTCAACAGATATGACTGACTGAAAGAATACGACTGTCCGCCTCGTGTCTCTCACATGTGCAGCAAAACTGTAAATAATGACTTTAACTTAAAGGGCTTGAATGTGGTCCTTCCCAAAATGAAGCAATCCAATAGCACACTCCTCTGCCGTGCCTAAGGTTCTGGGTTCTTCCCAGCAAATTACTACTAATAATCATAATACAGTAAAGAAGGCATTCCGAATAAATGTCTCTAATAGTGTGGGTTTTTTTTTTTTAATTAGAGATGGGCTTATTACAGTGGGTGCTTAAATGGAGGGCAACAGTGATTCACAAGTACAATATCCTAATGCTGTTCCTTTAATTGCTTTATTTGTTTCACCGTTCAAAACGGCGGTCGGCTGCAGCCTCGCTCAATGCTGAAAAAAGCATGATACATTGAGGTCTCAACCTGGGCAAACTGTACCTAAACTTACACTTTATTGCCGCTTAGTTCACAATCTTCGCCTAATATAGGGTTACCTCCCAGTGCAGCAAGAGGATAAATCATCCTGGAATATTACTCGGGCAAAGTTTAGCTGTGACTGGAGCATATGGCCTTTCGAGCCACTGAAGCAAAGGCCCATAAAATACACTAATTACTGGAAGTTATGGTCACTGAGTGATTGATAGCGCTCTGCGAGGCAACTTCCTCATTTTCAGCTCATCCGCCACAGAGCGATTATTAATTCATGACCCAGCCCTCAGGCACTTCTACCTTTACCTCGAATTCTCCCTCTCTCCAACTACCGCGGCAGCCGGACACCGTATTTCTTCCTTGCGATGGCTGCGTAAAGAAGATCCCGAACGGATTTCCTGCCGAGGGCCATTGTTCTGATTCTTTAGCTCCTCCACCCAAGTAATGGTAATAATAATGATAATTACGCTATTTGTTAGGTGCTTACTATATGCCAAGCACTGTCCCAAGAGTTGGGGTGGATACAAGGTAATTTGGGTGTCCCACATGGTGCTCACGGTCTTAATTCCCATTTAACAGATGAAGTAACTGAGGCACAGGGATGTTAAGTGACTTGCCTGGAGTCACACAGCTGAGAAGTGGCAGTCTTTCACTCTTCCCAAAGCCTCCCCTCACTCCCTCCCCACCCCCAAATAATAATGATAATGATTATTAAGGCATTTGTTAAGCACTTATTATGTGCCAGGCACTGTACTAAACGCTGGGGTGGATACAAGCAAATTGGGCTGGACACAGCCCTTTTTCCACGTGAAGTTCGCAGTCTCAATCCCCATTTTACAGTTGAGGTAACTGAGGCACAGAGAAGTTAAATGACTTGCCCAAGGTCACACAGCACTCACTTGGTGGAGTTGGGATTAGAATTCATGACCTTTGACTCCTAAGCCTGTGCTCTACCCACTGGGCCATGTCAAAAACCCACTCGTACCGAAGTGGCTAGAAGAAAAAGCTATCTACGTAGGCGTGTCAGTCCAAAAATTCAGGACTAGACTGCAACGGCCCCTTTCAATTCTATTATAGTAAATACGGGACCATTTCCAATCATCCCTCCAAACAACAACAACAAAAAACCCTACATAGTGTTTCCCCATGCTGTAGCTCTGCAGTTACCTTACTCGTTCTGTATTGATTACGATCGGTTGTTCTACTCAGTGCAATGGCAATTACAATATCTGAATAGATCTCTCAATCTCAAATCATTAAAAGAGAACTACCATGTTCTCTATGATGGGCATTGGACACTGAAAGGAAATGCCAGCTTTGAATTATACTGTAATATAATGATAAGTGAGTCCATTTTTGAATTTTATAACTGAAACACCAATTTATAGGGGCCAAGTTAATAGACTGGACAATCCTCCACTAAGCATGGCCCTCTTAATACGAAGATATGAGCTCTGGCATACCTGTGGTGATAAGCATTCTCAGCATCAGGTGCTTACCAACTTGCAAAATTCTTGACTGGAGGTGTGATTTCAGGCCGACTAGCGGAGATTTATAAGGAAGTCTGCAGAGTCATTTTTTTCATGCTATACCCTTTTTCTGTGACTACCACCCAGAGAAGATTCTAATAGCAAGGGTTGTCAATCATCCATAACTAAAAAACCTCTGCTTATTTGTCATTATTATAGAATGATTTGTAGCTACTGAAATAACTATTCTTCAACCTCTAAGCACCATTGGTTATTTGCGTAGCCGCTCATAAAAGTAAGGGTGATTTTTATTAGTTCAGAGAAGGTTGGACTGTGTCCAGGAAAAAATTTAAAACAGATCATATTGAGTCTACTGCAACGTGCCCAAATCCATCTAATGTGTTCAATTAATTTAGCAATTATTTGCACCCTCAGAATTAAGAGTGAGGAAATAATGCTCTTTCAACATGTTCATGTAATGTTGACCTTGTATCTTCTGGGAACAGGCATTCTTCATTATTTTTTTTAATGGCATTTCTTAGGCACTATACTAAGCGCTGGGGTAGAGACAAGCTAATCAGGTTGGACGCTGCTTTAATGCCCATTTTACAGATGAGGAAACTGAGGCAACAGAGAAGTGAAGTGACTTGCCCAAGGTCACACAGCAGACGGGAGGTGGAGCATGGACTAGAACCCAATGACGATAGCACTCTTGCAGGCACAACTCCGATTAATCAATCGTTTGTATTCACTGAGCACTTACTGGGTGCAGAGCACTGTACTAAGCGCCTGGGAGAGTACCCTTTAACAGAGCTGGTAGACAGGTTCCCTGTCCACGGCGAGCTGGCAGGCTAGAGAAGAGCTCATGGTGCTTTTTGTATTTTTCATTCTGTGCTCACAGTTTTGAAACGGGCTGTATGCATTTCAGAGGCCTGTGTTCAAACCAGGCTTCAGACTGGTCTTCAGACCTTTTGGAACGGTGTTACTCACTTTCTCCGGTTTGCTTCAAAGCCATTCAGGGTCAAAAAAACCTGACCAGATCAAGTCTACTTCCTGCCTCGACCCCTGAAGAGAATCCAATGCAAAAGGACCCTCTGCTCTCTTCATGCTCATTTAACCGGCTCTTGCCATGACGGGGGAGACTGGAGAGAGTTAAACCCACTGTCCATGTCTCCCCCTGGCCTGGCGGAAAGAGCATGATGCTTGGGAGTCAGGAGACACGGGTTCCAATCCCAGCTGTGCCTGCCCTGTGACCATGGACAAGTCACTTAACTGCCTCCTGCCTCAGTGTCCTCATCTGTAAAATGGAGGTAAAATATCTCTTCTCCCTCCCTCTTAGACTAAGTCCCATGAGGGCGAGGAACTCCATCTGAACTGATGATCTTGTATCTACCCCAGGTAGTAGGTACTTATCAAACTCCGTGATTATTGTATTATTAGTTCGTCCACAGGAGATCGGATGCAGGCATCGTACTATTTATTCAATAGTATTTATTGAGCGCTTACAATGTGCAGAGCACTGTACCAAGCGCTTGGAATGTACTATCCCGCTCTTCCTGGAGAGAGGGGTGCCTATGCTCTTTTGGTTTCAATCTTCAGGGGTTCTGCTGGGCGTGAGTGTCTACCAATGCCAATTTACTGCGGACCATTTTGACCTTGAAAGCTATCAGCAGTGGACCAGAAGCAATATCTTTCTCTTGCCACCGGATAGCAAATAACTCATCAGTTGACGACCGGCTCTCTTCCCTATCAATTTGGGTGGTCTGTTTAGCTAAAGTCGCACCAATAATCTTCCAGAGCGATCACCTGCCCGACCGATGTATGTCCGATTCTGTGACTTCTAATTAACGTCTGTTTTTGAACATCTCTAAGTTGACAACATCTCCCTTCTTAGATAGTAAATCCTTTGAGGGCAGGGATTTTGGCAAAACTGATTTTGTAATTTCACAATCCTTGAGACAGTACTCTGTGCCCAGGAGATGCTCAGTAAACATCTGATAACGATACTCTTTAATGATGACGGTGATAACAGTGAATAATTGTAAGTGGCGAAGATTAATTCATTCAATCACATTTACTGAGCGCTTACTGTTTGTAGGGCACTGTACTAAGCTCTTGGGAGAGGACATTATAAACAATAAGCAGACACATTCCCCGTCCACATGAGCTTACAGTACAGGACAGGTTTACAGTCTAGAGGACCCCTGCTAAGGGCAATGTGAAGCTGAAAACCGGGTCACGAATGGCAATTCCTGACTGAAGAAAAATGGCCAACACTCCTTTCCCCTTGGGATTCAGCAATTAAAAGCAGTGTGGCCAAATGGAGATGGTTCTAATCTTTGGAAATAACAAATGCCATTAAATAAACCCGAATGGCAGGTGACAAAATAGATCACCAACACCAGTGCTAAAAGAAATGTAAGTGTATTGCCGTTTTTATTATATCTGGCTCAGCGCATCGCCTCTGTGTTCTCTTTATGTGCTCTTTTCTTGTTGCCTCATGAGTATGTTCTGGCATCTTATTTGTTTCTGCATGCTGACCAACACCAAAAACCAGTTGGGCTTATCTGCACACTGAAACAGTTTTAAAGATCTTACTCTGCAAAACAGTCTGTCAATGCTTCTTGGGAAAAAAATCCTTTCTATAGACAAAATAAATATGCGCTTACATATCGCTTAATTCTTTTATATTCCTCGCCTTGTGCACTCCTTTCTGCCACTTGGAAAAACAAAATGGCTTTGTATTACAGAAGCACTAAAAAGAAAAGAAAATCAAAATACATAGCCTGTCTATGCATACATGTGGATATACATATATATCTATATGTATCTTGAATTACTTCTAAATAGATATGGCAATGATGTTTCTTTGCTGTCAACTCTTAAGACAATCACCCTGTGAAGTAAGATTTCATTTAGATTAAATTTTTATAACTAATTTATAAAATCACAGGGCTCATAATGAAAATTCAGACATAACCTTAACTACAGTGGCAGCAGAAAAAATGCTGGAAATTAATTTCACTCGATGACCAAAAAAGACTCTTAAAGAAAAACACTACCTTATAAAACAGTCAACAAGAATTTATCGAGTGCCCGCAGGGTACACAGTACTGTACTGGCCTCTTTAAATAGACTGCAGATTAATTCATTTTACTAAAAAAAAAAAAAATGCCCAATTTTACCAAATAGAGAGAGTCTGATAATATATCTTGGTGTTCTAATATATGAGAGCAGGAAGGCTATTTTTTAAGACTTCTTCCATTTACGTACATTTCTTTTTCCTAAATCTACTTTTCAAGCTAAGCCCTTATACGACCTTGAGGTGGAATCTGGTGGTAGCTGGAAACTTTCGTCTGATAGGAAAGGAGATGGGCCCATGTGTGTGTATCTTTCAACTAGATATTATAAATGGCTTATTTATTCATATTAATGTCTATCTCCCCCACTAGACCGTTAGCTCTTTACGGGCAGGGAATGTATCTGCTAATTCTGTTGTATTGTACTCTCCCAAGTGCTTAGTACAGTGCTCTATGGTAAGCACTCAATAAATTCCATTGATTGACCTATCAAAAAGGCATCTGTTCCTCTGGATTTTGTTTTGGCCACAGCTTAAGACCTGAGGATGCTACAGGTATGAGAGTGCTTTCCCTTTTCTTCTAAATCCCTTCTGCATCACTCTGACTTCCTCCCTTGATTCACCCCTCCAGTCCCACGGCACTTATGTCCATATCTGTCATTTATTCAAATCTATTAATGTCTGTCTCCCCCTCTAGACTGTCAGTTCCTTGTGGTCAAGAAAAATGTCTGTTATATTGTTCTACTGTACTCTCAGTACACTTAGTACAGTGCTCTGTACACAGTAAGTGCTTGATAAGCACGACTGACTGACATACTGCTGAGACTAAGGGCCGCAGCCTTCAAATTGAAACAAAAACCAACTCAAAACACCTAGAAGTTAGTCACCAGACACTTAGAGTAACACCCGTCCCCATGTTAATAGATGCTATTTCTTTAGTGACCATGACCTCGTGCGGTTCTCCATATCTTTGCCTGTCTTGAGACGCCTTCCTCCGCCGCCTCCTTGGCTTTCATCATTTAACACATCACTCAAACCACTTCAATGAAACAGTGATCATGTTGAAGAGAGGTCTCCCAGGACCCGGTGACATACCAATTAACAAAGCACACGGAGCCAAATTGTTCTGCGCATTGGGCCCCGGAGACCGGCACGGAGGGGGAAGGAAAACAAAGAGGTGCAAAGGGCACTGGAGCGAAAAGAGCAAAGATACGGGCACCAGAGATGCTTCCCTGAAAATGCCGGTGGTTGAAAAACTCAACCACAGCTCAACTTGCAAGATCCTATAAATGGGTCTTCAGGTAAAGTTCCAAGAAAGACATTCATCCTGACCACTACGCAGCCTAGTCTTGAAAGACAGGAAAATAGCATTTCTAACTCATTTTACCGTTTGACCCGACTTATGAGCTCTTTAAGGACAGGGATCATGTCTACCAACTCTACTCTCCCAAGCGTTCAGTACAGTGCCCTGTACACGGCAGGTGCTCAAAGGTGACCAAAGGACTGATTGTTTCCCAATTGGTCTAACGTGACACAACCATGGTCTTAAGATGTGGATATGTCATTTAAAGGTAATAATAATAATAATAATGTTGGTATTTGTTAAGCGCTTACTATGTGCCGAGCACTGTTCTAAGCGCTGGGGTAGACATAGGGGAATCAGGTTGTCCCACGTGGGGCTCACAGTCTTAATCCCCATTTTACAGATGAGGGAACTGAGGCCCAGAGAAGTGAAGTGACTTGCCCACAGTCACACAGCTGACAAGTGGCAGAGCTGGAGCTCACAGTCTTGATCCCCATTTTCCAGATGAGGGAACTGAGGCCCAGAGAATAATAATAATAATGTTGGTATTTGTTAAGCGCTTACTATGTGCCAAGCACTGTTCTAAGCCCTGGGGTAGACACAGGGGAATCAGGTTGCCCCATGTGAGGCTCACAGTTAATCCCCATTTTACAGATGAGGGAACTGAGGCCCAGAGAAGTGAAGTGACTTGCCCACAGTCACACAGCTGACAAGTGGCAGAGCTGGGATTCGAAGTCATGAGCCCTGACTCCAAAGCCCGTGCTCTTTCCACTGAGCCACGCTGTTTCTCCATACAACACTGTATGGAGAAGGGACTGGGTATCTGTTGCATCTTATTCTTCATTCATTCAATTGTATGTATTGAGCACTTAGTGTAGTGCACTATACTAAGCACCTGGGAGAGTATAATATAACAACAGACACATTCCTTGACCGCGAGCTTACGGTCTAGAGACGAGCTTGCAGACTGGCATATAAGACCCTCAATCCACATTAATTCGCATGCTAATATTGCACCCTGACATAATACATACATATATACCAATTTACATATATACAAATTCAATCACTGCATATATATAAATGTAGATATACCTAAATATACACAATGACTTAATCTGCATATACACACT
This sequence comes from Ornithorhynchus anatinus, assembly GCF_004115215.2. Taxonomy (NCBI): domain Eukaryota; kingdom Metazoa; phylum Chordata; class Mammalia; order Monotremata; family Ornithorhynchidae; genus Ornithorhynchus; species Ornithorhynchus anatinus. Next base: position 7,717,731 of record NC_041732.1, on the reverse strand, counting down.
CAATGACCGAATTTGTTAAAATCACCAAAGTGAACCAAAATCCTGAGAATTTCCAGTGAGAAGTTGGAAGTTAGACCCGCAGCACGGCGTAGTGGATAGAGCACGGGCTTGGGATCAAAAGGTCATGGGTTCTAATCCTTACTCTGCCATTTGTCTGCTGCGTGACCTTGGGCAAGTCACTTCACTTCTCTGGAGAAGCAGCGTGGCTCAGTGGAAAGAGCACGGGCTTTGGAGTCAGGGCTCATGAGTTCGAATCCCAGCTCTGCCACTTGTCGGCTGTGTGACTGTGGGCAAGTCACTTAACTTCTCTGTGCCTCAGTTCCCTCATCTGTAAAATGGGGATTAAGTCTGTGAGCCCCACGTGGGACAACCTGATTCCCCTATGTCTACCCCAGCGCTTAGTGCTCGGCACATAGTAAGCGCTTAACAAATACCAACATTATTATTATTATTCTCTGGGCCTCAGTTCCCTCATCTGGAAAATGGGGATCAAGACTGTGAGCTCCATGTGGGACAGGGACCGTGTCCAACCCGACCTGCTTGTATCCACCCCAGCGCTTAGTACAGTGCCTGGCACACAGTAAGTGCTCAACAAATTCTTCTTCTTATATTTATTATTAAGTTCTTGGCTGCTTCCACAAATCAGGTAATAATGGGCAGAATTTTGGAAGTAACAAAACGCGAATCCACCAAGAACACCTAAAAATTAACCCAGAACCAGGAAACCCAGTGACTTGGTCACCTTCCTCTTCTACATCAGAGTTCCCCAAACCTCCCCGATGCGGTAAGAGCTCGTTCCCGCCTGCCTGTATACCCTAACCAGGGGGCTGCGGAGCCTGTGTAATCATCATCTGAACTAGTACACAGAAGAGCTGATTTTCCATGATATGCACACGAATATCCTGGGGCAGGATTCGTTCTTCTGCTTTGTCCTAGTCCACGAATTCTGCATTATAATTCTACTTAAACCTCTCGTTAGCTAAACTCGCCTGCCCTGGGTTTAGGCAAGTCTGTACCCTCGCAACCCCAGGGAATCCCTGGATGACGAAAGAGGATCCGGGACTGTCGGCAATCCCCATCAAAATCACTTTACTCTTCCTGCCCCGGGAAAGGGAGGACAGGAGAATCCTCTATACATGTAAACAGTGTCTTTTACACTGCTAACAAAAAAATCTACACATATTGTAAAAACACTTCTTAGTTCTTCACTCTTTCACCCCACTGTTGTCCCTCCGTAACTGTTTTATATTCAAGCGGGAGGAACGGCACCATTATTTTATGCCCTGCATGCCCAAGTTAGTATTTTAGGAGTTTTTAACACAGAGGCTAATGGAGGGTAGGGACCTTTGTTTAACTTGCCCTGCATGGCATTTAAGCCCTTACTAATTTTAGACTGTGAGCTCCTTCCTTCCCTTCCCTGCAACACCCCAAGGGACAAGGACCGTGTGTAATTATTAATAATAATAATCTATAATATTTATGGTATCTGTTAAGCGCTTACTATATGCCAGGCCCTGTACTGAGCTCTGGGGTAGATACAAAGTAATCAGGTTGGATACCTTCCCGGTCCCACATGGGGCTCGCAATCTTAATCCCCATTTTACAGACGAGGTAACTGAGACACAGAGAATTCGCACAGTAGACAAGTGGCAGAACCGGGATTAGAATCCAGGTCCTTCAGACTCCCAGGCCCGTGCTCTACCTGCCGCTTCTGTAATTATCTATATCCACATCTGTGATGTATTTATTTATATTTAGGTCTGTCTCCCCATCTAGACTGAAAGCTCCTTGTGGGCAGGAAATGTGTCTACCGGTTCTGCTACACTGTACTCTCCCAAGAGCTTAGTATGGTGCTCTGCAGGCAGTAAGCACTCAATAAATAACCACTGATTGAGTGATCACTGTGTATTCTTTCTCTGCACACAGTAAGCGGTTAATAAATACTATTACTACTGTTTTAGATGTTGCTGATGATGGCATTAATATATTTAAAAATGAACAGAGTGCCAGAATTGTCAAAACATTAAAAAACACAAAGTTTGGGGCATCACTGGTTCATCTTTAAGTTCTGCAGTTTATTGCTATCAAGTAGGATATGAGCCCTAACTTTGGAGCTGTTGAAATGATACCTTCAATTCTGGGGATTTGCCTATAATTACGAAAGCCTCGGCCAAGATAGGCTTCTCTCTCTGACGCCCCTTCGTAAAATGACCCCTCGAGCCGTGCGGTCGATAGAAATAGAGAAATTAAAGATTTCTTTTGCCTGGGCGAAAAGGAATCTCAAGAGGGTTTCTCACATCTCTGACTGCAGACAAGAATTGGTCCATTTCAAGCCACATAATTGACCAAAAAAAGTTGGTGAGATGGACACCGTCAACAAGACTTCCTCTTTGACCCCTTACTTAAAAAGCTCTTTTCTACTGGAGAAATACAAAACAAAAAAACAAATCCAAAACCCCAAAAAGCACCCACGTGGACTTCTGCTTTGGAGCGAATGGCGTGAGAAACCATTTCTGAAGCACTAATGAGTATCCAAAGCCCAGTGAGCAGAACTGACAAGAACCGTGGCTTAGTGGAAATAGCACGGGCTTGGGAGTCAGAGGTCATGGGTTCTAATTGCGGCTCCACCGCTTCACAGCTGTGTGACTTTGGGCAAGTCACTTAAAATCTCTGTGCCTCAGTTCCCTCATCTGTAAAATGGGGTTGAAGACTGTGAGCCCATGTGGGGCAACCTGATTACCCTATATCTACCCCCGCACTTGGAAAAGTGCTTGGCACATAGTAAGAGCTTAACAAATACCATTCTTCTTCTTATTATTATTATAATATATATTATATATTATATTATTATATTACCATTCTTCTTCTTCTTCTTATTATAATATATATATTATAGAGAAGCAGCGTGGCTCAGTGGAAAGAGCATGGGCTTGGGAGTCAGAGGTCATAAGTTCGAATCCCGGCTCTGCCACTTGGCAGCTGTGTGACTGTGGGCAAGTCACTTAACTTCTCTGGGCCTCAGTTCCCTCATCTGTAAAATGGGGATTAACTGTGAGCCTCACATGGGGCAACCTGATTCCCCTGTGTCTACCCCAGGGCTTAGAACAGTGCTTGGCACATAGTAAGCGCTTAACAAATACCAACATTATTATTATTATTATATATAGCTGGGTAAATAATTTGGCAGGAATTTTCCTCCAGGACCCTACAATCAGGTCTTCATCAGAACGAGTCCATTCTAAATACAGCAAAAAATTTAGATGGATTGAGAATTGTTCTAAAGTAGAATTTGAGTCTCACCCGTGAAAAATATTTCAATCAATTTTACTGGCATGACTTCTTGCTCCTATTGGCAAACCCCTCAGAGACTAAATTTCCCAGCCCCAAACCATCTTTCCAACTTACCTCCATGAAAGAGATTCCTAAGCTCCAAACATCGGAATGGATTCCATACTGTTCCCCTGAAATTCTTTCAGGCTAAAAGAGAAGAAACAGAAGTCTTTTTAGAGTCTGGGAAGCTACTATATTCGGGCTCAGTCAAGATTGTTAGTCACTTGTGTGGAAAAATAACCGAACGCTAGATTGGGAAAGATGTTTAGAATTCCAGGCAAGCAGTGCGCCATATTCTCTTTTTCCCTTCGAATTCCGCTGTGTCAGGAAGGCCAAGCGCTCCAGGGTTTGCTTGGCTGTGCACTGCTGGGTAGCTTCAGCCCCGCCTGTGAGGGGCCGTTCCTTCTCGTTCCTGCTCTCCCTGTGCCAGAATGTTCGGGAGTGACTTCGTCCTTTCTGATTTCTATCCTTAGGCTCTCCCGCTCCAATATGGCTGCACAGCTGGGACCGCCGACGAGCAGAGGGGAGCGCCTGGAAGAGGCTTACGGCACTACTTTGGGCAAGTCACTTCACTTTCCTGGGCCTCAGTTCCCTCATCTGTAAAATGGGGATTAAGTCTGTGAACCCCATGTGGGACAGGGAACGTGTCCAATCTGATTGCCTTTATTTACCCCGGCACTTGGAACAGTGTTTGGTGCATAATAATAATAATGATAGTAATTATGGTATTTGTTAAGCACTTAGTATGTGCCAGGAACTATTCTAAGCGCTGGGGTAGATGCAAGATAATCAGGCTGGACACAGGCCCTGTCCCACATAGGGCTCACAGCCTTAGCCCCCATTTCTCAGATGAGGTAACTGAGGCCCAGAGAAATGAAGTGACTTGCCCAAGGTCACACAGCAGACAAGTGGCAGGCCCGGGATTAGAACCCGTGACCTTTTGACGTCCAGGCCCGTGCTCTATCCACTAGGCCAGGCTGCTTTCTAAGCACTTACCAAATACCATTTTTACTATTATTATTATTTTGTGCTTTCACAAGCTAACTGCAACAGTAGAGACTCCAGCCCTCGTTCGGATTTTCACTTACCGTGCTGACTCGAGGAGCCTTACCAAAGGCATGTGCTTGCACTTCTGGGCCATTTGTGCCTTAAACTTGTGGGGAGGGAATGTATCTGTTTATATTTCTATTGTACGCTCCCAAGTGCTTAGTACAGTGCTCTGCACACGGGGAGTGCTCAATAAATATGACTGAATAAATGAATTCTCCCGCTACCCTTGCTGGCTGGTGCAGAGAAGGCCTGACATCTCTTCTGTTCCCGCCCCTCCCAAATGCTTGTGGGCGCATTACTGCAGCCATCTCATATCTGCCCTTATCCTTTCTGCCCAATCACCCGGAACGGTATCCACGACACATTTTTTTTTTATGGTACCCATGTGCCAGTCACTGTACTAAGTGCTGGGGTAAATAATCCCACACTTCGCTCCTCTACGGCTAACCTACTCCATGTACCTCGATCTCATCTATCTCACCGTCGACCTCTCGTCCACGTCCCGCCTCTGGCCTGGAACGCCCTCCCTCCGACAATTACTCTCCCCCACTCCAAGGGCTTATTGAAGGCACATGTCCTCCAAGAGGCCTTCCCTGGCTAAGCCCTCCTTTCCTCTTCTTCTCACTCCCTTCTGTGCCACTAGGACTTGTTCACTTTATTCATCTCCCCTCCACACCCCATGGTGCTTAGGTACATGCCTGTAATTTATAATGTCCGTCTCCTCCGCTAGACTGTAAGCTCATGGGCAGGAAATGTGTCTGTTTATTGTTACAGTGTACTCTCTCGAGTACAGTTCTTTGCACACAGTAAGCGCAATGGATGAATGAATGAATAATCAGGTTGGACACAGTCCCTGTCCCTCATTGGACTCACAGCTTTAGCCCCCATTTCCCAGATGAGATAACTGAGGCCCAGAGAAGGGATGTGACTTGCCCAAGGTCACCCAGCAGACGAGTGGAAGAGCCAGAATTAGAACCCAGGTCCTCTGACTCTCAGTCCTGAGTTCTTTCCACTAGGCCATGCTGCTTCATTCATACCCATCCACAGTTCTGGCGTATGAAGGTATAACCAAGTGGACATTCAATTATTTATTTGGGTTCCACTCCCCATAAACATTTTTTACATTGCTCTTCCCTGTGGCTCCTTGTGGGCAGGGTAAGTTTCCCATCCTTCTGCTGTACTTTTAGAAGCACTTTGTTTAGGGCTTTGCACCCAGAGGGTGCCAAATAACAACAATAACAATTACGATGCTTGCTGAGCATTTACTATGTGCCAAACACTGTTCTAAGTGCTGGGGTGGATGCAAGTTCATCAGGTTGGATAATAAATACCAGTACTATTCCTCTAATGGGAGAAAAGCAGGGAATCATTATCGGGAGAGAAAAGCCAGACTACTCCCGAGAGTTATAGGCTGGGGCACTTTCATTTTTTAATGTAGAATACCATTTTTCTACCTAGCCTTACTTCCTTCCAAAGTCAAAGAGAGTCGGGGTTAATCAATCAATCAATCGCATTTACTAAGCTCCTACTGTGTGAGGAACACTGTACTGAGCGTTTGGGAGAATACAATATAGCGATAACAGACACAATCCCTGCCCACAGTGATCTTACAGTCTGTGGGACGGGGGAGACAGACATTCATATAAATAAATTGAGGGTATGTGCGTAAGTGCTGGGGGTTAATAAAGGGAACAAATCCGGGTGACGCAGAAGGGAGCGGGAGAAGAGGAAAGGAGAGCTTAATCAGGGGAAACCTCCTGAAGGAGATGAGCCTTCAAAAAGGCTTAGAAGGTGGGGAGAGCGATCATCTGTCGGATATAAAGCCCATCTTCTTAGAAGCCCATCTACTGCCCCAACTGCAGAAAAGCCTCCATCTTCAATTTCTAAATCCTAATAACCTCACGCCCTCTCTAAATTCCAGCAAGATCAATTGGTCCATCGATGTGATCACTTGGAGGGGGGTGCTTCCAATTCTAGGTTTTGAATGAAAGAATTTTAAGAGTTAAGTAAAAGTTCCAGCCTAGAAACACGGAGATTTTATTACGTACGCATCATGCTAAACCACGGTACAGAACAGTAATAATAAGCACGGCTAAATCTCCTTAGAGCAAGTTGACTATCTGGGACAAAATGAATTACATATTTACATAACATGAGAGTCTCTCGGTGCACCCTAAAATGAACTATCAATAAATCAGATTAGCATAAGAACTTGCCAGACAGCCATTTATGAAAATAAAACAGTAGCATTACACGACAGAAGCAGCGTGGCCTAGTGGAAAGAGCACGGGGCCTAGGAGTCAGGAGGACGTGGGTTCTAGTCCCGGCTCCGCCACTTATCTACTTTGGGCAAGTCGCTTCAAAGTCTTTGTGCCTCAGTTTCCTCATCTGTAAAATGGGGATTAAGACTGTGATCCCCATGTGTGACCCTGGACAAGTCACTTAACTCCTCTTTGCCTCAATTCCCTCATCTGTAAAATGGTGATTAAGACTGTGAGCCCGAAGCGGGGCAGGGACTGTGTCCAATCTATTTATTTTGCATCTGCCCCAGCACTTAGAACAATGCCTAGCAGATAGTAAGTGCTTAACAAATACCACAATTATTATTATTGTTATTCCCACCCTTGAACCGAGTGATCAGTTCATCAACCTACAGCAGCACGTGATAGGCCGACCCACGTACAGTCAGTCGATAGTATTTATTGGCGCTTATTGTGTCCAGAGCACCATACTAAGCATTTAGGTTCTGCCAGAACAGGAACTCCGAGATTAAACACATTCATTTCCTTCACCCACTGGAAACAAAAACCAAACAAGCCAACATTTTGTCCCCGAAAATGGAGAATAATTGGAAAATGGAAGATGAACAAAAATGAGCGCTCATGTTCCGGCATGGATATCAGGTGGCAGATGCAGAGAAGCTCCTAGTGGACGCGGTTGTGAAAGGCTCTTGTCGGCGAAATGATCCTCGCAATAAGCGGACCAGCCGAGATTGCGGTCGGGTTGTGGAGCTCGGGCAGTGATGCACCGCACAACCAGGTAGCGAGCTCCATGTGGCATTCGGGAGGTAGAACGGGGCTTGGCTCCGACGCCCAAGCCAGTGAGGCAGACAAAAAGCCCCAGGGAGGCCCACTTTCCATTCGGAATCTATCCTGCCAGCCTGATGCCCTGGAGCGGTGCTTCTAATGCCCACCTCCTTCTTGAAACGAAAAAAGGCTGCCCCAAAAACCCCACACAAACCAAAATAGGCACTGCATGGCTCACGATCGGCCGTGTTGGATGGACGCTTTGCCATTAAGGGCTAAAGCCGGGGTGGCAGTCTCTTTGCTCTGATTGTTACCGCCCATAGGGAAGAATGGCTAATAAAGAAAAGGAGAGGAAAAAAAATAACTCATGCAAAAGCACCTGCAAAAAGGTTTAAATACAATTCTACCAGGTTTTTATTATGAACGATAAGGAACCGCGAAACTCCGAGACAAACCGCACCTTCCCCCAAGATTTATGCAGGAATTTAAAGGTTTAGGGTCTAATAATAGAGAAATACGAGACAATTCTCTCTCTTTAGCTATGAGAACAAGGCCATGAGGTTTAGAGACTATATATCAGTGGATGGAACAAATCCCAAGGGGGTTATTTTGTTAAATCATTCAAGAATTGTCTGGAATTTTCAACAGACCATTTCAGCATCTCTATGCCAAGACAGCCAGAAAGCCAGAGAGATAGCAAGGTGCCCGAACTAATTGGTAAATGGATTAAGTGTCTCTCCCCCACTCCCCCACAAAAATTAAACCGATATCTAAACTATGTACAGCAACCTGAAGGAATGATTAAAAAAAATAAAAAATCAACATGCTCTCTACTTCACCAGCACCATTCTTTTTGTATCCTGCAAAATTGAAGGACCTCATTCAGAGGTCATAAATCACATGGGGAGAAAAGTGGCTGAAATCCCAGAGTCCATGAAACCCTGGTTTCCTATAGGATTTCCTGAAGCCGAAATAGATGTTAATAACATGAATAATTTTAAATGTCCACAGGGATGGAAACAAAGCAAAAACGCTGCCATCAGCTTAGCAGATGTACAAAACTTTCTGTTTCTAAAGCCTTGAGTGAATTCATGGGCTCTTCCTGGGTTTAGAAAAAAAGACGCCATCGTCTCATCCTCATCTTCAGAGAAGCAGCATGGCGTAGTGGATAGAGCATGGGTCTGGGATTCAGACGGTCGTGGGTTCTAATCCCGGCTCCCCCACTTGTCTGCTGTGTGACCTTGGCCAAGTCACTTGACTTCTCTGAGTCTCAGTTACCTCATCTGTAAAATGGGGATTAAGAATGTGAGCCCCTTGTGGGACAGGGATTGTGTCCAACCTGATTAGCTTGTATCTATCCCAGCCCTCAGAACAGTGCTTGACACATAGGAAGTGCTTAACAAATAATATTATCATTATTATTATTATTATTATTACTATCCTTCTACTGCTACTTGGTCTGTGTTGTCCTTGTTTAAACTGACTGGCAGACTGAGCTTCTACTGATAAAAGGTCTTTCTTGAATAGACTCTCAGGCTGTAATTCACCTTCTTCTCAAATCTTTCTGTTGGAGTTAAAATGTGGGCGTTCATCCGGAGAGAGGTCAAATACTTCAAACGCGAAGGCTCTCCCTAAGAAGTTATCATGTCTGGTTACCTTGATTTTCTACACCTAAACCATAAATCTTATCACCGGGATTCATTCAGACAACAAGCAAAGCAATTTTACCATTGCAAATCAAATCTGACACTTCAAATATTTTAATCCTTACTTTTTCAATTACCTTATGGATGCCTCACATTCACCCATAAATGATAAGGGGGCAAAAAAATGTATGCTGGGGTAGGCCAACTGTAATCTGGATTTATTCAATCAAAGAATAAAGTAATTACATTATTAGAGCAATTTAAAGCTACTGAGAACAGGGTGTGCATTGAGAAGTTGATCATTTTGAGGGTTTCCGGTACTCTAACGGTCTTGGCTATGGGAGAGAGATTCCAGCAGAGGCAGGCCCGTTCCGTTCCTAGCTTAGGCAGTGGCTAGCGAGGGGAAGGCAATCTGCTACAAGTCAAAACTCACCTGTGCTGGGCAACAGTGACACGGGAGAGAGTTGACAGCGGAGACTCGACTGCGCGGAAGAAGGCAGTGGTAAACCACTTCCGGATTTTGACCAAGAAAACCCTACGGATCCACTACCAGAACGATCGTGGATGAAGGTGGGGCGTTCCGGGAGAGATGTGACCGTAGGGTCGCTGTGGGTTGGACACGACTCGACAGCATAAGATGAGAAAAGTCAGAGGATCCCAAACTCTTTCAAAGACAGATGTGGCAGCAACTGGCAGGCGGTGTTACTGAAAGCAAAATTATCTGGCCTTCTTTATGTCTTCCTCGAGAAGGTGACGAAGGTTTGTTTTAGGTCTGAAGTAGGACAACATTTTGAAACGTGCTTATCACTGCCCTGGAGAAGCCAGTGTAGAATACTGAGCAATTCTCCTACAGGATTATACCTCGGTGGTTTCCGACACACAGCAATACCTCGTTGAGTCCCTGGTGGCAGAACGTCAGGGTGGGAGTTTCAGCGCCTTTGGGATTTATGACTAGAATCGTTACTGACCGTGGTCATTTATGACATGTTGGGAAAAAGGTCCGGGATTTGAATCCTAGAATTCCACAGATCAAAGCAGTATGGAGAGATAAAGACTCCCGATTAAATGTGCCTTTTACACACGTCCACTTACCGCCATATAAGCGTTCGTCCCGACGTACGTCTTGGCTATGGAATTCACCAGCTACGATAGAGACAAAACCGTCTTTGAGAACGATATAAAGATAATGTGGAAATAAAATGGGCAATTATTCCTCATTTAACCCACACTCATCACGCTTATAAATCAACCAAAAATGACGTAAAAGGGAACAAATTTATCTACAGAGGCATTAAAAATGATTAAATCTCTCTTTCCTTTGGAATGCGGCTTCCAACTTAAACGAGCGCAGCGTTACGTTTTATAGCAGAGAACCTAAAACGACTCCGTTATGCGGGACGTTTAAAGCTCCGCTACTCCCAAACCGGTTTGATATTTTTAAAAAAAGAGAGAAGAAATCGACTGAAAGTAGAACTTGACCACGCTCATTTTGGAGTCGGAAGGCTCGTGGTGCAAAGAGAGTCCCCCACGTTACTCTCGGATGAAGCAGACGCTGAATCCGCTGGAGGGATAACGGACTCTGACAACTCATAATGCCGCGCTGACCTTCCCTCTGGTCTCCGTGTTTGGCTGAGAGGAAAGGTGGCTGCAATTCAAATCCACATCGCAGCCCGCGCTTGGGGTCACTCTCGCCGGGGTTCTCGGGGGAGGCCCCAAATGGAAATTAATTAAAATTTGTGCTGCACATTGTAATGGCTCCCTGCCATTGTTGCTCCCAATATTAATTTTTATTGTGGGCCAGTTGGACTCCCCAGGCACAGCACTCTCTTTGCCCTCGCTTTTGTCTGGCCCAAACGCTTTCATATCGGAGCTGCATATCAATGAAGTTTGCTATTCGTCAGTAGTAATTACAATATCGGCAGTTTTTCCTGTCATTAAACAATGAACAATCATATTCTGATGAAGAAAGCCCACTCGGAGATTAAAAAATGAATTACACCCTCCCAGCCGTGGAAAGTAAGCTAGGGTTCTGTCTGTCTGGCAGCTAGGTGATTTTCATTGAAGGAAGGAGAAAAAGGGGAAAAAAGATAAGGAAAAAAGAAAGGGGGGACGGGAGAGGTTGAATGGGAAGGGTTGGGGAGGAGAGGGAGGATGAGACAAGGTAGAGAGAGAGTTCTACCTGAGTGCTAACTCCGAAATCACACAACTTGACCTGTCCTCTTGTGTTCACCAACATGTTTGAGGGCTTGACGTCTAGAGGGAGGGAAAAGAAAGGCCACAGAAAAAATTTAGGTTTGCATTCAGCTCCTACAGAGAAAAAGAAAAAGTGGTAGAGGAGAAAGAAGTCGATTTTTGAAAATGAAATTCCGTCGACTGTCGATAACCAAATCGGAATTACAATCTCTGTGTTCATTCCATCTTGGGGGTTGGGGTGGGGGCAAAGAACAGAAGTCTAAATAGGCACTCTTGCGATTCCTTTTCCAGTACCTGCTGAAAAAAGGATACTTCTCCCGTGACAGTAAAATCAAATCTTGTCTTCCACTATCATTAAGCTCATTCTTCAACCCACCCGCAAACTCCTAGTGCGACTAGGCAGCTTGGCTTACTCGGAGGATGATAAAGAACTCGGATCTAGGCTCAGAACTAGCACGGAAACTGTGAACAATCTCGAGTTTTTTTTAGAGTGCTCGTCTATCAATGAACAGGAAAATCAGTCGGGAAAGCTGGAGAAACATAACCTGCTGCTGAAATTGGGTCATTTCTGGATTAAACAGAAAGACGGTGAGGGGACTTCACAGACTCCTATGGAAACAGCAGTGATACCACGGACTACCTCCATATTCTTTCCAATTAATCAATTAATAGCATTTATTGAGCACTGATTCTGTTGGGAGAACTCTACTATGCATTTGGGACATGATTGAGCTTTCAGGGAGCTAAAGATCTCGTGCATTTCATTTCTCTTCTCTCTACATCATTTTTTTTGTTATTGCTCCTGCGGTTTTTGGCCAAAGAAATGACAAGTCAAAGCTACAACAGGTAGGCCGAAATGGGGTTCTGTGGAGTAGCACTCTCAGCTATTTGGGGTATTTTCATTATAATAATAATAATAATGTTGGTACTCGTTAAGCGCTTACTATTTGCAGAGCACTGTCCTAAGCGCTGGGGTAGATAAAGGGTAATCAGGTTGTCCCACGCGAGGCTCACAGTCCTAATCCCCATTTTACAGATGAGGTCACTGAGGCACAGAGAAGTTAAGTGACTTGCCCACAGTCACACAGCTGACAAGTGGCAGAGTTGGGATTCGAACCCATGACCTGACTCCCAAGCCCCTGCTCTTTCCACTGAGCCACACTGCTCATTATGAGACGCAGCGTATCCTAGTGAATAGAGCACGGGCTGGGAGGCAGGAGGACCTGGGTTCTAACCCTGGCTTCAACACATCTGCCGTGTGACTTTGGATAAGTCACTTCACTTTTCTGGGCTCAGTTATCTCATCTGTAAAATGGGGATTAAGACTGTGAGACCCAAAGGGGAGAGGGACTGATTAGCTCGTATCTAACTCCAGGGCTTGGAACAGTGCTTGACACATAGTAAATACTTAATACCATCATCATCATCACCAAATAGTAAACGCTTAACAAGTACCATCAAAAAAAAGTAAATGAACCCACTGTTACCAACTTCATATTTCTGTGAGTCATCAGATGTTTTTTTGAAACCAGCTACGGGGTTCATTCATACATTAGCTTGTTATGGGCAGGGAATGTGTCTGTTTATTGTTGTCTTGTCCTCGCCCAAGCGCTTAGTATAGTGCTCTGCACAAAGTAAGCACCCAATAAATATGACTAAATGAATTTATTTAGTGCTTACTGGGTGCAAAGCACTGTACAAGGCACTTGGGGTTGTGAGTCTCCCCTGGTAATAATGTTGGTATTTGTTAAGCGCTTACTAGGTGCCGAGCACTGTTCTAAGCGCTGGGGGAGCTACAGGGTAATCAGGTTGTCCCACGTGGGGCTCACACACTTTTAATCCCCATTTTACAGATGAGGGAACTGAGGCACAGAGAAGTTAAGTGACTTGCCCACAGTCACACAGCTAAGTGGCAGAGCCGGGAGTCGAACTCATCACCTCTGACTCCGAAGCCCAGGCTCTTTCCACTGAGCCACGCTGCTTCTCCCTGGTGACTAATGGCTTCAAATTCTCGGGCCTGGCACCTCCACGGAAGGAGTGGTAGCCTTTTTGGACCACCGGGGCCCCTGCAACAGCGGGTTCCCCATGGACTCAGCAATCCGGTAAGCGGACTCTGGCGATGGGAAAGCAAGAACGCTCCTCCCAGCGCCTGCAATTTCTTCCCAGAGAGTAAATTTAGATACCAGAATTGGGCTCGTTAGCTCCGAAGTTCTTTGACCCAGTAAGAGAGAGGGGGCAGAGGGAGAACCATAATTTCTTTGTAAATTACATAACAACCAGCAAATTTAGCATGGAAAACATTTAAGTGTCCTACTTCTTAAACTGGCTCTCCTCCAACATCCTGAATGGATGCTATTTAAATGATCCCAAGTGGCTCGGAGTCCAGGCCCGCTTTTACCTTTAACTACAAAGCCATAAAGATCTAATGGCATCTGAAATCTACACCAGGATAACCCTGACGGTACACAAAATAATGACTTCAAGTGGTGTAGCCCATCATCAAAGGCAGTGGAGTCAAAAGATTCACCCGGTGGGTGAGATGCAGGGTGTGGGTAGGGAATGTGTCCGTTTAGTGTTGCACCGAACTCTCTCAAGCGTTTAGTACGGTTCTCTGTACACACTAAGTGCTCCATAAATACGACCGACAGACTGATGGAGAGCAATAAGGTCAACAGAAGTTTAAGAGCTTTTGAATGGGAGATGCCGAGGAACACCTTTCAGCTAAATTTCAATTAGCTTGTAGTTTCTTCACGGGTATGTTTTTCATAACTTCCAGGAGCATATCAAGCCCGCTAATTCTGACAGAATCCATCAATAGTCTTTATTGAGACTTTACTGTGTGCAGAGCATTGTACTAAGCACCTTTATCTGCTATTGTTTTAATGAGATGTTCATCCCCTCGATTCTATTTATTGCTACTGTTCTTGTCTGTCCGTCTCCCCCGATTCGACTGTAAGCCCGTCAAAGGGCAGGGACCGTCTCTATCTGTTACTGATTTGTACATTCCAAGCGCTTAGTTCAGTGCTCTGCACATAGTAAGCGCTCCATAAATACTACTGAATGAATGAATGCAATATAACAGGGTCCGGAGACACGTTCCCTGCCCACTACGACCTTACAGTCCAGGGGAGTGAATGGGCAAATGCATCCAGAATTGTCTTGCCTCAGGCTGAAGAGTTGTTTCCGACCCATAAGCGACACCATGGACCCATCTCTCCTAGAACGCCACCCCCCATGTGCAGTCGATCTGGTAGTGTAGCCACAGAGTTTTCTCGGTAAAAATCCAAAAGTGGTTTACCGCTGCCTTCTTCCGCACAGTCAACTTGAGTCTCCGCCCTCCACTCTCTCCTGCGCCGCTGCTGCCCAGGACAGGTGAGTTTTGACTTGTGGCAGATTGCCTTCCCCACTCGCTAGCCACTACCCAAGACGGGAACGGAATGAGAACGGCTCTGCTTGACTCTCCCTCCCGTAGTCGGTAGAGTACTGGAAACTCTCCAGGTATGATCCCGAGGGGGGGGCCGCAGAATTAGGCCCCAGGCATATAATGTATGGACCCTTCCATATATTCCACTGCTATCAACTCACTGATCTCCTACTCCAGCCCAGCCCAGAAACTTCACTCCCTTAGCATCATCTTCCTTGCTGTGCCCCGATCTCATCTATCTCACCGCCGACCCCTTTCCCACATCCTCTCCCTAGCTATCTTGCAACTCCCCTCTCCGTCCCCTATCACCCCCATATATACCAGACACCACTCTTCTCACCTTCAAAGCATTAATAAGGTGCCACCTCCCCCCACTCCAATTAAGCCCACTTTTCCCCGGCTCTTTCTCCCTTCTGCGTCATCTAGGCACTCGGATTTGAGACCTTTCGGCATTCGATATCCTCCCCTCCCGCAGCTCCACAGCACTTATGTCCGTATCCATGATTTATGCACTTATTCATATTCATGTCTGCCTCCCCCATCTAGACTGTAAGCTCGTTGCGGGAAGGGAATATGTCTAGCGACTCTGTTATTCTGTACTCATGGCTCAGTGGAAAGAGCCTGGGCTTCGGGGTCAGAGGCCATGGGTTCGAATCCCAGCTCTGCCACTTGTCAGCTGCGTGACTGTGGGCAAGTCACTTCACTTCTCTGTGCCTCAGTGACCTCATCTGTCAAATGGGGATTAACTGTGAGCCTCACGTGGGACAACCTGATTACCCTGTATCTGCCCCAGCGCTTAGAACAGTGCTTTGCACGTAGTAAGCGCTTAACAAATAACAACAATATTATTATTATTACTCTTCCAAGCGCATAGTACAGTGCTCTCCTCACAGTAAGTGCTAAATAAATACAATTGATTGACTGATCGTAAGTGCTCGATAAATATCATTGATGATTACGATGCCACTTCCCGGCTGCTACTTCTTTTCTTCAATGAAAACTGGCACCATTTCAGTAAGCGGTGTGGTGTTTTTCCCTTCAAAACTGTGGGAGAACGACCCTCTGAACAGTACCCTTCTTCTTCTTATTTCTCCCTATTTAATGCAAATAGCATTTTGGAGGAAACGTTTGTATCTAGGGCACTTTTAAGGCAGATCCAATAGCTGAATTAAAACTCACCCTGGGCAAAATTTGTGGCATTTGCATTTCTCAATATGTCGAGAGGAGGGTGAAAGCACCTAAGAATGAAATTTGCACTTCCTTCTGGGTAAAACATTTCACTTTTACACTTGGGATATAACTATTCTGGAATGAAACAACTGTGCCACTGTTTCCAAGCCTCTAAGAAACACAAGCCAGCCAAACCTTAAACTTCCAAAAATAGCTTTTCTGGGAAGGAGCGGTGGTGAAATTGGATTTATCATTCTGGTTTAAGTTCCAGTAAAGGAAAACAACGTAGTGGCCAGAAAGAGTGCTTTAAAAAAAGGTAGTTCAATCTATATGTTTTACTGGAAGTATATCATTTTTCCTTTAAAATGCTTAAAAAGAGTTGAGCATTTCCTCTGTAAACAATGGAACATAGAAGATAAATCTAGATAATAATGATGATGATGATCATGATGATGGTACTTGGAGAAGCAACGTGGCTCAGTGGAAAGAGCACAGGCTTGGGAGTCAGAGGTCATGGGTTTGAATCTTGGCTCTGCCACTCGTCAGCTGTGTGACCGTGGGCAAGTCACTTAACTTCTCTGTGCCTCAGTTACCTCATCTGTCAAATGGGGATTAAGACTGGAGCCTCACGTGGGACAACCTGATTACCCTGTCTCTACCCCAGCACTTAGAACAGTGCTCTGCACATATTAAGCGCTTAACAAATACCAACATTATTATTGTTAAGCGCTTACTATGTGGCAAGCACTTTCTAAGTGCTTGGGTAGATACAAGGTAATTAGGCTGGATACAGTCTCTCTCCCTCATGGGGCTCCCAGTCTTAACCCCCATTTTATTTTATAGGTGAGGGAACTGAGGCATAGAGAAGTTAAGTGACTTGCCCAAGGACACACTGCTGTGTGAGAAGTGGAGGAGCTGGGATTAAACCCAGTTTCTTCTGACTCACACCCCTGAATGGGGGCACATATGGGTCTTATTTGTTTAATCAGGCCTCAAATGATAAGGTTTTATTAATTAGTTACCAAGAAGGTCAGGGAGTCTTGACAAAGAAAAGGTATTGATTTTATCGAGTCGCCAACTGGCTGACTGGCTGAATTAGGTTTATTTTGAAAATAAATAGATACAAGTACTTTGTATGCCACAAAATGTAAATACACTCCCATATAACAACAGAATTATACTGCAGAATAGAAAAACTGTAAGAAATGAAGCCATTTTTCAGGTTAAATCCCAAGGTCAAAATCATAACTCTGCATTCCTTGGTCAACTCTTAAATTGTGGCATGGGCGTGTCTAATTTGGTTTCAGATGGTGGCCAAGGCCGGGGATCTACGGTCTTTTTTTTTTAAATGGTATTTGTTAAGCACTTACACTATGTGCGAGGCACTCTACTAAGCACTGGGGAAGGTACAAGCTCATCAGGCTGGACACAGTCCTTGTCCCACATGGGGCTCACAGGCTTAATCCCCATTTTACAGATGAGGGAACTGAGGCACAGAGAAGTTAAGGGGATAGGATTCAAACGAGGAGGTGAGAGGCGGAGAGGGTGAGGTAAATGGCCTTCAAAGAGGGGGACAGCAAACTGAGGTATTCAGTGATGGGTAGTGAAAGGATTCTGAGTTTCAGCAGGATAACCCTAGGAGATGATGGTGGCTTCAAAATGCTCTGATCAACACTTTGGAGAGGTTCAAGGTTATCAGAAAAATATGAGGTGGAGACAGTTTTATAAACTGAGTTCTCACATCATTCTGAAGGTGGCCTCATGGATAGTGCACTAGCCTGGGTGGCAGAAAGACCTGGGTTTGCACTAGCCTGGGTGGCAGAAAGAACTGGGTTCTAATCCTGACTTTGCCACTCATCTGCTGTTTGAACAAATTGCCTCACTTCGCTGGGCCCAAGTCCTCTCATCAATAAAATGGGAATTAATAATCATAATAATGTTGGTATTTGTTAAGCGCTTACTATGTGCAGAGCACTGTTCTAAGCTCTGGGGTAGATACAGGGTCATCAGGTTGTCCCACGTGAGGCTCACAGTCTTCATCCCCATTTTACAGATGAGATAACTGAGGCCCAGAGAAGTGAAGTGACTTTGCCCGCAGTCACACAGCTAACAAATGGCAGAGCCGGAATTCGAACCCATGACATCCGACTCCCAAGCCCGCGCTCTTTCCACTGAGCTACGCTGCTTACTGTGAGTCCCATTTGGGACAGGGACGGTGTCCAACCCAATTATATTGTATCTACCCCAGGCCTTAGAACAGTGCCTGACACCTAATAAACAGTTAACAAATGCTATTATTATTATTATTATAATTATTATTATTAAGTGGCCTTTTAAAGTAGCTTAGCTGTAATGGAATGAAAATCAACCATAAGAAAGCCAATTTTATCATCAACTTTAGCTTGGCTTAGCAGCTGTTTTCTAGGCACCACGTTAGCCTTCTTTTGTCTTAAACAAAGACTGAAACTCCAATTAATGAACTGAAGAAAAATCTGATGTCACAGAAGCATGTTATCATACAAAACTGGTATTCTCTTTTCCACTTTGAATTTTAAGATGAAAATAATACAAATGAGGGAATTTAAGATTTTTTTTCAGCTAACTAAACCTCATGCAGAATTCTGCATTTTAATTGGAGCCAATTGGCTCAGTCATTAAACATCCACATAAACCCGCTGAAATATTGAAGATGGAGAAGGATGCCAGGACGTATAGACATTCTGATGTCAAAACTCAATAGAAGTTCCACCGCCCGTCACCTGATTCCTTTCATATCTGAACTCCAGTGGGAGGTTTGGGTCTTGAGCTAAGAGAAGGGGAGGTGAGGGAAGAAAGAAAGGAGGAGGAGAGAGAAAGAAAAAGAAAATGAGAAGAAAGGAGGGTGAAGAATGAAGCGTCGGCCTGATGGCTAGAGTTCAGAGGGCCCGGGTTCTAATCCCGGCAAGTCACTCTTACTTCCCCGGGCCTTGGTTACCACATCTGGAAATGGGGATTAAGACCGTGAGCCCCATGTGGGACGTGGACTGCGTCCAACCTATTATTTACCTCAGCGCTTGGTACACTGCCTGGAGCATCGTAAGCGCTTAACGCATATCGCTGAAACAAAACGACAAAGGGTGGGCTCAATCGCAGAGAGACGCGTGGAGCTTCGTTGCGAGACGAAACTGTACGATCCTAACTCCGGCAGGAGGAAAACGAGAGGCGTCCTCCAAGTTTTCCCTAAGTAAATCAGTAACTCGGGTACCCGTCCCACAGCTGCTAGGAAGTCATTTCAGTTTAACGTAAACTGGAGGGAGTATCAGCAGGCCTTCCCCTCTTAGTGACCATGAAAAGCAGCGCGATAGCAAAAGCGGGACAGTAACCCTCTTCATTATGTTTAATTGTCGTATGAAAATCCGCCGACCAATTTATCTAGCTAGTTATTTCTCCAGGACGGCATTCTAATGAACTAAAACAGCAGGTACAATTAGACAGAGAATACGCTGACATTCCACACTTGCAGATTCATCTGTGCACAACGGGAATGCACTTGAGAGGAAAACCGCAATGCGATATAAAAGTTATTCTCATCGCCAGATCCCCTAATAATGGGGAGGTCACCCAAATATCTGTTCAAGGGCTTTAAATAAAATTAAACTGCAATAATTAACTATTTCCATTGGAAGGTGCCGTCAACGGAGTTTCAGGATTTAGTTCGGGAGAGCGGAAACACTGAATACGTGTCTAAGATGGGATCTTTTTTGGAGGGCTGTGCTAGTAAAAATGGTATGTACTATGCCTCCAATGTGCGCAAAGAGCAATACTAAGCCCCGGGAAAAGGACATCTCCTTCCGCAAGCATTCTTCGATTCATTTTTGAAGAAAATCAGAGGAAGAACCTTGAGCTGTAGCAACCCATCATCCACTTCTAACCCTTGTGAACTCACTTTCACTTACTCCAGCACTCAGGGTTCTAGTCCCAGCTCCGCCACTTATCTGCTGTGTGACCTCGGGCAAGTCACTGACTTCTCTGTGCCTCAGTCGCCTCATCTGTAAAATAGGGATTAGACCGTAGGCCCCATGTGGGACAGGGACTGTGGACAACCTAATTACCTTGTAACTACCCCGCGCTTAGTAGAGTGTCTGGCACATGACAAGTGCTTAACAAATACCATCATTATTATTATGATGATGTACATCTGTTTGCTTCATATATTTTTGGCTTCTCTAGCTGTAAATATGTTTATACTTGTCTCTGCATTAGAATAGAAGCACCTTGTGGGCAGGGTGCACATCACTGGGTTATCCTGTACTCTCTAAGTGCTTAGTACAGTTTGCTTTACCAAGTGGGGGGCGCTCATTAAATGCTACTACTTACTATTCCTAAGAATAATAATGATGGTATTTGTTAAGCACTTACTATGTGCAAAGCACTGTTCTAAGCGCTGGGGTAGTTACAAGGTAATTAGGTTGTCCACAGTCTCAAGGTGATCAGGTTGTCCAGTGGGGCTCACAGTCTTAGTCCCCATTGTACAGATGAGGTAACAGAGGCCCAGAGAAGTTAAGTGACTTGCCCAAAGTCACACAGCTGACAAGTGGCTGAGCCGGGAGTAGAACCCATGACCTCTGTATCCCGAGGCTCTTTCCACTGAGCCACGCTGCTTCTAAGTAGGTATAGGAGGGAGGAAGGACTGACGATAGACAAATAAGGGAAGGTGAAAAACAGTGGAAAAAAATGGATAGCGCATGGCCTAGTGCAAAGAACACGGATCTGGGAATCAGAGGACCTGGGTTCAAATCACAGCTCTGCTATTTGCCTGCTGTTTAATTTGGGCAAGTCACTTCATTTCACTGTGCTTCCTCATCCGTAAAATGGGGATTAAATACCTGAACCTCTTCCTACTGAAACTGGGAGTCCCAGGCCTATGTCTGACCTGATTATCCTGCATTTACCTCAGTACTTAGTAAAGTGCTTGCTAGAAAACGAGCACTTAACTACCATCATTTATGTCTCTTCTCAGACTTTCTCTGACTCCCTAAACCATAAGTCATGGGTTCTAATCCCGACTCTGCCACTCGTCTATGCTGTGACCTTGGGAAAGTCACTTCACTTCTCTCCTCAGTTCCCTCGTCTGTAAAATGGGGATTGAGACTGTGAGCCCCAAGTGGGAGAGGGACTGTGTCAAACCTGATTTGCTTGTATCCACTCCAGCACAGAGCACAGTGCCGGGCACATAGTAAGAACTTAAAAATACCACAACTATTATTACTATTATTAAACCAGGTCCTTGGAAACAGAGATCAAAGGGAAGAGATTATTTAACTGCAGAAACTCTGTAGCCCATTCAGCTTTAAAACATTTTTAAATTACCCCACCTCCTGCTTTGACTTAAAAACAAGAATTGCAGGATAGAGACATATGATTTCAAATTTGATTATGCACAGCAAGGTGTTTTTTTTCCCCTCAAAAGTGAGTCTACAATGATATATTAAACTTTCATTCTTGAAAGAATCTGCACGACCATCCCTGACTTAAAGATAACCCACAACAAAATAAGCCTAGCATGGCAGGAACATCACATTCTCTTTCAATATTAGCACTTTTAAAATGGACAGTGCAGACTGTAAGCCCGTCAATGGGCAAGGACTGTCTCTATCTGTTGCCCAATTGTACATTCCAAGCGCTGAGTACAGTGTTCTGCACATAGTAAGTGCTCAATAAATACTATTGAATGAATTGAGTTCTTTTTCTTTTCCAATCATCTCTTCCATATATATTGCAATCGCCAGAACTTTCCAGAAGCAAAGAAAGGGTCCCGCATGGAAAAGAAGCCTTAATTTCTAAAGACATCCGTTTGGGTAGTTGAAGCTGAGGAATAATCAACATCCCAGAGTCATTAAACTAGTTTGTTTACCTCAGTTAATGGGCTGTCTTTTTTTTTTTTTTTCAAAAACACAAGTGTTCACGAGTTATGATCTACTGCCGCATCGATGTGTGATTAATATTTGCACTTAGAAGATAATATTTAAAGGATTTTTAAACCAGAGCCAAAAGGGGTCATTATCCTCTCATCACTAGTACTTGTAAATAAAAATGATTCTTTATGAAGCATCATTATGGTGAAGGAATATGTTCCTATTTGTGATGCACTCTCCTAGGTAGCATTTTTGTTTACATAGGAGAATCGGCATGGCGTAATGGATAGAGCAGGGCCTGAGAGTCACTAGGTCATGGGCTCTAATCCCAGCTTCGCCACGTCTGCTGTGTGACCTTGGGTAAGTCACTTCACTTCTCTGGGCCTCAGTTACCTCATCTGCAACATGGGGATTCAGCCTGTGAGCCCAGGCTCCTTTCTCTTACTCTCTGCATAATGGCTTATTAAGTCTGCTCTCAAAGCACACGAGGTCCACCTATCTGCCTTTGACTTATTCCCTGTTGATTAAATTTATCAGCAGCATTTATTCTAGGCAGAACACAGCGTTTAAAGCACTCAAGCAGCTTGCCCCCTCCTGCCTTAGCTGGCTGATCTCCTACTAGAATCCACCTTGCACCCTTTGGTCCCCTAGGGCCAGCTTGGTCACTGTGCCCTGATCCGGTCTATCACAGCCACCGACCCCTTGCCCACATCCTCCTTCTTGTCCAGAGTTCCTTCCCCCTCCATATATGCCCGAACTTCACTCTCCCCATCTTCAGAGCCTTATTAAGTTCACATCCACTAGGCCGCACTGCTTCTCTTTAATTACTCTAGCAGTTAAAGGTTTGCCAAGATTTCTCACTTAAACCTCCTGCACAACGGCTGCCAACATTTACTAACTCTCTGCTAAATAATAGATTATTTTGAAAAGTCATTTCAATTGATTTTGTCAAATCGTTTCATTTTGTAGTATTAGAGCTGTCCTTTGGTTTGAAGATGCCATCGTGTCAAAGGAACAGTGTTCCAATTTGGGACTTTAAATTGTTTTCCAAATGGAATCATATTTTCTCCGGGAGAAAGCGGCTAAATGGAGAAAGAAGGAAGTCAAAATTCCAGGTACTCTGCAAGATTAGCAACTTCAGTGAGATCTGGCAACTTTAATCATTTTTAAAGAGTCTCTCATTTCCTCTAAGTGGTGAGAAAATGAAGAACAAAATGAAGATAATGAAAAAAAAAGGAAGACCAAAATCCTTTTCTGAGTTCTGGGTCGTCACGATGACCCATGGCAAAAGTTTGAAGTGAAGGTGATTAAAGCAATGTCAGATAAAGCCACACACATCTTCTGACAGAATTGAGACCATCGGGAGGAATTTTCCTCCAGGACAGTTTCCTCTTCTAAGTGAAGTCTTGGCAGGAAGGGCCGTGGAATTTCTGCCTGTTAAATGATCTTCTACTGGGACTATTTAACAAAACATCTGAGCAGCACTGAACTAGCTGATTTGCTTCTACTCAACTCCAGTGCTTAGTACAGTGCCAGGCACATAGTAAGCACTTAATAAACCATAAGTATTATCGCAATTATTAGTAATGGGGTCTTGACTGTGGTGACCATTAGAATATTCTTAGAAGGCTAGGAAGTCCTATGATGAGATGAGCTCCTCTTAGGGAAAGCCTAGTGATGAACAATAAAAGTAAGAAACACAGAACTTATGAGACTGCAAGTTCCTTGAGGTAAGGTTCGTGTCTACCAACACTAGTGTACTGTACTCTTCCAAGAGCTCTCTCCATGTCTTTCCCATCACTCTAGACACCACCACTCTCCCTGCCTCACAATCCCGTCACCTTGGTATTATCCTGAACTCATTTCTCATCAAACCCACACATTCAGTATCGCCAAATCCTGTCAGTTCTACCTTCACAAAAGTGCTCCCATCTGCCCTGTCCTCTCCATCCAAATTGCTTCCTCAATGATCCAAGCACTTATCTTATCCTGCCTTGACTGCCGCATCATCATCCTCACTGATTTCACTGCCTCTCTACTCCATACTTCAACTCTGCCGTCCGGATCGTTTTTCTAAAAAAAGTTCCGCCCACATTTCCCCAGTCCTCAAGAACTTCCAACGGTTGCCCATCCACCAGAAACTCCTTACCACTGGCTTTAAAGTCCTCGGCCACCTTGGCCCTTCCTACCTTACCCTGCTGATTTCCTATCACCCAATCTGAAAGCTTCGCTTCTCCAGCCCACCTCCTCCTGTACCTCAATCTCATCTTTCTCGCCGCCGACCCCTTGCCCACATCCTTCCTCTGGCCTGGAACTCTCTCCCCCTTCATATCCGACAGACCATCACTCACCCCTTAAAAGTCTTCCTGAAATCACATCTCCTCCAAGAGGGCTTCCCTGACTGCACCCTCATTCCCCATACTTTCTCTGTGCTGTGTCACCTATGCACTTGGACTGTAACTTTTAAGCACTCGATATTCACCCCACTCTCAGCTCTGCAGCACTTATGCACATAACTGTAATTTACTTTAATGTCCCTCTTCCTCTAGACTGTACACACCTTGTGGGCAGGGAGATGTCTACCAATTTTGATGCACTGTACTTTCCCAAGTGCTTAGAACAGTGCTCTGCACACAGTAAGCACTCAGTAAATACCACTTGGGATTAACAGATTTGGCACTAGGCTGCCCATTTCGGGGGGGGATCGTAACAGTGTGGGACACAGAGACATCATTCTCAGATAGGTTTGGCAACATAAGGACTTATAGTGAGACTTATTGTTGAGCCAGAGACTGACTCAGGGTTCGAATCTGGAACTCCTCACCCTGAGACTTCACCCATAACCACAAGAGCGGGGCTAGTTTCATATGGTAAACAAGGGAGGCAATTACCTCTGCGGACGCCATCCTGTTGTGGAGCGAGGGGGGCGGCTGTGGTTGGACCCGGGGGATGTGTATGTGGGAACGGGGGCTGGTGGGGGCTGGACCTTGGGAGGGGGGAAGGCCTCTCCCCCTCACCATTACCCCCCAACTTTCCCTTGGGTAGAAATACTATCGATTTGGGGATTCTAATGGACTCATGAATGGCGTCAATTAAAATGGGAGAGGACTGAACATTTTTCTCCACCTCAGCGGTGGCTAAATGTCTGAAGCTGGACCTAAAGAAGACTGTTCCCTTCAAGTCCAAAAAACATTCAAATAATATTTTTGCTGGCACAACGAGGGCTCTAAACATCTGCAGTAGGGAAAACACTTACATTAGAGGAACACTTGTATAATAGAAAATAAGCAAATACTAATTCAGATCCATCCATATATTTTCCTGGAATTCCAAGACTCTTGACTGATTTTTTCACTCCCCACACATGGACTTTTGTATAAAACTACTCCAGCTAATTATAAAATACAAAAAAAAAAAAATCTAAATTTCCCTTCCATTACCCTTCCATTTCTTCTCTTTATCCTCAGGGAAAGAGAGAGCAGTTACTGTCAGAGCATTCTCACATCTTCCAGAAACATGGTTATAGGTGTTAATCTTGCAGTTACGTTTGATGTGGGTAATGATAGTTAGGACTCCGGCTTTAGGTTTATTAATATGCAGGGCTAACACCTCATTAGTGGCGATGTATGTTTTGAAGTGAAGCTGTAATGTTTGCTGAAACGTCTGTTCTGGCAAAAAGACTTGCTCATTGTTCATTTCCTTTGTTTCTCTCCTTTTTACATTTCTGTTCTTCTCACCTGCCATTCCCCAGCTCCCATTCTTTGTTCCTCCCAAGCCCAGCACCTAACTCTGGTCGGCTCTTAATCTCTCTTGCTTCCAACTCTTTTCTCTGGCTGAGGCCCCAATCCGGAACGTCCTTCTGCTTCAAACTGGCCATTTTCACTTCTTGGGAATATACGTGTCTATTTTATCTATCTATAGATAGATCACTGCGGGCAAGGAATGTGTCTGCTAACTCTGTTGGGCTTAGCATTTAGCACAGTGCTCTGCACATAGTAAGTACTCAGTAAATACAATTGATTGGTTTTTTAATAGCATTGTCAGTCAGTCAATCGCATTTATTGAGCCCTTTCTGTGTGCAGAGAACTGTGTTAAGCATCTACTGTGTGCCATGCACTGTTCTAAGTGCTGGGGTAGATACAAGATCATCGGGTTGGACACAGTCCATGTCCCACAAGGGGCTCACAGTCTTAATCCTCATTTTAAAGATGAGGCAACTGAGGCCCGGAGAAGTGAAGTGACTTGCCCTAGGTCACACAGCAGATAAGTGGCAGTGCCGGTATTAGAACCCCGGTCCTAGGAATTGACTACTTTGGCCTTTCAGGCCTTTCAGGCTCTCAACCCTCTCAGGCTGCCTCAATATAGTTTTTTAACTCACAGAATCAGATGTTAAAACTTTGATGCTAAGCCCCCTCCTGAGCTTGGGGCTGATAATGACAGGAATGAATTCATACTTCAAAATCCATACTGAAAAACCCAAAGTTGGGACTTCTGCCTTATTGAGTGAGCCATTAAAGGTGGGAAAAGCTTTGCTCTCCTCTCTCGTTGACCAACACCTTCTTTCTAATCATTTTTTTTTTCCCTCCTCTGCCCCTCGCCAGCACAAAACCTGCCTTCGTTTCTGGGACGGTGGTTTATTTGGCGGAGGGGGATAAGAAATGGGGGTGACTATAGGGCCCATTTCTTGTGCTGAAGTCAACGCAAGTTCAGATGCTCAAATCCGGCTGGGAGAGACAAGAGGTTGAGGTGAAAAATGCCTTTTCTCCTCCCAGATCTCTTTATTTTGCTGTCCGACTCCTTGCTGCATTTGCACAATCGGCTTCCCTCTTTGATGCAGAAAGGATTTCAAGAACCCCTTATGACTTGACTCTGCGGCTCAAATGCCACCAGATTGAAAATCATTTAGAGAAATCAAAAATGGGCCAGTGTGCTTTTCATAATATGCTGTAATAATGAGCTCACACAGCAAAAGTGGATGCTACAACTACATTACCTATTTTAATTGCCTGAGCTGATCTTAAAAGCTCTTATCTTTAATTGCCTGATTGAACTTTACCTCAAAAGCTACATCAATTTCGGGGGGAAAAAAAAACCTCAAGGTATAATAAAAAGGGGATTTTTGGGTAAATAAAATGGGTTCTTTAATCTTTTTGAGGAACCTAAATCATAATTTTTTTTTTTAGTTTCATTTGCTATATTAAGATCACAACACGGTAGTACTAACCACACAATATGAAGCTATTTATCATGAAAATTATTCACTAAGATCTGCTAGGATGCCTGGATTCTTTCATCGAATGATAAAAATAACTTTTTTAAACCCTCAAGTTAAGAGAGTGGATGGCTTAGGCAAGAAATTTAGCGCAAAAATGTCTGAATACATTTAATGGGGTGTATTATCCCGGCATATTTATTTCTATAGATGGGCCTTCGACTTCTGAAAAATAACTATGCATCTGTTTTGAAACCCATTACTCAGTATTTATCTAGACAGATCCGTGTATCCACGCTGGTGCTTATTTAAAAGTGAAATCCCTTGAGGGAAACACTGCTGGACCATGGGATGTTAATTAGCCCCCCCACATGGTGTTTGATAGCTCGCTTTTCCCTTTGTGCCAACGAAGAAACCGATCCCACGTCAGCCCGGCACGCGGAGCTTCGCGGGGACGGAGCTTGGCTCCGGACAGTGGGCCCCGGGGCCCAGCCGGGACTACCTCTGCCCCATGTGGCTGGGATGCCACCGGGCCGTTGTACCCGGACGCTAGCTCGGGCACCTCGTCGCCGGGTCCGGCCTCCACGATGATCACGCATGTGGGACGATTCGGGATGCAGGTCTAACTAATTTAACCTGAACTGACGTCTGAAGGGAGATCGATAGATGGTATTGGAAATAGTGTGGCCTAGTGGATAGAGCCCGGGAGTCACAAAGTGGTGAGTTCTAATCCCGGCCCTGCCACTTGTCTGCTGGGTGACCTTAGGCAAGTCACTTCACTTGGTCTCAGGTCCCTCATCTGGAAAGTGGGGATTAAGACTGTGAGCCCTCTGTGGGGCAGGGACTGTGTCCAACCCAACTATCTTGTATCTGCCCCGGGGCTTAGAACAGTCCCTGGCACCTAGGAAGCGCTTAACAAATACTATAATTATTATTCATTCAGTCATTCATTCAATTATAGTGATTTTGGGCAAGGCACTTAACTTCTCTGTGCCTCAATTACCTCATCTTTAAAATGGGGATTAGGACTGCGAGTCCCACGTGGGACAACACGATTACCTTGTATTCACCCCAGTGCTTAGAACAGTGCTTGGCACATGGCGCTTAGCAACACCATCACTATTATTACTATTTAATGAGTGCTTACTGTGTACAAAGCAGTGTACTGAACGCTAGGGACACTACAATATAACAACAGACACATTCCGGCCCACAACGAGCCCACAGTCTAGAGGTGGAGATAGACATTGATATAAGTTAACAGATAAATAATCAATACATTATTATTATTCATGGAGCACTTTCTGTGTGCAGAGCCCTGTACTAAGCGCTTGGGTCAGTAGAATGCAAGAGACACGGTCTCTGCCCACGACGGAGTAGATCCCCAAGGAAAAAGGAGTAGGGCTCCACCCTCATCACCTCTGGCTTAGGCTGGGCCTGAAAACCAGGTCTGTGAGGGCTCTATTGGCCTCCGCTGAAGGGAAGACAAAGCTCACTTGCCTCACATGGGACAAAGACTGTGTCCAACCTGTTCTGCATGTATCCACCCCAGTGCTCAGTACAGCGCCTAGTACGTAGTAAGCACTTAACAAATATCACAATTCTTACTATCATTATTAGCATTGGTATTCGTCAAGTTCCCACTGGATGCGATGTGCTGAATATATTTATTTATATTAACGTCTATCACCCCTTCTGGACTGTAAGCTCTTTATGGGCAGGGAATGTGTCTGTTTATTGCTCTGTTGTATTCTCCCAAGCGCTTAGTTCAGTGCTTTGCCGACAGTAAGCGCTTAATATATACAACTGAATGAATGAATGTTGTACTCGTGGACACCCTCTGTCCCCCAGGAGCAAGTGGATTCCTCTCTGACCAGGTCATGCCTTAAGGAAATCAGGTCCACCAAGAATATCCCAATTTAAATGACCAATCTGTGTTTATCCCGTGCTTGGGGAAAGCTGCATTTAAGTAGGGAGGGAGGCTTGGGAGGAGAACTTATGATTTCTGAATAGTACCAAAGGATTTCCACTCTGGGATGATTCAGGCACATCTGGGGTAACATCTGGACCCTGCCACCTGAGGGGGGTGGGGACTCTTCGATACCAAAGCATTCTGCCTCTCAAGAGATCACGATCTGGGGGTGAAAATCCTTTTAGCCAAATTCCCAAGGCAAAATTTCCACCAATCAACCCGGATTTTTTTTTCCCGATTCAGACGCAAATGCATCTCGAGCCTTTGGAAGCTCATTCCAAATGAAACACTCGGATCTTCAGAATGTTCCGCGTATCAGTCAAAATAACTCCGACGTTGAAAAATAACAATAAAATCGGTTTACTGTATCGTACTCTCCCAAGCTCTTAGTATGGTGCTCTGCATTCGCTAAGTGCTCGATAAATATGACTCAATGAATAAATGAATGAACCTGGGGAATTCTGTGAGGTCCACCTAGAAGTAACAAGATTACCCTCAGACATGGCACACCCCAAAGTCTCATTCTACATTTTGGCTAAAATGCTGTCAGGGAACGAAGGGAGGATTCTCCTGATTACATTAGTCTCTTTTGAATGCACTGCAATTCCGTTTTTGGAGGAAAAGCTTGTAAATAATGGGAGAACTGGGCTTACTGGCAGCCTCACATGCAGGCAACTGCAAAATAGTCTATTCATTTGCACAGCCCACAGTTTTGAAGCTAAAAAAGAATCAAGCATGATGCCAGATGAATAAAATGGTTTTCCTTATCCGTCAAAATACGCTTTTCGGAAGAGACACTTGCTATTCTAGATGCTTTGATGCTGGTTACATATTTTAAGGATAATAATGATGATGCTAATAATAATTGGTATCTGTTAAAGTGCTTGCTATATGCTGAGCATTGGACTGAGTGCTGAAAAACATATAAGATAATCAAGTTGAACACATCCCTGTCCCATTTGGGACTCTCAGTCAAAGTAGAAGGGAGAATGGGTACTGAATCTCCCTTTAACAGATGAAGAAACTGAGGCAAAGAGAAGTTGAGTGACTTGCCCGAGATCACACAGCAGGCAAAGTGGTAGAGCTGGAATTAGAACCCAGATCCCCTGACTCCTAGGCCTGGGCCCTTTCCTTCTAGACTGTGGCTCACTGTGAGCGAGGAATGTGTCCACCAACTCTGTTGTGCTGTATTCTCCTAACTGCTTAGTACAGTGCTCTGCATACAGTAAGTGCTCAATAAATGCCACTGATGGATTGATTTCTACTAGGCCACAGTTTTTCTCTTTGGAGCTGATTCCAAGGTAAAATGATGTTGACTGTCGAGAGCAACATCTTGACACTCATTGAGTGACTCTGCAACTTCCCTAGTATGGTGGTTTGCTAAATACTCCCCTAGCAATAATTACAGTTTTTAATAATTTCTTTATTCTTTGCTAATATTCTAGTATTTGCCTTGCCCGAGGTCACACAGCAGACATCAATCCTATGATCAGGGTTTGCATTAAAACTCACATAACTTCACCACCTGGCTCTGCCGGGTATATTATCATGTAAATGGACTATTATTTCATGTACCTATCTGTAATTTATTTATTTTAAAGCCTGCCTCCCCCTCTAGACTGTAAGCTCTGTAAGATGAAAATATACATTTCTCCCTGCCTACGATTCATAACTTTTTTGAAAAGCCTTCTCTTTAATCACACCTCATGCGTATGACTGCATTCCCCAACTGTGCATAAGACTAGAGTGAGCAGATGTGCTAAATTAAACAGGTCTGTTAGTGACATGAGGCACGGAGGATGCTCTGCTATAGTCCGTTTCTTACTTTAAAATTTGCTCCACGTTGATGTTTAGGGAACATTGAAATAGCAAGAGGAAGCCCATTTAGCACTCCAGCGTAAGGGCACGGGATAGAGTTAAGGGTGGAGACTCAAGTTTAATGTGCGAGAGAAGGTAAACCATTTCTGGATTTTTACCAAGCAAACTCTGAGGATGCATGACCAGAACCATCGCAGATGGAGGTGGGAAGTTCTGGGAGAGATGCGTCCATGGAGGCGCTATGGGTCGGAAACAACTCGACAGCATAAGACAAGACTCCCTAAGCGTTCAATAAATACGACTGAATGACTAATGGGCGGGACTTCCTTGACATCCTATCACATGAAGCAACTACTAAAACATGCAAAAACGGAGGGTTATTCTTTAATTCGCAGATGATACTATTGACAGTGAGGCTGTAACCATAAGTGTGTCGAGGACAAGAACTTCTGGCGCACTGAGAGGCGGAAGCAGCGTGGCTCAGTAGAAGAGCCCGGGCTTGGGAGTCAGAGGTCATGGGTTCGAATCCCGGCTCTGCCACTTGTCAGCTGTGTGACTGTGGGCATGTCACTTCACTTCTCTGGGCCTCAGTTCCCTCATGTGTAAAATGGGGATTAAGACTGTGAGCCTCACGCGGGACAACCTGATTACCCTGTATCTACCCCAGAGCTTAGAACAGTGCTCTGCACATAGTAAGTGCTTAACAAATACCAACATTATTATTATCATTACTAAGTAGTCAACCCTTAATTAATATAATTTTAATGATTTATATTTTTTAATGGTATTTGTTAAATGCTTACTATATGCCAGGCACTGTTCTAACCACTGGGGTCGATATAAACTAATCAGCTTGAACACAATCCCTGTCCCACATGGGGCTCACAGTCTTCAATCTCATTTATAGAGAGGAGGCGAATGAAGCCCAGAGAAATGAAGTGACTTGCCCAGGGTCACACAGCAGACAACTGGAGAAGCCGGGATTAGAACCCAGGTCCCCTTGACTCCCAGACCCATGCTCTATCCACTAGGCCATGCTGCTTCTCTATTCTCGGTCTCACCATCTAGACCCTGAGTTCCTTGTGGGCAGGGAATGTATCTACCAACTCGGTACTGTGCTTACACTCTGCTCTGTACTGTACTTAGTACCGTGCTCTGCCCATATTCAGTGGTCAATAAATAGCATTAATTATTATCATCTGTAGATAATGCAGCATGGCCTAGTGGATAGAGCCCGGGCCTGGGAGTCAGAAGATCATGGGTTCTAATCCCAGCTCTGCCACTTGTCTGCTGCGTGACTCTGGGCAAGTCACTTCACTTTATTGCTATCGCTTTTGTCTGTCTCCCCCGATTAGACTGTAAGTCGTCAATGGGCAGGGACTGTCTCTCTCTGTTGCCGATTTGAACATTGGAAGTGCTTAGAACAGTGCTCGGCACATAGTAAGCGCTTGACAAATGTATTGAGAAGCAGCGTGGCTCAGTGGAAAGAGCACGGGCTTGGGAGTCGGAGGTCATGGGTTCGAATCCCAACGCTGCCACTTGTCAGCTGTGTGACTGTGGGCAAGTCACTTCACTTCTCTGTGCCTCAGTTACCTCATCTGTAAAATGGGGATTAGACTGTGAGTCTCATGTGGGACAACCTGATTACCCTGTACATCCCAGCGCTTAGAACAGTGCTCTGCACACAGTAAGCACTTAATAAATACCAACATTATTACTATTGAATGAATGAATGAACTTCTCTAGGCCTCAGTTCCCGCTTCTGTAAAATGGGGATTGAGCCTATGAGCCCCATGCGGGACAGGGACTGTGCCTACCTCGATTTGCTTGAGCACTCCAACGCTTAGTATAGTGCCTGGCACACAGTAAGTGTTTAACAAACATCATTATCATTTATTATCATTACGATCATCATCTGTACATGAAACTACTGCACTTTTTCTGACCCCTCGCTATTTAGGAAAATTTCCGTACAGGAAGGAAAATGATTAGGGCCGAAAGTGAAGGTTTTGAGTCGAGGGGGAATTCATCAATGAAACCGGTATATGAGCAGTTACAAAGGTCAGGCGATATCTCTGGGCACTTCTGCACGAAGAACCACTTCTTAAACATGATTCAGACAGAACAGTTCCACTCTCTTTCCATTTTATGAAAAGCCACCGCCACTGTGGTTAGCGACACTTAAGTACAAGAACTTAGAATGATTTCTAGAATTCGGGATAAATGGACAAAATAAATGCACAAATAAGTCTGCCACTTACCTCTGTGCAAAATCTTTAAGCTCCATAAATAGGTCAGGCCTTTAACTACCTGGATTGAAGAAAGAAAGAAGGGGTGTTTTAGCAGACGTGTCGAAGGGGGAGAACGAGACGAAGGACCACATTTGACTGGACTGGACTTCATTACCGGGGTAAGAGCAAGATGAATCAGGAGCGCCTCGAGTCATATGGGGATAGCCAAGGTGGGGGTCCTGAGAAACGACGGGGAAGACGGTGGTAGATTTGCCCACTGCGGACCACTCATTCATTCATTCAGTAGTATTTATTGAGCGCTTACTATGTGCGGAGCACTGTACTAAGCGCTTGGAATGTACAATTCGGCAATAGTTGGAGACAATCCCTGCCCAATGACGGGCTCACAGTCTAAACGGCCAACAGATGAGCCTCCGTCCTGAGACTTCAGGGCTGAGAACCTGATTTTGGGAATCGCTCAGAAAGCTCGGGGATAGCTCAGCTACGGCTGGATAATGTTTCCAGGAGAAGAGGGTGGTCGACGGTGTCCCAGGCAGCTGAGAGGTAGAATTGGAGGAAAGGAAGTGGAGACGGCAGGGATAGAAAACTCACTCAAGGAGCTTGGAGAGGAACAGTAAGAGGGAGATGGGGTGATAATCGGAGGGAGTCGTAGGGTCAAGTGAGGGTTTCTTTAGGATGGGGGAGACGTGGGCATACTGGAAAGCAGTGGGGAAGAAGCCAATGGAGAGCAAACAGTTGAAGGTGGCCATTAGGGAGGGGACTAGAGTTTTGATAAGGTGCAAAGGAATGGGGTCAGATGCGCAGGTGGAATGGGTGGCTTTTGAGTGAAGGCAGGAGATCTCTAGAGATACTGCTAGAAAGGATGGGAGAGTTGAAGAGGGGGCTGGAAGGAGGAGAGGCTGAGGTGGGGCAAGGATGATTTTAGGGAGCTCACGCCTGATAATGTCAATTTTCTTAATAAAGTAGGTGGCCAGGTCATTGTGGACAAAGGATGGGAGAGGCAGGAGGACAGAGGCCCTGAGGAAGGAGTTTACTTGTGTATATATGTCCACAGCACTAAAATACATATCCCCAATTTACTTATTCATATAACTTTTATCTCTCCTTCTAGACTAAGTTCATCGTGGGAGGGGAACGTGTCTACTGACTCTGTTGCACTGTACTCTCCCAAGTGCTTAGTACAGTGCTCTGCACATAGTAAATATGAGTAATTATGGATGGTAAAAGGAAGGATGAATTACATTTCCATTCAGCAGCAAGGATGCCTTAAATGCAGAATTGTCTTCAGAGTCAAAAAGAACAAGGGGAAGAAAATAGTGATTTTAACAAGTATCTTCACAAGTCACAGGAAGTTAAAAAGCAAGCTATACTATTTTTTAGCATCATTAAAAGCCATGACATTTTCCTATTATGAGTCTGAGAAACATAATTCTACAAAGAAACAGGCAATTTGCTCACAGAAAACCAAGTACATATTATTGGAATTCAGTAGACTAGGTTTTGCAACAATGACTTGACAAAGCCTTGACTCTAAAAGTACTTATAGCTGCTGTCAATCACTCACTATTTGACAGTTCAAGTGCACAATCTTTCAGGGACAACTTCAATCAACATTAGCACTCAAAAATACAGTGCACGATGTCATTACTTCTGAAATAGAAGTAATGGCAGGCAAAGCTAGAAATGGCATCAGAAGCAGAATCTGTTCGGATAGGAAGGCAAAACATCTTGCAAGCTCATTTCCGTAACTCGGATATTTCTTTCTTTCTACGGAAAAGCCTCAGTCGCCCAACCCAAGTAATAAAAAATATGGCCAGAATGGTCTGCAATCCACCACTGCTTCCATTTTTTTGTTCGCCCTGACTGAGCTGTATACTAGTTGACAGGAACCAGGAGAGAGAGAAAAAATAATTCTGGGTGTTTTGTTAGAACTGGTTTGGGTTTGCAAGTTTCCAGAGACGGTTCTTGAACGTCAACGCCACATCGAGGCTGTAAGAACACTGGCTCAGTGGCCCATTTGTCAGTCTGCTGCTTGACTCTCACCACTCTCTGCTTCCTATCATATTTCTGATGATTCTCTGGTCCCTGACCTGCTGAAGTGCATCACTTTGCCTATCTGGCATTCACCAGCCAAACCTTAAAAACAAATAAATGTTCAGAATCTATTTTGGTTTTCCAGGGGGAAGGAACTTGAGGAAAGTATTTTGCGAGCCCGCGGGCCAAAGGTGGGATGAAAATTGGGAAACGCAACCTAACAGTCAATCAATCAATAGCATTTACTGAGCGCTTACTGTGTGCAAAGAACTCCCTACTAACCACTGGGTAGAGCACAACAGAATCAATACGATCCCTACTCTCGGTGATTTTACACCCATTAATTCATTTATTCATTCAATCGTAATTACTGAGAGCTCTCTGTGTGCAAAGCACTGTACTAAGCGCTTGGGAGAGAACAGTATAACAGTAAACAGAAATCTTCCCTGCCCACAACGAGCACCCATGTGGACTGAATGATTTCTCTCCCTCTTTTTTCTTCTCTCTCTCTCTCCCCATCTCCCGCCTCGAGTCCCTGACAGCCTCCCTCGGAGATGGTCATGGAAAGACCTTTTCTTAAATTGAGAGGATTAAGGCAAAATACTGAAATAAGTGAACACTGGCCTGGGGAACCATTTATTTGAAAATCTTCTTTGTTCATTTCGTTTCCCAAGTTTCTAATTTGCCAGTGTGCGTGTTCTGCACTCTGAAACAGGTTGTGCCCATTTTTCTGCTGACTCCCGAGAGCCTTTTCAGACTGCACACCCCGGGAGAATAGAAAGGACAGGTGGCCTTATTTCAGCAGTGGGCATGAGGTGGAGCGGATTTACTGAGTCAGAGAAGAAGTGGCTTCTCTCTGAAGGAAGAGAATTCCCCATTTTCCTGAGTTACATAGATGATAACCGAGTAGCACAGGCACATTTTTGTCCAGTTGTTGCCTCTGGTTTCATTTTCATTGATTCATTCGGTCGTATTTATTGAGTAAGTACTGTGTGCAAAGCACTGTACTAAACACTTGGGAGAGTACAGCATAACAACAGATACCGTCCCTGCCCACAAGGGGCTCATCTTTACTCCATGTGCTGTTGCACTTTAAAGTCCAGCTAAACGGCAACATAACAATCATTCCTCTGGAGATGAGATAAGGATAGGAAACACGTTTTAGCAAAAAGAGAGATGGAAGTCCCCAAATTTCATAGGAAGAACTCTCCATGAAAATGAACCGATTAGACACTACTTAGCAGAAACATCAATGGGAAAGGAAGTTCCAAACACCCTGGGCAGTTCACACTCATAATTAGAGAGAAAAAAAGTAAAGCTGTGAATTGCAATGCACTAAACCTAAAGAACTACCCACGCTGGATTAAAAGACTTAGGTTGTCAGTTTGATGTATAATGAATGTGAAAATCAGCCATTTAATTAAATGGTACTTGGCGGAATCGCTTCGTTATGCTTGAAACTGGCTAGATCGTGAGAGCGGCTTCAATTTAGCAATTGTTTAATGTTACCCAACCCCGTGAAGATCCCTCAGACGCGTGCGGTATTCCGAGCTGGATGTGGAGTTCACACGATTATTTTCGTTCACTTGTTCTCCAGAGTTAGTTAGCGGTGTGGAGCCTCGCTCCCTCGCACACAACAAAATGGTATTCTGGGCTGCAAGAAGTCTGACTCGTTTTGTTGTGGGCCAGGGCTGCGTCTACCAACTCTGCTGTGTTTTCTTCTCCCAAGTGCTTAGCCCAGTGCTCTGCACAAAGTAAGTTCTCAATAAATACCACTGGTTGAATCCTATGATAGAGAACTTTGGGGAAGGCTGGGACTAAGCGTTCAATAAATACTATTGAATGAATGAATGAATGACTACTGGATTGAGGACCACAAGTCTGGAAACTGATCTTTTCAGCAGTAATGTCCCATGGCTTTTAGTGTTGATTTTTCTGCTGTATCTTTCACACTCACGCTTTGTTCTCTCCCATTTCTTTTTTAGATCATGACCCTCCTGGGAGCCATGGACTTGAACCTTTTCCTAGCACTCAGTACAGTGCTCTGTTAAAGTGCTTAATGAATGTTATACATGATGATCGGCGAATGAATATTTTTATGTACATATCTGTTATTTATTTATATTAACACCTGTCTCCCCTTTTGGACTGTAAGCTCGTCGTGGGCAGGGAATGTGTCTGTTTATTGTTATAGTGTACCCTCTCAGGCGCTTTGTGCAGAAAACACAGCAAGTGCTCAGTAAGTACAACTGAATGAAATGAAAGCTATCCGGATGCTAGGCTGACTTCGGCCACTTTAAATCCATCCTCGCTTGCTTGAACTCTGGCCTCTCCTGGCTCGGTGATCCTTCTGCAACTCCGAGTGTCTCCCCCTCCCCCTCTCGACCCTGATGACCTCACTAACTACTCTGGCCCGAATGGAAACCATCAGAGGCGAGCTCCCCCAGTTCTTCCCTTCTCCACTCCGATTCCCTCCCGGCCCTTTACCCATTCTCATCTTTATCAGCCATCCTCAACAGATCACTCTCCAGTTTTCAAACTCTGCCCCTTTCCCCTGTGCCCCCCGAAACCCACCCTCCAGTTATCACCCAATTCCCTCCCCCAATTTCTGTCTGAACTCCTCAAGTGGGTTGTATTCACCCTCTTCTTCAACTTCCTATCTTCCTCTTCCCATTCCCTTTACTGACCCTCCACAATCCGGGTCCTGTACCCTACACTCCACTGAGACTGCTCTCTCTCAGCACTCCTGAGACGTCCTTCTGCTCCACCCTAATCCTCTCCGACCTTTCGGATTCCTTCGACACAATGGACCACTCTTTTCTTCCGGAAGCTCGTCTCTAGACTGCGAGAACCTGACTGGTGGGACAAGAGAGGGCAAGCGGCACCGCACATATTACTAGAAGTAGAGTCAGTTCCTCCGCACGGGGCCTTGGGGTTAAAGTCTCAGGATCGAGGCTCGGCCACCGTTCCCGATGGGACCCCTATCCCTGATTCCAGGAAGAGGGACAATCCTCCTCATTCATACGGGATGTGCGGGAAGCACTGTATCTTTGTGCCCCGTGGCAAGATTTCTGGCTCACGCCACAAAGAGAGCGGGTTGAAGAGTAAAACAGGAGGAGGGTAGAGGGGCAAAAAGGGGAAGAGAAGAACGTAAGTTCTAGACTGTAAGCCCTTTGTGGGCAGGGAATGGGTCTGTTTATTGTTATATTGCATTATAATGATAAAATAATAATTATGGTACTTGTTAACTGCTTACTTAACAGAGAAGCAGCATGGCTTAGTGGAAAGAATACGGGTTTGGGAGTCAGAGGTCGTGGGTTCTAATCCCGCCTCCGCCACTTATCAGTTGTGTGATTTGGGGCAAGTCACTTCACTTCTCTGTGCCTCAATTACCTCATCTGTAAAATGGAGATGATGACTGTGAGCCCCACATGTGACAATCTGATTACCTTGTATCTACCCCAGTGCTTAGAACAGTGCTTGGCACATAGTGACCGCTTAACAAATACCATTATTTATTAATTTACTCTGTGCTAAACACTGTTCTAAGCGCTGGGGTAGATAAAAGTTAAACAGGTTGGACACAGTCCTTGTCCCACATAGGGCTCAGACTCAATCCCCATTTTACAGATGAGGGAACTGAGGCACAACGAAGTGAAGTGACTTGCTCAAAGTCACACAGCAGAGAAGTGGCGGAGCTGGGATTCCAAGCGGTTAGTACAGTGCTCTGCACATAATAAGCGCTCAATGAATACGACTGACCGATGGACTCCCAACTCTGTCATACTGGACTCTCCCTAGAGATTAGTACCGTGCTCTGCACATAGTAAGCACTTAATAAGTACGATTGATTTTTACCACAGTAAGATATCACTGAATACCACCACTGATATCATCAGACGAGGGAGGAAATAGAATTCACGGAGCTTGCTGGCCCGAGCAAGGGATAGCAGCCGTGAGCCCATAAAGGGATTCCAAAGATAACACCACCCCACTCTCTTAAGGCCAAAGAAGGGTATACTTACTGCGACAGCTATCCGTCCCAGTACATGTTCTGGAATTTTTCTGTACACATCCAGCGATCCTCCTGTAGAGAGAAACAAATGTGCTTAAACTCCACAAATGACAGTGTGGGACTGCAAAAACCGCATCGGGTCAATTCTCTGTGCGCCCGTCCTCGTAATCTGTAAATGACTCCGGTCAACATTCCAGTCCACGGTCCTTTGCGGTGGGCAGGAATTTCGCATCTGCGATGAAGTTATTCACCTCTGCGCTTGGCGGCCTGAAAGCTCAAGCAATCTGAACTCTCGAGGATGGGATTCGACGTGTGAAGCCGGGTAAGCCTAGCGAATGCTAGTCTATTGTTCTCTCCCAAGTGCTCAGTGTAGTGCTCTGCACAGAATAAGTGCTCAGTAAATACCACTGATTGATTGAAATGTGGGGGTTAGGCATTCTTGCATTCACTCAAATTGACTGAGCACTTACCGCGTGCAGAGCACTATACTATGCACTTAGTATACTATGTACAATATAACAATAAAGAGACACAATCCCTGCCCACAATGAGCTTACAGTCTAGAGAGGGGTTATAGGAACATTTCTAAATGATAACGGACACATGACTGAATAACCAAAGGCTTTGAGCTCTCCTGCCTTACACTTCAGTTTCCTCAACTATTCAGAATTCATCCCAATACAGATTTATCTGGAGGTTTTGTTCTATCAGTGTTCTTTTGTTTTAAAAGCGGCAAGAGTCAATGGCAAACTGTGACCCTACAAGGAGAAGTCAAATTAAGTTGGGTAATAGGAAGAGACAAAAAATAACACAGTGCAAAGAATCTTTGACGGAGACCCTTTTTCATCCCCAACACGTTTAATCTTATTGGCTGTGCCACAATTTTGATGAGACTGGAAGGAGGGGGGAAACTGAACTGTCTAAAGTTCATGAAGGGGCAACAACGTTGACTTAAACGGATTGGAGTTGAGGTGATAATAATCGTGACAATAGCTACCCCAGCGCTCAGTACAAGGCTTGGCACATAGCAAACACAGCACTTCTCTGAGGTGACTTACCCAAGGTCACGCAGCAGACAAATGGCACAGCTACGATTAGAACCCAGGGCCTCTGATTCCCAGGCCCAAGATCTTTCCACTAGGGCACGCCGCTTCAAGAGAATAAACTGCCGGAGGAGAAAGTGTCTTTTACTGCTGCATTCACCCGAGCACTGAATACAATGCTCTGCACACAGTGAGCGCTCAATAAATACCACTAAGTGATTGATAACAAGAGAATCAAGGCAAGGGCCACTCTGAGTCTTTGCAAGGGAGGGGTGGAGACGGCAAAAGGGTCTTTGGGAGTGGAATCCCTTCAGGCATAGGATCGCCCCATCGATAGTATGTTCCTCCCATCTACTCAAATACTTCCAATGGAGGAAGTGGGTGGAAGAAGAATGCAGTGGGCTGCAGTTTGCCGCTGCTGCCGAAGGAATGGTTCTCCAGGAAGCATCGATCGATCACTGGTACTTATTGAGCGCTTACTCTGTGCACAGCACTGTGCTGAGCGCTCGGGAGAGCACAATACAACAGAGTTGGTAGACACGTTTTCTGCCTACAATGTAGGAGACGCAGCTTGGCCTAGTGGATAGAGCACGGGCCTAGGAGTCAAAAAGTTCTAATCTCAGACCCGCCCCTTGTTTGCTGTGTGACCTTGGGCAAATAACTTCACTTGGGCAAATGA
Source organism: Ornithorhynchus anatinus (assembly GCF_004115215.2). Classification (NCBI taxonomy): domain Eukaryota; kingdom Metazoa; phylum Chordata; class Mammalia; order Monotremata; family Ornithorhynchidae; genus Ornithorhynchus; species Ornithorhynchus anatinus. The sequence goes on along the minus strand of NC_041732.1, from coordinate 7,676,973 downwards.
CTTAGCCAGAGAAGCAGGCTGGCTTAGTGGGTACAGCACGGGCCTGGGAGTCAGAAGGACCTGGGTTCTAATCCTGACTCCGCCACGTGTCTGCTGTAGGACGTTGGGCAAGTTGCTTCACTTCTCTGGCCCTCGGTTCCCTCATCTGTAAAATGGGGCTTAAGGCTGTGAGCCCCATGTGCGACAGGGACTGTGTCCAACCTGATTAGCTCGTCTCTACCCCAGCGCTTAGAACAGTGTCTGCCACATAGTAAGTGTTAAAGAAATACAATAATGAAAAAAATATAAATCCGTAGGCAAAAAGCTGTTACCAGTGGAGACTAAGCCAGGAAAAAAGGGAAGATTTTCCCCTCTGTGTCTCTCGAGGCTGGTTGTTGGTTGCCTCGGGAGCTCCAGATGGAAGAATAAGGCTCAAAATGTGAAAAAAAGCTACACACATCCTTGTTTGCAGGCAAACAATTCATTCTTTAAGCATCGAAAACCAAAGGGATGGTTCCATATTGTCAAGAAATGAAAAGATCTGCTTCTCAAATGCTAGAGAATCGAAGCTCACTTTAAAGTGAATTACTTGGAAGAGGCAGCTTAGACACTTTAATGATGTCTCTCCAGGATTTAGGACTAGAGGTAAAACAGACAATGATGGAAATTTTCTTTTGGAAAAAAAAAAAGGATCTTTACAAGTGGAGATAACTGGCCAGGTATTTTTATTGTGTGAGGCATGTGAGGTATAAAAAACGAAAAATATCACCATAAATATTTCTGCTCACCGTAGCTCGTTATTGTCAGTACCTAACAAAAAGTTAGAAAATCACTCTGTGATAAAACTATGTGATGTCACTTTGTTACAGGGAGGCAATCATGGAAAAAGACAACTCCACTGTGATGTGACCCAACTTTAGTTACTAAAACACCATTTTTATTACAGATATCATAAGCAGAAGCACATTTTACGTCCTCATTGATCTTTTGGATGAATTACGCCAAGTGGATCGAAGCTTTAAAACTATGTTTGGCAGCCTCTGACCAAGGCAGTTTAAACTGGTCCATTCTTTTCTACTGCTTCGCTGTGGAGCTGACAGACACCGTCTTTCCCAACCAAACATACCCCAGAGGAAACTCTAATATCTCTTGACATACAGTCACTATATAGTGGCCAAATAGTGGGAAGCCGCGTGGTGCAGCGGATGGAGCACCGGCCTGGGAGTTGGAAGGTTGTGAGTTTTAATCCTGGCTGTGCCACTTGTCTGCTGCGTGGCCTTGGACAAGTCACTTCACTTCTTTGGGCCTCACGTCATCGGGAAAATGGGGATTGAAACTGTGAGCCCTATGCGGGACAGGTGCTGTGTCCAACCCAATATGCTGGTATCTGCCTCAGTGCTTAGTACAGTGCCTGGCACACAGGAAGCATTTAATAAATACGACTGACTGAATGAAAGAACAAGTACCATAATTATTATGGGCCGAGAAGAGGCTGAGGCAAACATCTGAACCGAACGTGACGGTCAGTGAAACCTGTGATTATAATGCAGAATATGAATGAAAAGGAGTGATACCCAGTGTCTTCTACGGGTTTTGCAAACTGAATTTATTTTCATTACTGAGGCTACATGTCTGAGGTTTGACGTGAAACTCAAGAATACAGAGGTGGAGAAGCAGCGTGGCCTAATGAAAATAGCACAGGCCTGAGATTCAGAAGACCTGGGTTCTAATCTTGGCTCCGCCACTTGCCTGCCGTGTGACTCTGGGCAAGTCACTTCACTTCTCTGGGCCTCAGTTTCCTCATCCGTAAAATGGGGATTCAATCCTACTCTCTCCAACTTAGGCTGTGAGCTCCATGTGGGTCAGAGACTGTGTCCACTTTGAATATCTGATTCTACCCCACTGCACAGTACAGTGCTTGGCACAAAGTAATTGCTAAACGAGTACCTTTAAAAAAAAAAGGTGGTTGCACTGAAATTTGAAATGGAGTTCAAAAGTAGTTTAAATAAGACTGAAAAGTATTGTGTGGTAAAATAGCCAAGTTCTTAATTTTTCCCTAGAGTTCTAAAATGGGGTAGCAGTTATTATTGCCCCTTGTCAGCTGTGTGACTGTGGGCAAGTCACTTAACTTCTCTGGGCCTCAGTTTCCTCATCTGTAAAATGGGGATTGACCGTGAGCCTCACGTGGGACAACCTGATTACCCTGTGTCTACCCCAGCACTTAGAACAGTGCTCTGCACATAGTAAGCGCTTAACAAATACCCGCATTGTTATTAACTAGAAGAATAATATTAATGATATTTGTTAAAGCTTTATTACATGTCAAGCACTGTTCTAAGTACTGGGGCATCTACAGGGTTACCAGTCTGGGCAGAGACCCTGTGGCAAATGGGGCTCGCAACCTAGTTAGGAAGGAATAGGGTTTAATCCCCATTTTTACATGTGAGCCAACTAAGGCACCGAGATTTCAAGTGAAATCTTGCCCAAGGTCCCACGATAGACAAGCGGCGGAGCCGGGATTAGAATCCAGGTCCTCTGACTCCCGGGCCCGGGCTCTATCTACTAGGCCCCGTGGCTTCTCTAAGTGAATCTGGGAATTGAGCAGCAGTTGAATCTGTGGTCTTGGAGGGACGGAGGATGAGCTAGATCCATCTGTCCTGGATGGTTTAGTCGTTCACCTGCCCGGAGGCAGGGGACTGAACCAGCTGACATCTCCACGGCGCTTTCAGCTCTGTGACATTCTAATTCTATGAGTAATTCGACAAAGCTCTCTGACGTGTCGCTGGTTCGATTTTTCCAAATCGGTCCATATGAGCAATGCTCCTGGAGACGGGGCATATTTACCGCTCTGATTTCTGACAGCCATCTTGACTGAACCTCACACACACAGGAAAAAAACTCAACACACCCCTTGCTGAGGCAGCAAATGCCGGTTCCTGAAAAATGCTTTGAAAGCCACGGAGTAGCGCTTCGGGAATGCGCCGAGCAGCTGTAGACTGGGACCTAGGTGTATGAAAAATGGCGAGCTTCAGTGGGGAGGGCTTGGAATACCTGAATCCCTCATCCAGGAGGGCTGTGGAAGATTGAAGGGACTATTCTCGGTTCATCAATAAAAGGGTCCTGAGCCTGAGAGAATCGATGCTTTGCAGGACTTGGCACCCAGTAAGTGCTCAATAAAGATGATTGAATGAATGAAAGTCAGTCAGTCAATCGTATTTACTGAGCACTTATTGTGCGCAGAGCACTGAACTAAGCACTTAGGAGAGTACAGTAGAACAATATCACAGACATATTCCCTGCCCGCAATGACCTTACAATCAGGGTGGGGGAAGGAAAGACGTTAATAGAAATAAAATTACAGATCTGTATATACGGGAGAGGGAACTGTTCACTCCTTTCAATATTTTTTTTAAGTGGTATTTGTTAAATGCTTACTATGTGCCAGGCATTGTACTAAGCCCTGGGGGAGATACAAGCTAGTCAGGTTAGACAAAATCCCTGTCCCATATGGGGCTCCCACTCTCAATCGCCGTTTTACAGATGAGGGAACTGAGGCCCAGAGAAGTGAAATGACTTGCCCAAGATCACACAGCAGACAGGTGGCAGAGCCAGGATTAGAACCCGGGTCCTTCTGACTCCCAAGTCCGAGTTCTATCCACCAGGCCATGCTGCCTTTACCATTCAGTCAAAAAGCAGCAACCAGAGTGGTTATGGTGAGAAATACAGATGGGGAGGAATTGGGGTAAGACTCAAAGAAAACTAAATGCAGCTTGGCAAAACAGCTGTTTTGAAAAACAATTTCTTATCTTGCAATTAAGAACCGATTTCTCACTGAAAGACACAGGACATTGGGTTAATAGATTTCTTTTAGAGGAAATCTGTTTTGGCTACTGAAACATTAAAGGAACCCAAACAGATGTTTTGTCAGTCAAGACAGATTGGATAGAAGAATCAAATATCAAACCACAGATTAGACTAACATTTAATCTGCTCTATTTAAATTTTCAATAAACGTAAATGAAGCTACATTCTGGAGAATACTGCATCTCTAAAATGTTTAACATCAGTAATCACAAACACTAGGTTAATTTTAGGGAACAGAAGAAGTAATTATTAATATGCTTAGTTTTTTTAAATCCTTCTTACTTGTAGGTAAACTGAATTATCAGTCACTTTTCCAACAGTCACCTCAGAAACTACATAAAATTCAAAAAAACTCACCATCCATGAATTCTGTACATATCGAGATCCTGTTTTCTACAAAAAATGCACCGTAAAATCCTATGATAAATGATGAATCACACTGTAAAGGAAACCAGGAAAAGTTAAAACCCAGTAGACAATGCTACTGATTAAAGAGGTGAGAGACCGATGTTAAAAATACTTCACCTTATAGAGAATTTCTAATTCGGACATAATTTGCTTCTGAAGTTCCACTGTAATATCTAGTGGTATGACCTAAACGAGAGGGAAAAAAAATCAGAATTGGGGCCCATTCATACCTTCAAAAGAAAACATAACAAGGAATTGGCATAAAATTCAAGGAAGAAATGTTGGTGCTTCCCCTTTGCGCTGCTGCTTTCTCTTTGTATTGGGGGAGAGGGGATGGGTGTGATTGATGGGGTAAGAAAAAAAAGCCAGTCCGCCAAGGTCAGCATTAATGGCTCTAAAAGTCAGTTAAGTTATAATATCCTTAATTTATATGCCCTATTTTGACCACATTGGTTATTTTCAGAAGAGGAAGATAGAAAAGCCTTGTACCTATTAACCCTGACTCCATTAAAAGAGAACTGTTTAGAAATTTGGGCATTTGAAGAGGAACACGCAGGATGATGAATGTAAATTTAAAGCCGGCCCTTTTCTTGGGTTGTGAGAAACGGAAAGGTATGCGAGTACATATTTTACACAGCCGACAGGAATAAGTGGGCAGTTCTTAATTACTTCCCTGCTACCACGCTTCCAGTCTGTCGCTGTTCATCTACTGACCTCAAATAGTCACCCTAAAAAGATCTCCGCAGAGGAGGAGGGCGAGCCAAATGAAGAGCAAATATGTTATTGGCCACGCACCCATTTGGTGTGAGGCGCTTTTAACATGCGGACAGATCGCCTATCAATTGCTTCAATTGTATTTAGTGCTCCGCTGGGGCCAACTCCAGGGCAATGGTTATTGTTCTGTACAAGAGGAGACTCAACTGCTGAGAATCAAAATGGTCAAAGGCATTTTTTATTTTTAAGGCATCTGGCAGTGACTTTTGACTCCAGGCATTTCTGGGAAAAGGCTTAAGAGGGAACTTCCACTGAACACTAAATACTCCAAGCATCCTGCCGTTTCGCTACACGGTACCCAATATTTAAGATGAGCTTTACGTTATAAGGGAAGCGTGTATGTAAACACTTTGGAGAATGAGGGGGAAAAAAAATCCAAAACTGAGGGAAGCACACTACTGATGGAGCCAAGTAAAAAAAGGATCATTTCCAAATCCACATTTTACAGTATTGACATCCACCTGAGAAAGAAAAAGAAAGCATAACCAGTTTCTATCACGAGTTGCTTTAGGGTTATTTATAAGAGCTCTCACTAAACTGGATTGTAAGTGTAATACAGAACTGCCAAGAAACATTTAACATGCTTCTCCAGATCAATAGTCATTTGCCAACAAAATTCACTTACATTTTTTCTACCGCAGAAAACTTCCAACAGAATAATTTCCTGTAGCATTGTATCAATTCTACACCATTAAAATAAAGAGCGTTTAACCCACTGTCAGATACAAAATCTTTTGTTCTAATAAAACCCAGTCTTTTTTAAGGTTTTGAAGAAACTTCATATTAATTGCATGGCACTGCTTGTGTAAGTTCCACTGTATATCTATCGATCAATCAGTGGTATTTATTGAGTGCTTCCTTTGCGCAGAACAAGTGCTTGGGAAAGTACAATATGAAAGAGTTGATCGACTCTAAGTTCCTTCGAGGCAGGGACTGCATCTACCAACTCTTGTTGTACTTTCCCAAGAGCTTAATACAGTGCTCTTTGCACTCAGTAAGTGCTCAATAAGTACCACGGATAAACATGCTCTCCGCCTTCAAGAAGCTTACAGTCTACATATAAACGCGCAGATACACATTCCTGTTTTGCACTTTCAGTGGTAATATTCCTAACAGAAATTTTATTCTGTGTGTTTATATGTGTGTGTGAGAGAGAAAGAGAGAAAGACCAACGTGTAAATGGTGCTCCCTTCTGCTTCTAATCCCGGCTCTGCCACTGGTCTGCTGTGTGACCTTGAGCAAATCACTTTCATTCATTCAATCGTATTTACTGAGCGCCTACTGTGTGCACAGCACTGTACTAAGAGCTTGACTCACTTCTCTGGGCTTCATTTGCCTCATCCGTAAAATGGGGATTGAGACTGTGTGCCCCACGTGGGACAGGGGTGTGTCCAACCCGATTTCCTTGTATCCACCCCAGAACATAGTACAGTGACTGGCACAGAGTAAGCGGTTAACAAATACACAATTTTATTATTATTATTACTACTGTTGTCAAGCACTGTTATAAGTGCTGTGTTAGATACAAACTTGTCATGATGGAAACCGGTTATGCTTTTTTTTTCTTTCTCAGACGGATGTCAATACTGTAAAATGTGGGTTTGGAAATAATCCTTTTTTACTTGGCTCCGTCGGTAGTATGCTTCCCTCAGTTTGGGTTTTTTTTCCCCCCCATTCTCCAAAGTGCTTACATACGCGCTTCCTTTATAATGTAAAGTTCATCTTAAATATGGGGTACTGTGTAGCGAAATGGCAGTATGCTTGGAGTATTTAGTGTTCAGTGGAAGTTCCCTCTTAAGCCTTTTCCCAGAAATGCTTGGAATCAAAAGTCACAGTCCCTGCCCCACACAGGGCTCAGAGTCTTAATGCCTATTTTACAGATGGGGGAACTGAGGCCCAAAGAAATGAAGTGACTTGTCCAAGGACACAGAGCAGACAAGTGGCAGAGCCGGGATCGGAATCCAGATCCTTCTGCCTCCCAGGCCCATGCTCTATCCACTAGGCCACGCTGCTCTCTGCGACTCCCGTCCCTTCCTGCCCCACTACTATTCTCCCCCCCACTTCAAAGCCTTATTGAAAGCCCATCTCTTCCAACAGGCCTTCCCAGACTAAGCCCCACTTTTCCTCATCTCCCACTCCCTTCAGCATTGCCCTGACTTGCTCCCTTTGCTCTCTCTGCCCCTGCCTGGCTCCACAGCACTTATGTATATATCTGTTATTTTATTTATTTGTATTAATGTCTGTCTCCCCCTTCTAGACTGTGAGCTCGTTGTGGGCAGGGACTGTCACTGTTTCTGGTTGTATTGTACTTTCCCAACTGCGTAGGGCAATGCTTTGCACACGGTAAGGGCTTAATAAATATGACTGAGTGAATGAAGTAATATCAGTAAACCAGATATTTTGCCCTATTAAAGGTCAGCAGATGGTCTCCTTAATGCAATATGTAATGGAATCATGAGTAGCAGTGTGGCCTGTTGGAAAAAGTACGGATCTGGGAAATCACAGGAACTGATTTCTAAGCCCGGCTCCATCACCTGCTTACTCTATAACCTCGAGCAAGTCATTTAACTTCTCGGGTCCCAGTTACTTCAACTGTAAAATGGGGGTTCGGTACCTGGTCTCCCTCCTATTGAGATTCCGAACCCCACACGGGGCCAGGGACCCTGCCCGACCCGTTACTTACCTCAGTGCTTACAACAGCCCTTCACACAGAGTGGGTGCTTAAGAGATGTCATAGCAAGTTCTCCAGAAAGATGGAACTATAGCAGCACAAGGCCATCAGCTGGTCCTTACAACTAAATTTCACATATTGCCATGGAAATCTTTTAAAAGGCGATCTTTAGATGGGGAAAGTAATAGTTGAAATGTCCCAAATAAATGAACTTGGGGACTGGGGAAGAGCATAGGGGAAGAGAAAGGAGAAAACAAAATTGATCAATTGTTCAACCTCATAAATAATTTTGGTCCTGCAAGTCCAGCCCTTCAAGGTGTAAACTGGGTCACGGGTTTTTTTTTAATGGTATTTGTTAAGTGGTTATTCTGTGCCAGGCACTGTACTAAGTACAGTGGGACAACCTGATTAACCTTTATCTACCCCAGCGCTTAGAACAGTGCTCTGCACATAGTAAGCACTTTACAAATACCAATATTATTATTATTACTACTAAGCACTGGGGTAGATACAAGCTAACTGGGCTGGACACAGTCCAAGCCCCATATGGGGCTCACAGTCTTAATCCCCATTTTTCAGATGCGGGAACTGAGGCCCAAGAAGCGAAATGATTTGTCCAAGGTCATACGGCAGACAAGTGGCAGAGTTCAGATTAGATCCCAAGTCGTTCTGACTGCCAGGCCCATACTGTAAAATGGGGATTGAGGTTGTGAGCTCCATGAAGGACAGGGACCGTGTCCAACCCGATTTGCATTTTGAATGAATGCTTGTATCTGCACCAGCGCTCAGTACAGTGCCTGGCACAGAGTAAGCGCTTAACAAATGCCAGAGTTATTATTATTATTGTTTCAGAGAGAAAACTCAGGATACCCTGGTGGAGAAGGAAGTGTGGCAGGCCATTTCTGGGAACGAACAAGGAGAGAGGAGGAAAGAAGTTGAAAAACAACATATTCTTTCCCCTGGGTTTCTGGGTAATACAGAATTGTAGTTGTATGGTTAATTTTCCCTGGCAGACACTTGTAAGTGACCATTAAAAATGCAAAGCATAAGCAAAATTCCCTTCCTTGTCTTTTGAGGATCACCCCAATGGGAGAAAAGTAAAAGAGACATTAAGTTTCCATCTTAAGCGATAAGAGCAAATCCGGACACACGGAGCGTGGATTTTAATAATAAAAGAAATAAGAATTATGATATTTGTTAAGTGCTTACTATATGCCGAATACTATTCTAAGCACTGGGGTAGATACAAGCAGTGTGGCTTAGTGGATAGAGCATGGACTGGGAGTCAGAAGGACCTGGGTTCTAATCCCAGCTCTGCCACCTGTCTGCTGCGTGACCTTGGGCAAGTCACTTCACTTCTCTGGGCTTCAGTTCCCTCATCTGAAAATGGGGACTGAGACTGTGAGCCCCACGTAGGACAGGGACTGCGTCCAACCCGATTTTCTTGAATCCACCCCAGGTCTTAGTACAGTGCCTGGCACACAGTAAGCTCCTAACAGATACCATAATTATTATCCTTATAGTCAGGCTGGACACAGTCCCTGTCCCACATAGAGCTCACAGTTTTTTTCCCCATTTTCCAGATGAGGGAACTGAGGCCCAGAGAAGTGAAATGACTTCCCCAAGGTCACACGCAGACAAGCGGCAGAACTGGGGTTAGAACCCAAGATCTTCTGACTCCCAGGCCCTTGTTCTATCCGCTGGGCCGGGGCGAACCCTTCCAAACGTAAGCGAATTGGGATAGTAAGCAATCCACAGAGAAAGGGTTAAGCGCGAGACTGAAATACCTGAGCGCATTTCGTCTGCTCTCCACTACACCTCCAGGACAAATAAGGATGAGTTGTCAAGTTAAATACAAGCAGTCAAGTGACTGAATTATAATTTACTCTGGGCTCCATTTAAATTAGTGTGAAGCTATTAAAATATACAGTATAAATACGGCAATTCATCACAAGCTGTCATGGATGACTTCATTTATTTGCTGGAGTGGCACATGTTCCACTGAAGGGAAGGCGAGCAAAATCACAGGTCAAATTAAGCTGCTCTTCTGTTTTAATTCCCTTATTTAATCGGGGCGACATAATTGTCTTTTACAGGTAGGTACAACTCAGAAAGAAATTTGGGAGCATTACAGGCAGTATACAAATGATTAATCAAATGGTCCATTTAAATGCTAGTTTCAGAGCGGCAGAAACCCAAAGCAGTCAAAGAATGACAATCGGCACACACGCTATACACGGTGCTGAGATTTTTCAGACTTCCTGCGGATAGATTTTTCGCAATTAGAAAATAAGTAATACTAGGAAATCTATTAAATCCTCCAAGCATTACCTAGCTGAAAGGTTTTTATAGAAGATTTTAATGGTATAAGAAGGTTCAGGATGCAAGATGTGTAACAGTAATTTTATTTGTTTTTCTGCTCTACCTACTTGCAATTTTCAAGGCTACCTGTGTAAAAAAAAAAAACAAACTAGCTCCTAATAGGCTTCAGAGATTCTATTTCCTTGTCAAACAATTATGTTTTACATCGGGTTCTGATGATTAGTGCTATTTTCAAATATCGTAAGGCAAATGATTTTGAAGTTCAATGATTAGAAATATTATTTTCCCAAACTCTATTTTTGACCCCGTCAAAACTCAACTGATTTATCACTGATGACCTTTTTCTACCTTTAAAATCACTTCTGCCCCATCGCTGGAAAGGGTCAATCAAATCTCCCAAATATACCAGAAGGCTTTTCTTTCATCTGACTCATATTATTTCAAACACCAGACTGGAGTCTGCTTGTAGCACTTCGGTTCGAAGGGAAAACGTTAACAACCTTATCTTCTCAAGTTGATGAGAGTTTTAAGAAGCTAAAAAATGGGAATGAAATTGGGGTGTACTAGCAAAGTAACATTTTCCACTCAACTCAATTTACTGCTCCCGTATGGCTAACTGAAAAGTCAAAGTGATGTAACTGAGACAGAAGTATTTTGGGGGCAGATGAGGAAAGGGAAAAGAATGAGTATTGGGTACTTTACTGATGAACATAATAATTATGGTATTTGTTAAGCGCTTACTATGTGCAGAGCACTGTTCTAAGCACGGGGTGGATACAGGGTAATCAGATTGTCCCACGTGGGGCTCACATTTTTCTTCATCCCCATTTTTACCGATGAGGTAACTGAGGAACAGAGAAGTGAAGTGACTTGCCCAAGGTCACACAGCAGACAAATGGCGGAGCCGGGATTAGAACCCACGACCTCTGACTCCCAAGCCCGTGCTCTTCCCAGTAAGCCACACTGACATAGGAGGGGGAATAACACACGTTCAATTCGGGTGGAATATTCATGGAGCATATGTGGGAACCAATACGATCCTATATGGGGCGCTTCTGTCGCCGCCCCCTCTAGACTGTAAGCTCGTTGTGGGCAGGGAATGTGTCTGTTCATTGTCCCGTTGTACTCTCCCACGTGCTTTCTACAGCGTTCTGCAGCCAGTAAGCGCTCAATCAATACAGTTGACTAACTTGTATCAAGATGGACAGGGTGCCCTATAGCATGGGAAGCAGAAGCAGCTTGGCTTAGGGGATAGAGCACGGGCCTGGGAGTCTGAGGGTTCTGGGTTTTAATCCCTGCTCCGCCAGATGTCTGCAGTGTAATACTACTCAAGTCACTTCACTGGGCCTCAGTTACCCCATCTGGAAAACGGGGATTAAGAGTGTGAGCCTCATGTGGGACAGACACTGCGTCCAACCTGATTAACTTGTATCTACCCCAGTGCTTAGAACAGTGCTTGGATCATAAAAAGTGCTTAACAAGTACCATAATTATGATTATTAGCTTCTGTGGGCAGGGAATGTGTCCGTTCATTGAGATATTGTACTCTCCCAAGCGCTCAGTACAGTGTTCTGCACATAGTAAGCATTCAACAAATACGACTGAATGATGATAATAATGATGGCATTTGTTAAGTGCCAGGCACTGAACTGAGCGCTGGGGAGGACACAAGCAAATCGGTTTGGACTTAGTCCCTGTCCCACTGGGACTCACAGTCTCAATCCCCAGTTTCCAGATGAGGTAACTGAGGTCCAGAGAAGTGAAGTGTCATACAGCAGACAAGAGACAGAGCCAGAATTAGAACCCATGACCTTCCGACTCCCAGGCCTGTGCTCCATCCACTACACCAGGCTGAATGAATGCACCCTAAGGAGGGGTCTCATCTACACAGACACTAAATGCAGCCTCCAGCTGCAATTTCTTCAAAGAGGAGGGGGCGGGTTTGGGGGGAGAGAGAGGTGTGATAAGACAGTCCCATGGACAGGATGTCATGTGTTCAGAGGCATAACTTCTCAAGACAGCGAGGTTGGCAGAAGTCATTCATTCATTCAACTTATTTGAGCGCTTACTCTGTGCAGAGCACTGTACTAAGTAAGCCCTTGGGAGAGGGTGGTGCAACAGAATTAGTGGAGGTTGCAAGCTGTAATATAACCAGGAGACTAGGTAGGCAGGTTGGGACCGGATGGTGGAGAGCTGTCAGCGGCACTGGTCAGTAGCAAGTACATCCATTCAGCAATCAATCAGTCGTTCTTACTGAGCGCTTCCTGTGTGCAGAGCACTGTACTAAGCGCTTAGGAGAGTACAATATAATAATACAACCGACACATTCCCTGCCCACGATTGAGCTTGCAGTCTTGATGGTCAAGAGACAGTGGGGAACGAGGGTACTGTGACAAATGAAGAAATCTAGTCCATGTGGTATCCAAGGAAGATGATTTTGGCAATGGGTTACAGAATATTTTGGGTTGGCAAGTGATTTTTTTAAAATTTTATGGTATTTGTTAAGCTTACTATGTGCCAGGCATTGTACTAAGCTCTGGGGTAGATATAAGCTAATCAGGTTGGACACAGTCCACGTCCCACATGGGGCTCACACTCTTATTCCTCAGTTTACAGATGAGGGAACTGAGGCCCAGAGAAGTGAAGTGATTTGCTCAAGGTCACACAGCAGACAAGTGGCAGAGTTGACATTAGAACCCAGGTCCTTCTGACTTCCAGGCCCGGGCTTTATCCGTAAGCCACGCTGCTTCTCTGCAGAGCAGAAAAACGGATAAAGGCTTCCCGAAAAGGACTTTTCGAGAGAAAAGGATAAATCAAATATTTTCCATCTAATTTACTATTATGATCACAAAAAAGAAGATGCAATGAAATATCTCCCTTAGTGGTCAGATTCACAGCTAGCACTAGAATCCAAATCCTAGTAGATGTAGAGCCATTACAACATAATAATAATGTTGGTATGTGTTAAGCACTTACTATGTGCAGAGCACTGTTCATCTGCCTGGCAACTATACAATGCCTGAGATTAGTGCAAAATAATTTCACTCCATTAATAAATGGGGATGGAAATTAATAACCTATCTAAATCCAATAGATAATCACAGAAGAGATTATACGGTAAATATCAAGCATAAATGTTTTCAAAGCAGGAAAATACAATCCAAACAGCTTACCTTTACAGCTAATATCTTCCCACTGGGGACATGAAATGCTCTGTGGAAGGGAAAAAATACTATGAAATAACCTTCACCTTGGTTTCCTGAAATATAAGTAACCCCATCCATTCTACTCTCAGGAAAGGCAAATCTTTTCTCGGAATACACACTCTTGAAATAATAATAATAATAATAATGTTGGTATTTGTTAAGCGCTTACTATGTGCAGAGCACTGTTCTAAGCGCTGGGGTAGACACAAGGGAATCAGGTTGTCCCACGTGGGGCTCACAGTGTTAATCCCCATTTTACAGATGAGGTAACTGAGGCACAGAGAAGTGAAGTGACTTGTCCAAAGTCACACTGCTGACAAGTGGCAGAGCTGGGATTCGAACCCATGATCTCTGACTCCAAAGCCCGTACTCTTTCCACTGAGCCACGTTGCTTCTATATACTATATGCCTTAATACTCCAAGCGAAGAAATGAACAAATGAATCAAGAGATCTTAAAATCATCCTAAAGAAATAGGTTATAATAATAAAAATAATAGTGATGATGGTACTTAAGTGTTTACTACATGCCAGGCACTGTTCCAAGTGTGGTTGCAGATACAAGATAACTGGGTTGGACGCAGCCCCTTTACCACATGGATCTCAAAGTCTTAACACCCATCTTACAGATGAGAGAACTGAGGCACAGAGAAGTGACTTGCCCAAGGTTATATCACAGACAAGAAGTGGAGCCAGGATTAGAACATAGGTCCTTCTGACTCCCAAGCCCACGCTCTATCCTCTAAGCCAACCTGCTTCTAGTGGAACCGAACATCAGTTATTTAAGAACCGAACCTTAGTTTAAAATCACACTTGTCTCTGTAGGAACTGTACAAATGCAATTAAAGAAGCTTTCTAGCTCACAGCCTTTGACAACACCCTTACCCACCTGACTCTTTGGTGTCAAGCTTTCTTTCAGAATATTTTCTAAGGGTATGGGATTATAAAAATTCCAAATACGCAGTTCATCTTATATGATAGTAAGCTAATTCATTCATTCAATCATATTTGTTGCGTACTTACTGTGTGCAGAGCACTGTGCTAAGTGCTTGGGAGAGTAGAATATAAGGATAAACAGAGCTAACTAAAGTTTCAGAATCTAGTTAACTGCACTCAGTTTCTGTCGTAACATTCGCTTTCACCAAGCATTTTGCCTAGCACTAGGAAATTAGGGAACGTCCTTCCGATGACACGAGCCAATTCGGATGGAGCGTTAAGTCGTCTTGGAAGAAAAGGCTGGGCTCATGTGGGAGCTGGTCACAGGTGGACATTAATAATAATAATAATAATGATATTTATTAAGCGCTTACTCTGTGCTGGGCACTGTACTAAGTGCTGGAATGGATACAAGCAAATTGGGTTGGACACAGTCCCTGTCCCATGTGGGGCTCACAGTCTCCATCCCCATTTTACAGATGAGGTATTTGAGGCCCAGTGAAGTGACTTGCCCAAGGTCACACAGCAGACAACTGGCCGAGCCGGAATTAGAACCCAGATCCTTCTGACTCCCAGGCCCATGCTTTAACCACTAGGCCACGCTGCTGCTTGACTTCAGAAGCAGCAAATATTTGGACTCTATCTCCCAGGCATAAAAATGCAATTGCAATTCAACTGCTCTGAGAGAAATACTTTCAAAAATCCAAGCCTTTTGTTGTAACGCTTTGCTTACCTAGGAAGTCAAAGCAAAAGTGTGTTCTCGACAAACACACACCACCTGCTCCTCTGAAATGGAGATAATTATGTTTGGCCTCTTTTTTCCCTGCCAGGGATGTTGGCAGGTTTGAGTTAACATTTGAAAACCGATTATATGTAGATACAGGAAAAATTTTGCATTAGAATGTAATATTGTTTACATGACTTTCCCGAAGTCAATTTATTACAGATTTGTGGATTAGCGAGTGTGGCAACTGGAGAATCTCACAGAAGGGGAGATGGAGAGAGGAACGCACAGGCTAGGATTCAAAAGAAGCCAAACGAACGGCAGTGTTTCTACAGAGAACGAAAGAGTACGAAACATCTGGAGTTTGAGCTCAACTGCGATGACAAGAAAACGATCAGATAAATGTGTCCGCCGCTGGACAGTTTGGCAACTTAATTAGCTTGTCAAGAAAGCGGATCCTTTTTTCCGAAAGAGGGGTCTCTCGTTTCCCCGTGAATTAAAAGCCAAGACTTGATGATTTAATTATGATGCACGCTAATTCATCCGTGCAAGTTTGGGTTGGATTTCTAACCACGGAGAGATACCCGGTTTGGTTTACGGCGCCCTGACGGTACCGATTTAACATTTAATTATCCGGGAGAATTGGATCCCGAAGTAGATGCCAGGCATATGGGCTATGTCCCTTAGTTTGGCAAATGGCAGGCTACCTGGGAGAAAAGGAATCTGTTGACTTTCGACTGATATTCCGGCTCAATTGTCTTGACCTTCCTCCACACATTAACTGTAAAGTGATTAATGAAGTTTGAATAGAGGCTTTGGTTACACCGAAAGACAACTGTACACCTCTGCAGTGTTTTAATTAACAACTAACACTTCAAATTAACCTGTAGTTGCCACGGTAATTACCTGTTCCAATGAGTGTGATGGGAAACGTTTTTATGAGATATTTGAGGGCACTCTATGTGCGTGGTCTATTTTTGGGGGGGTAGGACTCAATTCGCCCACACAGCGACACGCTAGGAAGTTTTCCAAATCCTCTGGATCTAGTCCTGAAAATTCATTTCCAAAATCCCCAAGATCTGCTTGGAAATGAACTCGCCTCAAGTCGTCAGATTTCCAAGCAACGGAATATTTGATTTTTTTAATGGTATCTTTCAAACGTTTACTATGTGCCAGGGATTGTACTAAGCGCTGGGGTACATACAAGTTAATCAGGTTGAAAACAGTCCCTGTCCCACACGGGGCTCACAATCTTAATCCCCAATTTACAGATGAGGGAACTGAAGGATAGAGAAGCGAAGTGACTTGCCCAACGTCACCCAACAGACAACTAGCGGAGTGGAGATTAGTACCCAGGGCCTTCTGATTTCCTTCTGTAAAATGGGGATTAACTGTGAGTCTCACGTGGGACAACCTGATGACCCCGTATCTGCCCCAGCGCTTAGAACAGTGCTCTGCACATAGTAAGCGCTTAAAAAATACCAACATTATTATTATTATTTCCAGGCCTGCACCCTATCCACTAGGTCATGCTGCCTCTCTAATTTAATTTCATTTTTTTGTATTTTTTATTATTTCATTTTATTATTCATTATTTCATTTCATTATTTTTGTTTTGAATTCTTATCTTGAGCACTCAAGTTCAGCGTTACATTTACTGATACATCCAGTCATTTATACAGCTATTTCATCCTGTACTACGCAGCGTGGCTCAGTGGAAAGAGCACGGGCTTTGGAGTCAGGGGTCATGGGTTCGAATCCCGGCTCGGCCACTTGTCAGCTGTGTGACTGTGGGCAAGTCACTTCACTTCTCTGTGCCTCAGTTACCTCATCTGTAAAAGGGGGATTAAGACTGTGAGCCCCACGTGGGACAACCTGATTCCCCTGTGTTAGAGAAGCAGCGTGGCGCAGTGGAAAGAGCACGGGCTTTGGAGTCAGGGCTCATGAGTTCGAATCCCAGCTCTG
Organism: Ornithorhynchus anatinus; assembly: GCF_004115215.2. NCBI lineage: Eukaryota > Metazoa > Chordata > Mammalia > Monotremata > Ornithorhynchidae > Ornithorhynchus > Ornithorhynchus anatinus. Next base: position 7,660,126 of record NC_041732.1, on the reverse strand, counting down.
CCACTTGTCAGCTGTGTGACTGTGGGCAAGTCACTTAACTTCTCTGTGCCTCAGTTCCCTCATCTGTAAAATGGGGATGAAGACTGTGAGCCCCACATGGGACAACCTGATTCCCGTGTTTACCCCAGCGCTTAGAACAGTGCTCTGCACATAGTAAGCGCTTAACAAATACCAACATTATTATTATTACCCCAGCGCTTAGAACAGTGCTCTGCACATAGTAAGCGCTTAACACAAATACCAACATAACAAACAAATACCAACATCTTCGCTCTTCCTCACAATTCCACTACTGCTCAATAACGTTTGTCCATCTGCCCTCCCCCACAGGTTGCAACTAAGTTCTCCGAGAGCAGGGGATGGGTTCTTGTTTTGGCTTTGCTGTGTTTAGTCCCGAGCTTTGTACTCTGCAATAAACTGTAGAATCCAGACTGTAATTTCCTTGTGAGCACTGAACGGATCAAGTCAGTCAAGTGAGTGCTTACTATGTTCAGAGCACTGTATTAAGCGCTTTGGAGAGTCCATGTAACAATACCATAGATACATTCCCTGCCCACAGTGAGTTTACAATATCTTCCGACTCTGCAGCTACCCTCCCAAGCGCTTATTACAGTGCTCAGCACACAGTAAATGCTCGACATAGACGTCGGATTGTACTCAAAAGGCACTCAAATACCACTGCCTGACGATCACCAACCAGCGCCTGCCAACTTACTGGTAACCAAGAAAGCAATGGGTTTTTGTGTATGTATCTGTTCAAAAAACACCTTCTAGGAGACAGGCAATGGAAGAACAAATCTACTGCCCTGCTTTTATATTCAAGCAGTATTTATGCTCCACAAATGAACTGCTCCAAAGCGGTCACACAGAATATTGGAAAAAGACAGCCATATATCATTTGTTAAGAAAAGCTGAGACAGGCAGTGTTACCTGATGTTCAAGTTCTGAGTCAAGGAGTCTAAACAGAATTTCAAACGTCTTGAGGTAAATGAACATCATTTCAAAATTCACTGGCTATGATTTTTTTTTCATTTCTTCCCGTTACTTTGGCTCTCTTTACACTATGGCGTTGTGTGATAAATGTGACGTTCGGGCTTCATCTCGGCAGAGGCGTCGCCCGACAATCACGGAAGCCAACTGAGAAATGTAATCTTGCCTTCTCATAATGTTAACAGACACGCAGTTTTCTTAAACATACAAAGCGGTGTGGCCAAGTGGAAAAAGCACGGGCCTGGAAGTCAGAGGACCTGGGTTCTAAACCCGGCTCTGCCACTTGATTGTTTTGTGACCTTGGGCAAGTCACTTCACTTCTCTGTAACTCAGTTTCCTCAAATGTAAAATGGGGGTCCAATACCTGTTCTCCCTCCATCCTTTAAGCACCAGGTAGGGCAGGGACTTTTGTCTGGCCTGATTATTTTGTATCTACCCCAGCACTTAGAACAGTGCTTGACACGCACAGTAAGTGCTTAAGAAATATCATTAAAAAAAACAAATGAACAAACCAAAAAAAACCCACCATAGAGCATTTTGCAGGCACAGTTTTGCCTGGAAGCAGTGAGCTGGATACTTGCCGACCTCCTACCTCATCTGAACAATGGGGATTAAGACTGTGAGCCTCCAGTGGGACCGGGCCCGCGTCCAAGCCGATTACCTCGTATCCACCCCAGCGCTTAGAACAGTGCTTGAAACATAGTAATCACTTAACAAGCACCGTAATAATAACAACAGTAAGGTCTTTTCCAGTCTAAAGCTACTAAGCTGACCATGAGACCATCAAATTTAGAGGGTCCTCAACCCTGAATTGTCAATGCAAAGTTTAGAGTACCACAGGCAACTTTTACAAGAGAGAAGAAAATTACTTCCCCTTGATCCTGGTGATTCACAGGTGGGGACTCGAAGGAGTCATATCTAGGCTAGAGAGATGAGCATGAATCCAATCAAATTTATGGAATGCTTACTGTCAATCATATTTATTGAGCACTTACTGTGTGCTCTGAGCTAAGCACTTGGGATAGTACAATGTAACAATAAACAGACACATTCCCTTCCCCAAAATGGGATTACAGTCCAGAGGGAGCTTTGCAGAGCACTGACCTAAGCACCTGGGAGATTATGATAATACTAATAATGTTGGTATTTGTTAAGCGCTTACTACGTGCCGAGCACTGTTCTAAGCGCTGGGGTAGATACAGGGTCATCAGGTTGTCCCACGTGGGGGCTCACAGTCTTAATCCCCATTTTCCAGATGAGGGAAGTGAGGCACAGAGAAGTGAAGTGCCTTGCCCACAGTCACACAGCTGACAAGTGGCAGAGCCGGGATTCGAACTCATGACCTCTGACTCCCAAGTCCGTGCTCTTTCCACAGAGCCACGCTGATAAAACAAGATATGCCAATAAAGAGACACAGTCTCTGCCCACAGTTGGCTTAAGGTATAGAGTGAGCTTATAGTCCCGAGGGAGCTTGGCAGAGCACTGTACTAAGCATTTGGGAGAGTACGACCGAAATGCCAGAGAAGTCCCCTGTCCATTAGCTGCTTACAGTCCAGAGGGGGAGAGAGACAATAATATAAATGAATCACAGAGATGTACATAAGTGCTGTGGGGCTGAGGGTGGGGTGAATAGCAAGGTACTTAAATAATAATAATGTTATTTGTTAAGCACTTACTATGTGCCAGGCTCTGTACTAAGCGATTGGGTGGATACAAGCAAATCGGGTTGGACACAGTCCCTGTCCCACGTGGGGCACACGGTCTCCATCCCCAATACAGATGAGGTAACTGAGGAGCAGAGAAGTAAAGTGACTTGCCCAAGGTCACACAGCATATAAGTGGCAGGGCCGGGATTAGAGCCAATGGCCTTCCGACTCCCAGGCCCGTACTCTATCCACTATGCCGTGCTGCTTCAGGGTACGGCTCCCAGTTTATAGGCAATCCAGAAGGGAGAGGGGGTGGGGGGAAAGTGGAGTTAATTAGGGGAGGACTGTTGGATAGAGGTGATTTTAATAATGTTTTGAAGTTGAAGAGAACTGTGGTCTGTCGTATACAGACGGGGGACGAATTCCAGGCCCGAGGGAGGATGTGGGCAAGGGGTCACTGGCGAGGCAGACGAGACTGAGGTACGGAGAGCAGCTCGGTAACGGAGGAGCGCAGAGTGTGTATGTGTGGGTGGGTCGCAGCAGGAAATCGGCGAGGAAAGGCAGGAGAGGGCGAGCTGATTTGAGCACGTGGAAGCCGATGTTAAGGAGTGCCCATAGGACACGAAGGAGACGCAACCTGTAGGTGGATCCCAACATCTGGACCCCGCTTCCATCTGTGACACGGACCCAAATCGGCTGCACCTGCATTTCACATTATTTACTCGACTTAGTTATGCCGAGAGTTGCACATTCGGTGAGAAAAACGAAACCGAACAAAAATGAACGGTCCCAGCTGACTCCTGTTTGTAAAATAAATAACCTAGAGCTGATCGTACATTTTCCGATAAGGCTCGTACGTACCACAACAAATGGAGGCGTCACATTTCCACACCTCTAGCCAGCCCGGAAACCCCTTAACCTGTTACGAGCCAAACTATTTCGCGTTACGAGCGGAGGGGATTAGCTGTGATACCACGGGACGCATGGAACCTGTGTTTCTCGAATGACCGTTGGAAGGGACGTGAGTGGCTCTTTGTCTCAACCCAGCTTGACCTTGCTGTGATCGGCATTGGCTTCGGCCTTCCGGTTTGTAAAATAAATAACCTAGAGGTGACCATATATTTTCTGATAAAGCTTGTGGGTAACCACACCAAATGAATGTAGGCATCACATTTCTACAGCTCTATCCCACACAGAAATACCTTCACCTGCCACGACCCAGACTATCTTGCATTACGAGCAGAGAGGATTAGCCATCATACCGCAGGACCGATGGGGCCTGCATTTCCCAAATGATTGTACAGTGGGATGATAATAATATAGTATTTAGTAAATGCTATGTGCCGGGCACTGTACTAAGCGCTGAGGTGGATATAAGCAATCGAGTTTGACACAGTCCCTGTCTCACGGGGGGCTCAGAATCTCAATCCCCATTTTACAGATGAGGTAACTGAGGTATAGAGAAGTGAAGTCACTTGCCCAAGGCCGCAGATCGGACAAGTGGCAGAGCCGGAATTAGAACCCACGACTCCCAGGCCCGTGCTCCATCCACTCTGCCGGGCTGCTTCCAGCAGCTCTTTTCAAAGCTGACCATATATTTTCCGATAAAGCTTAACATACCACTCAAATCAATGTAGGCATCATATTTCTACAGCTTTATCCCGCACAGAAATACCTTAATCTTTTCTGATCTAAACTATTTTGCAATACGAGCAGAGTGGACTAACCGTCATACATAATAATGATTCATTCAATCATATTTATTGAGCACCCGCTGTGTGCAGAGCACCGTACCAAGCGCTTTGGGAGAGTACAATTCAACAACAGACTGTGGCATTTGTTAAGTGCTTACCAAGTGCCAAGCACTGTTCTAAGCACTGTGGTAGATACAAGGTAATCAGGTTGGACACGGTCCCCGTCTCAAACGGGGCTCACGGTCTTAATACCACGGGACCAAAGGAGCCCGTATTTTTTCAAATGATGGTAGGATGGGAATCCATGCGGCTTTCTGTCGCAACCTAGTCTGAACTGGCTGTAAACGGCACTGGCTTCGGCCGAGCCGACAAAACGACGTGGCGCTCCGATGCCAATTCGGGGAGTGATGCGGTCACCAAATTGGGTGGGGAAATGGCTCTCTTTTCGCACATCTCTTGCAACAGCGTTCTCACGAGTAATCGCATGTATGACTCGCTTTAATCGAGCTGACAAACTGTGAACGGTGATATGATATTACTGCTTCTGGCCTGAGAAGAGAGCAGAACATCCTCCCGCTCCCCTCCCCCAGCCTTGCTCTCCCCCCTATAAACCATGTAGAATTATTGCTGTTGGCTTAAACATTGCTTCCCACATAATATGCTGCAGGGATGAGGGGGGAAAGGAGATACAATTACTCTTTGAATTATTTATAGGCATTCTACCAATTCCTGGGAATATTCCCAAAAGGACGGCTTCGGCTGAGCACGGATCGAGGACGGCGATTTCGGTTATTGCAACGGAGGAAATTAAGAGTTAGCATTCCACCTCTTAAAGCGCCCCTCGCCTATCGCAAGGACTAGCTGATGCTGGGCAAGCGAGGAAGAAAAGGAATTCATAGATTTAATTCCGTGAGTGTTTCCTAGGACGAGGAAGAGAGCAAGGGGAGGGAAAAAAAGCTGAGGAGAAAAAAAATGTGGGACGGAAACTTTTTTTGTATTTTGGGGATGGTTAGTTTAAAGGACTTATCATAGAGCTATCGGCCAATTCTGATATTTGGGAATTAATAGGGTGGATTATCTAGTTCTGCTACTTCCCTCCTCCTCCTCCTTTTCCTTTCTGCCCCTTGTGTTTGACTTTTTAACTCCTTTTGCATCTCCTCATGATGCTGAGGAAGATGAGAGAATTGAAGCTCACTCCTACCCATTTGGCCACTTACTGGAGTCTGGGAAAAGCTGGGATGAAAAGAAACCAAAATTATTGACTAGAATGAGGCTTTTGATAAGGGAAATCCCAAAATCATCCCATCAATCACAAGTTATTATTGAGCATCTGTCTAATGTGGGCACAGCACTCAGGATTTAGGAAAGTGCAACAGAAATGCGTCCCCTACCCTCAAGGAGCTTAGAGTTTAATGGGAAAGATAAAAATGATTTATGAACAGTGGGAGCAGGCAAGAGAGGAAGGCCGGGACAAGGAGTACAGATATGCATGGGTGAAGCAGCAGAAAAATCAAATATAAGAATAAACGTGCCTATTTAAGCATCCATCATCGGCCATTAACCGCAAAGTTGACTCTGGCTGGACTTAATACTCAAAAGTATGTCCTTTCAAAAATCAAGTATGAAACCTATTTGAACAACTGTGATGTGGATGGTATACTTTGCTGTCATTATCTTCTTTTCCCCTGCATTACTGCCTGGAAAATTAAGCATCAAAATAAAATGGGATTCCCTATAATTTTAGATTATTTAGGAGAACACCTGTTTTTGTCTTCCTTTACCCTGCAAACGTTCTCTAGTTCTGACGTTTTCCCATTTCACAGAATCTGTTGCCCCTGTTCAGAATGAAGGTGTTGAGGTAAAAAGGAGTGAGGAGAGAGTAAAGACGGTTAAGAGCAATAAAAGCATGAAGAGTGAGGATGGGAAACTGGGAGAATACGGAAGGACAGATTTATGGTGGAAAAATAGGATGAGGGAGCTAGCCTAGGTTGGGAAACTAAAGGTATGTGTGGAAAGAGAGATATAGGATGAAATGGAAATATCAAGGCAGCAGATGCGTACTGAGGGGCAGCAGTGAGAATGAATCCAGATTTAGCAAAGAAAGTAGTACAGCGCTCGGCACACAGTAAGCACTCAATAAATACAACTGAATGAATGAATGCCCACAGCTTCACCCAGATGACGTGACCCTGACTGAACACCGAACTGTGTGACCTTAGGCAAGTCACTTCACTTCTCTGTGCCTCAGTTACCTCATCTGTAAAATGAGGAATAAGACTGTGAGCCCTATACGGGATAGGGACTGTGTCCAACCGATTTGCTTGTATCCACCCCAGAGCTTAGTAAAGTGCCTGGCCCATAGTACGGGCTTAACAAATACCATGATTATTAATATCATTACTATTATTAGCATAGTCACCCTCTGCCCCCTGTACTCTATCCACCAGGCTACTCTGCCTCTCTATTACAAGCATCTGTTATCTATCACAAGCAACATTTGGCTCTGTGACTTTGGAGAGACAGACCCAAAATCCATCAGCCAGTAGTATTTGAGCATCTGCTGTGTGCAGAGCACTGTACTAACAGCTTGGAAGAGTTCCATAGTGGTAAAAAAATCACAATCCCTACCCTTGAGTAGATTATAATCTAACAGAAAGGAGAGACACAAACTAATTTACAGACAGAAGGAAAATGAAAAATGGAAAGATGTGTAGATGAACAAATAAGTGTCCGTCGTGGATGAGAATGCTATGGGTGGCTGTGTGTTCATAAGTGCTATGGAAATAGTTAGGGAAGAAATTACCCGGAGAGAAGTGAAGTGAATTGGAATACGTTTCTTGGAGGAAGTGGGACAGCACTGAGCTAAAATGGATGCAAAAACAAAGCCCTTTCTTACTCAAACAAAACTGACTGAACGGAGTGAGAAGCAATGTGGCCTAGTGGATAGAGCATGGGTCTGGGAGTCAGAAGAACCTGGGTTCTAATCCCAGCTCTGCCACTTTTCTGCTGTGTGACCGCGGGACATGGACTGTGTTCAACCTGATTAGCATGTATCACTCCAGCACTGAGAACAGTGCCTGGCACATAGTAAGTGCTTAACAAATACCTTTAAGAAAAAAAACGCCCACGTCATTTTCGAAGGCTAGCAGAAACGCCTGCTCTATGTTTCCTTGCTCCTCTTCTTGTCTTCCCTGGCAGTGCTTCCTCCACAGTGGTACAACCTCTATCCACATGGACAGCGTTGTTACCCATCTCTCTGCCCAACTTTCTTGATACCACCAGGTCCTAATCCTCCTTCTACCTACTTCTGGCTAGACTTGCCTCCTCTTTCCCCTTCTACTTTCCTCTGCTCTCCCTTCCTTCAATCAATGGTATTTGTTGAGTGCCTACTCTGTGCAGAGCACGGTACTAAGCGCTTCCCTTGGTCCAGTCCTCCCAGCCAATCCCCTCCTGGGAGCCATCAGAGAGGTCAAGTGGGGCTAAATCGACACAACTGATTTACATCTGTACACGAACGAATGTCATCCTTCCCAAATCATCTGTCATTAAATGTCAGTTTCCAAAACCAACTGCAAACTAAACACGGCTTTGCCAACAACGGATTTGTTTTACTGCCTAGTTTTTCTGGAGTTATTTTGGTTTTTGAACACTTACCAATATGTTTAGTGTTAATGGTCAGGCTTTGGAATTTTAATGAGCTTGTTGTCACATATTAAAATGGTCATTCACAGAAAGAAAAAAAAAAAGCCCATTCAAATTGTTTCTTGGAAATCAACACTGACAGTTGTTGGCTTCCGTAATAGACAAACACATTTGCTTGACTCTGGCTGTTTAAATCGGAAATCCAAAGCAAACAGCAGTTGTAAAAAGGAGCTTTTATGTAAACTGTACTTGTTCAAATAGCAATCTTTGCCAACCTTCCTTCTGTCCAAAAACCCATTACAGATGCTTGATTACTGATTGCAAAATGATTTCTTGTTAAGTGATAGAAACAAAAAAAAAGGCTTAATGTAAACTTTAGACTGTAAACTCCCTTTTTTTTTTTAAAAAAAAATGGTATTTGTTAAGTGCTTATCATTGTACCAGGCACTGTACTAAGTGCTGGGATAGCCACAAGCTAATCAAATTGGACACAGTCCATGACCCTCGTGGGGCTCACTGTATTAATCCCCATTTTACAGATGAGGGAACTGAGACCCAGAGAAATTAAGCAAATTGCCCAAAGCCACACAGCAGACAAGGATGAATTCAGGCAGGGAATAGATCTGCCAACTCTACTGTATTGGACTCTCCCAAGCACTTGATACAGTACTCTGCACACAGTAAGCACTAAGTAGTATCAAATGATTTGATTAAATGTGAAACCTTTGATACCACTAAAACGCAGCCATTACCCACTTCATTCAAAGGCACTGCACAAATATGGACATTTTACAGAATATCAGACTATGATTCAGAGCGATTAGTGGCCTGGGGAGACTGCAATTCTCTATTTTCCTCCCTTTTTCCTTTAATTCTTCTTCCATAGCCTGGACTCTTGGTGTCTGTTCAGTCTATTTACCCTCCTTACTCCCACATGGGTCTTATCTGTTCATGTGGTCGTGGCCATCTTTGAATTTCTTTCTTCACGTGAACTGCCCGTATTCGCATCTGTGACACCAGCCAGTCTGGCTAAAGACATTTCTTTTCAGACCCTGTCTAAATGCCTCCAAGATCTGGATCCAGTAACCAGAATGAACTCCACACCAAAGGATCTGGAAAAATGCACTGGGTGAACAGGGAGGTGTTACGGAGCGAGGCACGATGTTGAGACTGGAATAATAATTACGGTATTTGTTAAGCGCTTACTTTGCTTCAAGCACTGCTCTAAGCACTGGGGTAAATCAATCAATCGTATTCGTTCAACGCTTACTGTGTGAGAGCACTACACTAAGCACTTAGTAGAGTAGAACGAGACAGAGTTGGTAGAAATGTTCCCTGCCCACGACGAGTTTACAGGCTTGAAGGGGAGACAGACGTCAATATAAATAAATAACCCATCTGGACATAAACTCTGTGGGGCTGGAGAAGGGGTGTGTCAGGGTGCGAATCTGAGCGCGAGGGTGAGGCAGGAGGGAGTGGAGGAAATGAAGGCTTATGAGGGAAATGAAGATGAATAAAAGTTAATCGGGGCAGAAGAAATGGAGTGCTAAGGCAACAGGCCCGGGATGAAGAAAAAGAACTATCTGTGAGTAACAAGGTGGAAAAACTCCTGGTGAAAATGAACTTACTACAATTTAACCTCTGCCCTCGGGTTGGACGAAGGCTCCCAATACATTGCTCAAGTTCCAGGAAAGCTATTTTTCGGTGAGCTGCTGGGATGTTTGAACACAGGTCCGGTCGTCTTCACAGAACTACAGCTAATTCTAGCTTTGCCGATGGAGCTTGGGATGGAGGTGGCAGAGATGGAACGCTCACCTTTCGGAGGGGGCAGAGGGTGTGTTGTTGAGAAAAAGAAACAAAAAACCTTTCCTAAGCTACTCAATGTCCTCCCAGGGATCGGGAACAATAGCTGCACTTCTAAAAGTGAGTAATAGTAACCCTATTCATCGAGCACCCACTGGGCATAATACATTACTCTCTTTCCCTTAGTGGGATCAAGTCTCACAGGTCAAAATTGACTCAAATAGGAATGCCAAATTTGGTTTCCCCAAGGTTGCCAAATTATGTGGCTATGACCAGACTGAATATCCCCAAGTAACTGCAGAACAGATCAACTCTCTTTGAATGTTGGTGGGAGTTGGAAGGACCTGGGCTCTAATCCACTTGTCACTCTGCCACTTGTCTGCTGTGTGTGACCTTGGGCAAATCTCTGGGCCTCAGTTTCCTCATCTATAAAATGGTGATGAAGACTGTGAGCCCCTTATGGGACAGGGACTCTGTCCAACCTGATTAGCGTCTATCTACTCCAGCCCTTAGTACACTGCCTGGCACATAGTAAGTGCTTAGCAAAAAACATAAAACTCTCCGAGAAACAAAAAGTCATGAGGAATTGAGATTGTGTTACCTGGGTTTCTTACGTGAGAACAGAACCTCCCGTAATTTCAAATCAGATGAAAATGACCATTTTCTCAAACTGGTTCGCTTAGGAGATGTACACATAATTTCTTAATTTGCTTACAAAGTCGAATACTGACTAAAACCACTCTTCTCCCTTCCCTAGAAAGGAATAATCCATAGCTATCAAGTGGGCATAACTCAGCCTTGGCTCAAGGGACCTGAATAGCTACACTAGTACAGAGACGGTTTCTTCTTCATTCATTCAATCGTACTCAATGAACCTTTACTGTGTGCAAAACACTGTACTAAGCACTTGGGAGAGTACAATGCAACAACAGTCACAGTCCCTGCCCATAACGAGCTCACGGTCTCCCACCGAGAAGAGAGATGCCATCTTGAAAAAGGGTCCAGGATTATTCCCGGGGCTACCGTCGAGAAATTTACGCTCCCCGATCACGGCACATAGCCTAGTAAATTGAATCTAAGTTTTCACTGCCGTTAGCCCCCGCGCCGTTCTGGAAGCTAGCTACACAAGGAAAATAAGACAACTTTAATTTAAGAATCAACCGGTTTCTAATTAAACTGCCATAGGCAGCTGGTTGGATAAGTTTTAATCAGTTTCAATCACCTATTGATTGGTATGCTGAAGCTTAAAAAATTAAAAGTAAAAGATGATTGGGGAATTGTCCCATCTCAGAACAACAGCAGAGCCCTCTGTAAATAACTCCTCTTTTAACCATCAGCTAAATGAACACTTCAATACTGCAGTACAAAGTCTTCTGCAAAATTACTTTAACTAACAAGCAGAAATTTATCAGCTTCAGCCAAAATCAATGCTGAAATCAATTTGAACACTGGTTGTGTCTAAAGGGGCTCATTGGCAATTTAGGGAAATTACACCATGTAAATGCCTGTGCTTTAATTGAACAGTTTCATCAACTAGGCTGTGATTGCTGTCCGTTCATTTATTTACTTTCGCTGGAGCTCCCATTCTGCAAAGGAATGGCTTTTGTGAGGCTGGATAGAGGCTCTTTATCTTCATTTTATGCACTTTTGTGCCGAACAGATTTCAAGAGGGAGACAAGTGATGGCTGAGGTCAAAACGAGCAGGGGTGCTTTTATCTTTAAAACCTGCCAACATGCATAAAGAACTAAAAAATACCACCCAAAACAAAAAAACCCAACGCTTCCACTTCCACTTCCTCCTCTGCCTCCCATCCTCTACCTTGAGGAATTCCTCAAGGCTCAGTTCTAGGTCCCCTTCTATTCTCCATGTACACCCTCTCCCTTGGAGAAATCATTCGTTCCCAAAGCTTCAACTACCATCTCTACGTGGGTGATTCCCAAATCTACTTCTCCAGGCTTGACCTCTTTCCTCCTGGGCAATCTCACATCTTTTCTACTCGGACGTCCCGCCGACACTTCAAAGTAATCAGGTCCAAAACAGGACTCCTCATCTTCCCACCAAAATCCTGTTCTCCCACCGTCTCTCCCATCACTGTAGACAACACCGTTATCCCGTTTCACAAGCCTGTAACCTCGGCATTATCGCCAGCTCACCTTTCTCATTCAGCTCGTGTATACGACCTGTCACCACACCGTCGGTTCTATCTTCAAGATAGCGCTAAAGTCTGTTCTTTCCTCTCCGTCCAAAGTGTTAATACCTTGATCCAAGCATTTCTCTCTCGCCTTAACTACTGCATCAGCCTCCTCTCTGACTCACCTACTTCTTGTCTCTTCCCACTCCAGCTCATACTTCGCTCTGCTACCCGGATCGTTCTTCTTAAGAACCGTTCAAGTCCATGTCTCCCCACTCCTTAAGAGTTTGCCCATCCACTACCGCACCCAACAGAAACTCCTCACCACAGGCACTACTCAATCATCTTGCTCCCTCCTACCTTAACTCACTGATTTTCTTCAACTGAACCCAGCCTGCAGGGTCCTTCAACACCAACCAACTCTCCGTACCTCCATCTCATCAATCCAGCCAACCCCTTGCCCCCATCCTGCCTCTGGACTGGAACTCCCTCCCCTACGTTTAGCAGTCTGGCACACTTGCAAGCCATCAGATATCAATTATAGGTCAGTTAGTCAACTGTATTTGAGTGCTTACTGTGTGCAAAGCACTGTATTAACTGCTTGGGAGAATAAGTCTAACAATAAACAGATACATTCACAACTACTTACAGACTAGAGGGGAAGACAGACATTAATATAAATAAATGAATTACAAATAGGGACATAAGTGCTGTGGGAGGGGGGAGGAATAAATGGAGCAAGTTAGGGTGACACAAGAGGGAGTGGAAAAAGAGGTAAGGAAGGCTTAGTCAGGGAAAGCCTCTTGGAGGAGATGGGCCTTCAATAAGGCTTTGAACGGGGGCGGGGGAGTAATTGTCCTAAACGCACACCCAAACCTCCTAAGAGGACACTAATGCTCTCTGATCCTAAGGAAGGTTTTGAGGAACAAGGCTGCCTTCTGACTACTCTGCTCTTTTGCACACAGACACAGGCCCTCCCCACAAAATCCCCATGTTGTAGAGTAAACTAAGGGGGAAAATGTCAATTCTGCACATAAACCTGGATTTACATGCATGGTGCACATATGTGGGATATGCTTATATTCTACAGTTTAGGTATTAAAAGTGCAAAATAGGATTCTCAGTTTTCAACTTCTAACATCTTCTGCTTTTACTCCCATGAATTATATGTGCATATTATATAAACATATAATGAAACTTTTAGTTGCTATGAGAAAATCCGTTTTTATTCATAATTCTTAGATAACTCTTCTGAAAATTTAATTATGGTTTAATCAGGGCTTTATGTTTATTGACTAAGTATACTGTTACATTTTGCTGCTACAGTAAGCAGACAGAATAGAATCAGTATGTTGGCGAACCTTACATAATACATACTTTTCTAAATACACTAAGCTTGTTAAAATGCTTTATGGATTGTGCCCTAAAGTAAATTCTAATTTTGTCTCAACGTTTTTCATTTTATTATTTGAATTCACAAAACAGAAGCTACAAACTCTGATTTAGTGGTAATATAGTAAATTCCCGTTTAAATACCGTCAAGGAAACCTCCAGTTCAGGTTAAAGGAAAAGGAGACAGTGCAGTCTAAAGAAGCCATACCAGAAAAAATTTCACTGCAGTTAAATGGTAAAATATGCCTAATGCTCATGGATCAAATATCCCACCTTCTTTTCCCCCCTGAGTTAATGCAATTGCAACTCAAATTCAGTGGAAGAACGTATATGCTACTCTATGTATCAGAATATAAACATATTTTGCTTCGGTAAGGTAACAAGTTAACGAAAACATGGTCTTGCAGAGCAAAGTAACCAATGATGGAACTAAAAAAAAAAAAATGAGGCTGAAAGGTGCATTCAGTAAATGCCTCTTGGACTTGCCGGGGAATTATTTTTCAAAAAAGCAATTTAAGTAAATACCCTAGATGCTGCAGTATACAAATAGTTTTCTCTGCTGAGCAGTTACCTAGAGTCTAAACCTTCCACCTCATATCAACTTCTGAAAAATAGCAGTAAAAGATGAGAAAATCAGCTGTAAATCTGGAAATGCACCAAAAGCCCTATTATAAGAATATAATTAAGTTGTGAATCCAATGACCAAGTCTTGAATTTCTGATGCTTGAAGAGATGATGGGGAGACAAAAAATAGTCAAAATCACATTGATCTTTACGCTTTCCTCAAGTAGCATATTAAAAACACACATGCGCGCACACCTCTCTAAATTAAATTTTGGAAATATTAATGATACTATCTTTCAATACCAAGCCCAAAAGCCATTTGCTTAATTTGGCCTGTTTATCACAACTTGTGCACGTGCGTGCAGTCGCTTAATTAAGCAAATATCTTTCGAGTTTCCGGGGGGAAAAAACAGTGATAGTATTAGGAGGAAGCCTTAGAACTCTAAAAGATATTTCTCTCAACAGGGGGAAGGGACATTTAGATTCAGCAAGTTCACACTAAAAAATATTGCAATAAAGTATTGATTTTTGCCCAGCTCAATTGACTGAAAAGTTGTTTGTATAGCAATATTGCCCAAGCCAATATACTGGAACAATTTTGTTAGCCACAGTAATCAAGTGCATTTCTGAAGTATAATTATACTGTCATAAAAATAAAGCCAAGATACCTATCTCCCAAGCGATAAAGCTAGGGAGGCCATAAAAAACGGGGAGGAAAACAATGACCAAATAAATGAGATATTTTTAATGAAATTTAGTGTCTTTCAAACCCACCAATGCCCCCGCTTTCTTCCCCTAAGCCAAGGTTAGCGTGAAGAGTGATCAATATTTCCATCTCAATAAACTATTTCAATAATGGTTAATTCGGGTGAAAACCGAGTCTGAAAATTTCTGCTCACAGACCTGCGACATCCTGTCATGTTTGCTGAATGCCGATAATAGATCTTTGCCATAATGGATATGACCAAGTGCAAAGTTGTAAAAACAGGGGAGGAAGGGAGAGGGAAAGAGAGAAAGATACATACAGTCACATGGACTCAGCCTAATCGATAGAATCTACATTGTCTTCTGAAATCAACTCCTAATGGTTAATGTTGGGAGAGGGGAGTTGGTGAAACATACATAATTAATTGTATTTGACAAATGCTTATTGATTTACTGAAAGCATAAATATTTGTGGGTGTCTTATGGTCTATAATGCAATCCGGCTATATGTAGGTATTTAATTTTGCATTAAGGTGGTGTCTTGTTTGCTTCTTTAAAATAAACAGTCTTCGGAGGAAGGAAAAGACACTTCCTTTGGTTGAAATTTAGGGGTCCTGGTGAACCACACAGTTTGGGCAGATTGTAGGGCAGCATGAAGATCTAGAACTGACTTCAGATTTACCATTCTTTGTTTCATTCATATTGACTGAGCGCTTACTGTGTGCAGAGCACTGTAATGTTGGTATTTGTTAAGCACTTACTTTGTGCAGAGCACTGTTCTAAGCGCTGGGTAGATACGGGGTAATCAGGTTGTCCCACGTGAGGCTCACAGTTAATCCCCATTTTACAGATGAGGTAACTGAGGCCCAGAGAAGTTAAGTGACTTGCCCACAGTCACACAGCTGACAAGTGGTGGAGCCGGGATTCGAACCCATGACCTCAGACTCCCAAGCCCGGGCTCTTTTCCACTACGCCACGCTGCACTCAGAAAGTACAATTCGGCAATAGGGACAATCCCTGCCCATACCAGGCTTACAGTTTAGAAAGGGGGAGACTGACATCAAAACAAGTCAGCAGGCATCAATAAAAATAAATAGAATTAGAGATTTACACATATATACATAAGGTCCGTGGGGCGGGGAGGGAGGGTAGAGCAAAGGGAGGGAGGTGAGGTGATGCGTGAGGGAGGGGGAGCTGAGGAGAAGGGGGAGTTTAGTCTGGGAAGGCCTCTTGGAGGAGGTTAGCCTTCAGTACGGCTTTGAAGGGGGGAAGAGTGATCGTTTGGCGGGTTTGAGGAGGGTGGGCGTCCCAGGCCAGAGGCAGGTCGTGGGTGAGAGGTTGGCGGCGAGATAGACGAGATAAAGGTGAAGTGTAACAATCATCTCCCCCATTGTGCATGACAAAGTTGCCCCCAAGTCTAAGGCTTGCCGGTTCTACCCAGCCGTTCTCTCGAACTAATTAGGAGAGCCAGCTATTCCCATGGACCAGGGAAAATACGTTTACCGAATCAACGCTCTCACAGGCAAACCACTATATGAAGTCTATGGTCAGAGTACGCAGGCATGGGAAGAATCCAAAAAGAAGAGCCAGTAAATGCCTGCTTAGAGAAGCCTCCAACAATCAAAACCTAGAACTGCCATTTTCATATGCCTCATTTAAAAATCTTAAAAAATAAACTTTTCTCTGGAAAAAAAAATGAAGAACACCCTGCTAGTCTGGGATTATTTTTCAATCTGTGGTAACTCTACTAAAATTCTATACAGAGTTGCTAAGTTTTGGAAACATATTGGAGGAATATTTAAAGATTCTTGCCAGCTCGCACAGCACATCATTTACTTTAATGTCACTCTGTTTCTCTCTCTCTAAGCTGTTTCTATTTTCCACATTGCTTTAACTATCTGAGTTTTTTAGGCATAAATATTAAATCTATGGACCTCTTGAGCGTTCCCATGAAGATAGAGAGAAGGAGCATATGAGTAATTGTTAATCGCACACTCATTTACCCAAAATATCTTCTCGGGAAATTCATGGCACATTAAAAAGATGAGAGCTCAAATCACCCCTCCCAAAAGGGAAGGATCCGCTTAAAGTATTCAAATTTTACTAATTAGCATTATCACACACTATAAGAATAGAAGTAAAAAAAGTTCATTAAGCAGGTTTGTCACGAGGGAGGCAGCATGGCCTAGTGGAAAGAATATAGGCCTGAGAGTCTGAGGACCTGGGTTCTAATCCCAGTTCTGCCGCTTGCCTGCTGTAGGACCTTGGTCAAGTCACTTAACTTCTCCGTGTCTCAGTTTCCTCATCTCTAACCTGGGATTCTGTTCTCCCTCTCCATTAGACAGTGGACCTTTTGTGGGTCAGGGACTGTGTCCAACCTGATTATCTTTTATCTCTTCCAGCCCCTTGGACAGTGCTTGGCACATAAAAAGAATTTAGCAAATACTGCCATTATAAGCCACAATTTTTGTCGAACTGCCAGTAAGGCAAACTTGAAGGGTATGTATTCGAACACAAAACACCCACAGACTCCTTTACCTTATCATCTCAAGGACTGTGAAAGAGCAAATCAACATTTAGATTAGAAAGTAAACACCTCAAGAGGAAGACACCATTCCAAGGCCCTGACAGCTGGACCCAATAGAGATTTTCCCACAAGCACTTGAGGGAAAAGGGGTCATAGGCTCCCAGAATTTTACACCACCTTTGCAGATAAACATAACAACCTCCCGACTCACGTATTCCTTTCACCAACCCACCCTCCCTCCAAGCAATACCGACAGCCAAAAAATGAAATTGCTTTTCTCTCTCTTCATCGCAAACGCGCCATCTAAATCCAAGGTATTAGCGGTATCGTTACATCACTCACTCGGAACATATGTTCATCTCTAGGGCGCATTACAACTTGAAATATTAGTAGTTTATCCAGTAAATGAACTTCTAAAATTATTTGCCTCTCTAATACCTTTGGTAAGGGCAACTGGAAATCAGGTTCCCATGAGTACTCTTACACTGCTAGGATGGCCAGATAAAGGGAGGGGAAATTCTAGACAATGCTGAGAGAAATGCAGTGCTCTATATGCCTTGCAGTAGTTATACGTAGAAGTAACAGTTAATTGTGTTGGTTTGCACAATAATCACGTGACTCACCTTCTGTCTTTTTAAAGCAGAGAAATGTAGGATATTAGTTTTAATGAAAGAAAACATCTTGCCTTACTCCCCTTCTTTAGTACAACATGAGCATATATTTTCACTAAAATCATGGGCACGCCCATGGTGAGGGTATAAATATTACCACAAGTCGGTTTAAAATGAATATTAGATTTTCTTCCCTTTCCTCCTCTTTTCCCTCTCCTGCCCTTCTTGGTCCGAGTTCTTTCACTGACATTTTTTCCCTGGCTTCTGCCTCCCCTTACCGTGATTCCAGCTGCCTGAATGAAGATGTAAGTACCTTGTGGGCAAGGAACATTTCTACCAACTTTATTATAGTGACGTCTCCTAAGCGCTTAGCACAGTGCTCTGCAAACAGTAAGCCAACGTATTTAATTTTAATGTCTATTTCCCCAATAAGTGCCTTGGGAGAGGCCAGTCAAGTGCCCAAAACGTCCAGTTTCGCCATAACGCACGTTTTCAATATGGGTTTTGGCTATGACATGACTAGGGAATATTCTTCTGACAACACAAGTCTGTTTGGGCCTGGTATGACGCGTTATCCGAGGAGCTACCCGTGAGCGCTTGTGCAGGGTTGGAATGGGTGAGTGCCAGTGGGCAAGCATTTATGAAAGTGAGGCCGCACAAGATCTTAACTCTCATGTTATAGGAGAACTGAGTGTACTGACCCGACTGGAGTAATCCTTAATCGCCTTCGCTATTAAGTCCTTAACTGCCAATGTCTCCAACTACTAAAGGCACAAAGGAGAGAGAGGAGGCTGAACAAATTAGAGGCCAGGAACGAGGCATCACATCCTTTTCGGAAGACAAATTTATCACTGACCAGAAGATAAACTTCGGTTTGGCTACAAAGAAACAGAACTGTAGCTTCAAAACTCTTAGAAGCAGGTCTTTTTTGTGGTACTTGCTTCTGACCAAGCTTACTTTAAACAGAGATAGAAAATAAATATCTCTCTTAAGGAACCCAGGCCTAGACAATTTTTTTTTCCTAAATCAGACCAGTATTCCTCCTCTGCAGATACCCAGAGTGACAGCATGTCCTTCTTCATCAGTAGTCACAAGAGCTGAAAAGGAGCCAAATCCCTGGCCGCTCTCAAAGGCCCAAGTGACCGACTGCCAACTAGAAGGCGAGGGCCGGAATCCTTCGTGGCCAAAATCCCACCTCGGTTCCATCGCATTCACTTCAGGTATGGAGCACGGGAGAGGATGTACTCTGTTTGCGATTAGGGGATGCATTTTCATTTGTATTCATGTGGTTAGTCAGAACTTAAGGATCTAAAGACATCAGTCACCAATTAGAAAATAAATGGCTTAGTTTACAACTTTAAAAATATAGGTTAATATCAAAGTTAAAAATGTCTGAGGTATAAACAAAGTCATAATAGGATGCAGGGTTACTATATATGGTAAACAGCTCTCTGGAGAAAAAGCTTTATTACTCCCTCGGGGCTTTCTTACAGAGTATGGATTTTTTAATTCCTAGTGGAATATTTTTCATACACCACTGCAGACTATTAAGTACCAGATATTACATTATGTAGTTTAAACTTGGCACTACTGCTTGAGAGAGACTTCCCTGTTGAGAAAACTATTTCTTTCCTGTTACAATTTTTTAAATATGAAAATGAACACTCCTTCAGGGTATGATCACTGCAACAGAAATTTGGGGGAAGTTTATAACTTAACATATTCATCAACGTACGGCAATCCTCTCAGGGGGATGGGGTGAGGAGAGAAGAAAATACAACAGGAAGAAGGTTTTTTAATAACTCTGTGGTGTTGACACAGGGCGCAGCCGTGGTACTTTATAAGGCTCGGCTTCCATTGGGTATCGGGGGAAGCCCCGGACTAGCATGGGCCACTAGGAAATTTAAAAAGAATAATGGCATTAAAAAAAGAGTGAAGGAAAAATATACATTAAACGTCGGTCCAGTTTAAGGTGCACTTAGCTAAAAGTAGACCATTAACGGCTCACCCAGGAGAGCCCCGACCTCAGAAATATTAAAAAGGCAATATAAATGCACCCTTCCGAGTGTTCGCTGAGAAAATAGATGCCCTGCAGTATTTGGGAGTAAACTTGGAAAAGGAAATTTCAGAGCAGATGGGGCCCTTAAAAATCTCTCCTAAGAAGGGGCTGAAGGTCCTTTGTCACTTTCCTGCTCAAGAAATTCAGGACTTGGCATAACTAGGTTCCAAAAGTTTAAACCAACTGGACTACTCACTTGTAGACTGTACCTCCGTTGCCGTGACCGAGGGGCTCTCGATTTTCTATGTCTTGTTCATTCATCTCCGCGAGAAAGAAAGAAAAACAAAAGAAGTGTCATGCTGGGGATGGAAATGTCAAGGAAAAGCAACTCTGGGCCATAAACAACAAGCAGTCTGGGTCATTTCAAGTTCAGCTGCAAGAATGAGAAGATCAATACAACATTTGCTGTCCAATTTATAAAAGACGATACCAAGGGACAAAGTGATGGAAAGTTTAATGACAATTTGTTTGCCTGGGTCATTTCATTAAAGTTTGATAAAAGGTGTCAAAATGGAATGATGTAATATAGCTCAAAAGGGTCAGGTCAAAGATACTGATAGGAAAAGGGTCGGCAGCATGGCATATACCCAAAGCCAAACCACTCTGAGTGGAGCAAAAACCGAAGTAGAAAAGCCCCAATTCTCTCCACCAGAAAAAACCAAAACCAAAACCAAAAAAAACAAAAAACCCAAAAAACCAGGCAGCCCTAATACTCTTGTCTTACAAATGACCTGTAAATAAGACCATGTAAAGCTCTGCGATTAGTTGATAATTAACATATGTCAAGCTAATTGGATAATGTATACTGCTTTTCCTAATGTAAATATAGCTTCTCTTTGCAAAGAGCAAATTAGAATTCAGCAATATCTTAGTGGCACAATGCCAGGCCAAGTCATTCGTTGCTGATGGAAAAATGCCAAGGCAATGTGTTTTCAATGCAGCATATATTGTATAAATGATAAAAAAAAATTAGACCAATGTAGTATTCACACCCAAAAAACCATTCTTGATGAGTCCATATATTAAAAAAGTATTTCTTTGATTTAGGGCATCTTTGGTTTCTTAGGAAGCTGATTTAGGTCACAGGTAGGTGTTGTGGTTTACTACTTAATAAAATCCTATTTAGTATGAAATAGCCTTTTTAATAAATTACTATTTTTCTCCACATCTTTTAAGACTAATCAGATTTTACTTGATGCAGTCGGTAATTTTCTACCAACTGGTCCGGTTGCTTAAAAATTAACTGCCAACTTTATCTATTCACTAAGTGAATTCAATAAAAGGCCTGCTTTCCATACGGTTAAAGCCTGAGAGAAGCTATAGTAAGCTGCGGGGAAAAAAAAGAAAATCAATTTCCAGGGAATTGCACAGGCTTTGCATGAACAGAAAATGGATGGAGTTTTTAATTCAATATCACCTGGAAAAAAATAGTTTGCTTTCAGACCATTATAGAAAAGCTTTAAATATTTTACTATGCTCTAATCTTCAACCAATTGAATAAAGCCATGTTTCATTCATCAAGGGAAATATTTTGCTTCCATATATTTCTAGGGCTGAAGCTTCTGAGAGCTGTGATAATTAGGAATACATTGGAACCGAACTGCAAGCTGAAGAAACAGCTTCCTTGCCAGGTCCTACCTCAAATAACTCTAAAACAAAAAAAACAAAAACAACCAGGTTGATGGAGGAATGTCTAAAGGCTGATTCAGGATACAGATGAATGAAAATGCATACTGACTGGCGCTATGTACAGTCAATTAATTACTACATGCTCATAAGGTCAGTGGATGAATCTTGGACAAACCAAAAAAAAAAAAGTCTAGAACTTTTTCCATTTGGGAGCTACCTTATCCGCATCCTTCTTTCACTGCCCGTCCTTCACAAACTCAACAATGAGAAACAGTGTGCTCTAGTTGGAAAATACTCAGGTCTGGGAGGCAGGAGACTTGGGTTCTAATCCTGCCTCTGCCACGTCTGCTGCGTGGTCTTGGGCAAGTCACTTTACGGGGCCTCGGTGACCTCGGCTGTCAAAAGGGGACTGGATACTCATAATCCCTCTCCCAGACTGTGAACCCCATGTGGTACAGGGACAGGGCCCAATCTGCTCATACTGCATCATCCCATTCAGTCAGTCGTATTTACTGAGCGCTTACTGTGCACAGAGCACTGTACTAAGAGCTTGAGAGAGTCCAATATAACAATAAGCAGATATATTCCCTGCCCACAACGAGCTTACAGTCTAGAGGGGACTGTGACCACTTAGAGCAGTGCTTTGCACATAGTAAGTACTTAAATACCACAGTTATCATCATCTGTAATTACTGTCCCTTGAGGCTCATTTGAACATGTGATGAAAATGACTATAATAATAATAATGTTGGTATTTGTTAAGAACTTACAGAGCACTGTTCTAAGCACTGGGGTAGATAAAGGGTCATTAGATTGTCCCATGTGAGGCTCACAGTCTTCATCCCCATTTTACAGATGAGGTCACCGAGGCACAGAGAAGTGAAGTGACTTGCCCACAGTCCCACAGCTGACAAGTGGCAGAGGCGGAATTTGAACCCTTGACCTCTGACTCCCAAGCCCGGGCTCTTTCCACTGAGCCACTCTATATAAACCATACTTACAACACGAACTGCATTAAAACCTTAAGGCCAAAATGGACCCCTCTGTAACTGCAAATGACTTCTCTTCATCTCCCACCCCCTTCTGCGTCATCCTGACTTGTTCCCTTTGCTCTTCCCCCCTCCCAGCCCCACGGCATTTATGTACATACCTGTCATTTTATTTATTTGCACTGATGTCTGTCTCCCCTACTTTAGACTGTGAGTTCTTTGTGGGCAGGGAATGACACTGTTTATTGTTGTACTGTACTCTCCCAAGTGCTTAGTACAGTGCTCTGCACACAGTAAGCGCTCGATAAATTCGACTGAATGACTCCAGGTCTTCAACCCATTCATTCAGATGACACCAGTACCTTGCCTCCCTATGTAGTAATCACATTCAAGAAACTTTCCTCGCTTTAGAAACCTGTCCTATCCCCACTCCCGATTTCTTCTGACCGTTCCCTCCACCGGCCTAAGGTTTCAAACTCCAGGAGACAGAGCCCCTGCATAGCTCATTATGGGCAGGGAATGTGTCTATCAACTCTGTTGGCGTGTACTCTCCCAAGCGCTTAGTACAGTGTTCTACACTCAGTAAGCACTCAATAAATGCCGTTGATATTGTCTACACTCTGGAAACGTCAACCTGACGGGACACATGAATGACCGCTCGATTCCTCTGCAGAGTCGGTGCATTTTATGGACTGATGCTGAGCCCGAAGGAGACTGAGGTAATACGTCGGTCCCCACCAGAGACCCTAATTGGCAACCAAAGATTTTCACCTGAAGTGTTGAGAAAATGGCCATCACTGGATTCTCTCTCCCTACAGAGCACGTTGTCTGGTAATACCCTAATTGATAAAGAGGGGTAGGGGGAGATGGAGCGTGTCTTCTAGGAAACACCAAAGTGATAAGCCCTAGATCACACTGAAGGTCTACGTAAGAGTGGAGGTAGCCGACATTTATAAAGCTGTTAAACTGGGATAGAGAATCCAGTCTGGGTTTTTGTGTGCTTTCATCGCTACTACTTATATTTGACAACAAAGAAGTTGACCGTAAGCTCCTTATGGGTAAGAGTGGTGCGTTCTACCTCTGCGTTACTCTCTCAAGTGCCCAGTACAATAATAATAATAATAATAATAATAGTATTTGCTAAGTGCTTACTATGTGTCAAACACTGCTCTAGGCACTGGGGGTAGGTGCAAGCTAATCAGGTTGGACACAATCCCGGTCCCGCATAAGGCTCATAGGCTTAATCCCCGTTTTACAGATGAGGTAACTGAGGTACAGAGAAGTGAAGGGATTTGTCCAAGGTGAGCGAGCAGGCAAATAGAGGAGGTGGGATTAGAACCCAGGTCCTTCTGACTCCCAGGCCTGGGCCCTCTCTATTAGGCCATGCTGCTTCCCCAGGGACACTCCCCCTTAAAAATATTAGTTCAGTGTATAGTACAGTGCTCTGCACACAGAAAGCACTCAATAAATATGACTGAGTGAATTATTGGTTCAAACCCTGAGGGAGTGGGAGAACAGGCACTTGACCCCACCATTCGACAGATGAATAGGCTGAATCACGGAGAGGTGGGGTGACTTACCCGAGGTCACCTGCCAGGCAAAGGGTAGGGAACATGTTCTCTCCCAAGCGCTCGGTACAGTGCTCTGCAGGCAGTAAACGCTCAATAAATACCATTGATTGATTGACCGATTGATAAAAGCCATCCAGATACCTAACGATTTGGTGAAACGGCGAGCCGGCTTAGTCAGGCGTAACTAGGACTGCTCCCAGCCTGATGGGCTTTCCATTGTCTGGCTTGTGCTTCCACAGGTGTAAAATGGCTAAGGAAGTGGAAGTCCACAGGAGGGAGGGGTGGCCACTGATAGCCCTTGTGGGATCCTGGATTTACAGCTACTCGTGACGTGACAGGCAAATCTCTGGCTATAATGACGACGATGATGATTGTGGCATTTGTTAAGCACTAATTATGGGCCAGGCACTGTACTAAGCGCTGGGGTGGACCCAAGCAAATCGGGTTGGACACTGTTCCTGTCCCCACATAGGGCTCTCAGTCTTAATCCCCATTTTGCAGATGAGGTAAATGAGGCCCACAGAAGTGAAGTAGCTTGTGCAGAGACACAGAGCAGACAACCGAGCGAGCCGGGATTAGGACCCAGGTGCTCCTGACTCACAGGCCCGGGCTCCGTCCACTAGGCCACACCGCTTCACATGCACTGCCATTCGATGATGTCATTCATTCAATAGTATTTACTGAGCGCTTACTATGTGCAGAGCACTGTACTAAGCGCTTGGGATGAACAAGTCGGCAACAGATAGAGACGGTCCCTGCCGTTTGACGGGCTTACGGTCTAATCGGGGGAGACGGACAGACGAGAACACTGGCGATAAATAGAGTCGAGGGGAAGAACAATGGCAACTAAATAGAATCGAGGCGATGTACAATTCATTAACAAAATAAATGGGGTAATGGAAATATATACAGTTGAGCGGACGAGTACAGTGCTGTGGGGATGGGAAGGGAGAGGGGGAGGAGCAGAGGGAAAAGGGGAAAAAGAGGGTTTAGCTGCGGAGAGGTAAAGGGGGGGTGGCAGAGGGAGTAGAGGGAGAAGAGGAGCTCAGTCTGGGAAGGCCTCTTGGAGGAGGTGAGTTTTATGTCATAAGCACCGCCTTGCAACAGTTGGTCCAAGTTCACCTGAATTTGCAGCGTCTGTCTGGGAGGACTTCTTGTCCTGGCCCAACCCTCCTCACTAAACCGAGACCCTCTTGGTTTCTCCCCAGATCTCCAGGTCCTGATTCTGGGCCAGAAGAACTGAAAATTCCTTGAGGGCAGGTAACCGGATTACAAACTCTACTGGGTTGTCCTCTCCCAAGCATTTAGTACAGTGCTCTGCACACGGTTGGTGCTCAATAAATATGGTTGACTGACTGAGTCAAGGTGGAGGGAGACTGGGTGCTGAAAATAAAAATACCGGACACCTAGGCGGCTGGTGCCATTTGCCAACCCAACAGAGGATGTGACAGTGTGATAATCGGCCAAAGGAATGGGTTTGGGGGTGGGGGAGATAGGGAGAAAGAGGAGGTAGGATGGGCTAATGGCAGACGGGAACGAGGAGGGGATGGTACGAGGGAGTAGGACATCAGGGAGGATAATGCCGTAAATAACTTGAAAAGCAAATGTTGTGGTGAAGGACAAGCAGCGCAGCCTAGTGGATGCTGCGCAGGCCTGGGAGTCGAAAGGACCTGGGTTCTAATCCCCACCACTTCTCTGTTGTGTGACCCTGAGAAAGTCACTTCACTTCTCTGGGCCTCAATGACCTCACCTAGAAAGCGGGGATTATGACCGTGAGTCCCACATGGGCCAAGGACTGTGTCTAACCTAATTAGCCTTTATCTATCCCAGCGCTTAGTACAGTGCCTGGAACAAAGTAAGTGCTTAACGGACAAAAAAAAGGAGTGTTAAAATGAGAGATGTGCAAGGAATACGGTGGCAGATGGGGCATTCATAGGAAACAGAGACTGAACTCATATCACAAATGCAGGATTAGGTTCAGACCTGGAATGAAAGAGGAGTATATACGGTTACTGTGTGTTTAAATCTAGCTTTCGGGGACTTACAGTTAGATAACAGTAGACTTCCTATAAACTAGGGAACGCATTTGAAATTTCCTAATATTTTTGCATTTCTTGAATAGAAACTAAGAGACGTGACAATAACCAGTAAATCAAACCCCCCAAAACAGAGAAGGGAAGATCAGGGTTGCTTTTCACTGGCAGAACTTTGTGTTAATTGATCTTTATGAGCTATTTCTAACTGGTTCAGAGCAAGGAACAATGAGAAGCTGACCTCACTGTGTTCAAATTGGGGTGGGGCAAACGGACGCCAATTAATCAACCGATGGTATTTACCGAGCGCTTACTTTGTGCTGAGCACTTGGGAGTGTTCATTACAAAAGGAGTCGGCAGACACGATCCCTGCCCGCCAGGAGCTTACGGTCTAGAAGGAAACACGCCAGAGAAGTATCTGAGACGCAGCCCGATTTACAGCATCCGATAAAAATGCTGAAAAGTACGGCGATTTATTTAGTTTTTCTTGGCAAAATGGAATCCTCCATCATCGAACGATAACGGGACAACTCCGCCTCCACCCCAAAGACCGAACGCTAACCTTGAACAGATGAGCTTGATTGGATAATGATACTAGTCAACCGAATGGGACGATAAAATAGAATTCAATTACGGATCAGAAACAAAACTCTCTTTGTTTATGGCTTGCCTGTACCAGTGGAAGAATCAGCGCCCATCTTTTATAAATCATTAAAATCCAAATGCTCAATTAATCCTTATTTTATATGTAAAGCGCCGACATAAACTAAGTCCCGCTACTAGACCTTGGCTTCACGAATCGAAGCAATAACGGTTTCTGAAAGCGGTCACACTCTATGAGCAGACAATTGGAGAGATTTAGTAAATCCCACTTTATAGAGCAGGGGACTAATCGGAAAACACGAGCCAGTCAAATGTTTCTTATGAACTGTTGACACTCTATCAATGCTGAATCAATTGGTGGCATTTACGCTGAGTGACAGAAAAGAAATAAATATTTATATCACATAACCT
This sequence comes from Ornithorhynchus anatinus, assembly GCF_004115215.2. NCBI lineage: Eukaryota > Metazoa > Chordata > Mammalia > Monotremata > Ornithorhynchidae > Ornithorhynchus > Ornithorhynchus anatinus. The sequence continues at coordinate 7,633,125 of NC_041732.1, read as the reverse complement.
ATATCAATGAACCTAGGCAGAAAGCTATTTCTAACCTGTCAATATTTGATTATCTTGAAGAATCATGTCCCCTTTTTTTAATGATTAATATGAATTCCTTATTAAACCTAAGTGGAGGCTAGTGGAAAGGCAAATCATTATTAATGCTTCAAAGTAGAAATAAATTAAAAAACAAACTGTGCTGCAATGTTAAAGTAACATTAAGCGTGACTTACGCCTTCCACATCAAGCAATGTCAGCATTCGGACCAGAAATCCATCAATTCGCACAACCATGCACGTTAAGACATCACTGTGCACGATCGCTGACTGCGTGGTTACCCCGCAACATCGAACCACTCAAGGATGGGGAACTAAGGAAGGTGTTTTACTTATTTCTGAAGTCCTTTTTCTGGGGGGAAAACCTTACGACTACCTAAAACAGTGGTTTATTTTCATTGTAGGAAAGCACTAAAACATTTTACTCTTCAGTCACCCACGTTTCAAAATCTCCCTTCTATTTTTACTTGAACTGAGACTACCAAGCTCATCTAATACACACACAGACACAATTTCTTCCAACTCGATAAAGGCGGGAAAACTGAAAACATGAGGCCGGCCTTTCTGGTTTGGTGGCTTATGGCTGACAAAATGGCTGTTTGAAAAAAAAATCCATCACAGTTAATTGACCCTTTCCCGGCATAATAAATTCATTCACAACCTCCCACTTTGGGCTGATGCTGAAATACATTTTTTTCCCCCTGAAGAGCACAGGTGTTTTTCTTATGTAAATGATAATAAGTACCCAGAATGTAAACACACTTGAGATGCGGGCTGAAGAAACCCTACCCTAATCCTACTCCTCGCACTTTTGGACGGATTTGGTTTCAAACAGGCACTTCTTCACAACTGCTGAGGCCACAGATATGCTTCAAAATCGACATTTAGTCGTCCCAAACGTCCCCGCTTGCAAGCACGCATCAACCCCCGGCCCTGCCCCCCGTTTGGGAGAAAGTGATGGTCTCTTGTCCAAAATGTTTCACATCAGTAAACGGGGCAGCAGTCTTCTGGTACATTTCTATTGTACCTTACAGAGGGATGCGGGTCTATTAGCCCGCAATGTTACAGGTGATTTTAAAGGACAAGCCTGAGGAGCGGGGCTTTGTCTTCTTGACATGCTCCACTCCAACTACTTGATTCATGAAATGCCAATGAGGCTCGGAGAGGTCAGCGTGTGAAGGCACTCAATGCGCATCTGAGATAATTAAGATTTCAGCCTTCGAAAGGTGGAGGGGAAGTGAACAGCAGTTAAGAAAATCAATAAGAGTCTTTTATTTGCGGTGACACAGATGTCTCAGTCAATAGAGCCTAATAGGCAAGCTTGATCGCAACGGACAGGTGCCTGCCTCTAAGCCTCAAAAGGCTCCCGCTATAACAAACATTAAAACTTATTTATGCTCCTACTGAAGAAGGCTGGCTCCCGTAGGCTGCTTCGTTTAGCAGGGTGTCTTTAAAATCATTATCCCACCTGAGATCTGCCTGGCTACATGCATCAAAACTGGAGAGAAACAACTACCCTCATGCATTCAATCATGTTTACTGAGCACTTACCGTGTGCAGAGCACGGAAGTAAGCGCTCGGGAAAGTACGATACCCTCGAATCCCACTTCTCCATCGGTTGCGAGGGGAGAGACCCTGGGATTTCGGCCACCTCCTGTGCTACCGTGGATTAGCCACCTGAGAAGGGTAGGGGGCCGCGGAAAAGCCAGTTGGCTTCCCGACCCGACGAGGAAGTCGGGAAGGGATGATGTTTCCTTTCCGTTTGGAAGGCAACTTCAACGCAACTCCTTCGAAATGCAAAGGCCGCATCCCCCCAATCCGGGGGTGGGCTCGGCTGTTTGGAATTGATACACGCTTTTTAAACCGAGGTAGGGAGTTGGGGGTGGGGGGGAGGGTCCTTGTGCAGGGCTTCAATCTACTGGAAGCTAAAACCGATTAGCACCGTTGAAAACTGGGCGGCAAATTGCTCTGCCAATCAAATTAAGCCACGGGATTCATTTATGACACAGGCACGCTGGGGCTCTTCGGGTGCTTCCCGAAATAATAGGGTACAAATAAATGGTCGATAACGAGTTAACACCGTGGCCGGATCTTAATAAGCGATAACACCTACCTGGCCATTGGCTAATATTTTCTTCAGTTCGGCGGATGACTTCTTTAAGCTGGAGGTGAAAAATAGCGACTTTAATGGCAAGGTGTGATCAGGACTAAAAGCATCATTTCTTAAAGTATCAGCATGAAGAGTATTTACTCGGTTCCTACTTTGCGATCAACCGGCAAAATACAATTCGACGCTTTCTCGTGACTCCTCTGGGTTTAGGGATCAGCTCAAAAACAGGGGAGCAAAATACGATGGTCAAAACAGACAGATCAAAATGCTCGGGAAGAGAAAATGGGCATCTCAGCAGGGCACAGAATGAAAAGTCTAAATGCCAACTAAAAAGTCCAGCTTTTTGGGTAAGGAGTAGAAGCAATAGGAGAAGCAGGGTGGTCTAGTGGATAGAGCCCAGGCCTGAGAGTCAGAAGGAACTGGGTTCTAATCCTGGCCCTGACAGTCATCTGCTCCATGACCTTGGGCAAGTCCCAAGGTCCTCAATTCCCTCATCTGTCAAATGGGGATTTAAGATGGTGAGCCCCATGTGAGACATGAGTTGTGTCCGATCTGATTAGCTTTACATCTACTCCAGTGCTTAGTACAGGTCCTTGCTCATAGTAAGTTTTTGATGGGGGAAGCAGCACGGCTCAGTGGAAAGAGCCCGGGCTTGGGAGGCAGAGGTCATGGGTTCGAATCCCAGATCTGCCACTTGCCAGCTGACTGTGGGCAAGTCATTTAACTTCTCTGTGCCTCAGTTACCTCACCTGTAAAATGGGGATTAAGACTGTGAGCCCCACGTGGGACAACCTGATTACCCTGTATCTAACCCAGCGCTTACCCCAGCTCTGCACATAGTAGGAATTTAACAAATACCAACATTAATTAATTAATACCATAAAAAATACACATCTTCTCCAATAAGGTATAAAAAAAATAACAGAACACATTTCTTAGGATGGTGGTGGATGGTCTTCCTTGGAGATCTGTTGATCACGTTCCATTAATGAGGGTGAATGTAGGTCAAGTAGTACTTGCGAGCAAGAATATGGACAAGAGAAACGCTGAAGTCTCTCTCCTCCGAGCCCGTGATGATCTGAACGGTTGCCATATCCTTCATGGAACAGACTTGAAAAGCTACAGAAAGCCCTCCATTCCTCACCATCCAGAGGAGGGTCAAGTGAACAATGAGCCACCCAAAGAAGAGGAACGAGAGAGAAGCAACGCAGGACGAGGCAACCCGTAGGTGGGAGACTGTAAGCTCCTCGTGGTCAGAGATCGCCTCGACCAATTCTACTGTTCTTTCCCAAGCGTTTACTACAGTGCCCTGCACAGAAAACTGTCAATAAGCACCAGTGATTAGCCTTTCTTAATATCCTGACCCACTTATTCTTAAAAAAATTCCAAAAAATGTGGAAATACCATTATAGTCCATAGCTACATCAAGACAAAAAACAAATTTGCATCACACCATTTCTTATTCCACCTCAGTCTAATTTGGTCTTTCTACATGGATGACTATATGCTCGGTCCACGTGTGGCTGAGCTGATCCAACTGTTGAAGCTTCTTTCTATTAATTATCCCCCGATTTCTTCTTAAAGAGAAATCCCAGGTAGGTGCCCGCCAATTCCAGACTCTCACCTATTGCCCGGAAGCGACTCTGAGATTGTTGGGCTGCTATGATGAGAGGGCCCAGCCCGTGTGTTCACCTACAGGAGAAGGAAAAAGGAAAAAAAAATCTTTATCAGGCATTTGTGTTGAGAGGACACTGTTCTAATTAACCTGTAATCTGCCATAAATTTCTCATTTCACTATGAAGGTTAATTAGCTTGTTGCTAGGCCCGCCCATGGTTGGAGCCTATTCCGTATGTAGGTTACTGTGCTACATTACCAGACTGATGCACCGCTCTCTGAGCCTCTTTAGGCTTTAAAATGCTTAGTTAAACTGTCCTGGGACGAAGGAATAAACAGAGAAGGAAGATGCCATCATTCACTTGCTCTGGGGGTGCGGGTGGGGGCCGAAAATGATGAGAAGTTCATAAAGGGCACAGACGAGCTTCCCTTAAAGAAAGCAGCCAATGTTAATGAGTGGTGAGATCGGGATCTTAGGGCCTCTGCTTCTGCCAGAAATTAGGGCCAGAGGTCCCGGATCCCATTGACAGCTCTAAAACTCGTAGAAACGCCCTATTAAACTAGCCTGGAGGAATGAAGAGTGGGGTGCAAGTAATTAATTCCAAAGCGGCTTAAGAACGGAAGAGAATCGTTGCCTTTTCAAGTAGCAGCTTTATTCTGTGATGCAGAATTTGGGAAACGTAACCCAGCATCCCCCAAAAATGACTTCTTAATTTTCGGGATAAATGAAATCAAAAGAAGAGAACGATGCTGGGGGGTACTACCGTTCTATCCTTGAAAAGGCTTCTAGCAATTAATTGGCAAAATAAATTCAACGTTCGTCTCTCTCAAGGCAATGTATGGGTGGTGGTGGTGGGTGTCAGAGTTAAGAAATTTATGAGCATAAACTAAAACCCCCAAAAGATTGCACTTTAAAAAACCCCATATCCTAACATATATAGATATTAAGCATATATTACAAATGAATTTCTCCTCCACCCCCATTAAAAAAAAACTGCTTGTCAGAGCCCGAGAAAACGCAGTTTTATTTGACATTTCAATAAGTGGAACACAGCATTACAAATCCATCTAACTTTACTGAAACAATTATTGAAATTCGTACCTTCAGGCCATGTATGTTCCGTTTCCCAGGAGGCTTGCAGGCTGAAACAGTAATTGACTAAATTGTAGAACACATCAGGGCCATTTACAAATTTGCTCAAAATGAATCGTTTAAAAAGAAATGAGGGTGACACCAAAATTAGCAGAGAGAAATGATTGAAAAGTGGCTCCCAAGACCCAAAGTGGGAATTATGAACCAGGGTTTTTAACTTGCAGGAGTGAGCATTTATAAATGCAAAGAGCTTTCTGACACCACTAGAATAAATTCCAATTTCTGCTTAAAACAAAACTAAATCAAGTTAACAGAGTTAAAATGATTAGATTTCTTTCCCAATTCATATTTCAGCCATATCTTTTTCACTCTGTAATACTGTTTCCCTTATTTAAATCACTTTTTAAAAAAGCAGAGTTTAAGAAACACATTCCATGATGGAATTAGTCAAGTTTGGAAGTAAGTTTCCTTTAGGTTTAAACAGATACATTATATTAGAATGGTTATTTCATTGACTTTCTTATAAATCTTGGTAGCCAGTTAAATTTAGGGCCAAACAAAGTATTACGAGAAAAGAAATGGTAATTTCCTGGTACCTTCTTGGACTACAGGTTAGCACTTTCCCTATTCAGCAGATGCTTCTTCATCAAATGTTAAAAATCAAAAGCTTCTGGCTACATGTTATGGACTGTTCCCATTTGAAAACTACAGTGCTCTACAAATTGTATGTTAAGGGGCTGTCAGTTTTGATTGATTGTTGTGGGGAAGGATGAATTTGATTTTTTTCCGTCCCAGATGCACATGTATTTTACCTCTTTCTGACAGGAGGAAATAGAACTGTTTTTTTTAAATAAAAGTAATGGTCCAAATGAGCAATAATTACTAAACAGATCGAATCTGTCTTAATTTGATATATTTTAGGCAAATTAAAATAAACCCTACTGTTGCCCAAGAAGGAAAAAACCCCACTAATTTGGGTATTTTTAAATTTTTCCTCTTAGGTATTTCAAATCTACTTTCTTTTTATGGAAATTAGCCTTTTCAGCAAAGACCTAAGTGCATATGCCTAATGCCAGCTTCTCACGGACCCATCAATACTATCTACCAGCACTCTCGGCCGGCCGTTCCATATGAAGTGCCCTGGGTAACACATACTTCATTAAATAAGCGTGTTGTTTACCAGGTACAAAGAAAAGGCTTTGGTTCTCTCCGCAACATCTCTGACAAATGATCGCCTGGGGAACAGTGACACGCACTTTGTTATCTCTAGGTGGTGGCAAACTGGGGCTATGTAGAACTACGTCTTTTTGCATTTTTTTCCCTTACATTTAAGGCATAATTTTTAGGGATTCGCCCTATGCAACTACAGCTCTGGGGGAAAACACACCAAAAACTAAGTTTTGGGGAATAAATACTAACACCATCTGATCCTTCATCTCAGCCACTCGAGAGGGCCAAGGATTACTGGTCGTTGCCCCAGAATAGGAGGAGCAGCGTGGCTCAGTGGAAAGAGCACGGGCTTTGGAGTCAGAGGTCATGAGTTCGAATCCCAGCTCTGCCACTTGTCAGCTGTGTGACTGTGGGCAAGTCACTTAACTTCTCTGGGCCTCAGTTACCTCATCTGTAAAATGGGGATTGACCGTGAGCCCCATGTGGGACAACCTGATTCCCCTGTGTCTACCCCAGCGCTTAGAACAATGCTCTGCACATAGTAAGCGCTTAACAAATACCAACATTATTATTAAGTCAGGCAATCGCATTTTAGTGAGCGCTTACTGTGTGCAGAGCACTGCTCTAAGCTCTTGGGAGAGTACAATATAACGATAAAGGTAGACATTCCCTGCCCACAAGGAGCTTACAATCTCGAGGGGGAGAGAGGCATTAATATAAATTACATATATATGTAATGATATAATACTAATATAATGTACTAATATATATATACATTAGTGCTGTGGGGCTGGGAGGGAGGATGCCTGAAGGGAGCAAGTCAGGGAGATGCAGAAGGGAGTGGGAGAAGTGAAGTAAAGAGAAGCGATGCGGCATAGACCTTCTTTGGCTACTCTCTGCAAATCTCCTTGAGGTGATACTCAAACGTTTTAACCAAAAAAAAAAAAATTAAGGCTTGTTGCTTGAAACTAGAAAGCAAGATCTTTGGTGGGTAGAGTGAGAATCTAGTAAGAATCTAAGCTGCTTTCTCATTTAGAAATTTATATTTGCTCTGTAATTAAGCAAGTGAAGTTAAGAAGCAATCTCTCCGTACAGAAGCGCTCTTTACTGTTTCCTGACATTTTCTGTGGAAAGGTCCTACCCATTCAAAATCAAATAAAACCCCAAATTACTCTGGATACATAACTCCAGAAAACCCACCTTATGTTTTTCTGGGCCTCAGCTCGATAACTGATACATGACTTCATTTTGTTTCTAATCCTTGATGGTCTATTCCCCCTTAGCTTCCAAAAGAGCTAAAGGGCAGAAAGAAACATAAGGCAAAAAAAACCCATGCTTTCTTTCCACCTTCTTGTTCTAGGAGAATAAAACTACTCAATCCCTAAGCAAGATTCAGAAGACCAGGTTCTAATCCTGGCTCTGCCACTTGTCTGCCAGTGACCTTGGCAAGTCACTTAACTCTTCTGTGCCTCAGTTACCTCATCTGTAAAATGGGGATGAAGACCGGGAGCCCCACGTGGGACAACCTGGTTATTCTTATTATCTACCCAAGCGCTTAGAACAGTGCCTTGGGCACGAAGTAAGCTCTTAACAACTATCATCATTCAGTTAACCTCATCTGTAAAATGGGCTGTGACTATGAGCCTCATGGAGGGACATGGACCTGAGTCCAACCTGACTAGCTTGTATCTACCCAACGCCTAGTATGTTGAGAAGCAGTGTGGCTTAGTGGCAAAAGCACGAGCTTGGGAGTCAGAGGACAAGGGTTCTAATCCTGCCCGCCACTTGTCTGCTGGGTGGCCCCGGCAAGTCACTTTACTTCTCTGTGCCTCCGTTACCTCATCTGTAAAATGGGGATTAAGACTGTGAGCCCCACCTGGGACAACCTGATAACCCTGTATCTACCCCAGTGCTTAGAACAGTGCTTGGTACATAGCAAGCGCTTAACAAATACCATCATCATGATTACGGTGCCTGCCACATGTAAGCTCTTTAATACCTTTTAAAAAACAAACGAGGCTTAGAGAAATTGTGCAACTCTCAACTACCATTTCAGCAGTTTTTCTATTGCCAGCCTTGGAGCCATTTTTATTTTGCTATGAGTTTTCTACAGGATTTACTCTGAGACGGTCAGGGTCCCTCTTTCAAGTTACCTTCTAGGGTTTAGGACTCTTTCGTACTAACCTCTTTTTCATGAGGTGCTAAGCCCCAATTATGTAATGTTACCCTGTTTGAATTGGGGATGACAATGAATTTCCATGGGTACAACAAAAAAAGCTAGACGATTAGAGTTCAGGCCTTCAGTTTAAAGTGACAGTTTGTGATAGTTTAAACCTAGAGTAGAACTATGAATATGCAATTCACAGGGCATCATTTCAATAGAAAGCTACTGCCTTTTTATCCCTCCCCTATTGAGGTAAATGAGCACTGTCCTTAAAATGTGGATTCCTTTTTAGCCCTCTGTTCATAATAATAATTGTGGCATTGTTTGAGCACCTATGTGCCGAGCATCGTATTAATCTGTCGATGATACTTATTGAGCCCTTACTGTGTGCAGAGCAGTACTAGGGCTAGGGTCGATGCAAAATGGGCAGATTGGATCCAGTCCCTGTCCCACATGGGGCCCAAAGTCCTCAGACAGAACGTGAATTGTGATTTCATGGGAGAAATGTTTGCTCTACATTGTTACTCACAAGAATCTCAGTTCCCTGTTGTTTGTTCCTGCAGGAATTGTGGGCTGAGGACTCAGTAGCTTTAGGGAAAGTCGGCATTTCCTGTTTCCTTCTCAAGTTTAAGGAGAGGGTTGATGAAAGATAAGCACAGGCACCAAGAAGGCAAGGCAAAGTTCAGATCTGACACGGGGATAAAACAAACCCACACCGAGGAGAGAGAAAACTCACAGCGACACACACAGGAAAACACCCTAGAGAAAAGGCAGGAAAAAAGACCCCGAGGTACACAAACATATGGACAAGGTGAGGGAGTTACCTGAATGATAATAAATAATAATGATATTTACTAAGCACTATGTGCCAGGCACTGTACTAAGTTGCTGGGGTGGATAGAAGCAAGTCAAGTTGTCCACTTGGGGCTCACAGTCTCAACCCCCATTTTTGCAGATGAGGAAACTGAGGCACAGAGAAGTGAAATGACTTGTCCAAGGAATCACACAGCAGAAATGTGGCAGGGTGGGATTTGGGACTCGTGACCTTTCTGATTCCCAGGCCTGGTCACCATCCTCCACACCACGCTGCTCTTAATGAGACCTTAAGAGTCTCATTATCCATTTTAAGTACAAAGAGGCCTGATTGATTGGTGGAAGGCTCAAAATGCTGGTGAAAAATAGGATTTTTTGATAAAATGACTGAGTCCTTTCCAAACAAATTTTTTGTTCTTCATGACTCGAGTGACGTGACACTGATTTCCATTACATCTTCCAAGAACACGATTATGTTAAATAAGATTTAACTTGCATTGCATGTTTTTAATTTATTGTTTCTTCCTCCAAAACAATCATGCACTGGTGGATTTGGGAGAGGGCTGAATGTGTTGAGAATTTTCAGGTGATTTTTTCCTTTCTTCTTCCTACCCAAGGATTTTCACCTATGGGACCACGCCACTTGAATGCAGCGTTCTTTCAGGATTAAATTGTGCCTGAGCCACTCACCAGCTGATTGGTCAAGGGAAAAATCACAGCCTCTTGATCGTTTGTTTTTTCTGTCAATCACCTAATCCTGTCGGCCCCACTCATGGGTGTTGTGGGGAACGGGCTGCACAGGGCTAGTGGTTCTACATATTCTATATTTACTCATACAATTGTCTCACTTTTTTCCTTACCCCCAACAGGAGAAGGGTTATTACGTGGAGCATTAAAGTATAGTGAAAAGGAGAGCAAGAAGAAAGGAGAGCAAAAAGGAGGAAAGAAGGAAAAGAGGGCAATTTGCGACTGCGTCTTATTTCTATCACATTCTCCCAGTAGCTGCATAAAATAGGCACTCACTGAATTACAGTAACTCCCATCCCTTCTCCTCTACCTTATGCAGAACATTCCCTGTTCCAAGAAGAAACACCCCTATCACCCTGCTTAATCAGTGGCCGTTTTTTAGCATTCTGACACCCCTTTCTCTACCCTGGTGCACACACATGTTTCAGAGAAGAAATTCTCCTGTATCATGAGCTTTTATTTGGGCTTTAGTTCATTCTGACCCATCTCCTCTTCTTATCGCAATGTGGGTATGTGCTATCGCTACTTTAAAAAAAAAATCATTCTTATTTCTTCAGTGGGGTGAAAGTGTGGGGGTGGAGTGGGGAGGATTTTGCAATGGCAGCAATCATGCGAGTGAATTATGGTACTATTATCTTCAGGAGCTGAGGATTCCTTTTACAACTGAGGAGTCATTTGCCTTAAACCAGAGACAATCCTTTCAGATATTGGTCAACAAACCAGGACATTAACTTCTTTAAAAATCACAATAACGGTGACACTGGCTAGAATGTAAACTCATTATGGGCAAGGACCGTGTCTGCCTAACTCTGTTGCACTACATTCTCCCCAAGCACTTAGTAGAGTGCTCTGCACCACAGGAAGTGCTCAACAGATAGCATTACTGAGTGATTTGGCCAATGGTCGTGTTGCTACTGTGAAACAAAAAGACTCTGACATTCCACTGAAAATACCTCCAAGACACCTACCCGATTATCTTCTCCTTTCCCCGGGCTCCCTCTCCCTTCTGCATCACCTGGGCATTTGAATCTGTGATCTTTGAGCATTTGGAATCATCCCACCCTCAGCCCCAGAGCACTTATGTACATATCTTTAAATTATTTATATTAATGTCCGTCTCCCTCTGTAGACTGTAAGCTCACCGTGGGCATGAACGTGTCTACCAACTTTCCCCAAGTGCTCAATGCAGTGATCTGCACAGAGTAAGCACTCAATAAATACCACTGATTGATCGGTTAGATCTTCAGAACTGCATTCCTATTTCTGTGAATGAAAGGTAGGCTGGAACTATGGTGGAGAAAAGCAGGAGAAAAACAGCTTATTACTGGAAAAAGCTACAACTAAATGTGTTCTGTCTGGGAAGTTGGTAGCAGTAAACATACAGAAGAGATTTCAAAGTGGTTTCCAATATCAAACTGGATGAAGAGATTGGTTGATATTTGAGTGTATAGAGGTAGGAAATCTGGGGGGATCATAAGGGTTTTGCCTGAATAGTGAACTTCAATTGTTCAGGCCGGGCATGCTACCCAAGAGAAGGTTATCTCAGATGGTAGTTAACAGTTATGGAAGGAAAATCAGTGATTGGTCCATGTATGTGAGTTATATATTATGTTGTATGGACTGAAGTTTTATTTTGGAGAGAAGAGCTTTTCTTTAATTTGTTTTGTTTTGTAATATAGGACTTTGGTGGAGTAGGCTGCATCTCAAAAAAGCAGTTTTAACTCTGCACGTAACCAAGCCATGCTTGACAACTTTCTCTGGATCCACATTAAAAATATAAAAAACTGGACTTACTGAATGCCTACGGTATGCAGAGCTCTGTACTAACCACTGAGAGGAGGCTCAATGGAAAGCACTTGGTTCAGTGGTGACAATTAAAATGCTTAAGCACCAGGCTACTTGCCTAATGTTGATAACAGCAAGAAGAAGAAACTAATAATAATTGCAAAGAGGGTCTGGTAGAGGTGTCGAAACAAATATAATTGATGTAAACAAAGCCAATTAACATTTTGACGGCTGGGGTGATTCCAGGGTTACAGTGAGTTCTCCTACAGTGTGTATTTTTACAACACATTTCGGATAGAATGCTTTAAGAATTTGTGAATGTTCTTCTGACAACATGCATCTGTCAAGGGGTAGAATGTGATGAGGATGTCGGAAGGAAAAGTTATATGCTTGCGTGAGGTACAGAACAAAGTTGAACTATTACAAATTTTCCTTCACTCAAGATTCCTCAAGAATTGGGGGTAACCTTTATGGTTATATAGACTGACTGTATATGGTTAAATTTTTTAGGAATTCAGAAAACTCATATGATGGTCTCAGTTGAGAAATACAGCATTCTCCGCACATCTGGTCACTTTAAATGAACATCTTTAACTCAACAGTAGACAATTAGCCAAATGTCCACATGATTACAATAATTTAAAGACTAGGTCAATCTGAGAAATAAATTATTGATTGTTGATAATTAGGACTGAATCCTCAAATTTCTCAAGTTTCACTGAGGGATTGCCTGGAGGCAAGTAGATGGTTAGACGACTTCTTTTAGGGCCCATCTTTTCTATTATGTCAATCTGACCTCCAAACTGACAAATAAGCGTGAGCTCACAGGTCCTTTGACAAAACAAAGAAAGTATGATTTAAAACAGGCTGAAACCAAATATGAAATGAAATCCAAAGCAGTGATACAGAATTCTTCACGACTATCAAGGCTCATTGTATCACTTAAGAGAATGGTCATAAAGTGGAGCAGGAATGGTGGAGATCTATAGGTTGACAACAACTTTTACTTGAGGAAAGCTTTGAGTAAAAAAGACACCTTCCTGCATCGGGCCACTGCGCATTTTGAGAATCACTGTCGTGTCCTGTAGGATACATTAAAGCCTCATATTTTTTTTTCTGAATCCAGGTCTCCTCTCCTTGGAGCCAGCAAGTTTTTCTTTTGAGATCTTGTTAGTATGAGGCTCCTGTTGGTTAATTGCCCCAATTCAAACTTCCAGAGAGTTACAAGTAATGAAAGTCTCGAATGTTTAATTGGAAAACTCATACTATGATTATTTGTACCGTATCAGTTAACTAGGATGAATTTAATTTTTAATTATTTCAATTAATTTATTGCTGGAAGATTACTTGGGAGAATTTAAACGTTTTCCATTTCATCAATGGCTGGAATTGATACATCTACATGAATGAGTGGATATGTGTAATTAAACCAGGCTTGTTAGCCATAATTCAAGTTATAAGAAAATTCTGCATACGTCCAGGTTCCTTCAATGTGGTATGTTTGTCTGGGCATAAACAACACTCACCTTCCCACCTAAACCATAGCACTTATGTCCCATAACTGGAATTTATTTATTTCTATTAATGTCTATCCCCCGCCCAGATTGTAAAGCTCGATGGAGCCACGGAATGTGTCTACTTTTTGCGGGATCGTATTGCTCCCAGGAGCTAGTACAGTGCTCTGCACACAGTAAGCGCTCAATAAATCCGACTGGCTGACTTTCGTAAGACTAGGCATTTAAGCCAAATGGGAATGACCCTGGGCTATTTTTCATTTTGCTATTACTAATGACAACCCCAATCCGGTTCACTTCCGGTTGACCTGGCGATTGATCGATGAATTAATTAAATCATTCCTTCATCGTATTTATTGAGCGCTTCGTTTCTGGAGAGCACTTTACTAAGCACTTGGGAGAGGGAGTACAATACAACACTAAACAGGCATATTTCCTGCCCACAGTGAGCTTACAGGCCAAAGCGGGGGAAACAGACATTAAAGAAATAAATTACGGATATGTACATTAAATGCGGTGGGGAGAGAGAACAAAGGGAAGCGATTCAAGGTGCAGCAGAAGCGCATGGGAGAAGAGGAAAGGAAGGCCTTGATCAGGGAAGGCCTCTTGGAGGATGTATGCGTTGGAGGCCCGAGTGGGAGGCTTGCAGTTGTCGGTGGAGTGTATTTGAGGCTGGCCTTTGATACACCAGCATGATAGCGGGCTAACGTGGGCAGTGTAAAACAGTGGAGTCTGGGGCTCATGGCCTTCCAGCCCCCCATTGCCGGTATGCTGCTGTTACTTAAACCGGAAATGGGTCTGGTGCCATGTAACTCTCCTGGGCACTTCATCTTCCCGCCCAGCCCTTCGGCACTTAGGTCCTTACCTGAAATTTATGTATTTCTATTAATGTCTCTTTCTTCCTCTAGACTGTAAGCTCACTGTGGGCAGAGAACGTGTCTGTTTATTGTTACATTGTTCTCTCTTAAAATGCTTTGGTAAAGTGCTCCACACGCAGTAAACGCTCGATAAATTTGACTGAATGAACGGATGGGCGTCACCCCTGGAGCGCTCTGGGCCCCAACAGGGGCATCAATTGATCAGGTGGTATTTATTGAGTGTTTACTGGGTGCAGGGCACAGTATTAAGCGCTTAGGAGACTACAACAGATTGGGCAGACACATGCCCTGCCCACAACGAGCTCCCAGTCCAGAGCGATGCAACTGTGCTCTCTAAGACAATCAGTTCCTTGAGTACGTTCAAGGTCCCGAAATCAAGTCCACCAATGCACCACCCTGCTGAAATGGCCACCAAAATCTCTATAATTTCATGAATTTTCACATTTAGAACCATTTAATCCTACATCTAACACTGGCTAAAAACACACTTCGGGTAATAACGGCAGAATTCATCGTTATGCTTTTGTCAACGTTCAGAATTATTCAGCCACGTTGAGTCTGAATGCAAACTCCTCCAATAAGGAGTTTAGGCATCCATAAATGTGGATTTGAAAACAAAATGCAATCTAGTTAGTTTAATTTACTCTAGCAAATGAGATTTTTATCTGCCATAACTATAATATACTTGCAATCCCCACAATAATGAATACTTCCTTTTTTTTAAAATTAGGAGTTAAACATCATGTATGTGCATTTAAACCTTTGAAAAGCATAACTGTTGATGAAGCAGTTTACTGAAATAATCATTGTTGATTAGAATGGTTAAACATTACCTCTTGGAAATATCTGCAAAGGCTCTATTAACTGCTCCACTTTACTTGCTGTTCCATTACTGTGGAATAATACTGCAAAGAGATTACAGAAGGAGATTACTCAGTAATGTATGAATATTGGAATGGATACTTATGGGTTGTTTAATTCGAGTACTTTTTGAAATTGCTGTTGTACATATTCAGCCTTGAGGATACTTTTTTCCCCTACTGGCCCATCCCAAATGGCAATGGGTGAATGTGGACGGTTGGAAGCCGGTCCAATGTGTCTACTCCAGATGGAATGGTTAATTTATCTTTAAAAGCAAAACGTTGATTAAGGTTTTTAGCTGGGGATGTGATTCTGGTAAAGTGTTTTAGAATGCCACGTTTTAAAGATGCTATAAAACGCTTTTTTTAAAGCAATTTCTCAGATTGCTTTCTTGAAAATTCACCTTTTTTTGCATTTTGTAAATAAAGATGCACACGCCGAACACATGGGATTTTCCCTTACGCCGTTAAATGAAGATGAACGTTAAGTGTGCGGTAGATACATCTCTATTTTTAAATGCATACATGAGTGCGACACGGAAGAATCGCCCGACGCACTGACGAACAAGTTGCTACAGGTTGCCAGGAGACAAAAATTAAGTAATAATTGCAAACTCTCAAGCTCAAAATATCTACACGGTAATACCCCTTTAAACATTGGGGTCACGTTCCTAGAAAACACGATGATACTGTGACCTATGCTTGCCCACTGACCCACGGAAGTGGTATCTAAAACCCAGTTCCGCCCTTGGTTCGGCCCCAGTGACCCGCTATATTTTTCTTTGTTTGGCCTTGATGGTAGCAAACAGGCTTTCGCTGCAAACATTACACGCGCGCCCCTTGTGGTCGATGATGAGCTTTCGTCGAGTGCACCGCGCTAAAATCCTTGGACAATACAGACTAAAGGAATGATACATTCCTTCGCCCTCAAGGAGCTTACCTTCTAATGGGGAGATAAACAAGCTGTGAACGAGAAGGGAAGGTGAGAGGCGATGACGCAGCAAACACGTAATGCTTCCATCCTGCCTTCCCCCGTTCCCATTGCTGGCGTTAGGGCAACGAGACAGGGTTACAAATGGGAAGGAGAAAGGGGCTCCGCTGGGTTTGTGGGGGGCAGTGTTGCATGTTCAGTCTGTGACAGTGGGAGCTGGCACCACGTAGGTTTGGTTGAGGAAAAAAACACGAGGCATGGGGATGAACTTGGGCGTATAGCACGGGGCCTGGAGTCAGAAGGTCACGGGTTCTAATCCCGGCTCCACCGCTTGTCTGCTGTGTGGACCTTGGCCAATCGCTTCACTTCTCTGCGTCTCAGTCATCTAATCTGTAAAAATGAGGATCGAGGCTGTGAGCCCTATGTGAGAGGGGATTGGGTCGAACCCAGTTTGCTTGTATCCACCCTAGCGTTTAGTACAGTGCCTGGCACATAGTAAATGTTTAACGTAATACTATCATTATTATTATTACTTATTAGGGTGCAGCGGGAAGGGGAAGAAAAACAATTGGGGAATGAGTTGGAAGGAACAAGGGAACAGGAGCCAAAGGATTTAGCAGTGGTTTGCTATTTCATCAGGGTTGGGGCAACTGAAACCAACAGCATAGGACGTAAGCCCGGGTGGTCTGCAATGTGGGATATGCCTGTACCTTTCGCGTATTTTGGATTGTCGACCAATTTTCCCTCAAGAATCCCTGCCGAATGCACTCAAAAAGGAAGTTGTAAATTACACATTTTTCATGACCCTGGTGTAACTATTCAATAGTTTTTTAAGGGTTTTTTTTAATTAGACAGTTCATTCCACTTGTCTTGCCCTCACGAAGTCCCATGTTGGGTAGATTTTGTGTGATTTATCCACAAAGAGGCCCTACGTCCTCTTTCAAATCTGCTAACGATGGACATGGAGAAGCAGCACGGCCCTAGTGGAAGAGCACGGGCCTCGGTATCAGAGGACCTGGGGTTCTAATCCTGGATCTGCCACATTGCTTGCTGCGTGACCCTTGGGCAAGTCACTTAATTTCTCTGGGCCCCAGTTCCCTCATTTGCAAAAATGGGGATTAAATGCCCGTTCACCCTCCTACTTAGACTGGAAGTCCCATGTGGGACAGGAATTTGTGTCCGCCAACTTGTACCTATCCCAGTATTTACAGATAGAAAATGTTTAAATATCATAAAAAAAATTCCCTGAAAAGAAATATGGCCTAGTGGAAAGAGCACTTGTCTGGCTGGAAGTCAGAGAACCTGGGTTTCTAATCTGCCAATTGCTCGCTGTTGTCCTTGGGCAAGCCACTTTACTTCTCTGTACCTCAGTTACCTCAACTGTAAAATGGGGATTAAGATTATGAAGCCCTATGAGAGACAGACGCTATCCAACCTGGTTTGTTTGTATTCATTCATTCATTCAATAGTATTTATTGAGCGCTTACTATGTGCAGAGCACTGTACTAGCGCTTGGGATGAACAAGTCAGGGCAACAGATAGAAGGACAGTCCCTGCCGTTTGACGGGCTTACGGTCTAATCGGGGAGATTGGACAGACAAGGAACAATGGCAATAGAGTCGAGGGGAAGAACATCTCGTAAAAACCCAATGGGCAACTAATAGAATCAAGGCGATGATTGTTAATAATTGTTTGTATCCACCCCAGAGCTTAGCACAGTGACTGGCACAAAGAAAGTGCTTAATAAATACCATAATTATTACTATTATGGAGGAAGAAATCTGCTGATTAGATGATTTTAGATGATTTACAGGCATTTGGATCTCTGGTGCAATGGAGAGCGTATTGGACTTTTAACCTGCTGGTCGGATTTCAAAGGTTGTGACTCGAGTCCTACCAGAGTCCTCATTTTCAGAGAAGCAGCCTGGTGTAGTGGATAGAGCCCGGGCATCGGTGTTAAGGTGGTCATGGGTTCTAATCTCAGCTTGCCACTTGTCCGCTCTGTGGTCTTGGGGCAAGTCATTTCACTTCTCTCGGCCTCAGTGACCTCGTCTGTAAAATGGGGATTAAAGCCCTACGAGGAACAGGGACTGTGTCTAACTCCATTCACTTGCATCCAGCCCAGCGCTTAGTATAGGGCCTGGCATATAGTGAGCACTCAACAAATACCACAATTACTACTATTATGAAGGAGCAAACACGGAAAAATATTACCTTAAAAATGTTATTTAAAACCCCGCTCCCCCTTTCTCGGCCACTACTTGATACTAAATACATACAAGTTAACTTTATGTCGATTCACTAATTGCTGATATTATCAAAGAATCTCACCAAATATGCTTTGCTTGTGATTACATGCACAGGGTAGTTATGGTGAACGACAGAGTGATTTTTCCGAAATAACAGGGCCTCGGAGCCCCAAGAAATAAGTTCCTCTGACCAAGAAGAAATACGACAAAGGCGAAGGTTTTGAACGTCTCTGGTGAAGCCAAGGCAAAAAGGAAATATGCTTCCATGTTCCAGAGCCTAAAAGCTCCTACACACCCAGTGCAAAGGTGCCCTACTTCCTCTCCAGAATATATACCGGAGGCAAATGCTTTTCGGGAGACTGCGTTCCTTAAGACCACAGGAATACAGCGTTCTCCATTACTCAAACAGTGATGACAAGTAAATGAAATATCAATCATGTAAGCTGTCAACCTTTTGGGACAGCAATAACTGTTAACAAGTAGTCTGGAAAAATTGTCCGAAAATGACTTGTCCTCTGCACATGAGTGTTTGAGGTTTCCATGGAAAATTAAGATGCCAGTGGCTATTTGAAACATTGCTCAGGTATTCTTTTTAATGGAAAATTTGCCAGTTATTGATCCGCAGCATGTACCCCTTGCTTCCAGAAGGCTGCAAGCAACTTTCCAATCAGTGACTGTCAAAAAAATTACTGCCTTTTTATACCGATACAAGACAACGGCGGAGCCCTGCCCCATACTTAATGCTTTTCTTTAATTAACTGCTATGTCCAAATCGGTCATTTCGGGGTAATACTTCACAACGCTCCCCCCTTCCAAAATACGATGCAAATAAAATATCTTTATGCTTTATTTAACACATTAATTACGGAGTTGTCTGAAAACGGCGCTTGGGTCAAGTTTGAAAACAAATAACCTCAAATGTAAAGGTCAAAACAGGTGCAGTGCATTTCTTTTCCTACTATAAAACCCTGCATGGCATGAAATTGACCTGTTTTCTTACTTTATTTATTCTCCCTTTCATTTTAGATCTTTGCCAAATCAATGGGAAACTGCCAGCAAGCCAACATTCTGGAGTGTTAAATTTTTTTTTTTTAAGCAATCTCTAAGTGTCTTTATTCTCTTAGTGGTATCTGCCACATCTGTTTTCTTACGTGGTCTTCATCCGGTTGCATTTGGATCGTTGTGACCTTTGGGCATTTGGTACTCGCCCCATCCTCAGCCCCACAGCACTTATGTGCGTACTTGTAAATGATGCATTTTCAAATTATTCATATTAACAACTGTCTCCCTTTCGAGACTGTAAAGCTCGTCATGGGCAGGAACGAGTCTGCAACTCTGCTGTATTGTATCCTCCCAAGTACTTACTGCAGTGCTCTGCATTCATTCATTCAATAGTATTTATTGAGCGCTTACTATGTGCAGAGCACTGTACTAAGCGCTTGGAATGTACAAATCAGTAACAGATAGAGACAGTCCCTGCCCTTTGACGGACTTACAGTAAGCACTCAAATACCCTTGATGATGATGATCTGGTTGGGCAACATTTCCTAAAAAAGGCTATTTGTTCATTTTTCTAACGGCGCAGAAGCAAAGAACCAACTTGTTCTCTGCAGAACAGAGAAGCAGCGTGGCCTAGGGGACAGAGCAAGGGCCTCGGAGTCAGAAGGACCTGGTTCTAATCCCGGCTCCGCCACTTATCTGCTATGTGACTTTGGGGCAAGTCGCTTCAAACTCTCTGTGCCTCAGTTACCTCATCTGTAAAATGGGGATTAAGACTGTGATTCCCATGTGGGATAGAGACTGTGTCCAACCTGATTTGTTTGGATTTACTCCAATGCTTAATACAGTGCCTGGCACACTGTAAACACTTAACAAATACCATTTAAAAAAAAAAAAATGTTTGACTCATTATGTTCCTCCTTGACAACGGGGATTTTCTTCCACTGAAATCTGGCACTTGATTACACTTTCAATGATCTCAAATCTCAGATTGGGCCAACAACGCCCACGAATTAAATCCATTAACTAAATTACCTTGAATCGATCGCAGCGCTTAGAACAGTGCTTTGCAAATAGTAAGCGCTTAACAAATACCATAATTATTATTATCACCATTTGCCTCAAAGAAAAAAAATACACATTCTGTGCTGGACACAAATAGAATCTCCCCCTGACTCGGCTACTTTCTCTCCCTTCCTCTGCCTTACCTCTTCGTGAATCCCAATGCTTTCATTTTCTCCTTTCTTTGTTCACAGTCTCTCCCCCTGAAAGTCTGCCCTATTCTGAAATTAGGCTAAAACCAATTATACTCCAAAACTGGACTTTCTAAACCATTAATCTGAACAAAGGTGAAGAAATGCTCTTACATTAACAACAGCAGGGACCTCAACAGGGTTTTCTGTCTTTTTATCTGTTAATAATAATGAACAAAAATTGGGGGTTTTTGTTAAATACTATGTGCCAAGCTCTGTACCAAGCGCGGGGGGTCAATACAAATGAATCAGATCGGCAGAACCCCTGCCCCACAAGGGTTCACAGTCTACTGAGGATGGTATTAAATCCCCATTTTTTAGAGAGGAGGAAACTGAAGCACAGAGAAATTAAGTGACTTGCCCAAGGTCACAGAGCAGGCTAGTGGCAGGAGCCAGGATTAGAACCCAGTTCTCTGATGCTCAGGCTCCTTCCACTAAGCCACACTGCTTCTTTTGTCCTAAATCGGTTCAGTTCATGTTGGAGAGAGAATTATGTTGATCCTTTTACCTTTTAGATGACATTTTGTACAACCTGGCTAGCTCTTTAATGCATCTAGTCACAGAAAAATAATTTTGAACAGCAATATAAAGGCCTTTCCTCAGAATAAGTTTAGCAGCGACAATTATAAAATTCCTTTCCTAGTTGAATTCCTTACACAGTCAGTTACATGGAGTAATTGCAGCAATAATCAATAAACTAACCGAGTGTAAGATTAATCAGTTTCATGGCTGCTAATGGAACCTTTTGAACCAGTCTCAGATTAGTTTCAGGGTCCCTCTGAGATGTTCTTCAAAATCCTTAAACAATTTTAATAAGGATGTGACAAAGTTTAGCAGAGTTATCCAAAAATCTAATTAATTTGAAACAGAGGGCCGGATTCAACAAGGGATAACAAGAACAGTTTTCCTTTGGTTTCTGTATTGAGATTAATCAACAACCTTCCAATTTTTAATGAACCTAATTCAAATTTTCACAGCATAATTCTACAAATTATTTTGGCAGGTTCTGCCCAAGGAAAAATCGCCATGGAAAAGATCTGGAGGCCTGGAACAGCAGGGTTCAATTACAAATCACAGATCATCCATTAAATGGAAGAGAAAATCAAGTCATCTCCTCATTTTAAGGTCTTAAAATGAAAACGAAAATTGATTTCTGAAGTACCAAGCCTTGGAAGTCAGAACAAACAAAATCTAAATAATCTGGACATGAGCCATGAAGCTGTTGTCTTGAAACTACGTTGTCTGCTCATCGTTAACAATGGAATTTGAGGGCTTAGTTTATGCTGTCCTTGTAAAGCGAGGAATAAGACAAAATCCCTCCCCCCTTCAGGAATTATTGTATACTGTCAAGTTGTTTCTACAGGTTCTGCAGGCTCGAGAAGAAAAAATAATTTCGAAATTACTCTTATTCCTTGGAGGGGGGCAGAGGGGCTCTTGTCTTCTCAAAATCCCGAAGAATTTTGTACTAATGGGAGGTGGTATTTCCTCCTTGCTGGCTGAAATTGAGGGCCTTTTCTTCCTCTTAGTAATGTCACTGGTGCAGTAATTATGTTCTGAGGAATACTATTTATATAAAAACTGCTTGGACAGGATCTATTGTTTTTTGCTGTTCTTTTAAAGCAATTGTTAAGTGCTTACTATGTGCCAAGCACTAGAGCTGGGGTCAAACTGTTCCACATGAGGCTCGCAGTCTAAGTAGCAGGGAGTAGCATTTCATCTCACATTTTACAGAAACTGAGGCACAGAAGAGTGAAGTGCCTTGCTCAAGGTCACACAGCAGATGAGTGGCAGAGCCAGGATTAGAACCTGGGTCTTCTGACACCTAGACTCTTGTTTTTTTCACTAGGCCACACTGCTGCCCTTGAGAACCGCCCCCCCCGGCCCCATACGCACACTGAAGAGACAGGTAAGGAAAGGTCAGTGCAAACCTCAAAACTTCAGACATCATAAATCCAGCAGACCTCGGGAATTACTGCCTTTGGGGAAGAAAAAGGGAAAAAGAATTTTCCCTGCGGAACTATCCATCTATTTCCGGCCCGGTCGGCTCCCACCCAGCTGAAGCATTTCTGTACAGATTTCTTAAAAAGGTGTCAACATTTTTACAAAGCCTAGGATGAGTTAGCTGTAGTTTACAGCAGAAGTGCCAGACCCATCTGCTCACCGACCGGTCAGTCAGTGGTACCTCAATGCTTA
The DNA here is from genome assembly GCF_004115215.2 of Ornithorhynchus anatinus. NCBI lineage: Eukaryota > Metazoa > Chordata > Mammalia > Monotremata > Ornithorhynchidae > Ornithorhynchus > Ornithorhynchus anatinus. The sequence continues at coordinate 7,610,713 of NC_041732.1, read as the reverse complement.
CTGTGGGAGGAGCACTGGGAGGGCACAATAAAATCGGCAGATCGGCTCCAGGCCCACGAGGAGCTTACGATCCAGTGGGGGCTACGATAAAATAAAGAAGCACCACGATATAAAGATATGAACTAAAGTGCTCTGGAGATGGGGTGAATATCACAGCGAAAGAGAAGCAGCGTGGCATAGTGGATGGAGCACGGCCTGGGAGTCAGAAGGTCGTGGGTTCTAATCCCGGCTCCGCCACTTGTCTGCTGTGTGACCATGGGCAACTCACTTCACTTCTGTGTGCCTCGGTTACCTCATCGGTAAAATGAGAATCAAGACGGTAAGCCCCAGGAGGACAGGGACTGTGTCCAGCCCAATTGCTTGTATCCATCCCAGTGCTTAGTATAGTGCCTGACCCATAGTAAGCGCTTAACAAATACCATAATAATAATAATAATCTGAGTTGGGGGACGGACTGGAAGATCTTAGGGAGAAACCAGCCCCCAATGTCAATCAATCGAACTTATTGAGCACTTATTGTGTGCATAGTGTTTTAAGAGCTAGGGAGAGTATAACACAGCAGAGTTGACAAACGTTCACCGTCCCCAATGAGTCACTTTCCTGGAGATAATGCAGAAGCATCAACAAAGCTACGGATGCTGTAACTCACTAAGCTGAAGAGGAAGTTGGGCCCAAGCAGGAAAAGAAGAGGGGGTGGAGGGAGCTGAGACCTCAAGGCCCTTTGCCAGAGGGATGATCCCAGTTACAAACTGGAAAGCATCCGGCCTGGGTTAGAAGTGGGGTCTCTGGGGCCAGAAGGAGAATACAAATGGGTCGGGAGTGAAGGGTCTGGGAAGGAGTTGCTCACAGAGAAGCCCTCTAGGTTCAGGGGGTTCAAATAGATTTCCGTATGAAGACGTACTGCACGGGAGAGGGAAAGGTTTCCCCGCTGCAGGGTGGCCAGATGTCTGAAGTCGGCCCTGGAGGCTTCAGGGTACGTGTGAGACGGAGCCGGAGCTTGCAGGTGGACTGCTCCTACTGCCAAAGATTTGTGCTTATCCCCATTGGCTTGCATTCACCCCAGAGCTTAGTACAGTGGCACACAGTAAGCGCTTAACGAATACCACAATTATTATTATCCCTGACCACGTATTATGCAGAAACATACAAAACCCAGCAATGACTGACCGCTACCATTCCAGTTTTTTTCTTTTAATGGTGTGCTTACTATGTGTCAGGCACTGTTCTAAGCACTGCGGTAGATACAAAGTAATCAGGTGGACACAACCATGTCCCACCTGGGGCTCAGTCCTTATCCCCATTTTACAGATGAGGGAACTGAGGCAGAGAGAAGTGAAGTGACTTGCCCAAGGTCACACAGCAGATGAGTGGTGGAGCCGGGATTAGAACCGAGGTCCTTCTTACTCCCAGGCCCATGATCTACTCACTAGGCCACGCTGCAGCTGCATAAACCTTAATGCCTCAATTTCTAATTTACCTAACAGAGTTCTAACAGAGATACCTAAAAAAGTAACCAAAAGTTCTTGGACTTCTCACATCACAAGTAAAAATTTCTGTCTTTAACCTGTCCTTTCAAAGGGCAAAGTGAATGGTTCAGTTAAAAAAACAAAAATCACCTTTTTACAAAAAAGTGTACTCAGTCATCTTCTCTATTAGCAATAAAATGATCAAATTCATTTTTGGCCAGCACACCCCATTTTATGTAGTCCAGTCAGTAATTATAGCAATAATCAATACTCCAACCAACTATCTGCAGCCCATAGTTAATTTATTAGTCTTCCTTTTGGAGGGCCCAATATTATGAGTCTTCAGGGTGACCAGGAACTCAATTACAATACTACTCTGTTGTGCCATCAGTTCTGATTTTTCAAATATTCCCAATTATTTTGCATTCATATGATTTCCCTTTGTTTGGCTCAACTGTTGGACAATCGCCCCAGAGGATCAAAAACATCTGAAGTCCATCTACTCAGACCACAAAATTAACACAAATACAGGATTTTTCCTGGCATGAGGTCTCTACACTCTCCCTATCAGCTAACGTTCCTGCAATGAGGTATTTATTTGATTTGATTTTTTTTAAATTCACGGATTCTCTTTCTTAAATAATCACAAAGTGAAGGGGTCACAATTTGATCCCAGATTAATTGATTATATGATTAGAAAGAAAATTAGAGTGAAAGATGTTCTAGGGGGAAAGTTCAATAAAGACCGGCCCTGGGGCCTTTTTTACGGACTAGGGTGATCTCACAGATTCATTTATTAATAACCTGGAAGAGAACAAGACAGCAAGTTGGCAAAGTTTAATGACCACGGTATTTATTTTGGATGGAAAAGCCATGTCAAACTGAAGAGAGATCCAGATGGTCTTGAATGCACGAGAGGATTGGGTAGCACAAAAGCAAATGAAATTCAACTTGGATACATTTAAGACAACGTATAATAGCAGCAGACACTCCGATTGATTGTACTGGCTGGTGGACTAAGAACTTGTAAACTCATTTTAACTAAAGCCTGAAAGGTCATCAAGGTTAGCTTCATAGTATATCTTCAACTGCCCTGCTAGCTGACTTTCAGAATTCAGCATTCTGTCTTTAGTCCAAAAGTTTAAAAGAGAAAAGTTTCACTGTTTAAATAGAAGCTACAAAGGATCTGCCACTTGATAGAGGAAAAATAAATGTGTACCACATCACGTAATGAATTGAACTAACAATGCTTTATTGTTGTACACCATGGGTTTTATTTGGTCTGTTTAGATACAGCTTTACTCACTATCTCTCCCCTCTACCTGTCACTGTTACAAAAGCAAGAGGGGAAAAAAAGGATGCGTGAATATATCCTTTAAAGATATTGCATACAAGAAGTTATAAAACATAACCGTGAATAATGCTATTTATCCTCCCTAATGGTGGGTTCGGTTTGGCCCCTGGGCCTTGGAAACGTTCAGAAAAAAAAGGAATACAAATATTAGTTAGAAATGTGGGGATGAACAACAGACTACACTGTTCCAAATAAGGGTAAAGTGAACTGGAGAAAAGAAAAGGTCGGTGGTAAAATTTATGTCTAGACCGTAAGCTCGATGTGGGCAGGGAACCTGTTTGCCAACTCTGTTGTAGTGCACTCTTCTAAGTGCTTAGTACGGTGCTCTGCACATAGCGCTCAATAAACACCATTAATAATAGGGATTAAGACTGTGAGCTCCATGTGGGTGAGGAACTGTGTCCACCCCAATTTGCCTGGCACATAGTAAGTGCTTAACAAATACCACAGTTATCGTCATTATGGTACTTGTTAAGTGCTTACTATGTGCACGGCTCTATTATTATTAGAAGTAAGCATTAAATACCACATTATTACTACTGGGCAGGCATCCTCTGTTCTCTACCTACTCTGCCTCTATCACCCACCACCCATCCGTTTGATCTCGTACTTCTCGATTTTCTCTTTCCTAGAAATCTTTTGGAGATTTGGAGATCTTCTGCCGTGCCCCATTAGCCGTACAACTCCGTATCAACTTGCTTCCGCCTCTTTAAAGGCATAAAGCAAACGGTTTCAATGTCTGTCGAAAATTCCCAGGCAAGAGAACAGGGAGACTCTTGACAAGTTATCTAAAGGTTAAGCTTAAAACAAACGCGGGCACATGTGAAAACTGAGGGCCACTCGTCTGGCGGATTCTCTGCCACAGGAAGCCAAACTGTACTTAACAATATTTTGGTCTCGTCGAGAAGAACGGGAAACAGACCAGTCTACAAAATATTTTTTATCCGGCCCATCCTCTCCCCGAGGCACGACACAGATGATAAAATAAACTTCCCCAATATTTTTTATTGCTAGGCTGGTGTAAATCATCTCTGGCCCTGGGCACGCAGTTATCTGCAAGGCTGCTAAAGCAGGATTTCAATGGGGCCTGGGACATTTTATGTCCAATAATATTTGCAGTTATGCAAGCTAGACTAAGACTAATCAAATATCCTGCTTTGGGGGGCTGTATGGGTCAATAATTTATTTCTCCCCTAGTGACCTCCAATATACAACCACGAACGATAGCGTCAAGTATGCAAAAGGAAATTTTCACATTCCTCTGAAGTATTAGGATTTTGCCCTCGATTAGAGGCAAAAAAAAATGAGGCTCAATTTGTTATCGTCACTAATCCTGTGTCTCATTTGCACAAAATTCCCAACAACAGCAAAACAAATCCTTTATTTACTTAAAAAAGCAATCGAAGTCTTTTTTTTAATGCAATTCAAACACACCCACCTGCAAAAAATGCGGTCTATATTTAGTTTCTTAACTCTTACAGCTAGGTTAACTAAAAGTATAGATTACCACTAAAATACTTTCCTCCCAGAACAATGCCAAGATGATGGATAATACTGACGTAAAACCGATAAGCAAGGAGTGACCAAGTTGGTTTATGTTCCAAGAAAATAAAACCAGTCCTGGCCAAATGTAATAGAGTAAAATAAAGAGCAACATTTAGGTGTATATATATATGTATATATACATTTATTATTCTATTTATATTTTATTAATAATGTGTATTTATCTATAATTCTATTTATGTTGATGCTATTGATGCCTGTCCACTTGTTTTGTTGTCTGTCTCCCCACTTCCAGACTGTGAGCCCGAAGGGTAGGGATTGTCTCTATTTGTTGCCGAATTGTACTTTCCAAGCGCTTAGTACAGTGCTCTGCACACAGTAAGTGCTCTATAAATGCAACTGAATGAATGAATGTTTTTCTCCACTTTTCTGGAGAAACAGAGCACAAAATTAAAAACGATATTAAAGGAATACTTAACAGAGTCCCTTAAATAATTAGCAATGATCAGGTATTTAGTTTTCAGAATATGTAGGGTGTGTGGGTTTTTTTCTCCTAATAAAGCATTTCAAATTCTAATTAAAAAATACTTTATAGAGGAATTAAAAAGATACAATAGTGTCAGAGGGAAAGCCACAATCCCAGTAGTGGAAGAGTCTAACAACAGTAACTTACAAGAAACTATCCTATAAAAACAGATTGTTGATTAACACAAACTCATAACCAAACTCACATAGCTATCACCATACTGCTGTAATAACACTTGGCTGTGGAATTCTTTCAATACATTAAATATCTCCTTGGAGACAAAATTACTTTACATTTTCTTAAGAGACAATTTATTACAGCTTTGTTTTCTTCTCATTATGCCTTAAAAATATATCTAATGAAGAAAGGAAACAAAGCCTAAATAACTCACATCAAATGGTTCTAATGTCTGATTACAGCCCCTGGTTTAATATCTTCTTATTATTTACATTACGCTACAGCCGACTTTCATGACAAAACCCTGTCGTGACAGAAGATTCTTCAGGTCACACGAACCCGATAGGGCTGAACGCCATTATTGAGGCACACGTAAAATGAATGGACCTGGCTACCGGCGATTTAAATAATTGATAAGTTTTCAATTAAAAAGGCAACATGTTCTGCTCCGATACCAAAATCTGTTTAGATTACTGCTAAAAATGTTTGCCGGGGTTGGCGCTCACCCAGAAAATGGTTGCTTCCAAGTAAATGTAGAATGTTTCTGCAGGCTACAGCCTAGGAACTAGCCATCCTCAGCCAGCAGTAGCCAACTCTTTCAGTAAAACCCTACCTTGCTACCTTTAGGTTTAGATGTAATCATTCCTCCTACTGTTTTAGTTGTTGGTAAACCCTGTGGCTAGGAAAAAGCTTTACGGTAAAACAGACTGATAGTGATTTTGTTTTATTAGTAATAATAATGTCTCTTGTTAAGCGCTTACTATGCCAAGCACTCTTCTAAGCACTGAAATAGATACGAGCTAATGAGGTTGGACAGAGTCCCTGCCCCACAAGGGGCTCACAGTGTTAATCCCCATTTTACAGATGAGGCAACTGAGGCACAGAGAAATGAAGCGACTTGTGCAAGGTCATCCAGCAGACAAGTGGTAGAGCCAGGATTAAAACCTTCTGACTTCGAGGCCCAAGCTCTACACACTTGACGCTGTTTATTGCCATTGTTCTTGTCTGTCCGTCTCCCCCGATTAGACTGTAAGCCCGTCAAACGGCAGGGACTGTCTCTATCTGTTGCCGACTTGTTCATCCCAAGCGCTTAGTACAGTGCTCTGCACATAGTAAGCGCTCAATAAATACTATTGAATGAATACACCAGCCTGCTTTTATTATCTTTCTGAACAAGGATGCAGCTGGAAATTCATTCAGCAACTAAATAAGCGGGACCTTTGTTTTTTTGTCCACTCCCCTGTGCTATCCTTGTAACTCTCCTCATAAAAAAAAACTCATATAACCCCAGGGATCAGATATAAACAACATAAATGTCCAGACAAGCAACATGTGGAAAGAGTACGGGCCTGGGTCAAAGGACCTCAGTTCTAATCCTGGTACCACAACGTGCCTGCTGCGTGACCTTGAGCAAGCCACTTCACCTCTCTGTGCCTCAGTCCCCTCTTCTGCAAAATGGGGATTCAATACTGTTCTCCCTCCTTCTTAGACTGCCAGTCTCCTTAGGGAATCTGATTATCTTCTATCTATCCCAGCTTGTGGAACAGGGCTCGACTTATAGTAAGCTCTTTTAAATGCCTTTTTTAAAATTATTATAATTATTAGTGCATCGCTCGGGATTACTCTAGGATTTACAGTCCCAGAGAACACGCAGGAACATTGGTGACAGGGTATATAAGCTCGTTACGGGTGGGGAACGTGTCTGCTATTCTATTGTCCCCGTACTCTCCCGAGTGTTTAGTTTACTGCTCTGCACACGGTAGATGCTCAAAAAATACCAATGACTGATATCATGATTCAAACAAGGCGGAACAGACCTTAGCTTTTTTCATTCAATCAAATTTATTGAGGCCTTACTGTGCGCAGAGCACTGTTCTAAGCACTTGGGATAATACAACAATAGCGACTTTCCCTGCCCACAACGAGTTTACAGTCTACAGGGGGAGACAGACATGAATATAAATAAATTCCGGATACGTACGTAAATGCTGTGGGGCTGGGAGAATGAAGGGAGAAAGTCAAGGCGACGCAGAAGGGAGAACGAGAAAAGGGAAGCAGAGCTGAGGCAGGGAAGGCCTCCTGAGGGAGATGTGCCTTCAATAACGCTTTGAAGAGGGAGTAATTGTCTGTCAGACTGAAGAGGGGAGGGGGTTCCAGGCCTGGCTGGCTCCAAGGTCTCTCCCAGCCTGAGGAGGTCCTAATAAGGGGGTTCAGGCCCCCAATCCCAAGGCGAGGCCTCATCTGACTCCAGCCTTCCTTTCCGGGGCTCCCGCACCAGGCAGAGCTCTAAGTGAGGAGGGCGAAAGAGGAGAGGAAAGGTATCAGGGCCTCACAGTTTTAGGCGGCTTTCCAGATCTGCAAGGCAGAGGGAGGCCTTTCTCTATAGTAGGGGGGAATGGTGAAGGAGGAGAGGGACCTCAAGGCCCTTAAGGACTCAGGCGTCCCAGATACGTCGGCAGCTAGGGGAAGGTGGTACAAGCTGCGATACTTCAGTTTTGGATTAGAACGGAAAGCATTCCGATATTCGATCTGAGACGTGACGGATGAAACAACTGTGCCGACACATTACAGGTGCCTGTAAAAAGTCAATGGCATTTAGCCTTAATGTGAAACGATGGTTATGCTGAACACGGTTACCCTGCCAAAGACATAGCTGGGTACCTTAGCGTGTTAAGTACAAAACCACATGACACTGACCGAAGCTTCCTAATTTTCATTACGTACGTTTGCTTACGTATGCTTCGTAAGTTCCTTGAGGGCGAGGTCTATATCTTGAACCTCTTTTTTAATGGTATTTATTTAGTGCTTACTATGTGCCAGGCACTGCACCAGGAGGTGGAGTAGATGCAAACTCATCAGGTTGGACACATTCCTTGTCCCACATGGGGCTCAGAGTCTTAATCCCCATTCTACAGACGAGGGAACTGAGGCCCAGATAAGTAAAGTGACTCGTCCATGGTCACACAGCGGACAAGTGTCGGAGCTGAGATTAGAATCCAGGTTTTACTGAGTCCCAGGCTCGTGCTCTCTCCACTAGGCCATGCTGCACCTCAACTTTCACTGAACTCTCCCAAATGCCTCCAACTGCATGGCACACAGTAGGTACTCAACATCTACTATGGAATGGAGGTTACGAATTATGACAATCACATTTATTACACCTTACTACCAATACAATTTGTTGACATAACATCAACTCTTGGAAGTGTAGATAACGAGGAAAATTTCTTGCTGGGGCCATAAAAAGCTTCTTCTACAGCCAGAACACCTAGCTAACCAGTATACCAGTTGAGGGACTTTCAAAAATAGGAATATCTAGAGTGTCAACTTTGTGTAAGATTCTGTTTTGGGGGGATTTTTTAATGGTAATTCTAGGCACTTACTATGTGCTCCTGGGTTCTAGGATTAAAACCCAGGTCCTTCTGACTCCTGGGGCCGTGTTCCATCCACCAGGCCATGCTGGTTCTCCACACTGTTCTAAATCCTGCAGGAAACTGCTTCCTGGAAGACCACCCGATTTCAGTGAGTTCCTTCTTTAAAGCTATGGAAAGATTAAATCTTGAATTCTCTATACACAAAGACACCCCCAGAAATTAATGGAAAATTGGCTCATCTTCCTTCCTATTAGACAATGCCCTGCTAATCACACCGTCTGTATTATCATTCTCTTCCTACCCTTCCCCCTAGAAAGTATATCAGAGGAACCTGGGTAGAAATCTTACAGATTTTATTACAGTGAAATTATCTTTTTTAAAAGCCCTCTCCATCAGAGAAAATACAACTCGGCTACTCGGTCGCTTGAGAGGCTTGATGAGAGAGCTGTCATTACACACGGCTAGGTCGACATGTTGGGAATAATAACTATGGTATTTGTGAAGCGCTTACTTTGAGTTATTATTAATAGTAATAATAATTGTGGTATTTGTTAAGGGCTTACTAGGTGCCAGGCACAGTACTAAACACTGGGGTAGATGGCATAGATGCAAGCAGATTGGGTTGGACACAGTTCCTGTCCCATGTGGGGCTCCCAGACTCGATCCCCACTTTACAGATGAAGACCTGAAGCACAGAAGTGACTTGCCCAAGGTCACACGGCAGACAAAAACTGTACCAAGTGCTGGGGTAATCCCACGACGATCAGGTCAGACACAGTCCTTGGCCCAGGTGGGGCTTCCAGTAAGGGGGAGGGAGACAGTTATAGAATCCCCGCCACAGATGAAATAGGGGCTCGGAGAAGTGAAGCGACTTGCCTAAGGTCGCCGATTGGGCAAATGGCGGAGCCAGGATTAGAACCCAGCTCCTCCGACTCCCAGACCCGTGCACTTTTCACTAGGCCACACTGCTTCTATACAGGGGTTGGGAAGCACAAGATCAAGAACGACTCTCCCGCAACAGAGGCTACAACTAGTCAAGTTGGCCGCTCCTTTGGATCTCCACCAGAGCTGGGCTCTTCAAGTTACGCACCGGAGCCCCGAGAGATGCATTTCTCCATCTTGTCTGCCTACTTTCGTCAGCGAGAAAGGTTTATGCAAATCTTCAGATAAATTTGAAATGGGGGAGATAAGTCGTTTCCGGATATATTCAAATCATTTCGATTCAGTTAGTAACCCTGAATTCTCATCTTTGTGCATGTGGCGGGGGGACGACACATGAAGTAACAGATAGATAGTACATCTTTAAATCATGTCTCCCCGTTAAGCCTGCAGCTACAATATAACTCTAGTCTGTTTGGAAGGTTGAAAGAGATCCCCAGTTGAAAGTAGATTTTGAAAAATTTTTTAGAGCCCAGGGGTTCATTTTTAATGAGCCGTTACTTTAAGTACTGCATAAAAAATACAGGAAATTGATAGTCCATTTAGCCTGCGCTATACCTAATGCAAAAGTCATTAAGATGCATTACTCTTAATGTTCATGATATGATCAGTAAGTGTACAAGCCTTTGGAAAAGTGTCAACCGTGCCCCTAACTTTCACATAGGAAGTTTTGGGGCTTTAAAGCTACATATTATAGGGGGAGAATGTTTCAGACATTGTCTATTCCAACTTCAGCGCTTTACAATCCCAGGAGGAAAAGAGCAACGATACCTTAAATACAGCTCATGTACTCGACTTACATAGGACAGCATGGCCTTCATTTCTTCATCGCTTCTTACGGTAATTCGATCGCCATCCTCGTCTTCATCTGATAAAAGAGCAATGGTACGGATTAAGGACTCGGACTGCAAATGAAAGCCACATGTACCTCACGGGACACGCGCCCCTTCGGCTGAGTATAGTCTGCACGTCGAGCTATTTATGCCCATTTGTACAAACCCACGCCCTACTGCCTATTGCCAGCAAAAACTACTTGTTCAACCCTTTGGTGAATCCTCAAAGTAAATAATAATAATAATAATAATGTTTCTAACAGCAACGTTGATGGACCCCACTGCCCCTGCTGGTCAACGGGCTTTCCAGCTTGGTCGGTCAGTTGATCGAATTTATAGAGAGCTGACTGTGTGCAGAGCACTGTAGTAAGCGCTGGAGAGAAGACAGTACTACAATAAACACATTCCCTGCTCACAGCGACACTTGGATGTCCAGTGGGCCACTGAAGACATTGAGTGGTCAGTCGTGGCCCTGGGCCTTGGAGAAATCAAAAGGGGTGCAGGGAGTTGGGCACTACCAAGTGGCATACTGAAGGAGCTTGGCTTAGTGGCTAACAGCCCGGGCCTGGGAGTCAGAAGGACCTGGGTTCCAATCCCGGCTCTGCCATTTGTCTGCTGGGTGACCTTGGGCAAGTCACTTCACTTCTCTGGACCTCGGTTACCTCATCTAAAAAATGGCAATTAAAACTGTGAGCCCCGAGTGGGACAAGGACTGTGTCCAACTGATTGACTTGTATCTACCCCGGCGCTTAGAACGGTGCTTGGTGCATAGTAGGCACTTAAAAGTACCAGTCAGTGGCTAAAGCACAGGCCTGAGAACCAGAGCACCTGGAGTCCAATCCCAGCTCTGCCATTTGCCCGCTGTGTGACCCTGAACGAGTCACTTCACTTCTCTGAGCTTCAGTTTCCTCACCTGCAAAATGGGGATTCAATACTTGCCCTCTCTCTACATGGAGCCCCCCGTGGGAAGGGAACCGCCTCCAACCTGATTAACCTATATCTGCCCAGCTCTTAGAAAAGCACTTGACACATAGTAAGCGCTTAAATACCATAAAAAAAAATCAAACACAATAGTCCCTTCCCTTGTACAGGGACACCATGTACAGCTGCTACTATCCGCCCAGCCATTATCCCCGAACGCCTGTCCCGGAACCTTTTTCTTATCCCAGAACCGAATTCCAGCCAGTTATGGCTTATTTCCCACACTGTCCTGGGTCTCTGTGGGCACTGGGCTAGTGTCTACTGAAACTGAGCTAGTTTGGGCCCGGGGATCACTTTTGGTCCAGAACAAAAACAGACCCATTCTAAAAAGAAAACAGAAAAGAAATTATATAGGCCCAAGCTTCCTTATTTGGCACACTGCCAATCCTGTGCCATAAAGAACACCAACCCTGAAATTTGGGAAACAAAGAAGAAAGAACAGGTTTACACAGTGAGTCTTAACGTTAAAAATAAGCCAGGCCGAGATGAGTCGAGAATACAGGAACTGTTATATTGTGCTCTCCCAAGTGCTTGGTACAGCGCTTTGCATACAGTAAGTGCTCAATAAATACGACTGAATGAATGCAAGAATAAGGAACCATTAACCAATTTAACGTGAGTGAGAAGGGAAAAAGACTGAAGGGCAAAGAAATGATAAATACCTAATCACCTAGACATAACCCACACCCAGTCCACTTAATAAAGACTGGTTCTCTGAGTTCAAATAGCATTATTTTTAAAAACTGCCCTCCAAGACCTTTAAATCCATCAAAACTTAAGATTGGCATGCAGGGCACCAACAGATTAGTTTTTAAAAAACAAAGCAAAAGACAGAAGGCACCACGACAATGATCGGCAAAGTTAAAAAAAAAAAAGTCCGAAAAATTTTAGACAATTTTTGCCTTCCACGAGGAGGTTCTTTGCCATCTGACCGAAACGCATAACGGGATACAACCAAACAGAACGGGAAGAATATCTCCCATACACTGGTTCACAAAGAGAATTCCAGGCTTCTCTAGTTGCCCGGAGCACAGTAATATGATTTTCCAGCACATTAGGGAAGCAAAAGTAGAACCAGAAAGTCTATGTACTGGCTGGATTTTGTTAATGTCACTTAAAATGGAGGAAAAAAAATCCGAGCACGATACCAAATAGAGTGCAGCAGATGGTAAACAAATATTATGAAGCAATCTTCTCAAAATCTGCAGTGTGTCACAAATATACAAAATGGCAGAGTTTGGGAAAAGAGAATCATAACCGGCCATATGTTGGTGGTGATTTTATTTGGAGCAACGTGCGTTCCGGAGGAGAAACAATAGAAAGAACATAAAGGCCCAACAGTCGAAGAAATGCAGCCTCAGGTAAAGGGTGGTGTGAATGGCAAACATAATGCTAACTACATAAATAGCTGCGGAGACTTGGTGGCTACCAGCCACAAAACGCACTCTTAGCAAGGGAAGGCAAATGAATCCGCCTTATATAAAATACCTAGATTAAAAAAAACAAAGCTGTTAAATGGAAAAAAAGACCAAATTATGCGTCAGTTGTCATACACCTTCAATGTTAAGCAGTCACTTGAAACTCAAGGAGGCACACCTCCTCCAGAGACAGGAGGGATGAGAACCCAAGGACGAAACTAAGAGGAAGAAATACGGTTCCAGAAAGTTCCTATTTTCGTCTTGACTAGGCTCTACGATCTCACGACTGAGTGGGGAATGGGATGCTATAGATTTCACTGCCCACGTTCCACCAATAGCCATCAGGCAAATCAATTAAGCCTTCTGACCCCTTCGTTCCATCCTTTGCAAAACGCAATGGTGCTTTCACCTGCTGCACAGCTAGAACGGGGATGGCTAATTTCTGAGTCCTGAGTGATTTACTGCCCTTTCAAAGTGTGGCTCCAATGTACAGTGTGAGTGGCTTTTTTTTTTAATATGGTATTTGGGCCAGACACTGTACTAAGCGCTGGAGTAGATACAGGTTAATCCGGTTGGACCCTGTCCACTTCCCACATAGGGCTCACAGTCAATCCCCATTTTTACAGATAACTGAGGCCCAGTGAATAATAACAATAATGTTGGTATTTGTTAAGCGCTTACTATGTGCAGAGCACTGTTCTAAGCGCTGGGGTAGATACAAGGTAATGAGGTCGTCCCACGTGAGGCTCACAGTCTTAATCCCATTTTACAGATGAGGGAACTGAGGCACAGAGAAGTTAAGTGACTTGCCCACAGTCACAGTGAAGTGAAGTGACTTGCTCAAGGTCACACAGCAGACAAGTAGTGGAGCCAGGATTAGAACTCAGGTCCTTCTGATTACCAGGTCCTGTTGCGTTTGAATTTCTGGTTAAGGAATGTATCTGCCAATTGTGTCAAAATGCAAGTGCTTAGTACAGGTGCTGGGCACTCAGTAATTGCTCAACAAGTCCCACTGATTGTATTTTCCCAAGTGCTTAGTACAATGATTTGCACCCGGTAGGCCCTCAGTAAACATCTTTATGATTACTATAAACCCCAGAGAGTCCATGCTTTGCATTTACAGAGTTTCGTTCAACTACCGCTCTCAAAGTCTGTCCTTCCTTACCCCCAGTTAGAAAATCTATAAAGTCGAGTGTGAGCAGCAGATAACCACTGTTGTGTAAGAGTCTCTTGTGGCTTTCAAACTTATGAAGTAGATAAAATTTTGTCTCCCTGGCTTCGTACGTTTGGCTAGCCCCATGCCGTCACTTTCATTCATTCATTCAATTGTATTTATTCAGCGCTTACCGCGTGCAGAGCACCATACTAAGCGCTTGGAAAGTACAATTCAGCAATAGAGACGATCCCTGCCCACAACGGGCTTACAGTCTGCTGTGTGACCTTGGGCAAGTCACTCCGCCTCTCGATCCCTCAGTTCCCTCATCTGTGAAATGGGATGAAGATTGTGAGCCCTATGTGGGACAGGGACTGAATCCATCTTGATTAGCTTGTATCTATCCCAGCGCTTAGAAATGTGCCTGGAACATAGTAAGGGCTTAATACGTACCATAATTATTATTATTATTGTTATTAGAAAGCCCTTTTTCATTCATTCATTCATTGTCTCCTGCAGGAAGATGGCTGAAATTGGTGTTGGGGACTGTCCAAGAAAAATCAGAGAGGCCCAAGCTCTGCCCCTGAGGAGTGTGCAATCTTTGGATAAAAGGCACTGAAAAGTGCAAATAAATCCAGCTAAAAATATGCTCCTTTACTCACGGGGAAAATCACTTCTACTTCTTCCATCGATGATGCCAATGTTTGATTGAGGAACTAGGTTAAAAATGAAATCAGTGAGTCCAGAAAGAAATGGCAAGGTTCTCTCTGTGTTGCTGTCCTCGAGCGGTATTTAGTAACAGCCGATTCGGGCAGACTTCTTGAGATTTGAAACCTCTTCCCCCATTGACTGAGCTTCCCATAGTTGATTTTTGAAGTTTTAAGAACATGATGCTTTTTAAAATGCATTGAAAGGTACTGTACATGCTAAGCCTCAGGTAAGTGGGAAAAAAAACCCAACCCTCCTCAAACTGAACCCCTCAGAGATTTAAGAAAAAAAAATCAGAAGGGATCTGATTCAAGGAGAAGGGAGTTTCTGTTTGTGGTGATTTAGGAATCAAAGATGACTCCCAAATCACTATGGGGACTTGGGCGGGGAGGTCTTACGGTTCTGGATTTCTGGAACAGGGAGCCTGTTCTCCCTGCCTCAGCTATCATTTACAGCAGTTTCTGACTTGAAGAAAAGCAGGCGCGTGATCCCATCCATGTGCCTGTGACATATGCACAAGAAACTCATTAGTGTGCACTGTTGATTTTTATCACCTTGTGTGTTTGTATTCTCATTAATCCACTAATGAAACTGGGGAAAAAAATCACAAGGGGGGGGGTGGGGAGGGGAGCTTCCGTATCTCCATGAATTAGCCAGTTCTATCATGTATACACATACAAACACACATACCAACACACTTATGTGACAATAACTGTGGATGGTTATGACAGTTAAGGCCAAAGGAGACCTAACCCAGATGGTACACCGTGGAGGTGAAAGATATATACGAGGAGGAGGAAGGAGGGAAGCAGCGTCGCCTGAGGAATTATAAGCTTAGTCTGAAGATTCAAGGGATCAATACGAATGGAGGATAGCCTCCACCATCTGGTCTGCCTTCCTCCCAGGATAGCAGCGACCGGGGCCTCCAGGAGGATAAAGCCACGGAGAAGCCACTGAAAATTTGGCGCCTAATGGAATTTGGCTTCAAGTTACCTTCAGTTCTGTGGGATCTAGACAGACCTTAATTTACCAATTTCTGTAGCTAGATCTCTTGTGAGAAAGGCTGTGAGCCCTATGTGCGTCCAACTGGAGTAGCCTGTATCTACCCCAGCGCTTAGAACAGTGCCTGGCACAGAGTAAGCACTTAAATACCAATTATTATTATTATTAGTCTCAAGTAGTCCAACTGATTTTGTTGGAGTGGAGATGGTGGCCAACCATCAATCCATTCTCGATTCACCACAAAGAGAAGAGGGATGGTATTCTTCTGCTCCCACTTTTGGGGACGAAAAGTGGAGAGGAGCAGGGAAGAAAAAGTGGTGGAGGCCACCAGTTGGCTCTGAGCAACGGTAGTAGAGAAGCAGCACGGCCCAGTGGATAGAGCACGGCCCTGGGAGTCTGAAGGACCTGGGTTCTACACCTGGCTCCGTCACCTGCCTGCTGTGTGACCTAGGGCACGTCAGTTGACTTCTCTGGGCCATGGTTACCTCATCTGTAAAATGGGGATTAAGACTGAGAGCTCTGGGTGGGCCAGGAACTCTGTGCAACCCGATGTGCTTGTAACCATCTCAGCACTTAGTTCAGTGCCTGGCACATAGTGAGCGCTTACATTCCGCAATTTTTCTTCTGTTTTGAGCAACCACTGAGTCACCTAACCACGGACATACCAAGTGCTCTAAGCCACCTGGACAAGCCAACGGCAGCCTGTAGTTGGATCCCACTGCCTTAAGTCTTAGCCCTCCTCCTTTTCCTTGTCTATTTGCTTTTTCTTTCGGAATCCTGGCCGTTAGGAATCGACAAGCGGTTCTTGGATGTGCAGCAGCTCTCTGGAGTACACTGAGACCATAATCTCTCTCAAGGCCATAACTGAAAAGAAAGGCTCAAATCTCTGGCTTCAAGTTCTTCTATGTTGGCCCATCAGTTAGAAGCAGTGTGGCTTAGCATGGGTTTGGGAGTCAGAGGATGTGGGTTCCAATCCCGGCTCTGCCGCTTGTCCGTGTGACCTTGGGTAAGTGACTTAACTCCTCTGTGCCTCAGTTACCTCATCTGTAAAATGGGGATTAAAAGTGCAAGCCCCAGATGGAACAACCTGATTACCCTGTATCTACCCCAGCGCTTAGAACCGTGCTTGGCACATAGTGAGCGCTTAACAAATATCATAACTATTATTTAAGTGAGGCTGGAGGGGCCTGAATTCCCTTGCACCTTAGCCAAGAGACCACCCCTCTTCCTCTCAGGCCTTTGAGAGATCTGAGAACACCAACTTCCTGCTGCTTGGCCGTCGTCCTAGTTCTCCAACCTTTAATATCACACTTCACTTGAAAGCACGACCCGCCTCATCTTGATCTTTTCGGGATCCGACCTCACTCGCATCTAACTTCATGCTCCCATAACACTCACACAGTCGAGGCCTCTTGGTGATTGGCTGCTCTTAGGTCTATATCCTTAACTTATTTATTGATATTAAAGTCAGTCTCCCCCTGTAGACCGTAAGCTCACTGTGGACAGAGAAACTGTCGACTAATTCTGTTACACTGTACCCTCCCCAGACCTTAGTACGGGAAGCAGCATGACCTAAAAGATACAGCCTTCTAGACCATGAACTCCCTCTAGACTGGGAGCTCGTTGTGGGCAGGAATATGTCTGTCTGTTGTCATATTATACTCTCCCAAGTGCTTAAATACAGTGTTTTGCTCACAGTATGCTCTCAATAAATACGGTTAAATAAATGACTAAAAACCCAACCCTGGGAGTCAGAAGGAATAGAAGGAACTAATCCCAGTTCTTCCACTTGTCTGCTGTATGACCTTGGGTAAGTCACTTCACTGGGCCTCAGTTCTCTCATTTGTAAAATGAGGATTAAGGCTGTGAGCCCCAGGTGGGGCAGGGATGGTGTCCAACCTGATGAGCTTGTATCTATCCCAGTGCTTAGAACAGTGTTTGACATATAGCAAGCGCTTAATACCATTATTATTACAGTTCTCTACATACAGTTGGAGCTCAATAAATACCACTGATTGATTGGCTGGGCTCATTTTTGCCCCTCACTTTCTCTGGCTCTGCCCAAACTAACTAATTCCAGAGTAGCAGCCTGAAGCTTCAAGGAGTTTGCTGCTGACCTGTGATGATGATCTCACACCACCAAGACTGACACGAAACTGACTTCTCCCTCCTGTGTATGTTCAAAGCTCCAGTGTGTTGCTGGTTTGGGGTTTTTGGTTTTTTTTTTGGGTTAAAAAAGAGGACCAAAATCTCTTAATCAATAATCACCAGCTTACAGGTAGTTTACACTTTTCATTTCGTTCCAGCAACGTTATTCCAGTGAGGAGCAAGAGCATATAAAGGTCATGTTGGTAATTAAAGCTATATTGTAAAGATATGCACACCCAAAATGTGATTAAATAAGAAAATATTACTCGGTTCGGTGTCGTCATTAAACTTGTATTAATGTATAAATATTTAAATAAGCCATATGATCATCATAAATAATCTGTATTTGTCTGTTTTAAGAAAAACACGGGGCTATAAACCCCTTGAAGAATTACTGCAGAACGGAAGAACGGGAGCCATACTTACATTCAAAGGCTGTTGTTGTTGCATCGGGCAAAACCTGGCCTATCACGTCCTAAACGAGGAGAGAGAGGACGGAATACGATTAGCCACCTTTCGTATCGATAACGTGGAGCAAATCCTGGGTGAAATATGAGAACCAGGAGAAGTGTTTGAAATGTTCCCCTGGATTGTAATGATTTTTAACCCATAATCACACTTAACTAAGCATATTCAAAGCTGGAGGTGCCAAGGGGTTTAAATCACTAACTATTCCATAGGGGGCAAAAAATGGTAAAAGCCCTCTCTACGGTATCTTAACACCACGCCATTTCCCTCGCAGTGTAAGCAGTCTACTTACTTACAGTAAGTTTATTTACATAATCTGACAAATTTATGAGGGGATTTTGGAAATGATTTTGCTACTAGCTTCTTAGGGTGTCACCGCCTCATGGACAGGGACTGTGTCAATCAGTCGGTGGCATTTATTGAGCGCTAACCACATGCAGAATGTTGTTCTAAGCGCTTAGGGGAGTAAAGACAAACGAGTTGGGGGACGCGATCCCTGCCCATAATAATGATAACTGCGGTATTTGTTAAGCACTTATATGCCAGGCACCGTACTAAGCACTGGAGTAGACACAATGCAATTGGGTTAGTGACGGTCCCTGCCTCACATAGGACTCACAGTCTTAATTCCCGTTTTCCAGATGAGGGATTAAATGACTTGTCCAAGGTCCCCCAGAAGAAAAGTGGCAGAGCCGGAATTAGAACTCAGGTCCTCTGACTCCCGGGCCCGTGCTCTATCCACTAAGCCATTTATTTATCTAATAATAATTATGGTATTTGTTAAGCACTTACTATGTTCCAAGTACTGTTATAAGTGCTGGGGGAGATACAAAGTAACCAGATTGTCCCACGTGGGGCTCACAGACAGGCATTATTTATATTAATGCCTGTCTCCCCCTCACCGCCCAGACTGTGAGCTCATTATGGGCAGGGAATGTGTCTGTTGTTATATCTTAATAATAATCATAATGATAGTATTTAAGCACTTACTATGTGCCAAGCACTGTTCTAAGCACTGGGGGAGATTCAAGGTAATCAGGTTGTCCCACGTGGGGCTCCCAGGCTTAATCTCCATTTTACAATGAGGTGAGGCCCATAGAAGTGAAGTGACTTGCCAGAAGTCACAGAGCAGCCAAGAGGCGGAGCCAGGATTAGAGCCCACGACCCCCGACTCCCAAGCCCGTGCTCTTTCCTCTGAGCTTCCCAAGCACTTGGTACAGTGCTCTGCACCCAGTAAACACTCAATAAATACGACTGAATGAACGAATGCTGCTTCTCACAAGGAGCTTACAGTTCTTCTTGGTCACTGTGCTCCCCTTGAGCTCCAGGGGTCCCCAAACATAGCACCTTGGGAGCCAGAGGACAGGAGGAGAGTTCCTCCTCCCCTCCTTGAATTTTCCACTGGAATCTCAAAATGGGAAAGGCCGAAGGGCCGCAGGCAGAGCCTCCGGCTCGGCAGCTCCCAGGGCTGTCCGTCTGTCCATCCCGTCCGTCCCGTCTCTGATGTGTTGGGAGTTGCTGGAAGGGGCCGGACAGGGATGTATTCGCAACCCGCTCCCCATAAGCACCTGGGGAAGTTTCCCCCCTGCCGGCCCCCAGGAGGAATTTATCAACTGATCCTATTTATTGAGCACTAAGTATATTCAGAGCACCCTACTGAGCAATTTGGAGAATACAATTTAACAATACAACAGAGTTGGTAGACACTTCCTCTAGACTGGGAGCTCATTATAAGCAGGGAATTATAAGTGGCTGCTAATTCTGTTGTATTGTGCTCTCTCAAGCACTTAGTACAGTGTTCTGCCTATAGAAAGCACTCAGTAAATATGACCGACCGATTTCCTGCCCACAACAGGCTTAGAGTCTAGAGGGGGAGACAGACATTACTATAAATAAAATTACAGATATGGGCAGAAGTGCCGTGGGGCCGAGGGGCAAGGGTGAATAAAGGGTGAAGGAGCACGGCATAGGGGATAGACCACGGGCCTGGGAGTCGGAAGATCATGGGTTCTAATCCCCGCTCTGCCACTTGTCTGCTGTGTGAGCTTGGGCAAGTCAGGTCAGGTCTGATCTAGGCAGGTGAAAAAGCAACTGATTGAAAAGCACGCTTGAAACACATATATAATCCCCATTTTTATCTGTGAGGTAACTGAGGCACAGAGAAGTTAAGTGACTTGTCCAAGGTAACGCAGAAAGCATGGTGCAGAGAGGAATTTTACAAAAGAAAAACAGTTCATAGCACTGAGACAATTATCTCTGCGTAACCCTGGCAGTTCACGAGTGGGTGAACTAAATGAAGCAAGAGCGTTTTCTTTCTCAGTAGCAAACATACATTTCAGTGCCCCAGAAATTTCCAAACTGGATATTGTGGTGATTTTCTTCTAAAGACAACACCTTCGAATGAATCTTTCCCTACAGTGACAATGTATAAAACCCTGACTCCATACAGGGATCTTTAGGGAAATAAATCCATGAATGGGAAAGAGAAAAACCTAATTCGAACTACAAAATAGTACCTGTGTACAGGTCAGTATCTGATCTAGGCAGGTGAAAAAAACTGAATGAAAAGCATGCTTGAAACAGATGCAAGTATTAGGAATAAAAACCTTTCAGCTGATGCATAAGGGTAAAGGTAGGGAAGTGTAAAAGGACATGAACATTTTAGAGCCTTCTTACTGACCCAAACTCAGTCTGTAATGAGATACTAACTTCTAGTTAAATATAATCAGCTGTGTTTCAGTGGAGGATGGTTATCACAGGTCACTACTAATGAAATCCTATTTTTCAGGCAATCATTCATTCGTGGTAAAAAGATAATTGGGGTTTTAGCTAACAAGTTTGGGATTCTTCTCTGGCAAAGGCTAAATGTGAAATTTCTAACAAAGCCCCTAGAAGGTGGAAGAGCAGTAGCCCTCTGCAGATTTGAATGGAGAGCTTTAATGTACATGGTATATTTTTTGAGCAAAGCAGATATTGAAACTTCACAAAAGAATTAGGCAGTGAAATCAAGGGTTTTTATGGGGTGCTTATCATGCACCAATCACAGTACTAAACACTTGGGAAAGTACAATACAATAAAATTGGTAGAATGATCCCTGCCCACGAGGCGTTTACAGTCTACAATCTATAATCAGAAAGCAGATAAAATACTGAGATCTACTTTTAGGCTGCTGGATAAAGTAGGATGCCGGGAATCAAGAGACCTGGGTTCTGTGCAAGATACTCACACTCTGACAGTAATTGTGATAACTGCCAATTGCTTACTACATTCATTCAATCATATTTATTGTGCGCTTATTGTGTGCAGAGCACTGTTCTAAGCACTTGGAAAGTACTATATACCACTGCACTAAGCACTGGTGTAGATATAAGATCATCAGGTGTCACATGAGGCTCACAGTCTGAGGAGGAGGGAGAACAGCAATTAAATCCGCATTTTGCAGATGAGGGAAGTGAGGGCTGGAGAAGTTAAGTTACTTGCCCAAGGTCACACAGCAGCTAAGTGACAGACTGGGATTAGAGCCCAGGTCCTCTGACTACCAGGCCCATGCTCTTTCTCCTAGGCCACACTGCTTCTCTGCTAATAAATTCCTTCACAAAGGCCCTTGGTCCTGAAGTTTCAGGACAGAAACTAGTTTCATTTTTTTTTTAATCATCATAAAACAGAGGCTATCATTGTACCCAAATACTTAACTCTTTAAAATGAATTTGATTCATTCATTCAATCGTACTTATTGAGCACTTACTGTGTGCACAGCACTGTACTAAGTGCTTGGGAGAATACAATACAACAATAAACAGACACAAATGAGAAATAAAACTACGTGTACTCACCCAAAGCAAATAACATTCCAGGAAAGCTCTGAAAAGTCATTAAATGAACCTAAATTGTATCTACTCCAGTGCTCAGTACAGTGCTTGGCACATTGTAAGTGCTTAAATATAACTGAGAAAGAAAGAAGTTGGCTATGCTTCTGATGATTCATTATTAAGATGCAATCTCAGACTGGCACGTAAACAAGAGGGAAGTTCTTCCTTATCCTGTGATTAAGAACTTTCTATGAGTCTTTTTCCTGTGATTAGGGGAGGGGGAAACACAGGTGTCTACTCACAGGTGTCCATAATCTACCTTGGGACCACCTGCAAGTCTTTGAAATAGCGAGGAAGGACACCTGCATATGATTTGTGAGTAATTTCCACGAATACATAGCTCTGTTAATTGCTCTGAGACAATGGTTCAAATTAAAATTTTGTTATGGCTATCTAGATAATTGTCATTTCTTGAGTTTCCTCTTGGCTACTCATCATAGCTGTCTCACATCCTTAAATCAGATGTTGAACGCAAAGGGAGAGTCAGTGGATGGCTGAACTGAAAATGAAAAACGGTGGAGCGGCGGGGGGAGGGTGATAAGCAAATTTTACATTTTTAATTTGCAATAACTTTGAATGTTTAGTATTCTTGTCATTACCCTTGCACATTCAATCATAAGTTTACTTGGGGAAAAAAAAACCCTGATTATTCTATTAAATGAGTAATATACATTTATAAACCAATAAAGTGTAAGTTTCATAACTGAGATGGCCACCCCAGAGATACTGGGGCTACAAACTATTTCCAGAAGTGCCTATTGGGCAAGCTTGGGGGATGGAAGACTCCTCAATCGACCACTTATTGAGCACTTACGGTGGGCAGAACATTGTACAAAGAGCTTGGGAGAGTACGATATAAACCAGGGATGACTGCTGGACACTAAGAGC
The DNA here is from genome assembly GCF_004115215.2 of Ornithorhynchus anatinus. Lineage (NCBI taxonomy): Eukaryota > Metazoa > Chordata > Mammalia > Monotremata > Ornithorhynchidae > Ornithorhynchus > Ornithorhynchus anatinus. The sequence continues at coordinate 7,587,905 of NC_041732.1, read as the reverse complement.
TGTAGACCATGATTTGGTGATCACCAATCTAGAGGAAAGGATGCTGAGCTCCTTGTGGGCAGAAAACTACCAATTCTGTTCTATTGTATTCTCTCAGGCTCTTAGTACAGTGCTCTGCACATAGCGCTCAATAAATACCATTGACTGACTGAAGTGGAGCAAGGGTTGCCAGGAACAACAAAGTAGGCCTGTTCCACCATTCATCAGACCTTATGCTATTCATTTTTTCAACTGAAACAGTTATGACAACTGGCTGATATTGCCACTCATCACAGACTGGAAACAAAACAGCTCTGGTAGGGCATACAACAAATTTTCATGAAGGAAAACCAACAGTGTGCCCTTAATTGTGGGTTCTAATCCTGGCTCCGCCACCTGTCAGCTGTGTGACTTTGAGCAAGCGACTTTGCTTCTCTGGGCCTCGGTTCCCTCATTGTAAAATGGGGATTGAGACCGTGAGCCCCACGTGGAACAGGGACTAGGTCCAACCCAACTACCTTGAAGCATAGTAAGTGCTTAACAAATACCATTATTATTATTGTTGAATTGTACTTTCCCAAGAGCTTGTAGGACAGAGCTCCACACATAGTAAGCGCTCACTAAATATGACTGAATCAATCTGTAACTTAGTACAGTGTTCCGCACACACTAAGGATTCAGCAAACACCAGTGACCGACTTGGTTTTCACCCAGAGGAATTAGAAATCTGCTATAGCTGTTGCCCATTATCACTCAACCTCAGCGTGCTGCCTCACCAATTGGTTGGTTTGGGACAGTTAAAGTTGAATCCACTCCCAATGGACCACGTGTTCCTGAAATATCTGAATGGAGGGTCAGGTTACGGGTTAAGGTTAGAAGTCAGTGTGGAACTCCAATATCCACAAGGCCACTTGGCTTCACTGGTTCTAATAAGAGTGATATTTGTTAAGCACTTATTTACTAAGCACGGGGAAAGATGCGTGATAATCCAATCAGACAGTCCCCATCTCCCACAGGGCTCACAATCTAAGTAGGAAGGAGAACAGATATTGAATCCCCATTTTAGGGATGGGGCCGTGAGAAGTGATTAGTCCAAAGTCCCTCACAGGAGACAAGCAGTGGAGCCGGGATTAGACTCCCAGGTCTGGCCTCGATCCACTAGGCCGTGGAAAGAGCACGGGCTTGGGAGTCAGAGGTCATGGGTTCTAATCCCAGCTCCATCACTTGTCAGCTGTGTGACTTTGGGAAGGTCACAACTTCTCTGGGCCTTAATTACCTCATCTATAAAATGTGGATGAAGACCGTGAGCCCCACGTGGGACCAACTCATTACCTTGATCTACCCCAGTGCTTAGAACAGTGCTTGGCACATAGTAAGCACTTAAATACCATCATCATCATCATTATTATTATTAGACCATACTGAATCCACAGGTGGATAGGAAACTTGGATTCTAATCCCAGGCTACACACCAAAGATCCTGTTCAAGTCACTTCCCCACTAGGTTTTTGGGTTTGTCAACTTGTAAAACAAGAATATTACTAGTTCCCTACTTCAGGCAAGCATTTAGATTTTTATATAGAGATAAATGGTATTTAAGTACTTACTATGTGTCATCTCTACCTAGACCCACTCCCACTCTAGATTGGCTAACTCAATCACTCCCAAGGCTTCAACTACCACCTCTATTCAGATGATACCCAAATCTACATCTCCAGCTCAGATGTCTCTCCCTCTCTCTGGGCTCACATCAGCTCCTGCCTTCAAGACACCGCTACTTGGATCTCCTCCTGTCATTTCAAACTTAACATGTCCAAAACGGAGCTCCTTTTTTTCCCATCCAAACCCTGCCCCACCCCTGACTTTCTCATCCCTGTAGACGGCACCACCATCCTTCCTGTCTCACAAGCCCGTAACCTTGGCGTTATCCTTGACTCCTCTCTCTCATTCAACCCCCCCGTCAATCCATCACCATATCCTGTCGGTCCAAACTTCATGACTGCTAAAATCTGCCCTTTCCTCTCCAAACTGCTCCCACCTTAATACACTCATCCTATTCTATCTGAATTACTGCATCAGCCTCCTTGCTGAATTCCCAACCTCCTGTCTCTCCCCAGTCCAGTCCATACTTGACTCTGCTGCCTGGATCGTTCTACAAAAACATTCAGACCACGCCACTCCCCTCCTCAAAAAAACTCCACTGGTTGTCCATCCACCTCCGTATCAAAGAAAAACTCCTCACCATTGGTTACAGTCCATCACCTTACCCCCTCCTACCTCACCTCGCTTCCCTCCTTCTCCAACGCAGCCGGAACACTTTGCTCCTCTAATGCTAACCTTCTCACCGGGCCTCCATCTCGCTCGTCTCGCCGCTGACCCCTGGCCCATATCCTGCCTCTGGCCTGGAACGCACTCCTTCCTCTAATCTAAGAGACAGTTTCTCTCCCCTACTTCAAAGCTTTACTGAAGGCACATCTCCTCCAAGAGGCCTTCCCAGACTAAGCCCCACTTTCCCTCACCTCCCACTCTCTTCTGCACTGCCCTGACTTACTCTGCTCTTCCCCCCTTCCAGCCCCTCAGCACTTTGTACATATCTGTCATTTTGTTTATTTGTATTGATGTCTGTCTACACCACCCACCCTGACAAGCTGTAAACTCACTGTGGGCAGGGAATGTGACTGTTTATTCTTGTAGTGTAGTTTCCCACGTGCTTAATACAGTGCTCTGCACACAGTAAGCACTCAGTAAATACAACTGAATGAATGAATGTGCCAGGCACTGTACCAAGTGCTAAGGTAGAAATGAGATACTCAGGTTGGACACACCCCATGTCCCACAAGCGCTCATGGTCTTAATACCCATGTAGAAATAAGATACCTGAGGCACAGAGAAGTGAAGTGACTTGGGCAAGGTCATCCAGCAGAAAAGTAGCAGAGTCAGAATTAGAACCCAAGTCTTCAGTCTCCCAGGCCCATGCTCTTTCCACTAGGCCATGCTGCTTCTCAAAGCCAGGGGGGAAAGAATCATTGTAATACATGCAGAGTATTTTGAGCACATTAAGGAGCTCTAGAAACTAAAGGTGTAACATTTCCCTAAAGGTCACTGTGACTGGGGCTCTCTAAATGGCAGGTGTCAGAAAGGGGGAGAAAACAAAGAGGAGTGGGAAGGGGATCTCTGGGGCCAAAAAGTCCAATGTTGATAATTATAATAATTGGGGTACTTGTTAAGCGCTTACTATGTGCCAGGCACTGTATTAAATGCCAAAGTAGATACAAGTAAATCGGGTTGGACACAGTCCCTGTTCTACATCGGGCTCCCAGTATTCATCCCCATTTTCCAGATGAGGCCCAGAGACATGAAGTGACTTGCGGAAGGTCACCCAGCAGACCAGTGGCAGAGCAGGGATTAGAACCCGGGTTCTTCCGACTCCCTGGCCCCGACTCTATTCACCAGGCCCTGCTGCTTCTTGGGATCTGGACTTTATGGAGTGGGCACCCGACCACTTACCAGGACATCGCGGAACAGCAGCTGGGGTCTCGAGTGCACCGTCCAGTCCACGGCTCCGCCGTCGGGGATCTTGATGCGAATCACCAGCACCTGGTTCTCCATGGCCTGGGAGGGGCTGAGGGCTAGCAACAGCATCACCGCCCCTGGCCTACCATCCTGGAGTGTGTGGGGGAAAGAGAGCACCTACTCTCTGCCCTGGGGCTGGGGAGCCAGAGGGAAGAGGAAGGGAATTGGGGGGGGTGAGGGACAATCTTCAGGAAGGGTTGCTTGAGAGAAAAAAGGGAATTGGGATGTGTGTGTGTTTGAGAATGAAAAGGGGGGACTCCTCTGTGTGTGTGTGTTTGAGACAGGAAAGGGAACCTGGGTGTGTGTGTGTTTGAGAATGAAAATGGGGGCTCCTGTGTGTGTCTGAGAATGAAAAGGCGGATTGCTGTGTGTGCGTGTTTGAGAATGAAAAGGCGGACTCCTGTGTGTGTGTGTTTGAGCCAGGAAAGGAAACCTGGGTGTGTATGTGTGTTTGAAAATGAAAAGGGGGGCCTCCCGTGTGTGTGTGTTTGAGACAGGAAAGGTAACTTGGGGGATGTGGGTGTGTTTAAGGAAGAAAAGGCTAGGGGTGCGAGTTTGTGCTTGAGATAGAATAGGGGGTATGCGTGTGTCCAGAAGAGGTGACTAGTGTGTGTTCGAGCTGGACGCAGAAAAGGAGATCGGTGTGTGTGTGTGCTGGACTCAGAAAAGGGGACTGGGGGAGGCGGAAAAGGCAACTGGTGTGCGGATCTCGGTGAGGAGGTAAAGGGGGGCTGCTGGGGGAGTGCGAGAGGCTGAAAAGGGGGGAGTGTGTGTGTGTGCTGTGAGTGAGCGCGTGGTTTGGGAGTGTTGGGGGGAGTCGAAAGTAGCCGGTGGCCGGGTGGCGCCCTGGCCGGGCTGGTGTAGGGCCCGGCCCGGCCTAGTGCAGCGCGGAGCTGTGCAGGATGCCTCCGGCCTGGCTCCTGCAGCGGCTGAGCTGTGCCCGGGCGGCGGCGGCGGCGAGAAGGATGAGGAGGAGAAGGAGGAGGAGAAGGAAGCCTTCGGGGCTTGTTGTTACTCCGGAACCAAAAGGCGCGGAGGCGGAGCCGGGGGGGGAACCAGCGGCTGCTGCGCAACGACTCCCACGCCGCCATGTTGGAAAAGGGCACGCCCGGCCCCAACCTCGGCTCGGCTCGGCTCGGCTCGGCTCGGCCCGGCCCGGCCCGGCCCCTCCTTCACTCAATCTCATTTATACTGTTGGTATTTGTTAAGCTCTTACTGTGTGCAGAGCACTGTTCTAAGCGCTGGGGGAGATAGAGGCTCACAGTCTTCACCCCCAATTTCCAGATGAGGGAACTGAGGTCCAGAGAAGCTAAGTGACTGGCCCACCGTCACCCAGCTGACAAGTGACGGAGGCGGGATTCGAACCCATGACCTCTGACTCTTTCCGCCCAGCCGCGCTGCTCACCCGGGTTCCAACGCCCGCCCTGCCACGTGTCTGCTGGGTGACTTTGGGCCAGTCACTCCACTTCTCTGTGCCGACTCCCAAGCCTGGGCTCTTTCCACTGAGCCACGCTGCTTCTCAGTCTGGGAAGGCCTCCTGGAGGAGGTGAGCTCTCGCCAACCAACCATTCAACCCCAATAACAAGTGACATTAGCCTCAGAAAAGACAGAGTTCTTGCTCTGTTTCTTCCTTTCTTTCGCTTTTTCTCTCTCTCATCTGTGGGATGGCATCCTGAGGCCCAGGGTAGGCAGTCAGTCAGTCTGTCGGGTCAGTCAGTTTGGTGGTGTAATGGCTAGAGCACCAGCCTGGCAGTCAGAATAATAATTATAATGATAATGATGGTATTTGTTAAGCACTTGCTATGTGCAAAGTACTGTTCTAAGCATGGGGGGGGGTACAAGTTGATCATGTTGTCTCCACATGGGGCTCACAGTCTTCATCCCCATTTTACAGATGAGGGAACTGATAATAATAATAATAATAATAATAATGTTGGTATTTGTTAAGTGCTTACTATGTGCCGAGCACTGTTCTAAGCGCTGGGGTAGACACAGGGCAATCAGGTTGTCCCACAAGGGGCTCACAGTCTTAATCCTCATTTTACAGTTGAGGTAACTGAGGCACCGAGAAGTTAAGTGACTCGCCCAAAGTCACACAGCTGACAAGCGGCCGAGCCGGGATTCAAACCCATGACCTCTGACTCCAAAACCCGGGCTCTTTCCACTGAGCCACGCTGCTTCTCTGAGGCACAGAGAAGTGAAGTGACTTGCCCAAAGTCACACGGCTGACAAGTGGTGGAGTAGGGGTTCGAACCCACGACCTCTGACTCCTAAACCCGGGCTCTTTTCACTGAGCCACGCTGCTTACCCGGGTTCTAACGCCCGCTCTGCCACTTGTCCGCTGTGTGACTTTGGGCAAGCCACCTCACATCCCTGAGCCTCGGATCTGTAAAATGGGGATTAAGATTGTGAGCCCCATGTAGGATATGGACTGGTTAGCTTGTATCTTAATAATAATAATAACGATGGTGTTTGTCAAGTGCTTACTCTGTGCCAAGCACGGTTCTAAGCACTGGGGAAGATACAGGGCAATCAGGTTGACAGATACCATTTTATATATGGAAAGAGCGTGGGACAACCTGATTACCCTGTATCTACCCCAGTGCTTAGAACAGTGCTTGGCACATAGAAAGCTCTTAACAACTACCATCGTCATCATCATCAAATACTATCGATTGGTTGCCTGCCCAGGACCACACACGCCTCTTTCTTCCCCGCAGGCCACGTTCACGCCGGGAGCTCGGCAAATCAATACGACAAATTTGACTTTTGTGGAGACTCTGCCGGCCCCGACCAAAGTGACATTTTCTTAATTCTATTTACAAAAATGAAGGTACATTTTACATCTCTGCAGACCAAGGGATGTAATACAAACCTTGTGTAGGAAAGAATGATTGAATGAGGACAAAGTGGTAGATTGTAACCTCCTAGTCTACCACCTCTGCTATGTCGTACTTTCCCAAGCATTTAGTACAGTACTCTGCACACAGTCAGTGCTCAAGAAATAATACCATTCATTGATTAATAGTATTTATTAAGCGCTGACTGTGTGCAGAACACTGTACTAAGCGCCGGAAAGAGTACGTGGGCAGAAATTAGACATGAGCCCTGTCCCTCAAGGGGCTCACAATCTACGAAGGATTTAAAGATTTAGGGTTGGCGGTTTCAAAGAGACACCTAATTTCTCAATTTCAATCCCTTGGAAAGGGTGATTGGACCTGTCAATTGATCACTGCCAGTTAGTTTGATCAAGTGAAATGACAAGTGTCTTGTTCTAATGGAAATGATGTTGTCTGAGATTTCACAGCTGGAATTTAATAATAATAATGTTGGTATTTGTTAAGTGCTTATTATGTACAGAGCACTGTTCTAAGCGCCAGGGTATACAGAGTAATCAGGTTGTCCCACATAAGGCTCACAGTCTTAATCCCCATTTTTACAGATGAGATAAGAGGCACAGAGAAGTTAAGTGACTTGCCCACAGTCACACAGCTGCCAAGTGGCAGACCCAGGATTCGAACCCATGACCTCTGACTCCCAAGCCCATGCTCTTTCCACTGAGCCACGATGCTTCTTTAGGCTGAATGATGATCCAAAATACAGAAATACTTTTAGATAAAACCTCACTAGATACTCATCCAAATCTGGAGGTCTTGGCACCTCCTCATAAGCTGCAGAGTTTACTGTATGAGTTTGCAAGACTGGAAGGAGGAAAGTGGAAATTTTATTCTATCTAGAAAATATGAGTCTAAGCCTCAGCAAGATCTCCTACTCTGATGATTCCCATTCTTATGTATTTTTTATTTAGAAGAACACTTTCAAAGTACCCATGTTTATAGAAATCTAAATAGCAACTGTCTTGATCATTAAATTAAGTTTTAAATCTGTATCAATTTACTTATATCCATTTTTACTCTAGGGCACTGAGGCAATCTCAGAGTCTTGCTTAAGGGGTGGGTTAGGAAACTAGGTTTGATTTTAAGTTATGTACTTTTGTGAAGTAAAGAAAGATTGGGGTTTTTTTGGTTTAATACATTCAATTTTTTGTTTACAAAATGTTTGCGTACAAGATCATTGAGATATTCCCAATGAGCCAGTAAAGGTTATACTGAACAACAACAAAAAAATCAGACTATGCAGTGTTAATGATGTTACCTTAACATACCAGCTTCAGGGGCTGCATAATTGTTTCTGCTAACCTATAAATTTTTGAGTAACAACAAAATTATTGTGATTTTTCTTACTAAATAATTCATACATTACAAAGCATGTATGTAACTAGGTCCATGAATCACTAAAGCATATAATGATCATATATCTAATGACATATTTCTTCTCATAAAAGGAATTCAAATAGATTTATGTAGTTAGGTTAAACTAAATACTGAGTTTATATTGTTCATAATTCTGTCAACCAAAAACTTCAAGCATTTTGGGGAAGTACTGGAATTTTAAAATATTCATTTAAAAGAAACCTGTTTACCACAGAGATCTGTTGCTAGATCTACTTTTTGTGAAGTTTTATGGCTTTTACATCAATATTACTAATACCGTTGAAAGTAAAGCAATGAAATAGTACAATGCTCATTAACTGTGTTTAAATTAATGCAAGTACTTTAAAGAATCTTCAATCTGTCCAATAGATAATTCTGTCTCACACTGTAAATAGCAACCAGCATTCCTTACAGATTACTGTTTGCCACTATTGATGGTTTGACTAAAATTCTAGTATTCTCTTTATTTCTGAACGATTGGAAGATGAATATTTTGCAGACACATTGGGTATCATTAAAATATGTTTGGGAACCTTTAAAATAAATAATTTAAGCGGAGAGATTTTCAATTCATCATCTGATCTTTATATGAGGTGGGCTTGAATTGAAGAAATTTCTAACCCTTCTTTCATAGAATAAAGCGGAAGTTGAAAAGCTTTGACATTTTGAATACTTAAAATGCCACTCAGTGGGACAGTTAAAAAAAATCATTTTAATTTTACTGACCTTTTGTAAATCATCATAACATGCAAAAACCCTTAAATCTGAGAGTTGAGTTTCATTAAAAGGTCACAGAACCTCCGAAAACATGTTAACTGAAACTCTACTTAACCCCACCTTTTTTTTTTTTTGGTCTTCGTCATAAAAGGGCTCTCAATGAAAAGAAACAGATTTTCTAAAAAGCAATCTGATATCTCTATTGGGGAGTATTGAGATTATACTTTAAGAACTAAAATTCTCAAAAATCCAGTCACGTACCTGCAAAAGAGAGCAAAAACTTGGTGAGTATGGCTGTTGGGGTGATTGTTCAAGTGTATGGGGTAGCGAATTAGGCGTTAATAGGATGATGCCTGAGGTATGGGGGAGTGAAGATCTTGAGCCAGAAGGCCAAAGGTATCAAAGAAGCTGCAGCAGCTGGAAACAGGATTGTCTGCAACACAAAGCAGCCGCATTCATTCATTCATTCCTATTTATTTAGCCCTTACGTTGTGCAGAGCACTGTACTAAGAGCTTGAGGGAGTACAACAATAAAAAGACACATTCCCTGCCCATACCGAGCTTACAGTTCAGAGGTGGGAAACAGATTCATTCATTCAATAGTATTTATTGAGCGCTCACTATGTGCAGAGCACTGTACTAAGCGCTTGGAATGAACAAGTCGGCAACAGATAGAGACAGTCCCTGCCGTTTGACGGGCTTACGGTCTAATCGGGGGAGACAGACAAGAACAATGGCAATAAATAGAGTCAAGATATTTACATTTACATCTGTTTACAAACAGATATTTACATTTAAAAAAAATGACAGATATGTACATAAGTGCTGTGGGGCTGGGATGGGGGAAAGAATAAAGAGAGCAAGTCAGGGTGAGGCAGAAGGAAATGGAAGAGGAAAGGTGAGGCTAAGTCAGGGAAGGCCTCCTGGAGGAGATGTGCCTTCAATAAGGCTTTGAAGGGTTAGGCAAGCAAGGAGAGAGGCCCAGGATAGAAAAAGATGCCCAGGCCTGACGCAAGAGCGCAGGATGAAGTGTAAGACGGCAGCTGTGGAGAAGAGAAGGCTTAGACTGTAAGCTGTTCCTCTAGAGCTCAGCTCACTATGGACAGTCAGACGGTCAGTCAATCAAATTTATTGAGCGCTTACTGTGTGCAGAGCATGTACTAAGCTCTTGGGAGACTACACTATAGCAATAAACACACTCCCTGCTCCCAACGAGTTTACAGTCTAGAGGGGAAGACAGAAATTAAGAACGAGTTTACCAACTCTGCTATCGTGTACTTTTCCAAGTGCTTAGTATAGTGCTTTGCCACAGTAAGCGCTTAATAAATACCATTGATTGAGGCCTCAGATCAGGAGAATTCCTTCAGCTCCAGAATGTCTGACAGTAACCCCAGATTGGACAACGCAGAATCCGCATGGGGGATGAGGGCAAATGGAATGGTGTCTGCCTCCTCTGTACATAACCATGGCTCAACAATACCCCAATAATAATAAAAACTATTATTATTATCATGAATAGTAATGATTTTGGTCCTTGTTAAGCACTTACTATGTGCCAAGCTCTGTTCCAAGTGCTGGGGTAGAAATAAATTAATCAGATTGGACACAGGCCCTGTCCCACATGGGGTTCACACTCTATATCCCCATTTTACAGATGGGGCCCAGGGAAGTTAAGTGACTCAGCCAAGGTCTCACAGCAGGCACGTGGAGGAGCCGGGATTAGGACCCAGGTCTTTCTGAAGCCCAGGCCCCGGCTGTATCCACTAAGCCACGCTGCTGTGCATGCCCAAGGGCCAAGTCAAGTTGGAGGGGAAGGGAAAGCCGACCTTGAGGCAGAAGCAGAGAGAAGCACTGGATCCTGGAAGAAGATGTGAGGCTTAGTGGAAAGACCTCAGGCCTGGGAGGCAGAGGACCTAGGTTCTAATCCCTACTCCACTCTTTGCTGGATGACCTTGGGCAAGTCACTTCACTTTTCGGTGCCTCAGTTCCCTCATCTGTAAAATGGGGATTCATACCTGCTCTCCCTCCAATTTAGACTGTGAGCCCCCTGTAGGACCTGATTATCTTGCATCTATCCCAACACTTAGTACAGAGGGTGTCTCATAGTAAGTGCTTAACAAATACTATTTTTATCATGATTGATAATAAAAGGCACCTGTCCCCTGATAATAACAACTGTGGTATCTTTTAAGGCTTACTGTGTCAGACACTGTACTAAGCGCTCAGGTGAATACAAATTGGGTTGGACACTACCCTGCCCCTCATGGGGCTCGCAGTCTTACTCCCCATTTTCCAGATAAGGGAATTGAAGCCCAGAAAAGTGAAGTGACTTGCCCATGGTCACACGGCAGACAAGTGGCAGAGCCGGGTTTAGAACCCAGGTTCTTCTGACTCCCAGACCCGTGCTCTATCCACTAGATGATAATAATAATTATGGAATTTGTTTAGCGCTTATTCTGTCCCAGGCACTGTACTAAGTAAGTGCTGGATGAGAGACCACCCAAAGTCTCACTGGTGCAAGAGCTGGAATGCCACAATAAACCATGAATTGCTACATCTTAGTGTCTGTTCATGATTGGGACAGGTGGGTATCGTCCTCTTCTAGGTTATCAATATCATCATTATTAATCAATCAAGTAATCAATCATGTTTACTCAGCGCTTACGTTGGGCAAAGCATTCAAGAGAGTACAAAATGCAGTAGAGTTGGTAGACACGATCGTGGGGACACGATCCCTACCCTCAAGAAGCTTATGGCCTACTCAGGGAGATATTAAAATAAATCAGACAAGAGGGCCATGAGAGTTGGACATATCGCTGGCCGTGTGGTAGCTGGTAACCCTGGTCACTAGTGAAAATACCTTTTTGGGAGATCTCCAGGGAAACATTTATCCCATCCACATAAAGGTACGTGAGTGAAATATTAAGAATATTAATTAATTAATATTAAGAAATATTAATTAATTAAGAAATATTAAGTAATTAAGATTTGGGTTTGGTCCATAATGTGGCATAAGTCATTTTTCACTACTAACCTAAGATTTGATAAGAATAAGTAGTTCAAGATTCCGACTTGGCACTACTCATTAGCATGTAATTGAACTACTAAGAAAGATCAGTTAAAGCTATGCTGATTACCACCTTATCTTTGAAAGGCAATTAAAGACCTCAATCATGGCAACAAGATTTGATTGTGCAGCCTTTATTGGACATTGATCTTTTGGCAAAGTGCAGCTACATTTTCCATTAATTTACAGTAACACAGTTTAACTCGGATACCCTAGGCTGTTGACCCAGGGAAGATGTAACGCTAAGCACTTGTTTAGGTTAAAGTACCCCCAGTAGTCATTACTGTTTAAATGGAGAGAGCCCAGCGACAAAGCGGCCACACGCGCTAGTTTCGGGGTAAGGTTTCAGCTATCTGCCTTAGCTGCTAAACCAAGAGCCGCCCCCTTTAACGTCCTTTAAACATCACGCTCTTATACGGTCGAGAGATGGTTCATTCAGTCGTATTTACTGAGCGCTTACTGTGTGCACTGTACTAAGTGCTTGAGAGAGTACAATATAACGAGACACATGCCTGCCCACAGCAGGATCACAGTCTAGAGGGGGAGACAGACATTAATATAGATAAATAAATTAGAGATATCTGCAGATATATACATATGTGCTGAGGGGATGGGAGGGAGGATGAATGAAGGAGCAAATACGAGTGGTGCAGAAGGAAGTGGGAGAAGAGGAGGGCTTAGTCAGAGAAGGCTTCTTGGAGGATTATGTCCATATCCATAATGTATATTAATGTCAGTCTCCCCCTCAATGAGTGTAAGCTCGTTTTGGGCAGGGAGCGTGCCTACCAACTCTGTTATACTGTACTCTCCCAAGTGCTTAGTACAGAGGGCACAATAAATATAACTGATTGATTCATTACTTTCAGAAACGGGAAAAATATTTTGACTAGCAAATTTCCTTGGTTTCTTACCACCTGGGTTTACCTGAAAATACCTGTATAATGAGTTTCAAGAGATTCTCCAGGGCAAAACATGGTCCACTGAACAGCCAATGTAGTCAAAATACAGAAACTTAATTTGAGCTCACAAAAGACTGATAAACTCAAAAAGGAGGTGATGCTGGTGGTATTTGTTAGGCGCTTACTGGCAAGCACTGTACTAAGCACTGGAATAGATACAAGATCAGGTAAATAATCACATAGGGCTCAAAGTCTAAGTAGGAGGGAGAACAGGTATTAATGTGCTTTGTTGTAGAATCAAGAAAAACTACTTTAGGAACTGGCAAGGCGGGCACTATTGAAAGTTTTGTCCTCTCCTATGTAAGAAAATACATTCAGCTTATCACCACAAAAAACTGGAATCCTGAAAAAAAACAAGCGGTAGGAAAGGATCTGTGTCTACATCTGCTCTTAGCCCAGTGCTTTGGCATATATGAAGCACATAAAAAACACTTTAAAAAATGGGAATTTCAGCAAAGTTACAACCCGTATACCTAACGGGTAAATATTAGGTTTTCATGTGTATTTTACTTCAAAATGCCATTTGAGATAGGAAAATGGGTATTCTTCTCAATTTACAGTCTGAAAATGTAAGACAGAGAGAGTATTAATTCAGTTGTATTAATTGAGTGTTGACTGTGTGCAGAGCACTGTACTAAGCACTTGGAAAGTACAATTCGGCAATAGATAGAGACAATCCCTACCCAACAACAGGCTCTTGACCTATTTGCCTGCAGTCACATTGAGCCAAACTTCCACATTGTTAACATCAAGCTTTATGCCATAATGTCCCTGGCATATATTTTTTTTTCCAGTTAAAACAGTTACCGTTCTCTGGATAGCATTTGTCCTTTAAATATTCTAATAGATCGAGCCCAAGTCTTAATGAATCCAGTGAATGATATTATTATATTTGAACTCTGCCCTTATCCATCCCTTAGTTCATCCTTCACCATGAATAACTCCAAAAGAGCAAGAGGTCTATTGATTTTCATGTAACACAAGAAAATATTACATTTGCTTAATTGTTACACACAGAGAGCACTGGACAAGAAATCAAGTCTCTATTTAATGCTGCAAGCAGCACAGAATTGCAGTGATCAATAGGGTAGTTTGTCAAAGATGTTCTCTAAGGAGACTTGCCCATCACCGTATGGACAAAAAGTCACACTGGCTGTAGTTATTGAAAAACAGGTAAGCAAAGTCAGCACTACAAATTATCAGAAATCAACCAGGCCGGATTGAAAGGAGGACCAACTCCAATGAAGAGCTGTATTTATAGTCTGGTAATTAAAAACCATTTTATCAGCCTTGTGTTGGGAGCCAACCTTTACAGCAAAGTATTGACAAGATCCGTAGCAATGACTGAGCAGTATTTGACTCGAAACTTATGAGTTGTAGTTATTTAACTTTGCCCATTAGGTAGGAAATCTGTTCCAGCCTTCCCGGCAAAATGCTAATAGTCAGTTTTATTATTAATGAAGCTTAATGTAATACTATTGCTTCCTTCGTGAAAGCCATTCATTTAACTTCTGTCGAGTATATCCTTCGGTACTAAATATATCGGCATAAGTCCTTTCTCAGTTAAAGTTTTATTAGAGTTGCTTTTAGATAAGCAAAACGGTACTTAGGTATTTCAGATGGTTCACCTTTTTTTTTTTTTTTTTTGGCTATTTGTTAAGTGCTTATAATGACCAGGCACCGTACTAGCACTGGAGTAGAGCCAAGATAACCAGGTTGGACACCGTCCATGTACTATATGGGGCCCAATCTTCATCTCCATTTTACAGAGGAGATAATGAGGCACAGAAAAGTGAAGTGCCTTGACCAAGTTGTCACAGCAGACAAGTGGCAGAACCACGATTCATTCAATCGTATTTATTGAGTGCCTAACGTGTACAGAGCACAGGACTAAGCACTAGGGAGAGTTCAATATACCAGTAAACAGACACAGTCCCTGCCCACAATGAGCTTACAGTCTAGAGGGGGAGACAGACTTTAATATAAATAAATTCCAGATATGTACGTAAGTGCTGTGGGGTTGGGAGGGGGGATGAATAAAGGGAGCAAGCCAGGGCAAGACAGAAGAGGAAAGGACGGCTTAGTCAGGGAAGGCCTCTTGGAGGAGATGTGCCTTCAATAAGGCTTTGAAGGGGGAAGAGAAGTAATCTAGGTCCTTCTGACACCCAGGTCCGGGCTCTGTCCACTAGGCCACACCGCTTCACTGATTGCACATCATTTGCCATTTGATTTCTTCGGGTGGATCTGGTTTGCATTAACTTCATTTCGTTTGTTATATTTATGTTTTCACCTTGATGGCTTTTGCTTATTTTCTATCCAGTGAGAACACACTATCAGACAGCACCTATGAGGCTCTCACTGTGTTCGGAGCACGGAACTCAGCACGAAGAAGGTTTTGGGAAAAAGAAACAAAGTTCCTACCTTCTGGGAGGTTCTCATCTAATGAAGATGTAGGCAAAAATCAAATGGGAATAGCACACAGTAAGTGTATGCCCGATTCATAAGATGACAGAATCAAAACAGAAATAGAAGAGAAACAGACATAGGAATGACCAGCTGCTTGAGAGCAGTGAGGCTTTTTAGGAAGATGTCAGAGAGTCAGTGATTTTGAAGTTGAATTTTGAAAGAGAAAACTATCATGGGAGAGTGAAAACAACATGGGCGAAAGCATCCCGATGAAGGGAATGAGATTTTAAATGACTAAAAGGCAGGGGACTTTCAGCCTATGTTAAGGAGATCTTATCTGACCTGAGCTGCAAACTGGGAGACATTTTAGTTTTTTAAAAAACAGTGGGAGGGAAACAATTGCTTGCTGCACCAATCTTTAAATCCAGAGTCAGCAAAATCTATACAAATATATTTGTAGAATGGGCATATATATTATTAAATATCGATTCACAGTGTTTCTGTTAAGGGCGCTCTTAAGGAAAAATAGGTTTAACTCCCCAGGTTACATTTCTGACCAGTAGGAATAGACCAGAGAAGCAGCGTGGCTCAGTGGAAGGAGCCGGGCTTGAGAGTCAGAGGTGGTGGGTTCTAATCCCGGCTCTGCCGCTTGCCAGCTGTGTGACTTTGGACAAGTCACTTCACTTCTCTGTGCCTCAGTTACCTCATCCGTAAAATGGGGATTAAAACTGTGAGCCCCACGTGGGCCAACCTGATCACCTTGTATCCCCCAGCGCTTAGAGCAGTGCTTTGCACATAGTAAGCGCTTAACAAATACCACCATTTTTTATTTATTTTAGGATGGTTGCCAAGGAAGACAATCATCAGACTCTTCTTCCAAGCATCCTATTGTGGAAGCCAGATACCGAGTTGGAAAAACCCTTGGGCTCACCCAGTAATGGCGTTAATTCTCTAGAGTCCCAAATGGCTAATTCACACTGGCTACCTCCCTTTCCCCCCTGAAGGTCGCACCTGGGGAATTTCCAGTTCTCTGCCAGTCTCGGCTACGGGAGGGAGAGTCAAGCAGAGGCCTACCCATTCCATCCCTAGCTTGGGCAGTGGCTAGCGAGTGGAAGGCCATCTGCTCCAAGTACAAACTCACCCACGCTGGGGAGCAGCGGCATAGGAGAGTGTCGAGGGTGGAGACTCGAGTTAACTGTGTGGAAAGCGGCAATGGTAAACCACTTTTGGATTTTGACCAAGAAAACCCTATGGACCCAATACCGCAACGATTGCAGATGGAGAGCGGGGCGTTTTGGGAGAGAGGTGTCCGCGGTGTCGCTATGGGTCGGGAACGACTCGACGGCATAAGACCTGCCTTTCAGGAAAGACAAAAGACCACGCAGTCCAATCTTACTAGAGTTCCTAAAAATGAGAAGCAGCACGGCCTAGTGGAAAAAGCACAGATGAGAAGCAGTGTGGCTCTGTGACAAGAGCGGGGGCTTCAGAATCAGAGGTCATGGGTTCGACTCCCGGCTCTGCCACTTGTCAGTTGTGTGACTTCGAGCAAGTCACTTAACTTCTCTGTGCCTCAGTTACCTCATCTGTAAAATGGGGATTATCTGTGAGCCTCACGTGGGACAAACTGATTACCCTGTATCTGCCCCAGCGCTTAGAACAGTGCTCTGCACGTAGTAAGTGCTTAACAAATACCAACATTATTATTATTAGATGGGGAGTCAGAGCAATTGGGTTCTAATCCTCATTCTACCGCTGCACCTACTGTGTGACCTTGGGCAAGTCCCTTAACACCTCTTTGCCTCAGTTCTCTCATCTGCAGTATGGGAATTCAATAACTATTCTCCCTCCTATTTAGACTGTGAGACCCACATGGGATCTGATTACCTTGTATCTACCCCAGTGCTTAACACAGTGCTTGGCACCTAGTAAGCACTTAACAAATTCCACATTTATTATTATTAAACTGGTAGCCAAAGGCCCCACACCTGTCGCTCAGACCAACAGTCCCAAACTATGACCAGTATTAAGATATTTGTGGTAATCTCCAGAATGCTCAGGGATTTTCCGGGATTAACACACTTGGCCAAGAGTTATCTAACCACAGACAATTGTGCAAACTGCAAAGTATCTTTTTTTAAAATGGTATTTGGTTAAGCACTTACCATGTGTAATGCCCTGTACTAAGCGCTGGGGCAGATACAAGCTAATCAGGTTGGACACAGCCCACGTCCTACACGGAGATCTTGTTATAAACATGTCAGTGGCTAATTTTGAGTCCTTCCATTTTCCTCAAATCTCCCTACAAGTTATACTTTCAATGGTTGCACCTCTTTTCTATCGTGTTTTACCTAATGGTTTGGAGGTTTCTTTCACCTTGCTGCAGCTTTCCCATCACCTGTTACTGTCAGAATGAAGTTAAAAATGACCTTTGCATTCCACTCCTATTATTCCAATGTCAACGAGTAATAGGAAGCAGTGAGCGAGTTTTCCACAAGTAAATAGCTCATGGCATTTTGTGAAGAGAGCCTTTTCAAAATTTGCTGCCCATATATTTATCCAAACACCTTGGAGTCCCAGGGTCTGGACTACCACCAAAGATACTCTTCGGATTCTAAATTCTGGCTCCGTCACTTCCTACTGAGTGACCCTGGACAAGTCACTTCACTTCTCTGTGCCTCAGCTTTCTTATCAGTAAAATGGAGTTACAATATCTGTTAGCCCCATGTTGGACATGGACCATATCTATCCCATTTATCTTCTATCTATCCCAGCATTTAGTAAAGTGCTTGACACACAGTAAGCATTTAACAAATACCATTCTTATTACGGGTGGAATCTAGTTATAACAATGTTTTAAGGGTCTGAGAAATTAACATTCCTCTAGACTGTAAGCATTGTACAGTGCTCTGCACACAGTAAGCACTCAACAGATACGACTGATTTAGCTGAATGTTTTCACAAAGAGGAAGAATAACTTCTTTTTATCTTGCATCATATGGGAATTAACTTTTGGGGTCAGACTGAGCATGACACCAAACAGGGCTAACATCCTAAGAGATACTGAATTAACCCAATTCTACTTTATCTTCATTTTTCACCCAACCAAAAACTGTAACAACCTCCATGGTACTGTCTGGACACCTGAGTATTCCTTCTCAAATTTCTTTTAAACTCTACAGAGTGAATGGCTTTAACAGCTATCTTAATGCATGGACTAAAACTACATACCCATAAGAATAGGAACCTGCATTTTCTAATCAATCCATCCAATCATCCATCAGGTCCATATTTACATATCACTTGACTTGAAGGTCTATAAATTTACAGTTCCTATTAGCTGACTGAAAAAAAGGAGAATCAAAAGCAAAAGAAGTGTTTCAAATAAGTTATATTTTAAATCATCCAAAATAAATTACACATATATACAAACATGAAAAACCCACCAATCGGTATGTTCTTCAATGACTAATTTCAATATCTGGCCCCTTCATCTTCTTTATTTAGAAAATACACCGTTACTGGCCCATAACGAGTGTGAACCGTCTCCGTGACGCTGGCAAATAACCAGGAGCCAAGTCCGTATAGGAAAGTTGGAATTCCTGGGAAAAAAAATGAACATACTTACATATTAAAAAAAAACCCACTCACATCATCAATGAATATTTATTAAGCGACCAACAGTGTGTTAGACACAGTTAAGAAGTCTGTGACAGCCTGTGCTTATGCATGAGGAACTTCAACTGAAATGGAAAAAATGTTCGAGATGATCCTTGGCACCAGAACTGATGACAAATGCCATCACCACTGATTTTGGTTTGGGTAGAACAGTTGCTGAAATGTCGTGGCCTGGGAGATTTTCCGTCTGCTCTACCTGCATGACTGATATTAAGGATTTCTGGCACCCAAGCATCGATTCTCAAACAACTCTGGTAGGTAAGTACCAGCAAGCCAAATTTCAAAGCTTCTGATTATAGATCCCACCGATGGGATTATGAAGAAGCAGCAGAGAAATAGTGTGGTCTAGTGGAAAGAACACAGCCCTGGGAGTCAGAAGGACCTGGGTTCTAAGCCTGGCTCTGCCCCTTGTTTGCTGTGTAACCTTAGGCAAGTCACTTCACTTCTCTGGACCTCATCTGTAAAATACAGATTTAAGACTGTGAGGTCCATGCGGGCCACGGAGTGGGTCCAACCTGATCGTTGGGTACCTACCCTGGCGTTTAGTACAGTGCTCGGCGCACAGTAAGTGCTTAACAAATACCAAAAAAAAAGATTCACGTGATGTTCTGGCATTAATGCTACTTGTTCCATTTGTGCACGTTTGCATAAGGACGTAGAGAGCAAAGGTTCTGAGGAAAGGTTTGGGGAGTTAGAAAAATCGTCAAGACTTCAAGCTTGTAAACACTCTCATATTGTTCCTTTATGTGGCAGGAAGGCAGCTGTGTCCCCTTTCTTGACTGCCAAGTGAGCCAGGAGAGAGGGAGAATCCCTAGCCAGGAGATTACGGGCTGGCTACACGGCTTCAGAATCGCTTTTTCCTTAAGCAAGCATACAGCCAGGGCACCCTCTAACGGCTAGTAATTCTCCTCAGCCAGTTATATCTTTTCCCTTTTCCGGGAATGTCTTGGGGCAACAGTGCCAACTTCCCATTTTGAGGGCAAGGGCAAAGAGGGAGTGGGAACTTTAGGGAGGGGACAGGCTTCAAAGAGGTCAGAAAGGCACTAGTTTTAGACTGGAAACTTTCAGGTCTCTAATCAGAAACCTGGGGTGAGCAAGTCTGGGGGGGCGTCCAACTGCCAACAGCATGGGACCACCTATGTCTTGGAGCCCGGTAGACTAACGGGAAGTTGGTCTCTCTGCGTTCCAGCAGCGTGGCTCAGTGGAAAGAGCCCGGGCTTAGGAGTCAGAGGTCATGGGTTCCAATCCCGGTTCCGCCACCTGTCAGCTGTGTGACTTTGGGCAAGTCACTTCACTTCTCGGTGCTGCAGTTACCTCATCTGTAAAATGGAGATTAAGACTGTGAGCCTCACGTGGGACACCCTGATTACCCTGTATCTACCCCAGCGCTTAGAACAGTGCTTGGCACATAGTAAGCGCTTAGCAAATACCAACATTATTATTATTATTATTACCCTCCTGGCTCCCTTAAACACAGGCCCCATTATGTTCTGCTAGGAGGTTATGGGGAGATTTGGGTTCAAGCAATAATCACTGGCCTGCGTTTAAATGAAGTTGGAAAGCATGCTCTAGTCTTGCCCATTTCTGCTACATCAGCTTTAAAGGTAGCTGGAGAAATTGCAGATGTTTTTAGTTTTGCTGTGTTGATTCCATTTTTCTGAGGTAAACCATTTATAGTTTCAGTTGTGTTGAACTCTACTGTTACTTTTTTATATCCTCTATAAATGTTGGATAATTCACATAAATAACTTCTTCTACACGTTAAAGAATAAGCCCATTGACAGATTATTGAATCGAGTGCAATTGGTAAGAACACTTGAGCCCCAAAGAACCAATCAATTGAATTCGTTGAGTGCTTATGATGTGTAGAGCATTGTAGTAAGTGCTTTGGAGTGTAAAATACAACAGCGTGGCTTAGTGGACAGAGCTCGGACTTGGGTTTTAATCCCGGCTCTGCCACGTGTCTGCTGGGTGACCCTGGGCAAGTCACTTCACTTCTCTGTGCCTCGGTTACCTCATCTGTAAAACGGTGATTAAGAGCGTAAGCCTGACATACGACAGGGATTGTATCCCACCCAATTTGTTTATATCCACCCCAGCACTTAGAACAGTGCTTGGCACAGATTAAGCCCCTAACAAGTACCATAATTATTATTATCAAAATTTGCAGAAATGTCCCGTGCCCATAATGAGCTTACAGTCTGCTGGGAGTGAACGGAGCACTAACATGAGTCCAAAATTCTGTTTTGTTTCTTTTTTGCTATTCGTTTGCTCAATGAGGGCCTGGTGACAATCTCTGTGCTTCATTTTCTCCTGTCAAATAGAGATGGGTGACTAAATACCACAAAGGGGTATTCTATTCATCTCAATATCCAGGCTGCAAATGCTTAGATTTTCGTATCCAGAAGACACGGTCTAAAATCTAGACCTAATTACTGCATATGTAAAGAGACCTTGCTAAAAGTCTTAAAATTCCTGAACGTTCAGGAATCGGACTCGATCTTGACATTTCAAAACTTATCTCACGATCTGAAGGAATGGAAAAATCAGGGGCTCTGCATAATTTATTTAGATTCTGAAGAGCAGTAGGTAAACCACTGTCAAATTAAGCACATTAAAAAAAATTAGAACTTCATTGCGAGTCTCCGATTACCCATTCATTCCAATGGTGAGTTGCTTTTACTAACTCTCAATCTACTTCCCAGCAGGACACCCAGTCTGAGAAACCATCAGTAAGATGTCAGCTCCTACTGAGATAGGCAGAGGAGGAGGACAAGTTACGAGAGACACCGAATTGACATCACCAAATGGAAAAATGTATTTCTATGAAAGGCATTATTTGAGGAAGACAGAGAAGGGATTTTTGAATATATTACTTGGGAGAGGCTCTAGAGTGGCATGTATACCCTGTACTTAAATTAAAAAAAACTTTCATTTTAACCACATCACAATGACATGTTTTTCATTCTTCAGCTCATGTTTTAAAGTGTGACTGTGTCAAACTAAATTGAGCTAGTTAATTTAGCTAGCTAAATTGAGCTAATTTCGGATTAACAAATATGAAGTACTTACTCTTACCTAGTCATCATTTTTCCAAACATTGCTTTCATAATAGGACACTTAAGAACAAAAAGCCATTTTCTCTCCCGAAATGATTCCTACACTACCCATTTCTATAGTAGCTTGAAAATGTCTTGCTGAGTTCAAACCTTTAAAATGAGAGTCTGTGGACTATAACCTCTAGACTATAAGCTCGTTGTGGGCCAGGAATGTGTCGGTTTATTGTTGTATTGTACTCTCCCTCGGGCTTAGTAGAGTGCTCTGCACACAGTAAGCTCTCAATAAATAAGACTGAATGGTCACCCCTCTTAACATGGTGTTTTCTATGAACTTATGAATTTGCTCCCCATTATATTCACTAAGTGAATCTGAGTTGTTTGTCGATACAGGACAATCCCTAGTGAATACCACTAGTATTTATTGAGCGCTTACTGAATGCAGAGAACTGTACTAAGCGTTTCAGCAACATTACCTGATAGCAAATGTAGTAGTCAGAAACAGATATACATGAAATATTCGTTTAGCTACAGGGCTGAAGTAATTCTGGCATGATTAAAAAGGAGTTTTGCCTTGATTTGGATACTAAATCCCAACTCATCCCCCCAAAGTGGCTGCATTTTTGACTGAGGTGAATTTTGCACATGGCTCGAAAGGAGTTAAAGCAGCCTTGCTCGTAACAGGTCCAAATATCTTGGGGGTTACACTCTTCTGCAAAATTTGCAATGTTTACCGATGACACTGCCTCTCCGCTAGTCTGGTACCCCCTCTTTTCTGGGCTAAAATAAAGTGCCTTACACCACAGCCAGAACAACTTTCCCTGAATTCCTGACTGAAAAAGAACACTCCAACAATTTATTAAAGTCACTATAGCTCACTGACCGATTTTCCAGTCCTTACCTGAGTAAAGGACTAATCTGTACAGGTACAGAGTTAAAGTTATTTTGTTCATAAAATTCAGTAATGACAAATACTCAAGCGTAGTAGAAATACTTAGTATTTTACAATGCAGAGCACTGTACTTAATATTCGGGAGAGTACAAGAGAGTTGGCTGACATGTTCTACACACACATTTTATAGCTGGGGAAACTAAGGCACATACAAGTTTGCTGGGCTTTTTGAAATTATATTTGTAAAGCATTTATTATGCAGAGACTGTACTAAGTGCTGGGGTGGATACAAGCTAATCAGGTTGGACACAGTCCATGTCCCACACTGGGCTCACAGTCTTAATCCCCATTTTACAAATGAGGTAGACTGTGAGCTTGTTGTGTGCAGGGACTGTGTCTGTTTATTCTTATACTGTACTCTCCCGAGCACTTAGTTCAGTGCTTTGCACACAGGAAATGCTCAATAAATTAGAATGAATGGAGTGAAAAGATAACTGAGGCCCAGAAGTGTGTCTGTTTATTCTTATATTGTACTCTCCCAAGCACTTAGTTCAGTGCTTTGCACACAGGAAATGCTCAATAAATTAGAATGAATGGAGTGAAAAGATAACTGAGGCCCAGAAGTGTGTCTGTTTATTCTTATATTGTACTCTCCCAAGCACTTAGTTCAGTGCTTTGCACACAGGAAGTGCGCAATAAATTAGAATGAATGGAGTGAAAAGATAACTGAGGTCCAGAAGTGAAGTGACTTATCCAAAGTCACCCAGAAGACAAGTGGTGGAGCCGGTATTAGAACCCAAGTCCTTCTAAATCCCAGGCCCGGGCTCTAGCTACTAGGCCATGCTACTTCTCTAAATTAAATGACTTATCCAGTGTCACACACCAAGTAGGAGGTGACAAGAATAGACCCAAGCCTCCTGTCTCCCAGGACGAACTGATTAATTCATTCATATTTATTGAGTGCTTGTGTAATAATAATAATAAAAAAAAAATGATGGTATTTGTTAAGAGAAGCTGCACGGTTCAGTGGAAAGAGCAAGGGCTTGGGAGTCAGAGGTCGTGGGTTCTAATCCCGGCTCCGCCACTTGTCAGCTATGTGACTTTGGGCAAGTCACTTCACTTCTCTTTGCCTGAGTTCCCTCATCTGTATAAAGGGGATTAAGACTGTGAGCCCCACATGGGACAACTTGATTGCCTTGTATCCTCCCCAGCGCTTAGAACAGTGCTTGGCACATAGTAAGCGCTTAACAAATATCATCATCATCAAGCACTTACTAAGTGCCAAGCACTGATTTACACGCTGGGGAAGATAGGAGGTAAATCAGGTTGGACAGGCGTGCAATACAACACAATAAACAGATGCATTCCTAATCGTTCAATCATATTTATTGAGCGCATACTGTGCGTAAAGCACTGAACTAAGCATTTGGGAGAGGATGCTCCAACAATAAAGAGCCAGACTCCCTGCCCACAAGAAGCTTACAGTCTACACTAGGCCAGGCTGCAGGCTCACCGTTTACTAATTACGGCATTTGTTGAGCGCTTACTATGTGCCAAGCTCTGTTCTAAGCACCAGGGGAGACACAAGGTAATCAGGTTGCCCCTCGTGGGGCTCACACTTTTCATCCCCATTTCGCAGTTGAGGTAACTGAGGCACAGAGAAGCTAAGTGACTCGCCCAAAATCACACAGCGGACAAGTGTCGGAGCCAGGATTAGAACCCATGTTTCCCCACCTTTCATTCATTCATTCTATCGTATTTATTATGAGATTACTGTGTGCAGAGCAGTGAATTAAGCATTCGGGAGAGTACAATGCAACATTAAACAGTGACATCCCCTGTCCGGAATGAGTTTACAGTCAAGGGCAGGGGAGGAGGCATACATGAATATAAATTAATAAAATGACAAGTATGAATATAAGTGGTTTGGGGCTGAGGGGGGGAAAGAGCAAGGGGAGCAAGTTGGGGAGATGCAGGAGGAAGGGGTAAAATGAGGACAGCGGGGCTCAGTGGAAAGAGCTTGGGAGTCAGAGGTCATGGGTTCTAATCCCAGCTCCGCCACTTGGCAGTTGTGTGACTTGGGGCAAGTCATTTCATTTCTCTGTGCCTCAGTGCCCTCATCTGCAAAATGGGGATTAAAACTGTGAGCCCCATGTGGGACAAGCTGATCACCTTGCATCCCCCCACCCCCTGCTTAGAACAGTGCTTTGCATATATTAAGTGCTTAACAAATACCACCATGATGATAATTATATAATCAGTCTGGGGAGCCCAGACTGAACACCCCCTTTTCCTCTGCTCCTCCTCCCCACCCTCTGTTCTTCCCCCTTCCCCTCAGCACTGTGCTCATTTCTATATATTATTTATTACCCTATTCATTTAGTTAATGAGCTGTATATCTCCTTGATTCTATTTATCTTGATGATGTCGTCTTGTTTTGATCTGTTTTGCTTTGCTGTCTCCCCCGTTGAGACTGTGAGCCCGTCATTGGGCAGGGATGGTCTCCCTCTGGATTGTCCACTCCAAGCGCTCAGTCCAGTGCTTTGCACAGAGAAGCAGCGTGGCTCAGTGGAACGAGCACGGGCTTTGGAGTCAGAGGGCATGGGTTCGAATCCCGGCTCTGCCACTTGGCAGCTGTGGGACTGTGGGCAAGTCGCTTAACTTCTCTGCGCCTCAGTTACCTCATCTGTAAAATGGGGATTGAGACTGTGAGCCCCACGTGGGACAACCTGATTCCCCTGTGTCTACCCCAGCGCTTAGAACAGTGCTCTGCACATAGTAAGCGCTTAACAAACACCAACGTTATTATTATTATTAGAGTAAGCGCTCAAATGCGACTGAATGAATGAGGACAAGTGGGGCTTAGTCTGGGAAGGCCTCTTGGAGGAGTTGCGCCTTCAGTAGGGCTTTGAGGCGGGGAGGGGAGGGATGGTGTGGGGGATTTGAGGAGGGAGGGGGTTCGTTCATTTATTCAATAGAATTGATGGAGCACTTACTATGTGCAGAGCGCTGCACTACTTTCTTTGCTATGTCTGGGTTCTTTCTCACGGCTGCCCCTCAGTACGCACCTGCTGCCTTGATATTTCCACTTCATAATAATACCAATAATGTTGGTATTTGTTAAGCGCTTTCTATGTGCCCAGCACTGTTCTAAGCGCTGGGGGGAGATACGGGGTCATCAGGTGGTCCCACGTGAGGCTCACAGTTAATCCCCATTTTACAGATGAGGGAACCGAGGCATAGAGAGGTGACTCGCCCACAGTCTCACAGCGGACAAGTGGCAGGGCCGGGATTCGAACTCAGGACCTCTGACTCCCAAGCCCAGGCTCTTCCCCCTGAGCCACGCCGCTTCCTCCTCCTCTGTTCAATATTCATTCGTTCATCCAATAGTATTTATCGAGCGCTTCCTCTGTGCGGAGCACCGCACTAAGCGCTTGGTAAGGGCTCCACAGAGAGCACCCAGCATCGGGATTCTTCCGGCAGCTCACCGAGGTTGAGGATCTTGAGGGCGGTGAAGAGGCGGTTCTGGAGGCGGAGGTCCCGCCAGGGCGCCCTGGAGCAGTGGTACTTGATGAAGGGGAAGCAGCCGGTCCTGAGGACGTGGTAGTTGGCGCCCGGCACCGGCCAGTTGAAGTGGGAGAGGCCGAACTGGTCGTTGCGGACGGCGCTGTAGGGGACGCAGAAGGAGGTCCAGGGCGGCAGGCCCCGCTGCACCAGGTGCCCCGTCAGCACCTCGGACGCCCGGGGCTTGGGGCGGCGGGGCCGGGGCCACCGGGACGCCGGCAGGACCAGACGCGCGGCCGCCTCGTGGGCCTTCCTCACCGCCTCCATCGCCCCGCACCGCCCGGGACCGGACGGGACCGGACCGGACCGGACCGGACCGGACGGGACCGGACGGGACCGGCCGCCACGGACTGCGCCTGCGCGGGGCGGGGCCTGGAGGGAGGGGGCAGCGCGCGCCGGGGGGGGCGGGGCCTGGAGGGAGATGCGCGCGCTGGAGGGCGGGGCCTGCAGGGAGGGGGGCAGCGCGCGCTCGGGAAGGGAGCGGGGCCTGCAGGGAGGGGGGGAAGCGCGCGCTCGGGGGGGCGGGGCCTGGCGGGAGAAGCGCGCGCTGGGAAGGAGGCGGGGCCTGGAGGGGGTAGCACGCGCTCGGGGGGGGGCGGGGCCTGCAGGGAGAAGCGCGCGCTCGGGAGGGGGCGGGGGCCGGGAGGGGGGGGGAGCGCGCGCTCGGGGGGGGGCGGGGCCTTAATAATAATAATCGTGGTATTTGTTAAGCGCTTACTGTGTGCAAAGCACTGCGCTAAGCGCGTGGCTCAGTGGAAAGAGCACGGACCCGGGAGTCAGAGGTCATGGGTTTGAATCCCGGCGCCGCCACTTGTCAGCAGTGTGACTTTGGGCAAGTCACTTCACTTCTCTGGGCCTCAGTTCCCTCATCTGGAAAATGGGGAGGAAGACTGTGAGCCCCACGGGGGGCAACCTCATCACCTTGTATCCCTCCAGGGCTTAAAACAGTGTAAGCGCTTAACAAATACCACTAGCATAGTGGCTCCGTGGAAAGAGCCTGGGCTTCGGAGTCAGAGGTCATGGGTTCGACTCCCAGCTCTGCCACTTGTCAGCTGTGGGACTGTGGGCAAGTCACTTCACTTCTCTGTGCTTCAGTTCCCTCATCTGTAAAATGGGGATTGAGACTGTAAGCCTCACATGGGACAACCTGATTACCCTGAATCTACCCTTAGAACAGTGCTCTGCACATAGTAAGCACTTAATAAATACCAACATTATTATTATTATCATTATTGTTAAGCGCACCCTCGAGAGGGTGGGGAAACGTGCACTCGAGTGGGGCAACTCCGCCTCTCTGCTCCCGTCCAGGGAGCGTCCAGGGGACAAAGAAAGTAGGGGTTGTTACTATTATGAAGCAGCGTGGCTCAGTGGAAAGAGCACGGGCTTTGGAGTCAGGGCTCATGAGTTCGAATCCCAGCTCTGCCACTTGTCAGCTGTGTGACTGTGGGCAAGTCGCTTCACTTCTCTGTGCCTCAGTTCCCTCATCTGTAAAATGGGGATTAAGACTGTGAGCCCCACGTGGGACAACCTGATTCCCCTGTGTCTACCCCAGCGCTTAGAACAGTGCTCGGCACATAGTAAGCGCTTAACAAATACCAACATTATTATTATTATCATTCTTCTTCTTAATATTATTATTAATAACTATCATCAGGTTGGACACAGTCCATGTCCCACTCGGGCCTCACTGTCTCAATCCCCATTTTTAACAGATGAGGGAACTGAGGCTCAGAGAAGTGAAGGGATTTGCCGGAGGCCACATAGCAGACAAGTGGCAGAGCGGGATTAGAACCCAGATCCTCACCTCACCTCTGCCAAACTCACTCTCTTCCCCTCTTCAAAGCCCTGAGAGCTCACCTCCTCCGAGAGGCCTTCCCAGACAGAGCTTCCCCTTTTCCCTCTGCTGCCCCTGCTCCCTCTCTGCTGCCCCTGCTCCCTCTCTGCTCCCCCTCCACCCTCTGCTCCCTTTCCCCCCATCACCTCCCCTCAGCTAAGCCCCCTTTCCCTCTGCTCAGCACTGTGCTCATTTGTATATATTTTTACCACCCTACTTATTTTGTTAATGAGGTGTACATCCCCTTGATTCTATTTATCGTGATTACGTTGTCTTGTTTTTGTCCGTCTGTGTCTCCCGATTAGACTGTGAGCCCCTCAATGGGCGGGGACTGGCTCTATCTGTTGCCGAATTGTACATTCCAAACGCTTAGTACAGTGCTCTGCACATAGTAAGCGCTCAATAAATACTACTGAATGAATGAATTAATCCTGCTGATTCTCAGGCCTGTGCTCTCTCCACTAGACTCTCTTCAAACTCTCCCAATCGCATAGTACGGTAAAATGTTCTGCACATAGTAAGTGATTGATAAACACCACTGATCGATCAATTTTCTGAACTGGGGAGTCCCCAGGCCTTGACCATCTGCTCGTCTCCCACACTGCTTGCCCTGTGTCCAACCCCGACACTGAGTACAGTGCCCGTTACATAGTAAGTATTTAACAAATGCCATAAGAATAAGAATAATTAAAAAGTAGAGTACAACAGAGCAAGCAGGCACAGTTCCTGCCCACAGCAAGCTTAAAGTCTAGACAGCAAATTTACGGTTTAGAATTGGATCAGGATCGGGGCCTCCTCCACAGGCTGGCCTCAATTGCCTAACATCTAGGCCAAGTGCCTTCTAATTCCGGCATCCCCGGAGTTGATTGTTCCACAAAGCAAGGAAGCGTCTTCTCAGGGGTCCCCTTGGTCATTTCCTTGTTTTTTGTGTTTCAGCGCTTAAGATGTGCCAGGCACGTAGTATCTGTAAAATGCGGATTAAATCCTCCTACCTCTACTTAGATTGAATCATTCATTCATTCAATCACATTTATTGAGTGCTCACTGTGTGCACAGCACTGTTCTCCGTGCTTGGAGAGTACTGTAGAACAATAAACGGACACATTCCCTGCCCACAACGAGTTTACAGTCTTGGAGGGGGGGATGACAGACATTAATATAAATAAATTACAAATAGGGACATAAGTGCTGTGGGGCTGGGAGAGGAGATGAATAATGGAGGCAAGTCAAGGTGACGCAGAAGAGAGTGGGAGAAGAGTAAAGGGAGTCATTTGTATGTATTTGCTATTGTTTTAATGAGATGTTCATCCCCTCGATATGTTCATCCTCTCGATTCTATTTATTGCTATTCTTCTTGTCTGTCCGTCTCCCCCAATTAGACTGTGAGCCCGTCAAAGGGCAGGGATTGTCTCTGTTACCGATTTGTACATTCCAAGCGCTTAGTACAGTGCTCTGCACATTGTAAGCGCTCAATAAATACTACTGAATGAATCAATGAATATTTATTGAGTGCTTACTGTATGCAAAGCAGTAGGCTAAGCACTCGGGAGAGTACAATATAACAATAAACAGACACATTCCCTGCCCACAAAGAACTTAAGGTCTACAGGAGTCCCAAATAACTACCCCAGTGTCAGACATATAGTAAGCGCTTAACACACACCATTAAAAAAAATAGCATACTTAATCAATATTATCGGTTCAGCTCACCATCTTGGTGAGCCACAATCTGTCGTTCATCTCTTTCTTTTTATCCCTTATTGTTATTTCTAACAAAGCGAGATGTTAGAAGCTAACTATATGCTCTACTAATTACATGAAGGTGAACTTGAGTCATATTTGTTACTGGAGATGATTAATAATTACCAGTTCTGCACACATTTCTAATGCATCACAGTAAATAAACAGGATACATTGTTGGATAGTAATTGATTAATTAGCACATTCATACCACGCAGCTCAATGGTCTAAAGATGCTGAGTTTGAGATATTGCTCATAATTATTTCAAGGAAAAAATCGGTTCCCATTTCTCAGTTTACTCTTCTGAAGAGTACTTTTTTTCCTTCAAATCGAATGGTTAATGGTTCAAGACACCAGAGGTTTTATTCAGATAAATCAAATCTTGAGGAATTGCTTGAGACCACCTCAAAACTCTGCTTTTAAATGAAGTAGATTGAGAATCTGATTAATCCTTGTTCAAACTACGGATCTCGTGGTGAAACCGGAACAACTGGATCAACTGTCAATATAGGAAACTTCTCTGTCAGGCACATAATGCTTTCTGATCATTTAGGTGCAATCTCATTTGCTTCCCAAGGACATTAAATCAACCAATCAATCAGTGGCATTTATTGAGTGCTTACTGTGTGCAGAGCATTGTACTAAGCACTTGGGAGAGTACAATACAACAGAATTGGTATAAACATTCCCTGGCTTCAAGGAGCGTACAGTCAAAGACTGTAAGTGTCGTCAGGTTGGCAAGTCCCAACCCTGAGCAAATACACCATGGAATCTTCAAAAGCGCAGGACAGTGAACGACAGTTGCCATTTTTACTGTGCTGTAATTTTCACTGTCTTCTAATTCTGCATCAGAGTCAAACAGTCTGTCTTTTTTTTAAGGTATTGGTTAACCATTTACTATACGCCCGGCACGGTACTAAACACTGGGGTAGATACAAGATAATCAGATTGGACACGGTCCATGTCCCACATGGGCCTCACAGTCTTACTCCCATTTAACAGATGAGATAACTGAGGCCCAGAGAAGTCAAGTGACTTGCCCGAGGTCGCACAGCCGACAAGTGGCACCAAGGTCCTTTCGATTCTCAGGCCGCGGCTCTCTCCATCAGGCAACACTCCTTCTTTAGTGTCATCGCACAGTGTTGAACTGGGAGCTCTGTTAATGAGCCAGACATGACTCCTAGCTTGTAGGATTAAAGTTCTAAAATGGATGACTTTGATGAAGACATACACCTAGAAGGACTTACTGATAAATCAACCCAATCATATTTATAGAGCGTTTACTGTGATTTTAGGAGAGTGCTGAAAGAGGAGAGGGAGGGTGCTTAGAGAACCTGAGGGAAAGGAGGTCCTGGTCCAGGTGTGGGAGTGGGAAATCCTGATGAAGGCAACATCCAAAACCATGAATATGGATTAAGAATTGGGATAATGAGGCTCCGTGACCAGGGATCCTTGGATTGAGTCTTGTAGCCCAGAAAAAAATCTTCAGGGATTGCCTATCCACTTCCATATCAAACAAAAACTCCTCACTATTGGTTTTAAAGCTCTTCATCACCTTGCCCCCTCCCTCACCTCCCTTCTCACCTTCTAAATCCCCACCCACACACTCTGCTCCTCTGGTGCCGCTAACCTTCTCACTGGGCCTCCATCTCGCCTGTCCCGCCGCCGTCCCCTGGCCCACATCCTACCTCCGGCCTTGAACGCCCCCCCTCCTCAAATCTGCCAATCACTCTTCCCCTCTTCCAAGCCCTATTGAAGGCACACCTCCTCCAAGAGGCCTTCCGAAGCCCCAATTTCCTCAGCTCCTACTCCCTTCCATGACATGCTCCCTTTGTTTTTGCCCCCTCTCCCTGCCCCACAGCACTTATGTGTATACGTATATATCTATAATTCAATTATTCATATTGACACCAGTCGACTTGTATTGATGTCTGTCCTGTCCTCCCCCCAACCCCCAGACTGTGAACCCGTTTTGGGGAGCAAATGTCTGTCTTTATTCCTCTACCGTACTTTCCAGGCATTTAGTACAGTGCTCTGCACACAGTAAGTGCTCAATAAATACAATTGAATGAATGAATCAATGAGAAGGATGGGGAACCTTGATTTTTTGGTCCCGCAAGATTTCTCCTCATAATATAAACTGTCTTTCCCACCTTTCCTGCAACACACTACTGCCATCATGGTGGCAAAATGGGCCCTTCTCTGGCCCATCCACAATGCAGGATTGCCATGGCAGCATGTGGAGATAAAATAAGTCTGGGACGATCCCATAGCTCTCCATTCTTTGAAAAGTAAGAGAAAAGATTATTGACTTTTCTAAAGTGATGTTATTAATGATAACAATGATGTTGATAATTGTTTTTGTTAATTGCAGTGCACTGTATTAAGCTTTGGGACAGGTACAAGATGATCAGATTGGACACAGTCCCTGCCCCAGCTGGGCCTCATAGTCCACGTAGGAGTAGTATTTAATCCCCATTTTTCAGATGAGGAACTAAAGCCCTGAGAAGTTAAGCAACTTGCCCAAGGTCACACAGCAGACAACAGTGCTCTGCACATAGTAAGTGTTCAATAAATACCGTTGAATGAAGAGGAGGAGCTGAGATTAGAACACACGTCCTCTGATTCCCAAGCCCATGCTATATCCATTAGGCTACGCTGCTTTTATCGGTAGTAGTAACAAGATCTAGTGGAAAGAACAGAGTCTAGGAAACAGGACCTCTGGGTTCTAGTTACAACTCTGGCACTTGCCTGCTGTGTGACCTTGAGCCGGTCACTTAATGTCTCAGGGCCTCGGTTTCCTCATTTGTAAAATGGTGATAAAATATATTTTCTCCCTCCCTCTTAGGCTGTGAGTCCGAACTAGGACAGGGATTGTGTCCAGTGTGATTATCTTGTAACTACCTTGCTGTTTGACACATAGTATACGTGCTCAATAAATATTATTATTATCATTATCCTCTTCATCGTCATTTACTGCCCACACAAAGTGTGCAATGCACTGCCCTAGCCCCTGGGAAAGTCCACCATAAAGAAGTGGCGCATTCCCCGGGCACAAGGAGCTGACACTTCAGTGGAGTTTTGCTTCTAAATTGCACGAGTTGAAGTAACGGGACTGTGCTGACAGGCAATATAGACAAAGATGAAAATTAAAACCCTACCTGTAACTTTACTGCACTGATTTGTGCCGAGTTGTCATGATGCAGAAAATATACGTTGTGCCTCCGCAAGCATATACTTTTGAAATAAAATGGTTTACCTACACAGAAAATGTTTGACTTAGTTCTGCCTGATCAGTCAGTATTTTCTTTCCAAGAGAAAGCTGTTTGTAGCCATATGCTTTCAAATTGAAAAGCTGGTTACATGCACTGTGGGCCGAGAGACAAACAGTATGGTTTCAAAGCAGTTTCACACATTACTGTTGATAGGAAAGGTTGCATTTAAATAAATTGTTGGTGTCCCAGTTTTTGCCATCAACATCTTTTTGAGGTACATAATGAGGAGAAACAGAGAAAAACAAAAGGACCAAAATGTATTCTTAGAAGCAATCCAAAATAAAGAACTAATGACAACTTCCTTAGTACCCAAGTATTTATGCCAATCCATCAATCAGTGATATTAAATGAATGCTAACTATGGGCAGATATGTCTGCCTTATTTATTTTTTCACTATCCGGTTATGAATACTTCTACGTTTGCATCCTCGCTCGAATGTAAACCCCTTGGAGACAGGAAACTTGTCATTTCATTATTCTGAACTTCCCAAGCGCTTCATTGCACCAAGTGGGTGCTCAATACAATCTAAGGCTTCTACCAGTACTAAAGAATCCTGCCCCTCAGAGTCTCTTTAAAATTATTTGGCTAACCCTGGTTTTTGACAGGAGCAGTGAGATGAATCATTCATTCATATTTCTTGAGCACTTATTGTGCACAGGGCGCTGTACTGAGCGTTTGGGAGGGTACAACAGAACACTAAACAGACACATTTTCTCCCCACAGCGATCTCTTCGCTCGGCCTAGAGTTGGTCTTGGGAAACCACACAGACTGGGCAGCCTAGGCTAATTCCAAGAGAGGACCCCACCCCTCCTCCATCCCGCCCAGCTCTGCGAGGGCTCTTTTCCACTCAGGGACAGCTCCTAAAAGTGGGCATCATTCAGCATGGAAGATCCAGACTGGCGGGATGGAGAGCCCTCCATTCAATCAATCGATCAATCAGTGGTACTTATTGAGCGCTTATTATGTTCAGAGCACTGGACTGAGCACTTGGGAGAGCACAGTATTAACAGAGGTGGTTGACACATTCCCTTCATTCTCCCGGTGAGACGGCAGCTGTCCCTGACAGAGCCTCTCCCGGGGGGAAAATTGAAGATTCTGGAACTCTCTACGCATGTTGGGATTGGAAGGGAAAAATTGAGCTTGCCAACTGTAAAGCACTTAGTACAGTGTTCTGCACACAGTAAACGCTCAAAAAATAGGATTGACTGACTAAAGCAATTCAGTATCTGGCAGGGGAGAAAATGCACACGAGCCTTTTGATAGTTGCCAAATCCAGTCAGCACTGTAGTCGGAATGCTGAATTCCTATCGAAATTAGTGGAAATTTTGGTACGTCCATGACAGGATAACAATGATAGCAATAATAATCGTGGTTCTTGTTAAACACTTACCATGTGTCATACACTGTTCTAAGCGCCGGGGAGGGAGGGTACAAGATAATCAGGTTGGACACAGTCCCTGTCCCACATGGGGTTCCAGTTCTTAATTTCCATTTTACAGATGAAGGACCTGAGGCACAGAGAAGAGAAGTGCCTTTCCCAAGGTCACATAGCTGACAAATGGCAGATCCGGGATCAGAACACAGGTCCTTCCGACTCCCAGGCCCGCACTTTATCCACTAGGCCTCGCTGCTTCTCGTGGCCTACTGGTTAACATGGCCTTCATTTCATCCTAATTAGGTTTCTGAATCACGCTGAACTAAAGATTTGAGATAGGGGCTAGTTCTTTTTACGTAGCAACTTCTTAATGTCTTTGCGATCTAGTGAACGTTCTAACAGTTTGTTAAATGAAAAGTCCCTGGAACTGGAGCGTCTCACTTTGAAGAGACTCAGTGAGAGTAAGATGGTGGAAACAGGATGCTAATGTTTGGTAATAAAAAAAATTCGCACAATGCACAATGTAAACTGCTGTAATCTTTCAGCGATATATTGTAGGTCTTCTTACCATGGAGCAAAAGTTGTTTTTGCCAACAGATTTCTAAACAGCAGGGACATGCCCGTTATTTACTGTTTTGGTATCTCTTCCTCATTTACATAAATACCCCAGAAACCAGCAGTTTAAAACTAATAAAAACCAGAGTCCTCCATCAACTGTAATAAAGTTTCACAACCATGAGTTACACTGTTACAGTGAAAAAGTAAACCTATATACGTGGTTATGAAGGGCTTTTTCAGAAAACTGTATAATCACATTTCAAAGTTAGAACTTCCCTCTGAAGCAGCAATGTAATAATAATACTTAACATTTATGTGTAACATTTCCTCTCCTCAACATTTTGCCAACATTGGCCAATTCATCTCTGTAGCTTCTGAAAGTAGTGGGTATTACTAGGTGCCATTTAGGAGACTGGAAAACAGATGTTAAAACAAAAAATTCAGGACTCAGAAGGCAGGACCCAAAGTTCCTAGTTGTCAACCTGACTGGGCCTGAGGTCAGGCTACTCTCATTAGCAACAAGGCACCCGGATTTGAAATGAATCAAGTTCTGTTGAGAAATATCTACCTTCCAGGCCTATGTACCCATTGGAAAAAGCAAAATGGTTAATTTGCTTTGAATTACCCAGATATTTGCATCAACTCTCCGATCTTCCTTTTTTATGGTATTCGTTAAGTGCCTGTCTTCTCTTTTGCTGTCGAGTCGTTTCCGACTCATAGCAACTCTACGGACACCTCTCTCCCAGAACGTCCCACCTCTGTCTGCAATCGTTCTGGTAGGAAAATATGGAAGTGGTTTACCAGTGCCTCCTTCTGCGCAGTAAACTTGAATCTCCACCTTCTATTCTTTGACTCGATCCAACGCCGCTGCTGCCCGGCACAGGTGAGTTTTGACTTGTAGCAGATGCCTGCCACTCGCTAGCCACTGCTCAAGCTAGGAATGGAATGGGTAGGCCTCTGCTTGACTGTCCCTCCCGTAAACCAAGACTGGTAGAGGACTGGAAACTCTCCAGGTGCCATCCTGAGAGGGTTTGTTAAGTGCTTACTATTTGTCAAACATTTTTCTAGGTGCCGGGGAAGGTCCAAGTTAATCAGGTTGGACACATTCCTTGTCCTGCATGGAGCTCGCAGTCCAAGTAGGAGGGAGAGGAGATATTTAATCCCCATTGGACAGTTGAGGAAATGAGGCACAGAGAAGTGACTTACCCCAGGTCACAGGGCAAGCGGTCGGCAGAGCCAGCATTAGAACTCAGGTCCTCTGACTTCCAGGCCCGTGCTCTTTCCACTAGGCCATGTTGTTTCTGTGCGTTTGCACACGGCTTTGGTAGAATGCATGGAGTAAATGAAAGTTATAGTGTAGAGAGAGGGAGAGCTATGAGAAGAATTCAGGTCCCTGTCTGCTACTAGATTGATTAAACTTTACCAAATGAGGAAAAAAAATTCACAATGCTTTTTTCTCCTGTCATCTTTTCCTTTGCAATTTAATTGTATCATTTCCCAAACAAGACTTACTACAATTAAACACATTTTCCAAAGATGAACAAATCTGTTGATGCACGTTAAAGCCAGAGGAACAGTAAAATAAAACTAATGAACATTTACATTTTTGGAAATATAATTAATGTATGGTTGAGGAGTTCAGAAAGATAAACATTTAAATGTTAAAATACTTGTTACCTTCCCCACAGGGACATTGTGAGGATTAATGAGAGAACATATGCAAAGTGCTTTGAGCTCTTCTGGAAGAAAGGTGCTGGATGAATACAATTATTAGTGCTGTTATTAGATGATCGGTAATATATTAATAGTGAAAACAATACACATTTTTCATATGACAAGTCTTTTCAGAGGACAGCACTTGTCAAAACGCCGAACTACTTTCCCTCCAACCATAATAAGTATGCCAACTTCATGAGCTCATCTCTTGAACCCAATTCTAGTTGCTCTTGTTTCTCTACTATCTTTGGGGCAAGGCAGGATATCTCCCTAGGGTTTCCTGACTGACCTTGGGAAGTGCCAAATCCTGTCAACAGGGCTAGCGTTGGATCAGTGGACTCTTAGGCAAAGCATGATGGTAGAACATTGAGGGGTGGGTTAGGGGCATGGCCAGCTTCACTCGATAAGAATAGTAAGTCGTTGCCTCGTGACGCCATGAGGCAAGGCCAATTGTGGGCCACTTTCCAAGGATGGCGGCCGCTTGACCCTTCTCAAAGATGGAGACTGGATGGAAGTTTCTGGGAGAAGTCAGGGTCATGGTGCCCAGCTGTCCCGGTCGCTCGCTCGAAGGACAGCTGAGCTGGGGGCAGTGAGGATGGGGTGATGGAGAAACACCCTCTTGCCATGTTGCATGTGACAACATTACATTACATTGAGAAGCAGAGAAGCAGTGTGGCTCAGGGGAAAGAGCCCGGGCTTGGGAGTCAGAGGTCATGAGTTCGAATCCCGGATCTGCCACTTGTCAGCTGTGTGACTGTGGGCAAGTCACTTCACTTCTCTGTGCCTCAGTTACCTCATCTGTAAAATGGGGATTAACTGTGAGCCTCACGTGGGACAATTTGATTACCCTGTATCTACCCCAGCACTTAGAACAGTGCTCGGCACATAGTAAGCGCTTAACAAATACCAACATTATTATTGAGTGCCTGTGCAGGGATACAATGATGGAAGTATGATGTGATATGTCATATGGCCCTTGGGAGTGTGCGTCCATTTTGGTCTCACATTAGGAGAGCTGAATGGCTGAAATCAGCCCCAAAGGGGTTGGAACACTTAGGCTTGTTGCGGGCAGGGAATGTGTATACCAACCTTGCTATACTGTACTCTCATAATAATGATAATAATAATGATAACTGTGGTATTAGTTAAGCATTTACTATGTGCCAGGCATCTACAAAATGGGGATTAAGCACTGGGGTAGATAGAAGGTAAAAACAAGTCCCTGTCCCACATAGGGGGTCCAGTCTTAATCCCTATTTTACAGAGGAGGTAACCGAAGCCTAGAGAAGTGAAGTGACTTTCCCAAGGTCACAGAATAGACAAGTGACGGAGTAAGGATTAGAACCCAGAGCCTTTTGACTCCCAAGCCCAAATCATTCATTTGCTTGGATTTTCTAAACATTATCAAACACCTTACTTTTTGTATCACACTTAAGTGCTATCACATCAGTGATCTCATTTCGTCCTCACAACAACTCTGGGAGGTAGGAAGGCTCCAGGATTCTTATCCCCATTTTACAGATGAGGAAATAGAGGCCCAGAGAGATTAAGTGATTGCCCAGTGTTCACAAAGAAGAATGGAGACAGAGCAGGGACTAAAACCCAGGTCTTCCGACTCCCAGCTCCATGCTCTTTTCATTCTTGTCTTGTCTTACGCCTTCGAGTCGTCTCCGACCATAGCGACGCCATGGACGCACCTCAACCAGAACGCCCCACCTCTATCTGCCATCGTTCTGGTAGTGGATCCATAGAGTTTTCTTGGTAAAACTCCAGAAGTGGTTTACCACGGCCTCCTTCCGCGCAGTCAACTTGAGTCTCCACCCTCGATGCTCTCCCGTGCTCCTGCTGCCCAGCACAGGTGAGTTTTGACTTGTAGCAGATGGCCTTCCACTCGTTAGCCACTGCCCAAGCTAGGAATGGAATGGAATTGACAGGCCTCTGCTTGACTCTCCCTCCCACAGTCGAGGCTGGTAGAGTATTGGAAACACTTCAGGTGTGTCCCTGAGAGGGGACTCTTTTCATTAGGGCATGTTAAATCATTATATTATTATAACGTATAATTACACATCATATTTAAAATGATAATTGTGATATTTGTTGTTGGGTAGGGATTGTCTCTATCTGTTATCGAATTGTACTTTCCAAGCGCTTAGTACAGTGCTCTGCATATACTAAGCACTCAATAAATACGAATGAATCAATCAATGGTATTTATTGAGAGCTTTGTATGTGCAGAGCACTGTACTAAGCACTTGGGAGAGGGCAATAGAGAATTAGCAGACACATTCAATGCCCATAAAATGCTCACTATGTGCCAAGCACTGTATTAAGGGCCAGGGCAGATACGAGATAATCGGGTCGGAAACAATCCCTGTCTCAGGTGGGGCTCACAATCTGTCTCCCCTAATATAAGATTAATAAACTGTAGAGATGGATTTCTCATAATATGCTGCATAGCAGTTTTCCTTTCTGTTCATTCCTAGCAAATTCAAACCTTAAATGCTACATTTTTTTGCCCACAGTTCAAAATGATGGTCTAAACTGTCTCCCTGCAATCTGCAAGTCATCTGAGAAGAATCCTCTTTCCAAGATCTTTTTTGTGATGCCTCACTAGGACAGGCTGGAAACCATATGAAATCGCTTTTAGATCTCTCATTTGGAACAGGTCCACCTGGGGTCTTTAACTGTGAAGCCGAGAATTAGAAGGCAACGTCGACAGCTCCAGCCCCCGCGTTCAGAATCGTCATCCTGTGCCACAGAAATGAATCTGAGAACGAACTGGCATTTCGCGGCTCTCAACGAATAGCGGAAACAAGGGCATAAAATGACAACGTTGGAGATAAGTGACATCGTTTG
This sequence comes from Ornithorhynchus anatinus, assembly GCF_004115215.2. Taxonomy (NCBI): domain Eukaryota; kingdom Metazoa; phylum Chordata; class Mammalia; order Monotremata; family Ornithorhynchidae; genus Ornithorhynchus; species Ornithorhynchus anatinus. Next base: position 7,548,386 of record NC_041732.1, on the reverse strand, counting down.
AGGTATCGGCAACGCAGGCGTCCAAGGTAAACAAGAGTGAACTGATTTTGCTCTTACCGGCTGCCGGCGGCTCAGAGATGCTAATCAAAATTCAAATGGAAAAAAAAAAAACCTTCCCAAATAGATTTAACAGTTTTTACTGCTAAGAAGGGTTTCCACCGTGTGAACCATTCCACTGCTGTGTTGAACCAAACCGAAACAGTTTTCTTTTAAAGTCTAGAGCAGAATGAGAGACATAAGGACACAGAGGGTTTCATTTATCTCAGGACGCTACTGGGCCAGTGAACTAATGAGTCTCTTGGACCTTATGTTGTTCTGGCTTGAATTGCAGCTTGACTGTAATGGGCCTGGATACTTTCTATCAGTCAAGTGTCGGGACAATGGATTTTTGATATGGATTGGAGCTATCTGGCAAGAGAGGAGGGTCGTCGCCGCACCTAACACAGGCGGGAAACCTGGCTAATTAATGCATTTCCAACTGCGGCGAAACAAAGCCCAAGAAGTCGGCTCGTCGTCGTCACGGAAAAGTCTGGCCTGTGGCTGAAGTGGATGAAATCTTACAGAATTGCTGAAATCTCTTGGAAACAGAAAAAAGCCCTCTCAAATTATCTATTTTTATTGAGATGAGATTTGGAAAAAAAAATCCACATTCATTCGATGTTTTGATTTGCGTTTTTAAATACTTCGTCATTGAACCTGGATCATAGTCGTGCCAGTCTGGTCTTTGAGGGGTGTGCTCTGGAACAGTGGATTTTTAAAAATCCTAAAAGATTTTGGGGGGCTTCATGTCACTACATATCCAACCCCCTCAAGGGAGAGGACGGAAAATGTTTATTGAATTTTTAGGGCCGGGGTTTTCACTATAACTTCAAATGAGAGTGTATGCTGCCACTTACGTCAATTCCGCAGCCTCCGTTAGATTTTATCCTGCCAGGAAGCTTCCCTTGGAAGGTGGCAAAAAACAAAACCAAAAAAGTCTGAGGCTTGGCCCTAGGAAAAACTAGCAAAGTCAAAGGGTATCTTTTCTCATCTAAATTGTCTAATATATCTACCTTGTCTAGCAATTTAGGTTCCCCAAACGGGTGATGATTAATAGTCTCCAATCTCACTGGGGAAAAAGAAAATGGTTAGGACCGAGTGAAGAATCCTTTACCTGAATGCATTGAAAGTATTTATCATGTTCAAAAAATAACTTCTAAGAATACAGCTACTGGAAAAACGATGCTGGGCTTATCATTCTTCGATGGGTAGCAAAATTTTCTGGGACTCACCACACACAATTTAAGCATAACAGAGGGTGGCAATTAGAATGGAAAATTCAGATCACTCTACGAAAAACAAACAAGAAATATTCTTCTCATTTCTAGCTCCGACGGGTTTTAAATAGGCTGCTGGTGAACTTGGAAAACGGACGCGTTCTTTTTCCCTTTGCTTCCTAAGAGTGAGATACTCGTTCTTTCCTAGAGCTCCACAATGAAGAATCCAGATTTCAAATTGCGATCGGTTCTTTATCAGAAGGGCCTGATTCGATGTTCGCCTCCCCTTCCTTCTCCTCCTCCTCAAACTTCAGTTTGTTTTCTGCTGCAACTCCTAGGATTGTTTCCATTTCACTAGTGCAAGACTATAATGAAGAAATCACACACATTATTTACATCACTCTAACCCACCCAAGTTCGGCAACAACAATGATAATATTTATTAAATGCTTTCTGCATGGAGAGCACTGTACTAAGCGCTAATGTCAAGCAGTGGGGATAGATGAAAAATAAAATACAGGAAGAAGGAAAAGTGGAGATGCGGAGTTTAGCGAGTGTTTTAAGCTCCCTCTAGGCTGTCAGCTCAACGGGGGCAGCGAACGTGACTGATAATTCTCTCGTGTTGTACTCTAGAATAGTTCTCTGCACATAAAAAGTGCTCAATAAATACCACTGATTGAACGATTGATTTTGCTCCTTTGAATTTGGGGTAGTCTTGCCCCTCTCAAATAATGACAGGGTCACAGGGGAGAGATAGTAATACAAAAACCAAATCACTCCACAGAAACCGAAACAGAACCTCTTCACCTTGCATTAAACTATTCATGATTTTCCAGGTACGACCATCATCCCCTAGAGGCCGGAGAAGATGTTCTTCCTAATTCCTGTTTTTGCTATTTCTGTCTGACACAAAAGAACACTTCTAGAGGGAAAATCAGGGAACATAAAGGGGAAAATACATTAGGCGGTCCACTGCCGAACAACAGAATCGATGTCACAGAGGACACCATCACGGTGCTATTTCCGGAGACAGAAAACTGGGATGGGAGGGCCATCTTTCTGACCCAATAATGCATCCACAAAGTGCACGTGCCTGGCATGACTCAATCAATCAATGAATCCTACTTACTGAGTGCTTACTGTGCAGAGCGCTATACTAAGCCCTTGGGAAAGTACAATGTAACGGAACTGGCAGATACCTTCCCTGCCGTGACGAGCTTACAGTCTAGCATGATTCCTGAAAAATAACTGGCCAATATGGACAGCAAAGACCACAGCAGCGATCAAGGCAACTGTCATCCGGGGGTGGCTCTACGGCACAGTTGCCACTGGAACCAATCAATCAGTGGTATTTACTGTGCGCCTGCCGTGTGCGGAGCACTGTACTAACCGCTTGGCCCAGTACAGCAGTCGGCAGACACGTTCCCTGCCCAAGAGGAGCTGTTGCCCCTCTGCCATAAATGGGGACTGCACGTGAAAAAGAAAAGGCCTGCAAGTGCTCTTTGCCATATGATGCACTCCCGCCTGGCCTGCTTGCTCACACACTACACTCTAGACTGTAAACCCACTGTGGGCAGGGAATGTGCCTGTTCATTGTTCTGTTGTATTCTCCCAAACGCTCAGTCCAGGGCTCTGCACACAATAAGCGCTCAATAAATGTGATCGACTGACCGATCGACTGCACTCCGTGTCCCATTGGAATAAAATCGGCAGGGACGAGAGGGCGTGATGGGGTTGTACAAACCACTAGCGCCGTAATCAACGCCTTCGAGCAGGTTCCAGATGGGAGATACCGTCATTTAGAGAATTTGCCCATTTTCCTCCAATGCGAGAGCCCGGTGGAGTCTTCCACTTCCACATCCGGAAACTACAAGTCTTAGGAGTTTTGATTTCAAAATGGCCACCAGGTAAGGCCAATTTACTCTATTTCAAAGAGAAAGTTTCCAACTATTAAATTTAACTAACGGGTTCAGTGGGAACCTTGTAATATTGACCCTCCACATTGTAAAATATGTACTGCTAACAATAAAAAAAGGATGGTTTAGCACTTGTTTACAATACAGCATGAGGTATTCTCAGCCCTCGTACAGAAATTAACCAGGATCGTTAGTTAATTAACACCTCACCTTAAAATTGGTCTCGCCTTGCATATTAGGTGCTGATATTTCTTGATGGATGATGAAGAGATTGTGAGCAAAGGTCATGAGGACCCCCTGGAGATCATCTCCGATTGTTCTGTTAATGATATCCAAACAAATGAGTTTACCAATGATTCCCCTCACATGCTTAAAAACAATCACCCTCTCATTTGGGCCTGTCTGGTGATGGAATTTAATGAGTATTTTCAATCTCGCAAGGTGGCAATCTTCAGGGAGATATGAAAGATGAGGCTCCATTTTAACTTGTCAACCCAAAGGATTTGTGTAATAAATATATTTTATTAATCAATTTAGCAGAATATCGCAATGGGTGCAGTCATACCAAGCAAGGGGACACCAGGACAGGTGGCTTAGTTCATTTTCTTGATGGTCAAGCTAGTTGGGGAGAACTGTTGCACTTAACATGGGTATGTGTGTGTGTGGGGTGTGTGTGTGTGTGTGTGTGTGTGTGTGTAGGTATGCCTTTTGTCTTTGAAGGTAACGCTGCACTGCTAAGTTCTTACCCGGGGGGCAGGATAAAGGTTCATCAAGCACAGTCCTCCCATGAGCCAGCTTTGAGGTTGGTGAGACAGGCAATGTTTAGGGATACCTTCCCTAGTCTCTTTCCCATTTCATAATAATTGTGGTATTTGTTCAGCGCTTACTATGTGCCAGGCACTGTACTAAGCCCTGGGGTGGATACAAGCAAGTTGGGTTGGAGACGGTGCCTGGCCCTCGTGGGGCTCACAGCCTCAATCCCCATTTTACAGATGAGGGAACTGAGGGCCAGAGAAGAACTTGCCCAAAGTCACCCAGCAGACAGATGGCAGAGCCAGGACGAGAACCCACGACCTTATGTCTCCCAGGCCAGTGCTCTAACCGCAACACTTCTTACCCTAATTGATGTGTCCCTAAACAAGGCCATTAAGAGACAAAGGATGTTATTTTGTGCTGCTTCTGCCTTAGCAGCGATTAAACAACCAAGATCCTGTGCTGTCTACTCGCACAGGACTACATGCCAATGAACACAGAGATACAGAGATGGACATATTTGAACAGAGGTGATGGTTGCCTTATACTCGCGATGAACAGTATTCATCTTTAGGAGCGTAGGTGTTGTTTCTGGTACACAGGTGATGGTTGTTGCCCAGCTAGCGCTTTGTGCACTGCTCCGCCCCCAGGGTGTCCTCAATAAATACTTTAACCACACTCTCAATTATTTCTTGGAGAAGTCTTCCTAGGCAAGATCACGTTCTTAACCCTTGAATGAGTTAGAGCCATCGAGCCGCCAAATCAGCTCCCCCCAAATCAGTAATTTCACTAAATGACAGAGAACGATATCCTTTTCGGTTTCGATTCATCCGTTTCTTTACTTATTTGACATCGCACCGACCTTTTATACTTACAACATTCCCAACCTGTGTCTGTTTTGGTTTTCGTACAAGACAAAAACTGTTCCTTTCTTTTCCTGTTGAATCGAGAAAGATATTTTGTTTAAAGGCATTACAGACATAATAATGTCTTAAAGAGTACCAAGGATCTGTCGGTTCAAACTCCCGATCTCCCGCTTTTCTTCATCGACAAAGACCTCGGGCCTTTCCGACAGCCAGATGAAGTTGTGAAAATTTAGCAGTCCACCGAATGGTTTAGGAAGGAATGCGCAGGGAACTTCTCAAGACCCACCTCTTCAGGCTCGAAAGAGCAGTAGGGCGCGCCGGTGGGCTCGGAGAGGCCGGCGGTGCACCCGGACAGATCAGGAACGGGATGCTTACGGCACGTACTGATACCAAGAGGCATTCTGCCGTCGCGTTTCTATCCTCGGCATTTACGAACATACGTAGGGTATATTTTGATTTGGTTTTTCATTTGTACGCTCGAATCCTCATTAGGATGGGGCACTTAGAAACTGGAACCTGTTGGACGGGGTGCCTGAGAGAACACGGGTCCGGGGAGGGGAAGATAATCGCTCTGGAGTAAGAGAAGAGGTGAGGGACCCCCACCAGAGAAACGCTCAGGGTCTCGTGGGTTTGAACGGCCTTCCGCGTGAAGTCGTTAAGGTGTGCGGCATGTAAAATAACGGCGTCATACAGACCGTGGAGCGTACCCACAGCATAGATAACGACACACGGAAGGGGAGGGAGTGGCACCTTCGTCCCCGCCTGAAGCCGACCCTGACTGCGGAGCAGAGCCATCGGCCCCGGTGAGGACGAAATAGCCAATTCCAAGAAGGTGGCTCATCCACGAGTCGGGACAACATGCTCCATTAGAGCTGTTGACGAAAACAGACATCTCACCTCCACCGGGAAGTGTGGTGACCACAGGCAGCTTGGAGCGATTTGGAGTTTTTTAAAAACCTAAAACCTGTCCAGGGGAGGGTGAGGATTAGACGTGGCCGTTAGGTCACCGGTCAAACTGGGCTGGGCCTTCCCTTTCGGTGACTCGCGCCGACAGCTGGAACTTTAAGAGGTTATGGCTTTCCTACCTGGACGTTGAAGCCAATGCCGTGTCCCTGGCACATCTGGAGGAAAACGTAATAGAAGATCAAGGAGAGGTTGGTATGCCTCAGCTGGGAACTCATCACGGCCCATCGATGGGTTTCAAGGGGCTGAAAGAGATCAGGAGCCCCCCGTTACCACCCGTCTGATACTCAGCCCCTACAAAGAGCCATTTCCTTGGAGGATCTTTACCTCATCTCACAAGCAGTATGGCGAAGTGGATAGAGCACGGGCCTGGGAGTCGGAAAGTTCTGGGTTCTAATCCCAGCTCTACCACTCTACACTGCTGTGTGAACTTGGGCAAGTCACTTTACTTCTGGGATAGATACAAGCAAATGGGGTTGGACACAGTCCTTGTCCCACGTGGGGCTCACAGTCTCAATCCCCATTTTCCAGATAAGGGGACCAGTGAAGAGATTTTACAAACTGAGGATCATCTTCCCTTGGAGAATTACTGACTAGAAGCAGACAATTAAGGGACTTCCAATCAATACATGTTTTTACTTTTACCGTAACAGAATTCCAAAAGTACACAGGATATGGCCAACCTCTCTCAAAGTCAAAGAGTGAAGCTTCAGAACTTCGGCAGAGGGTTTCAATGACATAATAATATTAGCTTAATTGGGTCCTGAAAGAATAGGCCCCCTAGACTGTAAATTCATCCCTCTAGATTGTAAACTCGCTGTGGGCAGGGAACGTGACTACTGAGTCAGTTATATTGAAATAATAATAATGATAATAATTGTGGTATTTGTTAAGCACTTATTATGTGCTGGCACTGTACTAAGCACTGGGGTGGATACAAGCAAATGGGGTTGGACTCAGTCCCTGTCCCATATGGGGCTCACAGTCTCAATCGCCATTTTATAGATGAGGGAACTGAGGCCCAGGGAAGTGAAGTGACTTGCCCAAGGTCGCACAGTAGACAAGTGGTGGAGCTGGGATTAGAACCGCTGTCCTTCTGACTCCCAGGCTTGTGCTCTATCCACTAGGCTATGCTGTACTCTTCGAAGTGCTTAGTACAGTGCTCTGTACACAGCAAGCGCTCAATAAATACCACTGATCGATTGACCGATTAGTCAATATTGAGTATAACCACCACCAGGAGTATAAAAAAGTGAGCATTCTGTTACCCAAACCCACAGTATCTCCTGAAAAAAAAAAGGAGCAGAAGCCAGAGTTATCTGCATGTGGACGTGAACTGTAAATACTCCACAATTCTATTGTGGTTACTGAGCATGTAATTGCATGGTAATTACCATGAATTCACAAGACAATTCCAAGTTTATTTTTGTCTTCTAAACTTGTCATATGCTCCCATAGTAAAAAAAAATAAGAAAATCCAGGATCAGGCCTGAGTCACTAGGAGAGAAATAGGTATTTGGATAACTGGATCTGGTCTAGTGCAATGTACCTATTTCTTAAAGCAGGTGAGAGGTGTGAGAGGTGCCCTGTCTCGCCATTATTTTCATGGACGTTGGATACTGCGTAGATATCGAGTCCTGGGTCATGATGAAAACCACGGGCAGTGCATCTTCGGGTTTATTTTTTTGCTGAAAAATGGATTCTGGCTCTTACTCCTAAAGAACTAGGAACTGGTATACCAAAGGACTGCAGACTGGAAATATGCATCTCAGTGTGAATGGATGTGTAAAAATATCCTGTCAAAGCAATTATGAAAATACCCTAAATTTTAAAGACTCACCTTCAACATGCTATGCAAAAAAGCAAGTGTCTAAAACAGAAGCTTCCATTTTTGACCTTTATCAAACTGGATAGCAAAGGAAATCGGGGTCATTGAATTATTTAAACCACACGAATTTCCCCAAACCATGGTCAAATTATTTTTGGCCAGAAAGAGAATAGTTTGAGATTTGGTTTACATATTCGCCTCTCTACTGATGCTTATAATCAATATGCATTTATCTAGGGTGAAAAAAATATCGAAACGATTTTCAAGCTGAAATTGAGAAGACGTTAAGATTTCGTAGCCATTTCTATTTTGTTTTGGAATTTTGAAAATCATATCTGCTCATAAATATTCAAATTACTCCTCGTGGGCACGGAAGGAGGCTATCATCTCTATGGAATTATACTCTCCTGTTTAGTAGAGTGACTTTGTCCACGGTAAAGCACTCAGCAAATACCACTGATTGATGAAAATAGTGTTCCACCCACTAATTATTATTATCTTCACTGAACGCGGAAAAGTATTTTGCTTCCTCCAAGAACCCAAGTCTTGAATTCGACTAAGGTTCGGGGTCCCTTCTTGACGTCTCTACCTCTCACCATTGGAAGTTCTATATGTCATAATAAAAGAAAAGCCACAACTACAAACAATCCACAACAACACTTTTGTTCCAAGGCAGGAAAACCCTCTGGCCAATATTGTCCAAGCACGTGGGTCAGATAGCAAAGACACAGCGCGGCTCAGTGGAAAGAGCCCGGGCTTGGGAGTCAGAGGTCATGGGTTCGAATCCCGGCTCTGCCACCTGTCAGCTGTGTGACTGTGGGTAAGTCACTTCACTTCTCTGTGCCTCAGTTACCTCATCTGTAAAATGGGGATTAAGACTGTGAGCCCCACATGGGACAACCTGATTCCCCTGTGTCTACCCCAGCACTTAGAACAGTGCTCCGCACATAGTAAGCGCTTAACAAATACCAACTAAGGCTCTGATTCTTCCAGTGGGTCCATGAACTGTCCAAGACACACACCCCTTCTGAGTAGAGAAGGGTTTTTTTTAATGCTATTTGCTAAGTGCTTACTGGGCGCTAGGCACTGTATTAAGCACTGGGGTGGCCTAGCGGATAGAGCATGGGCTTGGGAGACCTGGGTTCTAATCCCAGCCCCACCACTTGTCTGCTGTGTGACCTTGGGCAAGTCTCTTCACTTCTCTGTGCCTCAGTTACCTCATCTGGAAAATGGCGATTAAGACTATGAGCCCCATGTGGGAGCCCCGTGTGGGACAGGGAGAGAAGCAGTGTGGTTCAGGGGAAAGAGCCCGGGCTTGGGAGTCAGAGGTCACGGGTTCGAATTCCGGCTCTGCCGCTTGTCAGCTGTGTGACCGTGGGCGATTCACTTAACTTCTCTGTACCTCAGTTACCTCATCTGTAAAACGGGGATGAAGACTGTGAGCCTCACGTGGGACCACCTGATTACCTGTATCTCCCCCAGATACTTAGAACAATCCTCTACATGTAGTAAGCGCTTAACAAATACCAACATTATTACTTTATTATTAACTTGATGACCTTGTATCTACCCCGGTGCTTAGAATGCTGCCTGGCTCATAATAAGCGCTTAACAAATACCATTAAAAAAAAAGTGGCGGAGCTGGGATTAGAACCCAGGTCCTTCTGACTCCCAGGCCTGGACTCTATCTACTAGGCCATGCTGCCTCTCTACCTGTAAATGGCTAACAGACTGTCACAGAAGTTGAGCAGACAAGGTGGGAGGATTCAACTCTCTCTTACTCCATTCCATTTCATACTTTCTCCCTTGAAACACTTGGCTAACGTTTATTAATCAATCTTCATAATGCTGCTCCGAGTTCCTGTGGGCATTTTTATGGCTGTTTGCCAAATGGGGAAATTAAGAGTGAATAGTCAAGGGCCGTTCCAATATGACCACCTAATGGTTGACCTACTCAGGAAATGGAAGGCACCCACCCTGTTGCCCATCTAGGCCTTCTCCGGAATAGCTCGAGTCGAATCAGGGCCTGATTCTGCAATCAGTGAACAGACAAACCTTCCCCGGACATCGGCAGGTGTCTGAAGCGAGGAGGCGATGGCAAAAAGAGACGCGTGACTAGTAAAAAAACAAAAAAAACCGAATGCCATGAAGGCCCGTGCTGTTAGACCAGTCTGACTACGGCAAGTTACCTTTCTAAATCACACACGAATAAGAATTCTTAAAGCTGAGGAGAGGAAGCCCGAAACATTCTTTTTCACTGGAGAATATAATTTTGCTCCAGCATCAGCTTAAATCGACTGAGTTCCGGGTGCACCGGCTTGAAGCATCGAGTATGCTTTTATTTTCAACACGATAGTTGTTTTGACAGTGATGCATTTAAGTTGACATAGTTGAAATCCTTATATAATAAATCTCTGCCTGAAAATTAATCATGTTTATAATATTCTGAGAATTAATAACACCCATTGCTCAAATCATTAACTTAAACAAGGAGATTCCGAAATCTGTTCTCTGCAGTAAGGGACCATATAAATAAATGGAGGTTTGATAAAATAATCCAAGTAGCAGTTTAACAAGCGTAAACTTGAATGTGGCTGCAACAACACAGAACTATTGTTTAAGGGTTGGCATGAGGCTGATGAGGTGCTTATTTCAGTTACAAAGCATGCATACACATGCATAATGAACTGCACTCTGAATTATTAATGTGTTGCTTATTTAGCCTCATCTGTCTAGAAGATAATGTATCCTAACTATAATGAGTGATTGGTTTTGTACATAATTACAGTAGCAGCAGTATCTAGGAAATTTGTTCTTTCAAAGAAGGATTTCTAAAAATAAAATCATCACATAAACTCCGTTGTTGTTCCAGTTTATCAAAATCAAACCTGGAGCATTTGAGAGGCTGTAATAAATTAAAGGCGACAGAATCATTATTAACATCATAATTTAACAGAAAATGTTTTACTTAATCATTCATTACGGATCATGTGCTGTTAAAATGCCGATAACCGCCTCCGGTTATTTTTAGATGTTTTCCAGGGTGGTATTTTGGGTTTCTTATTGACAGTTTGGGCGAGAAGAGCCCAAAAGAGTAAAAATTGATAGAAAAGGGTGACCACTTATGTTAATCCTGACAGAATTTTAATTAAAAAAGTTGCTACTTGATTACTTTTCCATCCTAAAACATGTACTGTGGGGACTAATCGTATCTCATTGACTCCTTCTTCCACTTAAAGTGGCTGCTTGACGAGAACAATAGATCAGGAGCTCATTAACCTCTAAATTACAATTCTTTGACACTTTTTCTGGGTGGCACATCTCTTCTCAAGAGCCCGAGAAAAGTTTCCCCCCGCCCCCCCGGCACTGCATCTTCTTCTGAAAGGTATTCGGCCAAGTCGGAGAGGCACGGTGGGGCGGCTCTCGAGAAGGAGTGTGGCCTAAGGGAAGGAGCGGGGGCCCGGGAGTCCCAGGGTCTGGGTTGTAATCCCGGGTCTGCCAATTGCTTGTTGTGTGACCTTGGGCAAGTCTACTCACTTTTCTGTATCTCAGGTTCCTCAACTTTAAAATGGGGATTAAATACCTCTTCTCCTTCCTTCTTAGACTGGGAGCCCCATGCGGGACAGGGACTGTAACCCAGCCTGGCCTCAGTGGATAGAGCACAGACCTGGAAGTCAGAAGGACAGGGGTTCTAATCCCAGCTCCGCCACCTGTCTGTTGTGTGACCTTGGACAAGTCACTTCACTTCTCTGGGCCTCAGTTACCTCATCTGTACAATGGGGATGAAAAACGTGAGCCCCATGTGGGACGGGGACTCTGTCCAACCCGATTTGCTCGTATCTACCCCAGCACTTAGTACAGTGCCTGGCACACAGCGAGTGCTTAACCAATAGCACAATTATTATTATTAAACTGTACTTATCCCATCACTTAAAACAGGGTTTGACACAGAGTAAGCGCTTAACAAATATCATTAAAAAACCCCGTCTCCCTCGATTTCTACCAGCATTTCATTTCGTGTCTTCTTCCTGGGCACTCTTCAAAGGTGCCCAGTGAGGCCGGGAGATCGATGCAGCGCTTAAGAAAAACAGCATCGCTGCCCAGTTACCCCGAAAACTTCAATTTGGCTTAACTCCGGGCACCAACACAGACACACGCCTTGTCACGCCAGGACCAAGATGCTTAGTTATCTTTTAAAAGTCAGAAACACATCTGTTTCAACCTCAACGGTCATAAATCAGGCCCCGGTTTTTCTTCCATGACTAGAAGGGCAGGGGAATTGGTCGCAAGCTTAATGTTTTTCGCTGTTGTCCCTGTCGTTTTCTCTCTTGCGTGCAAGGTGGCAAAGTGGAATTTATAAGATCTTGCTCTCTCGGTAGAATTTCATTATGCTGTCTATCTACAGGAATGACGCCAACGGGCACGATGGGAAACGACTGTGTGTACCTCTAATTCAAAAAACACCATGTAGGTCCTATTTTGGGCCCAAAGTCCCTGAAGAACCGTATTGAAAATCAGCCGTTGCATTGTCTTTCGGTACTGCTTATTTAATACCAGTCCCACCACTTTCTCTAGAAATAACTTGAGTTCGCTCTCCCCTGTGAGCAGGAAGATGCGGGATTCAAGCCAGCCCTTCTCAAATAGCACTGAGTGACCCACAGATGTCAGAGGTATTGCCTCGTGGGCTCTGTCCTTGGGAATGGGGTTGGGGCCCGGTTGGCAAGGTGGACACTCTCTCTGCTGGGTTCGGAGGTTGAACGTTACATGTCTGCTAAGGCCTTTTCCCCCACTCCCGGTCCCCCTTCCTTTCTTCCCTCAACAGTTCTCTCTTCTCCTCGGCCTGCTTCTTCTTCTTCGCCTACGTGGTCACTTTGACAGTTCACTGACTTTACACTCTCTCTCTCGGCTGACTAAATATCTGGCAGCCTCAACCCAGGCTGAATTGAGGGAGAGTGAAGGGAGTAGACTGAGGAATGGGAAGGAACAGATGCGAAAGAGCTTAAATTCCGCCACGCCACGGGGAGGATGGAATTCAAGATTATCCGCAACATCCCAGATTGGTAAACTGCCTTAACGATAAGGGAAGAGCAGCAAAAAAACCACAAAGAACACCGCAAGCATTCCCCTGGGAAGGGAACAATATCAGTGAAATAAGACCAAAAGAAGGTTAGCCGAATGTTGAGTTAAACCTGTAGCAGTAATAGTATTTAATAATAATAATAATGTTGGTATTTGTTAAGCGCTGACTATGTGCAGAGCACTGTTCTAAGCGCTGGGGGAGATATGGGGTAATCAGGTTGTCCCACGTGAGGCTCACAATCTTCATCCCCATTTTACAGATGAGGTAACTGAGGCACAGAGAAGTTAAGTGACTTGCCCACAGTCACACAGCTGACAAGTGGCAGAGCTGGGATTCGAAGCCATGACCTCTGACTCCCAAGCCCAGGTGCTTACTGTGTGCAGAGCACTGTACTAAGCGCTGGGAGAAAATACAGGTGGGAATTAGACACGGTCCCTGTCGCTCGTAGGGTACACTCTCCCTTTGATGAGGGAAAGAGGATAAGACGATGAAGGAAGAAGATTGGTCTTGATGTGAAAACCTAGTCCTTTTCTCGAGCTCGCGGATTCCTTTGTTCCTCGTAGGCTTGTGGTACCGGGCCGGACTGTCACACTCATCTGCCCCATTTCTTTCCTCCATCTGGGTTTCAGTTTCCATTTTAAATGGCTCCACCGCCCCTTCTCCACAGTGCGGCTGACTATCCGGCGTCAGCTAGAACCGCTTCACCCGCCGAATCTAGCGAGGTGTTTCTGAAGGATCCTTGACCCGTAGCATTTCTTAAAACCCTGGAATGAACCCCACGCCGAGCCGTGGATGGTCATTTTGAACAAGACAGCAGCATTTTCAACGCAAGGCCTATGCAAACCAGTGAAGAGGCCACATGGAAATTACTGGCAATTAATCCCCGCCCGCTGGCTTTTGACCCTCTGTTAAACTGCTGGAGGCTTTGAAGAGTCCCCCAAACTTGCCATCCTGAGATCGTAAGACCTGTTAACTGACATGAGTAGTACCCATTCTGAATGTGAGTTGGGTGAGTTGAGGTGATTTCCACGGTAAGTTCGTCCCTCTGGACTGTAAACTCTTTATGGGCAGGGAATGAACGTGTCTGCCAATTATTATTACTACTATTATTAATAATAATAATAAATGTGACCTTTGATAAGCGCTTACTAGGTGCCAGACACCCTACTTAGCATTGGGATGGACACAAGCAAATCGAGGAGGACACAGTCCCTATCCCACATGGGGCTCACAATCTCCATCCCCATTTTGCAGCTGAGTTAACTGAGGCACAGAGAAGGGAAGCGACTTTACCCTTCACAGAGTTCACACAGCAGAACGCTGCTGGAGCCGGAATTAGAAAGCAGGTCCTTCTGATTCCCAGGCCCGTACTCTATCCGCTAGACCATGCTGCTTCCGTATCGTGCTCTCCCAAGTGCTTAGTACAGTGCTCTGCACATCGTAAGTGCTCAATAAATACCACTGACTGATGGATCGATTGATCTCATCTGGTATTTGAGGGGCAGGTCGTGGGGAGGGAAGCAAATTTACCTTTTTTATAATCTCGGGATGAAGTCTCGGCCTTTTCATTCTCTTCGTGAAGCACGGCACTTCCAAGAGTCCAGACTGGCAATCCAGATTTCCATTTGTCACGTACAACAGGAGCTGAGTCATGGCAAGCTGGTCACTATAAAAAAGGTCAAGGTCTGTTGCCCATACCTAATCAAAACATGAACAGAAAAGAGAGAGGGTGAAGCTGGGGGGAGAAAAATGTGATTTAATGGAGCAAATATCCTTCGGTTTCCATTTCTACATCACTCACTGAATGATGGAGCTGCCAAGAGATCCTAATCAGAGCAGTCAAGATGATCATTGCATAGTTACGGGAGAGGAAATAACCTAGCGGAAGAAATCTAATCTGCAGGTCCATTACCTTATTTGTAAAGAGTAACTAAACTCATTTCACCAAGGCCAGAAGAGGAATCAAAGATTTCTTACCCTCAACTTAACAGGACTAAAATGGCCCCTCTCTGGTTTGCCGCGGAGAAAGTCAAAGTGAAAATAATCCGACGAATGGGAAGTTGAAGGAGAAAGCCGTTAATGGAGGACCTGGAGTGAGAAAGCCGGAACCAAGATGAAGGCCGGGTGGCCTCGAGGAAAGAGTTGGGTGGAGGGAGTCATGAGAGCTGGATTTTAGTCCCATCTCTGCCCCCGGTCTTGTGTGCGATCATATGCAAGTCCCTTAACCTCTCTGGGCCTTCTCTAGATTGTGAGCTCCTTGTGGGCGAGGACTATATCCAGAAACTCTGTTGTCGTGTACTCTCCCAAGCGCTTAGCACAGTGCTCTGCATTCCGTAAGGGCTCATTCATTCATTCAATAGTATTTACTGAGCGCTTACTATGTGTAGAGCACTGTACTAAGCTCTTGGAATGAACAAGTCGGCAACAGATAGAGACGGTCCCTGCCGTTCGACGGGCTTACAGGCTCAATCAATCAATCGATTAATTGATTGATGGGGATGAGATACCTGCTCTCCTTACATTTTAGATGATGGGACAGGGACTGTGTCTGCAATTGATTTTCTGGTATCTACTTCAGTGCTAAGTAAAGGCTGAGGGGCATTCCATCTTTATTATCATCGTTCTCATTCTCCGCAGTGCTGTCTGTCCGGGAAAAGCCTATCCGCATCAAGACGCTTCTGGAATTTTAGCACGCTGACCCCGAAAGTTTGTAATATTGAAGAGAGACTGAAATTCCCTCTGTGTGGAGGTTAGTGAGCTAGTAACTAGTGTCGTGGATGAGAATGATTAGTACTGCATTTTATACTGGAAGGGGTAAAGATTATACCTTCCCGTTCTATTTTTCCTTCCCATCTGCAAATGACTAGTGTCTGTTCTACACTGAAAGCTCCTTGGGGGCAGGGAAGGTGTCTCCGAACTCAGTTGTATTGTACTCTCTCTCTAGCGCTTAGTAGAGTGCTCTGCACACAGTAAGCACTCGATCAATCAATCATATTTATTGAGAGCTTGCGGTGTGCAGAGCACTGAACTAAGCGCTTGAGAGAGTACGATATAATGATATAATGGACATATTCCCTGCCCATAACAAGCTTACAGTCTAGAGGGGGAGAGAGATATCAATATAAATAAATGAATGACATATAGGTAAATAAGTGCTGTGGGGCGGGGAGTGGGGATGAATAAAGGGAGCAAGTCAGGGCGATGCAGAAGGGAGTTGACAAAAAAGAAATGAGGGCTTAGTCTGGGGAAGCCTCTTGGAGAAGATGTCTCCTTAATAAGGCTTTGAAGGTGGGGAGAGTAACTGTCTGTCGGATATGAGGAGGGAAGGCGTTCCAGGCCAGAGGCTATTTGTTGTGAACAGGAAATGTGTCTGTTTATTGTTCTACTGTACTCTCCCAAGCGCTCAGTACAGTGCACACAGTAAGCACTTAGTAAATAACGCCTGAATGAATCCATCCCGTCGACTCTGTACTCCTCTCCCTCTAAAGGCAGGGAACTCTGCTGCCTGAAACCTATCTGCCAACTCCCCCAAACTTCCGGTGGAATCGAGACCAGACCTGGGAGCTCTGGATTCCGGCCCCCGGCTCTTAGCACCGGACCGTGCTAATCTCTGCCCCTTTAAACCAAAACTCCCCACCTGGTGCCAGGTTCTGCTTAAATTATGTTCCTTAAAAGAGGAATTTCCGTAATCAAAATCGTGCCTGTTGAATATAACACACGCACTCCACTACAAAATGTCTTGCAGAGAAACGGTGACGGACTGTATATCTGGAGTATACAGTAATTAGTAGTAATGCATTTTCGCTGTAGGAAATTGGAGTGGAACACATTTTCATGAAGACTTGATTAAGTTTTTTTTTCTGTTAAAAGGAGTACATGTGCCTAACCCACCAGTATATGTTAACATACATAATACATCTGCCCTAGAGTGGACTCTTTTAAAACAAATCTAACAGTGAGTGACTTGAGTAAGCATTGAATGGTAAATGGCATCATTATAAGGATATTAAGAGGTCACACTGTCAAGGCCTCTTGCTAAACTGGAGCTAATTTCTGAGTCATATTCACATAGTAATGCCCTTTTTATAATAGCAAATAAATCACATTTGTAACAATTGTTAAAAACTAACTGCCAAGTATCCGTTGCAGTATTAAATATCCTATTTGTCAAGTTAAATATTTCCTGCCGCATGCTATAAAATGCAAATCGGAAGGAGATGACGGCGTTTCTTTAATAGTCCACTGAACTTTCTTCTACGGGAAGACCTTCGTTTTTCCAGAAATTTAAGGTTTCTCTTCTCAAAATTTTTAATGTTACTGATAAAGCAGAAATTGCAATATGGAATAGAGTATTGTGGCTTATTACATGTGTATTGACCTTTTCACAATCCACAAATTTCCTCGAAAGGGCATGGCTATTTGAAGATGTCTTTACATTTAATTTTGTGGCTAGCAGGCTTTGGCTTTCGCAGTCCACAGTACAGGCAACCCTCATATTCCACTGTTCCTCTGCCTTTTTTCTCCCTTTTGACCCTTAACCCACAACGGTGAGGTGGGCTCCAAATAGAAGCAAAGTAAGCCGCTGCCTCAGGGTGCCTCGCAACGTAGGAGGACGTGCGGAGCCTTTCCGAAGATGGCCACCCTTCCGGCCCTTCTCAAAGATAGCTGTGCCGCTGCCCTTCCCTTCTCAAAGATAGAAGCCTCACGGCGTCAGGCAAAGATGGCCCCATCCTTATCAAAGACAGCGACCGGACGGCAGTGATCCATCAGCGGAATGTCAGGTCAGAGTTTCAGAGTTGAGTGGCCTGGCACACCGAGTCAAGGGGCCACTGAGGCCAGCCCTTTTCGCAATCTGGTGGGCAGTCATATCAACTGAGAAGCTTGTGAGCATTAGTTTCTATGTCAAGAGGAAGCCCGGTAATGCTGGATCCACATACACCACATGGAATGGAAAAATAAGCAATGATCGGGGGCATTCAGTCAGTTTAGACAGCTAGAGTCAGTCGACTCCTAGCCCATATCCTACCTCACACCCTCCTCACAGCTGCCAAACTAACACACTTCGCCCCTTCAAAGCCCTACTGAAAGCTCACCTCCCTCAGGAGGCCTTCCCAGACTGAGCCTCTCTTTTCCTCTGCTCCTCCTCCCCTGTCTCCCTCTGCTCTCACCCCCATCCCACCCCACAGTTCTGGTGTATATAGGCACATATTTATTATTCTATTAATTTTATTAATGATGTACATCTATATCTAAAATTCTACTTATTTATAATAACAATAATAATAATGTTGGTATTTGTTAAGTGCTTACTATGTGCCGAGCACTGTTCTAAGCGATGGGGTAGATACAGAGAAGCAGCATGGTTCAGTGGAAAGAGCCCGGGCTTGGGAGTCAGAGGTCATGGGTTCGAATCCCGGCTCTGCCACTTGTCAGCTGACTGTGGGCAAGTCTCTTCACTTTTCTGGGCCTCAGTTCCCTCATCTGTAAAATGGGGATTAACGGTGAGCCTCACGTGGGACAACCTGATGACCCTGTATCTCCCCCAGCTCTTAGAACAGTGCTCTGCACATAGTAAGCGCTTAACAAATCCCAACATTATTGCAGGGTAATCAGGTTGTCCCACATGAGGCTCACAGTCTTAATCCCCATTTTCCAGATGAGGGAACTGTGGCACCGAGAAGTGAGGTAACTTGCCCAAAGCCACCCAGCTGACAGGTGGCGGAGCCGGGATTAGAATCCATGACCCTCGACTCCTAAGCCCGTGCTCCTTCCACTGGGCCACGCTGCTTCTCTGATTTATATTGATGCTATTGAAGCCTTTCTACTTGTTTTGTTTTGTTGTCCGTCTCCCCCCACCACCAGACTGTGAGCCCATAGTTGGGTAGGGATTGTCTCTATTTGTTGCCTAATTGTACTTTCCAAGCAGTTAGTACAGTGCTCTGCACACAGTAAGCGCTCAGTAAATGCGACTGAATGAATGAAAGAATGACTAAGTAGGCGGGTAGGAATATAGCACTGTGAATCTGCTGTCATGCAATAATCAAGATCATTTACTGAGAAAGGTGGACGTGAATCCTCCGGAAATCTAAGGAAGAACCCTGAAATCTACGAGAGGAGCTCGGCTGACCTTTAGTTTTCTGGGTCAAGTTCGTCGGCACTCTCTCAGGCAAAACCGTTTCCCCTGCAGTGAACCGGCTTTTCAGTATGCGGAGGACCAAGCTGAATCACCGTGGCTGGAACCACCAGCCGAGAAGTCACAGCAGCGGGGGAGGAGGACTAGAAGTAGCAAAATCTATTTAACTCTTAACTCATTCATTCAATCGTATTTATTGAGTGCTTACCGTATACGGCGCACTGTACTAAGCGCTTGGGGTCGTCCAATTCAGCAATAAACAGACACATTTTCTGCCCACGATGAGCTCACAGTCTACAGACAAACTAGAGCGGGGGAACCAGAGAAGGGGCGAGAAGAACGCAAACCCAGCACTGTCCTACCTCCCTGTTTCATGGCCTTTTCATGGCGTCCACTTGGTGGGAGCTTTCCTTCACCGTGAACTTGGAAGCCCAGGGTTGCCATCATTAGCTTCCCTCCACAGTGTTCAGGGGAGGAGCACCTGGCCCTCCCAGCCCCTGTGCCACAAAAGGACTGAAGTGGCGTCAGATCGCGGCTCCATTTATCGCCTTCTGTGGGAGGCCGTAGCTCCTACTCTGTCCTCCCGTTGACCCAGGTTTAAGCAGCCCTGGCCTTTCCATTTAGAATAATGATAGTTTTTGTTAAACGCTTTCTATGTGCCAAGCACTGTTCTAAGCACCGGGGTAGATACAAGGTTATCAGGTTGTCCCACGTGGGGCTCACAGTTTTAATTCCCATTTTCCAGATGAGGGCACTAGGGCACAGAGAAGTTAAGTGACTTGTCTAAGGTCACTCAGCAGACACGAGGCGGAGCCGGGATTAGAACCCATGACCTCTGACTCCCAAACCCACGCTCTTTCCACTAAGCCACACTGCTTCTCTGGTGAACTCACTCTCTGACTTCCAACTTGCCTCATCTCAAGATGCTGAGCGGGGTAGGGAGGGGAACATTCTGTGGGTGAGGTGTTACGGTTTGATGATCGTCATTAGCAGTAGTATTCATTGAGCGCTTACTGTGTGCAAAGCACTGTACTAAGGGCTTGGAAGGGGACGATATAAGAGTTGACAGACATATTCCCTGTCAACAATGAGCTTACAGACCAGACATTGATATAAATAAATGATATGTAATGCATAGATATATAAATCTTTATAGAATTATGATGGCCTGGCTTTTGGGCTGCACTACGGAGAGGCTGGCAAAATTGGTGTCTACTGATGACAATAGTGATAATAATGACAATGATAAAAATAATGGCATTTGTTAAGCGCTTACTATGTGCCAAACACTGTGCTAAGCACTGGGTAGATACATTATAATCATGTCAGACACAGTCCCTGTTCCAGAAAGGGCTCACGATCTAAGTAGGAGGGAGAACAGGTATGGAATCCCCATTTGATCGTTAAGGAAACTGAGGTCCAGAGAGTGAAGCGATTTGCCCAAGGTCACAGAGCGGTCAAGAGGCGGAGCCAGGATTAGAACCCAGGTCCCATGAATCCCTGTCTGGGGTCTTTCCACTAAGCCGCGTCACTTCTCTTCGACCAATCAGTGGCCTTTACTGAGCATCTACGGAGTGCTAGGCACTGTACTAAGCATCGGGAAGGGTACAACAGAAGGAAGATATACTTCGCCACCTTCAAGGAGTCAACAGTCTACCTTCTAATGCCTTTTCTCAAATGATGGATTGAGTGGATGGGTGAAATGCGCTAACATCTTTCTCACGAAGAAATCTCCCAGCAGGAACAACAGACCCAAGATTTTAGGGGCCGGAAGCTTGGAACAAACTGATTATCACTGATTGATTGACTGATCGATTCATCACCATTTTCTGGGGGATCCTGAACAAGTCTTCCAAGCAGGTGCTAATCCTAATATTAAGTCAAATGTACTCCTTGATAAGTGGGCCAGTCTACTCATGGCTTAAGCGCTTAGTACAGTGGTCTGCATACAGTAAAAGTGCTTAATAAGTATGATTGAATGAATGAATGGATAGAACACGGGCCTGGGAGTCAGAAGGATCTAGGTTCTAATTCTTACTCCACCATGTATCTGCTGTGTGACCTTGGGCAAGTCCCTTAGTTCTCTGGGTCTCAGTGACCTCATCTGTAAAATGGGGATTCATTACTTCATTAATTCAATAGTATTTATTGAGCGCTTACTGTGTGCAGAGCACTATATTAAGTGCTTGGAAAATACAAACCAGCAACAGAGACAATCCCTAACCAACAATGGGCTCACAGTCTAGAAGGGGTAGACAGACATCAAAACAAGGAACTGGCATCAATAGCATCAATTTTAATAAATAGAATTATATATACACATCATTAATAAAATATATTATATATATATACAAGTGCTCTGGGAGCAGGGATGGGGTAGAGCAGAGGGAGGGAGTTGGGGCGATAGGGAGGGGAGGAGGATCAGAGGAAAAGGGGCGCTTAGACTGAGAAGGCCTCCTGGACGAGTGCGAGCCCCATGCGGGACAGGGATTGTGTCCAACCTGATTAACTTGTACCTACCCTACTGCTGAGAACAGTGCTTGGCACATAGTAAGCGCTTAACAAGTACCATTATTAGTATTATTTATAATTTTACAACAACATGCTCTCTCTTCACTAGTGCAGAGAGTCCTAGCTTCTCTAAACCATTGTCTACTCCTTCAAATAATAAAACCCCAAGGTTTTCATTTGCACGGCAGCCGACATTCTCGCCCGGTACCGATTCCACGACTGTATTGAGTCATTCTATTTATCTGTACGACTAATCGTTCCTGAACGTGTGTGTTTCATTTCCAGTTCAAATCATAATATTTTACATCGCATTTACACTCCTGCGTATAATGGAGCTGGGATCATCTCCAGCTTTGTGCAGACTTTAAATAAAATAAATCTCATCTCACCCAACCAACTTTGTGACAAAGCGCGTGCGGTTTTCCTATTATAATGATATCACTTTAAGGCTGAGTGGCGGTCTCTGAAGAGCTGGCTGGGGAAGAACTGAATAGGTTTTCTTCATTGTTAGCTGCAACAAAGATAACTGAAATCTGATCCCAAGCGCCTACCTGTTTACATTGTGCACTTTTACTCTTACTGGTACAATCTAACAGCTGGGGCTCCTTCAAATCCACAATGTACCACAGAAGGGGGCATTCAGATGACCCACTTCCTCTTCATTTTCTATTAAAAAGAAGCAACCAAAAATAAAAAAAAAACCAACCAAACCTCCAGCTTTTAGCTGCAGCCTCAGGAATAAAACCAAATGTTCAGTTACCACATCGGTTCACCTCCATTGGCTCTGACTCGGCCAGTCGACTGGATTGCAAAGGCCGGGATGGAAACCAGATCTTTGACTGTTCCCAAGAGGCGCGTCCCGAAGGCCAGATTGGAAGAGTGACTCGAAAGGCCTAATAATACTAATGATTATGGTATTTTTCAGGTGCTTACTAGTGCCAAGCACTGTTCTAAGCCCTGGGGTAGATACAAGGTAATCAGGTTGAACACAGTCCCTGTCCCTCATGGGGCTCACGCTCTTAATCCCTATTTTACGGGTGAGGTAACTGAGGCACAGAGAAGTGAAGGGACTTGTTCAAGGTCACACAGTGGACAACTCTCCCCCTTCTAGACTGTGAACCTGTTGTTGGGTAGGGATTGTCTCTATCTGTTGCCGAATTATACTTTCCAAGCGCCTAGTACAGTGGTCTGCACACAGTAAACGTTCAATAAATACGACTGAATGAATGAACTGTCGGAGCTGGGAAGGCCTTCCGGAGTTCCTGCCTCAGTGTAGATGTGGTGGGAGAATGGTCCTCTTTTTTTTTTAAATTGTATTTGTTAAATGCTATGTACCAGGAACTGTACTAAGGACTGGGGAGAAACAGCATAGTGTAGTGGATAAAGCATTAGCCTGGGAGTCATAAGGTCATGGATTCTAATCCTGCCTCTGCAACCTGTCTGCTGTGGGACCTTGGGCATTCCAGTTCATTTCTCTGTGCCTCAGTTACCTCATTTGTAAAATGGGGATGGAGATTGTGAGTAAGTTGGGTGCCAAGTACCTAGGCTGTTTATGGCCAAGTTTGCCATGAGGAGAGCAAGGGCCTGGGAGTCAGAGGACCTGGGTTCTAATCCCAGCTCCACCACTTGTCTGCTGGGTGACCTTGGGCAAATCACTTCACGCTCCGGGTCTCAGTTCCCTCACCGGTAACATGGGAATTCAGTCAGTCAATGGCATTTCTTGAGTGCTTATTGTGTGCACAGCATTCATTCAGTCATATTTATTAAGCGCTTACTGTGTGCAGAGTACTGTACTAAGCGCTTGGGAAAGTACAATACAACAATAAACAGTAACATTCCCTGCCCACGATGATCTCGCAGTCTAGAGGCGGGGAGACAGACGTCGATACAAATAGATATACGGACAGATACATAAGTGCTGTGGAGCTGGGAAGGGGGAAGAGCAAAGGGAGCAGGTCAGGGTGACACAGTAGGGAGTGGGAGAGGAGGAAAAGTGGGGTTTAGTCTGGGAAGGCCTCCGGGAGGAGATGGGCCTTCAATAAAGCTTTGAAGCGGGGGAGGGCCATTTTCTGTCGGATTCACGATACTAAGCACTTGGGAGAGTACAATATAACAGAACAGACACATTCCCTACCCTCAATGAGCTCACAGTCTAGAGGGATTCATTCATTCAATCGTACTTATTGAGCGCTCACTGTGTGCAGAGCACTGTACTAAACGCTTGGGAAGTACAATTCAGCAACAAATAGAGACAATCCCTGCCCACAGTGGGCTCACAGTCTAGAAAGGTTGGCTTGGGGGTTTCCATACCTTTTATCCTTCCTGCTTGGACTGTGAGACCGGTGTGGGACCTAATTATCTTGTATCTACCCCAGCGCTTAGCACACTGCTTAACAAAGACCCCAGTTATTATTACCCAGCTCTAGGCAGAACCAGGTCTGGGAAACCAAGTCTCCTGATACTCAGAGTAGTGTTCTTTCCACTAGAGCAACAGCAGGGGGGTAAGGGAACTAGAAGTCATCCCAGTCTCTCTGCCAGATCACTTTCCGGGCCCTGAACACAAAACTCCAAGTCTTGACTCCCATCTTGGGACTGGCTTTCTCTGGGGCTCGGGGAGAGAATTTGCCTTCCCGGTTGGTTGACGCGCAGCTCGGAGAAATGTGGGATCGTTCCGAGTCCGGAAAGCCGCTGATGTTCTCTAGGGTGGGGGAGACTGGGCAGGGGACACAAACGGGACCCCTGGGTTCTCGGCTTGGTGCTGCTTCCGGCCTTCAGGGGGACCTGGAGCAAGTCATTTGGGTTCTCAATGCTTCAGTTTCCCCATCTGAAAGTGGAGATTTTATTACTTGGGTCTGCCTACTTCATTGGAACAGCGTGAGGATTAAATGAACCAAATTTAAGGAAATCTTTGACGCTACCCACAGCTCTCACCTCTCACATTCAGAGGCCAATTTCAGGCACTTACTTCTCCATAGCATCAAGCCCCAAGCCCCTCTGCGCCCATCACCAACAACTTCTTCAGTTCTCGGTCACCTCACGCTTACCTTTTCCTCCCTGCTACCCTTCCAGACTCCACTTTCATGCCATTCCAAAATAACAATAGTAACAATTATGGTATTCGTTAATCACTTACTATGGGCCAGCCTCTGGGGTGGATACAAGTAAAGTGTGTTAGAAACGGTCCCTGTCCCATGTGAAGCTCACAGTCTCAATCCCCATTTTCCAGATGAGGTAACTGAGGCCCAGAGAAGTGAAGTGACTTGACCAAGGTCACAAAGCAGACAAATGGTGGAGCTGGGATTAAAACCCAGGTCCTACTCACTCCCAAGCCCATTCTTTATCCACTAGGCCACAGTGCTTCATCTCTAGCTGAACCAGAGCATGAACTCTCTTTTCTAGTCTTATTCATTCATTCATCCATCCATTCATTCATTCATTCGTATTCATTGAGTGCTTACTACGTGCAAAGAACTGTACTAAGCGCTTACCTCCCTTCTTAACTTTGTCTTCCCTCTTTGATCCCCAAGATTCTGCCCACCTTACCCTCTGTTCCTGTACAAGCTTTCCTGACCCTGTCTGCCCCAACAGCGACTCTCTCCTCCTTTAAATCTCGGCTCAAGGTCACCTCCTCCAGGAAGCTTTCCACAGGGAACCTCATAAATTCTCCTACCTCCCAGCATAATTTGCGACCCACTTCTCCCTCAATCAGCCTATCAATCAGTGGTATTTATTGAGCACTTACTATGTGAGGAGCCCTCTACTTAAGTGCTTGGGAGAGAACAATACCATAAAGTTGATAGATATGAACCTCGCTCTCAAGGAGTTCACAGTCTGACAACTATTCTTGTAATAAAGATTCTCAGTTCTGCCATAACCTGTGTTTCCACTGTGCAATTTGGTTAGAACACTGTAACGGAATTAAAGAACGTTCTCCCGACAACGAAAGTCTGTTTGGGCTAATCAAAAAAATGACTGGTATGACCGCCTGCAGCATCAGACTGAGTATTCCTTAATATGAGGTTTTACCAAAAAAAAAAAAACAAACCCAAACCAAAAAAACTCATTGTATATATGTGTGTCTGTCTGTGTTGCATCTTCTATTAAACGGTAAACTCTCTAAAGTGCAGAGAACAGATTAACAATTTTTTCTCATTGTATTTGTCAAGTGCTTACTACGTGTCAAACACTGTTCTAAGCACTGGGGTAGATACAAAGTTGTCAGATTGGACGCAGTCCCTGTGCCGCACGGGGCTCACAGACTTAATCCTCGTTTTACAGATGAGAGAACTGAGGCCCAGAGAAGTGAAGTGACTTTCTCAAGGTCACCCAGCAGACATGTGGCAGAGCTGGGATTAGAACCCAGGTCCTCTGACTCTCAGGCCGAGGCTCTTTCCACTAGGCCACACAGCTTCCTGTTTTTTTGAAGTGTTTCTTCAGAAACTAGTATCAGGCTCTGCATTCTATAGGTGTTCAATAAACACAAGACAGAGTGCTTTGAAGCAGAAGGACATGGCTCTGTTTGTGGAGGTGGAATCATGCCCCAGACCTAATCTGTAAACTCCTTGAGGGCTGTGAAGCAGTACGGCCTAGTGGAGAGCCTCCGGGTCTGGGAGTCAGAAGGACCTGAGTTCTAATCCAGGCTCTGCCAATTGTCTGATGTGTGACCCTGGGCAAGTCACGTCCCCGGGCCTCGGATACCTCATCTGTCAAATGAGGACTAAAACTGTGAGCCTCATGAGGGACAGGGACTGTGTCCAACAGGACAACCTTGTACCTACCCCAGGGCTTAGAACAGGCCTGGCACATAGTGAGCATTTAAAAAATACCACAAAAAAAAAGAATTAAAAAAGGGAATGTGTTTTGGTTCCTCTTCCAAGCACTTATTACAGTGCTTGGCATTCAGTAAAATAAAGTGACCGATTAACGAAAATTCAGTCTGAAAACAACCCCTTTTGGTGATATAACCGGCACCCTGAAGATCTGATAGACTTTGCTAAGACTGAGGCCTCAATTTTTTCCTGACTATTCTTGAATTTCTAAGGAATTAACTTTGATGGAAACTAGGCGGAATTCTGTTAGGAAAAAT
The DNA here is from genome assembly GCF_004115215.2 of Ornithorhynchus anatinus. Lineage (NCBI taxonomy): Eukaryota > Metazoa > Chordata > Mammalia > Monotremata > Ornithorhynchidae > Ornithorhynchus > Ornithorhynchus anatinus. Next base: position 7,521,994 of record NC_041732.1, on the reverse strand, counting down.
ACCCAAGGTATTTCCAAATATTATTGTGAGCAGGGACCGTGTCTGCCAACTCTGATGTATCCTACTCTGCCAAGCGCTCAGTACAGTGCTCTGCACCCAGCAAGTGCTCAATAAATACCATTGACTGATAGATAGAAATTTGCCTATAGTCAGCTGTACCTCTAGGGAACAGCCCGGAAAGCCTCAATCATAGTACAGTTTTTTACGATCGCAATAAATAATAAACTTTAAAACCTAAGCTAGAAAGAAGGCATAAGTTCTTCAACGGTTATTCAATTACAGCTTCCCTTTCCCCAGCCCGATAATTCCATCTGCAAGTAGTATTGACTTGGATGTTATTGTACCCACGAACCTGCTACATTTAAATAAATGGGTGTATTTATTACACAGTGAAATGTCAATTATTCATGTATTTACTTGTCCTTTCTAAAGAGTTATGCGCGTAACTTTGAAAATTCACAACAGAATCAAACATTTTGACAGTGGTCGTTTTCAGCATCTTATTAGATTGCCATCTAGTGGTAACAGACAAGACAATCCCAAATAGTTTTTAAACTCTAAATAGATAATAATAATAATAATGTTGGTATTTGTTAGGCGCTTACTATTTGCCGAGCACTGTTCTAAGCGCTGGGGGAGATAGAGGGTAATGAGGTTGTCCCACGTGAGGCTCACAGTCTTATTCTGTCTGAGAAGCAGCGTGGCTCAGTGGAAAGAGCCCGGGCTTGGGAGTCAGAAGTCATGGGTTCGAATCCCGGCTCTGTCACTTGTCAGCTGTGTGACTGTGGGCAAGTCACTTCACTTCTCTGTGCCTAGTTACCTCATCTGTAAAATGGGGATTAACTGTGAGCCTCACGGGGGACAACCTGATTACCCCTGTATCTATCCCAGCGCTTAGAACAGTGCTCTGCACATAGTCAGTGCTTAACAAATATCAACATTATTATTATTCCCCATTTTACAGATGAGGGAACTGAGGCACCGAGAAGTAAAATGACTGGCCCAAAGTCACACAGCTGACAGGTGGTGGAGCCGGGATTAGAACCCATGACCTCTGACTCCTAAGCCCAGGCTCTTTCCAATGAGCCCCGCTGCCTCTCTTCCCTACTTTGACTGTGAGCTCCATATGGAACAGGGACGGTGCCCGACCTGATTATCTTTTTTCATTCATTCAGTCGTGTTTATTGAGTGCTTACTGAGCACACAGCAGTGTACTAAGCGCTTGGAACATCTCATTTCTACCTCAGCACTTAGAACAGTGCTGACCCATAGGAAGCACTTAAGAAAACCATAATTTTTCATTATTTATCCAATACAAAAGAACTCTTGAGAAATCCTTTGGAACCTACCCCTTCTTAAGGAAATCACATTACTGCATAACATAATAATAATAATGTTGGCATTTGTTAAGCGCTTACTATGTGCAGAGCACTGTTCTAAGAGCTGGGGGAGATATAGGGTAATCAGGTTGTCCCACGTGAGGCTCACAGTTAATCCCCATTTTACAGATGAGGTAACTGAGGCCCAGAGAAGTGAAGTGACTTGCCCACAGTCACACAGCTGACAAGTGGCAGAGCCGGGAGTCGAACTCATGACCTCTGACTCCGAAGCCCAGGCTCTTTCCACTGAGCCACGCTGCTTCCCATCTAATTTGGCTCCTGGTACTCTGTTGATTCTCACTGAATTTCAGATGATAACGGTGATGATGAATATGAAATTCCTGGACAACTTAAAAATTATATACAGTGCTGTCTTGCGAACAGGAAAGGCCTATGTAGAACACTCGTTTAATAAGAATAATTGTGGTATTTGTTAGGAACTTCTCATTTGTCAAACACTGTACTAAGTGTTGGGGTAGATACAAGAACATGAGGCTCACATTGTAAGAGGGAGAAAAGGTACTGTATCCTCATTTTACGAAAGAGAGAACTGAAGCCCAGAGAAGTTAAATGACTTCACCAAGGTTACACAGCAGGTCAGTGGCAGGGGTGGGATTAGAACCCAGGTCCTCTCACTCTCAATCCCTGCTCTTTTCACTAGACAATGCTGCTTCTCACTTCTGTTTGCACATGCACCCACGGAGACTGCACCATATTGTCCTGATGAATTTTTTGCTGAAAAGGAGCTCCTCCTCCCCTCCCCATCACCCCTACTCCCTCCCTCTGCTCTACCCGCCTCCCCGCCCCACAGGATTTGTGTATATATGTACATATTTATTATTCTATTTATTTTATTAATGATGTGTATATATCTATAATTCCACTTATTTATATTGATCCTATTGATGCCTGTCTACTTCTTTGGTTTTGTTGTCTGTCTCCCCACTTGCATACTGTGAGCCCGTTGTTGGGTAGGGATTGTCTCTGTTGCTGAACTGTATTTTCCAAGCGCTTAGTACAGTGCTCTGCACACAGTAAGCACTCAGAAAACACGATTGAATTAATTAATTAATTAAGGACAAAAAGGGAGAGGTTTACCAGGTCTCAACAACTGCCTGTTTTAGAATACTTTAAGGGTAAAGAAATGGAGGAAAAAAGATTCTAAAATTTGTGTCCCTCTAGACTGTCAGCTCCTTATGGGCAGGGAACGTGTCTGCTAATTCTGTTGCATTGCACTCCCCCAAGCACTTAGCACAGTGCTCTGAACATAGTAGGCACTCAACAAAGACCGTCCATTGATCAATTGTTTCTTATCTTTCCTATCGCTGGTCTTTCCTCCTCTTCTTCCACTTTGCTCCCAGCTGTTCCGGTCCGAGACACAGGGTCTGCATTCGAACACGATTTCTACTCTGAGAGTCATAGCATCATCAGGACTCTACAGAAAAGTATCTTCCCACCGTCCCCCAATGTGTACTTTGGAAGGCCACTTACTTCTTTTGACATTAAACGTGGAACTAAAATAAGGATGCTCACCCCATTTTTATAAGCCTATTACAGGCTTCCAGATCTAGTGAGTCTCTAAGGTTCTTCTATAGCAATTCAATGGAGTGATTCCATATTTCAATATGGTTATTCTCAAGCTTTAATTTTAATGCTATAAATGTCAGAACTGGTAAATGATTTGCTTAGTTCAGAATTGTTCTTTTTTAACGATGCTACAGATGATCTCCGAGAGGCTTTCGTATAGATTTTCAAAAATAGAAGAAAACGTTTCTAGGTAGTGGCCGTCACGGAGGATCATTTTGTGTTGCCCCATTAGTTGAGACAGCCCCAATATGGGAAACTTATGGCTTCTTCCAGGCTGCCTTGGCCTTTGCCACAATTTGGAGGGCAATGCCTTGTTATGACGAGAAGTTCTGATTTTCCCCTTTCTTACGCTGCAGCCCCAGAAAAGAAAAAGGCAAAATATGGCTCTAAATGGCAACCAGTTCACGATAAAGCGGAAAGTACTTCAGATCGTAATCAAGAAAAAAATCTCTCTGATTTAAAAAAATCCAATTGCTCTAAAATAATAATAATAATGACAACAATATTTATTAAGCACTTAGTATGTGACAGGCACTATACTAATCACTGGGGTAGATACGATCAGATGGCATCTCTATCACACAAGGGGTGCACAGTTTAGGTTGGGGAGATAGAACCAGTGTTTAATCCCCATTTTACAGATGAGGAACTGAGGCCCAAAGAAGTTAAGTGACTTGCTCAAGGTCACCCAGCAGGCAAGTGGTGAAGCCGGGATTAGAACTCAGGCCTCCTGACCCTCAGTCTTCTGTTCTTTCCACTAGACCACACTGCTTCTCTAAGGGACGGAAGTAGCTATGAGTTTAATAAGGATTTATCATGAAAAGTGTGTCTCACTGGATATGGGATGGACATTTACCTTGCTCAAAACAGTTTATCCTTACTCCCCAAAATAGGGATGCTTTTAATTTGTACGGCGTTTTTATTTTTCCTGAGCACTCTTTTTACATCATTAATCTCATTGCTTCTTCTCTGTAAGTTAGAGGTAGGTATTATTATCATTTTAAATGAGGAAACTAAGGCTCAGAGAGGTTAAGTGGCTTACCTAAGGTCACACGGCAGGCAAGTGACAGAGCTGGGACTAGGATCCAAGTTTCCTGATTCCCAACCCCCATACTAAAGTGAATCCCTGTACCCAAATCATCCAGATCGTTGCCTTTCCTGGCATTTTTTTCCTTGCACTTCCTAGATCGCTTAGAGTTGAACCTGGTCATCAAAACTCAGAAAGAAGCCTCCTAAAAGCATGCACAGAGAGTTTGAGAGGGATTCAGAGAGTTAGAAGGAGCTGGGCTCTAATCCCTGATCCACCACTTGTTTGCTGTGTGACCTTGGGCAAGTCACTTCACTTCCTCTATGCTTCAGTCACCTCATCCGTATAAGGGGATGAAGACTGTGAGCCCCAAGAGGGATAGGGACTGTGTCCAAATCGATTAGCTTGTCTCTACTCCGGTGCTTAGAACGATGTATGGCACATAGTAAGTGCTTAATGAGTACCATAATTATCATTATTATCATTATTATTAATAACATATTCCATAAAAAAAGATTCTGCAAGGGGCTTTATTCCCTTTGCATCCAAGAAGGATTTTAGAGGTTCCCATGCTGCTGAAGATGCCATCTGGAAGTCTCATGGTCGGCTGGTTACATCAGATGCCTGGGAAGTCAGGAAGGGCGATGATTTACCATGGGACCTCGGCTATGTCACTTAACAACTTTCTGCCTCATATTCCCCATTACTCGTCTGTAAAGCACTTTGAGGTTCTGTAATGAAAGGGGCTAGAGAAGCACAATGAGTTATTGTCCTTCGGTTTAGACATAAAACCGAGTTCCTACTTACTTGTGATCAATAAAGATCCCATGGCATTTTTCAAAAGAGTTCGGGCGTTCGCTCTAAGCCCCTGGGAGGATTCCAATTGAGGAACTGTCTACTGAAAATTACCCTGTAGTTTCACTTGGATAGGTATTCTTCACTTCTGTCCTAAATCGTAGTGGTTTGTGGTTGCCGTTGCCCTCAGAAGACGCTACATCCCACCCCAGAGAGGGGTGTTTAATTTAGGGATTCCTTCATATATTGTCTGTCATCAATTCTCACTCTCGAGAGATGAAAGAGGAGATAGAAACAACAGGTGAGATTTTTAAACGACCATATTTGTAAAGACTACCTCTTATAATAGGAAAGTTTTATTTTCGTGTGTGGTATTTAAGCACTTTACTATGTGCCAAGCCCGGTACTAAGCACTGGGGTAGATATAAGATAATCAGGGTCACGGTTCAAGTTGCACAAGGGGCTCACGGTCTTAATCCCCATTGTATAGAGGAGGGAACTGAGGCACAGAGATGTTAAGTGACTTGTCCACCATCCCACAGCAGACAAGGGATGGAGCCAGGATTTAGAACCTAGGTCCTCTGACTTCTAGGCCCCTGCTTTTTCCACTAGGCCACATTGCTTACATTCATTCATTCAATAGTATTTACTGAGCGCTTACTATGTGCAGAGCACTGTACTAAGCACTTGGAATGTACAAATCGGTAACAGATAGAGACAGTCCCTGCCCTTCGACAGGCTTACAGTCTAATCGGGGGAGACAGACAGACAAGAACAATAGCAATAAATAGAATCAAGGGGATGAACATCTCATTAAAACTATAGCAAATAAATAGAATCAAGGCAAATAAATAGAATCAATTACATGTATTTATATTAATGTCTGCCTCCCCCTCTAGATTGTAAGCTTCTTGTGGGCAGGGAATGTGTTTGCTTATTATTCTATTGTACTGTCCCAAGCACTTAGTACAGTGCTCTGCCCAGAGTAAGCACTCGACAGATATGACTGAATGAACCGAAGGAATGAAATGTGATTTCTTTGGGTCCTTGGTGTTATTTGGCATTCTTCAAACACATATTTTACTTCTATGGGCTCTGAATTTAAGGGAGTTCACTGCGAGTCATGTCAAATGATTCCTGGGCATATATATATTCCTGAGCTTTTCCTTGATATTTCCTCTATCAAATAAGTGCATTTTTAAAACAACGTTGTTTTCATTACTGTACCATTGATTTTTGTTTTCCATGAGTCAGTCAGTAGTCACTTTGGTATCGTATATGTCACATTAATGTAAGCAGAAATTCTAGAGTCTTAGTCCACTGGGAAGTGTTTGCTCCTTTCAATATCTTCCTCATATTTTTTTTTTCTATCGGAGACTATTTTTCCTCAAAGAACACTTAGACAACGAAAAACCATCCACCCTTCCCTGCTGAGAAGGCTTTGCCATCTAAGCACAAGAAGCTATCTTGTTCATAAAAACTTTGGTTTTTATTTTGCCCTCTCGTTTCAAAAACAGAAAAAAAAGTCGAATGATTTCCATTTCATCTCAGCTTCTAAATGTTATCTTATTTCCAAAAACAAATAACACTGTCAAATTGGCCCTTTAAAAAAGTTTTCGCTATCACTAGGAAATTTGGAAACATGGCAACATCACCACTTATTTAAGGCTTTTTGGCTTTAGAGCGCCTTTCGAACATTAACTAATTAATCCTCCTAACACTCCCAACAGATGGGTAAGTAGCACCTCCCTGATACCACTTGGAGAAGAGAAACAAAAGAGGTGACGTGGCCCCTCCAAGGTCACCAAGATAGTCAAGGAATAGCAGGGAGCAACGTTCTGCAGTTCAGAGACTCCAAACTTGGTCTCGACTCCTAAAGGTTTGATTTCTTAGAGCTTACATTTAGGCGGTCAGTCATCAGTCAACTGTATTTACGGAGTGCTTACTGTGTGCAGAGCACTGTACTGTGTCTTTGGGAGAGTCCGATACAACAATATAACGGTCTGCACCTCACAGTTCAGGTGCCACATCCAGTTTTCTTGGTTGGCAGCGTGGCCTTGTGGATAGACCCCGGGCCTGGAGTCAGAAGACCTGGGTTCTAATCCTGTCTGTTTTACTTGTCTGCTGTTTGACGTTGGGCAAGTCACTTTACTCCTCTGTGCCTTCGTTCCCTCATTTGTAAAATGCAGATTAAGATTGTGAGCCCCAAGTGGGACAGGGACTGGGTCCAACCTGATTAGCTTGTATTCATTCAATCGTATTTACTGACTGGTTAGCCTACTCTTATCATTTTTGTAGAAAAATGATCCAGGCAGCAGAGTGAGGTATGGACTGGAGTGGGGAGAGACAGGAGGCTGGAGTCGGGGGAGTAGACTGTGAGCCTGTCATTGGGCAGGGATTGTCTCTATCTGTTGTCAAAGTGTACATTCCAAGGGCTTAGTACAGTGCTCTGCACATAGTAAGCACTCAATAAATACTATTGAATGAATGAATGAATGGTCTCCATGAATGCCAGGAGCGGTCACCCTAACGTGAGTAGCGTCAGACAGTGGGGAATGCTACAACACAAGTTTTCCTTAGCAAGGGGGTTCTTCAAGAAGGTAGACCCCCCCTCTCCAGAAGCAACCGCATATACCTTTGCATGAACCAGCAAAGGAAGAAATGCTTTGGCCCAGGAGCACACAAGCGACAGGAGAATGTAAATGTGGAAAAACAAACACTGTTCATCAGACAAGCTAACTCAATCACTGGATTGTTAGCATTGCCCGATTTGTGTTTGGAAATCTCTCGGTTAATTGCAGAAATATTTATGAAAGAAGAAAAGGAGCAGTGTTTTCTCTCCGGTGAGTCACTGCTGAATGAGCAGGTTGGATGAGCAAGAAGAGAACATTGCGCATTTGCAGGGTTTGATCCAGTTTTGATGGATGTTAAAAAATTGAAGGTATGCTATCATTTTAGGAAATAAATTCATCTGCTCAATAAAATACGGATATGAAACATCTTCTTTATTGACGTTGGCCATGGGGCAGTACTGATGGCATTTATTGTCTGTAGACTCTAAACTCGCTGTGGGCAGGGAAAGTGTCTACCAACTCTGTTGGATAGTACTCTCCCAAGAGCCTATTACAGTGCTCTGCCCACATTAAGTGCTCAATAAATACCACTGACAGAGCATCTACTGAGTGCAATTTGCTGTATTAACTTTTTGGGAAAGGACTGAAATTTAAAAGGTCAGTGGGTTTATTGCTAGGCCTTAACTAAATTCCAGGCCTAGAAGTAGTAGTGGGTTTTAATCCCGGCCCCGCCACTTGTCTGCTGTGTGACCTTGGGCAAGTCATTTCACTTCCCTGTTCCTCAGTTACCTCATATGTAAAATGGGGATTGAGACTGGGAGCCCCACATGGGGCAGGGACTGTGTGCAACAAGATTTGCTTGTATTGACCCCAGCGCTTAGTACAGTGCCTGGCACACAGTAAGTGCTTAACAAATACCACAATTAGTATTATTATTAGTTTCCTGGCATTTTTCAATCCGTTCACATGGTATCATGCAGGGGGATGGGCCAGGAATTATTTTCAGAGGAAATTTTCCTGTAAAAAAAATTCATATTTGGGCCGACTCTGCATAGGATGAAGCTAAAATTTTGAGAGAATTGTTTAGTACATATGGGGTCAACTTTCTGCCTTGGCAAAGGGCAGGGCCAACAGCTTCCTGGCAGACTACTTTCATTTGTCAGCCAGTCAATCAATCACATTTATTGAGCGTTTACTGTGGGCAGAGCACTGTCCTAAGTGCTTGGGAGAGGACAATAGAACAATCAACAGACACATTCCCTGCCCACAACAAGCTTACCGGAGTTGCACCTCAATACAAAATATGACTCTAAAGCTTAAAAAAGCAGCTTCCCCCTTGTTCTCTTAAATCTGGATAGAAAGGGGCTGGCTGATTGTTAAAATGGCTAAAGTCCTCATCAAAATTTTGGTCCGCAAGGTTGGGAAGATAAAATGCCCTATGGATTTTACCTCACCAAAAAGGAATAATAACACTTGTTATGTGCTTACCGTGTGCTAAGCACTGTGGTAGATATAGGGATACAGGGAAAGCTTCCTGGAGAATTATATGAATACCTGTAATTTCATGTCTGTCTTCCCCTCTAGACTGTAAGCTCCTTGTGGGCAGGGATCATGTTATATTTTATTCTCCTAAGTGCTTAGTACAGTGCTCTGCACAGAGAATGCACTCAAAAGATACGATCGATTGATTATGGGCAAGAAATGTCTAAGGAGTCTGTTATATTGGACTCTCCCAAATGCTTAGTAGAGTGCCCCGCACACAATGACACTCAGTAGATACCATTTTCTTATGGCATTCGTTAAGCGCTTCCTATGTGTCAAGAGCTTTTCTAAGCACTGGGGTAAGCACAAGGTAGATTGGACCCAATCCCTGTCCCGCGTAAGGCTCACAGTCTAAGTAGGAGGGAGAACAGGTATTTAATCACCATTTTACATTTGAGGAAACTGAGGCCCAGAGAAGTGAAGTGACTTGTCCAAGGTTACCTGCAAGCAATTGGCAGAGCTGGGATTAGAACCCAGGTCCTCAGACTCTTTCCTCTAGGCCCGCTGCTTCTAAATGATTGATTCTTTATACGATTGACTGATGGTTGCGATTTCAGGAGGGTTTCGAAGATGGGGAGAGTGATGTTCTGCAGGATGGGAAGTGGGGCAGAGTTCCAGGTGGGAGGGAAGGCCTGAGCAAGAGAATCTGTTGGTCCTGCTTCAGGGTTGTCAGAGTTGATTTTGAGGGAGTTGCGGCACATTAAATGATGCAATGTCTTATTTGAACATTTTCCAGTTGCTTGGGCTTTTCCCAACTTTTTTTTTTCTCTTATGGTATTTGTTAAGCACCTACTATGTGTCAAACACTGTTCCAAGCACTGGGGTAGATACAAGTTAATTAGGTTGGACACAGTCCCTTTTTTATGGTATTTGTTAAGTGCTTACTACGTGCTAGTCACTGTATTGAGCACTTAGATACCAGCTAATCAGGTTGGACACAGTCCCTGTCCCTCGGAGGGCTCACAATCCGAATCCCCATTTTACAGACTCGGTAACTGAGGCAAAGAGAAGTTAAGCAACTTATCCAAGATCACACAGTAGGGAGGTGGCAGAGCTGGGATTAGAACTCAGGTCCTTCTGACTCCCAGGCCAAACCCCATCCCTGTCTATATAGGACTCACGGTCTCAGTAGGAGGGAGAACAGGCGAACTGAGGCCCAGAGAAGTTAAGTGATATGCCCAAGATCACACAGCAAGCATTTGGCAGGGCTTGGATTAGAACCTAGGTCCTCTGACTCCCAGGTCTGTGCTCTTTCCATTAGGCCATGCTGCTTCAAAAGAATCATAAAAACCAAAAAGCCATTCTTTCCCCCGACCTGTAGCATCTCACCTCACGCCCACTTCACAAGCTAAGATTAATTTAGTTAATTCTAGTTGCTGGGATTCTGTGGAGACACGCCAGTAATGGACCGAATGTGGAAACTGTAAACTTCTTCAGAGATGAGCATCTTTTCTTTCTTTGGAAATGAGTTGGAAATTAAAAACAGAAACATTTTATACCGTGTTTAGACAAGTGAAATACATGTTTAAGAGAATTTTCACACAGTTTACACCATTCTATTTATGCAAAAGATTCATGCAACTTTATAAAGGTTTTCAGGGGCTTTAAAGTATTTTAAATGCTCTGCTAGACTATACTAGTAACAGATGTTCAATGACACGTTTAAGTTTTTGTTTTCCTGAAAAAGCAATAGATCACTAGATATTTTCTTAAAAAACAAACCACCTGACAACTTTCAAAGGATACCTCTTCACCCTCGGTGTTTTTGCAAACCTGGGGTTGCTTTTCATTCATTAAATCGGGTGACTTTTGGGAAATTAGCATTAGTATTTTGAAAGTGTCGTATAATACCATTTCATCCAATCCTCCAGAACTGCAGTCTTTCGTATAACCTCTTGTTCTCTTTCATAATCAGACAGATGGTGTCAGCAATTGTCTATATACTTAAGTTAAAAAAAATTCAATGAGAAGGACCCGGTGAAATAACAAATTTCAAGTTATGCGACTGAGAGAGAAGGAAAGGAGAACAAGCTGAAAATCTCGGGTTCATTAGCGGGAGTAGGAAACCTTCATTTCACTTTCCCCGGTTCTTGTCAGTGTGTCACTCCTTCAGCACCATTCTGACATAGTTCCTTTGTATTTTCAAATATCATTCTGAAAAAATGTCTATACATTACTGCTAAAAAGCCTTCTGAAACCCCCCTGAGTGAATAAATACTAATAATTGTGGTATTTGTTAAGCACTGGGTCCTGTATTACGACAAAAAGTTCTAGTAGCAAATTACTGGCTAAGAAGTAGGATGTACATTAGGGCCAGTAAGGACCCAGAAAAATTCTGAGCCTTCTTTCCTACCTGTCATTAAGTCGGCTCTCCTGCCGAACCAGTTATTACATTATTTTTCTGAAAAACTCATATGTGAATGTATTATCTAATAATGATAACAATAATGATTATAATGATAATTGTGGTATTTGTATTTACTGTACTAAGCAAGAGAAGCAGCGTGGCTCAGTGGAAAGAGCATGGGCTTTGGAGTCAAAGGTCATGGGTTCTAATCCCGGATCTGCTACCTCTCAGCTGTGTGACTTCGGGCAAGTCACTTAACTTCTCGGTGCCTCAGATACCTCATCTGTAAAATGGGGATTAAGACTGTGAGCCTCACGTGGGACAACCTGATTATCCTGAATCTACCCCAGTGCTTAGAACAGTGCTCAGCACATAGTAAGCGCTTAACAAATACCAACATTATTATTATTATTACAAGATCATCAGATGCCATGGGTGCTTACAGTCTAAGTAGATGGGAGAACTGATATTGAAACCCCATTTCGCAAATGAGGGAACTGAGGCCCAGAGAAGTGAAGTGACTTGCCCAAGTCACCCAGCAGACAAGTGGCGAACCCACAACCTTCTGACTCCCAGACCCGGGCTCTATCCATTAGGCCATGCTGCCTCCCTCGCTGGGACTGCCCCTCAGTTGCTCAACTTGGGGGTTCAGGGTGCCTGTCTTAATTCTTAGAAAATTAAAAACTCTCTAATGTATTTGGGGATTTCAGCCCTTTAGAGTTTTGAGCTCTTAGGAGTAATGCCTCCATTTATTGTTTAAATTCTTCTCAAAATTTGGCTCTGATCTTTTGAAAGCCCCCGACAGATTATCACATAATTCCCAGATAGTTATATGTAGCGCTCTGTGTGTATGCATGCGTGTGTGTATCCTTATCTGTGTGTGTATGTGTACTGTGTGTCCTTTTTACCTGAATTCTGCCTCCCCCTCAATCAGAGAAGTGAAGTGAATTGCCCACGGTCACACAGCAGACAAGCAGCAGAGCTGGGATTAGAACCCAGGACCCACTCCCAGGCCCATGCTCTTTCCACTAGGCCATGCTGCTTCCCTTCAACTGACACAGAAGTGCAGCCATTTTAAAAGGGATGTCTTTTATCTTAATGTTTCAAAACCCTTTGGGGTCGATTTTCCCTCCATTAGGCATTAGCTTGTGATTAACAACAATGGGCCTATTGTTGCATTTAAAAACGTGGAACAATAGGCAATTTTGTTTACACCCAAGGCCCATTTAATTTTAATTTAAAGGTAGGCTGTTAACCTTTTTACAGTATATCCACCCCCACCACCCCCCAACAAACTTCCTTAAAGGTAATATGGCTAAATCCCTTATAGCTCCTGTTCACTGTCCCGTGCATATTAGAAATAGAGGCCGTGGGGTCCAATGGACAAGAGAAATAGATGGAGAGGTTGAGGGCTCTAACAATCACCCATCTGCATGGCCCTCTCCATCAGTAAATTCCCACTCAAGCCCTGTCTTCCCCCTGATCTTCCCATCACTGTAGACAGCACCACCATCCTTCCCATCTCGCCTGTACCCTTGGTTATCCTTGACTCATCTATCTCATTCAAACCGCATATTCAATCTACCACTAAATCCTGTCGGTTTACCCTTTCCAAAATCGCTAAAATCTGTCCTTTCTTCTCCACACTGCTCCCACGTTAATCTCCTCATTCATTCGTATTTACTGAGCACTGATTGTGTCCAGAGCACTGTAATAAGTGCTTAGGAAAATATAACGATAAACAGTGACATTCCTTGCCCACAGTGAGCTTACAGATTAGAGCAGGGGGAGACAGACATCTATAAATAGAAATAAAATGACAGATGTGTACATAAATGCTGTGGGGCCGGGAGTGGGGAAGAGAAAAGGGAGCAAGTCAGCGCAACACAGAAGGGAGTGGGAGATGAGGAAAAGTGAGGTTTAGTCTGGGAAGGCGTCTCGGACTAAGAACTTGTCCTATCCCACTTTGATTACTGTACCAGCCTCCTTGCTGACCTCCCTGACTTCGCTCTCTCCAAATCCATGCTTCGCCCTGCTGCCCGGATCATTTTTCTACAAGAAAGTTCAGTTCATGTCTTCCCACTTCTCAAGAGCCTCTAGCGGTTGCCCATCCACCTCCACATCAAAGAGAAACTCCCTGCCATCGGCTTTAAATAATAATAATATTATTACGGTATTTGTTAAGCGTTTAAAGCCCTCAATCACCTTGCCCCCTCCTACCTCACCGCTCTCTTTTTACAACCCAGCCTGCACTCTTCACTCCTCTACTGCTAACCTTCTCACTGTACCTCCATCTCATCTGTCTCGCTGCTAACCTCTTGTCCACATTCTGCCTGTGGCCTTGAATGCCCTCCCTCAAATCTGACAGACAATGCTTTCCACCTTCAAAGGCTCATTGAAGGCCCATCTCCTCCAAGAGGCCTTCCCTGACTAAGCCCTCCTTTCCTTTTTGCCCTCTCCCTTTGCGTCACCCTGATTTGCTCCCTTTATGCCCCCTCCCTCGGCCCCACAGCACTTGTGAACGTATATGTAATTTATTTATATTGATGTCATGCATTCATTCATCAATTGTATTTATTGAGTGTTTACTGTGTGCAAAGCACTTTGCTAACCGCTTGGGAGAGTACAACTCACCTGCTAGACTGTGAACTCAGGGAATGTGTCTAACAACTCTGTTGTACTTAGCACAGTGCTCTGCACGCAGAAAGTATTCAATAAATACAAAATTGACTGAGTAAATCTGCCTGGACATTCCATTACCCCACCTCAGCATATCTGGTTTTTCAATCTGTGATATGAAAACTCTCAAGTGCAGCTACCTCTTAGCTCACAGTGCAGATGAGATGTTGAGAACTGCCCCTGAGCTCTGGAGAAGGACAGTGTCCTAAAATGCTGTTGCTACAAGGGAAAGACTGACCTTGGACAAGTCACTTAACCTACCTATGCCTCAGTTTCCACATAAGAAAAATGGGGATAACACACTATTCTCCCTACCTCGTCAGTTGTAAGCCCCAAATAGGACAGGACCCATGTATGATCTGGTTATCTTGTATCTGCTTCAGGGCTCAATCAGTGAACCGTATTTACTGAGGTAACTGAGGCCAGGGAAGTTCACATGGGTCTGTGTTTGATCTGTTTATAGTGTGACCTTGGGGAAGTCACTTCACTTCTTTGGGCCACAGTAACCTCATCTGTAAAATGGAGATTAAGGGTGTGAGCCCCATATGGGACAGGGCCTATGTCCAACTTGATTTGCTTGTATCCACCCCAGAGCTTAGAGCAATGTTTGGCACCTTTTAAGTGCTTAAGAATTACCATAATAATAATAATTATTATTGCTCTAGCCCTTAGCACAGTGGTTGGCAAAGAGTAAGCACTTAACGTATAGTATTATTACTAAAGAACCTGAGAACTATCCTTCCTGTACCTCAACTGGCAAGAATAAAATGTTTCTGCTCTTGCTGTTGTTCGTTAATTGTTTTGGCTGCAAATTGCTTTGCTAGACCAGCAGCATGGCCTAGTGGAAAGAACACAGGCCTGGGAGTCATAGGACTTGGGTTCTAATCCCGACTCTGCCACTCGTCTGCTTTGTGTCCTTGGACAAGTCACTTAATTTTTCTACGCCTAGACTGTGAGCCCCAAGTGGGACAGGGTCTGTCCAAACTGGTAACCTTGTAATTACCTGCACACTTAGAACAGTGCTTGGTACATAGTAATTGCTTAGCAAATACCATAAAAAGAAATACCAGGTATTCCTTTCTCTTTTTAAAAATGGCATTTGTTAAGTGCTTACTACGTGCAAGGCAATGTACTTACTATGGGCAAGGCACTGGGCTAACGCTAAGATAATCAGGTTAGACACAGTCCACATCACATAAGGAACTCACAACTTTAATTGCCATTTTACAGATGAGGTAAGCGAGGTCCAGAGAAGTGAAGCGACTTGCCCAAGGTCACAGAGCAGACAAATGGCTGAGCTGGATCAGAACCCATAACCTTCTGACTCCCAGGCCTGTGCGCTATCCACTATCCTATGCTGCTTCTCTAAGCAAAGTAACATTTTCTCTGCCCACAAGGAGCTTTTACCCTTAATGGGGAGTGGGACAATCTTGAGAACTTTTCCTAATGGAGGAATCAAAATGAGAGAGGAGCAATGAAAAAATACGAGAAGAAAACAATCTTAGCCGGGTCTTTGAGCTGCAGAAACTGAGACTTGGAAGGGTTAACCGATGTAGGCAAAGACCCACGAGAGGCCATGCCCAGAATAGAAATGACTATTCAGAGTCCTTCCTCGGGATAGATTTTACATTTTAGAGGAGACTTCAGACTTATTGATTTCCAGGACACCATAAAATATTTCCAGGTTTGGGATTTATGCCTTTCTTCTTTGAAGACTGCTCTTTAAATGCAGACCAAAATGACTAGCCATGGAGTTACAGGTAATTCTCCCATGTGAGGAAACTGAATCCGAAACTCTCTAGATGCCTGTCATGTCACTTCCCCTCCCTTCATGGATTTATGCCTAGTACTTGAGCTGAGATTTACTGGCACAACAAACGTGGGTATTTACAAAAGCGAGTTAGATAAAACAAATTAATCTTACTCATAAAATGCCTCTCACAGTCTCCACTGTACCTTAGTGGAAAATGAAGATTTTTTTTCTGTTTCAGTTTTTTTTTTTAATGGTATCTGTTAACTGCTTGCCATGTGCTGGGCACTATACTACGTGCTGGGGTAGATGATAATAACGATAATTGTGGTATTTGTTAAGGCTCTTCTATGAATCGACGCCTTATCATGGCAGGAGAGTTTGTGTACGCTGATGAAGCTTAGAGCTGTTCCATATAAGGCTACCCATAATGGAAAGGTCTAAGCCAAAGCAACAGACAAAATCTGGACAGCAGTGGTGTGGGAAAGAGTCCAAGGAGGATGATTAAGTGATCGAAACGTTGATCAAATGGCAGAGACTCAAATTTTCCCCGTGTGGAAGAAGGCAATGGTAAAACACTTCCGTATCTTTACAAGAAAACTCTATGGAAACACATACCAGAATAATCTTACGTCAGAAATGGACATTCTGGAGAGGGTGTGTCCTTGGCGTCGCGATGGGTCAGAAAGAACTTGGCATTTGAAGAATCTGTTAAGCGGTTACTATGTGGAAGGCACTGTACTATGTACTGGGGTGGATACAAGCAAATTGGGTTGGACATAGTTCCTGCCCCACGTGGGGCTCCCAGGCTCAATCTCCATTTTGCAGATGAGGTAACTGAGGCCCAGAGAAATAAAGTGACTTGCCCAAGGTCACACAGGAGGTAACTGGCAGAGCCAGGATTAGAACCCACAACTTCCTGAGTCCCAGGCCTGGGCTCTTATCAGTAACACCATGATGTTAAGCAGTGTGGCTTAGTGGAAAGAGCACAGGCTTAGCAGTCAGAGGTTATGGGTTTAATTCCCAGCTCCGCTGCTTGTCAGCTGTGTGACTTTGGGCAAGTCACTTAATATCTCTGTGCCTCAGTCACCTCATCTGGAAAATGGGGATTAAAATTGTGAGCCCCAAGTGAGACAACCTGATTACCCTGTATCTACCCCAGTGCTTAGACCAGTGCTAGGCACATAGTAAGTGTTTAACAAAAACCATCATTATTATTATTATTATTATTTTTGCCTGCTGTGGTCTGACTCACCTCTTGCTCCTTTGTGACTGGATGGATAAAAGTCACCAGGTCAATGGAGAAGTAACCCAGCGCCCCCCTGGCTTTGCAGACTTTGCCGATGCTTAAGCAGAGCGAGCTGAGGACTTGTGGATCCACCGATGACTGAGGCAGGGTAGTGCCCGAGGAGCGGAAGGGGCCGTCACAGTGGAACTGGTCTCCGGAAGACACCATCTTGATTTCCCCCGTTGGCTCTATCAGCATGTCCACTGTCAGGTTGGTGACGTTGTCCGAGGGTGGGAAGGCCTCAATCACACCTCCTGGAGGGGGCAGAACTCATTGTGAAAGCAGCCTCCTCACTTGCGGTATTTGTTAAGCTCTTACTATATGTCAGGCACTGTACTACTCGCTAGGATGGATCCCAGCGAATCAGGTTGGACACAGTCCCTGTCCCTCGTGGGGCTCACAGTCTCAATTCTCAATTTACTGAAGCCTAGAGAAGGGAAGTGACTTGCCCCAGGTTACTCAGCACACAGGTGACGGACCTGAGATTAGAACCCATGACCTTCTGAATCCCAGGCCCGGGCTCCATCCACTAAGCCATGCTGCTTCTCATAAGAGAATATGGAAAGGTTTCGGAAGGAGGTGAGTCTTTCCATCATTGCTCCAGGTTATTAGTTTTTGCTCCCCTTTGAGCAGTGATAGAGAGAATGTAGGACCCTGCTATTTTTTCTCTTCCACATTCCCATCCCAGACAGAGCGCTCCCTCCACCTTCAGTTTTTCAGAATTAAAATTCTGGGACTATAAAGGGGAGGATTTTGGGCTGCATCTGGCTCCCCGGGGGTGAGCCGGACACTAATAAAGACGATAATAATAAATGTAGTATTTGTTAAGCACTAACTATGGCCCAAGTATGGTTCAAAGTGCTGGGGAAAATAAAAGGTCATTAGGTCGGTCACTGTCCCTATTCCACATTGGCTCACAGGCTAAGTAGGAGGGAGAATGATCAATCAATCAATCAATCAATAGTATTTATTGAGCACTTACTATGTGCAGAGCACCGCACTAAGCACTTGGGAGAGTACGAAACAATTAACGGACATGTTTCCTGCCCATAATGATCTTACAATCTAGAGGGGAAGATGGACATTAAAATGAATATATAATTTATAATACATATTTTAAAGATATGCATATAAGGGCTGTGGGGTTGGGGATGGGGAGAATATCAAGAGTCCAAAGGTCACAGACTGAGGTGAGAATAGATCATGAATCCCCATTTTGCAGATGAGGAAATTGAAACTCTGAGAAGGGAAGTGACTTGCCCAGAATCAAGCAACGGGCAAGTGGCAGAGCCAGGATTAGAACCCAGGAACTCTGACTCCCAGGCCTGTTTGCTTTCCACTCGGCTGTGCTGCAGTGCTTTGCACACAGCGCTCAATAAATATGATCGATCGAATCAAGAGGACTCGATCTTGACTGAATTTTCCAGATGAAATCCAGCCCCTTGTCTTTCGTCGCTTGGTGCTCAGAAGCTAGACTTGATTTACCGAAGAACATTTAGGGATGATTTTAGAACCGTAAAAGTCGACATGACAGGAGGGACGGACAAAGCCGTAGAAAGATTAAGAAACATGGCAAAAGGCCCTCCAGATCGCCAAGACCCCTGGGATGAAACGGGAGCATCGCTTCTAGCCATCGTACTCAACAGAACCATTGCAGCCTTATTTACCTTGACTCAGAAATGTTCGGAGGAATTTTTCCCACGTAGGGAATCGTTTCCCATTGACTGGCTGTGCATGCTGTGCTAAGACGTCTGCCAGCTCCTGGGAGATCTTCACCAAAGCTGGCTCCTGCAGAAACAAATTAAATAGAACCACAAGCAATTTTACTACAGAAATGAAAACTGCTTGTGGAGTGATTAAAAACCAGGCCTCCAACGGGCAAAAAAATGTGGTTACTGTTTACCCAGAGCCAGGAACCCATTAAAAAATGTTTTTCTCTAGTTTTCTTTCTACTTTTATGCCGTATTTCAAAGTGACTTCTTTCTCTCTCCAAATCCAGATAACATGGTCTATTTTCTCATAATTAAATCAGCAAAACGATTAAACGTATCACACCACCCCATCCTATCAACAGCCTCCTCTGGCACGTACGCATTTATTTTTCCCATCCTCAACACCTCTGTTCAATTGTATATTCAAATGTTTATGCCGATTCCTCACCCTGTCCACATTCTTAATGTTTGATTTTCCTTTTTGAGTATAAGCTTCTTGTGGGCAGGAAATACGTCTCTTGTTTCTGTTGTTCCTCCTCGAGGGCTTAGGTTACAGCACCACACTCAATAGGTGCTGGACACCGATGTACTGCCACTGCTTCTTCTTCTTTTTTTTCTTTTTATGGTACTCTTTAAGCACTTATTATGTGTCAAACACTGAGCGTTGGGGTGCATATGAGTGAATTAGGTTGGATGCGCTCCCTGTCCCGCATGGGGTTCACGGTCAGAGTTCTGTTTACTAGTACTGTTTACTAGAAGCAGCATGGCTCAGGGGAAAGAGCCCGGGCTTGGGAGTCAGAGGTCATAGGTTCGAATCCCGGCTCTGCCACTTGTCAGCTGTGTGACTGTGGGCAAGTCACTTGACTTCTCGGTGCCTCAGTTACCTCATCTGTAAAATGGGGATTAACTGTGAGCCTCACGTGGGACCACCTGATTACCCTATATCTACCCCAGCACTTAGAACAGTGCTCTGCACATAGTAAGTGCTTAACAAATACCAACATTATTGTTATTATTATTATTATTAGTCACTCCCCTCCTCAAAAACCCCCAGTGGTTGCCTGTCAACCTTTGCATGAAACAAAAACTCCTCACTCTTGGCTTCAAAGCTCTCCATCACCTTGCCCCCTCCTACCTCACTTCCCATCTCTCTTTCTACTGCCCACCCCATACGCTCAGCTCCTCTGCCACTCAGCTCCTCATTGTCTCCCGTTAATAATGTTGGTATTTGTTAAGCGCTTACTATGTGCAGAGCACTGTTCTAAGCGCTGGGGGAGATACAGGGTCATCAGGTTGTCCCACATGAGGCTCACAGTCTTCATCCCCATTTGACAGATGAGGGAACTGAGGCCCAGAGAAGTGAAGTGACTTACCCACAGTCACACAGGTGACAAGGGCAGAGGGGGGATTCGAACCCCTGACCTTTGACTCCCAAGCCCGGGCTCTTGCCACTGAGCCACGCTGCTTCTCTACTCACGCCTGTCCTGCCGTTGGCCCCGGCCCACGTCCTCCCACTGTCCTGGAATGCCTTCCCTCCTTACCTCCGCCAAACTCACTCTCTTCCCCTCTTCAAAGCCCTATTGAGAGCTCACCTCCTCCAAGAGGCCTTCCCAGACTGAGCCCTCCCTTTCCCTCTGCTGCCCCTCTCTCCCACCCTCTGCTCCTCCCCCTTCCCCTTCCCCTCAGCACTGTGCTCATTTTTATATATTATCACCCTATTTATTTTGTTAATGAGGTGTACATCCCCTTGATTCTATTTATCTCGTCGATGTTGTCTTGTTTTTGTTTTGTTCTGTTCTGCTTTGCTGCCTGTCCTCCCGTTTGGACTGTGAGCCCGTCACTGGGCAGGGATGGTCTCCATCTGTCACCGAATTGTCCATTCCAAGTGCTTAGTCCAGTGCTCTGCACAGAGTAAGCGCTCAATAAATACTACTGAATGAATTGTCTGCTGCTAATGCTGCTGCTACTACTACTAATAATTGTAGTATTTGTTGAGCCCTTACTACGTGCCAGACACTGTACTGAGCGCTGGGAGTGGGGGACCTACAAGTATATCAGTTTGGACACAATCCTTGTCCCATGTTAATGCTACTACTATCACTGCTCTTGCAGCTATTATTATTGTACTGCCACTGATTTTTCTTCTTCTTTTTCTTTTTATGCACTATGTGTCAAACACTGAGCGCTGGGGTGGATATGAGTGAATTAGGTTGGACGTGCTCCCCGTCCCACCTGGGGTTCAAGGTCAGAGTACTGTTTATTAGTACTCTGCTGCTAATGCTGCCACTACTAATAATAATTGCAGTATTTGTTGAGCGCTTACTATGTGCCAGACACTGTACTGAGCGCCAGGGGTGGTGGCTACAAGTAAATCAGTTTGGACACAATCCTTGTTTCATGTTAATGCTGCTACTATTACTGCTCTTGCAGCTATTATTACTGTACTGCCACTGATTTTTCCTTTTTTTTTGCTTTTTATGCACTTAGTATGTGTCAAACACTGAGCACTGGGGTGGATATGAGTGAATTAGGTTGGATGCGCTCCCCGTCCCACATGGGGTTCACGGTCAGAGTACTGTTTATTAGTACTCTGCTACTAATAATAATTCTAGTATTTGTTGAGCGCTTACTATGTGCCAGACACTGTCCCGAGCGCCAGGGGTGATGGCTACAAGTAAATCAGTTTGGACACAATCCTTGTTCCATGTTAATGCTGCTACTATTACTGCTCTTGCAGCTATTATTACTGTACTGCCACTGATTTTTCCTTTTTTTTTTGCTTTTTATGCACTTACTATGTGTCAAACACTGAGCACTGGGGTGGATATGGGTGAATTAGGTTGGATGCGCTCCCCGTCCCACATGGGGTTCACGGTCAGAGTACTGTTTATTAGTACTCTGCTACTAATAATAATTCTAGTATTTGTTGAGCGCTTACTATGTGCCAGACACTGTCCCGAGCGCCAGGGGTGATGGCTACAAGTAAATCAGTTTGGACACAATCCTTGTTCCATGTTAATGCTGCTACTATTACTGCTCTTGCAGCTATTATTACTGTACTGCCACTGATTTTTCCTTTTTTTTTTGCTTTTTATGCACTTACTATGTGTCAAACACTGAGCACTGGGGTGGATATGGGTGAATTAGGTTGGATGCGCTCCCCGTCCCACATGGGGTTCACGGTCAGAGTACTGTTTATTAGTACTCTGCTACTAATAATAATTCTAGTATTTGTTGAGCGCTTACTATGTGCCAGACACTGTCCCGAGCGCCAGGGGTGATAGCTACAAGTAAATCAGTTTGGACACAATCCTTGTTCCATGTTAATGCTGCTACTATTACTGCTCTTGCAGCTATTATTACTGTACTGCCACTGATTTTTCCTTTTTTTTTTGCTTTTTATGCACTTACTATGTGTCAAACACTGAGCACTGGGGTGGATATGGGTGAATTAGGTTGGATGCGCTCCCCGTCCCACATGGGGTTCACGGTCAGAGTACTGTTTATTAGTACTCTGCTACTAATAATAATTCTAGTATTTGTTGAGCGCTTACTATGTGCCAGACACTGTCCCGAGCGCCAGGGGTGATGGCTACAAGTAAATCAGTTTGGACACAATCCTTGTTCCATGTTAATGCTGCTACTATTACTGCTCTTGCAGCTATTATTACTGTACTGCCACTGATTTTTCCTTTTTTTTTTGCTTTTTATGCACTTACTATGTGTCAAACACTGAGCACTGGGGTGGATATGGGTGAATTAGGTTGGATGCGCTCCCCGTCCCACATGGGGTTCACGGTCAGAGTACTGTTTATTAGTACTCTGCTACTAATAATAATTCTAGTATTTGTTGAGCGCTTACTATGTGCCAGACACTGTCCCGAGCGCCAGGGGTGATAGCTACAAGTAAATCAGTTTGGACACAATCCTTGTTCCATGTTAATGCTGCTACTATTACTGCTCTTGCAGCTATTATTACTGTACTGCCACTGATTTTTCCTTTTTTTTGCTTTTTATGCACTTACTATGTGTCAAACACTGAGCGCTGGGGTGGATATGAGTGAATTAGGTTGGATGCGCTCCCCGTCCCGCATGGGGTTCACGGTCAGAGTACTGTTTATTAGTACTCTGCTGCTAATGCTGCCACTACTAATAACAATTCTAATATTAGTTGAGCGCTTACTATGTGCCAGATACTGTACTGAGAGCCGGGGGGGTGGGGTGGGCCCTACAAGTAAATCAATTTGGACACAATCCTCGTTCCATGTTAATGCTACTACTATTACTCCTCTTGCAACTATTATTATTGTACTGCCACCGCTTTTTCTTCTTTTTTTTTTCTTTTTATGCACTTACCATGTGTCAAACACTGAGCGGTGGGGTGGATATGGGTGAATTAGGTTGGACGCACTCCCCGTCCCACATGGGGTTCACGGTCAGAGTACTGTTTATTAGTACTCTGCTACTAATGATAATTCTAGTATTTGTTGAGCGCTCACTATGTGCCAGATACTGTACTGAGCACCGGGGAGGGGGCGCTACAAGAAAATCAGTTTGGACACAATCCTTGTCCCATGTTAATGCTACTACTATTACTTCTCTTGCAGCTATTATTATTATTGTCATTATTGCTACTATTACGGCCTCTACTACTGCTACCACTATTACTACAACTGCAGCTACTACCAGCGCTTAGTACAGTGCTCTGCACACAGTAAGCGCTCAATAAATACGACTGAATGAGTGAATACCACCGCTGTGACTTTTCAATACGACTGTCGCTGCCACCGCTGCTTCTACCACCGCCATCGCCACCGCGCTTTGTTGTTTTAGGACCGAGATGCCACCAAACCAAGAGTCGCTTCTCGAGCTAAAATACTTGGGATTCCACTACCTAAAGAAATAGCCTCCGGCTTCCAAGACGACATCTGCAAGGATGAATTCCCAGACTTCTTTTCCCTTGTAGCCCACAGAAGGTTGCAGGGAAAATCTACTCCTCGCGCCGTATCTATGTGGCAAGGAGGCAAAGGATTTTCTATTCCCTTGGAGCGACAGCATTTCCATTTCAGTCACAGATGATCCGGATCCAGACCGGACAAATTCCAAACTCCCCTTCGGTCAGATGGACGGGAGAAAGGATATCCAGATCTGGATCTGCATCTGGATCTGGAGAGGCAGCGAGGCTCAGTGGAAAGAGCCCGGGCTTGGGAGTCAGAGGTCGCGGGTTCTAATCCTGGCTCCGCCGCTTGTCAGCTGTGTGAATTTGGGCAAGTCACTTCACTTCTCTGGGCCTCAGTTATCTCATCTGTAAAATGGGGATGAAGACTGTGAGCCCCACGTGGGACAACCTCATCACCTTGCATTCCCCCAGCGCTTAGAACAGTGCTTTGCACATTGTAAGCGCCTAACAAGTACCACCATTATTATTATTATTATTTTCTACACCAATGGACACTGGGTAACATGGAGGATCCAGTCTGGAATGCAGTTGTCTCTCTACATGGCCAGACTGGAGCTGGATTTTTCTCAAATCCATCTGACCATCTGGTTCATTC
The DNA here is from genome assembly GCF_004115215.2 of Ornithorhynchus anatinus. Classification (NCBI taxonomy): domain Eukaryota; kingdom Metazoa; phylum Chordata; class Mammalia; order Monotremata; family Ornithorhynchidae; genus Ornithorhynchus; species Ornithorhynchus anatinus. The sequence goes on along the minus strand of NC_041732.1, from coordinate 7,497,760 downwards.
GTTCATCCATTCAGTCGTATTTACCGAATGCTTACTGTGTGCAGAGCAGTGTACTAAGCTTGTGGGAGAGTACGACGTAACAGTAAACAGACACATTCCCGCTCTATTTCAAACTGCTGCGTGCCTGGATCCATGTCAGCGATCCAGTGATTGAAAGGCTCAGAGAATTCAGGTTGTTCAGACTAGCTCTTGGCTGACGTACAGGGGTCTAGTGTACAGTTCTATGTTGATGGAGCAGAAATCACTTCAGCTCAAAATCAAATTTGAATTGAATGAATTTTCGGGGGAAGAAGCCCTATGCCATCTTCCCCTCTCAGTCTGGATTTTGGAACTTCCCCATAGCTTGGGCCTCTAGTTTTTTTCTCTGTGCTTCCCCTGCGTCCATCAGTCGATGACATTTATTGAGCGCTTATTGGGTGCAGAGTACTGTACTACATGCTTGGGAGAGTGTGACATAACAGAGCTGGTAGACACATTCCCCACCCACAACGACCTCGGTCCACCACACTGGGCAGTTTTCACCCCCAGGGAATGCAAAGTTCACAATAATAATAAAATAATAGTACTTATCAAGTGCTTACTATGTGCCAAACACTATTCTAAGCACTGGGGAAGATACAAGTTAATCAGGTTGGACACAGTCCCTGTCCCACGGGGGGCTCACAGTCTTAATCCCCATTTAAGAGATGAGGTAACTGAAGCCCAGAGAAGTGAAAGGACTTACCCAAGATCACACAGCAGTCATGTGGCAGAGCCACAATTAGAAGCCAGGTCCTTCTGATTCCCAGGTCCGGGCCCTAACCACTAAGCCACACTGCTTCTCATCCTACCTGCCTAGGCCTCGGTTTCCACATCTGTGGATTTGGGTGGGGGGACAAATCGGACACCTCTCTATCTACCTCTTAGACTGTGAGCTCTCCAAAGGCCAGGGACCATGTCTTACTCCCACTTATGTATTCTTTCCCAGCATTTAATACAGTGCTCTGCACCCAGTAAAGGCTTAATCCATCATTCAATGGTATTTATTGAGCACTTACTGCGTGCAGAGCACTGTATTAAGTACTCAGGAGAGTACAGGATAACAGAGTTGATAGACACGTTCCCTGCCCACGATGACCTTACAGACTAGAGGGGGAGGCGGACAGTGATAAAAATAAATTATGGATATGGATATAAGTGCCGTGGGGCCGAGGGAGGGGAAATTGACGTTGAAAATCAAAGTACGAGGGTGATGCAGAAGGGAGAGGAAGAAGAGGAATAAATGTAATTAGACTGTAGATTGTTGCCTCAGTGTGGGCAGGGAATGAGACTGTTTATTGTTATAGTGTACTCTCCCAAGCGCCTAGTACAGTGCTCTGCACACAGTAAGTGCTTAATAAATACAATTGATTGATCGATTCAATTACTACTAATACAACTACTGCCTAATGACATCACAGAAAGCTCAGTAGTGCAATCTAAATGATTGCCAAAAACCAAAGAGCCGCCTGAGGTTCAAAGATTAGGCCTGCAAGCTTTTGACCTTAAAGATGATAATGTGAGCCCTGGCTTTTTAAAGATAAATTCAATTGCCCCAGGGAATGAATGCAATGAAAGTAGAGCCCTTTCTGCTAGGGAAGGAGATGAAGCACAATGGGACAACTTACTCTTGAAGCTTACACTGCCTCTTTATCCTTGTGGATAAAGCCCCAGTCTGGGAATCAGAAGGTCATGGGTTCTAATCCCAGCTCCACCACTTGTCTGCTGAGTGCCCTTGGGCAAACCACTTCACTTCTCCGTGCCTCAGTTACCTCATCTGTAAAATGGGGATTGAGACTGTGAGCCCCACGTGGGACAGGGACCGTGTCCAACGTGATTTGCTTGAATCTGGCCCAGTGCTTAGTACGGTGCCTGGCACATAGTAAGGGCTGAACAAAAACCATTAAAAAAAGCAAAGAAACAGAAACAAACTTTGAGAAGATTATCTTTCCCTTCACCACTTCAACATTTCTGCATCAACTCTTCATTTGGGGACCTAACTCACAGACATCTCCACTATTACTCTGGCCTCCTACCTGGAAATTGTTTCACTGTCTCCCCCCTGGCTAACATGTAATCAATCAGTGGTATTTATTGAGTGTTCACAGTGTGCAAAGCACTATACTAAGCACTTGAACTCCTCGAGGGCAAGGATCATGCCTGCTGATTCTATTGTACTCTCCCAAGGGCATAGTACAGTGCTCTGGGCACAGTAGGTGCTCAATAAATACTTCCGTTTGACCGACTGGCTTTGGGAAAGGGGCCTCCTCAGATGAAAGATGCTGGACGAGGGAAAAGGAGGAGTCCTAATGTCCTGTTTCGGATGGGTTTGGACGTTCTGCTCTTTTCTCTCCGCTGACAGACGGAGCTCTCCTGCCTTGTTTCTGATCATCTTTGGCATTCGAGAGTCCTAGGGCAGGGGCAGCAAATGTCCCGGAGGAAGTTTGGCTGCAGGAATCTTGAGAATGAATCATGTCCTACCCTGGGAAGCGTACGGCTGAAGGCACTAAAAGCGCAATGTACCACAGTGGCTGTGGGGATCGTGGAGAGCCTGGGGGGACGTTGACAGCGTCTCCTCCTTGGGCATCTATTAGGCTCTCTGAGAAAAAGGACAAGGAAGAGGAAAGTTGAGGTATTAAATCTTCAATTGATGGAGTCTGGTGGGGAGGATAAACTTTACAGTCAGAATTGGAGAAAGAGAAATATATTCTTCCTTGTGTGTGGGATCAGCCTACAAAATAAGGCAGGGCTTCCAGAGAGGAACCAGATGACCTTAAAAGGCTTCCCCCCACTGTGACCTGGGGAACACTGGGTCAGGCCAGGCCAGGCCAGGGTGTAGAGATCAGGGTGCTTGCTTAGGTTTCAATCCCGGCTCTGCCACTGTGACTTGGTCAAATCACTTAACTATTCTGTGCCTCAGTTGCCTCGTCTGCAAAAGGGGGACTTAAAGCTAGCTGTTTTCCATTCCCATTTCTTAAATGAGCTCCATGGAGGACCGGGACAGTATTTGATCTGATTAAATTGTATCTACTTCAGTGTTTAGTATGGTGCTGGGACATAGTAAGTGTTTAATAAAGTACCACAATTATTATTATTATTAATAGTAATCTCGAGGTGGGGTGATCAGGAGGAGTTTGTAGAATCCAGAAAGCATGGAAGCTGGGTCAAGATGCTTTTTTTATGGTATGTGTTAAGCACTCACTATGTTCCAGGCACTGTTTCAAGAGCTGGAGTAGATACAAGGTAATCAGTGTCTCACATGGGACACAAAGTCTTAATCCCCATTTTACAGATGAGGTAACTGAGGTCCAGAGAGAGGTTTAGTGACTTGCCCAAGGTCACACAGCCAACAAATGGTGGAGCTGGGATTAGAACCCAAGTCTTTACACAAGAACAGATGTCCTTGTGCGGCAAGTGGAATAAGATGACTTGCTGAATTTAATGACTGAACCCAATCTCAATCACAGCGGGGCAGGGCTGTGTATGTGCCAGTGAGTCATCTTATTCCACACAAGGACCGCTGCTTTTGTGCAAAGACTTGGGTTCTAATCCCGCCTCTGCCATGTGTCTGCTATATGGCTTTGGGTAAGTCACTTCCCTTTCCCATGTCTCTGTTAACTGTAAAATGGAGATTAAGACTGCAAGCCCTATATGGGACAGGGATTGTGTCCAACCTGATTAATGTGCATCTACCACAGCACTTAGTATAGTGCCTAGCACACAGTAAGTGCTTAACAAATACCATAAAAAGACCTAAAAATAATAGTGATATTTGCTAAGCACTTACTATGTTAAATCCATACTAAGCCCTGGGGGAGAGAGATATAAAATCAAATTGGACACAATCCCTTTCCCACACAGCATTCGCCATCTAGGTATGATTATTATTATTATCTATGAAGGAGTTAGAATAGACACTGAATCCCCATTTTACAGATGAGAAAACTTAATCACTTGCCCAAGGTCAACAGCAGGTGAATGAAAGAGTCAGGATTAGAACCCTGATCCTCTGAGCCTCAGGCCTGAGTTTTTTCACCAGACTACACTGCTTCCCAGAAGAAAGCATTTCACAGTGACAAAATTCGAGATCTGCAAACTACCAAAAATCAAACTAAATAGTAAGAGTCTGTCAAACCGTTTAATTCATCCAAATAGAGTTCTCCTATCTCTAACAACTAGGAAGGAGGCAGCCAGGTTTGCTTCTAAGTGCATCTTTCTATTTCACTCGACTAAGATTAAGGTGTTGTGTTATCTATCGGTTACCTATACAGCATATGTAAATGCAGCTCAGTAGATAGAAGTTTCCTTTTCAATGATTAATGCCAGAAAGAAGTCAGTCCTGGGAATCAATTTTTGCAGTTCAGTAGGTTCAGAGAACACATCAACCTCACTGTGCAGAATCATTGCTATCTAACGACTTTGGGTCCATGCCCAATTAAAAAGACAAACAAACAGTTCTGCAGGACCTTTCTAATGGGATTCGCAAAGTTTATTTTCTTTTTTTCTAAAAAGGCTAGGCTTGCTCCAAATTCTAGCTTTACATTCAGTAGCAGATGCGCAATAAGGTCCAGCTCAGAGATTTGGCCCCCCGAGTTGGGGAAAATTGGGTCCCTCCCCTTCTGTCCTGCATTACTTGTATTGTAATAATAATAATAATAATAACAATAATAGTATTTAAGTGTTTACTATGTACCAGGCCCTATACTATGTGCTGGGGTGGATACAAGCAAATCGGGTTGGACACAGTCCCTGCTCCCTGGAGCTCACAGTCTCAATCTCCATTTTACAGTGGAGGTTACTGAGACATGGGGAAGTGAAGTGGCTTACGAAAGGTCACACAGTAGACAAGTGGCAGAGTCGGGATTATCACCCACGACCCTCTGACTCCCAGGCCTGTGTTCTATCCACTATGCCAGTACAGTGCCTGGTACATTGTAAGCGTTTAACAAATGCCATCATTATTATTATTACTATTATTAAGATCCCATCAGGCTGTGCTGTATGCACATGGCATCTGATTGATGCCATTATGTGATGAAGTCATGGGGAAGTCACTGAAACTCCGGAAGTCAGATCCTTTCTAATAATTGCGCGATTTGCTAAGCGCTTACCCTGTGCCAGGCACTGTACTAAGCGGTGGGGTGGATACGAGCAAATTGAGTTGGACACAGTCTCTGTCCCATGTGGGGCTCACAATCTCAATCCCCATTTTACAGATGAGGGAATCAAGGCCCAGAGAAGTAAAGTGACTTATCCAAGGTCACAGATCAGACAAGTGGCAGAGCCGGGATTAGAACCCATGACCTTCTGATTGATTCTAATCCAAAGAACCCAACTGTTCATTCAAGGTTGTAGGTTGGCCGCTGGTTGGGTGGTGATGAGACTGGACCAGTGACCAGTGACCACCTTCTGACTCCTAGGCCCATTCTCTATTCACTACGCCATGCTGCTTCTTTCTCTGGGAAGACCCCTGACCTCTCCCTTCTGTGCCAGATCAATTGTTTGTTTTTTGTTTTTTCTGGTATTTGTTAAACGCTTACTCTTCTCCAAACACTGTACTAAGTTCTGGGTTAGTTAAAAATTAATCGGGTTGATCAGAGTCCCTGTCCCACATAGGGCTCACAGTCTTAATCCCCAATTTACAGATGAAGGCACTGAGGCCCAGAGAAGGGATGTGACTTGCTCTAGGCCATACGACAGACATGAGGCAGAGTCACAATTAGAACTCGGTTCTTTCTGAGTCACAGGCCCGTGATCTAGCAGCGTGGCTTAGTGGAAAGAGCACGGGCTTGGGAGTCAGAGGATGTGGGTTCTAATCCCGCTTCGGCCACTTGTTTGCTGTGTGACCTTGGGCAAGTCACTTATCTTTTCTGTGTCTCAGTTACCTCATCTGTAAAATGGGGAAAAAGTGTGAGCCCCACGTGGGACAACCTAATTACCCTGTACCTTCCCCAGTGCTTAAAACAGTGTTTAGCACATAGTAAGTGCTTAACAAATACCATAATGATTATTATTATTATCCACTAGGCCATGCTGCTTCTCCTTCTGGGATCCAGTTATCACCATCGGTGGCTTCCCACTCGGGCTTTCAAATGTTTATTCATTCATTCATTCATTCATTAGTATTTATTGAGTGCTTACTATGTGCAGAGCACTGTACTAAGCGCTTGGGATGAACAAGTCGGCAACAGATAGAGACAGTCCCTGCCGTTTGACGGGCTTACAGTCTAATCGGGGGAGACGGACAGACAAGAACAATGGCACTAAACAGCGTCAAGGGGAAGAACATCTCGTAAAAACAATGGCAACTAAATAGAATCAAGGCGATGTACAATTCATTAACAAAATAAATAGGAAAAATATGGAACGCTTCACGAATTTGCGTGTCATTGTTTATCCATGGCTCTCCACAAATGGGGGTTCTCTGAGGCAGTTGTTAACCTCCCGCGTTGTGTCCAATCTGATTGGCTCGTATCAACCCCAGTGCTTTGCACAATGCTTGGCAAAGAGTAAGCGCTTAACATATACCACTATTATTATCTGGCACTGCAGACCAATGCACTTCTAAAAGCAGCTCCTGGCGGGTAGGGAATAGGAAGGGAAACAAAGTAAGCTGAGATTTTCCGGCTTTCACCCAGCTAGCAGAAGTAAATTAGACAAGTAATACATATATCGACATATAAAACAGTTCCTGCACTTCTCTTGTTCCCTCTGCTTCCACTAGATTCTAAGCTCCTTGAAGGCAAGTCTACCAAATTCTGGTTGTGTTCTCCGGAGGATCTAGTTCAATGCTCTGCACAGTAAGCCCCAGTAAGCCCTCGATCACTCCATCATTAATCGCATTCATTCAACAGTATTTACTGAGCGCTTTCTATGTGCAGAGCACTGTACTAAGTGCTTGGAATGGACAATTGGGCAACAGATAGAGACAGTTCCCGCCCATTGACGGGCTTACAGTCATGTTATCCTCATAATATCTCTGGGAGGTGGGAGGGTCAACCCCATCTTTCAGATGAGGAAACCGAGGCCCAGAGAGGTTACGTGACTTGCCCAAGGTCACACGGCAGGTAAATGGGGGAACCGGGATCAGAACCCAGGTGTCCGGATTCTGAGACTTGTGCTGGTTCCCCTGGGCCTCGCTGCTTTTCGCTCGCCCAAGTAACTCTCTGACTGGTCAGGGTTCAACTCCAGCTCTGCCCTCTCTGCATCCACTCCATTAGACGGCATGTCTTAGTCAGCGCTGAGCTGTTGTAACCTCTTTAGGGTGTAAAAATATGCTGAGAGGAGAGAGAAAAACGGAACACGTCTTTGGGAGTCATAAACGACTTCCCTTACCTACTTAAAGTTTAAGGACTGTTTTAATACGGAATGTTTAATTGCTAATTGAGAATTTAAAAACCAAAAATGCCAACTTCGCCTCTGACGAGATGGAAAATGATGCCGTAGAAGAAGGTAACGTCACGGGAAACGGCCGTCGTTACCGAGGAACACAAATGTTTTGGGGATGTAAAATTGCTTTGTAAAATATTTGCTCCATCTGCCGAAAGTAGCGAAGACAATTTTCCCTCGACGGCTAATGGCCCATTCCGGCTATGTGGCAAAGCGATTCACCGTGGCTGTGCCTCGCATTAAGAGCGGTGGTGAAAATTCTGTATAGAATTCTGTACTTCTGGAGCAATGGCATTATCTCCTCCGTTCTTCCTGAGAATTCTGTCCCCTCATTATCCAGGCCTCCGCTTTGGATCGGCACATAGGCCTGGGGTGGCTCAGACTCAAGAGGCTTTTTGTCAAACTGAGGCACATATGCTCTACCTCAGTTCAGAAGCACAAAACAACCACTTTCCGGGACCAGAGGAGCAAGGAGGTTAGTTCCCTTTCAACTTTCCGGCACTTAAACTGCTGTTCCTTTTTTCGCACCACATGGGGCTTCGATTTTCTTTTCAGCCTCACGCTGTCACTCGCATGCTGAGGATTTCAATATATAAAGATTAAGCACTTCTTTTAATTCGAAATTGCGCTTCGTGCACACAAAAGCACAGAACACTATCCCAGTCAAAAACAACCACCACAATGAGTCCAAACCCACCACACACATTGCTCTAGGGCCATTCGATAAATGGCTATTGGGGACACCTCTTTTTAAAAGGACTGTATCCTGGGCTGCTTCAACAACCACAGGTGGGACAAGACAAAATAAATAATCCACGATGTTTTTTAAAGGAGATGGATCCTTGTATTTTCCTTGAAAGATATGAAAAAACAGCAAGCTTTACTATGATTTTTTTTTTAGCATACACCTTGGCGAACGATATTTAAGAAGATGGGAAACCCAAGAAGTCCTCTTAAAATAACACCACACAATCAAGGCTTAAAGGAAAGTACATTAGACTCCCTTTCGAAATCTTGCTTTCCCCACTGATTAGATCCTGCAATTTTAATCATCCACAATAGATCTGTTGGAAAACTCAAAAAGTAAGATGTGCTGATTTCTACTTAAGGAACACAGGCGCTCAAGGAAAATCCTCCTTTTTTGAAAATGAAAAACCAGAGAATTTCTCGGGGCTTAGCTTTTTCTCTCTACAAAATTGCATCTACGGGACAGCGTGAAGTTGAGAGGCTTTGTAAATGGAATCTAATACGAAATACAGCATGTAACCAAACTATGTGTCATCTTAGCCTGAACACCTGCATTTTCACTAGATGGGGATAAATACCTTCATTCACTGACTTTTCAAAGCAGCTACATTCATTTTTAACTTATTCATTTGCCTCTTTGGGAAAATTCATTTGATGGATACCAGAAACGTGATTAAAACAAAAAACAAAAATCCAAACCCATTTACACTGAAATCAAAGCAATCCCAAGGCTATAACTATGTTATAAAGGACAGAGTGACAAAATGTATGCAGTTTTACTTTGTTCATATATGATTCATTTTGGGGAATTAATCCTTGTTATATATATATATATATATATATATATATATATATATATATATATATATGTATACACACACAAAAACACACACAGACATATATATTTAAATATATATACATTTACACATCCTTACACCATATCTCTATTTCTTGGTGGCTTTTTGCTAAAAAATTTTAAAAAAAACCCCATCACTGGCTGGATGTGATCACAGCAACAAAATTCTGTCTTCTTTACTGTTCTTGCTTTATTTTTTTGCTTCCATGCTGTTATTGCTAAAAACTGGCAGTTAAATTCAATTGATTCAAAATATTCTGGATCCATATGGCCTAAAACCCCGGAGCTAAAGTTGTGATATTGCCTCACTGCTGTTTTCTAGCATTTGCCTCTCCTCGCGTCCCCAGATGGTGGAAGTAACATTTAAACCTCCTTTTCTCTGCCTTCTACAATAGACCTTGGCACCATTTCAACTGTTTACTCCGGTAATTAACAGCACCGATACCACAACAATTAAAACTCCTACAATCTTAACACAATAATGCTATGAATTAGTGAGAGCTAATGGCTGGAAGGTAGAGTGTTTCCAGACTGCGGAGATCTGTGCATTTTTAGAATAAAATAAAAGGTACAAACAGCACGCTTGCAGTAGACAATGATTACCTAGTAATTAGTTTACACAAAGCTTCCTATTTAATGGCAAAATGCGGTAATTAACGTGTGACAGAAAATCAAAGGGTACTTTGTAAGCATATGAAAAATTAACACTGCGGGCCTATAGCTTTATGTACTGATTAGAAGCATATTAAATCAATAGGACACACACACACCAACAGCTTGCATATCTGATTATTGTCGGTCCTAGGAAGGGGGAGTCTGCTTTTAATTTAACTTGAGGGATGGGATTTTCATGCTCTGTCATCTCACTCTGGAATCAAGAACCCCACCCTGGCAGGTTCATAAAAATAATCATCGGGCTGGAAGAGAACACCCTAAGTAATTCTCGGAGAATAGGAAAAAAAAATATGTAAATGATTCAGGCTGCACTGATAATCATGCTGCTGTTCCTACATGGGTTAGCCTCGTTAGAAAGGAAACCAACTGGAACTGGATTTAGAAGCGACTCAGATTCAACCCCCTGGACGGGACAATTTTCCTTTCCTACCCTGGATGGGTCTTCAGTTATTAGAAATTTTTTTTTAATATAATTATTGGCCGACCACTTAATGCCTGGATCTGCTTGGTGACTGGTAGGGATTGCAGACAACGTGTGACGGCAAACTGGCTGCCTGAAGAAGAGTGGAAGGCCTCTGACCCGACGCATCAGATTTGAAAGTCAGGGAAGGGGGGAACCTGACCATATCGATGGGGATCCCGCTTTAATATATGGAGTGCTGGGAATACGCCCCAGGATTTTTCCAGAATTACCATTCATTCATTCATTCAAACGAATTTTGGAGCGCTTACTGTGTGCAAAGTACTGTACTAAGCACTTGGGAGAGTACAATCGAACAATAAACGGATACATTCCCTAACCACGAAGAGCTACTATCATCCAGAAGAAAAGGGGAGAGATCCATCGGGGGACTCTTGAAGCACTTCCGGGTTCGCCACCTCTGGCACGATCCCAGTTGGCATCTTTTGGGCATATCTCTGCTCCACAACATTGATGGCTACCCTCTCCAGAGTTGCAGGCGAGAAATGCAGGGTACAAGATCAAGACCTCTGTCATTTTTGTTCGTCAATCTTTAAAGAGCAAAAATAAAAACAAATCCAGATCCTCAAAAGGGCGGGATTCTCCTGATGACCTGATGGGTTGGATCCCCAAAGAAGTTCGACTCCTTGAGCTACTATGGGTTCTTTGGAGACAACAGGATCTATGCGATACACTTAATCTTCTAATCATTATCAAAATTTTTATATATGTAATATCTACATGCATATTTATTTTGATACATTCATCTATTTGTTCTCCCTTATAAGTGTGTAGAGAAGCAGCGTGGCTCAGTGGAAAGAGCACGGGCTTTGGAGTCAGAGGTCATGAGTTCGAATCCCAGCTCCGCCACTTGTCAGCTGTGTGACTGTGGGCAAGTCACTTAACTTCTCTGTGCCTCAGTTACTTCATCTGTAAAATGGGGATTAAGATTGTGATCCCCATGTGGGACAACCTGATTCCCCTATGTCTACCCCAGCGCTTAGAACAGTGCTCTGCACATAGTAAGCGCTTAACAAATACCAACATTATTATCTAGGTGCCACCGAGCACCCACCACACCAATAGATGCTTGCTATTGCGGGCACCAGTCAACAGTATTTATTGAGCGCTTACTGTGTGCAGAGCACTACACTAAGCACTTGGGAGAGCACGACATAACAGAGTTGTTAGACATGTGCCCTCCCCACAATGAGAAGGAGCTTACACTCTAAATGCTTGCTATTGCCAGTATAGTCATCAGGTTAGAGTTTATAGTTTCACGTCCAACCTAATTATAATAACAATACTAATGGCTGTGGTATTTGTTAAGCACTTACTACGTGCCAGGCACTGTACTAAGCTCTGGGGTGAATACAAGCAAACCGGAGTGCAAATCTAAGCGCTGGTGAAGATACAAACTTATCAGTTTGGACAACAGCCCTGTCCTACGTGGGGCTCACAGTCTCAAACCTCATTTTCCAGATGAGGTAACTGAGGCCCGGAGAAGTGAAGTGATTTGCCCAAGGTCACACAGCAGACAAGTGGCAGAGCCAGAATTAGAATCCATGCTCTTCTGAATCCCAGGCCTGAGCTCTAACTACTATACCACACTGCTTCTGTAAGACTGGGGAAGAGGCAGACTTCACCTTCTGAGACCTTCACCCAACAAGGACCCCTGGACCGCAGAGAGCCACCTGGCCTGCAGTTTTTAGCTGGCTGCGCTTCCACTTCGGTGGATTGGGTCAGTGTGGGGTTTTCATGACAGCAGGTGCTCAGTTAATCAATCAATGGCATTTATTGAGCACTCCCCACGTGCAGAGCACGTACTAAGCACTGGGGAAAGGATATTACAGCAGAGTTGAGACACACAGCTAACATGTAGGGCAGCAGGCAGAGGGAGCAAAAGTAACACTTGAAAATCTTGATGAAGAACTTTAAATGCTGCAGCATGAATCCCGTCTGTGAGGAGATGCGATGATGCCATGCGATGATCAGATTTGGGATGACTGAGTATTTTTTTAAGGTATTGGTTAAGTGCTTACTTTGTGCCAGGCACTGTACCAAGTGCCGGGGTAGGTACGAGATAATCAGGTTGGACACAGTCTATGTCCCACATAGTGCTTACGATTTGAATCCCCATTTTACAGATAAGGGCACTGAAGCTCAGAGAAGTAAAGCGACTCGCCTAGGGTCACCCGACAGACAAGTGGTGGACCAGGATTAGAACGAGGTTCTTCTGACTCTCAGGTCCACCAGGTCATGCTGCTTCTCTCAATTTGAACAAAGACTGCCATGAAGCCCATTAGCTCAGGCAAAATCGTAATTCTAGCAGCATCTTCCAGATCTAGGACTTCAGAACAATAACAAATGTATGTTTCTGATAGGAATGTAGAACTTTTCTGATTCCATTTAAAGCCAGCTTGATCCTGAAGACAGCACATCTGACGAGTTTAACAACTCCATATTCAACAGATATCCCCCTGCAGTGCAATGAACAGGAACAGATTTCCAGGTAACTCTGAATAAGTGACCTGACAGAAATTATTTTGTAATTGAGAGGGAGTAACCACAATAGCTGTCGATTTTTCTGACTAAACCGTGACAAGGAAGTTGTTGGTTTTACAAGGAGAGTGCTGCTTCACAGACTGTAAGCTCATTGTGGGCAGGGAATGTGTCTGTTTATTGTTATATTGAACTCTCCTAAGCACTCAGTACCGTGCTGTGCACACAGTAAGCGCTCAATAAGTACGATTGAATGAGTGAATGAATGAATCAGGGAGAATTAGTGACTTCTACTGACTCCTCTGGTCTTTGAGCTTGTTACGGGCATGGAAGGTGTCTGCTAATTCTGTTCTATTGAACCTTCCCAAGTGCTTAGTACAGTGCTGTGTATGTAGTGAGCACTCAATAAACACCACACCTTCATTGATTGATTCCTTTTTTTTCTAAAACACTGAATTGGGTGCTGTGGGTTGCAAATAGGTATTTTAAATTAGTTGTAATCAAAATAGTCTCCACTGACACTAAGGCTTGAGAACTTACATGTTCTCCAGGGTGTCAGTTCTAGACCATAAGCTCCTTGTGGGCAGGGCATTGCATCTATGATATCTGTCGTATTATACTTTCCCGACTTTTCAGTCCAGGCCTCTGCATACAGTAAGCACTCAATAAATACTGGTGATCGAGCTACTGAGATTTACATGTGTCCATCCCAGCCCTTAGTACACTGCCTGGCACATAGTGAGCACTCAATACCATAATTATTATTATTATTATTATTCTACATAAATCTCGCAAAATACTGGACGGGACAGGACAGAGGCCCGTCCATTATTTTCGACTGGGAGATGATGGGGTGAAGCCATTATTAATCTTCCATCAATTTTAGCTTTTCCATAGATTCTTCTTATTTCAGCTTGACTGATTTCAAACACTGGGCCCCAAATAGTCTGTTGTACTCTTATGCCCAATTAATGGATTTTTGTGTCCCCTTCGCAGTACTGGGTACTTGATATTGGTTCGTTCAACCATACTTAGCATCATGTTGGTGTTCAATCAACGGCTCAATCAACTACGGTACATTAACCTCAATCCTGGTGAAATCGCCGTGTTCTCTTTGGAATGATCCTGACTCTGCCATTTTTCTAAGGCAAGTTGATTGAGAAAGATGGGGATATCATTCTACTCAACCCACAGGTTCAAGACAAGTCTGACTGGTACGCTTGACATTATCTCAATTGCTATAACACTGCATTTGTGCAATGATTCCTCTGGCATTGCTTCAAGAGTTTTTCAAGTGGGACGGGCCAGTTCTTTTGCTCCCTAGTTTCATCTTTTATTTTCTATCAACTGGATATTCACAAGGATTTCCATGCAACCCCTGGACCAACTGTGAAAAGCACATTTTTCCTCCTTTCTGTTCCACGACTCTTTTCCTGGCCCTCAATTTTTATTTCTTTTGAGCCTTTTGACCATTCCTCACTTTTCCACTCTTCTTCCAAATTCATATTCTGAGGTTAAAGAGGAAGAATATCACAATGGGATGTGAGAAAGGATATGAGTCGCTCAATCACATTCTATTGTGATGTTCTTCCTCTTTAAATAGTCTCATAGTGGCCAGAGAAAGAAGAGCTTCATTCATTCATTCATTCATTCATTCATTCATTCATTCGCATTTATTGAGTGTTTACTGTGTGCAGATCACTGTATGAAATGCTTGGGAAACTCCAATACAACAATAAACAGTGACATTCCCTGCCCACCACGAGCTTACAGTCTAGAGTGGGGGAGACAGGCATGACTATAAATAAATAAAATGACAGATATGGGCATAAGTGCTGTGGGGCTGGGAGGGAGGAAGAGCAAAGAAATCAGGGCAATGCACAAGGGAGTGGGAGATGAGGAAAAGAAGGGCTTAGTCGGGGAAGGTCTCTTGGAGGAGACCTTTATTGCTATTGTTCTTGTCTGTCCGTCTCCCCCGATTAGACTGTAAGCCTGTCAAAGGGCAGGGACTTTCTCTATCTGTTACTGATCTGTACATTCCAAGCGCTTAGTACAGTGCTCTGCACATAGTAAGCGCTCAATAAATACTATTGAATGAATGAATGAGATGTGCCTTCAGTGAGGCTTTGAGGCGAGGGTCCGGGGGGTTCGTCTATGCACTTGGATCTGTGACCTTTGGACATTTGATTTCTGCCCCACCCGCTATGTCCCAAGCACTACTCTAAGCAGTTGGGTAAGGTAATCAGGTTGGACACAGTCTATGCCCCACATGGGGCTCACTGTCTTAATTCCCATTATTACAGATGAGGTAACAGAGAAGAGAAATGACTTGCCCAAGGTCACACAGCAGACAAGTGGCGGAACCAGGATTAGAACCCAGGTCCTTCTGACTCCCAGGCCCTTGCTCTTTCCACTAAGCCATGCTCCTTCCATATTTATTTATTCATACTGATGACAGTCTCTCCCTCTAGACTGTAAGTTTGTTATAGGCAGGGAACGTTCCTGCTGTTTGTATTGTATTGTGCTCTCCCAGATGCTTAGTACTGTGCTCTGTTCATAGTAAGCGCTCAATAAATACTAAGCACTTGGGAGAGCACAATACAACAGAATTAGCCCACACCTTTCCTTGCCTTTAACGAGCTTACTGTCTAACCTGTATTTCCTCTCACGGCCTCCAATGGGAAATGGCCCAATGTGTCAGTGGCTCAATTGTCCAGAGAAGCTCTGCTCTCCAAAGCAACCCAAACCCCAGGTGGGTTCTGGCAAAGGATCATCAATTTAAAAAAGAGAGATAGGCACAAGGGTCCAAATCATAAATACAGGTCAAAAAGAAATCACATAGAAGGAATTTCCCAGGCTGTAATTATTAAACATCCCACTATTCCTAAAATCACTTCCATTTCCATCTCGAGCCCCCAAAAGCCATTAAATTATTGCGGCTTCTTCTCAGTATCTGTATTCAGCCAAATGGCTCGAATGCGCAATTAATTGAACAAAACAGCCTCAGACGCAGGCTTCCTACGATCACTTCAGTCAGCCTGATGCAATGCCCGATTTGCGGATCTCCAATCACGATCGGTACTTTGATGGAATGGAATCTCAACCCAGCTCCAACTCACAGAAACTGCATTATTTTTAATCTGTTGCCTACAACATACCAATGAGAAAAATAAGGGTGTCGTGTCATAAACTGTTATGCAAATGATGCTATTTGTAAGTATTAACATAATTTAGTGCTTACAGTCATATTCTCATTTCTAATAATTCTCCCAGAATGGAGTCTTTCTCTGGACTCTTAGCCTGCAGGATAGTCTTTCATCAAGAAGCTGAAATTTTTAATAACCTGCCAGCATATGTTTTGTACATGGCAGCCTAGGCTTGATGACACAATGTCTTCATTATCGGAAGAAACAGGTCTACATACAGTAATAGGACATTAAAACATGCCTGTGCTCATAAACTAACGCTTTGATGTCTAAATGTGGATCACTGTGAGGCGATTCTGTAACAAAGGATGATTTTAATCCTAGGCTTTCAATGGCAAAACTCAATAGAGAGTGGAGTTCATCATATAAAAATCCTGACTCTTCTGAAAGAGGGTTTCAAATGGGAAGGCATAAAAATGTCAACTGTCACTTGCAAACAAGATTTTTAGATCCATTTAATTTTGGGTTTGGTTTTTTTTCGCTAGAGTACACTGAAAGGCTGGACTGAATCTATTTTTTTTTTGCCTGACATGCCTTTGAAAAACAGTCTAATGTGCTATTCTTTATTTATGAGTCTCATATTTCAATAGGCATTAATTTCCAATAACAACAATGGCAATTTCAGCATTTAAAAAAATGTAATTCCTAATGATGAAAATTCAGGTGAAATTTAACTAATGTCCCTTGAAAGCAGAACAAATTTCAGTATTTATTCATTGTTATAAGCTGAAGGTCTTCGATGAGAGTTCGATAGGAGGGTCAAAGCTGAAACAGTATGCTTAAAAAAACTTTCAAAACAGACCTGGCAGGATAATTGCAAGACAGGATGCAGCAGCACAAAACTACAATACACATTGTGCAAAGGAGCTGAGTTGGCCTGTATTTCCCAGAAACTACTGGGATGTTCTGGCCAGGTGATTCTGGGAAGACTGGTTTCTCTTTTCTCATTTCCAGTAGAGGAAAAGGTTCCTGAAGACTGGGTTGATTCCCTCCTCAAGAAGACCCTGGAGGGGAATTTCAGTTTTTAACTTCCTGGGGTGCGTACTGTGTGCTTCGCATCAACTCCTGGTTGGGATCACACTAGAAGAAGAGGTCTATGTGCTCATGAATTTCTCTCTAAGGATGGAATTGGGGTAATTTTTAGCCTAAACACTTTTTCAGCCATGTCCCCCAGGCAAAACCAGATTTTGCTGTATCCGTATCTGCAGCTGGCCAGATTTGTAGCTTTAAACATTTGTGGATTTAAATATCCCTCTGTAAACCTCAGAATGGGCATTTTCTGTTACTTTTTTCCCCATTTTATAATTATAATAGCAATCATAATCCCACAATGATGATGATGATAAAAGTAATAGTAATGGGAAGCAGCATGGAATAGTGGATAGAGCTTGGGCCTGGGATTCAGAAGGACCTGCGTTCTAATCCCAGCTCTGTAACTTGTCTGCTGTGTGACCTTGGGGCAGCTACTTCACTTCTTTGAGTCTCAGTTTCCCTCATCTGTAAAAAGGGGATTAAGGCTGTGAGTCCCATGTGGGAAAGGGACTGTGTCCAACCTGATTAGCTTGTTTGTATCTACCCCAGGTCTTATTATAATACCTGGAACATAGTAAGCACTAAACAGATACTATTTTTAAAAATGATAGCGTTTGTTAAGCGCCTATGTGCCAAATACTGTACTAAGCACTGGGGCAGATACAAGACAATCATATTGGCACTAGTCCCTGTCGTACATGAAGTTTGCAGTCTAAGTGAGAGAACAAGTATTTAATCCCCATTTTACAGATGAGGAAACTGAGGCAGAGATAATTTTTGAGTGACCTGTCCAAGCTCTCTCTCCACTTTAGTCACTATCCTGTTTGGAAATCTGGTTTGGCCAAGGTTATTTGGGTTTCACAAAGCTATTAACTGAATACTAGCTGGAGTTTCTAATTATCCATCTCTCTGGGTCAGTTGTTTTACTCAGAGGTCAGTGTGGTACAGCAAAATGGCCCCAATCTTGAGCTCATGAAGTAAAAGTTTGGGAATCTAATAAAGTTGAGTATTTCAAATTAATCATCATCATCACCAACATCATCATCCCATTTATTAAGTGTTTACTATGTGCCAAGAACCAAGTGCTGGGGTCGATACAAGATAATAATAAGATAATAATAAGAAAGGATACGTTCTCTGTACTACTCAGGGCTCATGGTCTAAGAAGGAAGGAGAAGAGGTCTTGTGTCTCCATTTTACAGATGAGGAAACTGAGGCACAGGAAGGTTAAGTCACTGGACCCAGGTCACACAGCAGGCAAGTGGCAGAGCCAGGACTAAAATCTGGGTCTTCTGATTTCTAGACCTCTAGACCTTTTCTTCTCCCTGGGCCATGCTGCCTACCCTTGCAGACTGATATCTCAGCACAGTGCTAGCTTTAAAAGATCTTTTAATTGTTATTCAAATAAAAATGTTGGTCCTGGCAAACATTTTACAAATTCAGATTTCATGAAGGACAAAAAGAATTTGTATTATTGGTGATCTTAGCTCAATAATCGCCATTTAAGATACCCAACCTTAAAATGGGAAAATGTCTCAGAGTAAAGAGAACACACAGGAAACCTCTGAGGACCCTCAAAATTAAATACATTTTCTTTTCTTTCTATCCAGAAGAGTAATTCACTTTTCTATCCTCTAAATAAAATGTAAGAAGCTGGCAATGACAAGTACTCCATTCAGCCCATCCTCTGACAGGGTAAGACACAGAATAGATCATGGACCGAATTGTAACATTCATCACAGTGAACTCTCTTTTTCTTCTTACTGTTCTCTAGAATTATTCATAATTGCACTTGAATAAGAAGAATGTTTTTGCCTTCCTTTCCTGCTCTGTTTCTGCCTGGTTAAGATCAAGGCTACTTCTCAACAGGTCAATGCTTTGTCTAATTCAATATCTCAGAGGTTGGTAGCACAGGTGGCTTTGTGGCTGGGACATCTACACCTCTCAAATTATCCACATGTTTTGGGCTATTAAGGGGATGATTTAGATTCATTTTCACATACAGATTTAGGAGCATTTGTCCGCAAGGTGTTTCAGAACGTTTGCAAATCACTCACTTCATTTCAGGTCACGGAGAGCCCTCCGTGGGCTCTAAATTCGGAATCTGATCCACCCAACCTCATTTAATAATAATAATGATTTTGGTACTTGTTAAGCACTTACTAGGTCGCACCGTTCTAAGTGTTGGGGTAGACACAAGTTAAGCAGGTTGGATACAGTCCCTGTCCCACATGGGCTCCCACTCTTAATCCCCATTTTACTTTTGAGGTAACTGAGGCCTAGAGAAGTGAAGCGACTTGCCTCAGGTCTCACAGCAGACGTGTGGCAGAGCCAGAATTAGAACCCAGGTCCTTCTGACCCCCAATTCCGGGCTCTATTCACTTAGCCACACTGCTTCTCAAGCTGGTCCCCGCATGGTCTGCCCGATTAAGACCCAGGGGAGCCACAGATAGCACTCTAGAATACCCTCTGCCGATCTGAAAGCCACAGACGTATGCTAAATCCTTATGACTGTCATAGTGTAGAGAGCACAGGCCAGGGAGTCGGAAGGTTGTGGAATGCCGGTTCTGCCACTTGTCTGCTCTGTGACCTTGAGCAAATCACTTCACTTCTCTGAGCCTCAGTTTCCTCATCTGTAAAATGAGGATTAAGACTGTGAGCCCCATGTGGGTCAGGGACAGTGTCCAACCCGATTTGCTTGTATCCACCCCAGCGCTTAGTACGGTGCCTGACTGAGCTTCCCCTTTTCCCTCTGCTCCCTCTGCCGCCTCTCTGCCTCTCCTTCACCTCCCCTCAGCTAAGCTCCCTTTCCCCCCTTTCCCTCTGCTCCTCCCTCTCTCCCTTCCCCTCCCCTCAGCACTGTGCTCATCTGCTCATTTGCATATATTTTTATTACCCGGATAATTTTGTTAATGAGATGTACATCCCCTTGATTCTATTTATTGCTATTGTTTTCGTCTGTCTGTCTCCCCCGATTAGACTGTAAGCCCGTCAATGGGCAGGGATTGTCTCTGTTGCCGAATTGTACATTCCAAGCGCTTAGTACAGTGCTCTGCACATAGTAAGCGCTCAATAAATACTATTGAATGAATGGCACAAAAAGCAAATGCTTAACAAATACCACTATTATTATTATTCTTATGACCCAGTGGTTTCGTAGAGCACAGGAAAAGTTTGGCTGTGGAAATCAGCAAAACCTAGAGGGTCTATCTGGAGGGACCCCTGGTCTTCTCCCTTGATCCAGGTCCACTGCTTTTTCCTCTCAAGTCCCCGTTTACTTATTGTGGTATTTTGTGGTATTTGTTAAGCGCTTACTATGTGCAAAGCACTGTTCTAAGCGCTGGGGGATACCAGGTGATCAGGTTGTCCCACGTGGGGCTCACAGTTTTTTTAATCCCCATTTGACAAATGAGGTAACTGAGGCACAGAGAAGTTAAGTGACTTGCCCAAAATCACACAGCTGACTGGTACCTCTTCTGAGCCTTGAGACTTGGGGACAAGAGGTGGGATGGAGGGGGAGCTAAATATTGAAAATCAAAATACCAGACCCAAAGGCATCTGAAATTCTCTCGCCACCCGACAGATTGACTGAAAACCAGATGGTCCGGTTCAAAGCTGGACAAATGGTCACCTGGTAGCCCTCGGCCCAAGTCCATTCTAACTTGGAAGTGGGCCTAAGTGGAAGCTTCATAGTGACGACGATGATGGCATTTGTTAAGCGCTTATACTGTGCCAGACACCGTATTAAAAACTGAGGTGGATACAAGCAAATCGGATTGGACCCAGTCTCCGTCCCACACGGGCTCGCAGTCTTCATCTCCGTTTTACAGATGAGGGTGCTGAAGCCCAGACACGTGAAGTGACTTGCTCAAGGTCAACCAGCAGGCAAGTGGCGGAGCCGGGATTAGAACACAGGTTCCTTCTAACTCTCAGGCCTGGTCTCTATCCTCTAGGCCGAGCTGCTTCTCTTCGGGCAGGTGACTGAAAAACCACTCCGCAGAGCCAGCTCAGCACTTTGGACTGACACTCACTCAATCAGTGATATTTACTGAGCACTTACTGTGCGCAGAGCACTGCATTAAATGCTTGGAAGAGTACAGTTCAACAGAAGTGGCAGACACGTTCTTAATACGTCTGAACAGGCAACCCAGTCTAGTGTAGAGAGCATGGGGCTGGGAGTTAGGAGACCCACGTTCCAAGCCCAGCTCTTGACCCTTTGTGTGACCTTGATTCCCTCACCTCTAAAATGGGGATTTAGGCACCTGCTCTCCAGCCTATTAGAATAGGAGCCTTATGTGGGACAAGGACGATATTTAATCTTCTGATCATCTTGTAGTTACCCCAGCACTTAGCACAATACTTGACGCATAGCAAGCGCTTAATAAATGCCACAAAAAATACGAAAACCAAGATCAGATATCATCTGGCACTGAGAAACTCAACTCCGAACCAAAGATCTTCACTGCCAAATAACTGCTGTCTACTTGAACGGGATACTTTTCTAGACATTTTGTCCCATATCGCTTCCCGAACGCACAGTACGGTGCTCTGTACACAGTAAATACGATCGATCGATTGATCGCTAAGGAAACTCACCTGGGCCCACTTCTTACTCCAGTTGCCATGGCTGTATCTTTGACTTTCTTTTAAGAGCCACTTGTAGCATTTCAGGTGAAGAAGAATGTCACAAAATGCTGTACCATTCCCTCCAAATTCATTATTCATTTTAAATATCCAGCGCTGCACTTCCAAATGATCAGCAATCAATTGACTTAACTGTTCAATCATCTAGGGATCAAACAGATATTAAAAAAAGCAATTTTATTATTTACGTATTTGACGTTTAAGGCATCTTTTCCCAATACATGATATTTTAATTTAGATTTTCTTCTATCTCTGACGGATATAGTGGGAGCATCTTAAAAGAATACATAGGACACTGAATAAATCATTAATGAATGTGACCGATCTGTGGCCCCAGTTAAACAGGATATTTTTGATTCATCTGAAATATGAGAATTGTCCATTCTGTTAAGAAAAGACCCCCACAACCCCTTAAACTTCCCCTCCCAGCCCCACAACACTTATGTCTGCATCTGTAATTGATTTATTTCTATTAATGTCTGTCTCCACCTCCAGACTGTAAGCTCACTGTGTGCAGGGAATGTATGTGGTATATTGTACTCTCCCAACCTCTTAGTACAGTGCTTTGCACACAGTAAGCACTCAATAAATACAATTGACTCTCAGCTTTGTGCTCTATCCACTAGGCCACGCTGCTCCCCTTTTATACCCCATTCCCTGAACTCGGTTTCAACTCGCTCCTTCATTTAGATCCAGTGAGGGCTTCGCTTGTCTCAACCGGCATGGAAGGCGAGCCTACTCAGACTCACTGCGTCGACTACATCGACCGAAAAAGACAAAGTTAAAGCACATTTTCTCACTTTAAACCATTGTGAGACTTGCGGAATTTGTTCAGTGTTTACTATGTGCCAGGCACTTGCATGAAGTGCTGGGGCGGAAACAGGCAAATCGGGTTGGACGCAGTCCCTGTCCCACGTGGGGCTCTCGGTTTTAATCCCCATTTAACAGATGAGGGAACTGAGGCACAGAGAAGTTAAGTGAC
The DNA here is from genome assembly GCF_004115215.2 of Ornithorhynchus anatinus. Taxonomy (NCBI): domain Eukaryota; kingdom Metazoa; phylum Chordata; class Mammalia; order Monotremata; family Ornithorhynchidae; genus Ornithorhynchus; species Ornithorhynchus anatinus. The sequence goes on along the minus strand of NC_041732.1, from coordinate 7,475,249 downwards.
TTTCCCAAGCAGACACGTGGTGGAGCTAGGATCGGAACCCAGGTCCTTCTGGCTCCCAGGCCTCCACTCTATCCGCTAGGCCTCTGTATATGGATGGCTTGCCTCAACAAGATCACTGAAATATAATAATAATAATAATGTTGGTATTTGTTAAGCGCTTACTATGTGCAGAGCACTCTTTTAAGTGCTGGGGTAGATACAGGGTAATCAGGTTGTCCCACGTGAGGCTCATAGTTAATCCCCATTTTACAGATGAGGTAACTGAGGCACAGAGAAGTTAAGTGACCTGCTCACAGTCACACAGCTGACGAGTGGCAGCGCCGGCATTCGAACCTATGACCACTGACTCCCAAGCCCGGGCTCTTTCCACTGAGCCATGCTGCTTCTAAAATATCATTCGACAGACTTAATAATAATAATGATAACAATAATGATAATGACAATGGAATCCGTTAAGTATTTCCTATGTCCCAAGCACTGCGCTAAGCACTGGGGTAGATACAAGATGATCAGATCAGACACAGGACTCAAAGTAAAAGGGAGAGGGAGAACAGCTATTTAATCACCATTTTACAGATGATTTGAGGCACCGAGAAGTTAAGTGACCTGCCCAAGGTTACAAAGCAGGCAGTGGTGGAACTGAAATTTAATTAGATTTTTTTCAAAGCAGAAGGGGTCTTTTCACTGGGGGGGAAAAAACCCTATAGAATTTTTCTGCTACTTCGTAGAAGACCTTATTTTGATGCAGCCATTTTTTACATGCCAAGTTGTAGATTTGGGGGCTTCGACCCAAACAGAATTAATTAATTGTTTGCTCCAAATCCTATTATTTGTTGTTTCTGAGAACTCTATAAATGGGTTCCTCTTGATGACTCCCTTACAGTAATGAAAAGGATCAATAGTATTGTAAAGACTGCACCACTGGAAAGAATTATGTGCTATCTTTAAGTGAAAATTGAACAGGGCTTTAAAATAGCACCACCATTTTTGATTATTTAACCAAAGCTGTCAATATTTCATAAGAAGCACATGCCAGAAAGAGAACTTCTGTTTTGCATCAAAGATCAAAAGAGGAAAAACTATCCCAGTGGTTTTTTTCTTGCAAATATATCTTTTGCAAATAAATTACTGAATCATAAACCAAATGATTTTATTCTTTTTTCCAGCTATTTATCATTCGTTGGGGATTTTAGCTGCTAGCGAGATGAAATAAATTTGTTGATCTCTCTGGGAAGGATAGAAATATTATTGAAAGAAAAAGGCTCTACAAAAAGTCAACCATTAGCCAGGAATTCTCATCAACCTACGTTCAAATAATCACAGTTTTACTTTTCCAGCTTTAAACTGATGATTCCAATTGGTATAAAGCCAGTTAATTGATAGTCACTAGTTACAAATTCAAAATGCTGACCCAACCCATCACGGTAGGGGCATGAGTCACTAGAGAAGCAGCGTGGCGCAGTGGAAAGAGCACGGGCTTTGGAGTCAGGGCTCATGAGTTCGAATCCCAGCTCTGCCACTTGTCGGCTGTGTGACTGTGGGCAAGTCACTTAACTTCTCTGTGCCTCTGTTCCCTCATCTGTAAAATGGGGATTAAGACTGTGAGCCCCACGTGGGACAACCTGATTCCCCTATATCTACCCCAGCGCTTAGAACAGTGTTCGGCACATAGTAAGCGCTTAACAAATACCAACATTATTATTATTATTACATCATGGTTTCCATTTCCAAAATCTAAACTTATTCAGATCAAAGCCAGGACTGTCCAAACAGCAAATGGTACTTATCATTTGAGGAGGACTTCTCACACAAGGAATGCAGGATTTGGGGTGGAGGAAAAAAGGGAAAAAGGAAGACAGGTGATTACATGGGAAGCAGTGTGGCTTAGTGGAAAGAGCCCGGGCTTGGGAGTCAGAGGTCATGAGTTCGAATCCCGGCTCTGCCACTTATCAGCTGTATGTCTGTAGGCAAGTCACTTAACTTCTCTGTGCCTCAGTTACCTCATCTGTAAAATGGGGATGATGACTATGAGCCTCACGTGGGACAATCTGATTACCCCGTATCTACCCCAGTGCTTAGAACAGTGCTCTGCACATAGTAAGCGCTTAACAAATACCAACATTAGTATTATTATTTATGTTCTGACCTCCAAATTTTCAGATATTTCCAACTGATCCACGAGCACATAATTAAAATACAGTCTTCAGTCATTCCAGAATGAAGGTGAGAAAGGACTCAAATTTTGTAACAAACCTAACGTTTATGGAATTAAGTTTTCAGTTTGCTGTGGTTATTTAGAGATTTGTTTGGGTCCCTTGTCAAGATGTGAAGAGGCCATGTCTCCTGCTAAGAAGATGGGCAAAATTTCTTCTGGCCCTCCTAAGTGCACTGAAGTCTAAGAGAAGTGAGCACTTCTCACTCTGGGGAAATCTTTCTTCTTTTTTTCTTCTACGAGCCAGGCGCCGTACTAAGCGCTGGGGTAGATACAAGCTAATCAAGACGGACACAGTCCATGTCCCACCTGGGGCGTACAGTCTTATCTCTATTTTACAGATGAGGTAACTGAGGGCCAGAGAAGTGAAGTGACTTCCCCAAGGTCACTCAGCAGGCAACAGTGGAGTTGGGATTAAAATTCAGGTCTTTCTAACTCCCAGGCCCTTGCCTTATCCACCAGGCCTCGTCGTTTCTGCAGTCCTCTCCCACATTACTCCCCATCAGATCTGGGTATAGTTTGGGGTGGTGAAAGAACTCAGAGATTCTTTTGGCTTGATAAGTAGAAACTTCAGATTGGAAATATCTGAAAATTTGGAGGTCAGAACATAAATAAGTTGATAAATTGAAACTCGTCGTTCAACATCCTGGGTCTGGGAGTTAGAGAACCTGGGGACTAAACCCAGCCCCTGCCCTTGTCTATTGCATGACCGTGGGCAAGTCGTTTCTCTGCATCTTGGTTACACCATCTGTAAAATGGGGATTGAATCCTCCTCCCTCCGACTTAAAATGTGAGCCCGCTGTGGGACAGGGACTAAGTCCAACTTGATTATCTTGTATCTACCCGAGCGCTTAGTACAGTGTCTGGCATGCAGTAAGTGCTTAAAAAATACCATAAAAAGAGAACTCTGCAGCAAAGAGAAAATCTTCGGTATATTTGACTAAATTATCCTCGATATTTTTACCCATGATATAGCCCCAGAGAATCACAGTTTGCTTGAAGTTTAAAAAAACTCAAATAGAAAGAAGGTTCCTCACAGAGTGGTCCAGTGGATGGTTCATTTCTCTGCTCAGAATGTAAGCTCACTGTGGGCAGGGAATCTGTCTATTCGTTTTTCTACTGCGCTCTCCCAAGCGCTTAGTACAGTGCTCTGCACACAGTAAGCGTTTAATAAATAGGACTGAATGAATGAACGGTTTGTGGTTTCATGTCCCCAGAAGAGGCCAATGGATAGAACACTCTACCATGGTGGTTTTGAGCGGGGGTCAATCAGTGCATCGAAAAAGAAGTGAGGGGATATTGACAACCATTTCTCTTTCTGCTTCCTTTACATTCAACAGAGGGTAATCAAATGGCAAAATAGCTAACGAAGCCGAACTAACGCTAACAAACTCCCGGTAGGCCTTCGAGGTGTTTTCCAACACCTTCAGTGCTAACGAAATGTAGGAAGAGTGGGCGCGTATTAGCCAGTTTCATTCTCGGCCACGTAGAGAGCAAAATGCACAATGGAAATGAAATATCCCCTGGCTCTTCAGCTTTTTTAAAAATGGCATTTGCTTACTGTATTAAGCACTGGGGTGGATCTTGCATCCAAAGTTTAATGTATTTGAAGTCTTGCTGTGCTCTGATAGCTAATTCATAGAGTGGCTAAGTTTTTTTTTCCAGGGTGGACACAGTCCATGTCTTCTGTTTTTTTTTCTAATTGGCATTTGCTAAGCGCTTACTATGTGCCAGACATTGTACTAAGAGATGGGGTAGATATGTTATATCGGGTTACACAGAGTCCCTGTCCTGCATGGGCCTCACAGTCTCAGTTCCCATTGTACAGATGAGGTAACGGAAGCACAGAGAAGTGGAGTCGCTTGCCCAAGGTCACACAGCAGACAAGTGTAGTAGGGGTTCGAACCCAGGTCCTTCCGACTCCCAGGCCCGTTCTCTATCCCGCCTCTGCTGCTTGTCAGCTGTGTGACTGTGGGCAAGTCACTTAACTTCTCTGTGCCTCAGTTACCTCATCTGTAAAATGGGCATTTAGATTCTGAGCCTCACGTGGGACAACCTGTTGACCCTGTATCTACCCCAGCGCTTAGAAAAGTGCTTTGCACATAGTAAGCGCTTAACAAATACCAACATTGTTGTTACCCTCGAGGCAACGCTGTTTCACTAAGAGAAATAGAACCGAGAGTAAGGAGACCCAGGTTTTAATCTCAGCTCTGCCGTCGTTCTGCTGTGTGAGCTGAAGTAAACCACTTCAACTCTCTGGGCCTCAGTCTCCTCATCTGTAGGATGGGGATAAAAATCCCTGCTCTCCTTCCCTCCTAAGGCCGGAAGCCTTGTGTGAGCCAAGCGACCATCTTCTCTGATTCCCCGGGTACCCACTCCATTCATTCGATCGTATTGATTGAACGCTTTCTGGGTGCAGAGCACTGTACTAAGCGCTTAGGAGCAGACGACAGAACAATAAACAGACACATTTCCTACCCGCTCCAGTGCTTTGTACAGGACTGGGCACCTAATAAGGACTTAATAGATACATCATTTCCATCATCATTATTGCTATTTATTATTGGAGAAGCAGTGTGGCTTCGTGCAAAGAGCACAGGCTTGGGAGTCAGAAGTCGTGGGTTCTAATCCCAGCTCCGCCTCTTATCAGCTGTGTGACTTTGGGCAAGTCACTTCACTTCTCTGGGCCTAAATTACCTCATCTGTAAAATGGAGATCAAGACTGTGAGCCCCATGGGGTACATCCTAATTTCCTTGCCTCTCTTCAGTGCTTAGAACAGTGCTTGGCACATAGTAAACACTTAACAAATATCATAATTATTATTACCTGCTGTTCGTTATAGATATCATGAACTCCAGGAGGTACTAGAACATGGGCACTGTCAAAGATCTTCTTGTTCCCAGACTTACTACTGTAGAATTGAATCATTTCCGGCTGCGAGCCTAAGATAGGCACATTTAGCATGTCGGCGACAGCTAAATCATCTCTGTGGAGAAACGCGCCGACGATATAGGCTTCTTTGCCTTGGATGAGATTCTTTATTCTTTTGATCGTCTTGGGACTGTACTTCAAGTGAGTAGCCAAGCACAAGGGATGTCTCTGTGGAAAGATAACATTATTCTTGTTAAAAGGTGTTCTTTTTCCATTCCGGGAGCCTAATTTATAATGTTGCCCACAATAAATACATTATTAATAGCAGACTGGGTTATGACCTATCCTGTAGTTTAGCAGTTTAAATTGATAAAAGCTGTTGGGGTGAGGCTCCATAATCGTTCACATCTTTAGTGTGTTGGAAATGGGCTCACTGGGAATAGAACTAATTACTACACATCTGTATTTATTTGATCCACGTGGAATTATCCTTCTGTCAGTCGGAAAAGAGGCTGGCGGCCTTTGGATAATAGTGATTCATCTCAGCAACACTTCTGGCATGGTTTAACACTAAAGCGTCTAGAAAATCGATAGGAAAAATGAAGAAAAAAGCCCGATAGCAGAGAATATATTTCACCACAGAGTGCACCGAATGGAGCAGCTCTCCAAATGATTCCTCAGGAATAAAGCACTTGGCTTGACCAAAATTCCCACCATAATCCCTTTTCCCAATCAAATTTCATTCTATGGCATATACATTTCCATTACAGTTATCGTAGGGAGAGCCAGCAGGCCCTGTAGATCATTTTTGAAGGAAGAAAATCCTTGCATTTTTTTGGCATGAGGAAAAAAATTCATTTTCAAATTGAAAATTTATTTCTCTGTTCATTTTCAGCAGCCACGTTCAGCAGTGCATTCAGCTGCCTCATCTTGTAAGACCCCCCGATAGTTGTATTTAATTTCTTCTCCAGAGAGAACCCTCTATTGGAAAATAATGAAGTTGCTACTAAAATGCTATATAAATAATACATGTTACATTAAGCATGGAATCCAAAACCAGGAAGGGACTGCAAGTGGTCAGCCAATCTGGCAATACCTTTCTCCCAAGCTGCCCTTTTTTATGGTATGTATTAAGTGCTTATTATGTACCAGGCACTGTACTAGGCACTGGGGTAGATATGAGACGATAGGGTTGGTCACAGCCTCGTCCCACATGGGGCTCACAGTCTTAATCCCTATTTAATAGGTGAGGGAACTGAGCCCCAGAGAAGTGAATTAACTTGCCCAAGGTCATGCAGCAGCCAAGAGGAGGTGCTGGGATTGGAACCCACGTCCTTCAGACTCCCAGGCTCGGGCTCTATCCACCAGGCCATGCTACCCTACACCAAAAGCATCTAAGGCAGCAACTGATTTGTTCTTTTTGGGAACAGAAATGAGGATGATGTGGGGAATGTGATTTGGCCTTACCAATCCATCAGTGGTACTTATTGAGCACTTTAATAATAACGTTGGTATTTGTTAAGCACTTACTATGTGCAGAGCACTGTTCTAAGCGCTGGGGGAGATACAGGGTAATGAAGTTGTCCCATGTGACGCTCACAGTTAATCCTCATTTTACAGATGAGGTAACTGAGGCACAGAGAAGTGAAGTGACTTGCCCACAGTCCCACAGCTGACAAGTGGCAGAGCCGGGAGTCGAACCCATGACCTCTGACTCCGAAGCCCAGGCTCTTCCCACTGAGCCACGCTGCTTTCCACTTTACCATTTGCAGATTACTGTACCATGCTTGGGAGAGTACAATAAAACAGACTTGGCAGTCATGTGGGGAAGAAGGTTTGGCTCTGCCAATCCATCAAGGAATCACTGGTATTTATTGCACGTTTACTGTGTGCAGAGCTCTGTAATACTACTACTAATAATGACAATGGTTTTTGTTAGGTACTTACTATGTGCCAAGCACTGTTCTAAGTGCTGGGGCAGATATGAGGTAATCAGGTTGTTCTACAAGGGGTCCCTCATTTTACAGATGAGGTAACTGAGGCACAGAGAAGTTAAGTGACTTGTCCAAAGTCACACAGTTGATAAGCGGAGGGGCCGGGATTAGAACCTATGACTTCTGACTGGCACGTGCTCTTTCCAATAAGTCATGCTGCTTGGGGGAGAATAATACAACAGGTGTTGATAGACCTGATCCCTGCCCCCCAAGGAGCGTACAATCTACCAGCAGGCAAACCAGCAAACAGCAGGCAAACCATTTGCTGGTGATTCGCGCAGGGTTTCCTGAGCAAAGAATTTCAATTTTCATCCCAGCGAGCCTGGGACCGGCAATGTGGTTGAAGGAGGCAAAATCCTCCGTTGGCCGGGTGGGAGGAGGATACATTCCTGCTAATTGATCTCGCCTGATCACTCAGGGATGCAAGTGACTTGGCTAGTAGCAGGGCGGATTCTGGTGCCAATTAGGGAGCAGGCCAGAGGAGCTCAAATTGCCGCTGGTGGGATTAGGGCCGGGTATACTTCGAGCATTTGGTAGGCACCCCACACTCCCTCCCACATCACCTTCGTACACTGTGGAATATTCCTTATCCTTATTAATGTCTGCGTCCCCCTCTGGACTGTAAACTTGTTGTGGGCAGGGGACACGTCTACCTACTCTGTATTTTCCTCTCCCGTGGGCTTAGTTCAGTGCTCTGCACAGAGTATGCGCTCAAAAAATATCATCGATTGAGAACAGGTTTTGAGGCGGTTCGAAAGCTGACTCGAAAGCAATACCATTATCAGGCTAGAGAAATAGTGATAGTAAAAACTGTTTAGTGAATGCCCACTGGGTACAGTGCACTGTGCTAAACACTTGGGAAGAGCAAAACAGAGGACTGATGTTTCTCCGGCCCAAGGCTTGGAAAACAGGAGAGATACTTGCCCCGAATGACTGATTTCTTGATGTTCATCAGTTTTAAAATGGGCTAAAATGTTATCTGTTTCTGAGGTGGATTTTGGAATATGGTAGAGTTGTCCTGGACCCACATGAACATCACCAATTCTGTTCATTCACTCAGAGCGAAACAAAGATACTTCTAGGATCATTGAGCAATGAATTGTTTCTCACCAAGAAAGAGAGGCAAGTAAGTGGCAAATAGAAGGAGTCTAACGAGTTGATTTGAAGACTGTTTCATGGCCAAGAGGCATCAAGTTTACATTAACAGGAGAACAGAGAAGCATCATGGCCTAATGGATCGAGCATGGATCTGGAAGTCAGAAGAACCTGGGTTCTAATCCGGGCTCTGCCCACGTCTGCTTTGTGGCCTTTGGCAAGTCACTTAATTTTCTTTCATCTGCTAAATGTGGATTAAGACTGTGAGCTCCATATGGGTCATGGACTGTGTCCAACCTCAACCTCATTAACTTTTATCCAGCCCATGCTTAGTACAGTGCCTGGCACATAGTAAGTGCTTACCAAATACCATAAAAGTTTAAAAAAGAAAAAAGAATGGGAGACTGACTACACAGACCAGTTGGGAAAAATATCAAGATTTAGAATAGACTTAAATTTTTCTGGTGAACCTTCCATTTCTTTTCTAAGGGCTTGGGGATTAAAAGGACACTGAAGAACTGGAAACTCACCAGCTCTACTCAATAGGGTTGTTTAAATTATTAAAACCAATAACCAGGGAAGCGGTACGGCCTAGTGGAAAGAGCACAGGCCTGGGAGTCAGAGGACCAGGGTTCTAATCCCGGCTCTGCGACCTGCCTGTTATGCAACCTTGGGCAAGTAATTTAACAGCTCTGTGCCTCAGTTACCTCATCTATAAAAAAGGGATTAAATCTGTCTCCCTCCAATTTAGACTGTGAGCCCCGTGTGGGACAGGGACAGTGTCCAACCTGATTATCTTGTATCTATACCAGAACTTAGTATGGGGCTTGGCACATAGTAAGAGCTTAGCAAGTTCCATTAAAAACAACCCCAACAACAACCAACTGATGACCTATGCCAACATGTCTATTCTTCAACATGTGTAACGTGGAAATGAATCAACTATAATGCAGTAGCTCATTCTATAATTTTTAATGATGATTTCCCTCAGGAAATCCACCGCACATTCCAGTGTTCTTGGCACTGCAATCTTGACAACGTCATATTCTTTCCAAAGACTTTTTCAGGGGCCCTCATTCCAATCCGGCCCCATTCGGTGCGACTGAAATCGAAGCAATGGAACGAAACAATTCAAATTTGAGGGTTCATCTTTTTAAACTGCAAAATTCTTAACTCAGATACATCCGGAGAAACTCACGTGACCAGGATCGAATGTCTAAGCAACGAAAATATTTTTATTTTATTCTTTCGGTGGCATTATCGATCTATCTATTTGCTGGCTCCCACCCATCTCCGAGACTGGGCATCGGGCTCCAGATAATCTGGGCCGGATTACCTCAACCGAGTCTACAGAGCTAAAGTGGGATATTTATTTCCTTCCGTCTAACTAGTCGCCTAATCAGTAAAGCTGTTAAACTTGCAATAATATTTCACTGATGTGTACTGGAGCGTTTCGAGTTATAAAATTTCCAATTTAATTTTACGGCATCCCCGAAGCTGTAGTAATTAGAAGACAAAACTCACAGTGAAGCAGTTTATAGCTTCAGGGGTGAGAATTTTGAACCTGTCCTTCAGGTCACCCGCGTCCTCGGGGTTCCCGGATACGACAGCTGCCCGGAGACCCAGGAGTTTATTGTAATACTGTTGTAACTCCTTGGTCAGATGAAGGGGGCAGATGTAGATGACATCCACGTTGGCATCTAAAAACAATAGGTGCGATGTTAATTATTGGAAGAAAGGTAAACAATGATGTGAATGTTGGTGTCTGATCATGGCTGGGCAATTCGGAACTAACTCTCCCCGGGTCCCACCCCGCCACCCCCACCGAGTGGAAATGAGTTTGGTCGTTCCAAAATCAGACCGGTTTGACTGACTTTTAGGGGCTTTAGCATCTTTTTTCCCAAAGACTCGATGAATAAAGATCAGGGGAAGCAGCTATTCCTATCCAAAGAAGGGCTTAAAAGTACGGTGGAGGTACAATTCGAAGCAACGGGGAGGGATTTAGCGAAGCAGCTCCCATTAACATCAATGGGAATTGCGCACTGCTTTAAAAATGTATCCCATTAACTTCAGTAAATTATAAAGCTGAGCTATTAACTTTGGAAAGCTGATGAAATTGCAATTTCTTACTCTGCCTGGACATTACAGGGCCAATTCATGCCAATATCCTGTCCAAATAAATAGTCTTTTGACGACCGCAATGATTATTTTAGGAATCCAACCTTATCCGCGCCTCATCCTTCAGTGGGACACATGACTTAAAAGGACTATCAAATTACTCTTTTTTAAATGGAAGTCCGTGCTTATGTGACAATTCTTAGCTTTCTAGTGCATCCTTAAGGTTTGGAGGAAGGGCGATGTTTTACATTTGAAGGATAGATAAAAATAATGGTAGCCAACATGCCACTGCAATCTACTCAATATTTCTCACTCGTGCCCTCTCCTCCCCCAACTAATGACTTGGAATCACTAGCCAGCAGCTTCTGAGTTATTTCTCAGTTAAAATATTGAAAACTATTGATTAATTGATGGAATGAATTGAGAAAATGTATTGGGATGAGTTGGGGGGTCCGGGAGGCAGCAAGAGATGAGAGCAGAGTCATTACTTGGGAAATGCTGAGCCTGAGATGAGACATTTTGCATGATTTTGACATCAATCCTCCATACCGGATATGTGTGTTTTGATATTTGGCAAAAAGGGGAAAGAGAGAGAGAGAGAGAGGGCAGTAGTTTGCAGGGCCAATGAATGAATTAATGGTCAGTCTAGCCACCCTGGCTTCTGGGCTTTAACCAATCGACTTTGGATAATTGCTTCCCCAGTTGCACGGACAATGCTCACACCAACTGCCTGTGTTAAAAACTGTGCATTGCCCTAAAGGATGCAAAAATTGTCACAGATAGCAAACAAGAAAAAAAATGACAGTGGGAAAAAATATGAATAACTCGCAGGAAAGGACTTCCACGATAAAATCACGTCACTCACTTTCATCTTTTCTTTTTCTCCAGCGAAAGGCAACATACGGTAGGCAAAGATACAGTCTGTTTCTAGGCAGATTACATATGTACACATGTGCCAAAATTCATTGTCAGGTAATTTTGTGAAGTAATTAAGATGACGATAATAGTCTCTTTGACCCCTGGTCAATATCCAATATCACTTTCACTGAGTCGTTTTCTTTACCGAGAATACAAAGCAGTAACTATTGCGGTCAATGTTAGACATCAGTTTGACTTTTCCCAGCCAATATTAGAGCTTTATCAACCCAACCTGCACTGGCTCTAATAATATTAATAATAATGATTTGGTATTTGCTAAGCGTTTACTATATGGCAGGCACTGTTCTAAGCGCTGGGATAGATATAAGCTAATTGGGTTGGGCACAAGAGATACTCTCTTTGGAGTCTCTCACAGCAGCTAACGCATGTCTTTCAAAAGACCATTTATTCTTTAGTTGATTGTATTTATTGAGTGCTGACTTTGTGCAAAACCCTTGGCTAGATGCCGGAGAAGCGTACAATACGGTCAGACGAGACACAGTCCCTGGCCTTCAAGGGCCTCAAAATCTAAAATAGCCTTTGTGAGTGGGATATTATGCTTCAATTTTAGACAGCTTAACGGAGAATCTATTGGCAGTGGCATAGCTTACAGAGAGGATCATATCCTAGCATTTTCCTATAAGAATTCCTGTGAACGAAAGACCGGAATAAAAATCTATCCTCCTTCAACTGCCACACAAATTATTCTAATCTCCATATTTTTACTGTCCAAAGGGATAGGCTCTTTGTAGCAGTAGTGGAAATGGAATTCATGTTGCACCTGAGTGCAATGCATTTTACCGGGAGTTTGGAACACTGTTTTGTCTTCATTTCATTTGTTCTCCCTTAACTAGTACACAACCCTATTGTGAAGATTTTGAAAACAAACACACACCCCCCCAGACCAAAAAACAATGACATGACAGTTTACCAGACCAGGGTCTCTAGAATTATAATCTACAGACTCTCAGAAATAATCACATCTTTCTGTGAGACAATCCCGGCTTTGCCACCTGTCAGCTGTGTGACTGTGGGCAAGTCACTTGACTTTCTGGTGCCTCAGTTCCCTCATCTGTAAAATGGGGATTAAGTCTGTGAGCCTCACGTGGGACAACCTGATTACCCTCTATCTACCTCAGCAGTTAGCAGTGCTCGGCACATAGTAAGCGCTTAACAAATACCAACATTATTATTATTATAACTATCAAGAAACTCTGGTTGAACTCTTTGAAATGGAAGAAGGTGATTGCACTTGCTCCCCTTCATAGAATCCTTTGGAAAATTATGCCTTAGTGAGGGACAGAATATTGGTCAGCAGGGCCTAGTGGATAGAGTCCGGGCCTGGGAGTCAGAAGGTCATGGGTTCTAATGCCGGCTCCGCCACTTGTCCGCTGCATGACCTTGGACAAGCCACTTCACTTCTCGGTGCCTCAGTGACCTCATCTATAAAATAGGGATTGAGACTGTGAGCCCCACATGACAAATCGAGCTTGCCTGGCACATAGTAAAAGCATAACAAATACCATCATTATCATTATTATTATTATTATTATTATTATTATAGATGCCTGGAAGAAGAATGGTTGGCATTTGGGCTCCACTGACTTCTACATGAAAGGACTTTAAAAAAATAAAATAAGCTAAACCAAAGTCACTCCTGAGTAGTGTACTTTCCTGGCTCTCGCTTCAAGCAAGTTTCTAGCTCTAAATGCTTACGCTTTATTGAGCAGAATGCAAAGTGCTGGAGTACTTTGGTCTATTCTTCACTCCGCTGCCCGGCTCATCTTCCTGCAGAAACGATCTGGGCATGTCACTCCCCTTCTTAAACAACTCCACTGGTTGCCTATCGACCTCCTCTCCAAACAAAAACTCCTCACTCTAGGCTTCAAGGCTCTCCATCACCTTGCCCCTTCCTACCTCTCCTCCCTTCTCTCTTTCTACCGCCCACCCCGCACGCTCCGCTCCTCTGCCGCCCACCTCCTCGCCGTCCCTCGGTCTCGCCTATCCCGCCGTCGACCCCTGGGTCACGTCCTCCCGCGGTCCTGGAACGCCCTCCCTCCTCACCTCCGCCAAACTGATTCTCTTTCCCTCTTCAAAACCTTACTTAAAACTCACCTCCTCCAAGAGGCGTTCCCAGACTGAGCTCCTCTTCTCCCTCTACTCCCTCTGCCATCCCCCCTTTACCTCTCCGCAGCTAAAGCCTCATTTTCCCCTTTTCCCTCTGCTCCTCCACCTCTCCCTTCCCATCCCCACAGCACTGTACCCGTCCGCTCAACTGTATATATTTTCGTTACCCTATTTATCTTGTTAATGAATTGTACATCGCCTTGATTCTATTTAGTTGCCATTGTTTTTACGAGATGTTCTTCCCCTTGACGCTGTTTAGTGCCATCGTTCTTGTCTGTCCGTCTCCCCCGATTAGACCGTAAGCCCGTCAAACGGCAGGGACTGTCTCTATCTGTTGCCGACTTGTTCATCCCAAGCGCTTAGTACAGTGCTCTGCACATAGTAAGCGCTCAATAAATACTATTGAATGAATGAATGAATGAGTAGATAGAAGATAATCAGAGCAGACTCAATCTCTGATGATGACAATGAGGGCATTTGTTAAGCGCTTACTAGGTGCCAAGCACTGTTCTAAGCGCTGCCCACCCAGGTCTCATAAGCTCTAAGAGATATGGCAGGTATCTTTTCCCCATTTTACAGTTGAGGAAACTGAGGCTCAGAAAGATTAAATTAGAGAAGCAGCATGGTGTAGTGGCTAGAGCCCGGGCCTGGGAGTCAAAAGGTCATGGGTTCTAATCTCAGCTCTGACACTTGTCTGCTGTGTGACCTTGGGCAAGTCCCTTCACTTCTCTGGCCCTCAGTCCTCTCATCTGTAAAATGGGGATTGAGACTGTGAGGCCCATCTGAGGCAGGACTGTATCCCACTCAAATTGCTTGTAGCCACCCCAGTGCTTGCTACAGTGCCTGGCACATAGTAAGTGTTTAATAAATACCATTATTATAAATTCTTCTTAATATTAAATAGCTTGCCTAAGGTCATGTTGCAGAACAATGGAAGAGGTGGGTTTAGAACATGGATCTACAAACTCCCTGCCCCACTCTACTAGGCAAATAAATCTTAGATTACACTTTAAAATTCTATATTGCCGTAAAACACTATTAGTGCCTAGATAATAGATTAAGGCAATTACACTATTATTTTGGGATACTGTAAATTTTCAGACCTGATGTATTTTTATTTCAAACTTACCAAATGGCATTTATGAAATAATAATGATCCTGAAATATATATGAATCATGTAAAGTATGTCATTCCAGGGAGCCGGCTAAGTTGGTCATTGACAAATTAAAATACTTCATTAATTGGCTTAAAGAAGGACTGGGAGAAAGGCACGCATCTACTATATTTCAACAGAATAAAGGTAGTTTTATTGATAATTAATATGCAGTAGGAAAAAAATCTAAGATGTTTCCTCTCCCTACATTTTGTGACTGGTCCCCAAAATGGTCAGCAATAATTCTGGGACATACCCCTCTTTTTACCAATCAACTGATCAATGATATGTATCTCTGCACTTACTGCGTGTAAAGAGCTTGGGGGAGAACAATCCAGTAAAGTTGGTCTACCCTAAAGCTCTCCTTGTTTAAGGACAGCAGCAAATACATTACAGTATTTAAGTCCACTTTCCCCTTGAAAAATCTTTCTTTGCTGTCCATTTCTTTCTTTCTTCTTTGGAGGCAGGAGGAGTTGAAATGAACCAACCAGGATTTGAAACTGTTTTTTCTCACTTTTGTCATTATCAATCCAGTTTATCCTACTAAGAAATTCTTCCATGATCTAGCTGTGTAATTTCTAGTTATTAAAGATGTAGGTTCAGACATGGATTCTTCCTATTCAGATTACCTACTTTTTGTGGTTTAGTCATTTCATGAAGTCACAAAGCTACATCTGTGATATTTCCCAGACATTTCCAAGGTAACAGGACTGCAATATCATATATAGAATTATGACTTCACTAAAGGATTTAGCAGGGGGAGAACAAGTTAGATGGGGAGAAAAAGAAATGCTTAATCAAAAGCAGTCATATTGGGAATAATAATAACAAAAAGCCCCTAACTGACCAAGCAAGCTGCTGCTTGTTTAAATCATTTTTTTATTCAAGTTCAGTCCACCATGAAAGTTGCTTCTTCAAAACCAAATATGCAACTACACTTTTTCCAACACTGAGAAGCTTTTAAAATATTATTAAAGTAAGGCTATTTAGGAAGGTCAAAACCGGCTCTTGTAGAACACTTTTCATTTCCAAAATTCTTTACAAGCCCTCACGGCTAAATTCACATAAAGGCATTGCTGAAGTGCCAGAATGTGAAAAACCTTTACTCTACCTGCTATGTCACACAGTCTTCCCAGCTGCAAGTTTTGTTGCAAACCAAATCTGGAGATATTGGCCCGCACAGTCTGGGGATATCCTGCAAAACAAAACAAGGGGTCAGAACAGAAAAAACAAAATTGCGTTTTGAAAATTTTGGTAGAACAGACTTTCTGGAAAGGTCTTTACTTTTCCGTGAGAATGATCTCAAAGAAAGGTCACAGGCCTTTAGAGCTGGCTGCTTATTCCTTGGAGGAATTAACGTTATTCTGAAAGATGTGACAAATAGCTGATTCTGCCACAGAAAGGCTCTGGTTTTTTTGCCTAGCCCAGTAAGACTGTCAGGAACGAGAATCGTGAAAATCGAGGGAAAATTTCTGACATTTAGGCACGAATGTTTAAATCATTAGGGGAGAAGCATACGCTTGTTCCACAACTGAATTATTGGGTTTTTAATGTACACGTCCTCCACAGGATTTTGTAACTGTATCCCAGAATCCTTTTGGCCTGTCAGATTTCAGATAGACTTTTTGGGGTTAGGAGCACAGATTTACTAACATCAAATACTAAAGAAAGATTTTTTTTTTTACTTTACGGGGGGAAGTTTTCCCCCTTTCTGTGAGCAAAAAAACAGTTAAAGCTGCTACTCTGTCACTGCTAATGAAAGGCAAAACTGACAGCACACTTGCTTTAGTTTTCAGTTCTCCCACGTTTTACTATTAGTAAGCTTCATATGAGCAGGTAACGTGTCTACCAACTCCCTTGATCTGTACTCTCCCAAGTGCTTAGTACAGTGCTCTACATACAGTAAGCACTCGATCTACCACTTGTCTGCTGTGACCTTGGGCAAGTCACCACTTCTCTGGGCCTCAGTTACCTCTCTGGAAAATGGACATGAAGACTGTGAGCCCCACGTGGGACATGGACTGTGTCTGAGCTGATTAGCCGGTATTTACCCCAGGGCTTAGAACAGTGCCTGGCACATAGTAAGCGCTTAACAAATACCATAAAAATAAATACATAAATAAATACCATTGATTGACTGGACAGTATTTGCCAAAAGTCAGAGCTATCAGAGAGGAAAAATCGCAGTGGGTCACTTAGACTATTATCCTATTTATTTTGTTAATGAGGTGTACATCCCTTTGATTCTATTTATCATGATTATGTTGTCTTGTTGTTGTCCGTCTGTCTCCCCCGATTAGACTGTAAACCCGTCATTGGGCAGGGATTGTCTCTATCTGTTCCCGAATTGTACATCCCAAGCGCTTAGTACAGTGCTCTGCACCTAGTAAGCGCTCAATAAATACTATTGAATGAATGAATGAATGAATGTGAGCACCATGTGGGACGGGGCTGTGTCCAACCTGACGATCTCATCTCCACCCCAGGGCTTAGTACAGTGCTTGGCACATTGTAAGGGCTTAAGAAGTACCGTAAGAAAAACGTTCCATCACTCGTGAAAGAAACAACCGCAACAACCCTCTTTGCTCACTTCTATGCAATTAAAAAAAAACCCCATACCCAAAAGAAAACACCCAAGTCCCAAATATCCACATGCATGGGGTGGCTGTCTACGTGTAATTCGTCGTTTGCAGGCATAACTTTTTCAAACAGCTTTTCACATTTAGAAGAGACGCTTCAATGCCTCCTTGTGGTTACTGGGACCAAACACATGTCTCCATTGAAAACTCTGGACAGATTAAGAGACTGCCTGTCTGGCAATTTAGAGATCTGACTTTCCAGATTTTCTTCTAAATGTGCGCAAAACTCAGAAAATCTAAAGCAATTCAAACAGCAAGATTTCAGATTAAATGGATCCTAAATATAGGCACTCTCCTTTGATGTCAGAGACAAAGCACAAGACAATACCTTGAAATAAATGAGTTCACCATTCATCTTCAAGCTAATCTTGCTCTTACACATATGAACTCGGGAAATAAAAGGGCAAGTAGACTCAGAGAGCATTTTGTATGGTTTTTCCCCCAAAATTTGCATATTTCTTATTTAAATGTTTAAAAATGTCTCTAATCAATAAACTAAGAAATGCGTACACTGTGAAGAAAAATATAACAAACAGCTATGTTTCCTAGTTGGTTTTATGCATGGGCTGAAATAGCAAAAGCAGTTGCCTGCCTGGGTTTAAATACATCACTACCTATATTTACATCAATGTATTTGCCCTCGAAGGCGTGTACATATGAAAGTGAAAATACAAGGACGATGGGAAAAATGAGAACCTACCAAAGAGCGATTCAAGAAAAATTTCTTTCAGAAATAAAGAGAAAAAGCATCGAAAGACATCTCATTAAAAAGACGTTCACTTAACAAGATAAAAGATGTCTGCTCGTTTGTTGCCGGACATTCGGTATGTGACTTGGTAACAGTCTCTTTGGGCTTGGATTATCCACTTGGAGGTCAGATTTCCAACAGATGACCGAATTTCAGCTGTCCAAGGACCTATGCAGATGCCGTCCTATATAGTGCAATACTTCCATAAAGTAGGCCTTTTGAGTTATTAATCCTAATTAAGCCTGGTTATAAATTCCCTAGAAGCATAAACACAAGTACACTCTGTAAGCACGGACACAAAAAAGACCCGAAGCAGACATTAGATCACTTTACACCGGCAGCTGGGATTTACCATCTTACAATCATCTCACAAGTGTTATCTCTGGCCACGTCTGAAGAAGCCAAGGATATTTTTGAAGTCATTTTTACTAGCGAAAACTCCAAGTCGGACCCCCCGAATGGGAACTGGGTAGAGCTAACATTAACATCGACGGGAAAATCTCATTCTGCCCTTGGAGCCGTGAACCCCCAATTCCAACTGGAACCCACATACCTATCTGACGGAGAACATTTTGGACTTTTCATTCCTTAGTTCCTGTAAACCGTACTCTGCTGACACCCTGGAGGGGGGCAACAGAGGAGCTCCCAGAGTCCAGGCGGGCTGGAGATAAGAAGAAGGGGGCTGACCGGAGTTGACAATACTCCTGGTTTGCACCCAGAGCCAGTTTTATGTAGTCCAAAAGGTAAGCAGCTCCTTCAGGGAAAGGTGCAGTAGCAGGAGGCGACGGTCAGGAATTTAAAAATGCCCAGCCCAGGTTTGGAAAAAGTGCCTAGGTGAACAGAGATCTGGAAGGGAAACTCGATGACTTGAGCAAAAGGGGGAGCAGAGGTTTCCCTCCCCCCAAGAAAAAGGATCTAGGATGGGGGTGGGGGGATATAGCTGGCCAGGCTTCCTCCTGATGTCATTACATTCTGAAGACTGTGTGTGCATGCAGCGTAACTCGGTGACGTTTCGTGGAACGGGAGGGGGGCGACGAATTTTTCCTCGCCTCGGGCGGCCGACAGTCTGAAGCCGACACGGAGACCATCTGCCGCTTGGGAAGAATGACGAAGAGGTAGACGGGAGGGTGTGGCCTCCATGTAAAATGCCCTGTCTGACCTCAACCTCTTTTCATCCCTTCTGTGCTGTAGTGTGACAAGCAAGCACTTTTTATCAAATGTTCCTCACCTCAGTTTAGCGCCACACAGCCCTCCGGATTCTGCGGCATTTTCCCACCAGCTACGAGGTTTGATGAATAATAATAATGGTATTTGTTAAGTGCTTGCTCTGCGCCAGGCACCGTATTGAGCGCTGGGGTGGATACAAGCAAATCAGATTGGATACTGTCCCTGTCTCCCGCGGGGCTCACGGTCTCAATCCCCATTTTCCAGATGAGGTAGCTGAGGCACAGAGAAGTTAGGTGACCTGCCCAAGGTCACAGAGCAGACCCGTGATGAAGACCCAGTCCAAGCGAATGGGTCTATATCCCGTGGAACCAACCCGCCAGTAAAAACTGGGCCGGGTGACACCGGGGTGACATCAGCTACTCAGGCAGGACACGGTTTGAAACGTTGGCCGGCTAGAATAAAAATCTATCACCACTCGGTCGGTCAGTCACTCGTATTTATTGAGCGCTTACGGCGTGCAGAGCACTGTACTGAGCTCTAGGGAGAGTAAAATATAACGATACAACAGACACATTCCCTGCCCACAAGGAGTTTACATTCTAGAGGGGGAGACAGACCTTAATATAAATAAATTCTAGATCTGTTCACAAGTGCTAAGGGGCTGGGAGGGGGGATGAATAAAGGGAGCAAGCAGCCCAGAAGGCAGTTGAAGAAAAGGAAAAGAAGGCTTAGTCTGAAAAGGTCTCTTGGAGGGGATATGCCTTTAATAAGGTTTTGAAATGGGGGAAAGTAATTGTCTAATAATGTTGGTATTTGTTAAACGCTTACTATGTGCAGAGCACTATTCTAAACGCTGGGGTAGACACAGGGGAATCAGGTTGTCCCACGTGGGGCTCACAGTCTTAATCCCCATTTTACAGATGAGGTCACTGAGGCACAGAGAAGTTAAGTGACTTGCCCACAGTCACACAGCTGACAAGTGGCGGGGCCGGGATTCGATCCCATGACCTCTGACTCCAAAGCCCGTGCTCTTTCCACTGAGCCACGCTGCTTGGATATGAGGAGGGAGGGCGTTCCAGGCCAAAGGCAGGACGTGGGTGAGAGGTCAGAGCCGACACAGTTGAGACTGAGGTACAGAGAGAAGGTTAGCATGAGAGTAGCCAAGTGCGAGGGCTGGGTTGCAGTAGGAAAGTAGCTAGTTGAGGTAGGAGGGGGTTCTTTAGGGAGTTCTTGAGAGCACCGAAGATGCTCCTTATGGGCAGGGAACATATCGGCAAATTCTGTTGTCATGTATCCTCCCAAGCGCTTAGTACAGTGCTCTGCACATAGTTAAGCGCTCGAAAAATACCACTGATTGATTGATAATGTGGGTTGGAAGCCATCAGCTCTGCCCCTTTGTACCCCACAGACATTTCAATCTGCAAAGGGCTTCCGAAGGCCCGTCTCCTCCAGGAGGCCCTCCTTGATTAAATTCTAATCTCCCCATTTTATAACCCCCATCTGGCACTTCAGCACTCCCATGACACCTACGCACTTCAGTTTGCTTAACTGCGCAGTGCATTTATACACGTCACACACACTCTGTTATTTAAACACTAACTCATGAACGCATCTCCTTTCCCTTCTGCCTCCCGAGAAGCAGCGTGGCTCAGTGGAAAGAGCCCGGGCTTGGGAGTCGGAGGGCATGGGTTCGAATCCCGGCTCCGCCACTTGTCAGCTGTGGGACTGTGGGCAAGTCACTTAACTTCTCTGTGCTTCAGTTACCTCATCTGTAAAATGGGGATTAACTGTGAGCCTCACGGGTGACAACCGGATTACCCTGGATCCACCCTAGCGCTTAGAACGGTGCTCTGCACATAGTAAGCGCTTAACAAATACCAACATTATTATTTTAGTGTCATCGTCATCATCAGTGGTATCTTCTGAGTACTTACTAGAGCACCGTACTAAGCATACGGGAGATTACAATACAACGGCGGACACATTCCCCGCCTACAGCGAGTTTACAATCTAGAGGGAAAATTTCCTTGCCTAGATTGTAAACTTCCTAAGGGCTGGGATCACCTCTGCTAATTCTATTGCATTCTTCGAAACATAGTACGGTGCTCTGTATATTGTAAGTGCTCAATAATCATAGTGACGGTATTTGTTAAGCGCTTACTATGTGCCAAGCACTGTTCTAAGAACTGGAATACCACTGATCGCCTGGTGGGTTTCTGGGGATAGTGACTGAGTCTGAGATTAATAAATTAGCTTCAGGGCGGATTTTACCAGGCACGGTATGGAGGGCTTAGCTGAGCCTCGTTTCCAAAAATAAAATTTTTCCAAGTAAAGACTCCTCTGCATCTCAACTGAATTGTCTTGTAAATGCAATGTTGTAGTCACCCAGTGATTATTCAGAATTGATTTTCCACGCCCACTGTAGACTCACTATGAAGAGGGAACATGTTTACCAACTCTGTAAACCAAGTGCTTAGTACAGTGCTCTGCACACAATAAACAGATTGGAGATAGTCTGGCCAGTGGATAGAGAACAGGTCCTAATGGATAGAGAACAGGTCTGGGAATCAAGTACAGTGCTCTGCACATAGTAAGCGCTCAGTAAATACTATTGAATGTATCAGAAGGACGTGAGTTCTAATCCCAGCTCTGCCACTTGTCTGCTGTGTGACCTTGGGCAAATCACTTCATGTCTCAGTTACCTCTGTAAAATGGGGATTAAGACTGCGAGCCCCGTGCCGGACATGGACAACCTCATGAGATTGTATTTTTGTATTTGCCCCGGCGCTCAATACACCACTTGGCACATAGTAAGCACTTAACAAATCCCATTAAAAAAAAAAGGGCTCAGTAAATACCACTGATTGATTGATATCCTGTTGCACATCTTTCCCTGTTAGGTCAGCCTGAATACTTCTGCCTCAGACGTCCCCAGTCAAATCAGTCCTATATACTGAGTGCTTACTGTGTGCAGAGCACCGTACTAAGCACTTGGGAAACTACAATATCAGAGAGGTGGCAGGCACGTTCCCCACCCACAATGAGTTTACAGTCCAGAGGGGGTTACAGTCTAATCCCATCTCTGCTGTGTGACCTTGGGCAAGTCGCCTCACTTCTCTTGTGCCCATCACCTCATCCGTAAAAAGGGGATTAAGACCCTGAGCCCTATGTGGGATGTGGACTGTGTCCAACCTGATGACTGCGTGGCTCAGTGGAAAGAGCACGGGCTTGGGAGTCAGAGGTCATGAGTTAGAATCCCGGCTCTGCCACTTGTCGGCTGTGTGACTGTGGGCAAGTCACTTAACTTCTCTGTGCCTCAGTTCCCTCATCTGTAAAAAGGGGTTAAGTGTGAGCCTCATGTGGGACAACCTGATTACCCTGTATCTACGCCAGTGCTTAGAACAGTGCTCTGCACACAGTAAGCGCTTAGCAAATACCAACATTATTATTACTGTGTACCTACCCCAGTGCATAGAACAGTGCCTGGCACATAGTAAGCGCTAACAAATACCACAAAAACTACTCCTAACCCTACCCCACCTAAGGCCTCCAGCTCCCGGCCTGGGACGGGTGGGAGATCAAAGTGGTCACGGAGCTGATTCCTGGCTTGAGACTGACTGACCGACTGCACTCCCACCTTTGTTCTTCTGCTGGCCCATTTCTGGTTTCCAGTTTCCCCATCTCTAAAATGGGAGGGAGGCAGGTGTCCTTTCCCGGCCATAGAGATTCTCTTGGGGAGCCAAGGGAAGAATGGGAAGCAGCATTGGCCTAGTGGAAAGAGCACAAGGCTGGGAGTCAGAGGACCCGGGTTCTAACCTTGGCTCTGCCGCTTATCTGCTGTGTGACCTTGAACGAGCCACTTCACTTCTCTGGGCCTCAGTTGCCTCATTTGTAAATTGGGGATTAAGACTGCGTCCTAATGTGGGAGGGGGCTGTGCCCAACCCGATTTGCTTGAACACACCCTAGAGTTTAGTACAGTGCCTGGCACATTGTAAGCACTTAAATACTATAATGTTTATTATCATTAAAGGAGAGTTCCATTAGAAACATTTCCTAAGGCAGTTAGGGATGATGGGCACCTGGAATCTTTTTTAACTCTTAGCTCTAAACTAGGCACACATTTACATAGGAAATAATGAGAAGTAGATGAATTCCTTCTTAGCATATACACAACGATCAACATGGTAATTAAGTGCTTACTATATAACAAGCTCTGGAATAGACGTAAGATAATCAAATTCAATATATTGAATATATATCGACGTGTTCAATCTGTCACCAAATCCTGTCGGTTTTGCCTGCACGACATCGTTAAAATCCCATCCTTTCCTCTCCAATCAAACAGCTATTACAATGACCCAAGCACTTACCCTATCCTGCCTTGATTACTGCATCTGCCTCCTTGCTGACCTCCTAGCAACTCCCCACTCCAGTCCTTACTTCACTCTGATGCCTGGATCATTTTTAAAACAACATTCAATCTATGTCCCTCCCCTCCTCAAGAACCTCCAGCGGTTGCCCACAACCTCCGCATCAAACGGAAACCTCTTACCATCCTCTTTAAAGCCTCTAGACTGTCGTGGCTTAGTGGAAAGAGCACGGGCTTGGGAGTCAGAGGTCGTGGGTTCTAATCCCAGCTCCACCACTTTTCTGCTGTGTGACCCTGGGCAAGTCACTTAATTCTCTGAGCCTCAGTTACCTCATCTGTAAAAATGGGGATTAAAAAATGTGAGCCCCACGTGGGACAATCTGATTACCCTGTATCTACTCCAGCGCTTAGAACAGTGCTCTGTACATAGTAAGTGCTTAACAAATACCATAATTATTATTATTATTATTACTAAACTTATTGTGGGGAGGGAACAAATCTATCCATTCTGAAATACTGTATTCTCCCAAGCTCTCAGCACACAATAAGCACTCAATAAATATGATTGATTGATGGAAAGCACTCAATCACTTGCTCCCTCCTATCTTACTTCGCTGATTTTCTACTCTGACCCAGCTCACACACTTCACTCCTCCAACATCAGCCTACTCACCGTACCTCAATTCCGCTTATCGCTTCTACAGTGTCTCCATGAGTTAGGCGAAAATTACTGACTCAACAGATGAACGAACAGATAAATCTATGAGAAAGGCCCCTTCCAAAAATATTTTATGGTCCAATATCCCAGATTAAGAGGGCTGGACAGGGAAAGTCAGCAAAGGCTGGATACCAAGACCATGTTGGCCTTCTCTGAAATACTCCCATAACTCAGATATTTGGCAGTCATATAGATTGTTTGGGCATGTCCACCACAAATATCGGCAGATTGAGAAGGAGTATGGCTTAGTGGATAGAGCACGGGCCTGAGAGTCAGGAGGACCTGGGTTCTCATCCCAGCTCTGCAATTTGACTGCTGGGTGATTTGGGGCAAGTCGCTTAGCTTCTCTGCGCTTCAGTTATCTCGTCAGTAAAATGGGGATTAAAACTGTGAGCCCCATGTGGGACAGAGACTCTGTACAACATGTTTAGCTTGTATCTACCCCAGTGATTAGTATAGGGCCTGGCACGTAGTAAGCAGTTAACAAATACCACAATTACCATTATTTAATTTGTGTGTGGGTTGGGGGGGGGGGGATTCTGTGGGTCGATTAGAGAGAGTGTGGAGTTCTTCAAAATAATTTCGGGTTGAAAAAAAAGTCTCGATACTTTTAGTCAAACGAAGCCCTGGCAGCTCTGGATCCAAATCTGAGCCAAATGGGTTTTATGATTTGTTTTTTGATCTGAGGCGAATCTACCAGAAAGCCGAAATGGTTTTGTAATGTCGACATGCCATTCAAATGGATACCACGGCCTGATTTACCAGAGTAGATGCAGCAACAGAAGCGGGATTAGAATTTTAAAATCCTCAATTTCCCGTCAATAGGTCAGGAAAAAATATGCCCTTTGGCATTCATTCACTCATTTAATCACATTCATTGAGGGCTTACCGTGTGCAAAGCACTGTACTAAGCACTCGGGAGAGTACACGATAACACTCTACCTTACTGGGGTGAAAGAAAGAGAAGAGGGTGAGGTGGTAATAATTCTATTTTCTAAATTGGCTTGGGAAATGGGGATGGAAATGAGAGGGAATAGAACAGTCTAAAAAAAGCCCAGAGACTTTTAAAGCGGAAGAGGGCATTAAGAGGAAAAACAAACAGTCGGGGCTTTAACTGGCTGATAGCTGCCTAACGTACCCAGTCGAAATGTTGGAGCCACTTAATTGGCCCATCTCTTTTAATGTTGGCCCATTAAAGAATGCCACTGAATTTTCACGCAACTTGGAGGATCCACTCTTCCAAAGCAGGAAGGGGGTTAAGCAAGTTGGGAGAGCAATACGGACGAAGAAAACCCAAAGCTGGAATGTTAGTTAAGGTGACGGCACCATGACTGCCTGCTCAGAATGCGGAAGGCATCTGGGCTCTCTGAAGAGCGGATGGATTTTCCAAATTGGCTGCGGGTCTCTGACTGAAATAGAACCAGTTTAGCCCTGCCATTGCAGTAGGACGTGCTGTCACAATTACATTCTGTTAGGAAAAATCTGCAAACCCCTGGCATGTCAATCAGTCAATCGTATTTATTGAGTGCTCATTGGGCACAGAGCACTGTTCTACTTTCTTGGGAGAGAACGATATAATAGAACAGTCACATTCCCTGCCCACCGCGTGCTTACAGTCGGATTTGGAGATCTGCTGGCCTTCAGAGAGATCGGTTCTTTGAAATCTCTTGGCCCCGTTCAAGTCCGGATAATAACGTTACATCTCTCCTTCTCCCCCTACAAACGACGATGCCAGAACCTATTTCACGTCATGACTCTGCTTGGAACGCTTCACAGCCAATTGGATAATAATAATAATGTTGGTATTTGTTAAGCGCTTACTCTGTGCAGAGCACTGTTCTAAGCACCGGGGTAGATACAGGGTAATCGGGTTGTCCCACGTGAGGCTCACAGTTAATCCCCATTTGACAGATGAGGTAACTGAGGCACAGAGAAGTTAAGTGACTTGCCCACAGTCACACAGCTGACAAGTGACAGAGCCGGGATTCAAACTCATGACCTCTGACTCCCAAGCCCGGGCTCTTTCCACTGAGCCACGCTGCTTCTCGTTGATTTAATCTCATAGATTAAATGATTGCTTTTCTCAGTAGATCACTGTGCGCTATATCAATATTATCAATACTACCTTTACCAGGCAGAGTGAATTCTTGAGTTTAAAATATTGTATAAGGATATTTAAGGGAAGCAGTAAGGGGAAAGAGCGTGGGCCTGGAAATCAGAGGACCTGGGCTCTAATCCCGGTTCTGCCACTCATTCAATTCATTCAATCGTATTTATTTAGTGCTTACTGTGTACAAAGCACTGTACTAAGCGCTTGCCACGTACCTTCTTTGTTAACTTGGACAAGTCACTTCCCTTCTCTGTGCCTCAGCTCTCTCATCTGCACAATGGGGATTCGAAACCTGTTCTCCCTCCTACTTAGAATGTGAGTCCCAAGCGGGACCTGATTATCTTTTATCTTCCCCCGCATTTGGTACAGTGCTTGGCCCTTAGTAAGAACTTAAACATCATCATCATTATTATTATTAATAATAACTGTGGCATTTGTTAAGCACTCACTGTGTGCCAGGCACTGGACTAAGTGCTGGGGTGGATGCCCAGCCCCACATAGGGCTCACAGTCTCAATCCCCATTTTACAGGTAACCGAGGCACAGAGAAGTGAAGTGACTTGACCAAGGTCACACAGAAGACAGGTGTCGGAGCCGGAATCAGAACCCACGACCTTCTGACTCCCAGGCCCTTGCTGCACCATGCTGTTACTATTATTACTCTATGGGGAGGGGCGGGAGGACGGTAAAGGTATTTGAGTACAACCTCCCTCCCCGAACTCTCTGCATGAAATTATCTCTGTGTGTGCCAAACTGCACGAGGAAAGAACCAATTGTCCGCAACTTCGATATAATTTGCAGTTTACAGACATTTGCCCCTCATTTTGAGGGATCAGATATGTCAGCGTTAGCTCCAATTAGCCAACTGCAGGGGCAATTATTGATGAGTATGACTCTGCATCACAATTAATTGCCAAATCTGTTCATAACCAAAAAGGGAGGCGGGTAAGGCTGCAATTTCAACCCAGTGCCTTCTCTGACATCAAGTTCCTTGTTTTCTGCTGTCGATTAGTAAATCCCTCTTCGTGCTGAAGTCACCCCGTAAGGAAACAGATCTCCTCTAACGTGCCTAGGGATATCTCCACTTGGTTTCCATTTTCAGTCACCAGAATTGTGCCGGTAAAACCCTCTGAACTGCCCAGAGGGGATGTTTTGCGCTTGACCTAAATACGCTCTCACAATCCCCAGAAGTTTCGCCCAAGGAATAGGACACTATTTGGTCCTAAAGAGACACATTCACGGGAGGTCTGTCTGCAGACAGAGCCCAGGGTCAGGCCCCCACTGCTAATTTAACCAAGCTCATAAATTATTTTATGTTCACATATCATTTGTGAAAGTAATCATAGGATATGGTATGCATATTATTTGATCAAAGGCCAGTTTTGTCTCCAGTGTAAATATGTAATTAGGTTTCTTTAAACACTCAATTAAGAAAAAAAGAAGCTTGTTTTGATCTCTTAGATAAATATGTAATTAGCAGCTTTTTCTTTAAGACATATATCATGGCCTTGACAGACCAAAATGACTGTAGCAGAGAAGAGCATCCAATTTATTATGCATTTATTTAAATTGGAAATCTGTTATCCAGAAGAAAATTAGTTTTTAAAAGAGATACAAAACATGTACCGAGCAAATTTCAAATTTCCTAATATTTTCTTATATTTTTATAAGGCTCCAATTACTGGATGACCTAAATTACTTTCAATTTCTTTTGCTTCTTAAACTGAGTTGGGTTTTCGGCTCACCGGGGGCGTCCCTTGGCCTTCGTTTTACTCCTCTGCTGAACTCTCCAGCTTGCCTAACTCTGAAGGGCTACAAAATGAGGTTATCCTGCTTAGGCACCGTAGGCTCGCTGTGGTTAGGGAATATGTCTGTTATATCCTTATACTGTCCTCTCCCAAGTGCTTAGTACAGCGCTCTGAACACCGTAAGTACTCAGTTACAGCGACTGTTGGATCGATGGATTGACAGGCACTGAAATTGACAGTTCTGACCAAATCTCATACATATTTACATTGCAAAAGCTCACACGTCTAGACCAGGGGATCCTTCCGGTTTTAGCCGAAACAGCGTGGCTTAGTGGAAAGAGTCTGGGCTTGGGAGTCAGAGGTCATGAGTTCGAATCCCAGCTCTGCCACTTGTCAGCTGTGCGACTGTGGGCGAGTCGCTTAACTTCTCTGTGCCTCAGTTACCTCATCTGTCAAATGGGGATTAACTGTGAGCCTCTCGTGGGACAACCTGATTACCCTGTATCTACCCCAGCGCTTAGAACAGCGCTCGGCACATAGTAAGCGCTTAACGGATACCAAAATTATTATTGTTATTATCAGCCAACCTCCCTTTCAATCATATTTATTGAGTGCTTACTGTGTGCACAACACTGCACTAAGCGCTTGGGAAGTACTATTCGGCAACAGACAGAGACAATCCCTACGCAACAAGGGCTCACAGTCTAGAAAGGGGAGACAGACAACAAAACAAAACAAGAGATAGGCATCGATAGCATCCTTTTCTTCCCCATTCCCTCCTGTACAGCCCCTCTCCCCACCAGACCCCAACCTCCATGTCTAACAATACCAGGTCAAGTCCTTGTTTGTCAAATTTCAAGGATTTCCAGGGCTGCAATTAGTTGCAGATGCAAAAAAAAAAAAAAAAGAGCCACTTGTACCTTATTCTGAGGGCTCAAGTCAGTTAATTGTGCCTGCAATTAGCCACTCTGGATGCAATCAATTACAAGTGCAATTTCTGTGGGTGAACTAATTTTGTGAGTAAAAGGAGTCCCACCAAAATCAAGACCTGATGAAAATGAAGCTAACTCTTGGCTATTTACCTTTCCCCATCTCGCATCCTCTCTCGTACGAGAAAATGATTACTAGTTTCGAAGCCCAGTTCGAAAAGCCACGTCGGAAAAGTTACCTCTGACTTTCTTTTATTTGGGACTGAAGGCTGGGATGGTAAGTTGATATCTATTCCTTGCTGAAGTTGCATCTTTCCCTAAAATTATTTTATCCTTTAAGGGATTATTTTGAGTAATGAACAAAATTGTGGGTTTTCAAACAAATGGGGAGATGTGGGGATTTTCTATCCGTTTTATGGAATTTCAGACCTGCTCTGTGTTAATACACACAGACACACAAACACACACACAAATATGCATATAACAGGTGTATATAGGGATAGAGATTCATTCATTCAATAGAATTTACTGAGCGCTTACTATGTGCAAAGCACTGTACTAAGCACTTGGAATGGATATATTTAGATGGGCAGGTAGATACATATGTATATATATATATATATATACATCACGGCTTCAGGTTTTTTTGTTTGAATTCCAGGGCTGGGCTCCCTCACCGAATCGCACGTCACAGTAGAATCTGTTCAGAAAGCCCCCGAGACGAACATACTCTATGATGTGGGGACTCAAAACTTTTTGCAATATCATGACTTCCAAACAAGTCAGCCTATAAAATCTGGACTCCCAAGGAAAATTAACGTGCTATGTAAAGTGTGAAAAATAAATCAAATCTCCAACCTTCTGACGGGAGTTCATGCTTTAAAAGCATTATCAGAGCACTTTGGAAATTCCCAGGAAATCATATTCTGTCATTTCTACACACCTATTTTACCACCGCTCTGCCGACAACAGCTTTTAAGTTCCCCAATTCATAAATGTAATTAAATAATTACATTAGTGCTAATTAACATGAAACTGCAGATTATTTAAGCGCAAAAAACACTATTCAACTTCTTAATTATTCTTGTTCACACAGCATTTCCTTGTGCTCAGGCGCCCTAGGTGCAAATAAAGCATCCCATCTGCTCGTAATTAGAACTAAATAATTTCAGAGAATGTAGCTTATCATTTTGACTGCACATTTGATTAAAAACAGTGTACAAGCAATATCCTGGCTTATTGGCGTAACAGCGGCAAACGCGCCCGGGCCCGTGTTCTCCTATCATTAAAGAAGATCGAAAACATTATCTGTTATTTCAGGGGGAAAAAAAAAAATACAACTTTTTAGTTCATTTCATACAGATGAAAGCGAATTACAGCAAATCACCTCTCCGCTGAATAGCAGCCCCCACATAATGACTTTATTTGCTTAATCCCCAAATTAAACGCCGTTTCGAGCGAGGGCCCTGTGTTATTACTCTCATCATGTCGAGAACATTTTCCTGCCGAGACCAATTTGAATAAAACAAGGGGCCTTCCTTGAACTCAATCAAGGAGCCATAATGTGGTGGGTAATAGAGGTTGCTGATAGATTTGCAGGCAAAAGTGTTATACCTAATGACGGGATATGGATAATAGTCCTCCTGGAAGTCCTCATGCGATTCCAGTTGGCTGCCAGATGCTAAAAATCAAGAAGAGCATTGATCAGTGACAGGAAGCTGCAGTGGATTCATCTAGTCAAACTTCAGCTGTTTTTCCACTGTACAGTTAAGCCAGGCATAAATTATATTAATTGATTTAATTACATACTTAAAACATCTTCCCCAATTAATTTAATTAGGTGGCTACACGATGCTACTGGCAGGGGAAGATTAGAGGCAGCTCACTTAATTAACAGAATATGAATGAAAAAGAAAAGAGAAAGCAAACATAAATGAAATTGTGAGCACTAATTAAAAGGCTGTCTGCAAACTTAAATACTTTCTGACAAAGTGGTGACAGCAATGTAGACAAGAGAGGGATTTTTTTTTTCTCCTAGCAAATTAAAGTGCCAGAAGGTATATATAGGGAGAAAAAGGTAATGCAGTTAAAACATTGATTTTCTGTCGGGACCACCAAAGTCAAAGTGAAGGGACTTTTCCTATAGAAAAATTGCTACCGCTTTGGCAGCCACAAGGGCGAGGGTCTTGATCGGGGCTGAGATACGAAGCTTGGATAAGGACATGGTTAATGGAGGCGGGGAAAGGAAAGAGACAGTTTATGGCAGTCGCTCAAGCAAGAGGTGTTTAGAGAAGGAGGTCTGCCTTAACAGCTGGCAGCCCCGCACACCTTGGCTCGAGCGTGAAAATTCTCCAGGTGTCTTTGACGTGATTCCTTCAGGGCCTTCTTCAATCGTATCTTTTGAGTGTACAGGAGCCAAGTAACGGCGATCACACCCGAGGCCCACTTCTTCCGTTTGAAATCGCTGTAGGTTTTCTGGGCTTGATAGTGTCTCCACGTGGTTTGGATCTTCACTGCAGCCATATGGACTCCGCCTTGCCCCTTGAATCTCTGCCCCGGCTGATTTAAGGCCCGGGCTATTTCATTTGGATTCTCCATCACCGTGAACAGGTCATCTCGGGTCGGTCTTTCCTTGAGTTCAAAGTCGGGGAGGAGCTCGACCAGTTTCCTGCCTTTTATTCTGACCTGGGGTATGGCGTAGTCCCGGAGAAACTCCTCGATGTATTCCAAGAAAGAAATGATATTTCCCCAACATAAACAAAAACGTTCCCTGAAGGCTACGAAGTCTGGGGCCTTCTTATCTATGATGCCATTGAAAATGGAGAAGTCATAATCTGGGACTGATTTCTCGGTAGGCAAACACAATTCTTCATTTGAAGCCTAGATGGGGGAAAAGTATCGCCACACATTAGAATCAATTGCAAGCTCTTCGAAATACGCGGTCAAGACGCACGGTCGCATTAGCATTTACTGCTCGACTGTGGGAAAGATATGGATTCAGAAATGTATTCACGATATTGATTTAATATATATGTCATAACCACTAAGTCTGGCCTTTATATATCATAAAACTCATTATCAGAAGAGTGCCTTATGAGTCACTCAACGCTATTAACATTTTTATAGAAATATATTAATTACTCAAGGGAACTATGAGTGATCTGATTTATGTCTAAAATAAAGCTTTCTGGTAACTTTGATATGGTCAATGGATCTCATAATGTAAGTGATTTACCAGACACCGTCGCCCAGCCGTGTTAACATTGCTTTCTCATTCACAACATACCTGCCGATCCGGAAACGAAAAAAACAGGGCCGAGCTTTTCTCTGTGGGGACAACGGGGATAGAGGATATAGGCCAATCGGGGCTGTGCTGTCTCTCCTGCGACTCCTCCAGAAATACGACTTCTCTCTGAGATTGAAATCAGTGTATATGGATTCTGGTCTTTCTATTAATTTCTCTAATGATCAGGGGAGATACTTAAAGCAAACATTAGCTTGCATTTTATCATCGGCTTCAACTGGGGCTATTGTTTGTTCAGTTAATGGTAACAGTGATAATGCTAATAATAATAGTATCTGTTAATGACTTGCTATGTACCGACAGCTCTGCTAAGCACTGGAACAGATAAAAGATATAATAATAATAATAACTGTGGTATTTAAGTGTTTATTATGTGCCAGGCACTGTACTAAGCGCTGGGGTGGATACAAGTAAATAGAGTTGGACGCGGTCCCTGTCCCACGCAGGGCTCCCAGTCTAAGGGTAAGGGAGAGCATGTTTAATCCCCATTTTACTGATGAGGGAGCCGAGGCACAGAGAAATTAAGTGACTTGCCTGAAGTCACACAGCAAGCAAGGGGCAAAAGTGGGATAGTGGGAATAGTGGTTGCATTTATTGAGAACCCATTGGGTGTAAATCACCCTGAGAAAAAGAAAACAAAGAAGGGACACCTTCCCTTCCCACAAGGAGCTTACATTTTAAAAGGGGAGATGAGTTTCTTGAATTTTGCAAGGATCAATTGACTCAGGGCCTTGTGTGGAAGAACTCTCACCCAGTCATCAAGAATAAAACATTCAAGCATTGCTGAGACAGGACGGACAAGCTTCAATCGATAGTATTTATTGAGCAGTGTGTGCAGAGTATTGTACTAAGCGCGTGGGAGAGTAATCAAATTAGTCAGTGGCATTTATTGAGGGCTTACTGTTTGTAGGGCACTGTGCTAAGCGCTTGTCATCAACATGTGTTGGTGTTTGGGTCCTTCTGCTTTCCGCTTGTTATTGAGATGTCCGTTACCCACTCTGTTCTCTCTTTCCAACCAGGGAAATTTATAAATATGGCATAGTTCAATCCAGTCCTCAGAAGGTCCATATTTTGAGGTGTGGAATCACAGATAGGATAGAATAGAGAGCTAGATAGTTAGAATAGATAAGTAGAATCACAGATTGAATACATAGAGACAATCATAGATAGATTTAAAGATAGAATAGAATGGAATGGAATATAATACCGTCCTCCAGAGTGTAGGCTTGTTCAGGGCAGGGAATCTGTTATATTGTACTCTCCTAAGCGCTTAGTGCACACAGTAAGCACTCAATATTTACAGTCAATAAATACAATGACTGACAACAGAATAAAATAGAATAGTAGAGAAGAGAAGAGAATAATGGAATCATAGATAGAATCGAAGATAGAATCATAGAATCACATAGCCGGTACTCTATGAGAGTTAATGATGGAATCTCCCATCAGAGACAAAGGATGAGCTCCCAGCCTGAGATTTCTGGAAGAATTAGAGCGTCAGTGCCATTTGCACTCTCATTCCTGCCACGTGTGTTCTCGCTGAGGCACAGAGTCCAATGTGCGAACAGGCGGGCGGTGCATACAGAGGTGTTGGACGTACGAGACACCCCTGCAGCGATCACAGCAAAGCGCCAACGCTTGCCAGAGCACACTGACCTGGAAGGCAGTTGCTGTGGTGGTCGTTGTGACCTTCGCTGCCCTCATCGGCCGGTTATTTTTCACAAGGATCCTGATCGGCCTATCCACCTCACAGTGTCCTGGAACTTTTTAATTTTTTTGGTCAGAAAGAGTCACCACACAGGCCAAACTGGACCTAGAACGTAGGCCTCTCTTGCTCTTTCCACGATTGAAAGAGTGAATTAATGAAGAACCAGCCAAGTGAAAGAATATATCTGAATTTCAAAGCTCCAAATCCACTCTACTACTAGTTGCAATTTTTTCCATTAATTTTCTTCTTTACTTTGGGGGATTCCCAGTAATCTGATGATACAAAAAGTTACAGATGTCTCTTTCACAAAGAACTGCATTTTCAGATCTATTAAGTCACAAGGAGAATTTTTTTTTTCCAGGCTGGCTACACATTCTTGAGGGGAATGGCAGCAGGTATATTTCCTTTTGCAGATAGAGAAGGTGGCAGGGGAGGATGAATGTCAGGAATAACGTTTCTGCTAGCAGATAGAGAAGCTGGCAGGGGTGATTAAAGCTCTCAGAGAACGATAACGCACCTGAATCCCACAAGGAACAGCCTGTGTCTATACACTGCCTCTTTCCCAAGGATCGGGTCTGACTTCAGGAAGGTTAGAACTCAGAAAAGAATGACAGGTTCACTTCTGAGAAACAGACATTCAAGCCGGGGAGCTGTGCGGCCCCGTGGAAAAAGCATGGGCGTTGAAGTCGGAAGAATTGGGTTCTAATCCTGCTGTGTGACCTTGGGCAAATCACTTCCTCCTCCGAGCCTCAATTTTCTCAAGTGTGAAATGAGGATTTGATACTTGTTCTCCCTCTTCTTGGACGATGAGCCCCATCTGGGACGGGGCTATGTCTGACCTAATTAACTTGTACCTACCTCAATGCTTAGAACAGTAATTGGCACACAATAACGAATATGCATAATAACAATAATAATAACTACATTATTATCAAATACCGTAATTTATCTTTATCATAATTATTATCACAGATGGGCATGCAATGGAACCTGAACGGTTTTTCCACCCAACAAAGTCTTCAACTTTTTCTACGAAATGGATTATGGAGTGGGGAGAATTGCCAGAGACTCTGGATGTCCAAAGTCTGAGAAGTTTTTACTGAATGGATTCAATCCTCCCCTTCATCAGTATGGAGGGAGATGTGGTTCTGCTGCAGTTCCCAATCGCTTAATACAGTGCACTGTATTTAATAGGGGTTCAAAAAAATGCCATTCCTACTACTTCGAAAGAGAAAGCTGGGAAATGAGGACAGCCCTCTGTTGATTAAAACTGAGTCGACGCAGGAGGCTGAAGTTGAGAAAGGAAAGGACTCTCTCATCAGTTTTCTTTTGGAGACAAGAGGCCACGGGGTATTGCTTCCTTTGCCCCCCTACATCTGCTAGTGCTTCTTGAGATTTGGTAGACTCACATTCTCCCTCTGTGACTGCCAGCCACGAAGAGCTCAGGGGAGTTTTACAAAAATTAACAGTTGCTGTTTTAGAACAAAGGGACTGCACCTGTACTCCTTTCTTGGATGATATCCTAGAAGACACAGTCTCAGAACATTCGCTCTTGGACCCCGGAAAGACCACTCAGGCACTGGGAAACTCTGGATTTGGAGCCCGCTAAAGCACAAGTATAGTATATCTGTCACGGAGAATGCCCCACTTGGGAGCACTTGAGACTTACAGCAAGAAAAGGCATTCCTCTCAGGAGAAAGGCTTCCCAAATTAAAGCAGTGCATCAGCATTGCGAGAGCCACAGACCAGGTAATGACAGAGCCGCTTCTTAGCCTATTAGGAATCACAGAGTTCTGATTCAAGGTCTTCCCATGCTTCAGGTTCCAGATCTGGAAGGTCTTTCTGATATTCTTCCTTTGCTAGATGTTCCCGTGATGAAAAGATTATTATTTGCTTTGTTTCCCTGTTATCAGTAACCACTTTTCCCAAAGCAATTTTAATTTGCTGACTGCTTGGGCTTCAGGGGCATTTTCTAAATTGGTCAAATTCTGAAATGGATTCGATTATAAACTCCTTGAGGGTAGGGAATGTGCCTCTGTTTGCTCCCAATTGCTCACTTCAGAGCTTAAATTTTGTAGGTGCTCAGTTAATATCACTGACTGATTGATTAAAAAGTACTGGCTTACTGACTGCAGAAATCATAGACAACTGCTCGCTTCCAAAAGCTAGCGTTTTAGTACACAAAGGGACATATTTCTCTCCAAAATCCTTGAGTGAGTTGTCCTCATCTGCTGCCTACAATTCCTCTCCCTGATCCTCTCCAATCTGGCTTTCACCCTCTTCGCTCCTTCAAATCTGCCCTCTCTAAGGTCAC
This sequence comes from Ornithorhynchus anatinus, assembly GCF_004115215.2. Lineage (NCBI taxonomy): Eukaryota > Metazoa > Chordata > Mammalia > Monotremata > Ornithorhynchidae > Ornithorhynchus > Ornithorhynchus anatinus. Next base: position 7,439,005 of record NC_041732.1, on the reverse strand, counting down.
CAATGATCCCTCTCTCGCCAAATCCGACGGCCTCTACTCCATGCTAATTCTCCACGACCTCTCATCCTCCTTAGACACCGTGGACCATCCCATTCTCCTGGAAATATTAACCAAGCTTGTCTTCACTGACACTGTCCTCTCCTGGTTCTTCTACCTCTTGGGCCATTTATTCTCAGTCTCTTCCACCGGCTTCTCCTCTGGGTTTTAATCCCGCCTCTGCCACTTGCACGCTGTGTGACCATGGGCAAGCCACCTAAATTCTCTGTGCCTCAGTTACCTCATCTGTAAACTGGGAATTAAGACTGTGACATGGGTGTGGGACATAGACTGAATTCAATCCGATTAGCTTTTATCTACCCCAGGACTTAGTACAGTGCCTCGCACACAGTAAGGGCTTGACAAATACTATTAAAAAAAAAAGTTCTGATATTGGGTTCTAAATTCATCTTCTTATAGACTAAAGATATTCATTAGTAATTGGTTTAAGAGACTACAACATGAGAAAAAAAAACCCCAATTGATTAACTAGAGGCATTCACACTCCATAAGTGATAATGTTAATAACAGCTGCAAATACATAATTTGACACTCAGGGGAGGGCAAGCTTCAAACAGTTCCATCAAACATTCTTCGTTGCCATTGTCAGAGACAGAACACTGGGCTGGATGAATCTCTGATATGACACAGTAATGGTCTTGTTTATAGTCTTATGTTTTTTTAATCCCTCTTACCTCCCTCAGCCCCCTCAGGGTCGCAACTGGAGAGTTTCCAGTCCTCTACCAGTCTCGACTATGAGAGAGAGAGTCAAACAGTGCCTGGGACATAGTAAGTGCTTAATAAATCCCATCATCATTATTATTACTATTACTGGAAATCATGAGAGCGGCAACCAAGATCCCTCTCTACCATCGGACTGCTCATTCAGATATAAAATGGAAATAATAATACTAACTTCTCTTGACCTCACAAGTAGACACTGAGGATAAAATGGGATTATGGAAGCCCTTTGGAAACATGGAAAAAAAGCCTGGAAGGGCATAAGAATTGAAGGGAGCTTGTGGGGTGGTCCTGTGGAAAGAGCCTGGATCTGGGAGTCAGTAGATCCAGGTTCTAGACCCAGCTCACCCATTGGCTCACTAAGACACTGGGCATGTGAGTTACTTCTATGTTCCTCAGTATCCTCATTAAAATGAGGGATAAAATACCATCTCTCCTAGATGTGGGACCTAGACATGTGCTCTATCTGATTCTCTTGTGCCTAGGGACCACATAAATTTATTACTACCAAAATAATATTCATTCCCTCACCTAATAAGATCTTAAAGGATTGGAGAAATATGACTTGTACCCCAACTCTCCCAGGACTTAGTACAGTGACTGGCACACAGTAAGGGCTTGACAAATGCTATTAAAAAAAAAGTTCTGATATTGAGTTCTAAATTCATCTTCTTATGGACCAAAGATATTCATTAGTAATTGGTTTAAGAGACTATAACATGAGAAAAAAACCCCAATCGATGGCATTTACTGAGCATTTATGGGGCACAGAACACTGAACTAAGCACTTGGGTGAGTACAATTGAGCTGGTAGACATGCTCCTTACCCACAAAGAGCTCACAATCCAGTGAAGGAGCTTACATTATAGAGAGACACTTACAACTCACCGAAAGGCTTTGACAACACATAATGTAAAGGCATGAATTATTATTCTTATACCTAAGAATATTGCATCAATCTCAAATGTCATTCATAACGGAGGAAGGAGAATTCTTGAAACTGGTTAACGAGGGTCTCTGATAATGCAGGAGGAAGAAACTTGTCCCTTGTCATTAAATTAAAATCACTTTTCAGATTATTGGTTTGCTGTTCATTGATTCAATCACCACTCAGCTGAAGTAAAATGAGGAATATTATCAGTCCCTTGGGGGACAGGTTCACCTCTATTTTGATCAGTCAGCTTATTGAGCACTTACTGTGGGCCGAGCACTGCAGTAAGTGCTTGGGAGACTTACTTCAATAAGATAGAACCGAGCTGGCGGACACGTTCCCTGCCTAGAATGGGCAGACAGTCAAGAGGACTGACGTGACCACCTGTTTACTCATTTCCAGCACTTAGTACAATACTTTGCACACAGTAAGTGCTTAATAGATTCTATTACTACTACCTAACAATGCTATCAAATAGAAAGACTTCTTCATGAGAAGCAGCATGGCATAGGGGATAGTCCAGAAGCTTGGGAGTCAGAAGGTCTTGGGTTCTATTCCCGGCTCTGCCACTTGTCTGCTGTGTGACCTCACTTCATTTCTCTGTGTCTCAGTTACCTCATTTGGAAAATGGGGATCGAGACTGAGACCCCATGTGGGACAGGGACTGTGTCCAACCTGATATGTTTGTATCCACCCCAGTGCTTCGCATAGTTCCTGGTACACTGTACATGCTTAACAAATACCATAATTACTATTATTAATAAAGGTATTTCAATCCATCAGCATGCCAATTTTTTAAAGATAAGGATTCGACCACTTAGGGATTTTCTACTAACTCCAGTCAGAAAACAATTCCTCCAAAAGATCTTTGACGTCCTCCAAGCCCTAATAATTCTCTTCTACCTCACAGTAAGTTCCCCCATCTCTTTATCTTTCAATTTCTCTTTCTCCCCGGAAGAATTTCCAAGAGCTGGTTGGACTCTTAAACAGAAGATGGTTGATGTTGAAATAAGATTCTATAGAAATGTAAAAAATACTGTAGGGTACAACATTACCTCACTCCAGTTGATGAGGACCAGATTGTCTGGAAGAGAGATTCTGTGTGAAAATCAACCATCACTAAACTCCAGGAGAAAGACAGAAGAAGAGCTATGGGGCATGTGAGAGTCCATGTAACAAAGCTTTTCAGGTTGACGAACTAAAGTGAGAGACTAGCGGCTTTTTGCCGGCAGCCAAGTCCCGTGATTTCTCATAACCTTGGAATAGATCCCAGCCCTCAACCCGCTGAATCAAAAATGTTCCATATAAACATGAGCTTGGGCCTGATGAATGAGGTTTTTATTGTACGGTTTAGGCAAATAGGTTTCCTTTGCTAGATAGAAAGGTCTTGAATTACTACTGGATCACTTAAGGTTTCGTCTTTTCCTGCCACATCCTGCTCAACTCGGAGAGAGGGGAGAGGTCATTTGTGGGCATTAAGATTGATGAGCTGAACTTTCCGAGTGGGAAAAGGCAGGAAGTGGGCTGGAAGGTGTTGGATCAGTCTACTGGGAAATAAAAAGTAGCCCTGGTTAGGGGTCTGAGAGAAAAGGAAGAACCTCCTTTCAACTGGGAGTCTAGACAGAGAGTAAGTCTTAAACCTAAAGGGTGCGTTAAATCAGTCAATCTGTGGTGTTTAGTGAGCGCTTACTATGTGCAGAGAATGGAACTAAGCACCGGGGAGAGTGCAATATAACAGAATTAGTAAGCGCATTTCCTGCCCACAAGCAGCTTACAGTCTAGAGGGAGAGGCCGACATCAATATAAAGAAATGATGGATACGTATGTCGGGGGCTGAGGGCGGGTGAATAAAGGGTGCAAACTCATTTGCAAGGGTGATGCAGAAGGGAGGGAGGGAATGAGGCTGAGTCAGGGAAGGCCTCTTGGAGGAGATAGGCTTTTAAATAGGGCTAAAGTTAAATCTAAAGTCAAGCTAACCTCTCAGCGTTTCCTATTGGGCTGGGCTTTGAGCGAACACGTCTGGTTTATAACTGACTATATAAGGATCCGCACAATGACCTCTAATATTCAAACATTCATCAAACAGGTTTTCCAAGAGCTTCATCTGTCCTTTTGAGCCCAAAGCTGTCTCATTGCTCAAAAAAGCGCTGAACAAAATGATCAGGCATTTCTTGGGTTTTGGACACTAAAATGGGACAGCAGTTTGTTGACCATTGGCTTTCCAATCTTGAAATCCCTGAATCTTTAGCGGAAATGAGTTTTCCACAGAGAAAGAAATAAGCACCCTGGATCAATAAAATAATCGGGAACTCAACCCAGAGTAGTTTCACATGGAGAGTTGGAAGGTGTTCACTCATAAAAGGAAAGATTGGTGAATTCCACACAGAAAATCATCCCTGCAGAGGAAGGTTTTCTCATTTAATGAGAGCCGTCTACATTATTTCTCCATAGGACAACGTTTCAAATCAACCTGATGGTTAGAAAAGTGGGAGTGTGAATGTATACCTCCGGTCAGGCGGAGTGGTTGAGAAAATGCCAGTGATTGTCTCATTATCCTGGGTAATTAAAATTGTTAACAACACATGCTATAAAACCGACATCCACACCTTGGTTGAAAAAAGATGCCCCAAAACGATGAAACCCTCTGTTTCTTCATTAATTGTCCTGCAAATTATCTGTCTGCCAACCCCCAAGTCCATTCGTTAACCGATAAAACCCAGAACAATTTGGAGTCTACGTTTTGAACCAAGGTAAATACAAAAAGCGACTTCCAGAGGAAACAGAAATAGATGGAAATCAATTCCCCGCATCTCGCTGCCCCATGATTTCCTCCTTGCCCCTACTCTGCACGGTATGAAAGCAGACTTTCAAAAAAGAAAGAAAGAGCTTTGAATTACTCTTCAATTTTCATTCTTACTTCTCACAATGTTGGGTAGCCTTTAGATCTGATCTGAGCCCAGAGCTTTTACTCCCTTCCCAGTGAGCTCTGCAATTTGATCAACTCCTGGGTAAGACACGAAAATAAGCCCATTTCCTGTTCATGTATGTCAAGGCCACTGAAGACTGAGAGCATAGTGACAATCAGACTTCTCTGCCACAGAGTTCAGAGTGAGCATGTGCCGTTAATTAACTTGTACCTTTCCCAGCACTTGGAATAGTGTTTGACAAATAGTAAGCGCTGAACAAATACCACAGAAAACAAAACAAAAAGACTCTGCTTGACGGCCAGGCAAGACATTCAGGACATTCAAATACACATATCTTTGAATTACGTACATATCTTAGGCAGAGTGGGTGCTTAATAAGTACACGGATGATGGTGTTATTAAGCCATCCACACACCTTCACCTGCTCACCCTGCACCCAAGATAATCAGATCAGATCAGGCACATGGAGATCAAAATATAGGAGGTGGGGAGAGCGGGTAACTTCCCCCAACTCACAGATGAGAAAACTGAGGCTCAGTGTGGATAAGTGACTTGCCCAAGGTCACACATTCCTTCATTTATTCAATCATATTTATTTAGCACTTTTGGTGTGCAGAACACTGTTTTTAAGTGCTTGGGAGAGTACAACAATAAAAAGACACATTTCCTGCCCACAACATGCTTAAAGTCTAGAATGGGGGGAGACACATTAATAAAAAAAAAAGAAATGACAGATATTACATAAGTGTTCTGGGGCTGGGTGGGGGGAAGAAAAGATGGAGCAAGTCAGGGTGATGCAGAAAGGAGTGGGAGAAGAGGAAAGGGGGTGCTTAGTCAGGGAGGGCCTCCTGGAGGAGATGTGCCTTCAGAAAGGCTTTATGGGGGTGGAGGGGGAGAGTAATTGTCTGTAGGATTGGATGAGAGAGGTCATTCCAGTCCAGAGGCAGGATATGGGTGAAGGCAAGTGACAAAGCTAGGATCAGAATTCATCTTCTGACTCAGATAATGAGGTTGGATATGGTCTCTATCCCACAAAGAGCTTCCAGTCTAAGTAGGAGGGAGAAAAGGCACTGCATCCCCATTTTACAGTCCCACTGGGCCATGCGGACTCTCAGAGAGCTGGACAGAAGGGTGAGCCCACGTAATTATTTTGGGAGTGACAAAGAGAGTCAAGAAAACCTCGGTACGGTGACACTCCTTCTAAGCTCTATGTCCTTCACCTGGTAGGTTTGTTTCTGACAGAGAGACTTTTTTCTGCTGCTCAAAAACGGTGCCAGGAGGATGGACTGAAGATGGAATGCCCAACTGGTGAATAAGGGAACTCAGAAATTGAACAAACGGTGTTTACCGTTTCCAAATGACACCATCTATTTTCCCAAAAGGACTCTGTAACAAAGACGAGTGAGAAGGGGAAATCAATCAATCAATCAATCAATCAATCAATCAAATCAATTGTATTTATGGAGTGCTACTGTAAGCAGAGCACTGTACTAAGCTCTTGGGAGATGACAATATAACAGAGTTGGTAGAAACGTTCCCTGCCCACAATGAGCTTATGGAGTAGAGGGTGAGAGAGAAATTAATATAATTAAATGAATTTAAGAAATGAACATTAGTGCTGTGGGACTGGGGGTTGAATAAAGGGAACAAATCAGGGTGGTACAGAAGGGAGAGGAGGAAATGAGGGCTTAGTCAGGGAAGGCTAGTCAGGGAAATCATGGCATTTATTACAATTGGATGATTTCCTTTACAAATGGACTTTAGTGGAAAAATCATGGGTTTTGGGGTGAAATCTGGCATTGCCAAGATGAAACGATCTCTGGAAAAGCGACGCTCTATAAATGCTTCTGGGGAAGCTGAAACAGTTGGTAAACTGAAGCCTGGGAGGCAATCCAAAACCTGAGCTTGGATATGAAAGAGGATCATTTTTATTTTCAATGAATCAAATTTTCCTCTCAAGAAGAGAGATACAGAGAGAAAGAGAAAGTGTGTGTGTGTGTGTGTGTGCGTGTGTGTGCATGTATGAGTGTGTATGTGTAGAGACATTAGAGAAAAAGAAGACTTTTGTTGAGGACTGTGACTGCTAAATTTGGTTCTCCAACTTTGGCTCTGCAGCGAGACTGTATATATGTGAGATGGGGAAAAATCAATCAATCAATCATACTGATCAATCAATCATCTGCCAACAGGCGGCAAACCCCAAACGCTTAGTACAGTGCTCTGCACACAGTAAGCGCTCAATAAATACGACTGACTGAACCAATCACACAAATTCCGGTCCTTTGTTTTGAACTGACCTCTCGACCCTAGACATCTGCTTCCCCCTCTGGAGAATGCACTGCGGGTTTCAATCAAAATGACTTTGAAGGGCGATCCTGCAAATCAGATACACAGCTCTGACTCGATCTATGCTTCTCCCTGCTGTGCGTGTGTCTGCTCCATTTGTTTAAGCGGGCCAGGGTTAATAATTATAAAGTAAAAAGGGCTCTATGAGCCCTTTCACACGACTGGGCGCAAATATCCTGCTTACTGACAGGAGATGTAGGTGGGCGGACCGGCCAATACGAAAGTACTCCCATTCCAAATAAGAATTAATTCAGTCACTCATTCACTTGTATTTATTGAGCACTTACTGTGTGCAAAGCACTGTACTAAGCCCTTGGGAAAGTACAACATAACAATAAACAGACGCATTCCCTGCCCACAAGGAGCAGACCCCTGTGCTGGTTGAATTCTGTATGGAGCCGCTTGAGAGGAGGGCCATAAGTGAATGATAACTGAATGATCTTTCCTCTCTGGTTCCATCCGTATTTGAAGGGAGAAACAGCCAAGGTGCCTATAATTTGCACCGCACTGCTATTCACATACTTACTCTGATGCTGCTGCATCCCAAGAGAACAAGAAGGACCACAGCATCGATGTTTAAATTAGAATAGATGCTTAGCCAGGATACGAGGATTAGTTTGAGGTTTACCCACTCCTGGTAGGGATGGAAAAGGATGGGAAGGCAACAAGGGAGGAAATGAAGGCTAGAGTTAATTAGCGCTAGGCAAAGTCACGACTGGAGGACTTTTTGGTTTTAGCCATTACGGTCCCGCTCTCCGCATTACCTGTAGACCCGGTTTCTTTTTTCTCGAGGAGCTGCGCTCCTCCATGGTGGGAGTGAAATCAGGTGCTCCCCCATGATCCTATTACAGTCTTTGTGCACATGTAGCCTATAGCCCTCTCACAGCCTGTTAAACAGCTGAGTTTGAAACAATAATGGTACATAAGAAACAATTGCCTGAAGGCACTTCTGTCTTGGGATTTAGCCATTTACATTGATTTTTAACACACATTTTTCATGAAACACAAATATTTGCCATGGCAACAGGGGATCACATGACACCCTGCTGCATAAATATGCTGAAACCCTCTTAAAGGAAAATGACCTCACCGGAGCCGAAAATACCCTCGAAGCAACTCCGGCGGGAGTCGCAGAGTCAAAGAGGTAAGAAGCGGAGGGGAAAAAAGGAGGAGCGGGCTCTCCTGCCGCCTTGGCAGGATGGAGCTTTTCTCCGTCCCTGCTCTGAGCTGGCGACCGGGAGGAAGCCGTGGAAAATGACTGCTCGACGGGGTGATAAAGTGGAGCAAAAAATCACAAAACCAGGACTCCAAAGTGACAAGTTGTCTCCTTTCTTCTCGGAGAAGTCCTAATTCTCCCACGTCTCTCTCAGGTCAAGCAACTGGCCAGGCCTGAACACAAAAGTTCGGACTTTAATTTAGGGTCTCCTGGGTGTTTTGTGTTTAAAACAGTGGATTCCAGTTTCCTTCTCTGGAGTTACTTTCTCTTCTCCAGCAAAGGTGGTCCAGTACCAAATCAGACCACCTTGTCACTTCAGTTGCTTTTGAAACAAAATAGGGTAACATCTTCTTTTTAAAAGGAAACACAATGGGTAATGTCTTTCTTTGAAAAAAGAAACACATGCCAGCATTTCAAAAATGGCAGACTCAGAAGCACTCACAAAAGGGACTGAGGAACCAACCCAAAGTGGCTCTGCACCAAGTCAGATCACCCTATCGTTCTTTTTTTCAAACCCAGGTGGAGCCCTTCGTTTATTTTGATAATTGATGGCATTATTTTAGCCCTTAGTACATGCTAAGTACTGTACTAAGAGCTGGGGTAGACACAAGATAAACGGGTTCCACAAGGGGCTCACAGTCTAAGTAGGAGGGAGAACAGGTATCAAATCCCCATTTTGCAGATGAGGGAACTGAGGCCCAGAGAAGTGAATAACTTGCCCAAGGTCACACAGCAGGGACGTGAAGTAGCTGGACGTAAAACCCAGGTCCTCTGACACCCAGGCCCGTGTTCATTCCATTTACGCCACGCCGCTTCTCAATTTTTGGAAAGAAAATTAGGTAAGTTCCTTCCTTTATTAAAAGGGACCGCAAGCCAGCACTTCAAAAATGGCTGACTCACAAGCTACCACTAACATCACAGACAAGTGTGTAATCGATAAGCAGAATGACGATACTAAGCCTTAGCGCAGTGTCTTTTACATAGAAATTGAAATACCTGCAACTGGGGAGAAGGATATGGCACCAATTCCAATCTTGAAGGGGATGGCGAACATATCGGCTTTGAATTCTGAGCTGGAAGTACAAAGACGTCACACGGGGGTGGTGCAGTGCTCTCTTTTGTGGAAGAAGATCCCGGGCCCTGTGGAGACTCGGTGGGTTTTGAGTCTCGAAAGGCTAACTGTGCTCTGCCAACCACTGCCAGTTTGCTAATGGATCCGCCTGTATCAACAAAATAAAATTTATTTATTATGTATATTAATGTCTGTCGCCCCCTCTAGTCCGCAAGCTGTGGGCAGGGAATATGTCTGTTTATTGTTCTATTGTACTCTCCCAAGAGCTTAGTACAGTGCTTTGCACACGGTAAGCACTCAATATATACAACTGAAGGAATGAATGAATGAATAAAAACGACTTCTGTTATCGAATCAGAAGGAAAATGTAACTTAATGAAGTCCCTCTACACTATAAGCTCATACGGGCAGGGACCCAAGTCTGCTAATTCTCTTGTAACCCTCCCAAGCATTTAATACAGTGCTCTGCACATAGTAAGCTCTCAATAAATACTACTGATTGATTGACTGATCAATTGATCCCGCCCCCACGGTGGATTTCCACAGAGCGTCTTTCCCACCGCCAGCGAGATCCGCTGGGGATCAAAATGGCTACTTTGCCCACAAAACCCCGATCCTGTCAACACATCTTCTCTCTACCTCACTTCTATGAAGAGCCAGAATTTCAGTTAGTGGATTCCCCGTGCCACCTGCTCCAAACTTGAGGACACACTAAGATTGTGTCTGCTAAAGGCTGATCTCCCGTTGGTAGACAAAGCATTACCTACACAGTCTCAGTCCCGGTGTTGCTTATCTACATTGGCGGGCGTAAAGTCGACAGCAGCCAGAAGCCTTACCTGACGTAGGGGCCTTATACGGTTTTGGGAAAGGGTGGAGCGGAGCTGCTTTGGGTAACACAGGTGGATTTTCCAGAGTAATCTTTGCAGCCGCTGGAATCAGCCCTCTTTCCAGAAGACTCAGTATACCTGGAAAACGAAGGCGAAATGCAAGGTCCATAAGCTCGGCCACTGGGTTTCTCCACATATAAGCCTGGCACGGTATTTCCGAATCTACATACAGCATCTCGAATCATTTGGTTGCGTGAAAAAGCAGCCCCATTAACATCCAAGCTTTGGAACTGATTTTGGCCAAGGAAAACACGATGTTGCCAATAACGATAAACATACACGAAACTGACACTGAGTAGAGGCCGTTTAAAGCAGGAAATCTCCTTTTCAAGGCAAATGAGAATATTCCTTTCAGCTCCGGATAATACCGATTAATTCTAATAATATTTTATCCTAACAAAGTGTTTTTCATTTAAGGCCCTTAGAGCTCTTTCCTAAATAAATATCTCTAAATTGCATGTTATCATCATCATCGACAGCATTTGCTGAGTTTCTAATAGGTGCAGAGCACTGGAATGGGGATTTGGAAACAAACATGAGGACTAAAAGACTAGTCCTTGCCCTCAAGAAGATTATAACTGAATGGAAGGGCAAGGAGGCAGGAATAGTCAAATGAATAATAGGTAAAAAGAGTAATAATATTTTCTGAGCATACATAACCCTAACCCGTATCTACCCCAGTGCTTAGAACAGTGCTTGGCATATAGTACTGCAATTATTATTATTATTCTTCTCCACTTGGTGGAATGCACTGAACTAAACTTTTGGGAAAATACAAGTGAGTTATTCCCAAACCACAAGGAGCTCAATCTCTAATGGAGGAAATAAACTACAAATATTTTCAACCAGAGTAAGCACATTAAATAACTGAAGGTGTAATTGAATAGGCCCAGGAACACAGTAATAATAATAATAATAATAATGTTGGTATTTATTAAGCGCTTACTATGTGCCGAGCACTGTTCTAAGCGCTGGGGTAGACACAGGGGAATCAGGTTGTCCCACGTGGGGCTCACAGTTTTAATCCCCATTTTACAGATGAGGAAACTGAGGCACAGAGAAGTTAAGTGACTTGCCCACAGTCACACAGCCGACAAGTGACAAGTGGCAGAGCTGGGATTCGAACTCATGAGCCCTGACTCCAAAGCGCATGCTCTTTCCACTGAGCCACGCTGCTGCTTCCCTACCAGTACCGAGGATGGTACAAATGAATATGTGCTAGAAATGGCTGGTGAGTTTGGAATGGGTTGGGGGATCGGGAATTGGCCAAGATAGCCTTGCTGGACAGATGGGATTTTAGGAAGCCTTCGAATACGGGGAGATCTGGGAGCGGGCGGCTGGTGGATTTATTGAGAAACAATATGGCGTAGTGGATAGAGCACGGGCCTAGGAGTCAGAAGGTCATAGGTTCTAATCCTGGCTCCACACGTCTGCTGTGTGACACCGGGAAGTCACTTCACTTCTCTCTGCCTCATTTAACTTATCTGTAAAATGGAGTTCGAGCCTGTGAGTTGCAAAGGGGCAGGGACTGTGTCCAACCGGATTAGCTTGTATCCACCCCAGCGCTTAGTACAGTGCTTGGTACATAGTAAGTGCTTAACAAATACCATTAGTATTATTCTTATTGTTATTTGGGGTAGGAGAATCCTCCAGGACATGGGTACAAGCATAAGCAAGGGGAAGATAAATGAAAGAGGATAAATATAAATGCTTAAAACACAAACACCCACACACGTAAACCGTTAAACAAGTGAATAACAAACGGAGGTGCATGTTGGTGCTGAGTCTGAGAATGGCGTAGTCAGGAGGGACTGCCTCTTTGAGGAGGTGATTTTGTAGCTTTGGGGAGGAAAGTGATTTGCTCTGAACAACGTTTGAATAAAATTGATGTGACAAGCTCTGGGTGGTTGAGTTTGAAGAGAGAAGACGCTTGAGGTGGGGAAGATCGGACACGAAACTGTTAAAGCAATCCAGTGGGGAGGTGATGTAGGCTTGGACCGGGGTGGTGGTCCTTCTGGACTGTAAGCTCCTTGTGGGCGGGGAATGTATCTGCTTATTGTTATACTGTACTCTCCCAACCGCTTAGTACAGTGCGCTGCACACAATAAGCACTCAGTAAATAGCAATGACTGGCAGTAGGGGAAGAAATGAAGGCTCTGTGAAATATTATTGAGGAGAAATTGGCGGAATTTAGAGATGAAACTTGCTGTTACCGATTTGTACATTCCAAGTGCTCAGTACAGTGCTCTGCACATAGTAAGTGCTCAATAAATACTATTGGATGAATGAATGAACTTGCTCTTCTCCCTCTCACCCAAAGCCCTGCTCAATAGGAAACACTAACTGAGATGGTAGCTGTACTTTATATTTAACTTTAGCCCTATTAAAAGCCCATTTCCTCCAGGAGGCCTTCCCTGAATAAACCCTCATTTCCTCTTCTCCCACTCCCTTCTGCATCACCCTTACATTTGATTTTGGACCCTTTATTCGCCTCTTTCTCAGCCCCACAGTCCTTACGTACATATCCATAATTTATTTATTTACATTAATGCCTGTCTCCCCCTCTAGACTGCAAGCTTGTTGTGGACAAGGGAATGTTTCTACCAACTCTGTTATACTGTCCTCTCCCAAGCACCGTACTAAGCGCTCTGCACGCAGAAAGTGCTCAATAAATATGATTGATTGACTGACTTACAGAAATAAGTCCAATCGGACACCAAGGTTTCAAACTTCTGGGACAGGAAAGGCATCGGTATTGTCAACAGAGGTAGGAAAATGAGGAAGAGGGCAAAGTTTGGGAAGAAAGCTGAGGAGAAAATATTGCGTTCGAGGTATGCTAAGTTTATCCAAGTGGAGATGTCCTGGCTGGGGAATATTTAAGATTGTAAAACTGGGGAGAGAACAGGATAAAGATATAGATTTGTCCCTCACCTAGATACGGTGGTAACTGAAACCATGAGAGTGGATGAGCTCATCAAGAGAATACATACACAGGAAGCAGATTAGACACTGCAGAATTGAGCCTTGCTGTGGACTCCTACAGGTAGAGGGGAAGGGAAAGAAGAGTGAGAAAAATAAACTGAGAAGTAGCGGTCAGAGCTTTAGGAAGAGAACGGGAGTGGCAAAACTAGGACCGAAAAGGTTTTCCTAGAGGCGGAGATGGTCCTTCGTTATGAAAGCAGCCAAAAAGTCAAGGAAGATGAAGGCAGGATAGAGCTCTTTAGATTTGTCTTAAAGGTCATTGGAAAACTTGTTCAACACTATCTTCATTAATAGAGGGCAGAGGGTGAAATCCAGGTTTAAAGGGGATGAGCAGAGGGAGCAGATTACTTTCTCCCTATTTCTCAGGTCAGGATTTCAAAAAAATTCAAATTACCCAGAATTACACAGATAACTAAGGTGAAGGTCAGGAGTTTCTATCTGAATGAACCAAATTGGCTATCTACCTGATTTAATCAGATATTTTCCAGTTTACTTGCTTCATTTTTAGTTAGGTTTTTAAGAGCCAAAATGAAGGGGAGAAGTAAGGCTAAATTCAACCCTTTCACATTAATTAACCATGTTTATGTTAAAATAATATTCACAGTTTCAAATAGGCTTAACCTTTGATTCCTTTTAAGAGATATCTGAAACCATGTATTTTCTTTAGCTAGAAGACTATGCCAGTGGAACTGGTTTGTTTTTCCCCAGTGCACTCAAATGATTTGAGATAAGTAGAGTTTGTAAAGAATGAGCCAGATTCCCACGATTTTAGGAAGTGCGGGGTTTTTGTCCAAATGCATCTGGGTGGTTGACTAAATTCTTTGTTTCTCTTTTTCTGTGGAGACTTGGCCTGTTGCAATACCCGAGTCAGTTGCCTAGATTTCACCCGAGAGCAGTGAACATGACCAGTTTTTGACACCCATTCCAGACCGTATCACTGCTAGGATATTCTTCTCCCACTTCCCTCTTCTCCCACCCTCTTCTGGTTTGCCCTTCCACTTGGATTTGTATCCTTTATTCACCCCTCCCTCCGCCCCACGGCATCTATGAACTTACCATAATTTATCTGTTTATATTAATGTCTGTCTCCCCTGTTTGAGTGTAAACTCATTGTGGGAGGGGAAGATATAATAATAATAATAATAACTGTGGCATTTAAGTGCTTACTATGTACCAGGCACTGTGCTAAGTGCTGGGGTGGATACAGGCAAATTAGTTTTTGGGTTTTTTAAAAAACCATATTTGTTAAGCACTTATTCTGTACCAGGCATTTTATTAAGCACTGTAGTTAGATCCAAGCTAATTAGGTTGGACACAGTCCACGTTCCAGATGGGGCTCCCGATCAATTCCCATTTTACAGATGAGGTAACTGAGGCACAGAGTAGTGAAGTGACTTGCCCAAGTTCACACAGTAGACAAGTGGTGGAGTCGTGATTAGAACCCTGGTCCTTCTGACGCTCACGATCATGGCTTATCCACTAGGCCACAGAGTCCAACGTATATTGTACTGTTATATGGTACTCTCCCAAGTGCTTAGTGCAGTGTTCTGCACACAGCAAGTACTCAATCTATACAACTGATCAAATGACTGATTCTCCCATGGCAAATCCAAAAAGGCCTCGGCCTTGGAGCTAAATCTAGTTGTCCTGCTCAATTGTCTGCTGATCTTCCTGCCCGGTTAGGAGATTTACAGTAAATTTCTAAACTGGTTCCCCAAATGACTAGACCTAATCCCAGAATGTCTGAGGTCTGTCTTGCTTGAGGCCTACAGCGTGGCTCAGTGAAAAGAGCATGGGCTTTGGGAGTCAGAGGTCATGGGTTCAAATCCCGGCTCTGCCACTTGTCAGCTGTGTGACTGTGGGCAAGTCACTTCACTTCTCTGTGCCTCAGTTACCTCATCTGTAAAATGGGGACGAAGACTGTGAGACTCACGTGAGACCACCTGATTACTCTGTATCTACCCCAGTGCTTAGAACAGTGCTCTGCACATAATAAGCGCTTAACAAATACCAACATTATTATTATTATTATTACCATTCAGCTTCTTGACTTCGAAAGCAAAGGAAATGGGAGCGGCAACACTGACCTTTATTTGCGTCTTTTTCTAGCACAGGAAGAGGTGTGAGAGAGGGGTCGGTGCGGTGAGAAGCAGGTGGAATCGTGAGACTGGGTACTGTGGGTCCTTTCACTATCTTCTGAGGTGGTATCTAAATGGTCAAAAAGGCCATTTTAACAGATAGTTCTTTGCCTCGGCAACCAAAGCTTTTTCCCTTCTAAACAATACATACAATTATGAATAGTTTCATTAAGCTTTAATATTGTAGCATTATCAGCTCCATTTTTATTGCTTATGAGAGTGCTGTACAATTGTCTATTGTCATTAGTTTGTGTAATTTAAAATAGTTAATTAAATCCAATCAACGCGTAGTGATTTCTACTACACACAGCCCGTGTACTAGTTAACAGAGCAGCTATTAGTATTTTGTTCCATTTTAACGACTACATGTAAGAGTGGAATCTCTTGAAGGAGGCACAGTCCTCTAGATTGTAAACTCACTGTGAGCAGGGAACATGACCACCAACTCTGCTATACTGTGCTCTCCCTAGCGCTTAGTACAGTGCTTTGCACACAGTAAAAGCTCAATAAATACGATTGACTGATGGAGCTTTGAGTACAAGCAAATTTTGGGTCGGCGAAGGCCCTGAGGAGAAAGGGGACCCGTTGGAGAGAAATACAAAACAAGACCCCAGTGTAAAGAAAAAAACAAACACAAAAAACTCCTCAACTATTGCCTCATTATGGGCAGGGAACCTGTCTGCTAATTTTGTTGTACTGTACTCTCCCAAGTGCTTAATACAGAGCTCGGCACTTAGAAAGTGCTCAATAAATGCTATTGATTGACTGACCGATCATAAACTATACTTTATAATACAAGGGACCGGGCCGACCTCACCAAGCATTATTACAACTTTTCATGGTTGGGCAGAATTCAAGATTTCCAGTTCAGTTTTAAACATTAGACAATTATTTTTCCAATAGCCATAAAAATGTTTTCATTATAGCTATGAAATATGGACTATTTCTAGCAAATGACTCTGGGTTTTAAAGATTATACATATTGCACATTATTTATGTGCAATAGTGGGGCTGGGGAATACTATTTTTATCTTTATTACAGTAGGCTAAGAATTGTCTGTGTTTTCTCAGCAATGAAGACATTGCTGGTTAGTGCTTGTGGGAGACTTTAAATTTTCCAAACATTTTCCAAACATTAATTAATTTGCATAGGTTCTCAGGCAAGGAAGTAAAAACATGACCCCCTTTTAAATATACAAATAACCTAAAATGGAGAAAGGTGTGTCGACACGCTCAGGGTCCCCAGACATGATCGATCAGTCAATCAATCGTATTTATCGAGCGCTTACTGGGTGCAAAGCACTGTACTAAGGACTTGGGGGAGTACAATATAACAGAGTTGGTAGACACGTTCCCTGCCCACAGCGATCTTGCAGTCTAGAAGGGGAGACAGACATTAATATAAAGAAATAAACTATGGGTGTACTCATAAGTGCTGTGGGGGAGGGAGCGAAAAAAGGGAGAAGATGAGACGGGGCAGAGAATTTTGAACCTGAAGATGACCTACTTACAAAAGGGTCTTCACCGTCCCACTTATTTAGTAGTCACCCCAGTACTTAGGACAGAGCTAGTGGGCAATTGAGAAGCCGCGAGGTAACTGAAAAGCAGCATGGCCTAGTGGATAGAACACGGGCCTGGGAGTCACAAGGACCTGCCTTCTAAACCTGGCTCCGCCACTTCTCTGCTGGGTGACACTGGCAAGTCACTTAACCTCCCTGTGTCTCAGTTTCCTCTTCTGTAAAATGGGGATTAAGATCGGGAGCCCAATGTGGGATATGGACTGTGTCTAATCTGATTATCCTGTATCTACCCGAGCACTTAGTACAGTGCCTGGAAGGGAGTAAGTGCTTAACACATACCAATTTTTTAAAAAGTAGTCAATAAAAATCATCAACAGTAGTATTACTATTGCTTAAGAACAATTATATTAATCAGTGAATCAATCAATGGTATTTACTGAGTGATTACTGTATGCCGAACACTGTATTATGACCTTGGGAGAGTAAAAATAACAGTAATAGTAATTATGGTATTTGTTCATTCATTCATTCATTCATTCATTCATTCAATAGTATTTATTGAGCACTTACTATGTGCAGAGAGCACTGTACTAAGCACTTGGAATGTACAAATAGGTAACAGATAGAGACGGTCCCTGCCCTCTGACGGGCTTACAGTCTAATCGGGGGAGACGGACAGACAAGAACAACGGCAATAAATAGAATCGAGGGGAAGAACATCTCATTAAAACAATAGCAAATAAATAGAATCAAGGTGATGTACATTTCATTAACAAAATAAATAGGGTAATTTGTTAAGCACTTATTAAATGCTAAGCACCTTTCAAAGCACTGGGGAAGATACAAGATAATCAGGTCATCCCACCTGGGGCTCACAGTCTTAATCCCCATTTTACAGAAAAGATAAGTGAAGCACAGAGAAGTGAAGTGGCTTGCCCAAGGTCACACAGCAGACAAGTGGCGGAGCCGGGATTAGGCCCCACCTCCTCTGACTCCCAAGCCTGTGCTCTTGCCACTAGGCCGTGCAGTAAAACAGAGTAAGCACTGAGGTAGATTTAAGCAAATCAAGTTGGAAACAGTCCCTGCACCACATAGTCTTAATCCCTATTTTACAGATGAGGGAACTGAGGTCCAGAGAAGTCAAGTGACTTGCCCAAGATCACACAGCAGACAAGTGGCAGAGTGGCATCAGAACCCAGGTCCTTCTGAGTCCCAGGCCCGGGCTCTAGCCACTAGGTCACGGTGCTTCTCATTAGGTCTCACTGCTTATCGTGGAGGGGGCGAGCCGAGGCACGGGAAGGTAAGAGCCGAGGTTCCTGCAACCGCCGTTGTGATTTTCACCACAACTGCCTCCGTTTCTTGACTTCTGCAACGATGGTGGCTATTTCATAATCTTATTTTCTCCTTCCCAGGTGCTCTCCTGCTTGCTGAGCTCCTGGGGGATGAGGGACCTCAAGGAAGCCAGTGAGTGAAGCAGGACTTCGAGACTGTAAGTTCATTGTGTGCAGGGAATGTGTCTGTTTATTGTTATGTTGTACTCTCCCAAGTGCTTAGTACAGTGCTGTGTACACAGTAAGGGCTCAATAAATACACTAGAATGCATGAATGAGACACAAGGGCTGGACTTTTTAGTGGCACCTGTTTCTGCCACTTCAGACCTAGTGAAAAGACCAAGGGAGTCAGAAGGACCTGGGTTCTAAACCTGGCTCTGCCACTTGTCTGCTGGGTGACCTTGGGCAAGTCACTTCACTTCTCTGGACCTCAGTTACCTCATCTGGAAAATGGGGATTAAGACTGTGAGTCCTATGTGGGACATGGACTGTGTCCAGCCCAAATATCTTGTATCTACTCCAATGCTTAGTACAGTGCTTGGCACATAGTAAGAGTTTAACAAGTACCACAATTATTATTATTATTTCTTGCTGGGCTTCCTGGGGACTAGACTGTCTGCTCCTTGAGGGCAGAGATCTTGTCCACTAAACCTACTGGACTCTTCCAATGTTCTGCACAATTAGGTTTTTAATGAATACAATTAATTCCTGGTTTCCCTGGGAGTCCAGAAAAAAAAAGCCAGAGTAGCAGGAATGGGGACAGGTAGAAATAGATAATCAGTTGGACGCTGTCCTAATTAACTTGTATTACCTCAGTGCTTAGTACAGTGCTGAGCACATGGTAAACTCCTAACAAATACCGTAAATAAAAAATACAAAACAGCCACCATCCCCATCCCTGTCTTCTTCTCATGACAGTTATGGTGCATGGAGAGACCAAGGAAAACTACACAGTGTTCTTTTATTTTCATATATTCATTCGTTTTTATTGAGCTCTTACTGTGTTTAAAGCACTCTGCTAAGCACTTGGAAGAGTACAATACAACAATAAACACGAGTTTACAGTCTAGACAGGTGAGCTTGCTGTCTAGAAACAGATATGAAAAAAAGAGAGAGGTAGAGACAGATTTAGAAAATACAGATATAAATATATATGTATATATATAATTGAGGTACTTGTTAAGCATTTACTATGTGCTAGGCACTGGACTAAGCCCTGGGGTGGTTACATATATATCAGTCAATCAATGGTATTTATTGATTACTTACTATGCGACCAACACTGTGCTAAGCATTTGGGGAAGTTCAATACAGCAGGATTAGCAGACCCATTCCCTGCCCATAATGAGTTAACAGTTTAGAGATGAGTTTATAGTCTCCAATCTATATATATAATCATGTAGCGTTAAATGCGTGTGTGTACATACATATATATGTAGCATTTAATGTGTGTATATATAGACATATATATACACACAAAAATCTTTCATGTCCTATGTGTTGACATTTTAAACGCTTACATTAGAAAAAAATCAAGACTACGTGTTTATTCCAAGTTAAGATTTTACTTGATGAAAGAAATAACCCTGGCCTTCCAGAACCTTCAAACTCTGAGTAAATCTTAGCCCATCGCTTGCCCAGCATCCAAGACTCCCAAATGGCTTGCTGTCCAATCAATCAATAAATCATCAAGCCATCAATCATATTTATTGAGCACTGATTGTGTGCAGAGCACTGTACCAAGCACTTGGGAGTGTACAATACAACTGAGTCGATAGATTCGTTCCCTGCCCACAATGAGCTTACAATCTGGAGTTGTCCACTTGCAACATCTCTTAGATTGTTAGCCTGCAACCTGATTTTGAAAGATCTTATTTTGGAATTTTTCTCTTTTATTCAAAATGACTTTCAAAAGTGACATCTTAATCAGGTGTGTGCTGTACTTACATAAATTTAGTATTAGAAAACCTCCCCCGTGGTCCAGAATAGTGGGTTACGTGTACCAACCAGATTACATAAACCACGAATGTATTAGCAAGTATGCTCTTGATTTGATTGGAATTAGAAAATTATTAACGATGGCATTTGTTAAGCGTTTACTACATACCAAGCACCGTACGAAGCGCTGGGGTAGATACAAGTTGATCAGAAGGGAAACAGTCCCTCTCGCACATGGGGCTCACAGTCAGATCTCAGCCCAGGGGAGATCTCACCATGCTTGGCACATAGTTAGCGCTTAACAAATGCCATCATTATTATTAATTCATTCAATAGTATTTGCTGAGCGCTTACTATGTGCAGAGACTGTACTAAGCGCTTGGAATGTACAATTAGGCAACAGATAGAGACAATCCCTGCCCAATGACGGGCTTACGGGGGAGACAGACGGACAAAAATAACACAACATAATCACGATAATTATTACCGATGGGGTTTGCCACACAACCACATACAGTCCTTCCCAATAAAGACCTTCGAATGGATAGCTGTGAATTTTGGTCAAGAGTACTTGCGAGCGGCCACATTCTCAGTAAACGACAGCCAGAAGGCCAGGAGCCTCTTCCGAACAATTCGAGAGTATAATTATGAGAAATGTGGCAAAGTTGAACAATCAAGATTCAAGAATCATCTACTTCAGAGTGACCGTGATTATAAATGGGTCGTAATTACGTTAACCGATACACGAGGCCCCGCTGCCTCACTTTCTTTCCACTTAAATCTAGCCAACAATGATTTGCTTTGTTCTTATGCACACTGGGACACTAGAAAGTAGATGCTAAAAGAATGGAATTTAATTAAAAGAGGAACTTTTCCCTCCAACCTATTTTGTTGGATTTTTTTCAGCAGCAGCATTGATTTCTCTGTTGGCCAGATTTATCCTCAGTTTAGGTTCCGTCAGGTTGTTTATAGTAGGCAATTTGTTGCACGCATATATGTTTTAATAAACGTTTGGCATAATTTACTCACGGAGGAGACGGAACAAAGAACGTTATAGGATGGGACAAATTCTAAGAGTGCAAGAAACTGAGCACTACAGTTTATCAGGGGGAAAAAGGAAAGATTTCAGTTATTAAAAACAGCTAAATAAGATAGGGTACGGTGAAAAAGACTTTCTTCTCCTAAATATCTAATCTGGCGTTTAGCCTGAAGATATTAAAGTTCCTCACCAAATAGCTTGAGATGGCGATTGCTAAGATACACAATTCAGAATTTAACATATGTTCGCATTTAGAGAAATCTGTTTAAATATCCTGGGAATCTTCACCCATAACTAATTGCTATACTGTGTTTGTTCTGATCAGTGTCCAATAAAATAATCCAAGTTAAAGAAAATTTCCATGTGCAATTTACTATAGTTTAGTGCTCTGTCAGCCCAGGGCCTTGAGGCACAAAGCTATCAAAATAACATGCTTGGGCTTCTAGCCACAAAAATGGGATTTTTTTTTTCTTTTTGAGGATTTAGCAAAACTCTATAAAATAGTCCTTAGAGAAGAGAAACAAAACATAAGTCTGTCCAAAATGCTGAATAAATCCTGGACACCTAAACATTGCATGTCAATTGAGAAAACGTAAGATTAACTTTTAAGATTTTTTTTGGTCAAGTCCTGGTAGGTTTTTAGTTTAGAATGATGTTGAGTGATGGGCAGAGAGCGTGTCTGCTAATTCTGTTGTACTTTCCCAAGCTCTTAATGCAGTGCTCTGCACATAGTAATAATAATAATAATGTTGGTATTTGTTAAGTGCTTACTAGGTGCCGAGCACTGTTCTAAGCGCTGGGGGAGATACAGGGTAATCAGGTTGTGTCTCGTGAGGCTCACAGTCTTAATCCCCATTTTACAGATGAGGTAACCGAGGCACCGAGAAGTTAAGTGACTCGCCCAAAGTCACACAGCGGACAGGTGGTGGAGCCAGGATTACAACCCATGACCTTTGACTCCCAAGCCCACGCTCTTTCCACTGAGCCATGCTGCTTCTCTAACCACGCTGCTTCTCTACTCGATAAATACTAATGATTGATTGATATATTTTTGAGGGACGAGGGTTTTCTAGTAGGGAAACTGGTTGGTAATTCACCCAAAACACTCACTATTTTTCTCTCATTTTCGTTATTTCGATGCAGGAGAAAAAGGATATAAACCTGTTTACAATCACACTTGTAATTTTGGACATTCTGGAAGTTTAAATACAGAACTCCTTCATTATAAGACCTGAAATCCAGGAGAATTAACTAAGGTATTCAGTGAACTGAGGGTGGGTACATTACTCATAAAATGCACTATCAGCTTACCTGCGCTGAGGGGATATATAGAGACCTTTAAATGCAAATGTAGAATAATATTTTGCAATTTCCATATTTTTGGCCTGTGATATACTGTCCGATTTTTTTAACGAGGTCAGAACGAGAAAAAATGGACTTAAATGGTGTGGGTTCAGTTAAATAGAAGGAAAAATGTCCTGACTCTATTATTGTTATTATGATCATCATCACTATTGTTATTACTGTGCTATTATGGAACAGTGTACTGGTCTCTAGGTAGTATAGTTTAAATACTGGCTGGGGTCACAAGTGAAATTAAGTTTGGTTCTCATTTACCTCATACCAGCAGTTTGGTTGGCAAGCGGCTTGCAGAACTGCTGGGGCCCTTTTTATTTAATTTGGCATCCCTTCCTGAGCAATATTGAGACTCTCACTTCAATGACTCCAGTGGGTTTTGCCATAATTCCAGGATTGGATTAGTAGCCTTCTCTGAAAAGGGGCCCACGCAGGTTCGTAAAGGGCCCGGTGCATTTCACGAGGAAGAACGCTCGTCCGAAACGATGAAGGGACTCAGAGAAATTCAAGTGAAATCAGCTTTCTTCGGTAGACGGGGATGCGCTTTGGACGAACCCCGGATAAGGCAGAAATCACATTACAGCACGTGCACCTTGACTGACGCTAGGTACACGTGTCTTTATGCTTTTTTTTCCAATGCCACATCACCTTCTAGCCAGATACTCTTGTGTTCTTGCTAAAGATTGCCTAATTCTGCCACCAGGATCTACCTGAAACTCACAGGGCAAGCATGTGTTTTAGGAGAATTGACTGTTCGATTCCTTTTTAAAGTCACGTCTTCTCCAAAAGACTTCCCCAATTCTCCCTCTCCCTTATACATCATCCTTCTCTGCGCTTGGATCTGTGTTCTCTGGGCATTTGGTATTTGCCCTAAGCTCAGCCCCACAGCACTTTTGCACATATCCATAAATCATTCATTTATATTAAGGTCTGACTCCACCTCTAGACTGTAAAATCATTGTGGAGAGGGAACATGTCTACTAACTCTCCCAAGCGCTTAGCACAGTGATCTTACACATAGTAAGCACTCGATAAATACCACTGGCTGATGGATTGATTAAAATCTCCAACAAAGTGACTTTGGGACCATATCGCTTTTTCACTTTTGGGAGCAAAGTAATAATAAAAATAATAATGATTGTGACATTTGTTAAACGTTCACCATTTGCCAAGCTGAAGAACTAGAAATGTCAAATATTCTGATTTTTTAGGAACTTCTTTTGTTTCATTTTTGCAGATGTGTGTTTTGCCTAAATCCAGGGCCAAAATACCAAAGCAGTAGAATATTAATGCAATTTATATTTTGTGAGCCATACGGGTGTGCTTATTATAGAAAATAGATTTATCCTATTTGCTTTAGTGTTTTTCATTTCTTCTAATGGCAAATCTCCATTAAGAAGGAAAAAAAAAAAAGGATCGCCCATGAGAAACTGAGAAGGAAGAATTTCCTGACGATGGCAATCCTGTCTCTACATCTCTTGTACTGTCCCAAGTGCTTAGTACAATGCTCGGCACACAGCAGGCAAACAACAGATAGTACTGATTGAGTGGCAAAATGAGAATGGGTTAAAATTCTTTCTTTTATTATTGAATTCCATCCTACAGCAGGGCTGGGGGAATCTTTAAAAACAGGATCAACTTTCATGCATCTGGGCTGGCTTACATGGATTCTTGTTTAAATCAATCAAGCAATAGCAATTATTGAGCACTCACTCTGAGCAGAACACTGTATTAAGTCCTTGGGAGAGAACAGTAGAGACTTAAATTATGCACTCTCAAAGGTCTTATAATAATAATGATGATGATGATGATGATGATGATGGTATTTAAGTGCCTACTATGTGCCAAGCACTGTTCTAAGCGCTGGGGGAGATACAAGAGAAGCGGCGTAGCTCAGTGGAAAGAGCCCGGGCTTGGGAGTCAGAGGTCATGGGTTCAAATCCCGGCTCTGCCACTTGTCAGCTCTGTGACTGTGGGCAAGTCACTTCACTTCTCTGTGCCTCAGTTACCTCATCTGTAAACTGGGGATTAACTGTGACCCTCACGTGGGACAACATCACTACCCTGTATCTACCCCAGCGCTTAGAACAGTGCTGGGCACACAGTAAGCCCTTAACAAATACCAACATTATTATTATTATAAGGTAATGAGGTTGTCCCATGTGGGGCTCACAGTCTTAATCCCCATTTTACAGATGAGGTGACTGAGGCACAGAGAAGTGAAGTGACTTGCCCAAAGTCACACAGCAGACACGTGGCGGAGTCTGGATTAGAGCCCACGACCTCTGACTCCCAAGCCCGTGCTTTTCTCTTTCCACTGTGCCACGCTGCTTCTTTTAAGATCTAAAGGTCTAAGGGTCCGGGAGTCTAATCTGCTGAGTCCTATATCACAGAATTAAGATTGGCTCCTGAATAGGCGATGCAAAAGCAAAATATAGGTCACTTAATGGCCTACTGAGACACATTTCCCCTCTGAGGAGAGTTTCCAGGACTCTACCGGTCTCGGCTTTGGGAGACAGAGTCAAGCAGAGGCCTACTGATTCCATTCCTAGTTCGGGCAGTGGCCGGTGAGTAGAAGGCAATCTGCTACAAGTCAAAACTCACCTGCGCCTGGCAGCAGCAGCAGCAAAGGAGAGAGTTGAGGGTGGAGATACAAGCTTACCGCCCAGAAGAAGGTGATGGGAAATCACTTCCAGACTTTTACCAAAAAAACTCAATGGAGACACTACCAGAACGAATGTAGATGGAGGTGGGGCGTCCTGGGAGAGATATGTCCATGGAGTCGCTATGGATCGGAGACAGCCGGACAGCGTAAGACGAGACAAGAGACACCGATGGTGGTAAATTCCCTCTTTCTACTTCTTGGGATCCCGCCTCCTTATCATCGGCTTTAAAGCATTCGATTAATCCTCCCCATCCTACCTCACCTCACTAATCTCCTACTACAAATCCGGCATGCACACTCCATTTTCCTAGTGCCAGCTAACTCACTGTGCCCCGATCAGAGTAGAAGCCCTGGGTTCTAATCCTCGCTCTGCCAGTTCATTCATTCATTCAATAGTATTTATTGAGCGCTTACTATGTGCAGAGCACAGGACTAAATGCTTGGAATGTACAATTGGGCAACAGATAGAGACAATCCCTGCCCAGTGATGGGCTCACAGTCTAATCGGAGGAGACAGACGGCAGAGCAAAACGGAACGAAACAAAAACAAGACGACGTTATCACGATTGATAGAATCAAGGGGATGTACACCTCATTAACAAAATAAATAGGGTAATAAATAATATATCCAAATGAGCACAGTGCTGAGGGGAAGGGAGGAGGGGAGGGGGAGGAGCAGAGGGTGGGGTGGAGAGGGGGAGCAGAGGGAAAGGGGGCTTAGCTGAGGGGAGGTGAAGGGGGAAGGGGGAAGAGCAGAAGGTGGAGGGGGAACAGAGGGAAAAGGGGGGAGCTGAGTCTGGGAAGGCCTCTTGGAGGAGGTGAGCTCTCAGTAGGGCTTGAAGAGAGGAAGAGAGTTTGGTTAGTTTGGAGTTAGTTGCCTGCTGTGTGACCTTGGGCAAGACACTTTACTTCTCTGTGACTCACAGTAAGCAGTTAATATAACAATAATAATAATATGATACATAAAATAAAACATATCATATCGAAAATGTCTGTCAAATGGTCTCTTCAAACCATCTAACTCCCTTACTCATAAATGGCCATTGAGTCAACGTTACTCGAATGAGATTTTCCCATAACTCAAGGTTCTTCAAGAACACACCAACTGTATAATAGCAAATATGTTTGAATTAAAAGATGAGCCTCCTGACAGTGGGATCAATTAATTGATCCCGTTTATCAAGCCCTTCCTGTGTGCAGAGTTGGTAGGCGTGTTCCCTGCCCACGAGCTTATGGTTTTGAGGGGAAGAAAGACAATAATGTGAGTTCGTTGGGGGCAGGGCATGCATCTGTTTATTGTTGTACTGTATTCTCCCAAGTTCTCAGCGCGGCGCTTTGCACACAGTAAGTGCTCAATAAATATAATTGAATGAATGAATACGTGAATAAATTACGGATGTGATACCTAAGTGTCGTGGGGCCGAAAGAGGGGTGAATGAAGGGTGCAAATCCAAGTGCCCAGACGACATCCTTGTCTGATTTTTGATTAAACTTGGCTTCCATGTGAAAATGTAGTAGGCACTTTTCTACCGCTTACCCCATCGTGTGAGTTCTACAAAATGGTCCCGCTGACTCTTCAAGCCAGCTTTTCAACTGAATGTTAACTTTGCTCTAGGCAGTGTCAACCAGTGCTGTAAATTTCCAACATTTTGAGCTGGGTTTTCTTTAAAAGTAAAAAATCTTCTGCAAAGGCTCAATACCTCCTGACTGGAAAGGGATCATTTCAAAGAGACTACAACAGTCGTAGAATCCTGTTTTCCAACGCCAGGAAAGAGTCCTTGAGGGGAAGAGCAAGTTAAGGGGTTTTTTTTTTTCCTTTTTCCATTCACTGTGACTGGGGTGTATAGCAAAAGTATTTTTTCACCTCAAGAACCTCTGAGCAGATAATTATCCTGGGAGATGAGAAAAAAAAAACAATTCTATTAGTCTTTTTAAGGCACATTTCTCCTGTGGATAAAGCTGTGCAACTCTAAATAGCAGTTTTTCTTTGCTTCCTTTTAAACGAATCATTTCATAATGTGGCATGAATTTTCACTTTAGAATTATAGCTCCATCTTTTCAGGAGCAACACTTGGACAACAGGATGCACTTTACTCATCTAGACTGAAAAATATACTTTATGAAAAATTAAATAAACAATTTGAAAAGGTCCACGCAATATAGATTACTTGCATGTGAATACTTCTGACTGCCGCCAGGAACTAGGGAAGACAGTTTTTCAGCCAGAGGAAATACTGACTTGGCGACAATCTTGTATTTAGCAAACACATTGCTTTTTAATTTTTTTATGGTATTTAATTTAATGTTGGTATTTGTTAAGCGCTTTCTATGTGCCGAGCACTGTTCTAAGCGCTGGGGTAGACACAGGGGAATCAGGTTGTCCCACGTGGGGCTCACAGTCTTAATCCCCATTTTACAGAGAAGGTAACTGAGGCACCGAGAAGTTGTGACTTGCCCAAAGTCACACAGCTGACAAGTGGCCGAGCCGGGATTTGAACCCATGACCTCTGACTCCAAAGCCCGTGCTCTTTCCACTGAGCCACGCCTGTATTTGTTAAGCACCAGGCACTGCACTAAGTGCCAGGGTAGATACAAGCTGATCGAGTGGGACACAGTCCCTGTCCCAAATGGAGATCACAGTCTTAATCCCCATTTCACAGATGAGCGAACTGAGGCACAGAAAATGAAGTGACTTGTCCAAGGCCACACGGCAGACAAGTAACAGAGCCAGGATGACAGCCTAGGTCCTTCTGGCTCTTGCTATACTTTGGGTACTGATGTTGGGAATTTGTGACGGGGACGGGGGAAAATACTCTATTCTAAGGCCTTCAATTGGGTGAGAATAAAATCCCACGGTCAACCGGTCTGCCTGCCTCTCTATATGCTGTAAATCAGTGGAGCGGTAAAAAAAAATCGAAAGTGAGAGGTATTAGGCCCTACTATGTGAAGAGCACTACCCTGAGCTCCTAGAAGAGCACTCCAGGAGCCAAACAATTGGTCCCTGCCCTGGAGGACCTGACAATCGAAGGGGAAAGACAGGCAGGCATAAATTTTTTTTTACAAAGAGTCGAACTAACGAGAAAGAATGGGGAGGTAACAGGTAGAGAGCAGCGTGCCAGGAATTAAATAGTTGAATAAATCATTGACTGAACAACTGAAAATCGGTAAGTCCTGGGGATGACTACACATCCATATAGTAAGGATGGTATTTGTTAAGAGCTTCTATGGGTCAAGCATCATTCTAAGCACTGGGGTAGATATACATTAATCCCATTGGACACAGTCCCTATCCCACCCGAGGGCTCTCAGTCTAAGCAGCAGGGAGGACAGGCATGGAATCCTCATTCTACAAATGAGGAAACTGAGGCACAGAGAAGTTTAAGTGGCTTGCCCAAGGTGTCACAGCAGGCAAGTGGCAGAGCCAGGATTAGAACCCAGGTCGTGTGAATTCCAGGCTCGGCGTCTTTCCACTAGGCCAAACTGCTTCCCTATGGCCCAAGTATTAGTAGCAGCATAACAAGAACCCACTGAGTTAACTGCACTGAGCTCCTTGTGGGCAGGGAACGTGTCTACCAACTCTGCTCTACTGTGCTCTCCCAAGTGCTCAGTACAGTGCTCTGCACTCAAACAGCACTGATGATGATGATAAAGATGAATGAGGGAGCTCCCCTTTTGCTCCCAGAGTCTTCCAACGGTCAAGGGCTCGCCCTAAACCACGAGGCACAATGACGGATGCCCGTCCCCCTTATCACTCAAGGAAGGACCTCCGTTCATGGATTTAGCTGCATCACTTTGGGCACCACGAGCTGGACAAAGTTAATGTCTCAATGCTTGGATCGCGCTGACCCCAGCAGGCTGTTAGGTTTCTGAGGGAGACAACAGGAAGACGCGTCTCCCGAGAGCCGCCATCTGTCCCCACGCCTCGGAAAACACGTAGGTGCCTCCTGCAGGGTGATGCCTATTTCGGGGACCACGGCCGATGCCGTACTAAGGGGGCCGGCCTGCGCTTCACGACAACAAAATTAGAAAAGTGGTTACGATCCACGGGCCGTGGAGACCCCTGGGGAAAAACGATGCTTCGCGGAACGGATGGAAGGGGTCGGAATGGCTCTTAGGGCCTTTTTCTTTTGTTCACCTAATTTAATTTACCACACAATCCTGGGAAAGCGGGTGGGGTTGGGGGTGGTTCCCAAGTTGCTGAATCTACACTTTCCTAAAAGAAAGAAAAGAACCAAACCACCCTTTTCTCCTTTTCTCGAAGACACTGCGGTTGACTGGTCGCTCCTGGCTCCCCCCAGTTCTACCTCTGTCCCAATTCAGTCCTGGCCGGTGTGGGACGGAACAGATCGCAGAACTTGGGTGAATACCACATCTGTTTTCTGAAACGGGGAACAGAAGCAGCACAGAAGGAAGTGAGGGAGATAATTGCTGGCTTGGACTACGATACATTTTACTTATGGGCAAGGGGCCAGCTCGCAACCAGGCAGAATACGCGGGGCCCATCTTATTGGAATTCAGGGGTGGGCCTCCGTTCTTGTCCAGAGACAGCTGAAAACCAGCAGCCCATAGCATCACAATCAGGCTCGGGGTTTTGTCAAGGAATGCTGATATGTACAGAAGCAGCGTTGCCTGGTTCCGCCGCACCCCTGCCTAGCAGAATGACAGTCGATCTCGGATTCCAGATGACGGGAACTGGATAAAAACTTAAAACAAATGGTGACCTTTCAAAAGATTAATTTGTTTACCAACAAAATGTTCCCTCTTTGTCATCTGAGATGGGGGTGACCTTCACGTTCCCGGATCTAGGCTGGAAGGATGCTGACTGTAGTCATCTGTTAAGTTAGCTCCATCTCAGCAATTATTCCCTTTTTTATTTTTAGTGACAAGAAGGGCTTATTAATTCACTGTGCTTCTCGTTATGGTTTATAAATGCAACAAGCTCATTCTGAATTACTGCAGTGTAACATCAATTTGTTTAAATCTAATTCTGCTACCGTTGCCAAATTATGTTGTGACTGTAATTGTGGC
The DNA here is from genome assembly GCF_004115215.2 of Ornithorhynchus anatinus. Taxonomy (NCBI): domain Eukaryota; kingdom Metazoa; phylum Chordata; class Mammalia; order Monotremata; family Ornithorhynchidae; genus Ornithorhynchus; species Ornithorhynchus anatinus. Next base: position 7,408,852 of record NC_041732.1, on the reverse strand, counting down.
CATATGCATGGGCTTAAAACACAATCATGTTTTGAAATCATCTCCCCTGCTTCCTCCCCCGCTGCCCCCGCCATCTTGCTTCTGGTGGGTCTTCTAATCATTTGAAATTAACACAATTGCCTCACTTTCCATTACTTTATCATTTCAGAAATGAATGCGCTTTCCGTGATGGAGTGAGGGATTAGTATGTACACTCCGAGCGAAACAGTAAAGAATGAAGCTATGATTTGTGTTCTGTAGCTGCCACCCAACTAAGTTAGTGAAAAACAATGCATAAGATATGACTCATAAAAACTAGGAATCATAATAGTATTAAATTCACCCTCATGAATAAATAAAAGATTCTAAGTTTACATTACATTATATATTTATTTAGGTGCAAAGTGGTACCAAAAGACTGGTATAATTTTACAGTAACTCAACATCTTGCCAAAGAGAAAAATGCTTTTAGGATCATTTTCTAGGTCATAACGTTAGAATCCGAGTTATTTGTGTAGCAATTCAAAACGACGGTGTGGTTCGCAGTTTGTTCAGCGTGTACATTCTTTCTTTTAAAATTCAAGTGGAGAAACATCTATCAGGCCTCTTCCTTTCAATTAAAAAAAAATTACAAATCCAAGTCGAATTTTCACAACAGATCTTTTAAATGTGTCACGTACACTTGAAAGGCTCACCGAAGCAGGGGTAGAGTGGCTAAATAAAATAAAAGATTCTGGAATTTCCCCCACCCCATGCCATCGAGCACATATATCCTAGCGTCTTTCCCTGGCACCTCATAAAAAAAGAGGACCAGTTTAGCGGCGCTTTTTGTTTCGTTTTGTTTTTCTAAAATAGCCAAATCCCAACTCATTTGAAACTGCCATTTCCACTTTAATATTTAGAAAATGATTTCTTTCTTTATAATCTCCGAGTCCACGGATAGCAAATTCTGATGTTAAGAGGGCAAAATGAGTAGACGCTGACTGCGTGATTACTACATTTTGATTCCCTAAGGAGCTTCCAGTTGCTCAAAAATCACTGTCAAAAATGTCACAAACTAAAGGCTAGGGGCATTTTATGTCAAAAATTCACAAGAGACGAGTTTATTAAGATGGAAGTATGGACGAGATGTGGCTTACCAATTTCCTCGGTCAGAAATGGCCCTGGCCCCTTATAGGTTCGATCGAGTAGCGCAAGTTTACTCAAAGCTTTGAACCCGAAGGTTCTCTGCTTCCGAATAATACTGTTCTGTGTGACGATTGTAGAGTTGCTCTAAAAAGCTATTGTTCGTGATTTTTTTCCCTTCTAATTAACTATAAATCACAGGGCTAGACAAATTGCCTCAGTCAGGGCAACTGTTTTCAAAAAGCATTTTTAAAAGTCGTAACTCACAACTGTGTCATTCTCAGATGTTTATGTTGTTTAAAACCAAATCCCCGAAAATTTGAGGGTTTCTCTTTCCGGCACTGGCTTTTTCTTAATTCATTTGGAGCGCAAATAAAAGAAGAAAAATATGCTTTACATCATGCCATTATGTCGGTTACTAACATAGGATATACGGCATCGATTTTATGGAAAATGTAAATGAAAGGATCGTCTATGTGAATCAGGGAATGTTTAATATTTAAATGTCACTATACTTTCTTAGTTTATTATTTTAAATAAGTACTGGTGCAAATAAACCCCACTCCAAATAACCTCTGCCGAAAGACCCTGAAAAGTGCTCAAGCAAAGGACACTTCCACTATATTTAAGCCAATCATTCATTTTGGAAACTGCAACAAATAGATCAGTTGAATATGACTCACTGTTCTGGATGCAGATCACTTTCCTCGCCCCGCAACAGTCTCTTCATCTAGACTCTCATAGCCGAGTTACAGTTTTTCGCCCAGCGAAAAAATTTGAATTGAGTTGTATCGATGCTTTGGGTTAGTTTTTTTGGATTTTGCAGTCAGCAGGGTCAGCTATCCCACTGCACCGCCTCTGGGTTTGAAACCAAATGAACAGCAACCTTCTCTTGAATCCTGTCCTTCAGGTGAGAGGATCGAGGATTTTTCTATGAAGGGCCACAAGCGGAGGGGTCAAAAGTCTACAAACTTTCAAATCCTTTGCAGAGTCGCATTGTAAATACAATTAAAACGTACCCGAGGAAAAAAAAATTCCGAACTTTCTGACTTTCTTCTGGGCACTATGAGTTAAATTTCTGAAACAATTTGCTTTGCTACTAGAATTTGTTAAAGAGCTATCCATCAAGATAATGATCTAAAATGGATGAAAATACATCTTAGAGTTCTGTGATGGAAAAACGCAAGCATGGGTGTACCACAAATCTCCAAGATTAGTGTAAGAGACAATTTTCTGGGCCTTAGTAAAAACAATTCTTTCCAACTACTGGTTAAATGAATAACAAGAGTTAAATAAGACCAAAAGAATAAGTGCCGGTTTCACTACTGTCGCCGGTATTGATGAGGGAAACAAGAAAGATAATATTTAAAGGGATGGCATTTTCTTTTTTTTTCTTTTTGAGATATTTTTCAAATACACCAATTACTTTACTCGCTACATCGATAAATGAATTGGACTAGAAATGTCACCATTTAAAATAGCATTCTAGCTCCCAACAGTAACAGGCGACGCTTTCAACATACGATCTGTACGATCACTCTATAGATCTCACGATTCTTTCTAAAGACAATGTTCTTGCAACAGAGTGAGCAACTCTGCAGAGAAGGTCCAGAGACTTGCTTTAGGTCTAACAGTAAATCCATGGCAATCAGAAAAGGAATCTGGGATTCCTGCGTGCCAAATCCCAGCTGCCATCACTTGATTATTTTCCCCTCTCTAAATACAGGTTGGAAATCGGAGAATTATTATTATGTTATTAGCAACATGGAAGACCACTATCCACTCGGATCAGGATTATGGGAAATAAGAAAGAGGATTCTTTGTAGAGTGCAAATAGTCACATCACCAGGTCCCGGCTTGTGAATTTTTTTTTCTTTTTCTTTTCACTGCTCTAGTCCAAACCCCGTCATCGCTGAAATAAGACATTTAAGAGTCACTGTTCGTTCTCTTTGTCTGAGAGGTGGCTGTTCATTGTTAAACTGTTTTATCATCTCTAATACCACAGGACTTGGCTAGGTTGATTTACTGTACTGTGTTTTATTAAAATGGTAAATAAAATTGCCTAGAAAGTTGAATGATCTGCCAAGACATGTTACATTTTTGCTGGAATGTTTCTAGTAGTCAAACTCCCCCAACCCCCCAAACTTGCAAAATAAAATCTCTTTCCTTATTGAATCTGGAACTGAATTTGTTCACAGAAGGAGAAGGAAAATCTTGTTAGAAAAGAATGTGCATTAGTTTTCTCTGTTAGCATTTTACTCCTTAGTTGTTTAAAGTAAATATTAATGAAAGATCATTAAAAGAACTCATTACTCACAAATGCTGTTTTCCTCCTACTTATAAGAGGCAAACTGATTCCGGAGTTCTGATTTGGAGAAGTTCTGTGTTTGATGCTTTCGGGGTCTTGAAACATTTTTACATTCATTGTTACCTTTGGCTGAAACAAAGAAAGAATGAAACTTTCAAATCGTAGGTCCATTTTCCAAATGGATTTTCTGCGGGAATCGATATGCTTATAGACATTTTTACGCATCCTCAGAGTGGCATAAGTCCTGTAAAAATATATGTTTTGATGTTCCACTTGGAGGAAATAGAGGTTGGTTTGATCTTTTATTTAAAATACTAATTAGTATATTCTCTTTCCTTCTAAAAGAACCCTTTGATAAGCCCTCCCCCTTCTTTGTAAACTCTCTCTCTCTCTTTCTCTCTCTCTCACACACACACACACACACACACACACAGATATGCACCAGTCATATCCTCAAGAACAATATAAGAAACACATCTGATGCGGAATAGAAATGCAATTTGAATTTCTTTGCAGTTTTCCAGGTCAAGGAGTCTGCCAATGAAACCTATACTACAAATAGGCAGGTAGAGGGCTCCCTTGGTCTGTCAAAATTGCCCGTTTTCTCTTGGGACAATTCCAGGTAATCCCAGTTTGGTCAATTGCCCCAGAGGACCTGGCCGTTTCTCTGAAAATTTTGGAATGGCTAGAGGTAGTCAGAAACGAGGTGCTCTCATTATAAATCAAACCGACAGACACGTGAGAAACGCTCATTCCATAGACAAAACCATTAAAATAAGTAATTTTTAGGGGGAGGAAGCATCCAGGGTTAAAATTAAAGCACAAGGCATTATGCCTTATGCAATTTAGAACAACAACCCCCCCGCAAAAAAACCTAAGGGAGCTTAGTTCCGGATAATGTCCCGGTCTCTTCCACAGGCAAAGTGAACCAGAAGACCGAATGATCTGGAGAATTTGGGCAGAGTAGCAATTTGGATGATGGGACCAATTTGGATGATCTCTCCAAAAAAGACAGTACCCAGTTGCCTCAACTTCCCCTTGACTTTTCCCGTGTAGAGACGACTTATTTGAGCTAAGGTCTGCAGGCAGGGCAAGTCTAGTTTGTATCCCGAGGGCACAACGGTTGTATTGTGAGGGTCCTGGCAAAATCACGACCAGACTTAATTCCGAGTGCCTTGGCTTCTGTGGGCCAGTGAGATCCCACAACATTATCTCGCCGTATTTGCATGAAAGCTGTTTCCTCTTTTATTGAAATTAATACCTAAAGGGTAGCCTTTCTCCTTCTTAATTACACATTTAAAATAATTTCCACACTATCGAGGAATGGGAAATTGCTAATATATTTTATATTGACTGGAAATGGTGACTGTAATTAGGGTGCTTTGAAAGTGTGGATTCTGGATACCACTGACGGTAATAGCTTCATCTATCATGTCTCAGCTTTGTTAGAAACTTTTTAATTCAGGGATCATTGGCTCGATGGGCCGTGACAGCTTCCTTAGCTGGGCATGCTTCATTGACTCAGTGTGGCTACAGGACTTGGGTGGTAAGTAAGTGATCAAATAAATAATCATTATCTAAAGTGGGGTTAAAATACAGTTGTTTATGCTCATTTTGAAACGTGCGCAGCTTCGAGCCTGGCTATTTTTATAACGAAAAGTCCACGAGGAAGAAAATCCAACAGAATAGAATGAAATGTAAAATCACTTTGTTGCTGGTATTCCTTGACGGTCTTTTTAAAGGAAATTATTATTAGTCTTCTCCTGATCGATGCAATTATTTTTGCTACCACAACGGAGTTCAGAGAACAAAAATGTTAGATTGTGGGGAAAACAATAATAGTTAGTCCTTGTCTTTTACAATCCTTTAAAAAAGCATACATGGTTTGTTCCAAACAATAGTTTGCTCTGATTAGGTCACTCTGATTAAAATAGACTACCACCCTAGCAGATGATTTTTCTAAACTTCCCTACAAGAGTGACCCGAAACCTAGAGACGTCATCTTCTCTGGATGTACGGAAACACTTTAGTCCTTACAAAATCCCATTAGCTGTTGGTCATGGTCCATATAAGGCATTAAGAAAATAAGGCCCAATAATGAGACACTGTTAGAATGACAGTAGTAGATAAACAAAACGGAAAAGACAAAAACAAAACCAAAATCCTTCTATCGAGTAGTAAGACATGCTTTGGAACGGACCCATTAAGACAAGTGATAGGGATTTTTTTTTTTAATTCTTAAACTGATCAGTGGACATAGCAATTTATTTCAGCTATCATAAGCCACTGAACAATCAGAACTTTATACTTTCTCCTTTTGATAGTAATTACAAGCAGATATATCAAATGTGACTCTCATTTAGACTCCGGTTTGTAAGAACAAAAGTTATTATCAGAGCCAATTACTGTTTTACCTACATGGCTGCACAGAAGCAGAGAGTTCAATTTTCATCTCATCAGTGATTTTGTGGTATTTATTTTATTACTATACCACATAGCTATATAAGGAGGAAATAGCCTGTGCTATTAAACTAGGGTTTTAGTGTAGGATGCTAAGGTTTCTTTCTGAAGAACTTCCGAATTAAAAACTCTAGGCAGCTTACAAAACCAGCTCCCCAGACACAGGCAGACTATAAAATGATAAATGTCTGAGCAGTAGATCCAGCACAGAGTAATCAAAATTGAAATGCTTGACAAAGAAAGTTGAGGGGGCCGCTTGCTTAATTTACAATGAGCTCAGCTCTCCTATATTTTGGAGAGTGTTTAAATTTAGAAAAAGCACGTTTGTCATAAACGAGGAGGCACCGCTAACTGTGATTTCGGGGTTATTTGCAGCTTTCCCGACGGCAATTTAATAATAATTGTGGTATTTGTTAAGCACTTCCTATGTGCCAAGCATTTCTTTATGGTACCTGTTAAACTCTTACTATGCGCCAGGCGCTGTATCAAGAACTGGGGTAGATGCAAGCTAATCAAGTTGGAAGCAGCTCAGCGTCCCACGCAGGGCGCATAATCTTAATCCCCATTTTACAGAGAGGTAACTGAGGCACAGAGAATAATAATAACGATAGTATTTGTCAAGAGCTTACTACGTGTCAAGCACAGTTCGAAGAGCTGGGCACTGTTCTAAGTGAAGTGACTAGAGAAGCAGTGTGGCTCAGTGGAAAGAGCCCGGGCTGGGGAGTCAGAGGTGACGGGTTCAAATCCCGGCTCAGACACTTGTCAGCTGTGTGACTTTGGGCAAGTCATTTCACTTCTCTGGGCCTCAGTTACCCCATCTGGAAGATGGAGATTAAGACTGTGAGCCCCACGTGGGACAACCTGATTACCTTGTATCCTTCCCAGTGCTTAGAACAGTGCTTTGCACATAGTTAGTGCTTATCAAATGCCATCATCATCATCAACCTGTAGACGTGGCGGAGCCGGGATTAGAACCCAGGTCCTCTCCACTCCCAGGTCCGTGCTCTACTCACGCCGCTTCTCCGCTTGTACTAAGCGCTGGGGTAGATGCATGATAATCGGGACGGGCACACTCTTACGCCGACAGGCATTCCTCCTCTTGAAGATATGAGAGAATCAAGCTCACTGAGTCTGGTTCTACTGTCTAAACTTCAGAAGAGGGAGATGAAGCCACTCCCTGCGTCCCTTCAATAATAATAATTATGGTATTTGATAAACTATGTGCCAAGCCCTGGGATAAATACAAGTTAATCAAGTTGGACACAGTCCCCCATGGGGCTCCCACTTTTAATCCCCATTTTACAGGTGGAGTACCTGAGGTACAGGGAAGTGAAGTGACTTGCCCAAGGTCCCAAAGCAGTCAGGTGGTGGAGCGGGGAGTAGAACCCAGGTCCTTCTGACTCCCAGGCCCGGGCTCTAGCCACTAGGCCACACTAAAGGAGGCACGCGTTTGTCCTGAAACTTCACAGACGTGATTGCAGGGTACCGCCGGGGCCGGTTACTCTTGATGCCCACCTCAGTAGCTCAATCAAAGTCAGCTGCAATTTGGAAAAGTGCAGTCACTCGATTATTTCATTGGTACATATTTCATGTCTGCCTCCCTCATTAAGAGGTCAGCTCCTTGTAGACAGGGAACAGACCATTGCATCACCACCAGCCAACCTAATCCCAATTCCCGAATAACCCATGGACCATCTCTGACATTAGTCAAGCGCTTACTTTGGGTAAAGGGGAGTACCACGTGCTGGGAAAAGGGACACTGACGCATTGGAAAGGACCCCAGCGTTAGAGGCGTAATCAATCGGTCAACCAATCGATCGTATTTATTGAGCATTTACCGTGCGCAGAGCACTGTGCTAAGCTCTTGGGAGAGTGGGAAATAACAGAATTGGTAGACACATTCCCTGTCCCAGACCGGATGGGGCCTACAGGTGACATCATGGCCAGTCGCCCCACTCTCAATTCCCAAATAACACTGGGACTATCTCTGACACTAGTCAAGTGTTTGTCTTATGCCGTCGAGTCGTTTCCAACCCATAGCGACACCGTGGACGCATCTCTCCCAGAACGCCCCGCGTTCCATCTGCAAACGTTCTGGTGGTGGATCCGCAGAGTTTCCTTGGTAAAAATCCAGAAATGGTTTACCAATTGCTGCCTTCCGTGCAGTCAACTTGAGTGTCCGCCCTCGACTCTCTCCCGTGCCGCTGCTGCCCGGCATGGGTGAGTTTTGACTTGGAGCAGACCGCCTGCCACGCGCCAGCCACTGGCCAAGCTAGGGATGGAATTGGCAGGTCTCTGCTTGACCTCCCTCCCGAAGCCGAGACTGGTAGAGGACTGGAAACTCTCCAGGTGCAACCCTGAGAGGGGAGTCGAGTGCTTACGCTGGGGAAAAAAAGAGTACTATGTACTGGGAATAGGTACAAGGACGCCGATGAATTAATAATAATAATGATAATTGTACTTGCTAAAGGCCTCCTATGTACCAAGCACTCTTCTAAGCAGTGTGGCTCAGTGGAAAGAGCCCGGGCTTGGGAGTCAGAGGTCATGGGTTCGAACTCCGGCTCTGCCACTTGTCAGCTGTGGGACTGTGGGCAAGTCACTTCACTTCTCTGGGCCTCAGTTCCCTCATCTGTAAAATGGGGATTAACTGTGAGCCTCACGTGGGACAACCCGATTACCCTGTCTCTACCCCAGAGCTTAGAACAGTGCTCTGCACATAGTAAGCGCTTAACAAACACCAACATTATTATTATTCTAAGCACTGAGGTAGATAAAGGTTGGAACAGTACCTGTCCCACATAAGGTTCACATTCTTAATCCCCTTTTTACAGATGAGGTAACTGAGGCCAAGGTCACGCAGCAGACAAGTAGTGGAACCGGGATTCGAATCCAGCCCTTCTGACTCCCAGATCCATGCTCTAGCCACTGCAGCATGGCGTAGTGGCTAGAGCACGGGCCTGGGACTCAGAAGGTCATGGGTTCTAATCCCGACTCTGCCACGCGTCTGTTGTGTGACTTTGGGCAAGTCACTTCACTTCTCTGGGCCTCGATTACATCATCTATAAAATGGGGGTTGAGACTGTGAGCCCCAGGTGGGACAGGGGCCGTGTCCAACCCGATTTGCTTGTACCCACCCCATGGCTTAGTACAGTCGCCTGGTATATAGTAAGCACTTAACAAATATCACAATGATTATCATTATTATTAGACCATATTGCTTCTCATCTGTTTGGTATGGTTTAGGAGAAGTAACTCTGGAGGCAGGAGAGAGATCAACCCTAGAGAACATTTTCCAGCCTTCAGGGACTATAGTAAATATGGGAAATAGAAATTAACTTGGTTGTATTTAGAAGAGTGCTCTGCTTTCAAATCAAGCAATCAATCACAGCTATTTATTGAGTGTTTCCTGTGTGCAGACTCTGTATTAAGCTCTTGGGAGGGTACAAAACAATAATTTAACAGACCCATTTCCGGCCCACACTGAGGGGGTTCTACATATCTCCAACATTCACGTATTATTTCACCCCATAAAATTTACTGGTCACTGGAAAGGAGGGGTATGCAAACACAGAACAATACCCTCTAAATTATGTCTCTAGGATATTATCAGTCTTAAAATAATAAAATGCTTTTAATAACCTTTTTTGCTGGGCTTTGATGGAGGAAAAAAATAACTTGAGATAAAATAATTAGTTCAGATTTTCTTAATTCATGCAATGCCATTGTAGATAATTTGATTTCTCTACCCTCTGCACGCAGGCATTAGGGTTTCAGCTAAGTTCACGTGTAGCGAAATGAGTGAGGTTCCACATGTCGATATTTCAAGCATCAGCAAGAGAAGCAGCGTGCCTAGTGGATAGAGCACGGGCCAGGGCGTCAGAAGGACCTGAGTTCCAATCCTAGCTCTGCCACTTGTCTGCTGTGTGACCTTGGGCAAGTCGCTTCACTTCTCTGGGCCTCACTTACCTTATCGGTAAAATGAGGATTAAGATTGTGAACCCCCCCCATGTAGGGCATGGGCTGTGTCCATCCTGATTAGCTTGTATCTACCCCAGCACTTAACAGAGTGCCTGGCACACAGTAAGTGCTTAAAGAATACCATTTTTTTAGAAAAAAAGAGAGAATAACTTTAATGTGTTCAGCAAGAGCTGCTGTACCCTGGTACTACTATTCCTCCGCCGCGTCCCTGGGATAAACACCACTGTTGTGCTTTTCAAAATAGAAAAGTCTTTTTAAATAATAACTGCAAACACGTAGCACTAACATATTCATGAGCAGGCTTTTTGGCAAGTGGCAGGGAACTCAACAATTTAACAAAGGGAAAATACAATCTGTGATCATTTGGTTTAGAGTTTACTGCAAATCGTTGAAAATGACCATTCATATTCCACTTCTACCAGTTGGGCTGTGTCCACCAATGATATCCCAGAAGAGGGAAAAATGAAAATGAAATGAGAAAAAATACACACCTCTTCTGAACACGTACTCTTTAAAAGAAATCCCCGATATTTCTCAATAGGTTTTTTTTTTTTTGAAGGAACAACAGGGTTCATAAACTAGCCTTAATTACACTTCTTAATTGCAATTGAGCAACTCATAACTGTTCACCATGGAAGCATGATTCAAGTGGGAAGGAATTCCAAAAAAACAGCAATGCACTTTTGGGGGAAGAGTGTTTATAGTAGCAACTGGGGCTTACCTAGTTGAAAAGATAGGAAATGGGGAATTATAGGTGGTAATATCCCAGCTGGATTTCACAACTACTTAATAATAAAAGCTTTTATGTTAGTGTACTAGGCATGCAGAACAGCTGGCAAAACAGCACTGTTTGTCAATTTCCTTTATAATGGGAAATTAGGGCTATCTTTTCTGTCAGCGAATATGCATTTTTAAGCAGATGTCACTGATATTAGAGATGAAAGGACAATGGGGGCTCCAGCCCCCCTGAGGTAAAGTTGGGGGGGAAAAACGTTCAATGCCCCTTTCTAAATTAAGTTCACCCAAGCATGGAATACTCAAAAGATCACGTGATTATGCCATTATTATTTATATTAATGTCTGCCTCCCCCGTAGACTGTGAGCTCGTTGTGGGCAGGGACTGTGTCTGATGTTATGTTGTACTCTCCCACGTGCTTAGTAGAGTGCTTTGCACAGAGTAAGCACTCAATAGATACGATTGAATGAATGAATGTTTTTGTTAACCCATTTTGTCAATCCTAATTCTTTTCTTTGCAGGTACGTTTCATGCCTTTTTTTTTTTTAATGGCAGAGGAGATGTTACATTGTACTCTCCCAAGCGTCTTGTACAGTGCTCTGCACACAGTAAGCGCTCAATGAATGTGATTGGCCGACTGACTGAAAGCAAGTGCACCATCAACAGCCTTGCCCAGAATCAACTGCATATTGGGTCCTCTTCGAGAAATCTCTTCCGGAACAGGTCACATTTCGACCTGGAAAAATCAGTCAATTGAGCAATCACTTTGTTATTATCGAGGACGTATTATCATTTAATATTTACTGAGCACTTCCTGTGGGCAGAGGACTATTCTATGCACATGGGAGAGTCCACTATAAAAGAGTTGGTAGACAAGTTCCTAGCTCACGGACCTACATAGCTTAAGAATCAAGCATATGATTTTTAAAGTGTTCATAAAGATGATTTAGATGGAATATACAAATAAACTAGCTCCTACCTACCTGCTACGTCTCTTATTTTTCTTCTTATTTTCTTATTCATTCATTCAATTTATTAAGCACTTACTGTGTGCAGAACAACGTACTAAGCACTTGGGAAATGACATTACAACAATAACAGTAACAATTTCTGCCCACAATGAGGTTACAGTCTGTAGCACAGTCTTGTGCTTAAGATACCTTGAAATCAATGATTAAAAGGACGGAGCAAAGTCCATATGAATTTAGTCTGAAAAGATTATTCTTCTTCGATTGGGAATGAGCGGACATGACTGAACGCCTACAGAATCCTGTGGGGGGTGTGGACAAGATGAATATTGAATGATTATTAGCAGCATTGCAAAATGGGTAGAGCACGGGCCTCGGAGTCAGAAGGTCATGGGTTCTAATCCTGCCTCTGCCAAACGTCTGCTGTGTGACCTTGGGCAGGATGCTTCACTTCTTTGGGCCTCAATTACCTCATCTGTTAAATGGGGATTAAGACTGTGAGCCCTACATGTGTGTCCAACCTGATTACCTTATATCTACCCCAGCACTTAGAACAGTGCCTGGCACAAAGTAAGGACTTATATACTATTACTATTGTTGTTATTATTATATCCTTCAACTCCTAAAGCTTGATGGCAGTGGTTCAAAATGAACCAAAAGAAGTATCCAGTGGGTACAGAGTAAATGCAATTCTTTACCAAAAGATGTCATATGGTCAGAAAATACCTATAGGTTCCAGAAAGGTTGGGAAAAATAATCCTGGCTCCATCACTTGTCTGCTGTGTGGACTTGGGCAAGTAACTTCACTTCTCCGTGCTTCAGTTACCTCAACCGTAAATGCGGACTGAGACTCCGAGCCCCACGTTAGACAGGGATTGTGTCCAATTTGATTTGCTTGTATGCACCCCGGGGTTTAGTACAGTTTTTGGCACGTAGTAGAGAGCTTCACAAATCCACAGTTTATTATTATTAATGGGTTGGCGGGAATAGTTAGGGAAAAAAGATATGTCCCCTAACCATGGGGACAGATGTAAGGAGGGCAGTCATCACAGTACTAGAGACAGAATATAGGATTGGATGGGCCATTGAGCTACCCCAATCAGGAATTTCTGGTGGTTATTTTTTTAATTGGCCTCACCGACTGATAAGCTCATTGTGGGCAGGAAATGTCTCTGTTTATTACTGCATTGTCCTCTCCCAAGTGCTTCATACAGTGCCCTGCACACAGTAAGCACTCAATAAATAAGATAGAATGAGTAAGTGAAGCTGAATTTGCTCTGACTCTATGGTACATTTTAGGGCAAAATATTCACTTTCATTATTTTTATGGTAATATTGTTGATGAATGTCGATCATCCTTTTAATATTGATTACCTCTTGATATTTTCCAACGCTGCAAACAGAGGAGCCTAGGGGAAGCAAAATTTAATCCAAATCATACTGAGACAGATTTTTCCTGTGAATTAGCTATACCCTGTGAGTAAGCTAAACACTTAAAAAAGCCGCATTTGCACTTTCAGACCGCTCGGGAACTATTAAATGCCTTAAAGTGATAGTGTATTTAAAGGCTCTTGGTAAAATGAAATAGCTTGCCAGAGTGCTTATTATCCTAGGTGCATCACCGAGGAAGTGGCAAGTGGCAAGTCCATAACCTATTAGTTCTCCAATTCCCTTCCCATGGTTTTGGGAGGCTTTGGAGTGGGGGGATAATTCAGTATTGGCCCTCTCTGCTTTGGGTCAAAACTGAATTACTCTAAGTTCCTGGTGGATCTGGGGCCAAGGCAATGGACTCTAGGAATATAGATGATTCTATCAATCAATCAATCATATTTATTGAGTGCTTACTGTGTGCAGAGCAATATACTAAGTGGTTGGGAGACAACGGTGTAACAGGGGGATCACTAAACGCAATCCTTGCCCACAACGAGCTTACAGTCTATTCATTCATTCAATAGCATTTATTGAGCGCTTACCGTGTGCAGAGCACTGTACTAAGCGCTTGGAACGAACAATTTGGCAACAGATAGAGACAATCCCTGCCCAATAACGGGCTCACAGTCTAGAGGGGGAGACAGACATTAAGAGAAATAAAGAAATGACAGACAGAGATATAAGTGCTCTATGGCTGAGGGAGGGGTGAATAATTATAATAATAATAACTATAGTATTTGTTAAGCGCTTACTATGTGCCAAGCACTGTATTTAAATTACTACTTGCCACGTGCCATTTCTGCAGCGATGTACCTGGGATAATAAGTACTCTGGCAAGCTATTTTATTCTACCAAGAGCCTTTCAATACATTATCACTTTAGGGCATTCAATAGCACTGTACTACGTGCGAAGCGCTGGGGTGGATACAAGCAAATTAGGTTGCTTGGGCAAGTCACTTCACTTCTCTGTGCCTCAGTTACCTCATCTGTAAAATGGGGATTGAGATTGTGACCCCACACGGGACAGGGACTGTATCCAACCTGATTGGCTTGGATCCGCCCCAGCATTTAGTACAGTACCTGGCACATAGTAAATGCTTAAATACCACAGTTATTATTATGATTCTTAAGTCCATAATGTGTCGATTAGTTTGGACCTAGTCCCTGTCCCATGTGGGGCTCACAGTTTCAATCTCCATTTTACAGATGAGGTAACGGAGATCCAGAAAACTGAAGTGACTTGCCCAAGGTCACCCAGCAGACAAGTGGCAGAGCCGGGATTAGAACCCATGACCTTCTGATTCCCAGGCCTGTGCTCTATCCACTATACCACGCTGCTTCTCTGGAAAGGCTGCAGGGTCCTGAATGGAGCCAAACTATTCTGGCCAGGTTACAGGTGTGGGCTTGAAAATTTCACATTTTAAGGAAAGTTTATCACTGACCTTTGATCCCGGAGAGATGTGGGGAAAGAATCTACCCTCTACTGGGACCGGCAGAGCTTTATCCCTCGTCGATAATGGGAAAACTATTGACTGCTTGGGAATGTCACTTGGAAAGTTCCTAATTTAGGAAGGAATATGGTAAAAATTACACAGTGCTTTTTTCTTCTTTTGCCAAAGAAGATTCTTAAGTTTCAGTTTTAAGCTCATGTTATTATACTTCCTAGTGAAGATAATACATATTGAGGAAAAAGCATCCAGGGGTTTGCCATAAGCGTGGACAATCCCCAGCTTTCTGTGCCCTCAAACTTCGGATGAATCATTCAGACAAAACCATTTAAATCTAATAAAGCCAGTTAGTATGAACAGGGAAGATCCATCATCCGGTTGAATTTATGACAAGCAGCTGACAGATCTCCTAGCCTGTGACACACTTCTGGTGAGCGAAAAATAAATAATGCTAATAAAACTGCATTTCAGAATGACCGATGTTACGTCTATTCCAAATGGTGGTCTTAATTTAAGCTAAATGTTTTCACCATCAAATTACTTGACACTTCTTTTTATTTTTTTTTCCTTTTTCACTTTCAGGGTTGGACTGGCCTAAAGCCAAAAGAGCGATAGGCAGGACAACTGCACTGGTCTTTTCCCCTCTCTGACCTAACCCTGTTTGCCCATTTGGAACTTAGATTACTTTCAATTCAATGCCATACAATTTTTCTGTTCTCTGAGGCGGGAATCTTGTGGGGCCTTTTTTAAAAAATGGTATTTGTTAAGTGCTTACTATGTGCCAGCACTGTACCAAGCACTAGGCCGGGGTAGGTACAAGCTAATTAGGAGGACACAGGGTGGATCCCCCATTTTCAGATGAAGTACCAGAGAAGTGAAGCGACTTGCCCAAGGTCATACAGCAAACAAGTGGTGGAGCCAGGATTAGAACCCAGGTCCTTCTGACTCCCAACCTGTGCTCTAACCACTAGACTATCGTCGTCTTGTCTTACGCTGGCGAGTCATTTCCGACCCGTAGCGACACCACGGACGCATCCCTCCCAGAACGCCCCGCTCTCCATCCGCCATCGTTCCGGTAGTGGATCCATACAGTTTTCTCGGTAAAAATACGGAAGTGGTTTATCATCGCTTCCTTCAACGCAATAAACTTGAGTCTCCGCCCTCGACTCTCTCCCGTGCCGCTGCTGCTCAGCGCAGGTGAGTTTTGACTTATAGTAGATGGCTTTCCACTCGCTAGCCACTGGCCAAGCCTGAAGTGGAATGGGTAGGCCTCTGCTTGACTCTCCCTCCCTCAGTTGAGACTGGTAGAGGACTGGAAACTCTCCAGATGCGAACCTGAGAGGGGACTAGACGACGCTACGTCTCTTGAATAAAGCCTCTGGGGTCTTTCCAAGGCTTGAATTGGCTCTCTGGAGAGGAACTGTCAGCCCCAAGAAGCAGGGGGGTTCTGTACCTTTACTATCTGTAGATAACAATGGCATTGTTATCTAGAGAAGCAGTGTGGCCTAGTGGATAGAGTCAGAAGGACCTGGGTTCTAATCCTGACTCTGCCATGTGTCTGCTGTGTGACCTTAGGTAATCCTGTCCTTCTCTGGGCCTCAGTTCCCAGTATGAAACTGAGACACAGTGAAGCTAGGTGACTTGCCTAAGGTCACAGCAGACAAGTGGGAGAGGCAGGATTAGAAGCCAGGTCCTCTGGCTCCTAGACTCATGCTTTAATAATAATAATAATAATGTTGGTATTTGTTAAGCGCTTACTATGTGCAGAGCACTGTTCTAAGCGCTGGGGTAGATACAGAGTAATCAGGTTGTCCCACGTGAGGCTCACAGTCTCAATCCCCATTTTCCAGATGAGGTAACTGAGGGACAGAGAAGTTAAGTGACTTGCCCACAGTCACACAGCTAAGTGGCAGATCTGGGATTCGAATCCATGACCTCTGACTCCCAAGCCTGGACTCTTTCCACTGAGCCACACTGCTTCTCTTTTATCCACTAGGCCATGCTGCCTCGATAACTGCGACTATCACAGTACCGAACTGAATCAGCTATGTGAAGCACCCATGATATATAACTTATAGCAGCATGGCGTAGCGGAGAGATTACAGGCCCGGAAGTCAGAAGGTCATGGGTTCTAATCCCGGCCCACCACCTGTCTGCTGTGTGACCCTGGGCAAGCCCCTTCACTTCCCTGTGCCTCGGTTACCCCATCTCTAAAATAGAGAAGCAGAGTGGCTCAGTGGAAAGAGCACGGGCTTTGGAGTCAGAGGGCATGGGTTCGAATCCCAGCTCTGCCACTTGTCAGCTGGGTGACTGTGGGCAAGTCACTTAACTTCTCTTTGCCTCAGTTACCTCGTCTGTAAAATGGGGATTAAGACTGTGAGCCCCACGTGAGACAACCTGATGCCCTTGTGTCTACCCCGGCGCTTAGAACAGTGCTCTGCACATAGTAAGCGCTTGACAAATACCAACATTATTATTATTATTATTAAAATGGGGATTGAGAGTGCGAGCCCCACGTGGGACAAGGACTGTGTCCAACTCAATTGGCTTGCATCCACCCCAGTGCTTAGAACAGTGCCTGACACATAGAATGTGCTTAACAAATACCATGCTAATGATTATCATTATTATTAAAATAATCATCCATATTCACTATTGAACAGAAAGCTTTTCCCCCCACTCATTGCTTTCCATTCTCATTGCTTGGTTTTGTTCTTGCTTTTGCTCAAATGCCAGCTCAGTGGGAGAGCAGGATGCAGATTTCTGGGCAGTTCTGGTCCAGATGCAAGGTACCCTTTTAATGTCAAAAAGCAAGCAGTGGCACTTAATGGAATTCTGGGCTGATACTGTGATGAGCCGCAAGCTGATGTGGCTACAAAGGAGACAACATCCGAAGAGCTAAAGCTGGAATCTCTACCTTCGACCCTGATCAGTGGTGAAGACGAAAGAGAAAAATACCTGGAGCTCTTGGAGAAGCGGCATGGCCTAAAGGAACAAGCAAGGGCCTGGGAGTAAGAGGGCCTGTGTTCTAATCCTGGCTCCACCATGTGTCTCCTGCGTGACCTTGGGCAAGTCACTTCACATCTCTATATCTCAGTTACCTCATCTGTAAAATGGGGATTAAGATTGTGAACCCCATGTGGGACAGGGACTGTGTCCAACCTGATTAGCCTGTATCTACCCCAGCGCTAAAGTCAGTGCCAGGCACTTAGTAAGGGCTTAACACATACCTTAAAGTGACACATTCCCAACCCACAGGGAGTTTAAAAATCTGGGATGGGCCCTCAGATCAGAATCTCAAAAACTGTCGCAATGGCAACAGGGGATTGGACATGGGATAATAATAATAATAATGTTGGTATTTGTTAAGCGCTTACTACGAGCAGAGCACCGTTCTAATCGCTGGGGTAGATACAGGGTTGAGAAGCAGAGTGGCCTAGTGGAAAGAGCCCGGGCCTGGGAGTCAGAAGTCTCATCTGCTCTGTGATCTTGAGCTAGGCACTTTGCTTCTCAGTGCCTCAGTTATCTCCTCTCTAAAATGGGGCTCACAGTCATAATCCCCATGAGGGACATGGACTTTGTCCAAACTGAACACCTTGTACCTACCCCAGGGCTTAAAACAGTGCCTGGTCTACAGTAAGTGCTTCACAAATATCATTAAAAAAAAATTGAAGGCAGAGAAATTATTAGAGTGACAGTTCTGCTCTCGGCTTCTTGGGCAAAACTTCTAGTCAAAGGAGTGAGAGCCAGGGGAACAACGTCCAGATCAGAGGTGTGTCTTTCGATCGTTGACTCTCCTGCAGTGAAAAACTTAATTTTTACACATTCCTCATGTTAGCTGGAGACCCAAAACGACAGTTTTACTCACCATTTGGAAAGCGGATGAGGATGTGATGCCTTGTCCTCCAAAGAAGGAATGGTTAACACTCGGCGATTTATGGCATTCAGATATTGCTCGACGTGTATCTGTTTAATAACAGTCAAAAGTTGAGGTTACTGTGGGGAACTAATAAACCCTCAACTAAATCACTTGGTTTTATTACATTAACAATCTGGATCTTTCATTCATTCGTATTTATCGAGCGCCTCGTAACGAAGCTTAAAACGCAATAGACGATGTGTATATCTGTGATCATTACGTGGCGGTCTTAAAAAGGTTATGGAGAAGGATCATCTAGTGGATAGAGCAGAGGCCTGGCAGTCAGTGGACCTGAGTTCTAAGCCCATCTCTGCCCTTTCATTGCTCTGGGTCCTTGGACAAGTCACTTAGCTTCTCTATTCCTCAGTTACCTCATTTGCAAAATGGGGATTAAGACTGTGAACTTCATGTGGGACAGGGACTGTATCCAATCTGATTACCCTTAGCCCTTAGAACTGTGCTTGGTATGTAATAATGATTTGAACAAATACACTGATTATTAAAGTCCAAGGTGAAATGACTTGAATGACCCAAAAAGAACAATAAACAACCTGGGTGGCAAGATTTTTAAGCATCTTACTGCACTCCAGAAATGGAATTTAAATAAAAATAAAACACCAGGATTTCTGTAGGTCTCTAATTTACCCAACAATCAAACAGGCATGGAGACATCTATTTCTTTGGTCCATTTTCTCAGTAAACACCTGAGCAAGATTCTGGATGGCTGTTACGCCGTCCTTATGGGCTACTTGGGAGATAAAATGAAAGCAGTGGGGCCTAACGGATAGAGCACGGGGCTGAGAGTCAGAAGGATCTGGATTCTAATGCCAGATCTGCCATTTGTTTGTTGTGTGACCTTGGGCAAATCATTTTATTTCTCTGTGCCTCAGTTTCCTCATCTGTAAAGTAAGGGTTAAGACAGTGAGCCCCTTGTGGGACCTGGACTGTGTCCAATCCTCAGTAGCTTATACCTACCCCAGAGTTTAGAACAGTGCCTGGCACATAATAAGTGTGTAACAAATATCATAAAAAAATAAGATGGTTTAGCAGATACAATAGAGGATTGCCAGCCTGGAGGAGGGGCAGACATGGAGGAAATAAAGGCCCAACATACACAGGGTATTTTTTAAAAAATCAGGAGGATCATTTTGCCAGAGCCTCCTTGATTTATCAGCCAATTATATTATCCAATCTGGAGGAGGGTCAGCTTGGAGGAGGGTCAGACGTGGAGGAAATAAAGGCCAAACATACACAGGATTTTTTTTTTAAATCAGGAGGCCCTTTTTGCCAGGGTCTCCTTGATTTATCAGCCAATTATATTAGTGAGGGGATTGAGTTTTTTTCTTCAGTGTGAAGTCACCTTCTATCTGCATTTCCTATTGCAAAATTCTGTGCTATCCAGAAACAAAAAAAAAAATAATCATTTTCCTTTTTGAAGGACTGCCACTCTTTTTGGCATTCTCTTCCAA
Source organism: Ornithorhynchus anatinus (assembly GCF_004115215.2). Classification (NCBI taxonomy): domain Eukaryota; kingdom Metazoa; phylum Chordata; class Mammalia; order Monotremata; family Ornithorhynchidae; genus Ornithorhynchus; species Ornithorhynchus anatinus. The sequence continues at coordinate 7,389,031 of NC_041732.1, read as the reverse complement.
TGCAATTCTACTTACTTTTAATCCCAATTCAGTTCTTTTAATGGCTGTTTCCAGAGTTTGAATGTCCAGATGCTGTTCTTTTCCTCTAACTGGTACACGAGTTAATTCCTCTTTAAGATGTTCAAGATCTTCTTGAACCTAGGGGCACAGAACAATGTTTCAAATACCCAAAAAAAGGCATTTACTCCTATTGGAACAGATTTATTCCTATCTGAAAAGCCTTTCTTCAAACTGGCTAGTGGAAAGAACATGGCCCTGGGAGTCAGAGGACCTGGGTTCTAGTCCCAACTCTGCCACTGACCTGCTGTGAGAACTTGCACAAGGCGCTTAATTTCTTTATGCGTCAGTTTTCTCATCTGTAAAATGGGGGTTCGATACCTGTTCTCCCTCATAGTCAGACTGAGCCCCACACGGGACTCTGTCCAACTTGGTAAGCTTGTATCTGTCACAACACTTAGTCAAATGCATTGTACATAGTAAACATTTAACAGATACCACAATTATCATTATTATTGACCTTGAAGATGCTTATAAATAAACTATTTATAGACAAGCAATGTGGCCTAGTATCCCCTAGAGCACAAACTGGGGAGTCGGAATGATCAGGGTTTTAATTCTGGCTCCGCCGCCTGTTTGCTGAGTGACCCTGGGCAAGTCATTTCACTTCCTCAGGGCCTCAGCTCCCCCCTCTGTAAAATGAGGATTAAGGCTGTGAGCCCCATGTGGGACATGGACGGTGTCCAGCCTGATTAGTTTGTAACCACCTCGTCGCTTAGTACAGTGCCTGGCACATAGAAAGCACTTAACAAAAACTATATGAAAAAAACTTATTGTTTTTAAACTATTCAGTCAACTCTTTCTCCTTCTGCTAGATCCACTCTCTTCTCTCACTAATAAAATAATAGTAATAACAATAATTACGGTACTTCTTAAGCACCTTACTATTCACCAGGCGCACAGGCTGGGATTAGAACCAGGTCCCAGACTCGTGCTCTTTTCCCAAAGCCACACTGCTCCTCAGAATAATTAACCTCCAATTGGGGATTAGTGGAAAGAGCCCGGGCCTGGGAGTCAAAGGACGTGGGTTCTAATCCCGGCTCTGCCACGTGTCGGCTATGTGACCTTGGGTGAGTCATTTCACTTCTCTGTGCCTCAGTGACTTCATCTGTAAAATGGGGATTGGGACTGGGAGTCCCATGTGGGACAAGGACTGTGCCAACCCCTTAGAACAGTGCTAGGCACATAGTAAGCGCTTACCAGATATCACTAGTATTATCGTTATTATTAAATAACTGGCTGCAATCAGATGAGGAGTCCTTGAACCGGTTGGGGAGTGAGCACATATTATTAAAGAGGAAAGTGAGATGGACACAGACGCTCCCCGCAAAATGATTTTTGGAATGAGCAGCACTTTTAGAAAGACTGCCTTAAACCTACTTTCCTAGCCAAGGCTCTCCTTTACTTGCTACATTTTTCCCCGCTTACTACTCGGCAGACCCCGTGTCTTCTGTTAAATATTCAGTGTCCTCGTGTTTGAGGACTCAGAAGGGAAAATGATCCATGAAGGAAGGCAAAATATACTTTTTTTTTATTGTTTTTAAGGGCACTGGTTAAGCACTTACTATGTGCCAGGCACTATACTAAGCACTGGGGGAGATACAAGCTAATCAGGTTGGACACAGTCCCTATCCCACCTGAGGTTCACGGTCTTAATCCCCACTTTACAGTTGAGGGAACTGAGGCACAGAGAAGTGAAGTGACTTGCCCGAAGTCACACAGGAGGGCCAGTGGTGGAGCCAGGAACACCTGTCTTACTTGTTTTGTTTGGTTGCCTGTCTCCCCACTTCTAAACTGTGAGCCCATTGTTGGGAAGGGATTGCCTCTGTTGCCAAATTGTATTTTCCAAAAGCTTTGTATAGTGCTTTGCACACAGTAAGCGCTCAATAAATACGACTGAAGGAATGAACCCAGGTCTTTCTGACTCCCGGATCTCTGCTCTTCTTTCCATTTGTACCTTCTTTGGAACAGGTAGAGCACCAGGGACCCGGGGTTACTCGCCATCGAAAGATTCTGCCCATTTATATGAGAAACCCAACTTCTACCGGATAAATACAGATGGCCCTAATTATTATATGGGCTGATGCCACAGGAAAAACATTGTGTTATGCAAATTTGCGAACCCAACACCTGTCTCTGAGATCGTCACACCAAGAGCAACCTGCAGGCTGGGTGACTACGGGCATTTTGAAACCGTTACCTTTTAGCTAATAGTAATTACTGGCCTCATATTAATCTAGTCCGTGTTATTGATTACAATCTAGCGCATCTAATGAGCCAAGTATTCAGAAGATGTGAATTTGCATCTTTTCACCTTTGGGCATCACCCCCTTCCGGACCCAGTTGGTCATTCGTGCTGGGCGATAGCTTGGCATTCAAAATCCGCACGTAGTTACCTTCGGCTCGCAAATTGGAACTTGCGGATACCGGAGACAAAGCCATTATGGATGGGTCCTTGTTTTGCCTGTTGGGACCGCTTTGTTTCTGCAGTACCATCTGCATTAAACAAACTTTTGGAAGGCTTTAATGAGGCCTTGATCATAGTGAATCCAGGGTTATATTTTTACTGTCCCCTTTAATGAAGGTAATTACTAAAATTCTGACTGTTGTTCTTTTCAGATATTTGCTGATTCTCCTTTAGTTTCACAGATCACTGCATCCCCAGACATAAACGTTGCATTCCTTTAATCTGGGGATGTAGTTATTTCTTTCATGCCCCCGCCCCCATCTTTCTTGTGGTCCCTTCTAACACCTTATCAATCATATTTATTGAGTGCTTACTATGTGCAGAGTATTCATTCAATCTTATTTATGAAGCATTTACTGGGTGCGGAGCACTGTACTAAGCACTTGGGAGAGTACAATCTACCAGAGTTGGTGGACGTGTTCCCTGCCCACAAGGAGTTTACAGTCTGGGGAGTAGACCGACATTGATACGAATCAATCAATCGTATTTATTGAGTGCTTACTCTTCTTAGGTCACTGTCCTAAGCGTTTGCAATAAAAGACACCTTCCCTGCCCACGGTTTGTATCTACCCCTGCCCACGACGAGCTTACAGTCTAGAGGGGGAAATGGACACCAATATCAATAAATTACAACTATGGACATAAGTTCTGTGGGGCTGGGAAGGGGGAGAGGCTCGTCCTCTGCCTCCCACGCCCTAACTGTGGGGGTCCCTCAAGGTTCAGCTCTGGGTCCCTTTCTATTCTCCACCTACACCCAGTCCCTTAGAGAACTCATTCACTCCCGTGGCTTCAACTACCACCTCTGTGCAGATGATTCCCAAATCTACATCTCCAGCCCTGATCTCCTCCCTCTCTGCAATCTCACATTTCCTCCTGCCTTCAAGACATCTCTACTTGGAATAGATTTCCATCACCTCAAACGTAACATGTCCCAAAGAGAACTCCTTATCTTGCCACCGAAAACTTGTCCTTCCCTCAATGTCCCATCAATGTAGACAGCACCACCATCCTTCCTGTCTCATAAGCCCGCAACCTTGGCGTCATCCTCGATTCCTCTCTTCATTCGACCCGCGTATTCAATCTACCATTAAATCCTGCCGGTTCAACCGCCGCACCATGGCTAAAATCCGTCCTTTCCTCTCCATCCAAGTTGCTCCCATGTTAGCCCAAGCACTTACGCTATCCCGCCCTGATTATTGTCTCGGCCTCCTTGCTGACCTTCCTACCTCCTGTCTCTCCCCACTCCAGTCTGTACTTCACTCTGCTGCCCGGATCATTTTTCTACAAAAACATTCAGTCCGAGTTTCCCCACTTCTCAAGAACCTCCAGTGGTTGCCCATCCACCTCAGCATCAAACAGCAACTCCTTACCATCAACTTTAAAGCACTCAAGCGCTTCACCCCCTCCTACTTCACCTTGCTACTCTCCTACTACAACCCAGCGCACACACTCGGCTCCTCTAATGCCATCCTACTCATTGTACCTCGATCACCCACCTGTCGACGATGTCTTGCCTCCGGCCTGGGACAATCTCCCTCTTCATATCTGACAATTACTCTTCCCCCCGTTTCAAAGCCTCACTGCAGGCACATCTCTTCCAAGAGGCCTTCCCTGTGTAAGTCTTCTTTTTCTTTCTTTCCACTCCCTCCTGCATCGCTCTGACTTGCCCCCTTTATTCATCCTCCCTCCCAGCCCCACAGCACTTATGTCCATACCCACAATTCATTCAGTTGTATTTACTGAGTGCTTTACTATGTGCAGAGCCCTGTACAAAGCATCTGGGAAAGTACAACTCAATAATGAACAGTAACATTCTCTGCCCACAACGATCTAATTCATTTACTTATAGTAATGTCTGTCTCTCTCTCTAGACTGTAATAATAATTATGGTATCCGTTAAACACTTATTCTGTGCCAAGCACTGTTCTAAGCACTGGGGTAGATACAGAGTAATCAGTTTGGACACAGTCCCCGTCCCACATGGAACTCACAGAACGTGTCTTTCATACTGTTCTATTGTACTCTACCAAGTGCTTCATACAGTCCTCCGCACGCAGAAAGTGCTCAATAAATACAACTGATTGATTGATTTCTGCCCTTCGGTGTATGGAGTGATAGAGAGTAAGCCCCGTCGTTACCATATTTCGGCGGCCGGTGTGGGAAGGAGGAAGAGGGAGAAGATGTTGTGATCAGTAGGGAGCTCTAACTTGAAGGAAGTTAATAAATCAAGTTAGACCAGGTTAATCAGGAAACGGCTGTAATCTGCCAAGTGAATGAACCCTTTAAGATAATTAGACAAGCCCCAATTCCCCCTCTTTTTCTGCAATTCTGCCTTTCGAATTCCTTGACTGGAAAACTGGGACGGCCCCAGTATTCGAGCCTCACTCTGGAGCGGCAGCACAGCCTAGTGGAGACAGCCCAGGCCTGGGAGTCAGAAGGAGCTGGGTTCTAATCCCGGCTCTGCTAATTGCTGGCTCGGTGACCTTGGGCGAGTCACTTCACTTCCTCTCAGTTTCCTCACCTGTATAATGGGGATACCCATCCTCTCTCCTTCTTAGACTGGGAACCCCTTGTGGGACAGGGACTGTGTCCGACCTAATTGATTTGCACCTACCCCAGCACTTAAAACAGTGTTTGACACATAGAAAAGCGCTTTACAAAAATCAGAAACAATAAAGAAACTAGGAGGAAGAGGTGTCGTGAGTTCCTTTTCCTTCAGGCCACATCCCTGACTCCTCACACAGTAAGTGCTCAAAAAATTCGATCGATGGATTACACAACTCCTCCTTTCTGAGCCCACTCCCCCTTTGGAGAGTGGTCCTCTCAGCCGGGCATGGATGAGTTTGGAGGCTTTCTCCAAAACTGGGGGCTCTAAAGATAGTCAAAACCCATATCCCAGAGCAACCTCGGGAACGGTGAGAAAATGTACATTAAAGGAAATCCATTTTTTAAAATGACATTTGGAGGGCTTCTGGCCTATTAATGGGAAATGATCAAGGAAGAAGTAAATTCGGAGAACATCAATATCGAGTTGCACTGCCACTGGTGTGTTTTGTTGAGGTATATTTGCTAGTGTCCCTTTCCAAGGAAGAGGAAAAAGTCATGTCCCTAGCAGAGACAGAAAGGGATTTAGCCTGCGACAAACACCTGGCATCCTGCCTTGGTTCAGGACAATTTTTGAAGGACCCTAAATAGAGTTGATTTGATTTGCGTTAACGCCTGTGAAATGAAGGCAGAAAAGTCTCCCGGGAAAGTAGTCTGTTGTGTGTTCGTGGGGCGGCTGGAAAGTTTGGCTTCTAAAAGACTAAAGAAAGCGACACTAATAGTACGTACGCAGTTCTTGTGTGCAGAGCCCTGTATTAAGCCTTGGGAGACAAATACAAGGGCCCTCTGGGTCTTGCTGTCTAAAAATAAGGCAGGAAGGGGTTTGGTGACAGACAGTTGGAAAGAAAAAAAATCGTAAAATGACCAAAATGTCACCGAAAACCTCTCATACGCTCTAAAACACTCAGTAAGGTAGGTGTTATATAAATAGAGTTGACTGATGGATTGATTTCATAGCCCCAGATCTAAAGAAGCACCTTCTCTTAGAATGACAGGTCGGGAATTAACATTTGTACTAGTTGTATTGTGTTCAAAATTCAGGATATGCGATGAGTTGCAGAAGAAAACAGCCCCCTGAGTTATGCACTAAAATCTACTTACGCTGAAATTTTCCAGCCCTGCAGTTAAAAACCAATCTCAGTTCACAGAGGCTCAACACAAACCATCTTATTCAAAGTCTGAGTAAATCGTTTCCATCTACACTGTGTCGTCTTGGAAAATCTTCCATTGCGTGTGAAAGGTGGCCAGCTCCATTGCCTACAAGCCCGTAACCTTGGGGTTATTCTTGACTCACTGCCCTCGTTCAACCTGTCATCAAATCCTGTCGGTTCCACCTTCCCAATATCGTTAAAAATCCACCCTTTCCTCTCCATCCAAATTGCTGCCATGTTAATCCAGCACTTCGTAATGTTGGTATTTGTTAAGCGCTTACTATGTGCAGAGCACTGTTCTAAGCGCGGGGGTAGATTCAGGGTCATCGGGTTGTCCCACATGAGGCTCACAGTTAATCCCCATTTTACAGATGAGGTAACTGAGGCACAGAGAAGTTATCCTTTCCTGTCTTGATTGCTGCACCGGCCTCCTTGCTGAACTCCCTGCCTCCTGTCTCTCCCCACTCCGCTCTTTACCTCGATGCCCAGATCATTTTTAGAGAAACAGCGTGGCTCAGTGGAAAGAGCCCGGGCTTGGGAGTCAGAGCTCATGCGTTCGAATCCCGGCTCGGCCACTTGTCAGCTGTGTGGCTGTGGGCGAGTCACTTCACTTCTCTGGGCCCCAGTCACCTCATCCGTAAAATGGGGATTAAGACTGGGAGCCCCAAGTAGGGACAACCCAATTGCCTTGTAACCGCTCCAGCGCTTAGAACAGTGCTCGGCACAGAGTAAGCGCTTAACAAATACCAACATTATTAATATTTTTTTAAAAACCATTCTGTCTATATCTCCCAGCTCCTCATCAACTCATTGCTCATCCTCTTCTGCAAACAGAAACTTCTTGCCATTGGCTTTAAAGTACTCAATCAACTCACCCCCTACAGTCTTACTTCGCTGATTCCTACTCCATCTCCTCCAAGAGGCCTTCCCAAACTAAGCCCCACTTTTTCCTCGTCTCCCACTCCCTTCTCCGTCGCCCTGACTTGCTCTCTTTGCTCTTCCCCCCGCCAGCTCCAAAGCACTTATGCATATCTGGCATTTTATTTATTTATATTGATGTCTGCCTCCTCTACTCCATACTGTGAGTTCGTCACTGGCAGGGAATGTCACCGTTTATTGTTGTATTGTACTTTTCCAAGCGCTCAGTACAGTGCTCTGCCCAGAGAAAGCGCTCAAAAATACGATCGAGTGAATGAATAACCCAGCTGGGATGCTTTGCTCCTCTAAATCCAACCTACGCGCCTCAATCTTATTTACTCGCCTCGTCCTCATCCTCCAGGTGGGCCAGAACTCCCTCTCCTTCTTTCCACCCTCAAAGCCTTACTGAAATCCCACCTCCTCCAAGAAGCCCTCCCTGACTAAACCCCACTTCCCCTACTCCCTCTCCCCATGTACTTAGAATCTGAACTCTTTTAAGCACTTAATATTCACCCCACCCTGAGCCGCACGGCATTTACTCGTATAACCATAATTCATTTTAATGTCCGTCTCCCCCTCTAAATTGTAAGTTCCTCGTGGGCAGGGAACGTGCCTACCAACTCCGTTGCGGGGCATAAGAAGCAGCGTGGCTTGTCAGCTGGGTGACTGTGGGCAAGTCACTTAGCTTCTCTGTGCCTCAGCTACCTCATCTGTAAAATGGGCATTTAGATCGTGAGCCTCACGTGGGACAACCTGATGACCCTGTATCTACCCCAGCGCTTAGAACAGTGCTCTGCACATAGTAAGCGCTCAACAAATACCAACATTAGTGGAAAGAGCCCGGGCTTGGGAGTCAGAGGTGTTGGGTTCTAATCCCGGCTCCGCCACTTCTCAGTTGTGTGATTGTGGGCAAGTCACTTAACTTTTCTGTGCCTCAGTGACCTCATCTGTGAAATGGGCAATGAAGACTGTGGGCCCCAAGTGGAACAACCTGATTGCCTTGTACCTGCCCCAGTGCTTAGAACAGTGCTTGGCAAAGAGAAGGTGCTTAACAAATAGCATCATTATTATTATACTTTTCTGAGCACTTAGAGTCGTGTTCTATATACAGTAAGTGCTCAGTAGCTACCACCGATTGATTGATTGGAAGCAGCTGATCCACATCATCCCGAACTCCCCCAGTGCCTCCTTTTCTGAGCAAGACCCTCAGCACTATCTTACATTCCACTTTAGTCAAGACAAAACGCATGATGGAGAAGCAGTGTGGCCTAGTGGAAAGAACATGGTCCGGAGAGTCCCAGGACCTGGGTTCTAATCCTGACTCCAGCGCTTGTCTGCTGTGTGAGCATGGGCAAATCACTTAACATCTCTGGCCTCGGTTAATAATAATGTTGGTATTTGTTAAGCGCTTACTTTGTGCAGAGCACTGTTCTAAGCGCTGGGGTGGATACAGGGTAATCAGGCTGTCCCACGTAAGGCTCCCAGTCTTAATCCCCATTTTACAGACGAGGTAACTGAGGCGCAGAGAAGTGAAGTGACTCGCCCACAGTCACACAGCCGACAAGTGGCAGGGCCGGGATTCGAACCCATGTCCTCTGACTCCCAAGCCCGGGCTCTTTCCACTGAGCCACGCTGCTTGGGGATTAAGACTGTGAGCCCCTTGTGGGAAAAGGACAGTGTCCAGCCTCTAGTGTGTAAGCTCGCTGCGGACAGGGAACGTTTCTGTTATATTCTCCCTAACGCTTAGTACAGAGAAGCAGCGTGGCTCAGTGGGAGGAGCAAAGACTTGGGAGTCAGAGGTCGTGGGTTCAAATCCCAGCTCAGCCACTTGTCAGCTGTGTGACTCTGGGCAAGTCACTTCACTTTTCTAAGCCTCTGTTACCCCATCTGTAAAACGGGGATGAAGACTGAGCCCCACGTGGGACAACCTGATCACCTTGAATCCTCCCCAGTGTTTAACAAATGCCATCATTATTATTATAGTGTTCTACACACAGTAAGCAATCAACAAATATGATTGACTGATCCACTTGGTTCTACCCCAGCACTTAGAACAGTGCTTGACACAGCATGTGGCTCAGTGAAAAGAGCCCGGGCTTGGGAGTCAGAGGTCATGAGTTCGAAACCAGACCCTGCCACTTGTCAGCTGTGTGACTGTGGTCAAGTCACTTAACTTCTCTGAGCCTCATCTGTAAAATGGGGATGAAGACTGGGAGCCCCACATGGGACAACCTGATTACCCTGTATTCATTCATTCAATAGTATTTAGTGAGCGCTTATTATGTGCAGAGCACTGTACTAAGCACTTGAAACGTACAAATCGGCAATAGCCTGTATCTAGCCCAGCACCAAGCAACGTGGCTCAGTGGAAAGAGCCCAGGCTTGGGAGTCAGAGGTCATGGTTCGAATCCCGGCTCGGCCACTTGTCAGCTGTGTGACTGTGGGCGAGTCACTTCACTTCTCTGGGCCCCAGTTACCTCATCTGTAAAATGGGGATTAAGACTGGGAGCCCCAAGTGGGACAACCCAATTGCCTTGTATCCGCTCCAGCGCTTAGAACAGTGCTCTGCACATAGTAAGTGCTTAACAAATACCAACATTATTATTATTATTACATAGTAAGCGCTTAACAAATACCAACATTATTATTACATAGTAAGCGCTTAACAAATACCAACATTATTGCAAGACTATATATAGTAGTATATATACTATATATATTATATTTAATATAGTATATATAATACATATTATATAGTTATATATTATATAAATATTATAAGAGTACTGTTGGCATTTAAGCGCTTACTATGTGCAGAGCACTGTTCTAAGCGCTGGGACGGAAACCAGGGAAATCAGGCGGTCCCACGTGAGGCTCCCAGTCAATCCCCATTCTCCAGATGAGGTCACTGAGGCCCAGAGAAGTGACTTGCCCACAGTCACCCGGCTGCCAAGTGGTTATGAGAGGGAGGAGTGGGCGTCCCGAGGCGGGGGGGGGGAGGGGACCCCAGAAGTCCGGCTCCCACCTGCACCAGGATGGCTCCGACGGGGTCTGCGGGCAACAGGCGGTTGGCCATGGTCCGGGCCGCAGTGGGCCGCCTTTCCCAGACGCCCCCGGGGCGGGCCCGGAGCGGCTCCCCGTCCCCATAGCAACCGCGTGTCCCCCCCCCCCCCCCGCTCGGACGGGTCCATCCCGCTCCCCGGAGGGAGGGGGGATCGTCCTCCCCTCCTTTCCGCTGTGCCTTGTCCAGGCCCGGCGCCGCCCGGGCGTCCCCCCCCCTCCAGAAGGCCAGGTGGTTCGGGCCGCGGCGGAAGTGACTGCGGGCTGAGGAGGGAGGCCGCGCCGTGAGGAGGGAGGCCGCCATGGCCGCCGGCCGCCCCAGCGCCCTGCTCGCCAGCTGCGCCGCCTCCTTCGCTGCCCACCGGCTCGTCCAACGTGAGTAGCCCGGCCGCCCTCCGCAGCCCAAGGGGGAATCAGCCGAACCCAAAACATCCGCCGCCCCGCCCTCCATGGCCCTCTTCCCTCACCCCCCCACCCCGGCTGCTTAGAATAATAACAATGTTGGCATCTGTTGAGCGCTTACTACGTGCAGAGAGCACTGCTCTAAGCGCTGGGGGAGATACAGGGGAATCAGGTTGTCCCGCGTGAGGCTCACAGTCTTCATCCCCATTTGACAGAGGAGGGAACTGAGGCCCAGAGAAGGGAAGTGACCTGCCCACAGTCACACAGCTGACAAGGGGCAGAGTCGGGATTAGGACAGTGCTTAGCACACAGTAAGCGCTTAATAATAATAATAATAATAATAATGTTGGTATCTGTTAAGAGCTTACTACGTGCCGAGCACTGTTCTAAACGCTGGGGGAGAGACAGGGTCATCGGGTTGTCCCACGTGGGGCTCACAGTCTTCATCCCCATTTTACAGAGGAGGTCACTGAGGCACGGAGAAGTGAAGTGACTTGCCCACAGTCCCACAGTTGACAAGTGGCAGAGCTGGGATTCGAACTCATGACCTCTGACTCCCAAGCCCGGGCTCTTTCCACTGAGCCACGATAATAATGTTGGTATCTGTTAAGCGCTTACTACGTGCAGAGCACTGCTCTAAGCGCTGGGGGAGAGACAGGGTCATCGGGTTGTCCCACGTGAGGCTCACAGCCTTCATCCCCATTTTCCAGATGAGGGAACTGAGGCACAGAGAAGTGAAGTGACTTGCTCACAGTCACTCAGCTGACAAGGGGCAGAGTCGGGATTAGGACAGTGCTTGGCACCCAGTAAGTGCTTAATAATAATAATAATGTTGGTGTTAAGCGCTTACTATGTTCAGAGCACTGTTCTAAACGCTGGGGGAGATACAGGGACATCGGGTTGTCCCACGTGAGGCTCACAGCCTTCATCCCCATTTTCCAGATGAGGGAACTGAGGCACAGAGAAGTGAAGTGACTTGCTCACAGTCACTCAGCTGACAAGGGGCAGAGTCGGGATTAGGACAGTGCTTGGCACCCAGTAAGTGCTTAATAATAATAATAATGTTGGTGTTAAGCGCTTACTATGTTCAGAGCACTGTTCTAAACGCTGGGGGAGATACAGGGACATCGGGTTGTCCCACGTGAGGCTCACGGTCTTCATCCCCATTTGACAGATGAGGGAACTGAGGCCCAGAGAAGGGAAGTGACTTGCCCACAGTCACTCAGCTGACAAGGGGCAAAATCGGGATTAGGATAGTGCTTGGCACACAGTAAGCATTTAACAAGAATAATAATAATGTTGGTATCTGTTAAATGCTTACTACGTGCAGAGCACTGTTCTAAGCGCTGGGGGAAATACAGGGTCATCGGGTTGTCCCACTTGAGGCTCACAGTTAATCTCCATTTTACAGATGAGGTAACTGAGGCATGGAGAAGTGAAGTGACTTGCCCACAGTCCCACAGTTGACAAGTGGCAGAGCTGGGATTCGAACTCATGACCTCTGACTCCCAAGCCCGGGCTCTTTCCACTGAGCCACGATAATGTTGGTATCTGTTAAGCGCTTACTACGTGCAGAGCACTGTTCTAAGCGCTGGGGGAGATCCAGGGTCATCGGGTTGTCCCACGTGAGGCTCACAGCCTTCATCCCCATTTTCCAGATGAGGGAACTGAGGCACAGAGAAGTGAAGTGACTTGCCCACAGTCACTCATCTGACAAGGGGCAGAGTCGGGATTAGGACAGTGCTTGGCACACAGTGAGCGCTTAATAATAATAATAATAGTAATAATAATGAAGGTATTTGTTAAGCGCTTACTATCTGCCAAACACCTTTCTAGGCGCTGGAGGGGATACAAGGTGATGAGGTTGTCCCCCATGAGGCTCACAGTCTTCATCCCCATTTTCCAGATGAGGGAACTGAGGCCCAGAGAAGTTAAATGACTTGCCCAAGGTCACACAGCAGACAAGTGGCGGAGCCGGGATTAGAATCCATGACCTCTGACTCCCAAGCCCGGGCTCTTTCCACTGAGCCACGATGCTTCAACGAATACCACCATTATTATCCAGCGCTTAGAAGAGTGCTTGGCACATAGTAAGCGCTTAAGTACCGCTTATTATCCATAGTAAGCACTTAACAAATACCTCTCCTTATCCAGCGCTTAGAACAGTGCTTGGCACATAGTAAGCACTTAAATACCACTATTAATAATAATGTTGGTATTTGTTAAGCGCTTACTATGTGCAGAGCACTGTTCTAAGCGCTGGGGTAAACACAGGGGAATCAGGTTGTCCCACGTGGGGCTCACAGTCTTAATCCCCATTTTACAGATGAGGGAACTGAGGCCCAGAGAAGTTAAGTGACTTGCCCACAGTCACACAGCTGACAAGTGGCAGAGCTGGGATTTGAACTCATGAGCCCTGACTCCAAAGCCCGTGCTCTTTCCACTGCGCCACGCTGCTTCTCAGCTGCTTATTATCCAGCACTTAGAACAGTGCTTGGCACATAGAAAGTGCTTAACAAATACCACTATTGTTATCCAGCGCTTAGAAGAGTGATGGGCACATAGTAAGCGCTTAAATACCACTATTATTATCCAGCGCTTAGAACAGTGCTTGGCACATAGAAAGCGCTTAACAAATACCACTATTATCCAGCGCTTAAAGAGTGCTTGGCACATAGTAAGTGCTTAAATACCACTATTATCCAGTGCTTAGAAGAGTGCTTGGCACATAGAAAGCGCTTAACAAATACCCCTGTTATTATCCAGAGCTTAGAAGAGTGCTTGGTACATAGTAAGCGCTTAACAAATACCACTATTATTATCTAGCGCTTAGAACAGTGCTTGGCACATAGAAAATGCTTAAATACCACTATTATCCAGTGCTTAAACAGTGCTTGGCACATAGTAGGCGCTTAAATACCGCTCTTATTATCCAGGGCTTAGAGCAGTGCTTGGCACATAGAAAGCCGCTTCTCTTAGAAGCAGCGTGGCTCAGTGGAAAGAGCCCGGGCTTAGGAGTCAGGGGTTGTGGGTTCTAATCCCGGATCTGCCACCTGTCAGCTGGGTGACTTTGGGCAAGTCATTTCACTGGGCCTCAGTTCCCTCATCTGTCAAATGGGGATGAAGACTGTGAGCCCGACGGGGGACAACCTCATTACCCTGTATCTACCCCAGCGCTTAGAACAGTGCTCTGCAAATCCCCCTCCCCTCCACCCCCATCCTCTGCTCTTCCCCCTTCCCCTCCCCTCAGCACTGTGCTCATTTGTATATATTAATTACTCTACTTATTTTGTTAATGAGGTGTACATCCCCGTGATTCTATTTATCTAGATGATGTTGTCTTGTTTTTGTTCTGTTTTGCTCTGCCGTTTGTCTCCCCCTGTTTAGACCGCGAGTCCATCATTGGGCAGGGATTGTCTCCATCTGTTGCTGAATTGTCCATTCGAAGCACTTAGTACAATGCTGTGCACATAGGAAGTGCTCAATAAATACTATTGCGTGAATGAATGGTGTCACCCTTCCCCCCCCAACCCCCCTCCAGCCGACCCCCACCCTCCTTTCTGCCAGTCCTCCTGCTCAACCCACATTTCTTCCGCTCTCACCCGGCCTATAATAATAATAGTGGTATTTGTTAAGCACTTACTATGTGCCAAGCACTCTTCTAAGTGCTGGATAATAATAGTGGTATTTGTTAAGCGCTTACTACGTGCCAAGCACTGTTCTAAATGCAGGGGTGGGTATGCGGAAATCAGGTTGTCCCACATGGGGCTCACTGATGAAGACTGTGACCCATTTTACAGATGAGGGAACCAAGGCACAGAGAAGCCCTGCCCATTTATTATTATTATTGGCATACCTGCCTATTTGTTATTATTGGCCCACCTACCCGTTTGTTGTTGTTATTTTTGGCCCACCTGCCCATTTGTTGTTATTTTTGGCCTACGCTGCCCACTTTATTGGTCCACTTTATCCATTTGTTGTTATGATCGCCTACCTTGCCTATTATTAATAATTTATAATCACAATTATCAATAATACATTATAATGATAATGATATATAAATGATACAATTGAATGAATAATATTCATTCAAATCGTATTGATTGAGCACTTACTGTGTGCAAAGCACTGTATTAAGCGCTCAGGAGAGTGCTTTGCAACAACATACAGACATATTCCTTACCTACAGTCCAGTTAGTTTGTGTATTAATATCTGTCTTCTCCTCTAGACTGTGAGCTCCTTGTGGGCAGGGAATGTGTCTGTTATTGTATTGTACTCTCCCAAGCTCTTAGTACAGTACTTTGCACACAGTAGGTGCTCAATAAATGATTGAAGGAGCTCATTATTATTATTATCATCAAATTCCAGAGTCGTTTGACTCATAGCAATTCTATGGCTGTGTTTTCTGCAGAACATCTTATCTTCTGCCTTAGTCCGTCACCGTGCTAACGGTTCTTCCATTATCGTTGTGATGGTTTCTATCCATCTAGTTGCTGCTCTACCTCTTTCATGTTTTCCCTGGACTTTTCCCAGCATTAGTGTCTTCTCCAGAGAATTAGGCCTCCTGATGATTTACCCAAGATATACTAAATCTAGTCATTTGACTTTCCAAAAACCACACTGGTTTCATTTGCTCCAAAACCCATTTGGATACCCTGCCCATTAGTGGCATCCCAATTCTTTGGAAAGGCGGGAGGAGGGAATCTTGGCCTAGGGATAGTTGTGTTATTAACCACTGGGGAAGGTAAAATATAAGTAGCTCGGGGCCCAGTTCCTGTCTCACCAGAGGATAGCAGTTTAAGGGAGAATGTTTTCTATCCCCATTATATCTATTCATCCATTCAATCATATTTGAGCGCTTACTGTGCGCAGAGCACTGTACTAAGTCCTGGCGAGAGTACAGTTCAACAATAAACTGACACAGCTTAGAAGGAATGTGGCCTAGTGGATAAAGCGCGGGCCCGGGAGTCAGAAGGGCCTGGATTCTAATCTTAGTTCTGCCATTTGTCTGCTCTGTGGCCTTGGGCAAGTCACAACTTCTCTTTCCCTTAGTTACCTCATCTGTAAAATGGGGATTAAGACTGTAGCCTCATGTTGTTCATGAATTAAAACCAACCTGTGTAACTTTTATCTGTCTCAGCGCTTAGTATGGTGCCTGGTACATCGTAGAAGCACAGAAACAGCATGGTGTAGTAGATAGAGCATGGACGTGGGAATCAGAAGGTCATGGGTTCTAATCCGCTTTTCACTACTTGTCTGCTGGGTGACCTTGGGCAAGTCACTTGTATCTACACCAGTGCTTGGCATATAGTAAGCGCTTAACAAATACCATAATTATTATTACAGTACCATGTACATAATGAGCCCTCAAATACCATTGATTGAGGAGTGGGGAGGGTGATGCGAAATGATGTTTAGAAAATGATCTGGGCAGCAGAACAGGAGAGGGAAGTATGGATTGGAATGGGGAGAGATGAGACTGTAAGCTTGTGTCTGTTATATTTTCTAGTGTTAACCCACCCCCCGCCCAAATGCTTAATTCAGTGAGCACTCAATAAGTACAATTTACTGGCTGACTGCAGACAGGATGCATTTATTTTAATGCCTCTCTCCACCCTCCCCGCCCCCAGAGATTGTAAATTCCTTGTGGGAAGGGATCACATCAATCAACTGTATTGCACTGTACTTTCCCAGTATTTAAACCCTTACTTTGTACCAGGCACTGTACTAAGTGCTGGACTAGATACAAGCAAATCGGGTTAGACACAAACCCTGGCCCATGTGGGGCTAACAGTTCAATCCCCATTTTACCGATGAGGTAACTGAGGCCCGGAGAAATATAGTGACTTGTGCAAGGTCACACAGCAGACAGATGGTGGAGTGAGGATTAGAACCCATGACCTTTTCACTCCAAGGCCCCTACTCTATCCACAACACCATGCTGCTTCCTCATGCCCAGACTGTAGGGTTGTTAGATGAGGGAGATGATGGTGGTTTCTGTAGTGATAAGGAAGTTTGGGCAAGGGGAGGGTTTGGGAGGGGAGATGTGGTGTTCAGTTTTGAACATGATGAGCTTAAGATGCCGGCAGGACACCCAGACAGATGTCCTGGAGGAGGAGAAAATGAGAAATTGCATGGGGCTGATGAGGTTGATTTGGGAGTTAGCTGCAAAGAGAAAGCCAAGGATTAATAAGGAGAGCACCCTCTTTTTATAGGTTGAAGATTAAATAAGTTTCAGAGAGGCCCACAGCACAGGAACCAGATCTCAGAAGTAGCAGCATGGCATTATGGCTAGAGCACGGGCCTGGGAGTCAGAAGGTCATGGGTTCTAATACTGGTTTGTTTGCCGTGTGACCCTGGGGAGCAAGTCACTTCACTTCTCTGTGCGTCAGTTCCCTCATCTGTAAAATGGGGATGGAGGCAGTGAGCCCCACGTGGGACAGGGACTGTGTCCAACCTGCTTGTATCCACCCCAGCACTTAGCACGGTGCCTGGCACATAGTAGGCACTTAAATACCACATTATTATTATTATCCTAATTATTATCTCAGGATTTCTGACTTGTGTCATGAGCTCCTGGCTCATACTAAACAGGACCTTCCTGGGCAGGGGGAGCCTCAGTGACACATAGTAGACCACACCACCAAGGTTACGGTGGAAAGGTTTTACACTTAATTTTAAACACACACACTTACTCCACCAAGGGTCCAGTATCAGTCTGCCGGTCAAGAGAGCCTGTTCTGCCGATGCCGCTTCTTTCCGCTCCCAAATGCCACTGCCTTCTGCTGCTTTCCAGGGCTGCTCTGCTCTATCTGCACCAGGTGCTTGCTTCCCCTGCCTGCTTCCTAAATGCTTCTCCAGGTGCTTTCCTCTACATGCTTCGTCTTCCTTCTCCTCTGCGTGCTTCTCTCCCCCCCCCCCCCCCCCATTGCTTGCTTCTGCTGCACATTGTTCCTCACAATTCAAAGCGACCGCCTTTTATCTGCTGTAGGCATCACAGCTGTGGGTCTACACGGCAGTCGTTGAATGGCCCAGGCCCGTTACCGGCTAGAACAGGGAGAGAAGGCCACACCTCCTTCCACGCTCCACCCCCACAAGCCGGCAATCACCTGTCCTCAAGTTGAGCCCATCAGTGCCTTCGCCACCCTCTTCCTTGTTGTTGTTCGCGGGATCACAAACAGTGACAAATAAGGCAGCTTGTTGGGGGCTTGCCACAACTTGCAGTTTCCCTGTTTTTGCCCTGGCTGCCTTTTTCCATTTCCCTTGGGAATTCAGAATCCCTTTTTCCAGTCACAGCGGCTTATTTTGTTACGGGATGACCCCGCCCCGACCAGCATGTGTATTTAAGGATCCTTTCCGTATTTCCTTCAAAAGATGAAAGGATCGGCCAGTAGGGCCTGCAAAACAGTTGTGGTCACCGAATGCGTCAGTTGGTGTTCCGAAAATCTTTGGATGTCAAACCACCAAGCTTCCCTGAAGTCAAGGAGGGGGAAAATGGAACCCTGAAGATGGTAGTTATTTCACTCAGAGGAAAAATCCCTTTCTCCAGATGCATTCTGCCGCTGTGCTACTGTAGTGTCTTTCTGCGAGCGTTTTCAGTTATATTTTTTTGCTCCATATCAGCAGGAGTTGGGGGTCTTGATGTAAAACAAAACAAAAAAAAGTCTGTCCAGGGTGGTTTTGAGAAACAGGGCACTCATAGTTTGGGGAGAAGAATTTAGCACTTAGCATTTGTTGCACTGCACTCATTAAGATGGCCAGTTTAAAATGTCTGTGTTTCTCTCTGTTGTTTGGTTTGGGGCGAAATGGGAGAGATATCCACAGGGCACTGTTGTATATCACACCATATCGCAGGAATCCAAAGCCGCATATCATCTTGGAAGACTCTGAGCTTTGTCTAGACACACACATTCATTTCAGTACACACGCACAAGCTTGTGTTTGAATAGCAAAAGGCCAAAAAAAAAATACAGAAAGTATGTAGTGGTCATTTGGGTTTATACCATTTGCTACTGCCTTATCTCGTATCCTGCCTCAACAAACAGTGGCACTCAATAAATAACACAATCAAATACGGAATCTTGAAAGAAAAGAGTTCTAAAGTTTTAGAGCCGCTCTAAATATATCCGGCGAGGATAATAACCGGCCGATGAACACTGTAATTGTATTGTAGCCGGTGTCTGTAGATACCGCAGACACATCTCTAATAATTACATATACAGGAAGCCAGATTGACGTAAGTTAAGGCGAGTACAGTTATGAAACTCTGGAAAGGTCTTTGCAGTGCTTTAGGTTCCATTAATGTGTGTCCTATTTTGGACTGAACTTTCCCCGTGAAGCCAGAGACACGTCCACGTTGAGGAGAAGGAAAGTGCTGTGGTTCTTGGCACCCAACTGGTCTTTTCAGAAAGAGTTAGATAATTTAAACCATTTTTGCAGTAGGGCTGTCCTTCTGTTGGAAGATGTCTCTGCTAACAGTGAGTCTCCATCTGTGAAGTGTGAGTGCCTCGGAGAAAAAGCTTACACTGTAACACCTGATAAGACCCAGAAGGTGTTTTTCCACATTTGTTGCCCGCCTTCTATGTTATTTCAAAATATTTTATTTTTTAAGAAGTCAAAATGGAAGCTGAAATGGCAAACGTGACTCAAATTTGCAAACTTTTTTTTTCTTTGCACCGATAGGCTGCCACAGTTCACCCGCTTAGTACAGTGCTCTGCCCACAGTAAGCGTTCGAAAAATGCCATTGATTGACCTATCTTTTTCTGGGTGATCTTGCAATGAAGCAAGGGTATTGAATTTCTGATTTTTGTATTTAATGGTGCCAGCTTGATTTAAATCCTTGAATTGTAAAACAGAACTAGGTCAAAAATGGAGAAAGAACTTGAGTAAAACTTAAATGAACAATCGGCACGCACTCGTGGTGAATAAGCTACTTACCAGGTATGAATGACTAGCTTTCTGAAGATGAATGAACTCTTCTGGGCCACCAGTTTCTTTTAGGGACCCAAAAAGTTCATTCCCTTCAAAAAAAAGTAGAACACTTGAGATGAAGGTGTGAAAATACTCAGCCATGTACTCCGCAGGGTCATTTCTCCCAGGTAGAATTTAAGTATATAATAATAATGCCACATTATGATGATGACGATATTAGGCTCTTATGATGTACCAAGCATTGTACTCAGGATTGGGATAGATAGAGATAATCAGATTGGACACAGTCCCTGTCCCACATGGGCTCACAGTCTAAGGTGCTAAGCCTAAGGCCCTTCAGAACCTTCAAATGTTATTTCCTTCCTCAGTCCCTCTCCTGAGAATTCTGGGTGTCGTGGTTGCCACCCACGCAGGGAATCGATCAATCGATCAGTGACATTCATTGAGCGCTCACTCTGTGCAGACGCCGTTCTAAGCACTCGAGAGAGTGCAACCCAAAAGAGCTAGTAGGACGTTCCCTGCCCCCGACGAGCTTACGTGCCAATATATTAGATTTCTGAACTCTTCAAAAGCTCTCTCCTCCAGGTCCCACACTTCAGGATTGCAAGCAGCATCCAAGTGACATTCTGGTGAAGTTGGCCCAACCCAGACCCATGGTGAAGGGAAAAACTCATGTTTATCCCAGAATCCCAAGCTGGTTGAACCTTTGGTCAAACTGAATAAGGGTGGTACTTGACTTACTCTTTGCCACACACTGTATTAAATGTTTGAGAGCATACGGTGCGTCATCCCCGCCATACGATCTAGCAGGAGAGAGGTAGAGAGTCACCAAGTAAATGAAGAGGCTGGGGGAAGAAACAGAGTTTAAAAATATGTACGTAAGTGTTGGGTGAGAAGGAGAGGAGCTCCCAAGTGCCTAGGTGAAATGATTGTCGAAGTTTTTTTAGGGGTTTTTTTTGTGTGTGTGTATTTAAGTGCTTACTATGTGCCAGACATTGAACTGAGCATTGGAGTAGATACCAGCTAATCAGGTGGGACACAGCCCATTCTTAATCGCCATTTTACCGACGGCGCAGAGAAGTAAAGTGACTTGCCCAAGTTTACACAGCAGAGAAATGGCAGAGTTGGGATTCACCCTGCCACGTTCTGTCTCACATCAGTCTTAGTTAATAATGATGGTGTTGAAGCGCTTACTGTGTGTCAGGCACTGTTCTGAACACTGGGGTGGATACAGGCAAATCATTCAGTAGTGTTTATTGAGCACTTACTATGTGCGGAGCACTGTACTAAGCACTTGGAATGTACAATTCGGCAACAGATAGAGACAATCCCTGCCCAATGATGGGCTCACAGTCTAAATGGGGAGACATAGACTCAACCCCCATTTTACAGAAGAGGTAACTGAGGCTCAGAGAAGTAAAGCGGCTCACTCAGAGTCACAAGAGCAGACAAACGGCGGAGCCGGGATTAGAATCCATGACCTTCTGATTCCCAGGCCGGTACTCTATCCACTATGCCTTGCTGCTCCCTTCCTCCTTAGTTGGCCTGTTATCAGTTATGGAGTTGAGGCAACTTTTCCCATGTGAAGTGGTTGAAAAATGGATCTTTAGCACGATTGCCTCATTGTAGAGCAAGAGTAGTTTCTGCGTGCGAGATCTGAGTTCTCAGGCTCTTATTTAAATAACACTTTCCGAGAAATCACCACTCGGAAACCAGATTGCTTTGATGATCCGTATTATCCAAGGGTTCGGGTATGAATCTTTTCCCCCCAGATGAGTATCTTCATCCAGGACTCTTAAAGCTCTGAAGATTAGGAACTGAATGGATTTTCACTTCAGGCTTAACTCAGTGATGGACACATGCCGTAAATATATTTCTAGAAATGTGGTTTGGAATCAGTCGCTATGAGGCAGCCACACGTCGTTATGTAAGTCCTTAGATGGCTTCCTCCTTCAGATCTTTCTCCCTCTTTAAGGTGCCCAACTCTTTGCAATTTTCAGAAGAAAATTCACCCAAGCTTCCTGTGTTTCAGTTTGGAAAACTTTCCACTCCAGTATAGGAAGCCCTAGGGGCTCTGAAACTCTGAATTCGAAGAATGATTAGGGTTTGCGAGGAGGGTAATTAAACCTTATAAACAAAACCAACCTCACCCCTCCGTTCATACAGTGCTAGTGCTGAGATCTGACACGATCTAATGTCAGGGAATTTAAAGTTAGTGTTCCCACAGCAACCATAATTCTCCCCCCACTGATTGATTTATCACCTACCAGGTCACAATGAGCTATTTATCAGGGGGCTGGGTTATGGTTACTCTGGGAATCACAGTTTTGAATTTCCTGACATCTGTCTGCATGAAGTCTGAGCGGTGGCCTTGTACCGGTATGGTTTGAGCCTTTAAATATAACCGTTTGTCTTACAAAGACCCTCCAGCAGCCGTGTGATCTATTCGGAGCCCTGGGGAGTAGCCAGAATAGTTAACAACGGCTGCAAACTAACAGAGAGAGCAGCATCAAACTGAGTAACATCTTCATGAAGTTGTGCCCACGATGATACAGCTCACTGCCCACTAATGCGACCTTTTTGTTTTATCCAATTGCCGTTCTTCCCGATTTTTCCCCGATTCCCACTGTCTACTTCTTTTTTAGCAGCAGCTTTTTACTACCCCTCGCGTGCTACGCTGTTGTCCCGACTTGGAACTGCCTCCCTTTCCAAAGCTCCACCTTCAAAACCCTCCTAAAATCCCTCTCCAAAACATCTTCCCCAATTAATTTCCCAGCAACCCGTGCCGGATAAACTCATCGGAGAACTGTAGCACTTATGGGCATATTTTTACCCATCCTTGGTACTCTTATATTTGTGTCTGTGTGTACATATAAATATACAGTATATGGTATCTGTTAAGCCCTTACTTTGTGCCAAGCACTGTTCTAAGCACTGGGGTAGATACAAGCTAATCAGGCCAGACGCAGTCCCTGTCCTACATGGGGCTCAAAGTCTAAGTAGGAGGAAGTAGGATTTAATCCCCGTTTTACAGATGAGGTAACTGAGGCACAGAGAAGTTAAGTGACTTGCCCAAGGTCACAGGGCAGACGTGGCAGAGTCAGGATTAGAACCCAGGTCCTTCTGACTCCTAGGCCCGTGCTCTATCCACTAGGCCTTGCTGCTTCTAGACCTCCAATTCATGCATGTCAGCTTTCAATCTCTTGATGCTGATAATGAAACAGTTGCATGCAGGTGAAAATAATCACTCGATTTATTGAGCGCTTACTGTGTGCGGAGCACTATGCTAAGCGACTGGGGGAGTACAGTCCAACAGCGTTGGTAGACACATTCCCTGCCCAGAGCGAGCTTGCAGCCAAGAGAGCAAACTGATTGCCTCTCTGGCCTTTGACCCCCAGCTCAAGCCCTGCCTCCTAGGTAGAGCCCCCTCCCTCTTCCTATCCTCAAAATCCTTTTATAAAAAATAGTATTTCTTAAGCGTTTACTATGAGCGAGGTACTGCGCTAAGCTCAGGAGTAGATACAAGCTAATCAAGTTGGGCACAGTCCATGTCCCTCGTGGGGCTCACGGTCTTAACCCTACTCCAGTTGTTCAACGCTCCATCCCCCAGATCCCACCGCTACGTCACATAGTCCTATTTCGTCTAAAGGGATTCGTTCACTCGGCCAGAATATAAAATGCTGGCATTAAGAAAAAGAAAAATATCCTGAAAAACCACAGTTTGCTTCCCCGAAGTTTTGTGTTTTTTCTAAGAGAAAAAGGAAAAAAAAAATAATATAGTTTCGCTCCGGCAGGTGGCTGCCAAGGAAAGCTAGACAGGCTGGGACACCAAGAGGAGAAGGCGGTCTCCATCAAGGGGGCGGGGGGTCCTCTGCCAAAGTTGGAAGAACCATGCAGAACATGGCTTGGCAGGGGGTCCAAAGGGGCCCGATGCCCATGTTTATGTAGCACGTCTAGCCAAAGCCTTAGAAATCCGTGACTCATTTTAGACACGTAAACACTAAAAATCCAGAGGTGCAATTTTGGGATCCCTTGCTCCCATCAGTTATTTCCCCTATGGTTCCCAAGTCCTTGGGGCCACATCCTGGACATAGTTGTGGCCCTAGGGGATAGAGCCTGGACCTGGGAGCCAGAGGACCTGGGTTCTAATTCTGGCTCTGTCACTCTTCTGCTGGGTGACCTTGGGCCGTTCATTTAAATTTTCTGCGCCTCAGTTTGCCCAGCTGAAAGTGGGGGTTAAATCCTACTCCCTCCCACCTAGACCATGAGCATCATGTGGGACAGGGACCGTGTTCAACGTGATAACCTTGTAGCTACCCCAGCCCTTAGAATGGTGCTTGGTACATATTAAGTGCTTCTGAGGACAGGACACTGTAGTAAGCACTGAACTTTGTTAATGAAATGTACATCGCCTTGATTCTATTTATCTGCTATTGTTTTAATGAGATGTTCATCCCCTCGATTCTATTTATTGCTACTGTTCTTGTCTGTCCGTCGCCCCCGATTAGACTGTAAGTCCGTCAAAGGGCAGGGACTGTCTCTATCTGTTACCGATTTGTCCATTCCAAGCTCTTAGTACAGTGCTCTGCACATAGTAAGCGCTCAAGAAATACTATTGAATGAATGAATGAATAAACTTGGAAACGGTCATCCCCTTCAGTTTCCCAGTGATAAGCAGCAGATTTGTTGTTTGATAGCTCCTCCCTAAAACTGTTTTAGAGGAATAATTGTATTATGCATTAATAGAATACGTTAACATTAGTGATTATATTAAGCACTTAGTACGTGTTAAACACTGTGTGCTAATTGGTGGGGTAAGGATACAAAATAGATCGGATACAGGCCCTGTTCATTCATTCATTCATTCAAACGTATTTATTGAGTGCCTACTGTGTGCACAGCACTGTATTAAACGCTTGGAATATACAATTCGGCAAAAGATAGAGACAATCTCTGCCCCACAACGGGCTCACAGTCCCTGTTCTCCCTGGGGTTCACACAAACACTGACTGTTTGTAGACACTTCTCAATTTATTGGTGTATTTACCAAAAATCAACTGCACTGCCAAAACCAGCTGGAGAGTGACAGCAGAAAGCTATCCTGAGTGGAGGCATTTAGATTAATGAAATCTGATATTTAATAATATTCAAAGGCAGCAAGAACTGAAGCAAGTTGATTTTCACTTTTCCAGCCCTATCATGCCCTAGCTGTGATAATCAAGTCCATATGCAGCTTTGATGAAATGATTTGATCAGAAGGAAAATGCAAAAGCAGATGGAAAGCCCACTAAGCAAATTAAGCTTTTAGCTTGAATAATGGAATTAAAAAGTCCATTATTTGAGTTCTGTACCTATTAAAACAAGTTAAAAATGGAATAATTAATATTTCTGGTATTAAGTGCTTACTGTGTGCCAGGCGTTGTTCGAAGCGCTGGGATGAATACAAGCAAATTAGATTAGACACAGTCCCTGTCCCACGTGGGCTCACGGTCTTGATCCCCATTTTATAGATGAGGTAACTGAGGCACAGAGAAGCAAAGTGATTTGCCCAAGGTCACACAGCAGTCAAGTAGCAGAGTCAGGATTAAGAGCCCATGACCTTCTGACTCCCGGGCCCGTGCTCTATCCATTCTGCCATGCTACTTCTCTTAATAATAATAATGTTGGTATTTCTTAAGCTCTTACTATGTGCAGAGCACTGTTCTAAGCGCTAGGGTAGATACAGGGTAATCAGTTTGTCCCACATGAGGCTCACAGTTAATCCCCATTTTCCAGATGAGGTAACTGAGGTCCAGAGAAGTGAAGTGACTTGCCCACAGTCACCCAGCTGACAAGTGGCAGAGCCGAGATTTGACCCGTGACCTCTGACTCCCAAGCCCGGGCTCTTTCCACGGAGCCACGCTGCTTCTCCAGGATTAATAGCATTAAATAGCATTAGTATTAGCAATAGCAATAAGCATTAATGCTATTTAATGCTCTCTGTCTGTTTCTGCCTCAACACCCCCCCCCCGAATAAAATACACACAAAACGGCCCCCTCCCTGTGGTTTAAAATACAACTTTTGAGAAAGAGGAGCTCTTTGTAGTTCTCAGAGAAAGTTGGCTTCTCCAGTGTGTGCTAACAGAGTTTGAATAGTCATTGTGACAGTGAAAGCATGCAGTGAGCAAAGAGGTCCCACATTTCACTGGCTCCACTGGTCATCTTGTTCAAAGCCTTCAATTTAGTTTTAATGGGCAAATTATCACCGGGAGACCGGAAAACGTGGGCTGGGGAGGTGCGGAAAGGAAAGGAGATGGTGTCGGCCACCCCTTCTCCATCTGCAAGAAATGCAGTATTTTATTTTGAGCCAAAAAGAACTTGGTTATGAGTTAGGGTGGTGGTATTTACCCTCAAGTGATGTATCAATCAATGGTATCTATTGAGCGGTTACTCTGTGCAGAGCACTGGACTAAGCGCTTGGGAGAGTCCAACAGGGTTGGTAGGCCCGTTCATTCCCTGCCACTGCGACCACATATTACCTTGAACCCCGACAGGGGTTTGGAAGAGGAACGTTGACTGCGGTGTGGATTTTGATAAAAGGATTTTTTTTCTGAGACGTTTCCATGAAACCGGGATCTCTGATTTTAAGAACTCATCTTTTCCCGCTTCTTATCTCTCACCCGGCCTCCTCACTGTCCTCAGTGAAAGGCAGGGCAGCTAAGTGACTGTTATTAAAGAAGAGAGGAGAGTTAGAAAACAAGCCAATCATTTCTCTCAGAGGAAAGGCTAAGATCTGCCGTTTATGCGGAACAGCCCTAACTGAACAGTGAAAGCCTGGAACGCTGATCCTGAAGCGACTGCATTTTCCCTTTGTAATTTGTTTTTGGTTGCTCAGTAGATGGAATGAATGAGGGAATCCAAACACTTCAGCTGAGAAACAGTTCAACAACATGAAGTCAGGAAGAAGGCCAGATAAATCTAGACTGTAAGCTCCTTTGGGGCAGGAATCTACCAACTCAGTTGTACTGTTGAAATGCTTGATTGATCACTGCAAATTTCTCTGAAAGAAGACTCCTCGGTTTTCCAGGAGGCAATGGCCATTAGAAGGTATTCTGCCATCATTCATTAATTCATTCAGTCACTTATTGAACGTTCTCTGTGTGCAAAGCACTGTATTAAGCGCTTGGGAGAGTACAGTATAACAACAAGCAAACACATTCCTGCTCACAACGAGCTCACAGTGTAGAGGGGGAGACAGACATTAATGTAAATAAATAAGTAGATAAATAACGGATATATACAGTATGTACAGATCTTCTCATTGATCTAAGTGATATGAGTATCATAAAAGCATCTCTCAATTCATGGGTTTCACTCAGTTCACCGTGTCAAACAAAAAATTCCCACACCATCTAAAGCCATAAAGAATTTTCAGATAACCTTCGGACATGGAGTGCTTTCCGTGGGCTCGGCCTGAGCAGTGTGTTTTCATTTAGAATTTCCTCCGACAGCAGTGGGAAAAGGGGGCTAAATCAGGGCCTGACTGTTTGCTGATAGAACTGCGGTCGCTTCAGGAACACACACACACAATTCCCCAGTCCTTAAAAACCTCCTGTTTGCCCATCCTTTTCTCTGTCAAGTAGAAACTCCGTACCATCGGCTTTGATGCATTCACTCACATCTCCCCTTCCTGCTTTACCTCTCTGCTCTCCTACTGCCTCCCAGCCCGCACACTTCAATCCACTAATGCCAGCCTTCTCTCTGCTCAGTCTCGTCTATCTGCCAACCTCTTGCCCACGTCCTGCCTCTGGCCTGGAGCACCCTCCCTGCTCATAGCCGACAGGAAATTACTCTCCCCTCCTTCAAAGCCACATGAAAGGCACATCTCCTCCAAGAGGCCATCCCTCAGTGCCTCTTCTCCACTCCCTTTTGTGTCGCCTTTCCCCTTGGATTTGCTCCTTTATTCATCCCTCCCTCAGTCCTACAACACTTACGTATATATCCATAATTTCTTTCTATTAACGTCTCTCTCCCTCTGTAGACTTTAAGCTCGCTGTGGACAGGGAACGCGTCTATCAACTCTGTCATGTTAGAGGAAGCAGTGTGGCGTAGTGGATGGAGCACGGCCTGGGAGTCAGAAGGTCATGGGTTCTAATCCCAGCTCTGCCATTTGTCTGCTGAGTGGCCTTAGGCAAGTCACTTCACTTCTCTGTGCTTCAAGGACCTCATCTGTAAAATGGGGACTAAGATTGTGAGCCCTATATGGGACAGGGACTGTGTCCAACCTGATTTGTTTGATTCTATTTATTGCTATTGTTTTTGTCTCTCTGTCTCCCCCGATTAGACTGGAAGCCCGTCAAAGGGCAGGGACTGGTTCTATCTGTTACCGATTTGTACATTCCAAGTGCTTAGTACAGTGCTCTGCACATAGTAAGCGATCAATAAATGCTATTGAATGAATGAATGAATCCACTCCAGCTCTTAGTACAGTTTCTGCCACATAATAAATGCTTAACAAATACTATCATTATTATTATTATTAATAATTCCCAGGTGCTCAATAAATTGTTTGATTGAAGATCCAGATATCCCAATAGCCAGTTATCAGAGAGGTACCCAAGCCCAGATCAAAATGATCCTGCTATGGGTCAGCAGCTGGGCTGGGATTTCTTAAACCGATTCTGCTAGATTTTAAGCTTTTTATTTTTTATGGTACTTGTTTCATGCCTGCTATGTGTCAGGCACTGTATTCATTCATTCAATAGTATTTATTGAGCGCTTACTATGTGCAGAGCACCGTAATAAGCGCTTGGAATGGACAATTCAGCAACAGAGCGCTGGGGTAGATAGAGGCTAATCAGGTTGGACCCAGTCCCTGTTGATTCATTCATTCAATCCTATTTATTGAGCACGTACTATGTGCAGAACATTGTACTAAGCACTTGGAAGAATACAGCAAAAAACGGGCACAGTCCCTGCCCACAATGAGCTTACAGTCCAGCGAGGGGAGATGGATGTCAGTACAAATAAATAAATGACAGATATGCACATAAGTGCTGTGGGGCTGGGGGCGGGGAAGAGCAAAGGGAGCTAGTCAGTGTGATGCAGAAGGGAATGGGAAAAAAGGAAAGTGGGGGCTTTCTGGGAAGGCCTCTTGGAGGAGATGTACCTTCAGTACAGCTTTGAAATCCTACATCCCCATTTTACAAAAGAGGGAACTGAGGCCCAGAGAAGTGAAGTGACTTGCCCAGGGTCACCCAGCAGACAAGTGGTGGCAGAAAATGTGTGTCTTGCTACTCCAGTACTCCACCTGAGACTTTACTTCAGGGCCCGGTGTTCAAGAAAAGAAATTGATGATGATGATTTCGGTCGGCGGCCCTAAGCATTTATCACCCGTTAATATAGTATAGCCATTCATCCCTAAATACTGTGTTTTTGCAGGAACCTCTCAGGCATTAAACAAGATTGGTTCCTGAAAAATCCATCTAAAGTTGAAGTCTTGTTCATCAGAAGTAGTTTTCTCATAGGAACACTTTAATGATCGATACATCGACGGTATTTGAGTGCTTACCATGTGAGAGCACCATACTAAGCTTTGGGGAGAGGACAGTACAATGGAGTTGGCAGTCACGATCCCTGGCCACAAGGAGCTGGCCGTCTAGAGGACGAGAAAGACATTAATATAAATCGATCAGTCAGTCAGTGGTTATTTGTGGAGCAATTACTATGAGTAGAACACTGTACTAAGCACTTGGGAAAGAACAGTACAGCACGAGAAGCAGCGTGGCGCAGTGGAAAGAGCACGGGCTTTGGAGTCAGGGCTCATGAGTTTGAATCCCAGCTCTGCCACTTGTCGGCTGTGTGACTGTGGGCAAGTCACTTAACCTCTCTGTGCCTCAGTTCCCTCATCTGTAAAATGGGGATTAAGACTGTGAGCCCCACGTGGGACAACCTGATTCCCCTGTGTTTACCCCAGCGCTTAGAACAGTGCTCTGCACATAGTAAGCGCTTAACAAATACCAACAAATACAAATACCAACATTATTATAATTAGCAGGCAGGTTTCCTACCCATAATGAGCTTACAGGCTGGAGGGTGGAGACATGCATTAATATGCATCAATAAGTAATTCATAATATAATAGCTAATTGAAAAATATGTACATAAAGTGCTGTGAGGTTGGGGTGTATAGCAAATGTCCAAAGGTCACATATTCAGGGGCACGGACGATGCAGAAGGGAGAGTGAGCTGGGGAAAGAGGGCTTAATCAGGGAAGGCCTCTTGGAGGAGAAGTGACCTTAATAAGGCTTGGAAGGTGGAGAGAGTGGTGGTCTGGCTTCTGTGGAGCGGGAGGGAGTTCCTGGCCGGGGTGGGGGTCGTGGGAAAGGGGTCGGCGGCGAGATAGATGAGATGGGGACACAGTGAGTAAACTGGTGCTAGAAGAGCAGTCCGTGATGCCGGACTGGAGTAGGAGATCAGTGAAGTGAGATAGGATGGGGCAAGCTGATTTAGGGAATGTGTAAATAAATTATAGCTACGTACATAAGTGTTGTGGAGCTGAGGGAGGGGCGAATACAGGGAACAAACCCAAGAGCAAGGATGATGCAGAAATGGGTGGGAGAAGAAGAAATTAGAGTTTTGTCGGGGAAGCTTCTGGGAGGAGATGTGATTTTAATAAGGCTGATTGTTTAATAAACGGGGGATAGGTTGATGGGCCAAGATCAAATCCCAATTTTTAGCAAAATTAGCCAAAACTGTGTAATCGATCAATCATAGGTAATACAGGTGCATCAGTGTAGTTATTATTGAGAAGCAGCATGGCTTACTGGAAAGAACACATGCATGGGAGTCAGAGGATCTGGGTTTCAGTCCCTGCTCTGCCATGTACCTGCTGTATGACCTTCGGCAAGTCACTTAACTTCTGTGCTTCAGTTCCCTCCGGCAAAATGATGATTTGATACCTGTCTTCCCTCCTGTTTAGACTGTGAGCCCCAGGTGGGATACGATCATCTTGCATCTACCCCAGCGCTTAGTACAGTGCTTGGCACATAGTAAGAGCTTAACGGATACCACAATTATACTGTGACAAAAGGTACCACGATAGATTAGCCAACTCTTATTTCATCAGAAGCAAAGTGAGCACATTTTCTCTTCCCAGAAGTTCTACCAGGCAACTACGTCTCCTCCCATCCAACACCCAGGCCTCTCCTCTTTTCCACTCCCCCCCGCCCACTTTAAACTTTCCCATTTCCTCACTCCCCATTGCCCCTTTTGAAAGTGTTTCCACATTTCCCCATGGCTCTCATGTGCCCCTCTCCCACTGTCCATGCCCCCAGAGCTAGAGCCCCAAAAGAGACCCGTGTAGTGAAGTCGAAACCAAGGAGTTGTCAAAGTTGAAATGGTGTAAATTTAGAAATGCCACGAGTGTCCTTTGTTGTAACCTGAACTGCTTTAGCCCCCCAAATCAGGACAAAAATCCTATAGCAGTCTACACAATCCTCCACTTCCCTCAGGAGTTTGAGGCAGTAAATGAGTGAAATTAGACTTCGCTACTGTCCTGATGCAAACTGTTATTTTTTTCCTGGGGTGAATAGTTATTTGTAAAGGTACTTATTCCGTTCCTGTAGGATTAGTTACACGCTCAGAGCTGTGCTTGTACATGCCTGCTTATGTAAAAGAGTTAAAAACCAGGGTTGTGTTTTTTTAAATGGAATTTGTTAATCACTAACTATATGCCAGGCACTATACTAAGCGCTGGGGTAGATACAGACTAATCAAGTTGGCCACAGTCCCTATCCCACTTGAGGCACCCAGTATTAATCTCCATTTTACAGGTGAGATAACTTAGTCAGAGAGAGGTGAAGTGACTTGCCCAGGGTCACGCAGCAGTCAAATGGTGGAGTTGGTATTAGAACTCAGGTCTTCCCGTCAATTTCATGTTCGTGTGAATGAACGTACCGGTTGCTGTGTGGATCATCTATGATTCATCTCTATTGAAGTAGGAATTCTGTACTTCGACTTGCTGAAACAAACTTTTGTGGTTCTAAACTTCTAATGCTCATTTCTTTGGAATATTGGACATTGCACGATATTCCTTCTTTTGCGAAATGGGGATTGAGACTTTGAGCTCCCCATGGGACAGGGACTGTGTCCAACTCAATTTGCTTGCATCCAGCTCAGCACTTAGTACGGTGGCTGGCACATAGTAAGCGCTTAGCAAATACCATCATCATTATTATAAAAGACATTACCATTTTAAATCCCAAACTGATGAAAGGTGCTCATCAAAAATGACAGAATTATGGAATTATTATCACGTACTGTAAGTGATAGGTCAGTATGTATTGAACAGAGTACTGTGTGCTTGGGAGAAGACAATAGATTTAGTAGGCATTATCCCTGTCTCTAAGGAGTTTACAATCCTGTGGTGGGGGGGGGGGTGACTAAAAATTCTCCTTTATAAATCACAAACTCATATTTAGTGACTTTCTCTGTAGAATTAGGAAAGAAAACAGTCTATTTTCTAAACATAGTGAGACTTGCATGGAAAATTTGATAGTATTCATAATTTTTCAGCGTACAAATTCAAATGTTATTTCGTGATCGATACAGCAGATATCCAAAGATTAACAAGTTTAGTTGTTGCATGGAATATAGGATTAAAAAAAATGGCATGCTTTATACAAAAATAGTGTACAAGAAACTTTGAGCGCTCTAACCTAATAAAGCATTTGTCCCTCATCTCCCCCTCTGAACTCTAAGGTCATTGTGGGTGGGGAACTTGTCTGTGAACAAGAGTACAAGTATATTGTACTCTCCCAAGCACTTAGTACAGTGCTGTGCACACAGGAAGCACTCAGTAAGCACTGTACTAAGTGCTCTGCACACAGGGAGCACTCAATAAGTACCGATGATTGATTGATTCTGTTTTCTTCTTAGATTGTGAGTCCCAGGTAGGGGCAGAGACTGTCTGATCTGATGATCTTGTACTTACCCCAGCGCTTAGCATATAAATATCAATCATTCACAATTGTACTTATTGAGCACTCACAGCATGCAGGACACTGTACTAAACACTTGGGAGAGTTCAACACAACAATATGACAGGCACATTCCCTGCCCACGTCGAGCTTACAGTCTACTAAGCATTTATTATTCTATCCAATAGTTTTTAAGATCTCCTTTATTACTGCATCTGTTTTAGACGCTACGTTTGTATCATTTTACTAGACATCCTTGGGACAGAAGATCTCGATGCAGATGTGCTTAGCAACGAAGGCGTCACATTTTACCCCTGGACTCTAGATAATAAATACTACTCTGCAGACATCAACCTGTGTGTGGTGCCAAACCAGTTTCTCGTCACCTCAGAGATTGCAGAGTCTGTCCAAGCCTTTATCGTCTATTTTGACAGCACACTAGTAAGGCCTCGGGTTTCTCTCTTTAGTTTGCTTGATCTTGTTAATGGGAACTCCCTTTAAAGTCTCCTTTTTTGGTTTTTTTTTCCTTCCCCTCCTGCCCCTCTAGAAATCGGGTCTCGACGGTGTCTCGCCATGGCTTCCCCTGGCCGAGGAGTGGTTACCAGAAGTGATGATTTTGGTCTGTGACCGAGTGTCTGAAGATGGTATGGTGCTAAAATAAGATCATAGTAGACAAATTTGCCAATTTCTTGTTAGGCCCACGGCTGTTTTTCTCAAATCAGCCAGTGCTGACCGAAGGACTCCACTTTTCTGATTTTTGACAGCCATTTTCATCTTTAAAAAAATGAACGTTGTTTGTGTTTTGAGGAATTTTTTTTTTTTTACTTACAAGAGAGTTCCCTTGTTCCAGATAACTTGAAAGAAATTCAGCAGGGAAAACAAAATATATTTGAGCGGAGAGCAACAGTTTTCCGGAGCTGCTTTCAAGCCTTATTTAATTTTCTCCAGCTCCCGGGATCCTCACGGTTTCGTCTTTCTCCATTTTAGGTGTAAGCCGACAGCAAGCTCAAGAATGGTGCATCAAGCATGGCTTTGAATTGGTAGAACTCAACCCGGAGGAATTACCCGATGAGGATGGTAGGTGTTTTTGTGTTAAGAGAAACGGTTGCTAGAGACTCCTTCAGTACATAGTGGGGAAAAACAATTCTGATGGCTAGGGTGTGAGCAATAGAGAAAGCAGAAAAATAGTCTTGATGGTTGAAGTCATTCAATCGAATCTGACTGTAGGGCCTCAACAAAAGTTTGTAAGGTGTCTTGAATGTTTTCTGATTCGAGTCCTTCCCTGCCCTCTCGGTAGGAAGATTTTTGCCTTCATTTCTGTCCTTCCCAAACAAAATTGAGATGGGGGAATGGGTTAAGGTGTGATTGCTTTTCCTCATGTAATAGTATGAACCTCCCAAAAACCTATGAAAATAGAGGATGATTCAACTTGAATCCATTGCAAAATACATTCCTTGGGGAAGAAAAATTGCCAGCTGGGAAGGGGACAAAATTCAAATGAAAGAATGACTTTTCCTTTAAATTTTTCAAGTCCTTTTTTTCATCTTAGAAAAAGCGTGTCTGTTTCATCGGCTCTTCCTCCCTCAGCCGTTCTTGTGAAACCGCTTTTCGGCAACTTGTTGCTTTAAAGTGAATGTTGGATTTTTTTTTTCCTAACTCAACTTCCCTCAAATTCCTCGGTCTCCCCTTCCCCATACACACACTGTCTGAAATCTAAGTCATCTCCACTGTCAGAAACCGAAGCCATAACTCTCTGAATCATCTCCTCAAATCTCTGCAAATAGCAGTGGAATCAAGGAGAGAGCCCAGGTGTCGAGAAGCCAGTCTGCGGAACCGCAGCTACTCGGCTCTGTTGGCTGCGACAGAACTGTTAATGGAAGTCCTGAAGAAATTAAACCCCCCAGGGAAGGCCTCTTTTGATGAGGCCACCCGGTTAGTTTTCACAGAAAATTAAGTGGTTTTTTTACCTGAACCAAGTCATGGGGATCATGATTTTGGGACTCTCTGACTGGGGGTTAGGAAAGTGTTGGGCTTGCTTCGCTTGAACGATTTCCTATCCTCCAGGACTCCCAAAGAACAGAAGGAAACTTATCTGTCTTACCAATTGGACTTTAAAATTTTTACCAAAGAACTGATCCCGATTTTAAGATTCGATCCATGAAATGGGAGCGTTCCGACCACCTAAGCGGGTAACACTTTTAAACTACATTTATTTGGGTAATGTGGTTTGGGATTATTCAAAGACAAAATCATGTGTTTCCTCAATCAGATGACTTCCCCGAGTCTACAGGAGTAAAGCGAATCATTCAAGCCTTAAATGCCAACGTCTGGTCCAATGTGGTGATGAAGAGTGGTATGTAATTACACTCCCCTGTGAAAATCCTCGCAAAAATCTTGACCGACCTAAAGCGTCTGAACAGATTACAGTTTTGTCAGTGGTAGGAGTCAACTGGAAGGGTGGATGTAACATCTTCGAGGGGCGTGACTAGTTTGGGTTGCAAAACGATCTGGTTATTCAGCGGACCCCGACTCTGGAGAGCCCAAATTTAACCTGGAAAGAGTTGCAGAGAACAAAGTCCATGCCCAGAGAAATGAAGTGAATGAAGAGAAGCAGCGTGGCCTAGCTGACAGAGCACGGGCTTGAGAATCAGAAGGACCTAGGTTCTAATCCCGATTCTGCCACTTGTCTGTTTTGTGACCTTGGGCAAGCCACTTAACTTCTCTGTGCCTCAGTTACCTCATCTGTAAAATGGGCATTAAGACTGTGAGCTCCACGTGGTACCGCCTGATTATCTTGTCTCTACCCCAGTGCTTAGAACAGTGCTTGGCACATAGTAAGCGCTTAACAAATACCATAATAATTATTATTACTTCACTTCTTTGGGCTTTAGTTCCCTCATCTGTAAAATGGGGATTAAGACTGGGACCCCCATGTGGTGGGACATGGACTCTGTCCAACCTGATTAGTTTATATCTACCCCAGCCGTTAGTACAGTGCCTGGCACATAGTAAGCACTTAACAAATGCCATTACAAAACAACAACAACCAGAAATAGGTGACTTACCTGAGGTCACACGGCAGACAAATGGCCGACTGACCAGTGGGGATCCCTGCCTGGCCGGGGAGAGCCGACTTCCATAGGGGTCAGCGTGCCCCAGTGAAGCCTTCTTTTCCCCATCTCCCGCTCCCTCCTGCATCATCTAGGCACTTGGATCTGTGACCTTTAGACATTGGGCAGGAATATGTGTGTTGTTATATTGAACTCTCCCAAGCGCTTAGTACAGTGCTTTGCACCCAGTAAGCCCTCCATAAATACAATTGAATATGATATTCATCCCACCCCCAGCCCCACAGCACTTATGTACATATCTCTATATATTATAAATACCTTATTTATTCATATTAATGTTCGTCCCTCTAGACTGTAAGCTCATTATGAGCAGGGAACATGTTTGCTGAGTGCTTAGTACAGCGCTCTGCGCCCCGTAAGCACTCGATGAATACTATCGATCACCTGAATGACTAGGGAGAGCGGGTGTCGTTCTGTAAAGTAAGGGCAAGTTTGTACGGTCCTTATCCCACATATGGGACCAGCAGCAGAATAAACTGGGGCAACTTGAGAGAGAAATCAGCAGGCGAGCCACACTAGAGATTAAGAGCCACCAATTTCCTAGGTCCCGCCGCCGAGAGAGTGAGGGCTTCAATAACAGTTGCATGAGGGCGATTATTAAATCTGAGGCTCTGGCTTTATTTGTTCATTTCCTTAAATAAACTGTTCATCGGAAACAAAGATCGCCTGGAATGTAGGGTTGTTGAATTCAAATAGGGCACCTTTTTTTTGCTGCTGCCGGTAACTAGAAGTCCACTGCAGGGCTGTCTAACCTGACAAATATTTACACATTACCTGGGCGTGTTGATGGGGCCTTTTCATCTGTTCTCGGTGCAGCTTGAGTGAAAAGCAATCCATCGGTGGTTTTTATGGAGTGCTTATTGTGGGCGGAGCGGTGGACCACTTACCACCTCCCACCAAAGGAAGCATCTGTCTCCATTCTGGTGGCTTGTAAAGAAGCAGCTCGGCCTAACGGATAGAGCACCGGCCTGGAAGTCAGAAGGACCTGGGTTCTAATCCCGGCTCCTCCACTTGTCTACTTTGTGACCTTGGCAAGCCACTTCCCTTCTCTGGGCCTCAGTTCCCTCATCTGGAAAATGGGGATGAAGACTCTGAGCCCCGTGAGGGACAGGGACTACGTCCAGCCCTGTCTGCTTATAGCATCCCCGTGCTTAGGACAGGCGCATAGCAAGTGCTTAACAAATACAAATAGTTATTATTATTACAAAATAGCTGCCTAAAGGACTGGCTCAGAGCAGAGCAACTGCAGGCAAAGCGGTAATCTAGAAAGAGAGGTGGAAATCGGTCCCTTTCCGGTGTAAAGATGTAATTTTGGTGCCAACTTATTTCCTGATTTTATATCCTGTGCTCTGCCGAGGTGCGTTAAGTTACACGAGCGAAGGGACTTGGTCACGTGCTGAATTCTTCATGGAGGAAATCCCCAGATAGCACTGTGAGCATGGTAAAGGTCAGTCCTCCTGAGAATTCTGCCTGAGTTTCCACCACGCAATAAACTCATTTCGACAAATGGTTCAGGAAATGAATTCAAATTAGGACGCCCTTTCCATCTCCACAGTGCATTTGAAAAGGCCCCAACTTAAATCCATTTACCCACAGGAAAACCCCCGCCTCCCAAGTTCTGGCTTTAAATTTCCGCCACCTGACAGCTTCGTGGCCACAGCTCTCGAAAGTGTAGTTGGGTGACCCTCTACCCGTCTCCGAGGCTGTGGGGTGGTTTTGTGGTCAGAGACCTGTACTTTGAAGAAGCACATGTCCATTTATTACAAGGATTCGAATTGTTTCCCACACTACTCCTAGCATACTACCCTAGAACCTATGTACTTATGTACATATCTATAATTTTATATATATTTATGTATATTAATGTCCTCTTCTAGCCTCTAAGCTCATTGTGGGCAGGGGATGTTTCTATTATTTTGTTATATTGTACTCTCCTAAGCACTTAGTACGGGGCTCTGCGCGCAGTAAGCGTTCGGTAAGTAGAATTGATTGACTGACTAGTAGTTTCAGTACTGAAACGGAGAGCAGGACCATTGAAGTTAGGAATGGGATGTGGAGCTCCGTTTTCTTCTGGTCGTTTGCTTCAATCAGTAAATCATATATTGAGCGCTTTCTGTGTGCAGAGTACTGTGCTAAGTGCTTGGGAGAGTAAAAAGAGCAGAGTTGGAAGGCAGGTTCTCTGCCTATAAAGAGCTTACAGTCTAGAGGGGGAGACAGATATTAATACCAATGTCCAGATGATCGGGAGTAAAAGGGCGGGAGGCCCAATTAATCAATAGTATTTGTTGAGCACTTACTATATGCAGAGTGCTGTACTGAGCGCTTGGGAGAGCACAATAGAACAGAGTTGGTAGATGGGTTCTCTGCCCATATAGAGCTTACAAAGTGCTGATTGTGATTTTGACCCAGCCGCTGTTCTCCTGTACCGTTGCGGGCAGGGAGCATCTCTACCAACTCAGTTCTTTTGAACTCTCCCAAGCACTTACTCCAGTGCTGTGCACACGGTCAGCGCTTAATAAATAGGATTTATTGATCAATTAGGAAAATGAGCTAGTCGCAGGGACAGCGCTGGTTCCTGCTCACAACCCAATATTGTAATCAGGGACCAAAGCATAATTTCAGTCAAGGAGGAGCAAAGATGTACAACAGTGCTTGGCACATAGCGCTTTAATGAGTACTGTAATTATAATTATTAATGGCATTAATGCGCAGTCCCAACTGCCTCCGACCCGTGGGCCACGGAGGGCCCGGGCAAGATGTCAATAAATCCCACCACGGAGCTTTATCGGGGTCCGTGTCCTATTTCTTTGATAAGCAAATGCAGGTCCCGTGAGCGTAGTACAGTGCTCCGCAGAAGGTAAGCGCTCATTCAGTATGACTGACTGACCAACAGGTGCCGTGCGTTTCTCCAAGGCTCTCACTTTTAGAGCCCCTCTCCTCACGATTAAGAATCTGACCTTCGCATTCACCTTCCATAGCGACACCTCTGCCTTCCTTTCTAATGAGGCTTACCTTCTTGGGAGTCCCTGCTTCATACTTTCTCTTTCTCCCCACTCCTCCCCACCTCTGAACTTTTCCCGAAGGCATCCCGAAACACACAGGGCAGCCTCACATCCTGTTAAATGAACTTCTGCACTTCTCTCTCCTTTACCACAGGTCAAACCTCCTTCTCCATGAAACTTTGCCCCTTCTCCGCCCTATTAACAGAACGATTGACTAGTCTCCCACATCACTGTAATAAGTGCCCACCCTTCTTACCAAATCACCCTTAATCTTTATGTTTCGTCGCGTCTTCCCTCTTCGCTCATGAGCTCCTTGAGGGGCACAGTTGATTGCTGTTTCTAAGTACCCAAGTACCTAGTACAGTGGTATGTAACTGTTGGGGCCCATGTGTTTGATTGATAGATGTAAAGATACATAATGTGAGGCCTCAGTGTCCTGACAGGGTTCTGTCTGGATCCTCTTCCCACCTCTCTGACTGCTCCTTTTGGTTTCATTGACTGGCTTCTCCATCGCCTCTCATCCCTTAAGTGTGAATTTCCCACAAGGCTCTGTTCGGGATGCCGTTCTCTTCTCACCCATTCAGTTGTATTTATTGAGCTCTTACTTTGTGCAGAGCACTGTACTAAGCGCCCGGGAGATGATGATATAACAATACGACAGACACATTCCCTGCCCACAACAAGTTTACGTCTAGAGGCCATCGCTCGGGAAGCTCATCCACCTACTTGGATTCAGCTACTACTTCTCTGCAGATGACTCCCAAATCTACTTCTCCAGCTTTGGCCACTAGCCCGATTTATAATCCCTTTTCTCCTCTTGCCTTTAGGACCTCTCCATTTGGATGGCCCTCCAGCACCACAAATACACCGCTCTCCGTCTGAATCCCCATTTTTACAGATGAGGTAACAGGCATAGAGCAGTGAAGTGACTTGCTCAAGGTCACACAGCAGACAAGTGCGGGAGCCAGGAGTAGAATCCAGGTCCTTCTGACTCCTGGGCTCTGTCCTAGGCCACGCCGCTTCTCGACTGAGTGACCCAGTGGCCATCTCTGGCACTTATGTGTTTGTTTATTCCTATTCTCAGCACTCCTAAGTGTATTTGTATTCAGTGGTACATTCAATTATTTATTCTGATCACTCTAAATATTTTTATAGCTGTCTCCCCTATGGAGCCTAATCTCCCTCGGGGCAGGGCATGAGTCTTGTACTTTCCCAAGCCCTTAGCTCAGTGCGCCGCACCACAATAAATACCACTTTATAACTGCTGCTGTACTAAAAGCTTCTGGACAAAGGAGGAAGAAAGGAAGGGATGCCTGCGATCTCTGGTTACTGTTTTAATGAGGGCAGATAGTAAGAGAAAACCATTCACTCAGAGGAGACTAAACAAACATAATAAGCTTATTACTTTGATCCCAAAGTGCAGGCACTAATTGTAGGGTATTGGGTTTCAAAGTCTCTGAATGTTTATCTTCAGCTTATCTATTGTCTGATTTTTGCAGTGACTCAACTCGGTGAAGATTAAGTTGGATTTGTGGGGAAAAAAGCTCTATCCCAAGAAATGGGGTTTTTTTTTTCCTTTTTTTCTTTCCTGGTTAGTGTTGGTGGTTGAGATTAATATTTACCCAATGCCTGCTAGGTGTCTTGGCTGTACTAGCCCC
Organism: Ornithorhynchus anatinus; assembly: GCF_004115215.2. Classification (NCBI taxonomy): domain Eukaryota; kingdom Metazoa; phylum Chordata; class Mammalia; order Monotremata; family Ornithorhynchidae; genus Ornithorhynchus; species Ornithorhynchus anatinus. Next base: position 7,348,689 of record NC_041732.1, on the reverse strand, counting down.
TGGGGAGGAGATGGGACAGCAAAAATTCTAGTTCACCACCTTCTGCAGTAATGTTGGGAGTTGGTTTAATAATAATAATAATAATAAACATACTTGTAAAGCGGTTACTACATGCCAAGCACTGTTTTAAGCACTGGGATAGATACAAGTTAATCAGGTTGGAGACGGTCCCTGTCCCACTTGGGGCTCAGTCTTAACCCCCATTTTACAGTTGAGATAACTGAGACCCAGAGAAGCGAGGTGTCTTGCCCAAGGTCATACAGCAGAAAAATGGCAGAGCCAGGATTAAAACTCAGGTCCTTCTGACTCCCAGGCCTGTGCGCTATCCATTAAGCCACACTGGTCATTAATGTTAATGGGCTCACATGTCACTGAAGAACAATAAGATATGACAGCAAAACCCAAGAATTCAAGACACAAGTTTCAAAATACCCTCTCTCCCACTTAAGTGGAAGCCCCATGTGTGACGGTGACTGTGTCCAACTCGATAAACTTGTATCTACCTCAGTGCTTAGAACAGCATGTAGTTGTTGTACATGTAGTAAGCGCTTAACAGATATAAAAAAGGACAGGTTCAAATAAGTACTTAACCAGATGTTCTTTTTTAAAATGATGAGTTCAAGTGTTTAACCCAGGGTTTCTCACGACCAACACTTCGTCAGTTCTTGACTTTCACCTCACTGAGAAGATGCTTTAGTTGTGGTATTTTTTAATGGTATATATTTAAGCGTTCTAAGCGCTGGAATAAATACAAGATAATGGAATTGGACACAGTCCCTGTCCCACACGGAGCTCACAGTCTTTAAACAGAAAGCAAATAGGACAACATTGGGGGGAGGGGTTAAGTTTGGTTTTTAAGGGAGGGGTTGGCTGTGTGTGTGTGAGAGAGAAAGAAAGAGAGAGAAAAGAGGAAATGATGGTTTGGCTAGAAAGCTGGAAAGAAAAAAAAGAGATTAGTATCTCACAGACTGCTTGTCCTCCCTTCTAAATCAAAGGTGTGCTTTGCTAGGGCAGTAGGAGGAAGGGAAAGGCCCATTCTGCTTTCACGTATCTAAAGCAACATGGGTGATGGTGGTGGTCTTTAAGTGCTTACTATGTGCAAGCCCTGTTCTAAGAACTGGGCTAGATCCAAGGTAATCAGGTTGGACAGTCCCTGTCCCACAAGGGGTTCACATTCTTAATCCCGTAATTAATCCCAATTTATTATCTGGCATTAATCCCCATTTTACAGATAGGAAGCCGTGCCCTAGATATGTGAAGTGACTCGCCCAAGGTCACACGGCGGACAAGCGGCAGAGCCGGGTCTGGAACCCAGGTCCTTCTGACTCCCGGGCCCGTGTTCTAGCCACTAAGCCGTGCCGATGGAACGAAACCTGGGGCTTCAGCCGACTCTCTAAGAAAATCCGTCTTTAGTAACACTGTTTAGCTTCATATTCTTTTCCCAACGGCGGTTCAGAGGAAAAGAATGAATCGCGTCTCCTACTAATCCTCCTGTGATTTCATGTCCTAAACCCTACCTTGTGTTTTGTCAAGCAGAAATGGAATGGGAGATAAGATTTCTTTACATCGAAGTGTAGGATTACCTCTGAAATAGAAGTTAATTCCTTCCTGGTAAAGTCCTTTCTTTAAAAAGCTGTCCCTCCAAAACAGTGTGGTGTGATTCAAGTAGAAGGAACTAAAGTATAAGCATTTTTCCATGTTAACTGAGACTTTTTAGGTGTGGTCTGTTGTAAGTTTTGTCATTTGTTATATGGGTGTGGAAGCTCATGCCGAAGGCATCAAGGGATCTATTAAGGCTGTTCTTTGAGGAAAGAAAAAGAAAAGAGAATGTTGGAATTGGGAAAGACTTAAATTTCCTCAAATATTGATCTTCGTGAAACATTCTCAATGAAAAAGATGATTCAAAGACGGACTTTCTGTGGTGCCTCAAATGGCATTTTCTTCTTCATGGAAATGCTTGATATTTCCAACCAAAGTCCAGTGCGCTGTCAACTTTCTAGAAAAAACTACCACCACCTCATCCCCTCTTGCTCTTTCTAATTGTAGTTGTTTGGACAGAATCTTTGGTTGGTATCTCCTAAGGACCTGCAGTAAAGCCACTTGACTGTGCGATGATCCTGAAGTGGTCCTATCTTAGCTTTCAACTTTTTAGTTGTGTTCAGATGAACTCAATATCCAAATCTATTTGGGGCAAGGCTTTAACTTTTTTAAAAAATTGACTATTTCTGGTTGCAGTACTTATCGCTATTATTATTATTATGGGACTTTGAGGCAACCAGGGACCCATACCCCATGTCAGAGCCTATCCTGCTAGAGAAGCAGCGTGGCTCAGCGGAAAGAGCCCGGGCTTGGGAGTCAGAGGTCATGGGTTCGAATCCCGGCTCCGCCGCTTGTCAGCACTGTGACTGTGGGCAAGTCACTTCACTATCCCAGCTCCACCACTTGTCAGCTGTATGACTGTGGGCAAGTCACTTCACTTCTCTGTGCCTCAGTTACCTCATCTGTAAAATGGGGATTGAGACTGTGAGCCTCACTGGGACAACCTGATTACCCTGATTCTACCCCAGCGCTTAGAACAGTGCTCTGCACATAGTAAGCGCTTAACAAATACCAACATTATTCTCTGCCTCAGTTACCTCATCTGTAAAGTGGAGATTAAGACTGAGCTTCACGTAGGACAACTTGATTACCCTGTATCTACCCCAGCGCTCAGAACAGTGCTCTGCACATAGTAAGCGCTTAACAAATACCAACAATATTATTATTATTATTACTATGTGTATAGCACTGCATTAAGAGCTTGGGAAAGTACAACAGAATTAGCAGACACGCTCTCAATATCATTCTAAACTAAAAACCTATCAGGACTTGACCAAAAAAAATCTTAAAAGTTAATCTTACGTTTTCTGAATATTATTATCTAGGCTACCCTGGTATCATTTAACCTGCCCGTTTGATAGATGGCATGTTAATCTTTTCCTCCCACCCACAAACCTTATTCCCTTTCCCCTGGCTGCTTTTCTGATCCTAAGGGAACTCTTTCCATACCCCACACCCTTCCCCCCCAAAAAATGTGTGCTTGACTTGGTTGTCTTAATTCAAGAGATGAATAAAACCCTTATTTAAGCCAAGGAATCCGGGGTTTTTTTATCTGGGTAGTAAAATATTAGAGTAAGCTCACTAAAAGGGGTAGTGGAATTTCTATGCTTTGTGATTGTGAAGAAAAGAATAGATATCTCTGTTCTGTCTGGTTTAGTCATGAATTTTTCTAGAGGGAGGAGGCCTGGACCAGATGATCTCTTGAAGTCTCTTGCAGCTTCATTCCCTTAAAGCAGAGAGGAATGAGAAAACCAGTGTCGCCTAGCAGTAGAATAAGCCTGATCTCAAGGTGAAAATCAAGAGAGCAGAGAAAGATCCAGAATAGAGAGCCACGCCATGGGGACAAGTGTGCCTATAGCTTCTTCAGCTGGACTCCCGGACTTGCTCAGCCAAGGTCTAAAACCTGAGAATTTCCAGATTAGTACTGAAAAGGCCCCCAAATGGTAGCCTTTTTTTTAAAAAAAAAAATTTTTTGTGTAGCACTTACTATATGCCAGGTACTGTTCTAAGCGCTGGGGCAGATACAAGCTAATAATAATGATGATATTTGTTAAGCTCCTACTATGTGCCAAGCACTCTTCTAAGCACTGGGGTAGATTCAAGGTAATCAGGTTGTCCCACGTGGGGCTCATTGTCTTAATCCCCATTTTACAGATGAGGTAACTGAGGCCCAGGGAAGTTAAGTGGCTTGCCCAAGGTCACACAGCAGTCAAGTGGCGGAGCCGGGATTGGAACCCACATCCTCTGACTCCCAGGCCCGGGCTCTTTCCAGTAAGTCACGGTAATCAGGTTGGACATAGTCCCTGTCCCACGTGGGGCTCATGGTCTTAATCCCCATTTTATAGATGAGGCCCAGAGAAGTGAAGTGACTTGCCCAAAGTCACACAGCAGGTTAAGTGGTGGAACTGGGACTAGAATCCAAGTCCTTCTCGTTAGCAAACATCGCCCGCTGAGGATTTCCCCGTCCCACCTCCAGTTGCTCTCCCATAGAGAGAGTCTAGACTGTCAGCTCGTGGTGGACAGGGAAATGTGTCTGCTAATTCTTTTGTATCATACCCTCCAAAGTGCTTAGGGCAGTGCCCTGCAAATAGTAAGCGCTCAATAAATACCTTCGATTGTGCCGGTCGATCCTTCGGACGGGTACGTGGCCTTCCGCGTCTCCCCTCATACCGGGATCTCCGAAACGGTTCTTCCGCTTGACTGGGACGTTGAACCTGTGCCCACCCAGGACCCTGATGGGCCCTGCTGTTTAACTCCTCTGAAAACGGCCATCCGGTCGCTTTGTCCAGCTCTGACCCAGGGGTTGGTTTCTGACAAGAACATGTGGACGGCCCACTTTTGTGAACTGGACTACTGTCTCATTCTCTTTTTCTTCAACACCAATGTGCTGCCTTTCCAGCCTCCGGAAAAGGAGTCACGTCTGTGTTGAGGACCAAAGGTATTCTGAATCTATCGTAGTAACGATAGTATTTGTTAAGCACTTACTATGTGCCAGGCACCGTACTAAGCGCTGGGGTGGATTCAAGCAAATCGGGTTGGAAACAATCCCTTTTCCACATGGGACTCTGCGTCTTAATTTCCATTTTACCGATGAGGGGACCGAGGCCCGGAGAGGTGAAGTGTCCATGGTCACACAGCAGGCAAGTGGCGGAGCCAGAGGACCGGCGTTCTAATCCCAGATCTGCCATGGGCCTGTTGTGTGACCTTGGACATGTCACTTCTCAGGGCCTCAGTTCCCTCATCTATAAAATGGGGCTCAGCCCTACTTCCTCCTACTTAGACTGTGAGCCCCATGTGGGACAGGGACTGTGTCCAACCTGATTAACTTGTATCTACCCCAGTGCTTTGAAGGGCTTTGAAGTTAGGGAGAGCTGTGGTCTGGCAGATTTGAGTGAGCAGGGAGCTCCAGGCAGGAGGAAGGGCATGAACGTAGAGGCAGGAGAGTTGAGAACCAGGCAAAGTGAGATGATGAGCTTGGAAGGAACGGAGTGCGAGCTGGGTTGTGATGGGAGAAGGCAGTGGCCGGGTAAGGATGACCATAAAGCCATTGGTGTGGAGCTTCTGACTGAGATGGTGGAGGATGAAAGGGGAACCAGTGGAGGTTTTTGAGAAGGAGGGAGACGTGATGTTGGGTTAGCCTTTCTGCAGCCAAAAAGATTTCGGGAGAGTGAAGCGGATAAACCATTTCACTTGATTTCAGGCCCCTCAGACCGTTAGCCTGCGAGGGCCATAAACCCTTAGGCGGTGGACCCGATCTTAACAACTACCTGTTAAAGGAATAAACCCATTTTGAAAATGACAAAGTTTCCGTGCCGTAGACCGAAACACAGAGCAAAGAGTGCTGCTAACAAACAGGAAGGGAGGTTAGTGTAATTCTCAGCTACTAAAGGAATTGTTTTACAGTGTGTTCTGTTCACAAAGCCAGCACTTTCGGTTAAATGTGAGCCTGTAAAACTGAAATCCTGTATAAACCACAAGCTGAATTGGAAAATGTGTAAAGCTACGTCATCTCCGACAGTTTTTCTGCGATCGGAGCTTAGGCGTTGGCATAACATCAGTGTGTAGCCGACCTGCTTCGCTTTGCCTTAAGCGAAAACAAATTCTTCCCCTAGTAGCAGAGAAACTTTTAAATGATCTTACTTACTTAAATTATATTACTATCCTAATATATATCAATCATAGTATATAATGGTCTGTGCCATGTCAATTGGCTAAATTCACCATTATTTGTGAGAAAAAACTACACACCAGTCCGTTGAACCTTTTATAATTGGCACGAGAGTAATTGTAAATACTCAAGTGCCAGGGTAAGCTTGCAAAAATGTTCAGCCATTTAGTGGCGGATGACTTTTCTCTCCCCTCCTTAGTAAAGTTAAAGTTTTTAATCTTCCTTAGTCTGTTACAGATGAGAGGGTGACAACATCCTAGTGCCATGTCGCCATTTTTCTAAAATGCTCGTGGCAAGGATTTGGGGCAGCAACAGTTCAAATCAACGTGGTTTCTTGTCAGGAACGGCCTGCATAAATTCCGGGTTCCACACCACGCTCTTGGAGCAAGCCGTGGTCCACGGGCCAGCGCTCCCGGGGGTGAAATCTCGAAGTGGGGGCCGCGGGCTTGGGAGGGGGTGAGGGTCCCTCTGCCAGCCCCCCAAGAGGGAGGAAGGCCCCTCTGAACTGAGCCGCACCCAGAGCAGGAGCTGTTGAAGCCCTGCTTGTCTAGCTCAGGCCAGGCTACACTCCTCTGTAGTAATAATCGGAATAATTGTAAGTCACCTCACGTCTCTGTGCCTCAGTTACTTCATCTGTAAAATGGGGATTAAGACTGTGAGCCCCACGTGGGACAGGGACCCGATTAGCTTGTTTCTAGAGCAGCACCTGGCATATAGTAAGCACTTAACAATTAACATTTTAAAAAGTGCCAACCAGTCAAAGATATGTGCTGAGCACTTACTGGGTGCAGAGCACTGTACTAAACGCTTGGGACTACACACGATCCCCTGCCCACAAGGATCTTACAGTCTAATGGACTGCAGCAGGGAGGATCCAATGTAATTAATAATAATAATAATGATGGTATTTGTTAAGTGCTCACTATGTTTTAAGCACTGGGGGGGGATACAAGGTGATCAGGTTATCCCACCTGGGGCTTAGAGTCTTAATCCCCATTTTACAGATGAGGGAACTGAGGCCCAGAGAAGTTAAGTGACTGGCCCAAAGTCACATAGCTGACAAGTGGCATTCGAACCCATGACCTCTGACTCTCAAGCCCACGCTCTTTCCACTGAGCCACACTGCTTCTCTATTAGAGCCTGGGTCTGTGGCCTGAACTTTTGAAGAAGACTGCCGGCCCCCATTGATTACTGTAAAGTTAGCAGCCGGTGGACACGTGGACGTGGTCCGGTGAGGCTCCCTGTGGGAACCGGCAGCTGGGAGAGGCTGGGTGAAAACCCAGATTTTCCTGACGAAACAGAAGTGAGCCAGCTACGTAAGGACGGGAGCCAGCTACGTAAGGACTCGGGGAGGCTCCATACTGCACGCTCCCCTTCCCCCTCTGGGATTTTCCTTTGATGGCATTCCTTAAACACTTACCTGCGCCAAGCACCGTCGTAGATATGAGATAATTAGATTGGACGCTGGCCCTATCCCCCGAGAGGCACAAGATCTAAGAGAGTCTTTGGTCGTTACTATTAACAGTCGTGGCGGGGGGACTGATTTAGTCCCCTGCTTGAATGTACTCCATTATACTCTCCCAAGCTGTTAGCACAGTGTTCTTCACACAGTGGCCTTGCAAGTACTATCGATTGGCAGGCAGAACACCAGCCTCCTTAAGGTTTACAGGCAGTTGGGGCCTTTAATAAGGATGGCATAGTAAGTGCTTAGTATGTGTCAAGCACTGTTTGTAAGCGCTGAGGTAGAGAAGCAGCATGGCTCAGTGGAAAGAGCCCGGGCTTAGGAGTCAGAGGTCATGGGTTCTAATCCCACCTCCACCACTTGTCAGCTGTGTGACTTTGGGCAAGTCACTTCACTTCTCTGTGCCTCAGTTACCTCATCTGGAAAGTGGCGGTTAAGACTGTGAGCCCTGTGTGGGACCTGATTACCCTGTATCTACCCCAGTGCTTAGAACGGTGCTCGGCACATAGTAAGGGCTTAACAAATACCAACATTATCATTATTGTTATTATTATTATAAGTTAATCAGGTCATACCCAATCCTCGGCCCACGTAGGGCCCACAGCCTAAGTAGGTGGGAGACCGGTATTTAATCCCCATTTTACAGTTGAGGGAACTGAGGCAAAGAGAAGTTAAGTGACTTGCCCAAGGTCACACCGCAGACGAGCAGGGGAGCCGGAATTAGGGCCCTGGTCGTCTGACTCCGAGGCCCGTGCTCTTTCCACTAGGCCACGCGGCTTCTCAGTTGTACAGAGACGCGGCACATTCATTGTCGTATCCACTGAGCCGTTACAGTGTACAGAGCACTGTACGCTGGGATTACAGTGGGCCCGGTGGTGGTTTGGATCGTCCTCTGCCCCAGTTCGTTCCTCTCGCCAGCTCTTAGTGAGACACGAGTCGGCGTAGTCACGCCTGCCGCAATCAACGGCTCTTTCTCTCCAGACAGGACCCAAGGCTTTGGCCTCCTCAGTTCACTGACAGGGGCAAACCGGGGGCCCGGACCAGCAGAGGATCAACTTACGGAAGTAAAGAGTAATTCTGGTTTCTTCTTTTCCTGGGTTCTCACTGTCCATCGTAGCTCATCTTTACAGAGTGGCGGGAGGGAGGAAGAGGGTGATGGTGCCCTAGTTTTCTTCCCAAGGGAGAAGAGGAATTGGGAGTCTTTTGCCCAGCCGGGAGTCGGGGCGAGAGATAGGAAGTCTGAGGAGAGTTACCGAAGGAGAGGAGGAAGTTGAGTTTTGGCCCAGTTTTGGGGAGAGGTAGGAAGTCTGAGGAGGGTTGAGCGATCCGGGGATAGAGAGGGCCCCCTGATTCAGACAGGTGTTGGGGGAGCAGGAGGAAGAGGGGATGGGGGCAGGATGCAAAAGCCGCTGCTTGGGGTAGCCTGTGTCTTTACCGGGATAAAGTTCCCTGGACACTCTCCTTGGGTGCCCTGGCACATGCCCACTCAAAGGCAGGGTTCTTTTTGCCAAGTGGAAACTCGTACAAAGCCAGATTTTCTTGCCCGGAATCTTTTGGATTCATTTCGGACTCACGTTTGGATCAAGAGCACTGCATTTGGCACAATTAACAGGTCCATCGCCAACCTGATTGTTCTCAAGATGGTAAAAGGAGCAGTGGAAATGAACTAGATATTAGATTTTTTGTGGGGTTTTTTTTCTGCTTCCTCAGTTGGGGGTTGGTACTAGAAACTTTTTTTTCCTTTAACGGGTATGTGATCCAGCAAGGAGTCGTGTCTTCTAGGAGACACGGGGCCTTCCCTGACAGGGCACGCTCTTCTGGATTTTATTCCCAAATCCCAAGAGCCGCTCCGTTATCGAGCTCGCACCCTTCCTCCACAGAGCCGTTCGCCAGCAGCCGACAGGTCCGAATCTCTCCTGGACGGTCGAAGTGATGGCGCCGGCCCAGCTGACTCCCAGATCGATAGCATCGTGGGTAAGTCTCTTCTCTCAGAAGCCACCAGACGGGCCCATGGAGCCAGCCGGCCTGGGAAATGGATTCATTCTGTCATATTTATTGAGTGCTTGTGCAGAGCACTGTACTGTGTTTGGGAGAGTACAATATGACAATAAACAGAGACCGACATGGTCGTGGGGAGAGAAACCAGTTTGGAGCAGCGAGGCAGGCTCTCCCACTAGCCAGGTACGACGATATGGATCCCCAAGGGGAGCGGTTGACCCCCCCCCCCTCCCCCCGCCAGAGAAATTGAGTAAGATCAACTAATTAATCAGTGGCATTTGAGTACTTACTGGTTGCAGAGCACTGTATTAAGCCCTTGGGAAAGGACAGCACATCCGAGTCAGGCAGCCACAACTCCGAGCCAGTGTTGTGGCCTACAGTTGGCCTGGCCCAGTGTGGGAGGAATTAGGGGACGCTCCTGGGGCCCCTCCTACCCTCCTGGATCCAGCCCGATTGGGCCCTCGCAAGAAGGCCAACGTATGTCTCTGTTTATTGTTACATAGTACACTCCCCAGCGCGCTTAATACAGTGCTGTGCACACAGTAAGGGCTCAAAAAATCCAAGGGAACGAATGAATGTTTCTGAGTGGGGCAGAGCACTTGCGGTATGGGGGAGAAGGGACCGTGCCAGCTGCCAGCCATAGCACGGCAAGCCCGCTGCTCCGGGAACCACCGGTCCGCTTTCCCGTGAACACTCCCACTTCCTCCTGGACCCCTCCGGTCGCCACTCTACTGGAGGGCAAAGCCACGCCCCTTACCCCCTATACCTCAATCTCATCTTTCTCGCCGTTGACCTCTCGCCCACATCCTGTCTCTGGCCTGGAACGCCCTCCCTCGACAGACAGTTACTCTCCTGCACTCCCTCCTCATATCTGACAGATAATGACTCTCCCCTACTTCAAAGCCTCATTGAAGGCATATCTCCTTCCAAGAGCCCTTCCCGAACTAAGTCCTCATTTCCTCTCCTCCTACTCCCTTCTGCGTCACCCTGATTTGCTCCCTTTATTCTTATTCACCCCTCCTCCAGCCCCACCCGCTTATGTCCATATCCGTAATTTATTAATTGATATTAATGTCTGTCTCCCCCTCCCCCTCTGTAAGCTCATTGTGGGCTGGTAATATATCTGTTATAATAATAATAGTAATGTTGGTATTTGTTAAGCGCTTACTATGTGCAGAGCACTGTAGTAAGCGCTGGGGGAGATACAGGGTAATCAGGTTGTCCCACGTGAGGCTCACAGGTAATCCCCATTTTACAGATGAGGTAACTGAGGCACAGAGAAGTGAAGTGACTTGCCCACAGTCACACAGCTGACAAGTGGCAGAGTCGGGATTCGAATCCATGACCTCTGACTCCCAAGCCCGGGCTGTTTCCACTGAGCCACGCAGCCAGCACTCGATAAATATGCTGGTTGGACTGATTCCCACGTTCCCCTCTAGAAGGGTTAGTGCTCCTGACTTCTGTATTTGCATCATTTAGTTGGACTCCTGCTTGAAAGCGGAGGAATGACCTAGATGACTCCTCGCCCCCTCGGTCTCTCCTCCTTACAGTTTCAGTTTGGTAGAAGCCATATCTCAGTGTGCTAATAAATCCTGGGCTTATTTCAGATCCAATGCTCGATATGGATATCCAAGAGCTGGCCAACCTTACCACCGGAGGAGGAGATTTGGAAAACTTCGAACGCCTCTTTTCAAAGTTGAAAGAAATGAAAGGTACCTGTTCCAGAAGCACATCCCATCTCACTTCCCATTAGTTCTTCCCATTCTCCGTCCTCTCTCTAGAGCGAGGAAGCCTTCTCTGAGCGAAAAAGCGTCTCCATCCCGAGACGAAAGTGCCTCTCACCTCTGAAGCTCCAGTCAGAGCCTAATTGCCACCCCTCTACCACCCAGTAGTTTTTGGAAAGCATATGGGATGTAAATATTAATGGTGTTTGTTAAGCACTTGCTCTGTGCTGAGTACTGGGGTAGATGCAAAGTAATCATGTTGGACCCAGTGGGCTCACAGTTAAGTCCGTGTGTGGAGGATTTAATCCCCCTTTTACAAATGAAGTAACTGAGGCGCAGAGAAGTGAAGTAACTTGCCCACGGTCACATGATAGACAAGCGACAGAGCCGGCCTTAGAATCCAGGGCCTCTGCCTCCCAAACCCACGTGGTTTCCTCAGTGCCCCGGACCCCCAGATGTCCCTAGTCCTAATTGCCGCTTTCTCCCCGTGTAAAACACTTCACGGTCCCACTAAGATTCATCTCTCGAATGGTTTTTCCTCCCTAGACAAGGCAGCAACCCTGCCTCATGAGCAAAGAAAGCTGCACGCGGAAAAGGTGAGAACTGGCTCTCTTCCACTCGTTGGTTTGACCGAACCTGTTGTCGTGAGAGCATTTGAACCAGAGAATTCCACTTGAGGTGGGAGAGCTGTAACGAATGTTTTGCTAGTCATCAGGCCAAGAATTAAAACCTGTTATTATTTCAGGAAGCTTCTTAAAGGAATAGCCATGTCTTGGAACTCCAGGCCCCAGGGGTGGGGATCCAGCCGTAGAGGGCCAAGGGGCTCGGATGGCCGCTGGGGGAACCCGGAGACCTGATTGGGATCGCTCTGAACCCATGTGGCTTACTCTCCTCCTCTAGACTGTAAGCTCACAGTGGGTGGGAGCGCATCTAACAACTCTGCTCTATTGGACTCCCCCAAGCGCTTAGGACAATGTTCTGCACGCAGTAAGCGCTCAATAAATGAGTGATTGACCTATGGATTACTTGTGTCCACAGGTGGCCAAGGCATTCTGGATGGCGATCGGGGGAGACAGAGATGAGATTGAAAGCCTCTCCTCTGATGAGGAAAACTAAGCCGCCGGAGTGGGCCCGGGCTGGGAGAGCGGGTGACGACACTTCAGCGGTGCCCGGCGGGCACCTCCCCAAGGGAACGAGCCACGCCCGACCGAGTTTCCCTTTGCAGAGTCGGCCTTCTACGTCATTTAAAGCGTTGACCTCCGTGGTCATTTTTCACTAATTGTTTCTTCAGGGAGAAGAAGCGGTCTACAGAAAACCTCTCCCTTCAGGGGAGTGAAATGCTTCTTTTTTTTTTTTTTTTTTGGTCAACAAGTAAAAGAGTGAGCATTTTCCATTTCTCGTGGTCTTTCACGGGCACTGGTGAAATGTGGTCCATTTTGAGTCATCTTTGCCTAACGGACATTTCCGGTGTCCTCATTCATTCCTTCAGTCGTATTTATTGAGCGCTTAATATGTGCAGAGCACGGTACTAAGCACTTGGGAGAGGACAATATAGCAAACAGCATATTCCCTGCCCACAGCGAGCTTACGGTCTAGAGGGGAGAGACAGACATTAATATAAATGACAGATATGGACAAAACCTCAGCCATACCTTCCCGTCAGCCAGGCACCTTTTGATTTTAACCACATTCCTTAACTGTTTTTTGAAAAACAGATCTGTCAGAGCCACAAGGCCCCTGCCTCTTCCATGTGGAAGAAACAGGCCCCAGCTCTCATGCTTATACAGTCGAATGCCATTATTAAAGGCACAGCTAAGTGGTGCGTTTTCATACTCATTCAGGAACATTTAGAGTAATTTCTGAATGAAGAGCCCTCTACGTAGCACTTGGGAGAGCCCAATAGAGTTAGAAGACAAAATCCCTGTCCTCAAGCAACTGGCATTGTAAATTAATGAGGGAGGGAATCGCATCATCTGCCAACCAATGGTAGGGATCGAGCACCGTGTGCAGAGCACTGTTTTAAGAGCTTGGGCGAGTACAACAGATTTGTTAGAAACATTGCCTGCCCACAACAGACTTACAATCTCGAGAGTAGACAGAAGCTCAGCTTCAAACCACTCTTCTTGGAAATGACTTCAAACCTCGACCTGCAAAGCCTGAACAAGATTCGGTATTGAGCCCAGAAAACAGACCTAGTGACAGGGCTGATGCTTCTAGGTGGGCAGGAAGGAGAAGAGAATAATAATAATTATGGTACTTGTTAAGTGCTTACTATATGCCAAGCACTGGTCTAAGCACTGAGGTAGATACAAGTTAATCAGGTTGGACACAGTCCCTGTCTCACATGGGGCTCTTAATCCCCATTTTTTTTTTACAGGCGAGGAACCTGAGGCACAGAGACATGAAGTGACTTGCCCCAGTCTCACCACAGATAGGTGGTGGAGCCAGAATTAGAACCCATGACCTTCTGACTCCCAGGTCCGTGGTATATCCACTACACCATGCCATGGATCTGGGCTTTGGGGTCGCTCTGTTTTTCCCTCTCTGTTCTCTTAGGCAGCGGCAGCAACCTGGACCCACCCGCGAAACCAGGGTTTGGGCAAGTGTTGGGTGAGAGCTGGGAACAAATTCTCCAGAATGGAGGTAGGTGGCTGCTTCCGCCATGCCTGAGCCATGGGTGACGATGAGGGAGAGGGGAAGAGAGAGCTAGCGTGAACGCTAGCCCCCTCGTACCCTGCCCGCTTCCTTCTGCCCTCCCAGGACAGGGGCCTTCCTCGCTTGCGGGACATCAGACCCCTTCTTGCAGGCCAACCCATGTTATGCCCGGTTAAAAATAGTCCCGAGAGAAAGACAACCCCCGGAACCAACGGGGTATGAGAAACAAGGGTGGTGAAGCAAGCAATGCCACTTAACAGTTCTCCGCACAAAGTTTAGTACAGTGCTCTGCACATAGTAAGCACTCAATAAATACGATTGAATGAATGAAAAGGACAGAGGAGCAAATGCGTACGGGGGCTCCTGAGAAGCAGTGTGCCATAGTGGATAGATCAAGGGCCTGGGACTAAGGAGCACCTGGCTTCTAATCCCAGCTATACCCCTTGTCTGCTGTGTGACCTTGGGAAAGTCACTTTATTTCTCTGGGCCTCTATTTCCTCATCTGTAAAAGGGGACCAAGTCCTACTCCCTCGTACTTTACAAATACAGTAATAATAGTTATAATAAAAATACTAACAACCGGAAGCTCGTGATGGGTAGGAAATGTATCCATTGTCTTGTTACGTTGTGTCCTCCCATGTGCTCAATTCGGTGCTCTGCACACAGTTGATCGATCGATTGATGAGGAAAGCGAGGTACCCCGAGAGGTTAAGCGACTGACCGCTGTAGGAGCTAGGTCTCGAAGGCCGGTCCCCCAGCTTCCAGGCTGGCAGGTTGCCACTCCGCCACACTCATCCGGCCGCTCCGCGAGGCCTGAGGTAGAGCCACCCTCCTGGGTGAAGAGAATTGAAGGGCCAGGAAGCCCTTGCTTGCTAAGACTGAGGAATCCGGGACACTTGCCTCAGGAGGAGAAGGGCGAACGGGTTTTGAATCCCTATTTTACAGTTGAGGAAACTGAGGCAGAGAGAAGTTAAGTGACTCGTCCAAAGTCACAAAGCAAGCAACTGGCGGCACCCCCCAGCACTCTGTACGGTGCGCCGCACACAGTTAAGCGCTCGATGAATACGATTGACTGATTAGCTTGAGTCTACCCCCAGAGCTTAGTACAGTGCCTGGCACAAATACCGTAAAATTTTCTTAAAACGTGAGGTAGGAGCAGATGGCCAGGGTGACTCGTGCGAGCCCTGGGGTTTAACCAGAGCTCTCACCTTGTTTATAAAGCCCCCAACATAAGGACACGGAAAGCTGGACCTTGTCCCAGAGTTGTTCTGCGTGGAAGCACGTGCAGAGGGGCTCCAACTCAGCAGGAGATTAAGATGTCAGTTCTTGCACAGCAAGGACACCCTTGGAATTTCAAAACTTCTTAAAGATTATCGTGTTCAGCAAGAAACCTTTGCCGGGGGAGGGGAGATGATGCCCTTCGTTTGTTTTAATGGTGTTGGTTAAGTGCTCACTCTGTGCCAGGCACCGTACTGAGCACTGGGGTGAATACAAACTAATGAGCTTGGGTCGGGGGCTCACAGTCTTCCTCCCCATTACACGGATGAGGTCCAGAGAAGTGAAGCGACTTGCCCAAGATCACACAGCAGGCATATGGTGGAGCCGGGATTAGAACCCCAAATCCTCTGACTCGGTCTCACCTCATGTTAAAAAACGGGGTGGGGAGACCACCGTGCTTGGGCGAGCACGACAATTGAGCCGGATGCTCAGCTTCCTCTAGCATTGGGCAGAAATGCAAGGAATATTTTTTTTCTTTCTGCAATAACAAAAAATCAATTTTCAAGCCTCTAGGGAGGCAAAAGTACTTAGTCCAGTACCCTGTGTTCAGTAAGCGTGAGGTAAACACCGTCACTACTGCCTCTCAGCTTCCCCCTGCACCAATTAATAGTATCATTAGTATTATTAATGGCACTAAATGAGAAACACTGCACTAGAGTGTACACTGTTGAGGGCAGGGATCATGTCTATTAAGTCTTCCGAACATTAGTCTGCGCAGAGCACTGTACGAGGCACTGAGTAAATACTATTGACGGCTTGAAACTAAAATGCAGTTGGAATCCACGATCCCCACCCTGAAGGGCTATAAAATCTAGAGGGAGAGACGGCCACTAAAAGAATTTGCAGACAGAAGGAAAAGGAAAAATGTACATGAGTAAGTGCTTAAATAATAGGGTATCCAAGATAGGTATTTAAGGGCTGTGGGAGTGGGTAAAGCAGTGGTTTACAAAGCAGTGGCAGAGCAATAGGGATTGGCAGTTGGGGGATTATCAACTGGGCAGATGAGAGATTACCCTCTTTCAGTCAGTCAACAGATTCTGTCATTTCTTCCTTCGCATCATCTCCACAACCTGCCCCTCCCTCTCCTTCCAGACTTCCAGTGTGCTGAACCAAGCACTAGGAATGGTTTTTATTGAGTACTACTTACTATGGGGAGAGCACCGTACTAAGGGTCTGGGATCGGACAACATAGTGAGGAGAGACAATTTCTTCCCTCGCCCTCCCGATTTGAAGACTGAATCACCCTCTGCTGCCCGGATCATTTTCCTAAAACGTCATTCTGTACATGTCCCTTCACTCCTCAGAAGTCTCGAATATCTGTCCATCTCTCTCTGCATCAATCAGAAACTCTTGACCCTGGGCAAACTGCTCTCTTTGCCCTACTTATCCTAGCTCTTCTCTCACTACACCCCAGCTCACACTTTGCTCCTCAAGCTGACCCCCTCACCTCATTCTCACCTATTCACTGCTGACCTCTAAAAGAAAAAAGGTATATGCCAGGCTCTGTACTAAGCACTGGGGTAGATTCAATCTAATCAGGCTGGACATAGTACATGTCCCCCATGGGGCTCACAGTCTTGATCTCCATTTTACAGATGAGGGAACCGTGGCCCAGAGAAAGTGAAGTAACTTGCCCAAGGTCACAAAGCGCACAAGTGGCGGGGGCGGAATTAGAAGCTAGGGTGTGCCACTTCTCTTACTCCGACTCTCCCTCCTGCCCAGAACTCCCTCTTCCATGGCATCTGGCAGACCACCGCTCCCCCTCCTTTCAAAGCCCTTCTGCAATCACAACTCTTCCAGGAGGCCTTCTGTGATTAATCTCCAATCTCCCCTGCCGACTGCTCCCCCAGAACTTTTACGTCACCTGAGCGGTTGGGGAATATACCCTCCTCCCTCGCTGCTCTTAGGTTCAGATCGTATCCTCTGCAGCTTCCCTCTACCAGTGGTAATTTACTTTGGTATCTGTCTCCTACACTGGATTACAAACTCCGTGCGGGCAGGGATCACGTCTACAAACTCTGTTGCAAAAACGATAATCGTGGTTTCCGTTAAGCACTTACTGTGAACCGAGCACTGTACTAAGCGCTGGGGTGGATACAAGATAATCAGGCCGGACACAGTCGCTGTCCCACGGGTGGCTCACATTCTAAAACACGGAGAGAACAGATATTTAATCCCCACTTTTACAGGTGAGGCCCAGAGAAGCCAAGTGACTTGCCCAAGGTCACCTAGCAGGCCAGTGGCAGTGTCGGGATTGGAGCCCAGGTCCACGCTCTTTCCACTAGGCCACAGTGTTTAGTTGAGTACTCAGGAGCGAAGCAGTCAATAAATACTACCGACTGATTAATAAGGGAAGACCCCTCGGAGGAAACGTGACTTTAGTTCCCAAGAAGCTTGTGAGATTTTGACCCCACCTTAAATGGATCCGGTGGGTGACTAAGGGCTGGAAAAAATGCAGGGGGTGGGGAAGGAGGTAGACTTCAACATCACCCACATCCTGTTCCGCATCCCCGCCGGTGCACGATCCAGAAAGGAGAAAAAACGGTCCACGTCCTACCTGTTCCTTCAGCGTGTAGGTGGTCCCGGAGGGGTGGGGTCTGCATCTTCCACAAGCTCCTCTGGAGAACTTCAAGGGTTTTGGAAGAATCGATCGCAAGTCCAAGAGCAGACAACACTTAGCATTTTTGCGAGTGAAGCTGACACTTCTACGAACCGGGAAACTGTCTTGAACTGCCTCTTTCGGGTTTACAGGGAAGGGTTAAGGTGACAGGTCAATCCTACCGTACGAATCGGCTGCCAAAGAGGAGCGCGACTCCTCTTCCAGCTGATCCCGGCCAGCCGTCTTCTCCCTCTCTCCGGAAAACTCGAACTTCCCAAAGCTGGGCCTAACCGCTATTACCGTATCCTTGGAAGCCAGGCGTGGAAAAAGGATTTTCTCCTAAGCCTTTTGGTCACAAACCCCTTTCTGAACACCGTGAAACATCAGTCAGCCCCTTGCAGCCAAAAGCGGCAGCTAGTTGATTTGGCCGAGATGGGTGGTTAAACCGACTAGTAAACCTTTCTCCGGTTCTCTGCCTCCAGAGACCGTTTGAAACGATCCTCACTTCATCTCTTCTCCCCCGCCTCCTAGGATCGCGACTGTTCCCTTGGCCCTGACTTTATATCGACTGGGTGTCTGGATGTGCCAGAAGAGAAATTCAGGAGGGGGTAAATGAACCCCGAATTAAAATACAGCCACCCCACGTTCTCTGGGTGAGGAACCGGCAGAATGCCACAGTTAAGAGAAAGGGGGGCTCTCACCATCCCCCAGGATCGGGATCTGGGTCCCAGGAGTCCGGCTCCAGACACGACCAATCTCTTCAGAAGGGTCTTTAGACTCTTCCCCAGCGGGTAGAGCAGACGGGGTTTGACGGTCTCACTTGGAGACCCTCAGAATTTCACCCCGACCCCTTAGTCCGGCCGGGCTGGCCACCATCCTCCTGGCAGCGTAAAAGGAACTTCGTTTATGGAAGGCGGGAAGTGAGTCAGCAGATTGGGGTTCAAATCTCTGGCTGAGGCCCAGCCGTCCTGAAGGGGTGACTTCAGCCTCCTAGAATCCATTACGCAGCAGGTCAGGCGTACGCTACGCTAGGCCATCCGAGACCCCCCCAAAAAATAAAAATCATTAAATACATTTCCAGAGCTTCCCAGAAAAATTACTTTTCATTGAAAAAGGCGTTGAAAGTCAGGCCTCCCCCGTTCTCCTCGCCTCCCCGCCTCCGCCACGAAATATGCCGGCCTGCACAGTTGACCTCGTCCCCGAAACGCCGAGAGACCCCAGACCTGAGAGACGAAGCCGGCACAGCCCGCAGAAGAACCATACGTTCGGCGATGGATAATTTTCCCGGGGGGTCAGGCAAGGTCTATGTCAAGGCTGGGGCTTGTGGGGTGTCGGTGAATATTAACTACGGAGGGCAGGGGGATTAGCAACTGGACACTTCGATTTAGCTCCTTTAAAACAGTCCCGGCAGCAGAGACCGAGGACCCGACTCGGACAGGGAGCTGACGGGCGACTCTCAAGCGGGGGGTCTCGATGGGGTGGTCTCTGCCTCGTGATTTCACGGTGAGAGGCTTGAACCCCATTTGGTACTGGCCTCTTAGCTGGTGGGGTGTTCCACATCACCCAAGGGCAGAGCTAGGGGAAGCAAACCCCCAACCCTGGAAGTACGGGGAATGTGACCACGTGGAAAGCCGAGCGGGAAGCCGGGGAGGAGAGCGGAAGAGCCACGGGCCTGGGAGTCGGGAGACGTGGGTTCCGATCTCGGCTCTGCCCCTAGCCCGCCGTGCGGCCTCGGTTTCCTCATCTGGAAAGATGTGGATTCCGTTCCCGTTCTCCTTCTCGGACCGTGAACCCCACGTGGGACGGGACTCCGTCCGATCTGACTGTAGCGATCTCCGGGTTTCCCTGCATAAGGTCAATGAAAGAAAACGGCTCTCTTTCCAGTTGAAAAAAAAGTTTATTTACGAAAGTTTCTTCAGCTAGTCACCACACTGTCGCCCCCAATCTAGCCACTGATTATCCACAGATCTGATCTAGCAACCGCTGACCATCCCCACCCAAGCCTGCCGTTTACTAGCGTGCGACACTCCTTCGCCGCACGACTCATCCAACCGTCCATCTGAGAAGTTTGTTTCCCACGAGAAGTTGGCCACCGGGACAGCCGACTGGTAAACGGGAGCCGAGCCGGAAGATCCGTTCCTTCCCCCTGCCCCCTGGAACGTCCCCATTGGGATGTCTGCAGCCACCGCCCCATCCCGAGGACGCACCAACCCCAGGAAAAGTTAAAAACGTACAATAAAACAGATTTAAAAAGAGGATACCATACAAAGTTAATTTAATTACTTCAACTGACTACCTAGACGAAGCCAGCCAAACATATCGAGATATAGAGCAGGCGCTTACAAAAGACGAGGGTGGGAGGGAAGGGCGGGGGGAGGTAGGGGAAGGGGAGGAAAGCCCACTCTGTAGTGCCGTTCTAGCCAATACAACTATTGCAACGTTAAAAGCCAATGGCGTTTGCCTCCGCTTCTCGTAAAATAGCTAATGTCATTCAAATCTCTTTGAGATTAACGTGATAATATGAACTATACATTGCATATGCACAGGGCCTGGACTGAGCTCCTCAGCTGGAGAAAGTACGACGCGGAGATAGAGAGAATCACGTAGACCGAGAGAGTCTCCCGCTCTCGTCCTCTTCCTCCCCGCACGTGCATTTTACCGTTCCTCCCGATTCTCCTGCCCCCGGCTCCTCCTCCGCGGAGACCCACGCCGCGGTCTCTCTCTCCCCACCGGAAGATGCCAGAGGGACGGGTCTTGGGGTCGCTCAAACCAATCCACTCTTCCCTCCCCGACCGTGGAGGTCACGGAGGTCGACCTGGAGCTCCGGGACCGGTGGCCCCTTTCTCGCCAAATGCCCGGAAACACCCGGAGAAACCCCGTCCCGGGGCCGCCGGGGATCTCTCTATCCGACGCTCAGGTCCCCGGGAGCAGAAGGGACCCGAAGGACAGGAGGACGGGGAAGAGAAAATCCAAAAATGGGCGGGGGGGAGAAAAGACGCCAAAACGATCGATCCCTCTTCGGCCTCCGGCCGCCAGAAAAACCGTTTTCACCGGGTGGGGGGGAACGGAGAACGGAGGCTCGGCCTCGGCTCCGCACGGTCCCACGGGCCGGGGCCCACGGCGCTAACCTCGTCCTCGCGGGAGTGGCCGACGTGGACGGTCTTCCAAAAACAGCCTCCGAGGGAAGGCCCTGCGTCGTCGCCGTCGTCGTTTTAGAAAGTGTGTGAGACCACTTTGGGTCAGAGGGTCGGGGCGGGGAGGGGGGGTGCGGCCGGGAGAAGGGAGAAGAAAAGTTTCTTCTTAGACGCCTGAGGGTTCAGGTGCCATTTTCTTTTCCAGAAGGCCCCTCTCTAGGACACGCTGGAGCAGCGGATGCTGGGGGACCCCATCTGGGTCAGGACCTTGTCCAGCCACTGCAGGGGCCCGTTGAGATGCAGCTCTATCCAGCAGGGGGTGCTGGTCACAGTCTGCCGCCTACAACCAAGTTGGGGGGTTGAGGGGGAGGACAAGGGGGGAGGGGACAGAACAAAAATGTGACTCGTAAAACTTGCAACCCGTCAGAGCACGCTCGCCACTGCCCGAACATTCCTTCCCGCTTAGACAAGCCTCCTCCGTGAACACCCGGGAGTGCCCTTCCCCCCCGGCCTCTAAACCCACCCCGCGTCCCGTTCCTCCCTTGGCCGCGGGAGCGGACCGGTCCATCCGGCCGGGAAGGGCTCCGGGCTTCCAGATGAATCCTTTCCGGGGAGACCTCTGGGGACGTTGGCGATTTCGCGGCAAGGACGAGGGCCCTCGGAGAGTGTGCCGACTTTCCCAAAAGCATGCCCTCTGGCCTCCGGGGGGCTGACATCCAATAAGCCCAAGAAAAATAATAATAATAATGTTGGTTTTTGTTAAGCGCTTACTACGTGCAGAGCACCGTTCTAAGCACCGAGGTAGATACAGAGTAATCAGGTTGTCTCACGTGGGGCTCAAGCCTTAATCCCCATTTTACAGATGAGGTAACTGAGGCTCAGAGAAGTGAAGTGACTTGCCCACAGTCACACAGCTGACAGGTGGCATGGCCGGGATTCGAACCCCTGACCTCTGGCTCCCAAGCCCAGACTCTCTCCACTGAGCCACGCTGCTTCTCAGAATCATTCCAAGCACTTAGTACCATGTTCTGCACATAGTAAGCGCTCAGTAAATACTATTGAATGAATGAAAGAATGAATCATTCGAGCAAATGTAGACAGGTGCCCCCGCCGCGACCCGGGGCACGGTGCGGGCCATCACACCCCAAGGAGCGGCCCGGTCGGCTAAACTCTCGCCCAGAGCGGATGGGGAGGGAAAGCCCCGCGGCCCCAAGTTCTCCGAACCCACAGCCGCCGGCACTGGGACCGGCGCCGAGGTCGGCGTCTAGGCACCGCGCACTCGCTGGAGCTCAGCCGGGTAGACGGAATTCTGAGCCACGGGGCGTTATTTTGGAGATTCCCACCCCGCCCAGGAGGGGAGAACCGGGGAAGTGATGCTTGGGAAAGCCACCACCTGCCACCCGCCCGTTTCCCCACTGCCCAAGGAGGGCGACTCTCTAACCCCTCGCAGTGGGGTCGCGTCCTCGGAAAAGCCACCGGAGGAGTGCACGGATGGAGCATTCTCTGCCGCCGGGAAAACGAGGGCGGGGCAGAAGGTCCGTTTCCCCTGCTGGCGCCCGGCCCGCCCCGCCCGGCCCCGGGCACGTGCCCCTTCCCGCCCGCCTATTCGACGGGACGGGAGGACCGGAGCCGGCGGACTGTGGATCCGCCGAGAGGAGAGTGGGGTGTGCTGGCAGGCAGCCCCCGGTGTACTAATTCATTCGATCGTATTTATCAACCGCTTACTGTGTGTAGAGCACTGTACTAAGCGCTTGGGAAAGTACAATACAACAATAAACGGTGACGTTCCCTGCCCACAACGGCCTCAGGGTCCAGAGGGATGCGCGTCCCCAGGGGAAGGACCTCGCCCTGAACAGTTGAGCGGAGCCCTGCTCTGCCTTTTCCTCGGAGATGCCGTCCTCCCTCCCACCTAACGTACCCCTCCGTCCGGACCTGTCCGTGACGGGGCTATCGACGCGACACGATCCCGGTTATTCATCGTGCCCCCAGAGAAAATGGAAACGGCTCAGGGGGCTTGGAATCCGGATCAGTACCACCCAGGCCGATGCTGGACTCTGTTCGGCCACTGGCCGTGGACTTCCCCATCCTAAACTGAGCTTGTTTTTTGAAATGGTATTTGTTAAGCACTTACTATGCGCCAGAGACTGTGCTGAACGCTAGGGTCGGTACCACTGTGTATCTATCAGCTCTGTTGTTGTACTCTGTTGCATTGTGCCAAGCGCTTAGCACAGTGTTCTGCATACAAGTGCTCAATAAGTATCACCGATGATGATATAAGATAATCAGATCGCACATGGGGCTCACAGCCTTAATCCCTATTTTACAGATGAGGTAACTGAGGCACAGAGAAGTGAAGTGATTCGCCTAAGGTCATCCAGCGGGCAAATGACCAAAAGAGGTTCAGCACCCAGATCCTCTGACTCCCCGCTCTGTGTTCTTCCCGCTAAGCCGTGCTGCTTCTCTAGCCCTTGGCTTCTCGGGGCAGCATGGAATCTAAAACTGGAGTTTTAAGAGACCTGGGTTCTAGACCCAGCTCTGCCATCAATCTGTTGCGTAGTGACTTTGGCCAAGTCACTGTGCCTCTCAGCCTCTATTTCCTCACCTCTAAAATGGGGATAAGAAACCTGAATCAAAACAGTACGTACGGGCCCGGGAGGCACGAGACCTGGGTTCTAATCTCAGCTCTGTCTCTTGCCGTGCGGCCCTGGATGAGTCACTTCGCTGGGCCTGTTTCCTCGTCTGTAAAACGGGGCTGAATACTTGTTCTTCACGTAGCCTGAGAGTCCCATGTAGAAGTGGGACTGTGTCCGGCCTGATTTTCTTGGACCCAGCGTAGTGTTTGGTGCAGGGTTATTTGCCCAGTAACCCCAAACCATGATTAAACTTGCCTTCCCTACCTCCGTGACCATGAGCCCTACATGGATTAGAAACTGTGTTTCAATCAACCAATCAATCAATTCCTTGAGTGCTTAAGCGCTTGGGAGAGTACAGTAAATCAGAATCAGTAGGCACGTTCCCTGCCCAGAATGAGCTTAAAGTCTAGAGGGATTAATAGAAGCAGCGTGGCTTAGCGGAAAGAGCACGGGCTCAGGAGTCAGAGGTCGTGAGTTCCAATCCCGGCTCCGCCACTTGTCAGCTGTGTGACTTTGGGCAAGTCACTTTGCTTCTCCGTTGCTCAGTCACCTCATCTGTAAAATGGGAATTAAGGCCGGAGCCCCACGTGGGACAACCCGATTACCTTGGATCTACCCCAGCACTTAGAAAAGAGCTTGGCACACAGTAAACGCTTAACGAATACCATCGTTATTAATACGTATAAACAAATTTTGGGTACGGACATGAGTGCCGTGGGGCTGAGGGAGGGATGAATAAATAAATCCAAGTACAAGGGTGAAGCAGAAGGGAGTGGGAGAAGAGATGATGAGGGCTTAGTTGGGGAAGGCCTCATGGAGGAGATGTGCCGTCGATAAGGTTTTGAAGGTGGAGAGAGTGATCGTCTGTTGGATACGAAGGAGGAGGGCGTTCCTGGCTCTATCTGATCTGATTATTTTGAACCTACCCCAAGGCCTGGCACACTGCTTGGCACACAGGCACCATTTAATAAACGCCCTAATGAAAGAACGAATCCCAGGACAGGATATCTCCCGAAGACTCTTGGCCAACACCGGTAGGTTTCAAGGGGGAGGACCGACTCCAGTCCCGGGGCCACCCTCCAGACCGAACCTCCAGTCGCTCCGCGGGCTGCCCTCCGCGCTGCCCCCTTTCCAACGGAATCCCGCTGGGTTTCCCACACGGAATGCCCACGAGTCCTTCCTCCGGGCAGCCCCGGGGGCTCTGATGCAGGCCGAGGGGCCGGGAGCCCAGAGCGGGGAGGGCTTCCGGCTGAGGGAGGGAGCCCGGCCCCGACCGACGGCCGGATTACGGTCCAACGGGCTAAAATACTCGAGTGAAAGATCTGACTTTCCGTAAGTCCCGCACATCTGGAGTTCGTTACGGAGAACGAACGGTGGCCGGGAGCCAACCGTGAAATGGGTTTGGCTTGGGCGCAGGGTGACTGAAAAACAAAATGGAGTCCAAGCATCTGGAAAAACGAAGACAGGAGAGAAGGAGGGTTCGGGGGTCACGGTATATATTATATATCATATATATGATATATGATATGGCCGACATCAGGTACCTCTCCTCCGGCCAGCCCTAAGAGAATGGGGATGGGGGTGGGGGAGGGAACGGTGAGGAAGGGGAGGGAGGGGGAGGGAGGAGAGGGAAGAGCAGTCCCGAAGTGTGAAAACCCTCAAACAAAGGACGGAGCCTAGGTCTGCGATCTAGACTCAAACTGGAATAATGATGATGGAATGGCTGGAATGAGCCAGGCGAGTCTGAGAAACAGCGTGGCTCAGTAGAAAGAGCACGGGCTTGGGAGTCAGAGGTCATGGGTTCGAATCCCGGCTCTGCCACTTGTCAGCTTGTGACTGTGGGCAAGTCACTTAACTTCTCTGTGCCTCAATTCCCTCATCTGTAAAATGGGGATAAAGACCGTGAGCCCCACATGGGCCAACCTGATTACCCTGTATCTACCCAGCGCTTAGAACAGTGCTCGGCACATAGTGAGCGCTTAACAAATACCAACATTATTATTATTATTACTCTCTCCAAACAAACAGGCTCGACTTTAATTGGTTCCTTGTTCGGAATCCTCATTTAAACATTCCACGGGCACACTTCTTCCCCAAGACAGCGGGTCTCGTCCTTCGCATCTGTCCTCCGCAGATAGTAAAACTCCCGCCACCCTCCCCGATCGCTCCCACCGTCCGGAGCCCGGCACGGATCCGCACCGACGGTCAGTGTTACCACGACCGGGGGAAACTCAGGTCCTCGATGCGGGGGGGAGGACATACACACGACCTGCGTCCACACTTCCATCCCAACCCCAAAGCCCTGTACTGATGGTCCAGTGGAACGAGCCCAGCCCGACAAGCAGGAAACCTGGGTTCTAAACCTAGTTCGACCTTAAGGAGGGCGAGTGGTGAGAGACCACACCCACTTGGCAACGTGCTGCATCCCCGCCCGCCAAAAGCTTGTTGTGCTCTGGGCCCCGGAGGAATCACAGCTGGCAGAAATGAAAGCGCCAGTCACAAGCGCCATCACCAATTCCTCCGCGAGGGCTTCCGGTCTCAAAGTCTCGAGAACGAACCTCGTTGGTCATTCCCGTCGAGAGCCTCCACCATCATCAGGGAGTCAACGGAGTCTTTATCTTTACATTTCGTCTCTCAAAAATGCCTTACTCCACACGCCGCCCAAAGCACTACACTGTAGGGAGGGAGCGTCGGTCTCGGAATTAAGAGAGCCGGGTTCTAATCCCAGCTCTGCCACTGGTTTCCTGTGTTCCCTTGAGCAAGTCACTTAACCTCCCTGGGCCTCGGTTTCCTTACCGGTAAAATGGCAAAGAGATACCTACTCTCCCTATCCCTAACCTTACGAGTCCCATGTGGGACAGGGACTGTTTCTGATTTGATTAGCAGCAGGGCCAAGTGGACAGAGCACAGGCCTGGGAGTAAGAAGGAACCGGATTCTAAACCCGGCTTTGCCACTTGTCTCCTGTGTGACCTTAGGCAAGTCACTCTGCTTCTCTGAGGCTCAGTTACCTCATCTGTATAATGGGGATGAAGAGTGTGAACCCCACGTGGGACAAACCCTGTGTCCAATCTGCTAAGCTTGTATTAATCCCCACACGTAGAATGCACGGCACACAGTAAGGCAATTAAATATCCAAAAAAAAAAAGATCTTGACTCTACCACATTGCCCAATGCCCATGAGTGCCCAATGCCACCATCTTAAAACTGTAAAACGGTAGAAATGACTACCAGCAGCAGCATCTTCCCACTGCAGGTTAACACCATGGCTCCTTTCTTCAACTGTGCAGACCGTGCAAGTGCTAGAAAGAGTTTTCGTTATGGTATTTGCTAAGCGCACACTATGTGTCAAGCACTGTTCGAAGCGCTGGGGTAGATGAAAGTTTACAATGTGTAAATCAATGTGTAGAGTTCACAGAAGTGTTAGTCGGGTTGGACCCAGTCTCTTTCCTTTGTGGGGCTCAAAGTCTAAGTGGGAGGGAGAACAGGTCCAGAATCCCCATTTTGGAGTTGAAAAAACTGAGGCTCAGAGAAGTGAAGCAACTTGCCCAAGGTCACACAGCAGGCAAGTGGCAGAGCCGGGATTAGACCCCCACATCCTCTGGCTCCCAGGCCCGGGCTTTAACCTCTAGGCCACACTGCTTCCCTGAACGCCACCCACACTCACGGAGACCAACACACCGGCAGCTATGTCACCTTGCGGCTGGAGGACCCAGAGGCAGCGTGGCCTAGTGGATAGAACCCCGGGGAGTCAGAAGGAGCTGGGTTCTAATCCACTTGTCCGCTGCTGTTTGACCTTGGGCAAGTGACTTCACTTCTCTGTTCCTCAGTTCCCCTCATCTGTAAAATGGGAATTAAGACTATGAGCCCCACATGGGACAACCTGACAATCTTCTATCTACCCCAGCATTTAGAACAGTGTTGACACATAGTTGGCGCTTACCAAATACCATAAAAAACTCAATCATTTTGTATCTACCACAGCGCTTAGAACGGTGGCTGGCATATAGTAAGCGCTTAACAAACACCATGAAAAGCAGGGGGGAGGTGCTGCTGCTGCTCCCTTGCCCCAGGGGGACCCGTTTATCTCATTTCCCCAGAGAATACGCAATCCTCAAACCCCGAGGCCCAGCCCGCCCCTCCCGAGAGCGCGGCGGGCGAGAGCCGACCTGTATTCAGCTCCCCAGCCCTTGACGAAGCTCATCCGGATGGTGCACATGCGCGTCAGCTGGTACACCGCCTCGAACCCCTGGTTGACCGACTGAGCCAGCAAGGCCGCAAACTCCTGGTTGTTGAAGATCTTCAGGTTGCATCCTGTCGACAGCAAGCACAGGGGAAAGGGGTCAGGAGAGGCGTCCCCGAAAAAGAGGGGATCCCGGCGGGGGACGGGGACTGTGCTCGACCCAATCTGGTTACCATCCTCCACCTAGCCCAGACCTCCGCTCAATGCTTGGCGCTTAGTGAGCCCTAAATAGATACCATCCTTACATTTCCAGATTCAGCCTCACCCGGGGTGGCCGGAAGGGCACGGCGGGGCTGAGGACGACTCTGAGACCGGGATTACCATTTTCATTGGCCGAATAATAATTATAATTTTCTGGTATTCGTTAACAGCTTACTCTTTACCAGGCACTGCATTAAGCATTGGACAAAGTCCCTGCCCCACATGGGGCTCAGGGCCTTAATCCCCATTTTACAGATGAGGTAACTGAGGCACAGAGAAGGGAAGTGACTTGCTCAAGGTCACCAGAAGACGAGTGGAGGAGCTGGGATTAGAACCCATGACATTCTGACTCCCAGCCCCGTGCTCTGTGATAAACGACGGTATTTGTTCAACGCTTATTATGTGCCAGGCCCATTATGCCATACTGTAAACTTCTGGGCTCGGATCTCAACCCATCAAGCGACGGTATTTTCTGAGCGCTTACGGTGTTGCTGAGCACTGTCCTAAGCACTTGGGAGAATCCAATAGAGTGATTAGCCATGATCCCTGCCTCAGAGAGATTTCAATCTAGCAGGGGAGAGAGGCACTAGAATATACTACAAGTAGGGGAAGCACCCGAGTTTATAGATATGTACATGAGTGCTTAGGACAGAGGAACTGGTGGGGGGTGGGGGGGGCGACGACGCGGGACTAAAACCTTGGGGGTGGGGGTGGGGACTCAAGTGCATGGGTGACGAAGTACAGAGAGAGGGGCCTCTGACCATTTAGCGTAACATCCTGGGACCACCTGTCAACCCCAGGCAGCAAATCCTTATTTATTTATACCAAGGTCTGTCGGTCTCCCCCATGAGACTGAAAGCTCGCTGTGGGCAGAGAATGTGTCTACCAACTATTATATCATTATATTGTACTCTCCCAAGCGCCTACTACAGTGTTCTGCATACAATAAGCGCTCATTTAATACAATCCAACAGAATTAGCAGACATGTCGCCTGCCCATAATGAGGTTACAGACTGGGGGGGTAGACAGACATTAATAAGAATGAGTAAATCATTTATAATATATAAAGATATGTATGTACATAAGCCCTGTCGGGTTGCGGGTGGGGAGAATATCAAGTGTCCAAATGTCACAGTTTGAGGTGCAGAGATGAGGCAGAAGAGAGAGCGAGCCGGTGAAAGAGGGCTTAATCGGGGAAAGCCTCTCGGAGGAGGGGTGACCTTAATGATGCTCCGAAGGTGGAGAGAGTGGTGGTTTGGCATATATGGAGGAGGAGGGAGTTCCAGGCTAGTGGGGGAGGATGTGGGAAAGGGGTCGGCAGTGAGATAGACAAGATCAGGGCACAGTGAGTAAGCTGGGGCTAGAAGATCAGCATGTGCCGGCTGGGCTGGAGGAAGAGATTAGTGAGGTGAGTACAATTAGGCAGTTATGCAAAAATACAGGAACAGAAAATCTGATGCCTGTTAAAGTTCATTTAAATAGCTAACATATGTGATCTCGGTCTCCTTGGCTTCCTTAACCATTCACCACTTAAAGAACAGGTTTTTGACCAAAGCATTCTACTCTACTTTTCCAGGTTAAACATTAGCCTTGACTGCATGAGCTCAGACAACTGGTTGAAACCTCCCCACGACCTAATCTTTCCATTAACTGGAACATTGCTCAACCCCTTTTCCTCAAATGATACAGAAGTGCAGTAAAAAGCTGAGAAGGGAACCCCAAAAATAAAGCCTGTTCCCCACACTCTCTGGGGTGCTAAGGTGTGAAGAAACAAAGCTTTAACCCTTCAGAGGAAGCAGTTTGGCCTAATGGAAAGAGCGTGGGCCTGGGAATCAGAAGACCTGGGTTCCAATCTTGGCTCCACTGCTTGCCTGCTGGGTGATAATGGGCAAGTAACTTAACATATCTGTTTCCCCTGGAAAATGGGAATGAAATACCTCTTCTCTTTCCTACTTAGATTGTAAGGCCCATGTGGGACAGGGACCGAGCCAACCTGATTATCTTCTATAACCTTAGTACAGGGCTTGGCACGTAGTATGCACTTCATAAATACCACTACTATGATTATTATTATTATTACTCAGAAATCGAAGAGGCACCCTAAATCCGGGCTGGGGGCTGAACAGTGAACTCAATATGAGTCCGATTAAATTCAGCGCAGTCTAGGTTCTTCTGGTTCCAAGCTGATACTATTATCAAGCAACTCAAGCCCACAGTGCCAAGTTGCCCTTCACCCACAGCAAATGAAAACTGCCCCTGGGGGCATAAAATGAAAAACAGCTAACAAGGCAAACTGGCCTGTGGGAGGCTGAACCAGAATTGGACAAAAGACAGGCCTTGGCCCAAAGAGAGGAAGCTAGAAGAACACAGACCTGGGATTCAGAGGACTCAGGTTCTAGTGTCAGCTCTGCCCCTGGCCTGCTGCATCAGTGACCTAGTGGGTAGAGCACTGGTCTGGAGTTAGAAGAACCTGGATTCTAATTCCTGCTCCACCACAGGCTCTGCTGTGTGACCCTGGCCACATCACTTCACTTCTCTGGTCCTCAGTTATACTTCATCTGGAAAATGGGGATTAAGGCTGAGCCCCGTGACGAACATGGACTGTTCTATGTAGGAAAGAGAAGAGGTATTTAATTCCCAATTTCCAGGGGAAACAGTTATGTTAAGCAATGTGGCCTAGTGGATAAAACACAGGCCTGAGAACCAGAGGGTTAATGTTGGTGTTTGTTTGTTAAGTGCTTACTATGTGCAGAGCACTGTTCTAAGCGCTGGGGTACATACAGGGTAATCAGGTTGTCCCAAGTGAGGCTCACCGTTAATCCCCATTTTACAGATGAGGTAACTGAGGCACAGAGAAGTGAAGTGACTTGCCCACAGTCACACAGCCGACAAGTGGCAGAGCTGGGATTCGAACCCATGACCTCTGACTCCCAAGCCCGTGCTCTTTCCGGTGAGCCACGCTGTGGTTCTCTGCCACCTGCCTGCCGTGAGACCTTGGGTAAGTCACTCCACTTCTCTGCACCTCAGTTTCTTCAGCTGCAAAACAGGGATTCAACACCCATTCTCCCTCCAACTTAGACTGTGAGCCCCACGAGGGTCAGGGACTGTGTCTGACCTGATCATCTTGTACCTACCCTAACACTTAGAATAGTGCTCGACCCAGAGTAAGCACTTACCAAATGCCAAAAAAAAATTTAAAAATCCCACTGGGCAATTTAGAAGGGTGGCACCAGAGAGGGGTCCACCGGCAGGATTACCTGGGGGTATCTTGCAGACGGTTGCCGGGTGCCAGCCGTAGCGCTGGTTACAATTGGGAGACTGGACAAAGATGGCACTGTCGCTGAGGCACTCGGCGAACACTTCCCCGCCGATGTAGTACAACCGCACTCCTCTCCCTAAGGAACAAAATGGGTTCGAATGATCAGAAAAAATGCCACAATCCCGGTCCTCCCCAGGACGATTCCTACCCTACTGCCCCACAGGGGCAATGTGCCATCGTGCCTTCCATTGTTTCTTCTAATTCCGCCTCATCGCTATTTCTAAGCCCGTCTCCGCCGTTAGTGTGTAAGCACCTTCTGGACAGGGGACGACATCTTGGGCACGGACTGCTTAGCGCAGTGCCCGGCACTCAGAGGGCACTCGTGAAATTCCATTTTCGCTACTCCTTGCTCCCAGGGTGAACTGTCGGCGTCCCATCCTTCCCACTAGATGGGAGGAGATTTCCAGTGGGGCGAAAGAAGCCCAAGGAATACAAGGCCATTAAGTGGCAGGAAACAAATTGTTCCCGGGTTACATTTCTACCCCGACAGGATGCTCCCCGGCCTCGTTTGTTTGGCGGCTCACTCAAGGTCCGGGAGGGCGTTCGCCCTCCGCCCTCCACCGAGGTTGGGAGGAGCAGTGCGGCCTAGGGGACGGAGCGCAGACCCGGGACCTGGCTCTGCTACTTACCTGCTGGGTGACCTTGGGCATATCACTCAACTTCTCTGGGCCTCAGTTTCCTCATCTGTAAAACGGGGGTTCAATACCTGTTCCCCCTCCCTCTTAGGCTGTGAATCCCATGTGGGGAAGGGACTGTGCCTGTTTACTGCCTAAGAGCTGGAGAAGATAGAAGTTAATCAGGTTGGACGCAGTCCCTGTCCCACATGGGGCTCATGTTGTATTGTACCTGCCCCACACTTAAACACAATGCTTGGCAGTTAATAAGTACTTATTGATGAAAACAAAAATGAGAATTGTGGCTTATGTTAGCTTTCCTGAGGCACTCTGGGGGTGTCGGGAAGGGAGGGTGCGACTGAATCCCAAGTGGTTAAGAACAAAAATTTTCCTGACAACGGTCCTGGGCTTCTCGGGAACTAGCAGTGCCATTAAGGATGAGGTTGAGATGGAAGGGAGGTTTGGGGTGACAATAATGATACTAATAATATTACTACTACTACTGTTTTTTGTTAAGTACTTTCGACATGTCAAGCACTATACCAAGCGCTGAGGTAGATACAAGATAATCAGGTCCTGTATGGGCCTTATAGTCCTAAGTAGGAGGAAGAGTAGGTAATAATAATAATGATGATGATAGTATTTGTTAGTGCTTACTAAGTGCCAGGCACTGTATTCATTCATTCATTCAATAGTATTTATTGAGCGCTTACTATGTGCAGAGCACTGTACTAAGCGCTTGGGATGAACAAGTCGGCAACAGATAGAGACAGTCCCTGCCGTTTGACGGGCTTACAGTCTAATTGGGGGAGACGGACAGACGAGAACAATGGCACTAAACAGCGTCAAGGGGAAGAACATCTCATAAAAACAATGGCAACTAAATAGAATCAAGGCGATGTACAATTCATTAACAAAATAAATAGGGTAACGAAAATATATACAGTTGAGCGGACGGGTACAGTGCTGTGGGGATGGGAAGGGAGAGGTGGAGGAGCAGAGGGAAAAGGGGAAAATGAGGCTTTAGCTGCGGAGAGGTAAAGGGGGGATGGCAGAGGGAGTAGAGGGGGAAGAGGAGCTCAGTCTGGGAAGGCCTCTTGGAGGAGGTGATTTTTAAGTAAGGTTTTGAAGAGGGAAAGAGAATCAGTTTGGCGGAGGTGAGGAGGGAGGGCGTTCCACGACCGCGGGAGGACGTGACCCAGGGGTCGACGGCGGGATGGGCGAGACCGAGGGACGGCGAGGAGGTGGGCGGCGGAGGAGCGGAGCGTGCGGGGTGGGCGGTAGAAAGAGAGAAGGAAGGAGAGGTAGGAAGGGGCAAGGTGATGGAGAGCCTTGAAGCCTAGAGTGAGGAGTTTTTGTTTGGAGCGGAGGTCGATAGGCAACCACTGGAGTCGTTTAAGAAGGGGAGTGACATGCCCAGATCGTTTCTGCAGGAAGATGAGCCGGGCAGCGGAGTGAAGAATAGACCGGAGCGGGGCGAGAGAGGAGGAAGGGAGGTCAGAGAGAAGGCTGACACAGTAGTCTAGCCGGGATATAACGAGAGCCCGTAATAGTAAGGTAGCCGTTTGGGTGGAGAGGAAAGGGCGGATCTTGGCGATATTGTAGAGGTGAAACCGGCAGGTCTCGGTAACGGATAGGATGTGTGGGGTGAACGAGAGGGATGAGTCAAGGATGACACCGAGATTGCGGGCCTGCGGGACGGGAAGGATGGTCGTGCCATCCACGGTGATGGAGAAGTCTGGGAGCGGACCGGGCTTGGGAGGGAAGATGAGGAGCTCAGTCTCGCTCATGTTGAGTTTTAGGTGGCGGGCCGACATCCAGGTGGAGACGTCTCGGAGGCGGGAGGAGATGCGAGCCCGAAGGGAGGGGGAGAGGACAGGGGCGGAGATGTAGATCTGCGTGTCATCTGCGTAGAGATGGTAGTCAAAGCCGTGAGAGCGGATGAGTTCACCGAGGGAGTGAGTGTAAATGGAGAACAGAAGAGGGCCAAGAACTGACCCTTGAGGAACTCCAACAGTTAAAGGATGGGAGGGGGAGGAGGCTCCAGCGTAGGAGACCGAGAATGATCGGCCAGAGAGGTAAGAGGAGAACCAGGAGAGGACAGAGTCCGTGAAGCCAAGGTGAGATAAGGTATGGAGGAGGAGGGGATGGTCGACAGTGTCAAAGGCAGCAGAGAGGTCAAGGAGGATCAGAATGGAGTAGGAGCCATTGGATTTGGCAAGAAGGAGGTCACGGGTGACCTTAGAGAGAGCAGTCTCGGTAGAGCGGAGGGGACGGAAGCCAGATCGGAGGGGGTCTAGGAGAGAATGGGAGTTAAGGAATTCTAGGCATCGATTGTAGACGACTCGTTCTAAGATTTTGGAAAGGAAGGGTAGTAGGGAGATAGGACGATAACTGGAGGGGGAAGTGGGGTCAAGAGCGGGTTTTTTTAGGATGGGGGAGACGTGGGCGTGTTTGAAGGCAGAGGGGAAGGAGCCCTTGGAGATTGAGTGGTTAAAAATAGAAGTTAAGGAAGGGAGGAGGGCAGGGGCGATGGTTTTAAGAAGGTGAGAGGGAATGGGGTCCGAGGCGCAGGTGGAGGGGGTGGCACTTGCGAGGAGGGAGGAGATCTCCTCTGAGGATACTGCAGGGACTAAGCACTGGAGTGGATACCAGCAAATTGGGTTGGAAACAGTTCCTGTCCTCCGTGGGACTCACAGTCTCAATCCCTATTTTGCAGATGAAGGAACTGAGCCCAGGGAAGTGAAGTGACTTGCCCAAGGTCACACAGCCGACAAGTGGCAGAGGCCAGTATTAGAACCCAGATCTTCTGACTCCAAGGCCCGTGCTCTTTCCAAAATCCATGTGATGTCAGAAGAGGCCATGATTTGCTTTCTAAAAATATAAGCCTGGGGTCCAAACGGCCCAAGGGAGTTTCCGGGGGAGGCTGGAAAGGGAGGAGGGAGTCGAGGCAAGTGAAAGGAGAAGGGAGGGTTTAGGGGTCCTTCCCCGCCTCCCCCCAACACACACATAGAGTGAGAAGCACGCGTGCCCCATAAAGCTTTCACCTTTGACGGCAGCCTAATCTTATCGCCCGCGCCACTCTGGTACCCTCTGGCCAGAAACACTCTTGAAAGTTTCCATTAGCTTAACATTCGGTTTTCCATCCCCTACTAAATTCACCCCAGATGGAGGAAGCTATTTTTACCTCTTTTAGAATCCAAGTGACGTCAGCTCTCTAAAGTGCTCTCCTTGGCCTGAGGTAGGCTTACTCTGGCCCCTAAAGCCCACCATCTGTGTTTCTGAGGCAGACACACAAGTCATCCCCGAGGTCTCTCTATTCTTTTTTTTAATGGTATTTGTTAAGCGCTTACTATGTGCCAGGCACTGTTCTAAGCGCCGGAACAGACACAAGGTAATCAGGTTGCACACAGTCCATGTCCCACGTGGGCCTCACAGCCTTCACCCCCATTTTACAGATGAGGGTACTGAGGGCCAGTGAAGTGACTGGCCCAAGGTCACCCAGCAGATAGGTGGCAGAGCCAAGTTTAGAACCCAGGTCCTCCCGACTCCCAGGCCCATGCTCTAACCACTAGGCGATTCTGCTTCTCTTTGGTTGCCATTTCTGCAGGGAGTCAGGCAGGAGGGCCTGTGAGGGAGGTTGAGTCTGGCTCCCCTGCCACCAGGCAGTGTGGCCTGATGAAAAGTCCATGGCATGAGAACTTGGAGGACCAGGGTTTAAGTCCCAGCTCTGCCACTGGACTACGGTGTGACCTTGTTCAAGTCACTTAACTTCTTTGGGCCGCAATCTCCTCACCTGTAAAATGGACATAAGATAGATCGTGAGCCCCGGGTCAGCCAGGGGTTGGGGCTCAACCCCCATGCTCAGCATAAAGTAAAAGTTTAATAAATGCCATTACTATTTTTTCCCTCTTTGATCTGGTCTCCTTGCTCTTCCAGGAAATGGGATCTGTGAATTAACCTTCCCCGACTGATTCACAACAATCCAATCACACCTGACCATCGTCACATGCCAGACTCCCAGGCAAATGGCTCGTTTTGATTTTTAAGCCTTCCATAATGGGCAAAATAGCTTTGGGGACAACTGTGACAGTCAAAGCCCATGAGACTATGAGGCCAGCTTCCACCAGACCCAACCCACAGCAAATGCTCTTTTCCAAGCAGCAGGAAGCATCATAGCCAAGTGGAAAGAGACCGGGCCTGAGAGTCAGAGGACCTGGGTTCCAATCCTGGCTCCGCCACTTGCCTGTTGTCCGACCTTGTGCAGGTCACTTCAATTCTTTGTGCCTCAATTTCCTCAACTGTAAAATGGGGATTCATTAGCTGTTCTCCCTCCTATTTACACTGTGAGCTCCACATGAGACAGGGCCTGGACCAGACTGATTAACTTGTATCTACCCAGCATTTAACAAGGACCACAAACCCCTGCCCCGCAAGAGTAAGGGATAAAACTTCAATAAACATATTTCCACGACCTGAATTCTGAATCTTGCCTTATACCATCGAGGTATCTCTGACCCATAGCGACTCCAGGAATGCCCCACTTTCATCAGCAATCGTTCCAGCAGTGGATCCATACAGTTTTCTTGGTAAAAGTTCGGAAACGGTTCACCCTTGCCGCCTTCCGCGCAGTAAACTTGAGCCTCCGCCCTCGACTCCCTCGCCGCTGCCGCCCGGCATAAGTGAGTTTTGACTTGTAGCAGATTACTTTCCACACGCTAGCCACTGCCCAAGCCAGGAATGGAACGGGTAGGCCTCTGCTTGACTCTCCCTCCCATAGCTGAGACTCACAAAGTACTGGAAAATCTCCAAGTGTAATCCAGCGAGGGGGAATTCTGACTACCACACCTGAATTCTACTAGTTAAAGGTCAGGGACTGGAGGTGGAGTGCCCAGAACAAAGCCCGATCAGGTGAGCCAGTCCCATTCTCCTCCCACCCCACCCTGTCAACTCCCGGCCAATAGACCTACTTCCAGAGAGGAATCTTGCAGAGAGCTACAGGCCCAACATATGCTGGGCAAGTAGCAAAGAATGGTGATCTCATACCAAGACCCATACCGTCATCTATTTCAATCCTAGCCTCGGTGCTTTAAGTCCGTCAATCTATCCGTATATTCCTATATCTGATATAATATGCTATATATATATTTGTTCGGCTATTACATCCTGAATTGGGTTTCTCTCTCTGTTCCCACGTAAACTATTTTTGCCTCTCTGTCCCAGGATTCTATCGTAAACTCCAGGAGGGCAGGGGTCAGATGTCCCACTCTGCTCAAAAGGCGCTCAATTCATACCCCAGAGGTAGTGGAAGGGGCCCAGGGCCAGTCCTCCAGCCTGTCTTTCTGGGGCAATTTTCTCTTTCAGACTTTTTGGGGAGGAAGGGAGAGGAAGGGTGATAGAGAGAGGGCAGTGGTCTTTCCTTCTGGAATGTCTGTCTCCCCCTCCAGACTATAAACTTGCTGTGGGCAGAGAATGTGTCTGTTCTACTGTTGTGTTGCACTCCCCGAAGTGCTCAGTACAGTGCCCTGCACAGGGTAAATGCTCAATCAATACCACTGATTGTCAGGCAGTCCCCAGGTTGAACGGACACCGGGTATGTGTGTGCTGGGGCGGAGTCGGTCACTCACCGATGTGCCGCCGGGTGAGTTCCACGGCGGCGTTCCGGTTCACGTTGGACAGCAGGCCCAGGCAGAAGCGCTCCGAGTTGGACGGGTCGGTGAAGCCGTCCACCGTCATGGAGGGCTGGGAGGCGTGGAAGGTCTCCCCAACCCGCTGGTTCAGCTCGTAGTAGGAGATGGAGCACCAGAACGCGGGCTCGCAGTAGGTCACCGGCTGCAGGTCTGCCCGGGCACCAGGAGAAGGAGAGGGGACGGGTCAAAGTGGGCGGGCCCCGGCGACCCCCGACCGATGCCCCGGGCACCCGGGATCCCAACTTGGACATTTCCACACCACCTTAATCCACAGCCCATTTCACAAGCTGGTAAACCCCTGTTGCAAACACACCCACACACACCCACACTCCCACCCACCCCTTGCAGATCTAGGTCAGGCCACTCTTCTGAGTCACTGGGCAACTCACTTTGCTGCCTCAGTTTCTCCCTCTCTAAAATAAGAAGATTGTGCTTATCTCTCCTGACTTCCACAGAGTTTTGGGAACGCCTAAATGATGCCTAGGAAGGGATGGGGGCTCCAATGTGAATCCAAGAGATTCCCAGCTAAGAGAAGTGGCGTGGCCTAATGAAAAGAACATTGGCCTGGGAGGCAGAGTTCCTGGATTCTAATCCCTGCTCTGCCAATTGCTTGCTGGGTGACCTTGGGAAAGTCACTTCACTTCTCTGGGCCTCAGTTCTCCCTCTTAGACCGTGAGCCCGATGTGGGACAGGAACTGTGTCCAACCTGTATCTACACCAGCACTTAGAAAAGCATCTGACACAGAGTAAGCACTTAAATACCATGGAAAAAAAAGA
The DNA here is from genome assembly GCF_004115215.2 of Ornithorhynchus anatinus. Lineage (NCBI taxonomy): Eukaryota > Metazoa > Chordata > Mammalia > Monotremata > Ornithorhynchidae > Ornithorhynchus > Ornithorhynchus anatinus. The sequence continues at coordinate 7,310,596 of NC_041732.1, read as the reverse complement.
ACAAAAATACTCTTGGCTGAAAGTCTTGATGAGTATAGCTTTGTTTCGCTCAATGGAGCATTGGTGCTGTGGTTAGAAGCTTCTCATTACTATAGTAGTCAGTTTCTCCACGTGTCATGTGAGACGCTTGGGTTCAGTTCCCCAACTGGGAGGTTGTGAACATTTTCCCACCCTCTAGTTCGTAAACTTATTGTGGGCAGGGAATGTTATACTGTACTCTCTCAAATGCTTAGTACAGTGCTCTGCACACAGTAGGTGTTCAATAAATACTACTGATAGATCAAGGAGCTATGAGGTTTGGGGCCAACCAAGATGAGGGCCCAACTTCATTTAGATGCGGGGGGATCACCTCTGCCAAGATGGGGGCCCAATGCTAACCTTCTCACTGTACCTCAATCTCGTCTATCTCACCGCTGACTTTTCGCCCACATCCTGCCTCTGGCCTGGAACGCCCTCCCTCCTCATATCTGACAGACAATTACTCTCCCCTCCACTTCAAAGTCTTAGGCACAGCTCTTCCAAGAGACCTCCCCTGACTGTCTTTTCGTTTTCTACAACTTCCTCCTGTATCACCCTGATTTGCTCCCTTTGTTTATTCCCCACTCAAAGCCCCACAGCACTTATGTCCATATCTGTCATTTATTTATTTACATTAATGTCTGTCTCCCCCTCTGGACTGTAAGCTTGGTGTGGGCAGGGAATGTGTCTGTTACATTGCTATACTGTACTCTCTCAAGCATTCAGTCCAGTGCTCTGCACACAGTAAGGGTTCACCAAATACGACTGACTACATGAAAAAAGAGGACTGTCCTCCAAGAAAAAGGGCCCCGCATTCCACTGGGGCTTAGTTCCCAAGCCGGGAACCCCCTGTGACGTACTGCTGTGGGGTCTAAAGGATCATCTGTGGCTGGCCAAACGTGGGGTCCATTCTTTAACTTCTCCTGGGAAACCTCTAAGAAGCCCTCACTAAACTCGCGCCCTGCCCCTTCCGGGGGGAGGCAGAGACGAGGAAACAGCCCATCCGAGAGAGGCCGGGGCTCTCCTTTAGACCTCCCGGCGGCTCTCCGGGCACGTTCCGCGGCTCGACGGCAGGTCAAAGTAACAAGTGGAAAACATGTGCAAGCGGGGAAGTCTAACACTTAATCACCAAGGTGCCAGTGAGGCGGATCTGTGTAGCCACGCCAAGAAACAGCTCGACCGAGGCCATTTCAGATAGGATTATTTAGGCTAGCTACCCCACAGGCGAAGCCCGGCCAAAACTCTGGAGCGGCGGGACCTCACCGTAGTTTTCTTCGGCCTAGTCCGCTGCTCTTCCCCCATCAGGGCCATCAATCCAGAGGACCCCGCCTCCTCCCCAACATCAACCAGAGAAGCAGCATCAACTAGTGGATAGAGCATAGCCTGGGGAGTCAGAAGGACCTGGTTCTAATCCTGGCTCTGCCACTTGTCTGCTGTTTGACCTTGGGCAAGTCACTTCACTTCTCTGGGCCTCAGTTCCCTCATCTGTCCATGTGGGACAAGGATTGTGTCCAATCCAATTAGCTTATATCTACCCCAGCACTTAGAACAGTGCCTGGCACATAGTAAGCGCTTAAAAAATACCATTATTACTATTATTATTATTAATAATAATACTAATCCACAGTGCCCCTCCCCAACCAATCCACCAAACCCTAACAGAAGCTGCAAGACTTATCACACCTCTTCCCAATATCGCTATTTCATTCACTGCCCCAAATGAGGTGCTTACAATTATTGCCCGGGCACCCTCCATCCCAATCCACTCCTCCACCGTGCCTTGGGGTGGAGGGAGGCTGCAGGACGGGCTGCTCCACCACGGCCGTCGGGAGAGGCGTGGAACCCCAAGCTGGGCTCTCGCCAGGCCAAACCCGCTGCCTGACCTCAATTTCGAGAGTGGCTCAGCGTTGGCAGGCGCCCACTTTCAGCTCTAAAAAGTAAAAGAAAACCCAGAGGGGAACACTTGGCATTGGAGCCTCCTATTAAAAACATCTGCAGGAAAAGCGTATCCATTTAAAAAAATAATAATAGAGGAAGGGAGCTGGAAGGGGGTGGGGCGGGGGGAGGGGGGAATCTGACTTTCTAAGACAAAAACTCAAAGAGTAGATGGACAATAAGACAGACTCATCAGAAAAGAAGGTCAAGATCCCAGCACAAGGCAGCTCAGGCTAATCAATCGACTGTGTTTGCAGAGCACTTTAATAACTGCGTGAGAGAGTACAATATGACAGAGTTGGTAGACACGTTCTCTGCCCGGAACGAGAGGGGGTTACAGACATTAATATAAGTAAATGAATTACGGCTATGTACATAAGTGCTACGGGGCAGAGGGAAGGGTGAATACCAAATGCAAGGGCAACACAGAAGGGAGTGGAAGAAGAGGAAATGAGGGTTTAGGTGAGGAAATGAGGGTTTAGGCGAGGAAGACCTCTTGGAGGAGATGTGTTTTTTTTATAAGGCTTTTAAAGTGGGGAGGGTGATTGTCTGTCGGATACGAAGAGGCCAGAGGCAGGACGTGGACCAGAAGTCGGCAGCGAGATAGACGAGACTGAGGCACAAGGAGTAGATTGGCGTTAGAGAAGCAAAGTGTGCCGGCTGGGTGGTAATAGTAAATCAGGGAGATAAGGTAGGAGGGGCGAGATGATTGAGTGTCTAAAGCCAATACTTAATTTAAAGGAATTTCAGTTTCATGCAGAGGTGGATAGGCAACCACCGGAGGGTTTTGAGGTGGGGGGAAATGTGGACTGAACCATTTTGTTCAAAAAAGGTCCGGGCAGCCGAGTGAAGTATGGACTGGAGTTGGGAGAAACAGGAGTCAGGGAGGTCAGCGAGGACGTTGATGCAGTAACCGAGGTGGGATAGGATAAGTGCTCTTCCAAGTCCTTAGTGCACTGCTCTACACACAGTAAACCTTCAGTAGATATGACTGATTATCACTCAATAAATGTGCGTGGCTCAGTGGAAAGAGCACGGGCTTGGGAGTCAGAGATCACAGGTTCGAATCCCAGCTCTGCCACTTGTCAGCTGTGTGACTGTGGGCAAGACACTTAACTTCTCTGTGCCCCAGTTACCTCATCTGTAAAATGGGGATTAAGACTGTGAGCTTCACATGGGACAACCTGATTACCCTATATCTACTCCAATGCTTAGAACAGTGCTCTGCACATATTAAGCGCTTAACAAATGCCAATATTATTATTAGATTGATATAACAGCAGTTTAAATGGAGAGGAAAGGGCCAATTTTAGGGATGTTGTGAAGGTAGAACCGACAGGATTTGGTGACAGGCTATGTGGGTGGAATTAGAGAGATGAGTTGAGGACAACGTCAAGGTTCTAAAGTCTATTCTACCTTCGAGTATACCTCACACCAGATCTGGGGTCTTCAGCCATGTCGGAAAAAATGAGGATCCGGTTGGGTTTGACCAGTTCCCTCCGGAGTCCAAGAGGACTCCCACTTTCAGGATAAACCCTCGTTGACTCTCAGGAGGGCATCCGAGCAGCTGTTCCTTACCCATAAGCCTCAGAAATGCCCAGGCTGGATCAGTCAGGGGGTCAGCCCGTCTGAGGGACGAGCACTTTCCACCTTTAGCGCTTTAGAGTGGGGGCCGGGAACTTCTCTCTGCTGCATTTTCCAAGTCCTTACCCCCAGTGGTTTTGTATTCAGTAGGTGCCCAGTGAATATCTCCATTTTTTTTAGATGGTATTTGTTAAACATTTCCTATATGGCAGGTACTATACTAAGCACTAGGGTCGATACAAGCTAATCAGGTTGGACATAGTCCATGTTCCTACATGGGGCTCACAGCCTTACCCCCCATTTTACAAATGGGGTAACTGAGGCCCAGAGAAATGAAGTGACTTGCCCAAGGACACACAGCAGACTAGTGGCGGAGCTGGGACTAGAACCCAGGTCTGTGCTGTATCCTCTAGGCCGCACTACTTCTCGTTCTCCAACTGCTTAGTGCCTTTACTCTCTACTTTCTCGGGCCCCCAAAAATGATTTCTTCAGAGTAGGAAACACTTCCAGGGCCAGGATGACGAGCGATCCATCAGTGGTATTTACTAAGCGCTTACTATATGCGGAGCTCAGCCTAATGTGCCTGCCGCAACTCCTGTCGTGATCTCAAAGAGTTAATTCCCGCATGCCATAGGGCCACTACTTAACAAACGGGGTCAGCTTCCTCACTTGGTAGGAGCTGGTTCATTATCCTTTCTCCTCCCTGAATTACACACTTTGGAGAGTCCCGATGACTCACACCCAACATGGTTGTGCGATGAGAAAAGAACCCTCTAAGTCCACGTGGCCTCAATCGCCAGTCTTGAAGTGCTCTCCATAAAGGGAATGTGTCTGTTTATTGTTATATTGTACTCTCCCAAGCGCTCAGTACAGTACTTTGCATGGTAAGCACTCCATAAATACTATTGACAGATGTGTGTTTCCTTGAGTGCCCCCCGGGCTAGCAGAGGTGTGGCCCAATCCAGAATTCTGCCACGAAGCAGCTCGGGCCCTGAGAGTGGATGCGCTGGACCTCTGCGGTTGCCTTCGGAGCTGAAATTCCAGACCCCGGGAGAGGTCGGAAAGTATGGAACCCCATTCCCAGGCTGGCCCTGATCAGGCCTGAGTGGTTTCTAGGGAGGGACTCCCGGAATCTTGGCTAACCCACGCATCGAGATGTAACATCCCACATGAGCTGTGATCTTTGCAATGTGCCAGCTTCGCTTCCCAGAGGCCCCTGGGTAACTGGGCATCCCGTCATGAGTTTGAGTTGCCATACGACTGCTCAGGGAAGCCTACCCAATACCTAGCCCAGATGACCTGTCCATCGCCGGGTCCGGGCCCAACTCACCGTCTGACGTTAGCAGTGGGGGAAACTACAGAACCTGCCCGCTGCTTGAGGGTGGGAGGGAAAAAAATGATCACCCCCTACTCTGGGCTATGGAAGCTCTGGAGCAGCGGGAGCCTAGGGCCTCGACCCAAGCTAGCCTCACGCAGAGGTTCTGATGGCCTTAGGGGTCTGGGAATCTGCAGATGGTGATCAAAATAAAACACAAATGATCTGGCTTTGAATGTCTTGGAGATCACTTGCAGTTTCGAAGTAAATAACGTGGATCAAAAAAAAAAATTCTCTCTATTCGGGGAAACTGGCCCTTGCAGCTGAGCCTGACTTTTGGCCTCGTACAGCCCAGGCCTCAGCATTTCTGGTCAGGATTGAAAAGACCCCAAATGGTGGCTTTCTGGACTGTTTCGATCTGCTCAGGAAGAATTTTCATCGCAACCACGGAACCTGGACTTGTGGCATGACTGCCGGTCACACACTAATTCCCGGAGACCCTGTTTGTCTTGCCCGCCAAATGCAAGGGAAGGAATGCAGACCCCCTGGGAGAGCGAAGGGTGACCAATAAAGCCCAAGGGTCAAATAGGGACTGAGGTACTTCCCCATGGACATCCTATTCATTCAATTATTCAATCATTTATTGAGCATTTACTCTGGGCACAGCACTGTACTAAGCGCTTGGGAGAGTGCAATACAACAATAAACAGACACATTCCAAGCCCACAACGTGCTTATGAACTCAGAGACCCTCCCTAGCAGAAGAAGCACAGGATGAGGAGTCAGAAATCTTGGGTTCTAATCTCAGCTCTGCCACTGGCCTGCTGTATGATCTGGGGCATTTTAAAAAAATATTTGTTAAGTGCTTACTATGTGCCAGGCACTGTACTAAGTACTGGGGTAAATGCAAGCTAATCAGATTCGACCCACTCCCTGTCTCACCTGGGGCTCAGTCTTAATCCCCATTTTACAGATGAGGGAATCGAAGCCCAGAGAAGCAGAGTGACTTGCCCAAATCACCCAGCAGACAAGTGAATGGAACTGGGATTAGAATCCAGGTTCTTCTGACTTCCAGGCCCACGCTCTATCCACTAGGCCACTTAACGTCTGTGGGTCTCAGTTTCCTCATTTGTAAAATGGGGATGAAGTAGATTGGGAGCCCTATTTGGGCTGGGACTAGGTTCGATGTGATAGGGTTAGTACACGGTGCACCCCTGATAAAATGCCATAATAATACGGCCCGATATGCCTATTACATCGAAAATATTGGCCACCCTACATAAATCTTTAGGGCCTCTGAAGAAATCAACTAGTCTGAAAAGGCTGATGCTCTTCAGAGTCACCGTTAGGGTTTCCTCTTCAATTTCTTGAGAGTTTGATAGTCTTTAGTCAGGACTTGATTGTTAATGAGTCCTGTAAGTCCTCCTGCATCAGAAATGTGATTTTCCCTTGTGCAACACCCAACACTAACAATGAAGTCATCTGCACAGAGAAGTTTAAACCAGGCCCCGTTGCTTCATTTAACAGCAGTCTTCACGTTTCAGTTGCCCTGAGGTTAAAAAAAAAGCCACACACACACACACACACACACACACACACATGCAAACACATCTGGTTTTGACTTTATCTCCCCTCCCCTGCCTTTCCCTGCTTTGTTTTCAAGTGCTTTCCCGCTCCCCAAAATCTGAACTCCACGGAATGACTCCTGAACAAGGTTCACGAGACCTCGTTTGACCATTTATTTCCCTGTCCGTTGGTGAATGGAGAAGCCCGGGCTTCCACGGGCTGGCGAGCCTGGATTCTTGGGACCCGCCCGAGGCTCCGGGTGGATTCCTCACTGACATGAGCCCGGCTCCTTGGGCGTCTCCAATCACGGTCTACCCCGTCTTGCCCAGCTGCCTGGCTCAAACCCCAATTCTGCATGCTCATTAGGGCTGGGGGTACCATTCGCTGGGGCCTGCTAGTCGCCCTGGGGGAACTAAACCCCAAGCAACACCTGGCTGCTTTTCCTCCCTCTCACATTCTCAATTTTCACCACTCTGCCGTGCCTGACCTTTGGACTGCACCGTAACCCAAAGCCTGCGAGATGACGGGCAGGGGACCCTTCATCTGCCGGATGTGGGCGTGATCCAACCATCGCTGCCGGCAAACCGGCCAGAAGTTAGTCCCCGGCCCGAGCCCACCGGAGTCCAGCCCTGGGAATTCTGCCGTAAAGATGCCTGTGGGGAACTGTGGGGACTTAACTCGCCCATATCTGGATTACAGGGACAAGACCAAAGAATTACTCACCCAGGTTGTTGTGTGCTGGGGACATAGGATTTGGCGATAAATTGGGAGAACCTGGAAAACAAGAAAACATGGTTCAGTCACAGCTTGGGACTCCTCTGGGGAGCCACACGGCTAACACATGCATGAAACGGACCAAAATGGAGTGTTCCATGACAGGAAGCGTGGCCTAGGGGAAAGAGCCGGAAGTCAGGAGACCAGGTTTCTAGTCCTGGCTCTAGTACTGGCCTGCTGTGTGGCCATGGGCAAGTCACAAAATCTCTGAGCCTCCAACTCCTCATCTGAAAAATGGGGAGAAGAAACCAGCTGGCTCTCCCTGGTAGCCTGTAAGCCCTAGGGTTGACCTAACTCGCACTTACATGAGAAGCGGCATGGCCTAGTGGAAAGAGCATGGGCCCGGGAGTTGGGAGACTTGGGTTCTAATCCCAGCTCTGCCACTTGTCTGCTGTGTGACCTTGGGCAAGTCAGTGCACCTCCTCTGTGTCTCGGTTACCTCATCTGTAAAATGGGGATTAAAGACTGAGCCCCATGTGGGACAGGGACTATGTCCAACCTGATTAACTTGTATCTACCCCTGAACTTAGAACCATGCCTGACACAGAGTAAGTGCTTAACAAATAAACCATAAAAAAAAAAAGAAAGAAAAGAGGGTAAAGAGGAGTGGTGGAAGAGAATGAGAGGGAGAGGAAATGGGGAGGAGGGGGAAGAGAAGGAAGAAAAGGGGAAGAGAGAAGAGAAAGGGGGAGGGAGAGAAAGAGAGGAAGAAGGGGGGGGACAGGAGGGGGTGAGAGAGAGAGAAAGCAAGAGAGAGAGATGGAGGGAGAAAGAAGAGAGAGCGAGAAAGAGACAGAGAGAAGTGGAAGGGGGAGGGAGAGAAACAAAGCCACAACTCCCAAATGAGCTCTATCATTCTTTGGAAAAGTACTCACTGCAGAAATGAAGAATTACATTTGAGGTAGGAGAGGAAAAGGCAGATAGATTGAAGAAATGTAACATTTGGACATATGTTGGTTAGGCAGTGCCTGCTCGGGCCAAGATTTTCTATCTGCCAGCTCCCGGCGGCCGCTCAGAGTTTTCCTCAGGAGGGGCGGGCCCTCGATGCGTTCCAGATGTCGGCCACATCGCCAGCAGCCGCGAGCACCAAGATCCACCGTCATGATGCCCGAGCTGGGTTTCGGCACACGGCCCCACGTCTCCCCGCCCCTTACCTCATTTGGGTCATTATGTTAAGTTACCGTAAATCCCCCGTCTTTTCAAATACCACAAATACTTGGTCTCTCTGCCCAGGGGCCGCTGAGCACCGTCTCTGTGTGCACGAGGCCTGACGTGCCTGCTTCTTCATCTATCGCTGGCAATTTACTGAGCGCTTTCTGGGGGCCGAGAACTAAACTAAGGGCTTGGGAGAGTACAATAAACACACTGGGAAGACTGTCCCTCAAAGAGCTTCCAGTCTAGTGGGGGAACTTGATCTTAGGTTGTATTGTCTTCTTGGCTCCTTTCTCTGGCAGATGGCTCTCCAACCCCTGCTTAGAGCAAGGAATACCCACTGCCGATTTTCCATTCTAGGTGCAACTGCCCTGTGGTTCTCTCTCTTTGGCTCTTGGTGGGATGGCGGAAATCTAAAGAAGTGATGAGGGAAAGGCTTGTAAGTGGAACTCTTCTGTTCAGCCTGGTAACCCCATGTGGGATGGGGGACTGTGCCTGACCTGATTATCTTGGGTTTACCCCAGTATTTAGCACAGTGCTTAACAAATATTATTACTGTTGCGTGAACCAGTCCAAAGTCACTTCTCATGGAGGGCCGACGGCCTAAAACCCACCTCAGTAGAGACCCCCAGAGAGAAGCGACACGGCCTAGTGGATCGACCACGGGCCTGGGAGTCAGAAGGACCTGCGATCTAAGCCCAGTTCCATCACTTGCCTGTGGCTTGACCTGAGGCAAGTCATGTAACTTTTCTGTATTGCAGTTACCTCATCTGTAAAATGGGATGAACTAATCAACCAATCAATGGTATTTATTGAGCACTTACTGTGTGCAGGCCACTGGGCTAAGTGCTCAGGAGAGTACAACACGGTATAACAGACACATTCTCTGCCCAAAAGACTGTGAGCCCCATGTGGGACAGGGACTGTATCCAACCCAATTAGCTTGTATCTACCCCTGTAGCGCCTGGCACACAGTAAGCGCTTAACAAACACTATTAAAAAATAAATAAATAAAAGTATCTGGGAAGACTTTCTTCTAAAAGGCACGTGAAAAAAGACAGTGCAAACAGGCTTTGAGACACTTCTTCCAGCCCTTCCCAGAAACAAGATGGCGACTCCATGGGATGCGTCAAATGGGAGCAAACTCCCTAAAAGGTAACCCTACCTGCATCCATGCTGTGATTCATCTGATGGTCACTGGTCTCTCCATCCTCACTCAGGTAGCCAGGGGGTGGGGTTTCTGGAAATCAGTTTTGTTTGATTCAGTGAGCTCCAGGGCTGGAAAGACCAAGTTCCAGGGCCTTCCGCGTCCCTTCTCTCTCCCTCCCCCCACCGGCATCTCAAACCACCCAACCTCCACACCAACCGTTCCCCCCGAAGCCAAAGCACCGACTCGGAGGCGGAAGCCACCGTCTCTACACCTTTCAGAGATGGCTAGCCTCGAGGGTCATTCGTCTGTCTCCACAGCTGGACTCAGGCTACCTCCTTGGCCGTGGCAAGTCCTCAGCTAACTCAACACGGAGAGCCGTCTGGGGTCCTCGATCCCGCCAAAGGGTGGATGGCACCTTAGAACTTTCTACCCCCACTAGATGCCGGACTTAGAAATCAGCCCCGAGCAGCATGGAGGAGTCAGAAGTTTCCTCATCGGCACTGTCATCGGGCTCTGTCTTGTCCCGGATGTTGTGACTGTTCCCAGATCTCGTCCCCGCCCCCACCTTTAAACTCTGGAGGCGAGATTACTCACTCACTACCCACCCGATGTGTGGAGGTGATTACCTAGGCTGTAAACACTGATACCCGCCCCCCGCCAACCCCTTCGCACTCCCACTCAGAAGGTGAACAGGAGTCCAGCTTCGATGTAGACCAAGGCAAACATTTTCCAATAGGAGTTCCCATAAAGGGCAGAGAGAGTGGGGCGTTGTGTTGGCTGAGTAAAAGGCCAGAAATATAGTGTTGAAGGTTAGCCGGTCCTGTCCCATTCAGGTCTTGGATCCTAGTTTACCAAGGACATGGAAGAGAGGAGGGGAGGGGACGAGTCAGTCCATCATCTACACTCCTCTAGATGGACCCGGGGCCTTCCCTCAAAGGAGCTCAAATTCACAAATCCACAAATTCACTAACAGAAGGACCAAGCAAGGACTCTCCACGCTGTGCCTGGGAGCCATAGGAGATGCAGAGGAGGGTGGCCATGCATCCCATCATACGTCGGACAACCGGGTTTAGATATGGCACCAGATGCCCTCGTTCCCTGTATGTTTTATTTCTGATCCCCAGTCTCCCTCCGGCACAGTTCCTGCCTCCAAGTCCGAGGACTCGGAAGCAGCATCCATGTCCACGGGAGCCTGGGAGCCTTAACCTTAACAGCTCTAAGGTGTGAGATAAATAGAGGCGGGGGGATGGGGGATGAGGAATCCCTCAGAGAAACACTCTGGTTCGGGTAGAATTCTTTACAGTTCTCCATGTGACGTCACACACTGCTCCACGTGTCGTCTTGTGGGCCTGCGTGCTCGGTGTCCACAAGCGCCCCGCCCCGTGATCCCTCCCCGTCCCCTCCGAAAAGAGAACTGCTCGTCACAGGTACCTGGAATGTAATTGCCTTGGGGCTCAATCCCTGCGGGGAAATTAGTGTTCTCCGGGATGGAATGGCTGTAGTCGTCTAACGGCGGGAACTCGGCCGGGATCTCTGTGTGCCTGGGCACCAACACGGGAGGTAGAACTACACCGGGGACAGAAAGCAAGAACGGAGCAGCTCAAGAGAAGAAGTCCGTTTCAGAGACACCCCCACACCTACTGCCTGCCATGGAAATGGGTAGGCAGCCGCACCTCCCCGCTCTGTTGAATTGCAACTTCAAACTTTCGAATGCTCTTTCTGGAATAATGGAGATAATGACAATATTTGTTAAGCGCTTACTATGTGCTGTTCTAAGCACCAGGGTAGATACAAGTTAATTGGGTCAGAACCACCTCCTGTCTCACTTGGGGCTCACAGTCTAAGTAATAAAAATAACTGGTACTTGTTAAGTAAGTACTATGTGCCAGGCACTGGGACTAAGCACTGGGGTGGATACCAGCAAATTGGGTTGGACATAGTCCCTGTCCCACATGGACTTCCTGGTCTTAATCCCCATTTCACAGATGAGGTCACTGAGGCACAGAGAAGTTAAATGACTTGCCCAGGGTCACACAGCAGACGAGTGGCGGAGCCAGGATTAGAACTCAAGTGCCTCTGACACCGAGGCTTGTGCTCTATCCACTAGGCCACCTGCTTCTCTAGGAGTACGAGGAAGAACAGGGATTGACTCCGTATTTTACAGATCAGGAGACTGAGGCACAGAGATGTGACTTGCCCAAGGTCACTCATCAGGCAAGTAGTGAATCTGGGAATAGAATCCAGGTCCTTCGACTCCATGGCCTGTTGTGCCTTTTCCAGTAGGCCACGATGCTTCTCAAGAGCCGGGCAGCTGGCCAATTTGGAAACCGAGACGGACACTAGCCGAAATAGCTGGTCTGGACATCAGAGTCTCTGCTCTTGACCTCTGCCCCTCCACCCCTGGCCCCTCCATGAATGGCCCTCTTCCCCAGGGCTCAGCTCTGCTGCTCTTTCCTCAACTGGCTGCCTTGCTGCCTCTCCTCGCCCTCCCCCTCTGAGCCAATCATAGCCTGGGAATAGTGTCAGGGCCATTCCCAGCCCTAGGGAGGCAGTGCCCACAACTACACTGCCTATCCAGATTCATTTATTCTTATTCCACTGCATTTTTTTTTAATGGTATTTGTCAAGAGCTTACTATGCGCCAGGACCTGCAGTAGGTGCTGGGGTAGATATAAGATAATGGGGTTGGATCAATCAATTGTATTTATTGAGTGCTTACTGTTTGCAGGGCACTTTAATAAGCACTTAGGAGAGTACAATACAACAATATAACAGAGAGTCTCCCTGCCCACAATGTGCTAAAAGTCTAGAGGGGGACACAGTCACTGTCCCACAGAGGGCTCACAAGCTTAATTTCCATTTTACAGTTGAGGGAACTGAGGCCCAGAAAATGTGCATATTTTCCTTTCCATCTCCCCCTGTTAAAGTGTTATCTCCTTCCAGGCAGGGAATGAGTCTTTTGCTACTAGATTATCATCCCAGGTGTTTAGTGCAGTATGTGACACTCAGACTCTGGAAAACTTTGCCGACTACTGCTACTGGAACTATAGGAGGGAGAGAAGGAGGAAGGGAGGGATGAAAGGAGGAAGGGAGGGAGGAAGACGAGGAGGAAGAGAGGGGAGAAGGAGGGGAGGAAGGGGGGAGGAAGGGAGGAGGAAGGGAGGGAGGAAGAGAAAGAGAAAGAGGGAGGAAGGAGAAAGGAAGGAAGGGAGGGAGAGAGGAAGGAGGGAGGAAGGCGGAAAGGAGGGAGGAAGGCGGAAAGGAGGGCAGTTGGACATTTCTCAGCAGTACCTGGTGTCTCCACTCTCTGGTAATGATATGGATTCACACACACTTCATCCTTCTTCATGTTAAAGGCGTACTCGCACAATTCCATGGCCCGCAGCTCATGGTGGCTGTGAAGGTCAGGCCATCGCCACAAACGGCAATAGATCACATGAGGGAGACCTTTCCGGTGAGACACCTGCAGCCGGCCATCTAAGGATCTGTAAGGCAAAGAGGTTCCACAATGTCAGTTGCCGTTTTTTAATCCCCGTTTTCTCCCGGGCACTTTCGTAATGGGAAATTAGCAGGACAGTGTCCCTGGAATGTACCACTTCTGTCAGAGAGAAAAATTAGAGGCCAAATGAGCCAAACTGATGGCTCGAGTGGCTACTGGACAGGGAGAAGCATGTGACGTGTTTGCCCACCAGACAGCTATATGCGGACATGCCATTCTGTGGTAGACTGGTCAGATCACATGATCCTAGGATCTGTTTCCCTGAAGCCCCAACTTGCCCCCGAAGCCGTCACGTTCCCCTCCCAGGGAGGCAGGGGCTCTGGCAGCACGTCTAAGATGCGGAACATGGAGACAGCAGCTACAGCGAAGAGTGATAAAGTGCTGAAGCATCAAAATAAAGGACATCAAGCAGTGTGGCCTAGTGGAAAGACCATGGGCCGGGGACTCAGAGGACAACTGCTTGCTCTGCATCCTTGGACAAGTCACTTAACTTTTCTGTGCTTCGGTTTCCTCAACTGTAAAATGGGGATTAAATCCTACTCCCGTCTACTTAGATTGTGAGCCCTATAGGGGACAGGGACAGGGACGGGATCCAATCTGATAAACTTGTATCTATCCCAGCTCTTAGAACAGTGCTCACCATAGTAAGCCCTTTACAGATACCATAAAATAAAATAAAAAATTAAGCAGCCGGTGCTATGTTAGCAGGAGAGAGGACGGAAGCCAGGTGAAAACTGGACCCTCTGGTACAAAATCAGCTCACTGACCAGATCCACACAATCATGGAGGTGAAAGTCAAAGTCAGGGACTATCGAGAGTCAACAATCACCAATCATCCACCCTGATGCCCCCAGAAGTGAAGTCATCAGGCGTAGAGAGCTTTGTCCTGTGATTAAAGTTTAAATGAGCAAGCAGGAATTGCTCTTTTTAATGGTATTTGTTAAAAGCTTACTACGTGCCAGGCACTATATTAAGGGTAGAAACTGACTAATTATCGCAATCCATTTCCCACATAGGGCTCTCAATCTTATTCCTCCATTTTACAGATGAGGGGCCTGAGACAAAGAGAAGTGAAGTGACTTGCCCAAGGTCACACAGCAGACAAATGGCAGAGCCAGGATTAGAACCCAGGTCCTTCTGACTCCCAGGAACATGCTCTACCCACTAAGCCACTACTCTTCTAATGCAGATGCTTCCGGATCCTCCTGGCTGGCAGACTCTTCTCTGGCTCTGGGGGACATCTGGGAGGAAACAGGGTGGGAAGAGAGTCTGGCCCGGCCCGGCCCAGCTCTGCACCCATGACTGCTCCAACTGGCTTGAAGGAGCCTAATAGCCACCCAATCAGCCCTAGCGAGACTGCCTGGGCCAGGATACCATCCTTCAACCTTCTACCGTTATTCAACCTTCTAAGTGATTTGATTTACTTCCCCAACAATCGCCCCCCTTAAAATGAGGTATCGGTAGCAATAATAGCATTTATTGAGGGCCTGCTGGGTGCCGTACACCGGACTGGTGAACTGGGAAGTAGAGAGGCCTAGTGGAAAGAGCACAGGCCTGGGGTCAGAGGACTTGGGTTCTAATCGCAGATATACTGACTGACCTCCAAGCTTCAGTTTCCTCAGATGTAAAATGGAGTTAATGGAGAGGTAGGGAGACAGAGGGAAGACAAGGAAGAGGGAGGGAGAGTGAAGGAGGAAGGATGTGAGCATCTGTTCTCTTCTATAATGGGATCTAAGGGTGGGAACCAGGGAGAGGGCCGTTCCTGAGGTGAGCCCACTGGCCAGGAGAGTCACCGTGCCCAGGGCTCGAACTTCAAGTTAACCTCACTTCCTGGCCTTTGTGGGCCCCAGCCAACATCCTGGAGGAAAGTCCAATGACACCCAGGTGGCTCACTCCTCCATCCTGAGGCCGGGGCCTAGGTTGCCCAAAATTACTCATTTTACTGATGCATATTCAGAAAAAAAACAAACCAAGCCAGGCTGCCCCCTCTCAGGCCTGGGACTTCTCATTATCACTTCCTGTACACAAAAAGCAAGGAAATCGGGAACTTTCTCTTACAACATCCATTTTACGAAAATCCCAGATGCCTTGGGATGGACTAGCCCATCCTCTGCTTTGGGCAGGGCTGCCATTCCCCTAGACAACACGGGCTGGGGCCTGGGGTGTGCGGTGACTAGGGGGTGGATCTCCCCAGTCTTTAAAGGTCGACAAAGAAGAACAGACTCTTGGGGTCATCCAGCCCAGGGTCTGGAAAAACCTTCGGGGCAGGAAATTCACCAGATACGAAATGGTCCTTGGTGAGCAGTTGATAAGAAGGCACGTACCACATTAATGGCGAGACACAAACCGACATGTTAGTACTAAGGCAAGCCTTTTCATGAAATGAAAAGAAAAAACTACCACATCATTTCATGGAACAAATGAGAAACTGATGTAAAACAGGCTGCCTCAGTGTGCCCCTGAGACCTTCCATTTAGAGGGAAAACTTTGGCAGGCCTCGCTTAACAGAGACCTGGGGTAGAAGCTGAGCCCAAAACTTCTCAAGATGAGGTGAGAGAATAAGGGCAACTGCTCACTTTATGAACAAAATTTCTGGCTGTAGACTGTGAGCAAGCACCTAGCACAATGCTTTACACACAATAAGTGCTCCAAAAATATGATTGAATGAATGAATGGCACAAATGGCCCATGACCAAAACCATTAACTCCTGCCTGTTGTACCTCCAGCACTTTCATGGGTGCCTAAAGGGTTTTTGTTTTTTTTATGGTATTTATTAAGTGCTTACTGGGTGCCAGGCACTGTTCTAAGCGCTGAGGCAGATACAAGCTAATCAGGTTGGACACAGTCCATGTCCCACATGGGGCTCACAGGCATTCATACCCATTTTACCGATGGGGTAATTGAGGACAAGGATACTCAGCAGATGAGTGGCAGAGCCAGCATAGAAACCAGGTCCTTCTGATTCCCAGGCCTTTGCTCTATCCACTAAACTTCTCATGGAATAATCCAGACCAATGGCTCCAAAGAGGGCAGAATTGGGAAAGGCCAACCCACACCATTCCTCTGACTCCTACACCTGAACCTACAGTAGAGGGACTTCACATAACACTTTGGACTGTAAGCTTGTTGTGGGAAGGAAACAACTACCAACTCTAAAGCAGCAATGCCTAGTGGTCAGAGCAAGGACCTGGGAGTCAGAAGGACCCGGAGTCTAATCCCGGCTCTGCCATTTGTCTACCAAGTGGCCTTGGGCAAGTCATTTCATTTTTCTGTGCCTCAGTTAACTAATCTTTAAAATGGGGATTAAGACTGCAGCCCCATGTGCGACAGGGACTGTGTCCAACCTGATTAACCTGTATCTACCCCAGCATTTAGAACAGTGCCTGACATAGTAAGCGTTTAACAAATATCATTATTATTATTATTATTAGGTTTCCAAGGCTCTGCACACAGTAAGCACTCAAATACCATTAACTGACTGATTTTTCTAGGGAACTCTGCTTCTTCACCCTTTGGGTAATCTTCTCCCTGTTCAAACCCTAATCCCTATCTGCAAAGGGACCAGTCAAAGCCATTTCAGTCTGAACAATGGGAATGGGGAGGCAATGTCACATTTCCTGCTTTTGATATTTCCTTCAAGTCTTCCCTCTTGAATGTAAGCTTCTCATGGGCAGGGAACACATCTTGTGATTGCTTTGCTGTACTCTCCCAAGTGCTTTGTACAGTGCATTGCACAGAGTCAGCACTCGATAAATAGTATTGGTGGATGACGGATATCCTTGGGTGGCATAGTGGAGAGAGTATGGAAGTGGAAGACCAGCTGTTCAGATTTTAGTCCCAGCTCTGCCAGTGCTAATGATAATAGTAATAATAATAATTGGGGTCTTTGAACAATCAGGTTGGAAACAGTCCCTGCCCCACTTGGGGCTCACAATCTAAATTGGAGGGGGAACAGGAACTGAATCCCCATTATCCTGAGGCCCAGAGAAACCAAGACCCTCTTCTATCAGGTCCCCCATAGCAAACAAGAGGCTGAGCTGGGATTAGAAGCCAGGCACTTTAACTCCCAGCAGTGAGCTCTTTCCACTACTTCATGCTGCTGGGTGACCTCAGTCAAGTCCCTTGGCCTCTCTGGGCTTCAGTTCCTGCAAAATGGGGATAAAATGTCTGCTCTCCCAAACTCTTAGACAGGGAAGCACCAGTAGTTGATCTGATTATCTTGTATTTTACTCTAGTGCTTGGCACCCGGTAAGACTACAATTATAACCGCAATTAGGGTCTCCTCCTCAACTGTCCGGGGAGAGCAAGGAAAGATTTGGGGAGCGTTACTTATTCTCACAGGGGTCTGAATCGTCGGAATAGGTCTTGGGCCTGTGGGTTTTGTTTTTTTTTTAAAAAAATCTGAAAATAGGGGTGTTTCTGCTGAGAATTCGATTCAATTGTTAAAGGCTGCACACACAGCCAGAGGCCAAGGAGTAGTGGGGCCTAAATTTTAAGTAAATATAATAAGTCTTAATACTGGATTAATGGGAGTCTCAACATTTTCCCCTCAGAAAGGCTAGCTTACCCTGCCTGTATCCTATACAGCTTTGTCCAAAGCCTGCCTGTTTGTGCAAGTGCCCATGTGAATTCTCATTCTCATATTCATTCTCTCCCTCCCTCTCCCTCTCATTTCAGGAGTCAAAAGAAATCCAAGGCTCCAGTAATCCATTTCACCAGCCTCTGACCTCCCTGCCCCAGAACCAAGAATTCTTTCCACACCCTAGGGCTTGTTGACTAGACTCCTTTCTAGCACCTTTCTCCGGCAGCTCCCTCAAACTCCTTTTCAGGAGGTTTGAATCCTTCAGGACATTCGCCACTAGCTGGACCATTTCCTGTGATAGGATACTGGGTTTCCTCCCACGGGCTCTGACCAGGACCCAGGAGGTGTCCCAGAATGGTGGGGAGAGGGGACTCCAGGGAGGTGGAAACAAACCCCAGAGTCAGAAGCAGATGGAGGAGGTGAGCTACTGCTGCACAGATGAGCTTTCTACCCAGGGACTGTATCCTCTTTGCCCCTCCACTCAGCCAGTTTGGCGGTTTCTACTAATTTTTTTATGGTGTTTGTTAAGCCCTTACTATGTGCCAGGCACTGGACTAAACGCTGAGGTAGATAACAAGTGTTTCAGATTGGACACAATCCCTGTCCCATGTGGGGCTCACAGTCTCCATTATACACTTGAGGAAACTGAGGCACAGTGAAAGTTAGCATTTTGCCCAAGATCACACAGGAGACAAGTGGTAGAGGTGGGACTAGAACCCAGGTCCTTCTAACACCCACGCCTGTGCTCTATCTACTAGGCCACAACGCTTCTCTACCACTACCAAATAATGATTGGCAGAAATATTTGAGAAGTAACATAAGGCTCTAGGAGGGCTGGGTTAATGGAAGGTCCAGAGAAGTAGTAGTTAAATACCTCCAAAATCTAAACACTATCGGGGCTGCTGGGCAAAGCAAAAGACAACTGGGAAGTTAAAAGTGTTGCCTAAAGTGTTTTGGGAGAGATTTCAGCCTAGCCAAATCCTGTTCCCAGAAAGATCATTGACTCACGATAAAATATGCCATATCTCAGAACTCCTTTCCACATTTCCCCAACTGTCTTAACCTACTTTAAATATGATGGAGTCTCCAGTTATTAACCAGTCATTAATGATGAGCCTCAGGATCAGGAATTGGACCAAAGGAACCTCTAGACTGTAAGCCTGTAAGAGGCAGGGGATATGTCTGTTAATTTTGTTGTACTGCATTCTCCCAAGTGCTTAGTGGAGTGCTCTGTACATAGTGAGGGCTCGGTAAATACCAGTGATTGACTAATTATAGTGTTTAGGGTTTTTTTATGGTATTTGTTAAGGGCTTACTATGTGTGTCAAACACTGTTCTAGGAGCTGGGGCAGATAGTTCATTAGGTTGGAAGTAATCCCTGTCCCATGTGGGGCTCCCAGTCTAAGCAGGAAGGAGAGCAGGCTACTCATACTCGGCCAATTGTGTTCGCATTGGGAAATACAGCTGGGAAGGAAAAGACAGTATTATACAGTGCTTGGCACAGAGTAGGTGCTTAACAAGTACAGTAGTGAAAATAATCATCTTCCTTTTATATCTGGGGAGAAAAATTATCATAAACAATTATTTTCTCCTCTCTCCAGTGAATATTCTTAGCATTGTAAATCAGGACAGTGACTTCCTAAAAATGATCACTCTGGAGTTAATTGTTCAAACACCCTTTTTTTTTTTTTTGCCATTTCCTGGCAAACACTCTAACCAATGACTGCCCTACTTTCTCCCCTCCTCCTCACCAACACTTGCTGATAAAGTCTCTGTAATTTGTCTTGGTATTCTGTCCTCTCCCGAAAGCTCTATGTCTGAAAAGATAAATGGATTGTGCAGCGAGAAGCCTGAAGATAACAAATTCGTATGTGGGGGATAATCCATCAATCGGTGGTATGTATTGAGTGCCTCCCGCATATGGAGCTCTGTATGAAACGCTTGGGAGAGTACAACAGAAACAAGGCCCACGTTCCCTTCTCTCGGGGAACTCAAAATCTACTGGGGGAGACAGACACAAAAGTGATTTATAAATCACGAGCGTAGGCGGATGGAAGAGAAACTAGTTTAAGTATATATCAGGATGAAATAGAATAATTGAATATACACATTAAAATACAAATATTCATATATACCAATGGCTGGAGAATTGGAATAAAGTAGAAGGCTGAAGTGAGAGTTTCTCCCTGGGAGTTGGTCAGGGTATGTAGGCATCTGCCTTGTTTGAAAGGACTGGCCCTTTAAGACAATTTTAGACTTGTAGAATATGCCCATCTGTAAGAGCCCTTGGGAGGTCATCTGACCACTCCAAGACACGTGCTGTCTATATTTTCCTGAAAGGGATAGATACTTAATTTTCCCTGAAAGAGCTTTGGGGATGGAGACTCTCCAATCTCTCTTCCTAGCCCTGTCCAAGATGTTATCACCCTGAGAGCCAAAAAGATCTTCCTTACGTCTAGCCCAAATCTCTCCTGCTTTGGTGAGCTCAGTGTCTTTCATTCAGTCCTTGGGGTCACGGAGAACAACAGGACCCCCATGAAAAGTCTTTGCCAAAAACACTGCTTCTCCTTCTCTTCTCAGAAGAGAAGAACCATCCAGTCTAGATAGGAAGGAGGACAGGTATTCAGTCCCCCATCTTACAGATGAGGCACTAAGAAGTGAAGCGACTTGCCTGAGGTATTACAGCAGGCAAGTGGTGGAGTCGACATCAGTACCCAGATTCTCTAAATCCCAGGCCCGGGATCTTCCCATACAAGCAAATCAGGTTGGACACAGTCCCTTCCCACATGGGGCTCATAGTCTCAATCTTCATTTCACAGAAGAGGTACCTGAGGACCAGAGAAGTGAAGTGACTTGCCCAAGGTCACGCAGGAGACATGTGGTGGAGTTGGGTTTAGAACCCATGACCCTCTGACTCCCGGGCCCATGGCTCTATCCACTATGCTCTCCCGTTTCTCCCTTTCAGCCACCAAGCTGACGGTGGTATTTTGATAAACAGTGTGGCCAGTTAGTGCCCAGTCTACTGGAAGCCTTCAAGACAGACGTCATGGGGGCAAAGTCTGATTGCTTCGCGACTAGATAACATCTATTGCTCTCTTGGCTTCCTGTTCTGTTACAAGGAGAGCAGATTACATTTATTTGGCACGGTCTGCTCCTCAAACAGCCATGCTGATTGCTTCTTTGTGAAGAAGCGTGCAACTGGGAGTCAGAGGACCTGGATTCTAATTCAATTAAATTAAGAATAAAGTCAAGAGGTGTTATGGGCAGCTATTGGTAGGAGCTCGTTGTGGGCAGGGAATGTGCCTGTTCATTGTTGTATTGTACTCTCCCAAGCACTTAGTACAGTGCTGTGCACACAGTAAGCACTCAATAAATATGATTGAATGAATGCACAGATACAAAAACCGGTACGATCCTTTGCTATCTCTCCCCTCCACCTCCCAGTGGGTTTACCGAGAAAGAAGACCCCTCAGCAATTAATGGGGTAAAGGGCTCCTAACCAGGCCCAAGTCTAGAAGCCGCTACCCAAATCAATTTGGACTATTGGCTATAGTCCAGGCCTGGGAGTCAGAAGGACCTGGGTTTTAATTCTGGCTCCGCCATTTGTCTGTTGGGTGACCCTGTGCAAGTCACTTCAATTCTCTGTACCTCATTCCCTCATCTGTAAAATGGGGATTAAGACTGTGAGCCCTATGTGGTACAGGGACTGTGACCAACCTGATTACCTTCTATCTACCCCAGCAGTTAGTACAGTGTCTGGCACGTTAAGTGCCTAACAATACCATAAAAAAAAAATCAGTTCAGGCTCTCGTAGAAGCGTCTGGCTTTTGTTCATAGAGAACTAACATTTGGATAACAATTTGGACTTTCCCTGAATTCCGGCCAGCACATCATAAAAAATGACCCTTGTTGCATTTTGCAGCTTGAAAACGAAGCCTCTGCCATCCCTTTCCCCTCCATTTACTCAGCATCTTTGCCTTTTCCAACAGCTGTTCCACTTTAGTGCAATTTTTAAAATGAGGTAGAGAGAAAGAGAAACTGAATTTCCAGGGGGGAGAGGAGGGTGTAAACTGCAGGAATTCACCTCTGGATTATAAGGGCTCCTAATGAGATCTTAGTCTGCACCCAATTTTTACAGGGAAATTCACCTCATCCACATTTATTACACCTTCAGTAGTATTTCTTCCCAACCGGAAAAATAACCCATCCTTCTCTGAGCAGCCTCTCGCCTTCATAAATTCTTACTTCACTTTGCAATTCGCTAGTATTTACTGGGTGACATTGGGTCAGGGAGTGTGGATGGCTCAGTATAAACCATCACCATCTCTACAAAAACAACCCTGGTGCAAGTCCTGAAGTGTCGCCCGGCTACTTCTGATAAAATGACTCCCTAGAAAATGAAACGTATGGGGTCAAGATCCTAAATGTGTTTGGCATCAGGCTGAAGGGTCATTTTGGGGGAAAGCTTTCTGTTTACCTCAGATCCCCAATATGTTTCTCCCTCTCCTTCCCCACCAATCTCCATTCTGATCATATTAATAAAATGTTTCCCGGCAACTCCCTAGTCCATAGTACCATGTCCTGTCGGTGATAGGATGCATCTTCTCCCTCTTAAATGTCAATGGCTTCTTCACCAATGGTAATGTCCTGGGAGTCAGAGGACCTGAGTTCTAATCCCAGTTCTGCCACTTGCCCACTGTGTGAGTTTGGGTAAATTACTTTGCTTCTCTATGCCTCAGCTGCATCAGCTTTAAAATGGGGATTAACAGTGTGAGCTCTATATGGGACAGGGACTGCGTCCACCCTGATTAGTTTAAATCTACTCCAGTGTTTTATACAGTGCCTGGCACAAAGTAAGCATTTAACAAATACCATAAAAAAAGGTGTATATGGTGGTGTGGGACAGTAAAAGTTCTTGGGTGGGCAGTCCTATACAAAGTGTGCAAGAGAATCTCCCTCAAAGACTTGCACAACTTGCTGGTCCAGTCTCATCACCACCCAACCAAACTTACAACCTGGAATTTACCTTTGGGTTCTTTGGACTAGAATCAGAGTCAGAAGGTCATTGGTTCTAATCCCGGATCCACCAGTTGTCTGTTGTGTGACCTTGGGCAAATCACTTTACTATGGGGCTCATTTACCTCATTGGTAAAATGGGGATTGAGACTGCGAGCCCCTTGTGGGAAAGGGGCCGTGTCCAACCCAATTTGCTATGTCCACCCCTGGGCTCAGTACAGTGCCTGACACAGAGTAAGCGCTTAATAAATACCACAATTATTATTAGTATTAGAATCTAAGGAAGGGTTTAAAGGACTTCATGTCTAGTCTGCAGAATCTTTGCTCAATTTATATTATAAATTATATACTTATATTAATGCCTTGTCTTCCCCTTTAAACCATAAGCTTGTTATGGCTAGGGAAGGTGTCTGCTAATTCTGTTGTACTGTACTCTCCCAAGCATTTAGTATGGTGCTCTGCACATAAGCAGCACTCAATAAATACGATTGATTGATTGATTGGCCAACTTCTAACGAAGCTCAATTACTCTGCCAGCACATTTATGGGCCACTGCTCTTTCAAAACTCCTTGCAGCTCAATCTCAGTAATAGGGATGGTATTTGTTGAGCACCCACTGGGTGCAATGCATTGTACTAAGCATTTGGGAAAGTGCAACAGATGGAATCCATCAATCAGTTGAGGTGACACATTCCCCACCCACTAGGAGCTTACGAAGACACACAAAAAATATTTACAGAGAGAATTCGGAATAATAGAATGTACAACGGACCCACCATTTACCCACAAGTACTGAGGATGGGTAAATATAAATACATACTTGCTCAATTCGGATGATTTGCCCCAGCAAGAACACTGAATTTCTGGGGGCTGAAAATCAGGGTGTTTTCACAAGCTAAAGCAGGGTGGCCCAGTGGAGAGAGCATGGGCCTGGGAGTCAGAAGGACCTTAATCCTGGCACTGCCATTTCTCTGCTGTGTGACCTTGGGCAAGAAGCAGCATGGCCTAGGGAAGAGAGCACTGGTCTAGGCATCGTAAGGACCTGGTTCAAATCCCAGCTCCACCCCTCTCTGCCAGGTGACCTTGGGCAAGTCACTTCACTTCTCTGTCCCTCAGTTACCTCATCCGTAAAACGGCGATTAATAGTGAGCCCCTTGGTGGGCATGGACTGTGTCCAACTTAACTTGTATCTATCCCAGAGCTCAGTACAGTGCCTGGCACAGAATAAGTGCTTAACAAATACCATTAAAAAAAACCTTATAGGAATCACAAGAGAGATTTCACCACCCAACTCCACTGGGTAAACCTGAGGGTGCCATCTGCCTCACACAATATGAACTCTTCTCTCCACTGGAAATCAAGTTTATGGAGAAAACCTCTTGCTCTATCGGAGGTCTAGCCCTTCATTTGTTTTCTAGCCCTGGCTATCTGGGGAATGCTGCGCTAGGCTTGCCAAAGTTTATTTGCTTTTAGCTCTGTGGGTGGTGGGGAAAGGAGGGAGGCAAGGGGCAGAGAGGGGGAAGCAAAGGAGGGAGAGACAAGGCCTGGATGAGATATGGCGGCGAAGGGAAAGAGCGGGTGCGGGGAGGAGAAGGCAAGGGGGAGAAGATGGTCGGGGGGAAGAGGCAGCTCCAAAGTTGACATCCTGTCAGTGTGTAAAACATCTGGGCTACCTTGGCAGGCTGTCAGTATTACAAGCCAACGAACATCACGGTTCCCCCCCACGAAGGGCTAATTCCTCAAAGCTGACTCCCAAGGACTTCCCCGCTCAGAGAGGCTCTGAGGAGGTGGTGGGGGGCTGGGAAAAGGGGGGAGAATGACGCAGTTCAAATCCCCACCAGAAATCATCCTGCAACTCCCACTCACTCACTCAGACATGGAGGAGAGGGCTTTCCAACCCGGAGGGCCGAATGGGCTCGGTGACCTCCAACGGGGCCGGGGATCGTTCCCCTGGGAGGACACAGGGTGCTACCCGGTCCTCGCGGCTCCAGTCACCCGTGGGATAAAGCACAGACTCCTGAAGCGGAGACCTTGGCAGCTCTCCGGCCGTTGGCCCTATCTTGACCTCTGTTCTGAGTTTTCCCCGTGTTTCTCCAAACCACCAGTATAGTCCCAGCTTCCCCTTCTCAAGTAGTCACTGCAGTGACACTAATGTATCTAGACTCACGGGGATGGTTAGGGACGCAGGTGGTTAGAACTGTACCTTCTAACTGGCCTATTTTCTCAAGCAGCAGAAGCCGTGGTGGTGCTGGGAGAAGCGGCAGCGAGAGGAGCAGGAGAAGGGAGAGGAGGAGGAAGAGGAGCAGGAGAAGAGGAGCAGGAAGAGCAGGAAGAAGAGCAGCAGCACCAACAAGAGGAGCAGAATCAGCAAGAGCGGCAGCAACAGCAAGAGGAGAAATAGGGGAGGCAGAGCAATAGGAGCAGCAGCAATTAATCAATGCCACTTACTGAGCGCTTACTGTTTGCGGAGCACTACGCACAGCGTTTGTGGGAGTACAATAGAAAGGAGTTGATAGTCACGTTCCCTACCCACAGTGAGAAGCAGCAGACAAACAGCATGGCCTCATGGATAGAGCACAGGCCTGGGAGTCAGAATCATAATAATTAGAATGATGGTACCTGTTAAGCGCTTACTATGTGCCAAGCACTGTTCTAAATACTGGGGTAAGTACAAGGTAATCAGGTGGTCCCATGTGGGGCTCACAGTCCTAATCCCCATTTTACGGATGAGGTAAATGAGGCACAGGGAAGTGAAGTGACTTGCCCAAGGTCACACTGCGGACAAGTGGCGGGGGCGGGATTAGAAACCACATCCTCTGACTCCTAAACCCGTGCTCTAAGCTAAACTGTTTCTTAAGGAATCCAAAAGGACCAGGGTTCTAGTCCCAGCTGCCCAATAGTCTGCTGTGTGATCTTGGGCAAGTCACTTCACTTCTATGTGCCTCAGTGCCCTCATCTGTAAAAAAGTGGGGGTTAAGACTATGAGCCTCATGAGGGACACGGACTGTGTCCAATCTGATTACCTTGTACCTACACTAGAGCTTAGAATAGTGCCTGGAACATAGTAAAGTTTAACAATAACCCCCAACTCCTCCCACCAAAAAAAAAAAAAAAAATGAGCTTACAGACTATAAGAGGAGACAGACATTAATACAAATAAATAAGATCAGCAGGAGCAGCACCAGTAATGGTTATTTATCAAGTACCCACCGAGTGCATTCATATTAATATCTCTGTCATATTAATGTCTTTCTCTCTAGATTGGAAGCTCATTATGGGCAGGGAACATGTCTGCTAATTCTGTTGTATTGCACCCTCCTAGGAGCTTATTACAGTTCTCTGCACATACTAAGCATTCAATAAATACAACTGAATGACTGCAATGTACTCTCCTAGGAACTTGGGAAAGTACAGACAGAAGTGACACTATCCTTACCCACAAAGAGCTTACACCCTATTTACATACCTACTTAGGTATGTCTCCCCTAAACATATTTACAAGTACAGTCATCAGGATTAAATAACTGAATGTACAATTGAATAAACCTAGATACCTAAGTGCTGAGGTTTGATATAAACAAACAAGTCCTAGAGCTGGCTGGTGGTTTGATACAACTTGAGGAGTTGGGAAAACCTCATATTAATATTTATATTGGTATGGCCGTTTTAATTTTTCCCAAGTACTTTCCCATGGGGCCCAGTGGAAAGATCCCAGGCCTTGGAGTCAGAGGACCTGTACACAGCACTTGGGAGAAGACAATTCGAAGGAGTTGGTAGACACATTCTGTGCCCACAATGAGAAGCAGCAAAGAGTAGAGAAACAGCATGGCCCTAGTGGATAGAGCATGGGCCTGGGAGTCAGAAGGACCTGGGTTCTAATCCCAGATCCCCAGTTGTCTGCTGTGTGACCCTGGGCAAGTCACTTCATTGAGCCTCAGTTTCCTCATCTGTAAAATGGGGATAGAATCCTTCTCCCTCTCATTTACTGTATCCAACCTGATTAACTTGAATCTACCCCAGCTCTTCAAACGGTGCTCAGCACACATTAAGCACCTAACAAGTACTAAAAAAAAACCCCAAACAAATAAAAAACAATAACAAATCCCTGGGAGAGTTAGAAAGGAACAGGTATTACTTTCCCCATTTCACAGATGAAAAAACTGAGGCCCAGAGAGGTTAAGGAGCTTGCCTGAGGTCACACTGCAGGCTGGAGGCGGAGCTGGGACTACACTCTGGGTCTCCCAACACCCTGCTCTATTCCACTAGGCTGCCTCGAAGACCTCTCGTAACCTCACGGGGACTGAAGCATCTGTCAATTTACCTAAACATCTTCCAAGTTTTTAAAAAAAGATGGTATTTGTTAAGCATTTATTATGTGTCAAGCGTTGTTCTAAATGCTGGGGTAGAAAAAAGCTAATCAGGTTGGATCCAGTTCCTCCCACGTGGGGATCACAGTCTTAATCCCCATTTTACAGACGAGGTCACTGAGGCACAGAGAAGTTAAGTCACTTTCCCAAGGTCGCACAATAGACAAGTGACGGAGCCGGGATTAGAACCCACGTCCTCTGATTCCCAAGACTGTGCTCTTGCCACTAGGCCAAGCTGCTTCCCAGAACTTCAATCAGAATTCCCTCAAGTAGCCCAGATCCTCAGAACTGTGCAGGGTACTCAGAATGATGATCCGGTCACTGGGATTCTTCCAGGGTGTCAAAAATGGGATGAGAAATAGCGGCTCAAAAAGACAGAAGCCCCTTCTCCACTTGCACTAGTTTTAAAAAGACCCTCCTTGGTTTTCAAGCATGTTTTTAACCACAGTTAAAACACACACATACACCTTTCTCTCACGGTATTTATGTAATTACTGTGTCAAGCACTGTTTTAATTGCTGGGATAGATACAAGTTAATCAGGTCGGACCCAATCTCTGTCCCTCGTGGAACTCACAGTTTAAGTAAGAGGGAGAATTTGAACTGAAGCTCCATTTTGCAGTTGAGGAAATTGAGGTACAAGGAAGTTAAGTAGATTGCCCAAGGTCACACAGCAGGCAAATTGCCAAGCCAGGATTAGAACTCAGGTTTCGTATTCTCTCTCTTCTTCCCTCCCCGACTCCCCCACCAGCCACCTTCCCTCAAAGTCGATGGCAGATAGAATGAATTGGTGAGTAAAAATAGTTTGATCCCAACAAATTGCTCCATTTCCAGGAATCTTCAGTGCAGCAATTTTCTTCTCCCAGAGAAATTTGCTGGTGAAAAATTCAATCCGAGCTCAGTTGATCCCCTATCTTTAAAGGTCACAGCCTGAAGAGCCGTATAATGGAGACCTTGCCAAACCCACTGCCCCTACGGCCTATAATTATGATTTGATTAGTTGAAGGGAAATGCTCTTTTGCTGCCGTTTTCCTCATTATAGGGTCTAAAAAAGCTCACTTGGTAGATCACAGGTAGTTTAAAAAGTGGTAATTAAACTCAGTGGGTGCAGAAGCTTCTTGTCAGTTGCCTGAGTAATGCGACGTCAGCTGTTCTGTGCTTTCTTTGCAGAAAAAACTTTGCAGACATGCTACGGCTCTTTGCACGTTTATTCTCTGGAAATTATTTCTTCAGTGGTTCAGAGCATGGGCAGAGTATTCATTAATTCATTCATTCATGCAATCATATTTAATTGAGCACTTACAGTGTGCAAAACACTGTACTAAGCTTGGGAGAGTACAATATAACAGTAAACAGGCATATTCCCTGCCCACAATGAGTGTACAGTCTAGTGGGGGAGACGGACACTAAGATAAATAAAAAAATTACAGATATGGACATAAGTACTGTAGGGCTGGGGGCAGGGGATGAATAAAGGGATAAAGAGAAGTTTCGTCCCGCTTGAAAATACTATGCCCTTTTAGGACAGAGTCCAGAAAATTATTTCCATCATTCCATTGCTTTGTTACTTCAAGACCATCAAGTTGATAAACTGAGAGGTAGCATGGCCTAGAGAAGCAGTGTGGCCTAGTGGATAAAGTATGGCCAGGGAGTCAGAAAGACATGGGTTCTAATTCCAGCTCTGCCACCTGTCTGCTGTGGGACCTTGGGCGAGTCACTTCATTTCTCTGGGCCACAGTTACCTCATCTGAAAAATGGAGATTAAGACTGTGAGTTCCACGTGGGACATATACCATTATTATTATTATTATTAGAAAACACATTTAATGTGGTATGAAGTGGGATGGGGAGGGGTTTGGGCAATGAAGGAAGGGAAGATATAATTGGGACTTTGAAAAAGCCACTGTCTGTTCACAATGAATGCCTCAAAACTTAAAAAAATAAAAACAATAACCACTCAAAAAAAAAAAGTTAAGCGCTTACTATGTGCCACGGACAATACTATTCGCTGGTGTAGACTTCAAATTAATCAGTCCAGATAAAGTCACTGTACCACAATGGGGCTTGCAGTCTAAAGGAGAGGAAGAATTGAATTTCCATTTCCACTTGAGACATGAAGAAACTGAGGCACAAAAGAAATCAAGTGATTTGCCCAAGATCAATGCAGCAGGCAAATGGCAGAATCAGGATTAGAATCCAAGTTCTCTGACTCCCAGGCCCGTGCCAAATCCACTAGGCCCTTCTGCTAACAAAATCCCCATCATAACCTAAAAAAGTAATTTTCTCTTCTGCTGCAGTTTCACGTGGCTTGGGAGTAGGGGTGGGGGGGCGGGGTGTGAACTGCACAATCCACTCAACTCACTAAGCAAACAAGTTTTATTACGTGACTCTTAGTCATTCTGTTTTTCACTTTCTTCCACAAAGAAGAAATCATTATAGCAATGAGCAGCAGGCTCGCTCCATCCCATTCTCTCAGAGGGCCCCTTCCCAGGCTCTAACCTCCTGACCTCCACCGGTTTTTAATGAATCAGTCCGGTATGAATCACTTCCTGCATGAAGACTGCTCTTTTTATTTTATTTTACTTTTTTTTAAGAGCAGATTCTCACAGACTCAAGCAAGGCAAGAGCTGACAAGGCAGGCCTCCCACGATCCCAACAGACCTTGAAGTTTCCCCAAAGAGTTAAGAGAAAGTGCCAGCAATGAGAGGCGTGTGATGGGGTAGAGGGGAAGATGGAGAGGGAGAATGGTGGCAGAGAGCCTTAGAGAAGAAACCTAATTTTACAAATACTCTGGCATTACTGTGGTGTTTTTTAAACTTACTTTGTGTCAATCACTATACTAAGTGCTGGGGTAGATACAAATTAATTGGGTCGGACACAGTCTCTGTCCCACATGGGGATCACGGTCTAAGTAGGAGGAAGAACAGCTATTGAATCCCCAGTTTTACAGGAAAGTGAGGCACAGAGAAATGAAAGGACTTGCCCAAGATCACACAGCAGATAAGTGGCAAAGTCGGAATTAGAACCCACGTCCTCTGCCTCTCAGGCCCGGCTCTTTCCACTAAATCATGCTGCTCCTTTAATCACAAAGCCACAATCCCAGGCAACTAGGGACCCTACAGCTGATGGACATCAAGATAAGACCACCCCTCAAAGTGGGGAGTTCGCCATCAGACAATTCAGGAGAGAAAAACATCGCAAAAACAGTTCTCTCATTTAACTATCCTAGCTCCAGTCAGTTTCCAAGCTCAGGAGGATTGCAAATATTCCTAATCTACCCCTGACCAATTCAAGGCAAGCTGGACGGAGAGAGGGCATTTGGTCACTCTGTCCTGGTTGGTCAATACTCAGCTAAAAGGCGGCCCCAAGAAATATAATTGGGGGAATAATAACAATGCTGGTATTCACTAAGTGTTTACTATGTGTAAAACACCATGCTAGATGCTGGGGAAAATCCAAGATAACCAGATCAGAACTAGATAGGACCTAGTTCTAGTCCTTCTGGAGACTCAAAAACTAAGAGGGAGGGAGAGCAGGGTTCTTCTCCCCATTTTATAGAAGAGGAAACTGAGGTTCAAAAAGGTTAAGTTACTTGCCCAGGGTCATTCAGCAGGGCAGGGGTAGAGCTGGGACGATTTGTTCTGAGGCTGGAGTCGAATATATTCTTATAAACAGCTCGGCCAAAACCCGGCTTCCACAAAAAAGCATCAATGTGAAAATAACCCTGAATCACCCTCACCCCCTCAGTAAGTCCAAGGGCCATTCTCTCGGTTAATGACACTGAGCCACGAATCCGTGAGGTTTCCATCCAGGACGTGAGAATTGCCACTGGACCAAAGGTATAAACTCTATGGGGCAGTTTCATTTAACCCGCAGCACAAAGGGCTTACCGCACAATGATAGCGGATTCAAGGAGTTGCTTTTGGATTTGCTCCCTTTATTCACCCCCTGCTCAGCCCCACGGCACTTAGGTCCATATCCATCATTTATTTATTCCTATTCACACTTGTCTCCCCCTCTAGACTATAAGCTTGTTGTAGGCAGGGAGGTTGCCTACCAACTCTGTTATAATGTACTCTCCCAAGAGCTTAGTACAGTGTTCTGCACACAGTAAACATCTGGTAAATACAATTGAGTTCACATCCATCCTGAAACACTGCCAGCAAAAATCCAGGGGCTAATAATAATAATTGGGGTATCTGTTCAAAGCACTTACTAGGTGCCAGGCACTGTACTAAGTGCTGGGGTGGATCCAAGCAAATCCGGTTGGACACAGTCTCAAATCGGGTTCTAGTCTGCTGTGTATCTCTGGGACTACTTCCCCCCGTGTTCTCTTTCCCAGCATTTAGAAAGGTGCTCTGAACGTATAGTAGTAGTAAATACTCAGGTAAGTCACTTAACTGTGTCTCACTTTCCTCACCTGTAAAATGAAACTTAGATACCTGCTCTCCCTTCTGCAGACTGGGAATTCCGTGTGGGACAAAGACTGTGTACAGTCTGATTGCCGTGTACCAGCCCCAATGCTTAGCAGAGTGCTTGGCCCCGAGTCCGTAAGCGCTCAATAAACAGCTTCACTATTATTAGGGAGGCCTGCTGGGACTTCCCCCACCTTGGGTCCTGCAAGGTTTTTATCTACTTGACCTCCCTTAACTTACCTCACTGATCTCCTACAACTCACCCCTCAAAATTCGCTCATCTAACACCAATCTAGCCACTGGGCCGTGATCTCCTCTGTTTTGCCACCGACCCCTTGGCCCACATCCTCTCTCTGGCCTGGGATTCCCTCCTACTTCATAACCGACACATCACCACTCCCCGCCACCTTCAAAGCCCTCTGAAAATCCCATCTCCTGCAAGAGGCCTTCCCCCACCAAGCCCTCACTTCCCCTCTTCGCCCTCCCTTCGGAGTCGCATACGCCCCTGGGTCTGTACCACTTAAACACTTTGATAGTCACCTCACCCTCAAAGCATAACCTTTTACTCTGCCATATCATCTTTCTTTAATTTATTTTCAAGGCCATCTCCCTCTCCAGACTGCAAGCTCATTGTGGGTAGGGATCATATCTACCAACTCTGTTATATTGTATTCTCCCAAGCGCTTAGTACAGTGCCCTGCCTGCTGTAAGCACTCATTAAATGCCACTGATTGACTGAATGACCTTGGTCTGGGTACATGGTATATTTTAGTTCTCCAATCAGGCAAGCAGGCCCATCAGGGTTTTTTGGGGGGGAAGGGGGGCCGTGGGGGATTTATTGGCAGTTCCTACTGCTCCATCCCCAAAGTCATTGAGACTCCTTCCACCTACCCACCAGGCACCTCCCTCATGCTCTAAGCAGCCAGCCAGCTCCAGGATTGATGCCCGTGGGATGGGCGTTGGCACCGCCAATCTCTGACTTCTCCACCAGCCCCCACTGCCAGCCCTCACGAGCTAAAATAACCCTCAGAGGGGACTGTGAATTTCAGGCGAAGACTAAACAGCCAAACCGGTGAGGTCATAAGAAATGAAAGATCTTTCTCTCTGGCCAATGTCTCTAAATATAAGGCTTGAGGAGGCGTTGGGGGGGGGGGGGGGGATGGAAAGAAGAGGAAAAAACTGCCCCCACCTAAATTGATGCCACGTTACATTGGGGTGGGGGAGGGGGATTGTTTCTAAATAGGGCTTCCCTTCCTGATTTTCAGCGAGATGCCAGAAGTTTTTAGTGGCTACTTTTCACCAGCGGTTTGCCAGCCTTGCCACTGAAGATCTGTTACTTTGCAATTTAAAGGCAAATTGGTGAAAAGTGAGCGAGTAGCCCAGATCTATGCTTAGCACTTTGCCTTTGAAAGGTACATAACTGGGTTTTTGGTCTTCCAAGTTTTTGCCAGATGTTTACTCCTGGCAATTTCATCCAAGGAGAAGAACTCAGACATGCTGGTAAATAGACTAATTCGCAGTGGGGAAACGCCTGAAAAATCCTTTAAATCGCTCTCTTGGTCTCCAAACTGCCTTCTCACCACTCCCAACAAATTCACAGTGGGGAAGAGCCAGGAACTGGCATCCTTATTAGCATTATGGAAAAGAAATACTGGAAAAAGCCGGGAATTCAATTTATCCAACTTTCCCCTTGGGGGTAAGTAGTAAGAAAAGAGAATCACAGAACCTTTTAATCTGAACTCTTCGGCATGTCCGACGGGATTGACTTGATGGCTGAAAGTTTCTATGATTCCACCAGAAAACAGTTGTTTAATCAAAAACAAGTTCAAACTGCCTCCTCTTCCATTTAAGAATAAGAATATAAATGGATGGGGTAGGAAGAGAATCCATTGAGAAAACAATTCAGCAGGACTTTTTTTTTTTAATGGTGTTTGTTAAGGGTTTACTATGTGCCAATCACTATTCTAAGCTCGGGGGAAAAAAAAAAAAGCTAATTAGAAGGGACACAGTCCCTGTCCCACATAATAATGATGCTGATAATAATAATAATAATTGGGGTATTTGATAAGTACTTAACTCTGTGCCAGACAATGCACTAAGCACTGGGATAGAGACTGTGACCATTTAGACTGTGAGCCCGTTATTGGGCAGGGATTGTCTCCACCTGTTGCCGAACTGTCCATTCCAAGTGCTTAGTACAGTGCTCTGCACATAGTAAGCGCTCACCAAATACTATTGAATGAATCAAGCAAATCGGATTGGACACGATCCGTTGTCTCACACTGGGCTGACAGTCTTAATCCCCATTTTACAGATGAGGTAACTGAGGCACTGAGAAGTGAAGTGATTTGCCCAAGGTCACAGAGCAGACAAGTGGAGGAGCTGGGATTAGAACACTGGTTCCTTCTGACTCCCATGCCCATGCCCTAAACACTAGACCATAGAATCTACCCTCGTGCTTAGTTTGGGGCTCGGCATAATAGTAACTACTTGAACCAATACCACAGAAACCAGGTATTTCTGACTCCTAGGCCCATGCTCTATCCACTAGGTCATGCTGCTTCCATTCACAATCCCTGCTCTTTCCACTAGGACATGTTGCTTCTCTTTTGAAAAAAACAAGATGGCCAATCCCAAGCTCTCGCTTCCTCCTTCACTAAGGACCACGGCTCATCACTCCATCATCAATTCACATACAGGGAGTGGCTTGGGTTATTCCAATAAACAACTGTGACAGCCAGCCTGGCTTGGCCTTCTTGTCCCAATATGGCAAGATCCACGATCCTGTCCTGTCCAAAGGGCATCAACAAACTCTCCCCGGCTACCGCTTCCGTGGACCAGGTGGAACCCAGCTGCTGTTTGGTTTGTTTGGAAACAATGCAGCGGAACATTAAACAGGAGCAGAAGACAGGAAGTGAATCACTGAAACCTGAAGGAGACGTTCCGCTAGAAAACTCAAGGAAGGAGCGAAGCGAGGGCACCTCATGCCCTTCGGTGGATTATTTCTCGAGTTCAGGTGTGTGACCCCTCCCAGGGGAGGAAACATCCACCCCATCTCCTCTCAAAAAAACAACCCCTCCGAGGGCAGAGGGGCACTTACTCCATTCTGACTCAGAGAGGTCGACTCACTGAATCACCTGGTCCACTTCCTGCTCAAGCTGACTCCCTGAAGCACATCCCTGTGGGAAAAACCCAGGCTTGGGAGTCAGAGGACCTCACTTCTAATCCAGGCTCTTCCACTTACCTGCCAAGGAATCCCGGACAAGCCACTTAACTTCTCTGGGCCTCAGTTTCCTCATCCATACAATGGGAATTAATACCTATTCTTCCTCCTAGACTGTGAGCTTCCACGTGCAAGAGCGGTTATGTCTGATCCGCAAATACTGTGTCTATCAATCAACCCATCGTATTTATTGAACGCCTACTATGTGCAGAGTACTGGACTAAGTGCTTGGGAGAGTACAATATAACAAAGGTGGCAGAAGATGTTTGCCTTCTTTCCTAGGCAAAGAAGGAATGTTGCCTAGAGGAGTCAGAAAGACCTTGGTTCTAATCCCGGTCTGTCACCTGTCTGCTGGGTGATGCTGGGCAAGTCACTTAACATCACTGTGCCTCAGCTACCTCATCTGCAATATGTGGATTAAGACTGTGAGCCCCATGTGGGACATGGACTGTGTCCAATCTGATTATCTTATATCTACCCCAGAATTTAGAACAGTGCCTGACACACAGTAAATGCTCAACAAATACCATAAAAGAATGGGCTAGGAAAAAGGAATTGGGAGAAGAGGAAATGAGGGCTTAGTCGAGGAAGGTCTCTTGGAGGACATGTGATTTTAATGAGGCTCTGGAAGAGGGTAGAATGACTGTCAAATTTGAAGAATTTTTTTTAATGGTACTTGTCAAGCGCTTACTATGTGCCAGGGACTCTTCTAAGCGCTGGGGTGGATACAAGCTAATCAGGTTGGACACAGTCCATGTCCCACATGGGGCTTGCAGTTTTAACAGATGAGGTAAATGAAGCACAGAGACATTAAGTGACTTGCCCAAGGTCACATAGCAGACAAGTGGCGGAGCTGGGATTAGAACCTAGGTACTTCCAACTCCCAGGCCCATTACCTACCCTACCTACCCCAGCACCTAGTTCAGGGCTTGGCATAATAGTAACCGCTGAACAGATGCCACACTGTTATTTTTACTGGAGGGAGGAGGACAATGGTTGCTCCCCAAAACACTGACCTTGCTTGTAATCAGTTCTGTTCCAGTGGGGAGAGAACTGACGCTCCCAGCTTTTGTCTCCCCTGCTCAACAGTCCCCTTGCAATCTGCCCTCCTCCACCCCCTTTACTACCCTCCTTTCGGCAAGTGCATTGAGCCAGAGACGTTCCTTTGAGAGAGAAACTTGAGGACAACAGGAAAAGAAAGCGTTATGGAGGACGGGCTCACACCCAAACATTCGGGCGAAAGTCACGAAAGCTTCCGCCCACCCCCAGCCCGACCCATGACTAAGTTTTCAGTCTGCCCTCCCACTCGCTCCTCTAAAGCCGGCTCCGTGTGCAGTCAACGGGCCGACCAACCCGCACCCGACGACCCATCACACCACCTCTAGGCACTAGGTCTATTTACTGAGCGTCTGTACCGACTGTCTGCCCTGTGAGAAACGAGATCCAACTCTGTTTTGAAGGCCAAGTTCCCGCCTCCCAGAGATGGAACCTTTGGCCGGCTGCCTGGCAACAAAAAAAAAGTGGTCTCCGGACTTAGGATGAGGAACTACTGACCAAAGTCTGTCAATTAAGGTCTGTGGGTGGGTTTGGGTTTGTTCTCTTTCTCTCCTCCACCTCCTCCCCACCCCACCCCTCCTGCCTTGCCTTTCATTCAGACTCTGGAAAATGTGGCTCTAGAAGTCCCTCTCTTCAAAACTCTTGAAAGCTCTTGAAGCTCCAGGAGCAACCAGGCTGGGATCCTCCTTTGAGGCCACAAGATGTGCAGTCAAGAAACGGAAAAACTGGGGACCATTTCACCTGCTCAAACAGGCAGTCAGCACTGCAGGCTGGAATATGACAAACATTCCCCAACTTGGAACTTTTTTTTTTCTGAAAGGTATTTATTAAGTGCCAGGCGCTACAATAGGTATTGGGGTAGACACAAGCTAGTCAGGTTGGACATAATCCCTTTCCCACATGAAGCTCAGAGTCATTTTACAGATGAGGTAATTGAGGTCCAGATAAATTAAGTGACTTGCCCCAGGTCACCCAGCAGACAAGTAGCGGGGCCAGGATTAGAACCCAGGTCCTTTAACTCCCAGGCCCACGCTCTAGCCACTAGACCATGCTGCTTCCCCTATCTGCCAGCTCTGGGCAAGTTTCTCCTCCTTCTTTCCTCTTCTTTTCGTGGTTCTTCATAGTTCTGGCACAGGTTTTCCTGGCCACACACAAGCCTATCTGAAGAACTCTACAAGAAGGGCTATATAGGGTGAATCAGGGTCCCCTCTCTCCCCAATTTCATTGCCAATTTTCTCCCTCAAGCCTTGGGAAGCAGCGGGGCCTAGTGGATAGACCCTGGGCCTGGGAGACAGTAGGACCTGGGTTCATTCATTCATTCATTTATCCAATTGTATTTATTGAGCATTTACTGTGTGCAGAGCACTGTACTACGCGTTTGGGAGAGAACGGTATAACAATAAGCAAACACATTTTCTGCCCACAACGAGCTTAGTCTAGAGGGGAGACAAGCATTAATAGAAATAAATAAATGACAGATATGGACATAAGTGCTGTGGCGCTGGGAGAGAGGATGAATAAAGGGAGCAAGACAGGGTGACGCAGAAGGGAGTGGGAGAGGAAAGGAGGGCTTACCCAGGGAAGACCTCTTGGAGGAAATGTGCCTTCAATAAAGCTTTGAAGGGGAGAGAGTAATTGTCGGATATGAGGAGGGAGGGCGTTCCAGGCCAGAGACAGGATGTGGATGAGAGGTCGTCAGCAAGATAGACGAGATCAATGGTACAGTGAGAAGGCTAGCATTAGAAGATCAAAGTGTGAGGGCTGAGTTGTAGTAGGAGAGTAGTGAGGTGAGGTAGGAGGGGGCAAGGTGATTGAGGGTTCTAATCCTGGGTCTGCCACTTGTCTGCTAGGTGACCTTGGACAAGTCACTTCAGTTCTCTGGGCCTCAGTTACCTCCTCTGTAAAATGGAGATTAAGACTGTGAGCCCCATGTGGAACAGGGCCTGCATCCAACCTGATTAGCTTGTATCTACCCCAGCGCTTAGTACTACGGCTGGCACACAGTAAGTGCTCAACACATACCACTGTAATTATTATTTCCTAGGCCCAAAGGTATCTCCCTTCGCTGTTTCTACCCACGATCAAAATCCAGCAAAATTCAGTCACTGCTTGTTCCAGCCTCAAACCAAACTCTCAACCCTTCATGGTCTATACCAAAGGACAAACAGAAACTCCTGACCATAAGCTTTAAGGCCCTCAATCCGCCTTCACCCTTTTACTTATCCTCCATCTCCTCCCCTGCTTTGCTCCTCTACTGCCAACCCATTTGCTGGGTCTCACTCTCACCTCTCTCACCACTCTCACCATCGACCTCTTGTTCATGCCCTCCCCACCAGCCTGGAACTCCCTTCCCCCCTTCATATCTTACCCTTCTAGACTGTAAATTCGTGGTGGGCAGAGAATATGTATACCAACTCTGTTGTAACTATATTATCCTGATGGCTTAGTACAGTGGTCTGCACACAGTAAGTGCTCAAGAGTACCAGTGGATTGATATCTGGCAGACCACTCTTCTCCCCATCTTCAAACGCTCTACTAAACCACACTTCCTCCAGGAAGCCTTCCTTGACCACACTGTCACCTCCTACCCTAGTTCTCCCCTACTGGAACACCAATGTACTTATACTCAGCGACTCACCTTATCTCCTCAACTGCTTCCCTTACTTGTAACTTATTTTAGTTTCTGTCTCTCTCATGAGATTGTAATAATAACAATTACAGTATTTGTTACGCACTTACTATGTGCCAAGCAGTGTTCTAAGAACTGGAGTAGATATAAGGTAATCGGGTTGTCCCACATGGGGCTCACAGTCTTTATTCCCATTTTACAGATGAGGGAACTGAAGCACAGAGAAGTGGCTTGCCCAAGGTCACACAGCAGACAGGATTAGAACCCACGTTCTCTGACTCCCAAGCCTGGGCTTTTCCCACTAAGCCACGCTGCTTCTCTAGGCTCCTTGAGGCCAGGGATCAGGTTTTCTCACTCTCCTATACCCTCCAAACCACTTAGTATAGTGCTGTGCACAGAGTAACTAATCAATAAATACACCATTAAATGATCATTCCGTACAGTTCCCAGTTCGCGGTAGTAGACATTTTATGGAAAAGACTACTGATCATGGAACCATCCCTGTTTTCTCCTGTGGGAAGAGGCAGGGGTCGATCAAGAAATTATGGATGGGGAGGGAGGAGAGTCACACAATACTGAAGCAGGGCTTCTCCGTTTCAGCTAAAGGTAGCAAGGTAAGTGGCTTTCCAAACATTTGATCGTATTTAATCACATTTTTATTGAGCATTTACTGTGTGCAGAGCACTGTACTGAGCACTTGGGAAAGTACAATACAACAATAAACAGACACATTCCCTGCCCACAATGAGTTTATAGTCTAGAGGATTGTGTGTCCACGGGATAATATTAACTGCTGGCAGAACTTCCTAAACAATATAATGGGGGGGGGGGGTAAAGGGGTGAGCAAAAGCAAAAGCTGGGGATCAAAAACCCATTTGATAATTAAAATATATATATATTTTTGTTAAGCAATTACTATGTGTCAAGCATTGTTTTAAGCAATGGGTGGACACAAGTTTGATATCTGGCTTAACAGAGCCTGTCTCCACAAGGTTCACAGCCTAAGTAAGAGGGAGATTAGGTATCAAATCCCCCTTTTACAGTTAAGGAAACAGTGGCTCAGAGAATAAAAGTGACTTGCCCACGGTCAAAACTAGGAAGAGGCAGAGCTGGGATTAGAATCTAGGTTTGTCTGACTCCCGGGCTTGTGGTCTTTCCACTAGGCCATGCTGTTTCTGATCTCACAGAATCTTTATAAAAATAAACTTACAGGAAAGAAAAAAAAGTCTTAACTGATTATAAATGTCTCTACCACAGCATTTCGTTGGAAGTGTTATAGGTATTAAAATAAATATTTGCCTGCTCCTCCCCTTAAAATCTATTAACCACGCTCCCCCACTCCCATACCTCAATTCTGAGGCAGAAATGAATATTAGATTTCAAAGTTCATGGGCAAGCAATCACACTATTTGACAGAAAGAACTCCCATTTTAGTTTGGGTCTGGGACTTTTGCTCCTTTCAATGACAGCCTGTTGGTAACCCTGAAATGAACGGGCATATTTAAACATTAATATGCTCTGCTAATATGCTCTGGGCAGATGTGGCAATGATATACATTAAGCCTCCCGGAGAAATAGTAGTTACTTCCTATTTGCTATCTTATTGTACCGGCTATTTAATTATTGAGACAAAAGTATTCAGAGAGGTTCCTATTTTGGATTAATGATGTGGAAAAATTTCATGCTCGGAGCTGATGTTATTTATAATAAGAATACAGTGATCAAGTGCCTTCTGAGGAAAAGTATCCCAAAGGTGTTTTTTTTCTGAATTTTGGAACTCATGTGTATTTGGCCTGAGGTGGGGGTAGGAGGGGGGGAAAAATCACTTGCCCCTCCCCCTACTCACCATAACCATCTTGGGGGGGGAGCTACAACAGCTGGCAAACAGCTGGAGAAGGTTTTCTGCCCAAGAAAGCTCAGGAATGCAGTCTCGTTCAGAGAAAATTCTGATGAGAGAGGCAAGTCAGTTTCTGACTTTAAATTGATCTGGGGCTCTGCAATAAGAGAGCTAATGAGTCATTCTGGAGTCAGGCTTGGGTTACACACACACAACACAAACACACTCACCCCACCCCCCAAAATCCAGGCTCCATTTTCACACTCTGGCCAAGTTGAAAGAACCTAGGCCTATTCACTCGTTTCATTCAATTGTTAGTTAATTTGTTTAATGGTATTTACTGAGCACTTCCTGTGTGCACAGCACTGTAATAAGCGCATGGAAGAGTACAAATAACAATAAACAGGACACATATCCTGCCCACAATGAGTTTACAGTCTAGAGGTGGGGACAGACATTAATACGAATAAATTACACTTACAGATGCGTTACATAGGGGCCTAGACAATCAATCAATGGTATTTACGGAGCGCTTACTTTGTGGAGAGCACTGTACTAGGCACTTGGGAAAGTACAATCCAATACAGTCGGTAGACATATGCCTGGCCCACAACTAGGTTAGACAACAGGAGATAAGGGTTCCTGTCCTAGCTCAGTCATTGTCTCTTCAAACTTGATGTGTCCCTGGTTTCCTCATCTGTAAAATGGGGAGAAGAAGATAGCAGCTGTCCCTGCTTCTTAAATTGACAGTCCCTTGTCGAATAGGGATCGTGTCCAACATTCATTCATTTGATCATATTTATTGAGTGCTTACTATGTGCAGAGCCACTGTACTAAGAGCTTTGGAAAGTACTATACAGCAATAGAGAGAGACAAGTCCTGCCCACAACAGGCTTATTAGTCTAGACGGGGGAGACAGACATCAAAACAAGTAAAGCAGGCATCAATATAAATACATAGAATTATAGATATATACATATGTACATAAGTCATACTGCCTCAGTGTTCAGCACAATGCTTGGCACAAAGAAAGAGCTTTAGCACATAAATGATTATCATTACCATTATTTTTATGGCATTTGTTAAGTGCTTACTATTTGCCAGGCATCGTATTAGGCGCTGAGGTAGATACAAGCTAATCTGGATAGACAAGTCTCTGTAACAATAATAATAATGATAACTGTGGTATTTGTTAAGCACTTACTGTGTGCCAGACAACCGTACTAAGCGCTGCAGTACATACAGGTTAATCAGGTTGGACACAGTCCCTGTCCCACATAGGCTCACAATCTTAATCCTCATTTTACAGATGAGGAACTGAAGGAGAGAAAAGTGAAGTGGACTTGCCCAGGGTAACACAACAAACAAGTGGCAGAGCCAGTTTAGCATCCACGTCCTTCTGACTTCCAGGCTCATGTTCTGTCTTCTAGTCCACCAGTGCTTCTATCACATATCCTCAAAATACTGCCAGGGCTGTGAACATTCTGCAAGGAGGAAACGGTCAGATGGTTCAGCCATTTCAGTCAGTCGTATTCATTGAGCGCTTACTGTGTGCAGAGCACTGTACTAAGCGCTTGGGAGAGTACACTACAACAATAAACAGACACATTCCCTGCCCAAAACGAGCTTAAAGTCTCCCACAAGCTTCTTCTTGCCACTATCGGAGACAGAATGCTTTTTAGATGGACCATGGCTTTGACTAACTAATGGTATTTGGTTGTGGCCTTATATTCTTTTGCTCTTTTTACTGGCTTTTCCTGGAAGTCAGCTTGGCCTGGGGAAAAGAGCCCCGGGCCTGGGAGTCTGAGACCTGAGTTCTAATACGGGCGCCTGCCATCACTTGCATACTGAGGGACCTTATGCAAGTCATTTGACTTCTCTCTGTCTCAGTTACCTCATCTATAAAATGGGAATTAAATCTTTCTCCCTCCAAAGTGGACTGTGAGCCCCCTGTGGGACAGGGACTGTACTCTACCTGGTCAACCTATATCTACCCAAGGACTCTGAATATGTTTGACACATAGTAAGTTTGTAACAGATACCATAAAAGAGTCAAGATACTGCTCTTTCTTCAAAATACTACTACTAATAATAATAGTTGCGGGATTTCTTAAGGATGTACAACAGGTCAAGCACTATGCTAAACCCTGGGATAGATACAAGATGATCAGATCAGACCCAATTCCTGTCCAATATG
Organism: Ornithorhynchus anatinus; assembly: GCF_004115215.2. Lineage (NCBI taxonomy): Eukaryota > Metazoa > Chordata > Mammalia > Monotremata > Ornithorhynchidae > Ornithorhynchus > Ornithorhynchus anatinus. The sequence goes on along the minus strand of NC_041732.1, from coordinate 7,268,281 downwards.
GGACTCATAGGTTATGTAGAAAGGAGAACAGGGATTTTATTTTACCCCCATTTACAGAATTCCCAAGCCCATGTTCAACTAGGCCACACTGCTTCACTCTCACAAGGCTTTAGTGTAGCAGTCCTCCATATGATTTTTTCTGATTTCACAGATTCTAAAACACACAGGCATGTAGAAGAGGCAGAGAACAGAAAACACAGGACCCTCCCTCCCCCCATCTCAGGACATGATTCCTGGCCTTGTAGCCCCAGGAGAGACCCAGACCCTGAAGACCCCAGAAGATATCTAAACCCCAAAGACTCCAGTTCACCGACTGACCGTGGTGATGACATTCAAAGCAGGAAACAGAAATGAATATCATGGCAGAGGAGCGGTGCTGCCTAGTGGAGAGAGGACAAGCTTGGGAGTCAAAAGAACCTGGGTCCAAATCTTGACTCTGCCATCTTTATGACCTTTGATAAGTCACTTACCTTCTCTGGGCCTCAGTTACCTCATCTGTAAAATGGAGATTATGAGCCCTACTTGGGACAGGGACTATGCCCAACCTAATCAGTTTGTAATTCCCCCCTTCTAGATTGTAAATTCGTTATGGGCAGGGAGCATGTCTGCTAATTGTTGTACTGTACTCTCTTAAACATGGTAAGGGTCCATCTTTACTGAAGGCACATCTCCAAGAGGCCTTCCCTGACTAAGCCCTCTTTTCCTTTTCTTCAACTCCCTCCTACATCGCCTGACATGCTCCCTTTATTCATCCCTTCTCCCAATCCCACAGCACTTATGTACAAATCTATAAGTTATTTATTTATATTCAAGTCTGTCTCCCCCTTTAGACTGTAAGCTCATTGTGGGCAGGGAATGTGTTCGTTATATTGTTCTATTGTACTCTCCCAAGTGCTTAGTACAGTGCTCCACACACAGTAAGTGCTCAATAAATACAACAGACTGACAATAAATACCACTGATTGGTTCATTCATTCATTTGTATTTATTGAGTGCTTAAGGTATGCAGCGTACTATACTAAACGCTTGGGAGAACACAATATAATAACGGACACATTCGAGCTCACAGTCTAGGGGGGAGGCAGATACTAATATAAGCAAATATATATATATATATATAGCATATTTATATATGCTATGGGGATGGGAGGGAGGATGAATGAAGGAGCAAGTTAAGAGTGATGCAGAAGGAAGTGGGAGAAGAGGAAAGGAGGGCTTGGTATTTATTACAGTGCTTAGTACAGTGTCTGGCACATAGTAAGTGCTTAAAAAAACCTTAAAAAAAAAAATTAAAAAAGCATGGCACCCTGCAGGCAAGCGCAACATTCTTTAAAAGGTTTGAGGGTTGGGAGTAACAGCCTTCAAATGCCTGGGCTTCAGACCATTTACCTCAACAAGAACCCTCAAACCAAGGGGTCAGGCCTGGGGCAAGTGACATGTGAGTCAAATTAGTCATTTCCACCTCCTAAATGCAATGACAGGGTTTCTTGTCAACAGAGCCTTTAGACCACGGCTTGATGAACAGAACCTTCCTTCGAAATAAATACAACTGATTGATTCCAAGGCAGATTGATCAAGTAATCTTGCTCATAAGAGTAGTAATAATTTTGATATTTGTTGTATTTGTTAAGTGCTTATTATGAGCCATGCACTGTATTAAACGTTGGGGTAAATACAAGATCGTCAGGTCCCACATGGTCTCACGATCTAAGTAGAAGAGAGACCAAGTATTGAAACTGCCCCCCCATTTGGCAGATGACGAAACTGAAGCCCAGAGAAGTTAAGTGACTTGCCTAAGGTCACACAGCAGGTAAATGGCAGAGGCAGGATTACAACACAGGTCCTCCAACTCCCAGGCTCATGTTCTTTTCATTAGGCCATGCTGCTTCTCCTAGTAATAACAATGACAGTGATATTTATTAAGCTTACTACAAGCCAAGCACTTTGTGAAGTGCTGAGAAAGACACAGGAGAAACCTTTTTTTATGGTATTTGTTAAGCACTTTCTGTGTGCTATGCACTGCATTTAACGCTGGAGTAAATACGAGATAATCAGGTTGGACACAGTCCCTGGCCTACGTGGAGCTCAGTCTATTAACTGAGGAACAGAGAAGTGAAGTGACTTGCCCAAGGTCGCCCAGAAGTCAAATGGCAGAGCAGGGTTCAGAACCCAGGTCCTTCTGACTCCCAGAGCCGTGACTGATCCACTAGGCCACAATGCTTCTTAAATCAAATCAGGCACCATTCCCATCCCTCACAAGGTTCTCGGTCTGAGGGGGAGAAAGAACAGATATTGAGCCCCCATTTTACAGATGAGAAATCTGAGACTCAGAGAGATTAGGAGACTTGCCCTTTTCACCCAGTGGGGAAAAGTGGTAGAGTCAGAATTAGAACCCAGCTCTCCTGACTCCTGGTCCTGTGCTCTTTCTACTGCTTCCCTGTCTCTACCAAAGGACCAAAATGGAATCTCACTATGCGTTGCGTTATCTCCGAACGCGAAAGTCAGGAGAGCTCTATTATTATTATACTGCCTTCCTGGAAAACAGGGCTGGAGAACAATAATGGCTTGAATCAAAATTCTATATTGGGCACGTACCTTGTGCAGAACACTCTACTAAGCCTCTGAAAGACTACAAAAGTGTCAGCAGACATAATCCTTGCCCTCCAAGTACTTACAATCTTGTGATTGTACTCTCCCAAGCAGCTAGTGCAGTCTCTAGCATTCAGTAAGTGCTCTTTGATTGCCTGCCCCTTTTGTCTGCTTTTTTAAGACTAAAGTAGACTTAATGAACTTGCAGAGTCACGGAAACTTCACGGAAAACCAGGACTCATCCCTAAGCCGATGCCGGTGACAACCTAACCTGTCTGCTCCTTATCCGATCTGCGGCTTGAGCGGTGGTGGAATTGGGCTGACTCTCCTGGCCTCACCTCCCCTCAATCCCTTTGCCTCCCACATCTCTCTTGGCCCTAATCTGTCCGAGAACCACGTTGGAAAGATGAATACCAGAAACCCACACTGTTCCCCATTCAGGGAGGGACCCGCTGCCAAGCACAGCTGGACTATCTCATTCATGGAATCAACCATTAATACAATAACAAAATGCGGTATTTATGAAGCACTTACTAAAGGCCGCTACGGCCCAAGCACCATAATATGCGCCGGGAGAGATACAAGCCAATCAGATCAGACCAAATCAGATCAGTTTGAGTCGGAGGAGAAATGGGCTCTTACACCCATTTTACAGATGAGGAGACCGAAGCCTAGTGAAGTGACTTGCCCAACATCACACAGCAGGCAAGTGGCAGACCCGGAAAAGCAGCGTGCCTAGTGGATACGGCACTGGCCTGGAAGTCAGAAGGATCTAGATTCTAATCCCGGCTGTGCTGCTTGTCTGCTGTGTGACCTTGGGCAAGTCACTTCACTTCTCTGGGCCTCAGTGACCTTATCTATAAATTAAGAATTAAGAGTGCCTAGTGGATACAGCACGGGCCTGGAAGTCAGACGGACCTAAATTCTAAGCCCGGCTCCTCCGCTTGTCTGCTGTGTGACCTTGGGCAAGTCACTTAACTTCTCTGGGCCTCAGTTATCTCATCCAGAAAATGGAGATTAAGACTGTGAGCCCCATGAGGGGCTGTGTCCTAACTGATTATCTTGTATCTACCCCAGAGCTTTGAACAGTGGTTGGTACATGGTAAATACTTAACAAGTGCCAATATTATTAATTATTATTATTAGGAAGAAATGGAATTTCTTCTTTACTGGATCCAGGAAGTATGACCTGGTTAGCACTAAAGCAGATGAGGCTTAAGGGCACATTTTTGAGCACACTGAATATTAACACATCAAAAGGTGGAAAAGACCAGAAGAGGACCTAAATCAGGAAAAACCTTAGCTGTCTTGCAGACAACAAGCTGAAACCTGCCCAGTTCCCTCCCCAAGATATACTGTGAATGAACAGTTTTCAGTTTCACCATAAATAATAACTTTGGAATCGGTTAAGTGCTTACTATGTGTCAAGCACTGCTTAGAACAGTACTGGACATATAGTAAGCACTTAAATACCATAATAATTCCATAATGATATAAGACAAGCAGGTCAGACAGTCCCTGTCCCACATAACAATAATAATAATAGTACTTATGAGCTTACTATGTCCCACACACTGTTCTAAGTATAGGGGTAGATACACGTTAATCATGTTGAACATCATCCCCGTCCCACATAATAATGTTGGTATTTGTTAAGCGCTTACTACGTGCCGAGCACTGTTCTAAGCGCTGGGATAGATACAGGGTAATCAGGTTGTCCCACATGAGGTTCACACTCTTAATCCCCAATTTCCAGAAGACGTAACTGAGGCAGAGAGAAATTGAGTGACTTGCCCAAGGTCAAACTGCAGATATGTGGCAGAGCCAGAATTAGAACCCAGGTCCTTTCGACTCTTCGGCCCATGCTCTATCCACTAAGCTACACTGCTTCTATACATGGGGCTCGCAGTCTATGAAGGGAGTGGGGACATATATTTGATCCTCATTTTACAGATGAGGAAACTGAGGCACAGAAAATGTGAGTTGTCCAAAGTCCCACAACAGGCAAGTGGCAGAACTAGGATTAGAACCCAAGTCCTCTGACTTGGTACTGAAGCAAGGTAATCACAGGGAACATACTGAAAAGAGAGGCAATTACTGATTCAAATATTTCCCCATACAATCCTAAGTATCCGCCTGAAGGAAAAAAAAAAACAAGCCCAGCAGAATTAATATTTTGCTTCCTGTAATAAAAAGTTTGGCAAGGGCAGACACAATGTGAGATTGATGACAAGGACGGCAGGAAATCGAGAATTGCTGCTATGTTTTATGTAAACCTCAAGTAACTGAATATCAGAGGAGCGTGTGAGGTTTATTTTTCTCTACCTAACTTGGGCTTCCTGTACAGTTTTAAGAACGGAATAGAGAAAAATACCTACAAACCTCTTTGAAAAAACTCTCAGGCCTGTGAACTGAAATCCTTCTTTGTTTTCCCTTTTGTTGATAATATCAAACCCATTGCATCACCCCAGTTTCCAAATACAACAGGAATCCTTTTTAAGTTTCTTTTAGTCACTGCCTCAGACATGCCCAAGATCATTTTATTGGCCAACTGAGGACTAATGTACAACCCATTCTGTGTCTAAATGCATTTCCAGACCTCCAGTCTCAGAAAGGTAATTTTGCAAATGGGCAATGAAAAGAAATGCCTGCTTTGAAGTCTTCTTGGAATCAGCTTCGGTTGCTTAACCACTGATCACATTCTAGCAAAGGGATTAAAAAAAAAAATCACAAAAAGCGACATCTTGCCCGCACTCCTGTGCATTCGATTTTCCCTTTAAGTTTCATGAAAGCCACTTCCAAAACGCCTGCCCATTCACGGCCTGAGCTCTCTTTTTATGTGTTGTGTGTGGACACAAAATCCTTTCGCCTGCAATTAGCTGTGTGTACAAAGAGCTGAATGTGAGTCGCCGCGGGCACGAGTTGTGCGTGCAAGGGAAGACGGAGGCTGGGAAAAAAAATCCAGCCCTTCAGGTTAGCGTTCCAAGTGAGGAGAGAGAAAAAGAGAGTACAAGAGAGTACAAGTACACGCAATGGACTTGGGTCTCTTCCTATAAAGAACAATGTTTACTCAAACTCAGTTCCGTTCATTTCAACTCTCCCGATGAACCACACGCAACTTCCTTCTGACTGGAAAAAAAAATCTAGCAAAGTCCGGAGATGCATGTGTGTATGTGTGTGTGTTGGGGGAGTGGGAAAGGGGGAGAGGAATGGGAGGGCCCTGAGTTTCTCTCTCTCACATAAAATGACTATTCTTAGGCTTCTGTTGGCTTGGCCTCAAGGCCTACAGAGCACTGATGTCATCATCCTGGAATGGGAATTCACCGCAGGTGGGTCAAGGACTAACGCTGGACAGGAGTTTACTCCGGGGGCAGACTCTCTTTCCACAATCCAGAAACATTCTTTACTAATCCTATTTTGCAAACGGTTCTTCGGAACAGGCCCCAAAATCATCCTGATAACTTGGAACTGAATCCTTAGAGGCTGGGGCTCTGTCCGGCTGAACACCTGATTTTTTCATGGGATTATTTTTTGACAAACGAGTGATGGATTTTGCTTCAAAGCCCTGGGGGAGGGGAATAAGTTCCCCAGCATCCCTCAAACCAGACTGGGGATTCTTTACAAATCGTTATCATTATTAGTATTATTAAGGATGATAATGATAGTTGTTAAAGTCTTACTATGTGACCAAGTACTGTTCCACTGCTTGTCAGCTGTGTGACCTTGGGCACGTCACTTAACTTCTCTGTGCCTCAGTTACCTCATCTGTAAAATGGGGAATAACTGTGAGCCTCACGTGGGACAACCTGATTGCCCTGTATCTACCCCAGCGCTTAGAACAGTGCTCTGCACATAGTAAGTGCTTAAATACCAACACTATTATTACTAAGCGCTGAGGTAGATACAAGATAATAGGGTCGGGGACAGTCCCTGTCCCACATGAGCTCAGAGTCTAAGGGAGAACGGGGTTGAATTCCCTTTTACAGATGGGGAAACTGAGGCACAGAGAAGTGAGGTGGCTTGCCCAAGGTCACATAACAGGCCGGTGGCAGAGCCAGGTTTAGAACACAGGTCTTCTGCCTCTCAGGTCCGATCTCTTTCCACTAGGCCGCATCCCTTCTCTAATCTCTCTCTCGGCTGCTGAACAATTCGTTGGCATTAAGTCAAGAGGGACTTACTGCGTTACCTCAAGGCTCCTCAAGAGTCAGAGCCCAGAAAATGACCTCAGAAGGTCCCCAGAGGGAGTCTGGGGCCAGAGTCAACCTGACAATAAAAACCCCGGGGGGAACCTCAGGTGACCCTGATCATTCAGCCCAAAGTGTCGGTTCCACATAAGGATTTGGGATGGTGCCCTTATTCGCCCAATACAGAGGAACTGGCTGAGTCAGGCAGTGGTGGGGGGGGGGGGGGGGGGGGGGGGCTGAAAAGGAAGCGGATTCATTCATTCAATAGTATTTATTGAGCGCTTACTATGTGCAGAGCACTGTACTAAGCGCTTGGGATGAACAAGTCAGCAACAGATAGAGACAGTCCCTGCCGTTTGACGGGCTTACAGTCTAATCGGGGGAGACGGACAGACAAGAACAAAGCGGATTGGTGCCTGGGGATTGTCATCTGCTTTTTGCCCAGCAGCCCCCGCCCCCGAGTTGGGCAACAGAACAACCCTCACGGCTCAACCTCCACATGGCCTGTGATCCACGGCCGCTCAGGTCAAACCCGGCGAAGCCCGATGCAGAGACACGGCTTCACGGTCTGGACCTGATTGGTGGACTGGCAAGAAACGGGTTTAAATGGGGGTGACCCAGTAATAACAACAATAATAATAATGACAATAATGAGTGGGGTATGTGCCAAGCACTGGGATGGATTCGTGATAATCAAATCAGACACAGTCCCTGTCCCACATGGGGCTCATGTTCTAAGGTGGAGGGAGAGGTGGTACTGTGTCCCCATTTGACGGAGGAGGAAACTGAGGCCCAGAGAAGTGAAGTGACTTGCCAAAGGTCACACAGCAGGCAAGTGGCTGAGCTGGAATTAGAACCCAGGTCCTCTCACTGGCCCAGGCTCTTTTTATTTAATCACCACAGCGGCTGGTATGTCCGATCTCCGTTTGCCAGTCCTTTGTGGCAAAACTCTTTTTCCTTCTCTTTTCTTACTTTTCCCTTCCTCTCACAACTCTTAGTCACTACTTCTGCCCTTGAAGACCCCAAGTTATTTCCCTCTCCTCCCACAAAAGTCAGCAGCCAAATCACTGTGAGTGTTCACTGCAAGATACACTCTCTCTCTGTCTCTCCCTCTCTCTCTCTGTCTCTCTTTCCAGTGGTTTTCCTGGGGCTAGTATCCATGCAGAGCAACTTTCACCCACCCACAGGCATTCAGAGGGGAAATGACATCACCAGGCCTTGAGCTCAAATCAGATTAATGGAAAGTGCCTTTCAAAAGGCCTTTTCTACACGCCTCCAAAGCTTCCACTGCACTGTAAAGCCTAGTTCATCTGAGTCTACAGAGTCTCTGAAAGCGGTTCCCAGGGCAAACATCTAAACACTGACATGTATTCACTGTTAATTAACCACAAGCTGATTTCATTCACCGGAGCGGCCGATGTGAAATGCACGGTGCCTGGGCTTGTCTTGGTTTCTCAAGTTTGGAAACGACCGGGCTACTCTGACAATGAAAGAGGCAGTAACAGATATGATGGGGCTAGGAAAAGTGCTCCCACTTAACCGGGTCGCTAAAGCATCTCTTAAACCAAGGCCAGCTTTTTCAGAAGCGCTCAAGCCTGCTGCTTCCTCTCCCCAAATTGGGGGGAGTGCATGGGGGGGAGATGGGAGGGCAAGGGCGGGAGGTGTGGGGAGGGTGCTCCTCATAAGAAGACGCATGTAATGCCACATAGCCACGTATTCCTGTTGTACTTGGAAACTGGGGTGATGCAATGGGTTTGATGTTGTCCACAGAAGACCGAGAAGCAATGTGGCCTAATGGATAGAGCACAGGCTTGGGACTGAGAAGGACCTAAGTTCCAATCCTGGCTCTGACCCTTGTCTGCTGAGTGACCTTGGGCTAGTAACTTCACTTCTCTGGCCCTCAAGTCCCTCATCTATAAAATGGGGATTAAGACTGTGAACCCCATGTGAGACATGGATGGTGTCCAACCTGATTAGCTTGTATCTAACCCAGTGCTTAGTACAGTGCTTGGCACACAGTAATTGCTTAACAAACACCATTCAAAAAACAACAAAAAATTCCTAGCCAAACTCACCAAGATGCCACTCTGAGAGGGCTCCATCACATCACTGAAATGGCATTTGAACACAAGCATTCACCCGCACACAGCGACAGGAAGGGAACTTATCTTCGAGCCAATTCTTGACTGCATTCCTTCCCCTTTGCTATTTCCCCTGCCTCATGTACAGCACAGGGCTCAAATTCTTCTCTGCACTAAAGTGATCTTTTTTTTAATGGCATTTGAAAACACTTACTATGTGAAACACACTCTTCTAAGAGTTGGAATAGATACAAGTTAATTAAGTTGGACACAGTCCCTGTCCCATGTGGGGCTGAGAAGTGTAAGTAGGATAAGGATTCTTCTCCATTAACTGGTTCATTTGGTGAGGAACTAGAAAAATGTAAACTTTTTTTTAACTGGTATTTGTTAAGCGCTTACTATGTGCCAGGCACTGTACTAAGCACTGTGGTAGATACAAATTAATCAGGTTGGACAGTCACTGTCCCACATCAGGCTCACAGTCTTAATCCCCTTTTTACAGATGAGGAAACTGAGGCACAGAGAAGCAAAGTGACTTGCCCAAGGTCACGCAGCAGAAAAGTGGCAGAGCCAGGATTAGAATCCAGACCCTTCTGGCTTCCAGGCCTATACTCTATCCACAAGGCCACAATGCTTCTTCTTGCAAGCAGGGCTCAGGTCCACCAACTCTACTGTATTGTCTCTTGCTCTGCATGCAGTAAGTGCTCAATAAATGCCACTGGTTAGCTGATAATATAAAAGAAAAGGTGAAAATCAGGAGACTTCAGGGCAGACCTGGTTTGATGGAATTGCTTATAATGCCAGTGGCTTGTTGCAATCCCACTCGCTGGCTCTCTTCCCCACCAGTGCAGGGGAACTAAGTGTCACGGGCAAGTAGGCAGGGAAAGGTATAGCCCAGTGTGAAACATACACAACCAGCTAAAGTGCAGATTCCATTTTTGGCCTCCGTGACTGAAGCCCCCTGGTGATCCTGTGTCCATGAGCCATGACCAGGCAGGTGCTAGTCTTGATAGGCACTGCAGGTATTCCTGCTCACATTAGCCAGCAACAGATTCTTGCTGGGCCTTTCCATTTCCCAGAATGCGACCCCCCGGGGGGTGGAGGGGTAGGGGGGGCGGAGTGGCGAGGCAGCATGAAATAGTGGACATGGCATGGGCCTGCGAGTCAGAAGGTCTGATCCCGGCTCTGCCAGTTGTCTGCTGTGTGAGCTTGGGCATATCAAAACTTCTCTGGGCCTCAGTTACCAAAATATGTAAAATGGGGACTAAGACTGTCAGCCCCACATGGGACAACCTGATTACCTTGTGTCTACTCCAGCGCTTGGCACGTATAAGCACTTAACAAATATCATAATTATTACTATTCTCTGGCTTGTTCCCACAGCCTGGCCAAGGAGAGATCTTGATGAGATAGGCCAGTGGGCTTCTCTCTCACCAGGACACTTGGGAGAGTACAATATAGCAATAAACAGAGAAAATCCCTGCCCACAAAGAGCTTACAGTCTAGAGGGGGAGACAGACATGAATATAAATAAATAATAACAGATATAGACATAAGTGCCATGGGGCTGGGAGGGGGGGACGAATAAAGGGAGTGAGTCAGGGAGATGCAGAAGGGAATGGGAGAAGAGGAAAGAAGGGCTTAGTCAGGGAAGACCTCTTGGAGATGTGCCTTCAATAAGACTTTGAAGCAAGAAACAGGGAGATTACCAAAAGGGGAAGTGCCATCCGAGATGGGGATGGGCCAGCCGGAGCGGCTCTCGGCAGTCAGCGCGGGGCAGGGGTGACTGGACAACAACTCGCCTCTGTCCGGCTGGCTGCCGGGAGGAAGGAGAGCCTCCTTCTCAGGTTTCCCACCCAGCTACAGCCATAAATGGGAACTGGAGGCCAGGCAGGCTGAGCGAGGAGGTCGGCATTCCACGGCTGCCTGAGACAGAGGTCAAGGGCCTCTCGTCCCCTCCCAACCACCCCGCCCCCAGGGCCAAACCCAAGGAGAACCTCAAGTGCAGAGTCGTAGTGGCTGTTCTCACCAGGTGGTCAGGTGAGGGGGACACAGGCCTGGTTACGATCCCAGAAGGGCAAGAACTTCCAGCGATAAGGCAGAACCACCATGACGGCTTCAGGCTCTCCAGGGTGATCATCTCCCAAAGGGTCAGGCCCCATGAGGGTGAAGAGAGCACAAGAAATCAATCTCAGTGGTATTTACTGAGCACTTACTCTTTGCAGAGCACTATACTAAACGCAGAGTGCAATACAACAGTCAGAAAAGGCGCATGAGTCTAAGGCTCTGAACCGTGCAAGAATATTTCCACAGTAAAATCCTGGGGGAGGGGGTGGGGCGGGAATATGAATCACAGAAGATTTTACAACCTGAAAAGCTTTAACCTAGAGCGCTAGAGATCGTGAAATATAAGACAAAATTCTTCCGGCCCAGTGTTAGTGTCACAACAGGTCACTTGACCAGGATAACAAGCAAGTCACACCCAGTTAGTCAATTATTGGTATTTATTGAGTGCTTAGTATGTGCAGAGCCCTGTATTAAGCGCGTGAATGGGTCTAACTGTAGGCAGGGAACGTGTCTACCAACTCTGTTGTACTGTACTCTCCCTGCCCACAATAAGCTCCCAGAGTAGAGGGGGGGAACGAAGTTCGTATAAATAAATAAATCATTCATACTTATACATACACGGCCTGATTATCCTGAATCCATCCCAGCTCTTAGAACAGTACTTGGCATGTAGTAAGTGCTTAATACCATAATCATGATGATGATTATTAAAGTACTTTGTGGGTTTGGGGTGAAGGGCAGGCTGATAAGGTTACTAAGGTGGCCACTGCTAGCCCTCTGGCACACCAGACAGGATATTACCTTTGTTACCATCAGGCAACTCCCTTCTGGGTCACCCTGACTTGCTTCTTTTATTCACTCCCCCATCTCAGCAACAGAGCACTTATGTCCATATCTGTCATTTATTTCTATTAATGTCTGTCTCCCGCTCTAGACTGTAAGCTCATTATGGGCAGAGAATATGTACATTTTCTGTGATACTGGACTCTCCCAAGCCCTAAGTCCAGCACTCTGAACACAATAAGCACTCAATAAATACAAATGAATGAAGGAATGAACAACAATAAATACAAATGAATGAAGGAATGAACAGTGTAACCCGACGGTGTCAAATGCAACATTTTACAGAAGTCCATCTGATGCTGTGTGAACCTGGAGCAGTTCTACAGGGTAGCCTGACTCCTCTCTCTCCCTCACACTTGCTCCAGAGTTACTGCTTTCCCCTCCCGGGTCCCTGTGAACACAGGCACGATTCAGTCACAGAAATCGGCGGCATAAAGGCATATGGTGCCGAATCCGGAATCCATACCGCTTAGGAGAGAGACAAAGTGATAACTGCCCTTTCCTCTCCATCCAAACTGCTCTCTTACTGGTACAGCCTCTCATAATATCCCAGCTGGATTACTGTGTCAGCCTTCTCCCTTACTCCTGGCTCTCCCCGCTCCAGTCTATTCTTCATTCCGCTACCCGGATCATCTTCCTGCAGAAACGCTCTGGGCATGCCACTCCCCTCCTTAAAATCTGCCAGTGGTTGCCTGTCAACCTCTGCACGAAACAAAAACTTCTCACTCTGGGCTTCAAGGCTCTCCATCACCTTGCCCCCTCCTACCTCTCCTCCCTTCTCTCTTTCTACTGCCCACCCCGCATGCTCCGCTCCTCTGCCGCCCACCTCCTCACCATCCCCCGTTCACGCCTATGCCGCTCGACCCCTGGCCCACATCCTCTCGCTGTCCTGGAATGCCTTCCCTCCTCATCTCCGCCAAACTAACTCTCTTCCCCTCTTCAAAACCCTACTGAGAGCTCACCTCTTCCAAGAGGTCTTCCCAGACTGAGCTTCCCCTTTTCCCTCTGCTCCCCCTTCACCTCCCCCTCAGCTAAGTCCCCTTTCCCTCTGCTCCTCCCCCTTCCCTTCCCCTCAGCACTGTGCTCATCTGTATATATTTTTATTACCTTATTAATTTTGTTAATGAGGTGTACATCCCCTTGATTCTATTTATTGCAATTACGTTGTCTTGTTTTTGTCCGCCTGTCTCCCCCGATTAGACTGTAAGCCCGTCAATGGGCAAGGATTGTCTCTATCTGTTGCCGAACTGTACATTCCAAGCGCTTAGTACAGTGCTCTGCACATAGTAAGCGCTCAATAAATACTATTGAATGAATGAATAACCAGACGACAGGCTGCCCTAAGTTGCACTTCTTCTCAAGGCTCAGTTCATCTCTGTTCTAAGAAACATAATGAGAAGAAGCAGTGTGGCCAATTGGGAAGAGCACAGGCCTGGGAGTCAGAAGGCTCTGGGTTCTAACCTGGCTCTGTCGCTCATCTGCTGGGTGACTTTGGACAAGTCACTTCATTTCCCTGTGCCTCACTTACCTCATCTGTAAAATGGGGAATGAGACTGTGAGCCCCACGTGGGATAGGGACTGCATCTAACCCAATTTGTTTGTATCCATCCCAGTGCTTATTACAGTCCCTGACACATAGTAAGCACTTAACAAATATCATAATTATTGTATTTAACAAATATCATAATTATTATTACATGGACCGTGTCCAACGTGATTAGCTTGTATCTACGCAAGGGTTTAGTGCTGTGCCTGGCATGTAGTAAGCATTTGACAAATACCATAAAAAACAAAAAACAAAAACTAGTCCGAGCTCCACTGAAGTTTCAGCTTTGCTCCAGGCTCCCTGGTTTGCTACCAACTATCTGTGTTATCTCACTTAACCTCTATTAACTGCCTCAGTTCTTTATTTGTATAGTAAAAAATTATTTATAAAAGGAAAAAAGAAAAGAAAAGAAAAGAAAGGGTCGCTTCAGAGGGCTGGTTGAACCTTTGACACTGGACCTTAGACATAAAGTAAACAGTGATATATTTGTTTACTCATACATGAGTCTTGACTCTTGGCTCTGGTTTGTTTTACAGATCTCGGCTCCTCTGTAGATTTTTCTACAATGTTGACCGTGCTGATGCTGTCTGATTTTGATCTTAGGCATCCAGAGCAATAGGAAGCATACCATTCATTGAGCTTGGTGTGGTGCACTATTCCAGTCATTTAGTAAGTAGAGAATAATAATAATAATGGCATTCGTTAAGTGATTGCTATGTACCAAGCACTGTTCTAAACGCTGGGGTAGATACAAGGTAATCAGGTTGCCCCACGTGGGGCTCACAGTCTTAACCCCCATTTTACAGATGAGGTAACAGGCACAGAGAAGTTAAGTGACTTACCCAAGCCACACAGCTGACAAGTGGCAGAGGTGGGATTAGAACCCATGACCTGACTCCTAAGCCTGAGCTCTTTCCACTAAGCCATGCTGCCACACTGCTAAGAAGCATGGCTTAGTGGAAACAGCATGGGCCTGGGAGTCAGAGGATCTGGGTTCTAAATCCCGGCTCAGCCCAATGCTGTATAACCTTGGGCAAGTCACTTCACTTCCCTGCACCTGAGTTTCCTCAACTGTAAAATGGGAATTTAGTGCCTGTTTCCCCTCCCACTTAAGACTGTGAGCCCAATGTGGGACAGGGACTCTGTCAGACCTAATTAACTTGTACCTACTCCAGCACTTAGAACAATAAGCGCTTATCAAGTACCATCAATAAGTGACAAGTTTCATGTCCTCAAGGAGCTTACACTCTAAGGGGAGCCATGGACAGAAAAATATTTTCAACACTGGTCAAAATAAATAAATTGAAAGGACATATACCTATTAGTGCTAAGAAGGATATAAATAAGTTCATATGTCCTAGAGCTGGCTGAAGGGATGATATGGCTGGGGGTGATTGGGAAACAAATCAGGGAAGGCTTGTTGGAGGAGGTGGGATTATGAGAGGGATCTGAATGTGAAGAGGGAGGGAGTTCCAGGCCAGGAGAACAGTGTGAGGGACGGGAGTTTAGACTGTGAGCCCGTTACTGGGCAGGGACTGTCTCTATCTGTTGCTGAATTGTACATTCCAAGCCCTTAGTACAGTGCTCTGCACATAGTAAGCACTCAATAAATACTACTGAATGTATGAATGAAATGGAGGGGCTGGATCCATCTCTCTTGCTGTAGATCATAAAGTTCCTTGTGAGCAGGGGTTCTGTCTATCAACTCAATTATATTGTACTTTCCCAAGCACAGTGCTTAGTATGCTGCCCTGCACAGAGTAAGCACTCAAATAGCATGGATTGATTGGTGCTCCATATGACCGGTGAGGTGTCAATAGGGGAGAAGCAGCAGGCCTAGTACAAAAAGCCTGGGCGGCAGAAGGACCTGAGTTCTAATCCCAGCTCTGCCACTTGTGTGCTATATGACCTTGGGCAAGTCACTTCTCTATGCCGCAGTTCCCTCCCTCATCTGTAAAATGGGGATTAAGACTGTGAGCCCCATGTGGGACAATACGTTATACTGTACTCTCCTAAGCACTTAGTACAGTGCTTTGCACACAGTCAGCACTCAAATATGAAGGAATGATAGGAACCATGTCCAACTCAACTACCTTGTATTACCCCAGCACTCAGCACAATGCTTGGCACAAACTAAGCACTTAAATGCCACAATAATCATTATTATTATTAGGTTGGAGTTATTTTGATTCTTCTATTTTAAACACTTTTATGTCTGTCTCCCCCCACCATTATAGTGGAAGCTCCTTGTGTGCAAGGGATGAGTCACTGTTTGCTTTGTACTTCTCAAGCACTTAGTACATGGACTGAAGCCAGTGGGTGCTCAATAAATCTTACTACTCCTACCCACCCTCCCACCAATCTTCCTTCTAGCAGGCCTTAAAACCATCCTAGTACTTTTTTAAAAAATTATCATTGTAAGATTTCCAGTTCCACTTTGAAAAACCATCCCTCTTCCTTTCTCCCCTTTCACTCTAAGCATTATACATTTGGAAGCATAACCATTTAGAGCTAAGGATTTGCATCCTTTATTCATCCCTCCCTCAGCCCCAGAGCACTTATGTTCATATCAGTAATTTATTTACATTAATGTCTGTCTCCCTCTCTAAAGTGCCAGATCATTGTGGACAGGGATAGTGACTAATAACTCTGTTATATTGGACTTTCCCACGTGCTTAGTACAGGGCTCTGCACACAGTAAGTGCTCAACAAATGACTGGCTGACTGAAGGTCAGCATGCAGTGGAGAAATAGCATGACTTAATAGATAGAGCATGGGCCTAGGAGTCAGAAGGACCTGGATTCTAATGCTGGTTCCGCCACTGTCTGCTGTGTGTCCATGGGCAAGTCACTTCACTTCTCTGGGCCTCAGTTACCTCATCTGAAAAACGGCGATTAGGACTGTGAGCCACAGGTGGGACAGGGCCTGTGCTCAACCCAATTAGCGTGCATCTATCCCAGCGCTTAGTACAGTACCTGACACATAGTAGGCGATTAGCAAATAGCACAATTATTATTATGAGGAGACACCAGAAGGATAAAGCTGTCCTCCCTTCTACATCTGAGATGACACATATTACCAACTGGAAGGCAAAGCTCATACCGGATGTAGAAAAGTCAAGTCCGACGCTTAAGGGGTGACTGTTTCCAGTGGAAAATGTTGTTGACTGTTTCAAGTATTAGGAATTCTGAGCCTGGGTTTTGGGGCCAGATTTGGGTTGGGAAAAGACTAGCTGACCGCGACTCCCATCAGCCCCTGCTTCAGCCAGGAAGGCCTCAAACGCTGGCCGTGTGGGGCCTTCTCAACTTTTAGAGCACTAAGGAGGTCATCGCTGTGGCTGGGATTTCTGAAACTGTTGGTTTGAGCCGGAAGAAGCCTGGATTCTGCTCCAACATTCGTGTTTATCATCTCCTTTCCCTTTCATATTTTTCTGCGTCTTATTCACCTTTCGCTACCCCCTTCCCACAACTTACTCTAAGATGGGGAACTCCCTCTAAATTGTAAGCTCCCCCTCTAGACTGCAAGCTCATTGTGAACAGGTAACGTGTCTGTTACATTGTTGTTATACACTCTCCCATGTGCTTAGTACAGTACCCTGCACACAGTAAATGCTCAATAAATACAACTGACTGATTAAGAGTCTTGGGAGAGGGACCATGTCTCCCTTTAACTGGTTATTTTCTTTCCTCCTGCTTAATTCAGTGCTTTGCACACAGTAAACGCTTAATAAATGCCATCACTGCTATGACTAAAAATTAGGTAAAGCAGGACATAGCAAGTTGATTGAGTCCGACTACTCCTAAAGAGGACTGCGAGCTAAACACACAAAAGTTAGAGGATGTCATGGAGGGAGAACAAATATTCACTCACGCCATCAGCTTTGGGTGACGAGCCCATCACCTTGAAGCTTCCGTTGCCAAAACGGAATGCATCGGACCAAAAAAAGGGTCCCTGACTGAGTCCCATGCGAGGGTTTTGGTGTCATCCATGCTCCTGGTGGGGACCGTGTTCAAGGGAGCAAGGCTTCTCCTGTGTCAGGGTTATCAGTTAAACAGTAAAGTGGATTAAATTACTTTCCCGTCACCAACTACTGCCCACATACTTATCCTGTGATGGGATCATTTCGCTCCCGACAATGACCTAACTGCATCGATAGGCCCGTGCTCAGGCCCTGGGTGACGTGATTCTGTGTTGCAAGCACAAAAATCAAATTTCACACTGGCACAGGGAGCTACCAATTTAGAGCAACTGATTATCTTCTCTGAGAGAAAGAGACAGACTATAAGCTCATTGTGGGCAGGGAATGTATCTGTTATATCATATTGTACTCGCCCAAGCGCTTAATACAGTGCTTGTACACAGTAAGCGCTTGAGAAATGTAATTGACTGATTAGAGAATGCCTTCTCCAAATTGAGAATAACATACATGCATTCTGCCCTAGTGGAAGGTGAGCTGCCTTCAGATTTCCACCTATGCCTTGCTTTGGCATGCTCTCCTTGGTGAAAGAGCTTTTGAATCCTACAGATCTCTCCCCTGCTAAATAATAATGAATATGGCATATGTTAAGTGCTCACTTTGTGCCAAGCACTCTACAAAGCACTGAGGTAGATACAAGATAAGCATTTAGGAAACAGTCCCCATTTTAGGGGAAGGGAGAATAGGTAACAAATCAATAGTATTTATTGAGGGCTTACTGGGTACTTAAGTACAATAGAACAGAATTGGTGGACAAGTTCCCTGCCTGCAACAAGGTTGCACTCTATAGGGAGAGACAAACATTAATATAAAGAAATTATAAATTAATAAATAATTAAATTAGGCATTTAATCCCTGTTTTAAAGAGGATGACACTGAGGCACAGAGAAATTAAGTGACTTGCCCAAGGTCACACACCAGGCAAGAGGAAGAGCCAGGATTAGAAGCCAGCTCTCCAGACTTCTACAATTATTATTAACTATTACTATTATTGTTATTATTATTATTATTATTATTATTAACTGGGCCCAAATCCAGATCCATTTCAGCTAGTGATTGCTTAGAAACTTGGGACTGCTTTTTCAGGGAACATTTCCTAACATCACCCGCTTACATGGAAAATACTTTAAAACTGCTTAAGATTTCTCATGTGTTAATCAAACCGAATTAGTCTAGCACCCTAAGAGTTCCTGAAGTCATGGAAAAGAGTGAGCAGAGTTTTCTGGCTCCAGCAACCAGATTGTGGGATCCAAAATATTTCAGGGACAAAGGTCCGACTCGTGTGGAGCCAGAGTCCCCAGGCTGCTTGGTTCAGATGTGAGGGTGAATAATTGGATTTAAAAAAAGTATTTTTCTGGATGCCCTCCATTCGATCTTTCCAGAGAAGACACATTAGGTCCTACAGTCCACAGATGTGATCGCCTGGTGGGTGTTAGGTCCCGGGCGGTTAGAAAAAAAAATACAGCTCGTTGTTTGTGTATCTGTTTTCTCTTCAGAGTTTAAGGCACGTGCATCCAAAAAGTGAGCCTTTTTGGATAGACTTGGGATTTCAGACATAGAGCACATGCTAAAGAATTCGCTCTCCCGCTCCGCCTCTTCTTTCTCTGTGAAACTATGCTTCTTAATGACACAACAGCCCACATGATCCATCTGCCTTGTTTCCTCCTGCTAGGTCTCCTAGGTGTCTTCGTGGCAGAGACAGAGCCCAGAACGTGTTATCCGCCCACATGGGAGAGGGTTGGGTGGGCTTGGGATCAGGAAGGGCAGTCGCAAAGGGGAGAGTGGGGAGAGCAGAGGTGGGAACGGAGGTTGAGCATGGAAGCACTGCCGAAACCAATCCAAGGATGCACTTTGAGAGTGGGGTAGTTGACCTGCAATGTGTCTGAAGCCACAATTAAAAGAAGCCAGCGTTACAGTCTAGCAGAAATTGAAAAGGCTCAGGAACACTTCTGAGGACCTGGAAAGCTGCGAAGTCGTCTTCCAACGCACCTCTCCCTCTCTCAAACCGTGGGCTCCCTGGGACAACACTAATCTAGCTCATTTAAAAATAAATTAATAATAATAATAATGGTATTTGTTAAGCACTATGTGCCAAGCACTGTTCTAAGTGTTGGGGTAGACACAAACTAATCAGGTTGTCCCACGTGGGGCTCAGCGTCAATCCTCATTTTACAGATGAGGTAACTGAGGCACAGAGAAGTTAAGAGACTTGCTCAAAGTCATACAGCTGACAAGGGGCAGAGCAGGGATTAGAACCCACAACCTCTGACTCCCAAGCCTGTGCTCTTTCCATTAAGCCACGCTGCTTCTCAACTAATAAAATAATAATAATAATTAGTAGTGCCGCCTCTGTATGGAGAGCTATGTGGTTCCGTGAAAGAGCGGGGTCACGAGAGGAATTAGACTCAACTGAAGTTTTTAAGCCACAGGGAAAGCTTGAGAATTGGTTATTCCTGGGATTGTAAAATGAAAAACAGGGAGGTAGGGCTGTCCAGTGGAAAGTGCACAGATCTGGGAGTTAGAAGTGGAAAGAGCATGAGCCTGGGAGTCCCAGGACATAGGTTCTAATCCCGGATCTGCCATGTGTCTGCTGTGCGACCTTGGGCAAGTTACTTCATTCTTCTGGGACTCGGTTACTTCATCCGTAAAATGGGAATGAAGACTAAGCCGCATATGGGACAGTGTGTCCAACCCGAATATCTTGTATCTACTCCAACACTTAGAACAGTACTTGGCATATAGTAAGTGCTTGACAAATACCACAGTTATAATGATACCACATTATTATTTTAACAATAATAATCCCAGCTCTGCCGCTGGCCTGCTGCATGACCTCAGGCAATCAATGATATTTATTGAGCACTTACTATGTGCAGAGCACTGTTTCAGGCGTTTAGGAGAGTACAATATGAAAGAATTAGCAGACACATCCCCTGCCCACAATAAGCTTACAGTCTCAAGAAAAGCAAAGCTAACCACCTGACCTACAAGGCTTGAAGCAAGTCACTTAACCTCTTTGGACTTCAGTTTCAATCAACTAGTGGTATTTATTGAGTGCTTACTGTGTTCAGAGCACTGTACTAAGCAGAGAAGCAGTGTGGCTCGATGGAAAGAGCCCAGGCTCGGGAGTCAGAGGTCATGGGTTCGAATCCCGGCCCTGCCACTTGTCAGCTGTGTGACTGTGGGCAAGTCACTTCACTTCTCTGTGCCTCAGTGACTTCATCTGTATAACGGGGATTAAAAAGTGTGAGCCTTATGCGGGACCACCTGATAACCCTGTATCTCTCCCAGCGCTTAGAACAGTGCTCTGCACAGAGTAAGTGCTTAACAAATACCAACATTATTATGGGAAGCAGCGTGGCTCTGTGGAAAGAGCAGGGGCTTGGGAGTCTGAGGTCGTGGGTTCGAATCATGGCTCTGTCACCTGGCAGCTGTGTGACCTTGGGCAAGTCACTTAACTCCTCTGTGCCTCAGTTCCCTCAACTGTAAAATAGGGATTAAGACTGTGAGCCTCAATCTGATTACCCTGTATCTATTCCAGCGCTTAGAACAGTACTCTGCACATAGTAAGCGCTTAATACCAACAAAAAAAAAATTGGGGAAAGTGCAAGATATCAACATAACAGAGTTGGTAGAAACATTCCCCGCCCACAACGAGCTTACATTCTACATTTTCCTCACTGGTAAATGGGACAAAATATCTGTTCTCCCTTTCTTTTAGCTTGGGAGCCCTGTGTGGGGGACAGAGACTGCGTCTGACCTGAGTAGTTTATATCTACCACAGGAGGCCTCTCAGTCCTCGTCACATAAATACCATAATTAACTGTCTATGGCTAGTTGGTTCCAGCCTAAATAAGCCAGACCTCCTTTGGACCTCATATCCAAAGAAGCAGCATGGCCTATAGGAAAAAGCATGGACCTGGGAGCCAGGTGTCCTGGGTTCTAATTCTGGCTCCACTACTTGTCTGCTGTGTGACCTTACGGAAGTTGCTTCACTGCTCTGGGCCTGAGTTACCTCAGCTGGAAAATTAATTTATTCAATCGTATTTATTGAGCATTTACTGTGTGCAGAGCACTGAAGCAGCGTGGCGCAGTGGAAAGAGCACGGGCTTTGGAGTCAGGGTTCATGACTTCGAATCCCAGCTCTGCCACTTGTCAGCTGTGTGACTGTGGGCAAGTCACTTAACTTCTCTATGCCTCAGTTCCCTCATCTGTAAAATGGGGATTAAGACTGTGAGCCCCACGTGGGACAAGCTGATTCCCCTGTGTCTACCCCAGCGCTTAGAACAGTGCTCTGCACATAGTAAGCGCTTAACAAATACCAACATTATTATTACTGTACTAAGTGGTTGGGAGAGTACAATACAACAATAAACAGACACATTCCCTGCCCACAATGAGCTTACAGTTTACAGAAAATGGGGGTTAAGACTAGCCCTATGTGGGACAGGGACTGTATCCAACCTGACCACCTTGTATTTACTCCAGTGCTTAAAACAGTGCTTGGCCCATAGTAAGTGCTTCACAAACACCACAGTTTTTATTATTATGAATCCTTACCACCAACATTGAACCAGTGGTTCACAAGCTAATAAGTGTAGGGTAGATAATTAGGGGTGTGTCAGTCCTGAAGAACGTCTAGCATGCCATGAACCCTCTATTAGCCATGAACCCTCTATTAGTTCTCTTATCTTTCTCTCAGAGACTTGGAGAAGACAGGGTCTAGACTTCCTTAATTTTCTCCCTCTGAAGATAAAGTTCATGCTCCTGCTCCAGAGAAAACACCTATGATCTTATCTGTCTTCCAGTTATAGTATTTAATCAAGACTGTAATGTGCGCTGAACTCTGTGCTAAGCACTTGGATAGATAAAAGATAATCAGATCGGTTGAGATGCATGGGCCGCGGGGACAGAGGATCTGGGTTCTAATTCTGGCTCTGCTACTTGTCTGCTAGATGACGTTGGGCAAATCGCTTTACTTCTCTGTGTTCTCAGTTTCCACAGCTGCAAAATGGGGATTAAGACTTTGAGCCCCATATGGCACAAGGACTGCGTCCAAACTGATTAGCTTTTATTTATCCAGCGCTTAGAACAGTGCTTAACACATAGTAAACCCTTAACAAATACCAACATTATTATTATTCTGTTACTTCTTCAAACTCCCATTACCTTCGCACAGATCCTCTCAGATCAGACAATGGAGCAGTGACTCCCACCAAACCCAATTCAACTCCACCTCACCCCCATCTCGGACTCAAGCCTGTCTTTGGAGGCTTGACTGTTGTAGACAATTTAGAGGTCACTCCTGTTGCTGTTGTTGTTCAGTTCAGTGTAAATCCTACTGATGTAGTTCACTGATTTCCAATCAGTGGTCATTAATAAACATCTACTATATGAGCAAAGAACTGTCCTGTGGAGTTGGGAGAATATACCAGAAGCATGAAATCTGCCCTCAGAGAGGTTTACAATCTTAATGGATTTGGATGATTATCATCATCATAATTATTGATTTCTTGTGAAGCAGCATGGCCTAGCAGAAAAAACACGAGCCTGGGAGTCAGAGGACAAGGATTCTAATCCCAGATCCTCCACTTATTTATATTCATATGTCTCCCACTCCAGACTATAAACTCGCTGTGGACACAATGTGTGTGTTTATTGTTATAATGTACTCTCCCAAGTGCTTATGATAGTGCTCTGCATTCAGTAAGCACTCAATAGGATTGACCAACTGACTGCCATATGATCTTGGGCAAGGCACAATTTCTCTGCGCCTCAGTTCCCTCATCTGCAAAATGGGGATTTAATTACTGTTCTCTTTCCTACTTGGTGAATCCCATGTGGGACCTGATTAAACTGTAGGTACCCTATACAGTGCTCGGCATATATTAAGTAATTAAATACCACACCATTATTATTATTCTTTAGCAAAGTCCATCACACAACTCCAGCAGTGTCGACACCAACCACTCCCTATATATTTGTAAGAAATTAAAAGAAACTGGTGAGTGTACTGAATTACTGAAGGGAGTCTATGAATCAGTGTACATTGGTCTCGCTTGAATTTCTCCAATTGCTACAGCCTGCTCTTTACATACAAGGCCCAGAAATAGGCAATCAATCAATCAATTTTATTTACTGAGTGCTTCCTGTGAGCAGAGGACTGAACTAAACACTTGGGAAAGAACAATTTAAGAGAATGGGCAGGCACATTCCCTGTCCACAATGAGCTTACAGACTTGAGGGGGAGACATCAATATAAATAAATTATGGGCCCGTACATAAATGCTGTGAAGCCGAGGCAGGGGTGAATAGAGGGTGTACATTCAAGTGCACAGGTGACACAGAAGGGAGTGGGAGAAGAGGAAATGAGGGCTTAGTTGAGGAAGGCCTCTTGGAGGAGATGTGATGTAATATGGCTTTGAAGATGGGGAGAATAACTGCCTGTCAGATTTGAAGAGGGAGGGCATTCCAGGACAGAGGCAAGACGTGGGCGAGGGATCGACGGTGAGATAGAAGAGATCGAGGTACAGTGTGTAGGTTGACAAGTAGGCAACTAATCAAAACCGTACCACACAGCTTTCCCAGGTCTTTACAGATTTTCAGAAGATGGATATTAATTCACAATTCTTCCTCACGGCCCTCCAGACGCATCTGCAACAATACAGCATCTTCCGCATTCACGAGATCCTCTTAAAGATAATTGAGCGCTAAGTTGGTTAGGTGTTTCTCTAGTTCCTTAGAAGAGATAACATCCGAAGCAGCTCAGTGTCTAAATGTAAATTTTCCATTTCTTCAAATACATAATCACCTCACCCAGTCTTCCTCTTTTCTTATCTTTTCACTTGACTTTCTTCATTCCTTCCTTTTCATCATGACTAAGAAAGGGAACTTCGGGTATGCAGCCCAGTGGTTGGAAACATCAACCGGACACCAGATCAGTAAATCCAGGGCTAGCAGAGAAAACTTGGCTATTCCAGCCACTCGGCTGGGATGGTCCACCCTACTGAAGCCAAGACCACCCCCCCAATATGCTCATTACTTTCATTAATGTCTGTCTCCCCCTCTAGACTGTAAACTCCTCGTGGGTAGGGAATGTGCCCGTTTGTTATTACATTGTGTTCTCCCATGCGCTTAAAAGAGTGCTTTGCACACAGTAAGTGCTCAAATATAATTGAATGAATAAATGTGTGCACCTACAACTGTCCTTTTGGGACTATTTTTATCTGTCTCCCCTAATTAGGGTGGAAGCTCCCTGTGGGCAAGGAGCAATTCTCATGCTTCAGTCGTACTTTCTCCAGTGCTTACTACAGTGCATTACACCCAAGGAGAAGCAGCCTCGTGGAAAGAGTTCAGTCCCGGGAGTCACTGGACCTGGGTTCTAATCCCAGTTCCACCCCTTGCCTGCTGAGGGATCTTGAACAACCACTTTGCTTCTCTGTGCCTCAGTTTCCTCATCTGTAAAATGGGGATTCAACATCTGTTCTCCCTCTTAGACTGTGAACCCCAAGAAAGACAGGGACTGTGTCCAACATGGTTATCTTGTATCTACCCCAGAGTCTAGTATAGTGCTTGGCAAATTGTAAGCACCCAACAAATGCCACAATTATTATTACTGGTGAGGGCTAAAGAAATACTTTTACTTCTCCTAGGAGATGGAGACAGACACACCCACCCATCACACCCTCCTTTGGCCTTACCTCTCCTCGACCTTTCTCCCTTAGCCCACAAAGAAAAAACAGAATCCCTACAGCTAGAACCTCAAAATGAAGACGGGGGAGAGGAGGAAATAGATCTGCTTAATGTTTAAAAAAATTGCTTCATGTTAACATTTTGAATATTGATTGAGCGTGACTCTTAGTACCCACTACGTATGACTGGGTTTTATTCCTTATAGACTACCTGTTGATTGTTGATGTCCACAATAATTAATAAGGTATTTTTTAAGCACTTATTATATGCCAAGCACTGTTCTAAGTGCTGGGGTAGATGCAAGCTAATCAGTTTGGACACAGTCCCTGTTCCCCATGAGGCTCATATTCTTAGTAGGAGGGGGTGTAGGATTGAATCCCCATTTTACTGATGGGGTAACTGAGGCCTAAAGAAGTAAAATGACTTACACAAGGTCACACAGCAGACACGTGTCAGTGCTGGGATTAGAACTCAGTTTCTCTGACTCCCAGGCCTGGACTCTCCACTAGGCCACTTGTTTTCTCAATAACCCCCGAAAGTGCTTCCCACATCACTGTGGGGCAGGATACCAGGAAGAACCCAGCCTATCGCCTTCCTGTCAGACAAAGACGCCATGATGGCCAGGCGGAGGCTGGCTTTCCTTCTGAGAGCTGTCCCACGTGGTGCCGGCGGAAAATGTTGCAACACCTCATCGCTTCAAGGGTCAACGAAAGTTCAACTCCAAATATTCGCTCGGATGGGTTTATACTCATACTTTGGTCAAATCCACCGAGCTCTTCTTGAATGACTGGATGCCCTTTGGCCAGATTGGCTCTCCCAGATGAACATTCCTCACTGTCACGAAGCAACAACGGCAAAGACAGGACAACTCTCCCTCTAGACTCTAACATCATCATTATTATTAATAATAATGGTAGTATTTGATAAGGGCTTACTATGTGCCAGGCACAGTACTAAGCGCTGTGGTGGACACAAGCAAATTGGGATGGACAGAGTCCCCGTCCCACGTAGGGCTCACAGTCTCAATCCTCATTTTCCAGATGAGGGAACTGAAGCATAGAGAAGTGAAGTGACTTTCCCAAGGTCACCCAGCAGACAAGTAGCAGAGTAAGGATTAGAAGCCATGGCCTTCTGACTCCCAGGCCGGTGCTCCCTCCACTATACCATACTGCAGCTCATTTTGGGCAGGGGCCGTGTTTACCAATTATGTTGTACTGTACTCTCCCAAGTGCTTAGTTCTGTGCTCAGGACATAGTAAGCATTCAGTAAATACCATTGATGATGATGGTGAACTTCAGAGCCTTTTCCTAGAACTCCAGGAGGTCCAATCAGACGCGAATCAGGGCAAAAGGACTCTCAACCTTTCAGATTCCTCCAACTACCCCTCTCTCCCTGAAGCCAGCATTCAGCACAGTGTCGCAATCCACTGTGTTCAATTAGCGGGAAGGCTGCAAAAATACGTTTTCCCCTTGGTTGAAATAATGCCCATGCTAGACTGTAAGCTCCTCGAAGGCAGGTATGGTGTCTCCTCACTCCCAAGAGCTCAGGACAGCGATCAATGAATATCTTTCTGCTACTTGTTAAGTACTTATTATGTGTCAAGCAAGCACTGTTCTAAACACTAGGGTAGATACAAGCTAATCAGGTTGGATACAGTCCCTGTCCCACATGGGGCTCACAGTCTTAATCCCCATTTTACAAATGAGGTCATCGAGGTACAGCGAAGGGAAGTGGCTTGCCCGAGGTCACACAGCAGACAAGTGGCAGAGCGGGAATTAGAACTCAGGTCCTTCTGACTCCCAGCCCCATGCTCCATCCACTGGGCCATGCTGCTTCTTGTTAATGATAGTAAGTATGATTCATGATTACTTGTTTACCAAGTGCTTAGTACAATGTATTTGTATACCCTGAGTGTATGTATACGTTCTCCAATATCATTCCCATTACTCCTAGAGTCAATCCACTGTATTTTTTGATCACTTACTATGTGCAGAGCACTGTACTAAGCACTTGGGAGAGTACAACAGAATTAAAAGACACGATTCCCACCCTTAACGAGCTTACAGTCTAGAACTGCATGGCGAGGGTGGGGGGTTCCTTTACTACGTTTATTGAGAAGAGGAAGGGAAGAAGGGGAAGAGGAGGGAGGGAAATAGGGGCAGAGGAGGGAGCGAAGAGGAGGGAGAGGAGAGGGAGAAGAGGAAGAAAAGAAAGAGGAGGAAATGGGAGGGAAAGGGACTCGGGGGGGGGGGGGGGGGGGGAGGTGGACATGGGGATGGTCAGATGGTCAGTTAGTCTAAAACAGATAGCATTGGGTGTGGGGGGGGATTCCTTTACTATGTCTACTGAGGTTCACACAAACTCTTTTCTGTAAAAGGTTGGGATTTATCAGTAAATAAGCCACTCTCATGGCTCAGTTGGGGAGGTGGGCCACATTCCTTGCCCTGCGCTTTTACAACATCCTCAGCCCTGACCAGCGGGGTAGGTGTTGTACCGAGCCGATGCGACCCAGAGGTAATTAGAAAGGTTAGGGTAGGTGAAGGTGAGCCAGGGAAAATAGCCCCTTTTCACCCAACGGCCCTTGCCACTTGCCCGTGTACGGCTCCTAGACCCAACTGCCATCCCCAACTATATATGATGCCCCGGGATACAGACCTGGCTCCATTTCCCACCCCCTCCAAGCGCTCTTCTAGAGAAGGAATACTCTGTCCCTTTTCCTCCCCTTTTTGTCGATAGGTCAAATCCATCGATGGACCCAAAAAACCCCTTCTGCTCCCCAGTGCCAAGCATTTGTCAGCCGGAGACAGAGTCACTATTATTCAATTATTCACAATTATTGAGAAGCAGCATGGTGTAGTGGATAAAGCACAGGTCTGGGAGTCAGAAGGTCATGGGCTCTAATCCCTGCTCCGCCACTTGTCTGCTGTGTGACCGTGGGCAAGTCACTTTACTTCTCTGGGCCTCAATTCCCTCATCTGAAAAATGGGAATCGAGCCTGTGAGCCCCACATGGGACATGGACTGTGTCGAATCTGATTTACTTGTATCCATCCCAGCGCGTAGTACAGTGCCTGGCACATAGTAAGTGCTTCATACCATAATTATCATTATTTTATTATTATTCAAGCAACGATATTTGCTGAGTGCTTACTGTGTGCAGAGCGGATTCCAGCCCATGCAAATTCAGCCTGGGCTTCTCCAAACGGTCCAACCCCTGGTAAAAACCACAAACCAAACACCCTTCCCCAAGCTGCAGCATGCTTCTGCATTCCACAGCTCTGAATAAGAGGAATCCCCTAGAGTTAATTCCATTTGTTCCTAATGTTTCTTTGAGTCCCAAGGGAAATCTTGTGCTTCTCCTTCCATTTGTCAGCCCCTATCCCTCCCCTCCGGATGTACACAAGTCTCTGCCTAATGAAAATACTAGCAGTAGTATATGTTAAATGCTTACTACGTGCCAAGCACTGAACTAAAGAGCTGGGGTAGCTACAAGGTAATCAGGGTCCACATAGGGTTTGCAGTTCAAGTAAAAGGGAATGCCTCCCTCCTCAAATCCAACAGACAATCACTGTCCCCCTCTTCAAAGCCTTATTGAAGGCACATCTCCTCCAAGAGGCCTTCCCAGACCCCATTCTTCCTCATCTCCCACTCCCCTCTATTTTTCCCTGATTTGTTCCCTTTTCTCTTCCCCCCGACCCCTTCTAGGCCCCACAGCTCTTATGTATACATCTGTAATTTTATTTATTTGTATTGATGTCTGTTTCCCCCACTCTGAACTGTGAGCTTGTTGTGGGCACATCACTGTTGACTGTTGTATTGTACTTTCCCAAGTGTTTAGTACAGTGCTCTGCACACAGTAAGCACTTAATAAATGACTGAACAGGTACTGAACAGTGCTCAACACCCAGTAAGTGCTCAATAAATACTACTGATTGATCAACTGAATCCCCATTTTGCAGATGAGGGAACCGAGGCCCAGAGAAGTGAAGTGTCTTGCCCAGCAGGTATGTGGTGAAGCCAGGATTGGAAGCCAAGTCATCTGGCTCCCAGGCCCAGGCTCTTTCCCCTAGGCCACCCTGCTTCTCCGCTTCTAGCAATAATCATTGTAATAACTGCAGGGTTTTTTTTAAGCACTTAATACTACCAAGAGCTGTGCTAAGCACTGTGGTAGATTCAAGGCAATCAAATTAGACACAGTTCCTCTGGTGGCACTAGCCCCTTGGGCAGTGGGAAAAAAAACAACCACAAAGAAATGACCTGAAATAAACTGTTTTGAGCACACCGGCTAAAGTGAGGTTGTTCACATGATGCAATTTGGAAATGTGGGCGTGCTGGGTTGCTGTCAGATTTATTGTACATGGTTACAGTAATAAAATTGCACTGGACAGAAACAGCAGTCAGTCTTTGCCACCCTCAAGATGATGACACTCTGAGAAGCCGCACGGTGTAATGGATCTGGTTCTAATCCCGGCTCTGCCGCTCATCTGCTGTGTGACCTTGGGCAAGTCACTTCACTGAGTCTAATACCTCATTTGTAAAATAGGGATCAAGACTATGAGCCCCACATGGGATAGGGCTGCATCCAACCCATTTGCTTGCATCCACCCCACCGTTACTGCAGTGCCTGGCATGTAGTAAGTGCTTAACAAACACCACTATTATTATCATCATCATCATTATCATCTTTATTTTCAAAGCCCTCGACCTTCAGGCATTTGATAGAGGAAACGGGAAAACAGTTGAGAAAGGAAAACCACGCAACTGGAATTCATTAAAAACTCCCTCTGTGTGGGGCCTCTGTTAGACTGTAAGCTGCTTGAGGGTAGGGATCAAATCTGCTAAATCTACCTTATTCTCCCAAGCACTTGGAAGAGTGGAGGCTCTCAGTAAATACTACTGAATGATTTACTGGGTTTCACTCGTACAACGGACAATATACACTGCTGGTACTTCCGGCCTGAGCAAAGACTTTGTGGAAACTCACACTTCCTGCCCATAGGGAAGTTGTGGGCATTCTTGGGATCTTCTCCTGCCTCTCCACAGGGCGGCTCATCACATATTTGAAGTGGTTTTCAGTCATTTTAAGGGAATGCGAGAGAGCCGTGTGGGAACACAACTTGGTTTCAACAGGGAGGAGGAGGAAAAAAAAATGGTTCAACCAATTCTCCTCCAGCCTTACGTTAGCACACATTCGCACGCACAGTGACTGAGATTTCTGATTTCTCAACTTTCCAAAATTCTGCTTGCCGCCTCAAACCCACATCCACATACATTCTCTGAGGCGTTAGTTTCCACACGGAGGTCACTGGGTGGGACCAGGCCACGGATCCATTTTAGAGGGTAAGTGATGTCTCTGTCTTTAAGGGGAATAAGGGTTATCAAGCAGGAATATTTTCTTGTCTTCCCCACTTATCTGCTGCGTGACCTTTGGCAAGCCACTTAACTTCTCTGTGCCTCAGTTACCTCCTTTGTAAAATGGGGATTAAAACCGGGAGCTCCACGTGGGACAACCTGATTACCTTGTATCTACTCCAGCACTTAGAACAGTCCTTGACACATATTAAGTACTTAAATACCATCATTATTATTATCTTCTATACTGTACACAGGGAACATCTCTTCCAGCTCTATTATATCACAAGAGCTTAGTACAGTGCTCTGCCCACAGTAAGCACTCAGTAAATAAGACTGACTGAGACCCATCCGTGTCCCATATAGGCAGTCGATGCTATGGACTGTGCTGGTGGTTGGAGGATGGTTGGATGGCTTAATTGGGAAAAGGTTTCTAGAGGTGGTAAGCTTTGAGGTATACTTTAATGAAAAAGCGAGGTGGAGTACAGAGGATTGCTCACGCGTGCACAAACACACACACTCCTCACTATTGGCTCTGAAGCAATTAATCACCTTACCCCTCCTACCTCACCTCGCTACTCTCCTACTACAACCCAGCCCACACACTTCGCTCCTCTAATACCAACCATCTCACTGCACCACGATCTCATCTATCTCGCCGCCGACCTCTCGCCCACGTCCCTGCCTCTGTCCTGGAATGCCCTTCCTCCTCTTATTGGACAAATGACTCTCTCCCCCTTCAAAGCCTTTTTGAAGGCACATCCCTTCCAAGAGGCCTTCCCTGACTAAGTCCTCCTTTCCTCTTCTGCTCCTTTCTCCATTGCCTTGACTTGCTCCTTATTCATTGCCCCCTCCGAGCCTCACAGCACCTATGTACATATCTGTAACATTTATATTAATGTCTGTCTCCCCCTCTAGACCTTAAGGTCAATGTGGGCAGGGATTATTTCTGTTATATTATTTTGTCCTCTCCTAAGCGCTTAGTACAGTGCTCCGCACACGGTAGCGCTCAATAAATTCTACTAACACACAAAGTGCTTGAAAAGAGGCTGGCTTTAATCAACTGAGTGAAAAGAGGCTGGGAAGAAGACGTGCTTCTTCCTCTCCCCAGTCCAATATTACCCAGTCAGAGCCATTGGATGGTGTGTGGCACCAACGGGATAGGCAGGGATGATATCTGAGGGGCAGGAGGCCACGTTAAGAGTCTGATAATCTCCCCGAGCCCCTTGGGTTGGCCCTTCCAACGTGGAAATTTGTTCCTGGAAGCGGGAACGAAGGCAAGACAGCAACATGGGGAGGCGAGAAAGCCCAGCCTTTGTGGGGAGCTGGAAAAAGAGCAACAGTTTTCTTGTAAATTCAGGTTTTTTTAAAATGGTATTTGTTTAGTGCTTACTATGTATTAAGCACTGGGGCAGATAGAAGCTCATCAAGTTGGACACAGTCCTTGTCCCTTGGGGGGCTCCCAGTCTTAATTCCCTTTTGACGGATGAGGTAACTGAGGCCCCGAGATGTAGTGACTTCCCTAAGGTCACACGGCAGGCAAGCGGCAGATCTGGGATTAAAACCCAGGCCCTTCTGACTCCCAGGCCCATGCTCTATCCACTAAGCCATGCTCTTAGTGCTCATTACTCTTTGAGTTCTCAGAACATCCCAGAGAATATCCTATCAGAGGGATTATGTCCTGGAAACAGCTTCTTGTAGAAAGATATTTTAAACTAAAAAGAGGTACTCTTCCCTCCAAGCTCATTGCAGCATTCGCCTGCATGGAAGCAGGGGGCTGGACCAAATGACCTCTCCAAGTCCCTCCCAGATTTACAACACTTAATGATTTGTGAAAAGCTTTAGACCCAAGGGGATGAGGGCTTTCACATGAAACTATTCACATCCCCATTTTATTTCTAAAGTTTATTCTCTTGTCTGATTTCAGTCCCTGCTAAACTGTAAACTCAAGAAGGCAAGGATTTGTCTACTACTCCTAACGTCCTCTCCCAATTGCTTAGTACAGTGCTCTGCATGCAAGACACACTCAAATATTGACTGATCCAGAATCCAATATAAGGTCCTTGAGGAAAGGGACTGTGATTGTGTTTACCAATACTACTGTACTCTTCTGAACACTTAGTCCTGTGCTCTGTACATGGTATGCACTTGATAAATATCACTGATTGATAGCTGGATATACCTGTTTAAAAAAAAAAAAAAAGGAAACTTCCAACAATGGCTTAAAACTGAAGCTGAAATCAGCTGACTTCTGGTTCTGCCACCTGCCTTTTAGACGTCGGTAACTCAAGCCACCATCCCAAATCCTTAGCTAGTGGGGTCATAACCAACTTGCAGGATTCTGAAATTGTATCCGCAAGATTCAGTATCCCCTAAGGTTTAAAAAGCACATACTGTATTTAATCCAATTACAGCTTAACTGACCTCAGCTTTGCACATTCTGTTCACGCCGACCAGGAAATTATGCTCCAGAATATATTTACTTTAACACAGAGAATAAAGAGGGATTTCATAAGGAATAGAAAACTGGAGCCAAACTCTTTAACCTTTCCAGCCACCTCACATCACCCAAGAATCTCAACAGCGCAACAATTTTTCTTTTTTTTTTTTTTTTTTTGGTAGTTGTATTTGTTAAGGTCTTGCTATGTGTCAAGCACTGTTCTGAGCGCTGGGGTAGATACAAGGTAATCAGGCTGCATAGTCTCTGCTCCACATGGGAAGAAAAGCATGAGAAGCAGCATGGCTTAATGGATAGAACATGGGTCTGGAAGTCGGAAGGACCTGGGCTTTAATTCCAGTTCCGCCACTTGTCTGCTGTGTGACCTTAGACAAGTCATTTCACTTCTCTGGGCCTCAGTTACCTCATCTGTAAAATGGGGATTAAGAGTGTTACCCTAAGTGGAACAGGGACTCTGTCCACCCTGATTAGCTTGTATCTACCTCCGTGCTTAGAACGGTGTCTGATATATAGAAAGACCTTAAGAAGTACCAAAATTATTATCACTATTATTATTATTATAGGGCTCACAGTCTAGGTACGAGGGAGAACAGCTACTGAACGCCCACTTCACAGTTGAGGAACCTGAGGCCCAAAGAAGTTAGGGAACTTGCCCCCAGCCACACAGTAGGCAAGCGGTGGAGTCAGAATTAGAACTCAGGTCCTCTGGGTCCCAAGACCATGCTTTATCCACTAGGCCACACTACTTCCACACCTAATTTCTATCCACTTAACCTCTTGCAGTGTTTAACTCCACTACTTTTCCAAGTTGTGTTTCCTTTTATTGTCAGAAGGCCCGGAAGACTTTCAGGCTACAGAGAACACAATTAGATGAGAAAGATCTCTTATTTCCTGCCACATCAGATGTTCATAGTCAGTCAAACCCCCACACATACACAAAAGTCTTGCACTAATCAATCATTGGTATTTACTGAATGCTTCTTTGTTCAGACTCCATACTAAGAGCTTGGGAGAGTACAACAGAGTTGGAAGACACATTCCCCTGCCCACATCGAGCTAAATATGGCATGTCCATTTAGTTATTAGTTTTTTTTGAAGAAAGTTGAAAAGTGAATAGTACAATTATAATTGTCCTAGGCCAGCTCGCACAAGCAAAAAAACACACACAATTTGATGGCATAGTTTTTAACCATGTCACAGTCAGGGCTTTGAAAGACACAGGAAATCTGCATCAAAAAACTAGTCCAGACATGGGGAAAGTGAGGGACCTACCATCCAACAAGATAATCGGCCAAGTCATTCCTTTGAAAGAGCTTTGGAACGAACCACTGACCTACTTGCCCAGGGCCAAAAAGTCTAGAGGCATCTTAGCACATACTGAACATAGCCTAGTTGACAGAGCACAGACCCGTTAGTTAGGAGACCTGGATTCCAACTCCAGCTCCACCACTCGCCTACTGTGTGACCTTGGGCGAGTCATCTAACTTCTCTGGCCCACAGTTTCCTCATCTAAACTGTTGATTCAATATCTGCTCCCCTTCCTCGTTAGACTGTGAGGCCCATGAGACACAGGAACCGGGCCCAACCTAATTACATTGTATCTACCCCACCACTTAGTACAGTGCTGGATGCAGAGTAAGTACTTAAATACCATAAACATTACTTTTGTCTAATGGTATTTGTTAGGTGCTTACTATGTGCCAGGCACTGCACTAAGCACTGGGATAAATTCAAGCTAATCAATCATATTTATTGAGCACTTACTATACGCAGAGCACTGTACTAAGCACTTGGGAGAGTACAATGCAAAAGAATTAGCAGACATGTTCCCTGCCCTGGAATGAGCTTACAGTCTATAGAGGAAGACAGACAATATGTATAAATAATTTATAATATATAATTTAAAGACATGCACATAAGTGCTATGGAGTTAATATCAAGTGTCCAAGGATCACAGACTGAAGTGCACAGATGACTCTGAAGGGAGAATAAGTCAGGGAAAAGAGGGTTTAATCAGGGAAGGCCTCTTGGAGGAGATGTGACCTTAGTAATGCTTTGAAGGTGGAAAGTGTGTTGGTTTGGTAAATATGGAGGGGGAGGGAGTTCCAGGCTATGGGGAGGATGTGGGGAAGCGGTCGGTGATGTGAGATGAGATCAGGGCACCGTAAGTGAGCTGGTGCTAGAGGAGTGGTGTGTGAAGGCTGGGTTATCAGGTGACGTAGGACATGGCAAAGTGAGCGGGAAAAGAGGAAATGAGGGCTTAGTCGGGGAAGGCCTCTCGGAGGAGACGTACTTTCAGTAAGGCTCTGAAGGTGGGGGGGAGTAATTGTCTGTCAGATATGAAGAGGGAGGGCATTCCAGGCCAGAAGCAGGACATGGGCGAGAGGTCGGTGGCAAGAGAGACGACAGACAAGATCGCGGTACAGTCAATAGGTTGGCATTAGTGGAGCAACGTGTGCGGGCTGGGGCGTACTAGGAGAGCAGTGAGGTGAGTTAAGAGGAGTCAAGATGATTGAGTGACTTAAAGAAGATGACAAAAAGCTTCTATTAGACACGGAGGTGGATGGGCAACCACTAGAGGTTCTTGAGGAGTGGGGAAATATGGCCAGAACATTTTTCTAGAAAAATGATCAGGTAGCAGAGTGAAGTATGGGCTGGAGTGGAGAGAAACAGGAGGCAAGGAGGTCAGCAAGGAGGCTGACACAGTAATCGAGGCAGGATTAAAAGAGGTAGCAGTTTAGATGGAGAGGAAAGGGCAGATTTTAGCGACATTGTGAAGGTTGAACTGACAGGATTTAGTGATAGACTGAATATGTGGTCATGCCAAGGTTACAGGCTTGTGAGACAGGAAGGATGGTGGTGCTGTCTACAGGGATGGGAAAATCAGGGGGAAGACGGGGTTTGGGTGGCAAGATAAGGAGTTCCGTTTTGGTCATGTTAAGTTGGAGGTGACGGCAGGGCATCCAAATAGAGATGTCTCCAAGGCAGGAGGAAATATGAGACTGCAGTGAGGGAGAAAGATCAGGGCTGGAGATGTAGATTTGGAAATCATTCTCATTGACGTGGTAGTTGAAGCCATGGGAGCACATGAGTTCTCCAAGGGAGCGGATACAGATGGAAAGTTGAAGAGGACCCACAACTGAACCTTGAGGGACCTGCCACAGTTAGAGAGTGGGAAGCAAAGGAGGAGCCCACAAAGGAGACTGAAAATGAATGGCCAGACAAATAAGAGGAGAACTGGGAGAGGACAGAGTCAACAAAACTGAGGCTGGATAATGTTTCAAGGAGAAGGGGATGGTCAACAGCATCAAAGGCAGCTGAGAGGTCAAGGAGGATTAGGATGGAGTAGAGGCCATTTAATCTGGCAAGAAGGAGATTGCTTGTGACCTTTGTGAGGGCGGTTTCTGTGGAGCGAAGGGAATGGAAGCCAAATTGGAGGGGGTCAAAGAGAAAATTGGAAGAGAGGAACTTGAGACAGCTGGTGTAGACAATTTGCTCACGGAATTTGAAGAGGAATGGTAGGGCAATAACTGGAGGGAACCGTGGGGTCAAGGGAGGGCTTTTTTTTTTTTAGGTTAGGGGTGACATGGGCATGTCAGATCAGGTTGAACACAGTCCATGTCCCACACAGGGATCACAATCTTAATCCCCATTTTACAGATGAGGTAACTGAGGCTCAGATAATTTTACTGACTTGCTCCAGGTCAAATAGACTAGTAGAGGAGCTGGGTTTAGAACCCAGGTCCTTTTGATTCCCTGGCCCGTGCTCTATTATGCCATACTGCTTCTCTAATTATGATTACTGCCATTTCTATCATCTTGTTCCTTGAGGACATGAATCGGGTTACAAATTCTCTTGTTCACTCCTCTATAAAGAGCAAGCACTCAAATACTACTGATTGATTGATTGGGCATCTACTGAATGCAGGACACTACACTAAGCTCTTGGGAGAGAACAGCAGATCAGCTAATGATATTAGTAGACATGATCCCTGCCTTCAAGAAATTGGCAATCTTTTTGCCTTGAATTAGGGAAGGGGCGACGGGAGAAGGGGCAGTATATTTGGAAAAAAGGGGGGGAGGATCTGGACATTAACATTTTAAAATTAATTCGTACAACTGATATACACTAAACAAGCACAGAAAACCATCTTCGACTCAAGTCCACATCTGTTGAGATTGCATAACTGTGCTTATCTCCCAGAGAAATTAAACTTCCTTTCAACTCCTCCCCCCATAACAAGCCGATCTATGTAGGGGGAGCTGATTGAGTCAATCTTCCCACTTATGAAACATGAAAAATGGTCTCCTGGCCTCTCCCTCCCCCAATCTCCAATTACGGGAGCTAAACTCCTTTTCAAGTATTCTCCTAAGGCAGCTGTCTCCTCATTCAAGAAGCTTGTTTTCTTTAGTTAGCTCACTGCAGCACAAGACATCAACTCCACCCTCAGAATGGGCCTATCTGGGCCTCAACTGTACTTTGTGGTTTGCTTTTGAGCTGACAAACTGCTCACCCGCAAATGACAAACCTTAGCTGCGCCCATTGCAGGGAGAAGAGGAGTCCACTGTATGGAGAAGAGCCTTCTTTAAGATTTTGGAAAGGCTCCTTCAAACGTATAGGCGCTTCCTAACTTGCACTTGGATTTGCTCCCCTTATTCACCCCTCCCTGAGCCCCACAGCAGTTACGTACATAGCAGTAATTTATTTATTTATATTGATGTCTGTCTCCCCTTCTAGACTGTACGCTTGTTATGAGCAGGGAATGTGTCTGTTATATTGTATGCCCTCAAGAGCTTAGTACAGTACTCTACACACAATCCATGCCTCTGCCTCTTGGTCACTCCAAGGCTGTCCGGACAGGGTCCCAGGGCAGGGGAACGGCCACAGAAGGCACCGGTCACCTCAGGATCCGGCGGTCTGAGCCAACTGAGGTAAATACCGCGTTTTCGCTACTCTCAGCCTTCACAGCCACGAGTGCTCTGACTCAATTTCCCTACCCTCCCAACCTGCCTGTTCCCCCATCCTATCACCAAAAGGGAGGTGGGTGTCAGGAATAAGCAGTGGGGCCTCCCCACCCTGCTCCATCTGCAGCCAGGCTGTGCCCCCTTTCGCCATTTACTCCCTTCACTCCCCCCCACCCCCACATTCCTCTCTCCCTCCTACAAAAATCCCACACCACCACCCCTAATAATCATGAAAACTCCAGTTAAGAAAGCAAGTCAGCATTGGGAGGGCCCTGGTGGGGAGAAGAAAGCGGGAAGAATGGTTACCTTCTCCTTTCCCCTTGGGTTTGGAGAAATATATTTTTCTATTTGGTTTTGACCTATGCGGTCTTTCCAGGCAAGTAGGAGTGTGTCCTAGTGGGTAGAGTTATAGTCCTCTAGACTGAAAGCTTGTTGTGGGCAGGGAATGCATCTGTTTATTGTTGTATTGTACTCTCCAAGTGCTTAGTACAATGCTCTGTACACAGCAAGTGCTCAATAAATACGACTGACCTCACTCTGTTGCTGATTCAACGTGGGGCCACTGGAAGTATAAATGTCTTAATTCCCACCTCCCAACCTCCAAGACCAAAGAGGAGGAAAAGGGCAGCCATCAAACTCTGTTCCATTCATGCTTGGATCAGCGTGGTGTTCACTGTGAAGTCAGAAAGGATTTTGGGTTTGTTGTTTTTAAAATTTCTCTGGACTTCAATTTATTTGAATTTTCTGAAGAAAAAGTTAGAAAATCCTGGCATGCATACCATTTTTGGACTCACACACTGGTCAGGATAACATCGCTCAAGATTGGTGTTCTGGGTGCTGGGAGATAAGGATTGATGAATGTCTATCAAAGGCTTTGAAGATCAAAAGCATTATATATAATAATTATAATTGCTACCAAAGTTGCCCCGAGATGGTTCCTTAATACAAAATAATATCAGCAAAGCTGAGAAACCTTTTTTTAAATCTATCATTCGGAGTCCTCTTATTCCATGGCTGTCCTACCCAAACCTTTTGGGGGTGAACTCAGACTCTTGCTAACCAGAGCAGTTTTTGCCCAGCTATCTAAATATCTAAAATGACAACAACAAAAAAAATCTGATCAAGTGAAAACATTATTAAGTCCCCGTCTTGCGTGCTGGCTTTGAAACAAAGCGAATAAGACAGAGGCGTCTTTGAAGCGCCCGCTAATATCACATGATAGTGCTCTGCCTAGAATGATTGCTTCCCAGTCTTCTACTAATGCTCATCAAGCAGATTTCAAATAATTATAATCTTTATTCTAATGCAACCGGAGAGGGACTGGTGTATATTTATTGACTTAAAGGTCCTGTTACCGACACAGTTATTTAGTCATTCCTACCTGCCAAGGAGGTCTTTATGTTCCATGTAATCATATTCCTCTTTGGCTCACCAAGCTTCTCCTCAGGGTAGCAATTTTAAGTGTGGCTTGAAACAATAAGATCATTTTGTGCCGAGTTTACCTTAGGAAAAGAATATCTAAAAGCTTTTAACCCCACACTGGTGGAGTCAGACATACACACTCTCTCAGGCTTCTTCCAGAAACAGATCGTTAAATCCCATGGCCAGACCTCTTGACACCTAGATTCCCTCAGGGTTTTCAGTCCATCGTTAACTGTTTTTTGACGCATCATCCAGCGGGAGGGAAGACATACATCCAACTGACAATTGATACTGCCAACACAGAGCGGAAAGCCGTGACAGCATTCTGTAACCTAGGCAGCAGACTGACCAATGATGCAGTGATAGACAAGGAAATAGAAAACAGAATTCAGAAAGGCAGCACATCCTTTCGGAGTCTGTCGAAAAAGAGTATGGCGGAAGCATCATATCAGGCTCCAGACCAAACTAAAGGCCTAAGGAGAATGTCACCCAACTTTCTCTTTGGCTGTGAGTCCTGAACCATGCGTGCGCACATGCACGTCATATCCTGCTCCTCAAACAATTCCATCAGCACCATTTTCAAGCGGTACTAAATATCAAATGGCACAAGCAACCAAATTCTGGAACTTCAGTCTCCTACCATGGAAACTATGCTCACTTTAACACAGTAATGCCGGGTGGGCACAGGAGGAAAAGAAGTGACAGACAGTTACCCAAACAGCTGCTGGATGGAGAACTAAGGCTGGGAAATCAAAAGCCAAGAGACTGCAGAGGAGCCACGTTGCCTGGTGGATAGAGTACAGACCTGGGAGTCAGAAGGACCTGGGTTCTAATCCTGGCTCCACCAATCATGTGCTTTGTGACTTTGGGCAACTCACCTAACTGCCTCAGAACCCTCATCTGTAGAATGGGGATTAAGACTGTGAGCCCCATGTGGGATAGGGACCGTGTCCAACCTAATTAGCTTGTATCTACCCCAGATCTTAGTACAGTGCTTAGCACATAGTAAACGCTTAACAAAATACAAAAAACAAAACAAGACAAAAAACATTAAGGACACGGTAAGACAGAACCGCAAACACTGTTGCATCCCAGCTGAAAACTGGGATCTGGTTGCTGAGAACAACCAGAATGACACAGAGCCAGAAAGAAGGGAGTGGCTCTCTCTGAGCAAAAGCTTCAGAAGGAACAAGAGATGAGGACGCCAAAGAAGAAACAGAGCCAGGGGCGGTCAACATGAAGCATGACAACACATGAAAAAAATGGGTTATTTGGGCTCACGATGTGGTCAGGACTATGGATCCCACCTTAGCCCTTCCAATGACACCCGTACACAAAGGCGAGCTTCACAGTCAGCGACCTCTTTTAATTTGAAGGAAAATATATATTTAAAAAAAAAACACTTCCTTGCAGACCAAAGAATTCCCCTAAAGGGAAAAAAGGGCAACTCCAAAGTGTTTCCTAAGGCTTCGACTGGTTTGCGAGAATTAAACTTTTGTCCCTGGATGCTATATGAAGCCATGGTACTGCAGTGGAATCAGACAATCGAATTTATTGAGCGCTTACTGGCTGCAAAGCACTGTACTAAGTGCTTGGGGGAGTACAAAAGAACAATATAACAGATGTAGTCTAGTGAGGATATTGAGAGTCTGCTGGGTGCAATGGAAGCATCTAAACACTTGCAAAATACAACAGATGCACATAATATGATCCCTGCCCATGAAAGGAAGATGGGCATAGAAAGGGCTTTTAATGGGTACAAGCCATGGGCCAATCTGGGCCAGTCTTCACTCTGCCCCCAGCAAACACTCCACAAAAGTTTGACAGTGGATTTTCTTTTAAATGTTATTTGTTAAACACTTACTATGTTCCAGGCACTGCAGTAAGTGCTGGGGTAGATGAAAGATAATCGGGGTGAACACAGTCCCTGTCCCACACAGGACTCACAGTCTTAATCCCCACTTTATAGATGAGGCACAGAGAAGTGAAGTGACTTGCCCACATCTGCAAAATGGGGATTCGATCCCTGTTCTCCCTCAGACTGTAAGCCCATTGTGGGACCTGATTATCTTGCATCTATGCCACTGTTTAGTACAATGCTTACTGCACTGTAAGCACTTAGCAAATACCTTCCAAAAAACAATAATCTACCACCATAGCAGCACTCCATTCCCTCAACTGCAAAAATGGGGGTTCAATCCTTTTTCCCTCCTACTACGACTTTGAACTCCATATGGGACCTAATTATCTTCTATCTACCCCAGTAGAGTGGCAAATAGCAAGTGCTAAATACCACAGTTATTATTATTATTACATTACCACTTCCTTCATTACAGTTATGATCTTCATCATCGTTCATTCATTCACTCGCATTTACTGAGCACTTACTGTGTTCAGAACACTGTGCTAACAGCTTGGGTGCTTGCTTATATAACAATAAACAGACACATTACCTGACCACAACGAGTTTACAGACCTCTGCTGGACAGAAGCCCAGTCCGTAAATCACTGGTACTTATTGAGCATTGAGTGTGGGCAGAGCACCGTACTGAGCACTTGGGAGAGTACAACAGAGATGGTATACACAATCCCTATGTTAGTGACTCAATGACCTCTCATGGATCCTTCTTGCCCTAGCATTAGGTGTATCTGAAGGCAGATTAACAAGAACAATTCTTCACCTCAGAATTCCCATCCCAGAAAGCAACTCTCCCACAATCACACCAATTTATGGTATTTATTGAGTCCTTACTATGAGCAGATCACCATACTAAGCGTTTGGGAGAGTACAATACAATAGA
Source organism: Ornithorhynchus anatinus (assembly GCF_004115215.2). Classification (NCBI taxonomy): domain Eukaryota; kingdom Metazoa; phylum Chordata; class Mammalia; order Monotremata; family Ornithorhynchidae; genus Ornithorhynchus; species Ornithorhynchus anatinus. The sequence goes on along the minus strand of NC_041732.1, from coordinate 7,226,306 downwards.
ATTAGAAGACACGTTCTCTGCCCATAACGAGTTGACAGTCTAGAGGGGGAGACAGGCGTTACTATGAATAAGTAAAATATAATTTAAAGATACGTACATAGTGTGAACCTGATTTCCTGGGGCACAAAGGGTGACTCAAATGCTCAGATTCAATCGGTGAAAAAGGCCTGGTGCTTGGGAGATCGAACTTGTCTGCTGTGCTGAACTTGAGGCATTAGTATTCATTCAATTGTATTTATCGAGCACTTTCTGTGTGTGCTAAGTAAGCACTTAGCAGTGCATAAGGCCCTATACTAGCTTACCTCCCCAGTGGACACCTAGACCAAACCTGGACCCTGAATGATACTTGCAATTCTCTTAACCGCTCGGCCTTGAAAAGCTAAGACCACAACCACCATGTGACATTGCCTGAAGACTCAGCAAAAAGTCCCCAAACGATTATCTGTTATTTATGCAACCCACTCGTTAACGCTTCCCTATCGCCGGGATCTGCACCCGCGGCTCAGACCTTGTGCTGGTAAGAAGCCCTGACCCCACCTCCCTTCCCCCGGCCCGGTCTTGCCTCGATCATATTGACAAATCACTTAGAAACTCTGACGCAGGCCCCCTCCCACATGGTCACTGGGAAACACTGAAAGTAGAAGAGGTGTGTGTACGTGTGAGTGTGTGCACGCAAGCAAGAATCCCCGCTTACTATGTGACCTTGGCTAAGTCACGTCCCTTCGCTGCACCTCAGTTTTCTCATCAGTAAAATGGGGACTCAACACCTGTTCTCCCTCCTACTTAAGCTGTGAGCCCCATGGGGTCAGGGTCTGGATCTGAATGTGTAATCTGGGGTATTTATCCCAGTGTTTAGTCCAGTGCTTGATGCATTGCTCAGTCAACCGAAGGTACTGACTGAGTGCTTGCTGTGTGTGCACGCACACACTAAGCGCTTGGGACAGTACACTATGATACACTTGCTGGACACATTCCAGGCCCACGATGAGCTTGCAGGCTAGAAGGGGAGACAGACGTTGGTATAAATGAATAAATTAAATTATGGATATGTACATAAGTGACACAGACACATGCATACACACACATACACACACGTTCTAAATAGAGGAACCTGAAGAAGGAAAAAACTTTGCTGAAGCCACTCCCAACACCCCCACCAGTGACTGTGGACAGAAAGTGGGGGAGGGGATTTTTCTGGAACTCTCAGAGCTTTTGATGTGGGGAAAGGGGAGTGACTGAGCGCTTTAATTAAAATTTAAAAGGCAGATTCCAGGAACCAGATGGTAGCAATACAGTAAACTTCTGGACTCCTACAAAGAAAGGCTCAACATGATACTGGCAGAGTCTCCAACCACCAGTTCCCTAAAGCTTTAGCATGGTCAGTGGCAGGTCACCCTCGTTACGGTGCTGGCTCCTTGAGGGCACAGAACGTGTCATTTTGTGTTTCGGGTACTTTCCAAGCACCTAAACAGTGCACCACATTAACCGGACACTCAATGAGAACACCTGTGGCACTTGTTAAGTGCCACAGTTTGTATTGTATTCTCCCAAGAGCTTACTACAGTGTCCTGCGCACACTAAGCATTCAATAAATACAACCCATCGACTGACTGTTCTCACAGAGCAGGGGTTCTTTGGGTTATTGCTGCCCTCTGTGAACAGCTGAGAACCCACCATTGTCTCTGAGTACAGGCAGATCGGGTAGGAGAGTGTGGATGGTTCTGTGCAGACCAACACCATTACTGCAAAAAAATTCAAATGCATGTCCTACAGGCAGTAAGACCTACCTCCATCCTCTTAATCACTGAGGACTTAGCAAGGCTTCCCTGGAATTTTATCAGGGCTTTCAGTCCCGTGAGTTGGGGGGCTCTGTAGGAGACTGTGTATACATACTCTCTCCTCCTCCCCCTTTCCAAAAGTATGGCTCAGTGGCAGCAGGACTCTTCGGTGGCCTTTAATTGGGCCAGCCCCAGCCTTGGCTGATCACTCTGGGCTGTGCTGATCACTACTCAAATCTTATTTCCCAAATGCTACTTCCTGTTGGTGTTGCCCAATTCTCCCCTTCTCCTCACTGGCAGAGGTCAGCTGACCCTCGGCTGTCAGAAACCCAGAGGGCCATGGAACCGGAGACACAGAGAGAGCCCTGCCTCCTTCCTCCCCGCCACCCTCCCACGTGCACAGCTCCAGCTGGACAGGCTGACAAGAGGCCCGTGGAGACAGCGAGTCTCCAAGTGACCAATAGACCCCCCCCCCCCCCCGAGACCAAGAGATGCCCCCAGGGACTGAGAGAGCCCCTCCAGAGACCGAGAGATCAAGAGACCCCCAGAGAGACCTCCAGAGAGATTGCTTTGAAGGCTTAGTCGCCAGTGGGTCAGTCCTAGCTGGCATCCCTGCCTGCTCATTTCCAACAGAAAGGCTGTTCAGTTTGCATACACTGAGGCTTGTTTACTTTTAATAGAAAGCTTTGTTGATTTGTGGCATTCTGGGACGCCAATGGTACAGAATGCGAAATCACCAGGCCGGTTTCCTTTCCCAGCTCGCTATTCTCTCCATCTTGGAGAACGGTTCCCCCGGCAACTGGGGCTTCGCTTCTTTAACCCGCCACCCCCACCCCCACCCCCAGCTCATTCCCAAACACTTGCCTCAATGCTGCAACAAGACGCCACTCTCTCCCACCCCCCGACACGCATAACCCCAAGAACAGCCGCTGGTGTTAAATGAGAAGGTTCGGAAATAGCCTTCCTAGCATGCCTGAAATAAAAGTAGTGTGAAAAAGAAGGAAAACAGAACGCGGGCTTCCTTTCCTACCGCCCCCACGGCATCGGTTGCAGCTGGTCTGCCTTTCTCTTCGCGGTTTTGCTCTGACCCATCCCAGCCCCTCCAGGATCTTCCCCCCACCCCCAACCCCCGACACCACCCAGACCTGGTCCCGATGGCCGACTTGGCCTTCCTGGGACACGAATCCCAGCCGTGGCCTGGCACCTCCGCACATGGGGTCTCTAGACTGTAAGTTCGTTGTGGGCAAGGAATATATCTGTTACATTGTTCTATTGAACTCTTCCAAGAGCTTAGTACAGTGCTCTGCACACAGTAGGTGCTCACTAAATAGGCTGATTCAGCCTGGCACTTTTGGGTCTAAACCTGGAGTGGAGAGCCACTTTGACGTAGGCAGTTCACCGAGGGGGCTCGTGAGCAGCCAGGCTGGTTTCTAGAACACTGAAGGAGGAACCGAGAAGACGAAGCCCAAGATGAGAGTGAACATAATAAAAAAAAGCAGCCCAAAACCCCCCAAAATAAAAACCAAACTCCACAGGCTGCACAGTGTATGCCCAATGACTGAAGAAGGGACATCCTTTTGCAGGATGGTGTGCTTATGTTTCTATTTCCACTCCCATTTATCATGTCAGTTATCATGTCAGAGCTTTCAAACCAGCAGAGCCTGGCAGGGAGCAGGCTAAGTAGCAGAATTCAAATTCAAACCACAACTTCCAGAGGGCTTGGTTTGTTTTATCCCGTTCCCCGTACGGCCGACATACTGGAATGGCAAATTCATTTCAAAGCCCGGACAGCATAAACACGAAATTTCAACGTGAATTACAAGCGGGAAGAGGTTTACTGGAAACTTGCATCCCGGTTCCCAGAAAGTACAGGTCTGACTTTTCTCTCCTTTCCCCATCTTCATTTCTTAGTGTCTCTGCCCTTTGTTCTAATATCTGCCGCCTTATCTGCCCCCGTGACTCCGGTAATCATGAACGATTATATACTCGTGGTGCAGATATACTGAAACGCAACACGATTCCAGGGCAAAGTTCATTCTTGACATTAGAATCGGAGCATGAGCGATTCTGGCATCTCTCAAGCAACAAACACCCCCACCAAATACAGAGTTAACCGCTCCCCACCCATGACAGAAAACTAACCCGCCTCCACAGATTTTGGTATTTGTTAAGCGCTCACTACGTGCCAGGCACTGCACTAAGCACTGGGATGGATACAAGCAAATCACGTTGGACTCAATCAGGTTAGCTCAACTCAGGTTAGACATGTGGGGCTAACAGTCTCAATCCCCATTTTACAGATGAGGTAACTGAGGTCCAGAGAAGTGAAGTGTCTTGCCCAAGATCACACAGCAGACAAGTGGCACAGCCATGAGCTTCTGAATCCCAGACCCAGGCTCTATCCACTACGCAGAGGAGCTTTGAGTTTCTGAATGGTGGAGAGTGGCAATATGGTGGGCCAGAAACTATCCAACTGAAACTATGGTGAATTTGAATAGGTAGATGGTAATTGAAGAGGGAATCTGGCAAGGGAGACCTCTCTGAAAGGGGTGAGGGGGCAGAAATAAAAGAAAAAAAAACAGGAAAATTTACAAGTGGAAAGAATTTTGACTGGAGACCCAGATTCAAACCGTTTCCCGCTGATGGTTGCGAGAGTCCAAAAGGGCTGAACAAGAAAACTGTGTTAGGACTAAGCGAGACAAAGACACGTGACCTAGTTTCCCAAAATGCTTCTCGGAGCACCAGCTCCAGAGATCTCTGGGAAGAAGCGAGTCCTGATTGACTGACTTCTGTGACTGGAACTCTTCCCAGCAGGTGCCAACCAATAACTCAAATCGAGCCCTTCCAAATGCTGGGAAGAATACAGGGATGCTGCTTTATACTTGAGAAGCAGTATGGCCTAGTGGACATAGCTCAGACCTGGGAGTCAGAAGGACCTGGGTTCCAATCCAGCTCCACCACTTTTCTGCTGTGGGCAGAGCACCGTACTAAGTGCTTGGCACTGTACTATCAGAAAGAGGGATTTCAGGTGGTTTGCTTCTCCCAGTGCCCTTGGTCTGAGTGGAGGAACTTTAAATGTCAGTGGACCCTTCCAGTCGTGTGCTTTCTTCCTTCTGTACTTATCTGTCGACCCCGTCCCCCCTCCCCAATCTACCACCCCCACCTCCACACTCAATTATCATAGGCTTTCCCTTCCCCCATTTCCCTAACCCTCCCTACAAGAGAGGATGTGTATGTACATTGTGTATTTGTTAGGCAATACACGCCAAGCACTGTTCTAAGCGCTAGGGTAGATACAAATTAATCAGGTTGGACCTAATCCATGTCCCAGGTGGGGCTCACAGTGGATAGAGACTGGGAGTCAGAAGGTCATGGGTTCTAATCCCAGTTCTGACACTTGTCTGCTGTGTGACCTTGGGCAAGTCACCACACTTCTCTGGGCCTCAGTTCTCTGTAAAATGGGGACTGAGATTGAGTCCCACAAGGGACAGGGACTGTGTCTGACTCAATTTGCTTCTATCCACCCCAGCACGTAGTAGAGTGCCTGGCACGTAGTAAACACTTAATAAATACCATTATTATTATTATTATTAAGAAGTGGAGGTAGATATAATCACATCAGAGACCGTCCCTATCCCAGTTGGGAAGCCCAGTCTAAGTAATGATTAATCATCATCATCATGCCTTTTGTTCCAAGTTATGTGCCAAGCTGTGCACTAGCCCTGGGGTGGATATAGACAAATGCAGATGGGGCACAGCATCTAATCCCACAAGGGGCTCACTCTCTAAGCGGGAGTCAGTCAATCATATTTATTGAACACTTACTGCATGCAGAGCACTGTACTAAGCGCTTCGGAGAGTATGGCAATAAGCAGACACACTCCGTCTACCACGAGCATACAGAAGGCACGGGGACGTCATCCCCATTTTACAGGCGAGGACACTGAAGCACAGGGAAGTTAAATGATTTGCCCAAGGTCCCCAGCGGGCAGATGACGGAGATTGGTTTGGAACCCGGGACCACTGATTCCTGGGCCCAAGTTCTTTCCACGATAAGGTGACAATGCTTGCGATTCCCTCAGCGCTGGGGCCATCCCATTAAGGTTTACCAACTCCAAGGTCAAAGGCCTTGGTATGCATTTATTATGACACCATCTCACCAGAAACCACTTCCCTACTGGCCCCAAAGTAATACAAATGCCTAGCCCACAAAAGCTAGACAAATATGACTTTACTTCCCTTTCATAAGCAGTGATTGACAAATGCCCAAGACTCCAGGTCTCTCAGATATCGGAGGGGTGTGGGGATTTGGCAAAACCCAGATCGCTCCCATGCCGAGATCACGGATTACGGCACCAGACAGGTTGGAGAGGCCGCAGCTTCTCAGGCGACTGCAGAGAGACAAGTGTCTCAGAGATGCAGCATGGCCTAGTGGCTAGACCACAGGGCAGGGAGTCAGCGTGGCCTAGGGGACAGAGCACAGGCCTGGGTGTCAGAAGGTCCCGCGTTCTAATCCCGGCTCTGCCACCTGTCTGCCGTGTGACCTTGGGCGAGTCACTCTGCTTCTCTGGGCCTCAGTTCCCTCATCTGTAAAACGGGGATGAAGACTGTGAGCCCCACCTGGGACATGGACAGTGTCCAACCTGATTAGCTTGTTCCTACTCCAGCACTTGGTAAAATGCCTAGGACTTCATTCATTCAATCGTATTTATTGAGTGTTTACTGTGTGCAAACCACTGTACTAAGCACTTGGGAGAGTGCAATATAACAACAAACTGACACATTCCTTGCCCACAACGAACTCGCAGACCAGATGGGGAGACAGACATTAAAATAAATAAATTACAGATATGTACTGTACTTATTTGTAGTAAGCACATAAATGCCAAAAAAAAAAAAATCAGTCAATGACAGTTGCCAACTTCACCCTGGGATGGCCAATTCACACCCTAAGCTCCCCTGGCCACATTCTTTACACACCCAGAAAAGGGTTTTCGAGGAAAATGGAAACTTCCACTGGCCTCAATGGGTGTTCTCAATGGGCCCCTTCTAGTCAGGAGGATGTGAAGGGGCCAGAAGGAAAACAAAATCTGTTTGGACTGAACAGACTTCCACAACAAATGCAGACTTCAGCAGCGGAAACCCAGCAAAAAGGCTTCTACCCGACTGGGAGAGGAAGAGGCCACCTATGTGCTTGACCCGGCAGAGGGAGCGGGCTTGGCGCCCCCCTCACTCCGTCTTCCGCTTGCACGCTAGCGATGGAGATGGAGAGATCCCGCAGACAGAATCAAAAGAGAGCTCATGTCTGCAGGCCGTCAGACAGATTCTGTCCTAGAACTCGGACGCCTTAGGTGGAGCCTGATCAGAATCCACATTTTCAGAATCCTCAGCACTGCACTAAGAGCTGGGGGGAGATACAAGCTAATCGGGTTTTGTGGGGTTTTTTTTATGGTATTAGTTAAGCACTTACTATGTGCCAGGCACTGTTCTAAGCAGCACTGTTCTAAGCACTGAAGTAGATACAAGGTAGTCAGGTGGGCCACAGTACATTTTCCCCTTGGAGCTAGCAGTCTTAATCCCCACTTTACAGTTGAGGTAACAGAGGCACAGAGAAGTTAAGTGACTTGCCCAAGGTCACAGAGAAGACAAGTGGCAGAACCTGGATTAGAACCCATGTCCTTCTGACTCTCAGGCCCATGCCTTATCCACTACACCACCCCGCTTCTCACACCCAAGGTACTGGGGAAAGCGAAAACGGGGATATTTTGCCAACTAGCTATGGTTCACCCCAAACATTTATGGAATTCTGATATTTACACAGACATAGCCCCTGCCTTGATTGAGTGAGCGTCTCCAACCAACACAAACCAGTTGGAAGAAACCAATATCCAAAATTAAAATGCATATGATTTAAAAGCTGAAATACTGAAAAAATCTACAGAAACTTTTCTCTTAAACATTATAATAATAATGGTAGTATTTGTTAATTGCTTACTACGTGCCAAGCACTGTACTAAGTCAATCATATTTATTGAGGGCTTACTGTATGTACAGCATTGTACTAAGCAGTTGGGAGAGTACAATATAACGGATTAATTTCTTGCCCACAACAAGCTTACAGTCTAGAGGGGGAGACAGACATTAATATAAGTAAATTACAAATATGTATGTAAGTGCTGTGTGGCTGGGTGGGCGGGGGGGCGGAGGATGAATAAAGGGAGCAAGTCAGGGTGATACAGAAGGGAGGTGAAGAAAAGAAAAAGAGGGCTTTGTCAGGGAAGGCCTCTTGGAGATGTGCCTTCGATAAGGCTGTGAAGGTCTGAGAGAGTAACTGTCTGTATGATATGAGGAGGAAAGGCATTCAGGCCAGAGGGAGGACATAGGCTCATCGGGTTAGACCCAATTCCTGTCCCACATGGGGCTCCCAGTCAATCTCCATTTTACAGATGAAAGAACTGAGGTCCAGAGACATGAAATGATTTGCCGAACTTCACACAGCAGAGAAGTGGGGAAGACCTAGAACCCAGGTCTTTCTGACTGCAAGGCCCATGCTCTCTCCACTAGGCCACACTGCTTCTCAAGGAGGAGTAAACACACATATTCATCCCCCCATCACCAAACATTAATGAAACCAGAAACTAGACACCTGGTCTGCAATTTAGGGATGAGATGTAGGAAGAAGCTCTACAAAAATCTTTGCTAAACCACCAGTCAGCGTGGCTCAGTGGAAAGAGCCCGGGCTTGGGAGTCAGAGGTCATGAATTTGAATCCCGGCTCTGCCACTTAGCTGTGTGACTGTGGGCAAGTCACTTCACTTCTCTGTGCCTCAGACTGTGAGCCTCACGTGGGACAACCTTTCATTCATTCATTCAATAGTATTTATTGAGCGCTTACTATGTGCAGAGCACTGTACTAAGCGCTTGGGATGAACAAGTCGGCAACAGATAGAGACAGTCCCTGCCGTCTGACGGGCTTACAGTCTAATAGGGGGAGACGGACAGACGAGAACAATGGCAATAAACAGAGTCAAGGGGAAGAACATCTCGTAAAAACCGATGGCGACTAAATAGAATCGAGGCGATGTACAATTCATTAACAAAATAAATAGGGTAACGAAAATATATACAGTTGAGCGGACGAGTACAGTGCTGTGGGGATGGGAAGGGAGAGGTGGAGGAGCAGAGGGAAAAGGGGAAAATGAGGGTTTAGCTGCGGAGAGGTAAAGGGGGGATGGCAGAGGGAGTAGAGGGAGAAGAGGAGCTCAGTCTGGGAGCGCCTCTTGGAGGAGGTGAGTTTTAAGTAGGGTTTTGAAGAGGGAAAGAGAATCAGTTTGGCGGAGGTGAGGAGGGAGGGCGTTCCACGACCGCGGGAGGACGTGACCTGGGGGTCGACGGTGGGATGGGCGAGACCGAGGGACGGCGAGGAGGTGGGCGGCGGAGGAGCGGAGGGTGCGGGGTGGGCGGTAGAAAGAGAGAAGGGAGGAGAGGTAGGAAGGGGCAAGGTGACGGAGAGCCTCGAAGCCTAGAGTGAGGAGTTTTTGTTTGGAGCGGGGGTTGATAGGCAACCACTGGAGTTGTTTAAGAAGGGGAGTGACATGCCCAGATCGTTTCTGCAGACAGATGAGCCGGGCAGTGGAGTGAAGAATAGACCGGAGCGGGGCGAGAGAGGAGGAAGGGAGGTCAGAGAGAAGGCTGACACAGTAGTCTAGCCGGGATATAACGAGAGCCCGTAACAGTAAGGTAGCCGTCTGGGTGGAGAGGAAAGGGCGGATCTTGGCGATATTGTAGAGGTGAAACCGGCAGGTCTCGGTAACGGATAGGATGTGTGGGGTGAACGAGAGAGACGAGTCAAGGATGACACCGAGATCGCGGGCCTGAGAGACGGGAAGGATGGTCGTGCCATCGACGGTGATAGAGAAGTCCAGGAGAGGACCGGGTTTGGGAGGGAAGATGAGGAGCTCAGTCTCGCTCATGTTGAGTTTTAGGTGGCGGGCCGACATCCAGGTGGAGACGTCCCGGAGGCGGGAGGAGATGCGAGCCTGAAGGGAGGGGGAGAGGACAGGGGCGGAGATGTAGATCTGCGTGTCATCTGCGTAGAGATGGTAGTCAAAGCCGTGAGAGCGAATGAGTTCACCGAGGGAGTGAGTGTAAATGGAGAACGGAAGAGGGCCGAGAACTGACCCTTGAGGAACTCCAACAGTTAAAAGATGGGAGGGGGAGGAGGCTCCAGCGAAGGAGACCGAGAATGACCGGCCAGAGAGGTAAGAGGAGAACCAGGAGAGGACAGAGTCCGTGAAGCCAAGGTGAGATACGGTATGGAGGAGGAGGGGATGGTCGACAGTGTCAAAGGCAGCAGAGAGGTCAAGGAGGATCAGAATGGAGTAGGAGCCATTGGATTTGGCAAGAAGGAGGTCATGGGTGACCTTAGAGAGAGCAGTCTCGGTAGAGTGGAGGGGACGGAAGCCAGATTGGAGGGCATCTAGGAGAGAATGGGAGTTAAGGAATTCTAAGCATCGATTGTAGACGACTCGTTCTAGGATTTTGGAAAGGAAGGGTAGTAGGGAGATAAGGCGATAACTGGAGGGGGAAGTGGGGTCGAGAGCGGGTTTTTTTAGGATGGGGGAGACGTGGGCATGTTTGAAGGCAGAGGGGAAGGAGCCCTTGGAGATTGAGTGGTTAAAAATAGAAGTTAAGGAAGGTAGGAGGGCAGGGGCGATGGTTTTAAGAAGGTGAGAGGGAATGGGGTCCGAGGCGCAGGTGGAGGGGGTGGCACTTGCGAGGAGGGAGGAGATCTCCTCTGAGGATACTGCAGGGAAGGATGATGACCCTGTATCTCCCCCAGCACTTAGAACAGTGCTTGGCACATAGTAAGCACTTAACAAATACCAACATTATTATTATTACCAGTCGCCAAGTGTTAACAGACTTCAGTGAGCCCTCCAGAGCCCTGAAAGAAGGGCAGAAGCCGGGTGGTTAGAAGATCAGCAGGACGCAGCACGTGGGAGAAAGAACATGGCCTAGCAGAAAGAACAAGGACGTGGGAGTCAGAACCGGGTTCTAATTCCTGCTCTGATACTTGCCTGCTGTGTGACCTCGGGCAAGTCACTTCACTTCTCTGTGCCTCATGGCCGTCATCTGTAAAATGGGGATTATGACTGAGTCCCATGTGGGACATGGACCGTGTCCAACCTTGTTAACTTGGATCTACCCTGGTGCTTAATACAGTGCCTGGCACACAGTCAGCACTTAACACATACCTTGAAAGAACAAAACCCAAGATGGTTTGGGTTTCTCAAGCTTCCTCTAAGGATCCACGCTCTGCAGGAGTCAGCAGAAGGGACAGTCAATCATATTTATTGAGCACTTACTGTATGCTGTGCACTGTACTAAGCACATGGGAGAGCACACTATGAGTTTAAAAACACATTCCCTGCCCACAAAAAGTTTGCAGTCTAAAAGATCTTAGGGTGTTTATGTTGTCACTCCTGACTAGTGCCCAAACAGAACGTCCCTGTCAGAAGCATCAACAGAAATCATTTCCCTATGTGGAAGTGTACATGGATAAGCAAGATTAAATGGTTTAAGAGAGGCACTGTGGTCTAATGGTAAGAGCATGGGCTTGGGAGTCAGAAGATCCTGAGTTCTAACTTGATTAGTTTGTATCTATCCCAGTGCTTAGAACAGTGCCTGGAACACAGAAAGTGCTTAACAAATACTATTTGGGGAAAAAAAAAGGGGGGAGAGAAAGCACTTTAGCGCCTCCTCCCACCCAGTGGCATTTGGCTGCTTCAATCTGAACTCGCAGAGGAAATAACTTGCTTTATTTATGTATGAGGCAAGACCAGCAGATGGAGGTGATCAGAACGCAAGAACTCCAGTTTTCCGAATGCCACAAAGTTCTGCTTGCATTTATGCATCGGGTTTCCTCAGTCTGCATGCAGACTGGGTTTTGTCCCTTTTGTCCCTACAGCTGCAAAATGGGGAATTCTCCCAAGGCAATCGATTGGTTGGGCAGTTTGTAGTCAAATCAAGAATACTTGCACAGCTTCCAGTTGTTGGGGGTTTTCTTCTGTAGTCTACGGAGGGATGATCGATGGGGGCGGGGGATCCACTAAGAGGAAGAGAGAGGAAGAGGTGGGAAGAGAAAGGGGGTGGGGAAGAGATAAGAGGGGAGAGGTGGGAGAAAGAAAAGATATTGCCTCATAAGCTTCTTAAGAATTCAAATGGGAAGTTTGTGTGTGTGTTTGTAAGTCACGCTGCAGAGGTTACCCACAATAATATTTGTGAGCTGCATTCACTTACCACAGTGAAAGCAAAAGTCAATATTACAGCTGAAGTAGCATAACAAAGTGTTGGAGGAAAGTAGTGAGCCAATAAAATAAAATAAGACCAAATCTCTGTCTACCAGTATTATCTTTCAGATTATTGGTACCTGATAATGAGTTATTAAAAATAAAATAAAATAAAAATCCCCAGTATAAACTCTCCTTCCAGTTCCACTTACTTAGAGAAGCAGCAGCATCTTGTGGGAGTCAGAGGACCTGGATTCCAAACCCAGCTCTGCCATTTGCCTGCTGGGTGACCAAGAGCAAGTCATTTCACTTCTCTGGGCCTCAGTTTCCTGACTCCCAGGACCCTGCTCTATTCACTAGGCTATGCTGTTTCTCATATCTACCCCAATACTTAGTACAGAGCTTGGCACACAAGTGAGCACTTAAATGCCACTATTCTTCTTATTGTTTACTATTATTACCTAGTAGCCAGAACAGACTGAGGGTAGGGAGGGAGGTAAAAAAAACAGGGGAGGGGTGAGAACAGTCCTTGCCCTTCTTCTCCCCATCAGTCAATCAATGGTACTGTACTGTACTCTCCCAAATACTTAGTACAGTACTCTGCACACAGGAAGCACTCAATAAATACCATTGTTTGATTTCCTGCAAAGCACTGTACTAAGCACTTGGGAGAGAATTGGTAGTCACATTCCCTGCCCATAAGGATCTTACAGTCTCTTCCACCAACCTGCAGTCTATCTTTGAGTACCCCCCACCTGAGCTGCCAATCACAACAGAACCCAACTGCATGAGCCAAAAGGTACCAGGATGAGCCATGGCCCAATTCCTTGTCACCTTGGAAGGGAAAGAGGGTCCCTTCCTAAGTGGCAGAAACCAAAGAGAACAAGGTGGCCTCAGTCATCTCTCTCTCGCACACATACACACATCTCCTCGCCCCCTCATCCCCAACCCCTAAATACTGGGTGCACAAACGGAGGTTCTGAGGATACAGCAGAAGGCATTTTTAACTCTCATTTCCCCTTCCCCCACTCCCTTCTATGTCACCCTGGCACTTCGATTTGCACCCTTAATTCACCCCTCCCTCAGCCCCACAGCACTTATGTCCACAGTGTTAATTTCTCTATATTAATGTCTGTCTCTCTAGACAGTGAGCTTGTTGTGAGCAGGGAAAGTGTCTGCCAACTCTGTCATATTGTACTCTCTCAAGAACTTAGTATAGTGCTCTGCACACAGTAAATGCTCAATAAATACCACTGATTGATTGATTAAAACTCATTCCCTTCAGGGTTACAAATTTCCTGAGGTTGGGAACGCTCAGAAGCCTCTCAGCTGCTGTTGACTTTGGAGTCCGTCACTGACAGGGTCACTATTGGAAATTCATTACGGGTGGCAGGGCTTTCTATCACCCCCAATTTTTTTAAATTGCCTGGCACTATACTAAGAACTGGGAGAAATACAGGCTAATTTCCATGTCCCACATGGGGTTCACACTCTTAATCCCCATTTTACAGGTGAGGTAACTGAGGCCCAGAGAAATGATGTGACTTGCCCAAGGTCACACAGCAAACAAATGGCAGAGGAGGGAATAGAACCCTGGTCCATGCTGTATCTCCTAGGATATGTGCTTTTGTGTTATGACAGAGTCAGCAAAACAAAACACAAATCTCACCCAGAAGGTTTTGGCTAATACATTAGAATTTAAACCCCTTATAGGACAGGGTCTGTGTCTGACCTAATTAACTTGTACTTTCCCCATTGCTTAGAATAAGTTTGACATACAGAAAGCACTAAACAAAAGTCATTTAAAAAAAATATATAGGCATTCTGTTCACACAAAACATTTTCAGCCCTGACAATATTCAACCTAATCAATCAATCTCTGGTATTTATTGAGCACTTACTGTGTGCAGAATGCTGTACTCAGCACTTGGGAGAGTACAACAGAGTTGCTGGACGTTGCCTGCCCTCAGGGAGCTGACATAGAATATTTTCTCCCACTTGTTGGACTCTGCTTAAGTGAAATTGAGAATTGAAGGAATATTGGGCAAGTTTAAGGAAAACAATAAACCCTACTGGGAGAAAATGAGGGTAAGGCTGGGATGATATATATGTTAGTCATCTACACTGCTTAAACTCACCAGAGGATTACCTAGTTCTCCATTTCCTCTTCCTTATGTGGATCAATGATATTTGATATTTACTGAGTGCTTACGGTGTGCAGAATCCTGTATTAAGTGCTTGGGAAAGTACATCACAGTAGAGTTGGTAGACACAAAATCTGCCCACAAGGATCGTACAATCTAGTGGGGGAGACAGACATTAACCTAAATTACAGATAGGAACAACAAGAGTCTAATTCAAACTAAGTGCTTTATCATCCTTCCCACTCTTACTCTCTTACATTAACCAAAACCCCCCAAATCTGCCTTTCCTCAAGAGGGATTTTTTTTTTTCCTGCACATCTGTTCACATTCTGGCCCCTCAGATGCAGGAGGTATGCACGAAAATGAATTAACAGAAGAAGCTAAATGCCAGGGCAGTAGCTAAAGAATGGCACTTCTACCCTCCTTCCTGGCCACAAACTGGTGAAAGAAAAAAAAACCACACAAAAAAAACCCTTCAAATCAACTTCTGTGATTGGATCTGCAGAATATCTGACAAGGGGGATAACCCTGAAGAGCATGTTATGATGAAATCGGTCTGTCCATTCCAAGAAAATGGGTGGGGGGGGGGGGGAGGAGGTGGTGGAACTAAACATTAACCCCTCAGGTAGGACTCATTCCTGAATCACTTAGCTGACTGAATCATCAAAAATAGCCACAAATTCTCTGTACTGAAGGAAGTGACTACCTCCTGTCAATCCCCAATCCAAGTTTTGTAATCTCAGAGTGATGTGTTCGCAGAGATTTTTTTTTGGTTGGGGGAGGAGCAGGGATATAATGGGGACAGAATCATCTATTATTTGGAAAACCCAAACTAAGAACCCAACCACACTCCATCACGCAACTGAATCTGTTCTGATACTGCATCATCTGCCCCCCCCCCAAATCACAGTAGTTTCCTTGGTTCCAAAGTCCATATGATACCCTCAGGCTCATGAGAAATGTGGGGCACTTTTAAAAATAAGTAGATTTTTTGTTTGTATATTTTTATTTGCATATTCAGGTTCTACTGTACTTGCCCAAAGGCTGACTACTGCAGCACCACACTCAACAGGGCTCAGGAAATACAATTACCTCTACTTTTTCATCCTGTCACTGTACCACTTCCTGCTTTAGTCTTTGCTC
Organism: Ornithorhynchus anatinus; assembly: GCF_004115215.2. Lineage (NCBI taxonomy): Eukaryota > Metazoa > Chordata > Mammalia > Monotremata > Ornithorhynchidae > Ornithorhynchus > Ornithorhynchus anatinus. The sequence continues at coordinate 7,210,950 of NC_041732.1, read as the reverse complement.
TCCCTCATTTGATCAATGGTATGTACTGAGTGCTTACTCTGTGCAGTGCACTGTGCTAAGTGCATGGAAGAGTACAATACAGTGGAGATGGCAGACACTTTTCCCTCAAGTAATATTTATTGCAGGGCACCGTACTAAGTGCTTGGGAGTGCGCAACACAGCAGAGTTGAGAGACGTGATCGCTGCCCCTCTAGGAGCTTGCAGCCTAGTAGGGGGCTGATGGCACAAACATGGGAAAGAAATTTTGAAGAAACTATTCTGCCTCTTTTGTCTGCTTCAGTGGCCTCTTCCTCACCCCTCCATGCTAAAATGCCTGCTTCCAGTAACTGGGTCTTTTGCTGCGGTGTGGAAGCAAGGGCGGTGGGAGGGAGGAGGAAGGAAGTAGGGGGAGACCAAGGAGAGGGAAAAGCTCTGACCAAAGACTATGGGCCTTGGATGGAAGCCAAACTCTTATCAGGTAATAAGCAGTAATTAAGTTAATCATCCTCCCCCTAACCTGAACCAGGCCCCCAGACTGAACAAACATGGAAGCTTCCAACTCTAAATTCATTGTGAGTGTGGAATGTGTCTGTTAAATTGCTCTATTATACTCTCCCAAACGCTTACAGTACTCTGCACACAGTAAGTGCTCAATAAATATGCTTGACTGTGTAGCTGTTCTGCCTGTTTCCTATAGAAGCTTTCCGTCCCCCTTACAATCCACCATGCCATCAAGTTGTAGTTCCTATAGGCCTCTTCCCAGTGCTTAACTGATTCATTTTTCTCCCTATATCAAGCACCCATGAGAAATAGCAGGGAATGTGGCTGTTCTACTGTTGTGTTGTATTCTCCCAAGCTCTCAGTACAGAGCTCTGCACCCAGTAAGCGCTCAATAAGGAGCAAGGCTTAGTGGATAGAGCGCGGGCCTGGGAGTAAGAAGGACCTGGGTTCTAATCCCAGCTTTGCCACATGTCTGCTGTGAGACCTTGGACAAGTCACTTAACTTCCCTCTGTCTCAGTTACCTCATCTGTAAAATGGGACTAAGAGTATAAATCCCTTGTGGGACATGGATTGTGACCGGCCTGATTAACTTTTATCTACCCCAGTGCTTAGAACAGTTCTTGGCACAGAGTAAGCACTTAACAAGTACCACCGCTATTATTACTAATAATGTTAATAATGATGATGAAAATAATAAATATAATTGATTGAGAGAAGGTAGAGCACAGGCCTGGGAATCAGAAGGAGCTGTGTTCTAATCCCAGCTCAGCCACTTGTCTGCTGGATGATCCTGGCTAAGTCACTTCATTTCTCTAGGCCTCAGTTATATCATCTGCAAAATGGGGGGTAAGACTGAGAGCTCCTTGTGGGACATGGATTGGGTCTGACCTGATTAGCCTGTATCTAGCTGAGCATTTAATATGTGCCTGGCACATAAGAACTTCACAAATACCATCCCTTTCTTTTTTTAAAAAAAAAGCACCTATGCTTACTAACTGCCAAGCACTATGCAAGATACAAGGTAATCACACTGAGGCTCACGATCTAAGAGGAAGGCAACGCAGGCATCTTATTCCCATTGTACAGAGGAGGAAACTGAGGCCCAGAGAAGTTAACAAGCTTTTCCAAGGTCACGCAGCTCTTTCCAATAAGCCACACTGCTTCTTAACGCAAGGTTCAAGGCCTTCAGGTCTTGTGCTTCTGATTTATTTCCACAAGTACTTAGTATAGTGCATTGCACTCATGGGATGCTCAATAAATGCCATTTCTACTACAACATCAGGAGCCCACACCCATTTACCGCTACCCCAAACAAATGTCCCCTTCTCTTCTTTCTGCAAGTATTTAATGGTAATTTCACACACACCTCCCTCTCCTTGCCAATTCCAATTTATCCACCATCACCATCCTTTGATTTCAGGGGGTAGGGGAAATCACTTTCCTATGCCTTGTGAAAGAACAGAAGAGGAAGAGAAATAACACTTGGGCACATAGTATCTAGATAAGACACATATTCATTCATTCATTCACTGTTATTTAGTGCATATCTACTATGTGCAAAGCTCTCTACTGAGACTTTATATAATGATGCCTTCAATTTGAAGGGGCCACTACAGATTTTACCTGTGTATGTATTCAATGTGCCTGACACACATCTGCATCGGTGATGAAATTCTAGATCATGAAGTTTCAGAGGAACTTTCTGTGTGCTCTGCTGTGACCTCAGCGGCTGCTAGGCTTCAGATTCCAGATAAACGCTTTAGGCAGATCTCCAAACAGGCACTCAATCAAGATTCCCAAAATGATTATTATTATTAATAACTGTATTAATTAAATGCCTTATTTGCTAAGCACTAGCCAGCCAATCAATCATATTTAGAGTTGTTAAGGGTATTTGTTAGCATTCATTATGTTTCAGACACTGTGCTAAGCACTGGTCTAAGTACAAGATAATCATATTGGACACAGTCCATTCCCCATACGGAGCTCACAGTATTAACCTCCATTTGACAGATGAGGGAACTGAGACACAGAGAAGTGAAGTGACTTGCCCAAGGTCATACAGCAGACAAGTGGCAGAACCAGGATTGGAATCCAGGTCCTTCTGATTTTCAGGCCTGTGCTCTATCCATTAGGCCACTCTGCTTACTATGTGCAGAGCATTTTACTAAGTGCTTGGGCGAGTACAATACAACAGAATTAGCAGATACGATCCCTACCCATAACAAGCTTACAGTATAGAGGAGACAGACATTAATATGAATGAACAAGCAATTTACAATATAAAGATACATATATAAAGCCAAGAGCTAGGGAAGGAAGCATGGCCTAGTGGAAAGAGCATGGGTCTGGGAGTCCAAGGTTCTGGGTTTTTAACTCCAGCTCTAATAATTACCTGCTGTGTGACCTCAAATCACTTCACTTCTCTGGGTCTTAGTTCCCTAATCTGCAAAATGGAGATTCAATACTCTCCTTCCTACTTAGACTGTGAGTGTCAAGAGGGACCTGACAATCTTGTATCTACCCCAGCACAGAGAAAGCCCTTAAAAAAATACAACAATTATTATTATTATACAAGACAATTATACTAGACTCAGTCCCTGTCCCACAAGACTCACAACATGAAAAGGAAGGGAGTATAGGAACTTAATTTTTATCTTAATAATGTTGTCTTGTTTTTATTTTGTTCTGTCTTGCTTTGCTATCTATCTCCCCCGGCTAGACTGTGAGCCGGTCATTGGGGTGGGATTGTCTCTATCTGTCGCCAAATTGTACATTCCAAGCACTTAATACAGTGATCTGCACAAAGTGCTCAATAAATACTATTGAATGAATGGATGAGTTAATTACCATTTTCCAGATGAGGAAACTAAGGCCCAGAAAAGTGGTGTGCTCACGTTCACACAGCTGGTAAGTGCCAGTGCTGGGACTAGAACCCAGGTCTCCTGACCAAGTCCTGTGTGCTTTCCATTAGACGGCACTAACTCCCAATTATTAATAATAATGAGAAGCAGCATGGCCTAGAGGATAGAGCACAGGCTTGGGAATCAGAAGGACCTAGGTTCTAATCCTTGCTCTGCCACTTGTCTTCTCTGTGACTTTGAGCATATCACTTCATTTCTCTATGGCTTATTTACCTCATTTGTAAAACGGGGATTGAGACTGTGACCCTCAGGAGGAACAAGAACTGTGTCCAACCAGATTAATCTGTAATCACCCCAGTGTTTAGTACGTGCCTGGCACATAGTAAGTGCTTAACAAATACCATAAAAAATTTCTATAATTACTAATTCCCACAAATTGTAAACTCCTCAGGGCCAGAGAGCAGGGTTTACATTTCTTCGGCCTACAATACTGGCAAAGCGCCTCGAGCAGTGTTCCAAAAATACGACTGGTGAGGAGGATTTCCACATGGGTTTTTGAGCACACTCAGTAGAGGGTGCTACTTAGAAGGTGACAGAACTTCTCAGAGAGCAGGAAATGCTATTAGGTGGGAACAAGACTGGGAGAGTCGAGAGAGCCTGAGCGACGCAAACCAGGCTCCATCCTCAATCCTCCACTCTGACTCTCCGTCCGGAAGTCTCAGGACCGAGGCCCATCCGTCATTCCCGACAGGAGATTTCCACCGACTTGATCGGTGTTCACTAAACATTCAACAATAACAAGCGTGTCTGAGGGACATTCATGCCCTTAAAAACTCTATCAATGACCCAAGTATGAATCACAGGATTTCTCCTTCCTCACGCCCCCAATCCTTACTGGCACCAGTTCACAGAAGTTTGCTTTCAATAATGTTTATTTTTAGTCAGCCAGTCAATTTTTTTTTTTTTTTTTTACAAAAAAGAAGGTGGGAAAATGGTGGGGGGCAGTAAGAGTTTTGTTTCCTTTTTGACAGCAAACCCTTTCCCCATAATCTTGGGAAAGGAGCTCTGAAGGTGCATTTTTACCCAAACAATCTTATGAGATTAATCTCAGCTTGCAGGAAGGTTATTTTTTGTTGCTTCTCACTACACTTTGTGTAAGTGTTTGGGTAGTGATAAGTGAATACACAAAGAACTCAAGGAAATGGTGAATGAGTAAACAATGTAACAAAATAAAACAAAATTGCCAACCAAAACCCTCTCCAAGACAAGACCCTGTCTCATGTTACATTAACGGAGAAAACAAGTACTCCTAGAGTGTGAATTAAGTGAGCCATTTCCATCATAACCCTCTGCTTTAACCTTCTTTAAAATCAAGACATTTTTCCTTCTTGGCAACCATGGTTGAATTCTAGGTAAAAACCCCTTACAGCTTTTTTGACATGACAAAAATGACTACCATATAAGTCAAATTTACAGTAGAAACTACAACTTGGCACGTTGGTAATAACTGTAACTACTTTGATAGTTGTGAACACTGACTTGGAATAAATAATCTGAAGCCTTAAAAGGTTAAAACAAAGATTCTTTTGAAATATATCCAGTATGAACTGCTCTGGTCTCTCAAACTGTCAAATGTATATTGCAATGTGGGTTGTTTTTTTTCTGTTGGTGTGTTTGGTTGCTGGGTTTTTCTTTTTAAGAGTATTTGTTAAGTCCTTACTAATGTGCCAGGCACTGTACTAAGCACTGCGACAGATACAAGATAATCAGGTTGAACACAGTCCATGTTCCGGTTATTTGCAGTAGAGTTAAAGTTACTATCCTAATTTAAACTTGTGCACTTCCTCAGGGTGTTTTATTTGTAACTCTCATCCTGCCTACAAAAAGGCTGATCTTACACACACACACAGCAGGTCTTTATATAGTTACATGAAAATAAGGAAACATACCTAGGACACTTGAATGACTGATCACTTTCCATAGATATTTTTCTACGTACCTTAACCATTTTAAATATTCTAAGGGTCTTTACTTGAGAGAAACTTCCTGTTCTAAGCTAGAGTTTCCAAAAATAGGGAATTGTGTTATAATGTACTATAAGAAATGGATTCAATATACATTATTGTGATATCAGTGCTGGAAACTAGGCATTGGACATATCCAAAAGAGGAATGGACAGCTGAATGACTGACCTAACACCAAGCAATCAATCATTTTTTGAACATTTACTATGTGCAGAGCACCGTAATAAGTGCTTGGGGGAGTACAGTACAACAGAATTAGCAGACAAGATTCTTGCCCATAACAACTTTACTGTTTAAGAGGCTCCATTTAGAAATGCTGTTCTTGGGCCCAGGTTGTGATAGAAATCAGGAAGGAAAAACTATTCCACAGCTTCTGTCATACGTAGAATCCATTTCTGGATTCCTCAAATGCAGCTGGAGAAACTTTAGCACCGTTTAAAACTTCTGCACTCTTATTTCTTGTTGACTTTTGTACATACACTACTTGAGCACTTATAAATCATTTTCTGTTTTTCTTGGACCTTAAGCTCCTTGTGGCCAGGGAACACATCTACGAACTCTGTTATACTGTATTCTTCCAAGGGCTTAGTATAGTGTTAAGCTCACAATGAGCGCTCAATAAATACGGCTGATTAAGTCCCAGCTACATTACAAAATCTTTGTGGGTTAGGGTCATGTCTTCTACTGTGCTGTCCCAAAGACTTAGTACTGTAGTCTGCACACAGCTTAACTCATCAAAGCTATCATTATCAATCTTATTTATTGAGCGCTTACTGTGTGCAAAACATTGTACTAAGCACTTAGGAGAGTACAATAAAACAGGGTTGGTAGACAAATTCCCTGCCCACAATGAATTTATAATCTAAAGGGAGAGACAGACATTTATATAAACAGAGAAGGAGAGAAGCCTAAAGGTTAGAGCACAGGCCTGGGAGTCAGAAGGACCTGCTGTGTGACTTTTGGCAAGTCACTCCACTTCTCTGCGCTTCAGTTATCTCATCTGTAAAATGGGATTAAAACTGTGAAGCTCATGTGGGACACAGCATGTGTCTAACCTGATTAGCTTGCACCCACCCCAATCAATTGTATTCACTTAGCCCTTGCTGTGAGCAGAGCACTGTATTAAGCGCTTGGGAGAGTACAATTTAACAGAATTGGAAGGCATGTTCCCTACTGAAAACAAGTTTACAGTCTAGAGTTTACAGTCTAGTACAGTGCCTGGCCCAAAGTAGGCACTTAAATACCACAGTTATTAATTTTTATATAATTTCTAGATATGTAACCTAATACCTAATTTATAGATACTATTCTCCCACTGCAAGTGGTCAATATCATTGATCGATTGAATCCAGCCCACACACTTACTTCACTCCTCTAATTCCAAACTACATTCTGCCTCAATCTCAAACTCTCTCGCCCATGATCCCTTGCTCAAATCCTCTCTCTTGCCTGCCGCTCCCCACTTGATGTCTGAAAGACCACTATTCTTCCCCCTCATAAAAGCCCTACTAAAATCCTACCTCCTCCAATAATCCTTCCCTCCCCCCCTTTTTTTAGGGTATTTGTCAAGCACTTACTATGTGCTAGGCATCGTACTAAGCACTGGGGTAGATCACTCCGGATCATTCTCCCTCCCTTTTGCACTGCCTGTTAACTTGGCTCTGCACTCCTTAAGCACTTTGTTACTCACCCCACCCCTACACACAAACTTAGGTGCACATCCTTATATTTTGTGGCTTCCCCTATCTGAAATGAATTTTATAATGTCAGGTTTCCCCACTAGATTGTAAACTACTTGAGGGCAGGAATCATGTCTACCACCTCTTTTGTACTGTTCTCTCTCAAGAGCTTAGTACAGTGCCCTGCAAACAGTAAGCGCCCATTAAATTCCACTGATTGATTGATAGGTATTCAATAAAGACCATGAGGCCCCTTCAGATAGGGACTGTGTCTGATCTGATTATCTTGTATACACCCTAGTGCTTAGACTACTGTTTGCTGTGAGCCCCACATGGAACGGGGACTGTGTCCAACTTGATTTGCTTGTATACACCCCAACACTTAGTATAGTGCCTGGCATATACTAAGCACTTAAATACCATTATTATTATTATTACACAGTAAGCAGTTAAACACCATAATTACCATTATCTTAAATCTACTTAAGCATTAACTCATGTACCTATCCCCTTTTACATCTTTCTCCTCTCTCTAATGTATTTTAGTGTCTCTCCGTTAGACTGTAAACTTCTCGAGAGCAGGAATCACATCTACTAATTCTGTCATACTCTCCCAAATGTTCAGTACAGTGTTCTCCCCACATTGGGGCTCATTAAATACAGTTGACTAATTGGTAGGGTTTTTTTGTGAGTTTTAATAGTATTTGTTAAAAATAATAATAATGATAATGGTATTTGTTAAGCACTTAGGGTATTTGTTAAGCTAGGCACTAATCCAAGTGCTGGGGTAGATACAGCTATTCAGGTTGGAAAGAGTCCCTGTCCACCATGGGGCTCACGGACTTAATTCCCATTTTCAGATAAGGTAACTGAGGCACAGTGAAGTGACTTGTCCAAAGTCACACAGAAGACAAGTGGTAGAGCAGGGGATTAGAACCCATGTCCTATCCACTACGCCACGCTGCTTCTCAGTTCAGTCTAGTCCGTCTAACTACCTCTGTTGTCGTTCTGCTGCCAATTGGAAAGATCACCCTGAAGAGAATGGACTCAAAATTGCTTTCAGGTCCTGAGGCTGCAGTTCCAAAGCAGATTTTTCCACTTTGACCAAATGGGTCGAAAGCACTAAATTTCACACCAAGATCACAGACACTCAATTAAAAAGTATAAAGCTTTTTCAGGGAGCACCTGCAATAGGTATTTGATGGCCAACACTCCAAATAGAGTAATTTTTTAAAAAGTGGAATTTGTTTAGCTCTTACCATATATCAGGTACAGTACTAAGCACTGAAATAGTCAAGATAATCAGGTTGGACACAGTCCCTGTCCCATATGGGGCTTATAGCCTTAATCCCCATTCTACAGATAAAGTAACTGAAGTCCAGAGAAGTAAAGCGATTTGCCTAAGGTCACCAAGTAGACAAGTGGCAGAGCGGGGATTAGAACCCACGCCCTCCGACTCCCAGGACCAAGCTCTTTCCACTAGGCCATGTCAAGGTGGGAGGGGTAGACAAAACAAGGGTACAAAGGAAAAAGGTACACCCACGTCACACGTGAACACGCAGACAAACACGTCGGTGGGAAAGGCACTAATGAGCAATGGCAAGATCCCACAGCCAGATCATGTCTGCAGTTGTTTGGAGTCAAGCTCCGTTCTACTTGCAAGCATCTGAGAGGACTTGTAAAAGTCCACCCAGTCCAAAGAGGAGTCTGGACTTTTTGTCATTTCTGGCTGTCTTTTTGAGTCTGCTCTCTTCACTGCCAACCAACACAATCAGCTCAGGGGGTGAGGGGGTGGGAGGGGAAGAGTACTGGACCTCTTTTTTTTTTTTTTTTTTACCCAGAAGAACATCAAAAGGAGGCACGGAGAAAAGTTAATTAGTACCATTCATGAGCCTTGTTGAAAGGGAACTGTGCATTCCAATCTTGGAGCATTTAATTGCACTTGATAGGAGGTGGGGGAAGGAAGGGGGCAGGGCTGAGAATGAAGTCTGATTTCAATTTATTTTAGGCACCGTTTGGACCTATTTATTTTATACAGTATCTCATGCAGAATAATGGTATTATTGTGCATCAAACAGCATTAAAATCGCCTAATAAATTAACAAGTGAAAATTAATGGTCGTTCAGTCCATTAAATCTTGTTAATTTTATTTTGGTTACGATAATACAGCAATCACAAGTTTACATTATTAAACCAATATTTATTAAAAACTCATTTTAATTGGATTCCTGATGTGATAAGCTTGCATAGAATTCCTTGATTTCATCAACTTCTTGCATTTCTCATCATAGTTAAATGACTACTGCAGTCAGTCTTTTTCTATTAAAATGAAGTAATCATTTAAAAAAAAAAAACTTCCTTGCAAAAAGGCAGCACTTTAAAAAAAAACACACACAACTCTTGGATTTAATCCAAGGCACCAAATCAGAACCTTATGTCTTTTTAAAGCATATTTAAGATTTAATTTATCTTCTTGAAATGGAAACAGGAAGAGGTGCCGGGCAGAGTCTGCTAGAATTCCAAAATGTAAAGCACACAACCCTTCCCACTATTTTCACTTATATGATGTACGTCGGTTATCATCGAGTCCGAGCGTTCACAAAAGTTACTCTTCGCTCCTAGAAAACCTGGACTGGGATGCCAGATCACGTTGCCGCTTTCAACACTCGATGAAAAAATAGTATAGTGCTGAAAAACCTATCCATCTGACCAATCTTTTCTCATAAAAGAGAAAAATCCCGGAGCAAAAGGAGTTTATTCGCCACCTTTGGCTTATTCAAAAGCAGAAGGGCCAAGGTGCAGACGTCCATACAAACCTAAAGTCAATCACCGGTCAGAAGCGGCATGAAAATCTTCCTAACGTTATTTCAGTCTCCTCGGACTTCTTCCCATCTCAATCACAGTCATTCACTTTGGTCTTAGAAATCTCTTCCCCTGAGAAAAGTCACTTGCTGAGGGAAAACATTGTTTCTTAGCGAGTTACAGGCTTTCGTTCTCGCCTTCCCACCCCTGTTTCCCACGCACAAGTTTTCTGCTTCAATCACTGCAGTATCGGGGGAAACTGCTTAACGTTGGGTTATCATTTCCCAGGCTTGCCAGAACTTCTATATTTTATCTGTGCAGTAATTGTATTTTAACTTTGCATTTCCATAGCAAAAAGTATGAATAAAGATGGGGAAAAGTTAGTAAAAAAATCAAAGGGTGATCTGTTAAGGTCGCATCTTCTCCAAGAGGCTTTCTCCATTTACGATTTCTTTACCCCAACTCCCTCTCCCTTCTGCGTCATCTATGCAATTGGATCTGTGTCCTTTGAGCATTTGATATTCACCCCACCCTCAACCCCACAGGGCTTAAATTCATACCTATAAATTTCATAAGTTACTTATATTAACATCTGCCTCCCCCGTAGACTGTAAGCTTGTTGTGGCAGGGGCCTTATCTACCAACTTCATTGTATTGTACGCTCCCAAACGTTTAAGACAGTATCTGCACACAGTAAGCGTTCTGCACACAGTAGGCGCTCAATTAATACCACTGATGACAATGATTCATGCGTCTTTATTATTGCCGGGAGGCAGCAAGGTATAGTGGAAAGATCAAGAGTCTGGGAGTCGGAGGACCTGGGTTCCAATCCCGGCTCTGCTTCCTGTCTGTTGAGTGACCTTAACTGCCTTATGCCTCAGTACTGATAGTAATTATTAAGCCTTTACTGTGTGCAGAGCACTGTACTAAGTGCTGGGAAAGTGTACACAGGTGGGAAATTAGTTTCCTGTTTGTAAAACGAAGATAATGACACCCACATTTTAAGGTTGTTGTGACCACAAGAAGAGACATAAGTAATGAAGAATGTTTTGGGAATAAAAGTGCAGCCTAAAATAACAGTTTCTAGAACAACTGGAAAATCCACCAGTGGTATTTTCCGAGCGCTTACTGTGTGCAGAGCATTATCATAAGCATTTGGGAGAGTACAATGCAGCAGAGCTGCTGGAAGCAATTCCAGCTCATAAAGAATATACAGTCTTCAGTCACGCTGTGTTTCTCACCTGGTTCTCAAAGGAGGAGAGAATAAGCATTGAATCCCATTCTCTGATGAGGAAACTGAGACTCAGAGAAGTTACTTGCCCAAAGTCAAACAGCAGGCAAGTGGTGGAACCAGGATTAGAACCCAGGTCCTCCAACTCCCCAGCCAATACTCTTTCCTCTACACTAATTTGCTTCTCTCTTGAGAGCAGGGATTTTGTTCACTAAGTACAGGGTTCTGAACATAGGGCTCAGTAAACATTAACTGAGGTAGAAGGTTCAGAAATACCACCATAACTGCCATTTTTCAACACAAATTCTTAATCACATATAGAAATAAAATACTCTTGCTATATACACCCCTGGCACAAAAGCCTGGCACCTATGCCACTCATTACCATTTTACTGTAAAATCCTGAGAGAGGATTCCATTTTAGCTGGAATTCCCCAAGATTTAATCTCAGACTACTTGGCTCCTTTGCCCAAGTGTACCAGCGAGCTTGAGGCCAAGGACAATGCTGAAGTCCAGGGCGTGTAGAAATTAATATCTCCACCAATATGGCGCTGACTACATGTAAATGTTGTTTATGCCTGGGTTGAAGTTTAAGTACCCTGAGGGCAGGGAATATGCCTTGGGCTTCTGTTGTAATCTCCCAAATGCTTAGTACAGTGCATGGGTGCTTACGAAATAATACTACTACTAATGGTGGTATTTGTTAAGCGCTTACTATGTGCCAAGCACTATTCTAAACACTGGGGTAGATACAAGGTAATCAGGTTGTCCCACATGGGGCTCACAGTCTTAATCCCCATTTTACAGATGAGGTAATTGAGGCACAGAGAAGTTAAGTGATTCACCCAAGGTCACACAGCAGAAAAGTGGCGGAGTCAGGATTAGAACCCACTACCTGACTCCCAAGCCCATGCTCTTTCCACTGAGCCATGCTGCTTCTCTAATAAGTAAGCTCGTTATGGAGAAGGAACGTGTCTGATAACTCTGTTGTCTTGTACACTCCCAAGAGCTTAGTACCGTGGTCTGCCCATGGTAACTGCTCAAAAACTACCACTGATCGATGACTAGGACTGAATGCCAAGTGCCACCTCACCCACTCCAGGCATAAACCCTTAAATGTAATAGTGGTATTTGCTAAGCATTTACTACGAAGAAGCAGCCTGGCCTAGTGGATAGAGCAGGGGCCTGGGAGTCAGAAGGATCTGGGTTCTAATCCCAGCTCTGCCACCTGTCTTCTGCGTGACCTCAGGCAAGTCACTGCACTTCTCTGTGCCTCAGTTTCCTCATCCGAAAAATGGGGATAAAATACCCCAGCACTTGATGCAGTGCCTAGCACATGGTAAGTATTAAATACTATTTTTTTTTAAAAAGTTGGCAGGTGCAGGCCAGGGCAGTGTGCAACTGAAGGTGCTTCACATGCCAGACCTGACTGCTGTGACTGTAGCCCAGTGCCAAAGGCAGCCCATGACACCAAAGTCCAGCAGGTGGGTGCCTTGTAGCTGCTGGGGTCTTCGCTGTCCCAATTAGCTGATTATTTTCCAGGATTCTCCCTCAATCTGCCCATGCTGCGGAATGTCCCAGGCAGCTCTTTGGTCAGGACCCTAATTATGGTATTTGTTAAGTGATTACTATGTGCCAAGCACTGTTCTAAGTGCTGGAGTAGATACAAGTCAATCAGGTTGGACACAGACCCTCTCCCACATGGGGCTCGCAGCCTTAATCCCCATTTTAGAGAGGCCCAGGTAACTGAGGCCCAGAGAAGTGAAGTGACTTACCCAAAGTCACACAGCAGACATGTGGCGGAACTGGAAATAGAAACCAGGTCCTTCTGGCTCCCGGGCCCGTGCTCTACCCAATATGCCATGCTGTGAGTCTCAGCAAGCATTTCCCTTCTTGTAGGGCTGGGCCTAGAACCCAGGTGTCCTGGTTCCCAGAGCGGTATTTCAATCACTGGATCAAGATGACAGGCTCTTGGGAAAGCCTGGCATTCCCTGGCATGTCCTTGCCTCAGTACATGAGCCTAACTGTGCTGTGACTGTGGAGGCAGGGGGAGATGGATCTCAGTTAGCTGCTTAACAAAGCGGTCTCCCAGTGGCTAGCAGCAGCTTTTACACTAAAGGACAATAACTCTGGGCGACTGCATGGCTTAGTGAAAAGAAAACGAGACAGAGTTAGGAGTTTGAGGTTCAAGGTCTGGCTCTCCCACTTGACTGTACCTCAATCCCACCTATCTCACTGCCGACCACTCACCCACTTCCTGCCTCTGGCCTGCTACATCCTCCCTCCTCATATCTGACAATTACTCGCCCCCACTTCAAAGCCTTATTGAGGGCACATCTCCTCCAAGAGGCCTTCCATGACTAAGCCTTCCTTTCCTCTTCTCCCACTCCCTTCTGTGTCATCCTGATTTGCTCCCTTCATCCATTCCCCCCTCCCAGCCCCCCACACTTAATGACATATCTGTAGTTTATTTACATTAATGTCTGTCTCCACACCCCCCAGACTGTAAGCTCATTGTAGGCAGGGAATCTATCAGTTTACTGTTATATTGTACTCTCTCAGGCGCTTAGGACAGTGCTCTCCACACAGTACGTGTTCAATAAATACGACTGATTGATTGAAAGCTGTGTGAATTTGGTCAAGTTATTTAATCTCCCTATACCTCGATTTCCTCATCTGTAAAATGTAGATTAAAAACCCTATTCTCCCTTCCTCAGACTAAGCCCAGTGTGGTTCAGGGACTCTGATTATCTTGTAATTACCCTAGCACTTAATGTCATAACTCAATTCAGCACTTTTCTTCCCAGCAACCACCAGTTCTTCCTGCACCACTATTGTTCCCCTGTGTAAAGGCAGGGAGAAGGGCTGATCTTACTTTTCTTATATTGTACTCCCCCAAGTGCTTAGTACAGTGCTCTGCACACATAAAGTGTACAATGAATACCAGTGATTGATTCTCTTCCCATTTTACAAGTGGGGAAACTGAGACACAAAGAAGGGAAACAATTGAGCGGCAGAAAGAGCAAGAACTAGGACCCAGGAGGGCCCAATTCCCAATCCTGGGAATAGGTCACCCTGGCTCTCTCTGCACAAGGCAAAGAGTTAACTAGAAGAAGGTTTTTCTAGAGGGAATCCTCATCGGTTGAATCAGCATGGCGAGATTCTTGCATCTGGGGCCAATCCACCCCGGCAAGGAGAACCCTGAATGGAAAGGAAGGTTTCTGAACCTCCGTGCCACTTTCCCTGACGTGAAAATACTGACTCTCATCTGATTGACAGATGCTCCCTGATTGTGGCCAGCTGAGCCCAGTGCTGTTGTCCAATCAATGGTATTTGAAAACCTGTGTGCAGAGTACTATATTAAACACTTGGATGAGTACAATAATTAACGGAGTTGGTAAGCAAGCTTACTCCTCCTCCTGCATCAGCTATGCACTTAGATCTGTACCTTTTAAGCATTTGTTATTCACTCCACAACATTTTTGTCCTAATTCATAGTTTATTTTAATGTCTGTCTCCCCCTCTAGACTGAAAGCACCTTGTAGGCAGGGAGTTTAGTCAGAGAAGGCCTCTTGAAGGAGATGTGATTTTAATAAGGCTTTTAAGGTGGGGCAAGTGGTGGTCTGTCAAATGATGGGGGAAGAAGTTCGCATCCAGAGGGAGGATGTGGGCAAGGGGTCGGTGGAGAGATAGAAAAGACACAGTGAGTAGGTTGGCCTTAGATGAGCAAAGGAAGTGGCCTGGGTTGTCCTTCAGAAATCAGGGAGGTAAGATAAGGGGGCGAGCTGATTGAGTGGTTTAAAGCTGATGGTAAGGAGTTTCTGTCTGATACAGAAGTGGGTGGGCAACTACTTATGATTCTTGAGGAGTGGGGAGATGTGGAATGAACTTTAAGAAAAATTATCTAGGTATGTTAAAATTGAGATGTTGTCACAGTGTTAGGAAAGTCAGGGGAAGGAAGGTGGGAAGATGAGGCGTTCTGTTTGGGACCTGTTCAATTTGAGGTGTTGGCAGGACATCCAAGTAGAGATGTTCTGATTTGGGGGCTTTTTGTACTTGATTGTTTCCCTTTACTCCCCCCATCACCTTGGCCTAAGAGTAGAAAGTGGTAGGGGGAGTGGTGAGAAGGCAGGTAAAACTGGGAGCTCTAAATCTACCAGGAAGGGGCAAGTGTGAAAGCAGTTGAATCAGAAAGGTTAAACACTTCTGAAGGCATAGTCAGCTTCTCAAGCCCAACAAGGGAGAAAAGTAGTTCCTTTACAGAACTACTCTTTGGTGCTTGATACTGGTCAAGGACACTGATTTGGGAAATGCTACCCAGTGTATTTAAAGCCTAACAAAATAGTTGCATTTATAAAGAAGAAAGAAACAAGCACATCCAGGTTTTGCTACCATACCCTCTTCAAAAAAGGAAAGGGATAGTTAGAAGACAGACCTGAACTGTCAATCAGGCTCCCAGGCTAATTAGGAGAGGAGGAGAACTCAATTAGTCAACCCCTCCACATCTGCCCAGTGGCTGGGATCATCACACCATTTCTCAGTCCTTTTGGGATTGAAAGAACACATCTGCTCTGGGAAGACAGTGTCAGTCAATTGTATTTATCGAGTGCTTACTGTGTCCAGAGCACTGTACTAAGTGCTTGGGAGAGTACAACCAAACAGACATATTCCCTGCACATGGATTTTGCTTTTTTCCCCTGTTCCTGCCCCATCTAAGCCGATGCACCCACTGCTCCCAGCCTCGCTGACACAGAGCAGCTGGGACCCAGAGTTGGAAAGCACCAGAGGAGGTCTACGAGGAGAATCTGCCCATACGACAGGAGTGCCAAGCTAAAGTAGCATTTCAGAAATGAGGTCTTTCCTGGCACCCGCAACAGATGCTGCATTGTACAGACCGGCTATGGGGTCCCGGTTCTGACTGAATACCAAGGCAACATGTGTTTCTTTCTCTTTCATGTACATAGGCAGACTAATTTAGTGGAAAGAGCATTGTAGCGAAGCAAATGGTCACTTTCCCTGTGCCCCTCTCCCCCTGACTCATCTGGCTGGACCATGGGGCAAATCCAGGTGGCACAATTCAAGCACTCCAGGTTCCAGTTTCCTCTCTGCTACTGGAAAGATCTCACGAGGTCAGGGGCTGACCTGGTGGTTCATCATTATGCCAGGGTGGGCTCAAAGCCAAACCCCCTAGGCCCAACCCATTTGTTTTTTATGGTATTTGTTCAACACTTACTATGTGTCAAGCACCACAAGAGCTGGGGTAGATACAAGTTAATCAATCCCTGTCCCAAATGGGGCTTACAGTTTAAGAAAGAGGGAGGACAGGTACTGAATCCCCATTTTGCAGTTGAGGATACCGAGGAGCTAAGTGACTTGCTCAAGATCACACGGCAAGCGAGTAACGGACCAGGGATTACAACCCACGTTTTCTGGGTTGCAGGCCTGAGCTTTATCCACTAGGCTGATTCACTCTGGATAATCCAGCCCCTTGAATGATCTTCCGGTCCTGGGATGGAAGGTCAGGAGATTGGTCCTTGCTCCAAACTTGGCTGTGGGCAAGTCTTTCAGGGCCTGTTTCCCCTCCCTATAAAAGGGACTTCAATCCCCTACCCACCAACCCCTTCCCAGGGAGAGTGTGATGATATATGAGATGAGACATGAATGTGTTTGCAAACAATGCAGCTCTATTCTTTTGTATGCACCCACATTTTCTCTTAGAGCCCCAAGACATCATTCTTCCCAGAACTACCCAGAGCCAGCCTGCCTGCAGATGGACAGAAGAAAGGACATTCACTGAGGCCCTGATATATTCCAGATAGTTCTGACCAAACCCACTGGGAAACGCACTGTAAGCAAGATGTTCCCCCCCCACACTTCTACAGAAAAGTAAATGCATTAAACCCAGCCGTGTGTGTATGTGTGTGTGTTTATGTGGGGGAGAAAGGCAGAGTCACATCTAAAAATACAAAATGCTAATTCAAAAATGAAAAAAAAAAAGGGGGGGTGAGGAGGAAGGAATCTGCCAGTCACCCAGCACACAGGCTCCCTCACCCACAGCCCCATTCTAAGAGGCTTTCAGCTGTGCGAGCTGCATTCCTTAAGTTTAAAAAAATGCACAACCACCTAGTCTGGAGAGTGAAGGCACGAGCTGCCAGAAATTCTGAAATCATGGCAGCTGGGGGTGTGAGGAGTGGGGGAGGGAATGAGGGGTATGGAGAGGGGGAGGCGTAGAAGGGGGTAGAGTGGAGGAAAAGGGGTGCAGTGAAAGGAGGGGAGTGGGATCATAGAAGGGATAGAGTAGAGGACGAGAGAGGCGGGGAAAGGAGAGAAGTAGGGAGGCAAAGGTGGAGGAACAGGGGGTGCAGAAAAGGAGGGGAGTGGGGGCAAAGAAGGGGTAGAGTAGAGGAAGAGGGAGCAGAGAAAGGAGGGAAGTAGGAAGGCAAAGGTTGGACGAATAAGGAGTGCAAGGAAAGGAGCGAGTGGGGGCATAAAGGGGGTAGAGCGGAGGAATGGGGGTGCAGAGAAAGGAGGAGAGTGGGGACACGGAAGGGGTAGAGTGAAGGAATAGGGGTGCAGGGAAAGGAGGTGGGGGGGTAAGAGGGTGGAGGGGAGGGGATGGATGGTCCTGCCAGAGACGCTAAACAAAGCCAGAGCCCTACACAAACTTCTCAGCTCCGCACCACGAACTCCAACAGGGCTCCCCCTTTCTCTCTCCTCCTCCCACTCCCACACCCCACCCACCTTTGGATACTTTTCCAGACTCCAACTCGGAGCGGCGTGGAAGCCCCGAGAAGATTGTGGGGTTTTTTTGGGGGGCGGGGGGGTTCCCCTCCCTCGTCTTCAGCAGACGGGGATCCCACCCGAGAGGGGCAGCGCGTCTCCCCCATCCTCCCCGGGGAGGTCGCGGACACGCGTGGACCCTGTCCGGGCGACTCCCCCGCCCCCCCGCCCCCCTGCCCTAGGCACCTGGGGATGGTAATGCACTTGGTGTTGATGTTCTGGGTGGTGATGGCCTTCTCCAGCTCGTCCAGCTGTCCGGTCTTCTTGAGCTTCTTCACCAGGCTCTTGACCGCCTTCTCGCACCACTTCTCCTCCTGGCCGTTCTGCTCGCCTTTCTTCCAGCCCAGCAGGCGCTTGACGATCGGGGGGGTGAATGGCAGGATGGACGACATCGCGGGGGGCCGGGGGTCCCCCGGAGGGGCTCGAGGGGCTCCCCGGGGGGCACGGGGGGGGGGGAAACCGCCCCAACTTTGGCCCCGACTTCTCGGCTCCGGGGAGGGTGCGGGTCTCTTCTGCAGGCGCCCCCCGACCCCGGGGGGCTGGGGCTGGGGGCTAGGGGAGGTCTGAGACCCCCGGGGCGGGCCGGTCCTGGACTCAAGCGGCAAGCAGAAAGCGGGGCTGGGGGGCGAGGGGAGAAGGAGGAAAGTTTGGTTTTGTTTTCCGCGCGGGGTTGGCGTTCCGCTGCTGCTGCTGCCTCCTCTCGAGCCAAAGTTTGCTCTACTCGCTCACTTTGATGCGTAGATCCATCCGCCGCCCTCCTCCTCCTCTTCCTCCTCCTCCTCCTCCTCCCTCACCCCCCGTCGGCCGCCCCTCCTCCGGCCCGGGGCCCGATGTGCGCGCAAACCCTCCCGCCCCCCTCCGCTCTGCGTCTCACGCAAATGGCCGGCGGCCCCTCCTCCTCTTCTTCCTCCTCCTCCTCCTGCCCGGACCCACCCCGGCGCCCGGGGGGGGGGGGAAGGGGTAATCCTTCCTACACCCTCCCGCCTCGCCTCCTCCACTTCTCCGTTTGGTAGGGTTTTCTAAATCCCCCACACATACACACACTACTGTACCCCCTCTATGCCCCCACTCGCCTCCTTTCACCCCCTATTGCTCCACCTTTGCCTCCCTCCTCCTTTTCCCTGCCCCTCTCTTCCTCCACTCTACCCTTTCTATTCCCCTTTCCTCTCCTTTCCCTGCACCCCGTTCCTCCACTTTTGTCTCCCTCCTTCTTTCCCTGCCCCCTCTTCCTCCACTTTACCCCTTCTATGCCCCAACTCTCCGCCTTTCCTTGCACCCCCTACTCCCGCCTTTGCCTCCTTCCTTCTTTCGCTGACCCCCCCCCCCCCGCCCCCTCGACTTCTCCGATTGGGGGGGGGTTTTAAATCCCCCACACATAACACCACTGTACCCCCTTTATGCCCCCACTCCCCTCCTTTCCTCGCACCCCCATTCCCCCACCTTCGCCTCCTCTTCCTTTCCCTGCCCCTCTCTTCCTTCACTCTATCCCTTCTATGCCCCCCACTCCCCTCCTTTTCTTACACCCCATTCCCCCACCTTTGCCTCCCTCCTCCTTTCCCTGCTCCTCTCTGCCTCCACTCTACCCCTTCTATGCCCCCTTTCCTCTCCTTTCCCTGCACCCAATTCCTCCACTTTTGTCTCCCTCCTTCTTTCCCCGCTTCTCTCTTCCTCCACTCTACTTCTTCTGTGCTCCCACTCCTCCCCTTTCCTTGCACCCCCTACTCCCCACCTTTGCCTCCCTCCTTCTTTCCCTGCCCTTCTCTTCGTCCAGTCTACCCCTTCTAGGTCCCCTTTCCCTGCACCCCGTTCCTCCCCTTTTTGTCTCCCTCCTTTCCCTGCCCCCTCTCTTCCTCCCCTCTACCCCTTCTATGCCCCCTTTCTCTCTCCTTTCCCTGCACCCCATTCCTCCACTTTTGTGTCCCCACTCCCCCCCCTTTCCCTGCACCCCTTTTCCTCCAGTCTCCCCTTGGTGCCCCGATACCCCCCGGCTGGCAGGTGGGAGTGCTGCAGGGCAGGGCAGGGCAGGGCAGCGCAACCGAGGCTCCCCGGTGAACGGCGCTGGGGGCCGGAGCCCAAAGGGCAAGGCAGCCGGGTAAGGCCTCTTCCCCTCTTTCCCCCTCCAGGAACACGCTGAGGGAAGTTCGCTTCCACTGTTATCAATTCAAAGCAGATCGTGCTGCGAGGCACATATTTACTCCTTTCTCTCGCTCCCTCTGTCTCTTTCTCTCTTTGTCTCTCTCTCTCCCTCTCTTTCTCTCTCCCTCCCCCCTCCTATCTTTCTCTTGCTTTTTCTCTTTCGCTTCTTTTCTCACGCTATCTCCATTTTTCTCTCGCTCTTTCTCCGCCTTTTTCTCTGTCTTTTTTCCCTCTCTCTCTCTCTTCTGCCTCTCGCTCTCCTTTTCTCCCTTTTTTCGCTCTCTCTCTCTCATCTCACTTTCTCTCGCTCTCCTTTTCTCACTTTTTCTCTCCCTCTTGCTTCCGCTCTTTTCTCTCGCTCTTGTTTTCTCTCTCGCTCTCACTCTTTTTTATCTCACTTTTTCTTTCTCCGGGCCCGCCTCCGGCCGTGAAGACCACAAATCCTCTCTAAATGTATTTCCTTCGGGTCAAAGGAAACCTGCCTCGAATTAAGAGGGTTGTGTGGCAGATAGGTTTTCAAGAAGTGAAAATTTGGTGGTCACAGACCTGTTTCATGAAGCTGCGTTGGGAGACATTCTAGGGCAGGGCAAACTCGACTAATAAAGCGCCAGGGAAAGCTTTAGGGTCTCCTTATTTTGCCCACCTTTAGGCCAGAGCGAAACTATTTTTATTATTACTATTTGGCTGAAACAGCACCCCCCGATCCATCCGAAGACAAGCGCTGGGGTTAGGATCAGCGAGACTCTGCCGGTGCTCAGGGCCGATCCCTGAACTGAGATCGATCAATTAATCAATCAATCAATCACCGGTATTTACTGAGCGGTTCCTAGTGCAGATCACCGTGCACAGATGTGAGAAACGCGGACAGAAGCGAGCATGAGTCGCTTGGGAGGTTCTTGCGGGGAGAGGGACAAAAAAAAAAAAAAGAAACCAACCCACCCACAAAAACGAGGGTCTAAAAGTGAAAGGGGGTTGTTTGAGACATACAACCCTCCTGGTGAATAGACAGGAGGGATTGAAAACGGGAGGCTCCCGGCGGGGACCGAGTGATTGATTAATTGATGGGTTGAATCACCATATTAAAGGTATCGGTCCCTTCCACGCGACCCCCTCCCCTCTCTTTCCCCTCCCCGTCTAAGGGGGCTTCTCCCTCCTATGCCACCGCCCCCCAACACTCGTCCTTGCCCGTGGCAGATTGCTGGGGGTCTATGTAAGGCGGTTAACCTCCATTGTTTGTTTTTAACAGCAGGAAACCCCTGTGGCGCGAGAGAAAAGAGGGTTATCGGGGGAAGGCTAGGCCTGGGGGCTGCAAAGGGACTTTAATGCCTGGAGGAGGAGACCTGAATCCGCATCAGTTGCTGGCTCACTGCGGGGTCCTCGGCGCGGAGAAAGAGAAAGAGCAAGCGCGGTGGAACACATGCAAATAATAATGATGGTATTTATTAAGCGCTTACTATGTGCCATGCACTGTTCTGAGCGCTGGGGTAGATACAAGGTCATCAGGTTGTCCCCCGTGGGGCTCACAGTCTTAATCCCAATTTTACAGATGAGGGACCTGATGCCCAGAGAAGTGAACTGACTTGCCCAAAGTCACACAGCTGACAAGGGGCAGAGCCGGGATTAGAACCCACGACCTCTGACTCCCAAGCCCATGCTCTTTCCACTAAACCACGTGTTTTAGTCGTTGCCCCTCCACCAAACTCACACTCATGGAACCACAGAATCCTACAGTTGGAAGGGGCCTCGAGAAGTCAGCCAGTCAGTGCAGAGCACTGTACTAAGCGCTTATCAGGTTCAGCCCTCTGCCTCCAGGCAGGTGAATGGCTGAGCCATCAAGGCCAGACAGTTGGCTGTTTTCTTCTTAAAGATCACCTATCCGTGGTATTTTTTGAGCACTCACTGTGTGTAGAACGCGGGATTCAGCATGTGGAGAGTATAAGGCAATAGAGTTAGTTGGTATGATCCCTGCCCACAGGGAGTTTACTGTCTAGAGGGGGAGATAGACATTAAAATAAATTACAGTTAAGGGGAATGGCAGAGTGCAAGGATAAGTACTAAAGTGGGGCTGAGGATGGAGTCATTCATTCATTCATTCAATCGTATTTTTGTGCGCTCATTGCAGAGAGCACTGTACTATGCACTTGAAAAGTACAATTCGGCAACCTATAGAGGCAGTCCCTACCCAACAACGGGCTCACAGTATAGAATCAGTGTCAAGTGCTTAAAAAAGGTAAGATCTCAATGCATGTGACATTGAATGGAGAATGAATAGGGCTAATGAGGGCTTTTAATGATATTTTTATTGGTTTTTATTAAGCGCTCACCATTCATTCCATAGTATTTATTGAGCGCTTACTATGTGCAGAGCACTGTACTAAGCACTTGCAATGTACAATTCGGCAGCAGAGAGAATCCCTGCCCATTGACGGGCTCACAGTCTAATGTGCCGGGCACTATACTATGCGCTGGAGTAGAGACAAGGTAATCAGTTTGGACACAGTCCGTGTCCCCCATGGGGCTCACAGTCTTAATCCCCTTTTTACAGATGAGGTAATTGAGGTACAGATAAGTTAAGTGACTTACCCAGGGTCACCCAGCTGACAAGTGGTAGAGCCGGGCTTCTTGGAGAAGTCCTCTTGGAGGAAATCAATCAGTGGTGCTAATTGAGCATTTACTGTATGCAAAGTGCTGTACTAATTTCTTGGGAGAGTACAATACAATAGAGTTGGTAGATCCATTTCTGCCCACAAAGAGTTTACAGTCTACAGTCTAGAGGGAGTATGCTAGGAATGGCTACCCGCCTTGTTGGCCTGTCCCCTAAATTTGATCCTATCCAACCAAAATCTCTTCTGGTTTTGCCACTTGTGTGCTGTGTGACCTTGGGCAAGTCAATTTAGATCTCTGTGCCTCAGTTCCCTCATAGATAAAATGGGGATGGAGACTGTGAGCCCTACATGGGACAGGGACTGTGTAAAATTCGATTTGCTTGTAACCACTCCAGTGCTTAGTACAGTGCCTGGCACACAGTAAGTGCTTAACAAATACCATCATCATTATTGTTATTACAGTGCTCTGCACATAGTAAACCCTCAATGAATACCATGGATGGAAAACTATTTGCTCTTGTTAGGGCCTCTGTGGATAATAAATATGGGATGTATTTTTTCCCAGCACTTAGTATTGTACTCTACACATTATGAGTGCTTAATATTACTAGTGTTATTTATTAAGCTCCTGCCCTGTACAAAGCACTGAACAATGGTTACCTCCCCACCAAAGCAAATCAAAAACCATATGCAGCCAGTTCTGGCATAACACATGGTTTCGATTTACATTTTGGATAGAAAGTGATTAGGGAATTGGGAACTTCAGGCTTGGCGTGCCACGTTATCGAAGCAACTGCTTCTACGCATGTCCACGGTGTTGGAACAGCTTGGTTTCCTTAACGGGAAGTTTTGCAAGAAATACTCAAATTGTTACCCTAAAATTACAGGAGTACTAGGTGTATTCTTGAAGTTATTTATTGTCACCCTTTAGCATCCTCTTCTCCAGACTAGACAATTGCAATTCATTTAAACTTTTCTCATAGCTTGCATTTTCTGTGTCTTAAATCATTTTATAATTCTTTCATCAGAACCCTGTCCAGTTTCAGTGACTGCTTTTTAAAAAGTGCAATCACCAACTCTGGACACAAAACTCTTTTGGAGCAGGAGGAGAGCTTCCCGGCTCTTGCATGTCATATTCCTATTAATATATTCCAGGACCACGATGGCTTTTTTTAATAACAGCACTGCATGCCTGACTCATTAGGCTTGTGGTTGCTTAGGAACCCCAGGTCTCTTTCTGTTATACTTGTGCCTACCTAGTCACTTCCTAGACAGTTTCTCTTTATTTTTTGCGCATTAAGCAAATAAACTGCCCCCCCAGAGAATTTCATTCTGATTCCGTAGGACCTTTTTTCCAAATTGTCTTGATGTCTTTGAGATGTAGTCTTGACTTCCAAAATGCTAACAACCCCGTCAAACTCTAACCTGTGAGCTTGGTGAGCACAGTCCCAGCATTTGTAGGCGATCTGATAGTGATTGATGATAATGAGCTCATCAATAAAGGTACTGATGGTGAGAACTAACTCCAGAACACATCCCTGCAGGATACTACCTGATCCATCGTCAGGAGAACTCCTGCTGTAGCACTGTTGGCTGACAGGATTAGAATCTGTGACTGCAGGGGACACCTATTCGTTTGTATATTTGTCTTGGTAATTATAGTTTTTTTTAATGGTATTTATTCAGCGCTTACTATGTGTCAGGCACCATACTAAGCGTTGGGGTACATACAAACTAATCAAGTTAGACACAATCCATTTCCCACATGGGCTCACATTCTTAATGCCCATTTCGCAGGGGAGGCAGCTAAGGCCCAGATAAGTTAAGTACATCCAGTTACAAATTTCGACTATCCTATTGGTAAATATATTTTTCTTCTCTGTTAGAGTGTAAGCTCCTTGTGAGCAGGAAACATGCCACTTCCTTGTTTCGTGCTTCCCAAAGGCAGCACACTGTATAGTACGTTGTACAGGGTAGTGTACCAAATAGATGCTCCATGTACATCGATACTATTACTTGCATGGATTGAGAGGGAGGGATTGACCTCTGGCTTCTGGAGGAAAGAGAAGAGGTTACAAAGTCCTGTCTCATGGCCACACAATAAGTGCTGAGCTAGATTTGGCATGTCACAAAGCAAGTTTTATAGAAAGGTTCTCTGCCTTCTAAGAATTTTATAGTCTAGGACAGATGACAAGGACATAGACATAACAGGGACAAACAGGCCATTTGACTTCCAATAAATAAGCTAAATAGATAAAAAGAGACATTGGGATTGTACTCTCCAAAGCACTCAGTATAGTGCTCTGCACATAGTAAATGGTCAATAAATACCACTGATTAGGTTGAGACATGAACACAGATAATTTGGGATAGTTTAGTGGGAAAAGAAGTCAGAGTACATAGGGCCGAACTTGGAGGAGGAGATAGGCGATGATAATAGTAGTAATAATAATTGTGGTATTTAAGTGCTTACCTATGTGCCAAGCACTGTACTAAACACTGGGGTAGATAGAAGATAATTAGCTAATGTATTTGGCAAGCATCCCAAATTCTAGACCGTCAAGGTCCTCAAGATTGTAAGGTCATGTGGGCAGGGAATGTGCCTACTATCTCTGTTGTACTGCTTGGTACAGTGCTCTTGACACAGGAAGTGCTTGATAAATATGATTGATTGGTCGATTAATTGGTTCCCATCAGTTCGCAGCAGAGCAAGACACAATTTAGGGAACTCCAAGCCCTTAGTTAACATGTTTGTCAACTTTAGGGTGATTTGCATCGCTTGATTGTGCATCTTGGGTTAAGTGAAACTGGCTCTTAATGTTTTCAATAAGCCAGGGGTATTTACTGAGCACTTACTGTGTGCAGAGCACTGTACTAAGCACTTGGGAGAGTTCAATAAATAAACAGACACATTCCCTACCCACAGTGAACTTAGTAGAGTCCAGAGGAGAGTAACCTCTCATTTCAAGTTAGGGAAGTGGAGCTCCCCTCCCTCGCCAAAACCCACCATTGGGGTTCCTCAACTTTGATTCAGGAGACAGATGCCCAAACCCACATTAATTAAAGAGGTAATGACAGACAAACAGGTCTTCCAGGCCTCAGTCCTAAGCGACATTGCCCTCACACCCCCATCAACGGGTAAATTGGCTCACCAATTCTCCAATCCATCCAATCTCTTGTTCTTCATTACAGTGCAAAGGAGCTCTCTTCTGACTCTTCTCTCATCTCAAGCACTTTGGCATCCAATCCTCCTTCCTGTCTCCATTGGAGGGATGGTCCTGGGCTTCTGACCCTCCTGGTCAGTGGCTGGCCACTACATGGGTTTAGAAGCTGTGGGCAGTGAGTGTTAGTGGCGGCCTCTCCAGCTCGTATTGTGCTCTCCCAAGTTCTTAGAAAAGTGTTCTGCCCACAGTAAGCGCTAAATAAATATGATTGATTGATGAGTTCCGAGGGCGCATGATCTTGTCAATCCAGCCTAGGAATCCACTCTGAAAACCATCCCACATCCAGGCTGTGCCTCTGGTTCACGAGGTGGTCTCAGTCAAATCATTGGCATCTCGGGGGGAGTGTGGGGTGGGGACCTCAGTCTGATGCTCTTTAAAATGAGGGTATTACAACAGTAGGAAGCCCTGGGGAATTGAGTTAGCATAATATTCTGAGAAAGATCTGCAGAAAGCCAGGTGAGAGTGCAGAATACCTCAGTGCTCAATTCATTCTGTTTACCAGAAAGATACTCTGTTGAGCACAGAGTTTGCCCCTTCCCTAGTTTTCCCCCCTTCCCACTGCTGATTTCCCCAAAGCACATGCGAATTGCTTTCGAACAGTCCCAAGAGATGGCAGGAAATGGTGGGAAAAATTGATTTACGTTGACATGTTTCTGAATTGTTTTCACAAATAAACTGATTTTTTAGAGAAGCAGTGTGGCCTAAGTGGATAGAGCATGGGCCTGGGAGTCAGAAGAACATGGGTTCTAATCCCGGCTCTGCCCCCTTGCTGCTGTGTGACCTTGGGCAAGTCACTTCACTTCTCTGGGCCCCAGTTACCTCATCTGTAAAATGGGGTTAAAGACTGTGAGCCCCATGTGGGACAGGAACCGTGTCCAAGCCTATTTGCTTGTATCCACCCCAGTGCATAGTACACTGCCTGGCACATAGTAAGTGCTTAACCAATACCATTATTATTATTATTATAAGCAGATAGAGCACAGGCCTGGAGGCAGGACAACCTGGGTTCTAATCTTGGCTCCACCACTTGTCTGCTCTTTGACCTTGGGCAAGTCACTTCACTTCTCTGTGCTTAAATTCTCTCATCTGTAAATTGGGGATTAAGACTGTGAGCTCCATGTGGGACAGGGATTGTGTCCCACCTGATTAGCTTGTATATACTACTGTGTTTAATACAGTGCCAGGCACATAATAAGTACTTAACAAATACCATAATTATATTTTTTTGAATGCTTTTTGGTTTTGAATGAAATACGTACCACCATATTGCGAAAGAACCAGTCTCTCATTCCAAGAATAATTGGGCGTAAGGGTTCCTAAATTAAAATGGTAAAAGTGTGAAATTTAAAAAGTAAGGATTCTATTTATTATGGCATTTATTAAGCAATAACTACTTGCCAAGCACTGGGGCAGATGTGAGGTAATCAGTTCAGACATTGTTCCTGTTCCATATGAGGTTCACAATCTAAGAGGGAGAGAGATGGGTTTTGTCCCCATTTTACTAATTAGGAAAATGAAGCCCAGAAAGGTTAGGTGACTTACCTAATGTCACCCAGAAGGCCAGGGGCAGAGCTGGGTTTAGGACCCATGTCTCTTGATCCTCAGTCCTATCCTCTTTGTCCGAGGCCCAGATAATTGTTAACGGAAGCTCCTCGTCTAGACTGTAAACTTCTTCCAGCACTTAGTACAGTGTCTGTCACATAATAAGCACTTAAATACCATTATAATTATTATTATTATTGTAGGCAGGGAATGTTTCTACCAACTGTTATTTTGTTCTCTCCCAAGCATTAAGTACATTGCTCTGCACACAGTAGCACTCAATAAATATCACTGTTTGATTGTGGGGAAAGAGAAACTTGTGAGGTCCCCTAGCTCCACCTTAAAGAGAAGGAAGGAACTTAGTGAGAGAGTTGGTGGAGGAAGGGAGCCAGGACTAGTGGATAGAGTACAGGCCTGAGAGTCTGAAGGACCTGGGTTCTAATCCCAACTGTGCCTCTTGTCTGCTTTGTGACCTTGGGTGAGTCACTTCACTTCTCTGTGCCTCAGTTACAACATCTGTAAAATGGGAATTAAGATTGTGATCCCTGTGTGGGACATGGACTGTGTCCCACCTGGTTAACTTGCATCTGCCCCAGTACTTAGAAAAGTGCCTGGAACATAGTAAGTGCTTAACAAATACCATTAAAAGAAAAAAAAAGACTCATGGGCCGGCACAGCCCTCCATCAAAGGGCCATCTAGTCCATCTCCCTGCCTTTAGTCAAGACCAACCTGCAAGCACTTAGTACAGTGCTCTGCACACAGGAAGTGCTCACTAAATACAATTGAATGAATGATAGTTTGCTCAAAATGTGTCTGAGGAGGAGTGGGTTGGCATTCCGACGTTAGCGGTCCTTAGGAGAGCTGATTAGGAAGGAGAAGACTGCACCAGACCCCTGGGAATTAACAACTTTATGCCAGCCAAGCACTCAAGGAGGAGTTTACCTGCTTAACTACTTCCCATAATTGCTTGCTCATTCAGGAAACAGGGGCAGAATGGAGGGAAAGCTGTGTCAGCAGGGCCTGGTTGTAATGACATACAGGTTCCTTATGAAGGTGGAGTTGAGGTCAAAGGGCTGAGGGGCAATAGGAAGCCGGGCTGGGAAAGAGAGCTAATGAAGGTGGTCAGAGCCTGTTAAATTGAGGAGAGGGGCTCTCTGAAATCCTCTGGTTTCTTTCTCCCTCTGGCCTTGCTTCTGAGCCATACTGATAGCCTTGAGGAAGATTCTGCCTTGTGGGGTGTGTGAATACATTTTCTTAGAACTTTGTCTATTTAAGGAACTTTATTTGCAAAGATAAAATAGTTTGAGGGTTTATAGAAGCGTGTATGTCTAGGGGGTGTGTTGTAATTTGGTTCTGGTTTAGCTTTCCCTTTTTTCTCTTCCTGTTCAGAGAATTGAGATAATTTAGTGTCTCAGTTAAGGATATTTAAGAATGTCTAGTTGCTCCCTAAACTTCTTTCAAGTTCTTCTCTCAGCAACACTGACTGTAAGCTCTTTGTGGGCAGGGAATGTGTCTGTTTATTGTTATATTTTACTCTCTCAAGTGCTTAGCACTGTGCTTTGAACACAGTAAGTGCTCAATAAATACATTTGCCTGAATAAATGAACCCAGATGAACCAGCTCTCACTGACTGCTGAATTAGAGAGCGAACTCTACGGATGGTCCAGTGGGAAGACCACTCCTCCAGGAATCAGGAGACCTGAGTTCTAGTTCTGCTACTGCCTGTAGCTGACTAACGTGGGCGAAGACCAGATATGCATTTTACAATGCTGTGCCTCTGTCCACCTACTTGCTTGTTTCACTCTGGGTCCCAGTGGAAACACAGCTGCTAAGGCTAAGAGAGAGCCTTCGCAAGCCGCTACCATTTAAATCAATTTCTCAGCTCAGACTCTTCAGTCCTGAAATCTCAGGACTAAGAGCTTCCCATTTCTGAAGAGAGAATTCGCAGGCTACTCACTGTAGTCCTAAGGCTACTAACTCTACTCTGAGTGAGCCATCTTTGACAGTTTGGGAATTTTATGGTATTTAATAATAATAATAATTATGGTATTTTTTAAGCACTTACTATGTGCCAAGCACAGTTCTAAACGCTGAGGTAGATACAAGATAATCAAGTTGGACACAATCCTTGTCCCATATGGGGTTCACAGTCTTATTCCCCATTTTGCAGATGAGGTAACTGAGGCACAGAGAAGTTA
The DNA here is from genome assembly GCF_004115215.2 of Ornithorhynchus anatinus. Classification (NCBI taxonomy): domain Eukaryota; kingdom Metazoa; phylum Chordata; class Mammalia; order Monotremata; family Ornithorhynchidae; genus Ornithorhynchus; species Ornithorhynchus anatinus. Next base: position 7,181,381 of record NC_041732.1, on the reverse strand, counting down.
AGTGACTTGCCCAAGGTCACAGCAGACAGGTGGCAGAGACAGGATATGAACCCATGACCTTCTGACCAATGCCTGTGCTCTATCCACTACACGATGGTATTTGTGAAGCAATTACCATGTGCCGGGCACGGTTCTAAGCACCAGGGTAGATACAAGACAATCAGTTTGGGCACAGTCCCTGTCCCACATGGGGTTCACAGTCTTAATTCCCATTTTGCAGATGAGGGAACTGAGGCAAGGGAAATGAAGTGACTTGACCAAGGTCACATGGCAGCCAAGTGGAAGAACTGGGATTAGAAACCAGGTCATTATGACTCCCAGACCCATGCTCTTTCCATTTGACAACGCTGCTTCCCATGCTGCTTTGGCCATTCATGGCACTCATGAATTTTAGACACTTCTTTTTGGACTCTTTCCTCTCTCTCTCGACTCTGATATATTCTTACTTAATAATAAAAATGTCAACAATAAAATCTAGTGTATATTTACCTTGTGGGTATGATTGATGTCTTTTACTTCCTGGCAATATTTATAATGGGTTTGTTTTCATAAGGCAACCCACCCTCATGTTCATGACAGAACAAACAACAGATGTAACTTGCCTTATCTAAGTAAGGGCACAGGTATGAAAAGGTTCTTCGTGAGAGTTTGTAGATGTAGCTGCTGAACGTTTAAAAATGAAAATCTTGCACATAATGGCGGCTGCTGTATCAGGACCGGAGAGTGACCAGACCATGTGACAATCAAGCGGTCTGGTATGGAAAAAGGACAAGTGGTCACCCTATATCCATCACTCCTAAGGTCAAGGGGGATGGTGTTTGAAGAAGCGGGGTGGTCTAGTGGGGAGAGCACCATCCTGGGAGTCTGAACGATCTGGGTTCTAGTCTCTGCTCCGCCACGTGTCTGCTGTGTGACCTTAGGGAAGTCATTTCACTTCTTCTGTGCCTCAGTTACCTTTTTGTAAAAAAGGGATAATGACTGTGAGCCCCATGTGGGGCAAGGATTGGGTTCAAACTGATTAGCATGTATCTATACCAACTTAGTACAGTGTCTGCACATAATAAGGATTTGAATGTCATAAAGAAGCAAAGTCAATGCCTCCTTCACACTGATAGGAATCCTCGTCCCCATTTCTGCTCTGGCTCAGCTCAGTGTATATTCCAGTGTTGAAACAAATGACATTTAAGGATACAATTGTTTTTTAATGGTAATTGTTAAGCACTCTCTATGTGCTAGGCTATATACTAAGCATTGGAGTAGATACAAGCTAATCAGGTTGGACCCATTCCCTGTCCCACATGGGGCTCACAGTCTTAATCCCCATTTTACAGATGAGGTAATTGAGGCACAGAGAAATTGAATGACTTGCCCAAGGTCACACAGCAGACAAGTTGCAGAGCCGGGATTAGAACCCATGTTCTCTGACTCCCAAACCGGTGCTCTTTCCACTAAGCCACGCTAGAGGAAATTTCCAAGAATAATTCAGGATGGTAACTTTATTTCTCCTTTACTGCACATAACTGGAACCCGATTATCCTGTATCTGCCCCAGTGCTTAGTACAGTGCCTGGCACATAATAAGTAAACAAATACCATAAAAAAAAGACGCTCCTCTTCCTGAACCAATACAGAACCAGTGACTTGTCTGGCCCAGCTCGGGGCGGTGGAGGGGTGGGGGGAACATGTTTAGGGCAGAGTTCCATGTGCAGAGGTGGCTTTAATGATAGGCTGGGCTGTGTGGGTGAGAATGACCAGTTAACGCTTCATGGAGCCAAAGGGCAGTTGTGTGTGTGTGTGTTTGTGTGTGTATGTGCTTGTCAGTATTTTTAGACACTTTCTGGAGGCTCTCTGTGGGCATCAGTAATTTTAGGCCTGGGTGGGTTGGGAGTATTGGAGGTTTGGGTGTGAGTGTGTGTTTACTGTGGTGAGCAGGGGCAGCGCACATGTATGAATGTATGTGTGTGTTGGGGGGTGTTCTCTCACTCTCCCTTTTCTAATTCTCTTCCAGGAAATGATGAGGGAGTGCTTCAGGCCACACGGAATCTAGAAGGATCTCACAGGAACGAGAAGAACGAATTCTCCAGGAAAGAAGTGGAGGGAGAAACTGATTCTCCCATTCGTGAGCCTCCTCTGAGTGAGATTCCTGTCTCTGCTTTCCTACCAGAAGAACGCTCTTCCTTTTCAAGTAAGTTTGTCTGTTGTTAGGCACCAGGGAGGTGGAGGGAGTAGGGGGGAAGCAGGGATGTTTGTGCGCCCGTGCAGCGGAAGGTGTGGCAACCACCCACTGTTAAATCAACACACGCATATAGAACAGGCTATAGATTATATGAAACAGCCAGAGGGCTGAATCAAAACATTAGAAAGAAAAAAGGCAAGGAAGTTCAAGTAAGTTGCTCCTTGTCCTTGAGCCCTGCAGGATGAAGCCCCAGTTTGTTGCCTTTCCGGCCTGCGGGAGGTGACCAGATGCCACGACTGCGCTTTCTTGCTGTTTGTTTTATTTATTTATTTATTTTATGATATTTACACTCAGCGCTGGGGTAGATACAAACGAATCAGGTTGGACACGGTTCACATCCCCCATGAGGCTCACGGTCTTAATCCCCATTTTACCCACAAGGTAACGGAGGCACAGAGAAGTGACTTGCCCATGGTTGAAGAGCAGATGAGCAGTGGAGCCGGGAATAGAACCCAGATTCGGTGTCTCCTAGACCCGGGCTCTATCGACTAGACACGCTGCGTCTCTTCTTGAACGGGCACTACTGGAAGCTTTAGAGACTGGGCTTGAAACAGGTAAAGTTCTTGAAAGATTTCACAATTTTAGGCCAACTGTGGGCTGTTTTTGTGGGTTTTTTTGAAGTGTTCTTAGGCACTCCGCCACCTATGCTGTGACCTTGGGCAAGTCACTTCTCTGTGTCTCAGTTACCTCATCTGTAAAATGGAGATTAAGGGGGTGAGCCTCATGTGGGACAGGGACTGACTATGTCCAACCTGACTAGCTTGTATCTACCCCAGTGCTGAGTATAGTGCCTGGCACCTAGTCAGCACTGAGCACATAAAGAAGAAATTTCCCATTTTGCAGCTAAAGAAACTAAGGGCACAGGGAGGCTTCGCTTCAGACCACACAGCAGTCAGGTGGCTGAGCAGGGATTCAAACTCTGATCTTCTGATTCCTAGGCCCGAGCCCTTCCCACTAGACAGCTTCCTCCCCTCCCCCCCACCCCCTAGTTAAAATTTTTGGGCTCCTCAGAGGAAACATGACTTTAAAGTTGCAAGATTTATGGACTGGGAACTTTTGCTTCTGAACAGCAGGTGTCTCTCCAATTATTTTCTTCACACTTAATTAAATTTGTAGCATTTCTGTTGTCAGGACATTGGGCAGTCGTTTGCACAATCATGGTGTCATCAGAATCCATTTCTCCACACAATCACTGTGTCATCAGCATCCTTTTCTCCACAATCCAGGCCTGCCAACCTCCTGCCATGCCATGTCAGCTTGAGTGACGCTGTCATCTACCAATTCTGTGGTATCATTCTCTCCCAAGTGCTTAGAACAGTGCCAGTGCTCTGCACACACTGTGTTAGTAAATTCCACCGATTGATTAATCTTGAGGCTTTTTTAGACAATTCCAGTGTAAAACTCTGCCTGAGTGGCTTGAATGTGACACCTATCGTTTCCAGTGACAGAGGGCAAAGCAATTTTTAAGGATTCTGTGTTTCAAGATCACACCCTAAAATGTGGGATCGTAAGAGCTGTTTTCTCAAAAGGAAGTATAAAGCTTTGTTTCTTGAATGTGTCATTATTCTGTATTATGATATCAAATGGCAGTGGTTAGGTCAGTAGCCTGCATGGATCTCATGCTGACCTGAACATACCTCAGTAACTCTTAGGGTAATTTGCAACCCTGCATGCTCATTATTCAGATGAACATTCCCCAATATATATATTTTTTTATGGTGTTTGTTAAATGTGCTATGTTCTAGGCACTGTACGAAATGCAGGGATAGATATAAGGTAGGACACAGTCCATTTCCTACATGAGACTCAGTCTTAATTCCCGTTTTAGACAGTCAATTGTATTTATTGAAAGCTTAGTGTGTGCAGAGTATTGTACTAAGCGTTTGGGAGAGTACAGTATAACAAATACAGCAGATACATTTTCTGACCACAGAGAGCCTATGGTCTAGACGGGGAGGCAGACATTAGTAGAAATAAATAAATTACAGCTATAGACATGAGTGCTGTGGGGCTGAAAGGGAGGATGAATAAAGGGAGCAAGTCAGGGCAACGCAGAAGGGAGTGGAAGAAAAGGAAAAGAGGGCTTTGTCAGGGAAGACCTTTTGGAGAAGATGTGCCCTCAATAAGGCTTTGAAGAGGGGGAGGGTAATTGTCTGTCAGATACGAGGAGGGAGGGTCTTCCAGGCCAGAGGCCGGAAGTGGGCGAGAGGTGGGCAGCGAGATAGACAAGATTGAGGTACAGCGAGAAGGTTAACAGCAGAGGAGCAAAGTGTGTGCACTGGGTTGTAGTAGGAGGGTAGTGAGGTGAGGTAGGAGGAAACAAGGTGATTGAGTGCTTTAAAGCCAATGGTGAGGAGTTTCTGTTTGATGCAGAGGTGATAGAAGTTAACAGAGAAGTTAAGCGACTTGCCCAGGTTACACAGCAGATAAATTGGGGAGCCAGATTAGAGTCCAGGTCTTCTGATTCCCAGGCTTACGCTCTTTACACTAGGCCACACTGCTGCACAGGCCTGGGAGTCAGAGGGACCTGGGTTCTGATCCAGATTCACCACTTACTTGCTGTGTAACCTGGGCAAGTCACTTAACTTCTCTGTGCCTCAGAGAAAACACATGGGCAAAATGAAGATTAAGACTGTGAGTCCCATGTGGGATATGGACTGTGTCCAACCTGTTGAGCTTGTATCTCACCCAGAGCTTAGTAAGGTGCCTGGCATATATTGTTTAACAAATACCATTTAAAACAAAACAAAAAACAATGAATACAAAATAGAGAATGTATTTGCTCCCGTGGCTTCAACTACAATCTTTATACAGATGATTCCCAAATTTTTCTCTTTAGCTCAAACTTTTCTCCTTCTCTGCAGTCTCACATTCCCTCCTGCCTTCAGCACATCTCTTCTTGGATGTCCTGTCAACATTTCAGACTTATCACATCCAAAACAGAACTCCTCATCTTCCCACCCAAATCCTGTCTTCCCCCATGACTTTCCCATCATTTTAGCCAACACCACTATGGGTTTCACAGGCCCATAACCTAGACATTATCCTCAACTCACCTCTCTCATTCAATCCACACATTCAATCTGTCACCAAATCCTGTAAATTCTACCTTCACAACATTGCTAAAATCTGCCATTTTCCCTCCACACAAACTGCTACTATGCTGCTTCAAGCACTTATCATAACCCCCCTTGACTACTGCATACATCTCCTCAACTGACCGTCCAGCCTTCTGTCTCTCCCCACTCCTGTCCTCAATTCACTCTGCTGCCTGGATTATTTTTCTAAAACACCATCCAATCCATATCTCCCCACTCCTCAAGAATCTCCAGTGATTGCCTAGCCACATCATTCAGAAACTTATTACCATCCTCTTTAAAGCAATCAGCCTATCCCCTCCTATCTTACTTACTTACCTCACTGACTTCCTAATATAACCCAGCCTGATACTTCACTCCTGTAAATGCCAACATACTCACTGTACCTTGATCTCATCTTTCTCACCGCCAACCCCTTGCCCACATCCTTCCTCGGGCCTGGAACTCCCCCCGCCCCCCTTCATATATGAAAGGCCACCACCCTTCCCCACCTTCAAAGCCTTATTAAAATCACATCTCCTTCATGATGTCTTCCCGAACTGAGTCCTCAGTGCCCCTACCTCCCCTCACTTTTGGGTCAAGTTTGCACTTGAACTTGTCCCCCTTAAGCACTTGATATTCACCTCACCCTCAGCCCCACATACTTTATGTACATATCCACTTTTATTTTAATGCCTCTTTGCGGGCAAGGAACCTGTCTACCAACTCCATATTGTACTGTGTCAGATGCTTAGTACAGTGCTCTCTGCACAGTAAGCACTGTATAATTACTATTGATTGACCGTTTGATACAGAAAAAGTAACGGTGAACCGTGGCTAGGGGAGCAGTATCAGGCTCCTCGTGACTTAGAGTCCAGCAGTCAGGACAATCTCAGCTACAGTAGAGTGGCACAGGGCAGTGAGGGGAGAGGGGAAGAGATGTGATGAAGGGCAGGCTGCCTCGGATGCTCAGTGCAGTGGGGAGGGTTCCAGCCTCTAGAGAGAAGGAAAGCTCCAAAAGTCTTGACTCTTTAGAGTCAATTGAGAAATATCAAAAAAGTAACATGGCCTCATGGAAAAAGCCTGGGCCTAGGAGTCAGAGGACCTGGGGTCTAATACTGACTCTGCCACTTGCCTGCTGTGTGACCTTGGGCAAGTCACTTCACTTCTCTGGGCCCCAGTTTCCTCATCTGTAAAAAGGGATTCAATACCTGTTCTCCCTCCTACATAGATTGGGAGGCCCATGTCGGGCAGGGACCTGGTCTGATCGGATGATCTTGTATCTACCATAGTGCTTGTCATATAATAAGGGCTTAACAAATACCACATTTATGATTTATGCAAAATGCTCTTTTTCCACAGACGCAGTTTCCCCAGCACTTGGACATTTAGTTGCTATGGTATTTGTTAAGTGCTTAAAATGGGACAGAGGTGGGAGTGTCAAGATTGAGGTACAGCTAGAAATAAAATAGGCCTCACTGCTTCCGTCGTTCAGACTGACACAGCCCCACATTTTATATTCCGTTTTGGCAGATCCCGCTCAGCACTTCACATCTTAGGCACTTTGCTCTGTTGGGCTGCATTAATTTAACTCCTGTTTGGAGCTAATGCGGCTAAACACAGCCACATTTATGTCCTTGCTTAAAACTTCCTACCTTGTTTTTGTAAGGTTTCACATGGAATTCAAGCAAAGTCATATTGCCATAACTTCCTGTCCCAAGTCATACAGTTATACCAAAGACCCCAGAGTTTTGTGGTCTAGCGGTGTGTTGAACAGTCGTTAGAAGTGTTTTTGTTTGTTTAAGCAGAGATTGCGACCAAATTCTTTACCAGTTTTGACCATGAGTGCAATTCCTCTAGACTGTGAACCCCATGGTAGGACAGGGATGTTGTCCAACCCAATTAAGTTGTACCTACCCATCAACATCAGTGGTATTTATGGAGCACTTACTGTGCGCAGAGCACTGTACTAAGCCCTTGGGAGAGTATAATACAAAGCTCAATATGTGCTTGGCACCTTGTAAGCCCTGGGCTGTTGATGTTGATGATGGAATTCCCCATCATAAATGACCGGCGTATCTCAGCCCATTCAAAAGGACATCAGCACTGAGAACCTGCCTGAAGGGATTGGTTATAATCATGGCACACTTTGTGCTCTCTTTCCCCTAAGAGTTGCCAGGGTCATTTGGCCCTGAATGGGCCTGGTACGTAAAATTGTCTGGCACCCAACTTACATTGTATGTCACCCACTACTCCAGCGAGAACATGATAGGCTGATGCAAAAAGGGAAAAGATGTGCTCAGAGAAGCAACGTGGCCTAAAGGATAGAGACTCAACCTGGGAGTCAGAAGAGCCTGGCTTCTAATCCCGGCTCTGTCATTTTTCTGCTGTGTGACCTTGGGTGAGTCACTTCACTTCTCTGGGCTTCAGTTACCTCATCTAGAAAATGGGATTTAAGACTGTAGGCCCCATGTGTGGGACAGACTGTGCCCAACCCAATTACTTTGTTATCGCCCCAGTGCTTAGTACAGTGCCTGGCACGTAGTGAACGCTTAACAAGTACCACAATTATCATTATTATTATTTTTACATTAATTTGCATTACATCTGCACATCATTTACATGCTTCTCTTTTACCATTACCAGCTGAGAAACGCCCCCCGCCACTTCCCCTCAGGGACTCTCAGCCCCACTGTGGCCCTCACCCCTCCAAAGCAAACAAACAAAAAAACCAGTTCGCACTCCGTCTGGATTAACCCAATCTCTGTACAGCAATGGCAGGTACCCCCTTCTCATAGATGATGGGAGTTGCATTGTCATAGGACCCCAACTTAAGGAAAACACTTCATGCCTCCTCTTGATTATTTCTTCTGACACAGTGTGAGCTGTGTCCATTTCCTCCCAGGCCCACTCTGCTTTCCCTGCTTATTTTTCTTTAATAGACACACCACAGCAAGTGCTAGGAAGAATGTAACAGAAAATTGGACACATTTTCCCCACCCTCAACATTCTTGGACTCAATTTATCCAGATCATTTCATTTCTCTGCTCTTCTTTTATCTTATCTATCCTATCTATCTATTTATCTTAAGCCCTGGGTAGACAATTTCCTGACAAATGAGGTTTTTTTTTCTATTTAGTAGTGTGGGTGTACATAACAGTAATTTATCCATATTTAATTTGCTGCTGTTTGAGCCTAGCCTATGAAGGTTAAAAAGCAACAATTTGAGGTGTGGGAGAAACAGAATTAGCCATAATTTGAGAAGCTGGGCTACAGAGTCTATGACCTACCTAAAATGACCATAGATAGCATAAGGAAGACCAGGCATCACTTTGCCAACCAGGAAATAAGAGCATATTTTACTCTATGTATTTATGTTTAGTGCTCTCATAAGGACACAGAAAAGGGATCTTTGTGAAAATCCACAGGACCTAGGGTGTCACCAGGGGACCCTTAGGCTCCCCTCCTCTACACTGTGAGCTCACTGAGGGCAGGAAATGTGTCTATTGTTGAATTGTACTCTCCAAAGTGCTTAGTACAGTGCTCTGCACACAGTAAGTGCTCAGTAAATACGATCGAACGATTGAATGAATGAATGAACTCCAGCCCTTGTTCCAAAGTCAGTCAGTTCCATCCTTGGATTCGGGTGAAGATGGGCTCCACTTCAAAGTGATGGAATCCAGTGGTAGAGAGGAAGGGAGGCTGGGCCCTGAAAAGAAAAATACTGGACATAAAGGCATCCAGTCTAGTATCCGTATCAGGCAGGGGCAGAAGGGCTGAAAACCAGACGAGAAGCAGCGTGGCGCAGTGGAAAGAACACGGGCTTTGGAGTCAGGGCTCATGAGTTCGAATCCCAGCTCTGCCACTTGTCAGCTGTGTGTCTGTGGGCAAGTCACTTAACTTCTCTGTGCCTCAGTTCCCTCATCTGTAAAATGGGGATTAAGACTGTGAGCCCCACGTGGGACAACCTGATTCCCCTGTGTTTACCCCAGCGCTTAGAACAGTGCTCTGCACATAGTAAGCGCTTAACAAATACCAACATTATTATATGTCTAGCGGTTAGGATTCCTGGTTTTCACCCAGGCGGCCCGGGTTCGACTCCCGGTATGGGAAACCTTAGTGTTTTATTTTAGAGAAGCAGCGTGGCTCACTGGAAAGAGCACGGGCTTTGGAGTCAGAGGTCATGGGTTCGAACCCCGGCTCTACCACTTGTCAGCTGTGTGACTTTGGGCAAGTCACTTAACTTCTCGGTGCCTCAGTTACCTCATCTGTAAAATGGGGATTAAGACTGTGAGCCCCACGTGGGACAACCTGATTCCCCTGTGTCTACCCCAGCGCTTAGAACAGTGCTCGGCACATAGTAAGCGCTTAACAAATACCAACATTATTATTATTATTATTATTACAAAACAGATTGACTGGCTTCGCTACGCTAACTGCGGAAAGCTTCTGCCATTGACTGCATCTTCCTCATCCCAAACCTGCAAGTCCTCCCTTCTCTCTATAATTTGGGGGTGGGGGGGAAGACACTCCATTCATTCATTCATTCATTCATTCAATCAGTTGTATTTATTGAGTGCTTACTGTGTGCAGAAGACTGTACTAAGCACTTGGGAAAGTACAATAAAAAAAATAAATAGAAACATTCCCTGCCCACAGCGAGCCTCCCGATTGAACTCATCCTGCTGGGATGTTTTCATTTTCTCTCATGGTACTGAGATTGCACTTGCCTTTCGCTGGGACTCACAACCTTCCAGCAGCCAAATTATATCTTTTAGGTACTTGATCACTCAATCAGTGGTTTGTATTTATTGCACGCAGAGAACTGTACTAAGCACTTGGGAGGGTACACTATAAAAGAGTCAGAAGACACGTTCCCTGCCTTCAACGAGCTCACAAGCTAGCATCTACATGAAGTACATCTTCTGACCTTGGTTTTGTTTTTGAAGAAAACGAAGGACTCTGTAACTGCTGCTCTTTCTTGACTTGAAGGCAACGGAACTAACCATTTCGGTGTTAAAATAGTCACTGGTCTGGGCTGTCCAAGCTCCGATGATGTGGGCTGGAGTTGAGAGACGATTAAGTTCACCTCCGGATATTTATTCCCATGTGGTCCGCCCAATTGGCTCTCTAGTCTCCATTGATTGACAACTTATTTTTACCCGAATGAGTCCTGTTTGTTTTCCTTTTCAGCTCGGAAATTTGCTCTTCTATTGCCAAGTGGGGCCCACACATCTCAGAGGGTGGAGTAGTCCCTCTGGAGAATGGATCTTCCCCTCTAGACTGTAAGCTCACTATAGGCAGGGAATGCATCTGCCACCTTTGTTTTAGGGCACTCTCCCAAACAGTACAGTTTGCTCTGCCTATAGCAAACACTCAATAAATATTGTGGATGGGTCTGATGAAAACTTTCCTCTTACAGAGTTTGAGAATTATGGCGGGGGAAATGGGGGTTCATAATTAGTTTAGGGGCAAAGGAGAGAGAGGGAGCCAGTATTCTGGAGGATATTTTACCCAATAATAATAATAGTACTTGTTAAGTACTCACTATGTGCCAAGCACTGTTCTAAGCACTGGGGGAGATACAAGTTAATTAGGTTGGACACCATCCTTGTCCCACATTGAGCTTACAGTCTTAATCCCCATTTGTTTCAGATCAGGTAACTGAGGCACCGAGAATTTAAGTGCGTTGCCTAAATTCACACAGCAGACATGGCGGAGCCAGGATTAGAACCCAGGTTCTTCTGATTCCCAGGCCCATGCTCTATCCACTAAACCATGCTGCTTAAATCCTGGCTTAGTTGCGACTTGAAGTTAAAATTATTGAGAAGCAATGTGGCCTAGTGGAAAGAGTGGAAAGGCTTGGGAATCAGAGGACCTGGGTTCTAATCCCAGATTTGCCACTTTTCTGCTGTGTGAACCTGGGTAAGTCAGTTAATTTCTCTGTGCCCTTGGTTTTCTCATCTATAAAATGGGGATTAAGACTGGGGAGCCCCTTGTGGGAAAGAGATTCTGCCCAACCTGATTAACTTATATCTACCCCCGTGCTTTGTATAGTGCCTGGCACATAGTAAGTGCTAAACAAATACTGCAGTTATTATTTATAATAATAGTAAAATCCACTGGACTACTTCATTAGGCAGCATCATGGTCTAATGGGAAGGGCAGCAGCTTGGGAGTTGAGTGTCCTGAGTTTTAATGTGAAGGACAACTCTACTCCTGCTATAACGCTCTGTACACAGTTGATGCTCAATAAAATTATTGATTGATTCCGTGTCATAATGGGCTGGCATTTCCTCTCGCTATTCCCAGCCTTCTTATTCATGGTCTCATCTCCCATTAATCCCTCTCTATTTCCCCTTTTCCTTTCAGTGCCCTCAACCTCATCTAGGATGCGTTCTAGGCTGCCTTCTCTATGTTAAGACTATTAAAATTCTGAATTTCCTTTCCGTTTCCACACAGTTAACATGCCCATTCCATTTTAGTTTCATCATCTGCTCCATTGTTTTAGTTTATTCCTTAATTGAGGCAAATGGATCAAGGGGAAAGAGCATGGGGATGAGACAAAAGACTTGGGTTTATAATACCGGCCTGCTGTGTGGCATGGGGCAAGCCACCTAACCTTTCTGAGCCTCAATTTCTTCATTTATAAAATGAGGATAAAAATATTTGTTTCCCCTTGCAGCACTGTGATACGATGGTGATGAAATGAACTAACATGTGAAAGTGCTTGGGAAAAATAAGTATCTTACCAAAGACAAGGGATTATATTATTTAGGATTTGATTTTTTGGTATTTTGGGTGCTCGATCTCTGTATTTTAGGTGTATTTGCATTCTGTATTTGATCTATTCTGGTTGTCCCAGTTTTTCCCGGTAAATTTCATTTCCGTATCTTTATCTTGTGTATGATCAACCATGATCCAACTTTCATATCTCACATGGTTTGGGTCTCTCTTCGTTTCTCCCAGCCTCCATTCTTCCACTCCCCACAAGATTTCAGCAGCCTTGAAGTCTACGTGGAGCCCTGCAGGCAGAGTAGAAATGTTCCTACTCTGCTGTTTGACCAGAAAGAGGCCTCAAGAAGGGGAGTGTGGCAGGAGTCAGCTTCCCAGATGTTTCTCTCACAATGTGTAGGGAGGCAGGAGGCTTTTGTCTCTGCTGACACCAAGGCAGCAGTCATTCATCTGATTTTGGCAGAGAGCAATATCCTTTAACTTCCAACTGTTTACGAGCCCCCTTCTTGTCTACAAGGCATTGTGGAAAAAAAAGAGAAAGAGAAACAGGGAACAGAGCCGTCAGACGGTAAAGGCGCCTGGAGTAGGGGAAATTGACATTGTGTTTCAAGAGTGAATGGGGAGGAGGCAAAGACTGTCTGCGCCGACCAACCTGGTGGATTGAAAGTATTTTCGAGGGTGCAGGTTTGTTGTAAGAGCCTAGTATCTTAACGTTGAGATATTTGACTGGCATTTGTATTTGGGCAGTTTTCTGCAGCCCTTCTGTACATATCAATGTATACACTCTCTGGATTAACCGGTTACTCATCTACATATCCATCTTTCCATTCTCCTCTTCCTCCTACCGGAAATTCATTTTGTGTCTGTCTCCTCCATTAGATTGAAGCTCTTGGAGGGTACCGATTATGTCTTCTAACTCTTTTGGACTCTCCCAAGTACTCATTACAGTGCTCTACATTTAAGCTCCGTGGGGGCAGGGATCACGTCTACATTCTACTGGACACTCCCAGTTGTTTAGTGCAGTGCTCTAGGTAGTTAAATACTATTGAGTGATTGGTTTGAAGAGTCCAATCAGTGGTATGTATTGCTCACTTACTATGTGCAGAGCACTGTACTAAGATTTTAGGAGCATGCTTTATGAGCATTCATTACTAGTGCTTTTTACTGTAGTTGAGTTGGTTAGGATTCAAAGGCATCCCTCCACACCGGTGCAAGACAGAACCTTTTGGGCCCTGTGATTGGCAGAAGAACTCTTCCTGATTGACAGCTGCTGCTCCAGGAGCAGGAGACTCTGTTCATCCTCCCCGCCCCAAGGCCAGTCTGCCTGGACTAGGGAGCCTGCACTGAAACTTCTCATGAATGGAAGGGATAGGATTGGGGCAGGGAAAATTTGACGTGTTATTGGTCCTAGAGGGGAACCTGCTGACATCATGGTTCCCGGAGAAGGTTCCAGAGCAGGACCAGAGGATCATGGCCCCAAACATGCTTAGTGTGGCCTATTTCCTAGTCTAAAGGTACCCAAACCTTGGTGAGTCCTGGGCAGATTTGGGCTTAGAAAAGAACATTGTCTCTCTCCCGATCCCAGAAAATTCCTACCTCAAACGCTAGTAACCAGCCTCAGAAAGGTCTTTGAAAAGTTAGGCACATAAGTTGTGACAAGTTAGACACAGTGTCAAATAAATAGGTTGGAAGGGACAAATAGATTTGAAAAGGACTCAGTTGTTTAGATTGTATCTTGCTTTTTGCTCGAATTGAGGGAAATAGGGATTTTTAGTGAGGAAGAGAACAAGGGAAAAAAAGATATCTCCTCTTCATTGAATAGGGAGGAACCACTTGACATCTTGGTCACCAATGCAGAGTAAACACCTTGAGAGAGAGAAAACCATTTTATTCCTGAAAAGAATCTCTTTGCTCCTGCTAAAGAAGGTGAGCTGGAAGCAAGTTCAAGGGCTGCTAAATGGCTGAGGGCAGCCTGCTGTTTCCTTCTCTTTTCATTGTGACAGAAACAGAGACCAGACTTAACTGCAGAAAATATCCCCACATCAGCCTCTCTCTGTCAGGCTGGTTAATGAATGTGATTGTGATATTAATGGGGAGGAAGCAGTTGGACACTGAAAAGGCAATATTTAATATGCTTAATGTGGAAGTCAATATTGTGATTCAGTTTTGCATGTAACGAGCTATGTGTGGTTTATCTCCTAGTGTTGAAATATTCGTGGGCTAGTGAAAATGGGTTATTAAAGATTACAAATTTAGGAACGTAAGAGGAGTTTCCCAATAGGGTTGGACTGGGAAAAGACAGAGCCAACCTGCCAGATCCAGGCTCCCTCTTTCCCAGTCCAGAACAAATAGATTTTTCATGTTTCCAGAGCAATAAATCCATTACTGGTATATATTGAGTGCTTACTGTGTGCTCACTGTGCTGAGCGTTTGGGAGAGTGAAACATGACAGAGTTGGTAAAAATGTTTCCTGCCCACAGTGAGCTTACAGTCTAGAGGAGCAACTGATGCTCACCAGTAATTATGGTATTGGCTAATTTGGGTATCTGCTAAGGGTGCCAAGAATTGTACTAAGTATTGGGGTAGCTGCAAGACAATCAGAATAGACATAGTTCAGGTCTCTCATGGGCCTCACAGTCTAGTAGGGAGATAGAACAGGTTTTGAATTCCCATTTTACAGATGGGGAAGCTGAAGCCCAGAGAAATTAAGCTATTTCCCCAAGTTCGCATGCATCATCCCAGAATTTTATACAGTAAGTGCTTAACAAATACCATTATATACTTGCATATCTTGTATATGTGGTACTTGTTTAATACTTACTATGTATCTAGCACTGTTCTAAGCACTGAGGTAGATACCAGTTAATCAGGTTGGACACAGTCTCTGTCTCACATGGGGCTTACAGTCATAATTTCCATTTTACAGATGAGGGAACTGAGGTTTAGAGAAGTGAAGTGACTTGCCCATGGTCAAAAAGCAGACATGAGGCAGGGCCGGAATTAGAACCCAGGTCCTTCTGAACTTTCAGGCACATGCTCTATCCACTAAGACACACTGCTTCCCTAGTTAGAATAGTGTCTGTTGGGGTAACTAATTGAAAGTGGTGCAAGCTTCTCCTGGACCCCTAATGCTCAACAGTTTTCTACCTCAGCCACAACAGTTTGCTTTGGGCCAGATCTCCAACAGATCTAATCCTAAGCAAGGAAGCGAACTTTATTGATTCATTCATTCATTAAATAATATTTATTGAGCACTTACTGTGTGATGAGCACTGTACTTCACGGTGAGCATCTTAATTTGTTTCATCAGTTAATGGATTGATTTATATTCTTGTTTTCTCTGAAAAATCCATTCTCTGGGTTGTGCTTCAGAAATAGGAAAATTGAACTCCAACTTTGTAGATTCTGGGTCTCTTTTTTATATTTTTCTCTGCACACTGCTCTGAAGATCAAACTCAGAACATACTGGGCCCTTGGAGGTAAAATTATTGTGACCTTCAAAAGGGCGAATGACTGAGCTTTTTCTGCTCTTATGTTTTTCTTTTGCCTCTTGGAAACTTTCAAAGGACAGTTTGTGATGAACTGAATACAGTCAATGCCTACCTCTGAAGGTATTTTTGACAAATGCCATCACCAAACATTTCCTGAGAGTTCACAGTCTGTGGAGACCGGGTAGGCAGAAAACCAGGGGAAATATCTTCAGAAGACAGCATGGAAGACGTCTCTATTTTTCTCCACCCAAGGAACTGTTTCCAGGGGCAGGGGTAGCTCCCACCAATCAAATCAAACAATGGTATTTGTTGAGTACCTACAACCTTCTTTGAGGGGAGAACTGTATTAAGTACATTTTTTAAAAATGGTATTTGTTAAGCATTTACTATGTGCCGGACATTGTATTAAGTGCTAGGGTGGATACAAGTTAATCAGATTGGACTCTATCCCTGTCCCACATGGGGTTTACAGCCTTAATCCCCATTTTAAAGATGAGGAAACTGAGGTACAGAGAAGTTAAGTGACTTGCCTAAGGTCAAATAGCAGACAAGTGGTAGAGCTGGGATTAGAACTCAGGTCCTTCTGGTTACGAGGCCATGCTCTATCCACACTCATAGACCACACTGATGACTATAAGGAATTTACGATCTAACAATTCTGGGGTAGCTGGTATGTCCTGGAGTTGGATCATGTTCTACCAGAGGGGAGTCACTTTGATCTTAACCAGCTCCTCACTGGGTCCCATGAGCCACAATGAAGTGGAAAAGTTCATATCGAACCTGTAAATAGTGATGGCTTTAAGTACTTACTATGTGCTAAGCGCTGATGTGCATAGAAAATAATCAGATCGGACCCTGTCCCTGGGCTACAAGGGGCTCACTTTCTATCAGTAAATCAGTGCTATTTTTTGAATGCTTATAATATGCAGAGCGCGGTACTAAGCATTTGGAAAAGTACAGTACAACAGAGTTGGTAGACACGGTACCTGCCCACAACGAGCTTACTGTCTAGAGCTTTCAGTCTATTTAAGAAATGAGAAAACGGGGGCCCAGAGAGGTTAAATGACATGCCCAAGGTCACCCATCAGGGCAAGGACAAGAGAAGCAGCGTGGCTCAGTGGAAAGAGCACGGGCTTTGGAGTCAGAGGTCATGAGTTTGAATCCCGGCTCTGCCACTTGTCAGCTGTGTGACTGTGGGCAAGTCACTTAACTTCTCTGTGCCTCAGTTACCTCATCTGTAAAATGGGGATTAAGACTGTGAGCCTCATTTGGGACAACCTGATTCCCTTGTGTCTACCCCAGCGCTTAGAACAGTGCTCTGCACATAGTAAGCGCTTAATAAGTACCAACATTAAGGACACAAAAAGAACTCAGGTCTCCTGACTCTCAATCCCATGCTCTTTTACATATAAAACAGAAGGTCAGAAGGAATAGTAATATTTATTAAGCTCTTATTGGATGCAGAGCACCTAATAAGCACAAGGAAAGAGCATATGGATAGGAATTAAATACACACCCTGTCTCTAGACATGTCTGTTCCGTGAACTTGGGCAAGTCACTTAACTTCTCTGTGCCTCAGTTATCTCATCTATAAAAGGAGGATAAGAGAGTGAGACCCATTTGGGACAGGGACTGTGTCTAAACTGATTAATTTGTATCCACCCCAGTTCTTAGAGCAGTGCTTGGCACATAGGGAGTACTTAGCAAATACTATCATTATTATTATTATTCTTTACAATCTCATTATTGCCCCTTATGCCCATAACTCTCAGCGAGGCACATAGAGCTTCCTGGCTCTTGCTTCCTCTTGTGACAGCTTCCAGTGTGTTCCCCAGGGACCAAAGGGAAATGACCTGCTCCCTTGGCCAAGATTTTAGCTGAATGAATGAAGGAGTCAGGTCTGCCCCGCACAGGGTTTCAGCCGGACCTGAAGCTCATTAGGTGTTATTCTGCATTTATTTTAATTGCTGGAACGCTCCCCGTTTGCTGCACAATGGGAACCATTTATAAATTGGTACATAAAGTGAAAACATCTGGTTCAAATAACATGGAAGGTCAACAGGAATTGATGCAATAAAGAAAATTCTTCGTTCTCTTCCCTCGCCCCCTCCCCTCAAGGGACCTCAGTTAAAGTTCTGTGAGGGGCTAAAATTTCTCCATCTCCTCCACCTATCCCGACCTCCTCTCCTCTGCTGGCTGAACCCAGCCCCAGAACTGTGGGGGCCTACCAGGCTCAATACAGGGGGACGGGGAGGGGAGTCTGACTTCACTTTTAGGATGGTTGGAGCTGTGCATGCCCAGAACAGTCCTTGATTCCTTCAGTGGTATTTGCAAAGTGCTTACTATGTACCAAGAACTGTACTAAAAGCTGGGGTGGATACAAGCAGGTTGGGCTCTGCCACTTGTCAGCTGTGTGACTGTGGGCAAGTCACTTAACTTCTCTGTGCCTCAGTTACCTCATCTGTAAAATGGGGATTAAGACTGTGAGCCCCATGTGGGACAACCTGATTCCCCTGTGTCTGCCCCAGCGCTTAGAACAGTGCTCTGCACATAGTAAGCGCTTAACAAATACCAACATTATTAGACCCAGTCCTTGTCTCATGTGAGACTCAAAGTCTCAAATCCCATTTAAAAAATAAATAAATAAATGTTGTTATTTGTTAAGCGCTTATTATGTGCCAAGCACTGTTCCAAGCGCTGGAGTAGATACAAGATAATCAAGTTGCCCCACGTGGGGCTCACAGTCTTCATCCCCATTTTACAGATGAGGCACAAAGATGTTAAGTGACTTTCCCAAGGTCACACAGGAGACAGGTGGCAGAGGCAGGATTAGAACCCATGACCCTGTGACTCCCAAGCCCTTGCTCTGTCCACTACACCATGCTGCTTCTCTAATAAAAATAATAATAGTCAATGGTATTTATTGAGTGCTTACTGTGTGCAGAGCACTCTACTAAGTACTTGGGAGAGTACAATGCAATACAGTTGATAAGACATTCTCTGGCCACAATGATCTTACAGTTTAGAGGATGAGCTTTCAGTCTAGGGGTTATTTGGAAAGATTTGGAAAGGTGAGACTACTTTTCCCTTATAAATATTAACTGCTAACCTTTGGAATAGAGTTGTTAAACCTAGTTATTCATTTCCCCATCCCCCCCCCCCCACTGTCCAAGGATCAGAGCAGCACCCAGAGTTTGGTGAACTTGTCAGAAATGAACCTGAACTTGGAATGTCAGTCTCAGGACCCTTCCCCTAACTCAGGCCTAATGACCCAAAAAATACAGGTTTGAAAACTAAGAGTTCCTGGCAAAATTTCCCTTCTTTGGCCTGACAGTGCTGCCTTGGTCATGTTAACCATGTCTTCCCAGTTCAAAGGAAACTATTGATCACACTCAGTGCTGACTGACCAAGTGGGAGAGGGCACAAAGTTTTTTTTGTCTTTCATAGTATTTCTTAAGATCTAACTTTATGCCAGACACTATGCTGAGCACTGGGGTAATAATGATAATAATAATTATAATTATTATTATGGTATTTAAGTGCTTACTATGTACCAGGCACTGTACTAAGTACTGGGGTGGATACAAGCAAATCAGGTTCAACATAGTCCCTGTCCCACGTGGGGCTTGTAGACTCAAACCTCATTTTAGAGATGAGGTAACTGAAGCACAGAGAAATGAAGAGACTTGTCCAAGGTCACACAGCAGACAAGTGGAACCAACATTAGAACCCATGACCTTCTGACTCCCAGGCCTGTTCTTTTTTCCACTAGGCCATGCTGCTTCTCTGTAGGTACAAGCTAATCAGGTTGGACACAGTCCATGTCCCACATCGGGCTCACGCTTAATCCCCATTTTGTAGATGCTGTAACTGAAGTACAGAGAAATTAAGTGACTTGCCCAAGGTCACACAGCAGAAAAATGGTGGACCCAGGATTAATTTGCTGCTTTTGATGTCTCAGAGCTTTTCTATTAATCAGTTATATTTACTGAGTGCTTACTGTGTGCAGAGCACAGTACTAAGCACTTGGGAGAGTATGATATAATAGTCTTGGTTGACATGATCCATGCCCACAATGAATTTACAGTCTAGAGGGGGAGCTTACTATGATATTATTATTACCCTATTTATTTTGTTAATGGGGTGTACATCCCCTTGATTCTATTTATCTTGATGATGTTGTCTTGTTTTTGTTTTGTTCTGTTTTGCTCTGCCGTCTGTCTTGCGCGTTTAGACTGTGAGCCCGTCATTGGGCAGGGATGGTCTCTATTGCCGAATTGTACATTCCAAGCACTTAGTACAGTGCTCTGCACATCGTAAGCACTCAATAAATACTATTGAATGAAATGAATGAACCAGAGGCTGCACCCCACTCTACCTACCAGTCATTTTGCAATCAATCAGTCACTCAATCAATCATATTTATTGAGCACTCACTGTATGCAGAGCACTGAACTAAGTGCTTGGGAAAGTATAATATCACACATTAGATGGACATGTTCCTTGCCTACAAAGAGCTTACAGTCTAGAAGAGTGCAGTGAGTGTAGCTGGACCCAGGGGGCCTAGAGAGTGTGGAGAGCTCCATGCTTACCTTTCCCTAAACTGCAAAAGCAACTCAAGCCAAGTCCTGCTGAGGGTAGGACCTGCTTTTCTCTTCTTAGGGTCATTAAGTGCTCACTGAGGGACCCAAAAGATGAGTTACGGTATTTTTGTGGTCAAAGTGTGAAGAGAAAACCTCTCTCGTTAGCCCACTTGTGGATACAGTCATGATTGGCCACATCATATTCGACCCCAGTGACAACTCTATAAACTCTGAAGCTCTTTTTGGCTCATTTAATAATGTTGGTATTTGTTAAGCGCTTACTATGTGCCGAGCATTGTTCTAAGCGCTGGGGTAGATACAGGGTAATCAGGTTGTCCCATGTGAGGCTCACAGTTAATCCCCATTTTACAGATGAGGTTACTGAGGCACAGAGAAGTTAAGTGACTTGCCCACAGTCACACAGCTGACAAGTGGCAGAGCCGGTATTCGAACTCATGACCTCTGACTCCCAAGCCCGTGCTCTTTCCACTGAGCCACGCTGCTTCTCCTCATTTAAGACAAAAGAACTGACTTTTAACCAAGGTATCTGGATAAGTGAAGTCAGAGAGTCCTGTCTGGCTAATATTATTTTTTTTTATGGCGTTTGTTTTTGTTAAGCCCTTACTATGTGTCAAACACTGTCCTAAACACTGGGGTAGGTACAAGTTAATTAGGTCAGACACAATCCCTGTCCTGCATGGGGCTCACAGTCTAAATAGGAGAAAAAACAGGTATTTAATCCCCATTTTACAGTTGAGAGATCTGCGGCACCGTGATGCAAAGTGATTTGCCCAAGGTCACATAGCAAGAAATCGGCAGAGGTGGGATTGGAACCCAGGTCCTCTGACTCCCAAGCCGGTGTTCTTTCACTCGGCCATGCTGCTTCTCCATCTGAGTAATTTGCAAGTATAGGCTCATCTTCTGAGGTACTCCAGTTAAGTCTGTTGAGGGAGGCCAAAGCTTTCATTCTGGCCTCAATTCCCAAGTCCCTGGGGATCCAAATAGCGAGATGCGTGAGAAGCAACAAGCGCCTAACTGCAAGTCCTTTGTCCTTTTCCACGGTGGAGCTCGACTCTTTCCCTTACCACAGGGTCTTGGCTGCCCTCACGGTCCCACTTGGGTTTGGCCCCCCACGCTACGAAGCAGGGTGGCCGACGGGAGGGGTGATAGGGCAGTTGAGGGGTTTCTCAGAAGCGGCCAGGGTCTCCAGAGTTTCCTTGAAAAGCAGAGGGGAATCCTGTCAACTTGGGGTTGTTCCCACGACCAATGTAGCGCTCTCAGGCAGAAGCACATTTTTCTTCTCTCCCTTCGCCTAGAATCACGTTGGATGGTCCCCAATCCGGTGGCTGTTGGCACTGTCTTCTAATTCACTTAGGCTGTGGAGACGGCCTCGGGGGAGGCGGCGGGATTGCTGGGTCAGAACCCAGGCGGCTCTTCCGTCTTCTCCCGTGGTGGGCTCTGGGCTTGCTTCCCAGCACTTCCAGACCCCCACCCGCCCCCCTCATTGCACCCGCCCCCCCGACCTTCCAACCCTCTGAAAGAGCTCTGGGAGCCATTTTGATTCCTTTTACAGAAAGCAATCAGGATGGAGGAGTATTTTTTTTTTCCCCTTGACTTCTTTTTTTTCCTCCATTAATGAGCTTTTGTTCTCCATTTCTCCATTCTCCCAGCCAAGCCTTAGCCTAATCCTGTCACAAAGGCCTCAAAGCTGAGTCTCCCACAGTCCCTCCAGGTTTTGCCTCTGAGTGGATTCTTTGGAAGGAGAAAGGTTCTGCCCTGCATGCTTGGGCTCTAGGTCACCACTGGTAAAAGGCAGGAAAACGTTTACATCGATATTACTATTGTTTGATATTATTATTGTTATTTCATGGCCTCCCTGGGGGACTGCCATGTCCCCCCTCTTTTGAGCTGAAAGCTGCCTCCTTGTTTCTTTCTTTCTTGGCTGTATTTATTTATCTGCTTTAAATAAAGCTACAGGAAGGAGACCGTTTTGTCCACTCGCTGGGTTCGGTGAAACCCCTGTGAGAATGAGTCCTTCCTGATACTTGCTCTCTGCTCTTAATGGGAGCAGAGAGGACTGCTTTAGCTGGCTGGTCATGGTCAGGCAACAGAGAAGCAGCAGAGACTAGTGAGAAAAATCCCTGGATTGGGAGTCAGGAGGCCTGAGTTTTAATCCCGGTTTAGCCACTTGCCTGCTGCGTGACCTTGGGAAGTCAATAGAGTTCTGTAGGCCTCAGTTTCATATTCTGTTAAATGGGGATTAAATCCCTGTTCTCTGTCTCCCCCTTAGACTTTGAGTTCCTTGTGGTACAGGGACTATTTGATCCTACAGCACTTATTCAGCCTGATTGCTTAGTACGATTCTTGGTGCATAATAAGAGTTTAATGAATACCACAGTGATTAATATAGGCGACAAGCTGGAAGGGGTTCTGTTAGGGAAGAGTGAAATGTCTACCACACAGGCTAAAAGTCCTTCTATCTTCCCCTTATCTCATCTATCTCCCCGCTGATGCCTCGTCCATGTCCTGTCTCTGGCCTGGAACACCCTCCCTCTTCATATCTGACAGTCAATTACTCTCCCTGCCTTCAAGCAGCATGGTGCAAGTGGATAGACCATGGGCCTGAGAGTCAGAAGCTCCATGGGTTCTAATCCCGGCTTCACCACTTGTCTGCTGTGTGACCTTGGGTAAGTCACTTCATTTCTCTGGGCATCAGTTACCTCATCTGTAAAATAGGGATTGAGACTGAGAGCCCCACATGGGATAGGGACTGTGTCTAACTTGATTTGCTTGTATCTACCCCAGTGATTAGCGCCTGACCCATAATAAACACTTAACAAAAAACATCATTATTATTAGTTAAAGCCTTACTGAAGTTATATCTTCTCCAAGAAGTCTTCCCTGACAAATCCCTCTTTTCCTTTTCTTCTACTCCTTTCTGCATCTCCCTGACTTGCTCCCTTTATTCATCCTCCTGCCCCCCCCCCGCCCCACAGCACTTAGGTCCATATCTGTAATTTTATTTATTTATATTAACATCTGTCTCCCCCTCTAGACTGTAAGCTCATGTGGTTAGGAAATGTGTCTGTTATATTGTTTTATTGTACTCTCCCAAGCACTTAATACAGTGCCCTGCACACAGTAAGCACTCAATAAATGCGATTGACTGGCTGACTGACCTTAGGTCAATACCTCACACCCTCCCCTGGGACACCTTAGGGGAGTTTCTTGAAGGGGGATCCAAATGTCAAATAGTTCTTTTCTAAAATTGCAAGATGTTCCCTGTACTTGC
This sequence comes from Ornithorhynchus anatinus, assembly GCF_004115215.2. Lineage (NCBI taxonomy): Eukaryota > Metazoa > Chordata > Mammalia > Monotremata > Ornithorhynchidae > Ornithorhynchus > Ornithorhynchus anatinus. The sequence continues at coordinate 7,157,968 of NC_041732.1, read as the reverse complement.
TAGATTTATATCCGGTAGCTGGACATGCTTCTCTCTCGAGTCTTGGTTTTTCCCATCAGTCGTATTAATAAGAATAAATATTTGTCATTGTCATCATCATCATCATCATCAATTAGGAGCTCCATTCTATTAGAAAAAGATAAACAACATAGATCATTAACTTTCTAGGATATTTTTCTTTTCCATTTCTCTCTCTCTGGTTCTGTTTCTGTAGCTGGCTCTTCTCTGTCTCTCTGTCTCAGTCTCTTTGCACATAAGTTACACCTTGTATCAGGGGAAAGGTGTGCCTAATCATGTGGGTGTAGGTAAAGAGAAGCCCGAAGCTGGTTCTGTGTGATTATCCAGGAGTTTCAGAGAAGGATTGACTAAGTTTACCTCTCTGGGAGAATTCAGCACATTTGTGCCCATTTTATAGATAAAGACCCTGAGGGATAGCCCCAAGTTGCAGAATTCAGGCAGAGGCCGAGAGACCGGCCAACACCCAAGCCTTAGGCCTGGATCTCCCCATTTTCCTGGTCTCCCTCCTCTCGGGCTCAGCATGAGGGAAGGAGGGAGGGTAGGGTGTATGTGGGACATTCCTCAGCCTGACCCAGGCATCAGTCACTGGGAGATCAGAGATGTATCAGCAGCACACCACGTCCCAGTCCTCTTCAGAAAAACGGTTGTGTATCAAAGCCAAGGGACTGAAATTTCCCTACACCTGTCCCATCTTGGGCAGATTTTGAATTTCAGTAGTTTGTCTTTTTGGTGTCTAGGTTTGTTTCTGAGTAAAAAGCAGCTGCTTGGCCTGACTTAACTGGTGCCTATCAAATGCACTCACATTTTCCAAACCCATGCATTGAAAGCGTGCTATTTTTAAGTAGCTCTGCACAAATGGTGTGTAGGTTTTCTTTTTGCTATTAAATGTCACTGCTTTGGTTTCACTCTTCTGCGGAGTGTGGGGAAGATTATGCAATGAGAATGCTGGGATGATTCACTCCCTGGCACTGAAGTGAGATAGGAACCGTGTGCATCGACATTGTACAGCTTCCTTAGACTGTTTGTGGGCGTTTTCATTTTTGGTCTCTTTCTTTTTTCCTTTTTTTGGAGAAATTTGGGTAATTTACATTTTATCCACTCTCATGTCCCTGTTCAACCTGTCCTGAGAAAATACTGCAGTCCCCTCATGGGTCTGGTAGGAAGAAAAGGATAAACGTCAGAAGGACCTGGATTCTAATTCCTGTTCAGCCACCTTTCTGCTATGTGACCTTGGGTAAGTCACTTCACTTCTCTGTGCCTGAGTTACCTCGTCTGTCAAGTGGAGATTAAGACTGTGAGCCCCATTTGGGGCATGGACTGTGTCCGCCCTGATTACCTTGTATTTATGCAGCACTTCGTGCCAGACACATAGTAAGCGCTTCACAAATACCATGAAAATAAATGTGCAGGATCAATGCCAAGAAGTACCACATAAGAAAGGTGAACTCTCTTTTTCTGGAGAATTTTGCTGCTTTTTACAACTCCGTCAACCCCTCTGACCTCTTCCCTGACGTGAGAGGACTGACCATCCAATCAGTCGATCCATCAATGGTATTCATTGCATAATTACTATATGCAGAGCACTGTTCTAGTGCTTGGAAGAGTATGACCCTTAGCAATTCCTCAGTACTGACTTCCAAAGGAAGAAGGCACCTGAAAATTCCAAATTTGGTAAAAGCCCTATCAGCAGACCCTTTCTTCTTAACTTCCGCACATGCGAACAGATGTGTGCTTTAATCTCTATATTGATCTGTACATTCAGTTATTGTTTCAGCTGTTGGTCCGGAAGTGCTTTGTACCACTTTCTGCTTTATCTGTGTTCTTCTTCTGACTTTCACTATATGTCAACAGTTTTTTTTTCTATCTTCTCTGCACTAGATTATAAACTCCTTGAGGGCCAGGGATGGATGTTTTGCTACTGTTGCACTCTCTCAAATAGTACAGTGTCTGACACTCAAAAAGTGTTCAACAAATACCATTTATTAAAGAGTTTAAGCTCGTTATGGGCAGGTAACATGTTCACTAATTCTATTGTATTGTACTCTCCCAAGAGCTTAGTACACTGCTCTGCACATAGTAAGTCCTCGGTAAATACCACTGACTGATTGATTGAGGCTTCAAAACCTTCAGTTCTCTCACTCCCACCTCTCCACCCCCAACAATTGAATTAAAATGACAAGGGGCTGGGTTTGCCTTACAAGACAAAAATCTAACAAGACAAACCGAGTCTCCCTCTTCATCCTTAAATCCTGGTTTAATAAAAAGAAATATCAATTTATTATGCCATGGATTGTTTCTTGAACATCGTGTTAATGTCTTTCTAGAGAGAAAATGGGTACTTATTCTGTCATAGAAATCAAATATGGAATGGGAGACTCATCAAAAGTCCAATTTCCTAAAAAGAGTAGCTGTCAGTTTGTTCGAAACAGACATATTTTTTATGGCTAGCCATGTTAGCAAACCCAAACTAGGCATCCAATCTGTCAGATGGAAAAACAAGTTTAGAATGGGAATATGCATTGCTCATTAAACTTTAATGCCAAGCCGTTTAAAAGAAGACATCCATCCATTATAATGTTTGTGGAATGCTCAAATGTCAAGTTTTCCAAAGAGGATTTCTATCATGGTGTTTAAATATATTATTTTTAAGAGACATCTCCAACTTCTCCTTTCCAAGCAGATCCATTCCCTTCAGAGGAAAATATTTTAGATTGTGATCTTTGTTTTAAAAAAGGCCTAGAACTGGAAATATTTCACATCGACTCTTGGTACTGTAGATTCTGAAGATTTAGTCAGATCATGGTTGGATGAAGAGGGTTTCAGTGGTTTGTTTTAAGCCTAGTATGAGATATCTTAACATCAGAGAATAAATAAATAGTTTTGGTTGCAGGACCATTCTAAAATGGCTACAAATTTCTGGAAGAATCCCTTGATAAGATGTGAGTGCTAAAGTGCTAACTTTCCATAACTGAGTTCACGTGTACCCTCACTACTGTTTTTCTCGATTCCACAATGTGTTCTAACCAGACTCATGTGTGGTGTTGGAAGAATGTTCCCTACTTCCTCAGTAGCATTCTAGCCAAACACGTTGTGAAAACATGCATTAGAGGAGGCCTGACTTTCTCTCTGTGTTTGGGAGTTCGAAGATATTTTAGAAAGGAAAAAGCTACGATGTTCTCCTTTTCCAGTGGACGGGTGGAATTAGAATAATAATTATTGTGGTAGTTGTTAAACGATAACTGTGAGCCAAGCGCTGAGATATATACAGGATAATCAGGTCGGATACATTCCCTGTGCCATACTGGGCTCCGGCCTAAGGAGGAGTGAGAACAGGTATTTAATTGCCATTTTACAGATGGGGAAAGTAAGGCACAGAGAAGTTAAGTGCCTTCCTTCCCCAAGGTCACCCAGCAGGTATGTACTGTAAGCCCGTCAAACGGCAGGGACTGTCTCTATCTGTTGCCGACTTGTTCATCCCAAGCGCTTAGTACAGTGCTCTGCACATAGTAAGCGCTCAATAAATACTATTGAATGAATGAATGAGTATGTGGCAGAGCTGAGATTAGAACTCAGGTCTCCTGACTCCCAGCCCTGGGCACTTTCCATTAGGCAGTACCACTTCTCAGAATCAGAACCAAAGAATTGGAATTTCATTTCATTTATGCTGATGAATTTTAATCATCAACTCACATAACAGTGTTGTACTTCCCATTAGGTAACTTTTAACCCCTGATATAATCTTTACAAAGCCACAAACCACAGAGAGTGGAAAGATTTGGGGGATTTATTTTTAGTTTCTCTAAGGGGAACAACAGGATGTCTGTAGTAGAACCTGGGTGTTTTTCTCCTTAATGGCTCTGGAATAGTTGTGCTAATCAGGAGTGAATTTTGGTTCCAGAACAGGAGTTCAGAAAGCCATCTCCAGGCTTTGGTTCCTTTCCACGTTTGCAGAACTGTACATTGTCAAAACAAATAGTCCCAGGGAGGTTTAGGCATCCTTTATTATTTATTTAGTATTTAGTAATAGTAGCGGTGGCTAGAGAAGCAGCGTGGCTTAGTGGAAAGAGTCTGGGCTTGGGTGTCAGAGGTTGTGGGTTCTAATCCCTGCTCCCGCCACTTGTCTGCTGTGTGACCTTGGGGAAGGTACTTAACTTCTCTGTGCCTCAGTTACCCGTGTGTAAAATGGGGATTGACTGTGAGCCCCACGTGGGACAACCCGATTACCTTGGATCCACCCCAGCGCTTAGAACAGTGCTTGGCACATAGTAAGTGCTTAACAAATATCATCGTCATCATCATCATAGAAGAGTAGTAATACCAGTAAGAGCAGCAGTAATAGAGAAGTAATACAGTCCCTGTCCCATACTGGGCTCCAGCCTAAGGAGGAGTGAGAACATGTATTTATTCGTCATTTTACAGAGGAAAGCAAGGCACAGAGAAGTTAACTACCTTCCCCAGGTCACACAGCAGGAATGTGGTAATAGAGCACTAGTAGAGTAATAGCGATAGCAGCAATAGTAACAGTAATAGCAAGTAGTAGTAATAATAATAATAATGGTATTTGTTAAGCGCTTACTATGTGCCAAGCACTGTTCTAAGCGCTGTGGTAGATACAGGGTAATCAGTACACTTTTCATCCCCATTTTACAGCTGAGGTAACAGAGGCATAGAGAAGTGAAGTGACTTGCCCAGAGTCCCACAGCTGACAGGTGGCGGAGCCGGGGTTAGAACCCATGACCTCTGACTCCTAAGCCTGGGCTCTTTCCACTGAGCCACGCTGCTTCTCAGCGTGGAGCCCTTTATGGAGCGCTTACTGTGTGCAGGGCACTGAATTAGCGCTTGGGAGAGTACCATATGATAATATACATATTCTTAGTAGTAGCAGAGAAGCAGCGTTGCTCAGTGGAAAGAGCACGGGCTTGGGAGTCAGAGGTAATGGGTTTGAATTCTGGTTTGGCCACTTGTCAGCTGCGTGGCTGTGGGCAAGTCACTTCACTTCTCTGTGGCTCAGTTACCTCATCTGGAAAATGGGAATTAAGACTGTGAGCCTCACGTGGAACAACATCACTACCCTGTATCTCCCAGCACTTAGAACAGTGCTCTACACATAGTAAGCGCTTAACAAATACCAACATTATTATTATTAACAGCAGTAGGTAGCAATAGTTACAGTAATGTAGACGACCACATCTCCTCACACTTCAAAAACCTCCATTGGTTGCCCAGCCATCTCACAGTCACCGCCAGAGCCACAGGCCCCCTTTGAAGCAAATGATTGCTAAAGTTTAAAAGGGATTGATTGGCAAGACGAAAATACTCAAGGGTAATGTCCAGAGCCAAAATCCCAACCTTCAGCTCTGTATCAGGGGCTCAGAACAGAAAAGGCTCAGAGAAATGTCAGTCCTGGTTAGCAGCATGGCCTAGTGGATGGGCCTGGGAGTCAGGAGGATCTGGGTTCTAATCCCAGCTCCGCTACTTCTGCTGCTGTGTGACTTTGGGCTTCACTTCACTGGGCCACAGTTCCCTCATCTGTAAAATGGGGATTAAGACTGTGAGCCTCATGTGGGATTGGGACCGTGTCCAATCTGATTATCCTGTATCTATCTCATTGCTAAAAACAGTGCTTGATGCATAGTAAGTGCTGAACACATGCCATCATTCTTATTATTAGATCCACAATCACAATGATGCTACATACACCACCGGAAGGGGAACTGGCTTAATTAGGGGTCTCATGGAAGAGATGGTAGGTTGGGAGACAGGTTGCCAGGGGCACAGCATGGCTTGGCAGGGTGGCAGGGTGGCCTAATGGAAAGATCAGGACTGTGAAATTCAGGGACCTGGATTCTAATCCCTACTCTATAAACTGATCTGCTGTATGACCTTGAGCAAGTCAATCAGTCAATCAATCAATTGTATTTATTAAGCACTTACTATTTGCAAAGCACTGTACTAAGTCTTTGATAGAGTACAATAAAACAGAATTATCCTGCCCATAACGAGCTTAAAGTCTAGAAGGGAAGACAGACATTAATATGGATAAATGGTTATTCATAACCTCTCTGGGCCTCTGTTTTCTCTTCTGTACAAGGGGGATAAACTCCCTGTTCTCCCTGTCACTAAGATTACGAGCTCTATACGGGAAAGGAACTGTGTCTGAGCTGATTACCTTCTATCCACTCCAGAGCACGTAGTAAGCGCTTAAAAAATACCAGAACTACCATTGCCTCTCAGGCAGAACTGGCTGGGTATGGATTCCCCATCTTAGAATCAATCAATCAATCAGTGGTATTTATTGAGTGCTTACTGTGTGCAGAGCACTGTACTAAATGCTTGGGAGAGTCTAATATAGCAGACGTTGTAGACATGCTGCATGGCTCAGTGGAAAGAGTGCGGGCTTGGGAGTCAGAGGTCATGGGTTCAAATCCTGCCTCTACCACTTGTCAGCTGTGTGACTGTAGGCAAGTCACTTAACTTCTCTGTGCCTCAGTTACCTCATCTGTAAAATGGAGATTAAGACTGTGAGCCTCACGTGGGACAACCTGATTACCCTGTATCTCCCCCAGCACTTAGAACAGTGCTCTGCACATAGTAAGCGCTTAAAAAATACCAACATCATTATTATTATTATTATTACCCACATAGGTTTACAATCTAGAGGTGGAGACAGCCATTAATGGTAACTTGGCTGGAGTCAGCCCAGGGTGGGGACACAATTAGTTGCTACTGACTCATGGATATGAGTGAAGCAAGTGTCTGCAAGGTGGTCAGGAGATGCCCGGTGCCAATCTTGCCAATCTTCTGACTCTCAGAGATCCTGAATGGTGAAGAAAGTACCTGACTTCAGGGATTTGCCACACCTCATCAGAGAGTTTACTGTACACACCTTCCCACTTTACCACAGTCCCCTGACCTTTTCATCTTCTATCTTCCTCCTCTGTTCGTTGTGGGCAGGAAATGAGTCTGTTTATTGTTCTTTTGTACTCGCCCAAGCGCTTGTACAATGCTTTGCAAACAGTAAGCGCTCAATAAATATGATTGAATGAATGATCCAAATCTCAGACACCGGGTTCTCTTCTGTTGCTGTCTTGTAGTTGAGCCATCAGGATAGAGCTCAGACCTGGGAGTCAGAAGGACCTGGGTTCTAATTCCAACTCCGCCACTCTATTCTCTATGCCTCGTTCCCTCATCTTTAAAATGGGGATGAAGACTGTGAACCTCATATGGGATGTGGATGGTGTCCAACTTGATTAGCTTGTATCTACCCCAGCGCTTAGAGCGGTGCCTGGCACATAGTGAGCACTGAACAAATGCTGTGAAAAAAGTGAAAAGCCATGCATTCCAGGGCCTTCCTTGGGGGTAGAGGAGGTGAGAAAGAAGACCCCAGGCTGGATGGCTCAAGGGATCAAGGTCTTGGCGTCACCCAGTCAACCAATTGTAAAGCAGCATGGCTCAGTGGAAAGAGCACGAGCTTTGGAGTCAGAGGTCATGAGTTCAAATCCCAGCTCTGCCACTTGTCAGCTGTGTGACAGTGGGCAAGTCACAACTTCTCTGTGCCTCAGTTACCTCATCTGTAAAATGGGGATTAAGACTGCGAGCCCCACGTGTGACAACCCAATTCCCTTGTGTCTACCCCAGCGCTTAGAACAGTGCTCTGCACATAGTAAGCGCTTAACATATACCAACATTATTATTTACTGTGTGCAAAGCACCGTTCTAAGTTCTTGAAAGAGTACAATTTGGCAATAAATAGACCCTGCCCACAAGCATCTTACAGTCTAGAGGTGGAGACAGACATTAATATAAATAAATTAGAATTATGTACATAAGTGCTGTGGGGCTGGAAGCGGGGTTGCAGGAGCGGGTCTTAAAATTAACCGTGCATGGGGAGGGGAACTAAGCAATTCAACCTTGCCCCCCAAAACTTCCCTCCTGTGAATGACTGAGCCTTGTATTCATTCATTCATTCAATTATATTTATTGAGCGCTTCATGTGTGCAAAACACTGTACTAAGTGCTTAGGAGAGTACAGTATAACAATAAACTGACCCATTCCCTGCCCATAATGAGCTCACAGTCTAGAAGGGGAGACAGACGTTTCTATACATAAAATAAATAAATAAATGGGCCTGAGAACAGATTGGGCTGAAATTGAGGGGTTGGGGGAGAAGGCGGGATGGAGAGGATGGAGGAAGAGGAGAATCTCAGTCAATCTATATGCACATATAAAATTGTCCTCGGTCTTCGAGAAAGCACTAACTGTGAAATTCATGTGGGAGTGTATGTGGCTGCAGAGATCAGTGCAAGACCCACAGCCCCAGCCACAACGAGCTCACTGAAAAGCTGTTATTTATTGTGTTTTAACGTTTTATGTCTGCATTGCCTACTGTTGGTTTCTCTTTTACCTCCTGGTCTCTTTATTCTCACAAAGATTTTGCTTGAGAAGAGCCTATTGTACTCTCCCAAGTACATAGTCCAGTGTTCTGCACAGAGTAAGCACCCTGTAAATACATTGATTGACTGAATGAGTCATTCCTTTCTCAAGAGCAGCGTGCCTTATCTTGTTATTTGGCAAATAACTTGCCATTTTCAGCTGGGTTGCAGCTTGGTCTGTTTTACATGCAATCAAAAGGATTTCTTGAGCCCTTCTCAAGTGCAGAACACTGGGCTAAGCACTTAGGAGGGTACAGTAGAGGTAGAAGACAGGATCCCTGCCCTTAAGGAGTTTATAATCAAGCATCCAAAGGCCTAGTGGAAAGAGAAGGGGCCTAGGAGTTGGAGGATCTAAGTTTTAATCTCAGTTCTGCCACATGTCTGCTGTGTGACCTAGGGCAAGGCACAACTTCTCTGTGACTCAGTTCCCTCATCTGTAAAATGGGGATTGAAACTGTGAGCCCCACATGAAACATGCATTGTGTCCAATCAGATTAGCTTGTGTCTAACCCAGTGCTTAGTCCAGGGCCAGGCATATAGTAAGCACTTAACAAAACACATTAACCACCCCCTTCAAAGTTGCGATTCTGTATCTGCTTAATTAGGAAAGAGAAAGGAGGAGGGGGTCAGTCTCTCTGAGGGGTTTGGGCACGGAGGGAGGGAGACCAGCACTGGAGGAAGTGGGGCATCTGGAAGTTTGAGTTATTAAGGCCCCGAGGCCACGTTTGGAAGCAGAAGCCCCTGGCTTCTTGGAGTCTGTGGCTAGTAGACCTGTAACTGACAAGGTCCAGAACTTACCTAGGGACCCCATTCCCCACCCCCAGCTCCTATTTCGGACTGTTTAGAAACTGATGCGGTGTGGGTGTCGGAGCACCATGGATTCCTCAGACCACGGGAAAAGGCCTCCGTGATTTGCAGAACAAATATTCCTAACACTGGGAAAACTTTCTGTCCAGGCCCCATCTCAGGTTTCAGCTCAGCAGCTGGTGAAGTAATCTGCAGCTGAAATTCACCAGCACAAAAGGCCCTCGGGCTTTGGTGAATAACAGAAATGGAGAGCACTCCCCTCCTTCCTTCCTCATGCAGGTTTTAAGGGGTGCTGCCCGACGGGAGAGGCGATCCCCATGAAGGGAACTTCCTGGGGCTTGGAATTCCAGTTCCATATTAGGGTTGGACCCTGAAACCGGACAGAGGAAGGAGTCGAATAGAGGGGCTGCCTTGAGCCTGCAAAACACCCTAACCCTGTCTCAGTTTCCTCACCTGGGAAAGAACAAGGTCCCGTGAATCTGGAGTTCTGGGTTTTGAAGCTAGAGAGAGTGGTGGTTTGGTGTGTATGGCAGGGGAGTTCCAGTCAATCATTCAGTCAATCAGTGGTATTTATTGAGTGCTTACTATGTGCAGAGCACTGTACTAAGCACTTGGGAGAGTACAGTACCACAGAATTAGCAGACATGTTCCCTGCTGTGTGACTGGCCAAGTCCCTTGATTTCTCCAGGACTCCGTTTCCTCATTTGAATAAATGGGAAGAAGCTACCCATTTTACCTCTCTCTTAGATTGTGAGCTCTAGGAACGAGTACTTAGAGTGAGTGCTTAATAAATTCCATAATTATTACTTTGGAGGACAAAACACCCACACTACCATCAATTTCTTTGCATAGATTGCTGGTCCCAAAATATACCCAGTTGGACTAAGCACATTTGTCATTTTCAGTGGGAGATTCTATCATAGTGGGGGATGGTTGTTGGGTGTGCCTTCTTATCCTGGCTTTTGCTTGAGACTTTGTCTCTCCCTTTCACCCCAGTCACCCCAGTCTCAATATCCTCAAGCCCAGGACCACTCTGCCCCTCATGGCTCAGGTGACCGGACAGGGTTTGCTCTCCTTGGAGACTCTCCACTTCCCTTTTCCTGTCTCCAGGCCAAACTTTGGCAGAGCAGCATGGTCATAAGAATAATAAATATAATAATAATAATAACAACTGTAGGATTTGTGAAGTGCTTACTCTGACCAAGTGTACACTGTACCAAGCACTGGAGAGGTACAAGATAATCAAGTCCCACATCGGGGTCACAGTCTCAGTAGGAGGGAGAACACGTATTGAATCCCCATTTTGCAGACAAAGGAACTGAGGCACAAAGAAGCTAAGTGACTCACCCAAGTTCACACAGCAGGTACATGGCAGAGTTGGGATTAGAATCTAGAGCCTCGGCCTCCCAGGCCTGTGCTCTGTCCACTATTCCATGCTGGTTCCCTAATTGGGAAGCAATTGGTCATAACTGGGGGGGAACAGGAACAGGAAGCTGAAATCAGTGACCCCTGAGTGGCATAGCGGAAAGCAGCGAAGGCTGAGAGTAGAAGAATCAGGGTTCTAATCCCAGCACTGCCTCTTGCCTGCTGTGAGACGTTGGGCAAGTCATTTAACTTCTCTGTGCGTCAGTTTCCTCAACTGTAAACTGAAGATTTCTGTTCTCCCTCTCCCTTAGATTGGGAGTCTCATATTAAAGAGTAACTGTGTCCTACTGGATTATCTTGTGTCCACACTAGTGGACAGTCCTTGGCAAGTAGTAAGCACTTATCAAATATCACTATTATTTTTGTTACTTCCCCCCTGGAAGCACTAAGCTCCCCAAGACAGAGCAGAGGAAGAGAAGCAGGCCTGCCTGAGGGCTCATTTTACTTTTGGGAGTGTAATTTTTTTTCTTTTTTTTAAATGGCTCTGTATCAAGTGCTGGGATACATCCAAACTAATCAGGTTGGATGCAGTCCATGTTCCACATAGGGCTCACAATCTTAATCCACATTTTCCAGCTGAGGTAACTGAGGCACAGAGAAGTGAATCACAAAGCTGACAAGTGACAGAGCCAGGATTAGGACCCAGTTCCTTCTGACTCCCAGACCCATGTTCTTTCCACTAAGCCACACTGCTTCTCAAGCAACTGCTTAAGAAAAAAAATAACAATAATAATAGAAGGGACTCCACTTCTCTAAGAAGCCACTGCAGTCAGCCTCCACACAGACAGGAGGCAACCTAACTTCCTTGTAGCTGGGTTTCCCTGGAGATTCCCTGACAAAAAGAGGCATCAACATTCTCCACTGAGCATCATCCTTCATGGCGCCCGGGCACGCTCCCTCTCTCCTTCTGGAATCTCCTATGACATTTTGTCTTAAATGACTAAGGAGGCCAACGCTGTTTGTTATTCCGGTGACCAGTGTTTGCCAGAACACATTGTCTTGGCCGCAGCGCCCTGCCCCTTAGCAAACCACTCCATTGTGTGGGCTTTAAACTGACGTGCTATTGCTATGGGCACATGTAAATACACGAGGGAATTTTTGCTCTTGTGACTAGCCTGGGTATTTTGAATGGGATTCCACGCACTGATGAAAGCAGGTTATCTGTCAGCCTTCCGCTGAGGCTGCATCTTGGCGGAGGGCCAGCCACAGCTGTCTTTTAATTTGCACGTACCAGGATCTTGCACTGTCTCTGGCTGTAAATACCACCGACTCTCTGCCCACCTCTCAGTTAACGTTCACCTTACAGGCTCACGGAAAGGTCTTCCCCTTTCGTCCTGGAGTTAGGGGTGATGGGGAGAGCCAGGCCTATGATCAGGTGGCGTACAAAGGAATCGATCCTCCGATCAATCGGTGGTATTTATTGAGCGCTTACTCTGGGCAGAGCACTGTTCTAAGCAAAAATGCGTGGGGATTTTAGAGGGGCAATGGGCCCTTTCCTACACTCTCCTACATCCTTAGTATAGATCTTTCTACACATTAGGTGTTCAATAAGTGCTACTAAATAAATTATTTGTATCTGCATTATCTCCCCCATTAGATTGCAAACTCCTTGAAAGCAGGGACCATGCCTTTTTCTTCTTAGTCCTTGAATCAATCGAATATATTTATTGAACTTTTACTGTGTCCAGAGCACTGTACCAAGGGGTTGGGACAGTACAATGCAAGGCAGTTGCAGACATGTTCCCCGCCCACAAGGAGCTTACAGCCTGGAGGGGAAGGGCATGTCCTTTTCTCCCTTTGAAGTTCCCTGCAGTATGTAGTACAGCTTTCTGTGTAGGATTTGCCCTCTGTAAATGCTACTCCTTGATACTTGTTTTCAAACACCTTCATTCATTCAATTGTATTTATGGAGCACTTACTGGGTGCAGAGCACTATCCTAAGCCCTAAGGGGCTGGAGCCCTCATCAACCTGAGAGAAATAATAATGGAATAATAATGATGATGATAGCAATAATAATGATAATAGTATTTGTTAAGCATTTTCTATGTGTCAGGCACTGTACTAAGCACGGGGGTGGATGCAAGCAAATCGGGTTGGACACAGTCCCTGTCCCACTTGGGGCTCAGTTCTAGGCCCCATGTTACAGATGAGGTAACTGAGGAGGGAGAAATAGATATTGAATTCCCATTTTCCAGATGAGGGAACTGAAGCCCAGAGAAGTGAAGTGACTTGCCCAAGGTCACACAGCAGACAGGTGACAGAGTTGGGATTAGAACCCAGGTCCTTCTAACTCTGGAAGCTCTGCAAGACCCTGCTTGCAGACAGGCGGAAAAATCCAGTCTGGCTTTCCCACACCCAACCTCAACCCTCCAGACACCAACTTCAGCCTAGGCTAGCTCAAGGCTCACCACCCTGGGGCCCCTTGATACCTGAGTGAGCCCCATGAGCCCAGGAGAGGAAGAGAGCAGCCATTCGAAGGTATCTCAGCTATAAAAAGTTGGGAGAGGGCGACATTGTCCCGTGTGCTCCGTGGGATATGTTGACTAATTTTAGAAAGGGAGCTTTATGAGGAGAGCCGTTTTAAGTCCCAGCTTCCCCTTCAAGCCCACAGCCACAGGGAAAGGCTCAGCGCCTGCCAGTTCTGTCCGAGAAGTTATTACTTGATGGTTTCTCTGGCCCGATGGCTTCGATCTCCGTTTATACAGACAGAGCTCTCTTCCACCGTCTAGGTGTTCCATTTACGTTTGTAGACCCCTTGGCCTCTGTGTGAGCCCAGTGATCAAATGACTCTGGTTTTCAACAGATTCGCTTGATTTATTTTTCTTTCGGACGAGAAGAAATTAGGCTGACTTAGATCTAGCCATCCAGGCGGGGTGATGCTGAGTTTTTCTAAATGGAGGGTGTGAAAAAAAAAAAGGAGAGACTTTCTATTTGTGGAACTGGGATTTGGGGAGGTAAACGAGCATTAAATAGCGACGAATTGTAGGACATGAGACTTTCTGGAAGTTTCCAGATCAAAGGTAAAGTTGGGTTTTTAATCCAACTGGCTTTGAACCTCCCATCCCTTCAAAACCTTGGGACCCTGTCTGGCTCTCCTTAATTTTTTTTAGGGTTTTTATTAAGTAGTTACTATGTGCCAGGCACTGTACTAAGCACTGGGGTATATAAAAGCTAATTGGGTTGGACTAAGTCTCTGCCCCACATGGGGCTCAGAATTTTAACCCCTGTTTTACAGTTGAGGAAACTGAGGCACAGAGAAGTGAAGGGACTTGCCAATGGTCATACAGCGGACATGTGGCAGAGTTGGGATTAGAACCGAGGTCCTTCTGACTCCCAGGGGCCCCTGCTCTAACCACCGAGCCGAGCTGCTTCTCAGTTTTCTACAGAGCTTTAATTGCCAAAATCATCATCATCATCATCATTGGTGTTTACTGCTGCTCACTGTGTGCAAGGAACCACACCAGGTACTTGGGAGAGTAAAATACAACGGAGTTGGTAGACACATTCACTGCCCACAGTGATCTTACAGTCTAGAGGGGGAGACAGACATTAAGATTAAGTAACTGCCCCCAGCTCTGGGCAAGAGAAGAAATGGGTAGTGGATGGTATTCCCTATCCATCCAGGATGCTTTATTGCCTTATGGTTGATGGGCATGTCAAAACCCTTTCCTATCATGGGCCCCATTCATGGTTCTACATCCATACTTGGTCTGCATTTTAAAAAATTACAAATTTCCAAGAAAGTCTTTGAAAAATTATTAGTCACCTAATTCTCTGCAGGTACAGTGCTAGCAGGCAGGTCTTCCACAGAGGCAGGAAGTGCTCTGCACATAGTAAGTGCTCAGTAAATACCATTGACTGACTGACTGACTGACTCAGTAGCCCTAGAACTGTTGGGAAGGGAAGAAAAGGCCTTTGGATTCCAGTTGCTGTCCATGTCTACTCTGCTTGGGGAAAATCTGTCCAAGAAAATTTGTTCCTGCCCAAGGCCCATCCTCACTATCAAATATGGAGGAATTGTGGCATCTCCAAGGCACACCCAGATTTGATATGGGGGGAACCAAGTGGGCTACCTAGAAGAGTTTCTGGCCCAAGTGTAAGCCTCGGCGGGAAGGTAGTGGAATGAATGGCCAATTTTCCAGTTTCATATGAGATAGTCCAGTTTTTAGCTGGTCTGTGGCCTTTCCACTATGGACATGGCCTTGGACACCTTTGTCCAGTATTTTTTATCTCTAACACCCAACCTCTCTCTGCTTTGGCTGCTGCTGCCAAGTTCTTTGGTTTGGAGGTGGTTTCTGTGTGCAAAGGGAAACTCAAAGACTCTGGCCCAATGGAGGGGGTTAGGGGATCATGACCTAGTGGATAGATCCCGGGCCTGGGAGTCAAAAGGACCTAGGTTCTAATCCCAGCTCTGCCATTTGTCTGCTCTGCAGCCTTGGGCAAGTCACTTCACTTCTCTGTGTCTCAGTTACTGCATCTGTAAAATGAGGATTTAGACTGTGAGCCCCTTGTGGGACTGGGACTGCGTCCAATCTTATCTTGCATCTTCCCAGCGCTTAGTACAGTATGTGGCACATAGTAAATGCTCAACAAATACCACAATTATTATTATTATTATTCTCTATGCCTCAGTTACCTCATCTGTAAGATGGGGATTAAGACTGAGCCTCATGTGGGACAGGGACTGTGTCCAACCCAATCATGTTCATTCATTCAGTCGTATTTATTGAGTGCTTACTGTGTGCAGAAGACTGTACTAAGCACTTGGAAAGTACAATACAACAAATAAAGAGAGACAATCCCTGCCCACAATGGGCTTACAGTCTAGAGGTGGGGAGACAGACATCAGCACATCCACATCTATACCCCAGTGCTAAATACAGTGCCTGGCCCATAGTAAGAGATTAACAAATACAATTATTATCCCCTGGGGAAATTCTATGTGTTTAAGGGGTCTTGGCATATTTCTGCAAAATGGCAGCTATCACGTCATTAGGTTCTGCCACCTGTCCAGTCTATGATGAGCCAGTGATCAGGGGAGAGGGGACGGGGGGAGAAGGAGTAGAGGTAGGGGCAGTGTCTCTCCCCAGTATGTCTAGTGGATAAGAACATGGGCCTGGGAGTCCGAAGGACCTGGGTTCTAGTCCCGGCTCCACCACATATGTGCTGTGTGACCTTGGGCAAGATACTTTACTTCTCTGGGTCTCCATTCATTCAATAGTATTTATTGAGCGCTTACTATGTGCAGAGCACTGTACTAAGCGCTTGGAATGTACAAATCGGCAACAGATAGAGACAGTCCCTGCCCATTGACGGGCTTACAGTCTAATCAGGGAAGACAGACAAAAACAAGAGCAATAAATAGAATCAAGGGGATGGACATCTCATTAAAACAATAGCAATAAATAGAATCAAGGTGACGTACATCTCATTAACAAAATAAATAGGGTAATAAAAAATATATACAATTGAGCGGACGAGCACAGTGCTGAGGGTAGGGGAAGGGAGGGGGGAGGAGCAGAGGGAAAGGGGGAGGAAAAGGGGGCTTAGCTGAGGGGAGGTGAAGGGGGGTAGAGGGGCAGCAGAGGGAGCAGAGGGAAAAGGGGAAGCTCAGTCTGGGAAGGCCTCTCGGAGGAGGTGAGCTCTAAGTAGGGCTTTGAAGGGGGGAAGAGAATTAGTTGTGAGTCAGGTATGCAGCCATCTAATTTGAGAAAGATGGAGACTTTAATGCATCACATTGCCTAAAGAGGCAGCTAATATACAAAGATACCAGAGATAAATGTCACTCCCCTTTATAAAAGGACCACCAAATGATGTTCATTTCGTCTTTAAGCATAAAAAGAAATTAGACCATTCTAGATTTGTTATTCTAAAGAGGGGAAGACCTGAAGAGTCTTTTTAGTCCAGAGTTCAAATGGTGGTCGAATTCTGTGTCCCTGATCAGCCATCTGACTTCACATATTCTCATATTTATCTTCCTCAAAATAGACAGTCAGAGGCTGCTTCAGGGCACACTTGACAACCTCTACCTCGCCTCCCCCGTTTCTCTCCTTTTGAAAGTGAATATGAACCAGATCCTCCAAGTCTCCTTCTTCCTCCTGGATGTCTTTCAGACCAGTCAGAAGGATAGTTCTCCTGGAAATCCCTTCAAATACCTGAAACTTTTCCAAGTGTGTTTCTGTATAGGGAGAAACAGCAACGTCCATTCCCTCATCCGTAAAATGGGGATTAAGACTGTGAGCCCCAGTGCTTGGCACATAGTAAGTGCTTAAAAACACTGCAAATATTATTATTTATTCATCTCTGTGCCTCAGTTACCTCATCTGGAAAATGGGGATTAAGACTCTGAGCCCCATATGGGAAAGAGGCTGTGTCTAACCTGTTAGCTTCTAGCTATCCCGGTGCTTAGTACAGGGCCTGGCACATAGGAAGCGCTTAACAAATACCATTTTTAAAAAGGCAGCTATGGACTCTGCCTTGTTGGACGGTGTCTACTTGGCAGGGCCAGATCCCAGTCCCTCCTCATTGCCCCAGGAGCATGTCTGGGCTGGGCCTCAAGGGGGCTGGGTGGAATCGGCTGGTTCTTTCCGTTGTTTTGGTGCTAATTCTTCCAACCAAAATGTCCACTCCTCCCTTGGCCCGCCTGCCGGGCTGGCCAGCAGCCCAGTCTATTCGCCTCTGGCTTCTGACAAGTGACGGAGGACAGACGAGGGTAGGGAGAGCTGGAAATAATCACTGTTGCCATTCAGTGGTGTTTGTTGAGTACTTACTGTGGGCAGAGCACTGTACTGAGCACTTGCACTCAGCTACCACTGTACAATGGGGTGTTTGTTAAGCGTTTGTTATGTGCCAAGCACTGTTCTGAGCACTGGGGTAGATCCAAGATAATCAGGTCAGATACGAGTCCTGACCCGCCTGGGGCTCACGGTCTAAGTGAAGGCAACTTGACCGGCAGAAATGGCAACCTCAATGACAGGGGAGGGGAATGAAACTGGAGGCCTTCCATCAACGGCTTGGGTAGGGCGATGGTGGTGGAATGGTGGGAGTGACACTGGTGGTTGTCTTCTGGCTTTTCTGGCTTAGTGGAAAGAGCCTGGGCCTGGAACTCAAAGGATCTGGGTTCTAATCCAGGCTCTGCCACTTGCCTGCTGCATGACTTTGGGCAAGCCTCTTCACTTCCCTGGGCCTCAGTTTCCTCATGTGTAAAATAGGGCTGTGAGCCGCATCTGGCCCAGGGACTGTGTCTGACACCATAACTGGTATCTATCCTAGGGCTTAGGATAGGGCTTGACCCATAATAAGCCTTTACCAATTACCATAGTCATTCAGTACTGTCATGATTTCCTGCCACCTCACAGTGTTTCAGAGCAAGACCATCTCCCAGTGATTCCTCATCCAAGGGAGTTCATAATGTACCAGGGCTCTTTTTACATGGTTAGGACAGAGATGGTGGTGGTGGGGGTGGTATCCACCCCCAAGAAAGGTGCCAGTGCAGGGGTGACTGAGAGTAGAAGTGTTTTTTGCTTCTGATGAACTCCCCCAGAAGCCCTCCTGTTGGTCCAGAGGAAAAGAGCACTGCTCTGGGAACCAGTGGACCTAATCCTAATGATAATGATGGGATTTACCAGCACTAACTATGTGTCAAACACTGTTGTAAGAAGCTTTGTGGCAGATGCACGATAATCAGTTTGGACACAGTCGCCATCCCATATGGGGCTCAGAATCAAAGAAGGAGGGGGAATGAGAATTTTATCCCCATTTTACAGTAAACAGACACAATAACAGCATGGAACCCAGCAGCAGAAGATATGGCAGAGGGAGGCTTGAGGCTGAAAATGGAAAAAAATGGGCAGAGAAGAAACAGGTTCCAGATCGGTATCGCACAGCTGAAAATGGGATTGTCTGGTATAAATCTAGATGCATGGTCACCTCCCCAGACAGCTGAAGGGCCACCCTGAAAACAAGAGTTAGGGAGGCCAGGGTTGGGCCGTCCCCGATTCGCTGAGGGTGAAGGGTGTGAAGTAATGTTGCCTAGAGGTTAGGGCCCGGGCCTGGGAGTCAAAAGGATCTGCGTTGTCATCCTGATTCTGCCACTTGTCTGCTGTGTGACCTTGGACAAGTCACTTAAATTCTCTATGTCTCAAGTCCCTCATCTGTAAAATGGGGATTAAGACTGTGAGCTCCATGTGGGATGGGGATGGTGCCCAACCTGGTTAGCCTGTATCTATACCAACGCTTAGTACAGCGACTGCACAGAGTAAGCACTTAATAAATACTATTAAAAAAATCACTGGATTCTCTTCCAAAATCACTCTCAGAGGATCCTCTATAGAGCTGAGAAAAGACTGTTGTACTCTCCCAAGAGCTTAATACAGTGATCTGGACACAGTAAGTGCTCAATAAATATGATTGAATGAAAAATGCAAAAGTCTGCCCTAGAGGGGATAATACCCCCATCTCTCTTGGCAAACTAGTAGACGTGGGCTCCAGAGACTGCTAGGAAAATATCAAGACTTCATCTTATTCCTACTGCTTCAATCGATCGAGCGATCCATCAGTGGTATCTCTAGACTGCTTACTTTGCAGAGTACTGTACTAAGCACTTGGGAGAGTACAATAAACCAGCTTCTAGTGATCCTTCCCTTTTCCAGCCTTTCCATTAAATTAGAGAAGCAGTGTGGCCTAGTGGAAAGAGCACAGTACTGGGAGTCAGAAGACCTGAGTTCTATTCCCACCCCTGCCATTTCAATCAATCAATTAATCGATCGTGTTCCTTTAGCTCTTACCGTTTGCAGAGCACTGTACTAAGCACTTGGGAGAGTACAATACAACAGAGTTGGTAGACACGTTTCTTACCCACAAGGAGCTAATAGTCTAGAGGGGGAGATTGACATTACTAAAAAGTAATAAATTATGAATGTGTTCATAAGTGCTGTGGGGCTCAGGTTGGGGTGAATAAAAGGGGCAATTTGCCTGCTCTGTGACCTTAGGAAAGTCACTTAACTTCCCTGGACTTCAGATCACTCATCAGTAAAATGGGGATTCAATATTTGTTCTTCCTCCATCTTAGACTGTGGGCACCATGTGGAACAGGGACTGTGCCTGACCTGATTATCTTGTACCTACCTTAGTGCTTGGTACAGCAATTAATCAGTCAGTCATATTTATTAACCACTTACTGTATGCAGAGTACTGTACTAGCCCTTGGGAGAGTACATGATAACAGAATTGGTAGACACATTCCCTGTCCATAACGAGCTTGCAGTCTAGAGCAAAACATCTACAGAACATCACAATTATTATTAATTATTGGATTTCTGGACTATCCCTGATCCTCTGTGCCACCTTGACTAACTCTAGTCCTCAGTTTCCCTACCCAGAGTGATGCATTTTTTCCCCAGGGGCCTTGATGATAAGTAGGCAGAAGGCTTTCATGAGATGAGTCAGGGAGTGGGACTGATAATGTGCCATGAAAGAGAATCGGAGCTGTCAGATGTTGTCTCACCAAGAAGAGAAAAGGGAATCATTCCAAACTTCCCCCTTTTCAACTTTCCTCCTACCCTAGGGAGCCTTTAAGGTTGACTTCATAACACAGTAGTCACCTGAACAAAGCACTGTCCTTACCGCATGTATATTTCATTCCAGTCCCCAGCATTTTCGTCCCTAGGTTTATTTTTATTGGCATGCTCTTTGATCAATCAATCAACTGTATTTACTGTGTACAGAGCACTATACTAAATGCTTGGGAGAGTACACTACAGCAATATAACAAAGTTGGTAGTTACGGTCCCTGCTCAAAATGAGCTTACAGTCTAGAGGGGGAGACAAACATTAATATAAATGAAAATCAGTTAGGGATACTAATACGTAAGTCCTGTGGGGCTAAGGGAGGGGTGAATGAAGGGTGTAAATCCAAGTTCAAGGACAACTCAGAAGGGGGTAGGAGAAGAACAAACGAGGGTTAGTCAGGGAAATGAGGGTTTAGACAAGGGATTACTCTCTGGGGTTTGCAGTTCCTTGGTGAGAAGCGTATTATTTCACACCCTAGACACCGGACAGGCTATGCTATGTGAAGATGTCACGAACGCCATTTTGCGGTGTGTGCTGATTTTGGGTGATCCTAGAGTCTTTCTCCAGGGGCTGGGGGAATGGTCTTGGAACAATTGCCCTCACTTGCTCCCTGTCCTGGGTGTTCCCTTTCCAGGCCCGCGAGAAGTCCGACGGCAAGGCTGAGGTGTGGAACCCGGCAGCAGAAGATGTGGCAGAGGGAGGCTTGAGACTGAAAATGGAAAAAAATGGGCAGAGAAGAACCAGGTTCCAGATCAGTATCGCACAGCTGAAAATGAGATTGTCTGGTATAAATCCAGATGCATGGCCACCTCCCCAGACAGTTGAAGGGTCACCCCGAAAACAGTGGTTAGGAAGGCCTGGGTTAGGCCATCCCCAATTCGCTGAGGTCACCCTCAGGGTGAGAAGCAATTTTGCCTAGAGGTTAGAACCCGGGCCTGGGAGTCAAAAGGATCTGGATTCTCATCCTGATTCTGCCACTTGTCCACTGTGTGACCTTGGGCAAGTCACTTAACTTCTCTATGCCTCAAGTCACTCATCTGTAAAATGGGGGTTAAGATTGTGAGCCTCATGTGGGATAGGGACAGGTTCCAACCTGGTTAGCGTGTATCTACACCAGTACTTAGTACAGTGACTGCACAGAGTAAGCACTTAACAAATATCATTTAAAAAAAATTTGCTGGATTCTCTTCCAGAAATCAATCTCAGAGGATCCTCTGTAAAGCTGAGAAAAGCCTCTATTTACCCGGATGTTTGACATACCGAAAAGGAATATTATTGTTTCGCCAGTCAAATACAGGGGCTCAACTGAAAAATATTTTCCGTCTGAAGGAGAGAGAAAAAAAATAGTACGCCTTTGTGAACTGCAGCCAATATTCTCAGACTGAGGGGAGTTTGTCGAAGTAGCTGGTTTCCACATGCTCAGACTTCCCCACTGGTTGCCCTGAAAATAGCATTCATAGTGCCAAATTTTGAAGCTGCTCCTTCTGGGTTGGTCCAACTCCTCACCCCTGGGGCTCTGAAGGGATTTTCCCATGTTGCTCTGGGGTCAATCCCTAGATCACTGTAGAAATTCTCCTTTGATGCTCTGAGGTGAATCACTAGGTCACTGCAGAAATTCTCCCTTGGTGCCCTGAGGCAAATCCCTTAATCATTGCAGAAATTCTCCCCTGATGCTCTGGGGCAAATTCTCGGGTCGCTGCACCCAACCTAGAACAGACTATCAATCAGTGGTAATTACTGAGCACTTGCTGTGTGCAGAGCCCTGTACTAAGCGCTTGGAAGAGTGCAGTAAAAGAGTTGGTAGACAAGTTCTCTGCCTTTGGGATTTCTAGCCCCACTAGAGATCTCTGCTCCTAGAAGGTGAGGATCAGGTCTTCTAATGCTTACTGTAGTCTTCCAGGTGCTTAGTTTAGCTCTGCCTAGAGGAGGTGCTCAATACATCCTAGTGATTGACTGGAGAGAAGCCAAGAACATGTTCAAGTAGCCATTGGTCATGGATGATTTAGGTCTCAGAATCTTGGAGGAGGGGTTGGGCCAGATGATCTCTGGAGGTTCCATTTGGTCCTGTGATTCTAGAATTCTGTGAATTCGTTCCTAACTCCCTCTTCCCCCTTCACAGACAAGAAATTCCTCCATAGCTATAATCTGACCTCTTCCTCCAAGAAGCTTTTTACTCCAGCTCTGACTTCAGGACAGTGGAGGTTAATGGACCCTGACTAAAGTCTTAATAATAATAATGATAATAATATTTAAGTGCTAAGCACTGTGCTGAGCACCTTTTCCCCTCCCTAACAGCCATCTTCAACGCTTTGTTCTCCAATGGCTTCTTCCCCATTGCTTTCAAACATCCCAGGTCTTCCATTCCCTAAAAAAACCCTCCCGTGACCCCATGGCTCCCTTCAATTATCACCCAATCTCTCTCCTACCATTCTTCTCCAAACTCCTTGAGTGGGTTTTCTACATCCACTGTCTCAAATTCCTCTCCAGTTCTCTCTTTGACCCTCTCCAATCTGGCTTCCATCCCCTTCATACCACAGAAACTACCCTCTCAAAGGTCACCAGTGATTCCTTCTTGCCAAGTAATAATAATGATGATGGCATTTGTTAAGCGCTTACTATGTGCAAAGCACTGTTCTAAGTGCTGGGGAGGATACAAGGTGATCAGGTTGTCCCACGTGGGGCTCACAGTCTTCATCGCCATTTTCCAGATGAGGTAACTGAGGCCCAGAGCAGTGAAGTGACTTGCCCAAAGTCACCCAGCTGACAAGCGGCTGATCTGGGATTTGAACCCATGACCTCTGATTCCCAAGCCCGGGCTCTTTCCACGCTGCTTCCAACGGCCTCTACTCCATTCTGATCCTCCTCGACCTCTCAACTGCCTTTGACACTGTGGACCACTCTCTTCCCCTGGAAATATTATCCAACCTTGGCTTCACTGACACTGTCCTCTCCTGATTCTCCCTCTTATCTCTCTGGTCGTTCATGCTCAGTCTCCTTCGTGGGCTCCTCCTCTGCTTCCACCCCCTAACTGTGGGGATCCCCCAGGGTTCAATTCTGGGTCCCCTTCTATTCTCCATTTACACCCACTGCTTTGGAGAACTCATTCGCTCCCATGGCTTCAACTACCACCTCTATGTAGATGATATCCAAATCTACATCCCTAGCCCTGATCGCTCTCCCTCTTTGCAGTCTCGCATTTCCTCTTGTCTTCAAAACATCTCTATCTAGATGTCCTCCCGTCACCTCAAGCTTAACATGTCCAAAATCGAACTCCTTATCTTCCCGTCCAAACCCTGTTCTCCTCCAACTCTCCCACCACCCTCCTTCCTATCTCACAAACCCGTAATCTTGCTGTTATCCTTTACTTCTCTCATTCAACCCACATTTGCAATCCATCACTAAATCCTGTCAATCCCAACTTCACGACATCGCTAAAATCTGCTCTTTCCGCTCCATCCAAACTATTACCACGTTAATACAGTCACTCATCCTATCCCACCTGCATTACAGCATCAGCCTCCTTGCTGACCTCCCAGCCTCCTGTCTCTCCCCACTCCAGGTCATACTTCACTCTGCTGCCCTGATCATTTTTCTATACAAAACGTTCAGGATATGTCTCCCTGCTCCTCAAAAAACTCCCATGGTTGCCCATCGCTCTCTGCAGCAAAGAAAATCTCCTCACCATTGGCTTTAAAGCAGTCCACCACCTTGCCCCCTCCTACCTCACCTTGCTTCTCTCCTTCTACAACCCAGCCTGCACACTTCACTCTTCTAACTCCAACCTTCTCACTGTGTCTAGATCTCATCTGTTTCACTGCCGACCCCTCACCCATGTTCTCCCTCTGGCCTGGAACACCCGCCTTCCTCAAAACCAACAATTACTCTCCCATCTTTCAAAAGCCTTACTGAAGGCATATCTCCTCCAAGAGGCCTTCCCAAACTAAGCCCCTCCTTTCCTCTTCTCCCACTCCCTTCTGTGTTGCCCTGTCTTGCTCCCTTTATTCATCCCCCTTCCCAACCCCACAGCACTCATGTCCATATCTGTAATGTATTTATTTGTATTTATGTCTATCTCCCCCTCTCTAGACTATAAGTTCTTTGTGGTCAGGGGATGTCTGTTTATTGTTGTCCTATACTATCCCAAGCACTTAGTGCACTGCTGTGCACGCAATAAGCACTCAATAAATACGACTGAGCGAATGAAAATACAAGCAAATTGGGTTGGACAAAGTTCCTGTCGGACATAGGGCTCACAGTCTTAATCCTCATTTTACAGATGAAGTAATTGAGGCACAGAGAAGTGAAGTGATTTGACCAAGGCCACACAGCAGACAAGTGGCTGAGCCGGGAATAGAGCCCATGATCTTCTGACTCCCAAGCCCATGCTGTATCCCCAGTGCCTTGCTGCGGGCTTCCCGCAGCAGTGTGGGCTTCTGGATACCAAGGGGGTAGCCTGGGTAAAACCAACACTGCCTAATGGATAGAGCACAGGCCTGGGAATCAGAAGAACTTGGGTTCTAATCCCGGATCCTCCACTCGTCTACTGAGTGATCTTAGGCCAGTCACTTCACTTCTCTGTGCCTCAGTTCCCCCATCTGTAAAATGGGGATTAAGGCTGTGAGCCCCATATGGGACAGGGACTGTGTCTAACCTGATTTGCTTATATCTACCTCCGGGCTTAATACAATGCCTGTGTCATAATTGCTTAACAAATACCACAAAAACCAAAAAGTTCCGTTGGTGGGTGAGAGAGGGAGTGTGGGAACAGAGGCTATATGTGTCTAGCTCCTTCTGAGGCTCAGCGGACAGCCAAAGTTGGTGACCTTCTCATCTGGTGCTAACCTTCTCACTGTGCCTCATTCTTGCCTGTCCCTCCATCGACCCCTGGCCCACATCCTACCTCTGGCCTGGAATGCCCTTCCTCCTCAAAAATGTCAATCACACTTCCCTCTTTCAAGGCCCTTCTGAAGGCTCACTGCCTCCAAGAGGCCTTCCCAGACTAAGGCCCCCTTTTCCTCAGCTCCCCCTTCCCTCCACGTTGCCCCAACTTGCTCCCTTTGCTCTACCGCCTCTCCCTGCCCCACAGCACTTATGTATACATGTACATCTACATAATTCTATTTGTTTATATTAATGCCTGTTTACTTGTTTTGATGGGTATAGATCTATAATTCTTTGTATTTTTATTGATGCCTGTTTACTTGTTTTGATGTCTGTCTTCCCCCCTTCTAGACCGTAAGCCTGGTGTGAGCAGGGATTGTCTCTCTTTATTGCTGAATTGTACTTTCCAAGCGCTTTGTACAATGGTCTGCACACAGTAAGCGCTCAATAAATATGATTGAATGAATGAATGAGTGAATGAAGCTGGCTGTGTGCTGGTTCATTCATTAAGATCTTTTCTCTGGCTGGAATAGGCCATGGGGATGTCCCTGCTGGAGGAGATGGTGGCTCATGGGTGTGAAATGGTAGGCACAGGAGAAGTTGGTAGGAATGGAGGAGTCAGCTGGGCTACTTGTGTGCGTTCTCTCTCTCTCCCTACCTCTATCCTGGCCCTAGCACTCTCATACTTGTCCCTTTTATAAGCCCCACAGTGACAGAGAAAGAAAGGCGAGAGTCAGAAAAATAAATCAAATGAGGTGTAAAATTGTTCTGAGTTACGCATTATAAAACTGCGGTGACATATCGTTAACAAACGCCCAGGCCTGATAATGCTAGGGCAGGCACCTGAATTGGGAGCGACATCAATTAGTTTTGGACTGATGTTCGCTTTCAGAGCTGATCGGGGTGGGAGAGGGGGAGTTGGAAGGGATGGGGTCGGGGGGGAAGTAGGGAGAGGGCCTCCTGATATCTTGATTGGAAGCTCGAATCATTCTCGAGAGGCCCAGTAAAGTCTTAATACTTGCAGTGACGGTGAACGATGGCAAACTAGATTGGGGTTTTTGGTTGTTTTTTTAATAGTATTTATTAAACATTCACTGAGTATCCAGCACTGTTGTAAGGGCTGAGTAGACACAAGATAATCAGGTTGGACACAGTCCCTGTCCCTCATTGCGACTCAGTCTAAGTTGGAGGGAGGAGGATTTATTTCCGGGGAAGGATCCGCTGAAATGAAGCATCACTCGATCTACTGGGGGAATGGGATAAATGGCCTAATGCTGAGTCCCTGCATTGTACTTGTTGAGGTTTCCAAAAATCAACAGCAGCCAAATGGACTGCCGTGGTTGTCAAAAAATGTAATGGCCACAGTTTGGAGTTATGCTTAGGGTTTGGCTTTAGGATGGTATTTAAAGGTCTGGGGTAGAAGGATGTTTTGATTCCAAGTGAATTTTTGATGGTATTTGTTAAGCACTTACTATGTCAAACACTGTCCTAAGTGCTGGGGTCTTGTTTTATGCTGTCAAGTGCTGGGGTGGATTCAAGTTAACTAGGTTGGACACAGTCCCTGTCAGCATGGGGCTTGCAGTCTAAGTAGGAGAGAGAACAGGAGAACTGAGGCATACAGAAGTTAAGTAATTCACCCAAGGTTGCACAGCAGGCAATTGGCAGAGTGGGGATTAGAACCCACACCCTCTGACTCCCAGGCCCATACCCTTTCCACTAGACCCATGCTGCTGCTGCCGTTGACATGAAAATATTAGACAATTCATTTACTGACTTGTGGCCTTCAGGTGATTTGGTTTTGGAAGATTTGTTCTCTGGCCAATCAATCCAGTAATGTAGTCATTCGAATAATTGGTCCACTTTTTTCGGCATAATTTCCGAAACTCATAAACCACTGAGGGGCTGTTACATAAGGGGTCTTATAAGATTCAAGTCTAGTAATAAGGGGAGCAGGGGGGAAAGCAGGAGGAGAAAAAGAGGAAGAAAAGAAGAGAAAGGAAAGAGGGTACTTGAGACTGCCTGTCTTTTATTTACACTCTCCCAAGTGCTGCATATAACAGGCACTCGGGAATTACGGTAATGCACTCCCCCTCCGCTTCCTCCTACGATGTGCATTTCCCAGTCCCAGGGGAGAAACTCCACAGCTAGAGCTTGCCTCTGCTCTTAGCGATTTCTGACCCTTCCGTTCTTCTCACCTGGATCAGTGCTATTGTCACCACTTACAAACATAAACTTTTACTTCCTCCTTAAAAATCAGGTGAGAGGAGAATTAGATGGCGAAGACAATTATGAGAGTGAATTTGGTAATATTTAGCGTGTCTACCTAGGAAAATTAGGCTGACTGCTTAGTCCAAAGTCAGTCTTATTGTTGTGAACTATGCTTTGGTTTTGGTTCAGGTCTATCAATCAATCAATGGTATTTATTGAGTACTTATTGTGTGCAGAGCATTGTACAAAGCACTTGGGAAAGTACAATTCGGGAGAGTTAGCAGACACAATGAGCTCACAGTCTAGAGATAGGGCAGTTAGATTGTTCCAACATCTAAAAGAATAAATGAAAAGAAAGGGATAGTTAAGAAGTTATCCAGGTAAGTCAAGAGAGGCAGCGTGGTGTAGTGAACATGGGCCAGGGAGTCAGAAGATCATGGGTTCTAATGCAGACTCTGCCACTTGTCTGCTTGTGACCTTGGGTAAGTCACTTCACTTCTCTGTGCTTCACTTTCCTGTGCCTCAGTTCCCTCATCTGTAAAATGGGGATTGAGACTGTGAGCCCCATGTGGGACAGGGACTGCATCCAATATGATTTGCTTAGCTCTACCCCAGCACTTAATAAAATGCCTGAAACACAGTAAGCATTTAACAAATACCATTATTATTATTATTATTATTAGAGAAGCAGCATGGCGTAGTGGATAGAGCTCGGGCCTGGGAGTCAGAACATCAGGGGTTCTGATCCCGACTCCGCCACTTGTCTGCTGTGTCACATCACTTCCCTGAGCCTCAGTTACCTCATCTGTAAAATGGAGATTGAGACTGTGAGCCCCATGTGGAACAGGGATTATAACCAACCTGCTTTGCTTGTATCCACCCCAGCACTTAATACAGTACCTGGCGTATAGTAAGTGTTTAACAAATACCACAATTATTATTATTATTATTAATGAATCAAAGTTATTTGAGTGCTTATCTTCAGGAAGGATCTGTGTCAATCATTCAAGTCTAAGTGACTCTATTGCCACAGGTTTCTCTGGCCAGAATTGTCCAGATAATTGTCCACTTTGCTGGAGTGGAATGTCAGAGTCAGAGAAGGGCACTATAAAGTGATAGTAACAAGATGAGAATTACTGGCGCCGGTCTTTTCCACCTTCTTCCATTTGTTTGGGTAGTAGAAGTAAAATGGAGGAACGTAAGGAGAGGTCAGGAGAAGAAAGAGGCTCTAAGGGTACTGTCCCTAAATTCTTCTTTTTTAGTAGTATTTAAGTGTTTAATATGTGTCAAGCACTGTCCTAAGCTCTGGGGTAGATGAAGGTTAATCAGGCTGGATACAGTCCCTGTCCTCCATGGGGCTCACAGTAAAGTAAGAAGGAGAAGAGGTATTGACTCCTCATTTTGTACTTGAGGAAACTGAAGCCCAGAAAAGTTAAGTTCCTTGCCCAAGGTCACACTGCAGGTCAAGATTAAAACTCAGGTCCTCTAGCTCCTAGGAGGACGCTTTATCCAGTAGTCCATGTTGCTTTCCCCGTAATCATTTCCCTGACCACCGATTAATGGTATTTAGTAAGCGTTTACTGTGTGGAAAGCACTGTAGAGTACAACACAACAGAGTTGGTAGACACATTCCTGGCCCACAACGAGTGGAAGAAGGACTGTGAGCAACCTAATTATTCTTTATCTACCCCACTGCTTAGTGCAGTACTTAACAACTAGCAGCCGTTTAACAAGTACCACAATTACTATTACTGTTGCTGTTATCCTCCGTGATAAGAATTGAGTGTGTGGCACCATACTAAAGTGCTTGGGAGAGTACCCTAGAACTTAGGTGCCCATTCCCTGTCCTCTGAGAGCTTTTGTCTGACAAAATGGTATCCAAATGGCAAGAACAGGAAGAAGAACAAGGCCATAACAGAAATAGCCCAGATTTATCAGGATGAAAACAGCTGAATAAATTATTGAATAGACAAATTAATATACAATTGGAATATACACAGACCCATTTGTGCTGAGGATATGTTAGTAAAAGCACATGAAGCCCAAGATGGGTAATAATTTACAAAAAGTGTAAACTATTAAAGCTTCACCACCTCTGATCATTAGGTTAGTGGTTCATTTACAACTGCAAGCTGCCAAGAGAAACAGTGTGGTCTAATGGGCAGAGCACGGGTCTGGGAGTCTAAAGGACCTGTGTTCTAGTCCTGGCTCCGTCACTTGTTTGTTGCTTGACTTTGGGTAAGTCAATTTACTTATCTGGGCCTCAGTTACCTCATCTGTAAGTCATTAAGATGGTGGGTCCCCTGTGGGACTTGGACTATGTCCAACCTGATTTGCTTGTATCTACCCCCAGCTCTTAGAACAGTGCCTGGCACATAGTAAAGCACTTAAATACCATTTTAAAAACATAAGATGGGGGAAATTGGGGGAGTTGTTCATGGTATTTGAGTCTGATTTAAAGCCATCCACCTGGTTGCTCATAGGCTGTCCAGCTGGAACTTCATTCCTCTTGCTGATCTAAAGTCACTTTAGCAGGTGTCCTCAAAGGTCATTTTGGCACATGTCATGGATACACAAGAAACAAGCTGCAGGGCTCTTTTCAGCAAAATTAAAAGATGAATGGTTGTGGCCTTTTGTCTCTTCCCCAACGTATCCCTGCAGGCTAGGACCTGAGAAAGAGGAAGCTGAGTTATAGGAGAGCAGGAGTCAGAAGTGAAGAGGATTTTAGAATGTTTGGGATGAAACGTGCCCCAAGTTCAAGAGAACATTGGAGCATGCTGGGATTGATCCGGGCGTTGTCCTCAGCACAAAAGCATCCATTAAGTAAACAGAGAAAAAATTGGATGTACTTATGTAAAGAAAGACAGTGGGGTAAAGGGGAGGTCTTTAGATTAGAAGGCAAATACCAAGTAAATTTTATTCATCAGTGCCTTTTTAGCTGGCATCTGTAAGCTCCTTGAGGACAAGGATTGTTTATGTTGCTGCTATCTTTATTAATAATAATGATAATGATAATTGTTGTATTTTTTAAGCCCTTACTATATGCCAGGCACTGTACTAGAATCAAGATAATGAGGTCAGACACAGTCCATGTCCTATTAGGGGCTTCCAGTCCAAGAAGGAGGAAGGATGAGTATTCAATCCCCATTTTATAGATGAGGAAATTGAGGCACTATGAGGTGAAGCTTTTTTTGTGTTTAATTGTATTTGTGAAGCACTTACTAGGTGCAGGCACTATACTAAATGTGGGGTAGATGCAAGATAATCAGGTTAGATACAGCCCATGTCCCATATGGCACTCACGGTCTTAACCCCATTTTGCAGATGAGGTAACTGAGGCACAGAGAAATGAAGTGACTTGTCCAAGGTCACACAGCAGACAAATGGTGGGGCTGGGATTAGAACTCAGGTCCTCCTGACTCATAGACCCATGCTCTAATGGCCACGCTGTTTGTTGGCCACCTGGAGCGGTGGCTGAATCTCTCCTATCATTTAGTTTCCAGGAGCCCTCTGGATCCAGAGTGGAGGTTGCCAAGGACTCCAAATGAACACAGACTTCCAGGCAGAAGCCAATCTCAGCTTCCTGTTGCACCCGCTCTGGCAGAGGCGGTAGGATGCTTTAGGGCCCTGGGGACAGCAGTGAGTGGTGAAACAGTCGCTCTTTTTGCCCGGGATAGCATGATCCATACAAAAAGTATGAAGGCTTCTTGTAAAGCAAACGTCCTCCTGCGCCTTAGAGAGCTGAGTAATGGAGGGGTGGATGCCAAGCCATATCTCCAGGATCACAGATGAGAGGGCATTCATTCATTCATTCATTCATTCATTCATTCAATCAATCGTATTTGTTGAGTACTTACTGTGTGCAGAGCACTGAACTAAGTGCTTGGGAAAGTACAGTGCAAAAATAAACCGACACATTCCCTGCCCGCAATGAGCTTAGTCTAGAGGGGGGAGTCAGACATCATCACAAATAAGTAAATTACAGATATGTCCGTAAGTGCTGTGGGGATGGGTTTGGGGCAGGGGAAGAACAAAAAAAGCAAGTCAGAGTGCTGCAGAAGGGAATGGGAGAAGAGGAAAGGGGAGGCCTAGTTTGGGAAGGCCTCTTGGAGGAGTTGTGCCTTCAGTAAGCCTTTGAAGTGGGGGAGAGTGGCTGTCTGTCGGATTAGAAAAGAGAGGACATTCCAGGCCAGAGGCAGGATGTGGGCTAAGGGTCGGTGGCGAGACAGGCGAGATCGAGTCAGAGTGAGAAGATTAGCACTAGAGGAGCGAAACATGCAGGCTGGGTTGTAGAAGGAGAGAAGCAAGGTGAGGTAGGAGGGGGTAAGGTGATGGAGTGCTTTAAAGCTAATGGAGAGGAGTTTTTGCTTGATATGGAGGTGGATGGGCAACCACTGGAGTTTTTTAAGGAGTGGGGTGATGTGACCAGAAAGTTTTTGTAGAAAAATGATCCCAGGCAGCAGAGAAATATGGACTGTAGTGGAGTGGAGTCTGACGTCACCTGGCCTGTCCCCAACCAGCTGTGGATATGATCCCAGACACCTGTACATCCTTTTTAAAACTTACAGCACCCAGTCTCTGTCTGCTGCTGCTCCTGCCTCTGAATTCCATGGCTCAAACTTGGAGCCTAAGCTCAGTCAGGCCTGGGAGGGGAACACCGAGTTTCTAGAGCAACAGAGAGAGCGGATATTTAGCAATTTTCTAGGATTGTCTAAAATTCTGTAAAATGGCACACCTGACATCATCATGTTACACTGCATGAGACATCACATGCATCTTTTTTATAGTATTTATTAAGTACTTACCATGTACTTACTAAGGCACTGTTCTAAATACTAGGGTAGATACGAGCTAATCAGGTGTCCCACATGGGGCTTACAGTCTTGATCCCCATTTTACTGATGAGGTAACTGAGGCCCAGAGAAATGAACTGACTTGCCCAAGGTCACCCAGCAAATGAGCGATGGAGCCAGCATTAGAACCCAGGTCCTCCAGACTCCCAGACCTGGGTTGTAGCCACTAAGTCACGCTGTGACATCTTTGTCCAGAGTTCATAAGAATCTTCAGAGACCGCCCTATCCAGCGTCGGGAAGGGCATATCTACCTCAGAGCAGGCCTGAATATTCATTAAGCTCGTTGGGGGCAGGGAATGTGTCTGTTTCTTGTTGTATTGTTCTCTCCCAAGCGCTAAGTACAGCACTTTGCACACAGTAAGTGCTCAATAAATACGATGTATGAATGAACGAATTGTGATTTCAGAACAGCCCTGGTGTCTTAGAGGCCTCCAGACCAGGAAGTGAGGCCCATCCATCCATCCCGGATGTTTGACCGTTTCCCCGCCAAGAGGCAGAGGGCTGGACCAGATGGCCTCACCAGGCCTAGGATTCAGGGCCACCTGGCCCCCTTCGGGTGGTGGCGGGGGGTGGTGTGGGGAAACGAGGGGTGCAGGACCCTATCCAGCTGTCTCTCTCTGGGCTGGGTGTAGCCGGAATGGGATAGGAGCTGGCTGAGCCAGAGGAAATCCCTGCTCACCGACACCCTCCCTGATGCAATGGGAGAGGTGGATTCGTCCCGGTTCTCACACAGAACATGGCTGCTCCGAACACCGCCCTGAATGGGACGAGCGACATGCCCAGATTCCCCCCCTCACTACCACCGCTCCGGGGAAGGCCTGGCTTAGCAGAAAACATACTGTAAATCGAAGCCAAGGCCAAGCTGGCGGAAGGACTAGTCACAAAAGCCTCACCTAAGGCTGGTTTGCGGCTTCAGCGCCTCACCCCGCCCACGGCTCCAAAATAAATATGCCCGACCATCTTAACTCCCTATCAGGCGAAGGCGGAATTAGTCACAGGTGGTTCTTCTCAAAAAATACATATGGTCTGAGTTGGTGGCCATATGGTGTGATGGGATATTAATAACAGAAATCAGAGGTTCCCTATTACTCACCAACAGTGAGCCAGATTGAGAGAGAGACACCTTTAATAAAGAATGCACGAACGCACATGAATCACCCTTAACCAGGTCAGCGGACTCGGTTGGCCTCGTAGAATAAAATTCGCCATTTGCGGCCATTGGAAGTTTGTTTTGGTTTTTTTTTTTTCCTTTCGGCTACAGGCATTAACCGGCCGATAATCGGTTCCATGTTCCATCTGTTTCCACTGGATTAAAATACATTTTTATGATAGTGTAACATCATCCTAATTGTGCTTACTGGTGAGGCCCTGTGAGCGGCTCCCTTTCCTGAAGTCGACATTCCCCTCATCATGGTCTCATTAGAGGAGAGAATTCCTCTTCGGGAAAGTTGGATGCTACCGCAGCTTTATTTTGGTCTGTGTGTTTTCAAGCTACTTATGTACGGAGCCTGGAGCAGAGGGAAAAGATGAAGACAATTTAAGCGGGTAGCTTTCCATTCTTCTCTTGCTCTAGTTACATCATTGGGAGGGTGGGATGGGGGAAGGGGCAGGGTAGGTTCTGAGATCTGAGCAACCATAGTTTGACTTTTCCTCCAAATTCTTTCCTTCCTGCCCCTACCTTGACCTGTTTCTCATTTGCCTTGGAAATCTGGCACGGCTCCGCCTCACTGACCTCTCCAGGGGTGTGTTTCTGGCCAGGTTTCCTAAGCAGATCAAGATTTTTCCCCCTGACTCCAGACTTGGCCCAGAAAGGACACCCCCATCCCGTTCTCCATGATTTCCAAGTGAGGCTCGTTCAGGGTAAGCTGTCTCTAAGGCAGTTTAGAGAAGCAGTGTGGCCTAATGGTTAGAGTCTGGGCCTGGGAGTCAGTAGGACCTGGGTTCTAATCCCAGCTCTGCCCCTGCTCTTCTGGGTGCTCCTGGGCAAGTCACTTCACTTCTCTGTGCCTTAGTTACCTCATCTGTAAAATGGGATTAAGACCGTGAGCCCCATGTGAGACATGGACTGTGCCCAATGTAATTAGCTTATATCTACCCCAGCACTTAGACAGTGCCTGGCAAATAGTAAACACTTAAAAAATACCAAAAAAATAAATTAAGGGGTGGCACGGGGGAGATGGCACCGGAGAATACCTTCTGGTGTGTCTATCCCAGTGGTTGACTGAGGGCAAAGGTGGCTGGTTAGGGGGTTGCCAATTCTTGGGGATAAATGCTTTCCCCCAGCCCCCATAAAATGAAATAGTTGGGAAATTCAAATTGCTCTGAACAAAGGCAGGCTTGGGCCATCTCACTTGGCAGGCTGGACAGATCCCCTGAATGCCAGGCCACTGGGCTGAGCTTCTGGGGGTGGGGATTGGAGCCATTTTGTGTGACCTCGCCAGGAGGTCCTTTCCTTTCCCTATCTTTTTCTGGCGAAGGGCAAAAAGTTCCTGTTCAGGCAGGCCCTAGAGACACCCAAAATCCTGGGCTTCCAGC
Organism: Ornithorhynchus anatinus; assembly: GCF_004115215.2. Lineage (NCBI taxonomy): Eukaryota > Metazoa > Chordata > Mammalia > Monotremata > Ornithorhynchidae > Ornithorhynchus > Ornithorhynchus anatinus. The sequence goes on along the minus strand of NC_041732.1, from coordinate 7,123,237 downwards.
CAAGAGGCCCCACTTGGAGGAGCAATGTATTTAACGAGTGCCTCCTGGATGTGACCCACTGTACTAACCCCTGAAGAGAGTGTAGTAGAAACTAAAGACAGGCTCTCTGCCCACTAGGAGCTTCCACTCATAACAGAGTTGTGAACTAGTTTTGGCTTCAGAAGAATTCAACAAAACTGCGCAATCCAAACTGTTGATTTGGGAGGAAATCAGCCCTGTGTGTTGCGGTCATTCATTCAATCATTTAATTGTATTTATTAATAATATTGGTATTTGTTAAGCACTTACTATGTGCCAAGCACTGTTCTAGGCACTGGGGTAGATATAGGGTAATCAGGTTGTCCCATGTGAGACTTACAGTCTTAATCCCCATTTTACAGACGAGGTAAATGAGGCACCGAGAAGTGAAGTGATTTGCCCAAAGTCACACAGCTGACAGGTGGCGGAGCCAGGATTAGAACCCATGACCTCTGACTCCTACGCCTGGGCTCTTTCCACTATGCCAAGTTGCTTCTCTGATTATTGAGTGGTTATTATGTGCAGAGCACTATACTAAGCACTTGGGAGAATGTAATACAACAATAAACAATCACATGCCTGCCCACCACAAGTTTGCAGCCTTGAGGCGGGGAGATAGACATTAATATAAATAATCCTGAGTACAGCAATCCTTTACAGTAATCCCAAGACTCAGCATGGCATAGTGGCCAAAGCACAGGCCTGGGCGTCAAAAGGTCAGTGGTTCTAATCCCAGCTCTGCCACTTGTCTGCTGTGTGACCTTGGACAAGTCACTTCACTTCTCTGGGCCTCAGTCACCTCATCTATAAAATGGGGATTGAGACCTGTGAGCTCCACAATGGACAGGGACTGTGTCCAACCCAATTTGCTTGTATCCACCCCAGCACTTAGTACAGTGCCTGGCACATAGTAAGCACTTAACAAATACCACAGTTACTATTATTATTTATTATTAATGGTCAGTTCAGTTCAGCTCCTCCAAAGATCCCAGGCAGGAGAAATTCCAGGCTGAGCATTTCCCAGTCAGCCTCACCTGGGGTCTGGGAAAGGTCTGTGTGTTTGGTTCCGGGTCTTGATCCGGTCTGACCGCTAGACTCCACCCAATGGACTGTGCCCTCTGAGGGACTGTAAGCTTGTTGTGGTCAGGGACTGTCACTGTTTATTGTTGTATTGTACTTTCCCAAGTGCTTAGTACAGTGCTCTGCATAGAGTAAGCACTCAATAAATATGACCCAACCAATGAATAAAGTTTTTCTGCCCCTCCTGCTGGTACCCCAGAAAGCCAGTGCTGGTCTCGGCCCACTGCCTCCCCCCGGAACAAGAGGAAATAGGTCTCGGAACCAAATTTGCAAAAAGAATGTTAATGTACCCAGAGAGCAGAGAACGGCAGGCCTGGTCCCAACCCATGTGGTATGTTTTCCTCTCTACTGCCTCTGGGAACTTTTTTAAAAAATTTATTGTATTTGTTAAGTACTTACTATGTGCTGGGCACTGGGAGAGATATCGGATTATCAGGTTGGATGCAATCCCTGGCCCACGTGGGACTCCCATTTAATCCCCATTTTACAGATGAGGTAACTGAGGCACAGAGAAGGGAAGTGACTTGCCCGAAGTCACACAGCAGACAAGTGATAGGGCGGGGTTTAGAACCCAGGTGCTTCTGACTCCCAGGCCTGTGTTCTATTCACCACACTACACTGCTTGTTTTAGTCCTCACTCCCTGCGAAGGTCTCAGCCTCGGTCTGCAGTTGGAACTGGAAAGTGAGGGGGAGGGTCGGGGGGCAAAATCCTGCTGGAGTGTTAGCTCTTTGAGAGCAGGGATCATGTCTTCTAATTTTATTGCACTCTCCCAAGTGCTTAGTACAGTGTTCTGAACAGAGTAAGCACTCGATTCTGTTGATTAAGCTCAGCCTGCTTAAGGGGCCCTTCTGACAGGAAAGATTAGGGAGGGAGAGAAGAGGAAAGGGTTGTCCTTCCTCAAATGTGCATGAGGCTGTCTCGGGAACAGAGAAAATCTCCAAAGTCCCAGAGCATCATTGGATCAGATCCGCAAATTCATTCAATAGTATTTATTGAGTGCTTACTATGTGCAGAGCACTGTACTAAGCGCTTGGAATGGACAATTCGGCAAATGATTTGGGGCAATTTCTCTCCATCAGCCGTGGCCGACCGGGTCAGGCTCAGGCTCAGAGAATTCTCCGGCTGCGAAGAACCCCGAGAGGTCATCTGAACCATCTTCCTGCCTCTAGACAGATGAAACCGCTCCTACTTCTCAGGTCCCCTCCCTGAGTCTCCAGTTGCGATGTTCTGTAGAGAAGCAACGTGGCTCAGTGGAAAGAGCACGGGTTTTGGAGTCAGAGGTCGTGGGTTCGAATCCCTGCTCTGCCACTTGTCAGCTGTGTGACTGTGGGCAAGTCACTTAACTTCTCTGTGCCTCAATTACCTCATCTATAAAATGGGGATTAAGACTGCGAGCCCCACGTGGGACAACCTGATTCCCCTGTGTCTACCCCGGCGCTTAGAACAGTGCTCTGCACAGAGTAATCGCTTAACAAATACCAACATTGTTATTATTATTATTATTCTGTGCCCTTTCCTGCTGCACCTGATATTTGATTCATTTCTTCAGGCCTCTCCTCAGGGAAAATGGCAAACAGCTGGGGCACATCCCTTGCACATTGACCCTTTAGGAGCCTGTTGCTTAAAACCTCCTCTTCCTTCCCTTCTCCTACCACCAACATTTATAGAAGGGAGTATGCGCCTGCTCATTCACTGCACTGCAGGAGTTAATGACCCTTCCTCTGCAAAGGAGCTGCTTCTCCAGCCTTGCCCCCCACCCCCACCCCCTTAAAAGCCCCAGTTCCAGCTGTATGAACTAATGATATCCCATGCTGAGAGGGGGTCAGCCTCCCCAGCTATAGTTTGGGGGAAGGACCAAGGATATCCTCTTGCTCTGGACTGAACCAGCCCACCACTGTAAGTAAGCAAAACCTCTGGGCTCCCAGACAGGCGTCTCTTAAGCCTGCAGCTGCAGTTGTACTAAGAAGGCAGACCTCCCTGGCTTCTGGCCTGGGCCTGGCCCACGGCTACCTGCAGCAGGTGCATGGGGGTGGCCGGGGGAGGTGTTACCTTTTCATCTGGGACCGGCTTGCTGGGCAACTTCCGTTAGCACTAAGAATAATAGTAGCAATAATTATGGGACTTATTAAACACTAACTGTGTAAGTTCGGTTCTAAGCGCTGGGGTAAATACAAGTCAGTCAGGTTGGATGCAGTCCCCGTCCCACATGGGGCTCACCCTCTTTATTCCCATTTTACAGATGAGGTAACTGAGGCCCAGAGAAGTTAAGTAACTTGCTCAGGGTCACCCAGCAGACTGGTGATCGAGCTGGCTTGGGAACCCAGTTCCTTCTGACTCCCGTGCTCTATCCACCTAAACCGACACTGCTTCTCACTAATGGGACTGAATCGCGCTGTCCTGGCCGGGGAGGAGCGGGGGGTCTGAGTCTCCCCAGGCCCCAGTTTTGCCTCCGTTGCTTTAGTAGTGATTGTGGTATTTAGTAATGAAAGTGCTGACTATGTTCCAAACACTAACGCTAAGCACTTGAGTAGATACAAAACAAGTAAATCAGATACAGGGACTTTCCCAACTGAGGATCGCAAACTAAGAGGGAGGGAGGAAGAAACTGTGTGCAGCAAAGTAACATGAGGGAACTGAGGCACAGAGAAGCTAAGTGACTCAGCCGGCAAGTGGCAGGGATGGGCTTAGAACCCAAGTCTTCTGAGTCCCAGACATGTGCTCTTCCCACTAGGCCATCTGTGTTTTGGAATCCAGCCTTCTAAACCTTTCCAAGGGGTGCTGTTCTCTGACACAGCTCAGATTTAAGCAGCGTCGCTTAGCGGAAAGACCTCGGGCTTGAGAGTCAGGGATGTGGGTTCTAATTCCAGCTCTGCCAGTTGTCTGATGTGTGACCTTAGGCAAGCCACTTAACTTCTCTGTGCCTCAGTTACCTCATCTGTGAAATGGAGATTAAGACTGTGAGCCCCACATGGGACAACCTGATGATCTTGTATCTACCCCGGTTCTTAGAACAGAGTTTGGAACACAGTAAAGACTTAACAAATACCATTACTATTATTATTTAAACAAGTCTTTTCCCAGTACATCCTGGGAAGGGACCATCCATATCATCGGGCCCTAGAATTCTGGAATTGGAAGGGGCCTCCAAAGACCGAGGCTTGGCTAGCCGCCCCGATATTGAATCCGCAGTACATGGGTCTGAAGTGATGATCTGAGTCAGACAGTGTTAATTTATTTCTGGTATTTAAGCCCTGATGATGTCAGACTCTGTACTAAGCGCTGGGGTAGATACCAGCAAGTTAGACACAGTCCAAGTCCCACATGAAGCTCACAGCCTTAATCGCTGTTTTACAGAGGAGGTAACTGAGGGACAAAGTGAAGTGACTTACCCAAGGTCACACAGCAGACCGCTGGCAGAACGTGTTTCAGCATAAACTTCCCGTCTTCACCTCCTGATTATCCTCAATAAGGAATCCAGGGCGGGTGGGGGAGGAGATAGGAGAAAAGGGGAGAGAGAGAGTGTGGTCAAGGGAAGGGGAAAAATGCATTTTGGTTCCCGGCCCAGCAAAGTGGGACTGTCAGCATGGTTGCAAGCTAAGACAGTCAGCAACGCCCACACTGTCCCTGGACTTTAGGCTCGGCCCATCGGAGTTTGAAAGAAAAAAAAGGCGGAAAAATATGAATAAATAGCTAAGACAGGAGGAATTTTGTGTTGCAGTTGTTGGTGCTTGAGCTCCCTCGTGTGGCCTTCTTGCATAATTGCGCTTTCATCTGGGAAGTGCGAGCCTTCCAAGCAGGAGAAAGCCTCAATCGGCACCTCAACCTGGAGGGGATAATAATAATAATAATTATGGTATTTATTAAGCGCTTACTATGTGCAGAGCACTGTTCTAAGCGCTTGGGTAGATACAGGGTAATCAGACTGTCCCACGAGAGGCTCACATTTTTTAATCCCAGTTTTTACAGATGAGGTAACTGAGGCCCAGAGAAGTGACTTGCCCAAGATCACATAGCTGACAAGTTGTGGAGTAAGGATTAGAACCCACGACCTCTGACTCCCAAGCCCGTGCTCTTTCCATTAAGCCACGCTGCTTCTCTGCTGATCAGTCCCCCCCGCCCCTGGACCCCCCCATCTTTAGCAGGGCCGTCCCATCCCCGGGTAGTTTGAAGCATTCTTTCCTTCAGTCATATTTATTGAGCGCTTACTGTGTGCAGCACCCTGTACTAAGCACTTGGGAGAGGACACTACAGCGATAAACAATCACATTCCCTGCCCACAAGGGGCTAGCAGTCTAGAAGAGTGGAGACAGACATCAATACAAATAAGTAAAATTACAGATTTCTACATAAGCAGAGTAGAAAGTGCACTGTCCTGGTGATGCAGAAAGGAGAGGGAGGAGGGGAAAAGAGGGCTTAGTTGGGGAAGGCCTCTTGGAGGAGATGTGATTAAAATAAGGCTTTGAAGGTGAGGAGAGTGGTGGCTTGTAGGATTCGAAGGGATAAGGAGTTCCAGATCAGAGGTAATAATAATAATAATGTTGGTATTTGTTAAGCGCTTACTACGTGCAGAGCACTGTTCTAAGCGCTGAGGTAGATACAGGGGAATGAGGTTGTCCGCATGAGGCTCACAGTCTTCATCCCCATTTTACAGATGAGGGAACTGAGGCACAGAGAAGTGAAGTGACTTGCCCATAGTCACACAGTAGGACATGGGCAAGGGGTCGGTGGTGAGATATGGGATCCAGAACCATGAGTAGAATGACTGTGGAAGAGTGAAGTGGGTGGTGATCGTGAGGGTGGTCAGTGGCCCGGATGAAGGCTGTGCTAGCCCCCAAACTCTGCCCTGCTGACCACCTTCCCACTGTAGGTGAGAGGAGACATGATACAAGAACAATGGGAGAAGAAGTGTGTCCTAGTGGATGGAGCACGGGCCTGGAGTCAGACCTGGGTTCTAATCCTGACTCTGCTACTTATCTGCTGTGTGAGCTTGGGCAAGTCACTTGATTTCTCTGTGCCTTAGTTATCTCATCTCTAAAATCGGGATTAAGACTGGGAGCCCTTTGTGGGACATGGACAGTGTTCAGCCTGATTGGCTTGACTCTACCCCATCACTAGAACTATGTCTGGCACATAGTAAGTACTTAACAAATACTATTTGAAAAACAGAAAAAGAGTGATGGTTCGGGCTGGGATCCCTGAGGGAGTGAGGAGGTCTGGTCAGTGAGGGGCAGAAAGTGGTGGAGTCTTCATCCTTAGGGTATGTAGTGGTAGAAGACACTACCCTCCCACCTGTAGGGTTTGATGTAAGTGCTTATTACAGTGCGTTGCACACAAAAAGCACTCAATAAATATGACTGAATGAATGAAAGAGTGTTTAAAGCCTGTAATCCCAGAGGCAGAAGGCAGGAGCAAATGAGTTGAAGGCTCTTCCCAGCCTGGTTTTCCTGGCATCTAGTAAATATTTCTGGGACCTTAATACTCCCCTCCCACCCAGAGTTTCTTCTTTGGGCTCTTTGGTTACATTGGATTTTGGGGGGCAATAGAACCGGGAATCGGATCCCCTCAGGAGGAGAGAAGGGAAAGCGGGAAATGAGATTGAGATGGGGGAAAGCTGGGGGTAAGAGAGGTCCCTGAGTTTCAGGGCCATGCCCTGAGCACCCCTGAGTGGGAGGAAACTCAGGGGGTGAGGGAAGTTTCCAGATCTTGATGAATGTGAAAGAGAAAGCCAGGCAGAGGCGGGGCATGAACAGAGGGCGGACTGTGGGACCTCATCTGGAGGGAGAGGAGAAGACCGTATTTTCTGGTTGGTGAGTGATGGAAACCTTCTCTGTCTGCAAATTAGGGGCAAACCCGGCCAACAGAGCTCTCAGTCAGAGGGTCAGGGAGAAGAAAGGAACTGTAGGAGGGAGATTGGGGGTAGGTGGGCCCAAATCAGCTCTCACTAAAAAGTGCTGATGAATGGAAGAGGCTGAACTACATAAGGCAGCAACCTGGATGAGGGCTGATTGGGGTCAAAAAGGAGAGGAAATTTTTTTTCTTCCTCGGTACGAACAAATGTCTGAAGATGATGCGGCCTATTGGGGAGAGCCCAGGCCTGGGTGTCAGAAGGTCATGGGTTCTAATCCCCATTCCACCTTTGGGCAAGTCACTTCGCTTCTTGTGCCTCAATTACCTCATCTGAAAAATGGGGATAGGGACTGTGTTTGACCCGATTCGCTTGTCTCCACCTTAGGGCTTAGTACGGTGCCTGGCACATACTAAGTGCTTAACAAATGTCAGTTATTATTATAATTAGGTGCCAGGCTACAGTGAGGAATTTCCCACCTGTCTTGCCCTGGCAGCCATTTTGGTGAGCAGTGAGAGAAGCAGTGAGAAGCAACATGGCCAAATGGAAATAACACAGGCCTGGTAGGGGACCTGGTTCTAATCCCAGTTTAACCATTTGCCTGATGTGAGAACTTGGGCAAGTCACTTACCTACTCTGTGCCTCAGTTTCCTCATCTGTAAAACAGGGATCCAATCCTACTTAGACTGTGAGCCCCAAGGGGTACAGGACTGTGTCCAACCCGTTTATCTTATATGTATCCCAGAGCTTAGAAGAGTGCTTGGCACCAAGTGCTTAGCAAATAGCATATAGATTATTAACCTCTCTGAGTTTGTTTTCTCATGTAAAATGGGGATTAAATGCCTGTTCTCTCTCCCATTTAGACTACGAGTTCCTTGTGGGGCAGGGACTATGTCTGATTCGATTATCCGATATCTACCCCACATTTAGCACTTGGTGTGTGCCGAGTAAATCACCCTGTTGTTATTTTTAATGAGATTGGAGCCAGTTTGGGCTCTGCCTGTGGAATGTCTAAGCGGTCAGATAAACCTGTTTACGGAGCTCTAGTTCCCAGGCACTACGGATGTTGAAAATGCATTTGAGGGGGCCAGGGTGGGTGAACCGCAATGCTCCAAACCAAAACAATAGCCCCAGGCTGTGTGCGTGCTGTTGGAATGAAGAGGCTGTTTGTATAGGGGCCTCTGTATTTGGCTTGAGAAGGCTTGGTCATGGAGGCTTTAAAGTTTTCTGCTTGAAAGGAACTAAAAGGCCATTTTAATTGTTTTCAAACAGCGAAGCCTGATAGACAAAGGTCTTTACCTCAAATACAGGCCCTCCATCCTCCAGAAGAGCCAATGCTCCGCACCCGTTCTCATTCTCCCAGTCCTCACCAGGAGGGCGGATTGAGCACCTATATGGGTTGTTAACGCTAAACTGGGGGACCACTCTAATCAAGTTTGGCCGCGTGAGAAGGCTGTCAAATAATTTAAATTATAGCATTTATTAAATGCTTACTAGGTTTTCAGATCCAACGTAGTCCCCATGCCAAATGGGGCTCAAGCTCTCCCTTGTCCTCATTTTGCAAGTGAGGAAACTGAGGCCCAGAGAGGTTTAGGGCTTAGTAGAGAAGCATGTAATACAGTTCTGCTTGAAAGGAAGTAAAAGGGCATTTTAATTGTTTTTGAATAGCGTGGTCTAATAGGCAAAGGTCTTGGCCTCATTCACAGTTCCACCATCCTCCAGATGAGCCATTGCTAAGTACCTGCTTCCATTCTCTGAGCCCTTTTTGGGAGGGTGAGTTGGGAGCCTTTACAGACCGTTAGCACTGGCCACTCCAATCAAGGTGGGTGTTCGGTGTTAGGGGGTGTCATTCAAATAATTTGAATTATAGTATTTATTAGGTGCTTACTAGAGTATCAGTATCCTGGAGAAGCTTAGAGCTATGCTATATTAGGGCTACTCAAAATGGAAAGCTCTAAGCTTCAGACAAAGTCGATTGACCTGTGCTGGGCAGCAGAGGGGTGGGAAAGAGTCAAAGGTGGATGATCAAGTGACCAAAACCTAGAGCAAAGACAATGGCAGAGACTCAAGTTTCTTACTGTGCAGAAGGCGGCCATGGTAAACCACTTCCATATCTTTACGAGGAAAACTTTATGGATACACATACCAGAATGACTTTATGGCAGAAGGGGGGACGTTTGGAGAGGGCATGTCCATGAAGCCGCTATGGATCAGAACTGATTTGATGGCATTTAAAAAACAAAAAAAGGGAATCGGAATGAACATAGTCTCCATCCCACATGGAGTTTAAGCTTTCTCTTGTCCTCATTTTGCAGGTGAGGAAACTGAGGGCCAGAAAGGTTAAGGGCTTGGCATAGAAGCACTTAGTACACCTCTTTGCACTCAATAAGTACCACTGATTGATTAAGGGATTTACCCAAGGTCACATAGGCCAGTGGTCGAGCTGGGACCAGAACTGGGTCTCCTGACTCCTAGTTTCATGCACTTTCCTCTAGGCCACACAGCTGTCCAAGAGGCAATGTATTATGTGACATAGATAATCAGTCCATTTTAAAAGCTCTTCAGAAGAGGACAAGTTGGTTGTCCTGATGTCAAAGGAAGAGGAAGCATAACGATTAGAGAGAGAACGAAACAACCTCACGAGGGCCAACGGGTGGAGGAGGGACACATATATATCCGTAATTAATTTCTATTAATGTCCGTGTCCCCCTCTAAACTGAAAGCTCATTGTGGGCAGAGAACATGTCTACCAACTCTGTTGTATTGTAATAATAATTATGGTATTTGTTAAGCATTTACTATTGCCAAGCACTGTTCTAAGCACTGGGGTAGATACAAGGTAATCAGGTTGGCCTACATGGGACTCACAGTCTAAATCCTCATTTTACAGATTAGGTAACTTAGGCACTGAGAAGTTAAGTGGCTTGCACAAAGTCACCCAGCAGACAAGTGGTCTGACTCTGACGTCCTCTGACTCCCAAGCCTCTTTCCACTTTCCTCTTTCCACTGAGCCATGCTACTTCTCTGCTAAGCGCTCAGTACATTGTAAGTGCTCAATAAAGATGATTGACCAATAAGTTGAAATGGCAGTGAATTCCTCCCTCAGGGAGCTAATGGACAATCATAGGTCTTGCCATCAGGAGGTCCTTTATGATGGTCTGTATAGATTTTTTGATCATCGTTTGACCTTCCGTTTCCAATTTAAGCCCAGATATTTCCTTCACCATTAAAGAATTCCTGGATCTCACCAGCTGATAGCATTGCTATCCCTCAAATGTAAATGGTTTCCAAAAGCCTTTGCACATTAATAATGTCAGTTGTCGTCTAAGGTCCCTGTGAGGTAAGGGCAGCTCCTATTACCCCATTTTACAGCTGAGAAAGTGGAGGCGTAGATGTTAAGTGATGGGTTTGCCTATTAAAGAGATCATCTGTCCTGAGAGAGATCCCTATAACATATTCCTATTATATGTATATATATATACATATATATATAATTCCTATAATATATATATTTCCTTATTATTATCCCCATTTTGCAGATAGGGAAATGGAGATCCAGATATGTTAAGTGGAGGCAGTGTGGCCTGCTAGATAGAGCATGGGCCTGGGAGTCAGAAGAACCTGGGTTCTAATCCTGATTCTGTGACTTCTCTGCTATGTGACCCTGGTCAAGTCAATTAACTTCTCTGGGCCTCAGTTACCTCATTTGTAAAATGGGGGTTAAGACTGTGACCCCTAAGTGGGACTGGAACTTTGTCCAACCCCAATTTGATTGTATTTTCACTCTGTAATTTATTTAGCATCTCCCCCTCTAGACTTTAAGCTTGTTGTGGGCAGGGTACATGCCTACCAACTCTGTTGTAGCAAACTCTCCCAAGAGCTTAGTACAGAGCTCTGCACAAATTAAGCACTCAATAAATACAATTGATTGATGGATGTGATTTCAGAAGGATTTGAAGTTGGGGAGAGCAGTGGACTGTCAGATATGAAGGGGAAAAGAGTTCCAGGCCAGGGGGAGAACGTGGGTAAGGGGTCAGAGATGGGATAGATGAGATTGAGGTACGGATAGTAGGTTGGCATTAGGGAAGCAGAGTGTAGACTCTAACTCTTCTGCCAAGAGTGCCGACATGAACCAACGCCTGACTGTGAGTAGTCAAACAGGTGAGGAAGGCCGCCATCGCCATGTTGTAATATGGGCATGTGCCGTTTCCTCCATCTTGGCCTTGTTCCTCAAATAGCTGACTCTCCTCCTCTGTAGCCAAAGTTTCCATCTGGAGGCCAGCTGGGGGCTTTCATAAGCCAGCTCCAAAGACATAATTATCAGACGATAATGCATCTCCCGAAGTCCAGCCTGATTCCAGCTGTTGATCATTTGTTTCTTCTTGCTTGGGGGTGGAGATGGGGGAGGCGGGGGACTGTCATTCATCTTGGCCTGTGGTGGGTTCGGTGACGGTAAAGGGGGCTTTGGTGACCTCCCCGCCTCACCTGTGAGCCTGTGTACATATCAAACACAGATTCAGTTATATTTGGGACCCGGCTTCCCGCAGCGTTCTGGCCCCAACGACCCTGGAGATTGGCTTTTTAGCTATGGGAGGTTGTGGAGGGGACAGGAAGCTGAGATAGAGGCAGAGATGCTGAATGAGTATTCTGTATTCTTCAGTCCTCCTTCGCTGTTGGATCCTTGTCGAGGGGGAACTTGCCTGGGTACGTCCATTGCATTTTCTCAAGAGAAGCAGTGTGGTGTAGTGGTTAGAGGACAGGCCTGAGTGGGTCAGGAACTCTGACTTAAGTTGTATCTGTCCCAGAGCTCAGAACAGGGTTTGAGACATAGTAAATGCTTAATATAATAAAAAAATTATAACCCAGCTCCTCCAACTCCCAGGCATATGCTCTTTCCACTAGACTACACTGTTTCTCAATCAATCAATAAATCATATTTATTGAGCTCTCCTACTTAGCACTTGGGATAGTACAGTACAGTATCATATGTTTCCCTGCCCACAACAAGCACAAATCAACCTTCTAGTTGCATGTTGTTCTTGACTCTCCCGCCTCCATCAACTCACTTGCACTGTTCCCTGGGCTTGGAACTCTTTCCCTCCCGAAATCTGCCAGACCACAGGCCCGCCCTACATTCAAAACCCTCCTAAAATCCCACCACCTCCAGTAAGCCAGTTCCAATTAGTTCCAGGCATCCTAAGTCATAAAATGCCTTCTGCCTGCCTTCAGGACATCTCTACTTGGATGTTCTGCCGACACCTCTAACTTAACATGTCCAAAACAGAGGTCCCCATCTTCCTGCCCAGACCCTGACTATCCTGCCACTTTCCTCTCACTGTAGACAACACGCCATCCGCCCCATCTTGTACTTGGACGGTGAGCCCCATATGGGTCAGAGGTGGTGTCCAATTTGATTGACTTATATTTACGCCAATGCTTAGAACAGTGCTTGACACATAGTAAGTACTTACCAAATATAGTAATGATAATGCCATATCAGTCATCTCTTGTAATTTTCAAACCAATTATACCCAATCCTCTGAATTTCTGTGTATGTATTTTTTTCAATTATACATTCCATTATTGATGCTGACACCTCCATTAATAAGTATTTCTAGGGTGGTTTCACCCACTAGAGTGTAAGCTCCTTGTGGATGGGGAATATGCCACTTCTTTTTTATGGTAGTTAAGTCCTTACTGTGTGTCATTCACTGTTCTAAACACTGGGGTAGGTAGAACCTAATCAGGTTAGACTCAGTCCTTATCCCACATGGGGCTCACAGTGTTTATCCGCATTGTACAGATGAGGTAACTGAGGCACAGAGAAGGTAAGCCACTTGCCCAAGGTCACGCAGCAGACACGTAGCAGAGCCGGGCCTAGAACCCAGGTCCTTTCGTCTCTCAGGCCTGTGGTCTAAACAGTAGGCCACGTTACTTAAGTGAGGCTTTCACTCAAATCTTCAGTGAGCAGTTGGGACAATTTCCAACTCCTAAACCCTGGGGATGTCCTCCCCGACTTGATGTGAGCTACCTTTAGGCAAAGCTAAACTGGTTGCGTTTCTCTTTTATCAAAATGGCATCATTTCCCCATCCTCTTGTCCTTTTGAAATAACTCTAGCAAGGAAAGAAGTCACCGGAGTCCTCAGCTGGGAGGTAGTGGAAGTGGGGGTCTAGGGACTGGCCCTGTTCTATTTAGAGAGAGATATTTTTAGTGCCGCCAGGCAGGGGATAAAGGATGTTGAAATATGAAAGGCAACGGACCAGAAATGTCAGCACCTCTCAGGCCTGCAACCTGCTGACCTTTCCACTGAAAATTGGAGCTAAACCAATTCTTTGGAAAATAAACAAGAGTTCGGTTCCACTTGCCTAGTGGCTTTGGGTGGGTGGGGAGAGAATTCCCACCCCCGGGGACCACCTGCAGACTCTGAGCTTGTGGGCAAAAGAGCCAAACTGGAGTTCTGGCCTTTCCTGACTTCTGTCTTAAAGAGCCAAGGTGGAGTTCTGGTCTTTCCTGTCCTCTGTCCTAAAATAGAAGCAGACCTGCTCTCCCTGAGCTGGATTGGGATGCGTGAATAATGTTTGCTCAGGCCTTGAAGATTCTCAGTCAATCAATCTATATTTATTGAGTGCTTACTGTGTGCAGAGCACTATACTAAGCACTTAGGAGAGGACAGTATAACAGAGGTGGTAAACATATTCCCTGTACACAACAAACTTCTGGTCTAGAGGGGGACACAGACATTGATGTAAATAAATGAATTGTGGATATGAACATATCAAATAGCGCCAAGGATCTGAGGGTTGGGCACGTAGATGGTGTTTCTGCCATGTTTGAGGTCTTTAGAATGAACTTTGGCAGGGAGCACTAGATCTGCAGTTAAATGCTTGTTGTTGGTCAGTACCCCCTGAGGAAACCTGTCATAAACTAGTCAGAACTATGGGCAGATGAGCTGACTGAAAACAGTTTGGCCTAGTGGAAATTGCACAGGCCTGGGAGTCAGGGGACCTGGGTTCTAATCCCAGCTTTTCCATTTGCTTCTATTTAGCTTTGGGCTAGTCACTTAACTTCTCTGCACCTCAGTTTCCTCATCTGTAAAATGGGGATCCGATACCTATTCTCCCTCCTAGTGAGCCCAAAGGGAACAGGGACTGTGCCCAACCTAACTTGGATCTACCCCAGCACTTCTCACATAGTAAATGCTTAATGAATACCATCATTATTATTGGAAAAACACTAACAGAAGACCCGAGCTGAGGAAAGGAAGACCCTAACTTCCGTACCTTGGCAACTAGCAGCTTTCATCTTTCTGACGGACTGCTGTCGATGGAGGTAATTTTACCAGTAAAGTTACAAGAAATAGAAAAAGGAAAATAGAATAGAAATTGTTCAGTGGATGTTCTTTGATACTGGGAGGCAGAATGAAAAGTGCATGAAGTTGCTTTCTAGTCCCAGTTCTGCCACTTGCCTGCTGTTGAACTTGGGTGAGTCATTTAACCTCTTTGGGTCTCAGTTTCCTCATCTCTTAATTGAGGATTATGGACCTCTGTTCCCTCCATTTTAGACTTTTTGTCCTGTGCGGGACAGAGATTGTGTCCGACCTGATTATCACGTCGCTACGCTGGTGCTTGGCCTCTAGTAAGTGCTAACAAGAAGCAGTGTGGCTTAGTAAATAGAGCACAGGCTTGAGAGTCACAAGGACCTGGCTTCTAATACAGGCTCTGCTACAACTCTGCTATGTAACCTTGGGCAAGTTACTTAACTTCTCTGGGCCTCAGTTACCTCATCTGTAAAATGGGGGATAAAGTGTGAACCCAAAGTGGGACAGGGACTGTGTCCAACCTGATTAACTTGTATCTTAGAATAGTGCTTGGCACATAGTAAGTGCTTAACAAGTACCATCATTTTATATTATTAATCATTTGGTGTAAATTGTGAGCCAGAGGTGAATGGACTAGTGATGTTCTGCAAGGCTCCCTTATTGTAACACACTGACCAATCACAAGGGAATTAATTTGGTCCTATTGAATTTATATTGGCGGTGCTGGATCTTTAACTCCAAGAATGCTCTGTGCCTGTGGGCAGGTTTGAAGGATTCCAACCTCCATCCAGGAAAGAAGTAGGATGGCAGAAGTGGAGAGTCAACCCCCGCTCTCCGAGCTGGTTTTTTGATCGACGCTATTATCCTAATAGATGATTCGGGGAAGGTTTCTGTATCTCAGCCCCCACATCTGTTCTTAATTTAGACGTAGTGGTACAAGCCTTATTGTGAATAGCAGGTGCTGGGTATGCGGTGAACATTAGGGAATATTCACTTGCAGGCTTCGGAACTGCCAAAAGTGTGCCGATTGGACAGATGTTAGTTCATTACTGTCAACTCAGAGTCGTGAACATTTTAAGGGAACATTTGTTTGTTAAGGAAACCCAGCTGTTACCAAGAAAATGGGTTTTTCTTCGTTTGGCTGAGGGGCAGAGAAGAGGAAGACCGAAAAAATGCAGGGCGCTTGGAAGACTATCAGATCTGGAGGTTTCATGTACCCCTGCCCTGAATAAAAGTTTTCCAGGGAATAAATAATCCCCACCTCCTTCGCGGTCCCCATCCAAACAGGTCAAATACTCTGAGAATATCTAAAATAATAATCGTGGTATTTGTTAAGCACTTACTTTGTTCCAAGCACTGTACTAAGCGCTAGAGTAGATAGAAGATAATCAGATCCCACATGGGGTTCACAGTCTAAGAAGGAGGGAGAATGGGTTTTGGATCTGTATTTTGCAGATGAGGAAATTGAGACCAAAGAGAAGTTAAATAACTTGCCCAAGGTCACACAGCAAAATCCAGGTCTTCGGACTCCCGGGCCCGTGCTCTTTTCTCTAGGCCTTATCAAAATGTTTCTCTCTTTCCATATCTCTGTGGGTCTATTTCAGAGTCTCTGAGGCTGATCTCTGTGTCTCTCTGCCTCTGCATCTCTTTCTTTCTCTCCATATTTCTTTTTTCAATCTGTCCTGGTCTCTGTTTCACTCTGCTCCTCCATCTCTCTCTCTCTCTTTGTCTCTCCCTCTCTTGCAGTTCTGTTTCTTTGGTGAGAGAGTAAACTTAGCTGGAAAGAGTTGAAACAGGACATCCCAGACTGGGGTAGAGCTGTGGGGAATGTGAGGTGGATATTTCAGGTTTTCTTGTCCTGTCCATTCCTGAAAATTCCCAGTCTCCTTTGGAAAAAGTCTGGGCCCTGCCCATCTGCCTGTAGGGTTGAGGGGAGACGGGCTTCTTCAGGGGCCAAAGCCTGTGCTTCCTTTTTCCCACACAACAGGGAAACAGGAAACACAGGCAGGGTGGTGAGGAGAGGGCTTGGGGGTGACTGAGAGAGATGGGAGAGTTCAGGAGAAGTGGAAGGGACACCCCCATTGGCTCAGTGGAAAGAGCCTGGGCTTCGGAGTCAGAGGTCATGAGTTCAACTCCCGGCTCTGCCACTCGTCAGCTGTGTGACTGTGGGCAAGTCACTTCACTTCTCTGTGCCTCAGTTCTCTCATCTGTAAAATGGGGATTAACTGTGAGCCTCACGTGGGACAACCTGATTACTCTGTATCTACCCCAGCGCTTAGAACAGTGCTCTGCACATAGTAAGCGCTTAACAAATACCAACATTATTATTATTAACCAATCAACTGTATTTATTGAGCACTTACTATGTACTAACCAATCAATCAATGGTATTTATTGAGAGCTTAAAGTATGCAGAACACTGTTTTAAGACCTTAAGAGAGTACAATAAAGCAGAGTTGGTAGACATGGAGTTTTTTTTATAGAGTTTGTTAAGCACTTACTTTGTTCCAGGCACTGTACTAAGTGCTGGGGTAGATACAAGGTAATCAGGTTGGGCTCACAATCTTAATCCCCATTTTACAGATGAGGTAACTGAGACACAGTGAAGTGAAATGACTTGCCCAAGGTCATACGACCAACAAGTGGTGGAGTGGGGATTAGAACCCAGCTCCTTCTGACTCCCAAGGCCGTGCTCAATCTACTGGGCTTCTTTGCTTCTTCGTGGCCTGCCCAGAGTGACCTTACAGTCTAGAGGGGGAGACAGGCATTAATATAAATGAATAAATTATGGATATGTACATGATTACAGTGAGGGTGGGATGAATACCAAGAGCCCAAAGGGACATAGATCCAAGTGCATAGATGACACAGAAGGAACTGGGAGTGGGGAAAAGAAGGCTTAATCAGGGAAGACCTCTTGGATGAGCTGTGACCTAAGTGAGGGTTTGAAGGTGGGGAGACTGGTGGTCTGATGTACGTGGAGCTGGAGGGAGTTCCAGGCTAGGGGGAGGACGTGGGAAAGGGGTCGTGAGCGAGATAGATGAAAATGGGGCACAGTGAGCAAGCTGGTGCTAGAGGAGTGGGGGGTTTGGGCTGGGCTGGAGTAGGAGATGAGTGAGGTGAGGTAAGAGGGGGCGAGCTGTTATTTTCAGGATTAAGGAATGCAGATGGCAGCTTTCTCCAGGAACAGAGTGGACAGCCACATGTCTTGTCTCTTGCTTCTTTTACAGAGCCTTTGTGGTTTTCCTGAGGCATGGTGTTGTTTATTGATGATATTGATGTTGGTATTTAAGCGATGACTATGTATCAAGCACTGTTCTAATCGCTGGGGTAGATACAAGTTATATATCCTTCAGGAGACCTTCCCTGACTAAGATCTCTTTTCTCTTTCTTCAACTCCTTTCTGCATCACCCTGATTTGCTCCCTTTATTCATCTCCCCTCCTAGCCACCCCAGCACTTCTGTACATATCTGAATTTATATAAATGTCTCTCTACCCCTCTAGACTGTAAGGTCGTTGTGGGCAGGGAATGAGTCTGTTATATTGCTATATTGTACTCTCCCAAATGCTTAGTACAGTGTTCTACACACAGTAAGTGCTCAGAAATTATGACTGAAAGACTGACTACATGGGACTCACAGTCCTAATCATCATTTTACAGATGAAGTAACTGAGGTCCAGTGAAGTGACTCGCCCAAGGTCGCATAGCAGAGAAGTGTTTGAACTCTTAGAAGCCAGGTCTTTCTGACTCCTAGGCCCAAGCTCTGTCCATTAGGCCATGCTATTTAACCTTGGGTTGCTGCTGTTATGGGCCATAAAATAATCCTTGTCGACGGCTGTGGGCAAGAAAGCTGGGAAGGGCCAGTTTAACTAATACCAGTCTCTCTCAGGGAAATCTCACAGAATGGATGTAGTTAAAGACACCAAGCTGTCAAGGATGGGACAGTATTTGATAAGTTCTGATAAACTGCCAGCTTTCTATTACGTGCAGGTGGGCACCTTGCAGAGCAGAGTGATACATCTTATGGTTGTTTGTGCATATTTATTTTCCTTTATTGATTCCTTTCTAGGCTTCCCACTTTGAGGCACCTGGATGGATCCCAAGGGGAGATGTGTAAATGAGGAGTCAAGTGTCTTTATAGCTTTAGGACTTTAGAGAGGGAATTTGTTCTTCCTAATAACCTTTCTCACACTTCCATGAGCATTTAAAAACCAGTCAGATTCATCAACTCATTTGAGTTGAATTCTCTCTAACTTACTCTCACTGAAAAGCTCCAAGACGCTCTTCCATTAGGCTGCCACGTTGGTTTAATTGTGCTGATCATCAGAACTGCAGTCCTACTGCAAATAGCACCTGAGCGCGTAATGGCAAAATGGGATGCAAATCTGCATCTCATTTGCAACTATTTGCATACCATTTAGCCTCACATGCACAGAAATCCCTCTACACCTCCTTCACCCTCAGAGTTGCCCGATTTTGCCTTCTTTCTTCTCAAAATGCTCTTCCTGGTCTTTCCTGCCTCTAGACCGGAAGCTCGTTGTAGACAGGGAAGGTATTTTGCTAATTCTGTT
Source organism: Ornithorhynchus anatinus (assembly GCF_004115215.2). Taxonomy (NCBI): domain Eukaryota; kingdom Metazoa; phylum Chordata; class Mammalia; order Monotremata; family Ornithorhynchidae; genus Ornithorhynchus; species Ornithorhynchus anatinus. The sequence continues at coordinate 7,104,401 of NC_041732.1, read as the reverse complement.
GCGTTGTAATAATGACGGTTATGATGGTATGAGTCAAACACTCTCCTAAGCGCTTAGTACAGTGTTCTATCCCTGTAGCCCTGCTAGATCGGAGTATTATTATTATTATTATTATGTGCTGTTGAGTCATTTCCGATTCATAGTGACTTCATGGATATACTTACTCCAGAACGTCCTGTCCTCTGTCATAATTAGCAACCTTTCAAAAGATCTGATTAGGGTAGCCTAATCTGGATGACTGTCTGGTTGGGGTAGTCAGGGCTCAGACTCAAGGACAACCCCGTAATCCAACCAAGACAGATACCCAGAATTTAGAACACACTCTGTACCTCTTAGGGCATCTGAAAATGGACTTCATGGGGACCGGATACACAGACCCTAATAATTATGTAATAATAATTATGGTACTTAAGTTCTTATGTGCCAAACTGGATAGATACAAGTTAATCAGGCTGGACACAGTCTCTGTACCACATGGGGCTCACATTCTCTTAATCTCCATTTTACAGATAAAGTAAATGAGGCCCAGAGATGTGAAGTGATTTGCCCAAGGTTACACGGCAGACATGTGGCAGAGCCGGAATTAGAACCCACGTCCTTCTGACTCCCTAGCCCGTGCTCTAACCACTAAGCCACACTTCATAATGGCAACACAGGTGCCATGTAATGATGCAATAATAATGATTACAGTATTTGTTAAACCCTTACTGTGTGCCGAGCACTGTTCTAAGCGCTGGAGTAGATATGAGGTAATCGGATTGGACATAATCCCCAAATGGGACTCACAGTTTTAATCCCCATTTTACAGATGAGGTAACTGAGGCACAGAGAAGTTAAGTGACTTATCCAGGGTCACAAGCAGGCAAGAGGTGGAGCTGAGATTAGAACCCACGTCTTCTATGTACTATTTTGGGAAAGTCTGTTGCAGGTCACCTGAACCCAGACCATGTTCCCTCAGAGATTCCCGGTTCCCTGCTTTCTCCCTCTGCCATTCACTCCACAGCTGTGTCACCCCCCCATCCCAGCTCCCTCAGAACACAGTCATCACATCCGAGCTGTGGACCTAAGAAGCAGCCAAGGCAGAGGCAGCCTAGGGGCTGAAAATAATTCCAGGCATAAAGGCAAGTGGGGCCTTAACACTTATTTATGCCTAACCTCAACTCTTGAGAGAGCCCAACAGCTGCAGTATAACTGTTTCCTGCCTGCAAGTAGCTTACAATTTAATGGGGTGACAGACAAAAGTTGTTTCCGTGTAGGGAAAGCAGGAGGAAGAATCTAACAGGAAATACTACAAAACTAATTGGGATGAAACAGCTGAATCAATAATTAAACATAACGATATGTAGTCAAATGCATAAAAATATCCATATGTTCAAGACTGCCATGATTGGGAGTCAAATATCCATCTGGGAAGGAAGGCCACGTAACGTCGTCTCTGAATTCAGACAATTGCTCTCTCCACCCTCAAAGGCTTTTTGAAGGCACATCTCCTCCAGGAGGCCCTCCCTGACTAAGCCCTCATTCCCTTTTTCCCACTCCCTTCTGCATCACCTTGATTTGTTCCCTTTATTCACTCCTCCCTCAGCCCCAAAGCACTTATGTCCATAACTGTAATTTATTTATTTCTTTATATTAATGTCTGTCTCCCACTCTAGATTGAGCTCGTTGTGGACAGGGAACATGTCTACCAGCTTTGTTATAATGTAATAATAATAATAATGATGTTGGTATTTGTTAAGCACTTACTATATGCAGTGCACTGTTCTAAGCGGTGGGGTAGATACAGGATAATCAGGTTTTCCCACTTGAGGCTCACAGTCTTAATCCCCATTTTACAGATGAGGTAATTGAGGCACAGAGAAGTTAAGTGACTTGCCCGTAGTCACACAGCTGACAAGTGGCAGAGCTGGGATTCGAACCCAAGACCTCTGACTCCCAAGCCCGTGCTCTTTTCACTGAGCCACGTTGCTTCTATGCACTCTATGCACTTCAATCTGTGACCTTTGGATATTTGATATTCACCACACACCCCCACCCCACCCACAGCACTTCTATACATATCTTTAAATATGTTGTAATTTACCTATTTATTCCTCTTAATGTCGGTGATCCCCTCTAGACTGTAAGCTCTTTGTGGGCAGGCAATGCGTCCTCTAATTCTTTTGTATCGTACTCTCCCAAGGGCTCAGTACAGTGCTCAGCACATAATAAGCACTCAATAAAAATGATTGATTGTTACTCTCATTCATTCAATCGTATTTATGGAATGCTTACTGTGTGCAAAGCACCGTACTAAGCACTTGGGAGAGCACTATATAGCAATCAACAGACACATTTCCTGCCCACATGGAGCTTACAGTCCACAGTCAAGCCAGGCACTTAGAACAGTGTTCTGAACACAGGTTCTCAATAAATAATAATGTTGGTATTTGTTAAGCGCTTACTATGTGCAGAGCACTGTTCTAAGCGCTGGGGTAGATACAGGGTAATCAGGTTGTCCCACGTGAGGCTCACAGTTAATCCCCATTTTACAGATGAGATAACTGAGGCACAGAGAAGTTAAGTGACTTGCCCACAGTCACACAGCCGACAAGTGGCAGAGCCGGGAGTCGAACCCATGACCTCTGACTCCGAAGCCCAGGCTCTTTCCACCGAGCCACGATTGATGGGTTGACTGAAATTCAGGCCTTTAAGAGAGTTGCAGGGATGGACAGTGTGGCAAACTGGGGCTTCTCCCCGACTTTAGAACCTTCCTCTGTCAGCAGCGTATGTGAGTCAACAGGGGAAATCTCTCCTTTGGGGTAAAGGGAAGAATGCACGCTTTTCCTGGCTGCAGTTTGTCGGGGGGCCAAGGGGTAGCCGAGGAGGAGAGGCTGCGGAGGGTTGGGCGGGCGGAGGGATGGTAGCATTCCAGAACTAACTCGCCTGAAAATGAGTTTTATATACTGACTGGCTGGATGGATAATTAAACAGATAGCAAAATGGAATGCAATTCTCTCTTCCCTCCTGGGACTCTGACGGTTGGGGTGGAAGCTCTCCTTTTGTGGTAAGACTTCAAGAAGCAGCCAAAGAAACACCCAACCCTCTGCTATTTAACAATATTGCTTTTGTAAACAAGTGGAAAATCCAATAACTGTAAAACTTATGACGAGTTCTTTAAGTGCTTTCCATTGTTTCCCCCTGCAAGGAAGAGAGGGTTTCCAACCGAAGGTGTTATAATTAAACATTCTGGATGTTGCTTCCTTAGCTCGGAGAAGAGAGGAAGAGCTCTCCGGGAGTGAGCTCTGTCTGGACCGTAGGAACAAGCTGGGCCCAGTGGAAAGAGTCAGAAGTAGGAGTCAGGGGACCCGGGTTCTAATCCCACCTCTATTCTTTGCCTGCGGCATAACCCTCATCTGTAAAATGGGGATTTAATTGCCTGTGGGCAGGGAACGTGTGTACCGACTCTGGTATATTGTACTCTCCCGAGCACTTAGAACGGTGGCCAGCACACAGTAAGCGCTCAATAAAATAGAATTGACTGATTGTTCTTTCTCCTTGTGAGACTGTGGGAAGGACTGTGTTTGATCTGACTGTGTCGTATCTACCCCGTTGCTTAGTGCAGCGTGGCTCAGTGGAAAGAGCATGGGTTGGGAGTCAGAAGTCATGGGCCCAAATCCCGGCTCAGCCACTTGTCAGCTGTGTGACTTTGGGCCTCAGTTACCTCATCTGTAAAATGGAGATTGACTGTGAGCCCCACGTGGGACAACCTGATCACCTTGTATCCTCCCCAGCGTTTAGAAGAGTGCTTTGCATGTAATAAGTGCTTAAAAAATGGCATCATCATTACTATTATTATTATTATTACAGTGCTTGCCTCTTAAAAAGCACATAAGAAATACCACAGTCATCATGATTGGTCAAGGGCAATCAATCAATTGTATTTATTAATAGTAATACTAATAATAATTGTGGTATTTGTTAAGGGCTTAACACATGCCGGACACTACTAAGAGCTAGGGTAGATACGAGATAATCAAGTTAGGCACAGTCCCTGACTCACATAGGGCTCAGAGTCTTAATCCCCATTTTACAGAAGAGGTAACTGAGGCACAGAGAAGTGAAGTGATTTGCCCAAGGCAACAGCAGACAAGTGGTGGAGGCAGGATTAGAACCCAGATCCTCTGAATCCCAAGCCTGTGCATGGCTTAGTGGATAGAGCAAGGGCCTGGGAGTCAGGTCACAGGGTCTAATCCTGGATCCGCGGCTTGTCTGCTGTGTGTCCTTGAGCAAGTCACTTCACTTCTCTGGACCTCAGTTATCTCATCTGTTAAAAAAAGGGGGGGGGAGGGGTTAACACTGTGAGCCCAATGTGGGAAAGGGACTGTGTCCAACTTGGTTAACTTGTTTCTACCCTAGCACTTAGAACAGTGCTTGGCACATAGTAAGTACTTAACAAGTACCATCATTATTATTGATTATTAGGAACAAGTTGTGTTTTGGAGATGCAACTTGCCCTAAATCATCCAGTGGGCCAGTGGCAGAACCGGGAGTACAACCTGGGTCTCGTGACTGTAAACTCACTGTGGGTAGGGAATGTGTCTGTTTATCATTATATTGTACTTTCGCAAGTGCTTAGTACAGTGCTCTGCGCACAGTAAGCACTCAATAATTACGATTGAATGATCAAGCACTTACTATGTGCCCTGTACTGTACTAAACTCTGGGGTAGATCCAAGATAATGAGGTTGGACCCAGTCCCTGTCCCACCTAAGGCTCACAGTCAAAGTGTGAAGGAGCAGGATTTAATCCCTATTTTACACAGGAGGGAACTGAGGCAGAGAGATGTGAAGTGATTTGCCCGAGGTCACGGTCTCAATCTCCATTTTACAGATGAGTTAACTGAGTCACAGAGAAGTGAAGTGACTTGTCCAAGGTCAAACATCAGGCAAGTGGCGGAGCTGGGATTAGAAGCCAAATTCTGTGGCTCCCAGGCTCCTGCTCTTTCCACTAGACTACACTGCTTCTCTAAGTAGTTGTTCTCTAAACCGTTTACCATCTTTTCCCGCTCCAGCTTCCTGCTCTGATTCCTGTCCTGCCTCATAGCCTAAGGGAAGGTGCTTTATCTGTAAAACCACAGATTACAGGTAATTGTAGAACAGGCTAGCCTGCCCCTCCCTACCCCATGCCCTTTTGGCAGAAACTGGAAAGCAGCTTGGCTTGATGAAAACAGCCCGAGCCTGGGAGTCAGGGGACCTGGGCAGCGTGGCTCAGTGGAAAAGAGCCTGGGCTTCGGAGTCAGAGGTCATGAGTTTGACTGCCGACACTGCCACTTGTCAGCTGTGTGACTGTGGGCAAGTCACATCACTTCTCTGGGCCTCAGTTCCCTCATCTGTAAAATGGGGATTAACTGTGAGCCTCACATGGGACAACCCGATGACCCTGTATCTCCCCCAGCGCTTAGAACAGTGCTCAGAACAGTGCTCGGCACATAGTAAGCGCTTAACAAATACCAACATTATCATTATTAATCCCAGCTCCACCATTTACCTATTGTATGGCGTTGGGCAAGTCCCTTCCCTTCTCTGTGCCTCAGTTTCCTCAACTGTAAAATTAAGTTTAATACCTGTTCACCTTCCTACTAAGACTATGAGCCTGCTGTGGGACAGGGACTATGTCCAACCTGATTAATTTAATTGGTTCAATCATATTTATTGAGTGCTTACTGTGTACAGAGCACTGTGCAACGTGCTTGGGAGAGTACAATATAACAGACAAATTCCCTGCCCACAACAAACTTACAGTCTAGAAGGGGAGACAGACATTAATAGAAATAAATAAAATTACATATATGGACGTAAGTGCTGTGAGGCTGGGCTGTTTCTCATATATAATGCAATTCAGTCTAATCAGACATTGGCCCTGTCCCACATGGGGCTCACAATCTAAAGGGGAACCCCGCAAGGAATAGACATCGAGTCGGAGGTGCATTCCTCCGCTCCCGTTACGGCTGGAGACTCAGAGCCCGGGCTTGGCCTCAGGAATAAAAGTTGCTCCAAACCAAGATCAGGAAAACTATTGTGCACATGTCAACATGATGAATTCCGTCTCTCCCACCCACGGTTCCGTGCCCGCCCTTTCCCACGGAACCCGATCGGTTTAATGAAAGATCTCGGAGCCACTTTCCTGGAAATACTTCCTGCCCGAGAAACTAATTTAGGCAAAATTTAAATGGTAACAAATAAATAAAGGCAAGCAACAGTGAACTAGTAATAAGATACCTTTGGATGTTCATTATGCTGGATTTCCAGACAGTTAAATTGGTTAATGCATTTCCCTTTGGCTTGCATATCAATCTCCCCAACTGTCTGAAACTGTAGCATTCCATACTCCCTGTTATACATTATTGCTTAAATGCCTCAGTGACACCAGTCATGTCCCTCTCACCAGGTAGAGGCTTGAGTCATTGACAGCAGTGGTGTGAGGATAATTGATTACTCCCGATTATCGCTGCGTGATGATTATCTCACCGAGTTGCCGGAAAAAAAGCAATTAATGGCAAATGAAAATAATTTATTTAATTAATCATTTCCTGTAAATAAATGCATCAGAAGGCGATCAATCACATCGTTGTTTCTAGATGGGGGCAGAGCGTGTTCCTTGAGAAGCCATGACGTGAGGGTGAAAAGAAGCCTGGTCCCGGGAAGAGGAATGGGCTGTCGAGACTTAGCTTGGCCTAGTGGATAGAGCAAGGCCTGGGAGTCAGTCGACCTGGGTTCTAATCCTGACTCCGCCACTCGTTGGCTGTGTGACCTAGGGCAAATCATTTCATTTCTCTGTGGCCCAGTTACATCATCTGTAAAATGGGGATTAAGACCCTGAGCCCAATGAGGGACATGGGCTGTGTCCAACCTGATTATCTTGAATCTACCTCGGCGCTTTGTGCCTGGCACATAGTAAGCACTTAATAAATACTATTCAACAAATAAAAATTCTGATCTTTTGAGAAGGGTAACATGGGTAAATGAACTAGTTTCTCCCTTCCTCCTCTTTCCTCTACTTTCCCCTACTGCTATTCGGAGTAATGGCATTTATTAAGTGCTCATTGTGTGCCAAGCTCTGTGCTAAGCACTGAGGTGGTTAGAAATCTCAGATCTGATACACAGCCCATCCCACTTGGGGCTTACACTTTAAGAGGGAGGGAGAACAGGTGTCTTATCCCCATTTTACAGATGAGAAAATTGGGACCTAGAACAGTTAAATGATTTTCATTCATTCAATAGTATTTATTGAGCGCTTACTATGTGCAGAGCACTGTACTAAGCGCTTGGGATGAACAAGTCGGCAACAGATAGAGACAGTCCCTGCCGTTTGATTTTCCCAAGGTCACACAGCAGGCAAGCGATAGACAAGAACCCGGGTCTCCTGTCTTCCAGTCCCACGCTCTTTCCACCAGGCCACCATCTGGTATCTCACAACCCGAGTGGTGATTAACATTGGAAGACAGGAGTTACATCAAATGAATCCCAGCACTCACTCCCCTTTGGCAAAAGCCTAAGCTTGTTAGAGATGCAGTCAATCAATCAATGGTATTTACTGAGCCCTTCCTGTGTGCAGAGCATTGTACTAAGCGCTTGGGAGAGGACAATACCACAGAGTTGGTTGACAGTAACTTACAGTCTAGATGAGATAACCTAAAATGATTCCCAAAGTCCTTGTGCGTTCTCTCGGGGAGATATTTATTCAATCCTATTTATTGAACGCTTACTGTGTGCAGAGCACTGGGAGAGTCCAATACAACAATAAACAGGTACAGTCCTTGCCCACAATGAGCTTGCAGTGTGTGTATGTGTCTATGTGAGTGTTTGTGTGTGTTTATACGTGTTTGTGTGTGCTTTTGCTAAAGTGGGCAGGTAACTGATGGAATTATTTCACCCAGAAGCACAAGTTGGTTTACGTCGGTCCTTCCCCTCACCAGGGAATGCACACTCTAACTAGCTCAGAAAGGGAGTCCAGCTGACTTGCTGGCTCTGCTTCAGAGTGATCAGTACAGTGGCTTCCCCAGTGTTTAGTAATAATAATAATAATGTTGGCATTTGTTAAGCGCTTACTATGTGCCGAGCACTGTTCTAAGCACTGGGGTAGACACAGGGGAATCAGGTTGTCCCACGTGGGGCTCACAGTCTTAATCCCCATTTTACAGATGAGGTAACTGAGGCACAGAGAAGTTAAGTGACTTGCCCACAGTCACACAGCTGACAAGTGGCCGAGCCGGGATTCGAACCCATGACCTCTGACTCCAAAGCCCGTGCTCTTTCCACTGAGCCACGCTGCCACATAGTAAGCGCTTAACAAATACATAAGTATTATTATCTCCATCATGCCATCCATGCTCCAGCCTCACAGCCTAAGAAATTCCAACCGGGGTCTTTCATCAGGCCCTCTGAGCCCAAACTGGACCTCCCAGATTTATAAAGGGCCCCTAGCTCTTGGGGAATGATCAGTGAAAGGGAGGGTGAGTTCAGAATCAGTCAATCAGTGGTATTTAATGAGCGTTTACTGTGCCCTAAATACTGTGATTAGGACTTAAAAAACTACAAGATAGAGCTGGTAGGTGAAAACCTTGCCCACAAGGAGCTTACAATTACAGGAGGAGCTTGGCATCTACAGGGCACAGTTTTTACTGGTTTTATTCCCTGCAATCCTGGGGGAAGAACAGGCTGGCTGCACATTTTTATGTCTTGATAATGGTATTTACTGAGCATTTACTGAATGTATTGCTTTAGTAAGCACTTGGGAAATACGGTGAAGGCACATTTCTTGTCCTGAAAGAGCTTACGTTCGATCTAATAGGGAATATGGCAATTAGCCTCTTTCCAGTTTAGAAGGCCCTCAAAGACAGAGCACAAGATGATGGTTCATTCATTCATTCGTATTTATTGAGTGCTGGTCATGTCAACCAGGGATGAAGTTCAGCAAGGCACCCAATTTACATAATTCTTCTTAAACAATGGGATTTTCAGGCCATTGAGAGTAAAGAATGGAAAATGACAATATTCATATTCATACAAAAGTCATGTTTTCCAAACCCTTTCCCAGCAACCATCTAATTTTGTCCTCACAGTGACTTAGGAAGCAGAGAAGGATTGGTATATCATCCCTCCCAATTACAAAGGAATTTGAGGAACAGAGAGGCTAAGTGATTAACCCAAGGCCACACAACAGAACTGGTATTTGAACTCCAGTTTCGTTCTGGGCCAGCCCCGAGGGGTTCTGTCTAGTGATTAGCTCCTCGTTTGCTTTATTTGGTGAGAGAATCAGGGCCCAGGCGATATTCCAATGAAACAGCCTCAGCAACAAATGCATCCTTCCTCTGCCTCTCCCAACCAATCTCCCGACATCCATTTCTCAACAAGGACCCTCCAGCAACTAGAATCAGTCACCCTTTGTAATGTGGGTCTCCCTGTGTGTTGGTTGGATGTCTCTCTCTTCTTCTGAGCTGGGAATTCCAGGAGTGGGACACACAGGAGACTCACGTTGCTGAACCAAAGGGAGCAGGCCACTCTCCCCTTGGCCAGCAGCTCACCCATTGGTTGCCCTCCAGATGTGCCACCTCTCTCAATCAGTCAATGAGCACTTTCTCTGCGCAGAGAACTGAACTAAGCACTTCAGAGAGTATGATGGAACAGAGTTGGTAGACACATACCCTGCCCACGATGAACGTACGGTCTTAACTATCATTTCAGTTCCGGAATCAAAGACTTGATTTGAGTTTGAAACACCACCAGTTCTTTCTCCCGGGATGATTTAATTTACAGTCCATCAATTGATAGATGAAGCATTAGCGTTGATCACCCAATGTGTGCAAAACTCTGTACTAAACACAATAAGAGACACAGAGAGTACAATAGAGATAGAAGACATGATCTCTATCCACAAGGAGTTTACAGTCTAAAGATATTAGAGTTTAGAGGGTGTGCTCTCTGAGCCTTCCTAGGATGGGAAAGCTCCGTACAAACAAACAGATCAGTTAAGTTGTCAAGTAGGAAAAAGACACCACTCACAAAACAATACCCAAATCCTGGGATGTTTCTCCAGAGCTGCGATAAATAATCTAGCCTACAAAAATCCGTTCGACAGATCATATAATGGTAGCATGTTAAGAACCGTGGAACTTTCTAAAATTAATTTTCTTCATTTTGGTTTATTAAAATTGCTCTCATCTATCTCCCCTGTTAAATATTTTATTTTTCCATATTAATAGCTGCAATTTCTGCCACTGCTTGTTTCTGTCATTAACACTGTACAAACTTAATATCATTAGGAGTTTTTCCCTTAATTATGTGACTAGAGAAGAAAAACATCAAAGTTTCCGTGAAATTGGAATAGTATATCTAAATTGCCTCATGTTTATTTTAACATTAACAGTAAATGAAGCTAATGGGCTTTTATATTATTAAAAGCAGCCATTTGTGTCCTGCCCGTTCTAATATATAACAAAGCTTTAAAAGATGTTAAATAATTAGTTATTTAATAGGGATGTGCAGAATAGATCAAATGAAAAGAAAACTTCATGCTAACAGAAGCCTTGGTTCACTGTGGCCCTTTGTAATTCCTTAAAACAGGATTTCTTCTAAACACGTTCCGTGTCCCACTGTTAATCTGATTGCTCTAATTTATAATGACTCCAGAGGGTTAGAACAGTGAAATCTATTGCCTGTGGTATGGCAAGGACTCACATGCCCGATAATAATGTTTGCAATTACTTAAAGGGGGGCGTGCATTTATTATTCAACACCTGCAAGGACCCACGGATATTTCAAACAGCTCCTCTTCAGGCTGTGTCTGGGGAGATGACAGAGGTTTTGGGGGCCCCCATAAGATTGCTTGATAGTGTCTGTGTCTATGCTTTTGGCCTCATCTGTCCTGTAACTTTTGGTTAAAAACTCCAGGGGCATCAACAACAACAAAATCACCTGGAAATATTTGTGTGGGTTTTCAGGGCAGCTGACTTTCTCAGGACACTGAGTAGGAGAGGACCGCAGAAGGAGTAGGTAACCTGGCAGTTTAAACGGGGAGATGATGATGATGAAGCATAGTAAGCGCTTAACAAATGCTATCATTATTATTATTTGTTAAGCGCTTACTGTGTGCCAGGTGTTATACTAAGTGCTGGGGTGGATACAAGCAAATTGGGCTGGACACAGTCCCTATCCCAGGTGGGGCTCACAGTCTTAATCCCCATTTTACAGATGAGGTAACTGAGGCACAGAGAAGTGACTTGCCCAAGGTCACACGGCAGGCAAGTGGTGGAGCAGGGCTTAGATCCCAGGTCCTTCTGACTCCTGGACCCATGACTCCCTCTTCATGAGCAGAGATCACTTCTATCAATTCTATCTTACCGTATTCTCCCAAGTGCTTAGTACAGTGCTGTGCATACAGTAAGTGCTCAATAATTACCATTGATGGATTGTGATCCAGGGCATCTTAAGGGGACAAGGAACATCTCTCATCTTCCCACTTCATTTCCTTTATCTATGCATTTGAGTTCTTCCCTAGCAAACAATTTAGATATTCACCCCACCCCGCCTCCCCACCTCTTTTTACTTGGTGGTTTCCCTTACCTATAATTTATTTTAATGTCTATCTCCCCCGCTGGATTGTAAGCTCCTTGAGGGCAAGGATGATTTCTAAGAATTCTACTGTCCCCTCCCAAATGCTTAGTACAGTGCTCTGCACAGATTAAGAACTGAAAAAATTCTACTGATGGATCCATTCGGGTGATGATCTCTCTTGACCTATGGGGAGGGTTCTGAATCTAGTTTTAGTGATCTTCCACAGAGGATTGCAGAGGGGTCAACTCTAATAATAATGATAATAATAATGGTAATAATAATAATAATAATAATAATTGTGGTATTTGTTAAGTGCTTACTATTTGCCAGGCACTATACTAAGTGCTGGGGTGAATACAAGCAAATCACGTTAGACACAGTCCCTGTCCCAAGTGGGGTTCACAGTCTCTAACCCCATTAAACAGATGAGGAAACTGAGGCACAGAGAAGTGAAGTTACTTGCCAAGGCCACCCAGCAGTCAAGTGGCAGAGCCAGGATTAGAATTTACAACCTTCTGACTCCCAGGCTTGGGCTTTATCTGCTATGCCATACTGCTTTACTAGGCCATGCTACTTCATAGTATTCTATCCCTTGTATTTTATTGCATTGTGCTTTCCCAAACACTTAGTACAGTGCTCTGCATTGAGTAAGTGCTCAATAAATACCATTGCTTGTTTGACTGGTATTCCACAATGCCTTCTGGGAAATCCACAGCCCTGAGGAAAAGGCAGACATAGGTTCTAAGCATGTAAGGAAAGGTGAAGTGGGATTATTTAGTGTTTTTTTTAACGGTATTATTTGTTAAGCACTATGTGCCAGCACTGTATTAATCACTGCGGTGGATACAAGTTGGACCCAGTCCCTGGCCCACATGGAGATCACAGTCTCAATCCCCATTTTACAGATGTGGTAACTGAGGTCCAGATAAATGAAATGACTTGCCCAAGGTCACAGGACAGACAGGTGGTAGAGCTGGGAATAGAACCCAGGTCCTTCTGACTCCCAGGCCCGGGTTCTATCCACTAAACCATGCTGCTTCTCCAGTGTGGAGAAGAGAAGGTTGAGGAAAGGAAGAGACTTAAATCATGGTCTTCAGACCCTTGAGATCATAGTGGCCAGAGGATGGTGAGCTGCTGACTTAGGATGTTGCTAAGTCCACTTTGGACTGTTTGTAGGAGGAAATTGTAGGGTTCACTTTGCAATATGCAGCACCCCTGAGAGCCTACTGTCTCTTATTTGTGGTATTTGTTAACCACTTACTATGTGTTAAGCACTATTCTAAGCACTGGGATAGATACAGGTTAAGTAGGTGGGACACAGTCTCTGTCTGCACAGGGTTCACAGTCTAAATAGAAGGTAGAAGAGTTATTTAATCCCCATTTTACAGTTTAGGAAACTGGGGCCCAGAGGAGTGAAGTGACTTGCCCACAGTCACACAGCAAACAATTGGCAGAGCCTGGGTTAGAACCCAGATCCTCTTACTCCTAGTTCCATAACCTTTTCCCCTAGGTAGTGCTACTCTCTTGATGTACCCACTGTCCCAGCGGGGACACTACTGGTAGGGATGAGAGAGTAAAATCAGCCCCGAGTCAATTCCTTTACACAGGGTCTCGGCTCCATTCATTCAGTCAATCGATGGTATTTATTGAGCGTTTACTATGTGCAGAGTACTGTTCTAAGAGCTTGGGAGGGGACAGTACAACAGAATTAGTATACATGTTCCCTGCCCATAACAAGCTAAAGCCAAAGTTTTCAGCGGACTGAGGTTATTCCATCATTTTATGACAGGAGACTCCGTTCATTCAATCGCATTCATTCAATTGTATTTATTGAGTGCTTATTGTGTGCAGAGCACTGAACTAAGTGCTTGGGAGAGTATACTATAGCATTATAACAACTCCTTACCATCACACTGGAATCGGAATCAATCAATCCATCGTATTTACTGAGCGCTTATTTTGTGCAGAAGAATTGGAAGTGAAGACAATCACTTGGAAGAGTACGGTATGGACTCAACTGCAGCCTAAATCAACCGAAGGGATGATAAACTGTTTCTTGTCCAAAGGGAAGGGGTGGGCAAACTGTGAGAGGGATTTTCTGGGCTAGTAATTATTAATTCATTAATTATGAATGAACTGCCTCCTGTACCTTGCTATGTGAAAGCAAGTGACAGAGGGGGGAACCAGATTAAAATAGTAAAGTGCCGGAGGGCGGCAAATATGTATCTTCTATTTTATTCTCCCAGTTGCTTAGAACAGTGCTTTGCACTTAATAGGTGCTCAGTAAATGACAATGTTTGATTGATAATGGAAACAAACGAAATGGTAGAAAGTTTCTCTTCCTTTCACATTCTCCCATTTACCAGTGAGGGCAGAGCTGGCAGTCGGATGGGGTTTTATTCTGGGTGACCATAGAGAAGCGGATTTATATTTCATTCATTCATTCATTCAATCAATCGTATTTATTGAGCAGTAACTGTGTGCAGAGTACTGTGCTAAGCGCTTGGGAGAGTCCAATAGAATAATAGACACATTCCCTGCCCACAATGAGCTACAGTATTTGATGTCTAAAGTTTCCCACGGAGAAACACTGTGGCCTAGTGGGGCTTGGGAGTCATGTACCTGAGTTCTAATCTCTGCTGCACCACTTGTCTTTTGCATGCCCCTGGGTAAGTCACTTAACTTGTCTGAGCCTCAGTTTCCTCCTCTGGAAAAATGAAGATAAGATATATCTGTTCTCCCTCTACTTTTGACTGTGAGCCCCATGTGCAACATGGATTGTGCTTATGTCGTGTCAACTCTGGCACTGATTAAACAGCTTGGCTAGTGGGAAAAGCAGAGGCCTGGGAGTCAGGAAACCTATATTCTAATCTCACCTCTGCCACTCACCTGCTGTATGATCTTGAGCAAGTGACTTCACCTCTCTGTGCCTTAGTTTTCTCATCTGTAAAATGGGGATAAGATGCCTGCTTGCCCGCCCTCTTAAAATGTGAACCTTGGGTGGGAAAGGTTTGGTGTGGTTATCTTTTATTACCTCCTTCTCTTAGCAGATAATATAACAATTATTATTAAATGACCAACTTTTGAAGATCTACTCCAACTTGAGTAAATGTTTGCATCTGTGTGGTAAACCAGTGCCTTCATTCCAAGATAACCCATAGCTATCTGGCCAACCTTGCTGCCTTATAATTTTGAGTCGTCTTTTAATGTATTTATTTTTAATGGTATTTATTAAGCACTTACTTTGTGTCAGGCACTGTATTAAGTGCTGGAGTAGATATAAGCTAATTGGGTTGAACACAGCCCCTGTCCACATGGGACTCAGGGTCTTAATGCCCATTTTACAGATGAGGTAACTGAGGCCCAGAGGAAGTGAAGTGACTTACCCAAGATCACACAGCAGACAAGTGGCAGAGCTGAGATTAGAACCCAAGTCCTTCTGATTCTCAGTTACATGCTCTATCCACTGGACCATGCTACTTCTTGCCTGGTAAATATTTTGCAATGTTTTTAAATACAATCAATGGAGCGTCAGTTCCTCTGTCCTAAAACTCGTTGCAAACTAAACCCTTGACAATGGATTCTCTGCTAAAATAGTGAACATTTTGCTGCTGCTCATGAAACATAGTCCTTACATGTAGGCCTGGAAAAGAAAGTAACCGGCCCTGAATTTTACACAGCAGGAATCTGTCATTTGAGGAACACTGGAGAGTTGAAAAATCATTGTGTGGTTGCTGTTACATGGCAGGAAAGCTCAGTCACACGAAGAGAATGTAAGTTAACACCAGCACCTACGTCTCAGTTATTCTTTCATCACCCACATGTGGATGGCTGAAGTTATAATGTGAGGAAAACAGCAAAAAAAGAAAAAAGTGAAGTACGTCAAATTAAAGGATGTAGGAGAAGCCGATGGAGATGGGGAGTAAAGCCCGGAATAAACACAGACCTGTAAATTATGCCCCGTTACCACTTTACTGTTTGGTTTTCATTTCAGGAGAAGTCTTTACTGGAAATGGAGAAGGAAATATGTCAGCATTGCCAAAGCATGTCAGCTCCTAGAAGAGGTTCATGGGAAATTCCTGCTAACCAGTAGCATGGAGGGATTAGCCATTTGGCCTCTAAAACAGCAACTTCATTTCATCAAGTTCCTTGTGGGTAGGGAATGAGTCCACCAACTCTGTTGTATTGTGCTCCCTCAAGTGCTTAGTACAGTGCTCTGCACACAGTAAACACTCACTAAATGCCATTGATTGACTAACTGATCCCTGGAGAGTGGAGGGGGTCATCCAGATAGTGGATATCTGGCAGTTCCCCAGAGATTGGAAAGTGGAGATAATTATCTGGAGAGGCACAGAACACTTGTAATAATAATAATAATACTTGTGGTATTTGTTAAGTGCTTACGATGCGCTCCGCACTGTATTAAGTGCTGGAGTAGATACAAGATAATCAGCTTTCCCCAGGGGGCACGCGGTCTAAGTAGAAAGGAGAACCAGGTATTGAATCTCCATTTTGCAGATGAGGGAACTGAGGCACAGAGAAGTTAAGTGACTTACCCAAAGTCTCACAGCAAGTATATGGCAAAGCTAGGATTAGTATCCAAGTCCTCTGACTCCCAGGTCCATGCTCTTTCCACTAGGCCATACTGTTTCCTTTATGACAAAGAATTTGGGCTGAACTGTTCCAAGTCGGCTCTCCATTTTCTCCAGGCTGTGGAACTCCGAGCCCACATGGGGGCTTCAGTGAGTTATCTTTCTAGATCCCATTTGGCAGTCTTATTTCTTTGGTTGTTTGGAAGAATATGCCCACTTGTCACACTTGCTAGATCTCACCCAAGGATGGGGCATTTACCCTGGGGGGCGGAGGGGAAGAGGAGAGGACACTAGCCTTTTTTTCCCTTCTGCTTGTGAATTCTATTTTTTTTTTTTTTAGTCTCTGAGGGAGAACAGGAATGTACACCTCTTACAACTTCATTGTGGCTCCCGGCTTTGCCAAGGAAGAAGGAATAATTCCTGGAAAGTGGTAGCTTTCCTGATGTTTAACTTGCTTAGGAAGGAACAGTGGGGTACTGGAGAAACTAATGTAAGGTAATGTAATCATTTACAGAAGATTTGTGGCAAATGAAGGTTTGGCCCTTCTCCAAGAGCACAGTCAGAGCTCATTAGGTTTAAGAAGATTGCAGTGAAAGCTTTCAATGGCCACTGTTTGTCTTTCATTTCATCTCGTGGCTGACCTCCGACCCCACTGAGGCCTTCTAAAGAGAGTTCTCTTTTCACTGGCCGGATTTCAACTGTGGTAAATGTAATTTCTAAATGACAACATTGTAAATTCCCTCCACGCTGGACCTTTTGCTTCAATAATGAACCTCGGCTTTTAAAAACTCAAGTACTTGAGTGAATAACAAAATATCTTTTTTTTTTTTCAACCCAACTGGAGTACTGTAGCGTCCAGGCTTGTGAGCCGGGGTAACTTGGTAACTTCACCACAGGAATTAGAAACCCGGACTGCAGACTGAAATAAAACAGCAGCGTTTCCTGGTTTCTGTCCCATATTAAAATTATTTATGAAAACAGCCTTGAGAGGAAAGAGATGGTGGGATAGGGTTGGAGGGTTAGGGGGTACCTGTCCTTTACTTTTTCAGCTGAATAAAAAGTGGGGAACCATGTTCATTCTGGGGTGGAACTGGGAGATGGGAAAGGGGACCTAAGTTCATTTTGGGCAGGGAATACCTCCACCGATTCTGTTGTTTGATATTCTCTCAAGTGCTTAGTCCAGTGCTCTGCACATAGTAAATAGTATCATTGACTGATTGATTGCTTGATTGACCTATCAGGATACTGGACCCCCACCACCCAGATATTTCATGCCATCTTCCTGGAAGTGGCAGGCATGGGAACATGGCCTCTTGGGATTTGTTTCTATATTTACTTGAGGATTTTATTCAATCAATCAGTAGTATTCATTGAGTGCTTATTTTTTTATTCGTTAAGCTCTTACTATATGCTGGGCACTGTTCTAAGCACTGGGGTAGATAAAAGCCATTCAATTTGTCCCACAAGCAGCTCACGGTCTTAATCCCCATTATATAGGAGAGGGAACTGTACCCCAGTGAAGTGACTTGCCCAAGGACAAACATGCAGATAAGTGGCGGAGCCAGAATTAGAACCCAGAGGCCCTTCTGCTTCCCAGGATGCTTTCTCTATGTGGAGAGCTTGTTCTAAGTTCTGGGGAGAGTACAACAGAGTTAGTAGACACAAACATCACCCTCAAGCAGCTTACCATCTAGCAGTGAGTTTACAGTCTAGCTTACAGTTTTCCCCATGGAAGAGTCATGCAGGGAAAATATCCAAGAAATCACTTTTATCTTAGAAAGCAACCACTGGGCGATATGCTTCCTCTCACTCCTCATCACCTCTAGAAGTTGGGAATGCAGGTTGGTACCCAATCCCAGGTGACCTCCACCCCTACCAGAGGAAGTCACTGCCTTCAAGTTGCAGAGTCACCAAGCAAGAACAAAGAAGGCAGCCAGAACCCTTACTGGATAAATAGATGGATGGATGGAAAAACAGGCAGATCCCAAGCTTACTTACAGAATCAGTGCCACCTAAAGGATAGCGCACAGGCCTGGTAGTCAGAAGGGCCTGGGTTCTAATTCCACCTCTGCTATTCCTCTGCAGTGTGACCTTGGGCAAATCATTTCACTTCTCTGTGCCTCAGTTACCTCAACTGTAAATGGAGATTAAGACTGTGAGTCTAATGTGGAACATGGATTGTGTCCCACTTGATTAGCTTGTGTCTACCTCAGCGCTTAGTACAGTGCCTGGGACATAGTAAGTGGTTAACAAATATCATAAAATAAAAACGTTCCCTGATTCTCCTTTCTGTTCCCTTCTGGCTGCTTTCCACAGGACCCTCGGGGAGAAACGAGTGTGTTTGCTGCATTTTGAGTTCTCTTTCCCTTGCGAATGGAAAGGACCGGCGTGGAGACGAGGCACTGGAAATGGGGGTGGGGAAATTTATTGGGGCTGAATTGGATGTTGGCAGACTGAGGAGTTCTGAAAACTCAGTGAGGCCTGATGCCCCCTCTTCACAGTCCTCGAACTTCCTTAGTGCAGGGAAACATTGGACATTACCTATAAAACAGGGATAGGACTAAAAATGTTCTTACTCTAGACTGTAAGCTCACTGTGGATGGGGAATATGTAGTATTATACTCTTCCAAGTGCTCAGTTCTCTGCACAGCATAAATGTTCAATAAATATCATTGATTAATTATGCTGTCTTCTATCTGATAGTCCAGACAAGGTAGCTTAGACTGAAAGCCCACGAGGGACAGGTACTATGTCCAACCTGATTGATTTCTATCTACCCCAGTGCTTAGACCAGTGCTTTCATTCATTCAGTTGTATTTATTGAGTGCTTACTGTGTGCAGAGCACTGTACTAATTGCTTGGGAGAATACAATAGAACAATAAACAGACATATTCCCTGCCCACAACCAGCTTACAGTCTAGAGGTGCTTGACACAGAGTAAGTTCTTATTCAATTACTGAGGTCTTGGAGGCTAAGGAGACAGAGAGCACACAAAATTGAAAGCCACAGCTAACTCCCAGTTCATTTTTCAGAATTTTGACCTGCAACCCCAGCAATGCATTGAATAAGTTGAGTTTCATTGCCTTGACTTTGTTCACATTTGAGGGCTGTGGCCCTTAGCCCAGGGTTCGGCCCAGGCAGCAAGCCAGGGCCATGCAGAAGGGAATGAGAGAGGAGGAAAGGAGAACTTAATCAGGGAAGGCATTTGGAGGAGATGTGCCTTCAATAAGACTTTGAAGCTGGAGAGAGTAATCGTTTGTTGGCTACAAAAAGGGGGAGGGGTCCAGGCCAGAGGCAGGAAGTGGCCAAGAGGTTGGCAGCCAGTTAGTTGAGATAGAGGTACCTAGGGCTTAAGGTTATGATGACATCCACCCCATTGTAACCCCCACTTTCCATTGGTGGTGGATTTTCCCATATACGTGCCCGAAGCAGAAATCTCTCCTAAGATGTCTAACTGCCTCCCAACTTTGGCTCTGTCAAGAATAAGCCAGGAGAAGTATGGCACACTTCTGCCTGCCTTTGAGCAGTAGGAGCTGCCTCAATTTCCCTTCTTCCACAAGGGGACAGTGACCTTTGTCCAACTCTGCCCCCATCACCAGGGAGGAAAATGAGGGCCATGTGATCAGGGCTTTTTGGGTCTCGAAAGAAATGAGTTTTGCATAACCGAGGCATTGGACTACATTTCCTCTCTGTTGAGGGATCTCCTCTCCGCTGTGGGTAGGCGTCTTTCCTCCCCAATCCCAGTCAGAAAACTTTCTCCACCCCTCTCCTCCCCTCCCCCCTTGGTTCAGCATATTCCCTGGCTGCACCAGCTGCTCATGATGCTCCGTTTTCTCCTCACTGACTAACGAGGATAATTGGTTTCAGGCACTATAACCACCCCTTTCCGTCTGTGTAGACAATTACTGTGCTTACTCTCTGGCTTCCCTGGGCCTCTCATCCCTGGTTCCCTCCCACCAACCTCTGCAGGAACATCTGCCTCTGGCAACCCATTTACTCCTTCCTCTTGGGTGTCCCATTCTCTAGGAGGTGGGCACTGTCGCTCATCCCTAAACCAAACTCCAGGGAGCAAGGAAAGTTACTAGACTGGTCGGACCAGTGGTGTTCCGAGAGCTGTAATTCAGCAAGGCTTTCCCAAGTGTGGGGATGGGTGGCCCCCTCACAGTCCTAAGAGGGAAACCAGACACAGTTAACCTGGGGAACCTTGGAAAATTTCTCTCAGGCACCCTCCTCCATAGAAGGAGAAGAGAAGAGAGGTGGGCAGGGAAGGGGAGGGATGGAGAAGGACAAGGAGAGAGCACAGGGGTGACTCCTGACATATTCCAAAATCTTCTCAGCCCTTGAGACCAGTATGGAAGATCACAGACCTCAAGAAACATTGCGACTTGGAGGAAAGAACACAGACCTGGGAATCTGGAGACGTGGGTTCTAACCCTACTGTTTGCCTGCAAATCACTTCTCAGTGCCTCTGTTTCCTCAACGGAAAAATGGAGATTAAATACCTGTCTTCCCTCCCTTATCCTTACTTGTGAGCCTCCAGCAGTACAGGGGCTGGGTCTGATCTGACTGTGTATTTACCCCAGGACTTAGCACATAGTAAGTACTTAACAAATATCACAATTAGGGATATTACCCTAGGATAGCAATTCCCTTAGTTTGTCATGCTGGGGAGGAAAGAGTTTGGAAGGTGGTGACACTGTTTGGCTTTGCTCTGAATCCAGAATGGCTGTCTGAATCTGAGTTTCCAGCTTCTGAGGGGAAAGGATTGATTAAGGAAGTTCAAAAAATGACATATCTTCTCATCGGAGAAGGGAGGGATGACCCAGGAGGAAGAGAGAGCTACAGAGTGTGGGGTGCGGGAACCGTAGGAGAAGAATTTAACTCTCTGGGCCTCAGTTACCTCATCTGTAAAATGGAGATCGAGACTGTGAGCACTATGTGGAACAGGCACTGTGTCCACCCTGATTAGCTTGTATCTACCCCGGAGCCAAGTTCAGTGCCTGGTGCATAGGAAGCATTTAATAAATACCATAATAAAGAAAAAGAAAGCTCAAAAAGCATCAAAAGCCACCCAATGCCACGTCAGGGATTGATTTTTCCAGCATCTATCATCCAGTCCTTAAGACATATTAAAATGGATTTAAAAAGACATTTTGCATTTTCTCTCTTTACACCCCACGTTATTACCACACATCGGCTTTTGTTTTAATTAAAATAGGTTTTGAAATCCTCCATGAAGCTTCAGTGGGATTGTTAAAGGCAGCAATCTTCTTATCTGCAGCGCCTCCAAAATATACTGTAATAGTTATTTTGCAACAAAGCACAAGTCTTATTAATTTAGTTCAATCAAATCAGAGCTATTTTAATTTACGAAGCAGTAAAATTGGTGAGTACCGCTTTAGATCAAAGAACTAAAACAGTCTGAACACAAGTGGAATGTTTATTTTGTACAATGGTCCATAACTGAATTTATGTGATTTAAAAGCTTTTTGAAGCATGGGCTAGCGTATTACATGCATATAGAATTGTGTGTCTGCTATGCCCCATTAAGCTCCACAGAGACCCAAAATCATTTGGTATTCAACTCCCACCTAAAATATTTTCTTTTTCATACAAATATTTTTCTGCTTTAAATGGCTTCCCTATGTTAATTTTTTTTCAGACTTGTGATGCAAGATTGTCTACTAAAGAGATTCTATTTTGGGGCAGCGAAGATCCTTGGTGCCTGGCAATTTAGGAAGGTTTTGGATTTTGGGTTTTTTTTTGTTTTTTCCCCCCCCTCCCTGACTTCGGATAACGAGGATTGTGCGTAGGTCTCCACGGTGCCAAATTTGCATATCAACCTTATTTCTTCGCCTGCCAGGCTCACTCTTTCTAATGTCTTGTTCAGTGACTGTGCCATTTGGAGAGTGAGCAGGTCTTTAGCTTAATAATAAAATGAATGATTTACAGGGATTGAGGTCTTGGCATCTCTTGAGGAGGAGTTGAAACCACAAAGTGCAGATTCCCATATGGCAGAGAGGTATCTCGCTCATCTGTGGTTTGGTAGAGGGATGTTCATTCACTTGTTTTTATTGAGTGTTTACTGTGTGCAGAGCACTGTACTAAGTGCTTGGGAGAGTACAGTATAACAAAAAACAGACACATTCTCTGTCCACAGTGAACTTACAGTCTAAAGGGGGAACGTGAGCCCACAAGCAGGGCTGTTATGGGGTGAAACCAATAGTCCTTCTGACCCAGGGTTCCGCCTCTGACGGGGGTGACGGATCATTTGGAGGAAGCGTGAGGTGGGGGCATCTGGGTGAGGGACAGTGCATCTCTGTTGCTCTTCCTGGCTGCTGTCTCTTATTGGTCACTCTTGGGTCAGGTTTCCCCACAACTACATTCTTCGCCTCCACCTCCCTGGAGACTCTGAGTTTAAAAAAGGAAAGAGAAAAACCAGAAGGTAAAATTATGCAAAATATGTCACAGCTGGGAGTCTGACATGGAGCGGATGCAGGGAGGGGAACAATCTATCAATCAGTGGCATTTATTGAGTGTTTTTTATGGTATTTGTTCAGCGCTTACCATGTTCATTCAGAAGTGTTTATTGAGCGCTTGCTATGTGCAGAGCACTGTACTAAGTGCTTAGGGCACTTGTTCCAGGCACTTGTCTAAAGCACTGGGGTAGATACAAGCCAACCAGGTAAGGCACAGTCCATGTCCCACACTGGGCTCACAGTCTTAATCCCCATTTTATAGATGAGGTAACAGAGGTACAGAGAAGTTAAGCGATTAACCTAAGGTCCCACAACAGATACGTGCCTGATGACTCCCAGGCCTTTGATATTGTGTGTAGAACACTATTTTAAGCGCTTGGGAATGTTTAGTATAGTCAAGTTAGTAGACCCCATCCCTGCCCACAAGGAGCTTTTACGTTCTAGGGAAGGAGCTTGCAGTCTAGACGATCCCCTGATGTCACCCCCTCTCCCTCCCAGGGACTGGTTCTATCCTGGCTGTAAACATTTGTACTTGGGGGTCCCTGATTTGGGAGGGGAAACTCTGATGTAGAATGGCAACCGGGAGTCTGGTCTACTCCCATGTCATTCCCTGGGGGAGAATAATAAAGGGGAGAGGAGGAGGGGAAGGGGGTATCAGGAATGACACAGTGGTTCTGAGATCCTCTCTGAGATGATCACAGTCACCTGCCCCCTGACCTGGACTTAGGACCCTCAGTCTTCCAAAGTGGGGCTGTGAGCTAGGAGACCAAGTTCCTAGCTTCGGCTCTGCCATTTGCCTGCTGCGTGACGTTGAGCAAGTAGCTTAAGGTTTCTGAGCTTCCGTTTCTTCATTTGTATAATAGGAATTAAATACTCATTCAATCCCATTTCATTCATACTCAACCTGTTGTCTGTCCCCCTTACACTGGGAACCCCATCTGAGGCAGGGACTGGGTCTAAACTGATTGTATTTTGTCTGCCTCATGGCTTATCAGGGTTCTTGGCACAAAGTAAGTGCTTAATAAGTACCGTCATCATTAGGGCGTGGACCTCCATCCCTCCCCCTCCAGACTAGCAGATTTCCCACTTGCCCTGGACCCACCTTGAGAACTTGAGGGTGAGGGTCAGTACAGGCTACTGGCCATTCTAAAGTCAGTTCTGCCTCTTCCCCCTGACTGAGACCATGAAGGAGTTGTGTGTTGGCCAGTGGCCGTGGGATAAAATTTAATGAAGACAAAGACAGTCCAAATCAATCTTCAGAGAAGCATTTCTATCACCTGACCCTTGCACTGAATCCATCCACACCACCACACAAACACCCACACACTCTTTCAACCCCCAACCCCCCAACCCTCCTGCCCTCTCCGTGGTGAGGGATTGATTAGTGGCAGAGTGGTCAGGGTTGTTTTTTTTCGTGACCACCCAAAGGAAAAAGCACTGACTTAGAGGTCAGAGGACATGTGTTCTAATCTTGGCTCTGCCACCTGTCTGCTGTGTGACCTTGGGCAAGCCACTTCAATTCTCTGTGCCTCACTTACTTCATCTGTAAAATGGGGATTAAGACTGTGAGTCCCACGTAGGATAACCTGATTACCTTGTAGCTACCCTGGCACTTAGAACAGTGCTTGGCACACAGCGCTTAGCAAGTACCATTATTATTAATTTTATTAATTATTATTGGTACCATGGCTGTACTTTTCTCCATCACACCCTCTTCTGAGTTGTTTCTTTTTATTCATTCGTTCATTCACTTGTATTTATTGAGCACTTACTGTGTAGAGAGCACTGTGCTAAGTGCTTGGAAAGTACAATTCAGCAATAAAGACAATCCCTGCCCACGCTGGGTTTATAATCTAGAAGGGGGGACACAGACATCAAAACAAGTGAACAGGCATCAATATAAATAAATGGAATTACAGATATATACACATCAAAACAAGTAAACAGGCATTAATATAAATAAATAGAATTATAGATATGTATATATATACACAAGTGCTGTGGGGTGGGGAGAGGTTTGTAGAGCAAAGGGAGAGAGTCGAGGCAATGCGGAGGGGAAGGGGAGCTGAGGAAAAGGGGGGCTTAATCTGGGAAGGCCTCTTGGAGGAGGTGAGCCTTCAATAGGGCTTTGAAGGGGGGAAGAGTGATTGTTTGAGGGGCAGAATTTCCCAGAGGGCTGATCCTTTCTTTCCCCACCTCTCGTCACTCATCTTCCTCCTGAACAATCCTTCAACATAAAGCACCATTTTTTCCAGGTGTACTTATAATGTTCCAAGCACTAAGCACTGGGGTACATACGAGCTAATCCTGTAGAACACAGTCCCTGTCCCACATGAGGCTCATAGTCTTAATCCCTATTTTACCGATGAGGTAACCGAGTCACAGATATGTGACTTGTACAAGGTCACACAACAGACAAGTGGCGGGAGACAGGATTTTAGAACCCAGGTCCTTCTGACTTCCAGGCCCAAGCTCTATCCACTAGGCACTCTGCTTCCTGCTTAAAGACCAAACCTTGGATGGGCCTAATGGCATTTATGTTACTGACCCTATTGGCCACCCCTGGAGCATTTTAATTGTGCTTAGCCTTGGAGAGTCCTAGAGAAATTAGTCTTTTCGATTTACACTTTCAAGATCTGACTAGAATAGGCCTTTGGGTGCATATAACATTAAAAATTCAGTCATAAAAATGTAAATGTTCTTTAAGAGAAGTAAAAATAATGAGGGTAGAACTTGTTAAGAGCTTACTATGTGCTGAGGGCTGGGATAGATATGATTCAGTCAGATCAGACACATTCCCTGTCCCACAGAGGGCACACAGTTTAAAGGGGAAGAGAGGACTTCACTTATCTTTGCCTCAGTGACCTCATCTGTAAAATGAGAATGAAGACAGAGCTCAGTGTGGGACAGGGACTGTGTCCAACCTGATTAGCTTATATCTACCCGAGAGCTTCGTTTAGTGCCTGGCATATAATAAGCCCTTAACAAATATCATAAAAAAAGATAACAGACATAAAAGCATCTGGTGGTGATAGGGAACAGATCAGCTGAAAAATTAACTGGACATTGTAAATGGACTGTCCACTGTCCACTGCCTCCCCCTTTAGACTGTAAGCTTGTTGTGGCCAGGAAATGTGTCTATTATTATAGTGTAATGTGCTTTGCACACAGTAGATGCTCAATAAATACGATTGAATGAATGAATAAAACTGGATCATTGGCCATCCTACCCAGTGACCCAAGGGGCACAGTCACTGCTGACTTCAGCCATGACCAGTCTGAGGCAAACAGACCAGCCCTGAGGCCAGGGGAAATACTGACCAAGTGATTCCAGCCCCCCTGGCCCTCAGCTCTTGGGGATGACTGCGTCAGTAATGACAAAGATGGCCACTCACAAGATGCTTCTTCAAGCCACCTCCCCACCTCAACTCTCCCTGCCCTGTAGGGCCCTTTCTAAGGGCTTGCAATTCCACTGACTCGAATTCAGGAGACAGGGGTTCAGTGTGGCTCTGCCATTTGCCTTCTGTGTGACCTTGGAAAAATTGCTTGACCTCTCTGTGCCTTGGTTTCCACATCTCTGAAAAGAGGATTAAGACTTTGAGTCCCTTGTGGGACATGGACTGTGTCTAACCTGATCTCTTAGTACAGTACCTGACACATAGTAAGTGCTTAGCAAATACCATAATAATAATAATAATAATACAGGCACAAAGGAGGGTTGAGTGATGTGTGAGGATGCATCTACATAATACTTAGAAGTGGATCCTCTAGTAATTCTTCCAACTCAATTGACTACGGGTATCATCACAGGTCTATGAGACCCACATGCAAAACTTCCTGTGTGCTGTGATAAACTCTTTGTGGGCAGGGACCATGTCTGTTATCTTGTTATATTGTACTCTTCCAACAGTTTAGTACAGTGCTCTGCACACAGTAAGCACTCCAGAAATACTATTGACAGACTTTGGCATCCCAGAGCAAGAAGACATGCAGATGTTTAGTGTTGCTTGTAGATTCAACACAGTGCTACGATCAGCCTGAAGAGCAAGAAGACATGCAGATGTTTAGTGTTGCCTGTGGATTCAACACAGTGCCACGGTCAGCCTGAATAGAAACCTTTCAGTCGACGCTAAACTCACCTCTGTAGACAGCTTGTTACAGGCAGAGAACGTGTCAGCTCATTCTGCTGTATTATATTCTACCAAGAATATGATCGTCTGCCCAAAGTAAGCACTCAATAAATACCAGTGCTTGAATGATCAAGATTTGAAACTGATGTCCTGCTCCTCCTCGAGCACAGGAGGATCCATTAACCTCATCAACAAATCTTGATTGAGGGGGCCCACAGCACTGAACGGAGGGATTGGCCTTCTGTCAAAGATTAGTTCCGATCTCTGACACTAAGGAGTTGCAGTTTAATGGGGGTCGAGACAGAAATACTCTACCATGAACATATATGTATACTACATATGTACATGTTATATTTTCAACTGCAGATGTGATACGTGATCATGTCTGTGTTGAGGGAAGAAGTGGGTCATGGAATGTTAGGGGCAGTTCGGAGAATGCGTGGAGTTAATCTGGGAAGACTTCCTGGAAGAGGTAGGACCTTGAGCTGCAATTTAATGGAGGAGAGAATGGGGAATGGCAGGCACAAGCAGGGAGGTTGTCTTGGCATGAGAACTTGTCAGAGAGGAGACTGGGAAATGGGAGAGGAAGGATTCAAGAGCTAAATTGCCTCAACAAGTCATTCAGCTTCAGCTGACCTCAGTTTCCTTATCTGAAAAGAAACTGAGATGGCACCTGCCTATTCCCCAGGATGCTGCAGTAATAATCGGTGTTTGATCTTTTAAGGGGAAAAGGGGTCGGCTGAACAGAATGTGATTTTTCATGATGTTTATTTGACCAGACTCCTGGCTACTCTCAGGTACTGGGCCCCATTTTACTCAGAATCTCTCTGCATCTGTAACGACGTCTCCTAACCACGTTAGTCCTCTGTTTGTCCCTCTGGGAAATGGGTCCATTAGAATGGTCCCGTCTGCTTAGGCCAGGTCAGTGGCCAAAGTGTAATTCGACTCAGAGCTAGGTCTCTGAATGCAGGTTTTCTTGTCTCCTGGGGGAGGAATCAAGAGAAGGAGGTCAAGGAGGAAACAAAAAGCGTTTAATACAGTGCTCCACGCACAGTAGGCGCTCAATAAATATGATCGAATTCGTGAAAAAGAACATCAGTGGACATTTTGGTTGGAATTTATGAAAATTTCCAAAAAGTGGGGACTCCACTGGTACCCAACTACCATAAACTAAATTGATCCCAAACCCTTTCATCGCCCTTACCCAAGCCCCGAACCCAGAGGAGATTTGCAATATTCTCCGATGCCGCAGCTTGGCTCCCAACCGGCTGCATTTAGGACCATGCTGCTAATTTCATCCTGCTC
This sequence comes from Ornithorhynchus anatinus, assembly GCF_004115215.2. Taxonomy (NCBI): domain Eukaryota; kingdom Metazoa; phylum Chordata; class Mammalia; order Monotremata; family Ornithorhynchidae; genus Ornithorhynchus; species Ornithorhynchus anatinus. The sequence continues at coordinate 7,076,300 of NC_041732.1, read as the reverse complement.
TTATTAGAGGAGCCCAAGGTTGGGAACTGAGGAGGAGGAGGAAGAAGAAAAGGAGGAGGAGAAGTGAGGCGGGGGGGAGAACTCCACCCCAGTTGTCCAGAAGTCTGGTATTTTCCTTGTTGCTGTACAAGAAGGCTTTCTAAAGAAGAGGAACCTTCAATGGAAGCAGATGGCAGATAAGTAGGAATGGTAAATAGTTTTAATTACTGCATAATGTAAGTGAGACAATAAAGGGGAGACAGTGGAAGCAAGCTGCTGCCATGGCAGCCCTGGAAACTGTTGCAGGGGCCCAATTTGTCTGGGAGGCAGCATGTGTTGCTCCGAGTCTTCGGAGGGCTCTAAAAGAGAATGCCGAAAATATTAATTGCATGCCTCATCTGCCCATCCATCTTCACAACCGAGTAACACGCTTTTTTAATTTCAGGGGAATCGTTTTCAAATGGGAATCATGCAAATGAGTATTTTAGCTATTCATTTGTTTTACTGCAAGCGCTTTGTGAGCAAATGGCCTACAGCTTGCAATGAATTAAAAGACATGGGCACTGGAGACCGATTTTTAATACAAAGTCTTGACACAGAGACGACCCCGACCGACAGCGCTGAAAATGTTGGCATAGCAACTTTGGGCATTTTCATGCAAATTGGCTCCTATATAGATGATACGAATGCAATGTTTTCCTTCAACTAATCATCATAAAATTAGTTTCACTATATTTAAATGCCTCCACTTAATGCATTATATCCATATGCATGAAATTGCCTCAGCTAATGCAGTACATAAAATGCCAAAGATACAATGAATAGCCAAATTGCAAGCAGTTATGTTATCTCCCATAAAAACTCCAGTTTTTTTTTCTTTTTGTTATTGAATGTGTGGGCCCCAAAGGCATCTATCACAAATTGCTATTAACACACACAAAAAAACCCCTCTACGTTTAAGTAACGTTAAGGTTGTAACACAATCTAACAAAAGCCAGGGGCTTCGCAGGGAGGGCGGGGCTCGACTCCTCCCGGTGTGGCACGTGCCTTGGGCAAGTAGCACATCTGGCAACCCCTCGAGGGGCCCTTCCCGCCCCTCCACCGTAGGAGGTGCCCAAAGTGCTGCTGGGCAGTGTGGTCGGGAAGCCCCGGGAGGAGCATTCCGGGGAGGAGCATTGGCTGAGGTAGTCCCTGGTGGGTGGGTGTGTATGGAGGGAATTTTCTCTGCCTCTTATTTCCAGGAGCTCATTTATATTTTGGTTTTTGTGTTTTTCATGGAATGTAGTAAAGCACGAGAGAAAGACAGAAAGACAAGAGGCTAGGGGCACAGACATGGAGAGCTCATCACTCCTTTTCTTCTTTTCATTGCTGTGGCTATGGCCATCTTCCATCTTCACTCAATAATAGCCGGGAATGTGGACCAGAAATGTCTGAATCACCCTAGAGAATCTGGGCGAACTGCATGGGGCGGGTGGAAGGATGAGTCCACAGACTCTGAGCAGCAGGGTACTGATGTTCCTTTCCCTGCCCCAGAGGGAGTTAGGGCCTGTTGGTAAGACTCAGAGTTCTGAGAAGAACCAGGGAGGCCGTTTTATGAGGGAAGGGGCCTAGCTCAGTCAGTCAATCGTATTTATTGACCACTTATTGTGTGCAGAGCACTGTACTATTCAATAGTATTTATTGAGCACTTACTAGGTGCAGAGAACAGTACTAAGCGCTTGGAATGTACAAATCGGTAACAGATAGAGACAATCCCTGTCCTTTGACGGGTTTACAGTCTAATCGCTTGGGAGAGTACAGTGCAACAATAAGCAGACATATTCCCTGCTCACACAATCTTACAATCTAGAGGGGGAGGCAGTCAGTAATATAAATAAATTGCAGATAGATAAGTTAGAGAGCTCTGCTCTCCTGGATCCCAGTTCTGCCTGGTGTTTTCCCGGGATCATACATCTCGCTCTCTTCTGCCCCTAATCTCTTCTAATCTGGTCTTTTCTACCTTGCTTTTTTTTTTCCTCTGAGACAGATCGCCCTGGCCAAACGGCTTGTGGTTTACAGTTCCTAGTAAATTTTATCCTTGCTTACAGTCAATCTTATTTATTGTGTGCTTACTGTGTGCACAGCACTGTACTAAGCACTTGGGAGATTTCAATAGACAAAGTTGGTAGATGCATTCCCTGCCCACAGAGAGTTTACAGTCTAGTTCTTTCTCTGGTCACTCTCAAACCTTCTGCTTGGCTCTGTGGCCATCATCTGTGACCCTGAAGAGACCCTTGTCAGTTACTTCACCTCCTCTTTTTGAAAACTTCCTAGTCCCTTCTGGTTAGCCTGGCCCCACTCCTGCTTTCAAGAATCCAGAGAATTCCCGATGATGGAGGCTTTAGGGCCATCTTACATATGGGCTCTCTTCACCTCCTCCCAACCCTTCAACATTTATGTGCATATCTGTAATTGATTTATTTATATTAATGTCTGTCTCCCCCTCTAGACTGTAAGCTCATTGTGGGCAGAGAATGTGTCTTTTCATTGTTATATTGTACTCTCTCAAGCACTTAGTGCAGTGCTCTACACACAGTAGGTGCTCAATAAATATGATTGGCTGACTGATCCGCTATATCCCAGCTCACACTGTTTGCTCCTCCCTTGCTCACCTTCTAATTGTGCCTCACTCTCGATTCTCTCCACTCTGTCCCCTCTCCCTTGCTGTTCCCCTGACCTGGAACTCCCTCCACTCCAAGTGTCCAAACCATGGCGCTCACCAACTTCACTGTCCTCCTCAAAATCCCTCCTCCAGAAAGACTTCTCCAATTAATTCACAACGACAGAGTTCGTTCATTCATTCATTCATCCATTCATTCAGTCTTATTTATTGAGCGTTTACTGTGTGCAGAGCACTGTACAAGTGCTTGGAAAATACAGTTTGGTAACAGAGACAATCCCTTGCATCAACTCAATAGCCTCCTTTAGCACGTTTGATATCCTCAGCACTTTTGCAACTGCACATATTCATGTCTATATTCAATTATTTATTTGGCCATTTCATCCTGATATATCGTCCTATAACCTGTTATAGCCTTGTTCTCCTTCTCCCACTATTTGTGGAAAAGAAATTGCTCATCTTCCCCTTGAAATTGAAAGCTTACTGAGGGCCAGTGCCATGCATCTTAAAAATCTCTCCTCTCAAAAGATGCTCAAAAACTACCATTGATTGATTTGATTAGCCATCTGAGTCCTAGTCAAGCCTCCTTTGCTTTCAAGCAGCTCATGCGGTTACTCCTCAATCTGTACTATTTTTCAAACATTTTCTCTGAGTAGAATGATGTACTAAGCTCTTTTCATTCATTCATTCATTCAATAGTATTTATTGAGCGCTTACTATGTGCAGAGCACTGTACTAAGCGCTTGGGATGAACAAGTCGGCAACAGATAGAGACAGTCCCTGCCGTTTGACGGGCTTACAGTCTAATCGGGGGAGACGGACAGACAAGAACGATGGCACTAAACAGCGTCAAGGGGAAGAACATCTCATAAAAACAATGGCAACTAAATAGAATCAAGGCGATGTACAATTCATTAACAAAATAAATAGGGTAACGAAAATATGTACAGTTGAGCGGACGGGTACAGTGCTGTGGGGATGGGAAGGGAGAGGGGGAGGAGCAGAGGGAAAAGGGGAAAATGAGGCTTTAGCTGCGGAGAGGTAAAGGGGGGATGGCAGAGGGAGTAGAGGGGGAAGAGGAGCTCAGTCTGGGAAGGCCTCTTGGAGGAGGTGATTTTTAAGTAAGGTTTTGAAGAGGGAAAGAGAATCAGTTTGGCGGAGGTGAGGAGGGAGGGCGTTCCAGGACCGCGGGAGGACGTGACCCAGGGGTCGACGGCGGGATAGGCTCTTGGAAGCTCTTGGAAGAGGACCATAGATATGATATGATCCCTGCCTACAAGGAACTTACAATCAAGCGAGGCAGACGGATGCTAAAATAAATTCAAGTAGGGGGAAGCAAAAGGGTTTAAAGATATATAAACATTCCAGATATTATACATTCTGGATTAGCTCCGAGCAGATCGTGGTACACGGTAATTATCTGACTGCATTACCTTGTGCTTGTCTTCCTCTATTTCTGCCTCGATAGCTCTGGACATTGCGGGAGTTTGACTACCTTAATGGATGAGAAGCAGTGTGGCCTAATGGAAAGAGCATAGAGCTGGGAGTCAGACCGGGTTCTAAACCCAGCTCCACCACTTGCAGGCTGTAGAACCTCAGGCAAGTTACTTAACTTCTCTGTGCCTAAATTCCCTCATCTGTATAATGGGGATAAAGACTATGAACCCCATGTGGGACATGGACTTCGTCCAACGTGATAAACTCATGCTTAGTACAGAACCTGGCACATAGTAAGTGCTTAACAAATACAATTTTTTAAAAAAAGGATGAAAATCTTCTCCCACACAGCTTCTGACTCCCAAAACCCTTCCCTCTGGAAGAGCCTTTTCGCCTCTCCATGAACCCTTCATCTGTCATTCCAATCTTTGCTGAAAAGGTAGTCCTATGTCTCTGACCTTGGATCAGACCCTTGTTCTGCCTTTGTAAATATTTAACTTACAAATACAGAAAGTGCCCCGGGATGGGGGTTTCTGTGACAGCTATTGTAAAAAGTAATGCAGGGTGATTTGCTGGAAAGGTCTTCCCTTATCATTCTTCCGACGAGAAGGACCTTTGTTTTCCTATTACCTGAAGCTGTGTTGACACTGGCCAGTGCTTTTTCACCCTGAGGCAGCTGTGCTAAGCTCAGTAAAAATAATTCCTTGAATTTCTGAAGGGAGCCTTGTTTTTCAAAGAGCTTCACATCCATGTGAAGCTCCCCAAGTCCCAGAAGCCAAGATAGAAGGTGGAAGGGATGGCTCTCCCGCTGTTCCAGCTGTGGAAATTGAGGTCAGAGAGGTGAAGTGACTTATCCGTGGTCACACAGCAGGGCAGTGGCAGAGCTCGGACTTGAACCCCATCTTCTCTCCACCTTGCTTCACACAATTAATCCATCAATCAATTAATCGATAGTATTTATTGAATGCTTCCTATGTACTAAGTCCTTGAGAGAGTACAATACAGCAGAATTTGCAGATCCCTTCCCTACCGACAGTCCAGAGGGGGAAACATAAATTAAAAGGAATAAGTAAGTAATTTATAATATATAATATAATGATATACACATAATAATGTTGGTATTTGTTAAGCGCTTACCATGTGCAGAGCACTGTTCTAAGCGCTGGGCTAGACACAGGGGAATCAGGTTGTCCCACGTGGGGCTCACAGTCTTAATCCCCATTTTACAGATGAGGGAACTGAGGCGCAGAGAAGTTAAGTGACTTGCCCACAGTCACACAGCTGACAAGTGGCAGAGCTGGGATTCGAACTCATGACCTCTGACTCCAAAGCCCGTGCTCTTTCCACTGAGTCAGGGGGTGGGCTGAATAACAAATGTCTAAAGGTCATAGATTTAAGTGAATAGAGGATGCAGAAGAAAGAGTGAATGGGGGGGTGGGGTAGCGGGAGAAGAGGGTTTAATCGGGGAAGAAAGAAAGCACCAAGATTTTGGGGGTGGGGGGCATCACCCCCAGGGCGGTGTCGGTGCCCAGGGGGAAAGGTTGGGCTTGCCCTGGCTGGACCCTACCCAAAGTGGAAACTCTTCATGATGCCTGGGAAACCCAGGGACTGTCTGACCTCCTAGGGGAAGGAACCCAGTGTGTCTATTTACTAGCCTGGATCATTTTCAGGGCAATTAAAAAACAAGGTGTTTAAGAGTGTGGTAAATTGATTTCTTCCTCACGTTCCCTCCTCCCCTCTTTTTCCCCCCATCTGCTAAACCTCAGAATCTCTGTATGGAGTTTGCCTATTTGTAGTTTTCAAAGTTTTTATTTCCCTTCCCAGAATGCAGGGCTTTGTCTTTAGCTCTGTTAGTTCAAGTTATTTCATATTTAAGCCTCCGGCAGTACTGGGACCCCAGGCTTAGTTTCAACCTGCTTAATCCCAGCACAAACCCGGAGAAGCAGCATGGCAAAATGGATAGAGCATGGGCCTGGAGTCAGAAAGACCCGAGTTCTAATCCCAGCTCTGCCACTTGTCTGCTGAGGGATCTTGGGTAAGTCACTTCACTTCTCTGTGCCTTTACCTCATTCATAAACTGGGGATTGAGACTGGGAGCTCTTTCTGAACCTCAGTGACCTCATCTGTAAAATGGGGATTAAGAGTGTAAGCCTCATGTGGGATAGGGACTGTGACCAACCTGATTAGTTTGTATCTACCCCAGCACTTAGAGTAGTGCTTGGCACATAGTAAGCTCTTAAGTATCATAATTATTATTCTAACTGTATTGAACTCTCCCAAGGGCTTAGTACAATACTCTGAACATATTAGGTACTCAGTAAATACCATCGACTCATTGACTGATCACAACAGCAGCACCAAAGCCACAGAGCGGCCCGATATATCCGAGAATGAGAAAGACAAGTTTCAGCCTACTGGGGATTACCAGCCTGGCTGATCTGTTTCGTACCTATTTGGGGCATTGCTAGATCATGTCCGTCGACTTCATGTGGCTGACGGTGAACGCTCATGACCGGTTAGCAGTTCTTTCGGTACAACGATTCGATTAGAGTGCCACAGTATTTATTTAATAAGCCCACATATATCCGTGATAATAATTTAATACTAGAGAAAAGGATTGCTTTAAAGCAACACACCTACTAGTTAAACAAAAATAAACCCAAGATAGGTTTAGTCGGCCTGGCTGCCTGGGGGAACCGCCACCCCCACCCCTCCACACACACCCCACCCTTAATTCTTGATTAGCGGATCCGATTAGAACATCCAATTTGCAAACACTCCGGCTTCCGGATTCTTCCCGAGCTCGCACTGAGCGAAAACACCTTACCTCATTACTCAAATGGCTAATTGCAAGCTGATTTAATTAAAGTATACTCTGTATCTCCCCAAGTTAGTTACATTTCATATCACTCTATTAGGAGTAATTTGCTGAAATGAAGCATCGCGTGTGGCAGAGAAGTTGCACAGGTGCATTGTACTGAAACCTCCCTCTCTCAGCAGGCAGGATTCGGGGTGGATCGTCTCCTCTGTTCTCCCCATCTTGGTGGGTTTCTGGGAGGCATTACCACAGGCGTGGAGTTCAGGAGACAGATGATCTTTAATGGCGAATTAGGAAACTCCTGGCTGCGAGGATAAGGAAACGATCGGGGTTTCTTTCCTCCAGATCTGACGCGGTGGACCTGCCTTGTTTTTCTAGCCAGGAGCTTGCGGGATGTTAGCCAAAAGACATCGTCCAAGTAACACTCCTTCCCTCCTCTTCCTCTCCCTCTGCCAGCTCCTCACTCCAGGTTGGGGGGAGAGGGAGAGGTCACTGATGATGACTGAAGATACAGGACAATGATGTCCTGTGTTTATGTTTATTTTTAATGGTACGTGCTAGACACTTACTATGTACTAGTCACGGTACTAAATGCTGGGCTAGATACAAGCTACTCAGGTTGGACACAATCCCTGTCCTATATGGGGCTTGCAGTCAATCTCCATTTTACAGATGAGGTAATTGAGGCACAGAGAAGTTAAGCGACTTGCCCAAGGTCACACAGCAGACAAGTGGCAGAGCTGAGATTAGAACCCACATCCTCTGATTCCCAAGCCTGGGCTCTTGCCATTAGGCCATGCTCCTTCTCGGTTGTCATATTATTGTTATTACAGTGGTATTTGTTCAGCACTTACTACATACCAAGCACTGTACTAAACACTGGGGTTGATACAAGATAACTAGGTCACTGTGGAGCTCGCAGTCTAAGTAGAGGAGAGAACAGATATTAAATCCCCATTTTGCAGATGAGAGAACTGAAGCACAAAGAAATTGAGTGACTTGGCCGAGGACACCCAGCAAATAAGCCGGGATGAGAACTCAGTTTCTCTGACTCCCAGGTCCGTTGCTCTTTCCTCTAGGCCATGCTGCTGTGCACACAGAGTTGCGTGACAATAATAATAATAATTATGGTATTTTTTAAGCATTTACTATTTTCCAGACCTTGTACTAAGCGCCGATGAGGTCACATTACATGAAAGTACGCTGATTTTGTCTGATCCCAAAGTGTTTCTCCAGAGTAACCCCCAAACCAATCCCTCCACTTGCTCCAGAGCTTTGTGTTATTAATAATAATAATAATCACAATAATAATTGTGGTATTTGTTAAGTGCTTACTAGGTGCTAGGCACTGTACTAAGCTCTGAGGGTAGATACAAGACAGGTTGGACACAGTCCCTGTCCCCCACAGACGCCTTCCCTTCCTGGGTCTGCCTGACCTCTAGGATGGCATCCGAGCCGCGGAACCAAAAGCTGCTCCTTGGGGAGACTCTGGACTGTAAATGAAAAAATTTGACATAAAAGTCATTCATTCGACCATATTTATTGAGGACTTACGGTGTGCAGAGCACTGTCCTAAGGCCTTGGGAGAGTACAATACCACAGCAAACAGATACATTCCCTGCCCACAACGAGCAAATTGTCAGTTCCATATTTATACCATATTTATACCGCTGTCTATCAGCCGGACTGGCCGATATAAAACTGAACAAATGGCCACTTTCAACCCAACCCAAACCTACGATGAATAGGGCAACTAGTTCTGACAGCTGAGGATTTTTTATGGTATTTGTTAAGCACTTACTATATGCCAGGCAGTGTACCCAGCACTGGGGTTAATGCAAGTTAACCAGGTTGGACACAGTCCTGTTCCTCAAAGGACTCATAATCTTTATCCCCATTTCCAAATGAGGTAACTAAGGCCCAGAGAAGTGAAGTGGCTTGCCTAAGGTCACACAGCAGACATGTGGCAGAGCTGGGATTAGAACCCGAGTCCTTCTGCTGCCCAGGCCCGTGCTCTATTTGCTAGGCCATGCTGCTTCTCTGTCCTCCTTCCTGTCCCTAAAATTGAAAACTCACAAGAGAAACAGCCCAATCCTTGAGGATGGAGAAGATCTCAGGAAGTTTGATATCCTCTGTACCCCTCCTTAGCTTCCCGTGGTTTCAATTTGGGCAGCCGTTTTGGGCTGGGTTGGGGACTTGGAGACACTGTGGAATTTCTCACATTTGAGTGAGGGAGGTGGCAAGGGAGAGAGGATTAGGGGGAAACTGAACCCTGCCTGGGGTAGAAATCCGGGGACAGGGTAGCCCCCTTTCAAGCCTCCCGAAGGCTCAAACTGGTGCCAGCCCTGCACAGGGGCTCTGGATGGCTGAGCTCCTGGGAGAAGCTACCTCAGCCGGGAGTGGTATTCTCAGAAGCCCTTGGGGTCACTGAGTATGGAAGGACCGAATCTCTGTGAGGTCTCCCCAACCTCAGTGTGAGGGACTGAAAGGGAGGACAGGACTGGACAGAGTCCCAGAGAAAAATTGCACAGCAGGGAGGATGAGAGGGAAAGAAGAGGGGAGGGAAAGGACAAACCACCTCCCCTGTTCCCCATCGAAGCCCCTTTCTTCCCTGAAGGGAGAAATCAGGACCCCAAGAGGGGCAATCTTTCCTGTGGTTTCAAGAGAAGGCAATCACAGCCCCTCTCTTGGGCTCCCTAGAAAGAGTTTGAGCTTGGCCCCGTTTAGGAGCAAAGCTGGAACTGATTTCTTGCCGGGAGAATGGAAATTTCCCCATTTGCACAGAAATCTTTTTTCCCCGCTGACAGCGCTGGCACAAGCAACCGCCATGAACGCTGACAGCTTTGCTCTCTACCAGGCAGGGCCAACAATTTTTCACGCAGTTAATCCACTCCATCATACTCTTCCCAAGTAAATGCCTCCAAGATATGGGCAATCATAATTTTTATGACTAGTTGTTGCGGCACTGAAATCCTGCTGAGCGCCAGACAGGCAGCAGGCTAGCACGGTAAACAAAGAGGAGATCCTGGGACGGAAGAGGAGAGAGAGGCTCTTGGCTGGGCTTGCTGGCAAACAACCTCCCAGTCCACCCTGAGGCCACCTGGTTTAGACTGAGGAGGACCTCCGGAAGGTCCTCCTAGAAGCAGCGTGGCCTAGAGGAAAGAGTACAGGCTTGGGAGTCAGAAGGGTCTGAGTTCTAATCCTGGTTCCAGCAGTTTTCTGCTGTTGGACCTTGGGCAAGTTACTTCGTTTCTCTGGGCCTCAGTTACCTCATCTGTAAAATGGGGATTAAGAAAGTGAGCCCCATGTGTGACAGGGCCCTTGTCCAAGCTGATTAGCTTGTATCTACCCCAGCGCTTAGAACAGGGCTTGACGCATAGCCAGTGCTTAACAAATATTATGATTATTAATAATAAGGCCAATCCTTGGCCCTGCTTTCTAAGAGCTCAGACTACTTTTTTTGCTGCAATTGAACTCCTCTCTTGGTCATCATCCATGGGCCCGATTCTCCCAGAGACCATTGCTAAATATTAAATAAGACTACTACAACTACTAATAATGATAATAATAATAGTATTTGTTAAGTTCTTCCTTTGCATCAAGCATTGTCCTAAACACTAGGGTAGATACAAGTTAATTAGATAAGATACAGGCTCTCTCCCATAGCCACAGTCTTGGCCTAGTGGCAAGAGCATGGGCTTGGGAGTCAGAGGTCTGGGTTCCGATCCTGATCCGCCACTTGTCTTCTGTGTGACCTCGGGCAAGTCACTTCATTTCTCTGTGCCTCAGTTGCCTCATCTGGCCGGGGATTAAGAGGATGAGCTCCATGTGGGACAGGGACTGTGTCCAACCTGATTAACTTGTATCTCTGCCAGCACCTAGAACCAGTGCTTGGCACATAGTAAGTGCTTAACAAGCACCATAATTATTAAGGTACCCTCCTTCCCCCGCAACTCACTTGCCCAGAAGCACCAAATTTGAGATTCCCACCCAGAAACATCCGGAAATTAAATTTAAGAAGTGGGACGCAAATCGCCATCTCCAGGATTTAAAGATTTTCAGGCTTATTCCTTCCTTTACAAGGGCAATGACATTGTGAAAAGTTAGGGCAAGAGGGAAGGGCCTGGGAGATAGCTGGAGAGAGACTGAGTGGCTGGTCCTGAGTCTGGGAGGTTCTGGCCTCTGTGAGGCCCCCACCCTCGAATGAGGCAGCTGGAATAATAATAATAATAAATAATAATTCTGGTGCTTGTTAAGCACTCAGGAAGATACAAGTTAATCAGGTTGGACACAGTCCCTGTCCCACATTGTGCTCACACTCTTAATCCCCACTTTACAGAAGAGGTAACTGAGGCTCAGAGAAGTGAAGCGGCTCACCCAAGGTCACATGGCAGACAAATAGCAGAGCCGAGATTATAACCCAGATCCTTCGGACTCCCAGGCCCAAGCTCTATCCACTAAGCCACTCTTCTTCTCAGTCTTCCCTGGAAGACTCAAGGTGGACTGAGACACTCATCCTCTAGACTGTAAACTCACTGTGGGCAGGGAACATGTCTATTTATAGTTGTATTGTTCTCACCCAAGTGCTTAGTATAGTGCTCTGCACACAGTAAGTGCTTGATAAATATGAATGAATGAATGAATGAATGAAAGAATTCTCCCCAGTGGTGGTGGGGTTTGTGGGGAGAGAGAGAGGGCCGTACCAAACAGACCCTCTGCCTTTCTAATGAGCAGTCCTGGGTCGCTGTTGCTGGACAATCCAGTTTGTTACTTTTCAGGAAGAACAAAGACCTAATTGGTCAGCTGTCACTCCAGATTTTTAGATGCACTGAGTTTATTTAAGCCCCTGGATCGCTGGCTGAGGAATCACTGTGGGGGTGGGGAGGGGGAAAGCTGAAGTCCCCCGCCCCCCACCCCACCTGACAGTCTCAGACAAGATGACGAATGAGGTTGATGGTTAAACGTTTGTAATTTATTTTCCAGCCAGCACTTTTGTTTCTTTTTGCTCTTTAGCTGCCTGCAGGGCTTTGGCAGAGAGTAGTTCCTGAAAACAATAAACACCCTCCTACTCTGCCCCCCACTCCACAAAGCTTTTCCTCGATTCCCACCCAGGATATTTTCCTTTGGAAGATGAAAACGAACCAGAAATAAACAAATTGGCATCAACAACAAGGTTCCCCACCCAGGAAAAGGAACTAAAATGAAGTCCAGGAGACACAACGAATCTCAGCAGCACCTTGCATTCATTCATTCATCCAATCATATTTATTGAGCGCTTACTGTGTGCAGAGCACTGTACTAAGTACTAGGAAGAGTACAGTAGAACAATAAATAGACACATTCCCTGTCCACAATGAGTTTACAGTCTAGTCTCCTGAAGGGAGAGTCTAGATTCAATCAATCAATCAATCATATTTATTGAGCACTTATTGTGTGCAAGAGTAACTGGCCCCATTCTAGTGAGAAAAACATTGGACTGGGAGTCAAGACAGGTGGGTTCTAGTCCCAGCTTTGCTACTAGTCTGCTGGGTGACTGTGAGCAACTCACTTGGCCTCTCTGGGCCTGTTTCCTTCCTCATCTGAAAAGTGGGGATAAGATACTTGCTTCCTCCCCATCTAAGACTTTGAGTCCCAAATTAATTTATTCAGTCAGTCAATCGTATTTATTGAGCACTTACTGTGTGCAGAGTACTGTATTAAGCTCTTGGGGGAGTACAATGCAACAATAAACAGACACATTCTCTGCCCACAATGAGCTTACAGTCTAGAGGAGGGAAGACAGACATCAATACAAATAAATAAATTACAGATATGGGACAAGGACTGGGTCTGATCTGATGATCAACCCCAATTCTTAGCACAGAGATTGGTACATAATCATAATGGTAACAATAATAATAATACTCACTATGTACTTAGCTCTAGAGTAAATACAAAGAGCAGGAATATCCTGGGTGGGAATTGAGGAAAGAGCAGGAAGTGGAGGAGGAGAAAGAGGAAAAGATGGGGCCAAGGAGTGGGTCGATGTAAGAGGACAGGGCACAGAAGGCCAAAAAAATGGGGTTTAAGAGGAGGAAAAAGTATGAGTGGGGAACAGTGGGTTTCCTGAGAGCAGCCAGTTCCTCCTGGAGAAGGTGCGGAGAGAGCCAGGTTGGGGACAACAGTGGCTGAGGACAGCCCTCACAGGGTAAGAGCACTGCCCCGAGTACCCCTTCCCCCTCGCCCCCCATTCTCCTACTCCCCCTGCCCTATTCCCATGATGCTGGAAGGTCCCCAAGATTCATTCATTCATTCAGTAGTATTTATTGAGGGCTTACTATGTGCAGAGCACTGTACTAAACTCTTGGAATGTACAATTCGGCAACAGATAGAGACAATCCCTGCCCAGTGACGAAGCAGAGTAGCCTGATGGATAGAGCACGGGTCTGGGTGTCAGAAGGACCTGCTTTCTAACCCCAGATCTGCCAATTGTCTGCTGTGTGACTTTGGGCAAGTCATTTCACTTCCTCTGTGCCTCAGTTACCTCATCTGTAAAATGGGGATTAAGACTGTGAGCCCCATGTGGGACAGGGACTGTGTCCAACCCAATCAGCTTGAATCTACCCCAGCACTAAGTACAGTGCCTGGCATAGTAAGTGCTTAACAAATACCACAATTATTATTAATTGCTGCTCTGTACAGCAAGTCACCAGTCACCTAAAGAAGGGGAGATTTAGTCCTGCCCATAGGGTTGATACTAGCCCATCCACTAGGACCAGGTCCTTGGACATCCCAAACCACCCCCCCGCCCCCAACACACATACACACCACATGGGTGTTGCAGAGAGCCACTGTGGGTTGTCAATTGAATCTGTCTTTCATGACTTGGGCTCCCCCAAAGAAGGAGACGGCAGCCCCGGACCCCTATACCGTTCGATCCGGGAAACCTGCGGGATAGATCACTGGACAAGACCTCGGAGGCGGAGAGCTGGAGCCCATAGGTGGGAGGGGGAGACTGGCCACGCCTACAGAGGATGGGAGAAAGGGAGGATGGAAAGGAGATAGACTGGGCTGAACCTGAAGAAGAGACAGGGGTCCATTCTGGCCTACTCACCTGCTGACCCAGACCTCCATCCACCTCCCCCCAGGCTCTATGAACTCCGGAGCTCTCTTTCCTTCTTCCAAAGGCCAGTGGGGTTTTCATCTTCAGCTAATCAGAAAACAGTCGCTGCCCTCTCCCACTCCCTCCCACCCCTTCAGGCCCCTTTACTATCTCCCATTTCAAGGTCAAAGGGTTGTGTCAGCCAGCTCGGTCTTGCCTCAGGCCCACAGAAGGCTTTTCTTTTTTTTTTTCCCCATCCCTCTCTCCAGCATGTTTACTTAAGGCAGGATTCAATATTGAGTAGTTCATTAATTTTTTTTTTTTGCCAAAATGCAGATCATTTATGCTTATCTTCAACTAAATAACTCAGGTCATAAGAGGTAATGCCATGGGTAGTGGAATGTAAACAAACACATTCTACCTCAATAAACATGCTAATTTCCAGCTATAATATTCACAAGTAAAAGATCCATCACACAGACCCTATTTGGTGGAGGCAGCAGCCCCTCATCAGTCAATGAAGGAGGCTCCTGCCAGTTCTCACTGCGGGAGGCAAATAGTACAACTTAACTTGCTTGATGATGCCCTCGGGGGGAAAACATGAGCCTCAGAAATGAGTCTGGAAATGTGATAAAAGGATAATCTTGCATAAATGAGTCTATATCATCATTACCTGCACAAACAGAGGGAGGGTGAGATGATTTGAATGATGGGTTCACATTTACTACAAATTAAACCTCTGAAAACCGCACGCAAAGAGACTCTGATCCCCCCCGAAGCCTCCGTGGACTCCAGGAGAGTTGGGGCACCCCTCTCCCCGACCCCCCACCGTCGATCTCACCCCGTTCTTCCGGCTATCCCGGGTGGGGTTCGAGCCCCCGGCCGTCCCAGGGGCAGCGGTGAGCAAAGGGGCCAAGTCACCGGCTCTATTCCTTGAGCTGGTTGTGGGTAGGGAACATGTCTGCCGACTCTGTCGTGCCGTACTCTCTCAAGCGCTCAGGACAGTGTTCAGTAAGCACGGCATGGCATAATGGATAGAGCACGGGCCTGGGAGTTAAGCACGGCATGGCATAATGGATAGAGCACGGGCCTGGGAGTCAGAAGGTCGTGGGTTCTAATTCCGGCTCTGCCACTTGTCTGCTGGGTGACCTTAGGCAAGTCGCTACACTTCTCCGGGCCTCAGTTCCCTCATCTGGAAAATGGGGATGGAGACTGTGAGCCTCACATGGGATGGGAACTGTGTCCACTGTGATTTGCTTGGATCTACTCCAGTGCTTAGTGCAGTGCCTGGCACACAGTAAGCGCCTGACAAATGCCATTGTTATCATTATTATTAGCATTATTAAGAATAAGTATGATTGACTGATATTCCAGGTTGCTCCTGGGTTGCTCGACCCCTACGTGGGTTCAGAGAGGCATCAGATCTTCCCTCCTGCCCCCGCCTGTGAGAAGTCGGTGTGACTAAGGCCACCCACAAAAGCCCTTTCAGGTGCATGGGATCCCAGATTGACTCAGGAATCTTTCTTCATCATTCATTCAATCGAATTTATTGAGCACTTACTGTGTGCAAAGCACTGTACTAAGCGCTTAGAAAGTACAATTCAGCAATAGAGACAATCCCTGCCCACAATGGACTTACATTCTAGAAGGGGGAGACAGACATCAAAGCAAGTAAACAGATATCAATAGCATTCATTCATTCAATAGTATTTACTGAGCGCTTACTATGTGCAGAGCACTGGACTAAGTGCTTGGAATGTACAAATCGGTAACAGAAAGAGACAGTCCCTGCCCTTTGACGGGCGCACAGTCTAATTGGGGGAGACAGACAAAAACAATAGCATCAATATAAATAAATAGAATTATAGATATGTACATTTATACACAAGTGCTGTGGGGCAGGGAGGGGGGTAGAGCAAAGGGAGCTAGTCCGGGCGATGGGGAGGGGAGGGGAAGCTGAGGAAAAGGGATCTTAGTCTGGGAAGCCCTAGTCAAGACTGATAGAGTCCTGGAAACTCTCCAGCTGCGACCCTGAGAAAGGGTCTAGAGGGGGACAGACATTAATATAAATATAAATTTATATAAATTTCTAAAATTCAGTTGCAATCCATGGGCTTTCTCCATCTTTTTCCTCCTTCCACCTTCCTCTCCTCTCTTTCCCTTGCATCATCACTTGCAGAAAGAGACGATTCACTGTAATGCTCATTTAGCATCGTGGAGCCTTTCCAGTAAATGAGCTGAGCCACATTCTCTCTATTTTCCCTCCTATCAATCATATTTATTGAGCGCTACTGTGTGCAGAGCACTGTACTAAGTGCTTGGGAGAGTACACTGTGACAGAGACGGGAGACATGCTCCCTGCCCATAGTGAACTTACTGTATAGAGGGGGTCCCTAGCGTAAATTCCCAAAGCATCCTTCCACTCATTCATTCTTTCAGTTGTATTTATTGAGCCCTTACTGTGTGCAGAGCGCTGTACTAAGCAATTGGGAGAGTACAATGTAACAACAGACACACTCCTGCCCACGGTAATGGCCTAATGAAAAGAGCACAGGATTGGGAGTCAGAAGACCTGAGTTCTAATCCCAGATCTGCCTCTTCACTCTTGTGTGAACTTGGGCAACTCACTTAGCTTCTCTGTGCCTCAGTTGCCCCATCTGTAAATGGGAATTAAATACCCGTTCTCTCTTTCTCATGGTCTGTGAGTCTCATGTTGGACAGGGACTGTTTCTGACCTGATTTAAACTCGTATCTTCCCAGGTGTTTAGTACAATGCTTGGCACATAGTATGTGTTTAACACATGAGACAATTATTATTACCTGTTCTCCCTCCCCTTTAGACTGTGAGCCTCGTGTTGGGAAAGGACTATGTCCGATCTGAATGTCTTGTATCTACCCAGGGCTTCAGGCTGTAAATACAATTATTATTATCGAGACAGATTAAGATGGGAATAACTAGAAAGTAGTTTTAACAGTTTACAAATCAGTGAATCCATTAAAGGTATTTACTGAGTGCTTATTCATTCATTCAATAGTATTTATTGAGCTCTTACTATGTGCAGAGCACTGTACTAAGCGCTTGGGATGTACAATTCGGCAACAGATAGGGACAATTCCTGCCCAAAGATGGGCTCACAGTCTAATCGGGGGAGACAGACTGCAAAGCAAAACGGAACAGAACAAAAACAAGACAACGTTATCACGATAAATAGAATCAAGGGGATGTACATCTCATTAACAGAATAAATAGGCTAATAAATAATATATACAAATGAGGACAGTGCTGAAAGGAGGGGAAGGGGGGAAGGGGGGAGCAGAAGGAAAGGGGGCTCAGCTGAGGGGAGGGGAAGGGGGAAGGGGGAGGATCAGAGGGTGGAGTGGGAACAGAGGGAGAAGGGGGGACCTCAGTCTGGGAAGGCCTCTTGGAGGAGGTGAGCCCTCAATAGGGCTTTGAAGAGGGGAAGAGAGTTAGTTTGGCGGAGTGAAGAGGGAGGGCATTCCAGGACAGCAGTTAGGACGTGGTCCAGGGGTCGACGGCGGGATAGGGGAACGGGGAACGGTGAGGAGATGAGCGGCGTCAGAGGAGCGGAGTATGCGGGGTGGGCAGTAGAAAGAGAGAAGGGAGGTGAGGTAAGAGGGGGCAAGGTGATGGAGAGCTTTGAAGCCAAGAAGAGGAGTTTTTGTTTTGTGCGGAGGCTGATAGGCAACTGCTTACTGTGTGGGGAGTATTGTACTTAGCACTTGGGAAAGTACAATATAACAGAATTGGTAGATGTGTTCCCTGTCCACAGGAGATTATAGGCATAAGAAATGACACATGAATCAGGGGACCCCTCCCCCACCCACCCCAAGAGGCAGCGAAGCCTAGTGGAAAAAGCATGAGAGGGAGTCGGGAGACCCAATTTCTGGTCCCAGTTCCTCTACATGCCTTTTGTGTGTGACCTTGAACCAGTCAGTTCACCTCTCTATGCCCCAGTTTTCTCACCTGTAAAATGGAGTTAAGATAGCTGTTCTCCTTCCCTCTTAAGACTGTGTGGAACAGGGCCTGTAACCCATCTGATTACCTTGAATCAATCCCAGGGCTTGGCATATAGTAAGGGCTTAATAAATACCATTATCATTAAGAACTTTCTCATCGGGCCAAGTCATCGGATCTGCAGGTTCCTGAATTTTATTCTGGGTTTCTCCCATGTCACTCTCCGCCACTGCAGGTTGGAAACTAGAGATCCAGCGTGGCCTAGTGGAGGGAGCATGAGCCCGCAGGTCAGAAGGACCTGGGTTCTAATCCTAGCTCTACCACTTGTTTGCTGGGTAATCTTGGTCAAGTCAATTTATCTGGGCCTCAGATCCCTTATCTGGAAAATGGGATTAAGACCGTGATCCCCGTGTGGGACCGGACCAAGTCCAACCAAATTAGCTTGTTTCTACCCCAGGGCTTAGTTATAATAATAATGGTATTTGGTCATTCATTCAATCGTATTTATTGAGTGCTTACTGTGTGCAGAGCACTGTACTGAGCGCCTGGAAAGTACAATTCGTCAACAGAGACAATCCCTACCCAACGGGCTCACAGTCTAGTAAGGGGGAGACAGACAACAAAACAAAACAAGTGAACAGGCATCAGTAGCAAGCCCCATGAGAGACAAGGACTGTGTCATTCATTAATTCATTTAATAGTATTTATTGAGCACTTACTGTGTGCAGAACACTGTCCTTAGTGCTTGGGAGACTACAGTACAACAATAAATGGACACATTCCCTGACCACAGTGAGCTCCAACCTGATTAACTTGTTTTTACCCCGAAGCAGCGTGGTTCACTGGAAAGAGCATGGGCTTCGGAGTCAGAGGTCATGGGTTCGAATCCCTGCTCTGCCACTTGTCAGCAAGTCACTTCACTTCTCTGTGCCTCAGTTCCCTCGTCTCTAAAATGGAGATTAAGACTGTGAGCCCCACGTGGGACAACCTGATTCCCCTGTGTCTACCCCAGCGCTTAGAACGGTGCTCGGCACATAGTAAGCGCTTAACAAATACCAACATTATTATTATTATTATTATTACTTAGAGTAAACGCTTAACAAATATAATAATAATTAATACTGATAATAATGTCCAGAGAAGGCAGTACTCAAAGACAAACACATCCAAGCCCTGACACAACTCCATGGCAACAAGGGCATTTCAGCTTCTTTTCAGGCTTCCTGGCTCTGGTGGCGTTTGCTGTCCGTGGGAGAAAAGAAGGCGATTTGGCCCCAGTGACACCTCACAGATGGATGACCGTTTCAGGGGAAACCAAACCCACTTCAGCTGCTGTTCCCTTTGTCCTGGGTCCTGAATGGCGGCTCTGGAGTTTTGTATGGCTGCTTCTCCATTGCTGCCTTCGGCTTTCCTCCAGAAGGGCCGGCCGGAGGTCGCTATCGGTCAGTCTGCAGATGCGGAGGGAACCGAGCTGAATGAGTGAACCGACAGCGATGGTGGGTCACGGGGCTCGAGACATGAGAAGTCCCTGGAATCCAGCTGCTGTCTTGGGGGGCTACTGGCTGGGAAAATGCGGTCCACCCTGCCCGCCGGCAAATTCCCTCCAAAGGAGTCAGGGTGGCCTCGTAAAAAGAGTCAGAAGACCTGGGTTCTATCAATTAATCGGTTGTATTCATTGAGCGCTTATTGGGTGCAGAGCCCTGCATTAAGCAGCCTGAAGCAGCTTGGCATATTGGTTAGAGTACGGGGCCTGGGAGTCAGAAGGTTATGGGTCCTAATCCCGGCTGCCCACTTGTCTGCTGTCAGACCTTGGGCAAGTCCCTTCGTTCTCTGTGCCTCATTTACCCCATCTGTAAATTGGGGATCGAGACTATGAGCCTCATCGGAGGCAGGGACTGTGTCCAACCCAATTGGCTTGTATCCATCCCAGCTGCTTAGTACAGTGCTGGGCAGCCAGTAAGCGCTTAACAAATACTACAATTATTATTATTATCATCGACAAGTGCCTCAGAGATTTAATAGACAAAGTTGGTAGATACGTTCCCTTCCTACAAGGAGCTTGCAGTTCTAGGCCTAGATCTGTCACTTGCCTGTTCTGTGATGTTAGGCAAGTCACTTAGAGAAGCAGCATGGTGTGATGGGTAGAGCACGGTCCTGGGAGTCAGAACGTCATGGGTTCTAATCTCAACTCCGTCACGTCCGCTGAGTTACCTTCGACAAGTTGCTTCACTTCTCTGGGCCTCGATAAACTCATCTGCGAAATGGAGATTGAGACTGGGAGCCCCACGTGGGACAGGTACTGTGTCCATCCTGATTAGCTTGTATCCACCCCAGTGTTTAGTACAGAGCTTGGCACAGAGCAGGTGCTTACCAAATAAGACAATTATTATTAATTACTACTTACCTTCTCTGTGCCTCATTTTCTCATCTCTAAAATGGGGATAAAGCAGATGTTTTCCCTTCTTATCATCATCAAAAATGGTATTTATTGAGAGCTTACTATGCGGAGGACACTGTACTGAGCGTTTGGGAGAGGACAATACAACAGCATTGGCAGACCTATTCCCTACCCTCAGTGAGCTTTGGTCTTAGACTGAGAGCCCTGCATGGGTCAGAAAGTGGTTCCAATCTGATTTTCTTGCATGTCCCACAGCCTCAGCCTATTAGGGTTTGATATCATCATAATTTGTCTATCATTAGTATAATGTACTCTTAAGCCGACCCCAAACCAGATTGGGGGTCACTGTGGGGCTCTGGAGGTTGACTTCATCACTGGGAAATGCTGCTATTTTGGGTTGTCAATTTCAGAGAGATTTGCACCAGTGACCATAATAATAATAATAATGTTGGTATTTGTTAAGCGCTTACTATGTGCAGAGCACTGTTCTAAGCGCTGGGGTAGATACAGGGTAATCAGGATGTCCCTCGTGAGACTCACAGTTAATCCCCATTTTACAGATGAGGTAACTGAGGCACAGAGAAGTTAAGTGACTTGCCCACAGTCACGTAGCTGACAAGTAGGTGTCTTCCCCCTGATAATGACCTGCAAAGGAGTTCTTTATCCATCAAACCGTAACCAGGGCCCCACTCAAAAATTGTGAGCCCTATCAGGGGCAAGGGCCATGTCTAATTGATGATGGTATATGTTAAGTGCTTACTAAGTATCAAGCACTGTTCTAAGCGCTGGGGTAGATACAAGCTAATCAGGTTGCACACAGTCCCTGTCCCACATGGGGCTCACAGTCTTAAATCCCCATTTTACAGATGGGATAACTGAGACACAGAGAAGTTAAGTGACTTGCCCAAGGTAGTCAGGATTAGAACCCATGACCTTTTGACTCCCAGGCCCATACTCTACCCATTATATTAATTCCCATCTGTATAATCTTTCCCGGAGCTTGCTGCTTTTCCCAGAGCTTACCCAAAGTAAGGGCTTAGTAAATACTACAACTGCTCACATTTCTCAGTGATCTGTTTCTCCCTCCCACCCCTCTCCAATTAACTCACAAGACTCCAGCCTCATCCGACCAACACCCACATGTAGTACTCGTGAACGTTAATCAATCGATCGTATTTATTGAGTGCTTACTGTGAGCAGAACACTGTACTGAGCGCTTGGGAGAGTACAATATAACAGAGTGGTAGACACGTTCCCTGCCCACGACGAGCTTACAGTCTAGAGGGGAAAACAGACATTAATATCCATAAATAAATTACGGCTATGTACGTGAGTACCGTGGTGTTAAGGGAGGGGTGAATAAAAGGAGCGAATCTAAGTGCAAGGGTGAGGTAGAAGGGAGTGGAAAAGAGGAAATGAGGGCTGAGATGGGGAAGGGCTCTTGCTGAAGATGTGCTTTTACTCCCACTCATATGCATTTGCATATTTTCATTTATTTATACGCTTATCT
Organism: Ornithorhynchus anatinus; assembly: GCF_004115215.2. Taxonomy (NCBI): domain Eukaryota; kingdom Metazoa; phylum Chordata; class Mammalia; order Monotremata; family Ornithorhynchidae; genus Ornithorhynchus; species Ornithorhynchus anatinus. The sequence goes on along the minus strand of NC_041732.1, from coordinate 7,054,442 downwards.
GTACAGTCCATTAACAATTTAGCTGTTTCGTCCTGATGTGTTTGTACTGCTTCCTGATGTATCCTTGCTCTTTCTCCTACTTTCACTATCTGTGAATCGTTTTTGTCTGCCTTCCCCCTTAGATTGTAAACTCCAGGAGGGCAGGCATATCTTTCAATTGATTTACTTTCCCCAGAGCTTTAGGATAATGCCTAGGTGCTCAGTAAATGACACTGATAGATTGATTGATTGATTGATTGATTGAAAACTAAACAAAAGAGGAATTGAGAAAAGAAGACAGTGTTTAATTGCTTTTGGATACTGGGCATCTAGACCAGGGATTATTATCCTGACTGTAGGCTGTAAAGCTTGTTGTGGGCAGGGAATATTTCTATCAACTCTGTTATACCGTACTCTCCCAAGCACTTAGTACAGTGCTCTGAACACAGTAAGCAATTAGTAAACACTATTGGTGATTATAATGGCGTAGTAGATAGAGCCTGGGCCTGGGAGTCAGAAGGTGATGGGTTCTAATCCTGATTCTGCCATATATCAGCTGTGTAACCTTGGGTAAGTCATTTCACTTCTCTGTGCATCAGTTACTTCATCTGTAAAATGGGGATTGAGATGAGAGCCCCAAGTGGGACAGGGACCAGGTCCAATCTGATTTGCTTGTATCCACCCTAGTGCTCAGTACAGAGCTTGGCACATAATAAAAGCTTAATAGACACTATTATAATCATTATTATTATTATTATTATTATACCGAGAATGGTCGCCTTAGCAGAGATGAGAGCAGAATTAGAGGGAGTGGATTTAACAGAAGCAGGAGGGACTTAGATTAGATTTAAACTGGTTAGAATCTGGCTGTATGGCCAAGAGAGACAGTAGACTTTACTTCCTTAGTGGTCTTTAAAGTCAGGAAAATCATCATCATCCTCATCAGTTATTATCTTTTATCTACTTAATACTGTGCTTGACACACAGTAAGTGCTTACCAAATACCACAATTATTATTATTAGTAGTAGTATATTGCAGAAGTCTGCCTGATGTGTCCTACACTCAGAAGCTTTTTCTGGAGGGATCTCTGACTATCCCCTACAATTGCTCTAGAATCATTTAACCCCCCCGCCCCCGCTGCTCAGACCTTTTTTCTGGGAGGACCTCTGAGCTCCCACTACAATGGCTCTTCCCAGGCTACTGGGTACACAGGCACTGATTCCGCTCTGTGGGACTCAGCTGCCTAAACGAGGCGGAGATGGAGGAGGCTGGGCACTGGAAATGAAAACACCGGACAAAAAGGAATCTGGTGCCATACCCCTAGCGGATAAGAGACCAGCTGAAAACCATGCTGTCCAGTATCAAATTGGATGAATGGCCACTCCAGCTCCAGAGGAAATGGAGGCGAGGGAGGGCTGACCCCAGGGCCAGTAATTTGTCAACCAACCAAGAGGTGAAGGGCTGGTTGATTCTATTCTTGTGGACCATAGACAAGTGTCTACAAGTGTCTACATGCGGCCTAGTGGATAGAGTACTGGCCTGGGCATCAGAAGGACCTGAGTTCTAATCTCCGCTCTGCCACTTGTCTGCTGTGTGACCTCGGGCATGTCGCTTCACTTCTATGGGCCTCAGTTACCTCATCTGTAACATGGAGATTAAGATTGTGAGCCCCAAGTGGGACAGGGTCGGTGTCCAACCTGATTATCTTGTATCTACCCCGGTGCTTAGGACAAAGCCTGCCACATAGTAAACACTTAACAAATACCCTAAAAAGTGTCATTTAGCAGCAATTGTGCTTGAGCCATTTCTTTTCAAACTGTTTGACCTTAGCCTCTCTGATGGAACTCCTGTCATGGGGAAGACACCTATGTTCACTGGTACAAACCTCTCTGAAACTGCCAAACCAAAATAACAAAAGCCATCATCGACGTACCCCTCTTATGCATCCTTTCACTTATTCAACCACATTTATTGGGTGCTTCCTGTGTGCAGAGCACCGTACTAAGTGCTTGGGAGAGTAGAATATAACCATGAACAGACATGTATCCTGCCCATAATGAGCTTACTGTCTAGAGGGGGAGACAGATATTAATATAAATAAAGTACAGACATGTACATATGTGCTGTGGGGCTGGGCCTAGGTTATAGTCCCACCTCTGTCCCTGACCTGCTATTATGACCTTGGACAAGCAACTTATCGCCTCTGGAACTCAGTCTCCTCCTCTGTATAATGGGGATGAAATAGACTGTGAGCTCCATGTGAGTCAGGAACTATGTCTGATCGCATGACTTTATGCCTACCCCAGGATTTAGCACATAGTGCTTAATAAATGCCATGATTATCATTCCCTTTCCCCCAAACCTGCTTTTCTATCCTTCTAACAACAAGGCAGCTGTTCCACACTAGCCTCTTAGGCTAATGGCCCCTGGCATCCCTGTTTGGGAACTTTTAATTTGCTCTCCGAAAGAGGCCCCAGCGAGCTTCATTAATTCCGGTTCCAGACCTGGCCAACGTATGCTGTGTTGCAAAAAGGACAGGCAAATCCGGATTTTTCTACATCTGCCCCATACCCAGGAGTGCCCAATATGGCTCCCTGTGGAGAACCTCCAGGTTGGAGGGGGAGGGGAAGAGCCAGGGCCCCGTCCTGCTTACCTGGGGCTTGCCTTTCCCTGATGAAGGTGGAGAGAGGAGCTGAAAGGGGAAGCCAGGCTTTCTCAAAAGGAAGGGAGTCCCTGGGCAGTTTTCCAATGAAAAAAGAAATGAATGCCTGCAGGTTTGGGTCTGGTTTGATCCTTGGTCAGGTAAAGGTCAGTCAATCATGTTTATTGAACACTTAGTGGATAGAGCTTGGGCCTGGAAGTCAGATGGTCATGGGTTCTAATCCCAGCTCCACCCACTTGTCCGCTGTGTAGCCTTGAGCATGTCACTTCACTTCTCTGGGCCTCAGTTACCCCATTTGTAAAATGGGAATTGAGACTGTGAGTCTGATGTGGGACAGGAATTGTGTCCTCCCCGATTTGCTTGTGTTTCCTGCCAGCGCTTAGTAAGTGCCTGGCACATAGTAGGTGCTTAACAAATATTACAATTACTATCATTAGAAGCATCATGGCCTAATAGAAGAGCCCAGGCTTGGGAGTCAGAGGACGTTGGTTCTAATCCCGGCCCCGCCACTTGTCTGCTGTGTGACTTTGGGCAAGTCACTTCACTTCTCTGTGCCTCAGGTACCTCATCTGTAAAATAGGGATAAAGACTGTGAGTCCCATGTGGGACGGGGACTGTGTCCAACCTGATTTGCTTGTATCTACCCCAGCTCTTAGTACAGTGCTTGGCACAAAATGACAATAATAATTATCATGGTATTTGTTAAGTGCTTATTATGTGCCAAGCACTGTACTAAGCAATACGAGCAAATCGGGTTGGACACAGTCCCTGTCCCACGTGGGACTCATGGTCTCAATCCCCATTTTTCAGATGAGTCGGGCCCTGTCTTTAAAGTCCCCAGCTTCTGCTCCTTCAAGACGAGCCAAACGGGATCCGTGCTCTGAGCTGGGTCCTGCTAGGGAATTTCCTCTAGACCGTAAGCTCGCCACAGGCAGCGAGCGTATCTGCTAATTCTGTTGTACTGTACTCTCCCAAGTGCTCAGTACAGTACTCCGCATATAGTAAGCGCTCAATAAATACGACCGACTGATTGATCGATTAGGGGCCGGAGTCTGCAGGTTGAATCCATTCGACACCTGGACATTTCACTAGCTCCAGGTGACTGAACTAGATGCCACTAGCATCCAACTTTCCTTTCTCCTTATGTTCCCAAACAGTCCCCAAGAATCTCCAAATCTCATTACATTTTCCCAGGCTGGGATTCTAGAGCTTTTTTTATTGTTTTCTTTTTCTTTTTTTTCCCCCTTTTCTTCTTTCTCCTAAGGAAACGTAGCCCGGTTTGAGATCTCAAAAGCAGAACCTCCCCTCCTTCCTTCCTGCGGATCCCTTACATCCCTGTGGGAACGCAGTACCCTGAAGGGAAATAGAAAGATTTATTTTGGGACCCATGGAGGAAGCATGTGGAACCTTGTTAATTACTATGTAAATGACTCTAATAGCCTCCCTGCTCCCTCAGAGACGCTGCTCTTGCCACATTTGTGCCCGGAGTAGGGGGCGGGAAGGGGTGGGCTCTTAAATTGCCGCTTTCATATGGGGACATTTTCTTCATGCACTCATGAGAGCGAAGCAGGAAAGTGGAAGGGAGAAGATGCAAAAGCCCAGTTCTACTTTCTGCGAGGAGAAACCAAGGGCAGGATATGGGATTGAGGCGCTGAGAGACACCATTTCCAACACCAAATGTGTCCTCAAGCCAGGCTACACCCGCCGCTAAGGCTGGACTGTCTCCAATGCATCAATCAATCCATTTTACTTATTGAGTGCTTACTATGTGCAGATAACTGTAGTAAGCGCTTGGGAGAGGATGATGCCACAGAATTAGCAGACACGTTCCCTGCCCAGAGTAAGCTTACAGTCTTAAGGGGAGACAGACATTAATATGAATAAATGAGCTATAAAATTTAAAAATATGTACATAAGTGCTGTCTCCCCCCAGCTGGGAAGCTAAGGGACATTGGGAAAGTCCCACGATACATTCTGGAATTGATCAGTGGCACCCAAACCCTCTCTTCAATGGGGCTACAGGCCAGGAACTTGGTTTGATTTTTCCAAGGCCTCACCCAGAACCCTGACTTGGCGTCGGCCAAGCACCAGAGTGAAATTGGGCATGACGTTCACTGCCTCAGATGGAGGGGGCTTAGGGTCAGCAGAGTCAATAGGTGGACTGGTGAGTGAGTCTAAATCTCCCATGGCACCAAAAACATAATTTAACCTTGGTTCTACTGGTTCAGGGGTCTCCTGGTTCTTCTCTTGCATCTCTGACTGACCTGCCTCAATTTCTTGCAGTAGCTCTTTCTCTGCCTCCCAAACTCTAATTGTGAATCTCCCTCAGTACTCTGTTCTGGGTCCTTATCTCTTCTCACTTCTCACTCCCTTGGGCAGCTCATCTGTTCCTCAGATTTCCAAATCCACCTCACCAATCAACCAATCAACTCCATCTCTGCAGTCTCCCCTCCCCTCCTGCCTGAATAACATTTCTACATCAATGTCCCACGGACACCTCAAACTCAACATGTCCAAAACTAAGATTCTCATCTTCCCTCCCAAATCCTCTTCTCACCTAACTTGCCTATCATTATTGACGACACCATAATCTCCACACCTATGTCTGTAGCCTCCTCCTCTTTTCCTGACCTGACATCCAGTCCATCTTCTGATCTGGCCTAATTTTTCACTGGAACATTTCCAGAATCCAACTCTTCCTCTCTATCTTTACGACGATTACCCTGGTCCAGACACTTGTTATATCGGCTTGACTATTTCACCAAACTCCTCTCTGTTCTTTCTACTTCCAGTCTCTCCTCTCTCCATTCTATCCTTAACTATGCTGCCTGGATTGTTTTTCTAAAATATTGTTCTGCACATGTCTCTTCATGCTGGAACATGGCCTAGTGGAAGGAGCACAGATCTGGGAGTCAGAGGACCTGGATTCTAATCCCGGCTCCATCCCTTGCCTGCTGTGTATGATTGGGCAAATCACTTAAACTTTTCTGTGCCTCAGTTACTTCATCTGTAAAATGGGGATTCAACACTTGTTCTCCCCTCTATACTGTGAGCCCCATGGGGGATACAGACTGTGTCCAACCTGAATATGTTGTGTCTAATCCAATGGCACATAGTAAGCACTTAAAAAATACCACAGTTATAATTGTTACTCTTCAACAGCCTTGTCAAATGGTTACCCATTCTTTTCTGCATCAGTCAGAAGCTCCTAACTATTGTCCTTAAGGCCCTCAATCAGTTCTCTCCATTCTACTTAACCACTCTTTTCTCCCACATTATCTCAGCTTGCACTTTTCTTTTTAAATGGTATTTATTAAGTGCTTATTATGTACTTGAGTGCTGGGATAGATACAAGTTAATCAGGTTGGACACAGTCCCTGTCCCACATGAGGCTCACAGTCTTCATCCCCATTTAATAGATGAGGTAACTGAGGCCCAGAGAAGTGAAATGACTTTTCTGAGGTCACACAGCAGACAAGTGGCGGAGCTGGGATTAGCACCCAGGTCCTTCACACTCCCAGACCTTTGCTCTATCGACTAGACCAACCTGCTTCTCAATTTCTCTTTTAAAAACATGTTGTGAAAAGAGGATCCAAGGCACCAAACCTTTGGTTTTCAAGATAAATCAATCACTGCTATTTATTGAGTCTTTATTGGGTGCCAAGCACTGTACTAAGCTTAGGAGAGAACAATGCAACAGAATAGGTCCATGTATTCCCTTCCCACCAGCAGCTTACATTCTAGAGCTCCTGGAAGAAAATGCATAAAGTAAGTTAAAGATCCAAATTAATTGTTTTCCTCTGCCCAAAACATGTTCAACTACATTGGCTTTTTGGGACATTTTCTTGGAAACAAGAGTTGTCTTTGTACAAATAGCAGATTAAAAAAAAACAGGGAGAAGCAAATGACATTGTAGGTTGCCCTGCCAAAGTCAGAGTAGAATCCATCAGTCAGTCAGTAGTATTTATTTGAGTGCTTACTGTGTGCAGAGCATTATACTAAGTTCTAGGGAGAATACACTACAACAGAGAGGGTAGACACATTCCCCGCCCATAACTAATTTTAATGTAAAGGGGGGGGTGACAAAAATTAATATAAAAAATAATTTATAATATATAACTTAAAGATCATACAGAAGTCAATCAATCAATGGTATTTATTGAGCATTTACTAGATGCGGATCACTGTTCTAAACACTTGGGAGAGTACGAAACAACAGAATTAGCAGAAACGTTTCCTGATCATAATGAGCTTACAGTCTAGAGCATCTTCAGTTCTAGAGCTTCCGTTCCCCTAAGTGCTATGGGGATGAGGGTAGGGTGAATATCAAATGCCCAAAGTTCACAGCTCAAAGTGTAAGAAAGACCAGAGAGGGAAGGGAGGTGACATAATCTTTCTGATCTTTCATCCTAGACTGAGATCCATTCTTGAAATCTCACTGAGCTTCTACCTCTTTTATGTCATTGCTCTTAATGAAAAATTAGCAAGGATAAAGAATAGCTCATCCAACTCTGGGGAACGTTTTATGCATGGTATGTTTTTGCAGACGTTGCAACTGCGAGGGAAACCAGACCAAATAGCAAGAACGGCTTTCTTTGCCTTCGGTTATATCTGATTAGGATAAACTGCAACCAATTTCTAGGGGAAATTTATGTTCTGGCAATAACCGGTGATTTCTACATACTGATTTTTCTTGCCTTTTCCCATACAAACTCCTAATGGCATTTTTCTGTATTTCCAATCAGGAGGAGTGCTGCTTTTCCAAATAGTAGCCACTCCAAGGCCACTCAGCCCAGGCTTCACTCTTTTTCTTCCAGATAAATGTTCCTCTGAGGGACCCAGTGCTGGTAGGGCAGAAACGATCCAGATGACTGTGTGTGGAGACCGGCCAGGTAAATTAAAGGCCTGCAGCTGGGCTTGTTGGAAGAGGGCAGTTTCAGAATGAATGCCCAGGTGGGCATTGGTTTGGTTTTCTATCGGTCCGTTTTTCAGCTGGTCTGTCTCCTGCCTGATACTGGTCTTTTTGTGCCTGGGATTTTTCCTTCAGCTTCCCTCACCTCGGGGAAGCTCCTCACCTCCCGTGACGCGGAAGCGGTGCCCATGTTCGGAGGGATTGTGAGAGGGAAATGCAATGACTCTGAAGCAGAGATGGGAGTGTGGGTGAGTGTTCACCCTCTGGCTTACTGTATATCGAGTCACGTAAGTCTGGGGTCCAGAAGTAGCGAGGGCCTTCACTGGCCATCTGAAAACATCCCCAAGAAACGGGATCAGCTTGTGCTGCCGCCATGTTTGAAAGGTCTTGGGCTCCGTTTGCCAGTTGACCATCTTAGAAGGGCAGCTGGAACCCAGCTGATGACAATCAGCTGGAGGGGGTCACCGGGGGGGGGGGGGGGGGGGGGGGGGGGGGGGGGGGGGGCATCTTCAGGCTACATCCATTGGCGACTGAAACATTTAGGGCCTGTCCTTTTCCAGGGCCCGTGAGGAGAAAGCGCTCTGGGCTATGGGAATGGAGGAGGAGAGCCTGTTGGTGAGACAGCCTATGAGGTCCTGATGTTGTCAGGATCCAGATTTGCCTAGTGAGAGGAAATCTGATGGGATCCATATTCATATATGTCTCCCCGCCTATAGACTGTAAGCTCGTTGTGGGCAGCGAATGTGTCTGCTTATCATTGTATTGTAGTCTCCCAAGCACTTAGTACAGTGATCTGCACCCAGTAAGCACTTAATAAATACAACTGAATGAAGGAATGGAATGAATAAACATCAGCAGGCTCGAGAGGGCAGCGTGATGGCTCTTGGCATCATTTTTTTTTAATGGTATTTGTTAAGCAGTTACTATGTTCCAGGCACTATTCAAAGCACTGGAGTAGATATAAGATAATCAGGTTGGGCACAGTCCGTGTCCCACAGGGGACACACAGTCTTAATTCCCATTTCCAGATGAGGCAACTGAGGCCCAGAGATGTGAAGTGACTTACCCAAGGACACCCAGTGGTGGAGCTGGGATTAGAGCCTGTGACCTTCTGACTTTCGGGACCATGCTTTATCCACTGTGCCATGCTGCTTCTTGTTAAGAGGTCACTGTGTCCCAGGCTCTGCACTAAGCTCTGGGGTAGATACAAGCTGGTCAGGTTGGACACAGTCCCTGTCTCACATGGGGCTCACAGTCTTGATCCCCATTTTACAGATGAGGTAACTGAGGCCCAGAGAAGTTATGTGATTTGCCCAAGGTCATACTGCAGACATATGGCGGAGCTGGGATTAAAACCCCGGTCCTTTTGACTCTCAGGCCTGTGCTCTATCCACTAGGCCACGCTGCTTGTTTAGCCAGATCAAGCAGACAGACTGGAGAGACTGGAGAGCCCCAAGGTGGGACAGGGACTGTGTCCAACCCAATTTCCTTGTATCCATCCCAGGACTTAGTACAGTGCCTGGCACATAGTAAGCACTTAACAAATGCCACAATTATTATTATAATCACACCATAAACAAAACTTTTCCCCATAAAACCCATTCGGTCCATACCCCGACTCCTGGAGCATGCACACAGTAAGCGCTCAATAAATACGACTGAATGAATGAACGAATTGCACCTAAACCATCCAGGAGATACAAGGGTCTCAACTGGCTTGCATTCCTCCGTGACCTCCCTGAGCAGCCTGCTAGGAAGTTCTTCCTGAGAGCTAACCTTAGCCTTCTTGCTTTAACGTACACTCCTTTCCTCTTTCTTCCCCTGGGGAACCAACTTTGACTCCGCTCGCAGCCCCATTATTGTCCTTTGGGACAGTGATGTTCAGCAATGGCAGCCTCTTTATCCAGCGAAGCAAACCAATTTATCTTCTTCTGCCTCTCCCCGTCCCCTGCAAACAACATTCCTCTGAAACACCAGCACACTGTGGGAGGGCATAAAGGGACAGTTCTGCTGATTGAGCAAAATGGTTTGATCTTTAAGTGGTGGTATGTGTGTTTATGTGTGTGTTTTTGTATAGATATGTGGGCATGAGTCTGTGTGTGTGTGTGTGTGTGTGTGTACAGTTCTGTTGTTTTTAGTAACTAAGAATTCACCATGCTCATAAAATGCAACACAGTCAAGCGTGATGATTCCATCTGCCACTTTGTTCCGTGAAACATCGCTTTATAGCGCTCAGCTGCAGTAAGGTACCATTCTCGGTAATAAACTCCCAGAGTCAGATATTAAGAAGGGCCACTGTCCGCGTGGAAGGCAGAGAGCCAGTCTCGGTACTGAATTCGTGGGTGACCTGTCCTCTTCTCAGTCAGAAGACTCCACCAGCCTCCAAGAGGGGAAGCGGATTGGAGTCAGACAGAAAGATTGATTGTAATTGGATCAGCTAGCCCTTAGCTCACCCGTGATTATAATTACATTAAATTGCTATTTAATGGTTTTCACATCATCTTTGACAGTAAGTAATTCTTATAATCTTTATTTAAAATAAACTCTTTTGTCTTGTTTCTGAAACCTTCGATATTTTCCTATTAGTCCATTTTGGATTTCCACATGCTGCAGATCAGTTTAATCTTCATTATTCCCACATGCTTTGGGAACATTCGCGGTCTTGCCAGTCTGAGGTTTTCCACTTCCGAAGTCGATTCTTTAACTTGTCTGGACATCTTCTTTTTGGATTGTTGACTAGTTTGCTTGTTTGCAATCCTTGTTGTCTTCATCTTCAACTCTATACCCCCACCCCCAGCTAGATGGTGAGCCCCACGTAGGATGGGGACTGTCTGTGTCCGATTTCTTTGTATCTACCCCACTGCTTAGTACAGTGTTTGGCACACATCCCTTGCTTAATTAATATTACACCTTCTCTGGGCATCAGGTTAGAAAATAAGGGTCCCTTGCAATATTCAAAAGGAGTGGCAAGAACAACCTTTCTGGGTTAAAAAGAAAATGGGAAATGACTCACGCTTCAGAGCATAAACTGGGTTTTGGCTCTCTGCTGTATTTTTTTATTATTATTATTACTATATTTGTTAAGCAATTACTTTGTGCCAGGTGCTGTACTAAGCGCTGGGGTACATACAAGCTAATCAGGTTGGGCACAGTCCATTGGGCCACACAGGGCTCACAATCTTAATCCCCATTTTACAGATGAGGGAACTGAGGCACAGAGAAGTTAAGCAACTTGCCCAAGGTCACAGCATTCAAGTGGCAGAGCCAGGATTAGAACCCAGCTCCTTCTGAATCCCAGGCCCGTGCTCCACTAGACCACACTGCTTCTCAATTGATTGATGCCAATCCAACCCCTTCGGGCACTGTACTTGCTCTGAGGAATTTCCCAGGAAGAAACACGATCTGAGTTTTCTAGGTGCCTCCATTAAATACCATTAAATAAATTAGCCCTCAGCCATTTATTTCCAATAGTAATGTTTTTTGGTTTGATTACACTAGCGAGCATTTTTAGAGCTCAGGTGTGTTAATAGGAAACTGAGGCACAGAGAAGTGAACTGATTTGCCCAAGGTCACACAGCAGGTAACGGGCAGAGATGGGATTAGAAACCAGATCAAGCAGCAGACAATTGGCAGAGCCAGGTTTAGATCCCATGAAATTCTGTCTCCCATGCCCATGCTCTATCCGCTAGGCCATCCTGCTTCTCCTGTGAGTCTCCTCCCCCCTCTCCCTCCCCTGCCACCCGCCAAGCCTTGGATGCCCGGGTTGTTCCAAAATGTTTTCCCAACATTCTTCTCTGTCTTCTGCTCCTTTCCCACGCTATCCCTTCGCCTCAGCTCCTGCCTGGAGAGACTTAGGGAGAAGGGAGCGGAGCCAGTTGTGTGGAATAATCAGAAAGAATTCTCTCTTCCACCTCCCCTCTCCCCACGAGCTGCCTCTCACAGCTCTTCTGAAGGATCGAACTCAGACGGACAATGGTTCGCCCACTCCCGCTGTGCTCTCAGGGCCTCCTGATGGGAGAGTGGGACACCCCGCCCATAAGCTCTTGCCAGCACCTTTTAGGGTGCGATAGGGCTGTCCCCCATGCCCTGGGACTATGGAGAAATGGGGGAACCTCACCCTGAAGTGTGGGGGGGTGCTCAGGGGGTCAGTAGTGGTGGGGGAGAGAGGAGGTGCTGCATGAAATAATAACGTTGGTATTTGTTAAGCGCTTACTATGTGCAGAGCACTGTTCTAAGCGCTGGGGTAGATACAGGGTCACCGGGTTGTCCCACATGAGGCTCACAGTTAATCCCATATTTACAGATGAGGGAACTGAGGCACAGAGAAGCAAAGTGACTTGCCCACGGTCACACAGCTGACAAGTGGGAGATCCGGGAGTCGAACTCATGACCTCTGACTCCCAAGCCCGGGCTCTTTCCACTGAGCCACGCTGCTTCCCCTTATATTCCCCTATTATGAAATAGGAGGAGGAGCATGGCAAAGTGGATAGAGCACAGGCCCCGGAGTCAGAAGGTCATAGGTTCTTATCCGAGCTCCGCCACTTGTCTGCTGAGTGGCCTTGAACAAGTCACTTCACTTTTCTGGGCCTCCATTATCTCATCTGTAAAATGGGGTTTGAGACAGTGAGCCCCATGCAGGACAAGGACTGTGTCCAACTCAATTTGTTTGTATCCACCCTTGTGCTTAGTAGAGTGCCTGGCACATAGAAGTGTTTAATAGATACCACAGTTATTATTATTATTCCCCATTTACTCACCCCCCAAAACATACAAATTTTCTCAAGGAAATGCAATAGTTGGTAGACATATTCCTTGCCCACAGTGAGCTTACAGTCTAGAGGAGGAGACAGACATTAATATAAATAAATGTATTATGGTTATGTACATAATGGCTGCGGGGCCAAAAGTCGAATAAATAAAGGGTCCAAATCCCAGTGCAAAGGTGACGCAGAAGGGAGTGGATGAAGAGGAAAAGAGGGCTTAGTCGGGGAAAGTCTCTAGGCAAGTATGTGCTTTGAATAAGACTTTGAAGGTGGAGAGAGTGATCGTCTGGTGGTTATGAAGAGGGAAGATGCTCCAGGCCAGAGGCAGGACATGGGCAAGAGGTCTGCAGAAAGAAAGACAAGAACGAGGTACAGCGAGTAGGTTGGCAATAGAGGAGCAAAGTGTATGGGTTGGGTTGTAGTAGGAAATCAAGGAAGTAAGGTGTGGGGGCCGGGTGAAAGCCATATCGAACACGGCACAAAAATGCTGAAAACCACATCGTCTGGTATATGAGTAATTGAATAATTGAATAATTGAGTGCTTTAAAGTCTACGGTAAGAAGTTTCTGTTTGATGTAGGGGTGGATGGGCAACCACTGGAGATTCTTGAGAGTGAGGAAACATGGGCTTCATCTTTTTAAGAAAAATGATCCGGGCAACAGAGTAAAGTGTGAACTGGAGTGATTGATTAATAATCACTCCAACCCCATAGTTCCTAGATAATTATTTTTATACCCTATTATTTCCCCTATCCCTAATCTATTTTATTATCTGTCTCCCCCTCTAGGCTGTAAACTCCTTGTGGGCAGAGATTGAGTCTACCCACTCTGTTGTATCCTACTACCTTCTCTAGTGCTTAATTCAGTGTCTGCACACAGAAGGCATTCAGTAAATATGTTTGAGTGATTGATTAACAAACAAAAATTCATTTCCCTAAGAAGAGAGTTCTTGTCTTCATCCCGATAAAGTGAAGACTCTAGTGGTGAGAGCAATAATAATAGGAATCAGTGTGGTATTTGTTAAGTGCTTGCTGTGTGTTCAGAACTTTGTAAAGCTTTTGATGCAATACAATCAAATCACCGATTCACTGCAATTAGATCAGACAAAGTCGCTGTCCTACACGGGATTCACAATCTAAAGGGAAAGTAAAACAGTATTTTATTATCATTATTATCATTATCAGTATCATTGTACTTGTTAAATACTTTCCTATGTGCCAGGCACTGTTCTAAACACCGGGTTAGATGCAAGATAATCAGGTTGGACACAGTCCGTGTCCCGCATGGGGCTCACTGTCAAAGTGAGAGGGAGAATGGGGATTGAAACCCCATTTTACAGAAGGGGGAACTGAGGCACAGAGGAATCAAGTGACTTGCCCAAGGTCACCCAGTAGGCGTGTGTCAGAAGCGGAATCAGAACCCAGGTTAGAAGAAAGCTTCCCCTCATTTCCTCACTGGGGATTTACAGGAAAGGTTGGTTATGTCCTGAGGAAAGGCAACCTCCTCCCTCACTTCCAGCCAGCCGGCTGGTCTAACGAGCCCATACTGTGACCAAAACTGACCTTGTAGTGGCCAAGACTTCACTTCTGAATTTAGTTAGTGTCGTGACATCCCCTGACCTGACAGATAGAGGGAGTTCAAGTCCTGCAAGACTCAGGGAATGCAATTTCTGTTTCTTTTTTTATAGGACTTCATGTTGTATTTTGTATCTTACTCCCCCAAGCACTTATTACAGTGCTCTGCCCTCAATACATTTATTTGATTGATGGGTTGATTGACTTATTTTCCTAGTGCTGGAGTAGATTATCCCCACTCCTGCTTCTAATCTCCCAAGAGGCCCTGGGAGTGGACAGGAAAGAAATGGCATCCCAGACAAGGACATACACAGTTATCTCCCAGGACCTGGCCAGGTTTTAGATGGATTTTAATTCTTTGATTCCCCACCTGACAGTTTGACTCAACCTCCTGGGGCTGATATAAGTTCAATAATAATAATAACTGTGGTATTCATTAAGCAATTATGTGTCATGTGCTGAGGTAAATACAGTCCGTATCCCACAAGGGGCTCATGATCTAAAAGAAACAGCATGGCCTAATGGCTAGAGCACGGGCTTGGGAGTCAGAAGGACCTGGGTTCTAATCCCTACTCCTCCACTTGTCTGCTGTGTGATCTTGGGCAAATCACTTCACTTCTATGTGCCTCAGTTACCTCATTCATAAAATGAGGATTAAGACTGTGAGCCCCTTGTGGGACGTAGACTGTCCAACCTAATTAACTTATATCTACCCCAGCACTTAGAACAGTTCCTGCCACATAGTAAGAATTTAATAAATACCATAACAAAAGAGAGGGAGGACAGGTATCAGTCAATCAATCAATGAAAGAAATTTATTGAGTACTTACTGTGTGCAGAGTACTGTACTAAGTGCTAGGGAGAGTACGATGTAACAGAGTTGATCGATATGTTTCCTGCTCACAAGGACCTCACAGCAGAGAGAGGAGGAACTTATCGCCTAGAGGGTCTTATCCTTATTTTACAGTGGGGAAACTGAGGCTCAGCGAAGTTAGGTGACTGTCCCAGGGTCATACAACTGACAAGTGGCAAACCCGGGGTTAGAACCAAGGTCTCCTGACTTCCAGACCCATATTCTTTCTATTAAACCACTCTGCCTCCCTGTAATTAATGAATCTCTGACCCCGGATCAGTCACCCAATAGAACTGGGTCATCTTCCTTGCCGTTTCTTGAACTCCAGAGCCCGAACCATGAAGCTAGTAGAATTCCCAAGTTTTTCTTACAACAGAGACATGTGGGGACCCCCTCCCCTCATTCCCCAGGGAACCAAACTGTACAGAATTGTGGTGAGGCAGACTTTATCATTCAATCAATTGTATTTATTGGGTGCTTACTGTGTGCAAAGCAGAGAGTACCATATAATGACAAACAGACACATTTCCTGCCCACAGTGAGCTCACAGTCTAGAGGGGGAGACAGACATTAATATACATAAAGAAATAAACTGCAGGCATATTTATCATATATATGTATATGTGCTGAGGGAATGATTATCAAATTGCCTTTAGGTCTCCTGCCTGATTTCTCTTAAGAAGCCTGATTTCTTCAAGGCCCCCTAGTCTGATTTCTTTTAAGTCTGTGGCCCAGTGTCTTTAAGAGCCCCATGCCTGATTTCTCTTCCATCTCCTCTGCCTTTGCATCTCTGACTAGTAGGCCTGTGTTAAGCTATCTCGGCCAGTGTGGCTGGCCAAGTTTGGTTTTGTAAGCTGCACCACCCTCTTTCCCGAGTTCCTCGGCAGTTGACGTCTTCTACTTTATTAATGTTGTTTAATTTATTCTTCCAGTGGAAAATAATTTTTTCGGCAGCTCATCCTGGTTCTAAAAGATGGCCTCATTTTGTGCCAGGAGGTGACCTCCTCATACATCACGTTGATTTATTTGTTCATTAACGGGGACCCGAAACAAGAGAAAAGCAAAATTATTATTGGCAATATCACGCTTCGGACATGAAGACAACCCACTGCCTTTAATGTCCTGGAGGCAGATAATCCCCACCATTAGCATAATTTAAGGGACACTATTTCACTTAATATGCATACGCACGGTCTCTATAATGGGCAGGGTGTCATGACGGGTTGTTCCTGCGACAATTAGCACCTACATTCCCCTTCCAGCGGCTGGGAAGCCACTGGCTCTGGCTCTCTAGAAAGCTCGCCGAGATATTCCCCGAATCTACCAGGACGATGGATCAGTGGTATTTACTGAGCACTTACAGAGTGCAGAGCACTGTACTAAGCGACTCGGAGAGTACGGTATAGCTTTCATTCATTCAGTCGTATTTATTGAGCAATTACGTGTGTAGAGAGCTGCGTTAACCGCTTAGGAGGGTATAATACAACAATAAACAGACATATTCTCTGTATTCAGAGTTGGTTCCCTGCCCACATTCTAGAGGGGAAGACAGACATTTATATAAATCAATAAATAGTACATAAGTATATAGTACATAGTAAATTCACAGTACATAAGTTCTGTGGGGCTGAGGGTGGGGTGAATAAAGGGAGCGAATCAGAGTGAAGCAGAAGGGAGTGGGAGAAGAGGAAATGAGGGCTTAGTCAGGCAAGGCCTCTTGGAGGAGATGTGATTTTAATAAGGCTTTGAAGGTGGGGAGAGTGATCGTCTGTTGGATATGAAGGGGGAGGAAGTTCCAGGCCAGAGGCAGGATGTGGGTTGAGGGGTTGGCAGCGAGATAGACGAGATGGAGGTCCATAGCCAGAGGGTGGTTTTCTTGGAAGGCCTGGAGCATTAGTAGCCTGGGGAGGGAGTGACCGTTCTGAACAGGTGGCATAGTGGAAAGACCCGGGTATGTGGCATCAGAAGTCCTCAGTTTGGATCCCAGCCCTGCTACTGGCCTGCTGTGTGCCGCTGAGCAAACCACATAACCTCTTCGGTCCTCGGTCTTCTCATCGGTCAAATGGGAGTAAGGGTACCTGTTCTCCCTATTTCTTAGATTCCTACCCTATGTAGGTCAGGGATTTTATCGCGTCTAATCATAATAATGATATCTGTTCATTCATTCAATAGTATTTATTGAGCACTTACTATGTGCAGAGCACTGTACTAAATGCTTGTAATGTACAAATCGGCAACAGATAGAGACAGTCCCTGCCCTTTGACGGGCTTACGGTCTAATCCGGGGAGACAGGCAGACAAGAACCATGGCAATAAATAGAGTCAAGGGGAAGAACATCTCATAAAAACAATGGTAAATAAATAGAATCGGGGTGATGTACATCTCATTAAGTGTTTACTATGTGCCAGGCACTGTGCTAAGCGCTGGGGTAGATGCAAGCTAATCAGGTTGGACAAAGTCCTTGACTCACATGGAACTCACAGCCTTAATATCCATTTACAGAAGAGGTAACTGAGGCACGGAGAAGTGACTTGCCCAAGGTCACACATCAGACAAGTGGCGGTGCAGGGATTAGAACCCAGGTCCTTCTGACTCCCAGGCCCGTGCTCTATCCACTAAGCCATGCTGCTTCTTTGCTCTTATGGAGTTTACACTCTTTGGGGGGAGACAGGCAGACATAAACTATTTACAAATAATTTCCAAATATTTACAAGTAATTTACAAACTCTATAGAGATGCAGTGTGGCCTAGTAGATAGAGCATGGGTCTGGGATACCCTATTATTAATAATAATAATGATGGTATTTGTTAAGCGCTTACTATGTGCAAAGCAGTGTTCTAAGCACTGGGGAGGATGCGAGGTGATCAGGCTGTCCCAGATGGGGCTCACAGTCTTCATCTCCATTTTACAGATGAGGGAACTGAGGCAGAGAAGTGAAGTAACTTGCCCAAAGTCACACAGCCGACAAGTGGCGAAGCCGGGATTAGAACTCATGACCTCTGACTCCCAAGCCCCTGCTTTTTCCACTGAGCCACGCTGCTTCTCATATTTCCCAAATGACCCAGACTTATGTATTTAATTGATTGTCGATGAGCAATAGAGTGACAACAGTATATTTGTATTGAGTCAGTGAGGTTGAGTGTTAGGAGAGCAGACTTTTAACTTCATGGGAAATTATTATTATTATTATTATTGTTATGGTATTTGTTAAGCGCTTACTATGTGCCAGTCACTGTACTAAACACTGGGGGGATACAAGCAAATAGGGTTAGACACAATCCTTATTCCACATTGGGTTCCTAGTCTTAATCCCCATGTTACAGATGAGGTAACTGAGGCACAGAGAAGCAAAGTGACTTGCCCAAGGTCACACAGCAGACAAGTGGCCAAGGCACTTGTCAGTTCTGTGCCCTGTCCATTAGGCTATCTGCTTCTAAAATGGAAGCAGAATTCCTGAAATGGAAGCAGCAAAATTCCCAGCTTGGCAATTGGTCAAACACCCCCCCCCCCATTGTCCTCTTTCACCCCCTTAAAGCTTCCCTCCTCGACCTCAGTACAGCTTTTAAAATTGATTCCTCGATTTTCCTGCAGCTCCGGTATATCTCCTGCATTCCCCTGCCACCTACATCCCAGGAGTTAAGTACCTTAAAATGGGACTGGGGTCAAAACCGACGTGCTGTCAAACTGAAACAGGGTGTGCGCTTGGAAACACTGTAAATGTCATTTACCATAATTAGAAGCAGAATGGCCTAGTGGATAGAGCACGGGTCTGGAAGTCAGGTCTCTACTTGTCTGCTGTGTGACCTCGGGGAAGTCACTTCGCCTTTCTGTGCCTCAATGACCTCATCTTTAGAATGGGGATTAGGACTGTGAGCCCCACGTGGGACAGGGACTGTGTCAGGCCCGATAAGAACAGTGCCTGGGAGAGAGTAAGAGCACTATAGATACCACAATTAGATACAAGGTAGATACAAGGTAATCAGTTTGTCCCACGTGGGACTCACAGTCTTCATCCCCATTTTACAGATGATGTAACTGAGGGCCAGAGAAGTGAAGTGATTTGCCCAAAGTCACACAGCAGACAAGTGGCGGAGCCAGGATTAGAACCCCTGACCTTCTGACTCCTAGGCCGGTGCTCTATCCTTCTATCCATTACGCCATGCTGCTTCTCAACTGCTAATGGAAAGCAGTGTGGTACCATGGAAAGAGCCAAGGTCTGGATGTCAGGAGATCTGGGTTCTAATTCTGACTCTCTCACTTACCTACTGTATGGCTCGGGCAACCCACGATTTCTCTGTGCCTTAGTTTCCTCAACTCTAATAGGGGGATTAAATACCTGTTCCCATGCCTGCTTAGACTGTGAGCTTCCACATTTTAGTCTGGGGCTTGGCACAGAGTAAATACTTATCAAATGCCGTTATTGTTATTATTATTATGAATATAATTTTTATTATTATTCCTCGTGTGAGGCAGCGCTCCCCAACCCACGCTTCAGCAGAGGCGGCCTGGGGATTGTGGCCCAGCTCATCTTTAGCTCCAAAATGGCAGGGGCCGGGCACATATCGGTCTCGTAAAAATAATAATAATTAATAATTGTGGTATTTGTTAAGCGCTTACTGTGCCAGGTCTCACGTTACCCGGCGGCCAGGCGGCCTAATAAAACCCGTTAGCTCCATGTCGATTTCTCCGCCTCAGCACTCTGCGGTGCCGGAGTCCAGTTCTGGAAGCTTCCCTGGCTCACACCTCACGCCACCACTCTGCAGCCGGTTGGAAGGGAAAACATTTAAGTTGTGTGAGGAGCTTTCAGGCCGGACGGGGCTCGAAACCGACTTCAAACCGCCTGCCCTTTGATGGTCTCCAGAGGAGCTGCCTGGAAACAGCCGTGCCAGGCGGATTCTGTCATCTCCGACCGCAGAATCCCACCCCGCCCAGGGAACGACCGTCCAGAGGCAACATAGGGAACAACGGGGAGCCGGGCTGGGAAACACGGCCTGGGCCCGGGGCCTGGAGCCAGAGAGGCCTGGGAATAGGGAAGCTGCCTCGAGGGGAGGCTCTTCCGTAGCTGGCCCAGGAGTGAGCACCGTGAATCAGGCGCTGAGAGCACCGGTGAGCGCTGAGGGACGCCAGCCCCTGGGAGCAGGGACCCCAGTCGCCTCCCATTTGGGGTGGTGGAAGGGGAGGACTTTGGAAACTACTATTGGGAGATTCTAACCTCAGAATTCATAAATAACCTGCTTTTTCTGGGGAGTAAAATGTGCGTTTCCCTGGGAACACCAATTGATCAAACAATCAGAGAATGGTATTTATGGAGTGCCTACTGTCCGCAGAGCCTTGGACTACGTGCTTAGGAGAGCACAGATTAATAGAATTGGTAAAACTGTCCCCTGCCTACGGGGGCTCTGCATCTCCCTTCTCATCACAAACCTGCTTTTTCTAACTTGCTACTGGTTTGTAATTACACAGTTAGGAATTGGATGCCGATGTTTCGACCGGGTTTGCCCCCACTATCAATCGATCAATAAATTGTATTCATTAAGCACTTTGTGCAGACCACTGTATGAAGCACTTGGGAGAATACAATATAACACCTCTATGATGGACCCAGTGGATATCTGCTATAGTCGATCATCAGAGCGCTTAGTACGGTGCTCTGCACACAGTGAGTACTCAATAAATATGATTGAATGAATGAATGAATCATCAATCGTGTTTGTTGAGTGCTTACTTTGTGCAGAGCTTGGGAGAGTACAATATAGCAAAATAACAGACACATTCTCTATATTGAATGCCACCTTTTATTTTATGTATTTATCTTTGTCTTTCATGTTGTTTCTGTGTTTTTTTTAATTTCACCATTCTTGAAATAATAATAACGTGCCTAGTGCCGACTCCCTTTCCCTTTATATTCTCAGACTTCGACTGTCATCAAACCTTCCCCCACTTTTTACGTACCTTGTGATCCTCTGAAGGGCTAGGGATTCTTACCAGGGCATCTTTCCTAGCTCTTGGCACAGTGTTCTGCGCAGATTAAGTGTCTAATAAACACTATTTTGACTACTACTGCTATTATTAGCACCTTGAAGCCCAGGCACCGTGTCTAATTCCCACTCATATATTCTTCCCCAGAGCTTAGGCCAGGGCTCATAAAAATAATAATAATTAGGGCACATTGTCAGCTCGTAATTACTGCCATTCATTCATTTATTCAATAGTATTTATTGAGCGCTTACTATGTGCAGAGCACCGAACTAAGCGCTTGGAATGGACAAATCGGCAATAGATAGAGACAGTCCCCGCCCATTGATGGGCTTACAGTTGCTATTATTACATCTACCAAGTGGGCATTCTGGTCAAAAACTACATTGTAAACATAATTAGACGTTGCTGCAAAGGAGATGGAGCAGTGGGAGTGTGTGTGAGAGGGATCCAGACTTCTCACAATTTCTCCCTTTTTCAGTGATTGGTCCACGTGCAGCCCTTCTGCTGATCCCCTGACCATAAAGGACTGTTTTATTTTTTATTGTATTTATTTTTGTGGTATTTTTTAAGCACTTACTATGTGTCAAACTCTGTTCTGAGCACTGGAGTCAGTACAACCCTGGCCTAGTGGATGGAGCATGGACCTGGGAGTCAGAAGGATCTGGGTTCTAATCCTCGCTCAGCCACTTGTCTGCTGTGTGACTTTGGTCAAGGCACTTCACTTCTTTGAGTCTCAGTTCCTTCTTCTGTAAAATGGGAATTGAGACTGTGTGCCCCACGTGGGACAGGGACTGCATCCAACCCAATTTGCTTGTTTTGATCCCAGTGCTTAGTACAGTGCCTGGCACATAGAAAACATTTAACAAATACCTTTATTATTATTATTATTATGACAAGTTAATTAGTTCGGACACAGTTCCTGTCCCACAAGAGGCTCACAATCTAAGTAGGGGGAGAACAGGTGAAATCCCCATTTTACAGTTGAGGAATCAGGCACAGGGAAGTTTTGTGACTTGCCATAGGTCACCCAGCAAGCAACCGACAGGTCAGGATTAGAACCCAGGTCTTCTGATTCCTAGACCTCTATTCTTTCCATTATATCAAGCTGTTTCTCTATTGTTTGGTGTTGTGGCAGGGCACCCCCTAATATCCAAAGGGGCACAGTACCTGGTGGGTATCCTGACCACAGAGCCCAGTTCTACTGTTGTCATGGTTACCATGGCACAGGGCATGCCCTCGTAGGGCACCAGAAGGCACCCATCCCTGATTAATGGTACGGCGTTCGTTAAGCGCTTACTATGCTCCCGACACTGTACTAAGAACTGGGGTCGAAATAAGCAAATCGGTTTGGATACAGTTCCTGTCCCATGCAGGGCTCGACTCTAGGTGCCCATCTCCTGCCCGAACGCCATCTGGCTATGAGACTGGAAGCACCTTGAGGTCAGGGACAGACCAGATCTAGTCTGTAACATGTCTCTCAGAGGTTATCTAGGACATCTGTGCTTAGAACAGTGCTTGACGCATAGTAAGCACTGAAATACAATGATGATAATAATAACAATAACAATCTGTCCATCCTGGGGACACTCAGGGAAGACTTGTTAATGAGGATACTGAGGCTTTAGGAGTGACATGGAGGACGAGGAAAAGTGAGATGGAAGAGGAAGAAATCAGATCCTTTATTCTATCGTACTCTTCCAAGAGTTTAGAGCAGTGACTTGTTCCTAAGAGGTGTTCAATAACACTACCGATTGAGCGGTAGATTTGGGGGGAGGGAGGGGAAGGCATAGTAAAAGAAAGAAAGAATCAATTAATCATATGTATTGAGTGCTTTCAGTGTGCACAGAGCACTGTTCATATCTGTTCATAGCGGTAATTTATTTATTTCTATTGTCTTTCTCCCTCTCTAGACTGTAAGCTTATAGTGGGGAGGGAATGTGTCCGTTTATTGTTATATTGTACTCTCCCAGGCTCTTAGTACAGTGCTCCGCACGTGGTAAGCGTTCAATAAATACTATTGAATGAATTATTGAATGTAAGACACCACACGAGGGCTGCTTGGAGATTTGGGTTGGGAGCATAAATGAAGGAGAGGATTGTCTCTGCCCTCCGATCTGGCTAAATGACAAATCTCCCTGGCCTCTGTCTAGAGAAGGGAGTAGGTAGAACAAAGGGATAAGCTTTTCTGTCTGGTGCTTTTCTCCTCAGTACTAAACCTCACCTTGCCTCGGTTTCTCCAGTCGAGTCCCGCGGCTCGGAAGCAGCACCTGTGTCCTCAGGGATCGTGTGGGGGAGGGACACAATGGCTCTGGAGGGGTCAGGGGTCAGTGTTCCCCTAGAAAGATGCTCTGGTTTGGGATGAACTTCAGCAAGACAGCACTTATTCCATCACTAGGGTATGCTGTGTCGGACGGGAAACGCTTGACTCCATGAACATCTCCGTGTCCAGTATTTTTGAGGCCAACAGTGGCCACCTAACTTTTTTTATTTTTATATTTGTTAAGTGCTTACTATGTGCCAAGCCTGTTCTAAGCGCTGAGGTAGATACAAAGTTGTCAGGTTGGACACAGTCCCTATCTTGGATGGGGCTCACAGTCTTAATCCCCATTTTAAAGATGAGAGAACTGAAGCACAGAGAAGTGATTTGCCCGACGTCGCACAGCAGACAAGTGGCAGAACTGGGATTAGAACCCAGATCCTTCTGACTCACAGGCCCATGCTGTATCTACTAGGCCAAACTGCTTCTCTTCACCACAGGGTAATAACTAATGTCCGGTTTTCTAGGATACTTCATAACTGACCTTTGACAACGATTCTGAGGAGGGGGGGGTCCCCCGGAACAGGTCTAAGACCGTAAGCTCATGGTGGGCAGGGAATGTGTCTACTAACTCTGCTATATTGTTGTACAGTCCCTTTCCTAGCGCTTAGGATGATATTCTGAACGCAGTAAGCACTCAATAAATATGATCAAATGATTTAGTGGGAGCACCATGGGTTAAATCCCCCCCCCCCCGTCTGAGGGCTGAGCCTTCCCAAGCGCTTAGTACACTGTCTGCACACAATAAGCACTCAATAAATAAGATTAATCAACTGATTGATTGAGCCAGAACTCCAGAGGCTAAATCCTCCCCTGCCCCCAATCTGAGGACTCAGCCGGTAAGCTCCAGCCGGTCTCAAACACTCAGAGAGGTGTTTGCCAAGCCAGACGCCTGGACCGAAACCTGAAACGCTCTCGGTGCCCGGAGAGAGCGAGTGTAAAATCCCCCGGTGATGTTTGGGTGGCGTGAAATACGGCCGGGCTGCGTGGCCGGCTTGGCGGGCGGCATGAAAGGTCGCTTGTGCCGGGGAGAAGCCGGGATCCCGGCAAACCCGTCCACGGGGACGCTGCGGGATGGCACCAACAGGGAGACGGAGATATTGGCGGAGACGGGCGGGGAGGTATTAAGGCATAAACAGTCCCTTTTCTCATGCTCAGTGTGGTTGGCCCCAAACCCCTTTTGATGTGCTGGTTGGAAAATAAGATAGGTATTGGGGAAGCTGGCGGAATTAGCCCTCTGAAAGACCTCATTTATAAGAAACGAGCGGGAGACCGTCGGTTTCCAGATGGCGACGGACGGGATTGCGCAAGCAGGAATATTCCCAGCTGGGCCGCGGGCGAGGGCCGCAGCAGAAAGGGCGTCTGCACGCCGGTGCTGGGGTATGCCGCTCGCTGGTCTTTCCGTGTTTCTGGTTCAAGTCGAAGTTAATTAGCCTCACTGCTTTAAAAAAAAGCTTGCTGGATCTTCAGCAAATGGGGTGGATCGAACAATCAATCCGTGGTATTTACTGAGCACTTACTGTGTGCCAAGCACAGTACTAAGCGCTTGGGGGAAGACAATACAACAGAGTTGGTAGACACTTTCCCTGCCCATATTGAGAACAGAACAGTGAACAGAGAACATAGAACGGTGCTCTGCACATAGTAAGCGCTTAACAAATGCCAACATTATTATTGAGATTACAGGGATGAGATGCCCAGGTCCGAAGCATGTCCCGGAGAGCTCGGTTTCAGCTCTGGGAGTGGGACAGTTGGAGGGGAAGCAGCATGGCCTAGTGGATACAGCACAGGCCTGGGAGTCAGAAGGACTCGGATACTAATCCTGACTCTGCCGACCGCTTGCTGTGTGACCTTGGGCAAGTCATTTCACTTCTTTTTGCCTCATTTTCCTCAACTGTGCCATGGGGACACCTGTTCTCCCTCCTGTGTAGACTGGGAGCCCCACGCGGAACAGGGCCTTTGTCTGACCTAATTAACTTGCACTTATATCAGGCTTAGAACGGTGTTTGACACATAGTAAGCATTTAACAAATACCATAAAAAATTGTTGTCGGCGAGAGGTGGCTGTGAGAAGCAGTAGGGCCTCATGGATAGAGCACAAGCCTGGGAGTCAGAAGGACCTGGGTCCTATCCCGGGTCGTCCACTTGTCTGCTGTGTCACCTTGGGCAAGTCACTTTACTTCTCCGTGCCTCAGTTCCCTCATCTGTATAATGGGGATTAAGACCGTGAGCCCCACGTGGGATAGGGACTGTGTCCAATTTCATTAATTTGCATCTACCCCAGTGTTTAGAGCAGTGCTTGGCACATAGTAAGTGCTTAACAAATATTATTATGATGAAGGCAGCTCGCAGAGGCACGGAGGCAGGGGGCTGCCCGGGGCCGGTTCTGGAGGGTAAACGAGAGACAGCCGCTTCAGGGAACACTGAAAAGTGTCTGGTCTCCCTCCGCCTCAGCTCCCGCAATTCAGGAACAACTTCTGTATCCACAGAGGTTTGAAGGCAACAGCTCTAAGGAGAGGGCGGGTTCAGGGGTCACACTGGACCACCACTCATCCAATCCTGTCTTGATTACGGCATCAGCCTCCTCGCTGAACTTCCGGCCTTCTGTCTCTCCCCCGCTCCAGTTCATACTTAGCTCTGATGCCCGGATCATTTTTCTACAAAAAGCAGAAACCGGTTGGACCCAGACCATGACCCTGACCGCTGAGGTTCACCACCCCCTCCCCATTTCTTCTAGTCATTCCTGGGCCTCTGGCTCAGGGAGGTGGGAGGAAGGGTGAGTTGGGGGTGGGGGAGACGAGGCCACGGGGGGGGGGGGGGGGGGGCACGAGGAGCCTCAAATGCTGGGCTTACCCTGTTTTCCAGCAAGTGCCCCGAGGTGGTGCTTGGGGATGTGAAATATCCACTCCCTCACCTTCCTCCTTCTCTAGGGGAGGAAGCTGGGACGCGGCTCCCCAGGTTTTAGAATCTCTGGGGCGGGGAGCTCTGGGGATCAGACCCCAGCCTGCAAACACCACCCATCTTCCTACAACCAAAATGGCAGCTACTGGGCTGCAGATGGGCCACAGACACCTCAGTCCCTGACCAGGCGGCCCCAAGCTGATTTTGACTCTTTATCTACTCCTCTGTCCCCGCGAGGATGTGAAGGGCAGCCAGGAGGCTCTCACGACAGCCACTCCCCCATCTTCTCTGTCCCTGCAGCCCGCACTAGAGGAGCTGGATTCTTGAGATTCCTTTTGCCCACACCCTGATGACTGATGGAGAGGGAGTCCCTCAGTAGTATTTATTGAGCGCTCACTGTGATGATGATGGTATTTGTTGAGCGCCTACTTGGTGCAAGCACTGTTCTGATCGCTAGAGTAGATGGACACAGTCCCTGTCCCACATGGAGCTAACACTCTGAATCCCCGTTTCTCAGAGGAGGGAACTGAAGCCCAAGAACTGAAGTGACTCGCCCAAGATCACACAGCAGACACGTGGCAGAGCCAGGATTAGAACACAGGTCCTTCTGACTCCCAGTTCTGTGGTCCATCCACTAAGCCACGCTGCTTCTTACTGTGTGCAGAACACTGTACTAAGTGCTTGGGAGAGTATCTCGCCTTATGCCGTCGAGTCGTTTCCGACCCCCAGCGACACCCCGGACCCATCTCTCCCAGAATGCCCTGCTCCCCAACTGCAATCATCCTGGTTGTGGATCCATAGAGTTTTCTTGGTAAAAATCCAGAAATGGTTTACCACTGCCGCCTTCCACGCGGTTAACTCGAGTCTCTGCCCTCGATTCTCTCCCTTGCCGCTGCTGCCCAGCATGGGTGATTTGACTTGAGGCAGATTGCCTTCCACTCGCTAGCCCCTGCCCAAGCTAGGAATGGAATGGATAAGCCTCTGCTTGACTCTGCCTCCCACAGCCGAGACTGGCGGAGTACTGGAGACTCCCCAGATGTGACCCTGAGAGGGGATGGGAGGGTATATTGTAACAATATAACGGACGCATTCCCTGCCCGCAACAAGCTTTCAGTCTGGAGGGGGGAGACGGACATTAATAAACAAAATTACAGATGTGGACATAATTTCTGGGGGGCTGGGAGGAGGGGATGGATATAGGGAGGGGGCCCGCCCTCTACCCCTGAGCCCCCGAAAGGGTGTAATTCCCCAGCCCAGACCGCAGTGAGGACAACCAGCTTTCTCCAGAGTCTGAGCAGTGTATAATCTGGCTGTCCGCAGAAGATGGCAAGACCAGAGGCAGACGATGGAATTATAGTCCCAGCCAAAGCCGTGGCGACGGCAGCGGCCTCCCCGGACCCCAGGCTCTTCTCCTCTGACTTGCCAATGCGTCATCGGTTTAAAGGAATGTGGCCCGGTGAGGGGCGGGATGTCAAGCAGTTCAGTAGACATTTCCCTGTGGCTCAGCCCAGGATCGATGGCGATCCAGGGAGACCCCCTGCACTTGCTCCCTCCAGTTGGGAAATGCCTTGGGAATGCAATCTAGATTCTAATCCTGGGACTTCCCTGCCTCCATTGGAGCCCCTGAGGCAAGTCACCCGACCTCTCTGGGTTTCAGTCTGCCCATCTGAAAAATAGGGATAATTACATCTATCCTTAATAATAATAACAATTTAAGTGCTTATCACGTGCCCATTTCTGCCACTTTTCTGCTATATGAACTTGAGCGAGGCACTTTACTTCTCTGTCTCAGCTCATCTGTTAAATGAGGATTAAAAATTGTGAGCCTCAAGTGGAACAGGGACTTTGTCCAACCCACTTTACTTGGATCTACCCCAGCACTTAGTACAATGCTCTGCACACAGTAAGCACTCAATAAATACGAATGAATGAATGAATGAATGAAAGTACCGAGAGCCCTTCAGCTGGGAGGGAGCTTGAAAAGTTGTGTAGTCCAGTCCTCAAGCAGGACCTACCCTAATAATAATAATTTTGGTATTTTTAAGTGCTTACTGTGTGCCAGGCACTGTACTAAGCACTGGGGTGAATACAAGCAAATTAGGTAGGACATAGTCTCTGCCCCACATGAGGATCATAGTCTTAATCCCCACTTTACAGATGAGGAAACTGAAGCACAGAGAAGTGAAGTGACTTGCCCAAGGTCACACCGCGGATAAGTGGCAGAGCTGGGATTAGAACCCCGATCCTTCTGACTCCCGGACCCGAACTCTATCCACTAGGCCGTGCTTCTAGAGTATCGTAGAGTGCATTTACATGCAGGACCCGTTGATGAATGAAGGGACCTCAGTCCAGTGGCCGGTGCCGTGCTCCAGTGCCTTGGTCCTGCAGGTGGTTGCCTCGGTAACTGCCTCGCTCTTCACCGCCCAGGTAAACAGTTACTTCTTGCGGTTTCAGCTGGGATAGTCCACCTTCACCGAACACTCTGGGCAGTTCTTTGGTCAGTGTTTTGCCCCTGATGGCCTAGCCTCAGCACATAGAACCTAGGTGTCCTGATTCCCAGAGCCCCGCTTTCTCCACTGGACTGGCAGCAGGGATTCATGGAGGTCGGTGGAGGCTTCCGTCCCTTTTTCTGTGGCATGGTGGAAAGAGCACAGCCCCGGGAATCGGGGGACCTGGGTTCTAATTCTGACTCCATCATCTGCCTGCCCGTGTGACCTTCTTCGTCCTTCCTCATCTGTAAGAAGGAGATTGAATGCCTGCATTCCCTCCCCCTTACACTGTCAACCCCTAGTGGGACAGGGACTGTGTCTGACCTGATTATAACAAGAATAACTGTGGTATTTGTGAAGCGCTTACGGTGGGCTATGCACTGTACTAAGTGCTGGGGTAAATACAAGAAATAGGTTTGGAAACAGTCCCTATCCCCCCGGGCCTCACAGTGTCCACCCCCATTTTACAGATGAGGTAACTGAGGCACAGAGAAATGAAGTTACTCCCACGCCCGTGTCACATTCACCGTGCCACGCAATTTTCTTAGATCTACCTCAGTCCTTGGTACAGTGCTTGAGAAGCAGCATGGCAGAGTGTATAGTGCACGGGCCTGGGTGTCAAAAGGACCTGGGTTCTAATCCCTGCTCCTCCACTTGTCTGCTCTGTGACCTTGACCAAGTCACTTCACTTGTCGGGGCCTCAGTTCCCTCATCTCTAAAATGGGGATTAAGACTGGGATCCCCATATGGGACAGAGACTGTGTCCTACCTGATTGGCTTGGGCCTCCCCTAGCGCTTAGAACAGCGCTTGAGACGCAGTACGTGCTTAACAAATGCCATCATTATTATCATCTTTTAAGGTAGCTGTTAAGCGCTTATGTCGAGAAGCAGCGTGGCTCAGTGGAAAGAGCCCGGGCTTGGGAGTCAGAGGTCATGGGTTCGAATCCCGGCTCTGCCACTTGTCAGCTGAGTGACTTTGGGCAAGTCACTTCACTTTTCTGGGCCTCAGTTCCCTCATCTGTAAAATGGGGATTAAAACTGTGAGCCTCCTGCGGAACAACCTGATTCCCCTGTATCTACCCCAGCGCTGAGAACAGTGCTCGGCACATAGTAAGCGCTTACCAAATGCCAACATTATTATTATTATTATTCTCTGTGCCTCAGTTCCCTCATCTGTAAAACGGGGATTAACTGCGAGCCTCACGTGGGGCAACCTGATTCCCCTGTATCTCCCCCAGCGCTGAGAACAGTGCTCGGCACATAGTAAGCGCTTAACAAATACCAACATTATTATTATTATTATTCTCTGTGCCTCAGTTCCCTCATCTGTAAAATGGGGATTCACTGTGAGCCTCACATGGGACAACCTGATTACCCTATATCTACCCCCCCGATTAGACCGTAAGCTCGTCAAACGGCAGGGACCGTCTCTATCTGTTGCCGACTTGTTCATTCCAAGCGCTTAGTCCAGTGCTCTGCACATAGTAAGCGCTCAATAAATACTATTGAATGAATGAATACCCCAGCGCTTAGAACAGTGCTCGGCACATAGTAAGCGCTTAACAAATATCAACATTATTATTATTATTAGGGGGGGAGGAACTTGGCAGGGAAGATGAGGCCGGAGCGCCGCTTGGGGGGCAGCGCCTGCGTTTCACCGCTAGGTGGCGCAGGACAATGAGGAATTTCTCTCCTTGCAGGCCGCAGGCCGCACCCCGCACCAAGTCCACATTGCCCCCCTTTCCCGCCGAGACTTTTAGCCCCCAGCCCACCCCCTGGCCACGCACATAATAAGAAGAATATTGGGATTTATTAAAGTATCTGGTATTTGTTGTTGGCATTGGTTAGGGAAGCAGGGTGGCTCAGTGGAAAGAGCCCGGGCTTCGGAGTCAGAGGTCGTGGTTCCACTCCCTGCTCTGCCACTTGTCAGCTGTGTGACTGTGGGCAAGTCGCTTCGCTTCTTTGTGCCTCAGTGAGCTCATCTGGAAAATGGGGATTACCTGTGAGCCTCCCGTGGGACAACCCGATTAGCCTGGATCTACCCCAGAACAGTGCTAGCGCTTAACAAATACCAACATTATTATTATTATTAAGTGCTTACTATGTGCCGAGCACTGTTCTAAGCGCTGGGGGTGATATAATAATAATAATGTTGGTATTTGTTAAGCGCTTACTATGTGCCGAGCACTGTTCTAAGCGCTGGGGGGGTATACGATAATAATAATGTTGGTATTTGTTAAGTGCTTACTATGTGCAGAGGATTGTTCTCAGCGCGGGGGGAGATACAGGGTGATCAGGTTGTCCCACGTGGGGCTCACAGTTTTAATCCCCATTTTACAGATGAGGGAACTGAGGCACAGAGAAGTGAAGTGACTTGCCCAGAGTCACCCAGCTGACAGGTGGCGGAGCCGGGATTAGAAGCCACGACCTCTGACTCCTAAACCCGGGCTCTTTCCATTGAGCCACGCTGCTTCTCTAGATGTCCCCCCCAACCCCCCGTCCCCCCCCCCCCCAGCGACTTTAGCAAGGGCAACATCTCCTGCAGAGGCCACTGGACAATCCACCAGTTTTATCTGAGAGCAATATTCATACATTTGATCATATCTGTTGAGCGCTTACTGTGTGCAAAGCACTACCCAAAGTGTTTGGGAGTGTTCGATAAAACTACGAAGAGATGCAGGTAGACACTGATATATATAAATAAATAATAATTGTAGGATTTTTAAGAGCTTACTAAATGCCAAGCACAGTACTACTACTAGTAATTGTGGTATTTGTTTAAGCACTTAATAATAACATTAATAATGTTGGTATTTGTTAAGCGCTTACTATGAGCAGAGCACTGTTTTAAGCTCTGGGGTAGATACAGGGTAATCAGGTTGTCCCACGTGAGGCTCACAGTCTTAATCCCCATTTTACAGATGAGGTCACTCAGGCACAGAGAAGTTCAATAGTATTTATTGAGCGCTTACTATGTGCAGAGCACTGTACTAAGCGCTTGGGATGAACAAGTCGGCAACAGATAGAGACAGTCCCTGCCGTTTGACGGGCTTACGGTCTAATCGGGGGGAGACGGACAGACGAGAACAATGGCAATAAATAGAGTCAAGGGGAAGAACAGAAGTGAAGTGACTTGCCCAGAGTCACCCAGCTGTCAAGTGGCAGAGCCAGGATTCGAACCCATGAACTCTGACTCCCAAGCCCGGGCTCTTTCCACTGAGCCACGCTGCTTCTCCGTTCGTTCAGTCGTATCTATTGAGCGCTCACGATGTGCAAAGCACTATCCGAAGTGCTTGGGAGTGTACAACATAACTACGAAGAGACGCAGATAGACACTGATATACATAAATAAATAATAATTGTAGGATTTTTAAGAGCTTACAAGTGCCAAGCACGGTGCTACTACTAATAATTGTGGTATTTGTTAAGCACTTAATAATAACAATAATAATAATGTTGGTATTTGTTAAGCACTTACTATGTGCGGAGCACTGTTCTAAGCGCTGGGGGAGATGCAGGGTAATCAGGTTGTCCCGCATGAGGCTCACAGTTAATCCCCATTTTGCAGATAAGGCCTCTGAGGCACAGAGAAGTTAAGTGACTTGCCCACAGTCACACAGCTGACAAATGGCAGAGTCGGGATTCAAACCCATGACCTCTGACTCCCAAGCCCGGGCTCTTTCCACTGAGTCAGGCACTGCATTAAGCACCAGGGTGGTTACAAGCAAATTAGGTTGGTCCCTGTCCCACATGGGACTCACCGCCTCCATCCCCGTTTTACAGATGAGGTAACTGAGGCACAGAGAAGTGCAGTGACTTGCCTACGATCGCACTGTAGACCAATAGCAGGTATTAGAACCCATCACCTTCCGACTCCCAAGCCTATGCGCTATCCACTGTGCCGTGTTGCTTCTCTGAGGGCTGGGGTGAACATAAGATCATCAGGTCCCACATGGGGTTCATATTCTAAGGAGGAGGGAGTGAGGCCCAATTTTGCAGCTGAGGGAACTGAGGCCCAGAAAAGTTAAGTGACTTGCCCAAGGTCACACAGTAGGAATGTGGCAGAGGCAGAATTAGAATACAGCTCCTTTAACTCCCAAGTCCAGGCTCTTTCCACTAGGTCATGCTGTTTCCCTGATCTGATGTGCTTTGGCCCTGCAGATACCACCCAGAGTTAACCCCACCCGTCCCCTCCCCCTCTCTGGGCCCTTAATAGGGAAAAATGGAGTCTCTGGGAAAGTGTTTGGGGTTCTTGGAGGGTGTTGTCACATTTGTGTCACGGGATGTCTGGCACCAAACGTTCACATTCCTTACAAAGGATCGATGAGCATTTACTATCCGTTAGTAACCTATTTTAATGTGTTCTTAATCATGATGATGGTATTTATTAAGCACTTAGGTGCCTCGGAGTAGATCCAAGATATCCATCTAATACATAGGGAGACCAGGTATCTTCTCTATATTTACTCTCCTATAGTTAATTCCCAGGAGGAAACTGAGTCCCAGAGATGTTAAGTGACTTGTTAGAAGCGACGTGGCTCAGTGGAAAGAGCACGGGCTTAGGAGTCAGAGGTCATGGCTTCTAACCCCGGCCCCGCCACCTGTCAGCTGTGTGACTTTGGGCAAGTCACTTCACTTCTCGGCGCCTCAGTTACCTCATCTGTAAAATGGGGATTAAAAATGTGTGAACCCCACATGGGACAACCTGATTACCCTGTATCTACTCCAGTGCTTAGAACGGTGCTCGGCACATAGTAAGCGCTTAACAGATACCGACATTATTAAGTCACAGAGCAGTCGCATGGAGGAGCTGGAATAAGAACCCCGATCCCCTGGCTTGCGGGTCCAGGCTCTTTCCACTACTTCTCTAACCTCACCCAGGCTAATCAGGATGACGGGGAGGACAGGAATGAAGGAAGCAGTGGTCGGACTGGTAAGAGTTTGCCTCTGCCCCTGCACTCCACAGTTACTTGACCAATCTGCTGGACAGTTCCAGTTAATAAAATTTTGATTTCATAGATCATTTATGTGTTTCGGGGCCTAGTGGATAGGACATGGGCCCGGGAATCAGACGACCTGGGTTCTAATTCCGGCTCTGTTGCTTGTCTGCTGTGTGACCTTGGACAAATCACTTCATTTCTCCGCGTCCCAGCTACCTCGGCTGTGAAATGGGAATTAAGACTGTGAGCCCCGTGTGGGACAGGGACCATGTCCAACCCAATTTGCTAGTATCCAACCCAACTCTTAGAACAGTGCCTGGCACCTAGTATGCGTTTAACAAATACCATAAAAAAAACAGTTCACAACACTGGTTAAAGGAATCCATCCACCCTTGGAGCCATCCCATTGGAGTTTCACCATGTTACTGGTCTATTTTATATACAAATGTGGACCAACGAAGTTCAAAGGCCATTCTCTGAAAGAGGGGAGAAAAGGCACTTAACTGTTCCAAACTGAGGGTCTGTTTTACCTCAGAAGACACTTCCTCCCCCTGCGTGTATACACACACACACACACACAGAGTGCTGCCCCCGCCCAGAAATGGAGGCTTTCGGGATGAAAGAGTTAAGGTTTACCCTGACTCCAAGGACACTCCTCCTTTACCCCCTGCCCCAAGGGCCAAGCTGCCTCCATGGACATGAGCTGCTTCCATGTCCAGAGAAACTATCTGTCACCAGTCACCAGCTCAGTCAACTCAAGCCAGGCCGAGAGTCAGATCGGAGGCCTCGGCAAAAAGGCACTGAGCCATCCAGTTAATAATAATAATAATAATGTTGGTATTTGTTAAGCTCTTATTATGTGCAGAGCACTGTTTCAAGCCCTGGGGTAGATGCAGGGTAATCAGGGTGTCCCACATGAGGCTCACAGTCTTAATCCCCATTTTACAAATGAGATAACTGAGACACAGAGAAGTTAAGGGACTTGCCCACAGTCACACAGCTGACGAGCAGCGGAGCTGGGTTTCGAACCCATGACCTCTGACTCCCAAGGCCGTGCTCTTTCCACTTAGTCACGCTGCTTCTCTTTGCACCCCAGACCCAAATGCAACACTGGCCGGAGGGCCAAAGGGTCTTTTATTAACTCTGTGTAGACCGGGGCAGGAATAGGAATAGTGAAGACCATGGAGATAGGAGACTTGGGTTCTAATCTCGGCTCTGTCTCTCCTCCTCCTGTGTGACTTTGAGCAAGTCGCCTAACTTCTCTGGACAGAGCAGGGTTTCGAATCCAGGTCCTTCTGACTTCCAGGCCCGTGCTCTATCCCCTAGGCCATGCTGCTTCTTTAAGCTTGTCTGAACCTGTCCACCCCTTGGCCTGACAATCCTAAATTCCCTTCCAGGGGGCAAAAAGGTAATGGGGAGTGAGGGTGAACCCCAACCGAAGGCCCCAGGCACCTCTTCTGCTGGAGATGCTCAAAGCCGCTATTCCAAAGCCGAGAGAGACGGCAGACATACTGAAGCAGACAAGAAATAATGATGGTGATGATTAAGTAACTACTGTGCTCTAAGTGCTGGGGCAGATACAAGGTCATCTGATCAGGCACAGTCCTTGCCCCACACTGGTCTCTTAATTTAAAAAGGAGGGCAAAAAAGAATCTTCCCCCATTTGGAATATGAGACCGAACCCCAATCCACCCAGCAATGGTGTCTGTGCGTATGTGTGGGAGGAGGGTATCAGGAGGAATTCTTGCAGGGCCCCATGTCAAGGAGAACTCTGTAATGCTTTGTATAGTGCTCTGATTGTATAGTGATTGATCGATTGATGGATGGCTTCCTGGGCTATCATCAATAGGGCGACCTATTGGAATTTCAGCTTAAAAGAAATAATGACAGTGCAAAGCAATGCTTCCCTTCCCAAGGCTGTAGGATTCAGATTCCCGAGGAGTTTAAATCCTGCTAGTTTGGAAGCTCCTTGAGGGCAAGATTGTGTCTCCCTTCTCTACTGTATTGTACTCTACCAAGTGTTTAGTACAGCGCTCACAGCGAGTTCTCAATAGGTATCATTGATTGACTGCTTGATTAGTTTAAAGTCACTTATTTATAATAATGTCTGTCTCCCCCTCTAGACTCGAAGCTCACTGTGGGCAGGGAATGTGACTGTTATATTGTTATAGTGTACTCTCTCAAGCGTTAGTACAGTGCTCTGCACATGGTAAGTGCTCAGTAAATATAATTGAGTGACTGGCTTCAAGTCCACAGGATCCCAGGCTCCTGAAAAGTCACCTGGACTACCTCAGGAAGAAAGGCAGTGGATGGTAGCGGAGTAGAAATGTCCTACCCCCATCTCTATTCTCTACTAGTCAGGGGTATAGTTCACCGTATTGAGCTCTTGAGAAGATGTAATGCAAAAAATGACTCATTCCCCGACTGCAAGGAGTTTACATGGTAACAGGGGAGGCAGACATAAAAATATTGTCAGCTGAGTAATGAGGGAGTTGCCTGTTTACTTGTTTTGATGTGTCTCCCCCTTCTAGACTGTAAGCCCACTGTAGGCAGGGATTGTCTCTCTTTATTGCTGAATTGTACTTTCCAAGCGCTTAGTACAGTGCTCTGCACAAAGTAAGCCCTCAAAAAATACAATTGAATGAATGATGAATGCTCTGCACACAGTAAGTGCTCAATAAATACAATTGAATGAATGAATGGAGTTGTTATTGTCTATCTCTGAATCATCCAAATTGCTGAAGCCGGGGTTTCTTCTTCATTTCCTGAAAAGCAAGGTAAAAACCTCAGGGCAAGTAGACCCTATCAGAGCTGTAGCATACGTGTTAGGGTTTCATGTCAGGCATGGCATGTTATTTATGGTATTTGTTAAGCGCTTACTATGTGCCAGGCACTGTTCTAAGCCCTGGGGTAGATACAAAGTAATCAGGTTGGACACAGACTCTGTCCCACATGAGACTCACAGTATTATTCCCCATGTCACCGATGAGGTAACTGAGACCCTGAGAAATAAAGTGACTTGCCCAAGGTCACTCAGCAGACGAGTGGGGGAGTCGCGATTAGAACCCAGGTCCTTCTGACTCCCAGAATCATGCTCTATCCACTACGCCAGGCTGCTTTAGACCCACAGACCCTCCGGGAGAGATGGGTTCTAATTCCGACTCCTGTACGTGCCTGTAGTGTGACCTTGGGCAAGTCACTTAACTTCTGTGTGCCTTAGGTTCTTCAAATGTAAAATGAGGATTCAATATCTGTGTTTCCTCTCCCTTAGAGTGTGGGTTCCATGTGGGACAGGGACTGAATCTGATCGGTTTATGGCGCATCTATCCAGTAGAGCTTCTATAGTGCTTGGCCCCAAGTAAGTGCTTAAATATTATAATTATCTTTATTACCATTATTCTGGAAGGCCCGCTCTCCTTCTCCAGGTCGAGGTGGTCGAGAGTCCTTCAGAAGCTCCGTTCTAGTTGTTTGGAGGCTTAATAAGTTGTAACTGAAAACTAATTTATGGCCATTCCCTGGGAAAAAAAAAAAAGCCCAGTTGTGAAGTATTTATTACACTTCCTTGGAAATGATGACAGTCCTGCAGAGAATGTTTTTATTGTTAGTCATCATCTTTGGAGAAGGCTAGCCAGCTCTGAACTATGGCTTTAATAACCAAGCCAAATGAGAAAGTGCAGATTTGGGGAAAAGCTCTGTAGATTGGATTTCACTCAGGGCTCTTCGAACACATGTTTCTGATAGAAAGCTCCGCTTTGTCATATCCAAATTGGACCGTGTTGAATGTCCTTCGTAGGCACTCCTGAGGAAAACAAGAAAGAAGGAGGGGATGAGAGAGGCAGAGGAAAGGCGGGAGGCTTTTCCAGGTCTAAGGTCACTCAGATTGACCCCTAAGCAGCCCTTTTTAAAAAAATGGTATTTGTTAAGCGCTAACTATGTGTCAAACATTGTTCTAAGCGCTGGGGTAGATGCAAGTTAATTAGTTGGACAAAGTCCCTGTCCTGCATGGGGCTCACAGTTTAAGTCAACTGGTCAATCGTATTTATCGAGCGCTTACCGTGGGCAGAGCACTATGTTTGTGCTTGGAAGAGTACAATATAACAATATAACAGACATGTTCTTTACCCACAATAAGCTTACAGTTTAAGTAATAATAATAATAATTGTGGTATCTGTTAAGCGCTTACTATGTACTAAGTGCTGGGGTGGATACAAGCAAATTGGGTTGGACAGAGTCCCTGTCCCACATGGGGTTCACAGTCTTAATCCCCATTTTACAGATGAGGTAACTGAGGCCCAAAAAAGTTAAGTGACTGTCCCGAGGTCACAGAGAAGACAAGTAGCAGAACCAGGATTAAGATCCAGATCCTCTGACTCTCAGGCCCAGGCTCTTTCCACCAGGCCATGCTTCTTCTCCCTTGCACCCACCTTCGTCAGATATGGATTCGAAATTGCCGCAAGCCCAAGTTTTCCTAAGAAAGCTCCCGTGGACAGTTTTGAGGAATAGTCAACATGGTTGGGAAAAGCACAGATCTGAGATTCAGGAGACCTGGGTACTAATCTCAGCTCCACTGCTTTCCTTCTGCGGGACCAGGGGCAAGTCACTTCACTTCTCTGTGCCTCGGTTTACTGATCTGTAAAATGGAATCAAGTACCTATTCTCCCACCTCTTAGAGTGTGAGCTCTCTGGGGGGCTAGTGCTGTGACCACTTAGATTGTGTTGTATTTATCCCAGTGCTCAGGACAGCACTTGACACATAGTATACACTTAACACATTTTTCTCATGGTATTTGTTCAGTGCTTACCATGTGCCAGGCACTGTAATGTTGGTATTTGTTAAACTCTTACTATGTGCAAAGCACTGTTCTAAGCGCTGGGGTAGATACAGGGTAATGAGGTTGTCCCACGTGAGGCTCACAGTTAATCCCCATTTTACAGATGAGGTAACTGAGGCACAGAGAAGTAAAGTGACTTGCCCACAGTCACACAGTTGACAAGTGGCAGAGCCGGTATTCGAACCCATGACCTCTGACTCCCAAGCCCGGGCTCTTTCCACTATCGGGTTGGACGCTATCCCTGCCCCACATAGGGCTCACAGTCTTAATCCCCATTTTATGGATGAGGCAACTGAGTGACAGAGAATGAAGTGTCATGCCCAAGGTCACACAGTGGACGAGTGGTGGAACCAGGATTAGAATCCAGGTCCTTCTGACTCTCAGGCCTGTGTTTTATCCACTCGGCCACGATGCTTTTTAATTTTGATTAATCATTCGATCACATTTATTGAGTACTTACTGTGTGCAGGGCACTGTACTAAGTGCTTGGGAGAGTACCATATAACAATAAGCAGACACATTCCCTGCCCACAGTGAGCTGACATATTAATTACAGCTACTTAGTTATGTGGATTTTTCTCAGAATCCCAAATCAGGAGACAAAGAAAACACCCGGAATGGGTCTTTGATGAATTCGATTGGATTTCTTTTTGGCCAAGAATGTTGCTTCTTGTGCATTTTGGATGCAGGCAAAACCGGCCTCGATTTGAGCTCTTGGTATAACGGACAGTAGGTCAGCAGTGCTGAGATCAAAGTCAAATTGGACCGATTCTTTGAAATGTTGCACAGAACGGCTCTCGTTGTGCCACAGCGGGTCAGGATTAGCTCATTCCAATCCCCGGGAAACCTGTTGGACCAACTGCTCTCCACAAACAAGTGCCCTCAGCTTCGATCCTTTCATTCATTCATTCAATAGTATTTATTGAGCGCTTACTATGTGCAGAGCACCGTACTAAGCGCTTGGGATGAACAAGTCGGCAACAGATAGAGACAGTCCCTGCCGTTTGACGGGCTTACAGTCTAATCGGGGGAGACGGACAGCCTGAAGGGATTTAGGTAAGATCTTGGAATCTCCTAATAGCAAGGGTTGGGAGTTGCTAGGAGGGATTTCCAAGGGAGATTGTGGGCTCGGTCTCCAGATGTCTTTAAGCCCTGAAGAGACTCTCATATCCTTTTCTGGGTCATTTTTAGGTGGACCAGATGAATCAATAAATGGCATTTTATTGAGCGCTTCTGCTTGTGGAAGTGTTTGGGCAAGTACAGTGTAATAGAGTTGGTAGATGCAATCCCTGCCCTCAAGGAGCTTTCACTGTAGAGGAGGTTGAGTCAGCTCTCACACCAGTGGTAGAGCTGGGATTAGAACCCAGGTCCTTCTGACCCCCAGACCTGTGCTCTATCCACTAGGCTATGCTCCTTCTATTGTTCAGAGAAGCAGCGTGGCTCAGTGGAAAGAGCACGGGCTTTGGAGTCAGAGGTCATGGGTTCGAATCCCGGCTCTGCCACTTGTCAGCTGGGTGACTGTGGGCGAGTCACTTCACTTCTCTGGGCCTCAGTTACCTCATCTGTAAAATGGGGATGAAGACTGTGAGCCCCACGTGGGACAACCTGATTCCCTTGTGTCTACCCCAGCTCTTCGAACAGTGCTCTGCACATAGTAAGTGCTTAACAAATACCAACATTATTATTCTCACTTTCTCCTGCTGGCGAGCAGTGGAGTTATTGAAGCCAAAAGCTGCGTGGCCAGAGGTTCCCAAACCAAATTATTCATTAGAAAATTTTGGGCATCTGGGAGAAAAAAATGCCTCAGATTACAGAGGTTTCATCAATCAATCAATCCTATTTACTGACCTCTTACTGTGTACAGAACACTGCATTAAGCTCTTGGAGAGGACAATATAACAGGATCGGTATGCACGTTCCCTGCTCACAATGAGTGGATGCCGGTCTCCTTGCGAAGCCCTTGAAGAGAAGCAGCATGGCAAGAGTATGGGGCCGGGAGTCAGGAGACCAGGGTTCTAGTTCTGTCTCCTCCCCTCGCCTACCGTGTGAACTTAACTTCTCCGGGCCTCTGTTTCCTCAGCTGTAAAATGGGGGTAGAATAGCTTTCTCCCTCCCTCTTAGACTAGGAGCCCCAGGTGAAAAAAGGAGCTAATCAAACCTGATTATTATAAAATTTACTCCAGTGCTTGGCACTTAGTAAGAGCTTAGCAAATACTAGAATTATTATTAGTGAAGCATGTGGCCGTGAAAAGAGCACGGGCCTGGGAATCAGAGGACGTGGGTTCTAATCCAGGCTCTGCCACTTACCCGCTGGATGACTTTGGACAAGTCTCTTAACTTCACTGTGCCTCCATTTCCTCATCTGTAAAATGGGGATCCAATAGGATTGATTGAATGAATGAATGAATGAATGAATACCTGTTTTCCCTCCCATTTAGACTGCAAGCCCAATGTGGGATAGAGACTGTGTCTCATCTGCACATATTGTATCTACCCCTGCACTTAGGCCAATGCTTGACACATCATAAGCACTTAATAGATACTATTGTTATTGCTATAATAATAATGGAGATTAATAAGAGAGAAGCAGTGTGGCCCGATGGATAGAGCATGGGCCCCGGAGTCAGAAAGATCTGGGTCCTAATCCCAGCTTCGCCACCTATCTGCTGTGTAACCTTGGGCAAGTCGTTTCACTTCTCTGAGCTTCAGCTACCTCATCTGTAAAATGGGAATTAAGACTGTGAGCCCTATGTGGGACAGGGACTGTGTCCAACCTGATTAACTTGTATCTACCCCAGTGCTTAGTACAGTGCCTGGCGCATAGTAAGTGCTTTACAAATACCATTAAAAATAATACCGCTTTTATAATAATAATAATAATAATAAATATCACAATGATTATTAGAGCAGCCGTCAGACACGTGGGGTGCTGGGCGAGGTCTAAAAGGCGCTTCAGTCGATCTCAGCATAGAAGGTAGTTGGAGGGTATTTGTTAAGCGCTCACAGTATGCCGCCGGGATGGATACAAACAAATCGAGTTGGACACAGCCCTTGTCCCAAACTGGGCTCTCGGTCTCAATCCCCATTTTCTAGATGAGGTAATCGAGGCACAGAGAAGTTAAGTGACTTGCCCAAAGTTCACACAGCAGACACTGGCAGAGCTGGGTAAGAACCCAGATCCTCTTACTCCCATGCCCGGGCTCTCTCCACTAGGCCTTGCTGCTTCCCATCATGACACATATCCAGGGGACCGTGTGCGATGTCACATACATCTCCTTATCTGATAACCGGGAGGGCTGCTGGCAGCCTCCCGACTCATAGATCCCGAACCAGAAACCGTGACTGGGAGCACCTCTCTGAGTTTCTTTAAAGGGGTGAGCTCCGTGACTAGAGCTGCCCACCTGCTGGCCAGTGGCCGATTTTCTGGGCCCTGGAAGGATGAAAGTACAGGACCCTCCGGGCTGGCCACGGCCCAAGCCTTGGCTGTCGGCGGGAGGTTTGCGTGTGCCTTGCCTGAGGAGGGGGAGGAGGGAGAGGAGAGACGTGTGATGGTGAGTTTAGCTGACCCCAGTAAAAAGCAAAACTCCCGATAGGAGCTTTCACTTACCATCTCCAAGCGCTGAGAGGAGCCAGTCCGTCTGACTGCCCCTTGCTCTGCTTCCTCAGAAATGCTGAGAACATCAGATAATTCCGGAGAGGGAGGCCAGGGCCTCTCATCCTCAGACGTACCCCGCTTCCTTGCTCAGCTTCTCTGACAGGAACTCTTGAGGTCTTGGGGCAGACTTGTGTCCAGGCGGCCCCGGCTCCTCTCAGCCCCTCAGCCCCGGGGGACCAAGGCCAGAGGTGTGGACGGGCCGCAACGGCCCCTCTGATTACTCCCAGTGGGGCAGGAATGTGGGGGGATCAGAACCTTCCCCCAATCAAGTCTCCTCCCCGGCCACTTTGTCCCCCACAAGTGGAAGTTGAGTGTCCAGACCCTTGGAGGGAATGGGAGAGGGAAGAGGAAAGAAAAAAGGCAGAAGAGTCATTCATTCATTCATTCAATTGTATTTATTGAGCGCTTACTGTGTGCAGAGCACTGTACTAAGATCTTGCAGAGTACAATATGGCAACAGATAGAAACAATTCCTACCCACAATGGGCTCACAATCTAGAAGGGGGAGACAGACAGCAAAATAAAAAAAGTAAACAGGCATCAGTACCATCAAAATAGATAAATAGTATTATGGATATATACACATCATTAATAAAATAGAATAATAAATATGTACAAATATACCCAAGTGCTGTGGGGAGGGGAAGGGGGCAAGGGAGGGGAAATAAATTTATTGAGCGCTTACTTTGTTCAGGGTTCTGAACTAAGTGACTGGGATGGTACAATACAAGAATGAACAGACACATTCTCTTCCCACAAGAAACTTACAGTCTAGAGTGGGAGACAGACATTAATATAATTATATAAATTGCAGATATGAACTGCTGTAGGCTGGAAGGGGGGAATGAATAAAGGAAGAAAGTCAGGGTGATGCAGAAGGGAGTGGGAGAAGAGGAAGGGAGGGCTCGGTCAGGGAAGGCCTCTTGGAGGAGATGTTCCTGGTGGGACAGGACAAGAGACCAGAAAATCAAACAAATTCAAATAGGGAAAGTGTCAGTTTGAGGTTTTCTAATGTGCTCCACTCGACCTAAGAAGGAACCTTTCTGGCTTTTTTCCCAGTGAGATTTTTAAATTGCTGGAACTTCATAAAAATGCTCCTCACAAATATTAATAATAATACTTGTCGTGATTGTCAAGTGTTTACTATACACACTGTTCTAAGCGCTGGGGTAGATACTATCTGATCGAACACAGTCCCTGTCCTACATAGGGGTCACAGTCTAAGGGGGCGGAAATACAGGTAATGAATCCCCATTTTACAGGTGAGGGAGGTGAGGCTCAAAGAAGTTGAGGAATTTGTCCGGAGACCCACAGCAAGCAAGCAGACAGATCCAGGATTAGAACGCAAGACTCCTGATTCCAAGACCCATGTTCTTTCAGGCCATGCTGCTTCAACCTCTACTCACCGTGGCTCA
Organism: Ornithorhynchus anatinus; assembly: GCF_004115215.2. Lineage (NCBI taxonomy): Eukaryota > Metazoa > Chordata > Mammalia > Monotremata > Ornithorhynchidae > Ornithorhynchus > Ornithorhynchus anatinus. The sequence continues at coordinate 7,011,168 of NC_041732.1, read as the reverse complement.
GTGGAAAGAGCACGGGTTTAGAAGTCAGAGGGCATGGGTTCTAATCCTGGCTCCGCCACTTATCAGCTGTGTGACTTTGGGCAAGTCACTTAAATTCTTGGTGCCTCAGGGACCTCATCTGTAAAATGGGGATTAAGACTGTGAGCCCTACGTGGGACAACCCTGTATCTATCCCAGCGCTCAGAACAGTGCTCTGTACATAGTAAGTGCTTAACAAATACCAACATTATTATTATTATTAGTGATGACTGAGAGACCTTATGTTTCTGGAGAAGATTGTAGTTTCATAAAATTGAGATACCTCTCAGGTTTGCACCTGAAGAGTTTCCAGTCCTCTACCAGTCTTGACTACAGGAGGGAGAGTCAAGCGGAGGCCTATCCATTCCATTCCTAGCTTGGGCAGTTGCTAGCGAGTGGAAGGTAAATCTGTTCCAAGTCAGAACTCACCTGTGCTGCGCAGCAGCGGCATGGGAGAGATTTGAGGGCAGAGACTCAGATTTTACCGCACGGAAGGAGGCAATGGTAAACCGTTTCTGGATTTTTACCAAGCAAACTTTATGGATCCACTACCAGAACGATTACAGATGGAAGTAGGGCATTCTGGAAGAGTTGTGTCCATGGCGTCGCTATGGATTGGACACGACTCGACAGCATAAGACAACAAAAATAAGAATTGAGAAGCAGCATGGCCTAGTGGATAGAAGCAGAAGAACCTGGTTCTAATCCTGGCTCCACCACTTGTTTGCTGTGGGACCCTGTGCAAGTCACTTCACTTCTCTGTGCTTCAATTCTCTCATTTGTAAAATGGGGATTAAAGTTGTGAGCTCAGGGTGGGTCGGAGACTGTGTCCAACCTGATTAACTTGTACCCACCCAAGCATTTGGTACAGTGCCTGGCATCTAGTAAGTGCTTAACAAATACCACAAAAAAAAAATTGTGCCCCATCAAAACCATTTTGATCTGCTTCAAATGCCCCACTGAGTTATAAGATCTTTGAGGGTAGGGATGTGTTTACTAACTCTTATTGTATTTTCAATAAAATATTGTATTATACTATGTGCTCTGCACATAGTAAGCACTCAATAGATACTATTGAGTGACTGGTTTTCAGAGCCATCAGCTCTGGTTAAAGATCAGCCACTGGAAGGAGAATCTAAAATGTGCAGCAAGTTCTACAAAGTTGATGTCACCCATCTGATACAATTCTTAGGATCTTCTTAAAGAAAAGGTCAAGTTTCATGGGCTGAGGGCCGGGAATGTGTCTACCACCTCTGTTGTATTGTCCTAACCCAAGCGTTTAGTACAGTGCTCTGCTCATAGCAAGGACTCAGTAAGCACTCAGTAGCTTACTGGATAGAGCAAGGGCCTGGGAGCAAGAAGGACCTGGGTTCTAATCCCGGCTCTGCCACGTTTCTGCCGTGTGACCTTGGGCGATTCACTTCACTTCTCTGGGTTTCAGTTACCTCATCTGTAAAAGGGGGGTTAAGAGTGTGAGGCCCAAGAGAAGCAGTGTGGCTCAGTGGAAAGACCATGGGCTTTGGAGTCAGAGGTCATGAGTTCGAATCCCAGCTCTGCCACTTAACTGTGTTACTGTGGGCAAGTCACTTAACTTCTCTGTGCCTCAGTTACCTCATCTGTAAAATGGGGATCAAGACTGTGAGCCCCACGTGGGACAACCTGATTCCCGTGTCTACCCCAGCGCTTAGAACAGTGTTCTGCACATAGTAAGCGCTTAACAGATACCAACATTATTATTATGTGGGACAGGGACTGTGTCCAACCTGATTAACTTGTGTCTACTCCAGAGCTTAGAGTACATAGTAAGCGCTTAACAAGTAGCTTCATTTTTTTAAATTACCATAGCAAATCCATTGATTGATTGGAGCCCTGGTGTCAGGTGGCTCTTAACCTGATTCTCAGTCGACTGAGGAAAAAGATAGGAGAGGAGATAATCTTACTGGAAACCTTCTCTGTGTGATTGCTTTCTTCATTCATTCGATCGTATTTATCGAGCACTTACTGTGTGCAGACCACTGTACTAAGCGCTTGGAAGAATACAATAATGAGCAGACACATTCCCTGGCCACAACTAGCCTAAAGTCTAGAAGATCAGCCCGTGCCCTTCCCCCAGCTACAGTTCCCCAGTAACTGCAGGCAGCCAGTCATGGACAATCATCTCCCTAGACAACCATCTTCCTATCTGATGATGTCCCTGACCGTCAGAAGGACTTGGGTTCTAATCCTGGCTCCTCCACTTGTCTGCTGTATGACCTTGGACAAGCCACTTAACTTCTCTGTGCCTCAGTGCCCTCATCTGTAAATTGGGGATTAAGACTGAGACCCTCCCTGTGGGACAACCTGATTACCTTGTATGTACCCCAGTGCTTAGTACAGTGCTTGGCGCGTAGTAATCACTTAAATACCATAATTATTGTTACTGTTATTCTCTGGGTCTCAGTTACCTCATCTGTAAAATGGGGATTTAATCTTACTCCTTCTTACTTAGAGTGTAAACCCCATGAGGGACAGGGATTGGGTCCAATTTGATTAAGCTGTTCTTACCCCAGCACTTAGAATAGCACTCGGCACGTAGTAAGCACTTTAGAAGAACTGTAATTATCACTATTATTACAACGGGAGCAAGAGACACGTTCCCTGTCCACAAGGAGCTTCCACTCTCACAGGACAGGAAGGTGTAGAAATATAATAATAGTAATGTTGGTATTTGTTAAGCGCTTACTATGTGCAGAGCACTGTTCTAAGCTCTGGGGGAGATACAGGGTAATCAGGTTGTCCCACATGAGGCTCACAGTTAATCCCCATTTTACAGATGAGGGAACTGAGGCACAGAGAAGTTAAGTGACTTGCCTACGGTCACACAGCTGACAAGTGGCAGAGCCGGGATACGAACCCATGACCTCTGGCTCCCAAGCTTGAGCTCTTTTCACTGAGCCACGCTGAAATATGCCTCTCTGTCAGGTGATTTCCAGAATCAGCCCACCGATGGCGTTGAGATAGACAAATAGAGGCTGAAGAAGACTTGGAACTCTGGGATCTACCATCTGGTGTGAGGGTGTTGGCCCCATCAGTTAGTTCCCCCTTCCCCAAGGAAGACTTCTGTCCTTAACGAGGAAAACTGAGATGAGCAGTCTGTTTATTCAGCCGTTTTCAACTTCGCCGACGGATATTCTTCTGGGCCCGTTTGGAGCAGGTGAGCCGTACCAGCTGCCTCCATTTTAAAACGCAATAAATGAACAAAAACCCATTAAACGTATACTATGCCTTCTCAAAGCAACCTGCCACCTTTTTTGTTTTAGGAACAGTGAAAACACCATTAAATTTTATAGGCAAACAAGGACTGGGATTCAATCATTTTTAGAAGGTGTAAAATATCACATGTTTATTAAATTGCAGTCATGGACCGTGGTGGGACCGTGCGAGGATAGGGTTACTTCGAAGACGGGAGCGGGGACAGGTCTGCGTTTTAGACACCAGAAAAAAAAAATGCCTTTTTGATACTAGACCCTTCTCCCATCCTGCGCTGTGGTTTCAGGCCGATATAGCTGCCCGGCAGGTTGGACGGTGATGTTTATGGGTTCCAGGAGTTTTGTCGAATCAAAGGATTCTGTTCTGACCCCCTGGAGGTCTGGAGGTCTCCAGAGTGATTATTCTGTGTGGGCACCTTTTCCAAAATCCCCAGAGAAAGTGATTCCTACATCCCCGAAGAGCCGGAGGGAGGAGTAGAACGAGGGTTGGAGGGTCAGAGAGTTAGGGGAACAGCGTGAATAAACCATGGACCTGGGAGCGCTTCTGTGTTCTGCACAGAGTAAGCCCTTGATGAATATGATTGAATGAATGAATGGATGAATGAATAATCATGGCTCTGCCCCTTGTCAGCTGTGTGACTGTGGGCAAGTCACTTCACTTCTCTGTGCCTCAGTTCCCTGGGTAAAATGGGGATGAAGACTGTGAGCATCAAGTGGGACAACCTCATTCCGATTAGACTGTAAGCCCGTCAAAGGGCAGGGACTGTCTCTATCTGTTACCGATTTGTACGTTCCAAGCGCTTAGTGCAGTTCTCTGCACATAGTAAGCGCTCAATAAATACTAGTGAATGAATGAAATTCCCCTGAATCTACCCCAGCGCTTAGAACAGTGCTCTGCACGTAGTAAGCGTTTAACAAATATCAACGTTATTATTACCTCATTTGTAAAATGGGGATGAAGCCTGTGAGCCCCTTGTGGGGCAAGGGACTGTGTCCGCGCTTAGGACAGTGCCTGGCACACAGTAAGCACTTAACAAATACCATTAAAAAAAAAGGGGAGGTCCCACTCCTATTCTGGGTCCAGGGCGGAACTACGCCGACCGAGGAGGCTGTGGTGGGTCAGATTCCCCCATCCTCGCCTCTGTTGCCCGTTCCCGGCCGGCGTTGCCTTCAGAGGTGGCTCCGGCCTGGCTGAGGGGGCCATGGGGTTGCCCTCCCGCAGGCAGTGCCGGCGGAAGGTAGCCACTGGTTCACCGACGTGTGAAATGGTTGCCAGACAAAGTGCCCCGCTATCCAAAGCCCCTATTCCCCACCCAGGACTGGACTATGCCAAAAGGGATTGCGGCCTTTTCCAGCCACTGAGTTTAGGGTGGCACTATCAGCCTTCAGGGGTTCTGCTCACCTGTCAGTCAATCGTATTTATTGAGTGCTTACTGTAATAATAATAATAATAATGACAGTATTTGTTGAGTGTTTACTATGTGTCAAGCACTGTTCTAGCGCTGGGATAGATACAAGCTAATCAGTTTGGACACAGTCCCTGTCCCACATGGGGTTCACAGTCTTAATCCCTATTTTACAGGTAGGGGACTGAGGCACAGAGAAGTGAAGTGATTTGCCCAAGGTTACACAGCAGACACGTGGTGGAGCCAGGATTAGAAGCCAGGTCCTTCTGACTCCCAGGCCCGTGCTCTTTCCACTAAGCCGTGCTGTGTGCAGAGCACTGTACTAAGCCCTTGGGAAAGGATGATGTAACAATATAGCAGATGCATTCTCTTCCCACAGTGAGTTTTGCTGGACATGCGGTGTAACGTGGAGACATCACGTGCACAGCTGTGCAGAAATTCATTCATTCAATAGTATTTATTGAGCGCTTACTATGTGCAGAGCACTGTACTAAGCGCTTGGAATGTACAAATGGGTAACAGATAGAGACAGTCCCTGCCCTTCGATGGGCTTACAGCAGAAATCCATCCAATTCCCCCAAACTCGAGTGTTTTTCTGGGGTGCTACTGACACCCCCTTCCCTCAGAGACATTAAGTTCCTTTCACGGGTCCCTCTGAACGCGGGTGCCATTTCTGAGCCACAGAAGTCGGCAGCAACAGATGAGGTGGAGGGAGGTGGAGGAAAGCCGAGTGCTGAAAACAAATCCACAGGGTATAAGGGCTCTGGTGCCATTTTGGGGCTGGCGGGGGACGGAACAGTTGAAAACCATACTATCCAGCATAAACCAGGATGAATGGTCACCCTACTCACAGAGCTTTACAGTCCTTGGGGTATCTGGCCGAAACTGGCTAGATCTTGGTGAGCCCAGAGGACCTGGGTTCTAATCCTAGTTCCACCACTTGTTGGTTGTGTTATCTCTGTGCTTCAATTACTTCATCTGTACAGTGGGGATTAAGACTGTTAGTCCCTTGTGGGACAGAGACTCTATCCAACAGATTTGCTCGTATCTACCCCAGAGTTTAGTACAGTCCCTGGCACATAGTAAGCACTTAACAAATACCACAATTAATGCTAATTTTCCTCTGTTCCAGGCAAGCCTCTTCACCACTCCGGACACCTCCACGTGGCCTTCTTTTTGATGGCATTTGTTAAGTGGTTACTATGTGTCAAACACTGTTCTAAGTGCACTGGCGTAGGTAGACTTTAATTAGGTCGGACACAGGCCCTGACCCACATGGGGCTCACAGTCTGAGTAGGAGGGAGTACAGATATTGAATCCCCATTTTACAGATGAGGGAACTGAGGCACAGAGACGTTAAGTGACTTGTCCAAGATTAAAGAGCAAGCAATTGACAGAGACAGGATTAATAATAATAATAGTATTTGTTAAGCACTTACTATGAGTCAGGCACTGTACTAAGCGCTGGGGTGGATACAAGCAAATTGGGTTGGACACAGTCCCTGCCATTCATTCATTCAATCGTATTTATTGAGCGCTTACTGTGTGCAGAGCACTGTACTAACTGCTTGGAAAGTACAGTTCAGTCCCACGTGAGGCTCACAGTCTCAAGCCCCATTTTATAGATGAGGTAATTGAGGCACTGAGAAGTGAAGTGACTTGCCCATGGTCACACAGCACACAAGTGGCAGAGCTGGGAATAGAACCCATGACCTTCTAACTCCCAGGCCTGTTCTCTAACACTACGCCATGCCGATTAGAACCCAGGTCCTCAGACTCCCAGGCCCTGGTCCTTTCCAGAAGGTCATTCAGCTTCACCCACTTTGATAGTAATAATAATGTTGGTATTTCTTAAGCGCTTACTATGTGCAGAGCACTGTTCTAAGCGCTGGGATAGATACAGGATAATCAGGTTGTCCCACGTGAGGCTCACGGTTAATCCCCATTTTACAGATGAGGTAACTGAGGCACCGAGAAGTTAAGTGACTTCCCCACAGTCACACAGCTGACAAGTGGCAGAGCCGGGAGTCGAACCCATGACCTCTGACTCCGAAGCCCAGGCTCTTTCCACTGAGCCACGCTGCAGGGCCTGGGCCCGGGTAGGGCCTCTACTTTGGGAATGACTTCACTCTATCAATCAATCATTCAATCAATCATACTTATTGAGCGCTTACTGTGTGTGAATCACTGTACTACTTATTTGGGAAGAGTACAATATAACAATAAGCAGGCACATTCCCTGGCCACCATGAGCTTACAGTCTGGAGGGGGAGATAGACATTAAATAAATAAATAACAGATAATAATGTTGGTATTTGTCAAGCGCTTACTATGTGCAGAGCACTGTTCTAAGCGCTGGGGTAGATACAGGGTAATCAGGTTGTCCCACGTGAGGCTCACAGTTAATTCCCATTTTACAGATGAGGGAACTGAGGCCCAGAGAAGTGAAGTGACTTGCCCACAGTCACACAGCTGACAAGTGGCAGAGCTGGGATTCGAACCCATGACCTCTGACTCCCAAGCCCGGGCTCTTTCCACTGAGCCACGCTGCTTCTGATATGGATACAGATATGATACATATGGACATAAGTGCTGTGGGGTTGGAGGGGAGATGAATGAAAGGAGAGAGTCAGGGTGACGCAGAAGGGAGTGGGAGAAGAGGAAAGGAGGGCTTAGTCAGGGAAGGCCTCTTGGAGGAGATGGCTTTCAATAAGGCTTTGGAGGGCAGGGGGAGAGTAATTGTCCGTCGACTTTGAGGAGGAAGGGCGTTCCAGGACAGAGGCAGGACGCGGACAAGGGGTTGGTGGCGAGATAGATGAGATGGAAGTTCTAGTCATCCAACAGGCCGGAGGGCCCGGGCGGCAGTCCCCTGCTGCTCGTTTTCTCCTCTGCCGTGGGTGGCCCCCATGAGGATGGAGAGGACGAGCAGCCAGGAAGCTCCACAATCCCACAGCTGGATGATTGGCGGGGCCGTCAGCTGAGAAGGCCCAGGCCCCATTTCCGCTCCATGTGTCATTATAGGCTCTATTTACCAGTTGGCCCGTTAGCGCGTGGGTTTGCTCAAGCTTCAGGCCCTGCCACACTGGGCTTGGGGGTCCCCTCCTCTCATCCCCAGAGTAGTTCCTTGTCAGCTGGAAGGGGGCCATGGAGGGTCTTGGGGAGGGCCTTCCACCCCACCCCCTCTGGTAAGGGAAAGCTGGCAAGGGCCAAGGCAGTGGGGTGGAATCCATTTGGTAACCAGTTGGCCCAGGTCCCCCGGCTGGGGCAGAGCTGGGCCAGGCAAGCCGACCGGAGAGAAATGAAACCATTTTTTTCTTCTTTTGAAACTGCATTTTTGCTGGCTGAGGCAGCGGAAAGGAGCTCTGGTATTCGGTTGATGAATTTCTTACGTTTCTAATTTAGCCGCCATGGGAACGAGCTTGGCTGGGAAGGAGGAGAGGCCGCAGGCTGGACGCTCAGAGCCCCGGGCCCGCTCTGGCGGCCGCCCGGCCGGGTGGTCCGGAGAAGGGAGGTCACGTGAACTCTGGGTGCCTCGGCTGCTCCGTCTATAAACTGAGAGTCAAGAGGGCTGGCGTCCCCCAAGGGAGGGGGAGGGGGGCGGCTGGCGGCAGAGCTGGGGACCGATTCATTAGGGCTTGGGAAATATGTACTTGGAAATATCAAAGGAAGAAAGTAATTATTAGACCAGAGCCAGGCCTTTGAAAACGTTGGTTACAGAAAGCAATTTAGAAGGAGAGTTGTTTTTGACTTTAATAAAAGGGCGTTTAAGGAGCTTTCTTTCGTCAAACAAGGATGTGCTGCGTCAGTTTGGGGTTGGACCGCTGCAAAAGCAAACTGAATGCATTCGAGCAAAAAGCGGGAAGGGACCGATTCTTTCTGAGCACTCCATGGGGCAGGGATATGGGAAGAGAGGTGGAAGGGGGAGTTCACGGCGGGTTCAATTCCCTATTCGGTCACACGCACGAGATTCCCATCAGGCACTGGGGGTACCGGGCTCTGGAAGTGGTGGAGGTTGGGCCTGGGGGTGGGATCAGGCCTCAGATAATAATAATAACAATGTGGTATTTGTTAAGCGCTTACTATGTGCAGAGCACTGTTCTAAGCTCTGGGGGAGATGCAGGGTAATCAGGTTGTCCCACGCGAGGCTCACAGTTAATCCCCATTTTACAGATGAGGGAACTGAGGCACAGAGAAGTTAATTGACTTGCCCACGGTCACCCAGCTGACAAGTGGCAGAGCCGGGATTCGAACCCATGACCTCTGACTCCCAAGCCCGGGCTCTTTCCACCAAGCCACGCTGCTTCTCTAGATAGACCCCGGAGGGAGCGGGAGGGGGGGCGGTGTGGAATCTGAAGCAGGAGGTCGGGCCTTGGAAGAGTGGTTGGGACCCCGAGAAAGGTCATGGCTGAAGCTGCCCCAATTTAGCTGGATCCTCATCTCCAAGTTTTGAAGATTTTTTAAAAAATGGCACAAGTCACTCGGCCCCAGCGAACCCCATTCGCCCTCCATCCTAGGGGCAGCGCTGTGCGTCATTCCCTGTTTACACCCGGGAACGAAGCGCTCTGCTTCCAACAAATTCTAGACGCTCGCTCCGGGCGGTAACACCACCCAGCTCCTGTGTGGCCACGGACTCTTCATCCTCAGCTCAGTCACTCGATGAAATCAATGGTGTTTATTGAGCGCTTACTATGTGCAGGGCACTGAACTAAGTTCTCGGGAGAGTGCAGTACAACAGAATTGATAGGCACGTTCCCTGTCCACAACAAACTTACCATCATATTTATTGAGCGCTTACTGTGGGCGGAGCACTGTACTAAGCACTGGGGAGAGTATAATATAAAAGACATATTCCTCTAAAGAGGGAGACAGACATTAATGTAAATAAATAATTTAGGGATAAGTACAATCAATGGTATTTACTGAGTGGGAACGGCCCCTCTCCCGGCTTTGTATCTTTGTGTCCCGGCGCTTGACACAGAGTAAGTGCTGAAAAAAAATACCGCAATTACTAGTAATTATTATTAAAAGTTGGAAAGTGCCTGAGGCAGAAGCAATGCCTGGGTGAGCAGGATTCAGGGAAGGGAACACAGAGTCTGCAGAGCAAGGACAGAGGAAGTCTGGGGCCCCCCCAGAGAAAAGCTCTAGTTTCAGGGGTTCAAGCGAGCAATGACATGACCCCAGTACATCGTGCCACGAACACAGACAGCGTTAAGCTGTGACCTCCGCACACAGAACATGACACAAAGCAGGAAGAGAAGTGATGTCTAGTTTCAGAAACCAGCCCTGGATTGGGAGCCCGTCACTGGGCAGGGATCGTCTCTCTCTGTTGCCGAATTGTACATTCCAAGCGCTTAGTACAGTGCTCTGCACATAGTAGGTGCTCGATAAATACTATTGAATGACCGCCCCAGTGAACATGGTCAGTGTGTCAATGAGGCAGAAACATCCTTTCCTCTAGACTGCAAGCTTATTGTGGGAAGGGAACGTGTTTCCCTACTCTGTTACATCGTTCTCTCCCGAGTGTTCAGTACAGTGATCCGCACACAGTAAGCACTCAATTAATACGATCGATTGACTTCACCCAAAGAGCGGGAACCAAGCTGAACAACTGCCTGAGGACAAAGCTCACCACCGGCCTCGATGGAGGAGTGGTCGGCCGAAGCAACGTGGCCTAGTGGATAGAGCAAGGGCCTGGGAGTCAGAAGGATCTGGATTTTAAACCCGGCTCCACCACTTGTTTCCAGTTTGACCTTGGGTAAGTCACTTAACTTCTCTGGGCCTCAGTAACCTCATCTGTAAAATGGAGATTAAGACTGTGAGCATTATGTGGGACAGGGATTGTGTCCAACTCAATTACGTTGTATCTACCCCACCGCTTCGTACAGTGCCTAGCACATAGTAAGCACTTAACAAATACTACAGTTATTATTATTGTTATTATGGAAGGGAAAACAATCACAGAGAAGAGAGAAGTGATTTGCCCAAGGTCACCCGGTAGGCTAGGCAGAGCAGGGATGATAACCCAGGTCTCCCAACTCCCAACTTGGGGCACTTTTCACTGATCCACGCTACCTCCTCCAGGGAGGTGAGAAAGTGAACACTTCACCTTGTCCTCTCATCCCCCTTTTTCTCAGAACCAGAATCCGAAGCCTAATCAGGGGATCGCATCGGGGGCTGGGGAGAGAGGGAAGGAAAGGGGACAGGCAGCCCTTCGGTTCTCCCGGAGGACAGAATTATGAAGTGTCGGTGACGTGCCAGAGACAAAGTGCTGAGGCCATTAAGCCAGCAGATGAAGATTTCGGCCTCGCTCCAGGGTGTAATTATCACGGGATTGATAGATTGCTTGCTTTTAGGGAAACACTGTAACGTCTTTAAAGAGGAAAAGTAAAACCAACTTTAAAGAGTAATCGTTTAATCCCCCTTTAAATCTTCTTTTATTAGAGGGCAAAGGAAATCCTAGAAAGCTTCTGGCTTTCAGAAATGCTATTATTTTTGAGGCAAAATGAAGGGAACATCATTTAGCTGAAAGAAGCCTACTTCAAAAGGCAAGAAGCTGTTGAACAGATTAAACTTGGAAGACAAAATTGTGAGTTTGCAGCTTTTTCCCTCCCCCTTCTCTCTCTGTGGCTCTATATTTCCGTCCCTCTGTCCCCCTCTTCCTCCGTCTCCCTCTTCTATCTTTCTCCCTCCTTCCCTTATTCTCTCTCTCTCTCTCTCTCTCTCTCTCTCATTCTCTCTCTCCCTCTCTTTCCCTCCCCCATTTCTCTATCTCACTTACTCTCCCTCCTTTCCTCCCTTTCCCTCTCTCGCCCCCCTCCACTACCCAACAGTGGCTCTGAGCATCTACTACAAGAAATCATATCGAGAACGAGGAAGCAGAAGTTTGAGCAGCTGCTGGAATGTTCTTTGCTGGATCTCGTTCCGTTATGCTGGTGGGTGCTGATTTGTTTGTATCTGTCCCCTTCAGGTCTAAGCCCCCTCAAAGCTTTCAGGCAACCGAGGCAGCGTGGCCTAGTAGAAAAAGCCTGGGTGGTAGGCGAGCCGGGTTTGAGTCCCAGTTGTGACACGGGCCTGCTGGGTGATCCAGGGCAAGGCACTTACCCTCTCTGCACCCCAATTTTCCCATCTGCAGAGGAAGGGGAGGAAGTTTTATGTGATTGACTGGATAGGACAGAGTGGGAGCCCTCAGAAGCTCTCCTGAGCTGCATCCTCCTCTCTAAAGAGAGGGTGGGGACCAAACTTAATGCACCAGAGAGCTGGCAGAACCTCACTCTGGGCAGAGCACTGTACTAAGCTCTGGGGAGAGTACCGTGTGAAGCAGCGGGGCATCAGGGATTTTCCCCTCAAAGCCCCAGGAGGAGGCCAGGGTAGGAAAGCCCCTGGCAGCAGCTGGGATCTTTGTGTTTTCACTCTCAACTTTCTGCTCCTAAGACCAAATCTCATCAAGCCAAGCTCCGTGCTAGGCTCCCACAGAGCCGCTGGGCCAGGGCGTCCACCGGGTTCATTCCGAGCCGGGATCCGAGCCGCCATCTGAGAAGCGAGGCAGAGGTGGGGCTCTCGCCTGCCGCGTATAACGACCAGCCCCAGACCCTGAGGCCCATCTCCCTGGGAGGCTCCACCCTCGGGTCGGCTCTACTCTGGCCTTTACCCCCTCCTACTTCATCTCACAACCCTTCTACTGCAACCCAGCCTGCATACTTCACTCCTCTAACTTACTGTACCTCCATCTCGTCGATCTCGCTGCCAACCTCTCGCCCACGTCCTGCCTCTGGCCTGGAATGCACTCCCTCTTCATATCCGATAGACAATTACTCTCCCCTACTTCAAAGCCTTACTGAAGGCATGTCTCCTCATCTCCTCCAAGAAGCCTTCCTTAAGCCCTCTTTTATTTTTCATCTATTCCCTTCTGTTCACCCTGACTTACTCCGTTTATTCGTTCCCCCGCCCCAGCACCACAGCACTTATGTCTGTATCCATAATTTATTTATTTATATTAAAGTCTGCCTCTCCCTCTAGACTGTAAGTTTACTGTGGACAGGGAATATGCCTGTAATGTTGTTGCATTGTATTCTCCCAAGTGCTTAGTACAGTACGCTGCACACAATAAGTGCTCAATAAATATGATCGACTGATTGATTAGATACGATTGACTGGTTAGATACGATTAATTGATTTCAGCACATATCCAAAGCGGAAGAGCTGACTTGATTAGGTGGACTTTTGCTTGGCCTTCTTATGAGCAGCTCCAACCCATCTATCAATCAATCAAATGATCATACTTATTGAGCGCTTACTGTGTGCAGAGCACTGTACCAAGCGCTTGGGAGAATACACTACAGCAGAGTTGGTAGATACATTCTCTGCCCACAACGAGTTTATACCTGCAAGAGGAAATGCGCTAAAAAGCAGGAGAGATTTAGGTGGGAAGTGAGCAACAGCTTGCTGATGATGAGGGCGCTTGAATCATGGACCGGAGAAGGGAAGCCATGAGTTCTTCATTCATAGAGCTCTGTCAGGAAAAAATAGGCGACCCTCTTAGTGCCGGAAATCCCAGGCCTGATTGAAATGGTCTCCCGAGGCCCCTTCCAGTTCTAGAATTCTACAGACCTCCTATATAGGGTGCTAAGGTTATCCATTCCCCTTCCTCCTACACTGGGTCAGAGTCCTGTCACCAGGAGCTTCACCAAGGGATATTAGGTCATCCCCAAACCAGTGTCTTCTGTGCCCTCATTTTGCTCAGCAAGAAAGGAAGCTACTGCTAGCCAGATTGCCTGCCTGCTCCCTATAATCAATCAGTGGTATTTATTGAACACTTATTGCGACCGGAGCACAATATTAAGCACTTGGAAGAGTACAGTATAACAGAGTTGGCAGACACGTTACCTGCCCACAAAGACCGAAAGCTTCAGGAGTCTCCCCGACTGAGGTTCGTGGGCCAGGTCAACCACACTGGACTGTGGGTCAGGGCAACAGCTCTGTTGGACCAGCTAACTGGGAACTGAGAACCCTCCCATTCCTCCAGGAGACACAGAAGACACGAGACACTCTCTCGTGTCTTGTCTCGTGTCTAATTATATCTTGTATCTAACTGCTCTCTCCCCTTTTCAAAGACTTTTTGAAGGCACATCTCCCCTAAGAGGCCTACCCTAAAGAAGCCCTCCTTTCTTCTTCTCCCTCTCTCTTCTGTGTCTCCCTGACTTGCTCCCTTCTTTCATCCCCCTCTCCCAGCCCCATAGCACTTATGTCCATATCTGAAATTATTTCTATTAATGTGTCTCTCCCCTTCTAGACTGTAAGCCCATTGTGGGCAGCGAATGTGCCTCTTATTGTTGTACTGTTAGTTCCCAAGCGCTTCATACAGTGTTCCGTACACAGTAAACGCTCCCAAAATATGATTGATTGAATGAATTGAATGAAAGACACACACCCCGAGCAGGCTGCTCGGAGATTTGGGTGGGGGGAATAAATGAAGGAGAAGATTGCCTTTGGCCTCTGATCTGGCTAAAATGACATTCTCCCTGGACCTTGTGTAGAGAAGGCCAACCTTATCCTCTAGTTAATAGTCAGAGGACCACCTTCTTACAATATGGATCATTCAGGCAAGGAAGACAGGCCTCTCTGCGGATTCATCAGAACATGGTACAGTTTATGCCTAAAGTGGGGCGGAAGAAACCCAGTCACTCTTACCAGCCAGCGTCCTGGGGCTTTGGCTGGGTGGGGGTCCCCAAGCAATCCCTGGTTGGTCCAGAATCTGACCAGCTCCACCCAGGAAACTCAAGCAAATGGAAAAAACAACAACTCAGATTCTCCCTCCCCCACCTCGTTTCTGTGGCAGAAGTGCCCCAGGCTGACTGGGTTCCAACTCAAGCTTTTCTCTCTCTCTCTCTATCTCTCTTCCCCTTAACTTTTCCCATCATTTCTGCATATTTATTTTATTTCCTCACATGTGGTTTCCCTTATTGCCATACTCCGTGTGTGTGTGTGTGTGTGTTTTAGAGTCAGAGTGAGAGAGAGGACTTTACATAATGATATCTTCGTGGTAAATATTTAGTCGTTATGGTGCCAAGGGGCAAGTTTTCCTGCCTCCTCTCAAGGCTCTGCAGAGTGACCTGCTTTGTGCTGACTGGCTGGCTTGCATTCCTCACCTCCCGGAAACACAAAAGCCAGGTAGATAAAGATCAGAACCAGAATATTTAATATATACAACAGCGCCAGTTGTCGGACCCTGAAAGATAAACCGCCTACAAACGAGGCAGAGTAAGGGAGAATTTCTTGGTTTGAACAGCAGAGTCAAATAAGACCATTTGAAGTGACCTCTTGGCCCTGGACTTCTCCTCCTGTGCCTCCCCCAGCCCTCTATCCTGTGGCCTCTCAGAGGTTCTATGACCCGAGAGAGAGAGAGAGATAGAGAGAGAGAGAGAAGGGGGGGAATCCAAAGGGAGAGCAACAGAGCTAGAAATCTGGTCATGGAATCCATCGACCTCAACCCGCCCCAACTCCAAAAGCTTCCTTTAAAAGAAATCTTACCTCCTACAGGAAGCCTTCCCTGATTCATTCCCAATGCCCTGAGGAGCATCAATGCAAAAGCCACCTGTTTATCTACATCACAATTCTACACCATCTAAACTGTAAGCTCCTTATGGGTGGGGAATATATCTACCAACTCTGTAAACTCTATGTTCTGCATGCAGTAAGTATTCAATAAATATCATGGATGGATTGATTACACCCATTCTCCACAGTTATGAGTATACTTCATGTTCAACGGAATTGTAAATTATTTTTCCTGATTCATTTTCTTAGTTCATACTGGCATATTCACTCTTCCAATTTTTTTATCCTTGTCTATCTCTCCTACCGACTCTGGTCCCACCCTAATAGGGTGTAAACTCCTTTTAGGGCGGGAACTTGTGTTTTGCTTCTATTCGGTTTTCCCAGTGCCTAAGCAGTAGTCACTCATGCTGAATGGACTGATTAATTTGCTGTGTGGGTCCTTCAACAGTTTAAATATTGTTTCAAGCATAATTTGAATTTACAAAATTTCCAGTGGGCTTGCCCAACCCCTCCCCATCTAGCAGTAAAGTGTGGGGATCCTCTCACTGAAATCCTCCAGATACTTCCTGCAAAGATGCTTGATAAGAATAATAAATAATTGTGGTATTTGTTAAGAGCTTACTATGTGCCAAGCACTGTACTAAGCACTGGGGTAGGTACAAGATCCCACATGGGTCTCACAGACTAATAGGAGGGATGACAGGTATCGCTGGTGAGGGAACTGAGGCCCAGAGAAGTAAAGTGACCTGTCCCAGCATCGTGCAGCAGGTATGTGGTGGAACTGAGATTAGAACCCAGGTCCTCTGACTGTCAGGCCAATGCTCTTTCCACTAGGCCACGCCACGCCACCCTGTGAATGTTTTAGAAATGGTTTGAGCATCTTATTACTGGAGATTAAATGTTTATCACAAGAGTGAACCAAACTTTACAGCCCCTCTCTCTCCCAAATTCCAAAGTTTGGTTTGAAGCCTTGAACTGCAGAGGGTGGCTGCAGCTCTGCCCTCCCCCCGCAACACAAATCCTCATCCCTTCAGAGATCTTCCACCATTTGTGAACATGCTAGTTTATTCCAAGCTGGGAATGCAATCCATTTCAGAAGGCAGAAGGAAAGTTGAGATGGATGCCTAAGGAACTTTCAATCATCAGTCAGTCAAATTGATTCATTTATTCATTCATTTTTACATGGTATTTGTTAAGTGTTTACTGTGGGTCAAACACTGTTCTAAGCACTAGTGTAGATACAAGATTATTAAGCTGGATGCAGTCCCTGTCTCTCATGAGGCTTACAGTCTAAGTAGGAGGGAGACTAGGAGAACTGAGGCACAAAGAATTTAAGTGACTTGCCCAAGATCACACATCAACAGTTGGAAAAACTGGGGTTAGAACCCAGGTCCTCTGACTCTCAGGCCTGTGCTCTTTCCACTAGGCCATGCTGCTTCTAAGCCTACCATGTGCAGAGCATTGTACTAAGCACTTGGGAGAGTACAATGCAACGGAGCTGGTAGATCCGTTCCCCGCCCACAACAAGCTTCCAGTCTAGATCCTTACAAACCAGCAGAAGCTCTGCCAAGGCAATCTGGCCTTGATTTGCTTTGCATAATCACTGGTGAGTTCCATCAAATTGGGCAGGAGAACTGCAGTTGTAGGGGACGTAGATGACCTCTTGCTGTGGAAATCCCATGCATCTTCCTCCCAGACAGCACTGTGACTCGGGTACATGATGAACATCTTTTTCTTTATGGTATTTGTTAAGTGCTTACTATGTGCCAGGCCATGTGCTAAGCACAGGGGTAGATGATCAGACTGGACGTAGTCCATGTCCCACATGGGGCTCACCGTTTTAATCCCAATTTGACAGATGAGGAAAGTGAAGCACAGAGAAATTAAGCGATTTGCCCCCAAGATCACACAGCTAAAGAGTGGAGGAGCCAGGATTACAACCTTGGTCTTTCTATCCATGGGGCCATGCTGCTTCTCTAGTTGTGTTAATACTAGTGGTATTTGTTTAATGCTTACTATTTGCCAAGTCTAAGTGCTTGGGGTACATGGAGGATAAAAATAATAATAATGATAATTCTACTAATAGTTATTATTATATTTAAGTGCATATTATGTGTCAAGCACTGTTCTAACTACTGGGAAAGACACAGGATGAACAGGTCACACACAGTCCATTTCCCACACCGGGCTCATAACCTAAGTAGGAGGGATAACATGTATTTAATCCCCATTTTACAGAAGAGATAACTGAGGACTAGAGCGGTAAGGTGCTTGCTGAAGATCACACAGCAGGCAAGTGGTAGAGCCGGGATTAGAACACAGGTCTTCTGGCTCCCAAGCCTGGGCTCTATCCACCAGGACAAATTGCTTCTCATGTCATCTGCCCACCAGTCTGGGAAACCTGATTATCCATTGTCTGTTCTACTGGGTAGGCTCTCAGACCCTCTGTCAGAGTTAAAGACCAGAGTCTGTTAATTTTGATTCATAGGGGAAATGAAAATTATTAACTTTAGACCTCTAGATTCTAAGTTCTCTGTGGGCAGGAGCTCTTTTGTATTATACTCTCCAAAGTGCTTAATTCAGTGATCTGCATACCATCAGTGCTCAATACATAACATTGATTGACTGATTAGTCCGCTGTGGTTTTGTTTCCTTATAAACCCCAGCACCTCTAGCTAGTTGCTTTGGATGTTAAACCTCACTAAACCATCTTTTCTGCTGTTTCAATATGAGTGAGAGAAAGAAATGTAGCAGAATTTTAAAAATTAGAAATTGATTAGGCTTTGAACCCACAACCCAAACATCAGCTCCATACTTCACTCCACTGCCCGGATCTTCTTTCCATAAAAACATTCAGTTCATGTCACCCCGCTCCTCAAAAATCTCCAGTGGTTGCCTATCCACCTCCCTGTCAAGCAAAAACTCTTCACCATTAGCTTTAAAGCCATCCAGCACCTTGCCCCCTCCTATTTCACCTCGCTACTCTCCTTCTACAACCCAGACCATAAACTTTGCTCCTCTACTGCTAACCTTCTCCCTGTGCCTCCATCTTGCCTGTGACGCCGCCAACCCCAGTCCCATGACCTGCCTCTGGCCTGGAACGCCTTCCCTCCTCAAATCCACCTGACAACGACCCTCCCCACTTCGAAGACTTATTGAAGGCGCGTCTCCTCCAAGAGGCCTTCCCAGACTAAGCCCCACTTTTCTGCACTCCCTTCTGCATCGCCCTGACTTGCTCTCTCAGCCACCCCCGCCCAGCACTTATGTATAAATCTCTAATCTTATATATTTGTATTGATACCCGTCTCCCCCGCTCTAGACTGTGAGCTCGATGTGGGCAGGCACTGTCACTGTTTACTGTTGTATTGTACTTTCCCAGGCTCTTAGTACAGTGCTCTGAACACCGTAAGAGCTTAATAAATACGACTGAATGAAAGAATCGATCAGCTCATCAATACCAGGCGAGTTACAAGTGATTTATGGAATGGGAATCTAGGAGCATGCAGTGCTGGCATTGGCTGTCCACCAGAGGGGGCCCGGCTGCAGTTCAAGGGAAATGATAGCAGAAAGGAAAAACTCAATAAAAGTGGAATTTTAATAGAGGCGCTTTTTCAAACAAAAGCCCTTCCAAAACCGAGCTGAAAAGCATTGAAATTCACCCCTAAATCGACTGCAAGTGGACGGACCTTGCATTCTTCTGGGCCTGTTTGCTCTCTCTGATTTACCTTTTCGATCATCTTCGTTTGCATCCAGCTCATCATCAAAAATGTCTATCTTATAATAATAATAATAATGCTGGTATTTGTTAAGCGCTTACTATATGCAAAGCACTGTTCTAAGCGCTGGGGGGTTAAAAGGTGATCACGTGCCCCACATGGAGGCTCGCGGTCTTAATCCCCATTTTACAGATGAGGGAACTGAGGCTCAGAGAAGTGAAGTGACTTGCCCAAAGTCACACAGCAGACAAGTGGCGGAGCCGGGGTTAGAACCCGTGACCTCTGACTCCCAAACCCGGGCTCTTTCCACTGAGTCACGCTGCTTCTCCGCTGCTATCTGGCCAACAATCTGCCCAGACAAATGAACCAGACCCGATCCCTGAACGCCCTGATGCATAAAACTGTCGGAATTTTAGGCAAAATCCATCAATCCATCAATCAGTTGAACTTATCGGGTTCCTACTGTGGGCAGAGCACGATACGAAGGACTTTGGAAAGCGAATGCAACAGGTTGGTAGTAGCCATTCAATCCATCAGTCAATCAATCATCGGCATTTATTGAGTGCTTACTGTGTGCAGAGCACTTTCCCAAGCGCTTAGGACAGTGCTGTGCACACGGTAAGCGCTCAATAAATATGAATGAATGAATACAACAGAGTTGGCAGACATGTTCCCTCCCCACAACGAAAAAGCAGCGAGGCTTAGTGGCAAGAGCACGGGCTTGGAAGTCAGAGGACCTGAGTTCTAATCCCTACCCCACCACTTGTCTGCTGTGTGACCCTGGGCAAGCCACTTAACTTCTCTGTGCCTCAGTTACCTCATCTGTAAAATGGAGATCAAGACTGTGAGCCCCACGTGGGACAACCTCATTACCTTGTATCTACCCCAGTGCTTAGAACAGTGCTCTGCACATAGTAAGCGCTTAACAAATACCAACATTATTACCCCAGCATTTAGAAAAGTGCTTGGCCCATACCCAGCACTTACCAAATAGCATTAAACACCCCTGCCAAAAAAATGAGCTTCCAGTCTAGAGGAGAGTAGATCTGCCCAGCAGGAGGTTATGGTCTAAAGGAACGTGCTGCTTCTGAGTCCATCTGGCTGTGGAATATCAAATATGTCTGCTGTGTGACCTTGGGCCAGTCACTTCACTTCATGGTACCTCAGTTCCCCCATCTGTAAAATGGGAACTGAGAGTGTGAGCCCCATGTAAGACAGGGACTGTATCCAACTTGATTACCTTGTATCTACCCCAGAGCTCAGAACAGTGCCTGGCATATAGTAAGCACTTAACAAATACCTCAAATATTATTGTTATTATTATTGTTAAAAAGCCAAGGCTGGGTGGGACCAAGAAGAGATGGGGCTCTCATTTCTTGTTTTCACTTTATGTACAGGGGTGTCTTGGGACTGGGGAGCTAGGGGGTACTCCCAGACAATCAGAATGCATTACCTTCTCTCCCAAAGCACATATCAATCAATTGCATTTATTGAGCATTTACTGCGTGCAGAGCACTGTGCTAAATGCTTGGGAGAGTACAATATAACAGAGTTGATAGAAACAGTCCGGCACCACCGTACGCACACCCCCGACCCCGGACTGAGGCTGGAGAGTGGGAAAGAGTCTGGTCATCGTAATAATCAGTCAATCAATCCATCAATAGCATTTATGGAGCACTTAATGTATGCGGAGCACTGTACTAAGAACTTGGGACAGTGCAATATAACAGAGTCGGAAGACACGTTCCCTGCCAACGAGGAGCTCGCGGTCTAGACGGGGAGAGAGACATTAAAATAAATTACAGATATGTATGTAAGTGCTGCGGGGCTGAGGGTGAGGTGAACATCAAATGCCCAAAGGGTATGAATCCAAGCTATCTCTTGCCGAATTGTACATTCCAAGCGCTTTTCACCCCACACATCCTATCCGTTACCAAGACCTACCGGTTTCACCTCTACAATATCGCCAAGATCCGCCCTTTCTTCTCCACCCAAACGGCTACCTTACTGTTACGGGCTCTCGTTATATCCCGGCTAGACTACTGTGTCAGCCTTCTCTCTGACCTCCCTTCCTCCTCTCTCGCCCCACTCCGGTCTATTCTTCACTCCGCTGCCCGGCTCATCTTCCCGCAGAAACGATCTGGGCATGTCACTTCCCTTATTAAACAACTCCAGTGGTTGCCTATCAACCTCCGCTCCAAACAAAAACTCCTCACTCTAGGCTTCGAGGCTCTCCATCACCTTGCCCCTTCCTACCTCTCCTCCCTTCTCTCTTTCTACCGCCCACCCCGCACGCTCCGCTCCTCCGCCGCCCACCTCCTCACCGTCCCTCGGTCTCGCCCATCCCGCCGTTGACCCCCGGGTCACGTCCTCCCGCGGTCCCGGAACGCCCTCCCTCCTCACCTCCGCCAAACTGATTCTCTTCCCCTCTTCAAAACCCTACTTAAAACTCACCTCCTCCAAGAGGCCTTCCCAGACTGAGCTCCTCTTCTCCCTCTACTCCCTCTGCCATCCCCCCTTTACCTCTCCGCAGCTAAACCCTCATTTTCCCCTTTTCCCCCTGCTCCTCCACCTCTCCCTTCCCATCCCCACAGCACTGTACTCGTCCGCTCAACTGTATATATTTTCGTTACCCTATTTATTTTGTTAATGAATTGTACATCGCCTCGATTCTATTTAGTCGCCATCGGTTTTTACGAGATGTTCTTCCCCTTGACTCTGTTTATTGCCATTGTTCTCGTCTGTCCGTCTCCCCCGATTAGACTGTAAGCCCGTCAAACGGCAGGGACTGTCTCTATCTGTTGCCGACCTGTTCATCCCAAGCGCTTAGTACAGTGCTCTAAACATAGTAAGCGCTCAATAAATACTATTGAATGAAATAAATAAATACTATTGAATGAATAGTACAGTGCTCTGCACATAGTAAGCACTCAATAAATACGAATGAATGAATGAATGAATGCAGAAGGCAGAGGAAGTTGGTGGGTGTGGAGAGGGCTGAATCGGGGAAGCCAATCTAATTCAGTGAATGTGTCCGTTATATTGCCATATTGTTCTTTCCAAAGCACTTAATACAGTGCCCTGCACACAGTAAGCACTCAATAAATATGACTGATTGATTGTTTGATTGGTAATGTTTTGAAGGTGGAAAGAGTGGTGATACGGTGCATATTGAGAAGAAGGGAATTCCAGGAAAGAGGGAGGACACGGAAAAGGGTCAGAGAGCAAATTGGCCAGAAAGTCATCATTTGGGGATTTTTCATCCCTTCAGGAAACACTCCGACCTCATCAGTGACCTGGGATGAGCGAGGCTGGGAGTCCCGTATCTCAGATCTGGGGGGTGAGGGGAGGGGGCAAACACGTCCAGTGACCCCATAAATTGGCACACACCCCAGACCTGTGATTCTAAATATATGAGAGAGACAATCACACTCTCCCCCTTCAAAGCCTTATTGAAAGAACACCTCCTCCAGGAGGCCTTCCCTGACTAGGCCCTCCTTTCCTCTTCTCCCTCTCCCTTCTGTGACACCCTGATTTGCTCCCTGTCTCTGCCCCACAGCACTTATGCCTAGATCTATCATTTACTTATTTCTATTAATGTCTGTCCCCCCCCCAGACTGTAAACTCATTGCGGGCAGGGAATGTGCCTGTGTAGCGTTATATTGTACTCTCCCAAGTGCTTAATACAGTGCTCTGCACACAGTAAGTGCTCAATAATAAGATTGAATGAATGAATGAATGAATGACCCCTCCCAACGAGACAGAGAGAGCACAGGAGAGAAGAGACCCTCCCAAGCCTTGAACTCTGACGCTACCCAGGGTCCCGGCTACTTCGACGATTTAACTTTGGTCTTATTTTCCCAATTCTCACAAGCAACAGCTCCCCGAAAATGCACATCTCATTTCCTTGGGGGAAGCTTTTTTACCCAAACTTGGCATGAAGTCTGGTTGCCACAGAATTTCTCATTCTTTAAATAAACACTGGGTCGTGCACATGATAATTACGTTCTGTGGATGGAAACTTAAAACAGCCAGGCGGACCATTTGGATATTTGTCTGTCAGGTTGTATCAGCGGTGGAATGCAATAATCTGAAAAGCAGAAAAAAAACCCCACAGGACAGTGCCTCGTACCCATAGCCCCAGGAAGTGGACACAGCAGCGTGCCCACGGCTAAAGTGGATAGAGCACGGGCCTGGGTGTCAGAAGGTTGTGGGTTCTAATCCCGGCTCCGCCGTCTGTCTGCTCTGTGACCTTGGGCAAATCACTTCACTGGGCCTCAGTTCCCTCATCCGTAAAATGGGGATTGAGCTGTGAACCCCATGTGGGACAGAGACTGTGACCGATTCATCTTGCTTGTATCCAATCCAGCGCTTAGTGCAGTGGTTGGCACATAGTAAACTCTTAAATATTATCATTACCCAAAATCCCAGGATGTGGACACAGGACCATGTCTTCATAATAATTATGGCATTTGTTAAGTGCTTATTATGTGCCAAGCACTGTTCTAAGCACTGAGGTAGATACAAGGTAATCAGATTGGACACAGTCCCTGTTCCAATATCCCACGTGGGGCTCATAATCTTAATCCCCATTTTACGGATGAGGTAATTGAGGGCCAAAGAAGTGAAGTGATTTGCCCAAGGTCATACAGCAGACAAGTGGCAGAGCAGGAATTAGAACCTACAACCTTCTGACTCTCAGGCCGGCTTTAAGCAATGTAGCTTAGTGGAAAAAGCAAGGGCTTGGGAGTCGGAGGTCGTGGGTTCTAATCCCGTCTCTTCCACTTGTCAGCTGTGTGACTTTGGGCAAGTCACTTGACTTCTTTGGGCCTCAGTTACCTCATCTGGAAAATGGGGATTAAGACTGTGAGCCCCACATGGGACAACCTCATTATCTTGTATCTACCCCAGCACTTAGAACAATGCTTGGCACATAGTAAGTGCTTAATACCATCATTATTATTATTATTACACCACCTCTTGTACCCATAGACCTAGGAAATGCATATTTATGGGGACTGGAAAGCTGGACTTGGAGACATACAGACTGTCCCCATGTGCTAGGTGCACAGGGCTGACTTTACTGGGACCAGTTATTGGGGTGCAATTTAAATTTGCGGAAAAAAAAATAATTTCAGCCACGCTGTGGCGTCCCAGGGTGTTTTACGGATGATTCCTCAGATTTACAGAAAGAAACAGGGAAAAGAATAGGCCTGGGGGTTATTTGTTTGTTATTTGTTTTACTGATGGAATTTATTGAGTGCTTACTGTGTGTAAAGCACTGTGCGATGCACTTAGGAGGGTACAAGACAACAGAGTTGGTACCCAGTGGGCCCACAAAGAGCTTACACTCTAAAGGGGGAGACATGCAATAATGTAAATAAATAAGAGGATCTGGGTTCTAATTGCAGCTCTGCCGCTTTCCTGTGTGTGACCTTGGGCAAGTCACTTTATAATAATAATGATAATGTTGGTATTTGTTAAGCGCTTACTATGTGCCGAGCACTGTTCTAAGCGCTGGGGTAGACATAGGGGAATCAGGTTGTCCCACGTGGGGCTCACAGTCTTAATCCCCATTTTACAGATGAGGGAACTGAGGCACAGAGAAGTGAAGTGACTTGCCCACAGTCACACAGCCGACAAGTGGCAGAGCTGGGATTCGAACTCATGAGCCCTGACTCCAAAGCCTGTGCTCTTTCCACTGAGCCACGCTGCTTCTCTCTGGGCCTCAGTTTCCTCCTCCTTAAAATGGGTATTCAATCCCTATCCTCCCTCCGCATTAGACTATGAGCCCTTTGGGGAAAAGGAACTGTGCCCTACCTGATTATCTACCTGTAGTAAGCCTGTAGTAAGCCCCACTGCGTACCTCAGTGCTTGGCACATAGTCAACGTTAAACAAATATCATGATAGTTATTATTACAGAGTGAAAACACCAAGTTCTGACATACATGGAGGGGTTCAGTAGATGGATTTCTTTCAGTATCTTCTTGTTACCCCTTGATCTGGGGTTTCATCATACTCTTGAGCTCCCATGCCTTTTTTTTTAATAGTATTTATTGAGCGCTTACTATGTGCACAGCACTGTACTAAACGCTTGGAATGTACAACTCGGCAACAGATAACGACAATCCCTGCCCAGTGAGGGGCTCACAGTCTAATCATAAAAAGCAGTATTTGTTTTTTGTATTTGTTTAGCGCTTCCTATGTGTCAAGCACTGTTCTAAGCTCTGAGAGTAGATACAAGTTAATCAGGCTGATGCAGTAGGAGGGAGTACAGGTATTTAATCCCCATTTGGCCCCCTGCCATCCTACATGGCTTCCATCTTCACTGTCTTTATTGGTTTCATAATGGTATTTATTCAGTGCTTACTCTGCTGAGGACACCATGAGCGCGGCTCATTGGAAAGAGCCCGGGCTTCGGAGTCAGAGGTCATGGGTTCGACTCCCGGCTCTGCCACTTGTCAGCTGTGTGACTGTGGGCAAGTCACAACTTCTCTGTGCTTCAGTTACCTCATCTGTAAAATGGGGCTTAACTGTGAGCCTCGCGTGGGACAACCCGATTACCCTGTATCTACCCCAGCGCTTAGAACAGTGCTCTGCTCATAGTAAGCGCTTAACAAATACCAACATTATCATTAAACTCTGGGGTCATTACAAGATAATCAAGAATGACCAAGAATTATCAAGAACGACCCACAGCAGACTCACAGCCTAAGAGAGAGGTAGAAGCAACAAAGCTTGGGAACTCTAGCCTGTAAGCTTGTTGTGGGCAGAGAATGCGTCTTCTAACTCTGTTTGGCTGTGCTCACTCAAGCACTTAGTAGTGTTCTGCACACAGTTAAATATTCAATAAATACCACTGATTGATGAACTGATTGAATTCACAATACGCACTGTAAATCCTTATCTTTATACTCCACTGCTTCTTCCGACCTCTAAATTATTATAGTATGTTTCCTCCACTAGATTGTAAATTCCTTGAGATTCGAGATTGTATCTCTTAATTCTATCGCCGTTCCCCAAGCTCTTAGTACAGTCCTCTAGACTGTAAGCTCATTGTGGACAGGGAATGTGTCTGTTCCATTATTATATTGTACTCTCCTAATATAGCAAGCACTCACTAAGTACAATTAATTGACCGACTGACCGCTTTGCCCACATAGGCGCTAGGTAAATACTACTGGTTGACTGATTGGGAGAAGAGGTACTTAATCTCAATTTAACAGAGAAAGAAACCAAGGCCTAGATAGGCTGAGTTGCTCCAAAACATTCAGAATAATATGGTAATAATAATACTTTTTAAGTGCTCACTATGTGCCAAGCCCTGTCTTAAGTGCTGTGTTAGACAATAAGGTACAAGACAATCAGTTCCCACATGGGGCTTACAGTCTAGGTAGGAGGGAGAACGGGTACCGAAGCCCTCATTTTGCAGATGAGGGAACCGAAGCACAGAGAAGTGAAGTGACTTGTCCGAAGTCACACAGCAGGCAAGTGGCAGAGCCGGGATTCTCAGACCCAGGCTCCTTCCGCTAGGCCTCGCTGCATCCAAAGCTCACTGGCAGAGCTGGGATTTAGAACCCCCCAACTTCCAGCCCCGTGCCCTCTCCGAGCCACGTTGGCCCCAGTGAGACATACGTTTATTCACGAGCAGCTATGACATCTACGGTCTGCCTTGTTTGTGGTCTGGGGTGATGGAGAAAAACCACTACGCTGAAAGTCACAATGATTTTGGAGCCGAGAACAAATAGCCAAACGGGTGCCTCTAATGGGCGTCACGTCCCGACGTCCGTGATGGAAAGGGATTGCCTTTCCCACTGGGCCAGGAGAGACCCCCGTATATTGCCGGCTTGTTTGGGAAGTCCTTTACAGAAATTTCCCATCCTGCTCTGGTGCCAGTCTGGGAATGTGTGTTACCCGTGACCCCCTGGGCCCGCTGGCTTCTGCCCATTTGCGTTGCTCACCACCCGCCAGAAGGTTTTTTTCAGAAAACTGCAGTTTATCTTCAAGGCAGCCTGGGCCCTGCCCCCTGGGGCAGATCCAAGAGAGGCCAGCTCCCAGGATGCCAGAGGGCAGAAATTCGCCAACCTCTTCCTGCTCCGCACCAGCCCTGTGACGGAGGCCCTGGCCTGACGGGGAGGACTGAGCTTCATTGCGGACCATCGGTCACCTACCAGGGTCTGGTCCCTGGCTCTTGGACGGGAGGCCTGCAGTTTCTTTCGTTTCCCCGGGAGGGGTGGTGATGGAGATAGGAACTAATTGGTCGCTCAGTGTTACACAGGTTTTACTGAGCATAATAGTTCTGGGGTTTATTCATAATCATTATGATGTTTATCAATAGTAATTATTGCGGTGATTATTAATAATAATAACTGTGGTATTTGTTAAACACTTACTATGTGTCAAGCACTGCTCTAAGTGTTGGGGGAGGTACAAGATATTTAGGTAAGACACAGTCCCTGTCCCACAAAGGGCTCGCAATCTAAGTAGAAGAGAGAAAATGTACCGAATCCCTATTTTACTGATGAGGAAACTGAGGCACTGAGAAGTGAAGTGACTTGCTCAAGGTTATACAGCAGGCGGTCTGAAACCGTGCAAGATTCTGGGGCCTCTCGGAGCCCAGCTCACACGTGGAGCCAGAACATTTCCACAAGGACTCAGTGTCACTGTCTGATATGATACAGAAACAACTGGCTCCCCAGAGACTGCCAATCAATTAACCAGTCAATCGATGCTATTTACTTTGCGCTTACTGTGTGCAGAACACTGTGCTAAGCACTCGGGAGAGTACACTATAACAGAGTCGGTCTACACATCCCCTCCCGATTACACGCTTAAAGTCCAGAGAGGACATTAATTTAAGGAAACAATGTACATGTACATAAGTGCTGTGGGGCTGAGGGTGGGGTGAATAGCCAACGCATTGTCTCCGTTTCAACAGAATGAGGCCTAATCCCCTCTGGGGGCATGCTGACAATGCTCTATACCTAGGAAGCACTCGATAAATATAATTAATTGATTGACTGATTGATTGGAATGCCCGGGAGTGTCAGACTTGGCTGACTCGCTCTGGAGAAGTAGCAGTAATGGAAATTAATGTGCTCCTGGACTGTCCTAACTACAAGAGAAAGTACACATCAGAGGGGTGACGTATTCCCTGTCCACAAGGAGCTTACATTCAAGGCTGACAGACATACAAACATTGACAGAAAGAGTAATGTAAATAAAGAATTGAAGGTACAACTGAAAAGCGCTTAGTACAGTGCTCTGCACATAATAAGCGCTCAATAAATACTATTGAATGAATGAATGAATGAATGAAAGAACTAAGGATGGGCATATGTAAATGCAGAAATGTTAG
The DNA here is from genome assembly GCF_004115215.2 of Ornithorhynchus anatinus. NCBI lineage: Eukaryota > Metazoa > Chordata > Mammalia > Monotremata > Ornithorhynchidae > Ornithorhynchus > Ornithorhynchus anatinus. Next base: position 6,982,867 of record NC_041732.1, on the reverse strand, counting down.
AATTGGCTGAATTGAGGTGCTGCCGATATTATGATCTCAGAGATCATGCCTTTTCTTTTACGGTATTTGTTAAGCGCTTACTATGTGTCAGACACTGTACTAAGTGCTGTACAAGTTAATTAGGTTAGACACAGTCCCTGCCCCACATGGGGCTCACAGTCTTAATCCCCAAATTCCAGATGAGGGAACTGAGGCACAGAGAAGGGAAGTGATTTGCCCAAGGCAGACAAGCTGCAGAGTCCGAATTAGAACCCAGGTCCTTCTGACTCCTCGGTCCGCACTCTTTCCACTAGGCCATGCTACTTCTCATTGAGAAGTCTTCCCTGTTTGAGAGCAAGGACCACCTCTTATTTCTCTGTTAGATCTCCTGAAGGGGCCCAAAGTAGAACCCCATTCATCTCTGCTGATAATATATTTTGTGGGTGGAGTTGCAAACCTTCCGTGGTTGACTCTAAACTATTTTTACGTGGATTATCTGGGGCAGGTTTCTAGCCTTGAGCTTTCCTTCTATCTGACTTTTTCTCACAATGAGGGACCCTCCAGAGAAATGAGAAATGAGATGATTCTCCTTTGGGGTGAACTTTAGTATCTCTTCAGTTGGTCCGTTGTCTATTGTATTTTCAGCGAATTGGGTCCGCCTGTCTCTCTCCCCAACTAGACTGTGAATCCCTTGAGGGCAGGACCTGGGCCATCCCTTGGTGACTAAATTTGTGGATATCCGACTGAGGTGCTTTTTTGTGGCTTGAGATGAACCCCAAAACCGCAGTTTAGAGAGGCAGCTTGGCCTAGTCGATAAGGCACAGGCCTGGGGGCCTGCTGGGAGTCTACTTGTCTGCTGTGTGAACTTGGATAAGTCACATCACTTCTCTGGACCTCAGTTACTTCACCTGGAAAATGGGGATTAAGACTGTGAGCCCCATGTGGGACGGGGACTGTCTGTACCCAAACTGATTAGATTGTATCTACCCCAGGTCTTAGAAAAGTAGTTGACATATAGTAAGCGCTCAATAGATGCCATCATTACTAACCAAAATCCTTGTCATCAGTGTAGAGAACTGCACTGCGCTCCCAAGGATGAAAAGGAGTTCTACAGCAAGACCTGCCCTGGAGGAGCAGCCACTCTAAAGCAGAAGGCAAGCGACACGAGTGGCAAATTTTACATCTCCCTGACTTAATCCATTTATTCATCTCCCTTCCCAGGCCCACGGCACGTATGTACTTATTTGTAATTTATTTATTTGTATTAATGTCTGTCTCCCCCTCTAGCTCATTTTGGGTAGGGAATGTGCCTGTTATATTGTTATACTGCACTTTCCCAAGTGCTCAGTACAGTGCCTTGCACACGGTAACCACTCAATAAATACAATTGACTGACTGACTGATGGGTCACAGGGTGAGAGTTGACATACATCATAAACACAGATGGATAAATGAATCAGTGACAAATAAACGATCGGCCCTGCGTGGATTCCTGGCCAAAAGAGGAATTTCCCAATGGAAAGTTCCATTCCAAGGACATCGACTCTGTGTCGCTTCAGTCCCAGAATCAGAGGGAGAGCCTTCCTTCCCGCGCTTTCACTCTCCATTTCTACGTCTCTCCTCAACCCCCAACCTTAAACTGGGACTCTCTAAACCTGGTCCAAAAGGACCCTTCTTAGGCAGGGTGAAGGAAAGTTCAGGCCTTACCCTCTACCCCCCTGCCCTCCCTCCCCTCTCCCGGGTCTACGACCCCACAACATTTCGGCCAGAGGAGGTGTAACGTTATCCAGAGCAGACAACGGACCCAGAGCAGCTAAAAGGAGACTTCCGAAACTGCTGTCACTCTGGACCTTCGGAGAGGCTGGAATTATAATCCCACAGATAATAAAGAGCTTGATTTCCCTGTCAGTCAATCCCCCTTCCCCGCACTGGGGAACGGAGAAGGCTTGTAGGTGATGATATTTTATTACATCTCAAAAAAAGGCCCAGGAATGTGGTTTCATTTGCTGCTTCCTGAAATCCGAGCGGAAAGTTTATAAAAACGGTCAGTCATGTTTGGGCTCCGGGAAACAGGCCCCAAAACGCCGCTCTTTTTTCTAACTCTATTTGTTGAGGGGGACAACCCCCCTCCCCCGGCCCCTCCTCTCTGAGCCTACAAGCCCACATCCCTCCTCTGTCCACTTCTCCCCTGGCCCCAGCCTTTCTATCCTGTTTCCGTTCCCTACTGCCCCAACACAGAACATCGTTTCTTTGGACGCGCTCATTCTCGCAATTTGCAAAACAGACCAGAACAAAATCTTGTAACTCAGTCACCGGGTAGAGGATGGAGGTGGTAGAAAAGGGCATGGAAAAAAAGCGAGTGGATCCTCACTGCTAAAGACACCCCTTTGATGGGGGAAGCAATGTGGACTAGTAGAAAGCGCATGGTCCTGGAAATCCAAAGACCTGGGTTCTAATTCCAGCTCTGCCAATTGCTTGCTGTGTGACTTTGAGCAAATCACTTCACTTCTCTGTGCCTAAATTTTCCTGTTCTCCCTCCTACTTAGACTGTGAGCCCCACGTGGGACAGGCACTGTGACCAAGATAATTAACTTGTGTCTAACCCAGCACTTAGAACAGTACTTGATACATAGTAGACACTTCACAAATAGTGTAACAGAACAAAAGCAGGTATTGAATCTAAGAAGCAGCATCGTCTAATGGCTAGAGCCCGAGCCTTGGAGTCTGAAGGACCTGAATTTTAATCCCAGCTTCACCACTTGTGTGCTGTGAGACCTTGGGCCAGTCACTTCACATCTCTGGGCCTCAGTTACCTCATCTGTAAAATGGGGATTGAGACTGTGACCCCCACCTGGGACAGAGACTGTGTCCAACCCTATTTTCTGCTATCTATCCTAGCGCTTATTACAGTGGCCGGCACATAGTAAGTGCTTAACAAATACCATACTACTACTTCACATCTCATGGCCTTAGTTATCTCATCTGTAAAATGGGGATTAAGACTGTGAGCCCCATTCTTTCACTCATTCATTCAGTTGCATTTATTGAGTGCTTATGTGTACAAAGCACTGTACTGAGCGCTTGGGAGAGTACATTATAACTACAGACACATTCCTGCCCTCAATGAGTTCACAGTCAAGAGAGACAGACATTAATATAAATAAATAGATAAATAAATGAATAAATAATGTCCTCATGAGGGACATGGACTGTGCCTGACCTCATTAACTTGTATCTAACCCAGTCCTTAGTACAGTGCCTGGCACGCAGTAATAGCTTAACAAATACCATTAAAAAAACTCTCCATTTTACAGATGAGGGAATCGGAGCAAAGAGAAGTGACTCGACTAAGGTCACACAGCAGGGATTAGAATTCATGTCTTCCGACTTCCAGGCCTAGGGTCTTTCCACTCGGGCACCCTGCTACCTTCCATCAGCTGGGTGCTGCTGCTGGAGGAGAAGCTGGGCACTATGGCCAAAATCATCTCCATTCAGCAGCTCACTGGCTCCAAGGATACTCTTCCACCCTCCCCATTCCACCCCTCTCCAATCGGAGTCCTCTGGATAGCTTGTTTCTAAGCCTGTTGTGTCTCCAGCACCCTTCGCACAGAGTAAGTGCCTAACAAATACTACAATTTACCATTCATATCACGAGCCAGAAGGAACTAATTATTTATGACAGCGTGGAGAGTACATGGGCTTGGGAGTCAGTAACTTAGGTTCCAGTCCCAGGTCCGCCCCTGGCCTGCTGTGTGACTTTGGACAAGTCACTTAACCTATCTGGGCCTCCATTTCCTACAAAATGGAGAAGAGATATATGCTGCGAGCCCTGGGTGGGACAGGGACTGGGTCTGATCTGATCACCTTTTATCTACACCAGCACTTAGACCAGAGCTTGGTAAATAGTAAGCTCTTAGTAAATGCCATCATTATTATAAAAGGGAGGCCAAAGTATTCCTGCTCTTCCCTTATTGAAGAGGCTTATTCTCTTAAGCCTTATTAAAGGTACTTCTCCTCCAAGAGGCCTTCCCTGACGAAGGCCTCATTCATTTTCTTCCTCTCCCTTCAGTGACACCCTCGCTTGCTCCTTTTATTTACCCCTCCCGCTTCAGCCCCACAGCACTCATGTATACCTTACACCCGGTTTTAAAAAACCCAATCACTTTACCCCCTCCACCTCACCTCGCTATTCTCGTAGTCCAACCCAGCCTGCACTTTTTGCTCCTCTAATGCTAACCTTCTCGGTTCTACCTCAATCTCGTCAATCTCGCCGCTGACCTCTTGTCTATGTCCTGCCCCTCGCCTGGAATACCCTCCCTCTTCATATCTGACAATTACTCTCCCCATTTCCAAACCTTATTGAAGGCACATCTCCTTCAAGAGACCTTCCTTGACTAAATCCTCTTTTCCATTTCTTCAACTCCCTTCTGTGTCACCCTGACTCCCTCCCTTTATTTATCCCCCACTCCCAGCTACACAGCACTAATGTGCATATCTGTAATTTTATTTATTTATATTAATGTTTGTCTCTCCCTCTAGGCTGTAAACTCATTTTGGGCAGGGAACGTGTCTGTTATAACTGTACCCCCCCAAGCACTTAGTACAATGCTCTGTACATAGTAAGCACCAAATAAATGCAATTGACTGACTGACTGCCCTGAACACAGTAAGTACTCAATAAATAAATTAATTGATTCCCTAACTAAAGGGAAAACCCCTGCTTGCTCTGAAAGCCATCCGGAGTCCAAGGTAATTGTTGTTCAGTGAAACAAAGTCACTGTTGAGAAAAAACACATCAGGTGTTTGGGTCCATCCTGTTCCTAGGGCGTGTGTTCCATTCCTGTTGGATCTCAGACCAAAGAAGGCCAAGTGTGAGGAGCCCAAGGAGTTAAAAGGTAAACTGATTCCAGACTGTAATACCCATGCCTTCCCTTCCTACAAACACTTATGCTCCCAAGGAGACGAAGAAATTAAGCCTGAGAAAACACGCATCAGCAGAGGCAATCTTTTGATTGATTTTCTTAGAAAAGCACTGTGGAGTTAGCCTGCTGGCAGCTGAGCTCTAACTGGGTAGGAAATAAATACTCTCCATGCCCGTTCCTTGGCACTGAGAGAACCAAGGGCCTCTCGCTGTCTCCTGGCTCTCTCTGCTCCCTCAGAGGTTCCCTCCCAGAGGGCCCAGTGCCCTGTTCTCAGCCTTCCGGTCGGAGGCTCAGTAGCCGGCCTGCCATGAGGGTGTTCCTTGGAGTTCATTCATTCATTCAATAGTATTTACTGAGCGCTTACTATGTGCACAGCACTCTACTACGTACCTGGAAGGTACAATTCTGCAACACATAGATATAATCCCTGCCCCAAAAGGGGCTCACAGTTCACTCCTAAGCCTCACCCCCTGCCCTGTGGAGTAGAGAGAGAGAAGGGATTGCGGGTGAGAGAGACTCTCTACTGGACTGGACCCTGTGCCCTGCCCTGATTCCTCCAGTGCTCCAGTCGATCTATGTATCAACCGATCATATCTCCTAATAATAATAACAGTAGTACTTGTCAAGCCCTTACTATGTGCCAGGCACCGAACTAAGCGTTGGGATCGATACAAGCAAATTGGGTTGGCATAGTCTCTGTCCCACATGGGACTCATACTCTAGATCCCCATTTGACAGATGACATAACTGAGGTAAAGAGAAGTGAAGTGACTTGCCCTAGGTCACACTATAGACAAATGGCCAAGCTGGGATTAGAACCCATGACCTTCTGACTCCCAGTATCCACCAAAACATTCTACTCTCCTGAGCTCCTTCTGTGTGTTGAGCATGGTATTCAGTGTTTGGGAGAGTGCAATAGAGATAGACACAAAGATCTGCCCTCAGGGAGCTTACTGTCCTATTCGATTGTATTTACTGAGAGCTGAGTGCAGAGCACTTTACTAAGCGCTTAGGAGAGTACAATACAACAGAATTGGTAGATATGTTCCCTACCGACAAGAAGCTTACAGTCCTGCCACTTGTCTGCTGTGTGACCTTAGGCAAGTCATTTCACTTCTCTGTGCCTCTGTTACCTCATCTGTAAAATGAAGATTAAGACTGTGAGCCCCATGTGGGACAAGAACTGTGTCCAACCTTATTTACTAGTATCTATCCCAGTGCTTAGGACAGTGCCTGATCTTAACAAATACCATTAAGGAAAATAAAAAGTCAGAATGCTGGGAGTTGCTTACCTAAATCCCTGAGGACCCCACTTTTTGATGGCATTTGGTAAGCATTTACTATGTTAGACCTAGTCTCTGTCCCACATAAGACTTACAGTCTCAATCCCCACTTTATAGATGAGGGAACTAAGGCACAGAGAAGTTAAGTGACATTCCCAAGGTCACACAACAAAGAAGTGTCAGAATGAGGATTAGAACCCACTTCCTCTTACTCCAAAGCACAGCTCTTTCCACTAGGATGGATGGGAAAGCAACGTGGTTCAGTGGGGAAGCAGCGTGGCTCAGTGGAAAGAGCCCGGGCTTCGGAGTCAGAGGTCATGAGTTCGACTCCCGGCTCTGCCACTTGTCAGCTGTGTGACTGTGGGCAAGTCACTTAACTTCTCTGTGCCTCAGTTTCCTCATCTGTAAAATGGGGATTAAGACTGTGAGCCTCACATGGGACAACCTGATTACCCTCTATCTACCCCATCGCTTAGAACAGTGCTCTGCACATAGTAAGCACTTAACAAATAACATTATTATTATTAGGCCACACTGCTTTTCACCACACTTCTGAGCACTCTTTGTTTCCCTCTAGACTGTAAGGGATCTTGTCTACCTACTCTATTGTAAGGACTCTCCCAAGCTCCTTTTTCTACATTTTTCCCTAAAAAACATTCAGCCCATGTCTCCCCACTTCTCAAGAACCTCCGGTGGTTGCCTATCCACCTCTGCCTCCAACAGAACTCCTCACCGCTGGCTTTGAAGCACTCAATCACCTCGCCTTCTCCCACCTTGCCTTGTTACCCTCCTACTACAACCTAGCCCCACGCTTCACTCCTTTAATGCCAATCAACTCACTGTACCTCGATCTCGCCTATCTCAATGCCAACCTCTCACCCATATCCTGCGTCCGGCTTCTACTGTCCCCCACTTCAAAGCCCTGTCAAGGCACATCTCCTCCAAGAAACCTTCCCTAAGTCCTCATTTCCTCTTTTCCCACTCCCTTCAGCATCACCCTGATTTGCTCCCCGTATTCACCCCTCCCTCAGCCCCAGAGCACTTATGTCCATATCCGTAATGTATTTTACTCACATTGATATCTTTCTCCCCCTCTAGACCATAAGCTCATTGTAGGCAGGGGACGTGACTGCCATCTTGGTTGTATTGTCCTCTTCCAAACACTCAGTATGGTGCTCTGCACAAAGTAAGTGCTCAATATCTACCACTGTTCGATATTATAGCCAGCAGAGAGGATTGCCTCTCCAGTGCATGGCCCTCTCGTCCTCAGTGGTAGAATTGGAAAGAGAAGCCAGGTGGTGGTCCGCCCACATTGTCTCCAGACAGCTGACCGGAGTCTGCTTCAAGGATGCCTTTCCCGGAGACCAGCCAGGAGGCAGACCCCCTCTCGGGCCTCGCCCCTCTGATTCTGCCGGACCGCCCCGGGGGGCCTCATCCTTGTCCACCCGCTCTGTCAGAATTCAGAATAAACATTTGACGTGCCCGGGGCCTGCTCCTTCACCCGGGAACAACACACCACCAATTGTACCCTCCACAAGCTCTTCTGTGTTTCGTTTCTCCTCCTGACATTTCAGCCGGGGCTGGGCCTGACCCAACCGACTCCCAGCTCTCCGTCTCCGTCCTGGGCGCGCCGGGGGTGGGGGTTGGGCGGGCACGGGGGTGGCTGCGGGCACCCCATTGTGTCCGCGGAGCCGTGGGGCCTCGCGCTGCCGATCTCGGGGCCTCGACTGGAGCAGCGGGCAGACCGACTGTCGCCGGGCAGTGACCGCCGGCCGCCGGAACGCGCCCGCGTGGGCCTTGGCCAAGGACAGGCCGGGGCCCCGCTGGCTCTGGGGAACGAGGCCCTCACGAGCCTGAATACCATTACCCACCCGAGGCCTGGAGGGGACAGACACGGCACGTATTGTTCCGGCCAACAAGGACCTTTTCGAGGGGGACGGAGGAAGCGGCTTTGGGGAGCGCTCCAGTTCAGAGAGGAGAGGACTGTGCTTCTCTTCTTCGTGCCATTATGCTCTGAGATAAAGCAGGCGACAGTGGCTGATAAAGCGTCTGTCAGCCTTCTCCGCTAGACAGTCTCTTCCGTTCAAAGCTGTCCCCCCCGAAGGGAAAACAGTCATGAGAATGTGCTAGGGACATTCTCTAGATTTTTGCTTCCTACAAAGCCACAAGAGAGAGGGCCTCAGGTCCTTGGGGAGGGGGAGACGGCAGCGCTGGCACCACCAAGGCCCGGCCAGGGGGTGGGCCGAGGTTGAACGCGCCTTGTTGTTCCTTCCACCCGCTTGAAGCCAGGTTTGGGCCTCTGGGGCCGGGGTGAGCCGAAGGTGAAGGAGGCTGGCTTCGGCTCGACCTGCAGGGAAACATTTCACAGAGACCCTCGTTGGCCGGCCTGCAGCCATGGTGGAAAATTGAGAGGCAGCAGAGTCTACAAAAAGGGTGCATAGGCCTGGAAGTCAAGAGCTCTGGGTTCTAATTCCAGCTTGATCACCGGCAGATTGTGTGACCTTGGGCAAATCACTTAATCTCTCTGTATCTCTTGTCCAGACCAGTCACTAGTGTTGTCTCCACTTCCAAGGTGAGGGGAGAGACGGTCCTGAGTTTCCAAATGAAAATGTCTTTGGTGCCTCAACTGAGGGTGGTAGTTTCTGAAAAGTAAACATTGTTTGCTCTCAGTGAGTGAGAAGCAGTGTGGCTTAGTGGAAAGAGTACATGCCTGGGAGTCAGAGGTCCTGAGTTCTAATCTTGGCTCTGTCACTTGCCTGCTGTGTGATTTTGGATAGGTCACTTGAGTTCTCTGTACTTCAGTTTATCCATCTATAAAATGGGAATTAAATACCTATTCTCTCTTCTACTTGGACTGTTAGCTCTATGTGTGTCCTACCTGATTATCTTATATCTAACCTGGCACTTTGCACACTACTTAACATATAGTAAGCTCTTAATAGGTACCCCTTAGTGCTTAGAACAGTGTTTGACACATAGAAAGTGCTTAACAAATACCATTAAAAAATAGTGTCTGTTTTTAGGGAGGTGGTATATCAGTTCCGCTGAATTTAGATCCTCACTGTACCTAAGCAATTATTGTAGAGGAAATTGAAATTGGGAAACTGAAAGTTCAGAGGACAGAGAAAATGTATACTGTGAGCCTCATGTAGGACAGGGATTCATTCATTCAATAGTATTTATTGAGCGTTTACTATGTGCAGAGCACTGTACTAAGCGCTTGGAATGAACAAGTCGGCAACAGATAGAGACAGTCCCTGCCGTTTGACGGGCTTACGGTCTAATCGGGGGAGACGGACAGACAAGAACGATGGCAATAAATAGAGTCGGGGGAAGAACATCTCGTAAAAACAATGGCAACTAAATAGAATCAAGGCGATGTATATTTCATTAACAAAATAAATAGGGTAATGAAAATATATACAGTTGAGCAGACGAGTACGGTGCTGAGGGGATGGGAAGGGAGGGGAGAGGAGCAGAAGGAGATGGGGGGAAAAGAGGGTTAAGCTGCGGAGAGGTGAAGGGGGGGCGGTAGAGGGAGTAGAGGGAGAAGGGGAGCTCAGTCTGGGAAGGCCTCTTGGAGGAGGTGAGTTTTAAGTAGGGTTTTGAAGAGGGGAAGAGAATCAGTTTGGCGGCGGTGAGGAGGGAGGGCGTTCCGGGACCGCGGGAGGACGTGACCCGGGGGTCGACGGCGGGATGGGCGAGACCGAGGGACGGTGAGGAGGTCGGCGGCGGAGGAGCGGAGCGTGCGGCGTGGGCGGTAGAAAGAGAGAAGGGAGGAGAGGTAGGAAGGGACAAGGTGATGGAGAGCCTCGAAGCCTAGAGTGAGGAGTTTTTGTTTGGAGCGGAGGTCGATAGGCAACCACTGGAGGTGTTTAAGAAGGGGAGTGACACGCCCAGAGCATTTCTGCAGTAAGATGAGCCGGGCAGCGGAGTGAAGAATAGACCGGAGCGGGGCGAGAGAGGAGGAAGGGAGATCAGAGAGAACCTGTTGTCCAACCTGTTGTCTGGTAACTAATCCAGTGCTTAATATAAGACTTGACACATAATAAGAAGCCGGGGATACCTGCAAGAATTCCTTTGAGAGGAGACCTTTCCCGGAGGGAGGGAGGGAGGGAGGGAGAGAGGGAGGAGTTGGGGGGCGGTAGTCACACCTCCGGCCTGGTGGCACTGGAGAAGCAGCATGGCTTAGTGGCTAGAGCCCAGGCCTGGGAGTTGGAATGACCGGGTTCTAATCATGGCTCTGCCGCATGTCATCTGCGTGACCTTGGCCAAATCATTTCACTTCTCTGCGCCTTAGTTACCTCATCTGTAAAATGGAGATTAAGACTATGTGGGACAGGGACTGTGTCCAACCTGATTACCTTGTATCTACCCCAGCACTTAGAACAGTGCGCGGCACATAGTAAGTACTTAACAAATACTATAATAATAACAATGATAATGATTATTATTATTATTATTATTGTTATTTTAATACAACAGAGTTGGTAGACATGGTCCCTGCCCACTGAACAGCAGTAAAAAAACAAAGGATGGTCTTTCTATGTCCACAGAGAGGTCAGCAATTCAGCATTGCCATTTTCAGTGACATACACCCTTACTTTAAGCTCACTGTGGGTAGGGAACGTGTCTATCAACTCTATTATATTGTTACACTGTACTGTCCCAAGTGCTTACTTACTACAAGTACTCTGAATATATTTTGTGTGTATATATACGTGTATATGATGCATATATATACGTGTGTATATATATATGATGTATATATATACATGTATATGTGGGATTATGTATATATGTGTATGTTTGTAGTAAATAGATATGTATGTGTGCGTGTACATCTATACAACCACAAATATATATATATTTACTTCACACATATATATGTGTATGTATGTGTGTGTGTATAGAGAGAGAGAGAGAGAGAGACTTTGCATATGTCATATTCAACAAAATGTCCCTTTGTAGAAGCCAGGGTTGTTGCTATCACAGACTGTGGGTGTATCGAAGGGACTTGGGAAAGAGAAAAGAAAAGACCAGAGCTGCGTCTGCCCTAACTAACCCAGTGGCTGGAAGACTATGGGATTTTTCCACACCAGCCGCCCGAGAAGGATTGGCCTGCCACCAGATGTTCCTCCAGCGATTGGGGCAGCCACGTGTGGACTGTCAGCCGCCTCCCCGGGCCTGTTTTCTGTTTGCCTGGAGCTTGGAAATAGGAGCCGTAATGGCCGCCGACCTGCCGGGGAGCAGTTCTGACGCCGGGGAGGGCTCTGCACAGTGTCTGGTCACTCCCTCGTAGCACCCCCTAGCCCCTGGAGAATTGGCCATCTCCTTGGTCAAGGCCACACCTGGCTAACATCTGGCTGTTTGCTGGCCCCTTTCTGGAAGGATTCATGTCCTTCCCTCCCTCCTGACCTGACCCTCCCTCCCCACAAACTCCCATCAGCACCCCAACAGGGCCTTATGGGCAGGTCCGACAAATGGGGCTCTCGTAGGGCCCAGGTAAGGAGCAGAGTCGCCGTCCTTTCGGTTTTCCAGGGGAACGGCCAGCTCATCTTTTGGAAAGCTTGTTCCTTTGGCAACAGACTCATCCAGGATGTTTTTGAGAGGGAAGAGTCTGCCCTTCTGTCTGGCCCGGCACCCATCTGGGATATGGGTTGCCAGACACTGAGGCGGGAATCTGAGGAGGGAATGTATTCGGCCATGATCCTGGCGCCACCGCCACCGCCGCCACCGGTTTGGACGTTCCACGGGAGGACAAGGTGTAGATGCCACAGAAGGGAAAGGAAAACACAATTTGAGAGGCAAAGGAGCGATGCTGTGCAGCCGCCTAATGTGAGTTTGGAGGGTAATATTTGGCACTTGAAGAATCCCTCTCTCCCAGGTTCTCAAAATTCCTTAGAAAAACATTCTAGGGAGTTGTTTTTCTTTCCCATCGTCATCCCCTGGAGCCACCCATACAGCTTTGCCCAGGCCCAGAACCTCAAAGGAATCGGGCTGTGGGAAAGTAAGAAATTTAATTCAGAATGAAATTAATCCCAACAGCTCCAAGACCGTCCTCTGGGCTCCGACTGTCCCATGCCTATGGAGCCTTTGCCGGATGGAGAATTGGAAAGTGGGGGGAAAAGACTCAGCATAAACTTTGTGGCTGAGAGGACCACAAAATTCTGTCAGCAAAATTTGTTCTAATCCCTACATGGGGGCCCAGAGGGGGCAGACAGAAGGATGGGGGAAGCCACTGGCTTAAAAAGCCAAGAGGTGAGGGACGATGGCTCAAAAAAATCAATGGATGGGCCACTCGGTGCTTCTCCTCTATAGAGCAATCAGTCAATCAATCAATCGTATTTATTGAGAGCTTACTGTGTGCAGAGCACTGTACTAAGTACTAGGGAGAGTACAGTATAACAGAGTTGGTAGACATGTTCCCTTCCCTCAAGAATCTTACTGCCTTAGAGGGGGAACACTGCCCTACTTGATGCCTATCTCAATAGGGTGTTTCTGTTCCATCCACCATCAACCTCCATCAGCGATTTTCCACAAATCTGTTGACGTGTCAAGAAACCCGTTACTCCCTAGTCATGTCTAATTTGGTGAGAGGATGTCTCGGCTTCATTTCCATCCCTTTCCCACAACCCACCAGGAAGAGAGATGGAACAGCTTCGAAAGGAAATAATATTAATGTTGATATTTGTTAAGCGCTTACTATGTGCCAAGCACTGTTCTAAGCGCTAGGGGAAACAAGGTGATCAGGTTGCCGCACGTGGGGCTCACAGTCTTCATTCCCATGTTACAGATGAAGGAACTGAGGCCCAGAGAAGTGAAGTGACTTGCCCAAAGTCACACAGCTGACAAGTGGCGGACCAGGGATTTGAACCCATGGCCTCTGACTCCTAAGCCCGGGTTCTTTGCACTGAGCCGTGCTGCTTCTCAGAGGTAGATACAAAGGGATCAAAAATTCATCTGAGCCTCGTCGTCCTCCTAGTTTTTTTTTTCTTTATGATATTTGTTCACTGCTTACTATGTTCCATGCACTGTAGTAACAGCAGCAGTAGATGAAAGGTAATCAGGTTGGACACAGTCCACTTCTCACGTGGGACTCACAGTCTTAATCCCCATTTAACAGATGAGGAAACTGAGGTCCAGGGAAGTGAAGTGACTTGCCCAAGGTCACACAGCAGACAAGTGGCGGAGCTGGGATTAGAACCCAGGTCCTTCTGACTCCCAGGTCCATGCTCTAACCATTAGGCAAGGCTGCTTCTCCCCGTTCTACATCTCACCCAGTTTCTAGCACTGTCAGCTCAGGAAAAGGACAATAATTAATTCCCACTCCACTTCCCTCTCCCTCTCTCGCTCACAGACAAATGGAAATTATCAGAGAAAAACAATCTCTACCCCAGGCTAGCACCGTGGCTGAATCTGAGTTTGCATATCAAACTTTCCTTAATGCAGGATTAGGAAAACCTGTTCTTTTAAAAGTCACCTCAACCAAGCTGCCACTTTTAACACTCAGGTATGAACACCCAAACTCAGCTATCACCTATGTATATCTCTATTTAGACCAGAGCTTTCCATACATATGGATCAACATACACTATTTATTAATCCATCAGTCACTGTGGCCTGAAACAGTGTGACCTAGTGGAAAGGGTCTGGGCCTGGGAGTCGGAGGACCTGGTTTCTAATCCAGGCTCCGTCACTTGTCTGCTGTGTGACCTTGGGCAGGTAACTTCACTTCTCTGGGCCTCATTTGCCTTAGCTGTAAAATGGAGATTAAATTACGAGTCCTGTGCAGGACATGGACTCTGTCCAACCTGATTATCTTGTGTGCTTGTGTGCCTGCAACAGATACCGTTAAGAATAATCAATTAGTCGGTCAGCTAATCGGTGATATTTATTGAGTACCTACTCTATGCAGAGAACTCGACTAAGCTCTTGGGGGATTTCAGTAGAGTGAGAAGACATGCTTTCTACCCTCAAGGAACTAGACGGGGGGAAGACAAGATGAGTAAGTGCTTAAATCTAGGAATAAATAAAGTCTAGCATGCCATTTCCATCTCTCTAGATCTTTGGGTCAGCTGCTCCTGCTTCGATTCTTCTCTCCTACCCAACAGGATGACTGGGCTATGCAACTTCTGAGCTCAAAGCCTCCAGACCATGGCTCTCCCCAACTCAAAATCTTTCTGAAAGCCCATCTCCTCCAGGAGGGCTTCTGTGATTAGTTTTCTTCTTTCCAGATCATGTCCCCCCAAACAGCCTCAGCACTTTTTTCCTTACTGACTTCTACACTCTATCAATCGATCAAACAATCAATCATATTTGTTGAAGGCTTACTTTGTGCAGAACACTATACTAAGCTCTTGGCAGAGTACCATATAGCAGTTTGTTGGCATATTTCCTGCCCACAATGAGTTTACAGTCTAGAGGGAGAGACAGATGTTAATATAAATAAATAAATAAATATATAAATACTATGGACATAAGTGCTATGGGGCTGACAGAGTTGGTGAATAAAAGGAGCAAATCAGGGCAATGCAGAAGAGAGTGGGAGAAGAGGAAATGAAGGTTTAATCAGGGAAGGCCTCCTGCAGGAGATGTGCCTTCAACGGGTCTTTGAAGATGGGGAGAGTAATTGTCCATTGGATATAAAGAGGGAGGGCATTTCAGACCAGTGGTGGGACGTGGGCAAGTGGTCAGCGGACAGATAGACAAGATGAAGTTACAGTGAGTAGGTTGGCATTAGAGGAGCGAAATGTGCGGGCTAGGTTGTAGTAGGAGAGTAGCAAGGTGAGGTAAGGGGGCAAATAAGTTTGAATGGAGGATGGAACCTTCCAATGATGGATGGACCACTACAGGACCAAAAACCTTCACGAGGGGCTCTCCAGTCCCTGCCAGCCATGATCCCACTGAATCATGGGAGCGCAACAAGCAGATAGGCAGGCAGGGATGCAGCACACTGTGAGTTAGTCAATCTTATTATTGAGTGCTTACTGTGTGCTGAGCATTGTATTAAGTGCTTGAGAGAGTACGATATAACAGACACATTCCCTGCCCACAATGATCTTACAAGTCTAGAGGGGAGAGGCCATCATGAGTTTTTTGTGCAGAATCCATTTGTGACCAAAGTGACCACAATCCAGTGCCGATGCTATATCATAGAGCCACAACCCAAAAGATGGTTTCTCTTCTTAATGATAATGATACTCGTTAAGCGCTTACTATGTGTCAAGCACCGTTTGAAGCTCCTGCAGTCTTCACTGCCCCCATTAGCCAGCTGCTTTTCAGGATTCCTTTTGGGCCTGTAACCTTCCTCACTGACGGCACAGCCCCTGCAGCTGGACTCACAATCAGAACCCAAGTTTTCTGATTCCCAGAGCATCACTCTTTTTCTTATGATATTTGTTAAGCACTTACTATGTGCCAGGCACTTATAAGTGTTGGTGTTGTTACAAGCTAATCAGATTGGACACAGTCTCCGTCCCACATGGGCCTCATGGTGTTGATCCCCATTTTACAGATGAGGTCACTGAGGCACAGAGAAGTGAAGTCACTTGCTAAGATCACACAGCAGACAGGTGGCAGAGAGGAGATGAGAACCCAGGTCCTTCTGGCTCCTAGGCCTGGGCTCTCTAAGGCCACGCCGCTTCACTTAAGGCTCTGAACAGCAGGTCTGATGGGTTCAACTGATTCTTGTCTGCCTCCAGAGCTTGATGATGTGAGGGCTTGGGATGGCCCAAGTTTGTTCCAGCTTGTTCTGCATTAAGTTTCTCCTTCTTCCTTTATGGGGTATCATGTTACCAGTGTTTGAAAACATGATCTACAGACTCTGAACTGAAACATCTTCTCATTTCTCATGCTCACACTTGGCAAACGGCAGTGCTAGAGCAAAAGGAAAAAAAAAAAGCCCTCAAAATCATGGCTCTCAGGCCCCCATCTCCCTAAAGAGTTGTGGAGCGATGAGGTATTATGCCCCAACAGTAGGGTGACTCTGGAGTTAAAGGGAGGGAAACCCACACAGCATGTTTATAGGGAGGGGACGTGAGGAGACAAGTTACGTAAGACGGATCACAAGACAGAGTTGGTGCCCTCCCCTAATGAACAGCTCCACACTGTTTTGCAAACCCACAGGAAAATGTTAAATCCTCAGAGTCAAATGACAGAAATCTGGGGCCTCCAAGAAGCCCCGAGAGGTTGGAAAAATCGATCTGCCTCAGCCATCTTTTCCCATGAGCGCCCCTCCGATGGTTTGCACTCTGCCTTCCAACAGCTGAGTAACTCAGAAAAAGAAACAAATATGAAAACACCCTTTGGCATCTGACACTGTCATCTAAATGGGCTTGAGGGGAGTGGATGGGACAAAGCTGAGGAAATGGCTGCCGATTACAGCACGGTTTAGGGGTGGCGAGAAAGGATTCGGTCGATTCTGAATCTTAAGAAAGATGTGTAATTCGAAACAGACCGTAACAGAGGCCCCAAACCAAATACAAATTCACCACAATGAATGTGTTCAGTTCACAGGCTCTCCCAAAGTTGGTTAGCGATGGTATTTATTTAGTGCTTACTATGGGCCAAGCACTGGGATAAGGATAAATGCTGGGAAAATGCACCATTATCAGATCAGACATCATCTTGTCTGCTTTGATGAGCTTCAGTGAGCAGTGCAAGAGACTCGTCAAATCGTGGGTGACAATTCCAAGGGGGCAATAACAATCACTGTGGTATTTGTTAAGCGCTCACTCTGTGCCATGCTCTGAACTAAGCTCTGAGATAGATACAGGATTATCGGGCTGGACACAATCCCTTTCCCGCATGGGGCTCATAATCTAAAGGGGAGGAAGGACAGGCATTTAATTCCCATTTTAGAGATGAGAAAACTGAGGCACAAAGAACTAAAGTGACATAACCAAGATCACATAGCAGGCAAAAGGTGGACCGAGGATTAGCACCTAGGTCCTTCCCCTAGCCCAAACTACTTCTCAGTGATGAAGATATTAACCCCCACAGTCTTTTATATAGGACTTCCAGCTTTTCTTATCCTAGGTATCTGATGAAATCAGAGTGTTTCCAGTCAGGGCTGAAAGGACCCAAAATAGCCCCTTTCTGTTCTGTTGATTTATCTACTATAGTCTCATTCTATCTACTTAGATTCATCCTCCGGACTTTTTTATGGTATTTGTTAAGCGCTCACTCCTAGACACTGTACTAAGCACTGAGGTAGAGTCAAGCTAATCAGGTTAGACACAGTTCATGTCCCACACGGGGCTCACAGTACTAATCCCTATTTTATAGATGAGGTAACTGAGGCTTAGAGAAGTTAAGTGACTCGCCCGAGGTCACACAGCGGAAGCGTATACAGTGCCTGGCACATAGTAAGTGCTTTAAAAAAAGTGGCAGATCTGAGATTAGAACTCAGGTCCTTCTGACTTTCAGGTTCATGCTCTATCCACTAGACTATGCTGCTTCCCAGTAATATTTAAACACACGTATTCAATTGTACTCAGTTGAACAGTCCATTTTTATAAAATTACTGTTAGTTAGAAGCAGCATCATCTAGTGGTTTGAGCACGTGCCTGGACGTCAGAAGGAGCTAGATTCTAATTCCGGATCTGCCACATTTCTGTTATGTGTCCTTGAGCAGGTCACTTCACTTCCCTATGACTCAGTCACTTCATTTCTAAAAAAGGGATTAAGGTTGTGAGCCCCATGTGGGACAGGGACTGTGTCCAACCTAAATATTGTGTATTTACATCAGCGCTCAGAACAGTGTGTGATACGTAGTAAGTGCTTAACCAATGCCATCATTATTAGTATTTTTATATATTTCTCCCCCATTAGAGTGGAAGCCTCTCAAGGACAAAGAATGTGTCCTGTTTCTCTGTTGTACTTTCCCAAGCACTGAGTACAGTGTATTGCACCCAATGGGTGCTCAATAAATACTGCTACGACCCCTGAAGACTGCCCCCCTACCAGTCCACACCCCCACTAAAATCCCAGCCCGCCTTCGTGCCTGACATCCACAAGGGAAGTTAGCACTATGAGTCAATTCTATGCAGAACAGTCATCTGCTGCTCTCCTGCCCTCAAACTCCAGAGCCTGCAGGGTTCTCATAGGGCAGAAAAACCCATCCCGATTGGCATCTGGCAGAAACAGTGGGGCAAAATCTGTGCCACAAGAATGTGAAGGGGAGAAAACTCTCTCAGGTAGTGATTCTGACCACTGTCGGAAGTGTCGAGGAGAAACGATTACCTGAGTGTTTCAGGGATGACGTTTGAATAATCGAAACCAAAGTGTATTTCTGATCAGAATGATCCGGATTGTTTGCTGGCATAGACCAGGGAGGCAGGCCCCTAGGGGAGAGAAGTACACAGTGTCTTTAGCCCAGACCGGCCTTTAGATCAGGAGCCAAGTCTTGTCCTGGGTAAGGCCCGAATGAAGAACTTTCCTCACCTAGACGGGAAGCTCTGTTTCTGTCACGATGTTACCTTGGCGATTGAAGTGACTCTTACCATTAACTCTTCGGCACACAAGCACACTAGAGATACGAGGCAGTCCTTCCCAACACGGAGAAGTTGATTACAGGACCGGTCCTTCCAGGTTTCTAAATCTGGGTTGGTGAGGAAAGGAGGTATATGAAATTTTATTCATTTTCTCAAATTCTCAGAGGCTGGAACAGAGGGAGAGAGGAGAGAGTTGGGAAAGAGAGGGAGGGAGGAAGAGAAATCAATCAATCAGTTGTATTTATTGAGCACTTACTATTTGCCCAGCACTGTACTATAAGCACTTACTTACTATGTGCCAGGCACTGTAGTAAAGGTACATACAAGATATTCAAGTTGGACACAGTCCTTATCCCACTTGGGGCTCAGAGTCTCAATCCCCAATTTACAGATGAGGTCACTGCAGCACAGAGGAAGGGAAGTGACTTGTCCAAGGTCACACAGAAGAAAAAATGGTGGATCTGGGATTAGAATCCAGGTCTTCTGACTCCCAGGCCTGTGCTCTTTCCACTTGGCCATGCTGCTTCCCCCAGCCTTTCTACTCCCAAACCCCTTTAATGAATTAAAGATGGCATTCGTTTAGGGCTTTCTATGTGCAACAACTGTTCTAAGCACTGGGGTGGACGAGGATAATCCGATTGGAGCCAGCTTCCATCCCAAAGGGGGGCCCATGCTCCGAGAGAAGAGGCTTTGTTCAGCTGGGAACACCAGCAAGCAGTTCACCTTGTGGACCGGGGCACAGATGAGCCATACCTTTGAAAAACTGAATCCTCGGGATCCCGTGATCTTCCTAGGACATCTGATCACTGGGGTTGCTTGGTTTTTGTTTGGTTTTGTTTTGATTTTTTCTCTTTTTTCACTTTGAAACCTGAAATCCAGGGGAGTCACCCCATTAAACGTCGGTGAAGACTATAATTTTCCTGTCATGAAGCACAGTAAGAAAGAAATCTCGATTCCAACAGTAACATATCATCGGAGTCCCACCCCCAGGTGGGTGGGGTGGGCTCTCTGTGCCAGGGGCTGCCACAATCCATGGAGCAACACTTGGGCCCAGCCCTTTTCCTTCAAGAAAGAGGGTTGGAAAACTTTTCTGGGGTGAGGAGAAAAACCGCCCTTCCTTGTGTCCGGGTGATGTGCACGAATGGAAAGGGTCAGCTTTGGAGGAAAGAAGCAAAAACCTTTAGAATAAAATCTCTTTGAGGTCAGGACTTAATTCCCACAGTCCTCTCGTTCCGGTCAATCACTCTACCAGTCAGTTTTTGTAAAGCAGGTGGTGAGAAGAGATTGTGTTAATCAATTTGCCAATCATTTGAGTACCTATTGTGAACAGAGCACTCAGGAATGAACCAAAGAATCAGTAGAAATGATCCCTGCCCTCAGAGAGCTTACACCCTACTAGGGGAGTCAGACACTAAAATAACTTAGAGATAGGAGGAAGACTGGAAAGGTGGATATGTAGAAAACCAAGTGCAGAAATAGTAGCATCATAAGTTGATAGGTACAGAATTAATCAGGGGAATTTATTGAGCGCTAATTGTGTGCAGAGCACTGAACTAAGTGCTTTGGAGAATACAACAGAGTTAGGAGATACATTCCCTGCCTACCAGAAGCTCACACTCTAGGAGAGGAGACTGACTTTACAATAAATTATAGATATGCATACAAGTGCTGTGAGGCTGAGGGTGGGGTGATATCATGTGCTTAAAATGAGAAACAGTGTGGAAAGAGCACAGGCCTGGAAATCAGAGAACCTGAGTTCTAACCCCCACCTCTGCCGCTTATCTGCTGTGTGACCTCAGGCAAGTCACTTAACTTATCTGTACCTCAGTTTCCTAGTCAGGAAAATGGGGATTCAATACCTGGTCTCCCTCCTCCTTGAACTATTAGTCCCATGTGAGGCAAGGACTGTGTCTGACCTGATTAACTTGTATCTACCCTAGTGTTTGGCAAATAATAATAAGCTCTTAATAAATTCCTTCTTTATTAAATCAACCAATCACATTTATTGAGTGCTTACAGATTGCAGAACACTGTACTAAGTGCTTGGGAGAGTATAATATAACATAGTTGGCAGACATGTTCTTTGCCCACAATGAGTTACAGTCCAGCGGGGGAGACAGACATTAACATTAAAAAAATAAATTACAGATATGTACATAAGTGCTGTGGGGCTAAGGGAGGGGTGAATAACGGGTGCAAATCCAAATGCAGAAGGGAGTGGGAGAAGAGGAAATTAAATCAGGGAAGGCCGCTTGGAAGACATGTGCCTTTAATAAGGCTCTGAAGGTGGGGAGACTGACTGTTGGATGTGAAGAGGAAAGGCGTTCCAGACCAGAGGCGAGACATGGGTGAGGTGTCTGCAGCGAGATAGACAAGATGGAGGTAAATGAGTAAGTCGGTATTAGAGGAGCGAAGTGTGTAGCCTGGGTTGTAATAGGAAATCAGGGAGGCAAGGTAAAAGGGGGCAAGATGACTGAGTGCTTTAAAGCTTTTGGTAAAGAGCATCACAGTATAGGTGAACCAGAAGGGAGAGTGATTTGAAAGTGGAGACAGAAGAGACTATACCAGTGCTCTGACGTTCTGAACATTGGCTACGCAAATAAGGACATATTTATTCATGTTGCTCTTATCTTGCGAGGAAAGTCTACAGGAGTTTTGCGGCTCTGTTTCTTTCAAACGTGCCTGACGCTCTGTCTCCATCCCAGAAATCCCCAAACTTTTCATCCTCCAAGAATCTCTGACGAGCATCCACGGTGCCCCCGACCATACCAGAGACCGGATAAAATAAATAGTTTTGCCTGGAAACAGGAGATTGGCCGAAATGACCTTCCTCGATTGTCCGAGGCCCCCTCTGGGGCAATGACCCATCCCTCCGCGTGCCTGGCGGAGCTGGCTCGACTGCCAGAGACTCCGGGCCTGCCACGTAGCGTGACAGCAGGAGAGACTGCTCTCCATGGCCCCCAGGCCCGGAGCCTCCTGCTTGGCTCTCTCTTGCCAATGGTGGGAGGGGCACAGCCCTGGGCTAACCCAAGCCAGAGAGGCCTCAGCTCCAGGAGGGAAGCGAGCCCCCTCCCCGCCGGCCCCCACAGAGAGTGAGTTAAGACCCAACCAGAGCCACGTGTCTTCCCTCCACACGGGGAGGTGGGCCCCTTGGGGAGCGGAGAATGTTGGGAAGGTGGAACCTTGCTGCACCCCCAATCCTGGGAGATGATGCGCACCCATAGAAACCCAGTCTGGCCCATCCGAGCCATCTCCTCTGTCCTGCCGCTCTGCCAACACAACTGGAACCAGATGTGGCCCCTGGAGGGAAATGCTAGGTCACTTGCCATTTGGCTTCTGCCCCTGGCACCTACAGCCCAGCAGGATGAATCTGGGGGAGGGGGAGGGAGCATCTTGGCCAGCTTGTCAGTGGCTCTGTAAGATGCTAATGGCTGAGCTCCCCTGAAGGGCAGACCTGCAGCAGTGGTCTCGGGACAGAGAAAAAGGGTGAGTACAAGGCACTCTTCTTTTTCATATTTTGTTTGTTTGTTTATTTGTTTGTTTAATGGTATTTGTTAAGTGCTTACTGTGCCAGCCACTGTACTAAGCACTAGGGTAGATACAAGCTAATGAGGTTGGACAGAGTCCCTGTCCCACAAGGGACTCACAGTCTTAATCCCCATTTTACAGATGAGGGAACTGAGGCCCAGAGAAGTGAACTGACTTGCTCAAGGTCACGCGTCAGACAAGTGGCAGAGCCAGGACTGAGCCCAGGTCCTTGTGACTCCCAGGCATGTGCTCTATACACTAGGCCATGTTGCTTTTCTTCCTTCTCCATGCTGGAGAAGGTAGGTCTTTTTTTATGGTATGTGTGAAGAGCTCACTATGTGCCAGGCACCATTTTAAGCTCTGAATTAGATACAAGCTAATCAATTTGGGCACAGTCCCTGTCCCACATGGGGCTCACAGTCTTAATCCCCATTTTTCAGACGAGGTGGTAAATCCCCATTTTGTAAATGAGGGAATTGAGGCAGAGAGAAGCGAAGGGACTTGCCCAAGGTCACACAACAGACAAGTAGTGAAGCCAGCGTTAGAACCCAGGTCCTTCTCACTCCCAGGTCTGTGCTCTATCCACTAGAAAATGCTTACTTATCGCTCATGAACCCTGCTTGGCAATGAGGTGAACAATGCTGGGAATGCATTTCCCAAGAGTTTGGGTCTGAAGCAACTGTCGTCCTTCCCCATCTTCTGCAAGATTTTCACCCTTCATTGTCTAATCATATGCTCTTCGAGGACAGGGATTGTGTTTATGGACTCTATTGCACTCTCCCAAGCACTTAGTACAGTGCTTGGCTCAGAGTAACCACTCAGTAAATACTACTAACTGACCTTGATTCCATTTATCGTGATTAAGTTGTCTTGTTTTTGTCCGTCTGTCTCCCCCGATTAGACTGTAAACCCATCAGTGGGCAGGGATTGTCTCTATCTGTTGCCGAATTGTACATTCCAAGCGGTTAGTACAATGCTCTGCACATAGTAAGCGCTTAATAAATACTATTGAATGAATGGATGAACGAAAGGGGATGAATCCTAACTAATTTTCCACTTACTAATTCCTAGTGAACCTGGAGAGAAATCAAGGTGTTTTTTTGCCTTTACTGCAATTGTGACTATGGGTGCAATTCTCCCATTTGGGAGAAATTAGACTACTTCTTAAAGAAATTGGGGTGAGAGCGAAAAAGGCCTTGAACGTAAATTGAAATTGTGGCCTGTGGTTTGGTCCCATTCTTGAGAATCTTTGGCTCTTTGCCATCAGGGACCTCATTAGGGGGAAATTTTAAACACGGAAAATGCTGGGGGGAAAATCTGCCCATGAAGCTGTATTTTTGAATTCATAACTTTTTTTAGTATTTATTAAGCTTTTATTGTTTTCCAAAATGCCCTGTAAAGCACACTGGGTTAGATTCAAGATAATCAGATCGGGTACAATACCTGGCCCACATGGGGTTTACCATCTAAGAAGTCAGGAGAGCAGGTATACTAACTCCATTTGACAGATGAAGAAACTGAGGTCCAGAGTTTGGCCTGGGAGCCAGAAGGACCTAAATTCTAATCCCAGCTCTAGCACTTGACTGCTGTGTGACCTTGGCCAAGTCACTTCACTTCTCTGGGGCTCAGTTCCCTCATCTGTAAAATGAGGTTTAAGTCTGTGAAACATGGACTGAGTCCAAATTGATTAGCTTGTATTTAACCCAGCACTTAGTGTCTGGCACATAGCAGTGTTTAGCTAATACCATAAAAAATTAATTGATTTGTCCAAGGTTGCACAGCTGGGACTGGAACCAAGGTCTCCAGTTGCCCAGACCCACACCCACACTCTTTCTCCTCAGTTGGGCAACTACTGCCTAGCAAGAGGGCATTTTGAACCACCCAACCCCCAGGGACCCCATGTGTCTCTCCTCCTTTTTTATGGTATTTATTAAGCACTTATTATGTGCCAGGCACTCTATTAAGCACCGGGATAGACACAAGCTCACTATGGGGAGGGAATGTGTCTGTTTATTGTTGTATTGTACTCTCCTAAGTGCTTTAGTTACAGTGCTCTGCACACAGTAAGCGCTCAATAAATATAACTGAATAAATACAAGCTAATCAGTTTGGACACCGTCCCTCTCTCACATGGGGCTCACAATCTTAATCCCCATTTTACAGATGAGATAACTGAGGCTCAGAGAAGTGAAGTGACTTACCCAAGGTCACCCAGCAGGCAAGTTGTGGAGCTGGGATTAGAATTCACATCCTTCTGAATCCGAGGCCTGTGCTCTATCTACTAGGCCACATTCTCCAGGATGCCTTGGGTTTAGCGGTAAAAACAACAGCATCGTTATATCGACTCTATCCCTGATGCTTCAGAGCTCACCACTGCCAAAGGCTCATTCCCTTACACATTCTTTTCCAATGTTAATTACAGTAGAACAAGGCTGAGCTTCCCTGACCCCATCAAGTGTGACAGGAGACTTTCTCAGCTTCCCCAGGGCTACTCAAAAACACGTGTGTGTGCGCACACACACACACATACCCACACACACACACACTCCTTCCCCCAGGCCCTGGGTGTATCTCCAGGCACAAATATTTGTTCATCTAAAAACCCCTGAGTCTCAGCCATCACCTTGTAGTTCCTTGTGTGTGTTTCTATTGATAACAGGTCCAGGACAGTAATTACGGGGCTGGTAAAGCACAAGAGGATATCGGATCCAAGCACTAAAGGCTAAACCGGAGAGACGGTGTCTTGTGTCCAAGAAGACAGGCTATTTATTGTTCCAGTGTCACTCACAAGGAATTTTTTTTTTCCTCCCAGGTCGGTCAGGAAAAAAAAAATTACAATTAACTAACAGAGGCTGGAAAAAACGTAGCAAGGTCAGCAGTCTGTCGACCATCAACAAGTGTTTCTTGAACATCCACAGGCTGCTTAGCCTCGCTCTTGAGGCTGACTTCAGATGATTGGCTTCCCTGAGGTCCATCTGCTCCCTGCCTAATCAATGAATAGAGCAATCAAACTTATTTATTGAGTGCCTTCTGTGAACAGTGTACCAAGCCCTCAGAGTGTGTAGGCAAGTCATGGACCTTTCCCTCTAAAAGATTTTTGTCTAGAGACACAAGCCATTCACAAAAAGGAGAAACAATCTGACAGCGGTTGAAAGTAGAAGGCAGTAAAACAGGTAGATCACTGGAAGTACATAATGTGCTTTCAGTGCTAAAGATGGCTGATGGGTGGTTACCACCAAGGAGTCTAAAAAGAAAAAATAGAGAAGGCCTTCAGGAGGGCTTCGAAGATGGGAAAAGCTATGGCCTGGAGGGTTTGAAGAAAGGTGTTCCAGGCAGGAGGAAGGGTATGAGTAGGAGATTGGAGGTGGAAGAATGGAAAAGTAGGTGCTCATTTGCTGGGAACGCTGGTTATTTACTTATTTAGTTAGTTATTATTTTGTGGTATTTGTTAAGCACTTAATATTTGCCTGGTGTTGTACTAAGTGCTGGGGTAGGTACATGCTAATAAGGTTGGACATAGCCCATGTCCCACATGGGGCTCACCGTCTTAATCCCCATTTTACAGATGAGTTAATTGAAGCCCAAAGAAGCAAAGCGACTTGCCCAAGATTACACAGCAGACAAGTGGTGGAGCTGGGATTAGAACCCAAGTCCCATGATCCCTAAACCCGTGCTTTAACCACTGAGCCACTTTGATTCTTGCTGCTCGTTCAGGGTGAATGAGGAGATGAATCCCTCAGGGACCTCAATAAGCTTATTTTATCCCAGAGTTTTGCTCTCTCTCCTCCACTCCCTAAGCCTTTCCCCATGACAGATTGAGAAGATTTTACCAGCCAGAATTTTATAGTCCTTTCCTTAATCAATCAATTGTACATATTGAGCACTTACTGTGTGCCAAGCACTGTACAAAGCACTTGGGGGAGTACAATAAGACAATATAGCAGACACATCCCCTGCCCATGATGAGCTTCTTCCTCCTTCGATTGACCAAGGGCCAGACAGAGAAGGGATGGACCATCCAGAACTGGCATGGATCCATGCCTGCCCTTTGTCTGGATAAAGTCGGACATGATCCAGCCCAAAGGCAGGGATCTAGGTGAGTAGTTCCAGAACTGAAAGCTTGTGTCTGGACCTTGGGACAGCCAGGTCAAGGAGGACTGCTTAGAGCGAAGTGATCCCTTTGGCAGAAGGGGAGGCAGAGAAACTGAGGTGCAGTCGAACGGTGGGAGAAGGGGGCAGGGTGGGTGACCTCACAGACACAGGTGGGCGAAGGTGACTAAATTAGCCAGTGCCGACCAGTTATTTTTGAAGCTGCAGGTCACCCTGCTGGTAAGTGTCCTAAAAGTAATTTGGACTTCTGCGGCCCACTGCCCTCTGGTTCCCGCCCCCCACCTCCCACGTCCCACCATAATGGATTTCCCCACGCTCTCTGGCATCGGTTCATCGTTATCGTTCATCTGCTGGCTCTGTGTGGTCTCGGAGGAAGGACAGGAAAACCTCTGCACACATCTGGGCTGGTCAGCGCATCTGGCTCTGTTTGTGTTTATGTCTGGAGAGTTGCCCTTCTAGAACTGTTTACGTCCTGTCTCCTTTCCAGGTTTCAAAAGCGGTGGAGGTTTTCGAGGCCAGTGAGAGCTCATCAGAGGGATTTGAATGGTCACGGGGCCAGGGGACCCGGCAATGGTATTTATTGAGCGCTTACTGTGTGCAGAGTACTGGACTAAGTGCTTGAAAGAGTACAGAATAACAGAGTTGGTAGACAGATTCCCTGCCTACAACGTGCTCTCTCTGGACTCGTTACAGGGAATGTTGTACTGCCTTTTGGATCTATTGGGCTGCCAGCTCCTTGGGGACAGAAAGTGTGTATTTTACCTCTACCGTACTCTTCAAAGAACTTAGGACAGGGCTCCGCTTGCGTGATATGTGCTCAGTCCATTAGTTACTCGATTGGCTCTCAGTTTTCTGCCTGGGGCATTGGAGAGGAGCAGACCTGTCTTTTGAAGAATCAATCAGAAGTATTTATTGCTTATGCTTTTATTACTTATATATTTATTTACTATTTATTTATATTATTTATTACAGTGTATGCTTACTGTTACACTGCAAACTTGTTATGGGCAGGGAGCATATCTGCTAATTCTGTTGTATTGTGATAATAATAATAATAATAATAGTACGGTGACTGGCACCTAGTAAGTACTTAATAAATACCACAATTAATAAATATGATTAAATGAACGAATGAATACGTGCTGTGGGGCTGAGAGGGGGGTAAATGTCAAGGGCTTAAAGGGTACAGATGCTCACCTCCTCACCATCCCCTGGTTCTCGCCTATCCCGCCTTCGACCCCTGGCCCACGTCCTCCCGCTGTCCCGGAATGCTCTCCCTTCTCGCCTCCGCCAAAGTAACTCATTTCCCCTCTTCAAAGCCCTACTGAGAGCTCACCTCCTCCAAGAGGCCTTCCCAGATTGAGCTTCCCCTTTTCCCTCTGCTCCCTCTGCTGCCTCTCTGCTCCCCCTTCACCTCCCCTCAGCTAAGCCCCCTTTCCCCCCTTTCCCTCTGCTCCTCCCCCTCTCCCTTCCCCTCCCCTCAGCACTGTGCTCATTTGTATATATTCTTATTACCCTATATATTTTGTTAATGAGGGGTACATCCCATTGATTCTATTCATTGCTATTAAGTTGTCTTGTTTTTGTCCATCCGTCTCCCCCAACTAGACTGTAAGCCCGACAATGGGCAGGGATTGTCTCTATCTGTTGCTGAATTGTACATTCCAAGCACTTAGTACAGTGCTCTGCACATAGTAAGGGCTCAATAAATGCTATTGAATGAATGAATGAATAAAAATCCAAGTTCAAGGGAGATGCAGAAGAGAGAGGGAGTAGGGGAAATGAGGGCTTAGGCAAGGGAAGGCCAACAATGGTGGAAATTCATTTAATCATATTTATTGAGTGCTTACTGTGTGCAGAGCACTGTACTAAGTGATTGGGAGAGTACAATATAACAATAAACAGACACATTCCCTGCCCACAATGAGCTTGCAGTCTAGAGGGGGAGACATACATTAATAGAAATAAATAAATGAGGAGTGATCATGAGACCGATAACTGAGCAGGAGGAAGTGCTACCTTTGACTTCGTTGGTCACCGGCCCCTCATTTTCCCCACTGCTGCCATGTCACAAGGTGACAATGCTCAAAGTTTAGCTAGGACTGCTTTCTGGAGTCACCTAGACCCACTTGGCCTTGGCAAACCATTAACTGATGCCTCAGGCGAAGGACTCTATAGGTAACAGGCTGGTCTCAAAACTGAAAATTGAGGGAATTATCTAGCGAATTCAGGTAGAAACCCCAGATGGGTTTTTTTAAATTGTATTTATTAAGTGCTTGCTATGTATCAGGCACTGTACTGTAGTGCTAGGATAGATAAAAGCAAATCAGGTTGGACGCAGTCCATGACCCACATGGGGCTCACAGTCTTAATCCTCATTTTACAGATGAGGCAACAGAGGGCCAGAGAAGTGTCTCGCCCCAGGTCACGCAGCAGACAAATGATGGAGCCGGGATTAGAACCCAGGTCCTTCTGACTCCCAGGCACTTGCTCTACCAACTAGGCCACGCTGCTCCCACCGAATTCCTGAAAAGAGTTTCTTCCAGAGCACAGGAGACTTAGCAGAGTGATCCAGGTTCCTTCACCTGTGTCTGATCTGATGATCTCTGCATTTACCTCAGCAGTACAGCGGTTGGCAGGTAGTGAGTGTTCACAAAATATGGTAGCTAACTAGCCAGTCGGTCCGTCAGTCAATCATATTTATGGAAGAATACTGTGAGAAGAGCACTGTGCTAAGCACAGAGGACAGTGCAACAATGTGAGATACATTTCCCGCTCACAGCGAGCTTTGTCAGCCCTCTTCCAAGAGTGTGTGAGTAGATGGCTATGTGTGTTTGTGGTGTGTGTACGTATGTGTACGTGTGTGCGTGTGGGTGTGGGTGTGTCTTTGTGTGTGTGTGTCTGACTTTGTAATTATAAGAGCATATGAACAGCCACAGCTGGTTAAACCAATGGTCCATCTATCCATACGCTGTCTCCGACAGGGACGGCAAAGGAAGCTCAGAGGAAACTGAGGATGATGGGTCTTTGGCATCCATTCCTGAGTGAAAACGTATTTTCTCATATCCCTATCTTTTCATTCTAATGCCCCATCGTGGATCAACCATTCAGGAATCCATTTCAGCTCTTCTTGAGTTCTGTAACATCCATAACTTTTCTCTGCAATAACCTATTACAGACCTCTAGTCCCTGGATTTACCCACGACTTCCTGGCGTAACGAATTCCACATGGGTAACCGCCCGCTGGGAGAAGAAGTGTTTCCTTTAGCTTGTCTTGAACCTATAACCTTCACACTTCGGGGGGCGGGGGGAGTGCCTCCACATCCCCGTGTCCTGATGGTAGGAAACAACAATTTCACATTCGCCTTGTCTACGTCCTTCATGGTTCTGTAAACTTTGATCGCTTTCCTCTTCAGCCTGAAAAATGTTCAACTGCTCGGTCTCGTGCGTGGGAGTGGGAGTGGAGATATTAGAGGGAGTGAGTGTGAGAATGTGTGCTTATATCCATAGATACACAATTGTGTGTGTGTGTGTGTGTGTGTGTATCTTTGGACGTATGAGTGAGTACATGAATCCATGGAAGTATAAGTGGGTATAGAGCTATGGGAGCATAAATGTGTGCATGTGTGTATGTGTACATATCTGTGGGAGCATGAGTGTGTGCATGTGTGTGTGTGTGCGCACGTATCTGTGGAAGCATCGAAGTGTTTGTGTGCATACATGTCTGTGGGAGTGAATGTGTAGGCATGCTTGCATGTGTGTGGTTTCAGGTTTCGGGGAGAACACTTTGAACCCACCCGCCCTTCTGATACGAGAGAGGCATCTGCTGCCAAACAAGGGGGCACCCTGCATTCCAGAGAGAGTCTCCTTGGGAAAGGGTCTGGGTTTGGAAACTGCCTGAGGTAATAACATGGTTGGAGGAGGAAAATTAGATGTTGCTGAGAAGATTACGATCTGGGAAACCCTATCTGACTAGTCCAAGACAGATATTTAGTGCAGGGGTGTTTTTTGTTTGTTTTCTGTTTTTTCAGTGGTATTTATAAAGAGCTTACTATGTGCCAGACACTATTCTAAGTGCTGGGGTAGATTCAAGGTAATCAGGTTGGACATAGTCCACGTCCCACATGGGGGCTCACAGTCTTAATTCCCATTTACAGATGATATAACTGAGGCCTGGAGAAGTGAAATGACTTGTCCAAGGTTATACATCAGACAAGTGGCAAAACCGGCATTAGAACCCAGGTCTTTCTGACTCCCAGGCCCCTGTTCCATCCTCTAAGACATCTTCCTTTAAAGAAACGGGCTTTGCTTGAAGCATCAGGAATGTTTCAGAAAAGGAAGCCCTGTGAATGAGGGTGCCTGGGCTTTGTGACCTTTGGAAGTTTAAGGAGGATCTTGGCTGGTTCTTTTGGGAGAGGAAAACAAACTGAGAAAGTGCCAGCCAGCATCAGCCACGACCCAGCAAGTATGGCCAATGCCAAGTTAAGCAGGAGGTTTTTCTTGCTTCTTTTAGGTAAGGGGCAGGGTAGCTGCCCCAGGAGCAGAGAGGGCAGGGAGGATTGGAAAAGCCATTGAGTTGCCTGCCTAGAGCATCCTTGGAAAGCATTCCCAAAGTGTCTCTAGGCACTCAAAAGCACACTCAGTGAGGGAAAAGGCATCCTTCATCAACGGCAGGAGCCTCCACTGGCAGGAAGATTTGGTCCCACAGAGTCGACAAGTCACTTAGTTCACGCCAGTGACATCCCACTCCCCAAATGGGCAAGTGTGTCCAGTGAACCGAAGCCACAGCAGCTCCCTCTGGAAGTCAGGGTGTGGTCTTCCATCTTCCCATTCAGCTCAGGTCTCTTGCCTTTCACTGTTTGTTTCTTTTATGGTAATTATTAAGCACTTAGTATTTGCCAGGCACTGTACTTACTGCTGAGGTATTCATTCATTTGATTGCATTTATTGCGTGCTTACTATGTGCAGAGTACTGTACTAAACTCTTGAGAGTGTACCACAACAATAAAAAGACCCATTCCCTGCCCACAAGAAACTTTCAGTCTACAGTGTGAGATTGTGAACCCAAATGGGACAGGGGCTGTGTCCTACTCTACTTACATGTATCCACCTCAGCGCTTAGCACAGTGCATGGCACAGAGAAAGTGCTAACAAATGTCATTAATAGAGTACGTACAAGATAATCTGAGTAATGCAGAGGTATATACAAGATAGTCTGGATACACTCCATTTCCCAAATAGAGATTCTAGTCTTGATCCCCATTTTACAAAAGATGTAACTGAGGCCCAGAGAAGTGAAGTGATTTGCCCAAGGTCCCACAATAGACAAATGATGGAGCCGGCATTAGAACCCGCATCCTCTGACTCCCCGGTCCATGCTCTGTCCACTAGGCCACGCTAATTCTCCTACCTTGAAGGAGCCACTCCTGCTCCCCGGACAGATGGACCCAAGCCCCCTCCTCTGAGCCCAGACTGACATGTGGACCAGATGATGAACAGAAGCTTCCAAACATTCCTTAGTGGAAGCAATTAATGGAAGGCAAACACTGTGGAGAGCTAGGGAGGGTGGGGGGGTTGTGGCATACCACATCTGGACATGGCTACTCCTTCTGGAAGTTCACCAGGGGTCACCTCACAGGGACAGCTGCGGATTGGCCCGAGGTTCTGGAAGGAGGGGTTCTGGAATGGGGTGGGAGTTTGTGGGAGAGTGTGGAGCTCACAACTGCCCCAAGTCCTCACCTGTAGATCACTCCAGGGAAACAACCGATGAGTCCTCTAGACTGTAAGCTCACTGTGGGCAGGGAACATGTCCACAGTTCTGCTGTACTGCACTCTCCCAAGTGCTTAGTACAGTGCTCTGCGAACAGTAAGCACTCGATAAATAGCATTAATTGATTGAGTAGATGGTCAGTCACCCTGTTTTGGGCCAGACAGTCTATTTTTCCAATGGTCTGTTCCTAATATGGCCATTCTTTTGGTTCGTTCCAGCCCATTTTTTCTGGGATTTTCATTTTGGGAGTCCGGCTTCCCTCCACTCCGGTTCCTGCTGCCAAATTCCGTGGCTCAAAAGTGGTGCCCGTGTTCACAGGGACCTGGGAGAGGAACTTAATAGCTTTGAAGACGAGGTGAGGTTCCATGTTTTCCCACTCCTTAAGTACCTCCAGTGATTGCTCATCCACCTCCGCATCAAACGAAAACTCCTCTCCATCAGCTTTAAAGCAGTCAGTCACCTTAACCCCTCCTACCTCACCTCACCACTCTCCTACGACAACCCAGCCTGCACAGTTTGCTCCTCTAAATGCCAAACTTCTCACTGTACCTCGATCTCATCTACTTTTCCTCCAACCTATTGCCTGTATCCTACTTCTGTCCCGGAACGCCCTCTCTCTTCATAACCAACGGATCATCGCTCTCCCCATCTTCAAAGTCTTACTGAAGGCACGTCTTCTCCAAGAGGCCTTCCCTGTCTAAGCCCTCATTTCCTCTTCTACTACTCCTTCTGTGTGACCCTGATTTGCTCCTTTATTCATCTCCACCCCAGCCCCATAGAGTTTATGTCTATATCCATAATTCATTTATTTTTATTAATGTTTGTCTCCCCCTCTAGACCGTAAGCTCGTCATGGGCAGGGACTTGTTCTCTCCACTCCTAGTACAGTGCTCTGCACACAGTAAGCGCTCAATAAATATGATTGATTGATTGGTCTGGTACTCTACCAACTCTGTTATATTGTTGGAAGCAGCATGGCTCAGTGGAAAGAGCCTGGGCTTCAGAGTCAGAGGTCATGGGTTCGACTCCTGGCTCTGCCACTTGTCAGCTGTGGGACTGTAGGCAAGTCACTTCACTTATCTGTGCCTCAGTTACCTGATCTGTAAAATGGGGATTAACTGCGAGCCTCACGTGGGACAACCTGATTACCCTGTATCTACCCCAGCGCTTAGAACAGTGCTCTGCACATAGTAAGCGCTTAACAAATACCAACATTATTATTATTATATTGTTGTATTTTATTCCCCCAAGTGCTTAGTACAGTGCTCTGCACACAGTAAACAATAAATACCATGGGTCGATAGATTGATCATCTGGGGGTGGAGAAATGGGAGGATGTCCAAAAATTCAGAACCTGAAGGACACCTTGGATGCATCCAACAAGAGGCAGAGGACAGGGTTTCAGCCTGGTGATCAAGGAATTAGGAAGGGAAGGCCTCTCTATAGGTTGTTTACAGTCTCCAGGGGGCCTGGAAATTTCTCACATACCTGTCTTATCCGAGGACAGCTCGAAAAGCTCAGATTGAGCTTGGACATCTCTGAAAATGGCCCCTGCTTTGGGTGAAAAGGGTAAATTGTCTCTTTCAGATGTCTCCCCTCCCTGAATCACCAAGTTTATGTCTCTGCTAGATTCTTTCTTTTTTTAAAAAAACTTGTTTTCTTTAGACTTTCAGGGCCTTTTCATCTGAAGGGAAAAAGAGATAATGGCCATTTCTCCAAACAAAGCTTCAAAGGGAAGATTGAAGAAGCCCAAATGGGAGAGACCATGTGCCCTACCACAAAGTCACTGTCCTGGGAATCTGGGTTTCAGTCCCTCTGTGTCTCATGTGGGGCTCACATGTCAATCCCCACTTTACAGATGAGGTAACTGAGGCCCAGAGAAGTGAAGTGACTTGCCCAAAGTCACATAGAAGACAAGTGGCAGAGCCGGCATTAGAACCCAGGTGTTTCTGACTCCAGGCCCGTGCTCTTTTCACTAGGCCTTGACGCTGCCTGAAGAGGAGGCCACATTATGACAGGACACAACATCTTCATCACTGTGTCCTTGGAGCTGAAGCATATAGAAACAAATTGCCTATCTAACTAGGAATCCCCAATTTTTTTTATCTCTTCAGTCCCTACCCAACCAACCCAACCCTACCACCATTTTCATGCTGGAAAATTGGTGGGAATTTTCTCCCAAGGTAGTGCACTGGTGGTGAAGACTTTTGTGATTACCAAATCCCTGCTGGGCCTGACAACCTCATACTAATAATAATAATATTTATGGCAATTGTTAAGCCCTTACAATGTGCCAGGCACTATTCTAAGTGCTGGGGTAGATACAAGATAATTGGATTGGACACAGTCTCTGTCCCACATAGAGCTCACAGTGTTTTAATCCCAGTTAGGGGAGCTGAGGGCCAGAGAAGTGAAGTGACTTGCCCACGGTCAGACAGCAGACAGGATTAGAACCCTTCACCTTCTGACTCACAGGGCCATGCTCTATCCACTACGCCTGCTGCTTCAGCCCCAGTAAAAGACTGTAAACTGACTCTGGTCAGGGAACGTGCCTACCAGTTCCATTATACTGGATCCTCCCAAGCACTTAGTACAGTACTATACACACAGTGAGTACTCAATAAGCATCACTGCTTGTTTGATTGGTATTTACTGAGCACTTACTGTGTGCAGAGTGCTGAACTAAGTGGTATGATCGTTCCATACATCAGAGTTGTAGAAATGTTCCCTACCCTCAGCAAGTTTATATTCTAGAGGGCAGGCATTCCCCTACTTGCGAAGATGGGATTACAACCCAAGTCTCCTGATTCCCAGAGCTGAGCTCTTCTATAAACACCAGGGCTATAGACAATCTGGCCTGTGGGATCCTGAAAGAATACTCCCATCAGCAGTTGAGAAGTAATAATAATAATGTTGGTATCTGTTAAGCTCTTACTATGTGCAGAGCACAGTTCTAAGCACTAGGGGAGAATCAGGGTAATCAGGTTGTCCCACGTAGGGCTCATAGTCTTTATCCATCCCCATTTTACAGATGAGGTAACTGAGGTAACTAAAAGCCCGTGCTCTTTCCACTGAGCCACAGTAGCGTGGCCTATGGATAGAGCACAAGCCTGGGTGTCAGAAAGACCAGGTTCTAATCCCAGCTCTGCACTTTGTTTGCTATGTAACTTGGGGCAAATTACTCACTTCTCTGGGCCTCAGTTCCCTTATCTGTAAAAAGGGGATTAAGACTGTGAGTCCCATGTGAAATAGGAATTGTGTCCAACCTGAGTAGCTTTAATCTATCCTAGATTTTAGTACAGACCTGGAGCACAGTTAGTGCGTAAGAATCACCATGAAAATATATGAAGTGGTTGATGCCCACCTAACACGGCATTCAGTGGCGTCAGACAGAAGTGGCAGCTGCTCAGGGTTTCCATGCATGCCCATTCCATCGCCAACTAGACAGGTTTAAGCTGCCTGGGCCCGACTGCCTAAAGCAGTTTGGATCTGGTGAAATGTGCCAGAATATTATTCATGGAACACCGTGGCTTTCCTTTCTCTATCTCTGATCTCTTTCCCTTCCCCCCCTTTTCATTCATTCATTCAGTAGTATTTATTGAGCGCTTACTATGTGCAGAGCACTGGACTAAGCGCTTGGACTGTACAAATCGGTAACAGATAGAGGCAGTCCCTGCCCTCTGACGGGCTTACAGTCTAATCGGGGGAGACAGACAGACAAGAATAATAGCAATAAATAGAATCGAGGGGAAGAACATCTCATTAAAGCAATAGCAAATAAATAGAATCAAGGTGATGTACAACTCATTAACAAAATAATAATAGTAATAATGTTGGTATTTGTTAAGCGCTTACTATGTGCCGAGCACTGTTCTAAGCACTGGGGTAGACACAGGGGAATCAGGTTGTCCCGCTTGGAGCTCACAGTCTTAATCCCCATTTTACAGATGAGGTAACTGAGGCACCGAGAAGTTAAGTGACTTGCCTAAAGTCCCACAGCTGACAAGTGGCCGAGCCGGGATTCGAACCCATAACCTCTGATTCCAAAGCCCATGCTCTTTCCACTGAGCCACGCTGCTTCTCAAATAAATAGTGTGATGAAGATATATACAGCTGAGCAGATGAGTACAGTGCTGAAGGGATGGGAAGGGAGACGGCGAGGAGCAGAGGGAAAGCGGGGAGAAGAGGACTCGCCTTCTCTACCTCTCTTTCTCCATCTCTCTTCCTCATGGGCAGGGAAAGTGCCTTGTGCTTCTATTGTACTTTACCAAACATTTAGTATAGTGCAGTTCACTACACCTAGTGAGAGCTCAATAAATCCCATCACTACCACTTCTCCAGTTATGGACACGGTCCTCTAGACTTTGAGCTCCTTGTGTCGACCAACTCTGTTACATTGTATTTTCCCAAGCGCTTAGTAGAGTGGTCTGCATACAGTAAGTGCTCAGTAAATACCATCAGTTGATTGATCAGTTGATTGATTGACTGGTGATTCCTAAGACCAGTTCTTGGGCCTCTAGGGGAGTGTTATTGGCAGAGTAGTGTCACCTCCATAAATCTTCTCCCAGAAAATTTCTGGAGACAGGAAATGCAGTTGCTTTATGTTAGGGGTACAGTACCACGATGTGAAAGCTAACAGAAGGGCAGGTCACTGATTTTTAGCTGCAGAAAGTAAATTGGGACAGAACATCAGCGGTATTTATGATCAAGTGCTTAGTACAGTGCTCTGCACTCAGTAAGCGCTCAGTAAATACCATCGATTGATTGATTGACCCTCCTTTCCAGAGGATGGGCATCTATCATTCATTCATTCAACTGTGTTTATTGTCTTAACAGGGATCTATTTCCCTGTGTCGACCTGACCATGTTTTTATTGTAGTGTAAGTCTAAATGGGTGATAAGGTGAAGATCGCAGAAAATGGGGCTGGTTTCTTGGGACCCATACTAGGTGTAATGCCAATTATTGGACACTCCAATAAGTGGAGTACACTGTGCTAAGGACTAGAAAACAAACATGGTGACTGCCCTTAGAGATTTTCCATACCATTAGGGGAGGTAAGAGAGCACAGCATATATCCATAATTAATTTAAATGCCTGTCTCCCCCTCCAGACTCTAAGCCATATCTATAATTCTATTTATTTACATTAATGCCTGTTTACTTGTTTTGATGTGTATATAGCTATAATTCTATTTATTTACATTAATGCCTGTTTACTTGTTTTGATGTGTATAATTCTATTTATATTGATGCTATTGATTCCTATTTACCTTTTTGATGTCTGTCTCCCTCCTTCTAGACCGTAAGCCCATTGTGGGCAGGGAGTATCTCTTTTTGTTACTGAATTGTACTTTCCAAGCACTTAGTACAGTGCTCTGCACACAGTAAGCGCTCAATAAATATGATTCAATGAATGAATGAATGAATAAGCTCATTGTGGACAGGAAATTGTACTGTATGCTCCCAAGTGCTTAGTACAGTGCTCTGCAAGCAGTAAGCACTCAATAAATACCATTGATTAATTGAGGTAGACAAGCATGCAGACCACACAAACTTGTTCAGACATAAAATTAATGAAATCATATTTACTGAGCGCTTATTGTGTGCGGAGCACTGTACTAAGTGCTTGGGAGAGTACAATACAACACTACACGGACATATTCCCTGCCCACAGTGAGTTTCTAGTCTCCGGGCTGGAAGGGAAGAGACAGGAATTAATATAAATAAATTACAGAAAAATATGGTATGCGTCACACATTTGCTCGTCATCCTTGTGCAGGGACCATGCTACTAATAAGAGGAGGAGAAGGAGGAAGGAGGGGAGAAGGAGAGAGAGGAGGAGGAAGAAGAGAAGGAAGAGGAGGAATGAGTCATGGATTGATTGGGTGATGGGCTGGAGAAGAAAAAGGTGGGGTAAATTCTGGATTAAACCTGGAAGAGTGGACCTGGAGATCTGACCTAGTAATGCCCCAAAACCATTTGCCAGTTTGTGAAACTGGGGTTCTCTCTCTGGGGGGAGGGGAGCCAGCAACTGTGAAAAGGAGTTTTTGTGTGAATACTGCATTCCATTGCCCGTTTTTTACAGTGTGCTTTGCCCCTAGGGGATTTGGTGGGGGCTGGGGGAGGGAGGGAAGAGGGAGAGGTTTCACATTCAACTTGCCCATTTTATGATCTTTCAGCAACTTTAAGAGTGTGGAGGGACAGGGTAGGGCTGGGACCTGAGCCGACTGGGAGCCGGGTCAGGTGAGGAGTAATTTGTTGCTGCTACACGTGAGTTCAGGGATGGCCGTTCCCCACTTTGGATGAGGAGGGTTTTGGGGGGCGGTCCCTGGGGTGGGATTTGATTTCTCCCAGGGAAGAGGAAAATGCACTCTATCGATTGGGTTCAAAACAGATGTGATGGGGGAACATGAGCCTGCCCCTAGGGCAGAGATGAGGTACCAGCGTTGCTCTCTGGAGGCCTGTGTCCCTGCCCAGCGTCATCTGGGAGATGGAACTAGAGACCAACCAACCTCTAGTTGGTTTCTCCTTAGTATCTCCACAGGGCCTAGCCAACCCAGGCCAGGGGCAGGGGAGGTGTAGGGAGAGTGGGGGGAGAAGGCAAGGGGCTGGATTGAGGGTCCCACCTGCCTGCTGGGTGACTGGGGCAAGTCACTTACCTTCTCTGGGCCTCATTTTATTAATTAATCGGTAAAATGAGGATAAAATGCCCGTTCTCCCTCTATCTTAGACTGTGACACTCACGTGGGACAGGGACTGTATCCAATCTGATTATCTTGTATCCATTCCGGCAGTTAGCACGATGGTCGGTGCTTAGAAAGCGCTTCACAAGACCATATTTATTCTCATTATTTTTTCCCCAGAGTTCAGATTGTGAGAACCTCAGAGATTTGCTCAATCAATCAATCATGTTTATTGAGTACTTACTGTGTGCAGAGCACTGTACTAAGTGCTTGGAAGAGTACAATACATTAGAGTAGGTAGACAAATTCCTTTCATACAAGGAGCTTAGAGTCCAGAGGAAAACCCCCAGCCCAGCTCCAACAGAGCATGAAGCTGTTGCTTCCTAGCACCTCCAGAGTGAGGAATTCCAGTCACTGACCAGAACTCAGGAGTCTAGAAGCAATGTGGCCTACTGGACAGAGCACAGGCCTGGGAGTCATAAGACCTGAGTTCTAATCCAGGTTCCACCACTTGTCTTCTGTGTGACCTTAGGCAAGTCACTTCTCCGTGCTTCAGTTCCCTCAACTGCAAAATGGGGATTAAGCCCATTTTGAGCCCCATATGGGATGAAGACTGTGTCCAACCCAATTTTCTTGTATCTACCCAGTGCTCAGTACAGCGCCTGACCCAGAGTAAGTACTTAAAAACCACAATTATTATTATTAGTAGTAGTAGTATTCCAAACCCAGTGACCCCGATGCTTTTTTCAAAAGCCTGGCGAGGTCAGGGGGAGGG
Organism: Ornithorhynchus anatinus; assembly: GCF_004115215.2. NCBI lineage: Eukaryota > Metazoa > Chordata > Mammalia > Monotremata > Ornithorhynchidae > Ornithorhynchus > Ornithorhynchus anatinus. The sequence goes on along the minus strand of NC_041732.1, from coordinate 6,943,321 downwards.
AAGCAGGGAGAGTACGAGAGAAAGGGAGGAGCACGAAACGAATCACAAACTAAGCCGTGCAAACGGAGAAAGCAGAACCAATGTCTAATTTCTAAGGCGGGGGGTTGGAAACCACCCCTACACTCATCTGCTATTAATTTACATTTATAAATTCAAGCCAAGGAAGGCCAGAGTTTCTGAAAAAGAAATGAGGACATGGCACCGCTGCTTTAAAAGTAGCTGGCACATAGCAGTGGAGGGGACCCTGCTGGGGCACACGTGCTAATTTTCCTACGTGTCCAGGCTGGGGTTGGTGAGAGAATGACCCCAGCACAGGCTGGCGCTTGTATCTGCAGACTGGCGGGTCCACCCAGAAGGCGGTCTTCACAGACCCCGGCCAGGGCCTCGGCACATCCCTTCACTCTCAGCGGAGCAAGGTGGCAGAGCTTAGGGCTGGCATCGGCTCCACCGTGGTGGACAGAAGTGAGGTGCTTTTAGGTGGAGGAGTCATCCCTCAGCTGTAGAGTGTTAGCTGGGCTTGGGAGCTGGAGGAGCATAGGGAGAAAAAGGAGGATGAAGAAAAAGAGAGGGAGAAGGAAGAGGCCAATCTGGGCCAATCCAAGGTCTGGATTTTGGAAAGCCTCTGCCCCAGCTTCAGGCACCATAGTTGCCGAACCCCGCCACCCCAGGGCTGGCAGCAGGCCAGGCTGGCGGGAGCTGCAAACATCATTATCGCCCATTGCGTTTATGAAGTTCTCGGGGTCGGGGGTAGGTATGAAGCAGGTCCTGCAGCTGAGCTTAAAGACTAAAATGCCTCTAAACTCTTAATCCCTGGCCCCTGTTCATCAGGCTCAAAGATCAGCATCAAACCCCAAGGCTCCCAAAAGCCCCCACTCCTCGGGGCCCAACCGCGCCAGATACCTTTACGTGACTCCATGCTGGACCGGGTTTCTGCAGGGTAATTGGTCAGAGGAATTCAGGCCACGGAGCCCCAGCTGGGTTGGAATCCCGGACACAGGATGGGATTCCTTAAGACCGTCCACCTCCACTGGACTGGCAGAATAGGGAAGACTAACTGGAACCACCCAATAACCCCACGGCTCATTCATCCACCAGAGCTTTGGAGGAATCCTGTGGGGTTTGGGTAGAGAGTCTAGTTTGGCCCAGGCCATGCTGTGAAGATAAGTGTTAGAGCATGACTTTCTATTCCCTGAAGCTATGGAGGCAACCAGGTGCCTTGTTTCTTGCAAATTCAGTCAATCAATCAATCAATCAATCAATGACATTAACTGAGCATTTACTCTGTGCAGAGCACTGGACTAAGCATTTTGGAGAGTACAATAAATCAGAGTTGGCAGCTACGTTCCTTGCCCACAGCGAGCTTACAGTCTGGAGGGGGAGAAGCCCATTACCTTCCTGGGAGACCTATCACGTGCCATAAAAGAGCACAGGACAGAGAGCCAGGAGACCTTTGACGCTCCCCCGCCGCGTGCCCTTGGAAAAGTCACTTAACTTTTCTGTGCCTCAATTTTCTAATCTATAAAAGGGGGATTAAATATCTATCTTCCCTACCCCTTAAACTAGGAGCACCATGTGAGACAGGGACTGTGTCTGATCAACTTGAATTGCATCTACCCCCAATGTTTACTACAGTGCATGGCACATAGTAACTGCTGAACACATACCACAATTACTATTGTTATCACTATTGTTATTTTTATTATGAATTAGTAATAACAATCTCATGTCACAGCTAATTTAGTGTGACAAATTCCCTAGGAACCAGATATAGGCCCAGGGGAGCCCTTGAACCTTGAGGTAGGAATCCCTGGGGTCAGGCTAACCTGGTGAGGTAGGCTGTCCTGAAGCTTCAAGGCCCTTCCTTCAGGACGAGGGTCCCATCCACATGCCTCCAGAGGGTGGGGGGCTGTGAAATTCGCCCCCATCACGAAGGATCTGGCTTACCAACTCAAGGCTGTCAACCTTGGTATTTGGTATACAAGGAGAGCTTAGGAAAAGACTCAACGTCTCAGTATTCGGAGCTTTAAATCTGTCCTCCACCCTCCGTTGCCTTAAACCCTCTCCCTCTCACCCTTGTTGATGCTGAGGAGGGTGGGGGTGAGGGAGGGACAGGCATGACGGGGAAGCTTGCGCTGGGCGGGTGCGGTGTGGCAGAAGAAAAAACGGCAGCTCCGTCGAATCTTCTGCTCCCTCCCACACAGCCGCGGCCGGCCTGTGCCGAGTCTCGTGCTCTGAAGGTCACGGTTCTTCTCGGTCGCGCCAGAGAGGAGCCAGATATGGGGTCTGGGCAGTCTGGTCCACCAAAACCTTGTCTTGGGTCCCCTCTCTCTGTAATCTGTTTGAGCTAGAAGGTTCTAATTAAACGTCTCTTTTCGATTAAAAATAGCAAGTGGAGGGCTGTGGGATTCAGCAATCCCAGGCTGTCGGCGATGCTGACAGGGGTTCACCCAGCTCAAAGAATGTGCCATGAGAAGCTCTGGGTCCTTGTGTTTTCAATTACACCCAGTGCGGTGGGGCTGGGCCAACCCACTTGGAGCTAAGCCTGCGAGGGAAGCTTGAGGACTCTCTGTTCTAAGAGTATAAACTCCCCACTGTTTGAAGCAGCGTTGCCTAGTGGCTAGAGGATGGGCCTCAGAGTCAGAAGGACCGGGGTTCTAATTCCAGCTCTGCCATATGTATGCTGTGTTACCTTGGGAAGAACATTTCACTTCTCTGTGCCTCACTTACCTCATCTGTAAAATGGGGATTGAGACTTTGAGCCTCATGGGGGACGGGGGACTACGTCCAACCCAATTTACTTGTATCCACCCCAGCGTTTAGTATAGTGTCTGACACATGATAAGTACTTAACAAATACTATTATTATTATTACTAGGATCCTGCAAGAGTCTCCCTTGACCAGAAAGGTTCTGAACTCAGAGTGCTTGGAGTTTCAGCCTCTGACACCTATTTTCTTCATTCACTTCCCATCTTGCTCCAACATTCCCAGAGGAGAAGGGGAGACCCCCCACTAGCTTATCTAGAATGTGTTTTGGGCAGAGTAGCAGCTTGGCCTAGTGGATTAGAACAATGCTCGGCACATAGTAAGCGCTTAACAAATACCACAATTATTATTATTATTATAGAGCCCAGGCCTGGGAGTCAGAAGGATTTGGGTTCCAATCTCAGCTCTGTCATTTGTCTGCTGTGCGGCGTTCGGCAAGTCACAACTTTTTTGTGCCTCAGTTATCCTCCCTATAAAATGGGGATTAAGACTGTGAGGCCCATGTGGGACATGGACTGTGTCCAACCTGATTAGCTTGTATCTACCTCAATGTTTAGTGGAGTGCCTGGCACATAGCGATAAAAAAAAATACCATAAAAAAATTCCCCAAAAAACAAAAAAAACCTAGCAAGACTCGGGGCATTCTGCTCTCGGGCTTTCCAACATTTTTGCCCTCTGTGGTTACACTCCTGCTCTTCCACAGCCCGTTCTAGACGGATTCAGCCTCTGACCATCTAGAACAGGCTGAATCACAGGAGGTTGAATCGTTACCACGAAGAATTCCCCAGAGGCAGATTTTGATTTTCCCTTCCACCAGGGGAAGGCTCATTTGGGACCCTCTCCCATTCCTGTGTTCCACTGACCCAGGCCCCTCAGAAATAGCCCTGGAATGCAGAGAAGCATGGCCCCTCGCCTATAAAAAATCAGTCTAGAAAGAACTTGAATGACCCATCAATTAATCGATGGTATTCACTGAGTGCGTACTGTGAGTAGAGCACTGTTCTAAGCACTTCGGAGAATATACTACAACAGAATTAGCAGGAACATTCCCTACCCATAATGAGTTATAGTCTAGAAGGGGAGACAGACATTAATATGACTAAAAAAGTAATTTAGAATGACTATTTAAAGATATGTACACAAATGCTGTGGGGTTGGGGGTGGGGAGAGTATCAAGTGTCCAAAGGTCACAGATCTATATGTCTAGATGATGCATGAAGATGGAAAAATCTCACATCAATTATCCCAACTCCTGGGTGTTTCCAGTATAACTGGGAATTCATTCATTCATTCAACCGTATTTACTGAGCACTTAATGTGCACAGAGCACTGTACAAGTGCTTGGAAAGTACAATTCAGCAACAAATAGCGACAATCCCTACCCAACAATGGGCTCACAGTCTACTGTGTGGCTAATAGTCTGGTGAGGCTATTATGAGGCCTGGGAAACATGAGTTGGCTTCAAGGCTACTTTAGTGTCAGTCTTGTGGTCAAGATGGTTTTGGAAAAGTATTCAGGCACAGTGTCAATGGCTTGACAATGCTTTTCGCTAATTCTGTGGCCAAAGCTCTCCACCCAGAACACAATTGAAACCCCCCTGGCATTCTGGCCTGATGAATATGTGCTCCCAAAGTGGTGGTTTCTGAGATTGCGGCATTGGAGTTCTGGAGCAGGAGCATATTTCATTTCTAAATACACACTCCTCTTAGATTGTGCGCCCACTGTAGCACCATCTAAACCTGTCTCACAATCTAAGCTTGTCTCACAAGCCCGCGGACCTTGGTGTCATCCTTGACTCGGCTCTCTCATTCACCCCACACATCCAATCCGTCACCAAAACCTGCCGGTCTCACCTTCACAACATCGCCAAGATCCGCCCTTTCCTCTCCTCCAAACCTTGCTACGGTCTCTCATCGTATCCTGACTGATTTACTGCAACAGCCTCCTTTCTGATCTCCCATCCTCCTGTATCTCACTCTGCTGCCTGGATTATCTTTCTACAGAATCGCTCTGGGCATGTCACTCCCCTCCTCAAAAATCTCCAGTGGTTGCCTATCAACTTTTGTAGGAAGCAAAAACTCCTCACTCTTGACTTCAAAGCTCTCCATCACCTTGTCCCTCCTACCTCACCTCCCTTCTCTCCTTCTACAGCCCAGAGCATTCACTCCGCTCCTCTGCCGCTAACCTCCTCAATGTGCCTTGTTCTTGCCTGTCCAGTCATTGACCCCTGGCCCACATCCTACCTCTGGCCTGGAATGCCCTCCCTCCTCACATCCGCCAAACTAGCTCTCTTCCCCCTTCAAAGCCCTATTGAGAACCCACCTCCTCAGGAGGTCTTCCCCTCCCCCCGACTTTTTTCTCTGCTCCACCTCCCCTCCCCATCACCCCTACTCCCTCCCTCTACTGTACCCGCTTCCCCGCCCCACAGCACTTGTGTGTATTTGTAAATATTTATTATCCTATTTATTTTTTGAATGATGTGTATATATCTGTAATTCTATTTATCTATTTTGATGCTATTGATGCCTGTCTACTTGTTTTGTTTTGTTGTCTGTCTCCCCCTTCTAGACTGTGAGCCCATTGTTGGGTAGGGATTGTCCCTGTGTGTTGCCGCATTGTACCTTCCAACCGCTTAGTACAGTGCTCTGGACACATTAAGTGCTCAACAAATACGATTGAATGAAGGAATCAGATTGGGTACAGTCTCTGACCCACATGGAATCTACCAACTTGGTTGTATTGTTCTCTTCCAAGTGCTTGTACAGTGCTCTGCACATAGTCAATGCTCAGTAAAATACCATTAATTGATTAATAATAATAATGGTACTTGTTAAGCGCTTTCTATGTGCCCAGCACTGTTCTAAGCGCTGAGGTAGATACAAAGTATGCAGATTGTCCCACATGGGACTCACAGTCCTAATCCCCATTTTACAGATGAGGTAACTGAGGCACAGAGAAGCTGTGACTTGCCCAAGGTCACACAGCAGACAAGTGGCAGAGCTGGGATCAGAACTCACATCCTCTGACTCTCAAGCCCGGGCTCTTTCCACTAGGTCACGCTGCTGCTCCTGTACTAGGTTCTTGGAAATAAAAGGAGAAGACACAATTCCTGCCCTTGGAGAACTGAAAATCCAAGACACATTCACAGTAATAGCAAATATGATATATTTATTAATAATGCATTGTTAATTCATAATTCATTCAGACTTTATTAATTAGCATTGATATTTATTATTTAATGCTCACCCTGTGACAAGCACTTTGCCAAGCACTGGGGTAGATTCAAGATAATTAGAACCCAAAATCTAAGAAGACCAAAGTAATGTAGCTCCATTTTACAGATGAGGAAACTAAGGCACAGAGAAGTTAAGTGTCTTGACCAAGATCCCACAGCAGGACAAAAGCAGAGCTGGGACTAGAACATTGTTTCCTGATTCTCAGACCCATGCCTTTTTCCACTAGGCCATAAGACTAATAGCAGGGGTGCAGTTGAAATGCCAGAAAATGAGTTAATGAATGGAATAAACCGATGTACACTGGAGAGGTAAAGGTGGCTGATGGGCTTTTAGTTAAAAAATGAATTCACTTCAACATTCCTTCCAGCTGAGATTCCATGATCAGATATCAACAAATCAATCAGCCACTAGAGGTTATGGAGCACAGTACTTGGGCACTAATGTGTCCTCTTGGATTCATTTCATCTGCAGAATTTTAACAAATCTGAAAATTTAAAGAAACCACATAGCTACATCTTGTCAGGTGGAGGAATATTTCACCAAACTGTTCCTCAAGTCAAACATTTCTATTAATTTCTCTCTTCCTCTAAAAGATGTAGCATCTAAATCTGACTCTGCTCCTGGAGTCTGAGTCCTGCCCAATGTGAAGCTGGGCAGGTTTTTAGCCAGTGGCTTCTGAGGTGCAAAGTGTTGGCAATTAGTGGGTCCTAATGGAGGTTAAATGTCCCAAGAGCCAAGGAGAGGAGGAGAGGACTGGTTTCAGTTAATTCAATAAGTAGTATTTATTTAGTACCTACTGTGTGCAGAGCACTGTACTAAGTGCTCGGAAGAATACAATAGTAAGTAGGCACATTTCCTGCCCACAAGGAGTTTACATTCTTGAAGGTGAGACAAACGTTAACATAAAATAATTTATAGTGATGTAAATTCATTTTGAATGTGACCCTCCCACTTGCATATTTGTATGAAAGAAAAATTCTTTCACACCTCCCCTCAAGTTCATCTGAAATGCACGTCAATTTTCATAATAATAATATTGGTATTTGTTAAGCGCTTACTATGTGCCGAGCACCGTTCTAAGTGCTGGGGAAGATACAGGGTAATCAGGTCGTCCCACGTGGGGCTCACAGTTAATCCCCATTTTACAGATGAGGTAACTGAGGCCCAGAGAAGTTAAGTGACTTGCCCACAGTCACACAGCTGACAAGTGGCAGAGCCGGGAGTCGAACCCATGAACTCTGACTCTGAAGCCCAGGCTCTTTCCATTGAGCCACGCTGCTTTTCATGGCAGGACATCCCCAGCTAGTTTGTTTATAAATACTCCTTTCTACTGATTTCAGCCAAGAGCAGATACCTCCCGATGTTTAGTTCCTGCAGCCACTATGGCATCCTCTACAGTGTTCCTGAAAACAGATGAGGTAACCAATATGTTGCCTGCTGACATTTCAAAGGGACTGTCAGTTTGACACTCACCTGCTGCAGAGTGTGGAAAGTAATAATGATGGTGATGATGATATTAATTAAGCACTTAACCAAACTCTGTGCTAAATTCCAGGATAGATATAAGTTAATCAGATTGGGCACAGTCCCTGTCCCACAGCGTTGGTGGATGTGATCCTTTACCACGAGGAGCTTCCAATCTACAGGGAGACTGCCCCATAAGGTGGAGAAAGTGGGTATCCTGTCCCCATTTTGCAGATAAGGGAATTGAGGCCCAGAGAGGTTAAGTGGCTTGCCCAAGGCCACACAGCAGCCTGGGGGTGGAACTGGGGCTAGGACCCAGGTCGCCCAGGTCCTAATCAGGTGCCCTTTCCTCTAAGCCTTGTTGTCACCACAGATAAAACATCTTGCCGAACTTGCTCTTCGTTCCACTCTTGCCTAGCCAACCCAGCTCTACTCTCTGGTCATGTCAGCCCCATCTCTAATCTATTTTAATGTCTGTCTGCATCTGTGGATTATAAGCTCTTTGTGGGTAGGGACCGCATCTTCCAACTTTGTGGTACTGTACTTCCCTGAGTGCTTAAAACAGTGCTGTGCACACAGTAAGCACTTCAAAATACCATTGATTGATTCCAATGTATGTAATCTTGTGGGCAGGGAATGTGTCATACTCCCAAGCACATAGCAAGGTGTTCTGCAAAGAGTAAGCACTCAATAAATACCGCTGATTGGTTGAGGCGAGGAAAGTGAGATACTAAGAAGTGACTTGCTGTAGCAGACAGAGCCAGAGCTAAAAACTGCTCATTCCACTAGGCCAAGCTTGCCTTTTCCCCACACTTGCACACATGGAAGAAATTTCACCGCCAGTAGCATCCTCTTCGACTAAGAAGAACAGCTACTTAGTGAAAGAAAAAAAAAAACACTTTCCATCATGTTCAGCCTATTTGTGTAGACTGAAGTCACATGGTAGGAGGGGAAAGGACACAGCTGGCTGACAAAGCTTACAGGAGACCAATTTAGGCCTAAGATGCTATTTCCTCATACTCGCGGTTTATTCAAAGGCAAAACATTGGAGTATCCTCCACCATCCTTGAAGGTCTCTGCTATCTATAAACTAACAACCAAGGCTACCTCCATATGGCTCCAGACCACCACAGTCCCCATCTTTACAGCCCTGGTAAGCTCACACCTCCTCTAGGAAGCCTTCCTTGACTGATCTCACATCTTCCCACCCCATTTCCCTCCCTATTGTGTCAATTATGCACTTGAGACCTCATTCCCTAAGTATTAGGAACTCACCCTACCTCCTCTCACTTTTGCATTTATGTATATTTTCAATCTTTATACTCCTTTGCTTCCCCTACCTTTACTTTGGTTTAGTGTGCATTTTCTCCCCAAGACTGTAAGCATCTTGAGGTCAGGGATCATGTCTACTAACTCTAATCTACCTCCCAGCTCTTATGCAATGTTCTACACATAGACAAAGCAGTCACCTACTATTGATTGTAGGGAGAGAAATTTTTTTTTAAAAAAAAAGAAGTTGTGTTGAGTGTCCAATCTGAGGAAAACTTCTTTAATGGGACCAGGCCACCAGGAAGGGCTCAGCCTTCCCAGCCCTTCAGCCTCTCCCCTGGGCCACCCCTCCCTCAGCCTCACTTCAATGCCAACCCCACTCAGCTTCTCCTCGATGCTGGCCCTCAAAGTTGCCCCTCAGCCCCTGTCATTGGACAGCCTTCACTCAGCCTCTCTCCGCTCAGTCAATCGTATTTATTGAGTGCTTACTGTGTGCAGAGCACTGTACCAAGCACTCGGAAGAGTACAATATAACAGACATATTCCCTGCCCACCTTGAGCTTACAGACTAGAGGGTTGTCCCCAGTGCTGCCCCTCAGCCTCACCCCAACGCTGCCTCTCACTCAGCCTCTCCCCAGTGCCACCCCTCACTCACCCTCTCCCCAACCCTGCCCTTCATGAAAACCCTTCCAAAATGCAGTCAGGCCACCAGGGAGGGCCTCAGTCCCATTGCCCCTAAACAGGAGAGGCGACTCATGGGGGCAAAGCTGAAACCCTGGGAGAGCCCATGCTCAGGCAGGAGGGATGAAGTAAACTGTGGCAGAGAATGTGGGCAGGGAATGTGTCTGCTACTTCTACTGTATTGTACTCTCCCTTGAGCTTAGTACAGTTCTCTGCACATAGTAAGTGCTCAGTAAGTACAAGTGATTTTTTAATGGCATCTGTTGTGTTTACTATAAATTCAATAGTATTTATTGAGCGCTTACTACATGCAGAGCACTGTACTAAGCGCTTGGAATGTACAAATCGGTAACAGATACAGTCCCTGCCCTTTGACGGGCTTACAGTCTAATCGCGGGAGACGGACAGACAAGAACAATGGCAATAAATAGAATCGAGGGGAAGAGCATCTCATTAAAACAATAGCAAATAAATAGAATCAGGGTGATGTGCATCTCACAGTCTTAACAGATGAGGTAATTTAGGTATCAAGAAGGGAAATGATTTGCCCAAGGTCACACAGCGGACAAATGGCAGAACCGAAATTATAACTTAGGTCCTTCTGACTCCCAGGTCCTTGCTCCATCCACTAGGCCGTGCTGCTTCCTATTGTGCTTGGCAGACAGTAAGTGCTCAGTAAATTCTATTGAATGAGTGAATGAATGAATGAATGAATGAATGAATGAATGGATTGATGAATTGTTTCTATAGAGAAGCATAGTGGCGCCGCTTCTTATTGTGCTCTACAGACAGTAAGCACTCAATAAATACGAATGAATGAATGAATGAACGAACGAACGAACGAATGAATGACTGGATGGATGGATGAATTGTTTCTATAGGGAAGCGTAGTGGCTCAGTGGAAAGAGCACAGGCTTGGGAGTCAGACATCATGGGTTCCAATCCCGGCTCCGCCACTTGCCAGTTGTGTGACTTTGAGCAAGTCACTTCACATCTCTGTGCCTCAGTTCCCTCATCTGTAAAATGGGGATTAAAACTGTGAGCCGCAGCTGGGACAACCTGATCACCTTGTGGCCCCCAGCTCTTAGAACAGTGCTTTGCACATAGTAAGCCCTTAACAGAGAAGCAGCGTGGGTCAGTGCAAAGAGCATGGGCTTTGGAGTCCAGAGGACATGGGTTCAAATCCCGGCTCGGCCATGTCAGCTGTGTGACTTTGGGCAAGTCACTTAACTTTTCGGTGCCTCAGTTACCTCATCTGTAAAATGGGGATTAAGACTGTGAGCCCCACGTGGGACAACCTGATTCCCTTGTGTCTACCCCAGCGCTTAGAACAGTGCTCGGCACATAGTAAGCGCTTAACAAATACCAACACTATTATTATTATTATTATTAACAAATACCACCATTTATTTTTTTTTTTACAGAAGGCTTGGTGACGTACTAACTCCCGTGCTCTGCAGGTGTGAAGAGGTCACGTGGGCGGGGTAGCCTCAGGGCGGTTGGGGGAGGGGGCAGGGCCGAGGCTTGGTGCCGCCCGTTGGGCTTAACGACCGTTTTCTCCTCAGACGCGGTAGTCTAGCCTGAGGGTTCTTTAAGGGCTCCTGCCTGGTCGGGGACCGTTTTAAACGGCCCACACAGCAGCCCGGTAAGGCGGGCAGGGCTAGCTAAGACTGGCGGTGGCCTTCCCCCCATCAGGGTTTGCCCCCTCCTCAGAGAGAGGGAGACCCGCCATGGCCTGATCATCCTATTAAGAGGCACCTGGAACCGCCCTCCTCACCCCATTCAACTGCCTGTTCTGCCCCCGGGGCTCAATGCGACTGGGAAGATAAGGGGGGTCCAGCTTTCTTTGGCTTTTGAGGCTGAGCCAGAATTAAAGCCCCCCATCACTCTGCTTTCCTTCACACCGAGAGCAGCAGGAGGTGTTTTTCAAGGAACCTCCTGCTGACATCTTCTTGAGAGCAATAATGACGGCTCACTGGTTGCCAAGCACTGGCGTAGATTTCAAGTAATGGAGCAGTCACAGAGCCTGCCTCTGTTCTCAAACAGGACATCTTAGGAGAGGGAAATGGTAGACCTAGAAATGGAAAATGAGGAACTTGTTAAGGCAGACCCTGCCACCTGGACTGCTTTCTGGACTCCCCCTGCGTCCCTATCATCACTGTCCTAAGTATTTACCAAGCTCCTATGTGGCATGTCGGCCGTTTGGGAAAACACCAAGACAGTTCACGTTGAAAGGAAGAACTGGACCATGAGAGAAATCACTTTAGAAAGCAAGCCCTGACCATGAGGCTCTCACAATCTAAGAAGAGAAACAATCAACTGAATAACATTTATTGAGACTTTACTCTGCGCAGAGGGCCATACTAAGTGTTTGGGGAAGGGGAGAGTATAGGTGAGTTTCTAGAGAAGATTCCTGCCCTCAGAGGGCTAACAATATAGTAGGGACGAGCATCAGAACACAATTAAACAATAAGAATAACATTATCAACTAAGGGCTGTCCAACACATCTCTGGATCCACAGCAATAATCCCCTTCAGGAGATCTGAGCTCTAGTTCCAGTTCTGCCTGCTAGGGTTATGCCATCAGAAGTGAAGGTTTCGGATCAAAGAAGGGCATCCCATGAAGTGGACAGGCCTAGCAGGAATCCTGAAAAATAGCTGGCTAATGTGGGCAGCAGAGACCAAAGCAACTACCAAAACAACTATCACAAGAATTAGGCACTTCAGCCCCAAACCATGTGCAACGAGTAAAAACCTTTGCTTGCATTCAGAATTTGTTGTCCGCCTACTCTTTTGTTTCACTGGCAGGGAAGAGAGTCAGAGTGGCGCTGGGGCAAGCCACTAGCACTATAATCAATTCCTTCACACAGCTTTGGACCTAAAGTCTCAGGACTGAGGCTCATCCGTCATTCTCAAATGGAGACTCCATCTTCATCATTTACACCCAATGGTGTGGGGAGAGGGTATTCTGCATGAGGGGAGCATTGGGAAGGACCTGATACCTAAAAAAAAAAAAAGTCTCCGGACAGAGTGTAGTGGTAGGAAGTATTGGGCTAACAGTCCCCCTGGAAAGCTCACGCCAAGTCTCTGGATAAGCCCTGGAGGTGGAGTGAAGGGAAAATGCCTTTCCCTCTTTAGGTCCCAGGATACCTTCCAGATTTTCTAGTGAAAATCAGAGGTTTGTCCAAAGGTCAGGACTGTGAAAGGATACCAAGTAGAGGTATGTTCTCAGGGCATGCATTGCATGACCAACCAGAAATCTAAAAATGTGTCACACTATAGAACCAAAAGACGATTTATTTAGTTACTATGCATGTCCGTTATACTCCCTTTCTTTGAGGCGAGGCGGTGCAAGCATACCCTCTCGATCTCATGTCATGCTATAAAAACTCAGCATGTCTTTCCAGTGCTTTCAACACTTTGTTTTCCTATGTGATGTCCAAGCCATGCCTTAGAAATACAGCTCAAGTCCTGCTGAGTTAAAATAACTTGATTCATGTACAGAAAGATGATGGCTGAGGCTGCTGGCGTTCTACTTTTATTTCTTACTAATGGATGCTACAGAGATGCTGGAGAAACGCCTTTTGTAGGCGATGCTTGCTTGTTTGTTTAAGGTACAAGACATGGAATGACATAATGTTCTGGCTGCATGATTTACTTAAAAATCCACCGCACGCCCCTGGAACTAAGACAGAGCTCCATTTTTTCTGGAGTCGACGAACACGTTCTTCAAAGCTTTGAATTCCCTCTAGTTTTTCCTCTCAGTACTCACCTTTTCAGTCTCCAGCCAAAGAGTTAACTATACACAGACCCTGTTTGGTATAAGAGGTACAGGGAAGAGGGTGCAAGGCCTGGAACAAGAGGGAAATCCCAAGGCCTGAACCTTTACCCTCTTTACCCTCTGCACTCGTTGTTTATGGAACGTTAATTCCTGGAAGATTGGATAATCACTTCTCCCTCCCCTCCGCAGGCCAGCCACCTCGGAAGCACACTTTCCCTGCCCGGAATCCAGGGAAAAGCCTAGCCTCCCTCCTCTTTGGAAGTGTCCTGGAGATGTCTTCCCCGGGGGTTAACCATCCCACACAAATGTTATCTCCCTTTCGTGATTGCAAAAGAGTTTACATCTGACGCAAAGTTTGTGTATATCCTTGTGACATGAAAGACTTAAAGACCATTCTCATGGCAAGGAACACAAACAATTGTTTTAATGGTTTCCCCTTTGCCAAAGGGGTTGGGCTTCAGGGAATGTTGACTGCTTCTCATCCAGACTCCCAAACAGAGCTCTCTTGGCCTGCACCTCAAACCCCCCTACACTGTTGTTATCTTTCTCCAAACTAGAGTCCAAACAAATACCTAGTTGATCACCAGAGGAAGTACCCAAACTGGACCAGTAACCAGATTTTAATGGGGAAAATAGAGGTCGGGAAAGTGATTTACCAGAGGGACAAACAAACAGCAGAGCCAGAGCTCAGATGCTCAGGCCAATTCTGTGTTTCGACAATTCAGCCAACTTTCTGGTTCTGAGAGTTCCTTCTGAGCTGGTTAGCATTTGCCTTTGACACAACCAATTGCCTGCTTGTAGTTTCTGTAGTCCACTTATTTGACCAAAGAGTTGTTTATTAGAAAGCATTAAAAATGCCAGGTTAACACCACCAGTTTTTTGTTTGGGTGGCGGCATGGCCTATTTGGAAAGAGTTGTGTGGACTTGGGCAAGTCACTTAATTTCTCAGTACCTCTGTCTCCTCAGTGGGGAAATGGGAATAAAATACCTTTTTACCCTCGCTCTTAATAATGTCAGCTCTGTGTGGGACAGGGACTATGTCACCAGCATTTAGCCCAGGATGCAAAATATAGGAAGCACTTAGTAAAAGCCACTGTTAGTATTATTAAGAGACAAAACGAGTCAAGTCAATTAGCATTCTCTTAAACTGCTCACACACCACCTCAAAGGGCATGAAATCAACTGTTTTGGGAGATGGTGGGGAGAAGGAGCAGTTGGCTCACTTCTCAGGGGATTAATCTGAGCTAATACACTTATTCCTCCAGAGCACTACAGGGGCTAGAATGGAGCAGCTTCTTAGATACTGTGCTCAATTAGGTTGCCATTAACTGGGCCGTGTCGGTGACTTGATTTCCAGTTGCCATACTTCCCCAATGATTTCCCTCTTGAACGTCCATCCACCAAATCTTTACTCTGGGTTCCTGGAAAAAAATAAATGACAGATATCGATAGTCAGCTAGAACCCCAAATCCCGGAGAGAGAACTGAGAAAAAAGCATGCTTACTGCCAAACTGGGCTACTGGAACTTTTCTCCATGAGTTCTGATACCCCATTGACCTCAGCAGGTGCTCAGAAAATGTTAAGAGGAGAGCAAACCTCTAGGCTTAGGGAAAGGTGTAAAGGATGAGAAAAAGCAAATAGGGTCCAGGGACCTTCCCCAACACACCCCCCTACTCAGGGATTCTGCAGCTGAGTAAGCATTATCATCACCCTCGCCCCCCTTCCAGTTGTTACCTGTACCATCAACCTGTTGACTGTAAACTCCTTGAGGCAGGGAAAACATCTTGTGCTTCTATGATACTTTCCCAAGCGCATGGTTCAGCCCATTACACAGACTGGGGGAATCAATAAATACCCCCTCTGAAGTAGCCTTCATAGCACCTGATGGGGGTTCTGCCTCTGGGACCTTATTCTCTCCCAAGTACTTAATACAGTCCTCTGCACACAGTGTTCAACAAATAGTAGTGATTTCATGTACGTATATACATATATATGTATATATATGTATATGTATGCATATGTATATATATGTATATGTGTATATATATATATATATATATATATAATTTTTAAGTCTCTCTAGTGATCAAAGATGGGTAGAGAGTGGGGAAAACCCCCACAAGGAAAAAAAGGACTTATTGTCTCCTCATACTTTGATGCTGGACCCAGTTGAGTTAAAAATAAACAGTGGCTTGATCCACCCTGAGGCATTTGTCAGAATCAGGGAGATTAGAGCTAAGAAGCAGGTTTTCTCCAGTTTGCCCAGCTTAACTGTGCCTTAGGCAACAACCCACTCTAACTGAGAGGAGGCTTCCTCCTGCTCCCAATCCCCTGTGTGAATTCTAGGAATGTGGAGCTGAGGCAACTCACTCCCTTTTCTGCTCCACACCTGAGGTATAAATTATTTATTATACCCCCCTTTTCCCCTCCATACCTGATGTATAAATTAATTATTTGTACTAATGTCTGTCTCTCCCCCTCTAGACTGTACACTTGATGTGGGCAGGGAATGTGTTATACTCTCCCAAGTGCTTAATTAATACACTCTTCCACACATAGTAAGTGCTCATCAATACTCTTGATGATGATGATGTTGGGGAGCTCTTCTTATCTGTCTTTTTCCTTCTCCCTGTGGGTTGGACCCAAGTCTGCTTCGGCTTTTTGAAATTCTTCTTTCAAATTCCACCGAGGTCACTGAGCATTCAGTCCACAGAGTCAGGCCAGATGAGAAGCAGTGGGACTTGTGCTTTCCATAAAAGAACATGGACCTGGGAATCAAAGGACCTGAGTTCTAACCCTGGACCTGCCAGGTACCTGCTGTGTGACCTTGGGCAAGTCACTTCACTTCTCTGGTCCTCACTTTCCTCATCTGTAAAATGAGGATTTAATACAAGTGCCTTCTCTCCCTAGATTGGGAGCCACACGTGGGGCAGTGACTGTGTCTGAGCTGATTATCTTGTATCCACCCCAGAGCTTAGTTGTGTGCGTGGTATATTGTAAGTGCTTAATAAATACCACTGTTATAATTGTTATTATTACATTGTGACCCCTGATGGGGCACTCAAGAAGACCTGACCCTCCTAACTTAAACAACTCTCCCACACCCAGTAATGAACAGGGACACACCAGAAAAAAACCAGGATGTTCAGTATAAAACCAGATGAATGACAACTTAATTTGCAGAGCGCTTCTCAGACCCTTTTTCTTAATGGTATTTTTTAAGCACTTACTATATACCAGGCACTATACTAAGCACTGGAGTTAGGTACAAGCTGATCAGATGGGACACAGTCCATGTCCCACATGGGGTTCACAGTCTTAATTCCCATTTTACAGATGAGGTAAATGAGGCACAGAGATGTGAAGTAACTTGTCCAAAGTCACAGCAGACAAGTGGAGAAGCCAGAATTGGAACACGGGTCTTCTGACTCCCCAGGCCCATGCTCCTTCCATGGGCTAAGCTAAGGCTCGACAATACTCTGATGGTGTCCAGAGTTCTCCTCAACTGACCCTCTGATCCCCTATCCAGCCTCTCTGCCCTACTGGGGCTGGAACCAAACTCAATGATCCTGTACCTGGAGGAGAACCCTGTGATAGGAAAAAGCCCTCATTTCCATCCTGACTGAGAACCCCAAAGAAATGGGGAGGCAGAATAGCAATAGCCTAGTGGAAGAAACACAGAACTGGTAGTCGGGTACTTGGGATTCTAACTCCAACTCTGCCAGTGGCCTGCTGTGTACACTCCTTGCAAGTCACTTAAATAAATGATCTGGGCCTCTGTTTCCTCACCTGTAAAATGGGGATAAGGTTTCTACTCTCCCTGCTCTTCTTAGACTGTAAGAATCATGTCAAACAGCAACTGTGTCTGATTTGATTATCTTCTATCAACTCTACCACTCAGCACAGTGCTTAGCACAATTTAAGCCCTTAAATACATTCATTATTTAATAGTGAAGTAGTCCTGCCAAGAAGGGAAGAGCTTTCTGAGAGATACCACCTGCCATTTTCAGCTAAAATGGTGATTCAAGACATTGTGGATTGTCAGAGTTGCATTACCTATCAGTGGCCTCTTCATTATTGAAATCTATCAGGTCCGATGTGATAGAACTCCCTGATGGTCCCAGGCTCATCCGGCTCATTCCAGCCGGGTGATGCCTACTAAAAAACTGTTTTAAAGACATTTCCTGCAAGCTATTTATTCAGTTTTACCTTTTTTTAAGGGCTATTCAAGCAATGCGTTGACTTTTGTTCCTGGAGACCGTGCAGTCTCCATTTGTCAAGCTTTAATCCAAGAGAAATATTTTTTTATTTTGCATCTGCATTTTGGCATGTGGGCATAATGCATGCTCCCCATTCTAAGACAACATTGTACGTGGAAAAACACCTCTCTTTAATAAACCTAGGACATGTGTTCACATTCTTTTGCAGAGACCTTATATGTTTTTTTATGGGGGGGACAGAAAAAGGCAGCCAGACTAGAGAGGGAGAGAGGCTCCTACAGAGCCCTGAATTTCTGCACACAGGAGAGGGCCTGAGAGAGGCGCAGTGCAGCGTCCTGCCCTGGTAGAGTTGAGATTGATAGTAAGCACTTACCAAATACCATAAAAAATTATGGATATATACATAAGTGCTTTGGACTAACAGAGGAGTGAATAAAGGGAGTAAATCAGAGCAAGGCAGAAAGGAGTGGGGGAAGAGAAATGAGGGTTTAGTTGGGGAAGGCCTCAGAGAAGATGTCCCTAAAATAAAGTTTTGAAGGTAGGTAGAGTAATCGTCTTTAGGATATGAAAAGTGAGGGAGGGCATTCCAGGCCAGAGGCAGGATATAGGCAAGAAGTCGGTTGGAAAGATAGATAAGGCCTTAGTACAATGAGAAGGTTGGCATTAAAGGAGCAAAGTGTGTGGGCTGGGTTGTAATAGGAGAGCAGCAAGGTGTGGGGTAAGATGGGGCAAGATGATTGACTGCTTTAAAGCCAATGAAACAGAGTTTCTGTATGATGTGAAGGTGGATGGGCAACCCCTGGATGTTCTAGAAGATTGGACTGAAACATAGACTGAACTTTTTTATAGAAAAATGATCCAGGGACCAGAGTGAAGTCTGGACTGGAGTGGGGAGAGACAAGAGGCATGGAGGTCAGCAAAGAAACCGATGCAAGAATCAAGGAGGGATATGATGAGTGCTTGGATTAACACTGTAGCAGTTTGGATGAGGAAAGAGGGCAGGGAAGATTATAGAGATGCTGTGAAGGTTGAACTGACAGGATTTGGTGATAGATTGATTATGTGGGTTGAATGAGAGAGATGAGTCAAGGAATACGCCAAGGTTACAGGCTTCTGAGACAGGAAGGATGGCTTTAGTGATGGGAAAATCAAGGGGAGGACAAGGTTTGGGTGGGAAGATAAGGAGTTCTTTTTTGAACATATTAAGCTTGAGGATATGTTTTGGACATGCTATGTCATGTTTTGGACATGTTAAGTTTGATTTCACCATTCATGGACCACTATACACCGGCAGCAGAAGCAGCACCTAAAATGCTTTCAAAATCCAAATCTGCCTCAGGCTAACACAGTTCACATCTTCCTCTCATGCTTGGTCTTCAACTCATGAAACCAACAAGACCCAAATCTTTCTCAGGCTATTGCAATCTATCTCTCTTCTGGTTACCCTCCCTTTAACTCACTAGGTAAATGAACTGAACACCAGGGGTTGACAATCAGATCAAAGAGGACCAGGCTTCTAATCCTGGCTCCGCCAGCTAACCTGCTATGTGATCTCAGGCAAGTCACTTAACTTCTCTCTGCCTCAGGTCCGTTGTCTGTAAAATGGGAATTCAGTGCTTATTCTCCTTCCTATTTAGACAGCGAGCCCCATAGGGGACAGTGACTGTACCTGACCACATTAACTATTATCTACTCCAGCACTTAAAACTGAGCTTGATACATAGTAAGCACTGAACAGCAATGATAAAAAATTATAATAAACAGTGTGGCCTAGTGGCTAAGAGCACGGGCCTGGGAGTCAGAAGGACCTGGGTTCTAATCCCGCCTCCAACACTTGTCTGCTGCATGACCTTGGTCAAGTCACTTCACTTTTCACTCAGTTACCTCATCTAATAAATGAGGATTAAAAATGTGAGCCCCATGTGTGGGACATGAACCGTTGCCCAACCTTATATCTACCCCTGTGCTAAGTACAGTGCCTGGCACATATTCATTCAATAGTATTTATTGAGCACTTACTATGTGCAGAGCACTGTACTAAGCGCTTGGGATGAACAAGTCGGCAACAGATAGAGACAGTCCCTGCCGTTTGACGGGCTTACAGTCTAATCGGGGGAGACGGACAGACGAGAACAATGGCAATAAACAGCGTCAAGGGGAAGAACATCTCGTAAAAACAATGGCAACTAAATAGAATCAAGGCGATGACATAGAAAGCACTTAACAAAGACCATTAAAATAATAATAATAAAAAGAAAACTGAAGTGATGTACCTCTCAGTCTACCTCAAGGAAGCCATTACATACTACCAAAAAATTGAATTGACAATCCAGAGCTAAAAACTGACAGAATTCTGCTTCCTAGGCAGTAGACCTAAATGAGGATGCAAAGATACACAGGGAAATAAAAAGAGAATCAAGAAAGACAGCACATCCTTTGGGAGACTGTCATTGTACAGCAGCAGGATAGCACATCTTTTGGGGGACTGTCAGTGCTGGGCAGCAGTAGGGTATCTGGACCGAATTAAAGGTCCACAGCACTGTAATGTTGTCCCACCTTCTCTATGGCTGTGAGGCAGGGACAGGTATTTGGGGGTCATCAGACATCTGACATGTAACATCTGACTCCCAGAACGGTTCCGTTCCATCAGTGTTATATATGGGCCAGACTCAATATCAAATGCCAAGACAAGGTCATGAACAGTGAAGGATTTAGGTCTCCTAGCAACAAAACTATGCTCACCTTAATACAACTATGCTGGGTGGGACAGGTGAGGAGAATGAAAGATGCAGGATACCCTTAACAGCTGCTATATAGAGAGCTGAACTGGGGAAACAGAAAGAAGGAAGGGCAGCGGGAGTGTTTTAAGGATATGGTGAAACGAAGCCTCAGACAATACTGTATCTCAGCCGAAAGCTAGGAGTCAATTGCTGAGGTTAGACTTGTGAGGCCAGCTGCCATTAAGAAGCTGCAGCACTCTTTGAGCACGGGTTTCATAAAGAAAGAGACAAAGAGGCAAGAAGGCAAAAAGCTCCAGGCGACACAAACGTTACGTACAGCCACACGACAAGGGATGACATTTTGTGTGATCCGTGTGTCAGAAACAGTGCACTTTGCATTGGTCTTTTCAGCCACAGACAAACATGAGTGAACTTCACGACAGTGGTACCTTCTTTGAATACAAAGGGTAATAGTGTATTTACCTCACTAGAGCCAGGAGACCCAAATCTGCCATGGACTAGTGCAGCCCATCTTTCTTCTTGTTGCTCTGCCTCTAGCTCACTAGAGCCACAAGACCTAAATCTGCCTTGGGCTAGCTCAGTCTATCTGTCGACTATTAATCCACAGCCCCAAATCAGCTTCAGGCTGGGGCTGCCAGTCTAGTCTGTCTTCTTGTAACTCTGATTCTAACTCACCAGAGTCTCAAGATCCAATCTTCCATGGCCTAGTACAGCCTATCTTATTTCCTTGTGTTCTGCCTCCTGCTCACTAGTCTCACAAGACCCCCCCAGCCTGCCTCAGGTGAGTGTAGCCCATCTGTCTTCTTGTTGCAGTCACTAATTCACAAGACCCACTAGAACCAGATCTTCCCTAGGCTAATGCAGCCCTCCTGCCTTTTTGTCACACTGCCTCTAACTCACTAGAGCCACAAGGCCCCGATTTGCCTCAAGTTGGGGTGGCCCATCTTACTTCCTTGTGTTCTGCCTCCTGCTCACTAGACTCACTAGACCCAAATCCGCCTCGAGATGAAGCAGCCCTTCAGGTTTTATTGTTGCCTAGTCACTAATTCATGAGATCCAAATCTGCCTCAGACTAGGGTAGACCTTCTATTTCCTTTTTCTACACTGTTGCTAATTCACTGGACTCACAAAACCCAAATCTGCCTTAGGCTAGTGTACCCCATCTGTCTTCTTGTGCAATGCCGCTAATTCACAAAACCCACAAGACCCAAATCTTCCTCGGTCCAGCACAACCCATCTGTCTTTTAGTTGCAATGCCTTCAACTCACTAGACTCCAAAAGCCCACATCTGCAGTGGACTAGTACAGCCAATCTTGTTTCCTTGTGGTCTCCCTTCATCTCACTAGCCCCACAAGACCCAAATCTGTCTTGGGCTAGGGTCATCCATTTCTTTTCCTTCTGCTTTTCCTCTCACTCGCTAGACCAAAAAGAACACAGGTTGGGGCAACGGGTTTCCCACTCCTTTTCCTGACAGGCACTGAAATCTTTCTCTTTGAACTCCATGGTCCCGCGAAGTCTGATGGCTGGAGAGCCATCCAGGGCCCTCTTGGAAATTCTCAGACAGAGAGCCACATCAGAACGTCCTTGCTTCTCTCTCAATCTCCAGGCTGATCTTAGAGGAGAGAACTTTCCCGAGAGTAAACTCTAGTACCCAATTAATTGTTCACGTTGTTGAAAACTCAGTTGGCCTCAGCTCCCCCTAACTGGAGAAAGAGGAGGATAAGATTTTCCAAGGCCATGAAAAACTGGGCTGGGACAAACATTTTATTTTCACCAAGCACCAAAAAAGTGCAAAGGGTCAGAGAGCTTAAGAGATGACATCACTGCCATTACCATTAATCCCGTGTTGAATATTATCCAGGAGAGAGTAATTTTTAATGAGGCCTCTGGTTTGTCTTGTTTAAACTTGCACATACCTGAGCTGCTTTTAGTCTTGAACCCACAGAAAAGAAAATAATACAGCTTGGCTCTGGTGCAAGAGGGAGAAGTGTTAAGAGCTTTAAATCTACCTCCTTTTATCTTCGAGTTTGCTCAGTAGGGCAGAGTAAATAGAAGAAAATGGAGATTGTTACATTAGGGCACACCTAGTTATAATGCAGGGTTTTAGTGCCAATTAACTCTGAGAAGGAGAGACACTGTGAGCCTTTCATAGCCAGTTTGGCTACAGTAAAATGTCCATGTTTCTGGTGCCTCACAATTTTCTTCCTGTAGAGACAGGACTATTTTAACAAGCCATACAGATAGGTGGCAAAGTAGAGAGATGATTCAGGTCCGTAAAATAGGGAAGGATCTATGGCAAAGTCAATTTTTATCCCTCCACCCTCCCAGATCCCAGCTTAGGTGCGGGAATTCTGTTGTCTGTGCTATTACAGGGATTTAGGGAATTTTTTGCTGTGCTTGGGAGAGGGGAAGGTATTCATCTCATTCTCTCTGGGTTAGGTTTAGGGATGGGGATGAGTGGAAAAGAGACCAATTGCCGGGATCACGCAAACAGGATTGGCTTGGTTGGCCACTGATGGTCCCGAAGGGTGCCCGATGCCCAGATGCACGTGACGTCATATGTGCTATGTCGGGTGTACAGTGTAACATAATGGCATCATGCACACCATTTTGCAGAAGTCTGAGTCCACCCGAACCCGAAGTATAGTTCCAAAGAATAAGGTAGAGGGTGGTGAGTGGTGTTCTCACCCCTCCCTCGCTCCAGAGTCATTGCACTCCCTTCGCTGGTCCCCATGACTCGATGGCAAAAGCCAAGACCCGGGGAGCCTGGGTGCTAAAAATGTAAGTGACAGATTTGAAGTATTCCACTATGCTGCTCTCTGGATCAGAAAGGGGGAAGACCAGTTGAAAACCAGACTGTTGGATGTAAAATCGGACCAGTTGCTGGCCACCCTGAGATCCGGGCATAGGCCGCCACTGAAGAAGAGTCATGAGGTCAAAGAGGAGAGAGTGAGCAGGGCGTGAGGCCAGAGCTCAACTGGGAGCTGTGCTTCCTCCAGTGTAATGTATGGATGCTGCTCCAATCCCTCCCCCAAATCCCTCAAAATCCCTTCTCCAAGAAAGGCACCAGGGGAATCCGGTTAAACGTTTTCCTTCTCAGTCCCGAGACCATTGAAATGATTGGTGGGTTACTTTTCCCATAGTCATCACTAGCGTTATCACTACCAAACATCAGCAAAACAGTCAGTACCTGGTGCAGTGCTGGGCTCTGGGCCCATTAGAGCACAAGCTCCTTAGGTTAGGGAGGGCACGTCCCGGCCTTGGGTTCTTTCTCAAGCGCTGAGGACCGAGCCACTGCATCCAATGGGTGCTCAATAAATACCATTACTACTACTATCTACTACCATCAAAGAGAAATCTATTTCCTCATAGCAAGAAGAGAGCTCATTTAGGGGTCCAACCAGAGAGGCAAAAGGATTTTTTCTGGTCCCCAAAACACTGCACGCAACTGGAACTTCCTCCAACTGCCAGTCTAAGTGGAGGATCAGACATCTTCTTGAACAGGTCTGTGGGAGGGATGTTCCCTGGTGAGTCTGTTTGCTGCTTTCTGCTTTTCTATATTTTTAAGCCAGCAGGCCCCCAGCCTGCTGCTCCAAGCAGGAGGCAGCTGTTTTCCCTCCAATTTTATATTTTAAATGCCTCTTTAGAATCACAAAGGGAGCAGTTCCTTTATGAGGCGCAAATTCAGGTGCTAGTATTGCAGTTGGAAATTTTATTTATAAAAGCATAGGGGCGCGTTCAAGTGAAAGATACCCTTTACATATCTAAAATTAAGAAAATATCTAAATAATATGGTCAGATGCCGAGGGAGAGGTCACTTTTCACATCAACAAATGATCTCCAGGTCACCAAAGGCTTGAGGCTCCACCCTTTAGGAAGCAGATGCCCTCAAAGAGGAGACCCTGAGAAGAAAGCTCCCGCTCGAGCAAGCGCCGAGGTTGCTTAGTGAAATTGCCCGCAAACACCCAGTGCCTGCTCATTTCCTCCTGTGAATAAGGGTACAAGAGTCTTGCCAGGGAGAGGCAACCGTGAGCCCAACTTTGGATATCACACCTCCCCCATGAGCAGATGGATCTTAGAAGAGTCTCGGTCAACATGGGGAGCAGCCCCCACAACAGTGGAAGGAGGGAGGGCCCTAGGGCCTCCACTCATCAGGCTGGCAATCGCCTAGACTGTCTGGCGACCAAGGAGAGTTGCTAAGTGTGGGGGCTTCTGGGTTTGGGACCACAGTGGGTAAACTTCTAGGGTAGGCACTGATGGCACAAAGACTCAGGTGGACCAACGAGTGTTAAACTGATGGGTACCCGGTGTAATATGGAGATGTCATCACTATAAGTGACATTTGACTGAAGTACACAAAGTCCCCCCCCACCGAACCTAGAGTGGTTCTCCAGAGAGACCCCTTGGACCCTCCCCCATTTGCTTCAGAGCCTTTGCATTCCCTCCGTGTCCCAAAGAACACAGGTGCCGCTGCTAAACTGCGGGACTGGCAGTGGAAGCCAGAGCTGAGGGAGTGTATGAAGGCAATCTGATGCCTTAGCTGTGCTGAATGGGAGACTGACGAGTTAAAAACTGGATGGTCCAGGATAATACAGGATGAATGGCCACTTTGGTGACATTACAATGGGACAGAGTTAGAGATAGGCCAGAGGTGCTGTTGCTCCCATGTCCTCCTGGAAAAAACGCAAAAAAAAGTGACTTGCTCCCCAGGTCAGAGGCCCCAAGCCCAGACCCCCTTACCTTTCTGGGGGGAGTCACAGACAGGAATTTAATTAGCTTTTTATTGTTCCCAGAGAAAACTCTTGAAATGGGGCCCTGCTGTGCTCCTCCTTCTAAATCTCTGGTGCACCTTTGTAGAAAAAGTGTCCTATGTGAACTCTAATTGCCCAAATCTAACCCTGGGACACTTTAGGGCCTATGTGGAAGTCCTTCCACTCCCAAGAAGGTGGAGTAGGCCATTTTGGGGATGGACTTGGGGCAGGAGGTCCAAAGCAATCATGGGGAGTCAACCAGAGGGAAGAGTGGATCCCACAGAGACTGATGGATCAATTGATTGATGAGTAGTATTTTTTGAGCTCTTGGAAGAGTACAGTACAACAGACTTAGTAGACACGTTCGCTGCCTACAAAGAGCTTACAGTCTAGAGAGGGAGGCAGACATTAAAATGAATTACGGATGTGTACGTAAGTGCTTTGGGGTTGAAGGTGGGGTGGTAAATATCAAGAACCTAAGTGCATAGAAGGGAAAGGCATAGAGGAAATAACAGCTTAGTCAGGGAAGGCCTCTTGGAAGAGATGTGATTTTTTTTTTTTTTGGTAGGGCTTTGAAGGTGAGGAGAATGGTGCAATGGCAATGCAAAGATAGAGAAACAAACACCTGACGCTAGATTCAGAAACCCAGCAGCGGCCTACCCACTCTCTGTTCTGAGCTCAGATAGAGCTCACCCTCTCGTCGGAGGAGTTGGGAGAGGACTGTTTTGCAGGGGGGCCAGCTGGTTTTAAGTTCTGCAGTTCCCTGTAGAATAATACATCCACCCCTCATCATAGCCCCCCACCCAGCAGTCAATCCCGGCAATTTGTAACCAGCAGGCAGCACGGTTCAACTGCAGTGCCGTAAATCTTAGCCTAGCCCCTGTTTAATCATAAATCACTGGGTAACTCACTTTAGTGCAGTATGCAGAGAAGGTCTGAATTGAAGATTCAGAGTCTTGGAAAAGAAAAGTAAAAAAAAAGATAAAGACATAAAGACTTTGGGAAAGGCCACCAGGGGTCACTCTCATGGTAGAAATTATCCCAGAAAACAGATTTTAGAAATGGGGTGGCCAAATTAATTTTTGCTCCCTATTCACAGAAAGTAGTGAATGGGGTAAGAGAGCATTTCCTGAGCCCAGGTCAATTGAATTTTTCTGCCCTCCAACCCACAGAATCACAGTAAATTGAGGGGTGGAGTTTTAGCCAGAGACCCACCATCCCTGCCTCCACACAGCTGAGCCCCTCTGGTTTCACCTCCAAGACTTCACCCTCCACCAGAACAAGGAGCTTCACGGAGGAAGATTTTGCCCTGGATAGAGTGCAAGTAGGGTGAGAAGCGACTTGACCTAGAGGACGGATAGAGCACGGGACGGGAAGCCACTTGTGTGTTGTGTGACGTTGGACAGGTCACTTCACTTCTCTGGGCCTCGGTTTCCTCAACTGTAAAATGGGGATTAGCTACCTCTTCTCCCCTACCTTTGGACTGGGAGCTTCATGTGCGACGGGGATTTGAATATCTGAGTTACACCCCGACGTTTGGCACATAGTAATGGCTTGATAGACACCATTATTAAAAATTATTTTATCTCTGTGAGATCGAAGACCAGCAATGAGCTAAAGTAGGGAGCAAAGTTGGGTCTGTGGTCCTCTCCCCAAGAGGATCCAGTAGCCTGGGGGGTTTTCATTGCGGCAAATATAAGGAACCTGGAAGGAAAATGACTTCCAATCAGCAGGGCGCGGTGACATTTATCCTAAAATATTACAGAAGGTAGCAGGCAACATAGGTCTGGCTTCAGTTAAACTCTTCCATATGCTCAGTACATTGCTCCACACTCAGTAGGCATTCAATAAATACCTTCAATTAGTTGACTGAAGGCAAGTATCCAGGGTGAACTGTTCCCCAGGCCAGGTTCTGAGCTCTTCCATACTCTGGGAAGAGCCAGCATCAAAAGTCACCTGCTTGATTCTTGAAGGGTTTAGCCTTGTCTCTCCCTAAGAGTGGAACAGTTTAATGAAGGATATAGGATAAGGACATGGTGTTTATCTTTACCTTTAGTCAAGAGTCCTGAGAATTTACAAAGGACAGGGTACATCCCCAAGAAATGGAAAAGGTAAATGCTGTGTCCATCATTAAGTTAAAATGATGCCCCTGTAATTACAGATCAATCAGTAACCTTTATTGAGCGCTTACCGTGTGCAGAGTATTATACTAACCACTTGGGAGAGTTCAATAGAACAGCATTGGAAGACATGATCCCCGCCCACGAGAAACTTACACTCTAGTGGGGAAGGTCAATACATACCATTGATTGATTGATTGGGAGACAGACATTAAAAGAAATTCAGATAGGGAAGATGGCAGAATACTGGGATATTAGACTTAAGTGCTACAGGGGTGGATGGAAGTGAATGTCAAAGTCCTTAAGGATGATATGGGGCGGAGAGAAAGTGCTAAGGGATGCAAGCACAAGTGCATACGTGATGCAGGAGGGTGGGTGAATAGATGGGGAAATGAGGGGTTAGGCCAGGGCTCTTGAAGGAGACGTGATTGGAGTAAGACTTTGAAGATGGGAAGAATGGTGGAGTGTCATATGAAGGGAGAAAAAGTTTCAGGTTAGAGGGAGGACATGAGCAAGGGGTCAGCAGCGAGACAAATGAGATTGAGGTACATTGAGCATGTGGGCGGCAGAGGAAGGAAGTGTGCAAGCTGCGTTGTAGGGGGAGGGGAGAGCTGATTGAATGCCTTAAAGCTGATGGTAAGGAGTTTCTGTTTGATAGTTAGACAGACGGACAACCTCTGGACGTTTTTGAGGAGTGGGGAGATATGGACTGAATGGGTTTTTAGAAAAGTGATCCGGGCAGCAGGGGGGAAATATGGTCGGGACTGGGGAGAGACTAGAGGTAGGGAGGTCAGCAGGAAGGCCGAAGCCGTGGTCCAGATGGGATTTGATAAGTAGTCGGAGCAGCGCGATAGCGCTTTTAGATGGAGAAGACGGAGGGGTTTCTAGAGATGCTGTGATGAAAGAACCAACAAGATTTGGTGACAGACTGAATGTGTGTGTTGAGCGAGAGAGGCGAGTTGAGGATAATGCCAAGGTTACGGGGTTTGTGAGACGGGGAGATTGGCAGATTGGCCGCTTGATTTCAATGCCTGGGAAAATGACCAGACAGACCATTTGCCACAACCTAAAACAGCCCTAGATCCTCTGAAGCAGCCTAGGTCTGTGTCCAGTGTGGCACCTAGCACAGGCTTAACAAATACTACAAATCATTATTATAATTAAGACGACTTGGGGAAGAGCAAATGGGGCCTGATAAATTTAATCTTCTCTTCCTGGGTTACCAGTCCCGTGGACAGGTGGAAATCATGCCGGTAACTGATCTCGCTACAGCAACCAAGCTTTAGTTCAGTCTCATCTCAGGGGAAGATTGGGGAAGGTCTCAGGGGTCTGGACAGAGGCAGGAGCAGCCCAATCTGAAGCAGAACTCCCTTTTCCCTCTCCCTGTCCCTCCCCAGGAAGCTAGGGAATCCTGCCTGAGGGAATCCCGCCTGAACTTCCATGAGGTCTGAAAGAGGTTTAAAACCTCCCCCAAAGTTTTCATCGATGTGGAGCAAAATTCTGCATTGTGGGAATAAATGTCAGCAAAGTGTCAGAGTGAGTTAAGAGAAATAATTCTCTGCCTTCAAGGATTTTTGATGCCAAGACCTTGAAGAGATATGCACATTATTTTTCCAGGACCTTACCTATAAAAATGGAATCAGCCGCAAAGCTATTTGGCCCAGAGCCACCTAGGAGAGTATCTGTGGACTGCAGGGAGCCAGATCCCCGAATGCCTTTTGATTTGGATTCTGGTCTCTAGTGGGAAAGAGAACAGTCTGGGAGTCAGGAGACCTGGATTCCAGTGCCGGTTCTGCCATTTCCCTGCCCTGTGACCTTGAGTTGTCCTTCAGTTCCAAAACGTCACTGCCCAAGGTAAAGCCACATCCATGAATGTGAGTGTCTCAGGTAGAGATCCTATAGTGTGTCCATAAAAGTTCAGTTCTGCTCCTTTTCTAGCCCCTTTGCAATGGGGTGAAAATTGTGCCCTAGTCAGTGGAATTTACTCTAGAGTTGGTTCTGCAATGGTGGTGGTGGTCCCCGCTGAGTCCTCCACATTCCTTTCCCTCAACTGAGGGAGTTCCTGGAGTCTAACACTGCAGATCTGTCTCTGACTTAGAGAGCCCTCTTGGAGGGTGATCCGCCCATAGCCCAAGGCTCTACGCGATCCATGGAATTTCACAGCGCTCAATCTAGCCTCTTCTCGTCATCAGATCCCAACAGTCTTAGCCAAGGATTTGGAGAGTGGGGAGAAGGTGGTGGGGATTCCTCTTGAGTGTCAGAGAGTTGTGGGCAGGGAGCCTATCTACCAACTCTATTATACTGGACTCTCCCAAGCACTTAGTATAGTGCTCTGCACGCAGTAAGTGCTCAATAAATACAATTCATTGTTGACTGCCTGATCATTGGTTGCGGGCTGGAGAGCTGGACAGCCCCTTCTGGAGGAAGACAGTGAGGCCTGCCTCATTTTCCCTGGAAAATGTGTTTGTACGTGTGTGTGTGTGTGTGTGTGTCTGTGTGTGTAGGAGGAAGAAGGCTGAAGCCAGGTGAGGAGGAAAGGGGGTTTCAGCAGCAAATGACACTGGTTCAACAGGAAAGGAAACCAGGAGTTGGGGAGATGATGTCCAGTAAGATCAATCAATCAATGGTCTTAATTGAGCACAAAATACTCCACAAAGCTCTCGATGTCTTAAATCCAGTTCTGAAACATTTTGGGAGGGTTTCTAAAGTCTGGGTGTCAGTGTGGCTTAATTGAAGATCTAGTCCTGGGCATTTAGTATTGGAAACGGCTGGAGAAATTTAGTAAATGGACATCACTTCCCAGTGTTCCCAAACTGACAATGAATAATCCCCTGAAACCTGCTGGCCACACCCACCCACCAGTCTCCCTTTGCCCTGTTTCTCTCCTCTCTCACACCCTCATTCAATCCTCTCACCAGGCTCCGGCCCCAACATCCCTCCCTCTTCCGTGCAGCCTCTCCTCCCAGTGGTAGCCTCGCCCTCATCTGAAGCAAAGCATTCCCAAAACCCACAGCCCCGTTCTTCCCGCTGGGCGGGGCCTAAAGGACCTGACCCAGATGCTTCTGGGATTCTCGCAGCCCGATGATGGCGAAGCAGGCATTGAGCCCAACTGAGGCCAGGGGCCAGCTCAAGCAGAAGCCGAGAGAGAGAGAGCCAGGGTCTACTCAAGGGCATACATGGAGAGATTGTCGCAGCACAGGTCAGCTGGGTGGAGTGCTCTCCTCTACTGGACGCCCCTTCTGGGGCCATGATTCTGATGGCTGATGGGATCATTATGGGCAGGGACTGTGTCTGTTTACTGTTGTATTGTACTCTTCCAAGTGCTTAGTACAGTGCTCTGCACACAGAAAGCGCTCAATAAATATGACTGAATGAGCCAACATGGCCTGTGGAAGCCCTGCTCCACAACCTGTCCCAAACATCACAACATCACAACATCCAGCTCCTGAAATGGCCCTTCCAGACTGGTCAATCAATCAGTGGTATTTTCTGAGTGCTTATTATGCACAGAACACTGTACTAGGCACTTGAGAGAATAGAAGAGAAAATAATTAGTGAACACGTTCCCTGGCTATAATGACCTTACAGTCATCAGACACCTCTCCACTCTGATGTCCTGCAGGAGGACAAACTCGGGCAAGAGAAGGTGGGGCAAGTTCCTCACCAGGAGGATGGGAAGCAAAGCAGGAAGGCTTGTCCCACCTCATTCCCCAATATCTGCCCCCCAGAGACCTGCTTCCTACATGAACCCCAACTCTGTCCCACTCCAAGCTCTACAGGTTCCTAATCCTTTCCGTCAGTTTAGAGAACCTGGTGGCTTTCACCCCTTCCCAATCTCTCTCTTCTTCCTATTCTGTTGTATCGTGCTCTCCCAAGTGCTTAGCATATAGTAAACCCTAAAATACCACTGACTGATCCTACCTCAAGGGGATGTCAGGTAATGTGTCCTAAAATGATTCTGTGGATCCATGACCTCCACTGTAATGATGCCCTGGAAAGACAGGGCTGACTTCAGGGAGCAAGACAGTGTGACCTAGGAGATGGAGCAGAGGCCTGGGAGTCAGAGGATCTGGGTTCTAATCCTGGCTCCGCTGCTTCTCTGCTCTGTGACCTTGAGCAAATCACTTCTCTGGGCCTCAGTTACCTCATCTGTAACATGGGTATTAAGACTGTGAGCTCTGTGTGGAACAATGGACTATGTCCAACCTGATTAGTTTGTATCTATCCCAGAACTTAACTAGAGCTTGGGACATAGTAAGCACTTAATAAATGCCATTAAAAAAAAGGAAGGCAGTAGTCCAGGAGATTTTTAGCTCTCTGTGCCTCAACTTCCCATCTGTAAAATGGGGAAGATGCTTTCTTTTCCTTCCTCTTAGGTTGTGATCCCCATGAGTGACAGGGATGCTGTCCAAAGTGATTGTCTTTTATCTATCGCAGTGCTTGACATCTAAAAAGTGCTTAATAAATACCATACTCATTATGTATTTATGCCCATCCTCAGCACTTATGAACATATGCCTATTCAATTGTACATTCAATTATTTATGCTATTCCATCTTGCAGATTTTTGCTGCTACCAGTTATATCCCTGTTCTTCCTCCTGCTCCCACTTCTTTCAAAAACTTTGTGCTTGCTTGTCTCCCCCACTGGTTTGGAAGCTCCTTGAAGGCAGGGACTGCATCTCTTCCTTCTGCTATACTCTCTAGGGCTCTTAGAACAGCGTTCTGCCAGCAGTAGGCATTCTATAAATGTCATTGATCAAAATGCCATCTTCGTTAATAATATTAAGAATATGCATTAAGCTAAGCACTTACTATATGTTGAGCATTGGGTAGATTCAAGGTTATCATGTCAGACGTAGTCCCTGACCCACAGGAGGATTACAATCTATCTTATTCCCACTTTACAGAGGAGAAAACTGAGGCCCAGAGAGTGTAAGTGACTTACCCAAGGTTACATAGCAAAACTAGAACTAGAACCTGGGTTTCTGATTCCTAGGCCCTTGTACTTCCCTCGAGGCCACTGTCTAGCCAAGGCTGCCTCCCAGCTGGGAGACAGTGGCCGGAGACAGACCAGCATGGCACACTGCCATCCAAAAAGGGTCAGCTTTTTTTCCAAGCAGGGATTGAATCTGACTTCATTACCTTGGATAGAGAGCTAACCAAGGGCTTTGGATGGGGCGGGACACATAGTGAACACCATCATCCTAATGAGACTGGGAGGAGAAATGAAAAACGCCCCAGGACTCGCAAAAAACCAAACACCACAGCAGAACGTAGGACAGTCTTTGTGTGCACAGACTGTGGTTGAGACTGTGGCTTTGGCATTGGTCTGTTCAGCCACACATGCCTCCACACATAAATTTCATTCTCAGTTGGCACCTTTGATAGGAAGACTGGTTATATGTAGTAAGGGAAAAGGAACATAGAAAACACTTGCCAATTTCCCAGGAGCCTTTCCTCCACAGCCTCCCATTTCCACAATCTCTTGACTAATGGGAGTATGAGGTTTCAAATTTGGGACAAGATACTTAGTAAAAATGTAATATTTTGAAACCCCGGAACAATCCTTGCAAGCATTTCCAAAGGATGGTATGTGGTGGGCCGAATCATTTTGAAGTTTCCAGCTTCAAATGTGTGCTCTGTCTGAATCAGTGGGGCCTGGTCAGTGTTTAGTTATGAATGTTTAGAGAAAGGCACTCAGGATAGAAATGAAACAAGTCTTGAAAATAGTTACTTGCCCAGAGTAAGTCGCAGTGCAAGCCAAGTAATTAGAAAAGGAATTAGCCAAGTAGTTAGGAAAGACTGCAGAGCTTTTGCTTTGAAACCCCAGATGGCTTTAAAAAATCTGGAAGTCACTACTCTTTTTGTATTGAGTTCTCCTAAAAGGAACAATAGCATTAAATGCTTAATTTGTGCAGAACACCGTACTGAGCCCTGAGAAAGAATACACAGCAGGAAAATTAGACAAAGGTCCCTGTCCCTTAGGGAGCTCCCAATCAATCGATCAACCAGTGGTATTTATTGAGTTCTTATTGTGTACAGGGCACTAGATTAAGCATGTGGGAGAGGACAATACAATGAAGTTGGAAGACATAATCCCTGCCCATACTGAGCCTACAGTCTAGAGGGGGAGACAGACATTAAATCATTTATAGAAATGTACATTATAGAAATGTGCATAACTGCTGTGGGGCTGAGGGTTGGGTGAATACCTAATGCCCAAAGCGCCAATCTACAGTCTACATAGGAATGGTATTGCTGATGTACCCCATGTTATGGAAATCTCATGCTGAAGTAGCCACTCGACCGTTTTTTCCAACATCCAATCACGATCTCTCTATGGCAGATGTGTACTGTCAGAAGAAATTCTCTAATTCCCTAACATTCTACCCAAAATGTATATAAAAACCAACATGAACTAGTAGATCGTGCACTGGCCTGGGAGTCAGAAGGATCTGGGACTGTGTCCAATCTGATTTGCTTGTATTTCCCCCAAGCACTTATTACAGTGCCTGGCACACAGTAAGAGCTTAGGGAATACCATAATTATAGTAATTATTATCTGGGTTCTAATCCCCGCTCCACGATTCGTCTAGTGGGTGACCTTGGGCAAGTCACTTCACTTCTCTGAGCCTCAGTTACCTCATCTATAAAATGGGGCTCAAGACCGTGAGCCCCATGTGGGACAGGGACTGTGTCCAACCTAATTAGCTTGTATCAACCCCAGTGCTTAGTACAGTAACTGGCACAAAGTAAGCGCTTAATGAATACTATAAAAAGCAGAACAAAAAGGTTGAGCTAACCCACTTTTCTAGGGAGAGAATGCATCATGCTCGGCAAAGGTACCCACTTTTCACTTTGAGTGCTGGTGCCCGAAGAAGGCTGAGAGAGGAAGAGGCTTGGGAGGGGATGGGCTTCAAATTGCTAGGAGACCAGCAAGTCACCATCTGGGGTCTTTTCAGCATGGGAGCCATCAGGTCTTTTCAGAGACCTGGAAGGAGCAAGACCGGGAGTCTCTAACTCAGAAAACTGTGGGGCCCATCACCCCCATCAACCCTACCTCCCTGTGGAGAGGACACCTTTGCATCAGCTTCATTCAGTTAATCCTCAAAACCATACCAGGCTCTGGATCATATCTTGACCGTTATTTGTGCTACTCAAAAGAACCTCTGCTTCTGTGCGTAGAATAATAATAACTGTGGTCTTTGTAAAGGACTTACTATGAGCCAGTCACTATACTAAGTGCTGGAGTAGCTGCAAGGTAATCAGTTTGGACATAGTCCCCGCCCCATATAAGACTCACAGTCTTAATCCCCATTTTACAGAGGAGGTGACTGAGGTCCAGAGAAGTTAATTGACTTGCCCAAGGTCCCGCAGCAGAAATATGGCAGAGCCGGGATTAGAACCCAGGTGCTCCTGACTCCCAGGCCTGTGCTCTATCTACTAGGCCATGTTGCTTCTCTGTGAAGGTTGGTGGCTGTGAATGTTAAATGGCACCTCACCTCCTGAATTTCTTCCCCCAACTTCCAAAAGAACAGAGGCCTCCTGTCTTCTAAAATGCTCCGTTAAATGTTTCTAGGGGAACATTGGATCTGAACGGAGGCTGTCCCTTCCGGCTGGATATACAGCAAGACTGCCTCACTCTGGGAGAGCTAATCAAGGGGCTCCAAGCTGTCATTAGGCCTGCTTCCAGGACTGCACCGTCAGCAGCTTTCTGAACCGTGCCTTGGTGTCCAGCCAAAACTCCTTGGGCCTCAGAACCCCCGATTCTCAAATGCCCCCAGCCCAGTTTCCTTTCGTTCCCTAATTCCTTCCGGGCTCAGGGGCCCATGTTGATTCTCCTGTCCGGGTTGCACCTACCCCATTCACACTCTAGCCATTTGGGCTTGGCCCCGGGGGCCGCGCCTTGGGCTCTCCGGCCGGGCCTCTGGAAGCTCGGCAAGAGCGGGAGGAAACATTCTCCGGCGGCCCAGGAGGTAGCTTCAGTTACCACCCGGAACTTTCCCAGAGAAGCGCTGCACATCTGATCTTACAGAGCCGCTGACTAACATCCATCCAGAGGGATCAATCTGCCGCAGAACCCGCGCCCTTGGCTCAAAGCTGTATTCTGCCTGAGTCACAGCAACGCACGGTAGCCCAGTTGGAGCTGAGGTGTCTAGGCTTGGATCATCATCAATGGTTTTCACTGAACACGTCCTGTGTGCAGAGCACTATTCTAAGCACTGGGGAGAGCACTGCACTAAGCATAGGATGACCTGGGGAAAATGCACTCAATCAATCATATTTACTGAGCAGTTACTGTGTGCAGAGCACTGTACAAAGCGCTTGGGAGAGGACAATTTAACAAAGATGGCAGACATGTTCCCTGCCCACAGTAAGCTTACAGTCTATTCTCTCTCCCTCATCTCCATCTCCCCGCATCTCTTCCAACACAGGCTCACGTCAACTAGTTTGCCGGGACATGGGGTGAGGGGACTTAGGGGAGACCACTGTCCACTTAGGGGAGGGAAGCCGCAAAGATATCTAACTGGAGGTTTTGGATTAGGGGGCTGGAGGGAGATGGGGGCATCCCCTGAATCCGGGTGAGAGATTTCCAGTCTCTGGGGCCCGTATCTCTGCAGAGGTCTCTGCTGGGTTTGGGGTTTTATCTAAACCACCTCCAAACTCCTCGGGAACAATCACTCAGTTTGGCCCCGCACGGGCCTGACCCACAGGAAGCCTGCTGTCCCTCGGCCAGGCCTCTCTTGTGATCATCGGCACTTGAAAATCAAAAAGGAAGAAATTGTGGGGGAGAAGGGAGCACGAAGCCGTGGGAGAAACCGAAAGGGGGTCGAAGGGATGTTTCCGACCCCCCTAAACCCTTGTGTTCGGCGGGGTGGGGAAGGGCTCACCCTCCCCACGTCGGTCAGTCGATCTCTGCAGAGGAAGCGGTAGCAAGCACGGACTGAAATGACCTCAGGGCCTGGAAGGCAGGCCAAGAGGCTCCCCAAGCCAGGAGTCTTTGCTTATGACTTTCCGGGGAATTTACCCGCCTGCTTGCACCTGGGGGCGTCAGTGCAAATCCTATTAAAGGGTCAGTCCCTGGGCAGCAGAGCCTAGCCACAGATAAACAGGAAGGAGCGGGACCCCCCTCGCGTCTCCTGGCAACGACTTCAGCCCTTCCCAGCCCCAAGTCTTGTCTTCGGACGGAATCCCGGGCACCGGGCACACTGGCTTCAAGCGGTCTTCCAGCAGGGCCGAGCACGATCCCTACCGGATCCCTACGTTCGCCCTCACCCCGCCGGACTGGCGGGGGTGCGAGAGGGTTGCCGGGGGGGGGGTGGTTGTCGGGTGGAGGCCGCCTGCCCGACCAGAGCTATTTCCCCCAGCCCTGTTGTTTAGTTCAGCCACTCGAGCAAAGCGGTAGTTAGAGGGTTCTCGGTGGGATGACTCACATTTCCCCAAGAATTCCGGGAAATGCCTTGCTACTTTTTAACGAGTCGAAGGTTTACCGTTGATTTCCATAACCAGCCTAATAAACGTGGAAAGGAGTAAGACATTCCAGGAATACGGGGGAGGGCGAGGGATGGGGCGGAGAGGGGCCGGAGGGGTGAAACACCTCTGCCGACCAGCAACCCGCCCCCAGGTCCGCCTCGCCCTCAGAGCCCGAACCCCGGAGCGGGTCGAGGAGCGTGTGCACGGTTTTTTTTGTGGGGGGAAGGCGGGGGAAGGCCAAGGGGAGGCCGCTGCCGGGGATGTTTCGATGCAAACGGGGCGGCTTCACAAAGGCACAACTGTCAGAGAGGTTGTAATTTGCCCAAATAAAACTTAATTTGATCCATGAAATAGCTGTGGTCGATGGTGTAATATATGTGCTATGTGCGTTTTAATTTAATGGAATCCAATATAATTGTGATCCAGGGAAGCTTGGGCAGGGCGCGGCAGCCTGTTCCCAACGTGCACAGCAGGGATGCAGCGCCGGGCGGGCGGGGCACAAGCAGGGAGTGCGATGGCGTTGCCCGGGCGATATCCAGAAGCCTGCGGGAACGAGGGGGGAAAGGCGGACCGAGGAAGCCGGGGGACCGCGGAGAGAAATAGAGGCTGGTTGGGGAGGTTGGAGAGGTTGGGGAGGATGGACTCCCTACCCGGCTCAGAGGGGGAAAGGGCACAGGACTGGAAATCAGGAGGCCCGAGGCCTAATCCCGGCTTTGCCACTGGCTCTCTGGGTAACCTTGGGCAAGTCACTTAACCTCTTATTGAAGGCACAACTCCTCCAAGAGGCCTTCCCCGACTAATCCCTCTCTTCATTTTCTTCAACTCCCTTCTGCAGCACCCTGACTTGCTTCCTTTATTCATTCCCACCCCCAACACCAGCTCCACAGGATTTATATACATATCTCTAATTTATTTATATTCATGGCTGTCACCCCTCTTGACTGTAAGATCGTTGTGGGCAGGGAATGTGTCTATTATATTGTTCATTCATTGAATCATATTTATTTAGTGCTTTACTATGTGCAGAGCACTGTACTAAGTGCTTGGGAGAGTATAACAATAAACAGACACATTCCCTGCCCACAACGAGCTCCCAGGCGCTTTGTCCAGTGCTCTGAACACAGTAAGTGCTCAATAAATACGATTCTCTGGGCCTCAATTTCATCATCTTTAGAGTGGAGGTAAAATACCTGTTCTCTCTCCCTCTTTGACCGGGAACCCCGTGTGGAACAGCGACTGAATCAGATCTGATTACTTTGCATCTTCCCTAGTGCCTAGCAGAGTCCTTAGCATATGTGACTCAATAAATGCCATCATTAATAATAATAATGATAATAACTGTGGTATTTGTTAATTTCCAAGCACTGTACTAAGCACTGGGGAAGATACAAGATGATCAGGTTCCACATGGGGCTGAGGGAGAACAATAGTGAATCCCCCTTTTGCAGATGAGGAAACTGAGGCCCCGAGAAGTGAAGTGACTTTCCTAAGGTCACACAGCAGGTAAGTGGCAGAGGCAGAATTAGAACCCAGGTCCTCTGTCTCCCAGCCCCATGCCCCACGCTCTTTCCACAGCCACTACTGCTTCTCCATCATTACTACTGTCTCGCCTCCTCCTCCAAGACCCTGGCCCTACTCCGGGACCGTGGGTGCCTTTGTGGTGAGTGGATCAGGAGGGGCTGGGGGAGAATGGCCAGGAGTTGGGTGCCCCCCAGAGGGAGGGGGTCCAGACCTGGCCAGCAGGCTCCTGGGAATTTTCTGGCCACGGTCCAACACCCAGCTTGCTCCGCTCTCAGGCAGGGTTCACAGGGAAAACTCTCTGGAGGAGCCTGAATGTCAGGGAGGGTCCAATCTGGCCTCCTCCTCAGTCGCCAGCCCTGGGGCTGGCCAGGAGACCCCAACCCCTCCCCCTGCTCCTCCCCTTTCCTCTCCGGGCCGCTTGTGGTTCCAGGTCAGCAGCCCGGCACGGCGCCACGAGGCACGAAAACGGTCACCCCTAAGGGCCGCCACACGAGAAGCAAATGCTAGAAACTCAGGCTGAATAACAAACTTTAGGAAAAACAAGCGCTGAAATATCAGCTGTCAGCAACTCAGCCGTCCAATGGTCAATCTTCAACAGGCCAGTCGTGAAAACCCAAACTAATCAGCACCCATCCCTCTCCCACTTCCTGACCCCCACTTCGCCTTTCCCTTCCTTCAATTTGCTGACAACCTGGGCCGTGGGGATTGATTGCAAAATGTGGAGCCGTCAACAGCTTGACTTGGGTTTATTTCTTTTAGGCGATCTGCTGTCTGTCCCGTCTTTCGTCCATATACCGCTTACCTTCGTGTTGGGACGGGACGCTGTCGAAGGAGTCTCCCAGACTAGAGTGTCAGCTCCTTAAAGATGGGGACCATATCTTGTGCTTCTCGGAGTCGGCCAATCAGCCAGTCAATCGTATTTATTGAACCCTTACTGTGTGCAGAACACTGTACCACGCACTTGGGAGAGTATAATAGAACAACATAATGGACACATTCCCTGCTCACAATGAGCTTTAGAGTCTAGAGGTCCATAAGCACCTAATACACCCAAAATGTATCATTCCTACTGCTACTAAATATCGATGTACTGGGGGTGGTGGGGTGAACGAGGAGGTTAGGGTGACCAAGAGCCCCTTCCACATTAATCTCGGCATGGCCTAGTGGAAAGAGCAGGGGCCTGAGAGACAGAGGTTCTAATCTCAGCTCTGCCATGTTTCTGTTGCATGACCTTGGACAAGTCATTTAACTTCTCTGTGCCTCACTTACCTCATCTGTAAAATGGGGATTCATTCCTACTCCCTCCTACTTAAACCGTGAACCTCATGTGGGACAGAGACTAGTGTCCAACCTGATTAACTTGTATCTACCCCAGTGCTTGGCTCATAGTGAGCACTTAACAAGTACCATTATTGTTATAATTATTATCATACACTCCCAAGCACTTAGTACAGTGCTCTGCACGGAGTATGCAAAGCAGCGTGGCTTTGTGGAAAGAGCATGGGCTTGGGAGTCAGAGGTCGAGGGTTCTAATCCCAGCTCCGCCACTTATCAGCTGTGTAACTTTGGCCAAGACACTTAAGTTCTCTGTGCCTCAGTTACCTCATTTGTAAAATAGAGATTAAGACTGTGAGCCCCACTGGGGACAACCTGATAAACTTGTATCTACCCCAGCACTTAGAAAAGTGCTTGGCACATAGTAAACACTCAACAAATACCATCATTATTATTATTACTATTATTTCCTTGACTGATTTAGAGACTCCCAGCTGGAGCCCCTAAACCTGTTATTTCATTCTTCATCGTCATCATAAATAATATTTATTGCCAGCCTACTGTATGCAGAGCACTTTTTTTGTTTTTAATGGTATTTGTTAAACCCTTACTGTATGCCAGGCAATGTAATAATAATGTTGGTATTTGTTAAGCGCTTACTATGTGCCCAGCACTGTTCTAAGCGCTGGGGTAGAACCAGGGTAATCATGTTTATCCCCATTTTACAGATGAGGTAACTGAGGCACAGAGAAGTTAAGTGACTTGCCCACAGTCACACAGCTGACAAGTGGCAGAGGTGGGACTCGAACTCATGACCTCCGACTCCCAAGCCCGTCCTCTTTCCACTGAGCCACGCTGCTTCTAAGCACTGGAGTTGATACAAGATACAAGGCACTTGGGAGAGGACAATAGAGTTAGTAGACACATCCCTGCCCTGGAGGAGCTTCCAATCTAGGTCTGTTTCTAGACATCCAGTCTGTCTTTTTTTCTCCACAGGAGCCCCTCCCAGCCTCGGTTGCCATCCCCTGGGCAGCCCTGCCAGCTACCAATGATGCCCACCTCTGCAGCGTGGCTTGAAGTTGTGCTTGATGAGTCTTTCAAGCACTTTCATTCATTCAATCGTATTTATTGAGCGTTTACCGTGTGCAGAGCAGTGTACTAAGCGCTTGGGAAAGTACAATTCAACAATAAACAGTCACATTCCCTGCCCACAAAAAGTTTACAGTCCGGCAGGAGGGGGAGAGACATCAACGAGACATCGATACAGATAAATAAAATGATATGTACATAAGTACTGTAGGGCTGGGAGGGGGGAAGAGCAAAGGGAGCAAATCAGGGAGACGCAGGAGGGAGTGAGGAGGGGCTTGTGTCCTCCTTCCTCACGGAGATTTGCACAGTAATCGCCCTGCAGCAGCGACCTTGGAAGGCTGCTCTCATCCATTCTAGGGAACTGAGAGGGCAGTGAACATCATTGCCGGGCATGTAGACTGTCTATGCTCTACGGACACGGACACCACCCGCCCCCTCCCTCCTACCCCAGTTCTCCAAAACAGGGAGCAGGGCATTTCCTCTGGAGGAGCCTCACTCCCTCATCCTCTGTCCCTGCGGGGCCTAGATTTTTACTGCTCTTAAAAGAATGGGGCAAGAGTCACGGGCCTTCTTGGCTTCTGGCTCTTTCTTCCCAGGGAATCTTAGCCATTCAGTCAATCAATCCATCATATTATTAAGTGCTTGGCAGAGTACAACACAACAGGGACGTGTTACCTGACCATGACGAGCTTACAGTCTAGAGGGGGAGGCAGACATTAATATAAATAAATAAATAAATTACAGATACCGATCTAAGTGTTGTGGGGCAAGGGTGGGTGGTGAATAAAAGGAGCAAGTCAGGGCAACGCATAAAGGAATGGGAAAGAAAGAAATGAGGTTTAGTCAGGGAAGGCCTCTGGGAGGAGATGTACCTTCAATTAGGCTTTGAAGGTGGGGAGGGTAATTGTCAAGACGAAATGGGAGGGCGTTTCAGGCCAGAGGCGGGACGTGGGCGAGAGGCTGGCAGTGAGACAGACAAGAATGAGGTTCCGTGATTAGGTAGCCAGTGGATCTGGTTTAC
This sequence comes from Ornithorhynchus anatinus, assembly GCF_004115215.2. Lineage (NCBI taxonomy): Eukaryota > Metazoa > Chordata > Mammalia > Monotremata > Ornithorhynchidae > Ornithorhynchus > Ornithorhynchus anatinus. The sequence continues at coordinate 6,901,912 of NC_041732.1, read as the reverse complement.
GGGCAGGATTTTGAATGGGGGCGTCCACCCCTCCATCCACTGACTAAAATCAGGCAGCTTCTCAGCTGGGGCTTTACCTGGAAGAGATCTGAAATCTAAATGCAGCCAAAGCTGTTGACAAGAGTGTAGGGAGGCAGCCTGACCTAGATGAGATGGCTTGGCACTGGGAGTGGAGAGACTCAGGTTCATGTCCCACCAATTCTACCTGCCTGCTGCATGACCTTGGGCAAATCACTTAACCTCTCTAGGCTTCAGTTTCCTCATACTGAAACAGAAGGAACTAAGGATTCAGAGAGAATCTGACCTGAACAGTGACAGTAACAATGTTGTCTCCGATCATTTTAAAAAACAAAGCCCCAAATCTTAGAATAAAAATTGGGAGTGTGCCCCGGAAGGGCAAGTTAACCTTCAGGCAGGGTGACAGCAGGTCAAAAAGTCTGAGTAAATTTCAAGTCAGGTTAGGGATGGGTCAGCATGATTTTCTGATTATTTTTCAAATGCATTAGTAATCATTTACCAGGTACGACAGTTGTTCTGAGAGCCTGAAAGCCAGAGAAGTGAAGTTGGTGTTAGCTTCGGGTTTAATATTAATGAAACCTCAGTAGACTGGGGGAGCGTGGAGGGATTTAATCTTCAGCTGTGCTCAATAAATGTGATTGATTGACTGATTGATTGGCTGGTGAGCTGCAGGTTGTTGGATGGAAATGGACCTGCATGGCTCTGGCTTCCAGGTGAGGTAATAATAATAATAATAATAAGTGGTATTTGTTAAGACCCTATTTGCTGGGCACTGTACTAAGCGCTGGAGTGGACACAAGATACAAGGAAATTGGGTTGGACGCAGTCCCTGTCCCACATGGGGCTCACAGTCTTAATCCCCATTTTACAGATGGGGTAACTGAAGCCCAGAGAGTGAACAATGCTAAGGGGGAGGGTGGAAGGGAGGTTCTGACTGAAACAATCACTGTACTCTCCCAAGTGCTTAGTATAGTGCTTTCCACACTGTAAGTGCTCAGTAAATACTGTTGAATTAAATTGAATTGAATTGGACCACCTGCCCAGCCCCACAAGCTTCCCTAAAGTGAGGCTTCTTAGTTCATTCATTCATTCAATCGCTTTTATTGAGCACTTACTGTGTGCAGAGCACTGTACTAAGCACTTAGAAAGTGCAGTTCGGCAACAGATAGAAACAATCCCTATCCAACAGCGGGCTCACAGTCTAGAAGAGGAGACAGACAACAAAACCAAACCAGTAGACAGGCATCAATAGCATCAAAATAGATAAATAGAATTCTTAGTGTGTGTGTGTTGGGGGGTGACTTTTTGTTGTTTCTGCTGTTCTCTGTTTTGTGTTTCTTGGGGGTCTTTTTGGCTTTTCCTCTGTATTTCACCAGAAAGTGAAATACACCGAGCACCTATCATACTAAGGGCTTTCTAGAGGGTGAGGGCCCAGCGGTTGCCTCTGCTGCTGCTGCTGTTGCTAAGGTAGAAATACTATCTATTAAGCGCTTACTGTGTGCAGAGCACTGTACTTAGCGCTGGGAAAGAGTACGCACATGGGAATTAGACACGGACCTGTTCCGTAGAGGAGCTCACAATCTCTGAGTTCTCAGAGATGTTCCGGCCTGTGACCGTCTCACAGTGGGGGTAGCTGCACACAGAGGGACTGGGCCAGAGAGTGCGGATGGCTCCACGACCACCCTCACCACTACTGCCCAAACAACTCCAGCACATGTCCTGCTGGTGGTAAGAAACTCCTTCCCCCTCTTAACCACTGGGGTCTGAGAAGCACTCCCCCTAAATGGGCAGAGGCCTCAAAAGGTGCCCAGTGATTTATTCATTCATTCAATACTATTTATTGAGCACTTGCTATGTGCAGAGCACTGTACTAAGCACCTGGAATGTACAAATCGGTAACAGATAGAGACAGTCCCTGCCCTTTGATGGGCATACAGTTTAGAGACAGACAAAAACAATAGCAATAACAGGGTGCAAATGTGCCAGAGGAAATCCCGCTGACTCAAGCTCACGAATGCAGGATTACCATCGGCACTACCATCTTGGAACAGAAGGATGACTTATTTCCTGGGTGAGGTCTCATCCCTGACTGGAAGGGGCAGATTTGAAAAAGCCTGCCCTAAAATGTCTTCACTCTCCCCTGCCCCTTATTGCATAGGTTCATGACTTTTTAATGATATACTTCCCTACACTTCCCTACAGCAGGGATCATGTCTTCTAACTCTACAAACAGTCCAGTGCTCTGCACACAGTAGACACCCAATCAATCACACTGATTGAAAGACAGGACTCTCCCTGTCCCGCATTACAATGCTCATTTTTAGTCTGTCACCAAATCCCATCAGCTCTACCTCCTCAACATCTCTGGAATTCACTTTTCCTCTCCACCCAAACTGCTACTATTCTGATTCAAACCCTTATAATAATCATGATGATAGTATTTGTTAAGTGCTTACTATGTGCCAACACTGTTCTAAGCACTGGGGTAGATACAAGGTAATCAGGTTGTCCCACATGGGGCTCACAGTCTTAATCCCCATTTTACAGATGAGGTAACTGAGGCACAGAGAAGTTAAGTGACTTGCCCAAAGTCACACAGCTGATAAGTGGTAGAGCCGGGATTAATAATAAATTGTTTGTTAAGCGCTTACTATGTGCAGAGCACTGTTCTAAGCGCTGGGGTAGATACAGGGTGATCAGGTTGTCCCACGTGAGGCTCACAGTTAATCCCCATTTTACAGATGAGGTAACTGAGGCACAGAGAAGTGAAGTGACTTGCCTACAGTCACCCAGCTGACAAGTGGTAGAGCCGGGATTCGAACCTACGACCTCTGACTCCCAAGTCTGGCCTCCTTCCACTAATCCACGCTTACCTCACCTTGACTACTGCATCAGTCTTCTCACCTACCTCCCTGCTGCACTGTGCTCTCCCAAGCGCTAAGTACAGTGCTCTGCACACAGTAAGCAGTCCCTAAATAATAATAATAATAACTATGGCACTTAAGCCAGTCAGTCCATCGTATTTACTGAGCATTTACTGTGTGCAGAGCACTGTACTAAGCATTTAGGAGAGTACAATATAATAATAAACAGATACATTCCCTGCCCATGCTTACTATGTGTCAAGCACTGTTCTAAGCACTGGGGTAGATACAAGTTAATCAAGTTGGACACAGTGTGTTTGACACATAGTAAATGCTCAACAAATACCACACACACACACAAACAAGTTCTGGGTCAGTAATGTTCATGTCTACAGCCGTTGTCCTAACTCATCTTTAGGCCTGCCCAAATCAAAGTCTGAGGCAATTTCGAGTTTGAAATAGAACGCGTCGCCATGAGTGAGGGCGGGGGGTGACAATTTCCAAGTGAAAAAATTCATCAAGGCAGGACTAAACACATGCAAAAAATGAACAGCCCTCTCAAAACTACATTTTTAGAGAATCTTCTGAGTGGGGAAAAGATTCCTTTCTTCATGATTTGGGAGGAAAAGCCAGGGCCCCTCAGCCAGGGCTTGGCATTTCAAATTTTATCCCTAAGGAAATATAGACTGCTGAGCCCCTCGCCCCTGAAAAATCAGGATTATAAATCATAGAAAATCCAAAAGACTCTTCGCTAGTGTTGCCCCAGTGGTACCATTAGGGCTTGTGATAGGATCTGGTGTGGTTTTCTACATTAGTTGATTTTATATTTGCTGTTTGGAAAGAAGGAATTATTAAAAATCGAAATAGTCATCTGTCAAATGCTAGAATGGCAAGCATCTGTCCCCCAGGAGGGGCTGTGGGCTTCCCCAAACTAGGGGCAGAAGAAAAGGGAAACTTCAATTTCAGAATCATCTGCTTTTCATTAACACATTTAGAACCCCCCACCAAAAAATGCATCATTTTAATAATCCCAGCCAGAAACTGTGAACAGAGATGTAAGGGTTATTTCTGAAAACATTTTTGCAGTCTTACAGGTAGGGCCACGGTGCATGTCCATGTGATTCTTTATTTTCTATTTTTTTTAATCATAGATATGGACATGTGTGGATATGTGCTTGTGTGTTTCTGTGCATAGATTGTATATGTGTGTGTGTGTGTGTGTGCATATGTGCAGGCCGGGGTAAGTAAATGTGGGAATGCAGGTGCAGCAGTCAATAGCATAATAATAATAACTAATAATAATCATGGTATTTGTTAAACTCTTACTATGTGCTAGGCACTGAACTAAGTGCTGGAGTGGCTACCAGCAAATCAAGTTGGACACAGTCCATACCCCATATAGGCTCATAATCTCAATCTCCATTTTATAGATGAGGTAACTGAGGCACAGAAAAGTGAAGTGACTTGCCCAAGGTCACACAGCAGGTAATAATTCTGAAGTGCTCAAGCTCTGGACTAAGCACTGAGCAGACACAAGACAATCAGATCGGACACATTCCCTGCTCCACATGGGGTTCACAGATGAGAAAATGGAGGCCCATAAAAAGTGAAATGACTTGCCCAAGGTGTCACAGCAGGCAATTGGCGGAGATAGGATCAGAACCAGACCTCTTAACTCCCAGGCCCAACCTTTTTCCATGAGGCCAGAGAAGCCACCGGGTTATGAGCCATGGAGTGTGTCGGGGGGAGGGTGGGTGTGTGAGTGTGCTCACGCAGAGGTGTGTGAATATCTGGCCACTCTCACAGCCCAGAGGTAGCCAGTGGCCATCTCACGCCAGCAAATTTCACTTTTCCTCTGGAGGCAGTTTCATTTTCTCCTCAGCTTTCGGGATCCAAGCATAAGTACAAAGAAATTAAAGGAAAAACCCCAACGGCGATGAGTCCACGTTGGAAAAATTCTGCTCATTGTCTTCCCCGCCCCAGCTCCTCTGGACGGCAGACGCGAGCCCGAAATGAGAAACAGTCACAGCCCGCGTCTGGCGGGAGGCCTGCCTTCAGAAAGGACCCAAACTCACTGCCGTTGGGGGGCCGGGGAGGGGGCGTGAGCAGCCACGGTTTCTCTTCGCAGTGGCAGGGTTTGGCGTAGAGGCCTTCCGGCTAGTCAGGAGAAGGGGACACGATGTCCTCCCCATCCCCGGCCCAGGAGAGTGGAAGAAAGACCCTGTGCAGATACGGAGGTGACAGATGGAACTCGTGTGACGTAACGACGTTGTAACTGCCCCCCGAATCCTCAAATCCTAGAGAATCCCACCAACAGGGCAGCTATCCCACTCCCTTGCTCCACAGCCTCTGCACAACCCTCTGCACATCCCCTGCGATACAAGCAGAGAATGTGTCTGTTTATTGTTGTAGTGGACTCTCCCAAATGCTTAATTCAGTGCTTTGCACATAGTAAGCACTCAATAAATGAAGCAGCTTTTATAATTCATAAAAGAATTATGAAGCAGCATGGCTTAGTGGAAAGAGCCAGGCTTGGGAATCATATGTCATGGGTTCGAATCCCGGCTCCGCCGCTTGTCAGCTGTGTGGCTGTGGGCAAGTCACTTAACTTCTCTGTGCCTCAGTTACCTCACCTGTACAATGGGGATGAAGACCGTAAGCCTCACGGGGGATAACCGGATTACCCTGTATCTACCCCAGCACGTAGAACAGTGCTCTGCACATAGTAAGCGCTTAACAAATACCATTAAAAAAATAAATACTATTGAATGAATGAATGAATGAGCAAAGATATCTGAGGCCAGTTTCGGACTGGGTAACGGAAAGACCAGAGGAAACCTGGAGTGTCCAGTGGAAACCTAGAACAGTCAGTCAGTCAATCGTATTTATTGAGTGCTGTGTGCAGAGCACTATACTAAGCCTTGGGAGAGTATGATACAACAATAAACAGACACTCCCTGACCACAATGAGCTTACAGTCTCAAGAGGTCTAGAGGGATCCGGATGAGAGGTGACACTACTCACAGCCCAGAGCCTAGCATGGGTACAGCCCGTGGGTTAAACCAAGGCAGAAAAACATCGGAGGTGAGCCAGAAGAGGCAGTCCCTTCGGCTCCCAGTACGTCTCCCCTCGAAATCACCCCGCTCTGCAGGTAGTGGCTAGAGCATGGGCCTGGGAGTCAGAAGGTCATAGGTTCTAATCCCAGCTCCGCCACTTGTGTGGCCTTGGGCAAGTCACTTACCTTCTCTGGGCCTCAGTTACCTCATCTATATAATGGGGATTAAGACTGCGAACCCAGTGCGGGACAGGGACTGTGTCCAAACAGATTACTTTGTATCTACCTCAGTGCTCGGTACAGTGCGTGGCACATAGTAAATGCTTAACAAATTCCACCATTGTTATTATTATGATGATTACCCCAAGCGTCACTTCATTCTTAAATCCTCGTTCATTAAGGGAAAAGCAAAGTGATACGTTGGAAGTCAGGGTCCCATTAAAGACAGCATCCGTCTTCCTGATGGACAGAAGCACCTGGCCCAATCTCGGACGTTGTTTCCGCCAAGACCTCTGCAGAGTGCAGGTGGTCCAGCCGGCCGACCGGACCGTGGGGAATTTCGGATCTGGAAAGATGGTCCAGCGGGTGGTCTGGGGTGGTACGACAGGAGGACGAGTGAGGATGAGGTCGGAAAGCAAACCAGATAATCTAGCCCTGATGCCTGTATTGTGGAGGGGATGGGCGGGTGGTCTGTCCCATTGAACCTCAGCCCAGTACCTTTACTCTGTCACTGCCAGAGGAGATCCCCCCCCCATGACTACTCGGGGACGCTGCGGCAGGGGCTCAGGACCGGCTCTCACTGAAATCGCTTCTGCTGCTCTCCTGGCCCCTTGGCCCATTGCCTGGGAGCGTGAGCTTCCACGCCAAGGTCCTCTCTTCTCATGGGGCCTCCGGCCTTCAGACTCCCTGCCCCTTCTCCACCCGGTCTTCTCAGGTACCCCTGTGCCAGCCCTCCGGTCTGTGAAGACACTGCGGCCACGCCCAGCGTTGGACCTCTCCGGCCTCCGGAAAACTTTCCAGCCTGAAAGAAGTCAGCAAGGAGGGCTGGCTCTGAGGAGAAATGGAGTGAGGACTGAAGGATAATGTTGTCTTGTTTTTGTTTCGTTCTGTTTAACTCTGCTGTCTCCCCCAGTTATTCATTCAATTCAATAGTATTTATTGAGCGCTTACTATGTGCAGAGCACTGTACTAAGCGCTTGGGATGGACAAGTCGGCAACAGATAGAGACAGTCCCTGCCGTTTGACGGGCTTACAGTCTAATCGGGGGAGACGGACAGACAAGAACAATGGCACTAAACAGCGTCAAGGGGAAGAACATCTCGTAAAAACAATGGCGACTAAATAGAATCAAGGCGATGTACAATTCATTAACAAAATAAATAGGGTAACGAAAATATATACAGTTGAGCGGACGAGTACAGTGCTGTGGGGATGGGAAGGGAGAGGTGGAGGAGCAGAGGGAAAAGGGGAAAATGAGGCTTTAGCTGCGGAGAGGTAAAGGGGGGATGGCAGAGGGAGTAGAGGGGGAAGAGGAGCTCAGTCTGGGAACGCCTCTTGGAGGAGGTGATTTTTAAGTAAGGTTTTGAAGAGGGAAAGAGAATCAGTTTGGCGGAGGTGAGGAGGGAGGGCGTTCCAGGACTGCGGGAGGACGTGACCCAGGGGTCGACGGCGGGATAGGCGAGACCGAGGGACGGCGAGGAGGTGGGCGGCGGAGGAGTGGAGCGTGCGGGGTGGGCGGTAGAAAGAGAGAAGGGAGGAGAGGTAGGAAGGGGCAAGGTGATGGAGAGCCTTGAAGCCTATTAGACTGTGAGCCTGTCATTGGGCAGGGATCATCTCTATCTGTTGCCGAATTGTACATTCCAAGCGCTTAGTCCAGTGCTCTGCACATAGTGCTCAATAAATACTATTGAATGAATGAATGAAGGGATCCCCCAACGGAGGGGAGAAGGGGAAAGCGGGGGTTGATTTAGCAAAGGAGGGGGCTGGAGGCCCAGCTACTTTTCTGTCTTCGGAGGGAAGGAACAGAAACTGGTGAGGCGACACTGCAGGCAGGAGACCACGCACCCCCAACTCTGGAGGAACTGTTCAGGAATCACTGAAGCTCTTTGGGTATGGATGCCAAAACCTGAGGGGGAACCCAAGACTCCATCTCCTTCTGTCTCCTCTGGACCTCCTCCTCCTCTTCTTCCACCTCCACGTGACTTCTGGAAAGCCCTTTGGCTTGTTTAGATTGAGTTTCTAGAGCTGGAGAAGGCTGAGTCACGCGTGCCGGGGAGCCAGGCCCCTGGGTGGTCCAAGGGATACCGTAGCCAGCCCCGTCGGAGGAGCGTGCCCCCTGATGCTCACCCTCCAGCTCCGGGACTCTGTGGTCCCTGCCAGGCAGGGGAGTGGGAGAGGTGGAGTCGCTGCCCTCCCAGGCCGCCACGAGTCCCGGAGCTGGAAGGTGTCTGCTAATTCTGTTGTACTCTCCCAAGCGCTTAGTACAGTGCTCTGCCCATAATAAGCACTCAATAATAATAATAATGTTGGTATTTGTTAAGCGCTTACTATGTGCAGAGCACTGTTCTAAGCGCTGGGGTAGATACAGGGTAATCAGGTTGTCCCACGTGAGGCTCACAGTTAATCCTCATTTTACAGATGAGGTAACTGAGGTACAGAGAAGTTAAGTGATTTGTCCACAGTCACACCGTTGACAAGTGGCGGAGCCGGGATTAGAACCCATGACCTCTGACTCCCAAGCCCGGGCTCTTTCGACTGAGCCACGCTGCCTCTCAACAAATACCACTGATTGACTGATTGATTGATTGAAATGTAAGGCGCAAACCCACCCAGAAGAGATGCTCAAGGAACGCGGCTGTCTGACGTACTGCGTCCGAGGACTGAGGGTGGAGACGGCAAACGAGCCCAAGAATGAAGTGTATGTTGTGTGGGCTTCAATGGCTGGGGGACTCAGGGTGGGGGTCTAGAGGGGTGGGGAGGGCTGCAAGTGGATACCATTTCTCTGTCAGCAGTGTTTGTTGTAACAAAAAAGGGCTCATCCTATCACGTAGTATCACAGGCCTCCAGTGGCCTGAATTCTGCAGAATCCCACTTAAAACTGTAAACTCCCGATGGGCAGGGACCACGAATACCAATTCTATCGCACTGGCCTCTCCCAAGAGGGGCTTTGCACACAGTAAGCGCTCAGGAAATATGATAGATCCAATGATTGCAGGCAGAACCCAGAAGATTCCAGATGCTCTCAATAGGCGATAGTTGGGTGACCACTCACCGGGACAGCGAGAACATAGGGTGGCCCGTCCCTTGGCCGAGACAGATCCGGCATCTGACGGCTGCTTGTCGTGGTTCTTGGCTTCCGGCCTTCCTTCCTCCTCCGTTCCCTCTGGTGAAACCCGTAGCTTGGAAATAGCTGAGGGTTCAGGGGACCCGCATGGCTGAGTGGCTAGAGCACGGGCCAGGGAGTCAGAAGGACCTGGGTTCTAATTTTGGTCCCGCCACCTGTCTGCTGCTTGACCTTAGTCAAGTCTCTTCACTTCTCTGTGTCTCAGTTATCTCATCTGAAAGTCGGGGATTAATAATAATGATAATAATAATGATGATAGTATTTGTTAAGCACTTATTAAGTGCTAGGGTGGATACAGGCAAATTGAGTTGGACAAGTCCCTGTCCCATGTGAGGCTCACAGTCTCGATCCCCATTTGACAGATGAGGAAACTGAGGCCCAGAGAAGTGAAGTAACTTGCCCAAAGTCACAAAGCAGACAAGTGGCAGAGCCGGAAGAACCCAAGACCTTCTGACTCCCCGGACCACGCTCTATCCACTACACCACACTGATTCTCTAAAATTAAGACAGCTAGCCCCAAGCAGGACAGGAACCCTGTCCAACCCAATTTGCTTGTATCCATCTCAGTGCTTAGTACAGTGCCTGACACATAGTAAGCTCTTAACAAATACCGCAACAAATACCCAGCCATTCAGCAAATATGTGGGTTCCACCACCATCCACCCGAACCTTTTGGCTTGTGTCTGTTTCTTATGTAAAGTAAGCTAGGTCAAGGGATGTCCGGAATTCCTTCATGCCATCTGTGGCCACCCTCAACATCATGCTTGACCATAACCACACCACGATCCCTTCTGACTCACATTCTCTGCCCCTATGGAAGCCATCTAAACCTAAAAGGGCGTTTGGGAAAAGCCCGGAGACCAAGCGATTAGAATGTTTTGCTGAACCGAGAGGCTTTTTCCACGGGGCTTCCTGTCTCCTCAGAGGCCCGAGGGGATAGACAGGGAGGGAGGAGGCAGCTTTTATGTCTTGTTTCACTGGACATGCAATGAAGCAAAGTGACATCATAGTCACATTCGTAGAAACGGCACGGCCTAATGGAAAGAGCACAGGCCTGGGGGTGGTCACGCTAATCCCGGCTCTGCCAATTGCTTGTGGTGTGACCCCGGGCAAGTCACTTCACTTCTCTGAGCCTCAGTTTCCTCATCTGTAAAATGGGGATTAAATTCTACTCCCTCCTACTGGAAATTATGAGCCCTTGTGGGACAGGAACTATGTCCAACCTAACTGGTAACTTGGATCTACCCCAAGTGCTTACAACAATACTTGACATATAGTAAGCACTGAACAAGTATAATAAAGGTCCATCTGAGGTGGCCTAGTCCCAGAACATTTCTCTGGGGGGGTCGCTGCTCATCCCTTTCCCTCGTGTTCTAGAAGCAAGCTGCATTCCCTCCTTAACCCCTGGGAATGGGGATGCCTCTTTCAAGCCACAGGATGCAGAGGCAGGAGCCGGGGTGGAGAGGGGCTGGACACCGGAAAAAAAACACTTGACAGGACTTTGGTTGTTGAATCCATACAGGGTAAGGGACAGGCCAGCCTGGAAGCTGGACTGCCCAGCATAGAACTGGGCAAATAATAACAACAATTATGATATTTGTTAAGCACTTACTATGTGCCACGTACTGTACTAAGCGCTGGGGTGGATACAAGCAAATCAGGTTGGATACAGTCCCTGTCCCATGTGGGGCTTGCAGTCTCAATCCCCATTTTCAGATGAGAAAACTGAGACACAGAGAAGCAAAGTGATTTGCCCAAGGTCACACAATGGACAAGTGTTAGAATTTAGATTAGATTAGAACCCAAGACCTTGTGAATTTTGACAAAGAAAATTCTAGGGATCCACTACCAGAACGATGCGGATGGAGGTGAGGCGTTCTGGGAGAGATGTGTTCATGGAGTCGCTGTGGGTCGGAGACAACTCGATAGCATAAAAGACAGAAAAGAGCCCGACTAGGTTTTTAGGCACATATATCCTTAGTAGTTTCCCCACAAGGGGAGGCAGGGCATCAATCAATAGTATTTAATGAGTGCTTTACTGTACGCAGAGCACTGTATTAAGCGCTTGGGAGAGGGCAATACAAAGACGTGGTAGACCCGTTCCCTGTCCACTAAGAGCTTACAGTCTAGAGTGTCCGGTGGAAAGGACCCGTGCTGGGAGTAGGAAGCTCTTGGTTCTAATCCAAGTTCCACCCAACCCTGCATCACTGCATAAATCACTTCATTGCTGTGCCTCGGGTTCCTTAAATATAAAAGGGATGACCCACTCCCCACTTCCACCTAACTTAAGTGAGAAGAACGCATTTGGAGGGTTCTTGAGGACCATTCCCTAATAATAATTATTGTGGTAGTTTTTAAGTGCTTACTATGTGCCAGGCACTGTACTACGCACTGGGTGGGTGGGAGGGGAAATACAAGCAAATCGGGTTGGGCACAATTCCTATCCAACATGGGGCTCACAGTCTTAAACCCCATTTTACAGGTGGCGTAATTGAGGCATGGAGAAATGAAGTGACTTACCTAAGGTCACACAGAAGACAGGTGGTGGACCGGGATTATAACCCAGGTCTTTCAGTCCCTGGTTCTATCCTCTAGGCCATGCAGCTTTTCGTGCACTGTTCACAATGCACTCATTGTTTTTATGGATCTGTCCTCCCCGATTTGGATTACGTGTCCCTTACGGGATGAGATTGAACTGTTTATCTGTATCTTTCCTAGCATTCAGCACGCAGTCCGCTCCCAATAAATACTATACGCAATCAATCAAGAGAAGCAGAGAAGCAACAGCCGAGTGGAAAGAACCCATGACTGAGTCAGGCATCTTGGGTTCTAATTCCCTCACTGCCACTTGCCCATCATGTGACCTTGGATAAGCCACTTCACTTCTCGGTGCCTTAATTCCCTCATCTGTAAAATGGGGATTAAGATTGTGAGCACTACATGGGACGAGATCTGTTCGATCTAATTGTACTCCATTTACCCCGTGCTTAGCACAGTGGTTGGCTCATAGTAAGTGCGCTATTATTTTTATCCTTATTGCGATCGTTTACTAAGGGCTCCAAACAGTTCCGGAAAGGGGAGCTGCTGCGATCCAAGCTGTTGCTGTGATTTGAGAAGCAGTCTTTTGGATGTCTGGAATGCAGGTCACCTGGAAAGTCCCAGAATCCCCTACTGACATTCCAAGTCCTTGGCTCTGACCATCCCCCGGCCCTCCGCCACTAGTGAAACTCAGAAAAGCCACTCCTCAAGAAACTCCATTTGTTGCCCTTCCACTGCTGCATCAAACAAAAAAATCCTCACTTTGGCTTCGAAGAAATCCCCTTGCTCTCTCCTACCTCAGTTCACTAACCAGCTCACACACTTTGCTCCTCTAATGCAAACCTTCTCAATGTGTCTTGATCCCATCTATCTCGCCACCGTCCCCTCACCCACATCCTGCCTCTGGCCTGGAACATCCTCCCTCCTCCTATCTGACAATGACTCTCCCTCACTTCAAAGTCTTAGTGAAGGCCCACCTCCTCCAAGAGGCCTTCCCTGACTTAACCCTCCTTTCCTCTTCTCCCACTCCCTCTGCGTCACCCTGCCTTGCTCCCTTCATTCATCCTCCCGACCCCATTTAAATACACACCTATTATTTATGTCTGTCCATCTCCCCCTCTAGACTGTAAACTAGTTGTGGGCAAGGAATATGTCTTACTGTTCTACTGTACTCTCCCAAGCGCTTGGTACAGTGCTCTGCACACAGTAAGCGCTCAATTAATACAACTGAATGAATGAATCTGATCCCCTCTTCACACCACTTCCCCTCGTAGAACACCCAAAGAGGGATTGTTCAGAATAGCCCGAATGCCCCTCCCCTTTCCAAAAAAAAAAAAAAGACACCCCCCCCAAGCTATAATGCGAATACTTTATTATCAATGAGTGACTGGTATTAGCTTTTTTTCTGGGTATTAATAATATTTAAAAAAAAACCACACACCAGATTTCGGGGTTCTCTCCGGATTCTGCTGTGTTTTTTTCTTTTCCTCTTAAAAATCTGTATTGAAAGAATTCTATAAGCCAAAGTGCATTTTCCTTTCTTTGTCCATATACACATTGCACCGTACATAAATAATTACATTGTAAAAATGACTCCATAATTACAAGTATAATATATATATTTCCATATAATATATAAAACTTTATATTAAATCTAGGTAGGTGATATTTTGGGGGTCGTCCGTGGGGGGAGAAGGGGGGAGTTCGTGTGTGTGTGTGTGTGTGTTTTCTCCTTTGCTTCCCCCCGGCGGCAGCCGATTGTTATCTGTGGTTACTGAGCAAGATCTCGAGCCAGCAGGGGCAGGAGGTGATGAACTGCCTGGAATAGCAAGGGCCCCAGCCCTTGGCGAAACTGATCCTCACGCTGTTGGGGTCGTAGGGCCCGTCGCCGTAGTCCAGGTCGGCGGCGTGCTGCAGGAGGCAAGACTTGTCGAAGTCGAACACCTTGATGGAGTAGCCTGGCATGACTTTGCGCACGATGACGGTCCTGCAGTTGGGAATGTCCAGCGTCGGGGAGTTGACGAAGATGGGGTGGTCGCCCCGGTTGTAGGCCCACACCCCGTCAGGCTCCTTGCTGAGGAAGATGCCGTAGCCGATCTTGCTGCGCGTCCTTTTCACCGTCTCGCTCCGGTGGTCCAGGTTGAGCTGGCCGAGGCAGAAGCCGTTCCCTTGAGGTAGGTCGTAGAAGATACTGACGGACTGTTCGTACACTGTGTAGAGGCGGCCCACTCGAGTCCGGTGCTCCCAGTAGGCGACGTTGCACCAGTGGCTCTGCTTCATGGTGTCGGGGGACATGCTGGCGTCTGTGGAGACCAAAGGAAGAGGCCCGCCGGTTACTGGGGGGAATGGAGACCGGTCGGCCGAGGCCCCCTCGGGACCGGGCTCAGGCTAAACACAAAGGACGGATCGGAGGAATAATAATAAACATTATTATTATTATTATTGTGGTATTTGTTAAGCACTTACGATGTGCCAGCCACTATTCTAAACACTGGGGGAGAAGTTGGATCGTGGAGACTGGCATCCTCTCTATGTGCCAGCCTGCTACCCTGAGGTCTGTAGGAGCAGAGGCTGAAGGACAGAGAGCCAAACTCCCATCGAGTTCCAACTGGGAGTCAGAAGGTCCTGGGTTCTAATCCCAGCTCCGCCACCTGTCTGCTGCGTGTCCTTGGGCAAGTCTATTCACTTCTCTGGGCCTTGGTTCCCACATCTGGAAAATGGGGATTGAGGCTGTGAGCCCCATGTGGGATAGGGACTGCTTCTAACCTGATAATCTTGTATCTACCCAAGCGCTTAGTACAGTGCCTGATACATGGTATGGTCTTTTTCGTTTTTTAAATGGTATTTGTTAAATGCTTACTATGTGTCAAACACTGTTCTAAGCACGGGGGAAGGTACAAGTTAATTAAGTCAGACAGTCCCTGTACCGCATGGAGTTCACAGTCTAAGCAGGAGGGAGAACAAGGATCTCCACTTTACAGTTGAGGAAACTGAGGCACAGAGCAGTGAAATGACTTGCCCAGGGTCACACAGCAGGCTAGTGCAGAAGTTGGGATTAGAACCTGAGTTTCCTGATTCCCAGGCCTGAGCTCTTTCCACTGGGTCTTGCTTCATCACCATCATCATCGTTCCCATCATTACTGGTATTTATGAAGCGCTTACTGTATGAAGAGAGCACTGTACTAAGCGCTTGAGTGCTCTGCACACAATCAGCACTCAATAAAAACGACTGACTTGAAAGAATACAACAGACTTGAATATTAGCATATATTTCATCATCACTTAGCCTTGAAACTGGCTCACTCCTCTACCACATCTTTATATTAAAAATGGTACTTATGGCACACCTAGTCTGTGCCAAGCACTGTGCTAAACACTGGGATAGTCACAGGATAATCAGAACAGAGTCAAGGATCTAAGAGGGAGGGAGAGCAGGCAATCTTACCCATGTTACAGCAAAGAGGAAAAGGAGGCCCAGAGGGGTTATGTGATTCACTCAAGGTCACACAGAAAGCCACAGACAGAATTGGGACAAAAACCCAGGGCTCCTGGCTCCCAGCTTTCTACTGGTTCTTCCATCCCTAAATGCATGAGGGAGGTTTATGAGGAGCCTATCAGAGGGTGAGGATATCTTCGGTCTCCAGGACACATCCAGCTGTTTCCTGTAACTTACCCAGGTCCGTTCTCCCATGATGTCTGTTTTCCCTGGGGATTTTGGATCAAGACTGTTTAGGGAGAGCTTTCTAACTGAAAATCAGTCTACCTGAAACCTGAGCCCCCCCCGGGGGCAACAATGTGATTTGGGCTTTTAGGTGTCTGTTGAACACTTTCTAAGTGTCAAGCACTGTTCTAAGTGCTGGGGTAGATCAGATGGGACACAGGCACAGTCCCACATGAGGCTCACAGTCCAAGTACGTGGGAAGGTAGGTGTTTCATTCCCATTTGACAGACGAGACAACTGAGTCCCAGAGAAGTGAAGTTACCTGCCCAGAGTCACACAGCAGGTGATTTATGGAGCTGGGATTAGAACCCAGATCCTCTGACTACCAGGCCCGGGTTCTTTCCCCTAGGCCACACTACTTCTCAATGTGGTGTTGGAACAAACACTTGTACATTTGTATGGGTGAACATCGCATCGAACAAAACAGTTTCTCCCTTGAGAATACACTCCAGCCGTCTCAGAAGCCTCCCTGAGACCTCGCCCCAGAACTTCTCCAGCACTCCAATCAATCAATAAATCGATCAATTGATGGTATTTACTGAGCACTTACTATGTGCAAAGCATTGTACTGAGGACCCTCGTAACCCGCCAAAGGGTTCCCTGAACCACTGTAGCGGTGGCTCACGTGGCTGGTGGCTCTCCAGTGTGCCCGCCAACCTGACCACCACTATGCCCACGGATGGCCATGACAGTCGTTTCCCACTCCAACTCCCGGCCCTCACTCGCCACCCCAAAACTCAGGCCGTTTCCATTAGAAACCTCTCGCTGAAACCTCCAGCCCTCGCCGCTTCCTACCACCCAAGATCGAGTCTGTTGATTGTTATAGCGACTTCTCCCAAGCGCTTGGTACAGTGCTCTGCACACAGTAAGCGCTCAATGAATACGATTGACTCTGCTCTAGTGTGAGCTGCCCTCTCCCTCCACTCCCTGTCCTCACCTCACAGCCCCTCAGTTGGCAACAATCAACCAATCGATCGTACTTACTGAGTTCTTTACTGAGTATTTACAGCGTACAGAGCACTGTACTGAGCACATGACAAGCTCGTCCGGCCTCCCCAAGTCGGCCAGGAGCCGGGCTTGGCCTTGAGCCCGGCAGTAAGGTCCCTGACAACGTATCACAAGACCCCGGCCTGCTGCCACCCCGTCTCCCCCGCCCCCCACCTTCACGCCATCGGATCAGATTAACTCATACCCCGGCTGAAGGCATTATTTTGCTTCAGAGACTCTATTGACGTTGCGGATTTCAAGCACAGGAGCAAGAGGGAGCGGGGGCCCTCATCTCCTTTCATTCTCCAATTACCCCGGGGGTCGGAGGCCGCCTCTCCTTCCCTATTAGCAGTCGGCCCGCCATTGTTCTGGGGTCTGAGGAAGTGGCACAGTTACAGCTCAGGGGTACGGAATTGGGGTCTCCCATCCCCCCGGCCACCCCCAACTGTGTGGGGGGGCCCCCCCGACCCTGTTCAGAGCCTCCAGGAAACTTGCTCCACCCGTTTCCTAAACGTGGGCCTGGACCCTGTTCTCCAAGACAATGCTCCCACAGTGCTCTTTCAGAGGGCTTCTACAGTGCTCCTCACTGACTACAGCCTCAAGTGTCCTAGGTCAATCCACAGGTGCTCTCTTGCCATGCCAACTGGCCTGGCCCTCCCCTTGTTTCTTTTTGCTGAAATGCCATATTACGAATCAATCTCTTAATTAATTGAGTGTTTACTACATAAGGGCATCCGGCATCACGTCTGTAATGGACAGGGGACCGACCAACAGAACACCGGACAGTCACCGGAAGGGTGGACATCCTAAGTCGAGAAGCAGCGCGGGCTAGTAGAAAGAGCCCGGGTCTGGGAGTCAGAGGACCTGGTTTCTAACCCCGCTCTGTGTGACCTTGGGCAAATCACTTCACTTTTCTGGGCCAGACCAGCACTGTGCCCTAGAGGGCTGAGATGTGAACCACTGGGAACTTGTGGGGGGTGGGGGAAGAGGGAAGAACCTTATTCCCAGGCCCAAAGCCTCACCGCTCAGGCAATCCGATCGCACTGATCTTCTTGTGCCCCATTTCGCCGCCTGAAATGCGTCCTTGTGGCCATAAAGCAATGGTTACGAGAAGCCTGCAATTTTGTGTGGGGCTGGGGAGCAGGAGGGGAGTTCTTGGAAAAAGACTTAGATCCAAATAAGGCATGACTGTTTCTCCAAATCAGCGATTTTCTATCCGGGTGGAGGGCAGACTGACTTCAACTCTCCCTTTTGTTTGTGGGAAACCTCTGGTCAAAGGAGAGAGAACTAATCTGCTTTATGTCTTCATGAAGATGCCCCCGTTTGAGTGTGCAGTAAATTCTCTAAGGGACAAGACTTATTTTCAGTTTCTCCAACAATCCCTGCCTCCCGCCCTTGGGGAGACCCTCCTTTCAGGCCTTGTACCTTTCTTCTTCAAGACACAGCTTTGTCACAAATAGGCAGCTGGTAAGATTTTATTCATCCAAGGAGTCTCGCAGAACACACGGGCTAATGATGTTCCAGCAAGGGATACAGCTGCTTATGTTTTCGCCTTAAAAAGCCAGATCCCAGAAGGAGGAACAGAAGCCCACTCTTCAGGGGGTCGTACCTCTGACAACCTAGAGGCACCATGGGCTCAGGAAGAGTCAAGAGACCTAGGTTCTAATCTCACCTCAGCCACTGGCCTGTTGCACGATCTGGGGTAAATTGCCCTCTCTGGGCTTCAGTTCCTTCACCTGGGAAATGGGGATGAGACCGTGGCATACAGGATAGAGCACGGGCCTGAGAGTCAGAAGAACCTGGGTTCTAATCCTGGCTCCTCTATGTGTCTTCTGGGTGACCTTGGGCAAGTCACTTCACTGGGCCTCAGTTCCCTCATCTGGAAAATGGGGATTAAGAGTGTGAGTCCCATGGGGAACAGGGACTATGTCCAATCTGATAAACTTGTATCTACACCAGCACTTAGAAGAGTGCTTGGCACATAGTAAGCGCTTAGCAAGTATAACAATAATGGCCTGCTCTCTCTACCTTTTCTACTGTGTGGGATTATGTCTGACCTGCGATTATTTTGTCTTCGGCACCTAATAAGGCCTCAATATACTACTATGGTATTTCCTGGCAGAAAGTAAGTCTCCTTTCTGAGAGGTTGCTTTCACCTAGTGCCATGCCCCCAATAAGCCCTCTCTACCCACCCAACCCCTCCAGTCTTCTCCGCCTCTTATGCCCCATGTATTCCTTTCTGCTCTGACAGTCTTCGTGGTTTTCCATCTGTTGGGTCCTGCGGCCTGGTACTTATTATGCGATCCTGCATCCCTTTAACCTAAAATCCTTTTAAAAGCCCCGTTTGCCTCTTAGATAAGTAGATTTTGTTTTCATT
The DNA here is from genome assembly GCF_004115215.2 of Ornithorhynchus anatinus. Lineage (NCBI taxonomy): Eukaryota > Metazoa > Chordata > Mammalia > Monotremata > Ornithorhynchidae > Ornithorhynchus > Ornithorhynchus anatinus. The sequence continues at coordinate 6,883,009 of NC_041732.1, read as the reverse complement.
CTTTCTTTTCCCTTGTCAGATGACGGGGCCACTACCATTTCAGACAGCCCTACTTAACCCTACATTGTTCTCTGCAGCCCTGAGAAATGGCTTTTGATTCTGCAGCAAGTAGAAACAAGTCCCCTCAATGGGGGATGTTGTCTGAAAAAGGGAGTGTGGGGGGAAAAGTTCCTTTCCCTCTTCCTTGGCCTCACGGAACAGTATGAGGTGGGGGGGGAGGGGGGAAGAGGGGGATGCACAGAGACCATCTAATAATGTCCACGGTCAACTCCCAAGAGCTCTCCCTCAATCGTATTTCAATTGTATGTATTGAGCCCTTACATGTGCAGAGCACTGTGCTAAGCGCTTAGTATAACACCTATTTCGCTGGCGTTTCCAAACCCCATAGGGCACCAATGGAGGTTTCCTCTTTTGATCCATCTTTTCCCCTCCCCATCTCCTCCCGGGCTTCCAGGATGCAGTTCCTAATCAATCATTACTAGGCAGCCACCAAGTTCTTCGCTGCCGCCGTGACTCCCGGGAAAGTTGCCCCTCTGGTCTCTGGGGCGGCGGGGGCCCAACCTGCCATTTGGGACGCTTCCATCCCTGTTCCCTGACTTCAGGCAATTGTGGCCGGAGGAAAGGGGGAACGCCTGGGGAAACTGGGAGGGTAGGGAGTGGGGCCTGGGGACAAGACAAGGGACTGGACGTCCCATGCAGAAAAACCTTTAGAAGCACGCGTCCGTGTAGCATGAAGAAGGATGCGTAGGTTTGGTAATTACACCTGCCAAGACAAGGACCATACAAGCCCCAAAGGACAAGATCACATTTTGAGGAAGTTGGGGCCCCTGTTGCAAAAGCTGGAGGGGGCTGGGGGCAGGGCATGTGTCGGTCAACCTGTGGCTGAAGGCCAATGAAATCTGAAATAAAATTCAGCTGGGATAGAATCCAAAGCCTTGGGGGCTCCTCCGGCCATTCTGCCCCCAGCCCTTTGTAAGAATAATAATAATTATAATTATGGTACTTTTTAATTGCTTACTATGTGCCAAGCACTGTTCTAAGCTCTGCTGTAGATACAAGTTATTCAGATTGGATGCAGTCCCTGTCCTACATGGGGCTCACACGCTTAATACCCATTTTCCAGATGAGGGAACGGGCCCACAGAAATGAACTGAAATGTCCAAGGTCACACAGCAGACAACTAGTGAAGCTAGGATCAGAACCCAGGTCCTTCTTACTCCCAGGCCCGTGCTCTAGCCGTTAGGCCACACTGGTTCGCAGTCGGGCAAATCCTGAGAGAGGAACTCATCCCGCTGGCCTGACACTGAGCAAGGGCTCTCCGCGGGAGACTGGCGGGAGGGGAGGGGGCCTGCTCTGCGTCTCATCCCTGGCCAACTCTGAGTTTTGCCCATGCGAGCTATTAGGTCCTACCACTCGCCGGGCGGCGGGGGCAACCAGCGGGGAAACGACTCGTGCCCATGCCATTTCAGGAAACGTTTCTCCTCCTCCTCCCCGCCTGACCCCGAGGTGGCCCCTCTATCCAGAAGACATGGCTACCCCCCACCCCCACTGGCCCGCCAGAGCCGGAGGCTGTTCGGATTCCCTCGGTGGCCAGGAGAGCGGACCCCCAGCTCCTCCCCCGCCTCACTCAATGGAACGCGCCACGTTTTTCACTTGGAGCGGGGCAGGCAGCTCCAACTTGGAATGAGCCGCATTTAGGCTGGCGTCAGGGCTATCTCTTCCATCAGAGCCAGCTCGATCGATCAGACGTAGGCACCGAAGCGCCGGCTCTTGTTTACACGTGGGCCTGCCCCGCGCCCTCAGTCACCGTTTCCTGTGTGGTGGAACGGCCTCTCCTCGGGCACATAGAGAGGAAACCCGAACAGTCTGCGATAAAAACAACGCCAAGTGAAGTGAGCCAAGGAATCCGCTCTTGACCATGGGAAACCACAGGTCTAGTGAAGGACGCGGGATACGGATGTGTGCAGATGCGTCTAGAAAGTAGCTATGATAATAAGAAGAGTAATAATAACCGTAGTTGTGGTATTCGTTAAGCCCTTACTAGGTGTCAAGCACTGTGCTAAGTGCCGGGTAGATACAGGATAGTCAGGTCCCACGTGGGGCTCACAGTCTTAGTAGGAGGGAGAATGGTTAGTTATTGAATCCCCATTCTGCAGATGAGGGAACTGAGGTATGGAGAAGTGACTTGCCTAAGGTCACTAAGCTGACGAGTGATAGAGTCGGAATGAGAAGCCGAGTCTTCTGACTCCCAGGCCCGTGCCCTTTCCACTAGGCCACACTGGCTTCTTAGTTGTGGGAATGGTATTTATCAAGTCCCCCGGTTGCTATGCACTGCACTAAACACTTGGGAAAAGACAACAGAGGGATAAGAGACATTCCCTGCCCAGAAGTAGCCTATACTCTCTGGGGGAGACAAACAGAGACACATTTACAAACAGTGGTATCAGACTAAATACACTGAATATTTGAAGGAAGATGCACATACACAGTGCTGAGGATGGGTATAAATAAATACACAAGTGTTAGGGCTGGAGGCTGGGTCCATCCAACTGGGATCTTGGGAATTAATAAAGGAAAGCTAAATGGAGGAGGTGGGATTTTAGGAGAGATTTAATCAATCAATCGATAGTACTTACTGAGCACTAACACCATGCAGAGCACCGTACTAAGAGATTGGGAGAGCCCAATAGTTAGCAGATATGACTCCTACCCTCAAGGAGCTTGGTGGTGAAGGGGTGGGAGTGGGCTGAAGCCTGGCAGATTTGTGGAGGAAGGGAATTGGAGACATATGGGGTTGGATGTGAGTGAGACGAGAGCTGGGTACGGTTAGGAGGTGGGCTAGGGAGGAAAAAAGAGGAGCGAAGGGCGGGGGGGATCCAGCTTGGATGAGGAAAAAAGAAAAGAACGTTCCACAGCTCATGCGCTCAGCCCATATTTTAAAGAAGGGGCCATGTTTTTATAACAAAAGGGTTTGGACTTTCCTCCCATTTACTAATGGGAAGGCAAAAAACACTTGAAAACTCCTGCTTTAAGAAAACAAACACAATTCAGAGACCTCCTGGGAAGCAGAGGCTTTTATTTTACCCTGATCACCCTGAAGAGATTTCAAAATAAAAATATTTGTGCCTAAAATTAGCTGAACCCACCCAACATTTCAGCCATCGAGATAAGCAGGCTTTGAAAGAGGAAAATAGTTCCGTTCTGGAAAAATGAAAATAGTTCTATTCTCTAACGACATGAATGGAGGGGGAATGAACTTATTTAGTAAAGCATTTACAAGCATAATGAGGGCCCTTAGGTCAGCTATGAAACCCTCCACTTTTTTCATTTTTCTCTTCAGGGCCCTACTCACAACCCAGCAGCTTTGGGAAGCTTTTTCTGATAACCCTCTGGGCTCCCCCAGCCCCCCCACTCCCGGACATACCCCCACATAACCAGTCTTCCCAACACTTTGAGGAGAGAAATACTCAAGAATGAATGGATTTCATCTGGCTCAAACCACAAACTCTTTATACATCTCTTCCCAGCACTATTCAGTGTAACATACAATGTAGGTGCTCAATACAGAGTAGTGCCTCCATTCCAGATTCTGGTGATCACTATCTTTACCCTGGGTCTCTGGGGGTGCATTCAATCAGTGGTATTTATTGCAGCACAGTGTAGTGGTTAGAGCACGGACTTGAGAGTCAGAAAGTCGTGGGCTCTAATCCTGGTTCCGCCACTTGTCTGCTGTGTGACCCTGAACAAGTCACTTCACTTCACTGGGCCTCCGTTACCTCATCTGTAAAAAGGGGATTGAGACTGGGAACACTGTGTGGGACAGTGACTGTCTACAACCTGATTTGCTTGTATCCACCCAGCACTTAGTACAGTGCCTGGTACACAGTAAGTGCTTAACAAATACCATTATTAAGTGCTTACTGTGTGCAGAGCATTGTACTAATAAGCACTTGGGAGAGAACAATACCATAGAGTTAGTAGTCATGATCCCTGTCTTCTATGTGACCTTAGGTAAGTCACTTCACTTCTCTGGGCATCAGTTCTCTCATTGGTAAAATGAAGGTAAAGAATGCGAGCCCCGTGAGGAAAAGGGATTGTGTCCAAACTGATTAGCCTGTATTTACCCTAGCATATAGAACAGTGCCTGGCACATAATAAGTGCTTGGCAAATATCATCCAAAAAGGGGGGGGGGGGGAGTCTTACACTCTAGCGGTATATGGAATAGGGATGGTAATGTCTTGAATTTACCTGGTGTAATGTCTTGAATTTAGCTTGACTTCCCTTTACTCACCCCCCAACTAGCCCCATCAGCCCCAAAGGACTTTTGTACATATCTGTAATTTATTTATATTAACATCTGCCTCCCCATCTAGACTGTAAGCTCACTGGGGGCAGGGAATGTGTCTACCAACTCTGTTGTGTTGGACTCCCGCAAGCATTTAGTACAGTGCTCACTGTGGACAAGGAATATGTCTGTTATATCGTTATACTGTACTCTCTCAAGTGCTTAATACAGTGCTCTGCACACAGTAAGAGCTCAATAAATACCACTGACTGATTGACTGATTGGTGGCTTTCTTCCAAGCAACCCCAAGAGTCCCTAAGAACACACCCTGTCCCCTATGGTGGGGGACGGAAAATTCTCGGGAAACACACTGACCCTCCTGAACTCTACCCAGAGAGACAGTTCCACCCTGGGGCAGGTCACTTCAAAGCCATGGTTCATCCTGAGATGGCAGGCAACAAGCTTTAGGGGCAGAGATAAAACTTCCCTACAGAAGAAATTGTTGTGATTCCAAGGGGTTGGTTTTTTTTTTTCCTTCTTTTTCCTCTCTCTCTCCCAGGGCTATAAAAATTCCTTCTGTTAAGCCAGTGTGAGTGCAATGTAAATATGCCGCAGGTACCCTCCCCCAGCTTGGAAATTTTCCACTGGAGTATAGGCCCCTTTGATTTAACAGACCAAGTTCTAACTTAATTCATGGATTCTGGCTCCAAATCCAACACAGTACCCGGCCTGCACACAACTATGCCCTTGGATCTGTGACCTTTGGACATTTCATTTTTGCCCATCCCCAACCCCAGAGCACTTAACACATAAATCTTTAAATTAATTAAATTAAATTAAACAGACATTCAATATCAGTTCTCCCTCCTACATAGCCCATGGGGGTCAGCGGCTGTACCCAACCTGATTATCTTGCATCTGTCTAGTAAGCATTTAACAAATACCATTATTATCATTATTATTATTATTATTTACCCCAGTGCTTTAGTACAATGCTTCGCACGTAGTAAGCACTTAAAAAAAACACAAATTATCCACTAAAAAATCCCCCCAATACTGGTATATAACAAATTCTACTACAATGCTGTAGTGGAGAAATATATTACTTAATGGCTATGCCTTCCTACCTTGACTCCACTAGTTCTTTATCACTTTGAAATTACTCACAGCACTTGGATGCTGGCGTTTTTATTTTTCATTTGGGCGAGAACAGTAAATGACTTTGGCTAGGTAGATGAGTACTCTTCCCTCCTTCAAAGCCTTACTGAAGGCCCATCTCCTCCAAGAGGCCTTCCCAGACTTAGCCACGTTTCCTCTTTTCTGGCTCCTTTCTGCATCACCCTGATTTGCTCCATTTGTTCTCCCCACCTCCCCAGACAAACAGCACTTTGTATATATGTGTCATTCATTTATTTGTATTGATGTCTGTCTCCCCTCCTCTAGATTGTAAGCCCCTTGTGGGAAGGGAATGTGTATGTTTATTGCTGTAATGTTATTGTTATATTGTACTCTTCCAAGAGCTTAGTTCAGTGTTTTGCACACAGTAAGTGCTCAATAAATATGACTGACTGACAGATTGACTGAATGAATACAAGGCCTGGCTGGAAGTGCTGTGGGTGGGTTTGACTGTGTAATTGGGGCAAATGTGCAGCATTGGTAATGGGAGGTATATGATTCAGAAGGAAGAAAAATAAATTGGGGAAGGCTTCCTGGAGGAGATGTCATTTCCAAAGAGTTCTGCAGATAAGGAGAGCAGCCATATGCAGGATGGGAAGGGAGAGGGGGCTGGAGAAGCAGCATGGCCTAGAAGAGCATGGACCTGGAATTGGAGGACCTGGGTTCTGCCAATTGCCTGCTAAGTGATCTTGGGTAGAGTTAGGACCTGGGAGTCAGAAGGTCATGGGTTCTAATCCCGGACCGCCACTTGTCTGCTGTGTGGTCTTGGGCAAATCACTTCACTTCTCTGGGCCTCAGTTACCTCATCAGTAAAATGGGGATTAAGGGACAGGGACTGTGTCCAACCCAATTTGCCTGTATCCGCCCCAGTGCTAAGTACAGTGCTTGACATATTCAGCGCTTAACAAATACCATTATTATTATTATTCACTTCTTTGTGCCTCAGTTTCCTCAACTACTTCTACTTGGACTGTGAGCCCCCTGAGCCTAGCACATAGTAAGTGCTTAACAAATACCATAAAAACAAAACAAGACTCAGAAAGGGGAAGTGCTTTGCCCACATTCCCCCATTTGACCCATTAGCAGAGCTGAAATTAGAACCCAGGTCTGTCTCCCAATCCCAGGCTCTCCCCCCTAAACTGTAAGCTTCTTGTGGGCAGGAATTTTGTCTGCCAACTCTGTTGTACCTATTTTCCTAAGGGCTTTGTTCAGTACTCCCAAAAGAGTAAACACACCATAAATACCACTAACTAACTATAGATCAGGTGCTCAACCCCATTAACTAGAATTTAACCCAGCGCTTAGAACAGCGCTGAGAAGCAGCACGGCGTAGTGGACAGAGCACAGACCTGGGAGTCAGAAGGTTCTAATCCCGGTTCTGCCACTTGTCTGCTGTGTGACCTTGGTCAAGTCACTTCACTTCTCTGTACCTCAGTTCTCTCATGGAAAATGGGGATTGAGACTACGAGCCCCATGGGGGACAGGGACTGTGTCCAACCCAATTTGCTTGTATCCACCACAGCGCTTAGTAGTGGCTGGCACACAGTAAGCACTAAACAAATTCCACGATTCTTATTATTAACAGTACTAGGCACATAGTAAGTGCTTAACAAATATCATTAAAAAATGGTGGGGTGCAATGAGCGACACAGTCCCGGTATGGCAGGGAGGGAAGTGGGGAGAAGCAGCGGGGCTTCCCCAGATGCCCCGAACCTGGTAGCAGAGACCAGCCTGCAAAGTCATCTCAGAGCAGGAACCACCAGCAGTCCCTTTCCCCAGCTAAGGCTGGGAGGTTGGCGGAGCCCCGGGCCAGTGGTAGGAGTCGGAGGGTCTGCATTCCTTCCATAGGACACGGAGAGGATCCAGGACAATTCATCACATAAATCACTGAATTGTAAATTTCCCTCTCAGCCCTGGCAGAGTCAAACTTTTCCTTCCCCCTACTGTTAACCATTCTTTGTTGGCTTTTATCTCCCAGACCCCTCCCCACCCCTAGTTTCATGCTGGCTGGGGGCCGGCTCGCAATTATTAATTAATCTGAGAGGGGCAAGTTGTACCCTGGGCCCCCCTCGCCACTTCCTACTTTGGCTGAGGACTTCGGCCTCTGCCAAGTCCTTTGAGTTACATCAAACTCCTTACAATATCTTGGCTGTATCTTGCGATCACAAGCTGAGAGAAGGAACGTTCCCAATCAAATAATAAAAACAACTTTAAATAGAGCCCGCCCCACCCCACCCCATGACACTCAACTATGACAAATTGAAAACTCGACACCTGACATGACACAGTCTGGATAAAACAGATGCCGCAGGAGAAGGAAACCCAATGAGAGCCTGGGACAGTGACTGGCCGGGGGAAGGAGACATGGGTGTTCTCATACTACTACTACTAATATTGTTGGCATTTGTTAAGCGCTTATTATGTGCAGAGCACTGTTCTAAGTGCTGGGGTAGATATAGGGTAATCAGGTTGTCCCACATGAGCCTCACAGTCTTAATCCCCATTTTACAGATGAGGGAACTGAGGCCCAGAGAAGTGAAGTGACTTGCCCACAGTCACACAGCTGACAAGTGGCAGAGCCGGGATTCGAACCCATGACCTCTGGCTCCCAAGCCAATGCTCTTTCCACTGAGCCACGCTGCTTCTCGTAATAATAATAATAACGGTACTTGTTAAGCACTTACTATGTGCCAAACACTGTTCTAAGCAGTGGGGAAGATGTAAGTTAATCAGGTTGGATACAGTCCCTGTCCCATATGGGGCTCACACTCTTAATCCCCATTTTCCAGGTGAGGTAACTGAGGCCTAGAGAAGTTAAGTGTCTTGCCCAAAGTCACACAGCAGACATGTGGAATTAGAATCCAGACCCTTCTGATTCCCAGGCCCACTCTCATGAGAAGCAGAGTGGCCTAGTGGATAGAGCCCGGGCCTGGGAGTCAGAGGACCTGGGTTCTAATCCTGACTCTGCCCTGAGTCTGCTTTGTGACCGTGAGCAGGTCACTTCACTTCCCTGGGCCTCAGTTACCTCATCTCTGAAATGGGGATTATATCCTCTGACTTGGACTGTGAGCCCCATGTGGGACAGGGAATACGTCCAACCTGATTAACTTGTATCTACCTCAGTGCTAAGAACAGTGCTTGGCACATAGAAAGTACTTCACAGACATCATAGTTATTATAATTACAAGTCCCAGCACCTTGCTGTAAGAAAGAAATTTGACTGGAGAAGAGAGTGGTGGGAAAGGAGTTTGAAGAGCTAGCACTGTACTGGACATCTTGATTGGATGCTTGTTTCCGTAAGCATATTTTTTTTAAATGGTATTTGTTAAGCACTTACTATGTACCAAACACTGTTCTAAGCATTGTGCTGGGCATCCTGAATGAATGCTCATTATTATTATTATGGCATTTGTTAAGCGCTTTCTATGTGTCAGGCACTGTACTATGCACTGGGGTGGATACAAGCAAATCAGGTTGGAACAGTACTTTGGCCCATGAGGGGCTCACAGTCTCAATCCCCATTTTACAGATGAGGGAACTGAGGACCATTGAAGTGACTTGCCCAAGGTCATACAGCCGGCAATTGGTGGAGCTGGGATTAGTACTCAGTATCTTCTGACTCCCAGGCCCATGCTCTATGCACTACGCTGTGCTCCTGAGAAGCAGCGTGGCTCAGTGGAAAAAGCATGGGCTTTGGAGTCAGAGGTCATGGGTTCAAATCCCGGCTCAGCCACTTGTCAGCTGTGTGACTTTGGGCAAGTCACTTAACTTCTCGGTGCCCCAGTTACCTCATCTGCAAAATGGGGATTAAGACTGTGAGCCCCACGTCGGACAAACTGATTCCCCTGTGTCTACCCCAGCGCTTAGAACAGTGCTCGGCACATAGTAAACGCTTAACAAATACCAACATTATTATTATTCCTCGTATCTGCCAGCACTGAACTAGGCATCCTGATTGGACGCTGGTTCCCGCTAGCACTGTGCTGGGTTTTCTGATCGGTTGCTTGGTATCGCCAGCATGGCACTGGGCACCCCAACCGGATGCTTAGTACCCCGATGGGCAGCATCCTGGAATTTTAACTGTGGCCCTGAAACCAGACTTCCTAGTACTGTAAGACCACATCCCCAATTAGTACAGCACAGACATTTTAATGAAAGAACAAAGCAACAGTCAACTCATCCTCCATAAAAGAACCCAACTAAATGTTGAGTCAACAGTTCCATATATATTTAGAATAGCACCCTTTATCATCTCCCCCTTTAGATTGTAAACTCTTTGTGGGCAGAGAATGTGTCTACCAATTCTGTTATATTGTACACTCCCAGGTGTTTGGTACAGTCAGTCAGTGAATCATATTTATTGAGACTTTCTGTGTGCAGATCAGAGTACTAAGCGCTTGGTAGAGTACAATATTAACAATAAACACATTCCTTGCCCACAATGAGCTTATAGTGTAGACACACAGGAAGACAGTCTTTAACATAAATAAATCACATAAATGTACATAAGTGCTGTGGGGTTGGGAGGGAGTACAGTGCTCTGCATTCAGTAAGCGCTCAATAAATATCACTGAATGATTGATTAAATGACCTCTTTTTCTTTTCTCTCTCTAGATATATCACTTAATCATGCACATTCACTAAGCGCTTAGTTCAGTCCTGTGCACACAGTAAGCACTCCATAAATACAACTGACTGATTGATACTCTCCCAACTGCTTAGTACAGTGCTCTCCCTGTAGACTGTAACCTTCTGGACAGAGATTCTATCTGCCAAGTCTTTTACAGTACTTTCCCAAGTCCTCAGTAGAGTGGCTGAGCACAGAGTAAGTACTCAATAAATACCACTGACTGAATGACATTCTTCCAAGTATTTATACAGTGCTCTGCACACAGTAAGTGCTCAATAAATACCACTGATTGATTGACTGATTGATTTCCATTTCTGAAGAGGTTGGATTGGGGTTGGTCTCCTCCCAGCACACAGTCCTTCAACCGCACCGGGTAAAGACAGCAGAGAAACTGTCAGGAAAAGAAAGTTCTGAACCTTCTGGCTTACACTCACCTGATACCTGCTCGGAGACACAACACTGTAGGTGGATTCTGGACTTTAGAACTGGTCCTAGCCTCAGAAGGTTTGTCTTCCCAAGGACAGATATTCCTCACAGAGCTACTGGAGAGGCTCACGAGGGGCTCACAGGCCTAAAGATGATTGTACATCATATCCCACCTCCCCAATTTCTTTGGAGGAAGGCGCTCCCATCCAATCAAGAGTATGTACGCAGTGCCTACCACAGTACAGCATTATACTAAGTACTTGTGAGAGTACACCAGAGTAAGTGGAACCAATCCCTGCCTTCCAGTAGCTTATGAACCAGTGGCATCCATCCAGGGCCTAATATATGCTTTATACCCATCCTCAATATAATAATAACAATATTTGTTAAGCGCTTACTATGTGCCAGGCACTGTATAAGCACTGGGGTAGAAACAAAATAATCAGGTTGGATAGTAATCACGTTGGACACAGTCTTAGTCCCACAGAGGGCTTCCATCTCAATCCCCATTTTACAGATGAGGTAACTGAAGCACAGAGAAGTGAAGTGACTTGCCCAAGATCACACAGCAGACAGGTGGCAGAGACGGGATTGGAACCCAGGTCCTTCTGACTCCCAGGCCCATACTCTATCTACTAGATCATGATGCTTCTCTAGACATCTGTGTATATATGTATGATTTTGCATTCAACTTCTTATTTTGTTACTGTATTTGTAAATATTTTCATGTCTGTTTAGAATGCAAGCTACATGTGGGCAGGGAATGTGTCCCCTAATTTTACAGCACTCAGTACAGTGCATTACATGGAGGGGACTTTCAACACATACAATATAATATAGTAGAGAATAATGTAGTCTAGTCTAAACTAGTCTAGGCTACTACCAATGACTCTCCATTTTCAAGGCAGCCAAAGACGAACTGGGAGGGTAAGGGGAAGTGGAGCAGGAAGGAGGCCAATCCAGCTAGAATGTGGAACATCCCGGTTTCCTCAAGCACACCCCAGCCGAGCCCCCGCCAGAGCCCCCACCGGCCCCGGGAAGCGGGGAGGGGCAGACTGGGAAACGGAGCCTCTGAGCACCGGGCCTGAATGCGGGCTGCCAGCCAAGGGAGCTGGAAATTCCAAGAGCCGCAAAGAACGCCATCCGGGCAAACTGGGAATCCGGCTTGGGCGGAAGAAAGTCAGGTCAGGGAGGTGTGGTGGTGTGGGGTGAGGGGCAGGGGGATGAGGGCAGAGTTGAGAGACAAGGTGGGTCACAAGGGGCGGGTGGGGGAGTCAGCTTCTACCCCACAGTGCTGGTGCCCATGTCGGGCTACCAGTCCAATTCCCTCTCCTCAGCCCACCTCCCCGCTCCTTGGGGAAAGAGCAGCAAACGGCCCTGAGGCCCAGCGTTTAGAATGGTGCCCGGCTTCCAGCACCAAGAAATGCCATTCCCTCTCCACCTTCACCCCACCGGAGTTCAAGACACCATTGGCTGCAGCCCCATGAGGTCAGCGTGCCACAAGTAGCCCCTGTCCGGCTCTGGCCTTCATCTAGCTCCACTTGGCTCTCCCCGCTGGATGCCTGGCATTCTGGGGATGAGAGAGATGCTGACAGCCCACCTGGGAGAGTGAAACAAATCCGGAGGGAAATCTTGTGACCTTGGGGAAGTCACTTAACTTTTCTGGGCCTCAATTGCCTCATCTGTAAAAAGGGGATTAAGAGTGTGAGCCTCACGTGGGACAGGGACTGTGACCAACCTGATTAACTTGTACCTTTCCCAGTGCTTAGAACAGAGCTTGGCACGTAGTAAAAGCTTAACAAGTACAATTATTATTATAATTTTATTATTTTTATTAATATCATGGAGGGCTGTTTCAGCCAGGGCTCCACTCTTCCAGCAGCCGCTGTCCTCCTCCTTCATCGAGCTCCTCTCTGTTCCTCCAGGTCAAAATGCCAATTCCTTCCCTGGCAATCCTTCTGCTCCCACCTTTCCCCAGCCCCATTCCTAGCAGAGGGAGGGAAGTGGTGGAGGTAATAAAAGCCTTTAATAAATGCTGGAGACAGGAGACAAAGGTTCGAGTTCCAGATCTGCTACTGGCCTGTTGTGTGACATGGAGCAAGTCACTTAACATCTCTGGGCCTTAGTTTCCTCACCTGTAAAATGGGGATAAAATACATAACCTTGTATCCACTCCACAGCTTAGCTCAGAGCTGTACTATAACTACTCACACCAGAGTACGCAGACACCACTCCTGCCCTCAAAAAACTTACAATCTAGCCTGCCTCCAGCCATACAACTCAAACATTCAAAAGAGAAGAAATTTTCTCCTCCCCCTTCACATCTGTCAGAACATTGCTAATGGTAGTATTTGTAAAGTGCTTACTCTCTGCCAAGCACTGGGCTAAGCCCTGGAGAATATTCAGGACAGTCAGATCAGACAGAGCTCCTTGTGGGCAGGGAATGTGACTATCAGTACAGTGCCAGGCACAGAGTAAGTGCTTAACAAATACCGTCACTCTCCCAAGAGCTTAGTACAGCGCTCTGAACACAGTAAGCACTCAATAAATACGACTGACTGACACTTTAAAACCTCTAGAAACACATCTCCACCAGGAGACTTTCCCTGCTTAATCTCTCATCTTCCCCTCCCAATTCCCCCTCAACGCCACTTCACACCAGGACTTGGGTCACAGCCCATCCTCCCACATTCCCTGTAGCACTTATTTCCATATCTTTGTTCTCTATTACTTCCTCCTATCTATACATGTATTTCACTGTCTGTCTCCCTTGCTGGATTGTAAGCTCCTTAATGGCAGGGATCATTTCAAATACTTCTAATGTACTCTCCTAAGTGCTTAGTAGTAGTAATAATAATAGTAGTATTTAAGTGCTATGTGCGAAACACACAAAATGTGAGTCTTTTGAGGGACAGGCTCATCTAATCCCCATCTGTGTACTGTTTCCCAGTGCTTAGCTCCCTGACCCACTCAGGGAGCTCGGACATCATTACTAATAAATGCTATTGCTACTGTTGGGGTAAGTGCAAGATAATAATTAGGTCAGGTGCAACCCTTCTGTAGAGTGGTCTGCACACCAATGGCATCCTGCTAGCTCCTTAGTGTCTAACAAGTTCTTCCTAATATCCAACCTTGATCTCTCTTGCTGCAGAGTCCTTTTTGGGCCTTCCTCAGAGGACGTAAAAAAACAAAACAAAAAAACAGCTAAGTTGTGGGCTGACTCTTTCTGCTGAATGCGGCTGGTTCAGTCTGGTTCCTCGACTCCCCTTTCACTTTGTCTCCCTTCAGACCCAGGGACAGCACATGTCGGGGACGCTTTCCCTCAGACCTGGGGGCAGACATATCGTGGACATTTCCACTCAGGGCAGCAAGCATCAGGAAAACCTCCCCTCAGACCTGGGGAGCACAATGAATCAGGGATGCTTCCTCTCAGACCTGAGGGAAGCACACATTGGGTATGTCTCCCCTCAGACCCTGGGACAGGGTGCATCAGGGATTTCTCCCCTCAGACCTGGGAGCAGCATGTCAGTCATCTCCTCTCAGACCTGGGGACAGCACATGTTGGAAACATCTCATTCATTTGTTCATTCAATCATATTTATTAAGTGCTTATTGTGTGCAGAGCACTGTACTAAGCGCTTGGTATAGTACAATACAACAATAAACAGTGACATTCTCTGCCCACAACGACCTCACAGTCTACAGTCTCCCCTCAGACCCAGGGACAGCAGGCATTGGGGACTCCTCTCCTCAGACCCAGGAACAAGCATACGTCGGAGGCGTTTCTCCTCAGACCTGAGCAGCACGCATTAGATACTGGATTTGGGGGCAGCAGCTTCAAAAGGCAATTCAGTTTGGGAAGGACTGAAGCTGTTTCCTGCTTTTTCAATCAATCAATGGCATTTACTGGGTGCTTACTGTGTTCAGAGCACTGTACATAGCACTTAGGACAGTACGTTACGAAAGAGTTGGTAGACATGTTCCCTGCCTACAACAAACTTCCTTGAATCCTTCTCCCTCTTCATTCAGTAGGGAATCCTCTGCATAAGGCAAATGTTCCTTTGAACCCATAACTATTCATCTCCCAAACTTACCCTAGCATGGATCTTACTTGTTCGTTTCAGCAAGCTCACCAAGGCCCTGAACTGGGGGGTAAACCTACTTCGACAGAAGACACTTTTCCTCCAAGCCCACTGGGCCAGTCACTGGCCCAGGGCAGGTGGCTAGTTTCTGGGCCCTATGCAGCAACTTTCTCATTGATTTGTGCTGTTTTGTTTTTTGCCAGTCCCTCTCCAATACCCTGGACCACCAATGCCACTTGGCAGAAGCCCAGGGAATGGTCAGATGCATGACCTCACGGTTCGCCTCAGAGGGTGGGCGGAGGCGGGAGGCAGAGGAAGGCACAGCAGCGAGCCAGCTCCTGCCCCTCATTCCGAACTGCTTCCAGCATTTCCTGTGCGAGCGCTCTGGGCCCCGGGGCCCCTCCGGCCCACTGCGATTTCTCTGGCCTTCTCCGGCCAGAGGATGTGCGTTTCAGTAAGGGGTAAAGCTTCCTCTCTGGGAGATAACATTGTGAGACACAGGACGTCGGCAAGACGAGGCAGTTTGGGTCACCAGCAGCCTCCTGGAACTTGATAATAATAATAACTGTGGTATTTGGTAAGTACTTACTATGGGTCAAGCACTGTACTAAGCACCAGGGTGGATGCAAGATAATCAGGTCAGACACAGTCCTTGTCTTCACACGGGGTTCAGAGTCTAAGCAGGAGGGAGAACCGGCACTGAGTCCCCACTTAGTGAGGAAGAAACTGAGGTTCAGAAGTGAAGTGACTTGCCAAAGGCCACCCAGCAGGCAAGTGGCAGAGCTGGATAGGGAACCTAGTGACTCTGACTTAAAGGCCCAGCTCTTTCCACTTGGCCATGCTGCTTAGTTTGCATGTTTTCTGAGGTCAGGATCCCCAAACAATGGAGGGAAGGGGGAAGGAGGAGCCTATGGGAGGGCAGAGGAGGGGGCAGGCTGTGTTAGGTTGGTGTTCCAGTCCTGTGAGGAGGAATCCACTTTTTCTAACTACATAGAAACCGTGGTGTGAAAAGGAAAGCAAATGCACTAGTACACAACTTGGGCCTCAAATAATTATCCCACCCCACTATGGGCATAACTTCATCTCCACACTGTCCCCCGCAACGAAAAAAAAACCCACCTCAACCCAAGCTTGATGTGAACTGCTGCCAATTATGCAGTGGAAGGAGGGCCTGAGATGCTCATCTCCTCACTGGAAGCTCAAAGTAATGGGTAGGGAACGTGTCTGTTAATTTTGTTGCATTGTACTGTCCCAAGTGCTTAGTGCTGTGCTCTGCATATAGTAAGCGCTCAGTATATGCCATTGATTGATTGGAAGAACTGCAGAATCCCCACTTCCTCCAGAAAGCCATCTCAGGATAACCCTGCTTGGTTCCAGTCACTCCAACCTCTCCAAACAACCCGTAACTCCTGAACCCGAACAGCAGAATAGCATGACACGGTATCGTCTATACTTTTGACCCATGAGTTTCATGTTTCTGTCAGGTTGTGAACTGCATCCTGTCCTTTGGTGAGTGCCCTCGGGCTCACTGCACAGTGTAGGCTGCGTCACCTCTAGGGCCAGACTGGCCGTGATTCCCATAAGTGCCTACTGTGAGTGGACAGCACTTACTAAGCATTTGGGAGAGTACTGTAGAGTGAGTAGCCACTCTACAGTCAATCCCCGTCCTCAAAGAGCTTAAAGTCTACACTGCCCAAAGAACTACACTAAGCACTTGGGAGAGTTTAACAGTTTTTTTAAATGGTGTTTGTTAAGTGCTTACTATTTGCTGGGCACTCTACCAAGCGCTGGGGTAGATACAGACAAATCAGGTTGGACAGAGTCTATGTCCCACATGGAACTGACAGTCTTCATCCCCATTTTACAGACAACTGAGGCACAGGGAAATGAAGTGACTTGCCCCAAGTTACAAAGCAGATACGTGGCAGGGCTGGTATTAGAACCCAGGTCCTTCTGACTCTCAGGCCCATGCCCTATCCACTAGACCATATTGCTTCTCTGAAAATGTGATGTGGCCGGGAAGGCTGGGAATAAGGATGACTGAGTCCAGGATTCAACAGGAAAACTCTCTTCCCTAAGGCCCAGTCTGCCCCGTGTCTGCTCCATGCCCCTGCCGTCCCGGGAGCCACCCGCCTCACAGAGTCTGCTCCAACACCACCAGGGAAGGCTGCGCTGGGCCTCGTCCACACTCCAAACTGGGGGCGAGAAATCTGCCTGGGAATCCGGATGATCTCCCTGCTCCCCACCCCGGTCCTCCCTCATCCGGGACCCTGGGGTTCTCCTCTCCCTGCAAGGTTGCCTTGCAGCAAGGAGAAGAAGCTGCTGCTGCTACTGCTGCAGCACTTAGGGCAAAGGGGAGGAGGACCAAGAGGAAGGAAGGACTTCTGTTTACTGCAGGCCGCATGCAAAGAGCATGTGAATTCCGGGCCAGGCGCCTGGGGGAGGGAGGTGGGAAGGAAATGGGCGGGGTCGGTCTGGGAGGGCAGAAATCTTCTCCAGCAGGAGTGAGGGGGTTCCCTCAGATATCACCCCTCATCCTATATAGGGTTCTAGATTCGAGGCAGAACACTTTGCCAACAGCAAAGTGCCCCCCCGTTGCCTGGATGTCCCAACTTTTCCATCAGCCAGGGCTGCAGGGGAAAGGTTGGGAGGTGTGGGGATAACAGACACTTTCCTCCCTCTGCCCCCCACCCCACCTCAAAAAATAGAAGTCGCTGGCAACAATGGACATTAGGCTCCACCCGCTCCAAGTTGCTAAACCCTTCCCCATTCTTAGATCTTTTAGTCATTTGTTAGTTAACAGTGGGGGGGGGGGGGGGCGGGGAGGAGGAAGGGAAAAGCAAATATTTTCAGTGATGGAGTAAACAATGCAGTTGGGCATGACAGACCCAGCCCAGTGAC
The DNA here is from genome assembly GCF_004115215.2 of Ornithorhynchus anatinus. Taxonomy (NCBI): domain Eukaryota; kingdom Metazoa; phylum Chordata; class Mammalia; order Monotremata; family Ornithorhynchidae; genus Ornithorhynchus; species Ornithorhynchus anatinus. The sequence goes on along the minus strand of NC_041732.1, from coordinate 6,865,508 downwards.
TGAACTAGCATCCCTAAACTGTTAAAAATAGGAAAGAAACTGCACAGTTCACATATTTTGCAAAGCTGGGTTAAATCAACATCTGCAAAAAATATCCCCGTTAAACGAAATAGCAGGATTTCATTAAGTAAATTGCAAGTTGGCAAAAATTCTGAAAGAAAGGGAAAAAGCCACAGCCAGGCCTGTAATTTAAACCTTATTTTAACTGTGACAGCACGGTTGCACAGGGCTGCATTTCCAAACTTTGAAAAAATAAAACAGATGAAAACTGCCCCTTTCTCCCGGCTTCTCTGGGCCCACAATATTTTCGGTAATTATAATGTTACCTAGGTTTCCTATGGATATGACGACAACTACAAGAGAAAAATGGAGAAAGGGGGAATGGGGGAAGGGGGCTGGGGGCAGGAAGGGGAAAGAGAGAGAAAATGCTCCAAGTCATCACTGCTGCCTCCATTTGGAGAGGGATTTTTTTGCCCTTGGTCCCCAAATTGCTCTGAATGCGGAGGACTGGAAATGCTTCCTTTTTCCCAGGGACATGGCCAGCCATTGGAGGCTCCTCCTGCCCTATGCCCCATGTGTTTGGGAGAGTACAACATAACAGAGTTGGTAGGTAGACGTGATCCCTGCTCACAAGGAGTTTATAGTCTAGAGTGGGTGCCTGAGGGAAAAGGTGAGTGTCTTTTCTGTCTGCTGAGATTTCCAGATGATCCTAATGGCTGGTCAGCCCATGCTGAGTTAGTGTGTGTTTGTGTGTCCCCTGAGAACATCAACTCCAGCTGTGAACAGTCTCTGTCGTTCTAACTCTGTTGCTCTCACTTGTCTATGTGACCTTGGGCAAGTAACTTCACTTCTCTCGGCCTCAGTTTCCCTAGCTGTAAAATGGGGATTAAAACTGTGAGCCCTAAGCGGGACAGAGACCGTGTCCAATACGACTATGTTGCATCTACCCCAGGGCTTAGAACAGTGCCTGGCACATAGTAAGTGCTTAATAAGTACCATAATTATCATTATTCTCAACCAAATGCTTAGTCCAGTGCTCTGCACAGGCAGTAGGCACTCAATAAATATGAGTGACTGATTCCAAAGAACAATTACCCTGAAGTTTGGGGGGAGCAGCTTCCAGGCCAGGCCTTCAGTAACACCTGAGGGACACCCGGAAACCAACTTCCTCAGGGAACCGGAACAGCAGGCCACCCTGGTGAGACACGGCACCACCGAGTTGGATCCCCACACTGGGGATTGGGGGGTCAGGGGGAAACCCACTTTTAAGGGCCTCCCGGGAATCTGCGGCACTCACACTCAGTCTTGACCCCCTGACTGGAACATGGGCTTCAATTCTGACTTGAGCTCCTTCTTTAATTTAGATGGACAAAGGTAGAGATTGGGTTAGGAAGGGATGTTCTAGCCAAAGGGTGATGAAAACTATAAATTAAAATCTATTGGAAGGGGATTAAAGCTGGAACAAAAAAGAAAATAGAGGGTGGGAAGGAGAATTAGAAGGCAAGTGTGAGATAAGGATTTTTTCTCTGCTTTTTGCTCATGGGATGACACATTTTCTAAACAATTCCAACTACCATGACCCCGCCCAAGAAGTCAGCAGCAGGGGGCAGACTGGTTTTAGGAAGCTAAAAGTCAACAAATTCCTGGTCCCAACTAAAGGAAAGGACTCTCACTGGGCCAAGGCTGGAAAATTAAAACTTGGGCATTTTTTAAAATAACCTCTTTTTGTTGGAGAGATGAATGAGGTGCCGGCTGTCCTGTTAGGAAAGGTTAAAAAAAAAATCTGATCACCAAATCCACAGGTGAGCAGGAAGAAGGCGATGGCTGTCGTTTTTCCAATGGCCAGGTCAACGCTTGCAAATTTATCCCAGTAATCAATCAATTAAAGGGATTTATTGAGTGCTTCATGTATGCACAGCACTGAATTAAGCTCTCCGGGAGAGAATGATACAATAAGAGTTGGTCCTTGAGATCCCTGACTTCAAGGAGCTTATGGTCTAATGGAAGGTAACAGCTTCCCTGCTCCCCTTCTTCCCCCAAAATACACTTTGCTTTCCATTAGTTAGACATTTCAGGCCAAAAACAGCCAATCACTTTCCCTTGAAATACAGCGATAGTTGAAGTCAAGACATTTGGGGGCCTGAAATATGCAGATAATTTGCTAGTGTAGACACAGCCTGAATCTAGTTTCAATGAAGCCATAATTGGCTTCAGAGCAGAGAAGGTGTGAGGTTCTTAGGCGTGAAAACTGCTCTGCCCATGTCCTAATCGGCTCTGGTATTTCCTAGCCCCCATGGGATCCATGTGCGGTGGATAGTGAGGCTATATACCTCCCTTGGCAAGAGGGACTGACCGATTTGGCAGAGGGCCTGTGTTCTCTGCATCTACACTATGACCCGGCCTGCCAAAGACCCCTGCCATCTCAAACACCAAGTCATAACTGGGCGAGGGCCTCTTCAGCACTTAGAACAATGCTTGGCACATAGTTAAGCGCTTAACAAATACCATCATTATTAAGATGGCTACTGACTGGCAGGAAAGTTAGAAGCAGCCTAGCCCAGTGGATAGAGCCTGGGCCTAAGAGTCGGAAGGACCTGGGTTTTAATCCTGATTCCGCCACTTTGTCTGTTGTATGGGCATGTCACTTCACTTCTCTGTGCCTCAGTTTCCTCATCTGAAAAATGGGAATTCATTGCCTTCTCTCTCTCCTTAGACCGTGAGCTCCATGTAGGACCGTGCCTGATCTGATTATCTTGTATCTACCCCAGCACTAAGAAAAGTCCTTGGCAATGAAGAAGTGCCTAACATATATTAAGTGCCCACAATTATTAAGGGGAGAGAGTGAAAATTCACCCTGAAGAGAATGCACCCATATGGTCAAACTGGATAGGTCAAAAGTGATAATGGCACCTTGGATATCTTGATGGTGGTGTTTTGGCCTCCTTCGAAATGACATACAGCACATTAACCATTCAGATCTGCAGTCTTCTCAAAGGCTCCAAATCACTCTAACTCTAGCCACATTTTAAAGCTGCCAAGTCCAGTGGACCCGGTGACCCCTAAGCCCTAGCCCCAGGTGAGTTGGGAATTCCATGAGAGCCCAGATTCGGGCTGCGGCTGCTGTGTCCCAAAGATGTCCTCCTCTTGCAAACAACGAGCCGGAAATAATCAGGGCCCGTCCCCCGAGCTGAGCCCAGATGGGCCGTAAAACACTTCCCAAGCATCAGCCAGTCAAGTCAGCGGGCCAGCGGGCCGGTTTCGTGATAGTTTCTTCTGTTCGCCTGCCCCACCTCTGAGGGGAAAACGGAGCCGGTGTGGGGAAACGGCGGCTGCAGCCATGACTCCAACTCAATCTTCGTGAGGGAAAACAAATCTGTCGGCAGGTCCTTGTGTTGGCCTGTAATCCCTGCAACCTTTAAAGAGCATGCGTGCACATGCACACACAAACACACACACACACACACACACACACACACGCACATAAACCCACACACCCATTTACACACGCAATTAGGCAGGCTTAACTCCTATTTCATCAGAACAGGCACCCCATCTGGGTCAAATCCCTGAATGACGAATTTTCATTCCATTCAAAATTTCTGAGCAGCGGATTCTGAGCCAGGCGGGGGATATTTCCAAGTTTAGAAAAGGGGGTTCTCCCAAGCCCTTCCTTGGAGTGAACCTCAAGGGAGAGAGGAAGACCAAGGAGAAGGGGTTCAAGGCAGAGGCTCCCCAGGGGTTGACATTGGCATATCTGCCCAGAGCGGTGAGTGCATCTGGACGGCACAGGGGAGATGCAGTGTATTCATCCCCCCAGCTCTAATTCTCCAACCCAAAAGCCCTTTAAACTAAACTAACAGACCATATGATGGGTTTCCGCCCGCCACATTCACCGCGTTCCTGCTGAATTGCCTCTTTCTTGAAACCATAGGTGCCTTGGAGAAAGCTGGGGTCGGGGGGATGTAGGGTGGAGGGGAGGGAGAAATATGAAAAGCGCCAACTGAATCCAGCCGAAAAGTACAGCTTTGTATCCTGAATGATGAAGGCGAAGGAAAGTTGGGATGGAAGTTCAAACGCTAATGTTTTAAAGATGAAAGTAAGTAGGCTATTCAATTAAACGTTTAAATAATGTTTTCTCATACTAAATCATTTAAACATTTTCACATTCCTCAAATTTCTAGGGGGACTGTTCATTATTATTTATTGTTGTAACCCAATTCCCTCAGTGATATGAATGAGGCTATTTGAAGCAAACTTGTTTGGGAAGGGGAAAGTTGTGTCACGTGTCCTAAAAGATTCATATAAGCCTGACAACCAAGCTCCACCACTTGTCTACTGTGTGGCCTTGGGTAAGTTGCTTCACTTCTCTGGGCTTCAGTTACTTTGTCTATAAAATGGGGACTGAGACTGAGAGACTATGGGACGGGGTCTGTATCTAACCCGATTTGTCTCCACTCCAGAACTTAGTACACTGCCTGGCATATAGTAAGTGCTTAACAAATATCACAATCGTTATTAGTAATTATTATTACTATTAATGCAAAAGGCGTTATTACATACTTTATAGACTGTAAGCTTGTTGTGGGCAGGAAACATGGCTACCAACTCTATCATACTGTATTCACCCAAGCGCTTAGTACAGTGCTCAGCACACAGTAAGCACTCAAATTCCACTGATTGATTCATCAATTGAATACAGTACTTTATAAGTCAGGGATGATTTTCCATTCACCATTCTATTTTCTAAAAATCTGTAAACAGCCTGTCCATACAAACCCTCTTGATATTCAACTCCTCCCTCTTACATGACCACTCTTCTCCAGGGGACTAGCTCTAAAAAAAATTAAAAAAACTTCCAAGTACACACATTTTTTCAATTAGGGTCTGCTTAGTGCCAAAATGTATGGATCCTGCTAATAGCCAGAAGTAATCTTAAGGTCTTTTCCCTAAATATTTTGATTATTTTACAAATCCCTAAGGAATGTGCTTTCGATGGATGTTTGACTGAACTGGGGGGGCGGGGGAAGAAGAGCTCCGTTTTTGTTACTTGGGGGCGGGGAGGAGAGGCTGATGACACAGATGGATGGGTTCCAGAGGGGAGGTCAGTCATTCAGTTGATCGTATTTATGAAGCGCTTGCTGTGTGCAGGGCACTGTACTAAGCGCTTGGGAGATTACAACATAACAATAGACACATTCCCTGCCCACAGAGAGCTCACAGTCTAGAGGGAGGTGGCATAGACGGGCAAGGGAGTGACGGAAGGCCTCAATCCCCATCAACCAAATCCCCTACCCCCATCACCACACCATGAACCAAAGAAACGCCACAATCAACAAACCCCCTTCCCTACCATCGTAATGAAAAACCAACAACTTAGATTGGGGGGTAGGGGGGAGTTCTTTTCTTTTTCTGGCCTCTCAATGGCAAATAAAAAAGCATAACATCTATGAAAATTTTTTTACTTAACTATGGGTTTTGGCCAGCCTATTCCTACATACCTCTCTGGCCTAAAAATCTACTTTCCACTTGAACCTGATAACCCTGAAAAAGAAGTGAGTGCAGGCTGAATTACCCCAGATAATTGCCTCAGTTTTCTTAATTTCTATGCAGATAATTCCTGAATCTACCTCTCCTGCCTAGACTCCCTGCTTCTCTTCAATCTAGCATTTCTTCTTGTCTTCAGGACTTGGGTTTCCTATTGACATCTCAAACTTTAACATGTTCAACAAAAAACTCAATTTTTTTCCCCAAACCCGGCCCTCTCCATTTTTCCCCTCACAGTAGACACCACCACCATACTCTCTCTCTCACAAGCCCACAACCTTGGCATTACACTTGGCTCACCTTTTTCATTCGACCCCCATATTCAGTCTGTCACCAGATCCTGTCAGTTTTTCCTTCATAACATCCCTGGAATATGCCCTTTCCTCTCCATACAAATGACAATCATGCCGATCCAAGCACTTTTCATATCCTCTTATCTCTCTGGCATTCATTCTCAGTCTCCTTTGAGGATTCCTCCTCTGCCTCCCACCCCTAACTGTGGGGGCTCCCTCAAGGTTCAGTTCTGGGTCCTCTTCTATTATCCAGCTACACCCACTCACTTGGAGAACTTATTCGCTCTCATGGCTTCAACTACCACCTCTGTGCGGATGATACCCAAATCTACATCTCCAGTCCTGATCTCTCTCCCTCTCTCCAGTCTCGCATCTCCTCCTACCTTCAACATCTCTACTTGGATGACCTCCCATCACCTCAAACTTAACAATTCCAAAACAGAGCTCCTTATCTTCCCATCAAAACCCTGTCCTTCCCATGACTTTCCCATCACTGTAGATGGCACCACCATCCTTCCTGTCTCACAAGCCCTGTAACCTTGGCATTATCCTTGACTCCTCTCCGGCATTCAACCCACATGTTCAATCCATCACTAAATCCTGTCGGTCCCACCTTCAAAACATCGCTAAAATCCATCCTTTCCTCTCCTTCCTAACTGCTACCACATTAATACAGTCACTCATCCTATCCCATCTGGGTTACTGCATCAGCCTCCTTGCTGACCTCCCAGCCTTGTGTCTCTCCCCATTCCAGTCCATACTTCATTCTGCTTTTCAGATCATTTTTCTACAAAAGGTTCAGGACACGTCACCCCACTCCTCAAAATTCCAGTGGCTGCCCACCCACCTCTGTAAACAAAAAACTCTTCACCATCAGCTATAAAGTAGTCCACCAGTTTGCCCCCTCTACCTCACCTGGCTGCTCTCTGTCTACAACCCAGCCCCAACACTCGGCTCCCCTGGTGCTTTTTTACTGTGCCTCGATCTCGCCTCTCTCACCGCTAACCCCAAGCCCACGTCCTGCCTCTGGCCTGGAACACACTCTCTCCTCAAATCCAAGAGACAAGTACTGCCCCCCATCCCAGCCCCTTCAAAGTCTTATTGAAATCACATCTCCTCCAAGAGGCCTTCCCAGTCTGAGGCCCACTTTTTCTCATCTCCCACTCCTTCTCATCTCCCACTCCCTTCTGCACTGCTTTGATTTGCTCCTTTTGCTCTTCCCCCTTCTCAGTCCTACAGCACTTATGTCCATATCTGTAATTTTATTTATTTGTATTGATGTCTGTCCACCCACTCCCCACCCCCCTAGACTGTAAGCTCATTGTGGGCAGGGAATGTGACTGTTTATTGTATTGTACTCTCCCAAGCACTTAGTACAGTGTTCTGAACATGGCACGTGCTCAATAAATATGACTGAATGAATGAATGAATGAATCCTACCTTGACAACTGCATCAGCTTCCTCGCTGATCTCCCTGCCTCCTGTCCTTCCTCATTCCAGTCCAAACTTCACTCTACTGCCCAGATCATTTTCCTACAAAAGCCCTTAACTCCAAGTCTCTCAAAACCCACCAGGGGCTGTCCATCTTTCTCTGCAAACAGAAATTCCTTACCATCAGCTTTGAAACACTCAGTCTTCTCTCTCCTCCTTCCCTACCTGATTTCTAACTACAATCCAGCCCAAACATTCTGCTCCTCTAATGTCAACCAACACAATATCTCAATCTTGTCTCTCTCACCTCAGACTTCTTGCCCACATTCTCCCTCTAGTCTAGACTCCCTTTTGCTCTGCATCTGACAGATTACCATTCTCCTGGTTTCCAAAGTCCTATTAAAATCACCCCTCCTCCAAGAGACCTTCCCCAATTAACCCCTCACTTCCCCTCCTTATTTGCCCTCCCTTCTGTGTCACCTATGCTTTTAGGTTTGTACCCCTTAAGCACTTGGACATTCACCCCATCCCCGACTCCACAGCACTTACGTCCATATCTTTATACTCTGCCATTTCTCTTGTCTTATGCAATCGGTTTTACCTGTCATTTATTTTAACATCTTTCTCCTCCTCTAGTCTGCAAGCTCTATGAGGGCAAGGACATTGTGTTTTCCCATGTTTTCAATAAACCAACTGATTCAGCAACAGGTGGTATCCTGGTGGATTTCTTTTATATTTTTCAAACTGTATGGCAATTTGGTTGGTTTTGTTAAGAGAAGGGCATTTGTTGAGTACTATGTGCCAGGCACTGTACTAAGCTTTAGGGAAGATATGACTGTAAACTCCCCTCTAGACTGCAAGCTTCTTGTGGGCAGGGAATGTGTCTTTTATATACCAAGTGCTAAGTACAGCACTCTGCATACTGTAAGCACTCAATCAATAATGAATGATTGATGATATAAAGTAATCAGGTTGGACATGGTCCATGTCCTAAATGAGACTCACATTCTTAATCCCTACTCAACAGATGAGGTAACTGAGGAGCAGAGAAGTGAAGTGAATTCCCCAAGGTCACTCAGAAGACAAGTGGCAGAGCCAGGATTAGAACCCAGGCTCTTCTGACTCCCAAACCAATGCTCTATCCACTAGGCAACACTGCTTCAGTTATTCCAGGTGTATTCACAACCTCATCAGGTTCCAAAAGGAAGGTAAGGGCCTTAATGGCTCCTAGTAGTAATCCTAAACTGAAAACTGCTTGTCGACAGGGAACCTATCTATGGACTCTGTCATACTGTCCTCTCCCAAGCTCTTAGTACAATGCTCTTCCCTCAGTAAGCAATCGATAAATATGATTGATTGATTGGCCCCTCTAAATTGAAGCAGAATGACTTAGTGGAAAGAGCACAGGCTTTGGGAGGTCGTGTGTTCTAATCCGGCTCTGCCAATTATCAGTTGTGTGACTTTGGGCAAGTCACTTAACTTCTCCTTGCCTCAGTTACCTCATCTGTAAAATGGGGATTAAGACTGTGAGCCCCACGTGGGACAACCTGATTACTTTGTATCTACCCCAGCGCTTAGAACAGTGCTTGGCATGTAGTAAACGCTTAACAAATACCATCATTATTATTATCATGAAGTTCCTTGTGGACAGGGAACCCATCTTCCAGCTCTGTTGTACTGTACTCTCCCAAGCGCTTAGTACAGTGCTCTGTCCACAGTCAGCACTCAATAAATACCACTGATTGATCCCAGTAATTTCTCCAAACAGCAGGCTTCTATCCACCCCTGCCTCAGCCTAGAATGACCGAAGACCTTAGCTCTCTCTCCAAGCTCTCTCAAGGTAAGAATCCTGGGAGCAGAGCCAGGAGCTACACAGTAGAAAGAGACCTGTTGGATGGACAGTTGACCCCAAATGACTTTTATCTCAAACAGACTCCAAGTTTTAGAGCAAACTCAGGGGCCAGGATGGACGGACATACACACATCTCACATTCATAGACACCTCTCACGCACTCTCTCTCTTCCATGCTGCTTCCCTGGCCCCCTGCCGACCTGCCCCAAAGAGAAATGGGTGTTCCTCTCCCCTCCTCCATCTGCAGACTGTGTCAACAGCGCAAACAATGGGCTGAGGTCAGGTGGCCTTGAGGGTGTGGAACAAGCAGCTGGGTTCACATGGGAGACCTTTAACTTTCAAGAATCACATATGTCCCACCTCAGAAAACTTTAAGGAAAAAAAAGGAGGGAGGAGGCTGGGGGAGAAGAGGGCTGGGGGAGACAATTGGGCCGGATAAGGTCATTTGGCAGCTGGGCGGACCCTAGTTTTATTTTGCCCCCTAAAACCTGACCACCAAAACCAATCATGCCCAGGGCCCCTAATACAGCAGGACAGCTCTTCTCCATCGCTTACATGCCTACCAGGGTGCTCCCAGAGGAACTTTTTTATTCCTTATTCTTTGTGGAAGGCAGCCCTCTGTTTCCTGCCCTGGCCCATTCCAGTTAACTTCTGACTGCCTCTTCCAGGCTTATCTGGAGCAAGTGGGTGGTAACCACATGACCTAGTAGTTAGAGCAGGGGCCTGGGAATCAGAAGGACCAGGATTCTAATCCTGGCTCCACCACCCGTCTGCTCTGTGACCTTGGGCAAGTCGCTTCGCTTCTCTGGGCCTCAGTTCTCTCATCTGAAAAATGGGGTTTAAGACTGTGAGCCCCGTGTGGGACAGGAACTCTGTCCAACCCGATTTGCTTGTTGCCACCCCACAGCTTAGTACAGTGTAGTATGCACTTAACAAATACCACCATTATTATTATTATTATTATAATTATTATTATTATTATTATTATTATAAACACTGCACACCCAAAGAGCTCCTTGCAGATTCATGGTCTTTGGCTCCTGGAGTATGGGGGGGGGGGGGGGATACGGGAGGACGGAAGGAGGAGGAAGTTGGGAAGAGGAAGTTGGGAAGAGTGGGAGGAGGAAGGAGGAGAGGGGGAGAGGAGGTGGGGGGGGAGGGCAGTGGAGATGGGGAAGAAGGAAGAAGAGAGGGGAAAAGGGAGCCCTAGCCATTTATTCATTCAATCCTATTTATCAAGCTCTTATTGTCTGCAGAGCACTGTACTAAGCACTTGGAAAGTGCAATTCAACAACAGACACAAGCCCTGCCCACAATGGGCTCACAGTCTAGAAGGGGGAAGAGAGGCATCAAAACAAGTAAACAGACATCTAAATAAATAGTACAGATATATATACATCATTAATATAAATAAATAGAATTATAAATATGTACATATATACTACTAAGTGCTGGGCAGGGCGAGGGCCTTACAGTGCTCTGCACACAGTAAGCACTCAATAAATATATTTGACTGAGCGACTGATTTATTTGTATTGATGTCACCTCCCCACCCCCACTGTAAGCTCATTGTGGTCAAGGATTGTGACTGTTTATTGTTATACTGTACTTTCCCTAGCCTTTTGTAATAGTAATAATAATGATGATGATGGTATTTGTAAAGCGCTTACAACGTGCCAAGCACTGCTCTAAGTGCTGGGGTAGATACGAGGTAATCAGGTTGTCCCATATGGGGCTCACAGTCTTACTCCCCATTTTGTAGCTGAGGTAACTGAGGCCCAGAGAAGTTACGTGATTTTGCCCATAGTCATGCAACTGATAAGTGGCAATGCCGAGATTAGGACCCTCGACCTCTGATTTCCAAACCCATGTTCTTTCCACTAAGTCACGTTGCTTCCCTACAGTGCTCTGCACACAGTAAGCACTCAACAAATAATACTGAATGAATGAATGACTACTAAGAGCTGGGCAGGGAGAGGGCCTCCTTGTGGAGCACAACTCGCCTCTTGTGGGGAGGGAAAGCCAGGCCGGGGTGGAGCCTGGTAAGTTGGAGAGTTGGGGGAGGCCATCTCTGCCGCCCACCCGAAGCGGTCGGATTTAAAAGCAGGATGTTTGGCTGGGGCCTCTCTTCTCTCAAATAAACAATCCGCGACCTTATTCAAAACAGAGAGGCACCGCTGGGGAAGGACTCGAGTCGCTTTATTTCCACATCCCAGGGCCCGATTTGGCCACCTGCCCACCCGCCCCCCAGCCGGGGCTTTGGGATACCTTGGAAACTGAAGGCGGCCAAGGCATCCAAACAACGGGAGTTTCTGGGTGCCCGGCCAAACGCCGATTGGGGCCGGGGCTCCACTGCAGCCTGGGGGGTTCGTGCCCGTCGTTGTCTGGGCCCTGGGGAGGAAGCAGCCCCCTCCTTCCACCACCGATCAATGAGGTTCATCCCGGGGCGGCATCCTTCTTCCAGGGGGTGTGAGGGAAGCTGTGGAGGGCCAGCTCTAGGGGCCTCCTGGAGGGATAACTGACCAGGGTCAGGAACGGAGGCCACTGAGAGAGTTGCCTCCCTTCCTTCATCTGCCCACCTCCCGGTTTTTGCTCCCTGTGAGCAGCCTGATTGCCAAGGAGAAACGAGCTGGCACCAGGTAGAGGCCAGCTGGCCTTGGTGCCGAAAATCGAGCGAGGGAAAGGCTGAACCTAGAGACCGCCGACAGGAGGACCCGCGGCTCATTCATTCATTCCTTCAATCGTATTTAGTGATTGCTTACTGTGTGCAGACAACTGTACTAAGCGCTTGGGAGACAATAAACTGACACATTCCCTGCCCATAATGAGCTTACAATCTAGAGGGGGGAGACAGACATTGATACTAAAAAAATAAACTACAGATATGGACATATGTGGAGTGGCAGCATGGCTTAGTGGAAAGAGCCCGGGCTTGGGAGTCAGAGGATGTGGATTCTAATCCCGGCTCTGCCACTCTGTTGTGTGACCTTGGACAAGCCGTTTAACTTCTCTGTGCCTCAGTTACCTCATCTATAAAATGGGGATTAAGACTGTGAGCCCCACATGGGACAACCTGATTACTTTGTATCTACCCCAGCACTTAGAACTGTGTTTGGCACATAGTAAGCGCTTAACAAATACCATTATTGTTATTAAGTGTTGTGGGGCTGGCGGGGGGTGGGGGACAAAGGGAGTAAGTCAGGGTGAGGCAGAAGGAAGTGGGAGAAGAGGAAAGGGGAGGCTTAATCAGGGAAGGCCTCCTGGGGGAGATGTGTACTTTAATGGGGATTTGAAGGGTCAGGCAAGCAAGGAGAGAGGCTCATGGAGGATGGGGGGGTGGCTGTGGAAGGTCACAGGCTGTCCCCTCCTCTTTCCCCCATTCATTAATTCCTTCTTTTATTCAATCCTATTTATTGAGCACTTACTGTGTGCAGAGCACTGTACTACGTGCTTGGGAGAGTACAATACCACAATAATCCACTCAGAGCCAGTTTATACTCTGGGGAGTTGGGAGGAGGTGGGGGGGGGGGCTGGAGACAGATATCAACACAAATAAATAAAATTACAGTTATGCACATAAGTGCTCTGGGGCTGGGAGGGGAGAACAGCAAAGGGAAGAGCAAAATCAGGGCGATGCAGAAAGGAGTGGGAGATGAGGAAAGTGGAGACAGTCTGGGAAGGCCTCTTGGAGGAGATGTACCTTCAATAAGACTTTGAAGAGGATGAGAATAATTGTCTGACAGATTTGAGGAAGGAGGGTGCTCCGGGCCAGAGACAGGTCGTGGGCCGGGGTCGGTGGCGAGACAGGCAAGACAGAGGTGCAGTGAGAAGGTTAGCTCTAGAAGTGTGCAGGCCGGGTTGTAGGAAGAGAATAGTGAGGTGAGGTAGGAGGGGGCAAGGTGGTGGACTGCTTTAATGCCAGTGGTTAGGAGTTTTTATTTGATGCAGAGGTGGATGGGCAACCACTGGAGTTTTTTGAGGAGAGGGATGACATCCTGCAGCAGGGCTCCTGCAGAGGCAGGGGTTTGGCCCAGCTGAAGACCATGGGGCAAACCTTGGGTGGAAGGGGGAAGCATTTGTTAAGCACTTACTATGTGCCAAGTATTGTTCTAAGAACTGGCATAGTTATAAGTTAAGCAGGTTGGACACAGTCCCTGTTCCACATAGGGTCACACTCTTAATCCCCATTTTACAGATGGGGTAACTTGAGGCCCAGAGAAGTCAAGTGACTTGCCCAAGGTCACACAGCAGACATGAGGAAGAGCCTGGATTAGAACCCATGTTTCTTCAGGCTCCCAAGGTAGGTTCTTTCCTCCAGGCCCTTCCAGGCCCCGCTCTCCATTCTCCAACCTGCTCCCTGGCTTCGCGCTTCCTCAGTCCACATCCAAATCCCTCCTGAAACCACACCTGCTCCAGTGAACTCTCCCCATCTGATTTCCCAATACCCTAAGCCATATATATCATCTCTTCAGTCACCTCAGGATTATTCTGTGTCTCCCCCACAGTAAAGTGCAAACTCCTCAGGGGCAGGGGGACAGAGGGCTTCTGCTATACTTTCCTAAGGGCTGAGTGTTGGGCGTTGCCCCCAAAAAGTGTTCAGAAGCACCGTGGCCTAGTGGAAAGAGCACGGGCCTGGGAGTCAGAGGACCTGAGTTCTAATCTCCCTCTGCCAACTGTGTGACCTTGGGCCAATGGCTTCAATTCTCTGTGCCTCAGTTTCCTCAACTTTGAAATGGGGATTAAATACCCATTTTCCCTCCTACTTAGACTGTGAGTCCCATGCAGGACAGGGACTGTGTCTGACCTAATTAACTTACCTACCCTGGTGTTTAGACCAGTGTTTGACATAGATTAAGTGCTTAACAAATATCATAAAAAATACTACTAGACACTAAGCATGTTGTGGATAGGGAATATTTCTACCAACTCTGTGGTACTGTACTCTCCCAAGTGCTTAGTACAGAGCTCTGTATGCAGTAAACTTTTAATAAATACCAACAATTGATTGACTGACATTACTATACCACTTCTACCAATCTGGCACACTTGCTGGGGTGAGGGGAGGATGGCATCAAAAGGCCAAAGGTGTGAGCAAGATTCACCTCTCCTACCCTGGAGCCTCAAGGTAAGCAATCACATTCCCATCAGATCTGAGCTATTGGCTTTATCCCTGAGAGGAAATGGCTGATCCTGGGAGTGGTGAAAGAAGAAAAATAAACAAACAATCCAGAGTTGACTTTTAGGGTGTAAAATCCTTTTTATCATGTTGCCATCTGGAGACGGCTTGCAATTGGGTTTGCTAATAAAAATAACCCATAATCAACAATCCTGTTGCCATCTGGAGACAACTTACAATTGGGTTTGCTAATAAAAATGATGATAATCAACAATCCAAATCCTGAGGGTCCCACCTTCATAACATTGATAAATCTGCCCTTTCCTCTCCAGCCAAACTGCTACCATGTTAATCCAAGCATTTATCCTATCCTGCCTGGATTATTGCATCAGCCTCTTTGCTGACCTCCCAGCCTCTTGCCTCTCCCCACTCCAGTCCATACTTCACTCTGCTATCCGGATCACTTTTCTTCAAAAACGTTCAGGACATGAAACCCCCCTCCTCAAAGAACTCCAGTAGTCGCCCATCCACCACTGCAAACAAAATCTCATCAAGATTGGCTTTAAAGCACTCCATTACTTTGCCCCCTCCTAACTCACTTCACTACTCTCCTACTACAGTCCAGCCCGCACACTTGGCTCCTCTAATGTCAACCTTCTGCCTGGGCCTCAAACTCACCGCTGACCCCTAGCCCATGTCCTGCCTCTGGCCTGGATCATCTTCCCTCCTCAAATCCACCAGACGATTATTCTCCCCTCCTTCAAAGCCTTATTGAAGGCACACATCAACCAAGATCCCTTCCCAGATTAAGCCCCCACTTTCCTCTTCTCCCACTCCCTTCTGTGTCGCCCTGACTTGCTCCCTTTGTTCTTCCCCTGTCCCAGCCCCACAGCACTTATGTCCATATCTGTCATTTATTTATTTGTATTTACGTCTGTCTCCCCTACTCCTAGACTGTGAGCTCACTGTGGGCAAGGAATGTTTCTATTTTTTGATATACTGTTACCCCCCTCAAAACGCTCAGTACAATGCTCTCCACACAGTAAACACTCAATAAATATGACTGAATGAATGGATGAACAATCAAGGACCTGGGAGTCAGAAATACTGGGGGTTCTAATCGCTGCTCTACTTTCCCAAGCACTTAGTACAGTGCTCTGCATTTAGTAAGTGCCCAATAAATACCATCGATCGATCCCTCTGTTCTACAACAAGTAGGGCATTGAATCCACTGGAAAAAAAGAATCCCATAATAGCTTTTTCTTTTTTTTATTGGCATTTGTTAAGAGCTTACTATGCGTCACAGACCGTTCTAAGTGCTGGGGTAGGTTCAAGTTAATATGGACACAGTCCCTGTCAAGCATGGGGCTCATAGAGAGAACAGGTCTCCCCATTTTACAGTTGAGGAAATTGAGGCCCAGGGAAGTGAAAAGACTTGTCCAAGGTCACAAAGCAAGCAAGCGGCAGAGCCAGTATTAGAACCCAGATCCTTCGAACTCCCAGGTCCAAGCTCTATCAATTAGGCCACACTGCTTTTCTTTTTTGAGCGCCTAAGGTGTAGCTTGTCCAAATGTCCGAACCTACTAGGCTTAAAGCAACATATGTTCATCTGCCCAATGTAAAGTCAAGGGGAAAAAAACAAAAACAAAAACCAACTCCACACACCCAACACAAAAATAGTGTGCGTTTCAAAATCAACAGACCCAGGAGCAAAGCATTTTAAAGACTTGGAGACCTGAAAGGGAGCCAAAGAGCACGGAGATACAAGCAATGAACATGCCCTGGCACGGGGCTATGCCAATTCCAAACTTCGCCAGGCCTCGCCAACACAGCTTGCTGTCTGCCTTCAAGGGAAAAATTCATCTTCATAGCCAGCTGTTTCTAATTGTGGACTTTTCACAGCCGCCTCAACTACTTGGGGTATGGGGGGGGAGGGGGACAGTGGTGGAGAGTGTTAGTATTATAATATCGTGCACAAGCCCTGAAGATGTTCTCAGGGTGGGGGAGATGGGGCAGACAGAAAATGAGGCCCTCTAGTACTACGGATCCTGTAGCATTTCTGAAGCAGCGTGATCTTTTTTCCATTGCTTCTGGTGAGACACACAGGACTGGGAAGAATCACTGACAACTTTTAGCTGAAAACACTTTCCTTCCTCCCCGCTACTGGGTAAAACATTTCTTGCTTCTCCTTGCCTCGGAGAGGTGGAAATTAGACACTGGAGTTTAAGAACCGGTGAAGGCAGTCAGTCAATCGTAGTTATTGAGTGCTTACTGTGTGCAGGACACTGTACCAAAGGCTTAGGAGAGTACAATAAAACAACAGACTCATTCCCTGCCCACTGGTGCAGTATGAGAAAGGGGGAAAATCCAGCTGAGGCACTTCTCTGCACCTCCGTTTCCTCACTGGAAAAATGGGAATACTTGTTCCCCACCTTATCTATAAGCCCCATGTGGCACAAGGACTGTGTCCCTCCTGCTTATCTTGTACCAACCCAGCGTTTAGTACAATGCTTGGTACAGAGTAAGTGCTTAACAAAAACCATCTTCATCATTATCTTTAATTTAATTTATTTAGATTAATGTCAGTCTCCCCCTCTAAATTCTAAGCATGTTGTGGGCAGAGAATGTGTCTGTTTATTGTTATACTGTCCTCTTTCAAATACTTTGCACAAAGTTTGCGCTCAATAAATGTGACTGAGTGAATATTATCATTATTATTACTGTTTATTAACCAGTTTGTGTGGATAGAGCCTGGGCCTGGGAGTCAAGAAGCCCTGGGTTCTAATCCCGGCTCCGCCACTTGTCTGCTGGGTGACCTGGGGAGTTACTTGCCTTCGTCATCTGTCAAATGGGGATTAAGACCATGAGCCCCATGTGGGATAGGGACTGTGCCCAACCTGATTATCTTGTAATGATGATGATGATGACTGTGGTATTTAAGTGCTTACTATCCAGGCACTGTACTAAGCGCCGGGGTGGATACAAGCAAATCGGGTTGGACACAGTCCCTGTCTCCCATCAGGATCATAGTTTTAATCCCCATTTTATCCCGGAGAAGTGAAGTGACTTGCCCTAGGTCACAGAGCAGACAAGTGGCAGAGCCGGGATCAGGACCCAAGTCCTTCTGACTTCCAGGCCCGGGGCAGAACCGTTGATTGGCAAAGATCACAACCGATGCCCTCTTGCTCCAGAACCAGCCCTACTCCGACAGCTTTTGCCCTCAAATATGGGCCCCAGGACTGGAAAACCAGAAAGGCAGGGAGGAATTTAAGGCCTTGGTTCATCTCCTCTGGCCCAGTCGGGGCTTAATGAACCAGACAGAACTGGGTCAGACAAGTGGCCCCAGGCCCATCACCTTCTCCCCGACACTTCTCACACATGGAAAGATATCTAGAATGTGTCCGCTTCTTCACACCACACCGGGCCCTCTGGGAAACTCCTCTGTTGCTCGCCTTTCCTAGGCAAAGCTTCAGGCACTGGAGTCTGAGGCTCCATGGCTGGAAGCAGAGTGTCATCCCTCTCGAACATGGAGAGAAAACTCCTTTCCTTTTTTTTTTAGTAGCATTTGTCAAGCACTTACTATGTGCCAGGCACTGTCCTAAGCATTGGTGTATATATAAGTTAACCAGTTTGGTCAAGGTCCATGTCCCAGGTGGGGCTCCCAGTCTTCATCCCTATTTTACAGATGAGGTCAGTGAGGCACAGAGAAGGTAAATGACTTGCCCAAGGTCACCCAGCATACAAGCGGAGGAACTGGAATTAGAATTTAGGTTCATCTGATTCCCAGGCCCATACTCTAGCCATTAGGCCATGCTGCTTCTCTTCAAAGCAGTCCTGCCCTGTTGCCTGAGGCCCGTTTGGGCAAGTTCTCCATAGGCCTCGGAGGCGGCGCCAGACTCCTGGAGAAATCCCAACCAGCCAGTTTTCTTTGGGAGCGAGGAGCAATTATTTCCTCCCGTCTCTCGGGTACCATCGAGGGCATCGCCGCTCCAGAGGCAGGGGCCCCAGAGCGTGCCCCTCGGGCTCTGGCATGGAGCACTGAAATTCCACTTTCAGGATGGGTGGGAAAGGGGGCAGCAGAGGCGGGTTGGGGCTGCGGGGGAAGGGCACAGACGAGAACCAAATAAAAACACCCAAACCTAAAAATAAATCCAGCGCCAGCCAAGAGAGTCCACTCGGGCAGGAGTGGAGGCAATTTCTATTTATATCGCTTTTGCTTCCTTTGTCAAGATCCAGTCTGCCACAGTTCTGCTCTGCCCCGGCCAAAGACCCTGCCACGCAACGGAACCTCCCTCATGGGCAGCATAGGAAAATACAGAGTGTCAGGCCGCCTTTGAAGCCAGCCCCTTCAAAGGCAGAGCATACCAAAGGCAAACGGAGATTCCTGCACAAACAAATTCAGTATGGCAAGAGCAGGGCTAATTTGCACAGATCTCTTAACGTTCAAAAGTTTCAAATGACTGACCCCTTTCAAACACAGCTGAATTCAATTCCCGGGGCTCGGCTCGAGATTCCGATCGCCAAGACAGGGCGGAAAAACTCGGGAGGGTATTCTGAGAGAACGTTGAAATCCTAAGGTCGTAATTACCTGCGGGGAGGCCCGGATCCTGAAATTCTTAAAAACAAACAGATTAAAAAAAAAAAAATCCCCAAAGACTGTGTTTCCCTTCCACCGGAGAGAAGCTGGGAAGCGTTTCCTATTTTTAAAAACCTGTTGGATGCCGGTGCCTATTTCTGTAGACGTTTCCCTTGCTCGAAAGTGACTCGAGACTGGAGGGGGTGGGACGGGACTCCCCTTGCCCGGACTGTTCCGTTTCTTCGGACTTGCAAAGTGATTTCCGAGTCCCGGTCATTTCCCCTGAGTTGGGCCGGGGCAGCACATGATCATGAGAACATGAGAAATGCCATTTACTGGTTCAAACCGCTTGGGAGAGTGACCAGTGGTGGTAATTCAGGACACTGGGGGCTGAGAGGCGGGGGCTGGGCCGGAGGCTCAGCACAAGCCACGAGCTCAGCAACCTCTACTGCCCCCTGCTGTAGGGAGACACACCCCCCCCCCCCCCGTGGGGGAAGGGAATCAATCAATCAATAGTACGTATTGACCACTTACTATGTGCAGATAACTTAATAATAATTGGTATTTGTTATGCGCTTACTCTGTGCCAGGCACCATACTAAGCGCCGGGGTGGATACTGGCATATCGGTTTTGACACGGTCCTTGTCCCACATGGGGCTAGCAGTCTCAATCCCCATTTTCAAGAAAGGTAACTGAGGCCCAGAAAAGTGAAATGACTTGCCGAAGGTCACTCGGCAGACAAGTGTTAGAGTTGGTATTAGACCCCATGATCTTCTGACTCCCAAGTCCGTGCTCTATCCATTACACCATGCCGCTTCTCTAAGAACCCAGGTCCTTCTGACTCCCAGGCCTATGCTCTATTCACTAGGCCACACTGTTTCTCCATGTACTGAGTTCTTGGGAGAGGACAAAACAACAGAATGAGCATAAAAATTCCCTGCCCATGATAAATTTATAGTCTAGAGGGAAAGGCAACTCAAACTGGACACAGTCTAGCAAGCACTTGGGAGAGTAAAATGCAAGAGAATTAGCAGATATGTACCCTGCCCAAAACGGACTTACACTCTGGATTGGGAGGACTGGGACTCCCCACACTCCACTCACTATTGCTGGAAATGTCCCAGAGGGTGGGGAAGTAAGTACATTTCCCAGGTGAGGAAGTCGAGGGAAGGGGATGTCTAGCATCATCATCATCACTGGTATTTACTGAGCGCTTGTTGTGTTCTGAGTACTGTTCTATAAGCGCTTGGGTTCAGTACAAAAGAGTTGGCAGACCCGTTCCCTACCCAAAGCAAGCTCAGTCTACCTCCCTGTGGGCAGGAAATGTGTCTGTTTATTGTTGTATTGTATTCCACCAAGTGCTTAGTACAGTGATCCTAATGCAGTAAGAACTCAATAAATACGATTTAATGAATGAATGGAGGTCCCACTCACAATCACAAGGGGGCCGTGATCTTGCTCTGAACCCAAAGTTGCAAGACAGTTCTTCGGTTTCTCCCCACACACTGTAAGCTCCTTGTGGGCAGGAAACTTCCCTACCAACTCTTCTATTGTCCTCTCCTAAGCGCTCAGTATAGTGCTCTGCACACAGCAGATGTTCAATACACAGAACTGATGGATTGATTGATTGAAAGTGGAGTGCTGCTAAGTCCTCAGGGGCTGAGTGGGATGGCTAAAGGGAGCAAGTTAGGATGACACAGAAGGGGGTGGGAGAAAAGGAAAGGAGGGCTTATTCAGGGAAGGCTTCTTGGAGGAGATGGGCCTCCAGTAAGGCTTTGAAGGGGGCGAAGAGTAGTTGTCTGTCAGGCAACAATCTCTTCAGGGTAGCCTCAGTTTGTCCACCTGTCTATTGGGAGGGTGTAGGTGGAAACAGTGATGGCAACTCTCACTAAGCTGGGGAGACGGTTCACGCTTCAGTGTCCCCGCAAAATGAACCCTTTGATGCTCCCTTGTCCACTGTGATTCCTTAGAACTAACAATAAGCCAGACCTGGAATCCTCTGATCTGTGGTCAAAAACTACTTAAATTTAGGAGTGGATTTAATGCCACTAGCTCTTTTTTATGCACCACCTACACAGATCTCTAGACTGTAAGCTCCCTGTGGACAGGGAATGTGTCTACCAACTCTGTTACACTGTAGCCTCCCAAACACCAAATGGCTCTCCCACTTTGCTGTGCGAACTTGGGTATGTATGTCACTTAACTTCTTTGCACCTCAGATACCTCATTTGTAAAATGGGGATTAAGCCTTTGAGCCCCATGTGGTACGTGGGTGGGGTCCATCCTGATTAATTTGTATATACCACAGCACTTAGTACAATGTCTGGCACATACTAAGCCGTAACAAATACTATTAAAAAAAACAACCACCAGAATATCACTGACTGTACCCTTTAAGTACTTAATATTCACCCCATTCTTATCTCCACCACACTTATGTCCATAGCTGTAATTTACTTACTTCTATTAATGTCTGTTTCCTGCTCTAGGATGTAAACTTGCTGTGGCAGAGACTGTGTCTGTTATACTGGTATACTGTACTCTCCTAAGTGCTTATTACACTTTTCTACACACAGTAAGCGCTCAGTAAATATGATTGCCTGCCTGATTAATGTCTGTCTCCCCACCTAGGCAGTAAGCTCCTTGAGGGCAGGCATCATGTCTAACAATTCTGTCGTAGGGTACTCTCCCAAGCGCTTGGCATAGTGCTCTGCACAGAGTACATGTTCAATCACTGATTTTGTCAAAGAGAACCTCTGTATTGGGTGTTCTCCATCCAGGCTGGAAAAGATTTCAAAATCTAATTTTCACCCACTTTAAAGTTGGGCAGTTTTTTCCACTTTACTCCTACTCCATCATTAGTGCAACCTTGGGTGCTGTTTTAAGCACTGGGGTAGATAGAAGTTAAACAGGTTGGCCACAGTCCCTGTCCCACATTGGGCTCACATTCTTAAACCCCATTTTACAGATGAGGCAACTGAGGCCCAGAAAAGTGAAGTAGGGTGCCCAAGGTCACAGACAAAAGACAAGTAGCAAAGACTTGTCACAAAGCTTACTGTATGCACAGCACTGTATTAAGCGCTTGGGAGAGTACAGTAGAACAATAAACAGATTCCCTGCCTACAAGGAGCTTACAGTCTAGAAGATGAGCTTATAATCTTGTGATGACCTGTGGGTTTTAGCAGGGTCGGGGGTTTTTGAGGGCCACTGCTGAGAGGAGATTGTGTGTCAAGGAGATTGGGGTGAATGGGGCCAGGTTGGGGGTTTGGGAGCCATAGTGTAACCTGGCCACGGGGAAAGAGGATTTGAGTCGGGGGCAATGCTTAAATGAGATCAGAGGATGGGAAAGAGAATGGTTTGGGAGATAAATCCTTTCAGTGAAGTCTGGATAAACTCTGAATCCTCAATACGCAGTGGAGGCGATATGAACCAAACTTCAGGTCTGTTTGGTGCTCCCTGTGACAGGGACAAAGTAAATTTAAAAAACAGAAAGTCAGCCAGTCAATCATATTTATACAGCACTTACTGCGTGCAGAGCACTGTTCTAAGCGCTTGGGAGAGTACAAGAAAACAATATAATGGACACACTCCCAGCCCACAGCGAGTTTACAGTCTACAGGGAAAACCAAGAAAGGAGGCAAACTGACAGGACTGGGCCTCTGTCTTACTCAAAATGAGGTTTCAGGCTTGAGGTTTAGGTTTCTTTCTTTCACACACAAAAAAAACAAACAAAAAACCCAACAGCAACAAAAAACCCAACCATAAAACATCACAATGGTTTTCAAGAGAAAACCCAAAGCATTTCCTTTCCATTTCTACATTTTAACCCTTTTGAAGTAAATTCACTGAATGCCCAGTGTCAGCATGGCCTAGGGGATAAGACCACAGGCTTGGGAGTCAGAATCTCAGCTCCACCACCTGTCTGCCGTCTAACTTTGGGCAAGTCAATTCACTTCTCAAGGCCTCTGTTTCCTCAACTGTAAAATGAGGATAAAGACTATGAGTCTCATAGGGGACAGGGACTGTGTCCAACACAATTTGCTTGTCTCTACCTCAGGGCTAAGAATAATGCGTGGCATATAGTAAGCGCTCAATAAATACCACTGTTTGATTGACTGATTTGCCAAGCACTGCACTAAGCAGTGGAGGAGATCTAGGATATTATGTCAGACACAGTCCCTGTCCCACCCGGGGCTCACAATCTAAGTAGGAGGGAGAATAGCTACTGAATTCCCATTTTACAGATGAGGAAACTAAGGAAACAGATGGTTTAGGTCTCTTTCTCAAGGTCTCCCAGCAGGCAAGTGGTGGAGCCAGTAACAGAACCCAGGACTTCTGACTCCTAGATTCAGGCTTTATCCTCTAATAATAATAATAATATATTTATTTAGTGTTTACTATGTGCTAATCACTGGGGTGGATACAAGCAAATAGGGATGGACACAGTCCCTGTCCCACGTGTGACTCACAGTCTTAATCCCCATTTTCCAGATGAGGTAACCGAGGTCCTGAGAAGTGAAGTGACTTGCCCAAGATCTCACAGCAGACACGAGGCAGAGTCATGACTAAAACCCATGACCTTCTGACTCCCAGGCCCATGCTCTAGCCACTATATCATGCTGCTTCTTCATTCTGCACTAAGAAAGCATTCAATTGGAAGGCTCCTCTTCTTTTCTATCCATTCCATCACTGCTCCTTTCTCTCGCTCCCTCAGAGCTCACCAGGCCGTCTTGTCTTCCCCGCCCTGTGTCCCTTTACTGTCTTCCCCCTGGGCCGGCCAGATGAACACCCGACACCCTGACCCATTCTACGCTTTTCAGAAGGTCCTGGTCATCCTTGAGGCAGTTCTCTGTGAAAGCTGACCTCACCTGCCTGTCCATTACCTCTAGGCTGTCAGCTCCTTGCGGGCAGGGAATGTGTCTGATGTTAACTGTGCTCTCCCAAGTGCTTAATTTATTGCTTTGCACACAGTAAGAGCTCAATAAATATGATTAATAAACTTGGGGCCTGCCAGGAGCGAGCTGAGGAAAATATTTAATCACTTCCCTCTACCCAGTTGTCTTCCCCTGACTTCACGTGATGACTGCATGTATTGCGAAGGGTAGGGACTGTCTCTATCTGTTACTGATTTGTACATTCCCAGCGCTTAGTACAGTGCTCTGCACATAGTAAGCGCTCAATAAATACTATTGAATGAATGCCCAAAACTCTGAGGATATCCCTCCTCCTACCCCCAAGGGATCAATCATCAATTGAGCACTTACTTTCTTATGGTATTTGTTGAGTGCTTATTATATGCCAAGCACTGTACTAAGAGCTGGGATAGATACAAGCTAATAAATTTTGATACAGTCCCTGCTCCACATGGGTCTCTCAGTCTTAATCCCTATTTTACAGAGGAGGGAACTGAGGCAGAGAAGGGTGAAGCGACTTGCCCAAGGTCAGCAGCAGGTAAGCGACAGAGCTGGAATTAGAACTCAGGTCTCTGACTTCAAGGCCCACGCTCTATTCACTAGGGCACACTGCTTACTGTGTTTGGAACAACACTGCGTCACCCCCAAGGGATCAATCAATCAACCAATGTTATTTATTGAGCCCCTCCTGTTTACAAAACACTGTGTTGCCCCCAAGGGAATCAATCAACCCATCAATCAATGTAGGGCAGGAACTATGCCTGACCTGATTAACCTGCACCTACCTCAGGGCTTAGAACATTGCTTAACACACTAAACACCATAATGATAATATTTATTGAGCACTTACTGTGTGCAGATCACTGTACTGTCCCCAAGGGATCTAACAATCAACGGCATTCACTGAGTCCTCACTGTGCGGGGCACTGTACTAAGTGCTTGGGAGAATGCAACACAATCAAGGATCCTTGCCCACAAGGAGCGCTCAGTCAAGGAGGAGAGACAGACATTAAATTACAGATAGGGGAAAGAACAGAGTATAAGGATTTAGACATAAATGCTGTGGGGCTGGGGTATCAAGTGCTTAAGTTGTAAGGGACTTATTTATACTGTCTCCCCCCTCTAGACTGTAAGCTTGTTGTGGGCAGGAAATGCATTTGTTTATTAAATTGTACTCTTCCAAGTGCTTACTACAGTGCTCTGCAGGCTGTAAGCGCTCAATAAATATGACTGACTGAATGAATGAATGAATGTGAGAGCCCCACATCAGGCCAGGACTTCCCTGAATAGGTTAACCCAGACTCACTCCCCAGATCTCGAATCTTCTTTCCAAAGCGGGAAAGTCCCCATGGATGAGGAAGATGGATCCCTCCCTCACCCACACACACATAAACACCTGCACTTCACCTGTTCACTCAAGCCAAAGCAAAAGAAACATTTTTTCCCTTCTAGATTGTAAACTCCTTGAAGGCAGGGATAGCGTCTACCAACTCTACTGCATTGTTTCCTCTCAAGCAGTTAGTACAGTGCTCTGCGCAGAGTAAGTTCTCAATAAAAACCACTGATTGATCCTGAGCCAGCCCCAAACCAGATACCCTGAGGGTCCGTGTTCAGTCCTTCCCGCCCTCCTATCAAAAGGTGTGGTCTCCCAAATTGGCCACTGGTGGGCAAAGACACGCTCTGGATGCCCCCACCTACACTGCCGTCCCTGGTCTCGGAGCCAGGAGCCAGTGGCGAGGCATTAGAAGGCACTGTGCTGACCACCCTGGCCCCATCCAGGTCTGGACCGGGGGCTGGGTTTTGTGATCAGTTTGGTGGGGTTGTCCGTGTTCTTCTGGAACGGGAATCCTGGGATCTTGTCGAGCACCCTCCCAAAGAGCCCGCCAGAGACGGTGAAGCTTAATATCTGGGCGGGGCTGAGCCTGGGACCACAAAGCCCTCCAGAGCCCGGGGTTGACAACCTGGCTGTGGGGCGGGGACTGGGCCCAAGTCATTCTGAACTGGCAGCCGGCAGGGTCGGCCATCCCTCACCAAAAGCCAATGGGCCTCCCTGGGCCCAGACAGCCCCAGGAACCACACTTGGCCTTTTATTCACTATAAGAGGCCTGCCACCAGGACTTTATCCCTCCTTTTCTTCTCACCTTCACTTGTCTGTTATGCAGCTCTGACTCCAGGCCTCACCTTGGCTCAAATTTTCCCAAACTCAAGTCCCACCACGGCTAACCTGAAGAGATGTGTTCTCTCTCTCTCTCTCCCCGCCCCCCCCCCGCCCCCTTTTAATGGTATTTGTTAAACGCTTACTATGTTCCAAGCACTTTTCCAAGCGCTGGGGTAGATGCAAACTGATCAGGTTGGACACAGTACATGTTCCACAAGGGTATCCTAGTCTCAATCCTCATTTTACAGATGAGATAACAGGCCCAGAAGTGAAGTCACTTGCCCAAGGTCACACAGCAGACAAGTGGCGGAGCCAGGATTAGAACCAACCCAGGTCTATTTGACTCCCAGGCCCGTGCTCTACCCACTAGTCCATGCTGCTTCTTTTTCCTTCTATCTTTCTTTCTCCTCCCTCCCTCCCCCTCCCTCTCTCTCTCTCCCATCAAGGAAAGGAAATGGAAAACAAGGATCAGGAGAAGGGGGTGAAGCAAGAACCAGCCTGCTAACACGTTCCAATGTTTTTCCCTGGACATGGCTTATCCCTGTTCCAAACCAAGCAGTCGGGGAGGCCTTTCAAACCCAGCAGACGGCACCTTGGGAAGAGGTCAGCCCAAACCGGCATTTCCAGGCAAAATGTTTTTATTCTTACAAAAAAAGCCGAAGGGAAACGCAGCCGCTTCCGCCAGGGGCCAAGGGCTCATTGCACCAACCATCTTGTCTGCTCTTTCCAGCTAACTGTTGTTACTATTATGGAGTTTCTTAAGGGTTTACTAGGTGCCAAGCACTGTTCTAAACATTAGGGAAGGTACAAGATATTCAGGTTGGACATAGTCCCTTGTCCTGCATGGGGCTCACAGTCAGAGTAGGAGGGAAAAGGATGGAATCCCCATTTTACAGATGAAGAAACTGAGGCACAGAAGTGATTTGCCCAAGGTCACCCAGCAGATAAGTGGGAGCCAGGATTAGAACCCAAGCTCTCTGACTCCCAGGCCCGGGGGTGGTGGGGGGCGTCTATCCACTAGATCACACTGCTCCCGGGATCTTCCAGGGATCCGAACACCAGCACCTAATATGGCCACAAACATAACCATGGGCTCACCTGGGTGCCCCCTCCCACATCCCACCCACTCTTTGGCCACATCTCCACTGGAAAGGTCAAGTGGACCAAGGGGAAAATTAGCCAGACCACAGAAGAGGGGTCTTTTGGCTGAATTAGGTAAGCCCCCTGGGGACGAGGTCATAATTTTTTCCCCTCTGGTGAATTCTCCTGAGAGCTCAAAACAGGGATCTGATTGATTGATGGAGAAATGGATTGAATGAATTATCTAGGATAATTTTCTCCAGATCTGCAGTGCTTTGTTAGTGAAGACTGAGCCCTTGGGGTTTCTAGGACAGAGAGACAGAGAGAATCCGATGAAAAGCAGCATGATCTAGTGGATAGAGCAAGGGTCTGGGACTCAGAAGAATGTGGGTTCTAATGCCGGCTCTGCCTCTTGTCTGCTGCATGACCCTGGGCAAGTCACTTCATTTCTCTGTACCTCAGCTCCCTCATCTAGAAAATTGGATTAAGAGTGTGAGCCCCATGTGAGACAGGGACTCTGTCCAATCTGATTACCTTGTATCTATGCCAAGGTTTAGAACAGTGCTTGGCACATAGTAAGCACTTAACAAATATCACGATTAGTATTATTATTAAAACTGACTACAGGCCGAACTTTCCCAAGAATGCGATCCTCAGGTTAGTGGAGAACAGGGGGTGTAACTTCCCCTTCTGGCTGTGGGACCCCAACTCATTTAATCAGGAGTTCCAACCTACGGAGAGGATGGAGCAGTCCAGTTCCAAAGCAGCGGGGCCTAGCGGAAAGAGCGCAGACCTGGGAGTCAGGTCTGACCCCGGCTCTGCCAGTTGCCTGACGTGTGTCCTTAGGCAAGTCATAACTTCTCTGGGCCTCAGTTTCTTCATCTGTAAAATGGGGACTAAAGGACCGTTCTCCCTCCTCCTTTCCTGTAGACAGTAAGGCACTTGTAGGCACCGGGAAGCAGCAGCATGGGCCTGGAAGACAGAAGGACCTGGGTTCTAATCCTGACTCTGTCACTGTCTGCTGT
This sequence comes from Ornithorhynchus anatinus, assembly GCF_004115215.2. NCBI lineage: Eukaryota > Metazoa > Chordata > Mammalia > Monotremata > Ornithorhynchidae > Ornithorhynchus > Ornithorhynchus anatinus. The sequence goes on along the minus strand of NC_041732.1, from coordinate 6,837,519 downwards.
ATGACCTTGGGCAAGTCACTTCACTTCTCTGTGCTTCAGCTCCCTCATCTGTAAAATGGGGATTAAGACTGTGAGACCCATGTGGGACAGGGACTGTGTCCGATCTACCCCAGTGGCTGACAGAGCGCCTGGAGCACAGTAAGTGTTTGACAAATACCATTTGTTCTTTTAAAAAGGCGTGGGGGAGATTGCTTCTACCAACTCTGTTGTATAGTACTTTCTGAAGCGCTCAGTACAGGGCTCTGCACATAGTAGGTGCTCAATAAAGACCGCTGATTGACTGGCTACACTGTGAGCCCCATGTAGTACAGGGACTGTGTATCCTGTATCTACCTGAGCTCTAATAGTGCTTAGCCCATAGTATATGCTGAACAAATACAATTTTTCATTATCATTACTAATATTATTATTTTGGCCCACACCACATGCTTAACAAATACAATTTATTATTATTACTATTACTGTTATTCTTGCCCATAGTATATGCTGAACAAATATAATACACTGTTATTAATAACAATTATCATTATGGTATTTGTTAAGTGCTTAGTATACGCCAAGCACTCTTCTAAGCGCTGGGGTAGATACAAGTTAGTCAGGTTGGACACAGTCCCTGCCCCACATAGCATTCACACTCTTAACCCCCATTTTACAGATGAGGTAAGTGAGGCCCAGGGAAGTAAAGTGACTTGCTCAAGATCACAGAGCGGACATGTGGCGGATCCAGAATTAGAACCCATGATCTTCTGACTCCCAGGCCGGTGCTCTATCCACTAAACCACGCTGCTTCTTATTGCCCATAGTACACACAAAAAATACAATTTATTATCATTATTATGACTAATAATTATCATTACTACTACTAATAAAAATATGAAGAAGAATCCCCACGATCCAGCCACGTACCCACGAGAGGGGCCAGACCAAAGAGAACTGCTCTCCTTCCTTTTCTTGCCCCACACACTTCTTTTCCAGCTCAGTCTGAGCGGAGAGTGTTTACTCAGTCAAACCTTATTTTCCAGGCCCAGCCTGGCCTGTCGCCCCCCCACTCCCTGTCCGACCCCTCCACCACCACCCTCCCCTCACCGCCCCCCAGGCGTCCGCCCCTCTTCCACATCCCCACCCCTCATTTAGCCTCCCGGACTCTTCCGCGGTGAGGGCTGAGGGGGCCGCCGGCGTCCGAGAAAGCAGATGCCTTTGAAGAATATCAACCCTATAAGACTTCAATCGGGTCGGCGGGCACGCCACCCTTAATACATTATTTCTGTGGAAAACCTTAGCCGCTCGGTCATAAATCAGGCTCGTAAACACCTCTCATTCATCAAAGCACCCCCGGAAAAAAATGTGATTTTACTCTAACTCCGAACACTAACATTTCTCAACAGGTTCCCAGGAGCGGCTTGGATTCCTCCCGCAAAAATCCACGATTTTTTCAGACGTTGAGGAAACTGAGCACAGAGTTCTTCGCAAGTAAACACACACACACACACTCACTCCTCCTGGATACTAGACACTCAGAATTTCACACTCACAGAAACACATGCTCACACACAAAATTCTTGGAGACTGGAGATTTGAAGAAAGTCACACAAACAAACACACACACACACATATCCTTATGCAACTGGAGATGGGAGATCTAGAGTCTCACATGCACGCGCACACACACACCCAAACAGAATTCAAATGAATTCAAAATTGGTGATTCAGAGTCTCACACACACACACACACAACTGGAAACTAGAGAGTCAGTCACCCAGGCACACACAAACACACACAGAGAACTCCTGAAGACTGGAGATTCAGAGAGACACACAGAGAGAGACCTCCTGGAGACTGGAGATTCAGAGTATTGTTGCAGCCCCCTGCCTGTCTCTGTCTCTCTGAGGGTCTGCCAGCATTGACCCTGCCACACTTTACTACCTCCAAACTCCAACCAAACTCAAGCTGGGTACAAGAATGTCATGTTTTGGCTGCCGGTATGAGCCTGGTGGATTGGAAACACACTGCTTATTTTCCTGTGTTTATTTTTCTCTTGCTCTCCTCCTTTTTTTTTCTTGGTTCAGGTCCCTGGGAAGGGAAGAGCCAGGGATTTGAAGCCAGAGGCCAGAGCTGCATAACAAAACCAGGAGGCAAAAACTCTTCCCCCTGCCCCCTCCAAGAATCGTGCACCTACCCAAATATTCTGACTGAAAGCCACCTGGGTTCTAATCCCATTGGAAGGACCTGGGTTCTAATCCAGGCTTCACCACATTCCTGTTGTGTGACCTTGGGCAAGACACTCCACTTGCCTGGGCCTCAGAAAAGTAAAATGTAAAATGGAGATTAAGAGTGCAAGCCCCATGTAGGACAGGGACTGTGTCCAACTTGATTAACTTGTATCTACCCCAGTGTTTAGAACAGTGTTTGGCACATTGTAAGTGGTTCATGAATACCATAATTATAATAATTATTATTATCTGGGCATCAAGAAGCCCATTGGCTTCGGGAGGAAAGGAGCATGGGAGGAGAGGAAAGCAGCTTCAAGAGGAGGGGTGGGCTTGTGGATCGCTGAAAGGAACCCGGAGTTCCCGAGGCCTAAGAGTTCATACGGGCCAACCTCAGGCTGCGGGTCCTCCTTGCCTTGGTGGTCTTGGGGAGCGGTGACTGTGAGGGAGGGCTCTGCTGAAAAACTCAGGGGCAGCAGACAGACAGATAGACTCGCAGACAGACTGGTAGAGATTCAGCAGGGACCCATGCCTCCTCTATAGGGTAAGCCATTGTGGGCAGGGAGTGTGTCTGTTATGTTGTCCTCTCCCAAGTGCTTAGTACAGTGCTCCGCCCACGGTAAGCGCTTAATAAATACAACTGATTGAGTGACTGCTCTGCACACAGTAAGCACTCAATAAATACCGTTGATTGATTGGCCGGAAGAGGCCGGCTCGGTGGGTGGCATGGGATGGCCCTGGAGGATTCTGGGCAGTGGAGCGGGCAGGCGGCAAAAAGCGAGGACGTCCTATGTGCCTTCTCGTGGAAGTCTGCCCTGTTTCCCTGTCCTACAAACACCGACACCGTTTCAAACCTGAGGGTCTCGGCAGCAAAACTCAGCCCATGGCAGATGGAGGCTGGAGGTTCAATATGATAATGGCGGACACGAGGCATACGGGGCCGAATCTGTCCCGGAAAGGGGCGGACCGGCTGACAGAAGGCCTTGCAAGAATTGGAAACAGCACAACCAGCTGTCATATGTGTGACTCTGCTCCAAAATCCCAGACGGGTGCCTCCCTCGCACCCCGACCTCCCCACGAGGCACAGCGATCAAGGCTGGTCGGGGATGGGGCTCCTCAGTGAGACAGCACTCAGTGGCTACCAAGTGGCTTGAGGAGAAGCCCAACCCTGCCCATGACAACACCCAAGGTAGACGCAACAACAAACTATTACTTTCCACCCAGTTCTCCTCCTGGAGCCAAACAAGTTGGGCCTGAAACCATTCCTGGCCTCTTCGCTCCGTGATTTCTGCGGGTCATGTGTTCTTCAACCAATCAATCAATCAATCAACCAATGGTATTAGAGAAGCAGCCCAGCCTAGTAGTGGATACAGCATGGGCCTGGGAGTCAGAAGGACCTGGATTCTAATTCCAGCTCCACCACTTGTCTGCTGGATAACCTTGAGCAAGTAACTTCATTTCTCTGGGCCTCAGTTCCCTCGCCTGTGAAATGGGGATTAAGACTGTGAGCCCTATGTGGGAGATGGACTGTGTCTAATCTGATTAATCTGTACCTCCGAGCTTAGTTCACTACCTGGCACATAGTAAGCACTAAACAAATGCCATTAAAAAAACACCACCACAAAATGGGAAGGAGCATGGACTAGTGGAACGAACCTGGGCCTGGGAGTCAGAGAATGTAGTACTAATCCCAGTTCCACCATCTGCCTGGTGAATGACCAAGGGCAGTCACTTGGCTTCTCTGTGCCTAAGTTTTCTCATCTGTAAAATGGGGATAACACACCTGGCCTCCCTCCTACTTAGACTGTGGGCCCCATTTACATCAGGGACTGTGTTCAATCTGATTATCTTGCATCTATCCCAGGGCTTAGTACATAGCTGGGCATTTATATGCACTTAACAAATACCAATTATTATTACTTAGTGCTTTTTGAGTGCAGGACACTGTACTATACGCTCAGGAGAATGCAATACGATAGTTGGTAGATATGATCCCTGCCCCCAAAGAGCTTATTTCTACACTCACTCACTGGTATTTGCTGAGCACTTATTATATGCCAAGCACTGTATTAAGTGCTCAAGAGACTACCAAACAGTGGAGTTGGTAGGCATGATCGCTGCCCTCAAGGAACCGAGTGTAGTCCACTTCAGATAGAATGACACTCCAGCTTCTTCCCCAACTTTTTCTCAGTCAGAGTGTCCATGAGGCCTTGACATGGCATCCTGTGTCAATGCCAACTTTTCATCTGGAGCAGAGATCCGAGAGGGGGCTTCAGAGCCCTCACAGGCCAGAAAATCACCATGTTGGTATTTTCTAACCTTTTTTTTTTTAAAAAAAAAAGTGTATTTATTGAGTGTTTATTATGTGTCACACCCTGTATGAAACACGAGGGATAGATACAAGCTAATCAGGTTGGACACTGTCTCTGGCCCACATGGGGTTTCCCAATCTTAATCCCCATTTTATAGATAAGGGAACTGAGACCTGGAGAAGTGAAATGACTGGTCCAAGGTCACACAGCAAGCAAATGGCAGAGCTTTATTAGAACCCAGGTTCTCTGACTCCCAGGCCTGTGCTCCTTCCACTAGGCCATGCTGCTTCTCCAATGTTGATGGAAGGCAATTCCGGCCAGTCCCATGAGATTAAAATGCCTCCAAGAACCCTATCACGGAGCTTCACTAACTCCCCCCTTTAAAGATTAATTAGTTGTTTAAGCAATGATTCACCTTGTAGTCTGCAACTAGGCCTTTGATGTCTGTTCCAGACATGGTTACTTTGTTTTTATTAACACAGCAACTTTTAAAAGGGGGCGAGGGGTGGGGGGGGTGGAGGGGGGAGAAACTGACAGACTTTCCTGCTTCGGCTTCTCAGTCTCCACAGTTCCCGTTTATAGATTTAGGGAGCACTGAGTCGGGGTCCCTGCCAGAAGGAAGAAAGAAAGGGGGAAAAAAAAGCCCCACAAATATCAGAGATTCTTTTCTAAAGTCAACTGCAAAATAGATGCCCTGTTGCTTCCCTTTGGCAGGCGAATTCTACGGAGGAAAAATGTTTAATATAAAAACATCTGACAAAGTGCCTCCAGGATGTATTTTCTGCATCAAAGGAGTCGCTCTTGGCAACGGAGGCCTCGGCCCCCATCCAGAAACCGTTTGAGTCCCGGCTCGGATTGTGAGAGGCTCCTAGGAGCAAAACACGCCCGCTCACCTGAAGTTTCCACGGGAGGGAAGAGCTTCTGCCAGAGACACAGATGGTTCTGATTAAAGCTGGAGCCACACAAGGCCATTTTCTGGAATTCCAGATCTTCCCCCAAACCTGTCATTTTCTCAACTCGACAACTCGGGCGGGAGCAAATTATCCTTATTATGGTACTTGTTAAGCGCTTACTATGTGCCAAGCACTGTTTTAAGAGCTAGGGTAGATAGGTTAATAAGCTTGGACACAGTCCCTGTCCCATCTGGGGCTCACACTCTTAATCCCTCATTTTACAGATGAGGGAACTGAGGCCCAGAAGGGTGGAAGTGACTTGTCCAAGGTCACACAGCAGGCAAGTGGTGGAGCCGGCATCAGAACCTGGGTCCTTCCTATTTCAGGCTGAAAAAAGGCCCACAGGTCTTTGCAGTTTCTAGTAAGAAATGGAAGTGTTCTGTGGAAAAACATCTTCCTTGTCCCATGCAAACCTGACCCCCTGACTGACAAACCCACTAATCATCACCATCATCATCATCATCAATGGTATTTACTGAGCATTTTCTGTGTGCCAAGCACTGTATTAAGTACTTGGGAGAGTACAATACAACAGAGTTGGTGGACCCATCCCCTGCCCACAGAAGCTTGCAGTCAAGAGAGTGAGAGAGACATTAACATAAATAATTTATGATATATTATATAGCTATTGATTAATTCATTCACTCATCCAATTGTATTTATTGAGCCCTTACTGTGTGCAGAGCAGTATACTAAACCCTTGGAGAGTACAATTTGGCAATAAATAGAAACAATCCCTACCCAACAACGCACTCACAATCTAGTACCTAAGTTCTGTGGGGCTCCTATCTTACTGGTACCTCTCTTTCTATCAATCAGTCACCCAATCAATGGTATTTATTGAGTGCTTACTGTGCGCAGAGCACCGTACTAAGCGCTTGGGAAAGTACCATACAATAAGTTGGTTGGTGTGATCCCTGCCCACCAGAAGCTGATAGTCTATAGGGGGAGGCAGGCATTAAAATAAATTACACAGAGGGGTATTCCTCTATTTAATTCGGACCATGGAAGTATTGAGTTCTTGGGGCTGGGAAAAGGCATACTCTGAATTCAGAGGGCTCAGGGATTGCTCGACTAAGAAGGGGCCAGACCTCACAGTTTGGCCTCTGAAAAGTGGCTAAAGAAATTATTTCCCACTCAGAGAAGCAGCGATCCAGGAGACCTGGGTTCTAAACCTGGGTCCTCCACTTGCCTGCTGAGTGACCTTGAGCAAGTCACTTAAATTCTCAGAGCCTCAGCTACCTCATCTGTAAAGTGGGGATTAAGACTGTGAGCCCTGTGTGAGACAGGGACTGTGACCAACCTAATTAGCTTGTATCTACCCCAGTGCTTAGTAGAATGCCCGGCACAAAGTCAGCACTTAACATATATCATAAAAGAAGAAAAAAAAACTTATCTCTGCCTCAGTTTCCTATTGGTACAATTAGGAGATTCAATCTCTGTTCTCCTTCCCTCTTGAACTGTGAGCTCCAGCTGGGACAGGGACTGGGTCTGTTATAAGACTGCACTGAACCTACCCCAGGGCCTGGTGCATAGTAAGCGCTCAACAAGAACCACCATCATTATTATTTTTACTCCAGGGCCAATCCAACTGGGCCTCTTTCTATGTGCCTGCCTCCCATTCCGGGGCTGGGAGGTCGACTGCACCTCTGAACAAAGCAGCCCAAGAAATGTGCCTGAAGGAAAATCCGTCCTGATTTACAAGGACTTTTAAAAAATAAATAAATAAAAATGAAAAAAAAAACAGTATTTGTTAAGTGCTTGCTATTTGCCAGGCACTGTTGTAAACCCCGGGGTAGATAAAAGATAATGAGGTTGGGCACAGTCCTTGTCCCACATAGGACTCACAATCTTAATCCCTGCTTTACGGATGGAGGAACTGAGACCCAAAGAAGGAAAATGACTTGCCCAAGGTCACAAAGCAGACTAGTGGGGGAGCTGGAATTATAATACCCAGGTCCTTCTGGCCCCCAGGCCCGGGCTCTACCCACTCAGCCACGTTGCTTCTCAGTTCCCAGGGATGAAGCAGATGTCTCCTCCCGGCCCAGGCTTGGGCTGATCCGGGGGAGGTTTAGGGTGTTCTTAGTTAGGAAATTTCTAATGAGCGGGCATGAGGCATCCTGTTGGGCAGGTCAAGGGTGACCTGGCGCTTCAGCCGGGGAACGGACGGACAGACAAATGGCGAGGGGGGCTGGTGGCTTCAGCTACTTGGAACCCTGGGAGGATGGGATCGATTGAGATAATAATAATAATAACTGCGGTATTTGTTAAGCGCTTACTATGTGCCATGCACCATACTAAGCACTGGGGTGGATACCAACAAATCGGGTTGGACACAGTCTCTGTCCCACATGGGGCTCACAGTCTCAATTTCCATTTTACAGATGAGGTAACTGAGGCCCAGAGAAATAAAGTGACTTGTCCAAAGGCACACAGCGGACAAGTGGCACAGCCAGGATTAGAACCCATGACCTTTTGACGCCCAGGTTCAGCCCTATCCACACCACCATGCTGTTTCCCTTAAAAGCCTTCTGAGTGCAAGAATGGTACAAAGTGCTTAGGAACATCGAACAGAAGCAAGTCACACAGCAAAGTTTACTATTTTCGGCTAGTTTCCACCCTGCTACTTATGTTGCCACAATCCTCTAGGTTGTAAGCTCGCTGATGGCAGGCAACATGCCTACCAACTGTAGTACTCTCCCAAGTACTTTGTACAGTGCTCGGCCCCCAGTAAGTGCTCACTGACTGACTAATAGCAAGGGGCAGAGAGTGCTCCACCTGAATTATTACCAGCCCAGAGAAATTTCTCTCAGCCCAGGGAATGAACCCAGCATTCGTTCCCTCTTCGATTCTTCCTCAAGCTCCTCCTGGGCAGGGAATGTCAGTCAGTCAGTCAATCGTAGCTACTGAGTGCTTACTTTCCGCAGAGCTCTGTACTAAGTGCTTGGGAGAGCATTAATACAAAAGAATTCACAGACAGGCTCCCTGCCCATAACAAGCTTACAGTCTATGTTATAAATTATATTTCCTTTAAGACAGCCTGTCATTGCTTCCCACCCCACCCCACATCCACAGCCAACCAATCTCCCCAAGTTGAACAGCAGCCCCCAGAACCCTACCCAGTAGTTTTTTGGAGCTGGGCCGGGGCCAGGCCTCCATCTGAATAAACCACCCAGAAATGATAGGTCAAATGCTCTACAAATGTGTCATTCAAGTGCCTTGGCAAATAGTAAGCACTTAACAAATACCATTTAAAAAAATCAACGTATTTATTGAGCACTTACTATATGCAGAGTGCTGTACTAAGTGCTTGGGAGAGCACAATACAACAGAATTAGCGGATACATTCCCTGCCCACTATGACCTTACAGCCTAGTGTCTTTATTACTGCCGAGTCAACAGCATTTAGTTCAGTGCTCTGCACACAGTAAGTGCTCAATAAATACTACTGACTGAACAGCATGGGAACATTTTGGAACAAGGCACCAGTTCTGCCTTGGGCTCCCTCACTGGGGGCCCTGGAGAAAGCCAGAATAGCTTTCTCTCATCTCTGGAAAAGATGCACAAAGCCCAGGGTGGGGTTCTAGAGCAGCTAAAAATAGCCTTATTGGAGCACTGTTCTGCTAATTTGCTCCCTGTTGTTTGGCAAAGTCTTAGATTCCCCATGGGGCTGGGACCCTGGGCAGGTTTTTCACGTGGGCTGTTTTAACTGTGTTTGTTCCTTGAAGAGAGATTGCCTCATCAACTAGACTGTAAGCGACTTGAGGGCAGGGATCCCATCTACCAACTCTATACTCTATTGTACTCATCCAGTTAGTACAGTGCTCCACACATTGTACATGCTCAGTAAACATTATTGATTGAATGGCTGATTAGGGGAAACAACGTGACCTAGTGGAAAGACCACGGGCCTGAAAGACAGGGTTCTGATCCCCACTCCACCACTTGCCTGATGTTTGGCCTTGACCATGTCACCTAACTTCCATGTTCCTCATCTGTAAAATGGGAGTGAAATACCTGTTTTCCCTCCCCCTTAAACTACGTCCCTCATGTGAGAAAGAGGCTGTGTCTGATGTGATTATCTTTCATCGACCCCAGTGCTTAGTACAGTGCTTGGCATAAAGTAAATGCTAAGCAAACACCATACTTAATTAACTGTTGCAAGCTCCTGGCTGGCAGAACTCAACCCCCACTACCACAGTGGAGGCCCCTCTCCTCAAGCATGGAAAATCCAATTTGAGCTTAAAACTCCTCCTAATAAAAATAATAATAATAACTGTGATATTTGTTAAGGGCTTACTATGTGCTAGGTACTGTTCTAAGCACCAGGGTAGATAAAAGACAATCAGATTGAACACAGTCCCTATCCCCCATGGGGCTCACAGTCTTAACCTCCATTTTACAGATGAGGTAACTGAGGCCCAGAGAAGTGAAATGACTACTTGTCCAACGTGAAACAGCACACACTTGGCAGAACCGGAATTAGAACCCAGGTCCTTCTGACTCCCAGGCCTGAGCTCTATCCATTATGCTGCACTGCTTCTGCTTACTGTGTGCCAAGCACTGTACCAAGCACTGGAGTAGATACAAGACAATCAGGTTTTTAAATGGATCGAAGAAACGTTAAATTACCCTGCACTAGTTCAGAGAGAGGGAGGGAGGGAGGGAGGGAAGGAAGGGAAGGAAGGGAAGGAAGGGAAGGAAGGGAAGGAAGGGAAGGAAGGGAGGACCAAGATTGCAGTTCATCTGAAGGGGGAAATTTGGATCCTTCGGTTCTAAGCAGGGGTTCCATACTAGCAAGATAGATAGAGAAAAAGAAGGACAGAGGAAGTGAGGGTGGGAGAGAGAGGAATTGAGAACAAGCCACTGTAAGCTTTTCATTCCTCTCCAATCAATCAGTCTATCGATTGAGTCCTAATGACAAGTCATGACGAACGCTCACAGGCTCTCTCTCACCAGTTACCCCAAGAGAGCCCAGAATCAATGAATCCCAAGGGATGGATTTTCCTCCCCTAAATGTCTAGCTGACAAAGTCTGAGTGAGCCCAGCAGAATGGAAGGTGTGACAAAGTTCTGCAAATCTTAGGCAAAGGAGGAATTTAAAGTCAGATTTCCTATTCCGTCTCTGCCTCTCTTTCTCTCTCTCTCTGTTCACCAGGCATTGCTCACAATTTGAATAGCAACTGCTTGCCCAGAAGAAACCAAGATGAATAATAATAATTATGGTATTTGTTAAGTGCTTACTGTTTGTCAAGCACTGCTCTAAGCACTGGGGTAGGTGCAAATTAATCAAGTAGAACACAGTCCCTGACCCATAAAGGGACTCACAATCTAAATAACAAGGGAGAACAGGTATTTTACAGTAGAGGAGACTGAGGGACAGAGAAGTGAAGTGACTTGCCCAAGAGCATGCGGCAGGCAGTTGGGGGAATCGAAATTAGAACCCAGGTCCTCTGACTCCTGGGCCTGTGCCCTTTCCACTAGGCTACAGTGCTTTCAGGAAGAGCCTGTTTCTACAAATTGGGACTGAAATACCCTCTTATCTTCTGTCCCCGCCCCACACTTCCCAGCTTTTAAGCTTCCTACCTCAACTCACTTCCCCAACAGGCAGCAGGGAAGAATGGGTCTCTGTTATCCTGAAACTCAACTTTGTGGTTTGTAAGAAGGGAACACATTCTCGGTGATCAAAGGTATAGGGATAAATAGTCGTGGCTTGGTACAAAGTCCACAATCTTTCTTATTTTTGGAGCAGGAGCTGGTTTCTTAGATACACAACGATGGAAGGAGACAGTAATCCCGGCTCCCCCATCTGCCTGCTGCGTGACCTTGGGCAACTCACTTACCTTCTCTGTGCCTCAGTCTCCTGAATTGTAAAATACCTGTTCTCCCTTGTATTTAGATTGTGAGCCTCTTTTTTGGGGCAGGGACTGTGTCCTACTTGATCATCTCACATCTACCCCAGTGCTTAGAATAGCACTTGACACACAGTAAGCAGAAGAAGTTTTCTGTCATTTACCTCATTCATTCATTCATTCATTCATTCAATAGTATTTATTGAGCGCTTACTATGTGCAGAGCACTGTACTAAGCGCTTGGGATGAACAGGTCGGCAACAGATAGAGACAGTCCCTGCCGTTTGACGGGCTTACGGTCTAATCGGGGGAGACGCACAGACAAGAACAATGGCACTAAACAGCGTCAAGGGGAAGAACATCTCGTAAAAACCGATGGCAACTAAATAGAATCAAGGCGATGTACAATTCATTAACAAAATAAATAGGGTAACGAAAATATATACAGTTGAGCGGACGAGTACAGTGCTGTGGGGATGGGAAGGGAGAGGGTTGGGCCGTGTCTCAAAACGGGAAATATCAAAGCCCACGAATGCCATGGTGAAGGAGAATTCTTGCCTTTGCTTAGGGGAGCTTGTGGGCCCGGAACTCATTTGGGTTAAATTTTGGCAGGTTTCTTTGCTCTTGTTTTTATCTTAACGAACCCTCAGTAAAAATAAATCCCCACTTTCTATCACTGAGAGGAATACTGTGTGAAAGGTCTCAGGGAGCGAGAGAGCCTAGATTCCATTTCTGAGGAGGCTGAGCAGAGTTAAAACGACCTCGCCTTCAAACCAAACTTTTAAAGTTTCACCCACTTTCAGGAGAAGGGGTTTGTTTGGCTGGGCTGTGAACCCCATGTAAGACAGACACTCTGTCCAACTTGATAACCACCTGAACAGTGCTCATCATCATCATCATCACAAAGCCGGCAGAGCCTTTCAGACATGTGGGGGGGAAGTAAGCACCTCACGAGCTCCTTGTGAGAGTTGGGAGTGATGCAAAGGGATGGATCAATCATATTCATTGAGTGCCTATTCTGTGCACTTTACTAAGCACTTGGGAGAGTACAACACAACCCTACAAGCAGCTGCTTGCCTGTTTTGTGACGCCTGGGTGTGTCACATAACTTCTCTGGCCTCAGTTTCCTCCTCTGTAAAACGGGGCTTCAATACTAGTTCTCCCTCTCCCTTAGACTGTGAATCCCCGTGTGTGTCCAACCTGATTATCTTGGATCTAACCCAACGTTTAGTACAGTTCTTGGCACACAGTAAGTGCTTAACAAACTCCATCACTATGATTGTCATCATCATTCTATCTATAAGAAAGTTGCAGCTTCCTCTCCCCATCAACCCTTTTCACCCTTCCTCTGTTCTCGCCATCCTGTTCCCTTCCCACAACTAACTATAAAACTCCAACCCGACCACCAAGTGTTCTTCCATACTAAAACCATCGGGCAGGGGTGACAAGCGCACCCACTATGAAACAGGGAAACTGTGAGGAGATCCACATTAGGAGGAAAACTCTGGGGAAACGGTGAGGAGAGACCCATTAGGAGGCGAAATCTGGGGAAACTGTGGGGAGACACACAAGGAGGTGAACTTTGGGAACACTGAGGAGACACACATTAGGAGGCAAAATCTGGGGAATCTGTGAGTAGACACACTAGGAGGCGAACTCTGGGGATCAAGCTTCACCAGCAGGCATGCCTGGGGGGTCCAGGGATGGTTGGGGGGAGGGGGATCCTCAGTCCAACATCAGCCACAAAAGCCATCTCGGAATGTTAAGCCCTAAGAGGATCTGCCACGATCCCACCAACCCTTGACAAGCCCCTCTGGGCCTGCGGTTGGCTAGGCGTGGAGTCGGTCTGCCCCTAAACTGGCATTCCCTGTGTCTTCCTTTCCCCAGACAGCCGGGCCTTCACCGAGCCCTCTGGGGCCTTACAGCCATGCCCATGGGCCCCCAGCCAAAAGGCTCCGCAGGGAACAACACTACCACTCTTCCGCTATTTCCCGATTAAACTCACCAGTGCGTCTGCCACCAAAGAGATCGCTGACGGAGAAGTCAAGCCAAGCCGGTACCCCGCCACTTTCCATTCCAATGGAAGTGTAGGCCAGACTTCCGGAAGAGTGATCGTAAAAGATCAATCGATCAATCTGTCGATGGTTTTTACTGAGTGCTATGTACACAGCACTCTACATAAGCGCTTGGGAGAATACACTATAAACAAAATTAGCAGATATATTCCCTGCCCATGACAAGCTTATGAAGGCTGGACCTCTTCTACTCTCCCAAGTGCTTAGTACAGTGCTCTGCACACAGTAAGCACTCAATAAGTATGATTGAATGAATGAATATCCACACTCTGGATGTACCCAGCTGTGACAGATTTGGGTTATTATCCCTGTGACATTCAACTGCCAATCTGGATGACTCCCCCTCTTGACAGCAAGCTTCTTGGAGACAGCAAATGTGTCTACCAACTCTATTGTACTGTACTCTCCCAAGAGCTTAGATCAGTGCTCTGCACAGAGTAAGCGCTCAATAAACACCCTTGATAGTGATGACTGATCTGTGGGGTGGGCATCCTGGACCGTGTTTGCTTTTCTTTCTTCCTCTTACTCTCTGCCTTCTGCCAGTCTCCTGGGCCAATCAATAGCTTCTCCCCAGTGGGGAGAGAGGAGGAAGCAGAGAAGGAAAGTGAGACAAAAGTCAGAAGCATCTATTTGGCTTCTTGTGAGCAGCCCAAGGAGGGAAGAGATCGAAGCTTTCAGCTCTAGTGAGTTTTTGGATTATGCAGGCACTCTGCTCCCCATCCCCTCAGGGAGTAGTGAGAGGACTGTGTTTAATCCCATTTTGCCATTCTTCCTTTTTATTAAAAAAAGAAAAGTAAAAACCATCAAACCCCTCCCGGTGTCCTTTCTTCAATCAATTCCACCCAACAATGTTTAGTTAGTAAATTTCCAACCTGAGAATTCGCCAGTCATGATGTTCAGCGAGTTTGTAGCCTCTGTTTCAGTGTAAGACAACGTGGATTCTGATAGATCTGGAAATTAAAAAAAAAAAAAAAAGGAGAGAGGACTTAATGAATTTGAGCAGGGCCCTTTGGGTGGCTTCTGGGGATCACCATGATCACCACCCCTCTTCCTTCCAGACCCCAGGGTTGGGATGACTCTTCCTGAAAGTGCTGACTCTCCATTTCCCTCCCATGCAGAATGAAAAGTTTCAATTGCTCTGGCCCACAAAAATAACTGAAGATCAGTGGATCAAGCAAGTAGAAACTTGGTGCTTACTGGGTAAGGTTAAATTAAGCCCCTAAACAATTCATAGTTGCTCTACTTAATTACCACCATTAAAATTCTTGAAGCTGTTTATTCTTGCTTCCTTCCTTCCTTCCTTCCTCCTTGCTGAAGCTGAGGAAACCTTGTTTTAACAAGTTAACAGTCATCCTTACTCTTTGCTACTTACACCCCTTTAATTAAGTACTCAAGTGTTTGCTCCCAGATTAACTATTATTATTTTGTTTCAATCAAATAGGTCCTTGAAGCAAATCTCGGTCCCAAACTGTTGTTTTAACAAGTTCACCTGTCCTTTCTTATTTTCCCTGTCTGTGGCACAACTCTGAAGGGACTTATTTTCTTGTGCCTCATTTTCTCTTACATAAGACCTACTTCAAGACAAGTCAACTCTTTGCAGAGCAGATTCAAGTTGAAAATCTCTCTGGCTTGGTTCTGAACTAACAAAACCACTAATGTTCCTTCAAATGAATCAGCAGTAGCAAGAAACTGTACTTATTGCATGTCTACAGTGTACAGAATTAGGGGCTGGGAAGAAACACCAGAAATGGAGAGGGAATCCAAGACCTTAGAAAACATTAGAGTCCTTCCATTAGCTACTGTCAAGGGATAAACCCTACGAAGGTAATTCTGCCCCCAAGTAGCCTAGACTTGTTTTTATTCTTTTTTTATTATGGCATTTGTTAAGTGCTTATTATGTGCCAGGGACTGTACTAAACTTTGGGGGAGATATAAGCTAATCAGATCAGACCCAATCCATGTCCCAATTGGGTCTCACAGTCATGGGGTTGAGAGATGAGGCAAAATGCTGCTGGTTTTTTACCATGCTATGTCAGAATTTGTCTGGAACTCTGGGGAAGATTTATTTTTTTCAGTTTTCTTCTTATGGCATATACTAAGCGCTTACTATGTGCCCAGCGCTATACTGAGTGCTAGGGTAGATAGAAGCTAATCAGGTTGGTCCCAGCCCATGTTCTACTTGGTACACTCTTCATCCCCCATTTTAGAAATGAGGTAACTGAGGTCACAGAGAAGTTAAATGACTTGCCCAAGGGCACATGGCAGAAAAGTGTCTGGGCCAGGATTAGAACCCAGGTCCTCTGACTCCCAGGCCCGGGTTCTACCAGCTAGGCCGTGCTGCTTTTTATGATGTTGGAAGTCTTTCCCTACAGAACAGCTTGATAGAGAGACTCAGGCTTCCCCCATTCCACATCCCACAATTCTTTTTTTCTCCTTTTGAAAAAATTCCTCAGAGCGCGAGAAGTCACAACGTTCACCCACTGGTCTTCTCTTACTGTCTGATGCAGACATCATTTTTCTTTTAAATCACAGTGACTCCAAAGCAAAATGGTTTTTTTAACTTACAAAAACCAAGGCGGTGAGATTCACTTAAGTAGGTTTGCAAGCGACCAGTGACCGGGAATGGGAATAATGGAAAATGGAGGGCACGGGTGAGATTTAAAATGAGAATCTGCCATGAGAGGATTGTACTGTTCTGTATTGTATTGTACTGTACTTTCCCAGCATTCAGCACACTGTTAAGGGTTCAATAAAGACCACTGATTGACTGATTAATTTTGAGCAAGAACTTAGGCAAGTTTGATTGTGAAGGATCCTTGAAGCCGGGGATCAGGTCTTCTGCCTCTACTGTCCCCTCTCAGATGCTCAGCACCATGCTCTGTACACAGTAAGGTGTTCAATCGTTCAATTGTATTTATCGAGCGCTTACTAGTTGTTGGATGAAATCAAGACTCTGATTTGACTGCTAGAGAGGTAGCACTGTCTGATGGAATGGGAGTCTGGAAACCTGGATTTGGATCCCAGCTCCATCACTGGCCTACTAGGTGACCTGGGGCAAGTCTCTCCACCTCTCTCTGGGCCTCAGTTTCCCCATCTGGAAAATGGAGATAAGATAGATTGGGAGTCCCGTGTGGGACAGGGACTCTGTCCAGCCTCATAACCTTTTATCTCCCTCAACATCATCAATACTCTTGACACTAAACAATAATGAATCGTATTTATTAATGGTTATTATTATTGTACTTGTTAAGCACTTATTATGTACCAAGCACTGTTCTGATCACTGACTGGGGTAGATACAAGTTAATCAGGTTGGACTCAGTCCCATTCCCACATGGGGCTCACACTCTTAATCCCCATTTTACAGATGAGGTAACTGAGGCACAGAGAAGTGGAGTGACTTACCCAAGGTCGTCCAGCAGATATATCGAGGGCTGACTTTATGGAGAGCACCGTACTGAGTGCAATTCACAGTGCTGTGCCAACGTCTCCGAGGGGCCGTGCCCGACCGGGAAGGCCGACCTTCGGCCCTCGGAGAAAAGTTCGAGCAAATGACAACCCCGGTAACATTCAGGGAAGCCGGCCCGCACAATCTGCCATCTCTGCAGAGCCCCATGGACTGAGCTGGGCTGTTAATCTCCATGGAAGGGAGGGCGGTCTTTAATGAAAACGGCTTGTCACGATCCCTGGCTGGAATTTAGGAAATGTCACTAAAATGCCTTCCTTTACTCCCTGGATTAATAAGCACTTCCGCCGCCGAGGCTGCTTGGGGAAGTAAACTGAGCCCTAAATAGAGAGCAGGCTGGCTGTCTGGAGGAACGTTAAGTCTCCCAAGCCACTAGGGTGCCATTTAGCAAATGGACCGCGGCTCTCGTGTATTAATAGCTCCCTCATGGCCAGGATCTGAACCAGGGAGCCAAACTCACTATCCTTAATGGAGAGCCGGATACTGGATGACTCCTGGCACAAACTTAAGTGAAAAAAAAAAAAGGAAAAAAAGAAATCATTCGCCCGGGCTTAACAGGTTGACTCCTCACGATCCCCTAGAAATCCTGGCTGATGCCCATCGACCGCCAATTAAGAAAAACATTTTATTTTGTTTAACAAGATAATAATAATAAAAAGATTACAAATAGCCAGCCTGGGTTCACCTCTTCGGAGCCAAGGGGTTTCTATTTACTAATACGAAATCTTTTTTAAAATGTTCCAAACTTGTTTCCGCTCAGGTGAAATTCTTGGCTGAACACAAAGGGAACGAACGCTCTCTCAGCAAAGATCTAATGCTCCACATATTTATTATAAATATGTACTAATGAGCGCACACGTAAAAACACATGCAGACATATGTTTGGGGCAGAAGAACAAGGGGAGGCGAGAGGGGGTGGTTAAGTTGAAAGACACCCACCTCGGCCATTCAAAGGTCACAGAAAGTTTAACGGTGGGTGAAGAGATGCCAAATTTTAAAGAGAGTCCATTGTCCTAGAACAGCTTGTATCTACCCCAGCGCTTAGTCCAGTGCCAGGTTCACAATAAGAGTTTAACACAAAAAAAACCTTAACCCCCCCCCCAACAAAACCTTTAGGGGTGGTGTTCTCACATAGCTCTGTTTGTCCAAAGCCAAACCCAAGCACACGACCGTCCCTCCAGACCTTGCTCTCATTCCACTGTCCAACGGCACAGTTCAAACTCTAACTTCATCCTCCTTCAGAGGTTGGGAATTGGGATGCTACTTCAGATGTGTTTCTTTTTTCTTTTCCCCAAAGCATCTTCAAAAATGCAAAAACCAGCCACCTGGCATTTCTATCCCACCCTCTTGTTGTCTGAACTCTCCGGATCCCAGTTTGGGAGTGAGCCCTGAATTAACCCTCCCCAGAAAAGTCCATTGTACTCACCCAACGGCTTTTGCTCCTCGTCTGGAGAAAGCCGAGAATAAGGGGGTGGTGGAGATTCTGAAAGAGACAAGACATCGCGGGTTACTGTCGGGTTTTAGGGGACGATCGTCACTCAAACCAGCCCATTCGCAACTCCGGAAAAATATATGACTTCTTATATGAGGATATTCGCATATAATAATAATAATAATAATTTTGGCACTTCTTAAGTGCTTACTATGTGACAGGTACCGTAGTAAGCCCTGGGGTAGATACAAGCTACTTGGGTTGGACAAAGTCCCTGCCCACATGGGGCTTACAGTCTTGTCCCATTTTCCAGATGAGGTAACTGAGACATAGAGAAGTTAAGTAATGTGCCTAAGGTCACAGTGCAGACAAGTTGTGGAGCCGGGATGTAGTAAGTATAGTAATATAGCAGTGGGATGCTGCGATATGGTCATGTAACTGTGGTGCTTGCTAAGTGCTGGGGTAGACTGAGGTTAATCGGTTCGCCCTCGGAGGTTTCTAACACTTGCTAATAAGGCTGATCCACATCAGCACCTCCCTCACAAGATCCTGCAAAGCCATAAACAACGGACCAGCTTGCTCAATGTCTCCCCGTTAAGCCCAGTTGCCGAGATCCCAAAATGAGTTATTCATTAGGAGTGAGAAACGCTGCCTCTTATGAAGCCAATTTAGATGCTTGCGTGGGGAGGGAAGAGTTGAAACTCACTTCCAAGAAAGTTGGCTTGAGTCCAGAATTTCCTTCGCATTACAGACCAGCCTGACTCCTCACTAATTCACATGTGTGGCATTTTTCTTTCTGTTTCCATTCATTTGCCTAAAATACTCCCCTCGAAAAACATATACTTTAATGTTCAGAAGAATTCCTTGGCCTCTCGGTTTACGCTAAGTAACAATTTGCTGGAACGAAATGGCCCTCCATCTTGGGCACACAAAACCAAATGCCATCAACTTACTGACTGAAAACAAAACCTTGCTGGTAATAACACAGCCATACCTATCATTACCAGGAGTATCACTAATGACACAAGGAGTAATAATCCTTGCTTTTCCCCCATTGCTAATAGACACAATTAGCAGCAGTGACCTTTGTATTGCTCTCCTTTTTACAATCCCTAAAAGTTACGTGGTCGGGATTCCACAGGGTGTTTCACTGTCTGGTGCCATTTCCCAAATTTGGGAGGAGGGTCCCTTACAACCAGGACCGGAAGGCTGGACAGGAATGGGAGTTTAATGGTTTTTACTGGGAGAGAAGGAGATCATAGAGGAGTACTCAGAGGGGTAAAGGGCTGTGACTGGAAGTTACGTGGAAGCAGTGTGGCCTCGTGGAAGGAGCCCGGCCTAAGAGTCAGAGGACCTGGGTTCTAAGCTCGGCTCTGCCAACTGCTTGCTATGTGACCTTGGGCAAGTCAATCAATCAATCGTATTTAACAAGCGCTACTGCACGTAGGGCACTACACTATGCACTTGGGTGAGTACCACACAACAATATAACAGACACATTCCCTGCCCACACTGAGCTTCCGGTCTCCAAGGAGAGACACACCTTAATATAAATAAGTCATTTAACTTCTCTGTGCCTCAGTTCTTCTGTTCTCCCTCCTACTTAGACTGTGAGCCCCACAAGGGACAGGGACCACATCCAACCTAATTAACTTGTATCTACCCCAGCACTTCGAACTGTTTTTGACACAGAGTAAGTGCTTCACAAATCCCATACAATCCAAACAAGTATTGTGGAAGAGAAAAGTTTCCGGAAAATATTCTGACAACAGAGTGGCTTTTGTATTCATTCAGTCATATTTATTTAGGGTTTACCACGTGCAGACCACTGTACTAAGCGCTTGGGAAGAGTCAAATATTACAATCAGTCAAATTCCCTGTTCACAACGGGCTTACAGTCCCAGGCACTGAAGTAGGCACTGGGATTGATACGAGCTCATCAGGTTGGACACAGTCCCTGTCCCACATGGGGCTCACACTCTTAATCCCCATTTTTCAGATGAGGGAACTGGGATGCAGAAAAGGTCAGTGACATGCCCAAGGTCACTCAGCTGACAAGTGGCGTAATGGGGATTAGAACTCGGGTTCTTCTGACTCCCAGGCCCGGGTTCTACCCACTAGGCGACACGACTTCTCGTGCCTGTCCTGTTACTGACCCCTGAGATGAGGCAATGAGAATCTCACCCAACTCTGCCTTTAATGAGACCCTAAGGATTCAAAACGTGAAACTTGACTGTACAAGGTAGAGTCTGGACTCCACAGCAATTAAAAACATTTTGGCCTCATCTCGCTTTCCAATCACACAGTGTTTTATCATTCAATCAATCATTGGTATTTACTTAGGGCATACTGTGTGCAGAGCACTGGTCTAAGCGCTTGGGAGAGTACAATACAACAGAGTTGGTCGACAAGTTCGCTACCTACAAGGAGCTTACAGACTGGAGGGGGAGGCAGACATTAACATAGATTAGGGATGGGGTTGACACGTCCAGAGAGTACAGCCGGATTAGAGAGAAGAGCGAGTGTGGTGAGATGTTTTGTCAATCGATCAATTAACTGTATTTACTGAGCGTTTCATCTGCGATGGCATCAAAGCTTAGAGAAATGAGCACCTGAGGAGCTCGGGAGCTGAGGAACCTGGCTCCTAGCCCCAGCTCTGCCCCCGGAGTTCTGTGTGGCCTTGAGCAAGACATCTCTGGGCCTCAGTTCCTTCATCTATAAAACGGGGACAGGACATCTTCTTTCCCCACCTCTAACACCACAAGCTCCTTATGGGGCAGTCCCCCTGTAAACTGGAAGCTCCTCAGGGGCAGGGATCACATCCACCAATTCTGTTGCATTGTATTTTCCCAGGCAATAAAGCAGCATGGCAGAGTAGATAGAGCACGGGTCTGGGAGTCAGAAGGTCATGGGTTCTAATCCCGGCTCCACCACGTGTCTGCTGTGTGACTCTGGGCAAGTCATTTAACTTCTTTGTGCCTCCATTACCTCATCTGTAAAATGGGGATTAAGACTGTGAACCCCACGTGGGACAGGGATTGTGTCCAACCCGATTTGCTTGTATCCACCCCAGGGCTTAGTAGAGCGCCTCACACATAGCAAGCACTTAACAATACCATAATAATTATTATTACAGTGCTCTGCACACAGTAAGCCCTCAGTAAATAATCAATCAATCCACTATATTTATTGAGCACTTACTGTGTGCAGAGCACTGTACTAAGTGCTGGGGAGAGTACACGATATAACATAGTCGGTAGACATGTTCTCTGCCCACTCTTTTCTTTGATTGGAAGCAGGACGGCCTAGTGGATAGATCCTAGGCCTGGGAGTCAGAAGGACCTGGGTTCTTATCCCGGCTCTGCCATCTGTCTGCTGGGTGACCTTGGGCAAGTCACTTAGTCACTTAACTTCACTAGAAAGAGAATCCAGAGCGGAGAGCAGGCCAAATAGAATCAACAACAACAAAAAAATGGACCATTCCCCCACCCACCATCATTTGTATTTATTGAGCACTTACTGTGTGCAGGGCACTG
The DNA here is from genome assembly GCF_004115215.2 of Ornithorhynchus anatinus. NCBI lineage: Eukaryota > Metazoa > Chordata > Mammalia > Monotremata > Ornithorhynchidae > Ornithorhynchus > Ornithorhynchus anatinus. Next base: position 6,815,686 of record NC_041732.1, on the reverse strand, counting down.
TACTAAGCAGTTGGAAGAGTACACTAAAATAACAAACGGACACATTCAGACACATTCCCTGCCCACAATGAGCTGACATCCTAGAGGGGGATACGGACATTAAGAGAAAGAAATAAATGACAGATATGAACATAAGTACTGTGGGACTGGAAGGGAGGATGAATAAAGGGAGCAAGTCAGGGCGATGCAGAAGGGAGAGCGAGAAGAGGAAAGGAGGGCTTCCCAGTTCCATTCCAGTTTGTGCGTCTGGACTGTAAGCTCGCTATGGGCTGGGCATGTTTCTAATTATTGTTATATCGTACTCTCCCAAGCGCTTACTACAGTGCTCTGTAGACAGTAAGTGCTTAATAAATACGACTGAAGAAATGAACTACACACTTACAGGAATCCCTTGAACTTACTTCTACCACCTCCACTGTATTCTAATAATAATAATATTTGTTAAGCGCTGACTAGGTGCCAAGCACTGTTCTAAGTCCATGGGGAGATACAAAATATTCAGATTGGACACAGTTCCTGTCCCACATGGGACTTAGTCTAAGTAGAGGGGGTAAGATTTCATCCTCATTTTAGAGATGAGGAAACTGAGGCACAGAAAAATTAAGTTCCTTACCCTGGATCACACAGTGATAAATTTGCAGAGCTGGGATTAGAACCCAGGTCCTCTGACTTCCAGGCCCAAGTTCCTTCCACTAGGCCACGCTGCTTGAAGCGCTTAATACAGTGTTCTGCATGCAGTAAGCGTTTGATAAAGACCACCGATTGATGGATTGCACTCTAATGTAATCTGCGGAGGGCTTGAAGTATGGTGGTCTGCATACGATTAACTCTCGATAAATACCATCGACAATGCTTGGTCTGTACTGAACTCTCCCAAGTACTTAGTACACGACTCTGCATACAGTAAGCATTCAACAAATAAGCACTGATTTGATTAAGACAAAATTGGCTCCTGAAAGCCGTGTCTTCAGTCAAAACGCTGTCGGCTCCAGTTTTCTCATTTCAACCAGGTTAAAAATGAAGGAATAATAACAATAATAATGATGGCATTTGTTAAGCGCTTACTATGTGCCAAGCACTGTTCTAAGCGCTGGTTTCCCGATCGCAGATTGGATACCACACTTTGCCCCCAAATGGCCCAGAATTGTGTAATCAAGTAGAGAGGAGAAATACACCTACATTCACATTTTTGGCTTCACAACTGGTTCTTAAGGATCTGCGTTCTAATCCCGGCTCTGCCACTTGTCTGCTGCAAGACCTTGGGCAAGTCACTTCACTTCTCTGTCTCTCAGTTCCTCATTGGAAAAATGGGGATGAAGACCGTGAGCCCCACGAGGGACAGGGACTGTGTCCGACCCGATTCCCTTGTATGTACCCCAGAGCTTAGTACAGTGCCTGGCACATAGTAAGCGCTTAATAAATATTTAAAAAAAACACAAAAAAACAAAAACTGGGAAGCCAATTTTTACCTCCACGGTAGGACTCCCTGGGAACACCACCTCCCGACCAGACTGTCATGGCCCCGCCTGGCCTTCCACTCATACCCAGTAACTGCCCCAGGACTCACCATAAGTTACCCCAGCAGTCCCGCCCGCAATAAAGGAGACTCGTGTTGTAAAGTCTCCTTCCCCCTTAAAACTGCGAGCCGCATGTGGGACAGAGCCTGTGTCCGACCTGCTGATCTTGTATCTACTCAGAGAAGCAGCGTGGCTCAGTGGAAAGAGCCTGGGCTTGGGAGTCAGAGTCGGAGGTCATGGGTTTGAATCCCGGCTCTGCTGCTTGCTAGCTGTGTGGCTTTGGGCAAGTCACTTAACTTCTCTGTGCCTCAGATACCTCATCTGTAAAATGGGGATTAAAACTGTGAGCCCCATGTGGGACAATCTGATCACCCTGTATCCCCCCCCCAGCGCCTCAGTTCCCTCATCTGTAAAATGGGGATGAAGACTGTGAGCCCCACGTGGGACAACCTGATTCCCCTATGTCTACCCCAGCGCTTAGAACAGTGCTCGGCACATAGTAAGCGCTTAACAAATACCAACATTATTATTATTATTAACAGTGCTTTGCACATAGTAAGCGCTTAACAAATACCACCATTATTACTCCAGTGGTCAGAACGATTTTTTTATATGGTACCGGTTAAGCGCTTACTCTGTGCCAGGCACCGTACTAAGCGCCGGGTTAGATATAAACTAAATGGGCTGATCGCAGTCCATGCCCCGCATGGGGCTCACTGTCTTCATCCCCATTTTTAATATTGCACTTCAATTACCCTTCACAGCAGAGTCCCTTCCCCTGGAATCAAATCCCGTGGCCTCTTCATGTTAAAAGAGGCACAGAGTGCAGCCTAATGGAAAGAGCGTGGGTCCGGGACTCAGCAGTTTGGGTTCTAATCCCGGCTCTGCCACTTATCTACTGGGTGGCCTTGAACAAGTCACTTAACTTCTCTGGGTATCAGTTTCTTCAACTATAAAATGGGGATACATACCTGCTCTACCTCCTTAGACTGTAACTCCCACATGGGACAGCGACTGTGTCTGGCCTGAATCTTTTATCTACCCCAGAGGTTAGTACAGTGCTCGGCACAGATAAACACTTAAATACCCCAATTATTATTATTATTATAGAATAAAAGTATAAGCAAAATCTGCTGCTGACCATTCATGACAATTTCAATCGATCAATGGTATCTATGGAGTGTTTACTATGTGCAGACCACTGTACTAAGCACTTGACAGAGTACAATACAAGAGCTTTTTTGGGTTTGTTTATTTTAAAATGGTATTTGTTATGTGCTTCCTATGTGCCAGGCACTGAACTAAGTGCTGGGGGAGAGACAGGCTGATCAGGTTGGACACAGTCCGTGTCCCACTTGGGGCTCACCGTTTTCATCCCCACTTTATAGACGAAGTATCTGAGGCCCAGAAAAGTGAAGCGACTTGCCCAAAATCACCCAGCAGGCAAGTGGCAGAACGGGGATTAGAACCCAGGTCCTCCTGCCTCCCAGGCCCATGTTCTATCCACTAGGCCACGCTGCTTCTGGTAGAGTTGGTAAACATTTTCTCTGGGCACGGTAATCTTACAGTCTAGATGGGCAGAAGTAACCTCCCTCTCTCACTGGCACTGGGTGGCCCATTAAGAGCTGATGGTGAAAACTCAATTAAGAGATGGGAAGTCATCTTTGACCTGAACTCCTTATCTTCTGTTTTATGCTTTTTCCCTTCTCTTGGACGTCCACATTGGCAAACTAGAGACTCGGGGAGGGGGTGGTCCCTTCCACCGGTCAGCCCACCCTCTTCGGGGGAGATTTGGTCTACGTTTCCCAGAAGCCTCCGTGAGCCCAACGAAGCCAGAGCAGGCCAAAAGAGCAGTTGAAAAGGGACGCTGCAGCTTTAAGAAAGACACCAGTTAATTGCCTAGATTCTCCAGTCAGTCAGATAAACAGCTAGTCCGCCTGGCGCCAGCAATATGCAAACTGCATATTATCACCATTTCTTCACCTAAATAGCAGAGGAGACCTCCTCGGGAAAGAGGGAAAGAAGAAGAAGAAAGAGGAAAAAAAAGGGGGGGGGGCTGCTTTTTAAGCACAACTCGAAACTGAGCTCATTTCAAAGGGATAATGCCAGGGCAAATAAGAAAAACTTTTTAGCCTGTTTTAATTCCCATATTCTTTGGCCAAGAAGCCTATGTTTTTCTAGGCCGTCTTCTCGAGTCATTTCAAAGTTCTCTCTCTTTCTCTGTCTCTCTCCAGGAGAATTTAGATAACAGTCATTTAGTGAAAATAATTACAGACAAAAAAATAGTGGTGAAGCAAAGAGCCAGAGATTTAGTCCAGAGTTAATGTATACTTTTGGTAGAAAGGAGTTTTAAAAGACGGGTTAGATCTGTGATTAAAGTATTCCTTCAAATTTCCATCCACATAGTCATGGGCCACGGAATTCATTTCCACAAAACGGGACAGAGGGACATGGAAATACCCCCTCCCCACCCACCCTCCTCACCCAGCAGGCAGGAGTCATCCATTCTCTCATTCATTCAATCATATTTATTAAAAGTGCTTACTGTGTGCAGAGCACTGTATTAAGCGCTTGGGAAAGTACAAAAGAACAATAAACAGTGACGTTCCCTGCCCACAATGACCTCACGGTCTAGAGGATGCGGGAGGATCCTTAAACCCACAGGGCCATCTGGAGAGGTGAAGATGCGTTTACTGATTGATTGATTAGTGTATTTATTAATAAGGATAATAATAATGATACTTGTTAAGTCCTTACTGTGTGCCAAGCACTGTTCTAAGCACTGGGGTACATACAAGTTAATCAGGTTGGACACAGTCCCTGTCCCACATGGGGCTCACCTTCTTAATCCCCATTTTACAGATGAGGTAATTGAGGTCCAAGGAAATGAAGTGCCTTGCTGAAGGTCACAGAGCAGACAAGGAGAAGCAGCATGGTCCAGTGGATAGAGCCCAGGCCGGGAGTCAGAAAGGACCTGGGTTCTAATTCCGACTCTGCCACTAGTCTGCTGTGTGACCCTGGGCAAGTCGTTACACTTCTCTGGGCCTCAATGGAAAATGGGCATGAAGAGTGTGAGCCCCACGTGGGAGGGGACTGTGTCCAACCTGATTCGTTTGCATCAACCCAGCGTTTAGCCTGGCACATAGGTAAGCACCTAACAAAAACCACAATTATTTGTGTGTCCAATAGATGTGTGCATTTATGCCTGGGCATCTTTCAGTGCTTAGAATAATGCTTGACACACAATAAGCGCTTAACAAGTACCGTAATTATTAAGACCGTGGAAATGTTTGGATCACTACGTAGGTGTCCGACCCGCTTGGGGCTTGGAGTGTGAGTGTATGTCTGTGTGGCATTTCCTGGATGCACAATTCTCTGACCCTCTGGGTCCCGGCCCTGCCCTCCCCTCCCACCCAGATCAAGCTGGGCCACAGTCCCCAGTAATTAGACTTCTTCCAGGCACCGGGACGGACAAGCAGGAGCCTTTATCAAGTCACGCACCAGCGAGCACCAGCTATGTGCCCGCCAGGGCCAAGGGAGCCAGGGTGGCGGGGCCCCGGCTCGGCAGCGGACCCAGTGGTGTCCCGTTCCCACCCCTCGCTGCCCACCTCGGGCCCTCCTCCCCCCTGCCCCTTGGCCCTGCACCTCATGCAGGCCGGGACCACCCCCAGGTGGTCTACTCCCCAGGCCAATCGGGCCCAGTCAGCTCCATCTCCCTCTAATACAGCCCGCGTAAGGTCTAGCCCCCAGCCCCCAGCCGGGAGACAACAGCCTCTCTCACCGACCCACAGATGTATGGCAGCCCCACCCGTGCCCCTCCCAAACTGGCACTGGATCAGGGGCCATTGGGGTGACCGGCACACTTTTTACAAGAGGGCGCGGGTCAAAAGACAGCACGGGGCAAAGGGCAAACCAGTCTGGAGGCAGGTCAGGGGTAGGCGGCGGGGCAGGGGGGTGGAGGGGGGGAAGAGACGACCCACCCCTTTTCCTCAATCCATCCCTGGGTGAGATAGGGTAACCGAGGCAGATGATCCCGGGGATAAACTGGACTGCAATCTGCGTCCCTGCCCGAAGGGCCTGGGCAGGGAGAACACGGCTCAGGAGCTCCAAATCCAGGCTGGGAGCAGCCGGGGGGAGGGCACACGGGGCGAGCGGGAGGGCTGGCTCCTTCCCAAGTCTACGGGAAAAGCAGCCAATTCCCTAGCGCGGGGAGAAACCCTGGGGAAAGACGGGATTAGCGAGAGCAAAGGTCACCGCCCCACACACATCACCCCAAAGAGTCTCCCAGTTTCCCAGGAGTCTAGAGATACCAGGCCTGTCATAATAACCATAATAACTGTGGTATCTGTTGGTTCATTCAATCGTATTTATTGCACGAGGACTGTGTGCAAAGCATTGTACTAAGCACTTGGGAGAAGACATCAGAACAAAAAAACAGACAGATTCCCAGCCCACAACGAGCTCGCAGTCTAGAGTTAAGAGTTTACTATGAGCCAAGCACTGTACTAAGCGTTGGGATGGGTAGAGGCAAATCGGGGTGGACACCGTCCCCGTCCCACCCACGGCTCACAGTCTCCATCCCCGTTTTGCAACTGAGGGAACTGGCTTGAGGTCACACTGCAGACAAGCGGTAGAGCAGAACCCAGGTCCTTCTGACTCCCAGGCCCTTGCTCTAGCCACTCGGCCACGCTGCTTTGGTCACGAATCGGAGCAGAGTAAGCAAGCCTTTTGGCAAGACCTGAAATCCCCTTTCCTGCCCCAACTTACCCTCCTGCCCGCAAACAAGTTCATAGACAGGCCTCCAGCCTCTGATCCAGATAGCATCTCCTGAACCCACCGACTAATCCATGGTATTTCTTGAGCGCTTACTATGTGCATGGAACTGTACCAAGTGCTTGGGAGCGTAGAACACAACAGAGTTGGTAGCTGTGATTTCTGCCCACCAGGAATTTACGTTCTATAGCCACGCCATCTGACACACCCTGCCTCCACTTACCAATCTCCCACTACACACACAAACACATCTCTTCTGAAGGGAAATGAAACCAAGATCTGGGCAAACTATGGGGTACAAGCTTCCCTCTCCCCTCATACCAAATGATGGTATTTGTTAAGCACTTACTATGTGCCAAGCACTGTTCTAAGCACTGGGGTAGATATAAGGTAATCAGGTTGCCCCATGTGGGGTTCACAGTCTTCGTCCCCATTTTACAGATAAGGTAACCGAGACACAGAGAAGTTAAGTGACTTGCCCAAGGTCACACAGCTGACAAGTGGCGGAGCCGGGATTAGAACTCACCACCTCTGACTTCCAAGCCAGAGCTCTTTCCACTAAGCCACGCTGCTTCTGTGAATGGAGGTGGTCAGGGAAGGGCTCCGGGGACCTCCGAGACCTGCCCAAATCAATCGATCAATCGATCATATTTATTGCGCATTTACTGTACTCAAGCCCTGTACTAAGCACTTGGGAGAGAACAAGAGAGCAGAATTGGTACCCGCGTTCCCTACGCACAATGAGAAATGTCTTTCTCGTCCTCTGTCACTCGCTCTTCTCCTACCCACTCCTCGGGGGGTGGGTAGGAGCAGCGTGGCTTAGTGGATAGAGCACGGGCCCAAAAGAAAGACAGAAGGACGTAGGTTCTAATCCTGGCTCCGCCACACGTCTGCTGGGTGGCCTTGGCCAAGTCACTTCACTTCTCTGGGCCTCAATTACCTCATCTGTAAAAATGGAGATTAAGACTGAGCGCCACTTGGGACAGGGATTGTGTCCAATCTGATCAATTTGTATCTACCCCAGCGCTGAGAAGACTGTAAGCACATAGTGCATATACACATAGTAAGTGCTTATCAAGTTACATAATTATTACTATTATCAAGGTCACTCTCTCCTTCAACTTTAAGCCCTCTTTTCCTATGCCGGCGACCTTTCTGTGACTTCCCACTCAAACGCTGTTGAAAGGGGAGCGATAGAGGGTGTCTTGTGGCTGGCAAACACGGCTCTGGGACTCTGCTCGGTGCCTCTCTGCATCTGAATTTGGCAGCGGCCAAGGAGGGTCTGACTCTAGAACAGCAGGAATCAACATATCTGACAAACAGCAGGGGGTGTGACGGTCTCAACCATCACAGGGAGAAGGGTTCCGGCTTCCACAGGGGGCCAGACCCCCAAAGAGACAATTTTGCTGAGCGAGAATAAGACAGAACGAGAGTTCTCCCTGCGATTTCGCCCCTCATCTGGCAGCCCTTGCCATACGCGGTGGGCAATTTGGGACAGGTGCCCTTTCCCAACTCCCAACCGAAGGGTTTGAGAACCAGGTGTGAGTGTGTGGCTCCGGAGGGACTGGGGAGCCTGGGCACTGAGAGGGGAGGGAAAGGGTGTCAAGAGGGCAGGTGGGGTTGGCAAGTTAAAGTGGAGGCGAAAGTTTACAAATGACCTGCTCTACCTGCGTGTGTGCTCTGTGGACACGGTCTCCTAGAGGAGAGGCCCATGAACGTCGACCAGACGCATTTACGGCTTACGTGTACAATGTGCACCTACTAGCCACATTTGTGCACCCCCTCACACCGTGAACATATATATATATATATATATATATATGCTAATGTGGACGTGCTTATCCACTCGCCCTATCTGTATACAGGACCCTTGCATCACGTATACATTTATGTATGTGGATGGGTACCCACTATCCCTACCTGTGCACCCCTGTGCATCAGGCATACTCATAGATGCTGTGTACAAGCACACCCTTGTCATATTCACGTGTCACATATACATCTTTGCTAACCTGTGCACTCCGATGCATCAGGTATACACCAGTATCCACACGCACACCCACTGGTCACCTCTGTCCACCCCATATGCCAGATCACATCTCCATACACGCACTTGTGCACTCATACTCCCATGCACATCCATCGGCTGTGTGTTCACGGGCATCACCTACACACTCGTGTGGCGGATGGGTACACTCACCCCTGATGGTCGCCCGTACAAACACACAGCCCAGCGTGCACACGTCCACGGGCATAAAGTAGGCATTTCATCCGCCGGCTCGGTGGATGTTCCCGCTCAATTATTCGGGGGCTGCCTAGCCAGTCCGCGGATTACCTCCGCCTGTCCATCTTTCTACCACAGAGGATGAAGAAGGGGCGGGGAAGGCGAGAGTAAAATAAAATCCGCCCATCTAACTTTACCCCGACAGGGCAGGGAGGAGGCTGAAACCCCGGCCTAAATGGTGATGGGGAGAATCGGTATGGGGGCTGGTGAACTCCAGGCTTCCCCCCGGGGGGGGGGGGGGATCCCTAGCCCCGGAGCAACCCCAAAGGGACGAGCATGGCCAGCATCTGGACGTGGATCCGAACTCACCCCGGGGGGCGCGCACGTGTGTCTTCAGTCTTCACGCACAGGCACACACGTACAAATATACACACCCAAACACAGTCACCACTATATATACACACACACATTTGCACACATGTACATACGAGCACCCACATATATACACACCCAAAAGCATTCTGTGCACACCTACACACACACACTCCAAGAGTATGTACACCCCAATACATTCTGCACACCCAAACACTCCTATCCACACCCCAATGCATTCTGGACGCACATACACCCCCCCACACACACACGCACACCTATCCACAACCCAAATTCATTCTGCACCCACATGCACCTATCCAACCACACTCATACACCCACGCACACCCAAATTCATTCTGCACACACACATGGACCTATCCAACCACACTCAGACACCCAGGCACACCTCTCCATACCCAAATACATTCTGCACACACATACACCTATCCAAACCCAAATGCATTCTCCACACACTTACACCAACACACACCTATCCACACCCAAATTCATTCTGCACACTCATACCCCCACGCACACCTCTCCACACCCAAATGCATTCTGCACACACATACACCTATCCAAACCCAAATGCATTCTCCACACACCTACAGCCCCGCAGGCCTATCCAAAACCAAATTCATTCTGCACACACATCCACCTATCCACCTCCATATGGATTCGGCACACCCCTCCACCCCCGCAGGCCTATCCAAAACCAAATTCATTCTGCACACACCTATACCTATCCACCTCCATATGGATTCGGCACACACCTCCACCCCCGCACGCCTATCCAAAACCAAATTCATTCTGCAGACACATCCACCTATCCACCTCCATATGGATTGTGGAGACACCTCCACCCCCGCACACCTCTCCACCCCCCAAATGCGTCCTGCACACACATAACCACACTCACCTCTCCGCCTCCAAATGCCCTCTGCACACACGTACACCCAGGCACACCTCTCCACCCCGCAACGCATCCCGCAGACCCCTACACCCTGGCCACCTGTCCAAACCCCAACGTAGACGCGGGGATGGATACCCACCTCCTAAACCCGTCCACCCGGACGCAAGGCAGTTGGCCTCCCACCGAGAAACTAACTCCTATTTTCCGCCCCCCCCCCCCCCCCGCACAGCGCTTGGCACCCAGCGGGCCCTTCCCGAGTGGCAGCGGAGGGGCACGGGTAGGGCCGGAGGGGCAGAGCGGGCAGAGGGAGTCGCACCCGGCTAGGGGAGGGGACAGGGTGGGCGCTGGACGCTGTGTTAGACGCCTCGCCCCGTCGTGGGGGGGGTGTGACCCACCTGGTCCGCAGAGGCGTCCGAAGTGATAGGGGTTGCAGCAGACCAGGGGGCTGCGGGCGTCGGGGTGGGCGAAGCTGTGGCATCCGCAGAGGGGCTTGAGCTGGGCGGCGTGCTGCAGGTCGGGCCAGCGGAAGAGGCGGGCGAGGACCAGGTGCGGGGGCGCGGCGGAGGCCTGCCTGGAGGAGGAGGCGGCGGCGGCGGCGGCCCACCCGGCCGGGTGGGCCCGGGGGACGAGGACGCAGCCCCCGGCCAGGCCCCCGCGGGACTCCACGGCCTCCAGCAGGCTGCACAGACCCCGCTCCTTCAGCCGCTTCAGCACCGAATAACTCAGCGCCTTCAGGTCCGCCTCCCGCGGCGGCTCGGCCGCGGGGGCCGGGTGCGAATCCGGCGGCGCCGGCCGGTCCCGCTCCGGGAAGAGGCAGCAGGTGGCGAGCGGGCCGCCGGCGCGGGGAGGGGGTTCCGCGGGGTCGTCCCTCTCCTCCTCCTCCTCGTCGTCGTCGTCGTCGTCGTCGTCCCGGGGCCCGGCCGGTCCTGGCCCGCCGGGCTGGGGGTCCCAGGCGGCCCCGGAGCGGGCATCCCCGCACGCCACGCGGCTCCGCCACAGTCGCCGCAGCAGCCCCGACCGTTTGGACCTGAACATGCGATAGAGGGGCGTGCGGGGGGCGTGCGGGGGGCCGGGGGGCGGGCCGCTCAGGCCGGGGCCCGGCCCCGCGCCCGCCGCTCCCGCATGGACCTCCGCCGCCCCGCGCCGGCCGGCCCCGCACAGCCTGTCGCCGATAGATCGCAACAGCGCGCCAACATCGGGGTGGGCGACTCAGGGGGAGGGAAGGACGGCCGGGACACCCGGGAGGGGGGCGCTTCGGCCGCCACCCCCCCTCCTCTCCGCCTCCACCGCCGACCCTTGGCCGTGGAGTCCGGCGCGCCCCGAGCGCTCGGCCAGAAGGACCGGACGGACGCAGGCCCCTGCAGGGAGGCGAGGGGGACCGGAGGGGGGAGAGGCCGCCCCCTTCACCTCCCGGCCTCGACGACCGACGGGGGCCGAGGCCCCCCAAGAGGGAGGGATGAGAGGGGGCGGGGGTCCCGGGGGGTCGGCGACCCCCCCCAACCCCTTCAGGCCGGGCCGGGGGGGCGGGGGGGCCGCGCCATGGAAAAGCCGGCCCACCCCCCCGAAAGAAAGAAAAATGAGCCCGAGGGAGGAGGGCGTCCGGCTCGTCCCCGGGGCCTGTCCTCCGAGCTCTGGCGGTGGTGGTGGTGGTGGTGGTGGTGGGGGTCGAGGGGGGTCGGGGTCTCTCCTCCCTCGCTCCGCTCCCTCTCTCTGTGCCGGGCGCTCGCTCGCTCTTTTTTTGTTCTTCTCCTGCACACACACACACACACGCACACACACACACACACAGAGCGAGCGAGGGCCCCCTAGGAGGGTCGGCGGAGCGCTTGGCCGCCTCCCATCATCTCCCCGTCTAGACAGTTTGGCGGCTCTCTGCTGCGCTGATTGTTGCGCAAACAAGGTCTCAAGTTTCTTCCCTCTTAAAGGAGAACGCGCGGCCCCCGCCGAGGGAGCCGCTCCCCGCCGCGGGGACCTCTGACCTCCGACCTCTGACCCCCCCCCGGGCCCCTCCTTAGGCCAACCGTGCACGAGGCGGGGGCTGGCGGGGACCTGCCCCGGGGGGCGGGGTGGGGGTCCCACCAATGCACACACACACACACACCGGTATGCACTTTTCATCATCATCATCATCATAGTGATGGGATGGGGGAAGAGCTCACCATGTGCCGGACACTGGTCTCAGCGCTGGGGGAGATTGGGCTCCCGGTCTCCATCCCCCTTTTCCAGACGAGGTGACCGAGGCCCGGAGAAGTACGCGCTTTTAATCATAATAAAAATGATGATGGGATTGGGGAAGCCCTTACCGTGTGCCCAGCGCTGGGGGAGATTCGAGGTCATCAAGTCGTCCCACGTGGGGCTCCCGGTCTCCATCCCCGTTTTCCAGATGAGGTGACCGAGGCCCGGAGAAGTACGCGCTTTTAATCATAATAATAATGATGACGGGATTGGGGAAGCCCTTACCGTGTTCCCAGCGCTGGGGGAGATTCGAGGTCATCAAGTCGTCCCACGTGGGGCTCCCGGTCTCCATCCCCCCTTTTCCAGATGAGGTGACTGAGGTACAGAAAAGTATGCACTTTTAATCATAATAAAAATAATGATGGGATTGGGGAAGCCCTTACCGTGTGCCCAGCGCTGGGGGAGATTCGAGGTCATCAAGTCGTCCCACGTGGGGCTCCCGTTCTCCATCCCCGTTTTCCAGATGAGGTGACCGAGGCCCGGAGAAGTACGCGCTTTTAATCATAATAATAATGATGACGGGATTGGGGAAGCCCTTACGGTGTTCCCAGCGCTGGGGGAGATTCGAGGTCATCAGGTTGCCCCACTTGGGGCTCATGGTCTCCATCCCCCTTTTCCAGATGAGGTGACTGAGGTACAGAAAAGTATGCACTTTTAATCATAATAAAAATGATGATGGGATTGGGGAAGTGCTTACCACGTGCCAAGCACTGGTCTCAGCGCTGAGGGAGATTCGAGGTCATCAGGTTGTCCCACTTGGGGCTCACGGTCTCCATCCCCCTTTTCCAGATGAGGTGACTGAGGTACAGAAAAGTATGCACTTTTAATCATAATAAAAATGATGGGATTGGGGAAGCGCTTACCACGTGCCAAGCACTGGTCTCAGCGCTGAGGGAGATTCGAGGTCATCAGGTTGCCCCACGTGGGGCTCCCGGTCTCCATCCCCTTTTCCAGATGAGGTGATTGAGGCACAGAAAAGTTAAGCGATTTGCCCAAAGTCACACAGCTGACAAGTGGTGGAGCAGGGATTCGAACCCACGACCTCTGACTCCCAAGCCCGTGCTCTTAACACTGAGCCACGCTGAGCGCTTACTGTGTGCAAAACACTGTACCAAGCACTTGGGAGAGTACACTAGAACAGTGCTTGGCATGTAGCGAGGGTTTAACAAATACCGTTACTATTTTCAAACACGTTCCCTGCCCACAAGAAGCTGACAAGGCCCATGGGGAGGGGGGCTGTCCCTGATCCTGGGGGTGACGAGGCGGGGGGCTACTACAAGGGATCTCTGGGCAAAACTGCCGGATCGCAAACGGAGGGCCTGGAGAGGAGGAGGAAAAGAGGAGCAGGGTGTTCTTCCTCAAACCCTGGAGCCTGGGACGGAGTTCGGCTGAGAAGGAGCCCAGAAGGTTTGGGCGGATCTTTTTTCATTATGGCATTGGTTAAGTGCTTACGGTGGGTTCTAAACACTGGGGTAGACACAAGGGAATCAGGTTGGACGTAGTAGTCCCTGCCCCACGGGGGGCTCACGGTCTTCATCCCCATTTTCCAGAGGAGGGAACTGAGGCGCAGAGAAGCGGAGTGGCTTGCCCAAGGTCATGCAGCAGACAAGTGAGAGAGCCGGGATTAGAACCCAGGCCCTTCTGACTCCCAGGCCGGGCTCTGTCCATTAGGCCACACTGCTTCTCCATCTCCCCCTCTAAGCCTGGAATGGGCAGGGAACGTGTCTGCTAATTCAGCGGTACTCTCCTCTCCCAAACCCTCAGTATACAACTCTGGGAGGAAATGTGTCGGTTGTATTCTTATATTGTAGACTCCCGAGCCCTCACTAGGGTAATCTGCACACAGTAAGTGTTCAATAAATACGATTGACCCGACTGCTGTGCCTATAGTACGCGCTCAGTAAATGCCGTCGACTGATTAATGATAATGACTGTGATATTAATTGGAAGTGCTTACTATTTGCCAAGCACTGTACTAAGCACTGGAGTAGATGCAAGCAAACCGTGTTGGGTACAGTCCCTCTCCCACGTGGGGCTCACAATCTCAATCCCCATTCGCCAGATGAGGAAACTGAGGCCCAGAGGAGTGAAGTGACTTACCCAACGTCACCCAGCAGACAAGTGGCGGAGCCGGGATGAGAACCCACGACCTTCTGACTCCCAGGCCCGGGTTCTATCCACTCACCCTGCTTCTTCCGAGCGCTATTGAGTGCTTACCGTGTGCAGAGCACTGTACTAAGCGCTTAACCCTTCTTCCCAGCCCCTTTCCTCGTTTGTTTCCAGTGCAGAGGGGAAGATCCGTCCTGTCCAACGGTCCTTTGGCGTTGCCTTTTTGCCCACAGGGACCGAGCGCTCCATCGCAGGTCAGGAGGCCGGGCCCTGTCCCCCCGTCCATTCATTCATTCAGATCTAGTGGGCGCTTACTGTGTGCACAGCCCTGGACTAAGCGCTCCGGAGAGGACAATACAACAATAAACAGGCACATTCCCTGCCCACCGTGAGCTTACAGTTCAGAATGGGGAGGGGAGGGACAGACGTCAACAGAAAGAAATTCCAGAGCTGGACAGCATTCATTCATTCATTCAATAGTATTTGTTGAGCGCTTACTATGTGCAGAGCACTGTACTAAGCGTTTGGAATGTACAATTCGGCAACAGATAGAGACCATCCCTGCCCACTGACGGGCTACTGTCTAAGCAATGCTGGGGGAGGGGGGCGGGAGAGCAAAGGGAGCAAATCGGGGTGATGCAGAGGAGACGAGAAGAGGGGGCTTAGTCAGGGAAGGCCTCCTGGAGGAGGCTTTGAGGGAGGGGGGATCACCTCTTGTCAGCTGTGTGATGGTGGGCAAGTCACTTAACTTCTCTGTGCCTCAGTGACCTCCTCTGTAAAATGGGGATTACCTGTGAGCCTCACGTGGGACAACGTGATTACCCTGTATCTACCCCAGCGCTTAGAACAGTGCTCTGCACAGAGTAAGCGCTTAACAAATACCAACATGATGATGATGATTCATTCAGCCGTATTTATTGAGCAATTACTATGTGTAGAGCATTCGTTCATTCATATAATAGTACTTATTGAGCGTTTACTAGGTGCAGAGCATTCATTCATTCATCCAATAGTATTTATTGAGCGCTTACTAGGTGCAGAGCATTCATTCATTCATCCAATAGTATTTATTGAGCGCTTACTAGGTGCAGAACATTCATTCACTCATCCAATAGTGTTTATTGAGCGCTTACTAGGTGCAGAGCATTAATTCATTCATACAATAGTATTTCTTGAGCGTTTACTAGGTGCAGAGCATTCATTCATTCATCCAATAGTATTTATTGAGCGCTTACTAGGTGCAGAGCATTCATTCATCCAATAGTATTTATTGAGCGCTTACTAGGTGCAAAGCATTCATTCACTCATCCAATAGTATTTCTTGAGCGCTTACTAGGTGCAGCGCAGTCATTCGTCCAATAGTATTTATTGAGCGCTCACTAGGTGCAGAGCATTCATTCACTCATCCAGTAGTATTTATTGAGCGCTTACTCTGTGCAGAGCACTGGACTCAGCGCTCGGAATGGACAATTCGGCAACATGTGGGCGGCGGTGCGGAGCGGGAAGGGTTAAGGCGGGCCCTGGCTGGGGGGGAGGGGGGGCGGGGGCCCCTCCCCCTCCCCGGGCCGGGGGCGCGCGCCAAAGTTCAACCTTCTAAAAACCCCATTGGCCCCGGGGCGGAGAAAGAGGAGCCGCCCACCCAATCCCGGCGCCCCGCCCCGTCCCCGAGCCCCGCCCCCCGGCAGCCCATTGGCTCCGCCGCCGGGGTGGCCACGCCCCCCGGCGCGCGCACTCCACACACATGCGCGCGCCCCCCCCCCCCCCCCCCAGCCCAGGCCTGCCGGTGAATGAACCGCATTCCGGCGCTCCCATTGGTCCCGGCCTCGGCGCCATTCCCAGGCCCCTCCGGGGAGGGGGGAGGGGGGAGAGACAGTGTCTCGCAGACAGAGACGTACAGAGACACGCAGAGAGACACTGAGGGGGGGGGGGGGTCTGAGCCCGCGTGTGCCTCCCGCGGCCACCCCACCCGTGGCCCCGCTCAATCCATCAGCTCCCTGTGAGCAGTGAATGTGTCCCACCATAATAATGCTATTTGTTAAACGCCTACTATAATAATAATGTTGGCATTTGTGAAGCGCTTACTATGTGCAGAGCACTGTTCTAATAATAATAATTATGGTATTTGTTAAGCGCTTACTCTGTGCAGAGCACGGTTCTAAGCGCTGGGGGAGATACAGGGTCATCAGGTTGTCCCACGGGAGGCTCACAGTCTTCATCCCCATTTTCCAGATGAGGTCACTGAGGCACAGAGCAGTGAAGTGACTTGCCCACAGTCAGACAGGTGCTAAGTGGCGGAGCTGGGTTTCAAACCCGTGACCTCTGACTCCCAAGCCCGGGCTCTTTCCACTGAGCCATGGTGACAGGCACTCTAAAAAGTTTTTTTTAAATGGCGGTATTTCTTAAGTGCTTACCATAGGCGCTGGGGGATACAAGGTGATCAGGTGGTCCCAAATGGGGCTCACAGTTTTCATCCCCATTTGACAGATGAGATAACTGAGGCCCAGAGAAGCTAAGTGATTTGCCCAAGGTCACACAGCAGACAAGTGGCGGAGTCGGGATTAGAACCCACGACCTCTGACTCCCAAGCCCGGGCTCTTTCCACTGAGCCACACTGCTTCTTGTACTCTATTAAGGACAGGGGTGGACGCAGGCCAGTTGAGTTGCGCGCAGTCCCTATCGCACATAGGGCTCACCATCTCAATTCCCGTTTTACAGATGAGGGCCCAGAAAAGTGAAGTGTCCTGCCCAAGGTCACACAGCAGACACGTGGTGGAGGCAGGTTTAGAACCCATGACCTGCTGACGGCCAGGCCCGTGCTCCTCCCACTAGGCCATGCTGCTTCTCGTTGTACTGTTGTACTATATGTTATTTATATTTTATATCGTTGCACGTGTCCTTTCCCAAGCGGTTAGTACAGTGCTCTGCACAGAGTAAGTGCTCAATAAATACAACTGAATGAATGAATGACCCCATCCCTTCTTTCTTAAGGAAGCAGCGTGGCTTAGTGGAAAGAGCACGGGCTTGGGAGTCAGAGGTCATGGGTTCTAATCCCCACTCCGCCACTTGTCTGCTGTGTGACCTTGGGCAAATCACTTAGCTTCTCTGGACCTCAGTTATCTCATCTGTAAAAATGGGAATTAAAAAAAAAATGAGCCTCACATGGGACAATCTGGTTACCCTGTATCTACCCCAGTGCTTAGAACAATGCTCTGCACATAGTAAGCACTTAACAAATACTATATATATTTTTTTCTTTCTGGGAGCAGTGGAGGGGAGGAGGAGGGGTGTATATGTGTGTGTGTTTGTTTCACCCTGACTTGCTCCCTTTATTCATCCCTCCCCAAGCCCCCCAGGATTTATGTCCATACCTGTCATTTATTTATTTGTATTAATAAATAACTCTAGACTGTCAGCTCCTCTAGACTGTCAGCTCCTTAGGGGTAGGGAATGTGTCTCCTTATTGTTATAGCGTCCTCTCCCAAGCGCTTCGTCCACTGCTCCGCACACAGTAAGCGCTAAGTCCGCTGGAAGGAAGGGCTGAATGTGCATAATAATAATAATGTTGGTATTTGTTAAGCGCTTACTATGTGCAGAGCACTGTTCTAAGCGCTGGGGGAGATACAGGGTCATCAGGTTGTCCCAAGTGAGGCTCAGGGTCTTAATCCCCATTTACAGATGAGGGAACTGAGGCCCAGAGAAGTGAAGTGACTTGCCCACCGTCACACAGCTGACAAGTGGCAGAGCGGGATTCGCACCTATGACCTCTGACTTCCCAGCCTGGGCTCTTGCCACTGAGCCACGCTGCCTTGGCTGGGGAGAGTCTCTCAGACCTGCTGCTGGGGCCTTGGGGAGCCTGGTGTGTCTGTTTATTGTTGTATTGTACTCTCCCAAGCGCTTAGGACAGTGCTCTGCACACCGTAAGCACTTAATAGACATGAATGAATGAATGAATGAATGAATGAATGAATGAATGAATGAATGAATGAATGAATGAATGAATGACGGGCCCTCAGAGCTAGCGCGCGAGGAGGGGGGGAAACCGAGGCCCGGCCCGCGCTGCAAGGCCGCCTCCTGACACTAGAGGGAGCTCGCAGGAGAGGCCCGCCAACCACGGACGCCCAGGGCGCCACCTCCTGGCACCGACTGGGAACAGCAACATTAACATTCATTCATTCATTCATTCATTCAATCAACCGTATTAATTGAACGCGTACTGTGTGCAGAGCACTGTGCTAAGCGCTTGGAAAGTACAACACAGCAATAAAAAGAGACACAGTCATCATCATCATCATAACATCAATTACTGATAAGAACGATGATAAGAACGATGGTAATTGTCTAATGCCGTCGAGTCGTCTCCGACCCGTAATAATAATAATAATGATAATGTTGGTATTTGTTAAGAGCTTACTATGTCCCTAAGCACTGTTCTAAGTGCTGGGAGAGATGCAGGGCAATCAGGTTGTCCCACATGGGGCTCACAGTCTTAATCCCCATTTTCCAGATGAGGGAACTGAGGCGCAGAGAAGTGAAGTGACTTGCCCAAAGTCACACAGCTGACAGGTGGCGGAGCTGGGATTAGAACCCATGACCTCTGACTCCTAAGCCCGGGCTCTTTCCACTGAGCCACGCTGCGACGCCATGGACTCGCCCAGGCGTTTAGTACAGTGCTTGGCACACGGTAAGCGCTCAATAAATATGATGATGATGATGATGATTGACACATCTCTCCCAGAATGCCCCACCTCCACCTGGCATCGTTCTGGTTGTGGATCCAGAGAGTTTTCTTGCTAAAAATCCAGAAGGGTTTGACCATGGCCTCCTTCCTTGCAGTCAACTTGAGTCTCCCATGCCTCTGTTGCCCAGCACAGGGGAGTTTTGACTGGTAGCCGATGGCCTGCCAATCGCTAGCCGCTGGCCAAGCTAGGAAGGGAATGGACAGGCCTCCTCTTGACCCTCCCTTCCGTAGCCGAGACTGGTAGAGGACTGGAAACTCTCCAGGTACGACCCTGAGAGGACAATAATGATAATAACAATATGAGTAATAATGCCTGGTCCCTCCATTCATTCAGTCGTATTTATTGAGCTCGAGACTGTGAGCTCCTTGTGGGCGTGGAAAGTAACTCTTTATTGTTGTTTTGTACCTTCTCAAGCACTTAGTACAGAGTTCTGCACAGAGTATAAGTGCTTGATGAATAACAATAACGATAATAATTGTGTGTGGCAAGCACTTACTATAATAACTGTGGTATTTGTTAAGTGCTTACTATGTGCCAAGCACTGTACTAAGTGCTGGGGAAGATACAAGGTAATTCAGTTGGATGCAGTCTCCTTCCCCACATAAGGCTCACAGTCTTAATCCCCCTTTTACAGATAATAATGACGGTCTTTGTTGAGCTCTTGCTATGTGCTGGGCACTGTACTAAGCACTGGAGTGGATACAGACAAATCGGGTTGGACACAGTCCCTGTCCCGCATGAGGCTCATAGTCTTAATCTCCAGACTCTGACCTTTCTTCCTCGGTTCCCCAGCGGACGTGGGTCCGTCGGAATTTTGTTAATGAGGTGTACGTCCCCTTGATTCTATTCATCTTGATGATGTTGTCTTGTTTTTGTTTTGTTCTGTTTTGCTCTGCCGTTTGCCTCCCCGGATTAGACCGCGAGCCCGTCCTTGGGCAGGGATTGTCTCTCTCTGTTGCCGAATTGTACATTCCAAGCGCTTAATACAGTGATCTGCACAGAGTAAGCGCTCAATAAATACTATTGAATGAATGAATGAATGAATGAATGAATGAATGAATGAATGAAAGGAAGGGCGACAACCGAGAGTGCTCCACTTGTCTGTTAAAGGGGTTGAGGCTTACGGCACCGTGTGAAGCTTTGCCGGCTCAGACCCGAACCAAAGCACAGGGAACGGGCCTGAGGACTGACCGAGAAAGGAGGAAAATCAACCGATCTATCGATCGTATTTATTGAGCACTTACTAGCCGCAGAGCACTGTACTAAGCGGTTGGGAGAGTACGCTATAACAGCTGGTAGACAGGTTGCCTGCCCACTAATTCATTCAATCATATTTACAGAGAGCTTACTCTATAAAGAGCGCTGTACTAAGCGCTTGGGAGAGTACGGTATAACAATAGCAGACACATTCCGTCCTCACAATGAGCTTACAGACTAGAGAGGGGAGGCGGGCATAAAATTGGAAAAGCAGAGTGGCTCAGGGGAAAGAGCATGGGCTTGGGAGTCAGAGGTCGTGGGTTTGAATCCCGGCTCTGCCACTCGTCAGCTGTGTGACTGTGGGCAAGTCACTTCACTTCTCTGTGCCTCAGTTCCCTCATCTGTAAAATGGGGATTAAGACTGTGAGCCTCATGTGGGACAACCTGATTACCTTGTATCTACCCCGGCGCTTAGAAGAGTGCTCTGCACATAGTAAGTGCTTAACAAATACCAACATTATTATTATTATTATAAATACAAATAAACAAATTCTAGATATGGACATGAGTGCTGAGGGCCTGGGAGCGGGGGAAGAGAAAATGGAGCGAGTCAGAGTGACACAGAAGGGAGTGGGAGAAGAGGAAGGGAAGGGCTTAGTCACGGAAGGCCTCTTGGAGGAGATGGGCCTTCAGTAAGGCTTTGAAGGGGGAGCTTACAGACTAGAGGAAAAGCAGAGGTTTCTATGATTTGCCCAGCCACTCAATCAATCGTATTTATCGAGCGCTTACACTGCCCAGGGCACTGTACTAAACACTTGGTTGAGTCGCGCTTAGGGCATTTCCCAGGTGGCCAGGAAGAGAACGGTCCCGGTTTACATTTATGTCCATACTGATGTAAGTCTGAAGAGGTTGAGTTCTGAGCCAAGAAGGCAGACTTTCACTCGGCTTAAGGCCGCCTCTCTCAAGTCCCAAAGAACGACGACTGCTTCCACGCTTAATGAAATCCTCGACAGACACACACCGTTTCCCATTTTTCTGTTCTGATCTGAGATCTCTCAAGGGACCGACTGCGGGCGGGCTGGGACCCTCTCCCCTCCCATCCTCCCATCCTTTTTCTGGTGTGGGAAGAGACGAACCCAGGGTTCTCCGGGAACCTGAACCTCCGAAGCTGAAACTTTGTGGGGTTTTTTTGGGGGGGTGGGGAGGGAAGGCGAGGCAGGGTGAGTTACGGTATTTGTTAAGTTGTACTAAGCACTGGGGTGGATACAAGCATATCGAGTTGGACACAGTCCCTGCTCCACGTGGGGCTCACGGTCTCAACCCCTATTTTACAGATGAGGGAATTGAGGCTCAGAGAAGTGAAGTGACTTGCCCAGGGTCACTCAGCAGACAAATGGTGCAGCTGGTATTTGAACTCACAACCGTCTGACTCCGATGTCTGTGCTCTATCCACGGGGCCACGCTGCCTCCCTCGCCCCTGAAAGCAGGGTGAGTCGCAGGTGGAGCAGTGTGCCTTAGTGGAAAGAGCACGGGCATGGGAGTCGGAGGTCATGGGTTCTAATCCCGGCTCTGCCACTGCTGTGTGACTTTAGGCAAGTCACTTCACTTCTCTGTGCTTCAGTTCCCTCATCTGTAAAATGGATTAAGACTGTGAGTCCTACATGGGACAACCTGATTACCTTGTTTCCCCCCCAGTGCTTAGAACAGTACTTGACACATAGTAAGCGCTTAACAAATACCATCATCATCATCATCTGTAAAATGGGGATTAGGACTGTGAGCCCCACGTGGGACAACTTGATTACCTTGTATCTCCCCCAGCGCTTCCTGTGGGCAGAGCACTGTACTAAAAGCTTGGAAAGTACAATTTGGCAACAGATAGTGATGATCTCTACCCAACAACGAGCTCACGGTCTATCTTAGTCTATCATTACTAAAATAAATAGAATAATAAATATGTACAAATGCACAGAAGTGCTGTGGGCGCAGAGGGGGATAGAGTAGAGGGAGGAAGTAGGGGCGATGGGGAAGGGAGGAGGAGCAGAGGAAAAGGGAGGATCGATCTGGGAAGGCCTCCTGGAGGAGGTGTTTCAGCAGTAGGAGTCAGAGCCACTAGGCTCTAATTCCGTCTCTTCCACTCACCTGCTGTGCGGCCTCAGGTAAGTCACTTAACTTCTCTGTGCCTCAGTTCCCTCATCTGTAAAATGGGGATTCAATACCTGCTCTCTCTCCTACTTAGACTGTGAGCCCCATGGGGGACCTGATTATCTTGTATCTACCCCAGCACTTAGTCCAGTGCTTGGCACCTGGTAAGCACTTAACGAAAATCACGATTACTAATTTTATCATTATTATTAGTAGCAGTATTCATTCATCCAATAGTATTTATTGAGCGCTTATGCGCAGAACACTGTACTAAGCGCTTGGAATGTACAATTCGGCAACAGATAGAGACAATCCCTGCCCAATGACGGGCTCGCAGTCTAAACGGGGGAGACAGCAAAGCAAAACAGAACAAAACAACATCATCAAGATAAATAGAATCAAGGAGATGTACACCTCATTAACAAAATAAATAGGGTAATAAATAATATATAGAAATGAGCACAGTGCTGAGGGGAGGGGAAGGGGGAAGAGCAGAGGGGTGGAGGGAGGGGAGGGAGAGCAAAGGGAAAGGGGGAGTTCAGTGTGGGCAAGCCTCCTGGAGGAGGTGAGCTCTCAGTAGGGCTTTGAAGAGGGGAAGAGAGGTCGCAGTATTTACTCTGCGTCTTTTCAAAGCAAGGCATGACACTAAATGCTTGGGAAATATAACAGTAGTACAAATTAGAGATGCGGCACGGTCTAGTGACTAGAAGCGGGCCTGGGAGTCAGAAGGACCTGGTTCTAATTCCTGCTCCACCGCTTGTCTGCTGGGTGACTTCATTTCTCTGTGCCTGAGTTCTTGTCTTAAACCGTCGAGTCGTTTCCGACCCATAGCGACACCACGGACGCATCTCTCCCAGAACGCCCCGCCTCCATCTGCAATCGTTCTGGTAGTAGATCCAGAGAGCTTTTCTTGGTAAAAATCCGGTAGCGGTTTACCGTTGCCGTCTTCCGGGCTGTAAACTCCACTCTGCACCCTCGACTCTCTCCCGTGCCGCCGCTGCCCGGCACGGGGGAGTTTTGACTGGTAGCAGATGGCCTTCCACTTGCTAGCCACTGGCCAAGCTAGGAATGGAACGGGTAGGCCTCTGCTTGACTCTCCCTCCCGTCGCGGAGCCTGGCGGAGGACTGGAAACTCTCCAGGGGCGACCCTGCGAGGGGGTTTCTGAGTCACCTCATCCGTAAAATGGGGATTAAGACTCTGAGCCCCACGGGGGACGAGGACTGCGTCCAACCTTGTGTCTACCCCAGAGCCTAGTACGGTGCCTAGCTCATGGTCGGCGCTTAACAAATACCATTAAAGAGCAAAATCCATTCCCTGTCCACATGAAATTTCCCCTCTAAAGGGAGAGACAGCGAACCTGGAAATGGTCTCTTTCCTGCTCAGTTTCAAAATGGGGTCTCTCTCGCTCCCGCCTTCTCTCTCTCTCCCTCCCCTCCCAGCAGTACCAATATCTCCAGCTAGACTATTACCTCATTTAATTAAAAGATATCGATTTCTGCCATTGTTTTGGCAAGCCATGCACATTTTTTTTTCAGCCTGGATAATCACCCTGCTCTCAGCCCTGCATGGAGCACAATGGAGTCTTCATGGTAACTCCAGACTGTTATCATGGTAAGGATAAGTATGCAGGGCCCCCCAAAAAGGCCAATTTGACCAAAAGTGCCATCCATTTCACTTTTTTCAACAAGATGACATTGTTTTCCTCTCTAATTTAGAACAAGAAAAACAGAGTGCTCAATTGTATTGGTCATAATGCACATATAATTTATAATAATGTTGGTTATTAAAGGATTTTTAGCAATTAACTGACAGCGGTGTGCTCTTTCACTGTTTTTTTTTTTCCGGGCCTCTGACGATGCTCTGAACTCCATAAGATGTTTCTGAACTTGCCCCAGAGGCCTCTGACTACAAAGGAGAACTTAATCCATCTGAAGTTCCGGAGGGTTTTTCACGTCGGCAGTGCAGAAGAAAGCCGTTTTTTTCCCTCTTTCACCCTGGAGCTAAGGCGGCATTCGGCCCCAGGGAAGTCTCAGAGGGTGTATGCGCACTTGGAGAGAAAAGCAAAAGCAAGAAATTCAGCTTGGTCCAATCTCCCCCAGTCCTTCCAGTCTCCTGCTCTGGAAGGTTCCACGAGGGGCACACAGTCCTCTCTGAAGCAGCGTGGCCTAATGGTTAGAGCACAAGCCTGGGAGTCAGAAGGATGTGGGTTCTAATCCCGGGTCTGCCACTTTGCTGTGTGACCTTGGGCAAGTCATTTCACTTAGAACAGTGCTTTGCACATAGTAAGCACTTAACAAATGCCATCATTATTATTATTATTGTTGTTATTACTTCACTTCTCTGGGCCTCAGTTACCTCATCTGTAAAATGGGGATTAAGACTGTGATCCCAATGTGGGACAGGGACTGAATCCAACCTTCTATCTACCCCAACGCTTAGAACTGTGTCTGGCACATAGTAAGCACTTAACAAATACCACAATTACGTGCAGTTGTCCCTCAGCTTTCTCTTCTCCAGGTTAACTCCATCCGGATCCAATCAATCAATCAATCAACGCTATTTATTGCACACTTAACATTTGCAGAGTGCTGTACTAAGTGCTTGGGAGAGTCCAGTGTAACAGAGTCAGGGGACATGTTCCCTGCACACATTGAGCTGACAGTGTGGAGGGGTGGACAGAGATGAATATAAATTAACGAATGACGGATGTGTCGGCCGGTCATACAATCATATTTATTGAGTGCTTACTGTGTGCAGAGTGCTGTTCTAAGCGCTTGGGAGAGTACAATATAACAATAAACAGACACATTCCTTGCCCATAACGAGCTTACGGTTAGAGGGGGAGACGGACATTAATATAAACAAATACATTACAGATACGTGGGCAGTCACTGCACTTGCCAGTGCCTCTCTTACCTCATCTGGAAAATGGGAAATAAGACTGTGAACCGCATGTGGGACTTGGACTGTGACCGCCTCCCCCCTCCACCCTCTGCTCCTCCCCCCTCCCCCTTCCCTCAGCACTGTGCTCACTTGTATATATTATTTATTACCCTATTTATTTTGTTAATGAGGTGTACATCCCCTTGATTCTATTTATCTCTATGATGTTGTCTTGTTTTTCTTTTGTTCTGTTCTGCTTTGCTGCCTGTCCCCCCGTTTAGACTGCAAGCCCGTCAATGGGCAGGGATGGTCTCTGTCTGTTGCTGAATTGTGCATTCCAAGCGCTTAGTCCAGTGCTCTGCACATAGTAAGCGCTCAATAAATACTATTGAATGAATGGATGTCCAACCTATCTCATGTCAATCCCAGCGCTTAGAACAGTGCCTGGCACTTAGTAAGGGCTTAACAAATACCATATAAAAAAGAAAAGAAAAACAAGTTTCACCACCAGCGGGCTTCCTAATGCTTTCGTCAGCTCGCCGCTTCTCCTCTGACCTCTCTCCTGCCTCTTCATGACCCTCTTAAGAATAATAATAATACTACTAATGGAATTTGTTAAGCACTTACTATGTGCCAGGCACTGTACTAAGCGCTGGGGTGAATACAAGCAAATGGGGTCGGACACTGTCCCTGTTCCCCGTGGGGGTTTATGTTCTTAATCTCCATTTTACAGTTGAAGCAACTGAGACACAGAAAAAAGTGAAATGACTTGCCCAAAGTCACCCAGCAGACAAATGACGGAGAACCCAGGTGCTTCTGACTCCCAGGTCCGGGCTCTATCCACCAGGCTGTGCTGCTTCTGCCTAGAACTGGCCCAGAATTAAAAGAAGGGTCTGATTATAGAAGCCCCCTTCCCTCCCCATGATGGTCGGGGCTTGGATCCAGTTCATCATCATTAGCAGCAGCAAGGAAACTGAATGAGCACCTACTATATAGAGAGTACTGGGCTACGTGCTTGGAAGAGCACACTTGAAGTCAAAGATATTATTCTGCCCTCAAGGTGCTTACAGAGATAATTGTGGTATTTGGTGAACGCTTACTATGTGTCAAGAACTGTACTAAGAGCTGGGGAAGATATAATATAACAATAATAATAAAAATAATAATGATGGCATTTGTTAGCATTCAAAGCGCTGGGGGAGATACAAATTTATCAGGTTGTCCCAAGTGGGTCTCACAGTCTTAATCCCCAGTTTACAGATGAGGGAACTGAGGCACAGAGAAGTGAAGTGACTTGCCCAAAGTCACACAGTTGACAAGTGATGGGGCCGGGATTAGAATCCACGACCTCTGACTCCCAAGCCCGTGCTCTTTCCCCTAGGCCACGCTGCTTCTCATCGCTGCTTCTGATAATCTGATAATCAGATCAGACACAGTCCCCATCCCACAAGGGATTTACAGTTAAAGTAGGAGGTGGAACAGGTATTTAATCTCCATTTTTTAAAATGTGGTATTTGTTAAGCACTTATGTCAGGCACTGTATTAGGCGCTGGGGTGGACACAAGCTAATCAGGTTGGACGCAGTCCCTGCCCCACATGGGGCTCACAATCTTTATCCCCATTTTACAGATGAGGCAACTGAGGCCCAGAGAAGAGAATAATAATAAAAATAATTATTATTTTATTTAAGTGCTTACTATGTGCCAGGCACTGTGCTCAGCACTGGGGTAGATACAAGCTATAATAATGATTGTGGTATTTGTTAAGCGCTTACTATGTGGCAGGCACTGTTCTAAGCACTGGGGTAGATACAAGATAATCGGGTTGGACACAGTCCCTGTCTCACATAGGGCTCCCAATCTTAATCCCCATTTTTACAGACGAGGGAATCGAGACACAGAGAAGTTAAGTGACTTGCCCAAAGCCACACAGCAGACAAGGTGAAGTGAAGTGACTAGACCAAGGTCACACAACAGATGTGTGGTGGATCCGGGATTAGAACTCAGGTCCTGTGACTCCCAGGCCCGTGTGCTTCCCACTGGGCCGTGCTGCTTCCCATTTTATGGATGGGGAAAGTGAGGTCTGGGGAAGTTAGATGACGTGCAAGAGCTTACTAAGCAGTTTCAGAAGGGCCTAAGATGGGGTGAGCAAGCAGTGGTTTGTCAGCTTTGAAGGGGAAGGGACTTCCAGTTAGATGGGGGAGGGTGTGCAGGAGGTCGATGGCGAGCGAGACGAGAATGAGGCACATTGAGCAGATCAGTTGGAGAGGCTCAATGATACCACTTTTGCTTGTTTCTCTGTCTATTTTTCCAAACCGCTTTCACCTTAATTATCTCTTTTTCTCCTCACTTCATCTGTGTGACGTAGAAAGGGGCAGGCATTATTATCCCCTCTTTACAGATGAGGGAACCGAGGCCAGGAGAGGTTAAGTGACTTGTCCGAGGTCACTCGCCAGGCCAGTGGCAGAGCTGCGACTATAATAATAATTGTGGTATTTATTAAGCACTCGTTGTATGTCAGGTACTGTACTAAGTGCTGGAGTAGAGACAAGCAAATTGGGTTAGACACGGTCCCTGAATCAGGTGGGGTTCCCACTCTTAATCCCCATTTTACAGATGAGGTCACTGAGACCCAGAGAAATGAGGTGTCTTGACCAGGGTCACCCAGCAGCCAGGTGGCAGAGCCGGGATTAGAACCCAGGTCCTTCTGACTCCCGGGCCCGTGCTCTACCCACTAGGCCACGCTGCTTCTCGTCTTCCAGGTCTCCCCTGCTCTTTCCCACTAAGTCCCACTGTCTCCACATTATCCCCTCCCTCCCCTCCCAGTCCTCTCTCTGGCACTGGGCCGAAAGTTTCCTCAGTAACGGCAAGACGGTTGAGTCCCCTTCGGTCCGTATCTGTGGACGGCAGAAGGGAAGCGAGAGACCGCAATCGGCAGACAGCGTGGAGCTGAGCAGCCGGCTCCGTGTCTCCTCTTCTGTTCCCCCGGTGACATCTCCGACTCCGCCCCCTGTACCAGAGCCAGAAGGAGCTTTAACCTCCCCCCTGCCCTCTCCCCCTCCTCACCCCTTTCCATCCCCTTCCCACCACCCCTCATGGACGCCGACAGTTGTCCTGGACCCCGAGCGTTACGTCTGACCCTCAGCCGCTCCACCGACTCCTCTTCCTGCCACATTTAGAGGATACGGAGAGAAGCCGCTTGGCCTAATGGTTAGAGCCCGGGGCCGGGAGTCAGAGGACCGGGGTTCTAATCCTGGCTCTGCCATTTTTCTGCTGGGGGACCTTGAGTGAGTCGCTTCTCTTCTCGGGGCCTCAGTTACCTCACCTGGAAAATTCATTCATTCAATAGTATTTATTGAGCGCTTACTATAATAATAATGTTGGTATTTGTTAAGCGCTTACTATGTGCAGAGCACTGTACTAAGTGCTTGGAATGTACAAATCGGTAACAGTTAGAGACAGTCCCTGCCCTTTGACGGGCTTACGGTCTAATCGGGGGAGACGGACAGACAAGAACGATAGCAATAAATAGAATCGGGGGGAATAAATAGAATCAAGGGAGATTAAAAAAATTAAAAAATGGGGATTACGACTGCGAGCCCCATGTGGGACAGGGACTGTGTCTAACCTGATTTGCTTGTACCCACCCCGGCGCTTAATAAATACCGCAGTTATTATTATTATTGTTATTATTCAAACGGGGATTAAGATTGTGAGCCCCACGTAAAACGTGAAGGGTGACCAACCTGATAGGCTCGTATCTACCCCAGTGCTTACCCTCTCAGCGTGGCACCTGGAGAGTTTCCAGTCCTCTACCAGTCTCGGCTACGGGAGGGAGAGTCGAGCAAAGGCCTACCCGTTCCATCCCTAGCTTGGCCAGTGACTGGCGAGTGGCAGGCCGTCTGCTACAAGTCAAAAGTCACCCATGCCGGGCAGCAGCGACACGGGAGAGAGTCGAGGGCGGAGGCTCGAGTTGACTGCGCGGAAGGAGGCAGTGGTAAACCGCTTCCAGATTTTTACCAAGAAAACTCTACGGATCCACTACCGGAACAATTGCAGGTGGAATTGGGGCGTTCTGGGAGAGATGTGTCCAAGGAGTCGCTATGGGTCGGAAACGACTTCAGAGCAAAAGGCAAGACAAGACCGCGGTGCTTAGTACAGTGCCTGACACATTAAAAAAATGCTTAACGAATGGTTTTAAAAAAAAGAGGGGGAGGGCGGAGGGAAGGTCCAGGCCGGAGTCCTGTTGCCCTTTGGGAAACTTTCCTCAGTTTCCCAACCTTGACCCTTGACTCTGCGGGGCTCACCCCAATTTCCACTTAAAAGGCTCAGGGCTCAGACTCCCACACTCCCGTGGCTCTGAGATCTGAGCCCGGGGGGCCGCCGGAGAATGTGTTAGCCCCCACACACTCCTTTATGTTCGTGTTATTATGACCTGGACACTTGATCTCATAAAGAAAAGGTTGGAAAAACGCTTCAGAGAGACCAGTGTGACCTTCCAAGCTTGTGTTCCTGGATACTAGGTTAAGTTCCTTTTTGGTTGTTTTTCCTTTTCAGAACTTTAAATAGTGTCAAAAGAAAACATTTTGTTTCCTCATTTTGGAACCGGGCAGTATTCATTCCATCACATTTACTGAGCGCATACTGTGTGCAGAACACTGGATTGAGAATTTGGGAGCGGACAATACAACAATAAACAGACACCTTCCCTGCTCACGACGAATTTACAGTCTAGAGTGCGGGGAGGCAGACATTAATAGAAATAAATAAATTACAGATATGTACGTAAGCGCTGTGGCACTGAGAGTGGGGAAGAACCAAGGGAGCGGTGGGGTCGCTGCAAGATAATCAGGTTGGACCCAGTACCTGTGCCATGTAAGGGCTCACAGTCCTAATCCCCATTTTATGGATGAGGGAACAGAGGCCAGAGAAGTTAAGTGACTTGCCCTATCCACTGTGCCATGCTACTTCTCTGGGCCTCAGTTACCTCATCTGTAAAATGGGAATTAAGACTGTGAGCCCCATGTGGGACAGGAACCGTGTCCAACCTGATTAACTTGTATCTACCCCAGCGCTTAGTACGGTGCCTACACATAGTGAGTGCTTAACAAATGTTATTATTATTATTATAATTATTATTATTAATATACCGAACAGCCCCAGACACCGAGTTTACGCGGACCGGGGGGCGGGAGGGAAACGGATGGATGGACGGACGGATAGGCCCTGGAGCAAAGACGGTTTTGGGGAGCCCCCTTCCCAGGAAAAACGCTCCAGGGTCACCCCAAGTCCACGGCGCCTACACTAGGTGCCCAGTGTGATGCGTGCGACGTCAAGGGGGTCTCCCTGCTGGGACTTGGCAAAATGCTGTCACTGGATCCCCTCGCTGCCCACCCGGCCCATCCCATCCAGGTAGAGAAGAAGCTCGGCTTAGTGGACAGAGCCCGGGCCCGGGAGTCAAAAAGCCCTGGCTTCTAATCCCGGTTCCGCCGCTCGTCTGCTGCGTGACCTTGGGCAAGTCACTTCATGGAATAAGATCGTGAGCCCCACGTGGGACAGTCCCGATTATCTTGCATCTCTCCCAGAGCTTAATATAGTGCCTGGCATATAGTAAGCGCTTAACGAGAACCGCAATTATTATTATTATCCACTTCTCAGCGCCTCAGTGACCTCACCTGTACAGTGAGGACTCACTACCCACTTTCCCTCCTACTTGGACCGTGAGTTCCATGGGGGACCTGATGATCTGGTATCTACCCCAGCTCTCAGTACAGTGCCCGGCACCTAGTAAGCGCTTACCAAATCCCACCATTATCATTATTACTCTCCAGGCACCCGGCGGGCGCCCGCTACCCAGTGTTCCCCGACAACAATGGGCTACCGGGCACCGCCCGCTGCCAACTGTGCTGAGGCTCCTGCTTGTCTCACCCCGCCCCCATCCGGGACATCTCCTACCGACGACCTTCCCCGTGATGCCGGATCCTTGGATGTTTGTTCAAGAGTAAACACGGTGAGCTGCTGATCCAGCTCTCCTCTCCCGAGGCGGCCCCCTCTCCGACCCCCCAACCCCGGTCCTCCCTCCCGTTGTTTTGGCTCTAAGGGTTAGATGGTATCGTCGCAGGCAGACGTTCTATTCCAAGAGGAAGATAGAAACTGCAACTTGGAGTCCACGTGAGGATGTGTTCTCCCCCAAGATACCACCCATCATAAACATGCAGGATTTTGTCCTCTTTATCAGCATTTACTCAGCGGCCTGTGGAGACAGTCTGCCGGTCCTGGACTCTCTTAGAAGCAGATAACGCCGATTCCAACTCTCCGCTGCCCCGGTTTTTGGCTCGCCTCGCGGACTGCGTTTTGACATCGCGGCTGCTCCCTGTTCCCTAGGCGGCCCGTTGCCCCCGAGGCCTGGAGCCTGGTTCTTTCATTCATTCGTTCGCTCATCCGTTCTGGCGTTTCTTAAGTGCTTACTACATGCCGAGCGCTGTACGAAGGGGTGGGGTAGAGTCGAGATCGACCCCAAGAAGCATGGCTTAGCGGAGAGAGC
The DNA here is from genome assembly GCF_004115215.2 of Ornithorhynchus anatinus. NCBI lineage: Eukaryota > Metazoa > Chordata > Mammalia > Monotremata > Ornithorhynchidae > Ornithorhynchus > Ornithorhynchus anatinus. The sequence continues at coordinate 6,784,032 of NC_041732.1, read as the reverse complement.
ACCGGCCCCGGGAGTCAGAAGGACCTGGGTTCTAATCGCGGGTCCTCCACTTGTCTGCTGTGTGACCTTGGGTGACTCGCTTCGCTTCTCTGGGCCTCAGTGACCTCATCTGGAAAATGGGGATGAAGACAGGGAGTCCCAGGGGGGACGTGGACTGTCCCCCACCTGATTAGCTTGTAACTACCCCAGGGCTTAGGACAGTGCTCGGCACCTAGTAAGCGCTTAACAGATACCATAAAAAAAATCATCGGGTTGGATACGGTCCCTGTCCGATTCCCGTTTTATAGATGAGGAAGCTGAGGCACAGAAACGTTGAGTGACTTGCCCACGGTCACACAGTAGGCAAACGGAAGAGTTGGGATTAGAAACCAGGTTCTCTGACTCCCAGGCCACATTGCTCTATCCACTACGCCATGCTGTTTTCAAGGCCACATTGCTTCACACCCGCTCTGTTCCCCGGCTCCATCCAAGGAGGCCCTCGAAGGCCTAATTCATTCATTCAGTGGTATTTACTGAGCCCTTTTTGTGTGCAGAGGACTGTACTAAGAGCTTGGGACAGTACAATATAAGAAGAGACAGACACATTCCCTGCCCACAGTGAGTTTACAGTCTAGAGGGACTAGAAACTCTAACTGCCCAGGTCTTCTCTCCCGCCGGGCACTCTCTTTACAACGCCACGGAGCTTTGAGCCTTAGGGGAGAGGCGAAAGACCCTAGGCCAAGTGGAAAAGGGCCAATTTTCAACTACCCCGGGCCAGGGAGGGTGCGGTGGAACGAAACCCACGGATAATCCAAAGCCCCACTGGAGTCAATAGTTTCCTCTCTTGCTCCTTCCCACGGTAACCCACCCCAAACTTGTAATCGCTCAGTGGGGCTGGTTTGACTTAGCTCTCTTCTCTCCTGAAGGTCCGGGAGAGGAGGAAAGGGAAAAAGCAGCCTGCGTAATTCACAAAAAGGGAAGTTGGGGTTGGCAGGAAATAAGAGTTGGGATGGAGAATGCGAACCTACCTTGGTTTATAGCTTTAAGAATGCTCCACGAGGATGAATGTCCCCGGGAAGGATGGTGGGAGAGAGGTGGAGGCAGAAAGGGGCCACTTGTCTGCTGTGTGACTAGACAAGTCACTTCACTTCTCTGAGCCTCAGTTACCTCATCTGGAAAAAGGGGATTAAGATTGTGAGCTCTATGTGGGACAGGGACCGTGTTCAACCCAATTACCTTGTATCTACCCCAATGCTTAATACAGTGCCTAGCACTTAATGAATATCGCAATTATTCTTATTATTGTTGTTGTTATTATTATTAAACACGCGCACTGTCTTTTTCATCCTCCAAACTTGAACCAGCGAAGAGAGCTGCAGTCGGAGGGATTTGGGTTAGACATCGTAAAGCCTGTCAGAAATTAGGACAGGTAGCTGGGGGAATGTTAGATAGGAATGGTATTTACTGGGTTATCCACTGGTTACAATGCCTGCCACAGTGTTCAGAGTATATGAAACAGGGAAACACAATGGGGGCAGACCAACTTTTGGGGTTCTGTCCTCCCTGGAACGGTGCCCTCCACGCCACGCCCACGGGGACGGGACCTCTGAAGCCTCAAGGACTCGCTGAATTGCCCTGCCCTGTCCTAGAGAAGCAGTGTGGCTCAGTGGAAAGAGCCCGGGCTTGGAAGTCAGAGGCCATGGGTTCATATCCCTGCTCTGCCACTTGTCAGCTGTGTGACTGTGGGCAAGTCACTTCACTTTTCTGTGCCTCAGTTACCTCATCTGTAAAATGAGGATTAACTGTGAGCCTCACGTGGGACAACCTGATGACCCTGAATCTACCCCAGCGCTTAGAACAGGCACTTAACAAATACCAACATTATTATTATTACTCTGCCCTGCCCTGCCTTCCTCTACCCTGGGCTTCACCTACCCATGTGACTTCCTGGAGAAGATGCAGCTCATCTGAGGGAGGTCCAGGCCCGAAGGTTGGGGGAGGGTTAGGGTTAGGCTGGATGGGAGGTGGACTCCCAGCCAATATTCATTCATTCCATAGTATTTATTGAGTGCTTACTATGTGCAGAGTACTGGCCTAAGCTCTTGGAATGTACAATTCGGCAACAGATAGAGACAGTCCCTGCCCAATGACGGGCTCACAGTCTAATCGGGGGAGACAGACGGACAAAAACAGGACAACGTAATCACGATAGAAATAGGGAGAAAGGGAGGGGAGACAAAGTTCTGCTGGAACTCCCCCCCCGGCTCTGATACACCCAGAGACTCACTGGGAGTCCCGTGTTCAGGAGGCTCTGGCCTTGCAGTTTATAATCAAGATCAAAGTGGGGTAGCCCCTCCCCACCGCCCCTAGGCACCCCGGCCAGGGTAGACCTGGGACTGCCAACCTCTTGGCCCTCAAAAAGTGCCTGAGCTGATGATGGTGTCTTCCAGCAAGCAAGACAGTGAGCCCCATGTGGGGCAGGAACTGTGTCCCACCCGATTATCTTCCATCTACCCCAGTGCTCAGGACGGTACCTGACACACGGTAAGGTTTCAACGAATGCCACAGTCATCGTCGTCATCATCCCGAGCCGTGACGCGCCCCTCTCCTTCCTCCCCTCCGCCCCCCCCAGATCCTGCTAACATTGGCGCCACTTCCAACTGGTCCCTTTCAAATGTCCAGCCGTTGCCTCCCGTTCTGCTGGCAGAACCAGAGATAGCCGCTTCACTCGCTTAGCAGCTGCAACGGGCCCGGCCTAGGTCCCCGTGGCTTAGCGGCTACAGCCTGGGCCCGGGAATCAGAAGGAACGGAGTTCTAATACCGGCTCGGCCACATTTCTGCCGTGTGAGCTTAGGCAGGTCTCTTCACTTCTGTGGGCTTCAGTTCCCTCATCTGGAAAAAGGGATTAACACTGGGAGCCCCATGTGGGACGGGGACCGTTTCTACCCCAGCTCTTAGTACAGTGCATGGCACCTAGTAACCACTTAACACATACCATAATTATTATTATTTTCATATCCCTGCCTCCTGGCACTGCTCTGAGCACACCCAGAAGAAAAGGCAAGGAACGAGGAGAGGGTAGAAAGGTGATAAGGATTTTTTTTACGCAACACGGCAATGACGGTCAGTGTTCCCCAGTTGTCCGGAGAGTGAGGCTCCCTGATGCCCTGAAATGGCTCCCCAGGAACCAGAGCCGGAGACCACTGAGTCTTTCACCTATCAATCAATTTATGTGCAGAGCACTGTACTAAGCACTGGGAAAAAAGACAATACAACAGAATTAGTATGCGCTTGCCCCACCTTCCCAGCCCCACAGCATTTATGTACCTGAGAAGCCACATAGCCTAGTTGATAGAGCAAAGATCTGGGAGCCTGAAGGACTAACCCCGGCTCTGCCACTTGCCTGCTGTGTGACCCTATGCAAGTCACTTCACTTCTCTGGGCCTCAGTTCCCTCATCTGTAAAATGGGGATGAAGACTGTGAGCCCTCTGTGGCCGATTGTGAGCCCGATTATTTTTTATCTACCCCAGCACTTAGAACAGTGCCTGGCACATAGGAAGAGCTTAAGAAATACCTTATTATTAATACCTATCTGTAATTTATTTATATCAATGTCTGCCTCCCCCTCTAGGCTATAAACTCATTGTGGGCAGGGAATATGTCTGTTATATTGTTCTACTGTACTCTCCCAAACACTTAGTACAGCACTCTGCACATAGTAAGTGCTCAATAAATACGACCGACTGATTGATTGCCCAGGATGGACTTACGGTCTAGAGGGAGAGAGAGACATTAATAGGAATGAATAAGTGATTTTATAATATATAATTTAAAGATATATTCATAAGTGCTGTGGGGTTGGGGGTGGGGCGAATATCAAATGTCAAATGTCCAAAGATCACGGAGCAGCATGGTCTAGTGGCAAGAGCACAGGCTTGGGAGTCATAGGATTTGGGGTTCTAATCCCGCCTCCGCTACTTGTCTGCTGTGTCACCTTGGGCAAGCCGCTTAACTTCTCTGTGTCTCATAATAATAATGATGATATTTGTTAAGCGCTTACTATGTGTCAAGCATTGTTTATTTATCTCATCTGTAAAATGGGGATGAAGACTGTGAGCCCCACATGGGACAATCCGATTATCTTATATCTACCCCAGTGCTTAGAACGGTGCTTAGCACATAGTAAGCGCTTAACAGATACCATCATTATCTTCCAACTAGACTGTAAGCTCCCTGAGGGCAAGGGCTGGGGCAACTTACTCTATTGTACTCTCCCAAGTGCTTAGCACAGTGCTCTGCACAGGGTAAGCACTCTAGTTGATTGAAAACATGATAACAATAATAATAATAATAATTGTGATATTTGTTAAGCGCTTACTATGTCCCAAGCGGTGTTCTAAGCACCGGGGTAGATATAAGGCAGTCCCTCTACCATGTGGGGCTCACAGTCTTAATCCCCATTTTACAGATGAGGTAATTGAGGTTCAGAGAAGTGAAGCGTCTAGCCCAAGGTCACACAGCAGACATTTTTGAGCACAACGGAGAGTACCTTATGCACTGCAGGCAGCGGGGGTCCCACCCCAGCCACAGCCACGTGATGGGAGAGAAGGATTTGAAAACATTATCGGGGCCAGAAAGCCGAAGTGACGGAGCGGGTTACGAATCACCGCTCTGAGGAACAGCTTGGCGAGCTTCACTGCCTGTTGGCTTCCACGGCCCTCCAGGAAATGATCGAGGCTTTGTTACCTCAGCTGCTCTGAGGGGATGGGTCCCCCCTCAACACTTCCCTCCTTCCCCATCCTTCCCTTTTCCAACTTTCCCCCACCTCCCCCATGCTGTCTTGTTGTTCCTTTTCCCTCAGGTAACACCCACTCAGAAATCTGAAAAGGTGCTCCAGGTTCCTCATTGTCCTGGAGCCCTAGAGGTCAGTCCGTCAGTCAGCCGTATTTATTGAGCGCATACCGTGTGCAGAGCATTGCACTAAGCACTCGGGAGAGTACGGGATAACAATATAACAGACACATTCCCTGCCCACAGCGAGCTTAAAGCCTAGAGGGGGAGACAGACATTAATATAATGTCTGCGGCGCGGCGGGCAGGCGGGAGGGCCCAGCGGGTTCAAGGTCCCGCCGGGCAGCCGGGCCCTCAGCCAGGGGCTCCTCCTTCACTCCATCCTCCCATTCTCCCCTCTCCTCCCCGGGACCCTTCCGACCAAGTCCTTTGGGAAGCAGCTCCTGGAATTCGGACGCCCGGGCCAGTGATTCACTCTGCCTCTCATCCCCGGGCTGGGGAAACCACGGAGGTCCAGGTCGGGGGTGTGGGCCGAGGGTGCGAGGGGGGTTGGAGAGAATGCTCTCCCCGGACCCCCGTCCTCCTCCTCTCTTGCCTCTCCATGGAGAGAGGAAGCAGCCTACTATTTTCATAAAGCATGGGGCTTTGGAGAGTTTCTGGGGTTTTTTGCTTTGTGGTGCTTTTCCAGTTACTGCCTAGATCACTGCTCACTGTCTAAGTAGAGAGGGTATAGAGTCGCCTTGCAAGTAGGCATTCATTCAGTAGTATTTATTGAGAGCTTACTATGTGCAGAGCACTGTACTAAGCCCTCTCCCGTGGGGAGGAATGGTGTGTCCTGGGTAAAAAATTCTGGCTTGGCCTTTTTTCTTGTAAGAAGGTTGGTGGCCAGATTTCAAAATGGGCCTTCTCGAAGTCCCCATTTTAATGTCTGTTCTTACTGTCCTCACCCCCACCCTCACTATGCAACCCTTCCCCCAGGTAGGACCATCCCAAATAGCATAAAGCAGAGACTAAAGCAGAGACTGGAGCAGATCCTGGAGTCATCTCATTTTACACCAGATAGTCCAGTTATCTGCTGGTCAATCCCTTGTCCAGTAGGATTTTGCCTCTAGAATGTAAGGTCACTGTGGGCAGGAAATGTATCTGTTTATTGTTATATTGTCCTCTCCCGAGCCCTTAGTACAGTGCTCAAGAAATACAACTGAATGACTGAATGAATTAATTCCACAAAATGGAACATGTGACATCATGATGTACCATTGTGTGCCCAGAGTAATGAGTAACACCACCTATGATTCAGTGCTCCTGCACCTTTCCTCCACTACATGTGTGACACCTGGCAGGGAATGTGTCTATCGCTGTCTTGTATGCTCTCAAGTGCTTAATACAGTGCTCCGCACACAGTAAGTGCTCAATAGATATGATTGAATGAATGAATGGTCTCCCGCTTGTTCCCGGGTGAAATTGTGTCATGATGAATGGCTCCTGGAACGAGTGCACCAATTGAATTTGGTATTTTGCTGTCGGTAGCTGTGTATTGGAGCTGAGTGATTCTTTGATTGGGGAGGGGGGCGGATTTTCAATCATATTTATTGAATGCTTACTGTGTGCAAAGTGCTGTACTAAACACTTGGGAGAGGACAGTATAACAAAAAAGAAACACAATCCCCGCCCACAGTGAGCTTACTGTCTAGAGGGGGAGTCAGACATTAATATAAATAATTTGATGTGGTGGTTTTGATTCAGTGACTTTGATTCAACTGAGAATTCTTCTGTCTTGCCAATTGTGTGTGTGTGTGTGTGTGTGTGTGTATGGGGCAGGGTGGGGGGAGGTCAATGTGATATCCACAATGAGTTCGAAAGATCTTCATTTAGACAGTGAGCCCCACGTGGAACAGGGACTATGTCCAACCTGATTTGACTGTATTCACCCCTGGCGCGTAGTAAGCACATAACAAATACCATCATTATTATATCCACATCTATCCCTCTAGACTGTAAGCTTCTTGCCAACTCGGTTGTATCGTACTCTCCCCAGCACTTAATCCAGTGCTCTACATGCAGTGAGCGCTTAATAAATACCACTGATGATGATGATGATGCTATTCTTGAGGGCCATTCGTGGCCACCTTATCCTACCACTGGACGGGCAACACGTTGTGGGCAGGGAATGTGTCTGTTTATTGTTGTAGTGTACTCTCCCAAGATCCCTCTCAGGGTCACACCTGAAGAATTTCCAGGCCTCTACCAGTCTCGGCTACGGGAGGGAGAGTCAAGCAGAGGCCTACCCATTCCATCCCTAGCTTGGGCAGTGGCTAGCGAGTGGAAGGCAATCTGCTACAAATCCAAATTCACCCATGTTGGGCAGGAGCAGCACGGGAGAGATTCGAGGGTGGAGACTCAAGTTTACTGCATGGAAGGCGGCAACTATAAACCACTTCCGGATTTTTACCAAGAAAACTCTATGGACACACTACCAGAACGCTTGCAGATGGAGAGCGAGGCGTTCTGGGAGAGACGTGTCCATGGTGTCGCTACGGGTTGGAAACGACTCGACAGCATAAGAGAAGACTCTCCCAAGAGCTCAGTACAATGCTTTGCACACAGTAAGCACTCAATAAACATGATTAAATGGACCAATGAAGGGTGTAGAGCCAGTTCCATATCCTGTTTACTTGTTTGGATGCCTGTGTCCCCCCCCTTCTAGACCGTGAGCCCACTGTGGGCAGGGATTGTCTCTTTTTACTGCTGAATTTTACTTTCCAAGCACTTAGTACAGTGCTCTGCACACAGTAAGTGCTCAATAAATACAATTGAATGAATGAATATCCACTGCTTCGACTCTGCTCCTCTTTCCAAAGTGCATCTAATTAATCAATCGGTCATATTCACTGAGCACCTACTCTGAGCAGAATGCCCTCTGCTACACGTTTGGGTGAGTACAGCCTAGTAGACAAGATACCTGCCTTCGAGGAGGTGGTGACCTATTGAGGGAGACAGGCACTACAATAAATTATTCATTCATTCAATTGTATTTATTGGGAGTTTACTGTGTGCAGAACACTGTACTAAGTGCTTGGGAGAGTACAATACAACAATAAACAGACACATTCCCCGCCTACAATGAGCTTACTGTCTAGAGGCTGGGAGATAGACATCAATGCAAATAAATAAATGACGGATATGAACCTAAGTGCCGTGGGGCCGGGAGGGGGGAGAAACAGCTAGGAGGAAGAAATAGGGTACAAGGGTTTGTATAGAAGTGCTATGGGGGATGTGAGAAGCAGCTTAGCCTAGTAGATAGTGCACGGACCTGGAAGTCAGAAGGACCTGAGTTCACACGCGGGCTCCATCACTTGTCTGCTGTGCAACCTTGAGCCAAGTCACTTCACTTCTCTAGACCTCAGTTACCTCATCTGGAAAATGGGGGATGACACTGTGAGCCTCATGTGGGACAGGGACTGTGTACAACCCCATTTGCTTGAATCCATCCCAGCGTTCAGTACAGTGCCTGGCACAGAGTAAATACATATTCGACAATTATCATTATTATTCTCAGCACCTCAGTCACGCCATCTGTAAAATGGGGATTCAATCCTCCTCGTTCCTACTTAGACTGTGAGCCCCGTGTGGGACAGGAACTGGGTCCAGCCTGACTCATATCTACCTCGTCACTTAAAATACCACTTGACACCTAGTAAGCCCTTAACAAGGACCACGGTTATTATTACTTATTAAATGCCCTGATGGGGTAGAAGTGGTGAAGTGGAAGTTGGGGGCACATGAGGTGAGGAGATTAGAAATTAATGGGGGAAGGTCTCCTGGGAGAGATGAGGTTTCAGGAAAGCTTTGAAGATGGGGAGAGCGGTAGCTGTAGGATACGCAGGGGGAGGAAGTGCCAGGGAAGGGAGAAGATAGTCATTCAGTTGTATTTATTGAGCGCTTACTATGTGCAGAACAATGTACTAATTGCTTGGGGGAGGACAATACAGCAATACCCTAATAAGTTCCTTGCCTATAAACAAGAGGGAGGGTGTGCGGAGGGGAGGGAATGGATGAGGAGGAGACCCACTGAGGAGACCCCCTCCCCAAACCCAACATTCCACCGACCCCCCAGACCTAAAGCACCGTCCAGCCCACCGGTCTGGCTCCGGCCAGCTGGGAACTCCCCCGCCCCCGCCCGCTGGCTGTGAAGAGTTAAATCATTTCACTTGTCCGCCTGTTTTTATTTCCATTCCCATGTCAGGGCCTGCCATTTATTTAGTCAATACGCATATCCCAGGGATGGAGACAGGCTGGGTTAGTCATTGACCATCGGGTCTCCAGTCACTGAGAACGTACTGAGGTCACTTCCAAAGGCACCAGGAACAATGAGAGGCTACCGGGCCCAGGAGCCCGGCAGGAAACAGAGCCGAGATTAAAGACGGAGATAGTCCCCCACAAAAGTACATTTGAAGAATGTGCTCTACGTTCTGTCAACACAGTTTCTTCCTTGCTCGAGATTGTCCTTCTATTTTAAGCCTGTTTTCCAACCAAAAATGGTCATCCAACTACTTGGGATGACTTTATCTTCCCAGCTTCTCCGAGAGGCCCTCCGTGGACGCGGGCTCCGGAGTTCAAGGAAATGAACTTTTCTAAGGCTGGATTCTGTTGCTTTTGTTACTATAGAAAATCCTGCTGGAGGCACATTAAACGGCTTCCTCTGGGGTGGGGGCAGGCTGGGAGGGAGGCGGGTTGGTGGGGGCGCTGAGGGGGCCGGGAGGCAAAGCTGAAGATACGTTCGTTTCTTCGACGGCGATTGGTGGGTTTGTACGCTGATTCCAGCCAACAGCGCTAACCCCACCTCGGTCTCGAGTTCCCGGGGCTCGGGCCTTTGACCTTCAAGGCTTTCATGGGAGTCAGTGTGGTCCGGTGGGTAGAGCCCGAGCCTGAGGTCAGAAGGACCTGGGTTCTCATCCCGGCTTCACCACTCGTCTCCTGTGTGACTTTGGGCAAGTCACTTTACTTCACTGGGCCTCAGTGACCTCCTCCGTAAAATGGGGATGAAGACTTTGAGCCCCATGTGGAACAGGGACTGTGTCCAACCTGATTAACCTGTGCTTAGTTGAACGTGTGGCCCATAGCGAGCATTTAACGAATACCATTTTTTTAAAAAGCAGCAAAAAACCCCTCTTGTATTGTTAACAAATACCATAAAAAAAGGCTTGAAGATTAGTCATAAACATTGGCTCCAGCCTACGGAAGGCCCATAATCCTCTCCTCGGCCTCCGACGGACTTTCGCCCAGTATGAATTTTGCAGATCGGCCTGAAGAAACTGGGTGGGCAATCACAGCTCTGGGTGGTCCCAGGGTCACTCCAGCCCCCAGCCTCCTCACCTCCAACTACAAACCCCCATTCTCCTCTGGCAGAAGCCCTCAGTTTGGTCCGTCCCTCTAGAGTGTAAACTCACTGTGGGCAGGGAATGGGTCTACCAACTCATTTATACAGTACTCTCCCAGGTGCTTAGTACACCGCTCTCCGCACGTAGTAAGTGCTCAATAAACACCTCTGATTCACTGATTAATTGGGATGATTTGGAAAAACAGTGGCCATGTCCAGAAATAGGCTATTTCTGTCGTGGTTGAGGGAGGGTGGGCCTGATTCCTTTATCACTGTGGCATCCGGTACCTCAAACAAGGGACTGATAAGTAGGTACCAGGGCCCAGTGGAAAGAGCCAGGAACTGGGAGTCAGGAGACCTGGGTTCTAGCCCCAGCTCTGGCCTGGGCCCGCTGGGTGACCTTGGGCTCGTCACTGAACCTCTTTGGGTCTCAGTTTCTTCATCCATAAAATGGGGGTAGGATAACTGTTTTCCCTCCCTTGGAAACTGTGAGCCACACAAGGGCCAGGGACTGAGTCCAATCTGATTATCTTGAATCCACGCCTGAGGTTGGCAAAGAGTGAATGCGTGAAAAATGCCACGGTGAGTTGGAGTCGGGGGACAGTTAGATGGTACGGGGGGCAGGGGCTAGTAATAATTGATAATTATGGTAATTGTTAAGTGCTTACTATGTGCCATACTTTACCAAGCACTGCATCCGGGCTCACCAAGCCAGGCTCTTGGAGTGCCCAGTTCAGCGGGCCAAACCAAATTGGAATCTGCCCAGGCCCGAATACCACCTTGAGATGCAACAATCTGGTGGGAACCGATGACCCTTGAGTGACTGTGGGCTGATAACTCACTTTCAAAACAAGCGGACAGCTACCGGAGTCAACGGAGGCGGGGTTGGGGAGAGACGGGACAGGACAGAAAGTCGACACTTTTGTCATGAGACAGAGACATGGCAGGAGGTATATTTATGGAGGCATTTCAGATCCCCAAGAAAGGGAAACGCTCCTTGATTTCCTTCCCTTTCTTTGGACAATTGTAAATCCGTGGACCGGGTTGGCACGACCAAAACAGAGTAGAAAAAAATGACTTAAATGATTCAGCTTGGCCGAAAACTCGGCCTGCAGTCAGCCTGCCATTGGTGTTTACTTGGTAGGCTCAAGAGAACCAGCCTGGTTTTGTAGTTTAATGGACAGAGCCCAGGCCTGGGAGTCATAAAGACCTGGGTTCTAATCCTGTCTCCGGCACCTATGTGCTGTTTGACCTTGGGCAAGCCATTTTACTTCTCTGGGCCTCAGTTACCTCATCTGTAAAATGGGGATAAAGACTGTGAGCCCCCTGTGGGACAGGGACTGTGCCCAACCTGATTAACTTGTATCTACCCCAGCACTTAGAACAGTGCTTGGCACATAATAAGCACTTAGCAAATACCATTATCATTATTATTAATTATTATTATTGCCCATTGATTCACCCCCCTGCCTCTAGGCATAAAGGGTAACCCATCCGAGACAGAAAGTAGTTTCTATTTTTAAAATCCTCCAGGGAAATATTCCTCTCGCATCCATTCCGTAGTCTCCCAAGCCTGAAAACTAGGAATTTTTTTTTCTGCTCACTTTCATCCCTCTTGCTGTGTTCTAAGCTAATTTCTTCCCATTTGGTATCCTGCAGAAGTGGAGAATAACGGGTCACTGGCCTCTAGCCGTCTTCTCGTGCTTAAAGAATGGCACTCGGTCCCTTTTCTTTTCTAGGTGAAACAATCCCAGTTTGATTTGTATTTATTCAGCGCTTACTGGGTGACAAATCACCGTGCTAAGTGCCAGGGTATTCATTCATTCATTCATTCATTCAATAGTATTTATTGAGCGCTTACTATGTGCAGAGCACTCTACTAAGCGCTTGGAATGAACAAGTCGGCAACAGATAGAGATAGTCCCTGCCGTTTGACGGGCTCAAGAGAACTAGATCAGACCCCATTCATTAATTCCTAATTATTGAGCACTTACTGTGTGCAAAGCACTGTACTAAGCTCTTGGAAGAGTACAATAAAACCAATAGACACCTTCCCTGTCCACAATAAGCTTACAGTCTAGAAGGGGAGATGGACTATTAACACGAATAAATCTCACGCCTGCCCCACAAGGAGCCCGCAATCTAAGAGGAGGGGAGAGAAGGCATCTTCTCCCCATTTTGCAGATGGGAAAACTGAGGCCCAGAGAGGTTAAGTGGCTTTCCAAGGTCCCATGGTCACACAAGGGCCAGGGACAGAATTGGGATTAGAACCTAGGTCTCTTCATTCCCAGAACCAGAGGTCTTTCTCCTCAGGCTATATTGTCTCCTTTCCCAGCGGGGCCTAGTTTTCCACCTTTTCATCAGTCTCACTGCTCTCGTCTGGATAATTCTATTTCTGAAGGGGGGTCAGATGCCCACGGGTCCCCTTGGGAGCACCGCTGTGTAGTTTCTAGCCCATACAAAGTGGCAGTGTAGGGTGACGGAACAATAAACTATTCTATTAATAAGTAATTGTATTCATTATTAATACTAAATAATAATTAATGTTAATAATGGTATTTGTTAAGCACTTACTATGTGCAAGGCACTTTTTTAAGATCCAGGGTGGATACAACAAAATCGGGTCGGACACAGTCCCTGCCTCATGTGGGGCTCCCCGTCTCAGTCCCCGTTTTACAGATGAAGTAACTGAGGCACAGAGAAGTGAAGTGACTTGCCCGAGGTCACGCAGCAGACAAGAGGCGGAACCGGGATTAGAACCCACGACCTTCCGATTCCGAGACCCGGGCTCTCTCCACTCTGCCGTGCTGCTCTTCTCCCGTTCCTGTTTTCCGTTCCCGGCTCCATCAAAGACTTGCCGTATGACCTTGAGGGAAATTGATGACTCTCTCTGAGAAGCGCAAAGCAACTCTTTCCCTTTACAATATCTGTACATACTTTTTCATTAGCGTGTATTCAATAGCATTTTTGAGTGCTTACTATGTGCAGAGCACTGCACTAAGCACTTGGGCAAATACCATATGACAATAAACAGATACATTCCCTTCCCACAACGAGTTTACAGTCAAAAGTGTAAACTCAACAAGGGCAGGGAACACTTGTCGGGGTTCTGTTCTGCTTTTCCCAAGTGCTTAGTGTGGTGTGTTGCGCCCAGTGGGTGGGTGCTCACTAAGTACCCTTACGACTAAAGCGAAGGGGGAAATCTTTGGGTTCTAGAGAAATCCAGAATCTGTCAGGATTTCTGTCTCCTCCTAATGCTCTGGGGAAAGGAAGGGGAGCATTGAAAGCCTAAGTGCTTCCTGCTGGGTGTGGAGGTCAAGACTGCAACCCCCTGGGGAGGCGACCCCCAAAATTCACCTGTGAGGGGTACGAACTGAGCAACAGGAACAAGCCTGCTTAGCTAGAGCAGCGAGAAGCAGCACAACCTAGCAGAAAAAGCACGGCCCCGGGAGCTGGGAGACCTGGGTTCTAATCCCGGCTCCACCACTTGCCTGCTGCGTGACCTTGGGTAGGTCCATTCATTCATGCAATCATATTTATTGAGTGGTTACTGGGTGCAGAGCACTGTACTAAGCACTCGGGAGAGGACCCTAGAACAGTGAAGCGACACAGGTCACTTCACTTCGCTGGGTCTCAGTTTCCTCATCGGTAAAATGGGGATTCCATACCTGACTTCAATCCCATGTGGGACATGGACTTTGTCCGAACGGACTGCACTGGACCTCCCAGTGCTTAGCGCAGTCCTTGACACATAACAAGAGTTGAATAAATCCCAGAGTAATTATCATTATGATTATCAGCTCTAGTATGGCTCTGGCTCTCAGCCCCCCTTGTGGTTTGGGAACCAGGGGATTTGAGAAACCAACAGGAAAAGTTGGCAGGCAAGAAAGGAAATGATCGAACCGTCTCTATTCATGAAAATGGCGCTTTTTTTTTTTTAGTAGTATTTAAGTACTTGCTACGTGCCAGGCACTGTCCTAAGCGCTGGGGTAGATACGAGGTCATCATGTTGGACACAGTCCCTGTCCCACATGGGGCTCACAGTCTTAATTCTCGTTTTACAGATGAGATAACTGGGCCATAGAGAAGTGAAGTGACTTGCCTAAGGACACACAGTGGACAAGTGGGATTAGAACTCAGGTCACTCTGACTTCCAGGTCCGTGCTCTATCCACTAGGCCATGCTACTTCTCTGGGACCCCCCTTCTACCGCAACTCGGGATCCAGGCGGGATGGAGGGGATGAGGAGCCTGGGGGGCTGGGGAGAAGCCCGACTCCCGTTCCCCGTTCCATCTCGGCGGGCCAATGTGACTTCACGGTTCTAAGAAGAGTGGAGGATTACGAGCGTGGTTCGTGATGCTTCTGGGAGAGCGCACGGCTCTGACCAAACAACATTTAGATGAGTTAAGCGTAAATGAATCAGAAACATATGGATTACATTTCCTTTGAAATACACACGGGTTTTAAAATTCAGGGGAAGAAGCGTCTGGCAAACCAACACGTTTTGGGGTTGTTTTTTTTCCAAACCCCAAATATTTGAGAAATAGCTTGGCCAACACTGAGTACCGTTAGATTTACCCGTCCTGAGCAGAAGTTCCCCGGGGCTTGGCTTCATCAGTGTCTCTGATGCTTTTACACAGATTGACTGAACATTCAAGGAATCTGTGCAAGCGAAGCTGGGGTTAATGGGAAGAAGGCATTGCGGTGGGGGAAGGGGGTGGGGGGCTAGGGGAAGGGGGAGATGTTGGGGGGCATCTAGGTAGGAATCTGAGCAAAGAAGCCACACTAAACCCAGTCACCAAATCTGTCCCGTCACCCGTTAAGCTGTAAACCCCTTGAGATCAGGGTTCGTGTCTTCTGCCTCTATTGTTTCATCTGACCACAGTGGTCAGCTTAATCAAATAGCTTCTCTGTACCTCAGTTACCACAACTGTAAAATGGGGATTCAATGCCCCTCCCTCCAATTTAGACTGCAAGGCCGATGTGGGACAGGGACTATGTCTCATCTGATTATCTTGTATCTACCCCAGCGCTTAGAACGGTGCTTAGACACATAGAAAGTGCTTAACAAATACCATTAAAAAAATCCCAAAACAACACAGAGAAGTGAAATGATTTGCCCAAGGTCACAAAGCAGACCTGCGGCAGAGCTGGGATTAGAAACCAGGTTCTTCTGGCTCCTAGGCCCACGTTCTACCCACCGGGACACACTGCTTCTGGAAGCGAATGTGTTTCCAAAATCTTGAGAAAGGATGTCACTCCCACCCTCATGGTCCTACCCACCCACTACGCAAATGGTCACATGGTCATTGGACCCCTGATGGCTATTACTATGTGCAGAACACTGTTCTAAGCGCTGCGGTAGATACAGGGTAATCAGGTTGACCGTGTGAGGCTCACAGTTGATCCCCATTTTACAGATGAGATGACTGAGGCACCGAGAAGTTAAGTGACTTGCCCACAGTCACGAGCTGACAAGTGGCAGAGCCGGGATTTATTGAGTGCTTACTATGTGCAAAGCACTGTATTAAGAGCTCGGGAGAGTACAACACAAACACAGTCCCTGCCCATAATGAGCTCACAGTCTAGAGGGGGAGACAGACATTAATACACATAAATAAATATACACATAAATTTAAGATATTTACATATGTGCTGTGGGTCGGGAGGGAGGATGAATGAAGGGAGCAAGTCAGGGAGACGCAGAAAGGAGTGGGAAAAGAGGAGGGCTTAGTCAGAGAAGGCTTCTTGGAGGAGATGGGACTTCGGTAAGGCTTTGAAATGGGGGAGAGCAGTTATCTATCAGATAATGTGGAGGGAGGGTGTTCCAGGCCACAGGCAGGATGTGGTCGAGAGGTCAAAGTACAGTGAGAAGGTCAGTATTAGAATTAGCTAGAGTTAGAATTAGCATTACCATTAGCACTGTACTAAAGCAGCGTGGCTCAGTGGAAAGAACATGGGCTTTGGAGTCAGAGGTCATGGGTTCGAATCCCGGCTCGGCCACTTGTCAGCTGTGTGACTGTGGGCAAGTCACTTAACTTCTCGGTGCCTCAGTTACCTCATCTGTAAAATGGGGATTACGACTGTGAGCCCCACGTGGGACAACCTGATTCCCCTGTGTCTACCCCAGCGCTTAGAACAGTGCTCAGCACATAGTAAGCGCTTAATAAATACCAACATTATTATTATTATTAAAGCACTTGAGAGGGGACAATACAACAGAATTGCAAGACATGTTCCCTGCCCACAAGGAGCTTAAAGTCTAAAGAGGGAGATGGACACTAGTGTCGATAAATAAATCACAGATAGGCACATAAGTGCTGTGGATCTGAGGTTGGGGTGAATCCTCTAGCCTGTACGCTCGCTGTGGGCAGGGAATATGTCTGTTTATTACTATATTGTACTATCTCAAGAGCTTAGTACCATGCTTTGCACACAGTAAGAGCTCAGTGAATATGATCGCATGAATTAATGAATAAAGGGTGCCAATCCAAGTGCCAGGGCAGTGACCTACTCCAAGTTACTACGAGGCTGACAACCTGTGCGGAAGAATTGATTTCAGCATTAATAGGTGCGGTACAGAAGTGGCTTGGCCTAGTGGAAAGACCAAGGGCCCGGGAGTCAAAGGAGCTTGGTTCCATTCCGGCTCTGCCACTTGTCTGCTGTGTGACCTTGGGCAAGTCACAGTTTCTCTGCGCCTGGGTTTTCTCACCTGTAAAATGGGAATTTAATACTTGCTCTCCCTCCCCCTTAGACTGTAAGTCCTTTGAAGGGAGTCACAAGTGTGTCCTGATTGTACTGTACTTATCTCAATTGATTATGGTACTTGGTAAACGCTTACTCTGTGCCAGACACTGTATTAAGCACTGGGGTGGTTACACTCAAACTGGAATCAGAAAAGCGCTTAACAGCTGAGGTCAAACGGAGGGGGTTCAACTGGCCACAGGGTCCGGACAAGCGAGGGTTACAGCAAAATCCCACTTCAGCCCCGGTGATCAATCAATCAATTGTATTTAATGAATCCTTACTGCATACAGAGGACTGTCCTGGTTATATTGTATCTACCCCAGTGCTTGGCATAAGGAAAGTGCTTAACAAATAGGAGGAGGAGGGAGAAGGGAAAAGGGGGACGGTGGGCGACCGCTTGCCTCTACTGCCCTGGACTGGACAGAAGGGGAAGGGGAACGGAAGAGACTCGACTGACCCGGAATTTGCTCGGAATTTGGCTGAGAGAGGGGTGACCGGCCCTCAGCCTTCCAGACAAAGTCACTGCTGCTACTTCTCCCCCGGGCTGCCTCCACCCCGTACCCGCCACGGATCAGAGAACGCGTGGCCTGACGAACTGCGCAATCCATCCTTTCCAGCTTGGCAGAAGGCTCTGAGGTGGGCGGGGCACAGGCCCAGGGCCCCAGTTTGGGCCAGGCCGCAGGCCTTACCGGGGTGACCACGGCAGATTTCATCTCTTGCTAACCAGCTCCCGGCACCAGCCGGGGGGCTTCAGAGACGGAGCCCCATTCGTTCATTCGGTGCTTACTTTATGCAGAGCACTGTACTAAGCGCTTGGGAGAGTCCAACATAATAATAGTGCAGACACAGTCCCTGCCCAAAACAAACTTACAGTCTAGAAGGGGAGACAGACATTAATAGAAATAAATGAAAGACAGCTATTTGCATGCCAAAACATTTCCAGTTAGGAGCCACATGAGAAGCAGCATGGCATAGAGCACGGGTCTGGGAGTCAGAAGGTCATGGTTTCCAATTCCAGCTCCGCCGCTTCTCTGCTGTGTGATCTCGGGGAAATCGTTTCACTTCTCCGTGCCTCGGTTCCCTCGTCTACAAAATGGGGATTAAGACTGTGAGCCCCAAGGGGGACATGGACTATGTCATCTGTAAACTGGGGATTAAATCTTACTCCTTCTTACTTAGACTGTGAGCTCACGGGGAGTATGGACTGTGTCCACCCTGATAAATTTATATCTACATCAGGGTTTAATACAGTACCTGACACATAGTAAGCACTTAACAAAAAAGGAGTAGGGGGAGTCATTTATCCTTCCTGTCCCAGGGGAAATCTTCTTTCTGCCTGCCTGGGGAGTGTGGGAGGTGGGAGCGGAAGGAGGATGGGGGGGGGGGGTGGAAGGAGACCTCGAGAGGCACAGCCACCAATAAGGAAATCAATCATCTCAGTGAGCTTGTCACGCAATTCACTCCAATAAAGATTTCCCTCCTTTTTTCTCCTCCTCCCCAAAGAGGCGCTTCTAGTGCCAGAAATGCATTTCCAATGTCATCCGCTGCTCTTCAAGCAAAGAAAGTAAATAAGTGGTTATGGCATCTGGACTTGATTACGACGAGGAATCTGCTCTGCGTTTTATGCCTCTGTGGTCTCCGTGTGGGACTCCGATGGCGTGGCTTCTGCGCTTAATACGCGCCCCACCCAAACCCGGCTTCAAGAGATGGAAGGGGTGGTGGCCGTCAGGGGCTTTTGCATTTTCTGGTGGGAAACAACTTCACCGTTTCCCTTTGGCCGCCTTTTTTTTTTATAGTATTTGTTCAGCACTTACTATGTGCCAGGCACTGTACTAAGTGCTGGGGTAGATATAAGATAATCAGGTTGGTCACAGTCCCTGTGCCACATGGGGCTCACAGTCTTAATCCCCATTTTATAAAAGAGAGAAGTGAGGCCCAGGGAAGTGAAGTGACTTGCCCAGAATCAGCCAACAGACAAATGGCAGAGCCAGGATCAGAACCCAGGTCCTTCTGACTCCCAGGCCCGAGCTCTAGCCGCTAGGCCATGCTGCTCTGGCAGGACTTTTGGCCTTCGGATCGTCCCCAGGCATCCAGGAGGGAGTTGGGGGTGAGGGGGTTTCTAAAGAGAGGAAAGAGTGGGGAACAAAGGAGCCGTTTGATGGTGACACTTTAAAAAACAGAAAAAGGCATGTCGGTGAAGACCAATAAACGCCTTCCAGAGACGAGATGCAAGGCGGCGAAGGCCCTGGGCCTCCTCCGGTGGGTTTCCCCAGAAGAGGGAGTGACGGTGATTCGAAACTGGCAATGTGTCAGAGAAGCCCGGGGGGCTCTCTCTCCAGATGTGGGGAGAGCCTTCTGCAAAGCCCAGCTCCAAGCTTTGGACCGCTTTCTCCCGAGAGAAGCGAGGTGGCCAGCCAATTTCGCGCTGTCTAAGGAGAGATGGTATTTCAAATATTTTCTTTGACTTTCTAAACAGTTTACATGCACCCCAAAGGGTTCTTACCCCAAACGGTTCATGGGAGCGGGGAGGGTGGGATGTTGCTGTTGCCTTGGCAACTGTGTGTTTTACTTTCACCCGGGACCCATATAAGCTGCAATGGGTAAAGGAAGAGGGAGGAGGGAGAGAGAGGGAGAAGGAAAGAGGGAAGGAAAGAGAGAGAGAAAGAGGGAGGGAGACAGAGAAACAGGGAGGGAGTGTGTTTGTGTGTATACCAGGGAATGCCTGTTTTCCCTTGATGTAATTTTTACTAACAAGGCATCCTAACATATTTAAACTGTGAGCCCATCATTGGGCAGGAATTGTCTCTATCTGTGGCCGAACTGTACATTCCAAGCACTTAGTACAGTGATCTGCACATAGTAAGCGCTCAATAAATACTATTGAATGAATATTTCAACTGACCTTGGGGAAAGAGAAGAAAAAATAACATCTTGAAATAAAACTCAACCAGTCCATAGTACTTTTTTTGAAAAATGATAATAATAATAACGTTGGTATTTGTTAAGCACTTACTATCTGCAGAGCACCGTTCTAAGTGCTGAGGTAGATACAGGGGCATCAGGTTGTCACATGAGGCTCACAGTCTTCATCCCCCTTTTACAGATGCGGGAACTGAGGCCCAGAAAAGTTAAGTGACTTGCCCAGAGTCACACAGCTGACAAGTGGCAGAGGCGGAATTCGAACCCATGACTTCTGACTCCCAAGCCCGTGCTCTTTCCACTGAGCCACACTGTTAGGAGCTTATTAGGGGCCAAGTATTGTACTAAGATCTGGGATAGAAACATGAAAACCGGGTTGGACACTGTTTCTATTCCACATAGGGCTCACAGACCAATTAGGAGGGAGCAGGTTTAATCTCCATTTCACAGATGCGGCAGCTGAGGTTCAGAGAAGTGAAGTGAAGTGGAGAAGCAGCGTGGCTCAGTGGAAAGAGCACGGGCTTTGGAGTCAGGGCTCATGAGTTCGAATCCCAGCTCTGCCACTTGTCGGCTGTGTGACTGTGGGCAAGTCACTTAACTTCTCCGTGCCTCAGTTCCCTCATCTGTAAAATGGGGATTAAGACTGTGAGCCCCACGTGGGACAACCTGATTCCCCTATGTCTACCCCAGTGCTTAGAACAGTGCTCGGCACATAGTAAGCGCTTAACAAATACCAACATTATTATTATTATTATTATTATTATTAAGTGATTTGCCCAAAGTCATTCCTTCATTCAATTGCATTTATTGAGCACTTAAAGTGTGCAGAACACTGTACTAAGCGCTTGGAATGTACAATTGGGCAACAGATAGAGACAATCCCTGCCCAACGACGGGCTCACACCACGCAGTAGCTGGTGGCCGAGCCAGAAATAGAACCCAGGTCCTCTAGACTGTAAGATCCTTGTGAAAAGGGAACATGTCTACCGACTCTATTATACTGTTCTCTCCCAAGCATTTAGTACAGTGCTCTGCACACAATAAGCGCTCAATGAACTTGATTGATTGATTTCTGCATGCTCAAGGTTACGTTTTCTCCCTTCACACACACCCTCGCAGTGTGGGTTTGGAGGTAGCCGCGGTCTTGCTTTCTCCATTAACCCCGGCTTTTTCTCGGGGTTCTGCTCCCTCCCCAGGAACGGAGCTGGAGTTTGGGTCCTCCTTCCTCACCAGCACTGCTGGCAATCCCAACTCTCTGCAGCAGAACCGTCTCTTTGCCTCCTCTCCATCTCTCCCTGTCTCTGCGTCTCCTCGAAGCCCCACACTGCACACCTTCGGAGCAGAGAAGATCCTGGGCCTCAGAGTCAAAAGGACCTGGGTTCTAATGCCGGCTTGGCCACTTGCCTTCTGCCAGTGACCTTGGACAAATCATTTCACTTCTCTGGGTCTTGGTTTCCTCATCTGCAAAATGGGGATTCGAAACCTGTCTCGAGGCTCAGCCCAGGCGGGGTCCTGCTTCTGAGCCCAAACTCTTTCTCCAGACACTCAGGGCAGAACAGATGCAGTTAGGAACGGGACATGGGCAAAATACAGCCCCGGAAAAAAACGCCAAATGCTTCCCAAAAGGATTCCAATGGACCATGCTAGGTGGTGGGGTTGTTGGTTTTTTTTTTAATGGTATTTGTTAGGTGCTTACGATGTCGTAAGCACTGGGGTAGGTGCAAGTTAATCACACTGGACAGAGTCCCTGGCCCACATGGGGCTCACGGTCTTAATCCTCATTTTACAGACAAGGGAACTGAGGCCCAAAGAAATTAAGTGACTTGCCCAAGGTCATCCAGCAGACACAGTGTGGCTCAGTGGAAAGAGCCCGGGCTTGGGAGTCAGAGGTCATGGGTTCGAATCCTGACTCTGCCACTTGTCAGCTGTGGGACTGTGGGCAAGTCACTTAACTTCTCTGTGCCTCAGTTGCCTCATCCGGTAACAGAATGGGGATTAAGACTGTGAGCCTCAAGCGGGACACCCAAATTACCCTGTATCTCTCCCAGTGCTTAGAACAGTGCTCGGCACATAGTAAGTGCTTAACAAATACCAACATTATTATTAAATGTCTCCCAGGCCCCTGCTCTATCCACTAAACCACACTGCTGCTCATCTTGTGTCTGCCCCAGGGTTTAACCCAGTGCTTGGCACGTAGTAAGCACTTCATAGATAATAATATCCTACTGTGATTCAAAGGGAAGCAGCGAGGCGTAGCAGATAGAACACGGGTCTGGGAGTCAGAAGGTCATGGGTTCTAATCCCAGCTCCACCACTTGCCTGCTGTGTAACTTTGGGCAAGTCACCTCACTTCTCTGTACCTCAGTTACCTCACCTGTAAAATGGGGATTAAGACTGTGAGGTCCAAGTGGGGCAGGGACTGTGTCCAGCCGAATTTGCTTGGATCTGCCCCAGCACTTAGTACAGTGCCTGGCACATAATAAGTGCTTAACAAATACCTTAGTTATTATTATTAGAGAAGCAGCGTGGCTCAGTGGAAAGAGCCTGGGCTTGGGAGTGAGAGGTCAAGGGTTCTAATCCCCGCTCTGCCGCTTGCCAGCTGTGTGACTTTGGGCCAGTCACTTAACTTCTCTGTGCCTCAGTTCCCTCATCTGTAAAATGGGGATCAAGACTGTGAGCCCCACGTGGGACAATCTGATCAGATCCACCTTGTATCCCCTCCAGCGCTTAGAACAGTGCTTTGCACATAGTAAGTGCTTAACAAATGCCATCATCATTATTATTAGAGAAGCAGCGTGGGTCAGTGGAAAGAGCACGGGTTTAGGAGTCAGAGTTTATGGGTTCTAATCCCGGCTCCGCCACCTGTCGGCTGTGTGATCAGTGCCTCAGTTACCTCATCTGGAAAATGGGGATTAAGACTGTGAGCCTCACGTGCGACAACCTGATGACCCTGTATCTACCCCGGTGCTTAGAACAGTGCTCGGCACCTAGTAAGCGCTTAACAAATACTAACATTATTATTATTATCACCTTGTATCCCCCCTCCCCGCCCCCACCTCCCAGTGCTCAGAACGGTGCTTTGCACATAGTAAGCACTTAACAAATTGGTTTAGTGGAAAGGGCCCGGGTTTGGGAGTCAGAGGTCATGGGTCCTAATCCCGGCTCCGCCACTTGTCTGCTGTGTGACCTCGGGCAAGTCACTTCACTTCTCTGGGCCTCAGTTCCCTCCTCTGTCAAAATGGGGATTAAAAAAATGGGAGGCCCACGTGGAACCATCTCATTACCCTGTATCCACCCCAGCGCTTAGAACAGTGCTCAGCACAGAGTAAGCGCTTAAATGCCAAAATTACTAAATACCACCGTTATTATCTTTATTACCCTATTTATTTTGTTAATGAGGTGTACATCTCCTTGATTGTATTTATTGCTATTGTTTTTGTATGTCTCCTCCGATTAGACTGTAAACCTGTCAATGGGCAGAGATGGTCTCTCTCTGTTGCCGAATTGTCCATTCCAAGCGCTTAGTCCAGTGCTCTGCACAGAGTAAGCGCTCAATAAATACTACTGAATGAATATTAGTCCCCCGGGCGGGGCTGTGCGGTCTATGGGGGGGGGAAAGGCGAGAGCGCGCTCCCGCCCACGACCACGCCCCCTATATGACGTCACGCCTGTAGCCCCGCCCCCCGAGGCGAGGCTTCCCGCCGGGAGGGGCCGCTCCGACGCCGACGTGCCCGGGGGCGGGGCTTAAGAAAGGGGCGGGGCCTGCGAATGGGGCGGGGTCGGTGGGCGTGGCCACGGCGGGGCGGCCAACATCCGGGTCCTCGCCAACATCCGGGTCCCCGCCACCTCCTGAGGTTGAGGGGCGTCTCACGTCCGTTCTGCCTCAGCCCCCTCCGCTCCCCGTCACACACACTAATCATCATCATCATTATTATTATAGTACTATACTATATATATATAATATACTATATAATATACTACTATACTATATATACTATAGTACTATACTATTACTATACTATATACTATACTATAGTACTATATATACTGTTATAGTATAGTATATAGTATATTATAGCATAGTATATTATATAATATAATATATTATGTATTATTATAGTACTTCATTCAATCATATTTTTTAAGCGCCTACCCTGTGCGGTGCGCTTGGACTGTACAGTTCATTCATTCATTCAGCCTGTCACACACTGATAATCCTCATCGTTATTATTATAGTACTTCATTCATTCAATCGTATTTATTGAGCACCTACCCTGTGCAGTGCGCTTGGAATGTACAGTTCATTCATTCATTCAACCTGTCACACACACTGATCATCATCGTTCTTATTATTATAGTACTTCAATCGTATTTTTTGAGCGCCTACCCTGTGCGGTGCGCTTGGAATGTACAGTTCATTCATTCAACCCGTCACACACACTAATAATCATCATTATTATTATTTTTATAGTACTTAAATCGTATTTGAGCGCCTACTCTGTGCAGAGCGCTTGAAATGTACAATTCATTCATCCAGTTGTATTTATTGAGCGCTGTGTGCAGAGCACTGGACTAAGCGCTTGGATTTCATTCGTTCATTCAATCGTATTTATTGAGTGCTTGCTATATGCAGAGCACTGGACTAAGCGCTTGGAATGTACAATTCGGCAACAGAGAGACAATCCCTGCCCAACGACGGGCTCTAGGCCTAAAAGAGGAAGACAGACGGCAAAACAAATAGACAGGCATCAACACCATCAAAATAGAATCATAGATATATACGCATCATTAATAAAATAAAGTAATAAATAATATATCTAAATATACACAAGGGCTGTGGGGAGGGGAAGGAGGTAGAGCAGAGGGAGTTAAGAACTTCCTATATGTGCCAAACACTGTTCTAAGCACTGGGGTAGATTACAAAGTAGTCAGGTTGGACAGTCCCTGTTCCACGTGGGGCTCACAGTCTTAAGCCCCGTTTTACAGAAGAGGAAACTGAGGGATGGAGAAGTGAAGTGATTTGCCCAAGGTCACACTGCAGATAGGTGGAGAAGGTGGGGTTAGAACCCATGACCTTCCGACTCCCAGGCCTGTGCTCCATCTGCTAAACCCCACTCTGTAAACTTCACAAATACACACCCGTGCCCCACATTTCGTCCAAGAGGCCTTCCCAGATTAAGCCCCACTGTTCCTCATCTCCCATTCTCTTCTGCGTCTCCCTCACTTGCTCCCTTTGCTCTTCCCCCTCCCAGCCCCACGGCACTATGTACATATCTGTAATTATATTTATTTGAAGTGATGTCTGTTTATTTGTATTGATGTCTGTCTCCCCCCGCCACCAAGACTGTGAACTCATTGTGGGCAAGGATTTTCACTTTACTCTTGTACTGTACATTCCCAAGCGCTTAGTAGAGTGCTCTGCACAGAGTAAACGCTTAATAAAGACGACTGAAGGAATGAATGAATTCCCTGCCCTAACTCTTTAAGTACTCCCACCCCCTCTCCCCACAGCACTTAATGTTCACCTCTTTAAACTCAGTTAATCCCTCAACCTGTTATGTATTTAAGAGTCTGTCGCCCCAATGGATGGTCATCTGCTTCTAGACAGGGACTGTGCCTGCTGATTCTCTCTTGAAGCCTTCGTTCAACACTCTGCTTAGGATAAGTGTACAATAAATACCATCGATTGATAGAGATACCCTGGGCCTGAATATCAGCATGGAGCTTTAATGAGGCTAAAGGATGTGGGAGACTAGAGGAGTAAATGCTAAGGAGGAGGAGGGAAAGGACCACGCTCACGTGTCACTGATGGGAATAGACCCAGTTCTCCTACAACGGGAGCGTTACATTCTGGCAGAATCCCCACGGTAAATAAAACCCGCGCTGTAGTACACGGGCCAAACGTCGCGCACATGTGCACAAGCAGTTCCTTCTTCTCCCAGGTTCAAACAAGGCTCACGTTGTAGGAAGAATGTTCCCTAAGTCTTTCCCGGCTTTCTAGCCCAAACTCATGATGATAATAATAATAATGGTACTTGTTAAGCACTTACTAAGTGTCAAGCACTAAGATCACACGTCACGGCAGAGCTGGACGTAGCTATTTCCGGGCAACGTGCAGGTGGCACAAGGTTGAAACGGGCAAATCTTATACGTCCAGTGTGTGCGTTCTCGTGCGTGCCATGCACGTTCTTCTACATGCCGCACGGGGGGTCGGGTAAACTTGGCGGCTGCTGACCAAAGTCAGTCTGTCAGTGAATCCTATTTATTGAGCGTGTATTCTATGCAGAGCATGTATTAAGCACTTGGGAGAGTATAACAATAAACAGACATTCCCTGTCCACAATGAGCTTACAGTCTAGAGGGGGAGACTGACATTAATATAAATAAATCACAGATATGAACATAAAGGCTGTGGGGCTGGTCTAAAGAAGTTGAGGTATTCGGCTGGGCTTCTGAAGGGGTTTGTTTGGACTCTTCCAGCCCGAGGGGTGGGACGGTTCTACCCTCCAGGTCTGGCTCCATAGTTAAAGAGTTTTTTCTGGTAACAAGCAGTGTGATTTAATGGAAAGAATCTAGGCCTGGGAGTCAGAGGACTTGGGATCTAATCCTGGCTCTAATAATTGCCTGCTCTGTGACCTTGGGTAAGTCGCTTCATGTCCTGTGCCTCAGCTTCCTCAACTGTAAAAAGGGGATTAAATACCTGTTCCCCCTTATTGAGACTGTGAGCCCCATGTGGAACAGGGACTGTGTCCAATCCAATTAACTTGTACTACCCGAGCACTTAGAACAATGCTTGGTGCGAAGTAAGCACTTAGCACATGCAATGAAAATGCTAATAATAACCGAGCCAGCAGAGCAGCCCAGCAAAAAAGCAGGATCTTGCTGGGTCAGATTGGCTACTGTCAGGTGAAGGTAACGCTCTCCAGGACTACCCAGCATTTCCCCCCTTCCATCCCCGAGGGGCTGATCCTTGGGCCACCAAGTTCACCAACCATTTGCCACACGCAGGCTTCCCCTGATACACACACACACACACACATACACACCTTAGGGTGAGGGAGAAATGGGGCGAAGGTCAATTTGCCCATAAACTGATTTCTTTTCCCCCTTGATCCCGGGGGCCAGTTACTGGAAATGGGATGTTGGGCATGGAAGCCCAGTGCTCAAATATGAGGAAGAAGTCCCTGTTTTTTGTTGCAGCTAGCGTGTCTGTGCTGTTTGGTTCCCTGTCCACTGATGGGAAAAGCTGAAGGGAAATTGTTCAGTTGGACCTTTTCCCTCCATTTCCCCTCACCCTCCTCATTTTACTCCGCTGCAAAACACTACTTGAAGAGTTTCCCCTCTCCTACCTCCCCTCCAGTCTTGATCAACTGTAGTAAGCAGTGATGAGTGTGTAAGAGACCACCTCCTTTCCTTATGCGTGTTGGGGAGAGGGAAGAAAATAAATCCATAGGAGCTGAGGGCCTGAAGCACAGCTTCCTGGCCAAGGTCCCCTTTAAGGCAGCTGGCAAACCAAGGAGAAGAGGCAGCTCCCAGAATCTGGCCACCATGTGAGGCCTTGCGGTTGCTAATTAAAAACACACCCTGGGAATCGAAACATGACGTGTCCTGACCCACACTGGGGCTCCTATTGAAGTGCCTGGTCGGGCCAGCAGGGAGAACTCCGAGTGCCCGTGGGCCCTTGGGACCACTGTGGGGAGTGCAGAGAAGTCCACACTGTAGGGGGGCTAAGGAGTTTAACAAAAACACCGGTAACATCAGGGGTTAATCCATCCCCTTCCTTCCAAAATGCTGTAAGCGCTTCTTAGCTCTAAGGAAGTGAGGGATGGTAAGCATTTAGCACAGTGCTCTGCACTGGGGAAATCCTCAGTAAATACCATTGATTAAATTATTATCCCGGTTTTACCGAGGAGGAAACGGAGGTCCCGAGAGGCAGAGTGACTTGACCAAGGTCACCCAGCCCACAGATTTCTGGACTCAGAACCCATCATACCAAGGCCCTGGAATTAGCCCATCTCAAAGCCATGCTCCCGCCACCGGATGAAGGTGGCGAACAACCCGATACCTGTGCACCTGTACTAGGTAGTGCTTGCCTAGACGCCTGCAAGGAGAACGCAGAGGAGCACTGCAACGGGAACACGCTGAGCATAATTCCTAATGATACAGCTGAGCTGCGGGCTGAGAGGAAGCAGCAGAAACAGAGAGGGAGGTGAATTCGAGGCAAGGCGCCATAATGATAATAACATCGATGGTGTTTATGCAGAGAGTGCAAGCACTGGGCTCGTTACAAGATAATCAGATTGGACACCGTCCCTGCCCCACGCAAGGCTCCCAGTACCACAGTTATTATTATTATGATTCCCTATTTTACTGATGAACGAGACCGAAGCATGCAACAGACTGGTGGCAGAGACAGGACTAGAACCCAAGTCTCTGGACTTGAGATCCCTTGCTCTTTCCGCTAGGCCAAGCTGCCTTTCTCCTTCCATAATTGCATCCTTAGAACTAGACTGGCTCTGAAATCCCACTCTTAGTGGATAGAGCACCGGCCTGGATGTCAGAAGGACCTGGATACTAATCCCAGCTCTGCCACTTGTCCGCTGGGTGACCTTGGGCAAGTCACCTAACTTCTCTGGGCTTTCAGTTCCCTTTTCTGGAAAATGGAGATTAAGACTGTGAGCCCCATGTGGGACATGGACAATGTCTAACCTAATTAACTTGTATCTACCCCAGAACTTAATACAGTGTCTGGCACATAGTAAATGCTTAATAAATACCATTTAAAAAAAAAAAAAAGCACCAGGGATATGTAGAGAATCACTTTGGTAAGTCACCTAATTTCTCTGTGCCTCACTTTCCTCATCTGAAAAAATGGGGATTAAATCCTACTCCATCATACTTAGACTGTGAGTCCCACATGGACAGGGACTATTCATTCAACTGTATTTATTGAGTGTTTACTGTGCACAAAGCACTGTACTAAGTGTGTGGACAGTACAATTTAGCAACAAATAGAGACAATTCCTGCCCACGACAGGCTCACACAGTCTAGAAGGGGGGAGACAGGCATTAAAACAAGTAAAAAGGTATCAATAGCATCAATATAAAACCCCAGCACTGTCCTACCAGCTCCTTGAGGCTCCTGATTGGCGCAAAATTCCAAGCTCTGAGCCAGGCCTGGACCTGACGGGCCCTGTTACCCTGGGGACTTTTCCAGAATCTCCGTGGGCCCAGAGAGACACATAATTCACATATTGTCACATGTCACCTGCAGGCGCGGTGCCGTGTTAACTTTAAACAAATACACCCACACAGTCGCCCTCACACGGGGTCAGGCGAAAGGAAACGGGGTTAAATTAAGTCAACAGAGTTTGATGAGATGTAGCAAAGAACTTCAAGAAGACAGAAATTTATCAGTCCGGTGGGACTTACTGAAGCACCTACTATGTGAAGAGCACTGGATTAAACACAGAGAGGAGGCCAGAAGCATGCTCACCTCTCTCAGAGTGTTTACACTCTAATGAAATATTGGAACAGGCTTCCAACGTGGTTTGAGAAATCTCCTTCCCTCAACAACTTCTTCACCTTTTTTAATCACGTCAATTATTAAACACTTAATATGGGCCAAGTATAAGCTAGACCGTAAACTCCTCGTGGGCAGGGAACGCCTCTACTAACTCAGACTGAACTCTCCCAAATGCTTAGTACAGCGCTCTGCCCGCAGGAAGAGCTCAAAAGATATGATTGATCGATTAAGTGCTGGGAAGATTTAGGATAATCAGAGCGGACTCAGCCCACGTCCCCACCGGGACTCACAGTCCAAGACGTGAGGGGTCCGAGCCAGGGGAGGGTGAAGACATTTTGCAAACAGAATAAGGAGGCTGGAATCAGGAGGCCAGACCAGGTGACCCCTTCCCCCTCCATGAGACGACTTGGGACATCTTACTGAGCATCTCTCCCTCGTTCATGAGCCATCCCTGCTCTCATCCTTTCCCACATGCCGACGGACCCCTTCACAAGAGCCATCAGACCCTCTCTCCGGCTTTTCCACAGGCAGAGCTCCCTGCCAGGGCCCGGGTGATTTCTCTCCCGGCCAATTAAAAAAAGAGGAAAACCGGGAAGGAAACTCCTGCAGACAAAGGAGGGACTAGAGGGCCGATCCCATCGGTTTCTGCGGGCGGCGGGGCCGGGCAAAGCCAGCCGGGGAGCAGGCGTCGGGCAGATTGGAGCCGGGTTCTTGATTGTTATTGCTAACCTGTTATAATAATAATAATAATGTTGGTATTTGTTAAGCGCTTACTATGTGCAGAGCAGAAGTGTTCTAAGCGCTGGGGTAGACACAGGGGAATCAGGTTGTCCCACGTGGGGCTCACAGTTAATCCCCATTTTACAGATGAGGGAACTGAGGCACGGAGAAGTGAAGTGACTTGCCCACAGTCACACAGCTGACAAGTGGCAGAGCTGGGATTCGAACCCATGACCTCTGACTCCAAAGCCCATGCTCTTTTCCACTGAGCCACACTGCTTCTCCCTGAGGCCCGCACGTGGGCGAGGCTCCACGTAGCCGGGAGAAGCGGGCACAGCTCAGCCTGCACAGCCGACACCCCGGGGTCTCGGCCCACCGGCGGGCCCGGACCTTCCCGGATGACTTACCCAGCCCACAGAGGGGGCACTGCCAATCGATCAACCAGTCCAACATATTGATTGGAGAAGTAGAGTGGCTTAGTGGATAAAGCACGGGCCTGAGAGTTTGGAGGACCTGGGTTTCAATCCCGGCTACGCCACATCTCTGCTGGCTAACCTTGGGCAATTTACTTAATTTCTCTGGGCTTCAGTTACCTCCTCTGTAAAATGGTGAAAAGACTGGGAGTCCCATTTGATTAATTTGTATCTACCCCAGCACTTAGAACAGTGCTTGGCACAGAGTAAACACTTAACAAGTACCATAATTATTATCATCGCATATTTTGAGTGCTTAAAACTCCGCAAAGCACTGTAGGAGAGGACACTGCAACAGAATTAGCAGACATGTTCCGTGCCCATAACGAGTTTACAGTCTAGAGAGGAAGACAGACATTAACTTGAGAAGCCTCTTCCCACCTCCCGCTGTGTTCTCGGCTCCAACCCTCCCATAGTAATAATTGTGGTATTTGTTAAGCGCTTACTATGTACCAGGCACCGTTCTAAGCACTGGGGTAAGAAAGAAGATAATTGTATTGGACACAGTTCCTGTCCCAAGTGGGGCTCACAGTCTTTATCCCCATTTTACAGATGAGGTAACTGAGGCCCAGAGAAGTGAAGTGACTTTTCAAGGTCCTACAGCAGACAAGTGGCAGAGCTGGGATTAGAACTCATGACCTTCTAACTCCCAGGTTCATGCTCTATCCCCTAGGTCATGCTTGCTTCTCCCACTCCGCTTTTCCCTCTCAGGCAGTTACCTCCCACCCCTGATTCCCACCACTCCCTCCTGACACTGATGATAGTAGCAGTAATAGTAATTGTGGCATTTGTTAAGCACTTACTATGTGCCATGCACTGTACTGAGTGTTGGGGTGGATACAAGCAAATGGAATTGGACACAGTCCCTGTCCCAAATAATAATTCTAAGCACTCGGGTAGATACAAGGTAACAGGTTGGACACAGTCCCTGTCCCACATAGGGCTTACAGTCTTAATCCCCATTTTTCAGATGAGGGAATTGAGGCCCAGGAAGTAAAGTGATTTGCCCAAGGTCCCACAGCAGATAAGTGACAGATCCGGGATTAGAACCCATGACTTTCTGACTCCCAGGTCCTGACTCTATCCACTAAGCCATGTTGCTGCCCCTCGACCCCAGCTCCCTGGGAGTCCCGAGATCTGGATTCAAGGCCCACTCGGGAGGCACCGTAAGGAGGCCCACAGCCCACACCCCGAGGCCCGGGCATCCGGCTCAAGAGAGGAAGAGTCGGTTTATCCGCCTCTAGGCTCACAGCCCGGATCGACTGTGAAGGGACTGTCTTCCTTCAGGATCTCAAAGAGGAAGATTGAGCAATTATTCTGGGAATTTGAACCGGGTAGGCAGCCTGGCTGGCGGCTCACGGGTTTTTGCGCTCTCGGTGCCCCGGGGTTAGCCGAGTTATTTCTCGGCCCAGCCCCCAGCCCGCTCCTGCCAAAGAGAAGAGCGAGGAAACGAGCGGCGGAGAGAAGGCACGCGGGCCCTTAAAGCCTCAAGTTGAAACAACAAAGCTCTCAGGGGAACGATTGGGATCAGGGTCAGGATTTGGCCTTGTCACTGGGCTGGGACCCGTCTGACCCCCGAGGCCTTCTCCAAACGGCCTTCCCCTCAGCCCGGCTGCCGCGCTGGCAGCCAGAACCAGCCCACGGAAGGGGGCACATTTCACTGCCATCCTCCATTAGTCTCACATCCTTACCTCCTACTGGGCACAGGCCTTGAAGACTCGCCCCTTTCCCCCCTTCCCCCTCCATCTCTATTTTTCTGGCACTTCCGTGTGTTTAACTCAGTCAAGAATGAGGCTCGGCGCTAGTCCGGAAAGGTTTGCCCTGGGAAAGCTCCGCCGAGGCCGTGCCCGCCTCTCTCTGATTGGCGACTTTCTCCGCAATCCAGTTTCGCAGTCGGGGGTCAGGAAGTGGAAGCTAAACGTGTCGAATAATGGAGGCCTTTGTTCAGCACCCACTGTGGGCCACTCGCTGTGCTGAGCGCTGGTGGATATGCAAGTGAAGCAGCGTGGCCTAGTGGATAGAGCCCTGGCCTGGGAGT
Organism: Ornithorhynchus anatinus; assembly: GCF_004115215.2. Taxonomy (NCBI): domain Eukaryota; kingdom Metazoa; phylum Chordata; class Mammalia; order Monotremata; family Ornithorhynchidae; genus Ornithorhynchus; species Ornithorhynchus anatinus. The sequence continues at coordinate 6,751,460 of NC_041732.1, read as the reverse complement.
CGGAAGGACCTGGGTTCTAATTCCGGCTCCGCCACTTGTCTGCTGTGTGCCCTTGGGGAAGTCACTTCACTTCTCTGGGCCTCAGTTCCCTCCTCTGTAAAATGGGTTTAAGATCCCCGTCATTCATGCCGGGAAGCAGCGTGGCTCAGTGGAAAGAGCCTGAGCTTCAGAGTCAGAGGTCATGAGTTTGACTCCCGGCTCTGCCACTTGTCAGCTGTGTGACTGTGGGCAAGTCACTTCCCTTCTCTGGGCCTCAGTTACCTCATCTGTAAAATGGGGATTAACTGTGAGCCTCGTGTGGGACAACCTGATTACCCTGTATCTACCCCAGCGCTTAGAACAGTGCTCTGCACATAGTAAGCGCTTAACAAATACCAACATTATCGTTATTATTAAAATAGGGATTAAGACTGTGAACCCCCTATGGGACAGGGACTGTATTCAACCAGATTTGTTTGTTTGTTTATTGTCTGTCTCCCCATCTAAACTGTGAGCTTGTTGTGGGCAGGGAAGATGTTTATTGGTTGTTGTATTGTACTCTCCCAAGTGCTTAGTACAGTGCTTTGAATACAGTAAGTGCTCAATAAATGCAAATGAATGAATGAATAGCTTGTATCTACCCCAGTGCTTAGAACAGTGTCTGACACATAGTAAGCACTTAAATACCATTATTATTATTATCATTATTAAAAAGAGAATCATATCGGGAACAGTCCCCATCCCACAGGGAGCTCATAATCTAACAGGGAGAACAACGGAGATCTTAAACCCATTTTACAGATGAGGAAACCGAGAGGCATCCAAGGACAGTGGCGGAGCCGGAATTAGAACCCAGGCCCGGACACTATCCACTAGACAATGCTGCTTCTCGATTTCTGGCTTGGCTGGTGTCACCCAGGGAGACGTTTCTTATGGTCTTAAAGGCAGAGCACATACCAGAGGTAAATTGTCCCCATTTGTTTTCCCCTTGGATGCAGGGACTTGGGGACCCTGAAGCCCAGAGCCTTCATTCATTCATTCATTCATTCATTCATATCTATTGAGTGCTTACTGTGTGAAGAGCTCTGCACTAAATGCTTGGGAAAGTACAACAAAAAACAGACACAAGGAGTTTACAGTCTAGAGGTGGGGAACAGACATCAATACAAATAATTATCAGGATTAGTCAGGTCACCCCCATCTGAACACTCAGACCATATAATAATAATTTGGGTATTTCTTAAGTGCTTACTAGGCATCAGACATTGTAGTAAGCGCTGGGGAGGATACAAGCAAATTGGGTCAGATAGAGTCCCTGTCCCCATGGGGCTCACAGGCTTCATCCCTATTTTACAGATGAGGTAACCGAGGCACAGAGAAGTGAAGTGTCCTGCCCAAGGTCACACAGCAGATACGTGATGGAGTCGGGATTAGAACTTGATTCTATTTAGTTGCCATTGTTTTTACGAGATGTTCTTCCCCTTGACTCTATTTATTGCCATCGTTCTTATCTGTCTGTCTCCCCCGATTAGACCATAAGCCCTTCAAACGGCAGGGACTGTCTCTATCTGTTGCCGACTTCTTCATTCCAAGCGCTTAGTACAGTGCTCTGCACATAGTAAGCGCTCAATAAATACTATTGAATGAAAGAACTCAGGTCCTTCTGACTCCGAGGCCCGTGCCCTTTCCGCTACGCCACAAGCAGCAGCCTGGCTTAGTGGAAAGAGTACGGGCTTGGGTTCTGATTCCGGCTCTGCCGCTTGTCTGCTGTGCGACCTTGGGCAACTCACTTCATTTCTCTGGGCCTTTCATTCATTCATTCAATAGTATTTATTGAGCGCTTACTATGTGCAGAGCACTGTACTAAGCGCTTGGGATGAACAAGTCGGCAACAGATAGAGACAGTCCCTGCCGTTTGACGGGCTTACAGTCTAATCGGGAGAGATGGACAGACAAGAACAATGGCAATAAATAGAGTCAAGCTCAGTTACCTTATCTGTAAAATGGAGCTTAAGACTGTGAGATCCACTTGAGACAACCTGATTACATTGTATCTACCCCAGCGCTTAGAACAGTGCTTGGCACGGAGTAAGCGCTTTAACAAATACCATCATTATTATGTGGAAGTGGCATGGACTACTGGAAAGAACCTGGGTCTGACAGGCAGAAGATCCTAATCCCAACTCTGCCACCTCACTGCTGGGCCACATGGGGCAAGTTACTTCCTTTCTGGGCCTCAGTTCCCTCATCTGGAAAATGGGGATTCAGTCAGCCTCCCTATGACTGACTGTGAACCCCATGTGGGTGACGCCCAGCAGGGAGCACAGGCTCCGTCAAAGGCCCCTGGTGACCAGGAGGAAAAAAAAATAAAAATCCTGGCCGTCCTGGCACCTCCTCATCCAACTCCCCCCGACCCGGACTCCAAGAGGGACGGCCCTGCCCGGCCCACTCCTCACGAAGGATCCATTGCTCTTGTTCTCAAAGGCCTCTGAGAAGGGAGAGACTCAGCTTTCCTGATTCCGGCTCTCCCAGGACCAGAATATCAGCCCCTGGGCGAAGAAGGCTGGTTCTCCCCCCTAGGCTGTCAGCTCCTTGTGGGGAGGGAATGTGTCTGTTTATTGTTCTGTTGTACTCTCCCAAGTGCTCGGTACGGTGGTCCACACATAATGAGTGCTCAATATATATGACTGAATAAAAATGAATGAAGCAGTGGCTTGGGTGTACGTGGCAGTTCCATATTGCCACTTCTCCCAGTTAATAATAATAATGATGGCATTTGTTAAGTGCTTACTATGTGCAAAGCACTGTTCTAAGTGCTGTGGGCATACAAGGTGATCAGGTTGTCCCACAGGGGGCTCACAGTCTTCATCCCCATTTTACAGATGAGGTAACTTAGGCTCCGAGAAGTTAAGTGACTTGCCCAAAGTCACACAGCTGACATGTGGTGGAGCCGGGATTCAAACCCATGACCTCTGACTCCCAAGCCCGGGCTCTTTCACTGAGCCACGCTGCTTCTCTAGTATTTATTAAGAGCTACGTGCAGAGCACTGTACTAAGTGCTTGGAATGGACAGTTGCCTTGGCCAACCTCTGTGCTCATTTGTATATATTTTTATTACCCTATTTATTTTGTTAATGAGGTGTACATCCCCTTGATTCTATTTATCGTGATTAAGTTGTCTTGTTTTTTGTCCGTCTGCCTCCCCCAGTTAGACTGTAAGCCCGTCAATGGGCAGGGATTTTCTCTATCTGTTGCCGAATTGTACATTCCAAGCGCTTAGGACAGTGTTCTGCACATAGTAAGCGCTCAATAAATACTACTGAATGAATTGAATGAATGAATGAACCTCAAGGTCAAGTTAGCCACACTCTGACAGGGGATCTAATTGGCCACACCCCAACTGGGAATGCCTTTCGGGGGATGACATCTCTTCCTCCCCACTCAGGGCCGGCCGGCAGTCCTCCCCTCCCCGACTTTACATCCATTCAACTGCCACTTCAGCACCTCCTAAGCAGTCGAGTCCTGGGGTTCAAAGCAGCATGGCCGAATGGCTAGAGCCCGGGCCCGGAAGTCAGAAGAACCTGGGTTCTAATTCCGGCTCTGTAGCTTGTCTGCTGGGTGACCTTGGGCAACTCACTTCACTTCTCTGAGCCTCAGTTCCCTCATCTGGAAAATGGGGACTAAGAATAAGCCCCACGTGGGACAACCTACCTTGTATCTTCCTCAGCGCTTCGAACAGTGCTTGGGACATAGTAAGTGCTTAACAAAAACCATAATTATTCTTATAATTACAGTGACTGGTAAATAGTAAGCACTTAACGAATACCACCCTTAAAGTACTTACGTCTTTGTTTTTCTACTGTGTTCCTCCCTTCGATCTCTAATTTATATTAACTTCTGCCTCTGCCTCCCACTAGATTGTTAACTCCTTGAGGCCAGGGCTCATCCCTACTTATCTACTGTGTTCTCCCAAGTGCTTAGTCCAGTCAGTCAGTAATCAGTAAAAACCAATGATCGATGGATTGATCCCAAAATGCTGGGAGAGACCCTGGGCATGACGCGTACATAATACGCATAAAGCATTTAGCAGGGGTAGCCTAGTGGATAGATCCCAGGTCCGGGAGTCAGAAGGATCCGGATTCTAATCCCAGCTCCTCCACTTGTCTGCTGTGCAACCTTGGGCATGTCACACCACATCTCTGGGCCTCAGTTCCCTCATCTGGAAAATGGGGATTAAGACTGTGAGCCCCATGTGGGACAGGGACTGTGTCCAACCTGATTAGCTTGTATCTCCCCCAGTACTCCGCATGGTGGCTGGCACGTAGTAAGCGCTTAACAGATACCATAATACCAAAAATACCATTTACACCACAAGCAGCAGGAAGGGAAGATAACTAAGAGGGAGGAAAGGTCTTTCCAGCTTTATCTCAGCAGTTGGGCCCCTTTCAGCCGCCAAACTTATCTCATCTCCTCTCCTTATCACGGAAAACCCAGCGGATCCTGAGAGGCGGAGGGGTGTTGTGATTCCCTCCCCGGGGAGTGACCCATGCTCTCTTCCTCTCCAATCCTCCACTCCCATTTTCCCAGGCCATTAGAGTAGAAGTTGACTGTGGGCAGGGAATGAGTCATTTCTTGGTTTTTGCGCCCACCCCAATCGCTCAGTACCGGGAATCGCACCAGGCGGGGTACTCAAGAAATAGTACCACTAGATGAAAAGCCAAGGGAAATCTCCCGCCATGCCTCTGATGGGGTCCGAGGGGCTGCCGCCTGGCATATCTCAGGGGAGGACACTGAGTCTGCCTCTCAAAGCTCTACCAGATTTGAGAGGGCTCTAGAGCTGCCGCGCTCCTGCCTCTCACCGTGGGAGCAGGAGCTGATGGGACGAAGGAGCGGCGTGGCCTAGTGGTTAGAGCACGGGAGTAGCGTAGGTGGGTAAGCTAACCAATTGCCAGCCTCACCCCTCGGCCTCACTGCCGTCGTTCAGTTGTAAACTCTCCCACCTCCTCTTCCTCACCTCAGTCTTCCCCATCTCACCCCGGCTTTAGGTTGTAAGCACTGGCTGGTAGCAAACATCCTCTGTGTGAGTTTGATAGTTAGTTATGGGGATCGGTTAGTAAATTATGGTATTTAGCGAACAACTTCTATGCACCAAGCACTGTGCTAAGTGCTGGGATATACATGTGTATAAGTTTTCATATAAATATACACACACACAAATAACCTATATTTAAAATAATAATAATTGTATTTGTTAAGTAGTTACTATATGCCAGGCACTGTTCTAAGTGCTGGGGTAGATCCAGCGTAATCAGGTTGCTTCATGTGGGGCTCACAGTCTTAATCCCCATTTTACAGATGAGGTATCTGAGGGAGAGAGAAAGATATATCTATATATCTATATTTATAGGTTATTTGCCAAGAGTGTAGCATCTGTTAAAAACTTGGGCCAAGTACCGTATTAAATGCTGGGATATATAATGATAACAGTAATAATTATATAATTGTGATATTTGTTGAACATTTACTTTGTGCCAAACACTGTACTAAGTACCCGGATATAAATAATAATGATGATGATAATATTCTAAGTGTGGTATTTGTTAAGCACTATGTGCCAAGCACTATACTAAGTACTGAGGTAGATAATAATAATAATAGTATTTAAGCTCCTAATATATGCCAGACACTGTACTAATCGCTGGGGTGGATTCAAGCAAATTGTGTTGGAAACAGTTTCTGTCCCACACGAGGCTCACAGTCTTAATCCCCATTTTCAGACAAGGGAACTGAGGCCTAGAGAAGTTAAGGGAGTTGCCCAAGGTCTCCTAGCAGATAAGTGGCAGAGCAGAGATTAGAACCCAAGTCCTTTTGACTCCCAGGCCCTTGCTCTATCCACTAGTCAAGCTGCTTCTCAACAACAATAATAATGACATAATTGTAGTATTTGTTAAGCACTTACTATGTGCCAAGCACTGGGTTAAGCGCTGGGGTCGAGCAACCAGATCAGACCCAATCCCTGTCCCACACGGGGCTCACAGTCTAAGAGGCAGAAAGCAGGGTCCTCATCCCTTTATCACACATGATAAAAGTGAGGCCCAGAGAGGTGAAATGACTGAAATGACTAATCCACAGTCACACAGCAGGTCAGTGGCAAAGCCAAAATTAGATCCCAAATCTCATTTACCCTCAGTCCTTTCTCTTTCCACTGCCCCACTTCCTCTCCTCACCAAGACACGAGTCCAGTAGAAAAGTAAACAAAGAGACTAAGAAGCAGGGGAATAGTACATCTCTTTTACGCCTACTGCCTGATTTTCTTTAGATCTTGGGCACGTGCTCTTTTCATGGCCGGCTTAGCCAGTTACCCAGTTGACAAATTGAAAACAGGACTCTGGGCTGTAAACTCGTGGCCTAGTGGATAGAGCATCAGCCTGGGAGACAGAAGATCATGGATTCTAATCCCGGCTCTGCCCCTTGACTGCTGTGGGACCTTGAGCAAGTCACTGCATTTCTCTGGGCCTCAGTTCCCTCATCTGCAAAATGGGGTTAATACTGTGAGCCTTATGTGGGACAGGGACCATATCCAACCCAATTTGCTTGTATCCACCCCAGCGCTTAGAACAGTACCTGGAACATAGTAAGTGCTTAACAAATACCACAATTATTATTATTCTTATCAAGTTCATGCTCTAGACTGTAAGCTCGTTAAGGGCAGGGAATGTGTCTCATTTTTCTATTGTACTCTCCCAAGCGCTTAGTTACAGTGCACAGTAAGTGCTCAATAAATATGATGGAATGAATGAAGCAATGACCGGATCCCACCCTTCCCCCCGCTGTGGAAAAACAACAACGCAGATTCCAGGGAAGACCCAATGAGCAGCTGTAGCGCTCCATGGCTGGATCCTGCAACCATCGGCCACCAACGCCGGTGGGGGGTCTGGGGAGGAAGGTGGGGGGGGATCGGAACCATCGGGATGGCAAAAGAAATTAAAAAAAAAAAACCCAAAGGAAAAGTCAGAAGTGGGAATTTTAAACAGGAAGTGCATGGCGCCAGGCTCAGCTGAAGATAGCAGAGGGCTCCGCTGAACACACAAACAAAACAAAATAACAGAGGCAGAAGCCGGAGCAAACATTCCCGCAGCCCAGCTGACTGCTGGGCTGCTAAAATTCCAGGCTCGGGCCCATTTACTGAGCACTTATTATGAACAGAAGTATTTTATTAAACGCTTGGGAGAGGGCAAATCCACTCAAGGGTCTCTGAGCGGAGGTGGGGTCTCCAAAGAAAGCGGAGCCTTTTCTTCAAGGTGGAGAAGGTGAGACCGTTCCACCCAGCAAGCAGGACAAGTTCACTTTTTTATGCTATTTGCTAAACACTTGCTCTGTGCCAGGCACTGTACTGAGCGCAGGGGTGAACAAATTAGATGCAGGCCTTGTCCCACATGGGGCTCACGGACTTAATCCCCATTTTACAAATGAGGTAACTGAGGCGCAGAGAAGTGAAGCTACTTGGCCAAAGTCATACAGGTCCTCAGGCTCCCAGGACCATACTTTATCCACTAGACCACACTACTTCCCTTGATGGTATTGGTTAATAATAATAATGATGGTATTTGTTAAATGCTTACTATGTGCCAGGCACTGTACTAAGTGCTGAGGCAGATACAGGCAAATCGAGTTGAACACAGTCCTTGTCCCATGTGGGGCTCATAGTCTCAATCCCCATTTTACAGATGAGGCAACTGAGGCACAGACAACTGAAGTGACTTGCCAAAAGTCACCCAGCACACACGGGAGAGCCAGAATTGGAACCCATGACCTTCTGACTCCCAGGCCCATGCTCCATCCACTAAGCCATGCTGCTTCTCTAGAGTTAAACACAAGCTATATGCTCAACACTATACTAAAAACACCAGGATAGATACAGCACTAATAATAATTATGGTACTTGTTAAGTACTTACTATGTGCCAAGCACTGTTCTCAGCACTGGGGTGGATACAAGTTAATCAGGTTGGACACAGTTTCGGTTCCATATGGGACTCACATTCTTAATTCCCATTTTAAAGATGAGGTAATTGAGGCCTAGAGAATAATAACAACAATAATGGTATTTGCTAAGTGCTTACCATGTGCCAAGCACTGTTCTAAGCACTGGAGTAGATATACAAGGTAATCAGGTTGTCCCAAGTGGGGGTCACACTCTTAATCCCCATTTTACAGATGAGGCAACTGAGGCACAGAGAAGTGAAGTGACTTGCACAAAGTCATACAGCTGCCAGGTGGCAGAGCCGGAATTAGAACCCTCAACCTCTGACTCCCAAGCCGGGGCTCTTTCCACTAAGCCTAGCTGCTTCTCTAGAGAAGTGAAACAATTTGCCCCAGGTCACAAAGCAGACAAGAGGCGGAGCCAGGATGAGAAGCACTTAGAAGAGTGCTTGGCACAGAGTAAGTGTTTAACAAACACTAAAACAAACAAACAAACAAAAAAACCCAGGTCCTGCTGACTCCTGGGCCGAGGCTCTAACCAAGTCAGATCCAGTTTATGTTCCATAGGAGGCTCACAGACTAAGTAGGAGGGAAAACAGGTTATCAAATCCCCTTTTGACAGAAGAGAAAATGAGGCCCAGAGAAGTCAAGTGATTTGCCCCAGGTCACACAGCAGGCAGGCAGCAGAGTTCCTGAAAGGTTAAGTAAACTGGCTTGGGACCCATATCAGAGCAGAGACTCAATCAATAGCCCAGGCCTGGGAGTCAGAGGACTTGGGTTCTGATCCCAGCTCTGCCACTTGTCTGTTTTGTGTCCTTGGGGAAGTCACTTCATTTCTCTGGGCCTCAGTTTCCTCATTCGTAAAATGGAGATGAAATTCCCCCTCCTATTTAGCCTGAGAGCCCCAGTGGAGCAGGGACTGTGTCCAACCTGATTAGCTTGTAATTACCCCAGCACTTAGTACAGTGCTTGGCACATACTAAGTGCTTAACAAGTACTATTGTTAGCAATAGTATTTATTAAGAGTCTATTCCGTGCAGAGCACCCTACTAAGCACTTGGGAGCATTCAATAGAATTAGTAGTCTTGATCCCTGCCCCCAAGGAGTTTACAGTATAAGGAGGGAGAGACACTGAAAGAATTTACAAATATAAAGGTGTGTACTTAAATTCTGCAGGGAATTGCGAGTTCTTAAGGGCTTAGGAGGCTCCAAAGAATTAAAATAATAATAATAATAATGTTGGTATTTAAGCACTCACTATGTGCAGAGCACTGTTCTAAGTGCTGGCGTAGATACAGTGTAATCAGGTTGTCTCACGTGGGGCTCACAGTCTTCACCCCCATTTTACAGATGAAGTAACTGAGGCACAGAGAAGTGAAGTGACTTGCCCACAGTCACACAGCTGACAAGAGGCAGAGCCGGGATTCGAACCCATGACTTCTGACTCCCAAGCCCGCGCTCTTTCCACTGAGCCACGCTGCTTCTCTAAAATGACAGGTGGGGGAATTAGAAATAATCAGGGAAGTCAAGGAATGTGATTTCAAGGAGGTTTTGAAGATGGGGAGAACTGCAGTCCGTTGGATGTGAACCGGGAGGAAGTTCAAGGAAGGAAGGCAACGTGGCCTGGTGGATAGAGCCCGGGCCTGGGAGTCAGAAGGATCTGGGTTCTAATCCTACTTCCCCACTTAACTGCTGTGATCTTAGGCAAGTCACTTCACTTCTCTGGGCCTCACCTACTTCATCTGGAAAATGACTGTAAGCCCCCCTGAGAGACAGGGACTGTGTCTGACCCGATTACTTTGAACCTACCCGTGTTTAGAACAGTGCTTGGCAGATAAGCACTTAGATACCACAATTATGATTAATTATTAAGGCATGAGAACGAGGTCGTAGGAGACATGAGAAGGAGGCCCTGGGAGTAGATGGGCTTGAGAGGAATGAAGAGTGTGAGCTGGGGAGCAGTGGGAGAAGAGAGTGGATAATTAGGAAGGAGAGAGTTGACTGAGTGCCTTAAAAACAACACTCAGGAGGTTCGACCTGATGTGGAGTGGAATAAGCACAACCATCGGGTGGGTGGAACGGGGAAGACGAGTGCGGGATGACGTCTTAGAAAATGAATCTGGGCAGCAAAGTGGATATGGAGTGGAGAGGGGAGAGACAGAAAGGTAGGGAGATCAATTAGACGGCTGAGACGCAACTCAAGTTGGGGTATGACAAGTGTCTGGTTTAGTAGAGTGCTCTGCACAGTGTAAGCACTCAATACCACTGAGTGAATCAGAGAAGCAGCATGGCGTAGTGGATAGAGTATGGGCCTGGGAGTCACAAAGTCATGGGTTCTAATCCCAGCTCCGCCACTTTCCTGTGTGATCTTGGTGAGTCCTTTCACTTTTGTGGGCCTCAGTTACTTCATCTGGAAAATGGGGATTGAGACTGCGAGCCCCACGTGGGACAGGGACTGTGTCCAACCTGATTTGCTTGTATCCACCCCAGCGCTTAGTACAGTGTCTGACACATAGGAAGCTCTTAATAAATACCACAATTTTATTATTATTACAAATGTATATGGTGTCTTTCTGGTCTATTAACACTTCGAAGCCTATCCCTGTCCCTTTAAAATTCCTGCCTCCCTTCTTTCCTCTCACTCAAGATGAGAAGCAGTGTGGCTCAGAGAAAAGCCCTGGGCTTGGAAGTCAGAGGTCATGGGTTCTAATCCGGGTTCTGCCACTTGCCTGCTGTGTGACCTTGGGCAAGTCGCCTCACTTCTCTGGGCCTCAGTTCCCTCATCTGTAAAATGGGAATTAACTGTGAGCCTCACGTGGGACAACCTGATGACCCTGTATCTCCCCCAGTGCTTAAAACAGTGCTCTGCGCATAGTAAGCACTTAATACTAACATTATTATTATGATATAACAATAAACAGACATTTCCCACTCACAGGGAGGTTGGGTGCCACTGTTCACGTGGGAGATGAATTGTACCCAAGAGCAGCCATTGAGCAAACACAAAACCACAGGGAGTGGGAAGAAACGTCCATTCATTCAATCATATTTGAGTGCTTACTGTGTGCAAAACACTGTACTATGCACTTGGGAGAGTACAATACAACAAAAGACACATTCCCTGCCCTCAACAAGCTCATGATCTAGAGACAAGCTCACAGTTTAGGGTGGATCAACTCCCAAGAGGCTCTTAAGACAATGTGACAGACTCACACTGGAGAAGGCTTAGAGGAAAGAGCACCGGCTTGGGAGTCAGAGGATGTGGGTTCTAATCCCGGCTCTTTCACTTATCTGTGTGACCTTGGGCAAGCCACTTAACTTCTCTGTGCCTCAATTACCTCATCTGCAAATTGGAGATAACGACCGGGAGCCCCACGGAGAACAACCTGATTACCTTCTAGCATTTAGAACAGTGTTTGGCACTTATTAAACGTTTAACAAATACCATAATTATTATTATGAATTCGCTCCAGCAGCCTCCTTAATAACCAAACTTCAGCTGGGTTTATGAGGTAGAGGGTCAAGAGGGGAAAGGAGGAGGAGGCTGGGGGACCGGGGCAGGAGAGTTTGAGGTTTTTTGGACCCGGGTAGCCCGTTGGCTGGATACCTGAATGACGAGCCGCCGGGGGTTAGACGGAGGCCGGGGAACCCCTCTGCCCTCCCTCATCACCTCCAAACTGCATTCAGGCTATAAGCATCCAAACAGGAAAAGGTTAATTTTGGAGGCTTCGGAGACTATAAAATCCCCCAAAGTTCCCTGAATGAGCGGGACCACATCACTACCACATACATTCTGTAATTAGAAGCATATTTCAGTGATTCGGAGGTATATCTGCCAAACCAACAGAAAGCATCAAACTCCCAACATTTATGCCAAAAATACCCACTGTGTAATTTAGGCCGAATCAACAAAAGTCGTCTTTTGTCCTTCCCAAACCACACGAAAAGCAGTCTTTTTGGGAAGCTCAAGTGCTAAAGTTCAGAAAGAGGGCTCTATTGTAGATTACGCGGGCTGGGGAAGGGGCAGGGTAGAGAAACGGCGAATAGAGCAACAAGCGCTTAGTACAGTACCCTACACTCAGTAAGCGCTCAATAAATATGATTGAATGAATGAACAAACTTGGAGGACTGGGAGCATTTTGGTGGATGCTGGGGGCAGGCTCGTGTTTTCCCTCCCTCACCTCCCCACTTCTTTCTCTTCCTTCTTTCCCTCCACCGAACACCTGGAATGTTCAGGCTGGTCCGTGTGTTCGCAGTAAATGTTAAAAGTCCAGACAAGAAGGTCCACCTGGGCAGGTATCTTAGAAGGCGCAGCATGGCCTAGTGGATAAAGCCTGGGCCTGGACGTTATAAGGACTTGGGTTCTCATCCTGGCTCCCTAACTTGTCTGCTGGGTGACCCTGGGTGAGTCTTTTCACAGGGCCTCAGTTCCCTCATCTGGAAAATAGAGAATGAGACTATGAGCCCTGTGTGGAACAGAGAACTGTATCCAATCTGATTAGCTCGTACTAAGCACAGTGCCCGGCACAGAGTAAGCGCTTAACAAATAACACTAGTATTATTAATACTATAGTATTAATAGTATAGCATACTATATGTAGTATATTATAGTATAGTAATAATAATAATTCAGTGGCTGTTCAAGTGGTTCCTTATTTATAACATTATTAATAATAACAACAGCAACAACAAGAAGGAACTATTCAAACAGCCACTGCAGAGGTATGGAAACTCCCAGCACAGCTGAATTATGGAAGTGAGAGGAAAAAGAGAGCATTTTGGTGGTAACTAACCTTTTCCTTCCCTGCCTAGAAAAAGAAGAAAAAAAAGAAATTATTAGAAGTTGAGACTTTTGGTTCCAATTTATTCCAGGACACAGATGATTTATTCTCAGGTGACATCACCAGATTGTCCATCCAGGTCTCCTGGCAAGGGCATCCCTACCTGGGGTCAGCCCCTTGCTCTCCGTCGGGACCGGGGAAGAGGGCAATGGGGGTTGCTGGCTTCCGGGCCCATGGCTCTCTCCACAGTTGAGGGCGAGTCTTTCACAGCGGAACTAGCCAGAAGAGCTAATCGTTTCTTTTTTTTTTTAAAAAAAGGTATTTTTTAAACCCTTACTATGTGCCAGGCTCCCTTTTAGCACAGAGATAAATTCAAGCTAATGAGGTTGTCCCACATGGGGCTCACAGTCTTAATCCCCATTACACAGATGAGTCAGTCAGTCTAGGGTATTTACTGAGCGCTTACTGTGTGTGCAGCACTGTACTAAGTGCTTGGGAGAGTACAATATAAGGTAAGTGAGGCCCAGAGGTGTGAAGTGACTTGCCCAAGGTCACCCAGCAGACAGGTGGCAGAGCCGGGATTAGAATTTTCCTTGTGAACAAACGGAGGCCCAGCCAGCTTTTCCCCGCCAGGAGCCCTGACACCAAATGAGCGGGTTTTGCTCAGGGGCCTGACTTTCCATCCTGATTTTCATTCGCACATCTGTCGAGCCCTTGAATAACCACCCGTCAGCCTGACGTAAGACCCCCGTCCCCCCGACACAAGGCTGGCTCCCGGGAGGGAGAGCGGCCAAGTCACCTGTTGCCATGGAAACCGAGGATGCCAGCAGCTCACTTTAATAAGCTCTGCATATTCATAGGTAAGAGCCTGAAATGGCCCACTGTCTCCTTCTCCCGCTTGTTTTCACCTTGGGTGAGAATCAAGCTTTGCCTATGAGCATGACTCTTTCTCTGGAATGGGAGGACTGAGGACCGTTAAGGCCAGGCAATTCTCCAGCCATAGACAACAATAATAATAAATAATAAAGTTTATGGCATTTGTTGATTACTTACTATGTGTCAGACACTATTCTTAGTGCTGGGGTAGCTACAAGATAATCGTTTTGGAGAGAGTCTCTGTCCCTCATGGGGTTCACAGTCTTAATCCCCATTTTACAGATGAGGGAACTGAAGCATGGAGAAGTTAAGTGACTAGACCAAGGTCACAACGCAGACAAGTGGTGGATCTGGAACTAGAACCCAGGTCCTCGTGACTCCCAGGCCCATGCTCTATTAATCAGGCCACAGTGTTAATCAGGTCGAATCCCAAACACAGATGGAGAGAGAGAAGGGGAAAGGATCTACGGGTGGAACATCTCAACTGCCAGGAGTGGAACAGAGCTCAAACATATTTATTGAATGCTTTCTGTGAGCAGGGCACCGTACCTAGCGCTTGGGAGAGCACAACACAACAACAAATTCTTCTCTGAAGCCCCTCCGTCCTTTTCCGTGTCACGTGGAGGGAATCAAGGGAGTGGGGAATCGATTCATCAGTGTTATTTATTGAGAACTTACCGTGCGCAGAGAACTGTACTGAGCACTCAGGAGAGTACAATATTACAGAGTTGATAGTCATATTCCCTGCCCCTAAAGAGCTCATGGTCTACACAGGAGTCATATTCCCTGCCCTGATGAGCTCGCAGTCTACACAGGAGAGAGAACAGAATATAAATAAATGACAACTATGGATTTAAGTGCTGTGGGACCGAGGGTGGAGTGAATAAAGGTTGCAAATCCAAGCTCAAGGATTAAAATAGAGGTTTGATCCCATGAGTGTTTCTGGAAGTTGTTCTCATAAGACTTAGAGCCCTGTACTTTGGAAACAACCAGTTAGTCAATTAGCGATAATTATTGAGTGCTTACTGAGTGCAGAGCATCATAGGAAGCATTGGGGAGTATCCAATACAACAGAGTTGGTAGACACTCCCTGCCCACAACCGCGGCTTAATGGCAAGAATTTGGGCTTGGGATTTGGAGGTCATTGTTTCTAATCCCAGCTCTGCCACTTATCAGCTGTGTGACTTTGGACAAGTCACTTGTATGTGCCTCAGTTACCTCATCTGGAAAATGGGGATTAAGACTGTGAGCCCCACATGGGGGCAACCTGATTACCTTGTATCTACTCCAATGCTTAGAACAGTGCTTGGCCCATAGTAAGCACTTAACAAATATAATTATTACTATTGCTAGTATGAACAAATCTTACCTAAAATCTTGACTTTAAAGACACATAAGCAAATGTGCTCACCAACATCCAGGCCTCATGCCCTCCTCAGGCCCAAATCTCACTCCTCCTGCAGACCACCACCTCCTGCCACCTTCCAGACCAGATTTTGCCTCTCTGTCACCTATCAGCTTCCGGGTCAGGGAGGCCGTTTGGGAAGCGGGCTCCAGCTGGGGTCTGGCTCAGCTTGCCACGGTATTCTGAGTTGCCAGGTGAATTGCTCCTTACCAGAAATTTGCTGGCAGAGGTCCTTCTGCTGAGGGAGGTTAGACCAAGGGGGTGAAGGGATTGTGAAGACAGCCCAGCTGGAGCCCAGACCCAGTGCAGCATGGCTCAGTGAAAAGAGCACGGGTTTGGGAGTCAGAGGTCATAGTTTCGAATCCTGACTCTGCCACTTGTCAGCTGTGTGACTGTGGGCAAGTCACTTCATTTCTCTGTGCCTCAGTTACCTCATCTGTAAAATGGGGATTAAGACTGTGAGCCTCACGTGGGACCGACCACCTGATTCCCCTGTAACTACCCCAGCACTTAGAACAGTGCTCTGCACATAGTAAGCGCTTAACAAATATCAACATTATTATTAGACAGTCACCAGGTGTCAGGTGACCAGAGACATCCTCGAGGAGTTCGGACAGGCACACAGGTTGTCACGTGTGTTGCTGGACACACAGCTGCTTAAGAGAAGCAGTATGTTCTAGTGGATAGAACATGGGTTGGGAGTCAGAAGGACTAGGGTTCTATTCCCTGCTCTGCCACTCGGCTGCTGCGTGACCTTGAGCAAGTCACTTTACTTCTCTGGGCCTCAGTTACCTCATCTGTAAAATAATAATAATGATGATTGTATTTGTTAAGTGCTTACAGTGTGCCAGGCACTGTACTAAGTGCTGGGATGGATACAAGTAGATCAGGTTGGTCACCGTCTTTGTCCCATGGGGGGGTTCAAAGTCTCAATCCCCATTTTCCAGATGAGGTAACTGAGGCCCAGAGAAGTGAAGTGTCTTGCCCAAGGTCACACAACAGACAAGTGGCAGAGCTAGGATTAGAACCCCTGACCTTCTGACTTCCAGGCCCCGAGCTCTGCCACTAGGCCTTAGACAGTGACCCCCATATGGGACAAGAACTGTGTCCCTCCCAATTTGCTTCTATCCACCCCAGCACTTAGTACAGTGCCTGGCTCATAGTAAGTGCTTAACAAGTACCATAGTTATTATTACTGTTTTTATCCTGGGACGTGATTGAAATTTGGGTAGGACGAGAGTACAAAGACCTTTCCTGGTGGGGAAGTCACCATCTTCGCCTCCTCCCCAGAGCCCCGCCAGATGTTGGGGGTCCATCCCCTCCCCCCAGGGCACAGCCGGGCAGAAGGGCAGTATAGCAACCAGGAAAACTGCATTGGGCAGAGGTGTCATTCAGGCATTCAATCGGTCGTATTTATTGAGCGCTTACTGTATGCAGCACACTGTACTAGCACTTGGAAAGTACAATGTAGCAATAGAGACAGTCCGTGCCCACAACAGGCTCACAGTCTAGAAGGAGAGAGACAGACATCAATACAAGTAAACACGCATCAATATAAATAAACAGAATTATAGATATTTACTAAAGTGCTGTGGGATGGGGACGGGGGAAAGAGCAAAGGGAACGAGTTGTGGTGACGCGGAAGGGAGGGGAAGCTGAGGAAAAGCGGAGCCTCCACAGTGCCGGCTGCTTGCAGGCCTCTCCCCATGAGTTGGCGGGGGGCCTGAGAGTGGGTTCCCTCCCACCCACCCCCAGGGACAGCTGTCTCCCCCAGCCCCTGTCCGGACCATTCCAGCAGGCGGGTGGGCCGGCGGGGAGATAAGGAGGCTCTGAGCTTTGATTTCTCCAGCCTCTCCTCCTCCTCCTGCCCCATGCAGGCCCCAGCTCACTATATCCCGGGGGTCCTCTGTGCCTCTGGGGGAGGACTGCAGAGTAGGGGGAAGGGGGCCTGAGGCCCGCCCAACACCAACCCCCAGCCCCAGCATAAAGGCCCACAGATTTTCAATGGCACCAACATCTCTAGATAAAAACCCATGAGAGGGGCCAGCGCCTTCGCCCCCCTCACCGAGCCGAGGCGGAAGGCGGGGGCGGCCTGTCCGATTTCTCGTCTCTTATATCTTTTCCCCTCCTAAGCGGCGGCCTTTTCCTGGGCCTAATGAGGTCGAGGGCTACGGCTCCTCCTCCCAGCCCCGGACCTCGAGGAGAGGCAAGGTGCGGAGAGGAGCCATGCATTCCAAGCCTCTGTCAGGCGCTAAATCTTTCTCCTTAGCAGGATGAGCAGAGGCAAGGCCCAGCCTCGCTAGAAACAGGTTACGAGCGGGTTTTCTGTAGGGGCTTTCACTCTTTCAATCATATTTATTGATCGCTTACTGTGTGCAGAGCACCGTACTTAGCTCTTGGGAGAGTACAATATAGCAATAAACAGTTACATTCCCTGCTCATAAAGAACATACAGTCTGGGGCGGGGGGCAGACATTATTATAAAAAAAAATAAATGACAGATATGGACATCAGTGCTGTGGGGCTGGGAGGAGGGGAAGAACAGAGGGAGCAAGTCAGAACGACACGGAAGGGAGAGGGAGAAGAGGAAATGGAAGACTTAGGGAAGGCCTCTCGGAGGAGATGGGCCTTCAAAAAGACTTTGAAGAGGGGGATTTGTCTGTCGGATTTTGGCTAGAAATGGCACCTTCGGATCTGCAAACATTTCATTTTTCTAAAGCACCCTCACCCTCTTTATCTCATTTCGCACCCTTCCCCAATAGCAGTATGACCTAGAGGACAGAGCACCAGCCATGGAAGTCAGAAGGACCTGGGTTCTAATCCCAGCTCTGTTCCCTGTCTGCTGTGTGACCTTGGGCAAGTCACTTCACTTCTCTGGGCCTCACTTACCTCATCTGTAAAATGGGGATTGAGACTGTGAGCTCCACTTGGGACAGGAGCTGTTTCCAACCCGATTTACTTGTAAACACCCTAGCACTTAGAACAGAGCCTGGCGCACAGTAAGCACTTAACAAATACTATAATTATTATTATCATTACTACCAATGCTGTTATATTGTATCAATCAATCAATGGTATTTATTGAACATTTACTGCATGCCAAGCACTGTACTAAGCACTTGGGAGAGTGCAATATAATAGTATAACAGACATATTCCAGATTTTCCTGTCCCCATTGCTTAGTCTAGTGCTCTGCACAGAGTAAGCACTCAGTAAATACGATTGATCGGTCGACTGAGTGGTGGGGGTCCTGCCAAAGGGAAGCTTTTCAGCCTATGCTCAGCCACCTTCCATCATGGAAGACCAGCCTCAGCCAACCCAACACCCAGAAGTCCAGTTGGCGGATCTGAGACGGACTCAAGGGCCTTAAGCGGAGGCCGAGCCCCGGGGTGCCGTCCCTAGCCTCCGTCCGGCCGACCGTCATTCTGCGGCGGGACCTGGCCGTCCCTTCCCCGGACCAGGAGGAGATCTGCCCGTTGCCGGCAATTTCTCCCCCCTGCCGCGGCTGGTACCCCGTCCCCCGAGATAAACACCCGGGCTTGTTTAGCTCCGTCTGGCTGATAGGCCCCGGCGCGGCCCGATAGCGCCGATGGGTCTGATGCGGTCGGGACTCGGGAGGCAGACGGGCCGGCAGCAGGCCCTTTCCCTTTCAAAGCAAAGTCAAGACCGAGGTGGGAATCGTGGCAAAACGGGCCTGGAAACCCAGGGCCGAAACCCATGGGGAATGGGGAGGCTCTGCTGGCCCCAGCTCAGCCCCTCCGAGCCCAGCCTTCTGAGCCCCGCGGTCCGAGAGCCAGGAAGTCCGTCTCCTCGCCATTGCTGGACCACCGCCCTGCACACTGGGAAAGGGCGTTACTTAACTTCCCCAGTCCGCACGGAGTCTCCTATGGGCTGTGTGTGTGTGTGTGTGTGTGTGTGTGTGTGTGTGTGCGCGCACACGCGCCTGGCTTGTCTGTTTTTAACTAGATGCAAGAGAATTGTATTTAAAGCTCCAAGTGAGGGGGGCCTGGGAATTGTGCATTGTTTTTTCTCTCAATACCCAGGAGGGTAAACAGAGACTTGAGGACTCCACCGGAATGGGAGCCGAGGTGCTCGGTGGCTGTTCCCGAGGGTAGGGGGTGGGTGTCAGGGAGGGGGACGGGAATCTAGGAAGCCCACACGGACAGGGACGGACACAGGGTGCCATCCCGTCGGGCGCTGGCACCCTGGTTCCTCTCTCCCGCCGTGGGAAAGCCGTGGAGGGCACTCATCAGGGCCCCACTTTTCCTCCTCTCCCACTCCCTTCTGCGTCACCCTGACTTGCTCCCTTTGCTCTTTCCCCCCCTCCCAGCCCCCCAGCACTTATGTGCATATCTGTCATTTATTTATTCGTAAAATTAATGTTTCTCTCCCCCAACTCTAGACCGCAAGCTCGTTGTGGGCAGGGAATGTCACTGCGCGTTGTACTGTAATTTTCCAAGTGCTTCTTACAGTGCTCTGCACACAGTAGGGCTTAATAAATACGATTGAATGAATGAATAAATGAATGACTCTCTCTGTCTATCAGTCAGTCATATTTATTGAGCACCGTACTTAGGAGAGGACAGTACAACAGAGTCAGTGGACACTTTTCATGCCCACAGGGAACTGCCATTGAGAAATAGCTCGGGACTGGGAACCAAAAGGAGCTGAGTTCTAATCCTGCTTCTCCACTTGTTTGCTGTGTGACGTTGGGCAAGCCACTTCACTTCTCTGGGCCTCAGTTACTTCATCTGTAAAATGGGTCTTTAGACTGTGAGCCCATATGGGACAGGGACTGAGTCCAGCCTGATAAACTTGCAACTACCCCAGTGCTTAGAACAGTGCTTGGCACATAGTAAGCGCTTAACAATTAACATCGCCATCATCGTCGTCACAGTTACAGTCTAGAGGGAAAGGCAGGCATTAATACAGTTAAATGAGTTACGGAGATGGAAGTAAGTGCTGTAGGGTTGAGGATGGGGTGAACATCAAGTGCTCAAGGCAGTCAGTCAATCATAATTATTGAGCATGTACTGTGTGCAGAGCCTTGTACTACACACACATTCCCTGCCCACAATGAGCTTACAGTCTACAGAACAGATCCAAGAGCCGTCATCTACCTGCCAACTGTGGTCAGTTTTCCCCAGGTTCAAACAAAGGGACAGAACCCTCGTTGTCCCCACATTCACTCACCCCAGTTCGGGGGCGGTGGGGAAGGTTGCCCCCTGGAATCAGGAGGCGATCTGGGCTCTTCTGAGCAGGGCGATTCCCCCCACACTCTCCCAATCCGGCGTCCGGCGCCCAAGGACCCAGGTGAAGACTGCTCTGCACAGCCATGAGGCATCTCTAAAATCCCCAAGTCAGGGCCCCGATACGTGAGCACCGCGAGAGCTGGCTCGTCCCTCCCGAGAATACGATTTCCAACTCGGTCTGTTTGGTTTCCCCGTTTCCATTTCCTTCCCAAATCCCACAGGAGGTCGATGGTGCCGGCGGGGCAAGAGAAGACGTCCCGGTGTCTGAGGGGACCTGGCCTCGTCCACCGTCCCCGGGTTTGTCGCTGATTACGAGGCAGCTCCCAGGGACTCTGGGGGACCCGGGCAGTGGATGGAAAAAATCCCACAAGTAGGGGATTCTTGCTGCTTGCTCAGGAAACATCCCTGGGGGAGTCCGGACCCGGCCCGCTTGGCTTTTCTCCTCAGGCTCTGACTGACCCCTGTCTTGGAGAGGTGCCCCATTGGAGTGACTGAGCTTCCTGGAGCAAAGGGAACCCAACCTGGAAAATCATCCTCCTCCCCTGGCCCTACTGGGCCCGAGAGAGTCCGCATCCATTCCACTCAAGGTTTCCCTTCTCATCTCTCCCTCCCATCCCTGCCCACACTCTCCCCTGCCCTCTGCCATTTTGGAACTCACTTGGGGCTGCCCCTGCCCCTGCCGACCTGGAGGCCAGTGGACCCCCCTCCGGAGCTCAGACCTCCCGTTCAGAACCGGCCCAGCCTCTCCCAGCGGAGCGGGAAGAGGGAAAGACGAGACCCCTCCTCTAGACTGTAAACTCATTGTGGGCAGGAAATGTGTCTGTTCTATTGTTACATTGTACTCTTCCAAGCCCTTAGTACAGTGTCTTGCACACAGTAAACTCTCAATAAATATGATTGATTGTCTGACTGACTCACTGACCCCTCTGGGGAGACCGGAGGCAGCGAAAGGCAGCCCAACAGGGACTAGGGAAACCTGGAATGCAAACAGAGGGCATCTGGGAAGATTGAGGGAGTCACATGAAAGTCACGTGCAAGCGAGCTCGTTTGCATCGGCAGCTCAGGCCCTATGGAGCCTCAGTCCACAATAATAATAATAATAATAATGATGATGGTAGTTGTTAAGCGTTTACCATGTGCCAAGCTCCGTTCTATGCATTGGGAGAGATACAGATTAATCAGGCTGGACACAGTTCCTGTCCCACAAGGGGCTCACAGTCTTAATCCCCTTTTAAAGATGAGGGAACTGGGGCACAGAGAAGTGAAGTGACTTGCCTAAGGTCATACAGCAGACAAGTCGGGGAGCTGGAATTAGAGACCAGGTCCTCTGATTTCCAGGCCTGTACTCTGTCCACTTGGATTTGCACCCTTTATTCACCCCACCCTCAGTCCCACCGCCCTAACACTCACACTTTTAATCCCTATTTTCCAGATGAGATAACTGAGGCCCAGAGAAGTGAAGTGACTTGCCCAGGGTCACACAACAGACATGTGGCGGAGTCAGGATTAGAACCCAGGTCCTTCTGACTCCCAGGCCTGTGTTCTATCCACCAAGTAACTCTGCTTCCTAGACCGGCACTGGGTGCGTGCCCTTCTGAAGGTCTCAGGGCACCCTCCGGACATGGCCTCCCTGCTCTCTCCCTTGGTTAGAAATGGGGACTTGAGGCCCAACATCAGGACTCGGTCCCAGGCCCCCTGGCTACTAGCCTTTCATTCATTCGTTCATTCATTCATTCAATCATACTTATTGAGCGCTTACCGTGTGCAGAACAACATACTAAGCGCTTGGGAGAGAACAATAGACACATTCCCTGCCCACAGCGAGCTTGCAGTCTAGAGGGAACCTAGCCGGCCTCATCCTCAGCCCCACTAAGCCTCGGGCCCCCCACACCCACCTCCACCCCCGAGAGAGCGGAGAGGAGTCCTGTGTGAATGGGTCTAATGAACCCTCTCCCCTTCTGGGGTGAAACAACCCCACCAAAACCCACAGAGAGAGGGCAGGGAGATCTGGAGATGGGGAACAACAGGGGCTCTTTGGAGAGGAAGGTGGGGGTGGGAGTGTGGTGCAGGGGAAGGGGAGGGGAACTGAAAAGCGGAGAAAGACGCCATGCCTTCTTGGAGAAGCCTGAGCCAGACCCTCCCAGGGAGCCAGCCCCTCGCATCCCTATCGGAGCCCGCCGGGCCTCCTGGAACTCGCTGATAAGAGACGTGGGAGAGAAAAGTCCGAAAGCAGCGCCTGCCCGAGCCAGCTGCAGATAACCGCGCGGAGGGCCCGAGACACAGAGTCTGACTGGGCCGAGATTAGCTCTCCCTTGGAAACGACTCCCATGGCCACATCCCCTCTCCCGGGGGTGCGCGCACCACCTGATGTCTGCCCGGGAGAGACAGGATAAAGGAACGCCACGGCGGCTGCTCCCGCCGGCTGCTGGTGCCTGGCGTCCACTGTAATTGGGCTATTGTTTGAACAACAATCGGACGCTGGAGGGAGAACAGGGAGGAACACGTTCCTATAGTCCCGAGCCCCCCCAGAGTTCGCCGGCCCGGGACAGTTCGGGGCAAGCGACGCTTTTACTTACAAAGTCCTCACGCTGAGTAAACGCCTCATTTCAGCTGCGTCCGGTGTCATGGGTCCTGGCTAAAGGGGGGACTTTGGTCCGGTTTTAGACCGGCCCGTCCAGGTTCCAGCTAGTCTGCCCACTCTCCAGTCCGGTACTGACGCAGCAGTGACGGACCCCACTCGGTTCTGTTATTTTTCAGGGTCTGGCCTCCCTCCGTCTCGGCCTCTGTCACCCAGGACCGCAGCTCGGAGACGACACCCACGTTCACGGAGACAGGGGAGTGAGATGTCGCGCCTCCAGAGCGAGTGCGGGGGGCTTCTCATCCCCTCTAGGCTTCAACACAACTTCTACAAAAGTATTATCGTGACTATCGTGGTATTCGTTAAGCACTTACTATGTGTCAGGCACTGTTCTAAGCGCTGGGGTACAGTCAAGTCAATCAGGTAGGACACAATCCTTGTCCCATGTGGGCTCACGGTCTAAATAGGAGGGAGAACTGGTATTTTATATTTGAGAAAACTGAGGCTCAGAGAAATTAAGGGACTTGCCCAGGGTCACGCAACAAGCAATCGGCAGAGCCGGGATTAGAATCCGTGTCCTCCGGCTCCCAGGCCCGGACTCTTTCCTCTAGGCCGTCCTGCTGCTATACAAAATGGCATTAGTACATCGTGACGCTGTTCTGTGTGCCTGGAGGGACACACACTGTATCATGGGCATTTGGGTGTCTGTGATCTGCAAGTGCTGTCGCCAGACCCCAGCTCCTAACCGGCGAAGTTCACATGAACCCCTTTGAGGGAAACCGGTTGAACCGAAACTCGGCGGCTCCATCCAGTTGTCCCGGAGCTGGTTTCCCTCAGCCAAAACAAAAGGCGCGAGGTTCGGCAGGTGCCGGGACAGGACTCGAGGTATCGGTAAGCAATTTGGCTTCCATTTCCACCCGATGGTCTAATCAGATAATAATAATTGTGGTATTTGTTAAGCACTTACTCCATGGTGAGCGCTGTTCTAAGCACTAGGGTAGAGACAGAATAATCAGGATGGACACACGATCCGTGTCTCCCATGGGTCTCCTCGTCTGAATAGGAGGGAGAACAGATACTGAATCTCCATTATGACTGATGAAGAAACTAAGGCCAGGAGAAGTGAAGTGACTTGCCCAGGGTCACATTGCAGGCAAGTGGCAGAGCTGGGGTTAGAACCTGGGTCTTCTGACTCCCAGGCCAGAGTGTTTTCTGCTACTCCACACTGCAACCCACCTAAAAGCAGCATGGCGTTCGGCTGGGGAGCGAGGGAAAAGTCATTCAATCGACTGATGGTATCTACTGAGCGTTTACCATGTGCAGAGCACTGTACTAAGTGCTTGGGAGAGTACACTCTAAGTACACTATAGTTTAGAAGATTTGAAGGCAAAGGGAATGCATTAAAACGTCCCTGTGATGCCTTTCCCATTGATCCAGGCAGAAGGAGGGTTCAGGATGTGGGTCAGGATGCCAAGTGCGGGGATCAGAGAGGAAGAGGAAGGGCTTTGGTGGACGAGTTCCATAGCGGCAGACTCAGGTCTCAAGGAGGTGGTGGCTGGGCTCTTGCAAGGACCATAGCCTGGGTTCCGAGGAGAGTGGGCAGGGAATGTCACTGTTTACTGTTGTAGTGTAATTTCCCAAGCGCTTAGGACAGTGCTCTGCACACAGTAAGCTCTCAATAAATATGATTGAATGAATGGAAAGAGGAGGGGGAGTTGGGCCATCCAAGAAATGGCTTTGTGGAGGGGTGTAGAATAGGTGAGGGGCCACGCCAAGAGAACCCGCGACACAAGCGGGTAAAGCCGAAAGGGGGTCAGCGTCGGCTTTTATGAAAACCAGGCACCCGGAAGCCCGTGACGACATGCGTGTTTTCAGCAGCGCCCAGAGTGGTATGACGACGTACACGGGATGCTCGTCTGAGTTCGACCCAGCCTAGGGAGTGTGGCCGAAGGGATCCCTGACCACCTTCCCGTTCTCTCCAGAGCCCTGCGTCCCCCTCCTAAGTCCCCGGGAACGCAGGCACAGCTTCCGAGCCGCGGCACTCGTCAGCAGGAGCCGAAGCTGAGGGAGGCGGGGTCTTTGAGATCAATATACCAAAAAAGGTGGTCAAAGCACCAGCTCTGTCGTACGGGGTACAGACCGGCTGGACTGTCTGGGATCAAGATGGAGCTTACGGGCCCCCAGATGGCATTATCCTGCAAAGGGCCAGAAGTCGAGGCCGGGGACGGCGGGGCGGAGGGTTGGTGTACAGGACTCCAAGGAAAGGTTCGGGGCCACCGGTGACATCACCGCGGGGGTGTTGGGGCAGAGGCTGGGTGGAACATTGGGGTCAGGGACAAGGGTCAGCTGGATATTCCAAGCGGTGATTCCCCACTCCTTCTCAGTGTCTTTGTCTTGCCTCTGAAGGGCCACGTTCCCCCCTAAATACTGAGGAGTCTGGACTAGCCACTTCTGCTCAGTCTACACCACGGCCAGCTCAACATCCCCTCAGTGGCTGTGGTTTTTTCTAAGTTCCGATTTTTCGTCACCTACTGTAAAGTAGACCCGTGGGAGTTCCGACCGCGGCCATCTCTGTCCGCTGGGTTCGATGGAGAGGCTGGGCGCCCCTGGACGATTTGTCTGCAGCCCCCACCCCCACCCCCGGCCCCCTTTCCCAGCAGGCCCCCGGTTGGTTGGTTCAACCCTGTGGAGCCTCCCCAAAGGCTCCAGCTGCTACTAGTTTCTCCTGGGACTTCCTGGCCTCTGTTGCCCCGAGATGAACCGGCCCAGATGAGAAGTCCTTTCTCAGCTTCCCTAGCCCCTTCACCCTGTTCCTCCTCCTCCTTCTGCTCCTCTTCATCATCCTTATTGTCGTCTTCATCCTCCTCCTGCTCTTTCTCCTCCTCATCCTCCTGCTTCTCCTCCTCTTCCTCCTACTCCTCCTTCTCTTCCTTCCCTTCTCCCTTCTCTTCCTTGACCTCCTCCTCCTCCTCCTTCTCTTCTCCCTTCTCTTCCTCCTCCTGTTCCCCCTCCTCCTCCTCCTCTTCCCTTTCACAGTGAAACACTGACCAAAGGCCTGAAGGATTCTATTGAGAGATGACGGAGATTGCAAAAGCGGAATCATTGTTTCATATTTGTAACTGGCTCCTTCCTCTCTATATTGGGCACCTCCCAATACGCTCATTACAAGAATCAGTTCGAAAGGCCAAGTGAGGCCTGGACTGTGCTGGGAGTTGGAGAATGATGATGTTGGTATTTGTTAAGCGCTTACTATGTGCCGAGCACTGTTCTAAGTGCTGGGGTAGACACAGGGGAATCAGGTTGTCCCACGTGGGGCTCACAGTCTTAATCCCCATTTTACAGATGAGGTAACTGAGGCACCGAGAAGTTAAGTGACTTGCCCAAAGTCACACAGCTGACAAGTGGCCGAGCTGGGATTCAAACCCATGAACTCTGACTCCAAAGCCCGTGCTCTTTCCACTGAGCCACGCTGGGTGGAGGTAATCGGGGAATGTTTATTTCTATTAGTATTCATAAAAATAATGGTGGTATTTTTTAAGTGCTTACCCTGCAGATGGTAAGAACCTAACAAATACCACAATTATTATTATTATTGTGGGCCAGGCACTGTGCTAAGCACTGGGGTGAATACCAGCAAATTGGGTTGGACACAGTCCCTGTCAATCAGTCAATCAATCTTATTTATTGAGCTCTTACTCTGTGCAGAGGACTGTACTAAATGTTTGGGAGAGGACACTACAACAGAATTAGCTGACACATTCCCTGCCCATAATGAGCTTACAGTCTAGAAGGGGCAGCAGATATTATTTATGAATAAATAGCATACGGTATGTAATTTAAAGATATGTACATAAGTGCTGTCAGGCATAATTGGGGCATTTGTTAAGTGCTTACTATGGTCCAGGAACTGCACTAAGCACTGAGTGGATGCAAGTAACATGGGGCTACCAGTCTTAATCCTCACTTTACGGATGAAGAAAGCGAGGCCCAGAGAAGCGAAGTGAC
The DNA here is from genome assembly GCF_004115215.2 of Ornithorhynchus anatinus. Lineage (NCBI taxonomy): Eukaryota > Metazoa > Chordata > Mammalia > Monotremata > Ornithorhynchidae > Ornithorhynchus > Ornithorhynchus anatinus. The sequence goes on along the minus strand of NC_041732.1, from coordinate 6,724,602 downwards.
TTGCCCAGGGTCACACAGCAGAGATGTGACGGAGCCAGGCTTAGAACCCATGTCCTTCTGCCTCCCAGGCCCATTCTCTATCCACTAGACCATGTCGCTTTTCTAGGCGAGGTGGGCTCAGGCTGAAATGCAAAGGCGGGGAGGGGGGTGGCGAGGGAGACAAAGACAGGAAGGTTGTTCGGGGCCTGAGGGACGGCTTGGGCAAAGACCCAGGGCCTGTAGAGGGATGCGGATGCAGCGACTTTCAAAGCACATTCACGAGAACCGGGATTTGGTTAAAAAAAAGGATTTTAGTGTTTTGTTCCTGTGGGTACCTCTGTGAATGGGGGCGGTGGGGAGATTAGCCCCCCAAAAAGGGTGCGAGGCCCAGTGAAAAGAGCAAGGAACTGAGAACTAGAAGACCAGGTTCTAATCTCACCACTGACCCTGGCCTGATGAAGGACCTTCGGCCAATCACTTATGGCTCTCTGGGCCTCAGTTTCCTCCTCCATAATAAAGGAATGTCGGCTCTCCCTCCTCGCTCTACCCACGTGTGAAAGGGAACTGACTGCCTTGTATCTTAGCACACTACTTTCAGCCAACTCTGTTTACTGTACTCTCCGGAACACACAGAACAGTGTTCTGCACACAGAAAGCACTCAATGACTACCTTGGATCGATCGATTGCTAAATCTTAATGAATACCATAAGAATAATATCTAGGCAAAATCAGCTGCAGGATGTTGTAAACTAGGAAAGATTGGGGCCACCAGGGCTTACTACAAACAGCAATTTAGAGCCCCCAAACTTCACTCTTCTCCCCAGAGCCTGGCTCTCCCAGACAAACTGGAACCTGATGGTTGCCAGCTCTGAGAACTTCACTGGATTCCCTCCCAAAATCCTCTATGGTTCCTCACAAAAGCTACTTCCTGGGAGCCCTCCGCTCTGGGAGAGAGAGGTCTCCGCTCATAAAACCACCCCCATAAGGCATGTGGCTTAGTGGATAGATCACGGGCCTGGGAGTCAGACCACATGTCTGCTGTGTGGCCTTGGGCTCACTTCTCTGTGCCTCAGTTACCTCATCTGTAAAATAGGGATGAAGACTGAGAGCCCCGTGGGGGACAGGGACCGGGTCCAAACTGACTAACTTGTATCTTCCCCCCTGCTTAGAACGGTACTTGGCACATAGTAAGTGCTTAACCAGTATCATAATTGTCATTTTTATTATTGTGAGCCTTGTCCCGAGGGTCAAAACTGGTTCATCCCTGGTATTTTCTGATGGATGCCTACTGAATGCAAGGCATATACCAAATGCTTGAAAGGTACTACCGGAACTTTTCGTTGTATCTCTGTGCGTGACTGAATCTTCCTCCGCTTTGAACAGGGAACCGGGGCCTGGCTGAGTTGATTATGATTTTCCATTTGGTCTTTCCAAGTCCTTTCGACTCTCATCTTTGCCGTTTTCCATCCCAGATGCCCCTCTATCCCTTTGAAAATGCCAGTCCGATCCTTTCCACTATAACATGATTGTTGTGTTCTCGAAGAACCTCGCCCCATGGGAAAATTGTGTTCTAATACTCCCGCTGTGACGGACACCTGACATATGCACATGACCGGGAAGCAGCACGTCCTAGTGGAAAGAGCACAGGCCTAGGAGTCAGAGTCCCTGAGTTCTAATCCCGGCTCCACCGCTCGTCTGCTTTGTGACCTTCGGCCAGTGGCTTCACTTCTCTGGGCCTCAGTTACCTCATCTGTAAAATAGGGATTAAAACTGTAACTCCCATGTGGGACAGGGACTGTGTCCAATCTGATTAGCTTGTATCTACCAGCTCTTAGTACAGTGACTGGAACATAGAAGGCCCTTTAAAAATACCATAAAAAAAAGAAAAGGTTTGTCCTGGTGCCAACTCGCTGGACACACTGGGTTCTAACAGACACGTGTCGGTGGGAAACAGTGTTTTCTAATTCTTCAACAGCCTCCCGTCCATACCATGTGATGAAACACTTGTAGCCGATCTGGCTTTTCGGAGTGGCTTTCAAGTTCTCTTTCCTCTGTCTTTGCCTCTGTCTCTTTCAGGCACGTGGACTAAAAGACTCAGGTGGCTCCTTCCGGACCAAGATCCTTTGGCCGTGTACCTTTTAGCCCCATTTCCACTGGCCAGAGCTGAAGGAGAAACTATGCCTATGTTCCATCTTCTTTGGATCACGTATAGGATGACTAAATATTTCTTGTCACTCATTATCAAGAAAAGGGAACCATGACAAAAAAAGACCTCGTAAAAGCTATTCTAAGATTTTCAGATTTTGGGAAGGAAGATGGTTTGGCTTGGCCCTAAAACAATATCTGGAAAGGGTAGAATCGAGCAGATCCTGAGAGGATGTGCCTTGAGATCATAGGCTTCATCATTAGGTGTGTCCCAGAACCCACTGGGGATTCAACTCACTTGACTCTACCCCGTGTCTACATGGATGTAAGTTTCCTTAACTCTGAATCATCACTGTCTCTCCACAGTCCCCTACTGCATTTTAAAGCCCAGTTTCCCTTTCTCCAGCCGGGACACCTTTCAGCTAAACATCAGCTGGAAGCCACGTTTGCTCCTGACACTCTCCGGCACGGTGAGAGTAAAGCAGCTGTCGGTATCTGCAGGGAACTGTCTACCGAATCTGTTGCATTGTGCTCTCCCAAACGCTTAATATAGCGCTCTGCACGCAGTAAGCGCTCAATAAATACCATTTATTGGCTTTAGGGCTAGAGAACAAGTCTTTGCCCAATCCAGCCTGAGCAGTACAAAGCTGGGGCAAGGGCGCACTTGGGCCCAATTTTTGAAAAAAAAAATTCCCTCAAGCAAGAATAGAGATAGATTTTTTAATGGTATTCGTTAAATGCTTAGTATGAGGCAGCCAATGTACGAAGCACTGAGGTAGATACAAGATACGAGAAGCAGCGTGGCTCAGTGGAAAGAGCACGGGATTTGGAGTCAGAGGTCATGGGTTCGAATCCCCGCTCGGCCACTTGTCAGCTGTGTGACTGTGGGCAAGTCACTTATCTTCTCAGTGCCTCAGTGACCTCATCTGTAAAATGGGGATTAAGACTGTGAGCCCCACGTGGGACAACCTGATTCCCCTCTGTCTACCCCAGCGCTTAGAACAGGGCTCGGCCCATAGTAAGCGCTTAACAAATACCAACATTATTATTATGATAATCAGATTGGACACAGTCCCTGTCCCACATGGGGCTTACAGTCTTGATCTCCATTTTGCAGATAAGGGAACTGAGGTGCAGAGAAATTCAGTGACTTGCCCATAGTCACCCAGCAGACAAGTGGTGGAGGTGGGATTCGAACCCGGGTCCTGCTGACTCCCAGGCCAGTCTTCTATCCACCAGGCCACACTGCTTCCCCCAGGCTTTCAGGCTTTCTATTCCTGTACCACCCACTTCCTTCCCGGCACGTGCCTCTGCCTGAGCAGAGCACAGGCTGTTGAGCTTTGTAAGCTGTCACATCTGATAGCCAGATCAAACTATCTGGTAGCCAGAAATGGGATGGCAACTGTCATCTATGAGCCCTGCTATCAGTCCACTCAATCAATGATATTTATTGAGCGCTTACTCTGTCCAGAGCACTGGACTAGGCCCTTGGTGGACACATTCCCTGACGGTAAGGAGCTTAGAGTCTTGAGCACGTGAAGCATTGTGGTCTAGCGTGAAGAACGAGGGTCTGGGAATCACAGGAATGGGTTCTAATCCTGGTTCCACCACCTGTCTGCCGTGCTACCCTGGGCAAGTCACTTCACCTCCCTAGGGCTCACTTTCCTCATCTGTAGAATGGGGATTCAATCCTGGTTTCCTTCCACCTTAGACTGTGAGCCCCATGTGGGGCCTGATTATTTTGAATCTTCTCCAGTGCTTAGTACAGTCCTTGGAACATAGTAAGCACGTAACAAATACCAAAATCATTATTATTATTATTATCGTGATTATTATTCTCTGATTCCTCTCTTATCTCCCGACCCTGTTTCCCCCATTTCCCCCACTTTAGCACTTCCTGGTCACTTAAGCAGTCGGGCGTTAATGGTCTGCCTCTCCTTGGCCCCGCCCCTTTGGGCCATAATACTTATGCTGATCTTGCTCTGTTCCGTTCCTCCCTATCCGTAATGGATTTTCGCGTCTTCCTCCCTTGCTGGATTGTCAGCTCTTTGAGGGCAGGCCTATTAATTTTGTTGGGCTCTCCCGATCACTTAGTAGGTGGCTCTGCACACAATAGTTGCTGGGTAAGGACAATCGATTAAATGATTAATTGGAAGAGGGATGGAAGGGACGCCAGAAAAACTGGGATGTGCCCTAATCATCATTTTGTAGAGAAGCAGCATGGCTCAGTGGAAAGAGCATGGGCTGAGGAGTCAGAGGTCATGGGTTCAAATCCCGGTTCAGCCGCTTGCCAGCTGTGTGACTTTGGGCAAGTCACTTAACTTCTCTGTGCCTCAGTTACCTCATCTGTAAAATGGGGATGAAGACTGTGAGCCCCACGTGGAACAACCTGATCACCTTGTATCCTCCCCAGAGTTTAGAACAGTGCTTTGCACTTAGTAGGCACTTAACAAATGCCATAATTATCATTAATATTATTATTCTTCTAGGTAGCTTGCTGGGTGATTTCGGTCAAGTCACTTAAGTTCTCTGTGCCTCAGTTCCCTCAACTGCAAAATGGGGAATGTTCTCTCTCCTATTTAGATTGCGAGGCCCATACGGGACAAGGACTGGGTCCGACCTACTTAGCTGATACCCACCCCAGCGCTTAGAATAGTGCTTGACACATAGTTGGATACATAAAAATGGGCAAGCCAGGGCTTATTCTTCCCATCAATCAAATAATCAGTCGATCATATTTATTGAGCACTTACTATGTGCAGATCACTGTACTAAGCACTTGGGAGAGTACAATATAACAATAAACAGATACCTCCTGCCCATAACAAGTTTACGGTCTAGAAGGGGAGACAGACATTAATATATACGGAAAAATTACAGATATAGAGGCAAGTCACTGCATTTCTCTGTGCCTCCATTACCTCAGGACCACATGACAGAGTTGGTAGACAAATTTCCTGCCCCCAAGGAGCTTCCAGTCTCCCCCTCTAGACTGTGAGCTGGTTATGGGCAGGGAATGTGTGTATTTCTTGTTATAATGAACTTTCCCGACCGCTTAGTACAGTGCTTTGCACACAGTAAGCATTCAATAAATATGATTGAATGAATGAGTGAAATGGGGTGACAGATGTTAATAGAAATAAATCAGTAATTACCAGTGTGAGATGAGTGGGAAGGCCCCGGAGAACACCCAGCCTGAGCCCCACCCCTGATCCGGGAAACTGGGGCCGCTTCCTCTTGGAGTTGGTGGGGACAACTCCAGCCCGGACCACCTCCCCACCCCCCGTTCCCACAGATAATAACAATAATAATAATTATGGTATTTGTTAAGCACTTACTATGTGCCTAGCATTGTTCTAAGCACTGGGGTAGATACAGGGTAATCAGGTTATCCCACGTGGGGCTCACACTTTTAATCCCCATTTTACAGTTGAGGTAACTGAGGCACAGAGAAGTTAAGTGGCTTGGCCTAGGTCACCCAGCAGACAAGTGAAGGCGGGATTAGAATCCACATCCTCTGATTTCCAAGCCCGTGCTCTTGCCACTAAGCCACACCGCGTCAACGCAACGTGAACCTACAACGTCCTCCTCCCCTTCGCACCCCAGACCCATTCCTTCCCCTCCCCATTCCTCACAGCTAGGTTTCAGGAAACGGGGACTCCAAGAAACTTTTTCAAAATCCATCCCCCCACCCCTTGCAGCCAGGCCGGGAGCTGGGAGAGAGCAAGAGAGAGAGAGAGCAAGGTGGGGTTTTATTTATATGTTCGAGTTTATTATGAATCACTGGAGGAAATGCTCGCAGACTGGAGACAAAAGTCTGCAGTCGCTAAACCAAATAGGAAATGATCTTTACATTTGCCTTTCCCCTTGGCAAGGGGCTCCCTTCATCTTTTCTATTCCGCGGGGCGGGCTTGTTTTTGCCGGAATTTTGATTGTGAGTGTGGGCAGGCCATCTCTCTGTGTAAACAGGGCCTCTCACATTCGGAACCCCCCAACCAACCACCGTGGAAGCGCCGTTGCCGTCTTCTGCACAGAGGCTTCCTTCCCACTGGGAAAGAGAGGAAAGTTCATCGGCAGGATGTGGAGCCGGCCGGGGCGACCAGATCCACCCCAGTGAAAACTGGAATAACGATCACGGAGGCAGTCGTTGAGCACTTTACTGTGTGCCGAGCACCGTGCAGAGCACGGGGGTAGATTCAAAAGCGTCAGGGGGGAGACGGTCTCCATCCCACATGGGGTTCAGGATCTAAGGGAAGCAGCGTGACCTAGTGGAAAGTGCACGGACCTGGGAGGCGGAGGACCTGGGTTCTAATCCTGACTAATGACGACTATTTAATAATATTTGTTAAGTGCTTACTATGTGCCAGGCACTGGACTAAGCACTGGGGTGGATATAAGCGAATCGAGCTGGATACAGTTCCTATGCCATATGGGTTTCTGGGAGGCCTGGGCGGACCTGGGAGGCGGAGGACCGGAGTTCTAATCCTGACTAGTAGTAATAATAAATGCAGTAATTTTTAAGCACTTACTATGTGCCAGGCACAGGACTAAGCAGTGTGGTGTCTACAAGCGAATCGGGTTGTATACAGTCCCTGTGCCACATGGGCTCTCAGTCTCAACCCCCATTTTACAGATGAGGCATCCGAGGCCCAGAGAAGTGAAGTGTTTTGCCCAAGGTCACACAGATGATAAGTGGCAGAGCTGGGATTCGAACCCATGACCTTCTGACTCGCAGACCCATGATCTATCCACTACGCTGTGCTGCTTCTCCCCGCCGCTTACTGCTGGGTGGCCTTAGGCAGGTCACTTCACTTCTCTGGGCCTCACTTTCCTCATCTGTAGAATGGGGAGTCAAACCCTGTTCTCCCTCCTACTTAGACTGTGAGCCCTATGTGGGACCTGATTATCTTGTATCTTCCCCAGCGCTTAGTACAGTGCTTGGAATGTAGTAAGCACTTAAGAAATACCATAATTATTGTTGTTAAGGAGGAAGGAGAATGGGTATTTCAATCCCATTCTTCAGAGGAGTCTGAGCCACAGAGCAGTTGCCCGAGGTCACACAGCAGACAAGAGATGGAGTCAGGATTAGAACCCTGGGCCTCTTACTTTCAGTCCCGGACTCTTTCCACTAGACCACGCCGCTTCCCCTGAAGGCGGTCAGCATGGGGCCTCCCTGGCCACTACTCAAGCACCCTCAGAAAACCCGGTCCAAGATTTCATCATAGAAATCCATCAAGCATCCAAAGAAAGTCAGGCCAGATCTCTGTGGGGGAGACTTCTGGGAAGTGGGACATTGTGTCACCCCCAATCCAGGCACAAGCTGGGTAAAGCTGCACAGAAGCAGCTTGACCTAGTGGAAAAAGCCTGTGCCTGGGAATCAGAGGACCTGGGTTTTAATCCCGGCTCCTCCACTTGCCTGCTGTGTGACCCAAGGCAAGTCACTTCACATCTCTTTGCCTCGGTTACCTCATTTGTAAAATGGGGATCGAGATTGTGAGCCCCAAACGGGACAGGGACTGTGTCCAACCTGATTTGCTTGTATCTACCCCAGCGATTAGTTCTATGCCTGGGACATAGTAAACAACAAATACCATTAAAGAAAAGCCCAAAAAACAGAGGGAGGAACTATCTGCCGGGGAATGCTGTCACTCAAGTGGGTGACTGAAGGAGGCAGCCTGTAGACAGTCAGTTCCTTGTGGGCAGGGATCTTCTCTACCAACTCTGTCATACTGTCACTCCGAGGCACTTAGAACAGTGCTCCGACACAGTAAGCGATCAGTAAATCCCACTGATTGATCGATCTGTCCTTGGATGGTTAGAGGGTGGTTCTGCCTGGGAGCAGGAGACTGGACTAAGAGATATTTTGGGGTCCCTTTCAGCCCAAGAGTTCTCGGAATTGGAAACCTCCCCCACAGTAGGTCCCCCCAAGAAGTCACCGCTTCCTGACCAGCAGGTAGAGCGAGAACCCCCGGCCAGATTTGGCTCATCTCCACCGGAGGCCGCGGGCGGCGAGGCTCCGTGAAAAGACAAACAAAGTTGTTCGCTCATTTCCTCCCCGGAAACCTGAGGGGGTGGTTGGGCCCGGGGTCCCGGCTGAGCCTGGAAGAGGAGCAGGCTGACTTGTCCCCGAGTCAACCACTTTAGACCCAGTGAGGAAACCCAAGGCTCCCAAACTCGCACCCCTAGGCCCTCAGCAGCTCGGTCTGAGGTGGCCACCTTGGAAAGCAGCTACAGGGCTTTAAATAATCCAGGTGGTGAAGGAATGTTTCCATTATATTGTTAGGTTATACTGTCCCAAGGACTTAGGACAGTACTCTGCACACAGTAAGCGCTCAATAAATATGACTGATGAACTGACTAAATCCCCTCAGTAGAAATAGTAATAGTATTAGTACCCGTCTTTCTTGTCTCCGACCTCTGGTCCGCGTCCTGCCTCTGGCCTGGAACACCCTCCCTCCTCATATCCAACAGACAGTGACTCTCCCCACTTCAAAGCCTTGAGGGCAATTCTCTTCCAAGAGGCCTTCCCTGACTAAGCCCCCTTTTCCTCTTCTCCCACTCCCTCTTCTGCGTCACCCTGACTTGCTCCCTTTATTCATCCCCCCTCTCAGCCCCAGCAGATTGGTAATGCTACTTGTGGAGCACTTACTGTGTGTCAGGCCCTGTTCTAAGCCCTGGGGAAGATACAAGATAATCAGATCAGACAGCTCCTGTCCTACACAGGGCTCACAAACCAAGTAGGAAGAAGAACAGGTTTTGAATCCCCATTTTACAAAGAAGGCAACTGAGGCCCTGAAAAGTGAAATGACTCGCTCACAGTCACACGGCAGGCACGTGGCAGAGTGGGATTAGAACCAACCCCTTCCGACTCCTAGGCCCGGGGCTCTTCCCACTAGGCCGCACTGCACCTCTGCTCCTACTGGTAGGGTCCAACCTGATTTGCTTGTGCCCACCCCAGTGGTTAATATATTACCTGGAATATAGTAAGTGCTTAACAAATACGATAGTTATTAGTAGTAGTAGTAGTAGTCAAAGGTGTGGCCGATGGTGGAGACCCCTGAAGCGGATGGTGCATTTTTGCTCATTGCAAAGGGACCGCAACAACTGCGGAGGGTTCTGAGGTGAGCAGAGTCAGAGAATGTCTTAGGAGGGCCAGCGTTAGGTGGAGAGGCCTCTCTCAGTGAGCCCAATACCAATTGTGTCTGTTGGGCTTCAGCAAAGTGCTCCAGAGAAAAACATCTCCAAGCATTCTCCTCTCTTTCAAGGAAATGAGGAACACCCTCAAAGGAACCATTCTCACCCAGCCTGCCGGGTCTGGGAAAACCAAGGCCTTAAGTTTCTGGCAAGGCTGATAGAAAGGGAGAAGGTTGCAAGTCCTGTGGTATTTTCATTTCTTTCTACTTCATTTCCTGAGGCGAAGAGAACCTGTCTGATACAGAGACAGGCCCCGTCATGTCAGATTTTTTTTTCTTATGATATTCGTTAAGCGCTTACTATGTGCCAGGCGCTGGGGTAGATATAAGCTGATCAGATTGGACACAGTCCGTGTCCCACGTGGGACTCCCAGTCTTAATCCCCATTCTGCAGAGGAGGCACTAAGGCACAGAGAAGCAAAGTGACCTGCCCAAGGTCACACAGCAGACAAGTAGAGGAACCGGGACTAGAACCCAGGTCCTACAGTTTCCCAGGTCTGGGCTCTATCCACTAGGCCACTCTGCTTCTCAAATCAGATTCTTGAAACAAACAAACAAACAAAAAACCCCACCAAAGGTGGATAAAACTCACATTCCGTCTCAGTCCAGGTGGCGATCAGTGCCCAGTTTAGAACACCTTCCTGGTTTTCAGCTTCTCACCTAGACACATCAAAGCAAGAGAAACTTCACCGGGAAGCCAACTCAAACTTCAATGTTAGTATTAGCCGGGTCCAAGAAAAAGATTTTTGGAAGGGTAAGAATTCTTCATTTAATGGCCATTGTTGATTAATGAAGCTCATCGGGGTGAAGACAACTTTGTTCATGAAAAATGCTGAGCCTTCCGGCAAAGTAATGACATCTTTTCTCTGATCACCAACTGATCAAAGCGAGAGGACAAAAGGGCAAAGTTGGGAAAACCCAAAACCCTAAACACGAATCGGGGTCTCACAGGGAAGCATTGCCTGAAGTAGTAGAATGGTTACGGCAAGAGTGTGGTCGTGGGTTCTAATCCCAGCTCCACCACTTGTCAGCTGTGTGACTTTGGGCAAGTCACCTCACTTCTCTGTGCCTCAGTTACCTCATCTGAAAAATGGAGATTAAGACTGTGAGCCCCACGTGGGACAACCTGATTACCTTGTATCTCCCCCAGCGTTTACAACAATGCTTGGCACGTAGTAAGCGCTTAACAAATACCATCAGTATTCATTCATTTATTATTAGTAAGAGTGTAAGTCACTGAGGGCCAGGCCTGCCGACAAGTGGTCTAGAATTTCCAGTGGGAAGGAAATCAATCAATCAATGGTATTGATTGAGTGTTTACAATGTGCAGAGCACCATTCTAAGAGCTTGGGAGAGTACAGGAGAAATCAGTAGGCACGTTCCCTGCCCAGGATGAGCTTACAGTCTGGAGGGGGAGACAGACATTAACTTTAATTAGGAAATGAGGAAAGTATTGTCACGAATCCATGGGCTAATCCGGAAGAACTCTCCAGTGTTTCTGGAGATGGTCAAGGTAGAAACATCCTGCGAGTCAGGGTCTCAAGGTTAGGACGAAGCACAAAGAACCATAGTTGTTTGTTTGTAAGATGCTACTGTTTTCAGTTTGTGGGAGCTTTAAACGGTGTGCATATATGTGTGTGTGAGAGTGAGAAAGAGAGAGAGAGAGAGAGAGAGAGAGAGAGAGAGAGAGAGAAGAGGGTTTCCTTCAGTTTTCACTGGCTTAAAAATGGGGAGCAGATCAGAAGATACACTGGTAGCCCAGGTTTGTAGATGTTTGGTATGTTTGAGGACTTCCCCTTGGCCTCTTCACTTGTGTGCTATGTGACCTTAGGCAAGTCACTTCATTTCTCATTTCCTCAGTTTTCTCCTCTGTAAAATGGGGATTTCCCCCTCTCAGGGTCGCACCTGGAGAGTTTACAGTACTCTACCAGTCTCAGCTATGGGAAGGAGAATCAAGCAGAGGCCTACCCACTCCATTTCTAGCTTGGCCAGTGGCTAGCAAGGGGAAGGCCATCTGCTACAAGTCAAAACTCACCCGTGCTGGGCCACAGTGGCACGGGAGAGAGTGGAAGGCGGAGACTGGAGTCTACCACGTGGAAGGCGGTAACGGTAAACCGCTTCTGGATATTTACCAAGAAAAACTCTATGGATCCACTACCAGAACGACTGCAGATAGAGAGCGGGGCGTTCTGAGATAGATGCGTCTGTGGTTTCGCTATGGGCCGGAAACGACTCAGTGGCATAAGACATGACAAAATGGGGATTTACTAGTTTTTCTCCCTTCTCCTTAGATTGTGAACTCCCTGTGGGATGGTGACCGTGCCAGTCCTGATGCTCTTGTATCTATCCCAGCGCTTACTATAGTGCTTGGCACAAAGTAAGTACTTAAATATCATCATTACCTAGTAGTCGTAGTAATATAAAGTTTGCTCTTTCTTTAATTGTATTTGTTAACTACTTACTATGTTCCTGCCATCGTGTTAAGTGCTGGGGTAGATACAGGATAATCAGATTGGACAAAGTCCCTGTCCCACATGGGGCTCACAGGCAAAGTCCACATGGAGAAACAGCAAGGCTCAGTGGAAAGAGCATGGGCTTTGGAGTCAGAGGTCATGAGTTTGAATCCCAGCTCTGCCACTTGTCAGCTGTGTGACTGTGGGCGAGTCACTTCACTTCTCTGTGCCTCAGTTCCCTCATCTGTAAAATGGGGATGAAGACTGTGAGCCCCACGTGGGACAACCTGATTCCCCTGTGTCTACCCCAGCGCTTAGAACAGTGCTCTGCACATAGTAAGCACTTAACAAATATCAACATTATTTTACGGATGAGGTAACTGAGACACAGAGAAGTGAAGTGACTTGCCCAAGTTCCCACAGAAGACAAGTGGCGGAGCTGGGATTATGGTATTTTTAGGGTATTTGTTAAGCGCTTAATACGTCAGACACTGTACTAAGTGCTGGGGTACAAGCTAAAAGGGTTGGACCCAGCCCACAGGGGACTGACGATGTTACAGATGAGGTAACTGAGACACAGAGAAGTTAGGGGACTTGCCCAAGGTCTCACAGTAGACAAGTGGTGGAGCCAGGTTTAGAATCCAGGTCCTTCTGACTCCAAGGCCCGTACTCTTTCCACAAGGCTGCACTGCTTCTCTTCAGATTGGTCTTGTGAAGCAGCTGGTGACTTTAGGCCCAGAAGCCCCACAGAAGTTGAGCAGCACATGGAGACAGCAAATGGAAAAAGTATTTGTGGTCCCAGAAGGAAGTCCGCTCCTGCTGTCCAACTACTTGGCCACTACCTGGCCGCTTTGTCTTGCTTCTGCTGTCTCAGTCAATCAACGAACCAATCAGTGGTATTTATGGACCACTTACAGTATGCAGAGCACCGTACAAAACCGCTTGGGAGAGTACAACAGAAATGCTAATAATAATATTTGTTAAGTACTTGCTGTTTGCCAGGCATTGAACTAAGCACTGGGGTAAATACACACAAATCAGGTTGGACACAGGCTCATGTCCTATATGGGTCTCATAGTATTCAACCCCATTTTCCAGATGAGGGAAGTGAGACCCAGAGAAGTGAAGCGACCTGCCCAAGGTCACTCAGCAGACAGGTGGCGGAGCCGGGATTGGAACTCATGTTCTTCTGACTCCCAGTCTCGGGCTCTATCCACTAGGCGCGCGCTACTGCTCCATGGAAGTAGAGACCACGTTCCATGTTCCAGCCTCATCTGAGGGAGATGGTGGCCCGAGGACCCTCCTGTGCTCAAGGGCTGGGGGGAGAAGGTGAATGGGCTGGGGACACCGGGGAAAAGAGGTGGAGGATGGAGGGGCTGAAAAGCAAGGAAGAGGAGCTGAGGCCGGAAGGTCCCATCCTCTCCCCTCCCACCCCCTACCTCGGTCCCTCCCCCCATTGCCCAGGAAGCCCCCCCGTTGTTTTCCTTTCCCTCTCTTCCCCTCGCTGCTGACCCCCTTGGGTCATGTGTTTCATCCTCCCAGTCTCCCTGGGGCTGTTTGGCAGGAGCTTCGTGGCCGCCTCTTTATGTGGGTCTTGGGGTTAGAAACCTCAGCCGAGCCAAGGGCCCAGATTGTAAATAAATCCATGTTCCCGATGACACGTGGGCTTGTCGAGCCTCCAGGTCTCCCTGTGGGGCTGCAGGGTGGGAACTGCGCATTCGGGAGAAATAACACAGCTCGGGACTGTGGGCGGAAAAGTGGGGTGTCCCCCCAGCTTGCACCCCTCCGCCATGGGGAGCACAAGCCGCCGGAAGGTGAGCGGGTAGTGGGGGACCGGGTCCCCCCTCCCCAACGCCTTCCCACTGAGGGTCCCGAAGGGGACCTATCGCACAGCATGGCACCACCCAGCCAACTTTAATTCAGGCTGAGAAATTGCTACTCGCCCGCTGCAGAAGGGGTAGGCCCCAGGTGGGGGTAGGGGGCAGAGATGCAACGGAGGGGGTGGGTGGACTCTTGGAGAGGGTTCGCCTGGCCAGCGAGAGGTCATCCATCTGGCCGAGGGGTGAGGGGGACGGCAAGGAGGGAGGACCCAGACGAGCCGAAGCGGCCCAGTTGTCCCTCCATCTCCATGCTCTCTCCCCCACTTCTCTCTCTGTGCTCGTGGAAAGCCCAGGCCCGCAGCCCATTCCCTGTGCCTAACACAGTGGAACCCTAGAAGCAGCATGGCCTAGTGGATAAAGTCCGGGCCCGGGAGCCAGAAGGACCTGGGTTCTAATTCTGGTCCTGTCACTTGTCTGGTGTGCGACTTTGAGCAAGTCACTTCACTTCTCTGGGCCTCAGTTACCTCATCTGTCAAATGGGGATTAAGATTGTGAGCCCCATGTGGGACAGGGGCAGTGTCTAACCTGATTATCTTGTACCAACTCCAGAGCTTACAACAGTGCCAGACACAGAGTAAGCTCTTAACAAGTACCATAATTATTATTAATCTTTATTACTAACATCCCTGCCAGTCGGAAGACTCTTCCCTTTCCTCCATACCCCACCAAACCTTGCCATAGCTCTGGCCACTCTCTGTTGGCAGTGGAAGCCGCCCCGTGAGCAAACCCCGGCTAGGAATTATCTCTGGAATTCTGGGAGGGGGAACCAGGAACCAAGATGGGTTTTGTTACTCAGCTGTCAATCAATCACTCAATTGAATTTATGGAGCACTTACCACATGCAGAGCACTGTACTAAGACTTGGGGGAAGATAATATGACAGAGCTGGTAGACACATTTCCTGCCCACAGTGAGTTTAAGGTCTAGAGGGGGAGACAGGCATTATGTAAGCTTGTTGTGAGCAGTGAATGTGCCTAGTTATTGTTATATTGTACTCTCCCAAGTGCTGAGTACAGTGCTCTGCACACAGTACGCGCTCAGTAAATAAGATTGAATGAATGAGTGAATAATATAAATAAACTACGACTATGAACATTAGAGCAGTGGGGCTGAGGGAGGGGTGAATAAAGGGTGCAAATAGAAGTGCAAGGGTGACACGGAAGGGAGTGGGAGAAGAGGAAATGAGCGTTTAGTCGGGGAAGGTCTTTTGGAGATGAGATTTTATTAAGACTTTGAAGGTAGGGCGAGTGAAAATCCGTCAGCTGTAAAGGGCAATCCAGGCCAGAGACTTGAATAGAGGACTCAAATCCCTAGTTAGCTCTGACTGTTGGAGTCAGGAATGGGGGTCGATCCCCTTTGGCAGGTAGCGCGTGGGGTCTCTCCTAGGGATCGTGCCCCTTCCTCCATCTCTCTTGGGAGCACGGCTGGCCTTAGAGCTGAGCATCATGCAATCGATAGTGTCGATCGACCCGCAGCCACTTACGTAAGGATCTTTGTACGTGGTTATTTCCCTACCTGAAATTTATTTTAGTGTCTGTCTTCTCCGCTAGACTGTAAGCCCCTTGAGTGTAGAGATAGTGTCTATTTACTCTACTGTACTCTCCCAAGTGCTGAATTCAGGGCTTTGAACCCAGTAAGTGTTCAATAAATCCCAATGATTGATTGATTATTGGGTGCCCCCAAAGGTAAAGCACTGGACTAAGACCTTAGGAAAGTATGACTCTAGACTTTGAGCCCGTTGTTGGGTAGGGATTGTCTCTGTTGCCGAATTGTACTTTCCAAGCGCTTAGTACAGTGCCCTGCACACAGTAAGCGCTCAGTAAATCCGACTGAATGAATGAATAAATGAATTCAAGCAAGTGACACACTTCCGACCCACAAGGAGCTTACACTCTAAAAGGGAAGACAGGCATAAAGGTATTCTCAGAAAGGGCAATCAAGACAAATAACTGAATGTACAAATAAATAAAGTAGTGGGGATAGGTACACACAAGTACTAGAGATAGCTGATGGTTTTAATCTGATGGGGCTGGGAATTAATCAGAGAAGCCTTGTTGAAGGAGTTGGGATTTCAGAAGAGTTTTGAATAGCGGGAGGGTTGCGGTCTGTCGGATTTAGGGAGGGAGGAGTTCCAAGATGGAGGACGGGGATCACTTCGGTTTCATTCCCATTCTCCGCCTATAAGCACAAGATTCATCCTGACATGTCCTCACTCCCACTTATAACCTCACTCTTCCTCCTCCTTCTCCTCGCACTACAACAACGAATAGGCCTGTTCCCCGCCCACAGTGAGCTTACATTCTAGAGGGGGAGATAGACATTTTCATAAGTTATTAGTGAGCGACCTTCACATCGGACAGAGTCCCGGCCTTTCTCATTGCCGGTAGAGCGGTCCAGGCTCGGGCCTTAGAAGAGTCCCCGTTTCCAGGCAGATAAGGAAAGGAAATCAGGGCCCCAGGGCTTCTCTGCCAAGCCAAACACTGCCACTTGGAGAAAAGCACGGGCCCTCTCCGCCCCCGCAGACCACCCGTTTAATCTAGCAGTGGGACCCCCCGCCCCCAACTTCCAGGAACCTCTTAGTAAAGAGAGCAGTCCGGAGGCTGAGGTCCAAGTTTACTGAGGTCTGTGCGGTCTGTCCCACCTGGTCTGCAGCGACTTACCATCATAGCTGCTCTACTAATCACAATCATTCATAACACTGATATTAATAATAAGAAGAACCACTATAATAATAATAACCATGCTATTTGTCAAGCTGTCAATCAGTGGTACGTATCTGCAGCATTTCACCATCATGGCTGTTCTAGCAATAACAATAATTAATAATATCGATATCAATAATAAGAACAATAATAATAATAAGCAGGCTATTTGTCAATCAATCAGTGGTGTGTATCTGCAGCATTCCACTGCCACAGCTGCTCTAGCAAAACAATTATTAATAATATCACTATTAATTATGATAATAAGGAAAAGGACAATAAAAAATAACTGTGCTATTTGTTAATAAATCTATGAATGGTCTGTATCAAGCACCTATTATATGAGGAACACCTTACTAGCACTGGGGTAGATAAAAGCTAAGGCAGTTGGACCCAGCCCATTTCCCACGTGGGGCTCACATCTTAATCCTCATTTTATTGATAATGATAATAATAATTATTATGGTATTTGTTAAACATTTACTATGCGCCAAGCACTGTACTAGGTGCTGGGGTAGATTACAAAGTAGTCAGGTTGGACCCAGTCCCTCTCCCACATGGTGCTCACACTCTTAATCCCCACTTTACAGATGAGGGACCTGAGTAAACTGAGCACCCAGCAAAAAAGTGGTGGAGCCTGGATTAGAACTCAGGTCCTTCTGACTCTCAGGCCCGTCCTCTCAAGAGGGAGGGGATGAGCAAGAGAATGGAGGACGGAGAGATGAGGTGGGCGTTAGGGGAGGTAAGTGTGAGAGTTGGACTCTCCTGGGACCGCGAGGCAGGAAGCCACCGGCAACTCTGGCCAGAATTCCCTTTACTAAGTGCTTAGGAGAGCACGATAAAATAACAAACAGACATATCCCTTGCCCACAACGAGCTCACAGTCTAGTGATGTGCCTTTAATAAGGCTTTGACGGGAGGGAGAGTAATTGTCTGTTGGATTTGAGGAAGGAGGGCGTTCCAGGTCAGAAGCAGGACGTGGGCCAGGGGTCGGCGATGAGCTAGATGAGATCCAAGTACAGGAAGAAGGGTTCAGGCTCAGCCCCCATATTCTTCCAACTTCCTGGGTCCCCACTCCAGGGGACCTTCTCCCCATAACAACCATCCAGCCCATCCATCTCGGTCAGTCAATCGTATTTATTGAGCACTTACTGCGTGCAGAGCACTGTACTAAGGGCTTGGGAGAGTACAAAATCAAACAAACATTCTCCGCCTACAACAAGCTTACAGTCTAGATAATAATAATAATAACGGTATTTGTTAAGCTCTTACTATGTGTCACGCACTGTTCTAAAGTGCTGGGGTGTTGTCTTATGCTGTCGAGTCGTCCGACCCATAGCGGCACCATGGACACACCTCTTCCAGAACGCCCCACCTCCATCTGCCATCATTCCGGTAGTGGATCCATAGAATTTTCTTGGTAAAAATACGGAAGTGGTTTGCCATCGCCTCCTTCAGCTCAGTAAACTTGAGCCTCCGCCCTCGACTCTCTCCCGTGCCGCTGCTGTCCAGCATAGGTGAGTTTTGATTTGTACCCGATGGCCTGCCGCTCGCCAGCCACTGGCCAAGCTAGGAATGGAACGGGCAGGCCTCTGCTTGACTCTTCCTCCCGTAGTCGAGACTGGTAGAGTGCGGGGAAACTCTCCAGGTGCGACCGTGAGAGGGGAAGCGCTGGAGTAGATACAAGGTAATCAGGTTGGGCCCAGTCCCTGTCCCACATGGTGCTCACAGCCTTAATCCCCATTTTCCAGAACTGAAGTCCAGAGACGTAAAGCGAGTTGCCCAAAGTCACACAGCAGATCAGCAGAGGGATTGCCAGGCTAGAATCTCATTGCCCGATCGTCAGAATGACCCTAACTCTCCCGGGCTAATGGAGGGAGTCGCCTGTATCTTGAACCAAAAAGGAAAAAGAAAGAAAAGCCCAAGCAATAGCCCCGTCAAGCGCCCTTCCCCCACTTCTTTTTTCCACAAAAGAAGGCCACCCCTGGTCAATCTCAGCAGGAGAACAGCGCCCCCCAGCGGACACGTATGTTCCCCACTGTGCGGCAGATGCCCTGTGTGGCCCCCACCAAGATGCCCCTGGGAGCAGGGGTCCAGGGCCTGCATCCGATTTAGAACCCAGAACCGGAAAATGATAAGAATATCAGCTTTCGGCCGGCTTTGCCACCTCTCAAGTGGTCGAGGTTCCTGGGATCCGTTTTCAGTCGAGGCTCCAAACCAGAGCTGGAATGGGAACCTAACCCTTTAGTCATTACGGTGTGTGAAAGGGGACCGGCCAACGGCGAGGTGGACAGCCCGGGGCCCAGGGAGGGAGGACGGGACCCCGCTGTCACCAGCGGACGTCTTTGTAGAGGAAGCGAAGCTGAAGTTCTCAGGAGAGGAGGAAAGTGAAAACAAGAAAGGCCTTCCCTGACTAATCTCTCCTTTCCTCTTGTCCCACTCCCTTCTGCCTCTCCCTGACTCGCTCCCTTTATTCATCCCCCTCCCAGCCCCACACCACTTATGTCCATATCCATAATTTATTTATTTCTATTAACGTCTGTCTCCCCCTCTAGACTGTAAGCTCACTGTGAGCAGGGACTGTGTCTGCTTATTGTTGTATTGTACTCTCCCAAGCACTCAGTACAGTGCTCTCTTCACATTAAGCGCTCAAAAAATACGATTGAATGAATGAACGAAAGGGAGAGAGTAGCAGATGGACAGCCGGTCTGAGAGAGATCCAAAGAGAGCAAGACAGAGACCGAAAGGAAGAGAGCGAGGCAAGCAGACCCAGAGAGAGTGAGATGGACAGGTAGACTGAGGAAAGGCAGAGGAACAGAGAAAGACCCACAGAGGGAAAGCTCTCATTTCCTCTTTTTTGGATGGCATTTGTTAAGCGCCTACTGTGTGCCAGACACTGTTCTAAGCAGTAAGATAGATAACAATAATGTAGGTACTTGTTAAGCGCTTACTATGTGCAGAGCACTTGTTCTAAGCGCTGGGGGAGATACAGGGTAATCAGTTTATCCCACGTGAGGCTCACAGTTAATCCCCATTTTACAGATGAGGTAACTGAGGCACAGAGAAGTGAAGTGACTTGCCCACGGTCACACAGCTGACAAGTGGCAGAGCTGGGAGTCGAACCTACGACCTCTGACTCCGAAGCCCAGGCTCTTTCTACTGAGCCATGCTGAGATGCAAGCTATCATGTTGGAGGCAGTCCCTGTTCCCATGTGGGGCTCACAATCTTAATCCCCATTTTACAGATGAAGCAGTCGAGGCCCAGAGAAGTGAAGGGACTTGCCCAAGGTCACACAGCCGACAGGAGGCGAAACCAGGACTAGAACCCAGCTCCTTTTGACTCCCAGGCCAGAGCTCCATCCGCTAGGTCACATTTCTTCTCTTCTCCCTCTCCCTTCTGCATCACCCTTACGCTTGGATTTGTTTCCTTTATTCACCCCTCGCTCAGCCCCTCAGCACTTACGTTCATCTCCGTAATGCATTTATTTCTATTAATGTCTCTTTCCCCCTCTAGACTGTAAGCACACTGTGGGCAGGGAACAAGTCTGCCAACTTGTTATATTAAGCTCTCCCGAGCGCTTACTGCGAGAGAATGAAAGAGCGGAACTGGGGAGACATGTTCCCTGCCCAAAAAGAGAAGCAGCATGGCCTAGTAGATAGAGCCCGGGCCTGGGCGTCAGAAGGAGCTGGGTTCTAGTCCTGGTTTCACCACTTGTCGGCTGTGTGAACGTGGGCACGTCGCTTCACTTCTCTGTGCCTCCATTACCTCATCTGTAAAAGTGGACTGTGAACCCCATGTGGGACCTGGATTGGGTCCAAACTGATTAGTTTGTGCTTAGAACAATGCCTGGAACATACTAAGCACTTAACAAATACCAGAAAAAGAAGGAGTTTAGAATGTAGTTGTGGCTAATGGGGGGAAGACCACCCCTGAACTTCGCAGTGCGCGGCACTCCTGGCTCCCTCGTCGCTCGTGGCTGCCTGTGCCCCCGCAGGAACACAACCGGCAGGAAAGAGACAGCATGGTTGGCAAGCCACTGGCATGATCATCTACTGGTTCCCCTCGTAGACTGTGAGCTCCCTGTGGGCAGGGAACGCATCTGCCAACTCTCTTATACTGTTATACAACTGTGTTATATTGTAATCTCCCAAGCGCTTAGTCCGGCGTGGCCTAGTGGATACAGCACAGAGCTAGAAGGCAGAAGGTCATGGGTTCTAATCCAGGCTCTACCATTTGTCTGCTGTGTGACCTTGGGCAAGTCACTTCACTTCTCTGGGCCTCAGTTACCTTATCTGGAAAATGGGGATTGAGACTATGAGCCCCACATGGGACAGGGACTGTGTCCATCACGATTTGCTCATATCCACCCAGCGCTTAGTACAGTGCCTGGCACATAGAAAGCACTGAACACATACCATAATTATTACTATTGTTATGCCGTGACTTCATCTAGGTGCCTTTTTGGCTGAAGTCCACTCCCTTCCACCTGGACCCGGAGGAGAGGCCCTTTCTGAAACATTGAAGTGGGAGAAGCAGGTTTCTGAGCCAAGGGGTTGCTTATCAATCAATCAATCAGTGGTATTTATTGAGCGCTTACTGTGTGTGGAGCACTCTACTAAGCGCTTGGGTGAGTACGACACAGCAGAATTAGCAGACACGATCCCTGCCCACAGCGAACTTATGGTGAAGAGTTGCTTCCTCTGACTCCCTCACAGAGTGGATACTCTCCCACCCTGCCACAATTCTCCATCCTCCCCCCAGCTCCACCGAAAGGTTTTTACTATCTCCATTTTCTAAACATAAACTGTAAGCTCTCTGTGGGCAGCGAATGTGTCCATTTATTGTTGCAATGTACTCTCCCAAGTGCTTAGTACAGTGCTGTGTACACAGTAAGCGCTCAGTAGATATGATTGAAAGCTGAACCTTGGGCGAGCCTCTGAGCCTCCTGCCCATGGTTAAGCTTTCTCCTCTAGAAAACCGAGGGTTGGGGGAGGGGGTCGGCTGCCCCCAGCAGCTGCCGGGAGCGTCGTGAGTCTGCCCGGGAAAGCACCTGGCAGAAAAACGGCCGCCAGGAGGGCTCAGGAACAACCCCGCTGGGGGCAGGGCCCAGACAGTGTTGGGCTGGGGGTAAGGGAGGTTTTATTTATAGACCATTCCCACTCCTCAGCCTCAGTGGATCTCTGACAAGGTCTCCCAGCCCCCACCTCAACCCCCTTCCTCCTAGGTCTGCTCTGTCTTCTTGTGGCCTTTCCGTTCGGGCCCGTAGTCCGTAATTTCCTTCTGCGTCACCTCCTCAGGACCCCCGACTCTTGCCTTCTCATCACCTTTCCCACCCACCGCCTCCTCAGGTGCCCACAGGGGAGAGGGGCGATGGGCCCGCGGCTGTCTGAGCCGGCGTCCCTCAGCCCAGGCCTTGAAAATGACTCGAGTTTCCGGTCAGGGTCGAAAAGCCCCCAAATGGTGGCTGTTTTTCCTGTTTGCCCTTCTCTGCCAGCCGCTTCCCTGAAGCTTCCTGTGGGCAGGGATCGCGTCTACCAGTTATCGTACTCTGTACTCCCAAGTGTTTAGTTCAGCGCTCCGCACAGAGGAAGCTTTCGATAAATACTATCGATAGATCGATTCCCATTTCTCATGGCCACTTGGCATCCCTAGGCTTACAGTGAAAAGATGGGCAACCCCTCTTAGCTTCTCGCCACCAAATCAGAAGAGCTCACCCCCAAAAGCAGGTGTCCCTGGCAAAGCTGGGGGGCTGAGTGGCAACGGAGGAGTCAGTGAGCACCTTGATTTTAACAAACACAGAGAGGACCCAATGATCTTTAAGAAGGGTTTTTTTTAATGGTATCTGTTAACCACTTACTATGTGTCAAACGCTGTTCTTAGCACTGGTACTGATGTAGGTTTATCGGGTTGAACATAGTCCCTGTCTCACACGGAACTCACAATCTAGGTGGGAGGAAGGAAGATTGAATCCCCATTTTACAGTTGAGGAAACTAAGAAACAGAGAAGCTAAGTGACTTGCCCAAGAGCATACAACAGGGAATTGGCAGCCAGAATTAGAACCCAGGTTATCTGACTATCAGGCTCTCTGTTCTTTCCACTAGGCCACACTTCTACATAACCCCTCCTCCCTTCCCCTCTCCTCCCAGCTGAGCCCCCTCCTCACAGAACCTACCTGAATCGAACTGGATCTCTTTCCCTCCCCCAGGTCTGACCTTTTAGGACCAGGGAATCTGGGGGAAATGGAGTTATTTCTTTCTAGTTCAATCCCTGGACAGCCCCCTTGCAGCCGGGAGACCAGCCAACCTTGTACCTAGGCAAGCCTTCCCTCGTAGCCTGCCCTCCCAGCTTTCCTCACCAGACATTATCTGATGAAAGATATTCACCACTGTGCCCCAGGCCAAAGAAAACCCTCTTTGTCACTCAGGAACATTACCTCATAGCCCAGGCTTCAAGGCAGCCAGGACCAAGGGAAGCTAAGATTGTCTATAAAACAAGTTACCTTTACGTTTGGCCTACTCCAAGTTTAAAAATATTAGTCACTCAGTCAGTGGTATTTATTGAGCATTTACTATGTGCAGAGCAACGTACTAAGCGCTTGGAAGAGTACACTATATCAACAAACAGACCCAGTCCCTGGTTGGAAGGAGTTTATAGTCTAGAGGGGGAGACAGACATTAATATAAATAAATTAATGACGAATATGTACATAAGGACTGTGGAACTCAGAGTGGAGATGAATAAAGGGAGCAAGTCGGGGCGACGCAGACGGGAGTCACAGAAACTGGCTTCTAAGTCCTGCTCCTCCACTTGTCTGCCGGGTGACTTTGAGCCAGTCACTTCACTTCTTTATGCCTCAGTTCCCTCATCTGTAAAATGGAGATTAAGAGCGAAGCCCCACGTGGGCATGGACTGTGTCCTAACTGATTAATTTGCATCTACCCCAATGCTTGTAACAGTGCCTGCCACATAGATAGCGCTTAACCAATACCATTAAAAAAGTGGTCAAAAGCAGTGAAAAATCTATCAGTGAACCTGGAATTAGATAGGATGCTATGTTAATCTTGGGCTCTGCCCTTGAGAGTTTGCCTGCCTACCAGGCTGTGTGCCAGGCTGTATGCCAATCTCCCTGCCAGGCTTCAGCAAAGCCTCCAGCCAGACCTCTACCGATACCCATTGCAGGTATGTGGAGATGAAAAACCAGGAAGCAGAAGAATTTCACTTCCCCACCCTCACGTCCTTTCCTCCTGTCACTCCCAACTTGAAGACGCCCATCTCATTGGGCCCTGACTCCATAGTGGAGGGAAACCAAATTCTTGGGCAGAGTGGGAGCCCCCTGTGGGACAGGGACTGTGTCCACTCTGATTAGCTTGGATCTACCCCACCGTTTAGAACAGTGCTTGTCTCATAGTAATTGCTTAACAAATAATATTATTATTGTTATTATCATTATTATCACTATTGTTGTTGTTGTGCGGGCCACCACCCATCCCTCCAGGTTGGATACCTGCAGTGGAAAGAGCACGGGCTTTGGAGTCAGGGCTCATGAGTTCGAATCCCAGCTCTGCCACTTGTCAGCTGTGTGACTGTGGGCAAGTCACTTAACTTCTCTGTGCCTCAGTTCCCTCATCTGTAAAATGGGGATGAAGATGTGAGCCCCATGTGGGACAACCTGATTCCCCTGTGTTTACCCCAGCGCTTAGAACAGTGCTCTGCACATAGTAAGCGCTTAACTAAATACCAACATTATTATTATTATTATACCTTCTTGACCACCATTGGTTCTTTTATTTTTGTTTTTAAGGTTTTTGCTCAGAGTTTACTATGTGCCAGGCACTGTACCAAGCACTGGGGTAGAAACAAAATAATCAATTAGGACACAGTCCGTGTCCCACACGGGGCTCACAGTCTCAATCCCCATTTTAGAGATGAGGTAACTGAGGTACAGAGAGTGAAGCGAGTTATCCCCACGTGGGTCAGGGACAGGGACTGTGTCCAACCCGGTTTGCATGTATCCACCCCAGCACTTAGTACAGTGCCTGGGCACATAGTAAGTGCTTAACAAATACCATTGTTATTATTATTATTGGAATCAATCAATGGTATTTCATTCATTCATTCAATCCTATTTACTGAGTGCTTAGTATTATTGGAATCAATCAATGGTATTTCATTCATTCATTAATCCTATTTACTGAGCGCTTAGTATTATTGGAATCAATCAATGGTATTTCATTCATTCATTCAATACTATTTACTGAGCACTTACTGTATGCACAGCACTGTACTAAGCGCTTGGGAGAGTACAATACAGCAGAGTTGGTAAACCCATTCCCTGCCCACAAGGAGATTAACAGTCGAGAGAGGGAGACAGACATTGATATAAATGAATACATTAGGGATATGAACATAAGTACTGTGGGGCCCAGGGTCACAAATGTCCAGTGGCTTAGTGGAAAGAGCATGGGCTTGGAGGTCATAGGTCATGGGTTCTAATCCTGGCTCCGCCGCTTGTCAGCTGTGTGACCTTGGGCAAGTCACTTCACTTCTCTGTGCCTCAGTGACCTCATATGTAAAATGGGGATTAAGACTGTGAGCCCCATGTGGAACAACCTTATCACCTTGTATCCTCCCCAGCGCTTAGAACAGTACTTTGCACATAGTAAGCACTTAACAAATGTCATTATTATTATTATTATTAAAGGGTAGAGATTTCACTTAGTGCTCTGCACACAGTAAGCACTCAAATACGATTGAGTGAATGAATCTGCTCCCTGTTCCCCTGTTCTGCTCCCCACCCCCCTACATCCCCAACCCAGTCCACAGAGAATGGCCCTGCGCTTGCTCCGCCAGAGTAGGAGGGCTGGGAGAGGGAAGGGGGCCGGGTTGGATGGACTGGACTGGGGAGAGAAGAGGAGATTATAATTATTATTTATGTTCTCTCATTCATTCAGTCATATTCATTCATTCACTAGTATTTATTGAGCACTTACTCTACGCAGAGCACTGTACTACACGCTTGAGAATGGACAGTACAACAATAAACAGTGACATTCCCTGCCTACAACAAGCTCACAGTCTAGAGTGGGGAAGACAGACATCTATGCAGATAAATAAAATTACAGATATGGACATAAGTGCTTTGGGGCTGAGAGAGGGGAAAAGCAAAGGGACCAAGTCAGGGTGACACAGAAGGGAGTGGGAGATGAGGAAAAGTGGGGCTTGAGATCCTTTTTTAAATGGTATTCGTTAATAATAATTATTATGGTATTTGCTAAGTCCTTATTTTGTGCCATGCTAAATGCTGGGGCAGATTCCAGGTAAGCAAGCTGTCCCCCATGGGGTTCACAGTTTTAATCCCCATTTTACAGATGAGGACACTGAGGCACAGAGAAGTTAAGTGTTACAGTCTGCCAGGCACTGCAAAAACCGCTGGGGTAGATACAAGCCAGTCAGGTTGGACGCAGTCCCTGCCCCACAAGGGGACCACAATATCAATCCATTCAATTGTATTTACTGAATGCTTACTGTGCACAGAACACTGTAATAATAATGATGGTATTTGTTGAAGCGTTTACTATGTGCCAAGCACTGTTCTAAGCAAGGGGTAGATACAAGGTAATCATGTTGTCCCACGTGGGGCTCACAGTCTTAATCCCCATTTTACAGATGAAGTAATTGAGGCACAGAGAGGTTAAGTGACTTGTCCAAAATCACACAGCCAAGCCCTAAGCACTTGGGAGAGTACAATATAATAAGCAAAAATGTTCCCTGCCCACAGCGAGTTATGGTCTAGAGTAGAGGAGGCAGACATTAATATAAAAAATAAATTATAGATATGTACATAAGTGTTTACTATGTGCCAGGCACTGTTCTAAGTGCTGAGATAGATACAACCTAATCAGATTCTACCCAGTGTTGGGTCAGAATCTCACAGCCCCACCTAAGGATACCACCTTTTTTTCCCCTCATTCCAACCCCTCTATGGCACAAGAAGGCCGGATGGGCAGCCCCTCAAGCTTTCCTCTTCACCCCCAAATCTCCTTGGGACATCCCCACCAGCCTGGTTGGCCTCTGGAGTGAATTTAGCAATCTGAGTGCTGCGGGGATTTTTCTTCTTCTTTTCTTCTTGCCCATAAAGATCAACCTAACCGAGGTGGCTTATCTTCGAACCAATTCCCCCAACTTCTAGGCATGCATCTTTGAAATCTGAGCTGGAGCTGCATTAAGGGAGACCCCGAGGCCTCTCTGGCTTCAGAATCGGACCGCTGAGCAAGGCCCTGCCCTAATTGACTGACTCTAAGCCAGAGCAGTGGGTTTTTTTTTTTTGTTTTAAACTTGGGAAGAATGTAAGTGCTGGAGGTCTCTCCGTTTGGAGATTTATTTACTGGCGTGGAAAGATAAACACTAGCTCTCCTGACAACTGCTGGCTGTCCCCATCCCCCTCCTCCTTCAGAGCCCCGGGGCAACGGGTCTGTTTCCCAAGGGGGCCTCTAGCCAAGTCCCCTTTCCTCTCTGATCCCAGAGGACAACCCCCCTCCCCACCACACACACACACACACACACACACACACACACACACGGAATTGGTTAAGCGCCTACTATGTGCCAGTCACTTTACTAAGTGCTGGAGTGGATACAAGCAAATTGGGTTGGATGTCGTCTCCCGGTCCCACATGGGGGCTCACAATCTTAATCCCCATTTTCCAGATGAGGTAAATGAGGCACCAGAGAAGTTAAGCAACTTGCCCAAGGTCCCCCAGAAGACGAAGCTGATAATTAATTCAATCGGATTTATTGAGCACTTACTGTGTGCAGAGCACTGTACTAAGCAGTTGGAAAGTAAAATTCAGCAATAGAGACAATCCCTGCCCACAGCGGGCTCGCAGTCTAGAGCAGGGGGTGGGGGAAAGACAGACATCAATCATCAATATAAATAAATAGAATTATAGATATATACATAAGTATTGTGGAGCAGGAAGAGGTCCAGCTTCCGACCAGATTTGGAACAGGATTTGAGAGGCTGGGGGGCTGCCCTCCTGATTCAAAACTGGGAGTGTCGGGAGTGGAGTGGGGTGGTGCTCCTAGCCAGAGGCCTCTAGCTTGGGCTGCAAGTGCAAAATCAACTCTCCCGGACAAAGTGGGTAATTAGGAGCAGGATAGATGGTTCCTTGGATGGTTCCGGTTTGTAGGAAGCACAGAAGATTATCCCCTTCACACCCTCTTGACATCACAAGCAGGTGGCTTCCACCCCTCCCCCCAATTTGTAATTTCCCCTGGGGCCGGGTGATACACAGTCTGAACCCCCACAGCTGAACAAGGAGCAGAGAGACTTGGAAAATCCAGCAGGTGTGGTCTAGTGGATAGAGCACAGGCCTGAAGGTCAGAAAGACCTGCGATCTAATCATGATTCCGCCACTTGTCTGCTTATGTGACCTTGGGAAAGTCACTTCATTTCTCTGTGCCTCAGCCACCTCATCTGTAAAGTGGAGATTAAGATTATGAGCCCCATATGGGTCATGGACTGTGTTCTAACTGATTAGTTTGTACCTAGCCAGTGCTTACTGCAGTGCCTGGCACATAGGAAGCGCTTAACAGATACCATTAAAAAGATGTTTCTTTGTTGGAGAAATAAAATTAGACTTTTTTTTACCCTTCCCATCCGCACAAAGCGAAGGGGAGAGATCTGTGCAGGCTTTGGTCCAGTGGAGACTGGTGAAAGTTCACCAGCCATCAGGAAAGTCCTTGACTGCACCAAGGATTTTTCCTCTTTCCTTTTAATCAAGCTTTGCAAATTAAGTCACACAATTTCTCAGCCTGCAGGTTCCCCATCCACCTCCCAGAATTTTTTATGAGTCAATGACCACCGCCTCAAACCCCTATCCCCCTCCAACCTGGTCCCTTCCAAGGGCACATCTGACTTTCCTGAGAGCAGGGAGTGAATAGAACCTCTCCAACTGCCTTGGAAACAGAGACTTCCTCTCTGGTCGTATTTGCCAGATAATGAAAGATGGGAGTTGCTATTAATACTTTCTTTCCAATAGGAATGATGGGACTGGAAAATGTTAGGATAATCTCAGAGAAGCAGTGTGTCCTGGTGGAAGGAACCCGGGCCTGGTCATCAGAGGACCTGGGTTCTGATCCCAGCTCTTCCACTTGTCTACTTGGGCAAGTCACTTCACTTCTCTATGCCTCAATTAGCTGAAAAATGGGGATTCAACCCCATTTCTTCCAATCTAGACTGTGAGCCTCTTGGGGGCAAGAACTGTGTCCGAGTTGATTAGCTTCTATGTACCCCATTGTTTAGAACAGTGCTTGGCACATAGTAAGTGCTTACCAAATATAATAATCCATTCATTCATTCAATTGCATTTATTAAGCACTTATTGTGTGCAGGACACTGTACTAAGTGGTTGGGAAAGAACAATACAACAGTAAGCAGTGACAACCCCTGCCCACAATGAGCTCACAGTTTGGCGGGGGGGGGGGGGGGGGGGGGATAGACATCTATACAAGTAAATAAAATTACAGATATATACATTAGTAAAGTGGGACTTGGCGGGGGGGAGGGAAAGCAAAGGGAGCAAGTTATAGTAATTACAATAATAATAATAATCTCATAGAAATGATATGGACCAGGATCAAGAAAGTATGTCCTTGTGCTGCCTCCTCATTACTCAGTTCTTTGCTTGATAGACAGCTGCTGCCTGGAGGAGCTAGCAGCTCTGGATTCCCCTCTTCACGCCACCACCAATCTGCCTGTGTCCTAAAAACCACCCCCCACTGCTCCCCCAGAGTGACAACCGAATTATGGGGGATTAAGCTTGACCAGCTCTGTCACACTCGGGGTGCCATGGGGATGTGAAGATTCCAGGGAAGGAGTGAAGGCAGAATTCCTAGCACTGGAGATGTTAACCTTTTTTTAATGGTGCCTGTTAAGGGCTTACTATGTGGCAAGTACTGTTCTAAATGCTTGGGTAGGTATAAATTAATCAGGGTGAATACATGGGCCTTGCAGTCTTTCTGCCGTTTTGCAGTTGAGGAAGCTGAGGCCCAGAGAAGAAAGTGACTTGGCCAAGGTTATTATTATTATCAATAATAATAATGGTATTTGTTAAGCACTTATTATGTGCCAGGCACTGTTCTCTTTGCTGGGATAGATACAAGATAATCGTGTTGGACACAATCTATCCCACATAGGGCTCACAGACTTAATCCCCATTTTACAGATGAGGGAACCAAGGCAGAGAGAAGTTAAGGGACTTGCCCAAGGTTACAAAGCAACCAAGTAGAGGAACCGGGGTTAAAACCCATGACCTTCTGACTCCCAGGCCTGTGCTCTATCCACTAGGCCAGACTGCTTCTTTATCTGTACAGCCACCCATGCTGAGGTGTGAACCGATAATTCTTTTTCTTGTTCTCCACCCGCTCTGTGCGTCTTTAATAATGATAAAATTAACAATGAAGATCAACCAATCCATCAGTCAATGCTATTTAATGACTGCTTGCTGTGTGCAGAACGCTGTACTAAGCGCTTAGGAGACTACAGGGCAAAAGAGTTGGAAGTCACGTTCCCGGCCCACAGTCGTCTTACAAGTCTAGAGGGAATGATGTTGATGATGATAATCAATCTTGGTATTTGTTAAGGGCTAACTGTGTGTCGAGCACTCTGTTAAACTCTGGGTTAGATACCATGTAATCAGGTCAGAAACTTTGGCACATAGTAAGCGCTTAACAAATACCACAGTTATTATTATTAATGGTATTTTGTTTTGTTTTAATGGTACATGTTAAGCATTTACTATGTACCAGGCACTGTACTAAACACTGGGGTAGATACAAGCTAATCAGTTGGACCCAGTCCCTGTCCCACACGGGGTTCTCAGTCTTAGTCCCCGTTTTCCAGATGAGGTAACTGAGGCAGAGAGAAGAGTAGGGACAGGTCCAGGGTCACACAGCAGGTAAGTGACAGAGCCAGTTTTAGATTCAAGGTTCTTCAGACTCCCAGGTTCATGCCCTACCCATCAGACCACACTGCTTCCCAATATTATATTATTATTAATGATGATAATAATGATAATAAAGATACATAGATATAAGATGAACACCACCCAGCCAGTTCCGCCTCTCTGGAGACTAGCCTCCATCCTCCCCGAGCCTCCCTCAGCCTCTCTCCCTCTGTCTTGTCTCGATCTCGGTCCCTGGGGAAGGAGGGGCACAAGGCCCCGTTTCCATGGAGAAGCCCAGCCCGCTCCCCCAACGGGGCACAATCTGATACTTTGTGCAATATTTGCCGTTTTTATTAAGTTCTGGCGAAAATGCGCCTTGGCCCCGAGCCCAGAGCATACAATGCACCTGTCCGAAATGAACAGGTCTTTATACCTGGTGCTTTCCATTCGGCATCTAAATGAATGATCTGTGTTTGCCTTTCTCTCCGAGGAAACCGAAGACGGGGGTGTCAATTCGGAGCTGCTAATTTTGGCCTTTTATGGAGGGGTTGGGGAGGGAGGCGGGGTTGGGGGGGCAACCGGACAGTACCCCCTCAGTCAGTGGGTCGCACCTCCTGAATAAGCCGCTGTAGCATCTGGCCCGCTAATTGGCCATGTTTACGGGGACCTTAGTGGAAAGGGTCGCCGCTTCCTGGCCGAAGCAGGTGGAAAGCCCCCTTCTTGTTCTAGGGTGGCTGCGGCCGAGGTCACAATGCACAGAGGGCTGGCGCGGGATGCGGGGGTGGGAGAGGACAGGACCTGACCGGCTCCGGCCTCGGCAGCCACCGGCAGACCGGCCCAGGTGGACCAGCCGGTACGCTCCTCACAGGCACAGCCGGCCCTGCTGCTTCGGGGGTCCCCTTCCCACCCGCCCTCTCTGTCTTGCTCCCCCCAGCTCTGCTCGGATGCAGTGATATTTATTGAGCGCTTACTATATGCGGAGCACTCTACTAAGCACTTGGGAGAGTACACCACAACGGAATTAGCAGATACATTCCTTGCCCACGACTAGATCACAGGCAAGAGCGGGAGAGAGACATTAATATGAATAAGTAATTTATAATACACTATTTAGAGATATATAAACAAGTGCTGTGGGGTTGGGGATGGGGTGAATATCAAATGTCCAAAGGTCACAGATCCAAGTGCAGAGATTATGCAGAAGGGAGAGTGAGCCAAGGAAAATAGGGCTTAATCGGAAGACCTCTTGGGTCCAATCTGCTTATCTTGCAGTCTACCCCCAGTGTTCAGCTCAGTGCTGGATACTTTGCAAGCCTTAAGTGATGGCCTAAGTAGTTCCCCCAGGGGTTGACGTAGCCATAGAATTCCCTGAATGAAATGGGTTGACTGAAATACACCCCTCCCCCGGCCCTCACTGTTCACTCTTGGGAGCCAAAATGGGGACCATTTGTTTAAACACCCAATTTACTGGGAACTTCTTTCCTTCACTCTGCTGCCTGGATCACTCAGTCTGCATTTCCCCACTCCTCAAGAGCTTCCAGTTGTTGCCCATCCACCCGCCTCCTCATCAAACAGAAACTCCTTACCATCGGCTTTAAAGCACTCAATCACTTTGCCTGCTCCTGCCTTACTTCCCTGATTTCCTCCTAGAAGCAGCATGGCCTAGTGGATAGAGCCCGGGCCTAGGGGTTAGAAGGACCTGGGTTCTAATCCCGGATCTTCCGCTTGTCTTCTGTGTGACCTCGAGCAAATCACTTCACTTCTCTGTGAAGTCACCGTCTTAAATTCTAATCCCGGATCTTCCGCTTGTCTTCTGTGTGACCTCGAGCAAATCACTTCACTTCTCTGTGAAGTCACCGTCTTAATCCTCATTTTACAAATGAGGGAAGTGAGGTTCAGAGAAGATAAGTGAGTCGTCCAAGGTCACACAGAACATGAGTGGAGGATCCAGGATTAGAACCCACGTCCTTCTGACTGCCAGGCCTAAGCACTATTCATTAGGCCATGCTGCTTCCCCATCAATCAATTGATGTTTGCTGGGGTAGGTATCACCTTCCGTAATTTGGAATGAGGCTCCAGTGAGCTGAGGAGGGAATCCTGTAGAGAGTAATTAATTCTTTTGAGAATGCTTTTGCCCTGCTCTTTGTTTGGGGAAACGGACCATTCTTCAACTCTCCAGAGGTCAGTTAGCCTATCCCTGTCTCCAGGGAGGACTGCCTTTACCCTACCAGTCGAGGGGAGCAGATAGGGAGAGAGAAAGAGGGCAGCGGTTCATCTTCTTTTAAAAAATCTTTAATGAAAGATTCCTTGATCGCTTCTTTCAACTTTTACCTGGTGGGACAATTCTTCCCAGAACTAACAGAGCTCTGATCTACTACTGGGGCTAGTCTCTCCCTCTCTCTTTTCTTTCCCTCTCCTATGTTCCCTTCTTCTCTCTGCCCCCTTCCTTTCTCTGCCCCTTCTCCCTTTCTTGCTCCCTTCCCTCTTTCCTCTCTCTCCCTTCTCTCTCCTCACATCTCTCTCCCTCTTTCTCCCCTTCCCCTAACATTTCTCTTCCCTTCTCCCCTTCCCTCCTCACCTCTCTCTCTCTCTTTCTCTTCCCTCTGTTCCCCTTCTCTTCCCTCTGCTCCCCTTCTCCTCATATCTCTCTCCCCTTCTCTCTCCTTTCCTCTCCCTCTTTTCCCCATTTTTCTCACATCTTCTCCCCTTCTTTCTCTCATGTCTCTCCCCTCACATCTCTCCCTTTGTTCCCTCTTTCTCCCCTTCTCACATCTCTCTCCCTTCCCTCTCTTCCCTCTTTCTCCCCTTCTCTCCTTCTTCCTCAATTCCCTTTCTACTTTTCTCTCCAGCTCTCTCTATTCCCTCTTTCTTTCTACCTTTCTCTCCCCAAACCTTCTCCTCCCCTTTCTCTCCCCACCTCTCCACACCTTCTCCCTTCATCTCTCCCCCAACTTCCCCTCTTTCTCTTCCTCTCTCCCTCTCCTCTTCCCCTTCTTCCCTCTTTTCCTCCTCTCTCTTCCCCACTCTCTCCCTTCCTCTCTTCCTTTTCTTTTCTGTCTCCCTCTCCTCTGAACTTTATATGAAGTGCACTTTTTCACTATAAAAATCATGTAATACCAACTGGCTCGTCATCCTGCCTCTCCTGGCCACTAAAGTCTATATTGTTCTCTATCTCAAACCTTCTCTTCTCCTGCAACTGTGTACTCTGGGAGCTCTTAGCAGGTCGATCAGCTTGGAAGAAAATTTTCACTGGGGCACTCAAGTAGCAAAGGATGATTCTTTCTAACAGTTATTAGGTGGGAAGTGAAAAAGAAGAGGAAATTAAATTTCAGCTGAAGAAAGAAATATGTATTTTTCTAGGCAGTTTCTTCAAACTCTTTTCCCCCCTGCCAACTCATAGAAAAAGAAAAAACAAGACCAAAAAAACCCACCCAACACCAAACAGCAGAATAAACAGCCAAAGAACACAACGTTGTTTGCTTTTCGTTTTTAAAGGCCTTCACGAGGTCTTTGAAGAAACAGCAGACGTTGCTTTGGATTAAATGCGGATGGAAAAGAAACGTGACAAAGCTTTACAAGAGATCCAGTATCGGGAGGTTATTTTTAGGTTTGATACTAATGAGAGAGAGTGTAGAAATGGACAGAAAGGAAGGGCAGTTCAGACTCTACAAGGGGGTCTTCCCTCTAGCTGTGCCCGGAACAGAAGGGAGACCTCTCCCACTGACCGTCGACCCTGGGAGGGAGGAGAAACTGACTACACTGGAACGCAGCTGGAGCATCATTTATGGGCCTTGTTTGTGTGCAGACGTTGTCTGCCTACCCCACACACCCTCAGAATGCTCTTTTCCCAGGGAGGAGGGTGAAAAGAAAGGTGCATTTTAAATCGCCCTCCTGCTTTTTATTAATTTTTCTTTATAGTATTTGTTAAGTGCGTACTCTGTGTCAGGCCCTGTACTGAGCTCCAAACGGTTACCTATCCACCTCTGAATGAAAAAGAACATCCTCACCATTGGCTTTAAAGCAGTCCATCACCTCACCCACCTCCTACCTCACCTCGATACTCTCCTACTACAACCCTGCCTGCACACTTCAGTCCTTTAGTGCTAACGTCTCACTGTGCCTCCATCTCATTTATCTCACCACCGACCTCTCACCCACATCCTGCCTCTGGCCTGGAACAACCTCCCACCTCGTATCCGACAATCATTCTCCTTCTCCTCCAAGGTCTACCCCTAACTAAGCTCTCCTTTCCTCTTCTCCCACTCCCTTCTGTGTCGCCCTGACTTGCTCCCTTTATTCATTCCCTCCTCTCAGCCCCACAGCACTATGTACATATCTGTTATTTATTTATATTAACGAGTGTCCCTCTCTACACTGTAAGCTCATTGTGGGTGGGAAATGTATCTGTTTATTGTTGTACTGTACTCTCCCAAGAAGTACAGTGCTCTACACAGAGTAAGCACTCAGTAAATATGATTGATTGACTGACTCTGGATAGATACAAGGTAATCAGGATGGACATAGACCCTGTCGCACATGGGGCTCACAGATTTAACCCCCATTTTGCAGATGGGGTTTAATTATTGCTATTAATACTAAAAATTTGGTATATGTTAAGCTCATACTATATCCAAACAGTTTTCTACGCGCTGGGGTTGAAACAGTTTACTCAGGCTGGACACAGTCCCTGCCCTACATGGTACTCACAGTCTGTGTAGGAGGGAGAACAGGTTTTGAATCCCCACTGTACAGAAGAGGAGACTGAGGCCCAGAGAAGTGAAGTGATTTGCCCATGGTCACACAGCAAGCAATTGACAGAGCCTGGATTAGAGCCCAGATCCTCAGAGAAAAGAGCATCAGGTCAGACACATGTAGGGCCTCACAGTCTGTTTAGGAGAGAACAGATATTGAATCCCCATTTTACAGATGAGGGAACTGAGGGCCAGAGAAGTTAAGTACTCACTCAAGGTCACACACCAGACAAGTAGCGGGGCCAGTATTAGAACCCGGGTCCTTGGACTCCCAGACCTGTGCTCCTTCCACTAGGCCATGCTGCTTCCCTACAGAAAAGGCTGGATGTCCATCGGTTGTAAACCCTAGGGTGACTCTGGGGACTGTCAAAGGAAGAGCCAGGAGTACTGATGATGGGGATAACGAAGATGGTGATGTTGATAATGATGTTGATGATGATGGTTGCCTGAACCCTTCATCCTTTAAAACCAAGCTCTGGCATACGTAGCAGCTTGCCCTAATGGAAAGAGTCTGGCCCCGGGAGTGGGAGAAACTGGGTTCTAATCCCAGCTCCTCCCCGTGTTTGCTATGTGAGCTTGGATAAGTCACTCCACTTCTCTGTGCCTCTGTTTCCTCATCTGAAAAATGGCATTTAAATACCTGTTCTCTCCTCTTACTTAGACTTGGAGCTCCATGAGGGATCGGTACTGTGTCCAACATTGTCTTGTATGTCCCCTAGCACTTAGTACAGTGCTTGGCGTATAGTAAACACTGAACATATACCACAGTTATTTTAGCCAAGAGAGGGGGAAACCAGGGCCTCAGTTCTGCCCTTGAAAACATAGACTAAGGAAAGCCCCAAACTTGATTTACATAATCACTACTTTTGTTTTTGAAAACCAATCCTCGAAAGTCCAATTTTTTTCTTCTTCTTAGAAATAAAAAGCATTCCATTCCAAGCTGACATCGTGCCCGGAACATTTGAGTCAGATGTAGTTTTGGCAAAGGGAACCCCTTTAGGTGTGTTCATCATCCCTGCCACTGTCGGGGTGGTTTTTGTGAGGACAAAATGAGATGGCCTAGTGGCAAGAGTAAGGGCTTGAGAGTCGGAGGATGTGGGTTCTAATCCTGCCTCCACCACTTGTCTGCTGTATGACCTTGGGCAAATCACTTCACTTCTCTGTGCCTCAATTACCTCATCTGGAAAATGGGGATTAAGACTGTGAGCCCCATGTGTCCAACCTGATTACCTTGTAGCTACTCCAGTGCTTAGAAAAGTGTTTGGCACATAGTGCATAAAAATACTACTACTATTATTATTATAATTGATGTGAAGGCACTTTGGAAAAGTAAAAGCACTCTATAAATACCTGGTCTGAATATAAAGACCTTTTGAGAAGCAGTGTGGCCTAGTGGAAAAAGTATGGGATCGGGAGTCAGAGGACCTGGGTTTTAATCCCGGCTCTGCCACTTGCCTGCTGTATGACCTTGGGCAAGCCACTTACCTTCTCTGCTCTTCAGTTTCCTCAACTGTAAAATGGGGATTCAATGCCTGTTCTCCCTCCTACTTAGACTGTGAGCCCCATGTTGGACAAGAACTGTGTCCAACCTGATAAACTTATATCTACCCCACTACTTAGGATGCTGCTGACACATACTGCTAAGCAAATATTCATTCAATTATTCGTTCAGTCATATTTCTTTAGCGCTTACCGTGTACAGAGCACTGTACTAAGCTTTTGGGAGAGTACAATTCAACAACAGTCAATAGTCAATAGAGAAGCAGCGTGGCTCAGTGGAAAGAGCCCTTGCTTGGGAGTCAGAGGTCATGGGTTCGAATCCAGGATCTGCCACTTGTCAGCTGTGTGACTGTAGGCAAGTCACTTCACTTCTCTGTGCCTCAGTTACCTCGTCTCTAAAATGGGGATTAACTGTGATTCTCACGTGGGACAACCTGATTACCCTGAATCTACCCCAGCACTTAGAACAGTCCTCTGCACATAGTAAGCACTTAAATACCAACATTGTTATTAGTCACATTTCCTGCCCACAGTTAGCTTACAGACTGGGGCGGGGGAAGACAGACATTAATATAAAGAAGTAAATATCAAAATCATCATTGTTACTATGGAAACTATCAGGCTGGAGACTTGACCCCGGCCAACCCCCTGCCCTTCTCATGTCCCAGCATTCACCACTGAGTCTCCTCAGGCTCCTGAGATGGACAGGCAGAAGTTAATGAGTCTTATCAAGCCCATCTACTTAACTCTGAGCTGTGGAGGTATAAAAAAAGGGCTTCCAGCTCAGTGTCAGATTGGCAAATTAGGAGGGGTTCGAAGGCATCCTCCCCATTTTCGTAACCACAGAACTCGTCTGCCAGACCCCAGCTCACCTCCTTTTTAAAGCCCTCTTGAAATCTTACAATAATAATAACTGTGGAATTTAAGTGCTTACTTAGACTTCGAGCTCCATGTGGGATCGGTACTGTGTCCAACATTGTCTTGTATGTCCCCTAGCGCTTAGTACAGTGCTTGGCGTATAGTAAACACTGAACATATACCACAGTTATTTTAGCCAAGAGGGGCTGTACTAAGCATTAGGGTGGATGCAAACAAATAAGGTTGGATACAGTCCTTGTCCCACATCTCACAGTCTTAATCCACATTTTATAGATGAGGGAACCAAGGCGCCAGGAACTGAAGAGATTTGCCCAAGGTCACAGAGCAGAGAAGCGGCAGAGCCGGGATTAGAACCCAGGTCCTTCCGATTCGCAGGCCCACGCTCTAGCCATTTGGCCATTCTGCTTCTCTCATCCCCTTCTAGACTGTAAGGTCATGTGGGCAGGGATTGTCTGTTATATTGTTGTGTTGTACTCTCCCAAGCGCTTAGAGTGGTGCTCTGCACACAGTAAGTGCTCGACGAAATAAATATGATCGATTGATTGATACCCCCCAAAATGTGTTCTCGATTAATTTCCCCACCCCGCCACTCCTCTCCCTCTAGCTACTGCCTCAGCCCCTCTGTTCCAACTCTATCCTCAAGTTCTCAAATCCATCCATACCCCGTACCTGACCACCCTGATTTTCCCACTGTGCCCAGAGGTCATCTCATCCCTCCCCCAGCATCTAGGCCGGACAGATGAGTAGTTGTTCCGCTCTAAGGGGTCCTTGGGGAAAGAGATTCCACAGCTTCCCTCCACCTCCCATTCCTCTCTTTGACAGTCCTCGTGGTCGGGAAGTTCTTCCTCGGCTCTAACCCAAACCTCTCCTGCTGCAGCGGGCATCCACGGACTCTTGTTCGTTCATTCAGTCGTATTTATTGAGCGCTTAGCACTGTCCTAAGCACTTGGAAAGTACAATTCAGCAATAAAGAGAGACAATCCCTGCCCATTCTTGTTCTCACCCCAGGGAAGAGGGGGAAAAAGCTAGTTTCCTTCCTCCATCCCACTTGACCTTTCTTGTCTACAAATTAGGAGCCCATCGTGCCCCAAAACGGCCACTTGAGGCAGGAAGAACTCGTGAAGTGCAGTGGCTTAGAGGGCCGGTCATTTCACCCTTAAGAAGTCCGCACCTCTAGAGAGGTTTTCTTTCCTGGCAGGGAGCCGGGGGCTGCCTGCCCAGCCCTGTTTTGACCCTGGGGCTAATAATAGATCGGGCCTGGAAGAGGGGGGCTGAGGCGGGGGAAGTGCCAAGTCCATGCCCACCTCTCCCTAGGCAGGTCTGCCCTCTAGCTCCGGAGTCTGGCAGCGCTTAGTTCACACCTCTCCTCATCACTTGCAAATATCTGGGTGAGAGTCAATCAAATCGCATATTCTGATTACTCGCCTGGTAATCGCTTTTAGGTCTAACACCCCCTTTACAGCAGAAGCTTTTTTGGGCAGAATAACTCTCCCTTCTGTGTCATCTATGCGCTTGGAAAAGCAGCATGGCGTAGGGGATAGATCATGGGCCTAGGAGTCAACAGGTCATGGGTTCTAATTCCGCTCTGCCACTGTCTGCTGAGTGACCTGGGGCAAGTCACTTCACTTCTCTGGGCCTTATCAGTAAAACAGGGTTTGAGACCGTGAGCCTCACGTGGGACAGGGACTGTGTCCAACCCGATTTGCTTGTATCCACCCTGGCACTTAGTACCGTGGTAATAATGATTATGATACTTGTTAAGCACTTACTATGTGCCAAGCACTGTTCTAAGCAGTGGCACATAGGAAGCGCTTAACAAATACCATAATTATCATTAGTGTTATTATATCCTTTGGGCACTTGATATTCACCCCACCCTCAGCCCTACAGCAACTATTTACATATCTGTAATTTCTTTATTGAGATTAATGTCTGTCTCCAGCTCTAGACTATAAACTCCTTGTGGGTAGGAAACGTGTCTACCGACTCTGTTGATTGGCTTAGTAGAACGCCTTGCACACAGTAAGCACTCAATGAATATCATTGATCGATTGACTAACCTTATCCTCCTCCCAGCCTTCCAGTTGCAAGTCAAGGAAGACAAACTTTTCCAACTCCAACCTGCAAAACCCTGAGTCGTTCGTGATTAAGTATTTACAGTTGATGAGAGAATACTCCACTCTGGTCTTGTCCTGCCTTTCACCCCACCAAGAAATGCTATATGGAAGCAGAGTAAACTTAATGCGCCACACTTTCCTCAAAAAGAGAACAAAGAACCAGGGAGTGAGGGGATGGGTCCTGGGGGTGGGGGTGGGTAGGAGGGCAGGGGAGAGATTATCAGCTCCAAGAACAGACAGCTGCCCAGATATAGAGTCAATTAAAAAAATAGGGTTGATGCAGGGTGCCAGGTTTAGGAGAATTTTGTGCTCTTTCCACCCCAGGAAAGGTTCTGAGGACTGGTTTTTAATAACTGTGATATTTGTTAAGCACTCACTACGTGCTGTAATTACCAGGAAGTGAAGTGACTTGCCCAAGGTCACCCAGCAGACACGCGGTGGAGCCGAGATTACACCCCAGGTCCTTCTGACTCCCAGGCCCGGGCTCTAGCCACTAAGCTGCCTTATTTCTCCTCCTCTAAACTGTAAGCTCATTGTGAGCAGGGAATATGTCTACCAACTCTATTATATTGTCTTCTCCCTAACACTTAGTACAGTGCTCTGCACACAGTAAGCGCTCAACGGATATGATCGATTGATTGACTAATTGATTAGGCCCTGAATTATCTCTCAGGCCCCACCCCTTCTCCCAGGCCCCAGCCTCACCCTCTCGACCCGGGCTGGACCCGGCCTGGGCAGCGATTCGGAGCGCGCCGGTGGGATGCTCAAACCCTCGGAGGAGGACCGGCTGCCAGGCCCGGCCGGAGCTGAGGAAAACCAGACTCAGATGTCATTTCCCTGAGCCGCATTCCCGCATTCTTGGGGAATTAAATAACCAGGAGCACCATCGTCAAGGGATTGAGCTGCCCGCCTTACCCCGAAGTATCACTGTGCGCTTGGAGGCCCGCTTGGGAGGCGGCCTGGAGCGAGGCCCCTCGAAGCTGACTTCACCCCAGCTTCCCCCAGGGGTGTGGTGGGAGTGGGGAAGAGGGCTTCCCCGGAGGCTGGGACACACCGGTATGTGGAAAACATTTGGAGAGAAAAAAAAAACCTGGAAGATCCCAAAGATAGCGTGCTCCTCAAGGGTAGGGCCCACGGCCAAACCGGCCAAGCACAGCGTTAATGGAAGGGGCCATGGCTTCTCATGAGGTAAACGGAGGTTGGAATTCAGCATCTGGAACTTTCCCCATTGACTGTTCCCACCCCTCTCAACTCTCTCCAGTTCTAATAATTGTGGTTGAGGTTAAGCACTTTACTGTGTGTCAATCAATCAGTCAATGGTATTTATTGAGCTCTATTACGTGCAGAGCATAGTACTGAGTGTACTAAGCACTGTTTTAAGTACTTGGGAGAATACAACAGAATGAGCTGACATGCTCCCTGCCCATAATAAGCTTACAATCTAGAGAGGAAAACAGACATTAATATGAATAAATTAGTAATTAGTACCAAATAATTTAAAGATATGTACATAAGGGGGGGGGGTTGAATATCAGATGTCCAAAGGTCAGATATTCAAGTGCATAGATGACACAGAAGGGAGAGGGAGTCAGGGGAAAGACGGCTTAATCCGAGTCAGGGGAAAGACGGCTTAATCCGTAAAGGCTTCTTGGAGCAGATGTGACTGGAATAATGCTTTGAAGGGGGAGAGAGTGGTGGTCTCAGGTATATGGAGGAGGTGGAGGAAGATGCAGGCCTGGGGAGGACATGGAAAAGGGGTCGAAGGTGAGATAGATGAGAATGGGGCACAGTGGCTGGCACTAGAGGAGCAGAGTGTATGGACTGGGCAAGCCGATAGAGTGTTTAAGCACTGGACTAAGCCCCGGGGTAGATAGCAGATCATCAGAATCCACATGGGACTCACAGTCTCAGAAGGTGGGAGAACAGGGATTGAATGCAAAAGAGGGAACTGAGGCCCAGAGAAGTGAAGTGACTTGCTTAAGGTCACACAGCAGACAAGTGGCAGAGTCAGGGTCAGGCAGAGAAGCAGTGTGGCGCAGTGGAAAGAGCACGGGCTTTGGAGTCAGGGCTCATGAGTTCGAATCCCAGCTCTGCCACTTGTCAGCTGTGTGACTGTGGGCAAGTCACTTAACTTCTCTGTGCCTCAGTTCCCTCATCTGTCAAATGGGGATTAAGACTGTGAGCCCCACGTGGGACGACCTGATTCCCCTGTGTTTACCCCAGCGCTTAGAACAGTGCTCTGCACATAGTAAGCGCTTAACAAGTACCAACATTATTATTATTATTTATTATTAGGGTTAGAACTCAGGTCCTCTGGCTCGCAAGCCTGGGTTCTTTCCACTAGGCTGCACTACTTCTCTAATTCGGGTTCTGATTCAGATATCTAATAATAATGATGATGATGGTATTTGTTAAGCGCTTACTCTGTGTCAAGCACTGTTCTAAGTGCTGGGGTAAGTACAAGATAATCAGATTGGACATAGTCCCTGTCCCACATAGAGCTCACAGCTTTAATCCCCATGTGCCAGGTGAGGGAACTGAGGTCCAGAGAAGTGAAGCGACTTGCCCATGGTCACATAGCAGACAAGTGGCAGAGTCGGGATTAGAACCCAGGTCCTTCTGCCTCCTAGACCCAGACTCTTTCCACTAGGCCACGCTGCTTCTCTTGAATTAGAAACCTTAATTCCACCCACCTGCATGTCTGAAACCAGGCAGGTGTCTCTCTGTAAATTCAGGCACAGGAAATGATTCCGTTGGTCAAATATGGCTTTTTCAGGATCAACTTTCCACTACTCCAGGGTTTCCAGGTCCCTTGAAAAGGATTAGTTTTGACATCACTCTAAGCAGCTCACTAAACTTCGTGCCGAGAAGAGATCACATTATCATCTTTTCATTATTGCCTTGTATTTATACAGCACTTACATTTTCCCAAAGTGCTTTTACATCAATTATCTCCTTTTATCAATGGTACTTATTGAGGATTTACTG
This sequence comes from Ornithorhynchus anatinus, assembly GCF_004115215.2. NCBI lineage: Eukaryota > Metazoa > Chordata > Mammalia > Monotremata > Ornithorhynchidae > Ornithorhynchus > Ornithorhynchus anatinus. The sequence continues at coordinate 6,682,066 of NC_041732.1, read as the reverse complement.
TGTGCAGAGCACTGGGTTAAGCGCTTAGGAGAATAACACTACAACAGAGTTGGTAGATACGTTCCCTGCCCACGAGGAGCTTACAGTATAGAGGGGGAGACAGACATTAATATAAATTATCTATTTAATATTACTTAGTAATTGTTATTTATTGAATATTATTAATTGATTGTTTATTATTTAGTCCCCTCTAGACTGTAAACTCATTGAGGACAGGGAATATGTCTATGATTGCGTTGTACTCTCCCAAGCACTGAGTACAGTGCTCTGCACATACTAAGTGCTCAATTGATACTATAGAATGAATGAATAGATGGATGGGTACATTAGCGTTGTGGGACTGAGAATGAATGAATATCAAGTACTCAAAGGGTACAGATTCAAGTATATAAGTGAAGTAGAAAGGAGAGAGAGAAGGGGAAAATAGGGCTTAATTTTTTTTTTAATGGTATTTGTTAAGCACTTACTATGTGGCAAGCACTGTTCTAAACTCTGGGGTAGATACAAGGTGAGCAGGTTGTCCCATGTGGGGCTCACAGTCTTAATTACCATTTTACAGATGAGGTCACTGAGGCACAGAGAAGTTAAATGACTTGTCCACACAGCGGACAAGTGATGGAGCCGGGATTAGAACCCATGACGTTCTGACTCCAGGCCCGGGCTCTATCCACTACACCATGCTGCTTCTCCAGCATGACCACATCATCACTGTGAGTTAGAGAAAAGCAAGTAGGATTTTTAAAATTTGTTAAGCGCTTGCTCTGCATCAGGTACTATTCTAAGTACTGGGGTAGATGCAAGCTCGTCCCTGACTCACGTGGGGCTCACTGTCTTAATCCCCATTTTACTGATGAGGTAATTGAGAAGTTAAATAACTTGCCTAAGGAGAGGAAAGTCATGAATATGAATAAATAACAGTTCATAAGTACAGTGGAGCTTGAGACTGGGGAGAATAAAAGGGGGCAAATCTAAATGCGAGGACGATGCAGAAAGGAGAGGGAGCAGGGGAAATGAGGGCTTGGTCGGAGAAGGCCTCTTGTAGGAGGTGTGTTTCTGAAAAGGCTTTGAAAGTAGGGAGAGTGGTGGTCTGTCGTATTCAAAAGGGCAGGAAGTTCCGGGCCAGAGAGAGGATGAGCACTAGCAGTTGTTGGCCAGATAAGATGGGATAGAGGTGCAGAGTCAATAAATATCAACAATTGATGGGTTGACTGATGGGGTGACTTTGCCTAAATCCCCAGATTGGGACAGGGGTTGTTCTTAAAAACTTTCAAAGAAGAGGATTTCTCCATCTCTGATCTGATTGAATCATAATTATCCCAGAATTTAGCACAGTACTTGGCACGTAATTAATGCCCAACAAATACCACAGCTATTGTTATTTTCTCATTACAGTCCTCGGTAATCCTCCCTATTGGGAAATCCTTCTTTATTGCTAGCCCAAATGCTGCAAATGCATTGTGGATGCAGAAGCAGCATGGCTAGTGGATAGAGCACAGACCTGAGAGTTGGTAGGATTTGGGTTCTAATCCCCGCCCTGCCACTTGTCTGCTCTGTAACTTTGGGCAAGTGGCTTCACTTCTCTGTGCCTCAGTTACCTCATCTGTAAAATGGGGATCAAGACTGTGGGCCCCCTGTAGGACAGGAACTGTGTCCGACCTAATTAGCATGTGTCTACCCTAGCACTTAATACAGTGCCCGGCGCAGAGAAAGTGCTTAAATAGCACTATTATTATTATTATGAGAACAGGGAATATGTCTACCAACTCGGTTATATTGTTATTTTATACTCTCCCAAGTGCTTAGTACAGTCTTCTGAATACTTTTGGGTACCAAAACCCATGGCAGTTCACTGAAAAGCAAAGCTCAATCCCTGAATTGAAAAAGGATCATTTAAATGGTTTTGAGGGGGTTTCAGGAAAAGGAGACGGGTCTTCTCTCTTCAAGGTCACGGTGTGCTGAAGGAAGGATCCGTCCTGCTCGAAAACAGTGGGGTGGCCAAGATGATCCCTGGAAGGGCCCGGCCCAGGTCACTTCTCTCTCTTCTAAAAGGGACATGTCGATTTGGCTGAACTCTCCCGATCCGATCACCTCTGAGTCCCTAGCCCAACTCCCTGCTCTCCCTCTGTCTCTTCCGCCCCGACTCCCTGCATCTGTGGAGAGGAGATTGCAGGTAGCCGTGAATTATAGCTTCAGAGCAGAGAGCCTCATGCAACTGACACGGACGCCTTGCCAGGGCCTGACCTCCCCAGCCCCCAGCGTGAGCCCTGCCAGGATTTGGACTTCATCTCCTGCATTCTTCTCCATCGGCTCCTTTTCCAAATTCCCCGGTGCTGCTGATCACCGGGAAGCTGGAGAAAGAGCTCACGGTGGAAGAAAGGACCAATTTGTCCCCCATCCATCATCAGCCGCTTGTAAAATGGCTGCATTCCTCCACGGCAGCCGTGGATGGGTTTTCTTTATTTTTTCATAAAATTTATACAGATAAATCTATGGATAACTACGACTGGTCAGAGTGTCCTCTGCCATTTGTTACAGTCACAGCAGCATGGCCTAGTGGATAGAGCCCGAGCCTAGGAGTCAGGAGGACCTGGCTTCTAATCCCAGCTCCACCATTTGTCTGCTTTGTGAAATTGGGCAAGTCGCTTTGCTTCTCTGGGCCTCAGTTTCCTCATCTGTAAACTGGGGACAGAGACTGTGAGCACTATGTGGGACAGGGATTGTGTCCAACCTGATTAGCTTGGTTGGAAACCTCATCAGCACTTATGTACATATCTGTAATGTGTTTATATTAATGATTAATGAGTGAATTCATTTATTAATATAAATCTATATATATCAGCACAGCACTTTTGTGCATATCTGTCATTGATTTACATTAATGTCTGCTCCTCTAGACTGTAAGCTCTTTATGGGCAGGGAATGTGTCTGTTTATTGTCATACTGTAATGATGATGATTATGGTATTTGTTAAGTGCGTATTATTAAGCGCTTAGTACAGTGCTCTGCATACAGTAAGCACTCAAGAAGTAACAGAATGAATTAAATGAGTGAACAGTAAATACTCAATAAATACGATTGAGTGAATGTGCCAAGCTCTGTTCTAAGAAGCAGCATGGCTTAGTGGAAAGAGCTCAGGCTTGGGAGTCAGAGGTCATGAGTTCTAATCCCTACTCCGCCACTTGTCTGCTGTGTGACCTTGGGCAAGTCACTTAATTTCTCTGTGTCTCAGTTACCTCATCTGTAAAAATGGGGATTTAAAAATGTGAGCCCCACGTGGGACAATCTGATTACCCTATATCCACCCCAGCTTAGAACAGTGCTCTGCACATAGTAAGCACTTAAATACCATAATTATTATTATTATTCTAAGCACTGAGGTAGATACAAGATAATCAGGATGGACACAGTCCCTGTCCCATTTGGGGCTCACTGTCTTAAATCCCCATTTTGCAGATGAGATAGGCACAGAGAACTGAAGTGACTTGCCCAAGGCCACACAGCAGACAAGTGGTGGACCAAGCGCTTAGTACAGTGCTCTGCACACAGTAAGCGCTCAATAAATACGACTGACGGAGTGACTGATGTAGGGAAAGGGGGAGCAAAGGGTTGCGAGTTCCAAGGAGCCCAACAAGTGGAAATCAGAGCACTTTTCCCAAAGCATTGGCATATGGCTCCCCCAGCTGAGGAAAACCTCAGCGAGTCCCAAAAGTCTCCAGGTGGCCCTGACCACAAGCCCCTCACCAATCCAGTGGCCCCACGCCGACAGGCCTGGAGCTCGAGGCTCTATATTTCCTTATTGATTTTCTTCCTGCATACACAATACCTGAATCTAGCCATACTTAAACAGAGAAGCAGAAAAATCCAAACGTCTGTCTCCCTCTCTTGACCGTAAACTCATTGTGGGAAGGTAAAGTGTCTGTTTATTGTTATATTGTACTCTCCCAAGGCCTTGGTACAGTGTTTTGCACACAGTAAGCACTCAATAAATACAATTGAATGAATCAAGCCATCAATAATATTTATTGAGCCCTTATTGTAGGCAGAGCGCTGCACTAAATGCTTGGGAGAGTACAATTTAGCAAAGCCCGTCAGAGGGCAGGGACTGGCTCTATCTGTTACCGATTTGTACATTCCAAGCGCTTAGTACAGTGCTCTGCACATAGTAAGCGTTCAATAAATACTTTTGAATGAATGAATATAACAGCATTAGTAGACATGTTCCCTGCCCACAACCAGCTCATAGTCGAGGGCAGGAGACAGACATTAATAAAAATAAATTACAGATAAGGACACAAGTACTATAGGGCTGGGGACTGCATCCAGTCTAGCTTGTATACTCCCAAGCACCCAGTATAGTGTCTGGCACAAAGTTAGCACTTTACAAATACTATTAAAAACACAACAATCAATCTTTACTGAGAGCCTATTCTATGCAGAGCACTGTACTAAGCACTTGGGAGAGTCCATTAGGGTTAAATAGACATAATCCCCACCCTAAGGAATCTTAGGATCTAGCTGGGAGACGGACACTCAAATACATTACACGCAAGAGTCAGCGGAGTTTAAAAATATACACATTTGAGAGGAAGGAGGTGGCGGCATCCAAGGGCTTACTTGCTGGAAACAGCTTGGTGTAGCAGATAGAGCACGGGCCTGGGAGTCATAGGTTTGAATCCCGGCTCTGTCACTTGTCTGCTGTGTGACTTTGGAAAAGTCACTTTACTTCACTGGGCCTCAGTTCCCTCATCTGGAAAATGGGGTTTAAGACCGCGAGCCCCATGTGCGGCAGGGACTCTGTTCAATTTGATTAGCTTGTGTCTACCACAGCACTTAGAACAGTGCTTGGCACATAATAAGTGCTTAACACATACCACAATTATTATTCTGATTCTTACATGGGTGTGGGGGGGATTTAGGCTCATTATTATTCCTGCTCCTCCTTAAGTAGACAGATTTTCCTTCAGGAAAAGAACAGATGGTTGGGAGAGCTGCCCATCAGCAAGTATACAGATGTGTGTGTATGAACGTAGCACAAGTGGGCATACACCTTTAGATAAAAGTGCCAAGAAAAACTGCCGTCTGCACTTGTCAGAGGGCAGCCGAAGCCCGGGGCCTAGACAGACCCCTGGACATCAAAGGAAGCCCGACCTCTCTCAGCCATGGGCCGTTTGTTGATATTTTCTCTTTTGGCCTGTGAAGTGATATTACATGGTACTTCCAGTCCTCAATCCTATTAAAGTGACAGAACTCCCCAATAGCCCTCGCTAAATAAAATAACTCCGGTGTCAGAAAACTCCCTTGCAAGACAGGTCTCCGCAAGCGGGAGGTTTCAGTCCCGTCAATAAGCTGGTTCTTAAAGAGCTGTCCGTATTTTCACAGGTGAGAGGCCGGGCCGGAGACAGGTCATCCAGAGGTTACCGTGTCCCCAAATGGGGGCGGGGGGCAGGGCGGAGGTGGGCAGGCCTGGGCTGGAATCAGGGGGTAGGGGGTAAGAGGGGTAAGAAGACCCTGCCTCTGAGGCGGAAGACCCCCCCCCCCAGCTCAGCTCCCCTTCTAAGGCAGGGAATGTGTCTCACCTTTCTTTAGGACTCATTTATTCATATTTATTGAGCACTTACTGTGTGCAGAACACTGCATTAAGTGCTTGGGAGAGTACAACAATATTCAGCCACATTCTCCCAAAGCTTAGTAATAAAATTATGGTACTTATTTAATCATATTTATTGAGAGCTTACTGTGTGCAGAGCAGTTTACTATGCACTTGGCAGAGGCCAATATAGCAGCAGACACACTGGGGTAGATACAAGTTAATCAGTTTGGACAGAGTTCCTGTCTCATGTGGGGCTCACAGTCTTAATCCCCACTTTACAGATGAGGAAACTGTAAAGCGACTTGACCAAGGTCACATAGTAGATATATGGTGGATCTAGAATTAGAACCTAGCTTCTTCTGACTCCCAGGCCTGGACTCTATCCATTAAGATGCTGGTACAGTGTTCTGCACATGTAAGTGCTCAATAAATGATTGAATACTTGATCCCAAGAGTAGGGCAGCACCACCCCCTTCCCCACTGTACTCCTGACCCGCTCCGAATCTGCTGGGTCCAGGGTCAGCCCCGTCTCGTGACAGCAGTGGGGAGGACACAGAGTGGGGAGATGAGAGATGAATAGGGGAAGACCTGGAGGAAGTGAGAAGCAGCGTGGCTCAGAGGAAAGAGCACGGGTTTTGGAGTCAGAGGTCATGGGTTCGAATCCCAGCTCGGCCACTTGTCAGCTGTGTGACTTTGGGCAAGTCACTTCACTTCTCGGTGCCTCAGTTACCTCATCTGTAAAATGGGGATTAAGACTGTGAGCCCCACGTGGGACAACCTGATTCCCCTGTCTACTCCAGTGCTTAGAACAGTGCTTGGCACATAGTAAGCGCTTAACAAAATACCAACATTATTATTATTATTAGAAGGGTTGAGAAGATGGGGAGAGTGGTGGTGGCCTGCTGGATGTGAAGTGCGGTGGCCAGGGAAGCAGCAAAGAGGGCGGAAGCCAGAGGGTCAGCGGGGTGAGGGCTCAACAGCGAGGTACAGTGGTTGACTTGAGAGGAGAGAAGAGTGAGAGCTGGGGTAGAGTGGGAGAGGGGAGAGAAGAAGAAGAGGGGGAGAGAGCTGATTGAGGACCTTAAAGCCTAGGGGGTGGAGTTTCTGCTTGATGCAGAGATGGATGGGAGTGCTGTAGGAGGGTTTTGAAGGTGGAGTGAATGGCAGTCAGTAGGTTATTAAGAGGAGGGAGTTCGAGGCCAGAGAGAGGATGCGGGCAAGGGGTTGGCGGTTTAATAGACAAGATCGAGGTACAGAGAGTAGGTTGGCATTACAGGAGCAAAGTCCATCATTTGGGTTGTAGCAGGAGATCAGCAAAGTAAGGGAGAAGGGAGAGAAATGACTGAGTGCTGCTGAGGATGGGTGACCAGAGGAGGTTTGGAGGAGTTGGAGGGATGTAGGCTGAACAGTTTTTCAGAAAAATGATCCAAGCGGCAGACTGAAGTATGGACTGGAGTGAAGAAAGACAGGAGGCGGGGAGGTCAGCAAGGAGGCCAATGCCGTAGTCAAGGCCAGAGATGATAGGGGCTTGGATCAGTGAGGTGGCCGTTTGGATGGAGAGGAAAGAGTGGATTTTAGCCAAGTTGTGAAAGAAGAATTGAAAGGATTTTGTCCCCAACCAGGACAATTCACATGAATATGCAGGTTAAATGTGAAAGGTGAGTCAAGGATAATGCCCAAATTATCAACCTGTGAGTCAGTTGTCTACAGTAATGGAAAAGAGGGGAAGACAGGGTTTGGGTGGGAAGCTGAAGAGTTGTTTTGGACATGTTAAATTTGAGGTGTCAGAAGGACATCCAAGTAGTGATGTCCTGAAGGCAGGAGGAGATACAAGACTGAAGAAGAGAGAGGTCAGAGCCGAAGAGGTAGATTTGGGAATCATTCACATAGAGATGGGAGTTGAAGCCATGGGAACAAAATGAGTTCTTCAAGGGAGTGGATGGAGATGGAGAAGAGAGGAGGAACCAGAACTGAGCTTTTAGAGACTAACCCACTGTCATAGGCGGGGAGGCAGAGGAGGAACCAGCAAAAGAGAGGCAGCCAGAGAGATAGGAGGAAGTCAATGTTGATATGGTGTTGATGATGATGATGGTGGTATTTGTTAAGCACTATGTGTCAAGCACTGTTCTAAGCACTGGGATAAAAACAAGCTTATCTGGTTGGACACAGTTCATGTCTCACGTGGGGCTCACAGTCTTAATCCCCATTTTACAGCTGAAGTAATTAAGGCTCAGAGAAGTGAAGTCACTTTCCCAAGGTCTCACAGCAGACAAGTGGTAGAGCCAGGATTAGAGCCTTCTGACTCTTGGGACCATGCTCTAGGCACTAAGCCATACTACTTCCCTAGACAATGTTTTCACCCTCCAGCCTCTGCCCTGAAGCACAGTGCACACATACAGTGCACATGCACTCCCACACGTGAGCGAGTGCACACACACACACAAGCCCCTCCGATTTACCTGTTAGGCCCCAGATGGGCTCCAGATGTTCAGGGCCGCACGGCCACTGCAGGCAGAAAACAGAGGCCTGTTTTCCCACGCACATCTGGGCCTCTGGCTCCGGTCCCCCCCGTCCACAGTAGCCGAGGCTGGGGAGGCGGGGGTTGTTCCTCAACAGGCCAACTCGGGCCGGTGGGGAGGGGGGGAGCCTGGGGGGCCATCAGAGGGAGCGGCCTGCCGACTCCCAAAACCTGACTCATGGGCTAAACAATAGGGGAGAAGGGTGGGGGGGAACGAGAGAGGAGGTGAGTTTCTCTCCCCCAGCCCGCCGGGCCATCCCAGGTCTCCCCTCTCCCAGGTGGCCGTGGGGGTCTTCGGCCCACGGACGCAATCGCTGGCAGTTACCAGGACCAAAATGACTCAGAGGCAGCACTTCCTGTTTTGGACCCCAACGACACCGGACGCTGGAGAGGGATACGCCGGTCTCGGCCAAGTCCCCAACCGGAGGTGGAGGATGGAGTTTGAAACTTTTTTCCCCCTCAGGCCAAACTGGAACACGGGAGGACCCCTATATCCCCACCTCCGCAGTAACCCCCCCCAAAAACCTGCCCCCTCAAAAGTGTTGGGCTCCAACCAGCTGTGCCATCTCCCCCTGAATTCCCTGGAGAGCTTTGTCTACCTGGTCTGCATTGCTGGAGGAACCAAGAAGTGATCTCTGGCCCCTGTTTTTCCTTTTAGCATTTGTTAAGCGTTTACAATATGCCAGGTACTGTACTAAGTGCTGAAATTTAACACCAGCTAGTCAGACTGGTCACAGTCCCTGTCCCACAAAGGGCTCAGTCTTAATCCCCATTTTACATATGAGGTACAGAGACTCAGAGAAGTGAAGTGACTTACCCAAGGTCACCCACCAGACAAATAGCAGAGCTGGAATTAGAATCCTCTGGTGCCCAGGCCCGTGCTCTTTTGGGAAGCAGTGTGGCTCAGTGAAAAGAGCCTGGGCTACCGAGTCAGGGGTCATGGGTTCAACTCCCAGCTCTGCCACTTGTCAGCTGGGTGACTGTGGGCAAGTTACTTAACTTCTCTGTGCCTCAGTTACCTCATCTGTAAAACGGGGATTAACTGTGAGCCTCATGTGGGACAACCTGATTACCCTGTATCTCCCCCAGCGCTTAGAACAGTGCTCTGCACATAGTAAGCGCTTAATACCAACATTATTATTATTATTATCCAATAGATCACTCTGCTTCCCTATTTCTATTGAAAGACAGTCCATTGCTGGGCTGTTGCATCTCCTGAGGTGTTTCTCCTTTCATTCATTCTATCATATTTATTGAGCACTTCTTGTATGAAGAGCATTGTACTAAGCACTTGGGAGAGCACAGTAGAACAATAAAATAAACACATTCCCTGCCCACGAGGAGCTTCTCCCCTCAGTATTCTCATCTTTCTGAGGCCTCGGTTGGAGAAGAGCCTTCTGCTTCGTGACTGTGGTGGCAGATGAGGCTGAGTCTGTTGTAGCGGATAGAGTGTGGACCTGGGAATCTGAGGTCATATATTCTAATCCTGGCTCTGCCACTTGTCTGCTGTGTGAGTTTGGGCAACTCATTTCACTTTTATGAGCCTCAGTTCCCTCATCTGTAAAATAGGGATCGAGACTGAGAGCCCCTTGTGGCACAGGGACTATATCCAACCCTATTTGCTTGCATCTATCCCAGCACTTACTACAGCGCTCTGCACATAAGAGCTCAATAAATACCACTGATTATGTGCCTTGCCCATGGTCACATATCAGGTATTTAGTGGAGCCAGTATTAAAATCCAGGTCCTTCAACTATCAAGTACAGATTCTTTCCACTAGACCAAGATGCTTCTCTGGGTCAGCTAAAGCAGAGGGGCCAGCAGCATGTGGAGAGAGAGAGAGAGAGAAAGAGATTCCCTTCTTCTGGGGAGGGGGAAAGATGATCCACATGTGAAGGAGAAAAGAGAGAATGCTGGAAAGTAGTGGGTGAAGAAATCTGATCTGTAAGATGGAGAGAGTGAGTGGAGAGATGGAACCAGTAGCAAAGAGTTTCTGCTCAAAGGGGAGCCACCACATATTTTGGGAAAGCAGAGAGCTGGGGAACGCTACCGGAAGACCACCTGGACAGCCGCAGAGGGTAAGACCTAAAGCCGGGGGGGGGGGTGCGGGGGGACTCCCCCCTTTACTTGTTTCCCCACCCCATGGAGGGCAGAGGCGTTGAACTCACGGTTGGGTCCCCACAAACTCAATCATTCATTCAATCATATTTACTGAGTGCTTACTGTGGGTAGAGCACTGTACTAAGCACTTGGAAATAGAGAAAGACAACCCCTGCCCACGACAGGCTTACAGTCTAGAAGGGGGGAGACAGACATCAAACCAAGTAAACGGGCATCAGTAGCATCAATATAAATAAAATTATAGATCAATAAACATCAAAGTAAATATTAATATAAATAAGTACGCTTATAGATATGTACATATATACACACAAGTGCTGTGGGGAGGGGAGAGAGAACTGAGGAAAAGGGGGGCTTAGTCTGGGAAGGCCTCTTGGAGGAGGTGAACCTTCAGAAGGGCTTTGAAGTGGGGAAGTGTGGTTGTTTGGAGGATTTGAGGAGGGCAATCCAGGCCAGTGGTAAGATGTGGGCCGGGGTCAACGGCAGGTCAGGCGAGAACAAGGCACAGTGAGAAGGTTAGCACCAGAGGAGCAGAGCGTGTGGGCTGGGAAGTAAAAGGGAAGAAGTAAGGTGAAGTAGGAGGGGGCAAGGTGAAGGAGTGCTTCAATAGTATTTATTTTTTTTAATGGTATTTGTTAAATCACTTACTATGTCCCAGGCACTGTTCTAAGTGCTGGGGTAGATATAAGGTGATTGGGTTGGACCCAGTCTACCAGCCCCACGGCACTTTTGTTCATATCTGTAATTTATTACTGTCTGTCTCCCCCTCTAGGCTGTAAACTCACTGTGGGCAGGGAATGTGCCTGTTATATTGGTACACTGTACTTAGTACAGTGCTCTGCACACAGTAAGCACATCTGTGGAGAAGCAGTGTGGCTTAGTGGAAAGAGTCTGGGCTTGGGAATTCATTCAATAATATTTATTGAGCGCTTACTATGTGCAGAGCACCATAAAAGGAGCAAGTCAGGACAACATAGAAGGGAGTGGGAGAAGAGGAAAGAAGGGTTTAGTCAGGGAAGGCCTCTTGGAGAAGATATGCCTTCACTAAGGCTTTGAAGTGGGGGAGAGTCACTGTCTGTCGGATATGAGGAGAGAGTGCATTCCAGGACAGAGGCAGTACCTGAGAGAGAGATCAGCGGGGCAACAGAGGAGATCGAGGCACAGGGAGAAGGTTGGCATTAGAAGAGCGAAATGTGCAGGCTGAGTTGGAGTAGGAGAGTAGTGAGGTGAGATAGGAGGGGACAAGGGGATTGAATGTTTCAAAGCCAACGATAGGAGTTTGATGGGGAGGTGGATGGGCAACCACTGGAGTTTCTTAAGGAGTGGGGAAATATGGCCTGAATGTTTTTGTAGAAAATTGATCCGGGCAGCAGAGTGAAGTATGAACTGGAATGGGGAGAGACAGGAAGCTGGGAGGTCAGCGAGGAGCCCGATACAGTAATCAAGCTGGGATAGAATAAGTAATGATAATGTTGGTATTTGTTAAGCACTTACTATGTGCAGAGCACTGTTCTAAGCACTGGGGTAGACACAGGGGAATCAGGTTGTCCCACGTGGGGCTCACAGTCTTAATCCCCATTTTACAGATGGGGTAACTGAGCCACAGAGAAGTGAAGTGACTTGCCCACAGTCACCCAGCTGACAAGTGGCAGAGCTGGGATTCAAACTCATGACCTCTGACTCCAAAGTCCGTGCTCTTTCCACTGAGCCACGCTGCTTCTCTAAGTGATTCCAATAAGTGATTGGATCGGATGGGTATGCGAGCAGTCTGTCAAAGTTTCCCTACCAAGATGTTGTCAGGAGCCCCCAGCTCATCCCAACCGGGACTTTCCTGGACCAGAGAAGCCTCAGTGACACATAGAGTCAGATCTCACCACCAATCACCAAGGTTACTGTGGAAAGTATAACTCAGCTTTACCAACGGGCAAGGGCGCGACACATACATACTCTCACTCGCTCCACCAAGGGTCCAGTACCCGTCTGCTGGTCAAAGGAGCCCGTTCTGTTGATCCCACGGCAGAAGGTTGGGAGAAGATCCCGGAGACAGGGACCGCTGATGCTGCAAGCCTCTCCGCACGCTGCTTCCCCTAAAGGCTGCTTCCTTTCGGCTTCCACGTGTTGCTGCTTCTCCAGCTTTGCTTCTGCTCCTACCTTTTGCTTCTCTTCACGTACTTCCTCGCATTTCAAAGCGACTGCCTTTTATCTGCTTCGGTGTGGCCGCTGTGGCTCTATGTGGCAGTCGTTGATTGGTCCAGGCCCCTTACCAGGTAGAAGAGGGAGAGAAGGCCGTGCCTTCCTCCATGCTCCTCTCCCTCTGCCCCTAAGGCCTGCAATCACCTGTTCTCAAGTAGAACCCATCAGTGCTTCACCACTCTCTTCCTTCTTATTTGCTGGCTCACAAACCATCACTAATAAGACGAGGCAGCTTGTCATGGGCTCACCACAGGGCTCAATAAATACGATTGAATAAGAAGAAGAAGAATGGTACTCGTTAAGTGCAGCGTGGCTCAGTGGGAAGAGCCTGGGCTTCGGAGTCAGAGGTCGTGAGTTCGACTCCCGGATCTGCCACTTGTCAGCTGTGTGACTGTGGGCAAGTCACTTCACTTCTCAGTGCCTCACTTCCCTTATCTGTAAAATGGGGATTAAAAGTGTGTGAGCCCCACGTGGGACAACCTGATTACCCTGTATCTTCCCCAGCGCTTAGAACAGTGCTTGGAACCTAGTAAGTGCTTAACAAATCCCAACATTATTATTACTATATGTCAAGGACTGTTCTAAGCACAGAAATAGATACAAGTTACTCAGATGGGACACAGTCCCTGTCCCACATAGGGCTCCCACTTTTAATCCTCATTTTACAGATGAGGTAACTAAGACCCAGAGAGGTGAAGCGACATGCCCAAGATCACACAGCAGAGCCGGGATTAGAACCCAACTATTGAACAGGATGTTTTTTGGCTGAAACAAGATTAGCAAAGAAGATTAGAGATGTGGTGTGGCCTAATGGAAAGAGCCTGGACCTGGGCAGCAGAAGACCTGGGTTCAAATGCCGGCTCTGCCGTTTGTCTATAACGTCACCCTGGGCAAGTCGCTTAACTTCTCTGGGCCTCGGTTCCCCTCTTCTGTAAAATGGGGATTATGACTCTGAGCACCAAGTGGGACGGACTACATCTGTGTCCAACCTGATGATAAGCCTGTTTCTATCCCTGTGCTTAGTAGAGAAGCAGCGTTGCTTAGCGGAAAGAGTACAGGTGTGGGAGTCAGAGGTTGTGGGTTCTAATCCCGGCTCCGCCACTTGTCTGCTGTGTGACTTTGGGCAAGTCACTTAACTTCTCTGTGCCTCAGTTACCTCATCTGGTAAATGGGGATTAAGACTGTGAGCCCCACGTGGGACAACCTGATAACCTTGTATCTTCCCCAGTGCTTAGAACAGGGGTTGGCACATAGTAAACACTTAGCAAATATCATAATCATTACTACTATTATTATCAGGAGAGAAGGGAAGAGGAGAAAGATAAGGAATCTGGAAGACTCTAGGCCTTGGAATGGATGAGCTTCTTTGGATGCATTAAAGCACTTTCAATAGGAGCCTCTCATTTCACAAACGTGAAAATTTGATCTCCTTGGCAAGTCTCCCCCTCTTTCACCCCCTCCCCCACCCCCGGAACAAATATCCGACTGGAACCGCGGCTTTGGCCTGGAGTCCAAGTCGAGAAGAAGCCAATTGTCCAACCTGGGGGCCTGGCCGGCAGAGCCGAGCCGAAGAATCCAAAACACAGGCTGCTAAAGAATATATTTGTAAGATTTTTTTTTTGAAAAAATAAATTCAGTGCATGACACGGGAAATCATAATCAGATGATCTCAGCGCCAGAAACATTTTTGGGCTGTGGGGATGCCAGGTTGGAGAGTTCATGTGGAAAAGAAAAAGTCTTGTAACTTTTCCAAGCATCAGTCATCACTTCCAGATACCTCTAAATACGGCCATTCATTTCACACTGCAGGATATTGTATTGAAACGCCAAGCGGAGCCGACCCTGGGCCTTCCACAGCTAAATATGCGCTGCACAAACCTGAGCTAAGTGTGTTTTTCCTATCTGGAATAGGCCTCTTTCATTTCCATAAAGGACTTTGCTGCTATTTCCACACTTCTGACTGAGCAAAATATTTATAGCCACATGCAAAAAAGAAAGAGAAAAAAAAGATGTATATGAAGCATTTTGAGCCTTTCAAGAAGAGGCAATCAATCAATTAATTATATCTATTGAGCACTTACTGTGCATAGAGCACCGTGCTAAGCGCTTGGGATAGTAAAATGTAACAATATAATGGACAGCATTCCCTGTCCACAGCAAGCTTGCAGTCTAGAGGGGGAGATAGGCATTAATATAAATAAATGAATTACGGATATGGATAAGAAGTACTTTGGGCTGGGAGGCTGGGGGGGGTCAGTAAAGGGAGCAAGTAAGGGCAACACAAAAGGGAGTGGGAGAAGAGGAAAGGGGGGGCTTGGTCAGGGAAGTCCTCTCGGAGAAGATGTGCCTTCAAGAGACCTTTGAAGATGGGGAGAGTGATGGTCTGTAGAATATGAAGAGGTAGGGTGCTCCAGGCCAGGGCAGGATGCGGGCGAGAGGTCGGAGACGAGATTGAGGAACAGTAAGTAGATTGGCATTAGAGGAGCACAGTGCCCTTCCCAGGAATCAGCCTCCTGAATTGTCAGATGGTCAGTCAGTCAGTCAAATGTATTTATTGAGCGCTTACTGTGTGCAGAGCACCTTAGTAAGCACTTGGGAGAGTACAATACAACCATACAGCAGACACATTCCCTGTCCACAGTGAGCCTCCAGTCTAGAGGGGGAGACAGACATTAATAGAAATAAATAAGTTGAAGCATTGATAAGATCATCCCAGGATAGGCAGAAAGCCTGGGGCTCAGGCCAGCCCAATGTTGGGGGCGGAGGGGGGAATCGGAGCATCCTGTAATAATAATAATAATCGTTGTATTTGTTAAGTGCTTACTACGTGCGAGGCACTGTACTAAGCACTGGGGTGAATACAAGCAAATCAGGAAGGACGTAGTCCCTGTCCCACGTGGGGCTCACGCTCTCAATCCCCATTTTCCAGATAAGGAAACCGAGGCCCAGAGAAGTGAAGCGACTTGTCCAAGATCGCCCAGCAGACCAGCGGTGGAGCCGGGATGAGTTGAGATCAGCTGCCAAGCGTCAGCCTGCCAGGCTCCGACCTGGGCCGCTTCCGAAGCCTCGCCCCTGTCGGCGGGTGTCTCGGCCCCCAGTCTCAGGGGGACGAAGTCTGGCAACTGAGGTCAGACCTGACCGCCCAACCGACCCCTGTGCTGGGAACGGACTCCCCGGGCCAGTGACAGAGGGGACCCCCTTTGTCCCCAGCCCTGAGGGACCCACATGGGGGCTACTTGCCCCTCAGCCGGGCAGGGCTAGAGAGGGCAACTGTGGGCCACCAGGGGTGGGGGCACTGGGAGAGCTGGGATGGCCAGTGTGTTCTCTTGCTGCCATCCCGTGGTCAAACTGCCAATCGCAACCACAGTGTGTTGGTCTCCTTCCACCTCTGGGACCACATCGGGGTGGACTCGCTGGGCAGAAAGGCATCGGGGAGAACTATTCTTATTTTTATGGTACTTAAAAGCTTACTATATGCCACGCACTGTTCTAAGCACTGGGGGAGTTAATCAGGTTGGACACAGTCCCTGTCCCACTTGGGGCTCACACTCTTAATCTCCATTTATAGAGAAAGAAACTGAGGCTCAGAGACATGAAGTGATCTGCTCAAGGCCACGTAGCAGACATGTGGCGGAGCAGGGATTAGAACCCAGGTCCTTCTGACTCCCAGGCCTGCACTCTATCCACTAAGCCACGCTGCCCCTGACCTGCAAGAGATAGCAGGAGTCGGGCTCCTCTTGCTGCATTTCTCTGGCCCTCCTTTTCTAACTCAGCTGCAGCCCCAGATCCTAGGAGCTTGGTGGGGTTACCTCCTGTCCCTCGCCTCCCCAGCACCCCCACCCTACTCCACCCCTCCAAGGGTCAGAGGGCTTCCCCTCGTTTATGGCGGTGTCCACCTCTAGAGACTAAACTCCCCATGGGCAGGGAGCTGCTGAAGACCGGTAGCAAGCGTCGAACTCCTGGAGATCCTCGACACCGGGACTGGGCCTGCCCCAGCTCTTCTGCCAGTGCCGCTTTGAGTCGGGGGGATGGACATGGTGGCCAGACTAGAGCAGCCTGGGAAACAAGATGTTTTGCTGGGAGGGCTCTGAGCCAGACCCACGCTGCTCCTTTGTCCAAGCAGAGGGAGAAATCCTGGGAAGCAGCCTGGGGGAGGGGGTCTTGGGGGGATCCCGGGGACCACAATAAAGTCAGGTTTTGCCAGTCTGGGACTTGGCGGGGAGGGTAGAGGGGTTTTCTTGGAGGGTCAAAGCACCTCAGGACCATCAACCAATCAGTAGTATTTATTGAGCCCTTACTGTGTGCAGAGCACTGTTCTAACTGCTTGGGAGAGTACAATATAACAAACTAGAGAGACCCATTCCCTGCCTACAACAAGCTTTTTTTAAAAAAAAAAAATGATATTTTTTAAGCACTTGCTATATGCCAGGTACAAGTGCTGGGGTAGATACAAGATAATCAGGCTGGACACAGTCCCTGTTCCACATGGGGCTCACAGTCTTAATCCCCATTTTACAGATGAGGGAACTGGGGCCCAGAGAAGTAAAGTGACTTGTCCAAGGTCACACAGCAGACAAGTGGCAGAGCTGGGATTAGAAGCCAGGTTCTCTGACTCTCAGGCCTGTGCTCTGTCCGCTAGGTCACAGTGTTTCAATGAAGCTGATTCTTCTCCCAGATGGAAAGCTCCTCGAGGGCAGAAATTGTGCTCTCTTTCATTCATTCAATAGTATTTATTGAGCAGTTGTGTGAAGCAGCATGGCTCAGTGGAAAGAGCACGGGTTCGGGAGTCAGAGGTTGTGGGTTCTAATCCCAGCTCTGCCATTTTATCAGCTGTGTGACTTTGGGCAAGTCACTTAACTTCTCTGTGCCTCAGTTACCTCATCTGGAAAATGGGGATTAAGACTGTGAGCCCCATGTGGGACAACCTGATTACCTTGTATCTACCCAGCGCTTAGAACAGTGCTTGGCACATAGTACGCACTTAACAAATACCAAAAGTATTATTATTATTACCAAGTGCTTGGGAGAGAACAACATAACAATAAACAGACAAATTCCCTGCCCACAAGGAGCTTACAGTCTAGAGGAGTTGGCAACTAACTCTATCATTCTCTCCCGAGGGTTTAGTACAGTGCTCTGCATAGATTAAGTGTGCAATAAGCACTGCTGATCGATCGATCGATTGATTGAACGGAGATGCCCCGTGGTCCCTGGGTGGGTCTCCCCACCACAGAGAGTAGATGGCGTCGGCCCCTGGCCCCCCCGGGGAGTTCCAGGGTCCGGTTTAGTATCCTCTTTAGGCCCAGTCAATTGATCCCATCCTGCCCCATAGACGGGGGTCACGTGGGAGCCTTCTTCCTTGAGTAGGGAGATTAACTGACCATCTGTCTGGCCACAGCCCCGAAGCCAGGGAGGAAGAGGGGTTTGCAAAATGTTTGGAATGTTCCCCCGGGGAGCCTGCACGATCCTTCCGGCTATGAGAGGAACCGGAGGGGTGAGGAGACTCCGGTCAGCCCAGCCCAGCCCGGCCCATCCCAGCCCGGGCTGACCGAGGCCGGGTCTGGGGGCCGGGACGCCTGATGCGGACACCGACGGGAGGGGACGAGGGGGCACCGGGGAGCCCCAAAAGTCGTTCTGCCTCTAAATGAGCCGAGTTCGACCGGTTGGTGAAAGGGCCCTTCAGTTCCGAGGGCCTTCCTGTCGTGTTTGCTGCCTTCTCGTGTTGAGGATGGAGACGGAGGATGCGGCTCCAGGGCCCGGCCCAGGGACCACCTCTGGGAGGCTTTAAGTCAGGTGGGGGCTAGGGTCTTCATCCCCAGAGTCAGCAAATGTAGAAGTAGTAATACCCATCCCTTGAAGGACTCACACCCTCACAAAGGTAAAGAGCATCCGGACGGTAACCTCCTTCCCGGCCTGCCATTACAACTGATGGAAAATGTCTGAATGGGGCTTCTCGGGGTCCCGTGGGTGGTGGAAGAACATGTGGTAACTCACTGATATTTGCCCTACCCTCAACCCCAAAGCTCTTTATAATAATAATTCTAATAATAGTATTTGTTAAGCATTTAATATCTGCCAGGCACTGTTCTAAGTGCTGGGGTAGATATAAGGTAATCAGGTCCCACATGGGGCTCACAGTCTTAATCCCTATTTTACAGATGGAGAAACTGAGGCCCAGGGAAGTTAAGTGACTTGCCTAAGGTCACGCAGCAGGCAAGTGGCAGAGCTGGGATATGAATCCAGGTCTTTCTGACAACCAGGCCCGAGCTCTACCCATTAGGCCACGCTGCTTCAATTAAGGTAACCCCCTGACTCTGTCCATCTCCACAAATGAAGCCCAAACTGCAAACGACTGAAGATGTGTGACTTGACCGCGCTGACTGACTGACCCGAACTTGGTATAAGAAATGTCGTCGGGGGCGCCCCTCTACCCCATAATTCACGGGGCATTGGTCGGTTGGCTCGTGGTGTCGCCATATCGGGGAGATGACTCCCACAGCAGCCCTGGGCAACTGTGGGTCACGAGTGACTGGATGTTGGGGTGAGGCCTTGTCTTCCCCAGGCTCACTACAGCCTGTAAAGGGACCCCTCCCCACGGAGGGCCTCCTTCTTCCTGCCTTCTCAGCCTGGGGCGGCTGGAGGTGGAGGAAGAGGAGGCTGGAGATGGAGAAGGAGGAGGCTGGAGGTGGAGGAGGCGCCAATCATTTGCCTCCTGGTCCTCCTCTGAAGGAACTGGAAAGTTCCAGGTCCATGTCCAGGAGGATAGGCCAAGGTGAGGTGTTTCAGGGAGGGGAGGGGCCCCAGGCCAGGAAATAAGGGAAGAGAGGAGTCCCGGGGCCCTGGTCGACATAGGGAAAGAGAAGAAAAGGACAAGCCCCACTGAGGGAAACCCAGGTCCGAGCCCCCGGAAACCTGTCTGAAGGGTTTCACCCCAGCCTCAGCGGCCCAAGAGTTTGCCAGTCTGCTTCTGTCGCCCCAGCTGCCCCAGGGAGACATTCTGTGCCCTCCTGGGCCGGGGCAGGGGGAGGGGAGGACGCCGAGGTCAGCGCCCAGCCGGCAGGGTCGGCCCGACGGCCACCTTGGCCAAGGGTTCTGAGGGGCCGCTGAGGCGGGGACCCCGAGCCACGCTGTGGGGCCGCTAACAATGACTGCGGCGCTTGCGCCCCGCCCCCACCCTGCGCCCAGCCCCCACCCTGCGCCCAGCCAAAAAAAAGAGTTAATTAGACTTATTTTGTGCTGGCTTTGCAAAATCATCGTCATTTCATATGCAAAGCCCAGTCGCCCTCTCTGAGCCTCTGACCTCATCTAAAATGGAATGATAATCCCCGCCCGCCTCTCTCCTAGGGCCCCTCTGAGGGTGCCTGACATTCTGTCTGGCTCAGCACTTTGCACCCTTTAAAGAAAAGCCAATGGGTTGCTGCTCTTATTATTGTTATTATTCGTGGGTTCATTCTTACTAAAAAATGCCAGAATGGCCCAGAATCTCCCCCGCCCTTAGCCTGACCCTCCTGGAACAGGAGACGAGCGACTGTATCTGTCCAACCCGCCCTAATCACTTGGTCTGTTGCCCAGGATGTGCCTGGCAACCCAGGTGCCCCTGACCCCAAGCCCCTTAGTAATGAGGGTAATAATGCTACTGTCATAATAACACACTGGGGTAGATACAAGATGATCAGATCAGACACAGTCCCTGGCCCACATGAGGCTCTCCTTCAAAGGGACAGGGAGAAAAGGGCCTTGTGGGTGGGAATTGTGTCTGCCAACCCATACTGTACTCTTCCGAGCGCTTGGTACGGGGCTGTGCACAGACTAAGCATTCAATATATACATTCCCATTTTACAGATGAGGAAACTGTAGGCCTAGAGAAGTGAAGTGACTTGCCTAAGGTCACCCAGCAGACGAATGGTGGAACCGAGATTAGAAGCCAGGTCCTCCGACTCCCAGGCCCGGACTCTTCCCTCTAGGCCATGCCGCTTCTCTAAACCCTTTCCCACACCACTCCTCGTCCTCGTAGTCCTCGTCGTCCTCCTCCTCCTCCCCATCTCACCCTCCAGCCAGGTCAGGCAGAGTCAAAACAGCGAGCCTAGCCGAGCCGGAGCCAGGCCTGGGGCCTGGGGGGATTGGGGGTGGTGTGATGGGGTAGCCACAGCCTGGAGCAGCCTCCCTTTCTGGTCCCACAAGCCCTGCGGGCTTCTGAGCAGAACTGGAAAGACCCAAGAGTTTCCAGAGTTTCCCAAGGGCAGAGGAGCTGGAGCTGGAGAGATCCCAAATCAAGTCTCCCCGACCCACCTGCCTGCCTTGCCAGCCACTCCCACGTCCTCTCACACGTGCCCACGTACGCAAGCTTGCACAATACTCACTTGCTCCTCACCTTCTTTTATTTTCATGGTATTTGTTAAGCGCTTACTACTTACCAGGCACTGTTCTAAATGCTGGGGTAGATATAAAGGTAATCAGGTCCCACGTGGGGCTCAGTGTGTCTTAATCCCCATTTTACAGATGAGGGAACTCAAGCACAAAGAAGTGAACTGACTTGCCCAACCAAGGTCGCCCAGCAGATAAGCGGCAGAGCCGGGTTGAGAACCCCCGGTCCTTTTGATGCCCAGGTCCGGTCTCTAGCCACTAGGCCACGCCGCCGCTTGTCACCTATTGGCCTCATCCCTTTCGTCCCCTCCTTCACAGAGGGGACTAGGAGTCCTTGGCTGGGCCGAAGCTTCGCTCTCCCCCCGGTGCCCAGGGGAGGGTTCCTGTGTGAACCCAACGCCAGCGAGCGGGGGGACGGGGAAGAGGAGGGGCAAGGGCAGTGCCAGAGGGGAGGCGAAGCGTGAGTCCAGCCTAGAGGAGGACCCCACCGGCCCTGGCCTGCCCCGGCCTGCTCTCCCCGGGGGGCAGATCCCTTCAGCGAGTTCTGGGAGCGGGGCCTTTTCCTGCTTTCCGACGGCCGAGCGGAGCGCTATAAATCACGTCCACTCGGAGCACAAAGCCCGCTCGGAGCCGCCCGGCCCCGGTGCCCCTGAGAACCGGGGCCGCGGGCTTCTGGGAGGAAGGAAATCGCTGCCACATGCAGCAAATAAAATAAAAATGACAGCCCTGCTGCAGAATCGCTCCATTCAGCCCGGCTGGAGGTCCCCGCAGCGACAGACCCACCATTCATCTCCAACACAAACACGCCCGGCCCGGCCCAGCGGGATTTTTAGTGGATGACATAAATAAACGTATTTTTATATTTCCTGACCACATCAGGCTCGGGATCGCAGCGCCAAGCCCCCGAGGGCCGGCCGGGGCCGGGGGGTGACGCCCGCTCACGGCCTCCTCTGCCCGCGGGGTCCCGGGCCCGGGGAGACGACTGTCCAGTGCCCAGCCTCACCCCACCCACCGCGGGACTCCGGGGGAGACACAGGAGGTGTCCGATTGACCCATCCGGGCAGAGGATGTGGGAACTCCAGATATTAGTTAAGCCCTTACTAAGTGTCAAGCACAGTATTAAGTGCTGGATTAGATCCAAGATCATCAGGTCAGACACAGTCCCTGCCCCTCACTGGATTCAGAGTCTAAGAGGGGAGAAGCAATATGTAGACCCCCATTTTACAGATGAAGGAATTGAGGCCCATAGAAACGAAATGATTGCCCAAGAAAAGCAGCGTGGCTTAGTGGATAGAGTCTGAGCCTGGGAGACAGAAGGAGCTGGGTTCTAATCCCGGCTCTGCTGTATTTCTTCTGTGTGACCTTGGGCCAGTCACTTCACTTCTCATGGCCTCAGTTCCCTCGTCTGTGAAATGGGGATTAAGAGTGTGAGCTCCAGGTGGGGCAGGGACTGTGTCCAACCTGATTAGCTTGTACCTACCCCAGCACTTAGAACAGTGCTTGGCACATGGTAGGTACCATTATCTGTACTATCGTACAGCAGTCGAGTGACAGAGCTGGGGTAGATCCCAGGTCCTGACTCCCAAGCCCGGCGCACTTTCCACTAGACCACGCTGTTTCCCAGAGGAAGAGAAATTCCCGCTCGAAAGAGCCCGAGCTTGTGAGGGGCTGCCTGGTCTGGGAGTGGATGGGGTTAACCCACACCTGCTCTCACACTCGCTCACACACTGGCTCTGCCCCACCTCCACACCTGGCTCCCAGTGGACCCAGGAGCCCCTCCCCCCCAACCCCAAAGTCCTGCCCAACTAGATGCTCCCCGCTCCTCACATCACAGTTAATAATGTTGGTATTTTTTAAGTGCTTACTATGTGCAGGGCACTGTTCTAAGCGCTGGGGTAGATACAGGGTAATCAGATTGTCCCACATGAGGTTCACAGTCTTAATTCCCATTTTACAGATGAGGTAACTGAGACACAGAGAAGTGAAGTGACTTGCCCACAGTCACACAGCTGACAAGGGGCAGAGCCGGAATTCGAACCCATGACCTCTGACTCCCAAGCCCGGGCTCTTTCCACTAAGCCCCGCTGCTTCAATTCCGGCCAGGGCCCTGGGGCTCAGCCCACTGCCACCCAGAGCCGGGACTCTTTGGTACTTGTTAAGGGCTTACTACGTGCCGGGCACTGTACTAAGCGCTGGGCTAGATCCAAGATAGTCAGATTGAATGCAGTCTCTGTCCCACATGGGGCTCACAGTCTGAGTAGGAGGGAGAACAGGTAGTGACTCCTTATTTTACAGATGAGGGCACTGAGGCCCAGAGACCTGAAGTGATTTGCGCACGGTCACACGGCAGAAGAGTAGCAGAGCTGGTATTAGAAAGAGAAGCAGCGTGGCTCAGTGGAAAGAGCTCGGGCCGAGGAGTCAGAGGTCATGGGTTCTAATCCCGGCTTTGCCACTTGTCAGCTGTGTGACTGTGGGCAAATCACTTCACTTCTCTGTCCCTCAGTTACCTCACCTGTAAAATGGGGACGAAGACTGTGAGCCCCACGCGGGACACCCTGATGACCCTGTATCTCCCCCAGCGCTTAGAACGGTGCTCTGCACATAGTAAGCGCTTAACAAATACCAACATTATTATTATTATTATTATTAGAATCCTGGTCTCTCTGACTCGCACGCTCCAGTCGCTAGGCCGGGCCGCTCCTCCCCCGGACAGAGGTGTCCATCCCGGGAAGACCCTGGAATCTCCAACCCGTCCGGGCCGCACGAGGTCAGTCCGGCTGATGGGAACGGGCTTCCAGAAAAGAACATTAGGCTGTGCCTTTGAGAAACCGGGCTGTGGGTCAGGATGTATTTAATAAGGATGGAAATTTCCCATTAATCCAGTGGTAGTCTTCTGCTGCCCTCTGCTGCTTGAGCGGAGGCAGCCGGGACCCTGGCCAAGGGCAGGACGGCGAGGCAGAGTGGACAGACCCTGGGCCTGGGAGACAGAGGACCTGGATTCTAATCTTGCCTCCTTTACTGCCTTCTCTGTCACCTTGGGTGAGTCACTTGACTTCTCTGGGCCTCAGTTCCCTCATCTGTAAAATGGGGATGAAGACCGAGGGGCCCGTGTTGGACAGGGACTGTGTCCAACCTGACTACCTTCTATCTCCCCCAGCGCTTAGTGCAGTGCCTGGCACGTAGTAAGCACTTAACACATTACCATGAAAAGTAAAGAAAAGGGTCCGGGGTAGCAGCAAAGTTGCCTCTGGCAGGATGCCCAGAGAGGCCATTCCCACCCGGTGGCGGGGGTAGAGGGGCAGGGGACCTCTGACCCCAAATGGGAACGGTGACCTCCGACCTGTGGGAGAGGTAGGGGAAGCCCCAGGTATACGGGCCGTGCCAGGGGTCTCCCGGATCTGGTGAGGACGGCGAGGACAAGCCGGCCTCCGTCTGCTGACTGGGCTCCAACCGGCCCGGGGTCAACATTCCTGGGCGGGGGAGGGGAGGGGCACGAGGGTACGCCTTTGTTGGGAGCTTAAGCCATCGGGGCCGTGCGGGCAGCTGGGGCAAAGGGAGGCTTCGGCGAGAGTATGTTAAAATGCAGAGGCCGTGATGGACCCGGGCTGGGTGGGCACGTGCGGGGCCGCATGGGAGGCGGCCCGCTGAGCGGAGGGGGAGGGCGCAGGGCCAGTGTCCCGGCCTGTCGGGACGAGTCCAGGGCCGATCCGAGGGAGGACTTCCAGAGCTGTAGGACGGAGTGGTGGGGCAGAGAGGAGTGGCGGAGTCTGAGGAGCGATGGCGGGCTGGTAGGCGACCTCAGTGGTGAGAAGGACCGGAGAAGGTCCCGGCTGAGGAGCCTGACGGCCACCGGCCCTCCGGCTCTCGCGCTGACCTGTCGCCGGGGCCCCTCGCCCCTCTCCAGTTGAGGGCCCGGTCTGGCCCCGGTGGGCCGGTCAGCGGTGTGCGTGTGTATGTCTGTGTCTCTGTGGCGGGCCAGGCAGGCTGACTGTCGGGCCCCGGGGAAGGAATGGTGAGGACAGCCTTCATCCCGGCCGTGTGGTGGGAGCTGGGACTGGTGGCCGCTCTGTGGATGGCCGAGGACCGACGTTGGGCCGACGGGCGCCCGGGCTCCTTCTCCTATGGGCTGTTCCCTCCCGGTAGGCTCCCTGCGGGGCGGGCGAGCGGGTGCGCGGGCAGGTGGGTGGGTGGGTGGATGGGCCCGTGTGTTTCCGAACCCCGGAGTGAGGGGGAGGGGGAGCCACGGCAGCCGGGCCGGGAGGAGGGGCCTGGGATACCCGCAGGGGGAAGGATCTGGGCCGGACCCCGGCTCACCCCACCCTGGCCCCTCTCCCGCTCCCTTTCCTCTCACGGGACGGACTTGGGGAGGGGGCGTCCCCACTCACAGAGCTGTGACTTGCCCCACCCGGAGCCCAGCGGGCCCCGTGCCTTGCCGGTAGCCGTCGGACCCGCTGCCGGGTACCCACCCCGAAGGCCCCGCAGGGCGAGGTGGGGGTCTGAGCTGAGGCCCGAGGTTCACTGACCATTTCGGGGGGTTGGGGAGAGAGGGGTCTGGGTGGAAAGTGAGGGAAGCGCTGCCCTATCTCACCTCCCTCTGGCAGTCCGAGCAGGGGGCACGCGCCGGAGACGAGACCCAGCGGCCACCATCCGCAGGAATCCTCTGCTCTGGAAACGGTGGGGGTGGCTACGGGAGCTGGGGAAACTGAGGCCGGGGAGAGGAGTTGCCAGAGAGGGAAGGTCAGGCCGAAACTGAGAGGTTGTGACCCATGACCTCCAACCGGCATTGACGGCACGGGAGGGAGCGAGGGGCCCGCCCGAGGGGACGGGCTGTTGCTGCCACAGGACTGTAAGCCCCATGAGTGCCCGGGCCTGGGAGTTAGAAGGACCTGGGTTCTAATTCTGGCTCCGCCGGGGGTCTGCTGTCTGACCTTGGGCAAATCGTTTCCCTTCCCTGGGCCCCAGTTACCTCACCTGTGAAATGGGGATAAGTTTTGTGAGCCCCGAGTTAGACGTGGACTGTGTCCAACCTGATTAACTTATATCTACCCCAACGCTCAGTACAGTGCCTGGCACATAGTAGGTGCTTAACAGATACCAAGTGCTCCCCCAAACGCTCAGTACAGTGCCCCTCTGGACGGGTCACCTGGGTGCCGTGCCCAGGTTTCTCCTGGGGCGTCGGCAGCTCGGCCTATCAGACGGAGGGTGCGTGGGACCAGGATGGGAAAGGCCCGAGCATCTGGGACATCTTCACTCACAAGGGAAAGAGCTTCCGGAACCAGACGGCCGATTCCTCCTGCGAAAGCTACTATAAATTCAAGGTGAGTGGAAGGCTGGCGAGGCTGCCTACGTCTACACGGTAGCCGGCGCCGCTATTTGTTGAGCGCCCACCGGGTGCAGTGCGCTGGGTTACGTTTCGGGGCCGACAGAACGGGAAGAAGAGATGCGATCCCTGCCTCTGAGGAACGTCGCGTCCGAAGGGGAAGACGGAGAGCGGAAGCTCCTCGTGGGCAGGGATCGGGTCACCTCTCTGTCGGGGGCACTCAGTACAGCGCGTGGCTCCCGGTGGGTGCTCAATAAGTACTATGACTACTGTGGACACAAAGGGCTCTGTGACCTGTGGTTAAGAGAGAGAGCAGATATGAATGTTGGTCAGCGGTGAAGAGACGTGCGTGCATCGAGGTGCCCGAGCAGGCCGGGTGGCTAGGGGCTAGTTGGGGGGGTGTTTTCCCATGCCAGTGTCAAGGCCCTTTCCCACTTCTGGTCGGTCCCTCCCACCCCCAAACTGTCTCACCCCTGCTGGGGGCTGAGGAGGGAGAGGGGACTAGCCAGCTCTCTGGTGCCTGGAGGGCAGCCTGGGGGAAGAGCCAGGTAATAATAATAATAATAATGTTGGTATTTGTTAAGCGCTTACTATGTGCAGGGCACTGTTCTAAGCACTGGGGGAGATACAAGGGAATCAGATTGTCCCATGTGAGGCTCACAGTCTTAATCCCCATTTTACAGATGAGGTAACTGAGGCACAGAGAAGTGAAGTGACTTGCCCACAGTCACACAGCTGACGAGTGGCAGAGCCGGAATTCGAACCCATGACCTCTGACTCCCAAGCCCAGGCTCTTTCCACTGAACCACGCTGCTTCTCCGTGGCACCTGCTGCCCACCCCGAGTGGGAGGGAATGCTACCGGCAAGGGGTGCCACTGCGGGTCTCTCAGCACGTGGCCAGCTGGGGAGCAGCGGGTGCTGGGCGGGGAGGGGAGCCACTGGGACAGCCCAACTCGGGCCACAACTCGGGCCGTCTGGGGGAAGGTCAAGCAGACCCTCAGTTGGGAAGCGGAGGGGGCGACTTGCCCTGACACAACGTGGGCCCCCCTCCCCACAGTGCCCGGGTGGGATTGACACTGCAACTGAAGCAGGCTGTGACTAGTTGGGGTCGCCGAGTTCAGGAAACCAAGCCCCCGCACGGGGCCCCGAATCCCAAACCCCGGCCCGGCTCTCTGGATGACAAACTGGCTTTTAATCCCCACAACTCCAGTCGGCCCCGGGAAGCCTGGGAACCCGGCTGGAGTCGGGCGGGGAGGGTGGGGGTTTACCTGGACGCAATCCCACACGGACGTCTCGGACCGGCCCGGAGCCAGGGTGGCTTCGTGTGGTCGGGGGACGAGGAAGGGCTGCCCAGCTGACAATGGGATGTTTCTGTCCCCTTCAGGATGATATTCAGCTCCTGAGGGATCTGGGCGTCAGCCACTACCGCTTCTCCATCTCCTGGCCCCGGATCGTACCTACCGGGGTGAGAAGTAAGCATCAGGCCTCTGTGGACTCGGCTTTCCCTCCCCGGGTGAAGGGTGCCGTCACCCTCTGTGGTCGCCGCCGAAACCACCGGCCCTTTTAACCCAGGGATGCCCCAGTGCCTCAGCCGGCGGCTTTAAACCGGGCAATCTGCCATCCGGCCTGCCACCCGCCTCCGTCTCTCCCCCTGCATCTGGCCTTCCGGAAGTCAGGCTGTGCTGGAAAAAAATCAGGCTGAGAGGAAGGCCGTTAATAAGCATGGAAAGCAGCGGGTCCGGGTCCGGCCCTGCCCCTGTCCTAGCCCCAGGTCGCCACTCCCTCGTGGTGAACCCCATGCGCCGATCGCCATAAGGGCCCTGGCCAGAGTGGGGAAGCTGAAGATGGTCCAAGCCAGGCGGGTAGCGCTCACTGGGGTGGTGACGCTCTAACAAGGGCTTGTAGGACACATGGCGTCGGGGGTGACGGTATCGACACCGCCTCCCCGAGGCTTTCTTTGTCTCTGGTGCCTGTGGGGTGGTGAGGGAGGGGAGCCCGGGAGTAATGGGATCACCCAGCCCACCTCCCATGCTCAAGCGTCTCCCCCCGGCCCCGCCCCGTCCTCCGCAGGCGACGGGGTGAACGAGCCGGGCATCGCGTTCTACGGCGCCCTCCTCGACTCCCTGCTGCAGAGCCACGTGAGCCCCGTGGCCACCCTCTACCACTGGGACCTTCCGCAGGTGCGAGGATGCAGCGTCCGCCCCACGAGGGGCCGCCTGACTCGGGGGGTGGAGCCCGGATCTGGGGGGGAGGGGATGGGCCTAAAAAGCTGGGCCGCCCTCACTGGACACGAGGGTCCACGAGGAAACCAGACTCCCCCAGACCACCGCTCCCACTAAACAGGTTTATGCACCCCAGCAGAATCCCAACGCCTAGGGAGGGAGAGGGTCCAGGTTCTAATCCCACCTCCTCCACTGGCCGGCTGTGCGACCTTGGGCGAGTTACTTAACTTCTCAGGGCTTCACTTTTTTCTCCCCTAACTTGAGGATAAGGCACTGGCTTTTCCTCCCTCTTAGACAGTGAGCCCATGTGGGAACAGGGACTTTGCCCAATCCGTTTGTCTCCAATCTACCCCAGTGCTTAGTGGAGGGCTGGACTCTGAATAAAAGCCTAATGCATATTTTTAGAGAGCTAACCCTAAAGCAAATTGCCCCGGGCGCCTTGGGGAGACGGTCTCTCTCCGCCACGGGGGTCTCTAGGCGCTCCAAGAGAAGTACGGCGGCTGGCAGAACGCCAGCATGGTCTCTCACTTCGATGACTACGCCAACCTGTGCTTTGAGGAGTTCGGGGATCGGGTGAAGCACTGGATCACTTTCCACAATCCTTGGGTAAGCCATGGACGCCCGTCCACCGAGACCCTGTGTGTGTGTGTCTGTCTCTGTCTCTCTCCCCTACCCCGGATGCTCCTCTTTCCTCAGGCCAGCGCGGTGGGCGGCTACGACACAGGACAACACGCTCCCGGGCTGAGGCTCCGAGGGACAGGGTCATACAAGGCAGCGCATCACATCATCAAAGTAAGAGGCACAGCCACCCGTGGGCACCCGACCCCTTCTGCCCTTTGGGGGCGAGGGAAGAGAGGCAACCGCCTCAGCCAGCACCGTCATGGCGGGGAGGGCGACTGTTAGCAGTGCCTAGTGGAGAGAGCCTGGGCTTGGGAGGCAGAAGGACCTTCGCTTTAATCCCGGCTCCGCCACTTGTCCGCCGGTGTCCTTGAGCAAGTGACTTTACTTCTCTGGGCCTCAGTTCCCTCCTCTGAAAAATGGGGATGAGGACTGTGAACCCCATGCGGGACAGGACGGTGTCCAACCTGATTACCTTGTATCTACCCGGCGCTTAGATTAGTACCTGGCACATGGTAAGCCCTTAACGAATACCATAGGAAAAAAAAGAAAGGATGATGAGAGAGGGGCCAGCCAGGGTGGTACCTAGAAGGAGAGGCCGGGGCAGGGCAGAGGTCCCTGAAGGGTCCGAACAGATTTCCTATGATGTGTTCGTGCTACGCTGCTCCGGCTCGTGGTGTAACGGAGTGATCGTATTAATCCCTTCTCTGCCATGTCAGCTGTGTGACTGTGGGCGAGTCACTGCACTTCTCTGGGCCTCAGTTCCCTCATCTGTAAAATGGGGATTAAGACTGTGAGCCTCATGTGGGACAACCTACCCACGCTTAGAACAGTGCTCTGCACATAGTAAGCACTTAACAAATACCAACGTGATTATGACGGCAGGGGAGGCAGCCCGGCGTCTGAAGCCAGCCCGGCCCTAGGGACGGCCTTCCGGCGGCCGGACCGGGACCCGTACAGTCAGCTCCGAGACGGGGACCGACCCCAGGGAGCCTACAGGTCCTCCTAGGAAGCCAGTCTGTGGCCGGGTAACCGAGGGGAGTCACTTCCCTGTCGGGCATAAATGCCATTTCCCAGTGGCTTGTATGCCTAGAGGGAATGGGCAAGGCCAGACCACCTCCTTACAAAGCAGGAGGTGCCCAGCGGGCACCCGCCCAGGGACATCTGGCCAGTGACTCAAAGCAGTGATGCTGGCCCAGCTATTGGCCACTCCGTCGCTGGCCCAGGCCCCTTCCGGTTCATTGTGGGCGAACAGGAAAGAATGCGTCTTGTGCTTAGCATTCATTCATTCAATCGTATTTATTAAGCACTTACTATGTGCAAAGCACTGTACTAAGCGCTTGGAAGAGGACAGTATATCAATAAGCAGACACATTCCCTGCCCATAATGAGCTTACAGTCTAGAGGGGCAGATATTAATAGAAATAAATAAATGACAGATATGGACATTAGTGCTTTGGGGCTGAGAGGGGGGATGAATAAAGGGAGCAAGTGAGGGTGATGCAGAAGGGAGGGGGAGAAGAGGAAAGGAGGGCTTAGTCAGGGAAGGTCTCTTGGAAGAGATGGGCCTTCAATTAGGCTTTGAAGTTGGGGGGAGAGTCATTGTTGGATTTGAGGAAGAAGGGCGTTCCAGGCCAGAAGTAGGACATGGGTGAGGGATCAGCAGCGAGATAGATGAGATGGAGGACCAGTGCGCGGGCTGGGTTTAGTACAGCTTAGTACAGCTCTCTGCACACGGAGCAGCACCCTGGCCCCCAGGAGGCTCCCAGTAAATTCGGGGGAATAAAGGAAAGGAAAACTTGTGTGTACTTGTTCGGGTTGGTGAGGGGAGCCATGGTACGGCTCTGTTCCCAAGGCTCCTCCGTCCCCCGCCTGCCCCTTTCCTCACAGGCCCACACCAAGGCTTGGCACTCCTACAACAAAAGATGGCGCAAGAAGCAGAAAGGTAACCCGGGAGCGTCTGGCAGAGGCCGGGTGGCCGGGGGTGAGGCGGGGAGACTGTGGGACTCCTTGTCTTCCTTCTCCGCATCCTCCCGCTAGGGAAGGTGGGGATCTCACTGACCTGTGCCTGGGGGGAGCCCGTGGATGACACCAACCCCAGGGACGTGGATGCCGCCGAGAGATTCATGGACTTTTGCCTGGGCTGGTTCGCCAACCCGATCTTCGCCGGAGACTACCCCGAAGCCATGAAGGAGAACGTGGGTGAGTCCAGCCGCCGCCCCTTCCCTCGTCCATCCTCGTCCATGGGAAAAAACCGATTTTTCACAGACCCTGTGTCTGGGCACTAGCGAACGTCCACCTCCCCGCATCGATCTCCCCAGCTAGACCGCAAGCCCCTTGAGGACGGGGATCGTGTCCACTGACTAACTCTATTGTGTTCTTCCCCACTGCTCGTACGGTGGTGGGCACACAGTAGGTGCTCAATCTAAGGTAGCGATTGATTAATCGAGCATCTGAGGATCAGCTCTCCATGTACGGAGAGGCCTTGAGAAGCGGGAAGGTGAGGAGGACCCCTCTCTGAGACAGGACAGGGCTCCTCCATCAGTCTCTTGGCTTATTCCTTTCTCCCACCCGCCCTCTCACCCCCTCCCTGCCCCAAGGTGGCTTCTGCGGGAAATCCCAGGAGAGACTGCAAGGGTGAGGGCTTTAGGTGGATAGATCATCCCCTCCCAAAGACCCTCTTCACCTGGCTGCCTCCAGAGCACTTTGAATCATCAGTGGTATTTATTAAGTGCTTACTATGGGCAGAATATAGTTCCAAGCACTTGGAGTGCAATAGAATGCAATACAGAGTGCTATAGAACAGAGTTGGTAACCAGGTTCCCTGCCCACATCGAGCTTACAGTCGGGCTTACAGTCTACAGTTTGAAGGCAAAATAATAATAATAATGATGGTATTTGTTAAGCCCTTATTATGTCAAGCACTGTTGGAAAACTGGAGTAGATACAATCTAATCAGATTGGACACAGTTCCTGTCCCACATGGGGCTCACAGTCTTAATCCCCAGTTTCCAGATGAGGTAAATGAGTCCCAGAGAAGCAGAGTTATTTGTCCAAGGTCACACAGCAGACAGGTGACGGAGCCAGGATTAGAACCCAGGTCTTTCTGACTCCCAGGCTGGGGATCTATCCAGGGCTGGGACTCTGGAGGCGACAGCATCCGCCGGTCCCCTTCATCTGAGTCCTCGTTGTCTAAGGCTCGGGCAGAGTTGGAACGCTGATGGGTGGCATGGATTTTCCTGGGAACATTCTTGCCTCAGTTCCCTCATCTTCAAAGCGATCTGTTGTCCATCCCTCTTAGACAGTGAGCCCCGTCTGGGACCCGATGATCTTATATCTACCCCAGTGCTTGATACACAGTAAGCACTTAAAAAACCCCACAATTATCATTATTAATCTTTTTCTAGAGCCGGGCTCCTCCTGCAGCATCTTAAGCCTATTTCCCCATTGGATTCCTTTTTCCCCTGCCCCCAGGACTGAGGAGGAAGTTTCTTAGAATTTCACTTTGATTCCATTTTTCTGCCTCCCCGTTGAAGAATGTTCGCCCAACAAGAGTAGAGGTTTTAGATGTCATTAGCCAATCGTTGCCATTTATTGAGCTCCTACTGAACACTGTACTAAGCGCCTGGGAAAGTACAGCAGTGGCGAGACACCCTCTCTCCCCTCAGGGAGCATGCAGTGGAAAGGGGGAAGCTACCATCTCGGTAAACGAGGGAAACCTCAAGGCCCAAGTTGGCGGGGAAGCCCGACCTCTCGGGGTAGCGGAAGGTCCGAGGTTTGGCCGAACCCCGGCGTTCCGGCCGGTGAGGACCCGGGCCTCGTGGGCTTGTATTCCCTGGCAGGCCAGAAGAGCGCGGAGCAGGGCCTGGCGAGATCCCGGCTGCCGCTCTTCTCTGCCCAGGAGAAGAGTTACATCAAAGGCAGCGCCGACTTCCTGGGGTTGGGTCACTTCACGACCCGCTTCATCACGGACAAGATTCAGCCTTCCCGCCGGGGGCCCAGCTACCACAACGACCGCGACCTGGCGGAGCTGGCCGACCCGGACGGGCCCCAAGCCACCCCCTGGGGATTCCGCCGCCTGCTCAATTTCGCTCAGGTGAGCTCGGTGCCCTGGCTCTCCCTTCAGGAGGCCTTGCCCCTTGGAGCACCACTTATCCCCTAGTGTCCGTGTTTCCTTCAGCAGCCAGGCTGCTCGAGCCCGAGGGTAAATTCAGAAGCCGGGGCCTACCCCTTCCTCTTCTCCAAATTCCGTATCCAAGCAGCTTGTGGTGGGGAGAGATGGTTTCAGGGCAAAGCTGACGGTGCCGGGGTTGGAGGACCGTGGGGGTGCTTGCCTGCCACCCCCTCCCACCAAATGGCCTCGTCACGAAGGGAGGGGCCAGAAAATCTGAGAGGCACTTGAACCCGGGTTAATTCAGCACCTCAGGGGCCAATCTTCCCCCAGGCGCCAGCTCTCTAACTCCGTAGTCTTCACTACTCAGGTCCATGAGAGCCCCGATGCTAAATCACAATCATCATGGTCTCTGTTAAACGCTGGGGGAGACACAAGGCAATCAGATCAGACACAGGTCCCTCCCGACACGGGGCTCACAGCCTGACGAGGAGGAGGGAGACTAGCTACTCGGTCCCCGATTTTACAGATGAGGGAACTGAGGTACAGAGAAGTGATGTGCCCAAGGTCACATAGCAGGCAGACGGCGTTGCCGGGATTAGAATCCACGACCTCTGGTTCCCAGTCCTGTGTTCTTCTCACTAGATCTCACTAGATCACTAGATCTCACTAGAGAGATCAGTATCTCTCTCATACTGCCAGTTACTTACTATTATTAGTAATAATAATAACAATAATTGTGGCATTTGTTAAGTGCTTACTATGTGCCAGGCACTGTACTCGGTGCTGAGGAAGATACAAGAGCTCGGGCTTGGGAGTCAGAGGTCATGGGTTCGAATCCCTACTCCGCCACTTGTCAGCTGTGTGACTGTGGGCAAGTCACTTCACTTCTCTGTGCCTCAGGTACCTCACCTGTAAAATGGGGATTAAGACTGTGAGCCCCACTTGGGACAATCTGATTACCCTGTATCTACTCCAGCGCTTAGAACAGTGCTCCGCACATAGTAAGCATTTACCAAATACCGACATTATTATTACTATTATTACAAGGTAATTGGGTTGGATACAGTCACTGTCCCACAATGGGCTCATAGTCTTAATCCCCATTTTACTGATGAGGTAAACTGAAGTTCAGAGAAGAAAGTGACTTGCCCAAGTTAAAACAGCAGGCACGTGGTAGAGCCAGGATTAGAACCCAGGTCCTTCTGACTCCCAGGCCCGGGCTCTATCCACTAAGCCATGCTGCTTCTCCAGTACATGCACCAATGCAGTGCGGGCAGGCTGCTCCGTTACCTTGCGTTTGTTTCTTCTGCCTGCTCGGGGTTAACTCAGTCCCGTTTGTCCGGATTGAAGACATCGAGGAAGGCCGCCTCCGCCCACCTGGGACGGCCATCCCGAGTGAAGGGACAGTCACTCTCTCCCTGCTGCAACGTCCGCCGGGCCGGAGGCGGAGCCCCGGGCCCAGCCGACGGGCAGCCCTTCGTTCTGAAAGGATTCCGGTTGTCCATCTTCAAACCCGCCTCTGATTCCAGATCCAGTACGGCAACCCCGACATCTACGTGACCGAAAACGGAGTCCCCGAAAGCTTGCAGTGTGCCCAGCTGTGCGACGAGGGGAGAATTCGCTTCCTCCGGGATCACGTGAACGAAGTGCTCAAAGGTGAAAGCGTTTAAGATTTGAGAACGTGGGAGCTTTTGAAAAGGGGAAATAAAGTGCCCCCAAAGTTGCCCTTTTCTCTAGAGTCTCACAGTACGGGAGTCTAACGTAAGCAGCATAGAAAGGGGCGTGCGAATATTTTTCAGCTATCAACGACGGAGTGAATGTAAAGGGATACACTTTCTGGTCGCTACTGGATGGCTTTGAATGGGAAAAAGGCTATGCGGACAGATACGGACTATACTACGTTGAATTTAAAGACAAGCGCAAGCCCCGGTATCCTAAAGCTTCGGTTCAGTACTACAAGGAGATCATCGGAGCAAATGGCTTTCCCAGTCCGAGAGAGGTGAGACCCTCTAGCAGATGCGCACGTTAACCAACACACTGAGCGACAGAGAGGTCACTGAGTGACAGAGAGGTCTAGGGTCAGAAAGCCACCGTACCCCTGGCAGTCTTTTCGGCCCTGCTCAATAAGATTAGAGAATTTCCAGAGACCCAGGATGAAGTCTGGTTCCAAAAAATGGAGCCGTGGGCCTTACGGAATTGCCCATCTACGATGCCTACTCTCAAGAGGCTTCCAGTCTAGCAGGAAAGGCAGATGCTAAAGTTAAGGGTAGGGGGAAGCGATAGAGTGTAAAGGTAAGGGCAGAAGGGCTGGGGAGGTGAGGGGAGAGGGTAGCATGAGTGCCCAGTTCTTAGGCGGCCATTGTGTAGACATAGGTAGGGAGCTGAAAAATGGATAATAGCAGGCCTCCTCCAGGAGCTGGGACATATGGGGAGCTTTGAAGAAGGGGAGCATGGTAACTGGAGAGGACGGGGAAGGAGTCCCAGGCAGGTTGTGAGTGAGAAACACTGTAGCTTAGCCAACAGAGCACTGGCCTCGGAGTCGGAAGAACCTGGGTTCCACTCCCAGCTCTGCCACATGTCTGCTGTGTGACCTTGGGAAGTCAGGTCACTTCTCTGGACCTCAGTTACCTCATCTCCGAAATGGCGATTAAGAGCGTGAGCCCTTTGTGGGACAGGGCAGTGTCCAACCTGATTAACTTGTAGCTACCCCAGTGCTTACAACAGAGTTTAGCACATGGAAAACAAGTACTTAACTATTATTATTATTATTATTAAGTCTGTGGCAGGAGACAAGGACGAGGTGGAGCGAGAAGGTTAACTTGAGCCAACTGAAATTGCAAGCTGGAGTATAGTAGGAGTAATTGCTCCTCAATTAATACTCCCGTGAATCCCAAGTGCTGACCAGCCCCACGTGGGCATTAATTGAGAGGCAGCGTGGCTTAGTGGCTGGAACCTGGGTCTGGGAGTCTGAAGACCGGGGTTCTGATCCCGGCTCCACCACTTGTCTGCTGTCTGCGGGCAAGTCGCTTCTCTTCGCTGTGCCTCAGTTACCTCATCTGGAAAATGGGGATTAAGACTGTGAGTCCCACATGGGACAGGGACTCTGTCCAACCCACTTATCTTGTATTGACTCCACTTATCTGGTAATAGGTGCCTGGCACATAGTAAGCGGTCAATACCATAAAAAATAATAATATTGTTGACAGCCAAGGGCAGCCAGTGGCTGAAAACCATCATGCCCTCACTGCTCTTCCACATAGGCGGAAGGAAGCAAATGAAGGGACGAGGCGACATTGCTTCCACCCCTTGGCCTCCCTGCGTGGGCTGGTGGTTCACTGAGTTGCTCTTGTTAGGTGGAGAACTGGCAGACTGCAGCCACAGAGACCTGCTCTACCTCCAACCAACTCCAGGCTGCAGGTAAGACCCCGCTCGTGGCCCTCCCTGTGCCCCCCAATGCCCCACACCGGTCTTAGGCCTTTTTTTTCCCAAAGGAAGAGTACCATGGAATTAGTGGACATGGACCCTGTTCTCAGGGATCTCATTGGGCAGGGAAAAAAAAGAAGGATAGCAATCGGTGTTATTTGTACAGATGGATGTGTATCAAAACACTGAGGAAGGTTGTGAGTTCACATATCCCCTGGCATGGCAGCTGCAGGGATAATGATAATAATTATGGTATTTGTTAAGTGCTTACTATGTGCCAGGCACTCTAAACGCTGGGGTAGATACAAGGTAATGAGGTTGAGCACAGTTCATGTCCCACATGGGGCTCACAGTCTTGATACCCATTTTACAGATGAGGTAATTGAGGCACAGAGAAGTGAAGTGACTTGCCCAAGGTCGCAGAGCAGACAGAACCTGGGGAAGAGTAGAAATTAATCAGGGGAAGGTTAAGACTTGATGTTTGCTTCCAGGAAAGAAAGGTGTAGAGGGTGTAATGACTGTAAAACAGAAAGGTAGCAGTAACTATTTGGCTCACATTGGCACCTTGGGTCACAGCAGATTAATTAACAGTTTTCATTGAATACTTTAAGGTTTCTGGCCTTAGAGTAAAACGAAAAGGTATTGCAGCAAAAGTCAGATTACAAAATCTCAGTAGTGAGGGAAAGAAGGCATTTCTGGCCCTACAAATCACGAACTGCCCCCTTTTCACTAGGAAAAAGATTTAGGGGGAGGCACAAAGTGGGAAATAACCAAAATAGGATCAACAACACATGGAGATATAGAAAGGATGACTCAAAATATTTGGTCCCTTTGTGCCTCTAAGATGCACTTTCTTCAACTCTTAATAATCTGGGCAATTCACTTGTCAGTGTTAAGAAAAAAAAAGAAGAGTGCTGTGACAGAGTATATATCAGGTGCCCGGGGCTCTGCGAGACGGCTACAGTCTTGGATAAAAAAGTAATGCTGTAG
The DNA here is from genome assembly GCF_004115215.2 of Ornithorhynchus anatinus. Taxonomy (NCBI): domain Eukaryota; kingdom Metazoa; phylum Chordata; class Mammalia; order Monotremata; family Ornithorhynchidae; genus Ornithorhynchus; species Ornithorhynchus anatinus. The sequence continues at coordinate 6,644,591 of NC_041732.1, read as the reverse complement.
AAGTTGGGGGCTAGGACTTCATCCTAATGGAAAACACCAAGGACCGGCAGCCAGTGGTGTATGGCAATAACTCTCGGTTCCCGTCTACTGGGTTGAGAAAACGCGCTGCGAGCACATGGATTTGTCTGCCCAGACTGCTTCATGGGGGTAAAGGGTGGAAGCTGTACAATCGGACATGACATACCCTTTGCACTGGCTTTTTAACTGTAAAACAGCCACTGAACTGAGCCCCCCTCCGGGTGAGACATGATCCCTGGCGATGAGTATTATTATTATTCTTTAACTTTTCCAACTCCCCTCCCCGCTTACCTAAATCTTAGAGGAACAGTGGATTTCTGCTGTTAATATTCGGAGACTGATTCACGGTCAATACCCTTTGAGCAGTGACTTGTTTTCAGACATCAAGGACGGAAGGAGGGGCAAAACACAGGACGATAACCCAAGCGGAGAATACTTTGTTATTGGGGTTTCCTATGACAAAAAAATCCATTTTATTCGAAAGGCGGGGGACATTGCTGAAGCCGTTATCCCCTTCAGGATAAAGGTGGAAGAGTCAAAGTTTGAACCTGCCTCCATCCTGCCCCTTAACCTTCAGATCCCTCGGTAAGCCCCGTGCAGATGATGACGGAGGTCGTGGTGCCCACGGTGTGCGCGCTTTGCATCCTGATCAGCGCCGTCTTCTTCTCCGTCCTCCTCCGGAGACCAAGTGGGCCAGAGCCAGCGTGAAAGGTGGCATCTCTCGGCGTCTGGTGAAAGGGATAATACAGTGTCTTCATCGTCGGGTCGATTCATAGGTTTGCGGATTCCTTTTCCCTCTGTCACTGCAATGATAGGGGAAGATCATCTCTTTGCCAGACGCAGTCAAAGGCCAACCATGTTAAGAGGCTGCATTAACAGGGAGCTGGCTTGAGGGCCCTGTCGATTCCTTTGGCATAACTCATTTTATAAAGGAGGGGAGACATTGGGAAGAGCCTACGCCTGAGCAACAACCAAGATTAAAAGGGGAACAAAGGTTTAAGGACTGGATGAAGGGAGTTTGGTCTGGATCCGAGAGTTATGAAGTGACTTCAGGTCTTCAAGAGCATGCCAGGGTTTTTTCAGAAGGAGGGCTCTAGCCAATTGTTCCCCGTGGCTGCCTAAGAGTGAGCCAGAAGAAATGAGAGCAAGAGACCATCACAGAGAGTTTGGGTTATCTACAGTGCACATTATATGATAAAGGCTGCCGTTTCTGCCGCTAAGAGTGCTCAGAAAATGGGAGCATCTGAGGTGGATTAGGGTAGCGGCCCGGTTCTACTGCACCCGGGCCAAGCCTGGAGACTGCTAGAAAGCCAAACCAGATGGTCGTGGCTTCTCTGGCCATTCACTTGCCCAAGGGAAGACCATCCCTTCCACAGGTGTGCGGACTACCAGTAAAGCCAAAACTGGGTGAGAATTAAGAATGTGAATTATTATGGATGCACTTTTATGGGCTGGGGTTCTTTTCATTCTTCAGATACAAGCAACTTTCGCTAGCAACGGTAGCTTCTTCAAGTAAGGAAGCTGCTATATATTTAATCTGAGTCCACATTACTGACACATTGCAAGGGACTTCTGTTATTTTAGTTAATCTCTTCTTGGGAACAAGGAATAGAGTGTGTTTTTCATGACCTTAAGAAGAGTAGAAATGTGTTTTGTTTTAGGATGCAATTAAAACCACAGGCCATGGGACCCGCGTCCATCGATAACACCAGAGGCGAGATCACTGTCAGATACTTTAGTCATTTTTCTGGTGCTACTGAACACAATCTCCAGGCGCTAAGAAAAACTTTTCAAAAGTTCTTTACAGTTCTAAATTTGATATTACATATGCGATTACATCTGCTCTGGGAGGATAGCTCCACAAATCCGAGAAGACTGTGTGCTGTAGGACTCAAAAATGTGCAATCTCACTTCAGACTACCTATTCAAAACTTTGAGACTTCCAATTCTGTATATTGGCATGAAAAATGAATGTTTCTGCTCCAATTCAAAAAAATAAGGTATAGGAAGGAAAGTCCTATTTCTTGATGCTATTTGAAAGGTTTTATCTTGGTGGTACATTCAAATCAGTGACAGAAAATATGTAAAACCCATGAAGCTTCTTTTGAAATTTTAAAAAAATCAACTGTTGAACAGAATGCCCAGCTAGATCACTTAAATAAATATTTGTGATGCAAACAAAATATGCCGGGAAAATCAGAAGCTGAATAGAAAATACCTTTTCGGAGAGCGTAGCTGCGCTGTCATGTAAAATACACCCGACTGCAGTTTGCCGTTGTAGTGAAATACATTCTTTCCTCAATGTTACTGTTAAATGTTGATTCAGAAAGATCTGTAGCCAAAAAAATAAAACCAGGTCAGTTTACATCTGCTCTCACAAAAGGAAAAGGTACTTTGGATCTGCTGTAGGTGACAGGTTTAAACGACCTGTAGTAGCTAACTGAAAGGAAATATCTTCATTTTCTTGAATGAGCAAGCTGTGAATGTAGTCAGAAGTTGCTGATGTGGGGCTTTTTTGTTGTTTTCTTCTTTTTGAGGCTCTGACTATATGATGCACGTCATTGTCAGGGCCTAGAAAGGGGGCTTCGCTCTGACAAGAGGTCTACATCTCCAACTCAGTCCTGGGTAAGGGGACAGGCAGTGTTTCTGCTTATTGCCTCCCACTACTCCTAATAAGACCATCCCACTTCTCTCACCTCTTCTGATCCAGGGGATGAAAATTCCTGGTTTTTTGAATTTTCAAATTACATTATCCTGGAATGCTGGAATTGGCTGGTGTTTATTCGGGAGCCTCCTTTCACCCACCCTTAGTTGCCCCAGCTCAAGCCAGGAATATGGGTAAGGCAAGATGTTTTAAGAAGGGCAAAATCCTAACGAGTCTTATTTCCTCCCCTGATAGCTTTTTGGAGTGACTGTCGGGCCAGGGTTCAAGACTCACCTTGCTTACTAAAACTGAGATGCTCCACTGGGGGGTTATCGCTCAGCTGCCAGAGGGTTTTAACCTCTTGTCCGGGTCCACTACTAACTTCCACCCTCCACGTTTGCGGGCTCTCACTTCAAAAGCCAAAACAAACAAAAGTGAAAATCCCAGCATCGGGGCTCGTTCAGTGACAAGATCAGAAAGGGGACTGCTCACCTTTGGTAAAACTTTTTGATAGCAGTGGGTCTAATGGGCAGCTGAAAGAGGTGTTGCTCGTTTAGAGGATTTTGTTGGTAGTATTTTATACAGGACCTAGAAGAAAAGTGAATTTTGAAAAGCAAAAGAATGGGGAACAAGCAGCAGTTAGACCAGAAGAAAGACTATTTATTTTTCCCCAAAAATGTAACGAGGTCCCCACCTCCAAGAGGGTGAGAGAGATCGATCAACCGATCAGTGGTAGTCATTGAGTGCCTACTGGGTGCCGAGCACTGGATTAAGCACTTGGGAGAGTACCATACAATAGAGTTGGCAGACACAATCCCAGCTCACAAAGAGCGTAGTCTAGAGGGAGAAAATGACATTAAATAGCTAGGGAATATGGCAGAGTATAAGGACATGGACATAAGGGCTGTGGTGAATATCAGGTTGTTAAGGGGAACAGACCCAAGTGCCGAGGTGATCCAGAAGGTAGGGCTAAAGAGGGAAATGAGGGTATTTACTGAGCACTTACTATGTGCAGAGCACTGTACTAAGCACTTGGGAGAGTACAATAGAACAGAGAAGGGAAGGCCCGTTGAAGGAGATATTTTTAGAAAGGGGTCGGTACCAAAGAAAAGCTATTAGCTTCGCCCTTGTGGAATCTGGGGCCGGGTGGGGAGCCGTAGCTAACCCAGACCACCACCACCCTGGGAGGGCGGTCAGTTAGGAGCCGGCAGGGCAACCAAGATGGCAGCCCCCCTTGAGGCTGCTGCGAGAGGTGAGGTGACCTTGGGTGTGTGTGTTGGGGGATGGGGGCAGTCCTACACACTCACCCTACTACTTTCTGGCCAACAACTACCAACCACGGCAAGGGAGTGGGGTCGTCTGAGGGGAGGGAGGTGGACCCTGGTCAGAAAGTGGTGCGGCAAGTGAGTGGCCCTGGGGGTGGCCACTGGCCCAGAGGCTCCAGCGTACTAACGCCAGGCTGGCTCCCCACGGAGCCCCTAGGCTGGCTGGGATAAGATGGGTGAAGGTCACTTTTGGGACCCAGGCCCCAGCCCGGAGAGCACTGCTGTGGGCAAGGACTGGAGAGGTGAGTCAGACCTTTCCCTTCCCTTCCCCCTATGCCACCACACTCAAAAAGTTGTTCATCTCCCCCAGCCTTGGCACCCAGCTACTTACTGTGTCAAAGGAAACAGGATTTCATGTTTCAGTTTAAGTAAAACGGTGCAGCTGATGACTATTTCTAGCATGTGGTGGAGTTTCTGAACCCGATGGACTTGTTCCTGAATATCTACCGCTGAGGTAATGAAGTATTCCTGGAAGGAAAAAAAATTCCAAAAACACGTGAAAGAAGAAAGCTATTTAAGAGGAACCTCTGCGATGTACACAACTCAGGGTAGGGCTAAATTCTGGGGGTGTGAAGGAGATATCAGTGTAAGGTTTCCAACTTTCAATGATCATTTTTCGAGCTTCCAGTGGCCCAAGCTCTGGAGGACCTTGTTCTCCTGACCAAAATCCAAGAGCCGTTTCCAGGTCATTCACCACACTGACATCAAGGTGGAAGACTGTTTCTCGGAGGAAGACAGAGGACTTTATCAACACTACCGCGCTGCAGCTTGGGAGAAAATCCTTTGCTCCGGTGTATGATTCTTTATGACTAAAGGAGTGGATGAAATCACAGCTGTGTCTCTACAAATAAACATATCTGCCCAACTCTCCCATTAGACTGAAAGCTCCTTAAGATAAAGGAATTTGCTTGCTACTCCACTGAATTCCCCACAATGTCTAGGCCAGTGTTCTGAACAAAGTGGGTCCTTTGTTAATGCTGACCACAACCAGAAAGAGGCCAGATGAAAACCACCGAATTATGCTAATGCTTGCTGCGCATAAGAGATATTGGTAGGTTTCCAGGTTGGACTGCTGGGAAACAGGGAGGTCTCAAGCCCTAACAGATAATAATGATTATGGTTCTTCTTAAATGTTTACCTTGTACCAAACACTGTTCTAAACATTGGGGCAGATACAAGTTAATCAGGTTGGACGCAGTCCCTGTCCCACATGAGGCTCACCTTCTTAGTCCCCGTTTTTTTTACAGCTGAGGTAACCGAGGCATGGAAGTTAAGTGACTTGACCAAGGTCACACAGGAGACATGATTTCCTCACCCATTCATGTGCTGTTCTTCCTCCTATTAGACTAGACTGTGAGCCCAGGTGGGACTGTATCCAACTTGATAATATTGTATCTCCCCTCATCACTTAGTACAGGGTTGGCCCACATTAAGCGCTAAATCCAGAACAATAACCACAATAATAATTTGGTCCATTCAGATACAAAAAGTCTCCACTAGAGCCTTTTAACGTCTGAACAGCAAAGCGATAACAGAAATACCACAAAATGATAAAAATAAAGAACTGTCCAAATAAACTCACTCACCAAGTGATTTAATGATGCCAGTTCCTGGCCTGAAAAGTAAAGACATTGTAGAGGTCAGTCAAAGCCTATACCTACTACACGTTAGCCCGGCCTTGGTGAACTTCGGCGTTTTAAACCAAACGCCGCCCAACTACTGTATTTAGAATAATAAAGTTGCCCCAGATCATTTTACCGATCAAATCCACAGGTACAGATTACTCTCTGAAATTACCGCCAGTTAACGAACACTAATTTCTAGATTTTTGATATACGCAGAGAACAGCAGTTGGTGTTCCACAACTATTTTTAAGTGCTGGTTGATAAAGGCCAAATTGCTTTCCTAGGTGTAGGAACAAAGCTTTGCGGTGGGTGTCAGTGCCCGGATGTCTGATTTCTTGTGTTATCATGTCCCCGTGTGCGTCTTCCAACTCTCCCATTACCTTCGCTGACCCTGCTAAGGCAGAATTTGAGAACTCTTTGTGTTTGGAGATTGAGGGGGATCGCTTTCTGGGGGGCGGAGGGGAGGAGGCGACGGCCGGCATACCTATGAAACAGTTGATGTAGTCTTTCTTTATTTTGTCCAAGCCGATCTCCAAAAGCATTTGGATCGGGGTGGAGCCGCTCAGGGAAACCACATCCATGGTTCCGTGGTAAGACTGCTGAATCAGCTTGCCCAGTAAACTGCTGCTCCCACTATGGAGCTGGAAAGGAAACAAGCCAGTGGTGTTGAAATAAGAAAACGTACCATGTGATAATAATAAAAAAATAATAATTTCATGGCATGTATACCTAAATACACATACATTTAATTTCCACCAGACCTGTAAGCCAACCAGTGGGCCTATATGAAATATTTCTAGCCTGGGGTGGTCTCGACTTTCAAAACTCTGGGAGGGTTGTGGCCACAACTGTGACCGGTGGGCCCTGAGCCCAGAGGAGCTCTTAGCACCATGGGCTAGTGGAAAGGGCTCGGGCCTGAATCAGAGAACCTGGGTTTTAAACCCAGTTCTGTCACTTGCTTGCTGCGTGACCTTGGGCAAGTCCCTTCACTTCTCTGTGCCTCCGTTGCCTCATCTGTCAAATGGAGATTATGACTGAGCCCCAGGTGAGACCTCATTAGCCTGAATCTATCCCGGCAGCACTTAGAACAGTGCTTGGCACATAGTAAGCACTTAATACCATAAGTATTATTCTCTGTGCCTCAGTTATCTCATCTGTGAAATGGGGATTCTCCATTCTCCCTCCTACTTAGGCTGCGAGTCCCATGTGTCTGATCTGATATGACTGCATCTTCCCCAGTGCTGGCCACAGAATGAGCACTTAATTCCACAATTAACGAGAACTCTGCTTCTCTATTCCCAGTTTGTATTCCTCCTGTTGTAGTTACCACTGCCCTGGTCTTTCATATCACTTTTGTATTTTCGTTTCACCCTTCCACCCTTTCCCTCTCAGAGGGCAGGGAACAAGTCTAATCTTCACATTCACTTAGTACAGCGCTCTGCACAAAGTAGGTGCTTGAAAAAAACCTATCCCTAGTATTTTTTTTCTCCCCCGTCTAAATCTATAAGTAGGAAGCCCTGGTCATTTATACTGCAGTCCCCAGGAGAAAACCCCAACTTTCATACATACCCACGGCTGGATGTCCCCACATTTAAGAGCCTGGATAACCAGGGTGAAGCACTTCACCAAATCTTGATATGAGGCGATACCTTGAAAGACAAAAGTTTTTCCACATCAGCCACCTGGCTTTCGGACCCAAGGCCGGCCTTGCCTGACTTCTCCGCGGCCCCCAGCGACAGCTGGCTGGCCCTCCCCTATTGGAAACCGACCGTCCCATCTATGTCGGGGCCGGGAATCAGTCAGTAAATCGTATTTACTGGATGCAGGGAATACATTAAGTGCTTGGGAGAGTACAATACAGCAATAAACCAACACATTCCCTGCCCACAAAGAGTGGGAAGCAGCCAGCCGTCGAAGTTGGGCTGGGGAGAGGTAGCTTCCCTTGGTTGTGGGGTTTTGTGGGAAAGGTCTGCTCCCCCTCCCTCACCACCATTGAGAGAGTGGAGATGAGCCCACTCACCATTCCCAGGGAAGAGGCACCAGGGATTTGGTGCTAAGAAGGACCATAAAAAAGAAGGTCCTGCAATAGAAGTTGTCCGGCAGCAAAATATCCAGGGGCACATACGCAGTCCATTTGGCTAGCTGTCGTCATTCCCATGGCAAAGGAATCAGAATCTGCCCTCTTGTGGGGATAGAAATCCATTCGTACGGATCTCGGATTTGCTACTTGGCCTGATGCCTTAAATTGAAAACACAGCCTGGAAATAAGTCCAGGCATGGCTCTCATCTTATTACCATTTTTCATTAGCGTCGGCCAAAGCATCCCTAGGCAGACACTTGAGAAGTGCAGGGGTGGAACCTGGCTGCATGAGAGAACGGGACCTTCAAGTGGAGAGGCAGTGTGGCCTCGTGGGAGTCATAGGAACTGGGTGCTAAACCTGGTTCCATCACTGGTCTGCTGTGTGACCTCGGGCAAGTCGCTTAACTTCACTGCACCTCAGTTTCCTCCTCTGTAAAATGGGGATTAAGTTCTACCCCCTCATACTTAGGCTGTGAGCCCGATGTGGGACAGGGACAATAGCTGACCTGATTATCTTGTATCCACCCCTGCTCTCAGTAGAGTGCCTGGCACATAGTAAGGGCTTAACAAGGACTGTAATTATGAGGTAAATCATGACATTTATCAGTGGTTCCGATGGAGTCCGAAAAGAGAGAAGAATCAGCAAGAGAAGCCAAATAGTGTCTCCACCCCAAATTTGGTCAGGATGGATTCCTACTTTTCCTCATCTTGCACCAAAGCTGCTCCGCGAAATCCAGGTCTCCCCGCTCCATGAAGAGCCACTTAATGGACTCGTCCACGGCAGCCGTGTCGCACTTCACCTCCTGGAAGAGAACAACCACACTTTAGAAAATGGGCGGCTCCTGAAGATCAACTCCCTGAGGTCTCCAAGAAGGGGCTTTCAAGCGCCGCTTCTGTTTTCCCGCCCCGCTACCAAGCCTGAGCAAGCAGGACAACGGGGGGAGGCCTGCGCTGCTTGCAGGCAATGCTTTTGACACACTCTCCGTTTTCTGCATACGGAAACTACGATGTGGAAGGAAAAAAAGGGGGATTTGCCCACATCCACATTCTTTTCAGAAGGTAAACTAGAATTTTTGGCTTGCCCCCTGACTCCGATAATACGGTGGGGGACTGTGGCCATCTTTGCTCTGGCTATCACTCTAGAGTCTCCTTTTAGGGGGAGAGGGTGGTCCTTCCCCGCTGCCTTCCCCTAGCAGGGTGGGCCTAGCTCCAGGCATTCTGGATGCTATTTTCAGAACTGGGCTGCTGCGGTGGACTCCTAGGTGGGGGCTGAGAGCAGGAGGGATACATCCCCCTCCCACTCCACCCCAACTCTCCTGTGGGGATGGTCCAGGCCTTGTTGAAGTGATCCCCATACGATTCAGCTTTAAGGACCACTGTGCACCAGAAAAAGCAAGCAACCGACTGACCACTTTGCAGGAATGAGTGCATTTATGCAAATTTAACAGCACCAGGACCCTTTCTAAATGCCACCCCTCACGTTAACGATCTACTAAGACTCATTTGGAAAAGTACCGAGAGGGCTAGCAGACAGGTACATTTGAGATGATACAAAAACAGTGATTTTGGACCCGGTGCCAAGGCTCCTTACCTCTGCTTCCTTTTTTCCCGAAGTAACAAATCCATCCAGTTTATTCTTTAAATCTAGAGAATAGAAAATAAGTGCCTTGAACAGGATGAACTGTAGGAGTATGAATTAAGCACCTACTCTCACTGTAATGGACGATGTGAGCAGTTTGAGGGGCACTGTCGGGAAAATAAATGAAAGGTAAAAGAACAACTAGTGAATACAGGTCTCTAATTTACAGAGATTGAGCCTAAATGCCAGGGGCTACACAGGGAACAGCTGGGCCCGGATCAACTGGGATTAGTCTGGGAAAGCTCTGTTGAAGAGCTCGGTTTTCATTCATTCATTCAATAGTATTTATTGAGCGCTATGTGCAGAGCACTGTACTAAACACTTGGAATGTACAAATCGGCAACAGAGACAGTCCCTGCCCATTGATGGGCTTACAGTCTAATCGGGGGAGACAGACAGACAAAAACAATAGCAATAAATAGAATCAAGGGGATGTACATCTCATTAAAATAATAGCATTTTCAGTCAGGCACTGAAGGAGCACGCAGTATAGGCGACAGTAGACCCTACGTAAAGGATGGTGAGCTTTTATGCTGGGTCAAAGGGAGGCCCCAGGCCAGGGGTACCTGGGAGACGGGTACACTAAGAGAAGTCAATTAGTATACAGCCTGGAAATGCTGGGTTGATTTATGATTTTTTGCCCCCAAATAACGTGGCCTAGTGGACAGAGCCCAGACCTGGGAGTCAGAAGGACCTGGGTTCTAATCCCGGCTCTGCCCCTTGTCTTTTGGGTGACCTGGGGCAAGTCATTTCACTTCTCTGGGCCTGTTCCCTCACCTGTAAAATGGGAATTAAGACTGAGAGCTCCATGAGGGACATGGGCTGTGTCCACCCTGACTAGCTCATATCTAACCCAGTGCTTAAAAAAGCGCCTGGCATATAGTAAGTGCTTAACAAATACCATAAAAAAAATTACAGGACTACTTGCTCAGCACACAGTAATCAGACCTTCAGGAGGCTGTTTCTTAGTTACATTTTCCCTGGATCTTGTCACTCAGAAGATCTAATCTAACACAGTCCACAGTCCGGAAGCTTTGAGAATACTCTTCACTACTGTTTACCTCTGGTCATTGGGCACTTTTCCCTGAATCCCAAGATGCCTTTTCATTTTGCAGTGCCTCCTCCTTGATCAAAAACCCAATCACAGGGGAGAACATCTATATACATATATATATATACTCGTATGTGTGTGTTTGTGCATTATATATATATATATGTAATTTCTGAGCCATTTTTATGGCAGAGAACACGAGAGTGAGATACAAAAATCCAATACCAGTTAGAAGCTCCTGAACAAGTTCAACAGCTGGCTTCGCTTCCAAAGGTTCTGGCCACTCTGTAATGCCGGTCTTCAAACCACCAGCCAAGACCTGTAGGGATAAGACACCCAGAGTAAACAGAGACGCCGATCTTCATATGCTTAGACATATTTTGATCCATCAATCCTATTTACTGAGTGCTTACTGTGTGCAGATGATAAAATCGCCCTACTCCATGGGCAAATGAATACAGCTGGGATTTAGTTACGGTTTAATTGCACTAGGCAGGGTAGGCTCATGGAAGGAACATGGGACCCAGAGTCAAGAGACTAAGGTTCATTCATTGGTATTTATTGAGCACTTTCCATGTGCAGAACACTGTCCTAAGTGCTTGGGAAAGGACAATAAAACAGAGTTAGTAGAAATAATTCCTGCCAACAAGGAACTTGCAGTCTAGAGGTGGGGAATAGCTCTGCCATTGACCAGTCTGTGTGAATTTGAGCACATCACTTAACTTCTCCAGACCACAGTTTCTTTATCCGTAAAATGGGGGATATAGTTTCTGCTCTCACCTCTTAAATGGTGAGCCCCTTATGGGACAAGGACTGTGTCTGGTCTGATAATCTTATATCAACCCTAATGTTAACATAGTGTTGGAGAAATTCAGTCAGATTATCAACCAAAATCAAGTCCTTCTCTAGTTTGGTGAAATTCCATTACGGCAAGATTAAAGTCTCCCAAAGAAGTTACTGCAGTGAAATTTCACCTCCAATGCAAAGGTACAGCTTTCAAAATATTGAAATCGCACTCTAGGCTGGTGTAAAAATATCGACTTCAGGGCAGCTGTGGAGTAAGAGATGAAGGTTGACATAGATTGTGCCCATATAATGTCAAATTATCAATTAGACAAGTAGCTGCCAATTTTTAAATGATAGGACAAAAATAAACTGCTCCCAGAATGCCCTAGTGAACAGAGCACGGGCCTGGGAGTCAGAAGGACCTGGGTTCTAGTCCCGGCTCCGCCTCTTGTCAGCTGTGTGAAGTTACTTAACTTCTCTGTGCCTCAGTTACCTCATCTGTAAAATGGGGATTAAGACAGTGAGCCCCATGTGGGACACGGATTGTGTTCAAGCGGATTTACCTGTATGTTCTAGTGCTTACTACAGTGCTTGGCATAAGTAAGTACTGAACAACTACCACAATAATTATTATTATGATGTTAGCAGCAAACTTCTTCAATGAAATATATTAGTAGGGACCAAAAACCTCAAAGGGAAATTTACCAGGAGAAACTTGAGTTCTCTGTGTAGATGATACAAAAGGCTCCTAGGATCCCCAGATTCCACTTTAATGTTCTGAAAGTAACAAAAGGTTAGTTTTCTCTTTAATATCATCTTTCCACATGCGTGAAGTTTCCGTTCCCGATGGGTTTCATTTCAGAGGTCTGGGCCTGCCCCAACCCGGCCCCCCACAGGCCGATCTCCGTGTGCCCCTTTAACGAGGAGTCTGGGAGGAAGAAAATTCCAACTGCGCCCACCCTGGCGGCCAATCCCCTACCCGAACCCGCCTGCTCGTCTCCCACCTAAGCCACCACACCATCTTTCGCTCCTCTCTCTCTCTGGTCTCCCTGACCCCCTCCCCTGTCACAACCTCCTTAATAGCCTCTTTCCACAACTCCCAGCCCAGGATAAATTTTTCCCCCAGAACACTCTCTGGGCTAGGAGAGAGCCCTCCAATTTTGGGGAATTCCCTAATCTGAGTTTGGTCCAGATCCGATCAGTTGGACCTGATGGACCCTGATCTCCCAGGGTCTGCAGGGCGCATCCCCCAGCCCTCAGTCCTCCCCGGGCAGTGATGGAGGAGGAGAAGCACGGCTTGACCAGAGAAAGCCCCTGATGGCCATGCCCAGGAGTCGGTGTTATTAACATGGCCTAATGGATAGAGCCCGGGCCTCGGAGTCAGAAGACCATGGGTTCTAATCCCGGCTCTGCCGCTTGTCGTGTGTGACCTTGGGCAAGTCACTTCACTTCTCTGGCCTCAGTTACCCCATCTCTAAAATGCTTGTAACTATCCCAGCACTTAATACAGTGCCTGGCATAGAGTAAATGATTAACAAAAAACATACTAATAATAATGGTACTTGTTAAGCGCTTACTTTGTGCCAAGCACTGTTCTAAGCACTGAAGTAGATACATGTTAAGCAGGTTGGACACAGTCCCTGTCCCAGATTGGGCTCACACTCTTAATCCCCATTTTTTTTTTTTACAGATGAGGTAACTGAGGCACAGAAGTGAAGTGACTTGCCCAAGATCACAGAGCAGGCAAGTGGTGGGGCTAGGATTTGAACCTATAGCCTTCTGACTCCTAGGCTCGTGCTCTACCCACAGCACCACGCTCCTTCTCTAATCATCATCATTATTATTTATTGATGAGGGAATGATGAAGATGAGGTTCAGCCACACCTCCCACCCACTGCGAGAACTGAGACAGCAGCCAGTGGCTGGGCATAAAATTCAGTTTACAGAGACCGGCCCTGGCTACAAAAGAGGGAGGGGAAGTTCTTCTCCTACCAGGGTGGCGGCCGAAGTCAGCGGTGGGATTTGAAGAACCTCGTCTACGGGGCTCCAGGATACATCCAACGTTATAGAACTCTCTAACGCACTGATCGTATCATCCAGGGCTGTGGATCTGAAGAGCTCGTACCGGGCAAAGCCCCTGGTCGCCACCTAAAGGGGATTTCACGACAGGGCACGTCTGCCATCTTACACCGTTATAAGGCGCAAATAGAGAGACAACAGCTAATGATGTTTATTAAGCATTTACTCTGGAGCAAACCACTGTCCTGAGTGTTGGGACAGACTTTTTTTGAATGGTACTGGTTAAGTGCTTACTACAATCCAAGCACTGTACTACGTACAAGCTAATCAGGTTGGACACACACCATTAATTCATTCATTCATTCAATCGTATACACTGAACACTTACTGTGTGCAAAGCACTGAACTAAGCACTTGGAAAGCAAAATTTGGCAACAGATAGAGTCTCTACCCAACAACAGGCTCACAGTCTAGAAGGAGGACACAGACAACAAAACAAACAAGTAATAATAATAATGATGGCATTTATTAAACGCTTACTATGTGCAAAGCACTGTTCTAAGAGATGGAGAGGATACAAGGTGATCAGGTTGTCCCACATGGAGCTCACAGTCTTAAACCCCATCTTACAGATGGGGCAACTGAGGCACAGAGAAGTGAAGTGACTTGCCCAAGGTCACAGAGCCGAAAGGCACACTGTTAAGATTAGACTCCAGGTCCTTCCGACTCCCAGTCCGTGCTCTATCCACTAGCCCACACTGTTTCCGAAATTTAAAAAAATATTCAATATACTAGTTAGACATAGCTTCTAACACACAATGGCGCTCACAATCCTAGAGGCTAGATTCTGCCTTTCACAGTCTTTCTGAAGAGAAAGTCACTGAAAAGATGTTTAAAACAAACAAAGCTCTTGATTTAGATTCTAGAATGTAAGCTCGTGATGGGCAGGGAACGTGTCTACCAACTCCGTTATACTGTACTCTCCCAAATGCTTAGAAAGGCGCTCTGCACACAGTTAAGTCCTCAATAAATACCATTGAATTATTATAAAAATACATACAGTCTAAAAGAGAAAAAAGCTGGTCCCTTTGTCCCCTGGGCTCCCTATGCTAGAAAAGATCTGGGAAAACAGGAGATTGCTCAGAAAGGCACCTAGCTACAGCAGAGTTTTAAAACGAGGCTTCAAAACTAAAATGACACCAAAGAGTTTGATGGAAAATATGCCTGGAAAGGGATACCTACAGTGGATGAATGATGCCTTTTCTTGTGTCTCTTTTTCAGATCTTCAAGTTTTACAAGGCAACTTTTATCAGCCACAGGCCCTGGACAAGGAAGAAGACAAATTCAGCCAAGAAGAAGGACGTTATATGTCATGGTTTAAAATTTGCAAAACCAGAATAATATATTAAACAAGGTACATCACTATTTCACACCAATAATAGTACATCTTATTTAGCATGTACTGCGTTCAGAGGACTGTGTCAAATGCTGGGGAAGAATGCAGGGGGAGAGTTAGATACAGTCCCTGGCCCTTTAGTGGCTCACAATGCAGAAATATGATGGGGAAGGGTTAGGCAACAGACACAGTAGGAAAGATGAAATAGTAGAGACACACGACAACTAAACAGTGAAACCTCATACATTCAGATCCTGTACCTGGATATTTTCTTAAGTAAAACATCCAGAATGATTTCTCACACTACGAATTTTCAATGCCTTACTCACAAGATTAATTCCAAAATAGGAGCTTTTAAAGTGTACAGGTCACAGTGCAATATTGTATGATGCCAGGGCTTAATTCTTGGAGGACATACTGAGGTTTTTGGAGGGAAACAAAACAAGGAATGACTCTACCCCTGCTGCTGGCATATCCTGATAGAGGCTTGTGACAAAGGCAAATGAATTAAATTGAGGTGCCAATGGAAAATGTATTTTTGATACATCTAATGGAACAGGATGGTAAAAATACATATTGGGCCAAGAAATTACAGCAGAACTGTTTGACTTGATATCAGATCTTGTTCTCGACAAGTGTGCTACATTTGAAGCACCCTAAAATTTGGTCTTTTCATTTACTCGGCCTGGATTTTCTCCCCACTGCTTTTCTGTACTAGTGAGGATTGACTGTATATGCAACCATTGCATTTGATGAGAGATGCCTCATAACTTGCTTGGAAAATTTGGAAAAAGAAAAACTGAAGGGAAAACAACACAAATGTTTCCCAAAGGCCTGTTGGGTACATGGCCTTGAACTTTAATTTAGAACCAAGTTGTATTCTTCCACTTAAATTCCTTTAAGAAAACAAGCAAACCAAAAAAGAGAGACACCTTGTTGCAGTGAACTCCTGACCAACATTTCAGGAGCTTTGTTTAAATGTGAATGGCTTGATTAAACCCCCAGAGTTGTCATTTAAATTATACCTCAATGGTGGTTAAACTATTTTTGCTTATTAGATCAATCAATGGTATTTAATGAGCACTGACTACAGGCAGAACACTGGACGAAGCACTTGGAAAAGTACAATAGGGTAAGAGAAATGGCCTATCAGAGCCCCAAGACTGTGAGCTCGCTGTGGGCAGGGAATGTTAGTTATATTTTCCTACTGTGTCTTCCCAAGAGCTTAGTACACTGTTCTGCACACAGTAAGCGCTCAACAAATACGATAGATTGACTGCTTTCAAGGGGCAGAGGCATCGAACTCCTTTTTACACCCCCCAAATCAATGGTACTTATTAATTTTATTTTTAATGGTATCTGTTGAGTGCTTACTTATGTTCCAGACACTGTACTAAGTGCCGGGGGAGATATAAGCCAATCAGGTTGGCCAGAGTCCATGTCCCACCTGGGGTGGAGTCTTAATCCCATTTTACAGATAAGGTAACTGAGGTCCAGAAAAGTGAGGTGACTTGCCCAAGGTCACACAGGAGACGAGTGGAGGAACCAGGATTAGAACCCAGATCCGTCTAACAGGCCCCATGCTATATCCACTAAGTTATGCTACTTCTGTAGGCAGAGCACTGTATTAAAGTACTTGGGAAGAATACTGTACCACAGAATTGGTAGACATGTTCCCTGCCCACAACGAGCTTCCAGTCTTTGACTGTTTTCCCCTCCTGTATGAGCTCCACTTGACGGAGCTCCGGACCCATCCTGGCTGGTGAATTCCCACCTGTACTGGTGACTATGTGGAACATGATTCCCGTGATGCTGCTTTTTGTTTTGAGAGGCTCGGCTCCAAGCCAGCAGGTGCCTTCCGGATCGGACCCATCACATCTTACCCACAGTGGGGGAAGAACAGGAACTGGCCTGCTAATCTCCAGATGGGTCATATTGGGATTTTGGGACATGGTGTAAAGTGCCATTAATTGCCTGGAAACCAAAAGCAAAAAGAAAAAAATCATGATATATCAGAGTATTTTTTTTAATCAACCATAATCACAAAAGATCAGTGAGGTCTCAATGTGGGCAGGGATTGTGTCAGTTATATTATTCGACTGCCCTCTTCCAAATGCTTAATAAGCAATAAGTGCTCAATCCATATGACTGTCTCCCAAAGCATGACGCTAAACTGAGCTCAAACATATTTACTGAGGGCTTACTGTGTACAGAGCACTGTACTAAGCACTTGGAAGAGTAAACCTAACAGATACAATTCCCTGCCCACAGTCAAGAGGGGCTGGCAGTTAACTGAAAAGCAGCACGTGATTTTTAACTTCAAAATAATTCACACTTGGACCGAACACAAATTAAACCTCATTTCAGGCATGTGGGAGTCTTTACTGTTTTCACTTAAACTGAAAAACACATCACCAAAGGAAGAAAAACTAAAAATCTGCTTGGCATCTTTGTCTTTAATTTAAATCTTAAGATATCTTATTTTAAAAAATGCAAGGTTATCAGTATGCCTTTGAAAAAGGCAATCCATTTCTATACATTAACGGTCTAAGGGAAAAAAAAATCTCAACTTGTTACTGTCAATTCTTTTGTCATTTTCACCCTAGGAAAGAAAATCCACTAATCTGCCATATTTACACCCTGCTGAAAGAATTCTACCCTCCCCGACAGTCCTGAAAACCAGGTTCTTTCCAGGTTCAATAGGAGCATGGTTTTATTTTCGGGTTTGGTTTGTTTTATGTTATTTGTTAGGCACTTACTATGTGCCAGGCACTGTACTAAGCATTGAGGTAGATACACACTAATCAGATTGGTCACAGTATAAATGCCCATTTTGCAGATAAGGTAACAGAAAAGTTAAGTGACTTGCTCAAGGTCACACAGCAGACAGGTGGGGGGAGCCGGAATTAGAACCCAGGTCCTTCCGACTCCCAGGCCCTTGTTCTATCCACTAAGCCATGCTGCTCTAAAACTACACCTGGCTTTGAGAAATAAAAATATAAATCTGTATGTTTTGATTTTATTTTTCAAAATCGGACAGGCCAATGTGGTCCTGGGAGTTTTAAATCCTCCTGAAAGGAAAAAAATTCAGTGTTTTCCCTCCTTTTAGCAAGAAACCTACTTCGCATCTTCTCTGCCTCCCCTCAGCAAAGGCATGGGTGAAAACAAGGTCCTGGAGACCATTTTCCTTTGGGAAATCCTAGATCAGTCAATCAAATCAATGCTATTTATGGAGCATTTAATGTGTGAGCTAACAGTCTATGGGACAAGACAGACATTAAAATCAATTCCAGATAGGTGGAATAGAGTATAACGTGATGCACATTATTGCCGTGGGTTAGACTGGAAGCTCGTTATCGGCAGGGAACACGTCTGCTAACTCTGTTGTATTATATTCTCCCAAGTGCTTAGTACAGTGCTCTGCCCATAGTAAACGCTCAATAAATACCACTGGTTGGGGCTGCGATGACTATCACAGTTTAAAGATAAGTACACAAGCCTTCAGGTGCTCAGTACAGCTCTGCAGAGTGGGTGCCCAGGACAATGCTCTGTACACAGTAAACTCTCAAAAAGTCCTTATGAATCAATGGGAGAACTGAGTTAATTAGTTAATAGGGATGCAGGATGGCCTAGTGGCTAGAGCCCGGGCACGGGAGTCAGAAGGACCTGGGTTCTAATCCTGATTTTGCTATTTGTCAGCTATGTGACCTTGGGCAAGTCACTTAACTTTTCTTTGCCTCGGTTACCTCATTTCTAAATTTAGAGGGGAGTAAGACTGTGAGTCCCATGTAGGATAGGGACTGTATCCAACCTGATTACCTTGTATCTACCCCAGCACTTAGAACAGTGTCTGGCACATCGTAAGCGCTTAATAAATACCATAAAAAAAATTAAAACCAACCTGATGAGCTGAGGAAGAAGCCAGTTGAGTCAGCTTCTGCCCCAAACATCCCTCGCCCACCAACTTCCTCCAATCTGCCATGTCCAGGTACCCACCATTAGCGTGGAAAAGATTCTCGGGAGATCATCTGGCCCAAGCTCAGCCTGTTGGCATGTGAGCAACTAAATCAACTCAGACACCTCTAACACCACCAACTCTAGCCCGTGAACTCGTTGTGGGAATGTGTCTGCCAGCTCTGTTGTCTTGGACCTTCCCAACTCCTTTGGGATGACTTTCACTAATGGGCTTCTCATTCCTTCAATCGATTCTATTGAGCGCTTACTATGGGCAGAGCACTGTACTAAGCACTTGGGAGAGTATATTCAACAATAAACAGACTCATTTTCCGCTCACCATGAGCTTACAATCTAGAGTTTTTCTTGTCCCCAGGTCTCACCCTCCCGACTATCATCTCAGCACTCTTGCATCACCTCAGCATTTATGCACTCATAAATTGCACTTTTGTATTTCGATTTACATACCCGAGCGCATACTTGAGGATTTCTTCCTAATTTTTTTTTTTTTAATGGTACTTGTTAAGCGCTTGCTATGTGCCAAGCACCGTACTGAGCACTGGAGTAGATACACCATAATCAGGTTGGATACAGTCCCTGTTCCACATAGGGTTCACAATCGTCACCCCCATTTCATAGATGAGGTAACTGAGGCCCAGAAAAGTGAAATGACTTGCTCCAGATCACAAAGCAGGCAAGTGGCGAAGCTGGGATTAGAAACCAAGTCCTCTGACTGCCAGGCTCGTGCTCTTTCAACAAGACCACGCTGCGTATTTTATGTATGGCATCCTTCCCATTAGAGTGAAAGCTCCGTGTAGGCAGCGATTGTGTTTCTTACCTCTACTGTACTCTCCCAGGAACTCAATCCAGTGCTCTGCAAACAGCAGACTTTCAATAAATACTAATAATTGGTTGACTGATTGATTTACCCTTAAAGCTCACTTCAACCTATCTTGGAAGTCCAGTCTGCGTTTTTGCAAACTTAAGAGCCAAAATGGAGGAGGTTCTCCAAGTGCTTTTCAAATTAAAAAGGATGAAACATTTTACAGTATTTTGTGCTAGACTGAGCGTGGCTTAGTGGAAAGAGCCCGGACTTGGGAGTCAGAGGTCGTGAGTTCTAATCCCAACTCCACCACTTGTCAGCTGTGTGACCTCGGGCCAGTCACTTAACTTCTCTGTGCCTCAGTTACCTCATCTGTAAAATGGGGATGAATAATAATAATAATGATCGCATCTGTTAAGCACTTACTATATGCAAAGCACTGTTCTAAGCACTGGGGGGATACAAGGTGATCAGCTTGCTCCACGTGGGGCTCACAGTCTTGATCCCCATTTTACAGATGAGGTAACTCAGGCTCAGAGAAGTTACGTGACTTGCCCAAAGTCACACAGCTGACAAGTGGTGGAGCCGGGATTAGAACCCATGACCTCTGACTCCCAAGCCCGTGCTCTTTCCCCTGAACCACGCTGCTTCAATGATGAAGACTGTGAGCCCCACGTGGGACAACCTGATTATCTTGTATCTCCCCCAGCGCTCAGTACAGTACTTGGCACATAGTAAGCGCTAAACAAATACCAACATTATTATTATTTATCGTAAATCCATTTCCTACAAACTGACTCACAAAAAAAAGCTAAAACCTCAATTTATCAGGGGAAAAAAAGGAAAACTTGCCTGGCTCTCCCAATAGATAAACCGAGTGGCCCCACATTCTCCCCTACAGAAAGCTCCGAAATCACTGTCTCCTCAGGTTGTATGTCTTCCACGTGGTTTGCTTCTTCCTCCTTTATTGGCTTTAAAAAACAATGTTCAGCATTATTTCACTGAGGGGCAGCATTGACTTTTCCCCCAAATCCTTCTGAATATTCCTAGACCACCCAGGAGCATTTATTGAACATAATTTGAGCTTCACAACTGCAGCTTCAAGACCTACATGTCCCCTGAGCATTTAAGCACTTTCAACAAGCCCTCATGTACACAGCTTTCATACCCCACCACTTGGAGACTAACTCATGCTTATTTACCCCTTTACTCTTTCCTATCTACCGTAGGGTAATACAGTGCTTGTCCCTCAGGGCAGACTGTAAACTCTCTGAGGTCAGGGATCATTTCTACTAATTCTAATGTTCTCTTCCAGACACTCAATAAATACTATTGTTTGCTTACACACAAGATACTGGATGAGGCACTTAAGAAGTTACTCCAGTTCCTTAGATTGCCCTTAATCTAGAATTAGAGCTTGCAGAGACTGATAATCGAAGACTGCACTGGGCTAGAAAATGTATTTTCCACTGGCTTTCCTCATCTCTAAAAACTTTTTTGTTTGTCCCCCTCAATCTCTGGAATCACAAGCTCCTTTAAGGCAAGGAACATGTGTCTTGCTCACGGCCGAAGCTCCTTTAAGGCAAGGAACATGTGTCTTGCTCACGGCCGAACTGCCCCATGTGATGCGTCCAGTGCTTCGCACTGGATAATCCAGTGCAGTGATTATCAGCTCCAAAAAAAAAGTCCTAATCACATAGCTGCAAAATGAAAAACACTTTGTTCCTGAAGATGTCATTTGCCTTAATGATTTTAAAGAATCACAACAATAAAACTGAACATCAACCTAGTTTTTTGCTGTGAGGAGAAAGAGGGATGGATTTCGCAAGGGAAATTCCAACTCAGGTGCTGAGATTTAGAGATAAAGGGGATGTGTCTACCAAGTCTGTGGTATTGTCATAATAATGATAGTATTTGTTAAGCACTTACTATGTGCCAAGCACTGTTCCCAAGAGCCTAGTAAAGTGCTCTGCACACAGTAAGCACTTAATTAATACCACTGATTGGAGAATTAAGAAACAAAAACCCAATTCAACTTACCGCTTTCTCCACAATAAACACCATATCCTTTCCATTCCAGAAACTTTCTAAAGGACTTTGCTGACCTGCACTGACCAACCGCACCTGGACATCCGTCTGCCAACAAACATATCGAGTGAATTAGTATTACTGTAAGAAAGAACATATGCAATTACTTATTCACCTATCTCCTCTTGATACCCTTTGTTATTATTAGGTTATCTGTTAAACATTTACCGTATGTCAAACACCGCTCTAAACGCTGGGGCAGATACAAATTAATCAGGTCGGATGGGAAGGTCTCACAGTCCTTTGAGGAGCAGAACCCACTTATTCTGGGGGACCGGCAGTGACATATGTGGGGGGAATTACTGTGTCCAACTTATTCCGCTCTCTAAAAGCCCTTTATTTTTCCTTATTCTTCCCTCCCATCTCACCAGGTAAGTTGTCTGGAGCACTGAACCCACCTGAGAAAGCCCCATAAATATACCTGCCTTGGCTAACTACATTTAAGATATCCTCTTATGACATAAGCACCGCACCCGGATTATTAACCGACATATTTGACATTAAATGATATAGTTTTTGTTTTTCAGATATTACTGAGCTTCACTGAACAATAAAGCTAAATTATTCATTCATTCATTCAATAGTATTTATTGAGCGCTTACTATGTGCAGAGCACTGTACTAAGCGCTTGGGATGAACAAGTCGGCAACAGATAGAGACAGTCCCTGCCGTTTGACGGGCTTACAGTCTAATCGGGGGAGACGGACAGACGAGAACAATGGCACTAAACAGCGTCAAGGGGAAGAACATTTTATATACCTGGTAGGTAAATGGTTCTTTCAAAATCGCTTTCTTTCCATCTTCAAATGCCCTGAAATAAAGACATACGTGGAAAATGGAGGAGAGATATCGGTCAGATTACTCTTTGAAACATGTGGTGAGGATAAAATGAGAAAAATTAATAGGAAAGTACTCTGGATAAATGAAAGTTGAAGATACTGTAACATCCCTGTGGGGTAGAGAGAGGTAGGTGCACAAGAATCATCTCTTATACATGAGGAAACTCAGAACCAGAGAGGTCACCTAAAGTCAAGTAGTCAAGTTAGGACTAGAGCCCAGGTCTCCTTATTTAATTAATCAATGGTATTTAATGAGCAATGACTGGGTAGAGAGCACCGTACTAAGCCCTGGGGAAAGTAACATATAACAAAGTTGGTAGAGACACGTTCCCTGCCCACAACCGGCTTACAGACTAGAGGGAACACCTTGCCTTTTCCACCAGACCAACAGACCTTCTCTATGAATACATTTTGAAGAAGGTATTCATGACCTTCCATTTTCAAGGTCCAGCTGCTGCTTGGTTATAGATAAATGATCATTTATTAATGTAGTGTCCTGACCTGAGGATCACTCAAAGCAACAACAGCTTCTTGGCTTCAATTATTTCTTCAGTTGACATGTTCCTATTTTAATTATTAATGAACCTAGAGACTGTGCATCTGAAAGGGGCACTGGACAAATAAACCTAAAAATCCCATAGAACAGCTGAGCAATTAAAAGAGCAAGAGTAATTTGGAGATATAATGGGTAGAATACTAGTCACTTTTTAGGGGGGAAAAGCTGTGAAAATAGTCACAAGTTGGTCTATATAACGTCTCCCCCGCCATCTCCAAAAAGCTCCTATTCCATCCCATTTTCAATATTGTTATTTACAACAGATATGCCATGCCTCAGTCTCACTCCCTTTCTGTGGGCCAGTTGTAATCACAGGACTCAACGACAGTATCAATCAACAGTATTTACTGAGCACTTACTGGGTGTAGAGCACTGTGCTAAGCACTTGGGAGAGTACAATACAACAGAGTTGGTAGACATGTTCCCCGCCCACAATGAGCTTACAGTCTAGAATAGGAGATGATAAGAAGGGTAACCACGGGATAGACTACGCTACAACATGACAATAAGGGACACAGTTGCCGCAATGTGGAAAAAGCGCAGGACTGGGTGTCGGAAGACCTGGGTTCTAATCCCAGCCCTGTCATTCCTTTACTTAGAGAAGCAGTGTGGCTTAGTGGAAAGAAAGTGCCCGGGCTTGCCAGTCAGAGGTCATGAGTTCTAATCTTGGCTCCGCAGCTTGTCAGCTGTGTGACTTTGAGCCAGTCACTTCACTTCTCTGGGCCTCAGTTACCTCGTGTGTAAAATGGGAATGAAGACTGTGAGGCCCATGTGGGCCAACCTGATAACCTTCTATCTAACCCAGCGTTTGGAACAGTGCTTGGCACATAGTAAGCACTTAAATACAATTATTATTATTGTAAACTCAGTGTGGGCAGGGAACATGTCTACCAACTGTCATACTGTACTCTCCCAAGGGCTTAGTACAGCGCTCTGCACACAAAAAGCGCTCAATAAATGATCCATTGCCTATGTGCAACCACGGGCAAGTCATTTTCCTCATCTGTAAAATGGAGATTAAACCCCCATGCTTCCATTCCTTAGACCGTCATCCCCAAGACATACAAGGACTGTGTCCAATCTGACTGTACTAGATTCACCTCAGGGCTTAGTATAATACTTGGCAAATAGTAAGTGCAAAACGAATGGTCCATGTAAATATTGAAAACATACTTGTAACTCCCCAATTTCATACTCCTCACTACAGCTCTTGGGGAAGATCACTTCAAAAAAAAATCACACCTCCTCCAGGAGGCCTTAATAATAATTTAGGTATTTGTTAAGTGCTTACTATGTGCCAAGCACTGGGGTAGAGAAGAAGCGTGGCTCAGTGGAAAGTGCACAGGCTGGAGTCAGAAGTCATGGGTTTAAATCCCGGCTCTGTCGCTTGTCAGCTGTGTGACTTTGGGCAAGTCACTTAACTTCTCTGGGCCTCAGTTACCTCATCTGTAAAATGGGGATTAAGACTGTGAGCCCCACGTGGGACAACCTGATCACCTTGTAATAATAATAATGATGATGACATCTGTTAAGCGCTTACTATGTGCCAAGCACTGTTCTAAGTGCCGGGGAGGATACAAGGTAATCAGAGTAAGCACTCAATAAATACTACCACTTACAAGCGCTTACAAGTGGCAGTGCCGGGATTAGAACCCACCACCTCTGACTCCCAAGCCCGGCTCTTTCCCGCTAAACCAGGCTGTTTCTCATTTATTCAATGGTATTTGTAAAGCGCTTCCTATGTGCAGAGCCCTGTGCTAAGCGCTTGGAATGGACAATTGGGCAACAGAGAGAGACCATCCCTGCCCAATGACGGACTCGCAGTCTAAACGGGGTAGACGGACGACAGAGCAAAACAGAACAAAACAAAAACAAGACCACATCGTCAAGATAAATTCATTCATTCAATAGCATTTATTGAGAGCTTACTCTGTGCAGAGCCCTGTGCTAAGCGCTTGGAATGGACAATTCGGCAACAGAGACCATCCTTGCCCAATGACGGGCTCACGGTCTATAAGGAGGAGACAGACGGCAGAGCAAAACAGAACAAAACAAAAACTAGACATCATCAAGATAAATTCATTCATTCAATAGTATTTACTGAGCGCTTACTCTGTGCAGAGCCCTGTGCTAAGCGCTTGGAATGGACAATTGGGCAACAGAGAGAGACCATCCCTGCCCAATGACGGACTCACAGTCCAAACGGGGGAGACGGACGACAGAGCAAAACAGAACAAAACAAAAACAAGACAACATCCTCAAAATAAATTCATTCATTCAATACCATTTATTGAGAGCTTACTCTGTGCAGAGCCCTGTGCTAAGCGCTTGGAATGGACAATTCGGCAACAGAGACCAACCCCGCCCAGGGACGGGCTCACCGTCTAAACGGCATCATTCAACCCTTCAATAGTATTTATGGAGCGCTTACTATGTGCAGAGCACTGCACTAAGCGCTTGGAATGGACAAATCGGCAACAGAGAGAGACAGTCCCTGCCCACTGACGGGCTTACAGTCTAATCGGGGGAGACAGACAGACAAAAATAGCAATAATAGAATCAAGGGGAGGTACATCTCATTAAAACAACAGCAATAAATAGAATCATCGTTGTGCTGCCCTTCCCCAAGCCCTGAGCGCAGCGTCCTGCACACAGTAGGGCTTCAGTAGTTAGGAAGGACTGGCCCTGACCAGGCCCGGCGCGGGGGATTCTGGGGGTTGGGCCCTGAGGGGCCAAAGGACCGGTCTCCTGCCGCCGAGGGGGCCACGCTCACCGCAAGAGGCGACGATACAGCCCCTCGGCCGCTCGGTTCGAATCCTGCCACATCCCGCCCGAGGCGCTGGGGAGCGTAGAAGACGCCCGGCCGCCCCGAGGCCCAGCCAACTACGCGAGCGCTGCCTCACTCGAGGCCCAAACCCACCGGCGCCCCCTCCGCCCCGCCGGAACTACTTCCCAGTCTTGCTCTCCTCACCCAGACTTCCCTTTTTTCTCCCCCTTTTCCAGCCTAAACCTTCCTGTCTCCCGCTCTAATTCCTCATCTCCTCCCCCGAAATCATGAAATTAAAAAAAAAAGCCCCGAATTCTGCGGGAGCCCGCCAAAGATCGGGGGCTCCTCCCCCTTGGTGGATTCCTCCGCCTGAGAAAATAGTCCCTGGACCTAAAGAGGCCAAGAAGGAGGCGGGGGGGTCTCTAGGAGTGTGTTTTGGTTATGAAGGGGGATAAATCTATTAAAGGTGTTTAGGGTCGGGGGTGAGAGGGGGGGAATTTGGGGTCTGGGAGGGTGTTCCCGTGAGGGGAGGTGAGGGGGGGAGGGATACATATAGCGGGAGGGGAGGATGCGCACTTCCTTTTCCTGCGGGAGCGGTCGGAGGGAGAGCAGCGTGGCGCGGCCTCTCCGCTGCCGGCCATGGTGAGTGAGGGGGTTCTCTCTATGCCGCCGCCGCCGCCTCCGCCTCCTCCGACCGCTCCTTAACCGGGGGAGCGACGTCGGGCCGAGGGGAGGCCTGGGGGTCGGCCAAGAGGGAGGACGGGGACGGGAGCCCGGCCCTCGGGGCCGGTCCTGCTTAGGCCCAGGGGCCGCCATCTTAAAGGCAACGTGGGTGAGGGGATGCGATTCAATCGACTTGATGGAGCGCTTAATGGGGGCAGAGCACTGGACTAAGCGCTTGGAATGGACAGTTCGGCCACAGAGAGAGACCAGCCCTGCCCGTTGACGGGCTCACGGTCTAATCGGGGGAGACAGACGGACAAAACCAAGACAACTTGATAGCAATCAATAGAATGAAGGGGATGGACTCCTCGTGGAGAAAATAAATCGGGTGATAAAAATGTAGGTGAGCACGGGGCTGAGGGAGAGGAGCGGGGGGGAAGGGGAGGTGAAAGGGGAGCAGGGGGGAAGGGGAGGTGAAAGGGGAGCAGGGGGAGCTCAGTGTGGGAAGGCTTCTTGGAGGAGGTGAGCTCTCAGCAGGGCTTTGAAGAGGGGAGGAGAGTCCCAGGCCTCGCTCGTCCTGCCCCTAAAGCCCCCCCCCGCCTTAAATTACCCTGTATCTACCCCCAGCGCTTAGACCAGTGCTCTGCACATAGTAAGCGTGTAACAAATAATATTATTATTATTTTGATGGCGTCTGCAGGGGCCCGACCCTGGCGTTGGCTCCAGCGCGGTCCCCTTCGTCTCCCTGCCCCTCGCCCTGCTCCTTATTTATATTTATTGAGCGCTCGCTATAATAATGGTGCCATTTGTTAAGCGCCTCGTGGCTCAGTGGCAAGAGTCCGGGCTGGCGAGGCAGAGGTCGTGGGTTCAAATCCCCCCTCCGCCGCTTCTCAGCTGGGTGACTTTGGGCCAAGTCACTTCACCACAGTGGGCCCCGCGTGGGACAACCTGATCACCTTGTATCCACCCCAGCGCTTAGAACAGTGCTCCGCACATAGTAAGCACTTAACAAACACCAACATTATTGTTATTCCTATGTGCACAGCGCCAGGAGGGGTTCAGGTTGTCCCACGTGGCCCAATTTTAATCTCCATTTTGCAGATGGGGTCACTGAGGCCCAGAGAAGGGACTTACCCAAAGTCACACAGCTGGCAGGCGGCTGATCCAGGATTAGAACTCATGACCTTTGACTCCCCAGCCCGGGCTCTTGCCACTGAGCCACACTGTTGAACCTAGGCCTATGTACTCGTTGGTTTGCTCATTCATTTCATGGTATTTACTGAGCGCTTCCTGGGTGCATAGCACCGTACTAAGTGAATGGGAGAGTACAATACAACAAACAGACAAATAATCCTGCCCACAACGAGTTTACAGTCTAGAGGCGGGGACAGACAATACGAATAAATTACAGATACATAAGGGCCTAGACAATCGATGGTATTTACTGAGCGCTTACTTTGTGCAGAGCACTGTACTAAGCACTTGGGAAAGTTCAATCCAATAGAGTCGGTATACATGTTCCTGGCCCACAACAAGCTTAGACGGCTTGCTGTGTGGGGGGGACCGTACTAAGCGCTTGGGAGAGGGCAGTAGAGTAGACACTTCCTGCCCACAGTGAGCTCGCCGTGTAGCCAGACTACCCAGTCTAAGGGCAGAGGCAAGGTGTTTTAATCCTCATTTCACAGATGAGGAAGCAGAGGCCATGAGGGACTAGCCCAAGGTCAGACACGCTAGGCAAGTGGCGGGGCTGGGATTAGAACCCAGGTCTCCTGACTCAGTCCTGTGCTCTTTCCACTAGGCCACGCGGCTTCTCCTTAAGGGGGCCCAGGAGCCTCTGGACAGCGACTGGTTGGGGTGCCTGGAGGTGAAATTGCCCACCCCCCCGGGAGGGAGAAACATCTTTAAATCAGCTTTTCCTGGCCATTCGCTACCCAGGCAAAGGTTGGGGTCTGCCCGATTGTCTAAAGTAAAAGGTATATCAGTTTTTGAATGAATGTCTTCTTCCTCCCTAACAGAATTGGTATTTATGATTAAGAGTTAGCTGGGCCGTATGGCTACCATTTTAAATAACTGACTTTGTCATTTGGACAAACTGAATGATTAGGGAAACTTTAGGTGCTACTGTGGGCCTGAGGTCGTAACCTGCTGAGCATAGACGATTGAAAGGGGAAGAATTAGAAGATTCTTTGGAAACGAACCCCAAGCCATCTCTCCGTAATAGGATTGGGAACATTGCTATGATGCTGTAATTTGCGTCTTATCCAAGCGTTCGGCGGCAGTTGCCTGCTGCCAGAAAGCTGGCGCTCTTTGGATGACGATTACTCGTGACTGAGCAATGCTTAGTGAAGCTGTTGAAATGGGATCCGCTGCCGAAGAAACTCATCTCTCCATTTCTTTTTTCCCCCCAGGCTTGTACACGTCCGCTAATCTCGGTGTACTCCGAAAAGGGGGAGGTGTCTGGCAAAAATGTTACGATGCCCGCAGTCTTCCGGGCTCCCATCCGTCCAGACATCGTTAACTTTGTTCACACCAACCTGCGCAAAAACAACAGACAACCTTATGCCGTCAGTGAACTTGCAGGTACTGTCTGTATACTAAGACTGGATTTGAAAAGTAGCTTCAAGTCTGGAAGCTGCGTTATGGGAGGGGGTGTGTAGCCGGGAAGGTCTGGCTACAAAAAGGTTATGCCTCACGGTAATGATGAAATTCCACCTCATTGGTCCGTGTTTCTGAGCCACATGATTTGTTCTGGAAGTTCTGACACTGGGCATGAGTACGGTGTTCAGGGATGATTTCTTCTGGGGGTCTTGGGGAGTAAATGTGCTCTCTTCTCTTTCCCCAGGTCATCAGACCAGTGCTGAGTCCTGGGGTACCGGCAGGGCTGTTGCCCGTATTCCCCGGGTGAGGGGCGGTGGAACTCACCGCTCTGGCCAGGGTGCTTTTGGAAACGTATCCTTTAGCTTTGCCGCCTAGATGCCGACCGTAGAGAATTGGTGGTCAGAATGGCCCTGGGGAAATGTTCTTATTGGGGGGGTGTTGGGGAAAGGGGGAGTGAGGCTCACTCACTAGCACTGTGTGGTTGGTGGGGATGAGGGTAGAACCTTCTGAGATCAAGGGAAATATAGTAGCTTGCCATGATGTCGTAATTTGCGTCTTACTCTGTTCTCAGTGACAGTTGCCTGCTGTCAAGAAGCTGGTACAGAAGGTTGACGAAAAGAAATCTCACTGAGCTAAGCTTTAACGGTCTCGCCGCTGTTCATTTAAAAGCTGGAAGCGTCATTTCTTAACTGGGGAAATAGATGTGCCGAGGCGGTCGCATGTTTGCGCCAACCAAGACTTGGCGCCGCTGGCACCGTAGAGTGAACACCACTCAGAAGCGCTATGCCATCTGCTCGGCTCTGGCGGCTTCTGCCCTGCCAGCCCTGGTCATGTCGAAAGGTGAGTGGTGATGGTCGTCGGATTCTGAAGATCAAAATGTGCGGGCCGCGTGAACACCGGTTTCGGAGCAGCCAGCCATTGAGAAGTGGCGTGGATTTATAATTTGGGAGGACCCAGAGATGTTTCCGGTTCATCTCCTGAGGTCGTTACCTTTGCGCCTTCACCAAACTCATTGTTCCTGCTGCTAAAGTGATGAGATTCCACTTCATTGGTCCGTGTTTCTGAAACTCATGATATGGTGGAAGTTCTGATTTGGCAGAATCCTAAGGCGCAGAATGATCCAGTGAAAAGATTTCAGTGTTCAGTTGTGGAAACTGATGTCAGAGAACTTGGGGAGATTAACTTCCCAGGTGGCCATGGCTTCCATATTCCATGTCGGTGGGGGGAAAGCAGCCTGACTTTTGGGCAAAAGGCTTAATTTTAACATTCACATGCTTAATCAGACCGGGGTTAATGGTAATCAATAAATTAGAGAAGCAGCGTGGCTCAGTGGAAAGAGCCCGGGCTTGAGTCAGAGGTCATGAGTTCGAATCCCAGCTCTGCCACTTGTCAGATGTGTGACTGTGGGCAAGTCACTTCACTTCTCTGTGCCTCAGTTCCCTCATCTGTAAAATGGGAATTAATTGTGAGCCTCACGTGGGACAACCTGATAATCCTGTATCTACCCCAGCTATTAGAACAGTGCTCGGCACATAGTAAGCGCTTAACAAATACCAACATTATTATTAACATTATTAAATGGGTCTTTATTGAGCACCTACTGTGCAGATCACTATATTGAGCTCTTGGGAGAGGACAGTATAACAGCGCTGATAGACACGGTCCCTGACCCCAAGGAGCTTACTTAGAGTCTAGAGGTAACCAGTGTAATGCTTCTGTCCAGGACACCGAATTGAGGAAATCCCAGAACTTCCTCTGGTGGTCGAAGACAAGGTTGAGGGATACAAGAAGACCAAGGAAGCCGTTCTCCTTCTCAAAAAGCTTAAGGCTTGGAACGACATCAAAAAGGTGAGCTTGGACTGATGTAATGGTGGAGGATCAAGTGCTGGGGCAATGTTGACGTGAGACGATTGCTGCCGTCTTCTTCCCCCCGGGGCTTCTGTGTGGACATGCAGAAAAAGGATTTGAACGAGGCGGGAGTGAGAACCAGGAAGGGATGGCAACAAGAACTGCAGGTTAATGAGCTGTGAGGTTGTCTTTGACCTCCCAGGGTGGCTAAGGAATTCTTCCTTGTAGCCTCACCAGAAATTTTTCTTTTTATTTTTTGACACTTGTAAAGTGCTTAGTATGCCAGGTGCTGGGGTAGATACAAGCTAATCAGGTGGTAGACTGGTTGTGAGCAGGGATCGTTTCTGTTATATTGTACTCTCTCAAGCACTTAATACAGTGTTCTGCATACAGGAAGGGCTCAATATATACAGTTGATTGGTTGACACGGTCCATGCCCCACACGGGGCCTAAAGTGTCAAACCCTGTTTTACAGATGGGGTAACTGAAGCACAGAGGAAACAAATGGACTTGCCTAAGGTCACGCAGCAAAGTGGTGGACCAGGATTGGAACCCAGGTCCGGACTCTATCCACTAGGTCACGCTGCTTTAAGTTTTCATCCAGAGACCACTGCGTGTGGGTGTTGTTTATTTAGGAAATAAAGGAAAGGGCACCCTGACACTGACCACACAGTATTGACTTGGGTGCTTCCCTTTTCACTTGCAGGTGTACGCCTCTCAGCGTATGCGTGCCGGGAAGGGGAAGATGCGGAACCGTCGCCGTATCCAGCGCCGGGGTCCCTGCATCATCTACAACGAGGACAATGGGATCATCAAGGCCTTCAGGAATATCCCCGGTACTGGTCCGGTTTGAGGGGATGGGGAGGTCCCCGGAGCGAGGGGGAGTCGAGCTGCCCGGTAATGATGACCCTCCACTTCATGGTCCGTGTTTCTGAAACTCGTGATTTGGTGGAAGTTCTGACTTGGGCCAGATGACAGATGGCCTCTGGGAGCAAAGACCTGCAACATTGAAACCCCGGGGGGAACCAATGACCCGTGGGTTGCCCGTGGGGGCAGGAGCGGGGCTGATGGTTTCTGATCACAGGTGCTTCTCGGTTTGCTAAGGAATCACTCTGCTCAACGTGACCAAGCTAAACCTTTTGAGACTGGCCCCCGGGGGCCACGTGGGGAGGTTCTGCATCTGGACTGAGAGCGCCTTCCGCAAGCTGGATGACCTGTACGGGACGTGGCGCAAGGCGGCCACTCTGAAGAGCAACTACAAGTGAGCGGGCTCAGGGCCGGGCTGTGCGGGCTGGGGCTCCCGAGCAGGGTGGAAGGAGGGTTGTAGCGAATCCTACAGATGATGAGATTCCATTTCATTGGTCCGTGTTTCTGAAATACGTGATTTGATGGAACTTCTGACTGGGGGCGGGGTGTTGCCGTCAACGTCCTGTGCTTACACGAGGCGCGATGGTTGAGGTGTTTGTTCTTGCCACAGCCTGCCAATGCACAAGATGACCAACACAGACCTTGGGAGGATCCTGAAGAGCCCAGAGATCCAGAAGGCTCTACGTGCTCCACGGTAAGTACTTCCATCTGGGGCGCTGAAGTTCTTGGCATGATTGTTTTCATTCATTCAGAGTGCTGCGGTGTGCTTAGAGCCCTCGAGTCCATATACGAGCCGCTTCATTGGAGAAGGCTATTTTTCCAGCTAGATCTCCGTTGCCTTGGGTCAGTGTTGAGTTGTCAGAGAAAGTAGGAAGCAGTGTGACTTTGGAGAAAGAACCTAGGCCTGGGTGGGCATCAGAAGAACTTGTGTCCTAAACCTGCCTCTACCGTTTGTCTGCAGGGTGTCCTTGGGCAACTCACTTCACTTCACCTGTTACCTTCTCTGCAAAAGGAGGATTTAAGACTGTGAGCCCCACATGGGACAGAGACTGCATAGCTTGTATCTCTCCCAGCGCTTTAGTAGTGTCTGGCACATTATAAGTGCTTAAAAACACCGTTTTAAAAAAGGCATTTTGAAACCTTTGTATCTGTGCTCAGGCAGAATTTGTCTTTGCAGTAAGAAGATCCAGCGTAGAGTTCTCAAGAAGAACCCGTTGAAGAACTTGAGGGTGATGTTGAAGCTGAACCCGTACGCCAAGACTGTACGCCGTCACACCATCCTCCGCCAAACCAGGAATGTGAGTGGATTTGAGGTCACGGGGCTAGATTGTTCTTGATTTATTTCATTTGGCTCTAACTCCTCCTGTGTTTTCATTCAGTATAAATTGAGAGAGAACAAAGCGGCGGGCATCAAGAAAGCCGACGTATACGCTAAGCTAAAGAGGCCCATTAAAACTGGCTTGAAAAAGGGAGAAAAGCTGGCAGAGGGAAAGAAGCCCGTGACGGAAAAGAAGGCTGTAGTGGCCGGAAAGAAGCCCACAGGGGAGAAGAAGGCTGCGGCGGCCGAAAAGAAGCCTGCAGGAGAGAAGAAGGCAGCTGTGGCAGTAAAGAGGCCCGCAGGAGAGAAGGTGGCTCCGGTGGCCGAAAAGAGGCCCGCGGGAGAGAAGAAGGCTCCGGGGGCCGACAAGAAGCCCGCAGGAGAGAAGAAGGCTCCGGGGGCCGACAAGAAGCCCGCAGGAGAGAAGAAGGCTCCGGGGGCCGACAAGAAGCCCGCAGGAGAGAAGAAGGCTCCGGGGGCCGACAAGAAGCCCGCAGGAGAGAAGGGGGCTGCGGCTGCCGAGAAGAAGCCCGCAGGAGAGAAGAAGGCTCCGGGGGCCGACAAGAAGCCCGCAGGAGAGAAGGGGGCTGCGGCTGCCGAGAAGAAGCCCGCAGGAGAGAAGAAGGCTCCGGGGGCCGACAAGAAGCCCGCAGGAGAGAAGGGGGCTGCGGCTGCCGAGAAGAAGCCCGCAGGAGAGAAGGGGGCTGCGGCTGCCGAGAAGAAGCCCGCAGGAGAGAAGAAGGCTCCGGGGGCCGAAAAGAAGCCTGCAGGAGAGAAGGCTCTGGGGGCCGAGAAGAAGCCCGCAGGAGAGAAGAAGGCTGCAGCTGCCGACAAGAAGCCCGCAGGAGAGAAGGGGGCTGCGGCGGCCGAGAAGAAGCAGAAGCCCGCAGGAGAGAAGGGGGCTGCGGCGGCCGAGAAGAAGCCCGCAGGAGAGAAGGGAGCTGCCGCGGCCGAGAAGAAGCCCGGAGAGAAGGGAGCTGCCGCGGCCGAGAAGAAGCCTGCAGGAGAGAAGGGAGCTGCCGCGGCCGAGAAGAAGCAGAAGCCCGCAGGAGAGAAGGGGGCTGCCGCGGCCGAAAAGAAGCCCACAGGAGAGAAGGGGGCTGCCGCGGCCGAAAAGAAGCCCGCAGGAGAGAAGGGAGCTGCCGCGGCCGAGAAGAAGCAGAAGCCCGCAGGAGAGAAGGGGGCTGCCGCGGCCGAAAAGAAGCCTGCAGAAGAGAAAAAGGCAGCAGAAAAGAAGCCGGCCCCAGAAAAGAAGCCTTCCGCATAAACACAATTCAGTGTAATTGCCACGGACCACAGTTCATGGGGAATAAAGAGGCTTCAATAATGGCATTAACATTCTCAACTGTTAGTGGTTATTGGGGAGCAAGACAACGATAATTGTTCTTAAAGCAGTTTGGGCTGAGCACTGTGCAAATAAATGCTGGGTTAGAAACCAGCTAACAGTCCCTTTCGCACATGGGGTGCAATCTTAGGAGGGAGAAGAATTGAATCCCCGTTTTACAGATAGTGAGGCCCAGGGAAGTCGGGACTTTCCAATAAATCCAAGTCCTCTGACTTGGTCCATGGTTTCTCTACTCGACCACCCCCTTGCTTCTGAAAGCTGATTATCCGTTCAAGGTCGAGGGGGTGTAGCTGGGCTTTTCCATGCCTCAACTTCTCCTAGGTAGAGTTGATCCTACCTATTAATACATATTAATCCTAAATGTCTACTATTAACTATTCTGCAGAGGGCGGCAATCATTAGTAAAAGGGGTGTGTGCCATAAGGATGAAAAATGGCAAAAATTGGAAATGGTTATCAAGTCTAAAACTTTATGTGAAAAATCTCGAGTAGGGAGCAGGTTTGTCACGTAGAGTATATGACTGAGGTAGACCCCTCTCATCCTGATGGAGCTGCATCCTCTAAATAAAAATGGGTTTGCAGAGTATCATTTGGAATTAAAACAATCCTGCAAAATTAAAGACCTGGAAAGAGGATCACCTGAACTATAGGGAATAAAACTAAGTGATTCAACAGCATCCAGAATCAAGGGGTTGACCGGGCACATGCACACAAAGAATGATGAGCAATAGGGTAGTGGTGCTGGAGGAAGCTAGTTCAGTATAGTTTCATTAATTCAATCGTATTTATTGAGCGTTTACTTTGTGCAGAGAACTGTACTAAGTGCTTGGAAGGTGCAATTTGGCACCAAAGGACAATCCCTACCCAACAAGAGGCTCAGACTGTAGTTGCAGGTTTATGGCTCAGTACAAGAGGCAGACTTGAGTCCCCCAAACATGGCCACAACTAAATTGCCAGTTACCTGATCTAGGAGAGTAGGGATTGTACAATGTGGGGCTCCCCTAGTCTGGGCTTGGGAGGGGCATAATTTCAGTGGAGGCTTTTTTAATGTTGGTATTTAAGTGCTTACTATGCAGAGCACTGTTCTAAGCACTGGGGTAGGTGCAGGGTTATCAGGTCCCACGTGAGGCTCACAGTCTTAATCCCCATTTTCCAGATGAGGGAACTGAGGCACAGAGAAGTGAAGTGACTTGCCCACAGTCAGCTGACAAGTGGCAGAGCTGGGATTCTCAGAGCCTTATGCCGAAACCCAGCAGTTGAGGTTAAGAGGAGCAAGGTGAACTGGGCATAAAAAATGGAAAATTAGTGAGTTGGGGAGAGCCTTAGAGGCAAGGGAGGATTTCTGCTTGCTGAGAAAGCTGCTGTTGATCTGAGCATAATAATGTTGGTATTTGTAAAGCGCTTACTATGTGCAGAGCACTGTTCTAAGCGCTGGGGTAGACACAGGGGAATCAGGTTGTCCCACGTGGGGCTCACAGTCTTCATCCTCATTTTACAGATGAGGGAACTGAGGCACAGAGAAGTTAAGTGACTTGCCCACAGTCACACAGCTGACAGGTGGCAGAGCTGGGATTCGAACTCATGAGCTCTGACTCCAAAGCCCAGGCTCATTCCACTGAGCCACGCTGCTTCCCTAAGTGTGTGGTATAGGCGGAGGGAGAAATTGGAAATAGAGACAACTGCTTTTCAGCTAGAATTGGACCCGTGGCTGTTGGGTGGTGAGGAAGCGGTGGAACTGTAAGCCCGTCAATGGGCAGGGATCATCTCTGTTGCCGAATTGTACATTCCAAGCGCTTAGTACAGTGCTCTGCACATAGTAAGTGCTCAATAAATACTATTGAATGAACTGGGAATTTGGAGGAACCATGGACAGTTGACTCAAATGTTATCTAAAACACTTTTTATTTTTAACCACTCAATCTCCAAGGGCTCCTTCCCCTCTGCCTTCAAACATGCCCACGTCTCCCCCATCCTAAAAAAACCCGCTCTCGACCCCACTTCCCCCTCCAGTTATCGCCCTATCTCCCTACTACCCTTCCTTTCCAAAATCCTAGAACGAGTCGTCTACAATCGATGCTTAGAATTCCTTAACTCCCATTCTCTCCTAGACCCCCTCCAATCTGGCTTCCGTCCCCTCCACTCTACCGAGACTGCTCTCTCTAAGGTCACCCGTGACCTCCTTCTTGCCAAATCCAATGGCTCCTACTCCATTCTGATCCTCCTTGACCTCTCTGCTGCCTTTGACACTGTCGACCATCCCCTCCTCCTCCATACCTTATCTCACCTTGGCTTCACGGACTCTGTCCTCTCCTGGTTCTCCTCTTACCTCTCTGGCCGATCATTCTCAGTCTCCTTCGCTGGAGCCTCCTCCCCCTCCCATCCTTTAACTGTTGGAGTTCCTCAAGGGTCAGTTCTCGGCCCTCTTCCGTTCTCCATTTACACTCACTCCCTCGGTGAACTCATTCGCTCTCACGGCTTTGACTACCATCTCTACGCAAATGACACGCAGATCTACATCTCCGCCCCTGTCCTCTCCCCCTCCCTTCAGGCTCGCATCTCCTGCCTCCGGGACGTCTCCACCTGGATGTCGGCCTGCCACCTAAAACTCCTAAGACACCTAAGACATGAGCGAGACTGAGCTCCTCATCTTCCCTCCCAAACCCGGTCCTCTCCCAGACTTCTCTATCACCGTGGATGGCATGACCATCCTTCCCGTCTCTCGGGCCCGCGATCTCGGTATCATCCTTGACTCGTCTCTCTCGTTCACCCCACACATCCTATCTGTTACCGAGACCTGCCGGTTTCACCTCTACAATGTCGCCGAGATCCGCCCTTTCCTCTCCACCCAGATGGCTACCTTACTGTTACGGGCTCTCGTTATATCCCGGCTAGACTACCGTGTCGGCCTTCTCGCTGACCTCCCTTCCTCCTCTCTCGCCCCGCTCCAGTCTATTCTTCACTCCGCTGACCGGCTCATCTTCCTGCAGAAACGATCGGGGCATGTCACTCCCCTTCTTAAACAACTCCAGTGGTTGCCTATCAACCTCTGCTCCAAACAAAAACTCCTCATTCTAGGCTTCGAGGCTCTCTGTCACCTTGCCCCTTCCCACCTCTCCTCCCTTCTCTCTTTCTACCGCCCACCCCGCACGCTCCGCTCCTCCGCCGCCCACCTCCTCACCGTCCCTCGGTCTCGCCCATCCCGCCGTCGACCCCTGGGTCACGTCCTCCCGCGGTCCCGGAACGCCCTCCCTCCTCACCTCCGCCAAACTGATTCTCTTCCCTCTTCAAAACCTTACTTAAAAATCACCTCCTCCAAGAGGCGTTCCCAGACTGAGCTCCTCTTCCCCCTCTACTCCCTCTGCCATCCCCCCTTTACCTCTCCGCAGCTAAAGCCTCATTTTCCCCTTTTCCCTCTGCTCCTCCACCTCTCCCTTCCCATCCCCACAGCACTGTACTCGTCCGCTCAACTGTATCTATTTTCGTTACCCTATTTATTTTGTTAATGAATTGTACATCACCTCGATTCTATTTAGTCGCCATCGGTTTTTACGAGATGTTCTTCCCCTTGACTCTGTTTATTGCCATTGTTCTCGTCTGTCCGTCTCCCCCGATTAGACCGTAAGCCCGTCAAACGGCAGGGACTGTCTCTATCTGTTGCCGACTTGTTCATCCCAAGCGCTTAGTACAGTGCTCTGCACATAGTAAGCGCTAAATAAATACTATTGAATGAATAAAAGGCAAGGAGTTCATCAGTGGTATTTATCGAGCGCTTGCTTATTGATTTCTCAGCGTGTCTGCCCCATTCATTAGAGTAGGGGCACGGTCCCCTTTATGCATTATTTTAAGTGCCCAGTCACCCAACCCTCCAGCCCCACAGCTCAGGAGCAGTTCTTGAGAACGGGGTGAGGGAAGGACCCCGGAACAGGTCATGGTGGAAGCTCTGGGGGCTCGGGGCTGCAGACTGACTGGCAGGATGCTGTGTGGATGATCTTAACCTATCGCCACCTGATCGTGCAACCTCTGCCTAGCGCCTTCGAGATCCATCACCGGCCACCCTACTCGGGGATGGTATTACGGTTGCAGGCTTCCGGACCGGGGAGGGAGGCAAAAGGAAAGGTGAGATCACAATGGGTAAGAGGTGGGTTGGATTCTAGACTGAGCTCACTATGGGCAGGGGCTGTGTCTATTATACTGTACTCTCCTAAGCTCTTAGTATAGTGCTTGGCACACTTGTCTGCTGTGTGACTTTGGGCAAGTCACTCCGCTTCTCTGCCTCAGGTTCCTCATCTGTAAAATGGGGATTGAGACCGTGAGCCCCCACGTAGGACAGGGACTGTGTCCAACCCGATTTGCTTGTAAAATAATGATAACGATGGCATTTGTTAAGCGCTTATGTGTGAAGCACTGTTTTAAGCACTGGGGGTATACAAGATGATCAGTTGTCCCACGTGGGGCTTACAGTCTTCATCCCCATTTTACAGATGAGGTAACAGGCCCAGAGAAGTGAAGTGACTTGCCCAAAGTCACACAGCTGACAAGTGGCAGAGCTGGGATTTGAACCCATAACCTCTGACTCCCCAGCCCGTGCCCTTTCAATTGAGCCACGCTGCTTCTCCACCCCAGCGCTTAGTACAGTGCCTGGCACGCAGTATGTGCTTAACAAAAGCCATAATTATTAAATACAAATGAATGAAGTAAAGTCAGGGCTAGAGATAGTGCTAGGTGTCTGAGCATAATGCTGCATTTTCAGTTTTTAATAACAACGTTGGTATTTGTTAAGCACTTACTATGTGGCAAGCACTGTTCCAAGCACTGGGGTAGATACAAGATTGTCCCACGTAGGGCTCACAGTCCTTATCCCCATCTTTCAGACGAGGTAACTGAGGCACAGAGAAGTTAATAATAATGATGGTATTTAAGTGCTTACTTTGTGCTGACCACTGTTCTAAGCGCTGGGGTAGATACTGGGTAATAATAATAATTATGGTATTTGCTAAGCACTTACTATGTACAGAGCACTGTTTTAAGCGCTGGGGTGGATACAGGGTAATCAGATTGTCCCACGTGGGGCACACGTGTTTTAGTCCCCATTTTTACAAATGAGGTTTATTGCTATTCTTGTTTATTGCTATTGTTCTTGTCTGTCCGTCTCCCCGGATTAGACTGTAAGCCCGTCAAAGGGCAGGGACTGTATCTGTTACCGATTTGTACATTCCAAGTGCTTAGTACAGTGCTCTACACATAGTAAATGCCCAATAAATACTATTGAATGAATGAATGTGGCCCAGAGAAGTGAAGTGACTCGCCTAAGGTCACACAGCAGACAAGTAGCAGAGCTAGGATTAGAACCCTCTCTTCCCCTCTTCAAAGCCCTCCTGAGGGCTCACCTCCTCCAGGAGGCCTTCCTACACTGAGCCCCCCCCCCCCCCCCCCGGTCCCTCTGCTCTTCCCCCTTCCCTTCAGCACTGTACTCATTTCTATATATTATTTACCACCCTATTTATTCTGTTCATGAGGTGTACATCCCCTTCATTCTATGTATCGTGATGATGTCTTGTTTTTGTTTTGTTTTGCCGTCCGTCTCCCCCATTTAGACCATGAGCCTGTCAATGGGCAGGGATCGACTCTTATCTGTTGCAGAATTGTCCATTCCAAGCGCTTAGTCCAGTGCCCTGCACATAGGAAGTGCTCAATAAATGCTATTGAATGAAGGGGCAGGAATTGTCTCTATGTGTTGGCGAATTGTCCATTCTAAGCGCTTAGTCCAGTGCTCTGCACATAGGAACTGCTCAATAAATGCTATTGAATGAAGGGGCAGGGATTGTCTCTATGTGTTGCCGAATTGTCCATTCTAAGCGCTTAGTACAGTGCCCTGCACATAGGAAATGTTCAAATACTATTGAATGAATGAGCAGGGACTGTCTCTATCTGTTGCTGAATTGTCCATTCCAAGCGTTTAATCCAGTGCTTTGCACATAGGAAGCACTCAATAAATGTTTTTGAATGAAAGGGCAGAGACTGTCTCTGTTGCCGAACTGTCCATTCCAAGCGTTTAGCCCAGTGCTCTGCACATAAGAAGCGCTCAATAAATACTATTGAATGAAGGGGCAGGGTTTGTCTCTATCTGTTGCCGAATTGTCCATTCCAAGCGCTTAGTCCAGTGCTCTGCACCAAGTAAGCGCTCAATAAATACGACTGAATGACTGCCCTCCCAGCCCGGGCCTGGGAGTCAGAGGTCATGGGTTCGAATCCCGGCTCTGCCACTTAGCTGTGGGACTGTGGGCGAGTCACTTCACTGTGCCTCAGTTCCCTCCTCTGTAAAATGGGGATTAAGACTGGGAGCCCCACATGGGACAACCTGATGACCCTGTATCTCCCCCAGCGCTTAGAGCAGTGCTCTGCACATAGTAAGCGCTTAACAAATGCCAACATTATTAACAAGTGCCATCATTATTATTATTTGGGCGCAATTATTATGTCGCCCAAGGTCACGGCCTTTTTACCAGCGGGAGAAGGGCCGAGGCGCTGAGGAACGCGGCCAACCGGAAGTCGGGTCTGCGGGCTGCCCTTAGCCAAGATGGCGGCGCCCGCCTCCTTCCGGGCGCTGGCGCGGGCGGATGACGTCACCGCGGGCCGTCGCGGCGGGGGCGGCGTCCAGGCGGCGGCGTCTAGGCGGCGTCGGGCCCGGCCGGTCGGGGGAAGATGTTGAGCCGGCTGCAGGAGCTGCGGAAGGAGGAGGAGACGCTGCTCAGGGTGAAGGCGGCGCTCTACGACCAGCTCAACCGCCTCAAGGTGACCGACCGACCGACGGAGGGAGGGAGGGAGGGAGGGAGGAAGGGAGGCTGCCCCCCCCCCCGCCCGGGCCCCGATCCACACCCGCGGTGGGGGGGGGGGCGGGGGCGGGGCCTCTGGCGAGGGCCCCGCCCCCTCTCTGAGCGCGACCAATCCCTGGCCACGCCTCGTCGTTGGCCACGCCCCCTCCTTTGAGCCCGCCCAATCCCTGGCCACGTCCCCTCGCCGCCGATCCCGTCCAATCCCTGGTCACGCCTCGTCGTTGGCCACTCCCCCTCACCGCTGGCCACGCCCATCGTGGAGCACGTTCGATTCCCGGCCACGCCCCCACCTCTGATCACGTCATTCATTCATTCAATAGTATTTATTGAGCGCTTACTATGTGCAGAGCACTGTACTAAGCGCTTGGGATGAACAAGTCGGCAACGGATAGAGACGGTCCCTGCCGTTTGACGGGCTTACATTCTGATCGGGGGAGACGGACAGACGAGAACAATGGCACTAAACAGCGTCAAGGGGAAGAACATCTCGTAAAAACCGATGGCAACTAAATAGAATCAAGGCGATGTACAATTCATTAACAAAATAAATAGGGTAACGAAAATATATACAGATGAGCGGACGAGTACAGTGCTGTGGGGATGGGAAGGGAGAGGGGGAGGAGCAGAGGGAAAAGGGGAAAATGAGGGTTTAGCTGCGGAGAGGTAAGGAAGCAGCGTGGCTCAGTGGAAAGAGCATGGGCTTTGGAGTCAGAGGTCATGAGTTCGAATCCCAGCTCTGCCACTTACCAGCTGTGTGACTGTGGGCGAGTCACTTAACTTCTCTGTGCCTCAGTTACCTCATCTGTAAAATGGGGATTAAGACTGTGAGCCCCACCTGGGACATCCTGATTCCCCTGTGTCTACCCCAGCGCTTAGAACAGTGCTCGGCACATAGTAAGTGCTTAATAAATACCAACATTATTAAAGGGGGGGTCCAATCCCTGGCCGCGCCTCGTCGCTGACCACGCCCCCCTCCCTCCTCCCACCCCCAACGGCCCGCGGCCGGCCCTTCGTCCATTCACTCATTCATTCATTCATTCATTCACTCATCATTGATAATAATAACGTTGGTATCTGTTAAGCGCTTCCTATGTGCCGAGCACTGTTCTAAGCGCAGGGGGAGGTCCAGGGTCATCAGGCTGTCCCCCGTGAGGCTCCCAATCTTCATCCCCATTTTCCAGACGAGGTCACCCAGCTGACAGGTAGCGGAGGCCGGATTAGAACCCACGACCTCTGACTCCTAAGTTCTTTCCACTGAGCCACGCTGCTTCTCATTCAGTCATTTATTGAGCAATCACTATGTGCGGAGCACTGTACTAAGCGCTTGCCCTCCCTTCCCCATTCCCCCTACTCCCTCCCTCTGCCCCTACCCGCTTCCCCATCCCACACATTTGTATATATTATAATAATAATAATATTGATGGTATTTGTTGAGTGCTTACTATGTGCAAAGCACTGTTTTAAGCACTGGGGGCTACAAGGTGATCAGGTTGTCCCACGTGGGGTTCACAGACAGTCCCCATTTTCCAGATGAAGTAACTGAGGCACAGAGAAGTGAAGTGACTTGCCCAAAGTCACAGCTGACAAGCGGCGGAGCCGGGACTAGAACCCATGACCTCTGACTCGCAAGCTCGGGCTCTTTCCACGGAGCCATGCTGCTTATGTATTACTCTATTTCTTTTATTAATGATGCCTATTTATCTCTGTTTGTCTTGATGGTATTGACACCTGACTGCTTGTTTTGTTCTCTGTCTCC
Source organism: Ornithorhynchus anatinus (assembly GCF_004115215.2). Taxonomy (NCBI): domain Eukaryota; kingdom Metazoa; phylum Chordata; class Mammalia; order Monotremata; family Ornithorhynchidae; genus Ornithorhynchus; species Ornithorhynchus anatinus. The sequence goes on along the minus strand of NC_041732.1, from coordinate 6,601,754 downwards.
CCCTTTCAAACTGTGAGCCCGTTGTTGGACAGGGATTGTCTCTATCTGATGCGCAATTACTCATTCAATCATATTTCTTGAGCGCTTGCTATGTGCAGAGCACTGTACCATTCCAAGCGTTCAGCACAGTGCTCTGCACACAGTAAGCACTCAATAAATACGAATGAATGAATGGAAGTACAGTTCAGCAGTAGAGACAATCCCTACCCACAACGTGCTCACAGTCTAGACCGGGATGGACGGACACGATAATAATGATGGCGGGCAGCTGGCAGAGGCGGGATCCGAATCCAGGTCCTTCTGACTCCCAGGCCCGGGTTCTACCCACTAGGCCGCCCGGACTTGCCTTAAACCCCTGCAGCCTGGCTTGCTTTAGTCAAACGCGTGTTTTATTTTACAGGTCGAAGAACTGGCCCTTCAGTCGATGATCGACTCCAGGGAGGGGAATGGAATGGTGTCTTCTCCACCCTTAACCGAGGACCCTCCAAATGTAAGCCCAGAGTCTGTCGTTTGAAAAGCTCCCCCATTTCTCTGCTCCCCTCCCCACCCGCCCCCAACTCTTGCACCCGAGGAGTGAAGATCGGTATTAAATCACAAGAATCTCAGGGTACCTTGGAATGTTCTTCGGGTGGTTGTTTTTTTTTTAATGTAACTGGTTCCTCCGCGTTCTGGTAATAACCTTTGAACAGAACTTTATTCCCAGCAATTGGTTGGTCTCACTTTATATTACAAGTTGGCATTGTTGGAAGTTGTGTATTAATCTTTCCTCTGCGATGAGTTTGACCAGCCTACTCTTAACATTGAGGAAAACCTGTCACAGATGCATTAAAGCTGTTGCTTTTAGGAGACATAACGCAAAAAATACACGCAGCATGGTGTAGTGGATAGAGCACAGGCCTGGGAGTCAGAAGGACCTAGGTTCTAATTCTGGCACTGCCAACTGTCTGTTGGGGACTTCGGCAAGTCACTTGGCTTCTCTGGGCCTCGGTTCCCTCGTCTGCAAAATGGGGATGAAGACTGTGAGTCTCATGTGGGACAGGAACTGTGTCCAACCTGATAATAATAATAATGATGGCATTTGTTAAGCACTTACTATGTGCAAAGCACTGTTCTAAGCCCTGGGGTAGATACAAGGTGATCAGGTTGTCCCACGTGGGGCTCACAGTCTTAATCCCCATTTTACAGATGAGGTAACTGGGGCACAGAGAAGTGAAGCGACTCGCTCAAAGTCACACAGCTGACAAGTGGCGGAGCGGGACTAGAACCCATGACCTCTGACTCCCAAGCCCGGGCTCTTTCCACTGAGCCACGCTGCTTCTCTGCTGATTAACTTGTATGTACCCCAGCTCTTAATACAGTGCTTGGCACATAGTAAGCACTTAACAAATACCATTCACTACAACAACACAATCACTTTTTTGGCAAAGTGGCAAAGAGGACCAAAAATCTTTCACGGTCACTAGGTTGAACTTGGCTGAGGTTCATGATTCTGGCCCTCTTATCGGATGATCTGGAACAATAATTTAACCTATCACCTAAGTTTCCCATTTCTTCATTAGTGGATAATAACAATTCTTCCAGAGCTGCCTGGTGGACTTAAATATTGGGGTGTTTTCAGATTTTTTAATTACACCCTCTGGACTCTTAAGTTCGTTGTGGGCAGGGAATGTGTCTGTTTATTGTACTATTGTACTCTCCCAAGCGCTCAGTACAGTCCTCTGCGCACAGTAAGTGCTCAATAAATACGGCTGAATATACATCCCTCCTCGAGCAGGAAATTTCTGCCTGCCCTCAGGTACCCTATACTCTGGCCCCGAGGGGAGAGTTTGAGCTCTTCGTTCATTTGATTGCATCTGTTGAGCGCTTACTGTGTGCAGAGAAAACACTGTCATAAGCGCTTGGGAGAGCACAGTAGAACGACAGACACATTCCCTGCCCACACGAGCTTACAATCTAAGCATTTGTGCAGCCCCCTCGCCGCCCCCAAGCCCCCCAAGCTTCAGAGGGAAGCTGGTTCCAGGTCATAAGCTACTCAGAGCCCTGGCTGTCAGGGAAGGTTCGTGCAAGGATACAGAAAATCTTTCGCAATAAGAGTGTCACAGGGAAGTTGCACAAGCAGCCACCAAGTTGGGTTTTTTTTTTATGGTATTTGTTAAGCGCTTACTGTGCGTCAGGAACTGTTCTAAGCGCTGGGGGAGATACAAGCAAATCAGGTCAGGACACAGTCCCGGTCCCACATGGGGTGCACAGTCTTAATCACCATTTTTTACAGATGAGGTAACTGAGGCCCAGAGAAGCGAAGGGACTTGCCCTAGGTCACACAGCAGACAAGTGGCAGAGCAGGGATTAGAACTCAGGTCCTTCTGACTCCCAGGCCCGGGCTCCAAGGCAGCCCTCAGGTCGGCGTTCCCACTGTAAATGTGGGACAGAATGCAAGGACTTTCTGTGGAATTTAAGGTGCCCCACCCCCACATTAGGGGGGAAGTGAAAGCGAAGCCTCAGGGGGGAATCTGGCAGCTAATTTTGCACGCCCAAAAGCATCTGACAACCTCAAGCCCAAGCAGGTCTACTGGGGAAGGGAACCGTCATGATCGGGGGTGCGGGGGGAAGACGGGCTCCCCACCCGGTAGCCAGGCAGTCGGTTGTATGTCTTGAACACTTAGTTTGTGCAGAGCACTGTACTAAGCACTTGGGAGAGTACAATACTCTGCCCCTTGTCAGCTGTGTATCTGTGGGCAAGTCACTTCACTTCTCTGTGCCTCAATTCCCTCATCTGTAAAATGGGGATGAAGACCGTGAGCCTCACGTGGGACAACCTCATTCCCCTGAATCTAGCCCAGCACTTAGAACAGTGCTCTGCACATAGTAAGCGCTTAACAAATACCAACATTATTATTATTATTGTTACTATTGTTATTATTGTTATAATACTGCATAACCTGCCCTTGAGTAATTAGCTAACACTGAGCAGCGCACTCAATGATCCCAATTCTGGGTCTGGGAATATTACCTTGGTTTAATTGAGCAGTGTGGCCTATTGGATAGAGCCTGGTCATGGGAGTCAGAAGGACCTGGGTTCTAATCCCAGCTCTGCCACTTCTCAGCTGTGTGACTTTGGGCAAGTCACTTAACTTCTCTGTGCCTCAGTTACCTCATTTGGAAAATGGGGATTAAAAATGTGAGCCTCATGTGGGACAACCTGATGACCCAGTGCTTAGAACAGTGCTCTGCACATAGTAAGCGCTTAACAAATACCAACATTAGTATTAATCCCCGCCCTGTCACTTGTCTGCTGTGTGGCCTTGGGCAAGTCTCTTCACTTCCGGGCCTCAGTTCCGTCATCTGTAAAATAGGGATTAAGCCTCTGAGCCCCATGTGGGACAGGGAATGTGTCCAAGCTGCTGATCTCGTATCTAGTCAGTCGTATTTATTGAACACTTAGTGTTTGCAGAGCACTGGTCTCAGCGCTTGGGAGAGAACAATATAACGGACACATTCCCTGCTCACAACGAGTTTACAGTCCGGAGGGGGCCTGGGGGAGAGGGCCTCTCCTCTCATATTAAATTTAATATGAATTTAAAAAATGACAGTTATGTACATAAGTGCTGTGGGCTGGGAGGCGGAGATGAATAAAGGGAGCCGATCAGGGCGATGCAGAAGGGAGCTGAAGAACGGGGAAAAAGAGGGCTTAGTCAGGGAAGGCCCCTTGGAGGAGATGAGCCTTCAATATAAGGCTTTGAAGTGGGAGAGTAATTGTCTGTCAGATAGGAAGAGGGAGGGCGTTCTAGGCCAGAGGCAGGACGTGGGTGAGAGGTCGGTGGTCAGATAGACGAGATCGAGGTACAGTGAGAATTAATTAATTAATGTTGGTATTTAAGCGCTTACTATGTGCCGAGCACTGTTCTAAGCGCTGGGGTAGACATAGGGGAATCAGGTTGTCCCACGTGGGGCTCACAGTCTTAATCCCCATTTTACAGATGAGGGAACTGAGGCACAGAGAAGTTAAGTGACTTGCCCACAGTCACACAGCCGACAAGAGGCAGAGCTGGGATTCGAACTCATGAGCCCTGACTCCAAAGCCCGTGCTCTTTCCACTGCGCCACGCTGCTTCTCTAAGGTGAGAAGGTTAGCATTAGAGGAACGAAATGTGTAGGCTAGGTTGAGCAGGAGAGTAGCGAGGTGAGATGTTTTACTACAGTGCCTGGCACATAGTGCTTAACAAATACCATAAAAAAAGAAACAGGGTGGGCAGAGAGAAGGGGAAGAAATTTAGCGCTGGTTTTTCCAATACCTTTTAAAGCAACTGAAGCTCTCCGTTGTCCCCTCCAATTCTGTTTCCATCAGATCATGGTGCACGTAGATAACGAAGTTTCTATCAATCAAACCGAACTCCAGCTCAGCCTGAAAGATCACACTGAGGAGCAGGAGGAGGAGGAAGAGGAGGAGGAAGAATCCGATTCTTGAAGGGGAAAGGTGGAGTTTTGACTTAGCCCAGATTCAAGAACCATCCCTCACTTGAATGAAGCTGTCACAGATAGACTGTGGCCAGCCCCCCCAAGGAATCAAGAACCGCCCAAGGAGGAGAGCGCGCCGTGTCATTACGCGTACGCCAAGTTCTGACGAGTCAAAATAAGTTTGTGTAGGGAATACAGAGACCCGGATTTTACCATTTAAATGTAGAGTGGGGAAGATCTTTTCACTTAGCTATACGAAGTACCTTAAAGCATTTATCTAAAAGTAAGGCCCCCTGTAATTCCAGAAACATCTCCTGGTGTTTAAGGGGGGCGGGCAGGGTGAAACGGGAGCCAGCTGATTCATAAGGCACCTCTGCTGAGAGACTGTGTGAGCCACCCCGAGGAGCAGGGCCCGGAGAGGCAGCTCGTCCTAAACCACGAAGTAGGCCACGCCATCGGCACAGCGCCGAGGAAATCCGCCTGTCGCCCTTTGCGACCGAAGCAGGCCGAAAGGTGGAGACAGAGTAAGTTTCTGTGTCGAATGCTACAGGACCAGCTCCTCCGAAGGAGAAAAAAATACAGTGATGTCGGAGACATGTGATACACATTTTACCCCTAGTTAAAAAAAAAGGTTGCTTGATAAACAGCAGTTCTGCTTTGAAGAGAGAGACGGGTTCGCTTTAGAATGTCAGGACATCAATTAAAGTTGATTTCTCGCTTTCCCCTTCCCACCCCTCAATAAAGTAAAGTGAGAGCTACAGAAAAAGGGTGTCAGTGTTGCCTCTGTGGTCAGAATTTCAGCGTACTTTCCCTTCCTCCTGGGGCAGGGTGTGGAGTTGCTGCTCAATCAGTTCTTGTTTGTGCAAGGTTTTCTTTCTATTAAAAATGGAAAATAAAGGGAACATCTTAATATAGAACTTCCTGTGAAACTACTGCAGGAAAAGCAAAGTACACGTTTCCTAACTGAGGCTCCGTGGACGGAGAGCCCCTCTTCTGAAGTGTGCAAAGTTCATCACAGAAATTGTCAAAGCAAGCTACTGAAGGTTGAAACTTGCACAGCAGGGAAAATCGTGGCCAATTTGAAGAGTGACTTTCTAGTAACTTTATTCATGCCATGGTCTGTGTTTTTTTTCCCTCCAGAGCAGACTTCAGACTTGCCTTTTCCCACCGGAGAACAAATAGGCACGCTTCTAATCGGGCTGATCCAAGTTTGCATTTTCTCAGAGGAGGAAGAGAGCAAGCATGAGGGTTTAAGATAGACCGGAACCCTTTAATTAAAGTTAAAGGTTGGCCTTTGAACAGCTAAGTGGTCACGCCAATTCATAATTAGAAAAAAGTTCTCTCCTAGACGGAAGGAGAGACGCTGATTTAGGTGAGGGTAGTTATAAACGTGCCACAATTTTTTTTTCCCCAATTGTATTCTGGTTAAGTCACCAAAATATTCTTACATCCTGCTTGCTGCTGGGGCAGAAAAGGGAGGAGCCCAAGAAGTTTCTTTGTGGGATGCTTTAATCTGACCAAGAAGTTTGTGTGTGCGGTGGGGGATAGTTTCCTTAACTGAGTGGAAGCTGCAGTTGTACAGAGAAATGAAGAGGTTAAAGCAAGGCAGTTTATTATAAACTTTCTCACATAGGCAACAGTATGAAAAAATCTGACAAGCCAAAAAATGCCTTCCATAACTTTTGGTTTAACCTACGGAATTCATCTGCCTGTTCACAATGGCAGCACAACAGTCAAAACTTTGGAATGAATCACTGAATCAGTGATACTGATTGAGCACTTACTATGTTCAGATCGCTGTTCTAAGTGTGCTTGAGAGAGTCCAATGCAATAATAATCATAATAATTGTATTTCTTAAGCACTCACTAATAAGCAGATATGTTCCCTGCCCATAACGACCTTACAGTCTAGAGGACAGAACTTCATGCTAGGGTGCCTTCCCTTGGCAAAGGAGGAAAAACCTCCCAACGCTCACTTTGGAGCGCATTCCACCTCACTTCCCATCGCTCCAGCCCAGTGTGTGCTATGAAGGGAAAAAGAAAAGTTGCCCAACATTATCATGGAGTCACTCTCAGAACCCCCATCTTTGGACAAGAGCTAGACTGAGGAGCCCCATGTGGGACAGACGATCTGATCTGATTACCTTGTATCTTCCCCAGCACTTAGAATAGTGTTTGACGCAAAGTAAGCGCTTCAATCAATCAGTGGTATTTACTGAGTGCTTACTATGTGCAGACTAAGCACTTGGGAGAGTTCAATAAGAGAGACTTAGCAGATACATTCCCTGACCATAATGAGCTTTTACATTCTAGAGGATACCATTAAAAAAATTAATTAAAGGGTAAATGGAGAGGTAACTGGGTCTTCACAAGTCCAGGGCTCTCCCTATAACCCCTTGGGTGCCTTTAGCCCCACCCTTATCGCCCCACGTTCAAAATCCAAGCACTTGCAGGTAAAATGAGCTTTGTGGAGAAAGGTGAGAAGCAAGGGCTCTCGGAAAACTCAAGCCTTAAATCTAATGCCCCCTTAATTTACAAACTTCTTTTCAATACAGGCGATGAGGTCATTTTCAAACTGTAGCGCGAAGGGTGTTGGAAGATGTTGGTAGATAAGGGTGTCCGTGGGGTGGGGGGGGGAGGGGAACGACAGGAAGTGTGAATATAGTTTCAATGATTTTGGATGTGGTTAGAAGTGTGACGTAGGGCACCCCGAGGCACGTTAGCCAGACCTATCAGCTGAGGGCTTATCTCGCTTCCTTGAAGTCCCTCACCTGCCTTATCATCTTACCAGAGACTGATTCCTGGAAAACCCCAGTTGCTATTTTCCCATATAAATCCACTTACCAAAAGACACAACCTCCCACCCTCACTACAATTTAAACAGAAGCAAGAAGAGTCCGTCTAAATATAGATTTTTTTTACGTGATAATATATTTATTAGAATAAGAGATTCAATTTGTTAAACATCTGAGGATAAAATGGTTAAAAGGATTTTCATACAATTTAGGCACTATACACACTATTGTCTTACAATATATTCTGTAGTTGGATTAGGAGAAAGATAAGCCTGGTGCGCTTTGAACATGTTGATCCGTGTGGCATTCAAAAAAACAAAAACCCACTATTTTAAAAATACCAGTCAAAAAATGGAGACAGGCCACTAAAACAATTCTGCATATCCAACACAGTATATTTAAAAATAAATATAGAGCTATAACCAGAAGCCTCTAGGCCACTCCAGTAGACTGATTCAGCCCTGTCTACTGTGGCGGTCAGGGCCTCTGGCTTGATTTCAACTGGGACATCTGAATTCTACACAAAATAGCCAAAATAAAAATAAAACCCAGCAGAAAAACCGTGACGTCCACTTTTTGGCGGTCGTTTTCATATAGCAGCGGAAAGCATGCTTCACGTGCACTGCCTGGGAAGGATCCAAGTCCTCCTGCCTCCACCGGGCGGTCATGGGGAGGGAAAGAGAGAGAGAGAGAGAGAGAGAGAGAGAGAGAGACGGGCCCAGCGCGAACGAAGCGCCACTCAAATGTCACAGAATCCCAAAAGCCACCAACCCAACAGGCGCAGACGAACAGCAGTGCGAGTTTCAATAGCAACGACTATCCATGTTCACCAAGGGTTTCACTGGCACTCCACGTTGCACACGGTTTGGTAATCGCCACCAACGGCAGCCCCCGGGCGTGATGCCAGCCCCACCCCAGGGGACCAAAATCGACACGAACAGAATTTGGCACATGCTTGTTCTTCCCCCTCCTCCGAAGGGGTGCGGCGGGGGTGGGGAGGGGAGAAACAACACATCCGACCGGACACAAAGCGCGAGGAAGAGGACCTCGGGGGCACCGTGGGGACTGCCCGACGGAGGGGGCCGGCCTGCCCCCTCCCACGAGCCACGCTTACACTCCGGCGGCGTGGGTGGGCGTGCTGGGCTGGTTCAGGCCTATGGTGGAGCACAGCCAGCCCGCAAAGTCCACGTCTTCCGCCTCGGCTCTCTTGATGAAAGCGTGAACCTGCGGGGATGGAGGGTGGACATAAAGGGCTCCGCGAGGGCCAGACGGGGGAGGTGAGGGAGAGGGGGCGCCTCCCGTGCCGGGGTCGGGGGGCGTTCGCTTACCATGAGTTGCTTCAGGTCGGCTCTCTCGGCCGGGTTTTTGATGAGGCTGGAAAAAATATGAATGACAGTTAACGTGCCTGTCCCGGCTGGGCTTTTAGACCTTTTGACTGATTGACTGACTGGTTGATTTGAGCCCATATTTGGTGGGGCTTAATGACTAACTAAAGCGTTTGGGGGGTTAAGTTCCTGGGAGTAGGCATCCTTCTCGCCATGGGAATCTGTTAGACTTCAATCGATCAATCGATCATATTATTGAGCATTTACTGTGTGCGGAGCGCTGGACTAAGCATTTCTGATCACGAGGGGCACCCTCCACAACTCAGAAAAGGGAAAACTACAGTCTGGAGGTCCAAGGAGGGAGCCTTGAAGCCAGGGCTGGGGGACTCCAGGAGCAAAAGAGAGGAGATCTTCTGAGGGGGGAAAGGAAAGGCAGAGCTCACCACCTGCAAGGGAAAACTATGGAGCTCTAAGTTCCACAGTCCTCCATGCCGATGGCTATGCGAGAAACAAACGGACAAAAAAACAAAAACAAGAACTTACCATTTATTCACAAAATCTTGAAACTCAAGACTGAAGACTCCATTGGGCAGCTTGGGCGGCGGCTGAAAGTACATTACGCAGTCAGTCAGTGTCATAGGCCCAACACCCTAGAGATGACCCTGGGATCCTGGGGCCATTTATTGTTATTAATAATAATAATAACTGAGATATTTCTTAAGCGCTTACTATTTGCCAAGCATTGTACTAAGCGCTGGAGTAGAAACAAGCAGTTGGACCCAGTCCCTGCCCCACTTGGGGCTCACAATTTGAATCCCCATTTTAAAGATGATGTAACTGAGGCTCAGATAAATGGAGTGACTTGCCCAAGGTCACACAGCAGGCAATCAATACCCCTACTTCCCACCAGTCTCACATCTAGCCCAAACAACAGAGGAAGAGGAAGAAAGGAGGAAGCGAGGAGGAGGAGGAGGAAGGAGCTTCTATTCAATAAATCGTATTTGTTGAGTGCTTACTGTGTGCAAAGCACTGTATTAAACGCTGGGGAAGTACAATTCACACACTCCAGAATTAAACCCTGCCCATCTAGCCTAAAAAATAATACTGATAATAATAATAGTATTTATTAAGTGCTTCCTACGTGCCCAGTACTGTACTCTATAGATACAGGTTAATCCAACTGGATTCTGTTCCAGTTTCACTTACAGCTCACTGTCTGAGAGACAGAATGGGAATTTAGTCTCCATTTCACAGATGCAGAAACTGAGGCCCAGAGAAGTGAAGTGAGTCGCCCAAGATCCCACAACAGGTAAGTGGCAGAACGGGGACTCGATCCACAGTCTCCTGACTCCCAGGCCCGGGCTTTTTCATTAGGCCACATCTCCTTACTGCCTAACAGGACAGGGGCAGCAAGCTTCATCTGGAAGTGGGATGGAGAATACTGTGGACTCTGGATTTCTAGGCTTTGAAATCCTGATCGCCAGAGGCAAGAGAATCCGCCTCCGATCATTAGCACCAAGCCTGGCCGAGGTGGACGTGGGGGTGACAAAAATGTCCCCAAAAAGAAAGCTGGAGCTCCCAACCCACGGCAACCCCGGACCACCACGCTTCAGCCTCAGAGAGGGCATGAATGACCCCTTCTCCAAAAGAAACATGAGCCGGGGGAGAATCATTTGCTGGTTGGCCATTTCCCCAAGCGACCTGTACTCTGGAAATTCCGCCTGTAGAGTGTTAGCTGCATGTGGGCAGAGATTGCATCTACCAACCCTTCTGCACTGTACTCTCCCAAGCGTTTAGTAAAGTGCTCCACACAGAAAGCGCCCAGTAAATACCACTGATTGACATGTTTGCTGTGACTTACTACAGTCAATGCCCAGCGGGCATTTTTTTTTAATGGTATTTGTTAAGCACTTACTATGCACCAGACTCCCATTCTCTCCTAGACCCCCTCCAATCTGGCTTCCGTCCCCTCCACTCTACCGAGACTGCTCTCTCTAAGGTCACCCATGACCTCCTTCTTGCCAAATCCAATGGCTCCTACTCCATTCTGATCCTCCTTGACCTCTCTGCTGCCTTTGACACTGTCGACCATCCCCTCCTCCTCCATACCTTATCTCACCTTGGCTTCATGGACTCCGTCCTCTCCTGGTTCTCCTCTTACCTCTCTGGCCGGTCATTCTCGGTCTCCTTCGCTGGCGCCTCCTCCCCCTCCCATCCTTTAACTGTTGGAGTTCCTCAAGGGTCAGTTCTTGGCCCTCTTCCGTTCTCCATTTACACTCACTCCCTCGGTGAACTCATCCGCTCTCACGGCTTTGACTACCATCTCTACGCAGATGACACGCAGATCTACATCTCCGCCCCGTCCTCTCCCCCTCCCTTCAGGCTCGCATCTCCTCCTGCCTCCGGGACGTCTCCACCTGGATGTCGGCCTGCCGCCTAAAACTCAACATGAGCGAGACTGAGCTCCTCATCTTCCCTCCCAAACCCGGTCCTCTCCCAGACTTCTCTATCACCGTGGATGGCACGACCATCCTTCCCGTCTCTCGGGCCCGCGATCTCGGTGTCATCCTTGACTCGTCCCTCTCGTTCACCCCACACATCCTATCCGTTACCGAGACCTGCCGGTTTCACCTCTACAATATCGCCAAGATCCGCCCTTTCCTCTCCACCCAGACGGCTACCTTACTGTTACGGGCTCTCGTTATATCCCGGCTAGACTACTGTGTCAGCCTTCTCTCTGACCTCCCTTCCTCCTCTCTCGCCCCGCTCCGGTCTATTCTTCACTCCGCTGCCCGGCTCATCTTCCTGCAGAAACGATCTGGGCATGTCACTCCCCTTCTTAAACAACTCCAGTGGTTGCCTATCGACCTCCGCTCCAAACAAAAACTCCTCACTCTAGGCTTCAAGGCTCTCCATCACCTTGCCCCTTCCTACCTCTCCTCCCTTCTCTCTTTCTACCGCCCACCCCGCACGCTCCGCTCCTCCGCCGCCCACCTCCTCGCCGTCCCTCGGTCTCGCCCATCCCGCCGTCGACCCCCGGGTCACGTCCTCCCGCGGTCCCGGAACGCCCTCCCTCCTCACCTCCGCCAAACTGATTCTCTTTCCCTCTTCAAAACCCTACTTAAAAATCACCTCCTCCAAGAGGCCTTCCCAGACTGAGCTCCTCTTCCCCCTCTACTCCCTCTGCCATCCCCCCTTTACCTCTCCGCAGCTAAAACCTCATTTTCCCCTTTTCCCTCTGCTCCTCCACCTCTCCCTTCCCATCCCCACAGCACTGTACTCGTCCGCTCGACTGTATATATTTTCGTTACCCTATTTATTTTGTTAATGAATTGTACATCGCCTTGATTCGATTTAGTCGCCATCAGTTTTTACGAGATGTTCTTCCCCTTGACGCTGTTTATTGCCATTGTTCTCGTCTGTCCGTCTCCCCCGATTAGACTGTAAGCCCGTCAAACAGCAGGGACTGTCTCTATCTGTTGCCGACTTGTTCATCCCAAGCGCTTAGTACAGTGCTCTGCACATAGTAAGCGCTCAATAAATACTATTGAATGAACACTGTAATAAGCTCTGGGGTAGACAAAAGGTTGTCAAGTTTGGACACAGTCCCTGTCCCACATGGGGCTCACAGTGTCACTCCCCATTTGACAGATGAGGGAACTGAAGCCCAGAGAAGTAAAGTGATTTGCTCACAGTCACCCAGCAGACAAGTGGCGGAGCTGGGATTAGAACCCAGGTCCTTCCGACTCCCAGGCTTGGGCTCTATCCCCTGGGCCACACTACTTCTCTTAATTGGCATAGTAGACAGAGCATGGGTCTGGGAGTCAGAAGGTCATGGGTTCTAATCCTGGCTCCGCCACTTGTCTGCCGTGTGACCTTAGGCAAGTCACTTCACTTCTCTGGGCTTCAGTTCCCTCATCTGTCAAATGGGGAGTGACACTGTGAGCCCCATGTGGGACAGGGACTGTGTCCAACCCAATTTCCTTGTCACCACCCCAGCGCTTAGTAAAGTGCCTGGCACATAGTAAACGCTTAACAAATAATAATACTAATAATGGTATTTAAGTGCTTATTCTGTGCCAAGCACTGTAAATAGCAATTTATTATTATTACCAATGTTTGGTGTTCCCCAAACATTCCCTGCTGCTAGACTCACCATGGCCTGGGCCCGGGCTCTTAGCGAGAATGGAGCCGGGAAAGTCCTCCCTGCCTAATGGGATTTTCTGCTAGTACCTCCCAGAGGAACGGAAGAGACTGGGATTCTGAAAATGGCTCCATTCATTCATTCATTCATTCATTCATTCAATAGTATTTACTGAGCGCTTACTATGTGCAGAGCACTGTACTAAGCACTTGGAACGTACAAATCGACGCTTGGAATGTACAAATCGGCTCCAGTGAGGCTGGGTCGTGGGGAAGGCACTGACTCTGCCTGGAATTGATCACTGCTCAACTCCCTCTAGCCCTTCCTAGACCAACACTCCCTGCCCGGTATAGGAAGGATCTGGAAGCAAAAATCAAGAAAGCAATCCTTGGAGCTCTGCATCAGCTCTAGAGAAGCAGCGTGGCCTAAGAGCCGGGGCCTGGGAGTCAGAAGGACCTAGGACCTGATCCCGGCTCCGCCACATGTCTGCTGTGTGACCTTGGGCAAGTGACTTCACTTCTCTGAGCCTTCCTTGTTATCTCATCTGTAAAATGGGGATTAAGAGTGTGAGCTCCGTGTGAGACAGGGACTGTGTCCAATCTGATTCACTTGCGACTACCCCAGCGCTTTGAACAGTGTTTGGCACATGGTAAGTGTTTAACAAATACCATCATTATCATCAGAATCGCTGGTTCCAACATTGCAAAACCATCACCAGGAAAAGAAACCTCATTCTCTTTTCCTGCAGCCCGAGGCTCCCTGAACTGTTATTGGACTCTGGGTCGGGACTGGGAGGGAAGCAGCAGGGTCTAGGGGCAAGAGCCGCGTTTAGGAGTCAGAGATCGTGGGTTCTAATCCCGGCTCTGCCACTTGTCTGCTGTGTGACCTTGGGCAACTCATTTCACTTCTCTGGGTCTCAGTTTTCTCATCTGTAAATTGGGGATTAAGAGTGTGAGCTCATGTGGGACAGGGACCGTGTCCAACCTGATTACCTTGTGCCTATCCAAGACCTTAGGACAGCGCTTGGCACATAGTAAGTGCTTAAAAATACCATAATTATTATTATTACTACTACTACTGAGTTGGAGGACAAAAGGGATTGTGTGTTGTCATGGGGAGAGAGATGTTCCTTGAGGGAAAGGGCAACTGGGAGCTGGGCGAGGTGAAGAGAGAAGGAGGAAGCTGGGGGATTAACAAAGGGAGGAAGAAAGGAAAACGGAGAGACAGGGAGGAAGGGAAAGTTTCCTGCCATCTTGACTCACTCTGAGCAGTTCAGAGGAACGCATGGGTCTGACAGAATGGCAACTCCATTTTAGTGTGTTTTTGGCATGCGTGAGCATGTGTATGCACGCACACATACACACACACACACACACACACACCCCCTGCCCCGCACCCAGAAACCAAGGCAAAAGAAAAATTATAAAAAATCCCAACAATATGATTCTCAACCTAAAGTGAGGTCACAAAGCCACGGCCATAATCCTGAACAAGCCACATTGCCCAGCAGCCCGGGTTCCGATTAATGACTGTGAACGACGCAGTGGCCTGGCGGTAAGAGCCCGGACCTCAAAGTCAAGGGGCCCGGGTTCGAGGCCCAGCTCTGCCACCAGGCTTGCTGGGTGACTACGGGTCAGTCGATTCACCTTTCTGGGCCTCCGATTCCTCTGTAAAAGGGGGATAAAATAGACTGGGGGCCCAGTGAGAGACAGAGAGACAGGGACTATGTCCGATCTCATAAACTTGTATCGACCCCAGTGCTTAGAGTCACTGCTCAATAAATGCCATAGTTTCTCGGTTACTGCATCTCCACACCCTCGAAAACCAAGGAACAAGCAGCTTTGGCTAAGGAGACCCAGGCAGCCTCACTCAAAATGGAGGGAAACCCACCTCCAGGAGAAGCCCTTGTCTTAACTCCGTACGTTATCGGGCAAAAACTGAGGAACATCGGTAACCCCCAGCTAAAGAGGACTTCCTCGCAATGGAAGGCGAGAGTGTGTCAGGGTAGACTGGCAGCAGCTTTGCTGGAACTGAGGCATTCTCAAGCTTTAATTCTAGAGCCATCTGTACACAGGGGCCTGGGGCCTGGGAGAGCCAAAGCGGAAAAAAGGTTGGCCATTATGTCAGGGAAAGTGAGCCCTGGGTTACTCCGGGCCGGATTCAGTACTCAGAGCCAAGTGCTAGTGGAAGAAGCACAGAACTGGGAGTCAGGAGACCAGGGTTCTAATCCTGACTCCGTCACTTGACATTCACACTGCAAATTCACACTGTAGGCGTTAAACTTTTCTGGGCTTCAATTTCCTCATCTGTAAAATGGGCATGAAATACATATTCTCCCTCCCTCTTAGTCTGCGAGCCCCATGTGGGACAGAGGACTGTGTTCAGTCTAATTGTATCTACCCCAGTTTTTAACAAACACCACAATTATCAGGACCGATCTCCCTGGAAGATAGGGAAGGACAGGGCTACATGTGTAAACTCACCCATTCGCGTGCATACACACACACACGTCAGTTCTGGTGACACACACTCTCCCCACTGGCAAAGTGTGAGTGGCATAAAGAACTCCACATGCTCGCCCTCCCGGCCCCCCCCCCCCGATCCATGCCCACTAGCCCCCACCAGCTTTGCCCGCACCCTGGGGTCCCCGGAGGAGGGAAAGGTTTTCCCAGGCCTTACCTCGTTGACGATATAGTCCAGCAGTTCAAAGATGGCCATGGGTGGTCTGTTGTCCAGGCCGTAAGCTGGAAATCAAATGACAAGACCGGAAAGTGAGCACCCAATTGGCACCTTCTGTCCATGCCATGGCAGGCCAGGGGTGGGGCCTCTTCAGTGTCTGCCCCGCCAGGCCCTGTAGGGCCCAGATGCCTATGCATGTGGCAGTCAACAGGGCTGTGTAGCTGCATCAACCACAGGCCAGAATGAAAAATGGAGCCAGGCTGGGGATGGGCCCACACTGACTGGGCTGGACTCCATGGACAAGAGAAGCTGGGTGGCCTAGAGAATGGAGCCCACGCCTGGGAGTCAGAAAGACCTGGGTTCTAATCCCAGCTCCTCCACTTGTCTGCTGTGTGACCCTGGGAAAGTCACTTCACTTCTCAGTGAGCCTCAGTTCTCTCATCTGGAAAATGGGGATTAAGGCTGTGAGGCCCACATGGGACATGGACTATGTCCAAACTGATTAGCCTGTATCTACTCCTGTGCTTAGGACAGTGTGTGGCACATAGTAAGCACTTACCAAAACCATTTTTTTAAAAAAAGAACAAGTATATTTTCCCAGATTGGGGTGGATTTCTATGTGTGGACCTGACAAGCATATATATGAAAAGTGCCCTGGGCAGGAAAACTGTTCTACAAAACCAAGCTGGAAAGAAAAAATCTCAGTGAGGGGAGGACGAAGAGACAGGTGACCCAGTGAAATCTTTTTCTCCTCCTCTGACCCCAGTCCTCCCATTGGTCTGGGTTTGGTATCCCTGGGTCATGATTAGGAAGGGCCCAGGGGGTCCTGGGAAAGAAGAGTCCTGGACAGAAATGGAAGAGGGGAAAAGGGTTTGTGCCCTAGTCCCCTGGAAGCTCATTCCAATATGGCATCTTAGGTCTGTGAGAGGCTTGTTAGGGGCCATTCCCTACTCCTAGGAGAATCCAACCCAGTCTCTCAGTTGACAGCCCTGACTCCTCCCTCTAGCCCAATTTAAGGTACTCCCGTGGCCGCCCAACCCCAACCAGGAGCAGGTAGATCCGAGACATCCTGGAACCAAATCGGGGAAGGTGAGGTGGTAAGTTCTCCCGCAAGACTATAAAGTCCTTGAGGGCAGGGAATTTGTCTTCTTAGTCTGTTGTACTCTCCTAAGCGATGAGGACAGTGCTCTGCACCCAAGGAGTGCTCAATCAAGACCATTCACTGATGGATTAGATTAACTGGGCCCTCAATCCTGCCTTGGCAGAGAAGTTGGAATCCCAGCCTTCACTCTGGGTCCTGCCTCTTTCCAGAGGAGATGACACAACTTCTTCCAAACCTGAAGGAGGGGAGTCAGGAGCTTCCAGCCTAAATCTTGACTAGGAATAATGGGAGTCGGGGGATCTGGGTTCTAATCCTACTCCATGACTTGCCCACTGTGAGATCTCAGGCAAGGCACTTCATTTTCCAGTACCTTGGTTTTCTCATCGGTAAAATGGGGATTCAATCCCCGTCCTTCTTCAGACTTCAACTGTGAGCTCCATGTTGGACGGGGTACTGCGTCTGAGCAGATCACCTTGTAGCTACCTCGGCACTCAGAGAAACAGTGTCGCTTATTGGATAAAGTACAAGCCTGGGAGTCAGAAGGACCTGGGTTCTAATCTCAACTCTGTCGTATGCCTACTGTGTGACCTTGGGCAAGTCACTTCACTTCTCTGGGCCTCAGTTACTTCATCTGTAAAATGGAGACTACGAGTGTGAGCCCCATGGGGGACAGGGACTGTATTCAACATGATTAGCTTGCATCTCACCCCAGAGCTTAGAAACAGTGCTTGGCACAGAGTAAGAATTTAATAAGTACCATGATAATGATTATTATTAGCACACAGAAAGCTCTTCACAAGTGCCACAATGATTATTACTCTTATTATTACCTACAGGGGCAGTGAATGGCGGGGGGCGGGGGGAAGAAGTGAAGAAGACCTTGAGGATGAACATTGAAATGATATAGTCCCTAGGGGCACTTACAGCTAATGGGCCTCCCCGGGGTCCGCTGTCGGGGCGACGTCTCTGAAGCGTCTCCCTCCACCGTGCATCCGAACATCAGTTCCAGCTCCTTGGAATCGGGAGGAGGGATCGGGTACCTGCCAATAGCCATCTCCACCAAGGATAAGCCCATGCTCCAGATGTCCGACTGCACTGAATAATGAGTGCCTTGTAGTCTCTCCGGCTACGAGGGAGATGGAAAATCATCACAGTGCAAAATAAAACCCATATTTCAAAGAACCTTGCGGGGGGAAGGGGATGGCAGTGCGAAGGGAGGGGGCGAATGTTCGGGCCATATTACCCCACTTCTCAAGAAACTCCAGTGGTTGACCACCCACCTCCGCATCACATAGAAACCCCTCTCAACGGCTTTAAAGCAGTCCATCACCTTGCCCCCCATCTACCTCATCTCATTACTCTCCTACTACAACTCAGCCCACACACTTCGCTTCTCTAGTCCTAACCTTCTCGCTGTACTTTCATCTCGGCTATCTCACCGCCGACCTCTCGCCCTCGTTCTGCCTCTGGCCTGGAACATCCTTCCTCCTCAAATCCGACAGACAATTGCTCTCCTGCCCTTCAAAGCCTTACTGAAGGCACATCTCCTCCAGAGGCCTTCCTTGACTAAGCCCTCCTTTCCTCTTCTCCCACTCCCTTCTACACTGCCCTGACTTGCTCCCTTTAATCATCCCCTTCCCAGCCCCACAACACTTATGTACATATCTGTAATTTCTTTATTTCTATTTACGTCTGTCTCCCCCTTCTAGACTGTAAGCTTGTTATGGGCTGGGAATGTGTCTTCGTTGTTCTACTGTTATATTACTCATTTATGGTCAGGGTCCCAGTTGGTTGATTTTTCCTTCCATTGTGACCTACACTACTTTTGGGTGCCAAATAATAGGAAGCAATGTGACCTAGAGAATAGAGTACAAGTCAGGGAGTCAGAAGGACCTGGGTACTAATCCCGGCTCCTCCACTTATCTGCTGTGTGACCTTGAGCAAGTCACTTCACTTCTCTGGGCCTCAGTTACCTCATCTGTAAAATGGGGATTAAGCCTGTGAGCCCCATGTGGGATAGGGACTGTGTCTAATATGATTAACCTGCATCTACCCCAGTGCTTAGTAATTATGGTACTTGTTAAGCACTTACTATGTGCCAAGCACTGTTTTAAGCACTGGGGTAGATACAAGTTACAGTAACGGGCACACAGTATTTAACAAATGCCATTAAAAAAAAATTCTTCACCACCCTCCCATCCAAAAAAATTACAGTTATGCCTTTGGCCAAACCCTTGGGATTTCCTCTCATTTATCCTCTGTTCTGTAAGCTTGCTGTTGGCAGGGAATGTGTCTACTAACTCTGTTATGCACACTCTCCCAAGCCCTAAGTACAATATCAGTCAGTCAATGCTATTTACTGAGTGCTTACTGTGTTCAGAGCACTATACTAAGCACTTGGGAGAGTACAATATAACAATAAACAGACATTTCCTGCCCACAGGGAGCTTTCAGTTTAAAGGGTTGGGGGAGGCGGACTTGGGGGGTGGAGCGGAGAGACAGGGACTACAGTACTCTGCACAAAGTAAGCAATCAATAAATGCCATCAATGATTGGTTTGTTTAAAAAGAAAAAGAAAAAAAGCTCAAGCATTTGGAAACATCATGAATTCAGCATGGCTTTGGAAAAAAAAAATCAAAATCTCAAAACCCCCAGTGATGCGCCTCACAGCTCCGTCTCTGGATTTAATACTTGGCTCCAGGTTTCCAGGGATGGGCTTCCAGGCAGAATGAACTGCCGATCCAAGCGGCTTGACTAATCCCGGACCATCCCGGTTCTGTCCGACATTCCCCGCTGGGGTCTCGGGTGACTGGCGGTTTCCGCCCATGTCGCTTGAGGAATGTGCCCGGAAGAATGCAGGGGTCACAGGGTGGGGGAAGGGGAGCGAAGGGAGCACGGCAAGAGGCTGGTGGTGAGCGAGAGGAGGAAGTTCAGGGCCGTGGAAATACCACCATGGGATTGTTTCCCAGGCCAGTTTCCACAGGGGTTTTCAAGAGCAAGTGTCCCTCGGGCCACAAACTTAAAAAACAACAACAAAAAAACACACTTTTTCTTGAAAAGATGTCTAACCACCTGGAGAAATGAGTGGCACTTTGAGGTCCTTTGGCAAGCATCACTTCATCAGTGACATTTATTGAGCGCAAAGCCCTTGAGGGAAGACACGACACGTGATCCCTGCCCTCAAAGTTCCTTTGCTCTCCAGGGAGACCCCCTTTTCACTGGCTGGTTGTTGCCCCGACCCCTACCTGATCATCCCCCAGGCCTTGCCCAAACCCTGCTGACGAACCAGTCAGACCCATGTGTGTTTTTGAAGGGCTCTGTCCCATTAGATTGTCCACTGGGGAAGTGTGACCTAGTGGATAGGGCCATGGTCTGGAAATCAGACAACTTGGCTTCTAAGTGGGTCTGCCACTTGTCTGCTGCGTGATCTTGAGCAAGTCACTTCACTTGTCTGGGCCTCACTTTCCTCTTCTATAAAATGGGGCCTCAAATATCTGGTGGGTTTTTTTAAAATATGGTATTTGTTAAGTACTTACTATGGGCCAGGCACTCTTTAAGCACTGAGGTAGATACAAGATAATCAGGTTGGACACAATCCCTGTCCCACGTGGGGCTCACAATCTAAATCCCTGATTTACAGATGACTGTAACAGATTACAGGTAACTGAGGCACCGGGAAGTGAAGTGACTTGCCCCGGGTCACAAAGCAGACAAGTGGCAGAGTTAGGATTAGAACCCAGGTCCTTCTGACTCACAGCCCTGTGCTCTCTCCACTAAGTCGCACTGCTTCTCCTCCCCACTTACAGTGTGAGTCCAATGTGGAGAGGGACAGTGCCTGACCTGATTCTCTTGTATCTTGGCAAGATACCTTGAGCAAGTCACTTAACTTCCCAGTGTCTCACATTCCTCATTTGTAAAACGGGGATGAAGACAGTGAGCCCCATGTGGGACATAGATTGTATCCAACCTGATTTCCTAGTTTCTACCCCAGGACTAAGAACAGTGCCCATAAAAAAAAAAATCCAAAATTCAACTGTAGTGAACTCTCCCAAGATTTTAGCACAGTGCTCTGCAAACAGTGAGCGCTCAATAATTACCACCGGTTGACTAAGGCTGGGAATAAAGAGTGAAACATTTGGTGCCATGTCTGTAACAGGCCAGGGGAAAACCAGACAATAGCCACCCTCGAGGCAGGGGCTGATGCTGGCCCACCCAGATGAAAAGAAGCTCTTCCCCCTCCTCTCTTTTTAGCCTGGAATGCCATCGGCGACCCCACCCTCCCTAATAATGGATTCCCGCCCCTTCCGGATCTCCCAGTGCAATCTCTGACACCCCGGCAGGAGGGCCCGGGGCTGGGCGGGGGAACTCGTACCGACATGTAGGACCTCGTGCCCACAAAGGAGTTGGCCATGGAGTCGATCAGCTGCCCGCTGACCCCGAAGTCGCAGAGCTTGATCTCACCGCGGGAGTTCACCAAGATGTTGGACGGCTTCACGTCTATTCGAAGAGAAATGTGGACACACGAGGGTGGAGGGTGACCGGCGTCTGAGGGGTAGCCTGTCACCGCTGGCACTGCCCTCGCCTCATGCCCCTCCAGAGGAGGGCAGGATCGAGGGGAGCGGTGTGGACTAGCAGAAAGACCCCGGACCTCGGAATCAGAAGACCTGGATTCTAATCCCAGCTCCGCCACTTGTCTGTTGGGTGACCTTGGACGAGTCACTTCACTTCCCGGGGCCTCAGTTCCCTCATCTGCAAAATGAGGATTCAAAACCTGTGCTCCCTCCTACTTAGACTGTGAGCTCCATGTGGAGCCTGATGATCTTGTATCTACCCCAGTGCTTACTACGTAGTACGTGCTTAACAAGTACCTTACATTATTATTATTATTATTACTTTTTAATGGTATTTGTTAAGCACTTACTATGTGCCAGATGCTGTATGAAGCGCAGGCGTAGATTCAAGATAATCAGGTAGGACACTGTCCTTGTCCCACATGGAGCTCCCAATTTAACCCCCATTTTCCAGATGAGGTAACAGACACAGAGAAGTGAAGGAGTTTACCCAAAGCCACACAGATTATGATGGTATTTGTTAAGCGCTTACTGTGTGTCAAGCACCATTCTTCGTGCTGGGGTAGATACAACGGGATTGAGTAGGACCCAGTCCCTGTCCCTTAATCCCCACTTTACAGATGAGCTAACTGTGGCCCACAGAAGTGAAGTGATTTGCCCCAAGGTCACACAGCAGACAAGTGGCGGAGCTGGGATTAGAACCCAGGTCTTCTGACTCCCAGTCCCAGGCCAGGGCTCTTTCCTCTAGACCGTGAATTACTAGAATGGAGGGTGCTCCTGGGGGAAGCTTTCTTCCTCATCCTCCTTAAGTGAGACTCCTCGCCAGCTTCCAGCGGGTCAGCAGTGTAGCACGCGACAGCTGTGCCATAGACCGGTGCAGGCCTTCTGGCAAGCTGCCTCCTTTAGTATCTGCCTCCCTGTTTCTCAACAGGACTACTTAGCCTGTGAGCAAGATGCACTTCTCTGGGCCTCGGTTTCCTCATCTGTAAAATCGGGATTGAATCCTCCTCCCTCCTATTTAGACTGAGAGCCCCATAAGGGATATGGACTGAGTCCAACCTGATTATCTTCTACCTACCCTGGCCCTTAGAACAGTGCTTGGCACACAGTAAGCCCCTAAATGTTATTATTATTAATTCTGTTATTATTAATCCAGGGGTGGGGGGGGGGGGGGGGGCCGGGGGAACAGTGCCCAGAATCGGGAGCCTGGAACCCTGGATTTTAATGCCACTGATCAGCTGTGTGACATTTAACCTCCCTCGGCCTCAGTTTCCTCATTTGCAAAGTGGAGATAAGACAGCTGTTCGCCCTCCTTCTCACACTGTGAGACCCTCAGGGGAAGTGGTCTGAGTTGATCGTTTCATATCTACCCAAGTGCTTATCCATTGGCACACAGTTAAGTGCTTAATAAATACCATTAACTGCAGTTCATATACCACTGAACTACAGAGAAGCGGTGCAACCTTGTGGATAGAGCCCGGGCCTGGGAGTCAGAAGGACCTGGGTTCTACTTCCACCTCTGCCACTTGTCTATTGTGTGACCTTGGCCAAGTCCCTTCACTTCTCTGTGCCTCAGTTCCCTTGTCTGTAAAATGGGGATTACGACTATAAACTCTGTGTGGGACACTGACTGTGTCCAAACTGATTAACCTGTATCTCCCCCAGGGCTGAGCACAGTGCCTGGTACATATTAAACCCTTAACAGATACCATTATGATTATTACTCTTATTATGGGTATTAAAACTGAGTTCTCTGTGGGACAGGGGTTTTGTCCAACCAGATTAGCTTGTATAATAATAATTAGAGATAGTATTTGTTAAGCACTTATTATGTGGCAAGCACTGTTCTAAGTGCAGGCGCAGATACAAGGTTATCAGGTTGTCCCACGTGGGGCTCGCAGTCTTAATCCCCATTTTACAGATGAGGTAACTGAGTCACAGAGAAGTTAAGTGACTGGCCCAAAGTCATACAGCAGAAGAGCGGCGGAGCCAGGAATAGAACCCACGACCTCTGACTCCCAAGCCCTTGCTCTTTCCACTAAGCCACATTGCTTCTCTACCCCAGCGCTTAGTACAGCGCCTGGCACGTAGGAAGTGCTTAACAAATACCATTTCAAAAAAAACGCCAAGCTTTATAAACCCAAGCGGAAAAGCTTGGGAAGGGGCAGGTCGGAGGAAAGCCCTGATGCTATGGAACTAGATGTCTCCCTCTCACTGAAACGCAACTGGGAGGGAGGGAGGCGGGGGGTGTTACCAGGCAACTCTTTCCGAAGCCCCTAAGTGCTTCGTGCTGTTCTGCTCCTTTCTCTGTGGAGGTGCAGGCAGAGTTTTTTCCAACATAATTGGCTACTTATTCAGAGTCATTACCAAGGCATTACTGGGCTGACTAAGCCCAGCGTGGAGCATTTGCAAAATAATGTGCCAGATGAATATTAAAAGCAGAGCTGGGATGGGATGGGCAAGAGGGGGCTTGTGGCATCGGCTAAGATCTGGCTGGTGGCCTTTGTGGCCTTCCAGGCCTGTAGGACTCAGGCTGAAATGGCAGAGACCGGTCAGTCAGTCGATCGTGTTTATGGAGCACTTACTGTGTGCAGAGCACTGTTCTATGCACTTGACAGAGGATAATAGAACAAGAAACAGATACATTCCCTGCCCACAGCAAGCTAACAATCTAGATGGGGGATACAGACATTAATAGAAATAAATCAATTAAAACCAGTATCTGGCAGGCCTAGCTCCCCCTTCAGCAGGCCCTTCAGCAGACTAATACGCGGGGTCTAATCCCAGCTCCACCACCTGTCTGCTGTTTGACCTTGAGCCAGTTACTTCAGTGGACCTCAGTTACCTCATCTGTAAAATGGGGATTAAGACTGTGAGCCCCTTGTGGGACAGGGACTGTGTCCAACCTCATTAGCTTGTATCTACCCTAGCACCTAGAACAGTGCTCGATACATAGCAAGTGCTTAACAAATACCATCATCATCATTATTATTATTATTATTAATTTTAACCAGCTCTCTCCTCCACTCACCTGGAAAGAAAGGCTGAGGGAAAAGGGAGTCTTCTAAGTAATAATAATAATAATTAGTGGTATTTGGGAAGCCTTTACTATGAATGAAGTGTTGAACTAAGCGCTGAGGTAGATGTGTGGCTCAGTGGAAAGAGCACGGGCTTTGGAGTCAGAGGTCATGGGTTCGAATCCCAGCTCTACCACTTGTCAGCTGTGTGACTGTGGGCAAGTCACTTCACTTCTCGGTGCCTCAGTTACCTCATCTGTAAAATCGGGATTAACTGTGAGCCTCACATGGGACAACCTGATTACCTTGTATCTGCCCCAGCGCTTAGAACAGTGCTCTGCACATAGTAAGCGCTTAACAAATACCAACATTATTATTATTATTATTATTATTACAAGCAAAGTGGGTTGGATCTAGTCCCTGTCATTCACTCAGTTGTATTTACTGAGTGCTTACTCGGTGCAGAGTACTGTACTAAGCGCTTGGGAGAGTACAGTACAACAATAAAGACACACTCCCTGTCCACAAGAGAAAGCTTACAGTCTTGGGGGGTGGGGCAGGGAGGCAGAACAAATCAATAAATGACAAATATGTATATAAGTTCTGTAGGCTGGGAAGGGGGAAGAATAAAGGGAGCAATCAGGGTGACCAAGAAGGGACAGGGAGAAGAGGAAAGGAGGGGCTTAGTTTGGCAAGGCCTCTTGGAGGAGATGTGCCTTTGCAGGGGGACCCCCATGGAGCTCGCTGTCTTCATCCCCATTTTACAGGTGAGTTAACTGAGGCCCGGAGAAGTGAAGTGGCTTGCCCAACACACAGCAGACAAGTGGCGGAGCCACAGTTAGAACCCAGGTTGTCGGACTCCCAGGCCCAGGATACCTCCTCTAGGCTATGTTGTTTTTCTGTGCCTTTCAAACACTTCTTCCCTCCTTGCTGGGCAGCTCACAGAGCTGTGGTCTCTTGGGGAATCCCCGCCATCAACCAGTCTCCGCACACGGTCTGCCTTGGGAATTTGGGTCGTGACGACTCTTAGGTCAGTGCTGGGAGGATAACTGTGCCCAAGACGTCACTGGCGGGTACCCTGCATTCTAATCAGGAGCCCACCGTTGACCCTCTTAAGGAGGTGCCCGCGTAGTAGTGTCAGGGTTTGCTGCTGTGTCTTCCCACCACTCGTCTCCAAAGGACACGCTGCCCATCTGGATACGGTCCTCCACTTTGCCTCCTTGGGCGTCACTGGCCTGCAAGGTGCCCGGGAAGCAGAACTAGCTTGCTGCCAGCAATCGGCTCCATCTGGCCAGTGACCATCTTGGTTTGGGAGGGCTTTAATAAGCGCTTAACAAATACCAATATTATTATTATTTACTGGTGCGGGCTGACTCATACCAAGCCAGAGGCAGCCACCGGACTGATCCATTCCTAGGCAAGAGCAGCTAGCAGACTGACCCATCCCTAATCAAGGGGCAGCCACTGGATCGACCCACCTCTTCGACAAACCTTTGACAGATGGCTTTGTCTTTCCCGCTCGATCACGTGGGCTGTCAGTTCCCCACCTGCCACCCCCAACAGACACACTGCCATGTCCATGGGCTGCAATGGGAGCACCTTGAAGGCAGAGATCTGCAGGGAATTTGTCTGCTTACTGTTAATTTGTCCTCTCCCTGGAGTTTAGTATAGAGCTCTGCACACAGGAAGTGCTCAAGAAATATGACTGAATAAATGAATACACATAGTAAGCACTCCAGAAATACCATTGATTGATGGACCTATACACTGCGGGCAGGGAATGTGTCTGTTTATTTTTATATTGTACTCTCCCAAGCATTCAGTACAGAGCTCTACACTCGGTAAGCGCTCAATAAATATAATTACTAAGTGTCAAGCACTGTTCTAAGCACTGGGGCAGATACAAGCATATCAGGTAGGGCCCAGTCCCTGTCCCACATGGGGCTGACAGTCTTAATCCCTCTTATACAGATGAAGTAACTGAGACAAAGACAAGTGAAGTGATCTGCCCAAGGCCATACAGCACACCTGTGGCGAAGCCGAAACTAGAACCCACATCCTCTTTCTCCCAGGCCCGGGCTCTTTCCACTAGACCATACTGCTTCCCTCAAAGTGACCCGAGGCGCGGTCTAGGAAGGGCTCCACTGCCATCAGGGACCAGGTAAGCTTCCTTGACTGGAGAGGCAGTGAGATCTAATAATAATAATTATACTAATTGAGGTATTTGTTAAGCGCTTACTTACTATGTGCCAAGTTCTGGGTTCTAATTCCAGTTCTGCCACTGGTTTACCATGTGACCTCAGCCCAGTCGCTTAACCACTCTGAGCCTCCGTTCCCTCCTCTGACAACTGGGGAAAAGAGAGTTTTTGATCCTTGTGTGGGACAGGGGCTCTGCCCACTCTTACAACCTCGTACCTACCCCGGCCCTTAGCACACAGCAAGCTATGACTAAAATGCCAGAAATCTTCTCATTGTTGGCCGAGTCACATACATCCCACTCGCTGTTCTAACTTCAGCCACCCAGCAAACAGATGTCTTCATTAAGCCTTCAATTAATTAACACTCCCTAAACCTCCTCCCTGTCACCCCTCTTATTCTTCCCGGGACGTAACCGCCAATTTAGTCCATCCGCCGATCCAGGCAGTTTTAACTGCTCTTCCTGGAGAGTGTTACCTCAAATTCTCCCTCCTCCATGCCCCTCTCCATGGCCCATCAATGCAACTGACTGAAGTCCTCGTTAAACACTTGGGAGAGTACAACAGAATTCGCAGAAATGTTTTCTGCCCATAGCAAGCTTAATAAATATCACTGATTGATTAATTGATTCCGCAGTTGGTTCCGATGAGGATTCAGCCTCAAGCATTTCTCTGGCAGGACCCCTAACTCCACGCCCCCTCCAACCCTCTGCGAGCCAAAGTCCCAGAGCCTCTACACCCATTTTAAGTCTCGGCTCTCATTAGGAGGTTTCTCTGCCGAGCCTCGTGAGCGTGTTTTTGAAATGGCTTTTCTTTTCCGGGGAGTCACTCAACTTGAGATGCTTTTTTGCCTTATACCTTCTCTTTCCCTTCCCCTCCTCTGCCCACCCCCTTCAGACCCTGAAGGGAAAACCCGTTCCTGGATCGCAGAGGGACGTGGGAGGCTTAGATTTATAATTTTTTTCCATGCTTTGTTAAGCATTTACTATGTGCCAGGCACTGTACTGAGGACTGGGGTAGTTATGAGTTGATCAGGTTAGATGCAGTCCCTGTCCCACAACGGATTCACAGTCTTAATCCCCATTTTACAAATGAGGGGACTGAGACCCAGAGAAGTGAAGTGACTTGCCCATGGTCAGACAACAGACAAGTGGGGAGCTGGAAGTAAAACCCAGGTTGTTCCGACTCCCAGGCCCGTGCTTTATCCACTAGGCCTCGCTGCTTCCCATTGCTGTTTGTCCAAAGTTACAGCTGGAACACCTAACATCCCAAAATTGCCCCTCTCTTTTTTTTTATGGTATTTGTTAAGGGGTTACTATATAAGTGCTGCAGTAAATCCAAGCTAATCGGGTTGGTCATAGTCCCTGTTCCACAGGTATCTGTTTAGTATTTAAGGGTTTACTATGTGCCATGCACTGTACTAAGCGCTGGGGTAGATACAAGCAAATTGGCTTGGACACAGTCCCTGTCCCACATAGGCCTCACTGTCTCAATCCCCATTTTACAGATGAGGTCACTGAGGCCCAGAGAAGTGAAGTGACTTGCCCAAGGTCACAGAGCAGACGAGTGGTGGGGCTGGGATGAGAACCCAGGTCCTTTTGACTCCCAGGCCAGTGCTCAACCCACTAGACCAGGCTCCTTCTCCGGGACCTTTCGCCGGAGGGTAAAAGCCATGAGACGGGCGGGTGTGGGAGGAGAGCGGTCCTTAGGCACAAGTACATGAGGAGGGCAAGATTCAGCCTTGAGGCTAACAGTTTGAAGAGAAAGAGCACCAAGAGAGCCAGAGACAGAGAGAGAGGGAGAGAGACTGAGACAGACAGAGAGACACAGAGAGAGAGCGAGAGCCAAGAGAGAAAGAAGAGCCCTCCGGCCTGAGGTGGCCAGGTCTGGGAACTGATGTGGGGAGAAAGGAACGTTTATGTCCACGGACAGTCAATCAATTTGGACATTTAGTCAATGCAGGGTTTGGGGGGTCAAACATTCAAGCGCCTGATGTAAAATGATGATAGGACTGGAAATCTCCAAGGTAGAATGGATCCAGAAACCCAAGGCTTAATAATTAAAATACTACTATGACTCGGTCGATCGTGTATATTGAGTGCTTACTGTGTGCAGAGACTTCAATCGTATTTATTGCGTGCTTTCTGTGTGCAGAGCACTATACTAAGTGCTTAGGAGAGTACAATACAACGGAGTTGGTAGACATATTCTCTGTCCACAACAAATACCCATTCTCCCTCCTACTTTGAGCCCCATGTGGTTAGTACAGTGCTTGGCACATAGTGAGTGCTTAACAAATACCATTATCATCATTACCTCTGCTATTACCAGTCATAATTGTGGTATTTGTTACGCGCTCACTCTGTACCACACCCTGAATTTAGCCCTAGGGTAAATACAAGATAATTAGGTGTGACACAGTCCCTGCCCCACATGGGGCTCACAGTCTAAGAAGGAGGGAGAAGGGATACTGAGCCTGCATTTTCATAGATGATGAAACAGGCACAAAGAGGGCTTTTTTTGGGGGGGGGGTGTGGTTCGTTTATGGTTTTGTTGCTCTGTGTCAAGCACAAGCACTGGTGTGGATAGAAGCTCATCAGGTTGACACACTCCATATCCCACAAGGGGCTCACAGTCTTAGTCCCCAGTGACAGAAAAGGGAACTAAGGCCCAGAGAAGTTAAATAACTGAGCCTAGAGCCTAGTAGCAGGCAACTGGCAGAGCTGAGATTAGAACCCAGGTCGACTCCCAGGCCCATGCTCTTTCCACTAGGCCAAGTGAACTCGGGGCCATATTCATTCATTTTCTCTCTCTCTCACACCCTCTTATTCTCTCCCTCTCTCCTTTTTCTCCAGCATTCACTGAAACCCCTTCCCCCTAAGCCCTTGCCCTGGCCTACTTCCCCTCACTGCTAAAAGGCAGCTTCCATGAGGCCTAGGACCTGGGGAGACCCGAGGAACAGGTGGCTCTGGAATCGGGCAGATGGGAGGAAATGAGAAC
Organism: Ornithorhynchus anatinus; assembly: GCF_004115215.2. Lineage (NCBI taxonomy): Eukaryota > Metazoa > Chordata > Mammalia > Monotremata > Ornithorhynchidae > Ornithorhynchus > Ornithorhynchus anatinus. The sequence goes on along the minus strand of NC_041732.1, from coordinate 6,572,472 downwards.
CACAAGTGGGAAGTGAGCTGGGGTGAAGAGCGGATCTTGGAAGAGCGACGAGAACGCAGCTCCGAGCTGGCCCGGCCCTTCAGAATGCCAACCATTTCACGGCAGCTCGGTCAGGCCTCCCCACCTCCCCATCCCCGGGGGGATCCCTCTCCAACGCCCACCACTGAGAAGAGCCAAACAGGTGCTGGCCAGACGGGAAAGGGAAGGAAGACATTCCTAGGATAGCGTCAGCTTGCCTTCCCAGTTGAACACCTGTTCTCCCCTTTGGACTGGGAGACCCAACATGGGCAGGGCCTGCATCTCCCCGATTAACTTGTATCTGCTCCAGAGCTTAGCATGGTGCTGGACATATAGTCAGTGCCTAACAAGTACCACAATAATAATAGCAATTTGATGGAACCTTCTGGAGAGGGGAAGGAGGAGGCAGAATAGAGAGAAAAAGAGGCCAAGGAGCTCACCATCAAGGGGTCGCATGAATCCCGGTGATAGAAGATTAGAACTCGGGAGAGGCAGCGAACTAATTCAGCTTAGTGCAGTCCACTGCACCCAGTGGGTGCTCAATAAATAGCGTAACTACAACTACAGACAGATGGACCCAAGCTCCAGACAGAGAGAGACTCCATGAGGGAGCTTTATTTGAGTGCAAGAGACTACCGCACACATGATACCTGATGCATGATAGTTCTCCCCATCTAGACGGGAATCTTGTGGGCAGAGAATGTCTGTTATTTTGTTATATTGTACTCTCCCAAGTGCTTAGTACGTGCTCTGCACACCCTGAGTGCTCAATAAATATGACTGATTGACGCCTGCTTAGTTATGGAAGGTTACAGTACACCCCAAGATATATGTATATATCTGCATACATCTGCTATTTACTTATTTATTTATTTACATTAATGTCTGTCTCCCCTTCTAGACTGTGAGTTCGTTGTGGGCAGGGAATGTGTCCTTTTGTTGCTATATTGCACTCTCCCAAGCGCTCAGTACAATTCTTTGCACACAGTAAGCACTCAATAAAATCGACTGAATGAACTGAATGAATGAGAAGACAGCTATGGTATCTCAAAATGGTGGCTAAAAGGCCCATGAATTCCTCTGCCTGCTCTAAATCAATCAACGGTATTTATTGAGCACTTACTACGTGCAGAGCACTGTACTGAGCGCTTGGGAGAGTACAGTACAAGAGAATTAGCAGGCAAGTTCCCTGCCCATAATGAGCTTCCAGTCTAAAGGCAGGCATTCAGCTCCTGGGCTAGGCAGAACTTTATCTTCTGGGCTGGTCCCTCTCGCACTGACCCCCTCACCTCCCCACCTCCCCTGTGGGGAGACTGGATGGCCCAGCGGGCCAGAACCACGGCACCAGGGGACACCCTCTGTTTTTCCCCTCCAAGGCTGGAAGGGCCCAAAAGGGGAGAGTCCCTCTCACCTCAAGAGACCAGGAAAGTCCAGGTCTCCAAGCCGCTGGCCCAAACCAAGATCTTTCGTGCCTGCTGGGGTCTCCTCTTGGCCCTGCTTCCTCTCCTCGTCGCCACCGGCGCCCGTGGGGCTGAATCCCCACCCGGCACTGGAGACAACTACTTTAAGCCCTGCTTTCCCTCACCTCCCACTTCTTACTGCATCGCCCTGACTTGCTCTGTCTGTTCTTCCCCCGCCCCCCACTAGCCCCTCAGCACTTATGTATATAACTCTAAATTTATTTGTATTGATGTCCGTCTCCCCAACTCTAGACTGTGAGCTCGTTGTAGGCAGGGAACGTCACTGTTTACTGTTGCATTGTATCTTCCCAAGAGCTTAGGACAGTGCTCTGTACACAGGAAGCGATTAATAAATATGACACTGAATGAATGAAAGATGAAAGGGTGTTTCCCTGCCCCTTCCAGGAGCTGCTTCCCCAAAGGTTTCCTTCCTCCCCTCTCCAGAGACAGACGTTCCACAAATCCCAGAAGGGAAGTTGTCGACGGCCGAATTCCTCCACACCTAATATTAGAGTGGGCGGTCACCCGAACACCCTCTCGCCCCTCACCGCCCTCAAGAGCTCTAATCTCCCCTCACTTCACCTCCATGGGAGAGGCCATTGCAAGACTTGTTTTTATGACATTTGTTAAGCGCTTATTACGTGCCAGGCACTAACCATTATTATTAACAATAATAATAATAATAATGCTCTTATGCACTTACTATATGCCAAGCACTGTACTAAGCGTTGGGGTGGATACAAGCAAATCAGGTTGGCACAGTTTCTGTCCCATGAGGGGCTCACCATCTCGATCCCCATTTTACAGATGAGGAAACTGAGGCACAGAGGAAGTGAAGTGACTTGCCCAAGGTCACACAGCAGACAAGTGGTGGAGCAGGGATTAGAACCCACATCCTTCTGACTCCCAGGCCCACACTCTATCCACTATGCCATGCTGCTTTTCACTACGCTATGCTGCTTCTGTACTTACTATGCTTACTACATGGCAGGCACTAATAATTTATAATAATAATAACGGTATTTATTATGCACTTACTCTGTGCCAGACATCATACTAAGCAGTGGGGTAGATTCAAGCAAATGAGGTTGGACACAGTCCATGTCCCAAATGGGGCTCACAGTCAGCGCTTAATAAATACCACTATCATTATTATTATTAATCCCCATTTTACAGATGAGGGAACTGAGGTCCATAGAAGTAAAGTTACTTGCCCAAGGTCAAACAGCAGACAAGTGGCAGAGCCCTCTCAGGATCTCTTTAGAAATGCTTTTTTGGGGGCACGAATAAATGTGCGGGACACTGAGTTTTCAGAGACGTGGATTATTATCCCCATTTGGGATTGATATACTCCCAAACCACATGTGGGATCTGTAAACTTGCCACCCAGATCCTGATTTGCAAGTCTGCCTCAGGAAAACTACAACAGAAATCCATCAATATTTAGTCAGATTGAGCTTTGAAATTAGGACCAAAGTGGTAAAGCTTGCATAATATATAGCCCGCGATTCCTTTTACGAAGATTTGTGTATTTCCCCCGAAAAGCCAAAGGGATTCTCGCTCTTTGCTTCTCTTTCATGGAACACCCTCCCCACCCACCCTCCTCCCACTCCCTTTGCTGACAACTGGCTCTAACTTGGGAACCGAGGCAAAGAGGTTTCTTAGAAGCAGATGCTCAAAGGAAAAAGTAAAGAGATCCCGCTCGTAGAGACCTGTGATTCTGCCTCATCTTTAGCTGAGAAATTGCAGCCATCGGACGAGACGTTGTCTGACTCACCCACCTAAGTCGCCTGTTCCAACTGTGCAGATTAAAATGTTTTTTCCGATGCCCTCAATTCTCCCTCTCTGAGTCGAATGACTCTGAATTCTTCCATTTCAGTGTCATAATTGCTTGTCCCTTATCTGATTTCTTATAGGCAGGTCTCCTGCTCTTCAAGTTCTACGGCTATGGGGTTGATCTGCACAGCCGACCTGAACAATCAACCCAAAGCACCGCGGTATGTCAAGTGGGGAACCCACAGACATCATTCATTCATTCAATCGTATTTACAGAGTGCTTACTGTGTGCAGAGCACCGTACTAAGCGTTTGAAAAGCACAAATCGGCAATAGAGACAATCCCTGCCCACGCCGGGCTTACAGTCTAGAAGGGGGGAGATGGACATCAAAGCAAGTAAAGAGGCATCGATATAAATAAATAGAAATTACAGATATCCAGGTTCTAGGTTCCACTCAGTCACCCACTTGTCATATGACGTTAGGCTAGTCCCTTGGACGCTCTGTACCTCAGTTCCCCCAGTAGAAGAGGGAAAATACGCCCGGTGCTTGTGCTTTTAACTACAACCCCCAAGTGGTTAGCGGGGCCTAGTGGAAAGAGCCCAGGCCTGGGAGTCAGAAGGACCTGGGTTCTAATACCAGCTGGGCCAATTGTCCACTGTGTGACTCTGGGCAAGTCACTTCACTCTTCTGCCGCAGCTCCCTCGTGTTAAATGGGGATCACGACTGTGAGCTCTATGTGGGACAGAGACTGTGTTCAACCCAATTAGCTGGATCTACCCCAGGGCTTAGTACAGTGGTTAGCATATAGTAAGGGCTTAAAATATACCACAATTATTATTATGTGACTAGGATTTATTTGTAATAATGTCTGTCTCCCCCTCTAAACTGTAAGCTCACTGTGGGCAGAGAACATACCTATTAACTCTCCTGTACTGTACTTTCCTGAGCCCGTAGTACAGGGCTCTGCATACAGTAAGAGCTCAATAAATACCATTGATGATGAGTAGGAATGCCTCCAAAAGTAGATGACTGCCTGATCAAAGCCTTATTGAGGGCACATCTAATAATAATAATAATAATAATGGTATATGTTAAGCGCTTACTATGTGCAAAGCACTGTTCTAAGCGCTGGGGGAGGATACAAGGTGATCAGGTTGTCCCATGTGGGGCTCACAGTCTTAATCCCCATTTTACAGATGAGGAACTGAGGCACAAAGAAGTTAAGTGACTTGCCCAAAGTCACACAGCTGACAAGCGATTAGAACCCATGACCCATCTCATCCAAAAGATCTTCCCAGACTAAGCCCTCCCTTTCCTCTTCTCCCCCTCCCTTCTACATCGCCCTGACTTGCTCCCTTTGTTTTTCCCCTCCCAGCCCTACAGCATTTATGTCCATATCTGTCATTTATTTATTTTATAGACGTGTGTCTCCGCTCCTCTAGACTGTAAGTTTATTGTGGGCAGGGAATGTGCCTGTTTATTATTGTATTATACCCTTCCAATTGCTTAGTACAGCGCTCTGCACCCAGTAGCGCTCAATAAGTACAATTGAAGGAATACATTAATTTCAGAAAATGCCAACGGAAGAATCATGGGGTTGATGCATACCAAACGTCAGATCTCAGCAAAAAAATGTTCATTCCCGATAAGAATCACAACAATGCCACAAAAGACAGAATGCTCTTTGGCTTCCTACCGCTTGCAAAGACAGAGTGACACACCACAAATATAACAATGAAGAGACAGCGCTTACCTCTGTGCATAATTTTATGTTTCTCCCTCAGATACGTTAGACCTTTTATTACCTAGGAATGAAAGATTTCAAAGACTCAGGTTGTGTGAAACAAACATAAGAATTTATGATCACTCTAGATTAAATGGGCAACAATATTCTCGTGGACAAAAAGTGACCACCACAGAGTCAAAATAAAGAGGACAATAAGTTTGCCCCATTACTTCCTTCTTGCAAAGGAAAATAATTAAGGAGCCTGGTAAGTTAGGTTTGTCTTGCAATATAACCATATTAATGCCCGTCTCTCCCCCAGCGCTTAGAACAGTGCTCGGCACCTAGTAAGCACTTGAATACCAACATTATTATTATTAGACTGGACACTCATTTAAGGTAGGGAACGTGTCCACCAACTCTGTTGTAATGTATGAGAAGCAGCACGGCGCAGTGGATAGACCATGGGCCTGGGAGGCAGAGGGTCATGAGTTCCAATCCCCATTCCGCCATTTATCTGCTGTGTAACCTGGGGCAAGTCATTTCACTTCTCTGGGCCTCAGTGACCTCATCTGTAAAATGGGGATTGAGGCTGTGAGCCCCATGTGGGACAGGAACTCTGGCCAACGCAATTTCCTTGTACTCACCCCAGCGCTCATTACAATGCCTAGCACCTAGTAAGTGCTTAACAAATACCATAGTTATTATTATTATTACATTGCCGAAAGGCAGTTCTTTTTCAAGGCCTCTCTCTAGGATGGGGTCTGGAGCAGACCCAAAGATGTGACCCATGTTTCCGCTTTGCTTTTCATCATCACCCACGAGAACCACTTTTCCATAATGCCCTCCTTTTCCAATTTCCATTCTCCACCCGACCAATTGCCAACATACTCTTTTCTTGGAGTGACAAAGAGAATCGCTGGGTAACCAATGAGAAGCAGCGTGGCCAAGTGAAAAGAATACAGACCTGGGAGTCAGAGGACCTGGGTTCTAATCTCAGCTCCGCCACTTGTCTGCTGTGTGACCTTGGATAAGTCACTTTCCTTCTCTGTGCCTGTTACTTCATCTGTAAAATGAGGATTCAATACCAGGTCTCCCTCTGACTTAGACTATGAGCCCCAGGTGGGACAGGGACTGTGTCCAATCTGATTATCTTGTAGTGACCCCAGTGCTTGGCACAAAGTAAGTCTTTAACAATAATACCAACAATAATAATAAGCCAAATATACTTACAGCAATGCTAACTTTGCCCAGAATCTGCTCTGGAATTCTTCCGGCTTTCTTCAGGACCTGATCCAAGGACCCGCCGTCCTAAGAATAAAATTTTGGCATGTTTAGTGAATACATTGGCTTTTTTTCTAAATATGCTTCAGATTTTACATTTAACGCCACAGTCAGTGTTCTAGATCCAGAAAGGTATATGAAGAACAATTTTTGCCAAGGGGAAACTGAAATGGCTTTCGCTCCCCCTGTCATATAGGTTATCAGTGAACAAGAGACACTGAAAGTGGTCATGCCAAGGGTCACGTGCTGTCACACAAAAGCAGATTTGGGCTGATTTGACAGCAGAAAGACACCGTGAAATTCCGCATGCCATGCTTGGGGCTCATCCAACGGACACACGGGGAAGAGTTCCTGAATAGCGGAGTCGACAGCAAACTCCTCTTTTTATACTTAACTGCCTACATTTGGACTTCAGGTTTTAATGATTGTTGGGGACCCTGGGAACAAAACACCTGAGCATCAAATTCCAGACCCGCTATGCAATTATCGCTGAGAAGCACTGGGGCCTCACAGACAGAGCCTGAGCCTGGGAGTCAGGAGGACTTGGGTTCTAATCCCCAGTTCCACCACTTGTTTGCTATGTGACCTTGGGCAAGTCATTTCACTTCCCTGTGCCTCAGTTACTTCATGTGTAAAATGGGGATTACGACTGTGAGCCCCACGTGGGGCAGAAACTGTGTCCAACCTGATTAGCTTGTATCAACCCCAGCACCTGGTAACGTGCCTGGCACATAACATTTAATATAAAATATAAAATAAAAATACCCTAGGAGGTAGCCAACCCAGGGTTTCAAAAGAACTCAATTCTTCAAGGCCATCTTTATATTTTCCTGTTTTTAGAGTTTGGCACTCTCTGTACGTTCCTTGAGGACCAGGAACATATCTTCCAACTCTCTTTTATTCTTCCTGGTGCTTGATAAAATGCTTTGCACACAGTAGGTGTTCAATACATACGATTCCACTGCGTTGGGCTATAAACCCTACTCTCTATAGAGAGATATCCAGAGCTCTATAACCTCAATGGTTAAAGTGGAGTCAGTCAGGTGAAGGTGACAAAATGATCGGAAGCTCATTGGGGACAGGGAATGTGTCTACCAATTTGGTTGTATTATACTCTCCCAAATGCTTAATGCGGGGCTCAGCATGCAGTCATTTCTCAATAATAATGATGGTATTTGTTAAGCATTTACTATGTGCCAAGCACTGTTCTAAGCACTGAATAAATACCACTGATTGATTGATAGCTGACAGAACATAACTTGACAAATACCATTCAAAAAAAAAGGGGGAGGATCCTTAGCGGTTTAGACTGAGCATCTCTCAGGGTCTGCCTGTCTTCCTCTAAAGTGTGGGCAGGGATAGTGTCTTCCTACTGTATCATTCTGGACTCTCCCAACTGTTTAGTACAATGCTCTGCACACAATATGCGCTCAATAAATACCAGTGATTGATTGACTGATCGACTTTTCCCTATCCCCATTCATTTTTTAAGGGGAAATTTGGGATCAGTTGGACTGCAGTAACTGGGGTGGGGGGGACAATCTTGCAAAAGACAATTTTATGTCACTTGATTTAGGTAGAGACAAGGAGGAACAGGGGTGCTCTGTGACCTTGGCCAAGTCGGTTCACTTCTCTGGGTCTCCAGTTTTCTTATCTGTAAAATGGGGATTAAGACTGTTAGCCCCATTTGGGACAGGGACTGTGTTCACCCTGATTATCCTGTATCTACCCTAGCATTTAATACAGTGCCTGGCCCTTATAACACATATCATTAAAAAAAAAAAGGTACCAGAGCAGGAGAGAGAAGGCACCAGGTTTCCAGTTCCCATACGATAGTAGGGAAGAAGGGTGTGGGCAGTAGAGAATCCTCCATTTTAACATTTATCTTTAACTCAATCTCACTCTCCCCAAGACCAAGCACCCAGGTCCAATCAGCCCTTCTGGGATCAAATCGTGTTGCTAAGGCCCCAGGCTCATGGAATAAAACTGCCAGAGGAGAGTTTATTTTTAGCAGCCAATTATGACCTAGCTCAGGGGTGTCTTTGTGCAGAATTTCTACAGAAGAGTTCCCATGCTTTATGAAAATATCGGTTCAAAACCCTTACTGTGACAGGGTGATTCGCGGACATTCCGGGGCCCCTGCCGCGCAGGGGTCCCTGAGTTGCATGTGCCAGGGCGGGGGACCGGGGTGGGGGGGTCACTTTGCCCCAACAAAAGATTGGTTCGAGTTCCCGAAGGCTCTCAGTGATGCAGAGAAGTTGGGCCAGAAGAGGCACCTGAATTTTGGGTGGGAGCGGTTTTCTCAGATGGCAGTGATGCCCTCTGGCCTTGACGCCAGGCTGATGCCCAGGAACTATTATGCAAAGGCAGTGAATCCTAGCGGCAAGAGCCCAGGCCTGCGAGCCAGAGGACCTGGTTTCTAATTCTGGCTCTGCTACCTGCCTGCTGTGGGACCCTGGGCAAGTCACTGCACTTCTCTGGGCCTCAACTACCTCATCTGGAAAATGGGGATGAAATACCTGCCTCTGACTTAGACCTTGAGCCCCATGTGGGAAAGGGACTGGGTCTGACTTGATATCTTGTACCTACTCCAGTGCTTAGTATGGGGCTTGGCACATAGTAAGCGCTTAACAAATACCATAATTATTACAAACATATCTACCAGTTACTACTACTAATAACAATAATAATTATTATTACAGTACTTGTTAAGCACTCTCTACGTGCCAAGCACTGTTTTAAGCGCTGGGGTAGATACAAGTTAATGGTGTTGGACACGGTCCCTGCCCGACACGGGGCTCACATCTTTACTCCTCATTTTACAGATGAGGGAACTGAGGCGCAGAGAAGAGAAGTGACTTGTCCAAGGTCACACAACAGACAGGTGGCAGAGCAGGGACTAGAACCCAGGACCTTCTGACTCCCCAACCCATGCTCTACCCACTAAGTCACGCTACTCTGCTGCACTGTACTCTCCCGAGTGCTTCGTGCAAAGTTCTGCACACAGTCAGCGTTTAACAAATATCACTGATTTGAAGTCTGCCTTCTTTTATTCTCCCCAGGGCCACCTGGCTCCTGAGAAGAACAGAGAGGCACAGAGAAGAGCAGGGAGGCAGAGAGACAAGTGAATGAAAGCCCACAGGGCCATTTGTGTTTCCAGTCTCTGAGGAGAGACTGAAAACAGAACCATGACCCCCTCCTGACCGTACAGTTTGAGAAAAAGAGAGCGAAAAATATGGCCAATTCTCCCACACCACATTTCTGGGCCGACGACCTCCTGGGTAATTAGGGAACGTTCTCCGGGCAGCTCACGACTGTCAGAAGCCGCTGTGCTAGTGAGCAGGGCGTCGACTGAGGGCTAAACCTCAGTGCTGTGCCGGGGAGTGGGGCTTTTAGAGACTGTAAGCTCGTTGTGGACAGGGGATGTGTCCGTTATTGCTCTATTATACTCTCCCAAGCGCTTAGTACACTGCTTTGCACATGGGAAGCGCTCAGTAAATACGAGTGAATGAATGAATGAGTGAACCCCAAGCCTGATGGGATAACCGACGGAATTTCCCCTTTAGGGAAGGCCAGAGCATAGATGAAATCATTGTTTGGGTCACTTTGCGTTAAGAGGCGCTTAATAAACCCTACTACTATAGGCTCTAAGGGGAGACATATCCTTACTAGAGAGAGTCCACTGGCAGCTCTTCTCCCAGGTAACGCGAGGAAGGGTTCGCAACAGTCTTTAGAGTGGAAACTCACTGTGGGTAGGGAATGTGTCTCTTGCTTGAGAAGTAGCGTGGCCTACTGGATAGAACACAGCCTGGGTGTCAGAAGGACCTGGGTTCTAATCCCCGCTCCGATGTTTGTCTGCTGTATGCCCTCGGGCAAGTCACTTCGCTTCTCTGGGTCTCGGTTACCTCATCTGGAAAATGGGGATTGAGACTCTAGGCCCCGGGTGGGACAGGGACTGCATCCAACCCAGTCATCTTGGATCTACCCCAGTGCTTAGTAGAGTGCCTACCACATAGTAAGAACTTAACAAATAACATCGTTAATATATTATTATTTCTCAAGAGCTCACTACAGTACATTGCACCAAATGGGCCCTCCGATATGAAAACGCCACTATTACTAATAATCTTTAGGCCCAAAGAAAATGAGGCCAATACTTCCTATTCCGCATGGCAGGGTACCCGCTGGAAAAGGGTTGTAGGACCCTCTGACATCTTTTTTTTATGGTATTTGTTAAACGTTTACTATATGTCAAGCACTGTTCTAAGCACTGTGGTAGATACAAGTTCATCAGGCCAGATATGATCCTGTCCCACATGGGGTTCATAGTTTAAGCAGAAGGGATAAAAGAAATGGAAATGGAGGAAACTAAGGCCCAGAGAAGTGAAGCGACTCGCCCGAGGTCACACAGCAGGCAAATGATGGAGTCGCGATTAGAATCCAGGTTCTCTGGCTCCCAGGCCCGTGTTTTATCCATTAGGCCGTGCTGCTTCATTAAAGCAAGGCAACATTCCCAATCACGACCAGTGGACTACTATGGGATGGGCTGGGTCTTCCTAGCTTTGCCAGGGCCGGTGGTCTCCCTGAAGTTCACGCCCCTGCATGGAAAGAAATGGGCAGAGAGGCAGACGGGCGCCCATGAAGGGGCACTGTGGCCACCCAAAAGACAAAGCATCCGGGAATTCTCCACTCTGGAGAACCTGCTTGAGCCAACCAAGGATGAACAGGCAAAAACAGGTGGTAGGAAATAAAACCAAACTTCTCCTCCTGCAGCTGTGACACAATTATCAATTCCATTATGCAATCAACGGCAATTCTGAGCACTTACTGTGTGCAGGGTATTGCACTAAATGCCTAGCATTGGACCCACCCTTTGGAGGTTTCCACCTCTTTTTTTGCCATCCACACTTCCACCAGAGAAGCCATGTTGCCTAGTCGACAGAGCCCAGGCCTGGGAGTCAGAAGAACCTGGGTTCAAATCCCGGCTTGGCAACTGTCCGCTATGTGACTCTGAGCAAATCACGTCACCGGGCCTCAGTTACTGCATCTGCAAAATGGCGGTTAAGACTGGGAGCCCCACATGGAACAGGGACTGTGTCCAACCTCATTACTTTGCATCTACCCCAGTAGCTTAATACAGTGCCTGTTGCTTAGTAAGTGCTTACAAATATCATTTTAAAAAAAGCCACGTGAGAGCTTAGTACAGGCCTAGGCTGTCCCCCACATCTAGCCTGTCTCCCCCTCTAGAGTGTAAGCTCACTGTGGGCAGGGAATGTGTCTGCTTATTGTTGTGTTGTCCTCTCCCAAGCCTTAGTACAGTACTCTGCTCACAGTAAATGTTCAACAAATACAACTGAATGAGTGAATGAATGCTTTGCACACAGTAAGTACTCACTCATATGATGGAATGAATGAATGAACCCCAGCCCGCCAAGGAGGGAGGAACCAGAGGAGTTATTTTTCTCCCCTGCCGGCCCCTGCCGGCCCCCCGCCCGCAAGGAACTCACCATGTGCTCCATGCAGATGCTGATCTCGCCATCACTGTAGAAGGCCCCATAGAAGCCCACGATGTAAGGGGAGTTGCATTCGTGGAGCACCTGCAGCTCCCGGATGATCTGGTTCCGGATGGCTGGCTTGATCTCTAGGTGGATGAGCTGCAAAAAGAACCCATTTCCACTTGTTTTCAGTCTCCTTAAAGGCTCTTTTAAAAAAGGAAAGAAAAGAACAGAAAACTCGAAGACCAACCAGGAGAGTCTCCGCGCACCCAATATACCTACCCAGAGCCTGGGCATCAAGGAAGGTGGTCGCAGTTGAGGGAGATGGGAATTGGGAAGGATCCGAGTCTGGGCCCGAGGGGAATCGGTCACGGTGGAGGCAGATGAGAATGAGGGAGGACCAGAGCCTGGGCCCCAAAAGAAGTGATCATGGTGGAGCGAGATGGGAATCCAGGAGGAGAGGCTGGGCCAGGACACCTGGGTCCCCATGGGGAGGGAGAGGCAGCGGAAGCACCCACCACCCTCAGAGCTGTGCACTAATGGGAACCCTCGTTGGGAGGGACGAAGACCCCAGGAGGGGAGGGTTCTTCTGAAGCTTCTCTCTGGAGAACTAAGGTGGCTCCCGGGGTTGGCGGGGGCGGAAAGCAGGACCTGGGTCCAGACTCCCAGGGACGTTTGGGCGGGAAGTCATGTCAGGCTGGGTCCGCTGAGCCACTAGCCGGGGAAAAAGAAGAGTTTCCCTTCATCATCACCATCAAAGTTTACTGAGCACTTAGTATAATAATAAAAATGATGATGCCATTTGTTAAGCGCTTACTTTGTGCAAAGCACGGTTCTAAGGGCTGGGGAGGATACAAGGTGATCAGCTTGTTCCATGTGGGGCTCACAATCTTCATCTCTATTTTACAGATGGGTTAACTGAGGCACAGAGAAGTTAAGTGACTTGCCCAAAGTCACCCAGCTGACAGGTGGCTGAGCCAGGATTTGAACCCATGACCTCTAACTCCCAAGCCCGGGCTCTTTCCACTGAGCCATGTATAGGGCAGTGTACTAAGCCCTTGGGAGAGTACAATATGAAGAGTTGGCAGACTCATTCCCTGCCCACAGCGAACTTAGAATCTAGAGAGGGAGACGGACATTAATAGAATATCAACCTTTAGCCCTTTTCTCCCTTAAGCCTCCCACCAAGAGGCTCCTGGTTTATCCAGCGCTTAGTGCAGTGCACGGCACATAAGGGCTTAACAAATACCATTATAATTATTATCATCATTATCTGCTTGCTGGCATGGAGATTGGGGGCTGGGGATTTGGCTTCCAACATCGGTGGGTCAGAGCAGCCTCAGAGGCCCCAGAACCAGGAGCCTCTGGGGATTTTCTGCTGTTGTTTCAGGGGGTTTTATGGTATTTGTTAAGTGCTTAGCATGGCTTAATAGATAAAGGATGGGCCTGGGAGTCAGAAGGAGTTGGGTTCTAATCCTGGCTCCACCGCATATCTTCTATGTGATCTTAGGCAAGTTATTTCACTTCTCTGAGCCTCAGTTACCTCATCCGCAAAATGGGGAGCACGAGTGAGAGTCCCATGAGGGACAGAGCTTGGATCCATCCTGATTAACTTGTATCTACTCCAGGGCTTAGAACAGTGCTTGGCACATAGTAAATGCTTAACAAGTACTATTATTATTATTACTATGAGTCAAACACTGTACGACAAGGTAGGGTAGATGCAAGATAATCAGGTTGGACAGAGGCCATCCTCCTCCACATGGAGCTTACAGTCTAAATCAGAGGGAGGAGGATTTAATTCTCGTTTCACAGATGAGGTAACTGAGGCCCAGAGAAGTGAAGTGACTTGCTTAAGGTCACACAGCAGACAAGTGGCGGAGATAGGATAAGAACCCAGGTCCCTCTGACTCCCAGACCCAGGTTCTTCCCACTAGGCCTCACTACTTCTCTGTTTGAGAGAGGCACAGTGTCACATTTTCATCTGGGGATTCATGGACTAAGAAAACTACCCATGTTCCGAATCTGGGCCCTTTTCCAACGAAAGGAGATCCAGAGTTCATGCCAGGTGCTTCTCCAGGAAGGATGGGTTGCTGAAATGGTCAGGGAGCCAGAAAGGACTCCCCCAAAGCACACAAAAACACACCAGCACTTGACCGGAAAAACCCCATGATCTCAAGAAGGGAGGAAATTAAAATATAAAATGATAAAACATGTTAAATAAGAAATACTTTTTCTTTCAGTTTCTTTTCCCTTGAAGATGGGCTTTAAAGGCGGTGAGAGTGGGGAAGGTCCCCTCCCTATCCCCTCACCCCCTTCTTCTGTGTCCTTAAATGGCTTCAAAGCCTCACCTTTCTGGCCATGATCAGCCCAGAGGGCTTGTGGGAGACCTTGAATACCACCCCGCCGTTCCCGGCTCCCAGCTCGCTGATTTTCTCGAAGTCGTCATCCTTGAGTTCCCCGACTTTCTGTTTCTGGGTTAGGAAAGCCTCCAGTCGTTTGCGCTGCTGCTCGTCCAGCTCCAGTTCTTCCAGCTTCTTCTGGAGCGCTTCCAGGTTGGTCCTGAGCAGACAGAGGAGACACGATCACCACCAGACTCTCCCCGGCCTGGGAAGCCGAGCTACTCCAATGCTTTCCACCAACTGGCGCTTAGCACGACGTTCCGCACAGAGAAGGCATTCAATAAATACCATGCTTGATTGTGGGCAGGGAATGTGACTATCAACTCTGCTATACTGGACTTTCCTTAGAGCTCAGTACAGTGCTCTGCACACAGTAAGTGCTCAATAAATGCCACTGATTGACTGTGGGAAGGGAGTATGCCTACCAACACCATTATATTGGACTCTCCCAAGTGCTTAGTACACTGTTCCCCTACTGTAAGCGCTCAATAAATACCACTGACTCATTGACTGCAATCACCTGGTGAGTTGTCCAGGACCTATGTAGATGGGGGGTTGGAGAACTATTTTTTTGTTTTCCCCAAATGGTATTTAAGTGCTTACTATGTGCCAGGCACTCTACTAAGCACTGGGGTAGATATAAGATCATCAGGTTGGACATAGTCTGTGTCCCACATGGGGCTCCCAGCTTTAATTCCCATTATACAGATGAGGGACTGCGGTATAGAGAAGTGAAGTGACTTGCCTGAGGTCACTCACTAGACAAGTAGTGGAGCCCAGACTAGAACCCAGATCCTCTGACTCCCAGGCCCAGGTTCTTTCCATTAGGCCACGCTGACTCCCTCCCTTCTCGTTCTTCCCTCACTCCAACCCAGGCCGCACGTTTCGCTCCTCTGCCGCCCACCTACTCCCTGAGCCTCGCTCTCGTCTGTCTCGCTGTCTACGCTGCACTCGCTCCTTCCTTTCTGCCTGGAAGTCTCTACTCCTCTCCATCCGGCAAATCACTGATCTTCCCATTCTCAAAGCCTTACTGAAATCACATCTCCTCCAGGAGGCCTTCCCTGACTAACCTCTAGTCTCTCTGCTCCATTTCCCCTATCTCATTACCTATGCACTTGGGTTCTCACCTCCTAAACCCGATTACTCACCCCATCCACTCCCCCCAAAGCAGTTATCTTTATGTTCGATTGCCTCCCGTACCTGAAATTTATTCTAGTGTCTCTCTCTCTCCCCTACTAGATTGTACACTAGGGATAGTGCCTTCTAACTCTACTAGACTCTCCAAGTGAGAAGCAGCATATTTATTTTTATTAATGCCTGTCTCCTCCTCTAGACTGAAAACCCGTGTGGGCAGTTTATCATCTTCCAGTCAAAGATCCATTGGATCAGCTGTTGTCTCTAATAATAGTAATAGTGATAATAATAATGGTATTTATTTAGTCCTTACTATGTGCCAGGCACTGTACTAAATACTGGGAAACCCACAGGATCATCAGAGCTCACAGTCTTCGTCCCCAGTTTACAGATTAGGTAACTGGGTCACAGAGAAGTGAAGTGACTTGCCCAAAATTACGCAGCAGGCAAGTGGTGGAACCCAGGTCTTCTGACTCCCAGGTCCGGGCTCCTTCCACGAAGCCACGCTGCTTCTCAATTACAAGCCAGAGGGTGACTTGGTTTTATAACAGGTCAGACACTCCTGACTCTCTCTTCAGCTGTGTCCCTCCCAGAAGAAATACGAGAGAGCTGAAGTCTCACAGGCCTCAGTCAGTCTGTCAATCATATTTACTGAGCACTTACTGGGGGCAGAGCACTGAATTAAGGGCTTGGGAGAGTACGATATGATATGTTATATGTGTATAACACATTTCCTGCCCACAACAAGCTTACAGTCTAGAGGCTGGGTCTAGCCTATGTGAACCAAGCCTGTGGGGCCTGCACAGTCTCAATCAATCAATTGTATAGTTGGTAGACATGTTCCCTTCCCACTACAAGCAATCCAACTCCTGCCAAGAGTCTCAGAGGCCAAATCGCATCAGCTCCCGCCTCAAAATCTGGCCCAAGCCCTATCTTCTTAACTTGACCTGTCACTCAATCAACAGTTCTGACTGAGCACTTACTCTGTGAAAAGCACTGTACTAATATCTTGGAAGAGTCCAACAAGAGTTAGCAGACACGACCCCTGCCTGCAAGAAACTGCCAGGCCTCCTCCAGGAGGTCTTTCCAAACTGAGCCCCTCATTTCCTCTGCTCCTCCCCTACCCATCGCCCCGACTCCCCCCGGCTCTACTCCCCTCCCCGCCCCACACATTTGTGTATATTTGTAAATATTTATTATTCTATTTATTTCATTAATGATGTGTATATAAGTCTATTTATTTATATTGATGACACTGATGCCTGTCTACTTGTTTTGTTCTGTTGTCTGACTCCCCCCTTCTAGACTGTGAGCCCGTTGTTAGGTC
This sequence comes from Ornithorhynchus anatinus, assembly GCF_004115215.2. NCBI lineage: Eukaryota > Metazoa > Chordata > Mammalia > Monotremata > Ornithorhynchidae > Ornithorhynchus > Ornithorhynchus anatinus. The sequence goes on along the minus strand of NC_041732.1, from coordinate 6,555,851 downwards.
GGGATTGTCTCTGTTGCCGAACCGTACTTTCCAAGCGCTTAGTACAGTGCTCTGCACACAGTAGGCGCTCAATAAATACGATTGAATGAATGAATGAACTTACAACTGAAGTACAATCTTAGATTAGTAAGTAATCTTAGATTAGTAAATACAATCTAACTGACAATTTAGATCAGAAAACTGAAAAACACAGAGATTCACAGTTGTGCAATTTCCAAGGAAGAGGTAAATGAGGAAAATGAGGATTCTATTTTCCTTAAACACAGCTCAAGTGTGTGTGTACACACACACACACACACACGCGCGCGCGCGCACACACATGCTCTCTCTCTCTCTCTTCTCCAGAGAACAGCTGCGATCGGCTCTCTCTCCAATCATGGTAACGGGTATGTCGTTAAAATAGACCATTGTTATCATGAATTATGCACCGTTTCCAAACTGGCAGTAAACACAAGAGCAGGATTACAAGAAGATTATATGCTTGAACGGGGAGGACAGGATGGGGAAACGTGTACTGTAGTTTGTGCTTTCAAAAACTTCAGGGACCCAAGCACAATGAGGGGAAAGAGGCATGATGTCAGAAACCTGGTCTCCTCCGTCTGCTACCTAACAGAATGCCAGGCCAGCCAAGACATTTCGTATATAATCCAACTGATCCAGTTCGCAATCAATCGATGCTATTTATAGAGCACTTACTGAATGCAGAGCACTGTACTAAGCGCTTGGAAGAGTACAATGCAAGAGAGCTGGTAGACAATCCCCTTGCCCACAAGCAGTTTATAGTCTAGTGGTGGCCTCCCCATTATTCCATTAAGGTTCCTCCCATCTTCAACTTTGAAGCCAGGCTGGTGAATGGCTGGAGTGGGAATGGAACAATAATAATACTAATAACGCCTTGCTTTTTATATAGCTTTTTAAAAATTCTTCCACAATATTTTCACATCCGTTATCGTATTTCATCCTCACAACATCCTGGAAGGTGGCTATTATTATTCCCATTTTACAGATGAGTAAACTGAAGCCCACAGAGGTTAAGTGACTCACCCCAAGTCACCCAACAGGTTTGAGTCCGGACCTCCTGCGTGACCTAGTGGAAAGAGCAGGGGCCTGAGAGTCAGAGAACCTGGGTTATAACCCCGGTTCCACTACGTACGTCCCCGTGTGACTCTGGGTAAGTCACTTTGCTTCTCTGAGTCTCTGTTCCTTCATTTGCAAAATGGGGATTCATTCATTCATTCATTCAATCATATTTATTAAGCGCTTACTGTGTGCAGAGTACTGTACTAAGTGCTTGGGAAGTACAATTCAGCAACAAATAGAGATAATCCCTGCCCACAACGGACTCATAGTCTAACAGATTCAATCCCTATTCTCCCTCCTACCTAGTCTGCAAGCCCCATGTGGGACCTGATTATCTTGAATTTACTCTAGGGGTTAGTACAGTGCTTGGCATATATTTACAAATACCACAATTATTATTACACCATTTCCTCTCCCAAACAGTCAACGTTTTGGAATTCATGCACTGCTGATGTATTAATAAGTGATTTATTCAAGTGCCCAAAAAGTCAGCTAACCTCACTCCATTTGCAGCACGCAATTACCGTGCCCCTTCCTACCTCATCTCACTGTTCTCCTGTCAGTCAGTCAGTCATAATTATTGAGCCCTTACTGTGTGCAGAGCACTGTACTATGTGTTTGGGAGAGTTCAAGAGAAGGTAACAGATACATCCTCAGCCCAAAATGAGCTTACTGTGTACAGGGGGAGGCAGATGTTAATAAAAATAAACAAATTACAGGTAAATACAGAAGGGCTGTGGGGCTGAGAGCGGAGATAAATAAAGGAAACTTGACAGGGGTGACACAGAAGGGAAAGAGCACGGGCTTTGGAGTCAGAGGTCAGGGGTTCGAAACCCGGTTCTGCCACTTGTCAGCTGTGTGACTTTGGGCAAGTCACTTCACTTCTCGGTGCCTCGGTTACCTCATCTGTAAAATGGGGATGAAGACTGTGAACCCCACGTGGGACAACCTGATTCCCCGGTGTCTACTCCAGCGCCTAGAACAGTGCTCGGCACATAGTAAGCGCTTAACAAATACCAACATTATTATTATTATTATTAAGGGAGTTGACAGTTAGGATTTAATACCATACACATTTATTCAATCTGGAATTATTATTATTCAAACCTGAAATTATTGTTATTCAACCCAGAATGAATACCGGCACTGCACTGCTGGTCGATGTTCATTCATTCAGTCAATCATATTTATTGAGCACTTACTCTGTGCTGGGTACTGTACTAAGTGCTTGAGAGAGTATAATATGACAATAAATAGAACATTCCCTGCCCACAAAGACCTTACAGTTTTAGAGAGGGGGAGACAGACATCAATATAAATAAATTACAGATATGAACCTAAATGTTGGGGGGCTGGAGGGCCGGGGGGGTTGAGGGGGGAGAACAAAGGGAGTGAGTCAGGGCGACGCAGAAGGGAGGGAGAAGAGGAAAGGGGGGCTTAGTCTGGGAAAACCTCTTGGAGGAGATGTGCCTTCAATAAGGCTTTGAAGCCGGGGAGAGTAATTGTCGGGTTTGAGGAGGGAGGGTGTTCCAGGACAGAGGCAATATGTGGGCTTGGGGTCGGAGATGACACAGGCGAGATTGGGGCACAGTGAGAAGATTAGCACTAGAGGAGCGAAGTCTGCGGGCTGGGTTATAGAAGGAGAGAAGGGAGGTGAGGTAGGAAGGAGCAAGAAGATGGACTGCTTTAAAGCCAATGGCGAGGAGTTTTTGTTTGATACAGAGGTAACCACTGGAGATTTGGAGGAGGGGGATGACACGTCCTGAATGTTTCTGTAGAAAGAAGAGCCGGGCAATGGAGTGAAGGACTGGAGTGGGGAGAGACAGGAGGCTGGGAGGTCAGAAAGGACGCTGACGCAGTAATCTACGCAGCATAGGAGGAGTGATTGTATTATTGTGGTTAAGAACTTAGTGTCAGGCACTGCACTAAACGCTGGGGTGGGCATTGGCCAGTTGAGTTGGACACAGCCCCTGTCTCACGTGGGGCTCACAGTCTCCATCTCTATTTTACAGATGAGGGAACTGAGGTAGGGGTGGACTCTGAACCCTCTAGACTTTAAGCTCATTGTGGGCAGGGAATATGTCTGTTTATTGTTGTGTTGTCCTCTCCCAAGCGCTTAGGAGAGTGCTCTGCACACAGTAAGCGCTTAATAAATACGACTGAATGAACGAATGAATGAAACCCAGTGCTGGTCCCAGGGTAAAAGCCTCTGTAAAAGCCATTGTTTTTATTTAACACCCTCTCCTACAACATTCGTCTTTCTCGGCTGCTCCAGGGGTGGGCTTGCCCCTTGTTTCCAGGGTTCATGTAGGCATGTTTTGTGTGTGCCTGCACACCTGTCACCCTCCAGGAGAAAAGCTGGCAGCCGCTCATGTGATTTGCCTGAGCAGGAACTGCTGAGAGGACAGAGTGATAGGATCTGTACTGTGCTCTCCCAGCCTGACTGGAGATTGCATAAGATGGAAGCTGCAGAAGACTGTCACATCCCCTCCCCTGCCCTCACCCACCACCGGGCGGAAATTCGGACCCTCCCAAGGGAGACATGGAGACCCGGCCCAGCGGGGGATAAAATAATAAAGAATAATGGAGATGGAGATGGAATAAAGATATGGAGCCTATCTCCACAAATGCTTACTATGTGTCAAGCACTGTTTTAAGCCTTGCAGTAGATGCGTGCTAATGAGATTGGCATTTCATGACCCGCATAGGGCTCCCAGTCTTCACCCCCATTTTACACATGAGGTAACTGAGGCACAAGGAAAGCCAAGTGAATTGCCCAAGGCCACCCAGCAGACAATTGGCAGAGCGGGATGAGAACCCAGGTCCTTCTGACTCCCAGGCCCGGGGTCTATCCGCTAGACCACACACATTCACACAGTCAGATATGGCCCACCGAGAGAGGGAATGAGGGGGGGAGAGAGAGACAGTCACACATGTGAGCCCCCGGGACAGGAACTGTGACCGACCCAATTATCCTGCCTTTACCCCAGTGCTTATTTCAGTGCTTGGATAGTAATAATAATGATGGTATTTGTTAAGCGCTTACTATGTGCAAAGCACTATTCTAAGCGCTGGGGTAGATACAAGGTGATCAGGTTGTTCCACATGGGGCTCATAGTCTTAATCCCCAATTTACAGATGAGGTAACAGAGGCATATTGAAGTGAAGTGACTTGCCCAGAGTCACACAGCTGACAAGTGGCGGAGCCAGGATTAGAACCCATGACCTCTGACTCCCAAGCCCGGGCTCTTTCCATTGAGCCACGCTGCTTCTCTTGGATCACAGTAAGTGCTTAACATCTCATCATCATCATATCATCTCCAGAAAAAAACCCATCCAAAATTGCCACTGATAAAGATACCAATTTATTCAAAAGCACTTGTTCCTTTTGAGTGATTCTGCCTAATCGCTGGCCGCCTACTCACACAGAATAATCCTCCCAAATATTGTACAGCCATACATCAAAATGAGCTGCGTTTTATTGATTTAGTGGATCAGAAAGCCCCCCTCCCCAGTGCGTGAGGAGGGAACGTAGGGGCTTGGGCGTGAGGGCTTTTAAAAATCAGTGTGGGGTAGGAGGAGCAGGGAGAGGCGAAGAAATGAGGCCTGGCTGTAGGCTTGGGTATCTCTGGGCACAACTGTGCCAGCTTCTTAAAAGAATTTGTAAACTGCTTACTTTGTGCCAGGCACTGTACTAAGCGCTGGGGTGGATACAAGCAAATGAGGTTGGACACAGTCCCTCTCCCATGTGGGGCTCACAGTCAATCCCCATGTTACAGATGAGGTAGCTGAGGCTTAGAGAAGTGAAGGGACTTGCCCAAGGGTGCCCAGCAGACAAGTGGCAGAGTCAGAATTAGAATCCATGACCTTCTGATTCCCTGGCCTGTGCTTAATCCACTAAGCCATGCTGCGTCGTTTTCTTAGTGTCACCTCTGTCTGCCTCCTAATACTATGCTCCAAGCCAGCCACAAGGGCAAGAAAACTCCATTGGGCATTCCCATCGTTAATTTATTTTTTAATGGCATTTATTAAGCGCTTACTATGTACCAGACTCTTCATCTCCTCCAAGCCGCCTAACCCTGACTAAGCCCTTCTTTCCTCTTCTCCCACTCCCTGCTGTCATCCTGACTTGCTCCCTTTATTCATCCTCCTTCCCAACCCTACAGCACTTATGTCCATATCTGTAATTATTTATATTAATGTCTGTCTTCCCGTCTACACTGTAAGCTCCTTGTGGGCAGGGAATGTGTCTTTCTGTTGTACTCTCCCAAGTGTTTGGTGCCCTGCATGCAGTAAGTGCTCAATAAATACGTTTTAATGACTATTAAGCATTGGGGTGGATATACGGTAATCAGGTTGGACACAGTCCCTGTCCCACATGAGGTTCAAAGTCTTAATCCCTATTTGACAGAGGAGGGAACTGAGACACAGAGAAGTGAAGTGACCTGCCCATGATCACAAAGCCGCCAAGTGGAGGAGCGGGGATTAGGACCGAGGTCCTCTGACTCCCAGGCCCGGGCTCTTTCCACTGGGCCACACCGCTTCTCTTCCGATAGGGTTAAAAGGTAGGGAATGTTGTACGGGTGAAGGGGTGGGAGTGAAGCAACTAGAGAGTGGATGATTCTGGCACTGGTTTAGACGATGCCAGGATGAAGGGGAGGGTGTAAAGGGTGGCAAAGTATGCCTTTACCCCCATCACCCCCACTACCCAATATTCACACCTCGGAGGGGCCCAAACCAGGATGAGATATTCTTTTTTTTTTTTTTTAACAGTATTTGTTCAGAGCTTACTATGTGTCAAGCACTGTTCTATGCGCTGGGGTAGATGCAAGAAATCAGAATGGACATAGTCCCTACCCCACATAGGAACAAGTAGGAGGAAGGATTTAATTCTCGTTTTACAGATGAGGGAACTGAGGTCCAGAGCAGCGAAGTGATTTGCCCAAAGTCTCACAGCAAACATTTGGCAGATTAAATTAGACCTCAGGTCCTCTAACTCCCTCTCTAGCTACAGACCACACTGCTTCTCAAAGCTTGGGGAAAGTGACTGGATTCCACCCCAAGAAACTCTTGCTCTCCCTGCCTCCAGGCAGTTTGCCCCACTGTGGACTGTCTCATTTTTCTGTGAACTTTGGCTCCACAGAATAACTTGCAAGGTAGCTAGGGCAATTTAGTCGCTTCCTTCTCAGTTCCTTCTCCAGTCAATGGTCTTGAGCACTTGCAGTGCACAGAGCACTCTACTAAGCACTTCAGAGAGTATGACAGAGTTGGTAGCCACGTTTCCAGCCCACAAAAAGCTTACAGTCTAACAATCCATGGTAATAATAATTTTGGTATCTGTTAAGCACTTACTATGTGCCAGGCACTATACTAAGCATCAGGGTGGATACAAGCAAATCGGGTTGGACACACACTCTGTCTCACCCAAGGCTCCCAGACTCAACCCCCATTTTACAGGTGAGGTAACTGAGGCACAGAGAGGTGAAGTGACTTGCCCAAGGCCACACTGCAGACAAGTGATGGGCCGGGATTAGAACCCACGACTTTCTGCCTCCCAGGCCTGTGCTGTATCCACTAGAACATGCTGCTTCTACCGGCGTCGCTGTGCAGCTGGTATTTATTCATTCATTCAATAGTATTTATTGAGCGCTTACTATGTGCAGCGCACTGTACTAAGCGCTTGGAATGAACAAGTCGGCAACAGATAGAGACAGTCCCTGCCGTTTATTGAGTTCTTACGGTGTGCAGAGCACTGTAGTAGTTAGAGCTTGGAGAGTACAATACAACAGAGTTGGTGGACAAGTTCCCTGCCTAAAAAGGGTTTACAATCTAGAGGGGCTAACAGGTCTCCAGACAAAACTTTCACTACGGGCGGGTGGAGGGTGTATTTGTGGGAGAGAGGAGGGGTAAATGGGTGGATGATCATCGTACGGATTTACTTTTTTTTAAAGATGTGACACATTTAGCCTACGGTCTACAAACCGCTCCCATACAAACCCAGATTTAACCTGCGTGCTTTGATTCAATCCAGAGTGGAGCATATCCATCGGATCACTAGTGAAGTTTCAAGGTCACAGGGGACGGTCACAAATAAACAAAACAAAAATCCCCAAAACGTCTGCCCCCCAAAAAGGAGTTCCTTTGATCTAGACTTATATTTTGTGAGGGTAGATCCAAAGGGAAAGAGTAAAGGATATTGATTTTTGCCAAGCGGAGGGCTTTTTCTTTCAAGATCTTAAACACCAAGAAAAGAAAAAAAGGAAACTGATCGTTAAGTCCCTTTCAAATAAGAGGCAATCGAAAGAGCGGGAGGTTCACACTAGGTATTTTCATAGAAAAAAAATCTACTTGGATTTTGGTTAAAGAATTACTGAAATCCTGAATAATTAGCTCATTTCAGAACAGGAATTTCAAGTAGAAAAGAAAGTTGCCTGTGGGTCATTAACCCCAAGCACTAAGAAAACCAACCTTCCCTTCAAGAGGCCAAGGAAATAGTTGAGAGAAAGAAGGCTCTCAGAAGAGCTAAAAACAGACCTTGCGCTTAGGACAGTGTATGACACATAGTAGGCGTTTGTCTGCTGTGTGACCTTGGGTTTCACTTTTCTAGACCTCAATTACATCACCCATAAAATGGGGATTAAGATTGAGCCCCAGGTGGGACAGGGACTGTCCAATCTGAGATTTGTTTATATTCATTCAACTCTATTTAAATGAGCACTGTGTGCGGAGCACTCCACCCCAGCATTTAGAACAGTGCCTGGCATATAGTAAGCACTTAAATACCATAATTTTTCTTTTTATCATCATTATTATTATATGCTTAATAAAAAAGAAGAGTTAAAATTCAATCTTTCACGATTTTTGAACTGCAGGTACTGTCGCGATGAGGCTCGTGCCAGAAGGTGAAAAATTCCTCACGGATATTCTACTTTTGAGGGAAACAAAAAAACCCTCGCAAAGTTCTTTACGCTTTTGAAAACAATGCAAAATACTTCTCTCTTCATTTAAAGAGAAAACAGAGCAGACTAATAAGACTACACCATCCTTATTTGAGCGGGCTGTATTTTCAGTACCTAGGCAGATTACTGGATGGGACCGCTTTGAAAGGAAGTGGTTGCTCAGGGATAAACTTTTCTGGTTTTAATCCTCAAACACCATAAAAATCCTAGGCATATGATTCAAACTCAAGGAATAACCACTTCCCTAGAGGAAGCCCTGGAAACTTAGTCTCCACTCCATCCGCCATTTCCCCCAACCCAAGCCCATTTAGAAACTTCTTCTTTATGTAGTAACACTTCCTTTTCATCCCAGTGTCTAAAAAAGATCTTTGGACACCACTCCCCGCCCTCCCCCCCCCAAAAAAAAACCTAATCCATCACCACGGTTACTCCTGGCCTGTAACAAAGAGCATTTTGAATTTTCCCCTGCCAGTCCACTGTTCCAAGACAAATTCCAAAATAGTAATTAGACCCGGGGTATTGATTCATTTAATATTGGCACACAAATTATAAATGATTATAGCTTTATGGCGGCTCAGAAGAGAGACAACTAAACTCTCCTCTGTTTTCTCTCTGAAAACTCCCCCGCCGGGCTTCCTGATACGCTGTGATTTTTATTTTGGATGAAGCTCAATCCTGGTCGATTCATCTGCCTCAGGGTGAGACTCTGGAACAAATTTATTTATTTTTTACCCACGAATTACGTGAAACTATAGCATACTGTGTGTTGGTTAGGAGGAAGTGTTTGTGTTGAGTTGGCAGCCCCACTGGGTATCTTTGCGATCCTCAAGTAGGAGAAAATTTCAAAATGTATAAAGAGGAAAAAAACAAAGAGCCCAGGGCAAGGCTCTTGTATGATGACGACGGTATTTGTTAAGCGCTTACTATGTGTCGAACACTGTTCTAATAAGTGCTGGGACAGATACAGGCTAATCAGGTTGGACACAGTCCCTGTCCCACATGGGGCTCCCAGTCTTTATCCCCATTTTCCAGATGAGGGAATGAGAGACGTGAAGTGACTTGCCCAACTTCACACAGCAATGTGGTGGAGCTGGGATCAGAACCCTGGTCCTTCTGATTCCCAGGCCCGACCACGCTCCTTCTCTAGCTAGTTTTACCTTGAAAATGCATTGATACTAGATGAGATTAAAAGAAAAGAGATAGCAAAAACCCAGTCTCAGGCTGGGTCGCGCTGAGACCTACTGCAGAAAAAGTGCCTGAGTACAAGAAAACGCAACCGCGCCTTCTCGCCCAGCCTCAGATGAACCGACTTTCCAGTTGAGTTTTTCACTTCTCCCCACCAACTTCCTTTTCTCCCAGAGTGGTGCCATTCCCGTTCATTCAATGTTTGCCACATTCTGCCAGCTAATGAACTACTCCCTCAAAATAACTTTCGAAGTGGTGTAGCCGGATAGAGCCCGGGGCCTGGGAATCAGAAGGGCATGCAATTTAATCCCGGCTCCGTCACTTGTCTACTGTGTGACCTTGGGCAAGTCGCCTCACTTCTCTGGGCCTCAGGAACCTCATCTGGAAAATGGGGATTGAGCCTAGGAGCCCCAGGTGGGACAGGGACTGTGTCCAACCTGATTAACTTGAATCCACCCCTGAGCTTAGAACCATGCCTGGCACATAGTAAGCACATAAAAAATATTTTAAAAACATGTATAAACAAAACTGGTGGAAAATGACTCTACATATATATTATAACCGTGATATTTATTAAGCCCTTAATATGTGCCAAGAAATATACTAAGCACTGGGGTAGATTCAAGATAATCAGGCCAGATATAGTCCCTGTCCCATTTGAGGCTCACAGTCTAAGCGGGAGGGAGTAGGATTTAATCCCTATATCACAGATGAGGAAACTGAGGCACAGAGAACTTAAATGACTTGCCCAAGGTCCCACCGCAAACAAGCGGCAAAGCTGGGATTAGAACCCAGATCCTCTGACTCCCAGGCCCATGATCTTTCCACTCTGCCCGCTGCTTCTGTAAGGTATAGAAGCGCAAGAGATGGTTGATGGATTTATCGGACATGGGATGCCGGGAATTAAATCAGGGAAGGCACTCTGGAGCAGGTGGGCTCTCAGGAGGTCTCTGAATACAGGGAAAGCTACAGACTGCCGGATTTCGGGGGGGGGTGAGAGTTCTAGTCTGGTGGAGGGGGAAATAGCGTGAGTCGGAGCACGGAGACGGGAGAGTGAAGAGCAGGATATGACCAGAAGGATATGACTCTTCCCTCTTCGCCTGACTCTGTCTTTCCAAGAGTCACTTCCAAGTTGAGCAGTCACTTCCGTTTGGAGACGTTTCTGTTTTTCCCCGTACATGCTCATGTCCAGTGTGACACAATCAATCGAAGGTATAATAATAATAATAATAATAATAATTATGGTATTTGCTAAGCACTTTGTGTCTCAGACACTGTTCTAAGTGCTGGGGTGGATGCAAGCAAATCGGGTGGGACCCAGTCTCTGTCCCATGTGGGGCTCATAGTCTCAATCTCCATTTTATAAATGAGGTAACAGGTTCAGAGAAGTGAAATGACTTGCCCAGGGTCATACAGTAAACACATGGCAGAGCTGGGATTAGAACCCATGGCCTCCTGACTCCTAGGCCTGTGCTCTATCCACTCTACAGGTGATCTTAGGCAAGGCTCTTCACTGCCCTGTGCCTCAGTTCCCTCCCCTATAAAATGGGGATTAAGACTGTGAGCTGCATACAGGATGGGGATTGTGTCCAACCCTATTTGCTTGTCTCCATCCCAGTGCTTTGTACAGTGCCTGGTACATAGTAAGCGTTTAACAAATACTACAATTATTATTATTATTATTTCCGTATGCAGAAGAATCCCAGGCAAACCTCGGCTACCATCTTGGCGGGCAAGTGGGGCATCATCGGTGGAGAATTCCCCCAAGTTGCCTCACTGCCTCTGTACTAAGCGTTGGCCATCAAGAGCCCAGCCCAGTTCCACTTGCTCCCGGGTGGGTTCTGCCAAGGCGACGTTTATTTACAGCAAGCATTAAACAGCCATTGAAACGCAGAAATCCCGCTAAATGTGTGGAAAATTGGCTAATGCACATCTTCTCGTTTCTGCCTCCCATTCCCCCTCTACTTCTCTCCTCCCCCACAGCCACCAAGAGAGAGTAGGAGAGCCGAGATTCTGGAAAGTCCCTGGATGGGTGTGTGTGTGTGTGTCTGTCCGTCCCACGGCCCGGATCCAGAGGCGGACTGGGAACGGACACCCAGACATGTGGTTGGAGTGAGAAGAGCTTCCAGGGGCTGATGTACATGGAGAAGAGATCTCACCCCAGACCCAGACCTCCATCCTGTCTATCGCACTGCTGACCCTCACCCACGTTCTTCTTCTGGCCTGGAACTCCCTCCCCTTCATTCATTCATTCATTCATTCGTATTTATTGAGTGCTTACTGTGTGCAAAGCACTGTCCTATGCGCTTGGGAGAGTACAATACAACAACAGACACATCCCTGCCCACAACGAGCTGGGGGGAAGACAGACAGTAATACACATACATAAATAAATAAGTTACAGATACATACATATGTGCTGTGGGGCTGGGAGGGAGGCTGAAGGAAGGAAGCAAGTCAGGGAGAGACAGAAGCGGGTGGGAAAAGGTGGTAGAGGAGGGCTTGGTCAGGGAAGGCTTCTTGGAGGAGATGGGAGTTCAATAAGGCTTTGAAGTGGGGGGAAAGCAATTATCAATCTCCCCCTTCCTATCCGACAGCCGCTGCTCTCCCCACCTTTGAAACCCTCCTAAAATCCCTTCTCTTCTAAGAGGCCTCCTCTGACTAAGCCCCCAATCCCCCTCCACTTCCTCCCCTCTGCATCGACTCTGCACTTGGCCGTGTACCGCTAAAGCACTTCAATAATTCACCCCAACACCACAGCACTTATGTCCGTATCCTTTTGACTCTATTATTTCCTCTCTCTAATGTATTTTCACGTCTCTCTCACTCCGTAGACCGTAAGCTCCTCATGGGCAGGGATTGCAACTATTGACTCTATTAATAATAATAATAATGTTGGTATTTGTTAAGCGCTTATTATGTGCCGAGCACTGTTCTAAGCGCTGGGGGAGACACAGGGGAATCAGGTTGTCCCACGTGGGGCTCACAGTCTTCATCCCCATTTTACAGACGAGGGAACTGAGGCACAGAGAAGTGAAGTGACTTACCCACAGTCACACAGCTGACAAGTGGCAGAGCTGGGATTCGAACTCATGAGCCCTGACTCCAAAGCCCGTGCTCTTTCCACTGAGCCACGCTGCTTCTCTATTGTATCGTCCCTTCCCAAGTGCTTAGTCCTGCCCTCTGCACACGCACACTTTTTTACAAAAAACGTTCAGGCCATGTTTCCCCACTCCTCAAGAACCTCTAGTGGTTGCCCATTACCTCTGCAAACAGAAACTCCTCACCAATGTCTTTCGAGCACTTAATCAACCTTGCCCCCTCCTACCTCACCGCGCTACTCTCCTACTACAACCCAGCCCACACAGTTTGCTCCTCTAATGCTAATCTTCTCACTGTGCCTCCATCTCGTCTCTCTCCCCACCGACCCCTCGCCCACATCCTGCCTCTGTCCTAGAACGCCCTCCCTCCTCAACTCCAACCATTACGCTCCCCGATTCAAAGGCGTATTGAAGGCACATTTTCTCCAGGACATTTCTCCCTAAGTCCCACTTTCCTCTTCTCCCACTCCCTTCTACATCGCCCTGACTTGCTCCCTTTATTCATCTCCCCTCCCAGCCCCACAGCACTTATATCCATATCTGTCATTTATTTATTTCTATTCATGTCTGTCACTCCCTCTAGATTGTAAGCTTGTTGTGGAAAAGAAGTGTGCTTTTTATTGTTATATTGTACTCTCCCAAGTGCTCAGTACAGTGCTTTGCACACAGTAAGCGCTCAATAAATACGATTGAATGAAGAGGCATCTGTCATCTTGTCAGTTAGACTGTAAACCCGTCAATGGGCAGGGATTGTCTCTATCTGTTGCCGAATTATACATTCCAAGCGCTTAGTACAGTGCTCTGCACATAGTAAGCGCTCAATAAATACTATTGAATTGAATTGAATTCCTGACTCTTGGGTGAGGACCCTTTTGGTGTCCTCCCTCCTATTTGAGTCAGTCAAGCAAGGGCTTACTGTGCACAGACCACTGTGATGAGAATTTGGGAGAGTACAGTAACTATAATAATGTTGGTATTTGTTAAGTGTTTACTAGGTGTCTAGCACTGTTCTAAGCTTTGAAGTAGATCTTGATCAAGTTGCTTATGTTGGGGACAGTCCCGGGTGCACATAGGAGGGAGACTAGAGATTGAATTCCCATTTTCCCGATGAGGAAACTGAGAAGAGATGTGACTTGACTCACACAGCGGACAAGTGGTGGAGCTGGGATTAGAACCCAGGTCCTCTAACTCCCAGACCTGTGCTCCTTCCACTAAGCCTCGATGCTCTTCAACGGAATAGAGTTGGTAAACATGATCCCTGACCCTGAGGAGCATACAATCTACAGGGGGAGATGGACATTAAAATAACTTACAGGTAGGGAAGATATCACTTCTGGCAGTCCACTGATCTCCCCATCTACCATACCCTATTAAAGTCACATCTCCTCCAGGGAGCCTTCCCTGACTAATCTCTCATTCCCCCATCTAATTACATCACTTATATACTTGAGTTCTTTCACTCCACGCCCTCCGCCAAGGACCTCCATTCAGATCTCTAAACTTGTTTGTTTCCCCTTCCCTGGAATTTCTGCTTTCTACGTGCAGAGCACTGTACTGAACATCTGGGAGAGACCCACTGAAATGGTAGACATTCATTCATTCAATAGTATTTATTGAGCACTTACTATGTGCAGAGCACTGTACAAAGCGCTTGGAATATACACATCGGCAACAAATAGAGACGGTCCTTGCCCATTGATGGGCTTACAGTCTAATCAGGGGAGACAGACAGACAAAAACAGTAGCAATAAATAGAATTAAGGGGATGTACATCTCACTAAAACAACAGCAATAAATAGAATCAAGGTGATGTATATTTCATTAACAAAATAAATAGGGTAATAAAAATATATAATAATAATAATAATGTTGGTATTTGTTAAGCACTTACTATGTGCAGAGCACTGTTCTAAGCGCTGGGTTAGATTTACAGGGTAATCAGGTTGTCCCACGTGAGGCTCACAGTCTTAATCCCCATTTTACAGAAGAGGTAACTGAGGCACAGAGAAGTTAAGTGACTTGCCCACAGTCACACAGCTGATAAGTGACAGAGCTGGGATTCAAACCCATAGACCTCTGACTCCCAAGTCCAGGCTCTTTCCACTGAGCCATGCTGACACGTTCCTTGCCCACAAGGAGCTTATGTTATATCCTCATCCTCAATGTACACCATTTTTGTCTGCCTCCCCGCAGACAACTCCTTAAGAACAGGCAGTATGGTCTAGTGGATAGAGCATGGGCCTGGGAGTCAGAAAGATCTGGGTTCTAACCCCGGCTCTGGCCTCCTATTCAGACTGTGACCCCCATTTGGGATAGGGACATGGACTGTGTCCGACCTAACTTGTACCTACCCCAGCGCTTAGAATACTGTTTGGCGCAGAGTAAGCGTTTAACAAATACCGTAAAAAAAAACTAATAACCGCAACAAGAACCTGGCTTCCACTGCACTCTCTGAAGCACTTAATACTGTACTTGGCATGCAGAAGGAACTCAGTAGATACCACTGATCGATGGGTGGTATCTAGGAGATGCTGACATTGTTCTATTTTGGGATGTCCTGCAGATGTTTCATAAACATCTTCTGCAGCCACCTGCCTTGCTGAAAATAATCCCATGGCTTCCTGACAGTTCTGTGGAGCGGGAGTGTGCCTGGCACCTGTCCTAATCCTTGTCGGATAAAGAGCAGCTGAAAGGCTGGGGCCGTGGAGTTAAGAGTTGTGAATTTTCCTCCCTCCCTCTCACCTGACTCTCAGCCAACATGCAGGATTCCAACAGATCCTGTCAAGAGGAAGCTCTTCCTTTTGGATTTACGCTGGGAGAGGCGTGAACTCTTTTGAGGCCCCTTCCAATTTCATTGCTTCCTGCTTCCAGGCGTTTTATAATCAATCAAATGCATTTATTGAGCACTTGCTATGTGTGGAGCACCCAACTAAGCTCTTGGGAGAGTACAACAGAAACAGCAGACACAGTCCCTGCCCATAACGAGCTTACGGTCTAGAAACCGCACGCTCTTCTAGTGGATCTTGTACGATTTGGTTGGGTTGCTCCCTTGAAGAACTTGCAATCTTCCTGATGTACACGTGGACTTGAAACAGATTTGAAAATGAACTTCTCCCCACTAAACTGTAAGTTCCTGGAGGGCAGCAATTGTGCCCTTTATTTCTTATGGTATTTGTTACGCACTTACAATGTGCCAGGCACTCTTCTAAGTGTTGGGTAAAGTAAATCAAGTTGGAACACAGTCCCTGTTCCCCACGGAGCTAACAGTCTTAATCCCCATTTTAAGATAAGGGAACGGAGGCCCAGAGAAGTGAAGTGACTTGACTAAGGCCACATAGCAGTCAAGTGGCGGAGTCGGGATTAGAACTCAGGGCCTTCTAACTCCCAGGCCCAGGCTCTAACCACTAGGCCATGCTGCTTCTTTACCAAGCCACTTGCTAAAGACTTTCCCAGCTGTTATCACAATTGTAAAGACCTTCTACGTGAGCAGACAAGATTCCTGAGAAAATCTGTTAACCTGCCATCCTTGCTGGCTGCCCTTGTCTGCTTACCCTCCCTTGGTATGGAAAACTGCAGGCCAGTAGGCATCCAACCCTTCCCAGGGCAGTGGCTGTCAATCACGAAGATTGATAGTCTGAAAGAAGCAGTAAGCCTAGGGGTTAGAGCAAGGACCCGAGAGTCAGAAGAACCTGGATTCTGACCCTGGCTCTGCCACCTCCTTGCTGTGTGACCCTGTGCAAGTCATTTCCCTGGGAAGTTGGGGAAGCAGCGTGGCTTAGTGGGAAGAGCACAGGCTGGGGAGTCAGAGGTTGTGGGTTCTAATCTTGACTCCACCACTTGTCAGCTGTGTGACTTTGGGCAAGCCACTTCACTTCTCTGGGCCTCAGTTACCTCAACTGGAAAATGGGGCTTGAGACTGTGAATCCCCTGTGGGACAACCTGATTATCTTGTATCTAACCCAGCACTTGGCACACAGAAAGTACTGAACAAATACCATAATAATAATTTAACTTCCCTATGCCTCAGTTACCTCATTTGTAAAATGGGGATTACGACTGTGAGCCCCATGTGGGATATGGAGGATTGTGTCCAAACTGATTATCTTGTCTCTATCCCAGTGCCTAGTACAGTGCCTGGCACACAGTATCCACTTTACAAATACCAGGAAAAAAAAAAGGAAGGCAGATGAACCAATCAGGAAATGTACACCTAAAGGCGTGGGTTTAAAGAGAAGACACCATATCGGTAGCTGCTCTGTAAAAAAAAGGAAGGCAGATGAACCAATCAGGAAATGTACACCTAAAGGCGTGGGTTTAAAGAGAAGACACCATATCGGTAGCTGCTCTGTATATAAAATCTTTCCAGTCAGTCATTGGATTGGACTGCCTACTGTGTGCAGATAGCCCTATACAAAGTGATTTTTCACCTGTGGGGCTTGCCACAGGCAGACAAGGACTCTAGCCCAATTTTTTTTTTTTTAAGGTACAAATTTGGGGCAACATTTGTGTGGACTTTAATCATTATCCAGCTTCCAGATGATCCTACTGCAAACTGAATTTGCCTCAGCTGCAGATTAAGATGGATTATTTGCATCCGCGCTGTGCACACACCCTCCTCTTAATTCCTTTACAGCGGATCCTCTAACCGAGACATCCGGTTGACAGATGCAAATTTATCCGGGAAGCAAATTGGTTTGACCGTAGAAACGCCCCTGCAGAGAACCATACATGGTCAGACAACGCATCAAGGGAGAAATTCCTTCCTCCCAAACATTCTTGATTCCACTGTGAGGTTCTCATCCAGAAGTCCTCAATCAATGGTATTTACTGAGTGCCTACTATGTGCAGAAAACTGTACTAAGCACTTGGGAGAGTATGCCATATTAAACACATTCCCTGTCCACAGAGCTTGCAGTCTAGAGGACCCCAGAGAATCCATTCTTACCTATTTTGACCCTCTTTCGTTTCACTCGCCATACTTGTTTGGATGCTGTAGTGGATACAGCATGGGCCTGGGAGTCAGAAGGTCATGGGTTCTAATCCCGGCTCTGTCATTTGTCTGATGTGTGATGTTCACTTTTCTATACCCCAGTTACCTCATCTGTAAAATGGGGACTGAGACTGTGAGCCCCACAAGGGACAGGGACTGCATCCAACCCGATGTGCTTCTATCCACCCCAGCACTGAGTACGGTTCCTGGCACAAAGTAAGCGCTTAACAAATACGACAATTATTGCTAATTATTATTATGACTTGGAGCCCCAGCGGGCACAGACCGGCAGGGAAGAGAGAGTGTGAGGTTGCCACGCAACCCACAGGCGTGATCATCCACACCTCTTCGCCCAGTCTTCGTCAGAAATCTCAGGACTAGTAGTAATGGTGGGAAATGTAGTTTTTAAGTGCTTACTGTCTGCCAAGCACTGTACTAGGTGCAGGGGTGGAAATTAGACACGGACTCTGTCCCTTGAGGGGTTCACGATCTATTAATAAAAGTAGGGGAGAGGACTTGAAACAATAAAAAAAAAGAAATCATTAAACCAGCCTAAGAGATGAAGTTAAATGCACAATACACAAAATAAAACTAACGTCAATAGGGAGCTGTGGCTAGAGGAGCGGAATTTCAGGCTCCTCAAGATTCAGAGCACAAGGTATACCCGTAGCCACAGCAATGGCTACCGCAACCACTAGCCTTCCTGAGGTTGGGGGCGTGGGGGGCGATGAGTGAGATAGAGAGAGGAAGAGGAAAATGAGGAGAGCGAGAGGCAGAAGGAGACAGAGATGGAGGGACAGAGAGAGACACAGGTGGAGATTTAGGGAAAGGGAGACGGGGAAACAACAGGAAGAGAAAAGAGGAGAGGCAGAGATACAGAGAGATGGAGAGACAAAAAGGGGAGAGAGGAGAGTGAGATTCTCAGGGCTGACGGGAGACTCCACTGATCGCTCTTGCAAAACGGTCAAGTCCAACTCATTACTCTATAGGTTTGAGAGAGAACAAAAGCCAAATCACAGCCCCTCTTTCTCTTTTATATGGTATCTGTGAAGCGCTTCCTACGCGTCCAACACTGATCTAGCACTGGGGTAGATACAGGCTTATCAGGTTGGACCCAGGCCTTTTCCCACACTGGGACTCACGGTCTAAGTAGGAGGGAGATCAGGGATTGAATTGAATCTCCGTTTTACAGATGAGGAAACTGAGGCATGGAGAAATGAAGTGACTTGTCCAAAGTCGCATCGCAGGCAAGTGGAAAGGCTGGAATTGGAACCCACGTCTCCAACTCTCAGGACTGTGCTCTTTCTACTACGTCATTTTGCTCCTCCTCCGTCTTCTCCCCCTCCCCCTTTTTTTAAGGTATTTGTTTAGCTCTATGTGCCAGGCACTGTTCTAAGCACTGGGGTAGATACAAGCTAATCATGTTGGACTCAGACCCTGCCTCATATGGGGCTCACAGCCTTTAATCTCATTTTACAGGTGAAGTAACTGAGGCAACTTCCTATTGTTTTCTCTACCAAATTAACAAGGTAGCTTGCTCAGACGTGACACGTGGGGTTCAGCAACTTCAGCACCTGTCCCTGGCATAGTGGAGAGAGCCTGGGCCTGGGAGTCGGAAGGTCTTGAGTTCTAATCCCGGATCTGCCACTTGTTTGCTGTGTGACCTAGGGCAAGTCGCTTCACTTCTCTGGGTCTCAATTCTCTCATCTGTAAAATGGGGTTTGAGACTGTGAGCACCACCTGGGACTTGGACCGTGTCCAACCCGACTTGCTTATATCCACCCCAGCGCTTAGTACATTGCCTGGCACATAGTAAGTGCTTAACAAATGTCATAATTATTATTAATTACTATTATTAAACCAGAATCAATACAGGGAGACCCAGGTACCGTTGGGCAGGGATTGTCTCTATCTGTTGCCGAATTGTACATTTCAAGCGCTTAGTACAGTGCTCTGCACATAGTAAGCGCTCAATAAATACTATTGAATGAATTTATTTCATCTGCCTCAACTCCTGCATTTTATTGGGGTTTCATCAAAATTACACTTCCAAACTTACCCAATGAATTGAAACTTGCCACTGAATTGCCTCTTGGAGATTTCCATTTTGCTTTTTAACTTATAAAAAACTCATAATTTGTAGCGGGATTTTAAAATTTAGGACTCTTTGTAGGCCCTGTCCTGCTCCCTGATTTTGGACTATTTTTTTATAAAAAAAGATTCAGAGGGCTCCATCCAGAAGGGGAAGAAATTTGTGCTGAATTATAACTGCTGGGAAACTATTGGTGTTCTGTTCCCCGTGTGGGCGATAACAAAAAAGTGGTGAGTCTAAAGACAACTGTTCAGCAAAACAGTAATAATAATTTTAAAAAAATGTTGCCATCTCCATCTAAAGTGCCATTCCCACGAGGTATTTAGACACTGTCTGGGTTTGGAGGTGGTCTTTTTTTCCCTGAAGGAAACTTTCATTTACCCCCAATAGGTTGCTGAACCCACCTAAGGGGATTCCTTTAAAGAGAGAGATTGAGCCTTCGAGAATAAACAGTAACGAATTTACAGACGAGATTAGAAACGCTCTTGGTCTCCGGAGAAACACCAGCTGGAATTTGGTTAGGATATATTTCTGGATTTGGTAGGGTTACTAAATGACAAAAGATTTACAGTTATTTGGGGATTGTCTTGAACTTCTAAAGTCCTTCCTGCCAAGTAATACGTCACACATATATGGAGTGTTGCTTGACCTGTAATCAGCAGAAGGAAGCAAATACTTTAAATATAAGTTCTCTGCTGAGGCAATAGATTTTCCCCCATCTAAATATATATATTTCCTACATATGCTTTGGCCACATGACTCCAACTAAAGGCCAGGTGATTACTTCACTCAAAACTCCCACACTCTTCAGGTTTAATAAGTATTACGCCATTAGTTGTATATTTTTAGATCTGATGTTTGAGGTGGGTAATTCCCCTCCGGGACAGAGGGTTGTTTTTTTTTAAAATGGTACTTATTAAGTGCTTTCTATGTACCAGGCACTGTACTAAGTTCTGGAGTAGATGAGAGCTAATCACGTTGGACACTGTCCCTGTCCCAGATGAGGGAACTGAGGCCCAGACAAGTTTAGTAACTTGCCCAAACTCACAGAGGAGACAAGTGGTGGAGCCAGAGCAGAAACAGGTCCTCTGACTCCCAGGCCCATGCTCTGCATCTCCCCTAGGCCACTCTACTTCTAAAAGACTGGAATCTGTTCATGTGGGAGGTGAAAGCCTACAGTAGATGCTCAATAAACGTTAGACAAGCAAAATGCCAGGAAAAGTAATGAGGAGGGTTTTTTTTTGTGATTTAGTTTCTGTTTCTAAAATCCCCAATCATCCATCACTTCCAAAAGGGCTGTGTTTTAGAGCCCTCTTTCTCTCCCCACTCCTTCACATAAAAGAAACAGCTCCAATCTACGGGACCCACCTGAATTGGGGAATTACCCAAATCCCATGAAATATTAATAATGTTGGCATTTGTTAAGCACTTACTATGTGCAGATCACTGTTCTAAGTGCTGGGGTAGATACAGGGTAATCAGGTTGCCCCACGTGAGGCTCACAGTTAATCCCCATTTGACAGATGAGGTAACTGAGGCACACAGAAGTGAAGTGACTTGCCCACAGTCACACAGCTAAGTGGCAGAGCCGGGATTTGAACCCATGACTTCTGACTCCCAAGCCTGGGCTCTTTCCACTGAGCCATGCTGCTTCTCATAATAGTTTGCAGCATTTAACTGGCTCTGTGCCCCATTCCCAATCCCTTTTTTTCCTCAACCACAAATCATGGCGTCTATAAAAGTGTCGGTTTTGTGCTCTAGACCTTAAGTTCGTTGTGGGCAAGGAATATGTCTTGTTGATTGTTATATTGTACTCTCCCAAGCACTTAGTAATAGTAATAATAATAATAATAATAATGTTATTTGTTAAGTGCTTACTATGTGCCGAGCACTGTTCTAAGCCCTGGGGTAGATACAGGGTAATCAGGTGTTCCTACGTGAGGCTCACTGTCTTAATGCCCATTTTACAGATGAGGTAACTGAGGCACCAAGAAGTTACGTGACTTGCCCAAAGTCACAGAACTGACAGGTGGCGGAGTCGGGATTAGAACCCTTGACCTGCACATAGCAGGCGTTCAATAAATATGATTGAATGAACAAATGCCAAGCAGCCTACTAAGACCTGGGGTAGAAAAATACAGATAGATCTCTGTCCCTCGTGATGCTCAGAGTACAAGGGGTGTTTACCCGCTGGTCTGTTTTGTTTGAAGGAGTTAAGGGGAAGAAGAAAACAAAAAAGAGGACGAAGAAGAGGAGGAAAGGTATTTAAGGTTCTGAACCGCTCCTGCCAACAGTTAAACCAAAAATAGCTTGAATCTGGAAATACACCACCATTTAAGGGGACTTTTGTCTCAGGTTATTTTGAGCTCTGCTAGTTAGTGACTGCATCGGGGCCTGCCTCTTCTCAGGAGCATGCCCTCCGCCACTGCACCCCTCAGGGGTGAAGAGAGGGTGAAGTACGGACTGAAGCCCCTGAAAATAATTTAGAGCATTAGGGCCTTTCCTTTTAATGGACTGGGGAGAGGGGAGGGGAAGGAAAAAGCTTAAGTTTGATGTTGACTTGCTTTCGTTGTTTGTCTTCCCTTTTCTAATAAATAATAACTGTGTTATTTGTTAAGTGCTTACTATGTGCCAAGCACTGTACTGAGCACTGGGGTAGATACAAGCGAATCAGATTGGACACAGTCCCTGGCCCGCGGACTTCTATGTGGATGTTTTGCGCACCTTCCCCAGTGCCTAATACCATGCTCTGCACGATGCTTCTTGGATATCAGTAATAAATAAATGGGGAACTGGCTCTACAAAGCTTAAAATTGGTTAACATCTACTATGCAAGAATAGTATGCATGGCTCAATCATCCTCCCCCACCCCACCTCTGGTCCTTATGGTTATCCGAATTGCAGAGTGAACAAAACGGGCAGTTGGAAGAAGCTTGGTTAGTTTTCTGGAAACAGTTTTCAGGACACTGGGCGAAGTTCCTCAAAGAGCTTGAGAAGCAGCGTGGCCTAGTGGTTAGAGCCCGGGCCTGGGAGTCACAAGGACCTGGGCTCTAACCGGGGCTCCGCCACTTGCCTGCTGTGTGACCTTGGACAGGTCACTTTGCTTCTCTGGGCTTCAGTTCCCTCATCTGTAAAAGGGGAATTTTAGAAAGGAAGCCCCACACGGGACATCGATGGTGTCCAACTTAACTAGCTTGTAAGCCCCAGTGCTTAGGACGGTGCCTGGCACTGAGTAAGCACTTAATAAATTCCATTAAAAGGGACAGGGAGGGCACTCTCTGGTCCTTTCATCCCTGAGGCGCTTCCATAAAAGGGAAATACAAACACAACAAATAAATATCCACCCTCCAACAACCCTTCCCTGACTAACATCAACCCTGCAACCAGCTCTGGCACTCAAGTGTTCATTAATACCCTCACTCGGCACTCGTTCATCAATAGTGCAGTCAATTATTTATTCTGCTTTCCCCTCTCATAAAGGTGTTTATACCTCTGCCTTAAGCATGGAACCTCCTTGTGTGGGCAGAGAACATTTCTCGTACCTCTGCTGTACTGTCCCGAGCCTTTCCCTCATTTCATCACCCGAACTGGGGGCTGGCTCAACTACCACTACTATTAATGATTGTGGTATTTGTTAAGCGCTTACTATGCGCCAAGCACTGTTCTAAGCGCCAGGGTAGATACAAGGTAATCAAGTTGTCCCCCATGGGGCTCCCAGTCTTCATCCACATTTTCCAGATGAGGTAACTGAGGCCCAGAGAAGTGAAGCGACTGGCCCAAAGTCGCCCAGATGACAGGTGGCAGAGCTGGGATTAGAACCCACGACCTCTGACTCCCAAGCCCAGGCTCTTTCCACTGAGCCACGCTGCTTCTCACTGAGCACAAGACATACACACTGAGTGGTAGGCCCTCTCTCCTCAGATCCAGCAGACAATTACTCTCCCCACTCCATTCAAAGCCGTACTGAAGGTCCATCTCCTCCAAGAGGCCTTCCCTGATGAAGTCCTCTTTTCCTTTTCTTCACCTTCCTTCTGCGTTGCCCTGACTTGATTCATTCCCTTCATGCCCTTTATTCATTCCCTCCACCCAGCCCCTCAGCCCTTATGCCCATATCTGAAATTTATTTATATTAATGTCCGTCTCCCCCTTCTAGACTCTAAGTTCACCGGTGGGCAGGGAATGTGTCTGTTACAGTGTTATATTTGTACTCTCCCAAGCGCTCAATAAATATGATTGACTGACGGGATGCTATTCAAATACCTTTACTACTATTATTAATAATAATAATAATAATATTGGTATTTGTTAAGCGCTTACTATGTGCCAGGCACTGGTCTAAGTGCTAGGGTAGATACAGGGTAATCGGGTTGTCCCACGTGAGGCTCACAGTCTTCATCCCCATTTTACAGTTGAGGTAACTGAGGCACCAAGAAGTTAAGTGACTTGCCCAAAGTCACACAGCTGACGTGGAGGAGCAGGGATTAGAACCCATGACCTCTGACTCCTAAGCCCGTGCTCCTTCCACTGAGCCACACTGCTTCTCTACTCAGTATGAGTATTACTACTCAGTGTTTAGTACAGTGTCTGGCTTAACACTTAACACTTAAGTGTTAACACTTAACACTGGCTTAAGAAAGCTTAACAAATACCATTATTATTTTTATTTGTACTCCTGAGCACTGTACATACCCATTGGGTGCTGCTCAAATACCTTTACTAGTATAATACTACTAAGCACTGTACATACGAGGTTTACTGAACTTGGGAGGCAGTGTTTGAACCCACACTGGAATTTCCCAAGGCCGCTCTCCCAAAAACAGTCTTAAAAGGAAATGTTCTGAAGGCGGACCAACCCTTAAAACAAGGCACCATCTGGTCCCCCTCCCATTTGTCACCTCTCCCTCCTCCTCCTCTTCTTTGTCCTCCTCCTCCTCCCTCTCTGCCATCCATGAGGCTCTTCCCCATCTGGTGCTCTTGCTGACATCCAAGCCAGGCACGTGGGAGCGGCGTGGGAGAGCAAGGAGCCAGACCGGCGTTTTAGGGGGGTCAGTGGCACGCCCCAATGCAGAGGACTCTTGTTATTTTAAAGACAAAAATGCTCCAAGCCGCTCTCCTGTGCCTTCCTTTTCCCTTTTTGAAAAATGGTATTTGTTAGGCGCTTCCTCTGTGATCGGTCCTGTACTAACCCCTGGGGTAGATACAGGCGAATGAGATGGATACGGTCTCTGTCCCATATGGGGCTCACAGTCTTAATTCCCATCTTACAGATGAGGGAAGCGAGGCCAAGACAAGTGAAGTGACGTGACCAAGGTCACACAGCAGCCGAGTGGCAGGGCCGGGAGTAGAACTCAGGTCCTCCTGACACCCAGGACCATGCTCTAGTCCTCCGACAAAACCGCACCTCAGGAGAGGATGGGAAACTAAACTCACCCCGGACGGGTTTACGAAAACTCGTCTGGGTCTCTCCGTGTGTTTCCCTCAGGATTATCACATGGGAAGCAGTGTGGCCTAGTGGAGAGAGCTCCAGGACTGGGAGTCAGAGGACCTGAGTTCTAATCCCAGCTCTGCTACTTGCCTGCTGTGTGACCTTGGGCAAGTCGCCTCATTTCTCTGGGCCTCAGTGTCCTCATTTGTAAAGTAGGGATTTAATACCTGTTCTCCCTCCCACTTAGTCTGTGAGCCCCTTGTGGGACCTGATTAACTTGTATCTACTCAAGCGTTTACTACAATGCTTGACACGTAATAGGTGCTTAACAAATGCCACAATAATTATCATTATCATTATTATTTGCTAAGCAAACAAAAGTAGAAGGTACCTTCCCTGTTCTTTGAGAGCTCAGCCCTTGACAGAAGGAAATGAGAGGATCTGTTTTAAAAGGATTCTGTTTTAAAAAGATATAGCAGGCTCAGCCAGGGGTTCCATTGATCGCAGATCTGGATGGACTGTGACAAAATCTACCACAGCTTTTTTTTTTTTAATGGTATTTATTAAACACTTACTAGGTGCTGGGCACTGAATTAAGCACTGGAGTAGATACAAGGTGATCAGGTTGGATACAGTCTCTAACCCACAAGGGGCTCAAAGTCTTAATCCCCATTTTATAGATGAGGGAACTCAGGCCCACAGAAGTGAAGTGACTTGCCCCAAGTCATACAGACGGCATGTGGCGGAGCCAGAATTAGAACCCAGGTCCTGACTCCCAGGCCTGGGCTCTTTCTACCAAGCCGCGCTGTTTCTAAATGTCTAGACTGTCCGTTGATGGGGGAGGGGAAAGCTGGCACAGCTTTGCACAAAGTGCTCGATGAATACCACTGAATGAATGAACAGCTGGGTTCCAGCGCCTCCTGACCCTCTCTGAAGCCTCGCTGCTTGGCCCCGAGAGACTGAGGAGGCTCAGACCTCTTTCCTGAGCAGCTCTGTACACTTGCCTAGTTTATTCAGTCAAACTACTTATTCAGCACTTCCTTTGCTCCAAGCACTGCGCTAGCAGCAAGGAGATAATTAGATATGAGACAGTCCCTGACCCAAAAAGGATCACGGGATAAGATACCCAATATCTTCTCACTGTGCCTTGCTCTCACCTATCTCGCCGCCGACCCCGGCCCACATCCTGCCTCTGACCTGGAACGCCCTCCCTCCTCAAATCCCACAATGACTCTCCTCCGCTTCAAGGCCTTATTGAAGGCCCATCTCCTCCAAGAGGCCTTCCCTGACTAGCCCCACTTTTCCTCATCTCCCACTCCATCATCTTTCATTCAATAGTATTTATTGAGCACTTACTATGTGCAGAGCACTGTACTAAGCGCTTGGGAAGTACAATTCCAATCTTGACTCGTTCCCTTTGCTCTCCCCTCCCCACAGCACTTATGTATATATCTGTAATTTTATTTATTCATTCAATAGTATTTATTGAGCGCTTACTATGAGCAGAGCACTGTACTAAGCACTTGGAATGTACAATTTGGCAACAGTTAGAGACCATCCCTGCCCAAAGACAGGCTCACAGTCTAATCAATTATTTATATTGATGCCGGTTTACTTGTATTGATGTCTATCTTCCCCCCACATCTAGACTTTTGTGGGCAGGGACTGTCTCTCTTTATTGCTGCATTGTATTGTCCAAGCATTTAGTACAGTGCTCTGCACACAGTAAGCACTCAATAAATACGAATGAACAAATGAATACGAGGCAGATAACCTATCCTCTGTCAAAGGCTCGCTGTAAGTCTCAGTCTAAGTGTGGCATAGTGGCTAGAGCCCGGGCCTGGGAGTCAGAGGACCTGAGTTCTAATCCTGGCTCCACCACTTGTCTGCTGTGTGATCTTGGGCACATCACTTTACTAATCTGTGCCTCAGTTTCCTCATCTGCAAACTTGGGGTTCAGTCCCTGTTCTCCTTCCTTAGATTGTGAGCCTCAAGTGGGACCTGATTACCTTGGATCTACCCCAGAGTATAGAACCGTGGTTAACACATAGTAAGAACTTAACAAACAACTATTATTATTATTAAGAGTGAAACATGAAATACCACAGTCATAATCATTATTATTATTGGTGAAACATGAGGGTCACTGAAGAGGGAGATGAGTTTTAATAGAAGGGTATCAAAACGCCACCATCTCTCCTTCCACTTCCCCCGGCCCCTTTCCACTTTAGCACTCGATATCTGTTTCCACCATAGCAGACTGGGTTGCTGCTCCAAACAATTTATCTGCAAAATGCACTAATTAAGTTACCCAATCTGTTCCGGGCTCTGGAGAGCCAGCTCGAGACCCGCTGCTAAAGTAATCAGTTCTCAACATGGCTTCAGAGGAGGTACGCGCTCTTTCAGATACGGCCAAAGTATGTGGGCTTCCTCTCACCGTAACTTTTTCATTTCAAATAGGAAGAGGAGGCGGAAAAAGAGGGGGAGGCGGAAAAAGAGGGGGAGGCGGAAAAAGAGGGGGAGGCGGAAAAAGAGGGGGAGGCGGAAAAAGAGGGGGAGGCGGAAAAAGAGGGGGAGGCGGAAAAAGAGGGGGAGGCGGAAAAAGAGGGGGAGGCGGAAAAAGAGGGGGAGGCGGAAAAAGAGGGGGAGGCGGAAAAAGAGGGGGAGGCGGAAAAAGAGGGGGAGGCGGAAAAAGGGAAGTGGAAAAAGAGGGAGGAGGAGGAAAAGGAAGAGGAGGAGGAAAAGGAAGAGGAGGAGGAAAAGGAAGAGGAGGAGGAAAAGGAAGAGGAGGAGGAAAAAGAAGAGGAGGAGAAAAAAAGAGGAGGAGGAAAAAGAAGAGAGGAAAGGAAGAGAAAGAGGAGGCAGCAGTGGAGACAAAGTAGAATCACCACTGAAGACAAGAAGTGTTTTAAGCTTGGAGACAAGCAGAACTGTTTTCTTCAACTAATCCTCCGCTCTTTTGGGTTGGCTTGAATAAAAATGCTTGATCCCCAGTTAGGCAAGATCTAGACCAAGACACTCTTCCCTTGGCTCCTTTCTGGCTCTACCGGCAAAGCCCAGGAGCACCGCCTGTGACGTGATCTGTGGAGAAAAATGTAAATGCGGGCTCAGATCTCCCGACTTCAGCGCTGCTCGGGAGAGGAATATTCTTAGTATTTCTGCTGCAGGCTGCACGCGGATTCCTCCCATCGGATCGCAGCGGTGAGTCACGGGGGTGGCTGCCCACGGAACGAGGCGTCTGCCTACAAAAACGCGGGTCATCTCTCCGGAAACGTTGGCACACACCTGCGACCCACACTACAGGTGTTCCTGGTGTCTGGTTTCCTTCTGCCAACCACTTGGTGAGCTCGATTCCACGTCGATGGCCGTGAGCTCGCTGTGGACACGTAATGAGTCTGCCGACTCAGTTGTAATGTACTCTCCCCAGCACCTAGTACAGTGCCCTGCACAAGGTGAGCGCTCAGAAACCACCACTGGCTGACTGAGAACATGTCACTGCCAGCACCAGGCGGCGGAGATGCTACCTCAGGGAATGCGTCTGTTATATCGTCGTGCTGGATTCTCCCCAGCACTTAGTACGGTGTTCACACAGTAAGCGCTCATTCAATACGACTGACTGACTGATTGATTCCTGGGTACCGACTGCGTTCAGATCCTCCAATCTTGACGTTTTGCTATTTTCAATCAGTGGTGTTTACTGAGTGCTTACTGTGGGCAGAACACTGTACTAAGCGCTTGGGAGAGCACAACATATTGTTAATGTTATATATCGTACCCTCCCAAGCATTTAGTGAAGTGCTCCACACACGGTAAGTGCTC
The DNA here is from genome assembly GCF_004115215.2 of Ornithorhynchus anatinus. Taxonomy (NCBI): domain Eukaryota; kingdom Metazoa; phylum Chordata; class Mammalia; order Monotremata; family Ornithorhynchidae; genus Ornithorhynchus; species Ornithorhynchus anatinus. The sequence continues at coordinate 6,527,200 of NC_041732.1, read as the reverse complement.
AATAAATACGATGATCGACGGATTACAATACAAGAGAATTAACAGACTCATTCCTGGCCCATAACGATCTCCTATTTTGGGGCCTGTTTGGTTAGGGAAGTCATCAGCACAAGATCGCCACGTGCCCTGCCCCGTCGCCGCCAAAACATTCCAGATCTGGACCAGAGTGGCCCTCCCAGAGCTAACCCGGCCTGAGGCATCGACAGACAATTCCTCTCCCCCACTTCAAAGCCTTATCGAAAGCCCATCTCCTCCAAGAGGCCTTCCCTGACTAAGCTCTCCTTTCCTCTTCTCCCACTTCCTTCTGCGTCATCATGACTTGTTCCCTTTATTCATCCCCGCTCCCAGCCCCACAGCACTTCTGTCCATATCTGGAGTTTGTTTATTTCTCTTAATGTCCATCTCCCTCTCTAGACTGTAAACTCGTTGTGGGCGGAGACTCGGTCTACCAGTTATTATATTGCCCTCTCCCACGTGCTCAGTACAGAGCTCTGCACACAGTAAGTGCTCAATAAGTACCACTGATTGTCCCCATGCCCCACATGGATGGGATGGGGGGCTTACAGTGCACCCCGATTAATCTCTAATCTCCCCAACTCGTACCCACCAATTGCCACTTGAACCCTTCCAAGACAATACTTCCCCCTACTTGTAATTTATTTTAATTCTGGCCTCCCCCACTAGACTGGAAGCTCCTTGAGAGAAGGGACCACATCTCCCAACTCTATATTCTCCCAAGTGCTCCCAACAGTGCTCTGCAACAAGTAACCGCTCATTACTATTGCTTGATAAGTACTCGAACCCCACAGCACTTACACACATCTCTTTTATACTTTGCCGCTTCCTCCTAGCTGTATTTTTCTTTTTTTTAACGCTCACGCCTCCCTCGCTAGAGCGTATGCTTCTTGAGGGCAGGGCTCACGTATACTGATTCTGTTGTACTCACCCAAGCACTCAGTACATGGCTCTGCGATTCATAAAGATTATTGTTTATGCCCTCATTTCCTCTACTCCCTCTCCCTTCTGCATCACCTCTGCACTTGAATTTGCATCCTTTTATTCACCCCACCCTCAGCCCATGGCACTTATGTACATAGCCGTAAATTATTTATTTATATTAATGTCTGACTCCCTCTGGAGACTCTGAGTTCCCTGTGGGCGGGGAACGTGTCTATTCACTCTCTTATACTGTCCTCTCCCAGGTGTTCAGTACAGTGCTCTGGAGTAAGTGAGTAAGGACTCAATAAATGATCGACTGATTGAACTTCCAAACAGACTCTGAGCATTCATACAGTCAGAGATCATCATAACCCCTACCCTCCCGGGGTGACAATAAACATTCAGTAGTATTTATTGAGCGCTTACTATGTGCAGAGCACTTTACTAAGCACTTGGAATAAACACCAAACACTGGAATGTGGATATATGAACCTCACCAGGTTGCCCTGACTGGCTCCCTTTATTCATCCCCGCTCCCGGCCCCACAGCGCTTATGTCAGTATCGGTAAATTATACATTTATATTATTGTCTGTCTCCCCCTCTAAACAGTAAGCTCGTTATGGGTGGGGAATGTGTCTGCTATATTGTTCTATCGTACTCTCCCAAGTGCTTAGTACGGTGTTCTGCACTCGGTAAGCACTCAGTCAGTATGACTGGGTGACCGACGGTGCCCATAAGATAGATATTGATGAGCACACACACAACTTAAAAGCCGTGTTGGAAACTTCAGTTGTTTAACACCAACAAGTGCCATTTTTTTTTTTTTACATAAAGCAGATAGATCTCTGAGCCCTTAACTCCCAAGTGGGCAGTGACCTAAGAGGGAGATGATGTCCAGAGGTAAACAGGGCCCGTAAGGGCCTAACTTCAAACTAAAGGTGGACGAAGGTGGGGATGCGGAGAAGGCCGAGGATTGGGGGCGGGAGGAGAGGGGGACCCCAGAGCTGGGGCAGCAGCGCACCTCAGAGAGGTTGGGTGACATTGACAGTTTCCTCCTCTGCCTCTGTGGGTCTCGCAACCCGACTCTTCTCAGAGGACTACGACTCTTCTGGGAGAGAAATGAGCCGATACGGGTGGGTTCTTGTAAAGGACTAAGCAGGGGGGAAATGTAATTTCCTTTGTAGACTCCGCACGGTGCTTTCTTTTCCATGCTCCGGGAGGGAGCCGGAATGGAGGCGTTTGGCCCGGGTCAGGAGGAAATCAAGTCAGGGGCGCATTACCTGGGCCACCAAAGGTCCTGCCCTGTGACTGGCCAGCTGCTCGTTGCAGAAGCCATGAAACTGGGGGGTGGGGACAGACACGAGGCTCTGCGGGGCAATTTCACCAATCTTGAGTTGAATGGTTAATGAAATGGCCACTCCATCACGGATCCCCAGTGGGGAATTCCATCCGGCCGCTGCCGGGAGGGGCTGCGCCCCTCGGCCACCAGCCCCTGCACTCCCCACTCCCCAGCAAACTCCCCCTCTAGATCGTAAGCTCCTTGTGGGCAGGGAATGTGCCCGTTAATTGTGTACTAGACTCTCCCAAGCACTTCAAATAGTGCTCTGCATATAGAAAGCGCTCAGTAGATATGATAGATCGAAATGTAGATCCTAAGCTCCTTATGGGCAGGGAATGTACCTGTTAATTGTTGTACTAGACTCTCCCAAGCGCTTCGAACAGTGCTCTGCATACAGAAAACGCTCAATAGATACACTAGATCGAAATGTAGATCCTAACTCTGTTACAATTCCCTCTTCCAAATGCTAGGCTCTGCACACAGTAAGCGCTCAATACAACTGCTTGATGGGAATGTATCTACCAAGTCTGTTACGGTGTCTTCTCCAAAGCGCTTAGTTCAGTGCTCTGCATCCAGGAAGCGCTCAAAAAATACCATGGATTGACTGACTGATTGGAATTAATTTACTACCTCTGTATACTGTCCTCTCCCAAGTGCCCCAACCAGTGCTCTACACATAGTATGCGCTCCAAAAATACCACTGATTGATTGGACTGTATCTACCAACTCTATTATAGGAGCCTCTCCCAAGTGCTCCGTCCAGTGCTATGCACGGAGTAAGTGCTCAAAAGTACCATTGATTAATTGATTGGAATGAATCTACGATCTCTGTGGTACTGTCCTCTCCCAAGCACTCTACACATAGTAAGCGCTCAAAAAATATCCTAGATCCACAAGTTAGTATCAACAGAGAAGCAGTGTAGCTTAGTGGAAAGAGCACAGGCTTGGGAATCAGAGGTCGTGGGTTCTAATCCCGGCTCCGCCACTTGTCAGCTGGGTGACTTTGGGCAAGGCACTTCACTTCTCTGGGCCTCAGTGACCTCATCTGTAAAATGGGGATGAAGACTGGGAACCCCTAGAGGGGCAACTGGATGACCTCATATCTACCCCAGCGCTTAGAAGAGTGCTTGGCCCATAGTAAGCGGTTCACAAATACCATCATTATCATTATTACCAACTCTGTGCCACCGACCTCTCCCAAGTGCTTCGTCCAGTGCTCTGCACCTAGTAAGCACTCAGTAAATACCACTGATGGACTGGATCTTAACCACTATCCTCGTCCAAGCTCTTCGTCCCGATTGACTGGATCTGTGTCTACCAACTCTATTACAGCGGCCTCTCCCCAGTGCTTCGTCCAGTGCTCTGCACCCAGTAATCACTCCAAAATACCCTAGACTGACCTGCCTATATCATCCAACTCTGTGCCACCGCCCTCTCCCCAGCGTTTCGTCCAGTGCTCTGCACCTGGCAAGCGCTCCACAAATACCCCTGATCGACTGGACTGTACCTAGCAACTCTATTATAGCGGCCTCTCCCCGGCGCTTCGTCCAGGATTCTGCACCCAGTAGGCGCTCCCCAAATCCCCCAGACTGACCGGTCTGTATCGACCAACTCGGTGCCACCGCCCTCTCCCCAGCGTTTCGTCCAGTGCTCTGCACCTGGCAAGCGCTCCACAAATACCCCTGATCGACTGGACTGTACCTAGCAACTCTATTATAGCGGCCTCTCCTCGGCGCTTCGTCCAGGATTCTGCACCCAGTAGGCGCTCCCCAAATCCCCCAGACTGGCCGGTCTGTATCGACCAACTCGGTGCCACTGCCCTCTCCCCAGCGCTTTGTCCAGTGCTCTGCACCTAGCAAGTGCTCCACAAACACCACTGATGGACTGGATTTCTATCTACCAGCTCTACGACAAAAGCTGCTTCCCAGCGCTTCATCCAGTGCTCTGCACCCAATAAGCGCTCCCCCAAATCCCCCAGATGGACCGGACCGTATCAACCACCTCTGTGCCACTATCCTCTCCCCAACGCTTCGTCCAGTGCTCTGCACCTAGTGACTAGATTTGCATCTACTAACTCTACGACAGGAGCTTCTCCCCAGCGCTTCGTCCAACTCTATTATAGTGGCTTCTCCCCAGCGCTTCGTCCAGTGCTCTGCGCCCAGTAAGGACTCCCCCCAATCCCCCAGATGGACCAAACTGTATCAACCACCTCTGTGCCACTGTCCTCTCCCCAGTGCTTCGTCCAGTGCTCTGCACCTAGTGAGCCTGATTTGCATCTACCAACTCGATGACAGGAGCTTCTCCCCAGCGCTTCGTCCAACTCTATTATAGTGGCTTCTCCCCAGCGCTTCGTCCAGTGCTCTGCGCCCAGTAAGGACTCCCCCCAATCCCCCAGATGGACCAAACTGTATCAACCACCTCTGTGCCACTGTCCTCTCCCCAACGCTTCGTCCAGTGCTCTGCACCTAGTGAGCCTGATTTGCATCTACCAACTCGATGACAGGAGCTTCTCCCCAGCGCTTCGTCCAACTCTATTATAGTGGCTTCTCCCCAGCGCTTCGTCCAATGCTCTGCACCCAAGAAGCGCTCCCCCAAATCCCCCAGCTGGACCGGACCCTATCAACCACCTCGGTGCCACTGTCCTCTCCCCAACGCTTCGTCCAGTGCTCTGCACCTATGACTGGATTTGCATCTACCAACTCTATGACAGGAGCTTCTCCCCAGCGCTTCGTCCAGCGCTCTGCACCCAGTAGCTGCTCCATCCATCTCCCAGTTTGCCCGGACTGTATCAACTCCGAGCCCCTTTCCTCTCCCCGGCGCTTCGCCCAGTGTTCTGCCCCCAGTAAGCTCCCCCCCAAATGGAGCGGACCCTCTCTATCAAGTCCCGTGCCCCTGCCCTCTCCCCGGGGCCGGGCCGGCGGGGGGAAATCTCCCGGCTCGGCCCAGCGTTTGGCGCAGTGCTGAGCGCAGATACTCACTCGGCGGAGCTGGTGCCGTTGACGGCGGCCCCGTCCGGGGTGGGGTTGAGCTGGATGGGGTCGGGCTTCTTCCTGGGCATGGGCATCTTGCGGGCGGGGGGCCGCAAGCCCGGCGGCGGCCCGGAGGAGGAGGACGACGACGATGAGCGGGACCGGCGGCGGCTCCCGGACCCCGCGCCGCCTCCCGCCGCCCTCCGAGCTTGCCGGGGGGGATGCCGGGGGGGATGCCGAGGGGGCAGGGGGGATGGCTGGGGGAGGGAGAGCTGCGGGGGAGCTGCAGGGGGGCGGCGGACCCTTCGCTGGCGGTGTCCGGTCCTGGCCCGGCCCGCGCGCCCCCGCCTTTTCTGCCGCCGCGCCCCCGCCCCGCGCGCCCCCGCCCCGCGCGCGCCCGCCGCCGCCGCCAGCCAATGGGAAGGCGCCTCCCCGCTCAGCTGACGCGGAAGCTGCGTCACCGAGGCGGCAGCGCCCTCTGCCGGCCTCCGCCCCGCGACGCAGGGAGGCCCGCGCTCTCTCAGTCAGTCAGTCGGCCAGGCGGGCGGTCAGTCAGTGGCAGGCAGGCAGGCAGTCGGTGGCAGTCGGGCAGTCCTTCAGGCAGGCAGTCAGTCATCTAGGCAGGCAGTCTGTGTCAGTCAGGTGGTCAGGCAGGCAGGCAGTCAGCTAGCCAGTCAGTCAGCCAGGCAGGCAGTCGGTCAGTCAGTCCTTCAGGCAGGCAGTCAGCCAGTCAGTGTCAGACGGGCAGTCAGTCAGTCCTTCAGGCAGGCAGCCATGCAGTCGGTCAGTCAGTGTCAGGCAGGCAGGCAGTCAGTCAGTCCTTCAGGCAGGCAGGCAGCCAGGCAGTCGGTCAGTCAGTGTCAGGCAGGCAGTCAGTCCTTCAGGCAGTCGGTCAGTCAGTGTCAGTCGGGCAGTCAATCAGTCCTTCAGGCAGGCAGGCAGGCAGCAAGACAGGCAGTCAGGCAGTCAGTCATCTAGGCAGGCAGTCTGTGTCAGTCGGGCGGTCAGGCAGGCAGGCAGTCAGCTAGCCAGTCAGTCAGTCATCCAGGCACTCAGCCAGGCAGGCAGTCGGTCAGTCAGTGTCAGTCGGGCAGTCAGTCAATCCTGCAGGCAGGCAGCCAGGCAGGCAGGCAGTCAGTCAGTCCTTCAGGCAGGCAGTCAGGCAGCCAGTCAGTCATCTAGGCAGGCAGTCTGTGTCAGTCAGGCAGTCAGTCAGTCCTTCAGGCAGCCAGCCAGTCAGTCAGTCCTTTAGGCAGCCAGCCAGTAAGTCAGTCCTTTAGGCAGCCAGCCAGTAAGTCAGCCAGGCAGGCAGGCAGGCAGTCAGTCAGTCAGTCAGTCCTTCAGGTAGGCAGTCAGCAAGGCAGTCAGCCAGTCCTTCAGGCAGGCAGTCTGTTTCAGTTGGGCAGTCAGGCAGGCAGTCCTTCAGGCAGTCAGTCAGCAAGGCAGGCAGTCAGTCAGTCCTTCAGGCAGGCAGTCCATCCATCAGTCAGTGTGTCAGTCCATCAGGCAGTCAGTCAGCCAACCAGTCAGTCAGGCAGGCAGGCAGTGTGTTAGTCCATCAGGCAGTCAGGCAGTCAGGCAGTCCATCAGTCAGGCAGTCAGTCCATCAGGCAAGCAGCCAGTCAGTCAGGCATTCAGTCAGTCAGTCAACCAACCAGTCAGTCAGTTGAGAAGCAGCGGGGCCTAGCAGAGAGAGCCCGGACCTGGGAGTCAGAAAGACCTGGGTTCCCATCCCGGTTACACCCATTGTCTGCTGGGGGACCTTGGACAAGTAGCTTCACTTCTCTGGGCCTCCATTAGCTCATCTGGAAAATGGGGATTAAGTTGTGGGGGGAAATATTTCTACTGGTTGTTCTATTGTCCTCTCCCAAGCTTTTAGTATGGTGCTTTGCACACAGTAAGCGCTCAGTAACTACCAGTGAACGAATGAATGACTGGGAGCCCCATGTGGGACAGGAACGCTGTCCAACCTGAGAGGCAGCATGGTGTAATAGATAGAGCACAGGTCTGGGAGTCAGAAGGTCTTGGGTTCTAATCCTGCCTCCGCCACTAGTCTGCTATGTGACCTTGGGTAAGTCACGTCACTTTTCTGGGCCTCAGTTACCTCATCTGCAAAAATGGGGATGGAGATTGTGAGCCCCAAGGAGGACAGGGACTGTGTCCAACCCAATTTGCTTGTATCCACCCCAGGGCTTACTACAGTGCCTGGCACAGAGTAAGTGCTTAACAAATACCCCATTATTATTATTAATGGAGAATGTAGTGACCTTGGAGTTACTTAGGGGCGACATGAAAAGAGAGAGATGTCTCCTGTTCAGGGCCTACATTCCAGTTGTTGGTTTTTCTCAACCCTCCACCTGTTGAGAACATGACTTTCACATCTCTCCCCGGCCCCTCCGGATTGGGGATTTCCATCACTCTGGTACAAACGGCTATTCCCTACATCCGAAAAAAACTTTATTTGAGTTTATTCAATTTATCGTGAGCGATTCAGCTGAGGCATCGACCGAAAAAAGATTGAAAATGCACCCCAGGCTAGAAAGAAAGATACCATGCTGCCCTTTCACACATCGGGTCCCTCAGAGACTTCGGGGCGGGTACATGCCAAGACTGCTTCTGAAATGAATGCTTTTAGGATCAATACTTTTCACATTCTCTTTCCTCCGCACACATCATTAATTCATTCAAGATCGACAATTTTAATCTAATGGAAATGAACAAGCATTATCCGTTGACTTGCCTTTTTTTTTAGCCTCCAAAAGTTTGGCAGCGGTGCTGGTTTTTGAAATTCTCTCTATCGAGATTCCTGTAATATAGCAGCATGCTGAATGGATACCTATAAAGGCTAACACTATCCTCAGAGAGGAGGGGTATCGCTACTTCCTGCGTTCTTGATGCTAGACATTCCTTTAGCACTGAAGCCTCTGATCTATTTTGGAAGCCCCGAACTGGCCAGCTGCGCCTCATTTAAGAGAAGAGGCCGCGCTGGTGTTGGGATTTCCGATCCTCTGCGTAGATCTCGGCTTAAACTAGTCAGCGTTTCAGGAAATACCGACTTCACAGAGGTGATTAAAGTGGTATGATGACTTGACTTCCTGGACTTCCTGCAGGACAGTACGGCAAAATGCTGTGAATTCTTGCTCTCGCTGCCGTTGAGAATAATGATGATGCTAGCCCTCACTCTGTGCTAAGCATAGAGGTAAATGCAAAGTAATCCGATCGAGATACACATGGAGCTGAGCCTCTAAAGAGGGAGAGAGGAGCTGGCATCAACTCTATTTTACAGATTAGGGAACTGAGGTACAGAAGGTTCGCTGACTTGTCCAAGGTCACATAGCGGGCAGTGGCAGAGCCAGGACTAGAATCAATGAATCAATCAACTAATTATATTAATTAAGCATTTACTGTGTGCAGAGCACTGTACTAAAAGCTTGGGAGAGGGCAATAGAACAATATAATAGAACAATAGAAAACACATTCCCTGCTCACAACGAGCTTACACTCCCAAGGGGAAGACAGACATTAATATAAATGAATACATTACAGATATGGACATAAGTGCTGTGGGGCTGAGGTAGGGGATGGTGTATAAAGGGAGCAAATCAGGACGGTGCAGAAGGAATTGGGAGAAGAGGAAATAAAGCCGGGTCTCCCCTTTCCCAGCCCCATGCTCTTTCTGCCAGGCCTTGCTATCAAAGAGATGAAGCAGTTTAATCATCTCATTTTTGGGTCTGAATCGAAGCTTTCGAGTTCAATTTTATATTTAACATGAAAACGGCTTCAGGCTCAGCAAGAGCGGAGAGTTTCACCCATAGAAGGTTTTGAAACTTTGAGATTTGGCCATTGTTTGGAAAATAAGACATTGTTGGTAATCTGATTGATTGATTGGTTGACTGAGAAGGTACTACTTTACTGGAGAGAGCAGAGATATCAAATTTATTCATTTATCCCTGATCATTAGTGAGGCTTAGTGAAAAAACTAAGGTTCAAGTCTAACTCTGCCTCTGGCATGCTGAGCGGCCTTGACCGGTCACTCAACCTCTCTGGGCCTCAGTTTCATCTGTAAAACACAGTGCTTGGCAAAGAGTAAATGCTTAATTGTCACCAGAATTCACTAACTTAGGAAAGTAGCGTGGCCTACTAGAAAGAGCTCGGGCCTGGGAGTCAGACGACCTGGCTTCTAATACTGCCTCTGCCAAGAGTTAGCTGCATGACCTTGAATAAGTTGGTTAACTTCTCTGTGCCTGAGTTTCCTCCACTGTAAAATAAGGATTCAATACCTGTTCCCCCTCCCACTGAGACTGTGTGCCCCTTGTGGGACAGGGACTGTCTCTGACCTAAGTGACTTGACCTGCCCCAGCGCTTAGAGCAGTGTTTGATATAGAGTAAGAGCTTACCAAGAACCATGAAACAAAACAAACTAATCCATCTTGAACATCCTGTCTCAGTAGCTGAAAGACCTCATCCTTCCTATAGACTTAGAATTATCCTAGCAACGCACTGGATCTTCACCTACAGTCACAAACAATTGTAGTCAGGCCTACGCTAATTTCTATTTGGAAGATTTAAAATAGCATTTATCCAGAGGACTCTAAATACCAAGTCCCGTGTTTACTGTGCTCTTATAGAGTGCCAGAGAGCAAGAAATCTCAATGCTATGGATCTCATGTATACAGTGGAACCTACCTATGCAACTAATAAACACTCAAAAAATGCGATTGATTGATTGATGGTTGGATGGATCTGTGTTCTCATGGTAACATCAAGATACGGCTCTTTCGTATCTTGGATGTGCCCTGGCTGATGAAATGATTCTCTTCCCTGACCGTTGCTATAGATTGACCTCTGGTTTCTGGGTTTTGCACGCACGCAGCTGCAGGTTGAGCTCGGCACCCAGCCGATTGTTCGACAGGTAGACTTGGAGGCCAGTAGGTTGACTTGAGCTGGTAATGTTTTATGTTTTACCCCTCTGCCACGATACTAAAGATCTCACAGCTAATTGGCTTCCATATCTCGCATGCTAAAAATATAGTAGAATGCTGAAGGTGTTTCTCTTTTTTTTCCCCTCCCTCTAATCTGTCATCTTTTTCTCTTGTTTTTCAGATTGCTTTCCTAATAATTGATCTTCATCCTGCCAGTGCCTAATTGTGTTAAGATAATGCATTTCCTCGCTCGCTGTTGTGGTTTTAGCCTTTTGCAGAGCACAAGTAATTTGAAAATCAGATTTATACCAAAGTTAAGTAAATATAAGGGGTCAAATTAAAGATGATCCCCCCAAAAGGGTAAGGGACTGAGGGAATGAGTTTTTTTACATTTAAGGCATTTTGCACTATTCGCACTTCCTCTTACAACTTCAAAAAATGAAAATACTCCCCCCGCCTACCCCTGCAACTAATAATAGCCCTCTTGTTCCTTGATGCAGCACACTTGAACAGGTGTCTTTTCTCATCTTTCAGGGGACACATGTTCCCTAATTTTTCTTGTCTGCCTCGCTTAAATCGGACCAGAAATTTCTCCTAGACCGATAATGAGTCTGAATAAAATTAAAGTAATACTAATAGCCTGCAGGAGGGGAAATGGGACACACAAGGTCTTCGGTGACAAAATGAAGCAAAAAGCTGTGGGATTTTTTGTTTTTGATATTTCATTCATTCAATCTTATTTATTGAGCACTTACCATGTGCAGAGCACTGTAGAAAGTGCTTGGGAGAGGACAATGCCACAGTAAAAGATACATTCCCTGCCCACAATGAACACATTCCCTGCCCACAATGAACTTATTGCCTGGGGGAGGTGGGGAGAGTTCATTAAGTGCTTACTAGGTACCATGCACTGTTCTAAGCGCTGGGGCAGATTTAGGCAGATCAGGTTGGACACAGCCCCTGTCCCACATGGGGTTCACAGTCTTAATTCCCATTTTACAGTTGAGGTCACTGAGGCACAGAGAAGTTAAGTGACTTGTGTTACATAGGCAGGATACAGTTCAATGACACAATAGCAGATCAGGAGAAGCAGTGTGGTCTACAGTAAAGAGCAAAAGCCTGTGAGTCGGAAAACCTGGGTTCTCATCCAGACTCTGCCACTTGTCGCTTTGTGACTTTGGGCAATTCACTTCACTGGGGGGCCAGTTACCTCATCTGAAAAATGGGGATTAAGACCGTGAGCCCCTGGTGGACAGGGTCTGTGTCCAAACTGATTCCCGATTATCTTGTATCTACCCCAGCAGTGCCTGGCACATAGTAAGTGCTTAACAAATACAGTTTTTTTTTTAAAAGATAGAAAATGGAATAAAGACGACCAGGATAATTTTCGGGAGATCCTTAAATGCAGCGTGAGGGAAATATAGAATCAGACAAAACAGATGAATGTGTTGGCACATAGTAAGCACTTAATAAATACCACAATTTTTAGACTGTAATCTCACCCTCTAGACTGTAAACTCATTACGTGCAGAGAAAGTGTCTGCTAGTTGTGTGGTGGTGTATGTTCCAAAGTGCTTAGGAGAGTGCTCTGCACTTAGTAAGTGCTCAATAAATACATTGATTGATTGATCCACAGAGCTGTAGAAACTGCCCAACTCTTTGGTTGAAGAGTCTGTCCTCTTCCCTTCCCCTCAGAAATGTCACATAATAATAATTGTGGTATTTATTAAGCACTTACTATGTGCCAGGCACTGTACTGAGTGCTGAGGAAACAAGCATGGTATAGTGGATAGTTTCAACTGTAAGAGAACAGTAGAATTCCTAAGAGTCTTAGTAGGAGAAGCTGGAAAAGGGTGATGGAAAACAAGGGAGCGGAGGAGACAATTTAGGGACAGTAAAGTGAAACCTCAATCTACCCATCAATCAGTGGCATTAATTGAGTAATTACTGTGTTCAAGTCACTGTACTAAGCGCTCGGGGGAGTCCATGAGAACTGAAAACTGGGGAACATCTGAGGCAGAAAGGATGGTACAATGCAGGGCCATCATGAGGAAGAATGGCTATTTCTGAGCGAAAGCTCAGGGAGGGTCACCGCATAAAAAGCCAACAGTAAAAACAAGACGGACCATTCATTCCTCCAGTCATATTTATTGAGTGCCTACCATGTGCAGAACACTGTACTAAGCGCTTGGGAGGTTCAATTCAGCAATAAAGAGAGACAATCTCAATCCCTGCCCACAACGGGCTTACGTTTCAAACAAAAACCGCAGCACATGTGAGAGAGAGAGTGTTGTATATCTGTGCGCGTGTGCACATGTCAAAACTGCAGAACCCACAATGGTATTTTCAGACACACACACATTCACACACACTCACACACACGGGACCTTCACCATTAGTGGTGTTATCTTTGAGTTGAAGACCAGATCTATATCTATAAACATATATCTATATATGGATGTATATGTATATATCGCTATAATAATAATAATGATGTTGGTATTTGTGAAGCCCTTACTATGTGCCACCTCTGACTATATCTGCAATTTATTTTAATGTCTATCTCCCCCTGTAAACTGTAAGCGCGATATGGGCAGGGACGTGGCTACCATCTGTTACCCATCAATACGGGCAGGGATTATCTCTCTTTACTGCTGAATTGTACTCTCCTGAGTGCTTATGACTGTGTTCTGCACATAGCGGAGCTTGGATTAGAACCCAGGTCCTTCTGACTCCCAGGCTCAAGGTCTCTCCACTAGGCCATGCTGCTTCTCAGCAATGTCTAAAACACCAGGAAATATTTAATGCCCAGGAAGGATCGGGTTCAACATTTGTGTAGTCAGTATGTTTGAGGTTATTCCTTTTGAGATAAAATAAAACAAATTTAAAGTTTTTATTCCCACAAGGGATGAGGTGTTTGGTTTTTTTTGTCCTTGTTGATTCCAAGTTGTGAAAATATTGTTTTACTCTAGTGAACATTTTCTTTTTTTGGTAACTCCTTATTTCCTAGGCAACTACACACTGCCCTAAACACGAACCCCGACTCTGATCCTTTATTTTAATTTTTGCTTCCTCTGCAGACACACTAGAAATTGACAACTATTTGGAGGTTATAATTAGAAAGCTGTTTATGACGTTCAGAAAGAATCATATACAAGAGGATGAAATTAAGCAACGAATCTACCCTAAATACCGTAAGGCTTAGGAAGGAAGGTGAGAGAAACTCCATCGCTTGAAGAATTTAAAAATAGGATGGAGAATTTCCTGTAGGGATCAACCTTGCATTGGCAGGATAGAGCAAGGTGATTTAACTGGCTTTTCATGAACTTATGTAAGCTCATTATGGTCAGGGAATGGGTGTGCTAATTCTGTTGTATTGCATTCTCCCAAATCCTATTGATTGATTGACATAGAGAGAGAAAAAAGCCCTGCAATTGGTGAAATTTACCTGGGTCGGGGGGGGGGGGGGAGGAACAGGTCTGAAAAAGTCAAAACCACTGCCCCAACTACATTGGGCAGACATAGTCTGGTGGTGGAAGGTTTGTCCGAGAAGCAGCATGGCTCAGTGGAAAGAGCACGGGCTGCGGAGTCGGAGATCATAGGTTCAAATCCCGGCTCCGCTGCTTGTCAGCTGTGTGACTTTGGGCAAGTCACTTCACTTCTCTGTGCCTCAGTTACCTCATCTGTAAAATGGACATTAAGACTGTGAGCCCCACATGGGACAACCTGATTACTTTCTATCTTTCCCAGCACTTAGAACAGTGCTTTGCCCATAGTAAGAGCTTAACAAATGCCATCATTATTATTACTGTTGCTGTTTGCAGTGCCTGAGGCTATTTCACTTTTGTCTCCTTGCCTCACAGTGTTTAAGAGTATAGCTCGATCTAGTCGTTAGATCCTGGGCCTGGGAGTTGGAAGGCTCTGGTTCTAATTAGTCAGGGCTCATGAGTTCGAATCCCAGCTCTGCCACTTGTCGGCTGTGTGACTGTGGGCAAGTCACTTAACTTCTCTGTGCCTCAGTTCCCTCATCTGTAAAATGGGGATTAAGACTGTGAGCCCCACGTGGGACAACCTGATTCCCCTATGTCTACCCCAGCGCTTAGAACAGTGCTCGGCACATAGTAAGCGCTTAACAAATACCAACATTATTAATTCCCACTCTGCCCCTTGCCTGCTGGGTGACCTTGGGCAAGTCACTTAACTTCTCTGTGCCTCAATTACCTTATCTGTAAAATGGGGGTTTAAGACTGTGAGCCCCATGTGGGACATGAACTGGGTCCAAGCTGATTATCTTGTATATATCTTTAATATTGTATATTATAAATTACTTATTTCGGTTAATGTCCATCTCCCTCTCTAGACTGTGAGCTTGTTGTGGCCAGGGAAGGTGTCTACCATCTCCTCCAGTGGTTGCCTATCAACCTCCGCATGAAACAAAAACTCACTCTAGGCTTCGAGGCTCTCCATCACCTGCCCCTTCCTACCTCTCCTCCCTTCTGTCTTTCTCCTACCCACCCCGCACGCTCCGCTCCTCTGCCGCCCACCTCCTCGCTGTCCCCCGTTCTCCCCTATCCGGCCGTCGACCCCTGGCCCATGTCCTTCTGCTGTCCTGGAATGCCCTCCCTCCTCACCTCCGCCAAACTAACTCTCTTCCCCTCTTTAGAGCCCTACTGAGAGCTCACCTCCTCCGAGAGGCCTTCCCACACTGAGCTCCCGCCCTTCTCCCTCTGCTCCCCCTCCACCCTCTGTTCCTCCCCCCTCCCCCTTTCCCTCCCCTCAGCACAGTCCCCATTTGTATGTATTATTTATTACCCTCTTTATTCTGTTAATGAGATGTACATCCCCTTGATTGAGTGAATGATTGAGTGAATGAATGAGTGAGTGAATGAAGGGGTGAGTGAACGAATGAGTGAGTGAGTGAATGAATGAGCGGGTGAATGAATGAGAGAGTGAATGAAGGAAGGAAGGAGTGAAGGAGAGAGTGAATGAATGAGTGAGTGAATGAAGGAAGGAGTGAAGGAGTGAGTGAATGAATGAATGAAGGAGTAAGTGAATGAAGGAGTGAATGAATGAATGAATGAATGAGTGAGGGAAGGAAGGAAGGAAGGAGTGAATGAATGATCGAGTGAGTGAACGAGTGAATGAATGAGTGAATGACTGAGTGAAGGAAGGAAGGAGTGAATGAATGATTGAGTGAGTGAATGAAGGAAGGAGGGAAGGCGTGAAAGAATGAATGAATGAACGAGTGGAGTGAGTGAGGGAGTGAATGAATGAGTGAACGAATAAGTGAGTGAATGAAGGAAGGAAGGAGTGAAGGAGAGAGTGAATGAATGAGTGAGTGAAGGAATGAAGGAGTGAAGGAATGAACGAATGAAGGAGCGAATGAATGAATGAGTGAAGGAGACAGTGAGTGGGGAGGAAGGAGGGAGGGAGCGGGTGAATGAACGACTGGTTTGGGCGCCTGAGGGGGCGGGGGCGGGGGCGGGGGCGGGGGCGGAGCGAGCCGGTCTGGGCCCCGCCCAACCCGAGCGCGTGGCTCAGTTTGGGCGCCAAAGTGTGAGGCGCGAGAGGGCGGCCCCCGGCCGACTCTCGCGAGAGGTGGGCGCGGGGCGGGGCGTGCGCGTGGTCTCGGCCGTTCCCGCGCTGGGGCCTGTGAGGGGGCAACCCGCCGCCGCCGCCGCTGCCGCTGCCGCCGCCGCCCCGGTGAGTTGTACTATTAGGAATTATTATAATAGCCACAACAATAATGACCGCCCTGCCATTTGCTCGCAGCAGCGTGGCTCAGGGGCAAGAGCCCGGGCTGGGGAGTCCCAGGTCGTGGGTTCTAATCCCGCCTCCGCCACTTGTCAGCTGGGTGACCTTGGGCAAGTCACTAACCTGGGCCTCAGTCACCTCATCTGCGAAATGGGGATGAAGACTGTCAGCTCCACGTGGGACAATCCCAGCTCTGCCACGTGTCAGCTGCGTGACTGTGGGCAAGTCACTCAACTTCCCTGGGCCTCAGTTCCCTCATCTGTCAAATGGGGATGAAGACTGTGAGCCCCACGTGGGACCACCTGATTCCCCTGCGTCTCCTCCAGCGCTTAGAACAGTGCTCTGCACATAGTAAGCGCTTAACAAATACCAACATTCACCTCGTTACCTTCTGTCTCCCCCAGTGCTTAGAACAGTGCTTGCCACGTCGTAAGCGCGTCACCAATACCATCATCATCATCATCAAGCCTATTTATTGAGCGCTTACTGTATGCAGAGCGTTGTACTGAGCGCTTGGGAAAGTACAGTAGGGGAATAAAGAGAGACCATTCATTCATTCAGTAGTATTTATTGAGCGCTTACGATGTGCAGAGCACTGTACTAAGCGCTTGGAATGGACAAATGGGCCACAGATACAGTCCCTGCCCTTTGATGGGCTTAACCTTTGAAGCGCGTAACCATTACCATCATCCTCCTCAAGTGTATTTATTGAGCGCTTACTGTATGCAGAGCGTTGTACTGAGCGCTTGGGAAAGTACAGTAGGGGAATAAAGAGAGACCATTCATTCAATAGTATTTATTGAGCGCTTACTATGTGCAGAGCACTAATAATAATAATAAGGTTGGTATTTGTTAAGCGCTTACTATGTGCCGAGCACTGTTCTAAGCGCTGGGGGAGACACAGGGGAATCAGGTTGTCCCACGTGGGACTCACAGTCTTCATCCCCATTTTACAGATGAGGGAACTGAGGCACAGAGAAGTTGTGACTTGCCCACAGTCACACAGCTGACAAGTGGCAGAGCTGGGATTCGAACTCATGAGCCCTGACTCCAAAGCCCATGCTCTTTCCAATGAGCCACGCTGCTTCTAAGCATGCACTGTACTAAGCACTTGGAATGGACAAATCGGCAACAGATAGAGACAGTCCCTGCCCTCTGACGGGCTTTCGGTCTAATCGGGGGAGACGGGCAGACAAGAACAATGGCAAGAAATAGAGTCAAGGGGAAGAACATCTCATAAAAACAATGGCAAATAAATAGAATCAGGGTGATGTACATCTCATTAAACAAAGTAAATAGGGTGATGAAGATATATGCAGTTGAGCAGAGGAGTACGGTGCTGAGTACACTACGAGTACACTACACTACGTGTCCTAGACTACACTACGTCTACACTACGTAGTAGACTACGCTACGTGTACTAGAGTACAGTACACTACGAGTACAGTACAGTCTCTGCCCATGACAAGCTCACAGGCCAGGGGTTGAGCGAGACAGACTTCTCTGTGCCTCAGTTACCCCATCCCTAGAGTGGGCTCGCAGTCAAAGTAGGAGGAGGAATAGGGATTGAGGCCTCATTTTGCAGATGAGGGAACTGAGGCACTGAGAAGTGACTTGGCCAAGGTCACAGAGCAGGTAGGAAGCAGAGCGGGGATTAGAACCCAGGTCCTCCAACTCCCAGGCCCTGGCGCTTTCCACCATGGTGCGGGCCTTGGGGGAATAATACCAATCAGTCAGTAGTATTTACTGGACGCTTACCGTGTGCCGGGGCACTGTTCCGTGTTCTGGGGAGATGCAAAGCAACAGTTGGTAATCACGATCCCTGCCCACAAGGAGCTTAATATTAGTAATGATAATAAGTGGTATTTGTTAAGTAGCAATAGCAGTGGAAAGAGCCTGGGCTTCGGGGTCAGAGGTCATGGGTTCGACTCCCGGCTCTGCCACTTGTCAGCTGTGTGACTGGGCGAGTCACTTCACTTCTCTATGCCTCAGTTACCTCATTTGTAAAATGGGGACTTACTGTGAGCCTCACGTGGAACAACCTGATTACCCTTTATCTACCCCAGTGCTTAGAACAGTGCTCTGCACATAGTAAGCGCTTAACAAATACCAACATTATTACCATGTGCAGAGCAATCTGGCGATCAGTAGTACTTATTGAGCACTTTGGGCAAAGCATCGTACGGAGCGTTTAGGAGAGGGTGCTACCACAGCGTTACAGACACTTTCCGTGCCCATAATGAACTTACAGTCTAGAGAGGACTCTATTAGCCCTCTGTGCCAAGCCCTGGGTTTATGCTCTGAGGCAGAGACGAGAAAACAGGCCAGAGCCCCCTGCTCCACACGGGGTTTACGGCGGAGAACGGGTATTGAAGCTCCCTCCAGACTCTAAGCTCCTTGTGGGCTGGAATCCTGTCTACCCACTCTATTGTTCTCTCCTGTGCCCTTAGTACATGGTAAGTGCTCAATAAATACCACTTCTTGATTGAAACCAAGGCGCAGAGAAGTTGTGACTTGCCCAAGGTCACACAGCATCTCCCCATCTGAAAATGGGGCAAACCACACGAATCCTTACTTGCCGTATAGACCGCTCAGGAGTTCTGGAAGGGTAAAGTGGGTCAGTATATTTAAAGCAGGAATAAAAGTTCTGTAGAATGCTGGGAATGGTAGTGTTATTTTTAGGGTTTCTGAACAAACCCTGTTAAATTATCCTGTAATTTTGTTGTGGGCAGAGAACATGTCTGTC
Organism: Ornithorhynchus anatinus; assembly: GCF_004115215.2. NCBI lineage: Eukaryota > Metazoa > Chordata > Mammalia > Monotremata > Ornithorhynchidae > Ornithorhynchus > Ornithorhynchus anatinus. The sequence continues at coordinate 6,508,530 of NC_041732.1, read as the reverse complement.
AACTCTGTTGTATTCTCTTCCAAGCACTTAGCAGAGTGCTATGCACATAGTGCTCAGTAAATACCACTGATTATCTACTAGCCCAAGTTGTGATGCATTCATTAAGCGCTGTTATTTTTTGGCTTTCTACATTTTAAAAAAAGACTTTTATTTTTAGGGGGAAAGATGCAGGAATCAACAGAGAACAATTTGTTTGACCTTCCTGATTATGAGCATGAGGAAGACGAACAGTTTCCACCTTTTCCACCTCCATCCTCTCCTGGGAGAAGTGATAATGAAGGAGCTGAGTCCAGCCAAGGTAGGAGATGAGGCACTTACCTGTTACTCTAGCACTTGGCTTTGATCGAATATCTTCATACAATTACCAGTAACTTGGAAGTGCCCTTCCATGTTGTCTGTTTATTGTTCTGTGTACTTCCTCAAGTGCTTAGTACAGTGTTCTGCACCCAGAAAACCCTCAAAAAAATGAATGATTATTATGTGAGAGAATTAACTTACTACCAAATCAGGGTTTTCTCCCAGTATGTAAACTAGGCAGCAAAAAAAACCTAATCCCCAACAAAGCTTGGGGAAGAAAGGGGCATTTTGGTGAAATTAGAACACTGCATTTTTAATGTGTTTGCTTAAGGGCACCACTTATGTATAAGGTTACGTTCAGGCTTGGTGGTGCCTTTTTAGGCACAGGCTATATTATTGTTATTATTATTAATAATAACGGTACTTGTTAAGTGCATACTGTTTGCTAAACACTGGGGTAGATACATGTTAATCAGGTTGGCATCAAGTCCTGTCCCACATGAGGCTTACACTCGTCCCCATTTTGCAGATGAGGTAACGGAGGCACAGAGCAGTTAAGTGATTTACCCAAGATCAACCAGCAGACTTACAGCAGAGCCGGGATTAGAACCCAGGTCCTCCTGACTCCCAGGCCCGGGCTCTATCCACTAAGCCATGCTGCTTCATTTACTTCCTTTTCATACAGGGATCTTTTCTAGCCAGTCCCTGCTGCCTTCCCACTGTTCACCCCGGGGGACCTTATTCCTAATATTCCCCAGGTGTGCGGGGCCCCCCGAGGGAGTTCAGCAGCGGCAGTGTCTGGCCTCTACAAATTGTAGAACTTGGGGAAGCTTCGGATGTGACTGGACTCTCAGTGACCTGAGTGGTGGCACGTTTAGGCCCCTTCACGTCCCTCTCACCACCCACCTTGGTGGACTGTGCACTTGGGCTTATTATGTTGTTTCGTGTTTTTCTTATTGCGTGCTTCGTGTCTCATCTCTGTCACCTAACTCTCCCCCATCTTATTTTCAGATCGTGAGTTCCCGAAGTCAGTCAGTCCATCGTATTTATTGAGCACTTACTGTGTGCAGAGCACTGTATTAAGTGCTTGGGAGAGTACAATATAACAGTAAACATTCCCTCTCACAGTGAGCTCATGGTCTAGAGAGGGAGATAGACATTCATATAAATTCATTCATTCACGCCAAGCACTGTACTAAGCGCTTGGGGGAGTACAGTACAACAAACAGACACTATCCTTGCCCACAACGAGCTCACAGTCTAGAATGGATAGGTAAATAAGTAAATTATGGATATGGACATAAATGGTGTGGGGCTGGGAGGGGGAATGAATAAAGGGAGCAAGTCAGGGTGACGCAGAAGGGAGCGGGAGAAGAGGAAAGGAGGGCTTAGTCAGGGAAGGCCTCTTGGAGGAGATGAGCTTTCAATAAGACTTTGAAGTGAGGGAGAGTCATTGTCAGCTATGAGGAGGGAGGGCGTTCCGGGCCAGAGGCAGGATGTGGGCGAGAGGTTGGGGGCGATGGGCCAACTCCCCTTTCTCTCTCTCTCTAGCCCAGTACATAGGAGGCGGAGAGTGTCTGCTTGTGGCGACACTGGCAAAATTGGCTCCCTTACTGGGAGCTGGGGAGATACGGGCAAGGTGACCGCGATGACACGTGCACCCACCTGTCCATATGCAACACCTCCTCCTGCACATCTTGTCCAACAGGAGGCTACAGCATTCTGTTGTTTTCAAGTCACGTGCCTCTGTGTGTGTCTGTCCTTTCAGGAAGGAAGAAAGAGAAATCGTCTCCGACGGACGATCCTCCCGTGAACATAAGGAAAACAGTAAAAAGAAATTTACCTAAGCTAGATGCTCATCGGTATGTCTTTTTAAGAAAGAAATTATTTTTCCCCATTATGGTTTGTTAGCCTTATTTCAGGTGTTTTGGAGAGATTCCAAAATCTCTAGTTCCATCTTATCAGATGAAAACATTTTAACATGAAAGTTCATTTTTAGTTCATCGAAACAGTCTTTTGTGTCAACCCCTAATATTCTTATTCTGAACTTGAAAGCGTGAGAACATTTAATTTTCAGCACATATTTCTAATTTGCAGGTTAGTTTCAGAGAGAGGGCTTCCAGCATTACGACATATGTTTGATAATGTAAAATTCAAAGGCAGAGGCCACGAGGTAAGAAATATCCCAATTTGATGGTCCTTCGTTTTAATATGAGAGTCAGAAGATTCTGAATTCACCCTGAATTCACGGTACCTTTCTCCTCGGCAATTCAAAGCGTCTCGTTCTCACATCCCCGTGCGAAAAGTAGAAAGGCAGGCCGGATGATGACAGTGCCTTGTGCCCATTTTACAGATGGAGAAACGGAAACAGAATGGTTAAGTGGTAGATTCGAGGCCATACAGGCAGGCACGGTGGTGGAACTGGGAGTTTGCCCTGGATGCCGACTTCATGATAAAATGTCATTAAGTAGACAAGACGTGCGCTCTGAAGGCAGGGCATTTTGGGTCAAGAGATAATGAATAGAAGACAGGAACCTAGTTGAAATGCCAAGCTGTTCAATGCTCATACAGAAGGGGAGATTAAAATAGGAAGAGAACGGTGGAGGAGAGGATTTCGTGAAAATACTCATGATCTAGGTGGGTTTTAAAGAAGGAAGAAAATATGGGGTCAGGTCCAGAGAGGGGCGAATGGGAGCATCAGTGGTTCCAGCGAGTGAATGTTTTTGCTGCTGTTACTTCCCCCTGGATGATTTGATTTTCTTCATGAAGAAAATGCTGACTCAAGGGTGGTTTCCTCCTCGCACACGTCTTTAGGATCGTCTTTTTGTCTTAATTTTCTCACGCCTCGTATTTTAGAATCATTATCATGACCTAGGAGGTGGATGTCCTTACTCTCCATCTGTTCATTCGCCCCCTTGATGATCTGGATCTGCCAACTCTGTTGCATTGTACTCTCCCAAGCGCTTAGGACAGTGCTGTGCACACAGTAAGCGCTCAGTAAATGCCATCGATTGTTCGATCTTTAAAGACCTATTTCAGAGTCTCTGGTAATTTGGCTAGCTTTTCAGAAAGGTATTTACAACGTATGAAGATGCAGTATGTTCAGTAGTCAAGACTGACCCTTTATTTTGGAAAAGAACCATTTTGGATGAAGAAATGTAGCCACTGCTTGCTGATGTATCCTGGCAAAGATGTCTCCCACCTGTAAATACAAAATGCCATCAGCAGCGTGGGCAGTGTTACCCCCCCGAAAACCCACTGATAGATTTGGATGTTGGAGTGAAACTTCCTAATTTTGCATTTTTCCTTCCGCCTCCTCAGGCCGAAGACTTGAAGACACTGATCAGGCACATGGAACACTGGGCCCACCGGCTCTTCCCCAAACTGCGGTTTGAAGATTTTATCGACAGGATAGAGCATTTGGGAAATAAAAAGGAAGTTCAGGTGAATATTAAGCACGTCGGGGTCTTCAGAAAACATGGAGCACAGGCAGTGCGTACCCCAGTTTATGAGTCCTTAAAGCCCAGGATTATATCCTGAAGGCATTGCTTGTTTACCCTGCCTTCCAGAAACAAGGAACCGGGAAGGACAGGTGGCAGAGGGGTGGGAGGATTCAAAGTGCAGAGGTGTTTGGAAGAAGTGTGCCTGCTGCAGGGTTCTCCGTGAAGGAATGAAGGCAGCTCTGTAACCCAAATTGGCCAAATTCTTCACGATTTTTCCCAAATTTTCAATTGTTTCCATAGAACAAGTTGCCTTCTGTAGCTGAGAAGACTCAGTCGTATTAAAGCTCCTTATTTACCGTTGTGGTGTTAAGCTGTGAGTTCCCTCCACAAGGATTAAACGATAGTTCAGTGATGTTTAATGTTAGAGTCTCTAGCACCTAAAGGAATTTAATGTGCTCTAGAGGTTTTGGAATGGATTCTAATTTGTATTTTGTTAGGCATGGGAAAAAAACCTGATTAGTCGAGAGAAGCAGCGTGATCTAGTGGTTAGACCATGGGCCTGGGAGCTGGGTTCTAATCTCAGCTCTGCCAACCTGTCTGCCATGTGACTTTGGTCAAGTCACTTAGCTTGTCGGTGCCTCCGTTCCTTCTCCTGTAAAATGGAGATTAAGACTGTGAGCCCCATGAGGGACCGGAACTATGTCCAACCCACGAAATAGCCACTTAATAGTAGCCACTTAAATACTATTATTGCTTATAATAATAACAATAAAACATACTCCATGATAAGCACATTTTCAGGGAATGTAACCTTGCCATATCATGGGTTTGTTGATGGAAATAATGGCATCATAAGTACTTTTAATTTATAACATAAGTTCTTTAAAACATCATGAGTGGTTTAAGAGAGTTACTTTAGTAGATTGCTTTCCTTTGGAGGAACTAATTAACTAAGGGGTTCCTCAAGTCAGTGAAGTGTGATGGAGGAAAAAATCATTAGTTAATATTCCATGAAAGACTAATCACTGTCTTTAAAAACAAGATACACTCCCAGCTTTATATAAACTCATTTAGTGGTGAATTAATTTTTTTATTTTCAGACTTGTTTAAAACGAATTCGACTCGATTTGCCCATTGTACATGAAGACTTCATCAGTAAAGAAGGTAAGTTAAGTGAAATTAAAGTCCAAGGTTAGAGTGGGATTTCTAGGAAGTGATATGCTTTTGAGGGAGAAATACTGTTGTATTAGGTGCTTTTTTCTAAAAGGACTAAAGTGCACCAGCTCTAAGACTTAGTTAAAATGTTTCTCGTTCTCTGGAATTGAAATGGGTAGAAATTTGGGGACCAGTGAGAATAGTGAAATGGTCAAAGGGGAACATATCTGCTAATTCTAGTCTATTGTACTCTTTTCCGACGCTTAGTACAGTGCTCTGCACGTAGCCTTCAATGATAGCGGTAATTTTATTTGTATTCATGTCTGTCTCCCCCTCCTCTAGACTGTAAGCTCGTCATGGGCAGGGAATGTGTGTTTTTTGCTGCATCGTCCTTTCCCAAGCGCTTAGTGCAGTGCTCTGCACACAGTAGGCACTCAATAAATATGATTGAATGAATGAATATCGAATGATAACGAAACAACTTGTCACAAAATACATAAAGGATTTAGAGAGCTGAGTTGTTAATGCAAAGTTTGTATTGTCTGTAACTTTTCATTCTTCAGCCGAGAACCCGGTGGATAAAAGGATAAGGTGTGAAGCTCGTGGGCTAGTGACTTTCTGCAAATCGCTGTCACTAGGGAGGCGTGGGTGGAAAAGCCAGAGGGGTGGAGGGAGAGCTGTCTCAGGAGGGAAGAAATGTGACTGTACTTGGTACAGGTTGCATTTGTGAGTAGTCTGATGCAACCACGGCCAGTCACGTACATAAAAATCCAGTGGTTCCTGCCGACAGGGTCTGTCTAGTGATCAGATTTCCTGTGCGATGGCTCCGTACAAGGTGGATTTTTCTCCCTAGAGATAGAGCGTGGTGCCAAACCGAGGCCTTTAATGTAGAAATATTAAGAGCGGTTGAAAAGATGAGAGTAACCTCTGAGTTGCTTGTACGTAGTAAGACGGAGTTTAAACGTCCCAAGAAACGTCTCCACACTGGGCAGGGAACGTGACTACTGACTGTGCTGTATTGTAAACACCCAAGCTCTTAATACAGTGCTCTGCACATAGTGAACGCTCAGTGAATATGATTGATGAAGACAAACTTTTCTGATTATTCTTTAGAAGATAAATTAATCTAGGGATTGTTGCATATCCTTCAGCCCTAATCTCATCCCATTTTAACCGGTATTGGGTGGCCACCTGACATGAGGCTTCCCTTTGACTATTTACGTGTGTGTTCCTGTGTGAATTAGTTTCTTGAGGCCTGCAGCTACTGGAGCTCATTGAGTTCTAATCCCAGCTCTGCCCTGTCTGCTGTGTGTCACTTCACTTCTCTAGGCCTCAGTGATCTCATCTGTAAATGGGGTTTAAGACTGTGAACCCCATGGTGGGCATGGACTGTGTCTAATCTGATCGGTTTGTATCAATACAGTGCCTGGCACTAAGCGCTTAACACTATAGAAAAAAACCAGACAGACATCTGTCATGTGATGGAAGGAATCCCTCCTCCCATCTCGAACTAGCTAAACACGTGGTCTGAGACATCGTCAGCCTGGAGGAATTAGTTCTCCAGGCCCTGACACACTGCTTTTCTCAGAACCATCGAACTAAACGTGTGGGTCTTCTCAACTTTTCCCCCAAACGAAGAGTTTGAAGCCTTTGGCTTAGCTATTAACCCACCTGGTGTCAATTCCGTACAGGTGACGACGAAGGGGAAAGTCGCGAGAGAGATGGGAGCGCCGCTGACGTAGACCCCTTTTTCACAAACCCAGCTGAGAATACGGAGTTTGCCTCCCCGTCCAGTACAGACTTAACAGAGGAGCAACAGCAGAGAATCGAGAGGAACAGACGCCTGGCCTTGGAAAGGAGGCAGGCAAAGCTCGTGATCGACAGTCAGCCCCGAGAAAATGGTAAGTCTCGGCGTGGTTTTGGGTAACCTTCAAGTTGGGGACACTCTTGTTCTGCTTTTACTCTTCTGTCTTTGCAGCGTGGGTCGGTGGAAAGAGCACGGGCTTGCGAGTCTGAGATGGTGGGTTCAGATCCTTCCAAGCGCTTAGTACAGTGCTCTACACATAAGCGCTCTGTAAATACAGTCGAAGGAATCGTCCATATTATCCTCGAGATCCTTGTACCGTACAGGAGGTTAGTCTAGCCGGAGAGATTTTGGGATATATTTATGTATATTTAAATACAACTCAAATTGTACATTCCAAGCGCTTAGTACAGTGCTCTACACATAGTAAGCACTCAATAAATACTATTGAATGAATGACTTTACTGATGAACTCCAGACTGTAAGTTCATGGGCAGGGAACTCTTAAATTGTACTCTCCCGAGCACTCAGTTCAATGCTCTGCACATAGTAAGCGCTCAAAAAATATGACTGGTTGAACATCCCGTTCCAAGTTCCTCTCTCCTTTGGGTATTATCTAATGAAACAGCTTAAGCGGAGCAATGTAATTTAGGAGTGTGATTCTCTCTTTTTGGCAGATATGTCAATCTCCGGGCCCACGACCGCGGTAGCCGAAGCAGCCGATGGTGATGATGAAGACGAAGGCGTTCCGAGCGAGATAAGGGAAGGAGTTTTAGACACCCAATATAATACTGCTGCTGATTTGGAAAATATAGAGGATGGTGAACAATTAGGAAGTCCGGGCCTGTGAATCCTCTTTGAAGTTTGTTAATAACTTCAAGATGATATTCTTCAGTTACCTAGGGATCTGCCAGCTCGATCAGCGGTATTCATCGAACGCTTACTGGATGCGGAGCACCGTATTGAGCACGCGGAAAAGTACGATAAAGGGAGTCGATGTGACTTTTGCTCTCAAGCTCCCAACAACTGTTCTGTATAAGACCATCCACCTCCCCAGTCTTGTTTCCTTCGGCTAAGCCAGGTGGAGCTATCGATTGTGTTTTCAGTTGAATATCACACCCTTATTTATACGTAAAAAGAGGCTTTGTCTGGCTTTTAATGATTACTGAGATAGGGGGTTGAGTTTTATAAGTTTATGTAAGAAGGTGCTGCCGTGGCTTTTCTGTATTGTATTTTGACATATTCAAAATACAATATATTTTGATATAGCCAGCGTGCGATTTCTTCAGTTAACTTGATGGCTAAAAGCAAAAATAAAGTGTTTTCAGGTATTTAAATCACTGAACGTTCATGTTGCGGAATGCGGAACAATAAAAGCTACTGTTTTACAAAAGAGACTGTGGAGTTGTCAGTATATCTGCTGTCATCATAAAGTTGTCCTACTGGAAGTGGCTCTCAAGCCGTAAGCTCTAATAATAATTAGTAACTGTGGAATTTAAGCAACTACTGTAGGCCAAGCACTTGGACTAAGCGCTGGGGTGAGCTTGTCGTGGGGAGGGACCGCGTCTTGTTTTATTGTATTCTCCCAAGGGCTTAGTTGAGTGCTTTGCCCACGGGAAAGCTCAGAAAATTGAATGAATGAATAGCAGAAAATCATGGTTCCTCGATTTCGTCTATCTCGCCGCCAACCTCTCACCCCCTTCCTGTCTCTGGCCTGCAACGCCCTCCCTCCTCATGTCCAACGGAGGACAGTGACCCTTCCCCGCTTCAAAGCCTTATCGAAGGCCCAGCTCCTCCAAGAGGCCTTCCTCGACTAAGCCCCCCCCTTTCCTCTCTTCCCACTCCCTTCTGCATCACCCTGAGGTGCTCCTTTTATTCGCCGCTCCCTCAGCCGCCCAGTACATAGCTGTAATTAAATTAATGTCGGTCTCCCCCTCTAGATTGAGCTCGTTCATTCGTTCAGTTGTATTTACTGAACACTTACTGTGTGAAAAGCACTATTCTAAGCCTTGGGAGAGTAAGGGCTCAATACAGTACGCACAGGAAGCGCTCAATAAATATGACCGTGTGACTGAGAGTACAGTATAACAACAGGCACGTTCCTGCCCACAGTGAGCTCGGTCTAGAGGAGGAGACGGACGTTAATATAAATAAATTCGGGTCGATATAGATGTATACACACATGCTGTGAGGCGGGGAGGATGGATGAATGGTCAAGCTGGTGGGGAAACAAGCTCGTTGTAGGCAGGGAACGTGTCTATCGACTGTTAGACTGTGCTCTGCACCCAGTAAGCACTCAGATACGATCGACTGAATACATTATACTGGTACTCTCAACACACTCTGACATGAGTGGCACTTAATAATAATCGTGATATCAGGTGCTTATTATGTGCCACTCACCGTACTAAACGCTGGAATGGATACCAACGAATCGGGCTGGACACAGTCCCCGTCCCTCACGGGGCTCGACGCCTCCCCGTTTTACAGATGAGGGAACCGAGGCCCAGAGAGGCGAAGCGACTTGCCCACGGTCACACGGCGCACAAGTGGCAGAGGCTGAATTAGAACCCAGGTCCCCCTGACGCCCGGGCCCGTGCTGCTTCTCTTTAGAAACTTGGGTTTCTAAATTCACATCCTGCTCCATCCAGTTTTACACCTCTGGCTTCTGGCGCTACCCTGGGGAGTGGAGGTATGGGGGGGCGGGGGGAGCACAGGAGAGCCTTGAGGAATCGGGGGGAGCTCAGAAGGCCATGGAAGGCAAGGTTACCTCATCCTCAGGCGCAGGTCCCATGGGGAACGTTCTGACAACACTGAGGCCTCAATGCGTTTATGTTGACATCGTCCCGGCTCGTTTTGGGAAAGGAAAAGGGAGGCGGGGGTGGGGAGGGGGTGGTCCACACATCTCCGTCCCCTTCTTTCTCAGCAAACAACCCCCCGTTTGTTTCAGCGCCCGTGAGAAAGTTGTTCTGCAGAACTTTTTGCCCTAGGATGCAAGTTTGAAGATCATCTCTATTAAAAAAAAACACCACCACGGTCAACTCATTCCAATCATGTGAACGTTTGAAAACGTACCGTTTTCTGGAAATGTGTATTTCTTGAGGGCAGGAACAGAGAAAGTTGTTCCGAAGAACTTTTTGCCCTAGGACCCAAGTTTGAAGATCGCCTCTATTAAAAAACACCATCACGGTCAACTCATTCCAATCGTCTGAACGTTTGAAAACGTACCGTTTTCTGGAAATGTGGATTTCTTGAGGGCAGGAAAAAAGGGACTTCATTACCTTACGCGCATCCGTTTTCTCAGTGTACGAGCTGCCGAGGAGGAGGTTAATCAAATAGACTGTACAGATCGTCTTTAAACGGGGCTGGCTGACACGAGGAACTGCCAGAGAATGACCGGCTCCCACGATAGCCCATTTTTACCCTCTGCTCTACCCAATTTAGTTTGGTGCTTATAAACCCGTGTACACGATTGGAATTGTCTCTTCATCCTGTCAGTCGTATTACCGAGCGCTCACTGTGTGCAGAACACCGTACTCAGCGCTTGGGAGACTGTACAACAACAATGAACGGAGACGATTCCCGCCCACGACGAGCCGATGGTCTCGGTGATAAGACCTTACCGCTACGACGGCAGACGATAAAACCGATCCAAAAGGAAGAAACTCGCTTTTAAGTTATAAAACGGCAGCTTCGGAACAGCCGATAGGAAAAGAGGATTTAAAAAAACCAATATAAGGCAAAGCTCCTTCGGCGGAGCTGAGGTAGTTTACTTCCCACAGCTCGTGGACTCGTCCGTGAGAGAGAGGTCTCGTATCTCTTCCAGGAGCAGGTAGAGACTGTCCCCCTTCGTCTGGCGGTATTCCCGGAGGTCTTCCAGACCGACTTTCGTCTCCGCGGCCTCTTGGGCGAGGTGAGCGGCCGACTGGGTCACCTCGCGGACTAAATCGCTCTTCGCCGTCCGGTGGGCACTCTGAGAAGGGAGGGCCATCTCCGCCGCCAGGCACGGTCGGTTGCTGGCGATCTCCAGCCTGACGGTGTCCCTGTGGCAGCGAGACGTCTGGACCGAGATCCGGACCTTTCCGAGGCGAGAGCACCGTCGCGTCATCCTCTCGGCCTTCGGTAGCCCCCGCCCCGCCCTTCGCGAGTCCCCGACTTACCGTGACGTGGTCGAACATGTTGAAGGTGACGGAGTCGCCCCCCGTCGTGGCCAAAGTGATTCTGTTCTGGAAGCGCTGGACGGACCCCGGCTTCCACTCACAGCTTCCGTCCGGGCGGCAAGAGACCACCAAGCCCTCTTTGTTTCTCAGGTAGGCGGCGCCTTTGATGCCAAACCTGAATTGGGGAGGAAAGAAAAATGCGGAGCTGTCCAATTCCCAAGGGTGCGGACCTCGGCTCGTATCGTAGCCGTTCATTCGATCCTGTCTCCCGAGCCTGGCGCGTGGTAAGCGCTCAACGAATGCCATCATTACTATCGAGCGCTTACTGTGTGCAAAGCGCTGCATTTAGCGATTGGGAGAGTACAACAGAACAATATACAGACACATTCCCGGCCCACAGTGAGCTCACAATCTAGAGGGGGAGAGAGACATTAATAGAAATCAATAAATGACAGATATGTATAAGTGCTGTGGGGCTGGGCCGGGGGGGGGAGACTGTGTGTCCAACTCGCTCTGCTGTATCCACCCCAGCGCTTAGTGCAGTGCCCGGCACATAGTAAGTGCTTAACGGATACCAAGCCGTTCGTCCATTCCATCGTATTTATTGAGCTCTTACTGTAGGCAAAGCACTACTACTAAGCGCTTGGGAGAGTACAGTAAAACAAAAGACACATTCCCTGCCTGGAACGAGCTCACAGTCTAGAGGGGGAGACTGACATTAATATTCATTCATTCAATAGTATTTATTGAGCGCTTACTATGTGCAGAGCACTGTACTAAGCGCTTGGGATGAACAAGTCGGCAACAGATAGAGACAGTCCCTGCCGTTTGACGGGCTTACAGTCTAATCGGGGGAGACGGACAGACAAGAACAATGGCACTAAACAGCGTCAAGGGGAAGAACATCTCGTAAAAACAATGGCAACTAAATAGAATCAAGGCGATGTACAATTCATTAACAAAATAAATAGGGTAACGAAAATATATACAGTTGAGCGGACGAGTATAAATAGATGAGGTCATTGAGGCACAAAGGAATTAAATGACTTGCCCAAGGTCACAGCAGATAAGTGGCAGAGCCAGGATTAGAACCCATTTCTTCTGACTCCCCGGCCCGGGCTCTTTCCACTGAGCCACGCTAAATTACAGATTTATGCATATGGGATGGGATGGGAGAATGAAGGAAGGAGCAAGTAAGAGCGGCACAGAAAGGAGGGTGAGAAGAGGAGAGGAAAGCTTATTATTATTATATAGCAAGCCAACTCACCTGGGAATAAACACGAGCACCCCGTTGGTTCGAATTGAATAAATGATGCCATCCGCTGTGCAGTGTTCTTCTGTGGCGGGGTCTTTGTCTTTGAAATACATACACTGGAACAGCTCCGTGGACTCTTTCTGGGAACGCTGGGCGGCCTGGGAGAGCAAGCGGAGATCGGGGGGAGGCACCGTTAACCGTGTGGCTCGGTGGAAACGGCCGACGCTGAAAACCGGCCACCTCGTTTGCCCAACTGGTCTGGTGGTCAGTCAGTCAGTCGCATTCACTGAGCGCTTACTATGGGTGCAGAGCAGTGTATTAAGAGCTTGGGAGAGTACGAGAGAATAATAAACAGGCAGGCTCTGCCCATAATAATAATAATAATGGCATTTGTTAAGTGCTTACTATGTGCCAGGCACTGTTCTGAGCGCATAATGAGCTTACAGTCTAGAGGGGGAGACAGGCATTAATAGAAATAAATAAACGCCAGTTAGGGACATTAGTGCTGTGGGGCCAGGAGGGGGATGAATAAAGGGAGCGAGCCCGGGTAGCGCAGAAAGGAGTGGGAGGACAGGAAAGGAGGGCTTAGTCAGGGTTAGGCGTCTTGGAGGAGATGAAGAGTCCGGTACATAGTAAGCGTAGTAGAGGGGGTAGTGCGTGCTTTCGTAGTGGGTTCTAATCCCGGCTCTCCCACCGGTCTGCCATGTGACCTCGGGCAAGTCACTTCACTTCTCAGTTACCTCATCTTGTAAAATGGATTAAATTTACTCTTTCTACTCAGACTGAGCCCCGCGTGGGACACGGAACTGTGTCCAACCCCATTAGCTTCTCTCTTCTCTATGAGCCTGGCACATAGTAAATGCTTAAAACGTACCTTAAAAAAAGCCCCAAAAAACCAAAACCCAGATCACCGTTCACAAGTGGAACAATTTCAGTCTTCTTGAGGATGGCAAAGAACGTACGACATGGTTTTTCTAAGTCCAATTACCCAAGGCCAGCTGAGTCTTCCCTCCTCTCCTTCCACGACCTGCTTGGTGACTGAAACCGAATGCTCCTTGTGGGTAGCGAACCCATCTGCCAACTCTGTTACACCATCCTCTCCCGACTGCTTGGAACAGTGCCCTGCACATAGTAAGCGCTCATCCAATACCACTGCTGAGAAGATAGTCTAGCATTTGGAATTGGAGACTGGAACTCGGGACGCCTGGGTCCTGTCCATTTAAACACCCTCTGCCCCCCAGAAAGCTTGCAACGATTCCCAGTGGGGAGAAGCACAGCTTCTTACCCTGTTTCTATTATTGATGTGTTTGCACAACTCCTCCAGGTCTTTGTTGTTGAGTAAATGCTCTTTATCGTCCCGCCTCTCATCTCTTGCGATTGCTGCCATGAGTAATCGGTGCACCACGATGTCCGAGTATCTTCTGATCGGAGAGGTGAAGTGGGTGTATTTATCGAGTGCAAGTCCTTCAAAAGAGATAAAAAAAAAAAAGATCCCTGATGAGAAAGGTCTTTAAACTGCCCGGTCAAAAGCATAGTTCAGCCAAGCAAGGATCTGGTTCTAATCCCGGCTCTGCCACGCGTCTGCTGTGTGGCATTAGGCAAGTCGCTTCTGCGGGCCTCAGTTACCGCATCTGTAAAACGAGGATTAGGACGGTGAGTCCTCTGTGGGACAGAGATGGTGTCCAACCCGATTAGCCTGTATCTGCCCCAGCGTTTAGTTCGGTCCCCAGAAAACACTAGAAGCTTAACAAATGCCATTTCTATTCATAGCAAGTCTGTCTCGCCCTCTAGACTGTAAACTCATTACGGGCAGGGAGCAGGTCTGCTAATTCTGTTGTATTTGTCCTCTCCCAAGTGCTCGGGATTCAGTCATTCATTCGGTCGTATCTACTGAGCGCTTGCTGTGGGCAGAGCCTTGTACTAAGCACTTAAGAGAGTACAACAGACCTATAAAAGACACATTCCCTGCCCACGACAAGCTTACGGTCCAGAGGGGGGAGAGACACATTAATATAAATAATCACAGAGAGAGTACAGTGCTCTGCCCGTAGGAAAGGCTCAATAATTGATTAAAAAACAAGAAGCAAGCGAGGGGGTGGGATGCTATCGCTACCGTAATGATGGAATTCTTCCTCGGAGTAAGATCCCGTGGAGAAGTACAGAGCGTTAGACATGGCTTGAGTGGCCATGGACCTCAGCATTCGATTCACGAGAGGGTCTTCGGGGTCTTCTGCTTTATCCAGGGAGTCGGCTAGCGTTTTGTTGGACCTACCAAAGGAAGCAGATGGTTGAAGAGGAAAAGCATCTTGCAATCTGCCCGGCCGAACCGGGGCCTGTAAGTAATAATAATAATTGGTATTTGTTAATCGCTTTACTGTGTGCCAGGCTGTGTGCCGAGTGCCGAAAAGCCTTAAAGACTCCTTCCCATTCTGATCGGATCTGTATCCTTGTGGACTGGGAACGTGCCTAGCCATGCTGAGAAGCAGCATGGTCTAGTGGTTAGACCCCGGGCCTGGGGGTGGGAAGGACCTGGGTTCTCATCCCGGCTCCGCCACTTGCCTGCTGCATGACCTTGGGCAAGTCATTTCTCCGGGTCTCAGTTGCCTCATCTGTAAACTGGGGATTAAGGCCACGAGCCCCGTATGGGAGATGGACTGTGTCCAACCAGATTACCTTGTATCTACCCCTATGCTTAATACAGTGCCTGGCACTGTATAGTAAGAGTTTAACAAATACCATTAAAAAACAAGCAAAAAACCTCTGTTGTATTGTACTCTCCCAAGTGCTTAGTTCATTCAGTGCTCTGCACCCCGTAAGTGCTCAGTAAACACCACTGATGGATGGATTGATTGATGCAGAGGTGATGACTTTTCACGGTGGGTGCCAAGGATCGGGGCTACGAGGGGACGGGAGGACGGAACACCGCTGTTCTGGCCCTTCTTGGTCGTGACTAAAAACTGTCCGGTCCCGCCAGAGCCCTGGGATAAACAAGGCTGGGGGTCCCGCTCAGAGAAGCAGCGTGGCCTAGTGGCTAGAGCCCGGGCCTGGGAGTCAGAAGGACCTGGTTCTAATCCCTGCTCCGCTACCTGTCTGCTGTGTGACCTTGGGTATGTCACTTTACTTCTCTGTGCCTTAGTTCCCTCATCTGTAAAACGGAGATAAAGATTGGCCCCGTGTAAGGCAGGGATGGTGTCCAACCCGATTACCTTACAACTACCCCAGCGCTTAGTGCAGTGCCTGTCGCCTAGATAGCACTTAATAAATACCACAATTACTATTATTATTATCCCACTCTAAGGCCGGGTCCCTCAGGGGTGAAACAAGGTGTGGGAGAATTCATTCATTCATTCAGCCAATCGTGTTTACTGAGCACTTACTGTGTGCACAGCACTATGGTAAGCGCTTGAGAGTGTACAACAGAACAATAAACAGACACATTCCCTGCCCACAATGAGCTTACGGTCTAGAGGGGGCAGATGTCCATCCCTCATCACCAGAAATAAAGTGCCTGGCATATAGAAAGCACTTAACAAATACCATAATAGTAATAATAATTATTATTTGGACATAAAGGGCTGGGAGAGGGGATGAATAAAGGGAGCGAGTCAGTGTGTCGCAGAAAGGAGTGGGAGATACGGAAAGGAGGGCTTAGTCAGGGAAGGTCTCTTGGAGGAGATGGGCCTTAAGTAGGGCTCTGAAGGTGGGGAGATAATTATCTGTCATAAATGAAGAGGGAGGGCGTTCCAGGCCAGAGGCCGGACGTGGGCGAGGGATCGGTGGGGAGAGAGACGAGATGGAGGGACGGTGAGGAGGTTGATATTAGAGGAGCGAGGTGTGCAGGCTGGCTTACGGTAGGAGAGCAGCGAGGTGAGGCGGGAGGGGGCAAGGGGATGAAGTGCTTTAAAGAACAGCGAGTTAGTGCTTCCCCAAGAGCCCTCTCCCCGCCGACCCCGGCGAGGACATACCGCGTGTCGATGGTGAAGCCCTTGGCCCCGGCACAGGCCCTCAGCTCCGCGAAGAATTCCTGGTGCGGGGGAGGGTGTCGGCGCAACAGGGCCTGGTGCGGGAAGGTCTTCCAGATCTTCTTGGCTACCCAGTGGTTGGCCAGGATCATGCACTCGGCCACGGTCTCATGGACCTCCAGCGGCTGCTTGGGAATCAGGTCGCGGATGTTGCTGTCCCGGTCCAGTTGGACGCGCACCTCCACGCCCTCCAGCTCCAGCGCCCCGCGGCCGGCCCTCCGGGCGCGGGCCCGGCGGGCCACGTCGGTCAGCGTCCGCACCGCCCGGCCCAGCTCCTCCAGCCGCCGCTGCCGCATCTCCTCGTCCAGGCCCCTCAGCTCGGGGACGGCGTCCGCCGCCGGGTCCCCGTCGAGGAGGGTCTGGGCCGTCTCGTACGACAGTTTGTAGGCCGAGCGGACGATGGTCCGCCCGAACCGGACCCTCTGGATCTCGTAGGAGGCCCGGTCCAATTCCCACGTGACACTGACGGCGTACCTGTCAGACGGGGGTGGGGGCCGTCCTCGTCTCGAGCTCTCGGGACTACAGAAGCTCGAAATGAGGTCGACGACGGACGGGTGCCGGGGCACCGAGCCGAGCACGGGCGAGCGCCTCACGGTTCCAAAACACTCCCCCCACCCGCCCTCCCGAAGCTGTGGGAGGCAACGCGGCCGAATGGAAAGAGCCTGGGCCGGGCAGTTGGAGGACCCGGGTTCTGATTCCGGCTCCGCCACGACCTGCTGGGTGACCTTGGAAGGCTCACGTCACTTCTCTGGGCCTCAGCGCTCTCATCTGTAAAATGTAAAAAAAATCTACTCCCTCCTACTTTGACTGTGAGTTCCACGTGGGTCCTGATGGTCTTGCATCCCTCCCAGTGCTTAGTATGGTGCTTGGCAAATAGCACAGTAATAAGAGGAATTAGAGGAATAACAAGAACAATAATAGTAATCATAGGAATAATAACTGAAATGTTCCAAAGAGTCACCTTATTTGGTCTGTCTCCTTCATGGGATCATGATAATAACGCTAGTAGAATATTCTTATTATATAATACAATATTACATGCTATATTATACACAGTATAATAGAAGGAGTCAGACTGAATAAGGTGACTCTTTGGAAAATTCAAGTCCAGGTCCTCGATCCCAAGGCTTTCCGGTTACAGCGAAGCAACACAACCCTGACTAGGGCCACTTGGACAACTTTTGCAGGAGGGCAGCCAGGAAGCGCCTAACGAATACCACTCGAGACAACAGGAGAGAGAGAGAAGTCATGAGAAAGCCAAACAATCTCACCGGTCGACTCCGCCGAGGAGCGAGCACAGATTGGAGCTCAGGATAGAAGGCAACATGTCGTAGCGCCGATCGGCTAAATAGTAGGTGGTGGCCCTGGGGAGACAGTGCGCCATATGAGCGTTGGTTAGGAGGCACGGAACCTGGAAACGCATGTGGCATGGTGGACTCTTAAAACCCAGGAGACCCGGGTTCTAATCCCGGGTCTGCCTCTGGCCTACTGGGGCAGTCTGGCCTCGGTTTCCTCACCCAGAAAATGAAGATTGGATACCAGTCCTCCCATGGGTGGCTCGGAGACGGAATCCCACCTGATCACCCGGCATCCACCCCAGCTCTTTGGCACGTAGTAGAGAAATACAGAAGAAAACCCATCCCTACTATTATAGTTATTCCTGTGAGTAAAACATGGGATAATGCTCATGGCACCACTTCCCCTTTCCACCTCTTCAAACATGCCCAAATTTGCCTAAATTTTCCTCTCACTTTTGAAAAATAAGATCCGTCCCCTGCTCCCTCGGACGATTTGAGCATCTCTGGTTCTAAGCTTTCCAAAAATTCTGACTGGGGAGAGTCAGACAGCATCAAGGAGGTGCTTAATTTCACAAACACGTAAGGAAAACCCAAAATGAAACGCTCGCTTCCAACTCGAGGTTCTCAGGACCGAGTCCCTTCCGAGTAAGAGAGGAGGGCCTGGCTTTCCAGGACAGGGCAGTGGAACGGGCACTGCTGACCGTCCTTCAGAATCACTTGGGCTTTGCTGCCCACCATCACCGACAAATCTGGGGATGTTTCCATGGTCAGTCCCCTCAGGGAACATCACGGCCTCTCCGCTCCATTCAAAAGGCCCCCTCCACCCCGCTTTCCTCTTCTCCCACTCCCTCCTGCTTCAACCCTGACTTGCTCCCTTTATTCATCCCCCTTCCCGGTCCCACAGCACTTATGACCAAATCTGTCATTTATTTATTTCTCTTCATGTCTGTCATCCCCCTCTAAAGTCTAAGCTCATTGTGGGCAGGGAATGTGTCTACTTATTGTTCTGTTGTACTCTCCCAAGCACTCAGTACAGTGCTCTGCACACAGTAAGCGCTCAATAAATACGACTAAATGAATGGAAACGACCTCATCGACTCAGCCAGCGTGAAGAAACCCTAAGCCCATTACCTCGTTTTAGCTTCCATGTCGGTGTAGGAGTTCGGGGGCACGAAATGAGACACGTCCGCAATATGAACCCCGAGCTCCAGGTTGCCGTTCTCCAGGGTCCTCACCGACAGGGCGTCATCCACATCTTCACAGTCTTTGGGGTCGATGCTGAACACGAGGTGGGTTTTCCTCAAGTCAGCGCGCACCCGTTCCTCCTCGGGGCTCACTCTCCACGGCTTTTCTGGGGTGTCGACCGGCATCTCGCCCAGCTGCCCAAGGACACCGCCCAGACAGTGAGCCACTCATGACGCCTGGCAGAGGCCCTTTGTTTCCCCCGTGCTGCCCTAACGGCCGCCGCTCTCAGAATTCCCTGCTCTCCCCTCTCCCCGGACCCCCGCCTGCTGCCCGGGGAGGGAGTCTGGAGTCCAAAATAGTCCATCCGTGGGAGGAGTGTTCACCTGAACTCCAGGGTTGAGTAAAATATTTCAAGGCTCTGAAATGCTGTTACCACCACAAAACCAGGGGAGCGGGGCGAGCGATCAATCGATGCTATTTACCGAGTGCTTACTATGTGCAGAGCGTTGTCGTAAGCACCTGGGAGAGCACAATACAAGAGAATTGGCGGACACGTTCCCGGCCCACAAGGAGCTCACAGTCTAAAGACTGTAAAGCGGAGAGAGAAGCGTAAGAAAGGGGGCGTGATTTTCAAGGCTCAAACCTGGGCTTCTGGGAAGGGTGACACCGAGATACTGTTCTCCACCAGGATTGTTGCGATTTCCCCTTCGAGGTCTCCGATTCTTCCCAAAACGCGAACGAAATGTCCGTTTGGGTACACGGATGTTGACTCCCAAGAGTCAACACGCACCACTACCCTGAAGTCCTGCAGGAAGAGGAGAGAGCCGAATCAACACCGCCTGGTTTAATGAAAATAACACTAACCACACAATAATAATAAAAATGATGATGTGAATAATAACAATAAATTAATATTTGGTAAGCACTTACTATAGGCCAAGCACCATACTAAACGCTGGGTGATAAAATGCAGTCGGATCAGACCCGATCTCCCTTTTTTTTAAAAAAATGGAATTGGTTAAGCACTTACTATGCTCGAGGCACTGTACTAAGACCAGGGGTAGATACAAGATAATCTAGATGGACAAATCTTACCCGGGGCTCACAGCGGTAATCCCCATTTTACAGATGAGGGAACCGAGGCCCAGAGATGCCAAGCGACTTGCCCAAGGCCAAACCCAGCAGGCCAGCGGTGGAGCAGGGCTTAGGCCCCAGGCCTCCTGATTCCCAACCCTGTGCTCCTTCCACTAGGCCCTCCTTTCCTCTTCTCCCACTCCCTTCGGCATTGCCCTGACTTGCTCCCTTTATTCCTCTTCCCTCCCTGCGCCACACCACTTAGGTCCATATCTGCCATGTATTTTTATCTATTAATGTCTGTCTCCCCGTCTAGACGTAAGCTCATTGTGGGCAGGGAATGTGTCTGTTAGATTGTCATATTGTTCTCTCCCAAGCACTCAGTACAGTGCTCTGCACACAGTAAGTGCTCAATAAATACAACTGACTGACTGGGAGTCCATAGGCGGGCTTCCTGAAACCAAGGCCGCTCATTATGGACTCTTCTTCAAGTGTTTTGGATTGTATTTCCCTCCCTTAGCTCCTACTACCCTCTTCCCTGGGTGATTGATTCTGGGAAGAATCATTACCTCATCTCTGCAGGTCCCTCTGATTGTATTTCTATACCTCTCGCTGAGAAAAAGCTTGTTAGTGTTTCCCAATTTTATTTATTGAGAGTTTCTGTATTGGACGGGGGGATAATTTATGTTCTGTTTTGCGTTTCCCCCAACAACTCATTTGGGAACTGAGTCTCGCCGGCTTTCGTTTGCTATTAACCGCTCAGTCGTTTGGAAAGTTCAAAACAGACACGAATGGCACTAATAACAATTGTAATAATAATAAAAAATAATAATGGCTCTTGTTAAGCGCTTACTATGTGCCAACCACTGTTCTAAGTACTGCGGTAGATACAAGTTAGTCAGATTGGACACAGTCCCTGGCCCACAAGGGGCTCACACTCTAAATCCCATTTTACAGATGAGGTAACTGAGGCCCAGAGAAGGGAAGTCACTTGCCCAAGGTCACACAGCAGACAGGTGGCAGAACTGGGATTAGAACCCAGGTCCTTCTGACTCCCAGGCCTGGGTTTTATCCACTAGGCCTCACTGCTTCTCTAAACTACACAAAATCCCAGACAGCTTTGTGATTGGCATGGGTCACTGGCCCGTGTATCCGATCCTATGGCAATGAGAATCATCCATGGTGGGGGTAAATCAAGGGAACTCCCAGCTCCACCACTTTGTTGGCTGTGTGACCTTGGGTAAGTCACTTCACTTCTCTGGGCCTCAGCTGCCTCATCTGTGAAACAGAGGTTAAGACTGTGAGTCCCATGTGGGACAGGGACTGTGCTCAACCTGATGACCGTGTATTTGCCTCGGCACTTAATACAGTGTCTGATACCTAGGAAGTGCTTAACAAATACCTTAAAAAAAAAAAGAAGTAGGTAATGACCCGAGGAGGCCAATGTGACTTGGATACCTGGAGTGCTTCGGCCTGCTGGGTGCTGATGCGGATTTTGGGAATCCGGTAATCCCATGGGGTGACCAGGATCTTCTGGCTGTTTTTGCCCTGAGACTGGAGCTCTTCCTTGGATGGAAACGTCACTACGTAATCCCGCCAGTTCTTCTGCAGGATCCCCACCACTCGCCCTTGGAAGGAAAAAAGGGGACTCAGCAGACAAGGTGAGGGGAATGCAGATCTGGACCTAAGCGCTGTGGGGCTGGGAGGGAGGATGAATAAAGGGAGCGAGTCAGGGTGATGCAGAAGGGAGTGGGAGAAGAAGAAAGGGGGGCTTAGTCAGGGAAGGCCTCTTGGAGGAGATGGGCCTTCAGAAACGCTTTGAAGGTGGGGAGAGTCGTTGTCTGTCAGATACGAAGGGGGAGGATGTTCCAGGCCTGAGGAAGGCTGTGGGTGAGAGGTCTCCGATGAGACAGGTGACATCGAGATGCAGTGAGTAGGTTGGCATTAGAGAAGCAGAGTGTGTGGGCTGGGTTTTAGTAGGAGAATAGCGAAGTGAAGTAGGAGGGTAATTGATGATGATGATGGCATTTGTTAAGCGCTTACTAAGCATTGCCAAGCACTGTTCTAAGTGCTGGGACAGATACACGGTCATCAGGTTGTTCCACATGGGGCTCGCAGTCTTCATCCCCATTTGGCAGATGAGGTCACTGAGGTGCAGAGAAGTGAAGTGACTTGCCCAAAGTCACACAGCTGATAAGTGGCGGAGCTGGGATTGGAACCCACGACCTGTGACTCCCAAGCCCGGGCTCTTTCTACGAAGCAAGGCTGCTCCCACGTGCGGAGCACCGGACTAAACGTTTGGGAAGAGTACAATGTAACTGAGTTGGTAGAAATGTTCCCTGCCCACAGTGAGCTTCCAGTGTAAAGGGGGAGACAGACATTAATGTAAATAAACTGTGGATAGGGAGAGAAGAGCTGGGGGCGCTGAGGATGGAGTGAATAAAATGTACAAATCCAAATTTTTTGTTAAGGTATTTGTTAAGTGCATATTGTGCACCAGGCACTGTACTAAGCACTGGGGTAGATACAAGCTAATCAGTCAGGATAGAGTCCCTGTCCCACGTAGGGCTCACAGTCTTAAATCCCATTTTACAGATGAGGGAACTGAGGCCCAGAGAAGTGAAGTGAATTGCCCTCGATAAATACGATTGATTGACCGATTGATTAAGTGGGGATGGAAAGGCAGCCCCTTCGACAATGGAAGAAGAAGAAGAAGAAGAAGCCTGGCCTGGCTCCCCTCCCCTCCCATGTCCCCCCGGTTACCTGTGGGCATGGGCTCAGCGGGCCCCTCTCCGCCCGTCTTCTCGTCACTCTCGCTCTCTCCCAGGGCAGCGGTGCGCCCTCTCCACTCCTGTCTGGGCAGCAGCTCCACCACCACCACGTCGCCGTGGAGCGAGCGGTTCCGCGCCTTCGTCCCGTGAACCAGGATGTCGCTGAGCAGGTCTGGGGGTGGGCACGGCGGGAAGGGGGACATTCATCAGAGTTACCTCGCTCCGGCGGGGCCGGGAGGAGGGCAGGGGTGAAAGACCCAGTCCTCGAGATCCCAGGCCGCATGGATGCCGGGGTGACTGATGATTACGCTATTTGTTAAGCGCTTACTATGAGCTGGAAAAGCGACGTGACTTGCCCGAGGTCACGCAGCAGGTAAAGGGGGGGAGCCGGGATCAGAACCCAGGTCCTCTGGCTTCCAGGCTTGGGATCTTTCCATTAGGCCACGCTGATTTATTAAACAACCAAATTAAGGGAAGGAAGAAATTCCTTCGCATCTCCATTAAAGACCACAGAAGGCAATCCTCCTTAACCCCTTCTTTACTCAATAATAATGATAATAAAATAATTATGGTACTTCTTAAGCGCTTACTCTGTGCCAAGCACTGTCCTAAGTGTTGATACAAGTTAATCAAGTTGGACACAGTCCCTGTCTCACATGGGGTTCACATTCTTATCCCCATTTTACAGATGAGGTAACTGAGGCCCAGAAAAGTGAAGTGACTTGCCCAAGGTCACAGAGCAGACACGCGGCGGAGCCCAGATGGCTTCTGCTAAGCGCTAAGTATGTACTAAGCACTGTGGTAGATCCGATTTCATCAGGTCTCACAAGGGGCTCAGTCTAAGAAAGAGGGAGAACCGGGATTGAATCCTCCTTTTGCAGATGAGGGAAGTGAGGCACAGACCAGTGAAGTGACTTGCCCGAGGCCACAGAGCTGGTCAGTGGGGAAGCCGGGATTAGAACCCAGGTCCTCGGGCTTCCAGGCCTGGGCTCTCTCCATAGGCTCTCAGTCTCTGCCTTGGGAAACTGGACCTGTTCTCGTTTCATCCAGGCACCATCAATATCAAACGGGTGAACGGACTGTGGGATTGGGAGGTGACACCCTTCTCACCCAACACCTCCATGCCTTCTTCCCTGTCCAGTCAGGTGGGAGAGCGTGGTGGGCGACCCCGGAAAGGTGAATGCCAAACCTGATTCTTTGCCGCTGGTTCCTTGGAGTCGAACGAAAGCTTCGATTTGTGCTCGGTGTTTGTTGACGTTGAGGACGCCCTAAAACAATCAGCGAAATGACTCTATCAATGGAAACAAAATGCCCGACTTGCTCAGCTCTACTCTGACGTATCCACGTGCTGCCACGACGAGGAAACACAGCCCCTCTGATTATAATAATTATGGTATTCGTTAAGCGCTTACTATGTGCCGAGCACCATTCTAAGTGCTGGAGCACTGTTCTAAGCCCCGGAACACTATTCTAAGTGGTGGCTGAGGGGATGCGTGGCCTAGCCTGACCCTGGAAGTCAGAAGGACCTGGGTTCTAAATCCGCCTCCACCACTTGCCTGCTGCTTGACCAAGGGCAAATCACTTCGCCCACTGTGCCTCAGTCTCCTCATCTGTAAAATGGGTGTCTGTTTTCTCTCTCTCTCTCTCTCTGGCTCTGAGCCCCACGAGGACCAGGGACCATGTCCTACCTGATTATCTTGCATTTCCCCGAGCGCTTAGGACGGGACTTCTCATTTAGTAAACGTCACAACGTTTGTTACTATTATTTTTCTGAGAGATCTGGGTTGATGGATTTCTTCTGGGGTAAAGAACACAGTGTTTTAGAAATCTGTTCCAGCAATCCTGGAGACTCAAGTGGGTCTAGCATCTGCTTTGGAACTTTATAGAGAAGCCGGGGTTTTCTGTGACGGGAGTCACGAGGTCGTTCCGCTCTATTTAGAAATGACAGGGCCGGAGGCAACATGGCCCAGAAGAAAGAGAGCATTAAAAAGACTCAGGAGCTCTGGGTTTTAGTTCCTCCTCCACTGCTTGCCTCCTTTGGGATTTTGGGCACTTTGTATAACCTCTCTCTGCCTCTGTTTCCTCATCTGTAAATCAGCGATAAAATACCTATTTTCCAACCCTCTGAGGGAGAGGGACTGGGTCTTGATCGGATCGTCTTCTATTTATCCCAGCGCTTCCGCACGCAGAAAGGGCTCTGAAAATACTTCAACTGAACGTTTCTCGGATTTCTTTTTCCCCTTACCTGTACATATCTCCCGGATTTGATGCCAGCCTCCAATACTTCCAGAGGCAGGTGTTCCGGATACTCCTTCCCATGATTCTCCAGACTTTCGCTCTCCCTCTCGTGCCGAGACTGAAGTATGGAATCGCAGAGCTCGTGGGCCGCCTTCAGGTCCGGCCAGAAACTGCCCAGATAATCCTATGTTGGATATTACCAAAGCAGAGATGAGAACGCTTGGGGGATTTTGCTTGTCTGTAGAGAGGCGGCAGCCACGTCACCTGCCCCAGCGGCAACCTTGCTATGGGGCATCTCTGCCTGACAGAGACGCACTTCAGTCAATCAATCGATCAAGTGTACTGAGCGCTTACGGTGAGCAGAGCGCTGTCTAGGCACTTGGGAGAGGACCACATAACAGAGCTGGTAGGCGCGTTCCCAGACCACAGTGAGCTTACAGTTTTGAGGAACCCAAACCACCCATCCTCCCCCAAAAATATCAAGTTCTTGAGTTTCTTCCCGCTCCCTTTCTCTTTCACCCACTGGTGGCCCTGCCTATAATAATAATAATGATGATAATGATGGTATTGTTTAGTGTTTACCATGTGTCAAACACTGTACTAAGCACCAGGGTGGATACAAGCTAATCAGGTTGGACACCGTCCCTGTCCCACCTGGAGCTCAGTCTTAATCCCCATTTTACAGTTGAGGTAACTGAGTCCCAGAGAAGCAGAGTGATTTGTCCAAGGGGCAGAGCTGCAATGAGAACCCAGGTCCTTCTGACTCCCAGGCCTGGGCTTTATCCACTAGCACCGCGATATTCCAATCAATTAATGGTATTTATTGATTGCCAGCCCGGAGCCCCCTGTTTCACGGCTTCCCTGACGACCACCTCCTGGGCAAAGCACCAGCTAGAGAGGCAGTGTGCTTCATGGAAAGAGCACGGGCTTGGGAATTAGAGGATATGGGTTCCAATCTCATCCAATCATCCAATCTCCGCCACCTGTCTGCTGTGTGACCTTGGACAAATCACTCTGCTTCTCTGCTTCATGGGAGTCTCTGGATTCCGAACTTTAATCTTCCTTCCTCAAGTGTCCAGAGCATTGCGCTCACACAGCCAGATGGACACTGCCACTTCCATTTTTTTCCAAACTGCCCAATTCGTACAATCTTCTTTCCTCTTAGCCCTCTGTTCCCCTCTCATTCCCCAGTCCCGGGTCTTGCGCCAAAAAGTCGTTTAAGTCCAGCCATTCAACAGGGCCCTTATCTCTCAACCTGGGTTAGTGGGTTGAGGTTGGCGGTTCTGGAAGCCCGGGTCCCTCGAGACTCTAAGCTCGTTGTGGGCAGGGAATGTGTCCGTTATATTATGCTACTGGACTCTCCTGAGCGCTTAGTCGGGTGCTCTGCACACCGTAAGCGCTCACTGAATACGACTGACGACTGATTGGTAGCTCACTGATCTGGAGCCACTCTCTCTCCCCCGACCCACATCGCTCTCCCAGAGTCAGTGGATCGACACCGGCAGATACCTTGAATGAGATCACAAAAACGCCTTCCGTTTCACTTCCGTACTGCTGGATGGCCTCTTCGTCTTCTGTCACCATGACAACTGGCATCTTCTTCTCACAGTGTCCATGGTACCACACGGCTGCATGGTAGATGCTCCTAGGGGAGCAGAGGAAATATGGACCCCTCCGGGCTAGACCGCGTTAGAATTCCCACAGGTCTCTCCAGATTTCTGCTCACTCCCTTCCTCTGAGAAACGAACTGTCTCCCCAGATGCCCCCTGCCCCCCTCCGTGTCGCTGCAGCATGATGTGGTGGATAGAGCAGGGGCCAGGGAGTCAGAAGGTCATGAGTTCTAATCCTGGCTCTGCCACTTGTCTGCTGTGTGACCCTGGGCAAGTCACTTCACTTCTCTGGGCCTCAGTTACCTCATCTGGAAAACGGGGATTAAGATTGTGAGCCCCAGGTGGCACATGGATTGTGTCCAACCTGATTAGCTTGTAACCACCCCAGCGCCTAGTACAGTGCCTGGCACGTAAGTAAGCGCTTAACAAACACCACAAAATACGATAATTTGGAGATTCATTATGCAGTCTCTATGAAAACACCGCTGGGGTTGATCCAAGATCATCCGATTGGCTGCGGTCCCTGTCCCAGATGGGGCTTACGGTCTAAGAGGTGGGGACGACAGGAGACCGATCTCCATTTCCCAGAGGAGGAAACTGAGGCCCAGAGAGGTCCAGGGACTTTACTCACCCAGCGGGACCAGCGGCAGAGGTGGGAGTAGAACTCTGTTCTCCTGGTCCTCAACTCCAGCTGAAATGTGTATGTGTGTGTACATGTTGTGGGGTGCGTGTGGGGCGAGGGAGGATGAGTGGAAGGGAGGGCAGGGAGAGGTCCTACCTGGTTTGCCACTTTTCCATAGATTCCCCTTGCTCCCTCGGGACATAGCAGCACTGATGGAATTCGTTAGCAAAGAGGATGCAGTCATGCCGGGCATCCTTCAGAAGGTTCCGCAGCTTGTTGTACTGCCTGGAATGGGAGAGAGGAGAAGTAATAATAATCTGAAGAAGAATTGTGATATTTGTTAGGCGCTTACTATGTGCCAAGCTCTGTACTAGGAGCCGGGGTAGATCCAAGCTAATCAGGTTGGACAGTCCCTGTCCCACATGGGGCTCACAATTTTAATCCCCATTTTACAGAGGTCATTGAGGCTCCGAAAAGTGAAGTGACTTGCCCGCGGTCACCCAGCAGACAAGTGGTGGCGCCGGCATTAGAACCCAGGTCCTCTTGACTCCAGGCCCGGGCTCTTTCCACTGAGCCACGCTGCTTCTCTTAAGACGGATCATTATGAGGGTGGATGACGGAGGTTCTGGTTTAAGGCAGCCTTCTGCTTCTCCCTCCCTCTGGTTGCCACTTCCTCATCTGCTAGCAAGATGGCGGGCAGAGAGAAAGGGAAGAGGGGAGATAGATTTATTTATTTCTATTGATGTCTGTCTCCCCCTCTAGTCCGCAAGCTCATTGTGACTAGGGAATGTAAGCTCGTCTCTAGACTGCAAACTCATCGTGGGCAGGGACTGCCACTGTTTATTCTTATACTGTACTCACCCAAGAGCTTAGTACAATGCTCTGTTACACAGTGAGCGCTCAATAAATACGATTGACTGACGGAGAAAATTTGCATTAATTGTGCTCCATTTTAGAAACTGCGGAAAGGTTTGGGGAGCAAGGTGAACCTGTTTCCCCTTCCTCCTCAGACTGCCTAACACAGTCTGACCCTGTATTTACCCCAGCGCTCATTATTATTATTATTCTTAATAATCATATTTATCATATAATCGCTGAGGCCTGGAACGCCCTCCTGGTCCTCATATCTGACAGTGACTCTCCTCCCCGTCAAAGCCTTATCGAAGGCCCATCTCTTCCAAGAGGCCTTCCCTGACGAAGCCCACCTTCCCTCTTCTTCCACTCCCTTCTGCTTCGCCCGGATTTCCTCTCTTTATTCACCTTTTCCCTCAGCCCCACGACACCTATGTACGTGTCCAAAATGTATGTATATTAACGCCAGCTTCCCGTTCGAGACTGTCAATTGCTTGTGGGCAGGGAACGTGTCTATTCATTCATTAGTATTTATTGAGCGCTTACTATGTGCAGAGCACTGTACTAAGCGCTTAGAATGTACAAATCGGTAACAGATAGAGACAGTCCCTGCCCATTGACGGGCTTACAGTCTCCCAACTCTGTTGGACTGTACTCTTCCAAGTGTTTAGCACGGGGCTCTGCACATTGTAAGTTCTCAATAAATACGACTGACTGACATTGTAAGCGCTTAAATATAATAATGATGAGGAAGTTTTGGAGTTATCTGTGGATTTGATTCATCCAGGTGCCCCCCACATTAGCATGAGTGATCAATCAGTCAGGAAGTTTATGATATTTTTCAAGCACTCACTATGTGCCAGGCACTTTACTAAGTGCTGAGGTAGACACAAGGTAATCAAGTTGGACAAAGTCCATTCATTCATTCAATAGTATTTATTAAGCGCTTACTATGTGCAGAGCACTGTACTAAGCACTTGGAATGTACAATTCGGCAACAGATGGAGACAAACCTTGCCCATTGATGGGTTCAAAGTCTAATCGGGGGAGACAGACAAAAACAGGGCAACATAATCACGATAAATAGAATCAAGGGGATGTATACCTCATTAACAAAATAAAGAAGGTAATAAACAATATATACAATAAGTCCTGACTTCTGGATCCAGACCCAAGCCACTTCTGGACCAGGCTGGGACAATGAAACTCTTGGAGGAACAGTGTGGCCTACTGGAAAGAGCCCGAGTCTGGGAGTCAGAGGACCTGGGTTCAAATGACGGTTCTGCCCCTTCCCTGCTGTGTGACCTTGGGCAAGCCACTTAACTTCTCTTTGCCTCACTTACCTCATCTGTAAAATGGGGATTAAGGAAGTGAGCCCCACGTAGGACAACCTGATTACCTTGTATCTACCCCAGGGCTTAGAACGGTGCCAGGCACATACTAACCGCTTAACACATACCATCATCATTATTATTATTATTATGTGGGGCAAGGACTTTGACGTGATTAGCGTGTATCCACTGCACCGTTTGGAACAAGGCTTGACACATAGTAAGCCCTTCACAACTCAACATCATCATCAGGATGGATACAAATGAGGGCTAGGGACACTAACAACTATTTTAAGGTAAATATTGTTCAAATTAAACCAGCTGTTAAAATCTATATACTTAACAGCTGTTTTTTAATATAACAATAACAGAAATACGTCGTTCAAATGAAACCAGTTTGTTCAAACATATGATTAGTGGAGGTAGTCAGTTACAGTGTTAACATCTGGTTTTTCTTCTACAAAATTTCTGGTCCTTCCTTAAAACAAAGGTGAAATAGAGTAGCCACTTTTACACCGTCCCAATGCAGTCATTGTAATCTTGGTTTCAAACAACTGTACATATGAAGACAAGAGAGAAGACTTTTTCTTGATTTTTTTTGGTAATATTCATTTTGCATTATCTTTGAAAACCAACTACGTAGCCCGAGTTAATAAGGTCTAGGAAAAAATAAAGTGATTATATTTTGATAAATTGTTCCTAATCGGCATTTGATTTGTGCAAACAAAAAGTCTTTTCCCATTGTTAACTATCTATAATTCTTCTCAAATGAAGGAAATTATTAAATTGGTCCTATTTTCACAGGTCTGTCTCTCTTCTGGGCTACTATCAGAGAAAACATTATCCTTCAAATAAAGCTTTCAAAAAATAAAGCACCTAATCACTATTTCTATTTTCAAAATGAAGGAAAAAAAAAGCAAATATAATTACTGAATTGCTATTAAAATGTTGCCAGGTAGGTCATCGGAAAATTTCTTTCTTAGCTCGAATAGCAGCATGGACTCCGCAGATGCTCTGAACACCAGAAAACATGTCTTCACGAACATCGTCACCAAATTTCAATTCAGGATCAAGCAGTGTTGTCTACTGGAAAGAGCCCGGGCCTGGGATTCGGGGACCTGGGTTCTAATCCCGGCTCTGTGACCTTGGGCAAGTCATTCCCCCTCTCCATAGTCTCAGTTTCCTTCTCTGTAAAATGGGGATTATAATAGGGATCACGGGAAGCAGCGTGGCTCAGTGGAAAAGAGCCTGGGCTTCGGAGTCAGAGGTTGTGAGTTCGACTTCCGGCTCGGCCACTTGTCAGCTGTGTGACTTTGGGCAAGTAAGTTCACTTCTCTGGGCCTCAGTTACCTCATCTGTAAAATGGGGATTAAGACTGTGAGCCCCATGTGGGACAACCTGATTCCCTTGTGTCTACCCCAGCGCTTAGAACAGTGTTCGGCACATAGTAAGCGCTTAACAAATACCAACATTATTATTATTATTATTATTATATCTGTTCCCCTTCCTACTTAGACCTCGAACCCCACGTGGGATCAGGACTGCATCTGGTCTGACAATCTTGTATCTAACATCAGTGCCTAATACGGTGCTTGAAAAATTGAAAATGCTAAAAAAATACCACACTTTCTGTGTGTGTTTTTTTCCAATGCTTAGGTTGGGTTTTTTTTAATGGCATTTGTTAAGTGCTTACTGTGTGCCAGGCACTGTACTAAACACTGGGGTAGATAGAAGCTAATCAGATTGGACACAGTCCCTGTCCCACATGGGGCTCACAGTCTTCATCACCGTTTTACCAATGAGGTAACTGAGGCCCGGAGAAGTGAAATGACTTGCCCAAGGTCTCATAGCAGACAAGTGGGGAGCAGAGATTAGAACCCAAGTCCTTCTGACTCCCAGGTCTGGACTGTTTCTATCCATTAGAGAACCCAGCACTTAGGGCCGTGCTTGGCACGTAGTAAGTGCTTAACAAATACTATAATAATTGTAATTAATTCTCTGCTCGTTCAGCGCTTTGAACACAATGGGTGCTCAAGAAAAACTACGGAATAAATAATGTTCTTGTAGCTCAGGGTCATAAATTCTAACCATTTCGATTTACGCGATTCAAAACCCTGATGAATAATGGAAAGTTCAGACAGAGTTTCTTCAGCAGATGGATTAGCATTTACCATAGGCCAGATAAGTCTGAAACAAAAATAATTAAAATTCATCTCAATATTGTTACAAGGAAAACTCCCAGAAATTGTGTCCAAAAAAACCTATTTTGATCCTAAAAGTATTTTATAAGCTATTGGATAGATTCTGTACCTCATTAGAAATCTAAACCTTAGCAATAAATTGATTTTAGAAACTAAAACCTGTGTGGCCTTTGTAGTTGCAGTTAAGCCTGGAAAGAATAATAATGTATCATATTTTAAAACTCTTTTATTTTTCTGCACATTCTCATTAACAGAGTCGAAGAACGTTTTATCAATTATTTTGACCGCAATGCTATTAAGAAAATCACTGTGCTCTTTATAATAAGAACAGATATCGCACTTTCCCTTAAATCATTTTAAGGTATCATGTTTGATTTAAAATAATGATTCTGCCCCTTATTACGATGCATGGCCCTCGCGTTAACTACAAGGCTTACCCAAAGATTTCACCAAAAACATTACTTCTGGTTTGTGACGCATTTTCCCCTCACTCTGACGCTGTTAAAAAGATAGATTTTCACCCTGGTCTCAGAGACCTTCTGCTTATCGAATATGATTATTATAACAACTTCTTTGGCTTTGTCCAAAAGACACATGCTGGTTTTTAATAGTGCCAAGAAGCCCGTACTTCAAAAATCTTGTTCTCTGCCAAAGAGAATACTGGAAATGCTGAAAATATTCTTTTTATGCAAAACTTGTATGATTTCAGAAGTCGCTGAAATTCGAATTGAACACCAACTTATGTGAAGAACACGAGAAGCAGTGTGACCTAGTGAATAGAGGCGGGGCCTGGGAGTCAGAAGGACCCGGGTTCTAATCCTGGCTCTGCCACTTGTCTGCTGTGTGTCCTTGGGCAAGTCACTTCACTTCTCTCTGTTTCAGTTACCTCATCTGAAAAACAGGGATTAAGACTGTGGGACCTGGATCATGTCCAACTAGATTACCTTGTATCTACCCCTGCGCTAATACAGTGCCTCCGGGTACATAGTAGGCATTTAACAAATGCCATTTTAAAAAAGGCAAAAAAAATGCTTAAATACCATTAAAAAAACCCCTCAAAACAAAAGACCTACTCTGGCTGCAGAAGACATAATCCCTGCCCTCAAGGAGTTTACAATCTAATGTGTGAGGCAGACACAAAGAATTAACAGGAGGAAAAAGAGACCAAAAAGACAGAAAAGTGAAGAAGTGCTGAAATTGTAGAGTTTATGTACATCAATATGTCCAAAGTCCTGTGGGCATAGCTGGGAGTGCACAAGTGCTGAGGCAGCACTTCAGTAAAAATGCAAAATAAAAACAAAGATTAAAGTCTTTACTGCATATAACATTTACCACTTACCTATGGACGAACACTACTGGTTATTGATTCCCAGTCAGATAATACTCTCTAAGTCGTGCCTCAAAGAAAGATATTAAATCATGCCAATGCAAAAATATCCATTAAGTTGTTCAATAGAGAACAGGCGACTAAATTGGTGCAGAGCTCATCCTTTATAATAACAGAATAGAGTCTCTCCCCTCCTCCCTCTTCGCCCCTGCAATCTGAAGACCTTTTTCATAGAGCAGGTCCAAATCCAAATTTGATTCCCCTCCAGACTGTAAGCTTGTTGTAGGCAGGGCGCGTCTACCAACTCTATTAGACTGTCCTCTCCCGAGTGTTTCACACAGTGCTCTACACACGGTGAGAGTTCGAGAAATCTCACTGATAAGCACAGGAAGCGACTGAGGTAGCGTGGCTTGGTGGATAGAGCCCGGGCCTGGGAGTCAGGAGGACCTGGGTTCTAATCCGGCTCCGCCACGTGTCTGCTGTGTGACCCTGGGTGAGTCATTTCACTTATCTGGGCCTCATTTACCTCATCTTTAAAGTGGGGATTAAGACTGTGAGCCCCATGTGGGACAGGGACTGGGTCCAACTTGATTAGCTTTTATCTACCTAGCGCTGAGTTCAGTGCCTGGCACGTAATAAGAGCTTAACACTCCCTCACTCACACAGAACAGTGTTCTGCACATAGTAAACACTCAATAAATACCAATGATCGATTCATAAATACCATAAAATAAATAAATGAATAATAATAATTGTGATATTTGTTAAGAGTTTACTACGACCAGGCACTGCAATAAGCGCTGGAGTAGATACAAGGTAACTGGGTTGGACACAGTCCCGTGTCTCTTGGATAAGTCACTTCACTTCTCTAGGCCTCAGTTCCCTCATCTGTAAAATGGGGATGAAAACTGTGAGCCCCAAGTGAGACAACCTGTTTACCTTGTATCTCCCCCAGCGCTTAGAACAGTGCTTGGCACATAGTAAGCGCTTAACAAATACCATCATCATCATTATTATTATTAGAGGGAATCAAATCCCTCTACACTGTAAGCTCACCGTGGGCAGGGAATGCGACTGTTTATTGTTGTATTGTAGTCTCCCAAGCGCTTAATACAGTGCTCTGCACACAGTAAGCGCTCAATAAATGATTGAATGAATGAATCCATGAATCCCATTGATGGGATTGGAGCCTGTTATTGGGCAGGGATTGTCTCTGTGTGTTGCCCAATTGTCCGTTCCAAGCGCTTCGTACAATGCTCTGCACACAGTAAGCGCTCAACAAATACTATTGAATGAATGAATCCCGGGAAACAGATCTACCTCCGTCCTCTCTGATGCTGCACCGCTTGGCTAGCAGTGTACATGAAAATGATCCCCTTCAACTCCGGAAACTCGAGGACCTCCAGGAAGTCTTGAACCACTTTCCAGTCAGGAATAACATAGTGCGTCACGTCCCTGGACAGAAGTTTCCCATCTGAAACGAAATTCGACGTTTCAAAGGTCGGTCATTTTCCCGTCTACTTCACTGCTCCCATGGGGGCTATGCGACCCCCCTCTCCGCCCCCACCCACGACGGGCAAAACCATCTGCAACCTTGATCCTTCTGGGTTTTTTGGTTTCTTTTTATTTTTTTAAAAAAGGAAGATAAATCTACTTTGGTAGAAGACTAGCGAGTGAGCAAAACCATCTCCATTTCTCTTTAGGAGCGGTAAATAAAAACTTCACCGAGTTTATTACGGTGTCAGGGCCGGAGGGAGGGAGGAGATGGATTTCCTGAAAAAGAAATAGACCTTCCAGGCCTACCCGGACAGCTGACGTTAACTCGCCGCTTTCTAGGACTGCATTGGAAGGAGACGGGCTCATGGACGGGAAAGGATGATTTAAAATGACAAGGGTTTAAAGAGGAGTGTGAAATATGTGTGGGTCAGGACTGTAATTTTAAGCCAAGAAGCCAGAGTGAGTTTCACTCAATTTAAGATAAAAAAAAAAAAGGAGCAACTGGATTCCAAGGCCAACCTACCAGGAGGCACATTTTACATACGTATATTTTGTGGTATTTATTAAGTGCTGTGTGTCCAATACTGTTCTAAGCGCTGGGGTAGGTACAAATTAATCAGATTGGACACAGTCCATATCCCCCATGGGGTTCATGTTATCTCCTTGATTCTATTTATCTTGATGATGTTGTCTTGTTTTTGTTTTCTTCTGTTTTGCTCTGCTGTCTCCCCCGTTCAGACCATGAGCCCGTCATCGGGCAGGGATGGTCTCTCTCTGTTGCCCGACTGTCCATTCCAAGCGCATAGCACAGTGTTCTGCACAGAGTAAGCACTCAATAAATATTCTTGAATGAATTTATCTGGATGATGTTGTCTTGCTTTTGTTCTGCTTTGCTCTGCCGTCTGTCTCCCCCATTTAGACTGCGAGCCTGTCACTGGGCAGGGATGGTCTCTCTCTATTGCCCAATTGTCCATTCCAAGCGCTTAGCACAGTGCTCTGCACATAGGAAGCGCTCAATAGTACTATCGAATGAATTTTCCAGATGAGGAAACTGAGGCCCAGAGAAGTGAAGTGACTTTCCCAAGGTCCCATAGCAGCCAGGTAGCAGAGCTAGGATTAGAGAAACATTGTGGCTTAGTGGAAAGAGCCCGGGCTTGGGAGTCAGAGGTCACAGGTTCGATTCCTGGCTCTGCCGCTTGTCAGCTGTGTGACTGTGGGCAAGTCACTCAACTTCTCTGTGCCTCAGTTCCCTCAGCTGTAAAATGGGGATGAAGACTGTGAGCCTCACGTGGGACAACCTGATGACCCTGTGTCTCCTCCAGCGCTTAGAACAGTGCTCTGCACATAGTAAGCGCTTAACAAATACCAATATTATTATTATTAGTTCAGGGTGGGCTTGTTCCTCTCCCACGGTTCCCAGGCTCAGCGGCAAGAGCCCGGGCTTGGGAGTCGGAGGTCGTGGGTTCGAATCCGTCGTTTTTCAGCTGGGTGACTCTGAGCAAGTCACTTCATTGGGCCTCAGTTCCCTCGTCTGTAAAATGGAGATGAAGACTGTGAGCGCCACGTGGGACAACCTGATCACCTTGTTTCCCCCCCAGCGTTTAGAACAGTGCC
The DNA here is from genome assembly GCF_004115215.2 of Ornithorhynchus anatinus. NCBI lineage: Eukaryota > Metazoa > Chordata > Mammalia > Monotremata > Ornithorhynchidae > Ornithorhynchus > Ornithorhynchus anatinus. The sequence goes on along the minus strand of NC_041732.1, from coordinate 6,472,774 downwards.
TGGCACATAGTAAGCGCTTAGCCAACAGCACCATTATTACGCTTATTATTAGGTGGGGGGAGAGGCCGCCCCTCCCCCGGCCCTCGCCCCGCCCCCCGCGACCCCCGCGGCGCGGCCCGTCGGGTCCTAACCGTTGCGGCAGCGCCGGGGCCCGGGGCAGAGGGGGCTGTGGCAGGGCAGGACGGGGCGCAGGTAATGCTCCCGCACGATCCGCACCGGCCGGCCCCGGAAGGCCCGCAGGTGCAGCACCTTCTCCCGCTTCTGCAGCATGGTGGGGGGCGGGGGGGCAAAGGTCAGAGGTCAGGGGTCCGGGCCCGGGCCCAGCCCTGCTCCGCCCGCGCCCTCGGCCCTGCGCCCCCCTCCGGGCCCCGCCTCTGACGTCACCCGAGACACGCCCCGCCTTCTCTCCTGGCCCCGCCCCCTGACGTCACCGGGACAGGCCCCTTCCCCCACCTCCATCAGCCCCATCCTCCAGTCCCTCGCCCCGCCCCCTTACGTCACCCGACACCGCCCATCTCCCCGCCCATCACTCAAACGAGACACGCCCCTTGACGTCATCGTGGACACGCCCCTTCCCTTCAACCTCTCTCAGCCCCGCCCTCCGATCCCCGGGTCCCGCCCCTTGACGTCACCCAGACCCCGCCCCTCCCTCCACCTCCATCAGGCCCGCCCTCAACCACCAGGGACACGCCCTTTACGTCACCCGGGCCACGCCCCTCCCCCGCCTCGCTCAGCCCCTCCCGTCACCCAGACCACGCCCCTGACGTCACCAGGCCCCGCCCCTCCCTCCACCCTGGGGCCCCTGACGTCATCCGGTCCCGCCCTCCACGGGCCCCCGTCCCCTCCCCACCGGAAATGGAGGCTCCGCGGGCTCGAGGCGGAGCGCGCGCCTTCGCGCGCAGGCGCAGTGCGCCCTTACCTGCTCAGGAAGCCCCTTGACCTTGGGCCTCAGTTTCCCCTTTCCATTCTTCCCCAAGCGGGGGGCCGATCATAGTCATTGTAGCAGTATTTGTTAAGCGCTTAATTGAGGGAGATCGAAGGTCATCAGGTTGCCCCCCGGGAGGCTCCCAGTCTTCATCCCCATTTGAGGTGAATGAGGCCCAGGGAAGTTACAAGGTAATCAGGTTGTGCCATGGAGGACAAGAGAAGCAGCGTGGCTCAGTGGAAAGAGCACGGGCTTTGGAGGCAGGGCTCATGAGTTCGAATCCCAGCTCTGCCACTTGTCGGCTGTGTGACTGTGGACAAGTCACTTAACTTCTCTGTGCCTCAGTTTCCTCATCTGTAAAATGGGGATTAAGACTGTGAGCCCCACGTGGGACAACCTGATTCCCCTATGTCTACCCCAGAGCTTAGAACAGTGCTCTGCACATAGTAAGCGCTTAACAGATACCAACATTATTATATTGAATTACTGAAGATTCATTCATTCATTCAATAGTATTTATTGAGTGCTTACTATGTGCAGAGCACTGTACTAAGCGCTTGGAAGGAACAAGTCGGCAACAGATACAGTCCCTGCCCTTTGACGGGCTTACAGTCTAATCGGGGGAGACAGACAGACAAGAACAATAGCAATAAATAGAATCAAGGGGGTGAACTGGGAGTCAGAAGCTCATGGGTTCTAATTCTGGCTCCGCCACTTCTCTGCTGTGTGACCTTGGGCAAGGCACTGCACTTCTCTGGGCCTCAGTGACCTCATCTGTAAAATGGGGATTAAGAATGTGAGCCCCACATAATAGTAATAATAATAATAATAATGGTGGTATTTGTTAAGCACTTACTATGTGCAAAGCACTATTCTAAGTGCTGGGGGATACAAGGTGATCAGGTTGTCCCACGTGGGGCTCACAGTCTTAATGTCCATTTTACAGATAAGGTCACTGAGGCACAGAGAAGTGAAGTGACTTGCCCAGTTGCACAGCTGGCAAGCGGTGGAGCTGGGATTAGAACCCATGACCTCTGACTCCCAAGTTTGGGCTCTTTCCACTGAGCCACGCTGCTTCTCTTGTCCTCCATGGCACAACCTGATTACCTTGTAACTTCCCAAGCGCTTAGAACAGTGCTTGGCGCTTAGTAAGTGCTTAACAAATACTATAATTATTATTATTATGACAAATAAATAAAATTACAGATATATAGATGAGTGCTGTGGGGATGAAACAGGAGATGAATAATAATAATAATAATGTTGGCATTTGTTAAGCGCTTACTATATGCAGAGCACTGTTCTATGCGCTGGGGTAGATACAGGGGAATGAGGTTGTCCCACATGAGGCTCACAGTCTTCACCCCCATTTTACAGATGAGAGAACTGAGGCACAGAGAAGTTAAATGACTTGCCCACAGTCACACAGCTGACAAGGGGAGCAAGTCAAGGTGGTGGAGAAGGGAGTGGGAGGAGAGGAAAGGAGGGCTTAGGGAAAGTTAACCCTGTTGATTTGTACCCTTCCATGCACTTAAAACAGTGCTCTGCACACAGTAAGTGCTCAGAAAATACCACTGAATTCAAGTGATTGGTATTTGCAAGCCACTGTCACTAGCATCAATTCCTCTGTGCAGGTTGGCAGTTTTGAAGACTCAGAACACAAGCGTTCCACGACCACCACCATCACTTTGGGCAAGTCACTTCACTTCTCTGGGCCTCAGTTCCCTCGTCTGTAAAATGAGGATGAAGACTGTGACCCCCCCGTGGGACAACCTGATCACCTTGTATCCTCCCCAGTGCTTAGAACAGTGCTTTGCACATAGTAAGCGCGTAACAAATGCCATCATCATCATCATAAGAATTAAGCACCAGGTCAGTCGGTCAATTACCGTGGAATCGTTTCCTATTCATAGCGACTCCCTCGGACCCACTTTCTCCGGAACCTTCTACCTTCACCCTCGTTCTGGCCTGTGCATCCAGAGAGTTTTCTCGGTAAAAATACGCAAGTGGTTTTCCGTTGCCTTCTTCGGCGAAGTGCCAGGTAAGTGCCTAGAATTATTTTCCTGATCAAAAAGAAACAATTCGATCATTGAGATGTTTGTGCAGTATGTACTAGTCCAGTACTTGAATAAAAGACAAGATAATCAGGCCGGACACAATCCCGGTACCAAGTGGGGCTCACGGTCTAAGAGGGAGAGCAAACAGGTATTGAATCCCCCTTTTACAGATGAGGAAACTGAGGCCCAGAGAAGTGAAGTAACTTGCCCAAGGTCACCGGGCAGACAAGTGGCAGAGTTGGGATTAGAAGCCAGGTCCTCTTGACTCCCAGGCCCGGGCTCCAGCTACTAATAATAATAATGTTGGTATTTGTTAAGTGCTTACTGTTCTAAGCGCTGGGGTAGATAAAGGGTAATCAGGTTGTCCCACGTGAGGCTCCCAGTCTTCATCCCCATTTTACAGATGAGGTAACTGAGGCACAGAGAAGTGAAGTGACTTACCCACAGTCACACAGCTGACAAGTGGCAGAGCCAGAATTCGAACCCATGACCTCTGACTCCCATGTCCGTGCTCTTTCCACTGAGCCAGACCACACTGCTTCTCTAATAAAATAAGGTGGGCATTCCCATAATCCATAATCACTTTGTAATGATTATTGTACAAGTTGCTACTTGGAAATTTTCTGAAAAAAAATGAAAATGATTTTTTTGTGGGCGTTGCAAGTTGGTATGAATCTCAGCAGGATTTTTTTTACCATATCCTTAACCTGTATATCTTTTGTCGTATTGTGTTTTCTAGTCTTACCACTAAGTGACACTATTTCATTGATTTTTGGGATTGAATGGCCACTTCCCCTTAAATGTGTGAATATGTGTGCTACAGCTGAAAAATCCCTCTAAGCAAACGGCCTCCTGTTTGTTTCAGATGACTATTTTAAAAATCCTTTCCTTCAAGGACCAATATAGAGAAGCAGCGTGGCACAGTGGAAACAGCACGGGCTTTGGAGTCAGGGCTCATGAGTTCAAATCCCAGCTCTGCCACTTGTCAGCTGTGTGACTGTGGGCAAGTCCCTTAACTCAGTTCCCTCATCTGTAAAATGGGGATTAAGACTGTGAGCCCCACGTGGGACAACCTGATTCCCCTGTGTTTACCCCAGCGCTTAGAACAGTGCTCTGCACATAGTAAGCGCTTAACAAATACCAACATTATTATTATTATTATTAAATGAATTTAACGCTAAACTTCATTTATTCATCTAAGTCCTAGCTCATGTAGGCATTCCCTTTTCTTTCTTCCCCCCAGCTGGGAGTTATTTTGGTGCCTGTCTCCTAGACTGTAAACTCCTTGAGGGCAGATGTCACATCTACTGTCAATCAGTCAATCGTATTTATTGGTGCTTACTTTGTGCAGAGCACTGTACTAAGTGCTTGGGAGAGGACAAGATAGAGTGGGAAAACAGGTTCCCCGCCCACAAGGACTTAGAGTTTAGGGGGGAGACGGACATTAAACAACAAAATTACGACTACGGACAGAAGTGTCGTGGGGCTGAGGGACGGGTGGCTAAAGGGAGAAAGTCCAGGTGCAAGGGAGTGGGAAAAGAGGAAGAGAGGAAAGGAGGGCTTAGTCAGGGAAGGCCTCTTGGAGGAGATGGGCCTTTAATAGGCTTTGAAGGAGAGTCATTGTCGGCTGTGAAAAGGGATGGCGTTCCGGGCCAGAGAGGCAGGACGCGGGCGAGGGGTCGACGGCGAGATAGATGAGATCGAGGTAGGGGAAGCAGCGTGGCTCAGTGGAAAGAGCCTGGGCTTCGGAGTAAGAAGTCATGGGTTCGAATCCCCGCTCTGCCACTTGTCAGCTATGTGACTGTGGGCAAGTCACTTTACTTCTCTGTGCCTCAGTTACCTCATCTGTAAAATGGGGATTAACTGGGAGCCTCTTGTGGGACAACCTGATTACCCTGTATCTACCCCAGCGCTTAGAACAGTGTTCTGCACATAGTAAGCACTTAACAAATACCTACATTATTATTACTATTATTGTTAGGGTACAGTGAGAAGGTTGGCGGTAGAGGAGCGAGGTGAGGTAGGAGGGGGCAAGGTGATTGGGTGCTTTTAAAGCCAGGGCTGACGAGTTTCTGTTTGATGCCGAAGTGGAGGTGGCTCTACTCGTTCTCCTGAACTCTTTCAAGTGCTTAGCACAGCATTTGGCCTGTAGTAGGGGTTCAATAAGTATCAATGACTGATAGTGGAGGAACGTAGTAAATGTACAGGAGCGTCAGTTTAAGCTCCTGGAGAGCCTAGTACCCTGTATCTACCCAGCGCTTAGAAGAGTGCTCTGCATATAGTAAGCGCTTAACAAATATCATAATTATTATTATTTTTGGAGGCAGGAGTAGGACCTCTCCTCAGGGGGTGAAGCCCCTCCTCCATCAGCTCCTGGGCTGTTTTTAGCCTGGGCCATGTGGCGTGGTGGACGGGTAAGAGGAGGGGAGCGCTGAGGGTTCTCAGCCAAGCGCATTGATGCATTCAATAGTATTTATTGAGTGCTTACTATGTGCAGAGCACTGTACTAAGCGCTTGGAATGTACAGTTCGGCAACAGATTGACAATCCCTGCCCATTGAGGGGCTCACAGTCTAATCGGGGGAGACAGACAGACAAAAACAATAGCAATAAATAGAATCAAGGGGATGTACACCTCACTAACGAAATAAATAGGCAGAGAGGCACTTGGTGGATCTGAGTTCCAGTGATCCAGATGAGAAGCAGCATGGCCTAGTGGAAAGAGCCCGGGTCTGACATCCAAGGGACAGGGCTTCTAATCCTGGCTCTGCCACTTGCCTGCTGTGTGACCTTGGGCAAGTCACTTTTTCTTACGGTATTTTTTAAACACTTACTGTATGCCGGCCACTGAACTAAATGCCGGGGGAGCTATCCCATCTCTGCCACTTGTCAGCTGTGTGACTGTGGGCAAGTCACTTAACTTCTCTGTGCCTCAGTTACTTCATCTGTAAAATGGGGATTAAGACTGTGAGCCTCACGTGGGACAACCTGATTACCCTGAATCTCCCCCGGCGCTTAGAACAGTGCAGATACCAACATTATTATTGTTATTATTATTACAGGATCATCAGGTTGGATGTAGTCCATGTCCCATAGGCGGCTTGACGCTCTTAATCCCCATTTTACAGATGAGAGGGCTGAGGCCCAGAGAAGTGAAGTGGTAGTTTGGTAGGTTGAGGTGAACGCTGTCTAGAACGTTCACTTCTAGCTTGTATCTAGTATTTCCTCCCCCATTTTACTATTGTATCGCTGCAAAGACCTAAGCAGGATAACATATTCCCTTTGATATCTCTTACTGGCTCCTAATGGATTACAGGTCTTGTAGTAGAAAGATGATGGGGAGGATGAAAAGGAGAAAGGTAGATGTCACGCTGTAGTTTTCCAGTTCTGAATATGGGTCAGTGAAGTTGACTCATGTGTGCTAATGGAAAATTCAGTAACCTTTCTGAAAATCTGCAGGGTGTTGGATGAAATATGTAAGCATGATGAGGGGGTTTTTTCCCCCATTTTTTTCCCTCTGGTACCAAGCAACAGCTCTTTTATTGAAATCATTTTTGGAATCGCAGTGTTGTCAAAGGAGACCCAACTGTTTTAAGTTAAGAACCTGATAAGTATTTATGACCTTCCACAGAATTTCTCTAGGGAAGGGGGAGTTTGTCATTTTGGGGGGAGAAGAACGTTTTCTCCATGAAATGGGTTCAAAGCTCATTGTAGTCGTCGAAATGTTAGAAATGGAAACCTGTAAGAACGTCTTATTGAGAAAGATCTGAGTGTTAATCCAGTCCTCAGAAAATCATGGAGGTGTAAACAAAGGGGAAGTAGCGTGGCCTAGGGGATATAGTATGGGCCTGGGAATCAGAAGGACCTGAGTTCTAATCCCGGCTCCGTCACTTGTCTGCTGTGTGACCTTGGGCAAGTCACTTCACTTCTCTGTGCCGCAGTTACCCCTTCTGCATAATGGAAGTTAAGACTGTGAGCCCCATGTTGGACATGGACTGTGTCCAACCTGACTGACTCGTATCTACCCCAGCGCTTAGTACACTGCCTGGTGCATAGTAAGGGTTTAACAAATGCCAAAAAAGGAAGTTGGAGGGGGATGGCTAGCGACAGTATTGCCAAACTCCTGTGACAGCACAAGCGTCGTGATGGCGTGAAGAATAAGTGATGACGTTTCCTGGGCGCCATTTTGTGGACGTCTTCTCCAGTCTGCCCCAGATGAGAGCATTTTTCCTGGTGCCCCGACCCTCCCCAGATGGCTTTGGAACCATCCCTTTCCCCTTCCAGATTTTTCTGAAAACGGGTGCCACTTCCGAGCTGCCGAACACAGTGGGAAGAGCCCCCGACTGGACTCTTAGAATCAGAAATACCACATCTGGATGCATCCAGTGCCATAGAATAATAATCATAATGACTGTGGTATTTGTTAAGCACTTACAGGGTGGCAGGCACTGTACTAAGAGTTGGGCTGGATACAAGCAGATCGGGTTGGACAGAGTCCCTCTCTATATATATGTTGGTATTTGTTAAGCGCTTACTATGTGCAGAGCACTGTTCTAAGCTCTGGGGTAAACACAGGGGAATCAGGTTGTCCCACGTGGGGCTCACAGTCTTAATCCCCATTTTACAGATGAGGGAACTGAGGCACAGAGAAGTTAAGTGACTTGCCCACAGTCACACAGCTGCCAAGTGGCAGAGCTGGGATTCGAACTCATGAGCCCTGACTCCAAAGCCCATGCTCTTTCCACTGCGCCACGCTGCCACATGGGCCTCCCAGTCTTAATCCCCATTTTACAGATGAGGTCACTGAGGCCCAGAGAAATGAAGTGACTCGTCCAAGGTCGCACGGCAGACAAGTGGCGGAGTCAGGATTGGAACCCAGGTCCTTCTGACTCCCAGGCAGGGGCTCCCTCCACTAGGCCATGCTGGTTTTCATATCTGGGCTAGAAAGGGACAGTCGAGCAGTAATAAAACCAGGCAACCGACTACCCTCCCTGCAGCCCAAGTCAACAGCTTTAGGGTGGTTCGTCCACATTGGCTAAAAAGTATCAAAACCCTGAATTATGAAAGTATTATTGTCATTATTCATTCATTCAACCGTATTGATTGAGCGCTTACTGTGTGCAGAGCACTGTACTGAGTGCTTGGGAAAATACAACAGTATTATTGTTATGAATAATAATACTAATAATAAATGTGGCATGTGTTGATTATTATGTGCCAAGCACTGGCATAGATCCGGGACGATAAGTTCGGGACACAGTCCGTGACCTATATGGGGCTCACGGCGTAAGGAGGCGGGAGAACAGGTTTTGAATCGCCTTTTTACAGATGAGGAAACTGAAACATACAGAATCGAAATGACTTGTCCAAGGTCACACAGCAGAGAAGTAGCAGAGTCGGGATTAGAACCCAGGTCCTGTGGCGCCCAGGGCCAGGCTGCTTCCACTAGGCCACAGTGCTTGGGTGGGATTGTTCTACATGACACCCGGAAAACTTTCACGGATATCTGGGAAAGACTCGATCGTGTGTGTGTGTGACTGAAGAGGCAGTTGGGGGGCCCACAGTCCCGGACACAGTTTATGCACCAAGAGACCGGTAGGGTCGTTTTGGGTAGGGAATGCGTCGGTTATATTTATGTGTTGTACTCTCCCTAGTGCTTAGTACGGTCACGGTTAGCGCTCAATAAATACCACTGATTCATTAATTAACACAACGAGGACTAATCGGCCCTGTACCCAGAGTTGGAAAGACGTCCCGGTTTATTCCTCCGCTCCCGCCCATTGAGAGGGAGTGACCCTCGTCTCCTCTAGAGAGAGAAATCCACCTCCGCTAGCCCACCAGGGCAGAAGAAAAGAGTCCATGGCATTTTCTCGTAAGATCTGAATTTTCAATTTCAAATGTCATCGTCATTACATGCCACCTTCATTGTGAGGCGGGCGGCTGGTCTCAGAGGCGCGAGGATGAGAGAAGGCCCCCGTTAGCCTCCGCTCTGCCCTGCAGAATGCTGACGGATGGGGTCAGAGGGGTGATGAAGAAGCCCTCTGATTGCTGCATTTTTTCAGACCTTCCTTTCTCTATCTCCTATTAAACCTGACACTTTACGAGATGTCATTAATAAATATCCTTTTGCCTGGGATGGATAAGAGCTTGGACCTTATACATCTTTCATGGAGTCATAAGGCGCCTCTCATTTCTACCTGTCCGGTCTTTCAAGGCCCCATCTTTCCTGGCGAGGACAAGTGGAGGCATTTTGATTCCTCTCCAAATCCGCGATCGATGGTCCTGAATCATCCGGAGGGAGAGCGGCCTCCTGACGGAAAACAGTTCCCTCTTCCCGCGAGCCCCGTCCTGTGTCGACTCCCCTGCTGAACCATTCCCGTCTCCTGGGAGACAAAGATGCTACCGGGTCGGTGCGGAGAAGGGGAGAGAGACCAGAGGAAAACCGGGCCGTTTCATACCAAGCCAGGCTACCGGTCCCCCTAATTCTGGAAGGCTGAAGATGTACCGAGCAGAAGCAACACGGCTTGACGGAAAGAGTCCGGGCCTGGGAGTCGGAGGACCTGCGTTCGAATCCCGGCTCTGCCGCTTGTCTGCTCCGTGACTTTGGGCAAATCACTTAATTTCTCTGGGCTTCGGTTTCCTCATCAGTAAAATGGGGATTCAAAACCTGATCTCCCTCCTCCTTAGACCACGAGTCCCATGTGAGACAGGGACTGCGTCCGTCTGATTTATTTGTATCTCCCCCAGCGTTTAGTTCAGTGCTTGGCTGGAAAATGAGGATTAGTGGCCTGTTCTCCCTCCCCCATGGCCCCGTGAGCCTCCTGTAGGTCAGGGACTGTGTCTGACCTGATTATCTTGGCACGTGGAAGTACTTAACGAATACCACAATTATAATTGTTAGGAAGGAAAAGCCATTTCTTGCTCAGAGCCCAATTAGATGCCAGGATACAGTTTAATTTTATGGTCACCTCTTAATGATACTGACACTTTCTGTAACAGGTTTAAAGTAAATGTAAAACATTTATAATCATCGTAATAATTACGGCGTTTGTTAAGCGCTTACTGTGTGCCAAGCACTGTTCTAAGCTCTGGAGAAGACACAAGTTAATCCGGTTGGACACAGTCCATGTCCCACATGGGGCTCACGCTCTAAGTAGGAGGGAGTAGGATTTAAATCCCATTTAACAGATGAGGAAACTGAGACCCAGGGAAGTGACTTGCCCAAGGTCTCATAGCAGGCGAGTGGCAGAAGCGAGTTTAGAACTCTGGTCCTTCTGAGTCTTAAGTCCAGACTCTATCCACTAGCCCGCCTTGTGCTACATTTCTGTCATTTTCTCTCAATTTCTTCATATAACCCTTCACACTCAGGTCCTCCGTGGATACCATCGACTGACTGCGGAGCTTGTGGTAAAGGGCTTTTTTATGGTATCCCTTGTGAGCTTCCAGTGCCAGGCACTGTACGAAGCACTGGGGTAGATACAAGATCATCGGTTTGTATGAACCCAGAACCCAGGCCCGCGTTCTTTCCATTAGGCCGCGATGCTTCCCGGTTCAGCCCAGCCTACGCTCAGCGAGCGAGAGGAGTCAAACGTCCAAACGGGTGCTCTGCCTTCAAGCTTCGGTGCGGCTCTGGAGGAGTGAGATTTCACAGGCCGACCCTTAGCCCACATCCCGTGTCTGGCCCGGAACGCCCTCCCTCCCCGAATTGGACAGACAACGACTCTCCCGGCTTTTCAAAGCCTTATTGAAGGCGCATCTCCTTCAAAAGGCCTTCCCTGACTAAGCCCCCATCTTCCCCTTCTCCCACTCCCTTCTGCGACTCCGACTCACTCTTTTCATCCTTCCCCCGACTCCCACAGCACTTGCGTCCATATCCACCATTTGCTTATCTGTTCTGATGTCTGCCTCCCCCCTGCAGACTGGAAGCTCCTTGTGGGCAAGGAACGTGTCTCTTTATTGTCGTATTGTTCTCTCTCAAGCGTTTAGTCTAGTGTTCTGCACCCAGTTGTGGTTGTCTTCCGCCGTCGACTCATGTCCGGCCCAGAGTGACGCCATGGACGCATCTCTCCCAGAACACCCCTCCTCCAACTGCAATCGTTCTGATAGTGTGTCCACAGAGTTTGCTTAGGAAAAATCCAGAAGCGGTTTTTAATAATAATAATAATGTTGGTATTTGTTAAGCGCTTACTATGTGCCGAGCACTGTTCTAAGCGCTGGGGTAGACACAGGGGAATCAGGTTGTCCCACGTGGGGCTCACAGTCTTAATCCCCATTTTACAGATGTTTTTCCACTGCCTCCTTCCGCGCAGTAAACGATTCTCTGCCCTCGACTCTCTCCCTTGCCGCTGCTGCCCGGCACGGGTGAGCTTTGACTTGTAGCGGACGGCCTGCCGCTCGCTAGCCCCTGCCCAAGCTAGGAATGGAACGGACAGGCCTCCGCTTGACTCTCCCTCCTGTAGTCGTGACTGGTAGAGGACTGGAAACTCTCCAGGTGCCACCCTGAGAGACTGCACACAGTAAGCTCTCTTTAAATACGATCTAATGAATGAAACCCCGCACCTGAAATTTGTGCTGATGCAGTCGTGGCAGGGAGGGGGAAGGATCGTCAGCTCCTTCTCCTCACAGGGCTGGAAAGCGTTGGACCCGATCAGGGAATCGAGCCCAGGCGGGCCGGGCATCTGGGCCATTTATTATTCACGAGCTCAAATCGGCTCCATCATTTCACTGGACCTGGGAATCTTAGCCGCCTTTTCTCGCTCCAGAGCCAAACCGAACTGCAGTGCAGGGCTTCTCTGGAAGTCTTGGGCTCTTTCAACCAAGTGTAGGGTTCGGCTCCTACAGGCCTGAGGTCGGGGGTCAGGGGTGAAGAGCTGATTAAGCCCTCCTTACCTCTTCTCCCACTCCCTCCTGGGTCACCCTGACCTGCTCCCTTTTTTCAACCCCCCTCCCAGCCCCACGGCACTTATGTCTTAGTAAGTGCTCAATAAATACTATTGAATGAATGAATGTACACAAGCTACAAGCAAATCGGGTTGGACACAGTCCCTGTCCCACATGGGACTCACAGTCTGAATTCCCATTTTGCAGCTGAGGTAACTGAAGCACAGAGAAGTGAAGTGACTTGCCTAGGTAGCGGACAGGTGGTGAAGGTGGGATTAGAACTCAGGGCTTCTGACCCCCAGGCCCGGACTCTTTCCACTAAGCCACGCTGCTTCACAATTGGCAAGCAGTCAGTTATCGGGAGTCATTTCATAAACTTCGTGGACTGGGAGGGATTTTGAGCCGGGGGGACAGAGAGACGACGTCTTCACGTGGGAAGGTTAACACAGGAGGGTTCATTCATTCGTTCATTCGGTCCTATTTATTGAGCGCTTACTGGGAACGAAGTGCTGTAATGAGCACTTGGGAGAGTACGATTCAACAACAAACAGACACATTCCCTGCCCACAGTGAGGATTGGCAATTTTAAAAGACTTCAAGAGACCCTCATTCAGAGAAGCCAACTTTTCACTGGGTGCAAAGCGGGATGAAGCGGGGCAGGGGCCTGGGGATGGGGGTGGCGAGATGCCGCCTGGGAGGGGACAGGCTTCAAAGAGTGCATAATGATGATGATGATAATAATAATAATAATAATAATGGTATTTATTAAGTGCTTATTATGTACTAAGCACTGTTCTAAGCACTGGGGTAGATACAAGGAAATCAGGTTGGACACAGTCCCTGTCCCACATGGGGCTCACGGGCTTACTCCCCATTTTAATAATAATAATAATGTTGGTATTTGTTAAGCACTTACTTTGTGCAAAGCACTGTTCTAAGCTCTGGGGAGGATACAAGGTGATCAGGTTGTCCCACGTGGAGCTCACAGTCTTCATCCCCATTTTACGGATGAGGGAACTGAGGCAAAGACAAGTGAAGTGACTTGTCCACAGTCACCCAGCTGACAAGTGGCAGAGACGGGATTTGAACCCATGATGTCTGACTCCCCAGCCCGGGCTCTTTCCACTGAGCCACCCTGCTTCTCTAATCCCCGCTTTACAGATGAGGTAACTGAGGCACAGAGAAGTGAAGTGACTTGTCCAATGTCACATGGCAGACATGTGGCAGAGCTGGGATTAGAACCCCTGTCCTGTCTCCCAAGCCCCTACTCTTGCCACTTGGCCATGCTGCTTCCCTATAATTAAATATGATAATAATAATAATAATTGTGGTCTTTGTTAAGCACTTAGAGTGTGTCAAACACTATACTTAAAGCACTGAGGTAGATACAAGATAATCAAGTTAGATACATAGACACAGTCCCTGTGCCCTTGGGACTCACAGCCTAAATAGGAGGGAGTCAGATTTAATCCCCATTTTATAGATGAGGAAACTAAGGCACAGAGAAGTTCATTCATTCATTCAATAGTATTTATTGAGCGCTTACTATGTGCAGAGTACTGTACTAAGTGCTTGGAATGTACAAATCGGTAACAGATAGTGACGGTCCCTGCCCTTTGACGGGTTTACAGTCTAATCGGGGGAGACGGACAGACGAGATCAATGGCAATAAATAGAATCAAGGGGAAGAACATCTCATTAAAGCAATAGCAAATAAATAGAATCAGGGTGATGTACATCTCATTAACAAAATAAATAGGGTGATGAAGATATATACAGTTGAGCGGACGAGTACAGTGCTGAGGGGATGGGACGGGAGGGGGGAGGAGCAGAGGGAAAGTGGGGAGAAGAGGGTTTAGCTGCGGAGAGATGAGGGGGGGGTAGAGGGAGCAGAGGGAAAAGAGGAACTCAGTCTGGGAAGGCCTCTTGGAGGAGGTGAGCTTTAAGTAGGGTTTTGAAGAGGGGAAGAGAAGTGAAGTGACTTGCCCAAGGTCACCCTACAGGCAAATGGCAAGCCAGAAAGCCACCATTTTGTACCTTCCAGCTCTGGTCGGGAACTCTTGGGTCTTGTCAGAGACCGGTGGACAGCCAGGACAGCAGTTAGAGCAGCAGCGTGGCCTAGTAGGTAGTGTACGGGCCTGGGAGTCACAAGGACCCTGGTTCTAATCTCGGCTTTGCCACCTCTGCTGGGTAAAGTGGGGATTAATACTGTGATCTCCCCGTGGGACAGGAACTGGGTCCAACCCGATGAGCTTGGATCTACCCCAGCGCTTAGTACAGTGACCGGCCTAAGGTCTCACGGCAAATAAGCGGCAGAGCTGGGATTAGAACCCAGATTCTCCGGGGCTTCAACACTGCCCGTTGCCTGAATTTAATTCGAAGGGAGAGAAGCCAAGAAATTCATATCCCATCCACCCTGAGGCTTTGTTAAATCCAGAGAATAAACCACAGATGGAAAGCTGGGATTATGTAACTGAACCGAGGCTCTTCGGAATAATACAGTGCAAACCCATCTCGGTCCTACTTGTTCCTTCCGCTTCTTTGTCCTCTCCAACCTCTTCCTGTAGAAACTCCTATTCTTCTCTGTCTCTGATGAATAAATGTGGTATTTGTTAAGCGCTTCCTACGTGCCAGGCACTGTACTGAGGGCTGGGGTGGCTCCAAGCAAATCGGGTTGAACACGGTCTCCGTCCCACGTGGGGCTCACAGTCTCAATCCCTATTTGACAGATGAGGTCACCGAGGCCCAGAGAAGTGGAGCGACTCGCCCAAAGCCGCACAGCGGACAAGTGGCCGAGCTGGGATTAAAACCCATGACCTTCTGACTCTCAGGCCCGGGCAGCGTGGCTCAGTGGAAAGAGCCTGGGCTTCGGAGTCCGAGGTCATGGGTTCGACTCCCGGCTCTGCCACTTGTCAGCTGTGTGACTGTGGGCGAGTCACTTAACTTCTCTGTGCCTCAGTTACCTCATCTGTAAAATGAGGATTAACTGTGAGCCTCACGTGGGACGACCTGATTACCCTGTATCTCCCCCAGTGCTTAGAACAGTGCTCTGCACATAGTAAGTGCTTAACAAATACCAACATTATTATTACCCCGTGCCACTCCTTTCTGGATCCCCCTTTTCCTCCCCATCTCCCCTCTCGTCCGAAAACACACTCGGACACAAATCGCGGGCGGCGGCGGGGAGCTGGGCCCGGGGTATCTCCTTGATTAGAAAACCTGGCTTTTCTCTGGAGCCGCACTGAGATGCCAGCCTTGGCAACCTCATTTAAAAGACTATTTATATTCACAAAAGTCCATAATAGCGCTTTTATTATGAACGCCTAGGATTCTGGAGGTTTTTTTTTTCCAACTAGCTCTCTTATTATCGTTCAGTGCTGACTCTAGACCGAAATGATGATGAAAATAGGCACATTCGTTTTACAAGAATATTGTGGCCTTTTAGTTGTTTTAATAGGTGTCCTTCGGAAAGGGGGTGACTTTGTGGTTTAGGCACTTGGATTTCCACCCTTTATTCACTCCTCCCTCGGCCCCTCGGCCCTCGTGTGTACATCCAGAATTTATTTATTGATATTAATGTCTGCCTCCCCCTCTAGACTCTAAGCTCGCTGTGGGCAGAGAGCGTGTCTACCGACTTTTTAATATATTGTACTCTTCCCAGTACTTAGTACAGTGCTCCATGTGCAGAAAGTGCTCAATAAATACGATCGATCGACTGATAGATCATTCGTTCATTCATTCAATAGTATTTATTGAGCGCTTACTATGTGCAGAGCACTGTACTAAGCGCTTGGGATGTACAAATCGGTAACAGATAGAGACAGTCCCTACCCTTTGACGGGCTTACAGTCTAATCGGGGGAGACAGACAGACAAAAACAATACCAATAAATAGAATCAAGGGGATGAACATCTCATTAAAAAAGTAGCAAATAAATAAAATCAAGGTGATGTACATCTCATTAACAAAATAAATAGGGTAATAGATTAAACACCATCTTCTGGTTGCGGGAACACCAAAGATCTCAGTCCTTTGCGGGCCTGCCTCGGTTGATGATTCTGGAGAGAATAAATCGGGTACTAGACGCCCCTGTGGCCTAGTGGAAAGAGCCCGGGCCTGGGAGTCAGAGGACCTGGGTTCTAAACCTGGCTCCGTCACTTGTCTGCTGTGTGACCTTGGTCCCATCATTTCACTTCTCGGTACGGCATTTCCTTCATCTGTGCAATCGGGATTCAATCCCTGTTCTCCCTCCTATTTAAGCTGTGAGTCCCATGTAGGACCTGATTATCTTGTCTCTACCCCAGTGCTTAGTACAGTGCCTGACACATAGTAAACACTTAACAAATATGTGGCTCAGTGGAAAGAGCCCGGGCTTGGGAGTCAGAGGTCATGGGTTCGAATACCAGCTCTGCCACTTGTCAGCTGGGTGACTGTGGGCAAGTCACTTCTCTGTGCCTCAGTTACCTCATCTGTCAAATGAGGATTAAGTGTGAGCCTCACGTGGGACAACCTGATTATCCTGAATCACCCTGAATTACCCTGAAAGTAAGCGCTTAACAAATACCAAAATCATTATTATTATTAAATACCATAATTATTTGGTGATTTCATTCATCCATGCATTCATTCAGTCATATTTATTGAGCACTTTCTGTGTGCAGAGCACTGTCCTCAGCACTTGGGAGAGTACAATATAACAATAAACAGACACATTTCTCGCCCACAATGAGCTTACAGTCTAGAGGGGGAGACAGATATTAATAGAAATAAATGAATGACAGATATGGACATAAGTGCTGTGGAGCTGGGAGGGGGGATGAGTAAAGGGAGCAAGTCAGGGCAATGGGAAGGAAGTGGGAGAAGAGGAAAAGGGGGCTTAGTCAGGGAAGGCCTCTTGGAGGAGATGGGCTTTCAGTAAGGCAATTTGTACCCATCCCAGCGCTTAGTACAGTTCCTGTAATTGTAAGCACTTAACAAATACAATAATAATAATAGTTATTATCATTATTAAGGCTATAAAGCCGGGGAGAGTATACGGATGTCTTTTTCAGTTAATACTTCAGGGTCATTGAAAATCCTGGGAACATTTTCCTGTTGTCCTTGGTCCATCTTTTTGGAACTTAGCCTAGGTCCCGAAGTCAATTAACCGCCCTTTAAAAAAGACATATTTTGGGATCTAGTTTTGTTTCCACTCCCCTCAGCCTTGGCTGTTTCTCGGCTGCTACGCCGTGACCTGCTGTTCTGACCCCTCAGATTTCTAGCGCATTAAAAATCAAGCAACAGAGCAGTTTCCTTCGGCGAGTCGAAGCTCTACAAACGTAAGCTGGTTATCTCCACTCCATTATTATAAATAACTCGTCGACTCATGTCCTTGCAGGTGATCGAACTGCAATTATGGGCTCACGCCGTTGGGTGATACTGACAGAATATCTAAGACTCGGTTCCCCTGATGACGGTTCCTTTATGTAAATCAGGGAACCCCCCCCATGTTAGAAGGGAGAGGAGGGACAAGATCGTTGTGGGCAGGGAATGTGTCTGTTTATTGTTGTATTGTCCTCTCCCGAGCGCTTAGCACAGCGCTCTGCACACAGCACTCAATATATACCATCGACTGACTGACCGATTGACTCTTTGTCTCCCCATCTAGACCGTAAGCTCCTTGCGGATGGGGATCTCGTCCGCCAACTCCGTTGTACTCTACTTTCCCAAGCGCTCAGTACAGAGAAGCAGCGTGGCTCAGTGGAAAGAGCCCGGGGTTCGAATCCCGGCTCTGCCACTTGTCAGCTCTGTGACCTTAGGTAAGCCACTTCACTTCTCTGTGCCTCAGTTACCTCATCGGTAAAATGGGAATTAACTGTGAGCCTTACTTGGGACAACCTGATGACCCTGTATCTACCCCAGTGCTTAGAACAGTGCTTGGCACATAGTAAGCGCTTAACAAATCCCAACATTGTTATTATTATCATTACAGCCCTCTGCACACAGTGAACACTTTAGAAATACCATGGGTGGATGGATTGTTTGACTGATTGATTGATTATTTATACATAAAACCACCTAGTTTTTCATGGTGAGTGGTTTAGTGGGAAGAGCGCTGGCTTGGAGGCAGGTGGCCCGGGTTCTAGTTCTGATTC
Organism: Ornithorhynchus anatinus; assembly: GCF_004115215.2. Taxonomy (NCBI): domain Eukaryota; kingdom Metazoa; phylum Chordata; class Mammalia; order Monotremata; family Ornithorhynchidae; genus Ornithorhynchus; species Ornithorhynchus anatinus. Next base: position 6,454,779 of record NC_041732.1, on the reverse strand, counting down.
TATCTGTTGCCGAATTGTCCATTCCAATCGCTCAGTACAGTGCTCTGCACATAATAAGCGCTCAATAAATACTATTGAATGAATGAATGAATGACTGCCTCTTGCCTGCTGTGTGACCTTGAGCAAGTCACTTCACCTGTCTGGGCTTTGATTTTCTCATCTGTAAAATGGGAATTAAATACTTGCTCTCCAGTCCCTCTAAGGCGGGGAGCATTTTGTGGAATAACCGTCCAATCTGATGATCTTGTACTTACAAAGAGCTTCACCCGGTAGATGCTTATGGAATGCCGCTATTATCGTTATCGTCAGAAATCGCCACCTCATGATTTGGCTCAAACCCCATAAGGGACTCTGGGAAGATTCATTCATTCATTCATTCAATAGTATTTATTGAGCGCTTACTGTGTGCAGAGCACTGTACTAAGCGCTTGGAATGTACAAATGGGTAACAGATAGAGACGGTCCCCGCCCTTTGACGGGCTCACAGTCTAATCGGGGGAGACGGACAGACAAGAACAATAGCAATAAACAGAATCAAGAATAAATAGAATCACACAAGCAGCATCAGAAGGACCTGGGTTCTAATCCCGGCTCTGCCCCCTGTCTGCGGTGTGACCTTGGAAAAGTCACTTCCACTTCTCCGTGCCTCAGTTAGTTCATCTGTAAAACGGGGATTAGGACTGTGAGCCCCATGGGGTGCAAGAGCCTGTTTGTTTATTATAGCGTACTCTCCCCCGTGTTCGGTACAGTGCTCAGCACACAGTAAATGCTCAGTAAACACTACTGAATGAGTGAACGGTTATCTCGGATCTACCCCGGCATTTAGTAAGATGCCTGGCACATAGTATGCACTTAAATACCGTAAAAAAATCCGATTAGCCGGTTTCCACTCCAGCGTTTAGGACAGTGAACGACACATAGTGAGCACTTAACCAGTGCGATAAAAAAGAAACTTGATTAGCTTAGGTCTACCCAGTGCTTAGTACAGTTGGCACATAGTAGGCGCTTAGCAAATACCATAAAAAAACTCCAAACACAAGCCCGCTGGAGCTGCGTGGTGCACAGCTGCTTGTGTGCAGTGTCAGCACCGGCGAAAACTGCAGCTCGAATTTTCCTTAATATGAAGTTTTGCAGGAATGCGGCTCTCCCATTATAGGCGAAGATGTGTGTGTGTCTATTTTCTTTCGCATCTGGGAAGGCTCTCACAGCTAGCGGTGATATACGCTCAGCTGTAAGGCTAAGCCTGAAAAGATGGATACGGGATGAAGCTAGTCACCCAACGGGTGCTCACAACTGTCTGGGTGATAATCACGGTATTTATTAAGCGCTTACTATATGCCAGACACTGATGTCGATACGAGAGAATCCCAGCAGACCCGGCTCCGGGCCTCCCCTGTGAGAAGGAGGGAGAAACTGGGATTTTAGAAACAGCGTGGTTTAGTGGAAAGAGCCCGGGCTTGGGAGTCGGGGGCCTCGAGTTCTAATCCCGGTTCCGCCGCTTGTCAGCTGTGTGACCTGGGGCAGGTCACTTCGCTTCTCTGGGCCTCAGTTCCCTCATCTGTAAAATGGGGATGAAGACCGTGAGCCCTAGGTGGGACAACCTGTTTACCCTGTATCCCCCCCGGTGCTTAGAACAGTGCTTGGCACATAATAATAATAATAATAATAATAATAATGTTGGTATTTGTTAAGCGCTTACTATGTGCAGAGCACTGTTCTAAGCGCTGGGGGACATACAGGGTAATCAGGTTGTCCCATGTGAGGCTCACAGTTAATCCCCATTTTACAGATGAGGTAACTGAGGCACAGAGAAGTGAAGTGACTTGCCCAGTCACACAGCTGACAAGTGGCAGAGCCGGGAGTCGAACCCATGACCTCTGACCCCAAAGGCTAGGCTCTTTCCACTGAGCCACACTGCTTCCCCAAGCATAGTTGGCGCTGAACAAATACCATCATTATTATTATCATCTCCATTTTCTAGAAGAGGAAACTTTACAGATGCACCCTTGGGTACTCGATAGTCACCTCACCCTCGGCCCCTCGGCACTTTAGCACTTCTGTAGAGCCCGGTAATGTCTTTATTTATATTAATAATAAAAATGGTGGCATTTGTTAAGCGCTTACTATGTGCAAAGCACTGTTCTAAGCTCTGGGGGGATACAAGGTGATCAGGTTGTCCCACATGGAGCTCACAGTTTTTAATCCCTATTTTGCAGATGAGGGAACTGAGGCACAGAGAAGTTAAGTGAGTTGCCCAGTCACACAGCTGGCCAGCGGCGGAACCGGGATTAGAACCCATGACCTCTGACTCCCAAACCCAGGCTCTTCCCACTGAGCCATGCTACTTCTCTATTAATGTCTCCTTCTCTAGTCTGTAAGCTCCCTGGGGGCAGGGAAGGTGTCTTCCAACTCAGTTGTATTGGACTCTCCCAAGCAATTAGTGCAGTCTTCTGCATGCAGTAAGCGCTCAATAAATACCACTGATTGACAAGAAGACTGAAGCCCAGGAAGGTTAAGTGACTTGCCCAGGGTCATACAACCTGCAAGAGGCAGAGATAGGACTAGAACCCAATCCTGTGCTTTTTCCACCACGTGGTTTAGTGGAAAGAGCCCGGGTTTGGGAGTCAGAGGTCGTGGGTTCTAATCGCGGCTCCGCCACTTGTCAGCTGTGTGACTTTGGGCAGGTCACTTCACTTCTCTGTGCCTCAGTCACCTCATCTGGAAAATGGGGATTAAGATTGTGAGCCCCACATGGGGCAACCTGATTACCTTATATCTACCCCAGTGCTTAGAACAGTGCTCTGCACATAGTAAGCGCTTAACAAATACCATCATCATCATAATGCCTCCCACATCATACGCCTAGCTCTTCTCCCAGGGATCTAAATAGAGGGAAATGCTATATGTCATCCACCTAAATCTAGCTTGATTAATCAGAAAAAAAGTTTTGTTAGTTGTCCCATCCAAGATAGCTGTTCCCGATTTAGCTTGGTTGCTCAGGCTTTCAGCAGCGTGGCATGGTGGAGCCAGGCTGGACCTGTGAGTCAGAGGACCTGAGTTCTAATTCTGGCTCTGCCCCTTCTCTGCTGTGTGACCTTAAGCAAGTCACTTCACTTCTCTGGGCCTCAGTTTCCCCATCTGTAAAATGGAGATTCCATATCTGTTCTCCCTCCTTCTTACTCTCTGAGCCCCAGGTGAGACAGAGACCTTGTCTGACTTGATCATCTAGTTCAGTGCTTAGAACAGTGCTTGGAACAGAGTAGGCACTTACATACCACAATTACTATTATTATTATTATTATTATTAATAATATTCAAGAGCAGGGTTAATTTGGACGATCCACTTTCTCCTATCTGGACCCACATGCATTCATTCATTCATTCATTCCATTGTATTTATTGAACGCTTACGGTGTGCAGAGCACTGTATTAAACCCTTCGGTGAGTTACAATGCAACAATAAGCAGACGCATTCCCTGCCCCCAACGAGATTACAGGTTTGAGGGGGAGACAGACGTTAATAAAAATAAACAAATAAATAAATAAATCCGACGCCATTAAATCAAAGGACAATTTGGAAACTAGGCCGTACAAAGTGGAGAGTGGCCAATCCCACTGCTATTCTCAGAACAGGCTCTTGAAAGTCTTGAGTACCAAGAATTACCGTTTCTATAGATGATCTGTGTTTTCTGCCAAACTCTTGATTTCCCCCCTCTCCCCCCCTTCATCTCGTCGCAATCGTGAAATGCCGAAGACCAGACCGTGGAGCCGGGACCCAACCCTCCTGTAAACTCCGCTTGTCAGAGAAGACTGAAAGGCCAAACCGTGCCTGTAGGAAAGTGGTAATCAATCGATCGGTCGGTGGTATTTATTGAGCGCGGACCGTAATAAACGCTTGGGAGAGTACAGTGCAACAGAATTAGCAGTCGTCTTACTTGCCCACAGCGAGCTTTCGGTTTAGATGGGGAGACGGACATTAAAATAAATTCCGGCTATGGACGTAAGTGCATCGAGAAGCAGCGTGGCTCAGTGGAAAGAGCCAGGGCTTAGGAGTCAGAGGTCATGGGTTCTAATCTCAGCTCCGCCACTTGTCAGCTGTGTGACTTTGGGCAAGTCACTTCACTTCTCGGTGCCTCAGTTACCTCATCTGGAAAATGGCCTCAGGTGGGACAACCTAATTACCTTGTATCTACCCCGGCGCTTAGAACAGTGCTCGGCACATAGTAAGCGCTTAACAAATACCGACATTATTATAAGTGCCGTGGGGCTGAAGGTGGGGTGAATATCAGGTGTTGAAAGGGGACAGATCCAAGTACGCAGGTGATTCAGGAGAGTGAGTAGAGGAAAGGAGGGCTCAGTCAGGGAAGGCCTCTCGGAGGTGATGTGATTTTCATAGGCTTCGAAGGTGGGGACGGTGATGGTCTGTTGTATTTGAAGAGGAAGGGCGTTCCAGGCTAAAGGGAGGACGTGAACGGGGGTGAGGCAGAGAGATAGACGAGATGGAAGGACAGAGAATAAATTGACATTAAGAGGAGAGAAGTGTACGGGCTGGGTTGCAGTAGGAAATCAGAGAGGTAAGGCAGGAGGGGCGAGCTGATTGCGTGCTTTAAAGCAGGGGGAAAGGAATTTCTTTTGGATGCGGAGTTGGATGGGCAACGAGGAGTGGGGAGACGTGGAATGAGCGTCCTTTTAGAAACTTTTCTAGAGGCAGGGAGGTCGGCGAGGAGGCCGTCGGAATAGTTAAGGAAGGATTGGATACAGGCTTGAAACGGCGTAGGAGCAGTTTGGAGAGAGAGGAAAGGGTGGATTTTAGAGATGCTGTGAAGATGGAGTCATCTCCACCTGATGCCGCAACAAATTCTGCCAGTGAGACGGTCACTTCAAATTTTAATGGGCCGGGGAGGAGGGAATGGATGCAGTTCTCTATAATGGTTTATTAAGGTGATTGGGAGCTGATACTCAAACACCCCTCCGCCCCCCCAGCACACACACACACAAACGCACACACTCAAGTGCCCTGCACACCACGAGTGCTCAATAAATACCATTTTTTTAATGGCATCTGTTAAGCGCTTACTATGTGCCAGCCACTGAGATTCTTCTTCAAATGCCCTCGAATTTTTTCCAACCATAGCGACTCCATGGATATTCCCTCTTCAGAATGTCTCAACTTCTGAAAAGTCATTCTGGTATGTATATCCATAGAGTTTTCAAGCACGGGGTATTCATTCATTCATTCATTCATTCATTCAATAGTATTGATTGAGCACTTTCTATGTGCAGAGCACTGTGCTAAGCACTTGGAATGGACAATTCGGCAACAGATAGAGACAATCCCTGCCCAACGACGGGCTCACAGTCTAATCTGGGGAGACAGATGGCAGAGCAAAAAAGTATGAAATAAAAACAAGACAACATCATAACGATAAATAGAATCAAGGGGGGTAGATACAAGGGGTTTCTCATTCTGGCTCTTTTATCTCTTTCCGCCCTCATGAGGAAACGAGACGTGTATGGCGTTGCCTCTGAGTTGGTGAGGAGGGAAGTCATCATAGGAAAGGAAACAAATTCATTTCAGTTCTGCGATCGGTTTGGTTAAAATGCTCTAAGAGGGTTTGGGTTTTTTCCCTATCTATAGCAGCAAGTCACTGCTGTGAAATATTGCCTTTCAGTCACATCGCTATAACAGCAATAAAATATGGTTTTTGGCAAAGGAAAAGTGGGATGCTTGCTTGACAAGCTCATAGTCAGAGAAGCAGCATGATCAGGTGGATAAAGCCCAGGCCTGGGAGTCAGAAGGACTGAGTTCTAATCCTGGCACCGTCACTTGCCTGCTGGATGACCTTGGGTAAGTCACTTCACCTCTCTGTATCTCAGTTTCCTCATCTGTAAAATGGGGATGAAGACTATGAGCCCTATGTGGGATTGATTAGCTTAGCTCTACCCCAGCGCTTAGAACGGTGGCCGACACGTAGTAAGGGCTTAACAAACACCGTAATCTTTATAATTATTTTATTCTCCAAAGTGCTCAGCAACAAGTGCCATAAAAAAGTATGTTCAGGATGTGAATTTTAGATGTCATCGTTGACAGTCTCAGTGTGTTTTTGTACATGCAAAAATCATAAATACACGTGCAAACTACTGTGCCGTGGTTCTGAATCTGAGAAAATAAATTGGATTTTAAATGTCTAATTTATACAGAATAAACCCTTAGAACACTCCCATATGTGAAAGAGGTAGGGAACAGGTACAGGGAGAGCCAGGTACCTTTGGGCAGGGATTGTCTCTATCTGTTGCCAAATTGTACATTCCAAGCACTTAGTACAGTGCTCTGCACATAGTAAGCGCTCAGTAAATACTACTGAATGAATGAAATAGGATAATGTATATCTCTGGGGATGGATGTAGTCCTTTTTTTCTGTCTGTCTGTCTGTCTCTCCTACCACTAGCCTCTCCAGATCCCCCATTCACCCTCAGTGATTCTTTTCTCCCTCCCGCGTCCATCTGGCAGCACAGGCCGGCTCAGGGCGGAGTGAGGCCAGCAGGATTTTACACACTGGACGTTGAAAGTCAGGGAATTGGTTCAAGAGCCCGGGAGTCGGGAAAGGCAAACTAAGAGAAGGAGCAGAGCCTAGCGGAAAGAGCTTGGGTCTTGGAGTCGGCGGACCTGGGTTCTAATCCCTGCTTTGCCAATTGCTTGCTGTGGGATCTTGGACAAGTCACTTGCTTCTTTGTGCCTCAGTTTCAACTGAAAATGGGGATTCAATACCCGTTCTCCTTCCTACTTAGATTGGGAACCCCATGTGGGAAAGGGACAGGGTCCAGCCAAATCGACCTGTACCTACTCTAGTGCTTGGAACAGCGTTTGACATATAGTAAGCACTTAAATACGTGAAAAAAGAACCAGCATCAGCGGAAGAGACATGGACAAAGGATACTGGCCTCCTGCTGTTACACCAGTGCAGCAACAAAGCCTAGTTATTTACTTTCAAAGCAGGAGACCTACCTTCCTTCATGCTTTTCGCTCATTAAATACACTGCTGGTGTTTGGTAAATGCTCGGCAATAATCACGGCGATAGTGAAAGCAATAATAATGTTAATGTAATCACGTCTACTCCGTTTCATCCCGGTGGGTAGGGATGTGCGGCCATTTAACAAGATGTAGGTCAGTGCAGAAGCAGAGAACTGCCCTGTCTGCACTCTTGCCTTGTTTCCCACCGGACCTTACATTTTTTTTTTTTTAAATGGTATTTGTTAAGCACTTACTGTGTGTCAGGCACTGTACTAAGCAACAAGTTAAGCAGGTCAGATACAGTCCCTGTCCCACGTGGGGCTCACAGTCTAAATCCCCATTTTCCAGTTGAGGGAACCGAGGCGCAGAGAAGCAAAGCGATCGCTCAAGATCATCCAGCAGAGAAGAGGCGGAGCCGAGATGAAGACCCAGATCTTTCTGAGTCCCGGGCCCGAGCTCTATCCACTAGGCTGCACTGCTTTTCATTTCATTTACTGAATTTTCTCCCGTTTAGGGGATGTCCGGAAACCGGCATTGGGTTTTCCAGGAGCCGAGGGGAGCAAGAATCAGGTTCCAGGGTCCCTCTTGTTTTGGCTTATCAACCCTTGCTGGAGAGTGGACGGTGGCTCAGCCTTTTCCAAATATCCCGTTGTTTGGAAAATGCTCAAATCCGAGGATTAAACGCGAACCTGCTATGTGGGTTTCGGCCAAACAAGTCATTCTCCCCCACCCCCTGGACCCAACCACAAAGGTACTTAATAAAATATAATAGCTTAAGCTTTAATTATTCTCCATTTTCCATTCTATTTTAGCACTGCCCGCTTCGGATGAGGTGTAGCCGGGCTTGCCTCTTCCCATTTCTCCCATAATGAAGGACAGTGGGGGGTATCCTTCAGCCTTATTTTCCACATATTTTAATTACTATGAACTTGACTTAAAACAGGGTAGGTTTAATCGCTCTGAAGTGTCCCAGTTTTATTTCAGCTGGGTGATGGGCAGATCGTGGCTCGGTGGAAAGAGCACGGGCTTAGGCGTCAGAGGTCATGGGTTCGAAACCCGGCTCTGCCTCTTGTCAGCTGTGTGACTGTGGACAAGTCACTTCACTTCTCTGGGCCTCAGTTACCTCATCTGTAAAATGGGGATTAAGACTGTGAGCCTCATGAGGGACAACCTGATTACCCTGTATTTACCCCAGCGCTTAGAACAGTGCTCTGCACATAGGAAGCGCTTAACAAATACAAATGTCAACATTACTATCTGGTGTCTGGGAGCTGTTTGTTTTCCCTCTGGAAAAAGGGTGCAGTCAATCAGTCGGTGACACTTATTGAGCACAGCCCTGGACTAAGGGCTTGGGAGAGTATGCTCTCTTAATCCCCATTTTACAGATCAGGTAACTGAGGCCCAGAGAAGCAGGGTGGTTGGCCCAAGGTCACCCAGCGGACAAGTGGCGGAGCCGGGATTAGAAACCGGGTCCTTCCGACTCCCAAGCCCGGGCTCTAGCCACTAAGAGGTGATCACATGGGACCCCCAGATTCAGCCTCCCAGGGGGTCTCCCGGAGAACGTCCAGATGTGACAGGACACAAGATGCTGAACACCACATCCTGCTGACTGCAGCCATCTTCCAGTTCTTCCCTCCCCAACACAACCCCCAGTCAGCTCTCCCAGAGAGACGTCAGTCGACTGATCAGTCGATGGTATTTGTTGAGTGCCAACTGCGTGCAGAGCACCGTACTAAGCCGCACAGAGCACGCACTGTACTAGTGGGGCCTGGGAGTCAGAGGATGTGGGTTCTAATGCCGGCTCCACCGCGTATCTGCTGTGTGCCCTTGGGTAAGTCCCTTCTCTGTGCCTCAGTTACCTCATCTGTAAAATGGAGATTAAGATTCTGAGCCCCGTGTGGGACAGGGATCGGGCCCAACCTGCTTAATTTATAACTATGCCAGTGCTTGGCACAGAGCAAGTGCTTAAGAAATACCACATTTATTATTCTTACTAAGGGTTTGAGGCAGTACAGTCAATCAAACAGTGGTATTTATCAAGTGCTTACTTTGTGCAGAGCACTGGGCTAAGCGCTGGGGAGGCCTTCCCAGACTAAGACTTAGACTTTCCAGACAAAGCCCCACTTTTCCTCACCTCCCACTCCCTTCTCCTCTGCCTGACTTGCTCACTTTTGTGCTTCCCCGCTCCCAGCCCCAAACCGCTCATGTACATATCTGTCATTTTATTAATTTATATTCACGTCTGTCTCCCTCACCCTAAACTGTAAACTCACTGTAGGCGGGGAATGTCACTGTTTATTGTTACATTGAACTTTCCCAAGTGGTTAGTACGGTGCTCTGCACACAGTAAGTGCTCAATAAATACGATGGAATGAGTGAATAAGAGTACGATACAACAGAGTTAGCAGACACGTTCCCTGCCCACAGGGATCTTTCAGTCTAGAGGGAGAGATATAAATTATTATAAATAAAGAAACTTTGGATATGGATGTAAGTACTGCGTGGCTGAGGGAGGGGTGAATATCAAATGCTTATAAGGTACAGATCCAAGTGAATAGAGTTGGTGGACATAACCTTTTGTCCTGACCACTGGTATGTTCTTCACACAGGAAGCACTCAATAAATCCAATTCATTCATTCATTCAATAGTATTTAGTGAGCGCTTACTCTGTGCAGAGCACTGTACTAAGCGCTCGGAATGTACGATTCAGCAACAGATAGAGGCAATCCCTGCCCATTGACGGGCTCACAGTCTAATCGGGGGAGACAGACAGACAAAAACAATAGCAATAAATAGAAGCAAGGAGATGTACATCTCATTAACAAAATAAAAAGGTTAATAAAAATATATACAAATGAGCAAATCCGATGGACTGACCATTACTCATGGCTACTCCTCTAATAACTGTGGTATTTGTTAAGCGCTTACTGTGTGCCAGGCCCTGTTCCAAGTACTGGGTTGGATACCAGCAAATAGGGTTGATCACAGTCCCTGTCCATATGGGCTCACTGTCTCAATCCCCATTTTCCAGATGAGGTGCCTGAGGCCCAGAGAAGTGAAGTGATTTGCCCAAGGTCACCCAGCAGACAAATGGCAGAGCTGGGATTAGAACCCACGACCTTCTGACTCCCAGGCCCCTGCTCTAGCCACTACGCCGGGCTGCTTCTCACTTCCCCAACTCTCGGACCAGCCCTGACACAACCCGCACTGCTTTCGGGATGGAGGAGTGAAGCTCCTTCTTTCGCGTGACTTCCCACTACTTTCATCTTTCAGGGAGGGCTGGGCAAGCGGCCGGAGGGGTCAGCTGGGAAGGGAAACAGCTTTGCCTAGTGGTTAGAGCACGACCTTGGGAGCCAGGAGACCTGAGTTCTAATCCTGGCTCTGCCACTGCCTATGTGAGGGCAAGTCACTTCACTTCACTTGGGGAAGCAGCGTGGCTCAGTGGAAAGAGCCTGGGCTTCGGAGTCAGAGGTCTGTGGGCAAATCACTTCACTTCTCTGTGCCTCAGTTACCTCATCTGTAAAATGGGGATTAACTGTGACCCTCACGTGGGACAACCTGATTACCCTGTATCTAACCCAGCGCTTAGAACAGTGCTCGGCACATAGTAAGCGCTTAACAAATACCAACATTATTATTATTATTATTCTCTGGGCCTCAGTTTTCTCTACTGCAAATTGGGGATTCAATCCCTGTTCTCCCTTCTCCTTAGACTGTAAGCCCCATGTGGGACAGGGACTGCATTTGGCCTGTATTTTATTTGTTTCTATTAATGTCTGTCTCCTCCTCTAGACCGTGAGTTTGTTGTGGGCAGGGAATATGTCTATTATTTTATCGTACTCTCCCAAGATCTTCGTACAGTGCTCTGCACGCAGTGAGGGCTCAAAAAATACGATCGACTAACTTTTATCGATCTCAACACTCAGAACAGTGCTCGACACATAGTAAACACTTAAATACCATAAAAAAAAAACAACAGGCTGCTCAGGATGTACACATTTTGCCTTCCAATAATCCTATCGACAGACACTGAGCCCTTTGGACATGATGAGGCTTGTTCCCAAAATACTTACACAGACAAAATTCACACTAAAGTCGATCTGCGTTGGACTGAAAGTCAATGGGGACCCTGCCCGCTCGGAAGGGTGACCGCAAGCCCAGGATAACATCAATATGCAGGACTCAGGAGTCTAAACCTTCTCCTGGGGGCGTGGAACCTCTGGAAAAACAGTTTGGGGTGAGGATTGATTTATTGAAGTATGTTGATGTCTGCCTCCCCCTTAGGATGTGTACTTCTTGCAGGCAGGGAACGTGACTGCCAACTCTGTTGTCTTGCGTTCTCCGAAAGTACTTAGTACCGTACTCTGCACACTGTAAGCGCTCAATCGATGCCACTGGTTGAGGACACTCGCCTGGATTGCAGTGAGGTTCGGTCTTCCCATCTGGGATGCTCTCCACCGTTCATGGATTGCCCTCGACGTTTCCAGGTGAATCCCAGAGGAAGGATGGACACTCAAAATGGCAGTCGCCCATGTCATTATGTGTTACTCCCGGCACACGGTGTGCACCGTAATGACATCCCAAGCCTTAGAGAAGCAGTGTGGCTTAGAGGATGGAGCACGGGCCTGGGAATCAGAAGGACCTGGGTTCCGATCCTGGCTCTGCCACGTTTCTGCTCTGTGACCTCGGGCAAATCACTTCACTTCTCTGGGCCTCAGTTCCCTCACCTGGAAATGGGGATTAAGACTGGGAGCCCCATGTGGGACAGGAACTGTATCCAACGTGATTAACTTGTATCTACCCTACCACTTGGAACAGTGCTTGGCACATAGTCAGCGCTTAGCGAGTACCATAATAATATAATAATCATTGTAATTATTAATTATATTATTATTAGTAAGTCACATTGTGTGGAAGTCAGTCTGTGGGCAGGGCCCAATTCTGTTTCCATCTCCACAGTGTGGCTCCCTGATCGTGGTATTTTTTTTGTTCAGCGCTTACTATGTGCCAGACATGCGGGACAACCTGATTACCCTGTATCCACCCCAGAGCTTAAAACAGTGCTTGGCATCTAGTAAGTGCTTAACAAATACCATAATTATTATCGGTAAGCACAATTACAACCACTATGGCTATCGTTGGCGAGTTTTTGACCTGTACCAGGTGTCTATTATTTATATCAGCTAGCCAATCAGTCGAATTTATTGAACACCTACTGTGTGCAGAACACTGTACTAAGCATTTGGGAGAGTACCACAGAATTAGTGGACACATCCCTGCAGTGTTGTGCAAATTAGAGAAGCGGCATGGCTCAGTGGAAAGAGCCCGGGCTTAGGAGTCAGAGGTCATGGGTTCTAATCCCGGCTCCGCCACTTGTCAGCTGTGTGACTTTGAGCAAGTCACTTCACTTCTCTGGGCCTCAGTGACCTCCTCTGTCAAATGGGGATGAAGACTGTGAGCCCCATGAGGGACAACTTGATCACCTTGTATCCCCCCCAGTGCTTAGAACAATGCTTTGCACATAGTAAGAGCTTAACAAATACCAACAACAACAACAACAAAAATCAAGTTGCCACACCAACCACCCCTATGTCTGAGGGCGGTTTGAAGGGAAGAAACTCGACCAGAGAAAAGCAAAAGCAGGGATCTTTTATTAATCATAGTAATATTGATAATGGTATTTGTAAAGCGCTTACTATGTGCCAGGCAGTGTACTAAGCGCTGGGGTGGATACAAGCAAATCGGGTAGGAGAAGAAAATCGGTTGTGCGAACTACTGTCTGTTTTTACAAACCCTATCACCTTTCTTCAGGTTGAAATTAGATTAAGTTAACATTCCATCGTCGGAACACACAGACACACACGAAGTTTTCAGCAGAAACTTGCTACGGGATATTACTGTCTTCATCAGTCATCCAAAGGTGACGAAACAGAGGAAATAACAGAGTGGGCCTTAAGCTGTAGCCAATTGTTTTTAAGGCCCTTAAACCTAATACGTTTTGATTCAATTTGGGTGTTCCAGATTAGTGGAAGTCAGAACCATTACTCAGCGTTATTAATGGGGTTGTCGCCCACGAAAATCTCCAAATCGAGGAAACTAATAAATTTTACATATTGGAAAATCACCGATAGATCGGGCAAATGTATAAATTCTTAAAAGTATTTAATATCTGTTAAGAGGACAGGATGATAAATTCAATATTGAAAACCAATATCAGATTCACAATTACAGACTATTAATCATGACCGATCGCCCAGACAGCATCTTATTGTCGGTCGGGCAGAGTGATTCATAAGCCGAGGCTCGGGACGGTCCTATGTGAAATGAGAGATAGATCCGCTTTACATATCGGAGACTTATTTCCACCACGTCGCTTTATTGCCAAAAGAAGGGTGAGCTTTCAGAAACAAATTGTTACGTATTTAAGCCAATGGGTAATGAGCTCTATTGAGTCTAAAAAAAACCCAAGCCTCCTCCCTCCCTCCCCCCAAGCACTTTGAATTATTCAAAATTGGATTATTAGCTAAAGCCTTGATTCCTTTAAAAGGGCAAAGCACGCAGCGGGAACAATTTGGTAGAACTATGCACCTCGCCTCCCTACGGGCTCCGATAGAGCGGCTCGTCTTCCCGTTCGGGATCCAGCCACCGCCCCCGTGGACTCTTTATCGGTCCTTGATAGATGTTGGGGGTTCTTACTGTCAAAGCTCGCTAGAGAAATGGAAAAACTAGGGTCCACGGTGAGGGAGGCAGTTTTTGAAGGTCACAGAACTCACCAGAGTCAATCAGTCAATCCGTCAGTGGTATTCATAAGCGCTTGCTGAAGGCCAGACCCCCGGCCTCCCTCTACACGCTTGGGAGAGTCCGACGGGAGCAAGAGATGTGTTTTCCGTCCTCAAGGAGCTTGCAATTGAATGGGGGAGACCGGCAAAAGTTAGGGATAGGTAATTACGGCGGTCGGAAGTACGAGGATAAAGCAACACAGCGGGTCGAACCGGCCGAATGACTAAGGGATAAAAGGTGGGAGCGGAAAGGAGCCAGGTGCCTCAAGTTCCAGGTCTGGGAAATACCTACCCCCTTTACTCTTTTGTTTCTTAAATGGTATTTGTTAGGTGCCAGGCACTATACTAAGCGCTGGAGTAGGTACAAGCAACTGATACAAGCTAATCCCCCCGTCTAGACCGTGAGCCCTTTGTAGGCAGGGATTGTCTCTATTTGTTGCCAAATTATTCTTCCCAAGCTCTTCTTCCAGTGCTCTGCACACAGTAAGCGCTCTGTAAATCCAACCGAATGAATGAATGAATGAAAGGTTGGACCGGGTCCACGTCCCACACGGGGCTCGTGGTCTTAATCCCCATTTTACGGATGAGGTAACGGAGGGACGGAGAGGTGAAGTGACTTGTCCAAGGTCACCCAGCAGACAAGTGGAGGAGCCGGGATCAGAAAGTAGGTCCTCCTGACTCCCAGGCCCGGGCTCTATCCACTAGGCCATGCTGCTTCTCCTCTGTAAAGGGCTCGATCTGCTTTCACGCAGCTGCTGATGTGGATAAAGCAAAGCAGCGGCATCGTATTGACTTCAGTGCAGACGGAGTTTCTCTTCCACCTAATGACTTATTTCTCTAGGGTTAATTTGCATCTGGTTGGGGCCCAGGATCGAAGGAAATCTGAATTCGGTCAGTGCCCGTCAGCAAGATAAGTTGATTTGACCCAGGATAGGTTGTGAGTAAGCAATCTAAGTCCTGCTGGGCTGCCTCCCTGAATGTACAGAATATTTCCAATTATTCAGCCTCGGCTGCTATTCAAATTGCATTTCAATCACTTATTAGCTGCAAGATGTCAATAATATAGCTGTAACCTATTTTAAAACCACACTCATGGATCTGCCTAATTTGGGCATTGATTTCTGAACCCTTGACTCCTCCGGGGCCTTTCGTGAATTCACAAGCGGGGTTTTGCGACTGACTCTGAAATTTAGGAGAAAGAGATGGAAAAAACTCAAGTCCGCAGTCTAAGCAGCACCCCCCGATGGCTATGAAATAGAGAAAATCCGATCCGCCGTTCCTTTTGTCAGTAGTTTTGGGCGTATTAATATGCTCAATAAATTGGGTCCAGATCTCCTTTCTTCTACTGAGAACAGGCAAAAAGCCAGGCGTATTTCACAAGAACCACGTATTTGCTATCTGGTTTGGTGGGAGCAAGGAAAAAGTATAGGGTAACAAATCCTTTACTGACATAAAAGGGGAAATTGTTGATTTTTGAGTAACCAGACAGCAAGTCAATGATTCTCATCTCCACTCTCATCTCTCTCTTGCCTCTGACCTCTTTTTTTGTGTGTGTGGTATTTATTAAGCGCTTACTAAGTGCCCAGCACTTTTCTAAACGCTGGGGTAGATGGAAGATAAGTGGGCTGGACACAGCCACTGACCCATACAGAACTAGTAGTATTGATCCCCGTTTTACAGATGATATAACTGAGGCACAGAGAAGTGAAGTGACTTGCCCGAGGTCACACAGCTGAGAAGTTGCAGAACCGAAGTTAGAACCCGGGTCCTCGGACTCCCAGACCCGTGTTCTTTCCACTAGGCCGTGCCGCTTCTCCAGGTCTGTCCTGTTGCCTGGGACTCTCTCTCCCATTTACGGTCCTCCAGAACACAGTTCTTTCCGTCTTTAAAGCCTTTCTGAAATCCCTTCTCCTCCAGGAGGCTTTCTGTGATTGGTTTTTCTTCTCCACAGGTGAGACTCTCCCAACGACCCCTTCGGAACTTTTGAGGCAACTCTCCGTTTATAATAATGATGTTGGTATTTGTTAAGCGCTTACTACATGCAGAGCACTGTTCTAAGTGGGGGGGCAGATACAGGGGAATGAGGTTGTCCCACGTGAGGCTCACAGTCTTCATCCCCATTTTACAGATGAGGGAACTGAGGCACAGAGAAGTGAAGTGACTTGCCCACGGTCACACAACTGACAAGGTTTATGCCCTAACAATCACCCGAAACACCTCTAGACTGTAAGCTCGCTGTGGGCAGGGAACGTGTCTTCCAACTCTGTTGCACCGTACTCTTGCACTGTGTTCGACTGTGCTTCCCGGACCGAGCCCCCCTTTTCCTCTGCTCTTCCCCCCGCCCTTCGCCCCAACTCCCTCCCTCTGCTCTACCCCTCTCCCCGCCCCACAGCACATGTGTATAAATGTACATATTTATTATTCTATTTATTTTATTAATGATATGTATATATCTGCAATTCTATTTATTTATATTGATGCTATTGATGCCCGTCTACTTGTTTTGTTTTGTTGTCTCTCTCCCCCCTTCTAGACTGTGAGCCTGTTGTTGGTTAGGGATTGTCTCTGTTGCCGAATTGTACTTTCCAAGCACTTAGTACTGTGCTCTGCACACAGAAAGCGCTCAATACATCTGATTGAATGAATGAATACCCTTCCAAGCGCTTAGTCCAGTGCTCTGCACACAGTAAGCGCTCAGTAACTGCCATTGATTGAGCGACTGATTGATTCTGGTGGTAATTCATCTAGAAACTATATAAACACTTAATCAATGAATCAATCCACATATTTATACTCATATATCCGTCTTTCCAGTCTCTTCTTCCTCCTAATTTATTTTGTGTCTGTCTTCCCGCCAGGTGGTAAATTCCTTGAGGGCAGAAACTGTGTTTTCTATCTTTACTGAACTCTCCCAGGTCCTTATACAGTGCTCTGCAGACAGTAGGTGCTCAGTGAATACCACTGTTGGATTTATTAATAGATGGTTGGGAAACAGCATGGGACCTGGGGGTCAGAGGATCCGGATTCTAATTCTGACTCCACCACTTGTCTCTTGTACGATTTGGGCAAGTTACTTAACTTCTCTGGGCCTCGCCTACCTCATCTGTAAAAATTAAGACTGTGAGCCCCACGTGGGACAAGGACTATGTCCAATCTGATTTTCTTGTGCCTACCGCAGTACTTAGCATAATGCCTGGCATGTAGTAAGAGCTTAGCGAATATCATATTATTATAATTGGAAAAACAATATGGGGGCATCCACCCTCACGGTTACGGACATACATCTAACGTCCTCTAGACTGTACGCTCCTTGTGGGCAGGGAACGTGTCTACCAACTCTGTGACACAGTACTTTCCCAAACGCTTAGTATAGTGCTCGGCACACTCTAAGCGCTCAATAAGTGCCGAAGATCGATCGCTAACTTTCCCCCTAAGAACCACAGTAAGGGCCTCACTCCAATTGATTCATCCAAGGAGTGATGGAAAGAATCCTTTAAAGAGTATTAAATCCTCCTCTGTCTTAGACTGTGAACCCCATGTGGGATACGGACTGTGTCCAACCTGAATATTTGGCATCTCCCCCAGTGCTTAGTACAATGCCTGGCACATAGTAAGCACTTAACAAGCACCTTAAAAAATGACAATACTTACAGTAATCAATCAGTGATAGTCGCTGAGCGCTCACTGTGTGCAGAGCACTGTTCTACGTGCTTGGGAGAATGTTATACGACAGAGTTGGCAGGCACATTTCCTGCCCACAGTGAGTTTACAGCCTGAAGGAATAGCCTATTAAAATAATTACGGTATTTGTTCCGTGTGTGCTAAGCACAAGGAACAGATACAGGATGATCAGATGGGACGACACAGTCCCTGCCCCAGTCCCAGGAGGGGTTCAGGCCGGGAGAGCTTAAGTATGGCATCCCCCCATTTTAGAGAATAGGAGTCTGAGGCACAGAGGCGTCATTTTCTCTGGTATTTGTTAAGCACTTCCTATGTGTCAGGCACTGTTCTAAACGCTGGGGTAGATACAAGATCAGCAGATTGGACACAGTCCCTGCCCCGCCGGAGCTCACAATCTTAATCCCCATTTTACAGATGAGGGAACTGAGGCCCAGAGAAGTGAAGTGACTTGCCCGAGGTCACCCAGCAGTCAAGTGGAGGTGTCAGGATTAGAACCCAGGTCCTCCTGACTCCCAGGCCCGGGCTTTAGTCACTGGGCCACGCTGCTTCCAAGTCTCTCTGCCCAAAGTCACAGTGCAGTCCAGAGATAGGCCCGATATTCGAACCCAGGCCTTCAGGCTCCCAACGCCGTCTTCTGTCCGCTAGGCCACGCTGATACAAACCAACGAAAAAGCGGAAATCAGACCTAAGCTAGATTCAAATGTCAGTCCATAAATACAATCGCCCATCCAAAGCCACTGACATATCCATGGTTCTTTCACAAATGGCTCTCAGCCAGTGTTATTTATTAATATTTAATCCATATTCAATGTTATTAAATATTGATCGCCATTTAATAAATACAACCCAGTTAATCAAGACCGCCACCGAAGGGCAATAGATGGCCCTGGAAATATCGTCTTTTGGAGAAGCTTGTATTTTATTTCTTTTGTTTTTTCCCTTTTCCGCTGTCCGTGCGTGTGTTTATGGGAGGTCGGCTCACTCCGGGACTCCTGTTTCTCAGCTGCTTTTTTGACTCACCTTGCCTTCAGCTAGGACAATAGGGAAAATCAAGGCCATTTGGCTTCTCCGGAGAGCTGACCGGGGCCCCGGGGAGATGGGGGAGGTGGCTGGGGGTCCCTCCCCCCGCCCCCAACCTGTATCCAGGAGGCTCAATCCTCCTGTGTCTTCATGGGCCCGTACCTTTCTCTTTGCCAAAATCCTTCTTTTCCTCTCCCCCCCCTTGGTCCATCCATCTCCCACCCCCACTGACATTCCTAATTGGAGTCTCGGGACCTGCTACCACGGCAATGCTTCCCCCCCAGGTCGCAGTGGTGTGGGGTCGGGAGGGGTGGGGGCTCAGGAACGGATGTAGCCGGAAGCCCGAGACGCGTGGTTGAAAGGGAAAAGAGGGATCTGGGGGGGAGCAGAGAGGCAGCGGGGAGGGTCTCGGAGGGATTCATGACTCCCGGAGCCAGAGCTAAAAATGTTCCCGGATCTGCTGGGAACACGAGGGAAGGGAGTGAGTCAGTCAATCATATTTATTGAGCGCTTACTGTGTGCAGAGCACTGTACTAAGTGGTTGGGAGAGTATAACAGAACATTATAACGGTCACACGATCACAACGAGTTTACAGTCTAGAGGGGGAGACAGACAAATAAAAATAAACATAAATGACAGATATGGACATAATGTGCTGTGTGGTTGGGAAGGGGGATGAATAAAGGGAGGGAGGGAGAGGTTGTCAGCACTGAGGGGAAGATTGGGGCCGGTGGGGAGGGGGCCTCGTGCTGGTTTTTGAGGCCGGGGGGGGGAGGAACCAGGA
This sequence comes from Ornithorhynchus anatinus, assembly GCF_004115215.2. NCBI lineage: Eukaryota > Metazoa > Chordata > Mammalia > Monotremata > Ornithorhynchidae > Ornithorhynchus > Ornithorhynchus anatinus. The sequence goes on along the minus strand of NC_041732.1, from coordinate 6,435,500 downwards.
AATCAGCAGCACACCTTTGGGTGGCTGGCAGCTCTTAGACAAATACAGAAGCGGCGAGGCCCAGTGGCTAGAGTTCGGGCCTAGGAGTCGGAAGGTCACGGGTTCTAATCCTACCTCCACCACTTGTCTGCTGTGTGACCTTGGGTAAATCACTTCCCTTCTCTAGACCTCAGTGATCTCATCTGTAAAATGGGGATTGAGACTGTGAGCCCCACATGGGACAGGGACTGTGTCCAACCTGATTTGCTTGTATCCACCTCAGCGCTAGTACACTGCCTGGAATATAGTAAGCATGTAACAAATACCATCATCATAAATGACTCCAAGTGTTGGAGACTTGACTGAATCTGGGGGAGGATGGGGCCAGGGTGGAACAGAGCAGGGGACTTATTTTGGAGGAAGGTTTTTTTTTGTTTGTTTTTATGGTAATTGTCAGGCACTGTTTTAAGCTCTGGAGTAGATACAAAGTAATCAGGTCGGACGCAGTCCATGTCCCATTTGTCATCCCCATTTTTCAGATGAGGCAGCTGAGGCCCAGAGAAGTGGCTCAGTGGAAAGAACACGGGCTTTGGAGTCAGAGATCATGGGTTCGAATCCCGGCTCTGCCACTTGTCAGCTGTGTGACTTTGGGCAGTCACTTAACTTCTCTGTGCCTCAGTTACCTCATCTGTAAAATGGGGATTAAGACTGTGAGCCCCACGTGGGACAACCTGATTCCCTTGTGTCTACCCCAGCGCTTAGAACAGTGCTCTGCACATAGTAAGCGCTTAACAAATACCAACATTATTATTAAGTGACTTGCCCAAGGTCACACAGCAGACACACGGTGGACCCGGGATTAGAATTCAGGTCCTCGTGACTCCCAGGTCCTGGCTTTATCCACCAGGCTAAGCAGCTCCCGGTGTGGGGGCTAAAGTTGAGGGGATGTAGGGTGGGGCCTTTTTGACTCTACCCCCAAATGTCGAACTGGGACCAAAAAGGCTTTTGGTGAGTAAAAATGCCGCATTTTCCAAGAGGCGTCTCGTCATCCGAACGGCAGGAACGCCCAGCCATTCCTTAAACGCTTACTCTGTGCCTAAGTGCTGGGGTAGTTGCAAGTAAAACTGGCCCATATCTAATTTCCACCTGTGTACTCTTTCCCGGCACTTAGTACAGAGCTCTGCACTCGGTAAGCACTTAATCAATGCTATTATTATTAATAAATACTATTGCTACTACTAATCATATCTGACACAGCCCCTGCCCCACAGGGGGCTCACAGTTTAAGAGGGAGAACAGGTCTTTTATTGCACAGATAAGGACCAGAGAAGTTAAGCAACTTGCTTGAGTTCAAACAGCAAGCAAGCGGCGGAGCCGGGACTAGAATTCCGATCGGTCAGTCGATCAATGGCATTTACTGATCGCTTACTCTCCGCAGAGCCCTGTTCTAAGTGCTTGGGAGAGCGCAGTACATCACAATTAGCGGACTCGTTTCCCGTCCAGAACTCTCAGTCCCACTCGTTTTCCACTAGGCCGTGCTGCCTCAGAGAGGCCCGGTGATTTAGTGCACGTAATTGAAACACAAATGTACAGACTTGGAAAAATCGGGGAAAACGGTCCAGGACAAATTGGATCAGAAGCTCGGAGCCTACCAAGAAAGCACACGGGAGGGTTTGTTTTTTTTCCCCATTTGATTTTGTTCCGGATGGGTTGCTGCCTGAGGACCGGGAGATCGTATTGATTAATCCCCTCCTTCCGCTCCCACGAATCCACCTGGCCCGGACTATGCGCTCTAGGGCAGCGGTGGCGGATGGGGGAGGGGAATCAGGGGAGAAGGAGAGACCCTAATCAATGACGATAATAAAATAATAATTGTGGTATCTTTTAAAGCGCTTACTATGAGCCAAGCAGTGTACTGATCGCTGGGGTAGGTACGAGAGAGGTTGGACCCAGTCCCTGCCCCACTTTGGGCTCCCAGTCGAAGTAGGAGGGAGAACGGGTATCGAATCTCCCTTTTACAGAAGAGGAAATCGAGGCTCAGAGAAGTTGAGTGACTTTTAAAGGTTGCAAAGGAGCCCGTGAGCTCAAAGAAGACCGAGAGAAAGAGAACAGTCGAGTGATGGTATTTACTGAACGCTTACTGGGTGTAGAGCACTGTACTAAGCACTTGAGAGTTGGTAGGCGTGATCCCTGCCCACAGGGAGCTTTCAGTAAACAAGGGGAGACAGATGTTAAATTACCGAGAGGGGAAAGAGTAAAGGAGACGTTATGGACGAAAGTGCTGTGGGGCTGGGGTAGCTACTTTGATGAGGACTGCAGTAGTATTAGTAATGTTAATTTACTGGTAATGGTAATAGTCATCATCAATCGATCGATCACTCGGGTCGTGGGTTCTAATCCCGACTCTGCCACTTGTCTTCTGGGTGACCTCGAGCAAGTGACTTAACTTCTCTGTGCCTCATCAGCAAAATGGGGATTAATCCCCACGTGGGACAACCTGATTACTCTGTATCTACCCCAGTGCCTAGAACAGTGCTCGGCACATAGTAAGAGCTTAACAAATACCATCATCATCATCATTATTATTTACTGAGAGCTTACCGTGCGAAGCGCTTGGGAGAGTACAGCGTTACAGAGTTGGTAGACACATACCCTGCCCACCACAAGCTTCCAGTCTAGAGGGGGAGGTGCACTGGAGGCCTAACCTTAAATGATGATAATAATGATGATGATGGTATCTGTTAAATGCTTACTATGTGCAAAGCTCTGTTCTAAGCGCTGGGCGGGGGAGGATACAAGGTGATCGGGTTGTCCCACGTGGGGCTCACAATCTTAATCCCCATTTTACAGATGAGGGAACTGAGGCACAGAGAAGTTAAGCGACTGGCCCAAAGTCACACAGCTGACAAGCGGCGGAGCGGGGATTAGAACCCACGACCTCTGACTCCCAAGCCCGTGTTCTTTCCACTGAGCCACACTGCTTCTCCAATGCCCGCGAGGCTGCCCTCTAGCCAAAAGGCAGCACGGCATCTCTTTAAGGGAAGCGGCACGGCGCAGCAGGTACAGCCCGGGCCGGGGAGTCAGAGGACTTGGGTTCGAATCCCTCCTCCGCCACTTGTCCGCTGGGTGACCTCGGGCGGGCTACTTCACTTCTCTGGGCCTCATCTCCCTCATCTGGAAAAGGGGGATGAAGACCGTGAGCCCCAGGTGGGACGGGGACGGGGTCCCACCTGATGAACTGGTGTCTACCTCAGCGCTTAGAACAGTGCTTGAGACCTAGTAAGCGTGTAACAAATACTCTCATCATCATTACGAGTTGGGGGTCCCAACACCGTGCAGTGTCAGGGCGTTTAAAGGGTGGGGGTGGGGAGGGGGTGATCTTTTCCCTCGTGGACCTGTTCCGGGCCCCTCCCCCGGCTCGCCCCACGTGGGATCCAGCCCGCCTCCTCCCCCACGTGCAACTGGACTTGCAGGGCGCCCGCTGGGCTACTCGCCCCTCCTCACCCCTCCTCGCCCCGCGCCCAGCCCAGCCGCCGGGGAACAGGGGAGAAGGAGACAGGGAGAGACGGGGAGGAGACACAGAGAGACAGAGACAGAGACAGAGAGAGAGGGAGAAGGAGAAGAGAGGGGGAAAGAGGGAAGGGGAGAGAGGAATAAGAGAGGAGAGAGGGAAGGAGAGAGATAGGAAAAAGAGAAGAGAGGGGGAAAGAGGGAAGGAGAGAGGGGAAAAGGAGAGAGGGAGGAAGGAGAGAGGGAAGGAGAGAGACGGGAAAAAGAGAAGATAGAAGGAAGGAGAGAGGGAGAGAGAGGAAGAAAGACAGGAGAGAGAAAGAGGGAAAGAGAGGAAGGAAGAGGAGGGAGGGAAAGAGGGAAGGGGAGAGGAAGAAAGAAGAGAGAGGGAAGGAGAGAGGGAGAGAGGGAGAAAGAGGAGGGAGGGAAAGAGGGAAGAGGAGAGGGAGAGAGGGGAAGGGGGAGGAAGAAAGAGGAGAGAGGGAAGGAGAGAGAGGAGAGGGACGGAGAGGGAGGGGAGAAAGAAGGAGAAAGGGAGAAGGAGAGGGAGGGAGAGAGGGAGGGAGATGGACTGAGGGAGGCGAGGAGAGGGAGTGAAGAAGGGCGAGTGGAAGGGAGAGAGGACAGCCAGAGGGACGGGGACGGGGACGGGGAGGAGGAGGAGGAGGAGGAGGGAAGGGGGTGGGCCCCGGCTCGGCGGCGGCGGCAGCGTGCAGCCCTCCAGCCCTCCAGCCCTCCAGCCCTCCAGCCCTCAGGCGGCCCATCGGTCCGGCGGTCGTTCCGTCCGTCCGGCCACCTCTGCCTCCCGCCGCCTCGCGGGGCCCAACGCCGCCCCGCAGCCCCGACCGGGGCCGGAGCCCGGAGGACCGGGGGGCCGGGGGACCGGAGGAGCGGAGCCCGGAGGAGAAGGAAGGAGCGGGGTCCGGAGGGGCGAGCAGGTAGGCGGGGGGCGGCCGGAGTTGGGGACCGGGGGCTGCGGCGGCCCGGCCGGGGGAGGGCAGGTCCCGCAGCCACATTTCCCAACAACTTTCGGGTGCCCTCCACTCAGCCGGACCGGACGGGAGCGGACGGGAGCGGACAGGACCGACCCGGGGGATGGCCCGGCCCATCCTCCCGCGGGGTCTGCGAGGTGAAGGACCTGGCCGCGGCCCGTCGCCCAAGGTCTAGCGCCGGAGCCGGAGTCCGGCTCGGAGTATGGGCGGGGGTCGGGAAGGGGAGCCGGGGGGGGTCTCCCAACTTGGCCCGGGGCCAAGGCAGGAGCATCCCCGGGCCGGCCCGGGGGTGCGGAGAGGGCCTGCTGTCCGTCGAGGGCACGGCGAGCACGTGGGGGGCTTTTCCCCCCAATTTCGTTTCCGCAGATGGAGAGAGAGGGTCCGTCCCCCCCACGACCTCGCCCCCCAACCCCGTCACTGGGCAGGGCTGGTCTCTATCTGTTGCCGAATTGTCCATTCCAAGCGCTCAGTCCAGTGCTCTGCACAGAGTAAGCGCTCAATAAATAGGATTGAATGAATGAACCCAAATGTTCGGGCCGCGAGGGCCGCCTCCCCGGGAGGGTCCCCGACACCTCGGCCCGGGGGGGTTCTCTCCGGCCAGGGCAGCCCGGGAGGAGGGGCCGTGGGTCTGGGGGTGCCCACCCTGGACCCTCGCCCTCCTGGGTGGAGGAAGAGACCCTCCACCTTCCACCCTCCCACCTCCGGCCGGACCCAAAGTTGAGTGTCGCCCTGCGCCCCCAGAAAGCCCACCACAAGTTTCCAACTTTTTTCTGGGTCGTTCTTTTCAGGGCGTCGGAGTGGGGCTTTGCTGGGTCCCCCCTGGGGAGAGGGGGAGGGAGAGGAGGAGGAGGAGGAGACGGGGGTCGTCTCTGTCTCACCTGGTGGGAAGAGGGCGAGGGCAGGAAGGCCGCAGCCGGCCGGGTAGCCCAACTGGGAAGTGTCCAGGTTTAATTGGGAGTGGGGGGGAGGATATTGGCAGTTTGGTTCGGAGGGATAATCGATATCTTCTCGTGGTGGTGGTGGGGAGGATTTGGGGGTCCTGGGGATCCCCAAGTGGACCCTCCAGCTCCGCACCCCACCCCCGTGCAGAGTGCCCGTTGTTGGGTAGGGATTATCTCTGTTGCCAAACTGTACTTTCCAAGCGCTCAGTCCAGTGCTGCACACACAGTAAGGGCTCAGTAAATACCCCTGAGTGACTGACTGACTGACTGACTGAATGAATGAATGGTGCCGCCCTTCCCAAATCCTGCTCTGTGGTCCCGGGCATCCTTCCTCCTCCTGCCCCTCCTGCTCCTCCTGCCCCTCCTGCCCCTCCTGCTCCTCCTGCCCCTCCTGCCCCTCCTGCTCCTCCTGCTCCTCCTGCTACTGCAGCACCAGCTGCTCCTGCCGGGATCCGCTTTCCAAAGGACCACCTCCCCTCCGCCTCCCTCCCCTGCTGCTCAGCCCCCCAGTGGCCCAGGGGCCGGAGACATGGGGCCGGGGGGTCCTTGGCTCCCAAGGATTTTTTCTGGGGGGTGGAGGGAGTTGGAGTTCCCCTCTCCCTCCCGAATCCACTTGGGGCAGGGGCTGGGGGAACCGCCACTCGGAGGGAACTGCGGGGGTCTCCCGCCCCTTCCCTGGAATAGTAATAATAATATTGGTATTTGTGAAACACTTACTATATGCCAAGCACTGTTCTAAGCGCCGGGGTAGATGCAAGGTAATCAGGTGATCCCACGTGGGGCTCGCAGTTTCGATCCCCGCTTTACAGATGAGGGAACTGAGCCCCAGAGAAGTGAAGTGGCTTGCCCAAGGTCACACAGCAGACAAGTGGCGAACCTGGGATTAGAACTCACATAGTAATTAATGTCTTTGTTAAGCGCTTACTATGTGCCAAGCACTGTTCCAAGCGCTGGGATAGATACAAGGTAATCAGGTGCCACATGGGCTCGCAGTCTCAATCCCCGTTTTACAGATGAGGGAACTGAGGCACTGAGAAGTGAAGCCCCTTGCCCAAGGTCACACAACAGACAAGTGGCGGAGCCGGGACTAGAACCCACATCCTCTGAATCCCAAGTCCGTGCTCTTTCCAAGGCCGCACTGCTTCTCTAAGGGGGCAGGAGGGGCAAGTAATATCCCGGCTAGATTACTGTGTCAGCCTGCTCTCTGATCCCCCTTCCTCCTCTCTCTCCCTGCTCCAGTCTGTTCTTCTCTCTGCTGCCCGGCTCATCTTCCTGCAGAAACGCTCTGGGCCTGTCACTCCCCTCCTTAAAAACCTCCAGTGGTCGCCTATCGACCTTCGCACGAAACAAAAACTTCTCACTCTGGGCTTCGAGGCTCTCCATCCCCTTGCCCCCTCCTATCTCTCCTCCCTTCTCTCTTTCCACTGCCCACCCCGCACGCTCCGCTGCTCTGCCGCCTACCTCCTCACCGTCCCCCATTCTCGCCTATCCCGCCCTCGACCCCTGGGCAACATCCTCCCATGGTCCCGTAATGCCCTCCCTCCTCCCCTCCGCCAAACTAACTCTCTTCCCCTCTTCAAAACCTTTCTTAAAGCTCACTTCCTCCAAGAGGCGTTCCCAGACTGAGCTCCCCTTTTCCCTCTGCTCAGCTAAGCCCTCTTTTCCCCCCTTTCCCTCTGCTCCTCCCCCCTCCTTTCCCATCCCCTCAGCACTGTACTCGTCTGCTCAACTGTATATATTTTCATTACCCTATTTATTTTGTTAATGAGATGTACACCACCTTGATTCTATTTATTTGCTATCGTTTTAATGAGATGTTCATCCCCTCGATCCTATTTATTGTTACTGTTCTTGTCTGTCCGTCTCCTCCGATTAGACCGTAAGCCCGTCAAAGGGCAGGGACTATCTCTATCTGTTACCGATTTGTACATTCCAAGCGCTTAGTACAGTGCCCTGCACGTAGTAAGCGCTCAATAAATACTATTGAATGAATGAATGAATGAATGAATGAATGAATGAAGTAATGGGAGAGGGGGCGTCAATGTTGGCCGAGGTCAGGTTGGGGGCTCTCCAGGCAGAGGATCATCCCCCAAACAGCGGTTCCACCCAGTGGGGCCTGGGTAAGGGGTACTGGGCAAATGGTCGCTGCTCTCCCGGCTGGAGGGAAGGGGCAGAGATCTCTTTCCAGCCCCTTGACTGCCCAGATTCCCCACCTCCCGCACTCCCCCGTTTCCAATTCCAGAGTCTATTTTCCCAGCCACGCCGGGTCCCAAATTGGGAGGGATCGGAACTTTCCCGCCCTTCCACCAGATGCCAACGCCGGGCTCGGACCGGTGAGGAGCCCCCCTGCTTATTAGCCAAATTGGGCTCACAGGTGCCTCGACCTTCTGGATTAACCAAAGGGGTTCTCTCAGTTCCCCAGGTCGTAGGGCTTTCCGGCTGCAGTCCTTCATCATTCATTCAATCGTATTTATTAAGCGCTTACCGTGTACAGAGCACTGGACTAAGCACATGGGAGAGTCTGATATAGCAGACGCATTCCCTGCTCACAAAGACTTTTCGGTCTAAAGGGGGAGATGACCAGTATTATAAGTAAATAAATGACAGACATAAAAAAACTAAAAAAAATTGTGGTATTTGTTAAGCACTTACTATGTGCAAAGCACTCTTCTAAGCGCTGGGGGATACAAGGTGATCACGTTGTCCCATGTGGGACTCACAGTTTTAATCCCCATTTGACAGATGAGGTAACTGAGGCACAGAGAAGTGAAGTGACTTGCCCACGGTCACCCAGCTGACTAGTGGCGGAGTCGGGATTAGAACCCATGACCTCTGACTCCCAAGCCCGGGCTCTTTCCACTGAGGGGGACATAAGTGCTGTGGGGCTGGGAGCAGGGGATGAATAAAGGGAGCAAATCAGGGCCACGCAGAAAGGAGCGGAAGAAAAGAAAAAGGGCTCAATCAGGGAAGGTCTTTTGGAGGAGGTGGGCCTTCCAAAAGGCTTTGAATGGAGGAGGGAGAGTAATTGTCTGTAGGGTATGCGGAGGGAAGGTGTTCCAGTCCAGAGGTAGGACGTGAGCGAGAGGTCAGCGGGGAGATAGACGAGATCGAGGTACAGGGAGAAGGTTGGCATCGGAGGAGCCGAGTGTGCCGGCTGGGTTGTGGTAATGAGGTGGGCTGCGCCCACGAATATATCTTCGAGAGAGTCTTTCGTGCACTCCCCTTGTGAAAATGTAGTCGGGGGACTCTTCTGTCCCCTCGCTTTTCTGGTGACATTGCTCAGACGTCTCTGGTTGAGAGGAGAAGGGCGTAGCTCCTTACCAGCAAGGTGTACTGAAGGTAGTTTTGCCATAGCAGTGACGGTTTGCACTGAGCCATCCGCACGCTCACCCGCTTCTCCCCTCCGTTTTCACCGTTACGAGGTAACCGGTGGGGGGGACGGGAGCAGAGCAGAACGTCTGAGACCTCAACAGCAGCCGACGCTACTGTGACTTCCCCCACCGGTGAGTGTTGCCGGAGAGGAAATAGGGAATCGTCCTTCCCAAAGGGGCCTCTCCAGAGCAAGTCGGTTGTTTCAGGGTCCAACGTGGCAGGTCCAGCGGATCGTCACTTCTACCTCTGGGCAGATTTAATAATAATGTTGGTAGCTGTTAAGCGCTTACTTTGTCCTGAGCACTGTTCGAAGCGCTGGGGGAGGTACAGGGTCATCAGATTGTCTCACGTGGGGCTCACATTTTTTAATCCCCATTTTTCCAGATGAGGTAACTGAGGCCCAGAGAAGTGAAGTGACTTGCCCGAGGTCACGCAGCAGACAAGTGGCGGAGCCGGGATTAGAACCCACGACCTCTGACTCCCAAGCCCAGGCTCTTTCCACTGAGCCAAACTGCTTCTCCGATTTGGAAATCAATCAGCGGTAATTGTTGAACACCCACTATGTACACAGCGCTGGACTAAGCACTTGGGAGAGTTCAGTGCAACAGAAATAGCAGACACGTCCTCTGCCCAGATTGAGCTCACAGTCTGTTGTTAGCGTGTACTCTCCCAAACGCTTAGTACAGTGCTTTGCACACAGTAAGTGATAAATAAATATGAATGACTAGAGGAAAGCCCAAATCCAGCAATTGTTTGACTAGGGGGTAAGCTTTACCTTCTTGCCGCCATTATTCTCCTTAACGTTCTCTTCGTGCCCTTCTCAGAAGGACCTGGGTTCTAAACCCGGTTCCGCCACTTGCCTGCTTGTGACGTTGGACAAGTCACTTCACTTCTCTGGGCCTCAGTTCCCTCATCTGTAAAATGTGGAGGAAGATTGTGAGCTCCTTGTGGAACCTGGACTGTGTCCTACTTCATTAGCTTGTATCTACCCCAGCGCTTAGAACAGTTCCTGGGACATAGTAAGCGCTCAACAAATACCATTTGTTTAAAAAAAGACCACAGTCTCTCCCCTCCTGAAACCCCACCTCCTCCTATAAGCCATCCCCAATTAACTCCCCAGACCCAAGCCTCACCCCCCCCTCTATTTTTAGATTTTTTTATCGTAGGACTTGTGTCCCTCTGGACTGTAATCTCATCACGGGCTGTGTGTCTGTTGTATTGTTCTATTGTACTCTCCCAAGCACTTAGTATTCTGCACATAGTAGGCGCTCAGTAAATATGATCGACTGACTTATGTACCTCTAGATGATCCTCGTACAGTCAGTTTACAAGGACTTATCATATTTGTAAATATGCCTGTGTCTGCCCACCGCGTTACAGTGGAAGCTCCTCGTGGACAGGATAAGTCCCCCATGTCCGTCGTACTCTCCCGAGTGCTGAGTACGGTGGCCAGCACCCACGTGCCTTTACAAACTGTCACAGAGTCCCTGTCACGCTGCAGTTGGTTGGTGGGAGACACGGGGTGGGTGTATATCAAGGCTCCCCTCAGCTCTGCTAGGCAATTTACCCCATTTGACAGATGGGGAGACTGAGGTGTGACTCTCCTCCACCCCCTTCAAAGCCTCCAAGAGGCTTCCCTAAGCCTCCCATTTCCTCTTCTCCTGCTCTCTCCTGGTTTTCCCCGATTTGCTCCCTGTATTCATCCCTCCTACCGGCCTCACGCCACTTAAGTATGCAGCCGTAATATATTTATTTACACTATACATTTATTTACACTAGCGTCCGTCGCTCCCTCTAGATGGCAAGCTCATTTCGGGCAGGGAGAGTGTCTGTTGTACTGTTCTACTGTACTCTCCCAAAGCCTCAGCAGAGTGCTCTGCACTCAGGAAGCGCTCAATTCATTCATTCGGTCGTACTTATTGAGTGCCAACTTTGTGCAGAGCACTGTACTAAGCGCTTGGAATGTATAATTCGGCAACGGAGACAATCCCTGTCCAACAATGGGCGCACAGTCTAAAAGATAAATATGATTAACTGACTCTCTGACAAATCAAGGTGTCTCGGCGCAGATCATTCCGCAGGTTAAAGCAGGGGCAGGTCTGGGGAGGACTCAGGAGGCCCCCCTTTTAGGCGACAGGGCAAGGAACCTCTCCCACACCGTCCAACGCATTCTCTGCAGAGCCAAGGGGAAGCAGCGTGGCCTAGTGGATAGAACCCGGGCCTGGCAGTCGGAAGGACCCGGGTTCTAATGCCGACTCCACCGCCTGTCTGCTGTGTGACCTGGGGCAAGTCACTTTACTTCTCCGTGCCTCAGTTCCCTCATCTGTAAAATGAGGATTAAGATCGTGAGCCCCATGTGGGACGGGGACTGGGTCCAACCCCATTACGTTGTATCTACCCCAGGACTTTGATGCCTGGCACGCGGTAAGCACTTAGATACCGTAAAATTAAAATAGGCAGGCTACACTTCTGAGCTCCGGCTCCTCTTGCTACTATTGCAGTTCACGGGCCACAACTCTAATTAGAGATGAAACTCCCAGCCCTGAGGTTCAAGCTCTGTGCCCAGCCCCAGGAAGCTGTGGAATTAAAAGAATATTTTATCTTCATCAGCGGAGGAAGGGAAGGCATTGCACCACAATTTGCGAATGGAGCGATACCCTTGCCCTTTGTTGGAAGGTAGGCTGGCTTCCCCGGGACCCGGTATTACGGGCGTTATTACAACTGGGAAGGTTTGTTCCTGTTGGAAAGCCCTTCCGGACAACTTTCATGTGCACGTGGGCACTGCCCAAAATGCAGAAAAGTCTTTTTACTTGGCTTTTCAGTTGTGTTTTTTTGGGGTTTTTTTTCAATGAAGGGGAAAGAGAGCTGTTTGCTGAGGTGATTCCCCTCTTTGGTTTGTCGCTAATTACACAAAGTTCTGTCTTCTGATGAGCCAGAAACATTATAAATGAACACGTTGGATAAAGTCCACGTTGTTGGTTTAGAGATTTGTTTGTTTAGGGAATTGGGAATAATCCTGAACTGCTTCGCCTCCCGGAGGGGTGTCTTGAGGAAACTGAAGTCTGCAGGTCTTTTGATAGTTCGGTAAACTACAAACCGAAAGTTCATACCCGAAATGTGACTCGGCCCCCAAAGGAAGAGAACCGTAAAACAGTTGTCTTCCTAAATGCTGAAATTTTTCATCCGGATTCTATTTATCGATCATTTTACGGCCGAGAAAGAGCAAAATCTGTGTTTTTATAGCCGACAAAGCGGCAGGCATTCATTATGCAGGACTTAACACCTCTGTTCCCCAGAGAACGCAATCTGACTGCAGCCCGGCTTACAAATGATGGTGTGAAGTGGGTCTGAAGAACCGAAGACGATAGACGTTTAAAGAAATGCCGAGTCCGGGTCGGGTCCGGGCCGAGTCCGGACAGTTTCCGTTCTCCGGCTCGAGAGGCAAATCTCGTTTCACTCAGACGCTCTCTCTCCGAGCTCCACGGCCTGTGTTGCCCAGGCAGTGCCAGGAACACGTCTACCAACTCCGTCGTAGTGTACTCTCTCAAGCGCTTAATACAGTGCTCAGCACACAGTAGGTGCTCAGTAAATCCCATTGATTGATAGATGGATCGATTAGGGCAGTACCATTTGGGACTGGTAATCCTCCTGGATCTGTGGCCACCGGCTGGAGGATGAACCCTCTAGGTGAGTCGAGGTGGCTTTAATTTTCTCAGATCTTTTGCTCCTCCTCAGCTTCTGCGGGCTCATCGGTAAATCAGGATTAATAACACGTTTCCGTCACCGCAGGGTGCTAAGGCTAAGCTAGGTGGAGGGGTGGGATGGATGGGGCGGGAAGAAGGCTCCTGGCGCCACCGAATGGGATCTTGAAAAATTCCTCCCTCCCGTCTGTCTGCCTGTTCCCCAGGGTTGAGAGCCAGGAGACTTCGGTTCTCATTCTGCCACTCGCCTGCTTTGTGACCTTGGGCGAGTCACTTTATGTTTTTCTTTTTATGGTACTTGTTAAGCGCTTACTTGGTGCCAGACGCCGTAATGAGCGCCGGGGTAGATACAAGAGAATCAAGTTGGACAGTCCCTGCCCTACATGGGACTCACAAGTCTAAATCACCTGACTAGTCTCGATTCGCTTCTCTGGGCCCTAACTTCTTCATCTGTAAAATGGAAATTAGATGGCTCTCCCTCGTTAGTGAACCCAGTGTGTCTGGTCTGATTGCACTGACTCAGACAGGGAAGCAGCATGGCCCAGTGGATAGAGCTCGGACCGGGGAGTCAGAAAGACCTGGGCTCTAATCCTGGCTCCACCGCTTGTCTGCTGTGACTCCTTGGGCAAGTCCTTTCACTTTCCTGGGCCTCGGTTCCCTCGTCAGGAAAATGGGGATGAAGGCCGTGAGACCCAGGTGGGACGCGGACTGGGTCCAACCTGATTAGCTCGAATCTACCCCAGCGCTTAGAACAGTGCCTGGCACGTAGTAAGTGCTCAACAAATACCATAAACAACAAACAGAGACCACCGTAATTCTGGAATCTCCCCTCCAGGTCCAGGAGGGAGAGGCTGAGCCCACAGGGGCCTGGCACCGCATTCACGACACTGTGATTCTCTAGACTGTGAACACCTTATGGGCGGGGAATGCGTCTGTAAACTCTGTTGCATTATACTCTCCACAGAGCTTCGCACAGTGCTTTGCATGTCATAAGCAATCAAAAATCACTACTGATTGATTGTAGCACCTTCCAGCTGGAATAATAATAACTGTGGTATTTGTTAAGTGCTTTCTACAAACCAGGCGCTGTTCTGAGTGCTGAGGTAGGTACAAGGTAATTGGGTTGGACCCAATCCTTGCCCCACATGGGGCCCCCACTCTTAATCCCCATTTTCCAGATGAGGTAACCGAGGCACAGATAAAATGGGTGATTTGTCCCAGGTCACACAGCAGACAAGTGGAGAAGACTGGATGAGAATCCACATCTTTCCGACCCCCAGGCCCGAGCTCAAATGCAGTTCCCCCCAGCTCTATCCTAGGGAGTCCTCTTAGAACAGATGGTCATTTAATCAATTTAGCCATTAGAAGCCTCTTCGGGCTTCCCATCCTAAACTGCCGGGATCCCTCTCCACCAGGACGCAGACCCTACTTCTGCTTGGTTGGGGGAGGAGGGACATCTGTCTCGGTCCTACTTTTTCCTTCCGCTTCTTTGTCCTCTCCAACCGCTCCCTGTAATAATAATAATAATAACTGTGGAATCTGTTAAGCACTTCCTATATACCAGACACTGTACTAAGCCCTGGGGCGGGTACAAGTCAGTCGAGTTCGATACAGTCTCTTGTCTCACATTCGCCATTCCCACTTTACAGATGAGGTAATTGAGGCATGGAGAAGTGAAGTGACTTGCCCAAGGTCACACAGCAGACAGGTGGTAGAGTGGGGATTAGAACCCATGACCTTCTGACTCCCAGGCCTGTGCTCTATCCACTATGCCATACTGCTTCTCTGTCGCTAATAATAATAATGTGTGGTATTTGTTAAGCACTTACTATGTGCCAGGCACTGCGCTAAGCGCTGGGGGGAATACAAGCAAATCAGGTTGGACACCGTCCCTGTCCCACGTGGGGCTCACCGTCTCAATCCCCATTTTACAGACGAGGTAACTGAGGCTCAGAGAAGTGTAGTGACTTGCGCCAGGTCACACAGCAGAGAAGCGGCGGAGCCGGGATTAGAACTCAGGTCCTTCTGTCTCTCAGGCCTGGGCTCCGTCCACTGGGCCACGGGAGCAAAGCGTACTCTTTCCACCTTGCAAGGAACGAGACCGCGACCCCCGTGTGCAAATGAACTCCACGCCGGGGCCTGCGGTTATTATTCCAGAGATGGTCGGAAGGCCCAAAATACATCCGGCATCGACAGTTTGACATTTGGTAACTCCTCCAGCTCCCCAGCCTCCTCCCCCGGTTAATCACCGCCTTATTCTATTCTAAGTTCTGCATGGCTCCCATATGGCCCCTCATTCGGGGATCCTGGAGTTAGCGGATAAATAAATAAGAGGAGCTAAACGGAGAAGCGGCGTGGCCTGGCGGGAAGAGCCCGGGCCTGGGAGTCAGTCAGTAACATTTATTGGGCGCTTACTGTGTGCAGAGCACTGTACTAAGCCCGTGGGAGAGTCCAGTGCCACAGTATAACGGACACATTCCCCGCTCACAATGACTTTACAGGGGACCTGGGCTCGAATCACGGCTCTGACGTTTGCTTGTGGTGCGATCTTGAGCAAGTCGCTTCACTCTTCTGGGCCTCAGTTTCCTCAACTGTCAAATGGGGATGCAATCCCTGTTGTCCCTCCTGCCTCGACTGTGAGCCCCATAGGGGACAGGGACTGTGTCTGACTTGATTAACCTGTACCTACCCCAGGGCTAGAAGCAGCGTGGCCTAGTGGATAGACCAGGGACCTGGGAGTCAGGAGGACCTGGGTTCTTAACAATGATACTTGTTAAGAATTTAGTACGTGCCAAGTCCCTATCCCGTGTGGGACTCCCAGTTTGAGTAGGATGAAGAACAGGTATCAGATTCCCCTTTTTACTGAGGAGGAAACTGAGGCACAGAGAAGTTAAATATCGAATCCCCATTTTGCGGGTGAGGAAACTGAGGCACAGAGAAGTAATGGTACTTTCCAAGCGTTTAGTACGGCGCTCTGCACACGGTAAGCGCTCAATAAATGCGATTGAATGAATGAGTGAATTATTTGCCCAAGGCCACACAATCAGCAAATGGCAAAGCTGGGATTAGGACCCAGGTTCCCTGGCTCCCAGACCCTCGCTCTCACTCCACTTGTCTGCAACTGCTTGAAATCCCATTTGAAGGGCAGGAATCCCAGATCAGCACTTAGCGATGGAAAATACTCTACCTCGATTCCCCAGGAGGCGGCAAAAAATAAAATTAAAAAAATCCCTGAATAACAAGCAGCCCAATAAACCAATCTTCCTTAGCTGGGGAAGGTGTAAATTATAGCAGGAAGCTTTTTGGGTTGGTGTCTTCCACGCCATTAGAAGTATCATTAATTATGTATTAAGTGTTTGAAAGGAAAGACATCAGTAGCCGATAGGCTGTATTTGCATAGTAATAGAGGATTGATTAGATGCAATATCTATAGCGAGGGCTACGGGGGAATACGTTTCCAAGGTTTTTACAGCGGCAGTAAATTACTTTTACAAAATCTTTCCCGATAGTAAATAACGACGGTCCGAGAGTCGGAGGATCCCTCGCCCTCCATCGAGTTAGAGATGACTGTTGGGAACCGCGGCCTCTGGAATAGATTAAAAAAAAAAAGTCTCGGGCTTCGTTGGGGGTTTCTCCCCCAGCCCCTCCGCACTGCTCTCCCGCCCCTTGGGTGATTCTTGTAGTCCCAAAGGATACCCAGAAGCCGTGTGGCCGAGTAGAAGCAGCGTGGCCTAGTGGATAGAGTACTGGAAGTCAATAGGGGATAGGGTTGGGAGTCAGAAGGACCCGGCTTCTAATCCCAGCTCTGCCACTAGTCTGCTGTGAGACCTTGGGTAATTCACATCATTTCTCCGGGCCTCAGTTCCCTCATCTCTAAAATGGGGATTAAGAGTGTGAGCCCCATGTGGGACAGGGACTGTGTCCAACCCGACTGGCTTGTATCCACCCCAGTGCTTAGTACGGTGCCTGGCACATAGTAAGCCCTTATCAAATACCACAGTTATTATTACTATTATTTTAATTCCCCAGGCCCAGGCCTGGGCACCAATCCAAGCAACTGACCTCTCCGGTTGGAAGGCGACCCTTCTACTTGGATTCTTTCAAGACTCTTCAGTCACTCTGTCCTCCCAATTGGGGGAGTTAGCAGTTTTGCCTACCGAAAATGCAAACCGAAGCAGACGCGGCTTCTAAAGCAACAGCGGGGGGGGGGGGGGGACGGGACCTGGAGTCCAAGGAAGAAGTGGTCGGGGGGAGGACCAGATGAGCAGAGGAGGCCCCGTCTCATCCAGGACCTGGCCCCCAGCACAGGTGTCCAGAATCCCTCTTGTTAAGAGACAGCAGGGAAAAATACGGAGGCCAACAGATGAGAAGGAATCGGGTGAAGGTCAGTCTCTCTCTTATTTTATGCACAAGACAGGGAGGGAGAAGGCCACGATTAGGACAATCAATCAATTTATTCATGGAGCACTTACTATGTGCAGAACACTGTACTAAGCGTTTGGGAGAGTACAATACAAAAGAATTAGCTCTCCGCCCGTAACAAGCTTACAAAAGAGACTAGCGTTTACAGTTTCCAAGTTTACAGTCCAGTCCGATTTAACGCTGTATTAAATGCTGGTTTGGATCCAAGGTCAATTAGACCCGGACCAAACAAATGGAACAGTGGGTGCTGATAAATGAAACATTGTGACTCCTGGTGGTTTCCCTCAGTGCTGTCAGATGGAGAACAAGATGGAGGTAGAACGTCCCTCAAGCTACAAGAAAGACTAGAGATCAATCGTTCAATCAGTGAATTATTGAAGGCCTCCTCAGCGCTAGGCTCTGTAGTAGGCGCCTGGGGGAGGAAGAAGGAAAGAGGCAGGCGTGGAGAGAAATGGAGATGAAGGTTAGCCAATCAAGCAATCAATCATACTTCTTGAGCGCTTGCTGCATGCAGAGCAGTGAACTAAACACTTGGGAAGGGACAATATGACGATATAGCAGGCACATTCCCTGCCCACGTGAGCTTCCGGTCTAGAGGGAGAGAGAAAGTCAGCTAGAGGGACAGGTTTTTTCGGGAAAGTCCAAAGGTTCCAAGCTCTCCTACCCCACCCCAGCCCTTACGCTTCACTCCTCTCATGCCAACCTACTCTCTGTACCTCCGTCTGGTCTGTCCAGCCACCGACCTCTCGCCCACGTCCCGCCTCTGGCCTGGTACGTCCTCCCTCTTCATATCCAACAGACAGTGACTCTTCCCCGGCTTCAAAATCTTATTAAAAGCGCACTCTAGACTGTAAGCTCGTTGTGGGCAGGGAATGTGTCTGTTATATTGTTATATTGTACACTCCCAAGCGCTTAGTAGAGTGTTCTGCTGTTCCTCCGACTAAACCATCATTTCCCCTTCTCCCATTCCCTGCTCTGTCTTCCTTGCACTTGGATTTGCACCCTTTCCCCACCCCTTCACCCCCACAGCACTTAATACATATCCGTAATCTATTCGCTTCTATTAATGTCCGTCTCCCCTTCTAGACTGTAACCTCACCGTGAGTAGGGAAACCGTCTACCGACTCTGTTACATTGTCCTCTCCCAAAGACTTAGTCCAGGGTTCTGCACACAGTAAGCTCTCAATCAAATCTGATTGACTGATGGATAGGTAACGGGGCAGGAGACATGAGAGATCGTGACTTGGATCAATGGTGATAAGCAGGAGGCTTCCGAGAGCTGGTTGCCCTCTCCCTGGCCAGCTGGAGGCAATCATAAAAATCAATCAATGCTAAGTGTGCTATTCATTAAGTGCTTAGTGCTTTAATGCATTCATTAAATGCATTCAACCCCCTAGACGGTAAGCTCCTTTTGGGCAGAGAACGTGTCTACCGACGCAGTTCTATTGTGCTCTCCCAAGTGCTTTGAATAGGGCTCTGCACACCGTAAGCGCTCGGTAAATGCCGCTTGATCGATTGGTCGACTGATTGAGAAGCAGCACGAAGTAGTGGTCGGAGCCCCGGGAGTCAGAAGGTCATGAATTCTAATCCCCACTCTGCCAGGTGTCTGCTGTGTGACCTCGGGCAAGTCACTTCACTTCTCCTCATCTGTAAAATGGGGATTGGGATTGTGAGCCCTAAGTGGGACAGGGACTGTGTCCAACCCGATTTGATTGTATTCATCCCAGTGCTTAGTATGGTGCCTGGCACGTAGTAAACACTTACCAAATACCACAGTTAATACTATTATTAATGATGGCATTTGTAAAGTGCTTACTATGTGCATAGCACTGTTCTAAGCGCTGGGAAGGATACAGGGTGATCAGGTTGTCCCACGTGGGGCTCACGGTCTTAATCCCCATTTTACAGATGGGGTAGCTGAGGCACAGAGAAGTTAAGCGACTTGCCCAAGGTCACACAGCTGACAAGCGGCGGAGTCAGGATTTGAACCCATGAGCCCTGACTCCCAAGCCCGGGCTCTTTCCGCTGAGCCACGCTGCTTCTCTATATTATTGATTGATGTTTACTAGGTGCCAAGCACTGTACTAGGTCTGGGGCAGATGCATGAGAATTAGATCAGACACAGTCCTAAGAGGACCGAATCCCTCATCCCAAGGGCACCGTTCTGGGCGAAGACGGGGCCAGAATTGGGTGCCCCCCGCCCCCCCAAAAAAATCTGGGTAAGCCAGACCGGTGGTGTTACTTGGTCATTTTCCCCATTCTTCTGTACAGCCCAGTCTGACCACGTAGACAGCGGAGGTACCGTGGCCAGAAAGCAAGAGATCATAGTGACTGTCGATCCCTCCGGGAAGGGGTAAGCGCCACCGTGCCACCCCACATAGACCTAGGCACTTGCTTCCGGGGCTCTCACTTACTACTTGGGGAAGCCATCCCCCACCCGGCACCGCCACGGCTCTGCCCCCGTGGGCCAGCCTATTTATAGCTCAGAAACAGATCGCTTTCCCATGTCGGACACGTTTTACTCGATGTTTTATGAGCTGCTCTCCTGCCACGAGCCGGCCTCGCCGAAAGAGAAATGGACTGGAGTGGGATTGAGCAGGAAGACAGAGATAGAGCCCGGGAGAGGAGGGGACCGAGGCGCCCAGCCCGAGACACCGAGAAGCCTAGACGGATATCCAGAGACGCTGAGAAACCCAGACACATCATTCAGGGACACGGAGAAATCGAGTCAGAGAGCCAGGGACACGGAGGAATCCAGTTTGACAGCTAGAGACACGAGTAAACCTAGACAGACAGACAGACCCGGCCCTAGCCACTGAGGGACCTGGAGGTAATAATAATAATAATTATTATTATGGTATTTGTTAAGTGCTTACTCGGTGCCAGGCACTATACTAAGCGCTGGGGCGGATACAAGCAAATCAGGTTGGACACCGTCCCCGTCCCGCGTAGGGCTCACGGTCTTAATCCCCATTTGACCGATGAGGTAACTGAGGCCAAGAGAAGTGAGGTGACTTGCCCACACAGCAGACAAGTGGCGGAGCTGGGATTAGAACCCACGACCTTCCGACTCCCAGGCGTCCGTTCTATCCACTAGCCATGCTACTTTCCACCCAACAGATAACGAGAAACTGCTTAATAAATCCCATCACATTATGATGCCTCATCGGGCGGCATTTTTGCTGGTCGTAGTATCGAGGAGAGAATCTCAGGGCATGGTGATGAGGACAGACAGTTTTGGGATCTGGAAATCTGCATCCTGAATTGCTCCTGCAGAGAAGCGGCATGGCCTAGTAGTTAGAGCACGGACCCGGGAGGCAGGAAGACCTCGTTTCTATTGCCGGCTTCGCCACTTGTCTGCTGTGTGACCTTGGGCAAGTCACTTCACTTCTCTTTGCCTCTGTAAAATGGGGATTGAGACCCTGAACCCCAGGTGGGACAGGGACTGTGTCCCAACTGAATAGCTTGCATCTACCCCGGCGCTTAGTGCAGTGCCTGGCACATAGTATGCGCTTAACAAATGTCATAACCAAAAATTTGGATTTGCACCCTTTATTCATCCCATCCTCAGCACTTTGCCCTCCCCCTGAGTACTGGCTGCCGTTCCTCACAGGAAAATCTCTCCAACAGCTGCCCTCAATCAGGACACTTCTGGGGAGAAATGGGATTTTTATTGCAGCACTTATGTAAAATGGTGTGTGGGCGGTGAGTGGAAACAGGGTCCCCGGGGGCACGTTTTGGGCCTCTGCGTGGCTGCGCTGGTGGAAAATGGCACTTGGGAACCATCGGGTTGTTTATTATTATTAATATTAATAATAACAATAATAATCATGCTATTTGTTAAGTGCTTATTATGTGCCAAGCACTGTATTAAGCGCTGGGGTGGATAAAAGCCAATTGGTTTGGACAAAGTCCCTGTCCCACGTGGAACTCACCATCTCAATCCCCAGAGAAGTAAAGTGACTTGCCCAAGGTCACACAGCAGACAAGTGGCAGAGCCGCGATTAGAACCCGAGATATTGAGACTCTCAGGCCCGACTAGGTGCGGCTTTTCCCATGACGGATGACCTCCTCTCCCTATCAGTGGTATTTATTGAGCGCTTACTGTGTGCAGGGGATTGTATAAGTGCTTGGGAGAGCATAATATAAGAGTTCATAGGCACATTCCCGGAGCTAAGATCTCCCTGCCATCTGGGGTCACCCACTCCGCTTCAACCCCCTCCCTCAGGCTGGGGTCCAACAGTATGCCTAGAGAAGCAGCATGGCATAGTGAATAGAGCAGGGGCCTGGGAGTCAGGAGGTCATGGGTTCTAATCCCGGCTCCGCCACTTGTCTGCTGTGTGTCCCTGGGCAAGTCATTTCACTTCTCTGTGCCTCAGTTCCCTCAACTGTAAAATGGGGATCGAGACCGTGAGCCCCACATGGGGCAGGGACTGTGTCCAACCCGATTTGCTTGTATCCACCCTAGCGCTTAGTAGAGTGCCTGGCGCATCATAAGCGCTTAATAAATGCCATAATAATTATTATTACCTCCTCACGGGAGAGGCCCTCGACATTTCAGATCGCCTTGCAAATAGGCCCCGGCAGATATCCAGAGCCGGCCGGGAAAGGAGGAGCAGGTTGAAGCATCCGGGCCCACTCCTCAGACCTTAAAAACCCACTGATTTTTGTGTTTTTTTTTGTTGGGGGGTGTTTATGGATTTGTTAAGTGCTTACCATGTGCCAGGTACTAGTCAGTAATGCTCAGCTCGTAGTACAGTGCCTGGCACATAGTAAGCGCTTAACAAATACCATTTTCATTATCATAAAAAAGAAAGCTTACGGATGTAGACTCGAACACAAGTCCTCTGCCACTCCACCCAGCTGCCTCCTCTAATCGGATCTGGGCCCCTCCCTCCAGGTCTCCCCTACCCAGCTTTCAGGCAGGGCTTTGTCCCGCATCCTGAGAGACAATAAGGCAGCAGCGGGGAACGGGTCTAATAACTGTAGGATCTCTTAAGCGCTTACTCCGTGTCGAGCGCTGTCCTAAGCAGGTACAAGTTATTTCAGTCAGATCCGGTCCCCGCCCCATGTGGGGCTGAAGGTCTAAGTAGGAGGACAGGTATTGACAGATGAGAAAACTGACGCACAGAGCAATTAAGTGACTTGCAGGCGAATGGCGGAGTCAGGATTAGAACCCAAGTCCTTCTAATTCTCAGGGCAGGGCTCTTTCCTTTAGGCCACACAGCTCCTCATAAGCATGAGTAGGGAAGAGGAATTTGGCACAGGAGCTACTCTCCCAAGTCTTGCCCTTGATCGACGAGCACTCCGTCTCCTCTAGCATTTCCCGTTTCTGACAGCCTCGTGTCGCTCCTCGTGCGGGACTCCTGTTGGACTCTCCCAAGCGTTCAGTCCAGCGCATCGCACCCAGTGGGCGCTCAGCAAATGCCATTCCTACAAGTAGGATGAGGCCGTTTGCTCTGGCACCAAGGAATTCCCGGCCCCAGAACTGGCATGAAGTGGCAGGAAGCCAGCGGGAAGCTGCAGTGGCTTAGCTCCGAGGACTTGCGGGGAGTTTCCCATTAGTGCTCTGGCCCGGGACCCTGTGCTTCGGGAACATTGATATTACAGGCCGGAGCGAGGGCTTTTAGCTTAATTGAACCGAGTTTCTTAAAATGGCAACTCATCCGTCAACTCCCGCCTTGCCCCCGCCATGCACGGTTAATTGTATTTTCCACCAGGGATGAGCCAAATCAATGCAAATGATAGCATTTTCATTTTGCTTTATTTTGGGGAGCTCTAGGTAGACAATTATCAGCAATAACGAGCCAGAGGTGAGCAATAAAAACAGTTCTTTCCCTAGGCACGAGATCTACGGATAAATCTTGTAAAATTGCCTCTCGGAGCCCCTGGGCCGGGGAATCCAATTCACTCGGTTCTCCCGTAACATGTGTCTTCACTACACGCATTGCATGGGATCTGTCTTCCCGACCCTATTACTTTAGGACTAATATGTACAGATTCCCTTTTCCTTCAGCCTCCTACCTGTAGGTCATGTTCGTGCCTTTCATTTTTTATGGTATTCGTGAAGCGATTAGTACGGGCCAGGCGCTGTATTAAGCGCTTGGGTGGATACAAGACAGTCAGGTTGGGCATAATCCACGTCCCACGTGGGGCTCCCAGCCCTTACTCCCCATTTTACAGGTGAGGGAACCGAGGTACGGAGACGTGAAGCGACTTGCCCGAGGTCCCGCAGCAGACAAATGGCGGAGCCGGGATTAGTCGGTCAGTCAGTCAGCCGTATTTATTGAGCGCTTACTGTGTGCAGAGCATTGTACTAAGCACTTGGGAGAGTACGGTACAACAATAAACAGGCCCGGGTCCTTCTGACTCCTAGGCCTGAGCTCTGTCCACTGGGCCACACTGCTTCTATGCCTCCTTTGCTAGACTGTAAGGTCTTTGAGGACAGGGGTTTTCTCTGGTTAACTCTGTCATACTCAGTGCTCTGCCCACGGTGGGTGCTGAGTAAATACTATTAATTGATTAATTGATTGTTGATGAAAAGCAGCATGGCCTAGTGGATAGAGCATGGGCCTGAGAGTCAGAAGGTCAGGGGTTCTAATCCTGGATCTGCTGGGTGACCTTGGGCAAGTCACTTCACTGCTCTGTGCCTCAGTTCCCTCATCTGTAAAATGGGGGGTAAGACGGCGAGCCCCATGTGGGACAGGGACTGTGTCCAACCCGATTGTCTCGTAACTATTCCAGCACTTAGAACGGTGCCTGGAACATAATAAGCAATTAACAAATGCCGTAGTAATGATTATTACTATTGTTATTGTTTGAAAGAACAAACACGGGTAGGGAATTGGGGACGTTTCTTACGACATCACTTGCCAGTCTGGCTAGAATGCGATGCGGTTTGGAAGGAACAGTTGGGCACAGAGCATGGCACTGGTCAAGGTCCGTGGACCACAAGGTCAGCTTCCCTCGGTATTGTGCTCATCAGGAACTTAATGCCCCCGGGCTAGGCCAACTGGGTGTTTGTGAGGTCTAGTGGAGAGAACACAGGCCTGGGAGTCAGAAGGTCATGGGTTCTAATCCCGCTCCGCCTCTTGTCTGCTTTGTGACCTTGGACAAGTCACTTCACTGCCCTGGGCCTCAGTTACCTCATCTGGAAAACGGGGATTGAGACTGTGAGCCCCAGGTGGGACAGGGACTGTGTTCAACCCGATTTGCTTGTATCCACCCGAGAGCTTAGTACAGTGCCTGGCAAATACTAATGTCCTAACAGATACCACAGTTTTATTATTATTATTCTTATTATCATCTCCTGAAAACAGGGCCGCCCAGGATCAAACCACAAATCTCTCTTTTCTGCAGAGGAAACCAAAGCCTCTACCGAGGCCATGCCTCTAAGGCAGGTAGGAGCAAAGAGAAGGCCCTAGAGCATGGAATACATATCCTCCGGGCCTGGCAAGTTCAGCTCACGGACAACTCTTCCCGGACCCACCCCCGCTTCGGATTGCCTCAAATTGGGGGATGCTGATTACTTTATTTCCTCTTGTTAATGAGTTATAATGAAAGTTGATTTAGCACCTGAGTCCACTGCTAGGTGACAGCTCTGGAAATGCTTGTGAATATTGATGAAAGATCTTAATCCATCAGGCTCCCGCTCCAAATTCCTCCCCCTTTCCAGTCTCCTAATCTGCTCTCTGAACAGTATTAAGAGTTGGTAGACATGTTCCCTGCCCACAATGGATTTACAGTCTAGAGGAAGTGGAAGTTGTATTACATTAGACTGAAAGCTCCAGGAGGGGAGGGAATTTATTTTTTTTTTATGGTATTGGTTAAGCACTGTACTAAGCGCTGGGGTAGACACAAGCTAATCGGGTTGGGCACAGTCCATGTCCCTCCTGGGGCTCACAGTCTCAATCCCCGTTTTACAGATGAGGGAACTGAGGCCCGGAGGAGTGAAGCAACTTGCCCCAACTCACACAGCGGACAAGTGGCAGAGCCAGAACGAGAACCCAGGTCCTTCTGACTCCCAGGCCCCGGCTCTAGCCACTAGGCCCCACCGTTTCTCTGTCTTTTGCCTCCAGTTTCCTTTCCCCAGCATTTAGGACAGGGCTGTGTGCAGGGGAGATGCTCAGTAAATACCCCTGAGAGATGGACTGATTAATTGCCCGATTGACCCTCCCGGTGAGAGGTCAATTCCTCTGTGTCCCTGTTTCCTGGAGTGGGGATGCTCTGGACCCTGGGATGAGACGGCCGAGGTTGAAGGCGGAAGTCCAGGGTGCTGGATCCCTCCTCCGGCTTCAGGGTTGCGGTGAGCCTTTTCCCCTGGCTTTTTCCCTGCTTGGCTCCCGCTGCAGCAGCGGAACAATGTCTGCATAATGCGACTGCAGGCAGCTGCGCCGGCCCCGGGGGACGGCCCCCGGTAGAATTCCCCACAATGCACCAAATGTTGGGGCCGGACAGGAGGATGGCACCCTTTCCCAAGCGCGGGAGGGAGTTCTCAGAGGCCTCCCTTCAATCGGACTGGGTCCCGTGCCCTCAGCGACTCCGGAGAGGCTTAGCGGATAGAGCCCGGGCATGGGATTCAGAAGGACCTGGGTTCTAATCCCGGCTCCTTCACTTGTCTGCTTTATGACCTTGGGCAAATCACTTCACTTCTCTGGGCCTCAGTTTCCTCATCTCTAAAATGGGGATTAGGATTTAAGCAATCTTGTGGGACAGGGATTGTGTCCAACCTGATTATCTTGTATCCACCCCAGTGCTTAATACAGTGTCTGTAACAAGGACCACAATTATTATTATTATTGTTAGTCGTAGGCTGGGAACCCCTACTCTGGGAGCCTCCCGGTGGGGCTTCTCTGTCTCCTCTGGGGCTTGGGCAGTTCACTGTTGTGTCTTATTCTCCCTAGCACTTAGTACAGTGCTCTGCCCACAGGAACCTCTCAATGAATCCCATTGAGTGACTGACTTCAGCAGCTGCGTCCTTCCAGGGAAGCCACCGGACATTGGGGATCGGAAGCCTGAGGGCCAGAACTCCAGAGGTTTAGGAGTCACCCGGAGGGAGAGGATGCTAGGAAGGGAGAAGGTGGCGGAGAGGAGAAGGGAGAGGTGCAGAGGGAAGGAGGAGGGGATGTCCTAAGGGGAAAGGAGAGGGCAAATGGGAGAAGGGAGCGGAGAGGTGGGTGTGGAGAGAAGAGAGAGAGAGGAGAGGAAGGGGGAGTGGGAAAGGGGAATGGGGGGCTACAGAGAAGAGAGAGAAGAGGGGGATGGGTTTAGATTGCGAGTTGGCACAGAGTAAGCGCTTAAGAAGTACCACAGGATACTATGAGAGAGGAGGGGAGAATGGAAATGCCGTGTGGCAGATGAAGCCGAGGGCCAGGACTGAAGATACTGGTTGCCCCCTTGTTTCACCCTTGCTCTTCAGTTACACACTGTTCTTCTGACCTGACAAACTATACTATGACACTTAATAATACTAGTAATAATAGTGGTATTCGTTCAGTGCTTTCTATGTGCCAGGCATTGTACTAAGCACTGGGATAAATACAAGCAAATTGGGGCGGGCACAGGCTCTGTCCCACACGGGACTCACACTCTCAATCCCCATTTTACAAATGAGGTAACTGAGGCCCAGAGAAACGAAGTGACTTGCCGTAGGTCACACGGCAGACAAGGGGTGGACCCAGGATTAGAAGGCAACTCCTCCTGATGCCCAGGCCCGTGCTCTATCCACTGGGTGATCCTGCTCCTCTTGTAAGCACTTATTATTACAATTACTACAACTGCAGAGAAGAGAGAGGAGGAACACGGGGGATGGAGAGAAGAGATAAAGAGGATAAGTTCGTCGTGGTCAGGGTATACGTCAGTTTATGGTTCTGTTGTACTCTCCCAAGCTCTGCACACAGTAAACGCTCAATAAGTATGATTAAGTGAATGAATGAATGAGGGGAAGGGGGAGAAAGGGGATGGAAAGAAGGAAGGGGGAGAGAACGCTGACAACGCCATTCACCTCGGCACCTATCGGTCCATCCCCGGACCCTTGTCGGGCTGTGAGGTTCTGAGCGGAGCGCACCCATTTTTACGTTGTAATTTTAACTTTTCTCTCACCATCACTTCTTACTGGTGCGGATAGCAGGGGCCAGTCATTCCCTCCTCTGCTGACAGAAGCGTTGGCTCCGCCTGCGTCTCCTCACACTTGATTGGCCTCGGCGGTGAATGGATTTTCGTCATGAGAGCCATCAGTCATTTTCTGATCAGTCCATTCTCTTCCCGGAATGAGTTCCCGCTCACGTTACCGGGTCAGTCTGTTTGGTCGGGAGAAGAGCGGGTAACAAAGACCCGGGGTGAAGCAATCCTGCCGGGGATGGCCAGCAGCTCGGGCCCCGGGCCGTCAGCTTTGACATCCACATGGCATTTCCATTTTCCCCTCCTCTCTCACCTCCTTCCCGCCTTTCTCCTTACCCCCAAACCCACTGCTTTTCCTCAGGTCAGACAAGACCGGTGAGAAGTCAGTGCACTTCCCCCCCTTCTAGAATGTGAGCTCATGGTGGGCAGGGAATGTATCTGTTTATTGTTGCATTGTACTCTCCCAAGTGCTTAGATCAGTGCTCTGTATACAGTAAGCGCTCCATAAATACTATTGAATGAGCTGAATGAATGACATGGGGCCACCAAGTTCAAAAAGAAGTCGGGGATTTTATAGCAATAGTAATATTATCATCATCGTCATCTTCGAATGCCGTCGAATCGTTTCCGATCCACAGCGACTCTGTGAATGTATTTTCTCCAGAACGCCGTATCTTCTGCCATATCCGTAGTCGATCTGGTATGTATATCCACAGAGTTTTCTTGGTAAAAAATGATGGAAGTGGTTTACCTTTCTCTTCTTCCACACAGTAAAAGACTCAAGTCTCTGCCGTTGTCTTTGATCAACATTTTGATCGCTTGATCATCCGCCTGCGACTCTTTCCCATGCTACTGCTGCCCAGCGCAGGTGAATCGACTCTGACGCTTCAGATTAGACCTTTCCACTATGGGTAACCCTAGAGAGCGTATCTCTCAATGGCACAGCTCTAGGCTTTGCTAGTGTATGCAGACTCTCCTGCCATGACAAGGCGTTGATTCAGGCGTTGATTCATATGATAGAGTAATGTTATATAAAAATAACAATATTTGTTAAGCTATTACTATGTGTCAAACACTGTTGTAAACACTGGGGTAAATACACGCTAATCAGGTTGGACCCTGTCCCTGTCCCAAATGGGGCTCACAGTCTTCCTCCCTGTTTTACAGAGGAGGGAACTGAGGCACAGAGAAGTGAAGTCACTTTCCCAAGGTCACTCATGAAGTTACCCCGCTGGTTCTTCGATTCCGGGCTGGACTCGTGTGTGTCGTGTGGGCCGGGAGTCCGGGCGGGGAGGCGGGGAAAGGGAGATGGAGGGGGGGGAGGAGAGGAGAAGGAGGAGGAGGGAGAGGCCCCAGCAGCCCAGCTGTCCTGAGCTAGTGCCCTCTGAGCTGGCGGGCTGCCCGCCTCGAGCTGTGGGGGCCACTGTGCGGTGTCAGGGCAACGTGCCAGGACCGGGAGCGGCGGGCGGGGGATCCATTTGTTTCCCTGGGAACGGTGAACCGCTGGCGGAATCTGGCCTCCATTCCAGCCCCTCTTCCCCCAAACGCCCCCTTCCCAGCCCCTCCCCTCAGCACTCCCCCCGCCCACTGCCCCCGTTGTCCGATGGGGCCATGGCTGCTGGGCCGTGGTCTTTATAAAGCGCTCCCTCCCCCTGCGTCTACGACAGACCACTGCTCTCCCCACCTTCAAAATCACATCTCCTCCAAGAGGCTTTCTCCAACTAACCCCGCATTTGCCCTACTCCCTCTCCCTTCTGCGTCACCCCTGCCCTTGGATCCGTCCCCTTTATTCACCTCATCCTCAGACCCACAGCACTTACGTACGTATCCGTAATTTAACTTTTTGATTTCTATTAACGTCTGCCTCCTTCTGCACTGTAAGCTCTTGTGGACAGGGAGCGTGTCTACCAACACTGTCGTACTGTACTCTCCCAAGCGCTTAGTACGGTGCTTTACACACAGAAAGCGCTCAGTAAATACCATCGATTGATTGATAATCGAATATACATCGATAAGCAAGTTGAAGGATGGGTTTAAATCCATAAGTGGTAGAAGCGGCGTTTGAGAAGCAGCGTGGCTCAGTGGAAAGAGCCCGGGCTTAGGAGTCAGAGGTCATGGGTTCTAATCCCGACTCCGCCACCTGTCAGCTGTGTGACTTTGGGCAAGTCGCTTCACGTCTCTGGGCCTCCTCATCTGTAAAATGAGGATTAAAGCCTACTCCCTCCTATCCATACCGTGAGCTCCATGAAGGATGGGGACTCTGGGGACTCTGTATTTACTCCAGCACTTAGAAGAGTGCTTGGCACATGGTAAGCACTTAATATATATCAAAATCTTTATGAATGATTATTTCAACAGGGCCAAAGCCCCGGACACAACATAAGGCACAAGATAACCAGATCCAGTCCCTGACCCACTAGGGGTTCATCATCTAAGCAGGAGCGAGAGTAGGGATCGCATAGAGAAGCAGCGTGGTTTAGCAGAAAGAGCACGGACTTGGGAGTCAGAGGACGTGGGTTCTAATCCTGGCGCTGCCACTTGTCTGCTGTGTGACCTTGGGCAAGCCGCTTCACTTCTTTGTGCCTCAACTGGAAAATGGGGATTAAGACGGTGAGCCCCAAGGAGGACAACCTGATTACCGTGTATCTAGAACAGTGCTTGGCGCATAGTAAGCGCTTAATGAGTTCCATAATTATTAATTATTCTTATCCCCATTTTACAGATCAAGACACCGAGTCCCAGAGAGGGAGAGTGACTTACCCAAGGTCACTCAGCTGGCCAGTGGCAGAGCTGGGGCTAGAACCCAGGTCTCCTGACTCCCATCCCACACTCGACCCGTTAGGCCACGCTGCCTCTTTTGAGCCAAAGGCTCTCGGAGGGCTCCAGTTTCCAAGAGAGAGATCCTGATTTTGTCCCTCCCTGGAAGCTAGGTCCCGGAAGGAGTAATTAGGTGAAATCATCTAACCGAACTCTTGCGTTTCTCAGCGATTGATTCTCATTTGCATCCATCCGCTCCCCTTCCCCCGCCCCCTCCGGCCGCTTTCTTTTTTATCCAGTTCACCCCGTGGAGGCGGGCCAACCTGGACGCCAAAGCTACAGATTGGAAATTGGAAGCGGCTGCAAAACCTGCCAAGTTGGAAAGTCCCGGGGCAGTGTGGCCTACTGGAAGGAGCCTGGCGCTTGGGAGGCAGAGGACCTGGGTTCTAATCCCGGCTCGACCCTTTGTCTGCTAGGTGACCTTGCCCAAGGTCGCTTCGCTTCTCTGGGTCTCGGTTTTCTCATCTGTAAAATGGGAGTCCAATACCCATTCTCCCTCCTACCCCGACTGTGAGCCCCGTGTGGTTCAGGGACTGTGTACCTGTATCTGCTGTTTCTGCTGCAGCGCTTAGAATAGTGTTGGGCACGGTTCAAGTGCTTAATGGTGCTCAATAAATATGAATGGATGAATGAATAATCTTAGCACTTAGATTACTAAGCACCGCTCACCCTGCCCCAGCTCATGCCCGCTGACCAGGTGCTCATTGTGGGCAGGAAGCATGTCCATTTATTGTTCTATTGTCCGCTCCCAAGCGCTCAGTACAGTGCCCTGCACGCGGTAAGCACTCAGTGAATATATTCGGCTGGCTGACCAGATGCTCTTGGGTCGCCCTGTCAAGGCCAGGCAGCGGCACCGAGTAGAAGCTCCCTGGAGGCGCAGCTTTAGTTGGACACCGTGTCCTCCTTCCCCGACCCCTGCCATGGTGACCAGCCCAAAGCTGGACAGTGCTTGACAAAGAACAGTGCTGGACACATAGTAAGTGCTTCGCAAACACCACAGTTATATTATTACAAGGTCACACGGCAGACAAGAGGCAGAGTCGGGATTAGAACCCAGGTCCTCCGACTCCCAGGCCTGTGTGCTTCCTTTTCTTTTTGTAAAATGGAATTTGTTAGGCATTACTAAGTGCCAGGTATTGTGCTAAACGTTGGCGTAGATACAAGCTAATCGTGTCCCACATGAGGCTCAGTGGAAAGAGCATGGGCTTTGGAGTCAGGGCTCATGAGTTCGAATCCCAGCTCTGCCACTTGTCGGCTGTGTGACTGTGGGCAAGTCACTTAACTTCTCTGTGCCTCAGTTCCCTCATCTGTAAAATGGGGACTAAGACTGTGAGCCCCACGTGGGACAACCTGATTCCCCTATGTCTACCCCAGCGCTTAGAACAGTGCTCGGCACATAGTAAGCGCTTAACAAATACCAACAGTATTATTATTAACCCCCGTCTCACAGATGAGGGAACTGAGGCAGAGAGAAGGTAAGTGACTCTAGACTGTAAGTTCATTGTGGGCCGGGAATGTGGCTGTTTATTGTCCTATTGTCCTCTCCCAAGCACTTAGTTCAGTGCTCTGCACACAGTAATCGCTCAATAAATGCGATCAGCGTGGCTCAGTGGAAAGAGCATGGACTTTGGAGTCAGGGCTCGTGAGTTCGAATCCCAGCTCTGCCACTTGTCGGCTGTGTGACTGTGGGCAAGTCACTTAACTTCTCTGTGCCTCAGTTCCCTCATCTGTAAAATGGGGATTAAGACTGTGAGCCCCACATGGGACGACCTGATTCCCCTATGTCTACCCCAGCGCTTAGAACAGTGCTCGGCACATAGTAAGCGCCTAACAAATACCAACATTATTATTAAATGCGATCGAATGAATGGATGACTTGCCCAAAGTCACACAGCGGTTAAGTGACAGAGGCAGGATTAGAACCCAGGTCCTCTGATTCCCAGGCCCAGGGTCTATCCACCAGGCTGCACTGCTAGGCCACACTGCTGCTTCTCTAAGGGATGGCAGGAATGACTAGTAATTATCATAATGGCATGTATTAAGCACTTAGGTGCCAAGTTCCGGACTAAGCGCTGAGGCAGATACAAGCTAATCAGATCATAAACTATCCGTGATCCGCACGGGACTCTCAGTCTAAGAGGTGAAGACACTGAAGCCCAGAGAGGTTAAGCGGCTGGCTCAAGGTCACCCAGGAGGTCGGGATGAAAATCCAAATCTCTCTCCCAGGCCCAGGCTCTTTCCATTCGGCCACCCGGATCCGCCAGCTCAAAACATACTTATGGGCATGAGCGCTTAGGGTAGGAGAAAAGCACCCAAGTGCTAAGGGTGACTTTGGTGTTGAAAAGACTTTGGGGTGCCACCCCCCACTTCAGTCCTCCATTACTTACGTCCATATCCACAATTGATTTATTTCTATTAATGTCTATCTCCCCCTCTAGACTGTAAATTCCTCGTGGGCCCGGAGCGTGCCTACCGACTGATACGTTGTGCTGCCCTAAGTGCTTTACGCAGTGCTCTGCACACAGTAAGTACTCATTAAATTGGAGAAGCAGCATGGCGTAGTGGATAGAGCTCGGGTCTGAGAGTCAGAAGGTCAAGGGTTCTAATCCTGGCTCTGCCGCTTGTCTGCTGTGTGGCCTTGGGCAAGTTACTTACCTTCTCTGTGCCTCAGTTACCTCATCTGTAAAATGGGGATTGAGACTGTGAGCCCCACGGGAGACAGGGACTGCGTCCAACCCGATTTGCTTGTATTCACCCCGGTGCTTAGTACAGTGCCCGGCACAGAGTAAGTGCTTAAATAATACCATGATGATGATTATTAGTAAATATGACCGATTGATGGATTGAAGGCCTCCTGGAGGAGGAGGGATTGGGGAGAGGGCTTTGGCAATGGGGAGAGCAGTGGTCTGGCGGATGGGGGGGAAGGGACTCCGTTCCCGTGTCCTAGTCGTGACCTGATTCTGGCAACGACTGAGCTTGATTTCTTTGGTACATCTGCCTTGGGAGAGGAAACAAGTACGTAGTGTCCCGGAAAGCAAAAAAACCCCAAACAAACAAACAAAAAAGACCCATCATTTCTGGCTTCAAAGGGTTTGGGCCAAGGCTCTGCCCACATGTCAGGGAGGCAAGAGCTGAGTGGCTCCCTGGACTCTATGCACTCTGGGTGATCCCTCCCCACTTGGGCATCCCTTTGTTCTCCGACTTCCCGCCTCGCACAGCATTTCCATTTCCATTGCTTAAGGTCATATCTCCTCCAAGAGGTCTTCCTCAATTATTATTATTAGCAAAAATAGAATTTGCTAAGCACTTACTAAGTGCCAGGGAGTGTCCTAAGCACTGGGGTAGATGCAAGATAATCAGGTTGGACACATTTCCTGTCCCACACGGGGCCTCCAGTCTCAATCCCCATTTTACAGATGAGGCAAAGAAAAGTGAAGTCACTTGCCCAAGGACACACAGCAGACAAGTGGTGGATCAGGGATTAGAACCCAGGACCTTTTGACACCCAGGACCCTACTCTATCCACTAAGCCAGTCTACTTCTCTTTCCTTGACTCCCTCTTCCTCCTGTGTCATGTACGCACTTGGATCTGAGCCCTTTGGGCTTTTGATAGTTATAATAATAATAATAATAATAATAATGATGGTATTTGTTAAGTGCTTACTATGTGCCAGGCACTGAGCTAAGCACGGGGTTGGATACAAGCAAATCGGGTTGGACACAGTCCCCGTCCTGCATAGGGCTCACAATCTTAATCCTCGTTTTACAGATGAAGTAACTGTGGCCCAGAGAAGTGAAGTGACTTACCCAAGGCCACCCAGCAGACAAGTGGCAGAGTCAGGATTAGAACCCATGACCTTTTGACTCGCAGGCCTGTGCTCTATCCACTACACCATGCTGCTTCCCCTACCTGAGGGTGGTATTCGCCTCACCCGTAGCCCCACAGCATTATGTAGGTATTAGGTATCCCTAACGTATTTATTTATATTAATGTCTGTCTCCCCTTCCTTTCAGCTCCCGTAGGCAGAGAACTCTTTTATATTGTACTCTCCCAAGCGTTCAGTACAGTGCTCTGCAAGGAGTGAGCACTCAATAAATGCCATGATTGATAGATTGATTGGTTGATTTGTGTCCGGTGTGAGGGACGAGGTGAGGGGGAAGGGAGGCAGAGGGAGTCACTCTCCCCTGCCCCCATCCCACCCAGGTGGGTGGAGCTCTGAATTCAAATTCTACCCTCCTCTCCTGCCTATGGGCCCTGCTCTGTGAGAGTGATTGAGGCTGGGGTTTTGCAGGGTGTGGACTGGGAAAGCTAATGTTCAGGCATGGCCTGAAAATGCCCTTTTAAAAAAAACAGAGATGCCATGAGAAGGAGCCAGGGGATGTGCAGAGGAACCCGAAGAACTGCACATCCCCACTTACAGATCCTGCCCCATCCCAGCGCCTAGTACAGTGCCTGGCACGTAGTTAGTGCTTAACAAATACCATTAGTATATTATTATTATTATCCTAAACACTTGGGCGCCTAACGGACAACTTCTCGTGTGTGGGTGGGCAGTGAGGAAGGGATGGGTATTTCTTGGCGGGGGGGGGAAGGAAGGGGGCAGAAGCTGGGAGAGGACAGTCTATCAGTTGATGGTATTTATTGGGCACTTACTGTGTGCAGAGCACCCTACTAAGCGCTTGGTAGAGTCCAGGCTCCAAAGAGCCGGCAGGACAATGAGGCCTCGTTATGGTTCTTCTCACGTCTTGTCGGGGCCGTCAGATGAGGGAGGCTGCACTTTCTCAAGGGGTCCATACAGTGCTCCGCACACATTAGGCCCTCGGTAAATACCACTGATTGATTGGAGAAGCAGCATGGTATAGTGGCTAGAGCACAGGCCTGGGAGTCAGAAGGTCATGGGTTCTAATCCCGGCTCTGCCACCTATCTGCTGAATGACCTTGGACAAGTCCCTTCACTTCTCTTAACCTCAGTTCCCTCATCTGTAACATGGGGATTGAGACTGTGAGCCCCATGTGGGACAGGTACCGTGTCCAACCCAAATAGCTTGTATCCACGCCAGCGCTTAGTAGGGTGCCTGACACATAGTAAGCACTTAACAGATGCCACAGTATTATTATTGGATGGTCCTGGTCTAATAAACTTTTATCAACTACTCCTATATTTTGGGCCAAGGGAGGCAGAGGGCAGGGGAGGAGGCCCACTTTTCCGCCATCCTACCCCCGCCATCCCTCCACTAGTCCTTTAGTGTAATCTCCCGGATGCCATCCTTCCCGCCAAACCATCCTGCA
This sequence comes from Ornithorhynchus anatinus, assembly GCF_004115215.2. Taxonomy (NCBI): domain Eukaryota; kingdom Metazoa; phylum Chordata; class Mammalia; order Monotremata; family Ornithorhynchidae; genus Ornithorhynchus; species Ornithorhynchus anatinus. The sequence goes on along the minus strand of NC_041732.1, from coordinate 6,400,357 downwards.
GGGAGTGAGAAGAGGCGAGGGAGAAGAACGGACCCGCTAACGAAGCAGGAAATGCAGGGAATTAATGAAGAGGTTGGGATATTGAACCGGCTCTTTAAATCAATCTTCAACCTAGAAGAATGAGAGAGAGAGAAATCTGGACAATTAGCAAGTAGAGATGACCTTGCAAAAAGAGCTATTGACCAAGAGCAGTGTCAAGAGGGGGAGAGAAGTGGAAACTTCAAATGACCATACATCAGCAGGTCAGGACCGAGAGGGAGAAACTGAGTCGGGGGAGGAGGGGAGGGGGCAGGTCTTGGCCAGCCCGCGTGCTGACCCGTGGGTGACGGGGACAGAGAATCTGGGAAGATTTTGACAATGTCATCTTCGGGGCTGAGGGGAGACTGGGACAGGCCTCTTCCGGAAAGGTGAAGGGGGAGACTGGGATGAGGCGGAATCCTATCTCCGGGGAGGGGCTCTGCTAGTTATTGCATTCAACCTTGAGTTGGGGTGTCTCCGCCCAGCCCCATCTCGAGTCAAGAGGTGTCCAGAAGCAGCCAAAGTGACGTCTTCAACATCCCTTGGGGCATTGGACCCTGACCAAGGTTCTCTGAGGCAGGGTCACCTGTCTTTCTTTTTCACTGTATTTGTTAAGCACTCACTATGTGCCAGGCACCATATTAAGAGCTGTGGTAGGTACGAGATCATCAGGTTGGACACGGTCTGGGGCCCACAGGGTGTTCACAGTCTTACTCCCCCTTTTCCAGATGAGGAAACTGAGACACAGAGCAACGAAATGTCTTGCTTAAGGTGACATAGTAGAAAAGTAATAATAATAATGTTGGTATTTGTTAAGCGCTTACTATGTGCAGAGTACTGTTCTAAGCGCTGGGGTAGATACAGGGTAATCAGCTTGTCCCACGTGAGGCTCACAGTCTTAATCCCCATTTTACAGATGAGGGAACTGAAGCACAGAGAAGGTAAGTGACTTGCCCACAGTCACACAGCTGACGTAGCAGAGCCGGGATTCGAACCCATGACCTCTGACTCCCAAGCCCGGGTTCTTGCCACTGAGCCACGCTGCTTCTCTAGCGGAGCCGGGATTAGAACCCAGACCCTTGTGAATCCCGGGCCTGGGTTCTCTCCACTAGGCCATGCTGCTTCTCTCATCTAATGGAATGAACACAGGCCTGGAAATCTGAAGCTCCTAGCTCTAGTCCTGGCTCTGCCCCTGGCCTGCCGACTGACCTTGAGGGAGGCAGTTTACCTCTCTGGGCCTCAGCTTTCTCATGTGGAAAATGAGGGTAAGATATCAACTCCCTGCCGCCCCACACCCGTCTTGGATGGTGATCCCCGGATTGGACGGGGACTGTGTTTGATCTGATTCTTGTGAATCTCTCCTTGTGTGTAACTCAGTGCTTGGCACTGGGCCAGGGCTGAATAAATCCTACAACTGAGGGCTTTTGGAAGGAATTACTGAGTGCCGGCTGTGAGGCAGGAAGCCCGTGGGGTCTCCGAGAGATGACCATGGGTGGCCCTACCCGGGCCCACTCCTGGACCAGGGTTCAAAACATCTAAGTAGTAATAATAATACTGATAATAGTAATAAAAATTAAAGAGGCAGCGTGGCCTGTTGGAGAGAGCACGGGCCTGGAAGTCAGAAGTTCTATTCCCGGCTCCACCACTTGCTAGCTGTGTGACCTTGGCCAGGTCACTTTACTTCTCTGGAGCTCAGTTCCCTCATCTGCAAAATGGGGATTCAATACCCGTTCTCCCTCCTACTTAGACTGTGAACCCCATATTGAACCTGATTTATCTTTTATCTACCCCAGTATGAGGTACGATGCTTGGCACGTAATAGGGGCTTAACAAATACCACAATCATTACTGTTCTTTTTATTAGATAAGCATTTATTTCGTACCAAGCAACGTACCAAGCGCTGGGGTAGAGACAAGAGAATCTGGCTAGGTAATAATAATAATAGTATTTGTTAAGCGCTTACGATGTGCCGAGCCTGTCCCACATGGAGCTCAAAGGCTAAATTGGAGGGAATAGGAGGGAATAGTTATTTCCCATTTTACAGGTGAGAAAACTGAGGCCTAGAGAAATGACTCTCCCAAGACCTCACAGCAGACAAGTGGTGGAGCTGGGATTAGAACCCAGGTCCTCTGACTTCCAGGCCTGTGTGCTTTCCATTAGACTCCACTGTTGAGTCCTGGGCCGGGCCTCTCCTAGCTGAGGAACCGCCGGTCCTCTCGGCGGGCCCAGGTAGAGTCCAGCGGGCACGAGCCCAGCTGGGGCTAGATCTTGGGGGCTCGGAGGAAACGTCCGCCATGCCTGGGGAGGAATAGTGGGGGAGCGTTCTGGACCTCACTTTTTAATGGGGTGTCACACCCCTCTCTAATTTAGGAAACACAACGGGATTAAAGCAAGACGTGGGTGGAGAGCAGCAAGCCCCAGGCCGTGGCGTCCAAGCGACGAATTCCAGCCTGCGTTGTCCGAACGGCAAGCTCGGGGCCGTGGTATCCGAGCGGCGGGCTCCGGACCGTGGTTTTCCAACAGCGAGCTCGGGGCCACGTTGTCTGAACGGCGAGCCCCAGGTCACGGTGTCCGAGCGGGGGGCGCCTTCCCCAAAGTGTAAAATGCAACAGGACCGAATTCAGGGGCACGTGGGAGGAGACCAGAAGCTCCGTCGCCCCAGGCCGGATGGGCGCCTGGCACTCTGAGAGTGAAATTCAACCGGCCAAGAACCTCTCGCCTGTGGAGGGCCGGAGGTTCCCAGAAGGGACGGACGATCATCTCTATTGCTCGGTGGCGAAACTCAGCAAGCCGGAGCACACATCTGCGTTACCTGCTCTACTTCCCAAGAGCAGAGGATCGGGGGTGGGGGATGTGACTCTGCCCAGCCCGGGGCCTTGGGTTCACCAGAGAGCCGCCTCCAGACCCGGCAGGAGTTAATCGTTTTGGGCACGTTTTCTCTCTCCGGGAGGAGCGGCCCGGCTCCATCTGTCTCATTCTACCGCTCTCTCCCCCGTCGCCTTTTTATTAGGAAAGAGGATTGCCGCATCTTTAATGCACTCCTTTACCGCCTTTTATGTAGAAAGATGAACAAAAAGGAGCCACACTTAATTTAGGATGACAACTTAGGTTTCCTTCTGGATCTTTTTTGGCAGACGGTCTCTTAGTAAATTACATTTGACAACCAGAAATAAATTCTAACCAAGATTTATGACACTGGGATGGGGTGGTTAAAGAAGATGCGTGAAGGACCAACTAATTCAAACATTTATTTTTATGTAACTTACGCTGGTGATACCTGGAGCATTTCGTTGCAGGGAAATCTGGTTTCTTTCGGGGTGAATCCATCTCGTGTCCAATTAGATTAACTTGTCTCTACCCCAGCGCGTAGAACAGTGCCTGACACATAGTAAGTGCTTAACAAGTATGATAATTATTATTTTTACGGAGCAAATCTGGGTTAGTGCACGAACGCTCTGGATGTGGAAAAGAGCAGTCACTCTCGTAACCTGATGACCACAAAAAAAGATGTTTTAAACAAAGAGCCAAGGACGGGGCATCTTTGAAAGCCTTCCCAAAGGAGATGTCAGTGAAAGCACAGATTGCCAGAATCGACTCTAGCTATTCCCATGGATGAATAATTATGTTCAATTCAACCCATGCTAGGGGCTCTCGGCAGGTTAATTGGGAATAGCAGGGTCCACGTCCGGACTCTGAGGACTGATATTTCAACACACGAAAGTGTTCTTCCAGCCTCTGAAAACTTCCTCGCTTTTCCGCACGGGAGAGATAATAGTAATAACTATGGTATTTGTTAAGCGCTTACTATGTGCCAGGCACTGTACTAAGCGCTAGGGTGGATACAAGCACATCGGGTTGGACACCGTCCCTGACCCACTTGGGGCCTCACAGTCTCATTCATTCATTCATTCATTCATTCATTCATTCAATAGTATTTATTGAGCGCTTACTATGTGCAGAGCACTGTACTAAGCGCTTGGGATGAACAAGTCGGCAACAGATAGAGACAGTCCCTGCCGTTTGACGGGCTTACAGTCTAATCGGGGGAGATGGACAGACAAGAACAATGGCAATAAATAGAGTCAATAGAGTCTCAATCCCCATTTTAAAGATGAGGTAACTGAGGCCCAGAGCAGTGAACTGACTTGCCCAAAGTCACACAGCAGACATGGGGCAGAGCAGGATTGGAACCCATGACCTTCTGACTCCCAGGCCCGTGCTTTATCCCCTACATCATGCTGCTTCTCTTCTGAGGACCTCTGGTTGGGAGGAGTCACTGATCCACAGCTGTTTATCCTGGAGAAAGACAAGGGGTGACTTGCTAAAATCTTAGCATTCACCCCTCTTCTCCCTCATCACACACCTGGCAGAGCTTCCGTACTCAATCAGTCTTATTTATTGAGTTCTTACTGTGTGCAGAACAATGTTCTAAGCGCTAGTGATGAGAAACAGCGTGGCTTATGGAAAAGAGCAAGGCCCTAGGAGTCAGATGATCTGCTCTCTGATCCCAGCTCAAATCCCACCTGCCTGATGTGTGAACTGGAACAAATTATTCAACTTCTCTGTGCCTCAGTTTCCTCACCTGTAAAATGAGGATTCAGTACCGGTTCTCCCTCTTACCTAGACTGTGAGCCCCATGTGGGACAGGGACTGTTTCTGACCCGATTATTTTGTATCTACCCCAGATCTACCCCAGCGCATGGTAGAAGGCTTTGACCCATAGTAAAGCACTTAACAGATACCACAGGGATGATTGTGACCACAACCTCACCCCACAGCACTTAGGTACATATCCATCATTCATTTATTCATGTTTAGCAATGGGGCCTAGTGGCTAGAGCCCAGGCCTGAGAGTCAGAAGGACCTGGATTCTCATCCCAGCTCTACCACTTGTCCGCTGCATGACCATGGGCAAGTCATTTGACTTCTCTGGGCCTCAGTTCCCTCATCTGGAAATGGGGATTAAGACTGGGAGCCCTATGTGGGACAAGGACTATATCCAACCCGATTGGCTTGTATCCACCCTAGTGCTTAGTACAGTGCCTGGTATATAGTAAGCTCTTAACAAATAGGTTTTTTTATTATTATTATAATAAGTATTAAAATCTGGCTTCCCCCCGGACTGTAAATTCCGACATCTTTGACATACCGACAGCCTGTCGAAAAGTAAAAGAGGAATCCTGACACTCCCCCACATTTCCGTCGTGCATTGTCTACTTTTTCTTTAAAGAGCATTGAATCAAAGGGTCCTTTACTGTAAAATAAAATATTCATAATTTACATTGCAGGGGCCACAGGGGTGTAAGGCAAATACAAAGCCGTTCCGTAGGGGCATAAAAAATATGGGGACCCCAACCTCGTGTCAGAGGAAAATAGGGAGTTGTTCTATCATTAAGGTAGGGTCTGTTTTCTAGAATCATGTTTTAAAAGCAATTCCATAAAGAGCACTTCATCGTAGGAGGAGGTGGCTTTTGGAAACAAACCGACTTTGTCAAGATAGTATTAATAGTTGTTAGTATAAAAGCTTTGAACAGTGTAACGTACAATTTTTACAAGTACATTTCGGAAAAATCTTTCTGGATGTCTTATGTTGGTTTCACACATTTTATCACTTCATCCATTAGCACTTTCACTTGCTTGTGTCTAGTCACGGCACAGCTTAAACGATTCTGAAACTTGGGTCCTGTCAGGGCACTTTCACCTGAAAAGTCAGCTGCATTGTTTAGTTTCTGAAGGAAGACTATAAGTTCACTATGGGCAGGGATCGTTCCTGCTAATTCAGCTGTATTCTACTGTCCCAAGCCCTTAGCACAGTGCTCTTCACATAGTAAGCACTCAATAAATACCATAGAAGAAGAAGAATAGGTAGGGAACATGTGGGCCAACTCTGTTGTATTGTACTCTCCCAAATGTTTCTCCCAATTCTGTTATATTGTACAACAGACAACCAGTCCAGTGCTCTGCCCAGTAAATGCTCCATAAATACTACTGATTGATTGATTAATTTAGAAAATCCGACATCTGTTTTCCCATTATAGTGCTGGAAGTTTCACATATATAGACCTTTACCTTATCCCTCCATAAAAATAAAAGGACAAAATTTTAACCTCACCTTTTAAAATCAATCAATCAAAAGTATTTACTGAGAGCTTACTGTGTGCTGAGCACAGTACTGAGTGCTTGGGAGAGAACAATATATCAGACACATTCCCTACCCACAGTGACTTTACAGTCTAGAGGGGAGACAGATAGTAATAGAAATAAATACATTAGAAACATAGCGAGAAATAAATCAGAAACGTAGCGAGAAGGTCACTCCCTCCTTCCCACAGATTTCCCCGGCCTCATCTGGGAACCGATTTAAGCTGCCAACTCTGGCTTGTCAGTTTTGTCAGACAACTCCATAAACTCTTTGTTATTCACTTTGCTCTATATTATAAATATATTTATCTTCCTCTGTCAGGCGTTGACAGGACAGGTGCAGGAGGAAGGGAACCTCTTTGCCATTAAATACTTTTAACAGTGTCATTAGTTGTTCGCTTGCCCCATGAATCACACCTACAGAATATTCAGGAAACTCACACCCTGAAGGATGTAGGGGTGACATTTTTCTTTTGGGAGCAGAGATGGAAGTTTTATAGGGCTGGATTTCCAGAAATATAGTCAGTTATAAATCAGGTAGTAATCAATCAGCGATATTTATTGGATGCCTAATATGTGCAGAGCCCTACACTAAGCGCTTGGGAGAGGACGACAGTAGAGTAGGTAGTCACTATCCCTGTCCTCGAGGTGCTTACGATAGAGTAGGGAGACGGGCATGAAGATGAAAGCTCACTGTGGGCAGGGAATGTATCTCCTTACTGTTGTATTATTGTATTTTCCCAAGCAATCAGTACAGTGCTCTGCATATAGTAAGCGCTCAATAAATGTGATCAAATGAATGAACCGGGCATCAGGATATGGACATAAACCCCATGGGGGTGAGGGCGGAATAAGAACCTAAGTGCTTAGGGGGTGAAAACTCAGCTCCAAAGTGACACAGAAGGGCGAGAGAATAGGGAGGGGAGATGAGAGATTAGCCCGGAAAGCCTTCCCAGAGAAGGCTTTGAATAATCATAATAAAAGTTGCGGTATTTGTTGAGCGCTTTCTGTGTGCCAGGCACTGTTCTAAGCACTGGGGTGGAAACCAGCCAAACGGCTTGGACACAGTCCCTGTCCCATGTGGGACTCACAGTCTCAATCCCCATTTTACAGGTGCGGAAACTGAGGCCCCGAACAGTGAAGTGACTTGCCCAAGGTCACACAGCAGACAAGGGGCGGAGCTGGGATCAGAACCCTTGGCCTTCTGACTCTGAGGCCCCGGGCTCTCTTACGCCTCGCTGCTTCTCGCTCTACGATGAAGGAAGGGGGAGTTCCAGGCAGGAGGGAGGGAGGGAGCCAAGGGGTGGATGGTGATGGTGGTGGTTGGCTTGGAGGAGCCAAGTGGGTGGATTGGGTTGTAGAGAGAGAGTGATATGTAGGAAGAACCGACTGAGTGCCTTAAAGGTATCGGTGAGGACTTTTTGCCTTCCAAAATTTGAAAATACTACTACTAAGAGCTCACCTGCTCCAGGAGGCCTTCCCAGACTGAGCCCCCTTTTCCCTCTACTCCCCCTCCCCCCCACCCTCTGCTCTTCCCCCTTCCCCTCCCCTCAGCACTGTGCTCATTTCTATATATTATTTATTACCCTATGTATCTGTGGGCAAGTCACTTAACTTCTCTGTGCCTCAGTTCCCTCATCTGTAAAATGGGGATTAAGACTGTGAGCCCCACGTGGGACAACCTGATTCCCCTATGTCTACCCCAGCGATTAGAACAGTGCTCGGCACATAGTAAGCGCTTAACAAATACCACCATTATTATTATTATTATAGAACAGTGCTTGGCACATAGTAAGTGCTTAACAAATACCAAAATTCTTAAATTATTATTATTGGTGATAGAAATGGTAATGGGAGCACTGTCAATAGCAGTGTCATTTATTGAGCACTTACTTGGGCACTGACCACTAGGCAAGTCCAGAATAAAGAAGTGACCAGTTCCCTGCACTGACTTCCCACCCCCGCAACTCACTCCCTGCCCTGGGAGAGACTCCTCCGTCCCCATGCTTCCTGACTGAGCACAGGGCCCCGGAGGATCCCCCCTCCCTGCCTCCCACCCCAAAGCAGCGTGGCTCAGTGGAAAGAGCCCGGACTTGGGAGTCAGAGGTCATGGGTTCCAATCCCGGCTCTGCCACTTGTCAGCTGTGTGACTGTGGGCAAGTCACTTAACTTCTCTGTGCCTGTTACCTCATCTGTAAAATGGGAATTAAGACTGTGAACCTCACGTGGGACAATCCGATTACCCTGTATCTACCCCAGCGCTTAGAACAGTGCTCTGCACATAGTAAGCGATTAACAAATACCAACATAATTATCCATCCAGCTCCCACACTGGTTGTTTCCCAGCTGATGAGGAGCCCTGCACTCTCCCACCCACCCTTCCCCAGGCATTTCAGGGAGTTCCCGGCCGTGGGGTGACCGGTCAGCTTCCTCCGCAGTCACCCTAGCAGAGTCCCCACCCAAGGAGGAGAAGTGGGGCGGTAGAGCCCCTGCCCAAGGAAGAGGGGGAGAGGGACGGCAGAGCGGATGAAAACGGATAAGATGGAGCGTATGCTGGTGACGCGGAAGCGGTCGGTCCATCTCATCCTCCTGATCTCTGGGAATCCCGGATTATTTACGGCCCAGGCGGGGTCTTGAGCCGGAGCGGGAAGCGCAACCCCTTTAAATTTTTTTTTTCTTCCCTCTTTCAAAGAAATTCCATTTGCCCATCAACTCTGAGTCCTCCCAGTGCTGCGAGGGGCAAGTCTCGTTCGTCCAAGGCTTATCCCAGGTCTGGACTTCTCGAGTAAGAGGGGAAAAAAATCTCAATTGGGAAATAGGGTGATGGGGAGGAAAGCGATAGTTCAGATGTTAAACAACCGATGTGGAAAATTGTTCTGGCAGTTATGATGCTGTTTCTTATCACGAGGGTTACAGCAACATTTACTGCCTCAGCCCTGCCTAGGGCCTAAGCACTGGTTCAGTCGATGAATCAATCGATCAATCAGAGGTCTTGATAGACTGCTCACTGCGTGCAGGGAACTGTACTGAGCACTTGGGAGGGTACAATACAATATCACTGATAGACAAAATACCCGGCTCCTTCCTTCCTTCCTCCTCAGGCCGACTGCACTGGCCATCAACTTCCTCCCAGTTCCTGGAACGAAGGCCCCAGTTCCAGGCCGGCCAGCTCCGGGGTGGATATTAATTATTCCCACTGGGAATCTTTAACCCAGTCCGTTCCCGGTAATTAGCACCCCCACGTCATTAGGAGTCGGGCAACTTTGTAAGATCAAAGATGAAATCACTTGCAGCAAGACATTTGAGGAATAACACATCACTCAGGCGTTATATTATTGATTTTTTGGGGGTCCCTAAACGTCCTAATTATTTCGGAGGCAAACTGGACCCAGAGCTGTCCCCCGCTGGGGCGTAGGAGGGCTTTGAACTGGCCTGGTCTCTCACAACTCCAGAGTTCCCACCCCTCTGCCCCCTTTCCTAAGGTGATGGGGCCACCCCAGCACCTTTTTAAGTGTAGCAAGATTTGGGATTTTTTTTCCCTGAAGGTTTTTTCAATCACCCTGAAAACATGGCAGATCCAGAGGCCGCTGTGGATCAATCGGAGGAGTGAGGTGTAACATTTTCACTTTAACTATCTGCCTTGCATTAATTGACTTTCCCCAAGGGTTCCCCGCAAGGACTTTGGGGGCTGGGAGGCGTCTGGCTCTAGTCTGTTATCAGAGAGAAGCAACGTGGCTTAATGGTTAGAGCCCGGGCCCGGGAGTCAGAAGGACCTGGGTTCTGATTCTGCCTCCACCATTCATTCATTCAATAGTATTTATTGAGCGCTTACTATGTGCAGAGCACTGTACTAACTGCTTGGAATGTACAATTCAGCAACAGATAGAGACAATCCCTGCCCACTGACAGGCTTATAGTCTAATCGGGGGAGACAGATGGACAAAGGACAAGACAACTTAATCACGATAAATAGAATAGGGGATGTACACCTCATTAACAAAATAAATAGGGTAATAAAAATATTATAAATGAGCACAGTGCTGAGGGGAGGGGACTTGTCTGCTGTTTGACCTTGGGCAAGTCACTTCACCTTTCTGGGCCTCAGTTACCTCATCTGGAAAATGGGGATTGAGACTGTGAGCCACACGTGGGACCTGACTTGCTTATATCCACCTCAGGGCTCAGTTCTGTTATGGTTCTGTTAGTCTGCTGGCCAGGAGAATATGTGTCAGCAGATGCTTCCGGTGGTCCAGGCCCCGTGGGGCCCATCAGTGGCTACCCTGCGGGCAGTCTGGGGGGCTTCAGTCAGGAGCACCGGTTGGGATGAGCGTGCGTTAGCCCGCACCCGCTAATCCCAGGCCCCTCCATACCCCCAGTGCAGACACTCTTTCCGTCTCTGACCACAAGGAACCTGAGTATCAAAAGCATCCGATTTAGATGCTCGTAGCTGTTAATTATTAATGCCCAAACCCTTCTCACCCCTTTATTATGTCATGTCACAGAGAAGATTTATGGCCACTTCTGAAAGTGGTTTTGAAATGAGACGAAATTCAATACTGAATTTTTCAAGTTTTTTTTATTTTTCGGTCCATGGAGGACTCGGGGGGTTTGCCATCAGCCCCCTCCCCGATTAGCATAATTCTAACAGGATCTAGAAAGGTTGGCTTATGAAAGTGCATTTCACTGGCGCGGTCGAGGAGTTTCGTTGCCCAGATCCTGCTGGGTACAGGAAACCCTGGACCTAGCGTCCCTAATCAATCAGTCAACCAAGGATATTTATTGTGCGCTTATTGTGTGCAGGGCACTGTACTAAGCACTAGGGAGAGTAATAATAATAATAATAATGCCGGTATTTGTTAAGATTCAAGACAATCCACTCAGACAAAACAGTCTCCGTCCTACATCTAAGTAAGGGGGAGAGCAGGCATCATCCCCCTTGCACAGAGAGGGAAACTGAGGCCCAAAGAGGTGAAGTGACCTGCCCCAGGTTACGCAGAAGGTCGGTGGCTGAGCTGGGACAAGAACCCAGGTCTCCTCACTCGCCATCCCCTTTTTCTTTATGGTTTTTGTTAAGCACTTACGATGTGCCAAGCACTGTTCTAAGTGCTGGGGAAGATAGAGGGTCATCAGGTTGTCCCACGTGGGGCTCACAGTCTTCACCCCCATTTTACAGATGAGGTAACTGAGGTACAGAAAAGCTAAGTGACTTGCCCAAGGTCACACAGCTGACAAATGACAGAGGCGGGATTAGAACCCATTAACTCTGGCCCCCAAGCCCAGGCTCTTTCCGCTGAGCCACGCCGCTTCTCTGCCAGTACGGTATAACAGTATAACAGAGTTGGTAATAATAATAATTGTGGTATTTGTTTAGTACTTACTATGTGCTAGGTACTGTATTAAGTGCTAGAGTCTTGTCTTATGCCGTCGAGTCGTCTCCAACCCGTAGCAACGCCATGGATACATCTCTCTCAGAATGCCCCCCCTCCATCAGCAATAGCTCTGGTCGATCCAAGATAATCGGGTGGGACATAATCCCTGTCCCACATGGGTCTGATGGTCTTAATCCCCATTTTACAGAGGAGGAAACTGAGACGCCAAGAAGTGAAGTGACTTGCCCAAGATGACACAACAGACAAGTGGAGGAGCCAGGATTAGAACCCAGGTAGACCCTTTTTCCCAGGTTCAGTCCTGGGACTGATGCTGGCTGGACACCTTCACTCCCACCTCAGTTGACCCTTCTGCATAATGGGGTTCACGGGGCTTCCTCCACCCAGGGGTGTTTTGAGGATGGAAGGATTAAATGATTTTGGGGGGTCTCTAGGCAGGAAGATGCACCAATCAAGATGTTTGGGAATATTCAGGGGGACTTGTATAGGGAGGCAGTGTGATCTAGCGAGCCCAGGCCCGGGAATCAGAAGGACCTGGTTTCTAATCCCAGCTCTGCTACTTGTCTGATTATGCTCTTGGGCAAGTCACTTCACTTCTCTGGGCCTCAGTTCCCTCATCTTTAAAATGGGGATTAAGACTGTGAGCCCCATGTGGGACAGGGACTGGGTCCAACCCCATTTGTATTCACTTCAGCGCTTTAGTACAGAGCCTGGCACATAGTAAGTGCTTAACAAATACCATTAAGAAAAATGGGATGGCGAGTGAGGAAACCTGGGTTCTTGTCCCAGCTCAGACACCGACCTTCTGCGTAACCTGGGGCAGGTCACTTCACCTCTTTGGGCCTCAGTTTCCCTCTCTGTGCAAGGGGGATGATGCCTGCTCTCCCCCTTACTTAGATGTAGGTCGGAGACTGTTTTGTCTGAGTGGATTGTCTTGAATCTCCCCAGGGGATTGGGCATGAAGCAAACACTTAATAAATGCCATCATTATTAATTGGGCAGTGAAGAACATGGGGAAAGACAGCCCCTAGCCAATCTACCAGAAAGTATGCAGTATGACCTAGTGGATAGAACACAGGTCTGGGAGTCAGAAGGACCTGGGTTCTAACCCCGATTCTGCCATTCGTCTGCGGTGTGACCTTGGGTAAGTCACTCAGCTTCTCAGGGCCTCAGTTACCTCATCTGGAAAATGGGAATTAAGACTGGAAGCCCCAAATGGAATAGGGGACCGTGTCCAACCTGATTAGCTTGTATCCTCCCCTGTGCTTAGTATAGTGCCTGGCACATAGTAAGCATTTAACAAATACCATTAAAAAATAAAAAGCCCGCTGCCTGATTTTTCATTAATGCTACCGCCCAATTGTCATTAATCCCACTGCCTGGTTTTCATTAGTCTCGCTGCCTGACGTTTTCAGGGCCTGGGCCTGCACTTTTCTCCTTGCTGATTTCAGTAGATCAATCATCCAATCAATGGTATTTATTGAGCGCTTACTGTGTGCAGAGCACTGTACTGAGCGCTTACAAAGAGTACAATAATAGAGTCGGCAGACACGTTCCCCGCCCAACAGGCCCTTTAGTCTAGAGGGAATTCTGGGGGTGACAGATTTTAGGGTTTAAAGAGCAGGAGGAGGGCAGTAGGGTGGGCACGGATTGGGGCACTTCCCGGAGGAGTTAGGGCAGAGCGGGGTGCATGAAGCCGACCCGCAGGGGTGGCTAATGCGACAGACCCTTCCCGATTAACCCGCCGTGTGGAGCTCGCCCTTTCTGACCCTCTTCTCGGCAAGGGAACCAAACTCGGAGAATCGTCGGGAAGAGGGGGACCCGCCGGCTCCTGTCTTCCCAACATTCTTCCTGCGCCCCAGATGGCGCGTCCCCCCCGAGACTGGGCAGATGCTCAGGATGAGGAATGAGAGCCGGGGGCGGGTGCCGTCTCCTCAGAGACAGAGTTGAGTTTCTCTCTGCACCGGTGGAGGGTGAGGAGATTCCTGGAGGTGAAGCCCAGGCAGGGGATGGAGACAGGGCCGGCGGGAAGAGAAGCCTTCGGGGCTCTGGGAGATGAAGGATGGGTTTTTGGGGAGATGATGCAGCCAGGCAGATGGCCAAACCTGGACCTGCCCAGGGGAAAGGGGGTCAGTGTGCTGAGCTCGCCGGAACTAGAACGTCTCCACGCTGGTGGAGGGATGGAGACTGGAGACATGTCTAGGCAGGGGGACGAAAGAAGCGTCCCCCCATTCTCGGCCTTGCAAAAGCCATCTGGTTCCTATCTGTCATTTAGTTATTTATATTGATGTCTGTCTCCCCCTCTAGACTGTAAGCTCAGTGTGGGCAGGGAATGTGCCTGTTTATTGTTCTATTGGACTCTCCCAAGTGCTTAGTACAGTCCTCTAATAATAGTAATTATGGTACCTGTTAAGCGCTACTATGTGCCACACGTTGTTCTAAACGCTGCAGTAGATACAAGGTAATCAGATTGGACACGGTCCCAGGCCCACACGGGGCTCACATTCTTATCCCCCATTTTATAGGTGAGGTAACTGAGGCCCAGAGAAGTGAAGTGACTTTCCCAAGGTCACACAGCAGACATGTGGCAGAGCTGGGATTAGAACTCAGTCCTTCTGACTCCCAGGCCCGGGCTCTAGCCACTAGGCCACGATGCTTCCCATGTTGTGCTGCACACAGGAAGCGCTCAATAAATACGATTGAATGAATGAATGAATGAATGAATGAAAGAATCTAGTCCATGCCCCTCTCTCACTGTAGGCTGCACCTACTCGGACATAGCCTCAGTTAGGAACTGCTTCCCAATTGCTTAATTATTTGTACTAGTATTATTATTAGACTTAGTCATTGCCTATTGACCCGGGAGTTCTCTTTCCCTCCTGTCTCTGGGGCAGGGCTGCATTAACGCAGGGCCTTGGAAATGGGGGCCGCCCCACTGTGACCCCACAAAAGAAGCAGCCTGGCCCAGTAGATAGAGCAAGGCTCTGGCAGTCAGAAGGACCTGAGTTCTAATCCCAGCTCTGCCACTTGGCAGCCATGTGACCTTGGGCAACTCACTCCATTTCTCTGGACCTCAGCTCCCTCAACTGTAAAATGGGGATTGAGACTGTGAGCCCCATGTGGGACAGGGACTGCGTCCAACCTGATTAGCTTGTATCTGCCCCAGCGTTTAGTACAGTGCCTGGCACATAGTAAGCACTTAACAAATATCATAAAAAAAAGTATGGCCACAGTTACATGATGGCACTTATTCAGAGAGTACCCGGCTCCACCACTTGTCAGCTGTGTGACTCTGGACAAGTCACTTCACTTCTCTGTGCCTCAGTTACCTCATCTGTAAAATGGGGATTAAGACTGTGAGCCCCATATGGGACAACCTGATTACCTTGAATCTACCCCAGCGCTTTGAACAGTGCTTGGCACATAGTAAGAGCTTAACAAATACCATAATTATTATTATTATTATTGTTAATAAACACTGTGCTAAGTGCCTGTGGGCAGGGAATGTGTCTGGTTTAATGTAATATTGTCATCTCCCAGGCGTTTACTACAGTGGTCTGCACACAATAAGCGTTGAATTAATATGATTGAATGACTAGCTGACTGACTGGGTAGGTATAAGTTAATCAAAGCTCTACATGGGTCTCTCAGTCTTGTGGAAGGGAGAGCAGATATCATTACCACTTCTCTTACAGATAAAGGAACTGGGGCCCAGAGAGGTTAAGTGATTCATCCAAGGTCACCCAGCAGCCAAGGGACAGAGCCTGGACTAGAGCCCGGGTCTGCAGCTTCCCAACTCCGCTGCTCTTTCCTCCAGGCCACACTGCCTCCCCCTCGTCCGTGGCCAGAACCCGTGCCTGGCCGTAGCAACACGGCCCCGGTGCCCACGAGATTTTCACTGTGACATATAGACCTCACGGTCGACGCCGTCTTCAGAACAAAAGACACTCAACTAACAAAGAGATTTCAGGGAGGCGATCGCTTGCAGACGCTGGGAATCTCGAGAAAAACAGTGCCGGCACCTTGAGCCTTTTCATTAAATTTAGGCTGTGGGTATGTTCCCCCAGACGAAACAGAATGGGTTTCTAATTCTTTCGATGAAAAGGAAAACGTGGATTTCTCGCAAATTAAAATGTTACCGCTGCACCTTTTGAACACCTAACACACCCTCTTTCCAAAAATAAAACTCCTTATTGGAGACCTCTCTTCTAAGCCATTCAGTGGGAGACTTTGTGGCTCAGCTCTCAAATTCAGAGCCCTTTGGTTGGGTTTGGCCTATTAATTCATTTTCTTCTTGGGCCATCATGACTGCGTTTCTGTGTAATGTCCTGTTACAGTAAGCCAGGTGCTTTTACGCGTAATGAATGATTTCCTGGAAAATCCCAAAATAAACAGTGAACGGATTGGGTCAGGAACACGACAGACTCGGCAGCGCCTTGCCGCTCAGCAAAATTAAAGTGTGGGTAGGGCTGGTCGTCTTTCTCTTGGGTTGGCATTTCGGAGATCCTTCAGCGGGGCACTCAGAATGTGACAGGACCGGTTTCTGGAAGATTCCGGAGGGTTTCGGCATCAGTCAGCTGGTGAATTATATTTAATGAGCGCTTACTGTGGGCAGAGCACTGTACTATGCACTTGGGAGAGTACAATTCAACAATAAACAGACATATTTCCTTCCCACAGTGAGCTTACATTCTGGAGGGGGAAACAGACATTAATATAAGTAAATGATAATAGTAATAATAATGTTGGTATTTGTTAAGCGCTTACTATGTGCAGAGCACTGTTCTAAGCGCTGGGGTAGACACAGGGGAATCAGGTTGTCCCACGTGGGGCTCACAGTCTTAATCCCCATTTTACAGATGAGGTAACTGAGGTGCAGAGAAGTTAAGTGACTTGTCCACAGTCACACAGCTGACAAGTGGCAGAGCCGGGATTTGAACTCATGATCTCTGACCCCAAAGCCCGTGCAGTTTCCACTGAGCCACGCTGCAGACGTGTACATATGTGCTTTGGGACTGGGAGGTGGGGATGAATAGGGAATGTGTCCCTAATATTGTTATATTGTCCTCTCCAAAGTGTTTAGTACAGTGCTCTGCACACAGTATGCTCTCAGTAAACACGATTGACTCCCTGACTGACTGGGCACAGGAGTCACTGTGGAGCCGGAGCGGGAAGGAGGGGTTGTATAGCGGCTAGAGCACGGGCCTGGGAGTCAGAAAGTCATGGGTTCTAATCCCAGATCTTCCACTTGACTGCTGTTTGACCCTACGTGAGTCACTTTCCTTCTCTGGGCCTCAGTTACCTCAACTGCAAAATGGGGATTGAGACTGTGAGCCCCATATGGGACAGGGACTGGATCCAACCAAACCTACTTGCTTGTATCCACCCAGTGCTTAGTACAGCGCCTGGCACGTAGTAAGTATTTAACAATACTGTAATTATTATTATTAGAGACATCCTATCAGGATCCCAAGCCTTGGAGTAGGTTGAGGTGAATTAGAGAAGCATTTAACACCATCATGAAGGAAGTCAGAAAGCTCACAACCCACTTGCTCTTGTGTACTTGTGTGTGTGTAATAGTGGTAATTGTCTTCTTGATTTTCCAAGGTTGAATGTGTGTTTTTTTGTGGGTCTGGTGTGTCTTTTTTGTGTGTTTTGGTAAGTGGATCAGCAGATGTGTGAATATTGTGCTTATGCTTGCAGGTCTGTGTGTGGGTTTGTGGGCGTGTGTATATTTGCAGGTTTCTGAATGTGTTCTGTGTAGGATGAGTTTCCTTTTCCCTCCATCCGCTGGGCATTTTCAAATGTGATAGAGTTTGATTCCCAAGGTGTAGGAGGGACAGTCCCTCGGGCTCGGGTCAGCCGTCCAGGGAGATGTTTGCCCAGGAGAAATGACCTTGGGTTAGCTTTATTGGATCAGGCAGTGTTTTCAAAACACACATTAGCATAGTCTCTCCTGTGGCCCTACTAAAACCCTCTCAGGATCGGAGCGGACCAGACGTTCCCAGCCAAGCCCCTCCGGTCATTAGTGCAGGGCAATGGGAGCTGGGGCTAAAAAGGCAGGAAGGGCTGGGGATCGGGGAGGTTTTATGTGCAGTTAATATGACGGAAGTCACTGCCTTTTTATTTATCTATTTATTTTTGTGGTCTTTGTTAAATGCTTACTCTGTGCCAGACACTGTTTTAAGCGCTGGGGTAGATAGAAGCTAATCAGGTTGGATACAGTTCAAGTCCCACATGGGGCTCACAGTCTTAATCCCCCTTTGACAGATGAGGTAACTGAGGCCCAGAGAAGTAAAACAACTTGCCCAAGGTGACAGAGCAAACAAGTGACGAAGCTGGGATTAGAAGCCAGGTCCTTCTGCCTCCCAGGCCTGGGGTCTCTCCACTAGACCACTCTGCTTTTAGATAACAGCTTGGGCCTCAGTACTGCAGCTGTGGCCACCCAACTCTACAACTCAGCTTCCACCCTCCTTGGCCCCCTGTCTCGCCCGCCTCTTCAGCAGGGCTGGTGGCCACCCCTGAGGCAGTTGGTAGCTACAGAAGGTGAGACACCAACTGCACCACAGAGGCTATTCCTCTCGGTGGGGACTGCATGGTTCTGTTTCCCTCAGGCTGGCTGAGACAAGTGGCCACTGGTTGGCCAGGGAGGTTGCCCTACTCCCAGATTCAGGTGGGTCTTGTTAGCCCAAGTGAGCCTGCTTACCTAGTGATGAAGCAGCAAGCATCTCTGCCCACTCAGACTTTGGCCAGAGGTCATGAGGTTGGTTCACTGCAGGATCCCTGAAGAAGTTGGCTGGGATCGACAAAAGCCTTGTCTAAAGGGGGAGGGAAAAGGGGGCTCAGAGGAGGAGAGGAAAGGAAGGGCAGAGAGAAGATTTGGGGGTTCAGAGGGAAGTGATTGGAAGGGGATTTGAAGGAAAGATTTGGAGAGAAGGTCTGAGGGGAGGGATTGGAGAGAGATTTGAAGAAAGAGATTTGAGGGTTGAAGTCTGATGAAAAGGATGTGGAGGTGGTCTGAGGGGAGGAATTGCGGGGAAGGGTCTGAAGGAGCAGAAAAAAAACCTGATTTGTCCATGTCTCCCCTCCACCCTACTGCAAAGATAGAATGTGTCTGCAGTGGGCAGTGATTTACTAAGAAACTGAAAGATGAAGATAATGGCAGGGGATAGAACAAAATGGCCTGCAAACACAGATAAGTTTTCTCCCTTTTCCCTCTACCGGGCCAATGGTTGAAAGCCGTGGAGGGACGGCAACTCAGGAGTGTGATGGATGGGGATCTCTTTACCAAACTTCCTGCCATCCACCGTCAGAGCAACATCGTTCATTCAGTAGTATTTATTGAGCGCTTACTATGTGCAGAGCACTGTACTAAGCGCTTGGAATGTACAAATCGGTAACAGACAGAGACAATCCCTGCCCATTGACGGGCTTACAGTCTAATCGGGGTAGACAGACAAAAACAATAGCAATAAATAGAATCAAGGGGATGTATATCTCATTAAAACCATAGCAATAAATAGAATCAAGGGGATGTACATCTCATTAACAAAATAAATAGGGTAATAAAAATATATACAATTGAGCAGACGAGCACAGTGCTGGGGGGAGGAGCAGAGGGAAACGGGGAAAAGGGGGCTTAGCTGAGGGGAGGTGAAGGGGGGGTAGAGAGGCAGCAGAGGGAGCAGAGGGAAAAGGGGAAGATCAGTCTGGGAAGGCCTGTGTTGGTTTGGTCACTCACCCTCTCTTACTTGGATAACTGTGGTAATTCTAGAGTTAATACATGCCGCAAGCCACCATCACAGGCTGCTGTTTGGGTTACGTTGTTTCCTTGGATTTGTTTCTCTGCTATTTTTCGTTTGGAATCTTATCCTTTTCAGGTGTTTTAACTTTCAGTGTAGTGAGGGTGTCTGAGCATAGTGGTTGTCCAGGGTGTAGGTTGGCCATTTGCCAGGTCTTAAACTGGACAGTCCAGATCTGTTTCTCAGCTTGTCCATTCCCCTGTCTCCAGTCCATACCCGGCACTGGACACCTCTGTGTCTGGGATTTTTATGGTTAGCTCCCGGTCTCCGTTCTCCTTGGCCCCCGCTGCCAAGTTCCACAGCTTGGAAGCGGTGCCCAAGTTCTCGGGGACTTGGGAGGGGAGCACAGTGGCTCTGGAGCGAGTCGGAGGTCAGAGGTCACCCCCGGAGAAAAGCCACTAGTGTGCTTCCTTAAAACATTGTATAACAAGTCGTCGCTCGACACCGTGTACCCAGGGAGAGGTATGCGATGCCACGTGCTCCGCTATTCCCAAATGCTGTCAGTGTGATCTTACCGAGGAGATGAGAAATGGGTTTTAATTGGAGTGTTTCATCTAGGAGGCACGAAGTCCTATCTAGGATGAACCCACATGAGTCTTCTGTAATTTTTCTTGGAATGTTTGATAATAATTGTGGTATTTGTTAAGCGTGTACTACTGCGTACTAAGCACTGGCATAGACACAGGAAAATCGGGTTGGACATGGTCCCTGCCCCACATGAGGCTCACTGTCTTAGTCCCCATTTTGCAGATGAGGTAACTGAGGCACAGAGAAGCTAAGTGACTTGTTCAAGGTCACACGGCAGACAAGTGGCGGAGCCGGGATTAGAACCCAGATCCTTCTGACTCCCAGGCCCATGCTCTAGCCGCTAGTCCATACTGCTTCTCTGTTGCCCCTGTTGCACGTGGAGGGCGAATTGGTCGGGTCACCATGTCCGCTTTCCCAGGAACAGTTGCTCTTGGAAGTAGAATTGGCTGTTTCAAGCAACTGGTAATATTTATGGAGAGCACTCTGTGCAGAGTGCTGTACTTAGTTCTTGGAAAAGTACATTACAATAGTGCAATTAGGCACTACCCCCGCCCTCAATGGGCTTACAACCTAACGGGGGAGACGGGCACTAAAATAAATTAAATAGGAGAGACCGGGAATATACAGATATTTATATAAATGCTGCTGGATCGGGAGGGAGGGTGGTAAATCCTTAAGGGCTTTAGGGGCGGATTTGGCTGTGTAGTGGAGGCAGTAGGTTGGTGGAGAAAGGGCAGAGCGATGGGAGATTAGCCAGGGAAGGCTTCCTGGAGGAGGTGTAATCATAGGAGGCTTCGAAGAAGGGGGGTGGGTCTGCCGGATATGAAGAGGGAGGCAGTCCCAGGTAGAAAGGAGGTCAAAGGTGAGAGAGGAGAGTGAGGCACAGTGTGTACGTCGGCATAGGAGGACTGAAGTGTGCGGGCTGGGATGAAGTGGGAGAAGAGCAAGGCTAAGTAGGGGAAGGAAAGCTGATTGAGTGCCTTAAAGTCACCTTCTCAGTGGAAGATGAGGAAGCAATCTTCAGAGCTGGATACAAACCAGCCCCTCTTCAGAAAGATCTAGTACCGTGAGACCCATCAAGAGAGAGAAATAGCGCCATTCACCACAAATAGCTGTTTCCTTGTGAGATGGCTGCGTTGACACTGATATATCTTATCGCCTCAACTAATCAAACTGTGGATGAGCAGAAAGTATAATTGGAAAGCGCCTGGAATCTGATGAAGGCGAACAGAGACCATCGATAGAGGTGGGGGGAAGGACTGTCCTGCCTGCTCCATCTGATGAAGAGCAGAGGATTTTTCCACAGAACTTTTGAAAGGATTGCAGCTGGAAGTAATAATAACTATAGCATCTCTCAGTGGTATTTATTGAGCACCTGCTGAGTGCAGAGCACCCTATTAAGTGCTTGGGAGGATACAGTATGATAGAGTTGGTCTTCTCTTCCTGTCCAACAAGGAGCTGGAGGGGGAGACAGACACAGATAGATGACAATAGGTACATGATCGATGGTATTTATTGGGCTCTTTATGCAGAGCATGTATATGACAGTGGTATTTGTTCAATTAGACTGTAAGCCTGTCAAACGGCAGGGACTGTCTCTATCTGTTGCCGACTTTTTCATTCCAAGCGCTTAGTACAGTGCTCTGCACATAGTAAGTGCTCAATAAATACTATTGAATAAATATTATTGAATGAATTTGTTAAGTGTTTACTCTGAATCAAATGTTGTGGTATATAGAGGATAATCGGGTCAGATGTAACTCCCAGTCCAAACTGAAAAAGAGGGAGAACAGGTTTTGAAGCCCCACTTTAGAGCTGAGGAAGGTGAACCACAGAAAAGGGGAACGATTTGCCCGAGGTCACCCAGCAGGCAAATGGTGGAGCTGGAATTAGAACCCAGGTGTCCCTGCCCCCAGGCTCTGTCTCTTTCCACTGGGCCACGCTGCTTCTCATCATATAGGTCAGACTGTGCATCCACGGGTTTGTTTTTAAATCTACACTGTTTCCTTAGCCAGAGGTAGATTCATTCAATCAAATTTCTTGAGCGCTTATGGTATACAAAACACTGTACTAAACTCTTTGGAGAGTCCAATATAACATGTAGCAGGAAGTGATATCTGGCAGACCAGAATCCTGCCACTGCTTCCATAACCACTATAGAATATCGGTGACCACACAGCTTGAAAATTAGGCTCATGATGAAAACCTCGTCGGATCGTTTGTGGAATATGGTGCTGGTAGTGTTTCTTTGGCGTCTCCATCTTGCTGCTTGGGCCTCTCAGATTCTTGGAGTCTCTGGCTTTGTCCACCTGAGTCTTTTTCTCCAGTGTTCTTCAGTTTCTAGATATGTCCTCACCTTGATCTCCATCTCTGACGATCTCTGAATCTCCCATCTCGGTCTAAGTCACCTGTGGGGCCACATTTACACAACACTAATTGACGATCCACTTTACGGGTATTCGATTATCCACCACGGGGGTGGGTGACTTCTGGGCACTTGGTATACGCCCCAGCCTCAGCCCCACAGCACTTATGTGCAAGTTCTATGAATTATATAGCATGGCCTAGTGGAAGGAGCAGGGTCCTGGGAGTCAGAGGAACTGGATTCTAATCCTGACTCGGCCACTTGTCTGCTGTGTGATCCTGGGCAACTCACTTCACTTCTCTGGGCCTCAGTAACCTTATCTAGAAAATGGAAATTAAGACTGTGAGCCCTGTGTGGGACAAAGACTGTGTCCAACTTGATTAGCTGTATCTATCCGAGCATTAGTTCAGTGCCTGGCATACAGTAAATGCTAAACAAATTCCATAAAAATATAAATTATTTATTCATATTAATGTCTGTGTCTTCCTCTAGACCAAAAGCTTGTTGTGGGCAGGGAGCCTGTCTACCAACTCTGTTGTACTCTCCCAAGTGCTTACTGTAGTGTTCTGCACACACTAAGTGCTCAATAAATACCACTGATTAAATGATACCCATATCTACTGAATATGTCCCCACTTCTCTCCCAGGAATGCCGGGTGTGGGCTAGACCAGCTTCTGCCTGGAGTATCTGTTTGCTGTTCCTTAAGGCCGCATTCACTTATAACAATAACTGTGGTCTTTAAGCGCTTACTACATGCCACCCATTGTCCGAAACACCGAGGTCAGACACAAGATAACCAGCTGGGACCCAGTCCCTGCCCCACAAGGGGCTCCCAGTCTAAGAAAGAAGGAGAACAGGTCTTGAAGCCTTGATTTACAGATGAGGAAACTGAAGCCTGCAAAAGTGAAGTGACTCACCCAAGGTCACCAGGCAGGCAAGAGATGGAGCCGGGATTAGGACCTGGGTCCTCTGTGTCCCAGGCCCCTTCCGCTCCCTTGCCGTGTGGCTTTTCCCCACGCAACAGCCTGCTCCTTTGACCGTGAATGGGAAGTTCACCCCATCCTAGACTGTGGCTCCAAGTTTATTTGTTGTCCAAATGGGGGACGACAGGTGGTCCCTGACACATTACGGGGCCTGAGTCGAATGAACGACCAACACCCCGGGATTGACAAAGCAGTATGAACCCATCAGCGGTCCCCACTGGGAGATATTTTAACTTATCTTTAGGGGGAGATTTTTCAAGAACCTTCTCAGCGGCTGCCCCGTTTGACTGGACTGTTTGATTTTTGGTTCCCAGGATAAATTCCCTTCACTGGGAAAAGGACATAATTCAAAACAGGAATTAACCAGTCAGCGTGGCCAAATGGAACACAGGAGTCGGAGGACCTGGGTTCTAATCCTAGTTCTAACACTTGCCTCTAGTGTGCCCTTTTACTTGCTCCTCGAGGGACAGGGACTGTGTCCAACCTGATTAAGTTGTATTCCCCCCCAGCCCTTAGTACATAGTAAGCACTTAAACACCACAGTTATTATTATGATTTTCTGGGCCTCAAGCTCTTTATCTGGAAAACGGCGATAGAATACCTGTTCTCTCCACAACTTTGACTGTGAGCTCCAGGAACTGTGTGTGACCTGATTATCTTGTATCTACCCTGGTACTTAGTCCAGGGCTTGGCACAGAGTAAGCACTTGACAAATGCCATGGTTATCTTGATCATCGGCCAGATTTGACTTTGGATATGCCTTTTTTAGGGTGTGAGCTCCTTGAGGGCAGTGACTGGATCGCTTCCCTAGATTGTAATCTCTCAAGTGCTCAGTACAGTGCTCTGCACAGCTTCTGATTGGATGTCACAGAGGACAGCACTTCAAGCTGGAAATGCCTTGGGTCTGGTCTCTGGAATAGGAATGCCTCCCCAACTCTAGATTGTAAACTCACTGTGGGCAGGGAATGTGTCTGTTTATTGTTGCATTGTACTCTCCCAAACGCTTAGTACAGTGCTCTGCACACAGTAAGCGCTCAATAAATACGATTGAATGAATGAAAGGAGGGAAGATTTCTCATCCAAGGCCCTCCGGTCTATTCCCCATAATGGCCGCCCACCTTACAAATGGCCCAGAGAAAACAAGAATAAATATTTCTCCCAGTGTTTGCAATCTTTATGCAAACCACCAGCTTGAAGGCAAAGCGATTTTTGTTTACATTTTTCCGTCATCTGAAGTGGAGCCGAGAGCGTTTTCTTATTTAATTATTCCCATCCTCAATCATAGGGGCCGGGAAATGTTAACCTCTGTCACTCCAAATGGAGCTATCCCTAATAACATCTGGAGAGGGAATTGATTTTTCCCTCACCCATTTATTAGGCGAACAGGCGGAGGAGCCCACGAGAGTCCCATTAAAGTGATGGGAATTTCCTCCCTGCTGCGGTGGCGGCTCAGCCCGGTGCTGTTATTTTCTCGAAACTGAGCTCTCCCCACGGTTTCCCCTCAGTCCTGGGAGCTCGGGCAATAATTGCTTCTATTAAAGAAGCAGCAGTGTGGTCTAGTGGCTACAGCCCGGGCCTGGGAGTCAGAAGGACCTCGGTTCTCATCCCGGCTCTGCCACTTGTCTGCCCTGTAACCTTGGGCAAGACACTTGACTTCTCTGGGCCTCATTTTCCTCATCTGTAAAAGTGGGGATTCAATCCTACTCCCTCTTACTTGGACTGTGAGCCCTATGTGGGACAGGGACTGAGTCCAACCTGATTAGCTTGTAACTACCCCAGAGCTTAGCACCGTGCCTGGCACATAGTAAGTGCTTAACAAATACCACAATTACTTATTATTTTAAAGCCGATTATCAGGAGGGCCAGCAAGACTCCTGTCCACCAGTAGAAATAGGGCCCTGTGTGACTTACGTGGCGCAATGGAAAGAGCACGGGCTTTGGAGTCAGGGCTCATGAGTTCGAATCCCAGCTCTGCCACTTGTCAGCTGTGTGACTGTGGGCAAGTCACTTAACTTCTCTGTGCCTCAGTTTCCTCATCTGTAAAATGGGGATTAAGACCGTGAGCCCCACCTGGGACAACCTGATTCCCCTGTGTTTACCCCAGCGCTTAGAACAGTGCTCTGCACATAGTAAGCGCTTAACAAATACCAACTTTACTAGACTGGTCCCGCTTGCCTACAGGGACCAGGCGAGTGAAGTAGCATGGCCAAGTGGATAGAGCCTGAGCCTGGGAGTCCGAGAACCTGGGTTCTAATCCTAGTTCTGTCGCTTATTTGTTGTGTGACTTTGGGCAGGTCACTTCACTTCTCTGTTCCTCATTTTCCTCTTCTGTAAAGGTGGGGATTAAATCCTACTCCCTACTACCTAGTTCTTGAGCTCCACGTGGGACAGGGACTGGGTCCAAACCAATAACCTTATATCTACTCCATTGCTTAGCACATAGTAAGCACTTAAAGTCTACCATAACTTTTATTATCATTACCTAGAGGAGGGTGGGGCTACTAGTGAGGAGGGCAGAAGGAAGAATGCAGCATGGCCTAAAGGGGTAGAGCACAGGCCTGGAAGCCAGAAGGACCTGGATTCTAATCCTTGCTCTACCAGATGTTTTCTCTGTGACCTTGGGCAAGTCACTTTACTTCTATGTGCCTCAGTTTCCTCAACTGTAAGATGGGGATTAAATACCTGTTCTCCCTCCTACTTAGATTGTGAGCCCCATGCGGGAAAGGGACTGTTTCTGACCTAATTAACCTGTACCTACCCCATTTCTTAGGACAGTGGTTGACACATAGTAAGTGTTTAGCAAATGCCATTAAAAATACAACTGTGCAGTTCCTCAGTCGCAATAAATACATCTCCTGATTTCTGGAGCCCCGTCCCTGTGAAGGCAAGAGGGCGGCCCCCATCAGCTTTAGATGTGGCCCCCATTCGGCACTCAGGTGAATAGGGAGGGATAGTCCCAGCTCTGGAAATAGTTTTTCCCTTCAGGACTACTCTCACTTTCTCTCAGTTCACCTGTTTTATGGGACAAGCACGGGTGTGAGAGTCAGGAGGCCCACATCTGCCGCTCTGCCACTACTGTGTAACCTTTGGCGAGTTGCTTAATAATCATTGTATTGGTTAATGTTGGTATTTGTTAAGCGCTTACTATGTGCAGAGCACTGTTCTAAGCGCTGGGGTAGACACAGGGGAATCGGGTTGTCCCACGTGGGGCTCACAGTCTTAATCCCCATTTTACAGATGAGGTAACTGAGGCACAGAGAAGTTAAGTGACTTGCCCAAAGTCACACAGCTGACAAGTGGCTGAGCTGGGATTCAAACCCATGACCTCTGACTCCAAAGCCCAGACTCTTTCCACTGAGCCACGCTGCTTCTCTGCTTCTCACGCTTCTCACTCTGGTTAAGTGCTTATTATGTGCCAAGCATTGTTCTAAGCACTGGGGTAGACACAAGGTAATCACATTGTCCCACGAGGGGCTCACAGTCCTAATCCCCATTTTACAGATGAGGTCACTGAGTCACAGACAAGTGACTTGCCCAAAGTCACACAGCTAAGTGGTGGATCCGGGATTAGAACCCACGACCTCTGTCTCCCAAGCCCGTGCTCTTTCATCCCAGGTGGGACAGGAGCTGTATCTGATCTCGTTACCTAGTACCTACACCAAGGTTTAGCATGGAGGAACATCATTATTCATTCCAGACGATGGGCTACCCCTGCCTCCTGTAACCTCCCTAATTGAAGTTGATAAAGTGCAGTGTCTCTCCTTTTCTCCCTAGTTCT
The DNA here is from genome assembly GCF_004115215.2 of Ornithorhynchus anatinus. Lineage (NCBI taxonomy): Eukaryota > Metazoa > Chordata > Mammalia > Monotremata > Ornithorhynchidae > Ornithorhynchus > Ornithorhynchus anatinus. The sequence goes on along the minus strand of NC_041732.1, from coordinate 6,373,353 downwards.
TAGAATGCCTTTCCTCACTTGATAAGAGAGGCAAATTCTCAAGTTCCCTGTCCCTTTCAAGGCTTCCAGGAGAATCACTAGAGGCTCTCCCCCCTCGTACCCTCACCCAATTCCCCGGCTACCTGGAAAGGCTCAGGGCCCTGAAGTTATCTACATTTCCCAGAGCGGTTTGTCAAAACTCCTGGTGAGGTAGAATTCTTTTCTGAGCAAGAGCAAAATATCAAATCCTCATGACTCAACTACTGTAGGAAACTTAATCAGCTTAATAAATCTGTTTTCTGTTTGATGTGGGAAGTCTGAAATGCTAAGCAGCCTCGATTGAAAAACTGGTTTCATTAAAACCTCCTTTATTTTTATCCCATCTTTATCACAGAATCCAGGATGAGGCAGGGCGTCGTGGTTGAGTGGAGCATCAAGATGCTAATTCTGGTCTTCGTCCTGAAGACCACCTCGTCCCTAAATCCGGAAGACCCCAACGTCTGCAGTCACTGGGAGAGGTAATGCCGACAGGACCCTTCTTTGGATGTGTGTTTCTATTTAACGTGAGGGTATTTTGCTTTCACCCTATATGGTTTTGCAATGAGCATATTAACAAGAATACTTACTATGGGATTTAAGCACTTATGTGAGAAGCACTTTACTAAACACTGGGATAGATGCAAGCTCATCAGGTCAGACCCACACAATCTAAGCAGGAGGGAGAGCAGTTGTCTTATCCCCATTTTACAAATGAGGAAACCGGGGCCCAGAGAGGTGAAGTGACCTGCCCTGGGTCACACAGCAGGTCAGTGACAGAGCCTGGACTCAAACCCTGGGTCCCCTGACTCCTTATCCTCATCATCGACGATGGTATTTAATGAGCGGGTACTGTGTGCAGAACGCTGCGTGGCTCAGTGGAAAGAGCACGGGCTTTGGAGTCAGGGCTCATGAGTTCGAATCCCAGCTCTGCCACTTGTCGGCTGTGTGACTGTGGGCAAGTCACTTAACTTCTCTGTGCCTCAGTTCCCTCATCTGTAAAATGGGGATTAAGACTGTGAGCCCCACGTGGGACAACCTGATTCCCCTGTGTCTACCCCAGCGCTTAGAACAGTGCTCGGCACATAGTAAGCGCTTAACAAATACCAACATTATTATTATTAAGTACAGTACAACAGGTTTGGCAGACACATTTCTTGCCCACAGTGAGTTACAGTCCAGAGACCCAATCTACACACTTTCCACCAGGCTACACTGCCTCAGAAGCAGAGCTTGGTAGTAGGACCCATCGGCGTGAGATGCCATTGCCTATGCAATGGTTAAGAGGGCTGGGTCAGAGGTCCGGGCCGGCTCCAAGCCTAGCCTCTGGGGTTTGGGTAGTGCCGGTAACAATAAATAACAGTTATGGTACTTGTTAGAAATTTTACTATGTGCCAAACACTGTTCTAAGCTTTGGGGTGGATACAAGTTAATCAGGTTAGACACAGTCCCTGTCCAACATGGGGTTCACACTCTTATCGCCATTTTACAGATGAGGGAGCTGAGGCTCAGAGAAGGTAAGTGCCTTGACCAAGGTCACACAGCCGGCATCAGGACGGGCTGTTCTGTCTGAATCTTTTCAATTCTGTCTCGGGTCCTTCTCTCTCCCCTACCCCTACTTACTTTCCCACTGAGCTTTATCAGGCAGCATTTGAGGAGGAGAACAGTCAGCCCCGATGGAGACCCCCGCAACGTCCCCAGTTAATTAGACTGGGAAGATGCTGGTGTGGTGAACACAAGTTTTTTTTTTTTCTGAAACGATTTTCTGAGAAATCATCTTTCCCAGTGATTTAAAGCCTCAAAATGATCATTTTCAGTCAGCTAAGTGTGTGTGTGAGTGTGTGGATGCAATTCAGACTTCCTGTAGGTGTAATATTGGGGTGTGGGGGACACTCAGTGGTCTTGGAGGGGTGGTGAAGAGACTTCTGGCGGGGGAGAGACCTCGATGAGAACGAGGAATCGGCACGGGCACTGCAGAGGCTCGATTGTGGCTAAACAAATCATTTTGCCGAGTCATTCAGGGGTGGGCGGGGGAGGAGAAACCGGGCACATTGGGATGGCAAGGTTAAAACATCGATTCTGCGAAGAGAGAGACAGTAACCCGGAGACCCGACCGGGGAGGAACAAAAATTACATTCCACAATTCATTGGTTCTACTGGTCGGGATGACTCCGTTACTTAGCTGTTAATAAATCAAGTGAATAAAATAAAGATTAGGTGGTCTTCCCTCCCCCTACCCCATCCCCCCATATAACAAACAGGAGCATAAAATGATAGCCCTAGAGAAGCGGCGTGGCCAGCGGATAGACGACCGTAAGGTCACCTAGACCTAAGGTCGTCTAGACAGTAAGCTCGTCTCTAGACTGTAAACTCGTTATCGGAAGGGAATGTGCCCGTTTATTGTTGTATTGTCTTGTCCCAAGGGCTTAGTACGGTGTTTTGCACACTGTAAGCGCTCAATAAATGTGGTTGAGTGAACAGAGCACATCTGGGAGTCGGAAGGACCTGGGTTCTCCTCCTGCTGTGTGACCTTGGGCAAAGTCGCTTCACTTGTCTGTGCCTCAGTTCCCTTATCTGAAAAATGGGGATTAAGATTGTGAACCCTATGTGGACAGGGACTGTCCAACCCAGTTATTCTGTATCTACACCAGCGCTTTAGAACAGTGCCTGGCTCATAATAAGCACCTAACAAATACCGGTCAAAGCACTGAACAAATCATTCTTCTCATTATAGCCCAAGATTTGCGAACGCTCTCACTTTACATTCATAATGAGTCACGTAAATGGTACACTCTCTGGATCCACTGCGGAGAGAAAGGATTTTTTTTTTTTTTAAACTAGAGGACTTACCGATTTTATGACAGTGCTGAGGCCGGCTCCTTAGAAAGGAGGAATTTCCAGGCAGGCCAAGTTTATAGATAGAACTTGGCCGTGTCTGGCACCTGGCACTCACTGCCGCCTTCTGCCCCCTTTGCCAACGCAGTGCAGAGGGCAGCCCGCCGGCGGGGGGTGATTCTCACGTGGCCACTGCCGGCCCTCCACGCTCTGGCTTGTGAGTTGGCCAGGACTTTTTTTCTCCTCCTGCAGCTGGCCTTGGCCCTGCTCCCACTCTGCTTCTCCAGAGGAGGAGAGGGGGGAAATGGGAGGAAGCGACAGCCAAACCTCTCAGTGGTGCTCCCGTTTTTGCGACTGGGAGAAAAAAGCCTGATGACAAAGCCTTCTTCGACCAAGCCTTCATTTCCTCTTCTCCCTCCTCCTCCTTTCCTCCTATCGCCCTGGCACTTGGATTTGCCCCCCACCCCCAACACCAGCCCCAGAGCACTTAGGTCATATCCATCACTTACATTAATATCTGTCTCCCCATCTAGACTTTAAGCTACCCTGTGGGCAGGGAATGTGTCTTCCAACTCTGTTATAATGTACTTTTCCAAGTGCTTAATACAGTGCTCAGCAGTCGGTAAGTGTTCAATAGATCCCATGGATTGATGGATTGGAGAGGTGACTGGCCTTGGTGAATTATTCGGGGTCTCTGGAGATCTTGATTCCCCCCACCCAGTGCCCTTAGGCCACAGAGAATCGGGAGTAGGGGTTTTGTTGGGAGTAGGGGTTTTGTCTCTCACCCGGGTGGATCGCTTAATGGGATTTATTGAGGACTTACTGTGTGCAGAGCACCATGCTAAGCACTTGGGAGTGGACAGTACAATAGATGTGGTAGACGTGTTCCCTGCCCACAAGGTACTTAGATTCTAGGGAAGAGACTGATGATCTCCAGGAAGTGGAGTGGAGGGGAAGGGGAAGCAGCAGTGTTTGGATGGCTTTTCATCCTCGCAAGACCCCAGACCCTATTTCAAATCCTCATGGTTTAGCTCCATTTGCAAGTTAATCAGTCAATCGATGGTATTTATTGAGAGCTTACTGTGTGCAGACCCTGCATTAAGCACTTGGGAGAGTGCAATACAAAAGAGTTGGTAGACACGTTCCTCATCATTCATCATTCATCATTCATTCAGTTGTATTTATTGAGCCCTTACTGTATGCAAAGCACTCTGCTGAGCGCTTGGGAGAGTACAGTACAACAATCAACCGATACATTCCTTGCCCACAGGGAGCTCCACAAGGTGCTTTTAGTCTAGAGGGGCAGACAGACATTACAATAAATGACACATCTGTACATAAGTGCTGTTGGATGGAGGGTGGGATGAATATCGTTAGGATGAATTCTGCCCCATCTGAGAACTTTTCCACTGCCCGGGACCTTTTATCGAGAATCTCCCTCTGGATTTGTGCATCTAATGGGAGCATGGGTAATTAAGCCCTTTCATCAAAGAACTCACCCTGGGCTGGTCGAACTCTACTCTACTAAATTAATCTGGGCTCTCATTAGCATTTTGATCTGCGAGCCGGAATGAATCTTCCAAGCGGTCAATCCAGACTCGCAACCGGAAGCTTAGTCAGACTCTATGCAACCACTGATGGTCGACTCGGAAAAACCTTGGGGCTTCTTCCAGCTCCTTCTGGGGATACCTTGTAAGTTTTTTCGAGGGCAGCGGTCATCAGTCATTCAACCAATCATATTTATTGAGTGCTTATTGTGTGAAGAGCACTGTAGTAACTGCTTGGGAATGACAATATAACAATATTCCCGGCCTGCAGTGTGAGCTTAGTCGGAAGAGGGAGACAGACATTAATATTCATAAATAAATTACAGATATGTATATAACATGCCTATGAACTCCCCTTTTCATAACGTGCCCCCCCCTTTGCCTCTGTTCCTCCTCCCTTCCCCATCGTTCCCCCTCCGTGCCCTACAGCACTTGTGTATATATGTACGTATTTATTATTCTATTTATTTTATTAATGATGTGTATATATCATAAGTCTATTTATTTATTCTGATGCTGTTGATGCCTGTGTACTTGTTTTGTTTTGTTGTCTATCTCCCCGCTACTAGACTGTGAGCCTGTTGTTGCATAGGGATTGTCTCTATGCTGAATTTTACTTTCCAAGAGCTTAGTACAGTGCTCTGCACACAGTAAGTGCTCAGTAAATACGACTGAATGAATGAATGAATGAACTCTGACACCTCTCCAAGGATTAGTGTAAGGCTCAAGCAACTTAGCTCCAGCGCTTAGTACAATGCCTGGCACATAGTAAGTGCTTAACGAATACCATTAAAAAAAAAAAGAGGTCACACCATCGATGGACTCTGCCGGCTTGCTGCGGCTGCCCCCCTCGGGCTGGGGTTGCACGTGGGGTCTCGCTAGGTGACAGGCCCCAGAAAGTCCAACAGAGCTGGCAAATCCCATTCACAGACTAGGGTATCTTCTGGTTTCAGAGTCCTAGGGGAGCAGGGCCAGCTTACCCCTCAAGGGAGGTAAGACCAGCGGTGTCTCAGCCGGGATCCCAACCCTCCCCCTCTCCCGATCACCCGGAACCTCCCCAGTGGGCGGTAGCTCTGCCCAAGGAAGCTCATCCCTGTGGCCAGCCGTCGCTGAATTTGCCGGCTGGGAAGGGGATGGAGGGGGGGAACCCTGCTGAATAAGGGGGAGTCTTTGGGGGCTGATGGTACCTTTCGTTCTTCTCCTGTCCATCCCAGCTATGCGGTCACAGTCCAGGAATCCTTCGCCCACCCCTTTGACCAGATCTACTACACGAGGTGCGCCGACATCCTTAACTGGTTCAAGTGCACAAGGCATCGGTAAGTGGCCCCCTTCTCTTCCCCCCACCCCACAGTCTAGTGTGAGTTCTTCCCACGGCCTGAGGGGGATCCCCCCCCATCACCCCCACTTCTCCCCAGGCTCCCCCAGCTCAGGGATGCTAGCGGTCCCAGAGGCGGGGCCTGTACTGTTAACAATAATAATAAAAATAATAATTGTGGTATTTAAGTGTCTACTTTGTGAAAAGCATGGTTCTAAGCAGTGGGGTAGTTAGAAGACAATCGAGTTGGACACAGTCCCTGTCCCACATAGCGTTCACAGTCTTCACCCCCATTTTACAGATGAGGTAATTGAGGCAAAGAGAAGTGAAGTGACTTGCCCAAGGTCACACAGCAGACACGTGGCGGAGCCGGGATTAGAACCCACATTCTCTTACTCCCAGGCCTCTGCTAGGCCATGCTGCTTCCCGAAATCTGTTGAATTACTGCAGAAATCTGCCGCTTCTCTTTGTGGTGCAGATAGGAGAGAAGAGGGACAAGGGGGCAGGTCTGCTTCCTGCTTGGGCTAGGGCAGCCCCTCAATATTCCCAGCCTTTGGAGCTGCCTCATCTGGGAGCAGGGATTGGAGATGGGGGATGGGGGCAGGTGTTGGGAGAGGGATGGACAAAACGAGGGGGTCTGGAGTTGACCGTATTGGGACGGAGGACCTTGAGGCTGGTGACCAAGGCAGACCTCCGGGAGCAGAGATCGGTGAGATGAACTTGGAGTTTGGCTCCCAATGGCCGGCCGGGCCCTGCCTTAATCTGGTCATCCCAGTCGCCGCCCCCTCTCACCCTCCTCTTGGATCGGCTGCTGGGGAAATGTGGCTGAATTCTCTTCTCCCCACACCAGGGGCCCCTTAGACCCCAGGCTCATCCTCCATTCTAGGACAGCAGGCCCCAGCCATCCAGATTGGGACAGAGACCCTGGCATCTCAGAGGGCTCCCCTTCATCCTGATCCATGCTGTGACTCGCATCAATCAATCAATTATTTGTATTTATTGAGCAGCTTCTGGGTGCCGAGGACGGTACTGAGAGCTTGGGAGAGTGCAAGAGAGTTAGTAGATGAAATCCGTGTCCTCAAGAAGCCTTCGGTCTAGTGGATTGTCCACTTCGGTCCACTGTGGTTTGCACTCCTCGCTTCCTCAGAAGAAACACCCTAGTCCTTCCCCAAGCCGGTGTTGGAGTTTTTTCAGCAGAGAAGCAATGCAGTCTAGTGGATAGAGCACGGGCTGGAAGTCAGAAGGACCTGGGTTCTAATCCCGGCTCTGTCGCCTGTCTGCCGTGTGATCTTGGTCAAGTCACTTCCCTCCTCTGGGCCTCAGTTCCCCCCTCTGGAAAATAGAGGTTAAGGCTGTGAGCCCCATGGGGGAAATGGGCTGTGTCCAACCTCATTAGCTTCTATCTGCCCCATCTCTTAGCATGCTGGCTGGCACATAGTAAGCGCTTAAAAAATACCATAAAAGATGATCTAAAGATGGGAGAAGGTGAGGGGCTTTTGGTGTGTTTCCACAAGCACCATTTAAAATACACGCGATACTGCGAGCGTCAAGATAGCCATTGATTTTTTTTATTGTGTTCTTTAATATCAAAAGCCTCCATGCATTTTAACGTAATTATTGAATGGTATCCTTGCTATAACTTAACACAAATATAATTCTAACAGGAGCTATCGATTTTCAGTTCACTCAAGTGGCTTTCTACCTTGTGATTTAGGATAAGTTATAAAACGGCCTATCGGAGAAGGCTCAGGACCACCTACCGCCGGCGATCCCAGTGCTGCCCGGGATACTACGAGAACGGCGACTTCTGCACACGTATGTACAGATCTCTGCCTCCTCTCATGTAGCAAGGGCCTGAGCGGAAAGCGGAACAGCATTTCATAATAATGATGATGGCACTTGTTAAGCGCTTACTATATGCCAAGCACTGTTCTAAGCGCTGAGGTAGATACAAGTTAACCAGGTTGGACACTGTCCCTGTCCCACGTGGGGCTCACACTCTTCTTATCCAGATTTTACAGATGAGGTAACTGAGGCCCAGAGAAGTGAAGTGACTTTTCCAAGGTCACACAGCAGACATTTGGCAGAGCTGGGATTAAAACCCAGGTCCTTCTGACTCCCAGGCCCGCGGTCTATCCACTCAGTCGGTCAGTTGTATTTATTGAGTGCTTACTGTATACAGAGCTGTAATAATAATAATAAAGATGGTATTTGTTAAGTGCTTACTATGTGCCAAGCACTGTTCTAAGCACTGGGATAGACACAAGGTAATCAGGTTGTCCCACGTGGGGTTCACAGTCTTAATCCCCATTTTACAGATGAGGTAACTGAGGCGCAGAGAAGTTAAGTGACTTTCCCGCACTCACACAGCCGACAAGTGGTGGAGCCGGGATTAGAACCCATGACCTCTGTACTAAGCGCTTGGCAGCCACGCTTCTTCTCATAATGTGGTAGTATTGTTAAGCGTTTTCTTTGTGCCGAGCACTGTGCTATGCCCTGGGGTAGATACAGTGTCATCAGGTTGGACTCAGCTTCTTTGCCACATGGGGCTCACATTCAAAGTAGGAGGCAGGGCAGGGATTGAATCCCCATTTTTCAGATGAGGAAATGGAGAGCCAGAGTAACAGAGTTGCCCAAGCTCCCATAGCAGAGAAGGGGAGGAGGCGGGATTAGAACCTAGGTCCTCTGGCTCCCAAGCCCGTGTTCGTTCCATTAGTCCATGAGACTTATACTACTTATTGAGCTCCTGCTTGATGTCCTGCCCTCTAGCAAGGATTTGGGAAGTCCAAAATAAAGAAGTGACAGGATTCAGTCTTCATGGAGCTTTCATTCATTCAGTCGTATTTATTGAGCGCTTACTGTGTGCAGAGCGCTCTACTAAGCACTTGGAAAGTACAATTGGGCAACGAATAGAGACAATCCCTACCCATCAACGGGCTCATTTTCCCTGTCATGGGGGAGGGTCTTCAGTGGGAAGTAGTCCCAGCAAGACCAAGAGTGGCCTTAACCCAACCTTGCATACAAGGGCTCCACAGTCGCTAGCCATCAAGGATGCCCAGGCAACAAACTGAATGCAAGCCAGTATCCTTTACCGCTCACCCAGCAGAATAGTAAAAAGAAAATAAAAACTGTGGTATTTATTAAGCACGTACTATGTGCCCGAACACAGTACTATGCACTGGAGTAGATACAAGATAATCAGATCAGATACAGTCCCTTCCCCCAGATGGGGTTCGCAGTCTAGGGGAGGAGTGAGGCTGGTGTGGAATCCCCCATTTTGCAGATGAGGAAACAGGTATCGAGAAATGAAGTGACTCGCCCAGGTGCACACACCAGGCAAGTGGCGGAAGCGGGTTTAGAACCCAGATCCCGCGACTCTCAACTGCTGCCCTCAATGGGCCGGGATTTACAAGGGATTTTTTATTTCCAAGAGTTCATCGGTGAGGGAGCTGACTGACCTAGTAGAGAATACTGGAATGGACTGGTTTGCGCCTGAAGGGAGAAGTTGCCTCTTAATTATAAAACAGAATTCTCCTGATCATTGGTCTTCTTGTGATTGCGTGGAGGTAAACAGGCTCCAGGAGAACAGAGCTAGGAAAGGGGAGTGTCTCCGTGGAAGGAATGAAATGATGGAATATCCGCCCCCACCACCATTCTTCAATCTCTAGCGATGCCAAAGAAACTCAATCCTAATCGCGTTAGGCGAATGAATGAAAAATGCTGAGTGAATTGAGGCAGCGGGGAAAGTTTCGCGGGAAACGCATCTCTCAGCAGAAACAAGGCGGGAGCTGGGGACGGCCCAGATTGATTTTCCTCCTCATAATAATATGTGTGGTATTTGTTAAGCACTTATGCACGCACTGAGGGAGATACAACACAATCAGATCAGACACAGTCCCTGTCCCACATGGGGACCACAGTCTACACAGGTAGGATATCGGGGATTGAAGTTAAGGCACAGAGAGGTGAAACGACTTGCCCGAGGTCACCCACGGCAGGCAAGCGGTGGAGCTGAGATTGGAAGCCAGGTCTCCCGACTCCCAGGCCTGGGCTCTTTCCCTAGGCCACACTGCTTCTCCGCCAGACGAGAGAAAATCCTGACCCGAGAAGAGAGATCAGTCCCTGTGGACGCTGGCTCGTCCGATCTCTGCCACTTCCTCTCCCCCTCCCCCTCCAGCCTCCTTTTTCTCTCCGGGCACCGAGGCGGGCTGGGTTGCGGGTGCCCAAGATTCATTAAGGCAGAGGCAAGATTTATGGGAGCGCTTTCTCGCTTCAGATTAGAGTTATGGCCCAGAGAAATTGCCAACCGAATCGGTACATCAGCAAGGAGAGTCGAGCGATGGATGGGAAGAATTCTCTCAGTAATTTTAATTAGTTAATGTTTGAACCATTCTCCGGAGGCCTCCCCCTGCCCCCGCCAGTAGTGCCAGCTGCCCAAGCCCCCGGCCCTGCCCGCTGCCCCTCAGGTGGGCATTTGTGTAAAGTTTGGGGAGCCAGTGTTCCATGCTGGCAGGCCCGGGCCCGTTCCAGGAGACTTGGAGGCGGGGGGGCAGCTTCACGGTTGGTGGTTGGTCGGGGACCATCTGAAGGAGTCTGAGGAAGGGCTGGGTTCCCAAGTGGGATGGGACGGGCTATTAGGAAGGGTCCACAGAAGAGGGATTGGATGTTCTGAAAGCCATCTGCCTTTCAATAATAATAATTATAGTACTTGTTAAGCACTTACTAGGCACCAAGCACTGTTCTAAGCACTGATGTAAACACAAATTAATCAGGTTCAACACATTCCCTATCCCACACTCTTAATCCCCATTTTACAGATGAGGGAACTGAGATAATAATGTTGGTATTTGTTAAGCGCTTACTATGTGCAGAGCACTGTTCTAAGCGCTGGGGTAAACACAGGGGAATCAGGTTGTCCCACGTGGGGCTCACAGTCTTAATCCCCATTTTACAGATGAGGGAACTGAGGCACAGAGAAGTTAAGTGACTTGCCCACAGTCACACAGCTGACAAGTGGCAGAGCTGGGTTTCGAACTCATGAGCCCTGACTCCAAAGCCCGTGCTCTTTCCACTGCGCCACGCTGCTTCTCTAGATAGAGAAGTGTAGTGATTTGCCCAAGGTCATATAGCAAATATGGTGGAGCAGACATAAGAATCCAGGTCCTTCTCACTCCCAGGCCTGTGAGAACCATGATCTGAATCCCGTGAGGCAGGCAGACTTACGAGGGGATGGGAGTGGCTGCCAGAGAAGGTTTGAATTTGGGGTTCTTCTCCTTAAAACGTTAATCTGATCTCAGCTTCACTTTCACTGTCATCTCCTGGTTCTTTTCTTATCCCTCTGGTAGCTCACTCTCAGTCGTTTTGGCAGGTTCCTCCTCTACCTCCCACCCCTCAAACTGTGGGAGCCCCTCAAGGCTCAGTTCTGGGGCCTCTTTTATTCTCCATCTACACCCACTCCTTTGAAGAACTCATTCGCTCCCCTGGCTTCAACTACCATCTCCACACAGATGATTTACAAATCCACATCTCCACCCTGATCTTTCTCCTTCCCTGCAGTCTCATATTTCCTCGGCTCATCTCTCTCATATTACCCACACATTCAACCTGTCACCAAATACTTCTGGTTCTTCCTTTACAGCTTTGCTAAAATCCACCCTTTCCTCTCCATCCAATCTGCTGCTGTGCAGATCCAAGCACTTAGCCTATCCCACATCTGCCTCCTCGCTGACATCCCCACCTCCTGTCTCTCCCCACTTCAGTCCATACTTCACTCAGCTGTCTGGATCGTTCCAAAAAAGAGTCCATTCCACATCTCCCCACTGCTCAAGAACCTTCAGTGGTTGCCCATCCATCCCCCTTCATATCAATTCAAGAAATCAGCTCACTCCTCTAGCATCAGCTTCCTCACTGTGCCTCGGTTTAATCTACCTCACCATCGACCCCTTTCCCACATCCTCCCTCTGGCCTGTAACTCCCTCCCCTTTCATATGGGCCAGACCAACATTCTCACCACCTTCAAAGCCTATTAAGTCCCCATCTCCTCCAAGAGACCTATTTTTCCGGACTCCCTCTCCCTTCTGCGTCATCTGTGCCCGTGAACCTGTGCCCTCTGGGCACTTAGTATTTGCCCCACAGCAAATGTACATATCTGTGATTTATTTGTTGATATTAATGTCTGCTTCCCCTGCTGGACTTTAAGCTCGTTGTAGGCCGAGAATGTCTCTATCCACTCTGTTGTATTCTCCCAAGTGCTGAGTACAGTGTTCTGCACCCAGTAAGCGCTCAATAAATGCCACTGAGAGGGTGGGATTGGCACTATCTCAGTCATGCTTAGTTCAGGGGTGGGAGCTGTTCCCTGATGTCGGCCTTGAGGGGCAACCAAGACCTCTAAGTGCTGGGGTAGATACAAGATAATCAGGCTGCCCCATGTGGGGCTCACAGTCTTAATCCCTATTTTACAGATGAGGGAACTGAGGCACAGAGAAGTCAAGTGACTTGCCCCAGTTGACCCAGAGGACAAGTGGCGGAGCTGGAATTAGAACTCAGATCCTTCTGACTCCCAGGCCCGTGCTCTATCCATTAAGCCACTCTACTTCTCTGTTGCACACATTGTAGTGAAAGCTTCCTATCCAGAGGCAAAAACAATAATCATAATAATTGGGGCATTTGTTAATCGCTTCCTATATGCCAGGCACTGTACTAAGCACTGGGTTGGATACAAGCAAATCGGGCTGGACACGGTCCCTGTCCCTCATGGGGCTCACAGTCTCAATCCCCATTGTGCAGATGAGGGAACTGAGGCCCAGAGAAGTGAAATGACTTGCCCAAGGTCACTCAGCAGGCAAGGTGCAGAGCCGGGATTAGAACCCAGGTCCTTCTGACTCCCAGGCCCTTGCTCTAGCTACTAAGCCTCTAGCTGCTTCTCTAATAAGCCGTCAGAGGCCCCAAGCTGAAGTCTCTGCTGATGCTGGAAGTTATTGGTCACTCGGGTGGGTGGTTGGCCGGACGTTTCTGATGGTGAGGCAGTAGTGGATTGGCTTGGGTGTGGGGAGGGCGGTCCTCTCCACTGCCAGTGAACCCTGGATGCTCCAGTGAGGAGCTGCAGTGAAGAGCACTCCCTGGCAGGCTCAGCCCTGCACACACCAGGTAATTAGGGAAAAAGTTGGGAAATCACCACATGTAGAGCTGACGGGTTCTTAAACCTCCTGCCCGGTGCAAAGAGGAGGAAAATCAGTCCTAATGGACAAGGATCGTGTCTGTCTACTCTACCAAACGCTTAGCCCATTGTTCTTCCCCTATAGGCCGTGAAGTCGTTAAGGGCAGGGAGCGGGCCTGCTAATTCCGTTGTGTTTTGGTCTCCTGAGCACTTAGTAGAGTGTCCTGCACATAGTAAGCACTCAACAAACACCTTTTTGATTGATTGTTGGCTCTGCACGCAAAGCCATTGATTGATGGATTGTTGATGTTTGATTGATTGTTGGCTCTGCACGCAGCGGTCGGTCACAATAAATACTGCCGATGGACTGAGGGTGCGCTGAACAGATAAGGAGGCCCGAACTGAAACCCCAGCCGGTGGGTGACCAGCAGACCCCAATCCCAGGTGTCCAGCGGGTAGGATACTGGGGATCCCTACCCACCCACCCTCCCACCTCCGCTGTAACCACAAATACCACGTTTAATAATGTTGGTATTTGTTAAGCGCTTACTATGTGCCGAGCTCTGTTCTAAGCGCTGGGGGAAAAACAGGGTAATCAGGTTGTCGACGTGAGGCTCACAGTCTTAATCCCCATTTTCCAGATGAGGTAACTGAGGCCAAGAGAAGTGAAGTGGCTTGCCCGCAGTCACACAGACGACAAGTGGCAGAGCCGGGATTCGAACCCACGACCTCTAGACTCCCAGGCCCGGGCTCTTTCCACAGAGTCACGCTGCTTCTCGTGAGGTGACGTTTACCAAGAGGGTGACCTGGAAACTCTTGGGCGATGCCTCACAACTCAAGATTTTCCCAGAGGAGGGGTCCTCGCGGGGAGTTGGCCCGAGACCATCGACCATATTTCCCCCCCGGCATAAACCCTCGTCTCGAGCCCTCTCCCAAAACAAACCGCGGAGGGTCGGGGCGGTAAATCAGTGCCCCCGGGGTGATCTACAGCTCATTCCATCTGTTTCCAGGCTCAGCTTTTTGGCAGAGTCGATGCATAAACTGCAGGAAATCTCTTTTAAACAACTCAGGGTTCAAGTGCCCTTCATTCCCTCCAGAGGGGATTTTTTTTGTTTTTTTTTTGTTTTGTTTTGAAATGATCTGGGCTAGATTAGTATCTCCGTTCCATAAAGCCATCTCCAATGCTTCCTCACGGCTTTGGAGATGAAGTCACTGGATGCGTCTTTTGTTGCGCTGCCCTGCGAGCACATGGTAATTGAAAATTTCCCTTTAAAAGTGTGTCAGACGGAAAGAGCCCCTAATTTACTAAATGGAGGCGCTTTTGTCTGGGAAACCAATGCTTTGTTCAGCCTGTCCCTTTTAATCTCGTTCTTTGCACAATAGACTTACATCAAACATCCATAGGAGAAGTTGGTCATGACTAGGGTTGAGGCGGCCACCCTTTCTGAGGGCTTCTTCTTTCTCTCCTCTTTGTGCCCCCATGGTCAGCGGGGAGGAGGCCCTCGCAACTCAGGCTCAGCACCACGCTCTGCCCGGGGTGTTTTTGCATTCATGTCACAGGTCTCTTTGTCACTTCCTCCTCCATTTTCAGACACTCCTTAGCATTTTTTTCATTCATTCATTCAATAGTATTTATTGAGCGCTTACTATGTGCAGAGCACTGTACTAAGCGCTTGGAATGGACAAATCGGCAACAGAGAGAGACAGTCCCTGCCCTTTGACGGGCTTACAGTCTAACTGGGGGAGACAGACAGACAAGAACAATGGCAATAAATAGAATCAAGGGGAGCGTGGACAGCTCCAGGGATTGGGCTGGTGGTTTGATTTGAGCTTCGTACCCATCTGTTGATTAATTAATTTGTTGATTGATTGGGAGCAGTGTGCCTGAGTGGAGTGAGGACCCAGCATCTAATCCCAGTTCTGCCCCTTTTTTATTGGGTGACCTTGGACAAGTCACTTCTCTGGGCCTCAGTTTCCTTATCTGTAAAATGAGGATTCAATACCTGTTAATCCTCCTGCTTAGACTTCAAGCCCCGAGTGGGGATAGGGACTGTGTATCTACAAGTACAATCTATACACAATCCTGATTGTATTGTATCAATCAATCATATTTATTAAGTGCTTACTATGTGCAGAGCACTGTACTGAGCACTTAGGAGAGAATATATATCAAAATTAGCAGGCATGTTTCCTGCCCGTTCTGGGCTTATCTACCCTACCGCTTAGTACGAAACATTGTTCTATTTATTTTATTAATGATGTGCATATATCTGTAATCTATTTATTTTGATGCTATTGATGCCTATCTACTTATTTTGTTTTCTTGTCTGCCTCCCCCTTCTAGACTGTGAACCCGTTGTTGGGTAGGGATTGTCTCTATCTGTTGCCGAATTATACTTTCCAAGTGCTTAGTACAGTGCTCTGCACACAGTAAGCCCTCAATAAATACGATTGAATGAATATGGTACATAAATAGCACAAGCTCATGTCACCATCCTGGCCCACCAGGAGCTCCCACTCCAGTGGGAGGTTATCATTATTACCATTTTTAGTATTAATAATATCTCCCTCCCCAGCCCCCTCCTGGCTCCCTGTATTTCGGCGGCAGTGATTAGAATCACTGGGGGAAGGTTTAGTGATTGCCTCCTCAGCTTCCTAATTCCCATCCATCAATCGTTCAACAGTATTGATGAAGCCTCTTCTACTGTGTGCAAAACACCTTATGTATTTCCATCCACCCTCTAGCAATTGTGTATATACGTATCGTCGATGAAACGATTGATTTATTCATTCCAATTTCGCTGTTCATCTGTAGTTTTATGTCAGTCTTCCCCTGTTGGAGTGGAAGCTCCTTTTAAGCAAGGGTGGTGTCATGGGCTTCTTCCAAATTCTTCCTCGTGCTTAGCTCGTTGTGGGCAGAAAAAATGTCTACCAATTCTGCTATACTCTCCCAAGCTCTTAGGACAGTGTTCTGCACACAGTAAGCACTCAATAAATACCATTGATTGATCGCAGTGCTTTGCATTCAGTAGCTAACATTATTACTTCCACCTTACTAAAGGGGTTGGGAGAGTATAGCGGAAGCAAGACATGCATGCCCCCACCCCACCCATCACCCTTTGCTTTTAGCATTCAGTAATAATAATGATTTTGGTGTTTGTTAAGCCCTTACTATGTGTCGGGCACTGTTCTAAACGCTGGGGTAGATACAAGCTAATCAAGGTTGGATGCGGTCCCTGTCCCACTTGTGGCTTGCAGCCTAAGTAGGAGAGAAAACAGGTATTGAATCCCCATTTTACAGATGAGGAAACCGAGGCCCAGAGAAGTACATTCATTCACTCATTCCATTGTATTTATTGAGCACTTACTGTGTGCAGAGCATTGTACTAAGCTTTTGGGAGAGTGCACTATAACAATAAGCAGACACATTCCTGCCCTCCGCGAGCTTACAGACTAGAAGACTAGAAGTTGGACGACCTGCTCAAGGTCAACCAGTAGGAGAATGGCAGAGCCAGGTTCCCCTGCCTCCCAGGTCGGGCTCTTCCCTGTAACTCAGGCAAGGATTAGAACCCAGGTCCTCCACCACCCAGCCCCATGCTCTTTCCGGTAAGCCAGGCCTCGATCATGCCATCCGGGGGTGACGCTGAAAGACTTATGGAACCTCGGACGGGCCACGGCTATTGCATCCCCTGAGTCTAGGGGGCTTGTTACCCCGCCGTCGAAGGAAGTCGACTTTGGATAAAATCAGGTTTCCTGAAGAGAAACACACGCCCGGCCCCGCTTCATCTCTACGTTAGGAGCCGTACGGCTGAGTACTGAACAGCTGCATTCTGGAAGTGGCAATTCTACAGCTTCCTGCCATCTGGTTGGATGACAATACTTGTAATTCCCCGCATATGGTACAAGCACCGCCGCCCTCCCACCCCCCCAACAGCAGCCGTCAAGTGTGCTTCTAAATAAAAAGACTTTTAATGGCCACCGGTGATGATCAGCTGGCCTGACCGCCTCCCTGCCCAAGGCTGAACCTACCCCCCGCCATGCCCCCCTAGCCCCACAGACCCGGTTCAGCAGTTCTGGGGTTGTTCGCTTCTCTGTCCGCCATTCTTTTCAGCGTGGGGCTGCCCTCTCACCAGTCTATCACAAGCGATAATAATGATGGTATTTGTTAGCGCTTACTACGTGCCAAGCACCGTTCTAAGCACCGGGATGACAGGCAGCGTAGCCTAGTGGATAGAGCCCGGGCCTGGGAGCCAGGAGGGCTTGGTTTCTAATGCCGGCTCTGCCACTCATCTGTTGTATGACTTTGGGCATGTAGCTTCTCTTCTCTGGGCCTCAGTCACCTCATCTGGAAAATGGGGATTAAGACTGCGAGGTCCAATGTGGGACAACCTGATTAGCTTGTATCTACCCCAGAACTTAGTACAGTGCCTGAAACATGATAAGCACTTAACAAATATCATTTAAGAAAAGACAAAAAAAAGGGCTATCTTCATTCATTCATTCAATCAATCATATTTATTGAGTGCTTATTGTGTACAGAGCACTGTACTAACCTCTTGGGAGAACACAATATGATGATGATGGTATTTGTTAGGTGCTTACTATGTGACAAGCCCTGATCTAAGCGCTGGGAGTAAATACAAGGTAATCAGGTTGTCTCATGTGGGACTCACAGTCTTACTCCCCATTTTACATATGGGGGAACTGAGGCCCAAAGAAGTTAAGTGACTTGCCCAAAGTCACACAGCTGACAAGCGGCAGAGCCGGGATGAGAACGCGCAATCTCTGACTCCCAAGCCCAGGCTCTTTCCACTGAGCCACGCTGCTTTTCTATAACAATAAACAGACATTCTGTTATCCGGTAACTCAGAGATTCTTTCTCCCCTGGGGTGGATCCTGCCCACTCTGGCCCCCGGGAGGGGACATGCGGAGAAGGGGGAATGGGGAAAGGACAAGAAAGAGTGGTGGATGACCAAGGCTGGGATCCTGCCATCGGCTCTCCGGGAAACTCCTCTCTGCCCTTTCTCCTCCCTCTGCCCTCTCTCTGCCCCAGCTAAGGTGAAGGCAATCCCTCAATCGATCATCAATTGTATTTATTGAGCGCTTACTGCGTGCAGAGCATTGTACTAAGTGCTTGGGAGAGTCCAAGAAAACAATATAACAGAGTTGGTAGACACATTTGTCAGTTCATGATACAGAGAGATTGCTTCTGAGGCCTGGCCCCAGATTACGTCCCTGTTTCATCCACCGAGGTGGGTTATTTCCTTCCCCTGCCTGGCACCTGGTCTCTTAATTCATTTTGCCTTCCTCCCGCTTCTCTTTCCCAGCCTTCTCCTTCCCTGCAGTAAGTGGGGTTCATGATGATTCTCTCCCCTCTCCAGCCTCACCATTCAGGCTCCTGAGGGAGATGCCGAGCTGAGAAATTTGAGGGCTGGTTGAAATTCTCAGCATGTTCGGATTCACCACTTCGGATCAATAAAGGAGTTTGGAACACACTTGAAATTCAAGTTTTAATCCTTCGTTGTCCTTCCCGGCCTCCCCCAGCAGACTTCTGCTCCTTCATAATGAATTGACTTTTTCTTGGATTGGTTGCCATCTGCAGGCCCCCCTCATCTGAGTTTATGTGTTGTTTTGTTTTTTTGAGGAGAGGAGGAGAGACTCAAGAGGAGAGGGAGATACAAAAAACAAAATCAAAATGACCTTTAGAAGGGATTTCCTGAGCCAGCTCTCACTCTCTCTCTCTCTCATAAACACACACAAACACCCAGACACTCTCCCCCTTCCCCCCCTTCCTCCCTTTCTCCTATTGTAATTTCATCCAACCCGTGACCTCTCCCCTGAGCAAATCCCTTTTCTTCTCCTCACAGCATGGCATAGTGGATAGGGCACAGGCCTGGGAGTCAGAAGGTCATAAATTCTAATCCCGGCTCCACCACTTGTCTACTGTGTGACCTTGGGCAAGTCACTTCACCTCTCTGGGCCTCAGTTCCCTCATCTGTAAAATGGGGATTGAGACTGTGAACCCCATGTGGGACAGGGACTGTGTTCTACCCTATTTGCTTGTATCCACTCGAGAATTTAGGACAGTGCCTAGCACTTAGGCATAATTATTATTATTTTCCAGGAAAGGGAGCTATTTGGCTTCAACTGGTGGCCTAGCGGGCTCTTAGTGATCCGTGAGGCTCCCGCTCCCATGCTGCTCCCTCTTTTCCCGCATTCCCTCCCCACCCCCCAGGATGTTGGGCCGGAGTCGGTGCTCTGTGCAGGCAGGGAGCGTGTCTACCAACTCTGTTATCCTCTCCCAACCACTTAGTACAGTGCTCAGTACACAGTAAGCACTCAGTGAGATTAATGATGATAAGCAGTGTGGCCCGGTGGAAAGAGCACAGGCCTGAAAGTCAGAGGATCTGGGTTCTGATGCCGGCTCTGCTACTTTGCTGTGTGACCTTGGGCAAGTCATTTCACTTCCCTGGGCCTTAATGACCTCATCTGAAAAGTGGGGATTAACACTGTGAGTCCCATGTGAGATATGAACCATACCCAACCTGATTACCTTGTAACTATCTACCCCATCACTTTTTAAAAATTGTATTTCAGTGCTTACTGTGTGCCTGGCAGTGTAAAGCACTTAGTACAGTGCCCGGCACATAGTAAGCGCTTAACAAATACCACTTTAAAAAATACAAGGTCTCCAGGAAGAGGTGGGCTTTCAGAAGGGCTTGGAAGATGGGAAGGGAGGCCGTGTGGCAGATGAGATATGGGAAGAGTTAGGCGGGAGCTGGGGGTCACAGGTGGGAGAGATGAGAACGAGGTCCAGGGAGAAGGTTTAGCTAGGTGTGGTTTGGCTTTGATAGGTGATGTTCATCAACTCGAGTTTCCCGGGCCAGGTGGCTTGGAGGTCCAGAACCTTTTATTCCAGTGCTCTGCAAATCAATCCACCAAGAAAATGTATTAAATAGCTACTATATGCAGAGCACTGTACGAAGTGCTAGAGGGGAGGACAGGCGTTGAATTACGTATACATCAGTGCTGTGGGGCTGAGGGTCCCCAAGTGCTTAAAGGGGACAGAGCCAAGTGGAAGGACGATGCAGAAGGGAGAAGGAGGAGGGGAAAGGAGGGTTTAGTCAGAGAAGGAATTTTGGAGGAGGTGTGAAAGTGGGAAGGGCAGTGGTCTGCCATGCATAAAGGGGAAGGGAGTTCCAGACCAGAGGGAGGACATGGTCAAGGTGTTGGCGGTGAGATAGATGAGACGGAGTTACAGTGAGTAGGTTGGTGTAAGAGGATCAGAGTGTCTGGGAAGGGTTATGATAGGAAATCAGTGAGCTAAAGTGAAATAAGGAAAGCGAGAGGGAGTAGGGGAAATAAGGACTTAGGAGGGGAAGGTCCCTCGGTGGAGATATGATATTAATAAGGCTTTGAAAGTGAGGAGAGTTACGGCCTGTCATATATGAAGTGGGAGGGCGGTCCAGGCCAGAGAGAGAACGTGGATAACGGGTTGGAGGTGAGAGGGACGAGACTGAGGTACAGCATCAATCATCATCAGTCGTATTAACTGAGCACTTACTGTGGGCAGAGAACTGTACAAAGCATTTGGGAGAGGACAATAGAACCGAATTGGTAATAATAAAGATGGTATTTGTTAAGCGCTTACTATGTGCCAAGCACTGTTCTAAGCGCTGGAGTAGATACAAGGTAAATCAGGTTGTCCCACGTGGAGCTCACAGTCTTAATCTGCATTTTACAGATGAGGTAACGGAGGCACAGAGAAATAAAGTGGCTTGCCCAAGGTCACACAGCAAATAAGTAGCAGAGCTGGGATTAGAACCCACGTCCTTGGACTCTCAAGCCCATGCTCTTGCCACTAAGCTGCGAGACACATTCCCTACCCACAGTGATCTTACAGTCTAAAGAGGCAGATAGACATTAATATAAATAAATTATGGATGTATACATACATTCTGTATCTCTGAGAGAGGGAGGGAGGAAAGGGAGGAAATCAGGGTGACGCAGAAGGGAGTGGAGAAAGAGCAAATGAAGATTTAGTCAGGGATGGCCTCTTGGAGAAGATCTGCTTTCAAGAAGGCTTTGAAGGTGGGGAGTGTAATCGTCTGTCGGATAGGAAAAAGGAGAGCATTTCAGTCCAGTGGCAGGACGTGGGCATGAGTGATTAGGTTTGGCATAGGAGTTGGCGTTACATCACACAAGAAGTGCTCAATAAATACCGTTGATTGATTGGGGTAATGATGCCAACTTCAGGCCAGGGAAGCAGGGGGAGCTTGGGCTTGGAATTACAGATGAAAGAGACCACAATTCAACTGTGCCACATGGGCTAATAAGGAGCTGCAGCTTCCTGGAGGATTTGGCAGGATCCACAGCCCCCTGAGACCATTCAGCCACATTACGGCGCCACTTTGGTCAACTCCTTTGTAAATGGGCACATCATAAGTGTTCCTCCCAGCAGCTAATGATCATCATCATAACTGTGGTATTTCTCAGGTGCCAAGCACTGAGGTAGATACAAAGTCAAATGCAGAAATTGAATCCCCATTTTCAGATGAAGGAACCGTGGCACCAAGAAGTGAAGTGACTTACCCAAGGTCACGCAACGGACAATTGGCAGAGCCACCATTAGAACCCAAGCCTAGTGGGAAAAGTGGGGGTGCCTTGGCTGCTGGGAATCTGTGGTGCTGCCTGGATCCACATCCCGTTAGCGGAAACAAAAGTCGTTCTGTCCCACTTGTCGGTCCCAGGCCCACTAGCCTCGTTTCATTCAACACAATCCCTTCTCCTGGAAGCTCCCCGCCGGCTCCGGTAAAAGGGAAGGACTCTAGCCCGGAAGCTCACTTTGGGCAGTGACTGTGCATGTCGTATTTTTTTCTTTACTGGTTACCACGTGCCAGGCACTGTACTAAGCGCTGGGGCAGATACAAGCTTATGAAGTTGGACCCAGTCCCCATCGCAAATGGGGCTCCCAGTCTTAATCCCCATTTTACCGATGAGGCAACTGGGGCCCAGAGAAATGAAGCTACTTGCCCAAGGTCACGCAGCAAAGTGGCAGAGCCGCTTCATCTAGAGGAACTGGGCTGGGGGAGCGGAAGGAGGGGCTTCTTGCTACAGTTGATGAAAGCAGGCGAAAGCGAGGACAAGGTCTTACATGAAAAACAAAAAAATCAATGCTCCTCTGTGAGAGGGGAGTGAAAGTCATCTGGCGGGATCTGTGTAATTGCATTTTATTAGGTCTCTCGTTGGCCTTGGATGCAGCAGGCTTGTCTGATGGTCTCTTCCTTCACAGCGGGCCGGAGACACCCCTGGGCCCCGAAAGGTGCCAGCCTTGCCCTGCAGGCCTCTGGGTGAGCGATTGTGGGTGTGGTGTTGAGGGTGGAGTTGCCAGGCTGTGCAGGGGAAGGGGTGGTGGGGAGAGGGGGAGAAAAAGAGAGGGAGAGAAAGTCACCAGGGGCCTTCAACACCAACATCTGGACTGGAAGTTGGTTGTGGGCAGGGAGTATGACTGTTTATTATTGTATTATACTCTCCCAAGCGCCTAGTACAGTCCTCTGCACACAGTAAGCGCTCAATAAATACAATTGAATGAATGAACATAGCGCGTAGCTCAATGGAAAGAGCCTGGGCTTGAGAGTCAGAGGTCATGGGTTGGAATCCCAGCTCTGCCGCTTGCCAGCTGTGTAACTTTGGGCAAGTCACATAACTTAGTTGTGCCTCAGTTACCTCATCTGTAAAATGGGGATTAAGATTGTGAGCCCCACGTGGGGCAACCTGATCACCTTGTATCCCCCGAGCACTTAGAACAGTGCTTCACACATAGTAAGCGCTTAACAAATACCATCCCTTCCTTTAATGAGCACCTAAAGGGGATAGAGCATGCAAGGACTCACAGTTTTAGAAGGTCAAAGGAAGTTTCCTCATCTGAAAAGTGGGGATTGAGACTGTGAGCCTCGCATAGGGTAGGAACTTTGTCCAACCTGATTTGCTGATATCCACCCCAGTGCTTAATGCAGTACCTGACACATAGTAAGTGCCTAACAAGTACCATAATTATTATTATTAGGTCATCAAGAAGCAGTGTGGCATAATGGAAAGAGCATAGGCCTGGGAGTCAGAGCACCTGGGTTCTAATTCTGGCTCTGCCACCTGCCTGCTTTAGGACCTTGGGCACATCCCTTCTCTGTACTTCAGTTTCCCCTGTGCAATGGGGATTAAATCTCACTCCTTTTTACTTAGACTGTGAGTCCCATGTGGTACAGGGACTGTTTCCAACCTAATAAAACTTGTACCTACCCCAGTAAGCGCTTAAGAAATACCATTAAAAATTTTAAAAAAACCCAAAAAACCAATTCCATTCTCCTGCCTCCAGACTCAGCCCTCATGCATCGTATTCTGAGGGAGTTAGGTCTTTCCTTTCCCTCTTTTTTTTAATGGTATTTGTTATGTGCTTACTCTATGCCAGGCACTCTGCTAAACACTGGGGTAGATACAAGGTCATCAGGATGGACACAGTTGCTGTCCCTCATGGGGCTCGCCGTTTTAATCCCCATTTTATAATTGAAGTAACTGAAGCTCAGAGAAGTGAAGTGATTTGTCCAAGGTTACACAGCAGATAGTGGCGGAGTCGGGTGTTGAACCAACGCCCTCCACACTCAGACCCCCAAGGGAACTTTCCTAATCTTAAAGATTCCCCCTCCCACCTGAATAGTACTGTGACTCTAACTACTCCTCTTGAAGGAACTGCTCATTGGCAAGAAATTGAGTTATTCCCCCAAGCCAACAGCTAAGAGTCTCATCTTCCTCAGAGGTGAGGAAAATCTAAACAGTGGGGAGACCCAGCCTGGAGGATTTCTCTGGGTGGACTTTCTGGCATTTTTCTAGATCTAGCTGGACTTCCTGGGCTAATCAGTAGCACCTGCTCCCACCAGCACCTTCCTCCAACACGGGCAGCTTTTATTTTTTGTAGGGCTTTAGAAAGAAAAAAAAAGATTAAAACACTAAGTCAGTAGCACCAGATTTAGCTCTTAGATGGATAATTCAACTTAAAACCAGCAGGCGTTTATGGGATTTATGAGCTGTGGTGTTTATTAAAAACTGACTCTATTCCTAGCACTCTGCCAAGCAGTGGATCCACAAATGGGTTTACACAGAGAGATAGCAACGTAAACGTTTAGGGGTGGCGGTTGAGATGGCCCGGCTGAGGAAATGGGAATCAATCCATCCATCAAGCAATCAGTGGTATTTACTGAGTGCTTACTAGGTACAGAGCACAGTACTAAGCACTTGGAAGAGTACAGTGCAACAGAATTAGCGGATATGTTCTCTGCTTATAATGAGGTTGCAGTCTAGAGGATGTAGGGAAGATTTCTCATAATTAAACAGGGATTCCTCAGGCCACATTTGTCTGAGGCTCGGGGCGGGCATGGGGCGGCGGGTATATGGGTTGGGGGCGGCGTGAGGCATTGGAAGGGTTGAATGGGAGTGAACTTGCAGGGGGAGTGGGGAGAGGGGACGCCTACAACAAGATGAGAAGGATGGGGCGGGGGAGATGTGTGGGGAGGGGTTGCATGGGAGTGAGCTGAGGGGGGCCGGCTTGTGGGGAAGGGGATTCATTCGTATTTATTGAGCGGTTCCTGTGTGCAGAACATTGTACTAAGCTCTTGGGAGAGTACAATACAACCAAAGGAGGGTGCTAGACACATGGGGGACAAGAGGGTAGGGCGCAAAAGAAATTGGTGGGGGGCGGGGGGCGGCAGGGTGCTGCTAGAGAACGTCACTCGGTCTCTATTGATTTATATTAATGTCTTTCTCCTCCTCTGGACTATAAGCTCGTTGTGGGCAGGGAATGTGTCTACCAACTCTGTTAAATCATTCTATTGTACTCTCCCAAGCACTTAGTACAGTGCTCTGCACACGGTAAGCACTCAATAAATACAATTGACTGACTTGCATTGATGTCTGTCTCTCCCCAAATAGACTGTAAGCCCGTTGAGGGCAGGAAATGTCTCTCTTTATTTGCTGTATTGTATTTACCAAGCCCTTAGTAGAGTGCTCTGCACACAGTAAGCGCTCAATAAATATGAATGGATGAATTGAATGAATGAATGAATGATCGACAGACTAGATCACACTTTGCAGTTTGGGCCCTCTTCTCAGTCCCTTCTCCCCAACCCACCCTCCACTCCATCACAAAGTAATAATATTACTATTTGATCCTGTTTAGTAGTCCTCTAGACCTTAAACTCCTTGTGGGCAGGGAACGTGCCTTCCAACTCTGTTGTACTGTTCTGTACCAAGGTCTTAGCCCAGTGCTCTTTTTACTTATGGTATTTGTTAAGGGCTTACTATGTGCCAGCACTGTTCTAAGCTCCAGGGTAGATTCAAGCTAATCAGGTTAGACACAGTCTCTGTCCCGTATGGGGCTCACAATCTCAATCCCCATTTTATAGATGAGGTAACTGAAGCCCGGAGAAGTTAAGTGACTTGCCCAAAGTCACACAGCAGACAAGTGCCGGAGCCGGGATTAATAATAATAATAATAATAATAATAATGGTGGTATTTGTTAAGTGCTTACTATATACAAGGCACTGTTCTAAGCGCTGGGGGGATACGAGGTGATCAGGTTGCCCCACGTGGGGCTCATAGCTTTAATCCCCATTTTATAGATGAGGTAACTGAGGCACAGAGAAGTGAAGAGACTTGCCCAAAGTCACACAGCTGGCAAGTGGTGGAGCCGGGATTAGAACCCACGACCTCTGGCTCCCAAGAGCGTGCTCTATCTGCTCGGCGTACTGCTGCTAGGTCAGTAGGCCCTGTATTTCTCAGGCTCCGGCTTTCCCCAGGAAGGACTTTCCTCTACACGCTGCCGGACTTGAGACCATTTTCGGCCCTGAGAGACTGATGTCTTCATTGGGGGTGTGGAGACTTGCTCTCTTCGTGAGCGCGGAAGATCGATTTCCCAAAGAAAAATCCATCGCTTGGGCAGTAATTTGCCGGCCTTCCATCCGTGCGAGGAACTCAGAAGGAGGAGGAGGGTCGGGGGTTGCTTCGGTCACAGGCTTGGCACCTGCTGACTCAGCAGCGACATTAACATCATTAACGAGCCGAAAAGCTCGAAAAGCTCGGGCCTTCATGCTGAGGGCGCCGCTCATCGATTTGAACCGCTCAGTGGGGGGAATCCTCCCTGACAGAAAGCTGTGAGGACTGAGAAGAGCCTCCAGGCCTTCTGCCCTATCACGCAAGAGAAGCAGAGATGCCTGGAGCAAAGAACACCGGCCTGGCTGTCGGGGGGGGGGGGGGGGGGGGACCTGGGTTCTAGTCTCGCCTCGTGTGACCTTGGGTGTGTCATTTCAAGTCTCTGGGCCTCAGTTTCCTCATCCATAAAATGAGTCTTCAGTAGCTGTTCTCCCTTCCCCTTAACTGTGAGTCCCATGTGATCTGATCATCTTGGGCTTAGTACAGCATTTGGTACATAGTAGACACTTAAATGCCACAATTAGTATTTTACACTATGCACTTGAGTCCCAATTGATCAATCAGGAGTATTTTTTAAGCACTCGTTGTGTGCAGAGCATTGTACTAATCGCTGGGGAGAGCACACCATAACAGAGGGATATGATCCCTGACAACAAAGTCAATCCTATTAATCAACTGCAGAGCACTGTACTAAGCGTTTGGGAGATTACAATATAATAGACACATTCCTTACTTACAAAGAGCTTACAGTGAGCTACAGGGGGAGACAGATATTAATAGAAATAAATAAATTTCAGATAATGGACATAAGTGCTGTGGGGCTGAGAGGGGGGATGAATAAAGGGAGCAAGTCAGGGCGACGCAGAAGGGAGTGGGAGAAGAGGAAAGGAGGATTTAGTCAGGGAAGGCTTCTTGGAGGAGGTGTGCTTTCAGTAACAAGTTTGTTGGATATCAAGACTGAGAAGCAGCATGGCATAGTAGAAAGAGCATGGGCCTGGGAGTCAAAAGGGCACGAGTTCTAATCCCGGCTCTACCACTTGTCTGCTGTGTGACCTTGGGCAAGTCTATTCACTTCTCTGGGCCTCAGTTCTCATATCTGTAAAATGGGGATGGAGACTGTGAGCCCCACTTAGGACAGGGACCATGTCCATCCCGATTTGCTTGTACCCACCTCAGCGCTCAGTACAGTGCCCGGCACATAGTAAGCACTTAACAAATACTACAATTATTATTAGGGAGGGTGTTCCAGGCCAGAGTAGATGGGTAGCAAGATAGGTGAGATGGAGGTACAGTGAGAAGGTTAGCATTAAAGGAGCCAAGTGTCCGGGCTGGGTTGCAGTAGGAGGATAGCGAGATGAGGGAAGAGTGATTGAGTGCTTTTAAAGCCAAAGGTCCGGTGTTCCGCACACACGGTAAGCGCTCAATAAATACCACTGATTGATTGTAGACCCTCCCCAGCCTGAGTGACATCCCACTGGACTGGAGACAGGCCCTTAGAAGATGGAATTAACATGGGTTGTGGAGCCAGGAAGCCCCACCACGCTACAGCGTTCTATCTCGCCCTTATCACCGGGGAACATCACTTTCCGCGCCGGCCTAGAGAGTGATAAATAGCTGGCTGTCTTCCTGAGGTTCTCGGCCAGGAGATTTTTCAGACCTCCGTGTCCTTCCGGCTTGTCAGATGGAGGCCTGAAATTTTCTTAATCAGCCCTCTCGGTTCTCAGAGGAGCCATGAGTTCAGCCCTCAGACTTTGAAGGGAATTGAATGCCGAGCGCTGTCCCTCTCTCCAGAATCACCTCAGAAGGGAGGGAATCAGGGATGGCAATTATGTGGGAATTAGTGATAAGCATCCCATGAGTTGTTTCAGCTCTTGTTTTGTTGACTTCCCTCCTCCATTCATTCATTCATTCATTCATTCATTCATTCATTCATGCAATTGTTCATTCAATTACATTTATTGAGCATTTACAGTGTGCAAAGCACTATACTAAAGTGCTTGGGAGAGTACATTATAACAAGAAACGGGCACATTCACTGCCCACAAGGAGCTCACAGTTTAGAGGGGGAGACAGACATTAATACCCCAGTGCTTAGAACAGTGCTCTGCACAGAGTAAACAATTAACAAATACCAACATTATTATTATATATAGATAAATAAATTACAGTTTTACACATAAGTGGGGCTGGGAGGGAGGTTGAATGAAGGGAGCAAGTCAAGGTGATACAGAAGGGAGTGGGAGAGAGGAGAGAAGGGCTTAGGGAAGGCTTCTTGGAGGAGATGTGCCCTCAATAAGGCTTTGAAGGTGGGGAGAGCAATCCTCCCCTCCCCACCCCCAGTAACGGTTGCCGGTTGACCTTGATCGTGGCAAAATAAGTCATGGTTGAGCGCAGCTTCCCGAAATGGGCATTTTGGCAATAGTTTGTGAGACTTTCAGGACAAATCCAACTCTGGAAGGGTGTGATCCACCCACCAAGAATGCTAATGGTAAAGCACTTAGTATAGTGCTTTGGACACAGTAAGCACTCGATAAATACGATTGAATGAATGAATGAATTGAATAAAAGGAGCCGGCTCCTTGATGTGGGGTGGAATCAGGGATAGGGAAAGTCCCACTCATATAAACCCCGGGATTTCAGCACATCTGGAATGCCTGGGTCATTCCTCCTGGGGGACTGGAGAAGTTCTTCACGTGACAGACAACTTCCCTCGATCCAGAAGAGGGTCTAGTGTCTAGGTTAGGCAGAACAGTGTGTAAGCACTCATCTACATATCTTTAAATTATATACTATAAATTCCTTTTTTTTAATGGCACTTGTTAGGCACTTGCTATGTTCCAGGCACTATACTAAGCGTTGGGATGGACACAAGATAATCGTATTGGACACAGTCCCTGTTCACTCATTTAGACAATCATATTTATTGAGCACTTACTGTGTGCAAGGCACTGTACTAATCGCTGGGGAAAGTACAATATAACAGTAAACAGACACATTACCTCCCTGCAGCGAGGTTACAGTCTAGAGGACAAGCTTCCCACATAGGGTTCATGGTCTTAATCTCCATTTTACAAATGAGGCCCAGAGAATTTAAGTGACTTTAAGTCACACAGGAGACAAGTGGCAGAGTCAGGATTAGAATCCAGGTCCTTCTGACTCCCGGGCCC
Source organism: Ornithorhynchus anatinus (assembly GCF_004115215.2). Taxonomy (NCBI): domain Eukaryota; kingdom Metazoa; phylum Chordata; class Mammalia; order Monotremata; family Ornithorhynchidae; genus Ornithorhynchus; species Ornithorhynchus anatinus. The sequence goes on along the minus strand of NC_041732.1, from coordinate 6,344,339 downwards.
GGGCTCTTCCCAATTCCTGATTTATTTATATTAATGTCTGCCTCCCGCTCCAGACTCTAAATTCTTTATGGGCAGGTAATGTGTCCACCAATTCTGTTGCATGGTCCTCTCCCAAGTGCTTAGTTTAGTGCACTGTACATAATAGATGCTCAATAAATACCACCAATTGATTGATGAGCTTTCATCTATATCTTTATACTCTATTACTTCCTCCGCCTTGTAATTTATTTCTCTATCAGTCTCCCCCACTAGCCTGTAAATTCCTTGAGGTCCAGGGTCACCTATAGACTGTAAGCTTGGAAATGGGCAAGGAATGTGTCTACCAACTCTGTTATATTGTCCTCTCCCAAGTGCTTAGGTTCAGTGCCCTGCACACAGTGAGCACTCAATAAATACCATTGATAGATTGTACTCTCAAATGCCTAGTACAGTGCCCTCCACTTAGTAAGCACACAATAAATACCACTGATCGATTGGACCTAATGATAATTGAGGACTTTGTATGGAAAAAAGCCAGTCTCGGTGGTAGCTTTCAACTCCGTATTCCTACCCATTCCCATTGGATCCATGGTCGCCGTAATCTGGTTTTCCCATAACACGATGTTCTGAGGTCACATCTCCTCCAAGAGGGCTTCCCTGACTAAGCCCCCTTTTTCCTCTTCTCTCCCTCCCTTCTGCATCACCCTGGCCTGCTCCCTTTGTTCAACCCCCCTCCCAGCCCCACCTCACTCATGTACATCTCTGTCATCTATTTATTTGTCATTTATCTATTTATTTATTGGTGTATATTAAAGCCTGTCTCCCCCCTTCTAGACTGTAAACTCACTGTGGGCAGGGAATGTGTCTGTTTATTGTTGAATTGTACTCTCCCACACTTAGCACAGTGCTACGCACACGATAAGCGTTCAATAAATGCAATTGAATGACTGAATGTAATCCCTATATCAGAGGAGAACTGAGTGTAACAGAGCAGCATAAAGTTATCTCTTCTTGACCTTTCTGTGTAAGTAATTTTTATAGTTCCATTACCTAGCAAGATCGTTTGCAAATGGCCAGACTAAATGTATGACTAAAATTACCTTAGGGGCCTCTGGATTGCCTTGGGTGGAATGCTAATAGAATGGAAAATGAGTCTGAAAACGCTAAAGATTGGAGCAGGACAAAAGCTCCTTCCTTCTGCCATGAACGTTGGAAGCCCTGGTTTCAATCAATTATATTTATTGAGAGATGAAGCCCAGCTCTTTCTGGGCCCGACCCCAAGATCCCCACTGGATTCCAACGCTCTGGGTTTGACCCTCATCTCTATGCACCAGGGATCTCATTCTGTTAGGGAAGCAGCGCAGTGGATAGAGCACAGGCCTGGGAGTCAGAAGGACCTGGATTCTAATCCTGGCCTTGCCACTAGTCTGCTGTGTGACATTGGGCAAGACATTTCACCTCTCTGGGCCTCAGTTCCCCCATCTGTAAAATGGGAATTTAGACTGTGAACCCCACGTGGGACAGGAACTGTGTCCAACCAGATTGCTTAGTATAGTGCCTGACACATAATAATAATAATAGTGTTGGTATTTGTTAAGCGCTTGCTATGTGCAGAGCACTGTTCTAAGCGCTGGGGTAGATACAGGGTAATCAGGTTGTCCCACATGGGGCTCACACTTAATCCCCATTTTACAGATGCGGTAACTGAGGCACAGAGAAGTTAAGTGACTTGCTCTAGGTCACACGGCTGACAGGGGGCAGAGCCGGGATTTGAACCCATGACCTCTGACTCCCAAGCTTGGGCTCTTTCCACTGAGCCACGCTGCTTCTCTTAAGGTCTTAACCAATGCCATTAAAAGAGAGAGAGAGGGAAGGAGAGAGAGAGGGAGGGAAAGGGAGAGAGGGCGATTGAGAAAGAGAGAGCGAACGGAGTCAAAGCTTACCCCGGTTCTTCTGCCTCCTCCTTTTCATCTGTAAGTAGGACTCAGCAATCCGGCCCCCGGTCAGGACGTGGCTAGGCCTTGCTAGGAGGAGCTAGAACCCGCCAGGTGTCTTGCCAGGAGGGTGACAAGACTCGATGGCAGCAGCTGGCGTCTGACAGCTTAAACCTGGGGAGGGAGAAATGGAGTCTTTGTAATCTCTCTTCCGCCTCCCATCATCCTCTCCTCCCCCACCCCGCCTCTCTCCTGGGGGATTCATTATTTTCATCTGCTGCATCGGTCAAGCACTGACAGGGTGGCTTCATCTGAAGACGTTTCAAGCTACGCCGAATGACACTCGTGCTTCTAAATGTATATCCTGTTCTCCTTTGTACTTAGACTGCGAGCCCCATGTGGGACGGGGACTGTGACCAACCGGGTTATTTTGTAACTACCCAACTCTTAGAACAATACTTGACACATATTAAGCGTTTAACAAATGCAATAATAATAATGATAGTAATAATACACCCTGTTTCGGCTTTACAATGCATCAAGAAGCAGCGTGGAAAGAGCTCAGGCCTGGGAGTCAGAGGACCTGGGTACTAACCCTGATCCTGCCAGGTGATTTTATTCCACATGCACTGTACTCCTCTTTCCCAACTCCTTCCCCTCACAGCAACACTTGACATTCCCAGGAAAGAACAGAAAGCATTTCTCTGTAGAGAGAACTTTACATCAATTGGCCAGAAGGCAGATTTTATCCATATTTTAATTTCTATGTGAAAGTCTCGGTACCATTCTGAGTGACCGGGGTCAAGTCACTTAACTCCTCTGTGCCTCAGTTGTCCTGTTCTCCCTCCTACTTAGACTGTGAGCCCCATGCGGGACAGGAACTGTGTCCCGCCTAATTAACGTGAATCTACCCCAGCACTTAGAATAGTGTTCGACATATAGTAAGTGCTTAACAAATACCATAAAAGAAAAAAATCGGTTCCAACTTTACCACACATGCCTCCTTTGTGACACTACCTTCGGGGGCGTGGGCGGAGGGGGGTGCCCGGGAGCCACTGGAGAAATCAGTCAATCGATCGATTGTATTTATTGAGTGCTTACCGTGTGCAGAGCACTGTATGAAGCGGTTGGGAGAGCACAATATAATAACAGGCACATTCCCTGTCCACAACGAGCTTACAGTCTAGATGGGGAGATGGGGAAACCGTTTTAAGTGCCGGGACTGAGGGGGAGTAAGTAGGTGAGGGAAGGGGGCTATGTCTCGCCCAGCTGAACATTATGCTTGTTTCTCTCTATACCGTAGGACTTTATGAGGACAAATAAGATGAGTAATGTAAAAGCACATTGCCTAGACAAAATGCACTCTTCAAATCCAAGATATTATACATAAAGATGTTTCATTGTAGGGAAGCAATTTTTTCTTTACATCTGTCTTGCCTCCCTATTTAGAATGTAGGGAAAAAACACCTCTACGCTCTTTAGAACTCTTCACTTACCTAGAATGGTACCGAGACTTTCACAAAGAAATTAAAATATGGATACATCTGCCTTCTGGCCGATTGATGTAAAGCTCTCTCTACAGAGGAATGCTTTCTGCTCGTTCCTGGGAATGTCAAGTGTTGCTGTGAGGGGAAGGAATTGGGAAATAGGAGTAGAATGCATGTGGAATAAAAAGCACCTCTAAAGCCTTACTAAAAATCAAATTTCTTCCAAAAGGCCTTCCCTGACTAAGCCTGCAATTCCCCCGTTCCCCCTCTCTTTTGCGTTGCCTATACACTTGAATCCGTCCCCTTTAAGCACTTGACATTCACCACTCCCTTAGCCCCACAGTACTTATGTTCATTTCAGTTATTTATTGATTTCTATTAATGTCTAGACTTTAAGCTTCTGGTGGGCAGGGAACCCGTCTACCAACTCTGTTGTATTGTACTCTCCCAAACGCTTAAGCCTAGTGGATAGAGCCCAGGCCTGGGAGTCAGAAGGACCTGGGTTCTAATCCCGGCTCCGTCCCTTGTCTGCTATGTGACCTTGGGCAAGTCACTTCACTTCTCTGGCCCTCAGTTACCACATCTGTAAAATGGGGTTTAAGAGTGTGAGCCCCCTGTGGGACAGGAATTGTGTCCAAGCCGATTTTCTTCTATCCACCCCAGCGCTTACTACAGCGCCTGGCATGTAGTAAGGGTTTAACCAATGCCACAATAAATAAAATAAAAATAAATAAATATTTCAGGTCTCTCCCTGTGGTAAGCGTGCAATAAATACCATTAATCATTTGATCTTTAGTTGAGAAGGGAGAGATTCCATCCACGGGAAAATGGGATAATTTCTCTTTCTCTCCCTTCCACTCCTTCCCCTTTCTAGTACTCTGGAATTCACCAAAACTCACTATTTTCCCCCCCAAGTTAAGGCGGTGGCATTTGACTTCCCAATCAGAAATAGCAAAGCATTCTGTAATTACAATTTTCCTCATGGATGTCTCTCTTAATTAGTCTTATAATTAGCTGTTGCTTTTTGCAGCTTTTTGTACACTTGGTGGATTTTGCTGACACCTTGGCAGGGAATGTATCTGTTCTGTTGTCCTCTCACAAGTGCTTAATACAGTGCTCTGCACGCAGTAAGCGCTCCATGATAGATTGGGGGTGATATTTGGGGATGTGTGTGTTGGTGGCTGGGAGGAAACACCTAGCCAGACGTTGACCTGAAAGACCTTTGGAGAAAGACTTGTAGGAAGGTGGGACAGGAGGCAGGGTGGTCTAGTGGAAAGAGCGCAGAACTGGGAGTCAGGAGACCTGCGTTCTAATCCTGTCCTTGCCCCCCGGGCTGCGGGGTCACCTCGGGCAAGCCTCTTGACCTCTCTGGCCCTCAGTTTCCTCGTCTCTAAATATAAGGATGCGATATCTGCTCTCCTTCCCTATTAGACGGTGAGCCCCTTGTAGGGCGGCGGCCGTGTCTGATCTACCCCAGTGCTTAGCAGAGTGCTTGACACCTAGTAAGCCTCTGATAAATGTCCTAATAATAAGGTGGAACCCAATTTTGTCTACTGAATGGCTATCGGGCTGGGGGGAGGGGGGAATGGTGGCAAGGTCAATCTGTGGTCTTCTTGAACTGGGTAGCTCTAGACTGTAAGCCCACTGTGGGCTGGGAATGTGTCTACCAAGTATTGTACCAAGTATTGTAGTCTCCCAAGCGCTTAGTACAGTGCTCCGACTGGTTGATCGATTGGTCTCCTTCCTGGGAAAGCTAGAGTGAAATGATTTCCGTGGCTTCGTTCTCCCTCTAGCTACCCGAGGTTGGGCAGTGAGAGTCCTTCCGTCCTGAGGGTCTGCAGGATTGATTTCACCGGACTGCTTGGACTACTGGTTAGGACTCACGTTAGGAGTCAGAGGACCTGGATGCTACTCCTGGCTTTGCCGCTTGCACTTCCCATCTCTGTGCCTCAGTTTCCTCATCTGTAAAGTGGGGATTCAATTACCCATTCTCCCTCCCACTTAGACTGTGAGCCCCATGTGGGAAGGAGACTGTGTCTAATCGGATTATCTTGTATCTACTCCAGAATTTAGTACGGTGCCTGACACATAGTAACCACTTACCACGATGATCATGTTTTGAATTATTATTAGTACATCAATCCTATTTATTGAGCACTTAATGTTTGCAGAGCACTGTATTAAGCGGTTGGGAGAGTACAATATAACAATATAACAGAGCTGGTAGACACATCCCCGGCCCACAGCGAGTTTAAAGTCTAGCGAGGGAGGCAGACATTAATTTAAATAAATAAATGGCAGATAGGGATATAAGTGCTGTGGAGGTGGGAGGGAGGATGAATAAAGGGAGCAGGTCAGGGCGATGCAGAAGGAAGTGGGAGAAGAGGAAAGGGAAGGCCTCTTGGAGAAGATGTGCCTTCAATAAGGCTTTGAAGCAGGGGACAGTCACTGTCTGTTGATTATGAGGAGGAAGGGTGTGCCAGGCCAGAGACATAACATGGGCGAGAGGTTATTAATATTATTATTATTATTATTTCTAGTAGTTGTAGTACCTGAATGCTCACACTGTCTCCCACCGTAAGCCACAGCCATTCCCCAAGCTCATTCAAAGCCGAGCGTAACATTGCTTATGGTCTCCTCTCCCAAGGGAAGCAGCTTGGCTTAGTGGACAGAGCGCTGGCCTGGGAGTCAGAAGGACCTGGGTTCTAATCCTGACTCTGCCCCTTATCTGCTGTGTGACCTTGGGCAAGTCACTTCACACAGTGCCTCAGTTCCAGCGTGGCTTAATGGAAAGAGGCTGGGCTTGGGTGTCAGAGATCTTGAGTTCTAATCGTGCCTCTGCCACTTATCAGCTGTGTAACTTTGGGCAAGTCACTCAACTTCTCTGTGCCTCAGTTACCTCATCTGTAAAATGAGAGTTATGACTGTGACCCCCACGTGGGACACCCTGATTACCTTGTATCTACCCCAGTGCTTAGAACAGTGCTTGGCACATAGTAAGCACTTAACAAATACCACCATCATTATTATTATTATTATTACTTCATCTATAAAATGGGGATTAAAACTGCGAGCCCCTCATGAGACAGGGATTGTGTCCAACCTGACAACTGTATCTAACCCAGTGCTTAGTATAGTGCCTGACACATAGAGTTTAACAAATGCCATTTTTTAAAGAAGGGCCTAGTCCAATGCTTTTCCCTGAATAAGTCCTTTTCTGTTTCTCCCACTCTTTTCTTTGTCACCCTGACTTGCTCCCTTCATTCCCATCCTCCCTCCCAGCCCCACACCACTTACATATGTATCTGTAATTTATTTCTATTTATGTCTCTCTCCTCCTCTAGACCCTGGGCAGGGAACGTGTCTATTTATTATTATAGCATACTCTCCCAAGCCCTTAGTTCAGTGCTCTGCATACAGTAAACGCTCATTAAATACTACCGACCGATTCAATCTAATCTATGAAGCTTGCTGTGGTCAGGGAATGTGTATTTATTGTTATATTATACTCTCCCAAGCGCTTCATCTAGTGCTCTGCACACAGTAAGTGCTCAATAAATCCGATTGACTGAATGACAGCTCGCCGCCACCGTGTTCCATGTCGGTTTTGTCTAACTGTTCGTTTTGATCTTGTCCCCCAGCGCTGTGCAGCGAGGAGTGTAAGCACGGGAGATGCGTCTCCCCGGACACCTGCCACTGCGAGCCCGGCTGGGGAGGGAGCGACTGCTCGAGCGGTGAGTCGGCCGGGACGCCCTCTTCCTCGGGCTGTAGCGCGACCCTGTCCGTCCGGGCCCGTGGCTGCCCGCGGGACAGTGGGCTCCGGAACCGGGCCTCTCCTGGCTTGGGTCTGTACGCCCAATGGGCAGCCACTATCCCCGAGGGGCGGCTGCGCTAGACGAACGGGACCGGGGTGTTGGAAAGACCATCTCCTTTGTTAGGCCTTGGAGTCTGACCAAGGGACATCGTGCATTCGTCCGCCACATGTCTGCTAGGTCACCAGGGGCAAGTCACTTCACTTCGATGCAGCCTAGTGGATAGAACACGAGCCTAGAAGTCAGAAGGACCTGGATTCTCATCCCGGCTCTGCCACGTACTTGCTGTGGGGGCCTTGGGCAAGTCACTTCACTTCTCCGGGCCTCAGTTACCTCATCTGTAGAAGTGGGGATTGAGTCTGTGAGCCCTATGTGGGACAGGGACTTTGTCCAACCTGATTATCTTGTACCTACCCCAGCACTTGGTCGAGTGCTTGGCACTTAGAAAGCGTTTAACAAATATCATTTAAAAAAACGAAAAAAACCTCTTTAGGCCTAAGTTCCCTCATCTGTAAAATAGGGATTAAGCTTGTGAGCCCTGTATAAAACGAGGACTGTGTTCGACTTAATTAGCTTGGATTTACCCCAGGACTTAGTAATAATAATAATGATTGTATCTGTTAAGCACTTACTATGTGTCAGGCACTATACTAAGTGCCTGGAACAAAGTAAGCATTTAACAAATACCATACAAATACAAAAAAAATTTAAAAAGATTTCCCGGCTGCGTTTCTGGCTTTCTCAGTCTCCCAGGCCTGCCCCTTCACCCTACTGCTGCACCGGGAGGCTGCAGGCTGGCAAAAGGGCGAAGGGAAAGTAGCATGGGGTTGCCAGCAGCCGTCAGGTGGGTCTCTGGTCAACCAGGAGGCACACTGAGGCCTCCAGCAAAGGTTTTCAGGCTACCTGGGCTGGATAGTGTCCGAGAGCCAGAGCCAGTCCTGCTAACCATTCAACGAATTAGACGTTACCAATGTCAGTAAGACGTGAGTGGATTCTGAGAGATTTTTGCAACCTGCCATTAAGCTTGTTTCCGGTAGGCCTTGCCTCTATCCACTCTAAGAAAAGAAGAAAGCATTTCTGGAGCTTTAATAATAATAATGATGTTAGCTATTATCATTGTATTTAAGTTCTTACTATGTGCCAGGCACTGTTCTAAGCGCTGGGGTAGATTCAAGGTTGTCAGTTCGAATTCAGTCCCTGTCTTGCATAAGGCTCACAGTCACGGTAGCAAGGAATGGAATCGAGCCCCCATTTAACAGATGGGGAAACTGAGGCCCAGAGAAGTGAAGTGACTTGCCCATGGTCACACAGCAGACAAGTGGCAGAGCCGGGTTTAGAACCCGGGTCCTCTGACTCTCAGACCTGTGCTTTATCCACTAGGCCATGCTGTTTCTCTGATTTCTCCTTATACATTGATTGAAGGGGGGCACCATGTGAGAAAGGTTATATTTGATGTGAGCTATGTGTGCTTCTATGCATATACAGAGCACATAGGTATCGTACATGTTTATCTCCGGTACGTACGACTCCAGTTCTCTTAGTTTGCCTCAAAGTAGGGTCGATCTAGCTGTATCCTGCAAGGCTCCTTCTGAGTGGTGAAAAATAAAAAAGTAACTCCAGTCCAGCTTAGGGAACTATTTCCTTTCATGTGTCCTATTATCTTGTTTATCGGTGATTGTCGGCCCCCTTTCTTTGGACATGTTAACTGTGAGTTATGGGATGAGAAACAAAGGCACCTGAAGGGTCTGGGCAAACATCTGGGGAAATGGCATGGAAAGGAGCCCTGGCATTCTGGGTTTCCTCCGGGTGGCCCTTGGCCTCGGATGGGATTCGGTTGGGATTCGGTTGGGAGTTGGAAATGGGAGAGGCTGGAGACATAACCTGCTTTCATCCTTTGTTGGGGAAGGAGATTTCAGCTTTGGAGCTCCAAGAGCTGGCAGGGAGATTTCAAACTGTTGAAGCCTGTGAGGGAAATGGCTGGGGGCGGGGGGGAGGCATGATGTGTGTTTGTGTGGTATATGTGTGGATGTAAAAACCAGGCAGAGAGGTTCAAATGGTCTAGGAGTGCACACAGAACCTTCCATTTCCTTCCACTCAATAATAGTATTTATTGAGTGTTTATTATGTGTAGAGCATTGTATTAATCGTTTGGGAGAATGCGATACTACAGTTAGCAGACACGTCCCCCTCCCTCAACGAGCTTACGGCCTACGGACAAGCTTGCACTCTTTCCAGCATCCCCAGGGAACCCTGGGCAAGTCACTTTACTTCTCTGCGCCTCAATGACTTCATCCATAAAATGGGGATTAAATCCTCCCCGCTCTGATTTAGACTGAGCCCTACACAGAACGGGAACTGGGTCCAACTTGATGGTCTTGTGTCAAGAATAGCGCTTGACACATAGTAAGCGCTTAACAAATACCATAAAAAAAAAAACCCTGAGTAGCTAGTCGAATCATCAGCCCCAGTGACCGTGAATAATCAGGGAGAAGGATTGTCAGGTAAGATTTGTCTGCAGCCTGATTTCTTTGAGGCCTGATCTAAAATTTCTTCCAGGGTGACAGAAAGGGCAGGGACTGGGGTTGTGTTTCTTGGTTTGTCTTTTTTGTTTGTTTGCTTCTTAGTTTTTTGGCATTTGGTAAGTGCTTACTATGTACCCGATACTGTTCTAAGCATTAGGACAGATACAGGGTAATCAGATCCCAAGTGGGGTTCACACTCTTTATCCCTATTTTACAGATGAGAAGTGAAGTGACTTCCCCAAAGTCAGACAGCGGGCAAGTGGCGGAGCTGAGATTAGAACCCAGGTCCTTCTGACTCCCAGGCACGTGCTCTAGCCACTAGGTCGCAGTGCTTCTCCAGCATGGAAAGAACTCTGGTTTGATAGAGATGCAGAGATCAACACAGATCATTTAGAGATGTTAAAATAACAAACTTGGGGAGGCAGCAAGTGATGGCGTGTGAGGTCATAAAATCTCTCTTCTGGGTGATCATGAAGAGTAAAGGATGAGGTGTCAGTTTACTGATCACCCACCCTGAATAAAGCCCATGGAGTGACTCTTATTAAACAGCACTCATCTTGCAAATGAAGATAAAAAGAAAAAAAAAGAGTTTTCCTATATTGAATCTCTAGCTTTTTAAAGTAATTAGGAATATTAAAGCACTGACAATGATTGAGATAGAAACATTATTCATAACTTTTATTTCCACACCGGGCAGCGATCCAGTCTATTTCATTTACGAGCTTTCAGCTGTAAAAAAGGGGAATGTGAGCCAATTCCTAAATTAAACATGCCCTGTTAACTTTTATAAACGATACCCAAGGATTCACATGGAAATGTTTCGGCTTAGTCGCACCCGGGGCAGCGTTCACATTCGGGCAACCGAATGAAGAGAGTCCGTGTTCCTCTATGAATCCGTTTTGCGGCCTAAGCCTTAGAGGATAGAATTCACTCATTTGTTCGTTTATTCAGTCGTATTTATCGAGGGCTGACTGTGTGCGGAGCACTGTCCTAAGCACTTGGAAGAACGTACAACAATACAACAGACACATTCCCTGCCCACAGCGAGTTTACAGTCTAGAGGGAGAGACAGACATAAACAGAAATAAATAAATTCCACAGATGGACATAAAGAGAGTTTACGTGAGCGAGAGAGTTTGGTGTGCCGGCCCGGAAGCCACTCGAAGAAGGGGGAGCGATGAGAGCGGGTTCTGGGTTCAAGTGGGCCCTGCTCCTCGAGGATGAACTCCGGCAGACAGAGAGGGTGGGCAGTCGTGAGTTCCTGCACCGTATCCTGAGGCCCCAAGCCCACTGGCCAGTTAGTCCAGTGGTTAGTGGGAACTGGGGTGTGTTGGGAAGCAGGCTTGGGGGGAGCGGCCTGGGTGCCACTGGCCAAGAGGACGGGGTGGCTCTTCTGAGGGGGAGCAGGGAGACCCCCAAACCCTGGGCTCTGTGCGGGACCTGAGGGAGGGGGAGAAGAAGGAGAGCAGAAAGGAGGAGCTGAACCTTTCTGTCTGCTCAGTATAGTGCTCTGATTACAGTCAGCCCTCAATAAATGCCATCGATCGATTATATTGCCCTCTCCCAAGAGCTTAATCCAGTGCTCTGCACACAGTAAGCGCTCAATAAATACCATCGATTGATCGTAGTGTCCTCTCCCAAGCGCTTAGTCCAGGACTCTGCACCTATAAACGCTCAATAAATACTTTTGATCGATGGATTGAAGAGAACTGAAGCATAAACTTGGTGGCAAGGCCAGCACAGAGGATGTAAGGGACACTCCTGGGCTGTAGGAGAGAGGCCCCTCCCTTTCAGAGACAGAGCCCCCCTCCCCATCCCTGAGGGGGTAGTGCATGCCGGGAGAGGCAGGTTCTGGGGCTGCCTTTCTTTCTTTCCTCTCCCCTCCTTCTCCCCCCAAACTCCACCCCAGTGTACCCCTGTCCACCAGCAGAGGTGCCCAGAGGGGGTCACTCAGAGGGATAAAAGGTCACAGTTGGAAAGGGGAAATGAAGAACCTTGGCCAAGCCCAGTCTTTTTTTATTATTAATATCCAGGCAGTCAGTTGTATTTATTGAGCACTTACTGTGTGCAGAGCACTGGACTAAGGGCTTGGGAGAGTAAGATAGAACAGTAAACAGAAACATTCCCTGCCCACAACGAACTTGCAGAGTGGGGGGGACAAACATTAATATAAATAAATTGAAGATAAGTTCATAGTACTATGTGGCTAGGAGGGGCATAACTAAAGGAAGCAAGTCAGGGCAACACAGGAGGGAGTGGGAGAAGAGATCATTATTAGTATTATTATTATTATTATTACTGCATTTGTTAAGCCCTTACTATTCTAAACACTTTTCTAAACTGTTCTAAAACTGTTCTAAACTGTTCTTCACCGGTGCCCACAGTCTAAGTAGGAGGACAAACAGGCATTGAATCCCTATTTTACAGGTGAGGAAACTGAGGCCCAAAGAAGGAAAGCGATTTGCCCAAGGTCACCCAGCAGGCAATTGGCAGAACTGGATTTAGAACCCAGGTGCTCTGACTCCCAGACCCAGCCTCTTTCCTCTAGGCCCTGCTTGCAGAGTAATAAAAATAATAATAACTGTGGTATTTGTTAAACACTTGCTGCGGGCCAAGCACTGTACTAAACACTGGAGTAGGTACAATATAATCAGGCCGGACCCAACCCTGTCCCATAGGGGGCCCATAGTCCAAGTAGGAGAAGAGTGGGATTAAATCCCCGTTTTACAGATCAGGAAACCGAATCACAGAGAAGTGAACGGACTTGCCCAAGGTCACACAGCGGACAAACGGCAGAGCCGGGATCAAAACCCAGGTCCTCTGCCTCCCAGGCCCGAGCTCTTTCCACTAGGCCACACTGCTCCTCGAAGGGAAAGGAGAAGGGAAAGAAGTGCGAATTGAGAATGTAAAATGTTAGACACGGGCTCACTACCGACCAGATTCAGAACTTGCCTTGTGCCTGAGACGGGGAAAATTTTCAATTGAGATGGATGCACATGGAGAACCTTCAGATTTCTAAAAGGCACACTGGCCCATGGTAACGGACAGCTCTGACGAACCCCGAGCCGCTATTGGTTCTAGGAGGGTGTGCGTTTAATTATAGAAGTGCACAGGGTTGTTGTTTGCTGGAGTGTGATGATTGCAAATCGCACATATAGCACTGTCAGCGAAAGATTAACAGATGTAGAGAAGAATGTGTGCTTGAAATTAGTTTTACTTTAATAATTGGCAGTGGGGCAAGGGCTCGGCTAGGTGGGAATTTGATTTCTCCGTCTGCTGCCGAAGGAAATCGCTGAGGTCCACGGGTGGATTTTTCCATTCCGTATTCCCATTAGGTTTCGGTTTCCCACTTGAGTGGGAACCCCCGAGCCTAGGCTAATGGAGATTCCGTTAAAAAAATAGAAAAAAATGATGGCGCCGCTGAGTTTTCGGAGAGAAAATAAGCCGCGTTTCGACTCTCCCCCTGAAATTAGCGGATTGCTTTGTCATTCAAGTGGGTTTGCTTAATGAAAATCGATTAGCAGAGAGGTTGGCATTAGCAAATTAGCAGAGAAGCAGCATGGCCTAAAGGCAAGATCAGGGGCTTGGGGAGTCAAAGGATGTGGGTTCTAATCCCGGCTCCGTCACTCGTCTGCTGTTACGTGACCTTGAGCAAGTCGCTTAATTTCTTTCTGCCTCAGTTACCTCATCTGTAAAATGGGGGTGAAGACTGTGAGCCCCACACAGGACAGAGACCGTGTCCAACCTGATTAGCGTGTATCTACCCCAACGTTCAGAACAGTGCTTGGCCCCTGGTAAACACTTAACCCCATAATTATTATTATTTCTAGGTTTGCCTTCTGCATTCGATCACGACTCCGAAAGCCCACTGATGTCAATCAGAGGGCCGAATCTGGGGAGAGGGGTGGTGTGGAATCTGTAGGCCAGCATTATTTATTTTTGTCCACCAAGGGCCAAGTGCTAATTTGCCGGCAAACTTGAAGGTGCCCATTTCCCTGTTCTTCATTTGTTAGGCGAACATTACCTAACTTTGCCAGATTGTGACACTTTAAAGAGAAAGAATCATAAAGGTGATTCAGACTTACTGCTTGATGGCACCCTATGTTTAAAGGTCTTCCTTTCCCACGGCCTGTGCCAAACTCAATATCACCAAAGAGGCTCAGCATGGCCTGGTAGATAGAGCCCGGGCCAGGGAGTCAGAGGACCTGGGTTCTAATCCAGCCTCCGTCCCTTGACTCCCGTGTGACCTTGGGCAGGTCAAATCCCTTTTCGGTGCCTCAGTTCCCTCATCTGTCGAATGGATTTAAGACTGTGACCCCCATGTGAGACAGGGACTGCATCCAGCCTGATAAACTTGTATCTACTACAGTGCCTGGCACATAGTGAGCACTTAAAAAATACATTGTGGGCCGAGAATGTGTCTGTTTATTCTTATATTGTACTCTCCCAAGCTCTAAGTACAGTGCTCTGTACCCAGTAAGCGCTCAATAAATACGATCGAATGAAATACTGTTTTTTTTAAAAAGGTCTAAATGAGCAAGCATTTGGAGAGGGGAACGGAGGGAGTGAACGTCGCCCTCTACAATGGCGAAAATGCAGGTCGGTTCTGCCTTTGAAGTTCCCGAGGGCCAGGCGAGCCCTTTAATGGCTGGTCCAAAGCTTGCGTTTGATGTACATATGTCGAGCCTTAAGTGGCTTCCGGCGGCGACAGACTCTAAAAATGAAACGCGGCCTCGGATTTCTCTTCAATTGCTGTTCCCAGACTGACTGTTCACCTCATCCTCAGATGTCTGTGTCGGCTTGAGGCTCTCCGCATAAGCAAGTGTCTCCATTTTGGAAAGAGCACGGGCTTTGGAGTCAGGGCTCATGAGTTCAAATCCCAGCTCTGCCACTTGTCAGCTGTGTGACTCTGGGCAAGTCACTTAACTTCTCTGTGCCTCAGTTCCCTCATCTGTAAAATGGGGATTAAGACTGTGAGCCCCACGTGGGACAACCTGATTCCCCTGTGTTTACCCCAGCGCTTAGAACAGTGCTCTGCACATAGTAAGCGCTTAACAAATACCAACATTATTATTATTATTATTATTTACCAGCCTGCTCCGGTCCTGGGAAACTGCATCAGCCAATCAATCATCGGTGGTATTTACTGAGCGCTTAGTGGGCGCAGAACACCGTACTAAGCGCTTAGGAGAGGACGATACAAGAGAATTAGCAGCTGCCCACCAGGAGTTTACAGTTTAGAAGGGGAGACAGACATTAAAGTAGATTATGATTATGTGAGGAGAAGCAGCGTGGCTCAGGGGAAAGAGCCCGGGCTTGGGAGTCAGAGGTCATGGGTTTGAATTCCGGCTCTGCCACTTGTCAGCTGTGTGACTGTGGGCAAGTCACTTCACTTTTCTGTGCCTCAGTTACCTCATCTGTAAAATGGAGATTAACTGTGAGCCTCATGTGGGACAACCTGATTATCCTGCATCTACCCCAGCACTTAGAACAGTGCTCTGCACATAGTAAGCACTTAACAAATACCAACATTATTATTACTGTGGGGGTGAATAACAAATGTTTAAAATGCATAGGCAACATACAAGGGAGAAGAATAAGGGAAACGGGGGCTTAATGGGCGACAGTTCTTGGAGGAGTTCATTTTTGTCTGCCTCACCCACTAAATCATCATCATCATCATCATCATCATAAATTGCACTTGAATCCGTACCCTTTGGACACTTGGTATTAAAATGGGGATTAAAACTGTGAGCTTCACTTGGGGCAACCTAATTACCCTGTATCTACCCCAGCACTTAGAACAGCGCTCTGCACATAGTAACCGCTTAACAAATACCAACATTATTATTATTATTATTAATCCCCATTTTACAGATGAGGTAACTGAGGCACAGAGAATTTAAGTGCCTGGCCCAAAGTCACACAGCCGATAAGTGGCGGAGACAGGATTAGAACCCACGACCTCTGACTCCCGAGCCCGGGTTCTTTCCACTAAGCCACGCTGCTGCTTCTCTTGGCACTTGGTAACCCTCAATAAATACCAGCAAGTACCTCCTCAAAATAATAAAAATGGTGGTATTTGTTAAGCACTTACTATGTCATAAGTGCTAGATCCAAGATAATCAGATGGGACACAGTCCCGATCCCACATGGGGCTCACGTTCTAAGTGGGAGGGAGAACAAGTATTGAATCCCCATTTCCCAGATGAAGAAACGGAGGCCCAGAGCAGTCAACGAGCTGCCCGCTGCGGGCACCCGGCAGGCGCCGGGCTGACTCAGAATTTGAACCCAGGTTTCCCGATTGACTGGGAGTCCAGCACCTAGGCCATGAGTGACTGCGTCTTTTCCCTTTCATCGTGTGCTCCTTTGTACGGATCTCTGCTCACCGTCAGAGCTCAGATAAGCCCTCCCGTCAGTAATGACTAAGACGAGGTGTAGGGAACAGTCCAGTGAGTCAGTAGGATTGATTAAGTGGTTTTTGAAAATAATAATAATGATGTTGGTATTTGTTAAGCGCTTACTATGTGCAGAGCACTGTTCTAAGCGCTGGGGTATACAAGGTAATCAGGTTGTCCCACATGAGGCTTACAATCTTCATCCCCATTTTACAGATGAGGTAACTGAGGCACAGAGAAGTTAAGTGACTTGCCCACAGCCACACAGCTGACAAGTGAAGAGAGCCCTCCACTAAATCCTGAGTAGAGTACCATAATAATAATGATGGTACTTGGTAATTGTCAAGCACTGTTCTAAGCACTGGTGTAAATACAAGCTAATCATCCTGACCACAGTCCCTGACCCACCAGGGGCTCACTCTCTTCATCCCCATTTTACCGGAGGGAACTGAGGCTCCGAGAAGTAAAATGAATCCCCCAAGATCACACAGCAGACAAGTGACGGAGCCAGGATTAGAACCCAGGTCCTTCTGACTCCCAGGCCCAGATCCACTAGGCCACACTCCCATCGGGCCATCAGCGGTATTTACTGAGCAGCTATGAGAAGCAGCGTGGCGCAGTGGAAAGAGCATGGGCTTTGGAGTTAGGGCTCATGAGTTCGAATCCCAGCTCTGCCACTTGTCGGCTGTGTGACTGTGGGCAAGTCACTTAACTTCTCTGTGCCTCAGTTCCCTCATCTGTAAAATGGGGATTAAGACTGTGAGCCCCACGTGGGACAACCTGATTCCCCTGTGTCTACCCCAGCGCTTAGAACAGTGCTCTGCACATAGTAGGCACTTAACAAATACCAACATTATTATTGAATGTGGAGCACTGGACAGCAGAGGGACAACACACGTCCCCTGCCCTCTAGGACTTTACAATCCAGAGCTAGGACAGTAGTTCCCAAACTCACCCATGGGTTTCCCTGACCCTCAAACCCTCACTCCCCCTATGCCAAATCAACTTCCCTAAATCCTGAATTCAGGGAGTTTTCTAATCATATTGCAGCAGATCTTGAAGGTGGGAAGGAACGTAGGAAGCAATGTGGGCTGGTGGATAGAGCACAAGACTGAGAACCTGGGTTCTAATCCCGGATCCGCCACTCATCTGTTGTGTGACCTTGCTCCGGGTCACATCGCGGACAAGTGGCGAAACAAGGATTAGAACCTTTACTTCTCAGAGCCTCAGTTCCTTCATCTGGAAATTGGGGATTGAGACTGTGAGCTCCTTGTGGGAGAGAGGGACTGCGTCCAACCTGAGTAGCTTGTATCTATCTACCCCAGCATTTAGTACACTGCCTGGCACATAGAAAACACTTAGCAAATACCATTTAAAAATTTTTAAAAAAGGACCTGGGTTCTAATCCTTGTTTCGCCACTTGTCCGCGATGTGACCTGGAGCAATTTATATCTTTGGGTGCCAGTTCCCTCAACTGTAAAATGGGGATTAAGTCTGTGAGCCCCCTGTGTCCACCCTGATTACCTTGTATCTATCTACCCCAGCACCTAGTACAGTTCTCAGCACATAGAAAGCGCTTAACAGACACCATAAAAAAAAAAGGACTGGTTTCAGGAGCTACTGAGGGATAAAAGAGTTCATTTCCCAGCGTGGTCTGTGCTGATTTTAAGGGAAGCGGAAATGTGTTTCTGGACTGTAGAGTTGGGTGGCCTCAGATGCCATGCCGTGCCATAGTAGCTCCCTGCCATGCCCTGCCAATCAGTCAGTCAATCTGTAGTATCTATTGAGCACCCACTCTGTGTAGAGCACAGTACTAAGCACTCAGGAGAGTTCAACCGAATTAGTAGACGTGGCTCCGGCCCAACAGGAACTTGCTGTCAAACGGGGGGAGGTGGGCCCTATTGACCGTAAGCGCCTCGTGGGCAGGGAAGTCTGTTATACCGTACCTCCCCAAATGCTTAGTACAGCCCTTAGTAAGCGCTCAATAAATACGATTGATTGACAAAGAAATTACAGATAGGAGGAGGTGAAAGAGTATAAAGATGGATACATAAGCGTTACGGGGGTGAGCCCCGCACGGTGTCCGCGTCCGACCTGATCAGCTTGTATCTACCCCAGCGCTTAGTAAAGTTCCGTGTACATAGTAAGCGCTTAACAAGACTGTGAGCTCGTTGTGGGCAGGGAATGTGCTTATTGTTTTATTGTACTCTCCCAAGCACTCAGCACAGTGCTTTGCACACAGTAAGCGCTCAATAAATACGATTGAATGAAATATTTAAAAGGGGGGGTTGTGGATACTTATACGGGGAGGAAGGAATCAGGAATTGCCTCCTGGAGAAGATGTGATTTTATTAGGGTTTGAAGGTGAGGAGAACGGTGTTAGATGTGATCCTCCTCCATACCTTATCTCACCTTGGCTTCACGGACTCTGTCCTGTCCTGGTTCTCCTCTTACCTCTCTGGCCGATCATTCTCGGTCTCCTACGCTGGAGCCTCCTCCCCCTCCCATCCTTTAACTGTTGGAGTTCCTCAAGGGTCAGTTCTTGGCCCTCTTCTGTTCTCCATTTACACTCACTCCCTCGGTGAACTCATCCGCTCTCACGGCTTTGACTACCATCTCTACGCAGATGACACGCAGATCTACATCTCCGCCCCTGGCCTCTCCCCCTCCCTTTAGGCTCGCGTCTCCTCCTGCCTCCGGGACGTCTCCACCTGGATGTCGGCCCGCCACCTAAAACTCAACATGAGCGAGACTGAGCTCCTCATCTTCCCTCCCAAGCCCGGTCCGCTCCCAGACTTCTCCATCACCGTGGATGGCACGACCATCCTTCCCGTCCCGCAGGCCCGCGATCTCGGTGTCATCCTTGACTCGTCCCTCTCGTTCACCCCACGCATCCTATCCGTTACCGAGACCTGCCGGTTTCACCTCTACAATATCGCCAAGATCCGCCCTTTCCTCTCCACCCAGACGGCTACCTTACTATTATGGGCTCTCGTTATATCCCGGCTAGACTACTGTGTCAGCCTTCTCTCTGACCTCCCTTCCTCCTCTCTCGCCCCGCTCCGGTCTATTCTTCACTCCGCTGCCCGGCTCATCTTCCCGCAGAAACGATCTGGGCATGTCACTCCCCTTCTTAAACAACTCCAGTGGTTGCCTATCGACCTCCGCTCCAAACAAAAACTCCTCACTCTAGGCTTCAAGGCTCTCCATCACCTTGCCCCTTCCTACCTCTCCTCCCTTCTCTCTTTCTACCGCCCACCCCGCACGCTCCGCTCCTCTGCCGCCCACCTCCTCGCCGTCCCTCGGTCTCGCCCATCCCGCCGTCGACCCCTGGGTCACGTCCTCCCGCGGTCCTGGAACGCCCTCCCTCCTCACCTCCGCCAACTGATTCTCTTTCCCTCTTCAAAACCTTACTTAAAAATCACCTCCTCCAAGAGGCCTTCCCAGACTGAGCTCCTCTTCCCCCTCTACTCCCTCTGCCATCCCCCCTTTACCTCTCTGCAGCTAAAGCCTCATTTTCCCCTTTTCCCTCTGCTCCTCCACCTCTCCCTTCCCATCCCCACAGCACTGTACCCGTCCGCTCGACTGTATATATTTTCGTTACCCTATTTATTTTGTTAATGAATTGTACATCGCCTTGATTCTATTTAGTTGCCATTGTTTTTACGAGATGTTCTTCCCCTTGACGCTGTTTAGTGCCATCGTTCTCGTCTGTCCGTCTCCCCCGATTAGACTGTAAGCCCGTCAAATGGCAGGGACCGTCTCTATCTGTTGCCGACTTGTTCATCCCAAGCGCTTAGTACAGTGCTCTGCACATAGTAAGCGCTCAATAAATACTATTGAATGAATGAATGAATGAATGAATGAAAGTGAAGGGGGAGAGAGTTCCAGGCATGAGGGAGGGGGCGATTAAGGGGTCGATGGCGAGAGAGATGAGAACGAGGAACTGTACTGGGAGTAGGCTGGCATTAGTTGAGTGGAGTGCGTGGGTTTGTCGGGGAGGGGGACAGGAGCTGGGATAGGTAGTGGGGAGAGCTGATTGAGAGTCTGCCCTGTCTGCCCTGCCTTGCCAGCCCTGTCCTCCATGGTCTACCCTGCCTGCCCTGTCCACCCTGGTCTGCCCTTCTTGCCCTGCCCAGCCTTTACTGCCCTCCTCTGCCCTGCCCTACCCTATCTGCCCTGTCTGCTCCGTCCTGCCTTGTCTGCCTACCCTGCCCAGTCTGCCCTGCCCTGTCCTATCTGCCCCGTTCTGCCCAGTCTTGCCTGCCTGGACCTACCCTGCCCTGTCCTGTCCAGTCTTGCCTGTCCTTCCGTGCCCTGACCCATCTGCTCTGCCTGCCCTGGTCTGCCCTTCCTGCCCGCTCCAGCCTAGCTTTGCCGTACCCTGCCTAGCCCTACCTTCCTAGCCCTGCCCCGCCCTGCCCTGCCCGTGCTCAGGACTCCCTGCCCTGCCCTTCCCAGCCCTGCGTGTCCTACCCAGTCGTGTCTACCCTGCCTGCACCCTACCTGCTCTCTGGGAAGGTGTGGCCCAGGGCAGAGCCAAGGCGGCGAGTGCCCCAGCCCACATCGAACTCCTACACGGTCAGAGATTTGCCTAGGAGAAAACTGGACCCAGGCTCCCGGTCGGCCCCGAGTCCTCTGGCCTTTGGGGACTCCTGGTTCCCTCTCAGACTGGCTGGCAGAGAGCCGGGAGGGCAGAGGACCTGGGGGAGAGCCCCGCCAAGGTGGGGCGGGCCGGGGGACGGCGGGAAGCAGGGCCTGGCCTTGAGGGAGAGTGAACAAAGTCGGGAGGGGTTGCACACACGTGTTTATGTGTGTGTGTGTGTGTATGTACGTCTTTGTTACACTGTTGGTATAAGTATCCACAACCCCCCTTTTAAATATTTCATTCAATCGTATTTATTGAGCGCTTACTGTGTGCAAAGCACTGTGCTGAGTGCTTGGGAGAGTACAATAAAACAATAAGCGCTTAACAAATACCACTCCCAAGCACTTTAGTACAGTGCTCTTTAGCCAATAAGTGCCCAATTAATATGATTGACTGACTGGGTGCGTGGGTGTGTATGTGAGAGAGAGAGAGGGACGGGGGTGTGCTGGGGGGGGTATGTGCCCACATGTATTCATGTATGCATGCCTGTGTGCGTTCTTTATTCTGGGTCACAAGAACTGGCAAATTGATTTTGTCCCCTATGGCTACAAATGTCTCCTCATCTGTAAAATGGGGGTAAGCTAGTTGGTGTCCCTGCCTCTTGGACCGTGGGCCGGGCCCGACTGAGGGGACACCGTGGGGATCTTCAACGCCCTTCCCTCCCCAGCAGCGGCTGCCTTCAAAAGTCAGGGGAAAATAGCTGGGTCTTGCCAAATGCAAATGAGGAAAATTCAATAGGGGAGGAAGAAAAAAAAAATCTTGCATTGCGGTTTCCAAGCAGGTATTCCGTTCAGTGCCGGAGAGACTCCGCAACTGATTAAAAACCCGCAGTGGTGACAGTGGCGAATCCTCCTAGCCTCCCTTCCCAATCCCCCCAACCCTTATCCTCCCCGCAAGGGGAAATTGTACCGGGGGGGCCGCTGGGAGTCAAAGAGGCCCCTCTCTTCTCCTCCCCTCCCCTGTCTTCTCACTTCTTTTCCACACTGAGAAGCAGCGTGGCCTAACGGCTAGAAGCCGGGCCTGGGAGTCAGAGAGACCTGGATTCTAATTCGGCCTCCACCACTTGTCTGTTGTGAGACCTTGGGCAAATCATTTCACTTCCCTGTGCCTCAGTTCCCTCATCTGTAAAATGGGGATTAAGACCGTGAACCCCATGTGGGACACCGACTGTGTCTAGATTAGCTTGTACCTACCCCAGCGCTTAGCACAGTGCCTGACACATAGAAAGTGCTTAACAAGTACCAAAAAAACCAAAACAACCAAGTCCCACTTTTCTGGTAAGGCAGCCATTTGTCAGGCCAGCTTTACTCTGGACAGTCTAGTGTATTGCTGGCTTCTCACATGGCTTAGTGGAATGAGCCTGGGCTTGGGAGATGGAGGTCGTGGGTTCTAATCCTGACTCCGCCACTTATCAGCTGTGTGACCTTGGGCAAATCACTTCACTTCTCTGTGCCTCAGTTACCTCATTTGTAAAATGGGGATTATGACTCTGAGCCCCACGTGAAACAACCTGATTACCTTGTATTTACCCCAGTGCTAAGAACAGAGTCACAGAGTAAGCGCTTAACAAATACCATCATTATTATTGTTATCATTATACACCTCTGGCCTGTACGGGCACAGGTGACCCAGGACACCTTTCTTGTCAGGTGCTTTTCCTCTTAATGCCCGGCCTCCCTCAACCTCATCTCTTGCCACTGAGTTCCGGGGCTCAGAAGCGGCTCCCGTGGTCATGGGGACCTTCGATGGGGTTCAGAAGCCTCCACCAATAACACCCTCGGCAGCTCTGTAGATGGGGAATTTCTGCGAAAAGCCTCATCCTGTGGGAGCTTAGGTACCCCCTTTTGGTCCCGAAATGTGGCCTAGTCGATAGAGCGTGGCCCTGGCAGTCACAAGGTCCTGGATTCTAATCCCAGCTCTGTCACTTGTGTGACTTTGGGCAACTCACTTCACTCTTCTGGGCCTCACTTCCCTCATCTGAAAAGTGGGGGTTAAAACTGTGAGCCCCATGTGGAACATGAATTGTATCCACAGTGATTTGCTTCTATCTACCCCAGCGCTTAGTACAGTGCCTGGAATATAGTCAAAGCTTAACAAATACCATTAAAAAACCCCCACAAAAAAAACACACGTTGCACTGTGATGGGCAGAGGGGCATTTGAAAGTCTTTGGTGCCATAAGACGCCACCCCTCCCTCCCATGGTGTGTCAGTCTCTCTCTGTCTCTCCCAGTTTCTCTCTCTCTCTCTGCCCCCATCTCTGCTTCCCTCACAGCTGCCCGGCCTGGCTCCGCCGCCTCCCGAAAGCCCCTCATCCTCCCTTCATATGGCATTTCCCGAGGTGTAACGGCTTTTTCAATAAGTGAGCAGCTTGGCTTCAGATGCCAATGTGTTTGTTTTGCTCTAATTAGACGAGTAAATCAACCCATTAACATCCCGCCGCACGCTGGCCCGTCTTCCGGAAGCCGGTGCTCTGCCCTGCACCACAGCCTATCAAGCAATCAGTCAATCGGTCGTATTTATTGAGTGCTCACTGTGTGCAGAACACTGTACTAAGCGCTCGGGAGAGTCTTGTCTTAGGCCATCGAGTCATCTCTGACCCATAGCGACAGCATGGACACATCTCTCCCAGAACGTCCCGCCTCTACCTGCAATTGTTCCGGTAGTGGATCCAGAGAGTTTTCTTGGTAAAAAATCCAGAAGTGGTTTACCACTGCCTCTTTCCGCGCAGTCAGCTTGAGTCTCCACCCTCGACTCTGTCCCAGGCTGCGGCTGCCCAGCACGGGTGAGTTTTGATTTGCAGCAGATGGCCTGCCACTCGCTAGCCCCTGCCCAAGCTAGGAACGGGATGGAGGTGCTTCTCCTTGACTGTCCCTCCCGTAGTCAAGACTGGTAGAGGACAGGATCGCACCTTATTATTGTTAATTATTATTGGGGATGCCGCCGGCCGTGCCCGACTCTGCCTTTGAGGTTCGGAGTTCACACCTAAGACTCTGTCCCTCCCGCCCACCTCACCCTCCTGCTCCATTCATTCAATGGTATTTATTGAGCGCTTACTATAATAATGTCGGTATTTGTTAAGCGCTTACTGTGTGCAGAGCACTGTTCTAAGCGCTGGGGTAGAGACAGGGTAATCAGGTTGTCCCATGTGAGGCTCACAGTTTTAATCCCCATTTTACAGATGAGGTCTCTGAGGCACAGAGAAGTTAAGTGACTTGCCCACAGTCACAAGGCTGACTAGTGGCAGAGCCGGGATTCGAACCCATGACCTCTGACTCCCAAGCCCGGGCTCTTTCCACTGAGCCACGCTACTATGTGCAGAAGCAGCGTGGCTCATTGGAAAGAGCACGGGCTTTGGAGTCAGGGCTCATGAGTTCGAATCCCAGCTCTGCCACTTGTCAGCTGTGTGACTGTGGGCAAGTCACTTAACTTCTCTGTGCCTCAGTTCCCTCATCTGTAAAATGGGGATGAAGACTGTGAGCCCCACGTGGGACAACCTGATTCCCCTGTCTCTACCCCAGCGCTTAGAACAGTGCTCGGCACATAGTAAGCGCTTAACAAATACCAACATTAGAACACTGTACTAAGCACTTGGAATGGACAATTCAACAACAGATAGAGACAGTCCCTGCCCAATGACGGGCTCATAGTCTAATCACCCACCCCCTACCAGTTCCCAGCATCTGGGAAGCAGCGTGGCTCAGTGGAAAGAGCACGGGCTTGGGAGCCAGAGGTCATGGGCTCGAATCTCGGCTCTGCTGCTTGTCAGCTGTGTGACTGTGGACAAGTCACTTCACTTCTCTGTGCCTCAGTTACCTCATCTGTAAAATGGGGACTAACTGTGAGCCTCACGTGGGACAACCTGATTACCCTGTATCTACCCCAGCGCTTAGAACAGTGCTCTGCACATAGTAAGCGCTTAACAAATACCAACATTATTACTTACTTTCAAATGTCAATGCCAACGTGCCCACCAGCCACCTCATCAGCCACCTCACCTTTCCTGAGCACCTCCGGTGGACACAGCCCCTTCCGGAGGTTTGGGAAACAGTCAGTAGCACTTACTGAGCAGCTCTCATATGCCCACCCCTTGTGGTGTAGTGGCTAGAGCACAGGCCTGGGAGGCAGAAGGTCATGGGTTCTAATCCTGGCTGCTCCACTTGTCTGCTGTGTGACCTTGGGCAAGTCACTTTACTTCTCTGTGCCTCAGTTACCTCATCTTTATAATGGGGATTAAGAGTGTGAGCCCCACGTGAGACAACCTGATTACCTTGTTTCTACCCGCTGCTTAGAACAGTGCTTGGCACATAGTAAGCGCTTAGCAAATACCATCATTATTATTATTACTGTGAGCCCCATGTGGGACAGGGACTGTGTCCAACCTGATTTGCTTGTATCCACCCCAGCGTTTAGGACAGTGCTTGGCACACAGTAAGTGCTTAACAAATACCACGGTTATTATTATTATTATAATTATTACTTCTCTGGGCCTCAGTTACCTCATCTGTAAATTGGGGATTGAGACTGTGAGACTCTCATGGGACAGGGATTGTGTGTACCCTGATTTGCTTGTCTCTACCCCAGCGCTTAGTACAGTGCCTGGCACATAATAAGCACTTAAGAACACCTTTATTATTATTATTATTACTAGTGAGCATTTTATAAATGCCATCGATTGATGGATTGAGGTGGGCACCATTGCCCAAGTCCTTGTGCCACCTGCAGACTATTTATAATTGGGTTGGTCAGTGCCGGGTTTTTCTTAGTGAACATTGTGGCATTCAGCACAATTCAGTGTCCCTCACGGGGAAAAGCACTAAACTGTGTCAGCCGTCCGTGCTCTTTCTCTGGTCGCTGCAGCCTCTCTCCTTCCAGCGCTTTTGCATTAGGGTCTCTGGGACCCCCGGGTCCCCTTCTCCATCCTCCAGAATCCCCAGAGGTCAGAGATCAGATCAGGTGGTCCAGGTGAAGGCAAATTTGCTGGCTGGTTTTTATCCCCTCCTTTATTTTTCCCCCATTTTCTGCCAATGCAGTGGACAAGTCAACTTGCTGGTGTCAGAGTTAGCGGCTGGGGTAAGGCAGACCGGGGCAGGGGGACCCCCACCTCGTGCCGCCATTCAGCCCCTGACCCCCAGACCAAAGGCAGAGTACCGTAAGCTTCAATTTGGGGGAGACATGCTCTGTTGGAAAAGAGCCCGGGTTTGGAAGCCAGAGGACCTGGGTTCTAAACCCGGCTCTGCCACTTGTCTGCTGTGTGATCAAGTCACTTCATTTTTCTGGGCCTTAGTCACCTCATCTGTAAAATCTAATCTCCTCTTGCCTCCCATGTCACCTCGGGCAGGTCATTTCACTTCTTGGGGCCTCAGTTTCCTCATCTGTAAAATGGTTATTAAATGCCCATTCTTCCTCTCACTTTGACTGAGAGCCCACGTGGGTCAGAGCCTGCGTGTGACTGGATTATCTTGTTTCTGTCCTGTTTATCTTGTTGGGGAAGCAGCATGACCTAGTGGATAGAGCTTGGGTCTGGGAGTCAGAAGGACCTAATCCCGCCTCTGCCTCTAGTCTGTCGTGTAACCTTGGGCAAATCACTTCACTTCTCTGGGCCTCAGTTCCCTCATCTGTAAAACGGGGATTAAGTCTGTGATCCCTATGTGGGACAGGGACTGTGTCCAACCTGATTACTCGTATCTACCCTAGCGCTTAGGACAGTGCTTGACACATAGTAAACGATTAACAAATACCATCATTATTATTATTGTTGTTTCTACCCCAGTGCTTAGTACAGCCCTTGGCACGTAGAGAGCATGAACAAATACCATTTCTGCCTGTACTTCCCCAGGCGCTTAGGACAGCGCACTGCACGCAGGGGATGCTCAGAAAATACCATTTCTGCTCTTTCCCGCCGGAATCCCCGTATCCCAGACCCTCAGAAAAGTACCTGGCATTTCCCAATGATGAGAGGGGAGGTTTGCTAGTGCAGGTGGAGACCATTAAGGGCCTTTACATCTTTCTTTCTGGCTCCCGATCCCATCCTCCCCGGGACAAGCGCTTCTCCGAAATAACCCGGTGTCTTCATTTGCTTGGGGTCGTTAAAATCAAATTAGCAAAATTAGTAAATTCTTGCGGGTGGAAACTTTTGCCAAGACGTGATATAAATCAGATGTCGGGGAAGCCGGCTGTCCTGAGGGATGGGGAGGTGTGGGGGGAGGGGGGAGAACGTTCATATCCAGCAAGGGGGTCGGGGAGGAGGGGATTCAGAGTCTCTGAGCCGGGCGGGGATTTAAGCTAGATTCAAGAACTTTCACATCACAAAGGCTGGAAGACACTGGAACAGCATCTTGAGGGAAGAAGCCAAATGACATTCCCTGGAGGGTCTTTTAGAATGGAATTGACATCCACTTGTCCAGCCTGGGTTTAGGGACAAGGCTGTCTGGAGGCAGGGGGATGGACTGCCTAAGGTCAAGGAGTCCCTGTTCAGCATGGAAATTTGGGTCTCCAAATGCCCCTAGAAGTGTGTGAAAGGCAAGACACGCATCCTGCTTGTGGTGATTTCTATGAAGCATCCTCCCTCCTCCTTCCACCACCTCCCCCTAGGCTGGTAGACTCTCCCCCTCCATATATGCCTGACCACCACTCTCTTCAATTTCAAAGTCTTACTGATCTTATAGTCTAGATTATAAACTCATTGTGGACAGGGAATGTGTCTGTTTCTAGCTGTATTGTACTCTCCCAAGTGCTTAGTACAGTGCTTTGCACACAGTAAACACTCAATAAATACAACTGAATGAATGAACTAAGGTCACATCTCCTTCAAGAGGCCTTCCCAGATTAAGCCCTTTTCCCCGGCTCACTCTTCCTTCTTTGTCATCTATGTATTTGGATATGTGACATTTGATGTTTGCCTCACCTCGACCTCACAGCTCTTATGGTTATATCTTTAAATTGTATATTATAAATTATTTATTTCCATTAATGTCTGCCTCTCCGTCTAGACCGTAAGCTCATTATGGGCAGGGAATGTGTTTGTTATATTGTTTTATGGTACTCTCCCAAGCGCTTAGTACAGTGCTTTGCACTCAGTAAGTACTCAATAAATACAACTGAATAAATGAATTAGCGTTCATATGTCCTTCAAGAGACCTTCCCCGATTAAACCCTTTTCCCCAGCTCACTCTCCCTTCCTTATCATCTATGTACTTGGATATGTGACCTCTGGACATTTGATATTTGCCCCACCTCAACTTCACAGCTCTTATGGACATATCTTTAAATTATATATTATAAATTATTTATTTCCATTAATGTCTGTCTCTCCGTCTAGGCTGTAAGCTCATTATGGGCAGGGAATGTGTTTGTTATATTGTTTTATGGTACTCTCTCAAGCGCTTAGTACTGTGCTCTGCAAATAGTAAGCTCTCAATCAATCAGTCATATTTATTGAGCATTTACCGTATGCAGAGCACTGTACTAAGCACTTGGGAGAGACAATTTAAAAATAAACAGACACATTCCCTGCCCACAACAGGCTTACAGCCTAGAAGGGGAGGCAGACGTGAATAGAACTAAATAAATGAGAGATATGGACACGCAGTGCTGTGGGGCTGGGAGGTGGAAATGAATAAAGAGAGCAAGTCAGGATGATGCAGAAGGGAGTGGCAGAAAAGGAAAAGAGGGATTAGTCAGGGAAGGGCTCTTGGAGGAGATGTGTCTTCAAAAAAACTTTGAAGTCGGGGAGAGTAATCGTCTGTCAGAAATAAACAGGGAGGGCATGCCAGGCCAGAGGCAGGATGTGGGCGAGAGGTCAGTGGCGAGATAGATGAGATCGAGGTCCAGTGAGTAGGTTGGCATTAGTGAAGTGAGGTGTACAGGCTGGGTTGTAGTAGGAGAGCAGCGAGGTCAGGTAGGAGGGGAAAGGGGTTTGCCTGCTTTAAAGCTGATAGTAAGTAGTGCGGTTATTATTATGATTGTTAGTGCTGCCGTGCAGTCTGAGCTTGTAAGGTCACAAGCAACAGCCCTCCTCCACCCAGCAGACTTATAAAACAGCTGTGTCTGCCTTAAAAAAATTAATTTTGGTGAGTAGGAGTCAGGCAGCAAGTGTCCAGGTCAGAGTGGGGCCTGGCTTTGGACTTGGAATTGAGGCTTACTGAGGGCGGTGTCCCCCCTCTTAGCTTCCAGACCCCGTCCCTTGCCAGCAGGGGATTCCAAGCCTCATGGAGTCCAGGGAAGCTTAGGGGTTTGGGTTCATTTACATTTTTTAAATGGCACCTCAGAGAATAGTAATAATGATAACTGAGATAATGGCACAATTAGTCTTGGCCTGGCAAATAATAAGCGCTTAACAAATACCACGATTATTATTATGATTGTTGGTTTGACTTTAAGCGCCTACTGGAGACTGGAAGTTTCCCATGGGTGGGGATCGTGTCTACCAATTCTGCTCTGGTGTACTCTCCCAAGCGCTTAGTGCTTAACTTCTCTGGACCTCAATTACCTCATCTGTAAAATGGGGATTAAGACCGTGAGCCCCACGCGGGACAACCTGCTTACCTTGTATCTTCCCCAGTGCCTAGAACAGTGCTTGGCACATAGAAAGTGTTTAACAAATACCATAATTATTATTATTATTATTACAGCGCTCTGCACCCTGTAAGCGCTCGGTAAATACCACTGATTTCTCTACGCCGTAAGCTTTTGATGGGCAGGGATTGCACCTAGCAATTCGGTTGCATTGCACTCTCCCAAGCGCTTAGTACAGCGCTGTGCACACAGTAAGTGCTCGATAAATACCACTCATTCCTCTACACCGTAAGCTCGTGGTGGACAGGGATCACGTCTAGCAATTCTGTTGAAGGGTACTCTCCCAAGCGCTTAGTACTCCGCACACAGTAAGCGCTCAATAAATACCATTGATTCCTCTAGACTGAAAGCTCCTTGTAGGCAGGGATTGTATCTACCAAGTCTGTTATACTGTACTCTCCCAAGCGCTTAGTAGTGCCCTGCACAGAATAAGCGCTCAGTAAATACCACTGCCTGAACAACTGATTTGTCCTCACCAGCCAGGTGGGGCCTTTCAGAGTCTAACAGCCTCAACAGCCACAGCTCCAGGAACCCCAAAGCTAATGACCGAAAATACCAGCGGACCTCAGACGGTCTCACGCCCGGTGTCCCTCGGCTCTGCTCCACGCCCCTCCCCACCTCGCCCCCGCAGTTGTGTGCCCTCCCCATCCACCCAGATTTCCCTGCACGCCCACCCCGGAATGAATGTGCCACCCCTGACCCCCTGACTTATGTCAAGAGAAGCCGGGCTTTGGGGGTGATTACCGCACTGGGAGAGGAAAAGACACGGCTCTTGAAAGAAGTGTGTTTCGGGGCACGGTTCAGACTTTAAAGTTGGGCGGAAATAGGAGGTAGAAAATTAGAAGACTCTGGAGGTGAAGTTAGAGTGGCCTCAGGGAAGCTTATATTCCGTGATATTATCAGTTTATTAGGGCAGCTCCTTTTTTCAAATGCCGCCAGCCAGTTTCACGAGAACGCAGCCCCGAATTTTCATCCACGGGGACCCAGTGAAAGCCGACCTCTTTGGCTTCCTCTAGCGTTACCAGAAAAAAAATGGTGGGGGGGGGGAGAGAAGAATTACTGCAGATTTAATCAAGTCAACCCGCTGCTTGTTGTAAGAGGGCTAATATAGAATAATTCTTTTCACTTTGTGGGAAGCTAAATTATTTTGTTTCCCATGTCATTTTTACACTCCTTCTGTGTAGCAATTAATATTTCACTCTCGGGAAATAAATCCCACCATCCAATATGGTCTTTTCAGCAGCATATTAACATAACTGTTTCTTCTAAACTAGTGTAATAAAGAATGGGAAAGACCAGGACCAACCAGAATTTAGCCCTCTTCTTAATTCAACTACAGAAAAATGGGTTTTCATGCTCCTATTTATCTCAGTCCATTTTATTTTTCATTTATATGTCGGTGAGCTGAAGAAAGTTGAAGGAGGAAGAGGATGTGAGCATGCTTTTGGAGATGTCCTCATTTTAGGTGGGGGGGTCGGTGATTTCTTTTTTGGCACACGATTTCTCCCCAGTCTCTTAAATATATTTCCAACACACTTAAGACTTGAATCATTATTGATTTACAACTTGGCTATAATCTGCCTTCATTCCCGGTGCTGGAGTAGAAAAGGTCTTCACCTTTTCTGCAGCACATTATAGAACACATTAGGTCTAACACAGTCGGGGGCTTTGCTAAAGTTTGCTGGTTTGGGAGATGTAATGATATTTAACTCCAGACCTAATCTGAGTTTGTAAGTGATCGTAAGCCATCCTGGTGGATTCGGCTGTTAGACGTATTTTCAAATAAATTGCAAAAGAGTGATGGATGAACTTGGAGTGTTGTCAGAAACAATTACCTCCTAGGGCACTTCAACCAGAAGCCTAGTGGATAAAACAAGGGCCTGAGAGTGAGAAGGACCTGGGTTCCAATTCCCGGTTCAGCTATCTGTTGTGTGACCTTGGACAAGTCACTTCGCTCCTCTGTGCTTTAGTTTCCTCATCTGGAAAAAGGGGATTCAAACTGTGAGCCCCATGTGGGAAATGGATTGGGTCCAACCTGATGAGCGCGTATCTACCCCAGCGCTTAGCACAGTGCCTGGCACATAGGAAGCACTTAACGAATACCCCCAGAAAGAAAAACAAACCCTGAGGACCCTGGAAGCTCCAAACCGGTCCCTTCTCCTCCCAGCATCCTTTGCTCATCCTCTCGAACGCAAAGGATAACCGTCCAGAGAACGGGCCGGCCCCACTTAGCCTGCGGATCACGTCCTGAACGTCTGCTCGTACATGACATTTACTAAGAAAAACACTTGCAAATTAAATGTTTGATGAGCGTGACACCTTTTACGGTGTAAGGAGGGGGAGCGAAATGGGAAGCCTCGTCCGTGAACGCCCGGGGAACTTGATTTACTCCTCGGCCTCGGCCTGGGGAATCTCTCCGGCCTCAGGAAATCTTGGGCGTCCGACTCTCTGAGGCAGCGGGGGCTGGAAAGGTGCCCTCTGGGAAACGAGCGAGCCCTTGGCCAGGGCCCGAGACAGACCCACGAGGTCGGAAAGAGGCCGCCTGCTCCCGGGACCACCTGCCGGGTCAGTGCAGCCCCTCGGCAACGCGGCTGCCTCTTCTCTTGTACTGTCTTCCCCTAACGGCTTAGTCCAGTGCTCTGTAAACAGTTAAGCACTCAAATGCCAACGATCAGTCGATTGATCGATTGGAGGGGAAGGGGCCGGGGCTGTTGAATTGTCCTCTCCCAAGCATTCAGTCCAGTGCTCTGCACACAGTAAGCGCTCCATAAATGCCATTGATGACGAGGAGGATGTCTGCTGCTTGGAGTGGGAAGGCAAGAGTTATTCGGTAACAGTGACACATAGGCAGATGTTTGGGGCACAGTCGGTCAGTTGTATTTATTGAGCACTTACTATGTGCAGAGCACTGGATTGAACGCTTGGGAGAGGACAATATAACAATATATCAGACACACTCCCTGCCCACAGTGAGCTTATAGTCTAGGGGGTTGCTTACAGTGCTCGGTCTCATCAGACCTCACTCCGGGTGCTTATTCTGAACGCTTGCCCATTCTGGCCAAGGTGGGATAATAATAATAATAATAATTCTGGTATTTGTTATGCTCTTACTATGTGCCAGGCACTGTACTAAGTGCTGGTGTGGATACAAGGAAATCAGGTCGGATGGGCGGGTGGGGGGTGGGGGGGCACTGTTTGATGACCATGGATGGAGATGATGGAGTCGCTTGGTGTCGATGAATGGTCAATTTTGGTCATAGGGATTTGAGACCCAGTTCTTGTGCAGAGGAGTTGATGATAGTACTGGTGGCTGCTGTCGTCGTGTTCCCACTGGGCACAGAGAGCAACAGGGTAGTAGATGGGCAGCCTGGCAGCCCGGGACAACGGGCATGCATCGATACTTTATGGGCAGAGACTGGGGAAACCACGCCTTCCAGAATCCCCGAAGGAAGAGGTAAGGCGGCTTTGGTCTTTTTCCTGGGAATGGCAAGGGACACAGTAAATACTCAATAAATATAATTGATTGATTGACTGATTGAAATCCCCTTCTTTGAATGGCATCTGTTAAGCACTTACTATGTGTCAGGCACCGTATTAAGCGCTGACTAGAAACAAGCTAATCAGATTAAACACGGTGCACATCCCACGTGGCGCTCGCAGTCTTCATCCCCACTTTACAGATGAAGGAACTGAGGCACAGAGAAGTTAAGTGGCTGGCCCAAGATCACACACAGCAGACTAGCAGGGGAGCTGGGATTAGAACCCAGGTCATGCCGACTCCCAGGCCCGTACTCCATTTTCAAGGCCGTGCTGCTTTCAAAAACTGCTTGGTTAAAACGCATCCAAACTAGCAGAACCATACTCTCCCTTCTTCCCCCCAGCCCCAGCGTTTTGTAAAAAATGAAAACCTTTCTTGGCTTTTTCTCTGTGAGCAGGGAACGTGCCTATCAACTCTGTCGTATCGAACTCTTCCAAGTGCTTACTGCGGTGCCCAGTAAGTGCTCGATAAATGCCGCTGATTTGTTGATTGATTGATTGATTGAGCCGCATTTTGGCAGAAAAAAGTTACCTCTAGAATACTTTATCAACCAATCCATCACATTTTTTTAATGGGATTTGTTAAACACACTGTACTAAGCTCTGGGGGAGATACAAGATAATCAGGTTGGACACAGTCCATGTCCCGCATGGGGCTCACAGTATTAATCCCTGTTTTACAGATGAGATAACTGAAGCCCAGAGACGTGAAGTGACATGCCTACGATCCCACAGCAGACAAGTGGAGGGACCGGGATTAGAACCCAGGTCCTTCTGCCTCCCAGGCCCGGGCTCTAGCCACTAGACCACGTTGCTTCATAACGACTGAGCTCCGGCTCTGTGAGAGAGTGCAGTAGAGTTAGTAGATGATCCCTGACTTCAAGCAGCTTACCGTCTACTATGTTCAGAGCACTTTACTGAGTGTGTGGTGGAGTACAATAGAATTAGCAGAAATGATCCCTGCTCTAAAGGAATTTACAGTCTACCTTATGCAGAGCACTGTACTGAGCACTTGGGAGAGTGCAATAGAGTGAGTAGACATGCTCCTTGCCCTCAAGTTGCGGACGGTCATATCAGTAGAGAAGCAGCTTGGCTCAGTGGAAAGAGCACGGGCTTGGGAGTCAGAGGTCATGGGTTTGAATCCCTGATCTGCCACTTGTCAGCTGTGTGACTGTGGGCAAGTCACTTAGCTTCTCTGTGCCTCAGTTACTTCATCTGTAAAATGTGGATTAAGACTATGAGCCTCACGTGGGACAACCTGATTACCCTGTATCTACTCCAGCGCTTAGAACAGTGCTCTGCACATTCATTCTTTCATTCAATAGTATTTATTGAGCCTTACTATGTGCAGAGCACTGTACTAAGCACTTGGAATGTACAAATCGGTAACAGATAGAGTTCCTATCCTTTGATGAGTTTACAGTCTAACTGGGGGAGACAGACAGACAAAAACAATAGCAGTAAATAGAATCAAGGGGATGAACATCTCATTTAAACAATAGCAATAAATAGAATCAAGGTGATGTGCATCTCATTAATAAAATAAATAGCACATAGTAAGCACTTAACAAATACCAACATTATTATTACTATTATTATTAGTGTCATAATTTACTTTTGAATCTTTGGCCTTCAAGAAGAAGGACAACCGGAGAAAACACCCAGAAGTCCTTTCTGCTAGAATGGAAGCTCCTTGAGGAAGCTCCTTAATCCCTTGAGGGATGATGTCTACCCACTCTATTGATGATTATGGTATTTAATAATAATAATAATGTTGGTATTTGTTAAGCGCTTACTATGTGCCGAGCACTGTTCTAAGCGCTGGGGTAGACATAGGGGAATCAGGTTGTCCCACGTGGGGCTCACAGTCTTAATCCCCATTTTACAGATGAGGGAACTGAGGCACAGAGAAGTTAAGTGACTTGCCCACAGTCACACAGCCGACAAGTGGCAGAGCTGGGATTCGAACTCATGAGCCCTGACTCCAAAGCCCGTGCTCTTTCCACTGAGCCACGCTGCTTCTCTAACCACTTGTTAACCACTTGCTATGTGCCAAACTAAGCCCTGGGGTAGATTCGAGATAATCCGCTGTGATCCATAAGGGGGTCACAGTCTAACTAGGAGGGAGAAGGATTTAATCCCCATTTCACAAGGGAGAAAACTGAGCTACAGAGAATTTAAGAGACTTCCCCGAGGTCACACAGCAGGCGAGTAACAGAGCCAGGATTACACTGTAGTCAGTCCATCGTATTTATTGAGTGCTTACTGTATGCAGAGCACTGTACTGAGCACTTGGGAGAGTACAATATAACAATATAGCAGATTTGATAGACACGTTTCCTGTTCACAAAAAGATTATAGTCTAAAAGCTCTTGTACTCTCCCAAGTGCTTAGTAAACGTTCAATAAACAGCCGTGATGGATTCTGTTGTCTTAAGTTGTCTTGTTTTTGTCTGTCTCCCCCAGTTAGACTGTAAGCCCGTCAATGGGCAGGGATTGTCTCTATCTGTTGCCAAATTGTACATTCCAAGCGCTTAGTACAGGGCTCTGCACATAGTAAGCGCTCAATAAATACTATTGAATGAATGAATGATTCTTCTCCAGCTTTTGTGGAGAACAGGGAAGAATTCCAAGGACTGGTTATGTCCATATCCAAAATTTATTTTAATGACCGTCTCCCCCTTTAGACTAAAAGCTCTTTGTGGGCAGGAAACGTGTCTACCAACTCTGTTATATTGTATTCTCCCAAGCACTTGGCTCAGTGCTGTGCACACAGTCACCACTCAATGAATATCAATGACTGAATGAATGATTGATCAGTACAGTGAGGAAGTCTGAACCCCCGCTTTGATCCAGGACTGAAACGTCTCTGTCCGGGAAGACCGAGTGAACGTGAAATTGAGAGGGTGATGGATGTGGGGGGCTGCCCGAGATAAATCTCACCTGTGCTCTTTTGTTGCCTTCTCATGACGCCCGCATGAGATAAATTCTCCAAATCTGTTTTTGTGCTATTGCCAGCTGCCTGGTTACGGAGTAAATAAGAATTATGGGTGTCATAATGGCATTCACTTATGAGAGATAAAAAAAAAAAAAGGCAAATGCGTCCATTCGGTACTTATACAGCTAGTATAAGTGGGAGCCAAGGATTTCTCGGAAGTTCCACCGAGGTCCATTCCCACGGGCCCCAAACGCAAGCTCGTGGAAGACGCGCTCAACTGCTCCAGCCGTCAAGCGGGATTTTTTTCTCTGAAATTTAAGACATCTCACTGGGGGTTCAGAGTTTGAAAACTGTGAAGAATGGTACAGTTGCTTGAGAAGCAGAGTGACCTAGTGCATAGAGCCTGGGCTTGGGAGTCAGTAGGACCTGGGTTCTAATCCCAGCTCCGCCACTCGTCTGCAGATTGACCTTGGGTAAGTCACTTCACTTGGGCAAGTCACTTGGGCACGGCTGGACCTCGGTTACCTCATCTGTAAAATATGGATTAAGATTGTGAGCCCCATGTGGGGCATGGACTGTGTCCAACCTGACTACTTTGTATGTACTCCAGCGCTTAAAACAGTATCTGGCGCATAGTAAGCACCTAACGAATACCAACAAAAAAAAAAAAGAAAAGAAAGTTAAGCTCAGTCACTTGTCTACTGGGTGACTTTGGACAGCGCTTAAAACAGTGTCTGGCGCATAGTAAGCACCTAACGAATACCAACAAAAAAAAAAGAAAAGAAAGTTAAGCTCAGTCACTCTCCATTTTAAGCGTGAACATTCCTAACAGATGTTTGAGTGGCTAATAAAAGTCCCTTCTCCCAGCACAAGGGTTGGGATTTAGGAGGGAAAGCAAAAGGTGGGGTGAGGAGGTGGAGGGAGCTTCAGTCAGTCAATCGTATTTATTGAGAGCTTACTGTCTGCAGAGCACTGTACTAAGAGCTGGGGAAAGTGCTATACAAAACTCTCTCAAATGATGCCCATAATAGCGATGGTATTTAATTTACTATGTGCTAAGTGTTGGGCCAGGTAAAAGACAATCAGATGGGACACAGTCCCCATCCCCGCCAGAGAAACGCCCCGTGTTTGGGTGGGTTCTGACAAAAGTCCACGGAATGGCGCACGTGACCTCATCCCATTAGCCTGTGTCCGCCGTAAGAGTGAGCTCAAGGCATCTCAATCAATCAAAGGTATTGACTGAGTGCTTACTTTGTGCAGAGCACCGGACTGAGCGCTTGGGAGAGTACAGCAGAACAGAGTTGGTAGGCACATTCCCTGCCCACAAGGAGTTTCCAATCAAGAGGTGTCTGAGCTGTGGGTGGACCGATCTTCTGAGGATTTGGCCAGGAGGCCTCTCCTGCAGTGATCGCTTGGAGGTTGTTTATTTCGATGTGGTCATTCAAGCAACGCGGCTGCATCAGGATCCAGACAGACCTCTTCCTGGGCAGGCTTGAGGCCACTGGGAACCATCTTGGATCTCCTCATCCCCCTTTTTCATTCTCTCTTTCTGTCAACCAGTCAATCGTATCTATTCTCGCAGCCTAGAGAAGGGCATCCTAACGTAGAGGATGAGTCGTGCAAGCTGTCAGTGGAATCCCATCTCCGAGCCAGCCTCCTTGCGAGTGCTGATAAATTCTGGGTTATCGCTTCTCTTCCTGGCATAGTTTGGGGTGGGCCCTCCCCTACCTGGATTGTCTGGGCTCCTCAAAGCTCCTTCCAGTCTGAGAGTTTTATAACCATGAATAATAATTATTCCTAATTAGGTGAGCAATCATAAAACCCTCGATACTGTTAATTAGTAGCTGGGGTGATTATTAATATAATGTCAATTGTTATTACAGGCTTTATTGGGCCAATCGATCATCATGTTCAGATCTGATTATCTTGTATCTACCCCGATGCTTAGCACATTACTTCGAGTAGATTAAGTGGTTAACAAACACCACAATGGTTAATAATAGTAACATGACTAGGTACTTGCTAGGTGCCAAGCCCTGGAATAAATACAGGTTAATCAAATCTTTTTTTTTAACAATATTTGTTTAGCACTTACTATGTTCCAGGCACTCTACTAAGCGCTGGGGTATGTACAGGCCACTCAGGTTGGACATAGTCCATGTCCCACATGAGGCTTGCAGTTTTAATCCCCATTTTACAGATGAGATAACAGAGGCCGAGAGAAGTGAAGTGACTTGCCCAAGGTCACACAGCAGACATAGGGTGGAGGCAGGATTAGAACCCAGGTCCTTCTGACTGCCAGGTCTGAGCTCAATCCATTAGACCGCGCTGTTTCTCCTAATTTTTTGCCAAGAATACTGTGTTGACTGTTTCCATGATTAAGGTATCCACCCAGTGCTTAGTTCTGTGCTTGACGTAGAATAAGTGCTTAACTTATCTATCTTATCTATCACACTTATCTATCATTATTATTCATTCATTCGATCACATTTATTGAGCATTTACTGTGTGCAGAGCACTGTACTGGGCGCTTGGAAACTACAATTTGGCAACAGATAGACACAATCCCTACCCAACAACGGGCTCATAGTCAGGATGGACTAAATAAATCAGTGGTATTTATTGAGTGCTTTCCATGTGCCGAGCATTGAATTAAGCACCTGGTAGAGTACAGTACAAAAGAATTGGCAGACGCATTCCCTGTCCACCATGAGCTCACGGTCTAGTTTAGAGTTTAGAGTGTCATATCATTACCGTTATTATCATTGGATTATTACGGTATTTGTTAAGCGCTTACTGAATATCGAACATCCTCTGGGTAGACACAAGGTAAACAGGTTGGACACAGTCCAAGTCCCAAAGAGGGCTCCCAGTCTTAACCCCCATTTTGCTCAGGAGCAGGTAACATGTCTACTCTCTTGTATTGTTCTCTCCCAAACGCTTAGTACAGTGCTCTGCACCTAGTAAGCACTCAAAAAATACCATTGACAATCATTTTTCAGTTAACTGAGGCCCAGAGAAGTTAAATGAGTTGTCCAAAGTCACTCAGTAGACAAGTGGCGGAACCAGGTTCGGAGCCCAGAGTACAGTGTTGGGCTTCTCCCCGACTCGCCCCCGACCTCTGAACAGGCCCTGGCCCTCTTACAGGTCTCATTTGAGCGCAGCAGAAGCCACGGTTGAAGTGGGGGAAGGGGCTTCTAAGTAGGCTGAGGGGCTTTGGGACCTTGGCAGCTCCTCCCATCCTCCCACTAACGATGATGAAGGTATTCATAACACTGTGCTAAGCGCCGGGGTAGACCCGAGATCATCAGATGGGACGAAGTCCCCTGTCCCACAGGGGGCTAACAAGTCTACGGGGGAAGGGAAAGCTGGTATCTCCTCCCCGTTTCCCAGATGAGAAAACGGAGGCCCAGTGGGTTAAGCGCCGTGCCCAAGATCCCACAGCAGGCCAGGGGCAGAGATGAAACTAGAACCCAGGGTACCTGATAGCCAGACCCTTTCCACTAGACCACAGCTGCCTCCTTGGCGGGGGCAGAGGATGGGGCTGGAGCGGCCCTTCCCGGGGATTTACGGGATTCATTTCCTGTGCAAGCAGCCCACCAGGGAGCATTTCCGATTAGAGAGCACGATTTCCAATCCCCTTGTTCCCAGCACAGCTGGGGGCCGGAGGAGGAGAGGGGTTACAGTGACAAAAGAGAAAGAATGATGTATTCACACCTCTGATTTCCCGGTAGCAATTAGCTTCCTAAAACTGCTAACCTTTCAACCTTCTCCCTCTGCCACTGGGGAAAATATTGACATTTAGAATCAGCATGCGGAGGGCGGCTGTGAGAGGCAGAGTCCTTCTTCATCGGAGTTGTCTGTGTGTGTGTGTTTGGGTGAGGAAGGGCTCAGGTCCTGACCATTGGCGTATGCCTTTTGGCTGAAAGATTGGCTACCTTTTAGGCGGATTTTGAGGCAAAAAGATGTCCATCCCTCTCTAGGGTGGCCACACGCATCCCGTTTGATATCAGACAGTCCAGTTTCTGGCCAATCTGTCCCCTTCCAGGAGGGTCAGGACGGCCCCGGCCACCTTCGAGTCGGGCGTTTTCATTCTCAGCGTCCAGTCTCCCCCGGCCTCAGCTCCTGCCACCAAGCGTCATGGCTCAGGAGTGGTGCCTGCCTTCACAGGGACCAGGGAGCGAGGTCTGTAACCACCTGCCAGCATTTCGCCCTGGTAAGCCACCCTACCAACTCTCAATCAGTCAATCGATCAATCATATTCATTGAGCGCTTACTGTGTGCAGAGCACAGTACTAAGCACTTGGGAGAGTTCAATACCACAGACACATTCCCTGCCCATGACAAGCTCAGAGTCTAGAGGGGAAGACAGACATTAATATAAATATATGTGCTGTGGAGCTGAGGGCGGGTTACGGATAGCTCCTTGTAGGCAGGGAATATGTCTGTTTACTGTTATATTGTACTCTTCCAAGCACTAAGTGCTCAGTAAGTGGATTGAATGAATATGTACATAAGTGCTGTGGGGCTGTGGACAGAGTAAAAAGGAGCAAATCATGGTACGCAGAAGGGATGGGGAGAAAAGGAAATGAGGGTCTAGTCAGGGAAAGTCTCTAGGAGGAGATGTGGCGCCAATAATAATAGTAATAATGTTGGTATTTGTTAAGTGCTTACTATGAGTTGAGCACTGTTCTAAGTGCTGGGGTAGATACAGGGTAATCAAATTGTCCCATGTGAGGCTTACAGTCTTAATCCCCATTCTACAGATGAGGTAACTGAGGCACCGAGAAGTTAAGTGACTTGCCCAAAGTCACACAGCTGACAAGTGGCAGAGCCGGGAGTCGAACCCATGACCTCTGACTCCGAAGCCCAGGCTCTTTCCACTGAGCCACGCTGCTTCCCCAAACTCAGGCTCTTTCCACTAAGCCATGTGGCTCAATCAGAGAGGAGGAGGGAATCAGAGAGGAGGGAGAGGAGGAAGGTGGAGGAGACACAGGGAGGGACAAGGAGTCCCTTTGATGCCCTGAAGGACCAAAGCCTTCATGGACAAGCCATTAATCCTGCATTCACCCAAGGGCATCCTTCTCCCCAACATGGAGAACACCCCACCTACCGCCTCTACCCCCGACACCGGCCCGATGAAAGATGTCGGTCCGCTTCCTCTAAAGGAGAGGTTCCAGCCGAGACGCCTCAGGGCACGCTCATCTCTGTTGCTTTCGTGCACACTCTTGGAAAGCACCGCACAGAAACGGCAAAGTTTATTTCCCGGTGAATACAATTTACATTCATGTGGGCTCATTAAAAGATAATTAGTGTGTGGAGAAAAGGTCCACAGGACACGTCGATGAGACTCCCGTAACTGAGAGTTTTGATAAAGTGCTACTCAGGAGCCGGGCCGCTTCACGGGTCCCACTGTCAGAGATGCTGCGCTCCGTCCCCTTGCCCCCTCCTACCTCACCTCGCTACTCTCCTACTATACCCCAGCCTGCACAATTCACTCCTCTAATGCTAACCTTCTCACTGTGCCTCCGTCTCGTCTATCTCACCGCCGACTTCTCGCTCGCATCCTGCCTCTGGCCTGGAAAGCCCTCCCTCCTCAAATCCGACAGACGATTAATTATTCCTTCCCCCTTCAAAGCCTAATTGAAGGCACATCTCCTCCAAGAGGTCTTCCCTGACTAGGTCCTTTCTGCTGCTCCCACTCCCTTATGTATCATCCAGACTTTCTCCCTTTATTCATCCCCCCTCCCAGTACCCCAACCCTTATGTCCATATCTGTCATTTATTTATATTAATGTCGGACTCCCCCTGTAGATTGTAAGCTCGTGATGGGCGGGGAATGTGTCTGTTTACTGTTATATTGTACTCTCCCAAGCACTTAGAACAGTGGTCTGCACATAGTAAGTGCTCAATAGATATGATTGAATGACTGAATGACTGGCACAGCCAGGGCAGAGAGAGTGGGATTCCCCAATTCACCAGGACCTTCTACAGGCCTTTCTTCAAAACTCAGAAATCTTTTCTTATTTCTCCCCTCTTGTTTATTCCAAGACAAAGAATTCACTCTTCAATGGGTCCTGCAAGCTGATCCAAGCTAGTTCTTTTTTTTATGGTATTTGTTAAGTGCTTCTAATGTGCCAGGCACTGTACTAAGGTAGATATAGCTAATCAGGTTGGACACAGTCCATGTCCCCCATGGAGCTCACAGTCTTAATCCCCATTTTACAGATGAGGGAACTGAGGTCCAGAGATGTAAAATGACTTTCCCGAGGTCTCCCTGCAGACAAGTGGTGGAGGCAGGATTAGAACCCAGGTCCTCTGACTCCGAGGCCTGGGCTCTATCCATTAGGCCACACTGCTTCTCAGAGGCCTTTCATCAAAATGCAGGGATCCTTTTTTACCCCTTCCTTTGTGTTTGTTCCGGGGCTAAGAATTCACTGCTGGATGCGAACTGATCAGAGCTAGTTCTCTGGTAGCCGGACCGGTTGTAACTTCCGGGGCCTTTCAAAGGCTAGTCCTCGGCAACGGACCACCGGGAGGGGCCGGGGTGGCTACCACGTGGGCCACGGAGAGCGCTGACCCACCCGGGTTGGGGTCACCGTCTCGGCCGGCTTCATTCACGTTGCCACTTGGCCCGCTTACGAGCGTGGTGACCTTGTCGACTGACTGACGGATTATCACTGCTGGGGAGATGCTGCAGTCTGACTGAGGCGGGCCCTGGGCGGAAAGGCCCAGCGAGAAAACATTAGGGTCACAGGTTAGCCTTAGGGTTAGAAAGTCCATCCTCCCAGCCCTCACAGGGCCGAGCTGGCTCCCTGTTTAATAATAACGATAATAACAGTGATGGTATTTGTTAAGCACTTAATATTTGTCAAGCACCGTTCTAAGAGCTGCAAGCTAATCAGGTTGGACACGGTCCCTGTTCCGCATGGGGCTCACAGTCTTAATCCCCATTTTAAAGCCGTGGGAACTGAGGGAACAGAGAAGGGAAGTGACTTACCCAAGGATACCCAGCAGGCAAGCGGCAGAGCCTGGATAAGAACCCAAGTCCTTCTGGTTCCCAGGCCCGTACTCTATCCGCTAGACCACACTGCTTCTTGTTTATTATCCTTCTCTTCCTCTCTGCTTGGCACATAATAAGAGCTTAACAAATACCATCATCATCATCATCTTTCTCTCTCTCTCTCTTCCTCTCTTTCCCTCTCTCCCCTCCCCTCCCCGTCTGCAGAGGGCAAGCACCATAAAGAAGTTTTATTACATAGAAAGTCACTTCAGTTAAATGCTGCCGTTCCATAGGCAATAGAGAGTGTCTGATGAATTTTGCCAACAAGTTCTTTCTTAAAAAATGTACTAAATGAATTCCACAGCCTTTAGCCCCCACCCACGCTTCTTCCAGGGCCTGCGAGGCTCTGCACTCCCCTTCCTCCGCAGCATATCCAGCCTGACATCCCCCACCCCCTCCACTGAAAATCTCCACTGAATACTAGAGGGGGCCGGGTGACCCCTCTGGCTGTTCTCCCGAAAGCTCAAGATGGTGAACCCGGGGACTCTCTGTCACTACTTGGGAGCACCAGGACAGACTCCGCTTCAGGGAAGTGGCAAAGTCCGAAGTTCAAATCCTGCCTCCTCCGTCAACTGAGAAAATTGTTGAACCCCTCTGGCCTTGAAATTACCCTGGGGCAGGGCAGGGCAGGACTAGTTCCTTCATGGTGTCGAACAATGGTTAGTCAGTCATATTTATTGAGTGCCTGTTGTTTGCAGAGTACTGGATTAAGGATTTGGGAGACACAGTATAATGTATTGGCATGATGCCTGCCCTCAAGGAATTTATGGTCTTCTTAGCTGACTCTTTGGATGTCCAGTCATCTGTTTTGGGGTTTTTAAATGATATTTGTTAAGAACTTACTACGTGCCAGGCACTGTATTAAGCGCCGGGCTAGATACTAGTTAATCGGGTTGGACAAAGGGCCTGCCCAACACAGGGCTCGCAGTCTTAATCCCCATTTTCCCGATAAAGCAACTGAAGCACAGATAAATGAAGTGACTTGCCCAAGGTTCCCCACATCAGATAATTAGCAGAGCCAGGATTAGAACCCAGGTCCATCTTACTCCCAGACCCGAGCTCTATCCACTAGGCAACACTGCTTCTTGTATCGTACCCTCCAAAGTGCTTAGTACAGTGCTCTGCACAGGGTAAACGCTCAATCATCGACCGATGGATTGATTTAGGGGGATGTCTGTAAAATGGTGTCTAGGACGTCACTGCGTTTGGCTCGTAGGCAGGATCTGAATTCCAGAGAGTTTGGAACCCCTTCGCCGCCCCAGCCTCTGAGTCCCTCTGCCTCCAAGAACCAAGGGAGCGGGCAGAAAAGGGTTTAGTTTCCATTTTTCTCTATCCTGGGCATCTGTCCAAATTTTGCATTCGGGAGACGGAAGGGGAGCTCAGCTTGGCTCGGATACAGGCTCCTCGGGCCCCGACCTGCCACCTTCACTGAGTCGACGGTCTTTCCGAGCACAGAGGCCTGGCTTCTTCCATCTTTGTCACCCGGAGATGGCAGTCGCCTCCATCTTGAATTCCACGGGACACTCCGGCAGGGCCTTAGCACCGTCGTCAATCAGTCGATCGGTCACTCATGCCTGTTGAGTGCTTACAGTGCAGAGAGCACAGCACTAATTGCTTGGGAGAGTACAGTAGAACAGAGTA
The DNA here is from genome assembly GCF_004115215.2 of Ornithorhynchus anatinus. Lineage (NCBI taxonomy): Eukaryota > Metazoa > Chordata > Mammalia > Monotremata > Ornithorhynchidae > Ornithorhynchus > Ornithorhynchus anatinus. The sequence goes on along the minus strand of NC_041732.1, from coordinate 6,299,806 downwards.
GGGAGACACGTTCCCTGCCCACAAAGGAGCTTACAGTCTAGAGGGCGAGACAGATGCTAAAATAAATGACACATATGTGCAGAAGAGGAGGGGGAGGAAGAGTAGGGTGGAGATTGGGGATGGAGACTTGTGAGCCCCATGTGGGACAGGGACTAGGTCCAATCTGATAAACTTGTATCGACCCCTGCACTTAGTACAGTGCCCAGCACATAGTAAGGGCTTAACGAATACCACCGTTATTAATATTAGTATCTCCAAGCCCCCTAAGGAAAGGTCACGCTGAGACAGTTGGGGTGCCAGAGGGTTGGGGAGAGGGGGGTCAGGGTGGTCGAGAAGACTTGGAAAGGGAGAGGAGTCCCAGAGGAGCTGAGATGGGAAAGAGTAGGGACTCAGAATGGGAGGACCAGCAGAAAACCAAGAGGGGCCTCACCAGATGGGGAGAGAAACCAACATCTTAGCTTCCCTCAATCAATCGATCAATCAATGGTATTTATTGAGTGCTTATTTTGTGCAGAGCACTGTACTAAGCTCTTGGGAGAATACAGTACAACAGAGTTGGCAGAAACGTTTCCTGCCCACAAGAAGGTGCAAAATCTCTGTGGATTTCAGCAAGCTCCTCCTCTAGACAGTAAGCTCCTTGTGGGCAGGGAACACATCTACCAACTCTGAATATTGTACTCTCCCAACTGTTCAGTGCTCCTCGCGTAGTAAGCACTCGATAGATACCATCAACTGATTGATTGCTTGGTTTTCTACGTGAGGTCGGCTCTCCAGGCCAACATAACATCTTCGTTTGTAGAAATGTATCCCCACCTGCAGGGTTCTACACTAAGTTGCTGGACCTTAGTGTTCGGGATTTTGTGATGAGAAGCAGCGTGGCTCAGTGGAACGAGCACGGGCTTGGGAGTCAGAGGTCACGGGTTTGAATCCCGGCTCTGCCACTTGTCAGCTGTGTGACTGTGGGCAAGTCACTTCACTTCTCTGTACCTCAGTTACCTCATCTGTAAAATGGGGATTAAGACTGTGAGCTTCACGTGGGACAACCTGATTACCCTGTATCTACCCCAGTGCTTAGAACAGTGCTCTGCACATAGTAAGCGCTTAACAAATACCAGCATTATTATTATTATTATGTGGTGTTTTGAGACAAGCCCTTGCAACTTTTAAAACTAGACACACGAGTAGATGAGTGGTTTAAAATTTGGCTTCCGAACCGAGAAACTGGGGAGGAGAGAGATCATATCTACCAGTGGCACAGAGTAAGCGCTCAATAAATATCCCTGATAGATTGACGTCTTTTGGAACTAAATCTGGATTGCCAGATGGTTTTGCTATTCCTCTTGTGGTAGACTTGCCTCTTACCTGAGGAGTTTCAGTGTGGAAAACCACAGAGTCGTTAGACTTTTTTGATTGATGGATTGGAAGCTCCTTGAGGGCAGGGATTATGTCTGCCAACTCTATTGTACTCTCCCAAATGTTCAGCAAAACGCTCTGCACAGAGTAGACCGTAAGCTCCACAAGGGCAGAGGTCATGCCTGCCGACTCTTTTGAACTAGGCGATTAGTACAGTACTCTGCGTACTGTGAACGCTCCGTAAGTACTGTTGATTGACTGGCCGAAGCACCTCGCTGCCAACAGGAGGACTCAGGTTTCAGGGAGTGGAAGAGTTGGGGTCCCCGGCTCCGGAGGGATTCTGCCCGAGGAGGGGTCCTAGGAACTGAGTGATCAAGGAGTGAGCCCCGGGGACGGGGGGGATTTCTTTGGGATTTGGGCTAGGGTCTACCCCCACTGAGACCCAGTTGCCTTGAGCCAGGTTGGTCAGCGCGGTCTCATGTGAAACACAGCCCGGTCCCTATTATCCTCGCTCGTGGGGTTGTGGGGGAGAGGAGTGTGATAGCGGGGGTAAATGAGATTTTCAACAATCCCCTCACCCCCAACTTCACTGTAGCCAGCAGCTCCAACCCTTCCCCTTCCTCCCCTGCCTATTCTTTCCCGCTCTCCCCCTGCCCCATGCCCCCTACCCCTGTCCTCCCTTAATGGCGGTGAGGGCATTTGGTGGTCCTGGACATTATCTGGCCTCAGGATGTTTATGGCCCAGGCCCAATCTCACCCATGAGGGAGCGGACCAGGCTTCCCCCTCCCCTGCAGTGCGGTCTTCCCCTGCCCGCCCCGACCCACGCACCCACTTGGGAGGGCGGGTAGTTGGGTGAAGAAAAGAAGCGTTCTCCGGGGAGGGATTCTTTCGCGAATAAAATATTCATCAGGGTAATTGAATCAAGTTTTATTGGAAGAAAAATGCGCTTGCAGGTTATGTTTATTTCCTCAGTCTTGTAAAACCCCATCCTCCGTAGCATTATTTGATTAGGGCAGCAGAGGAAGTTGGTTTGGTTTAAAGCAAACAGGACTGAGCTCAGCAAAAAAAAAGTTCAGTCCAGGCTTGGGTCCAGCAGGCTAAGGGTCTCAAAACACAGCTCCCTCCAGAGCCGACAGCCAACCAACCGAAGCCAAGGTCCAACGGACTGGCCAGAGGGCTGCAGAGTCTTCAGAGCAGTGGGGCCTAGTGGGGAGAACCGGGACCTGAGAGTCGAAGAATCTGGCTTGTAATCGCAGCTCTGCCACTTGCCTGCTCTGTGTCCTTGGGCCGGTCACGTAAAGTCTCTAGGCCTCAGTTTCCTCCTCTGTAATTTTTTATGGTATTTGTTAAAGGCTTACTAGGTGCCAGGCCCTGTTCTAAGTACTAAGGTAGGTACAAACTAATCAGGTTGGACACGATGTCCCACGTGGGGCTCACAGTTTCAGTCCCTATTTTGCAGATGAGATAAGTGAGGCACAGGGAAGTGACTTGTCCTAGGTCACACAACAGACAAGCAGCAGATCCGGGATTAGAACACAGGTCTCTCTAATCCCTGTTCTCCCATCCCCTTAGATTGTGAGACCCGTGTGGGACAGGTCTGGGTCTGATTCGTTTGTAAGACTCTCCAGTGTTATTTTAAACTCTTAACAAATTCCACAAGTCACACAAACACACATTCGTAAGTGCATACTCAAGTCTACCACCTCTGTTATATTGTACTTTCCCAAGCTCTTAGTACAGTGAGTTGCACACAGCAAACACTTAATAATTCAATTGATTGATTGATATATGCCCATTTCAATACAATGTCTCTCTGGTCTCTCTGTTTCTGATTCTAGCACAGTATCTTGGTAGTTTCTGTCTCTCTGGACCTCTGCTTCTACATAGACTGTAATCTTCTCGAAGGTAGTAGATCGTGTCTACGAACCCTGTGGGACTCTTCCAAGTGCTTAGTACAGTGGTCTACACAGAGCGTGGCTTAGTGGAAAGAGCATGGGCTTGGGAGACAGGGATCGTGTGTTCGAATCCCGGCTCTGCCACTTGTCAGCTGTGTGACTTTGGGCAAGTCACCTAACTTCTCTGGGCCTCAGTTACCTCATCTGTAAAATGGGGACTAAGACTGTGAGCCCCACGTGGGACAACCGGATAACCTGAGAAGCAGCATGGCTCAGTGGAAAGAGCACGGGCTTTGGAGTCAGGGCTCATGAGTTCGAATCCCAGCTCTGCCACTTGTCGGCTGTGTGACTGTGGGCAAGTCACTTAACTTCTCTGTGCCTTAGTTCCCTCATCTGTAAAATGGGGATTAAGACTGTGAGCCCCACGTGGGACAACCTGATTCCCCTTTGTCTACCCCAGCGCTTAGAACAGTGCTCGGCACATAGTAAGCGCTTAACAGATACCAACATTATTATTATTCTTATTATTAACCTTGTATCTACCCCAGTGTTTGGCTGGGGTTTGGCACATAGTAAAGCTTAACAAATACCATCATCATCATCATTATTATTATTTATAAATACCGTTGATTGATCGATTGATCCTAGTGGCTCTATCCCTGTGCTCACGTAGTGTCTCTCTTGACTGCCTTCTCCTCTTCCTCTTCCTTCTTCTTCTCCTCCTCCTCCTTCTCCTCTTCCTCCTCCTCCTCCTTCTTCAAGAACTACTGAAGGCTCTGGAGGAGTGGGAAGATGTGGACTAAACATTGTTATAGAAAAATGATCTGGGCAGCAAAGTGAAGAATGGACTGGAGGGGGGAGAGAAAGGAGTCTGATGCAGTAGTAAATGATAAGTGCTTGGATCAGCGTGCTGGAAATTTGGTTGGAGAGGAAACTGTTCCAAACACCCACTTCAGTGCGAGAAGAAGAAAGAGGAAAGAAGGGGGGGAATGAAGGGAGAATTCAAAGCCCCTGTAGATTATAAATGCCTCGAGGGCAGGGATTGTGTCTACTCATGCTACTGTTCTTTTCTAAGTAGTTGCTACAGTGCTTTGCCCACAGCAGACACTCAGTCAGGTCACACAGCAAGTAATTGACAGAGCCGGGATTAGAACCTAGGCCCTCTGGCTCCCAAGGCCAGGCTCCTTCCACTAGGCCATGCTGCTTCTCAGTACCACTGACTGATTGCTCAGTACAGGCCATTTATTGATAGATTTATTGGTCCGACTGTGTCCAGGAACGGTGTGGGTTTGGCGGTTCTTGAGAGCCTCTTAGAATCCCCTAGTGGGAAAAGTGAGGGGCTGGGGTCCTGGGCTCCCCAGTTCAAAATCCTAATTCTGTCCCCGACCTGCTGGGTGACCTTGGGAGAGATACCTAACCTCTCTGGACCTCAGTTTCCGCCCCTTCTAGCCACTCCTCTGGCCTCTTAGGTGGTAAACCCCTTGAGAGATAGGGACTGAGGCTTTTTTTTTTATGTTATTTGTTAAGCTTTTACTGTGTCCCAGGCTCTGTTCTAAATGCTGGGGTAGATACAAGCTAATCAGGCGAGACACCATCCCACATGGGGCTCACAGTCTTCACCCCCATTTTACAGATGAGATAGCTGCGGCACAGAGAAGGGAAACGACTTGCCCAGGGTCCCCCAGCAGACAAGCAACAGAGCTGGGATTAGAGCCCAGGTCCTCTGCCTCCCAGGCCTGTGCTCTATCCACTAGACCTCATCTGTGATCCCGTCAGTGAGACCCCCCTCCAGAGATCACGATTCCCTGCCATCACAGCGGCAGCGACCCGGCCGGGGGAGGGTATTATTCCAGACCCAGAAAGTGAGGTTTCTCCCCTTAAATTTTCCCCCTTCAAAATGCCAGTTCAGGGCGGCTCCAAGGCTGCCCGCCTGCTCTGCTGATTGCTTCCTGGCACGGAGCTAGGGGAACCCTGGCATCCGGGGAGGGATGCGGGGGAGAGGCAAGGGGGACACCGTCCAGGCTACAGCTTAGGGACCATCAGCCCCGGCCGCTGACAGCACAGCCTGCCCTCCTAGTGTTTTCTTATTTGCTCCCAACAGGAAATCAATGATGCCAGGAACGGTGGGTTCATTCCGCGGCCCCGATCGATACGCCCTGATTAATCCGGTTGTGGCTGTGGGGTAAATTTGCTGCATCATAATTAGAATTATTAATTAAAAATAGGAAATCAATGGACACGAATTAGGCAAAAGAGAAATCTGTTTCGCTTCTCTGTCATTGCCTGGGGAATCACTGAGCCTATCAGGGGGTGGCTGGGGCCGGGGGACCCCGAGGGACCCCTCCCGCCTGACGGACACCCCGACCCCAGGGAAAGGTGCCAAGCGCTTCCAGCTACAGAGCAAGGTGCCTTTGCCAGCAAAGAAAGACACTGATTAATCCACACCTTGCTCCTTCATTCATCTTCCCTCCCATCCGCACAGCACATATGTATATATCAGTATATATTTATTTATTTATTATATTAATGTCTGTCTCCCCCTCTAGACTGTGAGCTCCTTGTGGGCAGGAATGTGTCTGTTGTTATACCGTACGCTCCCAAGCGCTTAGTATGGTGCTTTGCTCACGGTACACACCCAATAAGTACAATTGAATGAATGAATGAATGAATAAATGGGTTGGAAGTCACGATCCCTGCCCTCAAGAAGCTTACAGTCTTCTATGTGTGGAGCGCTGTACTGAGCGCTTGGGGGATTCCTGCACATGTAATGGATAATAATAATGATAATAATAATTTTGGTATTTGTTAAGCGCTTACTATGTGCAGAGCACTGTTCTAAGCGCTGGGGGAGATACAGGGTAATCAGTTGTCCCACGTGAGGCTCACAGTCTTCACCCCCATTTTACAGGTGAGGTCACTGAGGCACAGAGAAGTGAAGTGATTCGCCCACAGTGCCCAGTGCATAGAACAGTGCTTGGCACATAGTAATCGCTTAACAAATACTATAATTGTTACATTTATTATGTCCCACATGGGACTCCCAATCTTCTTCCCCATTTTAGAAATGAGGGATATGAGGACCAGAGAAGTGAGGTGACTTGCCCAAGGTCACACAGCAGAAAAGCAGCAGAGCCACGATGAGAAGCAGGTTCAGTGAGTCCCAGGGCCCGGGCTCTGGCCACTAGGCGCCGGGGTTCTGCCCCGCGACTTTGGTCTCTCTCTAGACCCCGGCTCCCTCCCCGACGCCTGGCGGGGAGCGTGATTCAGAGACAGCGCCTTCCTCCGAGGGCAATTTAGACTCCTCCAACGGAGTCCAAAAAGTTACGTTTCCAGCGCTCTCCGACCAACGGAATTACCGAGGGCCCTCCCTGGGATGGTGGTTCCAGCTAGTTGAATATTAATCTACCGTTCAAAGAGCCCCTAGTTGCCCATCTCAAAGGAGACTACAGGCAAGTAATTAAAACCAGACGTTGACACTCGCCAGAGAACGAGCAACTTTCTCCGGCCTGCTTTGGAGGGAGAGGGTTCTAATGAACTTGAGGTAACTTCAGAGCATTTCTGATGTCTCCCCCAGCCGTGCTCTGCCCCACCTCCCGACCTCGCTGTCTCCCCCACCCACACGCATCGAGTCCTCTTGGCGGCTCTGGTCTCGTCCTCGTAGCTGTTGGCTGAGCTGAGTTCCGGGCCAGAGAGCCCTGGAGATGAGCGGCGTTCTGGGTTCTCCATCGGGACCCCGGCCCACTTCTCCAGAACCGCACCCCAGACCGGGCCCCTTCGATCAGATAATAACTGTGGTATTGGTTAAGCGCTTACTTTGTGCCAAGCACTGTTCCAAGCGCCGGGGTAGAAACAAGGCAATCGGGTTGTCCCATCTGGGGCTCCCAGTCTTCATCCCCATTTTACCGATGAGGGAACTGAGGCCCAGAGAAGGGACATGATTTGCCCACAGCAGACAAATTGTGGAGCTGGGATTAGACCCAGAGTCCTTCTGACTCCCAGGCCCAGGTTCTCTCCACTAGGCCATGCTATTCCTTAAAGCAGCCACTTGTCTGCTGTGTGACCTTGGGCAAGTCACTTAACTTCACTGTGCCTCAGTTACCTCATCTGTAAAATGGGGATTAAGAATGTGAGCCCCACACGGGTCAACCTGATTACCTAGCAACTAACCCAGCAACAACCCCTACCCTACAGATCCCTACAGATCTGTTGCCGAATTGTACTTTCCAACCACTTAGTACAGCGCTCTGCACACAGTAAACGCTCAATAAATATGACTGAGTGACTGAATGACTGACTCTGTGTGTGTGTGTGTGTATGCGTAGGAGCATATCGGTTTGTGCGTATTTGTGCGCCTTTGGACCCATACGTGTTGTGCGTCTGCGGATGTGGATTTGTGGGCCTGGGTTGCTGGGACGGGGGCGGCGGTTCTGCTGTGTAGTTGTGTGTCTGTCGGTTCATTTATTACACGTCTTTCTCTGACTGTGCCAGGCGCCGTTCTGGGCACTGGGAAAAGTTCTCAGGGACTACGATTCAGACATCATCCCGCCTAACCGGGCTGCTCAGAAAGTAGGAACAGCAGTAACAGCAGCACTCATTGAGTTCCGACTTGGGGAGGGGCACCGTACTAGACGCTTGGACAGTACAGAATGAAGGCACTCTCCCCGTCCAAGAGGAGCTTACACTCTAACAGGGAAGACTAACATAAACCTGTTTAGCTCTAGAGGAGTTGAGATAAATGATCGAACTAACCAATGTGAATAAACCTGACCGCTGAGGATGGAAAGGAAAAAAGTCGTCATATTTTGTAGATAGGAGGCAGACGGGCAGACAGGGAGTCACAGGCAAGTAGACAGGCAAGCAGGCCAACAGGCAGACAGACAAGCAGACAGACAGGCAGCTAAGCAGCAAGATAGGCAGACAGACAGCTAGACAAGCAAGAAGACAGGCAGACAGGCAAGCAGGAAGACAAAGACAAGCTGGAAGCCAGGCAGACAGACAGGCAAGCAGGAAGCCAGGCAGACAGACAAGCGGACAGATAGGTAGGCAGGAAGCCAGGCAGACAGACAAGCGGACAGATAGGCAGGCGAAGGCACAGTGTGATTCTTAGTACGGTGCTATGCACATGGTAAACGCTCAGTAAATACTATTGAAGGAATGAATGAATGCTCTGCCAAAGTAAGATATTCTACGTCTATGAGATGCAGAATTCAAAAACCTGAGAGGGGTAGAAATGGAGAGAGGGAGAGCTTGGGGTTGGGGGAGGAGGAGGGACGAGGGGCAGAGGGTGGGAGACGGCAACCCCCCAGGGGTCCCCATGGGCCTGGGTAACCTCCAACCTTCTCTGTCTCTCTGTCTCTGTGTCTCTGTGTCTGGCAGGCTGTGACAGTGAGCACTGGGGACCTCACTGCGGCAATCCCTGCCAGTGCCAGAACGGAGCCCTGTGCAATCCCATCACGGGCGCCTGCGTCTGCGCCGACGGCTACCGGGGCTGGCGCTGCGAGGAGCCCTGCGACCCGGGGACCTACGGCCAGGGCTGCCAGCTGCCCTGCCAGTGCCGCCGCGGGGCCACCTGCGACCACCGCACCGGAGAGTGTCACTGTGCTCCCGGCTACACCGGGGTGTTGTGAGTGAAGGGCTGGCCCGGGGATGGGTCACGGGCACGAGGGGGCACCGGGGACACGGGGTGGGGAGGTGGAGGGGCGGGGTGGGGAGGCCTGGCGGTGGCGGGAGGTGTGGGGAAGGGGTGGGGGGCATGAAAATGGGGCTGAGGGGTTCGTCTCAGGGAGGAGCGTGGGGGGAGCAGGGGCGACATTTGGGGTTCAGGGGGCAGGGAGAGAAGGCTGAGCAAAGCCTCACGGTTTCTCTCCCTCACTGCCTTCTGCTCTAGGCTTGAGCAGACTCCATCTCAGGGGCAAGACCCTCAGGGTGGCCAACCTTTGTTTTGCTTTATTTTTAAATTTATTCATTAATGAATCCATTAAGTGCCTTTGTGCCAGGCACTGGAGCAGATACAAGATCATCTTATAGGGCTCATGAGCTTAATCTCTATTTTACAGATGAAGTAACTGAGGCACAGAGAAGTGAAGTGACTCTCCCAAGTCACACCGTAGAGTCAGAATTAGAACCCCTGACTTTCTGACTCCCAAGCCAGCGATTAGGCCATGCTACTTCTCAACACACATACACACGCACTCTCTCTGTCTCTCTCTTTCTCACTCTCACTCTCTCGCCAGCTGTGCCCAGAGCAGGTGGCGGTTGTGTATGGGGTGTGGGGTGGATAGGGGGATGCAGGGAGCCTGATGTGTCCCCTGACCCCATTAATTTCTTGCCCCAGAAATCCCCTCTCTGGGAGGATAGGCTTCGTCCTTCCTCTCAAAGAGAGCGAAGGGGTCAGCCGGTCAGTCGCAGAGGGATGCAGTCCCCTGGCCCAAGGTTGGCAAGGAGCGGTCGGTCAGCAGAGCCCCTTCTCTTCTTCCTCCCTCCCCCTGCCTCGCCCCTGCCCTCTGGGTCCGCCCCTTCCCTGCCCCGTCGGCCTGCCCAGGCCCCCGCGGCGTCCTGGTCCCCGCCGGTGAAACCTGCCAACCGTCTGCGGCGTCTCTCTCTCCTTCCCCCTCAGCTGCGAGGCGCTGTGCCCGGTGGGGAGCCACGGTGCCCACTGCGAGCTGCGCTGCCCCTGCCAGAACGGGGGCACCTGCCACCATGTGACCGGGGAGTGCGCCTGCCCCCCAGGCTGGACCGTAAGTGCTGGGTCAGGGGCCGCTCTCTGCTGGGGGCAGGGGAGGGGATGAGGGTGTGGAGGTAGGTTGCCACCTCCCGATGATGAGGCGGACCCCGGCCCCCCACCTGCCCTGGTCCTGCCAATGTCCCCCACCCCCCACCTCCCGACTCACCCCCTTCTGAACAGCTTCCGGTTCTGTAGGGCTGAGGGGGAGGGAGATGCAGAAAAAAATAAAGAACAGATAATCCAGAAACTTTTTTTAAATGGTTATCTATTAAGCGCTTACTATGTATCAAACACTGTTCTAAGCGCTGGGATAGGTACCAGTGAAGTAGGTCAGACCCAGTTCCTATCCCATAAGGAGCTCACAGTCTAAGTAGGAGGGAGGGCAGGTATGTGATCCCCATTTTACAGTTGAGGAAACCGAGGTCCAGAGGAGTTAAGTGACGCAGCAAGCAATTGGCAGAGTCGGGATTAGAACTCAGGTCCTTCTGACTTCCAGGCCCAGGCTCTTTCTTCTAGGCTTCTCTAAACGGCTTTGAAATTGGGGCAGGGGCTGAGGGAGGAGGCCAGGGATGAAGGTCTAGGGTCAGAGGGTACCTCGGGCCACTCTCCGGCCTGCCCCTCCAGCCTCTGAGCTGGGTCCGACCTGCCGGATGCCACCAGCCCAGGACTCTGAGCCCCCGGGGGATGCCTCCCCTGGGTCAGTCAGTCACTCATATTTACTGAGAGCTTACTGGGTGCAGAGCACTGTACTCACAATAAACAGACACATTCCCTGCCCACAACCAACTCACAGTCCTGAGTCTACAGTCCGAACGAGAGCGGCCAGGAGGGCAGCCGTCCGGAGGAGGAGACCCCCAGGGGCTGAGGGTAGAAGGGGCCGCTGGGCTCGGCCCGGCCCGGAACCCCGACACGGAGAACCTGAAGACTTTTCCCCGGTCAGCGGAAGGAGATGGGACCACCGAGGCAGGAGAGAGACGTCACCTGCGGTGACGTGCTCTTCTGGGCTGTGGTGGGGCCGTGCCCTGACCGGACCCTTGGAGATTGGGGCCACGGCTTGACCAGACCCTTGGAGGTGAAGCGCTGGTCCCCCTCAGGCCCGGGGAAGCAGAGAACCAGAGGCTGCACCGTCAAGGAAGGAGAAGCAGCAGATATCTACCCACCCTCCCTCCTGTCCTTCCGCTCCTCCGCCAACCTCTGTTTCCGCCAGCGCCCCAAGGGATGGAGAGTGCACCCGGGGTCCCCCGGCAACTCTGTTGGGTGACAAGGGGAAGGCCCTGCACATGGTCCCGGCTAAAGTCCTAAGCCCAGAAGCCAGAAGGAATGTCCAGCAGTCAGTCAGTTGGTCAGTCAGCAATTGGGGTAGAGGGCGGCAGACGCAGGGCTGCCTGGACAAACCCTAGTGCTGGTGGGGGGCGGTTACTGCGGTGTGTGAAGCCCAGGGACAGCAACCTGAGCTGCCCGCTCTTGCTCCCCCATCACAGGGCTCGGTGTGTGCACAGCCCTGCCCGCCGGGCACATTTGGTGCCAACTGCAGCCAGGAGTGCCCGTGCCACCACGGAGGGCAGTGCGACCACGTGACGGGGCGCTGCCAGTGCCTGGCTGGCTACATGGGAGACAGGTAAGGGGCCCCTGGTCGTGGTGGAAGGGTGTGGGAGGGCCTTCCCTGAAGACTTGCAGTAAAGAACAAGGGTTTACCAGCCCACCAGTTACCAGCTCTGCCCCTCCACGGTCCCATCCCCCAAGGAGACACTCCGGGATGGGTGGATGCCATGAATTTGGCGTCTTTGCCGCTCACCTGACACAACTCGGGAGCCTGGTGAAGGTCAGGACCTGGGACGAGGAGGCAGATTTTCCATTTTTAGTCACGTTCCTCCTTTCCCCTCAGCCTGCTGTCTTTCCTGCCGGTCTAATTTCCTTGAGGCTTTGCGGATGGGAGCTTGCTGTCTTGCCCCTGGAGGGGAGTGGGATGCCAGCAGCTCACCCAAAGACCCCCCTGGCCCCCAGGGACAAACCTTATGTCCCTACTACCAGGATGCTCAGTCTCCCCTTAGGCCACAGTCCTGGAGGAACCTGGAGCCAGAGCTCTCCCCACACCCAATCAGTCAATCAATCAATTAATCAATCAGTGAGAAGCAGCATAGCCTAGCGGAAAGAGCCCGGGCCTGGGAGTCAGAAGGACCTGGGTTCTAATCCGGGCTCCGCCGCTTGTCTGCTGGGTGACGTTGGGCAAGTCGCTTAACTTCCCCGGGCCTCAGTTACCTCAACGGTAAAAAGGGGATTAAGGCTAGGAGTCCCGTGTGGGACATGGACTATGACCAATGTGTCTGCTAATTCTGTTGAATTGTCTTCTCCCAAGTGCTTACTCTCCCAAGTGCTTAGTACAGTGCTCTGCACATAGTAAGCACTCAATAAATAGGATTGATTGATGGGTTGAGGCCTACAGAATGCTAAGCCTTGAACTAAATGGCTTGGGAGGGTACAATAGAGGCAATCATTATTATTATTACTATCATTATTATTATTAGAAGGGAAGACTGATATGATTATCATTAATTGTTATTAATTGTTCGTGATTGATTGATTATTAATAATTATGTCTCCCCTTCTAGACTGTAAGCTTGCTTGGGCAGGGAACCTCTTTTGCCAACTCTGTGATATTATACTCTCCCAAGGGCTTAGTACACTGCTCCATACATAGTGAGTGCTCAATAAATGATTGAATGAATGTGATTTTCCCCATGCCTAGGAATGACAATCATAATCGTGGCATTTGTTAAGCGCTTACTATGTGCCAGACACGGTACTAAATGCCGGGGTGGATCCAAGCAAATCAGATTGGACACAGTCGCTGTCCCACGTGGGGCTCACAGACTCAATCCCTATTTTCCAGATGAGAAAACCGAGGCACAGAGAAGTGAAGTGACTTGCCCAAGGTCACAGAGCAGGCAAGTGGAGGAGTGGGGATTAGAACCCAAGTCCTACGCTCTTTCCACTAGGCCACTCTGTTTCCCTCACCTTCTCCCTGCCCTCCTCAACCCCACTCTCTTCCCTTCCTGTTTCCTCCTCCCCCCAACTCCCTCTCCCCTGTACCCCAAGCCCCCCAAGAGTGAATCCCAGCCGGATAAATGCCACAGTTTCATGAAGACAGAGTGAAGCAGCCCAGTTCTCCTGCTGGTTTGGCCTACCTGGGCATTTCATAACTTAATAATAATGATAATATTATTAATAACAATGATGGTATTTGTTAAGTGCTTACTATGAGCCAAGCACTGTTCTAAACCTTGGGGTAGATAATGATATTTGTTAAGCGCTTACTAAGTGCCAAGCACTGTTTTAAACACCGGGGTAGATCCAAGTTTATCAGGTTGGACACAGTCCCTGTCCCTCATGAGGCTCACCCTCTTAATCCCCATTTTACAGATGAGGTAAGGGAGGCCCAGAGAAGTGAAATGACTCACCCAAGGTCCCACAGCGGACAAGTGGCGGAGCCGGGATTAGACTCCAGGTCCTTCTTACTCCCAAACCCATGCTCTGTCCACTAGGCCGTGCTGCTTCTCTTCCAAGGAGAATGCCGCCTCGTGGGGGTGGACTGGGGATGGGGGGATCCCGGGGAAGACCGAGCCGAGCAAGGAGACTGCGGCTTGGAGAGACCGAGAGGGAGGGAAGAGAGAGAGAGAGAGAGGGAGGCCCCCAAGCTCCGTCCGCGGGCCCGACCGAGCAGAAAATCACCGGCCCGGGGCCATCCGTTTGGTGGCTAAGCAGCCTGTCTCGTGCTTAATATTTTGTGAAATTGCCTCCATTAATTTTGCGGATGACAGCCACATTAACCCAACCCAAATAATTGGAGAGCGGAGTAAAGTTCAGAGCTATAATAAGGCACGTCTCCCCGGATGGGCAGAAACAAATGTAAATTAAACAAGAAACAGAACTGGGGCTTCGCAGCTCATTTTGCAATTTAATTGAGCAATGTATCTGGTGGATAATGGCGTTATTGGACACGTTAGATGGATACGTTGCAAAGGAAGCTTGTTTAAGGAGAGAACTAATTCCCGCTGTGATTATCCTTATGTGCCAGAGCCGTCGTTATTAGTATGCTTTGGATAAAATTCATTAGCCAGAGCTGCTTGATCTCTAAATAAATATGCTGTTTAAATGGTTAGCGGAAAAGGGCTAATTATGGAAATGGCTTTGGGTCGTCACTATTTCATTTCCAGATGCTCACCTTCCTGCTGAACTCTGCTTCCTCTTCCGTGAATAGAGAAAGGGATGCTAAGCATTTACTATGTGCCAAGCACTGCTCTAAGCGCTGGGGAACATACAAGGTCAGATACCGTCCCCATCCTACCTCCTCTCTGCCGACCATGGGCCGGACTTAGCCGGGCCCCGATCCGGATCCCAATCTGGGCTCTCCTGCCTGGATCCAGGGCCACCGTGGCCGGTGGGATCTTTTCCCTCCATCTACCACCTGCCGGCTTCTGGGACTCCTGTGGGACCCTCCCCAAGTCTGCGTCATCTTGCGGGGGGCCACGACTGCTGTCCCCCAGGGGGATGGTCAGTTCTCGATGGCCGGGAGTAGGTGGGGAATGGTAAGGCCTCCTTTCTACTCTTCCTCATCTCACACCCCGATCCCTTCTTCCTTTTTTGTTTAAATAGTATTCGTTAATTACTTATTGTGGGCCAGACACTGAACTAAGCATGGGATAGATACAAGTTAATCAGGTTGGACACGGTCCATGTCCCATATGGGGCTCATAGTCAATCCCCATTTTCTAGATGAGGGAACTGAGGCACAGAGAAGCTAAGTGGCTTGCCCAAGGTCACACAGTAGACAAGTGGTAGAGCCAGGATTAGGCCCCAGGTCCTCTGACTCCCAGGCCTGTGCTCTATCCACTAGGCCATGCTGCTTCTCCTCCTCCTTTTCCTTCTCCCTTCCCTCTACTTCTCCCCTTCCCCATTCCCCTCACCCCTTCTCCCTCCTTCTCCTCCTCCTCCTCCCTACCTCCGCTCCCCATCCTCTCCCCTCACTTTTCCTCTTCCTCCTCACTCTTTCTCCCCACCTTTCCCCCTCCTCTCTCCCCTCTCCCTTTCCTTTCCACTCCCTCTTCTTCTCCCCTTCATTCTCCTTCTCCCCACTCCTTCCTTTTCCATCTCTCCCTCCTCAACCGCACGCTCCCATCTTTGTCCCCCTCCCCTCTTCCACTCCTTATCCCCACCCCCCCTTACGCCCCCTCCCCTTTCCTCTCATCCTTCCTCTCCCACTCTGATCCATCCCATGGCAGGTTGGCACATTGAGAAGCAGTGGGGCTCACTAGAAAGGGCAAGGGCCTGGGAGTCAGAGGGCCTGACATCTAACCTCAGCTCCTCCACTGCCTCCTGTGTGACCTTGCAAGTACCGTAACTTCTTGGCGCCTCCGTTTACTCATCTGTAAAATGGGAATTTAATAACTGTTTTCCCTCTTTTTTAGGTTGTGAGCCTCACCTGGGTTAGGGACTAAGTCTGACTTGACTATCTTGCATCTACCCCAGAGTTTAGCACACTGCTTGGGAAGCAGCGAGGGCTGGTGGAAAGAGCCTGGGCCTGGGAGTCAAAGGACCTGGGTTCTAATCCCAGCTCCACTATTTGGCTGCTGGGTGACCTTGGGCAAATCACTTCATTTCTCTATGCTTCAGTTTCCTCAACTATAAAATGGGGGTTCGACATTTGTTCTCCCTCCTCCTTAGACTGCGAACCCCTCGTGGGACAGGGCCTCTGCCTGCCCTGATTAACTTATATGTACCCCAGCACTTAGTATAGTGCTTGTCACATAGTAAGCACTTAACAAATACTATAAAGAGTAAGTACTTAACAAATTCCACAGTTATTATTACTAGGACCTCCTCCCAAGATGGGCAGCAGAGAGAAACAGAGTGAAAGTCGAACCGGTCCATGTCGTTGCTTACCGGGGACCCTGCTAAGAAGGCCCACGGGGGATAAGGTGGAAAGGAGGGCTAAAATGAGAGCTAGGGTCTTCTGAGGTTTTCAGATTTTCAAGTTTTCACTATGCCCCGTCTCCCACTAGCCCTGGGGTCAAGAGTTAATAGGCGGATGGCCGGCCTGTCTTGTCAGTCTGTCTGTCAGCCCGTCTGTCCTCCTGCCTGCCTGCCTGCCAGCCTACCCCAATGCCTGCCTGTCCGGTCTCCCAGACTCCTTCCCTCCCAAACCCTCCTTGCTCCAATCCCCGCCTCCCATCCCTCTTCCTCCATTCCTGCTCCCCTTTCCTCCCCTCTCCATGCATCCCTGCTCCTCTTTCCTCCACTTCCCACACATTCCTGCACCCCTTTCTTCACCTCCTCCCAACCCCTCCTCCCACGTCTCTTCCTTCCTCCCCTCCTCCCTGTTCCCCTCCTCTCCATCCCTCTTCCCAACCTCCCCCGCCCCCCCTTCCCCACCGCCCCATCCCTCCTATCAGTCCTCTTTGATCCTCCCCTCATCCCCCAGTTTCCAGTCTCCCCTCTTTTATCCTCTTCTTCCCTCCCATCTCTGGCACTCTGTTGCTTCCCCCTACCTGTAATTCTTTGACATGTCTGTCTCCCTGGCTAGACTGTGGGTTCCTTGAGGGCAGGGATCGGGCCAACTAACTTTATTGTTCCCTCTCAAGTGCTTAACACAGTGCTCTGCACAGAGAAAGGGCTAAATAAATACTACTACTACGAGTATGAGACTCGGACCTTGCAATCAATCAAAGGTATCAGAGGGGAGGGGCGAAGGGGGCTTTTGCCGTGGTCTGTTTGAAGATCTGAGCCTCTCGGTATTTATTGAATGTTCCTTTGTGCAGAGCCTGCGCTAGGCTTACCTTCAAAGTTGGGGGCTGGGCCAAAGCGGACATCGGTGGTCTCACCTGGGAAAGATGATCTGCACCCTCCCGTCCCAGCTGGGGCCCGGGCTGGTGAGCAGAGCCCCCTCCCCCATCAGCTTCCCCCCCACCCCCAACTCCCACGTGCTGCTTCACAGGTGTCAAGAGGAGTGCCCCGTCGGCATGTTCGGGTTCCAGTGCTCCCAGCGGTGCGACTGCCACAACGGGGCCACCTGCTCCCACACGAGCGGAGCCTGCCGGTGCCCCCCAGGCTACCAGGGGCCCCGGTGCCAGGAGAGGCTGTGCCCGCAGGGGCTGTTCGGCCTCAGCTGTGCCCAGAAGTGTCCCTGCGACCCCAACAACGCTCTCAGGTAAGGGCATGGGGAAGAGCCTCCAGGCCGGGGGCGGAGAGGGGAGAGAGCTGGGGGCAGGGGCAGGGAGGAGCACAAGGTGGTCCTGGAGAAATTGGATGCAGGACAGCCCGGCAGCCTGGCACGATAGATAGCTTCTCTTGGGGAGGGTGCCACTGCCCATATTTGGAGAACCAGCACTTCAGGCTGGGAAGGCAGAGGGTTCCCGAGCACCCCGTAGACGATCCCGATAGATGTCGGCTGCGCTGCCAGAACCTCGGGCATCCTGCGGGGAGAAATCAGCTGTCCAAGGAAAAGCCCTGTTCCGGGAGGCTGGAGGAAGATCCTCCAGGGTCCGGGAAAAGTCAGGCAGATCCTTCTCCAGCCATGGTTACCAAAGGGGTGAGGTGGGGGTGGGGATACCAAAACTGCCCTCCGTAGGCCTGGGGGCTTCCAAATGGTCATCTCCTCCTCCTCTCCCTCTTCCTCCTCCCTCTCCTAGTCTTCGTCCTTCTCTTCTTCCTCTCCTCCTCCTCTGCCTCCTCCTTCTCCTCCTTCTCCTCCTCTTTGTCCTCCTTTTCCAATCTCATCAACCTCTTCCTTCTTCTTTCCTTCCTCCCCTTTCCTCCTTGTTTCCTCCTCTTTTCCTCCCTTGCTCTTCTCCTTCTCCATCCCCTCCTCTCAATCAATCAATCATATTCATTGAGTGCTTACTTTATGCAGAGCACTGTAGTCAGTTCTTGGGGGAGTATAATACAACAATCCCCCCTCCTTCTCTTCCTTCTCTTTTTCTTCTCCCTTAAGCTCCTTGCCCTCTTCTTCCTCTTCCATCTTCTTCTCTCTTCCATTTCTTGGCAAAACCTGGAATCAGATTTCGCCATTCTTCTCCTCCAATATCTTCCGGAAACATTGGAGAATTAGTCCCAATCCCATCTCAGGGATTGTGGGGGGGCATCCCTATCTGGGACGAGATGGGCGCCAGTCCCCTCAGCCCCCTGGGATATTTGCACTGCTCTTCTCACAAACCCCCAGTTGAATAGCTTTTGTTTCTCCTGTGCTTTCCAACCACCTTAACCTGCCTAATTTGGTATTTCATAGAAGGGATTCCTCCATGAATTATCAATCTGGAAGGACTCCTCTTTCCGCTACTAATCTCAACCTGTTAAATATTAATCATGGTTTGGCTTAATCTGGTTAGGCACTTAGGGGCTCTCTTAGGGCAGCAGGTCAATTGGGACCTGGCTTCCCCAGCAGGCTCAGGAACCCAATGCCGGGATGGGGGACCCCAGCAGCCCGGCCCCAAAACGAAGCCGCGGGATTCCTGAACCTTACAGAGGGCGGGCTGGGGTGGGGGGGGGGGTCTCAGCTCTGACCCCGGCCAGCCCTGGCCCGGCCCAGAGAGACCCACAATGGGGGCGGCAGAAAGGAGAAGGTCAGGGGGAACGTGGACATTTCTCTCTTCGTTTTAGTGGTATTTTTTTTTGGTTTTTAAAATATCTGTTAAACGCTCACTATGAACCTACCAGGCACTTTGCTAAACACTGGGGTAGATACAAGCTAATCAGTTCGGACAAAGTGAGCCATGTGGAGCTCACGGTTTTAATCCCCACTTTACAGATGAGGTGCCTGAGGCACAGAGAAGTTGTAACCTTCCCAAAAGTCACATGACAAACAAGTGGCGGAGCCAGGATTAGAACCCACGTCCTCGGACTCTCAGGCCCGGGCTTTACTCACTAGGCCACGCCGCTTCTGTTAAATGCTTACTGTGTGTCAAACACCGTTCTAAGCGCTGGGGTTGGTACAGAACCACGAGGAGAACTCACTGGCTTTGCTTCCTGCTGCAGCCCAAACCGGAGGAGGCCATGGTCAGCCTAGAGAAGTTTTTGGTCAGCCTAGAGAAGTTTTTCAAGGGACCCCAGGAAACTCTTTTCAGATTTGGCTCTTTCCCACAAGGCCAAAACCCATTCGCCCACTAGAGAAACAGTGTAGCCTAGTGGAAGAAGCACTGGAAGTTAGAGGACATGGGTTCTAATCCTGGCTCTTTCACATGCCTGCTGTGTGACCTTGAGCAAGTCACTTAACTTCTGTGGGCCTTAGTTATATCATCAGTAAAATGGGGATTAAAACTGTGAGCCCCCTATGGGACAGGGACTGTGTACAACCTGATTACCTTGTATCTACCCCCGCACTTAAAACAGTGCTTGGCACATAGTAAGTGCTTAATGAATACCACAATTATTATTAGAAGCAGTGGATCCACCAGAGAGAGAAGCAGCAAGGTGTAGAGGAAAGGGCCCGGGCCTAGGTGTCAGAGGACCTGAGTTCTAATCCCATGTACCTGCCGTGGGACCTTAGGCAAGTCACTTTGCTTGTCTGTACCTCAGTTTCCTCAACCGCAAAATGGGGCTTCGATACCTGTTGTCCCTCCTACTTTAGACTGTTGGGCCTCACGTGAGACCTAGTGATTTTGTATTTATCCCAGCACTTAGTACAGTGCTTGGCACATAGGAAGCACTTAACGAATACCCCAATTATTATTAAGTATTATTAGAGAGGGGCAACGATCTTCCAAAGGGGGTACACTCCCAGCCTCCAAAAGGACTTCCTTCCTTGACCCCCACTTCTCTCCCTCACTCCTCTCTCTTGGATTGTCCTGGCCTCACGCAAGCCTCGGTGGAGCCCCAAGGGACTGCCCCATTGCCCTCGAGCAACCCAACCATGAGGGCCAACGGGTGCCACTTTTGATGCCCACCCACCCACCCACCAGCCCTGCACGGGGGAGCAGAGCGGCAGATGAAAATTCCTCGCTTTATAAAGAGTCCGTGTGCTCTGCAAAGGAGCTGTCCTGCTCCATAAAGGAAACGACCTTGAGGGAGCCAACCCTCGCCGAACCGGCCGCCCGCGATTGAATTGTCAAAGACGGATTCCAACGGCCGTGATCGTATATTACTTCTGAAAGATTTCGTTCCGCCGACAGGTGCCGGTTTGATAGCAATCTCACAGCATGGGCAACGGGGGAGAGACGCACAAAATCCATTCTAAAATATTCCTGAAATGCTGATCTTTCGACTCCCATTAGTTAGTGATTAATGGATCCCCGGGGTCTCTCGGGGGAGGGTGGGGAAAGGGCAGAATTGGGAGCGTTGGTTATTTCTGACTGGCTTCGACACACTGACGTTCCTGGACTCTAGGCAAGAGCCCGGGCCTGGGAGTCAGAGGATGTGGGTTCTAATCCCGGCTCTGCCACTTGTCTGCTGTGTGACCTTGGGCAAGTCACTTCACTTTTCTGGATCTCAGATCCCTCATCTGTAAAACGGGGATTAAGACCGTAAGCTCCATGTGGGACAGGGACTGTTTCCAACCTGATTATCTACCCCAGCACTTAGAAGAGCGCTTACCACAGACTAAGTGCTTAACAAATACTATTATTATTATTCTGGGTCGGAGGAACCTGTGGATGGATGAGATGGGTTTTTGGGGGGATTAATCTACCGATGGTATTTACTGAGCCCTTACTGTGTGCAGAGCACTGGACTGAGCACTTGGAGGAATGCATACAATCAATCAATCAGTGGTCTTCACTGAGCACTTCCCGTGTGCAGAGCACTGAACTTGTTGGGAGAGTACAATACAATCAACCAATCAGCAGTTTTTATTGAGCGCTTGCTGTGTGCAGAGAGAGCTCTGTACTAATTTATTTCTATTAACGTCTGCCACCCTATCTGGACCGTAAGCTCACTGTGGGCAGGGAATGTTTCTGTTATATTGTTTTATTGAAATTTCCTAAGCGCTGAGTACAGTTAGTGCTCAATAAATGCAGTTGACTAAGTGCTTGGGAGACTACAGTGCAACAGAGTAGGTCGACATGTTCTCTGCCCACCAGCAGCTAAAAGCCTAGAGACAAGTCCCTCCAAACCCCGCTGATTGAGCTCTACATCACCCCCAACTTTGGGGATTCTCAGACTCACCCAGTCCCAAACCTCTCCGCCTGCCCCTGCCTCAATTGGGAGCAGAAAGTTGCGCTTCCTGAACTCTCATTGGGAAATTCACTTACTGGGCATGAATTGTATGGCGACGAGATGAGACGATGCCATTCGGGCTGCCCGGCCGGAGACTCTTGAGAAGAATCGGCTCCCTCCAGGGGTCACCTCAGCCATCCCCCTGCTTCCGCGTGGGCGGCTCCTCCCCACTGCCAGCGCAAGCCAGCAGAGTCGTTCCTGTTGGAGTCTCTCTAGACGGTTTCCGTCCGTCTCCCCCGGCTAGATTGAAAACGTCTTGGGGGCCGGGATCGCCTGTCTGCCTTCTGCCGTTCCCTCCCTAGCACTTAGGACAATGCCCGGCCCTCAGCAGGCGTTCATAACATTGCCGGATTGAGGGTTCTGAGCGGGAAAGCCTACCATCCCTTCCCCGTTTGCCTCTTCTCCTGCCTCATGCCTGTGCCACCTTCAAGGCTCTGGCCATCTGCCATCCTTCCAGCTTCATTCGTTCAATTCAATCATTCATTCAGTCGTATTAATGAGCGCTTACCGTGCACAGAGCCCTTTATTAAGTGCTCGGGAGAGGACAATAGAGCAGTAAACGGACACATCCCCTGCCCACGACGAGCTGAGAGTCTAGAGACGAGCGCTCTGCCCTCCCGCCACCCTCCCCTCCTGCCACTCTGCCCGGCTAAGCTGGTCCTTGCTGGAGCCCTCAGCCATGCCCGCTCCCCATTGGTGGGTGAGGCCGGTGGTGGGTTCAAGTTAGTGGACCTCTCCTGGATCTGCCCCCCTCACTGCTCTCTGTCTCTCTGTCTGTCTGTCTCTCTCTCTCCCCATTCAGCTGCCACCCGCTCTCCGGGGAGTGCACGTGCCGAGCCGGCTGGGACGGGCTCTACTGCAACGAGTCGTGCCCGGCCGGGTACCACGGCGAAGGTTGCCGGCTGCCCTGCGCCTGTCAGAACGGCGCCGACTGCGACAGTGTCACCGGGCGGTGCGCTTGTGCCCCGGGCTTCATGGTAGGCCTGGTCGGCCCACGGTTCCCACCCCCCTGGGGTCTCGCCCTCCCCCCACCAGCATCCCGCTCTTCCTCGTCCTTCCCCTTATGTGCCCATTCTCCCTCTCTTCTCTTTATCGTCGCTGCCTCCGCGGTCAATTGAAAGAGGGAGAAAGAGAGAGTTTGTGTGGGTGGGTGTGGGTGTGTTGAGGGGCAGGGGTGCCGGCCAGTAACCTAAACAAGGCCCAGGTGAGAACGAGCATGGCATAATGAGAAGCAGCATGGCGTAGTGGATAGACCACGGGCCTGGGAATCAGAAGGTCTTGGGTTCTAATCCTGCTACTCGTCTATTCTGTGACCTTGGGCAAGTCACTTCTCTGTGCCTCAGTTCCCTCATCTGTAAAATGGGGATTGAGATTGTGAGCCCCACGTGGGACTGGAACCTGGTTTGCTCGTATCCACCTCAGGGCTTAATAGAGTACCTGGAACATCGTAAGTGCTTAACAAATTTCATAGTTATTATTATTAGAGAAGCAGCGTGGCTCAGTGGAAAGAGCGCAGGCTTGGGAGTCAGAGGTCATGGGTTCTAATCCCGGCTCCACCGCTTACCAGCGGTGTGACTTTGGGCAAGTCACTTCACTTCTCTGTGCCTCAGTTACTTCATCTGTAAAATGGGGATTAAAAACTTTGAGCTCCACCTGGGACAACCTGATCACCTTGTATCCCCCCAGTGCTTAGAACAGTGCTTTGCACATAGTAAGCGCTGAACAAATACACTATTATTATTAATATTAAATTGGGGAGATACCCAAACCCCTGTGCCAACAAAAGAGAGGTCTGGGGGCACCTTGTGACTGATGGAGCACTTTCTGGAGTGAGGTGGGGCCTGAACCTCTTCCCATACACTTCCGGTCTGGGGACTAAGGAGCTGGGAAAGACCTCCCCCATGTCCCCCCGGAGCAGTGAGAAATAAGGGGCATGTGAGTGACCTTTGACATGTCACAACTTCTCGGTGCCTCAGTTTCCTCATCTGTAAAATGAGGATAAAAATATCTCTCCCACCATCTAAGACTTTGAGGCCTATGTGGGGCAGAGACTGGATTCTATCTGATGATCTTATATCAATCCCAGGACTTGGCACCTAGGAAGTGCTTCAAAATGCCATCCTCAACATCGTTATCAAAAGCATGTTGATACTGATGGTGTCAAAAATAGAGGGTTGGAGCAGTTAACCAGTTGGGTTTCTCCATGCAGGCAATCTGATCAGTCCATTCAGGTTCCCCAAATTCCACTCTGAGATCTGAATTTTCCAGTTGAATTTACTACCTGGAGCAAAGCCACCAGATAGGTGGCTTCTCCTCCACTTTTTTTAATGGCATTTGTTAAGAGTTTATTTGTGCCAGACACTGTACTAAGCACTGGGGTAGGTACTGATAATCTGGTTGGACCCAGTCCCTGTCCCACACGGGGCTCAAAATCTTAATCCCCATTTTACAGATGAAAGAATTGAGGCACTGGGAAATTAAATGATTTGCCCAAGGTCACACAGCAGACAAGTGGCAGAGCCGGGATTAGAATCCAGGTCCTCTGACAGCCAGGCCTGTGCTTATTCCACTAAGACACGCAGCTTCTCACAACCCAACCAAGGAGGGTCAGAGGCCAGAGGTCACCATAAGGGGCTGGTGATCCAAGCACTGGGATGGGGCAGCAGGACACCTGGGTCCTCCTGCTATCCCTGCTAAGGGCCTGGGACTTTGAGGAATCTGCATGTCCAGCCTGTCCTGGGATGGAAGGAGGAACGAGGACCCCGGTCTGAGCTCCAGCTCTGGACAGCAGAGTCCGTGGTTCGGGGCAGCCCGGAGAGGTGGCGGTGGAAGGGGTGGGGAAGGCAGGTCCTGGAGGAGGAAACAGGCAATGGGAGATCTTTAAACCCTTTTGCCTCCCTGGGACAAGGGAGCTGAGAGAGCTTGGGGTCCCCGTGTCCTGTGCTGGGATTGCCAGGGTGGCCCTCCCTGTTTTGGGCTATATGATTCTCTTCAAATGGGTCTTTTTGTGAGGCATAGGGAAAGGAAGGACAGGGATGTTGGGGTTTGGGGGTGTGTGTGTGTAGGAGAGCGAGAGGGAGAGAAAAAAATCCGGGGGGCATGAAAGTGAATGAATATAGGATATAGTCAAATCCTATAGCCTGGAGAGAGGGGGCTGGGTGAAATGACCCCTCAGGAGAGGGAACAAGGGTAGAGGAATCCATCTTCTGTAGCAATGAGAGAGGAGAGGGTGGTATAATCTCCACCCCAGGCCCACCCCGCCTCCCTGCTCTAATTAACTGTCTGATGAATCAAGCCCTCCCCTCCGTGATCCAGCTGGTGAATGCAGCCTCTCGATCGAGGACCGATTGTGCAGCGGTGAGGGCGCCCCGGGAACCCCAGCGTGGCCCGGGTGTGGCCTGCAGTACTGAGGGCCGGACCCCTGCCAGAACCCCAGTCCCACCCTCCCGGCAGTGCGGGGGAGCAGGGCCCGGCTCGGGCCCCGAGGCCCTCCTCCGCCGAGACCCTCCTCCGCCGCTCGCTGTGGGGGCAGCGGTCCCTGGCAGGTGTAAGGATCCGTCATCCTCCCGGCGATGACGGGGCCCCACCGCTCCCTAGGGCTCGGCTATTTGTGCCGGGATTTTTCTGAAGGCCTGCCCGCATTTATTGAACCCAGCATGCCAACGGGGACAGCCACCACTTCATCATCCAAATGAACAAACTCATTTTGACATTTTTTTTTTCTTTCCTCGACAACTGTCAGGTTGTACCGAGGGCCCCCAGCCGGTCGGTCCTGGTCCAGAGAGTTATGGAAACGCCGATCTCTGGAGCGGTGATTGAATTTTTCTCACCTGTCCCAGGAGTCCTTTGGAAGCCCACCTCCCCCGATCTGCTGTCATCCCCCACGTCCTAGGTTCTGGGTCCAAAGGCTTGCTGATTTTGTGGTGAAGGGCAACCGGGCCCACAGTGGTGTATCCAAGTGCAGGTGCTGTCTCAGGGAGGGAATGAGGGAGGGTGAAGAGAAAAAGTGAGAGAGACAGAGAAAGAAAGAGAGAGGAGAGGAAGAAGGAGGGAGGGAGGGAGGAAAAGAGAGAAAGTAAGAGACAGAGGGGGGAGAGAGAGAAAGAGATGGGGGAAAGAGAAGAGAAGAAGAAAGAAGGGGGAAAGAAAGAGAAGGTGAGAGGGGGAGAAAGAGACAGAAGGGGGAAAGAGAATGAAGGAGGTGGGGGGAGAGAAAGAGATGGGAAGAGAAAGAGACAGAAAAGAAGAAGGAAGGGGGAGAGACAGAGACAGAGAAGGGGAGAGGGGAAGGGAGAGAGAGACAGCGTGGGGAAGCAGCGTGGCTCAGTGGAAAGAGCCTGGGCTTTGGAGTCATAGGTCATGGGTTCGACTCCCAGCTCTGCCATTTGTCAGCTGACTGTGGGCAAGTCACTTAACTTCTCTGTGCCTCAGTTACGTCATCTATAAAATGGGGATTAATTGTGAGCCTCACATGGGACAACCTGATGACCCTGTATCTCCCCCAGCGCTTAGAACAGTGCTCGGCACATAGTAAGCGCTTAACAAATGCCAACATTATTATAGAGACGGGGGGAAAAGAAGAAAGATGGGGAGAGAGAAAGAGATAGAAAGAAGAGAGGAAGAAGGAAGAGGAGAGAGATAGACCAACAGAGAGGGGGTGGGGGGAAGAGAGAAAGAAAAATGGGGGAGAGAGGGAAAGAAAGATGGGGAGAAAGAGAAAGAAAGAGATGGGGAGAGAAATAAAGAGAAGAAGAAACGGGGAGACAGAAATACAGATGGGGGAAAGAGACAGCAAGGAGAGAGAAAGAAAGATGGGGGGAGAGAGAGGTCTGAGTGAGCCAGACAGAGGCATTTCTGCACAGAGGCACGGGGAAGGAGAGGTTGGCCTGGGGAGGTCTCAGCCAGCTGGGGGGATTTAGTGAGTCTTCTTGAGTTTCTAGAGGTGCAGAGCCGCTCTCGGGATTCCTGAGGCTTTGGCTTCACTCCTCCCCTCTCCTCTCCTCCCGCCCCAACGGGGGCACAGGTGGCTGGGAACTCAGTTATCCTTCTGCCGGTGGGGTCTTCTGGGCAGCTCTGGGGGAAGAGGGTTTAGCGAGCACAAGATTCGTTGTGGACATGGAGGAGGGAGACGGGTTGGGCTCATCCAGGGCTCTGGAGATCCCAGCCACTTGTGGTGAATCAATCAATCAATCAATTAATCTGCACTGTGTGCAGAGCATTGTAGTAAATGCTTGAGAGAGTACAATATAACAGAGTCGGAAAGCACTTTCCTTGCCCACAGTGAGCTTAGGGTAGAGAAGACGAACTTACAGTCTTGATGCCGTCAACCCTTTAATAGTGTTTACTGAGCACCTACTCTGTGCCAAACACTGTACTAAGAGCTTGGGAGAACACAGTAGTGTTAATTTTTTTGTTTTGTTTTTTTCTAATGATATTTGTTAAGCACCTACTAGTGCCAGGCGTTATACTGAGCGCTGGGTTAGATACAAGGTAATCAGGTTGGATACAGTCCCTGTCCCACGTGGGATTCACACTCTTAATCCCCATTTTACAGTTGAGGTAACTGAGGCATAGAGAAGTTGAGTGACTTGCCCAAGGTCACCCAGCAGACAAGTGGCAGAGCCGGGATGAGAACTTAGGTCCTCTGACTCCCAGGCCCGGGCTGTAGCCACTAGGCCATGCTGCTTCCCTTTTCATTGACAGGATTGTTGCCCTCAAGGACCTGACAATCTACCAGGGGGAGACAGGCATTAAATTAAATTCCAAGTAGGGGCAAGCAACGGGGTTAAAAACATGCACTTCGATGCTTCCATCGTACCTATTGAGCGCTTACTGTGTGCAGAGCGCTTGGGAAGTACAATTCGGCAAGAGACAGAGACAATCCCTACCCAAGTGGTTTGGGGATGAATACCCTATTGCAAAATGGCAGTAGAGAGTGGGGAAATGGGAGTTAATCAGGGAAAGCCTCTTGGAGGAGATGTGATTTTCAAACAGAATCGTGTGGAAGCTGAGTCAAGGGTGGCTTTAAGGGAGGGAAGTTAGCCACGGGGCCAGAGCAGGGACGGGCAGGAATGTGTCTGTATATTGTTTTATTATACTCTCCCGGGCACTTAACGCAGTGTTCTGCACACAGTAAGCGCTCAATAAATGATTGAATGAATGACTCAGTCAATCAAATTAATTAGTCAGTGATAATTATTGAGTACTGTGTGCTGAAGTCTCCGGTACCCCCAAGACTGTGGGACCTAAGGCTTTCCAAGAGAAGCGGCATGGCCTGGTGGCAAGAGCACGGGCTTGGGAGACAGAGGTCGTGTGTTCTAACCCCGGTTCTACCACTTTTCTGCTGGGTGACCTTGGGCAAGTCACTTCACATCTCTAAACCTCAGTGACCTCAACTGTAAACTGGGGATTAAGAGGGTGAGCCTCACGTGGGACAGGGACTGTAGCCAACCTGATTACACTGTATCTACCCCAGCGCTTAGAGCGGTACTTGGCAATAGTAAGGGTGTAACAAATACCATAATTATCATTATCATTATTATTATTCCGTTCCTCCTCTGTGGGGCTCTGTTTCTCCACCTGAAAAATGGGAAGAATCTCTGTCCAAGGAGCTACTCCCATCAGCTAATACAGGTAACACTTCCAGGAGGGGCAGGTCTCCTCCGGAAGAACTTCATGCCACTTGCCCGCAGTTGTGTTTCGTGGCGGGGGCCGGGGGCCTCAGGACTGAGGGGTGAAGAGGGGTTCGGGCTCTTCTTGGGAGGCTTTCCAAGGGATGGAGGAGGGGCGGGAGAGCTTGGATGCGCATGGGGTGGGAACATCTTTCTTCCTTGATGCGTTCGTTCAGTGTAATTTTCTTCCCTTGGAAAATCAATAGAGAGAGACAGAGCCCACCTGCTGCTCCGTCCCTATTAACCCTTCCGGGCTGGGAGTCATCCAAGGAGACCCACCCCTCAGGAAGGGGCCATCGCTCTCACCCTGAGGTGTCTTAAACGAAGGGCCAGGCCGGGGCTGGGGACTGGACCGGATGACCTCTCAGAGTCCTATTTGAGGAGACTCCCCCCGGGAAGGGGGCTGTGTCCCTGTGGGCTGCCACAGGATGCGTGGTTTGGGGGTGGTCGGAGAATGGACACGGGAAGAGGGACGATCCTTGATTTTTCCTTCCATTTCTCTGGGATTGTTTCTTGGTTCTCCTAGCCTGAGTGACCATTTCTTTTATATATATTTATATATATATATATATATTATTATTATGGTATTTGTTAAGTGCTTACTATGTGCCAAGCACTGTTCTAAGCCCTGAGATAGATACAAGTTTGTCCCACATGCGGCTCAAAGACTTAATCCCCATTTTACAGACGAGGGAACTGAGGCACAGAAGTGAAGTGGCTTGCCCGAGGTCACTCAGCAGACAAGTGGCGGAGCCAGAATTAGAACTCACATCCTCTGACTCCCAAGCCCGTGCTCTTTCCACTAAGCCACACTGCTACACATACTCACAAACACACACATACACACACACACCCCACACCCCCTTTCCCCCCCTGCAAAACACCCTCATTAACCTTCTGAATGGCATGAAGAAAAAGGAATAATCAACCCAAGAAGCACAGCTGGTGATTAATTTCACTAAATAGAGTAGAACTATAAAGCAGCATATTGCGGGGGGCGGGGGGATTCAATAAACAACATTTGATACCAATTTAATAGAACATATAACTCATCCCGCACTGGGTAAAAATACCCTCTGCCTCAGAGTCCTTCCAGCCAGGAGGGAGGGAGGGAGGCGAGGAGATTTCCACGTCTTTAGCCGTAGCTGGAGGTATCGCGTCTCTTGGGTCCGGGTTCTCAGAGCAAGTTCAAAATGTTAATAGCTGACGCTGCATTCCTAATTAACTGGGCTGTGATGGGCAGGACGGGAGAGGATGATTAAGAAGTGAAGAGTTTTTGGCAGGTGGTGCTCGGAGAGAAGTGGGCAGAGGAGGAGATGAGCACCGGCCCCGGGCCAGCCGGAGCAGACTGTGGACAGAGGCATCAATTTTTTTTTTAATGGTCTAATGGATGGAGCCCAGGCCTGGGAGTAAGAAGGTCATGGGTTCTAATCCGGGCTCTGCCACTTGTCTGCTGTGTGACCTTGGGCAAATTACTTCACTTCTCTGGGCCTCAGTTCGCTCATCTCTAAAATGGAAGGCTGTGAGCCCCACGTGGGGCACGACTGTGTCCAACCCGATTTGCTCGTATCCACCTTCGGGCTCAGCACAGTGCCTGGCACTTAACAAATGCCATAATTATTATTATTATCATTACTATGTGCCAGGCGCTTTTCTAAGCACTGGGGTAGATACAGGTGATCAAGTTGGACACAGCCCATGGGGCTCAAAGTCGTATTCCCCATTTTACAGATGAGGTAACTGAGGCCCAGAGAAGTGAAGTGACTTGGCCAAGGTCACACAGCAGACAAGTGGCAGAGCGGAGATTAGAACCCAGGCCCGTCTCTATCCACTAGGCCATCTCCTCCACTTTTTCGATCGTTTGATTCATGCCTAAAATAGCATAGCAGAAGATCATATACGTACAGCCATTCCAGGGTTCCCTTCTTTCCAAGCCCTTTATCGGCGGCCAAGAAGCAGCGTGGCCTAGTAGATAGAACACAGGCCCGGGAGCCAGAAGGACATGGGTTCTAATCCCGGCTCTGCCACGAGTCTGCTGTGTGACTTTGGGCAAGTCGCCTCATTTCTCTGGGCCTCAGTTCCTTCATCTGTAAAATGGGGATTGAGTGAAAGAAGCATGAGGGACACAGACTCTGCCCAACCTGCTTAGCTTGTACCTACCCCAGTGCTTAGTACAGAGCCTCATGTACAGGAAGGACTTACTAAATACCATAAAAAAACAAAAAAAACCAAAACAGGCCAACTACACCTGCGTCTAGTTAATATCCAGGGCGATAGAGCAGCATGGTTTAGTGGAAAGAGCACGGACTTTGGAGTCAGAGGTCGTGGGTTCTAATGCCGGCTTTGCCGCTTATCAGCTGTGTGATTTTGGGCAAGTCACTTCACTTCTCTGTGCCTCAGTGACCTCATCTGTAAAATGGGGATTAAGACTGTGAGCCCCACGTGGGACACCTGATTACCTTATATCTCCCCCAACACTTAGAACAGTGCTTGGCACACAGTAGGCACTTAACAAATACTATTATTATTATTATTATAAATGAAGCACGTGGCTCCCTCGATTGCTCCTCCAGCGCTCCCCTGGAAGATTATTTTTTTATTTTTATTGCTGTCTGTTTACTTGTATTGATGTCTGTCTCCTCCCCCTCTAGACTTTGAGTTCCTTGTGGGCAGGCATCGTCTCTCTTTATTGCTGTATTATACTTTCCCAAGCGCTTAGTACAGAGCTCTGCACACAGTAAGCGCTCAGTAAATACAAGTGAACGAATGAATGAGTGAGGCGGCGGGTGGAGGAGACCCTCAGGATGATTGACATCCTTTCTCCTGAGACCCCCCCACCTCCAGCCAGGGCCAGGGCAAGAGGCCCCCGGGGTCAGACTGGGTCCCACGAGGGCACCGGAGCCCGCCGAGTGGCTCCCTGCTCCAGCCGGGGCTGGCGTGGGCACCGGAACCCGCCAGGTGATGGTCTGGGGAGGGGAGCGCCTTTCCCCGGCCCATGCTGCCTCCGCTGAGGGGCCTGCCGTGCCCTCACCCGCTGTGCCCCGGTCTCATCTTGCAGGGCGAGGTGTGCTCCGTGCCCTGTGCCCCCGGAACCTATGGCATCAACTGCTCCTCCATTTGCTCCTGCAAGAACCAGGGCACCTGCTCTCCTGTGGACGGCTCCTGTGCCTGCAGAGAAGGTAATAGTCATCCAGCCTACAGGACAGAGCCCAGGCCTCCCTCCGATCCAGCCTGCCTGGGTTCCAACCTGGCTTCCGACACTTTTTTTTCTTTATGGTATCTGTTAAGCGCTTACTATGTGTCAAAAACTGTTCTAAGCACTGGGGTAGGTACAAGTTAATTAAGTTGGACACGGTCCCGGTCCCATATGGGGCTCACAGTCTAAGTGGGAGGGAGAAGAAGGATTTAATCCCCATTTTACAGTTGAGGAAACTGAGTCACAGAGAAGTGAAGAGACTCACCCAAGGTCACACAGCAAGCAACAGGCAGAGTCGGGATCAGAATCTACTGTCTAGTGTGTGCTCAGCACTGTGCTAAGCACTTGAGAGAGTAGAATACAGTTGGTAGACATGGACCCTTTCTCAAGTAGCTTATTACCTGTGTGCAAAGCACTGAACTAAGCACTTGGAAAAGAAGAGTTGGTAGACTCAGATAAGGCAGAAACCCGGGCAGAAGGGGGGGAAGAGGAGGCAAGACAAACGCCATCGCCCCCTCCCCGACCACGTCTCCCGCTTCCCCGGTTTCAGGCTGGCAGGGCGTGGACTGCTCTCTCCCTTGCCGCAGCGGCTCGTGGGGGCACAACTGCAACCAGACCTGCGTCTGTGCCAACGGGGCGGCCTGCCATCCTGCCGACGGGTCCTGCTCCTGCTCCTCCGGTTGGCTGGGGGACACCTGCGACCGGCCCTGCCCCGTGAGTCACCGCGGGGACCCCGGAGGGGGCGGGGGGGACACCTAAAACCGGCCCTGCCCCGTGAGTCACCGCGGGGACCCCGGTGGGGCGGGGGGAGGCCCGCTAGCTGCCCTGCTCCGTGAGTCACTGCGGGGGTCCCGGGGGTGGGAGAGTGGGGAGAGGGGCCGAGCCAGACCCCCCCGTCCCACCCCTAGCCAAGAAAGCCGATTCCCGGGCTTCCCTTCTGCCCCGGGCCACCAGCCCCCACTCCCCGCCAGAGGACCCAGGCCAGGCCTCTGTGCAGGGTCTCCCCAGCCGGTCCCTTGAGGGCATGGGGCAAGGGCCACCCTGGCTAATCAGGGCCGGGCAACATCCCCCTGGCCCGCTCAGGGGCGCAGATGACCGGATTTGAAGGCCCCACCGGGCTTGAGGCTGCTTCACCGGTACCTCCGGTCCCCCCTCTGGGCTCTCGGCAGGACGGGACGTACGGCCTCAACTGCAGCGAGCGCTGCGACTGCAGCCACGCCGACGGCTGCGACCCGGTCACGGGGCGATGCTGCTGCCTGCCCGGCTGGACCGGTGAGTCCCTCACTCCTGGAGCCGCCTCCAGCCTGGGCCTCCGCCCCAGGCCGCCACCTCAGAACTGCTGGGTGACCCCGGGGCTGCTGGGTGACCCTGGGCCTGCAGTGGAACTCCAGGCTTGAACCTTGGGCCTGTAGTGTGACCCCGGGCCTGTCCCCCAGAACTGTTGTGTGACCCCAGGCCTGGACATCGGGTCGGCTGGGGGACCCCAGGCCTGCTGTGGGATCCCGGGTTTGGTGTGGAGACCCAGGCCTGCAGCGTGACCCCGGGTCTAATCCCCAGAACTGCCATGTGACTCCAAGCTTGGACTTCAGGCCTGCTATGTGACCCCAGGCCTGGCCCCTGGCTCTGCTGTGGAACCCCAGGTCTCCTGTGGGACTCCAGGCCTGCAGTGGGACCCCAGGCCTGTTCCCCAGAACTGCTGTGTGACCCCAGGCCCGAACCTGGCCTCTGTGGGACCTAAGGCCTGAACCCCACGCCTCTGTGAGACCCAAAGCCTGAGCCCCAGGTCTCTATGGGACCCAAGGCCTGAACCCCAGGCCTCTGTGGAGCCCCAGAACTGTCATACAGATTCCAGAGGAATAGGTTTCCAGTAGTTACAGCAGTGGTACTTACCAATCTCCCACTGGGGCACCGCACCGCACCGACTGCAGTGCGGACCCCCGAAACACGTTCCTTACCCACATGGGGCTTACACGCTAATGGGAGAGATGGGCAGAAGGATATTTATAAACAATGGAATCGAAATAATTGAACGTACCACTAAATATACTGTGTACGTATCAGTCAACAGTTATTACTGAGCACATGCAGAGCAACTAAGTGCTTGAGAGAGTCCAATACAGTTGGTAGCTTGTGGCCAACAGAGGAGACAGACACTATAATAAATGATGGGTAGAGGAAGGTACCAAGTCTAAAGCTGTGTAAATAAGTGCTGTGGGAAGAGAGAGTGAGGTGAGTCCATAAGTCATAGGTCCTGAGGATGGATATAAATAATTATGAAAGTGCTGGACTCAGC
Source organism: Ornithorhynchus anatinus (assembly GCF_004115215.2). Taxonomy (NCBI): domain Eukaryota; kingdom Metazoa; phylum Chordata; class Mammalia; order Monotremata; family Ornithorhynchidae; genus Ornithorhynchus; species Ornithorhynchus anatinus. The sequence goes on along the minus strand of NC_041732.1, from coordinate 6,266,471 downwards.
TCTTGACTTAATACGACTTGGGATGAGGGGAATTAATTGAAGGATTGGTGTGGAGGAGATGGGATTTTAGGAGGGCTTTGAAGATGGGGAGAGCTGTGGTCTGGTATATTTGGGAAGCAGCATGGCCTAATGGATAGAGCACAGGGTTGGGAGTCAGAAGGACCTGGGTTCTAATCCTAGCTCCGCCCCATGTCTGCCTTGTGAGCTTTGGCAGTTCACTTCACTTCTCGGGGCCTCACTTCTCTCATCTGCAAAATGGGGGATTCAATACCTGTTCTTCCTCTTTTGTGGATTGGGAGCCCCATGTGAATCTGCCCCAGTGCTTAATACAGTGCTTGATGGTTAGAAAGAGCTTAATAAATGCCAGTATTATTATCATTATTACTATTATTATATTTGGAGAGGAAGGGACTTCCAGGCTCAGGGAACAGCCTAAGTGAGAAGACAGAAGCAGAAGTGTAGAGAGTGAGGTAGAGTTGAAAGGTGACTCTGGAAAGAATGAAAAATAACCACTGTGGTGTCTGGTACAGCTTACTATGTGCCAAACACTGTTCTGAGCATTGGAGTAGGAACGAGATAATATGATCGGCCACCATCCCCGTCCCACGTGAGGCGAACAAGCAGATGAAGAGAGCCAGTGCTTAAAATGGGAAAAGTTGGGAGAGGGCCTAGAAGTTAATTTTAAAAATGGTACTTTTTAAGTGCTTACTATGTACCAGGGACTGTACTAAGCGCTGGGGTAGATACAAGCTAATCAGGTTGGACACAGCCCCTGTCCCACATGGGGCTCACAGTCTGAATCCCCTTTTTCAGCTGAGGGAACTGAGGCCCCCGAGAAGTGAAGTGACTTGCCCACGGTCACAGAACAGATACGTGGTAGAGCTAGGATTAGAACCCAGACCCTTACTCTATGCACTAGGCCACGCTGCTTCTCAAATGGTTAAGTGGAACCTATTAAGCCCTCCCTAGCTGCCTAGATCTGGAGTAGACTCAGGGTAAGCAGGTCAGCCTCAGTCCCTGTCCCTCAGTCTAACAGGGAGGGAGACCGGGTATTTTCTCCGCATTTTACATACGAAGAATCGGAAGCCCAGAGAGGTTAAACCACTCGCTCACGGTCACAGAGCGGAACTGGGACTAGGACACAGGTCTCCTGACTTCAAAAACCATGGCCTCACACTGACTGCAAGCAAGGGCTGCTTCCAACACCTTTCATTCTCTAAACGTTGCGTGAGCCAATCGGAGTCGCTTTAATTTTTCATCAGCTTCAATCCGAGTGACCTGATAAGATTTTAATGTCGTTCGCTGCTTAAAAATTCTCTCTCGACCGGACCCCTTTCAGCATAGCGCCTGCTGGTACCAGGCTAATTTAGGTAAACATGAATTATGAAGTCATATCAAAGTCTCCATTGATGTCTTGCCACTAATTACAGCAGGGGCTCTTCTAGACATTTGGGGGAGGTGAGGGGCCGAGGGGCCAGAGACCTCCCCTCCCGAGTCCAGCCGGTTTTGGGGGGTTGCCGTGACGGGATATAGCTATCGAACTTTCTGTTCCTGGGTTTGGGGTTTTTTTCGGTAGTTGTGGGACTTTGGGGAGGGGGCAGGGAGCGCAGAGAGCCAAGAGGATGAGCCGGGAGGGGCCACTGTTTCACTCTCTGACCAGTCCGGGGAGAGTCTAACTGATAAACTCATCCAGTTGCCTGGAAACTCGCCGTAGGCAGGGAACGTATCACGGCCCAGTGGCTAGAGCCCGGGCCTGGAAGTCAGTAGGACCTGGGTTTCGATCCCGGTTCCGCCACTTGACTGCTTTGTGACCTTATGCAGGTCACTTCTCTTCTCTGTGTGCCTCTCTTCTCTCATTGGAAAATGGAAATTAAGACTGAGGCCCAGAGGTGGAGTGGTGGCCTAAGGCTGGCGGGGTGACCTCCCGCCCGGAGAGACGGCCCCAGAGCCCAGCGGGATCTACAGGCACCAAGGGGTCATCATCAGCTGGCCCGGTGGCTCCCCTCTCCCCACCCCTGGGTGAGCAGGACAGCCGAGACCCGCCCACTGCAGGCCCGCAGGGCCCAATGCTCCCCAGTCAAACTGACCGGCAAAAAGATCCAGCCCACCGACCCTCCGGAGGGTGGGCCGGGGCTCCCTCCCACCCCCAGCCCGCCTGTCCTCTCCGCAGGTGTCCGCTGCGACAGCTCGTGTGGCCAGGGCCGCTGGGGTCCAGACTGCGCCATCGCCTGCCGCTGTGAGAACGGAGGGTCCTGCTCTCCTCAGGACGGCGCCTGCGACTGCGCTCCTGGCTTCCGCGGGCCTCTGTGCCAGAGAAGTGAGACCTCCCCCGTCCCTGACCCCCGGCCCCGACCTCTCTACTCCCCACCCTCCACCTCCTGCCCTCCTTTCCCCCTGGCTTCTACAGGGCCCTGTGCCGGAGAAGAGAGCCGGCCCCCTGACCCCGAAATTTGACCCCTCTGCTCCCCTCTCCTCCTGACTTCTGCAGGTCCCCGTGCCAGAGAAATTAGACCAGCCCCTACCCCCGACCTCTGACCCCTCCACTCCCCGCCTCCAACTCCCTGCCCTCCTCTTCTCGAGCTTCCACGGGCCCCTGTGCCAGAGAAATGAGACCACCCCTTGCCCGCCGCCCCCACCCTCCCTGCCCCCTCGCTCCTCCTCTCCCCCCTCCCTCTTTGCCTGTCTGTCTTCCGCCCCCTCCCCACCTTTGTCCTGGGTTTAGAGTTAGAGTCCCTGGAGTCCTCTGGGAATCTCCGATGCTAGACAACGTGGAAAAGCCAGGCTTCCCTCAAATGATCGGGGACCTGAGCCCCTCCCCTCTCCAGGCCCCCTCTCTCACCCATCGAAATGCCCTCTTTGGTCCCGGGTCGTGCAGGGGGCAGGGGGGCGGGTGGGGGGGACAAGGAGCGGGACAGGGAACTGGGAAAGGTCGGATCCCGCTTCCCGGGACTCGGAGGTTCTGGGCCAGGGTGCGATGTCAGAGCCGATGGGGGGCTGGGTGCGACCCCGTTGACCCCCCACCCCTAAATGTGGACCCAGTTTGCACCCCGGGCTTCTACGGCCCCCGCTGCGGCCAGGCCTGCCCGCTCTGCGTGCACAGCACCGGGCCCTGCCACCACGTCACCGGTCTCTGCGACTGCCTTCCCGGCTTCACCGGTGCCCTCTGTAACCAAGGTAAGGTACTTTCCCCCCCACCCCCGCCCCCGACCCTGGACCTCCCCGCCACCCCTCCGGGCCACCCCCCGCCTCTCTGGACCACCCCCAGGCCCCCGGGATTTGATGTCTCATCTACACGCAAGCACAAACAAAAAATGCTCACTGCTCTAGGCCCCGGAGAGCCTCCTGGTCTCCTTGGGCCTCAGTCTACCTGCCCGTGATATGGGGAACGTGGAAATGGGGAACTGCACTGAGGCTCCTGGGGGAGACTTCCAGTGACAGAGGTGGGATCGTTACCTCCCAGCCCCGTCTTAGGCTGTAAATGAAATCCCCATTGAGCAAGACCAATGGTTCAGGGAGATTGGAAAGACAAGTTTGTCCTGAGGGTTTGGAGTCCTGTTAGGGGCGGGATTAGTATTATTTTTTTCAGTGGTATTCGTTAAGCACTTACTGTGAGCCACTCCCTGTTCTAAGCTCTGAGTAGATATGAGTGAATCGGGTCGGACACAGTCCCCGTCCCACATGGGGCCCCCAGTCTAAGCAGAAGGGAGAACGGGGTTTGAATCCCCATTTTACAGTTGAGGGAACTGAGGCACAGAGAAGTGACCCAGCAGCCGGGTGACAGAACCCGCATTAGAACCCGGATCCTCCCGACTCCGGGCTCTTTCCACGAGGCCGCACCGCTTTTCCTCGCCCCAATTCGGGGACGATTTATTCCCGAGGTTTACTTATTAAACACGGAGACCCGGCAGAGGTACACGAGGACTAAATTATACCTTAAACAGCCCGAGAGTCACTTTCTCAACTCCAGCGTCGGTGCCTGATTTATCGCATGCTGCTGGAAGAGCCTTCTCTAATCGTGTTTGCTATTAATGGTCGCGCCCTTGTTAAAAACGGACCCGACAGATTTTCACGACCTGCTTTCCTGTGTGATTTACAGATTACAGAATCTGATCCCCCAGGGTGAGGGAGGTTTTGAGGCGAGGAGTTCTACGGACGATCTCTCCGAAGGGGTCTCGGTCTCTGGGGGTGTCAGAAGCCCCCCGCCTTCTCAGTTCACCCTGCCGGATGGGCCGAATTGGTGCGGTCCAGCGGACCGGCCCTCGCTTGATTTATTTTGGAGGGGAACAGCCGGTGGTAATAATAATAATAATAATGGTAGCTGTTAAGCGCTTACTATGTGCCAAGCACTGTTTTAAGCACTGGGGTAGATATCAGGTAGTCAGGTGGTCCCACATGGGGCTCACAGTCTTAATCCCCATTTTACAGATGAGGGAACTGAGGCCCAGAGAAGTGAAGTGATTTGCCCAAAGTCACACAGCTGACAAGTGGCAGAGGGAGGACTGGAACCCATGACCTCTGATTCCCAAGCCTGGGCTCTTTCCTCTAAGCCACGCTGCTTTGTAGGGACGGTCCCTGGGCAAGAGAGAATCCCCGGCCGTAGCCCCTAGGCTGGCACTGAACTCTGGTCCCTATTCATTCAATAGTATTTATTGAGCGCTTACTATGTGCAGAGCACTGTACTAAGCTCTTGGAATGTACAAATCGGAAACAGATAGAGACAGTCCCTGCCCTCTGATGGGCTTACAGTCTAACTGCCCCCAGCTTGCCTCTGGCAATAAAGCAGGGTTAAAAATACTAATACTAATAATAATAATATTTGTTAAGTGCTTCATTCAGTCGTATTTATTGAGTGCTTACTGCGGGCAGAGCACTGAACTGAGCTTGTGGGAGAGTACAGTATAACAAACATATAACAAAAAACAATGAAGTAACATAGTGTAGTTCAATGGAGCCCGAGCCTGGGAGTCAGAAGGTCTTGAGTTCTAATCCCGGGTCTGCCACTTGTCTGCTGTGTGACCTTGGGGAAGTCACTTACCGTCTCTGTGCCTCGGTTCCCTCCCTGTAAAAGAGGGATTGAGACTGTGAGCCCCACGTGGGACAGGGACTGCTGCCAAATCCAATTGCTTGTATCCACCCCAGTGCTTAGTCTGGCACATAGTAAGCGCTTAACAAATCCCACAGTTATTCTTAGAGAAGCAGCGTGGCTCAGTGGAAAAAGCCCGGGCTTGGGAGTCAGAGGTCATGGGTTCGAATCCCAGTTCTGCCACTTGGCAGCTGTGTGACTGTGGGCAAGTCACTTAACTTCTCGGTGCTTCAGTTACCTCATCTGTAAAATGGGGATTAACTGTGAGCCCTCACGTGGGACAACCTGATTACCCTGTGTCTATCCCAGCGCTTAGAACGGTGCTCTGCACATAGTAGGTGCTTAACAAATGCCAACATTATTATTATTATTATTACTATTATAAACAGACACATTCCCTGCCCACAATGAGCTTGTAGTCTATTAAGTGCCAAACACTGTAGTAACTGCTGGAATAAGATAATCAGGTCAGATCCAGTCCTTATCCCACACAAAGCTCACCGTCCAAAAGGGAGGGAGAACTAGGATCGAATCCCCATTTCACAGAGGAGGAAACGAAGACTCTCCCAAAGTCCCCCAGCGGGCAGGTGACGGAGCCGGGATTAGAACCCGGGGCGGAGTGGCGGGGCAGTGCCACGGGAGAGAAGGGTGCGGGGGGTTCCTCCTGGGCTCTCCCCAGTGTCTGCCAGCGGGCAAGCGGCGGAGCCAGGATTAGACCTCGAGGCGGAGCGGTGGGGCGGGGGGCCCGCTGGAGGAGGGTCAGGGAGGAGGGAGGGCATCGACAGGCTCCCCCCGGGCTCTCCCCAGCGTGTGCCAGCGGGCGGTTCGGGAAGGCGTGTGCCCAGGAGTGCGCCTGCACCAACAACGGCACCTGCAGCCCCATCGACGGTTCCTGCCAGTGCTCCCCCGGTTGGATCGGCCAGGACTGCGCTCAGGGTGAGCCCGGGCCCGGCCCGGAGACCCCCCAGCCCTGGGGGAGGCGACCGGCTGGCAGGACCACTGGAGGCCCAGCCCAGGAGGCGCGCGTCGAGGGGTTGCTGGGGAGCCGCGGGGAGCACGGGGGCGGCCAGGTGGGGTCCCCCGGAAGCCCGGGTCGCTGCCCCGGCCGGGCGGCCCGTCCCCTGCCCCGATCCCCAGAGTCGCGCCTCCCCAACCTGCCGCCGAGGGACGTCTCATCAGCCACCACTGAGGCAGATCAGGGACGGGTGACAGTGACTCGCCTTAAATCGATCAACCGGTCCTATTTCTTGAGCGCTTACTGGGTGCAGAGCACTCACTCATTCATTCGATCATATTTATTGAGCACTGCCTGCGTGCAAAGCACTGAACTAAGTGCTTGGGAGAGGACGGTGTAACGATAAGCAGTCACGTTCCCTGCCCACAACGAGTTCACGGTGTAGAGAGCACTTGGGAGAGTACAGCGTAACGGTCGATAGGCACGTTATCGGCCCACAGCGAGCCGTGACTCGTTTTAAACCTAAGGCTGCTTCCCGGTGAAGACCCTTTTCCCTGCCCCTTTAGGCCTGACGCAACCCCCTTCAGGGGGCTGAGAGCAGCGCTTAGAACAGTGCTTGGCACATATTAAGCGCTTAGCAAACACTGTCATTATTACTGGGGAGGGGGAAAGAGACTCAAATCCGTAATTGGGAAGGGGGTCGGTGGGTTTCCTTTCCACCGTCCCCTCCCTCCCCTGGTCACGGGGTGACCCCCAGGGCGGGCCGAGGCCCACCGAGCCAAGAGGAGAGCAGCCTCTGGTTCCGCGGGCCTCCTGCCCTCCGCCTCCCTCTCAGCGTGCGTCCGCCTCCGCCTGTCCGTCCGTCTGTCCGTGTGTCCGTGGTCCTGTCTCCCTCCCCCCGCCCGCCCCTGCAGCCTGCCCAGCGGGATTCTGGGGTCCCGACTGCTTCCACGCCTGCAGCTGCCACAACGGAGCCGCCTGCAGCGCGGACGACGGGGAATGCCGCTGCGGCCCAGGCTGGACCGGCCTCTACTGCACGCAGCGTGAGCCGGGGGCGTCTGGACAGTCAGGGAGAGGGGAAGGGCAACGGTCGGGGGGACCCAGCCCCAAGCCGCCGACATCTGGCGGCCCACCGGATGGCTTCCGGCCGGTCCCAGCTGGCCAAGGCCGATCAGGGCCCGGTCCCGCTCGGGTCGAGTTCCAGGAGGCCGACGCGGCCGAATCCGGTTTGGTGTAGGACTGGACCAGCCGGGAGTACCGGGCCTGACTTCACCCCTCGGAGGCCTGGCCTGGGAGAAGCAGAAAATGTCTGGTGGGCCCGGACAGCGCCCCTCCCCGTCCCCCTAAAAGAGACGGGAAAGGAGAGCCGTGACCCGGGGCCACGGCTGCCCACCCCTGGACCTCCCAATCCGGGGGTGGGCGGAGAAGTCGGGGTCGGGGGCTCTCGGCACCCCCACTCACCCCTTCCCCGCCCGCACGGCAACATCCGGGTTTGGGTTCCACAGGCTGCCCTTCGGCCTTCTACGGGAAGGACTGCGGCCACCTTTGCCAGTGTCAGAACGGGGCCGACTGCCATCACGTCAGCGGCCAGTGCGGCTGCCGGACGGGCTTCGCCGGGCGCCACTGTGAGCAGAGTAAGGAGCCCCGACACCCTCTACCCTTCCCAGATCTGGGGGTGGGAGGGTGGCGGGGGAGAGGGAGGGAGGGAAGGATGGAGGGAGGAGGGCCTTATCACCTGATCCCTCTAAGCAACAGGGCCCTGGAGCCCTTTTCCTCAAGGGCTCCAGACACCTCCTCTCCCCGCTTCCCCCGTCCCGTTCATTCATTCATTCTAATCATATTTATTCATTCATTCAGTAGTATTTAGTGAGCGCTCACTGTGTGCAGAGCACTGTACTAAGCATTTAGCACGGTACTAAGCCGCCTGCTGGCTGCCTACATGGGCCCCCGGAGCCTCCGACAGATTGAATTTCTCAATATTTGGTTCGGGTCAGAGCCGGGGGCTCTAATCGGGCCCAGTCACAGTGAACCCCGAGCAGATTGGGGCTCATTCTTTCCCCCTCCCCGACCTGGACAGGACCAGGGGGAGCAGGAGCACTCATTTAGAGAGAAGGAGAGAATCGATTAATCAGTCCATCAATCGACCAGTGGCATTTATTGAGCGCTTACTCCGTGCAGAGCACTGGGCTAAGCGCTTGGGAGAGGACAGTACAACAGAGTTGGCAGACACGTTCCCGGCTCCCAACGAGCTTGCAGTCTAGAGGGGGAGACAGACGTTAATAGGAATAATCTACCATATATTATTTAAAGATATGCACATGAGTGAGTACGTGCAGTTAAAGCCCGGAAAGGGGGAACCCCCCCGACACACCTTGGTAGCGGGAAGCATTCAGGTGGGATGCGAGGAAGGACTTCCCAGAAGGGGGTTGCGAGCCAGGTGCGGCTGGCCAGGCTGGAGGAGAGGCCGGCCCCCGGAAGGGGCCGTGTGCCACCCTGAGGGAAGGAACGGTCTGCCATTCTCCACCCAACACGTATCGTATGACATCATCGCCTTGCGCAGTCTTAACAGCGATGTCATAAACAACAGCGTTCAGTCACGACCCGCACCTCCCTCCCTCCCTCCGTCCCGAGCGGCCCAGACAGCCTGGCTCCGAGTCCCCCCATCAAATATGCCCCACAAGCAGGTCACGGTCGCTTGGCCGCCATCTCTGTGACACCCTGGGACAGTTGCTCCCCCCGCTTACCGTCTGAGTAATAGTAATAATAATAATAAACTGTGGGATTTGTTAAGCGCTTACTATGTGCCAAGCACCGTTTTAAGTGCTGGGGTAGATCCAAGCTAATCAGGTCGGGCACAGTTCCTGCCCACATGGGGCAGAGAGCCTGAATTCGCGTGTTACAGATGAGGTAAGTGAGGCACAGAGAAGCTAAGTGGTTTGCCCAAGGTCACAGAGCAGACATGTGGAGGAACCGGCTTTAGAACCCACGTCCTCCGACTTCCAGGCTCGGGCTCTTTCCGTTAGACCACCCTGCTTCTCTGAAGCCGGCCTCGGGTGGGGACAAAGGGAGAGCCTGGCCGCTGGCGTGCCGCCCTCGGAGGGGAGGGCGGGGGACGAGGGCACCAGCCGGGAGAGGCCGGCCAACCGTCCGTCCGTCTGTCCCCCCTCCTGAACCTACTCCCAGAGTGCTCTCCGGGGACCTTCGGCTCCGGGTGTCAGCAGCTGTGCGAATGTATGAACAATGCCACCTGCGATCACGTCACCGGCACCTGCTACTGCAGTCCGGGCTTCAAGGGCATCAGGTGTGACCAAGGTAGGACACAGCCCGGGGGGAAATACCCGTAATTGCTGGGAAGTGACACCTGGGCCTTGATTTCACTCACTTCCTGGGGACCGAATGCCCCTTTTCCAGAGCCTGAGGTGGACGGTTGGGTCCCAGGGGACGGGGAGGGGCCTGGCTAGAGGTTACTATCCCCAGGCTGGTTGGCCGGGCCCGTGAGGGCCGGCACCTCGTGTCCCTCGTGCCCCGTTGGCCCAGGTGGTTGGTGAAGGAGCCCAACTGCGCGAGGGAAGGTCCACCGTGAAGCTGAGTGGACCCTGAGGTGGGGGGAGCCCACTGACCAGGGTCCCTGGGAGTGCAGGGGGATTGGGGATGAAACACCAAAGAGGAAGGCCCCCCCCGGCCCCATCCATCCCCCCTGTGCTGGCCCCTGGCCCCGGCTGACCCTAGACTGTGCCCACCCCCAGCCCCATCCGCCCCCGACCGTGCCCTTCTTCCTCGACCCCGGCCAACCCCAGCCCAGGCCTGACCCCAGCTGATCCCGGGCCGTGCCCTCCCCCCAGCCCTATCCAACCCCTGGTCTTGCCCTTCACCCCTGCCTCAACTGATGTCGCACTGTTCCTGCCCCCCCGCCTTAGCCAACTTCGGGTCATACCCACCCCGACAATAATAATAATAATAACTGTGGTATTTGTTAAGCACTTACTATATGCCACGCTCTGTTGTAAATGCTGGGGTGGATACAAACTAATCAGGTTGGACACAGTCCCTGTCTCCCATGGGGCTCACAGTCCTATCCCCATTTTACAGACGAGGTAACTGAGGCCCAGAGAAGTGACACGTCTTGCCCAAGGTCACACAGGAGACGAGTGGCGGAACCGGTATTAGAACTCGTGTCCTCTGACTCCCAGCCCGTGCTTCTGCCACTCTCCCTCCCCGCCCCCGGTGGTCCCAGCTGACCCTGGGCAGTGCCCTCCCCCCCGGGCCTGGCTGACGCCGCGCCTTTCTCTGCCAGCCGCCCTCATGATGGAGGAGCTGAACCCCTACACCAAGATCAGCCCGGCGCTGGGCTCGGAGCGGCACTCGGTGGGCGCCGTCATCGGCATCGCCCTCCTCCTGCTCCTCGTCGTGGCGCTGCTGGCGCTGTTCGCCTGGCACCGCCGGCGGCAGAAGGAGAAGGGGCACGACATGCCCAGCGTCTCCTACACCCCGGCCATGAGGATCGTCAGCACCGACTACTCCCTCTCGGGTGAGGCCTGCTGGGGGGGCTCGGGAGGTCGAGGGGAGGAGCAGGGGGTCCCCATCTCCCAGAAGGGGCGGGTGGGCTGGTGGAAGAGGATCCCCTCGGTTGGAGGGCGGCCAGAGCGGCTGTCCTTGCCTGTGGTACCCTCCGGAGCCAGTCCGCTTCCCTGGTAATGACAGATGGGGGCTCAATTTGGGGGGGCCTATATCTTGGCGGGGGCAACGAGGAGGTCTGAGCTGGGGTTGGTGGGAGGCTACAAGAAGCGAAGGAACCGGGTCGAACTGCAGCTGGAGGTCTGTCCGCCGGTTACTTCCAGTGGGCCGGGCTGGGAATCCTCTGGACCATAATAATAATAATAATGGTGGTATTTGTTAAGCTCTTACTATGTGCCAGGCAGTGTACTAAGCACTAGGTTGGATTCAAGCAAATCGAGTTGGACACAGTCCCTTCCCCATTTAGGGCTCACAGTCTCAATCCCCATTTTACAGTTGAGGTAACTCTAACTGCCCAGAGAAGTGCAGTGACTTGCCCAAGTTCACGCAGCAGACAGAGCCGGGATTGGAACCCATGACCTTCTGACTCCCAGGCCCCTGCCCTGTCCACTGGGCCATGAAAGACTGTGAGTTCGTCCTCTAGGCCGTGAGCTCGTTGTGGCGGGGATTGTCTCTCTTCATTGCTGAATCGTTTTTTCCCAAGCACTTAGTACAGTGCTCTGCACACAGTAAGCGCTCAATAAATGTAACTGAATGAATGAATGTAAAGGGCAAGGAAGGCCGGGGAGCTGCCTAGCTGTGCTAGGAAAAGTGCCAGAGTTGCAGACCCTAGGCCCCCCCAGATTCCACAGTTGTTTGATTTGCGTTTGATGTCCAAGTGCCCAGAAATCCCTCAAACCCCCTCTGCCCTTGGCCCCTTTCCCTTTTTTTATTATTATGGCATTTGTTAAGTGTTTACTATATGCCAAGCACTGTTCTAAGCGCTGGGGGGACACAAGCTGATTGGGCAGGGCCCAGGGGTGGGGCGGGGCCTTGAATGGGCGGGACTTGGTGAGGCGAGGCCTGAGAGTCAGAAGGTCCTGGGTTCTAATCCCCCCTCTGCCATTTGTCTGTGATTCATTCAATCGCATTTAATAATAATAATAATAATGTTGGTATTTGTTAAGCGCTTACTATGTGCGGAGAACTGTTCATTCATTCATTCATTCAATAGTATTTATTGAGCGCTTAATATGTGCAGAGCACTGTACCAAGCGCTTGGAATGGACAATTCGGCAACAGATGGAGACAATCCCTGCCCATCGACGGGCTTACAGTCTAATGGGGGGAGACAGATGGACAGAAACAAGACAACTTAATCACAATAAATAGAATCAAGGGGATGTACATCTCATTAACAAAATAAATAGGGTCATAAAAATAGATACAACTGAGCGGATGAGCAGAGTGCTGAGGGGAGGGGAAGGGAGAGGGGGAGGAGCAGAGGGAAAGGGGGGAAAAGAGGGCTTAGCTGAGGAGAGATGAAGCAGGGGCAGAGAGGGAGCAGAGAGAGCAGAGGGAAAAGGGGAAGCTCAGTGTGGGAAGGCCTCTCGGAGGAGGTGAGCTCTCAGTAGGGCTCTGAAGACGGGAAGAGAGTGAGTTTGGCGGAGGTGAGGAGGGAGGGCGTTCCGGGACAGGGGGAGGACGTGGCCCAGGGTCGACGGCGGGATGGGCGAGAACGGGGGACGGTGAGGAGGCGGGCGGCGGAGGAGCGGAACGTGCCGGGGGGGCAGTAGGAAGAGAGAAGGGAGGAGAGGTAGGAGGGGCAAGGGGATGGAGAGCCTTGAAGCCCAGAGTGAGGAGTTTTTGTTTTTCTAAGCGCTGGGGTAGATACAGGGTCATCAGTTTGTCCCACATGAGGCTCACAGTCTCAACCCCCATTTTACAGATGAGGGAACTGAGGCACAGAGAAGTGAAGTGACTTGCCCACAGTCACACAGCTGACAAGTGGCAGAGCCGCTTGAGCGCTTTATTGAGCGCTTTATGGTGCGCTTACTGTGTGTAGAGCACCGTCTTCATTCATTCATTCAAATTCAGCCGTATTTATTGAGCGCTTCCTATGTGCAGAGCACCGTACTAGGCGCTTGAAATAATAATGATGATGATGGCGTTTGCTAAGCGCTTATTACGTGCCAAGCGCTTTCTTAGTGCTAGGGTAGATAGAAGACTGCCCCAGATGGGGCTCTCAGTCTTCATCCCCATTTTACAGATGAGGGAACTGAGGCCCAGAGAAGTGAAGTGACTTGCCCAAAGCCACGCGGCTGACAAATGGCAGAGGCGGGATTAGAATCCACGACCTCTGACTCCCAAGCCCGGCCTCTTTCCACTCAGCCACACCGCTTCTCTGTACTAAGCGCTTGGAACGTACAACTCGGCAACAGAGACGATCCCTGCTCAACAACGGACAGTGTGACCTTGGGCAAGTCATTTCACTTCCCCGTGCCTTTGTGATCACATCTGTAAAATGGGGATCGAGACAGTGAGTCCCAACGTGGGACAGGGACTGTGTCTGACCCGATTTGTTTTGTGTCCACCGCAGCGCTCAGTACAGTGCTTGGCACATAATAAGCCTTTAACAACTACCAGAATTGTTATTATTATCATTATTACTAGTATTCTTATTATTAATGTTGGTATTTATTAAGCGCTTACTATGTGCAGGGCACTGTTCTAAGCCCTGGGGTATACAGGGTGATTAAGTTGTCTCATATGAGGCTCACAGTCTTAATCCCCATTTTATAGATGAGGTAACTGAGGCCCAGAGAAGTGAAGTGACTTGCCACAGTCACACAGCTGACAAGTGGCAGAGCCGGGATTCGAACCCATGACCTCCTACTCCCAATCCCACGCTCTTTCCATTGAGCCACGCTGCTTCTCTTTTATTAAGACAGTAATGCTAGGAAAAGTCCAGGGAAAACGCGGAGGAGGCAGACCGGCCCCTGGATGGATAGAGGCCCTGACAAGGATGAGGGAAGAACCGTTAGAAAGGTGGCGGGTTATGGCAGAGGACGGGACGTTCTGCGGGAAGTAGATCCGTGGAGTCGCTAGGAATAGGAAACCACTCGACGCCACTTAATAATAATACTATCATTATTATTATTGTTATTATTATTAGGGGGCCTGAGGAGAGCAAGATCCCCCGATTAGACTGTGAGCCCGTCACTGGGCAGGGATTGTCTCTATCCGTTGCCGAATTGTATAGTCCAAGCGCTCCGCCACTCGTCAGCTGTGTGACTGTGGGCGAGTCACTTCGCCTCTCTGGGCCTCAGTTCCCTCATCTGGAAAATGGGGATGAAGACTGTGAGCCTCACGGGGGACAACCTGATTGCCCTGTATCTACCCCAGCGCTTAGAACAGTGCTCGGCACATAGTAAGCGCTTAAAAAATACCAACGTTATTAGTAGTAGTACAGTGCTCTGCACATGGGAAGCGTTCAATAAATACTACTGAATGAATGAATCAATGAATGAATGAATGAATGGAGTGGGCGTCGTCGCTGTGGGGGCGGGGGTGTCGAGGGCGTGGTCATCGAAGGGGCGTGTTGGGGGGCGGGGCCTGGAGAGGGCGCGGTCCCCATTGGATGGGTGTGGGGGCGTGGTCATTGTGGGGGAGGGGCCTAGAGAGGAGGGGTCCCTATTGGACGGGTATGGGGGCGTGGTCTTTGTGGGGGCGGGGCCCGGAGAGGGCGGGAAGAGTGCGCAGGCGCAGACGGGTTTCCTTCTGACCGTGCCACGTGGCCCGGGCGAGGCCCAGCCCCAGCCAGTGACCTTGGCAAAGTCACTTGACCTCCCTGGGCCTCGGTCCCCTCATCCGGAAAACGGGGATCAGAGCGTGAGCCCCGGCAGAGACAGGCGTTGTGTCCAACCTCATTAACTCGTATCCACCCCAGCCCTTAGAACGACGGATCACGCTTATCATTGTTATTATTTAGGAGCGGGAGGACCCGGGTTTGAATCCCGGCTCTGCTCCCGGGCCGCCGTGTGACTCTGGGCACCTCGCCTACCCCCTCTGGCCTCCCTTTCCCCATCTGTTATGGTGACTGTTGTATTCGTTAAGCGCTCACTATGTGTCGGGCACCCGTCCCAAGCCTCTGAGTTGATCGGGTTAGACGGAGTGCCCGTTCCACACGGTCGTTGTCCAGGTAGGAGGGAAAAGAGCTTTTGAATCACCGTTTTACCGTGGAGGAAACTGAGGCAGAGAGAAGCGAAGCGACTTGGCCGAGGTCACACAGCGGGCGAGCGGCGGGGTCAGGATTAGAACCCAGCTCCTTCGATTCTCCGGCCCGGGCTATTTCCGCCAGGCCTCGCTGCTCGGGTACGACCGGAGTGACGCCGCCTGCCTTTCCCCGCCTCACAGGTGAGGATACAGACCTCCCTCTTGGGGGAAGGAGGTTCGGGCTTTTACCTCCAGACCTGAGAAGCGGCACGGCCTGGGTTCGAACGCCAGCTCTGCCGATTGCCTGCTGTGGGACCTTAGGCAGATCACTTAACCTCTCTGCGCCTCAGTTTCTTCAACTGCAAAATGAGGATCCGATATCCGTTCCCCGGCCCGTTTAGACCGTGAGCTCCGTGAGGGACGGGGACTGTGTCCAACTGGAACGGCTTGTGTCTACGAGAACAGTGCCTGGCACATAATAAGTGCTTATAAATATAATAATAATAACGACAAACGAACGGAGTAGCGTGAAGATGCCCCGGGACTACAGGGGCCACGAAATCGAGGGCCATCCCAGGGGTGTCCGGTGGACGTCGTGCCAGTGGCCGACGGGGCCGCCCCTCTTCCCTCTCCCTGCCCGCGGCGCGAAGGCGGTCGGCGGTGACGTGATGCCTTGTTTTCTCCCCAGATGTATCGCACAGTAGCGGCAGCGGGCAGTGCCTTCCCAACCCCAACTACCATCCCCTGTCCCGCGCGGGGTCTCCCGAGCCCGTCAGTAGTCTGGACGGGAGCAGCTTCAGTAAGGTACCGCTTCTCAGATGCGCCTCCCCCTTCCTTCAGAGACAAGGGTCCCCCTCTCGCCACGTCTCTCGGTCCCGCCGGGGGCCTCCATCCTCAATCCTCAGGCCTCGGTCGCGGCGCCGCCGAGCCGGGCGGCCTAGCGGGGAGAGAGCACGGGGGGCCGGCCCGGCTCCCGGATGCTGGGTGACCTTGGGGCAGTCGCTCACCCTCTCTGGGCCCCGTGTTTTGTGTAAAAAGGGAATCGCACCTGCCACCTCCTACCTCCCGGGGAGGTTGTGAGGGTGCAGTGGGAAAAGGAAAGTATGGTACGTATTCACGGTGGGGCTAGAAATACATGGCAGGAGCCCGCTTTGCTCTGGTTTCCGGAAAGCAGAGGCCAAAAGGTTTCTGTACCATCTGCCTCTTCCCACTCCCATCAGTGGGATGGGGACAAATTGAAACCAGGGGCAGAAAGTTTGCCCCCCACCCCCAAACCAGATTCAGTTTCTCAAGAAGCTGGAGAGGCTGTGGAGACCAAGCACAGAATCCCCGGCCCTCAGTCTCCCTTGTCCCCGGGCTTCCTCTCTCCCGCTTCGTCTCCCCAACCACGTCTCTCTTCATCCTGGGGTTCTGTTGAACCTCCGTAGCCCCGAACGGTCTCAGGCCCGGGGTCCCCGCTCAAGTCAAGGCCCGGGCGAGGGTGAGCCACCCCCGGCCCTGTCCCGGGGGTGCCTAGCCTGTGCCCTCTGCCCCCTCTGAGGGGCCCGGGGTGGTCGGCTGGGGCAGGGGGGCAACGGGCAGGGAGAGGTCGCCGCTTGGCTCACCTGGACCCCCTCCCCCCTACCCATCCCAGCAGTGCTGGCACCCCTAAGGAGTAGGCCGCAGTTCTGCCCTCGGGAGCCCCGTCTGCGTTCCCGGCCCGGACCCCTCACACCCGCTTGGGGTGACTCCCGCCGTTTCCCTGTGCTGCCGGGTCCAACTCGTGGGTCTGTCTCCAGCCTCCTTTCCCCATTTCTAAACTTATACTGGGAACACCCTGAGGGTCTATTTCTCACCCGAGTAATCTCTCGCAGAGTTTAGCACACAATGTTCTGCACAAACTAAGTGCATAACATCTACTATTTTTAATCACGCCTACGCTGCGCACACGCACGCAGACACAGGCACACCACACATAGGGCAGGACGGGAAAAGGTGACCTCCACCCTTAGATAAAGGACCCCGGGCTCGAGCACACACGTAATGTTAAGTTCTTCTTGAATTCTTGGCCTGCCCGGCCTGCCGGCAAGCAGGACACACAGGTGCCGCGTCCTCGCGTCACGGGCGGCTTTGTCCTAGGGGCTGACCCGTCAAGGGCCAGAGGGGACGGTGGAAGGCTTGTGGGCCCACGGGCCAGGCCGGGGACGAGGCCGCGGCCCCTGCGGGCGGCCGGGCCACTTGAGATCTTAGGGTCGCCGGCTCCCCGGCCTGAAAGTCGCCCCGTCGAGAGGTCATTTCATCCGGCCCTCTGCCTGGGCCGTGCCTAGCCTATTCGAGTAGGCTCTCCGTCCTTAGCTTCAAAACTCCTCCAGAGGTGGAGGTTCTATCCGGCGAGCGACCCGGGGTCTCCCGTGGCTTAGATTTTCCTAACGTCGAATCCACGTCTGTCCAGCGGCGGATCGCGCCCGGTTTCCCTGGCTCCCAGGAAACGGAACCCAGAGGCTCCTTCCTTCCTTCCTTCCTCCCTCCATCTTCTTTGCCCACCCCCGCCTCCACCCTGCCGATAACCCAGCAAGCCTCTTATCCACTCTTCCCCCCGGCGGTCCCGGCCTTGTCCTTTTCCCTCCCGGGGAATTCTTCCCTTGGGGCCGGAGTACGGGCCAGCCTGCAACTCCTCTCTGTCACTCTTCTGCCTGTAGACTCCCCCCACTTCCGAGAATCCCCCTCTCCAGTTTGCCCCCTGCCCCTCTCTCCCCGACCCCGCACCGGGGGCCCGGGCCTTGGGAGGCGATACGTCGGCCACCCCGGCTCCCGGGGCACGGCCTCGGCCGTCCGCTGGCGGGGCCTAGGGGCGGTTGAAGTGTTGGGGCCCGGATGCGTCCCGGTGCCCGCTTGCGGGGGCCGCCCCGACGGAGCGGCCACCGCTCTGCCCCGCGGAGGTGGGGAGCGAGCCTGGTGGGGGCACTTGGGTGCCGGCCGGGGGCAAAGCGGGGACCAGAAAGTTTTCCTACCGTATGTCTCTCCCCAACCCAATCCATGGGATGGGGCAAAATGCTCCGCCCCTGCAACCGGACAGGATTTCTGGTGTTGACGGAGACGGTGGCCAGCGTGGGTTCCAGATGCCATCTGCTGGTCCGGGGAGTTGACTTGTCATTTTGAACTGTGCCTGTGAGCGCGCGTATGGCCTCCGGTCTGACTGGCCCCAGCTCGGACCGGTCCGTCTCTTCCCCCCCCCCAACCCAGCGCGACGCCCACAGGTGCCCCTGGAATAAAGGACTCTCCCCACAGTCCCTCCACAGACTCTGCTGTTCGCTTCCTCCCCAGCTGGAAGGGAGGAGACTGGTCTCCCCCATGACAAAGGGGATGAACACCCCGCCTTTCTCCTCCTGCGACTTTCCCTGCCCTGTCAGAACCGCACCCCCTGAGAGCCCCCGCTCGATGGGCTCTCCTCCTATAGGCTCACGTGGCTTTTTCTCTGAACACTCCCACTCCCAGCTATACATCTCTGGATGTGGCTCCCGCCGCCAGGGCCGGGAATTCCCAGCATTTTATACTCCTGGATCCCCATCCTCCCCGGGCCATTTCCCCTCAGAAGTGGTCCGAGCCATCCCCACGGGATGTCCCGACAAGCCGGCGCGGAGGGGGTTGTCTCCTCTGGCTTTTGTGGTTTCTGGCTTTTAGTTGGCTGGACTGGGGCAGGGGGTGGGGGCGAAGGGACCAGAGAGGAGAAACCAACCCAACCCCGGTGCTGAGAAACACGAGGGGGTTCGTCGACGGGGGCCGGGGCGTGGGAGCTAATCCCTTGTCGTACTCTCCGACAGCTCAGTGACAAATCCCTCGACGGCGACGCGGCAGGCTGGACCCCGTACAGCTATCTGAATGTGCTAGGTCAGTAGCTCCCGCCGGCGGCCTAGCGTTCCGGCTCCCGCCCCGTCCCCGGGGCCCGGGGGTCCGAACCCTGCCCCTGCCGCGGGCTCCCGGGGCTTCCCTCCAAACGACGGGGTTCCCGGAGGCCTTGGGTCGGGGCGGGGACCTGGAGACCAGACCGAGGAGTCCCGGGTCCCCCAAGGGCTGCGTCTCATCCGTTAGAATTGTCCCCGGAGGAAAGGAACGTCGACCAAGGAGGAGACTTGCTTTCCCCAAAGGACTGAGGCTCCAACCCTCGGTCCAGATTCACTGGAACCCGGGTTCCAAGATGGCCCTCTCCCACACTGCCCGGACCGCACGGCCAGGCCTCAGTGATCCCCAGACCGGACCGGTCGGCCGCTGCTGGGGAGAGTGGGCTGGGCACCTCCCTGCCGCTATCTGCCTGTGGGTGCTGGGGGAATTTGGAGGGGACGCACGCTCACTCACTCACATACACACACCCGGGCAGCTGGCCATGCCCGTCCCCACTGGCTTTGGCTCTCAGCAGGTTTCTGAGGGACTCGATTGGGCCTGGGACGTCCCTCTTGTCTCCCTTTCCCATATTCATGAGAAGCAGCGTGGCTTAGTGGAAAGAGCACGGGCTTGGGAGTCCAAGGTTGTGGGTTCTAATCCCCACTCTGCCACTTGTCTGCTGTGTGACCTCGGGCAAGTCACTTAACTTCTCTGTGCCTGTTACTTCATCTGTAAAAATGGGGATTAAAAAATGTGAGCCCCACGTGGGACAATCTGATTACCCTGTATCTACCCCAGCGCTTAGAACAGTGCTCGACACACAGTAAGCGCTTCACAAATACCATAATTATATTCCCAGCCCCTTTCCCATCCCTGGGCTCGGACCGGGGGTGTGGATCCGGGAGCACTGGCCAGCCGCTCTGCTTGGGGGCTGGAGCCACAGTGAGGGACAGGCGGTGGCCCGGCTGCCTCGGAGCTGCAGGGCGAGATGACCCCCGGCCTCCGGAGTGGACCGTCCGGCTTGTTCACCCGGCCATCCTTTGTCCCGGGGCCGCCGGGCCCTGCTTCCCCGCCTCGGGGCCGGCTCCTTCAGCCCGGGTGAACAGATTCCTGTGGGGCAGGGGAGCCGTCCTGGTCCGAACGGATCTGCGGCGGCCGTGGTGGGAGAGGCCAGAAAGCCTCCGCCATCCCAACACCCCTCCCAGAGTGCCACACACGGGCAGGAATCGTCTCTATCTGTTGCCGTATTGTCCATTCCAAGCGCTCAGTCCAGTGCTCTGCACATAGTAAGCGCTCGATAAATACTATTGAATGACTCTCGGGACCCCATCCCCTCATCTGGGGGCTTGAACATTGCTGGCATCAGCTGTGGGGGCTGGGAGTGGAGGTGGGATGCTCCCCTAGACTCTTGCCCCCCGACCCCGGCTCCGGCACCGTGCCCCGCTCCTCCCTCCCATCCCCGCCCCACCACCCCCCCGGGCCCGGGCTGTAGGGATAACGCCTCCTTCCCTGTCATTCCTCCCGTTAGACTCCCATTTCCAGATCAGTGCCCTGGAGGCCAGGTTCCCGGCCGAGGACTTCTACATTGAACTTAGACAGCTCAGCCAAAGCGCCTCTAAGCCCGGCAGAACAGGTCAGAACCCCCGGGAGCGTCCCCTCCCCGTCCCCCTCTCCGGCCCCCTCCGGCCCCATCTCAGAGTCTGCCCCCGCCCCCCAAGCCCGAGCCCCTTGCCCTGGTTTGGGAGCCCTCTCACCCCGCCCCCGAGTTCCCCTTCTCTGACACCACCCAATTCCTCTCGAGGGCAGCGGGACAGTGCAGGGGAGAAATGGAACGGGGGAAGCCCAGTGACCCTAAGACCCTCCATCCTCTTCCTCCTTCTTCTTCCACCCTCCCCACCTCTGAAACCCCAGAGAGTTGGGCCAGTTGCCTAGGTGACCCCCACCCCTCTGATGCCCCCAGCCAGCCCATCCCTGCCCGCGGGGGTCTTGGCTCCATGCGTGCCGACCGCACTGACCGCATCTCTTGGCTCAGTGGAAAGAGCCTGGGCTTCGGAGTCAGAGGTCATGGGTACGACTCCCGGCTCTGCCACTCGTCAGCTGTGTGACTGTGGGCAAGTCACTTGACTTCTCTGTGCCTGTTACCTCATCTGTAAAATGGGGATTAACTGTGAGCCTCACGTGGGACAACCTGATTACCCTGTATCTACCCCAGCGCTTAGAACAGTGCTCTGCACATAGTAAGCGCTTAACACATACCAACATTATTATCAACTCCTTCCTGTGTCACTTGGAGGGATAATCCCGGGTTGAGATGAAAGGGCTGGGTGGGCTCTGCGGGGCTGGATGGGCCCGGGACACCTCAGGCCTGGGGCTCCCCAACCGCAAGCTCTCCGCCCTCCCGTGGCACTGGATGGGTGCCCGCTGAGGCCCTCCGGAAGGAGGGTCAGGGACAAAACTAGTTGGGTACCCTCCCCCGCCTGCTTTCAAGAAGCTGTGACCTTCCCTGGGGTGGCCACGTCAACCCCAGACCCCCGACCCCCGACCCCCGACCCAGACCTGCCATCAGCACTGCAAGGCTTTACTGGGCTCCCGAGACCCGCCCGGGGCAGCGGTTGGGTGAATGTGGGGGGAAGGCAGGGGAGCCCCGGCCCTTGCGCCCAGTCACCGACGCCCGGATCCGCCGCCTTCCGGGACGGCTGGCGGCCACGGGACCAGGTTCAGCTTGGCTGCCTTCTGTCTCCCAAGCCTCTCGGGAGAGCCCCGGCTTCACTGTCTTGGCCGCTCCGGCCAGGTCCGGAGAGGGTCACGCTCTGTCCGTCTCCCAAGGAGCCCTCCCCTTAACCGTCCCATCTGTCTTTGTAACTGTCAAGTCGGCTCTTGGCCAGTCCTCCCGCCAAGGTTGAGGTCGGGGCGGTCAAGCCCCCGAGGGCCTAGACACTCCGAGTGGCACTGCCCTGGGACAGGCCCATGTCTGCCCGGCCTGGCCGAACCCCTGGGGCCTAGAGACGCCGAGGGGCACTGCCCTGGAGCAAGCCCACGTCTGCCCAACCCTGCCGAGCCCTCGGGGCCTAGAGATGCCGAGTGGCGTTGTCCTGGGGTAGGCCCACGTCCACCCGGCCTGGCGCTGTATCCCTGCCGGGACTGGGCCGCCGGGCTGGTGGCCCTCCTCAGTGCCACCGTGATGGCCCGTGATGGCAGGCACAGACCTCTGGTGATGCCCCGCCGTGTTATCTCTGGGGGATCTGTACGCCCCCGGGGGTGAATCCAAACCCTGCAAGGGGGAGGGGGGCTACAAGCTGCCATATCTCTCAGAAGACGTGGGGTTGGGGTGGGGAGCTGCGACCCCAGAGCTGCTTACTCTGGAGTGTCACCAGCTCCATTGGCTGTGGAGATTATCCATCACACCTAGCTCCTGCCCAGTCCTGCAGATTGCAAAGCTGCAGGGGGGACAAAGCGGGAGTCATGGGAGTGGGGAGGGGGTCTCTCCTGGCCACCTCTCTATGAGCCTGGAGCTGCCTCGGGGGAACTGAAGGGGCTGCGGGGCAGGGATGGGCGGGCTGCTTGGCGCTAGAGGCTTCTCTGTTTCGGGTGGGGGCTCAAGGGACAGGCAGGCTCCGTCCACACCCAGTTTGGGTCTGCGCCGGCTCTTCTCGCACCGTCCCCCGCCGTCTTCCGTGCTCGGGCGGCCCCCCGAGGCTCGCTGTGCTGGGGACCCCACGCCCCGTCTCCGCCTGGGGAAGGCCCAGGTCTGGCTGCCGGGGAAGCCCCCCCCACCCCGTGCAGGCTCTTGCGGGATCTGGGCGGCCTTGAGGCGGTGAGGGTGGCTCCGTCCCGGCCCTGAAGGGGGTTGGGGGCAGTGGTCCTTACTCCCTCCTCCTGCGAGGAAGGGGCCCGGGCCTGACTCCCTCCTCCTGAGCAGCGGCATGGCCTAGTGGAAGGAACCCGGGCCTGGGAGCCAGATGGGTTCTCAGCGAGACTGGGAGACCTCGGCCAACTCACTTCACTTCTCTGACCTTCTGTTTTCTCTTCTGTAAATGGGGATTAAGACTGTGAGCCCCATGTGGGACAGAGACCGTGTCTTGTATCTTGTATCTTCCCCAGTACTGCACCTGGCACATAATAAGCATTTAACAGATACCACAAAAAAATAGTGTCTTTTAGAAGACACAATCCTTGTGGGATAGAGAATTAGGAGGAAAGAGAGATGGGAGCGTTATGTTCTCGCGTCAGTGCTTAAATAGCAGGGGGTGTCAGGTATGCGCGTCAGGGCTAGGAGGGGTTGTGAGGTCATAAGAGCCAAAGTGGCCATAGACTGGGAAAATACAAATGAACTGGGGAAAGGCCTGGAGGAGAATTGATTTCTGGGAGGCGTAGAATTGATCAATCACTGGTATTTATGGAACACTTACTGTGTGCAGACCTTTGTACTAAGCACAGCCCCCTAGAGCCCCCGGTAGCGTGGGGAGGGTCGGCAGTTCCCCACGGCGGGAAAACATCGACCCGTCTCCTGGTCGAGCCCACCCGCCGCAGCTGGGCCTACCCCAGCCAGACCCTAAGATTTCTAGCCAAGTCGGGGTGAACTGGGTCGCTCCGCCATGGCCAAGCGGATGAAGACAAGGGCGAGAAGGAGAGGAGGAAAGGAGAAGGACGAAGAGGACGAGGAGGAGGAGGAGGAGAAGGATGAGGAAGAAAATGAGAAGGAGAGAGGGAAGCTGGAGAAATGGTGAGAAAGGATTTGATCCCCTTGGTCCAGGAGAGCCTCACTCACTCCTTTCCCGTTGTATGTTGTCTCTGTCAGGTGCTTGTGGAATGGATAGAGGCCAGAACACATACATTATGGAGAAGGGCTTCAAAGGTAGAGTATCGGAGGCCCAAGGGCCCGGAGCGAACCGCGGCCGGGGGTGGGCCGACAAAGGGGTGGGAATTTTCCAGTCATGGGCGGAAAAACGCTGGCTTGAAAAGGCCGAGCCCTGGCGTGCTCCGAGTGGGACCGTGAAAATCAATCATAAATGAAACTAATGAACCCACCCGATCAATCCATCTATAATCTTTATTGAGCACTTCCTGTGTGAAGAGCACCGTCCTAAGCACTTGGGAGAGGACAACATAAGAGAGCCGGTAGACACGTTCTCTGCCCACAAGATCTGCCGGTCAGATCAGGATGGAGCTCATCCTCACAAAAGCATTCAGCGCCCGTGCATTAAGTCGACACTGAAATTGTCACTCTCCGGTCAATCTATCGACTGATCAACAACAGAGTATTAAGCTCTTACCGTGTTGCGAACAGCAGTGTGCTTAATGCTAGGGCGAGGAACATAGAGATTAGATATGATTCTCACCCAGTGACACAGTACGGGACCTCTGCACCCCTGAATCTTTAACCGAATGAATAAAAGTATTTATTAAGGGCTTACTGCCTGGCACCAGCTGCTGGGGCGGATAGGCGATCCTCAGATCGGACACAGATTCTCCCCATATACTGGGGAGAGAGAACAGGTATTTTATCCCCGTTATACAGATGAGGAAACCGAGGCCCGGAGAAGTGATTTGCCCCAGGTCACACAGCAGGCAAGTGACAGATCCCGGATTAGAGCTCGGTTCTCCCGGGCTCCGGACTCTGTTCCTCTAGGCCGCGCCACTTGCCACTGAATTGTAAACTCGTGGTGGGCAAGGAATGTGTCTGCTATACTGAACTCTCCCAAGTGTTTAGTACAGTGCTATGACACACAGGAAGCGCTCAGTAAATTTGATCGCCTGTTCGCATTCTGCCCCTCTGGGCCAGGCTGGGCAGAAGCAGCCTTACTTAATGGATAAAGGGAAGGGCTGGGAGTCAGAAGGACCTGGGTTCTAATTCCGGCTCCACCACTTGTCGGCTGTGTGACCTTGGGCAAGTCACTTCATCTCTCTGGGCCTCAGTTCCCTCATCTGTAAAATGGGGACCGAGTCTGTGAGTCCCACGTGGGACAGGGACTGTGTCCAACCGATTAAGCTTGTATCTACCCCAGAGTTTAGAACAATGCCTGATACATAGTAAGCGCTTAACAAATAGTTATTATTTCTTCCCTTCCCTGAACCTCAGTTACTTCACTTGTAAAATGGGGATTAAGAATTTGGGACAGGGACTGTGTCCAACCCGATTAAGCTTATATCTACCCCAGAGCTTAGAAACGATGCCTGGTCCATAGTAAGGGCTTAACAAATCCCATAAAGCTCGTTGAGGGCAGGGAATGTGTGTTGCTTGTTATATTGTACTCTCCCAAGCACCTAGCATGGTGTTTTGCACTCAATAAATGCGACTGAATGAATGAAGGAGAAGTTGGGTAGGGCGAGACCAGCCCGGGCTCCAGCACTGACGTTGTCGGTTTAAATATTCACACACGTATTTACACTTTAGCGTGAGCGCCAGGAAGCAGGTGCAGGGACTGGGCCCATTCAGGTCTGCAGCTCTGCAGTATAAAAGAGGGTGGAGGGAAGGAGTTTTGCTGCTGTGTGACAAGGTGGGCTACGGCCAAGCAAGGGCCTGAGCGGGTGGGAAGGGGGAGTAGCCCTGTCAAGGGCCGAGGGGCTAGTCACTGGGGTGCCGAAGCTGGCCTAGAGCCTGGATTTCCTGTGTGGAGGCTGAGCAGAAGGAGGGGGAAGAAAGCAGAGACCCGGTGAGCCTCACGAGGGACAACTTTCATTCATTCAATAGTATTTATTGAGCGCTTACTATGTGCAGAGCACTGTACTAAGCGCTTGCAATGAACAAGTCGGCAACAGATACAGTCCCTGCCGTTTAACGGGCTTCCAGTCCAAGCGGGGGAGACAGGCAGACAAGAACAATGGTAATAAATAGAGTCAGGGGGAAGAACATCTCATAAAAACAATGGCAAATCTCCCCCAGCGCTTAGAACGGTGCTCTGCACATAGTAAGCGCTTAACAAATACCAACATTATTATTAATAATACTACTGAATGAAAGAAGGCTTGGGCGCCCCAAATTTCCTGCTAGGAGACGCAGAGGGGACCCGCATGCGCACTAGCAGGACCTCGGCCGCCTCGCAGACATGCGCACCAACCCGCCTCCGATCCCCCCGCCCTCCCCAACCGCTGCAGTCCACACAAGCGCACTAGCGCCGCCGCACGGACAGGTGCACCGGCCCCGTGGCGCAGACATGCGCACTAGGAGGGCCTCGGGGCCGCGGCGCAGGCATGCGCACTAGCGCGGTCTCGGCCCCGCCCGCGCCTTCGCGCGGACATGCGCAGAAAGGTGTGGGGGGGGGGGGGGTGCGGCTCCACGGGGAGGAAGGGCAGGAAATGGAGGGCGGAGATGGTGGCTATGGCGGCTTGAGGCGGAGGCTTCCCCTTCCCTCCTTCTCTTTTGGTGGTTTTTGTCAAGTGGTTACTATGTGCCAGGCCCTGTACTAAGCGTTGGGGTGGATACAAGCTAATTAGGTTGGACCCAACCCCTCTCCCCATTTGACAGATGAGGGAACTGAGGCCTAGAGGAGTGAATAACAATAATGTTGGTATT
Organism: Ornithorhynchus anatinus; assembly: GCF_004115215.2. Taxonomy (NCBI): domain Eukaryota; kingdom Metazoa; phylum Chordata; class Mammalia; order Monotremata; family Ornithorhynchidae; genus Ornithorhynchus; species Ornithorhynchus anatinus. Next base: position 6,240,353 of record NC_041732.1, on the reverse strand, counting down.
TGTTAAGCGATTACTACGTACAGAGCGCTGTTCTAAGCGCTGGGGTAGACACAGGTAATCAGGTTGTCCCCAGCTCACAGTCTTCATCCCCATTTTCCAGATGAGGTAACTGAGGCACAGAGGAAGGGAAGTGACTCGCCCACAGTCACACAGCTGACAAGTGGCATAGTGGGGATTCGAACCCATGACCTCTGACTCCCAAGCCCGGGCTCTTTCCACTGAGCCACGCTGCTTCTGACTTGGCCAAGCAGACAGTGGCGGAGCCGAGATTAGAACCCAGCTCCTTCTGACCCCCAGGCCCGGGCTCCAACCACTAGGCCACGCTGCTGCTGGCGGGCACTGCCTTAGTAACAATAATAGAAGTAGTTAGGGTTTTTATTAAGTACTTATTAGGTACCAGCCACTGTACTAAGGGCTGGGGGGCCCACAGTCTCAATCCCCATTTTACAGATGAGGGAACTGAGGCCCAGAGAAGTGAAGTGACTTGCCCCAGGTCACACAGCAGACAAGTGGCGGAGCTGGGATTAGAACCCATGGCCTTATGACTCCCAGGCTCGTGCTCTAGCCATTCATTCAATCGTATTTATTTTGCGCTTACTCTGTGCAGAGAACTGTACCAAGCGCTTGGAATGTACAGTTTGGCAACAGATAGAGACCATCCTTGCCCAACAAGGGGCTCACAGTCTAAAGAGGGGAGACAGACAGCAAAACCAAACCAAACAAGAAGTCTGGGCATCGGTATCAAGATAAATAGAATCATAGATGTAGAACCATCACCATGCTTCCCATAGTCTAGGCGGGTGTGTCTGTGGGGGGCGGTTGGGGGTCCCGGGGGCCTCAGTCCAGCCCGATATATCTCCAGGATGGAGCTGCCGGGCCCGTGGCTTCCAGATTCAGTCAGTCGATCATATTTAATAATAATGATAATGATGATGGTATTTGTTAAGTGCTTACTAGGTGCCAAGCACCGTTCTAAGCGCTGGGGCAGAATACAGGGTGATCGGGTTGTCCCACGTGGGGCTCACAGTCTTCATCCCCATTTTCCAGATGAGGTCACTGAGGCTCAGAGAAGTGAAGTGGCTCGCCCGAAGTCACGCAGCTGGCAAGTGGCGGAGCCGGGATTCGAACTCTGACTCCCAGGCCCAGGCTCTTTCCACTGAGCCACGCTGCCTGAATCCACCCCAGCGCTTAGTACGGTGCGAATGGTACTTCCCAAGTGCTTAGTACAGTGCTCTGCACACAGTAAGCGCTCATTAAATCCAATTGAATGAATGCTTGGCACATAAATGCTTAAATGCCATAGAAGAAAAGATTACAGGCCCGCTGAGGACAAGTTTTGGGCCGCCCTGCCTCCAGTGCCCACGGTGGGTGCCCGGCCCGGTGAGGGCGCGTGGGTGGACGCCAGATGCCCGGGGCTGAGGCGGCGGTTGGTCCCGCAGGGTACACGAAGGGGTCGGTGTGCAGCTCCAGCACGGGATCCCTGAGCAGCGGCAGCGGCGAGAACCCGTACGCCACCATCCGCGACCCGCCCGCCCCCGCCCGCAAGCCCGCCGAGAGCAGCTACGTGGAGATGAAGTCCCCCGGGCCCCGCCAGACGCCGCCCGCCACCGCCAGAAACGTCTACGAGATGGGTAGGTGCCTCCGACCACGCCCCGCCGGCCCGCTTTCCCGCTTCGGCGCCACGTGCGCCCGCGGTGCTGTGCGTACCCGGAGCGCCCGGCCCTCGCCGGGACCTACCAGGCCGTGCCGACCCCCGGCCGCCGGCCCCCGCGGGGGTAGCGACAGGCCCCGGGTGACGGAAGTGACCTTGCTCGGCTTTAATCGAGCCTGGCGGGCCCGGTTGCCGCCTCACCCTCCTCTCACCCCCCGCCGCCCCCGCCCGTCCCTCAGAAAGAGGCAAGCCAAGCTGACGTGTTCTCCGCCCTCGTCTTTCCCCGTGTCCCCAGAGCCCACGGTGAGCGTGGTCCAGGAAGGCCGGGGGCCCAGGGCCGGCGCACTCCAGAATCCCTACGACCTTCCCAGGAACAGCCACGTCCCGGGTCACTACGATCTCCTCCCCGCCCCCGCCCCGGGACCCTGGCGGGACCAGCAGGGTTACAGGGAGCCGCTCCTCTAGGCCGCCGCCGCCGCCGCCTCCCCGGGGCCCGAAACCGGTCGAAGACCTTCCCCACCCTCCGGCCTCCCTCCGCCCCGACACTCTCTCCCCACCCCCAACCCCCCAAGGCTGCCCCGTCCATTGCCGAAGCGGATCCCACGGGGTCAAGGGTGGCTGGACCCCCCGCCCCCGCCCCCGGGGCCCAGCCTCCCGCCTGTGCCCGTCCTGCGTCCGGCCTGTTGTGCACGTGCTCCTCTGGCGCCCCGCCGGCTTCGCCCTGGCCTCCAGGGTGGACATCTGCCCCCTCTCGCCTTTTTAGGTTTGACTTTCATGCCCAGTCAACCCCCTGCCTACCCCCCGCCCCCATGCCGGCTCGTTTCTAGGGCACCCTCTCTGAGCACGACCGCCAGCTTTGTCCCCCTTCTGTTCCGGGACAGAACAGTCCCCCAACTTTGGCAGAACCAGCACCAACCTTCCTTGACCCTCCGCTTGTTCGGCGCCCGCCCCCTCCCCCTCCCCGCCCCCAGCGGGGTCCACCTTCACAGCCCCCCGCGCACCCGCACCCTCCTCCAGCCGTGGAGCCGGGGAGGGGATGGGGCCCCGCGGGGCCAGAGACGGGGTTCGGGCGGCCCCCTTTTCCGTGTCGATAGAACCCTTGACCTAGGAAATAAGATGACTTGCTCTTAAGCATTTCCTTGTAGCTCTTAAGCTTGCCGTAGGATTAATTCCAAATGTGACCATTTTTCTAGGCAGATTTAGCAGTAGCAGATTCCTTGCTTGAAGCGTGTTGGGTTTTTTCCCGAAGGGATTAGCTCGGCAGGGCGAAGCCAGCTTGGGCGGGGGCGGGCGACGCGGGCGGAGGTGAGGGGAGACCGCTCGGACTGGAGTGCCCACCCTCTCTCGGCTACATCCTCCCTCTCTGGTGGCCAAGGGGCAGGCGGCGGGCCCGGACCGTATCGGCAGCCCCGCCGCCAAGGAGCACCTCATCCCTGCCCGGAGGTGGGCCCTAGGCTCCGGGCCCGGCTGACCGTCTCCTCCCACGAGAGTGCGGCCCGGAGCCTTTACCGCCAGCCGGCCGCTGGCGCCGGCCATCTGGGCGTTGAATCAGCGAGACAGAGAGAAAGGTGGGCAAAGGGAGGGAGAGATCTCCACCCCGATGGTCCCGGCCTAGAGGAGAGGGTTCCCGCCCCGGTCCAGACCCACCGTTGACACGACTGCCGACCGTGTGCATGGGAGCGAGCGTGTAGTGGGTCGGCAGTAGGCGTCTTCCCTTCCGGAAAAGCCTTACGAAAGCAGGAGGAGGCGGTTGCTCTGTGGGTCCAGCGAGCGGGGCCTCAGGTGAGACAGGGGCCGAGCCTGGGAGGGACGGAGGGAGACCGTCTCTCCCACCCTGTATCCCTGACTCTGCAGCCGGACCCCCTTTCTGGCCTTTTGCCGCGGGGGTGAGCGTGGTTCAGATCCCCACGGGATTAGGAGGAAGGGCGTGTCCCACCATCAGCGAGACGTCTGTGGGCGGGCTGGCCTTGAGCCCTCCATCCTCTTTCTCTCGCGCGCTAACACCTCCGGCTCAGTGGCACACGAAACACCTAGTTTCGTGTCTAGTCAGCCGACGGCGAAACAAGGGCTCGACCCGTCGGACCCGGGATCACTTGTCCTCCCCCCGCCACCCCAAGGCAAGAATCACAGCCCTCAGATCAAAAACCCGGATGGCAGAGGGCCCGGTGCCACCTGCTCCAGTCTGGGGACGAGGCCCGTTTTGTCCCCTGGGCAGGATAGCAGCCCCTTCCCGTGGAGGGTCAGAGCGCCGCTCAGGGAAAAGCCTCACCGGAGCCCCCTCTCTCCCTCCCTCCTTCCTCCTGCACCCGCTTCGGCGGCTGGCAGCAGCTGTTGGCATCAGAGCACCACCCCTCCCCCCACTCCATACCTACCTCCCTCACCTCCCGCTCCAACTGTTCAGGAGCTGGGTTAGAGCAGACACAAGGGACCCAGCCCCTGGCTAGCAGCGTGGGTGGCCCGACGGCATCCGAGCCACAGCCGCTGAGGGCGACCGGTGGGCTGGCATCAGCCGGTTGCCCTGCCCGCCTTGAGCGCCCGAGTCCGGGGGGCGTGGGCGTGGTGTTTCCGGGAGACGCGTTCACTTTTCACCCAAGCTGGATTTTTAACCAAACGAGCCCCGCAGCGAGTTCAGCAGAAACAGCAGACCCACCCCCCTGGACCATAGCATCACTTTAGGAATTAGGCGATGAAATGGCAATACTTTTTTAAGACAGATTTGTAATATATTTGTTCACCGTGCAACGGTTTCAGACCCCCGCACGAAATAAAAATGGATTTCTCTCAAGGGGCGACTCCTCCGTTCTTTCCTCCGCAGGCTGCGAGTTCTCGGCTCAAGTGGCAAACTGGAACTGCCCCTTCGCCAGGCTCGGGGTCGGGGGGTGAGCCGAGGAGCCGGAAGGCCCACCGGACCCCAGAGGGTTCATCTCTTCCTCCCACCCCCTCGTGGGGGGCGTCGGGAGACGCTCAGGTGGGGAAATGGGGGCTCCCTTCCTGTCGGTGAGAAACAATGGGCCACCTAATAGCTTTCAGAGCTCTCACCTGATAGCCTGTGTCCCCCATCCGGGGACACCCAGCAACCCCTCCCCGCAAAAAGCCCACAAGGCCGCCTAATCTCGCACCCATGGCCCCATTAAAGCTCGCACGCGTGGATGGGTCGACTGTCGCGCGAGGCAGCCCGGCTCTGTCAAATTCTCTCCCAGATAGCGGTCGGGCCGGGGCGGTGTGGCGTTCTCCAGATTCACCCTTCGTCTTTCCAAAGCTTTCCGTGCAACCCCCTTCCTCGACCGCCATCCCGGAGTTCTTCCATTAATTCCCAAGGCCTAGCTTGGGATCGCCGACGTGCAATTCCCGTTTGACCAAATGTCTCCGGTTAACATTTTGATCCTACTGCCGTTAGTCAAAAGAGGATGTCTGTCGTGGTGAATAAATGCTAGAGAGGGGTCCACTTAATCATTTTAGCTAATTTCCCAGATCTTCGACAGAGATAAACTCGCTTAAGATTTATTGCTGAGTCGGGGCTGGAATTTGAGAAATTCCCAAGACCGAGTAAAGCAGCCTCTCCGCGGAGAGACCAAGATGATAAACTTCAGTGGAGATGGGCTCAGGTCAGACCGATCAAAGGAAGTTCCTCGCTTCCCAGAAAAAGGTTGAATCCCGAAGGAGAAGGGACGGTTCGGCTCTCAAGGGCACCGAAAGGGAGGAATTGGGCTCATCCAGAGGGCTTAGCCAAGTGCTTTGCATATGGAAAGGGCTCCGTAAATACTGTTGATTTGGGGAAGAGGGAAGTGACCATCACCAATTGCTCTGCAGCGGGAGGGTTGGCGGGACGAGGGTTTTCATCCCGGCTCCGCCGCGTGCCCGCCGCAGGCATTTTACTTCTCGGGGCCTCGGCTTCCTCATCTGGAAAACGGGTCTTCAGTGCCGGCTCTCCCTCCTGTTTAGACAGGGAGCCTGACGAGGGACGGGGACCGCGTCTGACCTGATTGCCCGCAGGAACCCCAGCGCCACAGTACAGTGTTTGGCACCGAGCCGACCTTTACCGACTAGTTTCATTATTAATATTAACCTGGCTTTGATCTTCACACCAGAAACCACCTAAAGAGAGGAAATCCTTCCCACCGGGCCCTGGCTTTCCCCGGCTGCTTGAGACCTGACCTGTTGCTTCCGGGCCAGGCGCCAACCAGGCTCTGCCTCGAAGCCGCTGCTTTCTGGGGGCTCGCGGCCTACACCGGGATGGAGGGCCTTTTGCATCCACGGTGCCGTTGCGTTGATTTTTTTTAATCAAGCCTCGAATTCAGCTTGTTTACCGAATTAGCATTTATTGAGCTCTTCTAATCCATACCTGGAATGAACAGCTTTAGATGGAAACTCCCGGGGGGGAGGGGTTGGAGGAAGGGAGGGGCGAGGGAGCTAAGGGAAAGGAGTTGTATCCTAATGGAGCAGGAATGCGGTTTTGCTAGCGTCTTGTGGGTGTGACATCGGGCTTCCTCGTCTGCTGTTCGAACCTTTGTTTTCTCGTCTTTCCCTCGAGAAGGTTTAGCTGGAGTCATGGAACTCTCCCTACTCTCCCTCTAGGCCTGCAGTTTAGCTTTTTTTTTTTAATGGTATTTGTTAAGAGTTCACTATGTGCCAGGCACCGTTCTAAGCACCGAGGTAGATGCCGGGTAATCAGATTGGACATAGTCGATTTCCCACGTGGGGCTCCCAATTTTACCATTTTGCGGATGAGATAATTGAGGCCCAGAAAAGTGAGGTGATTTGCCCAGGCTCACACAGCAGACAAGTGGAGCCGGGATTAGAACCCAGGTCCTTCTGCCGTCCAGGCCCAGGCTCTATTCCTTAGGAAGCGCTGCTTGTCTATCGTATCGGGGTAGGTGAGAAACAGGTAGGGGACGGTCTCTGCCCGACATGGGCCTCACAGTCCCATTTTACAGATGAGGTAACTGAGGCCCAGAGAAGTGAAGTGACTCGCCCATGGTCACATAACAGACGAGTGGCGGAGCCGTGATTAGAACCCACATCCCGACTCCCAGGCCTGGGCTCTATCCACTAGGCCGTGCCGCTTCTCTAACCCGGGGCGACGCTTCCTTCTTTCCATCAAAGCCGGCCCTCCTTGGGCAGCGGTGGCGGGGTAGGGGCAGAGAAAGGAAGCTGGGGTTGCGACCCTCCTCCTGGACTACCGGAATAGTTGGGGTCCAGATCCATGAAACTGGGATTTACACACCCGTAACAGCCGGTTTTCCCAAAGCCGAAGCTCCAGGCGAGCCGTTACCTACCTTCTGGGCCCCGCCGCACGCCGGTACACATCCCGTTTGTTGGCAAAGCTAGTCTCTGCCAACGCAGCTCTGCCTGCCACGGACCTCCCGTCTGCCCATCCCAACGGAAACCGGGACACCCGTCGGCCAGACGGCTGACATCTGACCCGCAAGTGAAAAGCTGAGCCCGGGTCAGGGTGCCATCTGAAGATCCCCTCTGGGTCGGGGAGGGATTCCTCACAAAAAAATGCTCAACGAGTCCAGGCTTTAGGTGCCCGCCCCCAAGCCGGCAAGTTAAGAGAGCACTTCCCGGAGAGAAGAGAGTGGTTAGGGAGAGGACGGCCACTCGGGAGAGGAGGAGAGCCTCTCGCCCCAGTGGCCAAAGATGCAGATCTGCCGCCCGCTGGCTCCCATCCCGGGTGGAGCTCCTGCCGGGGACCGTTCCACCCGGCCTCCCCGGCCCCTCCGAAGGGATTCCCGCCCCGTCTCGCGGGGGAAACGCAGAACGTGTTGACTGATGGGAAAATGGAGCATCGGGACCCGACGGGTCAGAGGCGGGGCCCCGAACGGAGCCCTTCCGATGAACCAGCTTGCTCGGGGCGACCGAGCCTCACGTTATCTGTTCCGGGCCAGCTTCCCAAAGAGCCGAGGCGTATTTGCCGTGCGGGGGGATGAGCGGACGACCGAACCGGCAGGCGCGCCCGGGGTCCGGGAACAGGAAATCCACCCGATTGACTCCCGTCAGTGGAAGAGAGGGGCAGCTCCCGCTGGTGGGAGAGAGCCCGCCCTGAGCCCCAACCTTCCCCAGGCCTGGAGATACCCTGGCCCTACCAGCTAGTGGGATCCAGACCCCCTTTGTCCCACAATCGCCCCCCAGCCCCCGGGCAAACAGGCTTCCCCACCATTCGGGGCCACCACTGACCAGAGAAACCATCAGGCCGTTCCCGGAGAACCATCTAGATTGTAAGCTCGCTGTGGGTGGGGAATGTGTCTATTGTTATATTGTACTTTCCCCAGCGCTCAGTACGGTGCTCTGCACAGAGCAAGCAAGTGCCCAATAAATACGATCGAACTCCTCCAGCGACGGTACCGAGCGCCGCCTGTGGGCACAGCAGCAGGCTGAGGGCGTGGGGGAGGACGCCAGCCGACGACCCCTGCCCGGAAGGAGCTTAAAGTTCACCGGACCGTCGGCAACGTGAGCCTGTCCCCGAGCTACTCGGCCGGTCTCGGGCGGGCTGGTTAGCTGCCCCTCTGAGGAGCTGCCCGCCCCGGGGGCAAACAGCCCCTGGGCCGGACAGGTGGCCGGAGTCTCTCTGGAGGTGTGGGGAAGGGGAGGGACGCCCGTAACTGGCTCAGACCGGGCCTTCCCTCGTGCTCCCGCCCCTTGTTCCGGCTCCTCGGCTTATCCGGATCCAAGCAAGAAGGTGATCTGACCACAAAGGGACTCGTCCCCCCGGAACTGTTTATTAGCGCGAATGGGAAGGAGTAGATTTTTAAATCAATATCTAAAATTAAAACCAAAAAGAAAAAGAAAAAAAGAGGAGTCAAGGTACAGTACATGCATAAAATACAAAGTAGCAATTTACAAATCGATCGAGAGCGTCCTCGGAACGGAGGGCCGCGGCGGCTCGGCTCGGCGGGGAAGACCGAGGACCGGGCTCCGGCGATGCCGTCCGTGGGCCCCGCACGTCATGAGCACCGCGAGAGGCCGGGCCGGCCGGGACCCCCGCGCCCGCCCCCGTCCCCCCGCGGGGCCGGGGAGGGCCCCCTCCCCGACTCTGTAGGTTTTAAGTGCTTGCAGTCATCCCGGAAAGGAAGACAGGGAGCGTAGTGGTCCGTGCATGCTTCTGCGGGGGAGTGGGCGGGGGGGGGGGGGCGGTGAGGAATCGGCCCCCTCCCCCCCACCATTCCGTCCGTTCGACTACAAGCCCGGAATCGGCCGGGGGTGGGAGAGTGGCTTGGAGTGGACCGGATGTGAGTCGCCGAGCCCCCTGTCGGGTCGGGGGCCTGTTCCTTCCCTCCAGGAAGGCTCTGGTGCCGCCCCCCAGCTCCACCCCCGCCTCGCCCCGATTCCCGTCGGAACCCCAACGCCGGGTGACCCGAGAAACCGTAAGACGCCCTGCCCGACGCCCGCTCGGCGGCCCGGGGAGAAGCCGCTCGGCCATATCGGCGGGCCTCGTGACCCGGCTCGGGTTTACTCCTCTTACGTGCGTTCGAAAACCCCGCAGCGGCGAGGACCGTCCGGTGGGGCGGCTCCCGACCCGGAGACCGCCGGGGCTCCCCGGTCTCCCTAAGCCGCTCGCTGGTTATTAAGGCGCGGCTGGGTCCCGGTTTTCTCAGTCTGCGGAGGTGGGTCGCTGGGTCGGAGGGCGAGCGGCGGGAGATTTGAGGAATCCGAACGTTTAATTCAACTAGGCCTGGTGAGCGCCGGGCGGGGGGAGAAGCCGCTGTCACTTGGGGAGGCGGGTGGGTGATTTTATAAGACTCAAATCAACAAGACCGAGGTCGTGGAGAGGATTCAGAGGGGGAGATCATGGGACACACACCGAAAAAGGGGAGGGGGGAAGAAGGGGGGAAAAAAAAGGGTGAGCACAAGAATTACAAATATATTTAAATCTCGGAGCCGGGCGACGGACTATACAACAGCCTTCTGGGGGAGAGCCGGACAGCCTCAGATATTCTGACAGCACTGCACCTTGGGCTTGTTCTCGGTGGTGGGCGGGACGTGGATGGGGACCACGTTGTTGCTCGGAGACATGTCGTTTTCGCGCCGGTCTGACATCTGCTTCTGCGACACGATGCGATAGATCTCTGGACAAGGAGAAGGGGGGGCCGTTAGCTCGGGGCGCCGCCCCCGCCAAGTCCCGGCCCGCCGGGGGAACGACCCCGTTCGGGGACCTCCGGCTCGGGGCGCACCCCCCGTCCGGGAGGGCGGCCCCCCCGGGGTCGGGGGTCGCGGTCGTCCGACGGGGTCGGACCGTTCGCCGGCGGCGATCGCTTGCCGGGGAGGTTGGCCAGTCAGTTTTATGTATTGAGCGCTTACTGTGGGCAGAGCGCTATAGTAGGTGTTTGGGAGAGTACGATATATGACAATATAACAAACACGTTCCCTGCCCACAACGAGTTTACAGTTTAGAGCGACGCATGCGGAGAGAGCGAGAGAGAGAGGTGTGATTGTGTAGGGGGGCAGATGGGATGAGGTAGCTTCACCGGCCGTGGGTAGCCCTAGCTCCTAGTTCGGATGATGATGATGATGGTATTTGTTAAGTGCTTACTATGTGGCACGCCTGTTCATTCAATAGTATTTATTGAGCGCTTACTATGTGCAGAGCACTAAGCACTTGGAATGTACAATTCTAAGTGCTGGGGAAGATATAAGGTAATCAGGTTGTCCCCACGTGGGCCTCACAGTCTTAATTCCCATTTTACAGATGAGGTAATGACTTGCTCAAAATCACAAAGCTGAGTGGCGGAGCCGGTATTAGAACCCACAACCTGTGACTCCCAAGCCCGGACTCTTTCCACTAAGCCAGGGGGGAGGTCCTTTACCCACCCGGTCCTGCCAATCGGAGTCCCAGCTCACCGTGCCCCTCTTCTTCCTCTCCTCACCCTCAGATGGGAAGGGGAGAGAAGAAAGCGGGGTTTCGAGGCAGGTTCAAATCTGCGTTGAGGCGCCCAGGCATCCCGAGGGATTTGTTTCTGGCCCGGGGGGGCGGGGAGAGGGAGGAGGGAGAAGCAGAAAGCAGAAACCCGCTTGGCCGGCCTCACCCCCGCGGACCTCACCCCTTCCATCCTTCCCCATTCGAAGGCAAGGGAAACCTCCCGGCTCGTTGTGATGCCCCCTCGAGACAGTAAATTCGTCACGGGCAGCGAACGGGTCGGCTAATTCTGTTGTATTGTGCTCTCCCCAGTGCTCAGTACAGTGCTCTGCACCGAGTATGCGCTCCCTAAAAGGATTCTCTCACACACCCATTCCTACGCCGCCCACCTGGATACCTGAGTACCACAGAGAAGCAGCGTGGCTCAGTGGAAAGAGCCCGGGCTTAGGAGTCGGAGGTCACGGGTTCTAGTCCCGGCTCCGCCACCTGTCAGCTGTGTGACTTTGGGCAAGTCATTTCACTTCTCGGTGCCTCTGTTACCTCATTTGTAAAATGGGATTAAGGCTGTGAGCCTCACGTGGGACGACCTGATTACCCTGTATCTACCCAGCGCTTAGAACAGTGCTCGACACATAGTAAGCGCCAACAAATACCATCATTATTATTATTATTCCCCAGATAAATAACTGTCCAATGCCAGTTTAGAATTTATGTACCTTTAAGGCACTCAGGTCTATATCTGTAATTTATCTTAATTCCTGTCTCCGCCTCTAGACTCAACTTGTTGTGGGCAGGGAATGGGTCTGGTCGTTGTGATACTGTCCTCTCCCCGGCACCCAGTAGCACAGTGCCCTGCCCACAGTAAGCGCTCGATAAGTACGACCGACTGAATGAATACAACTGGATTTCGGGATTTCTTTTGTCATTTTCCAAATGAGGAGTCGCTAGGTCTGAGGCTGAAATCTCAGCGCCGGTTCCGCCTCGAGCCCCACGTACGGTGATTCGGGTCAGACCGGCCCGCCCCAACTCTCCGAGGCAGGCAAATGGCTCACGGAGGCGGGGGCCGGAGACAGGCGGCCGGGGGGACGGAGACGCTCTCGGACCGTTGCCACGGCTCACGCGGCGTCCCCTCCGCGAGCCCCCTCTTATCACCGACTCCTCTATTTCCTCTCTCCCAGGCCCTTAGAGCTGAGAGTCAGAAGTATTAGGAAATCGGCGGGGTGGGGAGGAGGTTAAGAGGGTCAAAGATTAAAGAAAGCAAAATTGAAACTGGGCCGCATCACACCTCGGCCCCCGACCCCATCACACCTCGGCCCCCGACCCCGGGCCCGGTTTGGTTTAGAGTAAGGCGTCTTGCAGACCCTGGGCAGGCTAGGCCGCGGTCCCGGGAAGGTCAATGAGGGGAATGTGAAGTCAGGGGAAGGGAACGGGGCGGGCGTCCCGCCTTCCGGACGTGAGCCGGCCCCACCCCGGCCACGAGCCCGTCTATGCCCAGGAACGAAGAGAAGATAAAAGAGCCGTCTGCCGGGGCAACCGGGGCGGGAGGGGCTCGGAGGAGAGGAGAATAGGAAGTCAGCAAACCGGGCTCCGGGGTGGGGTTCGGTGTGGGAGGTGGACCCTGGTCGGGGAGGGAGGTGGATCACCAGGAGAGGGGAAGACGCCCACTGTGCTGCTGCAGGAGAGGGGTATCTCAGAAAGGGAAATGGGCAGGAGCGATGCCAACCTGCTCCCAGAGGCTCTGTGGAGGTTGGGGGAGCTCCCGCCCAAGGACGCAAATGTCAGCTGGCCAAGAGGCCTCAGTTGCGAGAGGTGGGCGGGGCACGTCACCTCCCCGCCCCCACCCCCCGACACCGGGGACTAAAGCTCCCTCCGGGTTTCCCCTTGGAGGGCCCAAAAAACCCAAAAGGTTCAACGAAGCCAGGCTTCCCCATTACCGGTAACACCTACGAGAGCGGCTCACCAACGCCCGTGGGCATTCGGCCGTTAACCCTAGGTTAACGGAGGCAGGGTGGCCCAGCGGAAAGAGCGTGGGCCCCGGGGCCGAAAGACCCCGGGCTCTGAGCCCAGCTTTCCGGGTGACCTCGGGCAAGTCCCTTCACCTCTCTGGGCCACCGTTTCCTCATCCAGGATCGGGGAGGAGACGCCAGTTCTCCCTCAGGTTGTGATCACCGTGCAGGAGGCTCGTTAGGGGCAGGGAGCGTGGCTGCTAATTCTGCCGTGTTGTACTTTCCCAAATGCTTAGTAAAGTGCTCTTTAACACTCAATAAGTACCACTCCTGGATTGATATGACTGCCTTCTAACTGCCCCAGTGCCCGGCACCTAATCGATGCTTAATTCTACAAATTAATAAGGCTTAATAACACAGAAACCCAAACTGTGGAGCCTTGGCAAAGGGCGAAGAGACCTGCCCAACCTTGCCGGCTCCGGGCCTTCCCGACCGGTGAGTGCCAAGATCGGTCTGGGGGCTGAGAGAGAAACTGGCAGTGCCCGATCCCCCCTCCCCGGGAAGGGAGGATGTAATAGTAGTAATAATAGTAATAGAGAAGCAGCGTGGCTCAGTGGAAAGAGCCCGGGCTTTGGAGTCAGAGGTCATGGGTTCGAATCCCGGCTCGGCCACTTGCCAGCTGTGTGACTGTGGGCAAGTCACTTCACTTCTCGGTGCCTCAGTTACCTCATCTGTAAAATGGGGATGAAGACCGTGAGCCCCACGTGGGACAACCTGATTCCCCTGTGTCTACCCCAGTGCTTAGAACAGTGCTCGGCACATGGTAAGAGCTTAACAAATACCAACATCATTATTATTATTATTATTAGTAACATAATAGCAATGACGGCATTTGTTAAGCGCTCGCTACGGGTTAAGCATCGAGCCAAGCGCTGGGGTAGATCCAAGCTAACGAGGTTGGACGCGGTCCCCGTCCCACCTGGGGCTCACCGTCTTCAGCCCCATTTTACAGGTGAGGTCACTGAGGCTGCCCCAGGTCACCCGGCAGACACGAGGCGGAGCTGGGATTAGAGCCCAAGTCCTTCCGACTCCCAGGCCCATGCTCCATTCATTCAGTGGTATTTATTGAGCGCTTACTATGTGCGGAGCACCGTACTAAGCACTTGGAGGCCGTGCTGCTTCCCTAAGGCGGCAGCTCGATTCGCCCCCGAACGGTTCCGAAAGCCCCGGGAGCGGGAGGCGGGGAGGTTTCGTCTCTTCAAGATAACAGCTCGGTTGCACAAGCTCAGTTGCACAAAGTGTCACGGATCGGCCGGGGCTCCTTCCTCCGGCGCGCTCCGCGGGGCGGGGGGTCGCCGTGGGACGGGTGGAGACCGGGGGGCGGCGGGCGGAGAAGAGGGCGCCCGGGCAGACCGAGCCCTGGGGGTTTGCGACACAGGAGCCACCTGTTTAGCCACCTCGCCGTTCTACCCCCCTCCTAAGCCTCGGACCTGGGCACGTCACCCTCCCCGCCCTACGCCTCTACACTCCAAACTCATTACGGGGCGGGAACGTGTCTGCTAACTCTGTTCTACCGCGCTCTCCCGAGCGCTTGGCCCACGGAAAGCGCCCCCCGAGTCTAAAGCGGAAGGGGTCCCGGGCCACACGTCTCCGGGTCTGAGTCGCCGCCGGCGCGTACCTGGGACCGACTCGGCGGCGAGCGCGACCGCCTCAGCGTGGTGCCCCCCTCCCAGCGCCGCCCCCCCCCCCCCCCCCCCACCACCCGAGTTCTCCCACAGAGTTCAATCACTTGTCTCAGGTTTGGTTTTCCCGAGATCCTCGGTGAGAAGCTGGAAGCCCATCCCACCTTCCCTGCCGGGGCCGAGGAGGGCCCCGCTCCGGCGGCTTTCAGCAGCGGCCACGGTCCCCGGCCCTCGCGCGCAGCCACGCGGCCGAAAGGGGGGTGGGACGACCGGGAGCGGACAGGTCATTCCCCGGGGGGCGGAGGGGTGGTCTCTGCCCAGAGGCCGGGCAGGTGCAGGTGGGGGAGCCCAAGCCTCAGAGGAAGGCTCTCCACACACAGCCTCGTCCCGACGCCGACGCTCGGCCACGTTTACCCGGCTCACCTTCGACGCCACCTCATCCGCTGGGCCCGAGGTGAGGAGGGGCCGGGGGACGGGGTGGGGGAGGGTGGTGGAGATGGGCAGAGTCGACTCACCCGACAGATCTTCAAATACGAGGCATACCTGTCAGGATTGTCTGGAAGGCAGCTTCTACGTTTGTAGAGTCTAAAGCCGACGTCTCGATAAATGATAGACCATTCTTTTCTGCGGGCAGAAACACACGCGTACGCAGGGTTCAGAGATCACGAGGAGCGGCCTCGCCGACATTTTGACGGAAACAAACCTCGAAGGCGGGGGCCAGTGTGACTCCTTGGGCAGAAATCCAGGGACCCCGGGACCGTCGATCCAAGCCCCAGCAAGGGGAGGGGGATCTCTCCCCGGCTGGAAACCCTCAGTGGTAGGCAGGCTTGCCCGCACAAAGGATCGCCGGGGCCAACCCATCGACACTACGTTCTGGGCGCTTACTCGGTGCAGAGCACTGCGCGGGGGGCAGGGGAGGGGGAAGAAGAGAAAAGAAAGATGGACCTGGGGGGGATAAGTACTTAAAGAGGGTGGAGCATGTACGTTGGTATGCACAGGAGGGCCCGGGTGGTTGAAAGTGAATAAATGCAGAGGAGGTACAGAGGTGCTAGTGGGAAGAAAAATCAATCGAGGAAGGCTTCTCAGAGGAGGGGGGTTTTGGAAAGACTTTGAAGACAGCGGGATTGGATCTGTTCCAGGTAGGACAGGAGAGAGCCCTGGGGGGAGGGAGTCAGAAAGAAGGGATGGGACGGCAGCCTGGGAATTTGGGGCTGTGGGATTCCCCCCTGTGGAGGGGGCAGGGGGAGAGAGAAACGGGGTTCCCCCGATGCGGAGTAGCCGTGCCCCTCTAAGGAGCCAGTCGGCGCAACTCTCCGGGCAGAGTCACAGTTGGCGCTGCCAGGCACGGTCCCTTCTCCCTGGCTTCCTCCCTCTTCCCTCGCCGCTCTCTCTTCTCCAGCTGCGCCAGGTTGCCCTTTTTGCACCTCCCAGGCCAACTTCCACCTATCGCTCCCACTTCCCCCCCGCTCGGAGCAACTAAACCATGCCCTTCCCCACCCTCAGAGCCCTCCTCAAAGTCGCCACCTCCGGGAGGCCTCCCCCGACGAATCGATCCCCTACCTTTCCGGACACGTCACCCCAGAAGCCGGCTTGGCCCCCACGTTAAAAATCGTTTACTTTGGTTTCCGATCAGCGGCTCTGGCGCTCTTACTCTCCGACCCGCTGTTCTCTTGACATCGTAAGCCCTCCTCCCGACTCCCCCATTCAACTCTGAGCGGCTCGAGGGCAGAGACCGCGGCTGCTACTCGGTTTGGGGCGAGGGGGGTCCCAGGGGCAGGCCGAGGCCGCAACCACCCCCCGGGGCTGCGTCTCAGAGCTCTCCCGGAGCGCTCGTGGCCGTTTCCCACCGGACCCGGCTGGCGGCGGGCTTGGAGCGGGTCTACCGACTCTACAGTGCCATCCTCTCCCAACCGCTTAGTCTAGCGCTCGGTCAGGGTGGGTGTTCAATAAATACCCCCGCTGGACCGCGGCGGGCGGTACCAAGAGAAGGCCCGCCTCGATCCCAAGAACGGGACCGAGAGCCGTCACTCTAGCGGGTGTGTCCAGAGTTTATATCTACGTCCGTCTCCCTCTCTAGCCGATACGTGCTCGTTGTGGGCGGGGAATGCGTCCGTTATATTGCTATATCGTATTCTCCTAAGTGCTTAGTACAGTGCTCTGCACACAGTAGGCGCCCAGTAAATACAACGGGCTGACTGGGTCTTCTCCGGTCAGTCAGCGTGGGTGACGGAGCCACCCGCGTGCTCCCGATCCCTACCCCTTCCACGCTGCGGCTCTCTCTCCGCCCGGCAGAGCTCATCCGCCCGCGTCTCCTCTCCTCACCGGGCCTCCTCGGCACTTCCTCCCCCGCCGCCAAAGAGCCATCTCTCCATCCTCTTCCTCAGACTGCGAGAGCCCCTGCCTGCCCAGGCTTCTGATCCCGGGACAGGGCGGTAGAAGGGGCCGGGATCCCCGGGCCCCCCCAGACCCTCGCCGCCCCCCGCCCCGGCTCCCCGCGGCACCCGGCCCTCCCGCCCACCTGCGAAGGCGCGGGCTTCGTCCGTGGGCACGGCTCTCAGGTGGCGCAAGTCACTCTTGTTCCCCACGAGCATGATGACGATGTTGCTGTCCGCGTGGTCCCGCAGCTCTTTCAGCCACCGCTCCACGTTCTCGTACGTGAGGTGCTTGGCGATGTCGTACACCAGCAGGGCCCCCACGGCTCCGCGGTAGTACCTGTGGCGGGGGTGGGAGGGCGGGGGAGGAGAGGGCGGACCGCTGTCTGTCACGGTCCCCCGGCACGCTCCCCGCGACGGGACTCGGACGCTCTCGGGGCTCCGTGCGCCGCACGGACCCACCGGCTAATGCGGGAGCAGAGTTCTTCCCGGAATTGAGCCCGGGCTTCTGTACAAGCCACCGCTTGGAGGGAGGGAGGGAGGGAGGGCCCGAGGGATGGAGGGGAGGCAGTGCGGTCTAGTGGAAAGGGCAGAGAGCTGGAAGACCCTGCTTCTAGTCCCGGCCGCCGGGCGTGACCTCTTTACAGGTCACCCAGATTTTCCGGGCCTCGGTTTCTCTCGCCTGTAAAATGGGGATAAGCCCGCCGGCCTCTCCTCATCCCAGGAGGGACGCCGCGAGGATCTAATGAGATCACTGCTGTGAAAGGGTTTCGGAAGAACCGACGGGCCGCGCTGACGACGAGGGCGGGATCTGTCAATGCTCGCTCTGCGCCGAGTACTGCACTAAATGCAGAGACTCCGGCCTAAGGCACGGGGGGAAACGCAGATCTCATCCCCATTCTACAGATGGGGGAAACTGAGGCCCAGAGAACCGACGCGACTTGCCCAAGGACGCCGAGCAGGGACTAAAAGCCGGGCCCTTTCCCCTAGGCCACGCCGCTTGTCGAAAACCAAGGTATTATTATTGCGTCATCTATGCACTTGGAGCGGTGATCTTTGGACATCTGATATTCACCCCACCCAACCCCGCGGCATTTAAGGACATACCTTTGAATCACATATTATAAATGATTTATTTATTCGTATTAGCGTCCCTCTCCCCCTCCAGACCGTAAGCTCGATACGGCCAGGGAACGTGTCTGCTAAATCTGTTGTACTGTCCTCTCCCAAGCGCTTAGCCCAGTGCTCCGCACATAATGAGCGCTCAACAAATACCACTGATTATTGCTATAGCCGCCGATTCGATCCCCGGCTTCCCTCCTACTCAGCGTGGGCGCCCCGCGTGGGACTCGGACCGCGTCAGACCCGACGACCGCATCCCTACCCCTGCGCTTAGCCCGGTGCTCGACACCTAGTAAGTGCTGACCGGATTCCCCCGCCTCCCCTCCACCGTCTTCGTGCTCCTCCTTCCCTCCGCCTCGCTCTCGGCTTCACCCGGGGACGCCGAGGGGGTTCCCGGCTCTGGGGCCCGGGCGAAGGACGCGCGCCCGCCCGCTTACGCTGAGGTGATGGCTCGGTAGCGCTCCTGCCCCGCCGTGTCCCAGATCTGCGCCTTGATGGTCTTCCCGTCCACCTGGATGCTCCTGGTGGCAAACTCCACGCCGATCGTGCTCTTGCTCTCCAGGTTAAACTCATTGCGGGTGAATCGTGACAGGAGGTTACTCTTGCCCACTCCGGAGTCTCCGATGAGGACCACTGGAGAGACGGGAGACGGCGGGGCCCGGCCGTGAGGGGCTCGTCATCCCCCTCCCCGCCCCTCCTTAGACCGGGAGCCCCGTGTGGGACGGGGACCGGGTCCGACCTCTTTGACCGGAATCCACCCCGGCGCTTAGAACGGGGGGCCTGACACGGTAAGTGCTTAAACGTTATAGATGACGACGACAGCGGTGATAAATATGATCAAGAATATTAATAACGGTATTTACGGTACGCCTGGGCGCTGAGCGCTGGGGTAAAATCGCAAGTTGAGCCCGCCGTCCGTCCCTCGAGTCACAACTGGCGACTGTCCGACCCGCAGGGCCAAGGCCCCGACCCAGGCTGGCCGCCCAAGGGTGCTTTAACCCCGACACCGTCGTTCCGGGCAACGCCGCGAGCCCGGCCAGCCGGGGCCCGACAGGGGCCCAGACCTTCGAGGACGGCGCTCAGCCGAGTCGGGACCCAAAGCCTCGCATCCGCTCGCGGCAAGGAAGGGTGGCGGCCGAGGCGGGCAGGGGACCGCGAAGCGGCTTGGGACCGTTGGCCGAACGCCGCCGTCCGGCTCTGGGGTCTGGGCGGAAGGTGCGGGCACCTGAGCAGGTGAGACGGCGGTAGGGGCTGGGCGCCGCCAAGGGGCGGCCGGGCACGAGCCGCACCCCTCCGCTCGCCCGACCTGCGCGGAAACCGGCGGCGGGGCCCGGCGGCAGAAGACCCGGGTTCTCATCCCGTCCCCGCCGCCTGCCTGCCGGGGGACCTGGGCCAAATCACGGCCCTTCTCGGGGCCTCCGTTTCCTCGGTTGCAAAAGTGGGTCTCGAGTCCCGTTTCTCCCTCTGGCCCGTGAGCGCTCGCGACACGGACCGAGTCCGACCTCGTTGTCTCGAATCTACCCCCGGGCGCTTCAGTGACCTTCACGCTTCCGACTGCCACTTGGTTACTGGACCAAGACCGCGACCCTCTTGGGTCCGCAGCCTCGGGGCTGGGCTGCGAGTCCCAGGATTTTGAGGGACATGTGCACGGACACACACGCACATCCCCACCCCCACGCGCCGACGGACAGTCTCCCTTCTCTTCCCTGCCCGTCCCCTAGCTCCGGGAAAAATCTTGGGCGAGGAAATCCATCGGAACAACAGGATGACGGTCCCCAGGGTTACACGCCTCGGCGAAGGGTGGTGGGGAGGGCAGGGGGGATCGGGAACTAGCAGCGCGAGCGTCTTCCGGGAGGCAGGACCCGTTTTGCGTTCCTCCGGTGGGACCGGCTAGGTGCCCCGCTACGCCGCACGTCACTCTGTGGGGGCGGGAGCGGGGCGCGCCTTTATCGGAACCTGATTCTTTCGGCTTCCCCTGCAGCTGATTCAGCAAGATGTCACCGGAGCTGCGGAGTCTGCATGCGCCACGAAGGGGAGTGATTTTTAACCGTTTGTGGGGCTGACTCCCGGGGAGTTAAGGAGGCTGGAGCGCGGGAACAGGGAGCCAGAGACCCGTCCGCTTGATAGGCCCGGCGCCGAGTCGGCTGGCCGTCTCCAGGTGCCGCAGCCCACGGCCGGACCACCGGGGCGCGGGTGGCGGGCTGTCTGCGGCCCCGGGGGGCGGTGCCAACGGAGCTGGTCTGCCGCTTTTGGAAGGAAATGAAGGGCCAGATTCGGGCCTGAGTTCACATCATATAATAATAATGATATCGATATTTGTTAAGCGCTTACTATGTGCAGAGCAGTGTTCTAAGCGCTGGGGGAAATACAGGGTCATCGGGTTGTTCCACGTGAGGCTCACGGTCTTCATCCCCATTTTACAGATGAGGGGCCCAGAGAAGCGAAGTGACCCGCCCACAGTCACACAGCTGACGAGCGGCAGAGCCGGGAATCGAACCCATGACCTCTGACTCCCAAGCCCGGGCTCTTTCCATTGAGCCACGCAGCTGTCTGCCGGGTGACCTTGGACAAGCCGCTTCTCTGGGCCTCGGTTCCCTCGTCTGCAAAATGACGATTAAGACCGTGAGCCCCATGTGGGACGAGGACCGTCTCCAACCTGATTAACTTGTATCGACCCCAGTGCTTAGTGCAGTGCCTGGCACGTATTAAATGCTTAAATACCGTTTTAAAAAATCATTAGCAAGCCCATTTGAGCATCAGCTTGGTCTGGGCTTCCCAGGCGCTCAGCTCAGTGCCCCAAATCGAGCAGGCGCTCAATACCTGCCCTTCTGCTGACTCCTCTAGGCCGTAAGCTCACCGTGAGCAGGGACCGTGTCTTCCGGCTCTGTTGAATCGTGCCCTGCGCACAGTAAGCGCTCAGATACGACGGATCAGTTGGTTACTCTGCGTCTGCCCGGCGCTGAAGCTGACAGACGGATGGCACCTCCGGCTGCCGCACAGATGGCTTCTCCGGGCCCTTTCCGCCTTTAGGATTCTAGGCCCGACGGCGGGGATGGGAGAAGGGGAAGAGAGGGGGCTATTCTGAGCCCCTTCTGCCCTGGCAGAGGTGCAGAGCGGGAAGAGCTGCGGGAGGAGAGAAAAACCGGGACCTTCCCCTTCTCCCAAAGAGAGGTCGGCACGGCCCTGCCCGTCACCTGCAGCCTCCGAGAAACCAGACCGGTCCCGGGGCGGGGGGGTTCCTCAGGCGCGTGGACCGCAAGCGGTCTACGGTGGAAGGCCAAGCCCGCCTCCTCCCTTGGGTGTGCTCGGGCTTGGGATGCCCGCGGCATCCAGGCCCCTGGGCTCTCGATGGCTGAGGCGGCAGGTGAGGTCAAAAGTCATTCCCCTCCGAGTCGTCGTCGGGGGGTGGCCGAGGCTCCGACCGAGTGGCCCGGGGGTCCTGAGCCAGCCCGGGGCGGGAGGGGGTCGGGGGGCTCCACGTGAAAGTCGCAGCGGCCTCCTGGTCCAACCCCCGGGGGAGCCTCCTGGACGCTCACCGGACCGGGGTCTCCCCGTCCCCGCCGCTGACGGCTTTTCTGTGACATGTTTATCTCAGCCTCCCCAGTTGTGATTTTTTGAAATGGGATCTGCCCGCCGCCTCGCGTATCCAATACCCGTAGTCCCCGTTTAGCGCCGACTACCGTACTAAGCGTAGCCGACTCACCTTCTGTAGACTGTGAGCGTCTCCTCCCACCCACCGGGCCCACCCCCACCCGAGGGACGGCGACTCCACGGCTCAGCCCGTCGCGCCGACCCCAGAGTCCCTGCGATCGCTCCGGTAGGAGAACCCGGTCGGGCGTCGTTACCGGAAGCTCGCCGGAAAAATCGTCGACCGCCGCCATAATACTAACGATGGCGTTTGTTAAGCGCTTACTACGTGCGGAGCACTGTTCTAAGCGCTGGGGAGGATACAAGGTGATCAGGTTGTCCCACGTGGGCTCAGTCTTAATCCCCATTTTACAGATGGGGTAGCAGAGGCACAGAGAAGCGAAGTGACCGGCCCAAGGTCACCCAGCTGACGGGGGCTGAGCCGGGATTTGAACCCACGACCTCTGACGCCCAAACCCGGGCTCTTTCCACTGAGCCACGGGACTGGAAAATCAACTCAGAGGTTCCATGATCTCACCGGTCCTTGGGGGGGGACCCCCGCTTCGGACTATACCCAAAACCGGACCAGAAGGGAACAGGAGAGCTGGCCTCTCTCTCTCGCTGTATTGATCACCGTCCTTGTCTTTTCTATCGATTTTTAGGGGACCGGGGGGGGGAGGGAAGGGGGGGTTCCCGTTTCGTCCTTCCTCGCCGGCCGCGGCGGGCGTTCTTCGGCTGGGTCGTACCGTCCCCTCTGCACTCGGCAGGCGCGGGACAAACACCGCGACCGAAACGATCACGACAGCTTGGACTGACGGTGAGGGCGCATCGGGGGGTCGAGGGGACGCACCCGGCCTCAGGTGAGAGCGAGGAGCTGGCCGGAGATCGGGGGCCTGGGTTCTTTGGGGTCCCCCCCGGCCCGGGCCCCGATCCGCGGCGGCCGGCTCCGCTCGGCTGGGGGCCTCCCCTGGAAGCCTCCCACCGGGCCAGTCCTCCCGCTACCTCCGGGAAGCGGCAGTGGCGTTTCGGCGGGAGCTCGGGCCCGCTGCCCAAAATCAATCAATGGTATTTATTGGGCGCTCACTCTGCGCAGAGCACTGTACGAGGCCCTTGGGAGAGGACAATACAACAAGAGGTGAACTTCTCGGGGAACGTTCCTGGACTTGGACAATGACGCGGCGGGGCCTAGGGGAAAGGGCCCGGGCCTGGGTGTCGGAAGTTCTCATCCCGGCTCCGCCACTCGTCGGCTGGGTGACCCTGGGCAAGTCACTTCGCTGGCTCAGTTACCTCATCTGCAAAATGGGATCGGTATTAACAATAATATATCCCACCCCCTCCTACTTAAACCGTGACCCCCAGATGTCCAACGTGATCACCTCCTATCTACCCCAGTGCTTAGTGTAGGGCTTGGCCTAGAGTAAGCACTTAAACACCATAACTTATTAACTGTGAACTACTCAGGAGGGAGGGAAGTTCATTTTTCTTCCCAGATCCCATTCAAAGAACTTTAACGGTATTTGTGTTTTACCTTTTCAGCCATCTATCGCTGATTCCCTTCCAACAGCTACCTCAGGTCTCCTCCTGCCTGCACCCCACCGGCCCTCGGCATTTCTTTATCCGCCCGATTCTTGATTCTGCCACCCCGCTCCCACTCTTTGAAAATGCTCTGCATGTCAGTCTCCCCCTTTAGACTACAAGCTCCATAAGGGCAGGGGATAACGTTCCACTGTATTTCTCCAAATGCCCATTGGGCGCACTGCTCGATAAATTCCATTACCACCGCACAGGCCTGGGAGTTTGCAGGTCCGGGCCCTGATCCCGTGACCTTGGGCAAGTCACTTGGCTTCTCTAGACCTCAAGTCTCCTTATCTGGCAAACGGGGATTAAATAGTTACTCTCCCTCCCTCAGACCAAGACACGTGGGTCGGGGAACCTAGCCGACCCGATGCGTCGTATCTACCCCGACGTTTAGCGCAGAGTAAGCCGAAGCAGCGGCGGAGTCTACTGGAGAGAGACTGCAAGTCGGAGGGCCCGGGTTCTAATCCCGGCTCCACCACTTGTCTGATGAATGACCTTGGGCGAGTCGCTTTACTTCTCTGTGCCTCAGATACTTTATCTGTAAATTGGGGATTAAGACCGTGGGCTCTGTGCGGCACAGGGGCTGCGTCCGACCCGACGAGCTCGAATCTACGCCAGTGCCCGGCACGTAGTAAGCACTTAATACCATAAAAGAAGTGCTTAAACGCCACAGTTATTACGTAGCCACACCCTACCATATGAAAGAACTGGCAGTTTCTACTTCCTATTATGTATCCTTTCTCGATAAAACAGGGTGAACTACGAAAGAAGCCTCCCACCCTCGAGGTTTCAGCTGTCCCTAAGAAAACAGAAACCCCGTGCCGTCCGTAAGTCCGGGCTGTAACCGGGACCCGTTTTCATCTTGCTTCTTTAGAGAGTCCAAACCGTAGCTCCGAGAGGTAAAAGACTCCAGCGTTCCCCGTGAAGGCCATTTCTCGGGTGGAGCCTATCGACGGTGCTTCGGCCTGACCGAGCGCTTTCCAAAGAAACTAGAGTCTCAACTCCCACCTCCTTAATACTGACGCTTAGTCCGTTTCCTGACCATTTTGCAAAATGACCGTAAGCTCGTTGTGACCAGGGAACCTATTTTTGGAGGGTTTTTTTTTGCTATTTTGTTTTTTAATGGTATTGGTTAAGTGCTTTCTATGTGCCAGGTACTGTACTAAGTGCTGGGGTAGATAGATATAAGCTCATCAGGTTGGACAGTCCCCTGTCCCACCTGGGGCTCACAGCCTTCAGCCCCATTTCGCAGATGAGGGAACTGAGGCCCAGAGAAGTGAAGTGACTTTGCCCAAGGTCACACAGCAGACAAGCGGTGGAGCCCGGACTAGAACCCGGGTCCTTTGGACTCCCAGGCCCGTGCTCGACCCACTAGGCACTAAGAATGTGGCTTAGTGGAAAGAGCCCGGGCTTGGGAGTCAGAAGGTTGTGGGTTCTAATCTCTGGTCAGCTGTGTGACCTTGGGCGGGCCACTTAACTTTTCTGTGCCTCAGTTCCCTCATCTGGAAAATGGGGATTAAGACCGTGAGTCCCACGTGGGACAACCTCTACCTTGTTTCTATCTCAGCACTTAGAACAGTGCTTGGCACATAGTAAGCGCTTAACAAATATCATCATTATTGTTAGTATTATTACCTGCCCACGCCGCTTCTCGAAAAACAGGTCCACCGACTGTTGTGTTCTCCCAGAAGCTTGGTACAGTGCTATACACATAGTAAGCACTCAATAAATATCACTGATTGATCGATCGATGATATTCCAACAGAAGGGGCCTATTTATTTTTTTTTTAATTAAACCCCAGGCCGTGGTAGGACTCACCCAGGAGACTGGCCGACCTTACTCGGTTTTTGGCCAAGAGACAGAGCCGTCCGGAGGCCGTCCGGAAGCGTCCGAAGGCCAGGAAACCGTGTCCCGCCGTCTGAAGTCCCGGAGGGTTTCTCCGGATCCGGCCCGGCGTCTCGGTTGCACAATCGAAAACCGAGAAAGAGAAACTCCCGAGGGGCCGCCCCGCCAGGTTCTGCCCTGTTCCACTTGCCCGTTTCACTGACAATCAGCTGAGAGTTAATTACCGGCCTGACCCACATCGGGACACGCCGAGACGGAGAAGTGAAAAAGCAAGTTCTTCCAGTTTGTCAATACCCACCCAGACTGCTAATTTTTCAGGAAACAAAAAACTAAAAAAAAAAAAAAAAATCCCAATTTAAATTGGCCCGGAGCCTGCCAACGAACCCGACTTTTAAAGGGGAGTTGAGACAGTTCTCAATTATTCCCCCCTCTAGACTCGTTCTGGGCAGGAAACCTGTCTGCTAATTCTGTTCTATTGCCCTCTCCCTAGCGCTTAGTACACACTCCGCCCATAATAAGCGCTCGATAAATCCAATCGATCGATCTGGCTGCGGAGCAGGTCGGCTCCTTTTGAGCTAGAAGATGCACTGACTTGCGTGGCGCCTCATTCGAAGGTGTTTATTGAGCGCTTACTGTGTGCAGAGCACTGTACTAAGCGCTTGGGAGAGGACGATGCAACAGAGTTGGTAGGCATGTTCCCTGCCCGACGAGAAGCCTACAGACCGGGGAGGGTGGAGGGAAACAAGCATTAAAAGATAGTCCAGCTACGTATGTAAGTGTTACGGGGCTGAGGGTGGGGTGAACAAAAGGTAATAGGAATAATAATAATGACGGTATTTGTCAAGCCCTTACTATGCGAGGAGCACTGTTCTAAGCGCTGGGGTGGAGAGGAGCTAATCAGGTGGGACACAGTCCCTGTCCCACCCCGGGCTCATGGTCTTCACCCCCATATGACAGACGAGGGAGCTGAGGCCTAGAAGTGACTTGCCCAAGGTCACCCAGCAGACGAGTGGCGGAACCGGGATTAGAACCCAGGTCCTTCTGATTCCCAGGCCCGGCCTCTACCCACTAGGCCGCGCCGCTTCAGAGCCAAATGGGTACAGAGCTAAGCGCGAAGGCGACACGCTTGAGAAGAAAGAAGCGAACAGCCGAATGGGGGGGGGGCCTACCACTCGGGCAGACAAATCTGGGTGACCCTACTTTTGCTTCCGGACTCCGGCTCCTCCTCGACTACCGGACGACGGGGTCGGCAGGTGACCTCCTTTCAATAAGAATAATAATGATTATGGTATTTGTTAAGCACTTACTACGTGCCAAGCACTGTTCTGAGCACTGGGATAGGTACAGGGTAATCGGGTTAGCCCACGCGGGGCTCAGGCTTTTCATCCCCATTTTCCAGACGAGGGAACTGAGGCACAGAGAAGTTCAGTGACTTGCCCAGGGTGTCACACGGTGGACAAGTGGCGGAGGCACAGCTTTTTCTCACCTGATGCCGGTGGGCACCCCTCTCCCTCCCCCCCCCCCCCCAACTCTGCGGGGCGTGGAAATTTCCACGCCCTGTCACTGTGATGTCATCCTCGTCACCGCAACACCGTGACTACGAGGCTCCTCGTTCTGCTCGTCCACGTTACGGTGGACGGTCCGTCCTTAAATCGCTCAGGGTTTAGGATCACCGTGTGGCAGAAGGAAACGTTCCTCCGGGCCAGGCTATTTGGAAAAACCCAGTTCTCACCCACGTCGGCTAGTAGGGCCTGCCGGAGAGCCACCTGAGCGGAAAATCAATACCATTAGAAACTTTCCAAGAGTTGTAAGAATTTACTCTTCTCGGTTAAGTGACCCAGCCTCGGAGAGACACAAAAATCAAGGGTGGCTCTACGTTCCGCAAACATTTAAGTAATCGTGACGATGGCCTTTATGAAGCGCTTACTACGCACGCGCCGAGAGTCACGGTAAACACCAGCCCATCGGATCGGGCGCCGTCTCTGGCCCCCACCCTACGGGGGAAGGCGAGCAGGGATCTCATCCCCGTTTTCCAGTTGGGAAGACCGAGGCCCAGAGAGATGCGACCGTCCCAAGGTCACACGGCAGGCCAGCGGCAGAGCCGGGACTAGGACGTGGGCCTCGACTCCCGGACCGGGCCGCCAAACTCCTCCTGCCCGCTACCCTGCCTTCCCTTTAACTGGTTTTCTGATCTTCTTTGGGTAAAAATCTTTCTGAAACAATCCATCTGTAGAGAGGCGGCGTGGCTCGGTGGAAAGAGCCCGGGCTTGGGAGTCAGAGGTCATGGGTTCTATTCCCGACTCCGCCACCCGTCACCTGTGTGACTTGGGGCAAGTCACAACTTCTCGGCGCCTCGGTTACCTCATCTGTAAAATGGGGATGAAGACTGTGAGCCTCACGTGGGACAACCCGATTACCCTATATCTACCCCAGCGCTCAGAACAGTGCTCGGCACCTAGTAAGCGCTTAACAAATACCATTATTTTAACAAGCAACGTCCTAATCAGGGACCCGGCCCGTTTGGCTCAGAAAAAGTCCGAGTCAAACAAAAACAGTCTGTTGATAATAATAATAAATTGTGGTTTTTGCTAAGCGCTTCCTACATGCCAGGCACTGTTTTAAGCACTTGGGCGGATACAAGCAAACCAGGTCGGACACAGTCCCTCCCGCACGGGGTCTGACGATCTTAATCCCCACTTGACAGGTGAGGTGACTCGCCCAAGGTCCCAAAGCAGGCAAGAGGCGGAGCCGGGATTAGAACCCAGACCCCTCTGACGCCCAGGCCGGTCACGCTGCTTGGGGCCGATCCTCGGGCTCCGGAATTGAAAAGGGAAAGGCTCCTGGGCCTCTGACAGGGCAGGCCGATTTCGGAACACTTCGGTCCTCTTTAATTTTTTATAGGCGCTCACGACCCTGGGCGGAACCCACGCCCCTCTGCAACCTAACTCCCCCGCCCCCCCGCCTCGGAGCCTGCCGGTCGCTACTCTGCCGCTATTACCCGTCTAAAACAGGAACGTACGTTTACCCAAGAGAAACCACGCACGCCCGAAAAGAACAAAATCATCTCACGGGACAATTTTCCCAGTCCCCGCGGTCGGTCGCCTCTCGCCCGACGGTGGGCCCGCCGTCTCCGATTCCCACCCCGCGACCCCGGGACGGACGGCGCGCGACGGAGGGCTCGGCGTGTCGGGGCCGGGACCTTTCTGGGGGTCGGGGATCCGACGCGGGTCGGAGCGTCGCCTCTGCTCTCCCGAGCGCCTCGCGCTCCGTCAATACGACGGGGCGTGAAACGGGGCGGAGGGGCCGGGGGCGTCCTAGGGGTGCACCTCCGTCTCCGCTCCCTCGCCGACGACCTCTGGCCCACGTCCTGCTTCGGGCCTGGCCTGCCGTCCTTCCTCGTCTCCCCCGGTCGACGACTCTCCCCCCCTCTCCGAAGCCTCGCCTCCTCCAGGAGGCCTTCCCCGATTAGGCCCTCTTCTCCCCCGGCCCTTCTGCATCATCCCGGGCTGCTCCCTTTCTTCATCCTCCTTCCCTGCCCCGCGCCACTCACGTCCACACCCGTCATCTACTTACCCACACTAATGTCCGTCCGTCCGTCCTTCCGTCCGTCCCCCTCTGGCCCGGTCGGCCCGTTGGGGGCGGGGAAGGTCCTCGCCCCCCCAAGCGCCCGTGTCCAGCGCTCCGCACACAGTAAGTGTGCCGTAAATAGGAGTGACTGACGGACTGTCGGAGGGCTCTTGGTGGTTAGGGTTTTATTGTCCTCTCCTGAGCGCTTGGTAATAATAATCATCACGTTGGTATTTGTTAAGCGCTCACTATGTGCCGAGCACTGTTCTAAGCGCTGGGGTAGACACAGGGGAATCAGGTTGTCCCCACGCGGGGCTCACAGTCTTCATCCCCATTTTACAGATGAGGGAACTGAGGCACCGAGAAGTGAAGTGACTCGCCCAAAGTCACACAGCTGGCAAGTGGCCGAGCCGGGATCTGAACCCATGACCTCGGACTCCAAAGCCCGTGCTCTTTCCACTGAGCCACGCTGCTTCTTAGTCCAGTGCTCCGCACCCAGGAAGCGCTCTGTAAACAGGACTGACGGATGGAGGGCTCGTGGTGGTTAGGGTTTTACTGTCCTCTCCCGAGCGCTTAGTCCAGTGTTCCGCACCCAGGAAGCGCTCGGTAAATAGGCCTGACCGATGGACCGAGCGACGGGGGGGGGGGGGGCCGGTGGCGGTGAAGGTCCCACCGTCCTGTCCCGAGCGTTCAGTCCAGGGTTCTGCGGGGCGGTTGCGCGCAGCGTTGCGCACAGGGTTGTCCGTCCTTCCTTCCGGGGGCGGCGCCCTGAAAGGGCCTCCTCGCCGCCCGGACCGGCCCGGCCCCGTCCTCCTCCTCCTCCTCCTCCTCCTCCTCCGCCCCGAGCAGCAGCATCGCAGCCCCGCCGACCCACAGGTGCCTCCACACCGAGCCCGGGACCCCCCGGGACGCGGCTCCAGCTCGGGGCCGCCGTCATCGCCACCCACCACCGCGACGGGGAGGAGGAGGAGGAAGGTTCCCCCGGCCGGGAGGGTCCGCGGCTGCCCGGGCGGCCTCCTCCCCCTCCTCCTCCTCCTCCTCCTCCCGGAAGCCCTCCCCCCCGGGGGGGCGCAGGCCTCACCTTTGAAGAGATAATCGTACTCGTCGTCGCGGGTGCCCATGGCGCGGCCGGGGAGCCCGGCGGCCGAGGCCGACCCAGGGGGGACGGGGCAGGGACGGAAGGAGGCAGGGAGGAGGTGAGCGGTGAGCGGTGAGCGCCGCCGCCGCCTTCGACCGGAGCGGACGAGCCGACGAGGGAGGAGGAGGAGGAGGAGGAGGAGGAGGAGGAGGAGGAGGAGGAGGAGGAGGAGGAGGGAGAGGGAGGAGGACGGGGAGGAGGAGGACGAGGAGGGAGGCCCGGCGCGCCCCGCTCCGCCCCGCCTCGCTTCCGCCCAGCGCGCTCCCGCGGCCCAACTACTTCCGGGGGCCGCGCTCCCCGCCGCGCGCTCCCGACCCGCGGGCGCGAGCCCCCCCGCGTAACGTCACGGCAGACGCATCGCGGGAGGCCCCGCCCCCTAGAGGCACCGGGGCCGTGTGCAAAACGCCCCCCCCCCCGGCCATGGGGTCACGTGCCCTCCTCGCCCGTTTCCCCCCCCACCTGGACCTTTAGGTCACGTGTCCTCCTCTCCCCCCCCCCCATCCCTCCCTCCCCCTCCCACCGGGGCCATGGGGTCACGTGCCCTCCTCGCCCGTTTCCCCCCCCCACACACACACACCTGGACCTTTTGGTCACGTGTCCTCCTCTCCCATCCCTCCCTCCCCCCCGCCGGGGCCATGGGGTCACGTGTCCCCCTCTCCCTCCCCCCCCCGACGCCTGGGCTTTTTGGTCACGTGTCCTCCTCTCTCCATCCCTCCCGCTCTGGTCACGTGCCCTTCTCTCCCATTTCTCCGCCCCCCCCCGCCTGAGCCTTTTGGTCACGTGCCCTCCTCTCTCCATTCCCCCCTCCCCGCGGCGATAGGGCTGGCGGGGCGGGGCGGAGGTTTAGGGGCCCGTCGGAGGGAAGCGGCGTAGGGCGGTTCCATGGTGTAATGGTTAGCACTCTGGACTCTGAATCCAGCGATCCGAGTTCAAATCTCGGTGGAACCTTTCTTTCTTTCTTTTCTCCCTCCGCTTCCCCCGCGTCGCCCCCCGCACCGCTCCCTAATTCTCGCCTGAATTTTTATTCCCCCCCCCCCCAATCTCCCGACCCCTCCCGGAAATTTGGCCCGCTGGGCTTCTCCCCGGGGGGGGGGGCCCTACAGCCGCCGTCCCACTTGTGGCCAGCAGGGGGCGGACGAGCTCCGCAGCTCCACTTGTGGCCAGCAGGGGGCGGGGCAGGGCCGTCACTCAGCAGGCCCGGATGCGGGGGGGGGGGGGGAGGGAGCGCGAGCGCGCACGCGCGAGACCGGCACGTGACCCGGCACGTGCCGGGGGGGCCGCGAGGCTGGCACGTGGCCCGGCACGTGCCCCGGCTCCCGCCTCGGTGACTCGTCCGTCCCTTCTCCTCGTCCTTCCAGGTGATGCCTGGCCAATAATAATAACGGCTTTTCATTCGGATCGTATTTATTGAGCGCCTACTGTGTGCAGAGCACTGTACTAAGCGCTTGGAAAAGTACAACACAATAATCATAATAAGGTGGGGATTTGCGAAGCGCTTAGTCTGTGCAGAGCACTGCTCTAAGCGCTGGGGGAGATCCAGGGTCATCAGGTGGTCCCACGTGGGGCTCACAGGCTTCATCCCCATTTTACAGATGAGGGAACTGAGGCCCAGAGAAGGGAGGTGGCTGGCCCACAGTCACACAGCTGACAGGTGGCAGAGCTGGGATTCGAACCCGTGACCTCTGACTCCCAAGCCCGGGCTTTTCCCACTGAGCCACGCTGTTGGCATCTGTTAAGCGCTTACTATGTCCCGAGCACTGTGCAAGAAGTGACTTGTCCAAGGTCACATAGTAGACGTGTGGTGGAGCTGGGATTAGAACCCACGTCCTCTGACTTCCAGGCCCGGGCTGTTTCGGCCAGTGGCCATTTCAACTGCAAATGCGCTCGCAGAGAGAAGCAGCGTGGCTCGCTGGAAAAAACCCGGGCTTGGGAGTCAGAGGTCATGGGTTCAAATCCCCACCCTGCCTCTTGTCAGCTGTGTGACTGTGGGCAAGTCACTTCACTTCTCTGTGCCTCAGTTACCTCATCTGGAAAAGGGGGATGAACTGTGAGCCTCACGTGGGGCAACCTGATGACCCTGTATCTCCCCCAGCGCTTAAAACAGTGCTCTGCACAGAGTAAGCGCTTAACAAATACCCACATTATTATTATTATGAGTGTCATTGTCAGTCGGTTTCTTCTTCGAATACACAGGACACTTATATCTGTTCCAAGGGAGATGAAGAAGCAGAGAAAGGAAGTCACAGAGGAGAGAACAGGTGACTCTAATTTCTCCCACCACTCTCCCCCCTGGCTTGTAAAGCGCTTCGCACATAGTAAGTGCTTTACAAATACCATCATTATTATTATTATACTTGAGAAGCGGCATGGCTCAGTGGAAAGAGCCCGGCCTTGGGAGTCAGAGGTCATGGGTTCGAATCGCAGCTCTGCCACTTGTCAGCTGTGTGACTGTGGGCAAGTCACTTCACTTCTCGGTGCCTCAGTGACCTCATCTGGAAAATGGGGATTAACTGGGAGCCTCACGTGGGACAACCTGATCACCCTGTATCTACCCCAGCGCTTAGAACAGGGCTCTGCACCTACTAAATGCTTAGCAAACACCAACATTATTATACTTGAGTCCACGGAAGTCAAGAATCGCGTAAGATAACCAACTTCAGGTCAGTGGCTCCACCAGTGGTATTTATTGAGCGCTTGCTGTGCGCAGAGCACTGTACTGAGCGCTTGGGAGAGGACGATAGAGCAGACGTGGTAGATTCTGCCCACGAGGAGCTTAGAGTATAGAGGCGAGGACAGAGAAGCAGCGTGGCTCAGTGGAAGGAGCCCGGGCTTGGGAGTCAGAGGTCGTGGGTTCTAATCCCGGCTCCGCCGCCTGTCTGCTGTGTGACCTTGGGCAAGACACTTCACTTCTCTGTGCCCCAGTTACCTCATCTGTAAAAATAGGGATTAAAAAATGTGAGCCCCACCTGGGACGATCTGATTACCCTGTATCTCCCCCAGCGCTTAGAAGGGTGCTCAGCACATAGTAAGTGCTTAACAAATACCATAATAATAATATCAAAATAAATTACAAAAATGAGCATAATAATAATTATTATAATTATTCTAGTGTTCGTTAAGCGCTTACTATGTGCGAGTCACTGTTCTAAGTGCCGGGCACCGATCACAAGTTAAGGATACAAATCCAAGAAGGGAGAGGGGGGAGAGGAAATGAGGGCTGAGTCCTCAGATCAGCGGAGAACCAGAATGAAGTTGGAATATTGATCGTCGCATAGGTTAATTATGGCCCTCATGATTCCGAGGATCTCAGCGGAAATACTCTTTCCTCCAGGAGGCCTTCCCTCACCAAGCCCTCATTTCCTTTTTCCCACTCCCTTCTGGGGAGACATCCTCTTTTGTTCCCTTTATTCACCCCTCCTTCGGCCCCGCAGCACTTAGGTACGTATCCATAATTTATTCATCCACCCATCGATCAATCGATGGTATTTATTGAGCGCTTACTATGGGCAGAGCACTGGACTAAGCTCTTGGGAGAGTCCAGTGCCACCGAGTCGGAAGACACGTGCCCCGCCAACCACGGGCTTATAAATCTAGAGTTCATCAGTCAAATCAAGTTGGATATACATCAGTGTACCCCCAAATCTCTTTGGCTTCGTTAATCTCCCGTGAAACCAGAATGAGGGTTTCCCCAACTTTATGATCACCCCAAATCACGCCCAGACATCAGTGTCTAGTCTCCCCCCTCTAGACTGAGAGTTGGTTGTGGGCAGGGAATGTGTCTGTCGACTCTGTTACGGTGTACTCTCCGTACATTCAACACCATCCTCCGCGCTCGGTCGAGGGCTCGATAAATACGACCGATTCCCCCAGACAGCTTCGTTTGCGTCTTGGGGTCGGCTCTGGTGCTCCGCCGCCGCTGCTCCGTCGCTCCCCGGGATAGAAGCCGTTGCTCCCGGCCGAGGCGAGGGAGAATTCTCCCTCCCGGAGTTACATCCCCGTGGGACGGCCCGTGGCTCCATCGGATGACGAGGATCTAATTTATGTTGCTTTTAAATATGCAATCCACCAATTAGAGGCATGGAAAAAAAAAGGCGACTGGGGCGATTGATACGCGGACTGCGGGGAGGAACGGCAAGAGCAGATGCAATATTATCTGCGCGCTGGGCGATCGAGGGCTCTGCTGTGCCTCTTCCCAAACAGGGCAGAGAGCCAGAGACTGACAGAGAGAGAGGTTTGGAGACAAAGAGCGAAAGGAAGACAGAGACAGAGAGCTCTTCTGTTTAGGCCCAACGAAGCAGCGGGTTTGATTTCTCTAGTGTCCCTTAGAGTCCTTACTGATTCCCCGTCAGAACTGTCCTAAATCCAGCTGTTAAAAACACCCCAACGACCTCCTAAATGCAGGGAAAACAGGGATGTGTCTCCCCTCCTCTCCCTCTCAACCCCTGGGGGGATCCCTGGGGGAGGGCTGGGTTTTTGTTTCATTTTATTTTTACAGAACTAAGCCCTTACTACGTGCCGGGCACCGTACCCCGTGCTGGGGTAGGTACACGTTAATCAGGCCGAAGGCGCCGGCGTGGCCTCTTAATCCTCCGACGGGAGCCAGCCCCATCTTTAATGCCCTCCTAGAAATCCCACCCCTTCCAGGGAGCCTTCCTAGTTTCACTCCCGACAACCGTAGTCGTACCGGACCGACATCCCCCACGGCCCCGTCCGGGCCTTGGGCGCTTTAATCCTAAATGTAGCCGAAATCCTGTCCTCAAAATTAGAGCGTGAGCCCGTCCATGGACAGGGACTGTCTCTCTCTGTTGCCGGTTTGTACATTCCAAGTGCTTAGTACAGTGCTCTGCACATAGTAAGTGCTCAATAAAGATTACTGAATGAATGAAATAGGATCTGTATCGAGCCGTTTCATGCTGAGACAATGATTCATTCATTAGGCCCTGGGTCCCCTCATCCTAACTTTAGCAGCAATCCTGTCCTCGAATAGGATTCGTTATCGAGCCGTTTCACGCTGAGCTATTTGAGCTACTAATAATAATGTTGGTATTTGTTAATCGCTTACTATGTGCTGTTCTAAGCGCTGGGGTAGATACAAGGTCATCAGGTTGCCCCACGTGAGGCTCACAGTCTTCATCCCCATTTTACAGATGAGGGAACTGAGGCCCGGAGAAGCTGAGTGACTCACCCACAGTCACCCAGCTGACAAGGGGCAGAGCCGGGATTCGAACCCACGACCTCTGACTGCCAAGCCCGGGTTCTTTCCACTGAGCCACGCTGCTTCTCTTACCCTTTCATGTTTTCCCCCGCCCTTCTTCTTCCGACTTTCACGGTCTTTAAATTATTTTTGTCGGTGTCCCCCTTTGGATTGTAAACTCTGTGAGGGCAGAGAATAATAATGTTGGTATTTGTTAAGCGCTTACTATGTGCAGAGCACTGTTCTAAGCGCTGGGGTAGACACAAGGGAATCAGGTTGTCCCACGTGGGGCTCACAGTCTTAATCCCCATTTTACAGATGAGGTAACTGAGGCACAGAGAAGCTAAGTGACTTGCCCACAGTCACACAGCTGACAAGTGGCTGGGTATGAGTCTACCCTCCCAAGAGTTTAACACAGCTCTTGGCGCTCAGTGGGTGTCTAGTGGATACCGGTGTGGACGGATTGATCCTAAGTAGGAAAAGGCAGAGGATTTTTACCCCAGGGGAAGCTAATAATAAAAATGGCGGTATTTATTAAGCACTAACTGGGTGTACTTAATCCGGTCGGACACAGTTCCTGTCCCACATGGGTTCACGGTCTCAATCCCCATTTTCCAGATGAGGTAACTAAGGCCCGGAGAAGTGAAGTGACTTGCCCAAGGTCACACAGCAGACAAGTGG
Organism: Ornithorhynchus anatinus; assembly: GCF_004115215.2. Taxonomy (NCBI): domain Eukaryota; kingdom Metazoa; phylum Chordata; class Mammalia; order Monotremata; family Ornithorhynchidae; genus Ornithorhynchus; species Ornithorhynchus anatinus. The sequence goes on along the minus strand of NC_041732.1, from coordinate 6,205,095 downwards.
TGGAATCAAGATTTGAACCCACAATCTTCTGACTCCCAGGCCCATGCTCTATCCACTAGGCCATCCTGCTCCTCTTCTGCTGTTGACTCTGGTGTGGATCCGGTACTTGTTCACCCCCGTCTACCTCCACTGTCCTTAAATTGACAATAAGAGGCAGCGTGGCCGGGAAAGAGCCCGGGAGTCGGAGGATCTGGGTTCTAATCCCCGCTCCGCTACTTACTGCCGGGTGACCTTGAGTAAGTCACTTCACTTCTCTGGGCCTCAGTTACCTCAGTGGGGATTTAGTCAGTGAGCCCCAGGTGGGAGAGGGACCGTGTCCATCCCGATTAGCATGTATCTACCCCAGTGCTTAGTACAGTGTCTGGCCCATATCAAGTGATTCACGAGTGCTATTAGGGAAAAAAAAAAAATCTCTCTTCTCCCAGGGGCTGAGACCTGGCAACCTTATTGATGGCACATCTCCTCCAGGAGGCCTTCCCTGACTAAGCTTAGTCCAGTGCTCTGCACATAGTAAGCGCTCAATAAATACTACTGAATGAATAAGCCCCCCCCCCCGGCCCTTTTCTCTTCTCCCACTTCCTTCTGCGTCGCCCTGACTCGCTCCCTTTATTCATCCCCTCCTCCCAGCCCCACGGCACTTTATCTGCTTTATCTGTCATTTATTTCCGTTCATGCCCGTCTCCCCGCACTCTAGACTCTAAGCTCACTGTGGCCAGTGAGCGTATCTGTTTATTGTTGTGCTCTCCCAGGCGCTCAGTACAGTGCTCTGCACACGGTAAGGAATACGAGTCAATGAATGAACTGGATGTTCCAGGAGGACGGCCTTTCTTGGGACCTCCTTACCTAGCCACATTTCCCCTGATGTTGCTCACCCTGCCCGAGGAAGTCTGGCAGGGCGGGCCCGGCTCCAGGAAGACGAGAGTTTGTCATCTGTCGGATGAATTCAGGACCAATCTCGTGGCCCATCCGGATAGTTCAGTCAAAACAAGACTGATTTCAATCGCTCGTATTTATTGATCGGTCCAGGGTACTCAGTGAACAAGGTGGCCGAGTGGTCAGAGCTTCAGCCTGAGTTCTAATCCCAGCTCTGCCACTTGTCTGCCGGGTGACCTTGGACAGGTCACTTCACTTTCATTCAATAGTATTTATTGAGCGCTTACTATGTGCAGAGCACTGGACTAAGCGCTTGGAATGGACAATTCGGCAACAGATAGAGATCATCCCTGCCCATCGACGGGCTCACGGTCTTCTCTAGGTCTCATCTGTAAAATGGGGATTAAGACTATGACCCCCATGTGGGGCAGGGACTGTGTCCAACCTGATTTGCTTGTTTCCACCCCAGCGCTTAGTACAGCGCCTGGTACATAGTAAGCACTTAAGAAATACCACAATTATTATCACTATGACTAAGTGCAGAGCACTGTATTAAGCCCTTGACAGAGGACAGTAGAACAAAGTTGGTAGACACCTTTTTTTTAATGGAATCTGTTAAGCGCTTACTACGCGCCAGACACTGTACTAGGCGCTGGGGTGGATACAATCAAATTGGGTCGGGCACATTCCCCGCCCCCCATGGGCCTCATAGTCTTGATCCCCATTTTACAGATGAGGTAACTGAAGTCCAGGAAAGTGACGTGTCTGGCCCAAGGTCGCACGGCGGACGAGTGGCGGAGTCGGGATTAGAACCCGTGACCTTCTGACTCCCAGACCCGGGCTGAATTACTCAACAACCCATCGATCAAGGAGTTCGAGGCCAGAGGGGGGATGCGGGGAAGAGGTCGGCGTCAAGATAGACGAGATCGAGGCCCGGTGAGCGGGTCGGCATCGGAGGAGCCAAGCCCGAGCGCTGGGTCGTAAGTCGGAGATCAGCGAGGTGAGGTGGGAGCGGACGAGGCGGGCGAGGACTCGAAAGCCGACGGCGAGGAGATTCCGTGTGATGCGGAGGTGGGAGGACAACCGCCGGAGGCGCGGACGGAACGGCTGTGTAGAAAAATGATCCGGGCAGCAGAGTGAAGCGCGGACTGCCGCGGGCAGAGACAGCAGGCCGAGTGGTCAGCGACAAGCCTGATGCGGTAGTCGAGGCGCGATGCGATAAGGCCTTGGCTCTGCGTAACAGCGGCGTTAACTGGGCCCTTCCCACGGGGAGCACGCCACTGAACAGAGCTCGTGGATACGATCCCCGCTTTCAAGGGATTTATAATCTAGCAGCGGGGGACGCAGAGTCTAAAATGAAATACAGGTCGAGTCCACCGGAAGCCAAAGGCAAGGAAATACAAAGCCCGTGAGGTACGTTCTGCGGGTTGTGCTTGCGCTCATTCAGTCGATCGTATTGATTGAGCGCTTACTGTGTGCAGAGCACTGTACTAAGCGCTTGGGAGAGGACAGCAATAACCAGACACACTCCCTGCCCACAGTGAGCTTACAGCCTAGAGGGACTCACACAATGGGGAATCGGAGATGGATTCCTGGGGATCGTGGCTTCAACTGCGTGAGATCCTGGCGCTCTGGCTAATCGGACCTGGGAGTCAGAAGGAGCTGGGTTTTAATCCCGGCTCCGCCACTCGTCTGCGTTGTGACCTGGGGCCAGTCCCTTCACGTCTCGGGACCTCAGTCGCCTCATCTGCAAAATGGGGACGAAGACTGTGAGCCCCACGTGGGACAGGGACTGTGACTTAACCTGATTAGCGTGTATCTACCTCCAGAGCTAGGTACAGTGCCTGGCACATAGTAAGCGTTTAATAAATACCATTTGGGAAAAAAAACCCCCAACAAACCAAAAACCCCAAGCCTGAGAAAAGCTGAATACCATCTTCACAGAAACTATTTCCCCTCTCCCCCTAGGTGTCCCACTGCTCTCATTATCAATGCAGTAATTACATGGTGCAAGATATAAATTTATGTACATATATACACATATTCATTCAATAATATTTACCGAGCGCTTACTATGTGCAGAGTACTGTACTAAGCGCTCGGAATATACAATTCGGCAACAGATAGAGACAATCCCTGCCCAATGACGGGCTCCCAGTCTAATCGGGGGAGACAGACGGAGAAAAACAAGACAACATAATCACGATAAATAGAATCAAGGGGATGGACACCTCATTAACAAAATAAATTATGGTATCTGTTAAGTGCCTACTATGTGCCAGACACCGTACCAAGTGCTGAGGTAGATACGAGTTAATCAGGTTGGACCCAGTCCCTGTCCCACATGGGGCTCACAGTTTTAATTCCCATTTTACAGATGAGGTCACCGAGGCTCAAGAAGTGAAGCGACTCACTCTTCTAGATTGTGAGCCCATCGTTGGGCAGGGACTGTCTCTATTGGTTGCCGCATTCTACTTTCCAAGCGCTGAGTCCAGTGCTCTGCACACAGTAGGCGCTCAATAAATACGACTGAATACGATTGACGGTCACACAGCGGAGCGTTTAACAAATACCGACATTATTATTATTAAAGGAAAGAGCCGAGACCCGGGAGTCAGGATACCTGGTTTCTAATCCCGGCCCCACCACTTGCCTGCTGTGTGACCTTGGGCGAGTCCCTTCACTTCTCCGTGCCTCAGCCTCCCCCACAGTAAAATAATAATAACAGCGATGGTATTTGTTAAGCGTTTACTATGTGCAGAGCACTGTTCTAAGCGCTGGGGTAGATACAGGGTGATCAGGTTGTCCCACGTGAGGCTCACAGTTAATCCCCATTTTGCAGATGAGGTAACTGAGGCACAGAGAAGGGAAGTGACTTGCCCACAGTCACACAGCTGCCAAGTGGCAGAGCCTGGATTCGAACCCATGACCTCTGGGTCCCAAGCCCGGGCTCTTTCCTCTGAGCCACGCTGCTTCTCATGGAGATTAAATACCTGTTCTCCCTCCCCGCTAGACCGAGTCCCACGTGGGACAGGGTTGGTGTCTGACCTGATCCGCTTGTATCTACCCTTACGCTTAGTACAGTGCCTGGCACAGTGTTAGCGCTGAACAAGTGTGCCTCTTGAGGTCATGGGAGCCCCGTGTCGGCCTGGGCCCTGACCCCAGTTTTGGAGTCCTTCTAGAAAAAGCAGCTGATACTTCCCATGGAGCTGCAGGTTTGCCGGAGGGAAAAGCTTGAGGATTCTTGGCCTTCCATTCATTCATTCGATAGTATTTATTGAGCGCTTACTATGTGCAGAGCACTGTACTGAGCGCTTGGAATGGCCAGTTTGGCAACACTCTCCCTCCGTAGAGAGCATTAATCCGTAAACACCAAATCCTAAAGTTGGATGTGCTCGACTTTGGAAACCATTTTGAGGATGCCAGGGAAATTGGTATTGGCTCAGAGGTTTGGGGGTTTTGGGGGGTTTTTTTTTCAATCCCTAGGGATTGAGTAACCACACCTTAACTCCATGGCCTGTCATCTGGTTTTACATCTTTAGTAAGCCTTGCGTTCAATCGGTCTGTCCCTTGTCCAGGATTGATTTAGAACCTGTCCCTTTTATGTCTGGTATAGACATAAACATATATAGACAAACATATATAGACATATAAATATATATATATATAGTGTGTATATATATATATATAAACACGTATAAACAAAAAGCATATATATATTTTTCCCAGTGGCATTTGTTTAGCACTTACTGTGTGTTTGTGTTGTTTTTTTAATCCCTAGGGATTGAGTAACCACACCTTAACTCCATGGCCTGTCATCTGGTTTTGTACCTTTAGTAAGCCTTGCGTTCAGTTGGTCTGTCCCTTGTCCAGGCTTGATTTAGAACCCGTCCCTTTTATGTCTGGTATAGACATAACCATATATAGACAAACATATATAGACATATATAAGCATATGTATATATTATATATGTTATATGTATATGATATAAATAACCATATATAGACAAAAAACATTTTTTTTTCCCAGTGGTATTTGTTTAGCATTTACTGTGTGCCAGGCCCCGTACTAAGCACAGGGGAGATACAGGCTCCTCAATTTGGACCCGGTCCATGTCCCTCATGCGTCTCCCACTCTCAATCCCCATTTTCCAGATGAGGTAACTGAGGCCCAGAGAAGTGAAGTGACTTTCCCAAGGTCCCCCAGCAGACGAGTGGCAGAGCCGAGATTAGAACCCAGGTCGCCCGACTGCCAAACCCGTGCTCTATCCACTAGGCCACGCTGCTTTTATTTTCAGCCTTCCCCTGCCTCAGATGCTGACAAGGTCCGCGGTTCGGACGCGGCCCCTGGGTTCAAAGGGACGTGGGAGGGGAAATGCCGCCGTTCTGAAGCCAGTGTTTCGGGTTCGGGAGGGTCCGGCCCCCGACCCGGAGAAACGCCCTGGGTTCGGATCGACCCGGCAGACTTCAGCAGAATGGCTCCTGGATTTTGCTGTCGTGTGCCTGCTGTAACCCACCCGATGTCTCAAACCCCACGATTCCCCAAGGCAGTCAGCCCCCTCTGGGATTTTAATGATTATTATTGTTGTTTGTTAGTATTATTATTGCTACTGCTATTATAATTTGTGATTGTTTAATGCCCTCTTTGTGTCAACCACTGTTCTAAGCGCCGAAGTCGATGCCAGTCAATCAGGTGGGACACGGTCCCTCTCCCACGTGGGGCTCACCGTCCCTCACGGTAGGAGGGAGTAGGATTTCATCCCCATTTTACAGTTGAGGAAACTGAGACCCTGAGAAGTGAAGTGACTTTCCGCTAGGCCACACTCCTCATCCGGAGATCAATCCCTCTTCAATCAACCCTATTTATTGAGAGCTTACCGTGTGCTCGTCGTCTGTAGAAGCTGCGTGGCGTAGCGGATCGAGCACGGGCCTAGAGGTCAGAAGGTCATGGGTTCTAATCCTGGTTCCACCGCTTGTCTTCTGTGCGACCTTGGGCAAGTCACTTCACGTCTCTGGGCCTCGGTTATCTCACCTTTAAAACGGGGGTCGAGACCGCGAGCCCCACGTTGGGACGGGGACCGCGTCCGACTCGATTTGCTTGCATCCACCCCAACGCTCAGTACGGTGCCTGGCGCATATCAAGGGCTTAACAAATACCATAATTATGATTATTACAGTTCTCTCTGCCTCAGAACATAGAAATCACACTCCAATAAATGAGCAGTTCCCTCATCTGTAAAATGGGGATGAGACAGCGAGCCCCACGTGGGCCGGGGACTGCATCCGACTCGATTTGCTTGTATCCACCCCAGCGCTTAGTACAGTTCCCGGCACACAATAAGGTCTTAGCAAAACCCGTCATTATTATTATTGTTATGGCAAAGCGTTGCATTAAGCCCTCGGTAGAGTGCACCGTAACAGAGTTGGCGGGCACGTTCCCTGCCCGCAACGAGCTTACGGTCGAGAGGGACAGGCCTGCTTACGCAGCACTGTGGTTTTAATGGGCGTTCGGGAGATTAAGTTGGGATATGCCCCACCAGCCGAGGTGCCCATCCCACAGTCAGCTTCCCTGAAAAGGCAGAACATTTCCCCTCTAGGATGATTCTGCATCTATTTTGGTGCGTCAGTCGGAGGGTGGAGGAGGCGGTACGGTCAGTCTGCTGACTGTACAGAACTCAGTAGAAGACCTGTCCCCGCATGGAGAAATTTTCAGGTCTGCATATAATATCCACTGGGCTCCGTGGCTTTGCTTCCGTCGGTATTTGGGTATACTAGGCCAACTGGGGATTTGGCTCCCTGCTCCATGCAACCGTTTCCGTTGAGAATAATGGTGGCATTTGTCGAGCGCTAACTATTTGCCAGGCACTGTGGTGGATAGGAGATAATCAGGTCGGACGCAGACTCCGTCCCACGCGAGGCTCGCAGTCTAATTAGGAGGGAGAGCAGGTATCGAATGCCCATTTTACGCGGCTTCCCCATCGGCTACAATCCCCCTCGTTCTGAAGCAGGGTGGCCTACTGGACGGAACGTGCGCCTGGGCGTCCGAAGGACCCAGATTCTAATCCTGGCTCGACCAGTTGTCTGCTGTGTGACCTTGGGCAAGTCACTTCACTTTGGGTCTCAGTTACCTCAGCTGGAAAATGGGGATTAAGACTGTGAGCCCCACGTGGGACAGGCACTGTGTCCACCCTGATTATAATAATAATAATGTTGGTATTTGTTAAGCGCTTATTATGTGCAGAGCACTGTTCTAAGCGCTGGGGTAGATACAGGGTGATCAGGTTGTCCCACGTGAGGCTCACAGTCTTAATTCCCATTTTACAGATGAGGGAACTGAGGCTCAGAGAAGTGAAGTGACTTGCCCAAAGTCACACAGCTGGCAAGCGGCAGAGCCAGGATTAGAACTCCCGACCTCTGACTCCCGAGCCCGTGCTCTTTCCGCTGAGCCACACTGCTTCTTATATGATCTATGATTATATGATTATCTTATATCTGTCCCGGTACAGTGCCTGGTATATATTACACGCTTAACAATGCTATTTAAAAAAATAAATACTCCGGCGAGGTAGGTCAGAATGCCCCAGCCCCAACAGGCAGTCCTCTGCCATTTGCTTTTTCCTTCCATTTTTTTGTTTCCCACTGTTCACCGGTGAATCCTTCTCAGTATTTGAAATTTAAATCATTCAGGTGTTAAATCAGCAATGTGGAGCCTGGTCTTTGTGAAGGTCCGCCGAAAGGCCGAGAAGACGTCAGGGACGATTAATGTTAAACTACACTTGCTAGGATGAATGAGCGAAGGACATTTGGAAGTAAAGGGCCATTGATTTTTTTTTTATTGGGTGGGATGAAAGTATCATCAGCGCATCAACTCCAACATTTTCCCAGCATTTACAAAGTGATCTAAGTTTACGTTAATTCAGTGCAATTGCATTTATTGAACACTCACTGTGTGAAAAGCACTGTACTAAATGTTTTTAATCCCTACGATCGCATATAATAATAATAATAATATTTGTTAGTTTGCGGTAGATACAAGATAATCGGATTGGGCACAATCCCTGTCCCTCCGGTGGCTCACAGTCTTAATCCCCATTTTACAGATGAGGTAACTGAGGCACAGAGAAGTTAAGTGACTTGGTACAGTGCTCTGCACACAGTAAGAGCTCAATAAATACCGCTGATGGATTGAACAGAAGGTCGGCGGCAAGCGAGAGAAGTAGAGGCACAGAGACCGGGATATTTACGATGGCCCCTCACCTCCTTTGGCCTGGCATGGAGCCAGCGCCGCCCGGATTGTTGACGGAGAGAAAGTGGGGCTGGGAGACAGGGGAATCCCCTCCCTCAGATTGAAAGCTCGTTGTGGACAGGAAATGGGTCCGTTCTATGTTGTATTGTACTCTCCCAAGCGCTTAGTACAGTACTCAGCACTCACATTTATTCAGGAGTATTTATTGAGCACTTACTGTGTGCAGAGCACCGTACTAAAGGCTTGGGAGAGTACGGCACGACAAGAAACAGACAGATTCCCTGCCCACAACCAGCGTACAGTCCAAAGCTGGGGGAGATGAGCATCGATACAAATAAATAAAATGACAGATGTGGTCCCAAGTGGTGTGGGGCTGGGAAGGGGGAAGAGCAAAGGGAGCGAGTCAGGGCGACGCAGAAGAGAGAGGGAGAAGAGGAAAGGGGGGGCTTAGTCAGGGAAGGCCTCTTGGAGGAGATGGGCCTTCAGGAAGGTTTTGAAGGAAGGGAGAGTCATTGTCTGTCGGTTTTGAGAAGGGAGGGTGTTCCAGGCCAGAGGCAGTACACGAGCAAGGGGTTTTGCGGCGAGTTAGATGAGACGCTGTGCAGTAAGCACTCAATAAATACAATTGACCGACTGACGGACTGACTGATTGTGTGGTTTTGGGTAAGTGACTTAGCTTCCTGGAGCGTGCTTCCTCGACTGTAAAGTGAGGATAGGATACCTGTTTTCCCTATATTTTAGACGGTGATCCCTGTGTGGAACAGGGGCTGTGCCTGATCTAACTACCTTGTATCTACCCCAGCGTCTAGCACAGAGTTTGGCATACGGTAAATGTTTAATAAACAGCCAAACTCACTGCTGATCGGGGCAGGAAGCATCAGATCTCTTTAGATTTTCTGCCATTTTTCATGTTTTTTCAGGCTTCCTGACTTCCTAAGAACAAAAATGCTCAAAATGGAAATCAAGAGACTGAATCTCGAGGCTCCCCCCAGCCCTCCCCAACTCACAAATCTCTCAAGCCCTTGCGTGAACTGATATATTATTTCTAAAAGCCAGGGAAACCTGGGAGAGGAAGAGAAAGTCACAAAAGTTAAAGTCCTGGCCAACATTCAGATCCTAAACGTCCCACTCTGTCCATTCCATTTAACCCGGGGCCTTCTTTCCCAACCGTACTGAGGCATCGGATGTGCCGATACAGCTTTGAGAGTCCTTTAATTCTCACTTTGGGGAAAAAGGAATGCCATCTCTTATGATACAATCTACCCAAGCTTCCAGGCTAGAAGATTCCTCTTCTTATTGTATTAGAATATGCAGTAACTCCAAGCAATGCAAAATAACACTTCACCCACTCTATAGCCCAAGTGCGAGTTTGCGTATACGCACGTACACACAAAGAAACATTCACCACAGTCACCCTTGTTTACTTCGCACTCAGAGTCTACCGATAACCGTTCTGGATACTCTAGGGATGCACAGAGCAAAAACAAGGTACACTGTCTTCCCTCAAGAGACATTTAACTTGGGAGAGACGGGATAGATACCACAAGCAGAAAAATTGCGTCAGTGGCCAAACTATAGAACATTAAAGATACAAAAGAGCCAGCAACGGAAATACTTCAAAACATGTTATTTATCTGAGCCCAGTGCAATTAAGTTCATGAACTTGGGAGAGACAGGATAGAGACCACAAGCAGAGAAAAATGTGTCAGTGGCCAAACTACAGAATATTAAAGATATAGAAGGGACAGCAACGGAAATATTTAAAAGCTTATTTATCTGAGCCCAGTGCAATAAGGTTCGTGGCGCTGACGATGTGAGAAAGCAAAGACTGGGGAAGTTGCTTTCGTTCTTCCAGCTCAGGAAGAAACCCTTTAAGCCTTAAAGAGTTAGTTCGGTCTTTAAAACATGGGAACGAGAAAGACCCAAGGCCCTCTTTCTGTTCTGGTTGTTTATTTGATGTCCAGTTGGCCAGAAACCTCTCCTAGCGGGGTAGCAAGCACCTGTTAAAATAAGCGTATGGATGAGAAATTTTGTCACGCAGGGGAAAAAATGATCCCCTACCCCTGCAAACACCAGATTTCTTCCTCCCGGTCCAAAAAAACAACATTTATTTGTCACTGTATAGAGGTGGACTTTTGTGGTGTGTCGTGATCCCTCTTAAGGTCAGTGTTTGGTGGCACCAGGGACTTAGTCTAATTCAAAATTCCCTTTGCAAGGATATGACTCCAGAGCTAAAGAGTCGTTTAGATCGTTTAAAATTAAGATCCAAATCATTTAGATTATGTAAAGTGATATTCCAATGATAACTTGGGACGGTGCATTTTTTGCATGGCTCGGTGGGAAGAGCCCGGGCTTGGGAGTCAGAGGTCATGGGTTCGACTCCCGGCTCTGTCACTTGTCAGCTGTGTGACTGTGGGCAAGTACTTCACTTCTCTGTGCCTCAGTTACCTCATCTGTAAAATGGGGATTAACTGTGAACCTCACGTGGGACAACCTGATGACCCTATATCTACCCCAGCGCTTAGAACAGTGCTCTGCACATAGTAAGCGCTTAACAAATACCAACATTATTATTAAATGGTATTTGTTAAGCTCTTCCTACGTGCCAGGCACTGTACTAAGCCCTGGGGTAGATACAAGCTAATCAGGTTGTCCCTCGTGGGGCTCACCGTCTTCATCGCCATTTCACAGATGAGGGAACAGAGGCCCGAGAAGCGAAGTGACTTCCTCAAGGTCACACTGCAGAGGTGAGGCGGAGCCGGGATTAGAACCCAGGTCCTTCTGACTCCCGGGCCCGGGTTCTACCCACTAGGTCATGCGACTTCTAATGGTGCCAGGAGACGCAACCACTTTCCAAACTAAAATCCAGCCGCAGTGAGATCTGCAACTGTTCCTTGGGGCTCGGCACAGAGAACAATTTCCTGAAAGATGTTTTCGGTGTTGAGCATGTCGGGGACAGGTCGCCGGGATTCTGGACTGTTTGTGGCTGAGTGGAAAGAGCCAGGGTCCGGGAGTTGGACGACCTGGGTTCGAATCCTGGCTCTGCCTCTTGCCTGCTGTGTGACCCTGGACGAGTCACTTCCCTTCTCTGGGCCTCCGTGGCTTCATCTGTAAAATGGGGATCCAGTATGCGTTCCGCCTCCATTTTGGACTCCGAGCCCCGTGGAGGGCAGGGACTCTGTCCAACTCGATTATTTTGGATCTGCCCCAAAGCTGAGCACAATGCTTGGCACATGGTGAGTTCTTAATAATAATAATAATAATGGTGGTATTTGTTAAGCGCTTACTATGTGCAAAGCACTGTTCTAAACCCTGGGGGGATACAAGGTGATCAGGTTGTCCCATGTGGGGCTTACGGTTTTAATCCCCATTTTACAGATGAGGTAACTGAGGCACAGAGCAGTGAAGTGACTTGCCCAAAGTCATACAGCTGGCAAGCGGCGGAGCCGGGATTAGAACCCATGACCTCTGACTCCCAAGCCCGGGCTCTTTCCACTGAGCCACGCTGCTTCTCTATACAGGGTCATCAGCTTGTCCCACGTGAGGCTCACAGTCTTCATCCCCATATTACAGATGAGGTAACTGAGGCACAGAGAAGTGAAGTGACTTGTCCACAGTCACACAGCTGAGAAGTGGCAGATCGGGGATTCGAACCCCTGACCTCTGACTCCCAAGCCCGGGCTCTTTCCACTGAGTCACGCTGCTTCTCTTAACACACACCACAGTTATTATTATTATTATTGTCGTTGTTCACTCTAGGCTTCGAGGCTCTCCATCACCTTGCCCCTTCCTACCTCTCCTCCCTTCTCTCTTTCTACCGCCCACCCCGCACGCTCCGCTCCTCCGCCGCCCACCTCCTCGCCGTCCCTCGGTCTCGCCCATCCCGCCGTCGACCCCCGGGCCGCGTCCTCCCGCGGTCCCGGAACGCCCTCCCTCCTCACCTCCGCCAAACTGATTCTCTTTCCCTCTTCAAAACCCTACTTAAAACTCACCTCCTCCAAGAGGCCTTCCCAGACTGAGCTCCTCTTCTCCCTCTACTCCCTCTGCCACCCCCCTTTACCTCTCCGCAGCTAAACCCTCTTTTTCCCCTTTTCCCTCTGCTCCTCCACCTCTCCCTCCCCATCCCCACGGCACTGTACCCGTCCGCTCGACTGTATATATTTTCGTTACCCTATTTATTTTGTTAATGAATTGTACATCGCCTCGATTCTATTTAGTCGCCATCGGTTTTTACGAGATGTTCTTCCCCTTGACCCTATTTATTGCCATCGTTCTCGTCTGTCCGTCTCCCCCGATTAGACCGTAAGCCCGTCAAACGGCAGGGACCGTCTCTATCTGTTGCCGACTTGTTCATCCCAAGCGCTTAGTACAGTGCTCTGCACATAGTAAGCGCTCAATAAATACTATTGAATGAATGAATATTTCTTACAGGCTCTACCCTCCAAGGCGGTTCCATGGAGGCAAAGACAGTACATCATAGCCTGTATTCTTTATTATTTATTATAATAATAATAAATATCATTATTTATCGTTCCAACCCAAATCGTTAGGGCCCCCGGGCCAGTGGCCATCTGCAAGCCTTCTTTACTAAGGCTTCTTTGCAGGCGAGGGTGCTCATCTACTAACTCTGTTGTGACGTACTCTCCCAAGTGCTTAGCCCAGTGCTCTGCCCACAGTAAGCGCTCAGTAAATGCTATTAATCGATTGGTAAGTGCCAGAGGGAAGATTTTACTGCATAACTTATTAGGCTTTCTCTATCAGTTTTACTACGAGTGAGTCATATTTCAGAGAAAGTTCTATAAATAGCAGCGAAGAGGAAGAAAAAAAACTCAGAAAAGTTTCGAGAGACTGTGAGCCCCGCGTGGGACACGTGTCCAACCCGGTTTGCTCGTATTCACTCTGGCGCTTAGTATAGTGACTGCCACATAGTGAGCAGTTAAATACCTTCATCATCATTATAATTATTATTACTGGAAGGGTCAGAGAAAACTCTTCACGGGAAATCGAGGCTCCCAAATGAGCCACGTTACCGTCATTCGTCCTTGAGGAATTTAACCAGACCTTGATTTAGCCATAACTAGGCAAATGTGATATTCCAAGATGGTTGGAGGATTGGAGAATCTAAACTCTTTGGCCAATTTTTATGGTATTTCTTAAGCACTTACTAGGCGCCAGGCACTGGACTTAACACTGGGGCGGATAGGAGCTAATCGGGGCGAGCACGATCCGTGTCCCGCATGGGGCTCACGGGCTCAATCCCCATTTGACAGATGAGGGAACTGAGGCCCAGAGAAGCGAAGCGACTCGCCCAAGGTATCGCACTGCGGCCAGCTGGCGGGGCAGGGATTAGAACCCAGGTCCTCTGCTCCAGGGCCGTGCTCTTTCCAGTAGGCCACGCTGCTTCCTGTATTATAAGAGAACTAGTCTTACTTCCTGTTAACTTATCAACCACAAAAAAAGCATCTCCCTTTAGAAGTCACATTTATTGTTACTGTGGAAACCCAGCATCGCGGTCGAACACTGACACGTTCTGGTTTCACTCATTTCTTTAAGACGCCTCTACCGCTCTTATCGTCATCATTACCGTCATCAAGGGGCCTTCCTGAGCACTTACTCTGTGCAGAGCACTGTAGTAAGCACTCGGGAGAGGACAATATAACAGAGTCGGCGGACGCATTCCCTGCCCACAGTGAGCTTAGAGTCTAGAGGGGAGGCTTTACCTTTGGGCATCTCAACATGTGGCATGTATTCATTCATTCATTCAATAGTATTTATCGAGCGCTTACTATGTGCAGAGCAATGTACTAAGCGCTTGGAATGGACAATTCGGCAACAGAGAGAGACGATGCCTGCCCAACGACGGGTTCACGGTCTAAACGGGGGAGGCAGACGGCAGAGCAAAACAGAACAAAACAAAAACAAGACAACGTCATCAAGATAAATAGAATCAAGGGGATGTACACCTCATTAACAAAATAAATAGGGTAATAAGTAATATATAGAAATGAGCACAGTGCTGAGGGGAGGGGAAAGGGCAGGAGCAGACGGTGGAGGGGAGGGGGAGCAGAGGGAAAGGGGGTGCTCAGGATGGGAAAGCCTCTAGGAGGAGGTGAGCTCTCAGTAGGGCTTTGAAGAGGGGAAGAGGGTTAGTTTGGAAAAATATGGAATGCTGCACGAATGTGCGTGTCATCCTTGCGCAGGGTTAATTCGATTATTTAATGGAACTTCACGAGACATTTGGTGAAGTTTTTGGTTTGGCAAAAACTTGCGAGAGTGTTTGCGAAGGACGAGTGACAGTAACTTGGCTTATTTCATCGGATCATTTAGGAGCCTCGTTTTCCCACGAAGAATTTTCTCTGTCCCTTCTAATAATAATTATTATAATGATGATGAAGGTATTTAACCGCTCACTATGCGGCAGTCACTGTACTAAGCGCCGGAGTGAATACGAGCTAACTGGGTTGGACGCGTGTCCCACGTGGGGCTCACAGTCTCAATCCCCATTTTACAGATGAGGGAACTGAGGCCCAGAGAAATTCATTCATTCATTCAATAGTATTTATCGAGCGCTTACTATGTGCAGAGCACTGGACTAAGCGCTTGGAATGTACAAATCGGCGACAGATAGAGACAGTCCCTGCCCTTTGACGGGCTTACAGTCGAATCGGGGAGACGGGCAGACAAGAACCATGGCAATAAATACAGTCAAGGGGAAGAACATCTCATAAAAACAATGGCAACTAAATAGAATCAGGGTGATGTACATCTCATTAAACAAAATAAATAGGGTGATGAAGATATATACAGTTGAGCGGACGAGTGCAGTGCTGAGGGGGTGGGACGGGAGAGGGGGAGGAGGAGAGGGAAAGGGGGGAGAAGAGGGTTTAGCTGCGGAGAGGTGAAGGGGGGGTAGAGGGAGCAGAGGGAAAAAGGGGGGAGCTCAGTCTGGGAAGGCCTCTTGGAGGAGGTGAGCTTTAAGTAGGGTTTTGAAGAGGGGAAGAGAATCAGGTTGTCGGAGGTGAGGAGGGAGGGCATTCCGGGACCGCGGGAGGACGTGGCCCGGGGGTCGACGGCGGGATAGGCGAGAGCGAGGGACGGCGAGGAGGTGGGCGGCGGAGGAGTAGAGCGTGGGGGGTGGGCGGTGGAAAGAGAGAAGGGAGGAGAGGTAGGAAGGGGCAGGTGATGGAGCGCCTCGAAGCCTAGAGTGAGGAGTTTTTGTTTGGAGCGGAGGTGGACAGGCGACCACTGGAGGTGTTTAAGAAGGGGAGTGACAGGCCCAGAGCGTTTCTGCGGGAAGATGAGCCGGGCAGCGGAGTGAAGAATAGACTGGAGCGGGGCCAGAGAGGAGGAAGGGATATCAGAGAGAAGGCTGACACGGTAGTCTAGCGGGGATATAACGATGAAGTGACTTGCCCAAGGTCACATAGCAGACAAGTGGTGAAGGCAGGATTAGAACCCAGATCCTTCTGACTCACAGGCCCTTGCTCTATCCACTACGCCGTGCTGCTCAGCTGCACTTGATCCCTCCGTCAGTGGTATTTAGGAATAACTGTGACGAATAATTATGGCATTTTTTAAGGGCTTACTATGGGTCAAGCACCGTTCTAAGCAATGAGGCGGATACAAGTTAATTAGGTCAGACATGGTCTCCGTCCACACGGGGGCCCTCAATCTAAGTAGGGGAGAGAACAGCGTGGCTTAGTGGAAAGAGCCCGGGCTTGGGAGTCAAGGGTTGTGGGTTCTAATCCCTGCTCCGCCACTTCTCAGTTGTGTGATTTCAGGCAAGCCGCTTCACTTCTCTGTGCCTCAGTGCCCTCATCTGTAAAATGGGGATTAAGACTGTGAGCCCCACGTGGGACCACCTGATGACCCTGTATCTACCCCAGCGCTTAGAACAGTGCTCTGCACATAGTAAGCACTTAACAAATACCAACATTGTTATTATTATTATTAATCCCTGCCCTCAAGGGGCTTACAGTATAATCAGGGAAACAGACACCTTATCTAGGTTCCCTTTGTCTCTGCTGTGTCCTAAATCCAGTCAGGAAGATGACCCAGACCCAAAGACTTGACTCGGGCAGCCGCAGCCCAATTTCCTTTTGACCGAGGGCTCTTCCTACCCTCGCTAAAGGATGAATAGTGTCGGAAATTAAAGATGCGATGGATTGTAAGGTTTTCCTGCCGGTTTAATAGCTACACATACTCTAGGATGTTTTTTTACGAGGAGCTCAGTACTTGAAGCGGCTTCCTCTGTTGAAGTAGGTTAGCAGCTGTTCCATTGTTTTCGTGGTTCCGACGGGAACGGTCAGTAACGTGGAACACGTCGATTTGCCAGAAACATTTTCCGCGCCCCGGTCTTTTTATTTATCGCTTAGGTCAGTTCTCCGACAGCGTCTCCAAGGGATTGCCACGTTCAGATCAGAATTAGACCGTCGACCTGTAATCTAGGGAAGCTCTGATTTTCATTCAGCGCCTTAAAAGCAGAACAGGTTAGAAATTTATGTTGCTCCTTTCACGCGGGCATGTGCTCCCCAGTTGAAGAAATGGCCCGTGGTAGATATTAATAGTGCTCAGTTATATGGAGATGATCCAAATCCTTCAGGCTAAAAAAAGTCATTTTGCCAGAAACAGTCAAATAAGCGAGACCAAAGGGCTTTACAATTATGTATTTATTAACTGCTTCTTACGTGCCCAAATGTTGAGCTGAGTTCTGGGGTGGAGGCGGAAAATCGGATAACAGTAATAATAATAATGGTATTCATAAAGCACTTACGATGTGCCAAGCACTGTACTATGCACTGGGAATGGACCCAAGATAATCAGGTCCCAGATGGGGCTCACAATCTAAGCAGGAGGGGGAACAGGTATCGAATCCCCATTTTGCAGTTGAGGGAACTGAGGCACAGAGAAGTGAAGCGACTTGCCCGAGGCCATGCCGCTTCTCAGGTCAGTCGCAGTCCCTGTCCCCCGTGGCGTCCTCCCGACGGGGAGGGAGAACTGATGTTTAATCTCCATTTTACAAATGAGGAAAGCGAGGCACAGAGGAGTTGGGTGACTCACCCAAGGTCTCACAGCAGGCAAGTGAGGAAGCTGGGATTAGATCTCAGGCGCTCAGGCTCCCTGCCTTGTGCTCTTTCCGCCAGGCCTCGGTGCTCCTCCAACAGGTCACGTGTCTTCCTTTTGTCTTTCTGCTGAAACCATCGATTCTCCGCTCCCGTGGTAGCCTTGACCTGGTTTAAGACTTAGGAGGCCACCGCGGCCCGCACGGAGACCAGCCCGAGTCACTTCTGATGCTGCCTGAGTCTCTCCCAGGGGAGAGCAGGACGACGTGCCGTCTTTCAGATCATTTCGAGGAGGCTTCCTGAGTCCGAGGGGTGACCTCTGACCCTCCCAACCTCGGCACCCGGAACTATGTGCTCCCCTTCAACGGGCACTGAAACCCAGTCTACCCAGCGGAAAATCGGGGGCGCGCCCACCCTACTTAAGAAGTAACGCGGCCTAGCGGGTAGCGTCCGGGCCTGGGTGTCGGAAGGACCGGGGTTCTTATCCCGGCTCTGCCGCTTGTCTGCGGTTTGACCCCGAGCAAGTCACTTCCTTCCCTGTGCCTCAGTTACCTCATCTATAAAATGGGGATCGAGACCGTGAGCCCCATGTGGGACATGGACTGTGTCCAACCCGATTAGCTCTTATCTACCTCAACATTTAGTTCGGTGCCCGGCACATAGTAAAGGCTTAACAAATACCATTTAAAAAGAAGACAACTAACCAAGGTGAGGACTTTGGACTTTTTATTAAAAACAGAGGCCAAAAAATGACCAACTAATATAAATATTAAGAACTAAGAAGAAGCAGCCTGGCCTATCGATCCATCAGTCGATCATATTTATTAAGGGCTTACCGTATGCAGAGCACAGTACTTTGTGCCTAGGAGAGTACAGTAGAACAATGTAACAGACAGATGCCCTGCCCACAACAAGCTTACAGTCTAGAGGAGGAGACAGACATTAATAGAAATCAATAAATTATGGTTAAGCACATAAGCTTTGTGGCGCTGAGGTGGGTCGGGTTGAGGGGGAGGCAGGGGTGACTAAAGGGAGCAAATCAGGGCAACGCAGAAGGGAGTTGAAGAAATGGAAATGGCCTTAGTGGAAAGAGGCTAGGCCCGGGAGTCAGAGGACCTGGGTTCTAATCCTGGCTTCGCCCCTTGTCTGCTGTGTGGCCTGGGTAAGTCACTTAACTTCAGTTACCTCATCTGTAAAATGGGGATAAGATACCCATTTTCCCTCCGACTTAGACTGTGAGCCCCAAGTGGGACTGATTATCTTGTATCTACCTCAACACTAAGAAAGGTGCTAGACACATCAATCATTCATATCTATTGAGCATTTACTATGTGCAGAGCACTGTACTGAACATTTGAGAGAGTGCACTCTAACACTAAAACAGAGTCGGTAGACACATTCCCTGCCCACAACAAGCTTACAGTCTCGAAGGGGAGACGGACTTTAAATTACGGATGTAATAATAATTATATTGGTATTTGTTAAGCGCTTACTATGTGCAGAGCACTGTTCTAAGCGCTGGGGTAGACACAGGGGAATCAGGTTGTCCCACGTGGGGCTCACAGTCTTAATCCTCATTTTACAGATGAGGTAACTGAGGCGCAGAGAAGTGAAGTGACTTGCCCACAGTAACACAGCTGACAAGTGGCAGAGCTGGGATTCGAACTCATGACCTCTGACTCCAAAGCCCGTGCTCTTTCCACTGAGCCACGCTGCTTCTCATGCACAAGATTGCTGTGGGGCTGAGGGAGGGGTGAATAAAGGGAGTAAATTAGGGCGATGCAGAAGGGAGTCGGAGAAGTGGAAATGAGGATTTAGGAAGGGAAGGCCTCTTGGAGGAGGCTTTGAAGGTGGGGAGAGTCACTGTCTGTCGGATACGAAGAGGGAGGGCGTTCCAGGCCAGAGGCAGGACGTAGGTGAGAAGCCGGCGGCCAGATAGACGAGATCGAGTTTAGTGAGAAGATTAGCGTTAGAGGAGCGAAGTGTGTGGGCTGGGTTGTAGTAGGAGAGCAGCCAGGTGAGGTAGGAGAGGCCAAGTTGATTGAGTGCTTTAAAGCTGATTGTAAGGACACATAATAAACGCTTCATAAATACCATAAACCAATTCTTTTTTCGACCTAGGTTTGGAGGCTTTGACACTTGGTTCATTTTATTTTTGATTACCATGGAACATTTGGGATTTCCAGTCACAGGATAAAAGTGACAAAGCAGATCAAAGAGCCCCCACTTGGCTAGACCTCTCCTTCTGTGGTTAAGACAGGCATAACACAATCGAACTGGGTAATAACTTTTCAGTTTGAAGATTCTGGTATGAGCCCTGGGAATCCATCTCTGAGCCCTGAAAACAAAACACCTAACGGGAAGACCTTCCTTCAGGTTTTCACATAAAACACGTCGTCTGCGTTTTCAGGAAAGGAGTAGAGGTGGAAAGAAGGGTTTGCTGTAGTCTCGGGTGCGTTTGGTGGGAAACGAGGTTGGCCGTGTGCATTGGGAAGCTCAGATAAAATGTTACAGAGCTGCGAATTATTCGGTTATCAGAGGGCACACGCAGCTCAGACTCGAGAAACGTCAACCTATCGGATGTCTCCATATGCTGCTCTCTAACATATCTGGGTCACGGTGGAAATAAAACTTAAAAATAAGCAGCTGTTTATTAAGCCCGGGCAGCCGTAAACCCGTCGCGTAGAAATAAAGATTAGCGCGTTTCGTGGAAGCAGACAGTAGTTTTGAAGGACCATAGTTTCCCTTGGGTACATCTGTGTATGTTTTGTAGTTTGAGTGGGCCACGGGAGAGTTAAAGTGGAATATAGTTTTATTCCTTTGGCCTCGGTGTATGGAGTGTGAGGAAGAGAAGTGTTGATTCACAAGAAAACCAGGGTTTTTTCCCATTTTGGGTGGTGGGGGGGTGCTATTTGGAAAAAAAAAAATACTGTAATAATAATCTTTCTTTGACTTCAAGGCAGTATCTTCGGTGGCTGGTTGCTGAGGTCATTAAAAGCCCATGGGAGTTTCACAAGGATCGAGAGAAAGAAACACCTGACTGTGAAAATACATAAAAGAGAGAATTAGGGACGGAACAAGATACGATTGAGGCCATTAAGGCCAACGAGCAGACATTTCCCCCACGTATAGTAGATAGAGCACAGGCCCGGGAATCGGAAAGACCAGGGTCCTAATCCCGGCTCCGCCATTTGTCTGCTGTGTGACCTGGGGCAAGTCGCTTCCCTTCTCTGGACCTCAGTGACCTCACCCGTAAAATGGGGTTGAAGACCGTGAAGCCCACGTGGGACATGGACTGGGTCCAACCGATAAGTTCGTATCTGCCCCGGCGCTTTGAAAAGTGCCTGGCGCGTAGTCAGCGCTCAATAGATACCCTTCAAAAAAAATAAAAAGCGTAGGTCGGCCGTCTCTAAAGGAGAAGCTGAAATTATTTTAGCAGGGAATGTTTCCGTAACTTCATTACCGATTGCTTAAAACTTCTCGGTAACGTCAACGAGGAAAGGGTTCCTTCTGATCTTGCCTGTTGTGAAACGTTACCGAGGAGCTGTTGAAGAACCCCACCCATCATTTCCAAAGAAAAACCCATTTGAGGAAGAACTGCTTTCCCCAACTCGCCCCTCTAAGGCCAGTTTCTTCGTGTATATTATTATCTGTCTCCCCTTCTGTCAATCAATCAGGCAATGGTATTTATTGAGCGCTTACTATGTGCAGACCCCTGTTCTAAGCATTCATTCAATCGTATTTATTGAGCACTTACCGTGTGCAGAGCACGGTGCTAAGTGCCTGGCAAAGTACAATACAGCGATAAAGAGAGACCACCGCTGCCCTCAACGAGCTCACAGTCTAGAGGAGGGGGAGACAGACTTCGCTATAAATAAACAGACATCAATACGGATAAATAAAATGACAGTTATATACGTAAGTGCTGTGGGGCTGGAAGTGGGGGAAGAGAAAAGGGAGCGAGTCAGGGCGAGGCAGAAGGGAGTGGGAGATGAGGAAGAGTGGGGCTTAGTCTGGGAAGCCCTCCCGGAGGAGATGGGCCCTCAGTACAGCTTTGAAGCGGGGGAGAGTAACTGTCTGGCAGATTTGAGGATTTACTGGGTGCGGAGCACTGTACTAAGCACTTGGGAGAGAGTACAGTACAACAACAAACAGACTCATTGATTGATTCAATACGATTCACTGATGGATACGATTGATTGAATCCCTTTGACCCGGCCCCAAACTTGCCCGGTAATTGTTCCACCTCGCACCCACCGCCCCCGAACAACTGCCAAAGTGTCTTTCTGCAACATTCCCAGTTGCCTTGGCAACCCTTCCATCTCGCTCATCTCTTTTTAGATTCCCGTCCGTGACTATAGTCCTTTTCAGTATGTTCGCTAATTTATTTTGGATCTTAGTTTGGATATACACAATGGGATATGTTCCCGGCGGTTGATCCGATTTTTTCATATAAGACTGGATTTGTGTCAGAGCTCTCCCTTCTCCCTAAAAACCCGTATCATTTATTGAGTGCCGTGAACACCTCTTGTAGGCTTCGAGTGCTTACATACGGAGTCCCACGGGTTTGGTTTCGTAGCGTGGCGTGTTGGATAGAGCACGGGCCTGGGAGTTGAAAGGTTGTGGATTTTAATCCCAGCTCCGCCACTTGTCTGCTGTGTGACCTTGGGCAAGTCTCTGTGCTTCGGTTGCCTCATCTATAAAATAGGGCTTGAGACTGTGAGCCCCAGATGGGACGGGGACGTGTCCAACCTGATAAACTCGTACCTACCTCTGTGCTTAGTACAGTGAGTGGCACATAGTAAGCGCTAACGAAGACCACAATTATTAGCAGCCCAGATTCTGCACGTGCTCAGTCGAAGAGAAATGCCTAAACTCTGCGGCAAGACACTTCGGCTACAGATGTGCGACATGCTCACGGCCCCAGAGGGGGACTCCGCTGACCCGGGGAGGGGAATTCGGCCTGACGGGGGCTACCGGACCCCTTGGCTCGGCGTAGATTCTCGCTCCCAAAGTCTTCGAGGCCAGACTGAGGCTCGCCCATCGTCGGAGAGGGAGATTCCACCTGTAGAGAGAATGTAGAAAAACCCGGCGGGAAAACACCCAGAATTGAGAAAAGCCCCTCTCAGTTCCTCACCCACTGGCCTTGACCTCTTTTGACTCAGACCAGTATGCAGTTAATAATAATAACAATTATGGTACTCGTTAGGTTCTTACTATGTGCCCAGCACTGTTCTAAGCACTGGGGCGGATACAGGTTAATCGGGTTGGACACAGTCCCAGTCACTCGTGGGATTCACACTCTTAATCCCCGTTTTACAGATAAGGTAACTGAGGCCCAGAGAAGTGAAGTGATGTGCCCAAGCAGCAGATGTGTGGTGGACCCGGGATTAGAACCCAGATCCTTATGGCTCCCAGGTCCGGGCTCTATCCACTAGGCCACACTGCTTCCAGTCACAAACTTGGCTCCAGTCTCTGCCCTGGTCAAATCCTCCACTTGCTTCCAGACCCGGTCCTATTCCCGGACAACCTTTCCTCTCTGCCCATTTCTAATCTGGGCTCCGACTTGGGCAAATCACTTGACTTCTCTGGGCCTCAGTTTCCTCACCTGTAAAATGAGGATTAAGACAGTGAGCTCCACGTGGGGCAGGGACTGCGTGCAACCCGATTTGCTTGTATCCACCCCAGTACAGTACCTGGTACACAGTAAGCACTTAACAACTAGCGCATTTATTATTATTATTATTATTCATCCCTTAGGTGTTTTCCCTGCTGGGGTCAGAGCTTTAAGATGTACAGGGGACCACGGCCTATGAAGAGGAGATACACACTCGGCTCTTACTGGGAAACCTTTATCGGAGGCCAAGTGTCCGAGGCGTGTGGCTATCCCTTCCTGTTTCAAGGGTGAGGATTTTGAAAAATATTCTTTTAAAATTTCCCTCCCCACCGTGTCATCTGTTCACTGGAGTCCATGATAATGATATCTCTAATTGATATATATTCATGTCTGTTTCCCCTTCTAGACCGTAAGCTCATTGTAGGCAGGGAATGTATCCACCAACTCCGTAGTCTCCCAAACACTTAGTACAGTGCTCTGCACACAGTACTCACTCAAAACCACAGCATCTCCGAACATTTCCATCCATTCTATTTCCCTTACTTTCATTCATTGATTCATTCATTCGATTGTATTTATTGATTGTTTACGGTGTGAAAAGCACGGTACTGAGCACTTGGGAGAGTACGAACAGATCCACTCTTGTCCACAATGAGCTCACAGTCTAGAGGGGGAGACAAATATTAATATAAATAAATGAATAAATAGTAAATAAATTCCCTGTGATTCGTTCATTTTAATGCCTGCTTCCCCCGCTAGACGGTAAGTTCCTTGAGGGCCCGGATCGCGTCTACTTATTCTACTATACCCTCTCAAGTGCTTAGTACAGTGGTCTGCCAACAGAAAGCACCCAATAAATATCACTGATTGATGGTCTGTTTTGAGGGCAGTTTTGAAATGCACTGGGGTTTTCCGGTCTCATATCTTGGTATGAAAAGCAGGAGCACAAAAAAGTGTCCACGTATGTTATAGACATGTACATTTATAAAAAAGTATTAAATATCTTGTTTTTCCCAGAGGTATGATTTGGTGTCAGTGATGTCCTATCCCTTAGTCCTTTAATAACTCTTCTTTATCAGGTTCATGATGGTGAAATAGAACCAGAAACACTTTTTCTATACCAAGGGGTTTTTTTGACATTAAGCGGAGTCTTGGTTTTTATGTCAGTAGGGGTCATTTTTGGCTTCATAATCTCTGTGGTGTATTCTCTGGCTAGATGTACCAAGCACTGTACTAAACGCTGAGATAGATGTAACCTAGCAGGACAGATGTATGCCCCGATCCCTCATAGGGTTCACGGTCTAAGAGGGAGGGAGATATTTTAATCTTCATTTTACAAATGAGGGAACTGAAGCATAGAGAATTGAAGTGATTTTCCCAAGGCCACACAGCAGGCAAAGGAGATTTTTAAATCGGAGGTATCAGTGAATCCACAAAGTCAGGCAATGGGAGTGTCATTCCCTTAAGGTAGCCGTAGTCGGATGAGCGGCCCAAATGGTTTAGGGATATTTGCTTGGAAAATTCCCATGACAACGTTATTCAGCCCGACTATTGTATTTAGAATAAGCAGTCACTACCTCCTCAACATCTGAGGGAAGCCAATACTGACCAGGGCCTCTTGTTTGTGTTTCGAATCCTACCAGCCCATGGCATGCTAACATTAATAAGAATAATGATAAGAATTGTAGTGTTTGTTAAGCTCTTACTATGTTCCAGGCACTGTACTAATCGCTGGGGTAGGTACAAGGTAATTGGGTTGGACACAGTCCCTGACCCTCATTAGGGCTCACCGTCCTAATCCCCATTTTACCGACGCGGTAACTGAGGCCCAGAGAAGTGAAGTGACTCGCCTAAGGTCACAGAGCAGACAGGCGGCAGAGCCGGGATTAGAACCCAGGTCCTTCTGACTCCCAGGCCCGAGCTCTATCCGCTAGGCCACACTGCTTTGGATTTTGGTTTCCCCTATCTATTCTCTGCTCCTTATTTACTTGACGGCGTTTGGCCATTTCTCTTAGAAGCCAGACATCTGTTTCGTGAAAAACACAAACTCCGCGGCTCGTTCCAGTTGCCTTCCGTTTGAAGTCAGCAGGGCGCTCCTGGTGTCTCCTCTAGCAGTGCAGGAAACCGGGCCAAAATCAATAAAAAGGAAACGCCGATTGTATCTGACTTACTCAACCTCATGTTCCACAAATGTCCTGGCCGTAGCAACATTTCTAGGGACATGAGAAAGCTGACTCACATTTCCTGCAAGTCAGCACAGATCGTCATCCGAAACACCCGAACCTTCCGTCACTCCCGTGGAGAGGTCCCCAGTGTTGGAACAATTTGTGAGCATCGTTTTTATTATTGAGACGGTTCTGGAACATCTGTTGTAGGGATTTAGAGAAAAAAAAACACTGCAAACAATTGCATTCTTCATTTTTGGGAAAATGCCCAAGAGCTTTTTGGGAAAATGCCCAAGAGCTATTTGGGAAAAAAAAAAAAGCATTGTCATCAAAATGCTGTTTTTAACCTTTAAAGAGACTTCAACTCTCCAGAGTCTGAAAATATTAAAATGGAAAAACGCTTTTCTGGATAAAGGTGTATCTACCACAGCGCTCAGTACAGTGCCTGGCACGTAGTACGCGCTTAACAAATAGCATTAAAAAATTCAAGAATTTTCCATTTAGCATGGAGTATTTTTTACCCTATTTCGTTTGTGAAGTCTCTGTAGTAAACTCTTTGGAAATTAGGTTTTCTGGCTTTAGAGAGGGCAAATATGTATGGTTTCTGAAGCAAATATTGCTGGAATCATGAAATACAAAATCGGCTCTTGATTCAGTGAAAAACTTGAGAAGTTCTCGTTTGGACTTTTTCTGTCAACCCCATGATCAGAGCTTGAACCTCGTCCTAGGGCAAATCAAGAGCTAGGAGGATTCTGAGGGTGATCTGAGGGATAATAAATGTGTATCAATCAATTAATGTTGGGGGTTTTAAAAAATGGTATTTGGCACTTACTGTGTGTCAAGCACTGGTCTAAGCACTGGGGTAGATACACATTTATCAGGTTGGACACAGTCCCTGTCCCACATAGGGCTCTCAGTCTAAGTAGGTGGGAGGAGGATTTAATTCCCATTTTGCAGATGAGGTAATTGAAGCACAGAGAAGTTAAGTGACTTTCATTCGTTCATTCATTCGTTCGATCGTACTTATTTAGCACCACACAGCAAGCAATGGGAAGAAGGGGATTAGAACTCAGGACTTATGGATCCCAAGCTAATGCTCTTTCCACTAGGCCAGGCTGCTTCGGTGGTATTTATTGGGTGCTTACTGTGTGCCGAGCCCGGCACTAAGCACTTGGGAGAGTAGAGTAAAGTGGACAGGATAGTTGTCCTCAAGGAGTTTGCAATCTAGCCCAGGGGACATTAAATAAATTCCAGGTGGGAGAGGCGACAGACTATAATGATACTCGTACTTAGGGTCTGTGGACGGGGGGTGGGGGACAGCAATTACTTTAATGCTTAGGGGGTACAGACTCAGGTGCATAGGTGGCCCAGGAGGGAGGGAAATTAGGGTGAGGAGATGAGCGATTAGTCAATGAGTCAATCAATAATCATATTTATTGAGTGCTTACTGCAATGCAGAGGACTGTACTAAGCACTTGAGAGAATACAGTGTAATAGTAAAACAGAGTCGGTAGACGCGTTCCCTGCCCACAGTGAGCTTACAGTCTAGATGGGGAGACATTGATGTAATATAATACGTGACGTTATACGATATGGACTTAAGCGCCGTGGAGGTGAAGGAGGGATGAATAAAGAGAGCATATCAGGGTGACAGAGAAGGCACTGGGAGAAGAGGAAATGAGGGCCCAGCCAGGGAAGTCTTCCTGGAGGCCTCCCTCCTCTCCAATTTTCCCCTCCGCCTCCACCCTCTTCTCATTCCGCCCGCATTTTCAATCTGACGCCAAATCCCGCCGGTTTTACCGTCACAACATTAATAAAATCCGCCCTTTTCCTCTCCATCCAATCACTGGTCCTCCTTGACAACTGAACCTGCCTCCTCGCTGACTTCCCAGCCTCCCGTCTCGTCCCACTCCAATCCACACTTCCCCCTTTCGCCTTCGGCCCACGTATCTCGACTCCTCGAGAACCTCCGATGGCTGCCCATCCGCCTCTGCATCAGACAGAAACTCCTTACCGTCGGCTTTAAGGCACTCCATCAGCTGGCCTCCTCCTACCTCGCCTCGCTCATCCACGGCCCAGCCCGCACACTCCGCTCCTCTACCGCCAGCTCACTCACTGTCCCCCGAGTTCATCTATCTCTCCGCCATCCCCTTTCCCAGGTCCTCCCCCTCGCCTAAAACCCCCTCCCCCTCCATGTACGCCAGACCACCCCTTCTCTACCTCGAAGGCATTATTAAAGTCACATCTTCTCCAAGAGGCCTTCCCCGATTTATCCCTCTCTTCCCCGGCTCGCTCTCCCTTCTGCCTCGTCTCTGCTCTTGGATCTCTGGACATTTGCTATTCACCCCGCCTCCAACGTGAGAGCACTTACGTACACATCTTTAAATTATATATTACGGATGATTTATTCATACTAATGTCCGTCTCCCCCTCTAGACTGTAAGCTCATTATGGGCAGGGTACGTGTCTGCTAATTCTGTTATACTCTCCCAAGCGCTTAGTACAGTGGTAAACTCTTAAAAAATGCCACTGATTGATTGATTGGAGGAGAGGTGCCCTCCGGAAGGCTTTGAAGGTGGGGAGTGTAATTGTCACGGGAGACTTCTGGAGACATGATAAGCAGCATGGCTCAGTGGAAAGAGCCCAGGCTGGGGAGCCAGAAGTCATGGGTTCTAATCCTGGCTCCACCACTTGTCAGCTCTGTGACTTTGGGCGAGTCACTTCACTTCTCTGGGCCTCAGTGGCCTCGTCTGTAAAATGGGGATTAAGACTGTGAGCCCCAAGGGGCACAACCCGATCACCTTGTATCCCCCCAGCACTTAGAACAGTGCTTTGCACATAGTAAGCACTTAACAAATACCATCATAAATAGTATTATTGTTAATGATTATGGTACTTGTTAAGCACTTACTCTGTGCCAAGTATTGGAGAAGATCCAAGGTTATCAGGTTGGACACAGTCCCTGCCCCACATGGGGCTCACACTCTAAATCCCCATTTTATAGATGAGGAAACTGAGGCCCGGAGAAGTTAAGCAACTCGTCCAAGGTCGCACAACAGACAAGTGGCGGAGCCGGGATTGGAACCCAGTTCCTTCTGACTCCCAGGCCCGGGCTCTAACCACGAAGCCACGCCGCTTCCCAGTGTGATTTGATTTCAAAAGGGGCTCTGTAGGGTGGGGAGGATGGTGATCTGCCGGAAATGAAAGGGGACGAAGGGAGGGAGGGGCCGACAGGGAAAGGAATGAGCCGGGGGGAGAGCCGGGGAGTAGGTCGATGTTGGCGGAGCTAAGCGTGCGGGCCGGGTTGTAATGGGAGAGGAGGGAAGAGACCCGATGAGGGCCTTAAATCCCATGACAATTACATGGGTTGCTGGACTGTAGATCGCCACCACAAAATGAACTGTACTCTAATCTGAGGTTACGTTGCATTTCAGGAGAACAGGGTGGATTCAGCAAGTCAAGGGAATAATGAATGACCGGAGAAAGGGAGGAGTGGTGAAGACAGAGGGATGGCTAAGTGGCTCCAGATGACCTTTTTTTTTTTTTTAACGGAATCTAATCTGCGCTCACTACGTTCCGGGAACTGTACTAAATGTACTAAACTAGATACAAGGTTGGATACAGTCCTTGTTCCACATGGGTCTCTCGTTCTTAATCACCATTTTGTAGATGAGGGAACTGAGGCACAGAGAAGTTTTGTTGTGGAGGAAATGCTCTAACATGCCCTGATGGTCAAATGGATAACAATAATAATAATTTAAAAATAACGGTGGTATTCGTTAAGCGCTTGCTTTGTGTCAAGCACTGTTCTATGCACTGGGGAAGATAGAAGTCGATCAGGCCAGTCACAGTCCCTGTCCCACATGGGACTCCCAGTCTAGGGAGGAGGGAAAACAGGTATTGAATCACCAAGTTACAGATGAGGTAACTGAGGCACAGAGAAGTGAAGTGGCTTGCCCCAGGTCAAACAGCAGGGACCCGGCGATGCCAGGATCAGAACCCAGTTCCTCCGACTCCCGGGCCTGTGCCCTTTCCGTTAGGCCACGCTACGCCTCTGGATGTAATAATAATAATAATAATAATGTTGGTATTTGTTAAGCACTTACTGTGTGCAGAACACTGTTCTAAGCGCTGGGGTAGGCACAAGGGAATCAGGTTGTCCCATGTGGGGCTCACAGTCTTAATCCCCATTTTACAGATGAGGTAACTGAGGCACAGAGAAGTTAAGTGACTTGCCCAAAGTCACACAGCTGACAAGTGGCAGAGCTGGGATTCGAACCCATGATCTCTGACTCCAAAGCCCGTGCTCTTTCCACTGAGCCATGCTGGATGTGGGGCAGAACGTATTCTGAGCCTTGAGGTTTGACTAGATGGCCGTGTTGTTGGCGGCGGTGGGGAGAGAGGGCGAGGGGAAAGGAAAAGGAATGGAATCCCACAATTTAAGAGGAATGCTGAGAACTTGGCAAGGGATCAGAGAGAAAACTGACCAATGTAATTAAAGCGTTGAAGAATTAGAACTCCATTTAAAGAGGTATAATTATAAGCCAAGGCTAGGAGGTTACCTATTACCAGTTTTCTGGGTCCCCGAGAGCTCTTACACGGAAGATGATCATCAGCTGCGCTCCATTGCCACAGAGGACCCGACCGAGACTACTGGCTTTAGGAGACTTTGGAGAGATTTAGGTTAGATGTAATTAAGATATAAATGGGAAGCGGCATGGTCTAGTGGAACCAGCGTGGGCCTGGACGCCAGAGGTCCTAGGTTCTAATCCCGGCGCTGCCACTTGTCTGCCGGGTGCCGGGGGCAAGTGGCTTCACGTCTCTGTGCCTCAGTGACCTCATCTGTAAAATGGGATTTAAGACTGTGAGCCCATGCGGGACAGGGACAGAGTTGGTAGACACGTACCCTGTCCATAAGGAGCTTACAGTCTAGAGGGGGAGACAGACATTAATAGAAATAAGTGAATTACGGATAGGGACGTAAGTGCTGTGGGGCCGAGGGAGGGGTGAATACAGGGTTGTAAATCCAAGCACGTGGCGACGCAGAAGGCAGTGGGAGACAGGAAATGAAGGTTTAGTCGGGGAAGTCCTCGTGGAGGAGATGGGCCTTCAATAAAGCTTTGAAGGTGGGGAGAGTGATCATCTGTCAGATATGAAGAGGGAGGGCGCTTGTTCCATTCATTCATTCGGTAGTATTTAATGAGCGCTTACTACGTGCAGAGCACCGTACTAAGTGCTTGGAATGTACAATTCGGCAACAGATAGAGACAGTCCCTGCCCAATGACGGGCTCCCAGTCTAATCGGGGGAGACAGACGGACAAAAACAAGACAACATAATCACGATAAATAGAATCGAGGGGATGGACACCTCATTAACAAAATAAATAGGGTCATAAAAATATATACATATGAGCACAGTGCTGAGGGGAAGGGAGTGGGGGAGGAGCAGAGGAAAAGGGGGCTTAGCTGAGGGGAGGGGAAGGGGGGAAGGGGGAGGGAGCAGAGGGAGGAGAGGGAGCAGAGAGGGAGCAGAGGGAAAAGGGGAAGCTCAGTCTGGGAAGGCCGCTTGGAGGAGGTGAGCTCTCAGCAGGGGCAGGACGCAGGTCCAAGGTTATCAGGTTGGACACAGTCCCTGTCCCACATGGGGCTCACATTCTAAATCCCCATTTTATAGATGAGGAAACTGACTCACCAAGTCAGCGGCGAGATAGAGGCCCGGTGAGTAGGTTGGCATAAGAGGAGCAAAGTGTGCGGGCTGGGTGGTAGGAAAGCAACGAGGTAAGGTAGGAGAGGGCGAGGTGATGGACTGCTTTAAGGCCGACGGTAAGGAGTTTCCGTTTGATAGAGAAGCAGCGTGGCTTAGTGGCAAGAGCCACCGGTCTTGGGAGTCAGAGGTCGTGGCTTCTAATCCCGGCTCCGCCGCTTGTCAGCTGTGTGACTTTGGGGAAGCCATTTAACTTCTCTGAGCCTCAGTGACCTCATCTGTAAAATGGGGATGAAGACCGTGAGCCCCATGAGGGACAAACTGATGACCTTGTATCTACCCCAATTCTTAGAACGGTGCTCGGCACATAGTAAGCGCTTAACAAATACCACCATTAGGATTATTACTATGTGGAGGGGGATGGGCCACCACTGGAAGTTCTTGAGAAGCGGGGAAACACGGTCTGAACGATTTCGTAGAAAAGCGATCGGTGCAGCGGAGTGAAGTATGGACTGGTGTGGGGAGAGACAGGAGGCAGGAAGGTCAGCGAGGAGGCCGTTGCAGTAATGAAGCTGGGACAGACGCTTAGTACAGTGCTCTGCACCCAGTCAGCGCTCAGTAAATACGACTGAACGAATGAATGGGAGGATATGGACTTGGATTAACGCGGTAGCGCTTTGGACGGAGAGGAAGGGGTGGATTTTAGCGACGCTTTGAAGGTTGAACTGACAGGATTTAGTGTTTGTGGGTTGACTGAGAGAGATGAGTAGAGGATAAAGGGAAGGTTACGGGTTATGAGTCAGGGCTCTTTTCACCAGGCCGTCGATTCATGCAGTGTCTCTCAATGGGAGACTCCTTCATCATCATTATCATCGTCATCATCACTGACCAGGTAGAGTGAAACGGAAAAGGTATAAGATGAATTCAACCAATGAAGATGAGCAAATTGGTTTAAGGGGGAAAAAAAAAGTGAGAAAAAACCCCCCAACTCTGGTGCTTCCTCAATAGCACATTCTTATCTCGGTACTTTAATCATCTGGAAAATTACCTAAAGCCGTCACTTCGTGTTTCCTGCAGCGATGCAATCTTAGGTTATTGGGAGTCTGTATTTTAAGGAGAAAAATTCACTAGGTCTATCAGAAAAAAAGGCTGAGTAAAATCTAATTCCGGAACCGTGAAATATTGAATGTAGTCATTCCTTCCACGTTCAGACCTTGAAATACAGGACGCTGTTGGAAACTATTGAATTTTCAGAAAGAAAAGATACTTAAGAAAATATTACAGTGACATCTCATAAGAGGTTTATGAATCCCTCACTCAAAGCACAGTCCTCAAGAGAAGGGTACATTTATTACCCCATAATTGAATAAATGACCAAAAAGTAATATCTTTTAAATAAGAAGATACTGTTTGTCAGTAACAAGGTTTAAAAATAAATCTATTTTCATTGTTCTCGCTATTTTTCTCCCTGGGTGCTTCCAACGACATGCTTTATTAAAGGTGTTCGAACTGGTATGTTGTATTTTTTTAAAATGTGAATTTCTTTAAAAGTTTTAATAGTGAAGCTACCTTGAAATTGGAAGAAAAAATCAGTTTGTGGAATTAAATATTTGATTAGTGTACAGCAATCGAGGTGCATAGTGTATTAGATAGAAATGGATTTACAGCAATTTGAATTTCCTGTATTTTAAACTATTTGTTTAGTTTCTTTTCTCCTTGAATCATTGAAAAAACATTTTTTTTTTACAATGAAGTATCTCATGTCCAGAGCGTTCCTTATTAAAAAGGAAATATTGGAGTCCTGAGTTGATAGCATGAGATTGGAATTCAGAAGACCAGTGTTCTCTTCCCGGATCACCCCTGTCTTGTTCGTAATTTTGAGTAAATAATCATTATGGTGTTTGTGAAGCGCTTATTATGCACCAAGCACTGAACAAAACGCTGGGGCAAGCACAAGCTCATCGGGTCCCACAAGGAGCCACAGTCTGAGTAGGAGGGAGACCGGGATGGAATCCCCATTTTGCAGATGAGGGAACTGAGGCACAGAGAAGTGAAGTGACTTGCTCCAAAGCACTTACTATTTCCAACTGCAAAATTTCCCCTCTTGAAAAAAGTCGTAAAATTCTTGCCACCAACATTCCCGAGGATGCTGAGGGGAATTAATGAGTTAATGTTTGTAGAAATGTTCTGAGCCGTTTAAAACAAGGACAGTCAATTCCCAGCTGAGGATTGTAATTAAGGCTATGTTTTTCTAGTGACTTTTGGAATGAACTAGGTTTTCTTTTATTTATAGTTTTTAATTTTAAACAAGTTAATATGGACTTCCATTTTTTTTAAAGTTATGATGTTTTAATTCCGTAGCTGAAATTATATAAGGTAGTATTTTGTGGGCTTTTTTTTTTTGTTGCTGTTGGTAAAAGCGCTGATTGTTTGTTGTCTGGCAGATCTAGCCTGACTTTTTAGACGCTTGAAATTACTCCGGGAAGAGGCCGAACCAAAAACCAGAGCCAACCCCACACGCAACAGCTGTAGCTACAAGCCAGAGGACGGTCTTCATCTCAGTCAATCAATCAGTCGTATTTTGGAGCGCTCACAGTCGGCAGAGCACGGAGAGTACAGTATAATAGACACATTCCCTGCCCACGGTGAGTGCGATCTGGGAAAAGAGTGCTATTTAGGCATCCATCTTCTCCACCTCTCCCTTCTTAGAAACCGACGATGGGGGCCAGAGTCTCCCGTCATAAACGATGGGCAAGTCTGGATCCGGGCATGAAGACTTGAGAAGTGAGTCTGTGCGAAGGAATCGACTATGGGGCTGGGACCCCTCTCACTCTCTAGCCCCATCCCTCCGTGTCCCCGCTGGGCCAGTGAGGGCAACAAGACAAGAGTTGGGCAGAAGCAGAAAATGCTGGGAAATGCACAAGGGGATTTTCGGTACAAAAGCTGTTTAGGCCCAAAGGGACCGTGGCCCAAGGCCAATACTAGGCAGGTGGTGGCCCGGGGGGCGGCTCTGGTGGCCACTGTGACCTCCGCCATCCTCGATCACTAGCTCTTTTTAAGGATTTCTGCCAAGTCCCTCCATCCCCCGAAGTCTTCTAGGTCGCTCTTCGGTCAGAAACTGGCCTAACCCCAGGAGTCTTCCCCTAGCTAAGGCTGTTTCACCCCCACACCACAGTGAGGTGTGCGTTGGACTTTGGAGGGGGACGTGTAAAATAGCGGCCACATGAAGGACGAGGTTTAAATGCAGTATAATCGGAGGAATTGGATCTCAGCCCGGGCCTGGGAGTCAGAAGGTCAAGAGTTCTAATCCCCGCTCCGCCACCCGTCTGCTGTGTGGCCTTGGGCAAATTGCTTCGCTTCACTGTCCCTCAGTTACCTCATCTGTAAAATGGGGATTAAGACGGGGAGGCTTAGGCGCGACAGAGACCTGATTTGCTTGTATCTACCTCAGTGGTTAGTACGGTGCCTGGCACATAGTAAGCGCTTAACAAATCCTGTAATGATTATTAATGATTATCGTCTTTCTTTTTAACAAACCGGGAAAAATGAACCTTGGGATGTCCCTGCCAGGAAAGGAAGACGAAGACTCCAAGAGCCCTGAAATGTGTTCCCTGTGGTCATCCTGAAATGGTGGATTGTTCAGGGTGTAGGGAAATGGGGGGAAAGGCATATGAGGAATCAATCAATAGTATTTATTGAGCACTCACTGTGTGCAGAACACCGTATTGTACCGGGAGAGTCCAGTACAGCAGAAGTGGTAGGCACCTTCCCCGCTGATAACAATCTTACAGTCTAGAGGGGGAGACGGACATTAATGTAGACAGATAAGTTACAAATATGTACATAAGTGCTGTGGGTTGACTATCAAGTGTTCAAAGCATAGAGATCCAAGTGGCTCCTATGCGGAGCAAATGGGTTAAGAGAGCTGAAAACTCAGCTCAGTGGGAACGTAGCGTAGGCAAAGAGGCAGGCTAAAGTGGTCATAATTGCCAGCATGGGTTTGAACTTGATTCGGAGGACGGGAGAAGCCTTTGAAGGTTTTTCGAGGAGGAGAGTGATGTGGTCAAATCTGCCCATCAGATCATTTTGGGGCCCTATTTTAGATGGCAGGTGAGATGACTAGTCCATTTTTTACTCCAATAATAAATGGGCTAGTATCAGGGCAGGATTTTCTTGCCGTTCTGAGCAGATGGTCCTCACTTTCACCTGGGAAACACTCTCCTGGGGCCAGCCTGGCACGACAGCCTCCACTGCTATTTATTGAGCGCTTACTGTGTGAAGAGAGCACTGTACTAAGTGCTTAACCATGGTGGTACTCGTTAAATGCTTACCATGTGCCAAACACTGTACTGAGTGTGCCAAACACTGTACTAAGCGCTGAGGTACATATCAGATAATCAGGTCAGCCACAGTCCCTGCTTCACAAAGGGCTCGCGGCCTACGAAGGAAAGAGAACAAGCGTTAAATCCCCATTTACCAATGACAAACTGAACCCCATGGAAGCGAAGCAAATTGTCCAGGGTCATAGAGGAGGCAAGTGACAGAATCAGGATTAGAACCCAAGTTCTCTAGCTCCCAGCCCCGTGCTCTTTCCACTTGCCCACGCTAAAATAGAGGAATAATTGTGGTGGTGATTAACAATTATAATAATAATGATGATGATGGAATTTGTTAAGCACTTACTATGTGGGAGGCACTGTTCTAAGCACTGGGGTGGATAGAAATAAATCAGGTTGTACCCAGTTCCTGTCCTCCAAGGGCTCACAGTCTCAATCCCCATTTTACAGATGAGGGAACTGAGGCCCGGAGGAAGACCGGTGGTAGAGCTGGGATAATAATAATGATAATTATATTAATGATGGTATTTAATGTTGGTATTTGTTCAGCACTTACTATATGCAGAGCACCGTTCTAAGCGCTGGGGTAGATACAGGGTCATCAGGTTGTCCCAGGTGGGGCTCACAGTCTTCATCCCCATTTTACAGATGAGGCAACTGAGGCACTGAGAAGTGAAGTGACTTGCCCACAGTCACACAGCTGACAAGTGGCAGAGCTGGGAGTCGAACCCATGACCTCTGACTCCCCAGCCCGTGCTCTTTCCACTGAGCCATGAAGTGCTTACTAGGTGCCAAGCACTGTTCTAAGCACTGGCGTAGGTAGGTACAAGTTTATCAGATCGGGTGCAGTCCCTTTCCCATGTGGGGCTCCCAATCTCAATCCTCATTTTACAGATGAGGAAACTGAGGCCCAGAGAAGTGAACTGCCCAAGGTCATACAGTAGACCAGTGGAGGAATTAGAACCCATGCCCTTCTGACTCCCAAGCCCGTGCTCTCTCCACTAGGCCATGTTCCCTTCCCACGAGTTAGGCACGGTATCCAGTCATTCATTCAGTTGTATGTATGGAGTGGTGTGGACCGGGCACTGTACTGAGCGCTTGGGAGAATACTAGAGTACAAGTATGAGAAGCAGCGTGGCTCAGAGGAAAAAGCCCGGGCTTGGGAGTCGGAGGCCGTGGGTTCTAATCCCGGCTCCGCCATTCGTCAGCTGTGCGACTTTGGGCCGGTCACTTCACTTCTCTTTGCCTCAGTGACCTCTTCTGTAGGGAAGCAGCGTGGCTCAGTGGAAAGAGCACGGGCTGGGGAGTCAGAGGTCATGAGTTCGACTCCCGGCTCTGCCACTTGTCAGCTGTGTGACTGTGGGCAAGTCACTTCACTGGGCCTCAGTTCCCTCATCTGTAAAATGGGGATGAAGACTGTGAGCCTCACCTGGGACAACCCGATGACCCTGTATCTACCCCAGCGCTTAGAACGGTCCTCTGCACATAGTAAGCGCTTAACAAATACCAACATTATTATTATTATTATTAAAAGGGGGATGAAGACCGTGAGCCCCAGGCGGGACAACCCGATGACCTCGTATCTCCCCCAGCGCTCCGAACAGCGCTGGGCACTGTTGTCCACAAGAACCGACCGACCGGCAGCCAGGCCTCTGGAGCAGAACCGAGAGGACAAGAGTGACTCCATTTCAGTGAGTCCAGGGCTTCCTTCCATTCCATGATCCCCTCCGGTTTGTGAAATTGTCGGCCCCCAGACAAGAAAGATAACCACAACATTCTTTTGACTCCCATGTCAAGAATCCGTGAGCACTTCATGTCGTCGACCCCTGACCGCAGCTGCTAATTGTTGGCCGCACATCTGTTTATCTCCGGAAAATAGGAACTGAACCCAGGAACCGATGGCCAACTCCCCCATTCCTCCCTTCCTCACGGATTGGCCGTACGCTTCAAAAAAGGCAGTGTTCTGAGGGAGGCTCGGGCCCACACGCCACCCTTATCCCCCTTTCCTCCTTTCTGCGGGATCCCGACTCCTGTCTCCGAGTCTTTCTACTACTGATGTCGGTATCCGTCAAGCGCTCCCTACGTGCCGAGCGCTAAGCGCTGGGGCGGATACGGGGTCATCAGGTTGCGATCGAGGCTCACGGTTAACCCCCATTTTCCAGACGAGGTCACCGAGGCCCAGAGAAGTGAAGCGACTCGCCCGCGGTCCCCCGGCCGCCAAGCGGCCGGGCCGGCATTCGAACCCCTGACCTCCGACTCCCAAGCCCGGGCTCTTTCCGCTGAGCCACGCCGCCCCATCTATCTCCATGTCACCACCTGGGGGGATGGAACCCTAGGATGGGAATCGCCCATCTTCGCTCTGACGCTTTGAGCTTATTTTTCGAGGCCAGGCACACGGGGAGCGCTGAGGAAATCCCCATCGTGATTGTTATCATCAGGGCGATAGAGGGACACGTTCCCTGCCCCTCGACGAACTTGTACAGGCGTTGAGCGTGTACTGAGCGCCGGGGGGAGGAAGAAGAACGGCTGAGGCTTTGGAAAGTCCCGAGAGGGCGGCCTTGACAGTGGGCTCGGGGGGTTGTTTGTTGAGGCCTTTGGGGGAAGGACCGGCAGCCCCCATCACAGGGTGTTTGGCCTGGGGCTTTCCAGGGTCGGGCCCCTCTCCTCAGCCTCCGCCCCGGGGGATGCCGGGACTTTGGTTCGGCCCTCGGGCCGTGTGGCCCAATGGCGGGAGCCCGAGCCCGGGGGGCCGTTTTCCGGCCCTTCCGATGGAATCGAATGGCTTCCTACAGGCCCAGAGGCCGCCCTGTGCCTCTGGCCCAGCCCTTTGGCTTCCCCGGGCCTCAGCTGCCCAAGGGGGCGGGGGCCCGTCAGCCCCAAGGGGGGGGGCCGCCTCAGGATCTGACTGTAAGATTGTAAGCCCATCAAACGGCAGGGACCGTCTCTATCTGTTGCCGACTTGTTCATCCCAAGCGCTCAGTACAGTGCTCTGCACATAGTAAGCGCTCAATAAATACTACTGAATGAATGAATGAAAGGATCTCGGCCGGGCCCCGGGCTTCGGGACGGTGCCGGGGACCAGAGTGGGCGCTGAAGGGACGCCGTCGTTCCATTCTTATATTTATATATTCTTATATTTATATATTCTTCTATAAATTCTTCTCTTTAGCAGACGCCCTCCGCGCCTCGGAGGGAAGGGGGCGACGGCGGCCGCCCCCGCCCGCCTTTTTCCTCAGCGCGCCGGCTCCGCCCCCCGGTCACGTGGCGGCGAGGCCGGGGCCCCTCGTTTCAGGCGCTAGGACCCGGAGGGCGCCTCCCCTTCTTTGCCCCCGCCCCCCCCCGCCGTCCAATGAGCTTCGGCCGCACCCCCGGTGGGGCGGGGCGCTAGGACCCGGCGGAGGCCCCGGCCCCGCCCCCCGGCCCCCGCCCTCGCTCCCGCCCCCTGCCGGCGGGTTGAGGAGGCGGCGGCCGTTGGCGCGGGCCCAGGACCGGCCAAGATGGCGGCGGGAGGAGGAGGAGGAAGAGGAGGAGGAGGAGGAGGAAGAGGAGGAGGCGGAGCGGAGGCGGGGCGGGGGCGGCCCGTCTGAGCGCGGGCACGGGGTGCGGCTGGACGGGACCGGGCGGAGCAGCGGCAGCAGCAGCAGGAGGAGGAGCGGCGGCGGCCGCGGCAGGAGCGTCCCTGTCCCCGCTGCCCAGCCCCCCGGGGATCGGTGAGAGCTGCGGGGCGTCCGGGGGGGCAGGAGGGGCTGGTGCTGAGGGGGCGGCTGGGGGCAGGAGGCTGCGGGGGGGAGGGGGCATCGGGGGGGGGCAGGACTGTCCTGCGGGGCAGGAGGTTGCAGGGGGGAGGGGGCATCCCCGGGGGGCACAAGGCTGCAGGGGGGAGGGGGCATCCAGGAGGGTCTGGTGCAGGGGGGAGGGGGCACCTGGGGGGAGTAGGACTGGCCTGCAGGGCAGGGGGCTGCGGGGAGGAGGGGGCATCCGGGGGGGCAGGAGGGTCTGGGGCAGGGGGGAGGGGGCACCTGGGGGGACAGGACTGTCCTGCAGGGCAGGGGGCTGCAGGGCGGAGGGGGCATCGGGGGGGCAGGGGGGTCTGGTGCAGGGGAGAGGGGGCATCCGGGGGGGCAGGACTGTCCTGCAGGGCAGGGGATGGCAGGGAGCTTGGGGAGGGGAGGGGGCTCCCCGAGGGGCAGGGGGTGCCCGGGGGGGGGCGGCAGTCAGGTTGGGGTCGTCGTTCCCCGTCCCCCCCCCCCCCCCGGGCAGGAGGGGAGGCCGCAGCCCGACGCCTTGACGGGGCCGAGCGCTTAGCGCGCAGTGTGTGCGGAGCCACGGCCTCAGCGCCGCCACCCGCCCGGGCCGCGGGCCGCACGGTTCTCTGCTCCTCATCCGCCCCTTACGCCGGGCGCGACGCTGCACTAAACGCGCGGGAGAATCACACCTTCCCTCCCCTTAAGGTGTTTACAGTCTAGAGGCATCCGTGGCATCTGTTGGGCGCTTGTGGGGTGCGGAACACTGGACTAAACGCTCGGGAGACTCACACTTTCCCCGCTTACAGGGAGTGGACGGTCTAGAGGAATCGGTGGCATCTATTGAGCGCTTACGGCGATTATTGAACGCTGGCCCGAACCCTTGGGAGAATCACGCTCTCTCTGCCCTTAAGGTGTCTACAGTCTAGAGGAATCAGTGGCATCTGTTGAGCGCTTACGGTGTGCAGCACATCGTACTAAGCGCCCGGGCGAGACCATTCCAGCATCTTTGGCGGACCCGTCCCCGAGCCGTGACGGGTTTCCATTCCGGGGGAATCGGTGATGTTTTTTGAGCGCTTACCCCGTGCGGAGCACTGGACTAAGCACTTGGGAGAGTCCAATACAACGGAGTTGGTAGTTGAGCTCCCTACCCACAACAAGCTTGCGGACTAGAGGAATGAGGGGTGTTTATTGAGCGTTTACTGTGGCCAGAGCACTAGACTGAGCGCTCTGGGGAGTCCAGTACGACAGAGTGGGTAGACAGGTTCCGCGCCCACAACGGGCTTTCAGTTGGAACAAGCCCCTTGGCCGGCTTGCCCCAGATGGGGTCATTTTTCTGCTCTCTAGGGATGTTTCCGTTGTCTCCTGCCAATGAATAATAACAATGATATTTGTTAAGCGCTTACTGTGAGCAAAGCACTGTCCTAAGCGCTGGAGTAATAATGATGATATTGGTATTTGTTAAGCGCTTACTATGTGCAGAGCACTGTTCTAAGCGCTGGGGGAGATACAGGGTAATCGGGTCATCCCTCGTGAGGCTCCCAGTTAATCCCCATTTTACAGATGAGGTAACTGAGGCCCAGAGAAGTAAAGTGACTTGCCCACAGTCACACGGCTGACAAGTGGAGAGCCTGGAGTCGAACCCATGACCTCTGACTCCCAAGCCCGGGCTCTTTCCCCTGAGCCACGCTGCTTTTCTGTCGCCTTCGGGAAGGGGGGGGGGGGGTCTCTCTCCTTCCACCTTTATCCCACTGAACTTTGCCTTAAAAAAACCCCCCACCAAACAAAACTCAAGCAAACCCTCCCCGGCCTAAAATTGTAAAAAAAAAAAAAAAAAAAAGCCAGTCCCGTTCGATGGGGAGCAAAGGTTCCTTTAGACGACAGATGCTTTCTGCTGTAACGCGTCGAGGCATCGCCTTGTTTTCTGGTTCACTTCGCCTCTCGTTAGATTCTCTTCGGAGGATGGGCATCGCAATCATCCTGTAATGTAAGATGTAATACGGCTCAGGTTTAAATTAGTCCCCGAGTGCACGTCTGCCGCGGCTGCTCTGGAGACTGAAGGCCTTCCAGTGGAGGTTTAATTGGGCAGTTAAGCTTTGCGTGATTGGGGGACCTAAATGCACCGGTTGAACTATGTTTTTAAGGCCTTTTTTCAAAAGCAACAACAACAAAGTCCGTCCAGCCAGAGGGCTGTGGCATCTCCGGCTCGATTCCCCACCTAATGCAAACCTTCCTGCCCTCCTCCCCCTTTGAATGAAAAGAAAAAAAAGAAATTAAAACTACTGTAAGCAGCGCAGCCCGGGGTACTTAATCTCCTACTAATAATGTTGGTTTTTGTTAAGTGCTTACTATGTGCAGAGCGCTGTTCTAAGCGCTGGGGTAGATACAGGGTCATCAGGTTGTCCCATGCGGGGCTCACAGTCTTAATCCCCATTTTACAGATGAGGTAACTGAGGCACAGTGAAGTGACTTGCCCACAGTCACACAGCTAAGTGGCAGAGCCGGGATTCGAACCCATGACCTCTGACTCCCCAGCCCGGGCTCTTTCCACTGAGCCACGCTCCTACTAGTTTTAGAACATTTGGGATTTTAGAAAAAAACAAACCAAATATGTTCTGGGTGCTTCAGACTTGCTACCCTTAAAATGTCCAGCTAGGAGAAATGTCTCGGGATTGACAATTTAGAGAATAATAATAATGGTGTTTGTTAAGCTCTTACTGTGTGCCAGGCACTAAGTCCCGGAGAAGCTAATGGAAAAAACCCAGACCTGGGAGTTGGTGGACCTGGGTTCTAATTCCGACTCGGACGCTTGCTTGCTGTGTGACCTTAGGCAAGTCACTTAATTTCTCTGCACCTCAGTTTCCTCGATGGTAAAATGAGGATACCTGTTCTCCCTCCTCCTTAAACGGTGAGCCCCAGGTGGGACAGGGACTGTGTCTAACCTAATGAACTTATACCTACCCCAGCATTTAGAGCAATTTTGGCACAGAAGCTTAACAGATACCATTAAAAAAAACCCAACAACTTCAAAGTCGATCTGTAGATAGCTTCAGGTGGATGCGTATTAAAACCCATTATTAAACAACCGCGTTGGAAACGTAGGGGTGTCTTGGGCATCTATTAATAGTTTATTTTGCCCGTGGTGCAAAAACAATGTTTTGGACACTTTTTACTTCGTTTCCAATTGTCTCTTGAATTGTTACTTTGTGAAAGAACTACGGAACTGAAGTATACGAGACATAATTTTCATTTTCTGAAGGTTTAAACACCGACATTTCTAATGCTGGCGGGTTTCTCCGCTGGTGTAGGGAAACTAATTGAATGGGAACCCAGCCAAATCGGGGTGGGGCGGGGGGGGGGGAATAAATGAGTAAATTTTGGCCGGGGTGGTTTTGAACTTAGAGTGAAAGGATGTCCTTTTTAGAAAATTACAAAACTCCATACGGGGGGGTGGGGTTTCCCCCCATCTACCCATCGATCGTATTTATTGAGCCCTTACTGTGCGGGGAGCACTGTTTAAGCCCTTGGGAGAGTACAGATTAACAGAGTCGCTGACGTTCTTTGCCCACAGGGAGTTTACAGTCTAGAGGGGGAGA
Source organism: Ornithorhynchus anatinus (assembly GCF_004115215.2). NCBI lineage: Eukaryota > Metazoa > Chordata > Mammalia > Monotremata > Ornithorhynchidae > Ornithorhynchus > Ornithorhynchus anatinus. The sequence goes on along the minus strand of NC_041732.1, from coordinate 6,162,751 downwards.
ATGAGTAAATTACAGATAGGTACATAAGTGCCTTGAAGCGGAGGGAGGGGTGGATAAAGGGTACAAGTCCAAATGCGACGCAGAAGGGAGGGGGAGATGAGGAAAAGTGGGGCTTAATCGGGGAAGGCCTCTTGGAGGAGATGTGACTTCAGTAAGGCTCTGAAGGTGGGGAAGAGCGATCGGCTGTCGGTTATTTAGAGGGAGGGCGTTCCGGGCCAGGGGCAGGACGTGGGCGAGAGGTCGGTGGCCAGATAAGGCGAGATCGAGGTACAGCGAGTAGGTTGGGGTTAGAGGAGCGGAGTGTGTGGGCTGGGCTCTGGTGCGAAATGGCCTGAATGTTTTAAAGAGGATAATAATAATAATAATGTCGGTATTTGTTAAGCACTTACTATGTGCAGAGCACTGTTCTAAGCGCTGGGGGAGATACAGGGTCATCAGGTCGTCCCACGTGAAGCTCCCAGTTAATCCCCATTTTACAGATGAGGTAACTGAGGCACAGAGAAGTGAAGTGACTTGCCCCCACTCACACAGCTGCCAAGTGGCAGAGCCGGGATTCGAACCCATGACCTCTGACTCCCAAGCCCGGGCTCTTTCCACAATGAGCCGCGCTGCTTCTCTAAGGAGTGTGTGTCTGGTTCCATCTGCACAGGAGATGATGAAACTGATTTATAAAAATCTAACTTTTTCATCTGGACTAGTGCTCATAGAGTACTTGTGCACTTTTAAGTCCCGTGACTTACATTTCTAGGAAATAGAATGCTGTTTTCTTAGAATAATCGGTGGTTTTAAAGGGTGTGTGTTGAAGGGGGTTAAGAGGGGGGTTATGACATTTTACCAGAAGCAGCATGGCTCAGTGGCAAGAGCCCGGGCTTGGGAGTCAGAGGTCGTGGGTTCCAATCCCGGCTCCGCCGCCTGCCAGCTGTGTGACTTTGGGCAGGTCACTTCACTTCTCTGTGTGCCCCCGTTCCCTCATCTGTAAAATGGGGATTAAAACTGTGAGCCCTAGGTGGGACAACCTGATTACCTTGTATCCCCCCCAGCCCTTAGAACAGTGCTTTGCACATAGTAAGCGCTTAACAAATACCACCATTATTATTACCAAAAGTAAAGGAAAAGAAAATGACAAAACTAGCCCAAGCAATTTTATCATTGTTCCCTTGAGTAGACCTTTTCAAAATTCTTCTAAGACAAAAAAAAAATCGGTTTTTGAAAAAACTAGAATTTTAGAAATAAGGGCAGCTGAGATAGTTGGCACTTATGGAAAGTATTAAGTGGTAATTGGAGAAGCAGAAATTCTCCGGCTTGCTTTTCCTCCAAGCCTGTGGTTTTGATATATTTTTTGAAGAGATTATGAAAATGTTTTTAAAAAACCCAGACCACAGATTTTTGACTACAGTGTAGCATTTTACATTTGTCACTTAAGGTTTTTTTCTGTGACAGTGAAGGAATGGCCCGCTTTAATACGGGCACTCGGCTTCCTCTGCTTCTGTCAAAGTACCTATCGCCAGGGAAAAGGTTGCGGTCGGTATGGGTGGTCAATCGGTGATATTTACTGAGCGCTTACCGTGCGCAGAGCACTGTACTGAACACAACGGAATTAGCAGACCGTTCCCCGCCCCTAAGAAGCTGTCAGTCTAAAGGGGGAAAATGATGTTAAAATAAACGATGGGTATGAACTTAGGTGCTGGGGGTCTGAGGGTGGAGACGATATCAAGTTCTGAAAGGGGACAGATCCAAGTCCTTAAGTGATGAAGAAGGGAGAGGTGCTTTGAATTTTTAGAGAAGATTGAAATCCAATATCTCTATTAGTCTCCTTCCAGGATGAGAGCAAACCAAGTATCCACCCTCCCGCCATCCCCACCCCAGCCGCAGGGAACGCGTCTACCCGCTCTGCTAAACCGAACTCTCCCGGGTGCTCGGTACGGTGCTCTGCACACAATAGGCGCTCAATAGATACGATTGAGCGACCTCCGGGAGGTTTTCAAGTTTCCGCCGCTGTTGACTTGCTCTGCGTCGAATGCAACTCTTGCCAGACCCAAGTCACAAACGAAGGCCGCTGGAGAGAAAAGGGAAGTGGGAAAGATAGCAGTGGAATTCTCTTGTCGGTCCCCAACCACAGTTTCCAATGAGAATAGTGAGTCATCACACCACACTTATCAGTTCTTGCTCACCCTGTCAGGCACAGCAGAGAAGAACGAGGGGCTTGGAAGGGCAGGAGACTTGGGCTGTAGGACCAGCTGGACCCCTGACTTGGTTTCCTCATCTGCAAAATGGGGATAAAATCCCCGCTGCTACGCCTCCGCCTCTCGGATCGGTTGGTGCAGGGACCGGCTTGTCTCTACCCCGGTGCTTAATAAGTGCCGTCGTGATTAAATCGTGGTATTCATTCATTCTTCATTCATTCAATAGTATTTATTGAGCGCTTACTATGTGCAGAGCACTGGGCTGAGCGCTTGGAATGTACAATTTGGCAACAGATAGAGACAATCCTGCCCAGTGATGGGCTCACAGTCTAATCGGAGGAATTCAATAAGCACATAACTCCAAGCACTGTACTCAGCACTGGGGGAGAGAGAGGAGACCCAGGCCCCAGATGGGGCTGACAGTCTAAGTGGGAAGGAGCACAGGGATCGAATCCCCCGTTTTGGAGATGAGGGAGCCGAGGCCCAGGCGAGTGAAGTGACTCGCCCGGAGTCACCCAGCAGATAAGCGACGGAGCCGGGATTAGAACCGAGGTCCTCTGGCTCCCGGGCCTCTGCTCCTTCCACTAGGTCACGCTGCTTCTCTAAACCGTTAGAGGTGCCGCATAAAAATATTCTCCTGGACCGTCATCCTGAAAAGCAACTCAAAACCAGGGTTGGAATTGGAAAGGTTTTTCCGGATATTCGCCGACTGCATTCAGCTCTTCTTCAAGCAGCGATGTGGGCTTCGGTAATGACCTGTGCGTTGTCTTGCTCAGTACAGTGCCTGGCACGTAATAAGCTCTTAATAAACACCGCAGTTATTATTTTATTTTCCATCAATAGATTAAGAATAATCACTGAGGGCGAAGCACTCTACTAAGCACTTGAGAGAGTATCGCGTGTCCCCTCAAGGAATTTGCAATCTAGAGGGGGAGGAGACGTAAAGCAATTTACAAATGGTGGGAGCGGGAGGAAGAGCTACTTTGCCACCTCTTTTTGGTATTTTTAAGCACTTACTGTGTGCCAGTCACTGTACTAAACGCTGGGGTAGATAGAGGCCAATCACGTTGGCCTCAGTCCATATCCCACATGGGGCTCACCGTCTTCTTAATCTCCATTGTGCAGGTGAGGCAACTGAGCCAGAGAGAAGCAAGGTGACGCAGACAGGTAACCCAGCAGACGGTGAATGCTCTGTTGTATCGTACTCTCCCAAGCGCTTAATACAGTGTTCTGCACAGAGTGAGCCCTCCGTAAATACAGCCGATCGACTGACCAGCGGCGGAGCCGGCATTAGAACCCAGGACTCCCAGGCCCGTGCTCTATCCCCCAGGCGACGCTGCTTCTCGGAGGGCACCTAGCTCAAGGCACCAAAATTGGCAGCTCTGGAAGCAAAACTGGGCAGTTCTAGGGTCAGTCGTGACCCCGGAGAGCACTTCTGGTGTGACCGCTGAGCTCGAACCGGAGATGCCAATCACTGGCCTTAGAAGAGAGCTTGAGACCGACCCAAATGTACACCATCGTTTTTTTCTTTCCTTTTTTTAATCAACTCTAATGTGCTCTGCAAGACTCTGCCAATTTTTGGTTGGTTTCAAATTAGGGATCGAATGAGATTAATGCCAGGTGATTTTAGGACAAATAAAATTGCACTCCAGGACCACTGGGGTAAAAGGGCTGATTGCATTTGTTTGCTAAAGCAACTTATTTGGACGCTCTGCCGATCTGAAAAGCAAGACCAGGTTTTAATGGAACGGGCAACACCCAGTGCGTTTTACTCCTTTCTGCTGGGGTGTCTCTGTTTGTGGAGTTCGTCATACTTCATGCAAAATATTTACGATTTTGGGCAGTTCAAATATGAAGGACAGTCCTAGAATCACTTCATGTGATGCTTCTCCCATTTTCCCTCTGCCCAAAGATAGCGTAGACATCAGATGGTGTATATGTGGGTGAGTCCCTTCTCAGCATTTATTGAGGACCTAATTGTGTGCAGAACATTGTGCCTGGTGCTTAGGAATGTACATTAGGGGCTCAAGACAAAGTCCCTGCCCTCGAGGAACTTCGTCTAAAGATTTCTGTCTTTTGTAGGGAGGAATGTAATACAGGATTCTCAAGTCTCTTGCAGAGTTGTTGATGTTTTCTGTGGCATATTCATTCATTCTTTCGATCGCATTTATCGAGCGCTTACAGTGTGCAGATCGCTGTACTAAGTGTTTGGCATTTGGTCTTAGCCCCCCAAAATGATTGCCTTATCTGGAGAAAATTGACATCATGACGGTTTCGACGTGGCGATTTCAAAGTGCATATTTAGAAGGGCTGTTGAGGAAAACATAAAGATAGTCCGCAGCGGTGACGAAGAAATTAGTAAAATGCACGGTTGAACGCATCGGCAATCGGATAAACGGCTTGATAGATTGAGCTTCTGGGAGAAGACGATCATTTTGGGACCAGTACAGGAGACAAGTGAGTCAATCAGTGGAATTTATTGAGCACTCACTGTGTACTCCAACACTGTACTAAATGCTTGGGAGAGTACATTGTAGGAGAGTTGGTAGTAAGCCTAGAGTGTTTAGGAAAGGATTGCCTAGAAGTCTGCTGTTTCTGCTTGACCTTGGAAGCCGTCAGTTCTTCAGTGATTATGCTGTTGGTTACTAACTCTCCCTTTGCTCCTTAAGGTATTTTAAAGCCTCTCGATAGCGTAGGTATCAGTGGTCATTTATCGAGCGCTTACGATGGTACGAAGCGCTTGGGAGAGTACAGTACAACAGAGTTGGTCGACAGGTTGGCTACCTACAAGGAGCTTGCAGCTTGGTAGAGCGATAAATGAACGACGAGGACGTAAAAGTGCTGTGGGGCCGAGGGTGGGGTGAATATCAAGTGCTTAAAAGGTACAAATCCAAGAGCAAGGACGATGCGAATGGAAGAGGGAGAATGAGGCCGGAGTCGGGGAAGACCTCTTGGAGGAGATGTGCTTTTCCTAAGGTTTGGAGGTGGGGAGGGTAGTGGTCCGTCATAAACGAAGGGGGAGGGAGTTCCAGGCCAGAGGCGGGGCGTGGACGGGGGTCGGCGGCGAGAGGGATGAGATTAGAGGGGCGAAGGGAGCAGGCTGGGTTGTAAAATAAGAGGTGTGATAGAAGGTAGGACCTCAAGGGTTTTTATCGTTTTTCCTACTCAGCTTTTCATTCTCAGGCTGTGCTTCCCCTTGGAACCAAAGGAGTTATAATAATAATAATAACTGTGACATTCGTAAGCACTTCTTTCATTCGATAGTATTTATTGAGCGCTTATTATGGGCAGAACACTGTACTAAGCGCTTGGAATGGACAGTTCGGCAACAGATAGAGACAATCCCTGCCCAATGACGGGCTTACAGTCTAATCGGGGGAGACAGACGGACAAAAACGAGACGACATAATCACGATAAATAGAATCAAGGGGATGTGCACCTCATTCTTATGTGCCAGGCACTGTACCGAGCGCCGGAGTGGACGCAAGGTAATCAGGTCGGACATGGCCCCTGCCCCCCATGGGGCTCACACTTAATCCCCACGTCACAGCCGAGGGTAGCCGAGGCCCAGGGAAGTGAAGTGACTCGGCCAAGGTCACACAGTGGACAAGCGGCGGAGCCGGGATTAGAACCCAGGCCTGAGCTCTATCCGCTAAACCCTGCCGGGTCGTGAGAGTCTTTAAAAAGATAAAAGCTATAGGACACGTCTGAATTATTGTTGAGGAGCGGGTCCCTCTAGCTTGTAGAGCCTCCTTTTATGCCAACCAATAATTGGGGTGATTTTGTTCTCAACAATTAAATTAAAGGAACAAATTACCTGTGATCTTGCCCAGAGCGACAATCCGGACGTCGTAGTTTTTCACCGCCAAGTCTCATTTACGGGAAGGCACCCACTTTTGTCTCCCAGCTGCGCAAAGACGGGTTTTAAAAGAAGGGATGCTCACTTCTCAAGCGGCATTTGTGGGCGGCGTGAGAATTTAGGCCATTGCATTCGTCCTGAGGACTGCAAGAGACGGCCCAAGTGAATGAGGAGAGCCCTGCCCGAAACGGGTGGTGACTAGCTGACATTTCAGCACTTTAACCGGTCCACTGCCGGCCTCTGTTACTGGAAATCGACAAGGAAGATGAGCTTCCTTTGAAGAAACCGAAAGGGTGAGGAGAGAAGGAAGGCGCTAGTTACCCAGTGGGGGAACAGAACTGGAGCCATTTCAATCAGTCGTATTTATTGAGTCCTTGTGGGCAGAGCACCGTACGAAGAGCTCGGGAGAAGACAGTTTAACAAACACATCCCCTGCCCACGGCGAGTTTACAGTGTAGGCGGACATTAAAGTAAATCAGTTATGGTCATGTATGTGAGCGCTGTGGGTCTGAGTGGAGGGGTGAATAAAGGGAGCAAATCAGGGTTACGTAGAAGGGAGTGGGTGGAAAAGGCTTAGGGGGGAAAAAGAAGGTCTCTTGGAGGAGATGTGAGCTATTTCTTTTCCAAACCCCCAGCTCTTCCCTGAGGAGCCCCTCATTTCCCCATCCTAATCCCCTTCCCTTCTCAATCGGTGCTATTTATTGAGCGCTTTACTGGTGTGCTTGAATCTGTGTCCCTTGAGCACGTCGAAGCTTACCCAGCCCCTGCCCCACAGCAGCTATATCCATATCCTTATCCTCTCCCATTTCCTCTAGCTCCAATTTATTTTAATATCCGGCTGCCCGTCTGGTTTGAAGGCGCCTCGTGGGCAACTCCGTTGGCACTGTAGAAGCAGGTGGAAGCGGCATGGTGTAGTGGATAGAGGACAGGCCCGGGAGTCAGAAGATCATGGGTTCTAATCCCGGCTCCGCCATTTGTCTGCTCTGTGACCTCGGGCAAGTCACTTCAGTTCTCTGGGCCTCAGTTCCCTCATCTGGAAAATGGGGATTGAGACTGTGAGCGCCATGTGGGGCAAGGACTGTGTCCGACGCGATTTGCTTGTATCCACCCCAGTGCTTAGTACAGAGCCTGGCACATAGTAAGCGCTTAAAAGACATCAAAGTTATTACTGTAACCTCCCAAACGCTTAGTACAGCACTCTGCACACGGGAGGAGCTCAGTAAGGACCACTGATTGACAGGCTGTGACTACATTGGGAAGCTCCTCAAAGCTACGAGGTTTCTCATGTCGGATGGGAAATGATGTTTGGATTTTTGAGACGCTTTTGCGTGAATGCATATGTTGGAGCAGTCACCGTGACTCTTTAACCTTTATTCAGTTTTGGACTTGTCTTTCCTTTGGGAGTCCCTGCAGCATTGACTCCTTGGTTTATATGGATTCCTGATGGAAGACTCCCATCAAACCTATATCCCAAAAAACTCACATAGAATGGTCTCCTTTTTCCAGATGCCTCAGTCGGCCAGTGGCATTTGTTGAGAGCTTACTATGGGCAGAGCGCAGTACTAAGCGCTTGGGAGGCTTCAGCAAAACAATTAGCAGGCGCATTCCCTGGCCATAATGAGCTTAGGGTCTAGAAAACAAATTTATATTCTCCCACAAAAGTATTTTTCAAGAGGGGTTGCAGCGTATCGTGTGCCTGGTCTGGCCTTTGAAGTCACTTGGGCAAAGCAGCAATCAATAATCATCCATTGACATAGATTAGGTAATATAGTTCACAAAGTTTGGACAAACTTTATCTAGTTGACTGGTTTTTTTTTGCTTGTTGGGGGTAGGGATTCTCTCCTTTTTTGCAGTCTTTAAATAAATATTATTTTTGACTTTTCTAAGAGATCCTTTTATTTTATTTTTACAGTTTTCAGATGCTTACTCTGTGCCAGGCATCGTGCTAAATGCAGGGATAGATAGAAGCTAATAGGTTGGCTACAGTCCCTGCCTTACGTGGGCCTCACAATCTTGATCCAGATGAGGTAACTGAGGCACAGAAAAGTGAAGTGACCCGCCCGAGGTCACCCGGCAGACAACCGGCGGAGCCGGGAATGTCAGAGCTCATAACGGTAATAGTAATCATTTCATTTATTAAGCTCTCACCGTGCCGAGTGCTGGGGAAGAGACCAGATGATGGGATCGGACAGAGCCCCTGCCCCCAAAAGGGGATCTCAGGCTGTCGAACCGCTGTTTGGCAGATGAGGAAACTGAGGTCAAGCGGTTTGGCCCGAGGTCACGTCGTAGGCCAGCGGAGGAACTGGGCTCAAACCCGGGCCTCGAGGCTCGCGGTCCCACGCTCTTACCATTAGGCCATACCGCCTGTAGGCCTGAACCAACAGAACCCAGGCAAAATTGGGAGAGAATCGTATTTAGCAGAAAAGTACAGATGCAGTTGAAAACTAGGACGAGGCCCCTTCAACCTTACGAACAAATGCAAGCCAGGAGAAAGGGGGCTTAAAAGCTCATTGCAAAAAAAAAAAATCAATCAATGCCAGTGAGGTTTGGTGGGAGTGTTTCCTTCCATTGAACAAATAACTGGGTCCAAACCAGATCTAATCCCGGCTCCGCCCTTTTTTGTGCTGTATGCCCTTGGGCAAGTCAGTTCACTTCTCTGGGCCTCAGTTCCCTCATCTGTCAAGTAGGGATTAAGTCTGGGAGCCCCATGTCCAGGGACTACGTCCAAGCCGATTTCTTTGTAGCCACCCCAGGGCTTTAGCACAGTGCCTGGAACACAGTAAGTGCTTCAAAAATACTATTAAAATATTAAATATAATATTTATAATCCAATATCTAACATTACATATTTAAATAATTAAATAATTATTGTTTACAGAAACATTCCCAATTTGTACTCCCTGGAGTTTAGGAAGAAGTGTGCCCGAGCGTTGCAGTAATCGGAAATGGGAATATTAGCGAGAGAGCTCCCGCCGCTGCGTCATTCAGGAACAGAAGCAGTCATTATGAAGGGAAAGATGCAGCAGTTTACAGAGGAACGATAAAGAACCGAGGGGGAGGATGGGGAGGAAGAAAAAACTTGAAACGGGTGGGAACATTTTAGGAAAATTAAACCATTTTAGAAACTGAATGCTAGGCGTCAGCTGCCTGGAATACTCAACCAGCCGGCGGGTGAACCTACTCTTGAAAAGTAATCTTCCAGGATTTTCCAGCAAGGAAATCCTGAGCTTTCTTCATCCATCAGCGGTATTTGTTGAGCACTTACTCTGGGCAGAACCCTGTACCGAGTGCTCGGAAGAGTAATAATAATAAATAATAATAACATTGATACCTGTTAAAGTCCTCAACTATGTGCCAAACACTGTTTTAAGTATCGGGGTAGTTACAAGTTAATCATGTTAGACACTGACCCACATGGGGCTCACACTCTTAATCCCCGTTGTACAGATGAGATAACCGAGGTCTGGAACAGTGAAGTGACTTGCTCAAGGGCACACAGACGAGTGGCAGGGTCAGGATTGGGACATAGGTCCTTCCGATTCCCAGGCCCACGTTCTTTCCACTGAGTCACGCTGCTTCTTATAAAATACAGTAGAATTTGCGGACGCATTCCCTGCCTGTAACAAGCTTAAAGTCTAGAGAGACTGTATTCTTAGACTGGTTGGGTCTGACCGAGCCCCTACTAGGCATTTAAATGGAAGCTCATTTCATCATTTCAAGAAAACAAAACAGTCCAGGGCGCTCGTTTGCCAACTCCATTGTATCGGATTCTCCCCAACACGCAGTCCAGTGCTCCGCACGCAGTAAGGACTCGATAAATGCCATCGTTCGATGGATTGAAACCTCATCAGCTGCTCAAGAGGCTGGACCAGATTTTCCTGGCCGGCGAAGGTCCTGATGAAACTGAAGGAACACATGGGTTGTCAGTCAATCATATTTATTGAACATTTACCGCGTGCAGAGCACTGGACTAAACCCTTGGGAGAGGACGGTATAACGATCGACACGTTCCCTGCCCCAGCGACCTTACAGTCTTAGGGACTACCAGAGATAAATTAATCAGTTTGTGTATTTTGAAACAGTTAGAGTTCTGAGAGCAGCCCAGTACATTTTGAATATACGTGTGTGTGTGTGCATATCTATATCTACAGATACATATCTACATATAGATACGTATCTATATATATATATATATACATATATGTATTCAAACAAAATGAGGAAGTAAGAAGTTATAGCATGCGAGTGGCAAGCCCGAGGAAAATCCTCAGAAGCGATGATGAAAAGAAGTAGCGTTGAAGCAGACTTCCTTCTTCTTGTTTCGAACGGATAACGCTGTACGGGTTTTTCGGAGTCGATTGGGGAATGGATTTGATCATACTGAGTCACCGAGTTTCCAGCGGTTCTAGTTATTGTTGGAAGCGGGTCAGCCTGGGAATTCACCTCTCTTTAATACCATTTTCATATGCTTGCAAGCTCCGAAGATGGGAAAATGGTTTTGGAAAAGGCTTATCTCAAATATCGTCTCAGTTGCTCCTGAGGTTAAGAAGTGACTGCCGTTATTTGACGTAGATTCATTAAAGGTCCTTTTACCTGTCTCATGACAGTGTCTCGTGACGGTGGCCAAAAGTGGATTCGAACCCCAGTTTCTGCCACTGGATAAGATTGTGAATTAGCCGTGTCTAAATTTCCAGGCTCCTCGTTACTTCTTCAAGCCCAGTTGGAGACTGAATCAAACCGTTCGGCGGTCGTGCCTTATTCCATTTGCAGTTGGAAGCGGATTGTTTAGGATATTCGTTTAGGAAGCAGCAAGGCCTGGCGGATAGAGCACGGGCCTGTCTGGGTTTCTAATCCCGGCTCCGCCACCTGTGTGGTGTGGGATCTTGGGCGAGTCACTTCCTTTCTCTGGGCCTCAGTTCCCTCATCTGTAAAATGGGGATTAAGACTGTGAGCCCTAGGTGGGACAGGAATTTTGTCCAGCCTGATTATCGGGTGTCTACTCCAGCGATTAGAATAGTGCCTGGCACATAGTAAGTGCTTAACAAATATCGCAGTTATTATTATTATTAGGATATTGTCAACCCAGTTGGTCCTCCTAAAATCTACCTTGAGGTCTTGGTGAACCTCTGGGCTGTCAAACATAAGTAGTCCTGGGCAGACTAGCAAGCTATTAATGAATCATGAAGATTTATTGCAACGCGACTAGTAGTTCTCAGATTAATTGGGAGCAAGGTCTTCTGTTTCAGAGTTATTCTCCCTGAGGAAATCCGAGATTGCCGTATTCTGTGCCGGTCCTTGGGTTTTACGGGTTCTTTCGTGACTCAGTGGAAACTTTCTTGCTCCCTTTGTATTGGAAGAGAAACTTGAGTGAAGAGCAACAATTTATGGGTACATTTTGTGTAACTAGTACTTTTATAGAGACTAGAATTTCTTTTGAAGCAGTGCTTCCTCTCTGAGGAGTTCACTGCGTGTGCACGCGCTGAGCCATTATTCTCATCCGAGTTTCTCTGTTGACACTTGGGTTTGCATTTACGTTATGCAGTCTGAAGCACGTCAGACTGTCTGTGACTTTGGTGTTCCTGCTTTCGTTGCGCTCCCTGAGAAGTAGGTTTTTGGGATTTTAATTTTTTTTTGCTTATTTTGTCTTTGTGGTATTTGTTCAGCGCTTACTCTGTGCCAGTCACTGTACTAAGCTCTGGGGTAGCTACAAGCTAATCAGATTGGACACAGCCCCTGCCCTAGAGGGGGGTCACAGTCTTCATCCCCGTTTTACAGATGAGGTCACTGAGGCACAGAGAGGTGAAGTGATTTGCTCAAGGTCACACAGCAGACACGTGGAGGAGCCGGTTCCCTCTGACCCCCAGGCCTGTTCTAGTTCCATTCTTTCATTCATCCATTCAATAGTATTTATTGAGCGCTTACTATGTGCAGAGCACTGTACTAAGCGCTTGGAATACTGCTTAGTACACTATTCCAATCCAAAGAAACCAAAATTGGTTCATGCTTAGCAAAGATTATTACCTAAGAGTTTAATTTTTCCCAAGCTGGGTCAGGAATTGGTTTTGCTTTTCTTCCAGCCTTCTCTTTGTCTGACCAGTTGATCATTCCAGGACTGATTTAATTGACTCTCATTAGATATGGGAATAAGAGGAGTTAGTTGTGTTAATATTACACTTAAAATTCTGTGTGTGTGTGTGTGTGTGTGTGTGTGTATATATATATATATATATATATATATATATATACTTTTTTTATTCCCCTCTAAACTGAAAGTTGGCATAGAGTGTCTCAGGAGTATTTTTGTGATTTTTATGGTGTGTGTTTCACTTTTGCTTTCTCTCACTTTTTTATTCACTTTTACTTTCACCTGATTTCCCTTGAGACTTTTGTTTTTCCCTTCAGTTTACTTGGAGGTATGAGAGATTCTCTGGTTAAGTTTGGGCTGTGAAGACGGGGTAAAAGTGAATTTGGAAGCAAGAGCATATTTTTCAAACAAGTTAAACTTAGTAAATCCTTGCTTTATAAGACCTTGCTTAAAGTCAACATATTGGTGCTCTTAAAAAAAAGGATATATTTTTCATTGAGGCGGCGACTCATTTTTTTGTAAATGAAAAAGGAAAATAAGGTGCAGATTTGATTAGAGGTACATTTTGGAGGAGAGAGAGAATACATGGTAAGATCTGTATGTTAATTTTCTTTTTTTCTCCCCTCTCTCTTGGGAAATTTCAAACAAGATCTGAAGATCTGGATGCAACCGAATCCGATAGCCGGGGTCCAGGACTTCTTTCGACTAGCTTCAGTAGTGTGTAAGTAACATTTCAGTTTTCACTGTGACTTGAATAGAAGCTGTCTAGGGCTCCCTCCATGTGTGATCAGGAAGATCCATTTAATTTTCTTCCCATCCGAGAGCGTGCCAATCTTGTTGGGCTCAAAATCTGACCCTCGGTTTAGGTAAACATAAGGGGAATCAACCATTAGAGTTAGGGGGCCTCCCTCTGGAGCTGCTGTCATGGGCGTCCCCCCTCCCGCCATCTCGCAGGGAATAGGACTCCAACGACCCCTTGCCCCCCACGACCCCTTGCCAGCCGCCCCCATTCCCCCTGCCCAGGAAAATCTGGGAAGGATGGAGCCCATTTGGAGGGGTGGGGACTGTTCTGTTACATTCCTTCCTCCTTCCCCCTCTGACTGATGCTTTATCTCTGCTGCCTCCACCAAACTCTGATGTAGGAGAGCAAATCGATTAGACCTTCTTGCCTTTTCCGCATCGCATGCGATGAGTGCTTTGATGTAGACCGATGCTGCCTTTTAGTAGATTTCTCCTAATCTAGTGTTGTCCTTATGCTCCTCCCAGACGTCCCCATTCCGCATTACTGGGGGTGTTTTTGTTCTAGAGGAGTTTAGGCAGTTTCTACCAATAGGGTACTTTTTTTTTCATGGTATTCGGTAAGTGCTTACCAGGTACCAGGCACTGTCCTAAGCCCTGGGGTAAATACAAGGTAGTCAGGTTGGACACGGGCCCCGTCCCACGTGCGGCTCACAGTCTTAAACCCCATTTTACAGATGAGGGAACTGAGGCCCAGAGAAATGAGGGGACTCGCCCAAAGTCACACAGCTGACAAGCGGCGAACTCGGGATGAGAGCCCAGGTCCTTCTGGTTCCCAAGCCCGTGCTCTATCCACTAGGTCATGCTGCTTCTCTAGCAGATTTTTTTCTCCACTTGAGGACTGTACTCTTGCATGGTACTGCCTATCTAGTTTCTAAAAGTGAGGTTTACCGAGGAACTGGTTGATTATTTTTCAGGATAACGATGAGAACGTACATGTATTTTCTAAGCTATTTTCAGGGAAACGAGCGCGGCGCTTAGATGCTAAAAGAAATATCTATAACCACGCCAATTTAGCCTTGTTCCTTTTTCAATCATCTCCTTGGCAGGGTTGGACTTTTTCCAAGAAGACAGCCTGGAATTTAAATAATTGTCGCTTCCTGTGCCAGAGTAGGAAGGGGGATGGGGAGAGGGGTGGTCTTATTGCCACTTTATACTGTTATGGTAGAGACTGATAGAAAGCAAGAGCTCTCTTACAAACTTGAACCGCCCCCCAACCTCAGTCATCACAGCCGGAATCAGTTGTAAATTTAACGATCTCAAACTAGCTGAAGAGGAACATGTCGACGAGTCAATTCTCCTTTCACACGATCCTCTTTTACAAAGTACAGTTCCTCTTTTACGAAGCCCTAGTAGCTTCCAGAAACCATTCAGGACAGCCCTTTCATAGTCCAATCTTTAATATTCCTTTTCATTCCTCTTTATAGGAATTGGCAGTTGACGCACCAGTTGTGGGATGTGTGCTGGGGAACCTGGGTTTGGGAAAGGAGACTGGGGATGGGGGAAAAAAAAAAAGGGCATCCCGAGTGATTAATTCAGTGCTCTGCACATAGTGACTGCTCAATTATGATCGATCGATGCTCCCTTTACATCATCAAGCGAGTCTCGGCCCATTGGTAGATGATGGCGGTGAAGAGGCCCCGCGTTTTCTAGGAAGTTAGAGGGGTAAAACAGAAGGCTTCGCTGCAGTCGTCCATGTACAAGTCATGAGAGCGAGTGGACAAGCGGCCATCTTAGGTGTCCTCCAAAAAGGGCGGGGCAAGAAGAAGCCTCTTTGTCTGCCTGAGGTTGTTGATTCCAACACCGGAGAAACCATCCAGGCTCTTCTCCTAGAGCCCAGCACCCTAGAAAAATGGCGTCTTTAATGACGGTACTTGTGAAACCCTTACTGTGTGCCAAGCACTGTTCTAAGTGCTGAAGTAGATACAAGGTAAGCGGGCTGGGCACAGTCTCTGTCCCGCATGGGCTCACCCTCTTAATCCCCATTTTCCAGATGAGGGAACTGAGGCCCAGAGAAAGTGAAAGGACTTGCCCAGGGTCACGCAGCAGATGTGGGGCGGAGCCGGGATTAGAACCCAGGTCCTTCTGACTTCCAAGCCCGGGTTCTCTCCAATAAGCCGGGCTGCTTCTCTGGTATCCTGATATAAGGGGATGCCAGCAAGTCCTCGGTTTCTCCCTCCTCCCTCCCCTACCTCCTCCTCTCCCCCCATTTAACTGATAAGCACACATCCGTTTGAGACTGTGGCTGCTTATTTTGGGCAGGAGCTTGCCCGGCCCATAGCTTGGAGAGACTTCCCTCCACCGGGCGGAAAGAGCGAGAGACCTAGGAGTCAGAAGACCTAGTGGAGCCCAGGCCTAAGAGTCAGAGGACTTGTCGTCTTATCCTGGCACTTCCACGTACCGGCTGGGTCACCTTGGGCGAGTCACCTTCCTTCTCTGTGCCTCAGTTCCCTCATCTGTAAAATGGGGATTACGACCGAGCCCCGTGTGGGACCGGGACTGGGTCCATCGGGACGATTCCTCCTCCACGCCGGCATTTAGTAGTCAGTCAGTCGTATTTACTGAGCGTTCGCTCTACGCAGAGCGCTGTACTAAGCGCTTGGGGGAGTACAATATAACAGACGCTTTCCCTGCCCACAGCCAGCTTACATAGTGAGCACTTTAACAGTACTATATTAAAATAAAAAGAGACCTTGGTTCTATTCCCCTTCTGCCACATGACTACTGGGTGACCTAGGGCAAGTCCCTGGGCTCTGCGTCTCAGTTTCCCCATCTGTAAACGGGGGAGCCAGTTCCCGTTGTCCCTCCTTAGAGCGTGAGCCCCGTATGGCACGAGGACTGGCTCAAAGGAGATTAGCTCGCATTCATCGTCGCGCTCGTCACTGAGGGGAGGGTAGGGGGTGGCCCCCCACGCCTGTTAGCCAAGAGGGAAGGGAGGTTTTCCGTGTCAGTTCCCGGTGGGCTTTAGTGGGCAGATGAACTCCCCCCATCCCAGACCTTTTGGGTCGATGTCCTCGTGAAGGAGTTCCCCAGTCGACCGATCGTCGACAGGAACTATTCTCTTCATCAGCGCTGTCGGGTCAACCTGATTATCCCGTAACTCCCCCAACACTTAGAACAGTGCTTGACCCATAGTAAGCCCCTAATGAATTCCACAATTTTTATTAAGGACAGGCTCATCTTGCAGCAAAACCACGGGCCAGTCTTTGTGTACTCACTTTTTGCTGGGGGCAAAATGACTTCTCTGGCGTTATTATAATAACAATAATAATGGTGGGATTTGTCAAGCGCTTACTATGTGCCAAGCACTATTCTAATCGCTGGGGGGGATACAAGGTAATCGGGATGCCCCACATGGGGCTCACAGTTTTAATCCCCATTTTACAGATGAAGTAACTGAGGCACAGAGAAGTGAAATGACTTGTCCAAAGTCACACAGCTGGCAAGCGGCAGAGCCGGGATTCGAATCCATGACCTCTGACTCCCAAGCCCGGGCTCTTTACACTGAGCCACACTGCTTCACATATAGACCACTCTGGAAATTTCCCCATCGTTTTACCTGAATATAAGCATAAAATAAAAAGGATTAGATTCAAGGAGACAGTGAGAAGGTTGCAGGTGTCAGGTGAAAAAGGGGTCGGCCCCCCAGTAGTCAAGCAGTGGTATTTACTGAGTGCTTAGTGTGTGTAGGACCACAGTACTGAGCACCTGGGAGAGTCCAATACACCACTTGTGTGATCTTGGGCAAGCCACTTCACTTCTCCGTGCCTCAGTTTCCTCAACAGCAAAAATGGGGATTCGATACCTGTTCTCCCTCCTACTTAGACTGGTTCCGACCTCACTGACTTGTACCTGCCCCAGCGCTTGGAAGAGTGCTTAACACTAAAAAAAGGAAAGTCACGGAGATTTGGTAGATCATAAGAATAATAATAATTGCAGTATTTAAGTGCTTACTATGTGCCAGGCATTGTAATAAGCGCTGAGGTCGATACCAGCTAATCAGGGGTTGGACTCAGTCCCTGTCCCTGTCTCACAGTCGTAATCCCCATCTTACCAATGAGGTAACTGAGGCCCAGAGAAATGCAGTGACTTGCCCAAGGTCGTGCGGCAGACAAGTGGAGGAGCTGGGATTAGAACCCAGGTCCTCCTTCTGACTCCCAGGCCCCTGCCCTAGCCACTAGGCCACACCGGTAGATGATTCCCTGCCCACAAGAAGCTAGCGTAACAAACACCGCTGTTATCGTGATTGTAATAAACAATGAAACGGACTAAAAGAGAAGATTAAAAATGCCGGGTTACATGAAACAGCTGCACCGGAGGCCGCGAGCCAGAGGAACACACCAATGTAAGATGAAACGAGGCAACCGCAAAACAACTCATTTTCCAGCCTGACAGTTCAGGGTCGGTTGAATGAAGAAATGGAAAATACCTTTGATCCCTCAGGTGTTAAGCCCAGGATCGGGGTAGATAACTAGAGAAAACCCCCAGACGGAGCTGAGCAGTCCCCTTTCAATTGCACCGCAACCGAGAGTTTGCGTCGGCTCCTTCTTGGCGAGGGACTCGTTCGCGCAGGTGGGTTCTAATAGCCCCCCACCCCTGTGCTTCGGCCCTTTTCAAACCCAGAAGCTCAACCTGGGAGGGAGCAGAAAAGGGCATGGGCCTGGAAGTCAGAAGGACCGGGGTTCTAATCCCAGCTCCGCTGCTTGCCCGCTGTGTGACTTTGGGTAAGCCTTTTGGCTTCTCTGTGCCTCTCTTCCCTCCTCTGTGAAATGGGGATTAAGAAGACGAGCCCCACGTGGGACAGGAACTGTGTCCAATCTGATTAGCTTGTATCTACCCCAGTGCTGAGAGCAATGCTTGGCAAATAGTAAGCGCTTAACAAATGCCATCATCATTATTATTATTACTAGAATAAGCCCCCAGGTCACCTGTGTGGGGAGAGCAAGAAGGAGCTGGCCACGTAGCCTTTATTCTGTGGAAGAAAGTCATACCTTTGAACCTTTAGGTTCAGTGATCCCGGCTGGCCAGTGGACGTCATCGAACTATTTCTGATGTCTCTAGCTCCTACCGATGGCACCAGTCTTTTTCATGGGTCGGAGACTGTAAGCTCGTTGTGGGCAGGGAATGTGTCCGTTTATTATTATATTGTCCTCTCCCAAACACTTAGTACAGTGCTCTGCACACAGACAGTGCTCAGTCGATATGATTGAATGGATGAATTTTGTTCTGATGTGCGTTGACAGGGAGCTCCACAAGAGGCAGGTCGATTTTCACCGTCTGTCAATCAGTCGTATTTATTGAACGCTTACTGTGTGCAGAGCACTGGACTAAGCATTTGGGAGAGGACAGTATAACAGCAAAACAGTTGGTAGACAAGATCCCTGCCCACAACGAGCTTATAGTCCAGCAGTAAATTCTTTCCAGCCTGAAAGAGCACTCGGCACCATACAGCGTAATTAATCAGGAGTCACGGTGAAGATGGGGCCCGTTGATTCCGCAGGGCGTGGGCCATGTCCTCGATAAATCCCGTGTTAGGGGCAAGTGGTGTCGACCAGTCAGTCCTATTTGTTGAACGCCCACCGTGTGCAGAACACGGTACTAAGGGCTTGGGAGACTACAGTGAAACAATAAACAGACACATTCCCTACCCACAATGACCTTACAGTCTAGAGGGGGAGACCGACATGAATAGAAAGAAAAAAATGATGGATATGGACATGATACTGGGGGGCTGGGGGATGAATAGAAGGAGCGAATCAGGGTGACGCAAAAGGGAGAGGGAGGAGCGGAGGGGGGCTTAGCCAGGGAGGGCCTCTTGGAGGTGATGTGCCCTCAATAAGGCTTGGAAGGTGGGGCGAGTCATTGCCAGTCGGATATGAAGTTAGGGGGGCGGATTCCAGACCAGAGACAGGATGCGGGTGAGGAGACGGTGGCGAGATAGGATCGAGGTACGGCGAGTAGGTCGGCAGTAGAAGAGCGAAGCGTGCGAGCTGGGCCCGAGTGGGAGAGCGGTGACGTGAGGTGATTGCTTTCAAGCCGATGGCGAGGGGTTTCCTTTCAATGCGGAGGTGGACGGGCAACCCCGGAGCGGGAAGACCGTCCCCCAGCCGAGTTCCGGCCAACGTGCGTAGCGACAACGGGCGGCGGAGGAAGGAGCCGAGGGTGCGTATCCTAAAGAAGCCCCGGCCGATTTGCAGTCAGAGGATACCCACGCGGCTCTCTTTCCCTTTCAGACGTAGCCTTCTCTCTCGGAAGATGATTGAGGACAAGGGCCCACGTGTAGCTGACTACTTCGTCGTGGCAGGGCTGACTGACGCCTCCAAGCCCCTCGAAGAAGAAATTCACTTCCACGACGCGTGTCACAAGGCAGCCCGGCCCAAAGAACCCATCACGGATGTGACGGTCATCATCAAGTCTCTGGGAGAAGAGGTGCCTCACGGCTACGTGTGCATCGACGCTACCCCGACGGGACTCTCGGCCGATCTCAACAATGGGAGTCTCGTGGGGCCTCAGATTTACCTCTGTTACAGGAGGGGAAGGGATAAGCCCCCACTTACAGACCTTGGGTACGTACAGACCGGTCGGGAACATCGGGAAAGGGGACGTGTATAGATCTGTAATTCTTCTTTTGATGCCTGTCTCCCCACGTCAAGACCGTGAGCCCATTGTGGGCAGGAATTGTCTCTCTTTTGCCGGATTGTACTGTCCAAGCGCTTAGTACAGTGATCTGCACACAGTAAATACGATCATTAAATACGATCGAATGACAGGACGTCAGCGTTCGACCTTAGTGTCAGTTTCATAACGGCGGTATTCGTTAAGCACTTACTGTGCGCCGAGCGCTGGGGTAAGTACAGGATCGTCAGGACCTAACAATGACAACTGTGGTATTTGTTAAGCGCTGACAGTGGGCCAGGCCCTGTACTAAGCACTGGCGTGGATACAAGCAAATCGGGTTGGACACAGTCCGTGTCCCACCTGGTGTGTTCAGTCTCGATCCCCATTTTCCAGATGAGGTCACTGAGGCACAGCGAAGTGAAGTGACTTGCCAAAGGCCAAACAGCAGACAAGTGGAGGAGCGGGGATTAGAACCCATGACCTTGTGACGCCCAGGCCCGGGCTCTGTCCACTACGCCAGGGATGGGGCTCACGGTCTAAGTAGGGGTGAGAACAGGGATCGAATCCCCGTTTTTTGGGGGGGTTTTGCAGATGAGAGAACTGAGGCACCGAGAAGTTAAGTGATTTGCCCAGGGTCACACAGCAGTGAGTGGTGGAGCCATGGCCGGTGCTCTTTCCACTAGGTCACGCTCATCCCTATTTCTTATCAGTTAGTAATAATAGTTTTAATAATAGTATTTATTAATAGTTATCTATGTACTAGCTATAGTCAGTCGCCTGGCACACAGGAAGCGCTTAAGTGCCATACAAAAACAAAAAACCCCACCAACAACATAAAGCTAGCTAGGGGATGGGTTTCAATTTCAGTAGAAAGGATTTTGGATGAAAAAACCAGGCAGGCTTCCAGGACTGGAACCATCATTCAGGGAAATCATGGATTTTCTTTTCACCAACATCTAGAAGAAGAGGCTAAATGGTCCAATTTCCTTGATGTTTTAGGCATAAAAACCGCTTAAAGGCACTGCGATCTGGCCCCCTTTAAAGCACTCTGATATTTACCCCAGTCCCATAGTCTTCTGTATAGATCCATCTGGAATTTATCTGAATGTCTGTCTTCCCTTCTAGACTGTAAGCTCGTTTTGGGTAGGGAACGTGTCTAATCTCCTCTGTTGTATTGTCCTCTCCCAAGTGCCCCGCATCCAGTAAGCGCTCAGTATATCCCATCGACTGATTGCTGGCTAGTGGCCGTACGGTGACTTAGGGGGCCTGTTAAGGTAGAGCCCTGCTATGCTCTAACCATCTGCCCCAGGTCCATCCCAGGCCGCCCTCCGGGAGCGCGCGGTCCAACGTCTGGCTAGGCCCTACCTCCAAGAGGAAGCTTGGACCCTACTCATTTAGTCGTATTTATTCGGCACTTACTGTGCGCAGAGCCCTAAGAACCTGGGAAAGTACAGTACAGCAATAAACAGTGACATTCCCTGCCCACAATTTGCTCACAGTCTAGACGGGGAGAGAATCAATACAAATAAATAAAATTACAGAGGAATACATAAGTGCTGTGGGGTTGGGGGTGGCTGGGCGGCTGTCCCTGTGGGTTACTGGGGGAAACCCCAATTTTGCTCTCTTGAGGTCCGAATTTTGGGTTGGCGGCAGAAACGTCTATTCAGTGGTACGTACTGTGCGCTTACTGCGTTAGGAGCACTGTACTGAGAGGTTGGGAGAGTTCAGAACTACAATAAAAAGACGCGTTCCCTGCCCACGTTGATCTTAGAGTTTAGAGTAATCCTCCATCCTCACCAGTTAGCGATTCTATTGGTGATGGTCAGTTGAGCTGGAAAAAGTTTGGGTGTAATAGGATAGAGAGGTCCTCTAGACTTTAAGCTCATTGTGGGCAGGGAATGTGTCTATTTATTGTTATATTGTACTCTCCCAAACGCTTAGTGCAATGCTCTGGACACTGTAAGCACTCAATAAATATAATTGAATGAATGAAGGAAGGTGGGGGCAGTTGTTTAAAAAAAAAAAAAAAGTCATAACCAAAAATGAGTGACAGAAACATTTAAAAAAAAAAAATCAGGTTAAATAATCCGTTACATCTAAATTAATTCAAAAAGTGAATATCTATAAAATGTGGGGGGCTCTTGCTGTTCTTTTGAGGATCAAAATCTTATAAAATCTTAGTTTTAAAATCAACTTTATCATGAAGCAGCGTGGCTCAGTGGAAAGAGCACGGGCTTTGGAGTCAGGGCTCATGAGTTCGAATCCCAGCTCTGCCACTTGTCGGCTGTGTGACTGTGGGCAAGTCACTTAACTTCTCTGTGCCTCAGTTCCCTCATCTGTAAAATGGGGATTAACACTGTGAGCCCCACGTGGGACAACCTGATTCCCCTGTCTACCCCAGCGCTTAGAACAGTGCTCGGCATATAGTAAGCGCTTAACAAATACCAACATTATTATTATTATTATTATTATTATTATTATGTATGTGAACTTTATATGTGGAATTATCAGTGTTATGTGGTGAGCACTTACTGTACGTAGAGCGCTGTACTAAGTGTTTGGGTTCGTAGACACATCTGCCAACCATGAGCTTACAGTCTGCATATGTTGATAAAATTCCTTTTTCACTTTCCTGAATAATAATGAGGGTATCTGTTAAGTGCTTACTATGTGCCAAGCACTGTTCTAAGCACTGGGGGAGATACAGCATTTTCAGATTGTCTCAGGTGGGGCTCACAGGCTTCATCCCCGTTTTCCAGATGAGGTCACTGAGGTACAGAGAAGTGAAGTGACTTGCCCAGAGTCACACAGCTGACAGGCAGCAGAGCCGGGATTAGAACCCACGACCTCTGACTTCCAGGCCCGGGCTTTTTCCACTTAGCCACGCTGCTTCTCAACCGAAGTGAATTCTAGTTGTTTTTTTATTATTCTAATGGTTCCTGTAGTTTTTTTTTTGGAGGTTGCAACCTCAGCTAAAAGTGTGTCTACCAACTGTGTTATATTGTCGTATTGTCACCTCCCAAGCGATTAGTCCGGGGCTTTGTACGGACTAAGCACTCAATAAATACCATTGATTGATTGATTGAAAGGACCTGGTTGTCCAAGAAGCTCCTTTCCTTCTCTCCACAGAGACTTTTTGTTTTTAAGACTCCAGCTACTGCCTTGAGCTGGGAAGTCTCCTTCAAAAGCAGCCGGTGGCTTTTCTGGCGGTTTTTTAATGTGTGATTTTTGCGGGTTCTTTTTCTTCGCTTTTCTTCTCTAAGCTCCCCAGTGGCAACATTTTTCTACTTTGTTACTTCATTCCCTCCGAGCCCCGTCTGGGGATGTGGAAAGTTCTTAGTGAAGGATGTTGCTTTAACCTATGAGTAGAGAGAGGGGATATTTAGTAATTCCATCAAACGTCGATGTAGAGCAGGCACGTTCCTGGACTAGATTTCAGCGTCCTTGCCCTGGGACTGCAAAAGCCACGGAGATTGGTCTGCGTCACCGGCCCGCTTGTTTGGTGTTCAGACGTCACCCGGAGTTTCCCGGTCCTTGGAATTTGAGGAGGATTCCGCCGAGTGAACGGAGGTCGTCCCGTTCATTTTCGGACGGGGTCCGGGGGGCCGTTAAGGATTCGTTCGCTGTTGCAGTTTGTCGTGACTGACCGGGGTTTTGTCGTGTCTTCGATGCAGGGTTTTGTACGACTGGAAGGAGAGATTAAAACAAGGCTGCGAAACGATTCAAAATACTCCCTGCGGCCGCCCCGCCAACCTCAGTGGCGGTAGTACCTCGTCACAGAAAGTTTACATCACTTACCGGAGGGCCTCGGAGAACATGACCCAGAATACCTTGGCCGTGACGGATTTGTGCATCATCGTCCCCAGTAAAGGCGAGAGACCACCCCACACCTTCTGCAAAGTTGACAAAAATCTTAATAATAGTATGGTAAGTGTCCTCTTTTCAACGGGCTTAGTCCAGTGCTCTGCACATAGTAAGCGCTCAATAAATGCTTTAGAAAGAATGAACGGGCACCTCCAGCTGTTGACTTCCGGCACGGCCGTGTGTGACCCAGGGTCTCTAAACATTCTCACCGAAGATGACGTTTTCAGTTAGCGATGCAGCATGGCGCGGTGGCTAGAGCCGGGGTCCGGGAGCCAGAAGGTCATGGGTTCTCACCCCAACCCCGCCACTTGTCTGCCGTGTGACCTTGGGCAGATCGCTTCACTTCTCTGGGCCTCGGTTCCCTCATCTGGAAAATGGGGATTGAGACTGCCAGCCCCACGTGGGATGGGGACTGCGTCCAACTTGATGGGCTCATATCCGCCCCAGTGGTTTGTATGGTGCCTGGCACGTGTAAGTGCTTACTGTTATTATTCATATTAGTATGAATAATACTAATAGTAATAATCCTGGGCCCAGCAGGGCGAGGACACCCTCAGGGTGATAACCTCTCTGATGGTTCATTCAATTCAATTGTATTAATCGAGCACTTTCTGTGTGCAAAGCACTGTACTGAGTGTTTGGGAGAGTACGGAATAGCAACAAACAGATACCTTCCCTGCCCACAGTGAGCTTACAGCCTGGTCGGGGTTGGGGTAACGGACATTATTATAAATTCATTCATTCATTCATTACAGATACGTATTTAAGTGCTCTGGGGCTGGATTGGGTAAGAGTAAAGAGCCCCGACACACCCCTGCCCCGGCACCGTTGGGAAGACAGGAATTCTGGGGAAGGTGCCGGCCTGCCCTTCCCAGATGGGATGGATAGATCCCGGGCCTGGGAGTCAGAAGGTCGTGAATTCTGATCCCAGCTCCGCCACTTGTCTGCTGTGTGACCTCGGGCAAGTCATTTCACTTCTCTGGGCCTCAGTTCTCTCATCTGGAAAATGGGGATTGAGAGCGTGAGCCCCACGGGGGACGGGGACAGGGTCCAACCTCATTTGCTCGGACCCATCCTAGCGCTAAGTACGGTGCCTGGCATGTAGTGAGAGTTTGAGTACCACGATTATTATTATTGGAAAATGGGGTTGGTGACTGTTAGCCCCATGTAAGACAGGGGCCGTGCCCATCCCAATTAACATATTTCTATCCCAGTGCTTAGTACAGTGCCTGGCACAGAGTAAGCGCTTAACAAACACCATTAAAAATAATCGGTGCTTGCAGTTGAGGGCTTGTACACGTAGAGAAAGCACTAATCCCAAGCAAACGCACTCCCAACCTGCTGATCTGTCCATGCAGTTCTGATTTGAGCATAAGCTACCAGTGACCCGTACCTGGGGCCCTCCGCCGTAATAATTCCGACTATTCCTATTCCCTAACACCTACTCCTCTGCCACAGCCCCGCTCAAGGCGGGCCCTCGGGGGAGGAGAGAAGAAATGGACCACTTAGGGGAAGTTTCTGTCTCTATATTACCGCTTCTGGTTTTTTCCACTTCTGTTTCTCTCGGCCTCGCTGACATTAATGCAGCCAGCCGAAGCCAGTGGGTCTCGGGGCGCTTCCCAGCAACCAATCGCTCTCTCTTTTTTCTCTTTCCTCCCGGCTCGGGTTTCTCACCATTGCTGCTGTTAAGAGTCTGCCCTCCCGCTCTTATTCATAAATGTACTGTGGTATCGAGAACCGCAGTCAGGAAGTTGGGGCCCACTCCACCTCCCCGCCCCCGCCAAATTAGGACTGACGATCTGAGACCAGGTGTGCCGTTGCCTTTTTCTTTTGGGGAAGAAAAAAGCCCGGTTATTCTCTTCAGAGAATTTGGACGTGCCCGTTCCCCTTCCGAGGCAGAGCCGCGTCCTCTTTCTTCCCGAATTGTCCTTTGCATCTCATGTGGAGTTTCTCTCCTTTGGAGCTGTAGATGGGAATTTAAGAAAGGCGGGTCCTGAACCACCGTTTTTTACAGCGAACGAAATGTAACCCTCTGAGGAGAACCTGGCGGGGAAGGACAAGTTGAGCTTCGGGGTACGTCGTGATAGAGAAACCACAAACCGGTCTGTTCCCCGTTAGGCAGGGAAGCAGCGTGACCTAGCGGATGGAGCCCGGGCCTGGGAACCAGCAGACCTGGGTCCTTGTTCCAGCTCCGCCGGTTGGCTGCGGCGTGACCTCGGGCAAGTGGCTTCGCCTCTCTGGGCCTCGGTGACCTCATCTATAATACGGGGAGGAAGACCGTGAGCCCTCATGGAACCTGGACTGTGTCCGACCTGATTAGCTTGTATCCGTCTGGCACGTAGTAAACGCCTAACCGATACCATAAAAGAAAATGTGAGAAATATATAAGAGAAGCAGTTTGCGGGGCAGATGAGTTTTCTGCCTTCTCGGTGGCAACGAGATGCTTGCAGGAGCCTTGTGATGGTTGCCTCTGGTAGCCGATACCGCCCCACCAGCCTTCTCGTCCCCCTCCTCGTCGCCGGCATCCCTGCTAGGATTCCGTTAGGGACCGGCCGGCCCCGTTAATTTCTCCAATCCCCCTTAAACCCGCTGACACTTGGAGACCGCACAGCTTCCTGTGCTGATGACTTCCACATGTTCCCCCTTTCCGCGTGAAGCAATGCTTCCCTTTTCATTTAGCTGTTTGGAATAGATTGCTTCAGTCCTGACGCTCGCGCTTTGTTCCTCTGAAAGCAGCCACCGAGGCATCTTTGTTGCATCAACCCAGTTTTCAAACTAGTGACAAGAGTTTAGGTCGAGAGAAAAGGACCTGATCTGCTCTCAGGTTGAAAAATGTTGGGGTTGTGGCGGGGAGAAGCCATTAAATCCTCCAAGCTTATAAGTGAAAGTGGTCAGGTAGAAAAGAGTCATTTTATTTTCATAGCGAGCAGTTTGGGGCAGCCTCTCTCCGAAGACGGTGATGAGATAAGTTCTTATACTTTGCCCAAGCCAAGGTGGGGAAGAGCCCGGGCCTGGGAATCAGAGGACCTGGGTTCTAATCCCAGCTCTGTCCCCTGCCTGCAGTATGACCTTGGGCCGGTCATTTCACTTCTCTGGGCCTCAATTTCCTCATCTGTAAAATGAGGATTCAATACCTGTTCTCCCTCCTTCTTAGATTGTGAGCCTCCCTTATGGTACAGGGACTGCGCCCAACCTAATGGACTTGTAACTATCCCAGGGCAGAAGCAGCGTGGCTCAGTGGAAAGATCACGGGCTGGGGAGTCGGAGATCATGGATTCAAATCCCGGCTCTGCCGCTTGTCAGCTGTGTGGCTTTGGGCAAGTTACCTGACTTCTCTGGGCCTCAGTTCCCTCATCTGTAAAATGGGGAGTAAGAGTGTGAGCCCCACATGGGATAACCCGATGACCTTGTATCCCTCCCGGCGCTTAGAACAGTGTTTTACACATAGTAAGCGCTTAACAAATGCCAACATCATTATTATTACCATTAATTAATATTGTTATTAGTAATAATGATATTGATGGTAATGATAACACCGTTAGTGGTGATAATAATATTAATTGGCATGGGCTTTTCGCTTCAGGCTCCTAAAGAAATTAGGCCAGGCCCAAAAGAAAATCAGCCGCTGGGCCCTCATGAAAATGAATATTCAAAATATGGCCTATTGAAACGGTGTGGGATTTCCTCAGGCCTTTGGATTTATCTTCCCCGTGATCAGGATTCAGAGTTTACCAAGTACAAGCAGGGGCCGGTAAATTTAACCTGGGCTAAACAATGCAACCCCATCCTCTCTTGCCCAGGGTTTCTGATATAGTAGTCTTCCAGGTGCCATGTATAGGGAGAACAAGGCTTGGGCTTTGGGGGTAGAGGGGTTGGGGGGCTACTGTGAATAGCCCTGGGCCGCTTCTCTGGAACCCACTCGTGTTGCAGTCCGTCAGAGCGGTCCACAGAGCAAGAAGTTTGGAAAAGGCACTGGGAGAATGTGGTGTGGTAGACCCTGTTGGCCTCCAGTAGGGGTAACTAGGCTGCTTTGTTGAGGTTGACCACAGGAATCAGGCAAACAGTCAATCAGTGGTATTTATCGAGCGCTTACTATGTGCAGAGCACTGTACTGAGCGCTTGGGAGAGGACGAGAAGGGGAGAGAAGTAACTCAGTGAGCAGAGGTTTTGAGCACCGGTGTTGCTGAATCTAGTGGATGTCTAATGTGGAGAGGAGGAGGCCCAGCAGGGTAGATGGCAAGCTCGATGTGGGCAGGGTTGTTCTGTTACATTGTCTTCTGCCAAGCGCTTAGTACAGTGGTGTGCACTCGGTAAATATCACTGAGCCAGTGTTTAATTTACGCCCGCACTCTCACACCCACCCCACCAGGTAAGTCTGGTTCAAAATCTTCTTTCACATCAAGGGTCAGCATGTGTAGATACAGATAAAGCCACCGAAGCGTGATAGTAGAGATTATTTTTGAACTGAGGACCGTCGGCAGGAAAAGCAAAAGCAGAAGACCCGTTTACATCGGTACCATAGTGATGAACACCAATTTCCAGAGTACTGTTTTGCAACCTAACATCTGCCGACTCGTCTCCCTGAATCTAGTGACAGATTTGGTTTCATGGTATATCCGCCATTGAAGTCGCTTCCAGCGTCTTAATATGCACACTTCAACACCTCAGTGCTTTTGTTTTTTCCATCCGAAAGGGAACTTGCTTTTTTCCTTTGCGATTCCTTCCACGTGGTCGTATGTCATCGCTCCTCTAGGTTTGGATCTTGAAAGCTAGATTGTTGTGGGCAGACGCTATTTTTGTCTCTAAAATGTATCGTTCAGTTAACGTGGCAATCTAAGGGAAGATCAGGAGCCAGGAAGTTCGGGGAAAAAAAAGGTTTCATTTCACATTTGGTTGCCTGCAAAATGGCGGGTTGCGATTCAGTGAAACTGCCGAGGCGATGCTAGAAAAAGCTAACAGAGGAAAACTTGCCGTGGAATATTAGGTAGCGGACTGGGGAACCGCCCACGAGCCCTCGTTTTCCAAAAGGCGAAGTCACTGTTCTTTTTCCAACGTCTCTCTCGTAGTGGGGATCCGCAGTATACCTATGCTACAAGAAGTCTGTGGCCAAGACCAACACCATATCTTATAAAGCCGGTGAGTATTTTACAGCTTTCGCGCGTATTTCAGTAGCGGGTAAATTGGGCCAGCTTTTAACCCGAATGGTAAAATACAGAGGAGCGCGTTTTGGGAACCCGGTTTTGTTTGCCTTGTTCTGTCACGCCATCGATATTTGCGCTCCCTTTGATGTTTTGCCTGCCCGTAATCAGGGCTCGCGGGGAGGGGAAAGTCAAGCGGTTAATAGAAAACTGGGTAACGGGCCTCGGCGGCTCATCCCTCTCTCTGAGCTTTGGGCAGAGCGAGTGAAATGAACATTGAACTTGAGCACCTGTTTAAGAAAACAAAAAAGCAGCCAAGATTTTCCAAGCAGCCCAGGGCAAATAAATCAATGCTGCTTACAGGGTGCAGAACACTCTGAGTGCTTGGGAGAGGGCAGCACGACAGCGTCGGTAGACAGACTCCCTGCCCACAAAGAGTTTATAGCCTAACAATCGGTGGTATTTATCGAGCGCTTATGGCGTGCAGAGCAGCACTGTTACGTTGTAATAATGATGATGATGATGATGGTATTTGTTAGGCACTCACCATGTGCCGAGCATCGTTCTAAGCGCTGGGGGAGATACAAGATCTCACATGAGGAGTCTCCCAAGCACGTAGTTCAGTGCTCTGCACACAGTAGGTGCTCGGTAAATACGGTTGACTGATTGACTGTATTCAGAGCTTGGGAGAGAAGAGTACAAGAATTGGTAGACACATTCCCTGCCCACAGCGAGCTTAAAGTCTAACAATCAGTGGTATTTATTGAGTACTCACCATGTCCTGAGCACTTGGGAGGGGACAATATACGACAGAGTGGATGGATATATTCCCTGCCCACAACGAGCTCACAATCTAGAGGACTGGGGAGAATGGTCCGGTCCTCGATGACCGCGGGAACACACGGACGCGTCAGCTGCCTGCGCTCGGTGCGTAACGGCGCTCTCTGCAGCTGCCCTACCCCACGTTTCTGCCACCTGTTGTAGCTTGGGGCTCGTGGTGGGTGGCCGGCTTTCGTTTCCCTGCCTTCCCCTTTGGGTGAGGCCGGAGGGAAATGAGATGGAATGCTAGTTGATAACGGTATTTGCCAAGGGCTTGCCAGGGGCTGAGCGCCGGGGTACATGCAAAATAATAATAGTTGTATTTATTAAGTGGGTACTAGGTGCCGAGCGCTAGGGTAAAATACACGGTGATAATAATCGCGGTGCTTGGTAAGCACTGATTATGTGCCAAGCACTGTACTGAGCACTGAGGTAGATACAGCGTAGCTCAATGGAGAGAGCCCGGGCTTGGGAGTGCGAGGTCATGGGTTTGAATCGTGGATCTGCCACTTGTCAGCTGTGTGACTGTGGGCAAGTCACTTCACTGCTCTGTGCCTCAGTGACCTCATCTGTAAAATGGGGATTAACTGTGAGCCTCACGTGGGACAACCTGGTTACCCTCTGTCTCCCCCAGCGCTTAGAACAGTGCTCTGCACATATTAAGCGATTAACAAATACCAACGTTGTTATTATTACAGGATGATCAGCTCCCTCATGGGGCTCGCAGCCTAAGCAGGAGAAAGGACAGGTTTTGAATCCCTAATTTGCAGATGAGGGATCTGAGGGCCCGAGAAGCCAAGTGACTCATCCAAGGTCGCCCAGCAGGTATAAATAGCGGAGCTGGGATTAGAACTCCGGTCCCCCGACTCCCAGGCCTGTGATCCTTCCACTCGGTGATCCTGCTTCCCATTCCGATAGGGTTTCTGCCCCAAAAAGGATCTCCCGGTCTAGGTAGGAGAGGGCAGACTCCGAAAAAAAAAAAAAGTGCTTACCCCAGCACTTAGAACAGTGTTTGACACATAGGTAGTAAGCTCTTAAAAAGTATCATAAAACAAACTAGCATTTTGTCAGCCAGAAAGAAACCGGCCATCTCACCTGTTCTCCCAGCTCGGCTACCCTGCCCCTATGCGTTTGAACTGCTTTGTATAGGTCAGTCATTCGATCGCATTATTTGTTGAGCGCTTACTGTGGGCGAAGCACTGTCCTACGCACTTGGGAGAGGACAGTAGAACAATAAACAGACACAATCCCTGCCCACGGCGAGCTTACAGAGTGGTAGAGGCAGACATTCGTATAAATAAATACATCACAGATATGGACTCGAGCGCTCCGGGGCCGGGAAGGGGGATGTAGATGGGCACGTGTCCCCCGTAAGCTTGGAAGTTCCTCGGCGGGGAGGAGCACGTCGATTCACGGTCGCGATTATCAGGGTCCTCGTCCAGAGCTCTGCCCGCTCCCCATTCCGACCGGCTGCTGAGCCGTAGGGAGAATTTCTTACTCGGCGGTAAGCGGCCTGACTTTTTTCCCTCGTAGGTTTAATATGCAGGTATCCCGAAGAAGATTACGAATCCTTCCCGCTACCGGAATCCGTCCCTCTCTTTTGCCTCCCCATGGGGGCAACCATCGAATGCTGGCCGGCGGACAGCAAATACCCTCTTCCCGTTTTCTCCACGTTCGTGTTAACTGGAGCCTCAGCTGAAAAGGTACTAAAGTAGCCTAACGGTGATACCGACAAGTGAAGTGTTCGCATGGTTATTTGGGGGTTTGTTTGTTTTGTTTTTTAAGATACTACTTTAGCAGTTGGTGGGGGCCGAGGAGCCCACCAGGTCACCCTCTCCCACGGGATCTCTACTAAGCGCTGGGGTTGATACAGATTTTTCAGGTTGGACCCGATCCCCGTCCCACGTGGGGCTTATAGTCTTTGTCCCCGTTTTGCAGGTGAAGTCACGGAGGCCCAGGCGAGTCAAGTGACTTGCCCAAAGTCACACAGACAGGTGGCGGCGCTGGGATTAGAACCCAGGCCCTTCTGACTCCCGGGCTCCGTGCTGAATTCACTAGGCCACTCTGCTGCTTCTCTGCATTGGAAAGAGGGTCGGAAAGCAGTTGTCAGAATATCCAGTAGGAGTGAGATCTCCCAGAAAGCAAACACTTGAATAGGATAGAAATGATTGGCTCGTTTATGGGACTGTGGGTTTTTATATGGCTTAAAGTGAAAAGTGAGGTCACTTGCCCAAGGTCACACAGCAGGCGAGTGGCAGGAATTAGAATCCAAGTCCCCTGACTCCTGGCCCCGGACTCGTTCCACTAGGCCGCGCTTCTTCTCCGTTCAGTGCTCAGGTGTGCAGCTCAGTGGAAAGAGCACGGGCTTGGGAGTCGGTGGTCATGGGTTCGAATTCTGACTCTGCAGCTAGTCAGCTGGGTGACTGTGGGCAAGTCACTTCATTTCTCTTCCCCTCCGTTACCTCATCTGTAAAATGGGGATGAAGACTGTGAGCCTCACACGGGACAACCTGATTACCCTGTATCTGCCCCAGCGCTTAGAACAGTGCTCTGCACATAGCGCTTAACAAATACCAACATTATTATTATTATTATTAATAATAAAAGCCATTGATTGATGGATTGATTCGTGACGAATGTGAGAGAGTGAAACTAAGGTCTGTTAAATTCTATGCGGCCATGAGCGCCTCTCCGTGCCGGGAGAGCCATCATAATTTCTACAAACGAATCCAGAGCGATTGAACTATCCATATATTTTGCTTTAATTCACCCTGAACACTGTAGGAGTTAGCAGGGATTAAAGAATATGTGGATCCCCGTGTTAAAAACAGAAACCGTTGCCGTCTGCAGGTATATGGCGCTGCTATTCAGTTCTATGAATCGTACCCTGAGGAGAATCTCACAGAAAAACAGCGGTCCCATCTGGGATTAGCACCACCGGCCGACGGGAAGTCGGACGGCTCCCAGGCCGTTCACACGAACAAGTGCATCTGCCTTCTTTCTCACTGGCCTTTCTTTGAGGCCTTCAAGAAGTTTCTTACCTTTCTGTACCGTTACTCCATTTCCGGACCCCACGTTCTACCGATCGAGAAGTAAGTCGGAGGACCCCTCGGGCTGACATCTGGGGAACTGGTTTGCGGTCTTCTCGGGTTTGCGGTCTGCCGTCGGTCGAGTGGCACGGAGGGAAGAGAGGGATCCCCCGAGAACTTGAAAAACGTAACGGAGCGTTATCAGTCCGGGTCAGTATGGCCCTGGAACGGAAAAGGCACTCTCTTTGAGACGGGAAGCAAGATTTTGCAAAGAACTCTTTAATGGCGGAAACGATATTAAAATAAACCTTTTAGCCTCGAGTGCGGTAGGAGGATCGAAAGTGGTAGAATATGATTTCTAAGTCCCATTTCTTTCATAACGGTGGTAGCGATGGTCTTTATTGAGCGTTTGCTATGGGCAGAGCACTGGGACGAGCCCTTTGATGGGTACGAACCAAGTGAATTCAGGCCCAGTCCCTGTTCTCACACTCCAGGTCGGGGAGGGAAACGACCCAGAGAAAAGAGGAATTATAGACAAGGCACAGACGATGGAAGCACTTTAAAAAAAAATTCAAAGCATCAATAAACCAAGGGGCAGAAAGATATAAGGACATACAAGCAGGCATCGGGGAGGTGGACCTGAATTTTTTTTTTTTAAATGGTATCTGTTGAGCGCTTACCATGTGCCACGCACTATACCAAACCTTGGAGTTGAGTTAATTGATACAGGTTGGACGCAGTCCCTGTCCCACATGGGGTTCACAGTCTTCATCCCCATTTGACCGATGAGAAGCAGCGTGGCCTAGTGGATCCAGCCCGGGCCTGGGAGTCAGAATGTCATGGGTTCTGATCTCGGCTCCGCCACCTGTCTGCTGTGTGACCCTGGGCAAGTCACTTCCCTTGTCTGTGCCTCAGTGCCCTCATCTGTAAAATGGAGATTGAGACTGGGAGCCCCACGTGGGACAGGGACCGTGTCCAACCCGATTTGTTCGTATCCACGCTAGCGCTTAGTACAGTGCCTGGCACGTAGTAAGCATATGAATACCACAATTACTGTTATAATTAGATGAGGTAACTAGGCCCAGAGAAGTGAAGTGACTTGCCCAAGGTCGCACAGACAGCTGGTGGAGCCGGGACTAGAACCCAGGTCCTTCTGACTCCCGGGCCTGGGCTCTATCCACTAGGCCACGCTGCTTCTCTGTTGCGGGTCCGAGAAGCCCCCTGCCCCGCCCAGACCCCGTGGGGACATGGTGGCTCCAGGTTGGCAAGCGTCCGTAGTTCCTGCGTTCCGAGTGCGGTGGTGAGAGCGAATTCGGCTCTCAGGGTACCGTATTTTTAGAAAGCATCTGTTTCCTATCACCCTCTCCCGAGGGATTAGTAAGTGTTCTGCATTCATTCATTCATTCAATCGGATTTATTGAGTGCTCACTATGTGCAGAGCACTGCTTGCACACAGTGAGCACTCAGTAAATTTCCACTGATTGATTTTTTTCAACTGAAAAAGAATGTGATACCTTCTAGCAGTGTCTCGCCTTTATTCCGCACTCCCCGGTTCCCTCTAGACCGTTAAGCTCCTCGGAGGCAGGAAACGTGTCCACCAGCTTTGTCGTAGATGGTGAGCGCTCGATAAATACAGTTGATCGAAGTGGGCGCTCAATAAATGCCGCTAGTGGATCTGATAATAATGACACTTGGGGTATTCGTTAAGCACTTACTACGTGCCAAGCTCCGCACTGTGCGCTGGGGTAGATACAACATCATCAGGTCCCAAGTGGGGGCTCCCAGTCGAAGAAGGAGGGAGAACAGGCATTAATAATAATCATCAGGGAATTTGTTAAGCGCTTATTATGTGCCAGGCACTGTGGTAAGCGCTGGGGTGGATACAAGTAAATCAGGTGGGACACAGTCCCTGTCCCACGTGGGGCTCGTAGTCTCGATCACCATTTTTCACATGAAGGAACTGGGGCAAAGAGAAGTGAATTGACTTGCCCAAGGTCACACAGCAGACAAGTGGCAGGAGCTGGGATTAGAACCCAGGACCTCTGACTCCCAGGCCCATGTTCTTTCCAGTAGGCCACCCTGCTTCCCTTTTTGTTGTCTTCCTCCAAATAGAAATGGATCGTCTGTTTCGTTGAGTGATTTTTTTTTCTTATTCTTTTTCTTTAGACACGTTTCCCATTTTATGCATAAAGTTCCTTTTCCATCTCCTCAGAGGCCACGGATATTGGTTCAGGTAAGAGTTTGCTTTTGGCTGTTCAGAACATCGAGTCAAGAATGCTTTCTCGTTCAAGAGCAGTAATTTTTAATCGCAAAGATAGCTCTTTTCAGGCTTGAGGTAGATTAAATTTCACAGCTGCTTCCCTGAGCCTTTAGAGCGAGGATTCAACCCTAAGACATTTCAGGGGGTCATTTTCTGGATTTACAGAAACAAGTCAATGTTCCAGGTTCCATTTCCTCCTTTGGGTCTTTTTCTTTTGGGAATCTGTTAAGCGCGTATATTATGCCAGTCGCTGTTTTGAGCGCTGGGGGTAGATACAAGGAAATCAGGTTGGAACACAGTCCTCGTCCCACGTGGGGATAACGGTCCTAATCCCGATTACCCTATATCTACCCCATCGCTTGCTTAGAACGGTGCTCGGCACATATTAAGCGCTTAACAAAGCCGAAATTATTATTATTATCATCCCCATTTTATGGATGAGGTAACTGAGGCCCAGAGAAACGAAGTGACTTGCCCAGGGTCACCCAGGAGGCAAGTGGTGGAGCCGGCATTAGAACCCAGGTCCTTCTGACTCCCAGGCCCGGGCTCTATCCATTAGGCCGCGATGCCTCTCGGTAGCAGGCTGTCGTTTTTGGCCGTATCGGTCGACTCTAGCGATTGATCGATCGGTGGTATTTGTGGAGCACGTGCTGAGCGCTTGGGAGAGTAGCCCACCAGCCAAAGACATGCCCTTTGCCCTCAGAGGGCTAATGGGAAAGGCAATCAAAAACGATTTATAAACAGTGGAAGCGGGGAGAAGAGGGAAGATAAGTGGTGGAAATGTCAGGATGAAATAATGACAAGTAGCGGAATGTATCATAGACTATTTATACCTCAGAGATGGGGATGGAGTATAATAACGCGAGCGTTGAGGACGGCTGTCGGATCGGCGTGACTTGGGCGGAGGGAACTAATTGGGAAGGCTTCCTGGAAGAGGTGGCGTTTTAAGGAAGGCTATTGCGGCGTGACAAATTTGGGGAGATCCGGGCCAGGGGACCACCGTGAGCGCGGGGTCGGAGGTGAGGGAGGAGGAGGAAGACTCGGAAGCGGGGGAAGAGAACCGATCCATAAGAAGGTAATAACTGGGAGCAGAATGGAAGGAACAGAGAGAGGCTTGCCGATGTCACTTTGGCTTGAAGCGATGAACCGACTCCCAGTTAGGGGCGTGTGGTACAAGGCCCAAGCTTGCGCGGGACCCACAGAGACTTGGGTTAAGGAAAGAACCCGTCGACTGAGTCCCCGACCGTTCTGACTGTTAAATGGACCTTGCAAATTCGCCATCTCGAGCGTATATCTTTGCAGAAAGGTGACTCATTAAAAATTTGTCCTAGCACGCTGAGGGTCGTCTTATATCTTGAGAATGAATTTGTCCTGTACGAAGGATTCATTATGTGTTTTATATTTTTTTTTTCCTAGTTATCCCCTCATGATAACTTAATCCTCAGTCAGCCAGTGTCTTCACCTCTTCCTCTGAGGCAAGTAAAATCAGATTTTGGCATAATTTTCAAATCCGTTCGTCTCGAAGGGAAGCTGCTCATTCTTGGGGTGTGGGAGGGGTGGGGGCGGGGGAGAATTGTGAAGAAATTCATGTTAACTGTTTCATTTTCAAACTATCAGTGCCAATTATTCAGATCTTATGCGCGTATAAAAATAATTTTAGCTTTTGAAGTAAAATGAGAAGCTTCAGCAAGCACCCACTATAGAATTTTGCACAACCATTCCCGCCCTTTTTTTTGTTGGATTGGCAGCACCTTAGAAATGGTCTAGAAGTACCTCTTTCCGCTCTATTCCATCAGGAAGCTTTAATACAAGTCTTCATCCAGGGTGACAGGTCCCAGGCTTGAGATTTACGTTTATTTCATTTGAACGTGGAAACGTCAGTTGACCATTTGTGATCCCAGTTTGGTTTGGAAAATCAAGAATTGTTAAAATCTTTCAAACAAAATCGGTGATCGCAAATCAGGTCAGTACAGCGAAATCAGTGAAATCCATTCTGATCTCTTTTGGTGGTCTGCTCTGGTGAGTTGGAGATGTACAATTCACATTTCTTCCACTCCTGTCGGAAAAGGAGAAGCTCCTCTCCTTTCCTCCCTCTTCCTGTCCCTTATTTAGCTCTCCCATCTTTCCCAGCAGGCTTCAACTACCGATTCTATGTGGATGATTCCCAAATCTTCGTCTCCAGCCTTTTTTTTAAAAATTGTATTTTGTTAAGTGCTTACTATGTGACCGGCACTGTTCTAAGCTGGGGTAGATACAAAGTGATCAGGTTGGACATAGTCCTTGTCCCACATGGGGCTCACAGTCGTAACCCCCATTTTACAGGTGAGGTAACTGAGGGACAGAGAAGTTAAGTGACTTGCCCAAGGTCACACAGCAGACAAATGGTGGAGTCGAGCCTAGAACCCAGGTCCTTTTGACTCCCAGGCCCGTGCTCTATCCGCTAGGCCACGTTGCTTCTCAGCCCCGATATCTCTCCTTCTCTGCAGTCATGTATCTCCTCCTGCCTTCAGGACATCTCTACTTGGATGTCCTGCCGACACCTCAACTTAACATGTCCCAAAAGACCTTCTCATCTTCCCACCCAAACCCTGCCCTCCCCCGACTTTCCCATCACTATAGACGCCACCACCATCTTCCCCGTCTCACAAGTCCGTTACCTTAGCGTTATCCTCGACTCATCTTTCTCATTCAGTATGTCACCAGATCCTATAGGTTCAACCTTCACCACATCGCTAAAATCTGCCCTTTCCTCTCCATCCAAACCGTTACCTCGTTAATCCAAGCATTTATCCTGTCCCGCCTCGATTACCCCATCAGCTTCCTTCCTGACCTCCCTGCCTCCCGTCTCTCCCAGCTTCAATCCATCCTTCGCTCTGCTGCCCGGATCATTTTTCTACAGAAACGTTGGGTCCGTGTTTCCCCCGCCTCCAGTTGCTGCCCATCCACCTCTGCGTCAAACAGGAATTCCTTACCGTCGGCACTAAAACGCTCAATCATTTTACCCCCTCCTACCTCACATCCCTGATTTCTTACTACAAACTCTTTCGCTCCTTTAATACCAACCTACTCGCTGTACTTCGATCTCTGGCTTGGAGCTCTCCCCGTCCCTTCATATCTGACAGATGATCGCTCTCCCCACGTTCAAAGCCTTACTAAAGTCACATCTCCTCTAAGAGACCTTCCCCGACTAAGCCTTCATTTCCTCTTCTCCCACTGCCTCGCGCGTCGCCCGTGCACTTGAATTTGCACGTTTTTGCAGCCCTCCCTCGGCCCCGCAGCACTGTCCGTATCCGTAATTTAATCTATTTACCTTATTGCCCATCTCCCCCTGTAGACTGTGAGCTTGTTGGGGGTGGGGATTGCGGTCTACCGACTCTGTTATAGTGTACTCTGCCAAGTGTCTAGTACAGTGCTCTGCACACAGTAAGTGCTCCACGAATACGACAGACCGATTACCCAGTGCAAGTTTGACTGTGAACAATTTTACCCTTTCAATTTTTTTAAAAAACCTAAGGACAAAAAAATGTTTTCTGAACCCTTGGTAGGGGCCGAGACCATCTGAGAGTAAAGAGTGTGTGGGGACTTACTGAAATTTAATTACTCCCCTAAAAGATATCACAAAAGTGCGAAAAGGAATTATTTCATGAGTTCTGGAAGATCCTGTTTGAAGAGAATAAAAGGTCTGGGTACCTTGCCAACCTCCTAACCGAATGTACTCTAATCGTTTGCGTCCACTCGCATATTTTCTCCCTGACATTCGGAGTCCTCTGGCGCTCTTTTAATAATAA
Source organism: Ornithorhynchus anatinus (assembly GCF_004115215.2). NCBI lineage: Eukaryota > Metazoa > Chordata > Mammalia > Monotremata > Ornithorhynchidae > Ornithorhynchus > Ornithorhynchus anatinus. The sequence goes on along the minus strand of NC_041732.1, from coordinate 6,124,309 downwards.
TAATGGTGTTAAGCGCTTACTATGTGCAGAGCACTGTTCTAAGCACTGGAGTAGATACAGGGTAATCAGGTTGCCCTACGTGAGGCTCACAGTTAATCCCCATTTGACAGAGGAGGTAACCGAGGCATAGAGAAGTGAAGTGACTTGCCCAAAGTCACACAGCTGCCAAGTGGCAGAGCCGGGATTTGAACCCATGACCTCTGACTCCCAAGCCCGGGCTTTTTCCACTGAGCCACGCTGCTTTAGTTCCTGCTGGTCTAGAGTGTCCCCCCACTTTTCTTGGAAATACTTCACACTTCAAACCTTAAAATAGTCCAGATTGAATTCCAGTTTTACCGAAGCCATTTCCACAAGAATATTTAGAGCAGTCAGTATGTTCCGAGACTAAAGTAAAATGAAATTAAGAATATTAAAATGAGACTTCTAAAATGATTATAACTGTAGCACCACATTTGAGGAAAAATAAGCACGTTGGTTCTGTTTTCTTGAAATTCGGAGGGCAGGGGCACTTTAGTTTTTTAATACCCCGTTAGTAGTCACGGTATAATTAAGTTGTTACGTGGCGCCGGACCGAAGGAAAATTGCATTGATTATGTGGGGAGGGGTGTTTGTGTGTGTGGAGGGAGAAGGTGTGGGGGAAAAGGGGTGTGTGTGAGAGAGTCTTTTGAGGGAGGAGAGCGTTATTGTAAGGATCGTCGGCGTTTACGTGACCCTTAATTTACGGCACCCGGCTGTTACTCGGTGTTTAGGGTCGGAGACGCCACTCGGAGAAATCCAGCGTTAAGTGCTTTCCATTTCGTGTGCAACCCGCCTTACGAGGTGGAATGGCTCAGGGGCTGGGCCACGGTGTCCTCAGGCGTGTCCCCAAGGCACACCCCATGGGAACCCAGCGGAGCATCGAGGCCTTGCCCCCCAACCCCCTTCTCCTGCCTGTCTCTCACTCTGCCCTCCCACCCACCCATATGCGAGTCTCCTCCCAGTCGATCAGTAATGTCCATCGAGCGCTTACCCTGTGCAGAGCACTGTACTAAAAGTTGGAGAGAGTATAACAGGTCCCTACGCTCAAGAAGCTACTAATCTAGAGAGGAGACAGATATTAAAATAAATTGCGGGTAGGGGGAAGCAATAGGGTTTAAGGATATATGCATAAGTGCTGGGGGGCTGAGGGGAAGCCGGTGATGGGGAGACCCTAGCGAGGAGGGTGAAGTTACGGGGCAGGGCTCAAGTGGCCGCGTTTTAAGAGTGCAATTTGTAAATAAATTGGTTCTGCCAATTGCCTGCTGTGAGACTTTGGGTGAGTCACGTCACTTCTCTGTGCCTCAGTTCCCTCATACCTCCTCTAGGCCCTAAGCTCGTCCTCTAGACCTTAAGGGCAGGGAAGGTGTCTGCTTATCGTTATATCATTCTCACACGAGCGCCTAGTACACAGTAAATGCTCAACAGATTCGATCGAATGAATGAACCTGGAAAACGGGGATTAAGACGGTGAGCCCTTGTGTGGGACCGGCTTTGGGTCCCACCCGCTTACCTGGTATCGACCCCGGTGCTTAGAACAGTACCTGACACATACTAAGCGCTTATCGAATACCATTTAAAAAAAAAAAAGACGGCGCTAAACGGTTAACGGAACAAAACTTGTTACATTTCAATCCCGTGTTATTTTTGAAACGGGCAGAGTGCCATATCCAATTAGGGTTTCCTTTGTAGGCTAGGTCTTTGCTGCCCATCACCAAGTATTCCCGTTCTAAATAGAGCACTTTGTTTCACAGCATCCATGAGACCGTTCTGTTTTTTTAAAGACACAAAGCCACAATTTATCCCTGCCCAGTCAAAAACAGCGCTGCAGAATGGAGGGCTTTTTGAAATCAGAGGATTGCATTGTTTCTCTCGAACTTGATTTTGGCCCTCCCTTCCCCCACCCCCAGCGTGAGAAGGGGGCAGAGAGGCTATCAAAATCCCAAGACACGGCGGGCGACTTGCTCGGTGCCCGGTGAACGCGCGTTCGCTCCGGGGTATAATAATCGTGGTATCTGCTGAGCGCTTACTATGTGCCAAGCACTGTTCTAAGCGCTGGAGTCGATGCAGGGTAATCAGGTTGTCCCACGTGGGGCTCACGCTTTCAATCCCCATTTTGCAGATGAGGTCACCGAGGCACGGAGAAGTGAAGTGCCCTGCCCAAGGTCACTCAGGCGACAGGTGGCGGAGGCGGGATTAGAACCCACGTCCTCTGATTCCGGAGCACGGCGCTAAGCTCTTGGGTGAGGGCAGTTCAGTAGACTCGGTAGCTCCGACCCGTAAAATACCACTGATGGACTGAACCACCCACCTCCCATCATCCTTCCTAAAGGGAGCCCCGAGCTCCCTGTGCAGAGACCTCGGGCCGGAGTACGGATAACAGCGGGCCCCCGGGAGTCCGAAGGAGCCGCACGTACACGAGCGGGTACGCGCCCAGGTGCACACATCGGTGCAAACCGCCAGTCTCCCTTGCCTGTGTCCTAGCTATTCCGGTTTCATTACCGACCAGACGCCTGTTTATAAAGGCGGGGAGTGACCGGCGGCGAGCGACGGTTCTGAATCAGAGCCTGGGCCCGGGGAGAGGTCGTCCTTCCCTCCCACCCCCTGCACTTCTGGGGGTGCAGAGACGACGTTGAGGCTTCTGAGGAGCGAGGGAGGAGTCGGATCCGATCGTGACCGATTCGATTGGGATCTAGACCGCGAGTTCGTCGTGGCCAGGGTTGATCGTGCTCTCCCAAGCGCCGAGTACAGTGCTTTGCACACAGTAGGCGCTCAATATGTGCAACTGAGCAAGTGAAGGTGAGCCCCGGTGCGTCCTTCCCCAAGTGGAGGGGCCTGTCTCACGCTTTGCCACCCGGTCAGCCTGGGGAAGCTGTGCTAGCTGGAAACGCATCAGAAGGTTCGAGGACCATTTATCCAAATCCGTGAACGAGTGGGAAAGTCGAGGATAGAGAGGGCCGGTGTAGGATTGGTTGTTAAATGACCCAACCATTAGCATGGTTGCTCAGGACAAACCGCTACATGATTATCTTTTTTTAATGGAATCTGTTAAGTGCTTACTATGGGCTGAGCACTGTACCAAGCCCCGGGGTAGCTAATCAGGTTACACACAGTCCGTGTCCCACGTGGGGTTCATTGTCTTAATCCCCATTTTAGAGATGAGGTAACTGAGGCACAGGGAAGTGAAGCGACTTGCCCAGGTCATACGGCAGACAAGAGGTGAAGTCAGAATTAGAACTCGGGTCCCGGATTTCTCCCAAGCGTCCTTGGCTCTCCGCCATCTGAGAGCAAATTCTGTCATCGGTCTGACCCAGCGAGGGCGTTCCTTAGATTTGTACGTTTTTGGTGGGGGGTTTTCTGGTATTTAAGCACTTGCTCTGTGCCAGGCACCGTACAGAATTTCTGGGGTAGACTCGAGGTGATGAGGTCGGACACCGTCCCCGTCCCTCGCGCGGCAGCCTTAACCCCCGTTTTACAGATGAGGGAACCGAGGCCCAGAGAAGGGGAGCGACTTGCCCGGGGACACCTAGCTGACGAGTGGCGGAGCCGGGGTCGGAGCCCAGGTCCTTCCTACTCCCGGGCCCGGACTCTATCCGCTGGGCAACTTTGCTTCTCGATAACTTTGTCGATAACTTCAGGGTTAGAGGAGCCCCGTCCGATTTAAGACTCGACGTAACGATAAATCTTTGGTAACGTTCATTGTCAGGTGGGGTTTTGAATCCTTAAATATTCGGTGCTCCGATATCTCTGTCCGGTTTATAGCGGAGGCAGATTTTCAACACTACTGCAGAACCTCGGCCCCGAGAACGCCGTGACCCTCCTGGTGTTCGCAGTGACGGAACATAAAATCCTCATCCACTCCCTCCGGCCTTCCGTCCTCACCAGCGTGACCGAGGCCCTGGTCTCCGTGAGTAACCGTCTTTCTCCGGGAGCAGCTTCGGCCCTTAGCCGTGTTGATTTCCGTAACTGAAAGAGCTCAAGGTCGACCTCAGACCGACTCCCCGGAAGCGTTGGAGATCCGCGCCCTTGGGCCGTCCTGGAGGCCCGAGACGACGGATCTACCCCCGGGCCGGAGAAAATCCCCAGAGTCTCTTTCCGTTGCAGTAGCTCCCGAAATCTCCCGGCCCGCGTCTGATTCCCGTCCCGTACCCCGTCGGAAGTTAAAAATGCGTGTTCGAATGTCTTCCGTCCTCACGGACCACGTCTTGGTGCCGGTCGTCTGAATGTCCTAATGTCTCTGTTTTGATCCCAAGATGATATTTCCTTTCCACTGGCCCTGTCCGTATGTTCCTCTTTGCCCCCTGGCATTAGCAGATGTGTTGAGTGCACCGTGCCCCTTCATAGTGGGGATCGATTCGCGATACTTCGATCTCTACGATCCCCCTGCAGACGTTAGCTGCGTCGACCTAGACACCAACACCATCTCTCAGTAAGTACCCGCCAATTCATTATTCCTCGGGGTTACGGTAGTCATTCAATAGTATTTATTGAGCGCTTACTGCGCGCGGAGTACTGTACTAAGCGCTGATACCAGTCTGCCGATGGTATCCAGGGAGCGCTCCAGGAGGCCTTCCCAGACGAAGCCCCCCGCTTTTCCTCCACTCCTCCTCCCCTCCCCATCGCCCCGACTCCCTCCCTCTGCTCTCCCACAGCGCTTGCGTATATATGGACGTATTTACGGTTCCATTTATTTGATTAATGATGCGCATATGTCTGTAATTCCATTTATTTATATCGATGCTCTTGATGCCTGTTTACTTGTTTTGATACCTGTCTCCCCCCTTCTAATAATAATAATAATAATAATAATGTTGGTATTTGTTAAGCGCTTACTATGTGCAGAGGACTGTTCTAAGCACTGGGGGAGATACAGGGTATTCAGGTTGTCCCACGTGGGGCTGTCTTCATCCCCATTTTACAGATGAGGTAACTGAGGCCCAGAGAAGTGACTTGCCCACGGTCATAAAGCCGCCAAGTGGCAGAGCCGGGATTCAAACCCATAGCCTCCGACTCCCAAGCCCGTGCTCTCTCCACTGAGCGCTTACTGCACGTGGGGCACTGTGCTAATCGCTTGGGAGAGGGCCGTCCAGTAGAATTGGGAGACACAAACCCTGTCCTCCAGGAGGGAGACAGACAATAAAATAAATTACAGATCGGACACACGGCAGAGCACAAACGCGGACAGCACCCCTTTTTAATAGAGGGATATTGCGTGTTCTCTAAGTTTTGAGTTTAACGGTTTTGAAAAAGTCCTTTGTTTAAAACTGAGTCACGTGGAGGTTCGCAGGAAGAGGAAGGTAGAGTTCCCATCTCAACATCCTTACTATTACGGGCTCTCGTTATATCCCGGCTAGACTACTGTGTCAGCCTTCTCTCTGACCTCCCTTCCTCCTCTCTCGCCCCGCTCCGGTCTATTCTTCACTCCGCTGCCCGGCTCATCTTCCCGCAGAAACGATCTGGGCATGTCACTCCCCTTCTTAAGCGACTCCAGTGGTTGCCTATCGACCTCCGCTCCGAACAAAAACTCCTCACTCTAGGCTTTGAGGCTCTCCATCACCTTGCCCCTTCCTACCTCTCCTCCCTTCTCTCTTTCTACCGCCCACCCCACACGCTCCGCTCCTCCGCCGCCCACCTCCTCACCGTCCCTCGGTCTCGCCTATCCCGCCGTTGACCCCCGGGTCACGTCCTCCCGCGGTCCCGGAACGCCCTCCCTCCTCACCTCCGCCAAACTGATTCTCTTTCCCTCTTCAAAACCCTACTTAAAACTCACCTCCTCCAAGAGGCGTTCCCAGACTGAGCTCCTCTTCCCCCTCTACTCCCTCTGCCATCCCCCCTTTACCTCTCCGCAGCTAAAGCCTCATTTTCCCCTTTTCCCTCTGCTCCTCCACCTCTCCCTTCCCATCCCCACAGCACTGTACTCGTCCGCTCAACTGTATATATTTTCGTTACCCTATTTATTTTGTTAATGAATTGTACATCGCCTCGATTCTATTTAGTCGCCATCGGTTTTTACGAGATGTTCTTCCCCTCGACGCTGTTCATCGCCATCGTTCTCGTCTGTCCGTCTCCCCGATTAGACCGTAAGCCCGTCAAACGGCAGGGACCGTCTCTATCTGTTGCCGACTTGTTCATCCCAAGCGCTTAGTACAGTGCTCTGCACATAGTAAGCGCTCAATAAATACTATTGAATGAATGAATGAATGAATGAACATCCCGAGCTGAAACGAGCTCCTTTGGATTTTAGCAGCATGGGCTCTTCGGCTGGCAAAGGGAGTTTGTTGGGTTTGATTTTTCCCGTAAGAGCAACAAGTTCAGTGATGACATTTACTCGTAAAGCTTCAAAACTGATAATATTAGATCGATCTGATTTGATTCCGACGTCTAACAGATCACTGGGGGGGGAAGCACCGTGTTCTGACGGGAAGGGCCCGGGCCTGGGAGTCAGACAACCCGGGTTCGAATCCGGCCCCTCCACTCGTCTGCTGGATGACGTTGGGCCTGCGCCTCGGTTGCCTCATCTGCAGAATGGGGATTCGGTACCCGCTCTCGCTCCTGCAGGGACTGAGAGCCCCGAGTGGGGTCAGATGACGTTATATCTGCCTCAGCACTTAGTACAGTGCTTAGCGCATAGTAAGCACTGGATACACACCACAGTTAGTATTAAGTGTTTTTTTGAATTGACTAGACTTCCTGAGAGGAGGGGATATGGTCATTTTCCAGGGGATGGGCGCAGTCAGGAGTTTTTACCCCAAAGAAAGACTAGTCAAATGGATATGAAAGTACTGGTTTTTTCCTTGAAATCAGTCAATGGGGGGGGAGACAAACATTAATAGAAATAAATAAATTACAGATACGGACATAAGTATAATAATTTTATGTGTATCGATATCTGTCTCCCTCCCCAGACTGTGAGCTCGTTATGGGCGGGGAAAGTCACTGTTTATTGTTGTACTTTTCCAAGTGTTTAGTGCAGTGCTCTGCACCCGGTAAGTGCTTAATAATACGACTGAATGAATGAATAAGTGCTGAGGGGCTGAAGGGGCGTGAATAAAGGGAGCAAATCAGGGCGATGCAGAAGAGAGTGGAACAAGGGGAAAGGAGGGCTTAGGCCTCCTTAGGAAGGCCTCCGGGAGGAGATGGGCCTACAGTAAGGCTCTGAAGCGAGGAGAATGAAGGTCTGTCAAATGCAAAGAGGGGGGGCGTTCCAGGCCAGAGGCCGGATGTGGGCGAGAGGTCGGCGGCGAGATAGGCGAGATCGAGGTACGGCGAGTAGGTTGCCATCAGAGGAGCAAAGTGTGGGGGCTGGGTTGGGGTAGAAGAGCAGAGAGGTGAGGTGGGGACAAGGTGATGGACTGCTTTAAAGCTGAGGTCGAGGAGTTTCTATGTGACGCCGAGGTGGATGGGCAACCCCTGGAGGTTCCTGACGAGTGGGGAAGCGTGAATGTTTTTTGTAGAAAAATGATCCAGTAGGAGGAGGGAGAAAAGGGGCATCTGGCTGTGAGTTAATGCAGAGGTGATAGAGTAGGGAAGGTGTGTTCATAAGTGCACATGGAGGGAAGACTGTGGAATTGTGAATTAAGTCCTCGGGGGACGCGGCACTTCCGAGGGGATGCTGGGAATGGGGGGGCGGGAGGGAGGTGCGGGAAGAGAAAGGGGAAGGGAAGAGAACCTGTTCGGATTAGACGTCTTGTGGAGCATGTGATTCGAAGGAGGGAATGATGAACTCGCAATATGAAGGTAGTCAATGAGAAGGATGGTATTTTAATACCAAATCAGAAAAGACCAATTTCACTTCAGAGTGTTTTTCTTTTGTTGCCACACACAGATTCTTCATATATGGGATTTTATTTGTGCAACCTTGGTTTTCTCCCTCCCATTTTTTCCCCATGCAACAGGGAACCATTCTGAAAGTAGCCAAGTGCAGTGAAGCAGCCTGACCTAGTGGATAGAGCCAGGGCCTGGATTCTAATCCCAGCTCTGCCACTCATCTGCTGTGTGACCTTGGGCAAGTCACATCTCTTCTCTGCCCCTCAGTTTCCTCATCTGTAAAATGGGATTAAGACCGTGAGCCCCAGGTGGGACATGGGCTGCGTCCAACTTAGTTAACCTCGTGTCTACCCCAGCGCTTAGTACAATGCCTGGCACCGAGTAAGCACTAAACAGATATCGTTTAAGAAGAAAAAAGTAATATACCTAGTAAACCGTGTTGTTAATTTGTCATTCTAGAATTGGAGACAAGAAAAATATTGCCTGGAAGATTCTCCCCAAGAAACCTTGCAAAAATCTGATGAATACACTGAACAGTTTGCATCAGCAACTGGCCAAATGTAAGTGAATAAATCGGAGGTATTTTATACAAGCTTCATTGTTCCAAAACTAGTTCTGATTGATTGGGCTCGTTTTTGTAGGTAGATTTACTTTTGTATTTTTCTACTCAGAATACATACTGACTACATAGTTAACATATTTAGTCCCATGTGGCCTAGCGGAAAGAGCCCGGGCCTGGGAGTCAGAGACCCTAGGTTCTAATCCTGGCTCCGCCCACTCTCCTGCCGTGTGACCTTGGACAAGTCACTTCACTTCTCTGGGTCTCAGTTCCCTCATCGGCGAAATGGAGATTCAATACCTGTCCTCCCTCCTTCTTTAATTGTGAGCCCCGGGTGGGACCTGATGATCTTCTAACTACCCCAGCGCTTAGTACAGTATTTGACAGAGAGTAAGCGCTTAAATACCACGATTGTTATCATTATTTTTACTAGTCCGCCAAAACGTTAGGGCCTTCACATCACTGACCTTGAAGGCAACGTCTACTGAAAAAAATAAAAAACTTTTAAAAACGATTGTGATTGCAGTGTCTGGATTGGGAGGGCATTAGCATTCTTTCAGCTCCAAGAATGAATCTTGAGAAAATTCCCTTAAAACCTTTAAGCGTTCACAGAATAGAGATTTGCCAAAATTATACTAATCAAGATGGCAGTGGATTTAGGCAGGGGCATATTTAAGTGGAGGGATTAAGCAAAGTGTTTTCTGGCAGAGTTCCAGAGAGGATGACAAGGAGCTTTAATCCTAATGTATTTGCCTGATCACATGGGTATTATAATGGCTCCCCCAAATCTGTCGTCTGACTCTAGAAGTGGGAGAAATATAAAGGGCGGGGGGGAGAAACTCAGAAACAAGAGGAGAACGAAACCTGTAGCTGAGCCATGGGAATAGGTGGCTTTATTGCAGAGTGCCATTTCTACATTTAAGTGTTTTTCCAGAGCCCTCTTCCTTTAAGAGTAAATTTCAGATGGGAGATTTTTCCCTCTCCATCTCTGGGTACAGTCCCTGTAGAAGAGCATTCTTTTTTGTTTTGTGTGATAGAAGACTTTTTTCTGAAACAGAATTTCCAAACTAAAATGGAAGCCTGTTTGACTCCAAAGGAGGAACAATTTGGGTAGATTTTAAAGCGGTGTGTTTCCATGAAAATAGTCACTTCCTAAATCTAAAATAGAGAACACTGACTCTCTTTTTTAATGGTATTTATTTTATTTTATTTAATGGTATTTGTTAAGCCCTTACTCTGTGCCAGGCACTGTATTAAGCGCTGGGGTAGGTCCCAGCTAACTAGGTTGGACACTGTCCACGACCCACGTGGGGCTCACGGTCTTAATCCCCATTTTACAGATGAGGTAAATGAGACCCTGAGAGGTTAAGTGACTTGCCCAAGGTCTACAGCCGAGAGGCAGCTTCTCCAACTTGTAATCAAAATGGAGCCAACCGGTCGATCAATCAGTGGTATATTCGGAGCGCGTACTACGTACCGAGCACTGTGCTCAGTGCCTGGGAGAGTGCAGTACAACAGAATTAAGCGGTCACGTTCCCCGCCCGTAACGAAACGTAGAATATGAGCCGTCCACTGTCTTCCACTGTGACCACTGTCGTGTCTCCTTTGAACTTGAAATTTTGAGAGCACTAACACGGAGTTGGTTTCCAGTGCAGCAAAGACCAAGGGAAGATGGATTAATGGATCTGGCAATGAACGACTGTGATTTCAACTTGGGAAAGAAGCTGCACGTGTTAGACATGGAGATCCAAGAAGCATTTTTGGGTTTCATGGCCTCGATATTAAAAGGCTATCGGTCTTTCCTACGGCCAATAACACAAGCCCCATCTGAGACCGCCACAGATGCGAGTTCTCTCTTCGAGCTCCAAGGTAAGTCGGTGTAACCTCTTCCACTCGCGGAGTCTCTGATGATATCGGGAGTTGATCGATCACGCCTTTAGGATGTCGATTTCCTCTTCCGGAACACCAGAGCACACTTACGTTCTGGAATTGGAAGCGTATTTCTACGGTGTCTGTTCTCCCAGGCACTTTGGCGGTAATGAAATGAACAAATCAGATGAAATACGGACCCAAGTCTTCATATAAACCTTCCGTCGTTTTGGTCTTTGGATCGGAAATCTTAATTGACAGATAGGCAAGCTGTACACTCTAGAAGTAAGGCAGAGAAAAAATGAGTTTGGTAGATGAGCGGCTTATCTTTTGACATAGACACAGCGATGCACAGGCACGCCCGAAGCATTTCAGAAACGGTGTTAGGGCTCCGTTCAAAAAGGCGATGTGAACGTTGGTTCTCCTGACTTTCTGTGCATTCGTGTTCAACAGGTTTCTTAAAAAGCAGGGATCGCTCTCAGCAAAAATTCTATACCTTGATGACCAAAACACAAATGTTTATTCGTTTCATTGAGGAGTGTTCCTTTGTCAGTGACAAAGATGCAAGTTTGGCATTTTTTGATGACTGTGTCGATAAAGTAAGTACCATCCGACCGTATCGTTTCTACAAATAACTCTACCCCGTTAGGTGTAAATAGTTGCGGCGAACACAGTGAGTGCATTCCCGGGAGTTTGTTCCAACCCTTGTTTGCCCTCAGGAACCCGAGTCCCTCGTTCCGCCTCGGCCCAGTAATCGGATCCTGCTTGTCTCCTGCCGACTGAACGAGTCTTATTTAAAGAGAAGCTCTCGAACACAGCCGTTAATGAATCAGTAAAGAGAACGTCACGTTTCCGAACTGAGCCTTTTCCAGATATTTAGCAGGGGCTACATAGTGCAAGAAGAAAAGGCACTGCTCCCTGTGGGTCCTGCAAAATGGATTGCAGTGATTTATTTTTCCAGTTTATTTTTTTAATTCCACATCCTTCCTACCCCACTGAGGTGTGTTCGGTTTCCCTGTTCTTCCTCCCATCTTCCAACAGAACATCCAACAGAGGTGTCATCGGTCCGGCGGCAAATAATAATAATAATAATGATAGTGGTATTTAAGCGCCTACTTATGTGCCAGGCACTAGATACTAAGCTTTAGTCCCTTGGACGCAGTCCCCGTCCCACCGTCTTAATCCCCATTTTCCAGATGAGGTCACTGAGGCACCGAGAAGTGAAGGGACTTGCCCAGCGGACGAGTGGCCGGAGCCAGGATTAGAAGCCGGGTCCTTCTGACTCCCGGGCCCGGGCTCTATCCGTTCGGCCACACTTCTGACTCCTGAGAGCTCGGCTCAGTGCTCTGCACCCAGTAAGCGTTCCATAAATCCCACTGATGGATGGACTGATCTCCGAAGCTGGGTGGGTTGGGAGTGTAGAAGAATGGAAGGCAGCAGGCTGCCAACCTATGGTAATTTGGGTCTGTTTTGGGGTGCTGTGTTCGTAGCAAACCAGTGGATAGACCACGGGCCTGGGAGCTAGAAAGATGTAGGTTCCAGTGGCGACTCTGCCACTTGTCTGCTGGATGACCTTGGGCAAGTGACTTCACTTCTCTGTTACCTCATCTGCAAAATGGGGGTTAAGACTGTGAGCCCCATGTGGGCCATGGGCCGTGTCCAACCCGAACAGTGCCCGGCCCGTAGAAAGCGCTTAACAAATACCGTAGGGGGGAGAAGAAAATTCCTGTTGTGGATATAAATGCCGTGGGGCTGAGGGTGGAGCGGGATGTCGGGAGGGCTTAAAAAACACAGATCCAAATGCGCGTGGTTGACACAGGAGGAAGAGGGAGTGGAGGAAGTGAGGGCTTAGGCGGGGAAGGCTTCTCAGAGGAGATGTGATTTCAGCAAGGTCTTGAAGGTGAGGAGAGTTGATCGTCCGGCAGATAGGAAGGGGAGGGCGGTCAGAGGGAGGTATGAAGGGTCAGAGGCAGGATGCGGACGAGGGGGCAGCGGCGAGACAGGCGAGATGGAGGGACGGGGAGTGGCTCGGTGGGAGCGGAGCAGAGTGAGGATAACCTCCCTCAACGTGTCTCTCGCGAGCCCCACGATCAGTCAGTCACCGATTGAGCGCCTACGGTGTGCAGAACGCCGTACTGAGCGCTTGGGAGAGTACGCTGTGACAGACACATTCCCCGTGCCCACAGCGAGCTTATAGTCTAGAGGGGGAGACAGACATTAATATAAATAAAATTACAGATATGGACCTGGGTGCGGTGGGGCTGGAAGGGGGGTTGAATAAAGCACCCCACAGCATCCAGTACAGTGCACCGCACACTAAGCGCTCAGTAAATACTGTTAATTAAGAAGTGTATGAATCTATTGCTTCAGACCGTAAGACCCTCGTGTGCACATCTAGCAACTCTGTTGTATTGAAGTTTCCCAAATGCTTAGTTCAGTGCTCTGCACACAGGAAGCACTCAATAAATGCGATTGAATGAATGCTTAGTAATAATAATGTTGGTGTCTGTTAAGCGCTTACTATGTGCAGAGCACTGTTCTAAGCGCTGGGGTAGGTACAGGGTAATCAGGTTGTCCCACGTGAGGCTCACAGTTAATCCCCATTTTACAGATGAGGGAACTGAGGCCCAGTGAAGTGACTTGTCCGAAGTCACACAGCTGACAGGTGGTGGAGCAGGGATTCGAACCCGTGACCTCTGACTCCCAAGCCCGGGCTCTTTCCACCGAGCCACGCTACAGTGCTCAGTACACAGTATGTGCTCAATAGATATATCTTTTTCACAGTGTTTGTTCAGCAACTACTATGTCAACCACCATACTAAGCAACAGATGGATTGATCCGTTAAACTTTTTTTAAGGTGATTTTCCTCAGTTTTCTTCAATCCCTGGAAAGTAGAGGATTTATATCGCTTGGACCAAGATCTTATCATGTATTGTTGAAGTTGATAGCTGGGACTTGGATTGCTTATCCAAATACAACTTTTAAGAAAGAAGGGGAAATGAGCTTTTTTTTAAAAAAATAATAATAATAATAAGACACAGTTCAACTTTTGATAGACAAAGTTCGTCTCGATTACTGGCCTGTTGATGCTGCGAAGGAGCGAAGCAGCGTGACCTAGTGGATAGAGGGTGGGCCTGGGGGTCGGTAGGACCCGGGTTCTAATCTCGGCTCGGCCACCTGTCTGCCGTGTGACCTAGGGCAAGTCACTTCGTGGTGCCTCAGTTACCTCATCTGTAAAATGGGGATTACTACTGTGAGCCCCATTGAGGACAAGGATTGTGTCCAACCTGATTAGCTTGTATCTACCCCAGGGGTTAGAACAGTGCCTGGCCTTAAGTAAGCGCTTAACAGATACCATAAAGAAAAGAGAGAGACATTTTCACCTTTCAGTTTTGTCTTTGTCCCAGAAAAGAGAGCACCAGATTTCAAGAAAATGTTGGGCTACATCATTTCCCTCGATTTTAGCATACCGTCTCGAAAATCAGTCCTCGTTAGGGCGGAGGAGACACCAGACCTACTCGTCATCTCGTTAAGAGGCCGGGACATTCTGTCCGGTGACAGCGATGCATTGTATAATTAATGCGTGAGGAGGGCTAGGATTTCCTTAAAGTAGGTCACCTGCCGGTCTTTGCGCAGGAACGAAGCCGGGCGACGATTAGAATTGCTCCCTGAGGGTTAGTTGTCCCGAGGGAGAAACAATGCCCCGAAAATATAGGAGGAGGCGTGAATTTTGATTCGCCAGAAGCCGTGGTATTTCTGAAATCCGGTATTTTCTCCATGCCGTCCCTAGAATTGGAGTTCTTAACGCTTCTCTCCCTCCTACTTAAATTATGAGCCCTGTCTGGGATCTAGTGATCTCGTATCTATCTCAGGGCTTAGTAGAGTGCTTGGCGCTTAACAAATACCACAGTTACTGCTACTGTTATTATTATTGAATACAGAAGGTTTAAGACAGTGTGTGTTAGTAACTACTCATCCCCCTCACCTACCCCACGCCATGAAACGTCACCCCTGGAGCACAAGTCTGTAGAATTGTCGTGTTTCCTCGACTGGTTGCTTGGTTTGCGTTGCTGAGAAAATGGTAGAGGGAAGGTGCCCTGCAAGCTAGAAGGAACTAAAATATAACAGATGTTTCCGTGGACCCAACGACAACGCCGTCCACCTTTCGTCCTCGGAGTTAAAGAAAGATCCAAATTCTTGCCAAAGTCCTTGCCAAATTCCCTTTTGGTGTCTTCATTTCACCTTCCGATTTCTGTGTGCCTCGGTGCAGTAAACCTGTCCCTGGACAAAAAGGTCTCTCAAAATCTTACCAGTGCTTTGACGATAGAGTCTTCCTCTTTAATCGTCATCATCAGGGGTGTTTCTTGAACGCTTAAGCGTGGCTCAGTGGAAAGAGCCCGGGCTCGGGAATCAGAGGTCGTGGGTTCGAATCCCGCCTCTGCCACTTGTCAGCTGTGTGACTGTGGGCAAGTCACTTTGCTTCCCTCATCTGTAAAATGGGGATGAAGACTGTGAACCTTACATGGGGCAATCTGATTACCCTGTATCTACCCCAGCGCTTAGAACAGTGCTCTGCACATAGTAAGCGCTTAACAAATACCAACATTATTAACTCTATGAAGCCCTTGGGGGAGTATGATACAAATCTGTTCCTCCGTAGCCCAAGCGTTATTATAAAATGTGGGTCGCAGCATGGCCTCGTGCATAGACCACGGACCTGGGTGTCAGAAGGACCGGGGTTCTATTGTCTGCCGTGACCTTGGACAAGTCATTTCACTTCTCTGGGCTTCAGTTCCCTCTTCTGGAAAGTGGAGATTAAGACTGCGAGCCCCACGTGGGACGGGGACTGTGTCCAACCTGATTAGCTTGTATTTACCCCAGTGCTTAGATCAGTGCCTGGCACATAGCGCTTCACAAATTCCATAACGAGTGAATGACCAGGAGCCCCGGGTGGGACATGGACTCTGTCCAACCCCATTAGCTTGTATCTACCGCTTAGTACGGTGCCTGGCACATCGTAAGCGCTTAAAAAAAAGATGAGGGTGATTCGGTTTTTCATTCAGTCATTTATCAATAATAATTGTGGTATTTGTTAAGCTTTTACTATGTGTCAGGCGACTGAACTAAGCGCTGGGTGGATACCAGCAAATCGGGTTGGACACAGTCCCTATCCCAGAGGGGGGCCCACAGTCTCAAACCCCATTTTACAGATGAAGCAGCGTGGCTCAGTGGAAGGAGCCTGGGCTTCGGAGTCAGTGGTCATGGGTTCGACTCCCGGCTCTGCCACTCGTCAGCTGTGTGACTGTGGGCAAGTCACTTAACTTCTCTGTGCCTCGGTTCCCTCATCTGTAAAATGGGGATTAACTGTGAGCCTCACGTGGGACGACCCGATGACCCTGTATCTCCCCCAGTGCTTAGAACAGCGCTCTGCGCATAGTAAGCGCTTAACAAATACCAACATTATTAGATGAGGTAACTGAGACCCCAGCATCACCAGATGGGGGCCGAATTGCCGAAAAGACCACAGTGTTTTCAAGTAGAGTGGGCGGTGTTTGTCACTAAGCAAGTGACGATGTTCAGACCGAAGGAAGAACGAAATGGTTGGTTTGTGATTCATCCAGACGAGTGAAAGTAGCGATTGGATCGTGCTGTGCTAGGCCCGGGTCCAGATAGGGGAAGAATCTTCTCCTGTTCCCTTCTGCGTCGCCCTGGCACTTGGATACGTACCTTTTATTCACCCCCCACCCCCCAACACCCATGGACATAGCTGTCATTTATGTAAATTATAGTCTCCCCCTCTAGACCGTAAGCTCCTGGCGGACAGGGAATCTCTTCCAACCCTGTTATATCGTACTCTCCCAAGTGCTTAGTACGGTGTCCGGCTCACCGGAAGCACTCAATAGATTGATCGATAGGGTTGTATTTGAACCAAGTTTCTCTCTGTGGCCGCTTTTAAAGAACCATTTGTTCTCGTCACCGATACGTTGGATTTAGGAAGCCTTATGGAGTCTCTTCCAACTCTGTTATATCGTACTCTCCCAAGTGCTTAGTACAGTGTTCTGCACACATGAAGCACTCAATGAATAGCCTGATCGATAGGGTTGTATTGGAACCAAGTTTCTTTCTGTGGCTGCTTTTAAAGAACCATTTGTTCTCGTTACCGATACGTTGGATTTAGGAAGCCTTATGACTAATTAGCAGCCATTTTATGAATCTGTGCTTAGACTTTTCATAATTATTACAAGGATTTCTTTCAAGCGTTTTGATAGAACTCTGAATGTCTGGTAGAAGAACGAGATAGGAGTTGGATTTTTCGCCAATTGAGACTGATGCTGCTTTGCTTTCCTTACGGCAGAAATCTTGAACAGATGTAGTGGCGTTTATTGAGTTTCTACTGAGACTGTGAGCCCCACGTGGGACAGGGACTGTGTCCAAGCCGATTTGCTTCTATCCACCCCGGCGCTCAGTTCAGTGCCGGGCACGTAGAAGTGCTTAACGAATACCCCAATTATTATTATTATTGCTATCATTAATAATAACACAACAGAAGCACAGGGACTCATTCTCCGTCCCCAAGGAGCTTACGCTGTAATGGTGGTGAGAGACTTAGAAATACCTAATAGTGGAAATGATAAACTTGAGTGCTTCATGAAAGTTAGAAGTATTTTGAGTAGTATTTGGTAAGCGCTCCATTTCCCACCAGGGCTGATGGTATTAATTCCCATTTTGTAGACGAGGTAACTGAGGCACCAAGAAGTGGGGCGACTTGACCAAGGTCACACAGCCATAGTATTATGCCGTATATTAAACTCTTTCTAAATGTCGAGCCCTGGGGTAGATACAAGGTCATGAGATCGGACACCTTCCCTGTCGACAGTCTCTTTATTTCCAGATGAGGAAACTGAGGCCCAGAAAGGTTGCGACTTGCCCAAGGTCGCGCCGTCAGCCGGGGGCAGAGCCAGGACCCTTAATCCCTCTGCTCTTTCCACTGAACTACACGGCTTCCCTAGGTCTACGTAAAGATATGCACGAGAGGTTACAGTGGGCATCAATAAATAAAAATTTAGAAGTGCGAGAGGCACCTGAAGAGTTGAAAAGATTCGAGGTACCAATAATGGGTCAGGGAATCATGTTGGAAGAGAAGGGGATTTTAAGAGCACGGCTCAGTGGAAAGAGCCCGGGCTTGGGAGTCAGAGGTCATGGGTTCGAATCCCGGCTCTGCCACTTGACTGTGAGCAAGTCACCTCACTTCTCTGTGCCTCAGTCACCTCATCTGTAAAATGGGGATGAAGACCGTGAGCCTCACATGGGACAACCAGATGACCCTGTATCTCCCCCAGCACTTAGAACAGTGCTCTGCACGTAGTAAGCGCTTAACAAATACCAACATTATTATTATTATAAAGAGGACTTTGGAGGTATGGGGTTCAGGCGAATTTGTCGGGGAAGGGAGTTCCAGGCAAGCCCTGACTCCGTTCTACTTCCCGTCTATTTTCATAATGGTGAAATAAGCAGGGCAAAAAGGATATGGGATGGGAAAAGATGTAGAATCGCAGCGAGCGGAGTGAGTCATTCACCCTTGTTTTTTAGAAGCGGAGTGACTGTCCATGGTTATTGGCTGCCTTGCGTTCCCCGTGACATCTTCAGAATTGTTAGGGAGGAGCTACGTCTTTAAAGTCGTTTTCAAAGGTTAATTTTTAAGTGGGCTTTTCCCAGACGTGCAGTCGTCTTTTATTCATTTATTTATTTATTTTGAAGAACCACACTTAAGACTTGATGGGAAGATCCTTCCAGATTTCAGGACGATTATAATCAGATGAATGAAAGTAGCAATTTGCGTAAACAGCTGCCGCTTTACTCGATGGAATTTAGAATGTTTTAAATTCCTTCCTGCCCACGGTTTAGCCCAGCGTGTTCGAGTGGAAATAAATTCTTCGGGGGCCCTGGGTTCTAATTCTGGCTCTTCCACCTGGCTGCCGCGTGGCCTCGGGCCAGTCAGTTAACTTCTCTGTGCCTCCGTTTCCTCATATCGAATCCTTGCCCTCCCTCAGCCCCGTTCGGGACACGCCGTGCGTCCGATACGAAGACATCGTGTCTACCCCAGTGTTTAGTTCAGTGCTTGGCGTGTTGTAAGCGCTTAGCAAATGCCACAAGCAGTAAAAATAGTAGTATGCAAAGTAATGTTCACTATATAATACTAATCGTGATATTTTTTAAGTGCCGACAATGTGCCGGGTCCTGTGCTAAGCCCTGGGGTAGATATTAATCGGGTTGGACACGGTCCCTGTCCCACATGAGGCTCACGGTCTATTTGCAGTCGAGGTTGAGGTGCATTATTTTGCGAAAGGAAGAGCAGAGCTTTTTAAGACAAGCAGCGTGGCTCAGTGGAAAGAGCACGGGCTTTGGAGTCAGAGGGCATGGGTTCGAATCCAGCTCTGCCACTTGGCAGCTGTGTGACTGTGGGCAAGTCACTTAACTTCTCTGTGCCTCAGTTACCTCATCTGTAAAATGGGGATTAAGACTGTGAGCCCCACGTGGGACAACCCGATTCCCCTGTGCCTACCCCAGCGCTTAGAACAGTGCTCTGCACATAGTAAGCGCTTAACAAATACCGACATTATTATCCTCTACCTCGCTTCTTTGTTCCAAAACCTTGGACACAGTGGACCCGCTGAAAAAAAATGAATAGAACCGCACGGTTTAAGAAGCATCTGCCTAAGAGACACGCGAGGAGCAGCGTGGCCCAGCGGATAGGGCACGGGCCTGGGAGTCGGAAGGACCTGGGTTCTAATCCCGGCTCTGCCACTTGTCTGCTGTGTGGCCTTGGGCCAGTCACTTTACTTCTCTGGGCCTCAGTGACCTCGTCTATAAAATGGGGATGAAGACTGGGAGCCCCGTGTGGGCGCATGGACCGTATCCAAACTGATTAGCTTCTATCAACCCCAGTGCTTAGTAATAATTATTATTATTTGTGGTATTTGTTAAGCACTTACTATGTGCCAGGCACTTGACTAAGCACTGGGGTGAATACAAGAAAATCGCATTGGACGCAGTCCCTGGCCCAGGGAGGGATTAGAACCCAGGTCCTTCTGACTCCTAGGCCCGTGCTCTATACACTAGGCCGTGCTTCTTCCCTAGTATAGTGGCCTAGCGGATGGTGCTTAGTACAGTGTCTGGCACTGTTATTTTACTCTCCCAAACGCTTACTACAGTGCTCTGCGCACAGTAGGCGCTCAATAAATACGACGGACCGATTAGCGGATATGTTAAAATATATATTTGTTAATCAAAATGTATATGTATTTTGTGGAATTTGTTCATCTATACATCGCATTGTCTGGTGAGAAAGAATTAAGCTTTTGGCAGTAGCCATCTGGCTTTTTAATTTATCTGTAATTCTAATTATTGCGGCTGCAAGAGGCGGGGGATGTGTCTGTCTGTTGTTCTGGTGTACTCTCCTGAGCGCTTAGTACAGTGCTCCGCGCACAGCAAGCGCTCAATAAATACAGCCCGATGAAGGAAAGAGAGCCCAGGGAAGCGGGCCGCGCGTAGCCGTCGATTCTGTCCTGACTGTCGTCTCCTCGTAACCCACGTAGGTGGATATGGATAAGACTGGTGAAACGCGACTCATAGAGTTAGATGAATCGTACAAAAGCGAGCACACGGTTTTCATCACCCCCCCGGAGATCCCACATCTGCCCAACGGAGAAGAGCTCCCTTTGCAGTACAGGTATTTACCGGCGCAAAATACACTGCCCCCAAAGAAAAAGGCTGTCGTCCGCCCTGTGGGACCCTCAAAGAGCCAGGTTTTTATGGTGCCCAGATCTCCGGGTGGCAAGCAGATTTGGAGCACAAAAGCCATTCAGCAGATATCTATCAGCCGACTCGTATGTGCATCGTACTGGAAAGAGCACGGGTTTGGGAGTCAGAAGTCATGGGTTCGAATCCCGGCTCTGCCACTTGTCCGCTGTGTGACTGTGGGCAAGTCACTTCACTTCTCTGGGCCTCAGTGACCTCATCTGGAAAATGGGGATTAAGACTGTGAGCCCCATGTGGGACAACCTGATTACCCTGACTCTCCCCCAGCGCTTAGAACAGTGCCCTGCACATAGTAAGCACTTAACAAATACCAACATTATCATTATTATTATTATTTTTAAACGCTTGGGAGAGGACAGTATGAAGTGGGTGGATACGTTCCCTGCCCACAATGGGCCGATAGTCTAGACAAGCAGCGTGGCCTAGTGGATAGAGCACGGGCCTGGGAGTCTGAAGGACCTGGGTCCCAATTCCAGCTCCACCACTTTTCTGCCGGGTGACCTTGGGCACTTCACTTCCCCGGGCCTCAGTTACCTCATCTGTCCAATGGGGATTACTGTGAAGGCCCAGGTGGGGAATTGACGGTGCCCAACCCAATTTGCTTGTATCCACCCCAACGCTCAGTACGGCCCCTAGCACATAGTAAGCACTTAGCAATTACCACTATTTTTATTTTGGAGGGGCTAATAGAGGCCAAATGTTTAAAATCCCTAACACCTTCATCTGCAATTGCTAAGGTGTGCCTTTTCCTTTTCAAATTTTCTCTCCCACATATCGATGAAATGCAGTTAGTTGGTGGCTAATGCTGAGTATTGATTTTACTCATTTTTTGTCGGGCAGGTAACGTATCCGCTAGTTCTGTGGCATTCTCCCAAGAGCTTAGTACGGGGCTTTGCACATAGTAAGTGCTCAGTGAATTCTCGAGATCGATTGGTAGAAAATTCCCATTTTTGTAACGACACTGAAGTTCATTTCTTCAAAGTAAGCCTTTTAAAGGATTAAACACATTTCTAATGGTTATTTCTGGGCCTTGCCGTTGCCTGTTGTTCATTTGGAAATGAGTAAGCTTTCCAGGGATATCTCATATCGGTTTCAATAAGTACTTTACATACAGTGCTTTGCACACAGTAAGCGCTCAACAGATACGACTGAATGAACGAGTGAATGGCTGAATCGGCCCTCAAAGAGCTTATCCAAGTTAATTCAGCAGAATGGCTTATTGGGAAGAAAATGTTACTCAGTCCAGTCTTTGCTTGTCAGTCAACAAGAACGTATTTTACTTTTTTCCCGGCACATTATTCATTTAGTAGCTTCTTACACACGTTAGAGAGACACGTTCCCTGCCCATACCGAGCTTCCAGTCTACAGCGTTAATACCTCGTTGGGTTTTGTGCTTAGTTAGTGAAGTGTCCTCCTTACTCCATTGTCCCTGAAGACTTGAGTGTTGTGTCCTTAAAGAACACCGAGCCCTCTGCTTTATTAAATTTAGCTCGTCGCTGTCCACCCGTACCACAACCGTATTTCTCATTCCTTTAGATGACCGGGGCTCTCGGCGTTCTGGGTCTGAGACCCGGAAGCGGGGCCGAATGGATGGAGCTCGGGCGTGGGAGCCGCAAGGGCCTGGGTTCTAATCCCGGCTCCGCCGCTTGTCTCCTCCGTGCCCTTGGGCAAATCACTTCACTTCTCTGGGCCTCAGTGACCTCATCTGTCAAATGGGGAATAAGATGTGGCATAGGGACGGTGCCCAACTTAACCTGTATCTACCCTAGTGCTTAGAAAAGTGCTTGGTACATAGTAAGCACTTAACAGGTACCATAATCATTATTACTGTTAGCATCCAGGAGAAGCAGCGTGGCTCAGTGGAAAGAGCACGGGCTTTGGAGTCAGGGCTCATGAGTTCGAATCCCAGCTCTGCCACTTGTCGGCTGTGTGACTGTGGGCAAGTCACTTCACTTCTCTGTGCCTCAGTTCCCTCATCTGTAAAATGGGGATTAAGACTGTGAGCCCCACGTGGGACAACCTGATTCCCCTATGTCTACCCCAGCGCTTAGAACAGTGCTCGGCACATAGTAAGCGCTTAACAAATACCAACATTATTATTATTATTATTATCATTTTTATGTAAAACTACTTGCAAAGGGTTTTTTGGTGGGTTTTTTTTGAGGCAGGTGTTCTCCCCGGTCCCTGTGAATAGTTTGGGTATTTTGTACATGGAGTCAGTTTCGGCTCATTACCTTTCTTTTAGCTGTCTTGACAGTTCCCGGACCTGGATTGTGGCATTTGTTACGCGCTTAATAATAATTATGATAATGTTGGTATTTGTTAAGCCCTACTATGTGCCAAGCGCTGGGGTAGATACAGGGTCATCAGGTTGTCCCATGTGAGGCTCACAGTCTTAATCCCCATTTTACAGATGAGGTCACTGAAGCACCGAGAAGTCAAGTGACTTGCCCGGAGTCACACAGCTGACAGGCGACGGAGCCGGGATTAGAACCCGTGATCCTTGACTCCTAAACCCGAGCTCTTTCCACTGAGCCACGCTGCCTCCAGGCACTGTACTAAGCACTGGGGTGGGTTCAAGCAAATCGAGTGGCCCTGTGGCGTTCCTAAATATTGGCCGAAGGAAACAAGCACTAGCCCAGAAGGCTTTTTGGGGGTGTCACACGCTGATCCAGTAAGGGCAGCTCCAGGGAATTCCAGTTGTTCCCAGGTGTGAAAAATTCCAGGTGTGTTCTCTTTCTATTGGTATGTCTTAATAAATGGTGCTTAATTTTCTTTTTCAGCTATAATGGATTTCCCGTGCTGAAGGCAGATCTGTTCGAGAGGCCAGAGGGATTCCTTCAAATGAGAAAGAGCCAACTGTCCGCCAAAACCAGTAGCCCCAATAACCCTTCGCCCATGTTTCGAAGAACCAAGCAGGTGATTTGAAATAGCAGCATAAGCTCACCGCCTCAGAACCGAGAAATCATCTCGAACGACCAGACGGGCTTCCCCTATCCTATCTCTCTCTTCCCCACCCCCAGCCTTCCTGGCGCAAACCTGCCGACGCGTAGGAAATGAGAGCGCGTGGCAGCTGGGGCTCGCGACGGTCAGCTGGCTTGTGGCTTTCGGTTTAGACACTGCCAAGTCCGCCCGGTCCCATTTTGGAGTCGTAAGCCATGTGGCTTTTAGCGTTCTGTCTGGGAGAAGACTCGGGACCCTCTGCCGTGACGGTCAAGTCGGGGCCTTGACGGGGTCGCGGTCACGGCGGTATTTAAATCCACTCTGTAATTGGATTATAAAATCTTCCCGGACAGGCGGCCCGTGTCTTCTGCTCTTATCACGCCGACTGAGTCCGACTTCCTCCGCAGTTGTAGGAATAGCGATGGTCGTAGAAATGGTTGTCCTCTGGGGTCAAAAATGGTGCCCTTGACTGGGCTCTCTGTTCGTGTCGGGGGTGAGTGTAATTGAAGAGAATGAGGAGCCGGTCCTGCCCATCCCCTCAGTACTGTCCTTCGGATTTGGGGCTGAAGTGCGTCCTGGTAGCCGCTTTGTTTTGGCTCTGGGGCTTTTGAGTCACGGTGTAAGCGACTCCTTTGCTCAAAGAGAAGCAGCATGGCTCAGTGGAAAGAGCCCGGGCTTGGGAATCAGAGGTCATGGGTTCAAATCCCGGCTCAGCCGCTCGTCAGCAGTGTGATTTTGGGCAAGTCACTTAACTTCTCTGGGCCTGTTACCTCATCTGTAAAATGGGGATTAAGACTGTGAGCCCCATGTGGGACAACCTGATCACCTTGTGTCCTCTTCAGCACTTAGATCAGTGCTTTGCCCATAATAAGTGCTTAACAAATGTCGTCATTATCATTATTAAAGAGAACTTCCCCATTCTTACCGTCGCCATGCCGTTGAGTTCTCTGCTCTCTCCTCGCAGCGATTCACATCTTCTAAAGATGTGTTTTATGGTGTCTTAAAAGTGGTTCCTCCTTGCTATCTTACAGTGAGCATGAGAGCCAGCGCGACTTAGTGGAAAGAGCGTGGGATTGGGAGTCGGGATCCAGGGCTCACTCTGCTCGTAGCCTGCTGGGTGACCTTAGCCAAGTCACTTAACCCCTCTGTTCCTAAGTCTCTTGGCCAGCACTGTGGAGAGAGGATTCTCCCCACAGGAGTACCGTGAGGCTCCCTGCCATGAATTAGTTGATGTGAAACCCATGATTGCCACACAATCAATCGATTGTATTCATTGAGCGCTTTCCGCATGCAGAGCACTGAACTAAGCGCCTGGGACAGGACAACACAACAATGGAACAGACACATTCCCTTCCCCCCAGTGAGCTTAGAGTCTCGAGGGGGAGCCAGACAGGAATATAAATCAATCAATTCCAGATACGGACGTAAGTGCCGTGGAGCTGAGGTGGGGGCGGATAAAGGGAGCGAGTCAGGGCGATGCAAAAGGGAGTGGGAGAAATGAGGGCTCAGGGAAGGCCTCCTGGGGGTAGTACTGTGGTTTCATGGGGATCGTTGCTCGCTCTTCTTTCCATGTTTCCGTATGCCAGTCGCCTCCAGGCCTTTCCCTGTCGTGCACCCTTGTCCGGTCCAGTAAGGCTTCGATGCCGGCTGATTGACGTTTTTCACTTGAGACTCACAGAAGTCACTCACCTGTAGCACTGAGACGGCTGCGTCCGGTTAAAGTCCACCATGTCTTGGGGGATGTTTCTATTACAAACCCCTCGCTTTAGCTCCGACACCGTCCAACTCCAGCCAAGTGGAAAAAGCACGAGATGGGGCGTCAGTAGACCCTCCGTCCCGCCGTTTGCCGGGTGACCTAGGGCAAGTCGCCTAACTTCTCCAGGCTTCTGCTTCCTCATCTGTAAAATGGGAGTAGAGTATTTGCTCCCCCGTCCCCTGGGTAGAACAGGGACTGTCTGGTCCGATTGCATCGTATGGAACCCAGCCTTTTAGACACAGAGGAAATGCTTAATAAATTCCACCAGTATTACTACTTTTTCTGGACTAATAATAATGTTGGTATTTGTTAAGCGCTTACTATGTGCCGAGCACTGTTCTAAGCGCTGCCATCCACTTGTCAGTCGGTCGTATTTATCGAGCGCTTACCGTGTGCAGGGCACTGTATTACGCACTTGGAAGAGTACAATATAACAATAAACAGCCGCATTCCCTGCCCGCAACGGCCTTACTCTTGCGGTAGCGACTTGGCATCCTGTGACACGATGGGCACTTTCTCAGTATCGGCTAAGTTTCTGATAGTTTTGTGGGACCGAGAGAAACCCTCCAATCGAGGGATTATTGGCCCGAACCGGACCCCCAGATCCCAGCTCTTGGACAAGACCTGAGAGTTTCCAGTCAGGACTGGGAAGATCCAACATGGTAGATCTGGCCTGGCTCCCTCCCGATCTCCCCGCCGCCGTGACATTCCCGGCACCCCTTCTTTTGCCCTCACACTCAAAATGCAAAGTTGGAACGTCAGTGACCCCCTGGCAAGTTTGGGATTCTTTATGTGCCTGAATCCTTAAACAAAAGTGTATTTTTAGAGTCACTGATGGAACGCTCTGTCTTTTTCCAGGAAATTAGGTCAGCCCATAAGATAGCCAAGCGGTATTCCTCCATCCCTCAGATGTGGTCACGGTGTTTGCTGCGCCACTGCTACGGCCTGTGGTTTATCTGCCTTCCCGCCTACGTGAAAGTCTGCCACTCCAAAGTCCGAGCGCTGAAAACGGCCTACGACGTCTTGCGGAAAATGCACGCCAAGATCGATCCCCCGGACGAGGTAACTGACAGGAGGAACCGCTCCTCCTCTCCGGCAACCAACCGACTCCCTCCTTCACCACTCCCCGCCCGCCCGAGCTGACGGTGACGGGATGATGATCTTTCAGGTGTGCTACCGGGTCCTCATGCAGCTGTGTGGTCAGTACGGCCAGCCGGTGCTAGCGGTACGGGTCCTCTTTGAGATGAAAAAGGCCGGCATCGACCCCAACGCCATCACCTACGGCTATTACAATAAGGTAACTTCGCCCTGGGACGGGGAACGGGGGAAGGAGGAGGCTTCACGTTCTGGATCAGTTGCACGCCGATTTCAGCGATGAGAGGAGAACGGGCTACAGATGCGGCTCGGAGAAGCCATCGACATTCATGCCGGTGGCCCCGGAGTCGTCGATCACGCGCGGGCGATTAGTACAGCTCACCGCACCCCAGAGTGGACACTTGACAAATACCAATATTACTACTTTGGACCACCCGTTTAGTTTCAGTCGGTCACTCGATGGTATTTATTGAGTGCTTACAGTGTGCTGAGCGCAGAACTATGTACTTAGGAGAGTACAATATAACAGATTTGGTAGACATATCTCCCGCCCTCAGTGAGCTTACAGTCTTAGGGAGAGAGACAGAAGTTAATATAAATAAATCCATTGCAGATAAGTACATAAGTGCTGTCGGGTGGGGGGTGCTGATTGAAAAGAGCAAATCAGGACGACACAGAAGGGAGTGGGAGAAAAGGAATTGAAGGTTTTGTCTGGGAAGGCCCCTCGGAGGAGATGTACTTTCAATAAGTTGGGGAGAGTAACGGTCGGGCAGGCACGAAGAGGAAGGGCGTTCCAGGTCAGAGGCGGGACGCGGGCGAGAGATCGGCGGCGAGATAGACGAGATGGAGGTACGGTGAGTAGGTTGGCATTAGAGGAGCACAGCGCGCGGGCCGGCTTGTAGTAGGGGATCAGAGAGGCGAGATAGGAGGGGGCAAGGGGATCGACTGCTCAAAAGTCGATGGTAAAGAGTTTGTTAGAAATGAGGGCCTAGTTTGAGTGAAAATTTTTGTAAGGGTTCCCCGGACACTCATCTAATTTCTCATCAATGACTAGGCCGTCTTGGAAAGCACCTGGCCTTCGAGTAGTCGAAGTGGCTACGTCCTGTGGACCAAGATCAGAAATGTTGTGTTAGGAATAACACAATTCAAAAAGGCCTTAAGAAAACAATCCCGCCTTTCAAATGCAACTCTATCAGGTAATCCGTTTTTTGGAATTGTGCTTATGGCTAGACCAGTTACACTTTCGAATGTCATAGGAATCTTAAACTGAGGTCACGGTAGTGGACATTCCTGGGTTTAACGGCCATAAACTCACTCTAACACCGGGATGGTTGGTTGGTTTTTCTTTCTAATCAGATCCACCGCCCCCCGCCCCGCCCCCGACGTGAAGATTTCCACCTTCGCCCCAATTCACCCAGTGAACGAATCGTATTTATTAAGCGCTTACTACGTGCGGAGCACTGTACTAGACGCTTGGGAGAATACAGGCCGACAGAACTAGCGGGCACGTTCCCTGCCCAAAGCGAGCTTACAGTCTAGAGGGGGAGCGTAACGCACCCCCGCCGCGAGGGTGTCATTTTAAACCGCCGCTCTGTCGCAGGCATTTCCCTAAGAAGGTGCTAGCGTTCGGATGGAGCGTGCAGAAGCAGGGCGTGAGCTAGAGCAGTTTACGTTTCACGGACTAGCGGGTGGTGTCGTTGCTCTCTCCTGAAGTGGTAAAACGCTGTCGTGTTCTGTTCTTAAGCAGATGACAGTGACGTGGATGTCGTTAGTCACGGCAGCATGGATAGTTCTAATGACACAAACACTGTGGAGCAGGCATCCTTCAACACTGATTTAATCAAAGTGTATTCCACTGATGATAGATCTAGTACAGGTTTGTTTGTGTGTGTGTATATATATACATATATACCGGTATTTTGTATTTTGGTATCGTTTGAAAAATCAGAATGCTAGCCTGTCTTGACCGATGTAGAGTTTCCTCCTCATTTCCTCTGAACGGGTTTGAAGTCGTCCGCAATATTCCAGCGAGTCAGTCTTTCTCTCCCTCCCCTAATAATAACTGTGGTGTTCGTTAAGCCCTGGTGACGTGCCGAGCACCGTGCCAAGCGTTGGGGTGGAGACGACCAAATGGGGTGGGAAACGGTCCCCGTTCTCACCTGGGGCTCGCAGTCTGTCCCCGTTTTTCGGATGGGGTCACCGAGGCACCGAGAAGTGAAGTGACTTGCCTGAGGTCACGCAGCAGACAGGTGGCAGAGCTGGGATTAGTACCCGTGACCTTCTGACTGCCGGGCCCACGGTCTGCCCACTAGGCTCTTCCTCCTCTTTATTCTGTATTTTTTATCCTTTTTTCCCTGCGGTCCAGCCACCGCTGCCCGTTGGCAAGAACAGACGTACGGGTTAAGTCCCGGCCGTCGGCGGAGGACCCGCTCTCGTAGCCGTAAGCTGAGCTACCCGGTTTTTCCGGGGTCAGAAAACGCTTAGCAAATAAATGCCCCGATCTGAGAGACCCCACTCTCTCCATAGTTCCGCTCTACCGATTCATCAGTCGTATATCCTGAGCACTGCCTTTGTGAAGAGCGCTGAATTAAGCACTTGGGAGAGCGCAGTAGAACAGAGTTGGTAGACTAGTTCCCTGCCCTCGGTGAGCTTGCATTCTAGGCAGGGAGACGGAGGCGTGGATAGAAATAAAGAAATGACGGATATCGATGAAACCGCTGTGGGACTGAGGGAGGGGTGAAGAAAAGGGGGCTCCGTTGATTTCGTTTCACACTCGCCTTTTAGGCGGTGCCGAGTGTAAATAAGCTCTAATGAAAAGGGACCTCTTTGCTTTATTTCACGTTTAGTTGATGAAGAGCTGATTCACTCTCTTAGGAAGTCACCTAAATTGAAGGGGATCGGGCTTAACCGATTGTTTTAAAGCGTGCATTCCAACACGATCTCCCTGTAAAGCTGAAAGAGTTTGGCAGGTTATCTTCTTAACTTTTAGAATTGGAGTAGCTTTTCATCGGAAGGGGCACTCTCATTAGCAAACACAACCTTCAATTTTAAACCTGCGCTTTAAAAGCACGTTTGCGAGAGCCAGCAAACAATCAGAAAAATGTGGTAACCCTTTTAGCTGGGGTTTCTTCCTGATTGGTGCCATTTTGCTTTCCGAGTAAGCCCCGGAGTTTTAATTTGCAGGGTTATTTTCTTCCAAAATATTCAGATTTTCCAAAATGACCATCTCCTTATATACTTATAAAGTTCAGGAAAGCTAGTTTTTATCCAAAAACAACCGAAAACCCTTTTTCTCACGCATATTTTGGACGGCGTTTTATACGGTGGCTTTATTATTTATCGAGGAATTCTTATGTAAGTAAACAGGAGCCCCACTGTGAAATGAATAAAGCCAGTTGCCCTCCATTCCATAATGCGAATCATGGTACTTGGCTTTTGGGGTGTGTGTTTTATTTTATTTTTTCCTCTCTTTGTAATGTTTTCTCTCATCATAGGGGGCCAGTCGGATCTCGGCTACAACTCGCTGTCTAAAGACCAAGTGAGGCGAGGGGACGAAACCACGCGGGAGAAGCAAGAAGAGAATGAAGAAACGAGAGAGAGTGATTCTAGTTCTTGTGGGTATTTTTCAAAGCGACCATATAGAGAATGAAATGCTTAACTTCGATTGAGCAACTCCAGTGAGCTAATGTCTTATAAGGCCCGAAACTCATGAGCATCTTCATTTTAAGATGTGCTGGTTGTACCAGTTTTTAATTTTGTGAATTCTCGCTTGTGGGCTTTACCCTACTTGTTATAAATTGTCACTGTTAGTCCGCTTTTGTCAGTTACAAAGCACTGAATTTAGCTCTGGGGTAGGTACCCCCTTTCTTCCCCCCACCAAAAAATCAAACTTAATAAAAGAGAGAAGCAGCGTGGCTCACTGGAAAGAGCACGGGCTTTGGAGTCAGAGGTCATGGGTTCGAACCCAGGCTCTGCCACTTGTCAGCTGTGTGACTTTGGGCAAGTCACTTAACTTCTCGGTGCCTCAGTTACCTCATCTGTAAAATGGGGATTAAGACTTTGTGAGCCCCACGTGGGATAACCTGATTCCCCTGTGTCTACCCCAGCGCTTAGAACAGTGCTCGGCACATAGTAAGCGCTTAACAAATACCAACATTTATTATTATTATTATTAAAATAATAAGAGTTGTGGTATTTAAGTGCTTACCGTGCGCCAGGCACTTTACTAAATGCTGAGGTAGTGCCTTGAAGTGACTGGAGCTCTTTTTTATTCTTTTGGCATTTGTTCAGTGCTTACTATGTGCCAGGCACCGGTACTAAGCGCTGGATAGATAGAGGCTAACCAGGTTGGGCACGGTCCATGTCCCACGTGGCGGTCAAGACCTTAATCCAAATTGTACAGATGAGGTGACTGAGGCACAGGGAAGGGATACGACTTGCCCATTGTCACCCAGCAGACAAGAGACGAAGCCAGAACTCAAACTCGGGTCCTCCTGACTCCCAAGTGTGTGCTCTCTACAGGCCATGCTGCTTCTCTTAGCTAGATGGTCAAGTGGTCCTCCCCCTGCTAAGTGGCCCAGGGTTTTGTTTCTGTTTGTTTTGGGGGGGGGCTTTTAAAAATTATTATTATTAAATTGTATTTGTTAAACTCTTACTGTGTGCCAGACACTGCACCAAGTACTCACGGCAGATACCGGCTAGTCAGGATGGACACGGTCCATGTCCCACATGGGGGTCATAGTCTTAACCCCCATTTTGTAGATGAGGTAAATGAGGCCCAGAGAAATCAAGTGACATTTTTAAGACTACCCAGCGGACAGGTGGCAGGTCCGGGATTCGAACCCAAGTCCTTCCGACTCCCAGGCCCATACTCTATCCACTAGTCCATGCTGCCCCATGTGGGAGGGGCTGCGTCTGACCTGACTGTCTTGAATCTACCCTGGCATTTTGTACAGTGCTTGGCACATAGATTCAAGACAGTAGAAATCATCGAATTTTCAAGATTCAGCAAATTGGTCCTCAATCTTAGACGGCCATTTTATTAGTTCTTCAGAAAACCATTCTCCCTTCCCATTTGCCTTGTCATTTCCCATAGTAGAAGGCCCGATCCTTGGCACGAATGTATCGAAGTAGCAAATGAACACTCACTTCAAAGGACGATACGATTTCCATTACGAGGCTGATATTTTGGCTTCAAGCTTGGCGTAATTGTAGCTTGGCGTGAAAGGATGAACAGAGCTGTTTGGTCTGCGTTTTCCCTCAGAGCAAGAAATGCGGGGTCACCCGACAAGCAGCGTGGCCTAGTGGATAGAGCACGGGCCCGGAGTCAGAAGGACCTGGGTTCTAATCCCTGCTCTGCCCCTCTTCTGCTGAGTCACGTCACGTCTGTTTGCCTCATTTCCCTCTTCTGTAAAATGTGAATTAAAACTACGAGCCCCAGTTGGCACATGGACTGTGCCTAACCTGATTAGCTTGTGTCTACCCCATTGCTTAGAACAGTGCCTGGAACAAAGCCAGCGCTTCACAAATGCCACAATTATTATTAATTACTATTCTTAAAGCCCACCCCACCCCCAGCCTTGTGGGATATTCATATCACAAGCACCTCGCTTTAGCCCTGACACTGTCCAACTCCAGCCTAGTGGAAAGAGCGCAAGACTGGAGAAATTAAAAATATTTTTTTTCAAAAATCCTCTGTTTGGAATCAACAAGTCAACCCCCGTCCTCTTCATTTCCCTGACAATTTCCTTCCGTCCTTTCAGTGTCGGAGAGCGAGAGTGCTAAAGGAAGTGTCGACTGCCTTCCCAACCTGGATTTTCAAAGCGGCGGCGGGGCCGAGCCCTCATCCAGCATCGTTCGCCCGGCCGGGGCCGTCTGCAACGCGGACGAAGCGTCGGGAGAAAGCGCCGGTGAGTGAGTCCAAGGGAACGCGTCCGGCCGGTAAATTTGCGAAACGCAGACCACAAACTCGCTGAGGGCAGGGAACGCATCAGTTTATTCTATCCAACTGTCCTCTCCCAAGCGCTTAGTACAGCGCTCTGCACACGGTAAGCGTTTGACAAATTCCACAGATGGACTGATGACGGGTAACGTGCAGTGGAGGGCTCTCTCAGTTCCACACCGAAATCCACGTCAATCGTAATGTCTTACCGACTGCACGTTCCAGTCAAGGATCGCTAAGGCGACGGGAGCTTGACCTGTCGGGTCCAGCTTTGTCGAGCTTCTCTGGCCTTGGGTTGGCAGGCACTCGAGCTTCCCGTGAAGAAAGGTGTTTCTTGCCGGTTCTCATTCCCCGGGTTTTGGGCGATTTCAGATCTGCCCTAGATTTCCATCGATCCATCCCATCTCTTGCGTTCGAACTTAGGTGGCTCCGACCCAGGAGGGGGATGGCGATTCTAATCTCCTAATCATGCCTCGCTCTTGACTCTCCCACCTGCAACCCGTGGCTCCTGACATCTCCCTCCTTCCCTTCTCCCCTGGAATATTCTTTCCATTTACCTTCTAAATGCCTTCCCACCTCCAGGCCCTTTTAAAAAGTGTGCGTTCGTGCTCTCTTTCTCTCCTTCCCTATTTTTCTACCTCCCTCTTTCTCACTTATTTCTTCCCTCCCTCTTTTCCTTTCTCTCCCTCCCTCCTTATCTTTCTCTCCCTCCTTATCTCGGTCCTTCTCTACTTCCCTCCCTACTTTTCCCCCTCCCTCTCTCTCATTCCCTCTGTCCCTCCCTCTCTCTTCCCCTCTGTCCCTATTCCACTCCCTCTCTCGTTCCCTCTCTTCTTCCCTCTTCCCCTCCTCCATATCTTTTTCTCTTGCCCCCCCAAATTCTTCTGCACTTACATTATTTAGCTGTCTATGTATGGAGCTTTTATTTCTTCTGGGCTCCTCTGAACAATTGTATTGTCTTCTATTTACGTCTCCTCACGTTCCACTTTAGACTGGAAGTTCATCAAAGGCAGGGACCGTGTTTTCTATAATTGTACTTAAATGTCCCCCAGACAGCTCAGCCCTCAGAAGTGCCAACGAATGCTAATACCAGTTCATTGATTAAATTTGGGACAATTTCACCCAATGCCATTACCCTCAAGGCTCACAGATACCCTTTCGGGACCTTCCCAGGGGTCTGGTGCAAGTCCGACGGAATCCTTATGATCAGGGACCGTATTGGCTAATTGTTGTATCGCCCTATCCCGAGCACGTAGCACAGTGCTCTGCACATAGTAAGCATTTAATAAATACCTTTGATCAGTTGATTGCTCTGTCTTGATCGCCACAGATCCGGTTAGACCGCTCGAAGCTCCAGAAGACGATTTGTAGCTTGGGGCCCGAAACAAAGATGATTTTAATTTCCACTCCTTGCGTGTATCTGGAGTGGATAGATAGATCCGAGTGCAGATGTTTTAGGGTGGGGCCCGAGAACATCTGTTTCTCACTTCAGAGGCTTAATCAGGTCCAGAAGGAATAAAATATCGAATCATCATCAACAAATATTTCTCGAAACCCAATTTCCTCGTGGCACGGTAGTGAAGCCTGCCTGCAAACGTCAGAGAGTTGGCAGTTAAGGGAGTTTTCGGTGTTCTGTTGAGCTCCGTCTCTAGTCTGTAAATCCGTTGGGAACAAGGAATCTAGTAACTCTGTTGTATCGTCCTCTCCCAGATGCTTAGTACAGTCCTCTGCACACAATAAGTGCTCAGTGAATACAATTGATTGTTAGTTCATTCGTGGGAGCTTTTCTTTGCCTTTTTTTTTAAGTAATTAATACAGTTTCTTAGTCTGGTGTAATATGTGTAGTTCTGTAAGGCTTAGTAGCTGATTTTAAGTGGAAATGTGTATTCAATGACGTGTTTCTAGAAACCAATCAATTACATGGCAAATAAGTGCCTCAGCTTTCAATTTGCGACGGAGATTTTAAAAGGCTTTTTCTGGCGTTTTCTTTTTTTTCTAAAGGAAGTGCACCTGGATTGCTGTGCACGTCGCCTTTCGAAGACACTAACGAGGAGGGAGGTGTTGACAGTAGGAGTCTACGAAAGCGACATAAAAGCGCGATGGAATGTAGCACGCCGCGGCAGCCCCCGGACTGGGAAAAAAGAAACCGAAACCTCAGCGGCCCGGCGACCAATGGAACGAACCGGGAAGCGGGAGCCGACGCCCAAATCGTCCATGACGTGTTCCAGAAAAGCAGCAGGCCCACCACTCTCGCCTTAGGGAAGCCCCCGGTGACCTCCAGCCTCCAAAGCCCGGAGAAGGAATCCAGCGACGACGACGACGCTCCGGGAGGCGGGGTCCGGCCGGCCGACCGGCCCGAGTCCCCCGTCATCTTCGACCTGGAAGACCTGGACCCCGAGGCGGACGCGGCGGCGGCCCGGGCCCCGCCGCAGCCCGCCCGAGCGGTCCGGCGAACCAGCAGCAGCTTCTCGGCGAAGCCGGCGGAGAAGACGGACGTGGAGGCCGGCTTCGACCCCCTGTCCCTCCTCGCGGCCGAGACCCGGCGGGGGCGGCGGGAGGCGGAGGAGGAGGAGGAAGAGGAGGAGGAGGAGGACAGCCGGAGCGTGTCGACGCCCTCGACGAGGAGAGACCTGGCCGAGGAGATCGAGATGTACATGAACAACATGACGAGCCCCTTGTCCAGCCGCGCCCCGAGCGTGGACCTGCAGCGGCTGGGCGAGGAGCGGTCGGCCAGTAAGAAGAGCCCCTCGGTGGCCCGCGCCTGCCGGAGATCAAGCCTCCCTCCCAACTCCTCCCGGCCCGCCGGCCTCACCAAGTCCAAGAGTTACCACGCGAAGGGCCAAGACCGGCCACGGGACCGGCTGTGGTCTTCCCCGTCCTTCTCGGCCCGCTGTCCGCTTAGGGACCAGGTCCCGGACGCGGGCAGGACCTTCACCCTGGTGTCCTCCCCTTCGTTTCACATCGACTCGCTCATCACCCCGAAGCTGGACGTCCTGAAGAGCAGCGTGTTCTCCGCCGGGAGGGGGGTGGCCGAGAAGGCCAGCAGATGGTACACGAGGTTCACTATGTACGCCGCCCCGTCGAAGGTAAGAGCCTCGCCGTCCACGGTACTCGTCGGGCGCTCACCGTGGGCGGGGCACCGCACCGAGGGTCCGGGGGAACCCGCTAGACCGGAGTCGGCAGACACGGGTCCTGCCCCCAGTGGACTTATGGGCTCGAGACGTCTTGGCGGCCAGGACTCCCCTCTCACCTTCGGTCCCCAGCCCTCCTTCCTCGCCCCCCGCAACTCCTCCTCCAGCGATGCTCTTCCAAACTGGATTTGAGCTGTCTGGGAACTTGAAGTTCATCAGCGGCGGGGGGTGTGCCGTGAGATTAAAAAAAAAAAAAAACCCCAAAAAACACAACTCCCTCTCTCTCTTCCCCCTCTCCCCTCTCCCCCTCTTTCTCCCCCCCCTTCTCTCTCTTCCCCTTCTCTACCTCTCTCCCCCTCTCCCTCTCTCTCCCTCCTCAGGATCAGCACTCGGACCAAGCCAGCCTGTCCTCAGCGGGGGCCCCGGACTCGGAGTCGGCCTCCCTGGCCGACGAAGACCTCCGCGACGAGCCCGAGGGGGCGGCCTCTCTGCCGGAGCCCAGCGTCCCGCCCGGAGACCGGGAGAGCGGGCCGAGCGGGACCGGCCGCTGGGCCGGGGGCCCGGACGCCCCCTTCCCCCCATGTGGTGAGATGCTTCCCGCCGAGCGACCCAGTGCCGCCTCGCCCCTCCCTTTGGTCAGGGCCCCCACCCCTAAAGGTTGAAAGGGCGCGCCCCATGGTTCAGTTTATTCATTCGATTGTAGTGAGGCAGTGTGGCTCAGTGGATAGAGCATGGGCCTGGGAGTCAGAAGGACCTGAGTTCTGATCCAGCTCTGCCACTTGCTGGGGGACCCACTCCCCGCTTGAGGTGCCTCCAAGTCTACGGGGTGGAACTTGAGAAACCTTCCGGGTCTAGAATTGACAGAGGTCAAAAGGGATTTCAGCCCGCAGAAGGTCCTCTTTCCTAGCAGAACGAGCTGACTCTCCCCCCATCCGAGCGATCTGTCCGCTCGATGGATTTAGATCGTGTGGTGGATATTTTTACGTCTGTCGCCCTCGCTAGAGCGGAAGCTGCTTGCGGGCAGGAGACGCGTCAATTGATTCGATACTTCCCAAGCACCCCGAACAGTGCGCTGCATCAGGGAGAGAGATTTGCCGCTCTTATTACTGTCACACAACTCAACTGCTGGGATTGAATAAAGTTTGCTTTGTGGCGAAGAGAAGGGATTTTAGGGCAAAATGAACGTTTGTTACTGAGTGAGGTGGGCGTATATGGGATTCTCTCTAGGAGAGAAGCACACAGAGCAATGTCATTGGTATCTACTGAGCACTCACTGGGGTGTAGAGCACCCGGTTAAGCGTACGGGAAAAGCACAGTACAATAGAGTTGGTCGACGAGAACCCTGTCCACGAGAAGTTTACGGTCTCTGGGGAGGAGCGGGGGGAAGAGACGTTAAAATCAATTACGGAGAGAGGAAGTGATGGAGTATGAGAGCAGGGACATAAGGGCCGGGGGACCGGGGTGGGTATCAGAGCGCTTAAAGGGTACCCGGCCAGGTCCACGGTCATTGAAAAGAGAAAAGGAGCTGGGGAAAAGAAGGCTCAGATCGGGAAAGGCCTCTTAGAGCAGATGCGATTGTAATAAGGCTTTGAAGGTAGGGCGAGTGGTGGCGTCGAATGTACAGGTCGGGGGGAGGAGGTGGGCAAGAGGTCGACGGAGTGAGATTGAGGTTCGGCGAGTAGGTTGGCGGCGGAGGTGGGGTGCGGGCCGGGTCGTAGGAAGGAGGGAGTTACTTTCTCCTGGTTTGATGCGTTTATCTTAATGTTCTGTAACCCACAGACTTCCTGTCCAAGTATGCCGTATCTGACGAGTCGGAGTGGGCCTCCCCCTGCAGCAGAAGCGGCACGAATATCTTCGAGAACTACGCCATGGAGGTACGGTTTCACCACGGCGGGGCTTCCGTCCCCGGTTTAGCCGCAACCCGGTCCGCCCGGGCCCTTGCTGCCGTTCGAAGACAACGGCTTGACGTGGTGGATGGAGCGGAGTCAGAAAGCCAGGAAGGCGTGGATTCCAATCCCAGCCCTGCCGCTTGTCTGCTGGGTCACCGGGGACAAGTCACTTCATTTCTCTGGGCCTCACTTACCTCCTCTGTGACATGGGGGGATTAAGACTGTGAGCCCCACGTGGGACGGGGACTGCGTCCAACCCGATGACCGTGTTTACTGCCGTTTAAACAGACGGACCTTTTAAAACCGATGACGGTTTTATTCAGAGTAATGAGTAACTTGAAGCATCCGCTAATTCTCAAGACACCATCCGGGCATTGTTGAATAATCTGAGTTAGTTGCCTATTTTGGAGGGGAGGAGGTAGGCTTGCCCCTGATTCTCGAATCCAGCAGACGATCAGTCGGCCGGCCCTCCCCATTCAGCCCGGGTCGCCGATCTTACCTCGGGGCCCCCCGCCCCGCCCCCCCGTCGGGCGTCCGTTGTCCACGGCAGGAAACGTGCTAGGTTTAGCCCGACTCCCACCCGGCGTCTGTGTGGCAGGGGGCCTCCGCTCAGTCTGGGGGCTCTGGCTCCCACCGCCCCGCCTTCCCACCACGCTCCCCTCCGCGGGCGGGGGCATCCGCCACCGCCCAGATGGAATGGAGATGGCAGGTCCGGTGGGAGCCGCCCCCTCTTCTCCAGCTGGCACCGCTCCGACGGGGGCCCGGGCCCCTGGGGAGCGGTTCGTGGGGCCCCCGGCTCCAGCCGCCGTCGGATGAGCAGCCGATTGTTCCCAGGGAGGAGGAGGAGGAGGGATGGAGCGGGGGAAGGAGCGGAGGGGGCTGTAGCAGACCGAGCCTTTGATTTCCTGGACAGCATCTTCGGACCGCCGTGACTAGAGGCGGGATGATTTTGGCTTTTGGAGAATCGGTCAGTGGTATTTATTGAGCGCTTCCTGCGTGCAGAACACTGGACGAAGCAGTTTGGAGAGGTCAATACGACAGAGTTGGTCTGACACGTTCCCTGCCCACTAGAAGCTTATAGTCTAGAGGGGTCGATACCTCGTTGAACACTGAACATTAGGCATCTGATTTGGGGGGGGGGGAGGATTAATCGCTACACGTACACACACGCTTGAAAATTGTAATGCGTTCCCTTTTTTAATTCACCCAGGCCCTAAGGTCGATCGCAAAAGTAATCGACCCATTATTAAAATCACAAAAGCCGGTGCCGTCTGCAGTTTCTCCATCAACCAAGTGGTCGATCGATCGATGGTCTTTATTGAGTGCTTACTGTGTGTAGAGCACTGTACTGAGCGCTTGGTAGAATACAGTATACAAGTGGGAAGACATGTTCCCTGCCCGCAAGCGAGCTTACAGTCCAGAGGGGAAGACGGGCATTAGTATAAATCAGTAAATTACGGATATGGACGTAATGCTGTGGGACTGAGGGAGGGTCGAATAAAAGTTCGCAGATGACGCAGAAGGGAGAGAGAGCGGGGGAAAAGAGGGCTTAATCGGGGAAGGCCTCTTGGTGGAGATGGGCTTTCTAATAAGGCCTTGACGATGGCGAGAGTCACCCTCTGTCGGACGCCGCGTTTCGCCTAGGTTCTCATCTCCAGCTGCTCGCGATGCCGCACTTGCGAATGCCTCGTCCACGACGAGGAAATCATGGCAGGCTGGACGGCCGACGACTCCAACCTCAACACCACGTGTCCTTTCTGCGGGAACCTCTTCCTGCCCTTTCTGA
This sequence comes from Ornithorhynchus anatinus, assembly GCF_004115215.2. Classification (NCBI taxonomy): domain Eukaryota; kingdom Metazoa; phylum Chordata; class Mammalia; order Monotremata; family Ornithorhynchidae; genus Ornithorhynchus; species Ornithorhynchus anatinus. Next base: position 6,085,738 of record NC_041732.1, on the reverse strand, counting down.
ACGTGGAGATCCGAGATCTGCGCCGGCCGGGCAGGTGAAGCGAGCTCACCCTCCCCGTCGGGGCCCGAGGCTCCGGGGCTCCCCCGGCCTCAAAGCGCCCCTTGACCGTCCCTCTCCCCGCTCCCGCCCCCGTAGGTACTTTCTGAAGGCCGGCCCGTCGGCGGAGAATGTGCAGTTGCCCCCGTCGCTCCCCGGTCCCTCGGGGACGCCGTGCCTCGCCTCGTCCAATCCCGGCCTCGCGGGGTCCGTGATTTCCGTCCGAGGGAACTGTAGCCCAAACAGGTACCCGCTCTCGCGGCAGCCGGGGACCAGCGGCGAGTTTTTGCCGTACGCGTACGTGACACGGCAAACCGCAGTTAAAAGGGTGGTCACCAGGAGGGAAGAGGAACGTTCGGATTGCGTCGGTGGGCGGGGGGGAGGGTAGAAAGTTTTCCTTCCAAAAATCTTTCGGGCTCATTTAACTGGGATAAAACCGGGATTGGAACAGGTCAGCGTTTTCAAGCAGAGGTGTCACAGGTCACGTGAGGAATGGTGCTGTCGAACTCCCACACGTAATTAAAAATTAGAGTGTATCCACCTCAGCGCTTAGAACAGGGCTTGACAATAGTAAGCGCTTAAATACCATTATCATTATTATTATTATCATTATTATTAAATGGAACCTGCGAAGCAGTCAGGATTTATTGAGTGCTTACTGTGTGCAGAACACCAAACCCGGCACTTGGGAGAGTCCACTTGGATACAGACACGATCCCCCTCAAAAGGAGCTTACAGTCTAGAGGGGTCAAGTTTGTGTGTCTGAACCATTTTCGGACACAGAGGCCAAAAAACAAACGAAAAGGAGACCGGGGCGTAGGAGGGCTGAGGTGGATGAAGCAGGACCCGGAAGGGTGGAAAGGTGAGGGGGAAAGGAAGAAGATGAGGTTGACTAGATGGAAATGGGGTTTCTCCTGGATGTGTTGCCTCAGTGAGTCGATCGGTGGTAGTTCCTGAGCGCTTATTGTTTGCAGAGCCCTGTACTAAGCGCTTGGGAGAGTCCAGCACCGTCGAGTTGGGGGATACGCTCACTGCCCGCGAGCAGCTTCCAGCGTACAGCGGGAGACGGGCATGACGATACATTACAGACAGGGGAAAAGGGGAGAGAATAAGAATGTGGACCTCAGGGGTGTTGGGACTAATGTCCCTGGCTGAAGTCCGAATACAGGCTCCCCCTCGGACCCGTCAACCAGGACCCGAGGTGCGAGGGGGTCGATCGGAGCAGGGCGCGCGGTGGCGTCAGGGGATCCCCTGGTTCGGAGGGGCTGCCCGACGGCTCTCTGGGGGGTTTCCTTGAAGAAAATCCATGCCGGAAAACCCGTGTGCCAGGAGCATCCAGATTCCCACCGGGAGGAGGGCCCCCACCGGCTCGTCCGCCTGCCCGCTGTTTCCGATGGCCAGGAGCGTCAGCACCTACGGTCCGCCGGAGGAGGCGGAGGCGGGGAGCCGGCAGCTCGCTCACCTCACGCCCACCGGAAGCCTGCCCGCTACTCTGCCCGGCCCGACGGTAGGCCCGCCCGCCGCGTTTCTGCTTGGAGGAGGGAGGCCGCCGAGCCTGGCTCGGCCGCGGGGAGCGGCCCCTGGAACTGCCGAATGCCCCGGGGAGGCGGGCGGAGAGGGGGACCGGCTTGGTTAGCGTCCCCTCTTCTCTCGCCGCCGCAGGATCCTCTGGGCTTAGAATGGCGCCTGCCCAGCCCAGACCCCATCACGGTCCCTTACCTGAGCCCGCTGGTGGTGTGGAAGGAGCTGGAGAGCCTGCTGGAGAACGAAGGCGACCGGGCGATAACGGTGGCCGACTTCGTCGACCACCATCCCATTGTGTTCTGGAATCTGGTGTGGTATTTCCGCCGCCTGGACCTGCCCAGCAATTTGCCCGGACTGATCCTGTCCTCCGAGCACTGTAACAAGTACTCCAAGGTACGGGAGCCGAGAGCAGCGACCCAGAGCCCCTCTAGATTGCCCGAACGAGCCGGAAGACCGTCTCGGGGCCGTCGTACCCCTAGGCGGAGAGGACGTTTCCGACCGCGGTCGCCGGTCTTTCCGGTTTCCGGGCGGACATCAGCCGACCCTCCCCCGGCTCGGGGGTGAGCGGAACGGGGCCCGAGGGCCCGAGGCGTCCCAGGGGTCGGTTACATCTGGCCCTGCCCGAAGCCCGCCCCCGCGCCCCGAGGGTGACGTGGCAGCGGCCACGGTGGGGGCGGGTCATTCCTCTCGCCAGCCGAGAGGATTCTGCGTCCGTAAATCGCTCTCCGTCGATCGGTCGTTGGTATTCACTGAGCACTTACTACGTGCAGAGCGCGGTTCTCAGCGCTTGGGAGAGCACAGTACAGCAGAATTAGCGGACAGGTTCCCTTCCCACACCGAGCTTACGGTCTAGAGACCTCGCTCTCCAGCCGAGGTGGCCGTCCCTGCCTCCTGCCCCCATCCCTCCCCCTACGCCACCTGAATTCCAGCTATTCGGGTGCACTTCGGGGTAGACCCCGTGCAGTCCAGGGCGGCCTTGAGAGCTCCGTGCCCCGCCGTACAGTCGGGGGCTCGCGGAGGGCCCGTGGTGATCGTTGGGGTCCTGGACCAAACGGAGCCCAGCCCACAGTGGACCGGAACCGCCGAGGGAGGAGAACCGGAGCGGCTCAGCTTCCCCCGGGGCAACTCTGGGCCTGTCCCAGCCCCGACGCCTGCGGGCTTCGGTGGCGCCACCCGGCCGCTACCACGTAATGCCGGAGGGAACACTCTTGCCAGCCCCCCGGGCTCCCCGCATGGAGACTTTGGTCCATCAGGACCTCAGATTCGTCTTGGGTGCCAGAGACCTTTTCGGCACTCCCGGGCCATCAGCAGCAGCACCTGCCCTCGACAAGGATCCTCGGGCTTAAACCCCAGCTCCCGGGGTCTCGGGGTTCTCATCCCGGCTCCCGCTACGCGTCTGCTTTGTGACCTTAGGCGAGTCACTTCACTTGAAAACTGTGAGCCCAGCATGGGACAACCCGATCACCTCGTATCCCCCAGCGCTTAGAACAATACTTGGCACAGAGTAAGCACTCAACAGATGCCACCATTTTTTTAATTTTGTATTCTCTGGGCCTCAGTTCCCTCCTCTGGAAAATCGGGCTTAAAAGCCGGAGCTACACGGGGGACAGAGACTGTGTCCGACCCGATTAATTTGTCTCTACCCCGGCGCTTAGGACGACGCTTGGCTCATAGTAAGCCCTTAACGAGTCCCACAGTTATTTTTATCATTCCTAGTTTTCAGAGCGCAGTCTTAAAAGCGAGCAGGTCGGTCTCACCGGCACTCATCGAAAACGAGAGGCTCCGGCTTCGACGATGAAGTCGACGAGTCCTTAGCGCGTATCGATTTAGGGTTCCGGTTCCCGCGGTATCGACCGAGAGCCCCTACCTTCACGAGACCATCTCGCCGACGAGACGGACCGCGCCGCTTCGCCCCGGGAGACGGGCCGCGAGGAGCACTTGTCAAATAATGGCTCCCTACGTCTTCCCCTGTCGTAGATTCCACGCAGCTGCATGTCGGAAGACAGCAAGCACGTTCTGATTCAGATGCTGTGGGACAATATGAAATTACACCAGGATCCCAGACAGCCCCTGTACATCCTCTGGAACGCCCAGAGTAAGTTCTTCTTTTTGCCCAGCGAGGCTCTGAGGTAATAGGCAACTCGGCCGCTCTGACTGTCGATCGGCATTTACAGTCCCGAGGCGTAACCGATGGTCTTATTACACCACTCTTTTTGTCTTGCAGGTCAAAATCGCACTCTTTTATTTGAGAGTGAGTGTTCCATCTGGTGTCGCGATGGCTGAGCCGGGGGCGGTCTGGGGCTTGGTTTTGTCGGGGGGGGGGGCAGTTTTTTGCCGTGTGAGCGTAAGCGCCTCTTCGCGTGGCGGTAGACTCGGCTTTTTGGCGGATGGCTTAGACCCACTTGATTTTCCGACTCGTTTCAGAAATAGGTTGCTTCACTAGGATCGCCGACCTTTACGGGAGAGCGTAGAAAGGCAGAACGCTTTTTTTTTCTTCCTGGTTGTTGCCCGAACCCAAACCGTACCCACGTTTAGACCGCAAGCCGACCGTCGGGCCTGTCCGTCTCTTCCGTTCACGCTGCCTTCATACGTCTTTTTATTCTTTAGTTTTTCCGTTAATCCCGGTGGTGTTTTCGATTCGCCGTTGCTTCTTTTAGTTTTTTTAGCGTCTGAAAGCCCTTACCCTTTTCGGTAGCCCTTTGCCGTCGCTCGGTGTCTGGGGTTTTGTTTTGTTCTCCCCCTCCCCGGCTGAATAAAAGACACATCCCGTCTTTCACCCCCTCCGTTCTTCTGTAGCCCAGAAGCACCCCGTGGTCCATTTGCTACAGAAAGGGGACGACTCATTTAACCAGGAGCTGTTGAAAAGCATGGTGAAAAGCATTAAGATGAATGACGTCTATGGACCAATGAGTCAGATCCTAGAGATCCTAAACAAATGGCCTCATCTTAAAAGGCAGAGGTGAGAAGACCCTCCCCTCCTTTTCTCTTCCATGTAAATGTTTCTCTTCTCCTTGGGTAAATGATTTCCTTCAGAATCGAGTTGGCAGAGTCGGTCTTATGCATAGCATGAAGCCAGGGTATGATAAACGGTGTTTAAGGTCTAATTTTTTTTTTAATCTCTCTCTCTCTTTTCAGGAGCTTATACAGAGAAATATTGTTTCTCTCACTCGTGGCCCTAGGAAGAGATAACATCGACATAGGTAAAGTACTGTGCCGAATGAAGTGCTTAAAAATGGACACTCAATCCAAGTATTTTCCTTCAGGGAAGAAATACATACATTGGAATGATTACTACTAAATAGCCAGTTCTAACGTGGAATTTTCCTCAACGCTTGCTTTTAAAAACCGAGTAGCGGCCTCATGTCGTATGCTTTCGTGTTTAGCCCCGCAGCACTTACGGACCTATCCCTAATGTATTTGAATGTCCGTCTCCCCCTGAAAACTGTAATCTTCCGGGGGGCGGGGAATGTGTCGTTCACCTCTGTTGTACTGAACGCTCCCAAGCGGTCTGCACCCGATAAGCGCTCAATAGATACCGTTGATCGGTTGAATGGTTAACGGCAAGGCTGTCGGTCGACGCGATAGATCCATCTTAGCCTCGTTGGTTCAGTGACCTGGGACGTCCCCATCGGTAAGCTAGGAAAGCGTGACTCAGAGCTCTCTTCCCCGATTTATTCATAGACTGAGAAGCCCCTCGTGGGACAGGGACTCCGTCCGCCCCGATGAACTCGTATCCACCCCAGCGCTTACTACAGTGTGTGACACATAATAATCATAATAGTTACGGTATTGAAACGCTTCCTATGCGCTAGGCACGGGACTGAGCAGTGGGGTAGCCGCAAGCAAATCGGGTTGGACGCAGTCCCTGCCCCACGTGGGGCTCGCGGTCTCAATCGCCGTTTTCAGCGTGGCTCAGTGGAGAGAGCCCGGGCTTGGGAGTCGGGGGTCATGGGTTCGAATCCCGCTCCACCACTTATCAGCTGGGTGACTGTGGGCAAGTCGCTTCACTTCTCTGTGCCTCAGTGACCTCATCTGTAATATGGGAATTAACTGTGATCCTCACGTGGGACAACCTGATTACCCTGAATCTACCCCAGCGCTTAGAACAGTGCTCCCACATAGCAAGCGCTTAACAAATACCAACATTATTATTTTATAGATGAGGTAACTGAGGCCCAGAGAAGCTAAGAGACTCGCCCACGGTCACGCAGGAGAAAGAGCCGGGATTAGAACCCGGGTCCTCTGACTGGCGCTCCCTTTTGGCAGTCGGTGTCCCTTCGCCTCCCACCTTAGACTGTGTAAGCTCCTCCAGGGCAGGGAGGCGCTGGGACACCGACTGCCAAAAGGAAGTACCAGTCAGAGGGCCCGGGTTTTAATCCCGGCTCTGTCTCCTGCGCGACCGTGGGCGAGTCGCTCAAGCCTCTCTCCCACTCCCTCAGCACGGTGCTCGGCCCACCGGTACCGTCGACCGATCGCTCGACCGACCGGCCGTGTTCGATTTTTTTTTCCCGCAGACGTGTTCGACAGAGAGTACAAGATGGCTTACGACCGTCTCACCCCGAACCAAGTCAAGAGCACTCACAACTGCGACAGGCCGCCGAGCACCGGCGTGATGGAGTGTCGGAAGACCTTTGGCGAGCCGTATCTTTAACTGGGGCCGCACGTAGGGGTGTGCGTATCTGTGTGCACGCGGGCGGGCGGACGCGCCGTGGAGCGTACCGCGCGGCGTGGAAGACCGCACCCCGAGACTCTTCCGGCGCCGGCTTTTGAAAATCCATCTAGAGAGGGAGGGAATCTCCGAGGCCCCGGAAACGGCCGACTTAGAAAGCCACGATGGCGGACGGGCCCAGGAGCGGCTTGGCTTCCCGTCACCTCTGAGGTGTTTTGTTTTTTGTTTTGTTCTGTCGTCGTCCCTCCCCTCCCCTCCCCCGGAGGTCTGGGTGTGTGGTGAGGAAACCCGAAGCGGAAGTCGCTCTCCGGCTTCGGGTCTGAAAGCCGGCAGCCGTCTTTCTGGTTTCTCTGCGGCGAGGTGGGCGGCCCGACGCCCCGAGACCGAGCGATGTTGTAAGAGGATCTGTTTACAGAGACCGTTCGGAAACGGAACGCAGACCGCGAAGTTGTATTATACGTGTTTTAAATTGTTTATAGTAAGTCGATATTTTTTTAAGTTTTTTTAAAAATTGCACCCTAGTGGATTTCGAATGAATTGAGACTTATCGGAGAGGGCGGCTCGCCGCTGGTTTCTCTCCCCGGTATGCTGCTATGTAGAACCGTCCAGTCCGGTTGCCGGCGATCGTCCTTCCGGCCGGGGGCCGGGGGAAGAGGAGGCGGCGGGAAGTCTGAGGACGTCAGCGCCCGCTCTCGGGCGGTCCCGGGTCGGGCCGCGAACGCGCAGGGCCACCGGCTGGAGAGCGAAGGGCCGGCCGCGGCGCGCTCCGCCGGCCGGGATTCCGCGTCGACCTCGCCGGGGTCGGACTGGGCCCGACGGGGAGAGCCCCCCGGACTCGGCGGCCCCCGATCCGGCCCGTTGGACCCTACGGTGCTCGGCCCCGCGGAAGAGCACCCGACCCAGCCGGTGATCCTTCCCCTTGCGGCCAGCGCGACGCGATCCGTGTTTGGAAAGGTGACCTGCACGTTGACGTCAGTCCAGACCCCGACTCTCTTTAGGACGTACGATACCGGATAAGGGCGGGTTTTATTTATAGGAAATGCAATCTCTTAGGGTAGCCGTGTATATAATTCTCTCGGGAACGTCATCTTCATTTCAGGTGGGGAAAACCTCCACTCACTCTCTAGAGGCATATATCGCTACGTAGATTTCTCAAGAAGGGAGGCGTGGTTTGGAGCAAGCGGCCCGTCTGAGAGGGGGTTTTTCTGGGGAAGTCTGGAGCCACGAATTCCCGCAGGACATTCTGAAGGGTTGAATCCTGAGGCCGCGGCGGGAGGGATAGCAGAAGGTCAGAAACGGCTCAGTCGGTCCCGTGTCTGTCCCTCCCGAACTCGGCCGGGGTTTGAGGGGGCTTCACCCCGGGGTCCCCGTCCCGCTGGACAGCCTGAGGACGGAGCCACCTCCACCCCTGGGCGTTAGCTGTCAATCAGGTGCGCCTCAGAGCCAATCAGGGGAGGCCCCCGCACACGCAGACGGGACCTCTTGTCAAAAACGCCCCGTCCTCGTGAGCTCCGGCGAACGCCTTTCCGCCCAGCGGTGCCGGCCGACAGCAGAGAGAAACGGTAGCGGAGTCCTCCGGGGTTCGCGAGTTGGGCCGTTCGAGGCCGAGTGCTGGGAGCCGGGAAATACTTCCTTCCCCTCGACCGTCGGTCTGCCCTCGCAGAAACGGCCCCGATGTCGTTTACGCCTTTCGGTTCCCTCCTTGGGATCATTTCCACGAGAGAAAAAAAGTCCTCTCGCGTCTGCTGTTGCTCCTGCGTTTTTGCTTTGTGGACTCTGGTGTGTGTTTTCAAGTCCGGAAGGAAAAGGTGTCAACCGGGTCAAGGGACCTTCTGGAAAGGAATGGGAGAGCCGGTCCCCGGCGGGGGATGATGCGCGGTGTCAGAACGAGGACGGCGGGGGGGAACCGAGCGCAAGCCCCACTGGGGGGCTCTGCGGAGTTACGGTCGAAGCATCCGTCTGTTGGGCCTCGAGAGCGGCTCGTTCTAAGGTGAAGACCACCGACGACGGCCCCGATTCCGACTCGGAAGGTTTCCCGGGCCCGGCCCCCAGGAGACGGTCGGCGAGGGCAGCGGGGAAAGATGCGTCCGCTCCAGCGGCCCGGGAGACGGAGCTGTGATGGCGGGGGCCGCGTCGGGGGGGGGGGTGGGGGGCGTGCGTGTCCGTCCGCTTCTGCTTCTCCCCCTCCGGGCACCGCCGGCAGCGGCCCCGTTCTCAGGAACCCCCCCCCCGACCCGACCCCTAAGTCCGGCCCCGTGGAACGCTCGACTTGGGTGGCTCTCGCCACCCGTTCTTTGATAGGAGAGATTCCCCCCCTTTGCCCCCGACCCCCGTCGCAGCAGGGCGAGGAGCGTGGGCCGGTTGAAATCCCCGTCTCTAAGCTCCCCCTCCCCCCGGCGAGACAGGAATGGGTCGTGGAGGGGGGGGCGCCGCTCTCATTGACGCTCTGGGCCTTAAGGGAATTTACAAGCTATCAAGCGAATGCTCCGGGAGGGCACCGGGTGCCCCTGGTCTGTTTGAAGGCCAGAGGCCGAACCCTAAACCGCTCGCCTAAGAGACCCGTTTCCGCCGGCAGCTGCTTCCGCATCCAGGCCGCGGAGCTCCTCGTGGACTCCGGCCGGCGGCGGAGGGCGGGGGTCCCGGGAGGGCGACCGGATGTCCCCCGCGGCGGGTCCCACGTGAAGCTCTGTTTCGCAAGGATGAGGTAGAGGCTGGCGACCGTGGCCCGGAGTCATTCGGAAGGAAGCATGCGAAGCGTCTTCTTGGTTCTATCTCAGTAATTCCTATTTCCTGCTCTGTGGACACCAATAAAACCTCTTTCCACAAAGAGACGTCGCCGTCCGACCGTGCCGTCGAAATAAAAGTGTGGGTCGGACCCTTCCAGGACCCATCCGAGAACGATCGCCTCGGATCTTCTCGCCGCCGTGGGCCCCGGGGATTTGGGACCGGTGGCACGCCGATCCCCACTCGCTCTCCTGGGAGATTTCCCAGCTGGATGGGGCTCCCGGAATGGGTCACGTGACCTCTCCCGAGGGGTGTCCCCCTTGGGGCCCGGGGGCTGGGGCCGGTCTGACTGCCCCGTGTCCACCCCGGGGCTCGGAGTTGGGCCCGGAGGAAGTGGGTAGCGAATAACACGGTTGTCATCTTCAGCTGGAGGCGCACGACCCTACCCGCTCCCCCGAGAGAGGGTCCCTTTCTCGGCTCGGCGGGGTGAGGTCCAGCAGAGAAGCAGCCGGAGGCGTGACTGCCGACGGCCCCCGGAAAACTGCGACAGATGAAGAGGAAGGCCGCCCTCCCCCTCTCCTTCCCTCGGCTCCCCCGGTGGCTTTTTTCTTTTTTTTAAGGGCATTTGTTAAGCACTTACTACATACTAAGTGCCGGGGTAGATAGAAGCTAATCGGGTTGTCCTAGATCGGGCTCTTGGTCTTAATCGCTTCACGTGCCACAGAAGTTGGAGAGTCGGAGCGGGAGCGGATGAAAACTCCCTGCAACATTTGGATTTTCATTTCACCACGTAGGATCATTTATTGAGCGCTTACCGTGCGCAGAGCACCGCACTAACAGTTTGGGAGAGTACAGTAGAAGAGAGTGGGTGGACACGTTCCTTGCTCACAGTGAGCTCGCGGCCTAGGGGACGAGTTGCACTGCTTTAATGTTCTGTTGTACTCTCCCGAGCGCTCAGTATGGTGCTCTGCACACGAGTGCTCAGTAAATAAGAATGAACAGCTTGCTCTGCCGTGGCTTCCAGACTGGCAAGCGGGCGGAGGGAGGGGGAAGAGCGGTGGGGCAATGGGGCGGGTGAGAGGCCACCGGAGTTCGTTGGGAGGAACCGGAGAGGAGAAGCGAAAGAAGGGGAGGGGAAAAGTAATGATGATAATAATATTGGTATTTAAGCACTTACTATGTGCAGAGCACCGTTCTAAGCACTGGGGTAGAGCGTGGCTCAGTGGAAAGAGCCCGGGCTTGAGAGCCAGAGGTCATGGGTCCGAATCCCGGCTCTGCCACTTGCCCACGGCCCCACCGCTGACGAGTCACTTCACTTCTCTGGGCCTCAGTTCCCTCATCTGTAAAATGGGGATTGAGACCGTGAGCCTCACGTGGGACAACCCGATCCCCCTGTATCTCCCCCAGCGCTTAGAACGGTGCTCTGCACAGAGTAAGCGCTTAACAAATACCGACTTTATTATTATTTATCACGGGGTAATCGGGTTGTCCCACATGAGGCTCACGGTCTTAAAAGTCCGGCTGGGATCAGCCCGGCTCCCTCACCCCGTCTAGGGGAAGCATCGTGGAGAAAAGGATAGATCCTGGGAGTCGGGTGGTCACGGGTTCAAATCCCTGCCCCGCCACTTGTCCGCTGTGTGACCCCGGCCGAGTCGCTTCACTTCTCTGGGCCTCGGTTCCCTCATCTGGAATATGGGGATTGAAGCCGTGAGCCCCACGTGGGACGGGGCCCGTGTCCAGCCCGATTTGCTTGTATCCATCCCGGCTCTTGATACGCTGGCTGACGCATAGTAAGCACTTAATGCCCTAATTAAAATAATCATCATCAACGCCCCGGGCCCTCTCTCCCATCGTGCAGGGGGCACAAGGGGCGCCGTTAGGGCTGGTGGACCGTCTCCTTCTGCCCCACAGCCCCCGCGCCAAGCCAGGTTTGCATTTCCGGGGTCTGGGCCTCTCCCGGAAACGGCGGCGGCGGCGTCCAGTGAGGCCGGGGAGCGGCTCGGTCCGTCGCCCCCATTTTAAAAACCTACCGAGCCCTGAGCCGGGGCAGCCGCTCCCCTGACGGGGAAGGGGGATCCCCTGTGTACGGTCAAACGCCCGCAGGGTCCCTCCTTCAAAAATGAGCCTCGGGCGGGGGCGAGAAAGGGCAGGGTCGCCGGCCGGCGTAGAAACGGCTTCCGAGGCGAGCGGGATTTCCCCGGGCTCTCGTCGACAAAGAGGAGCCGGAAGCGGTTCAGTCACTCGATCGTATTTATTGATCGCTTACCGGGTGCGGGGCACGCACTAAATGGTCGGCAGTATAACGACGGATACGTTCCCCGTCCCCGCCGAGCTCACAGACCAGAGGGGGAGAGCTCACGGTCTTCGTGGAGTTGTTTCCCTCGGTGGCGATTTGCTCAGACGGCCCCTCGGGGAGGTCATAAATCCGTCCCCTCCAGGGAGCCGCCCCCCGCCTCGCTAAAACGGCTCATGCTAAAACGGCTCATCTCGTGGCCCCGACCTCCCTCCCTCCTGCCTCGCTCTGCCCTCGAGCCCTCACCCTCCCAACCCCCCACGGCCCTTACGCCCCTTTCGATCGATCAGTGGTGTTTACTGAACGCTTACTGCGTGCGGAGCGCTGTACCGAACGCGTGGGAGAGGACGACGCGACAGAGTCGGTCGCCGTGTTCCCTGCCCAAAACGAAAGAGCGTGGCCCAGGGGATGGAGCCCGGGCCCGGGAGTCGGAAGGACCTTGGTTTTCATCTCCGCTCCGCCACCCGGCCGCTGCGTGACCTTGGGCAGGTCGCTTCACGTCTCCGGGCCTCGGTTCCCTCTTGTGTAAAACGGGGATGAGGACTGTGAGCCCCAAGGGGGATAACCCGATCACCCTGTATCTATCCCGGTGCTTGGAACGGTGCTCGGCACATAGTAAGCGCTTAACGAATGCTATTGTCTACCCCGGTACCCGATACAGTGTCTGGCCCATAGTAAGTGTTTAACTAGTGATGCTTTTTTTTAAAGTACATGAATGCCATAGTGCTCAGCGCTCAGAACAGTGCTTTGCACGTAGTAAGCGCTTAAATACCATCATCATCATCATCGTCATCATCATCAATAATAAAAGAAAAACGGGCACGTCCAAATACTCGGTTGCTTCCCCTACCTATAATTTATTTTAACGTCTGCCTCCCTTGCTGGATTATAAAGTCCTCGAGGGCAAGGATTGTGACTTCCTTCTCTATCGTCGTCCTCCTCCAAAAGCTCAGTACGGCGTCCTACACCCAGTTGGCTCTCAGTAAGCGGCCGTCGGTCGACGGACACCGGCGACCTGCCTGAAAACCTCCTCGGCGACTCGGAGCGGTGATACCTCGAGCGTGGAAAGGGCCCGCCCGCCCGCCCGCCCCCCGGGCCCAGAACGGCTAAGCTCCGCGCAGCCGGGACGCCGTTGGGATATCGCTGCTCGACAGAGGCTGCGACTTCGGCCGAGGCGCGTTTCGGCGGCGGCGTTCGAAGGACGCGGTCCACCTCCCGGAGAGGCGGCGGCGACGAGGGCGGGTCTTATCCGCGGGTGGAGCGTTGCCGAAGAGTGCCCCGGAGGGTCGCCGGCCCAGTCCTCTCCCTTTCCCCGCGTGCGGGGGCTAGCACGCTTTTCCATGATGCCCGCCGCCGCCTCCTCCACCCTGTCCTCCCCCGCCGGGCTGGTCCGGCCGGGGGGGCCTATTTCTCCGCTGCCCCGTGGGCTGGACGAGGGGCGTGGCGCTCCGCTCCATCCCTCGGGGATAATCCCCGAGGGGCCACGCTGATGAACTAATGACGACACCGATCGTAATGATCATCGTGGTTGAGCGCCTCCTACGGGCCGGGCACTCTTCTAAGCGCCGGGGTGGGTGCGAGCGGATGGGGCCGGACCTAGCCCCCGTCCCACGCGGGGCTCACGGTCTTCATCCCCATCTTCCAGATGAGGGAACCGAGGCCTAGAGAAGTGAAGCGACTCGCCCGAGGTCACCCGGCAGACACGCGGCGGAGCGGGGAATAGAAGCCAGGTCCTTCTGACTCCCGGGCCCGGGCTCTACCCCCTAGGCCACGCTGCTTCCCGGGGCCATTAGAGCGGGAAAAGTAGAAGGCTCTGACCCCGGCACGTTCTCCCAGGGCGGCGGGGGCCGGGTGGGCGGCCCAGCCGCCGCTCCGGCCCACTTGTGGGAATTCAGAAACCGGAGGGGGAAGAGAGCGGGCGAGGGGGAGGGAAGGAGGAGCCCTTTCCAGGTGGGACAACATCAACTTGGCCCACAAAGCCATGGGCTAGCACTGCAGCACGAGTGGCCACGAGGGAGGCCTTCGGGGCCACCCAGGACGGGCCCGGGCGGGCCCCGGCCCCAAGAGGGGGACGCCTCCCGGCCGGAACCCAGCAGACGTGGGGGGCGAGGGGGCGTCTGCCGGGGCGAGGCGGCCCCCGCCGTGGTTTGGGGCCCAGCCGGGCGGCGACCGGCCCTTCGGCTCCGGGCCCGGGCTTCGGAAACCCGGGGGCCGCCGGGCCGGCCGCCCGGCCGCCCCGCTCCCAGCCCGCCTTCCCCCTCCCCGGGCCCCGGGGGCCTCACACGGAGACGGGGCAGGAGATGAGCCGATCCTCCAGCATCACGCTGATGACCAGGAACACGAAGTAAAGGACGAACATGGTGAAGCCCAGGAGCTTGTTCATTTTCCACTTGCACGAGGCGATGGACGTGATGACGAAGAGGAGCATGAGGAAGAGCAGGACGATGGCGCAGAACAGACCGTTGCTGCTCACGGCCACCGGCCGCAGCCCGTTGAAGAGCGAGTACAGGAACCACGGAACCGGCAGGCTGCAAGACGGGAGGAGGGAGAGAGGCCGTGGGGCTCAGCGGAAAGAGCCCGGGCTCGGGAGTCGGAGGTCGTGGGTTCTAATCCCGGCTCCGTGCCTGTCGGCTGGGTGACTTGGGGCGAGTCGCTTCCCTTCCCTGTCCCTCAGTCACCTCATCTGGAAAATGGGGATGGAGACCGTGAGCCCTACCTGGGACAACCTGATAACTTTGTATCGACCCCAGCGCTTAGAACAGTGCTTGGCACATAGTAAGCGCTTAACAAATACCATCATTATTATTATTATTATTAAGGGGGTGAGACCATCGATCGACGGGATTTATTCATTCAATAGCATTTACTGAGCGCTTACTACGTGCGGGGCACTGCACTAAGCGCTTGGAATGTTCAATTTGGCACTCGTTCATTTATTTATTAGCGATTTATTCAGCGCTCCCGGGGAGGCCGGGCACCGGACGGAGCGCTTCGGAGAAGACGATACGACAGAGTTGGTAGACGTGATCCCTGCCCTCGGCGAGCTTACGGTCTAGAGGGAGAGACGGACGTTACTGTAAATTACGGATTTGGTCGTAAATCCCGAGGGGTGAATCAGCGGCGTGGCCTAGCGCCTACGACCCGGGCCGGGGGATCAGAAGGACCCGGGTCCTAATTCCAGCTCCTCCATCTGTCTGCTGTGTGACCTTGGGCTAGTCTCTTTACTTCTCCGTGCCTCAGCGACCTCATCGGCAAAACGGGGGTTCGGCCGGCGAATCCCACGTGGGACAGGGACCGGGTCCAATCTGATCAGTTGGCATCTCCCCCGGCGCTCAGAACAGCGCCTGTCCCGAAGTCAGCGCTTAACAGATAAAATCATGATCATTAGTAAGGGAGCAAATCCAAGCCCAGGTGGGCGTGAGAGACGAGGAGACGTACTACCTGTCCAGTGCCTACGTGGGAGGGGCTCTGAACCGAGCGCAGGGGACAGAATAATGGAGTTGGTAGACATGATATCCCTGCCTCCGAGGCTCTTACACAGTCTCGAACAGTTTGGGATGATGATGATAAAAATGACATCCGTCAAGCGCTTCCTATCTGCCGGAGTGGTTAGAAGCTCATCGGGGTCCAAGTCGCTTCTTCCGCTGTTCCTACTGTTCCCCCACCTGCTAATAATAATGACGCCGGCATTTGTTAAGCGCTTACTAGGTGCCAAACGCTGTTCTAAGTGCCGGTAGATGCAAGGTAATCAGGTCGTCCCAGGTGGGGCTCACAGTCTTCATCCCCATTTGACAGATGAGATAAGTGAGGCCCAGAGAAGCGAAGGGACCCGCGCCGGGTCACCCGGCGGACCAGTGGCGGAGCCGGGATTAGAACCCATGACCCTCTGACTCCCAGGCCCGGGCGGTAGCCCCTGCGCCGTGCCGCTTCCCGTCGGATACTGCCGCCCCTTAGCGCCGCAGTTGTTTTCAGGCGACGGAACCGCGGGGCGAAGGGGGCCGCTTACCCCACGGTGATGTCAAATATGTTGCTGCCCACGGAGCTGGACACGGCCATGTCCCCGAGCCCTTTCCTGGCCACGATGACGCTGGTGATGAGGTCGGGGATGGAGGTGCCGGCGGCCAGGATGCTCAGCCCCATGATCTCTTCGGAGATGCCGATGGTTTCTCCGACCTGAGCGGCGGGGGAGTTCGGTCAGTCGGGCGCCGGTATTCACCGGGCGCTTACCGCGCGCGGGGCACTGGACCGGGAGCTCGGGAGGGGACGACGGAACGACAGAACGGACGCATTCCCTGCCCACGGGTAGGTCACGGTCTGGAGGGGGGACAGACATCGCTATAAATGACGGATCTGGTCGTAAGCAAATCCGTGAGGCCGAGAGCGGTGTGGCCTAGCGGCTACGACAGGGGCCTGGGAGTCAGAAGGACCCGGGTTCTACTTCCAGCTCCTCCGCCTGTCTGCTGTGTGACCTCGGGCAAGTCACTTCACTTCACTTCTCTGTGCCTCAGTGACCTCATCTGCCAAATGGAGATTAAGACCGCGAGCCCCACGTGGGACGGGGACGCAAATAGAATCACGGGGTCGTACACCTCGTTAACAAAATAAATAGGGTAATAAATAATAAATACAAATGGGCACAGTGCTGAGGGGAAGGGGAGCAGAGGGAAGGGGGGCTCAGTCTGGGAAGGCCTCTGAAGAGGGGAAGAGAGTCAGTCTGGCGGAGGGGAGGAGGGAGGGCGTTCCGGGACAGGGAGGAGGTGGCCCAGGGGTCGACGGCGGGATGGGCGAGAAAGGGGGACGGCGAGGAGGCGGGCGGCGGAGGAGCGGAACGTGCCGGGTGGGCAGTAGGAAGAGAGAAGGGAGGAGAGGTAGGAGGGGGCAAGGGGATGGAGAGCCTTGAAGCCCGGGGTGAGGAGTTTTTGTTTCGTGCAAAAGTTGACAGACAACCACTGGACGTTTTTGAGGAAGGGAGTGACGTGCCCAGAGCGTTTCTGTAGGAAACTCTGTAATACTGTCCTCTCCTGAGTGCTCGGTACAGCACCCTGCACTTGACCCCAGACCGTCAGGCCCCATGTGAACTCCCTACTCAACTTCACCCTTCCTATGCACAGATCCACGTCCTCCACCCGGGCCTCTCCTCCAAAACCAACTCCCTGATCCGCCCGGGCCTCTCCGTCGGTCTCCCCCGACCACCCGCGCTCCAGCCCTGGATCTCCTCCACGGTGCACTTCCTCCGCTCCTGGTTCTCGTGCTTTTATTGTTTCCTCCTTCCTTCTAAGTCCCCTCTCCCCATCCTCATTCTTAAATTGTAAGAATAACGATAATAGTTATAATATCATCAAGGTACCCGTTAAGCACTTACTACATGCCGAGCGTTGTTCTAAGTGCCGGGGTAGACACGAGCCGATCGGGTTGGACCCGGTCCCTGTCCCACGTGGGGCTCACGCGCTTATTCCCCATTTTACAGATGAGGTCGCTGAGGTCCAGAGAAGTGAAAGCGACTTGCCCAAGGTCACGCAGCGGACGAGTGGCAGAGCCGGGATTAGAACCCAGGTCCTTCCGACTCCCAGGCCCGGGCTCGATCCACTAAGCTCGACCCGCTCCCCGGATCGGCTTTCAGAGTCCGGCTGGTTCTAACCTGGAAGATGCAGCCCTAGAGGCGGGAGCGGGGTGGGAGTTTCGCCTCCAAAATCTTGGGGGGCACGAGGGGCTTCCCGGGTCCCTCAGAAGGGCATGGGCGGCTTGGGAGAGGGAGGGGACGCCCTCTCACCTGGTGAGCCCACCACACCACCAGGTAGGAGAACATGGCTATCCACGTGATGGAGCCCAGGAAGGTCAAGGCGAAGAACTTCTTCGACTCCTGTCGAAGTGAGAGCGGACGGACGGGGGTTGGCGGGGGTCCTCTTCTCCTGGGCGGGGCCCGGAAGGACGGGGGCGACGCGCTGGGGCCTGGGGACCCCCCTCCCCGGGGCCACCTCATCCCCGCTCGTCCTCCCCAGGGCCCCGGCCTCGGATTTTAGGCCCCAAGTGTTTCGGGGTGGGCTGCTCCTCCCCGCGGGCCCGGGGCCTCCCAACCCCCGATTTCAGTTCTCCTTCCGCTGGGGGTCCTTCCCGCCGCCCCCCGCCCGCCCCCGGCACCCCCACGTTCGCCCCCGACCCCAGCCGGAGCGAGAATTCTCACCGGCCTCCTGACATCCGGCACGGTCAGCCACAGGGGAAACACGATGGGGAGGAGGAAGAGGTAAATGGCCCGTTTCCTTCTGGTTTCAGGCCACTCCAGGGACAGGGGCTCCTCGTTCTCCTCCTCCTCGTCCTCCTCTCCCTCCTCGTCGTCGTCGTCTTCGTCGTCGTCCTCCTCACCGCCCTCGTCCCCTCCGCCGTCGTCCCCTCCGTCTCCGGGATCGCGGTCTTGGCCTGTGGCTTCCGCCCCCTCCGGAGGTCCCTGCAGACGGGATCGCCCGCTGTCCGACCGGAAGCCGGGGACACCCGGGAGCCAGCCCACGCGGGAGCCGTGCAGGTGTACATCCGGGAAGCGGGTACGCCCAGGAGCCGTGTCGGCGTCCCAGGCCCCCGGCGGGCCGCCCGTCCGAGCCCCTACGGCAGGGTGGGGCCGTCTCCCGCCGCAACAGGCCCGAGGAGCGTTGGTTCTCGGAGCTGCCGCGGCCAGAGGCCTTCCGGCGTCCCCGACTCCACTGGAAATTATTACTTGTACTGGAGTCCTTCTCCCCGCTTCTAGACTGTGGGCAGGGATCGTCTCTCTTTACTGTTGCACTGTACTTTCCCGAGCGCTTAGTACAGTGCTCCGCACACAGAAAGCACCTAGTAGATACGATTATTTATATGTATTTTTATATATAAATACACAATTTATCACACATACACAATTTTTATGTATTTACATGCATTTTTATAGATAGATACGATTGAATGAATGATTGCCAGCCAATGGCCCGGGGCCTCCCCTTCACTGCCTCCGCGAGGGGCCTCCTGCCCGGGGTGAAGCAATCCATCGGTCAATCAATCCTATTCATTAAGCGCACGGAGCGTGCAGGGCGCTATAGCGAGCAATCGGCAGAAGCCGGAGGTCCGTGCCCTGTCCGCCGAGTGGCACCCAGCCGCGCTCGGGGCCTGGCGGAGGGGTACGGAAGAAGCCCCGCTGGTCTCCCCGACTTACCGCGTCCCCGCCCCCCGCCTCCTGGAGGCCGGGGGTCTCCTCGAGGTCCCTCTGGGTCCGGGGGTCGGAGGACGTTGCGTCGGGGGGCTCCTGAGACGAGGCCTCCGGCTCCGCCACTTGGAGGAAGGAGAGGGAAAGGGGTTGAGCTTCCCCGGGGCAACCGCCTAACAGCTGGGCCTAACGTGTCCTCCGCCTTCACCTCCGTAGGTCACGGCAGCATTTCCGCACGCCATAGGCGCCGCCCCCCCTTCCTCCGGGGCAGGTCCTCGCCCCAAAGGCGGGAGCCCCCCAGTCCCACGCCCCCGTTGGCCCGAAGAGCCAGGGTACGGTTGGATTTCCCCTAGCGCTCAGCACAGCGTACCGCGCCCTGTGGATGTCGTCACTACTGACCGAGCGACCTCGCAGCGCTGTGGATCTCGACCCCAGGAAGAGGCCGGGCGGCGGGCCGGGCGGGCCGGGCCCGCCCCGTTGTCTGGGGGGTTTGGGGGTCAGAGGTGGGCACCACGGGGAAGCCGCCTCCTCCCCCGAAGAAAGCAACCATTCCCACCCCGGTCGATCCCGTGCGTTGACCCGCTGGGAGCCTTTGGAGAGGGCGGAAGGGCAGGGGGTCCCGGGGTTTCGTCTGCCCGCTGGGCCAGGCCGGCCTCCAAGGCGGGGCTTCCGTCCTCCGGGCCTCTCCCCTGCCTCGCTGCCCGGCTGGAGCCGGGCCGGGCCGGGCCGGGCCTGGCCGTGGCGGGATCGTTCGGGCATTCGGTGGTATTTATTGAGCGCTCAGTGCGTGCGGACCACTGTACCGAGCACTTGGGAGAGAACAATACCACAGTAGATGCGTTCCCTGCCCACAGCAAGCTTACAGTCTAGACGGGGAGGCAGGGATGAAGAGAAATAAATAAATCATGATTATGTACCTGATAATAATAAGGATCGTATTTTTTAAGTGCTTACGGGGCGCCGGGCCCTTGTGAATGCAAGCAGATGGGGTTGGATACAGTCGCTGTCCCCCATGGGGCTCACCGGCTTAATCCCCATTTTCCAGATGAGGGAACGGAGGCCCAGAGGAGTGAAGCGACTCGCCCAAGGTCAAGCAGCAGACGAGCGGGATGGAGCTGGGGAGGGGAAGGGGGATGAAAGAAGGGGATCGGCCACACCCGAACCCGGGGCCGGCAACGCCCCGGGCCCGCTCCGGCCGGGGGCGGATTTAGCGCCCACCCTGCCCGGCGGACCCGGAGGGGCCACCCCCGGCTTCTCCGGCTCCGCGACTCCCGCCGTGGGGGAGGGAGCCAACCGGGGTTTGGGGCCGTGCGCTCGCACGGGCTTGTGCGTCGCTCCGTGGATACGCCCGCGGGGGACGACGTGGGTGCGCGCGCGCGCGCGCGTCTTGGGTCCCGCGCTCAGTAAATAGGATCGAGTGAATGAACGACCAGGTGGAGGCGTCGGTCCGTGCATCTGTGCGTGGGCCTGTCCTGCGTCGGCTCACCTGAGGGTCGGCTTCCCTTTTTGACCTCGGTGTCGGTTTGGCCCTTGGCCAGGCCGCTCAGAACCTCTGCCTTGTCCCCGACCTGGCCTGTGGAGAAGCGAGGCGGGAAGGAGGGCTCTCGGGCTTCAGGCCCCCGGGCGGGGACGGGGAGAGGAGCCGCGGACCCTCCCTCTCATCCCTCCCTTCCTCCCTCTTCCCCGTCCTCGCCGCCGGCTCTTCCCCTCACCCCTCAGCCCCTCCTGCTCTGGGCCCTTCCCGCGGGAACAGGCCTAGCATCCCACCGCCGTGGGACGCGGTGTGACGGGGGAAGCGGGCGTGGCCCCCGACCGACCGCGGAGGCCTCTGGAAAAGGCCCCCCAGCGCGCCCATCACGCTACGGTCTGGGAAGGCCGATCTGATGACCTCTTTCGGGGGCCGTCGTGACGGCTCTCGGTAGCGAGGAGGAGGAGGAGGAGGATGGGAAACGCACGTCGTGCAGACCTTTGCCAATATGCGGTCCCGGGATGAGGTGGACCATTCCTTGGGAAACTACCCGGCTACGTCCGTCGCCCGGAGTGACCTTGAGGGTCTTAGCCCTGGGCTGATTTAATGACAGACGCGTTCTCTATTCCTCGAGCCTCTGATCCCCTTCCCACCACCCCCATCTGCCCCGGTGGCTCCCCCGGCCCTGGATTTTCCATTCCTGGCGGCGTTCGACCGGAACGTCCCTTCCGAGACCCCGGCCTGAACCCGCGCGACGCCTATCCGTTCAACTTCCCCGTCGGCTTGAGTCTCCCCGGGGGCCCGGATAATTTCGTCGGGACGCTTGGAGGCAGGCGGGCAGCCGTTCGGGGGAGGCGGGGCAGCAGCGGGGACGAGACGGCGGGGCCGGAGAAGCCCCCGGATGGGCCGCCCGTCACCTCAACTGGTAGTCGAGGAATTTACCGAGTTTCCCCTGGGTGCAGAGCACTGTGCTAAACCTTGAGGAAAGTACCACAGAAAAACCAAAAAAGAAAATGCCCATACTTGCACTCCAAGAGAAAGGCCGAGTCTAAACGGGGGCAATCGTTTCTAATCAAAGCGATGGTATTTTTTTTCATGGCATTTGTGCTTCCTGTATGCGAGGCACTGTGCTAAGCGCCGGGGTGGATACACGTAACCGGGTCGGACGCAGACCCCGTCCAGGTGGGCCTCACGGTCTTCATCCCCATTTTACAGGTGAGAGAACTGAGGCCCGGAGAAGTGAAGGGACTCGCCCGAGGTCACCCAGCAGAAAAGCGGCGGGGCCGGGATCGGAACCCAGGTCCTTCTGTCTCCCAGGCCCGTGCTCTAGCCATTAGGCCGCGCTGCTTCTCCATTTATTAAGCTCGTCCCCCCTGCCGAGCATCGTGCAGAGCACTGAAGGGGAGAGGTCATCGGGCCAGGCAGTCCCCGCCCGCCACCCCCTCCCGGGGCTCGCCACCTACGAGGGACGGAGACTAGGAATCTTCTCCCCATTCTCCAGAGGGGGGATCTGAGGCCAGAGAGGTGAAGCGACTGGCCCGAGGTCACACGGCGAGCCGGTGGCAGAACCGGGCCCGGAACCCGGGTTCTCTGACTTCCGGTACCAGGCTCTTTTCCCCTGGGTTTCGCCGCCTTCCCCCGCCCGCCTGGCCCTGACGGGCGGGCAGAGCGCCGCTCCTTGTCCCCCGGCCCGGCAATAACCACCAGCCCGCCCGGCCCGAGGCCCGCGACGGCCCCCGCCCCTCCCGACCCCGAGGGCGACCGTCGGCCTGCCCGTTCCCGGGGCCCCGGGGTCCCGAGGACGGCGTTCTGCCGGCTCATCCGGCTGACTCTAGCGGTCGCCTCCCCGGCAGAACGCTTTCTCCTCCCGGTTTTTGGGTTTCCGAGACGGGGGCACGGAGGGATCTCGTCCGCTGCGGCACGGGGGGTCCTCTCCCGGCACTAGACCGTCGAATAGGGCCGGGGTTTGGGTCGGAGTTCGGTTTCGCACGGCCAGGGCCCAGCTGAGTGGGGGCCTCCGGCGGACACCCCCTCCCACAGCCAGTGGGGTCCCACAGATGCCAGCCCGCGGCCAGGACGTGCCATTTGCTCCCTCTCACTGAGACTCTCTCCCTCTTTCATTCTGTCTCCTTCTTTCACTCTGTCTCTCTGTCTCTCACCCTATCTCCCGCTTTCAATCTCTGATTCTCTCCCTCTCTGTCTCTTTCCCTCTCTCCCTCTCTGTCTCTCTCTCCCTCTTTCACTCTCTCTCCCTGTCTCTTGCTCTCTTTGATTCCTGTCTCTGTCTCTTGTTTTTCCCAACTTTAAATGGCCGTCTGGAAGGGTCTCGCTGTCAGGTTCCGGGCCGGGCCGGGCCAGAGGGGCTCTGGGGCCTCCGGCCCCCACCCTGTTCCTTGACCGGCCCCGACCCCGGACCCCCCCAGCTCCCCCCGGACCCCACCCCTTTAGGGTTTTCACGGACCGGACGTAACCGGAGACCCAGGGCGGGAGACGGGCCGAGGCCTGAAATTTCACGGCACCCGTCCGCCTTACCTTCAAGCAGCGACCCGCTCTGCTCCTCTCTGCTTCCCTTTATCTCTCATGGCCTCTGTCTCTGTCTCTTCCTCTCTCTCTGTCCCTTTCTCCTCTCTCTCTTTAGTCTTCTCAGTCTCTCCTCCTCTCCCCGCCGTGATCTCTCCGGCTGTCTCTCCTTCCATCTCCGCTGGGAGACCCTCCTGGGACCGCCCCCCCGCCCCCCCCCGGGTGGGATGTGGCTGGAGGGGAAAGTCTGGAGGCCTCCGGAGTGGCGGTGGTCGGTTTAGGGGAAGTGGGGAAGGGGTGGCGGGTGGACCTGGGGTCCGGGGGCTGCGGGGATGGACCCCGGGCGGGACCGGCTTACCTTCTCCCAGGGGGTCCAAGGTGTGGATCATGAGCTGAAAGATGGTGCCGCGGAGCGTGCCGTTGTGCAGCGAGGCCGAGCTGCTTCCCCGGACCAGCAGGGACGGGAGCTGGGCAGAGGGGAGACGGTGCCCGAGGGGGCGGGGGTCAGTGCCCGAGCCGGGGAGCTGGTGACCGAGCCAGGACCCGGTGCCCGAGGGCAAAGTCGGTGCCCGGGGGCGAGGCGGTGCCCAAGGCACTGGGGCGAGGGGGGGAAGGTGCACGGGGATACGAGCACCCCACCCTTCCCAGCTCCTCAGTAACCAGAACGTGTCCTGGGGAGATATGGATGTCTTCTTTGAGGAGAAAATAAATAGTCGTAATGGTATCTGGTAAGCGCTTACTACGTGCCAAGCACTGTCCTGAGCACCGGGGTAGTTACAAGTTAATCGGGTTGTCCCACGTGGGGCTCACAGTCTTACTCCCCATTTTTACAGATGAGGTCACTGAGGCCCAGGGGAGAAAAGCGGCTTGCCCAAGGTCACCCAGGAGACGAGTGGCGGAGGCGGGATTAGAACCCACGTCCTCCGACCGAGAAGCACCGTTTCCGTTTGCTGCTCTTCTACCCAACCCGGTAAATTCCTAAACACCTGCAGGCACGCACACAGACACACTCACCCACCCCCCAAAAAGTCAACCGATCATCTCTAGAGAAGCAGCGTGCCTCAGTGAAAAGAGCCCGGGCTTGGGAGTCAGAGATCATGGGTTCGAGTTCCGGCTCTGCCACTGGTCAGCTGGGTGACCGTGGGCAAGTCACGTCACTTCTCTGGGCCTCGGTTCCCTCATCTGTAAAATGGGGATTAAGACTGTGAGCCTCGTGGGACAACCTCATTATCTTGTACCCTCCCCCCGGCGCTTAGAACAGTGCTGGCACATACTAAGTGCTTAACAAATGCCGTTATTGTTGTTATTGAGGCTGGTCGTGGGCAGGGAATGTGTCTATTTTTGTAGGGTGCTCTTCCGAGCGCTTAGGACAGTGGTCTGTGCGCAGTAAGCGCTCACTAAATACGAATGAATGAATGAATGAATGACCGCACGAATGAACGAATGAGTGAATGAATGACTGCATACATGAATGAGTGAATGAATGAATGACTGCACGCATAATAATGTTGGTATCTGTTAAGCGCTTACTATGTGCAGAGCACCGTTCTAAGCGCTGGGGGGGGATACAGGGTCATCAGGTTGTCCCGCGTGAGGCTCCCGGTCTTCATCCCCATTTTACAGTTGAGGGAACTGAGGCACAGAGAAGTGAAGCGACTCGCCCACGGTCACACGGCTGACAAGTGGTGGATCCGGGATTCGAACCCATGACCTCGGACTCCAAAGCCCGGGCTCTTTCCACCGAGCCACGCTGCCTGAATGAGTGAGTGAGTGAGTGAATGAATGAATGACTGACTGAACGAGTGAATGAGCGAGTGAATGAATGACTGCCTGAATGAACCAATGAATGAACGCATGAATGAATGACGGCCTGAACGAACGAATGAATGATCCGGCTGTGTGAGGCTGGTGCTCCGTTTGCCGGGGCAGGACGCCCAGCCCTCCCGTCGCCCCCCCCGGCTGGGGGAGTTCCCGGGGCCTGGCTCGCCCAGAGCCCAGATGACGACGACGACGATGACGACGGTGGCATTTGTTAAGCGCTTACTGTGTGCCGAGCACTCTTCCAAGCCCTGGGGAAGATCCAGGGTCATCAGGTGGTCCCACGTGGGACGCCCGGTCTTCATCCCCATTCTCCAGATGAGGCAACTGAGGCCCAGAGGAGTGAAGCGACTCGCCCAAGGTCACACAGCAGACAGGTGGCGGAGGCGGGATTAGAACCCACGACCTCTGAGTCCCAAGCCCGGGCTCTCTCTCCGGCGGCGCGGATGGCCCGGAGCCGGACGGTCCCGCGAGCGGCTCCCCGGGCCGTCAGCCGGGGGCTCACGCTCCCCCTTCGCCGGGGATGGGAGGGAACACGCCCAGAGGTGCCTCCTGGGCCCCATGAACAGGTTGGAGTCATTGTTATTATTAATTATGATGATCACTATCATAATTAATCATCATCACCGTCTGTTAAGCGCTTACTATGAGCCAGGCACCGTTCTAAGCGCCGGGGTGGATACAAGCGACTCCAGTCGGACGCTGTCCCCATCCCGCATCATGCTCTTGCTCCCCACTTTGCAGGTGGGGGGAACTGAGGCCCAGGGAAGTAAAGTGATTCACCTGAGGCCACATGGCAGGCAAGTGGCAGAGTCGGGATTAGAACCCGGGACCTCCTGACTCCCGGCCCCGGGCTCTAGCCGCTAGGCCACGCTTCTTCCCCCGTTACGTTGTGCTTACCGACCCCGACGGGATTTCCCCAGTGTCCCGCATCCACCCAAGCCTTTCTATCCCTGGACCTCGTTTTCCTCCGTCAAGGCGTCTCCGGTTCATCCCGGCCCCGCCTTCGGGTCTCCTGACCCAACGGTCCCCGGGGTTGGACAGAGGGTCACGGTAAGCGCTTACCAAATACCACAGCTATTGTTATTATTATCAGCTCATCCTCGACGGAGCCCCACCAGGTCCCCTTCGCCCCACCCCCACAGAAATCGATGGACGGATGGTATTTTTTGAGGTCTCACCGCGGGCGGGACACTGTGCTAAGGACTCGGGAGAATCCGATACCCATAAGGTCAAAGCACCGGCTGCGATCCATGCCACGGGGCTGATTCCCCCACCTTCACCCTGCGGAACACCCACCTTCAGCTTCCCGTTGTCTTCCGGCTCGTTCACAGCTACGGCGCTGCTGCCCACCTGAGGAAAGGAGGGCAGGAGTCGTGAGACGGGAGCCAGGGACACATCCGCCACAGAAATAGTAACAATGATAATGATGACGACGGTGTCCTTTAAGCGCTCACTACGTGCCAAGCACTCTTCTAAGCGCTGGGATAGAGACGAGGTAATCGCATGGTCCCCGGTGGGGCTCCCGGTCTTAATCCCCATTTTACCGACGAGAGAACTGAGGCCCAGAGAAGTGAAGTGACTCACCCAAGGTCACACAGCGGACAAGTGGCGGAGTCTGGATTAGAATCCAGGTCCTTCAGACTCCCAGGCCCGTCGCTACCTGTGTATTTTCTCCCAGCAGTTAGTACAGTGCTCTGCACACTGAGCGCTCAATGAAGACTGCGACAACTACCTGCCCAGGGACAGGAGGCAAGTGGTGGAGCCAGAATTAGAACCCAGCACCTCTGACTCCCAGGCCTGTGCTCCTAAAGCCACGCTGCTTCTGCCAAGTATGTCGCCTCCCCAGTTACCTTTGCCCTTACCTTAATTCAATCAATGGTATTTATTGAGCACTTACTGTGCGCAGAGCACTGTACCAAGAGGTTGGGAGAGTAGGATGCCCCCGAGCTCCCGCCCACAGGATCTTACAATCTAGAGGAAATTAATTGAAATGAGAGTGGAGGTCCGCCCAGTACGAAAAATAAGCGATGTCCTCTAAGATCTATCTGATCCCGAATGGTACGTTCCAAACGCTGAGTACAGTGCTCTGCACATAGTAAGCGCTCAATAAATACTACTGAGTGAATGAATGAATGAATAAGATCGTTCGATCAAAGCCCAGAAGTGTTTGGGGATGAGGACGGGAGAGAGACTGCGGAGGACATTAACGGATCGGGCTTTGCTCTCGCAGAAAGGGACAGTGAAACTCTCCCACCTGACATGAGCTTCTGTTGCTTTCCGCCCTCTGCCCTCGATCGATGGTAGTTTTTGAGCGCTTACTGTGTGCACAGCACTCTACTAAATGCCGGGAGAGCACAATGTGACAGAATTAGCAATCACGTTCCCTGCCCACAAGAAGCGTGCCGTCTGGCGGGGGGACAGACATTAGTCAAAATAAATAAATTATGGCTAGGGATGTAAGCGCTGGGGGGCTGAGGGAGGGTGGAAGAAAAGGAATTAAATCCAAGCGCAAGGGAGGCTCTGGAGGGATTGGGAGAAGAGGAGACGAGGGCTTAGTCGGAGAAGGCCTCTACATTTTTCTACAAAACTGGGTTGTAATAGGAGAGGAGCAAGGTGAAGGTAGGAGAGGGGTGAGCTGATTGAGTGCTTTAAGGCTACCGATACGGAGTTTCCGTTTGAAGGCAGTAAGCGCTCAATAAATGCGACTGAATGAACGGCCGTAGAGGTGGAAGGGCCACCGTGGAGGTTCTCGAGGAGTGGAGAAACGCGGCCTGAAGGTTTGTGTGGAAAAATGATCTGGGCAGCAGAGGGAAGCATGACCGGAGTGGGGGGAGGCAGGAAGGTCAGCGAGGACGCTGATCCAGTCATCGAGGTGGGAGAGGTTAAAAGTGCTTGGATGAATTAACCCGGTAGCGGTTTGGATGGCGAGAAAGGGCAGATTTTAGTGAGCTTGTGAAGGTCGAACAGACGGGATTTGGTGTCAGATCGAATATGTGGGCTGAATGAGAGAGGCGAGTGGAGATCACGCCAAGGTTGGAGACTCGTCAGGCGAGAAGGATGGTGGTGCTGTCCACAGTGATGGGGAAGTCAGGGGGAGGACAGGGTTTGGGTGGGAAGATGAGATGAGGTCAGTTTCAGACATGTTAAGCTTGAGGTGTGGGGACATCTGGAGATGTAGAACGTCCCCAGGGCAGGAGGAAACGCGAGGCCGCAGAGAGGGAGAGAGATGGAGATGGAGATGGAGACCGAGGAATCGTCCGCACAGACGTGATAGTCGAGGCCGTGGGAGGGAATGAGTTCTCCAAGGGAGGGGGTGTAGATGGAGAATATTCATTCTTTCGGTCGTATTTATTGTGCGCTTACCGTGTGCGGAGCGCTGTACAATACAGCAATAGAGACAACCCCTGCCCACAACGGGCTGACAGTCGAGGGTGAGAGGGACAGACATCAAGACAAATAAACAGGCATCCGTAGGAAGATTATAGATTATACAGGATTGTTCTCGTCTGTCCGTCTCCCCCGATTAGACCGTAAGCCCGTCAAAGGGCGGGGACTGTCTCTATCTGTTACCCATTTGTACATTCCAAGCGCTTAGAACAGTGCTCTGCACATAGTTAAGTGCTCGATAACTACTGTTGAATGAATGAATGAATGAATGATAGCAGGAGACAGGCCGAAGGAGTCCCCCCCTTAATTGTCTTTGAACTGTCTAGGGTGTTTTCTGTTTTCCCTATGGAAAATGTACACTGGGTCTTGGGTCTTTTTCCAGGGTGCTTAGAAGCAGCGGGGCTTAATGGAAAGAGCGCGGGCTTGGGAGTCAGAGGTCGTGGGTTCTAAACCCGGCTCTGCCACTTATCAGCTGGGTGAATGTGGGCAAGTCGCTTCACTTCCCTGCGCCTCAGTTCCCTCGTCTGGACGATGGCGATGAAGACTGCGAGTCCCAAGTGGGACAAGCTGATGACCTTGTATCCCCCCCCAGCGCTTAGAACGGTGCTTGGCACATAGTACGCGCTTAACAAATACCATCATTATCATTACCATTATTATGGGAAACAGGGACCCTGTCCGACCCGATTATCTTCTCTCTACCCCAGCGTTTTGCCCGGTGCCTGGCACGTAGTAATCACTTACTCCCACAGTCATTACTTTCCCGAGCACGGAGCGCAGGTCTCTGCTCACAGTAAATGCTCAAAAAATACGACCGATTGCTCAAGCGACGTCGCTGCAGTCCTCGTCTAGAATCGATCATGAACAAAGTCCTGGATCCAGCCCTGGCTCGGATCCCCCATTCGTAGCCTCGTTCTTAGGAGAAAGCAACATGGCCTAGTGGATAGATCCCATCCGAAGGACCAGGGTTCTCACCGTGACCCCGCCACTTATCTGCTCCGTGACCTTGGGCGAGTTACCTCCCTTCTCCGGGCCTCAGTCCCCTCATCTGTATAGTGGGGATTATTAATAATAATAATAATAATAATAATAATGGGATCTGTTAAGCACTTATTACGTTCTAAGCACTGGAGTAGAATCAAGGTGAGTCCCACACGAGACATGGACCGTGTCCAACTTGATTAGCTTGTATCTGCTCCAGTACTTGGTTCAGCGCCTGGCACATAGTAAGCGCTTAACAAATACCATTTTAAAAAAATAAATGGTTCCAGTTTCCAGTGACACGCCTGAGGCGATGGTTCTCAGAAACCGATCTTCCCGTAAAATCCCGGTCGCGGGCGCCGTGGTGCCTAATCCCCTCCCTGGTCGCTGCCAGCGGGGTTCCCGAGGAGGCAGTGGAGGTTACATAAGAGCCGGGACGCTGGACGGTTGGGTTCACCCTTGGCCTCTGTAAATTCCTCAAAGCGGGGCGGATTACGCGGCTAAATCTCGGGCGAGGCTGCCAGCTCCAGAGCCGTTTGCCGGCCCCGGCGTATCGGGGGGAAAAACTGCCGTAATGATGAACGGTGTTGGCGTTGGTGTAATGGTGTTGGTGAAGCGCTACTCTACGCCAGGCGCCGGGGTGGACACAAGATCGCCTCTTCGGACTCAATCCCTGCGCCGGACGGGGCTCCCGGTCTGATTAGGAGGGAAAAATTTCATCCCGCTTTTACAGATGACTGTAATTCTGTTGGTTTCTATTCACGTCTGTCTCCTCCTCTAAAAAAACCCAACGAAAATGGTGTCCGTTAACTGTTTACTATGTGCTAGGCACTGGATTAAGCGCTGGGGCGGATACAAGCCAATCGAGCCGGACACAGTCCCTGTCACATGTGGGCTCACGTCTCAATCCCCATTTGACAGATGAGGTAACTGAGGCCCAGAGAAGTGAAGCGACTCGCCCAAGGTCCCACAGCAGACAAGCGGCGGAGCCGAGATTAGAATAATGACAATACTCACACCGACGGTACTTGTTAAGCGCTTACTGTGTGCCAAGCACGATTCTAAGCGCTGGGGTGGGTACGGGGTAATCGGGTTATCCCACGTGGGGCTCCCAGTCACCGATCCCCATTTTCCAGACGAGGTGACTCAGGCACGGAGAAGTGAGGTGACTTGCCCGAGGTCGACGTGTGTCTAACCCCCGATTAGACGGTGAGCCCGTCGCTGGGCAGGGATTGTCTCTATCTGTTGCCCAACTGTCCATTCCAAGCGCTCAGTACAGTGCTCTGCACATAGTGAGCGCTCAACAGATACTGCGAATGAATGACTGAATGTGGGGGAGCGGGGGTGAGAACCCACGACCTTCTGCCTCCCAGGCCCGGGCTGTAGCCACTACGCCTCGCTGCTTCTCGACCGTCGACCGTCAACTCGTCGCGGGCAGGGAACGGGTCCTTCTCTCGTTCCGGGGTCCCCTCCCGAGCGCTCGGTCCGGGGTTCCGCACAGAGTCGGCGCCCGGTGAACGGATGAATGAAGAAATACGGCCGCCCGACTGACCTGAGGGGCGTCTCCCGCTGCGGGGACGGAGGCGGCCGCCGTCCTCCGGCCGACCCGACCCTTGACCCAGGCCTCCAGCGGGCGGTTCCACTTCATGGCGAAGACGTAGAGGGCGTAGGCGGCGAGCAGGAGGAGGCTCTCCCACCAGGCCACGGTGCCGTCCGAGAAGAAGGCGATGAGCATCAGCAGGTCCAGGATGTAGAAGGAGACGTCTCTGAAGAGGGGCCACCAGGTCAGGCGGAGGATCTCCCGGGAGCAGAGGGCGCACGTGCCGATGACGAAGAGGATGTTGAAGACGGCCGAGCCCACGATGGTGCCGACGCCCACGTTGCTGTGGGAGATGAAGACCCCGATGAGGGAGGTGAAGAGCTCGGGGGCGGACCCCCCGGCCGCCATGAAGGTGGCCCCGGCCACGTCCTCCGAGATCTCCAGCTTGGCGGTGATGACGCCCAGGGCGGGCACGAAGTACTCGTCGCACACGATGGCCAGGGCGACGAACACGTACGCCATGCCCGACACGTGCAGCAGGACCCACCCCCGCCGCCGCTCCTCCACGCTGAACACGTCCTCGGGGTACTCGGCCTCGGGGCGGGGCCGGGGGCGGCCGGGCCCCGGGGACGGCGGGGGGCCGGGGGCCGCGGCCTCCGGGGAGGGGCCGGGCCTCGCCGCGGACCCGCCGCCCGCCGGCTCCACGAACACGCAGTGCCCGCCTTTGACCCCGGGGTCACCGGGGCCTGACGTGGCGGCCGGGGTCCCGGCGGGAGCCTCCGCGGCCCCGGCCGCGACGGGGGCCGTTCCCGTCGATGAGGCGTCCGCCCCCTCCGTCCCCTCGGGGGTCCCGACCTCCCCGGCTGGGTTCCGGGGGGCTGGGGCGCCCACTCCCGCTTTCATTCCGGAGGCGGTCGGGGGGCCGGGCCCGGCCGTCCCCCGGGGGGGGGCCGGGGGGGCCTTTCCCGCAGTGGCCCCGGGGGTCACGACGGGGTCACCCGGGGCCTCCCAGGGCCGGGGACCAGCAGTTCCCGGGCCCGACCCGGGCCTCCGCGGGTCGCTGCCCGGGCCCGGGATCTCGCCCCCGGACGGGTCCCCGCCGGCCCGTCTCCCGGGACGTTGGGACGGGGTGTCCCCCCACGGCGAAGCGGGGGCCCCGGGGCTCCCGAGGAGCCGGGGGGTGGACGGAAGGAGCACGAGGGCCAAGAGGAAGAGGACTCGGCCCCACCGCAGCCGTCTCCTCCCGGAGGGCCTCCCCTCCGGGCCCCCCAGCTCGATCGGCTCCTCCATCACGCCCGGCCGATGGGAAGGGGGCCGTCACGCCGTCCAGCGGGAAGGCGGCTCGGCTCCCGGATCCGGGGGGCCCGTTGGGGCGGGAGTGGCCATGGAGGCCCGAGAGGGCGGCTCCGCCTGCGGATCCTGAAAGAGAAAACAGAGCCGCCGGTCAGAACCGGGCTCCTTCCCGGCCCTACTCCACCCGCTCCGGTTACGGATGTCAGTCCGTCAGCCGGAACTATTTATCGAGCGCCTACAGTGGGCAGAGCCCTGGACTGAGCGCTGCGGGGAGCAGACACAATCCCCACCTTCCAGGAGTTTCCAATCTAGCAGTTCCTCCCATGCTATGAGGGGGTTTCCGCACCTTACCTTTCATTCGTTCGTTCGTTCGATCGTATTTACTGAGCGCTCACTGCGTGCGGACCACTGGACTAAGCGCTTGGGAAAGTCCAGTACGGTAATAAAGAAGCCAGTCCCCGCCCACGACGAGCTCACGGTCTAGAGTTGGAGACAGATCTCCAGGCCGGTGAGACAACCCAAACCCCGCCTCGGTAGGCTGGGCTCACCCTTTCTGATAGGGATGAGAAGCAGCGTGGCTTAGTGGGTAGAGCCCGGGCCTGGGAGTCAGAAGGACCTGGGTTCTAATCTCGGGCTCTCCCATTTGCTGGGTGACCTCAGGCAAGTCACTTCACCTCTCTGAGTTTCATTACCTCATCTGTAAAATGAGGATTAAGATCGTGAGCCCCACGTGGGACAGGGACTGGGTCCGACCCAACTATCTCGTACCTGACCCGGTGCTTACTTAGCACAGTGCCTGGAACATGGTAAGCACTTAACAGACA
Source organism: Ornithorhynchus anatinus (assembly GCF_004115215.2). Taxonomy (NCBI): domain Eukaryota; kingdom Metazoa; phylum Chordata; class Mammalia; order Monotremata; family Ornithorhynchidae; genus Ornithorhynchus; species Ornithorhynchus anatinus. The sequence goes on along the minus strand of NC_041732.1, from coordinate 6,053,493 downwards.
CCGCAATTTTCACTGCCGTTATTAGGCCTCCGACCCCGGCGCCAGCCAGAGAGAGAACCGAGGTGGTGGAGGGTGATGGCAAACTTCAGAGCCCGGCTCCGGGATCGTTTCAACCGACTACCCCGTTCAGGAGTGGAGAAGCGGGATCCTCGATCCATCGATCGATGGCATTTATCGAGCGCTTCCTGGGGGCAGAGCACTCGGGAGAGTACGGCATAACGGATCTGGTAGACACGTTCCCTGCCCGCAACGGGTTTACAGGCTAGAGGGGTCTTGTTCGACGCTCCGTTGGAGGATGATTCGATTTCTTAAATCGTCACCTCAGCGGCGGGTAGCGCGAAAATACAATGACAGATGACAGAGTCCGTGAACTTGAATGAAAAGGCCATTTTTTTCCCCCCCATTCAGTCTGTATCACGGCTCCGATCAGGTTGACGGCGTAACCGTCAGCTTGGCAGGATCGACCCGCCGTTCTGAGCACCCGAGGAAGACGGAGGCCGTCAGAAAAGGTGAACGAGCCTTCTCGGACGTTTGGCCTGGTAGAAGCCGGAGATTCGGATGGCTGCAGGGGTTACAGGAATAAAGGGAATTGTTTCCCGGGGTTGAACTTCCCGGTTCCAAATCAATCCCTCGGTGGTATTTACCGAACGCTTAGCGTGTGCAGAGCACTGTACTCAGTGTTTGGGAGAGTACAGTAGAGTGGGTAAGACATCTTCTCTCCCACACTTTAGTGGCAGAGACAGACGTGAAAATAAATATATAATCAGGAAGATTATTCCTAAGTGCCGTGGGGCTGAGGGTGAGGTGGATATCGCAGCGCGGCTCAGTGGAAAGAGGCCGGGCTTGGGAGTCAGAGGTCGGGGGTTCTAATCCCGGCTCCGCCGCTCGCCAGCTGTGTGACTTCGGGCGAGTCACTTCACTTCTCTGGGCCTCGGTTCCCTCATCTGTAAAATGGGGATGAAGACCGTGAGCCTCACGTGGGACAACCCGATGACCCTGTATCTCCCCCAGCGCTTAGAACGGTGCTCTGCACATAGTAAGCGCTTAACAGATACCAACGTTGTTATTATTATTATTTCCACCTTCAAAGCCTTACTGAAGGCACATCTTCTCCCCGACTAAGCCCTCATTTCCTCTCCTCCCACTCCCTTCCGAGTCACCTTACCACTTGGATTTCCATCCTTGATTTATTCCTCCCTCGGCCCCACGACACTCAACAATCAAAATAATAATGATGACGGTATCTTTTAAGCACTTACGACGTGCCAGACACTGTACCAATCGCCGGGGTGGATCCAAGCAAATCGGGTCGGACGCGGTCCCCGTCCCACGCGGGGCTCACAGTCTTCATCCCCATTTTACAGAGGAAGGAACTGAGGCCCTGAGAAGGGAAGTGACTTGCCCAGGGTCACACAGCGGACAAGCGGCGGAGCCACCTATATGCATATCTGTAATCTATTGATTTCCCTTAATGTCTATCTCCCCCCCCCCTCGACCGTAAGCTCGCTGTGGGCCGGGAACGCGACTACCGATTCTTTTATACTGTCCTCTCCCAAGCGCTTAGTCCAGTGTTCCGCACACAGTGAGCGCTCACTACATACGACGGATTGATTTAGTCACCCCCACCCCTCCGAATACGTCCGCCTCATCTTTGCGCTCGGCCAAAATCATTATTATCCAATATCACACTCCGCCTTAGGTGGAAGCCAGTGATGAAACAGAGCCCGGGCGTCCCGGGTTTTAATCCCGCTTGTCTGCTGTGTGACCTCGGGCAAGTCACTTCCCTTCTCCTTGCCTCCGTTACCTCGTCTGTAAAATGGGGAGAAAGACTGTGAGCCCCGCGTGGCTTAGAACGGTGCTGGGCACGTACTAAGCGCTTAGCAGATACCGTCGCCATCATCATTCTCATCGGTATTATTAATCCGCCGTGGGCGGGTCTGCCGCTTACCTCTGACCTCCGGACTTACAGGTGAGTTTGGGCTCAGTCCCGGGAGCCTGTGAGAGACGCTCTCCGCGGAGAGGTGACTTCCACCAAGATACGCGGCGTGCTAAGAAGAAGGGTTGGGGGTGAAGGGCAGATCGACGCAGAATAGCCAATCCCCGTCTAATACCTGCAACCGCTAAGAAGATTAAGATGTATTTTATCGGTTCCGACCCTAAAGCGAATGACTCCGCCGGGGAGCGTCCACCCGTTAGCCGAGGAATGTGTGGGCATCGCCATCCCCCTTCGTGCCCGGCCCACTCCACTCTCCCGGGAGAACGGGAATTAAAACCGAAAGAGGTCAAGGGGAATGCCAACCTGTTGCCCGAAGAACCTAAATATTCATTCCCTTCCTGGTCAGCGGAGCCCAGCCTCTTAGTCCACGCAAATCTCCACGGGGAATCGAGAAACAGTTCCGAGGAGGCTTGGGAGCAGAGCGCAGGGCAGATTGCGATAGGCGTGCGGTAGTGATAAATTACATATTATCACGTGCTTAGTACAGTGCTCCAAGCGCTTAGTACAGTGCTCTGCACGTAGTAAATGCTCAATAAGTACGATTGAGTGAGTGAATGAATATTACCCATTATTTAGATTCACGTCTGTCTTCCCCTCTAGATTGCAAGCTCACTGTGGGCGGGGAACGTGTCTACCAACTCTGCCGTACTTTCCCCTCCCAGGCGCTTAATACGGTACTCTGCACGCACTGCGTGTTCAACAGATAAGCTCTCGGTAGATACCATCGATTGATTGATTATCGATCCTCCTAAATCTTTTGCCGTAGGGCCTGGGCGACTCGTTGACTCGGGGGAACTTGGAAATGAGGCTGATTGATCGGTAGATTTCTCGATCGCTGACGGCGCGGGGTCATGGGGCGCTTGCCTTCATCGGAGGGAATTGGCAGGCCCGTTTCATCGCCATCGATCGATCGAATCGATGCTATTTGTTGAGTACCTCCTGCGTGCAGAGCACCGCGCCGAGCCCTTGGGAGAGTCCAGTCGAGTCAGCGGTCATAATCCCTGCCACGAAGGAGCTTTCCGCCTCGCCGGGGAGACCGACGTCAAAGCGGCGTGGCCTAGCGGAACGGGTCCGGGCTGGGAATCGGGTGACCCGGGTTCTGACCCCAGTTCTGCCATTGCTTGCTGCGTGACCTTGGGCAGATCACTTCACTTCTCCGGGCCTCAACTCCCTCAACTGTAAAACGGAGATTAAATCCTCGTCCCTCTTGCGGCGACTGTGAGCCCCATGGGGGACGGGGACTGTGTCCAACCCGCTGAACTCGGATCTACCCCAGCTCACCTCCTCCAGGAGGCCTTCCCAGACTGAGCCCCCCCCCCCCCTTCCCTCTGCTCCCCCTCCCACCCTCTGCTCTCCCCCCTTCCCCTCCCCTCAGCACCGTGCTTATCTGTGTATGTCATTTGTTACCCTGTTTATTTTGTTAACGAGGTGCGCATCGCCTTCATTCTGTTTATCTCGATGATGCCGTCTTGTTTCGTTTTATTCCGTTTCGCTCTGTCGTCTTTGTCCCCCCGTTTAGACGGTGAGCCCGTCACTGGGCAGGGATGGTGTCCATCTGTTGCCGAACTGTCCATGCCAAGTGCTCAGTGCAGTGCTCTGCACGTAGTTAGCGCTCACTAAATGCTATCGAATGAATGAATGAACACAGACTAGTGCTTGACTCATTCACTCATTCAACTGCATCTAGTGAGCGCTTACTGTGTGCAGGGCACTGTGCTAAACTCTTCGGAGAGTTCGGCACAACGATAAACAGACACATTCCCTTCCCGCAGCGAGCTTACAGTCTAGAGGGAGACAGATCGTTTCTGCACACTGTGGGCAGGGAGGGAAAGGAGGCCAGTGACAGGAGGGCATTTTTGAGGGCCTCCCGGAGCCACCCGGTCCTCCGGGCGCCGCATTTTCCGGGCCTCCTTTGGTACCGGGAAGTCAGGCCGAGCTGGAAATAGGGTTTCCTTTACCTGCCCCAGACCAGGGCTGTGAGAAAGCGCGAGGGAGAAGCCCGCGGGGACACGGCGGCCTCCATTTTTCCTTTAACGGTATCTGGTAAGCGCTCGCTCGGTGCCGGCCACTCTGCTAAGCACCGGGGGGGGGGTAGATACAAGCTAAGAAGCAGGATGGCTCAGGGGCAATAGCCCGGCCTGGGGAGTCAGAGGTCGTGAGTTCTCATCCCGGCCCCGCCACCTGACGGCCCTGTGACTTTGGGCGAGTCACTTCACCGGGCCTCAGTCACCTCATCTGTGAAGCGGGGATTAAGACTGGGAGCCCCCCACGTGGGACCGCCTGATGACCCTGTATCTTCCCCAGCGCTTAGAACACTGCTCTGCACATAGTGAGCGCTTGACAAGTACCAACATTATTATTAGGGTCCAAGGTCACAGAGCTGAGCAGTGAAGCAGCGCGGCTCAGTGGGAAGAGCCCGGGCCGGGGAGTCGGAGGTCATGGGTTCGAATCCCGTACCCGCCACTTGTCAGCTGTGTGACCGTGGGCGAGTCGCTTCACTTCTCTGGGCCTCGGCGACCTCGTCTATAAAACGGGGATGAAGACTGGGAGCCTCACGTGGGACGACCCGATGACCCTGGATCCCCCCCCAGCGCTCAGAACGGTGCTCTGCACAGAGTAAGCGCTTAACAAATACCAACACGAGAACCCATGATCGTGACGCTGCTTTGCCCAAATCGTACCCGGGGGCCCGAGGGGCGCGGAGGCTTTTGCCGCGAGTGAGGGCTGCGGGGCCGGGCAGGCTGGACTCAAAGGGCAACCTGCCTCCCGGCCAATCGGCAAGCTCCGGCCTCCGACCTCCCGGCCAATCGGCGGCGGCCTCCGACCTCCCGGCCAATCGGCGGCGGCCTCCGACCTCCCGGCCAATCGGCGGCGGCCTCCGACCCCCCGGCCAATCGGCGGCGGCCTCCGACCTCCCGGCCAATCGGCGGCGGCCTCCGGCCTCCCGGCCAATCGGCGGCGCCTTCGTGCCCGTGGCCCCGAGGTTCCGGCGGGCGCGCGCGGGGGACGGCGTTTGCGGACGGACCCGGTCTCCCTAGAAGCCGCGCCCAGGTTCGTGCGGGCTGCGCCACGGCGTCCCCGGGGCCGGTTTTCGCGGGTGGAATGCGTCGCTCGTGGGGGAAGGTTTGAGCGGACGGACGGCGGCTCCCCCGAGGGAAGGTTGGTGCGGACTGACCCCCTCCTTCTTGGGGGAAGGACTTCGTGCACTGACCGAGTCTCCCCGAGGGAAGAAGGCTTGCACGGACTGACCCCTTCTCTCCGAGGGACGGTCTGTGTGCACGGACCCCGTTTCTCTGAGGGAAGGTTTTTGCGGACGGACCCCGTTTCCCGGAGGGAAGGATTTCGCGGCCGGACCGCGCCTCCCCGGGGGAAGGATTTTGCGGACGGACCCCGTGGCCCTGAGGGACGAGCTGTACGGACGGACCCCTTCCAGCGAGGGAAGGACTTCTCGGCCGGACCGCGCCTCCCCGGGGGAGGGATTTAGCGGACGGACCGCGTTTCCCTGGGTTTTTGTGTCCGGAAGCCTTTCGCGGTGGCACCGGAGGCCTCCCTTCCCCCTCCCGGGCCCCCAGTCAGTCAGTCAGTCCGGGCTACTTACTGAGCGCTTACCAGGTGCGGAGCCCCCGTGCCGAGCACGCGGGAGAGGACACGGCAGCAGGGTGGACGTGAGCCCTGCCCGAAACAAGCCCAGTATTGACTGCCTATTAGTAGTAATAATACTGACGTTGGCATTTAAGCCCCTACTCTGGGCAGAGCACTGTTCTAAGCGCTGGGGGAGATCCAGGGTCATCAGGTGGTCCCACGGGAGGCTCACGGTAAGTCCCCATTTTGCAGGTGAGGTCGCTGAGGCCCAGAGACGTCAAGTGACTTGCCCGAGGTCACAGCTGACAAGTAATAACAATGATAATAACGACAGTACTTGTTAAGCTCTTACTACGAGCAAAGGACTGTTCTAAGCGCTGGGGTTAGATGCGACCGCTTAGTCCAGTGCTCTGCACGTAGTAAGCGCTCAGTAAATACCATTGAATGAATGAACGCGAGGTCGTCGGTTGGTCCCACGCGAGGCTCACGGACGTAGCCCCCGTTTTACAGACGGGGGAACTGAGGCCCAGAGAAGTGAAGTGACTTGCCCCGGGTCACCCAGCTGACGGGGGGTGGGGCCGGGATTAGAACCCGCAGCCTCTGACTCCCAAGCCTGGCCCCTTAAGAATCATAATAATGACGACGGTGGTATTGGTTAAGCGCTTACTACGTGCCAAGCACTGTTCTAAGCGCTGGGGGACATACAGGGTCATCAGGTTGTCCCCCGTGGGGCTCCCAGTCTCCATCCCCATTTTCCAGATGAGGTCACCGAGGTCCAGAGAAGTGAAGTGAGTTGCCCCAGGTCACCCAGCTGACAGGTGGCGGAGCCGGGATTGGAACCCACCACCTCGGACTCCCGAGCGCCGTGAGCGCCAGGTGGGACGGGGACCGTGTCCAATTCGATAAGCTCGTATCTCCCCCGGCGCTGAGTACAGTGCCGGGCGCGTAGTGGCAACCTGACACACAAGCCCAGTCGGGAAGACGCCGTTCTTACCGAAGCGGTCCGAGGCGCCGGGGGAGAGAGGCCCCCGTCCCGTCCCGGGCTCCGGACACGACCCCCATTTGCTCTCCCTCCCCAGCTCCGTCCCGCCCGCGCCCCCCTCGCCCCGCCGACCTCCCGGGAGGCGAGCCAACGCGGCCGCCATGCCGACCGTGGTGGTCATGGACGTGTCGCTGTCGATGACGCGGCCCGTGACGGCGGAGGGCTCGGAGGACTACCAGCGGAAGCACCTGGCCGTCCACGGCCTCACCATGCTGTTCGAGCACATGGCCACCAACTACAAGCTGGAGTTCACCGCGCTCGTCGTCTTCTCCTCCCTCTGGGAGCTCATGGTCCCTTTCACGAGGGACTACAACACCCTTCAGGTGCCGGGAGGGCCCGGGGAGGGGGCGGGGGGCCGTGGGGGCCCGGGGCGTCGCGCCCGGCGCCCGGAGACCCCGGGGATCGCCCGGGGGGGTCGGTGGGACTTGAGGTCGGCCCGGGGGACCGTCCCCCTCCCGGGAACCGGGTGGAACTCGGACCCGGACGCGCCGGGTCGGTCGAGCGACGCTACTTACCGAGCGCCGGCTGGGCGTGACAGGGTCGGTAGGCGTGATCCCCGCCCTCAGCGGGCTTAGAGTCTAGAGAAGAGCCGACGGACCGGAGGGACGGCGGAGTGCCGGGGGGGCCCTTCCGGACCACCCCCCGCAGCCGCCCCAGAGGCGCTTGTGATCTGACGAGCGAGCACGGTTTCGCAGAGCGATACGCCGCGTCCCCGTCTCGGCGGCGAGGTTCGCCAACGGCCGCTCCCCCGGGCCCCCCCCGGAATAGGCGACCGTGGGAAGCGATGACCCGTTTTCCTCTCGTCCCGCCAGGAAGCCCTGAGCAACATGGACGACTACGATAAAACCTGCTTGGAGTCGGCCCTGCTTGGCGTCTGCAACGTCGTCCAGCAAGAGTGGGGAGGCGCCATCCCCTGCCAGGTACAGAGCGGTCCCCTTCCGCCCCCTTCCTCCGCCTCCTGCCCCCTTTCTCCTCCTCCTGCCCCCTCCTCCTGCCTCCTTCCTCCTCCTGCCTCCTTCCTCCTCCTGCCTCCTTCCTCCTCCTGCCCCCTTCCTCCTCCTCCTGCCCCCTTCCTCCTCCTCCTGCCCCCTTTCTCCTCCTTTCATCCCCTTCCTCCTCCTTTCGTTCTCTTCCGCCTCCTTCCGTCTCCTTCCGTCTCCTTCCACATCCTTTCGTCTCCTTCCATCTCCTCCTGCCTCCTTTCATCTCCTTCCGCCTCCTTTCATCTCCTTCCGCCTCCTTTCATCTTCTTCTGCCTCCTTTCACCTTCTTCCGCCTCCTTCCGCCTCCTTCCGTCTCCTTCCGCTTCCTCCCGTCTCCTCCCGCCTCCTCCCGTCTCCTTTTGTCTCCTTCTCCTCCTGCCTCCTTCTCCTCCTGCCTCCTTTCATCCCCTTCCGTTCCCTTCCGCCCCCCTTCCGCCAAGCTCAACTCGGCGGGCCCCCCGGCAGACGGATCGGATCCAGTGCCCCTTTCCCAAATGGGCAGGGCACCCTCCAGCCAGCCCTTTTTCCCTCATGGAAAGAGCCCGGGCCCAGGAGCCAGAGGATCTAGGTTCCCATCCCCGTTCTGCCCCTTGCCTGCCGTGTGTCCCTGGCCAAGTCACTTCACTTCTCCGGGCTTCAGTTTCCGCTTCTGTCAAATGGGAATCGGATACCCGTCCTCCCTCCTGCTTAAACCGTGAACCCCTGTGTGGGACGGGACCCGATCAACCTGTGTCTATCCTAGCACGTAGTACGGCGCTCAGCACATAATAGATGTTTATCGGATACCAAAGTTATTGTCGATCCCCGGAGGAAGGGGGAAGGCTCCGATGAAGGACTCGGAAACGACCGCGTTACCGGCGGAGGAGAGTGGTGGGTTTAGGCACGGCGCCTGACACCGTCCCCGGAGGGATGTGGGAATCGCGGTTCCAGAGGGAGGGGCTTGAGGGCGTCGGGAATCATCCATCCAACTTCGTCCCAGACCTAACCCAAAGGCGCTGTTATGGCTCCAGACCCTGGGGTTTTTGTGTAGTGATTGGTCTGTCTTGGTTTTTTCGTGGTGTCTGGTGAGTGCTTGCTACGTGTCGGACACCGTTCTAAGCGCTGGGGTGTAGGTCGGACCCGGTCCCTATCCCGCATGGGGCTCACGGTCGAGGTAGGAGAGAGAACGGGAGCACTTACCGTGTGGAGGGCACTGTACTAAGCGCTCGAGAGAGGACAGCACACCGGAGTTGGCAGACCCGTTCCGAGCCCCCGGCCAGCCGACGGTTTAGAGGGCCCCTCGGGCGGAACGGGATCTGCGGAACCAGGAGGCGTCCTTCGGGCAGCGAGCGTCCGCCGGGACAGAGCGCGGCGTCGGAAGGGGCGGTTGGCCCGCGGGGCGGGCGTCGGCCCGGGGGTGACTGTCGAGGCGGGGGCTTTCCTGTCAGAAGCGTGACCCAGGCGCTCTAGGGAGACGGGCCGAGCCCCACGGCGGCGGGGGCCAAGATGACCCACCCCCTGGCCGGGCCTCGGTATATCCTTGCTGCCTCGGTATATCGGCTTCGAGGAATAAAGCTCACCTCCTCCGTGAGGCCGTCCCAGACTGAGCTCCCCCCTTTTCCCTCCGCTCCTCCCCCTTCCCCTCAGCCGAGCCCCCCCCCTTCCCTCTGCTCCCCTCTGCTCCTCCCCCTTCCCTCCGCCCTGTGCTCACTTGTATATATTATTTATGACCCTATTTATTTTCTTACTGAGGTGTCCATCCCCTTGATGCCTATTTACCGTGATCACGTTGTCTTATTTTCGTCCGTCCGTCTCCCCCGATTAGACTGTGAGCCCGTCGCCGGCCTGGGATCGTCTCTGTCCGTTGCCGGATTGTCCTTTCCAAGCGCTTAGCCCGGTCCTCTGCCCATAGTAAGCGCTCCGTAAATACTGTCGAATGAATAAATGCATTTTCTCTGAAAGGTCACCCCCCCATCCCCCTCTCTCCTGCAGGTCGTTCTGGTAACGGACGGGTGTCTGGGGATCGGGAGGGGCTCCCTCCGGCACTCGCTGGCCGCGCACAATCCGCGGAGCGACAGCGGCAGGTTTCCTCTGCCTTTCCCCTTCCCCTCCAAGCTGTACATCATGTGCATGGCCAACCTGGAAGAGGTAATTTCCATCTGAGCGAGGCCCCAGGGGCAGGGGCGGATCAGGGTGGAGGCGGGCGGGCCAGCTCACCGGCGGTCTCGTCGGTCGAAGGTGTCGACCGCGTGCCGACCGCGTGCGGGGCACTGGGCTGAGCGCTTCGGAGAGGACGGCGTAACGGAGTGGGTAGACACGTCCCTCGCCCACGGCGGGCTTAGTCGACCGCATTTACTGAGCCCTCGCGGAGCACTGGACTACGCCCTCGGGAGCGTTCGATGTACCAGAGTGAGTTGGAAGACACGTTCCCTGCCCGCAGTGGGTTTACGGTCTAGAGGGGGAGACAGACGATATGAATAACTATTAGAGATCAGTTGAGTGCTCAGCACGCAATAAGCGCTCAGTAAATACGATCGAAAGAAGGAATATGGGCCCAAGTGGTGGAGGGGCTGTGAGGGGGTGATTAAAGGGAGCAGATGGAAGCGCAAGAGAGGAAAGGAAGGGCTCTTGGAGGAGACGGGCCTTCAATAAGGCTTTGAGGCGGGGGGGAGAGTCGGTCGTCTGTCAGATTCGAGGAGGGAGGGCGTTGCAGGCCAGAAGCGGGCCGTGGGTGAGAGGTCGGCGAGAGACGAGACAGAGGTACGGCGAGGAGGTTGGCGTTAGAGGGGCGAAGCGTGCGGGCCGGGTTACGGGAGGAGAGCGGCGAGGTGAGAAAGAGGGGACGAGGCGATTGACTGCTCTCGGGCCGCCGGTAAGTGGTTTGAGTTTGATGCGGAGCTCACGCTCCAGGTGGGTCTCGTCCAGGGGTCTTTGCGTGGCACCATTTTAGGGAGCATTCTTGGGCCCTGGAGCTGGGGGGTGGGCGGGGGGAGGGTCCTGTTAAGAGCGGGAAGGCAGCTGGGGCAACTGGCGAGCTCCCAAGTCCTTAGGTGGGACACAACCGGCCCGTCTCGCGTCGGGGGTAAACCGCGGCAGCCTGCTGGGCTGAGATTCTCTCTTGCCCAACCGGGAAGGGGGCACCGGACCCGATGGGTCCGCCGGGGGGCCTGCCGGGTTGAGCTTGGCGGAAGGGGGTGAAAACTCTCTGAGATTCAAGTCGGATGTCCGTGTCGGGAGCCAGCTGTCGGCTCACGCTGCGGTCCCGAAGATGCCCTCTGATTTGGGGGTCCGCGGCGGGCCGCCGTAATGAGGCCGTTAGTTCCCCGGGCCCGTCTGAGCCTCTGTCTTCAGAGCCGTCGGTGGCCGGTATTATAACGCGGTTTGAACCGATTTGAACATTCCAAGCGCTTAGTACGGTACTCTGCACATAGTAAGCGCTCAGTAAATACTATTGAATGAATAATATCCCCCCGACACACACACACGCTCTACGACCTAGTAATAACGATAATAACGACGATGGTATTGGCCGAGCGCTTACTATGCGCTAGGTACTGGGGTGGTCACAAGCAGATGGAGTTGGACACGCTCCCGTCCCGTGCGGGGCTCACCGTCTCAATCCCCGTTTTCCGGGCGAGGTCACTGAGGCCCAGAGAAGTGAAGAGACTTGGCCAAGGTCCCACGGTAGACAAGTGGTGGGAGCCGCGACCTTCCGACGCCCAGGGCCGTGCTCACAAGCGGCCTAATTTGCTTGTGTTCATCTCAGCGCTTAGAAAGGTGCCCGGCACCTAGTAACGATAATGATAATGGTAGTATTTAAGCGCTCACTCTGTGCAAAGCACTGTTCTAAGCGCTGGGCTCGATAGAAGCTGATCAGGATGTCCCGTGTGGGGCTCACGGTTTTCCTCCCTATTTTCCAGACGAGGGAACTGAGGCCCAGAGAAGTGAAGTGACTTGCCCAGAGTCACACGGCTGGCAAGCGGCGGAGTCGGGCTTAGAACCCACGATCTCTGACTCCCAAGCCCGGGCTCTTTCCACTAAGCGCTCAGCAAATACCACAGGGATGGCTGTGGGCTCGGAGGCCGGGCGGGAGCCCCGAGAATGGCCTCCTCTGCAGTCGATCGGTCGGATTCATCGAGGGCTTACCGTGTGACTCTGTGCAGAGCACTGTCCTGAGCGCTTGGGAGAGGGCAGTACGACTGAGTCGGTAGACACGTTCCCCGTCCGCAACGGGGAGGGATCGGGGGCAGCAGAATTCTTTTCGGAAGATCGACCCGCCTCCTACGAGCCCCATCCCGCTCCTCCGCGGTCCCCGTCTCCGGGATGAAGGGAGTTCCGCCGGGGGAGTTTTTTCCCATTTCCCTCCAGCCCGGACTAGCCGTGGCGGCCACCAGTCGGTCAGGTCGGACGCGGCCCGCGGGGCTCGCGGTCTGAATAGGACGGAGAACGGGGATTTGGTCCCCATTTCCCAGATGAGGAAACCGAGGGGCAGAGCGGTGACCGGTCCGAGGTCACCCGGCGGGTAAGGGTGGGAGGGGATTAGAACCCAGGTCCCCTGGCCACAGCCGGGCTTCCCCGGCCGTCGTCGGGGCTCCGGAGGGGACTCTGGTCCCCGGCTTTCTGCGTCCTCGGGCGGGCCGACGGCCTCAGCCGGCGCGGCTTCGGGAGCGGGGATTTCCTCTCTTCCGCAGCTGCAGAGCTCGGAATCCCTAGATTGCCTCGAGCAGCTCATAGACCTGAACAACGGCGAAGGGCAGATTTTCACCATCGACGGCCCCCTGTGCCTGAAGAACGTCCAGTCCATGTTTGGGTGAGTTGGCGAGAAACCCCCCCCCCCCCCCCCCCGCCGTGAGGCTTCCTTGTAATGGGCCGTCGCTTCCCCCGGGCTGTAGGCCGAAGTGCTCGGGGCGGGCCGGGGGTGGGCGTCCAATTTCAGACCTCCGCCGTTCTCAGAAACCCGACGGGGTCGAACTCCGCGGCCCCCCCGGGCTGACCGGGACGCGGGCTTTCAAAGCCGAACCTTTCCCGGAGTTGAGGGGCACGGGGTCTGGCGGAAAGAGGCCGGGCCCGGGGCCCGGAGGACCCGGGTTCTGATCCCGGCTCTGCTGCGGGCCCGCGGGGTCACCGCTTTGCTTCTCTGGGTCTCGGTTTCCTCATCTGTAAAAGGGAGATTCCATCCCGTTACCTCCTCCGTGAACAGCGAGCCCCAGGCGGGACGGGGTCTCCGGCCCATCTGACAAGACGAGCTCTGGGCACTTAGGTGATTAACGAGTACGACGATGATAAAAAATATTGAACGTATTAATATACGATTAATATACGATTAATAATAACGATTATCGAGCCTCCTTGGGTAAAAGCGACAGGTTTCGGGGGACCCCTCCCGAGCGGTCAGAGCGCCGTGACGGCTCCCGGGAGGAAACGGAATCGTTCGGTGCTTAATACGGTTCCCAGCGCTCAGTACGGTGTCCGGCACTTAGTAGGCGCTTAACGGTGCCCCAGTCGTTAGTTTTAATCTTTGAAAAGCGTGGCCTTCCGGGGTCGTTGCTTTCCTTTGCCCCCAACGGCGACTCCCCCCCTCCCGCGTTCCAGGAAGCTGATCGACGTGGCGTACACGCCCTTCCACGCGGTCCTCAAGTGCGGCCACTTGACGTCGGACGTGCAGGCCTTCCCCAGGCCGGAACCCTTCGTCGTAGACGAGGAAATCGACCCCGTCCCGAAGACCATTAACACGGGTAGGTCTTAGAGCCCGGCCCCGGCGGGGGCCGGCCCGTGGTCCGCCTACCTCCCGGCCCCGTCCTCCTCTCTCTCCCGCCGAGGTACGGCGTCCCACCCCCGGCCCCCGCTCCCCGAGGGCTCCGCCGGAAGACCGGGCGGCCCCACGCTCCCGGGACTCAGTCTGAGCCGGAGGATGGCGGGGCGGGACTCTTTTCCCGTTTCGGTCGCGGGGCGTGAAGAGGCCGGGCCAGGCTCAGGACCGCAAACCTCTGGCCCCCGCCCAGATCCTTCCGCCCGGAGCCGGGGGCTCCGACCCAGGGGAGTGGGCCCGGAGGCCCACGTCCCCTTTTCGCTAACAGAAGGGCCCGCTGGCCGTCCGGGCGAAACCGAGGGACGGCGGGAGGCGGGGGAGCCGAGGCGTCCGGCGGGGGGCCGGGGGAAGGGCCGTCGGACCCTCCCCGGGCCCAGGGGAAGTTTTTGGAGTGAGAAGCCAGTCTGGGCAGAGGGAGGGGAGAGGCTGCGCTTCTTGGGCCGCCCCCGAAAGGTCCCCCGAGTTCTCGTAAACAGGGTGAAGAGTAGAGGGCTCGGCCGGGGTTCCCCGAAGCCGTTGCCCCAAAGGACGACGGGCCTTCAGAGGCCGGTCCCCTTGGGCATCTCAGAGTCGCCCGTGGCCACGGTCGGTCCGGGAACCTCGGCCTCCGTGGTTACCGGCCCACGGCCGGTCGTTTCCGCCTGCCCTTTTTCACTTTTTAGCCGTCCCTCGGGTTCGAAGCGACGCCTCCGACGGCGGGGTCCCGCTTACGCCTCCTCCCGCCGGCGCCCGTCAGCCGAGGCCGCCCTCACCCGTCGCTCCTCGGGCCGGGACCGTTCCGTCTCTGTGGTCCCTGAGCCCCGTGGGAAAGTTCTCCGGGCTCACGGTCTCAACCCCCATTTTACAGATGAGGTAACGGAGGCACGGAGAGGTGAAGCGACTTGCCCGGGGTCGCAGCGCAGGCAGGTCGTGGAGCCGGGATTAGAACCCAGGGGCTTCTGACTCCCTGGCCCCTGGTCTGTCACCAGGCCAGGCTGTGGGTCGATCTGTCCTCTCCCAAGCACGTAATACGGTGCTCTGCACCCAGGAAGCGCTCAATAGATACAGTCGAACGAATGAACGTCCCTCGGCGTCGTGAAACGCGGCGTCGTGAGATATTTCGGGGTCATTGGATGAAAAGACCCCGGCGTTATCGCCCTCCCAATCAACCGACCGGTCGGGCGTTTTATCGAGCACGTGTCGTGTGCAGGACACTGTACTGAGCGCTTGGGAGAGGACAGCCTAGAGTCGGCAGGCGCGTTCCCCACCCACGGTGAGCCCACGGTCCGACAGGGGAGGCAGACTGACGCTCTGAAGGTCGGGCGATCGGGAGGTCTCCCCCGGTTTAGACCGCGAGCCCGTCGCCGGGCGGGGACGGTCTCTGTCTGTTGCCGAATTGTCCGTTCCAAGCGCTCAGTCCAGTGCCCTGCACAGAGTAAGCGCTCAATAAATACGACTGAATGAACGAATGAACGAACCAGCCCTCCGTAGCCACCGGAATTAAGTGGAGGGGGATCTTGGGGTCGGCCGAAGCTTGGACCTCAAATAAGAGACTCTGTCTCTCTGCCTTTCTCTCTTTGAATTCAAAGCGAGCGGACTCCCCCCCCCCCCCTTCATTCATTCATCCATTCAATCGTATTTATTGAGCGCTTACTATGTGCAGAGCACTGGACGAAGCGCTTGGAACGGACAGTTCGGCAACGGATGGAGACCAGCCCTGCCCGAAGACGGGCTCACGGTCTAAAGCGGGGAGACGGCAAAGCAAAACAAAACAAAACCAGTCAATATCATCAAGATAAATAGAATCATAGACGTATACGCATCATTAGCCAAATAAATAGAGTAATAAATAATATTTACAGTATATCTCGTTTTATATATATATATATCAATAATATGCATCTTGCATTCTCTCTCTCTCTCTCTCTCTGCCCCCCACCGGCCCCTCCAGATCTGGAAATAGTGGGCTTCGTCGACATAGCGGACATCTCGAGCCCCCCCGTCCTCTCCAGGCACTTGATCCTGCCCATAGCGCTTAACAAAGGTGAGTTCTCCCGGTCATCCCCGGCCGGGACGGGGTGGATTCTTTTCGGCGGTTTGATCCCCCAACCCGGGGACGACGGTTGAAATTTGTGTTGTAGGATCCGCAGCCGGAAGGCTCCCAGCAGGGAGTCGGTCTAAGCTCGGTACGGGCCGGGGGCCTTTCTGCTAATTCCGGTGGGTCGTATTCTCCCGGGCGCTTAGTACAGTCCTCCGCACGCAGTAAGCGCTCAGTCGGTCCCGGGGATAGTAAGCTCATTATAGGCGGGGAATGTGTCTCCTGATTCTGTTGCGTTGTACTCCCCCAAGCGCTTAGTACAGTGCTCCGCACGGTCATTCGGTCCTATTTATGGAGCGCTTACAGTAGAGCACCGTACTAAGCGTTTGGGAGAGTCCAATATAACAGTAGACAGGCAGGTTCCCTGCCCACCACGAGCTTACAGACCAGAGGGGGCGACAGGCCTTAATGTAAATGCGATATAGAACAGGACAATAAATCGTGATTGTTACGCACTTACTACGCGGCGGGCGCTGTTCTAAGCGCTGGGGTGGATAGAAGGCGATCAGGTTGTCGCACGTGGGGCTCACCGTCTTCACCCCCGTTTTACAGATGAGGGAACTGAGGCCCGAAGAAGTGAAGTGGCTTGCCCGAAGTCCCACACAACTGAGAAGCGGCCGAGTCTGGATTAGAACCCACAGCCCCCGACTCCCTAGCCCGGGCTCTTTCCGCTAAGCCACGCTGCTTCTCTAAAGTCTAAAGTAAAATGGGGATGAGGCCAGGGAGCCCCACGTGGGACAGGGACCCACCCCGGCGCTCAGTAAGCGCTCAAGAAATACCATAAACGATCTACGGAAAATAAGCACGGAGTGCGGACTTGCAGTAGGGGAAGATTGGCGGGGAGCCCGGATCTCCGTCAGCGGCGGCCGGGCCGGGCCGGCTGTACGTGGAGGTGCCGGGGCAACCAGCGGGACCGGGGGGTGCGAAGAAGGGTTCGGTCGGTCGGTCGGCGGTATTTATCGAGCTCTCGCCGAGTGCAGAGCCCTGTCCCAAGCGCTTGGGAGACTGCAAAAGAACTGCCAAATGCCCTGCTCACGACGAGCCTCGCGGTCTAGAAGGGGAGACGGGGGTGAATGGAAATAAACGACAGGTCCGGACGTCAGCGCTGTGGGGCTGGGCGGGGGGGGGGGGGGGATGAATTAAGGGAGCAAGTCGGGGCGACGCCGAAGGGAGGTGGGGGATGAAGAAAAGCGGGGCGTAGCCGGGGAAGGCCTCTGGGAGGAGGTGGGCCTCCGGGAAGGCTTTGAAGAGGGGGAGGGTCATCGTCTGGGGGATTTGAAGAGGGAGGGCGTTGCGGGCCAGAGGGGGACGTGGCCGAGGGGTCGGCGGCCGGAGAGATGAGATGGACGGTGAGGAGGTTGGCGTCGGAGGCCCGGGACGCGCAGACCCCCGTGCCTCTCCCAGGTGCGGCGGCCCCTGCGCGCCGGTAGCGGGGCCGGGCCGACTCCGCTCTCGTCCCTCGGCCCGGCCGGGGGCGGCGGGGACCCCCGGGCGACCCCGGCGGGGGCCGTGGCCCCGGGGGCCGTGAGACCGGACGCCTCCACCCCCCGGGGAGGTCGAAAGGGATGGGCGGGAGCCCCCCCCGCCCGGGAGGCCTCGCTCGTGGCATCGGGGACGCCCTGCGGTGCCGGCGCGAGAGGGCCGCGGCCGGGCTCGCTCCGGGCAAGCGGGCGGAGTGGCGGAAAACCGCGGCCGGGTCTTCCCCGTCCGCCGGCCGTCCTGACCCGCCCCCCCCGCCCGGCTCCGTTTGCGGCACAGAAGGCGACGAGGTGGGGACCGGTCTGACCGACGACGTCGAAGACGAAAATTCGGCCAATCAGATCGCGGGCAAGATCCCCAACTTCTGCGTCCTGCTGCACGGCAGCCTGAAAGTGGAAGGAATGGTGGCCATCGTTCAGCTGGGGTAGGGGGCGGCCCGGTCTCCCCTGCCCCCGGGGGGCTCTGGGTCACGGGGGCTCCGGCGGACGGGACCGGCCGAGCCGGAATCGGATGAGTGGAAGGGGTCCGGGCCCGGGAGTCGGAGGCCCCGGCTCCTCCTCCCCCCTCGGCCACGTGCTCGCTGCGGGCAAGACGCTTGACTCCTCTGGGCCTCGGTTTCTTCGTCTGCGAATCGGGGGGCGTCCGGTACCCGTTCTCCCTCCTGCTTGAACCGCGGGCCCCGGGCGGGCCCCGACGATCTCGTATCCGCCCCGGTGTGAGTCCGGTGTTGGGCGCGCGGTAAGCGCTCGGCGGATACGGCGATTATCGTCATTCCAAACCTTCGCCCGATCACCGCCCGGCCCCCTTTCCCACTTCCTCCCTCGGCCCCTCCCCTGCCGCTCTCCGATGACCGTAGTTCCGGTATCCGTTGAGCGGGTGCTGCGCGCCGCGTCCTCCGGCGCGTCCCGCGGATCCCGCCCGCCGATGATACTAGTGACGCTATCTGTTGGGCACCCGCTGACCGCCAGATACCGTCCCAGGCGCCGTGGCGGATACGGGCCGATGGAGCGGGACTCGGTCCCCGTCCCGTGTGGGGCTCGCCGACTCGGTCCCCCTTCTACCGACGGGGTGACCGAGGGCCGGGGCGGAGCCGGGATCAGACCTTCCGACTCCCGGGCCCGGGCCGTGGCCACGGTGCCGTCCTGCTGCTGCCCGACCGGTCTCACCCCCGTTTTACAGATGAGGAGAGGGAGGCCCGGAGCGGTCCGGTGACCTGCCCGGGGTCAAGAGAGTCCGGATTCCGCGGGGGAGCCCGGCCGTCGCGGATCTCCTCTTCGGTCGTTGCTTCGAGTGGGCGGGGGCCGCGGCGGCGGGGAGGAGCCGGGGGTTCCCCTCCGGGGGTGACGACGGCCCCGCCCGCCTTCCCGCAGGCCCGAGTGGCACGGGATGCTGTACTCGCAGGCGGACAGCAAGAAGAAATCCAACCTCATGATGTCCCTGTTCGAGCCCGGCCCGGGGCCTCTGCCGTGGCTGGGGAAGATGGCCCAGCTGGGGCCCATCTCGGGTAATCCCGCCGGACGGACCCCCTCCTCTGAGCCGAGGCCCCCCGGGCGCCCGGGCCCGGCGCTGGCGGCGGGGAGATCCTCGGGGAAGGAGGGAGCGGGGCCCCGCGGGAGCCCGGCGGTGGGCGAACGCGCCCCGGGCGGCCCTCCGGGTCCCGGGCGGGGCGGGCCGGGGCGGGGCGGGCCGGGGGTCCCCGGGCCTTTCCAACGGACCGGGGTTTCCTGACAGACGCCAAAGAGAACCCGTACGGCGAAGACGACAACAAGAGTCCCTTTCCCCTGCAGCCCAAGAACAAGCGCAGCTACGCCCAGAACGTCACCGTGTGGATCAAGCCCAGCGGCCTGCAGGTAGCCCCCCCGGAGGGAGACCCGCTCCTCCTCCCCCTCCGAAACCCAGTCGTAAGCAACGGCTTCGGAGCGGGCGGCCCGGCGGAGGGAGACCCGGGTTCCGGTCTCGCCTCCGCCCCGTGCCTGTTGGGCCACCTCAGGCCAGTCGACGACGATGATAATCGTGGTGTCTGTTAAGCGCTCGCTGTGCCGGGCGCCGTAGTGAGCGCTGGGGTGGACACCAGTCGACGGGGTCGGACGCGGTGCCTGTCCCGCGTGGGGCTCACGGACTCAATCCCGTTTCACGGGGTGAGGGAACTGAGGCCCAGAGGAGCCGAGTGACTCGTCCGAGGTCACGCGGCCGACCCGTGGCGGGGCCGGGGTCACGACCCCTGACCTTCCGACTCCTAGGCCCGCGCTCTACCCGCCACGCCTCGCCGCTCCTCAGCCTGACTTCTCCGGGCCTCGGTTCCCTCATCCGTAATGGCCACCGAACCCGGCGAGGGACGGGGGTGATCCGACCCGATTATCTCGTGTCTATCCCAGGGTTTGGCGTGGACCCCGGCAGACTGGCCTAGAGGGGGGGAGGTGCCACGAACCGGGGAGTCGGAGGTCCTGGGTTCTAATCCCGGCGGCATTGAGGCAGCGTGGCTCAGCGGAAAGAGCCCGGGCTGGGGGGGGGGGGGGGGGTCGGAGGTCATGGGTTCGGATCCCGGCTCCGCCACCTGTCGGCAGCGTGACTGTGGGCGAGTCACTTCACTTCTCCGTGCCTCAGTTACCTAATCAGTAAAATGGGGATGAAGACCGTGAGCCTCGCGTGGGACGACCCGATGACTCCGTATCTCCCCCAGCGCTTAGAACGGTGCTCTGCGCGTAGTAGGCGCTTAACGCATACCAACGTTATTATTAGTGTTGATCCCGGCTCTGCCCGGCGTATGACCTCGGGCCAGTCGCTTTACCTCTCTGGACCTGATTTCCCTCGTCTGCAAAATGGGGATTCAGTGCCTGTCGCCCTCCTACTTACTCTGTGATCCCCCCGTGGATCTGATTATCCTCTATCTGCCCCCAGGTAGACAGTCCGGTGCCTTCCGGTGGCGTTTAAGCGCTTACTGTGCGTCGGGGCGCCGTTCTAAGCGGCGGAGTAGTTGCGAGGTGATCGCGTTGGGGCTCACGGTCTTCGCCCGCATTTTCCAGATGAGGTGCCCGAGGCCCAGAGAAGTGAAGTGACTCGCCCGAGGTCACAAAGCAGACGGGTGGCGGAGCCGGGATTAGAACCCGGCTCCTTCTGACTCCCGCGCCCGGGCTCCATCCGCTAGGCCAGGCTACTCCGCTCGGCACGTAGTAAGCGCTGAACAAATGCGGCGGTTATTTATTTATTTTTTTTTTTTATCATCGGGAGTGGTGATGATCACCACAATCCTCCTCCTGAGCCGGACTCATCCCCTTCACCCGTCTCGCGCCTGCAGCTCCGTTTTAGCCCTCGGGCATTTACAGGCCACACGGGAGGGTTTCTCGCTCGTGGCCTCGTCCTCCGGCAGGGTCGGGGTTCCCTCGAGGGAGTCCTGCGTCCGGCTTCTGCCCGCCCCCCCCCCCCCCCCCCTTCCCCCCGAAATCCTTCCCGTCCATTTCTCTCTCCCTTTGGTAAGACTGACGTCCAGAAGATTCTGAGAAATGCAAGGAAACTCCCGGAAAAAACCCAGACCTTCTATAAGGTGAGTACGGGGGCGGCCCGGCGGGCGGGGAGGCCGGGTGGGGCCCGCGTCGGGGCGAGGGGTGGGAGATCTGGGGGTCGCTTCCGCTCGCCCGACTCCGTCGGAAGGAGCCGTGTCGCCGAGGGGGCTGCCGACCTCCAAGAAACAGAGGGACCTGAATTAGAAGCAGGAGAGTCCTGGGGGACCTTGGGGTCGTGTGGTCCATTCCCCTGCCCCCGTTGGTTCATTCGATGGTATTTATTGAGCGCTTACTACGTGCGGAACGCTACCAGGCGCTTGGAAGGGACGGTTCGGCAACAGATGAGAGACCGTCCCCGCCCGGCGACGGGCTCACGGTCCGGACGGGGGAGAGTGTAACGTCGGTATCCGTTAAGCGCTCGCTCTGGGCCGAACGGCGTCCCGAGCGGTGGGACGGATACGGGCCGATCGGGTTGTCCCACGGGGGGCTCGGTCCTCGTCCCCGTTTTCCAGATGAGGGAACTGAGGCGCCGAGAAGGGACCTGCCCCGGGGCACCCGGCTGGCAGGTGGCGGAGGCGGGATTAGGACCCACCACCTCTGACCCCGGGCTCTTTCCACCGAGCCGCGCCGCTTCCCGAAGCGCCTGACGGACACCAGAGGAAAGGGAGGAGAAAGCAAGCTTTCCCGGGGCTGGGCTGGAGGGGGCCCCGTGATAGACGTTCGTTCATTCGGTTGTATTTATGGGGAAGCAGCACGGCGTAGCGGATGGAGCCCGGGCCCGGCAACCGGAAGGTCATGGGTTCTGATCCCGACCCCACCGCTCGTCTGCTGCGTGATCTCGGACGGGTCACCCCGTGTTGTCTTGTTTTTGTTTCGCTCTGCCGCCCGTCTCCCCGGCTGAGACCGTGAGCCCCTCGCTGGGCAGGGATGGTCTCCATCCGTTGCCCGACCGTCCGTCCCAAGCGCTTGGTCCGGTGCTCTGCACCTAGTAAGCGCTCAGTAAATACTATTGAATGAATGGATTTCACTTCACTTCTCCGGGCGGGGACGGCGCCCGACCCGATCGGTCGGTACGCGCCCCGCCGCTCCGTAGGGCGGCTGGCACGTAGTAAGCGCCGGGCGGACCTCTCTGGCAGGAGCTGAATCGCTTGCGCAAGGCAGCCCTGGCCCTGGGCTTCCTGGACCTGCTGAAGGGCGTGGCGGACATGCTGGAGCGCGAGTGCACCCTCCTGCCCGACACGGCCCACCCCGACGCCGCCTTCCAGCTGACCCACGCCGCCCAGCAGCTCAAGCTGGCCGCCGGCCCCGCGGACCCCGCCGCCTACGACCGCAACATCGCCCCGCTCCAGACCGACTTCTCCGGCGGCGGCTCCGACCGCCTGTAGAGCCGCCCCGCGCTCCGCCGGACCCTTCCCCTCTGGGGGGGGGGGGGGGGGTCGCCGCGCCAGGAGAGCCGGGCCCCGGAGAGAAGGGCCCCGCTCCGGACGAACGCTCCTCGAAGCCGACGACCACGGGGCGGGCGCCCCGGGGTTCTCCGGCGGATCCCGTTTCAACGGAGCAATAAAATGCCCGGTTTTACGGAGCAGGTCCCCGAGCGGCTAGCGGGCTACCGCCTCTCGTCCGCCTCCGCGCTCCGGCTCATCCTTTTCCCGGAGGAGGAGAGGGGCGGGCAGACGGGGGGAGGTCTGGGGCTCGGTGCCGATCGAGTCGGTCGGGGGAACGACACGACGGGAAGGGGTAGAGACGACCCCCGCTTCTTGGAGCTCACGGTCCGGTGAGGTCGTGGGACGGAGGAGGATTAGAGCCGGGAGCCTCCAATTCGCAGACACGCCCCACGCCCGGGGGGCTCCGGGGGAACCCTGGTGATCGGACCCGCCCCCGGAGAAGGCGGGGAGGGGGAAGGAGATTAGACCGTCGGCCCCTCGTTGGGCGGGGACGGTCTCTGTCCGTCGCCGAATCGTCCATTCCAAGCGCTCGGTCCAGTGCTCTGCGCACGGGGAGCGCTCGATAGATACGGTCGGAGGAGACGCCCGCCCCGCCCCCTTGAGCTCTTGAGGTCGAAGGACAAAAAGGACCGAGACCTCGACTGTAAATATTTTTAATAGAAATACGCTCCGTTGCCTTGTCAGAGACGAGTAAGTTCCGTAAGTACGGGGCGATCGCACGGAATACGAGTTGCACCCTTGAGAGCGGCGGGGGGGGGGGGGGGGGGGGGGGGGTTCACGGGGCCAGAGGCGGACCCGACTGATTTCTGCGGGGTCACGGGGGGGCCGGAACGGGGCGGAGGTCAGACCGGACGGGAGAGGAAGCACGAAAGGGAAACGGGCCCGTGGCAGGGGAAACCCGACGCGGCTCCCCGGCGCTTCTCTAATAACGTCGTCGTCATAGCGTCGCACCTCGCTACCCAGCCGCGCTCTCGAAGGACTCGGACTCCTCGCGCCCGGAGCGGCCGACTCTCGGCGCTCCCCTTTTCCAGAACCCTCAGATCCTCCTGTCCTTGGGCCTCAAAAACGGGTTTCACCCGGGCGGGTCGCCCGTGCACCGAGAGCGACCGGGCGCGTCGGGGGACGGCTGGGGGGGGTGCTAGGGAACGGTCAGCGGGCCGGGGTCCGGGAGGGCCGGGGGACGGGACGGTCCTTCTACAGCCGCCGCCCCGGCGGCTCGACTCCAGAGCCCCTTGGAGAGGAAGACGTCGGCTGGGCCGACCCACGTCCCCGTCTGCGCCGGTGAGGGGTCCCCGGCCGGCTTCCCCCGCCTCCCGGGGAACGCGAGGGCGGTCCTCGCGCCCAAAGCCCTCCCGTCGGTCAGTCTTAGCCGTGCCACGGCGGAGCGGGGGCTCCGCCCGCGACTCTCCGAGGTCGCCGCCCCGCCTTCCGTTCCGGCGGGGGGGGGGGGGAAGAAGGCCCACCACCTGCCCCGGGTTCAGAACGCCCGACGGTGTGATTCGTCTTATTTCAAAAAACGGGACGACGACGACGGGAAAAACCAACGAAAGTCCCGTCGGTCGAGGCCGGGAGAGGCTCGCTCTCCCCTCCGGCCGTCGGAGGAAAGGAGAGGGTCGGTCGTTACCCGAATGGCTTCCGGACGCGTCCCGAGGGGGACGTGGGAAAAAACGGAGACGGGGCGGCCGGCCTGGCCGGGTCGGTGAGGGAGGGGGTGCGGAGAAGCCCGGCCGGACCCCTGCCTTTATCTCACCGCCCCCCTCCCCCGGCCGATCTCCGGCCGCCCGCCTCGGTTTCCCCGGGGCCGGCGGCAGGGGCCCGCCTCGCCGCTCCGGAGCCGACCCCGCCCAAGGTTACACGGAGCCCAACGGCCCGGGAGCCCCGGGGGGGCACCGGGGCCGCGGCCGAGGAGGCTCCTCGCGCCGCTCGGGTAGGTCCCACGCGGGTTCGGTAACCACGGCGCGGGCCGGGTTCCGTACCGCACGGCGGGGCGGGCGTGGGCTCTACGTACAGGGGCCGGACCGACTGACGTCTTCTGGCGGATACAGAAGTGTCAGCGGGCCCCGTGAGCCGGGGAGGGTGTCGGGGTGGGAGCTTCTGTGACAGTGCCTCGGTGGGGGGGGGTGGGGCGAGGGGGGAGAAGGGGTGACCGTTGAGGGCGAAGAAGGGTGAAGTCGCGGAGAGGGGAATCCCAGCGCCGCGCCTAGTTTGCCTTTCTCTTTCTCGTGGCAAACCGTCGCCTTCGTTGTTTGCGGAGGTGACGGAGATTCACAAACAGCCCTGGAAAGGGACGGGATCAGAAGGCGGGAGGGGGGAGTCCTGCCTCCCACCCGTCGGGCCGCTCCCTCCGGTCCCCACTTCCCGACCCGGGTCCTCGCGCGGACGTATTTCCCGAACTCTTTTTACCAGCTCTCTCCCTGGTCCTTTTTGGCCCAACCCCCCCGGGAGCCAGAGGGCCCCGGGTTCTAATCCCGGCTCCGCCGCCCGTCGGCTGCGCCTCAGTTCCCTCGGCTGCAAAATGGGGATTCGATTCCTGTTGTCCCTCCTTCCTAAGAACGTGAGGCCCGGGTGGGACCCGTCAAGCGCTCGCTCCGTGCCAGGCACCGTACTGAGCGCCGGGGTGGACCCGGGCGAATCGGGTGGGGCACGGTCCCCGTCCCACGTGGGGCTCAGGGTCTCCATCCCCGTTTTCCAGACGAGGGAACCGAGGCGCAGAGAAGCGACCTGCTCCCGGTCGCACGGCAGACAAGCGGCGGAGCTCCTCGACCTCCCGGGAGCCCGGGCCCGTGCCCTTTCCACGACCCCACCGCCCCGGCGCTCAGGACGGTGCTTGGCACCTACTGAGCGCTTAGCAGATACCGCCGTTACATCCGACTCCGGTTGAAGCCACCCACGAGGGGGGTCCTCGGGACGCAGGCCCGCGAATCCAACACGCGGAACTCTCCGGAGCCGGGACCCGCGGGGCCGACGCGCGACCGAGCCGCCGGCGGGAACGGACTTACCTAAAAATAACAATATAAGATGGCCCTGGAGGAAAGCCGAGAACCTGACGGTGAGGTTCAGGGGAGGCGGCAAGGTGAAACTGAACTTTCCGGTTTCGTTGAAGACGGGAATGGACTGGATCACCGAGGCGGCTGGAAGCAGAGAGCCAAGACTTGTGAGGCCCGGGCAGTTCCCCCCGGGGGGCTTCCCCGCTCACGATCGAGGTGGGCGAGGGGGCCGGCGACAGGTACGTGAGGAGGGGGGAGAGGCGGCCGGGGGGGGAAGGATCCGGGAGTCGGGAGACCCGGGTTCCGATCCCGGCTCCTCCATCGGCCCGCCGCGTGATCCTGGATAAGTCACTTGGCGCCTCGCTCCCTCATCTGTAAAACGGCGGGGGGGGGGGGGGGCGGTTAAATCTCCGTTCCCTCTCCGCCTTCCACCGCGAGCCCCGTGAGGGGAGAGAGGGACCGAGTGTGATCTGTTGGTTCCGTGTCACCTCGGTACTCGGTACTGGGCGCTTACCCAGTCCCACCGTGATCACAACCGTCATTACGACGACACGCGAGCACAGCCTAAACTAATAATAAATGTCGGTACCCGTTAAGCGCTTACTACGTGCGGAGCACCGTTCTAAGCGCCGGGGGCGATACGGGGTCGTCAGATCGTCCCACCTGAGGCTCACCGTCTTAATCCCCCTTTTTCAGATGAGGTCACCGAGGCACAGAGAAGTGACCTGCCCACAGTCCCGCAGCTGACAAGTGGCCGAGCCGGGATCCGGACCCGTGACCCCGGACTCCCAAGCCCGGGCTCTTTCCGCTGAGCCGCGCCGCTTCAGAAAAAAGGCAGACGGGGATCAATTCGGAGGGGCAAACGGGGCACCGAGATGAGAGGAGTCTGAGGTGTCTGACGGGCTCGTAACGACGACGACGGAATCTGTTAGACGCTCACTACGTGCCCAGCGCTGTTCTAAGCGCTGGGGTTAGATACAAGGTTTTCGGGCTGGAGACGGTCCCCGGCCCACGGGGAGCTCAGTCTTAATCCCCATTTCACAGGCGAGGGAACTGAGGCACGGCGGAGCGAAGCGACTCGTTCCCAGTCCGACGGTCACGGCCACCGCCGGCCCCCGATGCTGACGACGACGACGAGAGTTGTTTTGTCGCCAAGCGCCGACCTAAGCGCCGGTGTCGATACAAACTGATCGGGTGGGACTCGGTCCCCGTCCCGCGGGCGGTTCGGGCTAGAGGAGGGCGTGGGATTGAATTGTTTTTGTCCGTCTGTCTCCCCCGATTAGACCGTAAGCCCGTCAACGGGATCGTCCCTGTTGCCGAACTGTCCGTTCCGAGCGCTCAGTGCAGTGCTCCGCACACAGTAAGCGCTCAGTAAGTACCGTCGAACGAACGAACCCCCGTTTTACAGACGGGGAGACCGAGGCAGGGAGGAGCAGAGTGCCCCGCCCAAGGTCCCACGGCAGACCAAGTGGTGGGACCCGGATCGGAACCCGGGTCCTCCGACGCCCGGGCGCTTCCCGCTAGGTCACGGCCGCTTCCCAAGAGGCTCCGACCCCGAAAGTGGGGCGAGGCGGGGGGGGGGGGGGAGGGGAGGGGAGGGAAGGCGTCGGGTCCCGGGGCCGGGGGAGGGAAAATCCCACCCGCCGCGAGGACTACCTTCGGCCAGGCACCCCAAGGGGTAGAGGGGGATCCAGATGCTGTAGCGGATCCAGGTGAGAAGCTTCCAGTCTATGTCGACGCAGGCCAGCATGTAGAAGGGGTACCTGCCGGACGCCACGGACTCTCCTCGGTCGCCCGCGGACGGCCGAGGCCCGGGACGGCTCACGCTCCTCTCGTTCCGTCGCCGGCCCCCGGTCCGTACCGTCCATCTACCGAGCGCTTACTACGTGCCCGGCGCCGTGCTACGCGCTTGGGAGACTGTCGTCGCCAGAGAATTAGCAGACGGCGTTCCCCGCCCTTAACGAGCGCAGAGTCTAGTCCCCGCCGCCCGCCCGACACGGAGAAGGGGAGCCCGTCCGCCGTCCCCGCGACCTCGTGATTGCCGCGGCGTCCGGCACGCCGCGCGCGCCCACGGTAAGCCGTTACCGGATGCCCCGTCGGGGACCGGCCGCCCGACGGGGAGCGGGCCGTCCGGCGGTAGGCGGCGAGGGGGGACCCCCGGGGGAGACGGTGACCACGGAGGAGGTGGCCCGGGGCGACCGCGGTGGGAGCCGACGGCGCAGGGGAGGGGGTGACCGTGGCAGGGACGGGGAAGGGGGGGGTCGGACAGGAAAGGGGTGACGGCGCCACGGAGGAGACGGCGGCAGGGGGAGACGGGGAAGGGGAGAGGGTGACCCCGGAGGAGACGGCCGAGGGGAAGGGGCCGCCGCAGAGGGAGGCGACGGCCCAGGGGAGGGGGGGGTGACGGGGGCGGGGGGGCGGCGGGTCTCCCCTCCCCTCCGAAGGGAGCTCGCCCCGCAGACCGGAGGGCAGCGTGACGATAACGGGACGGAGTCCTTACCCCGGGCCCCGGGCCGCGCCGAGCGCCGGCCCTCCACCCACCTGAAGATCTCAATCGCGCTCCACAGGTAGAAGACGAAGAACACGACGGCTCTGTTCTGCATCTCCTCCAGGCTCCCGAAGATGACAAACAAAATAAAATTCCTCCCAAGGAGCTGGGGCACGGAGGAAACGGAGACGGTTCGAAAACCCCAACCCCAGAAAGGAAACCCCCCTCCTCCCCGGGGCGGCTCGGTCAGGACGCCTCCACCGGCCGACTCCGCTGGCGCCTCACGACGGGGGGGGGGGGGGTTTCTAGTCTTCGATTCCGGTCCCGCGCTCCCTCACCCCCGGGTCCTCGAACCGTAACGGGACTCGGTCCTAACTAGGGGCCACGCGCTGCGCTCAGCGCCGGGGGAGAGACGAGATCACCGAGTCAGACTCGGTCCCTGTCCCTCCTGGGGTTCACAATCAAAGATGGAGAGCAGGTATCTCCTTCCCCTTCTTCAGATGGGGCAACTGAGGCCCAGAGAGGTTAGGCGGCTCGCCCCAGGTCCCGAAGCGGCCAAGGGGCAGAGCTGGGACGGGAACCCGAGGCTCCCGGCTCCGGGACCTTAGCTCTCCGCCACCCGGCCGAGGGGGCGTTCCTCTCCGGGCACCCCGGGGAGCGACGACCCCGGCTGCCGCCCGGCGGCCCCGTCCTCGGCCCCGGCCGGGCGCTACCTGGATGAGGGACGGCAACGGCGGCGAGCGGGTGACTCCGATCAGAGCGTTGGCCGACTCCACCGCCGCCAGCATCTGGCAGAAATACATCATGTCGGCCACGGAGTGGAACGTGTCGTAGAGGGAATCTGAGGGACGCAGACCAGAGGCGGGTTCGTCCGCGGGCCCCGGGGGGGTCGCGGGCACCCCCTCTGGGTACCACCGTCCCCCTGCCGGACTCAGGCCCGGAGGGGGAACCCCCCCGCCCCGAGATGGGCGACCCTGCTCGCTTCTCCCCCGATACTGAGGGGATCCAACATCTTGGACGTCTTCTCCCAGGGGCACGGAGAGGCCGGCGGCCGGGCGGGGGGGGGAGGGGGGTGGGGGGGGGTCTGTCGAGGCAGGGGAGGACGGAAGTGACCCGAAAGAGTCTGGGCCACGACTGCTTAAACTCCCGGTTCCGGTGAGATGGAGGACGGAGCGTTCCCGACCCATTCCTACCACGGGCTCACACGACGGAGGTGCCTACAGACGCGCAGGTGCACACCGTAAACACCCACCCTCGTGCCCCTATGCGCGCGGATACGTGCTATAAACACCCCCACCCCCCGACGTACACGCAACGTCGACACCCACCCCGCCCTACGCAAGACCACCGGCGGGAAACGGGGCACGCACGGAGTCGTCTCCCCTCCCCGCCGGGCGCCCCGACCGGCCCCGAATCCCTCCGCGGCCCCCGACTCCGCCGCGACCTCGCGCCCGGGGCCGACAGAGGGGTGATGGGGCCGCGAGGGGCTCCCCCGAGGGTCCGGAACGCGGAGGCCCCCCGGGCTCCCGGCCGGGGGATGGCGGCGGCGATTACTTGCCTTTTCCCAAGACGACGAGCCGAACGGTCATGTTGACGAAAATCCAGGAGAAGCCCAGGAACTGCACCAGGTTGTACATAAACAGGTAACCCTTCTTCAAGGTCACGAACGCTGCGGCCGGAGACGGGCGCCGTTAGGCCGGGCGGACCCGGGGCCCCCGAGATCGAATCCACCCCCCCGCCGCAAGAAGGAGCCCCGGGCCGTTCGCCGGCCCGAGTCCCGGCTCCAGCCGCGCCCCGGGGGCGACTGCCGGTCAGTCCTATTTATTGAGCGTTTACTGCGTGCGGAGCACTGTACTGAGCGCTTGGGCCGGTACGCTGTAACCGAGAGGCAGACGCGTTCCTCGTGTGAAAAATGGGGATTCGACACCTCTTCTTCCAGACGGGCAGTCAATCCTATTTAGTAAACGCCTACTTTGTGCAGAGGACTGTACTAAGCGCTTGGGAGGGTTAGGGAGGCAGTGTGGCTCAGTGGAAAGAGCCCGGGCTTGGGAGTCGGAGGTCATGGGTTCGAATCCCGGCTCCGCCGCTTGTCAGCTGTGTGACTGTGGGCAAGTCACTTCACTTCTCTGAGCCTCACATGGGACAACCTGATGCCCCCGTCTCCCCCGGCGCTTAGAACAGTGCTCTGCACAAAGTAGGCGCTCAACAAATACCAACGTTATTATAATTACAATATAACAGACGCATTTCCGAGGCCCAGAAAGGTGAGGTAACCTGCCCGTGATCGCAGAGCAGAGACCGGTGACAGAACTGGGAGTCTGGAGACTGGGATCGAATCCCGGCACTACTGTTTGCTTTCTGTGCGACCGACCGCCTCGATTTCCTCGGTCCTCGGTCTCCTCGTCGGTAAAATGAGAAATCTCCACCTGTTCTCCCAGCCCCTTTCACTGGGATCCCCCCCATGTGAGGGAGGGCAGGGAAGCAGGGCGACCTGGCGGATAAAAGTTGGGGCCTGGGAGCCAGAGCACCCGGGTTCTGCCCCTCGGGCACTTCACTTCTCTGTGCCTCAGTGACCTCATCTGTAAAATAGGGATTAAATCCTCCTCCTTCCGTCTTAGCCTATGATCCCACGTGGGGCAGGGACCGACCGACTAGAGAAGCAGCGTGGCTCGGTGGAAAGAGCCCGGGCTTGGGAGTCGGAGGTCGTGGGTTCTAATCCCGGCTCTGCCGCTTGTCAGCCGTGTGACTGCGGGCAGGTCACTTCACTTCTCGGTGCTTCAGTTCCCTCATCTGGAAAATGGGGATGAAGACTGTGAGCCTCACGTGGGACAACCCGATTACCCTGCATCTACCCCAGCGCTCAGAACAGTGCTCGGCACATAGTGAGCGCTTAACAAATACCAACGTTATTATCATTTTGACCCGGTGCTTAAAACGACGTTGTCTTCTTTTTGTTTCATTCTGTTTCGCTCTGCCGTCTGTCTCCCCCGTCTAGACCGTGAGCCCGTCATTGGGCAGGGCTGGTCTCTATCTGTTGCCGAACTGTCCGTTCCAAGCGCTCGGTCCAGTGCTCTGCACACAGTAAGCGCTCAATAAATACTACCGGATGAATGAATGAAAACGGCGCTTGGCACGCAGTAAGCGCTTATATGACATTACAGGGGAAAAAAGGCCGTTACTTACAGTCGTTTGAAACCCTGGACTCCGTTCTGATTTTATTAATCCTTTCTTCTTCCTAGAAAGCCGGAGGGAAGTCTTCCGCAAGGCTGGAGTGGACCGACCGACTCCCCCGAGTGCTTGCCCGGGACCCGCCGGGTAATCGCCACCCTCCCGCGGCTCCTGCTTTTTGAGGCTGCCGACTCCGCCCGCCCGGGGAAAGAAGCAGCCGCCGGCTGGAGGTCTGCACCTCCCTCCAGGGGCGGACACCACCGTCACGACCCCCTCCGGGCCGGGGCTCGGTCGGGGCCGGCCGTGGTCATCCACGGGGCCCAGACCTGCGAGCGTGGCCTAGTGGGAAGAGCCTGGGCACGGGAACCCGAGGACCTGGGCTCTGATCCTGGCACAGAGTGCTTAGCAAATGCCCTAAAAAAAGAAACCAAAAAAATCCCAGCTCTGCCACTTGTCTGCCGTGTGGCCTCGAGGAAGTCACTTCACCTCTCTGGGCCTCGGTTCTCCTGTTCTCCCTCCCACTTAGACTGTGAGCCCCAAGCGGCTAACCTAATTGATCTGCACCTACCCCAGCGCTTAGAATGGTTGTTTGACGCAGGGTAAGCGCTTAACCGATATCCCCCACCCCCCAAAAGAGAGAAAAAAAATGGAAGCAAAGCAGAGGGTCCCCCGTCCAGGCAGCTCTGCGGGTTTCGTCCCCGGCTTTCCTGGCATCGGGTCCTCGGGGCCCACTGCTCCGTGCGCCCGTCTCGGGGCCCAGGGTGTTCGCCGGAGAGCTCCCGGTGGAGCCCGGGCCTCCACCCCGGCCTCCACCGCCCTCCCGGAGAGCCCGGAGGGAGCCCTCCGCCGTCTTCCCCCTGCCCGGTCCTCCCCCCGTCCCCCAACCCCCTCGCCGGCCACGGACCTTGGCTCTGAGTTCCATCTCGGCGTCGGACTCGTCCAGCCAGCGGTCGAAGTCGGGGGCCAGGAAGAGCGGGCGCTTCTCCTGCCGGGTCAGCCGCTCCCACCACTGCCTCTCCTGCTTCTTCACGGTCACGTTCACCTGCCTCTGGGTAAGCCTGTGGGCCGGCTGCGGATCGGAGCGAGGACGACGCTGGGGAGGGCGGCCGGCCTCCCGGCTCCCAGCGCCGCGCCCTTCCCCTCGGCCCACGCTGCCAGAGACGCCCGCTTCTCTTGCGGCAACGTCCCTCCGTTTTCCTAAAATCGGCAGGGAGGCGGCGGCGGGATGAACCGGAGAGGAGGAGCCCTCTCGACGGGAAGAGGAACGTGTCGTCGGGAGAGCCCCCGGACAGCTCCGATCTCTCCTCCTCCTCCGGGCTCCCTCCCCCGCCGCCACCTCCTCCTCTTCCTCTCAGACCAGACGCCCTGGGGAGGGGGAGTTGAGGGACCGCGACCCATCCGATGATCTGACACCGGCAGCGCGGCGGAGAAAGAAAGGCCGAGTCAGGGCCCGGAACTCCTTGTTCTGTCGGACGGAGCCGGCGACCCAGACCCCCAGGGTGGCCCGAGGGATGCGTATATGTGTGGGAGAGGAGGGAGGGTGGGGAGTCGCCCCGTGGGCCGCCCCGGGAATCGGGGACACCGGTGGGAGAGGCAGGTGGGGGTTTAGTTCGTCGGCCTCACGGAACCGCCGCGGGGAGACCGCCCCGTCCAGCTGGCAGAGGGGCCCCGGCAGCCATGACCGTCCCGCCCCGCGCCTGACAGAGCAGATAACGGCAGATGGCGGGAGAAGCCGGCTCGCGGGCCTCCCTTCCTTGTCCCCGGCCTCAAGGGCCCTCCCCCTACCGCCAGGGACGGGGAGGGGAGGTCTCGGGGTTCAGCGGCAGGTGAGGGGGCCTTGAGGACTTGGAGTGGGGGGCCCAGGGACGAGACGCAGGAAGAGGGGGTTCTGAGGATGGGGAGCAGGAGGGGGGCCACCGGGAGCGGGCCCCCGGGGCTAGGGCAAGCTAGGAGCCGCCTTTCCCAGCTCCGGCCGCTCCCCGAGCTCCGGGCCGGCTCCCCGCCTCCCGCCTCCGGCTCTCTGTGGGGGCCGGGCGGGAGGGGCAGAGGAGGCGGCCGCTTCTACCTGAGGCTTCACCGGCTCCAGAAACTCCAGGTGAAATTCGTAAATGTTGTCTCCCTTGGCCCCGTGGCCCCGGGCTGAAACGTTAGAAAGAAGACACCCGGTAAAACGGGGCGGAGGAACGGCGACCGAGCCGCCCTCCGCCCCACTGGCCGCCGCCCGGCCGGGCCCTCCCCGGCTCGGCCGGGCACCAAACCCGCCCCGATCTTCCCGTGACGACAGTCCACTCTTGGTGGAAGGAGCTGCCCAGGCCAGGCGGATAAAGCCGGCAAGCCACCCCGGGACACCCCACACTTTTAAATTTCTCCCCCGGCCCAGTCCTGGGGGTGGGGAGGGGGCGGCCGGCGCATCCACGGCCTCCGGGGAACCTAGGAACGCGACAGGGGAGGGGGAGACCCCCAGACGTTGGAAACTTCGTGGGCCCCACGGGAAGTGGTGCTAGGGGAGCGAGGGCGGTGATCTCCCCAGAGAGCGGATTCGCACCCAGATTCGCTCCGGGGCACCGCTCTCCCCTGGGGTTGGGGGGCCGGGGGCGTGGGGGGTCCGAACACACAGGCAACGCAGAGGGGAGGACAGAGGAGGGAAAGGAGAGGGGTTTGCAGGCTGGGCCGATAGGAGATCGAGGCGGGGGAGACGCCCCCCCTCCAGCCCCCCGGGTCGTCCTCTCGCTCTCCGCGGAGCCTTCCTTCGGAGGGACACTGACCTCTGAAGTGCAGGGTGTTTTCCGTGATGCCGATTTCCGGATTCTGTGGAAGGAGGACGAGGATGTAAACGGAGCTTTCGCCTCAAGGAACTGAAGGGGAGCAGCGTGGCCCGGCGGACTGAACCCGGGCCTCGCGAGTCAGCAGGATCCGGGTTCTAATCCCCGCTCCGCCACTTGTCTGCGGGGTGAGTCGCTTCACTTCTCTGGGCCTCGGTTCCCTCACTGGGGAAACGGGGGTTGGGACCGCGAGTCCCCCGGGAACCCCGCCCGGCCCCCGCCCAGCAGAATCGACGCTTCTGGGATAGCCACGGCAAAGGAGTCGACCCGCAGCCGGGGAGGGATGAAGACCGGTGCTCTGCGCGTAGTAAGCGCTTAATAAATACCATCGATCGATCGATGGATGGGGCCCCCAGAGCCCGACGCCCCCCACCACCACACTCTGGGGGCTCCCAGGCCCCTCTGTTCCCAGAAGAAGAGGCCTGGGTCCGGAACGGAGTCAAAAAGGAGGCGATCCCCTCTCCCTCCCCGCTGGCCCGGCCTTTCCCGGAGCCCGCGGGCAACCTCCGCCGCCCGCCATCTGTGGGGGGTTCCCCAGGAGGGCGGGTCTCCCGGCCGGCCGGGGGTCACCCTCGCTGGGGTGACGGGACCCCTGAGACCCCAGGGGCGGAGGCCTACGTGGAGGGTTTGTTGGTTTACGCAGAGATCCCGTGTTCTTCCGTCTACTTATTCTTTTAAGCTATCCGTTAGGCCCCACCCCCCTTTCTCCTTTACTGGTATCTGTCAGGCACTCGCCGGGCGGCGTACTAAGCACTGGGGCGGATACCAGCTGATCGGGTGGGACCAGGTGCCCGGCTCCCATGGGGCTCACAGGCTTCATCCCCTTTCTAGAGATGAGGGAACCGAGGCCCAGAGAGGCGAAGTGACCTGCGCGGCGGAGCCGGGATTAGAACCCAGGCGCTTCTGACTCCCAGACCCAAGCCGTAGCCACCGGGCCACGCCGCCTGCGTCCTCCCCTGGGAGCAGGAGGGACACAAGTAAGACGGCAGGGGCGCGGCCCCGGCGAAGGGCAAGTGAACGGTGTGTCGGGGGCGTCACGACTTCTCTGGGCCTCGGCTGCCTCCCCTGTAAAATGGGGACTATGAGTGTGAGCCCCACGTTGGGACTGCGTCCAACCTGACCAGTTGTAGGTACCCCAGCGCTTAGAAGAGGGTTTGACAGATAGTAAGCACTTACTATATTTTTAATATCGATAACACGGGCCCAGGTGAGCCTGGGCCACCGTAGCCCCAGGAGCCAGGGGCCCGTAGCCCCCCCGTGGCTCTCCCGCCCGGGGGAGCGGCCGCCTTCATCCGGCCCCGAGCCCTCTCCACCCGGGGCACGACCCCGACGGGCAGAAGCGGGACGGGTGCCCGCAGCTCCTATTTTTAATTGGACCCGCCCCGAGGGAGAGGTGGGAGGCGGGGAGGGGCAGGACCAGGCGGGGCTTCCCGGACCCGGGGACCGTGGGATGGGTCCGGCTGGCCGAGGGAACCCCCTCAGAGAGAGACACGGCGGTATCTCCTCGGCTTCGGGCGGGGCCCGGGGAAACCCGTTGTCCGTTTCCCTCACGGGTCTCCTCTGCTAACATCTGGGCCTCGGTTTCCTCATCTGTGAAACGGGAACGCAATACCAGTTCTTCCCCCCACTTACTGAGACAGTGACTCTTCCCGCTTCAGAGCCTTATTGAAGGCCCATCTCCTCCAAGAGGGAGGCCTTCCCTGACTGAGCCCCCCCCCCCCTTTTCCTCGCGTTGCCCTGACTTCCTCCCTTTATTCATCCCAGCCCCAGGGCACTTGAGTCTTTACCCTTCATTTATTTCTTTTCACTCGTGTCTGTCTTTCCCTCTAGACTGTAAACTCGCTGTGGGTGGGGAACGTGCCTATTGTTATACTGTACTTTCCCAAGTGCTTAGAACAGTGTTCTGCACCGAGTACGCGCTCAATAAATACGACAGACTGACGAACTAGTCGGCGACCTCCCCACGGGACAGGGACCGTGCCCGACCCCATTATCTCGTAATTACCCCACCGCTTAGTACGGTGCTCGGCATATAATAATAATAATAACGGTTGTTAAGCGCTTACTATGTGCAGAGCATTGTCCTAAGCGCTGGGGTAGATACAGGGTCATCAGGTTGTCCCACGTGAGGCTCACAGTCTTCATCTCCATTTTCCAGATGAGGTAACTGAGGCACAGTGAAGTGACTTGCCCACAGTCACCCAGCTGACAAGGGGCAGAGCCAGGATTCGAATCCATGACCTCTGACTTCCAAACCCGGGCTCTTTCCACCGAGCCACGCTGCAGGTGCTTAACAAACCCACAATTATTTTTATTATTTACGGTAATAACGATAATCATGATATCTCTCAAGCGCTCACAATGTGCCACGCACCGTTCTAAGCTCTGGGGTGGATATAGGGTGATGAGATTGTCCCACGAGGGGCTCGCCCTTTTAACCCCCATTTTACAGACGAGGTAACTGAGGCACAGGCCGAGGTCACCCAGCAGACAGGTTAAGCACGTCCCACGTGCGAAACGCCGTTCCAAGCGCTAGGGCAGGTACGTGTCAGTCGGGTTGGACACGGTCCCCGTCCCGCATGGAGCTCACAGTTGCAGCAGAAGGGGGAACGTGTAGCGAATCCCCATTTTACGGTTGTGGAAACAGGCACGGAAGTGACCGGGCTAAGGTCACGGAGCAAGCGGCCGGCGGGGCCAAGGTCGGAACCCGAATCCTCCGTCTCCCGGGTCCGATAGTATTCTAAGTTGCTCCACGGTGGGGGAAGTGTGTGGGTTTGTGGGGCCGGGGCCGGGGGTGGGGCGGGGAACGGCCCATTTCCCTACGTTCAATTTGCAAACGGTTGCTCGTCACCCGGAACAGCAGTAGCCCTTCCAAAGGAACTCTACCCGGCCCAGATGATCACCATTACGGTGGGATTTGTTCAGCGCTTACTCTAATAATGACGACGGTGTCTGTTAAGCGCTTACTACGTGCCAAGCACTGTTCTAAGCGCTGGGGAAGATACAAGGGATTCGGGTTGCCCGACGTGGGGCTCGCAGTCTTCATCTCCGTTTTCCAGATGAGGGAACCGAGGCGCAGAGAAGTGAAGCGACCGGCCCGAAGTCACATCAGTAAGCCCGTTGGGGGCAGGGAACGTGTCTGCTGATTGTGCTGCCCTCTCCCAAGCGCTCAGTACAGTGCTCGGCACGTGCTAAGGGCTCAATAAATACCACCGATCGATCGAAGTCGTCCCAATCTACCCCTCCACGCCCCGCCGTCTCTCTTCCGTTTCGTAATTCCTCCCGCCTTCAAGACTCTCCGACCCGGACGTTCCACCGACGGGGCAAACTTCACGTGGCCGAAACACAACTCCTCATCCTCCCACGCACGCCGTGTCCTCCCCCCGCCTTTCCCCAGCTCTGGAGAGAGCACCGCCCTCCTCCCTGTTTCACAAGCCCGTAACCTCGGCGTCACCCTCGAATCGTCTCCCTCCTTCAACCCACGCAGTCAATCCGTCACCAGATCCTGTCAGTTCAACCTTCCCAACATCGCTAAAAGCCACCCCCGCCCCTCCAGCCGCACTGCTCCGACGCCTTCGTTATTCTATCGGCCTCCGCGCCGACCTCCCCGCCTCCCCACTCCGGTCCACCCTCCGCTCTCCTGCCTGGATCGTTTCTCTAAAAAAAAACCCCGCCCGGTCCACGTTCCCCCGGCCGCCCGTCCACCTGGGCCTCCTCGCCGTCGGCTTTAAAGCGCTCCATCCCCCCGCCCTCCCACCTTACCACTCGGACGTCCGACCGAAACCCGGCCCGCTGGCTCTGCTCCTCCGATGCCAATCTCGATCTCGTCTATCTCGCCGCCGATCTCTCGCCCACGTCCCGCCTCTGGCCCGGAACGCCCTCCCTCTTCAAATCCGACCGGACGATCGCCCTCCCCACCACCGCCGCCTTTATCGAAGGCCCGTCTCCTCCCGAGTTCCTTCCCCGACTAAACCCTCCTCTCCTCTCCCTCCTCTCTGCGAGGCCCTCGCCCTTTCTTCCTCCCTCAGCCCCCATCCCTCGTGGCCATTCCCGCGATTTATTTTAACGTCCGTCTCTCCGCCTCTTGACCGTCCGCTCTAGCGGGCAAGCGACACGTCCACCGACTCCGCTCATTCATTCGGTCGCATTTACTGAGCGCTCGCCGGGTGCAGATCACCGGACTAAGCGCTCGAGAGAGTACGGGACAAAAAAGAAGCAGCAGCGTGGCTCAGTGGAAAGAGCCCGGGCTCGGGAGTCAGAGATCATGGGTTCGCATCCCGGCTCTGCCACTTGGCAGCTGTGTGACTCTGGGGAGGTCACTTCTCTGGGCCTCGGTTCCCTCATCTGGAAAATGGGGATTAAGACTGTGAGCCCCTCGTGGGACAACCCGATTCCTCTGCGTCTACCCCAGCGCTCTGCGCATAGCAGGCGCTTAACAAATACCAACGTTATTCCGGCCCACAGAAGAGCTCCCGGTCGGTCGTACTGTACTCTCCCAAGCGCTCGGTCCGGCGTTCCGCACTCACCGAGGACGACCGATCCTCCCCGCCGCGGATGGCCGAGGCGCCCGGGGGCAGGGGGATGGAGGGGATGGGAGTGGAGGGATCACCTTGCGTTCACTCGTCCGCGTTCACCGAGCGCTCAGCGAGCGCAGAGCGCCGTACTAAGCGCGCGGGAGAGCACGCCGCGACCACAGACGGCTACGTTCCCCGTCCGCGGTGACTTTACGGTCCCTTGGCTGTTTGGCACAGACCGAGCGTTTAAGAAGCATCACTCACGATCGTTTTTATTTCTCTCTGGGGCTCTGGAGTGGCTAGAAATTTGACAGATCGGTTGCCTGATTGGAAAGCATCTCTTCCCCGAGCAGCCCCCAGCAGATTTCACAAGAAGCGAGGGGGCGGGACGGGTTTCCTGCACCCGGGGCCAAGGCCCGCTTCTGCCTCCGATGATCCCGGCCGGGGCACCGGCTCCAGGAAAACAGCAGGCCCCGGGCGGCTCCATGCCCGGGGCCCGGCGAGGTCGCCTCCCGTCCCACTCACCTCGCCGAGGCTGGAAAAGGACAAGAGGCACCGCGACCCCGGGGTGGGGATCTTGCAGATGCACCGGGGCCGGGATCCTGCGTGGCCCCGGCATCGTGCGTGACCTCCGGGGCCCGAACTTTGCACACGGGCCTTGTCCGAGGCCGGGAGAGGCCCCGCCCCCCGGGCCCGGGCCCGGATCCTTGCAGGTGCACCGTGATCAGGGCCGTGCGTGGGCCCGGGCCCGGATCCTTGCAGGTGCACCGTGTCCGGGGCCGTGCGTGGACCCATTCGTTCCTTCAATCGCATCTATCGAGGGCCTGCCAGGGGCGGAGCACTGGACTGGGCGCTTGGAATGGACAATTCGGCCACCGATAGGGACGATCCCGCCCAACGACGGGCTCACGGTCTAAACGGACCGGCCCGTTGCAGGTGCACCGGGTCCAGGACCGTGCGTGGGCCCGGGCCCGGATCCTGGCAGGGGCACCGTGATCAGGACCGTGCGTGGGCCCGGGACCGGCATCTCGCAGGTACATCACGTCCCCGAGACCGTGCGAGGATCCCAGGCCCGGCGCCTTGCGGATGCACCGTGTCCGGACCCCTGCGGGGACCTCGGGACCGGCTCCCCCGCACCCCTTTACCTTCACGTCGCTGAGCTCCACGCGCAGGTAGACCTCGTGGTGCCGCTGGGCCCAGTAGACGTGCGGGGTGAGCACGGGGGTCTGCATGGCGGCGGCGGCGCGAGGCGGCGCGTCAATCGAGTCCCGCAGCGCGAGCCCGGCACGGGGAGGGGGGAGGGGCGGGGGGAGGAGGGAGGGAGGGAGGGAGGGGCGGAGCCGAGGGCGGCAGGGCGCATGCGTGGGGACGCACGCTCGGGGCTGTACGTGGCCACGCACGCCGGGCAACGTCGGGACCGCCCTCCCTCCCCCCCCCCTCGTGTCCTGTCGCCGCGCCTGCGCAATAGGGGGAAATGGGCAGCCGCGGGCGCGCATGCGCCGCCGGCCGGGCCGCCTCAGGCGACGGTTGCGCCGTTTAAGCCTCGGGTCTTTCATTAAAGAGGGTACTGGTTGAGCGCTTACTAGGTGCCGGGCACTGGTCTGAGCGCCGGGGTAGGTACGAGCTAATCATTCGTTCGTTCGATCGTGTTTATTGAGCGTTGACGCGGTGCACAGGACTGTGCTAGGCGCCGGGAAGGGACAGTGGGGCCACAGGGACCATCCCTCCCCGCCCGACGACGGGCTCGCGGGCTTAAAGGGGGAAGACGGACAAGAAAATCATAACGATGTGGGTGTTCGTTAAAGCGCTCGCTAGGTGCCGAGCACTGTTCTAAACGCCGGCGGGGATGCAAGGTCATCAGGTTGCCCCACGTGGGGCGCGCGGTCTTCATTCCCATTTTACGGATGAGGGGACCGAGGCACAGTGAAGTGACTTGCCCAGGGTCACCCAGGTGGCGGAGGCGGGATTGGAACCCGTGACCTCTGACATCATCTGGAAAATGGGGATGAAGACTGTGAGCCCCACGTGGGACAACCTGATCGTCTGGTATCTCCCCTAGCGCTTAGAGCAGTGCTTGGCACATAGTAGGCGCTTAACAAATGCCATCATCATTATTATCCACCCTAGAGTTCAGGACCGTGCCTGGAACATAGTCAGGGCTTCACAAATGCCAACTTTATCACTATTACAAACAGAGCAAGCTAGGAAGTAGCGGATGAATAGTCTAGCCCGGCGCTTCCAACTGTGTTTGACCTCATAGTAAGCACTTAATCCCGGATAATCTATATATATGCTCCAGGGCTAATGAGAGGAGGGGAGGAGAAGGCAGGTCCTGCTAGGTCAGGGCTAATGTTGGCAAACGGAGGAGCTCGGCGGGAGCCGGGAAGGTGTCCCGGGAGAACCTCAGAGGAAATAATTCCATGCCCTTAATTCGAACCCGCTCCGGAAGGCTCGTTGCCATCTCAGCTTAAATCAACCCTCCTCCTTGCCGGCCTGTTCCGGCCCAGTCTACCCGCTCCCCCAAGCGCTTTCAGTCGTATCGACTGAGCGCTTACTGTGTACGGACCGCTGTACCAGGCCCGTGGGAGAGGACAAAACTAATCGTCGTGGCATCCCATTTGTCCATTCCAAGCGCTTAGTACGGTGCTCCGCACTTAGTAAGCGCTCAATAAATACTATTGAATGAAATTCGTTAGGCGCTTACTATGCGCCAGGCACTGCGCCAAGGAAATGGGATTGGACACGGGCCCCGTCCCCCGGGGGCTCACAG
This sequence comes from Ornithorhynchus anatinus, assembly GCF_004115215.2. Taxonomy (NCBI): domain Eukaryota; kingdom Metazoa; phylum Chordata; class Mammalia; order Monotremata; family Ornithorhynchidae; genus Ornithorhynchus; species Ornithorhynchus anatinus. Next base: position 6,012,852 of record NC_041732.1, on the reverse strand, counting down.
TCTCAGTCCCCGTTTGACAGGTGAGATAACTGAGGCCCAGAGAAGTGAAGTGGCTCGCCCAAGGCCACACCGCAGACTCGTGGCGGAGCGGGGATTAGAACCCGTGCTCTTCTGACTCCCGGGCCGGGGCTCTACCCGCTCCTCCATGCTGCTTCCCAAGGCTTTAGTACGATAAATGCCATCGATGGATAATAGATAATGACGGGCGTTGTGAAGTGCTTACTCTGTGTCACGCACTGTTCTAAGCGCTGGGGCAGATAGAAGCTCATCGGGTTGGACACAGTCCCCGACCCACGGGGGGGCTCACGGTCCTCTTCCCCATTTTACAGATGAGGTGACCGAGGCCCAGAGAAGGGAAGCGACTAGCCCCGGGTCACCCAGCCGGCAAACGGCGGAGGCGGGATGAGAACCCAGGTCCTTCTGACTCCCAGGCCCGGGCTCCAACCATCAGGCCACGCCGCTTGCCGCGCAGGACTAGGAATTTGCCCCATGACAGAGCCCTGCCCGCAAAATGGCAGCCGCTCCAGGCTCCTCTCCCCCTTCCTCCCTTCTAGGACCTCCTGCTCCTGCCCTCTTTCTTCTCCTCCTCCTCCTCCTCCTCCATGTGGGGAGGGCGGCTGTTGTCCCACTTTTCCCTCAGCCCCCGCCAGGCCCGAGGGTCCCTCTCGCTGCTCCGCCGCTCCCCGCCGCTGGGGGCGCTGTGCGGGCTGGACGGGGGGGAGACCTACCCCCTCCGGCCGCCGGGGGCGCTGTGGGGACGGGGCGGGCCTCCGGCCGTGGGGGGGGGGGCGCTGTGGGGGCGCGGCGGGGGAGCGGCATTACCTCCTCCGGCCGCCGGGGGCGCTGTGGTTGCGGGCCGGGGGGGGGAACCCTACCTCCTCCGGCCGCCGGGGGCGCTGTGGGGGCGGGTCGGGGGGCGGCCCTACCTCCTCCGTCCGCGGGGGGCGCTGTGAGGGCGGGGCAGGGCCGCGCTACGCCCTCCGGCCGCCGGGGGCGGGACGGGACGGGCCTCCGTCCGCGGGGGGAGCGCTGTGGGGGCGGGACGGAGGCCGGCGCTACCTCTTCCGTCCGCGGGGGGCGCTGTGGGGGCGGGACGGGGGGCGGCGCTACCTCTTCCGTCCGCGGGGGGGCGCTGTGAGGCCGGGGGAGGGCGGCGTTACCTCCTCCGTCCGCGGGGGGGGGCGCTGTGGGGGCAAGACGGGGGGCGGCGCTACCTCTTCCGTCCGCGGGGGGGGGCGCTGTGAGGGCGGGGGAGGGCGGCGCTACCTCCTCCGTCCGCGGGGGGGCGCTGTGGGGGCGGGGCGTCGGGGCGGCCTCCGGGCGCGTGGGGGCGCTGTGGGGGCTGCGGTGGGCGGGGCCTGGGGGAGCGGAAGCGTCGGTGCCCCCGGAGCCCCGCCCTCCCCCCCCCCCCGTGTCCGTGTCCGCGTCCCCCCGCGTCCCCCCGCGTCCCTCCCGTCCCCCCGCGTCCCGGCTTGGCATGAGCGGCGGACCCCCGGACCCCGGCTGGAAGGAGACACGGGAAGGTGCCGTATCCCCCGCCCCCCTCCCCCGCCCCGGCCGGTTTCCTTATTTATCTTTCCCTTTTGCCAAACGTTGTTTTCTTGGGGCCGCGCGTCCCGTCCCGTCCCGTCCCCCCCCCCGCCCCGCACCCTGCGCCCAGAGGCAGGCGGGGCCGCCCCGCACTGCCGGCTGACCTTGGGCGAGCCCCTCCCCTCCTCCGGGCCTCAGTGGCCTCGTCGGGAAAATGGGGATGAAGCCCGGGAGCCCCACGGGGGGGGGGGGGGGACGGGACGACGGACCCGATCACCCTCCATCCCCCCCCAGCGCTTAGAGCAGTGCCCCGCACGGAGTAAGCGCTTAGCAGATACCTTCATTTCGAGCGTTATTATTAATCGTGCCGATTCTCGTTATCCAGCCAGCGGAGAAGCGTCGGAGCCGGGCCGCGAAGGCAGGTCCTTCTGCCAACCCTCGGTGGGCTGCTCGCGTGAACCTCAGCCTTTCCTCCCTTCTCCCCCCCCCCCCCCCAATCCTCGCAGAATTTAAGCACTTACTAGGCGCTAAGCGCTGGGGCGGAGGCCAGCGGATCGGGTTGCCGACGATGGCGTTGGCTCACAAGCGCGGCAACGGCGATGACATCTGTGAAGCGCCTCCGAGGCGCCGGGCACCGTTCGGCCCGCTCCGGGGGACGCGAGGTCGCCAGGTTGTCCCCCCCCCCCCCGGTGGGGCCGACGCTCTCCAACCCGTTTGACAGATGAGGCCGCCGAGGCCCGGCGGAGCCGCCGGCCCGAAGTCACCCGGCCGACAGGCGGCGGGAAGGGGATCGGAGCCCGTGACCTCCGACTCCCGGGCCCCGGGCCCGAAGTCGCGCGGTCGATAGGCGGCGGAGCCGGGGATCGGCGATAACGCCGCCGACGATGATGGGATTTTGTTAAGCGCTTCCTCTGTGCCGAGCGCCGTTCTGAGCGCCCGGGGAGACGCGGGGTCATCGGTGGGGGTCCCGCGTGGGGCTCCCGGGCCGCATCCCCGTTGGACAGATGAGGGAACTGAGGCCCAGAGAAGCGAAGTGACTTGCCCAGAGTCACACAGCTGGCAGAGCTGGGATCAATAATAACAACGCTGGCATCTGTCAAGCGCTTACCGTGTGCCGAGCACCGTTCTGAGCGCCGGGGGAGATACGGGGTCACCGGGTTGTCCCCCGTGAGGCTCGCAGTTCATCCCCGTGTTGCAGGTGAGGTCACCGAGGCAAAGGGAAGTGAAGTGACGTACCCACGGTCACACAGCTGACAAGTGGTGGAGTCGGGATTAGAACCCAAGACCTCTGACTCCCAAGGCCGGGCTCTGTCCCGGACGAAGCCCCGCCTGTCCTCACCTCCCAGTCCCTTCTGCGTCACCCTGCCTCTCTCCCTTTATTGATCCTCCCTTCTCAGCTCCGCAGCATTCCTGTCCCTATCTTGTCATTTTATTTAATAATAACAATAACAGTAGTAATATTGGTATTTGTTAAGCGCTTACTGTGTGCCGAGCACTGTCCTAAGCACTGGGGGAGATAGAAGGTTCTCAGACTGTCCCACGTGGGGCTCACCGTCCTCATCCCCGTTTGAAAGATGAGGTGGCTGAGGCAAAGAGGAAGTGAAGTGATTTGCGCGAGGTCACACAGCTGATCGGTGGCGGAGCCGGCATTCGAACCCGCGACCTCTGACTCCCAAGCCCGGGCGCTTTCCACTAAGCCACAGTTGATTTGTATTGATGTCTGTCTCCCCCCCCCCCCCCTTTGGGAATGTGAGGTCACTGTGGGCAGGGAATGTCACTGTTTATTGTTGTATGGCACTCTCCCAGGCGCTTAGTACAGTGCTCTGCGCACAGTGAGCGCTCGATAAATGCGATCGAGTGAATGAACATCCCCGTTTTGTAGATGAGGTACCTGAGGCCCAGAGAGGACACTTGCCCGAGGTCACCCAGTGAGCACAGTTTGGGGAGTCAGAGGTCGTGGGTTCTAATCCCGGCTCCACCACTTGTCAGCTGTGTGACCGTGGGCAAGTCACTTCACTTCTCTGTGCCTCAGCTCCCGCATCTGTAAAATGGGGATGAAGACTGTGAGCCTCACTTGGGACAACCTGATGACCCTGCATCCACCCCAGCACTTAGAACGGTGCTCGGCACATAGTAAGCGCTTACCAAATACTAACGTTATCATCATTAGAACCCACGACCTTCTGACTCGGAGATCCGGGCTCAGCGGAAAGAGCGCGGGCTGGGGAGTCAGAGGTCGTGGGTTCGAATGCCGGCTCCGCCGCTTGTCCGCTGGGTGACCTCGGGCAAGTCCCTTCCCTCCTCTGGGCCTCAGTTCCCTCATCTGCCAAAGGGGGATGAAGACGGGGAGTCCCCCGTGGGACGACCCCATCACCTCGGATTCCCCCCCCAGCGCTTAGAACGGTGCTTTGTCCATAGTGAGCGCCTAACGAACGCCTACGTTATTATTCTTTCTCTTCTCTGCTCTTTCCTCCCCTTCCCCCTCCGGACCTCCGCCCCGCCGCCCCGGCTGTCCCCGGGAGACCCGGCGGGGCGGGCAGGCGGCCAGGTGACCCGCTCCCAAACCCCGGGGACTCCCGCGGGCTCATCGTGGGGCGGAGGGTCAATCACGTGGCCGTCGGGCAGTCGAAGGTCCTTCCTCCTCGAGCCCACGCCGGCCTCCCCTCCCCGGCCTCTGCCCCACGGGCTCGAGCCGAAGGATTTCCCTGTAATCCTCCCCGGTCCCAAGCGGTTAAAGCTCCCGGTTTAATTTCGCCCTGCCCCCGGCTGCAAAAAAATAATAATAATCCTGTTGGCATTTAAGCGCTTACTAGGTGCAGGGCACTGTTCTAAGCGCTGGGGGAGATCCAGGGTCATCACGTTGGCCCACGGGAGGCTCACAGTCTGAATCCCCATTTTACAGAGGAGGGAACTGAGGCCCAGAGAAGTGAAGTGACTCGCCCACGGTCACCCAGCCGACAGGTGGCGGAGCCGGGATTCGAACCCATGACCTCCGACTCCCAAGCCCGGGCTCTTTTCACTGAGCCCCGCTGCTTCTCGACGTACAGGGTTTGGAATCGCTAACAGTAGCGATAACTCCGCTATTAGTCCAGCGCTTCCTATATGCCGTGCGTTGGGGTGATGAGAATTACAGTATTGAAGCAGCGTGGCTGAGGGGAAAGGGCCCGGGCTGGGGAGTCAGAGGTCATGGGTTCGCATCCCGGCGCCGCCACTTGTCAGCTGCGTGACTGTGGGCGAGTCACTTCACTTCTCTGGGCCTCGGTGACCTCATCGGTATAATGGGGATGAAGACCGGGAGCCTCACGTGGGACAACCTGATGACCCTGGATCTCCCCCAGAGTTTAGAAGAGTGCTCTGCACATAGTAAGTGCTTAACAAATACCAACGTTATTATTATTATTTGTTAAGCGCCTAGTGTGTGCCAAGATGAGGCCCCAGATGTGGTTCACGGTCTCAAGTAGGAGAAGGGACCGAAGGAGGGAGAAGGGATTGAATCCCCATTTTGCCGACGAGGGAACTGAGGCACAGAGAAGCCAAGTGCCTCGGCCAGAGACGCGGGCAAGAGGCGGAGCCGAGATGATAATAATAACGTTGGTATTTGTTAAGCGCTTACTATGTGCGGAGCACTGTTCCAAGCGCTGGGGAAGATACAGGGTGATCAGGTTGTCCCACATGAGGCTCCCAGTTAATCCCCGCTTTACAGATGAGGTAAGCGAGGCACAGAGAAGTGAAGTGACTTGCCCATAGTCACACAGCCGGCAAGTGGCAGAGCCGGGATTCGAACTCATGACCTCTGACTCCCAAGCCCGGGCTCTTTCCACTGAGCCACGCTGCTTCTCAGAACCCAAGCCCCGACTCCCAGGCTTTCCACTGGACTACACTGTTTCCCAATTAACATTAATTAGGCGCTTACCGTGAGCCGAGCGCTGGGGCACGGTTTCTGTTTTAAAGCCGAGGGAGCATCTTCGATGGTGCGCCGTGCCCAAGTGGCCGAGCTGGGATTCGAACCCAGGCCTCCTGCCTGCCAGGCCGGGGTTATTCTGTGCCCTTACTGCCTCGAATAAGCAGCGTGGCTGAGCCCGGGCTTAGAGGTCGGAGGTCACGGGTTCTAATGCCGGTCAGCCGCGCGACCTTGGGCAAGTCACTACTTCTAGGCGCCTCAGTGGCCTCATCCGGAAAATGGGGATTGCCCCTCGGCCCGGCCCTCTGCGTCTCAGGAATGATCCCCAGAGGAGAGCGTGGTCCGCCGCCGCCCCGTCGAGTCTCGTATCTCGTTCTCGGTAAATGGTCGTACCTGGCGCCGCTGACGTTTCCCGGGCTGGTGGGGCGGAGAAAGGGAGGCCCGAGGGGCCGGATTTCTTGACCGCGGCTCTGCTCATCCTTAAGGATCCGGACGGGGAGCCGTTCGGGCCAGTCGGGCGTTCGTTAAGCGCTCCGGAAGCTACAGCACGATGGGATTGTACTGTAGACGAGGTCCTGTGTTCAAGGAGCTTAAGGTCAACTCTCTGAGTAGAGTGTGAACGTTACAGATGTCAACTAGACGGAAGGCCAGGCGTGGGGTTTTTACCTGTTGAGAAATCTTTAGCGTTTCGGGGGGGGGGGGGGAGGCGATCCGATGGTATCTGGGGGTCGCCGACTTGAAAAATAGGGGTCACATTTCCGTGGCAACGTAGACGCAAGCGAGTGAATTGGATTTTTTTCTTTTTTGTAACTCCACTTTGGCAACATTTATTCGCCGCCACGTCCCCTCCTCCCTTAAGAGATGGCGAATTCTAATTCTGCTAATTCTCTTGTATTGTCCTCTCCCAAGCACTTAACACTCACAGTTGTGGTATTTGTTAAGCACTCACTATGGGCCAGGCACTGTACTAAACGCTGGAGTAGATGCAAGCAAATCGGGTTAGGCGCTGTCCCCGTCCCACCTGGGGCTCACGGTCTTCATCCCCATTTGACAGATGAGGGAACTGAGGCCCAGAGAAGTGAAGCGGCTTGCCCGAGGTCACATAGCAGACAGGCGGCGGAGCCGGGATTAGAACCCACGACCTCTGACTCCCAAGCCCGTCCCCTTTCCGCTAAGCCACGTGGACAGCGGCCAGGTCTACCGATTCCGCCGTTTTGTCCTCTCCCAACGGCTCGGGAGGAGCAGCGGCCTTTATCGGATAGAGTCCGAAGGGCCTGGGTTCTAATCCCGGCTCCGCCACTTGTCCGCTGTGCGACCTCGGGCGAGTCACTTCACTTCTCTGGGCCTCAGTTCCCTCATCTGGAAAATGGGGATTGAGGGTATGAGTGAGCCCCATGTGGGACAGGGACTGTCCAACCTGATTAACTTGTATCTATGGCTTAGAACAGCGCGTGACACAGGTACCAGAATTATTTATTATTTATTTAAGGTGCTCCGCACAGAGTCCTCAGTGACTACCGTGGACCGAGTGATTGACTGGCCCGAGATGAGTGGTCAGTCGGTTGGATTTACTGAGCGTTTACTGTGCAGAGCACTGTGCCGAGCGCTTAGGAGAGCACGGTAGAGCAACAGAGACACATGCCCCGCCCACAAGGAGCTCACAGTCTAGAGGAAGCTTGCAGTCCAGCTCAAACCGCTGCAGCAGAAGCGTACTGGGCGCGGACTTCAAATTCTTCCGTCCGGGGCAGCTTCCTGAAGAAGAACGGCAGCCGTCCGCCGTCTCCTGAAACGTCCGAGCGGCCCAGAGAAGACCCCTCCGGACCCGGGGTCTCGTTATCTTGGGGGGGTGGAGAGGAAAGATCATTTTCCCGGGGTTCAGCGGCGGGACCCGAGCGAATCGGAGAGGGAGGCGGGGCCGGGGCCCGACCTCCCGCCCCCGTGTCCGTCCCGGCTCGGCGCGGGCAGGCCCCGGAGGCTGGCGGTCGTAACGACTGAGCGCTTACTGTGTGCGGAGCGCTCGACTGAGCGCTTGGGAGGGGACAGTTTAACAGACACATTCCCTGCCCACGGCGCGCTTACCGGCTTGGCGGGGAGACAGATGTCAATAGAAGTAAATTGGAGATGTGGACCGGGAAGGGGGGACGAAGAAAGGGCGCGGGTCAAGGTGACGCAGAAGGGAGTGGGAGAAGAGGAAAGGAGGGCGCAGTCAGGGAAGGCCTCGTGGAGGAGGTGGGCCTTCGATAAGGTTTTGAAGGTGGGGGGAGAGTCATCGTCTGTCAGATACGGAGAGGGAGGGCGTTCCGGGCCAGAGGCGGGACGCGGGCGAGAGGTCGGCGGTGAGACGGACGAGACGGAGGGACGGCGAGGAGGTCGGCATTAGAGGAGCAGAGCGTGCAGCGGGCCGGGTTGGAGTAAGAGAGTAGCGAGGTGAGGTAGGAAGGGGCGAGGGGATCGAGCGCTTTCAGGCCAAGGATGAGGAGTTTCTGTCGGATGCGGAGGTGGGTGGGCAACCCCCGGAGATTCCTCGGGAGTGGGGAGACGTGGACTGAAAGTTTCTGTCGGAAAGCGATCCGGGCAGCAGAGTGGAGGATGGACTGGAGCGGGGAGAGACGGGAGGCTGGGAGGTCGGCGAGGAGGCCGACAGAGTCCTCCGGCTCACGGCCGCTCACGGAGCCGGGCCGTGAAGTTCAGCCTCCCGGACCGAAGCCGCGGGCGGCCGATTCCTGCCAAAATGCCGAGGGACCCCGTGAGCTGCATCGTCCGAATCGGTCCTAGAGGAGAACCGGAGACGGAGCCACGCACACGCACCTTCACAAACCGCCAGGCCAAATGGCCATCCCCGAGGGGTGGCGTTGACCCTTTTCTTACGGTATTTGTTAAGCGCTTATCATGCCAGGCGCTGTACTAAGCTCTGGGGTAGATACAAGCTAAGCTAAGGTTGGACCCGGTCTCTGACCCGTCTTACAGATGGGGGTCGCCGAGGCCCAGAGAAGTGAATCGACTTGCCCGGGGTCACCCGGCGGACGGGGGCGGAACCGGGATGAGGCCCCGGGCCCTTCCGACTCCCAGGCCCGGGGTCTTTCCAGGGAGCCACGCCGCTGCTCCTCAGCGACACGTTCGTGTAGGAACCAGGGGTTCCGTAGATGGTGGTCGAAGGATGACCCCTGGCCCCCCGGGAAGGACACAAGGAGGGGTTTCTGTCCTCTGTCCACGCCCCCCGCGTGGCCGGCCTTCCGGTAGGCGGAGCCCACGTCCTAAACGTCGCTTCGACCCCGGACGTGTGGCGGGCGGAGGGCCTCGGGCAGCACCAGGGCGTTGGGACTCCGAACTGCGGCGACGATCTTCGGTCATCTTGTCAAAAATAGGCGCCTCGTTTTAGTCGGTGCCCATTCACCTCGGGGTCCCGAAACCCGGAACTCCTCTCGCGCCGTGGAGGCTTGTTGGCTGTCAGAGAAAAAGCCTTCCCGTTTTCTCCCCTCTTCATTTGTTCGATCGTTACGGCCGAGCTGATGCCATTTGCAATATTTATAGCTGGGGATTTAGGCGACCCCTTAAAAACGCTCTTTACGTCCTTCAGTCGCTCGGTGGGATTTACTGAGCTCTTACTGTGTGCGGAGCACTGGAGTGAGTGCTTTCGATTTCTTCCGTTAGATAAATCGAGGCATCCCAGAGGATTTAAAGCGGTCATCGGTCCACCCCGCGGCATTCACTGAGCGCTTTCAGTGGGCAGAGCACTGTGCTGAGGCTTGGGAGAGTAAAATGCTATCGGGCCGCTAAGCACCATCCCTATCCTCAGAGGAGCTTTCAGTCTAGCGGAGGAACCTTCGATAGTCGGAAGCATTCATTGAGCGCCAAATGTGTACGGAGGAGTCGTAACTGTAATAACTGCGGGATTTGTTAAGCGCTCACTATGGGCCAAGCACTGTTCTTAGCACCGAGGTAAATACCAGTTAATCAGGTCGGACACAGTCCCTGTCCCATGTGGGGCTCCCACTTTTAATCCCCATTTCCCAGGTGGGGGAACCGAGGCCCAGAGAAGCCAAGTGACTTGCCCAGGGTCACCCAGCAGACAGGTGGCGGCGCCGGGATTAGAACCCAGATCCCTCCGACTCCCAGGCCCGGACTCTATCCACTGAGCCGCGCTGAGCGCTCGGAAGGGTACGGTACAACGATATAACAGGCATTCCCTGCCCTCAACGAGCTTCCAGTTGAGGGTTTCGGGAGTTTCCCGTAGGTTTTCATGGTTGGAGCAGAAGCCTGGGTTGAGCTGCCTACAGACGGATCTGGTTCTGGGATTGAGGTCCCCTCTGAAAATGGGGAAATCTTACTCATTGCTCCCCTGGGGGGCTAGAAGGAATTTTTAAAATTGTATTTATTGAACACTTAACCGTGCGACCGGTCTAAATGCTGGAGTAGATACAAGCAAATCGGGTTAGGCACTGGCCCCGTCCCACGTGGGGCTCACAGTCTTAATCTCCATTTTACAGATGAGGTCACTGGGCCCAGAGAAGTGAAGTGACTTGGCCAAGGCTTTTAGAGAGGCAGCGTGGCTCAGTGGAACGAGCCCGGGCTTGGGAGTCGGAGGTCATGGGTTCTCATCCCGGCTCCGCCGCTTGCCAGCTGTGTGACTTGGGGCCAGTCACTTCACTTCTCTGGGCCTCAGTGACCTCATCCGTAAAGTGGGGATGAGGACTGTGAGCCCCACGTGGGACAACCCCATCATCTTGTATGCCCCCCAGCGCTTAGAGCAGTGCTTTGCACATAGTAAGCGCTTAACAACTACCACCATTATTATTGCTACAAAGGAGACAAGCGGCAGAGCCGGGATTAGAACCCAGCCCCACGACACCGATGTCTATATCTGTACTTTATATTAGTGTGTGTCTCTCCCTCTGGACCGTGAGCTCGTTGGAAGCAGGGAATGTGCCTGTCTATTGTTATAGTATAATAATGTCGGTATTTGTTAAGCGCTTACTATGTGCAGAGCACTGTTTTAAGCGCTGGGGGAGATACAGGGTAATAAGGTTGTCCCACGTGGGGCTCCCAGTCTTCATCCCCATTTTACAGAGGAGGGAACTGAGGCCCAGAGAAGTGAAGTGACTCGCCCACAGTCACGCAGCTGACGAGTGGCAGGGCCGGGATTCGGACCCATGACCTCTGACTCCCCAGCCGGGGCTCTTTCCACTGAGCCACGTAGTATGTCGTCCGAGTGCTCGGTACAGTGCTTTGCAAAACAGTAAGCACTGGATAGATACAAATGAATAAACGAACGGGCCCGAGCTCTCTCCACTAGGCTATTAATGTTCACGAGCCGCTCCGCGATTCCCCAGAGCTGAGCCCCGCAACCCGTCCCGCGCCTTTCTCCCCGCCTCCCTCCCTCCCTCCCTCCCTCCGAGGGGCAGCGGGAGGGAAAACTTCTGGGGGCGGGCGAGTGGGGGAAGGATTTGATTTCGGTGGGTTTGATTTAAAAGTATTAAAAGGTATACGGCAGCCATGGCGGAAAGTGGCATATGTTTGACAGTTTCCCTCTTTCTGTCTTTCTCTCACTGACTCACACACTTTCTCTCTTACACTCTCACGCTCTCTCTCACACTTTCTCTCTCACACTCTTTCCGTCTCTCACTTTCTCACACTCTTTCTCTCACACTCTTACTCTTTCACACTTTCTCTCACATTCTTTCTCACACACTTTCTCTTTCTCACACTCACACTCTCTCCCACTCTTTCTCTCACTTTCACACTTTGTCTCACACTCTTTCACACTTTCTCACCCTCACACTCTATCACACACTTTCTCCCACTCGCCCACTCTCCCACTCTCCTTCTCTCTCACACTCTCTCATTCCCTCTTTCTCACTCACGCTCTCTCTCACACTCTCTCTCACACCCACACTTTCTCTCTCTCTCTGACTTTCCCTCTCCCTCTTGGCCGGTCGTAGTTGGCGAGGCCGTGGCTGAGGCAGCAGAAGGCCACCTCCGCCGCCCCCGCCCGAACTGCCGGCCCAGGAAGATGCACCATGGCAGCAGCGATGGAAACTGAACAGCCGGGCGTCGAGGTCTTCGGCACCGCGGAGTGCGAGGAGAGCGGCGAGGCGGAGGCGGAGGAGCGGCCCGCCCTGGAGCCCTTCTACGTGGAGCGCTACTCCTGGAGCCAGCTGAAGAAGCTGCTCGCCGACACCAGGAAGTACCACGGCTACGTCATGGCCAAGGCCCCGCACGACTTCACCTTCGTCAAGAAGAACGACCCGGACGGCCCCCATTCGGACCGAGTCTATTACCTCGGTGAGTGTCCGCCGCGTGACCTCGGACGGGTCGCTTCGCCTCTCTGGGCCTCGGTGACCTCATCGGGAAAATGGGGATGAAGACCGTGAGCCCCGTGTGGATCGCGGACTGCGTCTGACCCGATTAGCTTGTGTCCACCACAGCGCTTAGGACAAGTGCCTGACACGAATAAGCCCTTAAATGCCGTTCGTGGAAAGAGCCCGGGCTCGGGAGTCGGAGGTCGTGGGTTCTGATCTCGGCCCCGCCACCTGTCGGCTCTGTGACTTTGGGCGAGTCACTTCGCCTCCCTGCGCCTCAGTTACCTCGTCTGTAAAATGGGGATGAAGACCGTGAGCCCCACCTGGGGCAGCCCGATAACCTTGTATCTGACCCAGCGCTTAGAAAAGTGCTTGGCGCATAGTAAGCGCTTAAATACCATCATCACCTGGGCTCCACAAGGGGGGTGGGGGGCACTGCCGGGCTCCGGCCTGAAGCCACAAAGTAATGGCCTCCTCGGGACCCGCAGGGCCCCGGATGCGGTAGCTGCTGGACCTTCCTTTCGCTTAGAGAAGCAGCGTGGCCTCGTGGATAGAGCCAGGACCTGGGTCCCTAACCCCGCCTCTGCCGCCTGTCTGCTGGGCGACAGAATGTGTCTGTTTATTGTTCTGTTGTCCTCCCCCAAGCGCTCAGTACAGTGCTCTGCACGCATCCAGTGCTCAACCAATCCCACCGATTGAATGAATAAATGAACGACCTTGGGGAAGTCACTTCACTTCTCTGGGCCTCAGTTATCCCATCTGGAAAATAGGCATTAAAGCCTACTCCCCCCTACTTAGACTGTGAGCCCCATGCGGGACAGGGGCTCTGTCCAACCTGATTAGCCTGTATCTACCCCAGCGCTTCGGACAGTGCTTGGCACGTAGTAAGCGCTTAACAATACCATAATAATGATGATTATCATGACTACTGAGTATCATTCTATAATGATTAGTAGCTATCGATTAGCATTGATAATATAACGATATTAAAATAATGCGATGATATTAACAGTTGATCAGTTTCCTCATCTGTAAAATGGAAATGAAGACTGTGAGCCTCACGTGGGACAACCTGATGACCCTGTGTCTCCCCCAGCGCGTAGAACAGTGCTCAGCACATAGTAAGCGCTTAACAAATAACATTATTATTATTACCTCCCAGAGGGGCCCATGACCCAGAGCCATCGAGGTCAGCCGGGTGGCCAAGAATGTTTTCCGGGTCGGGGCTGGCCCGTCTTCGGTGCCGTCCTCTGAGGTGGGAGCGGCGTCACGGCCGGCGGGTTCCGGAGCGGGATTTGGGGGTCAGCAGGTTCCGGAGCGGGGAAGGCCTCCCTCGGTTTGGGGCCTGCTTGTTTCCGAACCGAGAATGAGGAAGTTGAAAGAAAACGATGCGTATTCCGTCGAAGCCCAGGGGGAGGTGACGCGGGACCCGGAGACGAGGCCGCCTCGGGGAGGCCGGAGAGGAGACCTGACTCAAACCGTCTTAACGTCACGGGGCTTTCTCTCACTAGTGCGCTTGTGGGGATGCCCTGCAAAGGACAGACACTTTAAGATGCTCAATCAGTGGTATTTATAGGGTACTTACTGTTTGCAGAGCACTGGGCTAAGGCGTCTAGATCGTAAGCTTGGTTGAAGCTGGGAGGGGGTCTCTCGACTCGGATGTATTGTCCTCTTCCAAAAGCATAGTACGGTGCTCTGTTCACAGTAAGCACTCAATAAATACCATTGACCGATCAAAAGCTCGTTATGGGCAGGGACTGTGTCTGCTAATTCTGTTCTGTTGTATCTCCCAAGCACTTAGGACAGTGCCGTCCACATGTAATTGTGGTATTTCGGTGCTTACTATGTGCCAAGCACCGTACCATGCACTGGGGTGGATACAGGACAGTCAGATTGGTCCCACATAGGGCTCACAGTCTTCATCCCCATTTTCCAGATGAGGGAACCGAGGCCCAGAGGAATGAAGCGACTTGCCCACGATCACACAGTAGACAAGTGGCAGAGCCGGGATTAGAACCCAGGCCCGGGCTCTTTCCATTAGGCCACGCCGCTTCTCCGGAAAAGTCCCGGAAAAGCCTCCGGAACGGCGTGCTCTGGCGCTTCCCGGACCGAGCCACCACCACCGGTGGCCATTTTCCTGCCGGAAGGAAGTCCGTCTTGTCGTTGACCCCCCCCCCCCCCCCGCCCCCCCGGGTCTCTAGCTGCCCGGCCAGAGCTAGGCGATAAGCTCGCAACGGGCAGGGACCGTGACTTCTAATTCGGTCGTGTCGGACTCTCCCCAGCGCCCGGTCCGGCGCTCGGCGGCCAGTGAGCGGTCAGCGAGTACCGTTGATGGACGGACTGATGCCATGTGTGAGGGGGAATAATCGTCTTGTATTGCAGCCATGTCCGGGGAGAACCGGGAGAACACCCTGTTCTACTCGGAAATCCCCAAGACCATCAACAAAGCGGCTGTCCTGATGCTCTCCTGGAAGCCACTCCTGGACCTCTTTCAGGTAGGAGCCCCCCCGCCCCTTCCCCCGGGCCGGGGTGCCGGGGCCCCTCTCCCGTTGGACGTCCCCGGCGCCTCGGCCCTTCTCTGTCGCGGGCCCTGAAGGTCATGGGTTCTGGTGCCGGCTCCGTCACTTGCCTGCTGTGTGACTCGGGCGGGTCAGTTCACTTCCCCGGGCCTCAGTTCCCTCATCTGGAAAATGGGGAACGAGGCTGTGAGCCCCACGTGGGACAGGGGCTGTGTCCGACCCGATTGGCTGGTATCCACCCCAGCGCTTAATACAGTGCCTGGCACACGGTGAGCACTAAATAAATTCCAAAATTACTATTGTTGTTATTACAGTACGCCAGACACTAGGCTAAACACTGTGGGGGCCGGGGGAGAAGATACATACAAAAATCATACTTACGTGCAAAGACTTTGTATGACCTTGGGGGTAAAAACAGCAACAACCACCCCCAACAGGGTTTGAAAACATCCCGGCGCAGTATAGGGGATACAGTCGAAAGAGAATACCTTGCTTTTCATTTTCCACCATGCTTTCATGTCCGTGATCAGTCGGTGATATTTATCGAGAGCTTACTTTAGGGAGAGCACCGTACTAAGCGCTGGAATCACGTTCCATCCCTCAGCCTGTCTGTGAGGGAGGGAGAGGCGAGACTTTTTAACCTCATTTTACAGATGAGGAAAGAGGCCCGGAGCGGGGAAGTGACCTGCCCTCGATCACACAGCAGGCCGTGAACTAGTCGGTCGTATTTCCGGAGTGGTTCCTCTGTCCAGAGCAGCTGTACTAAGCGCTAAGCACAGTATAACCCCGTTCTCCCGACTCCCGGACCCAGGCTCTCTCCACTGGGCCTGCGCTCTTTGCCTTTAGACTGATGCCTCCCCTCTTCACGATGAGTATTTATAAAATGACCGTGTATAATCTTTCTTTTGACTAGAGCTCATTTTATCTGGGATTAGCTAAGTTGTACTTGTCCAGAAATAATAATAATAATAATTATAATTACGGTACTTAAGCACTTACTGTGTGTCAAGCACTGTTTTTTAGCTCTGGGGGTGATACAAGTTAATCAGGTGGGACACGGTCCCTGTCCCACACGGGGCTTACGCTTTTATCCCCGTTTTACAGATGAGGGAACTGAGGCACAGAGAATGACTTGCCCATTGGTTCTTCCCAACTGCTGGCAATTATCTGGTAACTCCCCGTCTCTTTAGATCTATCAATCGGGAGTATTTTTAATGGGTCGGATTCCTAGCTTGGGCAGCGGCTAGCGAGCGGAAGGCCATCGGCTACAAGCCAAAACCCTCCTGTGCCGGGCAGCAGCGGCCCGGGAGAGAGTCGAGGGCGGAGACCCGAGTTAACGGCGGGGAAGGAGGCCACCGCTTCCGCATTTTTACCGAGAAGATCTGTGGATCCGCTACCGGAACGATCGCAGATGGAGAGCGGGGCCTTCTGGGAGAGACGTGTCCGTGGCGCCGCCGTGGGTGGGACACGACTCGACGGCGTAAGACGAGACAGGAAGCTTTTACGACGTGCCAGGCACTGCGCCGAGCGCTGGTGTAGACACGGTAATCAGGTTGGACACAGCCCCCGTCCCATAAAGAACTCACGGTCTCAATCTCCATTTTTCCAGAGGAGGAAACTGAGGCCCAGAGAAGTGAGGTGATTTGCCCAAGGTCTCCCAGCAGACAATGGGCGGGAAGGAGGCGGGATTAGACCCCCAGGTCCCTGCCGCTGTATTGGTTCAGCAGCTGCCGTGCAGAACATTGAACTAAGCCCTGGGTTGAGTATAATGGAGTAAGCGGACTGGATCCTCGCCCGCAGGGAACCGGCAAGCTAGTCGGAGGAGACCGACACGAAAATCACTTGTAACCAGGAGAAAGTAGAAGCGGATGGGACCGTGTACAGAAGCGTTACGGTGGGGGTTGACGTAAAAATAAAAACAGTGGTATTTGTTGAGCGCTTACTGTGGGCCAGGCTCCGTACTAAGTGCAGGGGTGGATACAAGCAGATCGGGTTGGACCCACACTGGGCCCACGGTCTCAATCCCCATTTTGCAGCTGAGGGAACTGAGGCCCAGAGAAGCGAAGCGACGACTTATGGCATTTGTTTAGCGCTTACTACGTGCCAAGCACTCTTCTAAGCGCTGGGGTAGGTAGAAGATACTCAGGTTGTCCCACATGGGGCTCACAGTCTTCATCCCCATTTTACAGATGAGGGAACTGAGGCCCAGAGAAGCGAAGTGACTTGCCCAAGGCCACACAGCTGACAAGTAAGGGAGCCGGGATTAGACCCCACGACCTCCGATTCCCAGCCCCGGGCTCCGTCGGCTACGCCGTGCTGCTTCCCAAGTGACGCCCAAGTGGGAGGAGCCGGGGGGAAATGGAGTGGGGAGAGGAAAGGTTAATCAGGGAAGGTCCCCTGGGAGAGGTGTGATTTCACAAAGGCCTTGAGGACGGGGAGAGCGGCGACCTGCCGGATGAGAGGGGAAGAAAATTCCAGTCAGTCGGTACGTATTGAACGCCTTCTGCGAGCTACGCGCTTGGGAGAGTACGATATCCCGGAGTCGGGAGTCACGGTCCCCGTCCACGGGGCGAAGGGCAGAAGGGAGGGCCGACGAGTTGAGGGGAGGAGGGGCTGACAGCGGACACACAAGAATACAGAGAGAAGAACGCAGACGGTAACACCACGCAGCACGCTGACACACACGATAAGAGCGATAGCGGGCGGCGTCTGGAGGGGCAGAGCAGCCCGCCCTCCGCGGGCACTCCCTGGGAGGGTGGTCCCCGATGCCATCCCCTGCACGTACTCTGACTGTTTTTTGCCTTTATGGTATTCGTTAAGGGCTTACTGAGTGCCGGGCACTGTGCTAAGCGCTGGGGTGGTTAGAAGATCATCAGGTTGGACACAGGCCCCGTCCCACACGGGGCTCGCCGTCTCCATCCCCATTTTACGGACGAGGCGACCGAGGCGTGGAGAGGCGACTCGCCCGAGAGCTGACAGCAGACAAGTGGAGGAGCCTGGATTAGAACCCGGGACTCCCGGCCCGTGCTCTAACTACTAGGCTTCCACAGGACGCGTCCGCGTGACCTTGGGCAAGTCACTTCACTTCTCGATGCCTCAGTTCCCTCATCTCTAAAATGGGGATTAAGGCTGTGAGCCTCACGTGGGACAACCTGATCACCCTGTATCTACCCCAGCGCTTAGAGCGGTGCTCGGCACATAGTAAGCACTTAACAGATACCAACGTTAGTATTATCTGGCCGGCGGGTGCTGGGATGCTTAGACCCCCTAATTGCTCACACTGGTCGTGGGGCTGAGCTAAGATTGTCAGCTCCATGAGGACCAACACTCTGTCTTCTCACTCCGTTGTACTCTCCCAGGTGCTTAGTACAGTGTTCTACACCCCAGTAGGCACTCAGTAAGTACCACCGACTGAGTGGGCCTGGAACCTGAAGCGTCTTCCCTCTAGCTCCTGGTGGGCGGGGAACGGGTCTGGCGACCCCGCGGGTTCGTCTCTCCCCAGATCTTAGTCCAGTGCTCTGCACGCAGTAGGCGCTCAGTAAATGCCCTGCACCCAGTAAGAGCTCGATAAATCGCACTGATGACTGGTTGGCGGCGGGCCCACCGGTGACTCTCCCGCTTTTTCCCTTCAGGCCACCCTGGACTACGGGATGTATTCCCGGGAGGAGGAATTGTTAAGAGAGAGGAAACGCATCGGCACCATCGGCATCGCTTCTTACGACTACCACCGGGACAGCGGGACCTTCCTTTTCCAGGCCGGGAGCGGAATTTACCACGTGAAAGACGGAGGGTCCCAGGGATTTACCGTGAGTCCCAAGGATTTAGACCCGGGTCCCTGGGCGACGGGGGAAGGAGAGCCGCCTGATTCCTAGCCAGTCAGTCGTATTTCTTGAGCGCTTACTGCGTGCGGAGCAGTGTACTGAGCGCTTGTACGAAGCAGCGTGGCGTAGTCCTAGAGCCCGGACCTGGGAGTCAGAAGGTCCCGGGTTCTAATCCCAGCTGCCGGGGGATGCTGGGTGAGTCACTTCACCTCTCTGGGCCTCAGTCACCTCGTCCCGTCGGAGTCTCTGTTTCTCCCTCTTCTTTAACGGTCGTTGCGCAAAGATGCAGCGTTATTTTGATTTTGGATTTTATGGTACTTAAGCGCTTACTATGTGCCGAGCACTGTACTGAGCTGCTGGGTAGATACGGAGTAATCAGGTCGGGCACAGTCCCAGTCCCCCGGGGGGCTCAGTCTTCATCCCCGTCCGACAGAGGAGCTAACCTAGGCCCAGAGGAGTGATGATAATAATTAATAATATCTACGAGGGTATCCGTCACGGTAAGCTTACCGTGTGCCAGCCGCTGTACTAAGCGCTGGGGTGGATACAAGCAAATCGGGGCTCACAGTCTCAATCCCCATATTACAGATGAGGGAACAGAAGCTCAGAGAAGTGACTTGGCCAGCTCCCACAGCAGACGAGTGGTGGAGCCAGGATAATAACGTTGGTATTTGTTAAGCGCTTACTATGTGCCGAGCACTGTTCTAAGCGCTGGGGTAGATACAGGGTAATCAGGTTGTTCTACGTGAGGCTCACGGTCTTCATCCCCATTTTACAGATGAGGTAGCTGAGGCACAGAGAAGTTAAGTGCCTTGCCCTCAGTCACACAGCTGACAAGTGGCAGAGCCGGGATTCACACCAGTGACCTCTGACTCCCAAGCCCGGGCTCTTTACACTCAGCCATGCTGCTTCCCCAAGGATGAGAATCCAGGCCCGGGGCTCTAGCCACTAGGCCACGCCGCTTCTCATTATCGCGCGTGGATGCAGTATCCTCACTGCACCGCCCGGTTTGTTGTGCGTAAAGATGCTTCAGTTGGAAATATTTTGGCCAAAGACCCGTGGCCCGGGCTTATGCCGTCCAAGAAGCCGTTTTTCGATCAGCCTTCATAGCGGAGCCACCAGCACTTTCCCTTCCCACCGCCCACTCTCCATCCCGGGCTCCGGGGCGGCTTCCCCGCCGCTCTGGTCTCCCCTGGCCCGACTCCCGCCCGCCTGGGGGTGAAGCCCGCTCCTCTCTGTTCCCTCAGCAACAGCCCTTGAGACCCAATTTAGTGGAGACCAGTTGTCCCAACATCCGGATGGACCCGAAGCTCTGCTCTGCCGATCCCAACTGGATCGCGTTCATCCACAGCAATGACATCTGGATCTCCAACATCGTAACGAGAGAGGAGAGGAGACTCACCTACGTGCACAACGGTAATGCCGGGAGCGGGGGGCGTCTATTGCTGCGTCGTACTTTCCCGAGCGCTCAGTACAGCGCTCTGCACCCAGTAAGCGCTCAGTAAATATGATTGAATGAATGAATGGGGGACGCCTGCCTAGCGAGAGAGAATTTTTGCTCATTTCCTCCTCCCGCCTCGCCAGAGGGAATTTGTTGGTTTCCTCTTCCCCTCAGTGAAGGTGCGGGAGGGGGCGATTATGCGAGTCAGCGTAAAAGAAACCGGGTGTCGCGATACCTAGTTTTCCTCCTTTACTAAGTACCAATTTGATTTTCCGGACTCTTTTTGGTCGCTCCTTCGTGGGAGTGAGAGATACCATCCTGCTCCCCTTAATCGTCACATGTTTCCCGGAAGCGACGGACTTCGAGAAGGGTCCGGAGGGAGGAGGAGAGAAGAGGGGCCGTCGTAGGCGGAAGGAATGAGACAGAAGTAGGAGCAGAGGCGGGAGCGAATGCCCGGAGAGACTTCCCTGCCCAGAATGAGTGGGGAGGAGGGGCACGTGGTCGCTGCCGGGAAATAATCGGTGGCGACGTGGCGCTGGTCGAGAGGTTCTAATGAGAGATGCGTCGGCGTTCCCTGGGAGGATTTCCCCTCCGAATCCTTCGGTTGGTCAGAGGGGCCCTTCTGACTGAACTTGCCGCACAGGAGTCCAAGCAGCTTCTTCACAAGGAAGGGTTGGTCTGGGATTTTTGTTTGATTGTCTGTTTTTATGGCACCTGTTAGGTGCCCACTAGGTGTCGAGCACCATTCTAAGCTCTGAAGTAGATGCAACTTAAAATCGGGTTGGACAGAGTCCCTGTCCCACAAGGGGCTCTTGTTCTAAGTAGGACGGAGAGCAAGTGTTGAATCCCCGTTTTACAGTCGAGTGGGCCCAGAGAAGTTATTCATTCATCGCCGTATTTACTGAGCCCTTACTGTGTGCAAAGCACTGTACTAAGCGCCCGGGAGAGTACAATACAACGAGAAACAGACACATCCCCTGCCCACAACGCGCTCCCAGTCTAGAGGGGGGAGAAGTTACATGCCTTGCCCAAGGTCACACAGCAGGCAGCTTATCAGAGCCAGGACTAGAACCCGGATCCTCTGACTTATGGGCCTGGGCTTTTTCCACTAGGCCACGGTGCTTCCCCGTTAGGTCTGTTGTGGGGGCTTCTGCCTGCAGCCCGCTCCCCTGGCCCCTCGGGAAGACCCCGCACCCGCTGACGGACATTGTAACGTCAGAGACACCGGGCCCCGCGGCGGTCAGCTCCTCGCGGGCAGCGTCCGCGACAGCTCTCCGCTGCGGCGGACCCCCGGGGAGATATCCTTCCCGCTCGAGACGAGGTCGCTTTCCCCGTTGCTCTCTCCTCTCAGAGCTGGCCAGCACGGAAGAGGAGCCCAGATCCGCCGGCGTGGCCACCTTCGTCCTCCAAGAGGAGTTCGACCGCTATTCCGGCTACTGGTGGTGTCCGAAGGCCGAGCCGAGTACGTACCCGGCGCGCTGGACGGTCCCGGAGGGGGTCGGAGCGGGGGGTCCGCTCCTTCGCAGCTTCCGCAACGGACCGCTGTGTCTTTGGGGAGGAGGCCCGGGTGCCTCGGAGTCGTTCTCCGCAGTTGGCTGCCGTGGGAAGGACCCACGCCGTGTCTTGGTCGCCGAAGCGGCCACCTTTCTGCATTCGTTGAGGTGCAGCCCTGTGGCTTGTGACGTTTTCCCTCTAGAGCACTGAGTGGAAGCCACCCAGCGAGGCTCGGTCTCTTCCGCTCACTCCACTGTCTATAACCGTTATTTATCGCTCCTAAAAATCTGCGCTCTTGCTTTCCCTCGTATCCCTCGAGCAGCTTAGAGGTCCGCGATCTCTCTCTGTCGTCTGGAAAATGGTTCTGCTCAGAACTCGCTCCCTTTCGAGTGACACTGTTCCTCCCAGACCGCATCCTGACCAGAGAGGGTGGTCATGCCGTAAGGTGGAGAAGGAAAAGGGGAAAAAAAAAAGAGCACAGATGAGATGAGCACAGAACCCAGTTCCTAATATAAACCGGTAGAAATCAGAAAACGCGGGGAGCAGTTTAAAGATTCCATCTGATGCTTGGTGCCCTCTGATTAATTAATTGGGGTATTTTTTAAGCGCTTACTGTGCGCCGAGTACTGTTCTAAGTGCAGGGGTATATACCTGCTATTCACGTAGTCACGCGTGGGGCTCACAGTCTTCATCCCCATTTTACAGATGAGGGCACTGAGGCGCAGAGAAGTTAAGTGGCTTGCCCCGGGGCACACAGCAGGCAAGGGGCAGAACCGGGATTAGAACCCACGTCCTCTGACTCCCAAGCCGAGGCCCTTTCCACTGAGCCACGCCGCTGCTTCCGATGCCCTCTGTGCCCTCATGCCTGGTTCTTCCTGGGTGTTGGTTTGCAAGGAAGCTAAAGTTTCCACCTCAAAGCGGAAACTTTTTGACTTTCCTTTTGCCCTCCTGAGGCCTCGGCCGCACAATTCCTCGCCGGGGAGGGCCTCCGGGGGGTACTCCATTCCCCCCCCCCACCCTCAACTGGGGGTGTACCACAGACCCACCTGTCCCAACCAAGCCCCTGGGGAGGAGTCGGAGGGGGCAAAGTGGTGGAGACGCTAGCGGGACAGAAAGTAAACCGCTCAAACTGGAAGCGGTCTGGGCCCCCGCTCTGAGGTGAGCGAGCTGTAGATGGAGGACCTTAAGCAGCCCCATCCCACATCTGCAGAGGCACCAAAAGATGCTGGGAGGAGCGCTGTGGCGGTCGCCTCCTTGACATCGAACAGTCAGCCGGTCGACCGTATTTACCGAGCGCTTAGAGTGTGCAGAGCACTGTACTGAGCACTTGGGAGAATACAGCATAATGATAAGCGGACACCTTCCGCACCCACAACAAGCTTAGGCTGTTGTGTCCCTTGCACATCCAGGGTTTGAAGGCCCAAAATCCCTCAGGGCATCCAGTGACCCCAGCGAGCGAGGCCTCTCTCTCATTGTGGCTCAGGGTCTCTCCTCATCTGGCTCTGATGGGAACAAGGCAAGGACCCGGTGATCCAGGGCACGGCTCAGGCCGGGATAGGCCCCGGCCTTATTAATAATAAGAATAATAATTATGGTCCCTGTTAAGCACTTACTATGTGCCTAGCACTGTTCTGGGGTAGCTACAAGATCATCGGGTTGGACACAGTCCCCGTCCCACATGGAGCTCACAGTCTTAATCCGCATTTTCCAGATGAGGGAACTGGGGCCCAGAGAAGTGAGGCGACTTGCCAAAGGTCACACAGCAGACGTGGTGGAGCCGGGATTAGAGCCCAGGTCCTTCTGACTCGCAGGCCCGGGCTGTACCCCTAATCCAAGCTGCTGCTTCTCAACCTGCTTGGCGGGTTGGACCCATGTGGAGCTTGATATTTTCTCGAACGCTGAAGTTACATGAAGATGGACAGATGGACTTGACCCACCGCAGTTCGCAGGCCTCAGGAAGCTCCATTTCCCAAAAGAGTGACCATTACTACTAATAATAAATAGTAGCAATAATGGTCACGGTAACGAAGGGCTGGCTCTGAACCAACTGCTGGGTTAGAGGCAAAATACTCCGATCAGACTATCCCACCCGCCATTCGCAGTCTAAGGGAGAGGGAGAGCAGGATTTTTTTTTGGAGCAGCTTAGCCTAGTGGATGGAGCACTGGGCTGGGAGTCAGAAGGACCTGGGTCCTAATCCCAGCTCCGCCACGTGTCTGTAGTGTGACCCTGGGCAAGTCACTTCTCTTTGCCTCGGTTCCCTAATTGGTCAAATGGGATTTAAGGCTGAGTCCCTTGTGGAACAGCAACCGTGTCCAACCCGATTTGCATGCATCCACTCCAGCGCTCAGTCAGGTGCTTGGTGCCTAGTAAGTGCTTAACAGACACTATTATTATTATTATTAATAATAATCATCTCCATTTTACAGTTGAGAAAACTGAGGCACCGAGAGATTAAGTTACCTGGCCGAGGCTTCACAGGAGGCAAGTGGTAGAGCCGGGATTAGAATCCCGACTCCCGCTCTCATTCTCTCTCCGCTGGGCCAGGGGTCAGCTTCTGCCGATGGGGCATTCCTGGGCGTTTGCGTCGATAGAGCGGAGCGTGAAATCCATGAGGGGACCTTACCTCATCACCTATAATTGAGGGATCGGCATCGGCGGGGTTTTTCTGCTTCAAGAAGGGGGGAAACAATCTCGGGAAAAGTATAATGGTCTTGGTAGTAGAGAAGCATTCAGGTGGGAAATGAAGAGAGTTTGTAATAAACGGGTCGTTGCACCTGGGTTGGTTTTTGGGAGGGCTTGCCAACGTGTACTGGGGTTTCCAGAGCAATCCATGTCGAAGACAATAACGATAGAATAATCGTGGTATTTGTTAAGCTCTTACTATGTGCCGGACACAGTATTAAGCGCTGGGGGGGATAGAAGCAAATCGGTTTGGACGCGGTCCTTGTCCCACAGTCTCCATCCCCATTTAACAGAAGAGAAATGTCTGGAGAAAATGTCTGACTCCAGGCCTGGGCTCTGTCCACTAGGCCTTGCTAGGAATTGGTTGATTTCTCTGGGACTTGGAAGCGTTCTGGTTTGCCAGACGGCCCCGGGCTCGGGCCAGAGCAGGAGAAGGGCCACCGGGAGGATCCGGGGGCCGTGGAAGAGCGCTGCCGGGGCCTCTCCTCGATCGAGCGACTCTTCGGCTTCCCTTCCAGCTCCCAGCGGAGGCAAGATTCTGCGCATCCTGTACGAGGAAAACGACGAGTCCGAGGTGGAGATCATTCACGTGACGTCGCCCATGCTCGAAACCAGGAGGACGGATTCGTTCCGATACCCCAAGACGGGTGAGGCCAAGCGGTCGATTCCCCCCTCCTGGTCCCAGATCCCGTCCCCCGCCCCTGGGGCCGACGGATTTATTTATGCCCTTCCTCGGCGCTCGTGTCTCTGTTTGTGTAACCGACGACTTAGCCCGGTCGTGTTATTTGTCAGTATCTCTCCGTCTCTCTCCCCCCATTAGAGCAGAAGTGCTCTGTGCGCAGGGAATGGATTTCGGGCTTCGGTTGTAATGATGGCATTAAATGCTTCTGGTGTGCCGAAGTATTTAGAAAGTGGGTTCCCCCCAATGGGTGCTCAGTAAATAGCACCACCGACACCCCAGTGGGTGTCCCGTAAATTCCATCATTACCACCGTCCCCTTCGAGGCCCTGTCCGGTTGAGATACAGCAGCTTCCACGCCCCACCTCCATCAACCAGCGGTGTTTCCCGAGCGCGTACTATACACGGAGAACCGAACTCTGCACTAGGGAGAATTCGGTGTTATAGAATTAGCAGACGCGTTCCCTGCCCAGAAGGAACCTAACGTCTAGAGGGGCAGAAGGACATTAATAGGAATAGATAAGTGATTTATAAAGTGTAATTTAAAGATCTGTGCCAGAGTGCTGTGGGGTTGGGGGAGGGAAGTAAATATGAAATGTCCAAAGGTCACAGGCTCTCCTCCCCACGTGGCTCCCCCAGGGGCAGCTGCAAAGTGGAATCGCTTGTTCCACTCGTTCCCGGAGCCGGTGGCTGTCCCAGGAATCATGTTCCGAGCCACCGCTCCGCGCGGAGCACCGTGCCAGGACCGTAAGACAGCACGGGGAGTGACGTGGAAATAGTTCCGGCCCTCTTAATCTAATCTGAGGGACAGACTTGTGTCCGACTTGGCATTTCTGATTCAAAACGTAACCCAATCATGAGTGTGTGCAGAGCACTGGACTATGTGCTGATTATTATTATTATTATTGTTAGTGATGGTAATAATAATAATGGCATGTGTTAAGCGCTCACTATGGTCTAGGCACTGTATTAAGTGCTGGGGCGGTTACAAACAAATCAGGTTGGACACAGTCCCTGTCCCTCATGGGCTCCTTGTCTCAATCCCCATTTTACAGATGAGGTAACTGAGGCCCAGGGAAGTGAAGTGACTTGCCCCAGGTCACACGGCCGACAAGCGGCGGAGTCAGGATTAGAACCCGTGAGCTGACTCCCAGACTCTTGCCCTATCACTACGCCGGAGTGCTCACCGTATGCTGGACTGAGCGGTAGGAGAGTAATCAATTAGTGGTATTTATTGAGTGCTTACCGCGTGCAGAACACCGTACTAAGCACTTGGAAGAGCACAATATAAGAGTTGGAAGAAACAATCCCTGCCCACACAGGGTTTACAGTTGTCTCTCCTTTTTTTTTTTAAAGGCACAGCAAATCCTAAAGTCACCTTTAAGATGTCCGAAATAACAGTCGATGCGGAAGGAAACGTAAGTCTCTTTTTTATTTTTTGCTCCCAAGCGCGCCTTTAACGTAACCGAACCCTTAACTCCCGTCAGCCTGGTAACCTGTTTATTCCCATCCGTCTTCGGCCCGTGTGCACGCCGATAGAGGGGAGCCGCAGGATACGTTGGCGAGATGACGCCCAGTTGTACTTAATTCTAGAGGAGACGGAATGATAATACTAATAATAATAATAACGAGGATGGTGTTTGTTAAGCGCTTACTGTGTGCCACTCACTGTTTTAAGCACTGGGGTAGATCCAAGCTAATCAGGTCGGGGACAGTCCCTGTCCCACGTGCAGCTTACCGTCTTAATCCCCGTTTTACCGAGGCCCGGAGAAGTGAAGTGACTTGCTCGGGGTCACACAGCAGACTAGCGGCAGAACCGGCATTAGAACCCAGGTCCCTCTGACTCCCAGGCCCCGGCTTTTACCCACCAGGCCACGCTGATTCTCGTAACGGCGGGTCGTAGCTATTGCCTCTCGCCCCTATCCCCGTTGGATCAATCAGTGACATTTCTTGAGTTCTTACTGTGTGCAGAGTAAGCACTTGGGAGAGTACGGCCCAACAGAATTAGCAGGCACGTTCTCTGCCCAGAGCGAGCTTAGGATCTAGAGGGGGAGACAGGCATTAATGTGAATAAATAAGTAACTTCCTGTAGCTCCTCCCCTTCCCGGAGTCCGGTCACTCTCAGCTCCCCGTTTGGCGTTCAGTCGATCAATCAGTGCTATTTAGTGAGCGCTTTCTATGTGCAGAGCACTCGCTGCGGCAAGGGAAATGCGTCTGTTCAGTCCAGTGCCCTGCACACAGTAAGCGCCCAAGAAATACGACTGAGTTGACTGCCCAAGCGCTCCTTCCGAACAAACCCGGCACCTTAGTGTGAGAGTTGGGTCCCACCCCGTGAGAAGGGGAAAGAAACGGTGGGGAAAGGGGAAGGAAATTCCGGACGTGGGCGAAATGTATCCCGGAGGCCAGGCGGAGCGCGTCCGGGAAATCCAGGGCGGAACGGGCACAGCCCGAAGTTTTCCCTCGGGCCCAGTTCTCCGTCTTTTGCCTGGGAGAGGGAGGTGTTTCCTTCCCCTGTCCTATCCCGTCCGTCGATGTTGTCCGGGCTTCCGGCGGGGGCTCCAGAAGCCGGCCCGGCCCCGTCTGCCGGCCCGCTTCAGGAGCGAGCGACCGCTCCTCTCTCCCCTCCCGCCCCCATCGTGGCACCCGGAGCAAGGAGCGGGTCCGGAGGAGTGACCGTGGGCTCTCCTCCCCACGTGGCTCCCCCAGGGGCAGCTGCAAAGTGGAATCGCTTGTTCCACTCGTTCCCGGAGCCGGTGGCTGTCCCAGGAATCATGTTCCGAGCCACCGCTCCGCGCGGAGCACCGTGCCAGGACCGTAAGAAAGCACGGGGAGTGACTTCCCCTCCCCCTCCCCCTCACTGACCGATGGCCGTTGATCGTAACAGATCGTGGACGTGGAGGACAAGGAGCTCGTCCAGCCCTTCGAGGTCCTGTTCGAAGGAGTGGAATACATCGCCAGAGCCGGATGGACTCCAGAGGGAAAATAGTGCGTATGTCAAGCGGTCTCTTATCACTCGACGGTAGGGACCGAGCGCTTACCGTGTGCAGAGCACTGTCCTGAGCGCTTGGGCGGGGGGGAGGGCAGCAGGGTTGGCAGACACGTTCCCCGCCCACAGGGAGCTCACAGGCCGGAGGGGGAGACGGACATTCGAATAAATGACGGAAGTGCCGGGGGTCTGGAGCTGCCTTTCCGCCCGCCTGAAATACAGTCTGTGGGGTTTATTTTGCAGCACGGCCTAGTGGCTAGAGCCCGGGCCCGGGAGTCGGGAGGACCTGGGTTCTAATCCCGGCTCTGCTGCTTGTCTACTGGGTGAAGTAGACAAGTCACTTCACTTCTCTGGGCTTCAGTTCCCTTATCTGGAAAATGGGGATTAAAACCGCGAGCCCCGGGTGAGGCAGGGATTAGCATGTATCTCCTCCAGCATTTAGAACAGTGTTTGACACGTAGTAAGTGCTTACCGGATGCCATTATTGTTATTATTATAATTATCATCATTATTAAGTCACTTCCGGGCAGTTCTTTGTTTTGAATATGGGGGGAACTCACATCAGAAGCAACGCGGTCTAGCAGAAAGAGCCCGGGCCTGGGAGTCAAAGGACCCGGCTCCTAGTCCCGGCTCCGCCACTTGTCTGTTGTGTGACCTTGGGCTAGTCACTTCACTTCTCTGGGCCTCGGTTCCCTCATCCGCAAAATGGGGGCTTCGATCCCTGTTGTCCTTCCTTGGGACTTGATTATCTACCCCGGCACCGAGGTCGATGACAGTAGCGTGAATGAGCGCTAATAGAAATCGCAAGGCCTCAACTGCTGTTATTCAGAATTCTCTGGTCAGAGGGGAAGATGAAAGTTTCCCCCTCCCGGGTGCTCAATAAACATCGACAGCCGTCAATCAAGGGAGAGTAGAATCGAGGCCAGGAAGAATTGCGGAGGGAGGAGGTTATTTTAAGGAGCCCAGCAGCTGTTCAGAGCCTGCCTGTCCCTCCCGCCGCCTCCTGCTAAACCCCGAGCGAACCGGTGGGACGGTAGTTCTGGGGACTCGGGCCACCCCTAACCCCCCGCCCCGCCCCCGAGGGATGTCACCCCAGTGATTCAGAGATGGACTTCAAAGCGTTATCTGTCAGGGATTAAACTAATCCCCCATTTTATAATCTTGGGGGATTTCTTCCCTTCTGGATCACGGTTTTGTTTCTTTTTCTCTTTCAAACCTTGCCCCCAGCGGGCATGAAGTCCCTTTTGCGGGCACGGGTGGCCGGCGGACGTTTGGACAGGGCACGACGGTGGCGATAGGGGACGTCGTTCTGACGGTCTGCGGCCGTCTGGGCCGAGCGGGACGACGTGGCGGGAGAACCGCTTTTAACCCACCCGGTTTGTGTCCCTCAGCCAGATCCGTCCCCGAACACGGGGCTCTTGAAGGATAAGCCCCCTTCTCCCTCCGTCCAGCTATTTTCCCTGGGCCACCGATGGAAGCAGCGTGGCTTAGTGGAAAGAGCCCGGGCTTGGGAGTCAGAGGACCCGTTTCTAATCCCTGCTCTGCCCCTTGTCTGCTTTGTGACCTCGGGCAAGCCGCTTAACTTCTCTATGCCTGTCACCTCATCTGTAAAATGGGGATGAAAACTGTGAGCCCCCTGTGAGGCAACCTGATTACCGATTACAGTGCTTAGAACGGTGCTCGGCACATAGTAGGCGTTTAACAGACAGCAAAGTTATTGAAAGGGATCAATGGAACCTATGGAGTGCTTACCGCAGGCAAGGTGCTATGCGAGTGTTTGGGAGAGCACAGTACAGCAGAATTGGGAGACACATTCCCTGCCCCCGAGGCGTTAATGCAGTCAATTCCCTCGCCCCCTCCTACCTCACCTGCCCCCTCCTACCTCACCTCGCTGCTCTCCTACAACCCAGCCCGCACACTTCGCACCTCTAATGTCAACCTTACTGCGCCTCGACCTTATCCGTCTCGCCGCCGACCTTTCGCGCCCGTGCCCTGCCTTTGTCCTGGGCCACCCTCCCTCCTCTTATCCGACAGACGATGACTCTCCCCCGCTTCAAAGCCTCACTGAAGGCCCATCTCCTCCCAGAGGCCTTCCCAGACTAAGCCCTCCTTTCCTCTTCTCCCCCTCCCTTCTACGTCGCCCTGACTCGCTCCCCTTTTTCACGCTCCCTCCCAGCCCCACAGCCCTTAGGTACAGAGCCATCATTTTACTTATTTCTATTAATGTCTGTCTCCTCCTCTAGACTGTAAGCTCGTTGTGGGCAGGGAGTGTGTCTGTTGTGTTGCCCTCTCCCAAGCACTTAGGACAGGGCTCCGCGCACAGTAAGCGCTCAATAAATACGACTCACTGACTGACGGAGTCTGCAGACTAACGTCTTTCCTGGCCCGTGTTTCAGTTGCTGAGCGTGTTGCCTCCGATACTTTGACTTCGAGTTCTCTAGGGTTGTGTGTTTAAATTATGTAATACTAATATTGTGCACTTTTCAAAGCCATGAAACTCTAACGATCTCTTCCTCTCTCTCTCTTTTTTTTTTGGTGGGTTCTTATCATTTGTCGAAATAGCGCTTGGTCCATCCTGCTAGATCGTTCCCAAACCCGGCTCCAGATCGCGTTAATCTCCCCTGCATTATTTATCCCAGTAGAAGACGACGCTATGGAAAGACAGAAGCTCATAGACTCCGTGCCCGACTCGGTGACGCCCCTGATTATTTATGAAGAAACAACCGACATTTGGATAAATGTACGAGTTTGATTTGGGGCTCTTTTGGCGGTTCGATGTCTCGAGTGTGATTCGGTGACTGTAGGGTGTACTCTCCCAAGCGTTCGGGCCAGTGCTCTGCACACTGTGGGTGCTCCAAAAGTACAATCGAGGGCTTAAGCTCTGGGGGAGCTGCCCGATTCTCAAGTAGAAACGTTCCCGCTTCAAACTGGATCGTCTTCAAAGCGACGCAGATGTGAAAATGGTCCAGTGCGTTCTGTTCCAGCTTGTTTGCTTCAAAACACTTTCTCTTTCCGCTTCCTAAGACCCCATTCTTGGAGTTTGAATGTTAATCTAGGGTTTAGGGCGGGGGAGGTGTGTTTTTTTAAAAAAGGTGTGTGTGAAACAGAGCTGCAGCTTGCAGCAGTTTTGTGGCTAGAAAGTTAATGCCACTGAGGTGGCATCTCCCTGGCTGCTGCTTTTTACTGTCGTCCTGGGAAACCTCAAGGATTGACGGGAGGTTATGAGTCCCCCCAGTCTGGTCAGCGCCGCTCTAAAGGGCTCCGGGAGAACCTGGCTAGGGTGCTGGCCCTGTCTTCTTCCAAGGAAGGGGCTCAGGATTTGGAACACGGAACACCCCCCGCCTTTCATTTATTGCTTTTTATGTTTGCTGACTGCTCCCTGAGACTGTCTCGGGGCATGGGGGAGAAGAGAGAGAGAGAGACAGCTAGAGAAAGCGGAAGATCGCTAGAGAGACTGCTAGGGAGAGATCACTAGAGAGAGAAACTGTGAGGGAAGGAGAGGGAGAGAGAGAAAGGAAAAAAGAAAAAGAGAAAGTTTGTGCTCCAGACTGTTACAAAGCTTGAAACCAAGAGCTTCTGGGAGGGCTTCTAGAAGTCGTCTCTGTGCCACACAATGAATCACCTTAGAGACTTAAAAACGGTGTCATTGGCTTGGGGGTTTGGGCTGGGGGGGACCATCCTCGCCCAACCCCACCATGTGTCTAGCGGTTCACTACGAACAGACAGGTTCTGCTGCTTTATTAACAACAATAATAATAATAATACTGATGGTATTGGTTAAGCACTTACTATGTGCCAAGCACTGTTCTAAGCGCTGGGGTAGATACAAGGTAGTCAGGTTGTCCCACGTGGGCCTTACAGGCTTAATCCCCGTTTTTCAGATGAGGGAACTGAGGCACAGAGAAGTGAAATGACTTGCCCCAGGTCACACAGCAGACGAGCGGCGGAGCCGGGATTAGAACCCGTGTCCTCTGACCTCCAATCCCATGCTCTTGCCACCAAGCCACTCTGCGTCTCAGTATTGATGGTATTTGTTAAGCACTCTCTATGTGCCAAGCACTGTTCTAAGCACTGGGGTAGATACAAGCTTGTCTCACGTGGGGCTCACAGTCTTAATCGCCACTTTACAGATGGGGTAACGGAGGCACAGAGAGGTTAAGCGACCTGCCCAAAGTCACAAAGCTGACAAGTGGCGGAGCCGGGATTAGAACCCACGACCTCTGACTCCCAAGCCCGGGCTCTTTCCACTAAGGCACCCTGCTTCACGTTGCTTCCTCTCATCCAAGCCCATTTTGCCCTGGTCCAGAGAAGTTTCGTTTCCCCACACTTTCCGTCTAGTTTCCACAGGGGATCTGGGCCCTCAGGAAAGGGGCCAGGGAAGCCCGCAGAGTTACACTTGCACCTTCCAGGACTTTTTTTCCCACTCCCCTCTCCTGTGATAAAGAACCCAGATCTGCCAGCCCGTGAAGAATCCGCAAGGAAAGGAGATGAGACAGGACAGAGGGGCAAGCACAGTCCGGCAGCCGTGATCAGACGCGTTGCGGCTCGAACCCGAGGCCGCCGCCGTGACCGGGTTTTGCGTTTTTTTCCCGGGATTTAAACTTCGAAGCGCTTCCCTTTTTTCAAGCCCACGTGTTTCCATGTTTCCACAGATCCACGACATCTTCCACATCTTCCCCCAGAGCCACCCAGACGAGGTCGAGTTCATCTTCGCTTCCGAGTGCAAAACTGGGTTCCGACACCTGTACAAAGTCACGACGACGCTGAAGGAGAGCAGATACAAGAGGTCCAGTGGAGGCCTCCCTGCTCCGAGTAAGACGGGAGAGAGGGGACCCGGGGCGGGGCGGGGTGGGGAGGGCGGCGCGGCGTTAGCAAAGTCAACTTGGCGGCTCCAGTCCCTGCCGTCTGTCAGTCATATTGATTGAGCGGTTGATGTGTGCAGAGCACTGTACTAAGCGCTTGGGAGGGGACAGTAGAACCTTAAACGGACACGGTCTCTGTCCACGACGAGCTAACGGTCTAGAGGGGGAGACAGGCATGAATATAAATAAACTACCGATGTGGACATAAGGGGTGTGGGGCTGGGAGGGGGGATGAATTAAGGGAGCGAGTCAGGGAGGCACAGAAAGGAATGGAAGAAGAGGACGGGAGGGTTTAGTCTGGGAAGGCCTCTTGGAGGAGATGGGCCTTCGGTAAGGCCCTGAAGTGGGGGAGAGTCATCGTCCGTCCCAACCGCTCCTCCCCTCCCCTCAGGGGTCCCCCAAATCTAAGTAAATAATTCATCCATTTGAAGCCCGTCGGGTCCTGGTCACAGTGGGATTCCCTGTCGTATCAGTCCTGCAGAGTTGGGGCTCAGAGGCGGCGGAGTCTAAAGAGCGGTGGTATTTTAGCGCTTGCCGAGCGCTAAATGCCGTACTAAACTCTGGGCTAGGCAACACCGTAAGCAGATCTGGCAGGGTCCCCGTCCCACGTGGGGATCACGGTCTGAAGACAGCTCCGGCCAACTCTTTTCCCAAAGTTCGCAAACCCTCCTTTGGTGGCGGTGTGAGTGGGTTGTGTTTCGGCGTGTCCAGACGCTTGGTGCTTGGTAGAGGGCAGCGCCCCTCCTCTCAGGTTACCCGGGGGGTCGATGTTTAGCTTCCCTGGGCCGGGAGCGGTCGGGGGGACGGCGGGCCGGGTGAGGAGGATGAGGAAGAGGCACTTGGCCCTCTCCCCGCGATGGCCGGCTCCGCTTTGGTCTTCCGGATTCTCCTCCTTTCGGCCACCCTGCTGTCGGTCTGGCGGGAAGCAGCGTGGCCTGGTGGAAAGAGCCCGGACTAAGGAGTCATAGGACCTGGGTTCTAATCCCGGCTCCACCTCTCTGCTGTGGGCCCTTGGGCCAGTCACTTCACTTCCCTGGGCCCTACTTTCCTCATCTGTAGAATGGGGATTCGATCCCTATTCTCCCTCCCACTTAGAGAGTGAGCCCCGTGTGGCACCTGATGATCTTGTAATAATAATAACTGTGGAATTTTTAAGCGCTTACTGTGTGCCAGGCACTGAATTAATCCAGTGCAGTAGATAAGAGGTAAGTGGGTTGGACAGAGTCCCCCTTCCACCCAGGACTCACAGTCTTGGCCCCCGTTTTCCAGATGAGGGAGCCGAAGCAGAGATAAGTGAAGTGGCATGCCCAAGGTCACTATTATTATTATCCAGAATCCCGGGTCCCTGCCCCGGTTCGGCCCACGTGGGCTGAGGCCTCGCGTGCGCTTGGCCACGGGGCGTCCCCTCCCCGCATCTGCCCGTGGCTCTCCTTGCCCCGGCGGAAACACGAGGGGAAGGGACCCGTGAGTGTGAGTGGCTCCAGGGAAGCCACTAGCCCTGTCACCCGGTCGCCGTCCCCTCCCCTCGCCCCCCGGCCAGGCCGGGCTCTCGGTAAATAGTCCACCGGGCTCCTACAGCCCAGGTCTCAGAAGTCAAGCGCCGTGTGTCATCAGCTTCCCCCGCTCTGTGACCTCGGGTGAGTCACCAGACCTCTCCGAGCCACAGCCCCGTTCCCCCCCGGCGCCCCTCACCCCGCCCCACGGGCACATCGTTCCACCCACCGGTGCCGAGCCGTCCGAACAAAAAGCGCCCCGCTCCCACCCCGCGTGATCTCGGTCTGGGCCTTCACGGTCGGGCGCGAAGTGCAGAGCGTGGCAACGTAATGGCGGTTCTTTTTTTGTCTCCAGGTGATTTCAAGTGCCCCATCAAAGAGGAGGTGGCAATCACCAGCGGAGAGTGGGAGGTGCTGGGCCGCCACGGCTCAAACGTACGTCCTCTAGCTCTCCCTCGGGACGCGGAGTTGACAGCGGGCAGCGTAAGGGGAGCGTGGCTCGCAAGGCCGGCTCTGCGCGTAAACGCAGCCCCAGGCGTCAAAGGAACCCGGGCGGGGGGGGGAATCAGGGACGTCCATCAGAGCAGGAAGGACGCTTCGGAACCCCAGGACTCCCGTTTCCTCAGGCGGATCATTGCCGGCTGCCTGCAGAGGAGGCCGGGAGATGGGGAGGCCGGCATTCTGTGAGCCTGGAGGGTTTTCAGAACTCGGGGACCGAGCCGCCGGGAGCCAGGGCCACGGGAGTCACCGGCATTTTGAGGGCGATCGTTTCCGGAGTCGGAGGCCGACTCATGGCGATCCTCTAGTTTATGTCCCCCGTGGCCAGTCACTAAACCCCCTCCGGCCAACCTGTTTGGCCGAAAGGCATCCAGGGTGAGGACCCGGGGACGGTCAGGCAGAGCCGAGGTGAGGAGGAGTGGGACAGGAGAAACGGAAGCTTGCGGGGACAGCTATGGATCGAAGAACCGAAAAAAAAAAAGGGTCTGTGAGAACATTCCAGTGCTAGCTGAACCATAGGCCAGTTGCTAGACTTGACATCCCTCCCCGTCTCTCACTTCCTAGATTCCATGAAACACTCCTGCTCCAGGAACACTAAATAAACCTGTCCCCTGGTGGGAGACCGCAAAAAAAAAAAATGAGGTTGACTCAGCAGCAGAGAGGCATTGAGATGAGACATCGAACATACAATTTAGCCAAAGACAGCGCACGGACAAAAGTAGAAAGCATATGGCAGTGGTATTTTTGTTCGAACTGAGCTCCGCTTTGGATCGTCCCCGCCCCCGGCCGTGGATGGCTCTCTTCTCCTGCCTCTGAAACGGTCCTCACTTGTCCTCCGGGCCTCATCTTAGCTGAAGTCCAAAGCG
Source organism: Ornithorhynchus anatinus (assembly GCF_004115215.2). Classification (NCBI taxonomy): domain Eukaryota; kingdom Metazoa; phylum Chordata; class Mammalia; order Monotremata; family Ornithorhynchidae; genus Ornithorhynchus; species Ornithorhynchus anatinus. Next base: position 5,977,781 of record NC_041732.1, on the reverse strand, counting down.
CCCTGATTACACCATTGTTAGTAGGAGGGAGGTCTTATTTTATACCCCTGAGGGGGCAAATAAAAAGCTGTTAAGCCAATGAGCAATTCAGATGGAGCAGAGAGGAATTAGAACCGGGAGCACAGGTTTGCGATCGTGAAACCATCCACCGGGCGTGAACCGGTTCGGCCCGAGTGAACTGGGGGTCAGCGAGAGCTTCTGTCCCCTTGGCAGATCCGAGTCGACGAGGCGAAGAAGCTGGTGTACTTCGAAGGCACGAAAGATTCCCCCTTGGAACACCATCTGTACGTGGTCAGCTACGAAAACCCCGGCCAGGTGACGCGGCTGACAGAGAGGGGCTTCTCTCACGCCTGCTGCATCAGTCAGGTAGCCGGCCCGTCTCCTCCCCCGACCCCCGTCTTCCGTGGCACCTCCCGAAATGGAGCGTTAGTGTCCCCCGGGGGGTATCTGAGTTAAAACTGCCCCCCGTCCTCCACACGGGCCCGTCGGACCGGGACCTGACCCAGAAAATAAACTCTTTGTCGTTCCAGGAACAGAGGAAAATCACGTTTTGTCCCTTTCTCTAGGACTGTGACCTGTTCATAAGTAAATACAGTAACCAGAAGAACCCCCACTGTGTGTCCCTCTACAAGCTCTCAGGTTCTGAAGACGACCCGGTTCCCCGAACGAAGGAGTTCTGGGCCACGATTTTAGATTCGGCAGGTACGGGAGGAACTGATGCGACGGGTCCTCGGCTTAGCCGAAGGGCTGCCCCCCGCCCCCTCCCGCGGGCGGCTCCCGCCCCCAGGCTGGGCGTCGGAAGCGGGCGGAGGGCGCCCCGGCCCTGGCGAGGAACGGGGCGCCCCGGTGGAAGGGGAGGCCGAGGTCAGACGGGGCAGCCTTTCCTCGAAATAAGATTAGAGCGGCGCCAGTTGTTCTCCGGAGACGGCCTTCGCGTCCAACCCACTGGGCTCCGGTCCCAAAATGAAAGAAAAGCCGGGCGGGTCATCCGAGCCGGCCCGGAGGGGGGCCACCTTCCCTCTCGGCCAGGGAAGCCTCCCCCCCCACCCCCTCACCGCCCGCCACCTTCTCGGGGCCGTGCAGGGGCGGCCGAGGGAAGCAGCAGGACGGCCTGAGCGCCTGCCACGGTGCGACGCGCCAAGTGGGTGTTCCGTAAACACTACGGCACCGCCACTGCCACAGACGGGGATCTGGGAGACCTGGGTTTCGGCCTGTTGGGTGACCTCGGGCCAGCCGTCTTGACCGCTCCGAGCCTCAGGTTCCTCGTCCGAAATGGGCGACCAGGTCCCCGCTCTCCCCCCGCCTCTTAGAGAGGGAGCCACAGGGACAGTGCCGATCCCAGTGCCTTGTGATCTATCCCAGCGTGTAGCACGACGCTGGACATCTAATGAGCACTGAATCCGGCCCCTGATGAGGGTGATTTCGAAAGGGTCTCCTGGTAGTCCCGTGGCCCCGTTGGCGTTTCAGCAGTCCGACGTGCAAATGGGCTCGTCCTCGAGCTCTGGGAAGAGCCTGGTCCCGAGAGTCACGGGGCCCGGGTTTTAATCCTGGCTTCGCACTCGTGCCGAGTGACTTTGGGCAAGTCGCTTGGCTTCTTTGGGCCCCACTTCCCTTCCCCATCTGTAAAATTGGGACAGAATACCTGGTTTTATTTAGTTTTTTTCCCGTTTGTTTCTGTTAAGCACTTACTATTTGCCAGACACTATTCTAAGCACTGGGGTAGATAAATTAGTTAAATCAGGTTGGACGCAATCCGTGTCCCGCGTGGGGTTCCTGGTCTTAATCCCCATTTGACAGATGGGGAAACTGAGACACAGAGAAATGAAGTGACTTGCCCCAGTTCACACAGCACGCAAGTCGTGGAGCTGGGATTAGAACTCAGGTCCTGGCTTAGCGGTCCGTGCTCTATCCACTAGGCCACGCTGCCTCCCTGGGGCACACTGCTTGAGAGCCCCTTGCGGGTCACGTACCGTGTTGGATCTGACTGTGTTGGATCTACCCCAACGCTTTGCACAGTGCTTGACACGTGGCAAACGCTTTTTTTTAAAATGTACTTAAGTGCTTATTATGTGCCAGGCACTCCACTAGCACTGGGGTAGATACAAGCTAATCAGGTTGGCCACAGTCCGTGTCCCACATGGGGTACGCAATCTTAATTCCCGTCTCACAGGTGAGGTAACTGAGGCCCCGAGTAGTGAATGCCCGGGGTCACACACACAGGCAAGTGGCCAAGCCGGGATTAAAACCCAAGTGTCTCTGCCTCCCAGGCCCGAGTTCTTCCCCCGAGGCCACGTTGTTCCTCGAATGATAATTAAATAATCACCCCAATTATTTTTACGATGGTCCTGGAGGCCCGTGGTTGGTGGATGGAACTGGAGACGGGTTAGACAGATGGAGGTAAAACTCAAATTCTTCGGGCCCCGCCTTACTCTCGGAAACCTAAATGTTAGTTAGCCCTTAAATGCCAGTCCCGTATTATTATTCTCTAAGGCTGCGAGTTGGAAATAGGATTGTTAAAAGAGAAATGTCATTTCTGTACCAAATTCATCCGAAAGGGGTGTCGGGAGGAGTCCTTTAAAGACCGGGCTTTTGTCGCCTGCCCGCAGGTCCTCTTCCGGATTACACCCCGCCGGAAATCTTCTCCTTCGAAAGCACCACGGGGTTCACCCTGTACGGGATGATGTACAGGCCTCACGACCTGCAGCCCGGGAAGAAGTACCCCACCGTGCTGTTCATCTACGGGGGGCCGCAGGTGGGTCAGCCGGGGAGCCGGGGGCGGGATCGACGTGGGAGAGCCTTCTCCGGGGGACCGCCCAACCGGGCCGCCTGGACCACCAGCTGGAGCCGGGGGAGAAGGAGGGGGCGATCGGGGCGGGTGGCTCCGGCCCCGGCCCGGACGAATGGGTCGCCCAGACCGGTTTGTCGGCGGGACGGCGTGGGCTCGGAGGCTGGAGGGCCTCTGGGCTCTAACCCGGCCGTGTCCGGGGTCTTCCAAGTTCTCTGGGACCCCGGGGGGAGCGACTGTGCCTTCCCTCAGGGGTCCTCGGCATGACTCTCAGCGGGGCCGACTGTGATTCTGCCTCCGGATGCCGACTCCCTAATCTCTTTCTCTCGACGCGTCCATCTCTGTGGGGCCCGGAGCGAGAGGAGAAGTAGAGAGCAGGGAAGCGAACGGGTGACCGACAAAGGCAGAAGTCACACGCCATTCTCCGAGGTGGAAAGAGAAGCAAATGGCGGGGACCGGTTCGGTCCAAAACCTTGGATTTCCCGGGTCCTCTTCCACGTCCTTTCTGCTCTGCACATAGTAAACGCTCAATAAATACCACTAGATGGGATTGAACCGTGCTGTATTTCTTCCCTCAAAGACCGGTTGAGTAGCAAACTGGCTGGGGGTGGATGCCGGAGCAGGTGCAGTCCCGTGGCGGGAATGTCATGACTTCCCAACGTGCCAGGAACTCCGGCTCTGGGCTGCCGCTCCTCCTCCCCAGCGGAAACCCTGGCAGGCGACCGGTGTTCTGCGACGCAGACGTGACGGACTGGGAGCTGGGGAGTGGGAGCCGTGCTGCCTCAGTTTCCTCCACCTACGTGAGGCCTGTTCAGTGCGGGATCTGAAGCCTGAGCCTTCTCGCCTCCTCTAGACTTTTGAGCTCCCTGTGGGCAGGGCACGTGACTGCTACCTCTTGTCTTGGACTCTCCCAAGGGCTTAGTAAAGTCTTCTGCACGTAGTAAGCGCTCAGTAAATCCCACCGATAGATTGATTCCTTCCAGCCCTGGTTAGGCCTTCCCTAATTAGACAGGGAACCCGAGGGGATCCAGGCTTTCAGATTGAAGTCTCTTTAAACCCCTCCGGGAAGACAGAAGGTGCCCGTCGACCTTTAAGGGATGTTTCCCATTTTCGACCCGAGCTTCAGGGGAGTAGAACCGCTGCTTCCAGGTCCCACCAAAGATCCGGCGCCTCTCTTTCTCCGGGCCGTTTTTCTGCTGTCCCTGAAGTCCTCTTTCTTCTTCAGGTGCAGCTGGTGAATAACCGATTTAAAGGCGTCAAGTATTTCCGCCTGAACACCCTGGCGTCTCTGGGCTACGTCGTGGTGGTGATTGACAACCGAGGGTCCTGTCACCGGGGACTGAAGTTTGAAGGGGCTTTCAAGTATAAAATGGTGCGTGGGCAGAGAACTGTTTCCCTACGGTATGTTGTGGTGCGTGGCCTGTCTGTGTGGAAGGGGGGAAGCCCAGCAGGGGAGGCGAGGCTAGCAGCGGACAGAGTTCTAATCCCGGCTCCACCACTTGCCCGCCCGGCGGCCTTGGGCAAGTCACTTGGCTGCTCTGAGTCTCAGTTGCCTCGGTCGCAGAATAGGGATTAAGCCTGGGAGCCCCGAGTGGGACGGGGACTGTGTCCAACCCGATTGGCTTGTATCTAATCAGTGATAATAATAATAATGTTGGTATTTGTTAAGTGCTTACTATGTGCAGAGCACTGATCTAAGTGCTGGGGTAGATACAGGGTAATCAGGTCGTCCCGCGTGAGGCTCACAGCCTTAATCCCCATTTTACAGATGAGTTAACTGAGGCACAGAGAAGTTAAGTGACTTGCCCACAGTCACCCGGCTGACACAGCTGTACAGCGCCTGGTACATAGTAAGTGCTTAAATATCATTAAAAAAGAGTCCCTCCCTCCCGTTTTCACCCAAGCCATTTAGTGTGTCGGGGAGGGAAGCACTTACCACCAGCGGTCGCTTTCTCTCCCTAGGATTCCTCAGATTCTCTCCCATTCTTTCCCTCTCCCCATCCCCAAGGGCAGCTATGGCATTCCCTACCCCAGACCATTTTTCAAGATCAGGATTGATTCTTTTTTTTTTTTTAAAAAAAAAAAAGCACTTATTATGTGCCAGGCACCGTACTAAGCACTGGGGTAGATTCAAGCTAATCAGACCCAGTCCCCGTCCCAAAGGGAGCTCAGAATTTTAATCTCCATTTTACAGATGAGGTAACTGAGGCACAGAGAAGTGAAGCGCCATACTCACGGTCCCACAGCAGGCCCGTGACAGAGGTGGGATGAGAAGTGAGGTCTTCTGACTCCCGAGGCCCAGGGTCTTTCCCCTTGGCCCCGCTGCTTCTCACTTGATCTGCTCTGGGTGGGTGAGCTCTGGTGCTGCAGAAGAGATGGGAGCGGGCGGGCCAGGGGATCGAAGGCCCGAAACCCCTTCCAGCCCTGTGATTAGACAGAGATTGACCGGGGGCCTGGAGAACCCCAGAGAAGGCAGTGGAGAGAGAGAGGCTGTCAGAGCTTTAGATGGACCTCAGCCCCCCACCCCCCAGGCACTGGATTCAGGGTGGGCATAGTTGGGAAGGCGTCTCTCTCCCGGAGGGGCTCCGCCCAGCGAAGTAGGTTCGATTCAGGATCACCAGAGAGATCTGGAATGGCGGGAATGAGCCGCTGAGATCTCCCGGCCTTGAGAGAACGCGGGTCGTGAGGCAGGGACCCCGTTGATCCCTCTGGCCCTTGGAATAGACACTGACGGTGACATCAAGTCCAGAGGGCGGTTTACAGCTGCGTGAATGTGTGTGTGTCTGTGGCCCCGGGCGGGCCTCTGTCTTGAAGAAATTGATCGCACAGCTAGTGACGAGGGCGATGCCAGTCCCACCCTCTAGCCCCCGCCAGTTGTGATTCTTCGGCGGCCCGGCGCACAACGAGCGAGCAGGCGGTTAGGGGTGCCGGAGGGCGACGGCCCGCCCCACTTGCCCAGGTGTCGCGGCCCCCGTCGTCCGCCAGCGGCTTTGAACCGACCGTGGCCCGGCCCTCCTTTTCCCGCCAGGGCCAGATCGAGATCGAAGACCAGGTGGAAGGCCTCCAGTACCTGGCGTCTCGGTACGATTTCATCGACCTGGAGCGCGTCGGCATCCACGGCTGGTCCTACGGCGGGTACTTGTCTCTGATGGCGTTACTGCAGAGGTCAGATATCTTCAGGGTATGTGCCTCCTCCTACCGTCTTCGATCCGTCAGGCCTGAAGCTGGCCGCGGCGGAGCCGGCGGTCAGTCGATCGTATCTATCGAGCGCTTACTCTGTGCGGAGCACTGTACTAAGCTCTTGGGAGAGGACAGTGGAACGACGTAATAGACACATTCCCTGACCACGATGAACTTAAAGTCTAGAGGGCAGGAAGGGCGCAAATAACGCAGATACCCTCCCCCCGTACCCCGTTGGATTTTTAAGTTCGCCCAGGGGGAGATTCTGTAGGTGGGTTGAGGGCGTGTTAAAAATCAGTCTTTCTCAGAAAAAATGAGCAAGGAGGTCGTCATCCTCCTCCGAAGCCCAGGCAGACGGGGTTCGAGCCGGAGTAGTTAACAAACCCGTAAAGCCGGATCCCGTAGCACAGTCAATCATCTGTGATCACAAAGCTATTAGTGATATTAAAATGTCAAGCGATCCTCTAATTAAAAAGAAAGCGGGGGCTCTGTGTGTCTGTCTCTGCACGCATGAGAACCTTTGCGTATCTATAAATGTAAAGTCTGCAGACTGACACATTTTTCACTGGCATATTAGTGATCGCCCTGTCATCCGGATACTTCAGTGTGAAAGGTTTAATGGGAACTCTGGAAAGAAATGAGCTTTGTGTGTTCAGGAGATGTTCCCTCGATTCCCGTGCTGGGCGTAAGGGCCAGACCCCACGAGAGCTCCCTGTGTTTCAGGGTCCCTGTGTCTGTCTCTCCGTAGGTCCCTACGGCTCTGTCTCTCCCTCCGTCCCTCCCTGGGGGCGTCTCTCTCTGGGTCTAGGCTTGGGTCTGTCTCTGTCCGGATCCCCGTGTCTCTGTCTCCCTCTCGTGTCTCTCGGTCCTTGTGTCTCTGGGTCCCTGTGTCTCTTCCCCATCCGTCCGGCCCTCCCAGTCCTCCCCCGGGAGGATTTTTGAAAAGGTTTTCATATATTTATTTTTAAGTATAGCTACAGACGTAGATACGTATAGAGTCGGTGGAGGTAGCGGAGAGGCTCTGGGATCCCGGCTTCCCCTCCCCGCCGCGCGCGGGCCCCTCGGGACGGGTTGGCTTTTGCAGGTGGCGATTGCCGGCGCGCCAGTCACGCTGTGGATTTTCTACGACACGGGCTACACGGAGCGCTACATGGGCCACCCGGACCAGAACGAGCAGGGCTACTACCTAGGCTCCGTGGCCATGCAGGCCGAGAAGTTCCCTTCCGAGTAAGTTCGGGCTCTGGGCAAGCCCCCGGCTTGCCCCCGAACCGGGTCTTTTATTTGGGGATTTTGGCCCTCCTAAAGCGCCCCGCTGGCCAAGCCTCCGGCCAAGGGTGGGCCCAGAGATCGGACCTCGTCTTTACAGCTGTGGCCCTGGGCAGTTTGAAGAGAGATATGGGTCCTCAGATATCCTGGATGGTTAGCGCTTGCTCTCGCGCTCTCTCTCTCTCCTCTCCTCTCTCGTCTTTCTCTCCCTCTTCCCCCTCTGTGGGAGCACATTTGCATTATCTCGAGAAGAAGCATGGCCTAGTAGATTTAGCCTGGGCCTGGGCGAGAGACCTGGGTTCCGATCCCAGCTCCGCCACCTGTCCGCTCTGTGACCTCAGGCAAGTCGCTTCACTTCTCCGGGCCTCAGTTCTGTCATCTGTAAAACTGGGAGTGAGACCGTGAGCCCCATGTGGGTCATGGACCGCATCCAATCTGATTAGCGTGTGTCCTCCCCGGCGCTTAGTACAGCGACTGACACATTGTGAGCACTTAAATATCATTTTAAAAATCCACCCCTTTGAATGATCTCTTTCGGCAGTAATGAAACGGTACTCGCTGCCCCCCCCCCCACTCACGAGGAGGGCAGAGAAATGACATCTGGCCAAAGCTCTGGACCCGGAACAGGCTCTGAAGCAGCCACATGATTGGATCTAAGGGCCCCCTTGCTAAATGACAAGGAGTGGAGGGCCGGGGTGAGGGCGGGGAAGGGCAGCCCGAAGAAACTTCTGGAAGGCGAGGCTGTCAGCGGAGCTAGAGGGGGTTGGCCGTCCTCCCCGTCCACCCTGCCCCCTGGGGAAGCGGCACCGTGGGTTTTGATTGATCAGAAAATCCCAGAGCGCACCCAGCCGTTTCTGAAAACCCGCTAACCCTCTTGCCAGATTAACAAACAATTTGAGCAAGCCCAACCTCTTTACTTTTAATTTTTTTATTTTTGCCTCTCCTCCAGACTGAGAGAGACGATCGTCGGTACTTAGCGAGCAGTACCTATGTGCAGGGCACCATGCTAAGCGCTGGGGAGAGCCCGGTATAACGGAATTGGGCGAATGAGAAAAACGCCCCTCAGTCGATCTTGATCGGGCCCCTGGGGAAGGGGCGGGTGGATGGGAAATGACACGGGGGGACCGTCCGCTGACGCCCCTCTCCGTTGCCTGACACCGCGCTGTTTCCCTTCCCCAGGCCCAACCGTTTACTGCTGTTGCACGGCTTCCTGGACGAGAACGTCCACTTTGCACACACCAGTATATTACTGAGTTTTTTAGTGAGGGCCGGGAAGCCCTATGACTTGCAGGTGAGTCTCCCAGCTGTATCGGTCTGAACCCGGTTCCGAGCGGACCCCCGCGGCGCCGCGAGCTCGGGAGCGGGCCGGAGAGACCCGAGACTCGATGCCTGCCGTCTGGGGCCGGGGCTTCCTGTCTCCCCGGGGCGGCCAAGCCATAGGGGTCGGGCTGGCCCGTCTGGGTCTGTGGCAGAGGGTAGCCCCGTTTCCCGGCTGGCGGCGGGGGGTCGGGGGGGCGAGGCGCCCTCCGGTTTCGTCGGTGGGGAATCCAGGCTCTCAGTTCCGTCTGTCCACCGTTGATATTTGAACCCTGACTGTGGGTAGAGCGTTGTTTCAAGTGCCCGAGAAAGCACAGTACTGCAAAATTGAGAAGCTGCGAGGCCTAGTGGTTAGAGCACAGGCCTGGGAGTCAGAGGTCCTGGGTTCTAATCTCGGCTCCGCCACTCGTCTGCCGGTTGACTTTGGGCAAGTCACTTCACTGCTCTGGGCTTTCGTTCCCTCGTCACTAAAACGGGGATGAAGACTGTGAGCCCTACGTGGGACGTGGACTGTGTCGAACCTCATTAGCTTGTATCTACCCCAGCGCTTAGAACAGTGCGTGGCACATAGGAAGCACTTAACGAAGACCGTTAAAAAATAAAAAGTTGTGAGAAGCGATCCCAGCCCACAAGGAGCTTCCAGTCCACAGGGGGATAAAGTAGAGCCTTCCTGTCATTCTTCTGTTTTCTGGCTGTTTTTGGAGGGAGGGGTGTTGGCCGGCACTGGGGAGAAGAGAGGTGGAGTTGTTTTCCTGTCCTGTGGAGCCTGCGTGGTTCTGTCCTTTGACCTAGCAAGTAGCAGTTCATTCATTCATTGGCGTATTTATTTAGCAGAGCGCTTACCTTGTGCGGAACACTGTACTAAGCGCTTGGGAGAGTACAATATAACGACAGACACAGTCCTGCCTAGAACGAGCTCACAGTCTAGAGGGGGAGACAGACATTAATACAAGTAGATAAATAGCAGATATATTATTATATATATGCTGTGGGGATGGGAGGATGAATGAAGGAGCAAGTAGGAACGGCGCAGAAGGGTGTGGGCGAAGAGGAGAGGAGGGCTTAGGGAAGGCTTTTTGGAGGAGATGGGCCTTCCATAAGGTTTTGACGTGGGGGAGAGAAATGGTCTGTGGGGAGGCCAGGCCGACGTCGCCGACCGCTCCGCTTTGTGGGCTGAACTTTCAGCCAGCCACCGCCCCGAACCCCGACCCCCACTACTGCTCTGAAACTCACCCGTGGCTCCCCAGCCCCATCCTGGGCCACCCCTCTGTCCCGCCTTTGTCCCCACCCTCTAAAGAAATGGCCGTCGCCTACGGCGCTAGCCCGAGGCTACGGCCAGGGACGGAGGGAGGGGCGGCCCAGGCCAGGGGTGGGGCTGGGTTTTTTTTAAATCAGTTAATCGATTGACGGTATTTATTGAGCGCTTACCCAGCGCAGAGCAGTACATCGGAGTTGGTAGATGTGATTCCCTTCCCGCAAGGAACTTACGTTCTAGAGGGGGAGGCAGAAGTTAAAGTAGATGAGCGATGGAGAAATAGAGGACACGAGTATTTCCACAGCCGTCGTGGGGCTGGGGCGAGGATCAGGGAGGCCCCTCCGCTTCCACTCCCCCGACCGGGTCGGACGGGGCGGGCGGGGCCCCGGCAGAGACCTCGGACGGCCGGCTCGGCCGTGTCTCCTCCGCGACATTCCCTCTCCACAGCATTCCCGCACCTGGTTGTTCCCCTCGTGCCTTACAGATCTACCCTCAGGAGAGACACAGCATCCGAGTGCCCGAATCCGGAGAACATTACGAACTGCACCTTTTGCACTACCTTCAGGAAAACCTGGGCTCCCATATCGCCGCTCTGAAAGTCATGTGACGGTGACCTCGAGGACCCCGCCGGGCCCCCTCTGGGACATTCCAGAGCGTCCCGTCCCGCGCCCCCTCCCCCCGCCCCCCACTTCCCCATCCCACTCAACTCCCTTCCCCCCCGGGACCGCCCAGCACAGACCGGCCAAGACCCCAGTTCTCCGGGAACGCCGCCGGGCGGGGAGAATTCCCAGGAGACGATAGAGCACGGGTTCACCCCACTCACCCACCCCCAGCCTCCTCTCACTTTTTCAAAGCGATAATAAGCCTCGTGGGAGGGGTCTTTTTACGGCGCCTTTCTGAATTTGTTACAATCAAGTCGCTGAATGATGGGTTCACTACAATCCAACAACCTCTCTGGCTAGATATGGATTTAGACCACAGTTAAATGTAATTTAATAGCTTACGCTTCATTACTTGGGATGCATCCAGCATGTTACGAACTAATCACTATTAAACATATGACTTAATCGGTCTTTAATGATTTTTAAAAAAAAGCACCAAACTCCTCGAGGCCTCCCACGGACTCTCTCTTGGGTCGATCGAGAACTCTGACCAGCTTCTCGGTGAGCTCCCTCAGTGTAACTGATACGAACACTATTCGTTTTTCTTGGGTAATGATCTGAGTGGATTTTAAGCAGTCGCTCTCACCTGAAAGAAAATACAATAACAGTCTATGTAGCATGGATTTAATTAGTCTTACGGTGTTGCTAATTGCCGGCGGATTGATTTTTTTTTTTAAAAACGGAAAGATTAGAGCTTAAAATTTTGCAGTCTTTACTCCCCACTGCCTCCAACTTCTATTTAGGGAAAAAAAAAAAGACTGACCCTCTCTCGGGAACTTGAGGGAGCCTCTTGACTCTGTTTCCCTCTACTGCCTTCCCACTTTGCTGTGTCTTGGAATTTGTTTCCGGGTGGAAGGAGGGGGCAGTTAATGATGTTTTCCAGTTCTAGCTGGTTAATAAAGATGTGTGAGTATCCTGTACCTGAGCATGGAAAGGGTTTGGGAAATGAGGTTTTATTTTAATCTTCCGGAGTGGTAGTGTAAAAATAGGGAACTGGGATCACCGCTTAAAGCCAGTGAAAGTCTCAATGTCCATAAGGGGAGAGATCCTGTGGGAGCAGCGTTTTCCCTGAATTTTAATGATTAAAAAAGATTTTCAGAAACCTGACATCCCGACTCCCTTCCTTGTTGGAAAATGGTCAGCTGAGCACGAGAAGCCAACTCTCTGGAATTCAGAGCCCGACAGCCTCAAACAACCCCGGCTCCCCGCTCAGAAGGTGAGGGGCTGTACAGCTCCAAAACTCAGGCCAGGAATCGCTCAGCGTTCCAGGGATCGGTGCCCCCCACCTTGAATTCCCCTGGCTGGATGGAGGCGCGGGGACCTCGAGAGCGAGCGTCGTCTCCGGAGAGCCCCTCTTCCTCCTCCTCCTCCTCCTCTTCCGCGCTCCTCTCTCCGCGACGAGGGGCCGGTTCGAGCTTCGGAGCCAGCATCCGGCGAGGGCAACGCGAGCCGAGTTCCTCGTCAGCAAGCGAGAGTGGAGTCCCTGGCAGTTGGGCCCGCAGCTGGCTTTGACGGGAATATCCTGCATCGGGGCCAGGAGGTGGCAGAGGGGAGAGGAAAAGGTCCGGCGTTGCTCTAGTGGCGACCGAACACTTGGAAATAGGGTTGGATTTTTTGAGTCTTTGCATATTTGTACTGTATTATGCATATATCTCTATTGTGTGGACATGTATACATTTACATATGGATGGTATTCTCCCTTGCCTGGATTTTTTTTTTTCATCGGTGTTAAATTGGTCTGGGTATCTCTCCCCCCAGTCAAAAGGACATTTTCCCCTCTATCATTTGACTTAAGTAGGTGGTGGGTTATTAAGGGAGACTCGTGCTTTTGAATCCCGGGGCCTACCCTCGGGGGGTGGGAGGGCACTCCCATAGGGCAAGATCTGACCGCTGGACCCAAACCGCCAGAAAATCGCGCTGATCGATAGGAGAAAAATGGAGCAGAGGACGCACCATTTTATGCAAGACTTGGTTCCTACCCTCCGTGCCCACGGCCCACAGGATGGAACCGCCCCCTAACCTCCACCACTGAGTATTTAGACCTCAGTCATTTTCCTGCCCCCTCTTCTTATTTGGTGCAGATCTGTGAACTTGGCAGAAGGCTCTTGTCCTCACAGATATTTGCCTGATTAAGATTTGTGTCTCGTATCGGGGACGGAAAGGTTTTCTCATCTTCTCTCTCGTCTTCCTCTGATCCACCCCCGCCCAAAGTGAGCGAGCGTGGACGGGTCTCACCCTTTTGAGTGAGTAGCACCGTAAGGGTTAGAGGGGAGCGTGGGCGCAGGAGGGGTTGGGACGAGAACCAGGAGCAAAGAGCGGAGGGGGGCTTCCGCTCGCTTCGCCAAGGTGGTATCCCGGACTCCAGTGTGAGGGACGGCCGGGAGGCTCGGGTGGAGTGGAGACCGTACGCTTGTTGTGGGCAGGGAGCGTGTCTATTCAACTGTGCATTGTCTTCTTCCATGTGCTCGGTATAGTGCTCTGCTCACAGGAAGCGCTCAATAACTGCCATCGGTGAGGAAGGGGGAGGTGAAACGGGCCTTCTGGAAAAGGGGAAACAAAGCTGCTCTCCTGCTCTCGGGGCCGGCCCACCGCCCCCCACAAGAGGGGCGTCTGGAATGGGATCCCGGTCTGTCAGGCGGAAGGGCCGGTGGTTATCGAGAGAGGGAGGAGGGCTCCCAAACATACATCTGCCTGAAGGCGACAAAAGGCCTCGGCCAGAAGATTCAGTCGTGGAGTCGGCATCTCCGTCCGTCGGTTCGACGCACTGGACGACACCCTCCATCTGTCCAACTCTCCATACGTCCCTGTGGGGGTTTCTTCCCGAGGGGGATCTTTAATCACGACGCTTTGTGGAAAGGAAAAAGGCAATGGAAGAAGGATATGGGATGAGGTTAATCCTGGGGGTTGACCTTTTTCCTGGAAAAAAACCCATCACTTCTATGACCACCTTCCTGGCGGTTGACATCTTCTAGCTTATAAATCAAATGCTAAGCAGGCCGCTCCTTGAAGCAGCAAGTGGAATCGGCACGCCCGGCTTTGGGGTTTGATTCCATCCGTTCTCCAAGTAGAATCGGATCACGGCCGGGGGCGGGGGGGATGACCTCGAAGACCACCGGTCCCGGCTGTTAGAAGGAGAGCGGACAGGGCCGGGCCGGCCCGCCCGGGGACAGGAAACGCCACTCACCTCCCCTTACGGATGGAGTCCCACCGGAGTCGGGCCAGCTTCGTGCCAAAGAGCTGATACAGCCGGGTCAGTGAGGCGGGGGTCGGAGGGAATGCCAGCCTATCCCTCCCCCTGGATCGTTTCACCACCAAACGTCCCCTTCCTCCCAGTAACTCAAGCGTCTGCCCGTTCGCACGCGGTGGGCCAGAGCTGACGCCCTCATTTCAGAAGGGAGAAACCGTCTGGATTTTGCAGTGTTCCTCCCCAAAGGAGTCAGGTGTTTCCTTTTAGAACTTAAAAGTGCCTGCTGTTGGAAGCGTCGACTTGGATTTTAAACAAGTGCATGCCTCACTGTAGTAAGTTTATGGGGTCGTGTGCCCCCCTCCCCATTTCTAGCTCAGCGGCTTTTAATCACGTGAAGTGGAAACATTGGTTTGGCTGCATTTTATTACAGACTCTTTTGTTGCAATAAAGATGCTGCTAAATACATCGAATTAAATGTTTTTTTTCCCCCATTTTTAACTGTCTCTGTGATTTAGTGGTGGGTATTTAAGGGTATAATTAAATCTGCATTTCCAGCCGTGGACTGACGTTGATTTAATACCCACACTGTCTCCCACACTCATACGCACACTCACAGGGATTTGGGAAAGGAGTGGGCGGAGGCGTCTTGTTTTGAAAAACGATACTGACTTAAGTATGAAAATTAGCCGAAACCGTGTCTAAAGTGAGAGAGGACGTGTTGAACCCTTGACTCTGTTGTGCTTTAAGTGATTTTCAGCAGCCACAATCTACGAGGCTGGTGGTGGTATTGGAGATGCCGGTGATAGTGGAGACGGGGGTGATCGGGGTGGTGGAAGGAGAGAAGCTGGGAGTGGTTTTAGAGCTGGTGATGGTGGAGGTGGAGGTCTTGAAGTTTATTGAGCACCCACAGGAAGCTATGCACTGTACTAAGCACTTGGGAAAGTAGCCCAGAAGGAGCTTCCACTCTAGTAGGGGAGGCAGACATGAAAATATTTTCCAGCAGCGGCACGAGAATAAGTCAATCAATGGTACTTTATTGAGCCCCTGAGAGAGTATGATACGACAGACTTGGCCCGACATGTTCCCCGCCCACAAGGAGCTTAGAGTCTAGAAGGGGAGATGGACAGGAAAATAAATTACGGGGAAGGTACGTCGGTACCGTGGGGCTGACGGGGGAGGTGAATGCAGATCCAAGTGCAGTGGCGAAGCGGAAGGGAGAGGGAGAAGGGGGAATGAGGGCTCAGGTGGGGAAGGTCTCATGGAAGAGACGGGATTTTTATTAGGCTTAAAAGGTAGTAAAAATCATTGTCAGGTGTGAAGGGAGAGGGTATTCCAGGCCAGAGGCAGGAGGTGGGAGAGGGTCAGTGGCGAGAGAGATGCGATCGTGGTACGGAGGGTAGGTTGGCATTAGAAGAGCGAAGTGTGCGGACTGGCTTGTTGTAGGATGTGATAGAGGAACTAGTGACCCTTAGAGGCTGGGATTTCTCCATCGCCAGAGCTGCCAAGAGGCAGTAGAATTAGTGGAAAGAACCCAAGACTGAGGGTCAGGAGATCCGGGTTCTAATTCTGCCTCTGGTCTGCTGTGTGACCTTGGGGAAGTCACTTCGCTTCTCTGGGCCTCCGTTTCCTCATCTGGAAAATGGGAATAGAATCCCTTTGGTCTCTCCCTCTTAGACTGTGAACTCAGTGAGGGATGGGGACTGAGTCTGAACTGATTATCTTGTATCTATGCCAGTACCTTGCCCAGTCTAAGTGCTTAATAAATATCGTTATTATTTTTAGAATAAGCCTCTGTCATATGAGAAGAAGCATGGCCCGGTGGAAAGAACACAGGCCTGGGAGTCAGAGGACCCTGTTCCAGTCCCGGCTCTGCCACCTGCCTCCTGTGTGACTTGGTCAAGTCTCTTCATTCTCTGTGCCTCAGTTTTCTCATCTGTAAAATAGAGATTCAATACCTTGTTCTCTCTCCTCTTAATAATAATGGTGTTTGTTAAGCGCTAACTATGCCGCAAGCCCTCCTCTTAGATTGTGAACCCCATCTGAGGCAGAAACTGTGTCCAACCTGATTATCTTGTACCTACCTCAGAAGTTAGTAACGGTGCTTGGCACATAGTAAATGCTTCACAAATACTATTGTTTTAATAATAATAATTGTGATATTTGTGAAGCTCTTACTATGTGCCAAGCACTGTTACTAAACTCAGAGGTAGGTACTGGGTGGGTGGACACGAGCAAATAGGGTTGGACACGGTCCCTATCCCACGTGGGGCTCAAAATCTTAATTGCCATTTTCCAGATGAGGGAACTGAGGCCCAGAGAAGTGAGGTCATTGCCGAGGATCAAACAGTCGAGCCGGGATTAGAACCTTTTGACTCCCAGGCCCATGTTCTATCCACTAATGATAATAATAATAATGATGTTGGTATTTGTTAAGCGCTTACTATGTGCCGAGCACTGTTCTAAGCGCTGGGGTAGATACACGGTCATCAGGTCGTCCCACTTGGGGCTCACAGTCTTAATCCCCATTTTACAGATGAGGTCACTGAGGCACCGAGAAGTCAAGTGACTTGCCCCAAGTCACCCAGCTGACAGGTGGCGGAGCCGGGATTAGAACCCACGACCACTGACTCCCAACCCCGTGCTCTTTCCACTGAGCCACGCTCCCCCTGGCCCCGCTGGGGAGGACAATCTGGCATAGAGGCAGGTGAGTGAATGGGATTCATTCAGCCATTCGTATTTCATTCATTCAATAATATTTATTGAGTGCTTACTGTGTGCGAACCACTGTACTAAGCGCTTGGGAGTGGCCTCATTCCCTACCACAACAAGCTTCCAGTTTACTTCTCGGCCTAAGGATTCCAAGGTGATGCAAAAAGAAAACCAAAAGCAGGCTCGCACCCCTCTCCCCACCCCCAGCCTCGGCCCACCCCGGCCTCAGCTGGCCGGGAACCGGGGCTGGCGCGGAGACACATGGTCGTTAATAATTAACACCTGGTTAGCTGGTGGGGAACAGTGCCACCCGGGCACTATGGAAACCGTGGTCTTCCCTGGCGATACCCAATGGAGGCCCGAGCGATGCCGCGTCTCCCCCTCCCCGGTGAAGCCGGAGGGAGCGGGACAGAGCAGATTAAATCTCAGGCTACCTCCACCTCCGCGCTGAGGGGATCAGCCTCCCTCACCGGCTGCTGAACTGGCACCCCGTCTGGGCCATCCGACTGCCGCACCATCCCTCAAGGGAAGAGGAAGCCCCCAAAGGCCGGGCAGGACCCCAAGAGGGGACCCTCCCAAGCCCATCTATAGTAGTAGAGTCTATACCCTCCCCCGTAAACATCGATCTCGCCCCCGACCTCTCGCCCGCATCCTGCCACCGCCTGGAACGCCCTCCCTCCTCGTATCTGACAGACGATGACTCTCCCCCTCCACTTCAAAGCCTTACTGAAGGCCCATCTCCTCCAAGAGGCCTTCCCAGCCTAAACCCTCCCGTCCTCTTGTCCCACTTCCTTCTGCGACACCCTGACTGGCTCCCTTTCTTCATCCCTGCCTCCCAACCTCCAGCGTTTATGTCTACGACTCTCATTTATTTATCTGCATTGCTGTCTTTCTCCCTCTCCAGGCTGTGAGCTCGTTGTGGACGGGGAATGTGTCTGTTCATTGTTCTCTTGTCCTCTCCCAAGTGCTTACTACAGTGCTCTGCACGCAGTAAGGGCTCCAGGAATACCGTTGATTGATAGATCTGAGGTTGTTTTTGATAGAGGCTGTGGGACATTTCTTTGAGTTAAAATGTCGTGAGGAAGAGGTGGCCAAACTGTGGTCAACGGGACTTCTGCATCTTCCGTTTCAGAACCCTCCCCCCGGCTGCTGACCTCCCGACTCCCTGCCCCCTTCATGGGGAGAGCTGCCGGGCGCGGTGTGCCGGGTGCTGTTCCCCTGCACGGAACGCTGTGCGTGTTGGTATCTGCGTGCGGGGCACCGCGTTTACCGGGCGCTGTTGCCCCTGTGCGGGTGGAGTACACTTGGCCCCCGTGGCCGGGGCTCCAGACACCCCAGCCCGGGACCGGACCGCCTCTCGCCCGTTGGCTGGGGCCAGCTGGGGCCAGCGCTGCAGGAGGAGCTGGACCTTCCCAGTCGCCCCCATCATCCTCCACACGCACACACGCATACACATGTACACATCACACACACACACACGCAGTTACATACCCCACCCACACATAAGTACACAAATGCACATACAGACACCTGCACGCCCAGCCCCGGCTGCCTCTGGGGCCGGTGGGTCCCCCCGGGTCCGGCCGGAGATCCCTCCCACTGCCCTCGCCCCACGTCCACATCCTGCCTAGGCCCCGCCTGGGCATCGAGGGTTGTCCCGGGAGAGACACTGGAGCGGTCCGGGCGGACAGACAGGCAGACAGACAGAGGACAGTCCGGCGGGGAGGGGCTGGCAGGACAGGACAGGGCCGAGCTGGGGAAGAAGGTGAGGGGAGAGTAAGGGCAGGGGAAAAGTGCTCACTCCCGCTGGCGGTGGGAAGGATGGGAAAGAGGTGGAGGATGTGGAAGAGGAGGAAGAGGAGGAGGAGATCGGGGGTCGGAGGAGAGGTGGTGAGGAGGAGGAGGAGGTGGAGAAGGAAGAGGAGGACAAAGAGGAAGAAGAGGTGGGGGTCGGAGGAGGAGGTGGAGGAGGAGGAGGAGAAGCAGCATGGCATAGTGGAGAGAGCAAGGGCCTGAGAGTCAGAAGGACCTGAATTCTAATCTGGGCTCCTAATCCTGTCTGCTGTGTGACTCTGGACTAGTCACTTCACTTCTCTGTGCCTCGCCTGTAAAATGGGGATTAAGACAGGGAACCCCATTTGGGACTGGACTGTGTCCTACCTGATTAGCCCTATCTACCCCAGTGCTTAGTAGAGTGTCTGGCACAGGGTAATAGCTTAACGAATATCATTTAAAAAAGAGGAGGAAGAGAAGGAGGAGGAGGACGAGGAGGAATGGGGCAGAGGGAGCAGGGGGTGAGATGACTTGGATTGGGAAGAGGGAAGCAGGAGGGAAGCTAACCAGGATCGATCGGAGGGGAGGGGGGAAAGGGGACAGAGATGGGCAGGATGGTGGCGGGGGAGTCCAGGGGCAGGTGGAAAGGACCAGAGGAGGCAGGGCAGGGGCCGGGCCGGCCCACTTTGGGCACCCCCCCACCCCGGATAATAATAATAATAATAATAATAATGTTGGTATTTGTTAAGCACTTACCACGCACTGTTCTAAGCGCTGATGGAAGATCAATGTCGGCCTACCAGAGAGGCCGGGGCCTTCACCCCGTTCCCCACACCCCACCCCTCTCACCCCACCCCTCTCCCCACTCCTCACATCCCCAACTCCTCACAGCCCACATTCCTTTCACCCACTCCTCACACCCCGGCCTTCTCGCCCCCACTCCTCTCCCTCTATTCCTCACATCCCACTCTTCATACCCCACCCCTCACATCCCACTCCTCTCACCCCATTCCCCTCCCAACCCACTCCTCTCACTCCATTCCTCACACCCCATTCTTCTCACCCCACTCCTCTCACCCCACTTCCCTCACAGCCCACTCCTCCATTCCTCTCACCCCCCAATTCCTGTCTCCGCACTCCTCTCACCCCACACTCCTCCCAGCCCCCATTCCTCTCACCCCACCCCTAAACCCCTCACTCCACTCCTCCAGTCCCACTCCCCAGAGCCCACTGGCCACCCCCAGGCGGCCTCCCCCCGGCCCAGGGAACAAAGGCCCGGCTGTTTCCTGCTTCCCACCCTCGGGGGCTTTGTCTGCATCACTTTCCCACATTCTGTTCCCCCCCTTCATGAATATTCAGAGATGGACCTGAAAGCCTCGTTAAGGCTCTGGTTAATCACCGACACCTCACTGGCCACCCTGGGCCCAGGGGCTCCGGCTTCTCACCCCTCACGAGGTGGCCACTGACTCCACCTCTTGTCGTGACCCGAGGCCAGGCCCTGCGGCCCCTTTTGATCCGTTATTGGCTTTTACTATGGCTTTTTTGGGTCCAGTTTTTAGCTAAATAGGAGGAAGGTGAAGTGTCCCACCTGATGAGGACTGTGCTTCAGGGTCTGGAAACACGCTGCAGAATATGATGATGATGATGAAGGTGCAAATGTATTTATATTGATGCCATGGATGCCTGTCTACTTGCTTTGTTTTGTGGTCTGTCTACCCCCTTCTAGACTGAGAGCCCGTCGTTGGGTAGAGATGGTCTCTATCTGTTGCCGAATTGTACTTTCCAAACACTTAGTACAGTGCTCTGCACACAGCGAGTGCTCAATAAATACGAATGAATGAATGAATGAATGAATGAATGAATGAATGAATGAATGAAATGGGCTTGCAGATGGAGGATTCAATCTAGCAGCCCACCCGGGCCCACCGTTGGTGTGACAGCAGGGAATCACAGGTTTCTGGAGAAGGATAGGTGAGGCGAGGAAAAGGTCTGTTGTAATGATAGTAATAATAATAATGATGATGGTGTTTGTTAAGCGTTTACTATGTGCCAGGCACTCTCTTAAGCGCCAGGGTGGATACAAGCAAATCGGGTTGGACACACTTTCCCATGTGAGGCTCACAGTCTCAATCCCCATTTTCCAGATGCGGTAACAGGCCCAGAGAAGTGAAGTGACTCGCCTAAGATCACAGAGCAGACAAGCGACGGAGGTAAGATTGGAACCCAGGTCCTTCTGACTCCCAGGCCCATGTTCTATCAGCTAGCCATAGTCAGAGTTCGAATCCTGGCTCTGCCACTTGTCAGCTGTGTGACTGTGGGCAAGTCACTTCACTTCTCTGTGCTTCAGTTCCCTCATCTGTAAAATGGGGATTAACTGTGAGCCTCATGTGGGACAACCTGATCACCCTGTATCTACCCCAGCACTTAGAACAGTGCTCTGCACATAGTAAGCCCTTAACAAATACCAACATTATTATTATTATTACTTCTCACTACAGATAAACACTATTGATCAATCAGTGGATTGATTGCAGGGCTCACTGCCCTCAGAAAAATAACCCTGGGAGGGTTGGGGGGGAGACCCAGGCCCAACCAGCTCAGGGAGGCCTGGGAGAAGGTGGGTCTGGTTGGCCCTGGCTGGTTTAAAGAGGAAGCCCTGCATCATTCATTCAATAATATTTACTGAGCGCTTACTGTGTGCAGAGCATCAGGCCCTATGGGTTCCCCGGCCGAAGTTGGGGGAGGAAGCGGGGAAGGGGGAGACCCCAGAAGGGGCTGGAAGAGGATGGAGGCGGCTGGCAGCCTTGGGGGGTGAAGGGGGCAGAGAGGAGCAGAAGCAGCTGGACCGGGGAGCGGAGGGTTAACGCCCGAGCAGACGGACGGGGACAAACTGACCTTGGTGGGATTAGCTCAGAGCCAAGGCTTCTCTGAGAAGAAGTCTAGTGCGTGTGGCCTGAACAGTGTGGACCTGTGTGGGTTTATGTGGGTGTGCCTGGGGGGGGGGGGAGGGCGGGTAGTGTTGGTGAAATACAGGTAATTGCTTACTCAGTGCCAAACACTGTGCTGAGCATTGGGGTAGAGAGAAGATAGCCGGATCGGTTATTAATGTCCGTCTTCCCCTCTAGACTGCAAACTCGGCATGGACAGGGAATCCATCTGCTGTTCTGTTACGTTCTCCCCTCCCAAGTGCTTAGTTCATTCGATCATATTTATTGGGCGCTTACTATGTGCAGAGCACTGTACTAAGCGCTTGGAATGTACAATTCGGCAACAGATAGAGACAATCGCGGCTCAACAACGGGTGCAATGCTCTGCACATAGTAAGGGCTCGATAAATACCATTCATTTGGGTCTCTTCAGAAACGGCTCGGAGCCTTCAGGCTGGAGTCAGGCTGGGGTGAAAGGAGTGGGTTGGGGGGCGCGGGGGTCCACCCCAAGGACCTGGGGGGGGGGTGAAGTCGGCTCTCTTCCCCATCCCAGCTGGAACCTGGTGGGGGACGCTGCCAGTGTCAGCCCCATCATCTGCAAAATGGGAATTAAAACTACGAGCCTCATTTGGGACAGGGACCGTTATGTCCCACCCTATTACCTTGTGTCTATCGCAGTGCTCAGTACAGTGCCTGGACATAGTGCTTAACAAATACCACAGTTATTATTACCTCCCTTTCTTCACCCCTCCCTCAGCACCACAGCACTTATGTCCATCTCCATTATTTACTTATTTCTATTAATATCTATCTTCCCCCGAGTCTGTAAGCTCACTGTGGACAGGGATCATTTCTACCCATTCTGTTGTACTGTACCTTCTCTGAACACAGTAAGCGCTCAATAAATACGGATTGGTTGATTGATTGATTGCATTTCCACAAATAGGGGTGCGAGTGGGACTCTGCTCTCAAAGATCTGTGTCTCTCTGTGTGTAGATCTGGATCTGTGTAAGTAGATCTGTCTGTGTATATAGATTTGTGGGTTGTAAATGTAGAATCATTCATTCATTCATTCAGTTGTATTTATTGAGCACTTACTGTGTGGGGAACACTGTACTGAGTGCTTGGGAGAGTGCAATACAGCAATAAACAGTCACATTCCCTGCCCACAGCAGGCTCACAGGCTAGAGTCGGGGAGGCAGACATCTATACAAATAAATAAAATGACAGATATGGACATAAGGATTACGGGGCTGGTTGCC
This sequence comes from Ornithorhynchus anatinus, assembly GCF_004115215.2. NCBI lineage: Eukaryota > Metazoa > Chordata > Mammalia > Monotremata > Ornithorhynchidae > Ornithorhynchus > Ornithorhynchus anatinus. The sequence continues at coordinate 5,955,458 of NC_041732.1, read as the reverse complement.
GGGGAGAGCAAAGGGAGCAAGTCAGGGTGACGCAGAAAGGAGTGGGAGATGAGGAAAAGTGGGATTTAGTCTGGGAAGGCCTCTTGGAGGAGATGGGCCTTCAGATCACATCACAGCAGATCACAGATCTGGGTCCGTGGATGTAGATCTGTCCATGTATGTTGACATGTGTCTTTGCACATGTAGATCTGTGCTTCCTTGTATGCAGATCTGGGTCTGCCTAGGTAGAGCCACATCTCTGCATATGTAAGCCAGATCTGGGTCTCTGTGTATATAAACCTGTGTCTGTGCATACAGACCTGTGTCTATGTAGATCTGTATCTCTGCGTATGTAGACCTGTATCTGTGTATATAGCTTTGTGTCTCACTGAAAGTAGATTTGTGTCTCTGAGTTTGTAGATTTTTGTCCCTGTGCATGTAGATTCGTGTCTCTGCGATCCTACATCTATATCTCGGCCTATGAAGATCTGTTTCTGCATACGTGGATTTGTGCCTCGGTAACTAGATCTGTGTTACTCAAGGGTGTCTCCGTGGGGTGCGGCGCAGGTGTCTCGGTGTATGCAGATCCGTGTGTCTCTGCGGGCAATAAATATTTATAAGCTCAGGGACACTAATGAAACGCATGTGTCTGGTGAGGCCCGGCCCTGGGAGCTGTGGGGGACGAGGAGGGGGGCGGGCCAGGATGTCCACATTTCTTTCCCTGGATTACGCAGGCCTGATCCCTCCCCTCCAGTACCCCCCTTCCCACGCCCCCCCCCCGAGCTGAGCAGGCAACAGGGGGCCGCTCAGATTTCTCCCCCCTTCCCCTCTCTGCCTCCTCGCTTCCATGGGACGGTCGTCTGTCCGGTCCAGGCCTGTGGTGTGGGAAGGAAGGGACTGCCGGCTGACCTTTGGGGAAATGGGAGGCGGGAGGGTGCGGGGAAACTCCCTCCGTTTCCCTTTGGACCCCGAGACTTCTCCCGATTCTGTTTTAGGGTGGAAGGCAAGACCCCCCCCCCCCCAAGCCCAGACCTCTGAGGTCTCGCGGCCAGGCTGGGGAGAAGGAAGGAGTCCTGTAGGATGCGTTGGGTTGAGGTGGAGGTGGAACTGGGCCGAGGCACGGGACTCCTGGGTTCTAAGCTCTCCCCTTGTCCGCTCTTTGGAAACTCGGTCTGGGACTTGCTTTCCCTGCCTCTTAGGGGTGCAGACGTGGGATTTTGTCTTTTGTGGCCTACTGGAGGAAGTGGGGGACCCATTACACGAGGAAGCAGGAGAGAGCATTACATACTTATCCCTTTCATTCATTCCATCGTATTTATTGAGCACTTACTGTGTGCAAAACACGGGACTAAGCACTTGGAAGAGGACAAAATTACAACAAAAGACATGTTCCTGCCCACAAAGAGCTCACAGTCGAGAGGGGGAGACAGACATTAATATACATAAATTAGAGATATAGAGAGAGATATAGAGATATACACATACGTGCTGTGGGGATGGCAGGGAGGATGAATGAAGGAGCAAGTAAGAGCGGCGCAGAATTCCAGCTCTGCCACTTGTCAGCTGTGTGACTGTGGGCAAGTCACTTCACTTCTCTGTGGCTCAGTTCCCCCATCTGTAAAATGGGGATTAACTGGGAGCCTCACGTGGGACAACCTGACGACCCTGTATCTACCCCAGCAATTAGAACAGGGCTCTGCACATAGTAAGCGCTTAACAAATACCAACATATATATAATGATGCACTTTCCCCATCTCCGGGCACCGACCGATCCCCCCCCGCGGGGCCCCGCACTTCCCCTTTCACCCCCGCACCTCAAACGCACCCCGACAGACCCCCCCCCCCCCGGCAGCGGGCGGAGCCGGTGACCCGGCCGGGGGCGCGGTTAACCGGCGCTCTGGCGGCGGCCGCGGTTAACCGGGCGGGGGTGGTGCGCTTAACCGGCTCCGGGGCCGCCGCGGGGACGGGGATGTGGTTAACCGGACACGGGCCGGGGGCCGGTTAACCGGCTCCGAATACGGGCCCGATGGGGTGGTGCGGTTAATCGGTTGCGAATACGGATCCGATGGGGGGCGTGCGGTTAACCGGCTCCGACTAAGGACCTGAAGCGGGGGGAGAGCGCGGTTAACCGGCTCCGCGGCGGGTGCGGTGAACGGGCGCTGGGGGGCGCTGCTCCGGGCTGCGGGCCGGGGGCCGGGCCGCTGCGGGGCCGCTGCGGGGCCGGTGCGGGGCCGGTGCGGGGCCGGTGCGGGGCCGGGGGCTCAGTCGTCTCGGCAGTGGTCGCCCAAGATGGCGATGCGGCGACCCCGGACCCCCATCTGAACGCGGCCGAGGCGGGGAAGGGGAAGGGGAGGGGGCTCCTTCTTCCCCATGGCGCCAGGACCGGCCGGCGGCGGCCTCCGCGCCTTGTCCCTCGCCCTCTGCCTCCTCGCCCTACGAGGTATGTCTCTCTACTGGGGTCTCCGTCCGTGTCTCTCTCCGTCTGCCTGTCTCTGTCTGTCTCTGCGTGACCTCCGGGGGCGGGGGCGTCAAGCCCGGCGGTCGGGTGCACGGGTGCACGTCGCCGAACTCCCTTAGAAATTGTGCCCCTCGACCATAAGCCTCAACCCCGACAGCGCGTGGGATTCTGTCTGTGCCTTTTGGTGGACGGATTCTTAGAGATCGAATTCATCCCGTCGGATTTACCGAGCGTCCAGTGCGTGCAGAGCACTGGACTGAGCGCCGGGGTGGTCCAATTCAGCAACAAACGGACACAGTCCCCGCCCGACGGCGGGCTCACAGTCTAGAAGGATGCATGGGTGTGTGGGTGTGTAGCCCAGAGGGAGGAGAGGGTGCCCATGTGTGGCACCGTGGTCAGGGAGAGGCCTGTTGTATTGGGGACGGGCGGTGCCCCTGTTGGGGGTGGGCAGGGGTGGGGAAACTGGGGGCGAGGGCCACCCAGGCCCAAGGGAGGTCCCAGCCCCGATGCCTGGGTCCCCACGCCTCCCCAGTGGGTCTCCGCTGTCCAGCTGGCCTGGAGTTGCTCTGCCTCCTGTCCCGGGTGGGCAGCACCGGGGCCGGGGGTCATCTCCCCGACCCCTCTTTGGTGATGGGGCAGCCGTGCTGGGGAGGGCCCGGGGGCAGGGGAGGGGCGAGCGATGGACCCCAGCCCGGCGAGCCGGCTGGCATTAACGGTGGGCGCTCCTTGGCGTCGGCCAGAGCTCGGCCCCGGGAGCCCAGCGGGGCCTCTGCCGGCCTTTGCCTGGTTTGTGTGGGGGTCCTGAGGGGGAGAATCTGTGGGGACCGTGACCGTGGGTGAGTGGGAGCCTGTAAGCCCTCTGAGGGCAGGGATTGTCGCTCTTTATCGCTGTATTGTACTTCCCACGCGTTTAGTCCAGTGTTCTGCCCATAGTAAGCGCTCGATAAATGCGATCGAATGAATGAATGGTGGTAGTGGATGAGGGTGTTTGTTTTGATGGGGTTGGATTTGGGAAGGGGAGGAGCTGGGACTGGGACAGGCAGCTAGCTTTGTTTTCCCCTCTCCCCATTCGTTCATTCATTCGGCCGTATTGATTGAGTGCTTACTGTGTGCAGAGTACTGTATTAAGCGCTTGGGAGAGGACACCAGTACAATATAACAGACACGCTCCCTGCCCACAGTGAGTTTACAGTCTAGGGGGTGGGATAGACATTAATATAAATCCACAAATGACAGATATGCACATCGGTGCTGTGGGGCTGGGAGGGGGGAAGAACAAAGGGAGAAAGGGCGACGACGCAGCAGGGAGTGGGAGATGAGGAGAAGTGGGGCTTAGTCAGGGAAGGCCTCTTGGAGGAGGTGGGCCTTCAATAAGACTTTGAAGGGGAGGGAGAGTCATCGTCGGATATGGGGGGGGGGGGGCGTTCCGGACCAGAGGTAGGACGTGGGTAAGAGGTCGGCGGTGAGTAGGTGAGATGGAGATACAGTGAGTAAGTTGGCATTAGAGGAATGAAGTGCGTGGTCCGGGTTGGAGTAGGAGAGTAGCAAGGTGAGGTGTGAGAGGGCAAGGTGACTGACTGCCTTAAAGCCGATGGTAAGGACTTTCTGTTTGATGCGGAGGTGGATGGGCCACCGCCGGACGTTCTTTAGGCGAGGGGAGACATGGACTGAACGTTTTTGTAGAAAAACAATCCGGGCAGCAGAGTGTATTAGGGACTGGAGGCAGGGAGATCACCGAAGAGGATGATCCAGTAGTAGTAAGTGTTGGATTAACAAGATAGCAGTGGTATTTGTTAGTGCTTACTATTTGCCAAGCACCGTTCTACGTGTTGGGTAGGTACAAGTTAATCGGGTTGGACATCGTCCATGTCCCACCTGGGGCGCACAGCCTGTAAGTAGGCCGGGACATGGTCCGATCTACCCCCCTCCTGCCCTCTCCAATTCAGATAAGTTGAGGCTCAGCTCTGCTCCCCAGTTTCCATTCACCTGCCCCCGGCAGAAACCGTGTCCAGTCCGAAAAGCTCTCCCTGGTCTCTGGCAGGGGATGGGGCGGGGGAGCGTGAAGAGGAAGGGTCCCGGGATGTCCTTGTGGCTTGGGGGTGCCGGGCGTCGGGGGTTGGGAGGAGGAGGGGGCTCGGGCAGTGACTGAGCAAGAACCCCGGCAGTGTCCTCTGGCCCTAGCTTCAGGGCTGAGGGCCGGGGGAGCCCTGGGAAGTCCGGGGGAGCCAGGGGCCGACCACTCCCCGCATCCGGCCAGCCTCTGGGCACCCCTGGATAAACAGCTCTGGGGCCATTCACCCCCTGAGGGCCCTGAAACTGGAAGCAGCATGGTGTATCGATAGAGCCCGGACCTGGAAACTAGGACCCAGAGAAGTGTCAGGAGTGAGGGAGGGAAAGTGGAAAGCTGAGAAGCGGGGTGGTCTAGTGGATAGAGCACAGGTCTGGGAGTCAGAAGGACCTGGGTTCTAATCCTGGATCCTTTCCTAGTCTGCTATGTGACCTTGGGCAAGTTCCGTAACTTCTCGGGGCCTCAGTTAGCTCATCTGCAAAATGGGGACGAAGACTGTGCGCCCTATGTGGGACGTGGACTATGTTTCTGTTGAGACTTTTGTCTCTGTTGCTGAATTGTACTTTCCAAACACTTAGTACAGTGCTCTGCACACAGTAAGCGCTCAATAAATGTGATTGAATGAATGAATATGTGCAACCTGATTACTTTGTATCTAACAGTGCCTAGTACGTAGTAAGCGATTAACAAATACCGTAAAAGAAAATACATGAAGGATCTCTCACCTGTGCATCTCAGAGAACTACATTTGACGGCTGGCATCGGGACATTCGTTTTTCTGTCATTTTCTACCCCACTGGGAACCGCAGCAAACCCCAGATTGTGGGCTGCCTTCTTTAAGCCTGGTTAAGTCCATAATCCATCATGGAATCTTAGGTTCCCTTTGAAGGGGAGAAAGGAGGGGAACTGGGGGAGAAGGAAGAATCGGGTGCCCGGTGCCCCCTCCTCCCCGCTCCCCCTGCTACTATTCCCAAAGTAAATTAAAATTCAGAGCAACTGAGGTTTTTACACCACAAACACAGGCTGTGGGCCCTGGGAGACTTTGGCTCTCCAACCTGAGTTGGATCAATTGATTGAGGGGATTGGGGGGGAGAATTCTCCACCTGTCTCCACTCCAGAGGTCGAGGAGAAAGCAGGTAGTGTCTGGGGTCTGTGGTCCGGCGTGGCCCTAAGGGGTCCCACCCTAGAGATCTGAGAGTCTGGGAGACAGAGAGCTGTCCGGCTGGGCCCCCGGCTGGGCCCCCGGCTGGGGCCCCGGCTGGGCCCCCGGCTGTGGGTAGGGCTGGCCTGGGTGGGGGTGGGAGGTGTGGGGGCAGGTCACGTGGGCAACCCTCAGCTCCTTCCCCCCTCTTCCCCCCGGATTTCCATTTTGTAGAGGGGACATGGGGGAGGGGTAAATAAATCTGGGCATCTGCTGGCCATGAATATTCAGAAACCAAACGAGATTGGTCGTGGGCTCTGGTTTGCCGCCACCTCAGCCTTGGCCTGGACTCTGACATCTCTGACAGCTGCGGCTCCCCCCCGCCCCCAACCACCTCCTCCCCCGTCCCCTCCCTCTCGCTCTCTCTTTCTCTCTCACTCTCTTTCTCTCCTTCCTCTCCAACTGCTCCCATCGTGGTGCCCGTCCCTGGCTGGACCAGGCTTCCAGGCTGGCATTTCAGAGTCGGGGTTTATGTCCAGGAGGCGGCCGCTGGAGGGTCCTGGGGAGGTGGGGAGGGCCATCTTGGAGAGCTGGGGGCCGACCTCCTCTGCATCCAAGCACATTGCCTTGAGAGCAGCCAGATAGAGGAAAGCCTTGGGCTCAAGGCCCAGATGTCCTCCTCCTCTCCCCCTACCCCCCTTCCTCCCCTCTACCAGCCCTCCTCGAGTCCCCTTCCTCTCTCCCCCGCCACCTCTTTTGCCCTCCACCAGCCCTGCAGGCCTCCTGCTTTCCCTTCCCTCATCTCCTTTCCCCTCCCCAGACCCTCCTCGGACCCCCTCCCTCTCCTCCTCACCTCCTTCCCCCTCCACCAGCCCTTCAAGCCTCCTCTCTCTCTCCCCCACCCCTCCTCAAGCTCACTCCCTCTCTCTCACACTTCCTCAGTCTCCCTCCCTTTCCCAACCTTTTGTTGTCTCCGTTTAGACTGTGAGCCCGCTGTTGGGCAGGGATGGTCTCTATCTGGTGCCGAATTGTACATTCCAAGCGCTTAGTACGGTGCTCTGCACATAGTAAGCTCTCAATAGATACGATTGAATGAATGAATGGTGTGAATGTGTGTGTATCTGTGTGAGTGCATTTGGGAGTATGACTGTGCGGGCGGGATGTGTGTGTACACATCCAGGAGTGTGATGTCACAGATGTGTGTGTGTGTGCATATGTGCTTCTAGCAGTGTGATTGTGAAGGGGTATATTTGTGTGCCTGCTTGCAATTTGGGAATGTGACTGCAAGTTTTTGTGTGGGAATGGCTGTGTAGAGGAGTGTGGGGGGCGGGAACGTGGTCAGGATTTGAACAAGGTCTCCAGGCCGCTCTGACCCGGCAGTAAGGTCATTTCTGCAGGGTCCCAGGGTGGGGGTCGGGGGCAAGATACAAGGCGGGGAATACAGAGTGTGCCTGGTCAGACTAAGGGCAGAGTCGGCCTCTTCGTTGACCCTGGAGACTGACCTCCTTTACTAGGTGGACAAGGCCGACCCTCTCCCTCCCATCCTCCCTTTTACCCTCCCAATCAATCAATCCGTCGATGGTATTTACTGAGCACTTGCTGTGTGCAGAGCACTGAGCTGAGAGCTTGGGAAAGTACAGTACAAGAGAGTTGGTAATCACATTCCCTGCCTACGCTGAACTTGCAGTCTCATGAGAAGCAGTGTGGCCTAGTGGAGGCTGCACAGGCCTGGGCGTCAGAAGGACCTGGGTTCTAATCCTGGCTCCATCACTTGTCTGTTGGGTGGTCTTGGGCAGGTCACTTCACTCCTCTGGGCATCAGATTCTTCATCTGTAAAGAGAGGATTAAGACTGTGAGCCCCATGTGGGACATGGACTATGCCCAACTTGCTTAGCTTGTATCTATCCCAGCGCTTAGTACAGTACCTGGGACATAGTGAGTGCTTAACAAATACCGTAAGGAAAAGAGAGAAACAGACAAAAGGCACGTTTCCTGCCCTCAAGGACATAACAATCCAGTTGGGGAGATCAAAATTAAAATAAATTACAGAGAGGAAAGCGACAGAATATAAGCCTATTAACCTAATTGCTGTGGGGCTGAGGATGGGATAAAGGTTAAAATGCTTAAAGGATGCAGAAGGGAGTGGGAGAAGAGGAAAGGAGGGCTTAGTCAGGGAAGGCCTCTTAGAGGAGATGGGCCTTCAATAAGGCTTTGAAGTGGGGGAGAGTCACTGTCTGTCGGATATGAGGAGGGAGGATGTTCCAGGCCTGAGGAAGGATGTGGGCGAGAGGTCGGGGGCGAGATAAACGAGATCGAGATGCAGTGAGTAGGTTGGCATTAGAGGAGTGAAGTGGCCGGGTTGGGATGTACTAGGAAGGCAGAGGTGTAAGGTAGGAGGGGGCAAGGTAATTGAGCACTCGAAAGCTGATGGCAAGGAGTTTTTGTTTGATGCAAAGGTGGTTGGGCACCCTTTGGAGGTTAATCAATTAATCAATTGTATTTATTGAGCCCTTACCATGTGCAGAGCACTGTACTAAGCCCTTGGGAGTGTACAGTACAGTAGAGTTGGTAGACACATTCCCTGTCCTGAGTCAGCGTCCAGTCTAGAGGGGGAGAGAGGCATTCATATAAATAAATGATGGATAAGTACATAAGTGCTATGGAGCTGAGGGAAGAGGTAAGTAAAGGGCGCAAATCAAAGCGCAAGGGAAAGGCAGAAGGGAGTGGGAGAAGAGGAAGGGAAGGCTTAGTCGAAGAAGACCTCTTGGAGGAGATGTGCTTTTAATAAGGCTTTGAAGGTGGGGAGTGTTTGTTAGATATGAAGAGGGAGGGCGTTCCAGGCCAGAGACAGGACGTGGACTAGGGGTCCGGCGGCCAGAAAGATCGGATAGAGGTACAGTGAATAGGTTGGCATTAGAAAAGCAAAGTGTGCAGGCTGGGTTGGGGTAGGAGAGCAGCGAGGCGAGGTAGGAGGGGACAAGGAGATTGAGTGCTTTAAAGCCGATGGCGAAGAGTCTCTGTTGGATGCAGGGGTGGATGGGCAACCACTGGAGGTTCTTGAGGAAACAGACTGGACGTTTCTATAGAAAAATGATCTGGGCAGCAGAGTGAAGTATGGCCTGGAGAGGGGAGAGACAGGCAGAGAGGTCAACAAGGAGGCTGATGTGGTAATCAAGGCAGGATAGGATAAGTGCTTTCATTAATGGGTTAACAGTTTGGATGGAGAGGGAGGCAGATTTTAGCAATGTTGTGAAGGTGGAAACCGGCAGGATTTGGTGACAGATGGAATACGTGGGTCGAATGAGAGACATGAGTCGAGGATAATGTCAAGGTTACGGGCTCGTGAGACGGGAAGAACGGTGCCGTTGCGGGCAATAATAATAATTAGGGTACTTGTTAAGGGCTTACTGTGTGCCAGACACTGTTCTAAGCACTGGAGTAGATATAAATTAATCAGGTTGGTCAACAGTCCCTGTCTCACATGGGGCTCACAGTCTTAATTCCCATTTGACAGATGAGGGAACTGAGGCACAGAGAAGTTGTGATTTGCCTAAGGTCACACGACAGAAATGTGGCAGAGCCGAGATTAGCACCCAGGTCCTTCTGACTCCCAGGCCTGGGCTCGATCCACTGGGCCATCCTGCTTCCTGTGGAAGGTGATGAGAAAGCCAGGAGGAGGAGGACGGTGTTTGGGTCGGAAGACGGGGAGTTCTGTTTTGGACATGTTGTCCCCCCGAGTGGCCGGCCATCTCTCTGTCTCTCGTCTCTCCGTCCAGGGGAATCTCCGCCCCAGCCTTCCGTGGAACTGAGTTGCGGGCCCCGTCCCGGCCCCGGCCCCGTCACCCTGCTCCCGGGCCAGTGGGTGGTCCTGGGCTGCGGCCCGACCCCCGGCCAGCTCCCGGGCAACGTCACCTGGCTCCGGGACGGGGCCCCGCTGGCCGAGACGGACCGGTCCCGCCTGCTTCCGGACGGATCTCTCCTCGTGGTCGCCCCCGCCCCGGGGCAGGCCTCCTCGGGCGAGGGAAGCTACTCCTGCCTGACCCAGAGCCCCCTGGGAGCCGTGGCCAGCCAGACCGTGGTCGTGAGGGTCTCCAGTGAGTGATCTTCCTGGGCCGCGCGGGAAGGCTGGGGAGGTCTTGGGGGGTGGCGTGGGAGCCCCGGGTCCTGAGGGTCGAGAGCAGAGGTGACGACAGAGGTCAGCACTGGATCACGATGCCTTCTGTGCCTCCCCTTCTGTCTTCTCCGGTGCTCCCCCTCCTCCATTCCTCTCCCCCTCCCCGCACCCCGCAGCGCTCTCTCAGTTCTCCCGCCAGCCGGAGCCGCAGGTGGTGGGGCTCCGAGAGACGGCCCGCTTTGAGTGCCGCATCTCGGGGTGGCCGGCTCCGGCCATCGTCTGGGAGAAGGACCAGCGGGCCCTGCCCCAGGAGTCACGGTGAGCGCCCCCGGCCCGTCCCACCCTCTCCCCACCTCAGGCTGGAAAGACCCAGAAAGTGTCTGCCAGGCCAGTGTCCGGCCCGGCGTCCTGAGTGTCCTCTTCTCGAGGGAGTCCAGAATCACGCCCTCCCCCCAGCCCCGCCCTCAGGGTCGGGGAGAAGGTCACAGCCGGGCAGACCCCTCCTCCTCTGTCTTCTCCCCCTCCCAGTTTGGGGTGACTGTGGGCTGGGATGTGACGCAGGTCATCCTGACTCCCCGGGCTGCGGAGCGCTGGAAACTGAGTGGGCGGAGGCGGACACCAGGCCGGGTGGGCGCCAGTGTGGGGCAGCAGTGTGGGGTGAGGGTCTGCATGGGAGTGGCTGGCAGAGGTGGTGGGCTGTGGGCAGCCTGAGCGTTCACCTGCTGCGGGAGCTAATTCCAAGACAGTGAACGGTCAGCGTCCCCACCGTCAGCACCTGCACCTGGGGTCGTCGCCGCCGGGCGGAGGGCGGGACCGAGGAGCGGGCCGGAGCGACGGCTCTGCCATCCACGACCGCCGGGGTCGTCCGCTCTGGCCGTTGCCCATCGGCAGATGGGTTCACGTGGGGCAGGCGGGTCGGGAGGGAGACTGACACCCCCAGGATGCATCCTCTCCCAACTCGCCCGGTCCTGCCCCACAGAGTCCGAGGCCGGGCAGGTGGACGGGTGGGAGGAGGGGGAGCCGGGGCGGGTGGGGGGCGGTCTCTAGCTCTTACACGATCGCACACGATCCCCATGCATGCACACGCGCGTGCAGCCATGCGTCTCCTCCTCCCCCTCCAGGCTGACCGCCCTCCCCGGTGGCGTCCTGCAGATTGTGGACGTGCAGGAGCGGGACGCGGGCACCTATCGCTGTGTGGCCACCAACGCCGCCCACACGCGCCACAGCCACGGGGCCGTCCTCAGCGTCCGGACAGGTCAGGGGCTGCCGGGGGGCTGGGCGTGGGGCTCGGGGTCCCCGGGGCCCCCCACATCCAGGCCGCTCGCTATCCTCCGGCACCGCTGGCTGCGAGCTACGAGCTGCCCTCCGATGGGCAGAGAAGCAGCCTCTCCCTTGCGCCCTGCTCTGGGGAGGAACTTGGGGGCGACTACTGATTCATACATCCATTCAATTGTATTTATTGAGCACTTACTGTGTGCAGAGCACTCTACTAAGCACTTGGAAAGTACAATTTGGCAACAAATAGAGACAATCCATACCCAACAACGGGCTCACAGTCTAAATGGGGGAGACAGCAAAACAAAACAAGTGGACAGGCATCAATAGCATCAAAATAGATAATTAGAATTATAATATAATGATTAATAATATTCTAATACTATAATTAGATTTATAATCTAATCTGCTCCACTTGGCAAGGGAACACGCCCCTCACCTTGAGCTGCTGGAGGACGGGGACGGAGGTGGGGAGAAAGAGTAGAAGCAGAATGGTCTGGTGGATAGAGCACGGGCCCAGGAGCCAGAGGATCTGGGTTCTAATCCCAGCTCCACCACTTTTCTGCTGAGTGACCTTGGGCAAGTCACTTCACTTCCCTGGGCCTCCGTTCCCTCATCTCTATAATGGGGATCAAGACTGTGAGCCTTATGTGGGAAAGGGACTGTTTCCAACCCAATGTCCTTGTATCCACCCCAGTTCTTAGTACAGGGCCCGGCCCAGAATAAGCATTCATTCATTCAGTCGTATCTATTGAGTGCTTACTGTGTGCAGAGCACTGTTCTAAGCGCTTGGGAGACTACAGTATAACAGTGAACGGGACACATTCCCTGCCCACAGCAAGTTTACAGTCTAGAGGGGACTTAAAAACTATAAAAAAAACCAGTATGCATATGGTTATTTGCGATTTAAGCACTCCTCCCTTCTTCCTTTAGAGCGTAAACTGGGTAACGCTCCCAAGCCATAAGTACAGTCCTCTGTAGTAGGCGCTCAATAAATACAGAGAGGTGAGGGTGGGGAAGAACTGGAGGATTTATGCACTTGTCCCACCCCCATCTGTGCCCCCTGCCTGGTGTTAATGGTGCTTGAGGCCCAGGGTGCTAGGGAGGGGCCTGGTCCGGCGCCTCAGTTTCCCTAACCATCTGCACTGCGACCCCAGGGTCTCCGGCCCTCACCGCTCGGGACGTGGCCATCGTGGCCACCCCCGAGAACACCACCGTGGTCGCCGGAGAGAGCGTGGTCCTGGAGTGCATGGCGGCCGCCGACCCCCCGCCCTTCGTATCCTGGATTCGCCAGGGTGAGCGTGGGGATGGGGGGTGGCCGACGCTGGACTGGGGGGCCCCGAGTCTGGGATGCAGAGGGAGGGCTTCGCAGGGGGTGGAGGTGGTCCCAAGGTCTAGAGGTGCGGAGCGGGGCCGGAGCCCGGGGGAGCAGAGGCCCGCCGTGCCCCGGAGCTACCCGGAGCCTTGTGCCCCACTGGGAGTGTGGCAAGGGTGAGGGGCCTTCCTGCTGCCCCCCGAGGACCACACCCCCTGCCGCCTCCGCCCCTGCCCCCTCTCAGCCCCCCACATAGAGCCGAGCCCCCCCAGGGCCCGTGCTGAGGCCGCAGTGTGGCTGGAGGACCGGTAGCCCCGTGTGCGCGGGGGCGTTGGGGGGGGATGAGCGCAGGCCCTTCCCCCTCCTCCCGTTGACCTCTGACCTCTGCTCCCCGTCGTTCCGGCACCCGCAGACGGGAAGCCCATCTCCACCGACGTAGTCGTGCTGGGCCGCACCAACCTGCTGATCGCCCGCGCCCAGCCCCACCACGCCGGCACCTACGTCTGCCGCGCCAACAAGCCGCAGACGCGGCGCTTCGTGACGGCCGCCGCCCAGCTGCGGGTCCTGGGTGCGGGTCCGGAGCGGCCGGGGCGGGGGCCGGAAGGGATGGGGAGGATGGGGAAGGCGGGGGTGGGGGCGGCCGATGACATGCTCCGGCTTCCCCGGGGGAGGGCTGTGGGGGGAGGGCTGTGGGCCAAGGAGGTCAGAGATGAGAAGGCCTCACGGCCTAGAGGAAGGATCTCGAGACTGGGAGGTGGGAGACCCCGTACTCTAGTCTCGACTCTGTCACGGGCCGGTGTGTGACCTTGGGTGAGTCACTTCACCTCTCTGGGCCTCAGTTTTCTCCTCCGTGAAATGAGGATGAAATATCTGCCCGCCCTGTGGGTAAGGGGCTGGGTCCGATCCGATTATCCTGCGCCTACCCCGCCACCTAGCACAGTGCTTGGCAACCAGTGAATGTGGAGCCAACCCCATAGAGAAGCGGTTTGGCCTATTGGAGAGGGCTCGGGCATGGAAGTCAGAGGATCTAGCTTCTAGTCTCAGCTCGGTCACTTCTTTGTTGTGTGACTTTGGCCAAGTCACTGCACTTCTCTGGGCCTCAGTTACCTCATCTGTAAAGTGGGGATTAAGAATGTCAGCCCCACGTGAGATAGGGACTCTGTTCAATCTGATTATCTTGTAACTATCCCAGCGCTTAGAACAGTGCCTGGAATATAGTGGGTGCTTATCCAATAGCACAATTATTATTATTATTATTATTATTGTTAATTATATTGTGCCCAGTGCTTAAAACAGTGCCTGGCACACAATAAGTGCTTAACCAGTACCACAATTATAATCATCATCATCATCATTTTTATTATTATTATTATTATTATTATTAACAGTGCCCAGCGCTTAGAACAGTGCCTGGCGCATGGTAAGTGCTTAACAAATGTTAATTATTATTATAATTATTAACAATAATAACAGAGCCCAGGGTTTAGAAGAGTGTCTGGCATATAGAAAGCGCTATACCACAAAAATGATTATAATGACTATATTAGTATTATACGCCATCATATTTTACTATTACAATTATAATACCATGATGATTATTATTATTAATAAGACCCAGCGGTAGAAAAGTGCCCGGCACATAGTAAACACGTAACAAATGCCATTAGAAAAAAAAGAAAGAAGCCCAGCATGGCCGTCTGGAGCCGGGGAGGCCCCTGGGGTTTGGTCCAGCCAGCGAGCGCGTCCTTGGTCTTGCAGCGCCTCCGGTCATCTCTCAGGCCCCGGAGTCGGTGTCCCGGAGCCGGGCCGGCACCGCGCGCCTGGCGTGCCGGGCGGAGGGGGAGCCGCGTCCAGCGGTGCGCTGGCTGCACAACGGGCGGCCTCTGCGGCCCGGCGGGAGGGTCCGGGCCCAGGGCGGCGGCGGCCACGGGGGCGGCGGCAGCCTGGTCATCACCCAGATCGGGCTGGCCGACGCCGGCTACTACCAGTGCGTGGCCGAGAACGGGCTGGGCTCGGCCTGCGCCACGGCCCGGCTGGCGGTCGTCGTGAGGGAGGGTCTGCCCGGCGCCCCCACGCGGCTGGCCGCCCTGCCCCTGTCCAGCACTGCCGTCCTGGTGTCCTGGGAGCGCCCGCAACTCCACAGCCAGCAGCTCATCGGCTTCTCCCTGCACTACCAGAAGGCTCTGGGTACGCCCCGGGCCGGGCCGGGGGGCAGGCCCGGACCCCTGGGGGGTAAGGTTGGGGTTTCGGGGGGGGGGGGCGTGGAGGACCCAGGGCCCGGTCAGGGAGCCGGGACCAGAAGAACAGCGTGGCCTAGTGGGGAGATCACCGGCCTGGGAGTCAGAGACACCTGGTTCTAATCCCAGCCCTGTCAGTTGCCTGTTGTGTGACCTTGGGCGAGTCACTTCACTTCTACGGGCCTCAGTTTCCTCTGCTGTGAAATGGGGATTCCATACCTGTTCTCCTTACCCCTTAGACTGTGAGCCCCAGGTGGCTCAGGGACCGTGTCTGACCCGATTAACTCGTATCTCCCTCAGCGCTCGATACCTAGAAAGTGTTTAACAAAGACCGTACCACAACTTCTACCACTAACAGCGATAATAATAATAATAACGACCCCATCCCTCCTCTAAGGGCTCAGGTCAAACCCCAGGTCCACCAGTCACATTGAGTAAGCACCACCTACATCCTCAGCGCTGTACTGAGCATCCGGGAGCTCGCCCTAGAACTAAGAGGCATAACCTCTGCCCTCAAGGCCCCTGCAGTCCACTGTGTGCAGAGCACTGTTCTAAGCACTCGGGACACTAGAGTCAGTCCATACGATCCCTGCCCTCGAGGAACCCAGAGTCCCCTTTGGGCAGGCCACTGTACTAAGGGCTCGGGAGACGACACTGGAGTCAGTTGATATGAAGTCAGTCATTACAGAAGCGTTGCTTGTTGGCATCGAAGAGTTGGGAAGAGCCCTGAACTATTGAGGAATCACACTCGCCCAAGCGCTTAGTACAGTGCTCTGCACATAGTAAGCACTCACTCAGTAAAGACAATTGAATGAGTGAATGAATGAATGGGACAGTGCGGTACAGCAGAAAAGGCTGAGGAGAGGCCGAATTGAGGTGTTTGAACCTTTGAAGGGCCGGGGGACGGGGATGGAGCCTCTACTCTGGCTGAGTAAAAATGTTTCCAGTGAGAAGCAGAAAGAATTTAGGGAAGACGCAAGGACAGCCTTCCTGTTAGACCCCGAAACTGGGGGACAGAAAGTTCTGCTAGCCCATAAAGTCCTGGCCAGAAGGGCAGAGATCACGTGTGCTAACTCGTCTGGGCACTCCCAAGTCCTGCGTACAGTTCTCTTTGCTCGGAATAGGTTGTCAATCCATCCTACTGATTGATCTGATTAGGTGTCACGCTCCTGCCAGGGGAGATCCCGCCCGTTGGGCCTGGAGGCAGGGGGTTGGACAGGGTGACCCCACCCCCAAGAGGGCCCAGTCGGCCCCGAAGACAGTTGGGGGAGTGTCCGGGACCCGCTGGGCAAGAAGATGGTGGGGGGCTGGTGTCCGGGGAGGGCTTGGGCTGAGCGTCCTGGCTCCTCAGGCAGTGACAACATGGAGTATCAGTTCGCGGTGAACAACGACACCACGGAGCTGACCCTGAGAGACCTGGATCCCGCCACCAGCTACACCTTCTACGTGGTCGCCTACTCCAGGCTGGGAGCCAGCCGGGCCTCGGCCACCATCACCGCGCGCACGCTGGACGGTGGTATGGACCCCCGCGGGCCGGCCCCCAGCCCCTGTGGTTCGACCTTGGCCCCCGGCCTCCACAGGCCTGCCTTTCCCCCCCAGCCCTGTTAGTTTTGCCCCTGCCCCCTCGGACCTGCCCCCGAGCCCCATGGACCTGTCCCTGCCTTGGCCCTGTAGTTCTGCCCCTGCCCGGGCCTCCGTGGGCCTGGGCCTACCCCTGCCCCAATTGGTCTGTCCCTGCCCTGCAAATCTTCCCCCGCTC
Organism: Ornithorhynchus anatinus; assembly: GCF_004115215.2. NCBI lineage: Eukaryota > Metazoa > Chordata > Mammalia > Monotremata > Ornithorhynchidae > Ornithorhynchus > Ornithorhynchus anatinus. The sequence continues at coordinate 5,939,111 of NC_041732.1, read as the reverse complement.
TCCATGGGGGTGGAAGGGTACACCCCTTGAACTCCCTCGCCCCTCCAGAGTTTGCCTTTCCACCCAAAGTCGGCACCCACCGGTGGGGGCACAGGGCTAGGGGAGCCTATAAAACTCGGAAGGCCACCAGCAGCTCTGCCCCACCGTACCTGGCCCTGAACCCCCTTGTTGACCCCAGCAAGCTCCGAGCCCACCCGCCAACCCGCCTCCCAGCCCAGGGACCCCCGGGTCCCCCCTGGAGTTCTGGTGGGAAGGAGCCGGACTCCAGCTCTCTATTCCCGTGCCAGTCCCCAGTGCCGCCCCTCAGCTGTCTCTCTCCAGCACGACCCCCACGGACATCAGGGCCTCGTGGCTGCCCCTGCCTCCGGAGCTGAGCCACGGACAGGTCAACAAGTACAAGATCAATTACGGCCCTCTGAGAGACGGTCAGTGCGGGCTGAGCCTCTGGCAAGAGCCGTCCCCAAGAACAGGCAGTCGGGCAATTGTATTTATTGAGTACCTACAGTGTGTAGGGCACTGTACTAAGCACTTGGGAGAGGATACTGTTAACAATAAACGAACACATTCCCCGCCCACAGTGAGCTTAAAGCCTAGAGAGGAAGACAGACATTAACAGAAATAAATAAATGAAAGATATGGACGTTAATGATGGGGGGCTGGGAAGGGGGATGAATAAAGGAAGCAAGTCGGGGTGATACAGCAGGGAGTGAGAGAAGAGGAAATGAGGGCTTAGTCAGGGAAGGCCCCTGGGAGGAGATGTGCCTTCAATAAAGGATTGAAGAGGGGGAGAGTGGTCGTCTGTCAGATATGAGGAGGGGAGGACGTTCCAGGCCAGAGGCAGGACGTGGGCAAGAGGTCGGCGGCGAGGTAGACGAGATTGAGGCGCCCAAAGCACCTCCCTGGGCTCCGGCCCGGTCTCTGCCCGCTGCGCGGGACCCGGCGGGGGCTGACCGCGGGCTTCCCCTCACCCTCCCTCCCCTCCACCTACACCCCAGCTGATCAGCTGTTGTCCGCCGAGGTCTCCGCCAACCAGACCCAGCTCACCCTGTCCTCGCTGCTCCCTGGCAAAGCCTACCGGGTTCGCATCGCGGCCGGGACCAGCGCCGGCTACGGGGTCCCGTCCGAATGGACCCAGCATCGGACCCCCGACGGGGGTAACCTGACCCACGGTAGGGTAGCCCGCGGGCGCGGGCACCCGTGGAGGCCGGGCGTGGGCACCCGCGGGGGAACAGCCTCTGACGGAGAAGCAGCGTGGCCTAGTGGAGAGAGCCTGGGCCTGGGGGTCAGAAGGGACCTGGGTTCTAATCCCAACTTCACTACTTGGGCATGACACTTCACTTCTCTGGGCCTCAGTTGCCTCATATGTAAATTGGGGTTTGAGACTGTGAGCCCCATGTGGGACTGGGACTGTGTCCAACCTAATTTGCCTGTATCTACCCCAGCGCTTAGTACAGTGTCTGGAACGCAGTAAGCACTTAACTTGCCACAATTATCATTATTCACTTCTCTGACCCCTCGACCGACTTCTCTCCCTGATGGGCCACCTCCCCCCGGGCCCAGTCCCCCTCGCCCCGACGGAGCTGAGGGTCCGAGCCAAGGTGGAGTCCCTGGTGGTGACGTGGCAGCCGCCCCCCAACCAGGCCCAGATCTCCGGCTACAAACTGTACTCGCGGGAGGTCAGCCCGGAGGCGGTGGCCGGCGGGGAGCGGTCCCCGCTGGGCCACGAGAGCGAGGCCTGGGACGTGGGGCCCATCCGCCTCAAGAAGAAGGTGAAGCAGTATGAGTTGACGAGGCTAGGTGAGGAGTTGGAGGGCGGGGCCCCGCAGGTAGGGTGAGGGCGGGACGGACCGGGCTCAGCGACCACCCTCCCCCGCCCCGGCGTCTCCCCCAGCCCCCGGCCGGCTGTACGAGGTGAAGCTCGTGGCGTTCAACAAGCACGAGGACGGCTACGCTGCCGTGTGGAAGGGCAAGACCGAGAGGGAGCCCGTGGCCGTGGCTGGTAGGCCCCCGGGGTGGGGGGCGCGTGTATGTGGGTGCGGGTCTTGAGAGTGAGTGTGTATGTGTGTGCTTGTGTGAGAGAGAGGGCGGGGGTCGGCGGGCAGGGCGTCTCAGCGCTTAGTCCCCTGGGAGCGACTGACCAGGGTCGGGAGGGAGGACCGGTCACCGGACAGAGGGCCATGAGCCCTCCGCCCGTGTCCCACTCACGCCCCTTTCCTCCCAGTTAAGATCCTCAGTGGAGCCCAGCGAAAAAGGGGCAGGAGAGACTGATCGTTTAAATGTCTTTTAGGCCCGCTGCCTGATTTCTTTTGTTTCCCTCAGACCTGCAGCCTCTTAGACCCGCCTCCCTGCTTGCCCTTAGCCCTGGACACGAGCTGGTTTGCGAGGCTGTGGTTGGGCGTGTCAGAGGGAAGGGACCCCAGGACCAGAACGACCCCCTGGTTGGCCTCGGGGAGTGGTCTCTGCCCTTTGGCCGGATGGCCCCGACCCATCCGGGCCCCTGCCCGTCCCCTGACCGGGCCCCACCCCCAGCTCCCAACTTTCCGTCTCTCCATCCCAGCGACGCCTGGGCGGAAGGGGCCTCCCGAGCCCCCTGCCCACGTCCAGGCCGAGTCCAACAGCTCCACGTCCATCTGGCTGCGCTGGAAGAAGCCGGACTTCAGTGCGGTTCAGATCGTCAGCTACACCGTACGGTTCAGCCCCTGGGGGCTCAAGAACGCCTCCCTGGTCACCTACTACCCCAGGTGGGGTCCCGGGCGGGGGACAGGTCATCCGCGGGGGAGTCGGCAGGAAAGCCGAACCCAAGGGGGCAGAAGGGGCGGGGATCCCCTCGGCCCATCCGTCAGGCCCAAGCTCTGGTGGTCCTGAGTTGGGCTGGACTCGTTGGGGGGTCATGGAGCGGAGGTGCCGACTGCGACCCCCACTCAGCTGCCACGGGGCCTGACGGCTGGTCCGGCTCCTCCGGGGTCCTCTGGTCCGGTGGCCCCTGCCGGCCGCCCCGGGATGGGGCTTCGGCTAGGGCTTGTGGGGACCGAGGGAGCCGGCTGCCCTGGGCCAGGGGTGTTCCTGACCGCGGGCCGGCCGGTGTCCGGGGTTGGGGCCGTTCTGGACTGCGGGCTGGCTAGTGGCCAGGCCCAAGGCTGTTCTTGACCTTGGGCCAGCCGATGTCCGGGACCGGGGCCGTTCATGACCGCGGGCTGGCTCATATCTAGGGCCGGGGCCGTTCCTGACCACGGGCCGGCCGGTGTCTGGGACGGGGGCCGTTCTGGACTGTGGGCCGGCCAGTCCAGGGCCGGGGCTGTCCCCGATCCCAGGCTGGCCGGGGGCCGGGGCCATTCCTGACCGTGGGCCGGCCGGTGTCCGGCAGCTCGGGCGAGACGGTCCTCATCGGCGGACTGAAGCCTTTCACCAAGTACCAGTTTGCGGTGCAGTCCCACGGCGTCGGGGTGGACGGCCCGTTCGGGAGCGCGGTGGAGCGGTCCACGCTGCCGGACAGTAAGTGGCCGACCTGGAGCCTGAACCCCACCCCCACGGGCCCTCCCAGGTCACCGACCCCCCAGCTGACTGACCCTCCTCCCAGGGCCGTCCTCGCCCCCGTCTGACCTGCGGCTCCGCCCCCTGAACCCGTTTGTGGTGCGGGCCCGCTGGTGCCCGCCGGCCGAGCCCAACGGTGTCATCGTGGAGTACCTGATCCTCTACAGCGCTAACCGCTCACAGCCCGACACCGCCTGGACGCTACTCACCAGGGAGGGTGGGTGCGGCGGCCGGGCCGGGGGCCGCCCCTTCCCCAACCGCCTCCCCCCCCCATCTCCTCCCGTCCCAACCGTGAAACTCAGCTGCACCTCGGGAACAGGGTCTGGGTCTTAGGATAGAGGGTGGACCTCCACACAGGACAAGATGGAGAAGGGGCAGAGGGGACGTCACAGGGCAAAGGGAACTGGAGGGCGGGCCAGGTTTGGGGAGTGGTTGAGGTAGGGGGGGGGCCCAGAGGGAAAAGCAAAAGCCCTTAGATTTTTTTTAATGGTATTTGTTAAGCGCTTACTTAAATGTCAAGCGTTGTTCTAAGTGCTGACCTGTTCCCTCTCCCCCATCTGCCCTCCCCCAGCCTGCAGGGGTGACTGGTCCAGGCCTACTTGAGAAGCAACATGGCCAAGTGGATGGAGTCCGGGCCTGGGAGTCAGAAGGACCCGGGTTCTAATCCCGGCTCCGCCACTTGTCCGTTGTGTGGCCTTGGGCAAGTCACTTCACTTCCCTGTGCCTCAATTCCCTCAACTGTAAAATGGGGATGTGAGCCCTGTGTGGGACAGGGACTGCATCCAACCAACCGGATTGGCTTGCAGTGCTTAGTCAACATCTGGCACATAGTAGATGTCCAACAAATACCACAATTATTATTATTATTATCACTCCCTATTGACCTTCCATTCCAAGGCCTACATTAGGCCTGGCCACCCAGGCTCTCTCGTTCACCGGAGATGTCCAAACCTCCTTCAGTCCCCTGCTCCGTGGCTTTCCGTTGATTGGGAGCGAGGACTAGGGCTGGATGACCATCAGGCCACGAAGGGTGGCTCGGGACCCCCGGGAGCTGAGATCACACCCCACCCCAACTGTCCCGCGGTCCCCCTCCACCGGCCCGCAGCTGACAGCTTCTCCTTCCCTACCCGGCCTCAGGGACCCTGCTGAGCGCAGAGGTGCCCGGGCTGGAGAGCGACACCAGGTATTTCTTCAAGATGGGCTCGCGGACGGTGGTGGGGCCGGGGCCGTTCTCCAGCGTGAAGGATGTGCACACGTTGCCGGAGACGCTGCCAGGTGCCGGGCCCGGGGGGCTGGCGGCAGGGGCCACGGGTCACACGTGGGAGGCTCCGGAAGTGTGAGGGTCGAGGCAGGAGGGAGCTGGGCGGGTGGCTTTCTGGCTCTGCTCCCCACTGCTAAGGCTTGTTACAGTCGCCACCTCTCCCCTCCCAACTGCCAGCTTCCAGGCATTTCCCTTCCCCTTGCCCACATCCTCCTCCTCGCCTCCAACCCCCTCCCTTCCCGCTCTGTATTCCGGCCAGGACTTGGTCCAGAGGCCCTCGGGCTCCCCAGGAGCACATCCGACTGGAACTCTCCTCTTTTCCTCCTGCCAGACATCCTGGACATCCACTCGGTGACCGGGATCATCGTGGGCGTCTGCCTGGGCCTGCTGTGCACCCTCTTCTGCATGTGTGCCAGCTTCCGCAGCAGCTGGCACAGGTGGGCCTGGAGGCTGGGAGTGGCGGGGAGCCAGGGCCCGGGGGGAGGGGCCGGCTGCCTGCCACCCAGGAATTCCCCTGCAGCGGGACGTTCGGGCCTCGATTCTCAGCAGGTACTCTCGGAGCCCCACGAGGGTCGACGGTCCCCAACCTGGGCCCGGGGTCCTGGTCTGAGATGGGAACTGCAGTCCCAGCAGCCGCCGGTACCAAATGCTCATGTCCCGGAATGGCTCACTCCCTCAGAAGAGAAGCGATGGGAGAAACTGAGTCTGGGGCGGGGGGGTGTCCCAGGTTCTACACCCACCTTCCCACCAAAAAAAAGAGCATCACTGTAAAGTCTCTCCTTGCAGGGAAGGGCAACATCATCTGGCTGCTCCTGCAGGGAGGACAGGCTTCTCCCAGGCCCGTCCAGGCCCCCCTGCCCCCGACACCTTCTCTGATGCCTACGAGCTGGAGACCCTCATGCCTCCGCGCGCCCCGGCAGATCTGCTAGAGACCCCCAGGAGTCGTGGCCCCGGCTTGCTCGCCAAGAAAAAGGTATTTCCCAGAATGACCTCTCTTCCTTGTTGGCGCTCGGAGAGTGGGGGGTGGGTCGGCCCGGAGCGCTGCCCTGGGGATGCTGGGGTCTCTTGGAAGCCCCGGGTTAGTGCCTCCTGGAGCCCCCTTGAGTCCCCAGTGCCTCGAGCTTCAGGGAGGCCTCTGGTCCCTAGGCCCGGCTACCCTGCTGCTTCTAGAGCCTGCTTGTCCGACCCAGTGAGCCGCAGTTTGAGCCCGACCTGGCAGAGGAAGAGCTTTGGGGGCATGTGGTTTCAGGGCCAACCGATCTCCAGTGGCCATCCTGAGTTCCAAACCTCTGGCCCTGCCCTATCCCTGCCCTGCCCTGTTGGGGAGAATCTGAGGCCACCCTGAGGGCCCTGTGCTGGCCTGGCTTAGGGGACGGGGCCGGGGTCCAGGACTCTTGGATACTGTATTGGTCAGTCAGTCGCATTTATTGAGTGCTTACTATGCAGACTACTGTACTAAGCGCTTGGGAGACCCAGAGTGGGTGCCCACCCGTGGTCATCCACTTCACTTCTCTGGGCCTCAGTTACCTCACCTGGAAAATGGGGATCAGGTCTGGGAGCCCCCCGTGGGACAGGGACTGTGTCCAACCGGATTTGCTTGTATCCACCCCGGCGCTCAGTACGGTGCTTGGCACACAGTGAGCGCTAAATTTATCATGTGGCAGAACAGGGTTTAGAATCCAGATCCTTCTGATTCTCAGGCCCGTGCTCTATCCCTCTCCTTCCACCTCCCACTCCCCGCCTGGTCTGATCCAGACCTGTCCGGCAGTGGGTTGCTGAGGAACGGGGTGTGGGTGGTCCCCGAGGGGAGCCCCCCGACCTGCGGCACCCGTCTCCCCCAGAGCCGTGGCCGATTCCCCAAGCGGACAGCAGAGGGCTTCAGCGGAGCACGTGGCTTCGCCGTTGGCCCTGTCCACCCCTTGTCCACTCAAGCCCACTCTTCTCTCCCCATCTCCTCCCTCTTCTCCCTCCCCTGCCCCCCCCGCCCCCCACCGAGCTGCCCTGGAGAGGAGGGGTGGAGAGCAGATAGCACCAGGTCCGGACCCTTCTCTGGGACGGTCAGCCCTCCCGGTGGACTCTGGACGGTCTCGGGTGGCGCTGATTGGCGTCGGAGAATTCTAGACTCCCCTTTGCCCTCCTCCGTCTCTGGGCAAACAGCCGGCGATATCCCGAAAGCACCTTTCAAGGTCCCCCGCCCGCCACGGGGTTCTTTGCTCAAGTTCCAAAACCTGAGTGGGTTTTACGGGGAGGTGGGGGGAACCCGACCTCCTTCCTTCATTCATTCCATAGTATTTAATTGAGCGCTTACTATGTGCAGAGCACTGTACTAAACACTTGGAATGGACAATTGGGCAACAGATAGAGACCATCCCTGCCCGTCGATGGGCTCACAGTCTTACTGGGGGAGACAGACAGACAAAAACAAGACAACTTAATGACGATAAATAGAATCAAGGGGATGGACACCTCATTGCTCCAGAGCTATGGTCCCCGTGAACGCGGGGGCCGCTTCCGAGCCATAGACCTTGGCGACAGAGGCCAGAGCAGAAAGAAGGCAAGTACCGATGATAATGATAATTATGGTGTTTGTAAAGTGCTGATGCCAGGCACTGAACAGTATGCCGGGGTAGGTACTAGATTATCGTGCCCCACATGGGGCTCACAGTGTAATTCGGAGGGAGAACGAGTATTGAATCCCTATTTTACAGATGAGAAAACTGAGGCACAGAGAAGTGGTGAAGTGACTTGCCCGAGCGTTCTGACTTCCAAGCCCGTGCTCTAGGAAACACGGCTTTTTCCCAGAGAATAAAAACGGCGGCATAAATACATGTCTGGGGGACGGGCCAGCCGAAGCCCACACTGTCCATTCTGAAGTTAGATAAATGGCCACCCCAGATGGACACCCGGGACCTGCCGGTTGCTGGGGGAACCCAAGAGTGACCCTGTCCAGCCCCTTCTTCCAGATCTGGTATTTGGTTAGACCAGGCTCAGCCTATGAAGGGTGGTTGAGGCGCCATCTTGCAACCAGGCATAAATACTGCTTCCCTCAAGTCTGCGTGACCTTGGGCATCCTCCAGGACACAAGTACTAGTAGCCCATGGGCCGGCCAAGTCAGTCAGATTGTCCTCTGGATTGCAAACTCATTCTGGACAGGGAGTGTGTCTGTTGTGTTGTACTCTCCCAAGTGCTTAGTACAGCACACAGGATGGGTTCAATAAATACAACTGACTGTTCGACTCATATCCACCCTCCGGTTGCCAGGTCACGGGCGGGACAGGTCCCTCACCCCGAGGTCTGGCTTGGACCCAGCTGGATCCAGCTGGACTTAAGGCTGGGCAGGGCTCTGTGGGGGAGAGGGAGCGGTCAGTGTTTGCTCTGGTCAGCCCCGTGAGTTGGAGGACTGATTTGGATCCGTTGACCCCTAGGCTGACCACCCTAGCCCCTCTCCTTGTCCCACTGGTGGGAGTTTCAGGAACCAGGGAGTTGGGGGTTGTCCAGCAGAGCCCCTATCATCCCCCCTCCTACAGGCCAGACCTCCTGGAGCGAGGGACTAGAATCTGGCCACCGCAGCCCGGATCCCTACGTTGGGGGCCCGAGCGGGCGAGCGTGGCCCCGTTCCCGGCCCTGGCCCCGAAGGGAACTTTGCCCCCGAAGTAGTGATCCTTAAGCAAACTTCAGCGTCATGTGCCGTCAGAGCGAGAGCCTTCTTCTGGGGCCAATTGGCCCAAGTCCCTCATCCTGGACTGGGCCACTGCCCTCTACTCTTGGGGGCCCGGCCTGCTACTTGGCCACCTCCTGGCACCTCTCCCCTCTCCCCTATCCCCTCCACTGTCTTTTGGCCCTTCTCCTGTCTTCCCTGTCCCCTCTCCCATCTCGTCTATGCCATCCCCTCTCCTTTCTCTCCTATCCCTTCTCCCCCGCCCCCTCTCCCATCTCTCCGGCCCCTCTCCTATTCCCTCTCCCCTGTCTTCTGCCTGTCTCCCTTCCCCATTCTCTCTCCTGTCTCCCCTGTCCCAACTCCCCTGTCTCCTCGTCTGTTTCCCCATTTGTAACCTGGTCTCTCTACCTCTTAGACCGTGAGTTGCTTGAGGGACTGTACCTGTGCCTGATTTGTCTGCATTGTTTTTAATCCAGCTCTTAATACATAGTTCATTCATTCATTTATTCACTCCCATTTATTGAGTGCTTATTATGTGCAGAGCACTGTACTAAGCGCTTGGGAGAGTCAACTACAACAGTAAACAGACACATTCCCTGTCCACAGTTAGCTTACAGTCTGGGGGGAGGAGAGGAGACAGACATTAATATAAATAAATAGTAAATAATTCTATTTATTTGTAGTGATGCCTGTTTACTTGTACTGATGTCTGTCTCCCCCAGTCAAGACTGTGAGCCCGTTGTGGGAAGGGATTATCTGTCTGTATTGCTATATTGTACTGTCCAAGTGGTTAGTACAGTGTTCTGCCCAGAGTAAGCACTCAGTAAATACGATTGAATGAGTGAATGAATTTAGTAAATCAATCAGCCCCTCAGCCCCCTCCCCATTAGCCATATTAGCCCCATATTAGCTGGCTGCTCCTTCTCTGGCTTTGGGCCCCCAGACCCCACCGTGTCCCTGCTGCTTTGAGTCCTGGGCTGCCCCACGCCCCTCCCCACCCGCCCCGACAGATCTAGCCTGTGAAGCGGTGTGGTCTAGTGGATAGAGCACAGGCCCGGGAATCAGGAGGACCTGGGTTCTAATCCAGGTGCCGCCACTTGTCTGCTGTGGGCAAGTCACTTCACTGCTCTGGTCCTCAGCCACCTCATCCATAAAATGGGGACTAACGTGTCCAGCCCATTTATTTTGTATCTACCCCAGTGCTTGGTGCGGTGTCTGGCACATATCAAAGGCCCGACAAATACCATTAAAACAAATACCCAACCCTGGCTCCACACCTCCATCTCTCCTCACCCCGTCCAGGCCTCGTGGAGTGAGCGGACCCCCGAGGGCCGGACCGGGGAGGGGCAAACCTGCATCGCTCCCCAGCCGTGGAGCCGAGCATTGCTGCCCCTGACAAGGACGGCGCAGGCGGTGGCGATCCCGGCCCCGCTGTCTGACTCGGCGGAAACCGGGAGGGTGAGTAGCCTCCCCCTCCGTCCCCTGCCTGGCCCTGGCACCTTCACCCCTGCCCCTCCCCTGAGGAGCTTTGTCGCCACCCCAACCCGGGGCCGGGTGGTCTCTTCCCAGCTCACTGAGAAGCCGTGGGGAAAGATTGATTGGGGATGGCACTGCCCAGGTGGGCCTGGCACAACTGCAGAGGGGACTATTAGGCCCCAGTCTTGGGTCTGGGCCTCTCATTCATTCGTTCAATCATATTTATTGAGTGCTTACTGTGTGCAGAGCACTATACTAAGCGCTTGGGAGAGTACAATATAAAAATAAAAAGATACATTCGCTGCCCACAGTGAGCCTGTGGGCAGTGGCAGGAGGTCCTTTGGTGACCCCGTCCCCTCTGTAATCCTGTATCCTTTGTAATCCTGTGCCCACTATAACCCTGTGCCCGCTGTAATCTTGTGCCCTCTGTAATCCTGTGCATTCTGTATCCCTGTGCCCTCTAATCCCATGCCCTCTGTCTTGGCCAGGGAGAAAGGAAGAAAAAGCTTTTGCCGCCTTCAGGCGGAAACCAGGTGGAGGCCGAGGTCATCGTCCACTCGGACTTCTCCGCATCTGGAAGCAGCCATGGCCCCCGCCCCCTCGGCGTGGGGCCGGCGGATCTAGTGCCAGACTCCCCGGTCCCCTCCGGGTCCCTGGCTGCCCCCACGGGGGCAGGAGACAAGCTGCAGGGGATTGACGGGGGAGCTCCGGGGTCCCAGCCGGCGCTGGACAGCTGCACCCTGGGGCCAGAGCCCGAGGCAGGAGCCCGGGGCCCGCGCGGCGGTTCGCCTGAGCGCGGATGTAACCCGGGCCCCGGGGACACCGACTACAGGGTGGGCAGCCGCACGGGTGCGCAGCCGCTCGAGGCCCAGCCTCTGGACGCTCCGCCGGGCGGGGCTGCTGGCGTGATCTGCCCCGCCTCGGGGCCCGGTGCCCCCTGGCCCTGACGGCAGAGACGAAGCCGCTTGTTCTGTTCCCGGGGGTGTGCGCGCGTGGAGACGTAGGCGTGTGTAAGTGTGCGTGGGCATGCTTTTGGGCAGGCGCAGGCATGTTTGGGCATGCACTTCTGCTGTCAGACAACTCCTCCCCCAGTGGCAGTGACCAGGTGTCCCATCCAGGAAAGAGTATCTGCCCTTCCTAAAATACTAGGGGTGGGTCTGCCTCCAGGTGAGATGGGCCCACAAGTCGGGGTCTCCATGGGAGCAGGGGGCGCGGAGGCGGGGAGGGGGCACGCTCGGCTGACCCTCGGACCACCAGCTGTGCCAACCCGTCCCCCTCCCGCCCCAGCCGTGGCCATGGAGACTGCAAGGAGCAGCGGCCGGGCCTGGCTGTGGCCCAGACTCGGGTCTGTACGGGTGGTCTGGGAGAGAGAGAGTCCCTGATTGGGTGCGAGGAAAGGACCAGGCGGGCCTACTGACCGGTTGCCTGGACCAGTTTTGGACGTTGCCGTGGGCCTTACCCTCCACTCCCCCAAACCAGACTGAAATCGAGGAAGATGGTGAGGACGGTGGGCCCCGTCTGACCCCTTAATGTTTGGAGATCCTCCCCACCCTCCCCTTCCTCCCTCCCCCCGCCCATCTGACTGGAATGCTGGCCTTTATTACACACTCTGAGAGTGTCTCTGACACCCTGTCTAAAGAGAGACGACCCCTCCCGCTTTTACCATTCCCATCTATAAAAGACAATCCTCCCTCCTCTATCACCCCGTCTGTGAGACAACCCTCCTGCCTCTAGCACCCCGACTGTAGAGGAAAACCCACCCTCACCTCAATCGCCCAATCTAGAAAGACATGGCCCAGCCCCACCAACACTCTGTCTACCAAGGCGGAGCCTGCCTTCCTTCACCCTGAACATATCACCCCTGCTGCCTCTGACACTGTCTATGGAGAGAAGACCTCCCACCTCTAGCACCCAGGCTGCAGAGACACAACCCCCGCCTTTCCCTCTTGATAAAGACGGCCTCCTCCTCTGCTCAACGCCTTGTCTACTGAGATGGCTCCCTCCCTCCTCTAACACCCTGTCCTCAAGAGAAGTCACCCTCCGCCTCTGACCCGATCTAGAGAGAGAAGCCTTCTCATCTCCAGCCTCCCATCTGCAGAGAGACAACCCCTGCAGCCTGTTTATAGAGATGATCCCTGCCTCTCTTAGCACCTTCTTTACGAGAGACTGCCTCTCTGATACTGTCTACACGAGCCAGACCTCTGGCTTCCGACTCGCCATCCGGAGTCCTCCTCCCTCCCGAGTCCTCACTGGCCTGTCCTCTGCCGGGTGCCGTGGATGCGCTCAGCATTTCTGAGCAATGTCTCGCCCTGCACATGTGGCGGGAGTCCCGGATCACCTTTCCCCTTTTCAATTTGATAAATCAATCCGTCGTATTTACTGAGGGCTGTGTGCGGAGCACTGTACGAGAGTACGATATAACAGACTTGGTAGGCACGTTCCCTGCCCTCAGTGGGCTATAAAGCAGAGCAGTACCTTTTTCTGACCCCTCTGCTCGCCCCTCTCTCTCCCGGTCTAGCTGTCCTTTGGCTCCGGGCCTCCCCACCCTCTCCCCAACAACGTGGCTACCTCACACCCGCGTCACGTGTCTGCACCCGTGTCCACACTCAGAGCCGACTCCTCGCCGTTTGCTTGTCGGGGACCTGGTTCTGAGTGTGAAGAAAACCAAGTGCCTGCGTCTGCCCTCTCAGGTCCTGCTGACCACCACGCCGCCCCTCCCTCCAGATTCCCCAAATCGAAGGGTGTATTCAGTGACCGATCACCTCCCACCCTGGCCCAAAATGGTTTTGGGGGGGGCTGGTGGGAGGTCTGAAGTTGGGGCTGTAATGGTGGTGTCATTGCATCTGGCTTCCTGGGGGGCAAGAGGGCAGAGGCGGCTAGGCCCCCGGCCCCCACTATGCCAACCCCCCTTGTCCCCAGCCACGGTCCAGAAGCAAGGCCGAACTTCCCTCCTGGGTTTGGGCCGGTAGGCGTGGGCCCAGCCGGGCATCTGGCCTCCGCCTAGATTGAAAGTGGACAGGAGGGCAACCTGGAGCACAAGCCATCAAGTCCCCCTCCCCCTAGCCTGGCCCGCGCCCTGGGCTCGGAGAGCTCCCGGGTCCGGTGCCAGACATGCGTCCGGTTGGCTGTGACTTCCCGGCTGGGAACGAATGTCCGGGCTGCGGGAGGGGTGCCTCCCACCCCAAATTTTGGAGTGGCTCAGCTCCAGGGAGTGGGGAGGAGAGATTGCCTCCTGCCTGTAGCTGGGGAAGCGGAGTTCTTCCCCTGCCCCTGATGCTCCAGCCCGGTAGGAAAGAAGTAGTTATATCTGCCACTTGTCAGCTGTGTGACTGTGGGCAAGTCACGACTTCTCTGTGCCTCAGTTACCTCATCTGTAAAATGGGGATTAACTGTGAGCCTCATGTAGGACAACCTGATTACCCTGTATCTACCCCAGCGCTTAAAGCAGTGCTCTGCACATAGTAAGCAGGGACTGTCTCTATCTGTTGCCAACTTGTTCATCCCAAGCGCTTAGTACATTGCTCTGCACATAGTAAGCGCTCAATAAATACTATTGAATGAATGAATGAATGAATAAGCGCCTAACAAATACCAACATTATTATTAGGATTAACTACCGGCTCGGTGGGTGGGGCAAAGTGAATGGGTGTTCTCTAGTTTGGCAGCCTCCCCCAGCCCCAATTCCATGGGTAGTACCCCCCTCTCTCAAGCGAGCCCCAGAGGGAGCAGGGGGGCTGCTCTGGGACCCCTCTTCAGACTCTCCCCTTGTAGGAGGTGGTGAACCTTGGGAAAGGGATGGACCCTTCTCCACCCCATGGTAACATTTAGGGTCTCCGTCACGCCCCTCCAGCTGATTTTTGAGTTCTCACCAGTTTCGGGAGCCGGCCCCCGGATCCCAGCCAGAGTGGAGACCCTGGCCCCAACGATCACCCTGAAACGTTCCCCACAGCCTCTCCAGCCTGTCGGCCTGCCTGGGGCAAGCTGGGATGGCCACCAACCTTGGGGGCTACAGAAGTTAGACACTGTCTTTCCTGGCCCACTCCCACCCCTCCACTCACACTATCGGTTCTGGCCACTTAGGTTGAGTCACTGGGGATGGACTACAAGCCCTCTATCCTGGCTACCATACTCTTTCCAGTGTGGAGCCACAGTCACCCCCGTCCATCGCTGATGGGAAGATCGGCGTCCGAATTTTCTCCTTTTATTCGGTTCTCCCTCTGGACTCGGTTCTTCGGTGCCCTCTCGGAGCTCAATTCTGTTCTTCCCGCGCGGCCTGGTTGATCGAGCACGGGACTGGGAGTCCGAAGGATTTGGGCTCTTAGCTCCGGCTCTGCCGTTTGTCTGCTGTGTGACCTTGAGCAAGTCACTTTACATTTCTGTGCCTCGGTTACCCATGTGTAAAATGGGGATTAGGACCGCGAGCCCTGTGGGGGACATGGACTGTGTCCAACCTGACTACCTTGTAGCTACCCCAGTGCTTAATACTGAGCCTGGCACAACAGTAAACGTTTAACAGATGCCATAAAAAATTGTTGCAAAGGTGACAAATTGGGGGAAAATTGTTTTAAAAAAGTATAAATCTGATGTACCTAGAGCGATCGATAGGGGAGTGACGATTCTTGTAGAGAGTCATCTATGGTGTCGGTCTCGTTAGATAAATTCTGGAGGGCTTAGTTTTTCTCCCCTTAAATGGTCCCTCTGCCTGATATGTTATCTCTCCTGATGATTTCTTTTATAGATGGTCCTTTTTTAAGACTGCTTCTCCATAATATTAAGTGGGCCTTGAATCTTCTATCAGTTATTTGTCCATATGTCTATATTTCGTTGACATATTTAACCTTTTCTTTCTTTCGTTAATTTCTTCTCCACACAAATATTCCTTAGTGTTAAAATGTAAGAAGACGAGGACTGTGTATTCCTGAAGTAATGAATTAATAAACTATTTTCTAAAAAGGTTGGGACTCGCCACTGGAGTGAAATAGAAAGTCATAGAGAGGGTGGCTTCAGATGGGACAGTTCAAGGTCCAGCTGATCTGGCCCTTGCCCCGAAACGGTTATGGCACCGGACACCTTTACATCCGGTGCTTTTATTCTCGGGACTTGTGGCCTTCCTCCCTCCTGGCTCCCGACACGAATTTCCATGGCTTGAAACTGCTCGAATCCTCTCTCATTCAATCAATGGTATTTATTGAGCACTTACTATGTGCAGAGTGCTGTACTAAGCGCTTGAGAGAACGCAATAGAATAAAGTTGGTAGAGCCATTCCCTGCCCATCACGAGCTTTCAGTCTCAACCCACATATTCAATCTGTCATCGAATCCTGTCAGTTCGGCCTTCCCGACGTTACTAAAATCCACCCTTTCCTTTCCATCTCAACTGTTACCACGCTGATCCAAACAACCTATTCCGTCTTGACTACTGCCTCAGTTTCCTGGCTGACCTCCCTGCCTCCTGTCTCTCCCCACTCCAATCCATATAATAATAATAATAATAATGATATTTGTTAAGCGCTTATTATGTGCCAAGCACTGTTTTAGCACTGGGGTAGGTACAAGGGTATCAGGTTGTCCTACGTGGGGCTCACAGTCTTAGTCCCCATTGTCCCTGAGGCACAGAGAAGTGAAGTGATTTGTCCGAAGTCACACAGCTGATGAGTGGCAGAGCCGGGATTAGAACCCACGACTTCTGACTCCCAAGCCTGGGCTCTTTCCACTAAGCCACTACCCTTTGAGCATTTGATATTCACCCCATCTTCGGTCCCCAGGACTTTCGAACACAGCCGTAAGTCATTTTCATGTCTCTCCCCTGTAGACTGAACACTCCTCCTTACGGACAGAGTCTACCAACTCTGTTGTGTTGAACTCTCCCATGTACTTACTGTGTGCCCTGCACACACTATACACTCAATAAATACCACCGACTGACTGATTGATCGATCATCGTGGCATTTGTTAAGGGCTTACTACGTGCCCAGTACTGTTCTAAGCGCAGGATGATCCAGCAGGACACAGT
This sequence comes from Ornithorhynchus anatinus, assembly GCF_004115215.2. Taxonomy (NCBI): domain Eukaryota; kingdom Metazoa; phylum Chordata; class Mammalia; order Monotremata; family Ornithorhynchidae; genus Ornithorhynchus; species Ornithorhynchus anatinus. The sequence continues at coordinate 5,923,173 of NC_041732.1, read as the reverse complement.
CCCTGTCCCATATGGGGCCCACAGGCTTATATTAATATACTCTCCCAAACGTTTAGGACAGGGCTCTGCGCACAGTGGATGTTGAATCAATATGTTTGATTTGTCTTTGGGCCCGGAGGTGAAGGACCCCAGGGCCGGGTCGTTGGGGTGGACGGTGGTGGTGCCCCCTGGTCGGCAGAATCTCGGGGGTCTCACGGGACTGCCCGGTGGCTGGGAGAGTCGAGGACCCCCCAGTATCTGATGGGCAGAGTCAGTCGGGCAATCGTATTTATTGAGTGCTGCCTGCAGAGTACTGTACTAAACGCTTGGGAGAGTACAATAAAACACTAAACACACACATTCCCTGCCCACAGTGAGCTCACATCCTAGTGGGGGAGACGGACATTCGTAGAAATGTTACAGATTCATTCATTCTATCGTATTTATTGAGCACCTACTGTGCGCAGAGCACTGTACTAAGCGCTTGGGAAATACAATTCAGCAACAAATAGAGACAATCCCTGCCCACAACGGGCTCACAGTCTAAATGTGTCCCGAGAGAGGAGGGTCTCAGATTCCCAAGCTGGACAGCTGTCCTCCACCTTCCCCCTCCTCACAATTTCTAGAGAATCCCGTTCCAAGAGGAGAGGGGGCCACAACGACCCCCCCATCTGCCATCAACCCGGGGGTCACTGACATCTTGGATCTTCGCAGGGTGCCCCCATCCCTTTCTGAGATTCGGGGTGTGCGTCTCCCCTCCTCAGGCCTCAACCCTTGGTGGGGATTTCTCAGAGGGGCTTTAAGTAATGATAAGAATGGCACTTGTTAAGCGCTTACTATGTGCTGGGCACTCTACTAAGCGCTGGAAAGTGGCTCCGGCCGCCCGGGGTCCACCCCTCTTTTGGTCTTCCCTTCCTCGCAACCATCGTCCCTCCTCTCCCCCACCCTCCCCCCAACTCCCTCCTCTCCCCCTCCCCCCTCCCTCTTCTCCCCGCCGCCCCCAACCTCCCTCCTCTGGCTCAGTGGAAAGAGCCCGGGCTTGGGAGTCGGAGGTCAGGGGTTCGAATCTCGACTCTGCCACCTGTCAGCTGTGAGACTGTAGGCAAGTCACTTAACTTCTCTGTGCCTGTTACCTCATCTGTAAAATGGGGATGAAGACTGTGAGCCTCACGTGGGACAACCGGATGACCCTGTATCTACCCCAGCGCTTAGAACAGTGCTCTGCACATAGTAAGCGCTTAACAAATACCAACGTTATTATTATTATTCCCAGGCCCCCCACCCAACCTCCCTCCTCTCCCTCGCCCCTCACCCATCCTCCCTCCTCTTCCCAGCCCCCCCCATCCTCCCTCTTCTCCCCCGCCCCCCACCCAACCTCCCTCCTCTTCCCAGCTCCCCCCCCCCCCATCCTCCCTCCTCTTCCCAGGCCCCTCCATCCTCCCTCCTGCCCCCCGCCCATCCTTCCCGTGTCTCGACCGGAGGCCCGGGGCGGGATAGGAGGTCGGGGGGTCGCGGGGGTCGGGGGTCGAGGGGGTGGGGGGCCCGATCCTCTCCAGGCCGCATTTGGAAGCTCGCTCGCGTCCCGGGGCGTGTTGGAGGCGCCGGACGTGTCCGGCTCCGGCCGCTTAAAGCCCTCTTTGGGCTCTTTTGTTTCCCAGACGGGGGCCGGAGGGGGAAGGGGGCGGCCGGGGGGGGGGGGGGCGGGAGGGGGAGGAGGGGGCTGGAGGAAAAGGGGGGTGGGGAGAGGGGGCTGGGGGAGGAGGCTGGGGGAGGAGGAGGGGGCTGGAGGAGGGGGCTGGGGGAGGAGGGGGCTGGAGGAGGAGGGGGCTGGAGGAGGGGGCTAGGGGAGCGGCCGGCGACGCTGACAGATCCCCTCGATCCCGGTGCAAGATGGCGCGACAGCCCGGGGTCCGGCGCCCCCGGCCCCCGCGGCCCCCCGGCCGGAGCCGGCCCCCCGGCCGGTCCCGGGCCCGGCCCCCCGCCGCCCGGGCCCCCCGCCGCCCGGCCCCCCGCCCGGCCCCCCGCCCCCGGCCCTGACCGGGACCCAGACAGGCCGCCGCGCGGACCCACCCGCCGGCCCCCACCTTACTGGACGCCGCTGCCCCGGCCGCCACTGGACCGCACAGGACCGGCCCTTTCCGGACCCCACAGGAGCGGAGCTCACTGGACCCCACTGGCCCGGACGCCCCTGGATCCCACCGGCCCGGCCCCCGCCGGACCGCACGGGACCGGACCTTACCGGACGTCACTGGACCGGACCTTTCGGCACCCCACTGGACCCCGCGGGCCCGGCCCCGACCCCGGAGGACCGGACCGTACCGGACCTCACTGGATCGGACCCTACCCTACCCGCGGGACCGGATCTTTCCGAACCCCAGAGGGCCGGACCTTACTGGACCCCACTGGATCGGCCCTACCGGACCCTACCCTACCTCGCGGGTCCGGACCTCACTGGACCCCACGGGACCGGACCCCGGAGGATCGGACCTTGCTGGACCCCGGAGGACCGGACCCTACTGGACCTCACGGGACCCGGGCGAGGCGGGAGGAGAGCGGACAAGAGGAGGAGGAGCGGGGTCCCGCGTCGATGGCTGGCCGGGGTCCCGAGCCCCCGGGCCGCCCCCTTGGTCCTCCGCTGCCCCTGGCCCTGCCCCTGGGGCTGCTGCTGCTGCTGCTGGCCGTCGGAGGCGGTGAGTCCCGGAGGGCTGCGCGGAGGAGGCGGCCCGGACCCGACGGGGCCCGGGGGACAGGGGACGGGGGACAGGGGGAGGAAGGCCCGACCGCGGAGAGGCTGCGGGATGGGACGATGACCCGCACGGCGACCCTCATGGTGACCCACACATCCACGGCCCCACAGGCGCGCACACACGCACGCTCCTTCACGACTCCAAGGGCCCCCCGGCCCACTCACCAGAAAACCTCGCCGCCCCCCAAGATTGTATCCTCCACACACTCGCTCACCGTCTCCTGCCCATCCAGGGTCGCGTGCGAACCGTTTCGCACGCTCACACCCCAGTTTTGCCCCCACACCTTCGCGGTTGGGCAGATGCACGTGTTTCGCCCACGCCCCCCAATCCACGTCGTTCTGCCCACACGAGCCACCCTCACACGCTTACACTCGGTTTCGTCCCCAAGCGCGGGCGGTCGCGCAGAGTTTCGCGCACCGGCCGGGGTTCGCGCCCATCGTTTGGCGTCCGCCCGGCCTCGCGGGACACGGCTTCGCACGCGGACCGTCGCCGTCGTTTCAACGCCCGTCGCTTCGCACGTCGCGGTCGCATTCGTGCGTTGGTTCCGTGGCGTTTATTGGGCTCTTGTGGTGTGCGGAGCGCCGTTCCGAGAGCTCGGACCGTTTCGCGCACGCACGGGTCACATCCTATTAAGCGATCCATCCGTCGGTGGTATTTATCGAGCGCTTACTATGCGCGGAGAGCCGTAGTAACCGCTTGGGAAAGTTCGATCTAACAGAATCGACCTGTTCCTCGCCCGTAACGAGTTTACAGTCTAGGGGGATGCACTCGGTTTCTCCCTCTCTCTCTCTCTTTCACACACACATACATACACACCCTGTTTTGCCCCCACACCGTCGCAGTTCGGCACATGCACGTGTTTGGCGTACGCCCCCCCGATCCACGTCGTTCTGCCCACACGAGCCACGCTACGCACCCCCACACGCCTGAGCGCAGGCGGTCGCACAGAGTTTTGCACACCTTTGAGGGTCTCACGCTCATCGTTTGGCGCACGCCCGGCCACACAAGGGCCCGGTTTCACACGCGGACCATCACCGTCATTTCAACACCCATCGCTTCATACACCACAATCGCATTCGTGCTTTCAGTGCATGGTATTTATTGGGTGCTTATGGTGTGCGGAGGGCTGTTCTGAGCGCTCGGACTGTTTTGCGCAAACACAGGTCTGTGAGCCCTAAGTGGGACATCCTGATTACCTTGTATCTACCCCAGGGCTTAGAACAGTGCTTGACACATAGTAAGAGCTTAACAAATGCCATTATTATTATTATTATTATTATTATTCCATCCTATCAGGCGATCCATCCATCAGTGGTATTTATCGAACACTTACTATGCACAGAGTGCTGTAGTAACCGCTTGGGAAAGTTCAATATAACAAAATTGGGCGACCTTTTCCCTGCCCCTAACTAGTTTACAATCTGGGGGGATGCACATGCCTTCTCTCTCTCTTTCACACACACACACAGACACACAGACACAGACACACAGACACACACATAAAGACACTTGCACAAACACACAAGCAGCAGGTCCCCGAGCACATGGCTTTGTCAACAATCCCGGTTGGCAGAAGGAAAGCCGAGCTTCTCCCCGTCATTGGCTCCCAGCGTCCCTCCTCCCTCCCCAAGACCCCCGGACTCCTGCCCCCCTATGACCTCCTGACCCCTTCTTGCCCCCCTCCTCCAGCTCTCCCAGCAGCCTCTGGGACAGGTTAGTCCGGGGACCCCCTGGCCCAGGCCTTCCTCCTGCCCTCAGACAGGGTGTCCTTCAGCCAGGGGGGTCTGAGGACATTTTAGTTTCTCCCCCACCCAATCCCCCACTAGGCAACATCATTTTCCTTAGAACCTACAGAAGATTGGGGTTGGCACCCCTTATTAGCCCCGAGGGGAGTGGAGAGGGGTTGAGTGGGGGTCCGGTTCTTCCAAGAAAGTGACCGTGGCTGAAGCGCCCCCCCCCCCCCCCCCCCCCCCGCCGGGTCCCTGACCATGAGCAGGCGACAACCTGTCCTGGGAGGTGGGAAAAGTCAGGGTTTATTTCAGGGGAAGGGGGGCCCACTTTAAATGTTGGAAGGTCAGACTGATCTCCAGAACCTTGGGAGAGCGCCGCTAGGAGAGTCCTTGGAAAGCCCCAAGGGCAGACCAGGAGAACTCCAGGAGAGTTCAGGGAGAACTCCCGGAGAGTCCTGGGAGAACCCTCGGGAAAAATAAATAATAGTAATGGTATGTTAAGTGCTTACTGTGTACTAAGCGCAGGGGAGATACAAGGAAATCAGGTTACCCCACGTGGGGCTCACAGTCTTAATCCCCATTTTCCAGATGAGGTAACTGAGGCACAGAGAATCGAAGCGGCTGGCCCAAGATCACACAGCAGACAAGTGGCAGTTTCAGGATTAGAACCCACGTCCTCTGACTCCCAAGCCCCTGCTCTTGCCACTAAGCCCTGGAAGAACCCCAGGAGAGCATTGGGAGAACTAAACCTTTCCCTGACCCGGACCAGCCCCCTCAAGTTTTCCGTCATCCTCTGGGCTGTCCACGAGACCTCATCCCAGGCCCCCCAACCCACCACGTCCGCTGCCAACAGCCGGTCTCTCCGGGCTCAGCGTCGTTGCTCAGAGGAGGGACCTTGGGGGACACTGAGGAGCTGGGGAAGGATCCATTTTTGTATTGGAGAAAAGTGGACTCACTGCAGAGAGGGGACCGGGTGGAGCCCGAGCCCCGGGGTGGAGGGAGGATCATTAGAGGACCCTTCTCCCATTAATTGGATTAATTACCCAGGCTGACTCCTTCCCTAGAGATTTGACAGTCCCCCTCTCCCCCCACGCCCACTCCCTCCTCACTGGGTGCTGTTGTGGCCCCCTCCAGGGGGGCGGGGGAGTTCAGGTGAACCAGACTGGGCAGGGGTTTGCCTGGAATGGGGAGGAATGGGGAGCACAGGCGGAAACTCTGTCCGAGTCCGGGAGGAAGCAGAACGGTCTAGTGGGTAGAGCGCGGGCCTGGGAGTCAGAGAACCTGGGTACTAATCCCAGCTCTGTCACCTGTCTGCTGTGGGACCTTGGGTGAGTCACCTAACTTCTCTGTGCCCCAGGTCTCCTGTTCTTCCTACTTAAACTGTGAACCTCATGCGGGACGAGGACTGTGTCCAATTTAATCAACTTGTGTCTACCCCCAGGGCTTAGAACAGTGTTTGACATACAGTAAGTGCTTAATAAATACCATAAAAACAAACTGTTTCTCTCTCCCCATCCCCCCCATTCCCCATCTCTTCCCGCAACCCTCCCACTGCTCACCCCCACATTCCTCTGTCTCTTCCCCTGATCCCCCCCACACTGTTGTCCCCCATATTCCTTCTATCTCCTCCCCGATCCTCCCCCGGTGACCCCCACATTTCCTCTGTCTCTTCCCCTGACCCTCCCCCTGGCGACCCCCACATTTCCTCTTATTCCTCCCCCGGCCATCCCACCACTGATGCCCCCACACCCATCTCCTCTCCCGCCCCCAGACCCGAGCCACTCGGCGGAGCTGTCGTTTGCCGTGGAGCCGAGCGACGGCGTGGTGGTCCCGGCCCAGCCCCTGGTGCTGGGCTGCCGGGTGGAGGGGACTCCACCCATAAGCATCACTTGGCGGAAGGACGGGACGGTGCTGGCGGACCGCGAGGACGCCTTTCTGCTGGCCAACGGCTCCCTCTACCTGGCCCCGTTCCGGGCGGAGCGTGGGGACGGCTCATCTGACGAGGGCGAGTACGACTGCGTGGCTCAGAACCGCTTCGGGCTGGTGGTGAGCCGCAAGGCCAGGATCCAGGCTGCCAGTAAGTGCACATCTCCATCCCTCTGACTGGGGGTGGGGGAGCGGCCGGGAGGGACCGGGAAGGACCGGACCCGGGGCGGGGGACGGAGGAGGACACGAGGCTGCTGGGAGCTCGGCGGGGATGGATAGCACTGGACCAGGATCAGGGGTACCGAGGAGGACACGAGGCTGTCGGGAGCATCCGAGGGGCCAGGAGGGATCAAGCTAGGCCCGTGGGGATGGAGGGGAACACGAGGCTGCTGGGAGCTCAACAGGGATGGACAGACCAGTCCGGGGCATTGTCATCTCAGTTTTCATTAAAATTCGGACACTCCCGAAGCCCGATTTTTTTCCCAGTCCTGAGCTAGTTTCCCTTAAACAGCTCGGTTTCGAGGGACCTTGAGGAACCCTCCATGGCCTTCCCTCCGCATTCCAGCATGCGGGTCTCAGAGCAGAGGAGGGAGGCCAGGTGTGGGGCAGGGAGGAGGGAGCTGCCATGTCCCCAGAGGAGTTCTGGATGTCAGGAAGTCCAGCTGGCCCCTCTGCAGACACAGGCAGGGGATTGGATGCGTTTTCGAGAGGGGCTCTTGGAGCTGCTTTGGGGCGACGGCCCAGCCCTCACCTCTTCCCAGAGGACTGTGTTAACTTGTTGGACCCCAGGCGGCCGGGCAGGGGTCCCTGGGCTCGGAAGACCATTCCAGCGCCACCAGGAAGCTCCACTGTTGCAAGCCTCGATCTCCCCGTCTGCAAAATGGGGGAATAATCAATCAATCCATCAGTCGTATTTATCGAGCGTTTAGTGTGTGCAGAGCACTGTACTAAGTGCTTGGGAGAGTACAGTTTAAAAGAGTTGGTAGACACGTTCTACAATGAATAATTCTCCCTCTCCGCAAACCTCAAGTCTGGGAAGGAGAGTCCAGAACAGAGGGTCTGGATGGCTCCCCACAGGCCGGAGGGTCACTGGCCGCCCCACGTCTCCAGCGAGGACGGGGCAAAGAGGGAAAGGACTGATACTGCAGCAGGAGAGATTTGTGTTAGATGTGAGGAAGGACTTCCAGCTTTGGACAGGAGACAAAGGTGGTTAGTCATTCTCCTAAAGAGAAGGAGATCTTGCACCTAAGATCAGGGTCGTTCAGGCGCATGACTACCCGAGGGCAGGGGAATGGGCCAGATGACCTCTGGGGAGCCTTAGACTGTGTGCGGATGGGTTTGTGTATGGATATGTGTGTGTGAGAGAGAGAGAGAGAGAGAGAGAGAGAAAGAGCTTGAAATGGTATCAATCAGTGGTATTTATTGAAAGCCACTGTACTAAATGCTTGGGAGACTACAACAGAGTTGGTAGACATTTCCTGTCCACAAAGAGCTTACAGTCTAGAGGAGGAGACAACAGTGAAATAAATAAATTACAGATATGGGCATAAGTGTTTGGTGTTCACCCCACCTTAGCCCTCACAGCACTTATGAACCTATCTATAAATTCAATATAAATTATTTATATTAACGTCTGTTTCCCCCCAGACTGTAAGTTCGTTATGGGCAGGGAAAGTGTCTGCCAACTCTGTTGTATTGTATTCTCCCAAGTGTTTAGTACTGTGCTGTGCACACAGTAAGAGCTCAGTCAATACCATGGATTGATAAGCACGTGAGCGTAAGATGAGTACCTTGTCCCCGGACACCCTATTCTTAAAGAAGTTTAATTTTCTTGAACCGATAATAGTTTGAAAAACCCTGCTGCCTTTGAGGTACACAGTGCCTTCTTAACTCTGGCACCTCACGGAGATTGGTGTTTTTAACGCTTTGGACATTGGCTGGAGTTGAAGTTTGTTTTAAGTTTACCATCCTGGGGCCATCAAGCCCCTCCTCGCAGGGAAAAGGTGGGGGGACCAGTTCCGGGGAACTCTGCTTGAGGCAGGCCGAACCCCAGGAATGAAGAGCGGCCCTCAACACCCCCATCCCTCAGGTCTTTTCATGACTCTACCGTGGACTCGCCCGAAACTCTGTAAGCCGACTAGGAGGGTTTCCTCCAGGTTTCCAGTTTCCCCTCCAGCTGAGCAAATGCCCTGATTACCTGATTACCTTGTATCTACTCCAGTGCTTAGAACAGTGCTTGGCACATGCTAAGTTCTTAACAAGGTCCGTAATTATTATTATCATGGTGGAAGAAGGTTCCCGAGGGGGCGGGACAGGGCTTGGTACATAGTAAGTGCTTAAGAAATACCATAATTATTATTATATTCTTTCTGGATCAAGGTCGAATCTGTTCTAAAGTCTCCTTCAGCTGCCCTTACCAGTAGCCAACAGCCCTCGCTCTCTGGAGGTTCTTCCTTGTGTCTAGCCCAGGCCCCTCATGCTGCACCCATAAGCCTCTCTGAACCTGGCGAGAGGATCTGGTTTCTGCAGGGGGGGCAGGAAACGGTGCCTTCTGTTAGGACCAACCTCCACCCTAGGCCCTGTGGAGAGAGTCTGGGGGTCCCGAAGCCCAGCCGAGCCTGCTGCCCCAACTGGCCCCTTAATAATTATTATTATTATTACGGTATTTGTTAAGCACTTACTTTGTTCCAGGCACTAAACTAGCACTGGGGTGATTACAAGCAAACCGGCTTGGACACAGTCCCTTGTCCCCTTTTACAGATGAGATCACTGAGGCCCAGAGAAGTGAAGTAACTTGCCCAAGGTCACACAGCAGACAAGTGGCAGAGCCGGGATGAGAACCCAGGTCTTTCTGACTCCCAGGCCGATCCACAAAGCCATGCTGCTTTTCAGTGGGATGGGTAGGACACCCTTTCCCCTGGGGACGGGACATTATACCAGACAAGTAAGTGACACATTCCCTGGCAGCAAGGAGCTTCCACTCTGCCAGGGGGAGGAGTTGTCTCCAGCCCAGAAAGTGTGAGGGCACTGGTCCCTAATAGTCCAGGGGACTGGGGCCAGGCCTGGGGCCAGGCCAGAGAGTGGCTGGGTGAGGACCGTCCCTCGCTGGATTTTAGGGGAGCAGGGGGGAGGAGAGGAAAAAGCTCTGGGAGTGGAGGCATTTGAACTGATGAGTGGCAGCCAGCTCAGGAGGCTGGCAGCAAAGGAAAGAAGGGGTGGCTCCTGCCTCGTGCCCGTGGGCTACCTCCTGGGCATCCCGGGATTGTGAGCTGGAGGCACCCTGGCTTGTGGGCTACCAGCTGGACACCTTAGGATTGTGGGCTACCTTTCAGGCACTCTAGGCTTGTAAGCTAACTGCCAGGCGCCCCGGGCTTGTGGGCTACCGGTCGAGCACTCCGGGCCCGTGGGCTACTTGCCAGGCACCCCTGGGCTGGTGGGCTACCTGCTGGTTGCTGGCGACCCTGCACTGAGCAAGCAGCAGTGGGAAGAGACATTGGTGAAGATTTTCTCTGGACCCTGGTGTGCAGCTGAGCCTGGATTTATGTCCTCAGCCTGCCGCTCCGAGAGCAAAGTTCACCTCTGAATAAGACTCTGGAAAAACCTTACGCAGCTGCCTCCCAGCTTCCCGGCCTCCTGGCTTCATCGAGAAGCAGCGTGGCTTAATGGATAGAGCACGGGCCTGGGAGTCAGAAGGTCGTGAGTTCTAATCTTGGCTCTGCCACTTGGGACCTGCTCTGCCACTTGTGACCTTGGGCAAGTCACTTCACTTCTCTCGGCCTCGGTTCCCTCATCCGTCAAACGGGGATTGAGACTGGGATCCCCATGTGGGACAGGGACCGGGTGACCAACCCAATTTGCTTGTGGATACACCCCAGAGCTTAGTACAATGTCTGGCGCGCAGCAAGCGCTTAACAAATACCACAGTTATTATTATTAAAGGAGGGGGAAGGAGAGTGTAGGGGGAGTCGGGGGCTCACTGGTGTCTAGTTGGATCCCATCTGCAACTTGTCTGCTTTCTGACCTTGGGCAAGCAACTTAACTTCTCTGTGCCTCAGTTACCTCATCTGTAAAATGGGGATTAAAATTGTGAGACCCACGAGGGACAACCTGATTACCTCGTAACTACTCCAGTGTTTAGAACAGTGCTTGGCACATAGTAAACGCTTAACAGATACCATAATAATAGCAAATGACCGGCTTCCAGCTCCCTCTCTTCCCGGCCGGGCCCTGGCTCTCAGAGTTCCCAGCTGGGCGACTCCAAGGGGGGAGCGGCGGTGAGAGGGTCAGGGGTCGCCCAGATCCCCTCCCAGTAAGTGGCTCGGAGCGGATTTGGAAGGCGGACGTCTCCCGGTTCCCAGCCCTCGTCCTCGGCGGCGGGCCGGCCAGATGGCCCCTGGGGAGCCCCTGGCCACCGTCTTCTCCCTTTCTTGTGCGCCTCCATTGTTCCCAGGCGAGCTGGGAATGCCGGCTGCTCAAAAGCTGCTCAAAGGGAAAGGCATTTGCAGTTGGCAAATGTGGGGGGCTGGTTGCTGGGAGGCGGTGGATGGACCGGAGCGGCTGGAACGGGGAAGCTGGGGACACCGCAGTCTCACGGACCGCCCCCGCCCAGGCCGGGGTCGGGGGACTGAGGAAGCTCTCTCAGGTGACCCCACATTGGGTTCTGCAGGGTGGGCAAGCTGAAAGACCCCCTCCCCCCCGCTCCAACCACCACCACCGCCGCCACCAGGGGAATTGGGCCTGGGGATTCATGTGCAGAAACGCCAGAGATTTCGCCTGCACTGAGGTGCATGATCTGATTAAAGCACTCACTACCCCAAAGCGTTGGCGGCTGTAGCTTCCGAGAGCTCGGGCCCATGCACGCAGAGGAGGGGGTGCAGGAGGGTATGGGGGGGCCACCGGTCCACCTGCTCAGGATCTCTTCCTCCTGATCACCCGCAGGGCCGGAGGGCACCCGATGAGACCCTGGGACTCGTGCATGGGAGGGGTAGGGTCCATGGAGCCTCCATGGGTGCCGGTGGCCAGTAGAGTAGCACAGAGGCGGGGGATACATCCATGGGGATTCATTAATTGAGTCATATTTATTGAGCACTTACTGTCTGCAGAACACTGTACTGAGCACTTGGGAAGTACAATACAACAGTAAACAGTGACAGTCCCTTCCCACAATGAGCTTAAAATCTAGAGGGTGGGAGACAGACATCAATACAAATAAATAAAATGACAGATATAGACCTAAGTGCTGTGGGGCTTGGGAGGGGGGAAGAACAAAGCGAGCAAGTCAGGGAGATGCAGAAGGGAGAGGGAGATGAGGAAAAGTGGGACTTAGGCTGGGAAAGCCTCTGGGAGGAGATGTGCTTTCAATAAGGCTTTGAAGTGGGGGAGAGTGGTTGTCTGTTGGAGCTCAGCCCCGCAATGTGGCCAGCTAATGTGTCTGTTTATTGTTGCGTCGTACTCTCCCAAGCGCTTAGTAGAGTGCTCTGCACACAGTAAGTGCACCATAAAAATGATTGAATGAATGAATGAATGAACCTGGGCCTTGATATCTCCCCATCCCAGTCCCCTGCCCCGGTCTTGGCCCAAGAGAGGAGACAGGTGGGGGGGGTGAGTCTGGGGCACTCAGTCTTCAAATGCAAATACACATTTCCCTCTTCCCTCTGCCTTTTTTTTAATGGTGTTTGTTAAGCACTTACTATTGTGTAGGCACTCTACTAATTGTTGGGGTGGATACAAGCCAATCAGGTTGGATGCAGTCCATGTCCCACATGGGACTCACAGTCTTAACCCCCATTTTACAGATGAGGGAACTGAGGCCCAGAGAAGTGATGCCCAGTGTCATACAGCAGACAAGTGGCAGAGCCAACTGTTATATTGTACTCTCCCATGCACTTAGTACAGTGCTCTGAACATAGTAAACACTCAATAAATACGACTGACTGACTGACTGACTGGCCTTTCTGACTCTTAGGCCTGTGTTCTGTCTCCTGGGCCGTGCTGCTTCTCATTTATTTTAATGTCTGTCTCCACTATTATACTATGAGTTCTCTGGGGGCAGGGACCTTGTCTCCCAACTCTATTATCCTCTCCCTAGTGTGTAGTACAGTGTTCTGTACTCTCCCCTTTGCTCTTTCCCCCTCCCAGCCCCAAAGCTCTAATGTCTGCCATTTTATTTATCCCTTTGCTCTTTCCCCCTCCCAGCCTGAAAGCACTTCTGTACATATCTGTAGTTTTAATTAATAATAATAATTAATCATTATGGTATTTGTTAAGCACTTTCTATGGGCAAAACACTGTCTAAACGCTGGTGGTAGATACGAGGTAATCAGGTTGTCCCACATGGTGCTAGCAGTCTTAATCCCCCTTTTACAGATGAGGTAGCTGAGACATAGAGAAGTTAAGTGGCTTGCCCAAGGTCACACAGCAGACAAGTGGCGGAGATTAGAACCCACGTCCTCTGACTCCCAAGCCTGGGGTCTTTCCACAAAGCCACACTGCTATTCTCTTATTTGGTTGTACTGATGTCTGTCTCCCCCAAAATAGACTGTGAGCTTGTTGTGGACAGGGAATGTCACTGTTTATTTTTGTATTGTACTTTCCCAAGAGCTTAGAACAGTGCTCTGCACACTGTAGGTGCTCAATAAATTAGACTGAATGAAGGAAAGTAGACTGCAAGCTTCTGGAGGGCAGGAATTGTGTCTGCCTACTCTATTGTACCTTCCCAGGTGTTCAGTACAGTGCTCTGCACACAGTAGATTTTAAGCTTCTTGAGGGCAGGGATTGTGCCTACCGACTTTACTGTACTCTCCCAAGCGGTTAATACAGTGCTCTGCACACAATACGAGTTCGGTAAATTTGACAGATAGGGAATGAGCCCAGGAATGCTGAGGGATGTCCTGAGCTTGGTCTTGTAATAATATTAATAATGATGATGATGAGGATGGTATTTGTTAAGCGCTTACTATGTGACAAGCACTGTTCTAAGCGCTGGGGGAGATGTAAGGTTATCAGGTTGTCCCAGTTGCACGGTCTTCATCCCCATTTTACCTATGAGGTCACTGAGGCCCAGAGAAATTGATTTGCCCAAAGTCACACAGCTGACAAGTGGCGGAGCCGGGATTAGAACCCACAGCCTCCGACTCCCAAGCCCGTGTTCCTTCCACTAAGCCACACTGCTTCTCTACTTTCCCAAGCGCTTAGTCCAGTGCTCTGCACATAGTGAGCGCTTCATAAATATGACTGAATGAATGGTTTTAAGCCACTCTATTCAGTCCCTCCATTCTCTCCCTTTCTCCCTCTTCACTCTGTCTTTCCTCTGTGTTTCCCTCCCTCTCTCTCTCCCCCCTTCCCTTGGTTCCTTTTCCCCCCGCACCTCCTGGGACCCCTTTTCCCTCCCTCCCTACCCGGCTCTCGGCCGCCTGGGTCCCCGGGCCCGGAGCGGGCCTGCGGCCTTGGTGTTGAAAGCGGTTCTTTTGTCCTCGTTCGAAGCTCCATCACGGGCCTTTGATGCTGCACTCTGCACTTAGCGCCGCCACTGAGCTCAGTGACTGATTTTCCACAGGTCAGGGGAGAGGGACAATGAGCCAGAACACATTGGAGAGAGACAAATGAAATTGTGCTGCGGCGGAGAGCGCTAATGAAGAGCGGGGATCAATTCTGCCGCACAAAGAACGGCTTAAACCGAGGGTGCGCTAGGGAGAGGGGCAGCGGGCAACGGGGGGCGTGGGAGGGAGCGTGCGTGCCTCCATGCTTGGGACAGGGCCGGGGTGGGAGGGCGGTCATCGGGGAAATAGGCCCCGGGGGGTGTGGGTGTGTTGAAGCCGGTGTGTAAGTTTCGGTGCGCGGATGGCCGTTGGAAAGGGTGAGATTGCGGGTGCGGGGGCACGTTTGGGAGATGCGTGTGCCTTTGTGAGAGAGGACTCGCGTGTGAGAGTCCGTGGGTGTACCCGTGAGAGAGCTCATGTATGTGGCAGGGGTGGGGTGGGGCTGAGAGAGTTTATGTGGGTGAGATCTGGTGTGGAAGAGAGAGTTTATATGTAGGTGAGAGCTTGTGGGTGTGAGAGAGCTTGGGTAAACGCGTGGACACACTTCTGAAAGCTTCCCTTTCCCCAGCTTTAAGTGGGTAAGGTCGGAGTGCAAGAGTGGAGGCTCGGTCTCGTGCGAGGGCATGTGGGTGAGTCTCAACTCCGTGGGGCGGCCTCGGGTGTCCGGAGTGGAGACCCGAGGCCTGGTTCCTGCCCCTCCACCTCATCTCACAGAGAAGCCACGTGGCTTGGTGGAAAGAGCCCGGGCTTAGGAGTCAGAGGTAGAGGGTTCTAATCCTGGCTCCGCCTTGTCAGCTGAATGTCACTTCACTTCTCTGTGCCTCAGTTACCTCATCTGTAAAATGGGGATTAAGACTAGGAGCTCCACGTGGGACAATCTGATTACCTTGTATCTACCCCAACGCTTAGAACAGTGCTTGGCACATAGTAAGGGCTTAACAAAAACCATCATTATGCCTGTCTACTTGTTTTGTTTTGTGTTGTTGTCCGTCTCCCCTTTCTAGACTGTGAGCCCGTTGTTGGGGTGGGATTGTCCTTCTCTGTTGGCGAATTGTACTTTCCAAGCGCTCAGTACAGTGCTCTGCACACAGTAAGCGCTCAATAACTACGATTGAATGAATGAATCTCGCTCTTGCTCCAATCCTGCTGCCGCCCCTCCACCCCCACCCCTCTCCTTCCCCCCCACTTCATCTCACTCCTGGTCCCAACACCCCTACCGCCCCTCCACCTTCACCCCATCAACTCACTTATGTATATTCATGTCCGTTTCCCCCTGCAGACCATGAGCTCATTATGGCCAGGGGATGTGTCTGTTGTACTGTATTCTCCCAAGAGCTTAGTACAGTGCTTTGCGGTGAGGCCTAGCGGATAGAACACGGGCCTGGGAATCAGAAGGACCTGGGTTCTATTCCCGACTCTGCCACTTATCTGCTATATGACCTTGGACAAGTCACTTCACTTCTCTGGGCCTCAGTTACCTCGGCTGCAAAATGGGGAGTAAGTGTGAGCCCCACGTGGGACAGGAACTGTGTCCAACCCAATTATCTTGTACCTACCTCAGGGCTTAGAAGAGTGCTTGGCACATAGTAAGCACTTAACAGATATCATAATTATTATTATTACTGCACAGTAAGAGCTCAATGAATATGATTGAATGAATGAGTGAATCTCGTTCTTACCCGAACCCCTCTCCTCCCTCCACCCCTCCCAGGTTCCTCCCCATCCTCCTCCAGCCCCATCTCATCTCACTCTTGCCCAAACCCCTCTGCCGCCCCCCACCCCACGGCCCCCGCTGGTGCTGCTGATCACCTCATCAGTCACAATTAGTCCGTTATTGTTCGAACATCGAAACAAAATCAGGGGGAAGTCGGGGGCCGCTGCTGGAGAAAGCGCCGGCTCCGGGATGAGGACCGTTTGGGGGGTCGCTGCCTGCGTTCGTCCCCCTGGGTGGTGGCCCACAGAGGGGAGGGGGTGCTGATTGCCCTTACCCGCCCCCTCCTCTGCAGCAGCGCCAGCTGGTCGACAGGGGCTCCTCTTATCACCCCCCACCCTCACTCACCCCTCACCATCAGGGGTGACTGTCGTGGGGTGCGTGGACATCAGAGCCTCGTCACCCCCCTGTTTTGATGCTTCCCTGAACAAGGCTGGGGGCGCAGAAGCTCTGGGCTGAACCCAAATCAGTACCAGAGCTGGGGGTCTTGGAGAGGCCAAATCAGTTGCGGGGGGGCTGGGGGCAGATCTTAGACTCAGCAGGGGCATTGAACATGGATAAAAAGAATTACTGTGGCATTTGGTAAGACCCTGCTACGGACTAAGCACTACCCTAAGCCCTGGGGTAGATACAGCATAATCAAGCCAACTGTGGTGTCCTTATTACAACCCAGCCTTGCACACTTTACTCCTTTAAAGCCAACCTTCTCAATGTACCTCGATCTCATCTCCATCGCTGCCAACCTCCCACCTGCGTCCTGCCTCTGTCCTGGAACTCCATCCCTCTTTATATCTGATAGACCACCTTCAAAGCTGTATTAAAATCACATCTCCAAGAGGCCTTCCCTGACTAAACCCTCTTTTCCCCTACTCCCTCTCCTTTTTGCTCTGCCCTTCCACTTGAATTTATACCCTTTATTCACCCCTCCATCAGCCCCACGGCACTTATATACCTATCTATAATTAATTTTAATGTCTGTCTCCCCTTCTAGACTATAAGCTCCTGGTGGTCAGAGAATGGGTCTGCCAACTCTGTGATACCTTCCCAAGCACTGAAGTACAGAGCTCTGCACACAAGAAGTGACCAATAAATACGATTGATTATCAATTAAGGGCTGGGGTGATACCATCAAATCAAATCAAACACATTCCCTGTCCCAAAAAGGAACTGTCTGATCTGCTTATCTTGTGATGAAAATAATACTACTAATTGTGGTGTTTAAGTGCTTACTCTGTGCCAGACACTGTACTAAGTGCTGGGGTGGATACAAGCAAATCAGGTTGGGTTTATCCCTGTCCCACGTAGAGCTCACAGTCTCAATCCCCATTTTAAAGATGAGGGGACTGAGCCCCAGAAAGTGAAGTGACTTGCTTAAGGTCACACAGCAGACAGTTGGCAGAGCTGGGATTAGAACCCATGACCTTCTGACTCTCGCAGGCCTGTGCTCTATCCACTACTCCAGGCTACTTTGTATCTACCCCCAGGCTCTTTCATTCATTCATTCATTCATTCAATTGTATTTATTCATTTAATAGTATTTATTGAGCGCTTACTATGTGCAGAGATTTATTGAGCGCTTACTATGTGCAGAGCACTCTACTAAGCACTTGGGAAAGTAAAATGCAATAATAAACAGTCACATTCCTTGTCCACAATGAGTTTATAGTCTAGGGGTAGGGGTGGGGGTGGGGGTGGGGAGACAGATAGCTCAGCACAGTGCTTGGCACAGAGTGGTGCTTAACAAATACGATAATAATAGCGACAATACTAATTTATTATTGACTATCCAGGCCTTCTCCTTTCTCCAGTTCTCAGCCCCAATCATGGCTGAGAGCCTGAAGCCCCCTTTCCCCCCAGAGCCCCTCAAGCTTTGAGCTTCCCTGTCCCCCCTCCCCATGTTGGGTGTGTGTTGAGGGGCGAGGGGGAAGGATGGTCTGCCCTTGTAAAATGAGGGTGGTGCTGGAGGGTGGGGGCGCCTCCTTTCCCTGCCCCCAGCTCAATAAATTCCGCCTCAGCCCAGATGCAGGCAGACCGTGCTGCCCTGCACAAACAGACGTGAGGGGCACAGTCAGAAATTCCATCCCTGCTTTCCCGGAGGCGCCAAGGGGGATTCCTGAGTAATGGGGGTCGGGAGAGGTCGCTCCCCGCTACCCCCCCCCACCAACAGGGTGCTGATAGACTCCCGGGCTGCGGGTCAGAGGTCAGTGGGCCAGGGTAGGGATGACTCCATTCATTCATCCATTCATTCAATTCATTCAATCGTATTTATTGCACGCTTACTGTGTGCCGAGCACTGTACTAAGTGCTTGGGAGAGTACAGTACAGCAATAAATGGACACATTCCCCACCTACAACGAGTTAACAGTCTGGGGGAGGTGGGGGAGACAGACATCGATACAAATAAATAAATCTGTACCTAAATGCTGTGGGCCTGGGACCGGGAAGAGCAAAGGGAGCAAGTCTGGAGAAGGAGGGGCTTAGAATGAGAAGGCCTCTTGGAGGACAGGAGCCTTCAATAAAGTTTTGAAGAAGGGAGAGTCACTGTCGGTCAGATTTGAGGAAGGAGGGCGTTCCAGGCCAGGGGCAGGAAGTGGGCTAGGGGTCGGTGGTGAGATCGAGACAGGTTCAGAAGGTTGGCACTAGAGGAGTGATGTAGAAAGAGAGTAGCGAGGTGAGGTAGGAGGGGGCAAAGTGGTGGACTGCTTTAAAGCCAATGGTGAGGAGTTTTGGTTTGATTCAGAGGAGGATGGGTAATAACTGGAGTTCTCTGAGAAGCGGGGTGACATTCCTGAATGTTTTTGTAGAAAAATGATCCGGCAGAGTGAAGTATGGACTGGAATGGGGAGAGACGGGAGGCTGGGAGGTCAGCAAGGAGGCTGATGCAGTCATCCAGGCGGGATGGGATGACTGTATGAACGTGGTAGCAGTTTGGAAGGAGAGGAAAGGGTGGACTTTAGCAAAGTGTGTGAAGGTGGGATCGACAGGATTTAGTGATGGCAGGGTTTGCTGGTCAGGCACGGTGGACTCCGCGGGCATTCGGTGAAGCTGGCGGGACCCCAGGAAGCAGTGCCTTCGAGGGTCGCGAGGGACGGGAAGGCCACGCGGCCCCCATGGGGAGGGTCCCTCGGCCGAGATTTGAGGACGTTCCAGGCCAGAGGCACAGGCCCGGGGGCTCTAAAAAAGGGAATCTCGTCTCGTCTTATGCCGTCGAGTCGTCTCCGTAGCGACGCCAAGGACACTTCTCTCCCAGGACACCCCGCCTCCATCAGCAATGGCTCTGGTAGTGGATCCAGAGAGTTTTCTTGGTAAAAATCCGACAGTGGTTGACCACCGCCTCCTTCCGCACAGTAAGATCGAGACTCCGCCCTGGACTCTCTTCCGTGCCATTGCTGCCCGGCACAGGTGAGTTTTGACTTGTAGCAGATGGCCTTCCACTGGCTAGCCGCTGCCCAAGCCAGGAATGGAACGGACAGGCCTCTGCTTGACTCTCCCTCTCGTAGTCGACACGGGTAGAGTACTGGAAACTCTCCAGGTCCCTGAGAAGGGGAAAAAAGGGAACGTCCTTCCTAAAAGTGAGTCAGAGAAGGCCTGCAGAGCGGGGTGGGGATGAGGGTGTCCTGGAGGGAGAAACAAGTTCAAAGCTCCTTTTTATTTTTAATGATACTTGTTAAGTGCCTACTATGTTCCAGGCACTGTTCCAAGCGCCGGAGCAGATACAAGCTAATCAGGTTAGACACAGTCCTTGTCCCACATGGGGCTCACAGTCTTCATCCCCATTTTCCAGAAGAGGGAAGTGAGGTTCAGAGAAGTGATACCACTAGCCCAAGGTCATACAGCAGACACGTGGCGGAGCCGGAATTAGAACCCAGATCCTTCGGACTCTCAGGACCGTGTGGTATCCACTAGGCAACACTGCTTGTCTTGGATTCTGGGGCCACTGAACAGGATGGACAAAGTCAAGATGGAGACTGAGCATTATCATTCATTCAATCAATGGTATTTATTGAGCGCTTACTGTGTGCAGAGCGCTGCACTAAGCGCTTGGGAAAGTATAATACCAAAATAAACAGACACATTCTCTGCCCACAATGACATAATAATAATAGTAATAATTGTGGAATTAGTTAAGTGCTTACTGTGGGCAGTAAATATAATTGAATCAGACACGGTCCCTGGCAGTCTAAGGGGGAGGGAGAAGAGGTAATTAATCCCCATTTCACAGATGAGGAACCGAGGCCCAGGAAAGTGAAGTGACTTGCTCGAGGTCACCAGCAGGTTGGCGGCAGAGGCGGAATTAGAACTCAGGTCCTCTGATTCCCCGCCCATGCCCTTCCCCCTTGACCACACTATTCCCCTTTCCCTTGTTGCCTCGTTATAGTCCAAATAATTTGAACTAATTCTGTTGTACTGTGCTCTCCTGAGTGCCTAGTACAGTGCTTTGCACATAGTAAGCGCTCAATAAATACCAATGATTGAAAGGGGAGCTGCAGTCCTGACCCTGCTCCCCTCCCTGGAGGAGGAGAGTTCAGCAGGCAGTTCTTTTTAAGTGATAGCTAACAATTACAGCCAAGCAGTCTATAACCACATGGTGCTGTTGAAATGCTTCATAATAGAAATCATAATGCCTTACTATCATTGTTATACATTATTATTGTCTACGAGCTGCCTCGGTACCTGACGAGCATTATTAAAAAAGTTATTAGTGCTCACAGGCGGGTTTTTTTTTGATGGCAGTGGACTTCATTTAGAAGTGCTTTGAAGATTAAAAGGGCAAAGGATTTTAACCTAACTTGACATCTCTGCTCCCTTTGCCTGGAAAAAAATTTGAGTTCTTAAAATATAACTAAGGCCTGGAAATTAAATGCTCAGACACCCAAACTGAAATCTGGGTGAATACTAACGGTATTAATTCTACATCTAACTCTTAATCTGTGTACTCGTGTGTGCGTGTGTCTGCGCGCGTGTGTGTGTGTTTATGCCTGCTTGCCTGACAGATTGGCAGTGGGCACTGAGTGACATCCAGTGCTTAGGACAGTGCTTGGCATGTAGTGAGCACTTAACGAATACCTTCATTATTATTATCACAGGAAGTACTAATGAATGATGTCCCAGAGCATGGGAGAGGATGCAAATTACTTCACCGAAGCCAATTTAGGGCCACATTTCCATTAAAAGATAAAGTCACAGATGGTCTTACAATAATCAATAATAAATGTGGGGCTTGTTAAACACTTACTCTGTGTCCAGCACTTCACAAAGCACTGATGAAGGTACAAGATAATCAAAAGATACAAGATAATCAGGTCAGACACAGTCCCTGTTGTCCTACAGGACTCACAGTCTAAATTGGAGGAAGAACAGGTATCGAATCCCCATTTTACAGATGAGGAAAATGAGATGCATCCAGCCTGATTAGTTTGCATAGCTACCAAAGCGCTTAGAACATGTCTTGCACGTAGTAAGTGCTTAACAAAGACCATTTAAAAAATTTGTTTTATAAAAACAGAGTTGGTGGGCACATTCCCTGCCCACCGTGAGCTTACGGCTCCTTTCTCCTCTTGGATTTTCCTGTGGGAATGTGCATGTGGACCCTGTTTCCTTCAGAACAGAGAGAAAGCAGGGCAGGGGCTTGCGCAAGTAAGTGATGGTATTTATTAAGCCCTTACTATGTGCCAAGCACTGTTCTTAGCACTGGCACTGTTCTAAGCACTGCAGAGAGGTCATTTGTCAGGTTTAATACAGGGCAGTCCGGGTCTGAGAAAGTCTCTGTGTCTGGTGTTTTCAACCAGTCAGTTAGTCTTTGGTATTTACTGAGTGCTGGATTTGTGCAGAGCACTGTACTAGGTGCTTAGGAGAGCTATAATAATAATAACAATAATAATAATACTGATGTTGGTATTTGTTAAGCGTTTACTACGTGTCCAGGACTGCACTAAACCCTGGATAAGATATAAGATAATCAGATCAGACACAGTTTCTGCCCCCCCATAGGACTCACAATTTAAATAGGAGGGAGATCAGGGATAGAACACAGGCCTGAGAGTCAGAAAGACCTGGGTTCTAATCCTAGTGCTGCCACTTCGCTGAATAATCCTGGGCAAGTCACTTCCCTTCTTCGTGTCTCAGTTCCCTCATATGTAAAATGGGGATTAAGATTACAAGCCCCATGTGGGACAGGGACTGTGTCCATCCTGATTACCTTCTATCTACCGCAAGTGCCTGGCTCATAGGAAGTGCTCAACAAACACCACAATTCTTATTTTTGTTATTATGTGCCGAGTGGATACAAGATCACCAGGTTGGACTCGGTCCCTGTCCCAGGAGGGGCTCACAAGTCTAACGGGAAGGGAGAACAAGCCTCGGATCCCCATTTTATAGATGAGAAAATGAAGCCCAGAGAAGCAAAGTGACCATGGACAAGTCAACATTAGAACCTTAGTCCTCACTTTCCATTAGGCCACACTGCTTCTTTTCTCTGTTGGGGGTTCTCCCAGCTGGCTGCTTTTCGCAAGGGGTGTGGGTTAGGGGCTCTGTAAAACGGGGATTAAGACTGTGAGCCTCAAGAGGGGAAGGGACCGTGTCCAACCCGATTGGCTCGTACCCACCTCAGCGCTTAGTACACTGCTTGGCTCATAGGAAGCGTTCGACAAATTCCGCAGTTATTATCGTTACTATGATTATTTTCTCGCTTCACCCCCAGCCCAGTCCCGGCTTCCCAAGGCCGCTGGGAGCTCTTCTGGGTGCTCCCCTGGAGGGAGTCTGGAATGGAGCTTGGCCCCTTTAATGAGGAGAGAAGGCTGTGTCTTCCCCCTTCCCCCCACCTCCGGCTTGCCTGTCTCTCTCTATCAGACCCCGACTTTCATCAGGCCTGGGTTTTCTTTTTCCTTTGAGGCCCTGGGTCAAAGGGCAGTGTCAAGAGAGTGGGGGAAGGAGGGAGGGCTTGACAAAGCAGTGACCTCTGGAGGGGCCTGGGAGCAGATGGCTCCTTCCCTTCCTTGAAGTGGCCCCCTCCTGGCCCCTAGCCCTGGGGCCTAGGGCTTGGAGACCCCCCCTCTCCCCCCCAGCTGAATGCCTGAGCTCCCCAGCCTGAATAAGCAGTCAGTTCCAGCTCCCCATCGCCCCTCCTCCCGGCCCTGCAGGCTGGGGTTGAAATCAATCAATCTCTGGCATTTATCCAGCGCTTACTATGAGCAGAGCGCTGGACTGAGCGCTTGGGAGAGGACAGTAATAATCCGGGCATTTGTTCAGCGTTTACTAGGTGTCAGGCACTCTATTAGGCGCTGGGGTGGATAGAGGCAAACCGGGTTGGACACAGTCCCGGTTCCACGTGGGGCTCACGGTCTCAATCCCCATTTTACAGATGAGGTAAATGAGGCCCAGAGGAAGTGAAGTGACTTGCCCAAGGTCACAGAGCAGACAAGCGACAGAGCCGGGATTAGTACAACAGATTTTGCGGACACCGGTCCGGTCGATCGGGGACCGCCTGTGCCCTGGGGATAAATTATATCCGTACTTTATTTATTTCTGTTAATTCCTGTCTCCCTCTCTCTAGACTGTAAGCTCATCGTGGGCAGGGAACGTGTCTGTTATATCATCCTCTCCCAAGTGCTTAGTCCAATGCTTGGCACACGGGAAGCGCTCAGTAAGTTCCATCGATTTATTGATTAAACTTGTTGTGGGCAGGGAACACGTCTTCCAATTCTGCAGTAGAGTACTCTCCCAAGTGCTTAGTAAAGAGTTCTGTGCACAGTAAATGCTCGGGAACGTCCAATTAATTGATTGATTGGTTTGTCTCTCTGACCACAAGCCCCATGCCCCCAGGATGGAGATGTTGCTGGGAGGTTGCATCCATCTTGGATAGTGCACAGGCCCAGGAGTCAGAAGGTTATGGGTTCTAATCCCACCTCCTCCACTTGTCTGCTGTGTGGACCTTGGGCGAGTGACTTCACTTCTCTGGGCCTCCATTGCCTCATCTGTCCAGTGGAGATTGAGACCGTGAGCCCCGCACGGGACAGGACTGTGCCCAACTCGATTTGCTCGTATTCACCCCAACGCTCAGGACAGTGCCTGGCGCAGAGTAAGCGTTTAACAGATACCATCATCGTCGTCACTTTGGGAGACCCTCCCCCATTGGAGAGATTCTGGGGGATTCTGCAGGGGTGAAAGGGTGTCCCAGTCTGCATGCAAATACCAGTGGCAATTTTTCTGCCTCCCCCATCCAGCACCAACACACACAGACACACACACAGACACACAAAGACACAGACACACACACACACACACACACAGAGGAGATTTCTGGTCACAGATCTGGGCAGGGGTGTGGGGGAAGGGAAGACCAGTCCTTTGAACTATGGGAAATTGCCATTCAATTCAAGTGGTGTGAGGGCTTTTGTTCCTGCCGTTATTCTTTGTCGCACACTCCAACCTCGTTGATTTCATTCAGGGACTGTTGGGGATAGATATAAAAATAATGTGTGTTTGTGTGTGCGCCGGTCAGGCCTGGTTGCGCCCTGGAAAAAAAATATATATATCTCCCAGAGTCTGAGGGAGGCCGGCCCCTTGCTCAGCCAGAACGTCTGGCTTTGTGGGAAAAAATGGGACAACAACAATAATAATAATGACTGTTAAGCACATATCGTATGCCAAACACTGTGCTAACCGCTGGGATAGATAGAAGATCATCGGGTCCCACTTGGGGGCTCACGGTCTCAGAAGGAGGAGGAATGGGGATCGGAGCAGGATAGGTTAGTGGAATAAAGCTTGGGAGTCAGAGGACCTGGATTCTAATACCGGTTCCGCCACCTGTCTGCATGTGACCTGGGGCAAATCGCTTAACATCTCCGTGCCTCAGCTACCTCATCTGTAAAATAGAGATTCGATAACTGTTCTTCCTCCTATGTAGATTGTGAGTCCTGGGTGGGACAGGGACTGTGTTTGACCTGATTATCTTGCATCTTCCTCAGCGCTTAGTACAGTGCTTGACATAACAACAACAATAACATTGATGGTATTTGTTAAGCGCTTACTATGGACCAAGAACTGTTCTAAGCGCTGGGGTAGGTACCAGGTAATCAGGTTGTCCCACGTGGGCTCACAGTCTTCATCCCCATTTTCCAGATGAGGTAACTGAGGCAAAGAGAATTTAAGTGACTTGCTCAGAGTCACCCAGTTGATAAGTGGCGGACCCGGATTAGAACCCATGACCTCTGACTCCCAAGCCCATGCTCTTTCCACTAAGCCACCCTGCTTCTCTAGTAAGCGCTTAACAAGCACTACAATTATTATTAATATTACTATTGTTAATAATTCCCATTTTGCAGATGAGGAAACGGAGGCACGGAGAATTGAAGTGACTTGCCTATGGTCACACAGCAGATGAGTGGAAGAGGAGGGATTAGAAAGCAGGTCCCCTGACTCCCAGGCCCATATTTTTTCCACTAGGTCATGTTACTTCCCCTAAGAGAAGTAGCGTGGCTTAGTAGAAAGAGCACAGGCTTGGGAGTCAGAGGTCATGGCTTCTAATCCTGGCTCTGCCGCTCGTCAGCCATGTGGCTTTGGGCAAATCACTTCACTTCTCTGTGCCTCAGTGACCTCATCTGTAAAATGACGATGAAGACTGTGAGCCCCACATGGGACAACCTGATTACCTTGTATCCTCCCCAGCGCTTAGAACACTGCTTGGCACAGAGTAAGTGCTTAACAAATACCAACATTATTATTATTATTATTATAGTTATTATTATTATTATCATTGTTCAGCCCAGTTGCATCTGTCCCCTGAAACCCACTGGGTGGGAATGACTATCACCCAAGATGGACTAGGCCAATCTGCTTCCGGGCATGAGATGGAGAGAAGGCCGCAGTCTTTTTTTTCTGCCCAGAGGCGCAGCAGACTGCGTTTCTCATTCTTCCCTACAAATCCCCAATGAGCCCCTCATGTTTCTGCCAAGCCCGATGAAACACGCATAGTTGCAGAGGAACTCGGGTTCACGTGAAAGCAATTTCTTTAATAACGCCTTCGTTCTCCCCACCGTTCGGTCCTCCAGGGAGTCGAGCGAGCAGATCCTTTGCTTTAAACAGAACCAGAACTCAGCGGAGGGGTAGAGGTGTCTCTATTAATCGCCGGGGCAGGGGGTGGGGGGGCAAGTTAGTTGGAGGTGGAATGTTCTGAGGTTGGCCGTGTCCTGGGTGCCGGAGAAAGCGTCTGAAGTGGTGGGATGCGGTGTGGAGAGTTATGGCTGGTGTTTC
Source organism: Ornithorhynchus anatinus (assembly GCF_004115215.2). NCBI lineage: Eukaryota > Metazoa > Chordata > Mammalia > Monotremata > Ornithorhynchidae > Ornithorhynchus > Ornithorhynchus anatinus. Next base: position 5,897,291 of record NC_041732.1, on the reverse strand, counting down.
CAGTGGCTGGTAGCTCAGGGCTCTGGTTTTCAAATAAATTAGAAAGCATTTGTGGATGAAGTGACCCATTAGGGGGGGAATAACACTACCTTATCAGGCCTGCTGATCGGGATTAGTTATGCACTATAAAGCTCGCGCCCAAACCCTGGAGGGATTTAATTAAATTGGAACCAGCAGCAGAGAGAGAGAGATTGTGAGTGAGTGTCTGTGTGTATGTGTTTGTTGGTGTCCATTCATAGATGTCTCTTAGAGAGTCGGCACCAAACATGAATACTGTTTAATCCAACACAGGAGGCAGGATGCCGCTCTCATCATCATTGATGTTTAGTGAGTGCTTACCATGTGCACAGCACTGTATTAAGTGCCTGGGAGAGGACAATGCATGTACCATAAAAAAGATACAGAGTATAAATATTATAAATCATTTATATTAATGTGCACCACCTTCTCTATCCTGTAAGCTCGTATGGGCCTGGAATGTGTCTGATATTACTGACTGAAGCCCAGAGAAGAGAAGTGACTTACCCAAGGTCACACAGCAGACAGGTAGCAGAGCCGGGATCAGAACCCAGATCCTCTGACTCCTAGACCGGGGCTCTTTCTGCTAGTCCGCCTATCAATCAATCGTATTTATCGAGCACTGTACTAAGCACTTGGGAAAGTACACTATAACAGTAAAAGAGACACATTCCCTGCCCATAATGAGCTTAGCACTCAGCGCTTCCCAGAGTGCTCTGCACCCAGGTAACACTCAGGAAATTCTGTTATTTCTGGAGTTGGAGCAGAGACGAGAGCCCCCTCCCCTTCCTTCAGAGATGGGCAGGGGGCAGAGGGAAGCAGCTGGAGTTGAGACCCCCGGGAGGGAAGACTGTGGAGTCCTGGTTTCCGACTGAATTCTCTGAATCCCTTGCCCCACTACCTGGAGAAAAACCACCGGAAAACCATAACTTGGCTCTGCAGTTGCTTTAACTCGACCTCCAAGGATTCCTTCAAATGCACAGAATAAATCCGAGCTAATAAAGTAAAGAGTTTATGAGCTTTTTATAGATTTTACTGGAGAAATCAAGGCCAGCATAACCCGACTCGATTTCTTAATACGAGCGGCATATTTATGGGGACCTCTTCAAATCCCCAGAGTTGAAGCTGGGAGAGCTGGGAGCTGGGCGGAAGATTTATATTGGGGACTGCTGTGAGGTCACTCTGTGTGAACCTTTACAAATTCAATTATGTTCCTTCATCAAAGGAGGAGGCGGAAAGTTTTCTGTCTAATTGTTCTAGCATGCAGATGAGTTTCCGCAGGGAAGACTTGTAGGGGGCTGCTTAGCCCGGCTTGGGGTGGAAGCATGGTGGCCCCCCATGGTCTACTTGAAAGAGCCCAGGCCCTGGAGTCAGGGCACCCAGGTCCTAATCCTGTCTCAATCACTTGCCCGCTATGAACAAGTCACTTCACTTATCCGTGCCTCAGTTTCCTCACCTGCAAATGGGAAATGAATACCTGTTCTCCCTCCTACTTAGACTGTGAGCCCTGTATGGGACAGAGACCATGTCTGACCTCATTATCTGGTATTTCTCTAGCCCTTACCTCGGTGCGTGGCACATAGTAAGCGCTTAACGAATACCAGCGTGGCTTAGTGGAAAGAGCCCGGGCCTGGGAGTCAGAGGTTGTGGGTTCTAATCCCATCTCCACCATCTGTCAGCTGGGTGACTTTGGGCAAATCACTTAACTTCTCTGTGCCTCAGTTCCCTCATCTGTAAAATGGAGATTAAGACCGTGAGCCCCACCAGGGATAACCTGATTACCTTGTATCTACTCCAGCGCTTAAAACAGTGTTTGGCCCATAGTAAGCGCCTAACAAATAGCATCATTATTATTATTGTTATTATTACTCTGGGCAGCTGGGCTTGTCATAGGACCCAGGACTGTGGCTGGGTCACATCTCTTCCGAGAGGCCTTCCCTGATTATGTCCTCTGTCCTTAACTCCCACTCCCTGCTTTGTCGGTGCTCTCCCAAGCACTTAGTATAGTGATCTGCACACAGTGAGAGCTCAGCAAATACCACTGATTGAGTGGGTTGGCAGGAGAGAAGGGGTAACTCATTTCATGAGGTGGACAGCTGTGATTTGAGATTGTTTCTTCTCCCCTGTTCGTGCCATTTAATAATAATGATGATAATAATAATAATAACGATTGTGGTATTTGTTAAGCACTTACTATGTGCCCATTTGGAAACAGCTGCTCAATCCTGGATCACTTTGGGTGGGGATTAGGGAATCACTTATGTAACAATAATAATAATAATAATAAGGTATTTGTTAAGCTCTTACTATGTGCCAAGCACTGTATTAAGCTCTGGGATAGATGCTAGATAATCAGATCCCACATGAGGCTCAGAGTCCAAGTAGGAGGGAGAACAAGTATTGAATCCCATTTTGCAGATGAGGGAACTGAGGCCCAGAGATGTGAAGTGCCTTGCCCAAGGTCACATAGCAGGCAAGTGGCAGAGCCGGGATTAGAACCCAGGTCTTCTGACTCCCAGGCCTGTGCTCTTTCCACTAGGCCTCTAAACCACGCTGCATAGTGGGGACCAGATATGTTGTGACATCCCCAGAGCAGGAAGCTGTTACTCCTGGAGAGCACTTATTCATCTTTATATCAATCAATCAATCAATCAGTGAAATGTATTGAGCATTTATCCTGTGCAGAGCACTCTACTAAGCGCTTGGGAGAGGAGAATGCAACAGAGTTGGTAGTCGCAATCCCTGCCTTCAAGTGCTTTACAGTCTAGATGGGAAGACAGACACTAAAATAAATGACCATAACCATCGACAGCATCTAGCAGTAGCTCGATGAATAATATTTATTCAGCAGTTACTGTGTGCGGAGCACTGTACTAAACACTTGGGTAAGTAGAACAGAGTAGGTAGATGTGATCCTTGCCGTAGAGGAATTTATAGTTTAGTGTCTATTTTTTTTCATTAATTCATTCAGTCGTATTTATTGAGTGCTTACTGTGTGCAGAGCACTGGATTAAGTGCTTGGGAAAGTACATGGCTTAGTGGAAAGAGCCGGGGCTTGGGAGTCAGAGGTCGTGGGTTCTAATCCCGGTTCCTCCACTCGTCAGCCGTGTGACTTTGGGCAAGTCACTTAACTGCTCTGTGCCTCAGTTACCTCATCTGTAAAATGGGGATTAAGACTGTGAGCCCCACGTGGGACAACCTGATCACCTTGTATCGCCGCCCCCCTCAGCGCTTAGAACAGTGCTAAGCAGCATGGCTAGAGAAGCAGCGTGGCTCATTGGAAAGAGCACGGGCTTTGGAGTCAGGGCTCATGAGTTCGAATCCCAGCTCTGCCACTTGTCAGCTGTGTGACTGTGGGCAAGTCACTTAACTTCTCGGTACCTCAGTTCCCTCATCTGTAAAATGGGGATTAAGACTGTGAGCCCCACGTGGGACAATCTGATTCCCCTGTGTCTACCCCAGCGCTTAGAACAGTGCTCTGCACATAGAAAGCGCTTAACAAATACCAACATTATTATAGTAAGTGCTTAGCAAATATCATCATCATTATTATTTTTACAATACAGTAATAAAGAGAGACAATCCCTGCCCACAATGAGTCCGCCTCTCCCCTAATCCTATGGCCTCTGACTGTAGGGGACTCTGAGGGTCATTCCCCGAGAATCCAAATCCAGGGATTGGGATTGTGGCTCCAGCCAGCCCCGTTGAGCTTCCTCAGGAAGGTCCCTGGGGATTCCAGAAGATCTCAGAGCCCCGTGTTGAGCAGCCCCCTCCCCCTGTTTCCTCCTCCTCCCCCCCAGCCCCAGCTGGGAAGGTTTTTGTTTACAGCCTCATTTTACTCATCACCAGCAAACCATGAAATTACAGTGGCGCTCTTAATAGTTTTCTTAACAACTTAATATCTACTTGGGGGACAGGATTGTTTGTGGGTTCATTAGTGAGCGCTCCTTGTTTTTACTCTCACGGAGGTTGGGCTGTGCCTTGCTCTGATACTGCATGACTCCTCTGGCTGGAAAAGGGGTGAGGGGCTGGGGAGGTCTGGGGGTGAAGGACAAGGGACTGGGGTGACAGGTGAGGGGCTGGGGTGGAGTGTAAGGTTCAGTAAATAGTACAAATTGAGCAGGAGGATTTGGGGGAGAAGAGGAGAGTCAGCCGCTTGCCCTTGGCTATTCTCACCCTGCATAATGGCAACCCACCACCCCACCCCCTTAATGATGGGGTGGGGTGGGGGGCTCTAGGAGAGGAGTTGGGGAGGGGGAAGGTGCTGGAGGCTGCTCAAGGAAGACAAACATGGGGAGGTGATCAGGGAAAAACGTGATTTAGAGGATAGAGCCCGGGCCTGGGCATCTGAAGGACCTGGGTTCTAATCCCAGCTCTTCCACCTGTTCTGCTGTATGATGCTGGTCAAGTCACGTCCCTTCTCAGCAGTTAGAACAGTGCTTGGCACCTAATAAGTGCTTAACAAATGCCATCATTATCATTACCTCGGTTATCTCATCTGTTAAATGGGGATTAAGACTGTGAGCCCTATGTGGGACAGGGACTATGTCCAACCTGATTAGCTTGTATCTACCCCAGCGCTTAGAACAGTGTTTGACATATAGTAAGTGCTTAACAAATCCCATCATTATCATTACCTCAGTTATCTCATCTGTTAAATGGGGATTAAGACTGTGAGCCTTATGTGGGACAGGGACTATGTCCAACCTGATTTGCTCGTATCTACCCAAGCGCTTAGAACAGCGTTTCACAGAGAGTAAGCACTTAACAGACACCATTATTATTATTACTATAATCAATCATATTTACTGAGCACTTACTGTGTGCAGAGCACTGTACTAAGCAGTTGGGAAAGTAGAGTTGGTAGACACGTTCCCTGCCCACAACAAGCTCACAGTCTGGGGGGGGAGACAGACGTTAATCTAAATAAATTACAGAAATGTACATAAATTCTGTGGGGCTGAGGGAGGAGTCAATAAAGGAAGCAAATCAGGGTGACACAGAAGGGAGAGGGAGAAGAAGAAATGAGGGCCTAGTCGGGGACCTCTTGGAGGAGATGGGCCTTCAATAAGGCTTTGAAAGAGGGGAGAGTCATTGTTTGTCAGATATGAGGAGGGAGGGCTTTCCAGGCTAGAGGCAAAAAATGGGCAAGAGGTTGGCAATGAGATAGATAAGATAGAGGTACAGTGAGTAGGTTGGCATTAGAGAAGCCAAGTGTGCCAGCTGGCTAGTAGGAGAGAGCTGGTCACCTGTGCCCCAGCAGATGCCCTCCCTCTCCTGTCAGCTGCAGCAGGGCCTGGCGGAAAAAGCCCAGACTTTTCAGGAGATCGGAATTCTCATCCCAGCTCCTCCACCGGCCCGCTGTGTGACTCTGGTCGAGTCACACGACCTCTCTGGGCCTTAATTCCTCATCTGTCGTGTGGGTGTTCAATATGCATCCTCCTTCCCCTTTTAGACCGTGAATTCCGTGTGAGTCAAGGACCACATCTCACCGATCTCATCTCTACCCCAGTATTCAGCACAGGGCTAGTTTTTTTTTAATGGCATTTGTTGAGTGCTTACCATGTGCCAGTAGTGTTCTAAACACTGCCGTAGATAATAATAATAATAATAATGTTGGTGTTTAAGCGCTTACTATGTGCAGAGCACTGTTCTAAGCACTGGGGTGGATACAGGGTAATCAGGTTGTCCCATGTGAGGCTCACAGTTAATCCCCATTTTATAGATGAGGTCACTGAGGCCCAGAGAAGTTAAGTGACTTGCCCACAGTCACACAGCTGACAAGTGGCCGAGCAGGGATTCGAACCCATGACCTCTGACTCCCAAGCCCATACTCTTTCCACTGAGCCACGCTGCTTCTCCGTGGTTAGCTAGCTACAAGCTAACCAGTTTGGTCAACAGCTCAGGTCCTACATGGGCCTCACAGTCTTAATCCCTATTTTACAGAGGAGGAATCTGAAGTTCAGAGAAGATAGAGAAGCAGCGTGGCTCAGTGGAAAGAGCCCGAGCTTGGGAGTCAGAGGTCATGGGCTCGAATCCTGGCTCTGCCACTTGTCAGCTGTGTGACTGTGGGCAAGTCACTACACTTCTCTGTGCCTCGGTTACCTCATCCTTAAAATGGGGATTAACTGTGAGCCTCACGTGGGACAACCTGATGACCCTGTATGTACCCCAGGGCTTAGAACAGTGCTCTGCACTTAGTAAGCGCTTAACAAATACCAACAATTTTATTAAGATCATACAGCAGGCTCGGGGCAGAGCTTGGATTAGAACCCAGGTCCTTCTGATGCCCAAGCTCTAGCCATTTAGCCACACTGCTCTGTGGCTTGTAAAACCACTATGGTGAGGGGGCTAACCACTCATCCCTAAATCCAGGGAGCCTGGTCCCACCCCAGCTGTCTCTCCCTTCAGGAGCCCTGCTGTGTCTCAGTGGGAGAATCTGAGGCGGGAAGACAGATGGAACACCACCTCTCCCTTGCTGCTGGAGCCTCACCTGCAGAGTTGAGACCTAATAAACACCTTGCTCCTCATTAGCCTAATTAGCTTTGGGGCAGGATTCACTGGGGGGAGGGCGAGAAGGTGTAGCTGACTCCAGAGAGGTGGCTCAAGCCTGCTTGAATTCCTAACGGGATCCCGTCATTTAGAAAGAAGGGGTCAGACCCGGGCCGAGATTTTTCCATCCGGGCCGATTTTTTCGTTACTGCAGAAGCAAGGCTTGGTTCTGTCCCCCCAGAGACTCAGACCCCCTCCCACCAAGATAGCTGGGTGTCGGCACCGATCGATCAAACAGGAGTATTTCTCGAGGGGCTCAGAAGCCAGGAAGCATGTTAGAAGCAGTATGGCCTAGTAGCCAGAGCGTAGGCCTGGGAGTCAGAGGGACCTGGGTTCTAATCCCAGCTCCACCACTTGTCTGCTGTGTGGCCTTGGGTAAGTCGCTTCACTCCTTTTGGTCTCAGTTCCCTCGTCTGTAAAGCAGCGTGGCTCAGTGGAAAGAGCACAGGCTTGGGAGTCAGAGGTCGTGGGTTCTAATCCTGGCTCTGCCCCTTATCAGCTGTGTGACTTTGGGCAAGTCACTTAACTACTCTGTGCCTCAGTCACCTCATCTGTAAAATGGGGATGAAGACTGTGAGCTCCACATGGGACAACCTGATAGCCTTGTATCTACCCAGCGCTTAGAACAGTGCTCTGCACATATTAAGCGCTTAACAAATATCAAAATTATTATTATTAAAGTGGGGATTAAGACTGTGAGCCCTATGTGGGACTGGAACTGTATCCAACCAATTTGCTTGTATCCACCCCAGTGCTTATTACAGTGCCTTGCACGGAGTAAGTCCTTATAAATACCACCATCATTATTATTTATTAGGAAGCCAGCGAGGTCTTTTAGTATGTGAGCCTCATGACAGGCCTCATGTTTTTTCACCTATTAATACCTAATTGTGGTGTTAATTAAAAATACCACAATTATTATTATGTATTTCTCTTGGCACATAGTTCAGTGTTCTGCACACTGGAAGTACTTACAAAATACTATTAATGTTACATCTACTATCTGAAGCAGCGTGGCTCAGTGGAAAGAGCCCGGGCTTGGGAGTCTGAGGTCATGGGTTCTAATCCTAGCTCCGCGGCTTGCCAGCTGTGTGACTTTGGGCAAGTGCTTAAATACCATCATCATCATTATTATTATTATAGAATTATTATTATAAGAGAAGCAGTGTGGCTCTGTGGAAAGAGCCTGGGCTTGGGAGTCAGAGGTCAGGGGTTTGAATCCCAGCTCTGCCACTTATCAGCTGTGTGACTGTGGGCAAGTCACTTCACTTCTCTGTGCCTCAGTAACCTCATCTGCAAAATGGGGATGAAGACTGTGAGCCTCACGTGGGTCAACCTGATTACCCTGTGTCTACCCCAGCACTTAGAACAGTGCTCGGCAAATAGTAAGCGCTTAACAAATACCAACTATTTTTATTATTATTATCTGAAACAACTCAGCCCCGTAGGACTAAGGGTTTCTGGGCTGGATGGTCAGGCTCTGGGCTGCTTCTTTGGGGAAGTCCTGAAATGCAGCTTATTCTGGGGCAGAGCTTCTACTTTAACAAACATCTATTGCTTGAGGGAACTCCCCCCTGCACTTCCCTAGACTGTAAACTTCTTGGGGGCAGGTCTTCTAAGTCTACTGGCCTCCCCCAAGTTCTAATAGTGCTCTGTATAGAGGATAGAACACGGGCCTGGGCATCAGAAAGATGTGGGTTCTAATCCTTGTTTCCCCACTTGTCTGCTGGGTCGTCGGGCAAATGACGCCACTTCTCTGAGCCAGTTACTTCATCTGTAAAATGAGGATTAAGACTGTGTGCCCCATGTGGGATGTGGACTGTATCTAACCTGTTTACCTTGTATCTACCCCAGCCGGCGGCAAATAATAAGCACTTCACCAGTACCATAAAAAAGCAGGTGCTCTGTAACCTCCTAGCTTAATTTTTTGGTGAGTTAATTGCAGGTGTGGGGGTTAAGTGCAGGGTGACTCAGTGTGGGGCTTTGTGAAGCAGAATTGTAGGGGGCAGGTGGGTAGTTTTTTCATCCCTCAGAGTGTCCACCACCTCCCCTCAGCCCCCCCAGAGAGTCTCAGGTGTAAGGGGGAGGGAGGGGACACACAAGGATTAAGCTCCCTTAATGAGGTGCCATCTGCAGAGACACTTCCTCAGCTGGAGTCAGAGCCCACCCCCACTCCCCAAGTCTCCACATGGGACAGGGGCCGGGCTCTGATCCAGCTGGGTATGGTGGTGACTTGCCCTGGTGGCCATGGGCCCTGTGCCCTTCTTGCTCTGAGAACAGAGCAGCCCTGGAACAGAAGCCCCCTGGCTAGCTGGCGTTGGGTCATTCATTCATTCAATCATATTTATTGAGGGCTTACTGTGTACAGAGCACTGTACTAAGCCGTTGGGACAGTACGATACAACAGTAAATGGACACGTTCCCTGCCCACAAAGAGTTTACAGTCTAGAGCTGGGGAGACAGACATCAGTACAAATCAATAAATTGTGGGTCCAGATTCCTGTAGTCCTCCCAGACCCTGGCCAGCTCTAGTCCTGGGCTAGGTAGCCCAGAGAGGTCCAGTGGCCACCTGACAACGTGGTAGTCTAGGGGTCTGGTGCTCAGCCCAGAATGCAGGGTCCTTGCTTGCCAGAGCCAAGATAATTATAATAATTGTAGAATTTAAGAGCTTACTATGTGCCAGGCACCATACTAAGCACTAGGGTGGTTACAAGCAAATCGGGTTGGACACAGTCCCTGTCCCATGTGGGGCTCGCAGTCTTAATTCCCATTTTACAGATGAGGGACCTGAGGCCCAGAGAAGGGAAGTGACTTGCTCAAGATCACAGAGCAGACAAGTGGTGGAGTTAGGATTAAAAACCATCGCCTTCTGATTCCTATGCTCTAGCCACTTGGCCACGCAGCTTTCCCAAGAGGGTCACACCCCTCCCCAAGGTCACCCAGAAGAGTTCCCCATTAGGTGCCTGGTGGATCTCCAACTGCCCACTGCCCCCTCAGCCCCAGCAGAAGGGGAAGAGGGAAATGGACCAAGTTTCTACCCCAGGGCTCAGGGCACTTCTGGCCCCCTTGGGGCTTGGAACTCAGCACCCCCTCCCCCCACTATTCCAGGTTTCCTAGAAGCAGGGTGGGGGTGGAGGAGGGGCTAGAGGAGGGGGCCAGTTGTTGGACAGCAGTCGAAACTGAGCGGGTGGCCCCAAGCACCTGTCCTCCTGCAGCTCTGCACGGTTTCCTCCAGTGGGCTGGATGGCTGGTTCCTCCCACCACCCCGCATCCCCAGAGCCCCCTCCCTTGGGTTGCCCCCGCCATCCCCCTTGCCACCCCCCATCCCCTCCAGATGGTGGACTGCGCCGTGGGAGCCCGGATGGGCCGTGGCCATTGTGTCCGGAGACAAAGGCGGGGCCGGCTGGCCAGCTTGCCAAGGCTGCAGCGCATTCAGCAGAATCCCGGGACGACGGGCTGATGGCGGGGTGTTCCCAGGTCCTCCTCCTCCTTCGCCTGCCCTGCCTCCCGCCCGCCGTGGGAACCACCATCAATCTCCCCGGCCCAGGCCGCCTCCCGATTCCTCAGGCCCTGGCCACATTCCACCTCCCTGGAGCCTTCCCTGCTCAAGCAGTCCATCAATCAATCATATTTAGTAATAATAATACTTTCCCAAGTGTTTAGGACAGTGCTCTGCACACAGTAAGCATTCAATAAATACAAATGAATGAATGAATTGAGCTCACACTGTGTACAGAGCACAGTCCTAAGCTTTATGCATAGACATGTATAGGTCCCCATCCTCAGAGATTAACATTCACATACATGTGCGGACCATGAAGCCAGACCCACCGTCACACAACGCACCCAAATATAGATAGGTATACGTAGCTATCTGTCTATCATTCTATCTGGTATTCATTAAGCATTTATTATGTGTCAAACACTGTGCTAAGCCTTGGTGTCTTGTCTTAGTAAGCTGACAAAGCCTTGGGCTGATTACAAAACAATTAGGATGGACACAACCCCTATCCCACATGGAGCTCGAAGTCTGAGGAGGGAGAACAGGTATTGAACAAGTACTGAATCCCCATTTTACAGTTGAGGAAACTGAGGCACAGGGAAGTCGAACAACTTGCCCAGGGTCACACACGAGACAAGTGGTGGAGCCGGGATTAGAACCCAGGTCCTTTGACTCCTAGGCCCGGCCTTTTTCCACTAGGTTATGCTGCACTAATCTGTGTAGTTACACAGATACATGTACACATAGAGAGTCACATGTGCCCACACAGATTCTCACCACTGCACACTCACTCAATAATAAATCAGTCATATTTATTGAGCACTGCCGCATACGGAGCGGTCTATTAAGCACTTGGGAGAGTACAGTGTAACAGAGTTGGTAGACACATTCCTTGCCCACAGTGAGTTTACAGTTTGGAGGGGGAGACAGGCATTAATATAAATAAATGAATTGCGGATATGTGCATAAGTGCTTTGAGGCTGAGGGAAGTTGTAAATAAAGGGTGCAAGTCCACATTCAAGGGCGAAGCAGAAGGGAAGAAGACGAAATGAGGATTTGGGGAAGACCTCTTGGAGGAGATGTGCCTTCAATAAGGCTTTGAAAGGGGGTGATTTTCTGTTGGATATGAAGAGGGAGGGAATTCCGGGCCAGAGGCAGGATGTGGGTGAGGGATCGGCAATAAGATAGATGAGACGGGGGTACAGTAAGTAGGTTGATTTTAGAGGAGTGAAGAGTACAGGCTGGGTTATAGTTGGACATCAGGGAGGGAAGGTAGGAGAGGACAAAGTGAATGAGTTCTTCAAAGCCAGTGGTGAGGAGTTTCTATTTGATGCAGAGGTGGCTGGGCAACCACTGGAGATTCTTGAGGAGTAGGGAAACGTGGACTGAAGATTTCTGTAGAAAAATGATCCGGGCAGCAGAGTGAAGTATGGACTGGAGTGGGGAGAGGCAGGACGCAGGAAGGTCAGCAAGGAGGCTGATGCGGTGGTCACGGTGGGATAGGATAAGTGCTTGAATTAATGGGGTAGAAGTTTGGATGGAGAGGAAAGGGGAAATTTCATCGTCATCATCAACATTGGTATTTATTGAATGCTTACTGTGTGCAGAACACCGCACTAAGTGGTTGGGAAAGTACAGTACAACAGAGTCGGTAGACACGTTCCCCGCTTATAATGAGCTTACGGTCTAGAAGATGGACAATCGCGTACATACACAGGCATGAACAGTTATAGAATCACAAGCAGTTTTACAAATATAAACCCATTCAGTCCCTGGAGGTCTCCCATGCAAACAAGCTCAGGGTTTGTTCGAATACAAAAAGGTCTGAGGATTCATTGATGGGGCTGATTGCATGACTTCCCCCCACCCCCGCAGCCAGGATGGAGACATAACCTCCTCCATGCCCCCTCCTCCACCCTGACCCCTGGGGGAGTTGGACTCGACCCCTTGAACCTCCCTCCCAAATGGGGGGAATCGGGGGAAGGGGTTGCAGAGAGCAGATATTTCCAACCACCTCTCTCCAGGGTCTTCCCCCCGAGTGAAAGGAGCCAGGGCTTGTGTAATAATAATAATAATAATAATAATAATAACAATATTGTTAAGCACTTCCTGTATGCCAGGAACTGTACTAAGAGCTGGAGTAGATATAAGGTAATCAGGTTGGACAAAGTCCCTGTCCCACATAATCCCCATTTTACGCTACCTGACTGAGGCCCAGAGAAGTGAAGTGACCTGCTGAAGATCACAGAGCAGACAAGTGGCAGATCCGGGATTAGAACCCAGGTCCTTCTGACTGGCCGGCCCGAGCTCATGCTCTCCAGCCCTGGCCTGATTTCTTGGACTCTCTGGCTCTAGTCAGCCAGAGCTGTGGTATCCTGTCATAATAATGTTGGTATTTGTTAAGCGCTTACTATGTGCAGAGCACTGTTCTAAGTGCTGGGGTAGATACAGGGTAATGAGGTTGTCCCACGTGAGGCTCACAGTTAATCCCCATTTTACAGATGAGGGAACTGAGGCACAGAGAAGTTGTGACTTGCCCACAGTCACACAGCTGTCATCCACGGCTTCCCTCAGGGTCTCCAGTGCTGAGAGGCCCCAGGTCCTTGCTTACCCACACCAACCCCTAGACTGTAAACTCTGTTGTGGGCAGGGGATGTGTCTGTTTATTGTATTGTCCTCTCCCAAGTGCTTAGTACAGTGCTCTGCACACAGTAAGCACTCAGCAAATACGATTGAATGAATGAATGATGGATCCCCCGTTAGATAGAGGAGGAGGGACATTTGGTCACTGCCACTGAACCCTTCCCCAATAACCCCCACGACCCCCAAACGCCTCGGTTCCCCCTGGGCTGGGAACAGCCTTGCCTTGCCTTTCCGGGCGAATGTATTTTAAATGAGATTTTCTCTTCTTTTTTAATTCTATTTTCCATCCCCATTTTCCCCACCTGTAATCACATCAAGAACAGCTTCAAATTTCCAGCATGTTACAGCAGCAGACCCCAAGACCCCAGGGTTAACGCCTTCGGCCCCGCAGCCTCCTTTCCCAGGCTCCACCTGCTAGGGGCCAGAAGCACTGACGTGGTGAAGGGGGGGCATCTCTCCAGCTCTGTCCTCCGACAATTTTTCCCAATCAACCATCTAGTATTATTCTGATTCCCTACTGTGGGAAGAGCACTGTGCTCAGCACTTGGGAGAGCACAGTTGAGGTATAGGCGCAATAGCGAAGTATATTGGCTTAGCGGGATAGAACGTAGGCCTGAAAGTCAGAAGGATCTGGGTTCTAATTCCAGGTCGGTGACTTGTCTGCTGTGTGCCCTTGGGCATATCACTAAACTTCTCTGTGCCTCAGCTACCTCCTCTGTAAAATAGGTCTGAAGACTGTGAGCCCCATGTGGGTCAGGGACTGTGTCTAACCTGATTAGCTTGTACATATCCCAACTCTTAGTAGAGAAGCAGTGTGGCTCAGTGGAAAGAGCCCGGGCTTGGGAGTAAGAGGTCATGGGTTCGAATCCCGGCTCTGCCACTTGTCACCTGTGTGACTGTGGGCAAGTCACTTCACTTCTCTGTGCCTCAGTTACCTCATCTGTAAAATGGGGATTAAAACTGTGAGCCCCACGTGGGACAACCTGATTGCCCTGTATCTACTCCAGTGCTTAGAACAGTGCTCTGCACATAGTAAGCACTTAAATATCAACATTATTATTATTATTATTATTATTACAGGCCCCGGTACATAGTAAGCACTTTACAAATACCACTTTTTAAAAAAAATCCCTGCTTTAAAGGAGTTTACATTCTCCTAATTATGGTACTTGTTAAGCACATCTATATGCTAAGAACTTTTCTAAGCACTGGGGTAGCTACAAGTTAATCAGGTTGGACACAGTCTCTGTCCCACAAGGGGCTTAATAGGCACAGAGCTCTGTACTGAGCGCTCGGGAGAGAACAATAGAAGTAGTAAATATGGGCCCTATCCCCAAGAAGCTCACCGTCAATTGGCGGTGGGGGGATAGATACTAAAATACAACTAGGCTCCCAGATCGATCAAGCAATTAATCAGTTTTGGGGGTGCAGGGGAAGGGGCTGCGGGGGCGGGTAGGGGGTTGGGAAATGGTTCCGGCCTTCTGCTCCGGAAAAAGATGGCCCCTGGGGCAGCAGGAGGACAGATGGTGTGACCCATTTAACGGCTCTTGAAGCAAGATGGGGAGTAATGAAATATTGAAATTCCAAGACCCCCGCAGCGGGGACCAGCCAAGCGACAGTGCCCACCACCCCTCCCCAGCCCCACCCACGGCGGGAGGAAGGGGAGGGAGGGCCACTGAGGGTGTGGGGGGCAGGCAGGGGCCCAGAGCCCATGTCTGCATGTGGTCCCAGCTCGTGCCCTCGACGGCCCGGGGCTCTAGGGGTTAACCCAGCCCGGGGTCGGGTAGGCCGGCCTCTCTGAATATTTATGACTTATTAAGATGCAGATTGTTGGGGAGGGGGCTTCGTTAGCCGGATTACCTCCACCCCTTCTCTCCTCAGCCCTACCCCTCAGATGGAACGCCTGACGGGTCCGGGAGTTGGGATGGTGCCACCCTCTGCCTCACCCCTGTCCTCCATCCCACCGCCGAGGCCAGAGCTAGGGGAGCCGGGCCACGGGCCGCTGCTTCCCTCCTTTAGGCCGTGAGCCCCAAACAGGGCAAGGACTGCGCCCGATCTGATTGGATTATCACAATAATAGTAACTGTGGTACTTAGGTGCTTACTATGTGCCAAGCACCGTTCTAAGCACTGGGGTAGGTACAAGTTAATCAAGTGGAACAGAGTCCCCATCCCACACGGAGCTCCCACTCTTAACCCCATTTTACAGATGAGGTAACTGAGGCCCAGAGAAGTTAAGCGTCTGGCCCAGAGAAGTTAAGCGTCTCGCCCAAGGTCACACGGCAGACATGCGGCGGAGCCGGGATTAGAACTCCAGGTCTTTCTGACTCCCAGGCCCGAGCTCTGTCCACTAAGCCACGCCGCTTCCTACTCCAGAGCTTAGCACAGTGCTTGGCACCTAGTAAGCGCGGAACAAATACCGCGATTCTTATTACTGCTGTTCTGGCTTCAGCCCCCTGATGGCAGGCCTGGAGCCCAGCTCTAAATTCAGAACTATGGTCCAAATTTCTCTTCCTTCCACGTCTCCATCTTTCCTGGGCCTCCTCTCTCCCCTCTGGAAGTTAATTTGTGTCCTTCTCCCCCATCGGACTGTAAGCTCACTGATGGCGGCGGTCCAGTCTTTGACCTCTACTTAGTCTCTACCAACCAGAGTGCTTTGCAGCCAGTAGATGCTCAGGGAATACTACTGATTCCAAGTGCTTAGTACAGTGCTCTACACACAGTGAGGAGTCCGTAAACTTCCCTGGTTGATTGGCAAACCCAGATTCCCTGGCCGTGGAGGGCGAGGGGGAGGTCACTCACCAGGGGCACAGAGTAACAGCCTCTCAGAGAGCCCTCCTCGCCCCTGATTCACCCGCCTCTCTCCTCTAATGCCAACCTTCTCACTGTATCTCGATCTCCTCTATCTTCCTGCCGACTTCTGGTGCGCCTGGAACGCCCTCCCTCCTCATATCCATCAGACAATAACTCTCCCCACCTTCAAAGCCTTATCGAAGCCACATCTCCACCAAGAGGCCTTCCCTGATTAAGCCCTCCTTTCCTCATCTCCCACTCCCTTCTGCGTCACCTTTCCTCTCTTTCTTTACTCATCCCCCCTCCCAGCCCCGCACCACTTACGTCCACATCTATAATTTTATTTATTTCCATTCATGTCGGTCTCCCCCTCTAGCCTGTCCCCTCGTCGTGGGCAGGGAATGTGTCCGTTCTACTGTCTCAAGCGCTTAATACGGTGCTCTGCATCGAGTAAGCATTCAATAAATACGATCGACTGACTGATTGACTTGTCCTCCCCCAGCAATGTCAGACTTCCACGTCCACCCCGAGAGCGCCGTGGTGGAGGAGGGCGGCGTGGCCCGGTTCCAGTGTCAGATCCACGGCCTGCCGGAGCCCGTGATCCTGTGGGAGAGGAACCAGGTGCCCATCGACACGGAGGACGACCGGTGAGAGCCAGGTTTTCCGGTGGGGGCGGGGTGGGAGGAAGGCGCTCCTCCTGCTCCCCGACCCTTCCCCCCAATCCGGGAGACCGGTGAGGTCCCGTTCATTCTTTCACTTATTCAATCATAATTATTGAGATCTTACCGTGTGCAAAGCACCGTGTTAAGCACTCGAGAGAGTACAATATGGGATTAAGACTGTGAGCCCCATGTGGGACAACCTATTGACTTTGTGGCTACTCCAGTGCTTAGAACAGTGCTTGGCACATAGTAAGCACATAACAATAATAATAATGTTGGTATTTATTTAGCGCTTACTATGTGCAGAGCACTGTTCTAAGAGCTGGGGTAGATACAGGGTCATTAGGTTGTCCCACGTGAGGCTCACAGTCTTCATCCCCATTTTACAGATGAGGGAACTGAGGCACAGAGAAGTTAAGTGACTTGCCCATAGTCAGCTGACCAGTGGCAGAGCAGGGATTTGAACCCATGACCTCTGACTCCCAAGCCCGGGCTATTTCCACTGAGCCACATGGCATCATTATTAATAGAATAGACACATTCCCGGCCCTCAGTGACCTTACAGTCCCATTCATTCATTCATTCATTCATTTAATTGTATTTATTGAGTGCTTACTATGTGCAGAGCACTGTACTAAGCACTTGGGAGAGTACAATATAATATTCATTCATTCATTCAATCGTATTTATTGAGCACTTACTGTGTGCAGAGAACTGTACTAAGCCCTTGGAAAGTACAATTCAGTAGCAATCATTCATTCCATCATATTTATTAAGCGCTTACCTGTGCAGAGCACTGTGCCAAGTGCTTAGGAAAATGCAATACAGAGGGACAATCCCTGCCCTCAACGAGCTCACAGTCTAGAGGGGGAGAGACAGACATCGATGCAAATAAACAGACATCAATATAAATAAATAAAATTACAGATCATAAACGGACACATTCCCTGCCCACAAGGAGCTTACGTCGTCTGCGGGGAGACAGATATTAACATAAATAAATAAATGACAGATACGCATGTGCGTGCTGTGGGGCTGGGTCAGGGGGATGAATAAAGGGAGCAAGAGAAGAGGAAAGGAGGGCTTAGCAGGGAAGACCTCTTAGAGGAGATGGGCCTTCAATAAGGCTTTGAAGTGGAGGGGAGTCTGTCCCTCCCGCACGATGTGACTGTGACTTTTCTGCTTTGGCTCCCCACGCCCCTCCGCCCCCCTCAAGGTACACCCTGCTCCCCAAGGGCGTCCTGCAGATCACCGGGCTCAGGGCTGAAGACAGCGGCCTCTTCCACTGCGTGGCCACCAATGTCGCCAGCGTCAAGTTCAGCCGCAGAGCCAGACTCACGGTGTCCGGTGAGCGGCCCCTCGGTCCATCCGTCGGTCAGGGGAATCGGTTGAGCGCTTACTGCGAGCAGAGCACTGTTCTGAGCGCGTGGGGGAATAAATACAACAGAGTTGGTAGAGGGAATTCCTGCCCACAAGGAGGGCAAAGAGGCCACGCTGCTTCTTTGATCTCCGGCTTTCAGAAGCTTACCGTCTTTTAATAATAAATAATAATCATGGTACTCGTTAAGTGCTTACTATGTGCCAACCACCTTTCTAAGCACCCGGGTAGATACAAGTTAATCAGGTTGGAGACGGTCCCTCTCCCATTTGGGGCTCGTAGGCTTCATCCCCATTTCACAGATGAGGGAACTGAGGCCCAGAGAAGTGAAGAGACTTGCCCAAGTTCACCCAGCAGACATGTGGCAGAGCCCACGAAGAACTTACAGTCTAGAAGGGGAGACAGATGTTATAATAAATCATGGGTATGGACATAAGCCCTGTGGGGCTGAGGGTGGGGTGACTTTCAAGGGCTTATAGGGGACAGATGCAAGTCCATAGGTGATGCGGAAGAGAGGGGGAGTAGGGAAAAGGAAGACTTAATTGGTGAAGGCCTCTTGGTGGGGATAGGATTTTATCTGAATTTTGGAGGTGGGGAGAGTGGAGGTCTGTCTTATTTGAAGGAGGAGGGAGTTCCAGGTCAGAAGAAGGGTGTAAACGAAGGTGATTTCAGATGGTTGTGAGGGTCTAAGTAATAATAATAATAATAATAATAATTATGTAATGTTGGTATTTGTTAATTAATTTGTTAATTGTAATTATGGTATTTGTTGGGTGCTTACTATGTGCCAGGCCCTGTTCTAAGCGCTGGGGTAGATACAAGGTGATGGGGTTGGACACAGTCCCTATCCCACAAAAGGCTCACAGTCTTAATTCCCATTTTAAAATGAGGGAACTGAGTCACAGAGAAGTTAAGTGACTTGCCTAGGGGCACACAGCAGACAAGAGGAAGAGCCGGGATCAGAACTCATGACCTTTGGACTCTCAGGCTCGTGCTCTATCCACTAGGCCACGCTGCTTCTAAGTAGAGCTGGTACAAGTCTCTAAGTGTGGTCAGGCTGGGCCACTGATCAATCAATCAGTGCTATTTATTGAGAGCTTACGTGGGCAGAGCACTGTCCTAAACGCTTGGGAGAGTACAATAGAGCAATATAACGGACGCATTCCCTGCCCACAGCGAGCTTCCGGTCCAGAGATTGGACAAAGACCTTGTCCCTAGCCATAAAGTCAGGGCCCGTGGTAGAGGGAAGGTAGGGGAATTAAGTGGCGTAGAGGATAGAGTACGGGCCTGGAAGGCAGAAGGTCATGGGTTCTAATCCTGGCTCCGCCATTTGTCTGCTGTGTGGCCTTGGGCAAGTCATTTCACTTCTCTATGCCTCAGTTCCCTCATCCGTAAAATGGGAATCGAGATTGTGAGCCCCACTTGGGACAGGGACTGTGTCCAACCTGATTTGCTTGCATCCTCTCCAGCGCTTAGAACGGTGCCTGGTACATAGTAAGCACTTAGCAAATACCACAGTTATTATTATTATATTAATAACAAATTTACAGCAGGGAACCTTACCTTAAGCAGGCTGTTTCCAGGTGGAGGGAGAGGTCCACCTCAGCACCACTGGGCCTCGTCCACGCCTGGCGTGACCGCCAGACGCGGGCCATCAATTATTCACCGTCCGAGGAAGCCCGGGTCCTGCCCGACGGGGCTGGCTCCGTCTCAGGGCCGGGGCTGGACCGGAGCCAGGGCCGCCCGCCCAGAGCGGCTTCTGTCTGGGCCCCACGCAGCGGCACGAGTTGCCAGGAACTTCGGGATCCTTCCTTCGGTCCAGCGGGGAGGGGAGGTGGCCCAGAAGAATGGCCGTTAGCCCCCAGCCGGGAGTGGGCCGGTCCGGTGTTATTTCCCAGCCTCTCTGGGCCTGCTGGGATAGGCCCCAGGCAGCAGGTCCCCCCGGCCTTGGGCGAGCGTTCGGACAGGCAGGCCTCGGTGGGGAAGGGGGTGGTCTCCAGGCAGCTGGTGAGACCCCGGGCTCTTCCCCGCTCTTGCCAGCTCCGGCCTCCCGGACGCCTGCTGGTCTTCTTGACACAAAGGCGCCTTCCAGATGCTCTCAGTCAGGCAATCCTATTTATTAAGCACTTCCTGTGTGCAGAGCACTCTACTAAGCACTTTGGAGAGGACAATATAACAAGGTAACAGGCACATTTCCCATCCACAGTGAGCTGACGGTCTAGAGAGGGAGACAGACATTAATATAAGTAAATACATGACAGATACGGATATAAGTGCTGTGGGGATGGGAGGGGCGATGAGCAGCGAGAAGCAGCGTGATCTAGTGGATAGTGGATAGTTCACGGGCCTGGGAGTCAGCAGGACCTGGGTTCTAATCCCGGCTCTGCTGTTTGGCTGCTATGTGACCTTGGACGAGTCACTTCACTTCTCTGTACTTTAGGTACCTCATCTGTAAAATGGGGATTGAGACTGCAAGTCCCGTGTCGGACAGGGACTGTGTTCGACCCGGTTATCTTGTATCTCCCTCAGCAGTTAGTATAGTGCCAGGCACATAGTAAGCACTTAAACACCACAATTAGCATCATTATTATTATTATTAGCAGCAAGGATGAAACTGGCCCTTTATCGGTGGCATTCAACAGGGCTGGGGGTGTGTGGAGGTGCCTGTTTATTTGGATGTATATCATATCTATAATTCTATTTATTTATATTGTTGCCTGTTTACTTGCTTTGATGTCTGTCTCCCCACTTCTAGACTGTAAGCCCGGCGTGGGCAGGGATTGTCTCTCTCTATTGCTGAATTGTACTTTCCAAGCGCTTAGTAAAGTGCTCCGCACACGGTAAGCGCTCGATAAATACGACCGAATGAATGAATGAGTAAGTTGAAGCCGGGGAAGGGGGTCCCCGACCCACCTCCCGCCGTCTGGCGAGAGGGATGGAGCAGCCGGCCGCCGGGAGGGGAGTGGGGAGGGAGTGACTTTGTGGAGGAAGGGGGTGACTCCCTGTAGGGTTAGGGGGCGCAGGGCAATTTTCTGTCCACAGCGGTGTTTCTGAAGCGCTGACCCTGGGCCGACCGTTGTGCTAAGCAGGCGGCCGTTCCACGGCCTACAAGGAGCCCAGGATCCTGGTGGGCCCGGAGAACCAGACCCTCACCGTGCACCAGACGGCCGTCCTGGAGTGCATTGCTACGGGGAACCCCCGGCCCATCGTGTCCTGGAGCCGCCTCGGTGAGCGCGCCCTCCCCAATCCGCCCCCTCCACCCAGGAGTAAAAATGGAGTTCAGTCGGGCCCCTTCAGTTGCTCACCGAGGAGCTGCCGTAGCCATGTACTGCATGCTGGAAGTATGTTGATCCGTGGCAACCCAGGGTGGAGGGGGGAGGCCGGAGGGCTTCGGAGGAGTCGAGTGACCGTTAGGACCCCCGCCCCCATCCCTCCACGTGCTGATCTCCTGTGCCGGGAGGCTCCCGAACCGATTGAGATCGCGGGTCCTGGGACGAGCCGCCTTGTGACCTGGGCAATGGAGGCCCCACATCCAGAGAGAGAAGGGGGACCTGGGCCATGCCCAGAGCTGGGAGCCTCTGTCCCATTGCCCCCAACTGGAGGGACATTGCCAGGGGAAGACCTCCTCCCAGCAGGCTGGTCAGCCCGGGGGATGATGACGATCGACGCCCCATCGGGTGCCAGCTACATTGGACACCGGTCCGGGGGGCCGGGAGGGGCCTCCACCGCCACCGGCGTCCTGGACGAACCGGGCTGGGGTCGCCCCAGAGGGTCTGACATGACCCCGCCACCTGGGTGGGCCTCGCTCTCCTGCAGATGGCCGACCAATCGGGGTGGAGGGGATCCAGGTGCTGGGGACGGGGAACCTGATGATCTCCGACGTGACGGTGCAGCACTCGGGCGTCTACGTCTGCGCCGCCAACAAACCCGGGACGCGGGTCCGGAGGACGGCTCAGGGCCGGCTCGTGGTGCAAGGTGCGGACCCGGGGACCCCCGCCCCCCGGACCTCATGGGACCCCACGGTTGTCCCCGTCCCACCTCCCTCGTCCCTGGACGGGGTGGGGGGCCTTCAGAGGTCATCCCATCCATCCTCCTGCCTCTATACCCTCAAGTCCTTCCGCGTGCCCAAGGGGCGGTGAGGGTTGGGGTTATCTCTACACGTCTTAAAGATCCCCATCTGTGAAACAGGGATAAAATGTCTGTTCACCCTCTCTGTCAGTCAGTCAAAAGTATTTCTTGAGCACTTCCTGTGTGCAGTGCCCTGTACTAAGCGCTTGGGAGAGTACAATAGGACAATAAGCAGACGAACAGTGCTTGGCACATAGTAAGCGCTTAACAAATACCATCATTATTATTATACAGTCCCCGCCCACAGCCAGCTGACAGTCTGGAAGGGGAGACGGATATTAATATAATATAATGTCCCACGTGGGACAGGGATTCAACCTGGTTATCTTGTACCTATCCCAGCGCTCAGTACAGTGCTTAGTGCAGTATGTGGGATGTAGTAAGTGCTTGACAAATACCATATTTTCATGGTAACTCTGCAAGGCTGGATAAGGTTGAGGGTATTGTAGCAACCTTGGCTCTCATCTGAGAGGCTCGAGCCGGGATAGTATAGGTTCCTGTGACCTAAAGAATCCTGCAGAGGTCAACCCACCCATTCCCCTGCCTTCAGGCAGCTGCTCCTCGGGCAGGTTGATTTTTTTTTAAATATTTGCTAATATTTACTACGTTCCAGGCACTGTACTAAGCACTGGGGTAGATTCAAACTAATCAGGTTGGGCACAGTCCGTGTCCCACATGGGGCTCCTAATCCCCAATTTACAAACAAGTAACTGTGGCTCAGAGAAGTGATTTGCTCATCAAAGGCAGATAAGTGCCAGAGCCGGGATTAGAACCCAGATCTTCCTGACTCCCAGACCCCTGCTCTTGCCATTGGGCCACACTGCTTCTCAGGGCGGTTCGGTTCTGGAAGTTAAATCCTTCCATTTTCCGGCACGAGCTGTCCCTCCAACATGGTGAAGGGGAAGGAATCAGAGTCTGAAACGATCGTTTGTTTTGGCTTGCGTGTGTCCCTGATTCATCTAAATGTGAGTGACGGAGCATTTCACTTGGGCCTCGTGTTAATCAGCTCCACAACCTCATCTGGAGAATGGGGATGAAGACTGTGAGCCCCATGCAGATCATGGACTGTGTCTGACCTGATTAACTTGTATCTACCACAGTGTTTAGGGCAGTGCCTGACACAGAATAAGCACTTAAATGCCATTTTAAAAAAAGGGGGTTACTCGGTGCTCCCCCTGGCTTAATGGAAAGAGCCCGGGCTTGGGAGTCAAAGGTCGTGGGTTCTAATCCCGGCTCCGCTACTTATCAGCTGGGTGACTTTGGGCAAGTTACTTCACTTCTCTGGGCCTCAGTGACCTCATCTGTAAAATGGGGGTGAAGACTGTGAGCCCCACCTGGGACAACCTGATAGCCTTGTATCTACCCCAACGCTTAACAATACCGTCATCAGCATCACTGGTGGGGCAGGAGGGGGAAGCGGGTGTGGGAAAATAGAGCCGGTGACGAGGCCATCCACCTCTGCCTTATTGCTCGGGGCGGGGCCCAGCAGCTCCCACTCACGCGTGTATTTCCAAATTTCTGAGCACAGAGTTTGGCTCGATGGCTTTTTGACACAAACGATCTTTCTTAAAATTGCATTTACTCGTCTCCTGCCTGCGGGGCCTGTGCCTCAGCTGACACCCCGCATCAATCGTTCAGTCGATCCTATTTATTGAACGCTTCCTGTGTGCAGAGCACTGTACTAAGCGCTTGGGGGAGTACAATACAGTAATAAACCGATATATTTCCTGCTCACAGTGAGCTTACAATCAAGAGAGTAGGACCCCTCTTTCCTTCTCCTTCCCTCCTCTCTCCTGCCCCTCCCCTCCTTCCTCTCTCCCCTCCCTTCCCTCTTCTCTCCTCCCCTCTTTCTCCCTGCCCCTCTCCCCCACCCCTGCAGGATGGGGTAGGGGCAGGTCGGGCCCAGCTGACATAGGCCGGACTGAGGAGTTCAGAGCCTGTGGCCTAGCTGGACAGTAGCACTTGACTGCTGTTGTGAACTTGGGCGGGTCACTTACTTCTCTGGGCCTCAGTTATTATTATTATTATTCTCCCTCTTCCTCCTCCTCCTGGGCCTCACACCCGCTGCCCACTCAGCCCCCGCAGAGTTCGTTCAGCACCCGCAGTCCATCTCACGGCCCGCGGGCACCACGGCCGTGTTCACCTGCCAGGCGCAAGGGGAGCCGCCCCCCCAGATCACCTGGCTGAAGAACGGGCAGGTCCTGGGCCCCTCCAGTCACGTCAAGCTCAAGAACAGCAATAGGTACCACGGTGCGGGGAGAGGGGCGCCGGCGGTGGAGAGAACGGTTCCCCCGGTATTGCCGGGGTCGTGACCCCCAGGAGCGGCCACGATGTGGGCGGGGGGGCCCGGGAGGACTGGGGAGAGACGGGGGGGGAAGCCGAGATGGTCACCCGACTGACCCTCCCCCACCCAGCACGCTGACCCTCTCCGGGATCAGCCAGGAGGACGAAGCCATTTACCAGTGCATCGCAGAGAACAGCGCCGGCTCCTCTCAGGCCAGCGCCCGGCTGACCGTGCTGTGGGCGGAAGGGCTGCCCGGGCCCCCCCGGGACGTCAGGGCCGAGACGGTCTCGGCCACCACCGTCCAGGTGTCTTGGGGCGAACCCCTGCAGAACACCCAGGAGATCATCGGTTACGTTCTCCACATCAGGAAGGCCACCGGTGAGGGCCCCTGCAGTCCCTCCGGGCTGGGAGGTGAAACCCCCCTTCCCGTCCCTGGGTCTCTAACACTTTGAACCCCATTTGCTCAGCACCTAGGCATGGGAGGCCTGGTCCAGGGTGGCGTGGCGGGGGTGGAGGAGGTCTCAGGGCCCAGAAGGCCCCGGGGGTGGGCGGGTGCCCCAGAAGGGAAGCTGGACGGAGAGCGAGCGAAGGGGGGGAGGATGCGGGGGGAGTCCCAATCAGGGAAAGCTTCCTGGAGGTGGCGGCTTTGGACTGCAGTCTAAAGGAGGCAGGGTGGGCGGGATGTTACCCAAGACGGGAGGCAGACGCATCCCGGGATGGACCGGGAAGACCAGTATCCGGCCCCTCCCCCGGAGGGCCCTCCCCTACCCCCACTTCCCCAGCCTTCCCTCAGTGTTCCCCCTGCCCCCGCCCCGGCCCAGACCCCCTGGAGATGGAGTACCAGGAGGCGGTCAGCAAGAGCACCTTCCAGCAGCTAGTGTCCGACCTGGAGCCGTCCACCCGCTACAGCTTCTACGTCAAGGCCTACACGTCGCGGGGGGCCAGTCGACCCTCCGTGGTGACCGTGGTCCGCACTCTGGGGGAAGGTGAGGCCCCGGGGGGCCGGGGAAGCCCGAGGGCACCCGCGGCGTGGACCGCTGAGAGCCAGCCGGGCGCATTTATTGACGCTTACTATGTGCAGAGCACCCTATTAAGCACTTGCGAGCCGGCCCGACCTGAAGGGGACAGTTTTGAACGGACATTGGACCCTGGCCTTGGGCTTTGACCCCTGGGACCTGGCCAGCTGGAGTCCACCGGGCAAGAACACGAGCAGGTCAAGGAGCCTGAGTTTTACCTGAGAACGCAGGGGCCGGGGTAGAGTGAGGAGAAGCAGTGGAGCCTAATGGATAGAGCCCGGGCCTGGGAATCAGAAGGACCTGGGTTCTAGTGACCCTGGACAAGTCACTTCACTTATCTGGGCCTCAGTTACCTGAACCATAAAATGGGGATTGAGACTGTGAGCCCCACGTTGGGCAGGGACTGTGTCCAACCTGATTAGCACGTACCTACCCCGGTGCTTAGAACCGTGCCTGGCACGTAATAAGCACTTACCGAATACCACTAAAACAAAACAAAAAGAAACTAAGTAGCTAAAATGAGGAGTTGGCGGAGGAGGGAATCCAGAATTGAAAATTTCTGTTTCTGATTTCTCTTTTTCCCCAATCCTCTCCCGGCTCTCTCTCTTTCTCTCCCTTTCCCGTTCCCTATCCGTTCCCCTCTCTGTCTCTGTGTCTCCCCGCGCGCCTCTGTGGCAGTCCCGGGGATGCCGGCCCTGTCCGTCAGGGTCCTGAACAGCACCGCGATCCAGGCCCTGTGGGAGCCGTCCCTCAAGCTGGGGCAGCACAGAGGCTTCAAGCTGTTCTACCGCCAGGTGCACCTGCCCCGCTTCGTCGGCCCCGTGCTGTTGCCCGGCAACGCCACCTCCTTCAACATCACCCACCTGGGTACGGGGCGGGCGGCGGGGCACCGGGGACCTCAAGGGAGGGGCAGGGGCAGGGGCGGAGAGACCCCCACTCCTGGGAGGACCGGGGGTGGGGGGCAGCTGCCCCGGAGGGTGGAGGCGGGGCGTCCCGGTAGCCCCTCGTGGACCCCGGCCCGGGTCGAGGCGGGGTGACCCGGCAGCCTCTCGTGGCCCCCGGCGTGGGTCTGACCGGGCGGCGGACTCTCCCCTCAGACCCGGCCGTGGTTTATGAGGTAAAGCTGCTGGCCTACAACCAGCACGGGGACGGGAACATCACCGTTCGCTTCGTGTCCCTCCGCGAGACCGTGGACAGGACTGGTGAGTCGGCCCCCGCGATGGGGGCTCTGGGAAATAATAATAGTAATAAAAATAATAATAATTGCATTTGTTAATAATAATGATGGTATTTGTTAAGCGCTTACTCTGTGCCAAGCACTGTTTTAAGCACTGAGGTAGATGCAAGCTAATCAGGTTGTCCCTCATGGGGCTCACAGTCTTAATCCCCATTTTCCAGATGAGGTCACTGAGGCACTGAGAAGTTAAGAAGGTCACACAGCGGACGAGTGGCAGAGTCGGGATTTGAATCCACATCCTCTGACTCCCAAGCCCGTGCTCTTCCTACTAGGCACGAAGAGCTAACTATGTGCCGGGCACTGTTCTAAACGCTGGGGTAGATAGAAGATAATCGGGTTGGCCACAGTCCCTGTCTCACATAGGGATCACAGATGAGAGACCTGAAGCACAGAGAGGTGAAGTGATTTTCCCAAGGTCCCACAGCAGATGGGTGGCCGAGCCGGGATTAGAACCCAGGTCCTTCTGACTCCCAGGATCATTCATTCAATCATATTTATTGAGCACTTACTGTGTGCAGAGCACTGTACTTACCTACTAGGACACGCTGTTTCTCTAAAAAGAGAATCCAGACCGGGAGTGCGGGGAGTGGAGTTCGGGGTTCAAATCCTGCCCGGTCGGGCCTCAACCAGCCCCGACCCGGGCACCCGGCTTATGACGTGGGGGCCGTCGGTCATTCTGGGGGAGGCTCCGCCTGTACCCCCGTTGGGGATCTCCAAGCGCCGGTCCTCGCTTCTGCCTGAGGGTCCAAATGATCCCCGGGTGGGGAGACCACCCAAAAAGTGGGGCAGAAGGAAAGATGGGGAGGCAGGAAGCCTCCATCAGAGAAAGGGGAGAGGACACCAACCTCAGGCTCAATCTGTGAACACCCGCGGGGGTCTTCCCTTTGGGCTAGGAGGGAGCGTTCACCTCGGGGCTGAAATATCTCGGCTCAGTAGGCCGGACCAATTCCTAGAGTTCCTTATCCCTGGACGGGGCCTCCAGGGATTAGACTCAGTGGGGAGGCAGAGGGGCAGAACCAAGGGGGCAACTATTCCTTCCCATCTCCTGAAAGAGAATAATAATAATAATGTAGTATTTGTTAAGCGCTTACTATGTGCAAAGCACTGTTCTAAGCGCTAGGAGGATACAAGGTGATCAGGTTGTCCCGCATGGGGCTCACAGTTTTTAATCCCCATTTTCCAGATGAGGTAACTGAGTCACAGAGAAGTGAAGTGACTTGCCCAAAGTCACACAGCTGGCAAACGGCAGAGCTGGGATTCGAAGCAGCATGGCCTAGTGGAAAGAGCCCAGGTCTTTGAATCGGAACTCCTGTGTTCTAATCAAGGCTCTGCCACTTGCCTGCTGGGTGGCCTTGGGTGAGTCACTTCACTCCTCTGGTTCTCGGTTTCCTCAACCTTTCAATGGGGATTAAATTATTCTCCCTCCTACCTAGACTGTGGGACAGGGACTGTGTCCATCCTAATTAACCTGTATCTACCCTAGCTCTTAGAACAGTGTTTGGCATGGAATAAGCGCTTTAACAAATACCGTTTCGCAAAAAAAAAGGGGCAGAAAGAACAGGTCGCCTCTCAGGCTGCCAGATATCTGGCTGCATCTTTAGACGGTAAGCTCGTTGTGGGTAGGGAATGTGTCTGCATGGCTTAGTGGAAAGACCCAGGGCCTGGGAGTCAGAAGGACATGGGTTCTAATCCCGGCTCTGCCACATGTCTGCTGTGTGACCGTGGGCAAGTCACTTCACTTCTCTGGGCCTCAGTTCCCTCAGCTGTAAAATGGGGATTAAGACCGTGAACCCATGTGGGACTGTGTCCAATCTGATTAGCTTGTACCTACCCCAGTGCTTAGAACAGTGCTTGACATAATAAGCGCTCAGCAATTGCCACCATCATGGTCACCGTTCTGTCGTACTCTCCCCGGCACTTTTGGACAGTGTTCTGCACACAGGAAGCGCTCAATAAATCCGATGAACCCGCTGCCTGCCCCTAGGTGCCCAGGTCCGCCCATGAGCGCTGGCAGCTGACGGGGGAAGCGTCCATTCAGGTCCCCTGTAGCTAAACGGGTCCCCTGAGGGCACCGGGTTCCTCCCTCAGCCCAGACTGGGGGTCGGGGAGGAAGGGGGTCTCAGTTGCCCGACTGGACGAGCCCCTGCCCCTCCGCTCTTTCAGTGCCCAACCCCCCGTGTGACTGCCTGAAGGAGGAGGAGGGCAGTAAGTCTTCCACCGCCACAGGCCTCATCGTTGGCATCCACATTGGCATCGCCTGCATCGTCTTCTGTGTGCTCTTTCTTGTCTTCGGCTACCGCGGCAGGTGAGTGACCTCGGGTGTGGGCGGGGAGGCCTCTGGGGAACCTCCTGTCTGTGCCCCTGGTGCCCGGTCAGGGCCGGGGAGTCTCCCTCAGCCCGGCGGCGGGGCGGCGATAGGATGACACCTGGGCCTCCCTCTGCTCCAGCTCATCGGTCGTATTTACTGAGCGCTTACTGTGTACACAGCACTGGGTTAAGGGCTTGGAGGGTACAGTGTAACAGAGTTGGTAGACCAGGAGAAGCAACAAGGCCTAGTGGGGAGAGCCCGGGCCTGGGAGTCAGGTCATGGGTTCTAATCCCGGCTCTGCCACTTGTCTGCTGTGTGACCTTGGCTGAGTTACTGCACTTCTCTGTGCCTCAGTTGCCTCGTCTGTAAAATGGGGATTGCGACTCTAAGCCCCATGTGGGATAGGGACCGTGTCCAACCCGATTTGTTTATTATAATAATTATGGTACTAGTTAAGTGCTTACTATATGCCAGGAACTAGTACTCGTATCCACCCCAGTGCTAAATAGAGTGCCTGGCACATATTAAGGACTATGTGAAGCAGCGTGGCTTAGTGGAAAGAGCCCGGACTTGGGAGTCAGTGGTCATGGGTTCTAATCCCAGCTCCACCAACTGTCCAGCTGTGTGACCTTGGGCAAGTCACAGCTTCTCTGGGCCTCAGTTACCTCACCTGCAAAATGGGAATGAAGACTGTGAGCCCCACGTGGGACAACCTAATTCCCTTGTATCTACCCCAGTGCTTAGAACAGTGCTTGGCACATAGTAAGCGCTTAACAAATACCAACATTATTAGTACTATTATTATTAATAAGTACCACAGTTATTATTTTTACTATGCTCCCATATGCTTAATCTAGTGCTCCGTACCCAGTAAGCCCTGAATATTGTGACTGGTACTCCTGAATTGCCAACAGCACTTATGTACATATCTGTAATTTATTTGTATCGACGTCTGTCTCCCCACCTCTAGACTGTAAGCTCACTGTGGGCAGGGAATGTGACTGTTTCTTGTTGTAATCTCTCAAGCGCTGAGTACAGTGCCCTGCATATAGTAAGCGCTCAATCAGTACAACTGAATGAATGAAAAAGTGCTTAGTCAAATGCACTGCGAGCGGTAAGCGCTCGGTAAATTCCATCAGTTGAGCGATTCGCTTCCCACCCCTGCCTGTCTTTGCCTTCCCCTGTCCACTCTGCCCGTCTCTCCCTTCCTCCGTCCACCCCTGCCCGCCTTGTCCTCAGGCTCCTCGTGTGCCAACCGGCCCAAGAGCAGCTGTCCACGCCCCAGAGGGACCCGAGGGGCCCGGCCACGAACGGGAACTCCTGCCCCTGGCGGGACCGAGAAGAGCTGGGTGGGAACGAGAAGCGCCTCGACCCCAACGAGCTGGAGCAGTTGTTCCCCCCGTCCCAGGCCGCGCCGCCAGGGGATAAGGGGTTCCCGGTAAAACCGCCCCCCTGGTCCCAGCTGAACCGCCAAGGGATAGGGGGAGGGACGGGGACTGGGTCCAACCAAATTAACTCGTACCTCCCCCAGCGCTTAGAACATTGTTTGACACAAAGTAAGCGCTTAGCAAATACCATGAAAAAAAGGGGGGTGGTTACGTCCGTGACTTAGTAGTTTGGATTCACCGGAATCTCAGGCCAGCCCGGCATGGGGAAACCTTCCCGTTGGTCGGCGGTGGGGGGGGGGAGACATGGGGGTCACAGAAGAAAGCAAGGCAGGCTGGGGCCTGAGGAATTCTCCGGTTTATCCCGGCCCCTCTCCGGGGTCTGTGGAGGAGCGCGCGATGTCGGCTGGAGTCCGAGCAAGACTCTCAGACTTGGTTGCCGACCTTGGGGTAGCTTGGCGTAGTGGATAGAGCCTGGGCCTGGGAGTCAGAAGGTCACGGGTTCTAATCCCGGTCCCCCACTAGTCCACTGTGTTACCTTGGGCCAGTCGCTTCGCTTCTCTGTGCCTCGGTGACCTCATCTGTAAAATGGGGATTGAGACTATGAGCCCCACATGGAACAGGGAGTGTGTCCAGCCCGATCTGCTTGTATCTGCCCCAGTGGTCAGTACAGTGCTTGGCACATAGTAAGAGTTTAACAAATACCATAATTATTATCATTATTATTACTGTTATTATTATTACCGACCGGGTTGACGGAAGGGGAATGGGTTTTTAACCTCTGATTGGCTGTCTGCTCCCTCAGCCTGACCCCGGGCTGCCCGAGTCGTGCGACGAGACCCAGATGTCCACCCTCCCGCCGGAGGAGTTCAGATACCTCGAGGAGCGGAGGCCCGAGACCCCAGACCCGGACATCCCTGGGATTGGAGTGTCCCCAGCCCTAAGGACGGACTCATCTCGGAGCACCAGCCCCAGTCCCGCCGGTGAAGGATAGTGGACCCGGTCAGGACGTCCCCACCAGGGAATTCCTGGGAATGGGATCCAGGACGTATCTGGTGTCAGGCGGGCCTCTGGGCCGAGGCCGCGTCCAGCGCCCTGCGGGGTCTGGGCTGTGTCTGGCACTCGGCGGGACCCGCACGGTGATTCTTCAATCTCAGGTCAAGTCGAGGGTTTCTCTGAACTCGTTCGTTATCATTATTGATATTATCATTCTGGTGGCTCCGCGATCCGGCCTTCGGAAGTAGCAGAACGCCTCCTCGGCCCTTCTCCAGACTGTCCCCGGGGAGAATTCCTTCTCCTCTTGGGGTGAGGGGGGCGGGGCGATCCTGGACTGGGAGAGAGGGCTTCCAAGGGCAGATCGGAGGGCCCAAGCCACTCCCCTGAATCGCCGCCACCCAGATTACAGAAGAAGAAGAAAAAAAAGAAGAAGGAAGTGTTTGGATGGAGGTGGTTCTCGACATGACTCCCAGGCTGCCGGCTGTTGGGCCCCGCTTCCCTCCGCCGGCGGCTCTGCCCGCGTTCTTGATTTCTCAGGATGCTTTTCCCTGTCTGACTTTTTCGCTCACCCAGCGTTTCCCAGAAGCCCTTCGCGGGCATCGAACTGCCACTTGGGGCAGACGCCAGGCCCGCCCGCAGTGGGCTCAGCACCTACCTCAGCCGGAATGAATGTCTGCCCGGAGGGCGGCGGATGAGGACCCCCGTCCCCGCCCCCGTCCTCCAGGTCCTACTCCCACCCCCTCGCCCCGCCTCCCTCCACCCCCTCAAAGTCTGGCACTTGTTCGTTCCGTGTTCGGTCCTACCTCAGGCCCCCGGCCCCGGGCGCCGGGGGCGCCATGTTGTCTC
Organism: Ornithorhynchus anatinus; assembly: GCF_004115215.2. Classification (NCBI taxonomy): domain Eukaryota; kingdom Metazoa; phylum Chordata; class Mammalia; order Monotremata; family Ornithorhynchidae; genus Ornithorhynchus; species Ornithorhynchus anatinus. The sequence continues at coordinate 5,865,544 of NC_041732.1, read as the reverse complement.
TGTAGGTTTTGTTTCGTCCTCGTCCTTGTTCGGGTGTGAAGCACTTCCAAAACGTCGAAAGCCAAGCCCTACCTCACCACCCCCCTCTCTTCCTTCGTGTGTTGGCATTATTGGATTTCCTTTCCCTCCCTTCTCTCCTTTTCCCTAATTCCTCCTCTCCCCCTTCCTCAGTCTCCTTTCTCCTTCCTCTCTCCTCCTCCCTCATCTTCTCCTTCCCTCCTTTTCTGCTCTTCTCCCACTCATCTCTCCTACTCTTCCCTCTCCTCCCTCGACCCTCCTTTTACCCTCACTTCGACCACTGGGCCCTGGGCCAGAGGAGCCCCCTGGCAGGTGACGAGGGGTCGACCCTTCCACGCCGAGTGGCTCCCGTGAGGCCGTTGGGACCCCGGCCCGGCCCCCTCAGTCAGGCAGGCTGAGATATAATCGTGTTTCTGCCCTGAGGTAAATGGCAGGGGGAGCTGCTGCTGGTGGAAACCTCAAGTTACCTGCTTCAGCCAAGTTAGACTGACCAAGAGTTGGGACGGGAGAATCCCCTCACCCAACAGTGAGCCAAACTGTCCCCTTCCCCACCTGTGCTCGCTCCTCGCCCACCCCAGTGGGAGACTGGGAGGGTCTCTCTGGAAACCCCACCGCCCTGAGGGGTGGCCCGATGCCCCGTCCCCTCGTCGCCTCCACCCCCCCCCCCCCCCCCCCCCGGCAGCCCTCTGGGAATCCAGGGAGGAGCAGAGGTGGGGCCCAGAGTCAGAGAAATCTGACAGTGCTGGAGAGTCGGGGACAGCCGGGAGTGACCCCCATCCCCTCAGCCAGTTTGGAGAGGAAGGGCCTGGCCAGCTGCCTCTGAGAGATCCCTTGCCCCTCGTAAAACATATTTTTCTTTAATTAAAAAAAGAAAAAAAAGTTCCCTCAGTGACCCTGAGACTAAGTGTGTCTTTCCCCTTCCCCAGATCCCTGAAACACCCACATCTAAGGCCCCGCTCCCATGACCCCCCATTTCCTTCAGGCGCGTTATCCATCGGCTGCCCGGGATTGGAGGTGGGTTGTCTCACTTTCCCCCACAGGTGTGGGAGGAGGGTGGCCCTGGCCTAGACGGGGTGTCCCCTTCCGGAAGACCACACTGCTGTCCACCAACTCCCCCCTGCCCAATCCCAATGGCTCACGGTTGGACCCAGGAGCGGGGCCGGGTTCGCCTCACCGGAATGTATCGTGTTTGAGGTGTGCGTGGACATCCTTGAGCTCCCACCCCCCATCCCACCCCCACCCCAAGGGACGGCGCTTAAGGGATGGGGCACGGGCGGAGGGAGGCCCGGCCTGCCCTCCCGCAGCCTGGGCCCTTCCTAGATGATGGTCTGAAGCTATTTTTATGCCGTGTGTTTGCAGTTTTCATTTGATGGGTTGTTGGTTTTTTTCAATTTCTTACTGGAGAGAAATGAGGGGAAGAAAGCTATTTTTGGTTAAACGAAAAAGCATTAAAAAATGACGATCCTTTCTTTAAGAATGATAAACGAGAGAGGTCAGACTGTTTAGAACCGTGCCCTCGCCCCGCCAATCCCTGCCCCCTCCCCGGGGGAGGTGGGGGAATTGGAAAACGACGGTGACATCACAGTCCGTCGTTCTTGCCCTCACTCCCTCCCTTCCCCTCACCCCCTAGCCACTCCATATCTGCCGGGACGCTACTTGGGATCTTTGCCGAAGTGAATGGTTCTCTGCGGGTTGACTCCCTCCCCTGAAGCCCTGGTGGTCCCGGGCCGTGACCCCGGGAACAAATGTCGCATGGTCTGTCCTGCTCCCTTCTGCAGAGGAACCGTGGAGCCCCCCACCCCCCACAACATCCCTGCCCTCAGTGTGGAGAGTCACTAAACATGCAGCTAAGGGTTAAACGTGTGGTCGGGGACCAGTAGCCACTTCCTCGGTGTTCCAAGGTGTGGGCTAGTCAACCCTTCCAGGTCCCCTCTACAACTGTTTTGGGATGAGCCCTTTCCCCTCCTCCCAACATCTCCCCACCCCAAAGAGGCCGTCTGAGCCCCCCTTCCTCTCTCCTCTCACTATTCCCGCTATCTCCTTCTCTCCACCTTATCAGGCCTGAAGTTTAAAAGATGGCAATAAAAAATGATCCCCAAACAGTAACACTGTGATCCTCCTTTGCGAATAATAATGATTACGGTATTTATTATAAGCGCAAACTAGATGTCAAGCGCTGTACTAAGCACTAACCAGCTGCTTAATCCTGGATGGAGTTCAGAGTCTAAAGGGAAGGGAGAAGGGGTCTTCAATGCCCATTTTACAGAGGAGAAAACTGAGGCACAAAGAAATGATTTGCCCAGATTCACACAGCAGGTGAGCTGGTGGATGGGGAGAAGTGAGCAGCGGAGCGGGAAAGGTCCGAATCTGTAATAATAATAATAATGAGTTATGGTACTTGTTAAGTGTTTACTATGTGCCAAGCACTGTTCTGAGCACTAGAGTCGATACAAGTTAATCGGGTTCCCCACGGTCCCTGTCCCACGTGGGGCTCACGGTCTTAGTCCCCGTTTTTCAGATGAGGTAACTGAGGCCCAGGGAAGTGAAGCGACTTGCCCATGGTCGAAGACCAGACAAGTCGTGGAGCAGAGTTTAGAACCCAGGTCCTTCTGACTCCCAGGCCCGTGCTCTGTCCACTAGGTCTTGCTGCTAGGGAGAGCTAGTAGGGGAATAATAAGAACTTAGAGAAGCAGAGTGGCTCAATGGAAAGAGCCCGGGCCTGGGAGTCCGAGGTCATGGGTTCGAATCCAGGCTCTGCTACTTGTCAGCTGTGTGACTGTGGGCAAGTCACTTCACTTCTCTGGGCCCCAGTTCCCTCATCGGTAAAATGGGAATTAACTGTGAGCCTCACGTGGGACAACCCGATTACCTTGTAACTACCCCAGCCCTTAGAACAGTGCTCTGCACATAGTAGGCGCTTCACAAATACCAACATTATTATTATTATTACTATTATAACTACGGTATTTGTGAAGCACTTACTATGTGCCAGACACTGTTCTAAGCACTGAAATGACAGCCTAGAAGGGGAAGGCCTCTTGGAGATGTGATTTTAGTAAGACTTTGAAGGTGGGGAGAGTGGAGGTCCGTTGTTTACGAAAGGGAGGAGTTCCAGGCCCGTGGGAGGACGTGGATGAGGGGCGGTGGGATAGATGAGATCGAGGTCCGGTGTGTAGGTTGGCGTTACAAGAGCGAATTATGTGGGATGTGATGGAGTAGGAAATCAGTGCGGTAAGGAGGGAGGGGGCAAGATGATTCAGTATTTTAAAGCTGATTGTAAGGAGATTCCGTTTGATGTGGAGGTCCTTTTCCCAGGCCCTGGGCCCCCACCCCGTGACAAACCTCTGGAAGCTGGGACAGGAGCCGGGATTCCAGTCTTACCTGCCTTATGGTGCTGTCTGTCCAACTCCGGATTGGCCAGACTCCCCAAGCCCCCTAAGCAATGAGATTGTGGTGGGCCGCAGGATGTTTTTCCACCCTCTAAAGCGGGCTTGAAGTTGGCCACTCACTCAGGGTACTTGCCTGGGATGTGTAATCGAGAACGTTTATTTTCCTGTCGGGTCCGTCCCCCCGCCGACCCCCGGACTGTACTCTTGTTTTCATTCACTCGATCGTATTTATTAAGCGCTTATTTTGTGCAATGCACTGTTCAAAGCGCTTGGGAGAGGACGATCGAACAATAGACACGTTCCCTGTGCAGCGATCGTCTACCAACACTATTATAGTGTAATAATAATATTTGTTAAGCACTCATTCTGTGTCAAGCTTTGTTCTAAGCGCTGGGTAGGTACAACTCAATGATAATTATAGTATATGTTAAGCAGCTACTATATCTTAGGCACTGTACTAAGCACTTAACAAATACCATCATTATTATTATTAAGCACTGGGGTAGATCCAAGCTAATCAGGTTGGACACGGTCCCCGTCCCACATGGGACTCACAGCCTTCTTCCCCATTTTCCAGATGAGGTCAATGAGGCCCAGAGAAGTGAAGCAACTTGTCCAAAGCCACACAGCAGACCAGTGGCCAAGCGAGGATGAGAATGCAGGTCCTTGTGACTCCCAGGCCTGGGCTGTAGCCGCTAGGCCACGCTGAACCGACCCGGTGCTTCCTCCCCGCTTTCCCTGCCCCCTCTTCCATCCCCACCGCCGGTCCTCCCTTTCTCCTTCCCCTCCCTGTGACCCGTGGCTGGAGCAAAGACCCCCGAGGACCCCCCAGAGGAAGGATGTGAGACGCTTCCCCCCTTCCCCCGCCCCCCATTCCCCTGGGCTGTTCTGGGGGGCGGGAGGGGATGCTCCTCTGGGGCCCGGGGCCGGAGCCAGAAGCAATCAAGAGATGGCAAGTTGGGCAAATGATTGTAACTAGCCTAAAATGGATAATTAAGCCTCCCCAATTAGACAAAGTGCTCCAGCGACCGGAGATTGCTTCCAGATGCTGCCCCCGCAGAGATGGGGGGTGGAGTCTGGTGGGATGCTTCAAAAACACTCGGAGCCCCCCACCCCTCCTGAGGACCCCAAAATAACCCTCTGGCCTGGGAGGGAGAGGGTACAGGGGAATCGGTAGAGACCTGGGTTCTAATCCTCACTCTGCCCCATGTCTGCTTGGTGATCTTGGGCAAGTCACTTCAGTTTTCTGGGCCTCGGTGACCTCCTCTGGAAAATGGGGATTGAGACTGTAAGCCCCAACTGGAACAGGGACTGGGTCCAACCCGATTCGTTTGTATCCACCCCAATGCTCAGTACAGTGTCTGGCACCCAGTAAGTGCTTAACAAGTACCACCATTATCATTATTATTACTATTATTGTCTGCTCTGTGCCTTGGGCAAGTCACTTCAACTCTCTGAGTGTCAGTTCCCTCTTCTGTAAAATAGGGATGGACTTTGAGTCCCATGTGGGACAGGGACTGCGTCCAACCTGATTATAACGTTTCTACCCCTTTCTACATAGTAAGTGCTTAACAAATATAATTATCATTAATTTTTTTTATTATTCTAGGGGCTTTTAAGTTGAGAGATGGAAAGGGCCCTTTAGGGAAGCAGCGTGGCCTAGGGGAAACAGCCCGGGCCTGGGAGTCAGAGGACCTGAGTTCTAATCCCTGCTCTGTCCAATGCTTGCTGTGTGACTTTCGGGTAAGTGGCTTCACTTCCCCGGACCTCAGTTTTCTTGTTCCCCCTCCTACTTAGACTGTGAACTCCATGTGGAAAAGGGACTGAGTCCAACTTAATTCACTTGTTTCTATCCCAGCACTTAGAACAGTGCTTTTGAAACATAGCAGACGCTCAACAAATGCCATTTAAAAAAAAAACCACTCAATTTTTCTCCCAAATAGATTGCGAGCCCCTTGTGTGACTTGATTATCTTGTATCTACCCCCGTGCCCCGCACATGCTAGGTGCTAAGCAAATTGTATTACGCATGTTATTTTTGTTATTATTATTATGGATCGGTATCAGAAAGCAGTCATCCCCGCCCATCCACAAGCCTCAGGCTGTGGTGGGTCCCCCCCTGAGCTGAGCCCTGCCCCCTCCCCACCCCCCAGCTGGTCTCTCAGTTGGGAGACAATCAGCCTGAGATTGCTTTCCCAGCCGCAGACGTTCAGCTGTGAGCAGCAAACGGCCAAAGCTAATTATCTCTGGCAGGTGGGTCGCTGGGAAGACTGGGATTCAGTTCCTGAACACCGGCTTTGACAGAGGGAGAGGGCCCTGACACCCCATCCCACCTTTTCCCCTCTAGCTACTCCCTCTCTCCCATCTGGCGATTCCTCCGATCCAGAATTCCAAGCCCCATGTAGGACAGGGATTGTGTCCAACCTGATTAGTTTATATCTACCCCAGCGCTTAGAACAGTGCTTCACACAGACTAAGCGTTGAACCAATCATTCAGTTGTATTTATTGAGTGCTTACTGGGTGCAAAGCACTTTACTAAGTGCTTGGGAGAGGATAATATAGCAATGAACTGACACATTCCTGCCCACAACGAGCTTACAGTCTAGAGACGAGCTTTCAGTCTAGTGACAAATACCATCAGTATTATTATTTAAATAATAAATCATAAGTTATAATAATCAACAAATAATAAATAGGATGATTTATTATTAAATGTAATAATAAATTAATACTATACCAATAAAATAAATTATTATAAATAGTACTTATCGTGCTATTCCATGTACGACAGGGACTGTGTCCATTCTGATTACCTTGTATCTACCCCAGGGTTTAGCAGAGTGTCGGACATGTAATAAACACCTATCACACACCATTATCATAAGCAGCCCAGCCTAGTTTCCCCAAACCTCAGTTTTCCCTTCAGGGACAGTTCCACAGGAGGCTAAATAATGCTTCCGCCTGCAAGGGGGCCCCTAGTAGATTTTAACTCCCTGATCTGCTACCGGAAAGAGCCTCAAACTCCAAAGCCCGGAAAGGTCGGTTTTCATCCCATTTCTCTGGAGGAGATAGATGTGAACTCTTTTCAATTCATCAGCTTAAGGGAAATAAGATCTCTGAAAGAAGTGCATTGAGAGGGAGCCAGTCACCAGGCCGGATCATAAACAGCATTTTCCGAACTATCTAATTTCCCGGAGCAGTCGACGCATTCCTGAGGTGCAGGAGCTAAAAAGTTATGTGGTGGGAAGCAGCCCGGCCTAGTGGAAAAAGCCCGGGCCTGGGAGACAGAATAATAATAATAATTGTGGTAGCGTCTACTGTGTGCCAGGCACTGTTCTAAGCGCTGATTATTCAAGGTAATCAGGTTGGACACAGTCCCTGTCCCAAGTGGGGCTCACAGCCTTAATCCCCACTTTATAGAGGAGGTAACTGAGGCTCAGAGAAGTAAAATGATTTATCCAGGGTCACACAGCAGACCAGCAGACAATATTTATTGAGTGCTCACTCTGTGCAAAGCACTGTACTAAGCGCTGGGGAGAGTACAGTATCCCCACAAACAGACACATTCCTGTCCACAATGAGCTCCCAGTCTAGAGGGGGAAGTAGGCATTAATATAAATAAATGAATAGATGAAATAGATGATAATGTATACGTATGTGCTGTGGGGATGGGAGGGAGGATGAATGAAGGAGCAAGTAAGAGGGGCGCAGAAGGGTATGGGAGAGGAGATTTAGACAGGGAAGGTTTCTTGGAGGAGATGGTTTTGAAGTGGGGGGAGAGCAATTATCTGTCGGAGGTGAGGAGGGAGGGCGTTCCAGGCCAGAGGTGGGATGTGGGTGAAAGGTCCGCGTCGAGAGAGATAGTACAATACAGTAGATTGTACAAACAATCTACAGGATCCCTGCCTTCAAGGAGCTTATGGCCTAGTAGGGGAGACAGACGATACAACAGATGAAAGACGGGGAAAGCAGAATGAAGGGTAAGGATGGAAGAGTCGTGGGGGTGGCGGAGGGGTGAGACTCAAAGTAGCAAACATCCGCCGAGGAAGATTCTCCTTCCAACTTCACATGGAGGTCCACAAGCCGGAGGGATTCACCCCACTCCCCACCCCACAGCACTTTTGCAAGTATCTTTAAATGATGTATTACAAAGTCTTTATTTATATTCATGTTTGTCTCCCAACTCTATTATATTGTACTCTCCCTAGCACTCGGTACAGTGCTCTGCCCGTAGTAAGCGCTCAATAAATACCACTGATCGATTGATTGAATGTTTTGTCCTCAGGCTCCTATTTCCTGCCCCTACCTGGGACTGATTATTTATTTTCAGAGGGTGCTACATCTGGAAACTATCTGAGCAGGAGGTTGGGTGATCTGGGAGTATGCTGCTGCAATTAATCGCTCTTCCGGCGGGGAATTGAACACAGGGGGATCTTTGAGGTCATCTCAGATCCCAACCAAACCCCTTAAATCTGGGGCCTCATCAGCCTCTGTATCCTGGGATTTGCTGGGAGGGAGACAGAAGAAGCCAGTTTTGAGGATGTGGATCTCTTCTAACTCCACATATCCCCACATCTCTCCCGTTATTGAATCTCATGTCTCTGTTACTCCCAGGACACCTCCATTGCGATGATAATAATAATAATAATGTTGGCATTTGTGGTGTGCTTACTATGTGCCAAGCACTGTTCTAAGCGCTGGGGTAGATACAAGGTAATCAGATTGTCCCACATAGGGCTCACAGTCTTCATCCCCATTTTACATATGAGGTGACGGAGGCACGGAGAAGTTGAGTGACTTACCCGAGGTCACACAGCTGACAAGCGGCAGGGCTGGGATTAGAACCCATGACCTCTGACTCCCCAGCCCGGCCTCTTTCTACTAAGCCATACACTGCTGGTACCTGAACCTCAACGTGTTTAAAGCTGAACTCCTCATCTTCCCTCCTCCCACCTTTCCCACCTTTTTTCTTTGTTTTTTGTAATGGTACTTGTTAAGCACCTAGTATGTGCCAAGCACTGTACTAAGCGCTGGCGTAGATACAAGTTGATCCGGTTGGACACAGTGTCTGTCCCACATAGGGTTTACAGTCTTAATCCCCATTTTACAGTCATGGGAAGTGAGGCCCAGAGAAGTAAAGTGACTTGCCCAAGGTCACACAGCAGACTTGTGGTGAAACTAGGATTAGAACCCAAGACCTTCTGACTCCCAGGCCTGTGCTCTATCCACTCTGCCATACTGCTTCTCCAACGACCCCTGGCATAGAGCGGGCACAGAGAGCTTGTTTGTGAGCAGGGAATGTGTCTGTCTGTTGTAGCGTATTCTCCCAAGTGCTCAGTACAGTGCTTTGCACACAGTAAGCGCTCAATAAATACGAACAAATGAAAGACAGGGGCGAGATATGCTGGTGCTGCCCGCGGGGAGCTTGTGGTAATGCAGAGAGTCTCCAAAACCGGGTTCACAGGGACTCCAGGGAACCAAACGCAGACCCCCTCGGCTACGCCAGGTTCATAACACTGACCTCTGCTGCTCAGGGTCAAAGCTGGACTCCACTTAGCGCCGCCTGCCTCCAGTTAGTGCTGCTGGCCTCCTTTGGCCTTTACTGGCCTCCATTTAGCTTGCTGGCCTCTGTTGGCCTCCACTTACTGCTTCCAGCCTTAACAGATTTCTGGCCTCCACTTAGTTCTGCTGGCTTCCGCTGTTTTTTGCTGGCCTCCACTTAGTTCCACTGGCCTCCACTTAACGCCGCTGGCCTGTGCTGGTATCTGGCCTCCACTTAGTGGTGCTAGCCTCTGCTGGTTTTCGCTGGCCCCCACCTAGCCCTCCTGGCCTCCGATGGACCCTGCTGGCCTCCACTGGTTTCTGTAGGCCTCCGTTAGCTTCCACTGGCTTCCGCTGGTTTCTCCCGGCCTTCAAGGGTCTCTGCTGGCCTCCGCTTAGTTCTGCTGGTTTCCACTGGCCTCTGCTCAGCTCCCCTGGCCACTGCTGCTTTTTCTGTTTTATTCAGCTAAGTGCTCTAGCCTGGAGTAAGAGTCAGGGGACCTGGGATCTTATTCCAACTCCCCCGCTTACCTGCTGTGTGACCTTGAGTAAGTCATTTAACTTGTCCGTGCTTCGGTTTCCTCAGATGTCCAGTGGGGATTCAGGACCCGTTCTCCCTCCTTTTTAGACTGCGGGTCCCGGGTGGGAAGGGAACTGTGTCTGACCGGATTATCTAGAATCTATCCTGGTGCTTAGTACAGTGCTTGGTGCATAGCCAAACACTTTTTTATCGTGTTAAGTGCTTACTATGTGTCAAGCACTGTTTTATGGAATAGGGTAGATACGAGTTAATCAGGCCAGATCAGGTCTGTCCCACACGGGGCTCACAGTCAAGTAGGGGGAGAACAGGTATCGAATCCTCATTTTACAGTTGAGGAAACTGAGGCATAGAGAAGTTAAGTGACTTGCCTGAGGTCACTCAGCAGTCAAGTGGCGGAGTCAGGATTAGAACCCAGGTCCTCTGACTCCCAGGCTTGTGCTTTAATCCCTATGTCATTTTGCTTCTGACTTTACATTTAACAAATACCATAATTATGAATATTTCATTCATTCAGTAGTATTTATTGAGCACTTACTATGTGCAGAGCACTGTACTAAGCGCTTGGAATGTACAAATCGGCAACAGATAACAGATGTTGGTATTTTTTGTTAAGCGCTTACTATGTGCCGAGCACTGTTCTAAGCGCTGGGATAGACAGAGGGGAATCAGGTCGCCCCACGTGGGGCTCACAGTCTTAATCCCCATTTTACAGATGAGGGAACTGAGGCCCAGAGAAGTTAAGTGACTTGCCCACAGTCACACAGCTGACAAGTGGCAGAGCTGGGATTCGAACTCATGAGCCCTGACTCCAAAGCCCATGCTCTTTCCACTGAGCCACGCTGCTTCTCTAGTAGTAGTCTTTTTATGGTATCTGTAAAGCACTTATTACTTACCAGTACTAAGTGCTGGGTTAGATCCAAGATAATCAGGTTGGACGCAGTCCTTGTCCCACGTGGAATTGACAATCTTCATCCCCATTTTACAGATGAGGGAACTGAGGCCCAGAGAAATGAAGTGATTTGACCGAGGTCACTCAGCAGAAAAGTGGTGGAGCGGGATTAGCACCCAGGTCCTTCTGACTCCCAGGCCTGTGTTCTATCCACAAAGCCACGCTGTTCCTCTTATTATTTTCCATGAACAATTCTTTCTTCTGGGAGTAGGCCTTATTTCTGGAAGACATTTGGGCTGGGTGTCCAGTTTCAGTGTCGTTTACACCAAAACTAGCAAGAAAGAATTCTCCATAATGAGGAAGAGATGATTCATATACTGAAAGTGAAATGGATGCTAGGTCCTTAATTTCGCTCTACCCTAGAGTTCTCTCCTTTCCCTAAATTGCCCATCTCATTCCAATTTATTCCCAGAAACAGCATGTAGTCTTCCGGCCCGGCTTTTTATCCTTTTGAAGTGGCCAGACCAGACCACTGATTTATTCCCAACTATGCTCTCCCTTTAAAGGCGGGTCGGGGTTAATTCTGTAATAAAACCGATCTTAAAGGAGCAGCTCTTTCCAAGGTGAGATGGGGGATGGGTGCTTTCTGTCCTCTGAATGTCCTATTATATTCCTACTTTCCTTCCCCAGATGAATTTCCTTCATCAAATCTCCATAAGAAAGAAAAATAATCAGTCGGCCCCTCCCCATGAGATGAGCTTTAATTTATTGGAAATAAAGGAAGAGCTCTGAACCACAAGAGTGGATAGAGCCCGGGCCTGGGAGTCAGAAGGACCTGGGTTCTAATCCCTGTTCTGTCACCTGTCTGCTGTGTGATCTTGGGCAAGTCACTTCACTTCTCTGGGCCTCAGTTACCTCATCTGTCGAACGGGGATTAAGACTGGGAGCCCCATGTGAAGCAGGGACTGTGTCCAAGCTCATTAGCTTGTATCTCCCTCAGCACTGGCACAGAGTAAGTGCTTAATAAATACCATTAAAAAAATTAGGGATCAGCCGATGGATTACAATATCCTCTTGATTTGGGAACAGTTTCTAGTTTCTTCTAGACTCAACTAGGGCCGGGGTGGGGGACGGAGGAGACAGAGTTGGAACATTCGTTCATTCCATAGTATTTATCGAGCGCTTACTATGTGCACAGCACTGTACTAAGCGCTTGGAATGTACAATTCGGCAACAGATAGAGACCATCCCTGCCCAGTGACGGGCTCACGGTCTAACCGGGGGAGACAGATGGCAAAGCAAAAGAGAACAAAACAAAAACAAGACAACATTATCAAGATAAATAGAATCAAGGGGATGTACACCTCATTAACAAAATAAATAGGGTAATAAATAATATATACAAATGAGCACAGTGCTGAGGGGAAGGGGGAAAGGGGAGCAGAGGAAAAGGGGGGCTCAGTCTGGAAAGGCCTCTTGGAGGAGGTGACATTTAAGTACTAGATGTGTGGCTAATAGAATCCTCATGCTAACAGGATTGGAAGCTCCCAGGTTCCAATCCTAAAAGGTTCTTTTTGTGGGAGCAATTTCAGCCATTAGGGAGATCAGTGGTATTTATTGAGCGCTTACTATGTGCAGAATACTGAGCACTTGGGAGAGTATAATACAACAGAATCAGTGGACCCATTTCCTGCCCATAAGAAGTTTACAGGCTAGTGGGGGAGATGAGACTATAATGATAATAATAATAATAATGATGGCATTTGTTAAACGCTTACTAGGTGCAAAGCACTGTTCTAAGTGCTGGGGGATACAAGGTGATTAGGTTGTCCCACGTGGGGCTCACAATCTTCATCCCCATTTTACAGATGAGGGAACTGAGGCTCAGAGAAGACAAACACCAACATTGTAAGTGACTTGCCCAAAGTCACACAGCTGACAAGTGGTGGAGCCGGGATTAGAACCCATGAACTCTGATTTCCAAGCCCGTGCTCTTTCCACTGAGCCACGCTGGTTAAAACAACTCTCCTCAGATGCTTTTTTTAATGGTATTTGTTAAGCGCTTACTGTGTGTCAGGCACTGTACTAAGCGCAGGGGTGGTGCGAGCGAGCTAATCAGTCTGGACACTGTTCGTGTGCCACATGGGGCTCACAGTCTTAATCCCCATGTGACAGATGAGGTAACTGAGGCACGGAAAAATGAAGTGACTTGTCCAAGGTCACACAGCAGACAAATGGCGGGGCCTGGAATTAGAACCCAGGTCCTTTTGACTCCTAGGCCCGTGCTCGACCCCCTAGGCCCCGCTCTTTTCCAATACTAGAGGAGATTGACATCGGTGGAATATCCTGTTTGGATATTTAATGGGCTGATAAAAGAGCCTTCTGGAAGAATCAGTTCAACATAAATCCCAAAGTGTGGCATCTCCTCAACTGCATATCCCTCCTAGGGGAGGAAAGAGGAAAAATCTCTCTCTAACCTCTTCCTCCTCCTCCTCCTCCCCATTTCCCCCCTCCTGCCACCTCCCGTTAGCAGGTGCTGGCAAGAGAATTATTAAGCCTAATGAAATATTAGGGAATTAACTCAGCCAATTTGGACGACTGGTGACTTATTCTCACTCAAAGGGAGTGCTCGGAGTGATTTAATATAATGCCAGATAATAAACCTCTCCCTAGCGGCTCACTGAATGATGTAGTTAACATTCCTGTCCCGGGATCAAAGATTGCAGGCACAAAGGCAGATGAAGCAAAATGCTTCCCCCTCCAACCTCCTCTGAGGAAGTAGAGTCACCGGATTCCCCAGTGCCGGTTGGGGTGATTAAAATGACCCCAGAGGAATGTAGACACTGGGGAAAAAGGGGGTGTGGGGGGCGGATGGGAAACGTCTTCCTAGCATCCTTTAGGAACGTGTGTTCTCCTCATCAACAAAACAGAAGCAGACAGTGTGCGTGTGTGTGTGTTTTGTGTGCTAATCCACTTCTGTGACCTTGTCACCACTCTCTTGCTGCAATTCTTGATTACAAAAACAGGAAAATGTGGTTGGTGGCTCAGTCGAAGCCCGGAGATTAATTCTGCTCTAGAACAGACCTTAGAATCCCGCCCGTAGATGAGACCGATTCTCTCCATTTCCAGAAAAAAATATCTCTTGGTCCTTTCTTTATGCCAACCAGATGCTCAACTACCAGGCTGCTTTCTTGGCTGTAAAAAAGCCTTGACTTCTTCAGTAACCAAAGCGAGGCCTGCCGGGAGGAGCCCACGGGGACCCTGGGGGGCTTGCAGGCAGGCCAGTCAGTCAATCCTATTTATTGAGCGCTTAGTGTGTCGTGGTCTAAGGGGGAGGAAAAACTGGTATTGAATCCTCATTTTACAGAGACGGAACCTGAGGCACAGAAAAGTAAAGTGACTTGCCCACAGTCACACAGCAAGCAAATGGTGGAGGCAGGATTAGAACTCAGGTCCTCTGATTCCCACGTCTGGAGAGTGTGTGTATGTGTGTGTATGAATTTGCAGGGATTCTTTGTGTGGGGGGCGGGCTTTTGGCGGGGGAGACTGTAAACTCCCCTCTAGACTGTAAACTCTTTTTTTTAATGGTATTTGTTAAGCACGCACTATGTGGCAGACACTATGCTAAGTGCTGTGGTAGATACAAGTTAATCAGGTTGGACACCGTCCATGCTCCATATTGGGCTCACAGTCTTAATCCCCATTTTACAGATGAGGTCACTGAGACCCAGCGAAGTAAAGTGCCTTGCCCAAAGTCACACAGCAGACATTTGCTGAATCATATTTGAGCATTTACTGTGTGCAAAACACTATCCTAAGCACTTGGGAGAGAACAATATAATAATAAACGGACACATTCCCTACGTGGTGGAGGTGTGATTAGAACCCAGGTCTTCTGATTTCCAAGCTCAAGGTTCTTTCCAGTAGACCATACTGTTTCTCAATGAGGGCAAGGAACGTGACCAGCCACTCTGCGGTACCGTACTCTTTCAAGCGCTTAGTACAGTGCTCTTTTTGATTAATCGATTGTGAGCTCGTTGAGGGCAGATAATATGGCTGTTTATTGTAGTATTGTACTCTCCCAAGCGCTTTGCATAGTGCTTTGCATACAGTAAGTGCTTAATAAATACCGTTGAGTGAATGATTGAGTGATTGATTGACTGAGGGGTGTGTTATTATGGGCTCTACTTTGCCGTGGGGACAGCCCAGCCGGCGCTTCTAGGTTGGGCACTGGCCCGGCCTCCTGCCCTATACCCTGACGGGGTCAGGGGGAGGAAAAGATGTGGGAGGAGGAGGAGATGGGGGAAGAAGGGGAAGGAAGAAGAGATGAGGAGGAAGGGGGGAGAGAGAGGTGGGAAGGAGGGAGAGGAGGAAGTGGGGAGGAGAGTGAGGAGAAAGGTAAGGGAGGAGGAAGTGGAGAGGAAGGAGGAGGAGCGGAAGGAGGAAATGGGGAGGAGGGAGAGTCAAGATGAAATGGTGGGGAGGAGGAAATGGGGAAGAGAGGGAGGAAGAAGAGGGGAGGAGAAGAGGAAATGGGGAGTAGAATGAGGAGAAAGGTGGGGGAGGAGGAAGTGGGGAGGAGGGAGAGGAGGAAATGGGGAGAGAGTGAGGAGAACGAGGTGGGGGGAAGGAAGTGGAGAGTAAGGAGAATGAGGAGGAAGAGGTGGGGAGGAAGAAAGTGAGAAGGAAGAGGCGGAGAGGAGGGAATAGGGAGGAGGGAGAGGAGGAAATGGGGGAGGAAATGGGGAGGAAGGAGAGTGAGGAGGTGGGGGAGGAAATGGGGAGGAGAGGGAGGAGCAAGAGGTGGAGGAGGAAAGTGAGGAGGAGGGAGAGGAGAACTAGGAAGTAGAATGAGAAAGGTGGGGGAGGAAATGGAGACTGAGGAAGAGGTGGGGAGGAGGAAATGGAGAGTGAGGGAGTAAAGGGAGGAGGAAGAGGTGAGAGGGGAGGAGGAAATGGGGAGGGAGAGAGAGGGGAGGAGCGAACGGGGAGGAGGAAATGGCGAGGAGGAGGAGGGGCGAGGAGTGGAGGAAGCGGAAGGGGGAGGTCGTAGGGTGGGGGTGCGGTGCGGTGCTGTGCGGTGTGCGGCCGGGCAGCCGAGGTTGGGGGCCTGGTTGGGGGGGGGGGGGGGATGAGCGGGTCGGGGTCGAGGTCGGCGTGGGGGGACGACGCTGGGGCCGCCGACCTGCGGTGCAGCCTGGCCTGGGCCGCCGCGCAGTCCTTCCGCCGACACTCCGCGCTGCGGCCCTGCCCTCCGGGATACGGACCCCGGGGACACGAGGACTTCGACGCCCTGGTCAGACGCCCCCCCGACCCCCTCCCACCCCGACCCTTTCTCCCCTTCCCCCCTCCATCTTTCCCTCCCCCCTTCCTCCTCCCCCTTTTCCTCTCCTCCCTCTTCCCCTTCGCCCTTCTTTCTGTCCCCTCTTTCTCCCTCCCTTCCTTTCTCCCTCCCTCTTCCCCTTTCCCCCCTCCTCCCCCTCTCTCCTTCCCCCTTCCTTTTCCCCTCCCCTTTTCCTCCTCTCCCATTTTCCTCTCCTCCCATCCCTTACCCCTCCCCCTCTTTCCCGTTTCATCCTTCCCCTTCTCTCCCTTCCCCTTTCCCGCATCCTTTCCCCCTCCCCTTCTCCCTTTCCCCTTCTCCCTTTCCCCTTCTCCCTTTCCCCTTCTCCCTTCCTCCCCTTCTCCCTTCCTCCCCTCTTTCCCCCTTCCTTTTCCCTCTCCTCCCTTTCCCCTTCATCTTCCCCTTTCCCCTTCCTCCTCCCTCTTCCCCTTTTCCCTCACCCCTTCCCTCTTCCTTTCCCCCTCCCCTCTTCCTTTCCCCCTCCTCTCTTCCTTTCCCCCTCTTTCCCTCCCCACCCTCCCTTTTTCCCCCACCCTTTCCACCCTCTCCCCCTCTTCCTTCCCCCCTTCCACCTTCTCCCCTTTTCCTTCCTCCCCCTTCCTCTTCCCATTCCCCCGCCTCACCCCAGCCCCCCATCAGGCCCCGCTGAGAATCGGGGCGCCCCAGTTTGGGGGAGGGTGGGGGAACTCAGAGCCGGCGGGGGCCGGCCACCATCTGCCCTCCCGGGGCCACACTTGCCCACCACCAGAAACCCCTTCAGGGCAAGAAACGTGTCTGTTGGATTGTCCCCTCCCTAGCACTTAGTACCTTGCTCAGCACCCAGAAAGCGCTCAGTAAATACCACCGACTGAATGAGGCTGGGCCAAGCCTGCTGGCCCCCTGGCACGAGAGGGCCTGCCGGACAGGCCAGTGGTGGCCCAGGGCAGGGGCAAGGGAGGATTTTCCTTCAAGTGCCACATCATCGGGTCAAGGGAGGAGCCCAGAGAGCCATCCCACTTCCTCCATTTCCCAGGGCACTGGGGAAGTGCCAGATGCCAGAACAGAGATGGCAGCGACTGCTTTTTTGTTAAGCGTTTCCTCTGCCGCACACTGTACTAAGCACTGGGGTAGATGCAAGATAATCAGGTTGGAGAATGGGCGTTGAGTCCCCATTTTACTAATGAGGAGGCTGAGGGTCAGAGAGGCATGTAGAACAGTGCTTTGCACGCAGTAAGCGTTCAGTAAATATGATTGAATGAACGGGGATGTGAAGCGACTTGCCCCGGGGCGCCCAGCAGGCAGCTGACTGAGGTGGGATTAGAACCCAGATCCTCTGACTCCCAGGCCCGGGCTCTTTCCACATGGCCACTCTGCTCCTTGATAGGGATTAAATACTTAGCCCCGTGTTGAAAAGAGACAGGGTGTAATCTGATGAGCGCATAGAGTGCTTGGCACATAGTAAGCACGTAACAAATACCATCATTATTATCATTATTATTGTATTTAAGCCGGTGCCTGTTTTGGTTTTTTTTCCTCCTCGCGGTATTTGTTAAAGCGCTTACTATGTGCCAGGTGCTATACTAAGTGCTCAGGTAGATAAAAGCTAATCAGGTTGGATGCAGTCCTGTCCCACATGGGCCTCACAGTCTTTATCCCCATTTTTCAAAGGAGGGAACTGAAGCCGAGAGAAGTGAAAAGACTTACCCAAGGTCACACAGCAGATGAGTGGCGGAGCTGGGATTATTAATAATAATGTAGTAAAAATAATAATGGTATTTAAGTGCTAGCTATGTGCCGGGCTCTGTAAATCAGGTTAGACACGATCCCTGTCCCACATGGGGCGCTCAGTCTCGGTCCCCATTTTGCAGATGAGGGAACTGAGGCCCAGAGGAGTGGATTAGAACCCAGGTCCTTTTGACTGCCGGGCCTGTGCTGAGTCTGTTAGGCCTCGCTGCGTCTCTGTGCTTATCAAATAGTAAAATTGTTCCTATTCTCATCACTGTTTCTAGTCGGCGGGTCTGGTGAGGAGCCGTCAGCAGAAAGGTGGGGAATCAGACCTTGGGGTCAGGGGGACTCCGGGCCCCCCGGACAAGTGACAGGAGGCCCATAGGTCGAGTGGAGATGGCATAGTAGCGGTTGGGAAAGCGACATGGCATAGTGGAAGGAGCCCAGGCTTGGGAGTCAAAGGACCTGGGTTCTAATCCTTGTCACCCCATGAGCCTGTTGGGTGACCTTGCGTATTGATGCCTGTCTCCTTGTTTTGTCTGGTTGTCTGTCTCCCCCGTTTCTAGACGGTGAGCCCGTGGTTGGGTAGGGACTGTCTCTGTTTGTTGCCAAATTGTACTTTCCAAACGCTTAGTAATAATAATGTTGGTCTTTGTTAAGCGCTTACTATGTGCCAAGCACTGTTCTAAGCGCTGGGGTAGATACAAGATAATCAGATTGTCCCACGTGGGGCTCACAGACTTAACCCCCATTTTACAGATGAGGGAACAGAGGCCCAGAGAATAATAATAATAATGGTATTTGGTAAGTGCTTAGTATGTGCCGAGCACTTTTCTAAGCGCTGGAGTAGATACAGGTCATCAGGTTGTCCCACGTGAGGCTCACTGTCTTAATCCCCATTTTCAGTTGAGGTAACTGAGGTACCGAGAAGAGAAGTGACTTGCCCAAGGTCACACAGCTAAGTGGCGGAGCCGGGATTAGAATCGATCAATGCGTGGTATTTATTGAGCGGTTACTATGTGCAGAGTGCTGTTCTAAGCGCTTGGGAGAGTACCCTACAACGGATTTAACCGACGCATTCCCTGCTCAAAATGAGCGGTGTGGCTCAGTGGAAAGAGCCCGGGCTTGGGAGTCAGAGGTTATGGGTTCTAATGCCACCTCCGCCGCTTGTCAGCTGTGTGACTTTGGGCAAGTCACCTCACTTCTCTGTGCCTCAGTGACCTCATCTGTAAAATGGGGATGAAGACTGTGAGCCCCACGTGGGCCATCCTGATCACCCCAGTGCTTAGAACAGTGCTCGGCACATAGTAAGTGCTTAATAAACACCATTATTATTATTATTAGAGGACCCACATGTTTAGGAGAAGCAGCGTGGCCTAGTGGAAAGAGCACTGGCCTGGGAGTCAGAGGACCTGGGTTCTCATCCCGGCTCTGCCACATCCCCGCGGTGTGACCTTGGGCCAGTCATTTCACCTCTCTGAGCCTCGGTTACCTTTTTCATGGGGTTAGCTCCGTTATTTCCCAAATTCCTGGGAGTCGGAGGACCTGGGTTCTCATACCGGCTCGGCCACGTCCCCGCAGTGTCACCTTGGGCCAGTCATTTCACCTCGGTTACCTGTTTCATGGGGTTAGCTCTATTATTTCCCAAATTTTCTGTTCCACCAGAGGGCTCTACAGTCATGGCTCTCCAAGGTTCAGGAACTGTTATTTCTGTTCCGTCCCTAACATGTTTTCCAAGTGCGTGGTTCCGTTCTCTGCACCCTGTGGGCCCCTGCGTTGTAAATACTTGTTATTGACTCGAATAAGCGAGACTTCTCGTGTGTTAGCTTGCGGATATCAACCAGTTGCCAAACCTGAAGGAACTCCAGCAGTCTGGAACGGACAGAGATCAAAGAGTATGGAATCTTCTCAGCTGGATCTTATCCTCAAAGGTCTTTACCATCCAGAGTTCAAGGAAAACAGAGGTAAGGTGTATTTTTTTTTTTTCTCGAATACGGGACTGGGTCTCTATGGTCTTCGTTAGGGTTCATGCCTGCTGCCTTCCCCGTGGGAGTGGAAGCCGCCCGTGGGTAGGAAATGAGTCTTGGGCTCCCGTCGTGGTGTTACTCGGTGAGTACCAGTACGTCTACCGGGCGAGGCGGCTCTGGGGGAGCCGCAGTCTTGGAAGTCGGAGGTCCCGGGTTCGAGTCCCGGCCCTGACACCCGCTCCCTGTGTAGCCTGGGGCAAACCACCTAACCTCCCCATGCCCCAGTTTCCCCAGCTGTAAACAGAGGATGATAATAATGACGGTATTTGTTAAGCACTTAATAGGTGCCGAGCACTCTTCTAAGCACTGGGGTAGATGCAAGGTAATCAGGCTGTCCCATGCGGGGCTCAGATTCTTCATTCTCATTTTCCAGGTGAGGTAACTGAGGCCCAGAGTAGTGAAGTGGCTTGCCCAAAGTCACACAGCAGACAAGTGGTGGAGCCGGGATTGGAACCCATGACCTCTGACTTCCAAACCTGGGCTCTTTCCACTACGTCACGCTGCTTCTCGATCATGATACCTGTACCCTACCTTGCAGGGGTGTTGGGGGGGGTATTCATTCATTCACCGTCGTATTTATTGAGCACTTGCTTTGTGCAGGGCACTGTACTAAGCGCTTGGAAAGTACAGTTCAGCAACAAATAGAGACAATATCTGCCCACAGTGGGCTCACGGTCTAATATAAGACACTTTGGTAATAAAAGCACCAAATAGGAACTGTACCTCGATCTCACTTCTCTCGCCGCCCACCCCTGGCCCACGTCTTGCCTCTGGCCCGGGACGCCTCCCTCCTCGAATCCCACAGGCGATGATTGTCCCCCGCTTCAAAGCCTTATTTAAGGCCCATCTCCTCCAGGAGGCCTTTCCCGACTAAGCCCTCCTCTCCTCCCGCTCCCTTCTGCGTCACCCTGACTTTATTCACCACCCCCAACCCCACAGCACTTACTTCCATACCTGTCATTTATTTATTTATTTCTAATAATGTCTGCCTCCTCTAGACTGTAAGCTTATCGTGGGCAGGAAATGTATTTGCTTATTGTTATATTTTACTCTCCCAAACGCTCAGTACAGTGCTCTGCATATCCAGTAAGCACTCAAGAAAAATGATAGAAGGAATGAATAAACACTACTGCTGCGGTTATTACTAGAGAAGCAGCGTGGCCTAGTGGCAAAAGCACGGGCCTGGAAGTCACAGGACCTGGATCCTCATTCTGGTTCTGCCAGTTGTTTGCTGTGAGACCTTAGGCTAGTCACTGCACTTCTCTCTGCCTCAGTTTCTAAGACTTTAAGATGGGGATTAAATGCTTGATCCCCCTCCTCGACTGTGAGCCGTGTGAGGGACAGTGACCGATTAGCTTGTCTTTATCCCAGGTCTTAGAACTGTGCCTGGCACGTGTAAGTGCTTAACAAAAGCCACAGTAATAATAATAATAATAATAGCTCTTTGTGGGCAGGGAACGTATCTACCATTTCTGTTCTCCCAAACACCTAGTATAGTACTCTGCGCAGAGGAGGCACTCAAGTAACCTTAATTGATTAATGATACCACTGCCGGGATGCCTGGTGAAATGAAATGTGTCCATTTCACAATTAAAGGGCAGAACCCTCCCATGAAAAGGAGGAAGCTCGTTGTTTCGGTTGTAACGTCACAGCTCCTTGTCCTCGCTCCGGGGCGATGGACTTGGGTCAGCATTCCTAGGTCAACTCGATGGGTCGTTGTGGCCGGTCTGTAAGGGGGGGAAATAAATCAGGGACTGTTGGCAGTGCACTTGTGGCTTTCCAGACAGAGGAGTTGGGTGCGGTGGAAAGAATCGAGGCCTGGGATTCAGGCTCTGCTCCCGGCTCCACCACTTACCTGCTGTGTGACCTCGGGTGAACCTCTTAATTTCTCTACTGATAATAATTGTGGTATTTAAGCACTTCCTACGTGCCAGGCACTGTATTAAACACTGGGTGGAAACAATCTAATCAAGTTGGGCACAGTCCATGTCCCACGAAGGGCTCCCAGTCTCAATCCCCATTTCCCAGTTGAGGTAGCTGAGGCCCAGAAAGGGAAACGACTTGCCCAAGGTCACACAGCGGGCAAGTGGCAGACCCTGGGTTGGAACCCATGACCTTCTGACTGCCAGGCCCAAGCTCTGTCTACTACGCTACGCTGCTCCGTGCCTCGGTTTCTTCATCCCCTTCTCTAATGCCAACCTTCTCAGTGTACCTCGAGCTTGTCCATCTCGCCGCCGACCTCTCGCCACGTCCTGCCTCTGGCCTGGAACGCCCTCCCGCCTCATATCTGACAATGACTCTCCCGTGCTTCAAAGCTTATTGAAAGCCCATCTCCTCCAAGAGGACTTCCCCGACTAAGCCCTCCTTTCCTCTTCTCCCACTCCCTTCTGCGTCACCCTGACTTGCTCCTTTTATCCGTCCTCCCCACCCCCCAGCACATTAAGTCCATGTCCATAATTTCTTTCTATTCATATCCGTCTCCCCCTCTAGACTGTAAGTTCTTTGTGGGCAGGGAATGGATTTGTTTATTGTTAGATTCTGCCCTCCCAAGCGCAGTAAGTACTCAATAAAAATGAATGAACGAACGACCGCTGCCAACTCTCTTTGGAACATGTCTCCCAACTCTGTTATATCGTACTCTCCCGAGCGCTTATTACGGTGTTCCGTACACGCTGAACACTTGATGAGGATGATCAAATGCCATCGGGTCATTCCCGATTCATAGCGACTCTCTGGATTTTCATCAGAGAGTTTTCTCGGTAGGAAATACGGCTGTGGTTTACTGTTGCCTTCTTCCGCGTGGTAAAACCTTAAGTGTCTTGCCTTCGTCTTTGGTCAACATTTTGATCACTTGACCCTCTGCCTTCGACTCTTTCCCGTGCCGCTGCTGCTCAGCACAGGTGAATCACTTCATCCGACGCCTCGGCTCTCCGTTAGGGATAACCCTGACGAGAGAATATCTCTCAGTGGCGTAGCTCTGAGCTTCACTGGTTTACGCAGACTCTCCCGACACGAAGAGGCCTTGATTCATAGGAGAGAAGCACTTAATAAAAATGATTTATTTGATTGCTTGGGAAAGTGCCCCCACAGAAAAATGACATCTCTGCCTTCAAGGAGCTTACATTCTAATGGGGGAGGCAGGCACCAATCAGTGGTATTTATTGAGCACTTGCTGTGGGCAGAGCACTCTACTGAGCTCTTGGGAGAGCACAATACAATAATAATAATGTTGGTATTTAAGTGCTTACTATGTGCAGAGCACTGTTCTAATCGCTGGGGTAGATACAGGGTAATCAGGTTGTCCCACGTCTTAATCCCCATTTTACAGATGAGGTCACTGAGGCCCAGAGAAGTTAAGTGACTTGCCCACAGTCACACAGATGATAAGTGGCAGAGCCGGGATTTGAACCCATGACCTCTGACTCCCAAGCCCGGGCTCTTGCCACTGAGCCACGCAACAGAGTCGGTCGACGCAATCCCCGCGCGCAAGGAACTTATAGTCTCCAGGGGAGCGAGAGACATTAAAACAGAGATAGGGGAAAGAGTGGAGCATAAGGATAGTTCCACAAGCGTCATGGGGTCGGGGCAACAGAGCGGCATCAGTTATCAGGCGTAGACCACATCGACGACGAGAGATAGCAAAACGTGAGACTTTCGAGATAACCTGGAGAATTCCCTGCTGCTTCCCAGTTCTCCAAGATCCAGGAGCTGACCGGAATCTCAGGAACCACGGTGCCACCCCCCGACTTCCTGTTCGAAGTCGTGTACTCCGAGCCCATGAACGCCAAGTTCAACGAGACCAGGGGCGACAGGGACCTGATCTACGCCTTCCACGGCAGCCGCCTCGAGAACTTCCACTCGATCCTCCACAATGGCCTGCACTGCCATTTGAATAAGGTAAGGGATCTGCCCGGCCGTAGCGTGGCCTAGGGGGACGAACGCAGGCCTGGGAGTCAGAAGGACCCGGGTTCTAATCCCAGCTCCGCCACTTGTCTGCTGTGTGACCTTGAGCAAGTCACTTCACTTCTCTGGGCCTCAGTTCCCTCATCTGCAGAATGGGGATTCGGAACCTGTTCTCCCTCCTCAGACCGGGAGCCCCACGTAAGCCCTGATAGTCGTGTATCTGCCCCAGTGCTTAGTACAGTGGAGGGCTGAAAACGGGGGCAAAATAAAGTGTTACACTCCCCACCTCCCCTCTTCCCCCTTCCCAAATACACACACCCCAGACCCCCTTCAAGTTTTAATAACGCAGTTCCCCGGGGTCTGTTGAGACTGTGACAGCTGAGGGAAGCCATTTTAGATGCCGTGTTTCAGGCCGATCGCGTTTTCACCGCATTGAGATGTGGCTTCAACTGGGCGTGTTTTTGTTTTTTTGTGTGTTTTTTGTTTGTTTGTTCGTTTGTTTTTTCTCCTTATTTGCCTGCCGTTCCAGACGTCCTTGTTCGGTGAAGGGATCTACCTCACCAGTGACTTAAGCCTGGCTCTCCTTTACAGTCCTCATGGTGCCGGCTGGCCGCACAGTCTGCTGGGCCCACGCCTCAGCTGCGTGGCCGTCTGCGAGATCGTGGACCACCCGGACGTCAAGTGCCAGGCTAAGAAGAAAAGTGAGTCAGGCGGGCAGACCAGGGTCGATCGGCGGCATCGGACCGGTTGCGGAGCCCCGGACTGAACGCTTGGGAGAGGGCGGCGCGGTAGAGTGGGTAGACGCGTTCCCTGTCCTCAGGTAGCAGCGCGGCCTACTGGGTAGAGCTCTGGGTGTCAGCAGGACCCGGGTTTTAATCTCGGCTCTGTCACTTGTCCGCTGCGTGACCTTGGGTAAGTCGCTTCACTTCTCCGGGCCTCAGTTCCTTCATCTGGAAAGTGGGGAATTAAGACCATGAGCCCTATGGGGGACGGATATTGTATCCAACCTCTTTAGCTGGTGTGTACCCTGGCGTAATACATAGTAAGCGCTTAACAAATACCATTTTATTTTACTGTTATAAGGGCCGTGGAGCATCCGTTAGGAGCTCAGAGGTACCCGGAATTCCACCTTCCCGGGAGAAGAGCAGGCGGGTCCTCGGGCCAGGGGGCGGAAAGGGGTCCGGGAACCCCTGAGGAAGGGGCCGGGGTCGGAGGGATGACCGGAAATGCCACTGGTTAATTGGTGATGATAATGGTGGTATTTAAGTGCTTCCTATGTGCCGGGCACTGTGCTAAGCCCCGGAGTAAATACAAGAAAATCAGGTCGGGCACAGTCCCTGTCCCTCAGTCTGAAGCGAGGGAGGGAGAACGAGGATTTAATTAACGCCTGTTTTAAAGATGTGGTAACAGAAGCACGGATCGAGAGACGTGACTTGCCTAAGGTCACACGTGAGGCCAGAGATGGGACCAGGATTAGAACCCAGGTTCTCTGATGCTCAGGCTCTCTCCACTGCTTCTCAGTAGCCATTCTTGAGCACCCCCTGGGTGTGAGACACTCTATTAAGTGGTTGGAAAATCCCAAACTGAGCAGCCACCCATCTCCTGGAACTTCCACTCCATCCGGGGAGACTGACTTCAAAATATTTCCAGCGTGGACCAAGTAAGTCATTGACCGTACACCTAGATCAACGGTGCCGAGTATGGTCAACGGTGCCGAGTATGGCTCCAGCGGAAATTGAGGGGTCAGTTCCTTGGGCAAGTCACTTCGTCTCTGTGCCTCGATTCCCTCATCTGGAAAACGGGGATTGAGAGCGTGAGCCCCACGTGGGACAGGGGCTGTGTCCGACCTGATTTATCCCAGAGCCTAGTACAGTGCCTGGCACATAGTAAGCGTGTATGTTATTATTAGTGGTCTTCATCACTCTCCCAAGCGCCTGGCACCCAGTGCTCAATAAATACGATTGAATGAATTAATAAATGAATTGCAACGTTTACCGAGTGCCTCTCGGGCCCCAGGTGTCATACTGAGCAGTGGGGTTGGGGTGAGATCATTAGGCCCGTCCCCTCCCCCACCCGGGGCTCACCGACTACGGGGCAGAGAGAGCGGGAGCCTTTCGTCGTGTTCCAGAGGAGGAAATCAAGGCCCAGAGAGGGGAGACGACTTGCCCCAGGTCTCACGCCGGGCCAGCGTCAGAGCCACTCTCCAACCCGCGTGTAGATGGCCTGCCGGCGCCAGGCCCCTCCGGTCCGTCGCCGCCCCCTCCCTCCCTCCGGACCGGGGGCTCCCCCGGGCTTGACGGGACTTTACTGCGGGGCTGCTTCCTCCCCTTCATCTTCCGCCAACCTGCACTCGGCAAAGCCGGTCTCCCCCCTCCTTCCTCACCTTTGGACTCTTTGCTTCCCCTCGGGCAGATTCCGAAGAAATGGACCGAAAAAGAGCAAGAATCAAGAACAGCGAGGGGGGAGAGGTGCCGCCCAAGTACTTTGTGGTCACCAACAATCAGCTTTTGCGGGTCAGATACCTGCTCGTTTATTCGCAGAAGCAGTGCAAGAGGTAAGAAGGGAATTTACGGGGAGGCGGGGAGAAGCGGGGGTCCGGGGAGACCCCGAAGAGAATGTGGGTATGTGGCCGTGTACGTGGCGGAGCGTGTGCCTGTGTGACTCTGTGCATTTGTGGTTGTGGGCGGGGATGTCCACGTGTGCCTGTATGTGTTTGTACCCATCTGTACTTGTGTGCGAGGGCGACCGTGTCTACTCTGTGCGCAGGTGTGCTTTTGTGTGTGTGTGTGCGGGTTGATTCCTTGCTGGCCGGGGGTGTAGGGAGGTGAGTGAAAAGAGAGGCTTCTCTCAGTTACCGGAATCCTGCCTCTGCACCCTTTCAAGCCTCCTGTTTGGCGGTCAAACTGTTTGGCCTTTTCGCCAGGGGTACTGGGGCTTCGGTGTCTCCCGCGGCCTGGCTTCGGGCAGCCACCTCAGGCCGCCCCGGAGATTCTCTCGCCCGGGCAGTGGTTGGCTTCCCCCCTCCACACCGGGCCTCTGGTGGCATTCTGAGATGAAGGGAGGGGGCCTAGTGTGGGCCGAGTGCCCCTTGGGGCACAGATAAACGCCCCTCGCCGAGCGCCCGGCGGCTCGACCTCCCGCTGGGAGCCCACAGGACCGGACACGGTCCGGAAAGGGCCGGGGCGAGCTCAGGTCCGGGAGATGCCGCCCACGGAGGGTGGCCCGAGCTGGAGACGCAGGACACCGGGCAGGCCCCCCGGGGAAGGGGGCGAGCGGAGCCAGCTCCGGGATGGGGCGGAGTGGCCTGGGGGACACCCGCCTCGCCTGCCGGTCGGGTCCCCCACGGGACGTGACGGGCGGCGTCAAACGTTCGCGGTCGTTGGTTCGTGCAGGTTGGCCGGTTGGCCCTCCTGGCTGTCCAGCCACCCCTTCGCCCTGCTGATGGGCACCTACCTGCTGCTGCTGATCGCCGTCGGCATCGCCAACTCCCCCACCTTCTCCTACTACTGGAACCGGGCGTTTGCAACCCAGAGATGAAGACCCCGGGCCGGGGGGGGTCGCCCTCTGCCTGACTGAAATCAGAGCTCTTCGTTACCTCTCCCTCTAATCACCCCTGCGGCCGGGGGTCTCCGGGCAGGGGGCGCGCCCCCACCCGCCCCCGGAGAGTCACACGGGGACGAGGCACCGGCCAGCGGCGGGGGAAGGGAGAGCCCCCAGAGACAAAGCGTCCGAGCTGACGGGGGACCCTCCTTTACCAGACTGCCTGGACGTGAGACTCTCACCCGGAAGCCCGCCGGGAGAGCGACGGTCCCCATTCCCCCCCTCCGGCTCCAACGCGGCCCGACGGTGACGCCAGAAAGCCCCACGGGCGTCTCCTGTCAGACGGATAGGGTCATGTCCGGATGGCGGGGAGGCCGCCATCTCGGAACGGGCCCGGCTGCCCGCGGGCCACGGCCCAAGCCTTCTGCTTCCCAACTGGGCGCCTTATATGGCTGGCACCGCGACTGTGCCGTGTAAAAAGGCCAGCGTAAGCCGCGACGGATAAACAACCCCGATGTTCTCAACGTGGAAGCTTGCCCGGTTTCCACCGCACCACCCGACGCTTGCCCCACAGGCAGAGAGGAACCGGGGCACGTAGGCGCGGCACTCAAGGGGTGGCCGACTCGGGACGACCAGCGGGGACCGAGAGCTTCACCTCACGAGGGACTTCCATCCACCGATAGTTCTCATTTGCGGCGATGATTGGATTTTTTGGTATCCTCCCATGTCCATTCATTCCTTCATTCTGTCGTATTGAGCGCTTACTGTGTGCAGAGCACTGTATTAAGTGCCTGGAAAGTAGAGTTCGGCAACAAAGAGGGACAATCCCTGCCCGCAATGGGCTCACAGTCTAGAAGAGGGGGGAGACAGAAATCGAAACAAGTAAACGGGCATCAGTAGCATTAAATAGATAGAATTAGACATCAGGATAAGTGAAACAGGTTTTGCTATACATAGAATAATAGGTATGTACATATATGCACAAGTGCTGTGGGGCAGGGAGGGAGGGTAGAGCAGACGGAGCGAGTTGGGGCGATGGAGAGGGGAAACTGAGGAAGGGGGCTCAGTCCGGGAAGGCTTCCTGGAGGAGGTGAGCCTTCGGAAGGGTTTTGAAGGGGGGAAGTGAGCTAGATTGGCGGATTTGAGGAAGGAGGGCGTTCCAGGCCAGAGGTAGGACGTGGGCCAGGGGGTCGACGGCGGGACGGGCGAGAACGAGGCCCAGTGAGGAGGTGAGCGGCGGCGGAGGAGCGGAGTGTGCGGGCTGCGATGGAGAAGGAAGGTGAGGTAGGAAGGGGCAGGGTGAGGTGATGTGGTTATCGCTTGAAGCGTTGTGATTATTATTGATTTTGTTGTGATTATTATCATTATGAATATTGTGTACGTATCTGTAGTTATATTTATAATAATAATGATAACGATGGTATTTAAGTGCTTACTCTGTGCTAGACCCTGTCCTAAGCGCTAGGGTAGATAGAAGCAAATCGAGTCGGACAAAGTCCCCGTCCCACGTGGGGCTCACAGTCTCAATCCCCGCTCCCCCGATGAGGTAACTGAGGCACAGAAGAGTGTAGTGAATTGCCCCAAATCACACAGCATTCCTTTGCTCTTCCCCGGCGCCCCGCAGCTGAAATCGTGTCCATATCTGTAATTTTATTTACTTGCATTGATGTCTGCCTCCCCGACTCGAGACTGCGAGCTCGTCGTGGGCAAGGAATGTCACTCTCCATTGAACTTTCCCAAGTGCCTAAAACAGTGTTCCGCACACAGTAAGCGCTCAATAAATACGATCGAATGAATGAATGCCGTTACTGCTGCATGTTGTCATTCCCTGAGTCAGCATGCCCCGCTCTGCCCTTCTCTGGGAGATGAAAGCCGCCTTGGGTCCCAGCGGGCGGGCAGGAGACCCTCCCCCGGCCCCCATCCCCCAGCCCCCGCCGGGTCTTCTCGTAAGGGGACCCTGCCCGCTCCCCTGGGGGTGCCGGAGCCGGGAGCCCGCGATCGCACGGCCCGTCGCTGCCCAAGCTCAGACGGACGGACGGCCTCACTGTCTCTCCAGGTCTAACGGTCTTGGTTGGATGAAGCCGTGGACCAGGCAATTGAAGTGACCACTTCTCAGTGAGCAGGCTGCTAGACTGGAATCTCCTTGAGGGCAAGGATCGTGTCTTCTAACTCTCTTGGACCCTCCTGGGTGTCTAGTACAGTGCTCCGCACCAGTACGTGCTCAACAAATCTGACTGTTGGAGGGATGGATGGATTAAGCTTTGGAGTCAGAGATCATGGGTTCGAATCCCGGCTCGGCCACTTGTCAGCTGTGTGACTTTGAGCAAGTCACTTAACTTCTCGGTGCCTCAGTTACCTCATCTGTAAAATGGAGATTAAGACTGTGAGCCCCACGTGGGACAACCTGATTCCCCTGTGTCTATCCCAGCGCTTAGAACAGTGCTCGGCACATAGTAAGCGCTTAACAAATACCAACATTATTATTATTATTATTATTGTTAAGCAGCGTGGCTTAATGGAAAGAGCCCAGGCTTGGGTTCTAATCCCGGCTCCGCCGCTTGTCTGCGGTGTGACTTTGGGCAAGTCACTTCACTTCTGGGCCTCAGTTCCGGGGATGAAGACCGTGAGCCCCACATGGGGCAACCTCATAGCCTGGTGTCTACCCCAGCGCTTAGAACAGTGCTTGGTACATAGTAAGTGCTGAACAAATACCATCGTCATTACTAGTATTATTAAGGCAATTTAATGCTGTGAAAACCAGGGTGTATCCTGAACAGGACATTTTACATTGAAGGGTAAAGAATGTTCACTTTCTGTCAACCTCCCGGAGCCGATAATAATAATAATATAATAGTATTGGAATTTGTTAAATTCCTATTATATGCCAAATCCAGGCTAAATCCTGGAGTAGAGGCCCACAGTCTTTAGTGGGAGGGAGAACAGGTATTGAATCCCCGCTTTACAGGTGATGGAACTGAGGCTTAGGAGAAGTGAAGTGACTTGCTTAAGGTCATACGGCAGGCAAGAAGCGAAGCCGGAGTAGAAGCTTAAACCAACGTCTCGTGGATTCCCAGTCAGAGCGAGAATATTCATTCGATCGTATTTATTGAGCGATTACTAAGTGCAGAGCTCCATACTAAGCGCCTGGGAGAGTACGATATAACAATAAACCGACACGTTGGGGGAACATAACGTGGGAACATCCTATTCCTGTTTTCGGCGGCGTGGGTCGGCGCACCCAAGTTCCTCGCCGCCCAACGCGTCCCGTCGGTCTTCCCTCCGCGCGCTTCGGTCTCGGGGTCGTTTTCAGGAAACAGACGGAGCCTCCCGTCCCAGTCGTGGCAGAAGCCGGACGGCCACCTGGGGTCTGTTCGACGGAATAGGTTCGAAAGTGGAGAGAGCTGCCTTGTGCTAAGTAAATCAGCGCAAGAATCTTGGGATCCGGCCCGGAGGATGGGGGAGGGAGGGGTGCATAGGAAGAGAGTAGTGATTAGAAACACATGTTTAAAGGAATTTTTTAAAAAAGAGACTCCCTCTCTGCTAGCTACTAGGTATGATCTGGGGAAAATTGGCCCTTCAGTCCTTAATAATAATAATAACTGTGACATTTGTTAAGTCCTCACTATGTTCTAAGCACTGGGGTAGATCCAAGCTAATCTGGTTGGGCACAGTCCCTCCGTTTCTTCGTCCATCCGTCTGTCCATCCATCCATCCGTCCATCTGACTGTCAATAATAATAATAATGATGGCATCTGTTAAGCATTTACTATGTGCCAAGCACTGTTCTAAGCACTGAGGGATACAAGGTAATCAGGTTGTCCCACGTGGAGCTCAGAGTCCTAATCCTCATTTTCCAGATGAGGTAACTGAGGCCCAGAGAAGTGAAGTGCCTTGCCCAAGTCACACAGCAGACAAGGGAAGGAGCTGGGATTAGAACCCAGGACCCCTGACTCCCAAGCCTGTGCTCTTGCCGTTAGGCCACGCTGCTTCTTGCCCTCCTACAGAGCTCTCCAGCTGCCCCCCCCAAATAACCATTTGCTGAACGCTTACTACGTGTCAGGCACTGGGGTAGAGAAAAGGTAATCGAGCCCGTTGTTGGGTGGGGTTTGTCTATCTGTTGCCGAGTTGTACTTTCCAAGGCTTAGGAGAGTGCCCTGCACACAGTAGGCGCTCAGTAAATATGATTGAATGAATGATCATCAACGGTATTTACTGAGCGCTTGTGTCTGCAGAGCACTCTACTAAATGCTTGGGAGAGTAAAACACAGCCTGAGCTGGTAGACAGTTTCTCTGCCCACAAGCTTACATTCTGAAGAGGGAGACAGACAGACATGAAAAAGCATATAATTTAAAGATATGTACATAAGCGGGGTAGGGTTGAGGGTGGGGGGAATATGAAATGTCCAAAAGTCACAGATCAACGTGCATAGACGTCGCAGAAGGGAGAGGGAGCTGGGGAAAAGAGGACTTAATTGGGGAAGGCCTCTAGGAGAAGATGTGGCAAGTGGTGGTCTGGCATATATGGAGGGGGAGTAAAAATAATAATCGTATTTGTTAAGCGCTTACTATGTGCCAAGCACTGTTCTAAGCGCTAGGGTAGATACAAGGTCATCAGGTTGTCCTCACGACGGGCTCAGTCTTCATCCCCATTTTACAGATGAGGTAACTGAGGCCAGAGAAGTGAAGCGACTTGCCCAGAGTCACAGCTGATGAGTGGCGAAGCCGGGATTAGAACCCACGACCTCTGACTCCCAAGCCCCGGCTCTTTCCGCTGAGCCACGGGAAAGGGGTGAACAAGATGGAGATAGAGTGAGTAGGTTGGCATTAGAGGAGTGAAGTGTGCGGGCTGGGTTGAAGTAGGAAATCAGCGAGGTCAGGATCAGATTAGCTGTCCCTTTCTCACACAGGGGTCTCAGTCAGAGAAGGTATTTTATCCCCATTTTACAGACAAGGTGCATGAGGCCCAAAGATGAGAAATGACTTACCCAAGTTTACGCAGGAGGAGAGCGGGGGAACCGGGACTAGAGCTTAGATCCGCAGACGCTCAGCTCCTCCTCCTTCCCACTAGACCGTCTTCCTCCTCCCAGAGCTGCTCCTCTCTTCCCATTCTCGTCCTGTCCTCCCCATCCCATCCCTCCTCCCCTTCCCCTCTGCCCTCCTCCTTCTTTTAATAAGAATAATAATAATGGTATTTGTTAAGAGCTTTCTCTGTGCCAAGCACCGTACTAAACACTGGGGTAGATACAAGGTAATCATGTCCTTAGTAGGAAGGACTGAGTAGGAAGGAGAATCTGCAGGTGAGAGAAACGAGGCCCAGAGAAGTGAAGCGACTTATACGAGGTCACCCAGCAGACGAGTGGCGGAGCTGGGATTAGAACCCAGGTCCTCTGAGGCCCAGGCCTGTGCTCTTTCCTCTGCGGCCAGGCTGCTAATCTCTCTCCTCGCGCCCTCCTCCTCCCGGTCCTCCCCCCGGCCGTTCCGTTCCCCGCTCTGGCCCCTCCGCTCTTGGGTCGGCTTCCTGTCGGTTTCCACCCCGCCTCGGGCGGGGCCCCAGGGCCCCCTCTGGGTCGTGCTGGCACCGTCCCGGTGATCTGGTTAAAATAACCTCCGCTTTCATCCGCCATTTGGAACTTGCAACGAATCGCCTCGTTTCGGCAAACACGAGGCGGGCCGGCTTCCCGGCTTGGGCCCTCAGCCTCCCCCTGCACTTGGTTACTGACTGACCGTGTTTAGCAAGCGCTTACCGTGGGCCAACCGCTGGGCTGAGCTCCTGTCACCTAATAATAATAATAACAATAATAATTATGGTATTTGCCAAGCGCTGTTCTAAAGGCTGGGGTAAATACAAAGTAATCAGGTCGACCCATGTGGGGCTCACGCTCTCAATCCCCATTTTACAGATGAGGTCACTGAAGCACAGAGAAGTTAAGTGACTTGCCCCAGGTCACTCAGCAGACATGTGGCGGAGACGAGATTAGAACCCACGACCTCTGACTCCCAAGCCCGGGCTCTTGCCACTAGGCCATGCTGCTCCTCCTCCACACGATTGTTCGACGAGCTTCAGCGAGAAGCAGCCTGATGGACGCCGCAGGACAACTTGGCATCAGTGGGGTCGTTTATCTCCCAAGGGGCTCTGAGATTTCCATGGGAAGCTTGGAGAACCGGACAATAACGATAATAATCACTGTGATATTTGTAAAGTGCTTACCGCGTACCAGGTGCTGTACTAAGCGCTGGGGGAGATACCAGAGAATGAGATCGGATGCAGTTCCTTGCCCACGCGGGACTCACGGCAAGTAGAAGGAAGACTTGGTGTTGAATTCTCATTTTGTAGGAGAGGAAACTGAGGTGCAGAAAAGTTAAGGGACTTGTCCAGAGTCACAAAGCTGGCAAGTGGTCTTCCTCTTTGTTTTTTAATGGTATTTGTTAAGCGCTCACTATGTGCCAGGCATTGTACTGAGTGTTGGGGTAGCTAACAAGCTAATTAGGTGGACCCGACCCCTGTCCCACATTAAGGTCGCAGTCTCCGTGCCCATTTTCCAGATGAGGTAACTGAGACACAGAGAGACGAAGTGACTTGCCCAAGTGGGGAGCCGGGATTAGACCCCACGTACTTCTGCCTCCCGGGCCCGGACTCCATCCGCTAGGCCATGGTGCTTCAATAACGGTTCTCGCGTGGTTTGGCTATAACACTTCCTGAGGCAGGGGGCTAGATTAGATGTCCCTCCAAGCCCCTCCCCACCTTCGATCCCACTGCCGCCCGGAGGAAATGTGCTCATCTAAAGGGAATTGTATCTACCGTGTATCTATCGCAGCGCTTAGAACAGCGGATGGCACATAGTGAGTGCTTAAACGTTACCATAAAAAAATCATTTAAAAAAAATGTAAAAAAGGGGAGTTCCCCTCCCCAGACGGCCGCCACCCTGCCGACAAGGGACGGGAGACTGAGTCTCGATCCACGAGGGATTGGGCGGGATTCTCGGGCCTGGGATTTGTCATCCCCTCCTCCGGGAGATGCCAGGACGTGAGTTCCCTTGGGTTGGCGGAGAGGAACAGAGAACACATCCGCCTGCCGTCCAGAAGGGTCTCTGCTGTGGGACCCAGGCAAGGAAACCCGGTTGAAGCGTTTCGGGGAGACCCCACCCCCCTCCCCCGGACTCCTCGTGGGCCTCCACAGTCCCTGGACACTCCCTCCCTTGGAGCCCAGCAGAATCAGGGTTCGAGGCCCATTTTCTCCTCCCCCCGGGGAGCCCCTGCCAACCCGCTCCCCCCTCCCCGCACCGTCCACACCTCATCAGCCCCAGGCCCGACGCCCTCTGCGGAGAGGACCACCTCCCTCCGGGCTTGGCTCCGGCCACCAGACTGGGCCGGCCCTCGACCCACGGCGAGATCAAACATGGCCCTGGCGGGAGGCGGCGAGGCCGGAGGGCCGGGGGCGAGGTCCCGGCGGGGGACGGCTGGCCGGTCCGGCGGGGCAACGGGCGAGGGCGTCTCCGTCTGCTGACCGGCCTGGAGCCGGCCTCCCGGGCCCGTCTCCCCGGCCGGCCCGTCTCCCATACTGCTCTCATTAGCCTGCGCTCTAAAGAGCCGCACGCGCACCGTGACCCACCGCTGGCCAAATGGCCCTCGTTGTTTAAGACTTTCCCGACATTTTGCGAGTAAACAATGTTGCCCTCCCCAGCCAGGAATGATCACACGGCCCAGATATTCTCCCCGCCCCTCCCCGCCCCCAGCCAGCCGGGGCGGAGATGTAAATCTCGAGGAGGATATCATCGCTCGGCCGGCGGCTCCTCCAGAGGGTGGGATCCATCGTGTCCCCTCTCCAGTCTGGCTTTCTCCCCTTCGAGGGAGCGTAGGGGGTGGGAAAGTCTGACCTTGAAGTCCCTGTTGGCCTGGGGCTTGAGATGAGTCTTGCGTGATGCGATGCGGGGGGCCTGAGGTCACCTGGTGTTCTGACCGCGGCCCCGACTCTTGCCTCAGGGGCCCGTTTTCCACGAGGCAGCGAGGCCGGCCTTCCCAGAGGAGGCTCCGTCTCTTCCTCGCTCTCCCCTGACCCTGGACCTGCCTCCCGTGATGGAGCTCTATCACCTGCTCACCCTCTCCGGGGAAGGAGTGTTGGCCCGAGGCCGCCAGGCCAGGATCGGAGCAAACCAGAATCTACCGATCGATCAACCGAACAATCAATCGGTAGTATTGATTGAGCGCTCACTGTGTGCAGAGCACCGACGAAGCACTTGGGAGAGCGCTTAGTCCTCCAGACTGGAAGTTCCTCTAGACTGTAAGCTCGTTGTGGACGGGGAATGTGTCTGTTTATTGTTATATTGTACTCTCGCAAGCACTTAATATAGTGCTCTGCGCAAAGTAAGCGCTCAATAAATACAACCGAATGGATGGATGAATGAATGAAAGCACAACAGTCAGAAAACTCTGCCCTGGAACCTGCGGAATCGAAAGCCATGCTTGAGAAGAAGCACGGCGTAGTGGATAGACCACACGCCTGGGAGTCGGAAGGTCCTGGGTTCTGATCCCGACTCCGTCAACTTGTCTGCTGGGTGACCCCGGGCAAGTCACTTCACTCCTCTGGGCCTCAGTTTCTTCATCTGTAAGATGGGGATTGAGGCTGTGAAGCCCACGTGGGACAGGGACTGTGTCCGATTCGATTTGCTTGTGTCCACCCCAGCGGTTAGTACAGTGCCTGCCACATAGTAAGCGCTTAACAGATGCCGTAATGAATCTGTTTATTGTTCTATTGTCCTCTCCCAGGCACTTAGTACAGCGCTCTGCACACAGTAAGCGCTGGGTAAATACGATTGACTGCCTGACTCTCCAGATCGGCCACCTCCCCGGCCCTCCCAGCGGTCAGCCAGACCCGCCAGCTTCCCAGAGGGGCGGATCCGTCGGCTCTCCAATTTGGCCACCCCCCGGGCCTTCCCGGTGGTCGATCAGGCCCACCACCTCCCAAGCGGGGCGGATCCATCTGCTCTCCAGATCTACTGCTCCCGGGGCCCTCCCGGTGGTCAGCCAAGCCCACCAGCTTCCCGGCGGGGCGGATCCATCAGCTCTCCAAATCGGCCTCAGTCCGGGCCCTCCCGGCGGGCAGAGTGGCCCCGGGATTCCCGGAGTCAGCCCGGGGGCGGCAGAGGGACCGGGAGCGGCCCCGCTAGGCCTCTCCGTCCGTCGGCTTCGCCCACCCCCGGCTCCGCAAGACCCCCAGAGCAGGCCGGCTGTTTCCAAAGGCCCCAGAGCGGGAGCTGGCGAGGGTCCAGGGGAGGACCGGGGCGGCTCCCGGCCACCCCGTCGAGAGGACCTTTCCAGGGGGCGGCCGCCGAGGAGCCGGCCTGTTTTCTCCATCGGTTGAGATATTGAGACATCTTTGGCCCCATTGGAAGCGGAGCCGTGCACGGAAACGCCGGTGACTTCATGCTGGGCCCGGGACGGTGGGCATAAATCATTTTATCACGGGGCCATTAGCCCACAGGAGCCAACCGCTTCCAGCCAGGCAGCCCCCAGCTCGGCCAGGCAGCCCCCGGCCCGGCCCCGAGAGGGAGGGGTGGAAGACGGTACGGACGGTTCCCCAGGAGCGCCAACCCGTCCGGCCCCGAGGAGCTGCCCACGGATTCCTGCTGTAGGAAAACGGCCTGCTTTTTCCCTCAGTCCCCCAAAGCGAACGATGAACGATTGCGATCCACACAAACCGCAGGACGGAGAGTTTGGGCGTACGGGTTTGTGCATAACTGAATTTGGGTGTGGGTGTGGGGGTGTCTGTTCCCGTGCAGGAAGGGGCGTGCGTGTGTGTTTACAAGTTTATATAACTATCCTTGAGTAGCTGTGGAGGTGTGTGTCAGGGCGTTGGACGGGGCGTCTGTTCCCGTGTAGGAACGGGCATTTGTGTATGTGTAAATGCGTGCTTGGGTGTGTGTGTGTTGGGGGAGAGATCTGCTTAGCCGTGGAGGTGTAACTGTGACCACGTGTGGATCCCCTCAGGTGACCTCACGTGCTGCTCGGGGAAGGTGCGGGAGTGTCACTTCTGGGCTCGGAGGAAGGCTGGGCTACTGGCCCTTAGATAGCAAGAGGTGGAAGAGCCAGAGCGGGGGTCGGAAAGGACGAGTCCAGGCCGCGGAGGGAGACGGGCCCCGCAGCACGGGGGTCGGTGGGCCCCGGGCGTCGACCGCAGTGGCCTGGGCTCACATCTGACCGGAGGGGTATTCACCGGGCGCTTCGGGCCTGGGCTTGCCCGCCCCACCCGCGGGCCCTCCCCGCATAGCGCACATTTCTGGCGGGGCTGGGGTCCTCCGGCCACCGCTCTCGGGAAATCCCCCAGCGGCCCGCGCCCGGCCTCCCCCTCGGCCGGGCCCCGCCCGGGCAGCGAGGCTGGCGCCGAGGTGCCCGGGCCCCTCTGGCGGGGCGGCACCCGGCTAGGGCCGGGGAGGGACAACAAGAACCCCTTCTGCCCCGAGACCACCCACTCCCTCAGAAGTACGTGTTTGTTGGGAGGGGAGGAAGACTTCTAAATGGGGAGGGGTGGATGGTGGAAGTTTCCCCGGGAGCGGGGTCCGAGCCCCCGGCTCTCTCGGGCCTTCGTCCCAGACTCCTGACTGGGGAAGGGAAGGGGCACGTGGCCCTTCCAACCCCGGGGCGCCCCACACGATCCCTTGGGAATGCCCCGGGGAGAGGGAGAGAGATTGACGGGGCCCCCTGTGTCCTTCCCCCTCTGCCCTTGCTCCGCCTGAAACTTCCCCTGTGCAGGCGGGCAGATGCCAGCCTGCCAAGCGGGGAAATGCTCCAGATGTCAGATGAGCCCGGGCCCCAAGAGCCAACCAGCAGCAGCTGCCCACGAGCCCCACGCCGGGGCCGTTCTGCCCCGGGCACCCCAGACGCCCCCCGCCCCGAGGCCAACCCGTCCCTGCCCCGTCTCCGGGTAGCCCTGCTATGTTTTTTTTTTTAATGGTATTCCTCAAGTGCTTACTATGTGCTAGGTACTGTACTAAGCACTGGGATAGATACACGTTAGGTTGGACACAGTCCACATCCCATGGGGACTCACGGTCTTCATCCCCATTTTCCAGATGAGGGAACTGAGGCCCAGAGAAGTGAAGTGACTCGACCAAGGTCACACAGCAGACAAGTGGAAGAGCTGGGAGTAGAACCCAGGTCCTTCTGACTCTCAGACCTGAGCTTCTTCCACTAGGCCACGCTACTTATTGTTCTTGTCTGTCCGTCTCCCCCGATTAGACTGTAAGCCCGTCAAAGGGCAGGGACTGTCTCTATAGAGAAGCAGCGTGGCTCAGTGGAAAGAGCCCGGGCTTGGGAGTCGGAGGTCATGAGTTCGAATCCCGGCTCTGCCACTCGTCAGCTGTGTGACTGTGGGCAAGTCACTTAACTTCTCTGTGCCTCAGTGACCTCATCTGTAAAATGGGGATTAACTGTGAGCCTCACGTGGGACAACCTGGTGACCCTGTATCTACCCCAGCGCTTAGAACAGTGCTCGGCACATAGTAAGCGCTTAACAAATACCAACGTTATCATTATCTGTTACCGGTTTGTACATTCCAAGCGCTTAGTACAGTGCTCTGCACATAGTTCAATAAATACTATTGAATGAATGAATGACTAGGCTACGCTAGCCTCTTCCCCGGTGGATGAAGTCTCTCGCCGTCCTGGCCTCGAAGAGCCTCCAGAGCCTCCAGGCTCTTACCCTCCTTCCCCCCAAGGACCCTCCCGCTTGGGTCTGATCTGAAGCACTGGATTAAGCCCAAGGAAAAAGTACATAGGTGGGAATTACACCTGGGCCCTCTCCGGCCAGGGGCTCACGGTCAATGAATCTAGGATCTGCTGGGGTTGCAGAGACAGAGAGAGCGAGAGAGAGACAGAGCAGAGGCAGAGAGAGACAGAGCAGAGAAAGAGCAGAGAGACAGAGAGAGGCAGAGAGCGATAGACTGAGTAAAAGAGAGAAGCAGAGAGGCAGGGAGAGCAGAGAGACAAAGAGAGCAGACAGAGGGCAGAGAGATAGAAAGAGACGGAGGGATAGCAAAGAGAGAGAGAGACCCAGGAAGTGAAATACAGAGTGAAAGAGGCAGAGGACAGTGAAGGGAAAAATCAGGACTCCAGAAAGCAGGATAAAAATAAAATAAATAAATAATGGCATTTGTTAAGCGCTTACTATGTGCATAGCACTGTTCTAAGCGATGGAGGGATACAAGGAGATCAGGTTGTCCCACGTGGGGCTCACAGTCTCCATCCCCATTTTACAGATGAGGGAACTGAGGCCCGGAGAAGTCAAGTGACTTGCCCAAGGTCATACAGCTGACGAGTGACCGAGCCAGGTTTAGAACCCAAGACCTCTGACTCCCAAACCCGGGCTCTTTCCACTAAGCCACGCCGGAAGGACCCGGCCAGAACCGTAGCAGCAATCCCAGAAACCGGAGTCCGAGGCCTCCTCCAGCCCTGCCCCGAGCAGATTCTCTAACCTTGGGTAAGTCAACTCCCTGCTGGGGTCTCTGCCTCGGTTTTCCCACCTTTGGAATGGGGACGACCCCTTCCGTCTCCCTCCCCAAACTGCGCGTTTTAGGTTTGGATCTCGGGCAGGGAAAGCGGATACTGGTGCTGAGGAAGCAAGTGCCATCGCCATGGCCCTTGAAATGCCATCTGGGGGCGGCCTGGCCCCGGGAAGGGCCGGCAGGCGGCTTCGAGGCGGGTCTGGGAGAGACCCCGCCGGGGGGGAAGAAGCCAAAGGTGCCATCTTCTCATGTTGATTTTAGAAGGGTGGGGCCTGGGAGGGGACAGACTTCAAAGAGCAAACAGATCGGAGGGCCACCATTTTGAGTCTTTTCAGTCCCCGTGGGAAACTCAGGATGGTTAAGCAAGACTTGGGGGTGAGGCTTCACCTCAGACAGTGGCCTAATGAGAAGCGGCGTTGTGACCTAGCAGAAGGACCGTGAGCCTGGGGGTCAGGAGGTCCTGGGTTCTAATCCCGGCTCTACCACTTGTCTTGTGCGACCTTAGGCAAGTCACTTCTCTGTGCCTCAGTTCTCGCATCTGTAAAACGGGGATTAAGACCGTGATCCCCACGTGGGACAGCCTGATAACTTTGTATCTACCCCAGCGCTTAGAACAGTTCTTGGTACATAGTAAGCGCTTAACAAATACCATCATCGTTATTATTATTAGATATCTGGGGAGGTTCATCTTCCACCCACGGAAGAAGCCCCCCTTGCCGGCCGACTCCGGGTACCGGCCTGCTTCTTCCCACTGCCCACAGATGAACAGCGTTCCCGGGGTCACCGGCCCGGGGGTCCTGGACCGGTCCTCCCCCGGCCCCCCGCCTCAGCCGCTCTCCGCTCGATCCGGGACGATCCAGAGAGCGGTTTGCTGGCCACAGACCGACTCTGAAGTTTTCCTTTTACCCTCGAAAAAAAATTGCAAAAGCTCCCCAGATCGTCTCAAAAGGAATATGTTTAAGGAAAGTTGTGTCTCACGTTGGCCAGGAAACAGACGGTCTAGTCAGGGTGACATCTGACTGTCCGTGTTTCTGTTAGTAAATAGCACCGTCCCACCTCCATGAAGTCATTTCCTCGGTTCACGCCGGGGATGATGTCAGCCCTGGAACGGCCTCTCCGCATTGGCCGAAAAAGCTCACAAGTTAAAAATATGTCTCTAGAATTCCCAGTCCCCCCACTTGGTTATTGAAAACTTCTGCTTTCCCTCTGAGTTTATAAACACGAGCCCCTCCGGGCCCTGCTTGCTGGCTGCGGGCGGGCAGACAGTCCGGCGGGCGGCAATCGGGGCCCAGTGGCGTGGTTGGCTCCGGCCTCGGAGACCGGTCAAGGGTCCTGCCAGGGGCCCGGCGGGCAGCTGGAAGATTCCCGAGTACTGGGGTGTGAGGGGGGGGGCGGGTGGAGGAGCGCCAGGAGGAAGCGCTGATCGCCCCGCTCCAGAATTGCTCCAGACCGGCTCCAGAACCGCTCCCGATCTCCACCAGAACCGCTCCAGACCGACTCCGCACAGCTAAGTGGTGGCCACTCCAGCAAGGAAGGAGAGAGAGAATGTAATCTAGACTAGAAGCTCCTTGAGAGCAGGAAACAGGTCTACTAACTCTGTTGTACTCTCCCAAGCGCTCTGCACACAGGCGCTCAATCGATATTATTGATTGATCGGTTGGGGGTGGGCCCAATCTGATCAAGCTGGGGAATGGGGGGAGTTCAGACACCGGGCCCTCCCCGCCCCACCCCCGTCTTTAACACTAATAATTGTGGTATTTGTTCTGTGCTTAAATTTATTCTCAATGTCTTACCCCCCGCCCCCAGACCGTTAAGATCCCCGGGGGCAGGGAGCATGTCCATTAAAGCTTGTTTTGTACTCTCTCAAGTGCTTAGTACAGTGCTCTGCACACAGTAAGTGCTTGATAAATAACAGCGATTGATTGATTGATTGATGTGTAAAGCATTATGCAGTGTGCTGGGGTAGACTTAATACAGTCAGATCAACCCACTCCCCGTGCTATAAGGGGCTCACGGACTAAGAAGAAGGGATTAAATACCCCTTGTATAATCCCCATTTTGGCTCATCTCTAAACTGTAAACTCGCTGTGGGCAGGGAAGGTATTCACCAACTCTGTTATATTGTACTCTCCGAAGTGTGTACCACGCAGAAGTGCTCAATACATAAGATTGATTACTTCCTTCCTTTTTTTTTTGTGATGGTATTTGTTAAGCACTTTCGTATCTGCCCGGCATCGTACTACGTGCTGGGGTAGATACAAACTAATCAGGTTGTTTAGTTCCTGACCCACATGGGGCCCCATTGTTCAGATGAGGAACTAAGGCGCAAAGAAGTGAAATGACTTGCCCAAGGTCACACAGTAGACAAGTGGTGGAGCTGGGATTAGAATCCAGGTTCTTCTGACTCCTGTGCTCTATCCACTAGGCCATGCTGCTTTTCCTACCACGTTACGGGCAAGGAAGACATCTGTTAATTCCGTTGTATTGTACTCCCCCAAGCACTTAGTACAGTTCTCTGCACATAGTAAGCGCTCGGTAAATACCACTGATGATGATGATGACCTCCTTTCCTGCCTTAACTCTGCCCTCTCCTCCGCCAGGCAAAGCTTCTTCTCCTCCCTCATCGACACCCATGCCCGTCACCCCCGCCGATTGTTCCGGACCTTTAACTCTCTCCTTAGGCCCCCTGTTCCTCCCCCTCCCCCATCTCTCACCCTAATGATCTGGCCACCTATTTCCTCACGAAAATCAACACGATCAGGTCTGAGCTCCCCAAAGTCACCCCTCCGCCTCTCCCCTCCCCCCCAACAACCCCCTCCCCTACTTTCCCATCCTTCCCTGCAGTATCCTCAGAGGAGATCTCCTCCCTCCTCGCAAGTGCCACCCCCTCCACCTGCGCCTCGGACCCCATTCCCTCTCACCTTCTTAAAACCATCGCCCCTGCCCTCCTCCCTTCCTTAACTTCTATTTTTAACCACTCGATCTCCAAGGGCTCCTTCCCCTCTGCCTTCAAACACGCCCACGTCTCCCCCATCCTAAAAAAAACCCGCTCTTGACCCCACTTCCCCCTCCAGTTATCGTCCTATCTCCCTACTACCCTTCCTTTCCAAAATCTTAGAACGAGTCGTCTACAATCGATGCCTAGAATTCCTTAACTCCCATTCTCTCCTAGACCCCCTCCAATCTGGCTTCCGTCCCCTCCACTCTACTGAGACTGCTCTCTCTAAGGTCACCCATGACCTCCTTCTTGCCAAATCCAATGGCTCCTACTCCATTCTGATCCTCCTTGACCTCTCTGCTGCCTTTGACACTGTCGACCATCCCTCCTCCTCCGTACCTTATCTCACCTTGGCTTCACGGACTCTGTCCTCTCCTGGTTCTCCTCTTACCTCTCTGGCCGATCATTCTCGGTCTCCTACGCTGGAGCCTCCTCCCCCTCCCATCCTTTAACTGTTGGAGTTCCTCAAGGGTCAGTTCTTGGCCCTCTTCTGTTCTCCATTTACACTCACTCCCTCGGTGAACTCATCCGCTCTCACGGCTTTGACTACCATCTCTACGCAGATGACACGCAGATCTACATCTCCGCCCCTGTCCTCTCCCCCTCCCTTCAGGCTCGCATCTCCTCCTGCCTCCGGGACGTCTCCACCTGGATGTCTGCCCGCCACCTAAAACTCAACATGAGCAAGACTGAGCTCCTCATCTTCCCTCCCGAACCCGGTCCTCTCCCAGACTTCTCCATCACCGTGGATGGCACGACCAT
Source organism: Ornithorhynchus anatinus (assembly GCF_004115215.2). Classification (NCBI taxonomy): domain Eukaryota; kingdom Metazoa; phylum Chordata; class Mammalia; order Monotremata; family Ornithorhynchidae; genus Ornithorhynchus; species Ornithorhynchus anatinus. The sequence continues at coordinate 5,822,391 of NC_041732.1, read as the reverse complement.
CCTTCCCGTCCCGCAGGCCCGCAATCTCGGTGTCATCCTTGACTCGTCCCTCTCGTTCACCCCACGCATCCTATCCGTTACCGAGACCTGCCGGTTTCACCTCTACAATATCGCCAAGATCCGCCCTTTCCTCTCCACCCAGACGGCTACCTTACTATTACGGGCTCTCGTTATATCCCGGCTAGACTACCGTGTCAGCCTTCTCTCTGACCTCCCTTCCTCCTCTCTCGCCCCGCTCCGGTCTATTCTTCACTCCGCTGCCCGGCTCATCTTCCTGCAGAAACGATCTGGGCATGTCACTCCCCTTCTTAAACAACTCCAGTGGTTGCCTATCGACCTCCGCTCCAAACAAAAACTCCTCACTCTAGGCTTCAAGGCTCTCCATCACCTTGCCCCTTCCTACCTCTCCTCCCTTCTCTCTTTCTACCGCCCACCCCGCACGCTCCGCTCCTCTGCCGCCCACCTCCTCGCCGTCCCTCGGTCTCGCCTATCCCGCCGTCGACCCCTGGGTCACGTCCTCCCGCGGTCCTGGAACGCCCTCCCTCCTCACCTCCGCCAAACTGATTCTCTTTCCCTCTTCAAAACCTTACTTAAAAATCACCTCCTCCAAGAGGCCTTCCCAGACTGAGCTCCTCTTCCCCCTCTACTCCCTCTGCCATCCCCCCTTTACCTCTCCGCAGCTAAAGCCTCATTTTCCCCTTTTCCCTCTGCTCCTCCACCTCTCCCTTCCCATCCCCACAGCACTGTACCCGTCCGCTCAACTGTATATATTTTCGTTACCCTATTTATTTTGTTAATGAATTGTACATCGCCTTGATTCTATTTAGTTGCCATTGTTTTTACGAGATGTTCTTCCCCTTGACGCTGTTTAGTGCCATTGTTCTTGTCTGTCCGTCTCCCCCGATTAGACTGTAAGCCCGTCAAACGGCAGGGACTGTCTCTATCTGTTGCCGACTTGTTCATCCCAAGCGCTTAGTACAGTGCTCTGCACATAGTAAGCGCTCAATAAATACTATTGAATGAATGAATGAATGATGACGATAACTGATTTAATTATTTTACAGATGAGGAAACTGAGGTCCTGAGAAATTAAGTCTAATTTGGTTGTTTTACTGTTACCTATCTCCTTGAGTGCCTGTCACCAGTCAAATCATCCCTCCCCCTAGGTTTTGAGGTTGTGAGTGCCTGGGGGACCAGAGACGAGGTAATTCACGCATTCAATAGTATTTATTGAGCGCTTACCATGTGCAGAGCACTCTTAGTGGAAAGAGCACAGGCTTGAGAGTCAGAGGTCATGGGTTCTAATCCCACCTCCGCCACTTGTCTGCTGTGTGACCTTGGGCAAGTCACTTAACTTCTCTGTGCCTCGGTTATCTCATCTGTAAAAATGGGGATTAAAAAATGTGAGCCCCACGTGGGACAATCTGATTAACCTGTATCTACCCCAGCGCTTAGAACAGTGCTCTGCACATAGTAAGCGCTTAACAAATGCCATAATTATTATTATTATTACTATGCGCTTGGAATGTACAATTCGGCAACAGATAGAGACAATCCTTGCCCACTGACGGGCTTACAGTCTAATCGGGGGAGACAGACGGACAAAAACAATAGCAATAAATAGAATCAAGGGGATGTATATCTCATTAACAAAATAAACGATAATAACCGTGGTATTTGTTAAGAGCTTACTGTGTGCCAGACCCTGTACTAAGCGCTGAGGTGGATACAAGCAAATCAGGTGAGATACAGACCCTGTTGCACCTGGGGCTCACAGTCTCAATCCCCATTTTACAGATGAGGGAACCGAGGCCCAGAGAAGTGAAAAAAAAAATAATAGTGGTATTTGTTAAGTGCTTACTATGTGTCAAGCACTGTTCTAAGCGCTGGGGTAGATACAAGGTAATCAGGTTATCCCACATGGGCTCACACTCTTAATCCCCATTTTACAGATGAGGTAACCGAGGCCCAGAGAAGTGAAGTGACTTGCCGAAGGTCACACAGCAGACAAGTGGCAGGTCTAAGACCGGGATTAGGTCTATTTCTCACCTGTGCATTGTTTTTCTCCCAGGCTTACTACAGTCCATTTTGCACACAGAAGACAGGTTAAACTATTCCAATTATTACTAGGCGAGCCCACAGGAGAACCAGCACGCTCCCCAGATGAAGAGGAACTGGACAGGTCATCTAGTCCATCCCCCTGTCTCCAGGCAGGCCCCACCCACCTCAAAAGACCATTCCTGTCCTGGTCCTTGCGCCCGTCTCCGGGGGTTTTCTTTTCCAAGCTTTGCCTGGCTATCGCTCCATCGTGGCCAGGGACCTGCGGGCCACCATGGATGGAAAACTCCTCACCATTGGCTTTAAAGCAGTCAATCCCCTTGCCCTCCTACCTCGCCTCGCTCCTTTCCTACTACAACCCAGCCCGGACACTTCGCTCCTCTAATGCCATCTTTTTCACTGTGCCTCCATCTCATCTATCTCGCCCGCCAACCCCTCGCCCACGTCCTGCCTCTGTCCTGGACCGCCCTCCCTCCTCAAATCCGACAGAAAATAACGCTCCCCCTCATCAAAGCCTTATTGAAGGATCTGAGAGGCCTTCCCCGACTACGTCCTCCTCTCCTCTTCTCCCACTCCCTTCCACATCACCCTGACTTGCTCCCTTTGTTCATCCCCCGTCCCAGCCCCACGACACTTATGCCCATATCTATAATTTATTTCTATTAATGTCTGTCTCCCCCTCTAGACTGTAAGTTGGTTGTGGGCAGGGATGGGTCTGTTTCTTGTCCTAGAGTACTTTCCCAAGCGCTTAATACAGTGCTCTGCACGCAGTAAGCGCTCAATAAATTCAACTGAGTGAACGAATGGAGAGCTGGGGGTCACTGTGGCCGGGGATCTGGGGTTCACCATGGCTGGCGAGCTGGGGGCCACCAAGGGGGCAAGGTCAGAGCCAAATCCGGGTAATTTCCAGGAGGAAGAAGCACCGGTGGGGGCGGATTTCAGAGCGCTCTCTGGGCCTGCGCCGTCCTCCCTGCCAAAAGGCTGTGGCCCCTCGCTTAGTCCGAGCCCTCCCCGAGGGTCACGCCTCCTGGAGGGCTGCAATCGGAAGCTGCTCTCCCTCATCTCCCCCAAACCCCCTGCGGGCTGTGACCGACCTCTGGAGCAGCAGCAATAGTAATAATAATGATAATAATAATAGTGTTTATTAAGCGCTTACTATAGGCCAAACACTATTCTAAACGCTGGGCTAGATACAAGGCAATTGGGTTGTCCCACATGGGGCTCACAGTCTCAATCCCCATTTTACAGTTGAGGCAACTGAGGCCCAGAGAAGCTAAGTGATTTGCCCAAGGTCGCACAGCGGACAAGTGGCGGAGGCGGCATTAGAACCCACCACCTCTGACTCCCAAGCCCGGCCTTTTGCAGCTAGGCCGTGCTGCTTCTCTCTAGGCCGTGTTCCTTCTCTACATAGCGATAGTTGTAATAATAGCAAAAATAGCCGTATTATCAGCTGCAGTTGGAGGAAGAGCACGGAGTAACAGTAGCCGGAAACAGAAGCAGGATCAGTAGTATTGCACAGTGGATAGACCATGGGTCTGGCAGCCGGAAGGTCATGGGTTCCAATCCCGGCTCCGCCACTTGTCTGCTGTGTGGCCTTGGTTAAGTCACTTCACTTCCCCCGGACCCCAGTTACTTCATAGGTAAGATGGGGATCGAGACTGTGAGCCCCACGTGGGACAGGGACGGTGTCCAGTGCGATTTGTTTGTATCCACCCCAGCGTTTAGTATACGTCCGGCCCGTAGTAAGCACTCACTTAATACCATAATCAGTGTTATTAGTAATAGGAGCAGCAATAATAGCAGTTATGGGCTGCAGCAGCAGATTAGCTGTGCGGTGGCCCTCGGGTTTCGTGGTGTCTCCGGTCCCTCGGGGGACCTTTCCACCGAGGCCAGAGCCGCCTCCACGAAGAGAGGGTGCACGCCAGCGTTCCCGAGGGACCCCAGAATCCCCGACTAGGATTCCCCACTCCTCAATTAGCCTTCTACCTATATACCTACCTAATACCTAAACTACCCACCCTTGTTGACCAAACAGACATCCTCAACACCACCCCCTCTGCTGAACTCAACTCGCTCGCTCCCCATCCCCCCGTCGATCTCGTACCACTAACCCACGGCCCTGGATCACCCACGCTGTCCTCCGCCTTCGCTCTTGGGCTCGAGCCGCAGAGCGCTGCTGGCCGAAATCTAAATAGCGGGTCGACTTTGTCCCCTTCAAGTTTATCCTTGCATGCTTTAACTCTGCCTGGCAGAACTATTTCTCTACCCTTATTGACGCCCATGCCCATCGCCCTCGCCAGTTGTTCCAGGCATTTGATTTCCTCCCCGCGGAGGCCTTCGTCCAACCTGAAAATCTCGTATCTACCCCAGCGCTTAGTATAGAGTCAGTGCTTAACAGATACCGTAATCATTGACCGTTTCTCTAGTCAGAGCTGAGCAGAGTTTGCGGCACGTGGTAAGCACTCGACAGATGCAGTAATAGTATGGGGCCTTTCCCTCATCTTGAATAAAACACCCAGAAATCTGCTCCAACCCCTGGTTTGCCAAGTCACGAAGAGGACGCTCGGAACGGGTTTTAGATGGGAGGGGAGAATAAGGCCCGGAGTCGCCGTCCCAGAGGCTCTGAGGGTGAAAGCAGTCAGTCAGTCAGTCGATCGTATTTACTGAGCGCTAACTGTGGGTCGAACGCTGTACTGAGCGCTTGGGAGAGTGCAATACAATATTAAACGTACTCATTCCCTGCCCATAACGAACTTACAGTCTAGAGGGCAGCGGCCTCGACCCCTGAGCTGGAAGCGTCCATTTCCCTCCTCAGAGGGGGCCCGGGCCAGTGGCCACTCATCCCCGCCCTGGGCCGCCTGCTCCTCCCTCTGACTCAGCCTGCTGGCCTTTCCCCGCTGGTGACCCCCGGCACCGCCCCCTTCCCGCCCCCCCCCCCAGGGCCGGGAGCGGCAGAGGAAACTTGGGAAGAGACCAGCGTCTTTTGGAGCTCCTGTAGGTCAGCTGTGCGGGTCTCCGGGTTTCTCCAAGAAGACAAACAGCGGAGATCCAACGTCCAAAGTGATCTATTTGGGCTGGCTTTCCCGGCGGCTGGCCCGGTCGGCGGTCCCCCCGGGACCAGCTCCGGGCCTGGAGACAGAAGCAGCTGGCCTCTCCTGGGGTCCCAGCAGCTGGAGGGTTTGGTGCGGCTTGGAAAGGGATCGTTCGATGGGTCGGGGGGCCGAGCTGTTCCAGCGCCCAGGGTGGGCACTCAGGGACTGATGTCACCCTATCTATCCATCTCGCCACTGACCTCTCACTCACATGCCGCCTCTGGCCTGGAACACCCTTCCTCTTCATCCCCGACAGAACTTTACCCTCCCCAACTTCAAAGCCTCACTGAAGGCCCATCTCCTCCAAGAGGCCTTCCCCGACTAAGCCCCACTTTTCCTCTTCTCCCACTCCCTTCTGTGTCGCCCTGATTTACTCCCTTTATTCACCCCTCCGATTAAGCCCCACAGCACTAATGTCCATATCTGTCATTTATACTAACGTCTGTCTCCCTCTCTAGACTGTAAGCTCATTGTGGGCAGGGAATGTGTCTACCAACTCTGTTATATTGTACTCTCCCAAGGGCTTAATACAGTACCCTGCACACAGTAAGCGCTCAATAAGTACCATTGACTGACTGACGATCGATGGGTGGATTGACGCTGCCCCGACCTGAGCTCAGCTGCCTGGCCTGTGAGGTTTCCTCCCCCGTAGGGGGTCTCCGCTCACGCTGAGCTCTCCGGGACCCTGCCTCCGGGGACGGGGACGGGGACGGGGTGGGAGACAGGGCTGGGGTCGGGGCGGCGAGGTTCTCTTGGCTCTGCCGCACCGGAGAAGGCCGTGGTGCCCCCTGCCTATTTTCTCCCTCCTGCTTAGATTGTGAGCCCTCTGTGGGATGGGGCTATGTCCAACCTGATTATCTTCTGTCTTCCCCAGTGCTCAGAACAGCGTTTGACACGTAGTAAGCACTTAACAAATATCATTATTATTATCATTATTATTTTATCATCATCATCATCATCTCAGTGGCAGAGATGGCTAAGCCAGGTCCTGGGCCCCCCATCCCTAGGAACCCCACGCTTCCAAGCTCGTTCATTCATTCATTCATTCAATCATATTTATTGAGCGCATACAGTCTGCAAAACACTGTACAGTATGGCAATAAATGGATGCATTCCCTACCCATAACAAATTTACAGGTTGGTGGGGAGACAGGCATTAATAGAAATAAATAAATGCATACATAAATTTTGAATATGCACATTTTTAGACCCAAAATGGCTTCAGGAAAGCTGGGTATTTGCTTCTTTTCCTTTCTAGTGTCCAACAGGGCCTGAGAGGCAGGAGAGCAGGGCAGAGCTCCGACCCCTGGATCTATCTCTACCTCCATGTTGACTCTCTTCTCTTCTTTCTCTCTGTCTCTGTCTCTTTCTCTGTCTCTCTGTCTCTTTCTGTGTGCATCCTGAACTTCATGCCCAGCCCCTCCGGCTTCCCCTCCTCGGGACCGGGGTGCGGGCAGGGCTTTGTGGCACAACCCAGGGGTGGGATCAGCCCCAGGCCCCACCCTGCCAGTCTCCGGTGGGCCCAGGAGAGCTGTCACAACACAAGTGACTTTCAGAGCCTGCCCTGGTCCACTCCACCTTGACCAGACCCGAGCAGCCGCGGGTTCAGAGGGCTCAGTGGGCAGCCAGGGAGGCCGGGACCTGCCGAAGCCCTGGCAGATCACGTGACCCATCGGCTCCGAGAGAGCCGCGAGAGGCCGGGGGTCGACGGCGGGCCCGCTGGCCAGGTCCGGCAAGGATGGGGATCCCCGGGAGCCCCGGGCCTTGTCGTTTCCCCCAGTCCCAAGTGGACGGCTGCGGTGCCACGGACGCTTTCTCCCCACCGGCCCAGCTGGGTACCTCTTGGCCACGGCCCTTCTCACTGAAAACATTCTGTTCCCCTCTTGGAGAGTGGAAAGAAACATTTCTGAGGTCAAACGTGGTGTAGCCGGACAAGTTCGGAAAAAATGAAATTCCTGTTTGCACCAACAGACCAAGTGCCATGGCAGAAAAATAAGCCGAAATTTCTGGGTTTTCCCTTTGATGGATTCAGTCTGAATGGGAGAAGAACATTCCTGTCCTGAGCGGCGGCCAGGGGACCTGCCCGTTTGAGCTTTCAAATGTCATTAAATTTTATTTAAAAAAATTATTCTCGACCTTTTAACAAGTTTTTTTTTTTTGCCCCAGGATGACAGGCTGGGATGGGAGCCGGGAGTTGATCTCTCGGCCCAGGTTTAATTTTCTTTTGCATTATTCTGATTATGGCATTCATTAAGCGCTCCCTCTGTGCCAGGCACTGGGGTCAAGATGAGAGCCATCAGGTTGGATGTCATCCCTCTTCCACGTGGGACTGGAGAGTGGGTATCTTCCCCCATCTTACAGACTGTAAGCTCCTTGTGGACAGGGAACATATCGACCAATGTTGTCAGATTGTCTTGTCCCAAGTACTTGGCTCTGCCCATGTTCGATAAATATCGTTGATTGACTGATTTAACAAATAATAATAAATAACCGTAATAATGATGATGGTATTTATTAAGCGCTTACTATGTGCCAGGCACTGTACTAAGCACTGGGGTGGATACAAGCAAAGATTTATTGATCAAAGCCACACAGCAGGCCAGTGGAAAGAGCATGAAGCTAGGACCCAGGAGCCTCTTGCTTTCTATATCCCTCTCTGCTACTGCCCCAGTGATTATCACGTAGTACGAACTTAATATATTTAGTAAAACTGAGGTTCCCGTGAGCCTCTGCCTAAGAGCCCTCCGCCTTCTCCCCGGCAGTGAGATCTAGAAACCATGAGCCAAGCGAAGAGGGCTTTCTGCACCGCGCAAGGATCGTGGGGGAAGGGGAGACCCCTGAGGCTGACCAACCTGGAGCAGGAACCCCTTGCCCCAGGTGGACTCAGAAAGGGAAGAAGTGTGGCCTGCTGGCTCACCTCCTCCAAGAAGCCTTCCTTGATTAAGCCCTTCTCTCCTCTTCTCTCTTTCTCTGCGGCGTCATCCTGACTTGTTCCCGTTTCCGCTTCCGCTTCGGCCCCACGGCACTTACATATATATCTGTATAATCTATCTTTAATTGATTTATTTACTTAGGTATATTAATATCTGTCTCCCCCTCTAGACTGTGAGCTCACTGTGGACAAGGAATGTGTCTGTTCATTGTTATGTTACTTAGTACAGTGCTTTGCACACAGTAAGCGCTCAATAAATACAACTGAATGAATGAATGAGTCACTAGTTCGATAGAGCATGGGCCTGGGAATCAGAAGGAACTGGGGGTCTCTAGACTGTAAACTCGTAAGGGCAGGGAACATGTCTTCTAATTCTCTTGTATTGCACTCTCCCAAGTGTTTAGTTCAGTGCACAGCACATAATAAGCGCTCAGTAAACGCCATCGATTGACTGATTGATTCTAATCCTGGCTCTGCCACTTGTCTACTGTGTGACCTTGGGCAAGTCATTTAACTTCTCTATGTCTCAATTCCCTCAACTGTAAAATGGGGATTAAGACTGTGAGCCCCATGTGGGACAAGGACTGTGTCTAACCTGATTAGCGTGTATCTACCCCGGCATTTAGTACAGCTCTACCAAGCGCTGGAGTGGATTCAAGCAGATTGGGTCGGACACAGTCCCTAGGCTCACAGTCTTAATCCCCACTTTACAGCCTAAGTCACTGAGGCCCAGAGAAGTGAAGTGACTTGCCCAACGTCACACAGCACAAGTCTGTGTCACACAGCCACAACGTCACAAGTGTCAGAGTAGGGATTAGAACCCAGGTCCTTCTGACTCCTAGGCCTGAGCTCTACCCACTAGGCTATGCTGCTTCTCACCTTAAGAGAAGCAGCGTGGCTCAGTGGAAAGAGCGCGGGCTTTGGAGTCAGAGGTCATGGGTTCAAATCCCGGCTTGGCCACTTGTCAGCTGTGTGACTTTGGGCAAGTCACTTAACTTCTCGGTGCCTCAGTCCCCTCATCTGTAAAATGGGGATTAAGACTGTGAGCCCCACGTGGGACAACCTGATTACGCTGTGTCTACCCCAGCGCTTAGAACAGTGCTCGGCACATAGTAAGCGCTTAACAAATACCAACATTAGTATTATTACTATTACCTTGGACAACTGACCTGAGACCAGGGTAGCTTTCCAGAATGGATCGCCTGATGGCCAGCAGTCTGTGGACTTGCCTAATAATAATAATAATAATTGCATTCATACATTCATTCAATAGTATTTATTGAGCGCTTACTAAGTGCAGAACACTGTACTAAGCGCTTGGAATGTACAAATCGGCAACAGATAGAGACAGTCCCTGCCCATTGACGGGCTTACAGTCTAATCGGGGGAGACAGACAAAGACAATAGCAGTAAATAGAATCAAGGGGATGGACATCTCATTAAAACAATAGCAATAAATAGAATCAAGGGGATGGACATCTCGTTAACCAAATAAATAGGGTAATAAATAATATTTACAATTAAGTGGACGAGCACAGTGCTGAGGGGAGGGGAAGGGAGAGGGGGAGGAGCAGAGGGAAAGGGGGAGAAAAGGGGCTTAGCTGAGGGGAGGTGAAAGGGGGAGTAGAAGGGCAGCAGAGGGAGCAGAGTTAAGCGCTTACTCTATGCCAGGCACTTTACGGAGCGGTGGGGTGGACACAAACAAATAAGGTTGGACACAGTCCCTGTCCCACCTGGGTCTCACAGTCCCAGTCCCCATTTTACAGGTGAGGTAACCGAGGCTCAGAAAAGTGGGACTTGCCCGAAGTCGCAGAGCAGACAAGTGGCAAAGATGGGATTAGAACCCATGACTTCTGACTCCCCGGCCTGCGCTCTCCTCCCCTGGAGCTGTCCCCATCTGTCTGGGCGAGGGGCCATCCTGCCTGGAGGCAGGGAGATGGATGGGATGACCTCGACAGAACCCTGACAGCTTGGGGCGTGTGTGATTCTGGGAAACAGAAAGACATCGAGGATCATCTCCCAGGGACACATAGCTAAAACAGCCCACATTCTAGTCCGGGATGGAACGGAACGCCAGCCAAGAAGGGCAGACGCCTCCCCACCTCAGCCTCGCCACGGGGTCCCGGGGTCAAGCTGGGTAAGTTCACTCCACCAGGCTCATCTTGCACATAAATAAGGGGGGAAAAGCCAGGAGGTTTAATTACTCACTCCTCAGGACCCCTCTCTAGGGAAAGCCCCTCAGCTTGAGGTGTCAGTCGCTCCTTTGGAGAAGCCATCTGGAGCACGGCCAATCCCAGGGCCTCCACCGTTGGAGAGGGCGTCCCCTCAGGGTCCCGATCTGTGTTGGTGAACTCCGAAATCCTTCGGCTTGGGTGAGCCAGGGCGGGCAGAGAGCCCGGGACAGAAAGACCCCTGCTTCGCGTTGCCCCCGGGGAGATCGGGTCTCTCTGGGTGGGAAGGGCGGGGAAGCTACACGTGGCCTAGTGGAAAGAGGCCTGGAAGTCAAAGGACGTGGGTTCTAATCTTAGCACCTTCACTTACCTTCATCCATTCATTCATTATTGAGCGCTTACTGTGTTCAGAGCACTGTACTACACTTTGGGGAGAATACAGTACAACAATAAACAGACTCATTTCCTGCCCACAGTGATCTTCAGTCTAGAGGCGGGGAGACAGACGTTAATATAAGCTTTGGGATCCTGAGCAAGTCACTTTACTTCTCTGGGCCTCAGTTCCCTCATCTGCAAAATGGGAATTCAATAGCTGTTCTGCTTCTTTCTTAGACTGTGAGCCCCACGTGGGACCTGATTTTCTTGTATTTACCCCTGTGATTAGTACTGGGACTGACATATAGTAAGCGCTTAACAAATACTTGGCTTATGCTGTCTCCGACCCATAGCGACGCCATGGACACATCCTTCCCCGAACACCCCGCTATCCATCTGCAATCGTTCTGGTAGTGGATCCAGAGAGTTTTCTTGGTAAAAATCCGGAAGTGGTTTACCAATGCCTCCTTCCGCATAGTAAACTTGAGTCTCTGCCCTTGACTCTCTCCCATGCTGTTGCTGCCCAGCACGGGTGAATTTTGACTCGTAGCAGACTGTCTTCCCCTTGCTAACCACTGCCCAAGCTAGGAGTGGAATGGGTAGGCCTCCGTTTGACTCTCCCTCCTGTAGTCGAGACTGGTTGAGTACAGGAAACTCTCCAGGTGTGACCCTGAGAGGGTTACCAAATACTACAACTATTATTATTATTATTATTATTATCTTGGCTTGCCACCTGGGCTAGGAAGGCCCAGCTCTACCCAGGGCCCATTTGAAGTTGCGAAGCCATGGACCTTTGCAACGGGAAGGAGGGGGACCAGAGCCACAGAAAACCGTGGACTGGAGCAGCAGGAAGCCAAGGACCAGAGCACCCGGAAAGAGTGGACGGTAGCAATGGGAAGCAACGGAGTAGATCAACAGGAAGCCATGGACCGGAGCAACGGGAAGTCACAGGCTGGAACAGTGACGCTCCTTTCCCGTTCCCATCCACCCCCAAACTCAAATACACACACAACCAAGGGCAGGCCAGACTTTAGGAGTGGGAAGACCTCTCCTTCCCCGATAGTCCTCTTCCTCTCCCGGCCACCGAAAGCGCCCCACCAATCGATCAATTAATCGATCAATCAGTGGTATTTCTTGAGCGCTCACTATATGCTGAGCATTGTACTAAGCGCTGGGGAAAGTACAACAGAATTAGTATACACGTTCCATGCCCGCTCCTCACACCGTTTCACCTGCAGCTGATTAAACCCCCTTTTCCTCCTCTCCTACTCCCTTCTACATCATCCTGACTTACTGCCTTTAACTTCTCTGTGCCTCAGTTACCTCATATGGAAAATGGGGATTAACTGTGAGCCTCAAGTGGGACAACCTGATTACCCTGTATCTACCCCAGCGCTTAGAACAGTGTTCTGCACATAGTAAGCGCTTAACAAATACCAACATTATTCTCCTCCCAACCCCACTTGTGTTCACATCTGTCATTTATTTATGTATATTAATATCCGTCTCCCCCTCTAGATTGTAAACTGACTGTGGGCAGGGAATGTATCTGTTTACTGTTACATTTTCCTCTCCCAAGTGCTCAGGACAGTGCTCTGCACGCAGTAAGGGCTCAATAAATACGATCGAATGAATGAATGAAGGCAGCTGTGACCTGAGCCTTCTCCATCCGGGACCAGACCGGACTTGGGCCCGGCCGACTCCGACGTTGCCTCCGACCACTCTCTCCATCCCTCGCAGGCCGGGCTTCCTCGAGCCGCTGACCCTCCTCTTCTCTTTTCACCGCCCGGCCCGCAGGTCCACCGGCCGGCCCCCCGCCCTCCGATCCCAGGACTGGAGCTTAGAGCTCTGGCCTTCCACTCTCCCTGAACATCTCCTCCTCCCTGGCCCGCCTCTCCGGTTCCTGTGGGGACCCTGGGCCCGTGTCGACCTGCAGATGTGATCTGGAGCGGGAGGGAGACACTTGCCTGGCCTGGGCTTTTGACATAAACCTGAAGCTGGGTTGGGCTCACTGAGGGCTGGCCAGGGCGGGTCAGAGGTCGGACTGGGGAAAGAGTGAGGAAACCAGGAGAGGCCCTGAGGGAAAATCACAGGTTTGGTCAGTTGCTATGCAGGGCCTCAGCCTCGTTTTCATGGGCAGGGAATGTGACTGTTTTATTGTTCTATCATACTCTCTCAGTAATAATAATAATAATAATAATGATGGTATTTGTTAAGCGCTTACTATGTGCCAAGCACTGTTCTAAGCACCGTGGTAGTTACAAGGTAATCAGGGTGTACCCACGTGGGGCTCACAGTCTTAATCCCCATTTTACAGATGAGGTAACTGAGGCCCAGAGAAGTGAAACGACTTGCCCAAAGTCACACAGCTGATAAGTGGCAGAGCTGGGATTAGAACCCACCACCTCTGACTCCCAAGCCTGTGTTCTTTCCACTAGTCCACGCTGTTTCTCCAGCGCCGGTAGAGTGCTCGGAACGCAATAAGCGCTCAGTAAATACGATTAACTGACCGACTGAGCTCACCCGCTCCGTCCATGCGCCCCGGTGTTGGGGGGATGTCCCTTGGACTGAGGCCAAGCTCAGGGGTTCGGTTCCTCTTCCAGTTAATCAATCAATCGGTGGTATTTGTTGAGCACTTATTATGTGCAGAGCACCGTACTAAACGCCCGGGAGAGTACAATAGAACAATAAAAAAGAAATGATCCCTGCCCACAGCCAGCTTTTGGTCTAGAGGGGACTACAGATATTAACATAAATAGGTAATTTAGAATATATAATTATATATAATATAGAACCACTTATGTAGACTAATCACATATCTTATATAATATATAATTAGTCACACAGCAGGCGCGTGGCAGAGCCGGGATTAGAATCCAGGTCCTCTGACTCTCAGGCCCGGGCTCTTTCCACTAGTCATTCCAATGCAAGTTTGAAATCCAAACCTGAAGCAGCCCTCTCGGGGACTCCAGTGGAGCGTTCTAAGGGCCTCGGGGACCCTTCAGAGTGGATTGGAACAGATCACCACCACCGCCACGGTGGCCCAGAACATCTCCAAAGGCTTCGACATCGAAGATGAAAATCACATGGGGACAGATGCGATGAAACACGAAACACCTCTCCCCCCCCCCCCCCAGAAAATAACATTCCAGCATTCATTCCCTCTTCCAGTCCACTGCAGAGGTGGATTTGTGCTTAAAAGAAACAGATGTCCACCAAAGCGGAGCGCTGGAACGAATGCTCCTGGCTCCCCCGACCTGCCTGATTGTCCCCCCAAAGGACGGGCTGATCCGCTAACCTCAGCTGGCACGGGGGGATTTTAGCCCAGATCCCGGCCAATGTCCCCTGGCGGCCTTCCCCGTCGGCTCTCCCGCCGCCAAGTTGGAGGGGACGTAGGTGATGACCGATCTCTATACAATTATTGCGGAAATAAAACGATGCCATCTGAGCATCTGAGCACCGTCTGTACCTTCTCTCCCGACCTCCTAGCACCCCCGGCCCGCTGAAAGATACCTGCCCGTCACTCCAGATCTCGCCACCGAGGAAATACAGACAGACATCAGTTGTGACCTAAAAACTGAGGTTGTTGCGGCCCCGTCTCTCAACGGCGGCCCTTGTATCGTCTCTCGACCGCGAGCCCCTTGTGGGCAGAGAATGTGCTGTTTATTATTATATTGTATTCTCACAAGCTCAGTGTGCTCTCAATAAATATTTGCACGCAATAAGCTCTCAATCGATCGAATGAACGAATAAATGTATACTAAGCCCTTAGCACACTTAACACACATTGAGCCCTTAATGAATCCTAGCGCGAACACCAACTTGGGGGACCATCAAGGGATGATGGTTATTTAAATTCCCTGTTGACTAGTATTTGTACTGTACTCTCCCTAGTGCTTAGGACAGTGCTCTGCACACAGTAAGTGCTCAATAGAGGCAACTGAGTGAATTTGCCACTCCTGGATGCAGATCCTGGGTTTCAGTGGTTCTGGACTTGCCAGTGATTAGAGAAGCAGCACAGTCTAGCGGAGAGAGCACGGACGTGGGAGTCAGAAGGCCCTGGGTTCTAATCCCGGCTCTGCCACCTGTCTGCTGTGTGACCTTGGGTGAGTCACTTCACTTCTCTGTACCTCATCTATAAAACGGGGATTAAGACTGGGAGCCCAATATGGGGAGAGACTGAGTCCAACCTGATTAGATTGTATCTACCGCAGCTGTTAGAACAGTGCTTGACACATAGTAAGGGCTTAACCAATATCATGATTATTATCTTTGTTGCTTGTTTGTGCCGGGATTCCTCTGCTCACTGTGCTTCTCTTTGTGGCTACGGTGGGTCCTGACACTATCTGAAAGACTTCTGGACAAATCTTTTTCCTCCCCACACTGCCCGAGTCTGTTTTTTTTCTCCTAATGATGTTTGTTAAGAGCTTACTATGTGCCAGGCACTGTACTAAGCCCTGGGATAGATATAAGACCATCAGGTTGGACACATCCCTGTCTCAAATGGGGCTCAGAGTCTCAATCCCCGTTTGACAGATGAGGGAACTGAGGCCCAGAGAAGTGAAGTGACTTGCCTGAGGTCACACAGCAACCAAGTGGCGGAGCCAGGGTTTAGAACCCGGGTCCTTCTGACTCCCAGGCCTGTGCTCTATAATAATAATAATAATGTTGGTATTTGTTAAGCACTTATTTTGTGCAGAGCACTGTTCTAAACGCTGGGGTAGATACAGGGTCATCAGGTTGTCCCACGTGAGGCTCACAGTTAATCCCCATTTTACAGATGAGGTAACTGGGGCACAGAGAAGTGAAGTGACTTGCCCACAGTCACAGAGCTGACAAGTGGCAGAGTCGGGATTTGAACTCGTGACCTCTGACTCCCAAGCCCGGGCTCTTTCCACTGAGCCACGCTGCTTCTCTATCCACTAGGCCATCTTGCTTCCCTGCTTCACTAGTGGCCAACCTTCCCGCCTACCATAGTCTAATCCTATCCTTTGCACCTATTCACATAGGCGTATTTATTGGTTTACTTATTAATATTTATTATAAATAAATATTAATGCTTAATTAATATTTATCCATTTTATTCATTTACTTATTCCACTCCTTATTACTACTTCTTGTAGTTTTGCTTTTCTTCTGGCTCCCCCTATGTGTAAATAATTTCTCTACCTTCCTCTTACTCGGGAAACTCCTGGAGGGCAGAAAGTGTGCATTTTGCTCCTATTGTCTTCTCCCGAGTGCTTGATACAGTTTGGCTTGGGGGAAAGAGCCTGGGTTTGGGAGTCAGAAGGATCTGGGTTCTAATCCCGTCTCCGCCATTTCACCGCTGCTGCGTGACCTCGGGCAAGTCACTTCGTTTCTCGGGGCCCCGATGACCTCGTCTCTAAAATGAGGATTGAGTTGGTGAGGCCTGGGCGGGAACTGTGTCTGACCTGGTTACTTTGTATCTATCCTGGAGCACTTAGTACAGGGTCCGGCACGAAATAAGGGCTTAACAAATACCATAAAAAGAAAAAGCTGTGCACTCAGTAGGTGTTCAGCAAGTACTGTCGATTGACGGATCGGTCAGTCAGTCGTTCGTATTTATCGGGAGCTTACGGCCCCAGTTTGGCAGTGGAACAACGTGATGAGGGTGGGCCAGTGAGCAATCCAGGTAACAGGACAACAGTTTAATGACAATATTAATGGTATTTGGTAATCATTAGGGCACATAGTAAGCACTTAAATGCTATTATTATTAGGCACTTTTGTGCCAAGCATGGTCCTAAGCGCTGGGATCAATACAAGTTAATCAGATTGGACAAAAATCCCCTTCCCACACGGGGCTCGCAGTCTAAGTAGGAGGGGGACAGGTACCGAATCCCTATTTTACGGATGAGGGAACTGAGGAACCGAGAAGTGAAGCGACTGCCTGATGCCCCACAGCAGGTAAGTGGCGGAGCCGGGATTAGAACCCAGGTCCTCTGATTCCCTGGCCCAGGGTATTTCCACTAGGCCACGCTGCCTCTTTGCCATCCGTATTGGTGAAGAAAATCTCCTCTGGTCATTGTAATGATGTTGGAATTTATTCAGTACCTGCTGAGTGGTAGGCAACGGAGTCCCTACGAGATAAACCCTTCAGATACAATCCCTGTCCCACGCTGTCTAAGTGGGAGGGTGAGCAGACATTCATTCTATCGTATTTATTGAGTGCTCACTGTGTGCCGAACACCGTGATCATGGCTTGGGAGAGTACAATAGAACAGACACATTCCCTGCCCACGACAAGCTCACGGTACTAAGCGCCTGGGAGAGGACGCTATCACAATAAATCAGACCCGATCCCCGCCCGCAATGTGTTTACAGTCTAGAGGGGTGGGGAGACGGACATTAATAGAAATGGATAAATTAGAGATATATTCTAAGTGTTGTGGGACTGGGAGGGGGGGATGAACCAAGGGAGCAAGTCGGGACGACGCGGAAGGGAATGGGAGAAGAGGAAGTCAGGGAAGGCCTCTACCCCATCCCCATTTTACAGACGAGGACACCGAGGCCCAGAGAGGTGCTGCGCCCTTTTCAAGTGACGGAACGGGGATTAGAATCCGGGGCTCCCGGCTCCAAGTCTCCCCACTAGACCGCACCGCCTCCCCGCCTAGACCCCCGGCGGGATCCCGGCCCCAAGCCCCGGGAGCCGGCCGCAGAGGGTTCCTTCCCCGCAGGTCTGGACTCCAAATCATCTTCTCGGAGGCTGGCTGAGGTTTCCTCCGTCTCAGCTCTGGTTTCTGCTGCGTCCCATGGCTCGTTGCCACAGACCGAAGCTACCAGCTGTGCTATATAAGAGCCCCCAGCGGCTCCGGCCTGCCGTGAGATCGCTCCCGCCTCAGCTCAGGAGCTGCGCACAGGACTTGGTAAGCTCTCCTCGCCTTCCGGCCCCGCCGCTTCAGCACCGACAGGCGCTCCTTACGGGGCATATCGTTCCGTTGTCCTCTCCCTAACGCTTAGTACGGCGCTCTGCACCCACTAAACGTTCAACGGATACGATCAACTGACTGACCGACCCTCAGCAGGCCTCGGGGGGGGGGTCTCCTGCCGAGGCCGGGGGGCGGGGAGCAGACGGGAAGAGGAGACCGGGGTCTTTTTGGCTCTCTGATCGGGATACCAGAGTCCCCTCTTCCTGCTGTCAGGGGACGAGATAGAATAATAATGATTGTGGCGTTTGTTAAGCGCTTACAAGGTGCCAGGCACTGTACTAAGCGCTGGGGTGAATACAAGCAAATTGAATTGGACGCAGTCCCTGTCCCACGCGGGGCCCACAGTCTCAATCCTCATTTTACAGATGAGGTAACTGAGGCCCAGAGAAGTGAAGTGATTTCCCAAGGTCACACAGCAGACAAGTGGCGAAGCCTGGATTAGAACCCACGTCCTTCTGATCCCGGGCCCGTGCTCTAACCACTACGCCTCGCTGATCTACGCTGTTCTTCTGCCTCCCTCCATACCTGAGCTGAAAGCCTTTCCCCTACCTTTCCTCCATTCATTCAATCGTATTTATCGAGCCTTTACAGTGTACAGAGCACTGTACTAAGCCCTTGGGAGAGAACAATAGAACAATAAATAAACACATTCCCTGGCCACAAAAAAGCTTGGCTCACCCCCTTCTGCCGTCTCCTGGTGGCTGGAGAAGCCGTCTACTTTGCTTGGCACCAAGATACGTTGGGTTGGAGGGAGCAGGGGGAAAGGGAAACATTTTGCAAAAGATGCGTGAGAACCCTCCTCTAGCCGCCGGCTAAGGATCGAGTCGGCGAGGGTTACATAAGGCCGAGCCTGAATCTCGGGCAAGGGATGCTCCTTTCCTCCACTGCAAATTTGGTCGATGGTTTGGTAAAGCGCCTGTTTGCTGCCCGTCTGGATTGCTAACTGGAGGAAAATTGGTCTCCCTCCTGGTTAGCTGTTTTGTTTATACAGGCTCCTAACAAGGACAGCATTTAATGATGTTGGTATTTGTTAAGCGCTTACTATGTGCAGAGCACTGTTCTAAGCGCTGGAGTAGATACAGGGTAATCAGGTGGTTCCACGTGAGGCTCACAGTTAACCCCCATTTTACAGATGAGGGAACTGAGGCACAGAGAAGTGAAGTGACTTGCCCACAGTCACACAGCTGCCAAGTGGCGGAGCTGGGATTCGAACCCATGACCTCTGACTCCCAAGCCCGGCCTCTTTCCACTGAGCCACGCTGCTTCTCTATGTCCCCGTCCCCGTTGCTAGGGGTCAGCTTTTACCCTGTTGCTACGGGTCAGCCCCCAACCCTTTGACTATGGGCCAGCCCTAACCTCGTCGCTATGGGTCTGTCCCATCCCCGTTGCCGTGGGTCAGCCTTAACCCTGTTGCTATGGGTCATCCCCCATCCCTGTTGCTATGGGTCAGCCCTAAGCTTGTTTCTAAGGATCAGTCCATCCCTGTTTATATGGATCAGTCTTAGCCTTGCGCTACGGGTCTGTGCCATCCCCATTGCTGTGGGACTGCTCTAATCTTGGCGCTACGGGTCAGCGGCATCCCTGTGGCTACGGGTCGGCCTTAACCTTGTTGCTATGGGTCAGCCGCATCCCTGTTGCTATGGGTCAGCCCTAACTTTGTTGCTTCGGTTCAGTCCCATCCCCTGCCTTCTGTTCCACTGTCAACCTTCCAGAGAGCTGGAATGCCTATCCCCCCGGCTTTATTCTTTAAGACTCCTCCAACGGGGTGGCCCCCGGAGATGGAAACGGATGGCTTTTAAATCTCCCTCTGTCTGACCCTTCCAGGAATGCAGACAGATTCTGGGCTCTCCACCCTCCTGGGGGAGAGATAAAAAATGTCCTAACGGGGGCCGGTTGAAATCGTTCACGAAGCCCAGTTTCTAGCTTCTTGAAAATCTCTGGAACTTGGCCTCTGACCAGGGGGCTCTTCTAATAGGAAGGCCAGTTTTCCCACAACGTTTAGCAATTAGAGGACCGTGTGGGGAATGTCTGTGTTTTCTTCCCGAACGCACTCAGCTCCCTCTGATCTCATCCTCGGAGTCCACCTCCTACCTCCCTTTCGTGTGCACGCCGGCCGGGTCGTAGACGCCTCGCACAGACGGAACGAAATGCGTACCAGCTGCGGCCCCGCCCCTCCCGCCACGAACATCTGGAAATGCGCCGAGGGGCCTGGTTTGGGCTCGGTCGCCTTTCGGGTCTCCCTCCTTGGCCTTTACTCGCCGTGTCAGCCCGGGCCTCGGGTCGGCTGAGGCCTGGAGGGGAACGTGGAGGCTGTCGCGGAAAATCCCCAGCCATTCTCATCGCGGGGGGATGTGGTCTGGATGGGGGACGGCTGAGGGAAGACCAATCGACACAGCGGATCAACGGGGCCGAAGGGAGGAAAGGTGGAAGGAGGAGGGTTTGGAGGAAAAGGAGAAGTATTAGATCGTCTCTATTTGTTGCCGAATTGTCCTTTCCAAGCGCTCAGTACAGTGCTCTGTACCCAGTAAGCGCTCGATAAATACGACTGAGTGAATGAATGGTCGCAGCGATAATAGCGCAGCACGGCTTAGTAGACTGAGCCCGGGCCTGGGAGACCGAAGGTCGTGGCTTCGAATCCCGGCTCAGCCACTTGTCTGCCGTGTGACCTTGGACAGGTCACTTCAGTTCCTCTGTGACTCAGTTGCCTCGTCCGTCAAAGGGGGCTTAAATCTTCCTCCCTCCAACTTGAGACTCGGAGCCCTGTGTGGGACGGGGACGTTAGAGGAGCGACGTGTGAGGGCTGGGTTGTAGTAGGAGAGCGGCAAGGTGAGGTAGGAGGGATTGACTGAGGGCTTTAAAGTTGAGGCAGGAGGGAGGGTGAGGTTCTGTGAGGAGGGGGTACAGAGAGAGGTGGTGGGGAAGTGGCGGGTGACGAGGACGGACGAGGAAGGAAAGAGAAAGAGAGAAAATTCTGCTGGAGCTCCCTCCCTCGTGTCTGTCCCCCCCCCAAGACTGTAAGCTCCTCTTAGGCAGGAAATTTGTCTACCAACTCTGTTATATTGTCCTCTCCCGACAGTCCTCTGCACACAGTAACCACTCATTAAAGCCTAGTAGAAAGAGCATGGGCCTGGGAGTCAGGGGACGTGGGTTCTAGTCCCAACTCGGCCACGTGTCTGCTGCGTGACCTTGGGCGAGTCTCTTCACTTCTCTGGGCCTCAGTGACCTCATCTATAAAATGGGAATTAAGACTGTAAGCTCTATGTGGGACAGGGACTATGTAGCTTGAATCTACCTCACGGCTTAGAACAGTGCTTGGCACAAAGTAAGCGCTTAGCAGA
This sequence comes from Ornithorhynchus anatinus, assembly GCF_004115215.2. Taxonomy (NCBI): domain Eukaryota; kingdom Metazoa; phylum Chordata; class Mammalia; order Monotremata; family Ornithorhynchidae; genus Ornithorhynchus; species Ornithorhynchus anatinus. The sequence continues at coordinate 5,801,475 of NC_041732.1, read as the reverse complement.
TACCGCAGTTACCATTATTCGTTCATTCCACTGTATTTATTGAGCGCTTACTGTGTGCAAAGCACTGCACTTAAGCGCTTGGGAGAGTACCGTATAACAATAAGCATTCATTCATTCAATCGTATTAATTGAGCCCTTACTGTGTGCAGAGCACTGTACTGAGCGCTTGGGAAGTACAAATAATCACATTCCCTGGCCACAAGGAGCTTAAATGCCATTTACTAATTGATGGATGGGTTAAGAACCTGGTACCATTGGTGAATCGAAGGATTGAATAATTGATGAGAATCTGGAACGATTTAGGGATTGATTGATTGATTGAGAAGCTGGTGCCATTTATGGATTGATTGTTGGAATGATTGATTGAGAACCCAGAAGTTACTGGAGTTTTGTTTAATGTGGAGGGAGAATGGGTCCCCGAAGGGTTTGGGGGAGGAGAGAGGCCGGAGCAGACACATTTTAGGAGGCTCCAAACCGGCCCAAGCAGCTCCGAGAGACGGATATTTCTTTCCAGGCCGCCGGATCTGGGAAACTCCTGACAGGTCTGAGACGCAGCGGAGGGGCAGGCCCCGGGGACGCCCCCCGCCCACCCCCAGCGGCTGAGGACGAAGTTAGAGGTCAGAGAGCGGGAACGATGACCGTGGCCAAGGGCTGGATTGTCTCCTTCCTGCTCCTGGAGGCCATCGCGGCATCGGGTAAAGTATTGGCGGCCTGGTTGGCACACGCCTTGGCCTGAGGGACAACCACCTTCCCCCAACCCCCACCCTTCACTTCCGGGCCCCTTCCCCTGCCCCTCCCCGACACGGGGGTCCTGACAGCGCTGCGGTGGCTGGTTGGGGCTGGCCACATCTGGACACCTAGTCAAAAGTTGTCTTTCCTGACTTCCGCCTACTGTGAGGTAGCCATGTCCATTTGTCAATCGTATTTATTGAGCACTTACCGTATGCAGAGCACTCTACTAAATGCTTGGGAGAGTACAATAGAATAATATAATAGACAGTTATGCCTAAGAAATGAGCTTCCCCCCACCACACCCCACCTTGGGCCTGACCAGTGACCCGCACGGAAATGGGGCGGCTACTACGGGCCCTCACACAACCAGGGACTGAGACACAAGCCGTTACGTGTTTTCCCAAGCACGTGGCATTACATGATGATGTCATTTGGGCTTCTTGTGCCCGGGCACCAAGGTAGTCCCATCCTAGAGCGTTACCCTGGGTCGGGGCAGGTTGAAGGCTCTGTCTCCCCCTCCCTGGTCCCTCTGACACGGGAGCCGCTTCCGAGCCTCGGAACTCGGCGGCAGGAGTCGAGAAGGGAGGATGGACGCCGATAGCAGAGGCTGAGGGTGCCAGGGCCGTGTCCTTACCGGGTAGGGGACGGACCCCACAAAACCCAAACCGTCCGGTTTAAAACCGGACAAATGGCCTCCCGAGGGTGTGCCCTGGGTTGGACCCCGGAAGGGAGAGATCCGAGACAGCTGGACCCACCCGGAGTGCCCAGAGTAAAGCCTTCTGTCCGGCTCCAGAGACACCACTCGCTGTCCTGCCCCTCGCCTTCCCCCCCGGCCCAGCCCCACAGCACTTCTGCCCATATCTGACATTCTATTGATTTCTATTAATGCCTGTCGCCCCCTCTACACTGTCAGCTCAGTGGGCAGGGAATGTGTCTGTTTATTATTGTATAGACCTCTCTCAAGTATTTAGTACAATGCTCTGCACACGGTAAGTGCTCAATAAACGCGATTCATTGATTGACTGACTCCCGTCTCGCTTCTGGCAGCCTTGGGGCTAGAGGGACAGGTGGACAGTCCCCTTTTCCTCTAGAGCCTGGGCTTCTAGAGAAGCAGTGTTGCCTAGTGGATGGAGCCATGGCCCGGGAGTCAGAAGGACCCGGGGTCTATTTCCAGCTCCACTCCCTGTCTCCTCTGTGACCGTGGGCAAGTCACTTTGCTTTTCGGGGCCTCGGTCTCTCATCTGTAAAATGGGGGTGAAGACTGTGAGCCCCAGGTAGGACAGGGACTGCGTCCAACCTGATTAGTTTGTGTCTACCCCAGTGCTTAGAACAGTGCCTGGTGTATATATAGTAAGTACTTAACGAATACCATAAGAAAAGAAAAATCCCTCTCCTCCTGGGCCATTCTGCCCAGGCTTTTTGCCTTCCACCCACCACCTTTGTTCTGATTAAGAAACAAATTCCACACTGCTATTTCCCTCAACACCTGGTCACAGGTGCAAAAACAAATGTCACCACTGTCCCCCCACCACACTCACACACGAACACAGAAACAAACACCCTGTCTCATCCTCTTTTTTTTCAGCCTAGACAGCTGCAGCATTCAGAAACGATTAAATGTTCGCCGTCACAATTGGAGAGAAAATTAGATTAGTTTGATTAAAAGGGTTCCTATCTCCCCAATTAAGCGGCATTAAAAACAAAAATCTCATTTTGGCTGTAAACATGAGCCGATCGGTTTGTCGAGCTGCGGTTGCCTACGGCTCCCCTCTGGCCTCCAGCTCCCTGCGGGCTTAGAAACCTGGAGATGCCGCTTCCAGCCCAGGATTTCCGAAGGATGGGTGGGGGGGTCCAGGCCTCCATCCTCCTCTAATGCCCGGGTGTCACTTCCAGACTGATCTCCAGCCTTTGCACTCCGTGGCCGGTGATCGGGCAACAGTACTGATGTTCCACTGTCCTCTCCCAAGTGCTTAGTACAGTGACCTGCACTCTACCGCTGACGGACTGATCGATAAAAGGCCTACTGTGTGCAGAGTATTGTGCTGAGCGCTGTGAATATTACAACCGATTTAGCAGAGATGATGCCTCTCCTCAAGCAGTTTCTAATCTACATCAGGTTGTGGGCAAAGAAGAATTAGAGTACAAACAGAAAAGCAGTCAATCACCTTGTCCTCTCCGGTCCTCACCTCGCTGCTCTTCTACTACAACCCAGCCCGTGCTTTTTGCTCCTCTAATGCCAACCTTCTCACTCCACCTCCACCTCAACTATCTGGCCACCGACCCCTCGCCCAAATCCCGCCTTTAGCCTGGAATGCCCTCCCTCTCCATATGTGACAAGACGATGAATCTTCCCCTCTTCAAAGCCTTATCGAAGACACATCTCCTCCAAGAGGCCTTCCCTGACTGCGCCCTCCTTTCCTCTTCTCCCACTCCCTTCTGCGCCACCCTGACTTGCTCCCTTTATTCATCGCCCCCACCCAGGCCCCAAGCACTTATGTCCAGATCTGTCGTTTTATTTTTTTATATTAATGTCCGTCTCCCCCCTCTAGACTGTAAGCTCGTTGTGGGCAGGGAATGTGTCTGCTTATTGTTCCATTGTACTCTCCCAAGCGCTTAGTACAGTGCCCTGCACAGAACAAGTGCTCAATAAATACCATTTACTGACTGACTGAAAACAATCTGCCCCTGAGCCTGGCCTTAGCCTTGCCCTGGTGTGGGCTCCCGCTGCTCTGAGCCAGAGCCAGACTGCCCTACCAGCCCAGAGAAGTGATCTACAGGAAAGAAGGTGGGGCTGGCTCTTTAATGAGCACCTCCTGAGTGTGACGCACTGTATTAAATGCTTGGGAGAGTACCCAGAAGCCTGTCCCCTGGGTCTTGTTTTCCAGGACCTCTCCATCTGATGGAGTGGACTGATGAATGATTTCCGAGGATATGATAATAATGATGGCATTTGCTAAGCGCTTACTATGTGCCAAGCACTTTTCTAAGCGTTGGGGGAGATACAAGATCATCAGGTCGTCCCACGTGGGGCTCACAGTCTTAATCCCTCTTTTACAGATGAGGTAACTGAGGCACAGAGAAGTGAAGTGACTTGCCCAAAGTCACACAGCCGACAAGTGGCGGAGGCGGGATTAGAACCCACGACCTCTGACTCCCAAGCCCGGGCTCTTTCCACTGAGCCACGCTAGTTATAACAAGAAGTTGTACAACCCAGCTCAGCCGAATTGATTATACTGCCCTCCCCCAAGTGTTTAGTTCAGGCTTCTTACTGCTGTATTGTATTCTTTCAATCGGATTTCTTGAGCGCTTACTATGTGCAAGCACTGGACTGAAGTCTTGGGAGAGTATAGTCTCTAGACTGCGAGCTCGCCGTGGGCAGGGAATGTCACTGTTTATTGTCGTATTGCACTTTCCCAAGCGCTTAGTCCAGAGTTCTGCACACAGTAAGCGCTAAAGAAATACGATCGAAAGAATCCAATACGGCAATAAGCGGACACGATTCTTGCCCGCAAGGTTAAAGTCTACAGGAAGCATTTCATAAACGCTGCCATCATGAGATGCCCGAGTCCCCGAGGGTACAGTGCCAACTAGGGGCCCGAGGTACCGGGTGGTCCGTGGAGGCCGCCGTTTCTGCCTTAACGTGTTTTCGGCGGGGGGCCGGGGTGGGATGGGGATGGGGGTTTCCTGCAGGAATCGGGAGGAGGCAGACGGTGCTCACTCAATCGGTCCAGAATGTCCGGCCTGGAAAGAGAAACCTCCGTTCCTTCACCCAGCCAGCTGACCCACCGGACAGTGAGTCTCCTCCATCCCTCCCTCTCCCCTTTCCTCCTCTTAATAATGACAACAATAATAATGATAATAGTGGTATTTGTTAAGCACTTACTATGTGCCAGGCACCGTAATAAGCACTGGGGTGGAAACAAGCAAATCAGGTTGGACCCGGTCCCTGTCCCGCATGGGGTTCCCAGTCTTTATCCCCATTTTACAGATGAGGTCAGTGAGGCCCAGAGAAGCGCTTAGAACAGTGCTCTGCACATAGTAAGCGCTTAACAAATACCAACATTATTATTATTTAAGTGATTTGCTCAAGGCCACTCAGCAGACAGGTAGAGGAGCAGGGATTAAAACCCATGACCTTCTGATCCCCCGGGCCCGTGCTCTATCCACTAGGCTATACTGCTCTTCCCTCTCTTCCCTTCCCCCGACCCCAGCAGAGCCCCCCTCAGCCCCTCAGGCTCTGGGAAAAGAAGTCATTCATTTATTCAATCAGTCAATCGTATCTCATTCAGTCATATTTACAAAGCACTTACTGTGTGCGGAGCCCTGTACTAAGTGCTTGGGAGAGCACAATACAACAGTAAACGGTGACATTCCCTCTCCACAACGAGCTCATAGTCAATCGCATTTCTTGAGCGCTTACCGTGTGCAGCGCCCTGCCCTCAGAGCTTAGAAGAGGACAACAGAGCGATAAACAGACGTTTTCCCTGCCCACCCAAGGTTATAGTCCAGAGGGTGAGCTTACAGTCCTACCGCATCCATCCCCATCCGAGCAAAAGAGCCTGGGAGGTTGGCCCGGGGGCGGTGGTCAGGGGCTCTGCACCCTGCAGGGGTCCTGGGCCCACCAGCTCCCCGGCTTCCCCGTGGGTCCCACAGTTCCCGGGGAATGGACGACCTGGTTCAACATCGACCACCCCGGGGGCCACGGGGACTACGAACGCCTGGACGCCATCCGTTTCTACTACAAGGAGCGGGTGTGCCCGCGGCCCACGCGGGTGGAGGCCCGCACCACCGACTGGATCCCGGCCGAGGGCACCGGCCAGGTGGTCCACGCCAGCCCCCAGGAGGGCTTCTGGTGCCTGAACAAGGAGCAGGTTGCCGGCAGGAACTGCTCCAACTACACCGTGCGCTTCCTCTGCCCCGTAGGTAAGTTCAGCTTAGGGCTTCTACGCTCCGATCCGAAATTCCAGGTGACTGGGACGCAGTCGCCCCGCCCTCCCTGCCCCCCAAATCCAGGGCTGGTTCCGACCCCTCGTCCCCCCACCCTAAATCCCCACCCCTCGTTTGCATGAAAAGGAGTAACACAAAACCCTCCCCAAATGTGTGAGGCCACTTTTAATAATTATAATAATAATAATGGTATTACTATGTTCCTGGCACAGTTCTAAACGCAGGGGTGGATCCAAGCAAATTGGGTGGACGCAGTCCCTGTCCCTTGTGGGGCTCACAGTCTTCATCCCCATTTTAAAGATGAGGGAACTGAAGCCCAGAGAAGTGAAGTGCCTTGCACGAAGTCACCCAGCAGACAAGTGGCCGAGCCGGGATCAGAACCTAGGTCCTTCCGACTCCCAGGCCCGGGCTCTGTCCACTAAGGCAATACTTGAACGGGAGCACACGTGGATATAGACGCATACGTATACACGTATCCGTGCCTGACTGCGAATGTACGATGAATCTGCGTGTGTTGACGTTGGCACCGGGAAGTTGTTTGACAACTGCTCTGTGGGTGCAGCTGGCTCCAGGCCGTGGGGTCCGAGGACTGGGCCGTCCAGCCTCCGGCCACTCAGGAAAGAAAGGACCTTAGGCTCATCCGACTTCCTACTCTCCTTTTCTGCTTTCACATCCCTCCCCCGGGACTTTTCAGCTCTGAGGGAGCCCCCCAGATCCCAGGGACCCTAGAGCCAGGCCGGTTTCCAGGCAGGCTTTCCCCGCTCCCCTACTCATTCATTCAATCATATTTATTGAGCTCTTACTGTGTGCAGAGAACTGTACTGTGTCTCAGTTACCTCATCTATAAAATGAGGATTAAGACTGTGAGCCTTACGTGGGACAACCTGATTACCCTGTATCTATCCCAGCGCTTAGTACAGTACAAATACCAACATTATTATTATTATTATTACTGAACACCTGGGAGAGGACAATTTAAAAAAAAAATTAGGATTTATTAAGCTCTTATTATGTGCCAAGCACTGCATCAAGCATTGAGGTGGATACAAGTAAATTAGGTTGGACAAAGTCCCCGTCTCAATCCCCATTTAACAGATGAGGGAACTGAGGCATAGAAAAGTGATGTGACTTGCCCAAGACTGCACAGTAGACATGTGGTGGAGCTGGGATTAGAACCCACCACCTTCTTACCCAAGGCCCATGCTCTATCCACTTAACCATGCTGCTTCTTTATATATAATAGAACAATGGCTCAGTGGAAAGAGCACAGGCTTTGAAGTCAGAGGTCATGGGTTCGAATCCCGGCTCGGCCACTTGTCAGCTGTGTGACTTTGGGCAAGTCACTTAACTTCTCGGTGCCTCAGTTACCTCATCTGTAAAATAGGGATGAAGACTGTGAGCCCCATGTGGGACAACCTGATTCCCCTGTGTCTATCCCAGCGCTTATAACAGTGCTCGGCACATAGTAAGCACTTAACAAATACCAACATTATTATTATTATTATTATTATTATTATCCCCTGCCCACAACGAGCTTACGGTCTCCCGCTGCCCACCTGCAGACACACCGGCGGTGGGTCGGGCTGACGTCAGTGGTCCAATTCACCACGTCATCGGGGTGGTCAGGAGGACGACAAGGGGGCTAAGGGTGGTCTCGGGATCAGGGCGCTGGTGGTCTCCCCTGGGGGAAAGGTTAAGGGCTTATTTTAGCTTCACCTCCGCACATGGCACATGGAGTGGTTCCTACCGGCCCTGGGGTTCTCTTACAAAAGAGCTCTTCGTGGGCAGGGAATGTGCCTGTTTGTTTTATTGTCCTCTCCCAAGCACTTAGTGCAGTGCTTTGCACACAGTAAGCACTCAGTACATTTGAATGAATGAATGAATGATTGAATGAAAGGAGAGGTGGGGTCTCCACAGGCTGCCTCGAAGCTCCCGCGTGGAACTGTGAATGGGGGAGCAGGTGTCCCCCAGCCGGGGATCCCGGGCTGGGGCCCAGGTGGGCCCCCCGGTGCCCAGCGACATTCCCCACCCGCCTCCAGGCTCCCTCCGGAGAGACTCCCCGCGGCTATGGACCCCCTGGACCGAGTGGAGCGTGTGCTCGGCCTCGTGCGGGCATACCGGAGTCCAGACCCGCACCCGGACCTGCCTGGCCCAGTCGCCCCAGAGCTGCAACGAGCCCACGGAGGAAGGCCAGCTCTGCCTCGGGCAGGACTGCGCAGGTACCGGTGATGATGCCTGTTTACTTATTTTGATGTCTGTCTCCCCTCCTCTAGACCGTGAGCCTGCTGTGGCCAGGGATTGTCTCTCTTTATTGCTATTTTATACTTTGTAAGTGCTTAGTACAGTGTTCTGCACACAGTAAGTGCTCAATAAATACGGTCGAATGAATGTCCACCCTTGGGTGGGGGAGGTCCACTCAGCTAGGCCCTAGCCAGCACGAATCTGCGGGAAGAAACTAACCCCGCCCCGGATTCTCACCGGCCCTTGGAGCTGAAACTCCGGGGAGGCAGAGAGACACCACTCGCAAGAGGGGACCCCACCCAAAAAAACCTCCCAAGGGAAGCAGGGTAACTATGCTCCCCTTGTGCCTCTCAGATGGTGGGGGTGGGGGGAGGAGGAGGAGGAAGCGGGGAGAGAGGGAAAGGAAAAGAGGAGGAGGAGGAGGAGGAAGACGTGACTTCCAAATAGGGTCTGAAATCTGGACCTTCAGAACTTTCCCACTAAGTCAGTCATTCAATCGTATTTATTGAGCGCTTACTGTGCGCAGAGCACTGTACCTTGTGCTTGGAAGAGACAACAGAACGATATGGAGTACAATATAACAACATAACAATAGAGCGTAATATAAAAGAGTATAGTATAACAAAATAATAGTGTTTATTCCATCCTCATTTGGGGGTGGCTTTCCCTCCGGACCCCATGATTCTCACCCCACCCCGTTCTCGGAATCGTCGGGCTGGCAAGGGTAGGGTGGGGAGGCAGCTGAGCCGTTGGGAAGACCATGACGGGGGACATGGGAGGTGGGATAGAGGGGAGGGCTCCCGGTGCCATTTTCCAGGCAATTTGGGAATCAGTCTAAATGACCGTCCCAACGCAGGGCGGCTCAGAAGAGTCCCAGGCGCCCTGCCTCCACCCCCAGCTTCGGTGGTGGTGGGGTTCCTGGGGACCACCCCCAGTCCCGGCCCCAGCCCCGGCCCGGGCTGACCACCCCGGGGCCTGGCCTCTTCCAGTGTGTGACCTTTCCTGCACCGTGGGCCGCGTGAACGCGGACTGCGACGCCTGCATGTGCGAGGACTTTGTGCTGCGTGGGGCCGTCTCCCTCCCGGACGGGTCCCCGGCCGCCGGGGCGGCCGTCCACCTGCTGACCCACCTGCAGACCCTCAAGCCCCTGACCCGGGTGGATGCCAGAGGGAGGTTCCGGGTCCCCGGCCTGTGTCCGGACGGAAGGAGCGTCCTGAGGCTCACCAAGGCCAAGTTCGCCCCCCTCGACCTCACCGTGCCCAAGACTGGCCGCAAAGAAGCCTCGGTCCAGGCCCGCTTCTCCAGAGCAGGTTTGGGTGGCGGGGAGCGGGTGGGGGAGGAGGGCAGCAGAACCCTCGAAGGATGTTCTGGGTTTCTCTTTTATGGTCTTTGTCGAGCACTTACTATGTGTCAAACCCTGTTCTTAGGCGCAAGTTAATTAGGTCGGACGCAGTCCCTGTCCCTCATGGGGCTCACGGTTTAAGGGGGTGGGAGAACAGGGATAGAATCCCCATTTTACAATTGAGGGACTGAGGCAGAGAGAAGTTAAGTGACTTGCCCCAAGCGTTTAGCAGAGCCGGGATTAAGACCCAGGTCCCCTGACGCCCAGGCCCGGGTTCTTTCTACTAGGCCACACTGCTCCTCCTGAACAGTTGAAGGGAAAGGCCCAAGCCAGAGCCTGGTAAAGTGACCCCGTTTTCCCCTCTCCCCCACATAGGGATCCCCTACATCACCAAGAACCCCCAGACCAAGGCGAGGAGGGTGGGACAGAGCGTCTCTCTCTGCTGCAAGGCCGTGGGCACCCCGAGCCCCAACAAATACCTCTGGTGAGAAACGTCTCCCCCATTTCCTCCTTCCCTTCCCTCCCCCCAAACGTGACCGATTTCTTCCCGGACGGTCCAGTTGTCGGCCGCTCTGTCCCCTGTCCGGGTCGGATACCACAGAACCAACCGATCACTCCATCCTGTTGATTCAGTGCCTACTGGGTGCAGAACATTGTACCGAGCACTTGGGAGTCTAGTCTATAATCCTCTAGACTGTAATCTCCTTGTGGGCAGGGATCTCGTCTACCAATTCTATTGGATTGCAGTTTCCCCAACACTCAGCACAGTGCTCTGCCCCCAGTAAGCACTGGAGCACCATAGAATTAGTGGACACAATCCCTGCCTTGAGGGGGGTTTACAATCTAGAGGCAGCTGCCTCCCCCACCCCTGTGTGTTTGGCTCTAATAATAATCACAGTATGTACCGAGCACTTACCACGTGCCAAGCACTGGAGTAGATCCAAGGTAATCAGGTTGGACACAGTCCCTGTCCTACAATGGGGCTTGCAGTCTTCGTCCTCATTTTACTGATGAGGGAACTGAGGCACAGAAAAGTGAAGTCACTTGCCCATCTGCTCTGGGGCCTGTCACCGTGCCTGGGCCGGGGTGGCGGGGTGTCTCTAGGGACTCCAGTGTCAATCATTCGTACGCATTGAGCGCTTACTCTGTGCAGAGCACTCTATTAATGCTTGGGAGAGAACCAGCTACGACGAGGTCATGGTCTAAAGTTCTGCCCACGGGGCTCTGCCCGACTTTACGTTAAGCACACGCTGTCCCTACCATTTCTTTAGACCAGACTCCCCGGGGCTTGGGCCCGGTTAAACCCCCCTTCTCCCCCTCTTCTCTTCTCCCGCAGTTAAACCCCTCTTCTCCCCCAATTTCCGGCAGGTACCACAACGGGACCCTCCTGGAGCCTTCGGTGCACAGGTACGACAACAGCCTGATGCTGAAGAACCTGCAGAAGGACCAGGCGGGCGAGTATTTCTGCAAGGCCAGCAGCCCGGCCGGCTCCGTGAAGTCCCAGGTGGCTAAGCTCTCCGTCATAGGTGAGGTCTCCTCCCTCCACCGGGGTCCCGGGGAGCTGGGGGAGGCGGGTGGGCCGGGGTGGACGGCAAGGAGAGCCGGCGACCGAGTCTCTGCCTCATCTGCTCCGAATCCCCACCCCGGCGCTTAGCGCAGTGCTTGGCTCGAAGAGGGTGCGAGATGAATCTTAGAGTGATTAAGATACGTCGACTGATGCCCCGGATCAATTAATTCATTCAATCGTTTTTATTGAGCACCTACTGTGTGTGGAGCACTGTTCTAAGCACTTGGGAAAGCACAGTGGAACAGTATAAGAGACATATTCCCTGCCCACAACGATCTTACGTCTAGAGAGGGATACAGATGTTAATAGAAATAAATAAATGATGGATAAGGACATAAATGCTGTGGAGCTGGAAAGAGGGATGAATGGAGAGGGCGAGTCAGGACGATGCAGAAGGGAGTGGGAGAAGAGGGAATGAGGGCTTAGTCGGGGAAGACCTCTTGGAGGAGATGGGCCCTCAATAAGGCTTTGAAACGGGGAAAAGTCACTGTCTTTCGGATATGAGGCGGGGGGGACATTCCAGGCCAGAGGCAGGATTTGGGAGAGAGGTCGGAGACGAGTTAGACGAGATCGAGGTACGGTGAGAAGGTTAGCATTAGGGGAGTGCCCGGCGTTTAGCAGAGTGCTTGGCGCATGGAGGGCGTGAGATAAGTCCTGGAGTGATTAAAATACGTCAGCTGAGGCCCGGTTGAGAGCACGCTCAGTTCTCTCAGGACAAGTGATTTCCTTATACTATGGAAGAGTCGGGACACGGTCTTCCCACGACACGAGGCGTTTCTAGGGAGGCACACGCCACCCACTGCCTCCGCTGTCACCGATCGGTAGAGCGAAGGGAGTCAGTCAGTCAGTCAGGTTTATTTACTGAGCGCTTACTGGGGGCAGAGCACTGTACTAAGCGCTTGGGAGAGACGGGGTGGTGGCGGGCTCTTAGAGAGGATTCCAGGAGGGCGAATGTGAGGGTGGGACTTACATCCGATCGGTCAGTCGATCGATGATATTTACTGAGCTCTTACTGTGTGCAGAACATTGTACTAAGAGACTGGGGGAGGCCAATACGATTAGACAAGATCCCTGGCCTCGAGAAGCTCTCTGGGGGAGACAGACATAAAAATAAATTACAGCTAGGGGAAATAGCAAAGTTGAAGGATATGGCCATGAGTGCTGTGGGGCTGGGGCAGTGTCAGAGTGCTTAAGGGGTACAGACTCAAGTGCGTGGTTTTTTAAATAGTATTTCATAATAATGATGGTATTTGTTAAGCGCTTCCTATGTGCCAAGCACTGTTCTAAGCGCTGGGGTAGATACGAGGTGATCAGGTTATCCCACTTGAGGCTCACGGTCTTCATCCCCATTTTAATAATAATAATAACACTGTTGGTATTTGTTAAGCGCTTACTATGTGCAGAGCACTGTTCAAAGCGCTGGGGTAGATACAGGGTAATGACGTTGTCCCACGTGAGGCTCACAGTCTTAAACCCCATTTTACAGATGAGGTCACTGAGGGCCAGAGAAATGAAGTGACTCGCCCCAAGTCACACAGCTGACAGGTGGCGGAGCTGGAATTAGAACACAGATCCTCTGACTTCTAGGCCTGTGCTCTTTCCACAAGACCACACCGCTTCTGCAGGGGTGAGGTAGAGGGAGGGCAAATAGGGAGGATGAGGGGTTAGGCAGGGAAGACCTCTTGGAGGAGGTGGGATTTTAGGAGGGCTCTGACGATGGAGAGAGGGAGTTCCAGGCCAGAGGGAGGACGAGGGCGAGAGGTCGACGGCAAGATGGACGAGATGGAGTCCCAGTGAGTACGTTCCACATCTGGCCCCGATCAATCGATCATATTCACTGAGCGCTTACTCCGTGCATAGCACTGTACTGAGCGCCGTTGTTGACATCCAGGATATCCCGCTAGACTGGAAGCTCCTCGAGGGCAGGGCCCGAGTCTTCCGATTCCGTCAGCCCCTACCAATCGCTCGGCACAGTGCTCCGCGCAGAGCGAGAGCCCCGCCGATCCCAGCGATCGATGGACGGAGAGCGGTCGACGGGAGACGTTCGGGCCCGCGGGTCCGGACTGACTCCTTCCGCCCTGCGGCCGTTGCCCTCCAACAGACGCCCACGAGCCAGCCTGCAACCCGAAGCCCGAGAGCTACCTCGTCAAGCTCCCGCATGACTGCTTCCAGAACGCCACCGGCTCCTTCTACTACGACGTGGGCAGGTGCCCGGCGGGCACGTGCGCGGGACCGCGGGACCCGGGGCTGCGGTGCCAGGACGAGGGCGAGCGCTGCTGCGGCGTATCCCGGACGGAGGAGCGGACGATCGTCTGTGGCGGCTACACGCTGCCCACCAAGGTGGCCACGGCCTGCTCCTGCCAGAAGTGCCCGGAAACCAGGACCATCGTGCGGGGCCGGGCCGTGGCCGCGGACGACGGCGAGCCCCTGCGCTTCGGCCACGTGTACCTGGGGGACCAGCGGGTGGGCATGACCGGCTACCAGGGCACCTTCTCCCTCCACGTCCCGCCGGACACGGAGAGGCTGATCCTCACGTTCGTGGACCGCCTGGGCCGCTTCGTCAACTCCACCAAGGTCCTGCCCTTCGGCCGGAAGCGGGGCGCCGTGTTCCACGAGGTCAAGATGCTCCGCAGGGCACCCCCGCTCCTCCTGGAGGCCTCCGAGACCAACGTCATCCCCCTGGGGGAGAGGGCCGGGGAGGACCCCATGGCGGAGCTGGAGATCCCGCCGGGCAGCTTCTACCGGTCCGACGGGCGGCCCTACGAGGGCCGGGTGCGGGCCAGCGTGACCTTCCTGGACGCCCGGGACGTGGCCTCGGCCCCCGCGGCCCAGAGCGACCTGAGCTTCGTGGACGAGGAGGGGGACGTGCTGCCCCTCCGCACCTACGGCATGTTCTCGGTCGACTTCGCCGCCGAGGCGGGGGCCGAGCCCCTCAACGCGGGCCGGGTCAAGGTGTGGCTGGACGCGGCCCAGGTCAAGATGCCGGAGCACGCGGCGGCCATGAAGCTCTGGTCGCTGGCCCCGGACACGGGCCTGTGGGAGGAGGAGGGGGACTTCCGGGCCGAGGGGCCCCGGAGGCGGCGGCGGAGGGAGGAGAGGACCTTCCTGGTGGGCAACATGGAGATCAGAGAGCGGAGGCTCTTCAACCTGGACGTGCCCGAGAGCCGGCGGTGCCTGGTCAAGGTGCGGGCCTACCGCGGCGACCGCTTCCTGCCCAGCGAGCAGCTCCAGGGGGTGGTGGTCTCCGCCATCAACCTGGAGCCCAGCGCCGGCTTCGCCTCCAACCCGCGGGCCTGGGGCCGTTTCGACAGCGTCCTCACGGGCCCCAACGGCGCCTGCGTGCCCGCCTTCTGCGACGAGCGGGCCCCGGACGCCTACTCGGCCTTCGTCACCGCCAGCCTCGGCGGGGAGGAGCTGGAGGCCGCGGCCTCCGCCCCCAAGCCCGACTCGGCCGTCGTCGGGGTCCCCGAGCCCTACCTGTCCCGCCTGAAGTACCGGCGGAGCGACCACGAGGACCCCAGGCTGAAGAAGACGGCCTTCCGCATCAGCGTGGCCAAGCCGCGGGCCAACGTGCCCGGGGAGGCCGGCGGCCCCGTCTTCCCGGCCGAGGACACCCGCCGCTGCGAGGAAGCCCCGCCCTCCGCCCCCCACTTCCGCTTCTACAGGATCGAGGGGGACTCGTACGACTACAACACGGTCCCCTTCAGCGAGGACGACCCCCTGAGCTGGACCGCGGACTACCTGGCCTGGTGGCCCAAGCCCATGGAGTTCCGGGCCTGCTACGTCAAGGTGAGGGTCCTGGGGGCCCCGGAGGTGAACGTGAGGTCGCGCAACGCCGGGGGCACGCACCCGCTCACGGCGGGCCGGGTCTACGGCCTCCGCGACGTGCGCAGCATCGGGGACCGGGACCGGCCCGGAGTCTCGGCCGCCTGCCTCGAGTTCAAGTGCAGCGGCATGCTGTACGACCAGGCCCGGGTGGACCGCACGCTGGTCACCGTGATCCCCCAGGGCAGCTGCCAGCGGGTGGCCGTCAACCCCATGCTGCACGAGTACCTGGTGAACCACCTGCCCTTGGCGGTCAACAACGACACCGGCCAGTACACCATGCTGGCCCCCCTCGACCCCCTGGGCCACAACTACGGCATCTACACCGTCACCGACCAGGACCCCAAGACGGCCAAGGAGATCGCCCTGGGCCGCTGCTTCGACGGCACCTCGGACGGCTCCTCCAGGGTCATGAAGAGCGACGTGGGCGTGGCTCTCACCTTCAACTGCGCCCACAGGGAGGTGGGACGCCAGAGCACCTTCCAGTACCTGCGGGGACCCGCGGCCCGCCCCGCGGCGGACAGGGCGCCCGCCCGCCGGAGGCAGAGGGAGAGTCGGGCCGGGTCCCGCCCCCGCCGCCCTGGGTCCCCCGGACGGGCCCGGCCGCCGCTGAGTCCCTAGCGGGACCCCCCTTCGCACCGCTGCCCTCTCCCCCCTACCGCCCCCGACCTCCCCGGCCTCCCTCTGCGACGACGACCCGAACTGGAATGGGCTCGAAGACACCTGGGCGGTCGGCTGTCCGTCCTATCCTCGCCTCGTGATGATAATCGTCGTATTTGTCAAGCGCTTACTACGTGCCCGGCACTGTACCGAGCGCTGGGGTGGTTACAGGCAAATCGGGTTGGATCCAGTCCCTGTCCCACGTGGGGCTCCCGGTCTCAATCCCCATTTTCCAGATGAGGTAACCGATGCCCAGAGAAGTGAAGCGAATTGCCCAAGGTCACACAGCAGGCAAGTGGCGGAGCCGGGATTAGAACCCACGACCCTCTGGCTCCCAGGCCCGGGCTCTATCCACTGGGTCGTGCCGCTTCTCAACGAAGCGTGCCCCCGTGCCCCCCCGATGAAGACCGATCGGGTTCGTCACCCGGAGGCGGCCCCCTCCCCGACCCTGCGGCCCCCACCCAGCTTTTGCAGGACTCCCGAGAAAGGACACGAGAAACCGTCCACCGCGCAGCCGAACGCTCGGTCTCCGCCGTTAGGCCGAAAGCTCCCCGAGGGCAGGGATCGGGTCTTCTGACTCTGCTGGCCTCTCTCCCACGCCCCGGTGCTAATCGTAATACTCCGTCAGTCAGTTAATCGTATTTATTGAGCGCTTACTGTGTGCGGGGCACTGTACTAAGCGTTTGGGAGAGGACAGTACAAAAATCGACAGACCCGTTCCCTGCCCACGGCGAGCTTACAGGTACGAGATCATCGGATTGGACGCGGTCCCTGGCCCACAAGGGGCTCACGGTCTTAATCCCCGTGGTACAGATGAGGGAAATGAGGTGCAGAGAAGTGTCGTGACTGGCCCGAGGTAACCAGGCAGCCAAGTGGCGGAGCTGGAATTAGAATCCGGGTCCTTCTGACTCCCTGGCCCGCGCTCTATCCATTAGGCCACGCTGCTTCTCAGTGTTATTGGTTAACTGGGGCTGGGGAGAGCTGAGGTTGGTGGAAGAGACTGGAGCATCCTCCACCCGGTAAGATTGACCTTCGTGGCAAGGAACGGAACAGAGAGTCTCGAGAAGACAAATGTCGAAGAAGATCCAGTAAGGTCTCCACACGGCCCAGAGCTTCAACACCTCGATCCCGGTCCAGAAACGCGGCGTCTGAGGAATAAACGGCCCGATTTTGTACTTGAAATGTAAATAACTTATTTATTTCCTTGCAAAATTCGGAAGTCCTGTCCGCCGCCAGCGCTGAAACACTGAACCGTGGGCTCCCCGTAAATTCTGCCTCACTTGCGGAAGATGAATCCCTCGCTACAAATTCCCGCTTCATTTACTCCCCACCTTTACTCCAGCCCAAAGTCCTCCTTGTGGCAGATTTTGAATAAATCGGAATTTTGGCCTGATTCTTCGAGGGCTGAACCGGGTCCTGTCTGTTCATGGGTTCGACCCTGGGGGGGAGATGGCCAGAGCAGAAAGCCGCGGTCTCCGTGGCTGACTCTACGCTTTAAGCTCGCTGTGGACGGGAACGTGTCAATCAACCCTTTTCTGTTCATACTCTCCCGAGTGCTTAGTACAGTGCTCTGCACAGTCAGTGCTCAGTAAACACCACTGATTGCTTTATTTGACCATCTCGGGGTGGTGGGGAAGGGAACGGCACTTACCTGGCCTTGTACCTAATGACAATAATAAGAACTGTGGTATTCGTTCAATCGTATTTATTGAGCGCTTACTATGTACAGAGCACGGTACTAAGCACTTGGAATGTACAATTCGGCAACAGGTGTTTGTTAAGCACTTACCATGTGCCAGGCACCGGGGTAGATACAAGATAATCGGGTTGGACTCGGTCCCTGTCCCACACAGGGATCCCAGTCTCAATCCCTGTTTTACGGATGAGGTAACCGAGGCACAGAGAAGTGAAGCAACTTGCCCAAGGACACACAGCAGGCAAGGGGAGGAGCTGGGGTTTAGAACTCAGTTCCTTCTGACTCCCAGGCCAGGGTTGTTTCCACTCGGGTCCCGCTGCTTTCCCAGCCTGCGGGAACGATCTCTCCCACTGAGTCACGTAGGTGAGTGACCCCAGCAGTATCTGATTTCACTGACCTCGTTTTCCAAGAGCAAACACGAACGGAGACTCTGAATCCAGGAGAGACTTCTGGGTCATCCATTAACTATTCTCGATCAGTCATTCAGTCGATCAGTCATCGATATTTATTGAGCACTTACTAGGTCTTGTCTTAGGCCGTCGAGTCGTCTCCGACCCATAGCGACTCCATGGACGCATCTCTCCCGGAACGCCCCACTCTCCGTCTGCAATCACACTGGTAGTGGATCCATAGGGTTTTTCTGGTAAAAATATGGATCCACTACCAGAAAAAAAAAAAAAAATTTCCTGGTTTCCCACTGCCTCCTTCTGCTCCGTAAATTTGAGTCTCCGCCTTCGACTCTTTCTCCTGCCGCTGCTGCCAGGCACAGGTGAGTTTTGATTTGTAGCAGATGGCCTTCCATTCATTCATTCATTCATTCATTCATTCGATCATATTTATTGAGCGCTTACTGTGTGCAGAGCACTTTACTAAGTGCTTGGGAAAGTACAATACCCCAGTAAACGGTGACATTCCCTGCCCGCAACGAGCTCACAGTCTGGGGTGAGGGAGAAAGACATCAATACAAATAAATAAATTTACAGATATGTACATAAGTGCTTCGAGGCTGGGCAAGGCGTGGCTAGAGAAGCAGCGTGGCTCAGTGGAAAGAGCACGTGCTTGGGAGTCAGAAGTCATGGGTTCGAGTCCCGGCTCTGCCACCTGTCAGCTGGGTGGCTGCGGGCAAGTCACTTCCCTTCTCTGTGCCTCAGTCACCTCATCTGTAAAATGGGGGTTAAGACTGTAAGCCTCACGTGGGACAACCTGAGGACCCTGTATCTACCCCAGCGCTTAGAACAGTGCTCTGCACGTAGTAAGCGCTTAATTATTATTAAACATTATTATTATTAAGACCAACCAAGGTAGGAATGGAACGGACAGGCCTCTGCTTGACTCTCCCTCCTGTAGCCGACACCGGTAGAGGACTGGAAACTCTCCATCCTGAGAGGGTAAGTGCTCAATAAATACCATTAATTGATCGAGTCCGGGGAAAAGGAGTTGTCCACGGAGTGAAAGGCAGCCAAGAGGTTGAGGAGGATTAGGATGGAGTAGTAGAGTTTCTTAGATTCAAGAGAAGCAGTGTGGTTCAGTGAAAAGAGCACGGGCTTTGGAGGCCGAGGTCATGGGTTCGAATCCCGGCTCTGCCACTTGTCAGCTGTGTGACTGTGGGCAAGTCACTTCACTTCTCTGGGCCTCAGTTACCTCATCTGTAAAATGGGGATTAAGACTGCGAGCCCCACGCGGGACAACCTGATTCCCCTTGTGTCTACCCCAGCGCTTAGAACAGTGCTCTGCACATAGTAAGCATTTAACAAATACCAACATTATTATTAGATTTGGCTAGAAGGAGATTTACAGAGACCTAGGAAAGGGCAGTGTCTTAAGAGTGAAAGTTTAGCACCGACCCTCCTATCACGTTCTGGAATCAGGACTCGGTACGGTTCACTGAAGCTGTCGGGAAAATAGATGGCCTCGGCAGCACGATTTAATGGAACGGGCCTCGGGCTAGGGGAGCTGAAGTTTTAGATTCTAGTCCCAGCTCTGCCACCAGCTTGGACGAATCACTTAACCTATCTGGGCCTCAGTTTCCTCATCTCTAGAATGGGAATAGTAATCACTGCCGTTTCTTACCGCTCAGAAAACTTGTGAGGAGAAAAATGGGATCGATCGATTATATTTACCGAGCCCTTACTGTGGGCAAAGCACTGTAGTAAGCGCTTGGGAGAGCATAATATAACAGAGTCGGTCGATATGTTCCCTGCCCATAACGAACTTAATTTAGTGATAATGGAGACTGTTTGGGGAATAAAAGCATTATATAAAATAAACGTACCACTGGCAAAATATAGGGCTGCTAACTCCACTGAACTTTCATTTTACAGTTTTATATAGTTTCTCCAAGAGGACTTCCCCGACTAAGCCTTCATCTTCTCTTTTCCCACTCACCTCAGCATCAGCCTCGCGCTTAGATTTGCACCTTTTTACTCACTCCTCCCTCAGCCCTGCAGCACTAATGTTCATAGCCATGATTTTTTTTTTTATGCTCACGTCTTTCTCCCCCTCTAAACTATAAACTCACTGTGGGCAGGGAACATATCCACCGACTCTTTCATACAGCGCTCTCCCAAGCACCCAGAACGGTGCCCTGCACACAGAAAGCATTCAATAAATATGAGTGATTAATTCAGAAGCAAAAAAGCCTCGTAGATCAATATCTGCAATATATCCTCGTTTTGAGTTCCACAGAATATTTATTACGTGGCCTGGAGCCAGGACAGACTCTCAGTATACACCGCCACTCAGAAGAGAAGGATATCAGTCCTTTAAAACTAAATTATTTATGCCGCTGGGATCCCCACGAACCTCTGGCGAAGTCAAGAAACGTGATATTAGCAGTTGGCATTCACAGGGGAATTTCAGTGCAGGTTGACCAACCTAATTAGGCAGTTAGTTAACTTTTATATATGTGCCTACATAAAGCCTCTGGGCCTTTTTATTTTAGGTTAATCTACTCACAGGCGGTTCTCAACTAAAGATGTTTCAAGTCAAGACAAGCTGGACATTTTAGCTTTCAGAAAATGTTTGACCTTTTTTTTTTAATGATATGCGTTAGGTGCTTAATGAGTGCCGGGCGCTGTACAATGAATTGACTGAATTCACTGAGTGTTTACTGTGTGCAGAGCACTGTACTAAGCGATTGGGGGAGGTCAATACGATAGAATTGGTAGACAAGATGCCCGCCCTCAAGGAATCTACAATGTGCAGGGAGAGACAGACTTCAATCACAGAGAAAGGAAACAGAAAAGTATGAAGATACGGTTATAAGGGCTGTGGGGCCAGGGTGAGTATAAGAGGGCTCAGTCAGTAAATCAATCAGTGGTACTTATTAATAATAATGTTGGTATTTGTTAAGCACTTACTATGTGCAGAGCACTGTTCTAAGCGCTGGGGTAGATACAGGATAATCAGGTTGTCCCACGTGAGGCTCACAGTCTTAATCCCCATTTTACAGATGAGGTCACTGAGGCCCAGAGAAGTGAAGCGACTTGCCCACAGTCACACAGCCGACAAGTAGCAGAGCCGGGAGTCGAACCCATGACCTCTGACTCCAAAGCCCAGACTCCACAATGAGCCACTCTGCAGATGGACACTTATTGAGCGCTAACTATGTGCAGAACTCTCTCACCGTAATGGGAGAGTCCATTACAGCAGAATTAGCAGACACGTCCTCTTCCCCTAACGAGTTTACGGGGCAGACGGATATTAATATAAATTAATAATTAATAATAATAATGTTGGTATTTGTTAAGCACTTACTATGTGCCAAGCACTGTTCTAAATGCTGGGAGAGACACAGGGGAATCAGGTTGTCCCACGTGGGGCTCACAGTCTTAATCCCCATTTTACAGATGAGGTAACTGAGGCACCGAGAAGTTAAGAGCTGACAAGGGGCCGAGTCGGGATTCGAACCCATGACCTCTGACTCCAAAGCCCATGCTCTTTCCACTGAGCCACGCTGCTTCTCACAGCTTCAATATTTTAGAATAGATGGGTACTCAAGGGGTACAAAAGGAGCTGATAGAGGGCTGCAGGTGGGGGTGACTCTCTGACCCCAGGCCGGATTCCTGGCTTCCCTCAAGCCTGGCGTGGTCAGCTGGCCGGGCTCGGAGATGCCGTTTATCAAGCTGACCCGGCACCGGCCGGTTCCTGCGGACCCCACCCACCCCACGGCCCTCTCCAGCTGGACAATTCCATCTCAGGATGGGCGGGTCGCCTTTTTTTTTTTCCTGCAAATGGTTTTTGTAAAGAACACGGGGCTGGGAGCCAGGAGGCCCGGGTTCTAATCCTGAGAACGAGCTACCAAATTGCTGTGGGGGCTTGGGGAAGTCACTTCGAGGGCCCTCGGTTTCCTCATCTGTAAAATAGGGGTATGGATTCCTGCCTCTCCCCACCTCACAGGGATGTTGTGAGGTTCAAATGGGACGGCTGAGGCGGGGGAACTCTGGAAACACTCTAAAGCGCTCCAAAATGAAACCCAGGGTATGAGGCGTACATCTGGAGGTCTTTTGTTTTTATGGTATCAACCTCTTACTATGTGCCAGGAACTTTATTAAGTGCTACAAGTTAATCAGGTTGAACATGGTCCATGTCCCACTTGAGGCTCACAGTATGAATCCCCATTTTACAGATGAGATAATAATAAATAATACTCATTATAACTGTATTTGTTAAGCACTTACTCGGTGTTAAGCACTGTTCTATGCTCTAGGGTAGATACAAGCTAATCAGGTTGGACAAAGTCCACGTCCCACTTGGGGCTCATAGTCTTAATCCCCGTTTTCCAGATGAGGGAACTGAGGCCCAGAGAAGTGAAATGACTTGCCTGAGGTCACAGAGCTTACAAAAGACAGAGCCGGTTCTAGTGGGAAGTCCCAGGGAAGATCTGATGGCTCGACTGGGAGACCGGGGCTCGAAGATCCCGGCGTCCATCCCGCCCAGCACTCCCTGCCCCAAGAGGGGTCTCTTGGAGAGTAAGAGGGAGTGTGAGAGGAAGCAGAGCTCCCCCCAACACCTCCTTCGCCCACCCGCCCAGCATTTACCGAGCACTGACCCCAAGGGCCTCAAGGGTCCATTCCTTGCCCCTCGCTCCCCAGGGGGACCGCTGCCGGCCCCGCCCCCACAGGCAGCGGCCTCCGGACCCTCGTCGAGCCCCCGCAGGCCTCCGGATCCAACTCTGGCTTTCCTGGGGCCCGGGCCCGCCCTCGCCTCCGCCCACTGTGCTTCCCCTGGCTCGACCCGACGGTGTTGCAACGGACGTTCTTGGCCCGCTTCCAGCCTTTGCTTCCGTGGGCCCATTCCCATCTGGACGGCCTTGGCCACCGGCCTGGGACCTCGAGGCCGGTGCTGGGTCTGGCCGACCCCCGCAGCGCACGTGGCCGGGAGCCGGAGCAGGACAAACCGGGGACCCGCTGGGGAGGCGGAGCTCACCTCCTCCTCGTCCGACGCTGCCGCGGCCTTTCCCTCCACAGTCCCCCGAGATGGATCTTCCCCATTACCGTGCAGCAAGATGGCCATTCCCCTGCCCCGGTCCCTCGCCCTCCCTGAGTTTCCAATCCCCAGGGGCCTGGCTCAAGGCCATGACTAGCTAAGCCCCGTTGGCTAAAAGCCGCTCCTGCTGCTGCTGCTGCTGGGTCTGTTGCCAGGTGGTCAGATATTAATCGAATCTTCTACCTTCTGCACACTCTCCCAAGCGGTTGGCACAGGACTCCGTGCACAAGAGGGAAGCAGCGTGGCCTAATAATAATGTTGGTATTTGTTAAGCGCTTACTATGTGCCAAGCACTGTTCTAAGCGCTGGGGTAGATACAGGGTAGTCAGGTTGTCCCACGTGAGGCTCACAGTTAATCCCCATTTTACAGATGGGGTAACTGAGGCACCGAGAAGTTAAGTGACTTGCCCACAGTCACACAGCTGACAAGTGGCAGAGCCGGGATTTGAACTCATGACCTCTGACTCCCAAGCCCGGGCTCTTTCCACTGAGCCTAGTGGATAGAGCCCGGGTCTGGGAGTCGGAAGGGCTTGGAGTCCAATCCCGGCTCCGCCACTCGTCTGCTGGGTGACCTTGGGCAAGTTAGTTTGCTTCTCTGGGCCTGTGACCTCATGTGTACCACGGCGATTAAGACCGTGAACACGGTGTGATTACCTGATTACCGTCTATCTACCCCAGCACTTAGTACAGAGCCTGGCGCATAGTAAGAGCTTAACAAATACCACATTTATAGTTACTATTATTATAAAAAATTGATTTTCCAGAACGGGGGCCACGTTTCGCATCGGTCAGGACAGACTGACTGAAACCACCCAAGGTCTGGGCTCAGACCAGCGATGGCAGGGACTGATTAATCAATCGGTGGTATTTATTGAGCATTTATTGTCGACGTGATGACGTGATGTGCTCCGTCTATAGTAGGTGCAATAGATAGTAGGGCTATCTATTGAGCATCCAGATGGTACGGCACATTGTGCTAGATGTTCGGGAAGACTAAAATAAAGGAGGGCTGCATTCTCTCCCAACAAGGATCTTCTACTCTGAGGGGGGAGACGAATATAAAAATATCTACAATTCAATTGATCAGAATTAATGAATACACATGCATAAAAAGGCATAACTAAGTACTCATATATAGAGAGATATGTGTGTATATGTATATATAAGCATAAGTTCTCATCTATTTTGTCATTCAAACATATTTATTGAGCAACTACTGTGTTCAGAGCGCTGGACATATATAAAATAAAAAATAAAAATAAATAGTGGTATTTGTTAAGCGCTCACTATGTGCAAAGCACTGCTCTAAGCGCTGGGGGATACAAGGTGATCAGGTAGTCCTACGTGGGGCTCACAGTTTTAATCCCCATTTTACAGATGAGGTAACTGAGGCACAGAGAAGTCAAGTGACTTGCCCAAAGTCACACAGCAGGCAAGCGGCAGAGCCGGGATTAGAACCCATGACCTCTGATTCCCAAGGCCACGCTGGAGAGAGACACAGAGAGAGAGAGAGAGAGAGAGAGGACCTATACCTATATATATATAGATATGCATATATATCTACCTATATATAGATAACTTGATAATTGATAATAATCAATTAGTTATTGATTTATAATAACACGGATATATATGAGTACTTATTTATATCTTTTTATGCACGTGTACTCATTAATTCTAAGCAACTGAGTTGTAGATATTTTTATGTTGGTCTCCCCCTTCAGAGTGGAAGCTTCCTCGGGGCAGGTGTGCCAAGGTGGACCTGAGCACCGGCTACCCCAAGGTCAAAATGCCATCGATGACAACCTCTCCGGCCAGAGAAGGTGGGACGGGAAGGTAGGTGTCCCTCACCTCCGTGCCCACCCTGTAAGGTATGGAAGGGAAGGGAGAGGAAGGGGCGGAGACTGAACAGGAAGGAGGTTGGGACCACCCAAACCACAGGTGATAAACACCTGTCGCCTTGGGTGTTCCGGTCTTTCTTGGGAGATCACAGGGGTGGCAACAGTCGCCCACGTGTCTTTCCCTGCCCCGAGCACCAGAGACAACGCACAGAGACAGGGTGAGTGTAACGCATAACTGGATTAAATGCCTAAGTGGGTAATGGACGAGTGTAACACATAACTGGGTTAAATGCATAAGTGGGTAATGTATGAGCGTAACGCATGTGTGAGCTTAGTGCATAAGCGGGCAATGTATAAGTGAGTGTAATGCACATGTGAGTTTAGTGCGTAAGTGGGTAGCGTGTAAGCGAGTGTAATGCGCAAGTGAGTTTAACCCACGCGTGAGTGTAACGCGTAAGTCTAAGGCATAAGTGGGTCGGGCGCCTAAGTAGCGTGGCTCAGTGGAAAGAGCCCGGGCTTTGGGGGCAGAGGTCATGGGTTCGAATCCCGGCTCTGCCACTTGTCCGCTGGGTGACCGTGGGCCAGTCACTTCACTTCTCTGGGCCTCAGTTACCTCATCTGTTAAATGGGGATTAAGGCTGTGAGCCCCACGTGGGACGACTTGATTCCACTGTGTCTGCCCCAGCGCTTAGAAGAGTGCTCTGCACATAGTAAGCGCTTAACAAATACCAACATCATTATTATAAGTAGATTGAACGCTTAAGTGGATTCCTCCCAAGTGGGTGCGCACATGGTGGGAGCTAGCCGCCCCACCACGTGCAAGTGGCACAACTTCTCGGTGCCTCAGGTACCTCATCGGTAAAATGGGGATTAAGAGCCCCACGTGGGACAACCTGATTCCCCTGTGTCTACCCCGGCGCTTAGAACAGTGCTCGGCACATAGTAAGCGCTTAACAAATACCAACATTATTATTATTCGCCAACTTAACGCCAGAAGTGGGTTTTAACGGCTAAGTGGGTTTTCACGTGCCTAAGTGGGTGCGCACATGGTGGGAACTAGCCGCCTCACCACTTCGCGAGTAAACCGTTAACGAGCTCTGCCTGGGCGGGCCTCGGTGTCCGCCCACACGTGAGTAACATGCCAGTGTATTCCTCCTTTTAGGGAAACTCTAACACCATATTCCTCCCAAAGGGGAAGCTCTAACACCCTCTTTCCCCCAAAAGGGAAGGCCGATTGTCGCGTCTAAATAATTAATTAAATTCAATCCGCCCCGCGGAATAAATTCTGTATAAAACTCAGGTTTTTCCATCCCCGGCCTCACTCTCGCCGATTCCGAAAGAACCTGTCCCCGGCGACGGGTGACAGCAGGGAATGCAGATCTTCTTGGGAGCAGCATGGCGGAGTGGCTAGAGCATGGGCCTGGAAGTCAGAAGGGCCTTATTATCTGTTGTTATTACCGTTGTTGTTTTTATTAATCGTACGCACTTAGCGCTTCCTCTGTGCAAAGCACTGTACTAAACGCTTGGAAGAGTACAGTACAGCATCATGTACAGCATGTACAGAATTCCCTGCACATTCATTCAGTAGTATTTATTGAGCGCTTACTATGTGCAGAGCACTGTACTAAGCGCTTGGAATGGACAATTCGGCAACAGAGACAGTCCCTGCCCATTGACGGGCTTACGGTCTAATCGGGGGAGACAGACAAAAACATGCAACACAACGAGCTCACAGACTACAGGGGAGGCCGACATTAACAGATATATGCATATATATACTATATATGATATGCATATATAAAAATATACAACATAATATCTACAACTCAGTTGGTCAGAATTAATGAGTACACAGGCATAAAAAGGTATAAATAAGTTCTCATATATATCGGTGTTATTATAAATCAATAACCGATTGATTATTATCAATTAGCAAGTTATCTATATCTATATATATAGATATGCACGTCTATATATATATATATATATATAGGCATAGGTCCTCTCTCTATATGTACAGTGCTCTGCACACAGTAGTTGCTCAATAAATATGATTGAATGACAATATAGATGAGAACTTATGCTTATATGTATATAAATATATATAGATATATACACATGTGCCATGGGGAAGGGAGAGAGAATGAATGAAGGAGCAAATATGAGCGGTGCAGAAGGAAGTGGGAGGAGAGGAGAGGAGGACTCAGTCAGGGAAGGCTTCCTGGAGATGGGCCTATAGTAAGACTTGGAAGTGGAGGAGAGAAATTATCTGTCAGTGGCTCAATGCAAAAGAGCCCAGGCTTGGGAGTCAGAGGTCATGGGTTCGAATCCCGGCTCTGCCACCTGTCAGCTGTGTGACTGTGGGCAAGTCACTTAACTTCTCTGTGCCTGTTACCTCATCTGCAAAATGGGGATTAAGACTGTGAGCCCCACGTGGGACAACCTGATTACCTTGTATCTACCCCAGTGCTTAGAACAGTGCTTTGCACATAGTAAGCGCTTAACAAATACCAACATTATTATTATTATTATTATTAACTTCTCTGTGCCTGTTACCTCATCTGTAAAATGGGGATGAAGATTGTGAGCCTCACGTGAGGCAACCTGATTACCCTGTAGATACCCCAGCGCTTAGAACAGTGCTCTGCACAAAGTAAGTGCTTAACATATACCAACATTATTATTATATGAGGAGGGAGGGCGTTCCACACAAGAGGTAGGATGTGGGCGAGAGGTATGCAGCGAGATAGACCAGATCTTGGGTTCCAATCCCAGCTCTGCCACTTGTCCGCTGTGTTACCTTGGGCAAATCACTTCACTTCTCTGGGCCTCTGTTACCTAATGTGTAAAATGGGGATTGAGACTGTGAACCCCAAATGGGATAAGGACTGTGTCCATATGCTTGTATCCACCCCAGTATTTAGCACAGTGCCTGGCACAAATAATAACGATGGCGTTTGTTAAGCGCTGTGTGCCAAGCACTGTCCTAAGCGCTAAAAAATAAGCGTTTAACAAATACCACAACTATCATTATTAAAATACAACAATACACGGACACATTCCCTGCCTGCGGCGAGTTTACAGTCTAGAGGGGGAGACAGACAATATAAACGAATTATGGTTATATATAAATTACAGATATATACATATGTATATGCACATATAAATTAGGTGTGTGTGGGTGCGGTGTACTTAGTGTTTCTCCCCCGATGACCCCCACCTCCTCTTCACTTTCCAGCTGGGGCGTCCCCTTCCGGGGTCCCCGTGAATGTCAGAGCCACTCCCCAGCCCGAGTCCAAGCGGAGGGAAGCTGGGAGATTGAAATAAAAATGGCAGACATCAGGGATTCCAGGGCCGGGTCCACCAGATCGGACAGGGCAACGGTCCAGCTAGAAGGCAGCCGCCTGCCAACCTCAGTCCGCCGTGGTGGCGGGAACCGTCCAGGGAACCGGGCCGCAAGAGGCCAGAGCTGACTCGCCGCCCGCTCGGAAAGGGCCGCTGAGCTGGAGTGGGGTTTCCAGTCACAGGCCCAAGATTGGTTCTCCCTGGGACTGACCTGAGTCCACCCTGGAACTACCGTGACCCTCTACTGGGCCCAGTCCTAGCCATCTCGCAGGGTGGACAGTCGAGTGGTGACTCTGCGCCATCTGCTGATCCCATTCTTCCCTTTTCGTGGGCCACAGAGAGGCCGCGTGGTCTAATGGAGAGAGCCCCGGACTGGGAGTCTGAAGACCTGGGTTCTAATCTCAGCTCTGCCGCTTGTCTGCTGAGTGACCTTAGGCAGGCCACTTCCCTTCTCTGCACCCCATCTACCTCACCTCTAAAAATGGGGATTAAAACTGCCAGCCCCATGTGGGACTGTGTCCGACCTGATTAGTTTGTATCTACTCTAGCGCTTAGTAATAATAATAATAATAAAAATTATGGTATTTGTTAAGCACTTACTATGTGCAGAGCACTGTTCTAAGCGCTGGGGTAGATACAGAGTAGTCAGATTGTCCCACGTGGGGCTCACATTTTTAAATCCCCATTTTGACAGATGAGGTAACTGAGGCACAGAGAAGTTAAGTGACTTGCTTAGTACAGGGTATGGGACATTGAAAGCACTTAACGCACAAAAACTAATACCATTTTAAAAAAATAGAGGATTGAGCCTGCTAACCTCAGTTGTAGAAATGGGGAGTGCAACCATTTTTTAATGGTATTTTTAAATGTTTATTGTTATTTTTTATTAAGTGCTTGTTATGTGTCAAGCACTGGTCTAAGCAGTGGGATAGATGCGAGCTAATCAGGTTGGACACAGTCCCCGGCCCACATTGCTTCACAGTCTAATTAACCAATTAGTCAATCAATAAATCAATCATAGAACCGTGTTTAGTGCCTGGGAGAGTTCTACAGAGTTTAAAGACTTGATCCCCACCCTATCCCCAGGAGAGCATTTATGTAAATTTATTATGAAGCAGCGTGATTCAGTGGAAAGAGCCCGGGCTTGGGAGTCAGAGGTCGTGGGTTTTAATACCACCTCAGCTGTGTGACTTTGGGCAAGTCACTTCTCGGTGCCTCGCTTCTCATCTGTAAAAATGGAGATGAAGACTGTGAGCCTCACGTGGGACAGCCTGATTACCTTCTATCTACCCCAGCGCTTAGAACAGTGCTTGACACGTAGTTTCCCCCCTTCCTGCGATTTAGTTTATCGTCTGTCTCCCCAGCTAGAGGACAAACTACTCGAGAGCAGGTATAATCTACTCACTCTACAGAAGATTCCCAAGATTCATTCATTCATTCAGTCGTTTTTATTGAACGCTTACTGTGTGTAGAGCACTGCACTAAGCGCTTGGAAAGTACAGCTCAGCAACGAGGAGAGACGATCCCTGCCCACAGCGGGCTCACAGTCTAGAAGGGGGGAGACAGACATCGAAACGAGTAAACGGGTATCAATAGCATCAATATAAATAGAATTATAGAAATATATACACATCAAAACAAGTAAACAGGCATTAATATGAATAAATAGAATTATAGATATGTACATTTATACACATTTACTGAGAGCATTCTGGGATCAGAGAATGCTTGGGAGAAGTGCTTGGGAGAATTCTACAGAGTTTAAAGACTTTTCCCCGGCCCAACCCAGGATAGCATTTATGAAAATGTATTTAAAATCCTTTTCCCCCTTCTTCCTGCAAATTAGTTTAGTGTCTGTCTCTCCAGCTAGAGGATAAACTCCTCGAGGGCAGAGATGATCTAACTAACTCTACTGAACATTCCCAAGATCTTAGCGAAGTGTTTTGAACAGATTAAGCATTCAATAAATGTGCCTGATTGACTAATAATCCCTGCCCTCCAGGAGTTTACAGTCTTAATAATAATGATGATGGCATCCATTAAGCGCTTACTATGTGCCAAGCACTGTTCTAAGCTCTGGGTAGATATAAGGTTATCAGGTTGTCCCACGTGGGGCTCACAGTCTTAATCCCCATTTTCAGATGAGGTAACTGATCTTACCTCATTTTCTTAGTATTTAATTTTGATTATTTTTATTTAAAGTACTAAAGTTATCTTTAGTAACTTTACTTTTGAAAGCTTGTAACTTTAAATAAACTTTATTTTTATTTAAAGTACTAAAATTATTTTTTTATTTAAAGTACTAAAGTTAAGTACTTTTATTATTTTTTATTTAAAATGCTAAAGTGAAGTACTTCCATAGTAGAGGGGTGCAAGTTTCTAAACTGGCCATGACTTATTAAATACTGCCAACCTTTGCTTTGGAACTTTGGCTTCCACGGACATCTTTCCGTACGGCCCCCGGGCGGTATTTTCAGGGGATTTTAGGCCCTCAGTGGGAACCTCAGGAAGGAGACAGGTTAGAAAGCAGCAACCGTCCTCAGCCTCGACCCGATCGATCGCTCGATCGATGGTATTTACTGGGCTTACTGTGTGCAGACCACTGGAAGAGTCAGAGCCAGTAAGAGCAACCCATGTCTTTGTGGAGTCTATAATCTAGTGGGGTAGTCGGACAGTAAAAGTTACAGGTAGGGAAAGCAACTTAAAACTTAAGTATTTAAAGATATGTGCCTAAGGGCTGTGGAGAGAGGAGACGGGGTGAGTGTCGAAACGGTTAGGCCCTGGACACTCTAGACTGTAAACTCATTGTGGACAGGGAGTGTGTCGGTTTATTGTTGCATTATACGCTCCCAAGTGCTAGTACAGCGATGACGATGGTATCTGTTAAGCGCTCACTACGTGTCAAGCACTGTTCTAAGCGCTGGGGTAGATAGAAGGTAATCAGGCTGTCCCACGTGAGGCTCACAGTCTTCATATCCATTTTTACAGATGAGAAGCAAGGCACCGAGAAGTGACTTGCCCAAAGTCACACAGCTGAGGTGGTATTAAAACCCACGACCTCTGACTCCCAAGCCCGGGCTCTTTCCACTGAATCACGCTGCTTCTCAAACTACAGTAAGCACTCAAATACAATCGATCGACTGACAACACATAAAT
This sequence comes from Ornithorhynchus anatinus, assembly GCF_004115215.2. NCBI lineage: Eukaryota > Metazoa > Chordata > Mammalia > Monotremata > Ornithorhynchidae > Ornithorhynchus > Ornithorhynchus anatinus. The sequence continues at coordinate 5,770,636 of NC_041732.1, read as the reverse complement.
GGTTGTATTTGTGCTTAGGGGGTGAGGACTCAATCGTAATATTTGTATTTGTTAAGCACTTACTATGTGCCTAACACTAGACTATTAGGATAGATACAAGATGATCAGGACAGTCCCTCTCCCCCATCGAGCTCACAAGGGAGAAGGGGTATTTAATCCCCATTTCACAGATGAAGACATTGAGGGTCAGAGAAACGAAGTGACTTGCCCAGGATTATAACTCTGAATTCCAGGCCTGAGCTTTTTCCACGAGACCACGCTGCTTCTTTCCAGTGAACAGGTGTGGTAGTAAAAAGCGTTGGGGAGATTAGCGATTTGTCAGGAAAGGCTTCCTGGAGGAGATGCAATTTTATTAGGAATTTATTAGTGGTTTGCTGAATGTGGAGTTCCAGGGAGGGTCCCTAGAAGCCCTGAGGTCTCACGCGATCCCTACCAGGTTTCCAAACATCGAAACCCACCTGAGGCCATCCTGAAGCGTCACCGCGCGTTTCCACACAAGGAGATCGTTTCAAAGGTAGGACTTCGGCCCCAAGGAAGAGGTTTCCCCCGGCTGGAGAGAGTTGGCCAGCTGCTTTTCCGTCCCCTCCCACCCTGTCCCATCTTGGAGACAAGCGAATTCTGAACCATTTGGTCTACCTGGGAAAAGACACACATAACTTGTCCCTTTTATATAAAATTAGGTTTATTTCCCGCTCAATCACACAAGTACTGTCCTTCGTTCTTATTAAAGCGGGCCCGGGTTGTTTTAAGGGCTAAAATGTTACTCTGGTAAAAAACCAATTAGCAAACAGATCTGCCCGGAAGTAGATTGGATCTGGGTCCCAAGAGGCTGCCGACGTTCATCCAACACCTTGAAATGAGGTTTCCAGGAAGTCACGTGCGTGAGGGGTCTTTTTTTAAAAAATTTTTTTTTTCCCTATATACTTAATACACTGTTGCACAGCAACAACTCTGGTTCTCCCTGCAGCCTCTGCTTCGGCTGGAGTTTGAGGGTCCGGAAACGGCAGGCCCCGGGCCGGGCCTGGGGATTCTGCTGGAACCAGGGGTGCAGGTATCCGTTGTAGAAGTCGGAGGCCGTCAGCTTCCTCTTCAGGATCACGGCCCGGACGCCGACCCAGCCGCCCTACAAGGAACAGACGACCGGGGATTTAAGCGGCGGCGGGGGAGACTTGGCCCATGCTGATTTATACAGCACAAGCCGACCACGTCAATCACCTCGCACACCGGACAGAGCGAGAGCACCCCGCCTCGCTCACCAGGCGTGAGGACTCCCCGGCCCCACATGTCGCGAGGAAAAGTTCCCTCGCTCCACCCACTGGGATGTAAATCCTATCCGCAGAGGAAACCTGTCGCTTTTTTGTCCTGTACTTCGGCATACTGTCTTCTCTCAAGTGCTCGGTACAGTGTTTTGTACATGGTAAGCGCTCAATAAATACCAGTGAACGAAGGAATGAATTCTTAAGCAGTTAGTACAGCTCACTGCACCCAGTGGACACTCAAATAGGAATCCTATGACTAGTGACACTGCAATTGTACGTATTTGTGAAGTGCTTACTATGCGCCACACACTATACTAAGCACCGGAATACATATGAGATAACCAGGCCCTACATGGTCTAAGTGGTATTTATTGAGCACTTACTACTTGCAGAATGCTGTACTAAATGGTGAGGGAGAAGGGAGAATCCAAATTCTGCAGCTGAGGGAAGCACAGAGAAGTTAAGTAATTTGCCCAAGGTCCCGCAGCAGGTAAGTGGCGGAGGAGGATTAGAACCCAGGTCCTCCGACTCCCAGGCCCATGCTCTTTCCATAAGGCCATGCTGCTCCTCATACCGAGCGCTGTACAGGATGCTTACGGGACCCTCCCAATATTCCTTCCCGGTGGTCAACCGCACTGAAAGCTGGTAGTGGGCCAAGAAAGTCTCTCTTTCCCAAGCTGTCCTCTCCCAAGCGTTTAGTACAGTGCTCTGCACACAGACAGCACTCAAATTTGACCGACTGGGCTCTCACCAAGGCCCTCAGAAGGGAGAGAGAGAGAACCAGTGAGTGGGAGGGTAGATTTAGCTTTCTGGCTTAGTTCACCCTGGAGTGCCACAGCTGTCCGCAACTCAGGTGGAGGGGAGTTGGAAAACCCCACTCCACCCGCTCTTGGCCGGCCAAAACGAGTGCGCCGCAGCTCCTTGGAACGTCCGGCGCCAGGCTTCAATTCCACTCCGCTCTGGCCCACGGACACCGCTTGACGCAAACTAGGATACCGAGAAACTCAGCCAAATGCTCCGGTCCCTGGAGAAAGGCCTCGATTACACCTGGAATCTAACTTCCTAGCTCAAGGCAGCGTGCCTCAGGGCAGAGAGAATGCGCCCCGGGGGTCAGAAGGACCCGGGTGCTGTGTGACCTCGAGCAAGTCACTTCACTTCTCTGGGCCTCAGGAACCCCATCCGTAAAATGGAGCTTAAGACTCTGATCCCCATGTGGGACGGGGACTCTATCCAACCTGATTACCTTGTATCGATCCAGCAGTTAGTACAGCACCTGGCACATAGTAAGCACTTCAAAAAAAACGGAAAAGGGAGGGAACTGTCTGCCTCTAAAGCGATTCATTCAGTCATATTTATTGAGCGCTTACCGTGCGCAGAACAATCCCATACTGGGATTAGTTCCGTACATTTCTTATTCTGTAGACTGCAAACTCCTCCGTAGGCTGTAAGCTGCTTGTGGGCAGGGACTGAGTCTACCAACTCCGTTGCGCTGCATCGTTATTTTCTCAAGCCTTTAATACAGTGCGCTGTGCACACAGAAAGCGCTCGATAAATACCACTGATTGATTAGCCACCGAGGGGGAGGAGAAATCAATCCCGAAGATAAATGATCCCAGGTGCATTCAGAGTAAAACCACTCCCAAAAGATGACAGATGAAACAGCACCTTGCAACGAACGAGCAGCGTCTGCGATGGTTTGTGGTACGTCAGGGATCCTGGAAGGACTTCCTGTCCCGATAATTTCTGATCTGCCAAAGAGAGAAAAAAATACTTTTTACTCTGAAGGTGATCCAATGAATAAGAACACTGCTGCCCTGTGTTAGTTCTTTGGGATTCCAGTTAAGACTCCTTGTTTTTTGTGGAAGGTTTAATTGTTCCCCGGGTCCTTCGCAGCGTGACCTGGCGGAAAGAGCACAGACCCGGGAGTCAGAGGATCTAGGTTCTAATCCCTGCTCTGCCACTTGCTGTGTGACGTGGGCAAATCACTTCACTTTTCTGTGCCTCAGTGATTCCGTCTGTAAAACAGGGATTCGATACCTGTTCTTCCTCCTACTTACACTGTGGGACAAGGACTGTGTTCAATGTGATTGCCTTGTATCTACCCCAGTGCTGAGTCCAGTGCTAGGCACAGTAAGCACTTAACAAAAATCATCACCGACAATTATTATTATTCTAGCCATGATCTCCTATGATCCTCACAACATCCCTGTGAGGTAGGGATGGGGCAAGCCCATTATAATGCTCCATTATAATTCAGATGAGGAAACCGAGGCCTAGGGAGGTTAAGTGATTTGCCCAAGGAACCAAGGGGGGAAGAGCTGGACACTGGACACCCCATTCAGGAACACACCGAGCCTGAAGGCACCTCTGGAAAATTGAGGGACATCTGGTACTTCCTGCAGGTAGGGGGGAAAGCCTGAAACGAGTGTGATCAATCTGGTCGAGGAAGGTCTCCACGAGGCCTAATTATTTCCGTGGTCTCGACGGGTTCAGATTCCCCGAGGACAGGGAATTCCCGGGTCCAATCTGAATCAGGAGCCTTGGCTCCTGACCCGTCAACCCCAGGGGTCCCCCCCCCACAGAAACACATACGGGTCCACGGATAAAGCCTCCCCCTTTTCGTTGCCATCATTCCAAGAGGAGTCGACTGAAAGCTCACTGGAGGCAGGAAATACATCTCTTTATTGCTATATTGTACTCTCCCAAGCGCTCCGTACAGTGCTCTGCACACAGTAAGCGCTCAATAAATACAACTGCATGAATAAACGAGTGTTACCGGCGAGAGCTGGGTGGTCGTGGACATCCACCAAATCCAGAAGTTTGATGGTACTATCCATCCAGACCGTCTGCAGTGGCATCTGAAAAACCAACACGAGGAGGGCGTGAGAAAGACGGTCATCCACTTCAACGTCCCCCGTCCGAACACTGCCCCTGGCCTCCTGTGACTCCGGGTCACTGGGCCCGGCCGCTCTCTGGAGCACGGGAGACGGAGGCTTAGATTATGAGATTTTAGCCAGGCCTTCGCGGAATACGGACGCACACAAAAAGTCAAGGATTTTCTTCTGAAGGCTATTCACGCCTCCTACCCGATGCACTGGACCCGGTGGTCCTGAGTCTCCAATTACTAAGCCAAAATACACAAAATCCAAGTGACGTGGCTGTTGATATCCGACGATTCTCTCCCCGCACACTGTAAGTTTCCTGAGGTGGGGAGCCCTTTCGGAGAGCTCAAATCAATCAATGTTATTTACTGAGAGCTTACTGTGAGCACAGCCCTGAGCTAAGCGCTTGGGACAGCACAATACCACAGAGTTGATAGGCACATGATCCCTGCCCGCGAGGAAATGAAAGTCAACAGAGGACTTTGACATTATCTGCCTTGGTTCAAGTTTGAGTAGTCATTAAATAGCTGGAAAAACACGGACATCTAATTAGAGAATCAAAGACTCTAATCTCAGCTCTGCCACTTGTCTGCTGGGGGACCTTGGGAGGTCACTTCACTTCTCTGTGCCTCGGTTACTTCATCTGTAAAATGGGAATTAAGACTAATAATAATAATAATAATAATGTTGGTATTTGTTAAGCGCTTACTATGTGCAGAGCACTGTTCTAAGCGCTGGGGTAGACACAGGGGAATCAGGTTGTCCCACGTGGGGCTCACAGTCTTAATCCCCATTTTACAGATGAGGTAACTGAGGCGGAGAGAAGTTAAGTGACTTGCCCACAGTCACCCAGCGGACAAGTGGCAGAGCCAGGATTCGAACCCATGACCTCTGACTCCAAAACCCGGGCTCTTTCCACTGAGCCACGCCATGTGAGACATGGACTGTGTCCATATCTTAAACCTACCCCAGTGCTTAGTAAGTGCCCGGCACACAGTAAGCGCTTAACAAATGCCATTTAAAAAAAGAAAAGAAGAGAGACTTGGTAAACTAAGAGCTACCGAATCCTCGCTCCTATCAGAAAGAACCATTTCCATCTCTGCGTCATAGTCTCTCCCTTTTGGAGTTTGTTTCTTCATCTCTCATCCCCGCCTTCCCTACCTCCTCCTCCTCGAAAAGCATTTCCCGGCCACGGTTAAGACGCAGCGTGGCTGTTTTGAGTGATGTTCTCCCCTGAAGAGAGAGGGCAGAGCCTGGTCCCCAGGGGTTAAGTGACGGATCGGGGCCGGCGAGGGACCCGTCTCTGCGGGCAGCTAGATCTCCGCTCGGCCTTCGGTGGGAGGTTCCTTGTGGGCAGTGAATGCATCTGTTATAGCATTGTGTTCTCTTCCAGGGGCTTAGAAGAGTGCTCTGCACACAGTCAGCGGTCAATCGATATGACTGATGGATTAAGCGACTGAGATGTCCCGCCTCCCCGGCCCACGCTCATCCCGGCCTCGGGTCACGCCGCCTCTGACGCCACCGGCTCGCCCTTTTGTGTCCCGACAGCCAGGATTAACGGGGCTCTGGAAACCTTTCCGCCGTTTACACAGAAAGGTGCCCGCCCTCCCCTTTCAGAGAGCCGGACGGCCAGACAGCTGACGGACCGGTGCTTGCGAGGAGGTTCCCAACTGGGCCCTTTGGGGGGTCTCCGGCTTACGATGCAGCCGACGGCCCGCTGCAGCCGCAAAATCTGCTCCGGGGTCTGCTCCTCCCAGTTTACGCACCTCAGGGCTGCGGAGATCTTGGGCGCTACAAAATAAAAACAATTCCGCAGTGAACCCGTGGGGGCCGGGGAACGTGGGCCTCGGTGCTCTCTCAAACTCTCAGACGATGGGTGGTGCCCAGTAGATATCCTACCCCCAGTGATGGGAGAACTGATGTTATCTCAACATATTCACAACAAGGTGGCGGCTACCAAATCAATCTGAACACGTCAATGTCATAGCTCCGGCCCTATGAAAGACCCCGGGAGCAGATGCTATCTCTGAGCGGTTGACTCCCTTCCGCTTTTATCTCAAGAATGGAGAGGTGGAGAGACCTGGGTTCTAGTCTCGACTCCGCCACCGGCCTGGTGTGTGACCTTGGACGAGTCCCTTCGACTTTCTGGGCCTCGGTTTCCTCATGATTAAAATGGTGGGGAGGTAGTCCGAGTCCCATGTGGGACAGGGTCTGCGTCTGATCTGCTTATTATAATTATTATCATTACTACTAACAATATATTTTTTAGGAGCTTAATATGTGCTAAACTAAGGGACGAGTTAATCCGTTCGGACCCCCAGTCCCCATCCCACTTGATTTACAGTCTGAGTAGGAGGGAGAAAACAGGTAATGAATCCCCATTATACAACTGAGGAAACTGAGGCACAAAGCAGTGAATGACTTGCCAAGGGTACCCAGCACGGAACTGACGGAGTCGGGATTAGAACCCAGGCCCTCTGATTATCAAGCCCGTGATCTTTCCACCAGGCCACTGCTTCTCATCTTCTATCTGCCCCAGGTGCAGAGCTTGACACCGTATTGAATGCTGAGCACCACATACGGTCAGCGTAGGGAAAGCCATCAAATGTTGAGAAATCAGTACTTACCCAGTGTCACTCCTTCTTTTGGCTGCTGCCTTTTATTCTTTAAACTGTCGGGCAAGTTTTTCAAAACCGAAAGAAGCTGGGAAAAAGGAAGAGGCAGATCCGAGATCAGTGGGATGGTGAAACAGAGGCTGAACTGCAGGTTTGTTGCACAGATCTGAAAATCCAAAACTTTTCAGGGGTAAGTGGTCCGTGGGATTTGCCGGGGAAAAATAAACTAACACGGCTCTTCGGGCTGGAGGGACCTCCAGGTAGCTCTAAACGCACCCAAACGATTTGGGGGCGGAATCAGAAATCAAATCTGAAGGTGATTCCTATGAGTACAATCCTCCATCTGGACACACCTCCCCCCGACCCCGGCATCGCCTCTTATCAAAATTGCATCCTGAAAACTTCCTTTCTCCCACAAAAAGATCCCATCCTTATGGGGAACCCCTGCGCTACATAGGACGCGGGTCAGTCGAAAGACGCTCACCACGGTAGCCCCCAGCTTCGACAATATGGCTTCCAGGTCCTTGGCCGTGCACAGGGGAGGGACGGCGATGGATTCCTGCTTGATGATCGGACCGACGTCAAACCTAGCCGACGGGCAGGAGGGGATGGCGGTTAAGGCTGCCCACCTGCTACCCGGCCCTCGCTGGCTACCCCGACTACGGGAGAAACCACAAAAAGGGTCACCGCTGGGCACAGAGAACCCAAGGGGTGATGCCACGGAGAGCATCCGGGGCGGGGTGAGGGCTGGCTAACCTGGTCCGTTTCTTAAATTTCAGGAGGAGAACTGTAGGATCTCTACCCAGGACATATCCTGCTCTGAGTGGCCAACCCTCCCGAGAAAGAGAAACAATTTGCTTCGGCCTGCATTTCAGCTCCATCTGGAATTTATTTCAGTGTGTCTCTCTCCACAGCTAGACCCTGAGCTGGGCCAAGGACTGTGCTTTCCCTCTGGTATCCTCCCAAGCGCTTAACACAGTGCTCTGCCCCCAGCAGGCACTCGATAAATGCCGCCGACTGACTGCATGCTGAAAGCAAACAGCAAATATATTCCTCTTCTGACATTCAACCGATTCTGCTTTATTGAGTTGCCGCTTAATCCATCCAGGGGCTTATGTGAATTCCTCTGAGAAAACCCAAAATATCTGCAGAGTATTTCACGTAAAAAAAAATTATATTACAATTATGATTTCTGATTGTTGGGATGAAAAATCTGTACGGAGCGCCGCGGTCGGAGGGTGTTCAATAAGTATTATTACTGCTGCGGCTACTGTGGCTACTACTGTGGGGTCAGGGAGGGACAAAGGGGGCTGGGACCGAGCCGAGAGGAGTTGGGGGGGGCAGGGGGGAAAGATCAGCAGGAGAGACCAGCTCTCCGCAGACTCCATTTTCACCAAATGAGGCACTAGGAGGAAGGTGCTTGCCTGAAAGCCCTTCCCCACGTATTAGGTGCTCTCTCCATCTCGTTAACAGTAGTAGTAATCACTGTGGGATCTGTTACTATGGGCAAAACACTGCGCTGAACGCTGGGGAAGACACACTACGACTTGGTCAGACGCCGTCCCTGCCCTACTTGGAGTGGGAGGCAGCAGGCCGCTTAGACTGAGTGAGGTAGCACCTGTGTCCGATCAGATCTCTCTCTCCTACACACACACTCTCCCCTCTCAAAGCTTAGCACAATGTTGGCACTTGGGAAGACTTTCAACCCCCAGCTAGAGCGTGGGCTCACTGCGGGCAGGGGATGTGGCTGTCTATTGTTACGCTGTACTCTCCCAAGCGCTTAGCACAGAGTAAGCACTCAATAAATCGACTGAATGAAGAAGCAGCAAGATGGCGAAGAAACACGATGTTCACTACCCAAAGCAACTCCAATACGCAGAAGCCACTGTAATAATAATGATGGTATTTGTTAAGTGCTGTGTGCTAAGCACTGTTCTAAGCGCTGGGGGGGGGGATACAAGGTGATCAGGTTGTCCCACGTGGGGCTCAGTCTTAATCCCCTTTTTACAGATGAGGGAACTGAGGCCCAGAGAAGTGAAGTGACTTGCCCAAAGTCACACAGCTGACAAGCGGCAGGGCCGGGATTAGAACCCGTGACCTCTGACTCCCAAGCCCGGGCTCTTTTCACTGAGCCACGCTGCTTCGCTACTTGTAAAAACCCAGGACGTCAATCAAGGAATCTCCTAGTCTGCAGAGTCACTTCCTAAGGGGAAAATGGGTTCTTATTTACAAGTCTTTTAAAAGAGAGGAAATCAAAGCAGGCCCGCCTTTCTGTGGAAATGAAAGCTGACTGTCACCTCAGCACTCGAATCTTTAAGCGTCTATCGGAGAGATTAAGAAGACCGTTTAAGAAAAGCATCGCTTCAGCAAAAACACCCATCCTGGTCATCATTTAAAGAAAGGAAGTCAGAGGTACCTTTTAGGTTTTATTTGCATAATGGTCACGCCGGTGACTGTGTCTCCGTGGAGAACGGTGTGGATGACGGGGGCGGGACCTCGCCACCTCGGGAGGTAACTGGGATGCACGTTCAATATGCCACTGAATTAGAGAATTTTAAAATCAGTAATGACCTCGGGCTCGCCGCTTTACTGCTCTTAGGAAATCTGCCACGCTATGGCGGCCCTAGGTTTCTCTACGGAAAAGAAGGTAACGGCACGTAAACTCTTCAACCGCATCGTGACGAGAGGCTTTGGAAACCTGACCGTCTAAAAGCACCATCGGCGGCGACTCTTCGGCCCTCCAAAGATCACTCACGGTTAGCCTCTTGCGAAAACGAGTAAAGGACGGAGGCTTTTCACACCATACGACGCACTCGAGCCCCACTCTCTCTTTCGCTCCCGTCCAACACGAGTCACGCGACCCGCGTCTCTTAAAATCCACCCCCACAGAGCCTTCTGGAATCGTTCTTTTTAACGGACAGAGCAAAGGGAAAGTTCCAGCGACTTCCAATCTAGCCACTCTCCCTTTCCCCGTGGGATCTGCGGATTGTCACTTCTCTTCCCCCGCGCCACGCGACTTACTACGGGAATCTGAGAATGAGGTCCTCGCCGAGGAGGCGGCCGAAGGAAGCCACGACTCCCACGTCGAACTCCCCCGAGCCCACGTCGGGCCACTCGTGGACCGGAAGCCGGGCTTGGACGGCGTAATTTTTCACTGGCAGTCCCTTGGGCGAGCCGGAGGGCAACGTGACCACCTCCAGTTTCTCGATCAGCTGGTCTTCCTCGTTCACCCTGCGACAACGGGATGGAGATTGGGAAGCCACTGGTGAGCCACTTGATGATGATGCCATTTGTTAAGCGCTCACTATGAGCAAAGCACCGTTCTAAGCGCTGGGGAGGATACAAGACGATCAATGTGGGGCTCACAGTCTTCATCCCCATTTCCGGATGAAGTAACTGAGGCCCATAGAAGTGAAGTGACTTGCTCAAAGTCTCACACAGCTGACAAGCGGCGGAGCCGGGATTTGAATCCATGACCTCTGACTCCCAAGCCAGGGCTCTTGCCACTGAGCCACGCTCTCTAGGCCAAGATCGGCCACGAGGAAACATTTCTTCGGGAACGGAGAAAGAAATACAACTCGGTCGGGCTGGACTTTCCCGTGGACTTAGTAGAGTGCTCTGCACCCAGTAGGCACTCAATAAATACGACTGACCGTGTCTGTTATATTGTTCTATTGTCCTCTCCCAAACACTTACTACAGTGTTCTGCACACTGTAAGCGCTCAATAAATACGACTGGGTCTGCTTTATTGTTCTACTGTCCTCTCCTAAGCACTTACTACACTGTTCTGCACACTGTAAGTGCTCACTAAATACGACTGAATGAATGAATGGGTGGGGGCGGTAAGGACGGAGGTCTTCGGCAGCAGCTTCGCCGGTCGGAAGTAGACTGAGGGGAGATGGGTAGGTGTTAGGCCATCTTCAAACCCCTAACGCAGGTCTCCCGTGCCTACCCTAGCGCTCAGTACAGTGCCTGGCACATAAGGAGCATAATAATAATAATAATGTTGGTATTTGTTAAGCGCTTACTATGTGCCGAGCACTGTTCTAAGCGCTGGGGTAGACACAGGGGAATCAGGTTGTCCCACGTGGGGCTCACAGTCTTAATCCCCATTTTACAGATGAGGGAACTGAGGCACCGAGAAGTTAAGTGACTTGCCCAAAGTCACACAGCTGGCAAGTGGCAGAGCCGGGGTTTGAACCCATGACCTCTGACTCCAAAGCCCGTGCTCTTTCCAGTGAGCCACGCTGCTTCTAGTATGCCATGCTTCTAGCATGGCATAGTGCACAGAGCCCGGGCCTGGAAGTCCGAAGGGCTTGGGTTCCAATCCCGGCTCTGCTACTTGTCTGCTCTGTGACCTGGAGGAAGTCACTTTACTTCTCTGGGCCTCAGTTACCTCATCTGTAAAAAGGGGATTAAGACAGTGAGCCCCACTGGGACAGGGACCGTGTCCAACCCGATTTCCTTATATCCACCCCAGTACACAGTACAGTGCCTGGTACATAGTAGGCGCTTAAGAAATACCACAATTATTATGATGTCCAACCCGATTTCCCTGTAGCCACCCCAGCGCTTAGTCGAGTGCCCGGCCCACACTAAGCGCTTCACGAATCCCACAATAACATTGATGATGACGATGATGCAGTTTGGCTCCACGGAAAGAGCCCGGGCTTGGGAGTCCGAGGTCATGGGTTCGAATTCCGACTCCGCCACCTGTCTGCTGGGTGACTTTGGGCACGTCACTTCACTGGGCCTCAGTTCCCTCATCTGTCAAATGGGGATGAAGCCTGGGAGCCCCACGGGGGGCCCACCCGATGACCCTGTCTCTCCCCCAGCGCTTAGAACAGTGCTCTGCGCATAGTAAGCGCTTAACAAAGATCAATATTATTATGATGAGGTTGGTGAGCGTCGAGCGGAGGGGAGCAGCGCGGGCCCCCGATGTGGGCGCCCAGGCCTCCCTGCCCTGCCTGTCCGGGGGCCCGTGTGTCCACCGGCGGACAGTCCTGTCCTAAGCGCTGGGTCCAGTGCTCTGCACACGGGGCGCGTCCGAGAGAGACGATCGATCGATCGATCGATCGGGTGGCCTTCGGGCAGGGCGTCGAGTTGACCTTTGACCCGCGGGCCCGGCCTACCTGGCGTGGCCGAGGGCCCGCAGCGTGTCGCGGGCGAAGGCGTCGGTGCCGAAGAAGAGCACCCTCCAGGGCGGCCCCTCCCGCGGCCGGACGGCGGCCGGGCTCCCCCCGCCCCGGCCCCGGCCCCGGCAACGGCCCCGCCATGGCCTCCGCTCCGGCCCGGGCCCGCCCCACGGCCAGGCCCGCGCCGCCCCCCTCAGCGCCCGCCTCATCGCCCACCCGCCCGTCCGCCCGCCCGCCTGCCCGCACTGCGCACGCGCCGCGCTCCGCCCGCCTCATCACCCGCCCGCACTGCGCACGCGCCAACGCCGGGCCCCGCGCGCCGCCGCGAGGCCCCGCCCGCACCGTCCGCGTCACCGAGAGGCCCCGCCCACCACGCGCGCGTCACCCGCAGGCCCCGCCCATCCGCTGCGAGCCGCCACGAGGCCCCGCCCACATCGGCCGCGCGCCTCCAAGTGGCCCCGCCCACATCGCCTGAGCTACCACGAGGCCCCGCCCATATCGCGCGCGACACCGAGAGGCCCCGCCCACCCCGCCTGAGCGGCCGAGAGGCCCCGCCCACATCGTGCGTCACCAATAAGCCCCGCCCACGTCCCCAGACTACTCGTTTTGTTCTGTTTTGCTTTGCTGTCTGTCTCCCCGTTTAGACTGCGAGCCCCTTATGGGGCAGGGATGGTCTCTATCTGCTGCCGAACTGTCATTCATTCATTCATTCAATAGTATTTATTGAGCGCTTACTATGTGCAGAGCACTGTACTAAGCGCTTGGGATGAACAAGTCGGCAACAGATAGAGACGGTCCCTGCCGTTTGACGGGCTTACGGTCTAATCGGGGGAGACGGACAGACAAGAACGATGGCACTAAACAGCGTCAAGGGGAAGAACATCTCGTAAAAACCGATGGCGACTAAATAGAATCGAGGCGATGTACAATTCATTAACAAAATAAATAGGGTAACGAAAATATATACAGTTGAGCGGACGGGTACAGTGCTGTGGGGATGGGAAGGGAGAGGTGGAGGAGCAGAGGGAAAAGGGGAAAATGAGGCTTTAGCTGCGGAGAGGTAAAGGGGGGATGGCAGAGGGAGTAGAGGGGGAAGAGGAGCTCGGTCTGGGAAGGCCTCTTGGAGGAGGTGATTTTTAAGTAAGGTTTTGAAGAGGGAAAGAGAATCAGTTTGGCGGAGGTGAGGAGGGAGGGCGTTCCGGGACCGCGGGAGGACGTGACCCGGGGGTCGACGGCGGGATGGGCGAGACCGAGGGACGGCGAGGAGGTGGGCGGCAGAGGAGCGGAGCGTGCGGGGTGGGCGGTAGAAAGAGAGAAGGGAGGAGAGGTAGGAAGGGGCAAGGTGATGGAGAGCCTCGAAGCCTAGAGTGAGGAGTTTTTGTTTGGAGCGGAGGTCGATAGGCAACCACTGGAGTCGTTTAAGAAGGGGAGTGACAGGCCCAGATCGTTTCTGCGGGAAGATGAGCCGGGCAGCGGAGTGAAGAATAGACCGGAGCGGGGCGAGAGAGGAGGAAGGGAGGTCAGAGAGAAGGCTGACACGGTAGTCTAGCCGGGATATGACGAGAGCCCGTAATAGTAAGGTAGCCGTCTGGGTGGAGAGGAAAGGGCGGATCTTGGCGATATTGTAGAGGTGAAACCGGCAGGTCTCGGTAACGGATAGGATGCGTGGGGTGAACGAGAGGGACGAGTCAAGGATGACACCGAGATCGCGGGCCTGCGGGACGGGAAGGATGGTCGTGCCATCCACGGTGACGGAGAAGTCTGGGAGCGGACCGGGCTTGGGAGGGAAGATGAGGAGCTCAGTCTCGCTCATGTTGAGTTTTAGGTGGCGGGCCGACATCCAGGTGGAGACGTCCCGGAGGCGGGAGGAGATGCGAGCCCGAAGGGAGGGGGAGAGGCCAGGGGCGGAGATGTAGATCTGCGTGTCATCTGCGTAGAGATGGTAGTCAAAGCCGTGAGAGCGAATGAGTTCACCGAGGGAGTGAGTGTAAATGGAGAACAGAAGAGGGCCAAGAACTGACCCTTGAGGAACTCCAACAGTTAAAGGATGGGAGGGGGAGGAGGCTCCAGCGTAGGAGACCGAGAATGATCGGCCAGAGAGGTAAGAGGAGAACCAGGAGAGGACAGAGTCCGTGAAGCCGAGGTGAGATAAGGTACGGAGGAGGAGGGGATGGTCGACAGTGTCAAAGGCAGCAGAGAGGTCAAGGAGGATCAGAATGGAGTAGGAGCCATTGGATTTGGCAAGAAGGAGGTCACGGGTAACCTTAGAGAGAGCAGTCTCGGTAGAGTGGAGGGGACGGAAGCCAGATTGGAGGGGGTCTAGGAGAGAATGGGAGTTAAGGAATTCTAGGCATCGATTGTAGACGACTCGTTCTAAGATTTTGGAAAGGAAGGGTAGTAGGGAGATAGGACGATAACTGGAGGGGGAAGTGGGGTCAAGAGCGGGTTTTTTTAGGATGGGGGAGACGTGGGCGTGTTTGAAGGCAGAGGGGAAGGAGCCCTTGGAGATCGAGTGGTTAAAAATAGAAGTTAAGGAAGGGAGGAGGGCAGGGGCGATGGTTTTAAGAAGGTGAGAGGGAATGGGGTCCGAGGCGCAGGTGGAGGGGGTGGCACTTGCGAGGAGGGAGGAGATCTCCTCTGAGGATACTGCAGGATACTGTCCATCCCTAACGCTTAGTCCAGTGCTCTGCACCCAATAAGCGCTCAAAATGCACGAGTGAATGGAAGGAACGGAGGGCCGCGCCTACACTGCCCGCGCGCCACCAAGAGGGCCCGCCCATATAGCTCGCGCGCGCGCTGCCACGAGGCCCCGCCCACAGCGCCCGCGCGCCGCCACGAGGCCCCGCCCACAGCGCCCGCGCGCCGCCACGAGGTCCCCACCTACAGCGCCCGCGCGCCGCCACGAGGCCCCGCCCACAGCGCGCGCCGCCACGAGGCCCCCCGCCTACATCGCCCGCGCGCCACCAAGAGGCCCCGCCCACAGCGCGCGCACCGCCCCGCGGCCCCGCCCCCACGGCCCGTCTCCTCAGGCTGTAGATGGAGGCTATGAGGGGAATCCAAAACTCAATTTTGGGTCATCCCCACAGTTAGAGGCCGAGGAGGAGGAGCCCCCAAAGGAGACGGGGAATGAGGGGCCAGAGAGAGAGGAGGAGGAGGAGGAGAAGCCCACCTTAGATAACGTTACCACAGGGTCGAAGGCAGCCCAGAGGCCGGGGAGGATGAGGATGGAGAGGAGGCCAAGGGATCTGACAGGGACATCACCAATGACCTCACAGCAAAGTGCTGGAGGGGGACTTTCCAAACTGTACAAAGTGTCCTGTTGGCGAGAATTACTGATTTATCGACATATCCCATTTTAGTGCCCACTTTAATTACGATTAAAATGCTCCTGGACTTTGTCTTCACCCATCTCTTGAACTCTGATGTGGAGAAGCCTGAAGAGAAGATGTCTGGTTATTCTATAACCAGAAGTGTGAGGTCAAAGACACAGAGGACGTAGATACTGTAGTTAAGACTGAAGTACACTAAAATACCAGAATCGGGTTACTGTTTCTTCGCAGAAATCCCCAAGGAATGTTTTAGGGAATGACTGGTAATTTTCTGGTTATCTTCCACCTCTTTGCCAAGGATTCCCAGACTATTGAAGCAACGGGTGCATTTTGAAATAACCCATTTTGCCATCCTAAACCGTGTAGCCACCGTGTTAATATTTTATTTATATGGCTTTGGATCCTCCTTTAGGACCACATTGAATGCAGTGAATCACGAAACAGAAGAGGGGAGCCAAGAGTCATACTGTAAAAGAATAATCATTGACAAGAATCTGTGGGCTGAGTTAGCAGACTGACACAGAGACACGCCCTGGTGCAAATCTCAGATTCACAATTACCCTGTAGCCAACACAGATGGAAGCCTAGAGTTTTTCCGGAAGGAAAAGCAAAAATCACCTTTGCATCTCTTCATCATTGGCTCCACTCCCTCAGACAAGCAGCTGGTTTTGACTTCCGTGAGAGTTATTCAGAGCTTTGGGAAGGGTTAATGGAGTTTGTGGGGACCACCCCCCACACACAATTCCTCACCCCCGAGGGGCAGGAACGGTATCTAAACTCCCCTTAACTGGCTAGTGAGGCTCTTTCATTTTCAACCAGGTGATCCTCTGGGGCACAATTTGGCTGGCTTCAACTGAAAGCCATTGTTCGAAATTGGGGTGACAGGATTTGCTTGTCATATGTTTGCTTTTGCCCATCTCTGAAGGCCAGACAGTTGGCCTGATCAATAACAGCGGCCTGGAGGTCCCAGGTGTTCTGCGATGCCCCGCCAATCTGCATCCAGCCCATCCTCTCCCAATGGGTCGATTAACCAATCCATCGGTGGTATTTACTGAGCGCTACTATATACAGAGACCTGGACTAAGCGCTGAGGATAGGACCATTCAACAGAATTAGCAGTCACATTCTCTGCCCATTTCTTACAGACTTGAGCGGGGAGGCAGACCTTAACATGAATAAATAAGTCATTTACAATATACCATTTAAAGATATGTAGGTAAGACCTCTCTTCTACAAATCAACGCCTTACCATGGCAGGAGAGTTGGCGTATGCCAGTGAAGCTTAGAGCTAGGCCGTCGAGAGATACTCTCGCTAGGGTTACCCATAATGGAAAGGTCTGAGAGGAAGCGTCAGACAAAGTCGATTCACCTGTGTTGGGCAGCAGCAATATGGGAAAGAGTCAAAGGCGGTTGATCAAATGATCAAAATGTTGACCAAAGAACATCAGAGACTCAAACTTTCACTGAGCGGAGGGAGGCAGTGGGAAACCACTTCCGTATTTTTACCAAGAAAACTCTGTGGATACACTTACCAGAACCACTAAAGATTTAATGCTGGAAGATGAGCCTTTCAGGATGGAAGACACTCAACGAGCTACTGGGGAAGAGCAGACGTTGTCTAAGAGTATCGTGGGTGTTTTTGACGAGGCCGAAATAAAGCCTTCGGGACGTCTGGTCGCTGATATAGCCACACGAGAAATGAGTATTCGAAGCTGTAAAGATACCCTCATTATTGCATCCTGGAACGGGGAGAGTGGGAAACAGTCAAGAATGAAATGGACCCATTGAAGATGGACACCCTAGGAATAAGCCAACTGAAATGGACTGCTATTGGGCATTTCCAATCGAATGAGCACATCATCTACTACTCTGCCCATGCTGAAAAGAGAGAAATGGCGTAGCAGTAATTGTAGCAAAGAAAATTGCTAAGACAGTTATTGGATATAATGCTATCAATGATTGATATCTATTAGGTTCAGAAGAAAACCATTCAATATGACGATACTTCAGGTGTACACCCCAACAACAGATGCAGAGCCGGAAGAAATAAGTTTTACGATGAAGTTCAGACAGAGATTGATAAAAGCTGCAAGTAAGATGTGTTGATTATCACTGGGGATTGGAATGCCAAAGTTGGTAATGGAATGGAAATGAAGGTTGTTGGAAAACACGGCCTTGGAAATCGGAAACAAGCCCGGGGACTGACTTACTGATTTCTGTGAATCGAATGACATTTTTATCGCCAACACCTTTTTTATACAACCATAGTGATGACTGTGTATATGGACTTCACCAGATGAACTATATAGAAATCAAATAGTCTATTTGTAGAAAGTGATGGAGGAGTTCTATTTTGGCAGCAAAAACACGGCCTGGAGCTGACTGGGAAACAGATCATGAGCTGTTCATGTGTAAACTCAGGCTAAAACTTAGAAAGATCAATCATGCCTTACAGCTGCCCAAATATGACCTGTCGAATATTCCCCCTGTATTTAAAGATCATGTAAAAAATAGATTTGAGGCGCTTAATCTCACAGACAAGGAACCAGAGGAAATGTGGACGGAGATTAAAAATGTCATCAAGGAAGAAAATGACCTGGTATTCCAAAAGGTCAGGAAGAAGAAAAAGCCAAAATGAACATCAAACATAATTCTGGCGGTAGCCAAAGAAAGGAAGGAAGCAAAAATCAGAAGACAAAAGAACCCGGCTAAAGAACTGAACCGAGAATTTCAGCTCTCCACCAGGAAGGACCAACAGGAATATTATAACAACGTATGTAAAGAAATGGAAGTCAATAACAAACGTGGGCATCCAAGATCACGATTTCAGAGGATTAAGGAAATTAAGGGAACATTTCGCCCTCGGATTGGCTTTGTCAAAAGCAAAGATGGACTGACTATACATGATACTGATGGAATCAAACAAAGATGGAAAGAAAACTCACAGGAACTCCACCAGAAAGACAGCAATATACAAGAAGTATTTGAAGAAGCTCCTTTTGAATTACAGCCACTCTTCATGGAGAGTGAAGTCAGGTCAGCTTTACACTACCTCGACAAAGACGAGGCACCTGGCTTTGATAGGCTCCTTATTGAGGTGTTTCAGGCAGTTGAAGAGGAATCGGTTAAAGTCCTTACCAAATTGTGTCGACAGGTCTGGCTAATCACTAGTGGCCGTCTGATTGGAAGAGATCAGTTTATGTTCCAACACCGAAGAAAGGAGATATGACTAAATGTGACAATTATCGTAAGGTTTCCTTGATCTCACAAGCCAGCAACCTACGGCTAAAAGTTATACAGCGTCTAATGGAGGCCTACGTGGAACGCGAATCGCCCGATGTTCAAGCAGGATTCCGGAAAGGATGAGGGACGTGAGATATTATTGCCGATGTCCTTTGGGTAATTGGAAGGACAAGAGAATATCAAAAGGAAGTCAGCGTGTGCTTTGTTGATTATAGTAAGGCTTTTGAATGTGTGGGTCACGAGAAACTATGGGCATACCGGACTATCTCATTGCATTAATAGGGTACCTCTATGACAAACAGGAGGCTACAGTAAGAACAGAATACGGAGAAACAGATAGGTTTCCCATTAGTAAGAGGGTGAAACAAGGATGTATCTTATCGCCTTATCTGTTCATGGTTTACACCGACAAACTAGTGAGAGAAGCAGGACTGGATGAAGATCAACAGGGAGTAAAGATTGGAGGAAAGGATATAAACAACCTTCATTATATTGATGATACAAGCCTACTAGCAGAAAGTGAAGAAGACTTGAGGGCTTATTATTCAAAGTTAAGGAACAGAGCAAAAAGATGGGCCTATATTTGAATGTCAAGAAAACAAAGATCATGACAACTGGAAGCTTTAACGCATCTGTAGTGGCCGGAGAGAAAATTGAAATAGTCGAGAGTTTTTCTCTCCAGGGATCGATTATCGATAATAAAGGAACTAGTAGCCAAGGAATACGCCAAAGATTAATGTTAGGGAGATTAGCTAAGAAGAGTCTGGAGAAAGTCAAGAAACGTGCTGATGTAATAATTGCCACAAAAATACAAACCGTCAACTCTACGATGTTTCCAGTGACAGTAAGTATGGACGGTGAAAAACAGGATAGAAAGAACATCGATTCTTTTGAAATGTGGGGTCGGAGAAGGCTTTGGTGAATACCATGGATTCCCGAAAAACAAACAAATGGATTTTGGAGCAAATTAAACCAAAGTGGTCTTCGGAAGGCCAAATGACTTGCCTTAAATTAGCATATTTTGGACACATAATCAGGAGGACTGATTCTCTGGAAAAGACACTGATGCTAGGAAAAATCCAGGGAAAACGTGGAAGAGGCAGACCGGCAGCTAGATGGATAGAGGCCATAACAACGATAAGGAAAGAACCATTAGAAAGTTTGGAAATTAGGGCAGAGCATGGGACATTCAGGAGAAAGCCTATCCATGGAGTCACAATGAATCGGAAAGGCCTCGATGGCACTTAATAATAATAATAATAATAAATATAAGAACTGTGGGGTTGTGGGTGTGGTGAATATCAAATATCTAGAGGTCACAGAGGCAAGTGCAAGAAGGCTTAATCCCGCATGGGGCTCACAAGTCTTAATCCCCATTTTGCAGATGAGGTAACTGAGGCACAGAGAAGTGAAGTGACTTGCCCACGGTCACACAGCTGACCCGTGGCAGGACTGGGATTAGAACCTGGGTCCTTCTGATTCCCGGGCCCGTGTTCTTCTCATAGGCCAGATTTGACAAGACCTGATCGTTTATCAATCAATCAATTCTATTTATTGAGCTTTTCCTGGGTGCAGAGCACTGTACTAAGTGCTTGGGAGAGTATGGTATAGCAATATAACATGTTTGCTCTCTAAATGAAGCTTGTCCCCTCCCCGTCCCGAACCCTGCTAAAATCCCCAGTTCTGCTCCCCACTCTGAAAAGTTAATAATAATAATAATAGTGATATTTGTTTAGCACTTACTACGTGCCAGGCACTGTATTATGGGCCTGGACGTCAGAAGGTCATGGGTTCTAATCTCAGCTCATCACTTGTCTGCTGGGTGGCCTTGGGCAAGTCACTTCACTTTTCTGTGCCTCAGTTACCTCATCTGTAAAATGGGAATTTAGACAGTGACACCCATGCAGGACAGGGACTGTGTCCAACCCGATTTGCTTGTAATAGTAATAATTATAATTATGGCATTTGCTAAGCACTTAGTATGTGCCAGACACTGTTCTAAGCGCTTAATCCCAGCGCTTAGTACAGTGCCTGGCAAATAGCAAGTGCTTAACAAATACCACAATTGTGACACGCAGATCTACATTTCCGCCCTTGTCCTCTCCCCCTCCCTTCAGGCTCGCATCTCCTCCCGCCTCCGGGACGTCTCCACCTGGATGTCGGCCCGCCACCTAAAACTCAACATGAGCGAGACTGAGCTCCTCATCTTCCCTCCCGAACCCGGTCCTCTCCCAGACTTCTCTATCACCGTCGATGGCACGACCGTCCTTCCCGTCTCTCGGGCCCGCGATCTCGGTGTCATCCTTGACTCGTCTCTCTCGTTCACCCCACGCATCCTATCCGTTACCGAGACCTGCCGGTTTCACCTCTACAATATCGCCAAGATCCGCCCTTTCCTCTCCACCCAGACGGCTACCTTACTGTTACGGGCTCTCGTTATATCCCGGCTAGACTACTGTGACAGCCTTCTCTCTGACCTCCCTTCCTCCTCTCTCGCCCCGCTCCGGTCTATTCTTCACTCCGCTGCCCGGCTCATCTTCCCGCAGAAACGATCTGGGCGTGTCACTCCCCTTCTTAAACGACTCCAGTGGTTGCCTATCCACCTCCGCTCCAAACAAAAACTCCTCACTCTAGGCTTCGAGGCTCTCCGTCACCTCGCCCCTTCCCACCTCTCCTCCCTTCTCTCTTTCCACCGCCCACCCCGCACGCTCCGCTCCTCCGCCGCCCACCTCCTCGCCGTCCCTCGGTCTCGCCCATCCCGCCGTCGACCCCCGGGCCGCGTCCTCCCGCGGTCCCGGAACGCCCTCCCTCCTCACCTCCGCCAAACTGATTCTCTTTCCCTCTTCAAAACCCTACTTAAAACTCACCTCCTCCGAGAGGCCTTCCCAGACTGAGCTCCTCTTCTCCCTCTACTCCCTCTGCCACCCCCCCCTTCACCTCTCCACAGCTAAACCCTCTTTTCCCCCCTTTTCCCTCTGCTCCTCCCCCTCTCCCTTCCCATCCCCACAGCACCGTACTCGTCCGCTCGACTGTATATATTTTCATTACCCTATTTATTTTGTTAATGAATTGTACATCGCCTCGATTCTATTTAGTCGCCATCGGTTTTTACGAGATGTTCTTCCCCTCGACTCTATCTATCGCCATCGTTCTCGTCCGTCCGTCTCCCCCGATTAGACCGTAAGCCCGTCAGACGGCAGGGACCGTCTCTATCCGTTGCCGACTTGTTCATCCCAAGCGCTTAGTACAGTGCTCTGCACATAGTAAGCGCTCAATAAATACTATTGAATGAATGAATGAATGATAATAACCATTAATAAAAATAGTTACTAAGCACTGGGGTGGATACAAGCAAATTGGATGGGACTTAGGGTCTCACAGTCTCAAGCCCCATATTAGAGATGAGGCAACTGTGGTCTCAGGAAGCGAAGGGACTTGTTCAAGGTCCTACAGCAGACAAGTGGCGGAGTCAGGATTAGAACCCATGACCTTTCGACTCACTGACCCGTGCTCTGTCAACTGCGCCATTCTGCTTGGCATCTAAACCCGCCCTTATTTCCTTGGTCCAGTTTGGTTCCTCTCAGGAGCGGCGCTCACCCTCTCTGCCCACAGGGCCTATCTCTTCTAACCCACACCAGCCTATGTTGCAATCTTCAGGGTTTCCTTTAAGGGGAAGCGAAGAGCTGTAAAAAGCGAGATCGCTTTAGTAAAGATCCCTCTCCCTTCTAGGACAAATGGTTAAATATTGATGCCACTGAGAGCAACACAAGAACAAGGATTTCGGCCTCATAGTGAGTCAAAACAGTCCCTCCCCGACAACCTCTGGCCCCCCCAAGACCCATATGGGGGTCTGGAGGGATGGGAAGGGGGCTCCGCTGTGTGACCTTGGGCAAGTCACTTAACCTCTCTGTGCCTCAGTTACCTCATCTGTAAAAATGCGGATTAAAAAATGTGAGCCCCACGGGGGACAATCTGATTACCCTATATCGACCCCAGTGCTTAGAACAGTGGTCTGCACATAGTAAGCATTTAACAAATGCCATAATTATTGTTACTATTATTATTATTATCATTAAACGACACTTTGTCGGGGAAGGACAAATGAGATCCTCCACATCCGACGAATCTTTTCTCTTCCGACTGATAGGATAAGATCTTAGTGATAGAATAACTAAGGCAAGGAAGACTTCAGAGTTCAGTTTAATGAAGAGTTCACTCACCTCACATCGTAAAGGTAAACTCCAGGATTGGGTGTGTTGCTATCAGCGGAGAGTGGCCTTCGGGTTTCGGGTTTATAAACACCGGGCGAGCAAGGGTGGTTCCAGCAAGGAGGGATCTTTGGAGCCAGGATCTGCCTTCTGCTGGGTCAAGGGGGGAAGAGGGGGAATCTTTCTCTGCCGCAAACTACCAGGAATCAGGTGAGTTTCCTTCTTGTTCTCTTCCCTCAGATGATCTGCTTTTCCACTTGGCTTCATGGGGGAGCAAGAATAAAGCCCTTAACAGATACAGATAATTATCGTTAATTATTATTGGCGGGGGAAGACGGACGCAACCCGATTTATAGAAGAAGGGAAAGGAGAAAGAGATGTGTGGATAAATAACTGCTTCAGTAGTAGGGTACATAAGTAGATTTGTACAGAAGTCCTGCAGGTGGGTGAGAGGGGATAATACTATAAATGTTAATAATAAAAGGTATTTGTTAAGCACTTACTATGTGTCAAATACTGTACCGAGCGCTGGGAGAGGTACTAGATTAACAGGTCAGATGCATTTCCTGCCCCACAGGGGGCTCACAGTCTAACTGGCAGGGAGAAAAGATATTGAATCCTTATTTTACAAATGAGAAAACTCAAGCCCAGAGAAATGAAGCGACTTACCTCAGATCACGCAAATCAGCGAAGCAGCGTAGCTTAGTGGAAAGAGCCCGGGCTTGGGAGTCAGAGGATGTGGGTTCTAATCCCGCCTCCACCACTTGTCTGCTGTGTGACCTTGGCCAAGTCACTTCACTTCTCCGGGCCTCCGTTACCTCATCTGTAAAATGGGGATTCAAAGTGTCAGCCCCACATGGGACAGCCTGATTACTCTGTATCTACCTCAGCGTTTAGAACAGTGCTCGGCACATCGTAAGCGCTTAACAAATACCATCATTATTATTATCATGCAAAAGACAAGTGGCAGATCCGGGATTAGAACCAGGATCCCTGACTCCCAGGCCCGTGTGCTTTCCACTAGGCCACACTGTTTCTTAAGGGCAGAGGTGGAAGAGGCAGAAAGACTGGTCCAATGGGTAGTGACCCAGGGAACCCCCCAATACAGAGGGGCAGTTTTTGATCCAGCAGCCTCTCTGGCCAGCAGCGGATGCTCACCCTGAATAATAATATTTGTTAAGCCCTTACTATGTGCCAAGCACTGTTCTAAGCACTGGGGTAGATACAAGGCCATCAGGTTGTCCCACCTTGGGCTCACAGCCTTAATCCCCATTTTCCAGGTGAGGGAACTGAGGCCCAGAGAAGTGAAGTGACCTGGCTCTGCCGCTTGTCAGCTGGGTGACTTTGGGCAAGTCACTTCACTTCTCTGTGCCTCAGTTACCTCATCTCTAAAATGGGGATTAAGACTGTGAGCCCCACGTGGGACAACTTGATCACCTTATATCCTCCCCAGGGCTTAGAACAGTGCTTTGCACATAGTAAGTGCTTAACAAATGCCATCATTATTATTATTATTATCCTCTGACCCCCAAGCCCGTGCTCTTTCCACTAAGCCATGCGGCTTCCCCCCGAAGAGAAAGTGCTGCAGTACCGGGTTTTTTTGTTAGTTTTTTGTGGTGTTTTTTAATGGTATCTATTAAGCGCTTCTCATGTGCCAAGGACTGTAATAATAATGATGTTGGTATTTGTTGAGCGCTTACTATGTGCAGAACACTGCCCTAAGCGCTGGGGTAGATACAGTGTAATCAGATTGTCCCACGTGAGGCTCGCAGTCTTAATCCCCATTTTACAGATGAGGGAACTGAGGCCCAGAGAAGTGAAGTGACTTGCCCACAGTCACCCAGCTGACAAGTGGCAGAGCCGGGATTCGAACCCATGACCTCTGACTCCCAAGCCCGGGCTCTTTCCACTGAGCCTGCTGCTTCCCAAGCTGTACAGACTGTACTAAGTGCTGGGGCAGATTCACGCTAATCACGTGGGACCCAGTTCATGTCCCCTACGGGGTTCAGAGTCTCAATCCCCATTTTACAGAGGAGGTAACCGTGGCACAGAGAAGCGAAGCGATTCGCCCAAGGTCACACAGCAGACCAGGGGCCGAGCCGGGATTAGACCCCTGACCCTTCTGACTCCCAGGCCCGGGTGCTCTACCCACCAGGCCGCACCGCTGCTTCTCTTATCAGTTGGGCAAGGACATTATTACCTGGACATTGACTTCCTGGCCATTTTTACCCTCCACCCAAAGGCAAACATTTGAGTCACCACAAATTTCCCCTTGGCGTCCGGCTGGTTTTCAAAACCAATGCAGTTTACTCATATGCAATCAAATAAATACAGCCCGACCTTGCTTTCTCGCCAAGGTGGGTCTGAAGGGGTAGATGGGTGGGGCTGGGTCAAAGGAGAATAATAATAATAATACAATAAGAAGAAGAAGAATAGTATTAGTTAAGCACCGACTACGTGCTTATTTAACACCGTACCAAGTGCTGAGGTAAAGACAAGATCGCATGGGGCTCACAGTCTAAAGAGGATAATAGTAAAAACAATAATTACGGTACTTTGTTCATTCGATCGCACTTATTGAGCGCTTCCTGTGTGCCGAGCGTAATAATAATAATGTTGGTATTTGTTAAGCGCTTATTATGTGCCGAGCACTGTTTAAGCGCTGGGGGAGATACAAGGTCATCAGGGTGTCCCATGTGGGGTTCACAGTCTTAATCCCCATTTTATTCATTCATTCAATAGTATTTTTGAGCGCTTACTATGTGCAGAGCACTGTACTAAGCGCTTGGAATATTCAATTCGGCAACAGATAGAAACAATCTCTGCCCAATGACGGGCTTACAGTCTAATCGGGGGAGACAGATGGACAAAAACAAAACAACATAAACACGATAAATAGAATCAAGATTTTACAGATGAGGTGACTGAGGCCCAGAGAAGTTAAGTGACTTGCCCAAAGTCACCCAGCTGATAAGTGGCGGAGCCGGGATTAGAACCCAAGACCTCTGACTCCTAAGCCCGTGCTCTTTCCACTGAGCCACGCTGCTTCTCAATATTAAAAAAACGTGGAGACGCCGGGGATCGAACCCGGGGCCTCATACATACAAAGCATGCGCTCCACCACCGAGCTACATCCCCCTGCTATTAAGCACTGTACTAAGCGCCTGGGAGAGTACAATAGAACAACCAACAGACTCATTCCCTGCCCACAAAGGAGCTTCCAGCCTAGAGGTACTTATTAAACGCTTACTAGATGCCAGGGCACTGTTCTAAGCACTGGAGCAGATGCAAGATATTCAGGTTGGGTGAGTAGGATGGGCCTGATGGAGCTTCCAGTCAACTCCACATCAGGTCAGGTAGGAGAACCCCCCCCTTTGAGGATGGGGGAGGTCGGCGGCCGCGGAGGAGCTACAACCAGAAGCAGCGTGGCTCAGTGGAAAGAGCCCGGGCTTGGGAGTCAGAGATCATGAGTTCGAATCCCGGCTCCGCCACTTGTCAGCTGTGTGACTTTGGGCCAGTCACTTCACTTCTCTGCGCCTCAGTGACCTCATCTGTAAGGATTAAGACTGTGAGCCCCACGTGGGACAACCTGATTGCCTCGTATCCACCCCGGCGCTTAGAACAGTGCTTTGCCACGTAGTAAGCGCTTAACAAATACCTTAATTATTATTATTATTATTAACCTGAGTCTTCCCATTCCGGGTTTGATCCTGGATCATGTGGACCGGGAGGGACTTTGATCTGGACTCCGTCCTTCTAATCCGCTTCTAGCTGTCTGCTTCCTCTTGCTGACCCAGCTGAGACACGCTCTCGGCGTTGTTTACGTTAGCGCTGAAGAGACCGTCTCAATTAAGTTGGCCAGATTTCAGGATGGAGGGCACAGGGCACGAGCGCCAGGCTGCCATATCTCGCCCTCGGCTCTGGCAGGGCTCGTGACGCTCAAGGACGAGGTGATTTCACATCCCTTCGTGAATAAACTGTCCTCTGAACCCTCTGTTAGTCACCCTTTGATACCGAGAAGCAGCATGGCGTAGTGGCTAGAGGGCGGGGCCGGGAGTCGGAAAGTCTTGGGTTCCAATCCCGACTCAGCCACTTGCCAGCTGCATGACCTTGAGCAAGTCACTTCACTTCTCTGGGCCTCAGGATTCTCATCTGGAAAATGGGGATTGAGACCGTGAGCCTCACGTAACTGTGTCCAACCTGATTTGCTTGTACAATAATAATAATAATGTTGGTATTTGTTAAGCGCTTACTATGTGCAGAGCACTGTTCTAAGCTCTGGGGTAGATACAGGATAATCAGGTTGACCCACGTGAGGGTCACAGTTAATCCCCATTTTACAGATGAGGTAACTGAGGCCCAGAGAAGTGAAGTGACTTGCCCACAGTCACACAGCTGACAAGTGGCAGAGCCGGGATTCGAACCCATGACCTCTGACTCCCAAGTCCGGGGTCTTTCCACTGAACCACGTCCACCCCAGCGCTCAGTACGGTGCCTGGCACATAGTAAGCGATTAACAAATACCACCATTATTATTACCCCATTTTCATCCCCCTTACATTCATCTCCCTATCTTTGTATTCTGCTGTTTTCTCTAGTGGTGATGATAATAATAGTGGTATTTGTTAGGCACTTACTATGTGCCAAGCACTGTTCTAAACGCTGGGGTATTTACAAGGTAATCAGGTTGTCCCACGTAGAGCTCACAGTCTTCATCCCCATTTTTACAGATGAGGTAACTGAGGCACAGAGAAGTTAAGTGACTTGCCAAGGTCACACGGCTGACAAGCGGCAAAGCCGGGATTAGAACCCAGGACCTCTGACTCTTCTATCTCAATCTTTGTCTCCCTCACTAGACTAAGTGTTCCTGAGGGCAAGGATCATGGGTTCTAATCCCAGCTCCGCCACTTGTCACCTGTGTGACTTTGGGCAAGTCACTTGACTTCTCTGGGCTTCAGTTCCCTCATCTGTAAAATGTGGATGAAGACTGTGAGCCCCACGTGGGGACAACCTGATTACCTTGTATCTACCCCAGCGCTTAGAACAGTGCTTGGCACATAGTAAGCACTTAACAAATACCATTATTATTATTATTATGTCTTCCAATTATATTGCACTGTCCCAGGTGCTTAGAACAATGTTGTGCATCCAGTACATTGCAAACTTCTTGAGGACAAGGACCTCGTCTTCCAATTATACTCTCCCAAGTGCTTAGTAAGCTCCTTGAGTCTTCCAACTGTATTGTCCTCTCCCAAGCACTTATTTTTTCTATTTGCTGAATCGCTTACTACGCGCCAGACACCGTACTAAGCACTGAGGTTGGACACAGATAATCGGGATAACTGGCTTGAAGATCCAGTCCCTGCACAGGGTTCACAGTCTTAATCTCCATTTTAGAGATGAGGCACCTGAAGCACAGAGAAGTTCGTGACTGCCCGAGGTCACAGAGCAGACAAGTGGGGGAGCCGGGATTCGAACCTGGGTCCTCTGACTCCCAGACCCAGGCTCTTTCCACTAGGCCACACTGCTTCTCAAGCCCTTAGTCCTGGGTCCTGCATTCAGGAGATTGGAAACTCTTTTAGGGCAGGCATTGTTTCGAGACTGCAAGCTCGTCGTGGGCAGCGAATGTCTGTTTATTGGTGTATTGCCCCCTCCTGAGGGTTTAGTACGGTGCTCTGCACACCGTAAGCGCTCAGTAAATACGACTGAATGACGAATGAATGTTTCTACCGACTGAATCGTAGCCTCTCGAGTGCAGTACGGTGCCCCCGCCCCCTTTCATGGTATTCGTTTAGTGTTTACTATGTGCCAAGCATTCCTCTAAGCACCTGGCTATTTTCAAGCTGATTACTCTGGGCACGGTCCCCGTCTCTCATGGGGCTCACAGCCTTAATCCCCATTTTGCCGACGAGGCAACTGAGGCACAGAGAAGTGAAGTGACTCACCCAGGGTCACACGGCAGACAAGTGACGGAGCTGATGTTAGACCGTGGGTCCTTCTGACTTCCAGGCCTGGACTCTAACCACTAGGCCACGCCGCTGCCTTGTAGGGGTTCATTCAAATCGATTGATTGATTGATTGATTGATTGACTGATTGACCGAGAGGAAGGTGTGGGGGAAAAGAGAGTGATGTTTTGATGCCGAATAACTTTTTGGACCAGTCTTTGTCAAAGACAGCAGCAGATCATTCTTGGGAACCATCAAACACTTCCTCCAGGCTCTTGTTGGTTGGGAGTCAGGAGACCGAGCTTCCAGTTCCCGATCACTGGTCCGCTGTGTGACTGGGGCAAGTCATTTCGCCTCGCTGATCCTCAGTTTCCCCACTTGTTATAATGGGGATAAGCAGTCCCGCTCCCTCCCTCTTAGGCTGTGAGCCCGGAATGGGACAGGGACGGGGCCCCGTCGGATCATCTTGCACCTTCCCCAGGGAAGCAGTGTGGCCTAATGGCTAGAGCCCGTGCCTGGGAGTCAGCAGGACCTGGGTTCTAATCCCAGCTCCTCCACCCGTCTGCTGTGTGACCTTGGGCAGGTCACTTCACTTCCCTGTGCCTCGGTTACCTCATCTGTAAAGTGGGAATTAAGACCGTGAGCCCCACGAGGGACGGGGACCCATTTACTTTGAATCTACCCTAGTGCACATAGTAAGCGCTTTACAAATACCATATTTTATTATTATTATTGGCACACGGCAAGTTCCTGATCGATACCAGTTGATCTCAGAGATTGACGGATCGATTCCTTCTTAGCAGCCGAGGCAGAGGGAGGTCCGAGGGAGATTTTGCCACAGGGAGACAGAGCACGGAGCCTCGAGGGCCCCACCTACCCTGAGCCACGGACGTCGGAGAAATGCCGCTCGGGCCTACCCCTGCTTCGGGCCGCTCTCCGGAAGAGTTGGAACAGTTGTGGTGGTATTACAGGACGGAGGATCGTAAGTGCCCACTTGTCACGGCTCCCTCTCCCCGGCGGCGCCGCCCCCCACCGCCCTCCGAGCCCGACCTCACGATCCCGCTCGGCCCAGCTCTCGGATGTCACCTGAGAGTTCCCATTCGGGCCCGAGCGGATCCAAAGTGGCGGCTTCCTGGCCTGTTCGCTCCCTGAAGCCTGCTCCCCTTTTCAATCCACTGCTCCCAGTGAAAAATTGTCCCCGCCTCCGCTTCCTCCCCTAGGGTGGAGGCAGAGCGGTCATCTCAGGGGGTCACACGATTGCAATTTCTGGGGCAGGGAGGGCCCTCGTCAGGACTCTCAGTAAAACATTTCGTCGAGCGAAAACACGGCTTCCGCACATCTGGACAGAGGTGTGAGGCTGAGCTCGGCCTAAGGGTCTCCCCTCGCCTCCAGCGAGCCCAACCGGTCCCTACGCCTCAGTTTCCTCACCTGTAGAAAGGGCCCGCTCCTCCCGCCCATCCTTCCCTCAGAGGAACACCACGAGGGCTAACGTATCCCAATCATTCTCCGGAAGCTTCCGGCTCTCCGGAAGTGAAGGGAGTGTTGACCCTCGGTCCTGACATTTAAGCCCAAGGGGCTGTCGTGTCCGCTGACATCTCGGAGGACCCGGGGTGGGGGCGGGCGGACAGATAAATCTGTCTCCTCTCGGCGTCTGAGGGCTCTGTCTGTGCTTCTCCTTCAGCCACCCCGTGGAATTACTCAATGCTGGTCCTCTCCTGTTTGGTTTTGGTGTTGGGACTCTCTCTCCTGGGAACTAACATCAGGAACAAAAGGTGAGAAGGGATGGGTCTTGGACCTTCGGGAATCTCCGGGGCGGCCTGGCTCCCAGAGGAGAGCAAGAGGCCGCGGCCTTTGGCCCAAACCCGATCCAGGTTCTGCCTCTTCTCCTTCCGCTGATCCGGCCCCTGGGCTCCCCCGTCCTGACGACACTCTAGACTGAAAGCTCGCTGTGGGCAGGAAATGTGTCTGTTATATCCTTATACTGTCCTCTCCCAAGCGCTTAGCCCAATGTTTTGCACACAGTAAGGGCTCAGTAAATGTCAGTGATTGATTGATTGCGGAGAGGGAGTTACAAAGGGAGAAACACGAGCTGGGCAGGCCCCGAGGAGGCTTACGATCAGGCAGGGGGAAGGAAGGGCAGACTAGAGAAGCAGCAGATAGGGCGCAGGCTTGGAGTGGGAAGGACCTCCTCCGCCACTTGCCTGCTGTGTGACCTTGGGCAAGTTGCTTCACTTCTCTGTGCCTCAGTTCCCTCATCTGTAAAATGGGGATTAGGACTGTGTCCAACCTGATTAGCTTGTATCTATCCCAGAGCTTCGGACAGTGCCTGGCACATAGTAAATGCTTAACAAATACCACAAGAAAAAGAAGATCCTAAACACGGACCACCCGACGACTAAATGAGGCCTAACCACTCCCTCGGCACAGGCTGGTGGAATTAGCGCCCCGAATTCTGTTGCATTGTACTCTCCAAGCGCTTAGCACAGTGCTCTGCACATAGTACGTGCTTGATAAATACGACTGACGGACTGATGGGACCGGGAGTCAAGAGATTCAGTTCTAAGCAGCCGTACAGAAGCAGCGTGGTTTACTGGATAGAGCATGGGCCTGGGAGTCAGAAGGTCATGGGTTCTAATCCCAGCTCCGCCTCAGGCCTGCTGTAGGATCTTGGGCAAGTCGCTTCACTTCTCTGGGCCTCAGTTACCTCATCTGGAAAATGGGGATTGAGCGTGTGCGGCCTGTGTGGGACAGGGACTGAATCCAATCTAACTTGTATCTACCCCAGTGCTCAGAACAGTGCTTGGCACATAGTAAGCGCTTAACAAATACCATCATTATTAATACCAGCACCACCATGTGCCCACAGGGTGGCTTTGGTCAAATTACGTAACCTCTCTGGATCTCAGTTGTTGGGGGGATGAAAGGGTTGACCCTGATGGGGAGGTTTGCATTCCTAAATTGAAGTAGCATAGTCTCATGGCTAGAGCACAGGTCTGGGATTCAGAAGGACCTGGGTTCTAATCCCAGCTCTGCCACTTGTCTGCTGCGTGACCTTGGGCAGGTCTCTTCGCTTCTCTGGGCCTCAGTTACCTCATCTGTAAAATGGGGTTCAAGACCGAGAGCCCCGTGTGGGACAGGGACTGTGTCCAACCTGATTAGCTGGGACCTACCCCAATGCTTAGAACGGTTCTTGACACAAAGTAGGTGCTTAATTAATACCATCATTATTGTTATTACCAGCTCCCCAAAATAGGCAGGCAAGAGAACTTTGTGTCCAGTGCTAAGGACGTAAGAGCTAGGGGAAACTGACCAACTAAAAGCTGACTTGAGCCCTCTCCTTCGCACCAAACATGTGGACGTGTATAGGATTTTATCATCATCATCATTATTATATTTGTTAAGCACTTACTATGTGTCAAACACTATTCTAAGCACTGGGGTAGATCCAAGTTAATCAGACTGGACACAGTCCCTGTCCCACTTGGGGCTCACAGTCTAAGTAGGAGGGAGAACAGGGGTTTAATCCCCCTTTTAGAGATGAGGGAACTGAGGCCCAGAGAAGTTAAGTGACTTGCCCAAGGTCATTCAGCAGGAAATTGGCAGCGCCAGGATTAGAACCAATCAATTAAACATAATTGTTGAGCACTTACCACGTGCAGAGCACTGTAAGAAGCGCTTGGGTGGGTACAACATAGGTAGGCGCTAAGCCACGTCGCTTCTTTTTACAGCACAAGAGATTCATTTGCAAGGGCTGGCGAAGCGTTTGTGACAGGAAAGGGCACCCTTGTCCTTCTCAATAGTCTGTGGGCAGGAAAGGAAATGACCAGAGGGCTCTGCTCTCTGGGGCGGGTGGGTGTTCGCACAATAAAACTGGGAGCCCGCGAGGCGGCAAAGGTCCAGAGAGAGCAGGATCCGGGGAGTTCCGGGTAATAAACTCAGCTTTCAGCACACAGTGGGTGTCCCTCGCTGACGGTGATCCGCTGCAGACGAGACCTAACTTGGCCCCCTTTCCTTGGTCGAGGGCAACTGGGGGAGAGGCTGCCGGGTGGAAAGAGCACGGGCTTTGGAGTCAGGGCTCATGAGTTCGAATCCCAGCTCTGCCACTTGTCAGCTGTGTGACTGTGGGCAAGTCACTTAACTTCTCGGTGCCTCAGTTCCCTCATCTGTAAAATGGGGATTAAGACTGTGAGCCCCACGTGGGACAACCTGATTCCCCTGTGTCTACCCCAGCGCTTAGAACAGTGCTCTGCACATAGTAAGCGCTTAACAAATACCAACATTATTATCCTGGCTCATGTTCTTCATCTCTCAAACGGTCTGTTGGCGCCCTTTTTATGGTACTTGTTGAGCGCTTACTCTATGCCAGGCTCTGTACTGAGCGCCGGGGCAGATAGAAGTTAAACAGTTTGGACACGGTCCGTGTCCCACACGGGGCTCGCAGAATTAATCCCCACAGATGAGGGAAGGGAGGCTCAGATTTATGAAAAGATTTGCCCGAGGTCCCACAGCAGACAAGTGGCAGAGCCGGGATTAGAACCCGGGTCCTTCCGGCTCCCAGGCCCGGGCTCTAACCACCAGGCCGTGCTTGCTTCCCATAAATACTTTCTTTGACCGTGATCCTTGTATGGGACAGGGACAGCAACCGATTATCTCGCGTCTACTCAGGTGCTCGGAACAGAGTTTGGCAAATTGTCGGTGTTTAAATAATACCATCGACGTCATCTCCTAAATCACAAACGGCAGTGGCATAGACCGTAAAGGACAAGTCCGTCTAAACAACGGAAGCCCAGCCATATAATTGATGAAGGAGGAGGAGGAGAGGGGAATTAAAGAGGGGAAAGGAGGAAAAAAAATAAAACACCCATCCTCAGCTCCTGTGTATATTCGGTTGTACGTTCAATTAGTTTCTCTGATTTATTCCGATAGTTCACCCCGGTATGTGCATTCTGTTCCTTTGTTCTTCCTCCCCATCCCATGATGTATAAATATTTTGTCTATCTGTCTCTTCCATTAGAATGGGAGATTCTTAGCGTCTTCTGCTTAATATAGGATGTCATACTCAGTAAGTGCTCAATAAATATCAATATGACTACACTTACTGAGTCACGTTAGGTTCCTCCTGAAAGGCTCCCTGGAGGAGGCGGTCTTTAGCCCCGGTGGATCAAAGCGGCAGGAGAAAGGAGTCAGTCAGGCAATCGTATTTATTGAGTCCTTACTGTGTGCAGAGCGCTGTACTAAGCGCCTGGGAAAGACAACAGGACGGGCACATTCCCTGCCCACAACTAAGCGAGAATCTAAGTCCCGTAGAACAAAGGTGACCGTACAGTCCACTGTATCAATCGATCGTATTTATTGAGCCCTTACTGTGTGCACAGCACTGTACTAAGCACTTGGGAGAGTGCGACATAACGATATAACAGGCACATTTCCTGCCCACAACTCAGCGAGAATCTAGGTCCCTTAGAACGCAGGTGACCATATAGTCCACTTTATCTGTCAGTCGATCGGATTTATTGAGCATTTACTGTCTGCAGAGCACTGTGCCAAGCACTTGGGAGAGTACAATACCACATTATAATAATCACATTTCCCTCCCACAGCCAAGCAGGAATGTCCCTTAGAACAGAGGTGACCATACAGTCCACTTTATCAGTCAGTCAATGGTATTTATTAAACACTTCCTGTGTGCAGAGCACTGTGCTAAGAGCTTGGGAGAATACAGTATAACAATAAACAGAGACATTCCCTGCCCACAATGAGCTTACGGTCTGGACAGTCCAGGACAGAAGCAGCATGGCCTAAAAGATAGACCACGGACCTGGGAGCGAGAAGGACGTGGGTTCTAATCCCCACTCCGCCACTCGCCTGCTGTGGGACCTTGGGCATGTCACTTAACTTCTCAACGCCTCAGTTCCCTCATCTGCAAAAGGGAGCTTGAGACTGTGAGCCCACGTAGGCCAGGGGCTGTGTCCAACCCAATTTTCCTTGGATCTATCCCAGCGCTTAGTAAGTGCCCGGCACATAGTAAGCGCTCAACGAATACCATCATCATCATCGGATGCGAGTGGACCCGTAAAATGTCAGAAAAACAGAGGAATGTCCACAGTCAGGCTGCCCTGCCCCCTCCTCCCGCCCCCAGATACTCCGGGTACCGTTCATGCTTGGCACCACGTCTGGGCTGGAGCACACTCGGTCCTCCATCTAGGAACCAGGGCGTTGTGAGATTTGCCGTCCAGTTGTCCCAGATGCCGAGGGATTTCAATCCGACTCCCTTCCCTCCCCTCACGGCCCCTGGGAGCGGAGGAAGGGGGAAGACGGGTCCCGGTCTAGCACTGTGTCCCGTCTCGGATTCCGACACGACGGGACTCTTCACCCCCCGCCCCTTCGATCGATCAAGAAGCAGCACGGTCTAAGAGCCCAGGCCTCGGAATCAGAAGGACCTGGGTTCTAGTCCCGGCTCCGCCGCTCGTCTGCTGGGTGACCTCGGGCACTTTTCACTTCTCGGCGCCTCAGTTCCCTCAGCTGTAAAATGAGGATTAAGAGTATGAGCCCCATGTGGGACACGGACCCAAAGTAGCTTGTACAACCCCAGTACAGCGCCTGGCGTGTAGTAAGCCCTTAACCAACACCGTAAAAAATAACCAACCGATCAGTGGGATTTATTGAGCGCTTACTGTGTGCAGAGCACTGTACTTTAAACGTTTGGGACAGTACGATATGACAGAGTTGGTAGACACGTTCCTGGCCCGCAGGGAGATTAGTCCTCAGAGCCCTGAAATGCAGTCATCTTATCACTCGCCCTCGCCTTCTGGGGCGACGGGTCAGCCCAAATCCGGCCTCCAAGCCGGCTAACATCCCGTCTGCTTCTTTTTCTCACTCTGCTTTTTCTCCCTTAGAATTCGGAAGACACGGGCAAGAGAGAAACAACTGGCCGAGGCGTATTCCCAGAGCTGCTCTAAGCCTTTGAAGGACAGCGAAGACTTAAATAGCATAAAAGACGGTTTCCTTTCAGAAGAGCCCACGGCGGGCCAGACGATTGAGTTGAAGGAGAGACAGTTTACCGATGTTAAAGAGGAATCAACAGAAGCGGATGTCTAGTGAGAGCTGAAGGGGTTTGACAAACAGAAACCTGAGCGACGTTCTGTATGCCAAAACGGCTCCACAGCCAGGCACTTTGAAGGGCTGAAATCACCAGCTTGACGTGAATTGGATCGAGGCAGGGATAAACATGCAGGGGTTTGCGGGTACTCTGGCCTAGTGAAAAGAGCCCGACCTGAGTTCTAGATCCACCTCCGCCACTTGCCTGCCGTGTGACTTGGGGAAAGGCACTTTGCTTCTCTGTACCTCAGTTTCCTCATCTGGAAAACAGGGCTTCAATACCCGTTCTCCTTCCCGGACTGTGAGCCTCATCTGGGACAGGGACTGTGTCTGACCTGATTACCCTGTAACTCCCCGGTGCTTAGTACAATGCTTGGCGTATAGTAAGTGCTTAAATACCACCGTTATTATTATTATTATTAAAGTGTGGGGTTTTTTTTCCGATAATGCCACCACGTCCGCTGCCTCAGGCCCCAACGAGTTTAGCGGGGTTGGAAGACTAACTGATCTTCTTCCCATCCTTCCCTCTTTTTCCCATTATTCCCACTAGCTTTTTGGCTCCCACAGCCCTCTCTGACGGGCATAAAAGGAGGCCCGG
The DNA here is from genome assembly GCF_004115215.2 of Ornithorhynchus anatinus. Taxonomy (NCBI): domain Eukaryota; kingdom Metazoa; phylum Chordata; class Mammalia; order Monotremata; family Ornithorhynchidae; genus Ornithorhynchus; species Ornithorhynchus anatinus. Next base: position 5,734,322 of record NC_041732.1, on the reverse strand, counting down.
CAGCAGATGGGATAGCAGCACTCTCAAACGCAGGCTCCAGCCCAGACCCGGGGAGCGTAGAATGCCATTAATGATTGCTCATTTTACTTGAAAGAGCCTACGCTCCTTCAGGGCACTGAGATGTTTACAAGTGTACTGTAGAGCCGGTATTTCTCCCCGTGGATCGATGATGGGTTTTCAGATTAAATCACTCCGAAGCATAAACACGCTCAAACCAAAGGAAGCGTCCTTATCCTTTGGAAACGCCGGTTTCCGCGGCCGTACTCCCCGGGCCCTCCCGCCTCCGTGAACCCACCCGCGACTCTAAGCGGGACTGCCGCTCCGCGGTCTCCCCCGGCTTCCTCAAACGCCCAACGGCCCAGTTAGGCGGGATCGGCCCGCCGGAGATTTCCGAAAAGACGTCGACTCCGTACGACGGAGCCGGTTAAAACAGACGCTTTCCGAGAAAGTCGCCTTCTCGTTTACAGAGAGGTCGTAAGGAGGATGCGGGGGGTGGTCATTGAAATGGAGGCCTGATTGGGTGAAATACCGTACTCATACATATAAGTACACACAGACCCGGATCCCGCTAGTTGGGATATTTTCTCTGGAGGCAGTCCTTGAACCTAGGAGCCTCCTGGGGGACAGGGACCGGGTCTGATCTGATCGCACGGTATCAACCGGCGCTTAGCGCAGTTCTAGGCCCAGAATAAGCGCCGAACAAGTATCTATTATTATATTATAATAATCATTTTACCCCAACGGGGGAAATGTAAGGCGTCGGTCACCCCCCTTCGCCGCCCCCCGACTTATTTAGAGAGGTCACCCACCAGGGGCCGCTGGAAACGAAGGCCGAACTCCCCATCAGCCTTGGCTTCAGGCCGCATCGCATTTTCCCACAGTTCTGGCGATAAGACCCTCCCACGTCTTAGCAACTCCTGGCCACTTTTAGTCACTGAAACTTTCCACCGTTCCCTCTCTCGAGGACGGCGAGTTCCCAAATCCGGAGTCGGGGCTGCGCGCGGAAGTCTGGCCGTTTCTTTCCGACGCCGGCGGGCCCGTGGGAATCGAGCACGGGACCTCAGGCGACCCTCGTCCCCCTGCCCCGGAGAGTCACGCCGGGCCTCTCCCTCAGGCTTTCCTCTTTTAGCCTCCGGTGGCTCCCCCGAGGGCTTCGGGCCACCGCAGGGGAGGGTCACGGGCCTCCCGGCTCGGCCGGCTCGCCCCCGCACCCGACCGCCTCCCCGTCCGACGCTCAGCACGGCAGAGAGAAGGGATGCGGCCCTTGCCTAGAACTGGGCGGCAATGGGAGGGGGAGAGCGAGGGGGGGGGGGGTCAGTCACTCGGAGGCAGAGGCAGTGACCCCTGACCCCCAACACCGGGGCCAGCAAGGAGCCTCTCCCCCAAGCCTGGGGTCCCGGGGGGGGGGGGGGGGCCGGCGATGTGACCGGAGGCTCCCTGCCCCACGCCGTCCGGGCCGGGGTCCGGGCCGGGGTCAAGGTCAGGGCCAGAGTCGGGGCGGGGGCCGGGCCGGACTCGGCCCCTCAGAAGATCTTGAAGCCTTTCAGCAGGGTGAGCGCGGGGGCCTTGCGCTTGCTCTGGGCCCGGGACGACTTGACCGTGACCAGCTTGGCCTGGGCCACGGAGGGCATCTCCTTGTAGCCGACGGTGGACAGCGTGTTGAAGGTGCAGCTGGCCAGGCCGTGCGGGGCGGGGGTGGGGCCGGGCGGGGCCGGGCAGGGCTTCTCGTTCTCGGAGATGAAGAGCGGGCGGGCCGGGGGGCTGGGCCTCATCCCCCTCCTGGCCTCGCGCGCTGCCTGGTGGAACACGCGCTGCACGGCCTCGAACTCCAGGCAGGCCGAGACCTCGAAAAACGGGCAGCCGAACCTGGAGGCCAGGGACGCGCCCTCCGACTTGGTGACCTGCCTGGCGGGGAGGAACGGGAACAGGTGAGTCTCTCTGGAGGGCGGGGGGTCCCTGCCCAGCCTCCCACCCTCCCGACCACCCCCCCAACACAAACACACACACTCTCCCCTCCTCCAAAGCCTTACTGAAGGCCCATCTCCTCCAAGAAGCCTTCCCTGAATAGCCCCTCCTCTCCTCTTCTCCCATTCCCTTCCGCGTCGCCCTGACTCGCTCCCTTTATTCATCCTCCCTCCCAGCCCTGTCGCACTCACGTCCACATTCCTCATTTATTTATTTATATTAATGTCCGTCCTCCGCCCCACACTGTATCCTCATTGGGGGCGGGGAATACGTCTGTTTACTACTGTACTGTATTTTCCCAAGCACTTAGTACACCGATCTGCACACCGTAAGCGTGCAGTAAATACAATCGACTGATTCACGCACACACACCCACACGTGGAAAGAGTCTGAGCCTAGGAGTCGGAGGACCTGGGTTCTAGTTCTGCCTCTACCACTCATCTGCTGTGTAACCTTGGACAAGTCACTTCACTTCTCTGGCCCTCAGTTTTCTCATCTGTTAAAGGGGGATTAAGACTGGGAGCCCCACGTGGGACAGGGACTATGCCCGACGCGGTTTGCTTCGACCCACCCCAGTGCTTACAACGGTGTCTGGCACATAGTAAGTGCTTAACAAATACTATTATGATGATGATGATTATTACTATCGCTCCATCTCGTCTATCTCACCGCCGACCCCTAGCCCACTTCCTGCCTCTCGACGTGAACCCCCTCCCTCCTCAAATCAGACAGACAATGACTCTCCCCCTCTTCAAAGCCTTACTGAAGGCCCATCTCCTCCAAGAGGCCTTCCCAGATTAAGCACCCCCTTTTCCTCTTCTCCGTCTCCCTTCTGCGTCGCCCTGACTTTCTTCCTCTCCTCTTCCCCCGCCGCAGCCCCACGGCACTCGTGTACATGTCCGTCACTAATTTACTTGTTTCTATTGATGTCTGCCTCCCCACCTCTAGACCGTAAGCTCGCTGTGGGCAGGGAATCTGTTTTTCGTCGTAGTGTACTCTCCCGAGCGCCTAGCAAGTGCCCTGCACCCAGTCAGCGCTCAATAAATCCGACCGAACGATCGAATGAATCTTGGGTAAGTCACTTCATTTCTCAAATGAAGGGCTCTGATCCCTACTCCTCCTCCTAGGTGAGCCCCACGTGGGGACCGGGTCCAGTTTGGTGATCTGGTGTCTACCCCGGCCCTCAGTACGGTGCTTGGCACATAGTAAGCACTTGACAAAGACGACCGTTACTATTACTGATGTTATTCTTGGGGACCTCACACGGCTTCGGGTACCACCACCCACCCCTACGCCGACGACGCGTAAATCTACCTCTCCAACCCCGGACTTCTGTCTACCTGCGATCCTGCTTATCCTCTAGACTGTAAGTTCCTCGTGGGCAGGGAACGTGTCTACTAATTCTGCCGTACCGACTCAATTGTATTTATTGAGTGCTTACCGTGTGCAAAGCACTGTATTAAGCACTTAGGGGAGTACAATATAACAGTAAACAGACACATTCCCTGCCCCCGACGAGCTTACGGACTGTACTCTCCCAACCTCCCTGTACGGTGCTCTCCACCCGGTAAGCGCTCAATAAATACCGCCGAGCCTCTGGCCCCCCTCTGGATTTCCCACCGGCACTTCCGACTGAACCCGGCCCAAACCGAGTCACTCGTAAGCCCTCCCAAGCCTTCTTCTTCTCCGAATCTCCCCTTCTCCATCGAGAACTCTCCCCAGTGCTTAGTCCACTGCTCTGCACGTAGTAAGCGCTCTCTAAATGCCACTGATTGATTGAGAACACTGCTATCCCTCGATCCCCGAAATCCACAACCTCAGGGGTCAGGGACTTCTTGCCCGGATAGCTCAATCGGTGGAATAGCAGACGTTTAATCGGAGGGTCCAGGGTTCACGTCCCTCTTCAGGTGAATAGCTGTTTTCCCTCTAGCTTGCTGTGGGCAGGGAACGTTAATTCTGTTGTATTGTACTCGCCCCAACACTTAGTACACAGTTAGCACTCAATAAATACCACCGATTGATGGACTGATTGATTCCTCGAGCCCTCATCATCCTTCAGATCTCCCACTCAATCTTCCACCTTTGGACTGTAGGCCCCTTGCGGGCAGGGAATGTGTCTGCCAACTCTGTTTTGGGCTACTCTTCCAAGCGCTTAGTACAGTGCTCTGCACGCAGTAAGCGCTCAATACATTTGACTGATGGATCGACCGATCCGGGTGATCGGAGCAATCAGTGCCCAGAGACTCCACGGCCGCTCCAATCAGAGGCGGGAGAAAAGAGAAGCAGCGTGGCCTCATCGATAGAGCACAGGCCTGGGAGTCAGAAGGACCTGGGTTCTAATCCCGGCTCCCTCATTTGTCAGCCACATGACTTTGGGCAAGTCACTTCACTGGGCCTCAGTTACCTCATCTGTAAAATGGGGATGAAGACTGTGAGCCCCACGTGGGACAACCTGATTACCTTGCATCTCCCCCGGCGCTTAGAACAGTGCTCGGCACATGGTAAGCGCTTAACAAATACCAGCATTATTATGATAGTCTGCCGCGTGACCTTGGGCAAATCACTTTACTTCTCTGTGCCTCAGTACCCTCATCTTAAAGTGGAGATGAAGACCGTCAGCCCCGTCTGGGACAGGGACTGTGTCCCGCCTGATTAGCTTGTCTCTCTCCCGGCTCTTAGTACAATGTCTGGCACATAGTAAGCGCTTAATAAACGCCATTAAAAAAAAAGCAGCAGGAATGTCAGGACGTGTCAGTGACGGGCCGGCCGGGACCTTGCAATTCCGGGCTTTGGGTTAGGGAAGCCTTCGCCTCAGGGGCAAATCCGGCCACCCGCCAGCTGGGCGAGTCGCCCCCATTTCTCCACCCCCGCGGTCCTCTCGAAATAAACTCAACTGCTGCCCCTCACCCCCCCGCCCCACTCTCCGCCTCCCTTCCCCCAGGAAAACCGAGCCGCTGGCAGCCCTGTAGGATCTGGCTTGAAACTGGGCAGGGAACAAGGTTAAACGGCAACCTTGAGACGCCTGAAAGACTCGACAGGCGCCATCGCCACGGGGGAGAAACTCTCTGACGGACAATGAGCTGCAGGGCTCCGCTGGCCAGAAGGGGACCGAGGTCAACACAGCCCAGCGGGGTCGGTGGAGACCGGCTGCCCCCGGGTCAGAAAGCCGGGGAGATGACACAGAATGAGGAGAAAGAGGGAGAGAAGGAGAGGGGAGGCAGAAAGAGGAGCATGTCCGCTGCGTGACCTTGGACGAGTCACTTCACTTCTCCGTGCCTCCGTGCCCTCATCTGTCAAATGGAGACTAAGAGCGTGCGCCCCATGTGGGACACGGTCCGAGTCCAACCCGATTACTTCGTACCCACCCCAGTGCTTGCGACAGTGCTTGGCACGTAGGAAGTGTTTAACAAGGACTATAATTACTATCATTAACGAATACCGTTTAAAAAAACCAAAAAAAATACCACTTCTGATTATTATCAGCATTAGGTACAGCCGCTGTCCTAACTGCGGGGCCAATGAGAAGCCTCCCCCGTGGGAGACTTCCCAGGAGGCATCGGCCCCAAGGCAGACCTTGACCTAGGTCTGGAAAGGAGCGACGGATATCTTCCCCGGGCCTCGTCCCCCGGCTCCCGCAGAGCCGCGGAAGCTGCACCGGGAGCCGCCCAGGCCGGCTAGGGCGAGGAAGGGAAGCGGAAGGAGGAGCGGAGCAGGCAGCGATGGAGGAGAAAGCCCCCGTGCCCACCCCCGGACCCGGAGGAAAGGTCACGGGACAGGAGTCAAGGGTCACGGAGCTCCCGCTCTGGGTACTTTGAGCGAGCAGCGGGGTCCAGGAGGGAGCAGCCCCCTGGGCAGCAGGAAGGTCGGCGGGAGAGAAAGAACAGCGACAGGCGAGTCGGGGGGAGCGGCGGTCAGGTGGATAACGCCAATACGTCAGGCCCAGGACCACGCTGCTTTAACGAGAACGGCCCCGGGGAGGGAGGGAGACAGGGTGGCATTTGAGGGAGGGCTCCTGCCCCAATCCCCTCACGGCTTCACCCGACTGGGTGTCCCCCCGCCCCCCATCCCCGGAGCCTCCCCGAGCTACACAGCCATAAGCGCTGGGGGGCATTTCTCATCTCCCCCCCCGAACCCCGACTGCCGACCGGGCCCTGCCCATCGCCCTCACCGAGGCCAAACCGCGGGGGCGAGGCAGCGCGGCTTAGGGGCCAGAGCGCAGGAGTCTCGGGTTCCGATCCCAGTTCAGCCCCCGGCCTGCCGCGTGACCCCGGGCAAGACTTAACCTCTCTGGGCCTCAGCTTCCTCATCTGTAAAATGGGGTTGACGTACTGGCTCCGTCTAGCTCAGAGACCGTGAGCCCCACGTGGCACGGGGGACTGTATCTGATCTGATTCTCTTGGTTCCACTCCGGCGCTTAGCGCAATGTACATATGGCGTAAAAAGTATCTGATTGGACCAAACACGGGAGTAGGAAGGGGGGGTGGGGGGGGGGGTTCCAGTCTCCGACACATCATTCATTCATTCAACCGTACTTATCGAGTGCGTACTGTGCGCAGAGCGCTGCGCTAAGCGCTTGGGAGAGTCCGATACGACAATAAACAGACACAATCCCTGCCCCCAGTGTAAAATGGGCCCCCGTCAGCCATTTGAAAACGCTGGGCTACCGAGGCTGTGGTCCCGGCCGGCCGCACGCGACCTGCCTCAGCCCCAAAGCCACCCTCTTCCCCTCCGCGGGGACCCAGGTACGTCTCGCTGGAAGGTCTCCCACGGCCACGGCGTTGGCAGGTGGCAAAGCAAGGGAAGACCCAATCCATTACGCTGCTTCAGTCAGAGAAGCGGCCGGGGGTAGCCGATAGAGCCCGGGGCCTGGGAGCCAGGAGGCCCTGGGTTCTAATCCCACTCCCCCACTCGTCTGCTGCGTGACTTTGGGCAAATCGCTTCACTCCTCTGGGCCCCCGCTCCGGGGATTTACAGTGAGCAGCGGGGCCCAGGCGGATTAAGACGGCAAAATGGGGATTAAGACCGTGAGCCCCACGGGGGCCAGGGGCTGATGACCTTGTATTTACCTCAGCGCTCAGAACAGTGCTCGGCACGTAACAAGCGCTTAACAAAGGCCATCGTTATTATTTTTTGAGCGCTTACTCTGCAGACTCAGGAGAGTCAGTTGGGAGAGTAAAATCGAGTAGACCCGATCAAATGTGGCGGGAGAAAGGGGGTTAACGGATAGTCTACCGCCGGGCACGTCGATCAATCAATCAGTAGTATTTTTGGAGTGCCTTCTGTGTACGGAGCACTGTGCTAAGCAACTGGGAGAGTCCAAGAGAGCGAGGAGGCATGATCCCCGCCGTGGCGGAGGGTAGTCGTCGGCACATCGATAGATCAAAGCTATTTATTGAACGCCTGCTGTGGGCAGGGCACCTAATGGAAAGAGCCCGGGCCTGAGAGTCAGAGGACCAGGCTTCTAATCTCAGCTCCTCCACTTATCTGCCGGGTGACCTTGGGTGGGTCACTTCAATTCTCTGTGCCTCGGTTCCCTCACCTGTAAAATGGGGGTTAAGACTGGGAGTTCTAAGTGGGATAGGGAGTGCGCCCAACCTTGTATCTACCCCAGTGCTTAGTACCAAGCCTGTCCCATTGTAAGCGTTTAACAGATACCAATAAAAAAATAAATAAGAAGAGCCCCCTTCTCAGCAGGTACAGTAATAATAATCATCATAAAGTATGTGGTATTTGTTAAGCGCTTCGATCTTATTTACTGAGCGCTTACGGTGTGCAGAGTACTTGGTTAAGCGGTTGAGAGAGTACGATACAATGATAAACAGATTCCCTACCCACAACGAGCTTACAGTCTAGAGGGTTTACTATGTGTCGGGCGGCGTAGTAAGCGCTGGGGTGAATACAAACAGTCCTTGTCCAGCACTCGGTAAGCCCCCGTCCCGGATCCAAGCCATCGTCCGCACTGCCTAAGGACTGCAGGGGGGAAGCCAGGGGTGGGGGTCTTCGCCCCTCTGGTGTGCGGGAGGGGACGGGGGGGGGGGTGTCCCCCTCGGTCCCGGAGAACCGCCCCCCGGCCCGCTGCGGGGTTGGGTCACCTGTACTGCTCCAGGTCCAGCTTGTTCCCCAGCAGCAGGACGGGACGGGGCCTCCGCCGGGCCTCCTTGGCGTGCCGGGCGATGATGTCCAGATAACCCCGGCAGCCCTCGAAGCTGCCCTTGTCGTCGATGCCGTAGACCACCAGGAACGCGTGAGCCCAGCTCAGGTAACGCTCGCAGCTCACGGGCACGTCCTACCGGGCCGAGACACGGAGGCATCACGGGAGGGCGGTCGGCGCCGTTCCCCGGCCCCGGGGCCCCGGCCGGGGTTCCGAGACGGGCCGGCTCCCGCGGCGAGGGGGGCGTTTGAGCGCCGGCCAAGGGGCCCGTCGCCTCCCGGGGGAGCTCGGGCGGACGCCGTGGACCGGACCACCGTGACTGGGACCACCTGCTCCGCTAAGGGCCGGGGGGAGGGGGAGGTTTACTCGTGATCATCAGGGTGTCTCTTAAGCGCTTACTATGGGCTGAGCGCTGGGACAGAGACGAGGCAATGAGATTAGACACAGTCCTTGCTCTTCAGGGGGCTCTAGAGAAGCGCCGTGGCCTAGTGATGATGATGGTATTTATTAAGCGCTTACTGTGTACCTAGCACTGTTCTAAGCGCTGGGGTAGATACAAGGTAAGCAGGTTGCCCCACGTGGGACTCACAGTCCTAATCCCCGTTTTACAGATGAGGTTAACTGAGGCCCAGAGAAGTGAAGTGACTTGCCCAAGGTCACGCAGCAGGCAAGTGGGGGAGCCGGGATTAGAACCCACGTCCTCTGACTCCCAAGCCCGGGTTTTTCATCACTAAGGATCTGGGTTCTAATCCCGCCTTTGCCACTTCTCTGCTGGGTGACCTTGGGCAACTCAGTAACTTCATCGGTAAAATGGGGATTAAGACTGTGAGCCCCACATGGGCCAGGGACTGTGTCCAACCCGATCTGCTTGTATCTATCCCGATTTGCTGGTCTTGTACCTGGTACATAATAATAATGTTAATAATGTTGGTATTTGTTAAGCGCTTACTCTGTGCAGAGCACCGTTCTAAGCGCTGGGGTAGATGCAGGGTCATCAGGTCGTCCCACGTGGGGCTCACCGTCTTAATCCCCATTTTACAGATGAGGTCACTGAGGCCCAGAGAAGTGAAGTGACTCGCCCACAGTCACACAGCCGACAAGCGGCAGAGCCGGAATTCAAACCCATGACCTCTGACTCCCAAGCCCGGGCTCTTTCCACCGAGCCACGCTGCTTCTCTAAGTAAGCGCTTAACAAACACCATCATCGACATTATTATTATCTGCCTGTCTCTACCCCAGCCCCGAGAACAGTGCCCAGCACATAGTAAGCGTTTAACAAATACTACAATTTTTTACCTTATCCCCATTTTACCGGTGAGGAAACTGAGGCCCAGGGAGACGAATCGACTTGCCCAAGGACACACGGTTAGGTCGGGGGCGGAGCTGGGAGCCAAATTTGGGTCTCCTGACTCTCAGCCTCGGGCTCATCCTGCTAGGCCACAGGAGTTCTCCCGGGGATAATTATAATAGCGATGGTACCGACTGTGCGCTTACCCTGTGCCCAGCACTGGGGGAGATCGAAGATAATCAAGGCAGACACACCCCTTCTCAAACACGGGGTTCGCGGCTGAAGGGGCAGAGAGCAGGTTTCTCATCCCCAATTTGTGGATGAGGAAACTGAGCCACAGAGAAGTGAAATGACTTGCCCCAGGTCACACAGCAGGCACCTGGCAGAGCCGGGATTAGAACCCAGGTCCCCCGACTCCCAGCCCGGGCTCTTTCCACTAGGCCCGGGATATAGCTATTCACCCCTCCCTCTACCCCGCAGCACTTATATCCCTATCCGTAATTGATACTAATGTCTGTCTTCCCCTCTGGATTGCAAGCTTGTGGTAGGCAGAGAACGTGTCAACCGACTCTGTTGCGTTGTCCTCTCCCAAGTGCTCAGTTCAGTGCTCAGCACCCAGTGAGTGCTCAGTACCTCTCCTCCCTTCTCTTTCTCCTGCCCACCCCGCACGCTCCGCTCCTCTGCCGCCCGCTCCTCTCCGTCCCCCGTCCTCGCCCGTCCCGCCGCCGACCCCTGGGCCACGTCCTCCCGCTGTCCCGGAACGCCCTCCCTCCTCCCCTCCGCCAAACTCACTCTCTTCCCCTCTTCAGAGCCCTACTGAGAGCTCACCTCCTCCGAGAGGCCTTCCCACACTGAGCTTCCCCTTTTCCCTCTGCTCCCTCTCTGCCCCTCTTTCAGCTCCCCTCAGCTAAGCCCCCTTTCCCCCCTCTGCTCCTCCCCCTCTCCCTTCCCCTCCCCTCAGCACTCTGCTCATTTGTATATATTTGTATTACCCTATTTATTTTGTTAATGAGGTGTCCATCCCCTTCATTCTATTTATGGCGATTAAGTTGTCTTGTTTTTGTCCGTCTGCCTCCCCCGATTAGACTGTGAGCCCGTCGATGGGCAGGGATCGGCTCTATCTGTTGCCTAGTTGTACACTCCAAGCGCTTAGTACAGTGCTCTGCACCTAGTAAGCGCTCAATAAATGCTATTGAATGAATGAATGAATAAATACCACTGATTGATGACTTATGGCATTTGCTCGATTTAGAAGCAGCCGGGTGGGTTCAGTGCCCGAAAGGGGCCTTCCTCTGGATAACATGGAAGAAGCAGAGAAGCAGTGTGGCCTAGCGGAAAGGGCCTGGGCGCCGGAGGACCTGGATTCTAATCTCGCCTTTATCGGAGTGTAAACTCTGCTGCTTCGTGTGACCTCGGGCACGTCACTTAGCTTCTCCGTGCCTCGGTTTTCCCGTTCTCCCACCTGCTTAGACTGTGAGCCCCACACGGGCTCGGGACTGAATCCAACCCAATTAACTTGTATCTACCTCAGATCTTAGAACAGAAAACAGGAGTGAGAGTAGCAGAAGGAGGGAGCGGATTCAAAAGCTGAATTTTCGGGTTGTGTGTATGCGTGTTCCCAGACGAGCGTGAACGAATGGGTGCCAGTGGAGATGTGTGGGCACGTATCCATGGGCACGTGTATACTTGTTGACGTGAGCACAGAGGAGGTTGTATGTCTGGGCAGAAAGTCATCTGCGCAACAGAGACTCGCGACCAGGGAACTATCCCAAGTTCTGCTGTAATTCCTGCCCCTGCCCCCTCTTCTCATGCAATTTGTGCCGGGAACTGTACTGAGCGCTTAGGAGAGGACAGACGCAGCACTCAATCCATACCACGGATCGACTGATCGATCACCACCACGGCCCGGGGAAGCAGGACGGGGGCGGAGAGATCAATTTCCCCATTCTGGAGGTCGGGAGACCGAGGCCCAGAGAGGTTCAGGGCCTTGTCCGGAGGTCAGCAAATCAGGGTCGAGGCGGGGGCCAGCCTTCCCCTTCACGCTGCAATCCTCTGGATCTGCTTAGGTGGCCCCCCGCCCTCACGGGGGACCCCATCCCGCCCCGGCCCCCGGCCGCTGAGATTGCGCGGGCCAGCTCCCGAGGGCTACCTGGTCGGCCGTGTCCATCACCTTTAGCAGGACCGGTTGCCCGTCTACGGTCTCTTCAGAGGTGTAGGTGTCTTCTGCAACACAGAACGGGACGGGGCAGGTTACTGGGCTTCTCTCCCGGCCCCCACAGGTGGGACCCCTGGGTCCGGTTCAGGAGCCTGGCTGGGACCGGCTCTTTCCTCCACGGCAATTGTCGACAAACTCCCGCCCAAGCAGCTCCCGGGAGCAGCTGGCAGCCAGCTCTGGGCCCTCCTCTCTCGTTCCCTCGCTCACCCTGGCCACCGGTGACCGGAAATGCTTGTCGGCCACTGGGCAAATGGGGCAGTTGCCCTGAGCCTCCCGTCCTCGGTGGCTGTCTCGCTGGGCCTCTGGACTGTAAGCTCGCTGGGGGCGGGGAATGTATCTTATTATATTGTCCTCTCTCAAGCACTTAGTACAGTGCTCTGCTTACGGTAAGCGCTCAGTTCATTCATTCAATCGTATTTATTGAGCGCTTACCGTGCATCACGGGACTAAGCACTTGGGAGAGTACGCTAGAACAATAAATGGACACATTCCCTGCCCGCATCGAGTTTACGGTCTACAGACAGAGCTTAATACGATTGACTGAACGACTGACTGGGCCTTCCGCTCATTCATTCGTTCTCTCGTATTCATTAAGCGCTTACTGTGTGCAGAGCACTCTGTTAAGCACTTGGGAAAGTACAACAATAAACAGCGACCATCCCTGCCCACAATGAGCTCACAGTCTAGAGGAGGGGAGACAGGCATCAATACAAATACTTAAAATGACAGATCGATACATAAGTGCTGCGGGGCTGGGAGGGGGTGGGGAAGAGCAAAGGGCGTAAGTCAGGGCGACGCAGAAGGGAGCGGAAGAGGAGGAAGAGCGGGGCTTAGTCTGGGAAGGCCTCTTGGAGGAGATGGGCCTTCAATAAGATGTGAGAAAGAGGGGGAGAGTAATTGTCTGTTGGATTTGAGGAGGGAGGGCGTTCCGGGCCAGAGGCGGGACGTAGGCCAAGGGTCGGCTGTGAGACAGGCGAGATCGAGGCCCAGTGAGAAGGCCCACCTCACTGTCCTCTCCGCCTCAGTCACTGGCCAGGACTAAAAATGGGAAGGTGAGTATGCGAGCTCAGGGGACGGTGGTCGGGGGAGACACTGGCCTGGGGGAGCTCCCGAGACTACCGCAGCCGACACCCAGGCTCCGGTCAATCTCAGCCTCATGGGCTTCTACCAGAGGTTCGACGGTGAAGCTTCAGGCCCCCAGACATGACAGTCCACCGGTATCGTGCTCTTGCCGCTCCCTCACTGTGTCAGGGCGCCGCTGGCCAGAGAGTCCTCTCCCCTGCCTCATAGACCTGTGCTCTGCACACAGTACGTGCTCAATAAATACAATTGAATGAGTGAATGAGTGAGACTCTGACCTACATCCCCAAGCTCCAGCGTGCTGGACCTCATATCCGACAGACACTGACTCTCCCTGCCTTCAGAAGCTTATTGAAGGTCCATCTCCTCCCAGAGGCCTTCCCTGACTAAGCCCTCCTTTCCTCTTCTCCCACTCCCTTCTGCGTTAACCTTACTTGCTCCTTTTTATTCATCTCCTCCCAACCCCACAGCGCTTCTGTCCATTATCTGTGATTTATTTATTTCTATTCATGTCTGGTCCCCCTCTAGACAGTAAACTCACTCTGGGCAGGGAATGTGTCTGTTCCACTGTCCTCTCCCAAGCGCTTAGTACAGTGCTCTGCACTCAGTAAATATGACCGACTGACTGGTCAGTTTCCATTTATCCAGGGCCCGGGGCTCTCGCCTGCTCACGATTCCAGCAACCTTGGATTCAAGCTCCGGTCCCAGAGGAATGTCTGCTCCCAGAAAGGATGGTCCGTTGGCCCCGTCCACTCCCTGGGGACCAGCCACTGGGCCCCGGCCCCCGCCAACCCCAACCTGCCCTCGATGGGCCTGCGGTCTCCCGGTGACCCCCACATCCTCCCCTCACACTGAGGGCCTGCTGGTCTGGCCTCAGACGCCAAGGACTCCATTCTCTTGAGCCTCAAGGTGGACCGCTGGGATACCACGGTCCACGTCTTCCACTCCGTGTGGCCGGGGGTAGGGGGTCCGTCCATTTCCAGAGTTCCTCTGGACACAAGCGCCTCTTGGGGACTGACCTTCCCGGGGCTCCTCAAGCGCTGGACCCATTTGCTTCCAGATCTCAGTCAGTCAGTCAGCAGCCATTCACTCAGTCGTATTAACTGAGCGCATGCTGAGTGCAGAGCACTGTACTAAGCACTTAGGAGAGAACAATAGAAAATACGACAGACGCGTTCCTTGCCCACAGCAAGCTTACAGTCTAGAGGGGAAGACAGACATGAATGTAAACAGATAAATGACACACATGGACATAAGTGCTGTGGGGACGTGGGGGGAGTGAATAAAGAGAGCAAGTCATGGTGATACAAAAGGGAGTGGAAGAAAAGGAAAAGGGGGCTTAGTCAGGGAAGGTCTCTTGGAGGAGATGTGCCTTCAATAAGGGCTCAGGATTGACCGGGAGAGGAATTCCTGGGTTGGGTGGGGTGTCGGCTCCCAGTGGACGGGGGGGGGTGGAGTGGGGTCACCTCAGACCTGTTTCATCCAGGTAACTGATGAAGACCATTCCCTCACCGACGAGGCCCCAGCCCTTTCCGATGAGGTCCATTCCCTCGCCTCTCTGACTGCTCCCCGACTGGGTTTCAGGCCTCTCCGATGAAGACCGTTCCCTCACCTCACCGACTGCTCTCTGACTAGGCCTCGGCCCCTTCCTTTGAAGACCATCTCCTCACCTGACCGACCGCTCCGACTAAGTCTCAGCCCCCTCCGACGAAGACCGTTCCCTCACCTCACTGACTGCTCCCTGACTAGGCCTCGGCCCCTTCCGATGAAGACCACTACCTCATCTCACCAACTGCTCCGTGACTAGGCCTCAGCCCCTTCCTTATTACCCTATTTATTTTGTTAATAAGGTGTCCATCCCCTTGATTCTATTTATCGTGACTAAGTTGTCTTGTTTTTGTCCGTCTGTCTCCCCCGATTATTCATTCAATAGTATTTATTTATTCAATAGTATTTATTGAGCGCTTACTATGTGCAGAGCACTGTACTAAGCGCTTGGGATGAACAAGTCGGCAACAGATAGAGACAGTCCCTGCCGTTTGACGGGCTTACAGTCTAATCGACGGGCTTACAGTCTAATCGATTAGACCGCGAGCCCGTCAATGGGCAGGGATTGCCTCTATCTGTTGCCGAATTGTCCATTCCAAGCGCTTAGTACAGTGCTCTGCACATAGTAAGCGCTCAATAAATACTATTGAATGAATGAATGAAGACCATTCCCTCACCTCACCGACTGCTCCCTGACTGGTCCCCAGCCTCTTCCGCTTTCCTCGACATCATGGTTATCGCCAGTCCCTCACAGCAGCCCTCATCGCTCCCCCGCCGCTCGGACTCTGGCCCGGTCTCTCTGACCTCCCCTCGCCGGCTGACCGGACGCTAGGGCCTCCGGTTGCCAAGCAACCCCTCATCGGCCAAGTAGAGGAATGCAAATGTCCCGGGCTACGGGGCGGCCCAAATCCGAGATCTACTGATACCAAGCGATGTGCCCGACACGCACGTTAAGAAGCAGGGCGGCCTAGTGGAAAGAGCCCGGGCCTGCCTGAAAGTCAGAGGACCTGAGTTCTAATCCCAGCTCCACCGCTTGTCTCCTGTGGGGCTCTGAGCAAGTGACTTCACTTTTCTGGGCCTCGCTTCCTTCATCTGCAAAATGGGGATTCTGTTCTCCCTGTTCTGTTCTGTGCTCCTCCTACTTAGACTAGGAGATCCAATGGGGCTTGATTACCTTGTAGATACCACAGCGCTTAGTACAGTGCTTGGCAGATAGTAAGCAATAATAATTATTATTATGGAATTTGTTAAGCGCTTAACTATGTGCCAGGCATTGTACTAAGCGCTGGGGTGGATACAAGCAGATCCAGTTGGACACAGTCCCTGTCCCACGTGGGGCTCACAGTCTCAATCCCCATTTTACAAATGACTCGATCAAATCCGTCAAAATAATAGCCATTTGGGGGCGGGAGGGGGGTGTCTCAGAGATCACTTGACTTGCCATAGATGGGCCTGGGCAGGACTCTGACCAACCAATGGAAAGTGGAAAGTTTTCCTTTTCCTGGAACCAGGGAAGGTCCAAAACACTAACTCAAATTCCTGCACCCGTAGCTAAGAAACACTTTCTTGGGCGGAGAAGCGGGATTCTTTATTTTGGGAAAATAGACAACACGAGAATTCACTACTGCATCTGACCTCTCCCGGGTGACGGGGCGGGATGTCAAAAAATAGAAACCTTTTCCTCTCTCAGCTGTAAAATTCTGTCTCCTAAATTCTCTGACTCGGCCCGTACGAAGTAAAAGCTTCTCGTGGGCAGGAAATGGGTCTCAGGTGCTTAGTACAGTATGTCGCACTCAGGGAGTGCTCTAGAAATCCCTTCATTAATAGTAATTAATAATAATTGTGGCATTCGTTAAGTGCTTATTACGTATCAGTCACGTATAAGCGTTGAGGTGGATCCAGGCAAATCGGGTTGGTCACGGTCTCTGGCCCATGAGGGGCTCTCCGTCTCAATCCTCAATTTACAGATGAGGTAACTGAGACCCAGAGAAGTGAGGTGTGCCCGAGGTCACGCAGGAGACAAGTGGCAGAGTCAGGATTAGAACCCGGGTCCTTCCGACTCCCAGGCCCGTGCTCTATCCACTTCGCCATGCAGTTTCACTATAAATACGAAGACCAACAGGTAATTCTCACTGTGACCAACACTCTGATTCCATCACTCAATCAGTGATGATCACTGAGCACTTTCTGTGTGCAAAGCATTGTATTAAGCGCTTGGGAGAGTCCAATATAACAGAATTAGGAGATATTTTCCCTGCCCTCCGGCTCCACTCACTGTTAAGGGGTCACCCTGGGGGGCGTCAAACTTCCCTCTGCCTCTCCAACTTCCCTCCGCCTCTCCCTGCACCTCCAGCCACTTTACTAGAGGGCATGGAAGGGGCCAAATTTTGGGGAGAGAGGGAAGGGGGAGAAGTGAGGGAAAGGGGAGGTTGGGGTGAGGGGGAGGAATAAGAGAGGGAAGAGGAAAGGAGGAGAGGGGAGAGGAAGGGAAGGGAAGAAGGAGAGAGTGGGGAAGAGGAAGGGGGAAAGGAGAGGGAGAAGAGAGACGGGAAGAAGAGGAGGGAAGGAGGAGAAGCAACGTGGCCTAGTGGAAAGAGCCAGGGCCTGGGAGTCGGAGGACCTGGCTTCTAGACCCGGCTCTGCCACTCGTCTGCTGCGTGCCCTTGGGCAAGACACTTCACCTCTCTGGGCCTCAGTGTCCTCATCTGTAAAACGGGGTTGTGGGCAGGGAATGTCACTATTCCCTGTTGTATTGTACTTTCCCAAGCGCTCAGAATAGTGCTCTGCACCCAGTAAGCGTTCAATAAATACGATCGAATGAATGAACGACCGGAACCGCGCCCAACCCGATCTGCCTGCATCCACCCCCTCACTTAGTACAGTGCCCGGCGCATAATAAGCACTTAAATTCCATAGGGGAGAAGAAAAGAGGGAGAGAAATGGTAGTGATAGGAGTCATTGAGTGCTTAGCGTGTGCACAGAACTGTATAAAGGGCTGGGAAAGAATACTCAGGAGGGAATCGGACACGGTCTTCGGCAGGGGGAGATGGGGTTCGAGGGCGGGGGATCGGGCCTCACAAACTGTACGAGGCTCCGTTTCCTTGCCCTGGGGACTCCGGGGGAGACAGTCGGGGCCAGACCCCCTTGGGAGTCAGTTCTGCCGCTCATTTCCCACCGCCGGCTGAATCCATCCCGGCTACCGGGCTGGTCACCCCAAAACAGCGGGACCGGGGCAGGTGAGGGGGTGAAGAGAGGGGAGGGGGCGGTTGGATGAACTCCGTCAATCCCCGGGCAGAGATAGGGCCTCTCCCCACGGGTGACAGCTCAGTCTCCCTGGGGACCTGGAGCTTCAGCGGCCGACAGACCCCGGTCCTCCTCCTCACCCCTTGCCCCCCAACCCAGGGGTCGCCGGGGCAGGAAGAGACCATCCGGCCCCAGGGGAGACGGGGGTGGGGCAGCTTACCCAGATCCGGGTCGTATTCGCTGATGAACCGCCTGGTGAGAAACTTCACCGTCAGAGCTGAAAGAGGCGAGGAAAGCCGAGATTAGACCCGGCCCGATCGAGCAACAGCTATTTATTGAGCGCCTGTGTGCGGAGCTCTGTACTAAGTGCCACTCAGCCTCGGGCTCGTTTGTTTAGGAGTCCCGGGGGATCCTTGTCGAGGGAAAATTGGGTCAGGTGGAGGCATCGTGCCGGGCTCCCTGAAATCTCTTTGGGGGTAAAATAATAACAATAATAATAGTAATGATGACGATGGTATCTGTTAAGTGCTTACTATGTGCCGTGGACTGTACTAAGTACCAAGGAAGATACAAAGTAATCAGGGAGCAGCAGCACGGAAGGAAGCGTGGCCTAAAGGAAAGAGCACGGTCTGGGAGTCGGAGGACGCGGATTCTAATCCCAGCTCTGCCACATGTCTGCTGTGGGACCTTGGGCAAGTCGCTTCACTTTTCTGGGACTGTGGGACAGGGACTGTGTCCAACCTCATTAGCTGATATCCACCCCAGTGCTTAGAACAGTGCTCGGCACATAGCAAGTACTTAACAAATACAATAATTATTATTATTAGGTAGGACAGCCTCTCTCCCTTAGCTTAAATAGGAAAAACAGATATTGAATCCCCCATTTTAAGGAGGAGGAAACCGAGGCCCAGAGCAGTGAAGTGACTCATCCTTGGTCACCCAGCGTAGAAGTGGGGGTGCCTGGGTAAGAATCCAGGGTCCGGTCCCTGTCCGCTAGACCGTGGCCCTCTCTAAGATCTCCCCGGTGGTCCAGGTTTTGTTTAAACGACAATTCCTGTGGGTCTCGACCCTTTCTAGAAGCAGCGGGGCCTAAGAGAAACAGCCTGGGGCCTGAGAACTGGGAGAACTGGGTTCTAATCCCCTCTCCGTGCCACTTGCCTGCTGTGGGAACTGGGGCAAGCTCCCTAACTTCTCGTGAGCCTCCGTTTCCTCATCTGCAAAATAGGGGTTCTATTACCTGCTTTGTCTCTCCTTTAGCTGTGAGATGCAGGTGGGCCAGAGGCTGTGTCTGATGGTATTGTATCCTTCTCAGTGCTTGGCACAGAGTAAGCACTTAAATACCATGACAACAATAATAAAATAATATATTTATATTATTATTAGATGGCAAATAGAGGTTCTCTAACTCTGGCACAAGACCGGGTTCCATGGGTTTGCTTCTCCTCAGCTACTTCCTACCCTCCTTATCCATCTATGTTCGCCAGTGTATAATAACACAGATAGATACAGGGTTATCAGTTTGGATAGAGTCCCTGCCCTGCATGGGGCTCACAGTCTAGGCAGGAGGGAGTGGGATTTAATCCTCATTTTACAGGTGGGGAAACTGAGGCCCAGAGAAGTGAAGTGACCCACAGCAGACAGCTAGAGCTAGGATCAGAATCCAGGTTCTCTGACTCCTGGCCCCGGGCGCTTTCCACTAGGCCACACTGCTTCTCTAGGAGAGGATATCCCTCTTCCTCCTCTCTGTAATTTACGCTCTCTCTCCAGAGCAACCCCACCCCCGTCCGGGGGACGGTGCCTAATTCCCACTTGTGTATTCTCTACCGGCCCTTAGTACAGTGCTCGGCACAAAATAAGTACTTAATAAATATTATTACTACCACCCCTTGAGGGCAGCGATCAGATCTACTCACTCCCAAATACGTAGCACAAGGCTCTGCAGACAATGGGCGTTCAATAAATACCCTTGATTTCACTCAAATAAGGAAGACCCAAATAAACCTGCCACAAACTAGGCAGAGGCACATCTATTATTGTAAACTTGTTAAGCACAGACATGTGAAAATCATTTCCCAAGATCTGAGCCCCACATGGAAGAGGGGCTGTGTCCAACCTGATTATCTTGTAACAATAATAATAATTATGTTGGTATTTGTTAAGCTCTCACTCTGTGCAGAGCACTGTTCTAAGCACTGGGGTAGATGCAGGGTAATCAGGTTGTCCCACATGAGGCTCACAGTCTTAACCCCCATTTTACAGATGAGGTAACTGAGACACAGAGAAGTGAAGTGATTTGCCCACAGTCACACAGTTGGCAGGTGGCAGAGCCAGGATTCGAACCCATGACATCTGGCTCCCAAGCCCGGGCTCTTTCCACTGAGCCACGCTGCTTCTCTGCTTCTCTTGTATCCACCCCGGCGCTTCGAACAGTGCCTGGCACATAGTAAGTGCTTAACAGATGCCATAATTACTATTATTATTATTTGCAGAAGTGCTGAGGAGTTGATTGGAGGGGGTTAATCTTGGAAGTGTCAAAGAAGAGGTGAGTAGGAGGGAAGAGATGGGCGCTTTTTTTTTCCCAAAAAAGAAGCGGGGAGGGCATTCCAGATGAGGGGAACAGTATGTACCAAGTCTGGGAAGTGGGAGAGGCCGGGAGTGCAGGTTTTCTAAGACCCGGCGGCCAAGGAGAGGAAAAAGCCAAAGTCTCGCCTCGGTTTCTCCACGGTCCTTTCAGGTGCCCGTCCTCCTCCTCTTCAGGGCAGTGACCCAGGCAACTGGGCCAGGGGACTGAGCCTTAATCACCCCTGGTAAATTTCGGAAGGAGGAAGCCACTGCGACTGGGAGCTACAAAAAATTCTCCATTGGAGTGGAGGTTCGGATCTTTTCCAGAAGAGGTAAAAACCTGGCCAGCCTCATCACAGAGAAGACTCCCTGCAGGGCCTAGAGGAACCAGAGATTCTGGATCCTGCTCTCCCCCAGCCCGCTGTGTGACTTTGAGCAAGTCACTGAACCTCTCTGGGCCTCTTTTTCTTCATCTGTAAAATGGAAATAAAACCGCTTCCCTCTCCCAACCCTAGTGAGGCTGTGAAGATAAAATGTGGTAACTGATGTGAAAGCTCTTGGGAAAAATAAAAGCGCTAAGCAACAACTACAAAAAAAGATATTAGAGAATGGTCTTTCTTTCTCTCTCTCCTCACTCTCTCTCCCTCAGCAGCCCCTCTGATCATCTTCAAATCCTCTCTTGGCCAAAAAGGAGACGTGCTTTTAAGGGGAGAATGTGGTTTTTCAAGGCTGGTTAATGCGATCCTTGGACCACCGAACAGCTTTCAGACAGAAATGTTCTGATCCTTCCAGTCAAAGGGAATCAGAAACATGTGGATTAAATTTCCCTCAAATTACACACATGGTTCTTGGGGTTTGTTTGTTTGTTTTGACTTTTTTTCCTTTGGTTAACTAATGGAAAAAACATTTCGTGCTGAATCTGTTTGGAGTTTAATAAACCTGAAATGTTAAAAAGAGTTAAGCAGCCCAAGAATGCTGTCTCCTCCCCGCTCTTTGCAGAGGGCTCAGAAAAACCTATACGAGGGAGGCAGATTTTATTGTCATTTACAGGGAGGACGGATGAAATCTCGCTTGCCGGAACTGGAGTTTGAGGAGAAGAAAGCGAAAAGAAGAGAAGTGAAAAACCCAAACTAGAACTTGGTTCCACAATCAATCTCCAGAGAGCGATGTAAGCTCTCTAACGGTTGTGATTTATCATTCCAGTGCTGGGATTTAAAAAAAAAAAATCCAATTTTTCAATTCCAGAAGAGAACAAACGCTTTACAAGAATAACCCCTGCAAATTCAACGAGCCAACCAAACTTTTCAACATAGATTTTTTTCTTTCCCCCGCATCTTCCACATATGTTTTAATTATGTAGTTTTGAGTATATCAAGTTCTGCGCCTGCCACATCTAACGGCGAGAAAGGGGGAGAGGGATTCCGCTCGAAATTAGCAACTGAAGGTCAAATTCGAGCCAAATGTTACGTTGGTCTCCAAAGTATAAAGCAGTGTATAAAAAATGTTTCTTAACTCTCTTCCAAGATTTTAGGGCACTGGGAATATATCACACTTGGATTTACAAGGCTGGCCGGAGACAGCCATTTCATTATTTAGGACCTCGGGTTCCAATTTGGAAAGGTTGCTTCTTTTCTACGCGAAAACAAGATTCAGATACTCTGCCGCCTTCTCCCAACCAGCAGACCCGGGGACCGATCGGACACCAGGCAAAGGAGCTCTAACGGCCCGGGGCAAAAGCCGCATCCATTTCCCAGTAGCCGACGGCGATCGGTCATGCGAGTCCTGTTCCTTTTCCAGTCCAACCAAAAGACAGCTGGGAAGTAGAAAAGTTTGGCCAACCATCTTGGATACTACTGGTTTAGATAGGGTCGGTCAGCACGAGCAGGCCTCCTGGTTGGCCCGGATGTCAGCCTGATGGACGGCGGCTGCTCCAGAGTTCGTTCGTTCATCCGTTCATATTGTGTTGCCCCCTCCCTCCACCCGCACTTCTAATCTGCCTGGGCTTTAGGGACAGACCGGAGGGCCTGGGAGTTCCAGCAGGGAAGAGGCGCTATTCCTCTCCTCCAATTCCCTCCTTGACCCCCTCCGATCTGGTTTCCATCCCCTTCGCTCCACGGGAATCTCCCTCTCAGAGGTCACCGACGATGTCCTTCCTGGCAAATTCAACTTCGTCCTAATCCTCCTCGACCCCTCGGCTGCCTTCGACACTGTCGACCACCCCCTCCTGGAAACGTTATCCAACCTCAGCTTCGCTGATACTGTCCTCTCCCGGTTCTCCTCCCTCTAAATCCCGGCTCCACCACTTGTCAGCCGCGGGACCTCCTCTGGGCTTCGGTTTCCTCACCTGTACAATGAGGATTCAAAACCTGTTCTCCCTCCTTAGATTGTGAGCCCCATGTGGGACAGGGACTGTGACCAACTTTGTATCTATCCCAGCACTTAGAACAGTGCTTGACGCTTAGTAAGCATTCATGTGCTTACTAAGCGTCAAGCACAAGAACAATAATAATAATAATAAAGAAGTGACACATTCCCTGCCTCGAGGACCTTGCCCTCTAATGGGGGAGATAAATAGTGGGATCTGGGGGCCGGAAAATCCACCTTCCAGTCAGGTACGTCGACTGATGAGACGTTTCCTCTAGACTGTAGGCTCCTTGAGAGCAGGGATTGTGTCTCCTTACTCTACTGTGCTCCCCCAAATGCTTGGAATAAAAATAATAATAATAATTCTGGTATTTGTTAAGCACTGTGCTAAGCAATGGGGTGGACACAAGCAAATCAGATTGGACACGGTCCCTGTCCCCCGTGGGGCTTAAAGTCTCAATCCCCCTTTTACGGATGAGGGAACTGAGGTCCAGAGGAAGTGAAGTGACTTGCCCAAGGTCACACAGCAGACAAGTGGTGGAGCCAGGATTAGAACCCCTGACCTTCTGACTCCCAACCACGAGCTCTCTCCCCTAAGCCGTGCTGCTTCTCCTCCGCACTCCGTAAATAACTGTGGTATTTGTTAAGTGCTCGCTGTGTGTCAAACACTACACTAAAGGCTGGGGAGAGATTCAAGATATTCAGTTGCTACACAACATCAATAAATACTGCTTCTTGATTTCCTCGGTCTGGGGGGGTTGGTCCCCGGGACCGACTGCACAGATATTCTTCCTCCTCTCTATCAATCCATCAATCAGTCGTATTTACTGATCCCTTCCTGATCCGTCTAAGGGCTTGGCCGAGCAAATGTAACCGCGTAACAGAATTAATAGACACATTCCCTGCCCGTGACGAGCCTGGACTGTAAGAATGTTGTGGGCAGGAAACGTACCCACCACCTCTGTTGTACTGTACTCTCCCAAGTGCTTAGCACAGAGCTCTGCCCACAGGAAGTGGGCAAGAAATGCAACTGATTGATTATCCACACCTCTGTGCGTGATGCCAAGGGGAAAATGAGAGCCATAAGAAGAATTTTCCTTGAAAAAGTCTCTCTGAAAAACCTGGAGGCGGAGGCACACCGGATAGAACTTTTAACTGCCTCCAGTCCGGTGATGCTCCCGGGGGAGGAGGGAACAGATTCCGGGGATAGAAAATCCACAAGACGGAGCAACGTCACTTAGCGCTTGGCACGTAGTCAGCGCTTAACGAAGACCACAATTATTATCATCATCAGCCTTTTCTTCATCAAGGGCGGGCTTATCGAGAGCGTTCAGGGTGCAGTTCCTCTAATCCTGGCTCGCCGGATCCCAGTTAAGGAGCCTGGGCTCTTCCCTTTCCTGCGTCTCTAAACCTGCTGGGAAGGGACCGTTCTTAAGAGGCTGAGGATTTCACTTTTCCACCTTGTCTGGTCCCACAACTTTGCACTCCTGTTGAAGTTGGGCAGTGACAAGGGGACAGCCGGGAATTACACATCCCTACTCCCACAGATGGGGTCCGCCCCACCCTCTCCCATGGAGGTGACCCCTCTCATCTCCCTCCCCCTCTGTTCCTCCCTCCCGCCAGACCGTATGCTCCCCGAAGGCAGGGATCCTCCACCGCGCTCTCCCGAGCAGTCGCTACAGTGCTCGGCACGGAGAAAGTGTTCAATAAATACCACCGATTGACCGATGGATCACCCCCCACCCCAGCGTCTCAGCACCTTTCGCAGCAGGGCCCTCCCACCCTTCGGGACCCCAGCTGCTCCACCGTCTGAGGGGGCTCGGGAAATAACCATAATAATAACTGTGGCAGTCTTTAAGCGCTCACTATATGCCAAGCACTGTCCTAAGCGCTGGGGTAGACACGAGGTTATCAGGTCGGACACAGTCCCCGTCCCACACGGGGCTCACGGTCTTACTCCCCATTTTGCAGATGGGGTGACTGAGGGACGGGGAAGCGAAGTGACTTACCCAAGGTCACGCAGCAGACCAGTGGCAGAGCCGGGATGAGGGAAACCCGGGGAGGTGCCAGGCTGGGGTGATTCTGGCTGCACACCATATCTAGCGGCTGGAGCCCGGGCCCGGGAGTCAGAAGGTCGCGGGTTCTGATCCCAGCTCCGCCACTTGTCGGCCGTGTGGCCTCGGGCAAGTCAGTTCACTTCTCTGGGCCTCATCTGTAAAATGGGGATGGCGGCGGTGAGCCCCACGTGGGACAGGGACTGCTGTCCAACCCGCTTTGCCGCTAGCCATCCGGGCGCTTAGTACAGGGCCTGGCACCTAGTGAGCACTTAACAAATGCCATAGTTTTTATCTTCGCAATGGGATGAAGCCCCAAGGGAGTGGAGAGGAGGAGGAGGAGGAGGAGGAGGAGGAGGAGGAGGAGGAGGAGGAGGAGGGATTAGGGCAGCCCCCTAGTGCAAGTCAACCTCTGCGGGGTGGGCTCTGGGGAGGGGGGAATCCGGAAGGTGGGGGTCCGGGGGGAGAGGGGATGGTCCAGGGTCACGCAGGAGGGGATGCTCAGTGAGGGGCCAGGATCGGGGGGGAGGGGATGGCGGGGGGCCAGGATCGGGGGGGGGGAGGGGATGATGGGGGTCCGGGGTCCAGGGGGTTAGAGGATGATGGGGGTCCTGGGTCGGAGGGGAGGGGACGGTGGGGGTCCAGGGTCAGCCGGGAAGGGATGGCGGGGGGCCAGGGTCGGGGGGGGGGGGGAAGGGGATGACGGGGGGCCAGGATCGGTTGGGAGGAGATGGCGGGGGGCCAGGGTGTGGGGCGAGGGGACGGCGGGGGTCCAGGGTCGGGGGGAGGGGACGGCGGGGGGCCAGGGTTCTGGGGGGAGGGGACGGCGGGGGTGCTGAGTGCTGGGGAGCCCCCGGAGTGAGGGGAGGCCGAGAGGGTGCAGTGGCCCGCCCGCCGCCCGCCGCCCGCCGCTCACCCGACTTTCCGGCTCCTCTGCGGCCCAGGATGGCCACGTTGACCTCGGGGAGCGGGCTGGGGGCCGGACGGTCGGGGCCGCCGCTCCCGCACCGGGGTTTGCCGAACACCGAGGCCATGGCGAAGCCCTACGGGGGCGGGGAGGGGGGCAGCCCGGGCCGGGGGCGGGGGGGAGACAGGGCGTCCGGGGGAGGAGGGGAGCCCCCTTTCCGGAGGCGGGACGGGTCCCGGGGAGAGGGACAGGGCGAGCCCGGACCCTCCGGACCCTCCGGCCGGGACCGGCCGCGCGGGATGGGGGTCGGCCTGGGGCGGGACCCCCCGGGGACCAGCCGGGACGGAGCGGGAGCGGGAGCGGGAGCGGGCGCGGGCGGAGGCGCCGAGCGGTCACCGGCAGGGGGGACGAGGCCGGCAGCCGACCGCCCGCGCCGGGCACCGCACCGCACCGCACCGCACGGGGGGCGGGGCCCGCACGGGGGGTGGAGTCCGATTGGCGGAGCCGGGAAAGGGGCGGAGTCGAGCCGAGGAGGGGTGAGAGGGGGGCGGGGTCCGGTGGGCGGGGCCTAGACGGGGGTGGGATCCGATTGGCGGAGCCGGGAAGGGGGCGGGGTCGAGCCCGGGGAGGGGCGGAAGGGGGCGGAGTTCGGTGGGCGGGGCCTGGACGGGGGTGGGATCTGATAGGCGGAGCCGGGCTGGGGGCGGGGGCTGGGGGCGGGGCCTGTCCAAGGGGGCGCCTCAAGGGCGGGGAATGGGCAGAGTCGGTCTGGGGGCGGGGCCTAAATGACGTCAGTTTGGGGGGGGGAGTCGGGGGCGGGGCCCGAATGGACTCGACCCGAGGGGCGTGGCCTGAGCACGTCAGACTTGGGGTGGAGTCTGGGGGCGTGGCTTGAATGGGCCCGATCCGGGGTGGGGCTGGGGTGGGTGGGGCCCGAATGACGTCATCCTGGGGGGGTGCGGTCGGGGGGCGTGGCCCGAATGGACCCGATCCGGGGGTGGAGTCTGGGGGGCGGGGCCTGAATGACGTCAGATTTGGGTGGAGTCGGGGCCGTGAGCTGAAGGGACCCGATCCGATGGGTGGGGCCTGGGGAGGGGGGGGTCTGAGTGACGTCGATCTTGAGGGCGGAGTCTGGTGGGCGAGGCCCGAATGGACCCAATCCGGGGGCGGGGTCTGAATGACGTCAATCTTGGGGGTGGGGCCTGGGGGCGGGGCCCTCAATGGACCCCGCCCGGGGAGGAGTCTGGGGGCGGGGCCTGAATGGCGTCATCCTGGAGTGGAACCTGGGGTGGGGTTTGAATGACGTCACCCTGGGCGGGGCCTAAATGGAGCCGGTCGGGGGGGCGGGGTCCGGGGGGGCGGGGTCCGGGCGGAGCCCCCTTGACAGATAGATGATGTTTGTGCCGCGCTGACTATGTGCCGGACACTGTACTAAGCACTGGGTTGGATCCAAACTAATGAGGATGGACTCATCCCCTCGGGAGGCGGACAGTCTTAATCCCCATTTTACAGAGGAGGGAACTGAGGCCCAGAGAAGTCACTTGACCTCTTGCCGGAGGTCACGCGGCAGACCAGTGGCGGAGGGAGGATTAGAACCCGGAGCCTTCGGCCTCCCAGGCCCGGCGCTCTTTCCGCCGGGCCCCTCTCCCTCTGCCCCCGTCGCCCTCACGCCCGGCCTCGAAGCCAGAGGAAACAGCCGGCTTCGTTGGCCTTGCTTTTGAGCCCGGCAGCCAGAGAGGGGTCAGTCGCTCCGCTAAAGTCAATAAAACATCCAATACGGAATATTAAAAAGGCTGAAAGCTTCTCCGCGCCCTTAGGAAATTCGACAGGAATAATAGTTTCCAATCCCCGAGGCCCGGCCCGGCCGGCCGCAGCCACGTCCGGCGGTCAGCGGGGCCGGGCCGGCCGCGCGGCGGACCGGCCCGTCCCCTTCCCTGTCCCCTCTCCCGCCCACCCGGGGGGAATCGGAGAGAGGGAAAGATTTCCTGGAGTCTCCCGGGAACGATGGCGCCGGCTAGACCGGACGCTCCTCGAGGCCGGGAACGGGGCCCGCTGACTCAGAGGGACCTGCCCGAGTGCTCGGCACGGTTCTCCGCACACAGTAGACTGGAAGCTCCTTGAAGGCAGGAATTGCGTCTAACCAACTCCACTGGACTCTCCCGAGGGATTAGTACGGTGCTCTGCACACGGTAGATTGAAAGTTCCTTGAGGGCAGGGATCATGCCTAACTCCACTGGACTCTCCCAAGGGGTCAGTACGGTGCTCCGCACCCGGTAGACCGAAAGCTCCTCGAGGGCAGTCATCGTCGTCGTCATCATCATCATCATCATCGTAATTATAGTATTTGTTCAGCGCTCACTACGTGCCGAGCACTGTTCTAAGCGCTGGGGTGGATACAAGGTCATACATCAGGTTGTGCCACGTGAGGCTCACGGTCTTAATCCCCGTTTTCCAGACGAGGGAACTGAGGCCCGGAGAAGCGAACTGACTTGCCCAAGGTCACACAGCAGACAGGTGGCGGAGCCGGGATTAGAACCCATGACCTTCCGGTCTAGCCACTACACCGTGCTGCTTCCCTAACCCTGATGACGCCTAACTGGATGGGACTCTCCCAAGTGGTTAGGGTAATGCTCTGCACACGGTAGACGGGAAGCTCCTCGAGTGCAGGGATCGTGACTACCGACCCTACTGTGCTCCCCGAAGTGCTTAGTACAGTGCTCTACACACAAACTAGAGAAGCGGCGTGACTGAGTGGAAAGAGCCCGGGCTGGGGAGTCAGAGGATGTGGGTTCTAATCCCGGCTCCGCCACCTCTCTGCTGTGTGAGCTTGGACAAGTCACTTCACTTGTCTGGGCCTCAGTGACCTCAACTGTAAAATGGGGATTAAAAGTGCGAACTCCGCGTGGGACAACCTGATCACCCTGTATCTACCCTGGCGTTTAGAACGGTGCTTGGCACATAGTAGGCGCTTAACAAATACCATCGTTACAAACTTTACGATGCTTGAGGGCGGGGATCAGGACAGCTCACTGTATAGGGTTCTCCCATGCGTTTAGTACAGTGCTCTGCACTCAGTACATTGTAAACACTTTGGGAATAGGGATCGTGTCTTCTAATTCTACTGTCCTCTCCCCAGCGCTCCGCACAAAGTGGACTGTGAGCTCCTTGCGGGTAGGGGTTCTGCCTACTCACTCTCGTACTCTCCCAGACGCTCAGAACAGTGCTCTGCACACAGTAGATGCTCTGTCGATAGCACGGATTAACCCGGGCTCTCTGGTTCCACCATCGCTATAATGAATTCCTGTGTCTGTTCTCGGTCGCTAAGGTGAAGGTGCTTTCAAACAGTAGAGAAAAAACCAAAAACTGTGGTATTTGTTAAGCATTTACTATGGACCGGGCACTGTACTAAGCGCTGGGGTAGATAGAAGACAATCAGGACGGACGCAGCCCCTGGCCCACGTAAGGCTCACCCTCTTCATCCCCATTCTCCGGATGAGGGAACCGAGGCCCGGAGAAGCGAAGTGACTTGCCCAAGGTCACACAGCAGACAAGTGACAGAGAAAAGCGGGCGCAGGGGAGCTCGTAGGGGAAGAGAGATGATAGAAAAGATATTTATTAAGCACTTTCTAGGTACCAAGCCCTAATAGGTAGAAGATGATCAGGCCAGACACAGTCTCTGTTCCACAGGGGGCTCACGGTTTAAATAGGAGGGAGAATGAGAATTTAATTCCCATTTTCCAGATGAGAAAACTGAGGCCCAGACAAGTGAAATGACTTGCCCCAGGTCGCCCAGCAGGCTAGTGGTGAAGCTGGGATTAGAACCCACATCCTCGGACTCCCAGGCCCGGGCTCTTTCCATTAGGCCACGTCGCTTCTCGAGATTAGGAAAGCAGGAGGGGAACTTCGAAGCTGGCAGCTGGAGCTAAATGGTCTATTCAATGTATTTATTGTTTAATATTTATTTATTTATTCATCAAGGTTATTATTAGAAGCAGCATGACCTAGCGGAAAGAGCGTGGGAGCCAGAGGACCTGGGTTCTAATCCCAGCTTCGCCACCTGTCTCCTATGAGACGCTGGGCAAGTCACTGAACTTCTCTGTGCCTCAGTTTCCTCATCTGTCAAATGGGGATTAAGACTGCGAGCCTCACGTGGGACAGGGACTGGGTCCAACCTGATGAACTCGTACCTACCCCAGCGCTTAGTAGAGGGCCCGGCACGTAGTAAGTGCTTCCCAACCGCTTCGTAAGTACGACTGAATGACGTGCCATTTAAAGACAAAAGAGTCCAGGCCGGGCCAGGTATTTTCCCTGAGAAATCACTCAGTGGTACTTATTGAGTGCAGAGCAGTGTACTAAGCGCTGGGGAGAGGGCAATACGACAGAATCGGCAGCCGTGTCCCTCATGAGGTCACACGGACCAAAGCAAAGGAGTCCAAGAGAAGACAAGAGACCTAGACGGAGAGGAGAAATTATTTTAGCCGACCGAAAAGGGTAGATACTGAGCGGGAAGACGTTGTTCCCTGACCACGATAAAGCAACTGTTTTTAAGACAGAAGGTGTTGGGGAGGAATTCGTTTACATTACATCCTAGACTGTGATCATTTTGGAAACTGCCAGCCGGGTGTTTTCCTTTGATTTAGATGAGGCCGGGAGGGTGTGAGCCAAGTCCCGAAAGCTTAGATCAGAGCTGGCGAGCCGGACGTTTCCCGGCGGAGGTCTACAGACTCGCCGCTCCGCTCTGAACTGATTATCTCTGGTCCCAGCTGGCAGGACACAGAGCGGGGACGTTTCCCTTGAAAGCACTTGAGGGGGACCTGGCGGTTGAGAATGAATCAGCTTCCAAAAAATAATAATATTAATAATTGTGCTGTTTAAGTGCTTATTTCTCCGTGCCTCAGTGACCTCATCTGTAAAACGGGGATGAAGACTGCGAGCCCCTATGTGGGACAACCTGATTACCTCGTATCTCCCCCAGCGCTTAGAACAGTGCCTGGCACACGGGAAGCGCTTAACAAATACCGTCGTCGTTATTATAATTATGTGCTAGGCACCGTACTACACGCTGGGGTGGGTACAGGCAAATCGGGTTGGACACGGCCCCTGTCCCACGTGGGGCTCACGGTCTTAATCTTCATTTTCCAGAAGAGGAAAACGGGGCTCGAGAGATAAGAATAATAATAATAACGTTGGTGTTTGTTAAGCGCTTACTATGTGCAGAGCACTGTTCTAAGCTCTGGGAGAGATACAGGGTCATCGGGTTGCCCCACGTGAGGCTCACGGTCTTCATCCCCATTTTACAGAGGAGGGAACTGAGGCACAGAGAAGTGAAGTGACTCGCCCACAGTCACACAGCTGACAAGTGGCAGAGTCGGGATTCGAACCCATGACCTCTGACTCCCCAGCCCAGGCTCTTGCCACTGAGCCACGCATAACTTCTCTGTGCCTCAGTTCCCTCACCTGTAAAATGGGGATGAAGACCGTGAGCCTCACGTGGGGCAACCCGATGACCCTGTCTTCCCCAGCGCTTAGAACAGGGCTCTGCACATAGTAAGCGCTTAACAAATACCAACATTATCAACGGGTCTTGAATCCCCATTTTCCAGCTGAGGACGCCGAGGCCCAGAGAAGCGGAGCGCGAGCCCGTCGTGGCCAGGGAATGTGTCCGGTCACTGGGTCCTCTCCCGAGCGCTCAGTGGGGCGCTCCGCGCACAGCCGGCATCACCGGCTGACCGTTTCGAAGGAGAAAAGTCTCACGTGACGGAAGGTTTCTGTACTTTATTAATAGAAAATCTTCCCGATGCTCCCGTGGGCCGTTTAGCCAGGGTGCTGGTTGGCTGCTGCTTCTGGAAACCAGGCCCCGCATCCTTGTAAGGCAACGGAGCGCGCACGTCTGCTCCTTTCCGATCCTCCGGGCCCACGCCGGTCGGGCGGCCCAACGGGACCCGGCTCCCTCATCCCGGAGCTCTCCTCCGTCTCCCCGGGGAGCGACGCCGCAGGCCTCCCGTTCGTCGCTGGTATTTATTAATCGCTTACTGTGCGTGGAGCTCTCCGACGAAAGGTTAAGCCCTTCCTCCGTGCCAGGCACTCTACTAAGCGCCGGGGTAGATGCAAGATAATCAGCTTGGACGCAGTCCAGGTCCCACACGGGGCTCACAGTCACACGGGCTCCCCGTCGCACGGCGGACAATTCATTCGATAGTATTTATCGAGCGCTTACTGTGTGCGGAGCACTGTACTGAGCGCTTGGAGTGGACAATTGGGCAACAGATAGAGACCGTCCCTGCCCCAGCGACGGGCTTACGGTCTAATCGGGGCTGGGATTCGAACCCAGGTAGTCTGACTCCCGGGCCCTGGCCCTTCCCGTTAGGTCACCCTGTTTCTCCACGTGGACAGGGAACATGTCTACCACCTTCGGTGCGTTATAGTCTCCCCAGTGCTCAGTACAGTGTTCCGCACAGGGGAAGCAGCATGGCGTAGCGGATAGAGCCCGGGCCTCGGAGACAGAAGGTCACGGGTTCTAATCCCGCCTCCGCCGCTCGTCTGCTGTGTGACTTCGGACACGCCGCTTCACTTCTCTGTGCCTCAGTTCCCTCATCTGTAAAATGGGGACTGAGACCGTGAGCCCCACGTGGGACAGGGACTGTGTCCGACCCGGTTTGCTTGTACCCACCCAGCGCTTATTCTTTCACTCATTCATTCGTATTTATTGAGCGCTTACTGTGTGCGGAGCACTGGACTAAGCGCTTGGAATGTACAATTCGGCAACAGATAGAGACGATCGCTGCCCGACAACGGGCTCACGGTCTAAAAGGGGGAAGCAGACAACAAAACAAAACAAGCGGTCAGGCAGCCTGGCACGTAGTAAGCGCTTAACAAATACCCTATTATTATAAATGCCATTGAGCGATCGATCTGTTTCTAGAGAAGCAGCGTGGCTCAGGGGAAAGGTCCCGGGCTTGGGACTCAGAGGTCGTGGGTTCTAATACCGACTCCGTCACTTGCCAGCCGGGTGACTTTGTGCAAGTCACTTCACTTCTCCACGCCTCAGTTCCCTCATCTGGGAAATGGGGATTAAGACCGTGAGCCCCAGGTGGGACAACCCGATGACCTTGTATCTCCCTCAGCGTTTAGAAGAGTGCTCGGCACATAGTAAGCGCTTAGTAAACGCCATCGTTATCATTATTTCCGGGACTGAAGACGGGAATCCCTCCCCTTCCCCAGATCCCGGCGGCCGCCGAGCTTCCCCAGGCAGGGCCGCCATCATCCCTCTTCCCCGCCAGGAGACCTTTGGTGACATCCAAAGAGGAGAAAGAGGAAGAGCCTCTCCCTCCCCTGCCTGCCCCCGCCACTGCCCCCCAATTCCCAGCCCCACGGTTCTGCCCGGGGCAACTAAGCAGAGGTCCGGGGCTCCTTCGGCCCCCGAGGCTGGCTTAACAAGGCCCGGCGTCAGGAAGTGCTCCTGGCCCGGGTCTCCTTCCTGACTTCTGCCGAAAGAGTCCCGGGCTTCTCCCGGCCCCCTGCCTGATACGTCCCCCCCCCCTCCGCCCCCCTCACACATCCTCCCCGGGGCCCGACTCCCGGAGACCACCCCCACCTCCCATGGCCCCTCCGCCTCCCTCTGCTCCCCGAGGGCCCTGACCCCGGGACCTTAAACTGACCAAAATGGCCCTGCCCGGAAGCTCGCTCCTAACAGACGGCCTCCCCTGGGCCCCGGAGCCCGTGGAGAAGCGGGAGACTCCCCTCCTCCCTCGGCCTTGCCGGATCTCCACGTGGTTCCTCCTCCCGGCTATTTCTGGCTCCCTCCGCCGGGATTAGCCCTCCCTCTCCCACCGCTCACCCTCCCTAGGTCCCACACATCTGGCCTGTGACGCTTCTGCCCCTTCCCCGGGCCTCCCTGAGAGCGGCCAGCACGGAGGACGGAAGGAAGGCCGAGGGTCCCCCTGGGTTACACTTGTGTGGGCAGGGTCAGGGGCGGGGGTCGCCACCTCCTACAGCTCCGGGTGGGATTTCCACCCTAATCCTAACCCACCGACTAACCTCAGGTTGGGCAGACCGGGTTTATTTACAGTCCGGCTCAGCATCCCCCTCCTCCTCTCCCACCTCCTTCCGCTCTGGGGTCCCTAAGCAGGAGCCATGGGCACAGAGGACGCCCCCAAGATCCCCTAGAGCAGCGGGAATCGTTCCCCAGTGGACGGGTATGGAAACTGAGGCGCAGAGGTAAGGGATCTCCCCGGCGCTCCACAAAACAGCAGAAACCATTTCCCTGGCAGACAGGTGAGGAAACTGAGGTACGGGGGCACGGGAGTTCCCCAAGATCACACAGAACGGATGGCAGCCTCGCCCAGAGGTTTGGAGAGGCCTCAGAGGGCACGTCCAGCTTCTGAGGCCCCCGGCTTTAATAGAAATTCAAACTGCCCATAAACAATAAATGCCGAGTAAGTAAGACTCTGCATATTGATTGGTCTCCTCGTGGGTTCCTGGGCACACATCCAGTTTCCAAGCCAAAAACAAATGTTTTTCTGAAAACAAAAATCTCTTCGCTCTTAACGGGCCCCTCGGTATTCAGCACAGGGCATAAAGGCTAATGATAATAAGAATAATAATAATTGCGGTCTACGTTAAGCACTTACTGCGTGCCAGACACTGTACTGAGCTCCGGGGTGGGTACGAGTAAACGGGGTTGGATACCGTCCCTGTCGCACCTGGGGCTCACGGTCTTAATCCCCAGTTTACAGATGAGGGAACCGAGGCCCAGAGAAGTCAAGTGTCTTGCCCGAGGTCACACAGCGGAGAAGTGGCGAAGCGGGAATTGGGCCGGCCTTGGGCA
Organism: Ornithorhynchus anatinus; assembly: GCF_004115215.2. Lineage (NCBI taxonomy): Eukaryota > Metazoa > Chordata > Mammalia > Monotremata > Ornithorhynchidae > Ornithorhynchus > Ornithorhynchus anatinus. The sequence continues at coordinate 5,700,118 of NC_041732.1, read as the reverse complement.
GGGGCAGAGGTGGCCAGGGATGGCCAGTGACAGCACTGGATGCCCCCCGGCCAGTCTAGAAATATCCGGCGTAAGCATTACGCGGACCGTGCAACGCAACATGATGACATCATCTAGAACTTCAAACACTAGAACGGGTCACTGCCGGGGACTCCTGACGTCCCCCCTCCACCCCAGAACCACCGGGTGCCCCTCCCCGGTCCCCACGAACACGGGCACCGCTTCCGAGCCGTGGACCTCGACGGCGGGAGCCGAGGAGGTGGGAGGCGGACGCAGCAGAATATCTGTACTTTCCAAGCGCTCAGTACAGTGCTCTGCCCACAGTAAGCGCTCAATAAATACGATTGAATGAAGGAATGAATAAACAGCAGACCCAACACCAAGCTTGGGCCATCCAGGGGTCATATCCGTAGGGGACGGCAGACCGGCCGACTGGGAAACTGAACTGTCCGTGACAGGACGGTATTTTCACCTGAGTGCAAGCCCCCCTTTCACGAAGGGGAAGCCCCCGCTTTGCTGCGAAAGCGCAGCGTGGGAGAGAGCCCGTGGGTCGGCTTCAATCAGGGAGGGAATGTTTCTGTTATACTGCCATATTATACTCTACCGAGCGCTAACTCCAGTAAGCTCACTGTGGGCAGGGAATGTGTCTGTTATCTTGTACTTTCCCAGGTGCTTAGTACAGTGCTCTGCACCAGTAAGTATTCAATAAGTACCATCGACTGACCGAAAGCACTCAATAAATACGATTGAATGGCTGACGGGAAGTGCTCAATAAATACGATCGAATGAATGGACTGATAGAAAGCGCTCAATAAATACGATTGACTGACTGAGAGAAAGTGCTCAGTAAATGCAATTGACTGGTTGACAGAAATTGCTCAATAAATACGATTGGCTGACTGAAAGTGCTCACTAAATACGATTCACAGAAAGTGCTCAATAAATACGATCGACTAGCTGATAGAAAGTGCTCAATGAAAACGATTGACAGAAAGCACTCAATAAGTACAAGTGAGTGACAGAAAGCGTTCAGTAAATGATTGACCCACTGATAGAAAACGCTCAATAAAAAGGACTTAATAAATACGATTGACAGAAAGTGATCAGAAAATACGACTGACTGACAGATAGCACTCAATAAATACGATTGACCGACAGAAAGCACTCGATAAATACGACTCACAGAAAGCGCTCGGTAAGTGATTGACTGACACAAAGCGCTCAATAAAAAGGACTGAGCGACAGAGAGCACTCAATAAATGACTGACACAAAGAACTCAATAAAAAGTACTGACCGACAGAGAACACTCAATAAATACGATTGAATGACGGAAAGCGCTCAATAAAAACGATGGACTGACAGGAAGCGCTCAATAGATACGATTGATTGACAGAAAGCACTCAATAAATACGACTGACAGAAAGCGCTCAGTAAATACCATTGACTGACAGTAAATACGAAGGACTGACAGAAAACGCTCGATAAGAACGATCGACAGAAAGGACTCAATGATTCGATTAACTGACCGACGGAAAGCACCCGGTAACTACGACTGATTGACCGATTGACCGGAGCCCCGGCCGGTCGGTTTCCGTCGCGGCCGTTCCCCGCTCCTTCCCGGACTGGCGGCCCGCCGGGCTCCAGGAGGGGCCGTGACCCCCGTCTGGCAGGTCGAGGTTCACGGGGGGACGGGAAGGCCCAATCCCCTGGCGACCCCATCCCCCGGCTGACGTGGGCCCGGTCACACGAGCTGCGGCTATCTTTAGCCGGGAGGGAGGTATTCTCAGCCCTCGCCGGACACCCGGAGAGGGAGCGGAGGTCGGGGAAGGTCGGGGGCAGGGGACTCGGTTGGCGGGGGATGCGGGGACCCGAGCGGGGGGCTTCTCATCCCCCCGCTTCTTCCGGCATCGGCGGCGGGGACGGGACGGGTCCCCCCAGGATGCAGAGCGGCCCTCCGCCCAGGCTGTGCATCCAGGTGGAGGACAGCCTGTTCGCCGTGGACAAGGCCCTGATGGTGGAGAACAGCGACTTCTTCCGGGCCCTGTTCCGGTCGGGCATGCGGGAGAGCAGCCAGGAGCGGATCAGCCTGCGGGGCGTGAGCGCGGCCGGCTTCCTCCTCACGCTGCGGGTCCTGCGCGGGGAGCGGCCCTTCCTGGCCGGGGACGAGGTCCCCGAGGCGGCCGAGTGCGCGGCCTTCCTGCAGGTGGAGCGGCTGGCCCGCTTCCTCGTCCACTCCCTGGCCCCGGACAACTGCGTGGCCCTGTACGAGGCGGCCGCGCTCTTCGGCCTGGCGGAGCTGACCCGCAGCGCGGCCCTGTACATCCGGGACCGCTGGGCCGGGCACGGGGACGGGCCGGAAGGCCTCTCGCCGGCCGGCCGGGCCCACGTGCTCTCCCTGACGCCCAGCAGCTTCGTGGCCGTGGGCGCCCACACGCCCACCTCCGGCCTCCTGGACGACCCGTCGCGGACCCTGTGCTACCTGGACGAGGGGGCCGACGCGTGGAAGACCCTGACCCGCCTGCCGCTGGGGGCCAGCACCCTCCTGGCCGGCGTGGCCACCCTGGACAACAAGGTCTACGTGGTCGGGGGCGTCCGCGGGGCCGACAAGGTGGTGGTGGAGGCCGGCTTCTGCTACGACGCGGACGCGGACGTCTGGCGGGAGTTCCCCGGCCCCCGGAGGCCCCGCTACGACCCGGCGCTGGCCGGCCAGGACGGTGCCCTCTACGCCATCGGCGGCGAGTTCGAGAAGACCCCGCTGGGGTCGGTGGAGCGCTACGACCCGGGGTCCGGCCGCTGGACCCGGGCGGCCGACCTGCCGCAGCCCGCGGCGGGGGCCCCCTGCGCCCGGGCGCTGGGCCGCCTCTTCGTCTGCCTGTGGAAACCGGCCGAGGCCACCGTGGTCTACGAGTACGAGGCCCGCGCGGACCGGTGGCGGCCCGTGTCCGCCCTCAAGAGGCCGCAGAGCTACGGCCACTGCATGGTGGCCCACGGGGACGCCCTCTACGTCGTGCGCAACGGACCTTTCGACGACTTCCTGCGCTGCTCCATCGATCGGCTCAGCCTCCGCACCCTGCAGTGGACCGCCCTGCCCGGCCAGTTCATGAACAGCAAAGGGGCGCTCTTCACGGCCGTGGTCCGGGCCGACGTCGTCTACACCGTCAACAGGATGCTCACCCTCCTCTACTCCATCGACGGCGGCGCCTGGACGCTCCGGGAGCAGAAGGCCGGCTTCCCCCGGCCCGGCTCCCTGCGGGCCTTCCTCCTCCGCCTGCCCCGGGGGCGGGGGGCCGATCCCCGGGGGTCCCCGGATGGGGAGGAGGCGGCCGCGCCGGGGCCGTGATGGGGGCGGGGGGGGGGGGGGCGTCTCAGAGCTGGAGGGGTCACTGGGCAGAGGGGCCCAAGCGGGCCGACCCTCCCCACTCCCTGCCGCTTCTCCTCGGCCCGGAGGCGGGGGTCGCGGCCGAACAGCGTGGCCTAGTGGATGGAGCCCGGGCCCGGGGGTCGGAAGGACCCGGGTTCCGATCCCGGCCCCGCCACATATCTGCTGGGTGACCCTGGGCAAGTCGCTCCCCTCCTCTGGGCCCCGGTCGCCCACGCGGCTCAGCTCGGAGCCGGTGCCTCGTCTTTGGTGATAGCGGGGAACTTTGTACTCAAAGGCGTCCTCTGTCCCTGTGTCTGTTTCCCATGCCAGCATATAGCCTAGCAGGAAAATCGGGGGCCTGGGTTCTGATCCTCACTCTGCCACTTGCCTGCTGTGTGACCTTGGGCACGCCACTCAGCTTCTCTGGGACTCAGCATCGTCATCTGTAAAGGGGGAATTAAAAAAACCGGTTGTCCCTTCCACTTGGACCGTGCGCTCCGTCTGACTGTCCGATCTGATGGTCTCGTATCGACCCCAGCGCTGGTCACGGTGCTCGGCCTACGGCTAGGCACTTAACAAACAGCACGGTGCTTGTGACTGTTACAGGCAACCTCCCTGCCCTCTCCGATGGGGCGCGGAAGAAACCGAGCCCTCTGACGACCCTGAATCCCCCGGGGCAGCCACAGGGCCGGTCCCCACCACGGTTAGTCCTTGGATGTTATAGGAAAAGTATTAGCTGGATAAATCCTTTCTTTCACAGAATTCTGACCGCCACGGGAGGAAGCACCGGTCTGTTGGCCGGAGCCTGGGACTCCCCAAGGAAACCTCAATAAATATCACTGATTGATTGATCGATCGATTGATTCTAGACAGCTGTGTCCCATTCTGATCAGTACTCGTGATGTCAGGTGTGAACCTAGCGGACCGAACACGGGCCTGGGAGTCAGAGGACAGGAGTTCTAATCCCAGCTCCATCCTTCGCCTCCCGTGAGACCTTCTCTGCGCCTCAGTTTCTTCCTCTGTGAAGTGGGGATTCAAAACCCGGTCTCCCTCCTGTTCTCAGACCGAATCCCGCTGTGGGACAGGGACTGTGTCCGTCCTGATCATCTTGTATCTACCCCGGTGCTTAAAACGGTGCTTGTCCCGGAGCGAGGGCTTAATAAATACCACAAGGATAGTAATTATTAATTAACGAATCGGTGGTCTCCACTGAGCACCCACTATGTGCGGAGCGAGTGCTTGCTGGGTGCGGATCACTGTACCACGCACTTGGAAGAGTACACCACAACAATAAACAGACACGTTCCCTGTCCACCCAGAGCTTACCGTCTAGAGTGGGAGACAGATATCAATATAAATAAACTATTTATATGACACAAGAACTGTGGGGCTGAGCGAGGGGCGAATAGAAGGAGCCGATCCAAATGGAAGGGTGACGCAGAAAGGAGTGGGAGAAGAGGAAATGAGGGCTTAGTCAGGGAAGGCCTCTTGGAGGAGGTGTCTTTGAAGGCAGGGAGAGTAATCGTCTGTCAGATATGAAGAGGGAAGGCGCTCCAGGCCAGAGGCAGGACGTGAACGAGAGGTCGGCGGCGAGCAGGACGAGGTGTACTAAGCGCTTGGGAGAGTATAACGCAACTGAGTCAACCGACCTTCCCCTCTCCACAGCGGGCTTAAGGTCTAGAGGGGGACCCAGACATTGGTATAAATAAATTAATAGTAATAAATACTAATATTGGTAAAATTCGAGGCAAAGGAGGCATCTCACCACTGGTTCATTCTTAGGCTCAAGAGAAGTCTGCAGATCCCAGAATCGATCTCAACGTTAGACTGACCTGTGGTTTTATTTATTTGAAGTCATTCTGAAGAGGGAAGAGTCAGCCAGCTAAATAACATTTCTGCAAAGGCTGTGGGTGGCAGAGGAATCTTACTGAGTCTTTCTCTCTGTCTCTCTTAGGAATGGTATTTATTAATCATGGAATTTATTAAGAGCTTCCACCGGGCGAAGTGCTGGAGGAGCTACAAGATGGTTAGACGGGATCCAGTCCCCGTTTCGCACCCGGCTCACAATCTAAGAAGGAGGGCTAGCGGGTATTTTATTCCCATTTTACAGATGAGGAGGCTGAGGCCCAGAGAGGTTAAGTGACTTGAGAAGGTCACCCCGTGGGCCAGCGGCAGAGCCGACATTTGAGTTCTCCTGCCCGGAGCGGAGGCCGAATCCCGGGATGAACGGACGCCCTTTCTTTTTCCCAGAAACGATCCCACAGATCACCGTCTGACCCTCGGCGGGCGGATCGGAGCTGGGGAGAGAGAGCGGGGAGAGAGACCGAACGAGACGAATGGGGAGAAGAGTGAGAATCTGGGAAAATGAAGAAGGAGATTGTCTTGGCATCCGGGAGACGGAGGCTGGAAAGTTTTCCCCCGTCCCCCAACTCATGATCTGGTGAAGTGTAACTGGAAGTGGCACATAAAATAGACTCAGATTCTCTTTATTTATTTTCCTTCTGGTCAAACCAGGCTGACTGTTTTTCATCTCAGTGACTTTGTTTAAATGTCGCTCGTTTCACGGAGACAATGGGAATTCACTGTGGTAGGAAACTCAGCCACCCACGTGCCGAGAGTCCATTTATCACTCGACGGGGCTGGGTTATCTGGAAACTTTCACAACATGGTCAGCACACACAAAGACACACGCCCACAGGAGCAGCGTGGCCCAGCGGATGGCGTCCGGGCCTGGAAGTCGCGAGGTTCCGATCCCGGCTCCGCCACTTGTCTTCTGGGTGACCTTGGGTGAGTCACTTCACTTCTCGGGGGGCCTCAACGACCTCACTTGAAAAATGGAGACGAAGACCGCGAGCCCCTCGTGGGACAGGGACTGCAGCCAACCTGAATATCTCCTATCTAAGCCAGCGCTTAGTACAGTGTCGGGCACGTAGTAAGTGCTTAACAAATGCCATTTAAACGAAAACGCAAACACGTGTATGCACTAACGCATATATACATACAAGCATTCATTCAATCATTCATTTATTCATGCATTCAGTCGTATTTATTGAGCGCTTATTGTGTGCAAAGCACTGTACTAAACGCTTGGGAGAGTACAATGTAACAACAAACACACACTTTCCTGCCCGCAACGAGTTCACAGACTAGAGGAGGAGACAGACATAAATATAAATGAATAAATAGAAAAATAAATAAATTACAGATATATACACAAACATAAATGTGAGCTGTGGGGATTGTATTTATTGAGCGCTTACTGAGTGCAAAGCACTGTACTGAGCACTTGGGAGAGTATAGTATAATAATAAATGGACACATCCCCTGCATTCATACATAAATAAATACACAGACAGAAATATGCACAATAAACTACTTGGAACAACACATCCACAAGCAATCGCACGCATACATAAAAACATGCACGTATCATTTAAATGTTTGTCTCCTCCTGTGGACCGAATGGTCCTTGTGTGCAAGGATGATGATGGTGTCTGTTAAGCGCTTACTATGTGCCAAGCGCCGTTCTCAGCGCTGGGGTAGGTACAAGGTCATCAGGTTGCCCCACGTGGGGCTCACAGTCTTAATCCCCATTTTACAGATGAGGTAACTGAGGTACAGAGAAGTTAAATGACCTGCCCAAAGTCACACAGCTGGCAAGTGGCGGAGCCGGGATTAGAACCCACGACCTCTGACTCCCAAGCCCGGGCTCTGTCCGCTAGGCCATGCCGCCCCTGTTGGTTTGGGAGCCCGTCTCCCTTGCCGGACTATATGCTCCCCGAGGGCAGGGAATACGTTTACTGACTCAGCTGTCCTTTCCCTGGCGCTCAGTACAGTGCTCTACCCTCAAAGAGGTGCTCAGTAAATTCTATTGATTGATTGACACATAGAAGAAAAAATGGGGTTGAGTTAGGGTTAGGGTTGGTGGAATGTGTTCAGATTCGTGTCCCCCGGGCCGGGCCAGGTGGGAAGAGGTTAGAGTCCCGAGTAGCAGCTGAAGGTGGGGGGGGGCGGTTCTCGATTCTCGGAAAGCTCTTGAATCAAATTCCGATCTGTTTAAGAAATCAAGGCTTGGGGGGAGCCAACCGGCAGCCAGGCCGTGCCAGGACCATGACACACTTACCCTGGGGAACGAGGTTATTTTTAGTTGTTTTTTTTTGATGGTATTCGTCAAGCACTTACTATGTGCCAGGCACCGTACTAAACGCTGGGGTAGATAGAAGCTAATCGGGTTGAACGCCGTCCCTGTCCCACACGGGGCTCACGGTCTTCATCCCCGTTTTCCAGATGAGGGAACAGCCGCCCGGAGAAGTGAAGTGACCTGCCCAAAGTCACACAGCTGACAAGCGGGGGAGCCGAGATTAGAACCCATGACCTCCGACTCCCAAGCCCGGGCTCTTAATGTTGGTATTTGGTAAGCGCTCACTATGTGCCAAGCACTGTTCTAAGTGCTGGGGGAGATACAAGGTAACCAGTTTGTCCCACGTGGGGCTCACAGCCTTCATCCTCATTTTACAGAGGGGGTAACTGAGGCACAGAGATGTTAAGTGACTTGCCCAAGGTCCCTCAGCTGGCCCGTGGCTGAGGCGGGGATGGGAACCCACGACCTCCGGCTCCCAAGCCCGGGCTCTTTCCACTGAGCCACGCAGATCTCCGGACCGCGAACTCACTGAGGGCAAGAATGTGTCCGTTGTTCTACTGTGCTCTCCCGAGAGCTTAGCACAGTGCTTTGGACACGGTGAGCCCTCAGTACATACGCCTGAATGAATCCGGTGACGTATGGGGCTTCTTCCTCTTCTCCCCCAATGGCGGGCGGGCCTCTCTGCTTGAATTCCCCTCCGGCACCGTGCCACGGGGGGCGCAGGGGGCCTGGACCAAGCCTAGCCCCCCCCAGTCCACCGCCGCCGTGGCGGCCTTCACCTTCCGCCCCGGCCCGGCGCCGTTCCCCCTGCCAAGGACCCCTCCTGCCCGACGTTCCCATTTGCAGACGAGAGACGCGAGATGACATCGTGTTGGCACCGAGAAGTGAGATGGAGACGCTGGCCTGGAACTGGCCTTACCTTATAAGGGCCCGCCTCAAAACCGACAGCTCGGGGAAGCCCGCGCCGGGCAGGGGAGACGGCGGCGGGGAGGACGGGGTCGAGGGGGAGGCGGGAGGGAGAGCGGGTCAGGACAGTTTGGGGAAGAGCGAGTCTTCGGGAGAGTCACCTCAGGGGTCCCGGGGGAGCGGGGCCGATGGGGTTGAGCGGGTAGGGCGGGGGGCTACGGTGGGCACCCCAAAACGGAGCAGGGGGACGCCCCATCTCTGGGTCCCCCCACGCGCCCCAGGCGACGCGATTCATCGGCCGTTCAGGCCGCCCACGGTTCGGGCTAAGGACAGACCCCCCCACCCCAAGGCTTCCCGCTGAGGTCGGAGCTGCCAGGGGCCCGGTGGACTGCTCAGCCTGAGCACTCACTGTGTGAGGATGTGTGGGCAACGAGAACCGCAGTAATCGTTTAGCGCCTACTACGGTGCCAGACGCCGTTCTAAGCGTTGGGGTAGATACGAGATAATCGGGTTGGACCCAGTCCCCGTCCCACGTGGCCCCCAGCCTCCATCCCCATTCTTCAGCTGAGGGAACTGAGGCCCAGAGAAGCGAAGCACTTCGCCCAAGGTCACCCAACAGACATGTGGCGGAACCGGGATTAGGACCCAGGTCCTTCGGACTCCCGGGCCCGGGCTCTAGCCACTAGGCAGTGCTGGTTTTCACGTGTGCGTATGTCTCTGCGTGCGTGCAGGCTGCCAGCTCTCTCGGAAGACGGTGAGCCCCACGTGGGGCGGGGACTGTGCCACTGTACTAAGATCCGGGGTAGATACAAACAGATCGGGTTGGACACGCTCTCAGTGTCCATTTTACAAGAGGAGGTAACTGAGGCCCAGAGCAAAAACCTTTCACTGTCGGCTTCCAAGCCGTCCATCCCCTTGCCCCCTCCTACCTCACACCTCCCTTCTCTCCTTCTCCGGCCCAACCCGGACACTCGGCTCCCCTGCCGCTCACCTCCTCACCGTCCCCCTTCCCCACCCATCCCGCCGTCGACCCCTGGCCCACGTCCTCCCGCCGACCTGGAACGCCCTCCCTCCTCACACCCGCCAAACTAACTCTTCAGAGCCCTCCTGAAAGCTCCCCTCCTCCAGGAGGCCTTCCCAGACTGAGCCCCCCCTTTCCTCTGCTCCTCCTCCCCTCCCCACGGCCCCGACTCCCTCCCTCTGCTCTGACCCCTCCCCGCCCCACCGCACTTGTGTATATATATATATATATATATATATATGCATATTTATCATTCCATTTCTTTTATGATGTGCATCTATCTAGAATTCTATTGATTTCTATCGATGCTATTGATGACGCTTCCTCGTTTTGCTATCCATCTCCCCCCTTCTACCCCGTGAGCCCGTGGTTGGGCAGAGATTGTCTCTGTTTGTTGCCGAATGGTACTTTCCAAGCGCTTAGTACAGTGCTCTGCGCGGAGTAAGCGCTCAATAAATACGACTGAATGAATGAAGCGACTTGCCCAGAGGTCACCCAGCAGACAAGTGGTGGAGCCGGGATTAGAACCCAGGTCCTCCTGACTGCCAGGCCTGGGCTCTAAACCAAGGCCACGCTGCTTCTCTCCAGTCGGGATTCTCGAGTCGGGATCTGAGTTCCCCGGGGGCTTCGGCCTGGGTCAGCGGTCGGTCGGGGGGAGCGAGTCAGTGGCCTCGGGCCACCAGTTCCTCCAGGGTCTTCTCTCGGTGGTTCTCGTGAAGCAGGAGGACTTCCTTGATGGTGTCTCGCCGGAAGCCCATGTCGTGGAACTGCCCCACGAGGCGGAGAAATTCAGCTGCCTGTGGCAGAACAGGAGGAGAGTCGATCGGTCGGTCAGTCGTATTTATTGAGCGCTTGCTGTGTGCAGGACGCTGTACTGAGCACTTGGGAGAGGACAGTTCAATCGGTCGTATTTATTGAGCGCTTGCTGTGTGCAGAGCGCGGCACTAAGCGCTTGGGAGAGAACAATTCAATCAGCCAGTCATGTTCATTGAGCGCTTGCTGTATGCAGAGCGCGGTACTAAGCGCTTGGGAGAGGATGATTCGATCAGTCAGTCGTATTTATTGAGCGCTTACCGTGCGCAGAGCGATGTTCTAAGCGCTTGAGAGAGGACTATAGAACAATAGAACAGACACGTGTCCCGCCCACGACCAACTTACAGTCTAGAGAAGAGCCCAAACGTCATCCGGAGCGGAAGACGATGATGAGGATGATGATGGTATTTGTGAAGCGCTTCCTATGTGCCAAGCACTGTTCTAAGCACTGGGAGAGATACAAGTTTATCAGGTTGTCCCAAGTGGGGCTCACCGTCTTAATCCCCATTTTACAGATGAGGCCACTGAGGCCCAGGGAAGCGAAGCAACTTACCCAAAGTCTCACAGCTGACGAACGGCAGAGCCGGGATTAGAACCCATGTCCTCTGACTCCCGAGCCCCGGCTCTTTCCACTAAGCCACGCTGCTCCTCCGGGTGGTCCAGCGGAAGGAACCCGGGGCTGGGAGTCAGGGGACCTGGGTTCTAGTCCCGGCTCTGTCCCTGGCCTGCTGTGTGACCTTGGACAAGTCACTTCACCTCTCTGGGCTCCGGCTTCTCCACTGGAGAATGGGGACGGGATAACCGTCCTCCCTTCCCCTAAAACTGTGAGCCCCGGCTGGGACAGGGACTGAGTCCTGTCTGATGCTCTGCTCCTAGAGGAGCACTGTGCCCTACTGGAAAGAGCAACGGGGCTGGGACTCAGAGGATCTGGGTTCTAATCCCGGCTTCTCCATTCACCTGCTGTGTGACTCTGGGCAAGTCACTTCACTTTTCTGAGCCTCTGTTTCCTCACCTGTACAATGGGGATTTAGTTCCTGCTCTCCCTCCTGCTTAGACCATTAGCTCCAGTGGGACCTTTCATTCTTTCAGTAGTATTTATTGAGCGCTTACTCTGCGCAGAGCACTGGACTAAGCTCTTGGAATGGACAATTCGGCAACAGATAGAGACCATCCCTGCCCATCGAGGGGCTTAAAGTCTAATCTAATTATCTCACCCCAGCGCTTAGTACAGTGCTTGACAAATACCATCATTATTATCATTATTATTACTCCAGTGTTTAGCACAAGGTTTGCCCTAGAAGCAAACGCTGACCTTATATAAATACGACACTCCTTGGTCTAATGGACAGAGCAAAGGTCTAGAAGTCAGGAGATCCGGGGTCTAGTCCCGGCTCCACCCCCGGCCTGCTGTGTGACCTTGGGCAAGTCAGTTGACCTCCCTGGACTTCGGTTTCCTCCTCCACAGTAGGATAATAATGCCAGCTTCCCGCTACCTGCCGACTGCCGTGTGGTTAAAATGAGATCACGGAGCTGAATACACTTTGGAAAAAGAAGAGCGATCTCCCCAAGACAAGGTGTTATTATTATTATCATTCTAGAAGATGAACTTCGTAAAACAACAGCTGCAGATTTGTCCCACTCTTGTCCACACTGAAAGAAGCTTTGATTTGGGGTGGAGTATCTTAGACGCTGCCCTGGGACTCCACCATTTTCTGGGACGTTTCTGGAGACTGAACTAGTTGGTTCAGCTCGAAACTCCACCCTCCACTTGAGGGCTGAGCTGTCGTAGTAGTAACAGAATTCACTCAGTGCTTGCTGTGTGCAGAGCGCTGTCCTAAGCGCTGGGAGAGAGTACGCAGCTGGAAATTAGACATGGGTCCTGTCCCTCGAAAGGCTCACAGCCTGGGAAATCTCGCCTGCTGGAAACATCGAGGGGGAATCAGGAACTCAGATTTCAGCCACCGCAATAATCGTGGTATTCATTAAGCACTTTACTGTGCGCCAAGCACTGTATTAAGCGCTGGGGTAGATACGAGATAATCAAGTCCCACGTGGGGCTCACAGTCCCAAGTAGGAGGGAGAGCTGGTTTTAGAATCCCCATTCTGCAAGTGAGGGAACGGAGGCACAGAGAAGTGAAGTGACCCCCCAGGCCCGGGCTCTTTCCACTCAGCCCGGAAAGAATGAAAGGGCTTTCACTCTAAGGAGCCTAAATCTGAATCATTCATTCATTCAATCGTATTTATTGAGCGCTTACTATGTGCAGAGCACTGCACTAAGCGCTTGGAATATACAATTCGGCAACAGATAGAGACGATCCCTGCCCAACGACGGGCTTACAGTCTAACCGGGGGAGACGGACGGACAAAAACAAGACAACGTAATCACGATAAATAGAATCAAGGGGATGGACACCTCATTAACTAAAATAAATAGGCTAGTAAAAATATATACAAATGAGCACAGTGCTGTGGGGGAGGGAAAGGGGATTCCCCTTTAGGGGGAGAGTGGTCAGGGTTGGGGTGACTATTAAGTACCCAGAGGGTCCAGGTCCGAATGTGTGGAGCCGGCTCTGGCCTGGAGCTCCCTCCCCCTTCACATCCACCAGATCACCACCCTCCCCAACTTCAAAGGCTTATTAAGGTCCCACCTCCTCCGGGAGGTCTTCCCCGATTTAGCCCTCTTTTCCCCGATTCCCGCTCCCTTCCGTGTGGTCTATGAATTTGGATCCGCCCCCTATATGCCCTTGACATTCACCCCACTCTCAGCCCCACAGTATTTGTGTACATATCTATAAATCATTTATTTATATTAACGTCTGTCTCCCCTCCAGTCTGGAAAAATCATCGTGAGCGGAGATCATGTCTACCAACTCTGTTGCACTCTCCCAAGCATTCAGCGCTGAGAACAGTGCTTGGCACGTAGTAAGCCCCTAATAAATACCATCATTATTTAGAAAATGCTCTGCATACGGTAAGCGCTCAACAAATACCACTGATTGATTGGTTGAAAGGGAGAGAAAATTTCCTTCCCTGTAGTTGAAAGATACAACTTCGGTGGTTAAGTTTTGGTAAAAATCGTTGGTCAATCCAAGCGATCTAGAACGCGCCCATTCCCATTTTACCCTCTGACGATTGACTCGCCTCTCTGTTCAGTCGGTCAATCGAGGGTATTTATTGAACGCTTACTGTGTGCAGAGTACTACAGTAAGAGCTCGGGAGAGGACAGTATTCACTCCTCCGTCCGACAGGCGTTAATATAAATAAATTACAGACGAGTAGAGTAGGTAGACAGGCCCTCTGTCCTCAAAGAGTGGACTTTCGAACGGGATCCGTGAGTTTCCCGAGCTTGGTAAACCCGGGGATCCCGTGAGGGGGTCTGGATGGGGGGCAGCGGGGTGGTAAAGAGGCTCAGCGAGGGCCGCGTCTGACCTTTCTCTCGGAATTCTGGAACATCTCCATGGCCTCTTCCACCGGCTCCTCTTCATAGCCCTCTTTCAGCAGGCGGTCGCAGGCACCGAGGTAGCTGAGGAACTGGGTGGGGGGCGGTTGGGGAGGAGAGAGATGCACAGAGGTGAGGAGAAGGAGGAGCAGGAAGAAGGGGAGGAGAAGGAGGAAGAGGAGGAGGAGGAGGAGGAAAGGGGGAGGAGGAGGAGAAGTTTGCCGTGGCCGGGGAATGTGCCCACCAAATCCGTTACATTGTACTCTCCCAAGCACTTGGTAGAGCGATATGAACGCAGTAAGTGTTCAGTAAATACCACTGATCGACTGATAGATTGAGCAGGGAGAGGAGGAGGAAAAGGATGGGGAGGAAGCGGAGGGGGAGGGCTGAGGAGGAAGGGGGGAGAAGGAGGAGGAGGAGGAAAGGGAGGGGGAAGAGAAGTGGCTGGGGGGGAGACGGTGGGGAGGGAGAAGAAGAGCGGCCTAGTGGATAGAGCATGGGCCTGGAAGTTTGGAAGACCTGGATTTTAATTCCATCTGTCCACGGTGTGATCTCAGGCAAGTCACTTTACTACTCTGGGCCTCAGTTCCCTCATCTGGTAAAATGGGGATGAAGACCGTGAGCCCATGTGGGACACGGGTTGTGTCCAGCCTGATTAGCTGCATCTACCCCAGCGCTTAGTACGGTGCCTGGCACGTAGTGAGCGCTAAACAAATACCATTTAAAAAAAAAATCAGGGAGCCATTACCCCATCACCACATGGACAGCCTGGGGAAGGCGTGGACCCTCCGGCCCCCGACCTCCATCTTCCATCCTGGGTCCCCCCGAGCCAGAGGAGTGGGGAGCTTAGACAGAGGGAGCAGGTTGGATCTGGTGGGCGGGATACCGGCACGATCCGGGCAGGATACGGTCCCTCCCTCCCGGGACTCAGCGGGACCCAGAGCGGGATGGGCGAGACCCCAGATCTTCAATCGGTCAATCAATGGTATTTACTGAGAGCACACGGCAAGCACTCAGTAAATTCCACTGACTGATGGATTGATGGGCCGAGTACCAAGGACCTGAGTTCTCGACCCGGCCCTGCCACCAGCCGGCTGAGTCCCTTTCCCTCTCTGGGCCTCAGGTTCCTCCTCCTCCTCCTCCCGTGGCGGCACGGGCATCGTCGTCACTGACCTGGCCGAGGCTCTGTCTTCCCGTCCTCTGGAGGGCCAGGACGGCTCTGGGGAGGGGGTAGCCCAGGGCCAGCACCGGCTCGATGAGGTCCCGCTCCTCCTGGCTCAGGGCCGACAGCAGGTCGGAGGTCGGGTCCGGGCGGGCGGCCTGGGCCCCCGGGGGCTCCCGGGCCGCGGGAGGGGCGGGGAGGCAGGCGTATGGGCTGAGGGACTGAGGCGCAATAATAATACCACAGTTATTATCATTATTATGATTATTAATACTGCGTCAAGCGCCGTTCTAAGCGCTGGGGTAGATACCAGTTAATCAGGTTAGACACGATCCCCGTCCCACGCGGGGATCACCGTCTTCATCCCCACTTTATAGCCGAGGGAACTGAGGTCCTGAGAAGAGGAGCGACTCGCCCGAGGTCACACGGCAGACAAGTGGTGGAGCCGGGATGAGAACCCAGGTCCTTCTGACTCCCAGGCCCGGGCTCTAACCCCGGGCCGTGCTGCTTCTCGGCGATCAGACCGGAGGGATGGGGATTGAGTCCAATCTGACGATCTCGTAACCACCCCAGCGCTTAGAACAGTTCTACGCACTCAGTAAGCGTTGAATAAATACCATCATTTGGATTGGTGGGTCAGAACTGTTTCTCGGCACCGTGGTCGGCGGATAGGAAGGGTTTAAGGAATATCCTCGATGGTATTATCACTGTTACTGTTATTCTGACGGTAATCGTGAAGCGCTTACTATGTGCCGAGCACCGCTCTAAGCATCGGGGAAGATACACGTTAATCAGATTGGACACAGTCCCCGCCCCACGTGGGGTTCACGGTCTTAATTCCCATTTTACAGATGAGGGAACTGAGGCACAGAGAGATGAAGTGACTGGCCAGAGGACACACGACAGATATGCGGCAGAGCCAGGATTGGGACCTAGGTTCTCTGATTTTCAGGACCAGGCTCGTTCCACTAGATCACACCGCTTCTTTATTATCATTATCGTCGCTGTCGTTAATGGTAATGGTCGACGCTGTCAACCATCCCCTTCTCCTGGAAGCCTGATCCAACCTTGGCTTCCCTGACACTGTCCACTTTCGATTCCCCTCCTATCTCTCTGACTGCTCGTTCTCAATCTCCTTGGCGGGCTGTGGGGGGGTCCCTCGAGGTCCAGTTCTGGGTCCCCTTCTGTCCTCCATCTACATCCCCTCCCTCGGAGAACCCATTCGCTCCCATGGCTTCGACGGCCACCTCTTTGCGGACGATTCCCGAATCTCCACGTCCGGCCCCGATCTCCGTCTCCCCCTCTGCGGTCTCGCATCTCCTCCGGCCTGCGAGCCGTCCCTCCTCGGCTGGCCTCCCGTCACCTCGAGCTTCGCACGCCCACAACGGAGCTCCTCACCTTCCCACCCGAGCCCCGTCCTCCCGCCGCCGCTCCCTGAGGCTCCGGCCACCCCGGGGGCCCTTACCGCCACGGTGGGCTTGTGGCTCCTGATGGGTGGGATGGTCCCCGCCGTGGACGGTCTCCCGGGGCTGGGGCCGGGCGGCCGAGCGGAGGGCGGACAGGTGGGTGGCCGGGCAGGCGGACCGGCGGGAAGACCGGGGACCGTCGCGCCCCCCGAGGACGCGGGCGAGGGGGCGTAGACGAGGCTCCTGTGACCCCGAGAGAGCCGGGGGAGGGGAAGGGAGCCCACCAGCCACCGGCCTGGGGAGGCGGCTGCCCGGGCCGGGGGCTGCAGGAGGGTGGCCAGTCGCCTCCCGGCCGCCCCCAGCTCGCTCCTCACCCCGCCCGGGGTCAGCCTGGCCCAGGGACCCCTGTCCGTAGCGGGGCCCGGCCGCAGCCGGGGGGTCCCCTGGACGTGGGCCTGGAGTCCCGGACTCCCCCCGGGGCCGGGGGGCCGCAGCTGTGCCGGGCCATCGCCTTCCGGGCCGGGGCCCCCGTCGGCCTCGGGGGCGCAGCCCTGCGGCCCGGCCCGGGTGGGGGCCGGAGCGGTCCGCGGGCGGCGCTGGGGCGGGGACCCCCTCTGAGGAGCACCCCCTTCAGCCTGGGCCTCGGCCGTCCGGAGCCCGGGCCCGGAGTCCAGCAGCAGGAGCCAGCAGGGGGGCGCCGACGGACCCCTGTCGGTGGGGGCCCGGGGGGAGACCCCCTGGGCGGGAGCTTCTCGCCCAGCGGCCGCCTCCAGCCAGAACAGTGTCCTCTTCTCCAGGGAGAAATCGGGCTGCGGAAAGAAGAAGAAGATGAAGAAGAGGAGGAGGAGGGTGAAGAGGAGGAGAAGGAGGAAGAGGAACCGTAAGCGGAGGGGCAGACGGGGCCCATTAGAAACCAACAGGCCTGGAAGTCAGAAGGACCTGGGTCCTAATCCCAGCTCCGCCACACGCCTGCTGTGTGATCTTAGGCAAGTCATTTCACTCCTCTGGGCCCCAGTTTCAATCAATCATATTTTTCGAGCGCTTACTGTGGAAAGAGGGCTCGAGAGTCAGAGGTCATGGGTCCTCATCCCGGCACCGCCGCTTGTCAGCTCTGTGACTTTGGCCAAGTCACTTACCTTCTCTGGGCCTCAGTTCCCTCATCTGTAAAATGGGGATGAAGACTGTGAGCCCCAAGTGGGACAACCTGATCACCTTGCATCCTCCCCCCAGCGCTTAGAACAGTGCTTTGCACATAGTAAGCGCTTAACAAATACCAACATTATTATTATTGCTGTGAACAGAGCTCTGCCCTAAGCGCTTGGGAGAGTATAACAGAGTGGGTAGACACGTTCCTCACCGGCAAAATGGAGATTTATTACCTCTTCTTCCTACTACTTAGACCGTGACCCCACTGTGGGTCAGGGACAGTATCCGATGGGGTTGACTTATATTTACCCCAGTGCTTAGAACGGCGTTTGACACACAGTAAGGGCTTAACCAGTACCATGATTATTATTAAAACCATTAAAATGTAGAAGCAGCACACGCGTTCTCAGGGATCGGGGAGGGCTGGGGGGGGGCGGGCACAACGGCCCCGGGGCAAGTCGGGGAGCCGTCAGGGGGTCCCCCCGGAGAAACGCCCTGGGTTTCGGCGGAGCTGGGGGACTTCTAATAATTGTGGTATTTGTTCGGCGCTTACTATGTGCCAAGCACTATATGGGGCTCACGGTCCAAGGGGAGGGAGAACAGATACTGAATCCTCAATTCCCAAATAAGGAAACTGAGGATCTGAGAAATGAAACGTCCAACCCGATTTGCTTCTATCTACCCCAGTGCTTAGTACAGCGCCCGGTCGCCGTCCTCCTTTCTTTTGGCGAGCCCTGGGAGCCGCCTTCACAATGGACCCAGAGCGGAGCGGGGGCCACGTCCGTCCCCTGCCCGCCCCCAACCCGGCAGGGGATTCACTCAAGGGTCCACAGAGCACAGCAGCGTGGCCTAATGGATAGAGCACGGGTCTAGAAGGACCTGGGTTCTAATCCTGGCTCCTCCACCCTGTCTGCTGTGGGACGTTGGGCAAATCGCTTCACTTCTCTGGGCCTCTGTTCCCTCATTGAAAAATGGGGATGAAGACTGGGAGCCCCATGTGGGACAGGGACTGTGTCCGACCTGATTAGCTTCTATCTACCCCAGTTCTTAGAACAATGCCTAGCCCAGAGGGCTTGGCGCATACCGCAGTTGTTATTATTTTGATCATCACTTACTAGGTGTCCCCAAACCTGTGCTAAATGCTGGGGAAGGGAAAGGCCGACCAGATGGGGCACAGTCCCTGTCGCACCTGGGGCTCACAATCAAAGAGGGGGGGGGGGGGGCGGAGAATTCATCCCCATCTCACAGATGAAGAGACTGAGGCCCAGAGAGGTAAGGTCACCCTGCAGGCCGGGGACTAGAATCCGGGACCGGAACCCAGGTCTCCTGACTCCCGGCCCCTCTTCTCAGTCTCAGTGGACTCCGGGAAGAACCTAACCCGGCGACGGAGGAAGCAGTGTGGCCTAGCGGACAGAGCCCGGGTCAGGAAGTCCGAAAGAGCCGGGTCCTGACCCCGGCTCCGCCACCTGTCTGCTGTGTGACCTCGGGCAAGTCCCTTGACTTCTCTGGACCTCAATTCCCTCATCCGTAAAATGGGGATTAAGACTGTGAGCCCCGTCTGGGACACCTGATTTGCTCGGATCTACCCGGCGCCTAGTAGAGCGGTCGGCCCGGAGTGAGCGCTAAACAAATGCCATTAAAAAAAAGGAAGAGTGGGACCGCCAAACCCTTCGGCCTTTTCCGGAGTGGCCCCGGGGGGGCCTGAGCGGCGTGAAATGCAGCTTGGTTTCACGGAAAGAGCCCGGGCTTGGGAGTCAAAGGTCGCGGGTTCTAATTCCGCCTCCGCCCCTTGTCAGCCGTGTGATTTGGGGCCAGTCACTTCACTTCTCTGCGCCTCAGTGACCTCATCTGTCAAAGGAAGACTGGGAGCCCCAGGTGGGACGACCTGATTGCCCTGTAACTGCCCCAGCGCTCAGAACAGTGCTTGTAGCACTTAAATACCATCATCATCATCGTTATTATTAACCAGGCCCGGCCTCTGGTTTAAACCTCAGCCAGACATCTCGGAGGCAAGGCGGTTGTGGGGTTTGGGGCTGCCCATTCTTGGGCATAACAGAATGCTCGTTGCTTCCCGAGCAGGGCTGGCACCTCCCCACTGCTGGGACGCAAAACGTTTGCGTGATTTACGGGTGGCGGCCGACTGGGTCCTTCGGAATTTGGGTTTTGGCTTTGGGGTTTGTTTTGTTTTGGGCGAAAAAGGCCAAACCCCCGGCCCCGGGCCGAGCCCTCGGAGGGGCTGCAGGACCGGGCAGCGGCGGCAGGGGGCGCGCGGGACCACGTTGGAACCTTTTGCAACACCGCCCCCTGGCGGCCATTCGCCCACGCACACACTGGTCCCCGCAGACGCCCGCAGCGGCCCGTCACAGCTCATCATCATCATCATAAGCATTAGTATTCTTCTTCTTCTTAATAATAATAATAATAATAATAATGATAATAATGACGACGAGAAGCAGCGTGGCTCAGGGGCAAGAGCCCGGGCTTGGGAGTCAGAGGTCATGGGTTCGAATCCCGCCTCCGCCACTTGTCGGCTGTGGGACTTTGGGCAACTCACTTCACTTCTCTGGGCCTCGGTGACCTCATCTGGAAAATGGGGATTAAGACTGTGGGACAACCCGAGAATTATTGCTATCGTTCTTGCCCGTCCGTCTCCCCCGATTCGACCGTAAGCCCGTCAAAGGGCAGGGACCGTCTCTGTCTGTTACCGATTTGTCCATTCCAAGCGCTTAGTCCAGTGCTCCGCACCCAGTAAGCGCTCAATAAATACTATTGAACGAATACCCCAGTGCTTAGCACAGAGTAAGCGCTTAACAAATTTCATCGTTATTACTATTAAGGGGCCTACTCTGTGCCAAGCACTGTTCTAAGCGCTGCGGTAGGTACAGGCGGCGTGGCTCAGTGGAAAGAGCCCGGGTTTAGGAGTCAGAGGCCGTGGGTTCCAATCCCAACTCCGCCACCTGGCAGCTGGGTGACTTTGGGCGAGTCGCTTCGCTTCTCGCTGCCTCGGTTCCCTCATCTGAGAAATGGGGATGAAGACTGCGAGCCTCACGTGGGACAACCTGATGACCCTGTATCTCCCCCAGCGCTTAGAACAGTGCTCGGCACCTAGTAAGCGCTTAACAAATACCAACAAATGCCAACATTCTGATACAAGGTTGTCCCGCGTGGGGTTCGCAGTCTTCATCCCCATTTTCCAGATGAGGTCACTGAGGCCCAGAGAAGTGAAATGACTTGCCCAAAGTCACCCAGCTGGCAAGTGTTGGAGCCGGGATTAGAACCCACGACCTCCGACTCCCAAGCCCGGGCTCTTTCCACTAAGCCTATTCGTTCGGTCGTATTTACTGAGCGCTTACTGTGCGCAGAGCACTCTACCAAGCGCTTGGGAAGTACAGTTCGGCAACAGATAGAGACAATCCGGGCCCACAAGGGGCTCACGGTCTAGAACGGAGAAGGCAGACGTCAAAACAAGTAAATGGGCAGCAGTAGCATTATTATAAATAAAAAGGATTATAGCTATATACACAGCATTAATTATATTGTTATAAGTAATTAATAATCGTTATTGCACGTGTAAAGCGCTTACTATGTGCCAGGCGCCGTACTGAGCGCTGGAGTGGATGAAAGCAAATCGGGTTGGATCCGGTCCCCGCCCCACGTGGGACTCGTGGTCTCACTCCCCATTTTACAGATGAGGGAACTGAGGCCCAGAGAAGTGAAGTGACTTGCCGGAGGCCCCGCGGTAGACAAGTCGTGGAGCGGGGATTAGAACCAATCGTATTTATTGAGCGCTTGCTGTGTGCGCAGGTCGAGGGTCTTCAGGGAGGGGAGAGGAGTTTACTTATTTATTTACGTACATTAACGACAATGAGCTCGTTGCGGGCAGGGAATAATAACAATAATAACAGTAATAATGTCGGTATTGGTTAAGCCCTGTTCTAAGCGCCGGGGTAGATACAGGGTCATCAGGTTGTCCCACGTGAGGCTCACAGTTAATCCCCATTTTCCAGATGAGGGAACTGAGGCACAGGGAAGTGAAGTGACTTGCCCACAAGGGAATGTCCATCTGTGGTCGTAGAATACTCTCCCAAGTACTCAGTACGGTGCTCTGCACACGGTAAACGCCCGATAAATACAGTCGACCGAAAACGAGGGGTCTCCCACAGAGTCACCGGGGCCGTCGCCAGCCACACCCCCGGCCGACTCACCAAGGTGCCCGACAGAAGCCCGGTGCCATCGGGGAGGGTCAGAGCCGAAGCCGTCACCAGCTCGGACTCCAGCACCAAGTTCTCGGTCACCTTGAACGGGACGTCAGCCAGGTAGCTCATCCTCGACGGGGCCGCGCCGCCTCTGAGGAAGGAATGGTAATCGAACAACGACAAATAACAATCGTTTATGGCAGTTGGTAAGTTCTCACTGGGTGCCGGGCGCCGGGGAAGGGCCAAGCTGATCAGGTTGGACCCGGTCCACGTCCCCCACGGGGCTCACGGGGCTCACTATCCATATTAATAATGTTGGTATCTGTTAAGCGCTTCACTAGGTCTAGAGCACTGTTCTAAGCGCTACGGGAGGTACAGGGTGATCAGGTCGTCCCACGTGAGGCTCACAGTCTTAATCCCCATTTTACAGATGAGGGAACTGAGGCCCAGAGAAGTGAAGTGACTTGCCCCCAGTCACAAGCTGACAAGTGGCAGGGCGGGGATTCGAACCCATGACCTCCGACTCCCGTGCCCGTGCTCTTTCCACTGAGCCACGCTGCTTCTCCGAGCAGATTACAGATTACGGATGAGGGGACCGAGGCCAGAGAAGCCAAGTGATCCGCCCCAGGTCCCCCGGCGGACAAGTGACGGAGCCGGGATGAGCAGCGGGGCCCGGTGGAGAGAGCGCGGGCTTGGGAGTCGGAAGGCGTGGGTTCTAATCCCGGCTCCGCCGCTTGTCTGCTGTGTGACGGTGGGCAAGTCGCTTCACTTCTCTGGGCCACTGCTCCCTTATCTGCAGAAAGGGGATTAAGACCGTGAGCCTCGTGAGGGACAGGGACTGCGTCTGACCTGATCACCTCGTATAATGATAATAATAATAATGAGGGTATTTGTTAAGCGCTTACTGTGGGCCAAGCACTGTTCTAAGCGCTGGGGGAGATACAAGGTGATCAGATTGTCCCACGCGGGGTTCACGGTCTTCATCCCCATTTGACAGATGAGGTCACTGAGGCGCAGAGAAGTGAAGTGACCTGCCCGGAATCACACAGCTGACAAGTGGTAGAGGCGGGATTAGAACCCGTGACCTCGGACTCCGAAGCCCGGGTTCTTTCCACTGAGCCACGTCGCTTACCTACCCCGGCGCTTAGAACAGTGCTTTGTACTCAGCAAGCGCTTAGAACGGTGCTTGGTACATAGTAAGTGCTCGAGGAATATCACAGTTGTCATTATTAACAACCCAGGTCCGGGCTCCTCCCATCAGGCCACACCGCTTCTCTAGATTCTCAGAGACGCCAGGATTAGAACCCGGAAGGTGTTGTCCGCTCTGTGACCTCGGGCAAGTCACGTGGCTTCTCCGGGCCTCAGTGACCTCATCTGTAAAACGGGGTTCGAGACCACGAGCCCCGACGTGGGACGGGGACGGTGTCCAACCCAATTTGTTTGCATCCAGCGTAGCTCGGCGGAAAGAGCCCGGGCTTGGGGGTCAGAGGTCACGGGTTCAAATCCCGACTCTGCCACTTGTCGGCTGTGTGACGGCGGGCGAGTCACTTCACTTCTCCGGGCCTGAGTTTCCTCATCTGTAAAATGGGGAGTAAGACAGTGAGCCCCACGTGGAACAACCTGATTACCCTGTAACTCCCCCAGCGCTTAAAACGGTGCTCCGCACATAGTGAGCGCTTAACAAATACCGACATTACCATCCACCCCACCGCTTAGTACCGGGCTTCCTAAATACCGTAATTATTAGCGTGACGGGAAGCGTGGTGGCGGGAAGAGAGGAGAGCCTAAACCGTCCCACCCCGGGACCCGAGGAAAATCCCTTCCTGCCCCAGCCTTGACCCCGGCCAGCAAATCCCCCGGCTCGGGACCTTAATCTTACGGCTACTCCCTGTCCCTCCCGGTCTCGAGTGACCTCGGCCCAGGAGGCCAGGGACTCTGTGGAGGGGGCGGGACCTCCCCCCGTCCTCGCACTCACCCCCGCTCCTGCGTTTTTTGGTCATCCTCCCTTTCCCCCCCTCGACTCAGTGGGAAACCCCGGTGGGCAAGGAACAAGTTTCCCTGTTTCCTGTCCCCGTTCAACACCCTCCACCCCTTCCTCCGGATCTCACCCTCGGCGGACACTTGATGACGATCACGGTGGCATTTAATAATAATAACGATAACGTTGGTATTTGTTAAGCGCTCACTATGTGCGGCGCACTGTTCTAAGCGCTGGGGGAGATAGAGGGTCGACAGAGGATAAATTAAGACTGTGAGGCTCACGCGGGACAACCTGACGACCCCGTATCTACCCCGGCGCTTAGAACAGCGCTCTGCACATAGTAAGCGCTTAACAAATACCAACATTAATATAATCCCCCTTTAATAGAAGAGGGAACTGAGGCCCAGAGAAGCGAAGTGACTCGCCCAACGTCACCCAGCAGACAAGCGGCGGAGGCGGGACTAGAGCCCACGACCCCTGCCTCTTAAACTCGGGTTCTTTCCACTGAGCCACGCTGCGTCCCTAATGAATTTCAGAGAAGTAAGGTGGCCCGGTAGAAAGGTCACGGGCCTGGGAGTCGGGAGACCTGGGTTCTAATCCCGGCTCTGCCTCTCGCCCACAACACAAGCCCCCCAGGAGGGACACCCGCGGCCCGCAACAAGGGTCTCCGACGTCACTTACCCCACGAGGGCGCGGAGGGAGAACGCGGAGGGCTCAGAGCCGTGGCCACAGGCCGCTTCTCCCGCCGGCCGGCCCGGCCCACGGAACCTTAGGTCCGTCGCGGCCGCCGCCTCCTCCCCTCCGCCCCCAAACCCCGGGAGTCAGATTAGGGCGATTAAACCCTTTTGGATGCCCTGATCCTCTGAAACCACCGGCTCAGCCCCCGGGTCCAGCGGCCTCTAACGACGTACCTCGGCTTCCGCTGTCGTTCTCGAGAAACCCGTACCTCAACCCCGGACCTCCTAATTAACCGTGCTCTCCGTTAAGCGCTTACTCCGCGCCGAGCCCCTTCCTTACTCCGCCCCGGGGTGGATAGCGGCCGATCGGGTCGGTCCCGCCTGGCACCGACGGTCTCGATCTCCATTTTACAGATGAGGAAACTGAGGCCCAGAAGTGAAGCGACTCGCCCGAGGTCACGCAGCGAACGAGCGGCGGAGCCGGGATTAGAGCCCGCGACCTCGCGACTCCCGGGCCCGGGCCCTCTCCACTGCGCCCCGTGAGAAGGGTCCATCCGACCACCGTGACCTAATCTCGGTGTCTGCCAAGTGCTTCCTCTACGCCAAGCGTCGTACTAAGCGCCGGGGGAAAGACGGGGGTGGTCAGTCGTATTTACTGAGCTCTTTCGGTGAGCCCAGCACTGTATTAAACGCTTGGGAGGGTACAATACCACAATAAACAGACGCATTCCCTGCCCGCGACGAGCATACGGTCTACAGGGTAATCACGCTGGACGCATTCCCCGTCTCACAGGGGCCTTGCGGTCTGAAGGGGGAGGAGGAGGGTATTTATGGGGTGCACAACACTGCACTAAGCACTCGGGAGAGCCGAGTTGTAATCAGGAGGCCTCCCCCCAGCCCTTTGGGGTACCCAGACCTCCACCTATTTATCATCGTGGGCACGGAGAGCGTCCAGGGTTCTTCGACTTCCAGGATTCCCGGCCTGTCTTACTGGTTATGGTTCGTCTTGGATCGGTCGAGCGTTTACTACGTGCGGCGCGCCGTATTACTACTGCTACTGACGGTACTCGTTAAGCGCTTACTATGTGCCACGCACTGATCTAAGCGCCGGGGTAGACACAAGGTCATCAGATTGTCCACGTGGGGCTCAATGTCTTCCCATCTTCCAGATGAGCTGAGGCCCGGAGAGGTGAAGTGACTTGCCCAGAGTCACACGGTTCCCAAGTGGCGGAGCCGGGATTAGAACCCACGACCTCGGACTCCCAAGCTCGCGCTCTCTCCGCTAAGCCACGCTGTTTTCTCCAAGAGCTTGGGAGAGGACGAGAGACATTCTCCCGTCCACAACGAGCTTCGGACTAGAGACCGATATCGAGATCAATAAATACGTTATATAATTTAAAGAGAGGTAGATGAGTGTTATGGGGTTGAGGGTGGGACCAGGATCAAATGTCCAGAAGTCACGGGTCAAGTGCCCAGTCCTACTCGCAGGTCGAAAGGTGGGGAAAAACAAGTCGCTGCCAGCCTGGCATAGTGGACCGAGCACAAGGCTGGGAGTCAAAGTCACGGGTTCTAATCCCGGCCCCGCCGCATATCCGCCGTGTGACCTTGGGTAAGTCGCCTCATTTCTCCGAGCCTCATCTGGAAAATGGGAACCAGAGCCCGAGCCCCATGTGCGACAGGGACTGCGTCCAACCTCATTTGCTTGTAATAATGACGATGTTGGTATTTGTTAAGCGCTTACTATGTGCAGAGCACCGTTCTAAGCGCTGGGGTAGACCCGGGGGAATCAGGTTGTCCCACGTGGGGCTCCCAGTCTTAATCCCCATTTGACAGATGAGGTAACTGAGGCACAGAGAAGTGACCTGCCCACAGTCACCCAGCTGACAAGTGGCAGAGCTGGGATTCGAACCCCTGACCCCTGACCCCAAAGCCCGTGCTCTTTCCACTGAGCCACGCTGCTTCTCCGTATCCGCTGCTTCTTGTATCCGACCCCAGCTCATAGTACAGTTCTTTGCAATGTAGTAAGCACTTAAATACCACTGTTATTTTTAAATGCCGCAATAATTAAGGAACACCCCTCAGTCTTCTGGGAAGCAGCGTGGCCCGGTGGAAAGAGCAGGGGCCTGGGTGTCGGAGGAGCAGGATTCCAATCCCGGCACTGCCCCTTTCCTGTCAAGTGACCCCGGGCCAATCCCTTTGTCTTCCGCGGGCCCCGGCGACCCATCCCCTCTGAGCTTTCCCCACGGCAGGCACTCCTCCTGCAACGCGGCGACCGTGTTCCTCCACACCCGGTTTGTCTCAGGAAGAGCCGCAAGGAGTCGTCTCGGATGTCACGGCGGGCAGGGAACGTGTCATTTTGCCACGTTGTACTCCCCTCAAGTACTTCGCCCACAGTAAGCGCTCGATAAAGACGACGGAACGAACGAACGTCGTCCTCGCGGGGAACCCGTCGGCCCGGCTCACGGTCCGTTTCCAGGAACCCGTCCTTCAACACACCCAGTTCTCCGACGACGTGGGCGTTGGGTCCGGGCGGAGGCCCGCGTTCCGGACGGGTGGCGGTAGGCCTCCACGCGCCCGTTTCCTGAGGCCACGTCACGCGGAATCGACAGACGACCCCTTGCTGGAAAAACGGTCCCTAACTCTGCCGTTCTGTTCTGGAGGAATTAAGGGTACACACAGTCGGTCCCCTTTGAGATGTTAACGAAAGACTGCTCGATCGGTGCTATTTAATGAGCGCTTACTAGGTGCGGCGGACTGGGTCTGTGCATAGTCAGGGATCTTCTTGAAATAACCCGCCTGGAAGAGACCCATCTTAAGGTCACCAGTTCCCAGGCACGTTAGGGGCTCCGAGCTCGGAAAAAAAAAAACCACTCTCGTTTAACGACTGCCCTCTGAGCCTGAGCCGGTCCATTCAACTTAACCCAAATCTACTTTTTTTCAACGGTATTTGAAACATCATCATCATTATCGAACGCTACGTTCCAGGCACTGTATTTAGCCACCGGATACGAGCTAATCGGGTTGGACGCGGTCTCTGGTTTTCGCTTGTCATTTTATGATATCCGTTAAGCGCTTACTACGTGCCAGGCGCCGTTCTAAGCACCGAGGTAGACAGGGGCTACCCGGGTTGGACACGGTCCCGGCCCCGCATGGGGTCACAGTCTTAACCCCCATTTGACAGATGGAGTAACCGAGGCCCAGAGAGGTGAAGCGACTTGCCCGAGGTCACCCAGCAGACGAGTGTCGGCGACGTTTAACATGCTACACCTGTCTCACTGATTTCCCGAAAATAAGCGAGGTCTTTACATTTACAAAACGTGCCATTTATTTGGCTTTGTGAAAAATAAGAGCAGCTCTTGCACACGTGTTTCACACGTAAAAGCCCTCGTTGAATCCCCGGGCCCGCCCCGTTTCAGAGCAGAGACACCCCCCGGTTTGCGCGTCGCGAGTCGGTCTGTCGGGTATTGGGGGCCGGCGGGTTCCGACGGGGAGTTTCCGGGTCGGCCACCGGCAGGGCGACTGCCCGCAGAGGATGAGCGAGAGGTCTTCGGGCCCGGCCTCCGCTCAATCCGGGGTCCACGCCGTCTTATCCGTCTTGGGGGGGTGGGGGAGGCTCAACGTCCGCCGTCCCCGGGGCATCCCCTTCCCCCGCTTGCGGGCCCCGGCCCGAGACCCTCCCCCCGGGGAGCCGCAGGGGTAGCCGAAGCCTCCGCTCTTCGACCGGCTGGAGCCCGAGTTGGGCGGGGGAAGGACGGGCTGGGTCCGGCCCCTCGCTCGCCCGCTCCCCCCTGCGTCGGGGGGCCCCGGCCCGGCCCGAGCCGTCTACCCTAGCGGAAGCAGGGCGGGAGGGCAGGTGTGGACGGGAGACTTTCCACCGGCCGCCCGTCGCCTCGACCCCGGTCAGAATGCCAAATCCGCTGGGGAAAAGCAGCGGCTGGGGCTCACCCGGGGTCACCTGGTTTGTGCCCCCCGCCACGCGCACACGTACAGTCACACATAACGGTAACATGAGAACGAGCCCCTTAAAAACCGAGGCAAATGACACCGCCCAAATCCCCGCCGACCCCAAGGTCGCGACTGAGCCCGGCTCGCCCCCTCCCTCCGCCGCTCCTCCCGACGGCCCAGACTCGGAGTCCCCGGGCCCGGCGGGATGGACGACCCCCGGCTGGGGGTTCCGGGCCCCGGCCGGCCCCCGGGCCGGCCGGCCGAGCCGCGGGCCCCTTCCCGGGGCCGGGCGGGACGAGCGCGGCCGCGCGCGCCCGGGGCGGTCCGTCGCGGGCGGGCGGGGGCGAGGGCCCGGCCCCTAGCCCGGCCTGACGGCCGTGGCCCAAGTGTCGCTGGAGGGGGCGGGGGGCAGGACCCAGCCCCGAGGGATGCAGCTGCCTTCGGGAACCTCGTCCGGAACCAGGTACCGATCCCACTCGTGCCTGGAGAGAAACGGGAGACGGCCCTTCACTTCCGCCCTCCCGGCCCCGGCAGCTCTCCGCCTTCTATCCCCCCGCCCTCCCCCGCCTCAACCTCTACCGCTTCTCGCCAACTGACCCCGGCACATTATTATTATTATTATTATTATTAATGCCCATTTTACAAATGAGGTAACTGAGGCCCGGAGAAGGGAAGCGGCTTGCCCCAAAAGACACAGCAGACAAGCGGCAGGGCTGGGATCAGAACCCAGGTCCTTCGGACTCCCAGGCCCGGGCTCCAGCCACCAGACCACGCTGCTCCCCGATTATTACGACCCCACTGAGTCGCCCAAGCAGTCGGCAGCGTTCCGCCCAGGGTAGGCGCCCGCTATTATCGGCGAGCCCACTTGGGATCCGCCCGAACGACTCCCTCAGGGGATCCGGCAGGCGCGGAGGAGCGGGCCGGTCCACGGAGAGGTCGGGGGCCGCGCCCCGGCTTCTTACCGGATCTGGAGGAGGGCGCCGACCGAGTGCTCCGCTTGTAAATAGAACTGACGGAACGGCTGCAGGACCCGGCTCAGGGGAAACTCGTCTGTTGGAAACGTACAGAGAGAGAAAGAGAGCGGCGTCTGCCGCGTCAGACGGGGACTCGAGTCCATCCGTCCGGCCCGCGGAACCTCTGGGGGAGCGGCGGGTCGGGAATCTTCCAATTAAGCGCTTACTACGGGCCAAACGCCGTTCTCGGCGCCGGAGCGGATCCACGACCATGATTCCGTCGGACACGGTCCCCGCCCCGCAGGGGCTTCACGGTCTGAGTCGAAGGGAGAGCGGGCAGCGAATCGCTTGCGGGGTTGAGGGGACCCGAGGCCCGGAGAAGCGAAATGACTTGCCTGAGGTCACCCGGCAGACAAGCGGTGGAACCGGGATGAGAACCCGGGCCCTCCGGACTGCCAGGGCTCCTTCCTGCTAGACCCTGCGGCTTCTCTAAGAGGACCCTCCCCATCCCGGCCGGCTCCCGGAAGAATTTACGTACACGCCTGCGATTTATTTACTTTTCCGTCAGTGCTCAGGACGGTGCCTGGCACGTAGTAAGCGCTTAACGGATACCACACCGATAATAGCTACAACTCCATTCATGCCCGTCTCCCCCTCTAGACCGTAAACCCCTCGCGGGCAGGGAACGTGTCCGTTAAATCGTCGTACCGGACTCTCCCCCGTGCCCGTTACGGTGCTCTGCACACGGTGAGCGCTCGATAAATACCACGGAGGGACGGCCCGGCGCGCTCGGCCCCCCGGGCCCGTGCCGCCGGCGAGTGAACGGCCACCGGCTCCTCCGGCGACGAGGCCGCCCCTGCCGCCGCGCTCCACCTACCCGGCGTCCCGAAGAGCTTGGATTCCATCTCCCGCCGCTGCTGCCCGAGCTTCTCTTTCTCCTTCCTCTGCTTCTTCTCCATTTCCCGCTTCCTCTCCTCCTCCTGCTCGCCCTCCAGCATGACCCTGAGGGCCCGCTCCTCGGCCTCGTACAGCTCGGTGCGCTTCTGGATCAGTCTCCTCAGCCTCTCCACGTGCCCTTCGAACGTCTCGTCGGCCGAGGCCGGCGGGCAGACGCCTGGAAGACACCGGAGCCCCCGTCAGGTGCCGTCCGCGCTGGGCGGCGCGGCGTTCCGGGGTCTCCGGACCGGGAGGCCCTCGAGGGCCGGGATGGCGTCCGCCGGCTCCGTCGCGTTGGACTTGGGCGCTGGGAGCGGCGCCCCGGACGCGGCCAACGCCCGGTAAGCGCCGTGGATCCACCGTTCGAGCCCAACGTCGCCGGGGACCCCGCCTCGGAGGGCCTGCTTGCTTTGCCAAGTGCCTCGAGAAGGGCACCGCCCTGGGCGGGGGCTTCAACCTTCACCTCAGTCGTATTTATTGAGCGCCGTGGGAGGAGCACCGCACGAAGCGCTCGGGAGAGGACCGGAACAATAAACAGACACGTTGCCCGCCCACAACGCGCTAACCGTGTGGACTGCGGTAACGTGACATGACTACCGTCCATCATCGACGGCATCTATTAAGCCCTTACTGGGTGCAGAGCACCGTACTAAGCACTCGGGAGAGGACGATACGACAGATCTGGAAGACACGCTCCCGACGGCGAGCTTACGGTATTCAAGCTCAAGCCTCCGACAGGTACAGATCACGGTCTCTATTAAGTCAACCACCGCACTGAATGATCCGAGCTGATCGGGCTCGGTCACTCGCGGGACTGAGCAGTTATTGAGCGCGGACCCTGTCCCACGTGGGGCTCCCAGTCTTAAGCTCCGTTTTCACAGGCGAGGAAACTGAGGCCCGGAGAAGCGAAGGGACCTGGCCCAGATCGGATGGCAGACAAGAGGCGGAGCCGGGTGAGAACCCGGGTCCTCCCGATTCTCTGGCCCGGACTCTACCCGCTAGGCCACGCCGCCTGTCCGTCTCCCGGGTCCCGCCGGGCCCGGGGCTCGAGGGCCTCGCGATTCCCGTGGGAACGTTCAACTGCCCAGGCGACGATTTATTCCGACGGCCCCGTAAACGTCTTCACGTCCGTCTCCCCTGACGGGGAGAAAAGCACCCCGCGGGCGGGGAACGCGCCGCGCTCGGTACAGCGCATCGCACGCCGTGGGCGCTCCAAGGATACGCTCTCTCCGACGGCAGCCAGACGAGCCTCGGGAAGCAGCGCGGCCCAGCGAAGGGAGACCCGGCCCTGGGAGTCGGAAGGACCCGGGTTCCGATCGCGGCTCCGCCGCTCGTCTGTCGCGTGACCCCGGGAAAGTCACTTGGCTTCTCTGTGCCCCAGAGAAGATTGTGAGCCCCACGCGGATAAGGACAGGGTCCAACCCGATCAGCTTGGATCTCGCCCAAGTGCTTGGGGCAGCGCCCGGCACGGAGGAAGCGCTTAACGAATACCGTTTTCTGCCCACGAGCAGCCCAGTGCTCCAACGCGGCCCAAAACTCCAGACCCCGGCTCGGACCACCCCATCGCCCCCTTAGACCGGAAACTCCCTCAAGGGCGAGGGACGGCGTCGGCCGACTCTCACGGCGACGACACCCGTCCGGGGCCCACGTGCCGGGCGCCGTTCTGAGCGCCGGGGTAGATACGAGCTCATCGGGTCGGACGCAGTCCGCGTCCCACGCGGGGCTCCCGGCATCGATCCCCGTTTTACAGGCGAGGGAACCGAGGCCCGGAGAAGCGAAGCGACCCGCCCAGCCGACGAGCGGCGGGGCCGGGGCCGGGAACCGTATCATCGCGTCGGGCTCCCGGAGCGCTAAGCCCTGCGTCCGGCACACGGTAAGCGCTCATCCAATACCGTCGAAACCGCCGAACCTTTAGAGGCCCGTCCCCTCCCCGGGCCCGGGGCACTGACCCTTCCTGGCGGCGGCCTCTTTCCTCAGCCTCCTCAGCTTCTCCAGCGCGCGGAGGACATCGACCATCCTCTTGGCGTCGGCCTGCTTCTTCCGGACTTCGGAGAGGACGCCGTCGGCGGCGACTTTGAGCTCGTGCTCCTGGGGGGGGGAGGGAGGGACAGGAGAACGGAGAAGTGAGGCCGCCGGGCCAAGGCCACGCGGCCCACGCGGGGATCGGAACCCGCTGGCTAGTCCGGACGCTTGCCGTGAGCGGGGGAGGCGTCGACCACGGGGGTCCTTTCCCAGGCGCTCGGTACGGCGCTCTACGCACGGTCAGCCCTAAAGTACGCCGGAACGCACGCCCTCCCAGACCTTCCGCCCGGCGCTCCGCACGCGGCGAGGGCTCGCTGAATACCCCCGAAGGTACCCGGGAGTTCAACGCGGGAGGGGAGCGGGCGGCCCCAGCGCCTCGTCCGGCGCTCGGCCCGTAAAAAGCGCTCCCCAAATGACCCCGCTTGCTCGCTGGCGCGGTCGGTGCGGCTCCCCTAGGGCCGCAGGTGGGCCGCGGGCGGGGCGCGGGTCTCTCGACGGCGCCGAAGCGCGCCCTCCCTCCCAGGCGCCTCATCCAGCGCTCGGCCCACAGTAAGCGTTGGGTAAACGCTCCGGCCGGCTCGGTCCGGCTCCTCCGGGCCCAAGCCGGCCGCGGGCAGGGAGCGCCGTCCCCCGGGGGTGCCGTGAGCGAGCTGGAGGTCCAGCGCTCGGCGCCCGGTATCATCCTCGGATGGCCTCGCTCGCCGGGTCGGGGTCCTCCGGGCCCAAGCCCCCCCCCCCCCGGGCAGAGGGGGCGCCGCTCCCCGGGGGGCGGGGGGTCCCGGGTCCCGGCCGTTCGTGCGGTCACCCTGGTCCTGCGATGGGCCTCGTGCACCCGCTGAGCCCTCCAGCGATCGATGTCCTCCTCGGCGCGGGCGGCCCGGGCCGCCTCGGCCTCCCTCAGGGCCCGCAGCTCCCGCCGCCGGGCCTCCTCCCGCCCCCGCCGGGCCCGCCGGCGCCGCCGCCGCCCCCCGTCCCGCGCCGGGCCCGGGGGCTGCTCCGGGGGCTCCCCCGGGGGCTGCTCCGGGAGCAGGCGGGCCAGGAGGGCCAGGCGGGCGAGCAGGCGGGCCCGGAGGCGGCGCGCCGGGCCGCCGAACCGCGCCCAGGCCGCCCCGTCCTCCGCCGCCCGCAGCCCCGACAGCGCCCGCCGCAGCCGCCGCAGCAGCCTGGCCGCGCTCAGCGCCGCGCTCCGCAAAGCGCCCGGTGCGGGGGGCGCGGCCGGCACCGCCGCCGACGCCGGGAGCCTCGGGCGGGGCCGCGCCCCGAAGGCCGCCTCCAGCCAGCGGAGGTCCCGCAGGCGCTGCCCCGCCTCCTCTTCCTCCTCCTCCTCCTCCTCCAGCCAGCGCGGGGCCCAGGGCGGGGGCGGGGGCGGCGGCGGCAGCGGGGGAGGGGGCGCGGGGCCCGCGAAGCCTCTCCTAGGCGGGGCCGGGTAGAAGGGGCCGCCCCCCGGGGGCGCCGCGGGCCGCGGCGGGGGCTGCGGCGGTTGCAGGGGCTGCAGGGGCGGCTGCGGCAGGAAGGGCGCGGGGCGGGCGTCGGGCAGCAGCAGCGGCGGCGGGAAGGGCGGGGGCGGCGGCGGCGGGGGCGGGCCCAGCGCCGGGCAGCGGAACGGGGCGGCGGGCGATGGCGGCGGCGGCGGCGGCAGATGCGGAGGAGGCTGCAGAGGAGGCGGGTGAGGAAGAGGAGGCTGCGGAGGAGGAGGAGGAGGAGGCGGCGGCCCGAGGCGGCCGGGCCCGAAGCGCCCGGAGAAGGGCGGCAGCGCCATGGCCCCCGCCCGCCCACGGAAGCCGGCCGGAGTCAGCCCACAACGCCAACGCCGCCGCCCCCTGCGGGCGCGCTGACGTCACGGGCGGGCGGGAGCGAGCCCGCAACCCTCCCCCCCGTCTCTCCTGCGGGCGCGCCGACGTCACGGGCGGGCGGGAGCGAGCCCGTAACCCTCTCCCCC
This sequence comes from Ornithorhynchus anatinus, assembly GCF_004115215.2. Classification (NCBI taxonomy): domain Eukaryota; kingdom Metazoa; phylum Chordata; class Mammalia; order Monotremata; family Ornithorhynchidae; genus Ornithorhynchus; species Ornithorhynchus anatinus. The sequence goes on along the minus strand of NC_041732.1, from coordinate 5,666,073 downwards.
CCCCCTCCGTCTCTCCTGCGGGCGCGCCGACGTCACGGGCGGGCGGGAGCGAGCCCGTAACCCTCCCCCTCCCTCCGCCGCCTCCTCCTCCCTTTCCGGACCACCCAAGTCATTCATTCATTCATTCGTTCGTTCGTTCTCGCGATAGTATGTGTTCCTTCCTTCAGCGGTGCTGATGGAGCAATTCCTGTGTGCAGAGCACTGGACTGAGCGCATGGAACGGACAGTTCGGCCCGCGACAGGCCCAAACGACAACGGAACGACCTTATCGAGGTAAAATGGATTGAGCGCCGGACTTCAGCAAATGAGCAGAGTGCCGAGGAGTAGGAGCGGGGGGGGAAAGGGGGAGCTCGAGCCGGGAGGGCCTCTCGGAGGAGGGGAGCTCCAAGTAGGGCTTTGAAGGGGGGAGGAGAGAGAGTTCGGCAGAGGTGAGGAGAGAGGGCGTGCCAGGAGAGCGGGAGGACGCGGCCCGGGGGTCGACGGCGGGACAGGCGAGGACGGAGGACGGAGGACGGGGAGGAGTTGGGTGGCAGAAAAGCGGAGCCTATGGGGTGCGCGGTAGAGAGAGAGAAGGGAGGAGAGGTAGGAAGGGGCGAGGGGATGGAGAGCCTCCAAGTCCAGAGTGAGAAGTTTCTGTTCGGAGCGGAGGTCGAGGGGCAACCGCTGGAGGTGTCTAAGAAGCGGAGTGACGGGCCCAGAGCCTTTCTGCAGGAAGCCGGGCGGCGGACCGAAGCCTAGACCGGAGCCGGGAGAGACCGGAGGAAGGGAGGTCAGAGAGGAGGCCCACACAGTCGTCCAGCCGGGATGTTACCGCTAGGCCACGCCTTTTCCTTGAGGCTTCCACCCGGGAAATTGCCCAGAGAAAACGAAGGGGGAGTAATGGTGTCGGATAAGTGACCGTCGGTGGCAGGGCGCCGTGCTAAGTGAACGGGGGGGTCAACGGCTAAACCTTACTCACCCGCCCTCGGACCGAAGGGCCACTGGGCTCGTCCGGCCGTCTCCCCCGATCGGACCGTGAGCCCGTCGGACGGCAGGGACCGCCTCCGTCTGTGGCCGGCCTGTTCATTCCGAGCGCTTAGGGCAGTGCTCTGCACGTAGTAAGCGCTCAGTAAATACTATTGAATGAACGAATGAATGGGCATCGATGACAGCAGAGGGCCGGGAGTGAGCCGGCGGGGGGCCATCGCGGGGAGGCTATCCAAGGCCCACCCCGGAAGCGGCGGCGTTTCGGAGAAAGAGCCCGGGCTGGGGAGTCAGAGGGCAAAGCAGCGTGGCTCTAGTGGAAAGAGCCCGGGGCTTTGGAGGCGGAGGGCATGAGTTCGAATCCCAGCTCCGCCACCTGTCAGCTGGGTGCCTGTCACCTCATCTGTAAAATGCGGATGAAGACCGTGAGCCCCACGTGGGACCCACCTGATTCCCCTGGCTACCCCAGCGCTTAGAACACTGCTGTGCCCGTGTTGGTATCTGGGAAGCGCTTGCTACGTGCCGAGCACTGTTCTGAGCGCTGGGGTAGACACGGGGGAATCAGGTGGTCCCACGCGGGGCTCACGGTCTTCATCCCCGTTTTACAGATGAGATAGCCGAGGCACCGAGAAGTGAAGTGACTCGCCCACAGTCACACAGCTGACGAGTGGCGGAGCTGGGATTCGAACCCATGACCTCCGACTCCAAAGCCCGGGCTCTTTCCACTGAGCCACGCTGCTTCTCAAGTAAGCCTAGTGAGCTCCCATAGTAAGCGCTTAACAGATACCGACATTGATGAATTTAATCCCAGCTCCACCGCTTGCCAGCCGTGTGACTTTGGGCGGGTCAGTTAACTTCTCGGTGCCTCGGTTCCCTCATCTGTAAAATGGGGATGAAGACGGCGAGCCCCACATGGGACAGCTTCGTTACCCCGTATCGACCCCAGCGCTTAGAAGAGTGCTTGGCACAAAGATTAGACCGTGAGCCCGTCAGCGGGCAGGGATCGTCTCTATCTGTTGCCGAATCGAACGTTCCAAGCGCTCAGTACAGTGCTCCGCACATAGTAAGCGCTCAGTAAATACTATCGAATGAATAGTAAGCCCTTAACAAAGACCGTCACTATTATTATTATGGAAGTTGGGGTGGGGGGGGGGGGGCCTGGAGTGTTGAGAGAAACTAAGTCCTAGAGCTAAAGCAGCCCATGGGGGGGGGGGTGGGAGGGGGGATCCCCAAGTCCTTAGCTGAGATTAGCAGGTCATTAAAGCGGCGATCCAGGAAGGATGGACCAAGAGGTGGTTAGCTCTCGATGGGTGAACGTTGACACGTCGTCATCTCCTTGGCGAGTCGTCGTCCCGGCTCCTTTGGCTGGGGGAACCCGGTCCTGGGGGGCAGAGGGGTGAAGGTGGTGGAGTTAAGGGGGGCCGGCCATTCCTTCCTCGCGCAGACCCAAATCCTCGGTGCGCAGATGGAGGGAAGCGGGGAATAAAGGAGGGCGGCATCCCCTCCCCCGGGGCTGTTCTAGGAACCCCGTCCACTGGGGTGGTAAGCGGGGGGCACCCGGGTGGTCGGGGTTTCTTCCCCCCGGGAAGCAGCGTGGCGTAACGGATAGAGCCCGGGCCTGGGGTCAGAAGGTCGTGAGTTTTAATCCCCGCTCCGCCACTTGCCCGCCGGGTGACTTGGGACAAGTCGCTTCACTTGTCTGGGCCTCAGTTCCCTCGTCTGGAAAATGGGGTTTGAGACCGTGACCGCCCCCCCCCCCCCCCCCCCCCATGTGGGACAGGGACCGGGTCCAAACCGGTTGGCTTGTATTCACCCCAGCGCTTGGTACGGTGCCCCGCACGTAGTCTGCGCTTAACAGATACCATCGTTATTATTATTCCCCCCCGGGGGAGTCCGGAGGCTCTGGCGGGCAGGGCCGGGGGGAATGACGACCCTCCCCTCCTTTGCTCACCCCTCGAATGCCGATTTCACACGCTTCACCATGAAGTGTCTGAGGGCGTAACACTCCCCGTTTTCCAGCTGATCGGGTTTTAAGGGGAGTTTTGAGTCTTTTTGGAATCTCTTGCCTCGATGCGATTTGGGGAAGGGAAACCGCTCCTCGAGAAACGAGGCCTGGGGCGACCGAGAGCGCACTCGCTAGTCAAGAGAGGTCAAACCCGTGATGGGGGGTGGGGGGGGGGGGGGGGGGGGTCTGGCTGCCTCCCCGGTAATCTCCGTCCTTGGAGGCGTACGTCCGCGGCGAGCAACGCGGGGGTGTGATCGCGGAAGGGCCGGGCGCGTGGACGGGAGCCGGTCCTCCCCGGATTTTGAGAAGCAGCGTGGCCTAGAGGATAGAGCCCGGGCCTGGGAGTCGGGCGGACCCGGCTTCTAATCCCGGACTCACCCGTTGGTCTGCCGGGTCACCTCGGTTAAGTCACTTGGCCTCTCTGGGCCTCGGATCCCTCCCCTGTCAAATGGGGATTAAGACCGCGAGCCCCGTGTGGGACGGGGACCGCGTCCGACCCGATTCTCTGGAATCTGCCCCGGCGCTCAGAACGGTGCTCGGCACCTAGTGGGCGCTAGAGAAGCAGCGTGGCTCCGTGCGGAGAGCCCGGGCTTGGGAGTCGGAGGTCATGGGTTCGGATCCCGGCTCTGCCGCTCGTCAGCTGGGTGACTGTGGGCGAGTCACTTCGCTTCACTGGGCCTCAGTGACCTCATCTGGAAAAGGGGCGTTAAGACCGTGCGCCTCACGTGGGGCAACCTGACGACCCGGTAAATCTACCCCAGCGCTTAGAACAGTGCTCTGCACGTAGTAAGCGCTTAACGAATATCAACGTTATTACTGTTAAACGCCACAATTCTGGTCGTCGTCATTGTTGTCATTATTGTTCCTGGCCGCGCTGCCTTCCCCAGGGACGGGCCTGCCTCGAGGATAACCGGCCCACAATCTCTCTCTGGGTCTCTTTAACGTAACGGCGACCTGTTAGAGGCTTACTGTGTGTCAAGCACTGTTCTAAGCGCTGGGGTAGATACAAGGTGATCGGAGGGGAAGCAGTCCCCGTCCCACGTGGGGCTCACCGTCTTAACCTCCATTTTCCAGATGAGGGAACCGAGGCCCAGAGAAGCGAAACCACTTGCCCGAGGTCACACGGCAGACAAGCGGCGGGGCCGGGACCGGAACCCACGGCCTCCGACTCCCCACCCTTTCCCGGTGGGGGGCGGGGGGGGGGGGGGGGGGGTGTCCCCGGCTCAGAGCCACCCCGCTGGCGAGAGGGCAGGACGGCAGGCGACTCATCCGTCATCGCTGTGTTCTATTCCAGTGCCGAGACGGGTCGGAAGATACAAACCGTCGTTACACCACAGTGGTGCTTGATTAAAAACCATGGCACACTGTTAGAAACGATTTCCAAAAACCGAGCGGCACCGCGGCCGCTCCCAATCCGCGCCCAGAGGGAGGAAGAGCCTCAACCGAAACCGAGGGCCCCTCCCGGCTTTCGCTCCACGAGAAAAGGAAAAGGGGGTTAAAACAAGGAAAATTCACGGAACCGAGGGGCGTGGCGGGACCCGAGGGACCCCCCTCAGGTACGGCCGGCTAGACTTAACTCGGGGGTGACCGGCCTCGGCCCCCGAACGGCCTCACCGCCCGGCCGAACTGTCTCGCCAAGCCGCCCCTTTGGCTCTTCCGCCCGGCGTCCCGTAAAACCTTCACGCCTCTGCCGTTTCCTGAACTGCCCACGTCCCAGACCTCATGGATTTTCCATGACTAGCTGCGAGCCAGGGTAGATTCATTCCCCCTGAAGCCCCTGAAGGAAAACGCTCTCTCTCTCACCTCTCTCTCTCTCTTTCGCTGAAAAACAAAAAGGAGATGAATGTTTTCATGAGCACATTAGATTCACTAGTTTCAAAACACGGACCACCGAACCAACAGCAGGGAAGGCTGTGACAACACTGGCAGAGGAAGGAAATTATAATAATCCATGGCTCCGGTGTCTGGAGAAGCCCCAAGAGCCTTGGGGCTCTTCTCTGTCCGACCCAGACTGGAAGGATCGAGTCTGCCCCCGAGGGAGTCGAAGGGGGTCGTTCTCTATTTTGGACGAAAGAGAGAAAAGACGTCCAACGGAAGAGAGAAAACGACATGAAGAGAGCACATTCGGGAAACGAGTTCACTACCGATTCCGGCAAAAATAGACATTTTCTTTCTCGAATGGCTTAGAGTCAGGAGGAGACGGGAGGTGGGGCAGAGAGTCAGCACCAAAAAACCGACGCCTGCCATTTCCGGTGCTTTGGACGAATGCACGGTATTAGAACGCTTAATTAAAAAATTTCAACGGACCCACACGTGTCTACACCTCATGCCGAATTCCCGTCGGGTTTTGTGGGTGTTGGGTATTCTGTTTGGTTTCTCCTTCCCCCCGATCGACTCGCCCGGATTCCAATTCCGGTCCTTCCCCGCGGTGCTGAGACGGACCCGGAAGGACCGCTCGGATGTCCGGGCGGCTGGCCGGCGGCAGGGCGGCCTGGCAGAGGAGCCGGGGAACGGACTTAATAGCAGCGGAACCCAACCCTCCAGGGTACTTCTTGGGGGCCTTGATTTCTATTCCCTATCCCGACCTCCCAACTGACTACAAACCTGACCTTCTGGGGAGAGAGGGGGGAAGACGGGAGAGGGGAAGAGGAAAAATGAGTGGGAATGGTAAGAGGAAAGAATAAAAAGCTCAACTGAATGTCTACTCATCTTCATTTCAGGAAATTTATTCCCCCCACCCCCCCCCCCCCCATCTGTAGAGTAACATTATTGTAAAATTAGCTCCCCGAGACCCCCGCGACTGCTTTTGGGAAGGCTAAGAATTTCTGTTCCTTCGGGGTTGTAAAAACTCAACCGGATAATGTACATTTTGATCTCTGAACGCTGTGCCGCCGAAGTCCGCTGCATAAATCAAAGCGATGCCACGACAAGACCCCCGATCCCGGGTCTCGCCCTAAAAGTTTCGGGACCGCGTGGGGGACTCGGGGTCGACCCGGTGCCCGTGAGACCGGGCGGCTGGGATTCCAAGTCCTGCCCCGTATCGAACCCCCGCGAGGGCTCTTTCTCTGCGGGGTCGAGAGGCGGGGGCGGAGGGGGGGGGGGGCGTTTAACTGTTGGCCGCGTCCGCCTGCCGGGGCCAACCGTCCTCTTCGACGCCCGAGTCGTATTCCTCTTCCGCCGACTCCTTGGCGGGGGCCCTGCGGAGAGAGGGAATCCGTCATTTCCCGAAAAATCGCCGGAAGAGCCGGGTCGGCGGGGGACGGCCAAGAAAGGAACCAAAAGGTGGCGGCTGTATGTTTTGTTGGGTTTTTTGAATGGCATCCGTTAAGCGCTTACTATAATAATAATAATGCCGACGTTTGTTAAGCGCTTCCTCTGTGCCGAGCACCGTTCTAAGCACTGGGGGAGATACGGGGTCATCGGGTTGTCCCACGTGAGGCTCACCGTCTTCATTCCCATTTTCCAGATGAGGGAACTGAGGCACAGAGAAGCGGAGTGACTCGCCCACGGTTAGTTAGCTGACAAGTGGCGGAGCCGGGATTCGAACCCATGACCTCTGACTCCCAAGCCCGGGCTCTTTCCGCTGAGCCACGCCGCTTCTCTGTGTGCCGGGCACCGGACAAGCAGCGTGGCGTCGCGGGTAGAGCATGGGCCTGAGGGTCAGGAGGGCACGGGTTCTAATTCCCGTTCAGCCACTCGTCCGCTGTGGGACCTGGGGCGGGTCGCTTCCCTTCTCCGTGCCTCAGCTTCCTCATCTGTAAAACGGGGACGGAGACCGCGAGCCCCACGGGGGACGGGGACTGTGTCCGACCCGATCTGCCTGTAGCCACCCCAGCCGCTTAGTACGTAGTAAGCGCTCAACAAATACCATGACTGTCAGGTTGGACAGAGCGCCCGTCCCACCTGGCTCTCGAAGTCTTCATTCCCGAGTTCCAGATGAGGGAACCGAGGCCCAGAGAAATGAAGTTGACTGTGAGCTCGTTGTGGGCAGGGATCGTCACTCTTCGCTGTCCTTTCCCCAATGCTTAGTACAGCGCTCTGCACACGGTGGGCGCTTAAGAAATACGACTGATCGAATGACCGAACGAATTTCCCATCCGGCAAGTTCATTCCCGACACGGCCGGGGCCCGGAGGCGAGCGATTCTTTCTCGGCAACGAGGTGAGACCGGGCCCCCCGAACTCTCGGCCCCTCCGCCCTCTGAGCGTCGACTCCCACATCCGACGCTTAGTACAGTGCTCTGATCCGATCGATGGGTCCCACGGAGTGGTGACCGCGTCCACTGGGCGCCGGCTGGCTGCCGGGCCCTGTACTGAGCGCTGTCGGACACTTCGATCCCAGATCCCTCACCCCTGACGTTTCCTGCTGTATCTGCAGTTTATTTTTTTTTAATTATTTCTATTCACGTCCGTCCCCCCCCCCCCGCCCCCCCAGACCGTAAGCTCCTCGCGGGCAGGGAACGTGTCTGTTTCTTGTTATATCGTCCTCTCCCAAGACCTCGGTACGGTGCCCTGCGCACAGGAGACGCTCAAATACGATCGGCTTACGGACTGCTTCATTTCTTACACTCTTTAAGCGGGTTTTTCGGCCCAAAAGGGCCCAAAGAGGAGCGGCGCCGGTGAAAATTCCCTCAGACAAAATTCGCTCAGAAAGCACAGCGTACTTTCCGAGCGGTTTGGGAAGGTGGGCCTCTGAGGGAAGGGAAGACGGCCGCCCCCCCCCACCCCCCCCGGCTTCGCGGGTCGGGGTCACCGCGGAGGGACCGTGCGCCTCTCCCGTCCTCAGCAACGCGATTCCCCCCACGCCGGGGTGACCCCGTCTTGGAGCCCGAAGGCCGGACGGCTCCCCCCGCAGAGGGACGACCGTGGCCCGCGACAGAGGGGTGGACGGTACCTGATGTATCCTGGCTCTTTCTTCCCTTCCACGACGTCTCTGTCCACTTCCACACACACAATGTCAGAATTGGGTACTTCGAACATCGGCTCGAGTAACAGCTTTTCCTGAAAGGTCGCCGAGTCAAGAAACAATAAACGCACCCAACACGTCTCACCCGCACCGAGCTTAACTTTCGAAGGCCGATGCCCGAGGGGAGACGGGCCTCCCCTACCGCACCCCCTTTGTTTGTAAAATAGCATCTGAGTGCTTACTATATGCCGAGCACCGTACTAAGCGCCGGGGTGGGTATGAGATAATCAAGTCGGACGTGTCTCACGGCTCGCGGCGCCGTAACGCTCGTGAGCATCCGTCGCTCGATTTAATGCCGGTTTCCCCGTCTAGCCCCTCGTGGGCGGGGCTCGTGCTCATCGGCTCGGTCGAACTGTCCTCCCCCGGGCGCTTAGTACAGTGCTCTGCACACAGTAAGCGCTCGGGAAAAGCCACTCCTCATACTCCTTGGAAGTCGGACGGGAAGCCAGGGCCTAGCTTTAAACCTTCCCTGACGTACCATGATAGACCGAAGACCTCTTGCTCCCGTCTTCCGGTCTAAGGCTAGTCTGGCGATAGCCTTCAAAGCGTCCTCGGTAACGTTCAGCTCACACTAGGGATGTGTTGGGGAGAAAAGAAAACTCGGTCAGAGGCTCCGTCTCGCTCTCCCACATTGGCCGATTTGGCTGACAAACGGCGTTTAAAAATGACACCTCGACGCTCTTTTTAAGGCAATGCCTTTATAGGCGCTTGGGGCCAACGGACTGAGGTAAACACTGTCACAGAGGTGACCAGAAACTAGAAGATGTTGGATTTTCAGCCTTCGCTAACGGTAACGATGATAATGACTGTGGTATTTGGTAAGCGCTTACTACGTGCCAGGCACTGTACTAGGCACTGGGGTGGAGCCAAGCAAATCGGGGTGGTCCCGGTCCCGGTCCCGGTCCCACATGGGGCTCACAGTCTCAATCCCCGTTTTACAGGATGAGGGAACTGTGGACCAGGAAATGAAGCGGCTTGCCCAAGGTCACACGGCCAACGGGTGGCCGAGCCAGGATTAGAACCCACCTCCCTTCTGACTCCTAGGCCCGGGCTCTAGTGACTTTGAGCCTCACGTGGAACAGGGACTGTGCCCAACCTGATGATCTTGTGCCCACCCCAGCACTTAGCACACAGTAAGCGCTTAACAAGTACCTTAAAGGAAATTTTTTTTAAAAAAGCTGGGATTAAAACCCAAGTCCTCTGACCCCAGGTCTAAATTCTTAGGCAGCACGTCGCAGTGGATCGAGCCCGGGAGGCCGTGGGTTCTAATCCCGCCTCCGCCACTTGTCCGCTGCGTGACCTCGGGCGACTCACTTCACTCCACGGGGCCTCGGCCACCTCATCTGTCAAACGGGGACTGAGACTGTGGGCCCTACGTGGGACAGGGACCGTGTCCAAACCACTTTCCTTGTATCCGCTCCAGCGCTTAGTACAGCGCCTGGCCTAGGGAGCGCTTAACCCAGCTCCCTCTAGACTGTGAGCTCTTTGCGGGCAGTGAATGTCGCCGTGTCCCGTTGAACTGGAGTTTCCCTAAGCGCGCAGTACAGCGAGCGCTTAATAAATACGACCGACTGAATGAAAATACCACGATTCTCTCGTTTCCACTACGCCACGCCGCTGAATAATAGAAGACCGTAAGCCCGGCGTGGGCAGGGATCGTCCCTCTTTATAGCTGAACTGTATCTCCCAAGCGTTCGCTACAGTGCCCTGCACACAGTAAGCGCTCGACCAATACGGCTGCCCGAACGAATGACCCAGAGGTAATCACGGTACTCGTGAGGCGCCGACTAGGTGCTAGGCGCCGGGGTAGATACGGGTTCTTCGGTGGAGAGACCCGCTCCCAGGCCCCAAACTAAGCCCCGCTCTCTCACCGGCCCCACGGACGAAAGCGGGGCCCGGGGACGCCCCGACCAACGGTACCTTGTCCATGCTGAACAGAGCCTGGTACTGGGGGACGACGGCGTTGCGGGGCTCGGTGAGGATCTGGACGAGGGTCTTCTCGTCCAGGCTGTGCAGGGGGACCACCACGGGCAGCCGGCCCACGAACTCGGGGATCATGCCGAACTCGATCAGGTCCCTGGCTTCCACGTGGCGCAGGAGCCGGTCCTTCTCTTCCAGGTCCTGGGGGGCGTTGGACTCCCCGCTGCGGTTGGCGAGGTCGGCCGCCGCCCTGCGCCCTTTCCCCACGTTCGACTGAGTCCCGAACCCCAGGTACTGCCAAAGACACCCCGCGCCCAGTTAGCGCCGGACCTGGGGGTCCCCGGGGAGCCACCGAGCTGACCGTCGCCCTTTGGCGGGGGGGCGGGGGAGGGAGGGGACGAGAGAAGAGGCTCCTCAGGAGGACACGGACACGCTCCAGGGGACGCGGGCTTCCTCCTCCGGACGGACCCGCCGGGAGCAACGGCCGCGGCGTGCGCTCGGCGCTTACTACGCGCCCGCTGCCGTACCGAGCGCCGGGGAGCAGAGACGCTGCGGTCGGAACGTGGCCGTCGTACCGTGTTCTCCCGAGCGATTAGTACGGTGCTCCGCACACGGAAAGTGCTCGATGAACACGACTGACTGAGAGCGGGTATCGAAGCCCCATTTTACGGAGGAGGAAACCGAGGCCCAGAGAACCGGGGGGGGGGAGAGAAGCGAAGCCCGAGGTGACCCGGCGGGAACGGGGCGGGGCCGGGATCGGAACCTCCCGCCCTCGACGCTGTGAAAACCGCAGCCGACGACGAGAAGTGGGCCGGGATTAGCTTCCGTCCCGCCCGGCGAGGCGTTAGAAGGAACGGAGAGGCAGCTCGGCCCCGGATTCTGATCCCGGCTCCGTCGCCCGTCTGCCGTGTGACCTCGGGCAAGTCACTTCACCTCCCTGGGCCTCACCGACCTCATCCGTAGACTGGGGGGTAAGACTGCGAGCCCCGTGTGGGACGGCGACCCTGTCCGACCAGATTAGCCTCTATCTGCTCCAGCGCTTGATACGGTGCCTGGGACGTAGTAGGCGCTTAACAAGTGCCATTTAAAAAATACAATTGGAAAAAAAGAAAGCGCCGGCTTTTCAGGAAGCCTAAGAGAGTTTAGAGTTAGGCCCCCCCGTGCCAGCCTACCGCCCACCCCGGGAACCCTACTTGGGACCCCACCCCGAAGTCACCCGAGCCCACGGGGCGAAGCCGAGGTCGATCCAAAGATCGGCTTCCCGGCCGCCCGGGGTGTTCCGGGACCCCCCGAGGCCCCGTTACGAGAGGGCCGGGGCCCCTCCGAGCGACGGGCAATTGTTTTTCAGGGCCTTGGGTTCGTTTCCTTCAAGATTTACACCGCTGCGGCCATTCGGAGCCCTAAGAAAATAAACCCCGAACGGAGAGTCTCTTCCCGCCCGCCCGCCCGCCCGCGGCGGCCTCGGGCTCCTCACGGCCGGCTCGGGGACTGAGGAAGCCGCCCTCCGGGCTCCCTCCGACGGCCGCCCCAACCCGGGGGTCGGCCCGCCGCCCCCGGGGCCGGAGACGCGGCGTCCCCGCTGGACCCTCTCCCGGAGGGCCCGGCCCGCCCTCACCTTTTCGTTCTTCCGCCTGCTGATGATGCGGTCTAGGCCGTTGAACGCGCCCGAGGCCACGAACAGGATGTTGGTGGTATCCACCTGCACCGTTTCGCCCCGCAGCTTCCTGGAGTTCTTCTCGGGGACGTTGACGATCGTTCCTTCGAGGAGCTTTAACAAGCCCTGGGCGGGGGGGGGGGGGGAGAGCGGTCGGCTTTACGGCACCGCGGGACGGCCGCCGCCGCCTCGGAAGAGACAGGAGCCAGGCGGCGAAAGCGCCGGATGAGAGCCGTACAACCGCGGGACCCGGCGGCGCTTCGACGGCCGGTGGGCCTGCACCCGGATGCCGCTTTCAGGTGGCCACGACGTGGGAGGGGGCTGATCTACCGGCACTTTCTGGGCGCGGGGGGAGACGGTGAGGTTCGGATTATGGCTACTTCCCCGGGGCGCACGGCCGCCCCGGTGGTGGTGTTCGCGGTGAGTCAACCCTCGCGGGGAGAGACGGGAACCCTCTCGCCCAGCCTCTGGGCCCGCCGGGGAAAGGAATGGGGATTTTTCCATCTTGGGGTGTGTGGGAAGGGGCCGGGCCACGACAGCGGACATCCCGTAGCCCTGCCCTAGGCGGTTGAGAGACTCTGGGCAAGTCGCTTTACTTCTCCGTGCCTCGGTTGCCTCATCTATAAAATGGGGACTAAGACCGTGAGCCCCACGTGGGACAACCAGATAACCCTGTATCGACCCCAGTGCTTGAAACAGTGCTTGGCACATAGTAGGTGCTTAACAAATATCATTATTATTAGAAGTTGCTTTTTACGGCCTCCCAAGGCCCGCTGTATCTGCCCTCTGAATTGGACCTTGGATTGAAAACTGCCTCTGTATCTGCCCCCTAAATTGGATTTTGGATGGAAAATTGCCTCTTTGGGGTTTTTTTTTTTGCAGGGATAGGTGTGTGTTGGTGTTCTTCTTCCTCATCTGACATCACTACGGTTCCGCTCCTTACTCCTTTATTGGAAGATTAAAATGAGAGATCGCGATAGGCTCCCGCAGAAAAGTATCACTGTATCCTCTAGACCGTAACCTCGCTGTGGGCAGTGAAACTGTCTACCAACTCTGTTACGCTGTCCTCTCCCAAGTGCTCAGTACGGTGTCCTAAGCGCTCCGTAAATACCACTGATAGATTGATCACGACTGATTATCTGATAGCTGACTAGAAGCTCTTATGCCCATGTCCTCAGTCTCTCTCGCTCTCCCTACCTGTTCATTTTAGCCCGTCTCCCCGACGAGACCGTAAGCTCCCCGAGGGCAGGGGATGCTCCCCCTGGCTATGTCGTACCACTGTTCCCTCCCTAATACCCAGTGCGGGGCTCTGCCCACGGTAAGCGCTCAGTAAATACCACCGGTCAATTGATTAGGATGCCCATGCCGTCTCTAAAGACGACATCAAGTGCGATTGAATGCCTTTTTGCTCGTTAAGCAGGAGGGAAGAGAAATCCACACGGATCCCTGCGTGGTGGATACGAGCAGGATGGCGGTTTTGAATGAAAGAGACCCAACTCTGACAGCCCGCCAACTGACGGTATTTGAGCGCCTTCAGGGGGCAGAGCCGGTCGATCGTATTTACTGAGCGCTTACCGTGTGCAGAACACCGTACTGAGCGCTTGGGAGAGGATGACACGAAAGAGTCGGCAGACGGGATCCCTGCCCACGACGAGCTTACGGCCCGGGGGAACCGATGGTATTTACTGAGCGCCTGCTGTGTGCCGAGCACCGTACTAAGCGCTTGGGAGAGGACAACATAACAGAGTTGGTAGACACGTTCCCTGCCCACGACGAGCTTACAGTCTAGAGGGAAACAAAGACATTAATAAAAATAAATAAGGGACAAGTACGTTAAGTGTTGCAGGGCTGGAAGGGGGGAGCGCTGGGGAGGGGACACCCCGAGCCGTTTCCCCGGGGACCTGACAGGAAGTGTCCTTGGAGTCTTTCGACACCGGGAAAGACCGATCCCAAAAGATGCCAGCGAAGACGCGATGTCCCCCCACCATCCTCTCCAAGTTTTCCCAGTTGGGCCACTTTACGCCGGCGGGACCTCACGCGTCTCCCCCAGGGGCCTCGGGATCTCCCGGCCGCTCGTGGACGGACTGGGAGGGCGGGCGGGCCCGGGGCCGGGTCTCGGCTCCTCGAGGGGCCTCGACGAGCCCCTGCCTTTTGGGGAGGCGGGCGGGGGCGGGGGGACGGGGGCGGGAGGGGTGGAAACGAAAGAGCCGACTGCTTACTTGCTGCACGCCTTCTCCACCTACATCCCGTAACTGATGAATGCCTGGCACACTGCCAATCTTATCTACTTCATCCAGAAAGACAATTCCTATAATTTAAGGAGGACGCTATTTGTAACGGGAAACGGTAAGACACAAGATAACCTTATCGATCGGTATCAGCGGGTCCCCGGAGCAAGGGGCGGGGGGGCTGGGGGAGATCAAGTCCGGGCACTTCACGCACGCAACCGCTCGGCCCTACCGGCGACCGCCTCCCCCGGGCGCGAAAGGCTTCCGGCTGTGGCCTCTCGTCCCCTCTGTCTGCCGTTCCCCCGCGGGGGTGATGAGAGACCCGGTTCTCCCCTCTAATGGGGTCACGTCGGAGCCGTGGGGAGGAAGGGGGGCGGGTGGGGGAAGGCCAGGCTTTCCGGAGTTCACGAGACCAGAAGGCTCCACCTGGAGCCTTCTTCGGCCCCGCCGGATCTCGTCGGGGAGCCGGGATGGGCGAAGCTCCTGGGAAACCCCGGGCCCCGGGCCGTCGCTCCTCTCACCCCTCAACTCCGCCCAGGGCGGAGGCGTGATTCCCCAGGTTTCTCCGCGGAAGACCGTTGGGGAGAGAGGGAGAGGTAGAGGGGGGAAGTGGGAAAGGGTGCCCCGGGTCCGCTCTGACAGCCTCCGGCCCTAGGGCCAAAGGTCAGCCGGGGGACGTCCATCTGGGCATCCGGGGGGTGGGAGCGGGACCCTCCGGCCGGCCTTCCCGTGGGCTCCGCTCTCTGGCCACCTCCTGGGGCTTGGGGTGCAGCCCGTGAGAGGTGAGGGGGCCGAGGGTACCGGGGGGGGGAACCGCCGTCGCCCTTCGGTTGGAAGCCAGTGCTGCCGACGCATCGCTCCCCCATCCCCCGGGGCCACCCCCGGCGCTTCGGTTTTACGCGTGGCCTCGGTGGAGGGGAAGAGGGTCGTGTGGCCCGGCTGTCCGGGCGACGGTTTAAAGGGGAGCGTCCCCTCGGGCCGGGGGAAGCAGCCCAAGATGGAGACGGTGGGGCGGACGGGGGCTCGGAGACCCGCCGACTCTAGGAGGGGCCCGTCCGCGGGAGGGCCGAGCCGGGGAGGGGTCTCCCGGGGCCGACCGGGGGTAGCCGCGGCCAGGCGGGGAGGAGGCGACGCCAGCCCCCCGGACCTGACTTTTGGACCGTCTGCAGCTCCGGGGCCGGCGCGGCCTAGTGGCCAGAGCCCAGGCCCGGGAGTCAGGAGGTCGGGGGTTCTAATCCCGGCTCCGCCACTCGTCTGCGGTGCGGCCTTGGGCGAGTCGCTCCACGTCTCTGTGCCTCGGTTCCCTCGTCACTACAATGGGGACCGAGACCGCGAGCCCCACGTGGGGCAGGGACGGGGTCCCACCCGATCTGCCCGTGTCCACCCCAGTGTTTAGCGCAGTGCCTGGCACACAGTAAGTGCTTAACAAAAACCACGGTTATTATTATTCCGCCCGCCGTTGCCCGTCGGAAGGTTAGGCGGCAGGTGAGACCTACGGCGCGGTGGGCGGGTTCTGGAGGGCGGCACGCCGCCCACGCCGCTGCCTCCTGAACCGGAGAGGAGCAGGGCGAGGTTTCCGTGGAGCACTCATTCGATCGTATTTACTGAGCGCTCACCGTGTGCAGAGCACTTGTATTAAGTGCTTTGGGCGGGCTCACCGAGGCTCAGAGTGGCACCCGCCTTTCTCCTGACCGGCCCAGATCCACGGGGATGGTCCCAAGCCACTAATCCAGGCCGCCGAGGCCGCCGGCCCCGGCGTCTACCCTCGGGGTCCCGCCGGCCCCCCGGCCCCCGCAAGGAACGTACCCTGTTGGGCTTTCTCGACGTTATAGTTGGCGTCCTGTAGCAGCTTGGCGACCACGGACTCGATGTCTTCGCCCACGTACCCGGCCTGAGTCAAGGTGGTGCAGTCACAGATGGCGAACGGCACGTCCAGACACTTGGCTAGAGTCTGGGCCAGCAGGGTTTTACCTGGAACGGTTTAGCGGGAACGCGGGGGAAGCGGTAAGGCCGTGGTCGACCGTCCCCCCGGCAGACACTCGGACGGGGATCGATTTCTACCTCCCCTTGGGCAGGGGGTTGAGGTGCCGCCTCGCTCTCACTGGCATTCTGGGCGCTCTGGATGCCAAGAGGGATACGCCGACTTCCTCAAGACCGTAAGCTAGTGTGGGTAGGGAATGTGTCCGTTTATTATTATTCGTTCATTCGTTCGATAGTATCTATCGAGCGCTCGCTGTGTGCAGAGCACTGTACTAAGCGCTCGGAATGTACAAATCGATAACAGATAGAGACGGTCCCTGCCCTCTGACAGGCTCACAGTCTAATCGGGGGAGACAGACAAGAACAATGGCAATAAACAGAATATTATTATATCGTATTCTCCCGAGCACTTAAATAAGGTGCTTTGCGCACTGTAAGGGCTCAATAAGTACGATCGATTGGATGAATTTCTCTCACGGCCAGCAACGGACGGTGACGGAGAGACCCATTCAGCCGGCTGGCCCGGGCCGGAGGAGTTGCCGGGCTAATCTGGGGGCATCCTGCGGCATTTTTTGGCACCCGTCCTTCCCGTCCGCCTCTCGCTGGGCCCGCTGGGCCCGGGCCGGGGCGCCCCGACGAGTGGGACCCAGTCCGCCGGTTCAGGCCCGGCCCGGTGACGGCCGACGGGCTCCGTGGGCTCCTCCCGCCCTCCCTTCGAGAGAGCCGTCTCCCTCGCCGAGCGGGCGGCCTCGGCTGGGAGCCGGGACCCAGCGTTACCTGAGCCGGTCGGTCCAAGGAGCAGGATGTTACTCTTTTCGAGTTTGATGTCGTCGTGGGCGGAATCCAGCACTTCCCCGCCTCGCTTCTCCTGGGGCGCCTGCTGGCTGACTTGCTGCTGCATGGACGCCCCCAGGGCGTTGCCGTGGGGGCTGATCCCGGCGATCTGGAGGAGCTCTGGAAAGGGGCCCAAAGCAGTTCCGGGGAAACTGGGCGGCGGAAACGGGTCCCCTCGCCCGCCCTTCCCCGTCAGGGCAGAGGCGCCGTGGAGGGAATCGAAGGTTGGGGGATGCAGTTCCCCCACAGCAAGCACACAGAGACGCTCCCTCGGACCCCCGCCTCGGCTGGCCCGGCTGGATTCTGTAACTCGGCCGGTGGACCGGGCTGGGCTCCTGCAGAGTCCGGGTTTGGCCTGGACTCGAAGGCCCTCTAGGCGGCTCAAGGCGGCCCAATACCCCAACACGCCTACGCCGGGGGCCCCCACCCCTCACAGAGCCGGGCTGGGGTCTTGGTGGCTGGTACACAGTTACGGTGGGCCCGCAGCGGGGGCCCCCCACGCCACCGGGGCTCCGGGCCTCCCCGGCACAACCGAGGTCCTCACCCAGGACCCGAGGGCCCGACTTGGTCTGGCCGGGCCCGGAACCGGGGCCGGGCCCTGAAAACCCGGTCCCGGTGGGGCTCCTGATCTCTTGGGAGGTCGCTGAAATTCACAGCACAACTCGGGGGGTCGCCGGGTCTCCTGGGACCCCCGCTCCGGTCACCGCCCTGCACTTCCGCCTACGGCTTTAGACCCGGACGGGGGAAGCTGCCCGAAATTCTCAGGAACGGGCCGTGACAGAGACCAAGGTTTCCCTTCCTCAAACATCCTCTCATGTCACCACCCGGGAGGTCCCTGAACATTTCCAGGGTAAAGAGAATTCAAAACGCTTCATGACCGGCCCCACCCCGCCAAATCCTCCCATCCAATCACAGTCAGCTGCATCCGGCAACGCTCGCGTGTGACGGGGCGGCCACGGGCCTCATAATAATAATGATAATGACGGTATTTGTTGAACGCTTACTACGTGCCAAGCCCCGTTCTAAGCGCTGGGGTAGGTACAGGGTCATCAAGTTGTCCCACGTGAGGCTCGGCCTTAATCCCCATTTTACAGACGAGGTGAACGAGGCACAGAGAAGCTAAGTGACTTGCCCCAAGTCACACGGCCGACAAGCGGCGGAGCCCGTCCGACTCCTTTCTGACGGGGAGCCCAGCGGAGAGAACCCAGGCCTACGACCTGGGTTCCAATCCCGGCCTCTGCCACTGGCCTGCTGTGCGACACTTATGTACGTCTCCATAATTCATTCACATTAGCGGCCGCCTCCCGCTCTAGACCGCAAGCTCGGTACGGACGGGGACCGTGCCGGCCGATCCGATCGTACTGTCCTCTCCCGAGCACTCGCTACAACGCTCTGCGCACGGTGAGGACTCGGTAAATTCCACGGATCGACTCATCGGTTTCCTTCGGAAAGAATCCTAAATGTCGGGACGAAGGGATGAGACTCTTAAAACGTCTCCGGGGCCAACGCCCCAAATCTGGCTGGGAAATGACGACGACGATAACCGTGGTACCCGTTAAGCGTGCCAGGCACTGTTCTTTGAGCCCTGGGGCAGATACGGGATAATCGGGTTGGACACGGCCCCCATCCCACAGGGGGCTCACGGTCTTGACCCCCATTTGACAGCTGAGGGAACTGAGGCCCAGAGAAGCGAGGTGACTTGCCCAAGGTCACGCGACGGACAAGTGGCGGAGCCGGGATGAGACCCCATCTGAGTCTCGGGCCCGGGCTCTAGCCACTAGGCCACGCTGCGTCTCGAAATGCAGGGAGGACAGGGCCCGTCCGTGCACGCGCTCCTTCCGCCGTCACGCCTCACGTTATCGTGCACTGAGGCCCGTTTCCAGGGACAGAGATTACCGGGAGGGGAGACCACTTACTTGTAAAACGGTATTCATCCTCTCGGCGTCTGATTTCTAATTCTACGGGAGAGGATGAAAACAGCAACAGAAAGGGCAAACGTTATTTTCTGGCTTTGCTCTGGGGCGGGGAGGGGGACGAGACGTCCGGCTCCCCCCCCCCGGCCTCTTCTGAACTGCTCGATTGACCGCCGGCGGAGGGGAGGATCTCGTCACAGTAGCTGAGCCCCGGGATGGGCTTTTCAGGCCACGTTTCCCCCGCGCCTCAGGAACCTCCCGCGGTTGCCCATCCGCCTCCGCACGCACAATCCTTATCGTCGGCTCTAAAACACTCAATCCCCTCGCCCTTCCTACCTCACCTCCTTGCTCTCCGACAACAACCCAGCCCGCGCACTTCACTCCTCTAATGCCAGCCTACTCCCTGTACCTTGATCTCGTCTATCTCCTCGCCGATCTCTCACCCACGTCCCGCCTCTGTTGTGGAACGCCCTCCCTCTTACTCTCCCAACCTCCGAAGCCTTCCGGGAGACACATCTCCTTCCAGAGGCTTCCCTTCCTTCATTCATTCGACTGTATTTACTGAGCGCTCGCCGCGGGCACAGCACTGTCCTAAGCCCTCGGTACACACGTCCCCCGCCTCAACAAGCTTACGTCCGGACCGGGAGACCGCCATTAATATAAATGGAAAAATTACGGATGCGTACATAAGGGCTGTGGGGTTAAGGGAGGGGTGACTGAAAGCGGCAAATCCAGGAGCAGAAAATAACAAAATCTGCCCTGGAAGGGGAGCAGGAGCTGAGATGGGGTTCAGCCAGTAAAGCCAGACTGTAAGCTCCTCGCGGGCAGGGATCGGTTCTACTCTCTAGCACTGTCCTCTCCCAAGCGTTCGGTGCTTCGCACGACTATAAGCGTTCCGTAAACACCGACTGGTTAAAAAAAAAAAAAAAGCGACGCCCGAGTAATTAAATACGCATCTATTCCCGCTATCATTTTTCCAGGGGAATCCGGCAGACTTTGCTCCTGGTTGTCCCGAGAAGGTAAGTGTCAGCAAATAAACTAGTTGGAGATTTTCTGTTCCTCAGTTACAGACTGCCCGCTCTGCCCGGCCGCAGCCCAGCTTCCGGCCCCGGCAACGGGTGGGGTCCTCGGGCCGGACGGGCCGGATTATGATCACGTCGGCGTTTGTTAAGCGCTTACTACGTGCCAAGCACCGCTCTAAGCGCGGGGGTAGATACGAGGCTATCAGGTCGTCCCACGCAGGGCTCACGGTCTTCACCCCCATTTTACAGCCGAGGTAAGGACAGACGACGGATGTCCGGATCCCCTCCCCGCAGGCCCAGGCTCAAAAATCCCGCCCGCGCTGACCTCTGGGCGTTAGCGACGTGGGTTTCTCGACTTCCGCTTGCTGCCGGACGTTAGCGGGGATGTTGTTGTAGATCCTCTTGTAGTGATTGTACACGGCGACCGAGAGCACCTTCTTGGCGAAAGACTGGCCGACCACGTACTTGTCGAGGTAGTTGTAGATCTGGAAGACAGCGGGGAGCCGGTCACGCTTCCGACGCACCCACGGGGAAAACGCGACCCCGGGGCGGGCTGGGAGATGGGGCGGCTCGGCTCTGGGACGGCAGCTGGGGGGGGGGGGCGGGGGGGGGGGGGGGGGGGGGGGGGGGGGGGGGGATCGGACCTCCGGAGCCCCGCCCCACCTCCTCTACCCGCTCCTTTCTACACCTGGGGGTATAGAAAACGCCGATCTCCACGAGGGAGAACGGGGATTGAATCCCCCTTTTGCAGATGAGGGAACCGAGGCCCAAGGTCACAGAGCAGACAAGTGGCGGGGGCCGCAGTCGGGACCCAGGCCCTCTGACTCCAGGGCCGGGCTCTACCCGCTAGGCCACGCTCCTACCCCACGCTGACCAACTCTTCGACGCGCCGTCCTCTCCCGAGCTCTCGGTATGGTGCCCGACACACGATAAGCATTCAAAGAGCAGCTTCGATCGACGGATCCCGGGGCCCAAGCTCTTTACCACTTCGGGCCTCGGTTCGAAAATGAGGGAACGTGGACCGGAAACTAAACTCTGAACTCCGAACGGGTGCCCGGATTTTGTTTTCTAAAGCTTCGGCGGACGGGCCCGGGGCCCGCCCGAGCTGGCGGCCGAGCCGCCCGGAGAACCGGTTTTCTCTCCCACCACTCCTCTGCGTCCCGAATCCGTCCCTCGCCCCGAGGCGGGCCCAACGGCCCCAGGCTTTCTTCCACGGAATTTCAGGGGGAGGAGACTGGGCGTGAGGGTATTTCCAGTTTGGCCGGGTGAAGGGCCCTGACGGGTCTGAGGGTCGGCAGCCCCCAGGCCCAAAAGGGGGCGGCTCGCCGGCGCTCCCTCCCGGCCAGGCGGCTCCGGGCCCCGGCCTGGCGGCTACCGCTCCGGGGGCCCGGGCCACTTCGGGCCCGGCCCCTTCGGGCTCGCGGGTGCCCGCTGGGGGCTGGGGAGAAAGTCGCAGTGCGGGACTCCGATGTCCACCCCCCGCCTGCCTTTCTCCACGGTCGGGGGGGAGACGGGGCCAGGGTGCCCCCTCCCCAAGGACGACGGAGGCTGTCAAAGTGGAACCTCAGACTTCCTCGTCCCAGAGGAGAAGCGCTGTGGCCTAGTAGATAGAGCACAAGTCCGGCAGGCAGAAGGATCTGGGTTCTAGTCCATCTCGCCGCCAATCTCTCACCTGGAACGCCCTCCCTCTTCACATCCGACCGACCCTCCCCATCTTCTAAGCCTTCGTGAAGGCCCATCTCCTCCAAGAGGCCTTCCCTAAGCCCTCTCTTCCTCTTCTCCCACTCCTTCCCGCGTCGCCCTGATCCGCTCCCTTTACTCAACCCTCCCTCGGCCCCACAGCACTTATGTCCAATAATTTATTTACTTTTTACCAACGCCCGTCTCCCCTTCTAGACTGTAAGCGCGTTGTGGGCGGGGAAGGTGTCTACCAATTCCGGTGCACCGTTACGCTGTACTCTCCCAAGCACTTAGTACGGTGCCCTGCACAGAGTAAACGCTCAACAGACAGCGCCGACTGACTGGTTCTAATCCCGGCTCCGCCGCTCGTCTGCCGTGCGACCCTTAGTAGGTCGCTTTACTTCTCTGTGCCCCAGTTACCGCTTCAGTAAGATGAGGATGAAGACTGGTGCGCTCCATGTGGGCGGGGGCCGCGTCCAACTTGATCAGTAATAACAACGTTGGTGTTAGTTAAGCGCTTACTAGGTGCCGAGCACCGTTCTAAGCGCTGGGGGAGATACAGGGTCGTCAGGTTGTCCCACGCGGGGCTCACACGCTTTTTTTAATCCCCATTTTACAGATGAGGGAACTGAGGCACAGAGCAGTTAAGTGACTTGCCCACAGTCACACCCGGCTGACAAGCGGCAGAGCCGGCAGTCGAACTCACGACCTCTGACTCGGAAGCCCCGGGCTCTTTCCACTGAGCCACGCCGCTTATCCCGTACCACGATCACCTTGCCCTCTTCTACCTCAGCTCGCAACTCTCCGACTACGACCCAGCCCACACACTTGGCTCCTCTCGTGCCGACCCACTCACCGTGCTTTGCTCTCGTCTATCTCAACGCCGACCTCTCGCCCACGTCCCGCTTCCGGCCCGGATCGCCCTCCCTCTTCATAGCCGACGACGATTACCGTCCCTGCCTTCGCAGCCTTTAATAAGGCGCATCTCCGAGAGGCCTTCCCCGACTAAGCCCTCGTTTCCTCCGTGAGCCCCACGTGGGATTGCGTCCCACCTGAGGAGTCTGGATCTAGCCCAGCGCTCAGTACAGCGAGTGCCTGGCACACAGTAAGCACCTCCAGACCACACAACAAAAAAACCCCACAGCGAAGGAGGCTGGCGGCTCGGCTCCGACTTCTCCGGGGGCCCCGGGGCCTCGTGGAGCGGGCGCCTCCGGCGAGGCACGAAAACACGTCGGCCTGCCGCGTCGTGGGCGGATCCACGGCGGGAAGGGAGATCCGGCGGGTTTCGGGGCCAGGCGAGGCCAGGACCGCTCACCGAGCACAAGACTGGGCGCGGTACCTTTTTGGGGGGAGGTGGCGGCTTCTGCTGGAAGGCCAATTTCACCGTCTCGGCCGCGGATTCCGGCTCCTTCGCTATGCTCTTCTTGGAGTCGGCTTCGGACAGCACCACGAAAAAGTGATGGCATTTTTCACACTTCACAAAGCGAGTGGAAGCTGGGAGAGGGAAAACAAAGAAGAAAGTGGATCGAGGAGGGAGTCTTCACTGGCGGTGGCTTCTTCCCGAGCCCCCGGCCGGCCCCAGGAGCGTTGTCACGACGACTCCCGGGGTCCACCAAAAATCTGGGGGCTCGGGCCCCCCGAATCCCAGGGGCTTTTTAGGAGCAGGCTGAGGGGAGGGGCTGGCTCAGGGGAGGGCGGCTTCCTGGATCCCAGCCCGAGCTCTAACAGCAGCTGAATAATAATAATAATAATAATAATAATGATAAAGTCGCTGTTTGTTAAGCGCTTACTATGGGCAGAACACCGTTCTAAGCGCTGGGGTAGCTACAGGGTCATCGGGTTGTCCCACGTGAGGCTCACAGTCTTGATCCCCATTTTACAGATGAGGTCACTGAGGCACAGAGAAGTCAGGTGACTCGCCCACAGTCCCCCAGCTGACAAGCGGCAGAGCCGGGACTCGAACCCCTGACCTCTGACTTCCAAGCCCGGCCTCTCTCTGCTGAGCCGAACGTTCGGCGGGAAGATCCGAGAAGGCCGAAATGTACTTTCTCGGTTTGGCAGCTCTCTCCGAGGCCAGGAAAGCCAAACCATCAGGACGATGGCGTCTGTTAAGCGCTTACTAAGTGCCGGGCGCTCTAGGGAGCGCTGGGGTTGGACACCATCCCTGTCCCACAAGGGGCTCACGGTCTTCATCCCCGTTTTACAGATGAGGTGAATTTCCATCTATTAGTTGTGGCATCCGTTAGGTGCTTACTACGTACCAGGCACTGTCCTACGCGCTGGGGCGAATACAAGCGGACCGGCGCGGACACAGCGCCTGTCCCACATGGGGCTCACCGCCTTAATCCCCATTTTACAGACGAGGGACCGGAGGCCCTGACGAGCGAGGTGACTCGTCCGAGGTCACACGGCAGACGAGTGGCAGAGCCGGGATTAGAACTCGGGTCCCTCTGACTCCCAGGCCTGTGTTCTAGCCACAAGGCCACGAGGCTCCTGCAATCTGCCGGTAACTCCATACTTCTCCTCCTCCTCCTCCTCCCCGGGAGACGAGATGGCGGCAGCAGCAGAGGAGGGAGGTTGTCCCCGCTGGCCCGGAGCCAACCCCGCCTTACAGGATCGGGACCATCAGACCCAGGGGGTACCCGTAATTACGTCTCCGTCTTTAAATTATTCATTCATACTAATGACCGTCACCCCCTCTGGACCGAAGCTCATTTTGGGCAGGGAACGTATCTACCAACTCTGTCGTCTTGCGCTCTTCCCAGACGCTTAGTACAGAGCTCCGCACACGGTAAGCGCTCAATAAGTTCGACCGGTCGACCGACCGGCCGCCACGCTAAACCCGGCCCGCCGTGGCTACCCTCCACCTCATCGAGGCTAATTACAGCGGCGGGCGGTCAACCCCTGGGGCTCCGGGCGACGACCCTCCCCTGGTTCCGACAGGCTCCATCTGCCTGTTGGGAAACCGATGGGAGGCGGCAACTCCCACGGAGCAAGGTGACAGGGCAAGATGGAGCGGGAGTCAGGCAGACACCAATTTCCACCTGTGAGTCTGTCTTCCGGGTCAAGCTCCCCCGATTGCAAAATGGGCATGTCGCGCAACAGGTTTGGGTTTTTTTTGCACGGTACCTGTTAAGCTCTTACTATGTGCCGGGCCCCGGACTCAGTGTTAGGGTACGACGAGCTAATCAGGTTGGACGCAGTCCCTGACCCACTTGGGAGCCCCCGTCTTAATCCCTATTTTACAAATGAGGGCCCTGAGGCCCAGAGAAGTCAAGCGCCTTGCCCAAGGTCACACAGCAGACAAGCAGCGGAGCAGGGATTGGCACCCGGGTCCTTCCGACTCTCGGGCCACTCTGCTTACGCACAAGATGGGTTCACTCCAGTCGGTCCCAAACCCATCGGTTGGCTACCTTAATTTTTGGTTCCCCTAGATGAATTCAGCTCGCTGGGGCCTCTCTTCCCCATGGGGAAGGCTAGCGCTTGAGTATCTTTAATCTAATTGCCCATTTCAAGCGCTCAGTACAGCGCTCTGCACATAGTAAGCGCTCAATACATACTACTGAACGAACGAATGCCCCCAAGCAACACGGCCTAGCGGACAGAGCCCGGGCCTGGGGGGTCAGAAGGACCTAGCTTCTAATCCCAGATCTACCACTGGTCTGCTGTGTGTGACCCTGGGTAAGTCACTTCACCTCTCCGGGCTTCAGCTCTCTCATCTGTATAACGGGGATTGAGACTGCGAGCCCCGTGCGGAACAGGGACTGTGTCCAGTCCATCCCGGCGCACGGTACGAGGCCTGGCACCCACTAAGCGCTTAACGAATGCCACAGTCGTCGTCGTCGTCGTCGTCGTTCACCACGGAAACGGTCAAAGACTCCGCAGAGTTAGTGAGGGGAGAGTTTAGGCTGCAAAATAGAATGCTCCTTTTCATTCGTTCATTCAGTCGTATTTATCGAGCGCTTACTAGGTGCAGAGCACTGGACCGAGCGCTTGGAATGGATAATTGGGGCAACAGATAGAGACGATCCCGGCCCGATGCCGGGCTCACAACAAAACAGACGGCAGAGCAAAACGGAACGAAACAAAAACGACATTATCACGATGAAGAGAATCAAGGGGATGGACCCCCTCATTAACACTTCTGCAGAGCGAACATCATTCGAAACGTTCTCGCAGATCGTAACGATGGCCGTTACACAATCGCCCATCGGGCCCTAAAGAAAGCTGGCGTTACTAAAATTTGGAAAAGGTAATTCCGTCCTCAAGAGTACAGATCCAGGTGATTTTGGTCTGTGTTTTTAACTCGGTCTTTGCTCTTTCGCCTCCAGCTCAGCCCTCCTCTTCCCCGCCCAGTGGGCGGCTCGGATTCGACGGGCGCCGAGAGGCCCGGGGAATCGTGCCAAGGGAACCTCGCATCGCTTTCCCGTTTGGGCGGTGTGACGGGAAAATCCCGCCCGAGACCACGAGGGCAAACTATTTCCCCGGGCAAAGCGGGTCAAAGGGAAGATGCCTGCCGCCAACACAGACAGGGAAGGCAAAAGGTGCCCGCGCAACCCGACCACTGTCGGAAGGCTAAGGGGAGTCCTCCGTGCGAGGTACGTCTGGTCAGCGCCGACGGCACTTGGGACGGTTCCCGTAACGATGATGATCGTTGCATTTGTCAGGCGGTTACTGCGTGCCAGGCGATATCAATCCCCATCTGACAGATGAGGAAACTGAAGCGACTTGCCCAAGATCACCCGGCAGACGAGTGGCGGGGCCGGGATTAGAACCCGTGACCTGCTGACTCCCGGGTCCGGGCTCTATGCACTGGGCTACGCTGCTTCTTTAGTCTTCCCCCACCTAGACCGTGAGCCCTCTTCTCGCCTTTTACTCGCCCCCTTTATTCGTCCCCCGTCCCAGCCCCACAGCACTTTAGGTCCACATCTGTCATTTTACTTATTACTATTAATGTCTGTCTCCCCTCGAGACTGTAGGCTCACTGTAGGCAAGGGAGTTACGCCGTTCGATTGTACTCTCCCAAGTGCTTAGCACAGTCCTCCGCACCCAGTAAGAGCTCAATAAATGTGGGAAGCGGCGTGGCTCAGTGGAAAGAGCCCGGGCTTCGGAGTCGGAGGTCCTGGGTTCGACTCCCGGCTCTGCCCCTCGTCAGCCGTGTGACTCTGGGCAAGTCACTTCACTTCTCTGGGCCTCAGTGACCTCATCTGGAAATACGGATTAAGACTGTGAGCCTCATGTGGGACAACGTGATTACCCTGTCTCTACCCCAGCGCTTAGAACAGTGCTCTGCACAGGGTAAGCGCTTAACAAATACCAACATTATTATTATGACTCACCCGCCCCAAACATCACAAATAAAGCTCTCGAGGGCCTCTAACCAATCAGCCGGGGGTATCGCTTGAGCGCTCACTGGGTGCAGAGCACCGTATTACGTGCTTAGGACAGGACAAATACAAGCGAGTTGGTAAAATGTTCCCCGCCCACGGGGAGCTCTCAGTCTAACAATCAACGGTATTTGTTAAGCGCTTCCTGGGTGCGGAGCACTACACTAAACGCTTAGGAGAGTCCGATATAACGGTGTTAGCCGAAGCATCCTCCCCCCACAGTGAGCTTTCGGTCTAACAATCGATGCCATTTAAGCGCACACTGGGTACAGAGCGCTGTACTAAACGCTTAGGAGAGTCCGATATAACGGTGTTAGTCGACGCATCCTCTCTGCCCACGGTGAGCTTTCGGCCTCACGATCAGTGGTATTTGTTAGGCGCTTCCTGGGTGCAGAACGCTGAACTGAACGCCGAGGAGGGTCCGATATAACGGCGTTAGTCGACGCGTCCACAGTGACTTTCAGTCTCACAATCGACGGCATTTGTTAAGCGCTTCCTGGGTGCTAGAGCAGTGTACTACACGCTTAGGAGAGCCCGACATAACAGAGTTGGGAGACACGTCTCCTGCCCGCAGCGAGCTCACAGCCTCTGTTCCGAAAAGCTCTGAGACCATTCAACACGGCGACCACAGCTTCACGACCCCACAGGGCCAGTCTGGCGTAGGGGGTAGAGCCCGGGCCTGGGGGTCAGGAGGTCACGGGTTCTAATCCCGGCTCCGTCACCCGTCTGCCGTGTGACCTCTGGCCAGCCACTTCACTTCTCTGCGCCTCGGTTCCCTCGTCTGTAAAACGGGGATCGAAACCGTGAGCCCCACGTGGGACCGTGTTCAACCCCATTTGCTTGTATCCACCCCAGCGCTCAGTACAGCGTCTGGCACGGAGTAAGCGCTTAACGAATACCACGATCACTACTATCATTCGGACCCGGCCCGGCCGCCGAGGCTGCGGCGTCGGGTCGGTGCTCTTACCCCCCCGGCCCGGGGGGGGGAATCCCCTACTTACACACGAAGGTCTCGACGTGCGTGCACAGGTCCCCGCACTTCGGACAGCGGAGCTGGTTGCCTCCTTTCCCGGAATTCCCGGAGCCCGATTTTTTGGCGCCTCCTTCGTTGACGGATTTCTAACGGCGAAGAGGGAGAGAGGGTTGGTTCGTCGTCGGCTTCCGACGGCTCAGTCGGGGAGCGAGACCTCCGTTTACTAAAACCGCCTCCTTCGTTCGGCCGGGTCTCCCCGAACACACGGGTGGCGGTCTTCCGAAGCCGCCCGCGGCGGTCCGGCCGCGTCTCCCCCGACGGCCGCTCGCCGCCCGCCAAGCCCAGGTGAAAACCCGGAGACGGCAGCCTGGGCAGAGGGACGAGCCGGTGGGTGAGCCCCGGCCCGCCAGAGCGGCCTCGGTTCCTTTAATCGCATTCGTTCCCCCGGTCGAGAAACCCCGGCGAAAGGGAGGACCTCCGCGGACGACCGCGTTATCGAAGGATCTGGAATGGGGCTCGGGATAGATCCCTCCCCAGCCAGGAACCCGTTCCGGGTTGCCTCGACTCCCTTTTTTGTTGCTGTTGCTTTTACGGTATCTGTTAAGCACCTACCACGGGCACTGTCCCGAGCGCTGGGGTGGCTACAAGCAAATCGCGTTGGACGACAGCCCCCGTCCCACAGGGGGCTCGCGGTCTTAATCCCTATTTTCTAGAGGAGGGAACTGAGGCCCAGTGAAGTCACTGGGCCGAGGGCACCCAGCAGACGAGCGGCAGAGCCGGGATTGGAACCCAGGCCCCCTGACTCCCAGCGGGCTCTCTCCGCTAGGCCGCACTGCTTCGCAGCTGGCAGATCACCGTTCTCCCCGTCTTCGAGGCCCTCCTGAAATCCCACCTCCTCCAGGAAGCCATCCCCGACTAATCCCTCACCTCCCCATTCTACTCCCCCGCCCCCCCCCCCCCCCCCAATAACCTCCCAGGGCTTGAACGCTCGGTCCCCAGACCTGTCACTTTCAACTCTATCACACTTTGGTACGTACCTTTCACCTCTCTGGCTTCCCCCCACCCGGAATTTAACTGAGAATCTGCCTCCCCGTTAGACTGTAAGCCTTTTGAGGACGGGGATCTTGCCCACTAACCCTGCTGTAATAATAACGGCGGTGGCATTTGTTAAGCGCTCACTACGTGCCAAGCAGCGTTCTGAGCGCGGGGATGGATACGAGGTCACCGGGTTGTCCCACGCGGGGCTCACAGGACTCACCCAAGCGCCCGTTCAGTGCCTTACGTTCTAGGCTGTGCGCTCGTTGTGGGCACGGAATGCGTCTGAGGTTATACTGCACTCTCCCAAGCGCCACAATAAGCACTCGAATGTGCCTGAACTGTACTGAAAATATACCACAGATGTCTTGGCTGAGCCTTCTTCTGCTATCTCGTGCTGGGAGTTGTTCAGTAATCCATCAGTGGCGTTTACTGAGCACTTAACTGCGTGCAGAACACTGGATTAAGATCTTGAGAGAGGACAACGTAACCGAGTTGGAAGACACGGTCCCTGCCTGTGACGAGCTCGGTCTCAAGGGGGGAGGAGGACATTAATATAAATATTACGGATGCGTCCATAAGTGCTGTGGGGTTGAGGTCAGGGCGGGGAATAAAGGGAGCGAGTCAGGGCAAGGCGGAAGGGAGTGGGAGAAGAGGAAATGAGGGCTTAGCCGGGGAAGGCCTCTTGGAGGAGATGGGCCTCCAAGAAGGTGGAATTAACCTGCGGGTCCCGTAGAGGGGATTTCAATTTCACCTCAAAATCGTAGGTGAAATTTCACCGCCTCCGAAATTCTGACAGTCAACTTGTCGGTAAATAACTTCCAAAAGACACC
This sequence comes from Ornithorhynchus anatinus, assembly GCF_004115215.2. Lineage (NCBI taxonomy): Eukaryota > Metazoa > Chordata > Mammalia > Monotremata > Ornithorhynchidae > Ornithorhynchus > Ornithorhynchus anatinus. The sequence goes on along the minus strand of NC_041732.1, from coordinate 5,636,682 downwards.
AACCCCCTTCCCCTCCGCCCCTCCTCCGCCCAAACCGGCAGACAAAACACATCCTCTCCTGGAAGGCGGGCCGCTCCCTTCCGGCCCGGCTAATCCCGTTCCAATCCCCGCTCCGCCACTTGTCTGCTGTGCGACCTTCGGCAAGTCCCTTCGCTTCTCTGGGCCTCGGTTCCCTCCTCTCTAAAACGGGGATTGAGACTGTGAGCCCCATATGGGGCAGGGACTGTGTCCAACCCGATCTGCTTGTGTATCCACCCCAGCGCTCAGTACAGTGCCGGGCACATAGTGAGTGCTTAACGAGCACCACGATTATTACTATATTATTATCATTACCCGAGCCGTCCGGGCTGTGGGTCTTCCCGCAGCGTTCCGGTCGCAGCGCCGGGGGCGAATTTGGGAAGCGTCCTGACGGTCTGACCGGGACGCGGGGTGACGCCGGGAGAAAGTTGCGGACGGGGTCAGAGCTCTCTCGACTGCGGGCTTCTTCGGGAAGACCCCCTTCCCTCCGGAACACCCCCCCCCCCCCGCCCAATCTCCTAGGAGAATTAAAAGGACGCCGAGACGCAGCTGGGCTGAAGGCGGGGGGGATGGGGATGCCCGGGGCCTACCTTATTTCCACCTCCGGATCCATCTTTGCCGGGGCCGTCCTTGGAGGCGAAGTAAGCCGGGGTTTCGGAAAAGGTCCTAAGAGGAGCTCTTCTGACGATCTGCGTCTCGAAGAGGCCCAGCCTCCCCAACGCTGGGAAGTGAGGGCGACTGCAGGAGATACCTGGAAAGAAAAGCCGATCCCTGAAGCCAAGGCAACGTAAGACGATCCTAATCCTGGAAGCACCCGCCTTCCGGGCCTTTCCGACACGGCACCCGGGCCGGGGAGGCGGGGTGTCAAAATGGCCGAGCGGTTCTTTTTCGGGATTCGGAGCCCGGCAGACAAGCCCGGCTGTCGTTCCGGGTCAGAGCCAGAGGGGCTCCCTTCGAGTTACAGCCTGGAATACTTTTCTTCCGTTCCTTATCTGGAGAAGGGCCTCGCTCACAGAACACATGGAAGCAGGGAGCGTGGCTAAAAATAAGTTCCTCTTTTAGTTCCTTTTTGAAAAAAAGAAAAAAAGCCCTGCCAATTTGGGTCTGGGCGGATGTAAATTAAAAGCGGTCGGCCAAGTTCCGATTTCAGTTGGTACATCACAGCCTTCGCTTCAGGAGACAAACCTTTTGAAATAGAAAGCTCAAAACCAAACAAAAAAGCTCCCTCTGATAATAATGATAATAATAAATGGGGCATTTGTTAAGCGCTTACTATGGGCCAGACACTACACTGAGCACCGGGGAAGATACGAGATAATCGGGTGGGACACAGTCCCGGTCCCACGCGGGGCTTCCGGTCTCAATCCCCATCTCGCAGACGCGGGAACTGAGGTCCAGAGAGGTGACCCGTCCGAGGTCACGCAGAGGACAAGCGGCGGAGCCGGGATCAGAACCCGGGTCCTGCCGATTCCAGGCCTGTCCCCTATCCGCTGAGCCGTACCGCTTCTCTACACTTTGAAGTGGGGCTTCATATTTACTAATTTTGGAGGGTGATGGAGGAGGGGAGGGCATTTGTTAAGTGCTTACCACGTGCCCGGCGCTGTACTAGATAGCTCGGCACAGACACGGTAGTAGCATTTAGCAGCCTACTGTGTGCAGAACGCTGCACTAAGCGCTGGAGAGAATAAACAAGTGGGAATTAGACACAGTCCCTGTCCCTCAGAGAGGGTCTCTCAATCTAAGGAAGGAGGACAGGTATCAAATCCCCATTTTATAGGGGAGAAAACTGAAGCACAGAGGAGCTAAGCAGGTGACTCCAGGTCGCACCGCGGACAAGTGGCGGGGCCGGGATTAGAACCCAAGTCCTCCGACTCCGGGGCCCGGGCCCGTTCCAGTAGGCCAAGCTGCTGCCCGATTCCCCATAAAAACGACTTCGAAAAACGCTTTTCGGAAGAGCAAGATATTTCGAAGGTGAACGTAAGTGCTGCGGGGCGGAGGGCGGCCACCAACTTCAAGCGCCGGGGCGAAGCAGAAGGGAGTGGGAGAAGCGGAAAAGTGGGCTGGGAAGGCCTCGTGGAGGAGACGGGCCTTCGATACGGCTCCGAAGCTGGGGAGAGTCACCGTGGGAGAGGAGGAGGGAGGGCGTGCCGGGCCAGAGGCCGGACGGGGGCGAGAGGTCGGCGGCGAGATAGGCGAGATCGAGGTTCGGCCAGGAGGTTGATACGAGAGGAGCAAAAGGGCGCGGGCTGGGTCGGAGTAAGGACAGCAGGCGAGGTGAGGCGGGAGGAGGCGAGAGGACTGACTGCTTCGAGGCCGACGATAAGGAGGCTTCCGGTCTGATGCGGAGGGGAACGGGCAACCACCGGAGGTTCCCGGGGAGCGGGGAAACGCGGCCTAAACGTTTCGACGGAGAAAGGATAATGATGATAATAACGCTGGCATCCGTTAAGCGCTCACCACGTGCCGAGCGCTGCGGGAGACATAGGGGAATCAGGTTGTCCCACGCGGGGCTCACAGTCTTCATCCCCATTTTACAGATGATTAACTGAGGCCCAGAGAAGTGAAGTGACTCGCCCACAGTCCCACCGCTGACAAGGGGCAGAGCGGGGATTCCAACTCATGACCTCCGACTCCAAAGCCCGGGCTCTTTCCACTGAGCCACGCCGCTTCTCATCCAGGATCCAGGCGGCGGAGTGAAGTACGGGTCGCAGTGGGGAGAGACCGGAGGCAGGGGGGTCGGCAAGGAGGCCGACGCAGTAATAATGATACTAATAATGTCGGTATTTAAGCGCTTACTATGCGCACAGCACTGTTCGGTAATCGGGTTGTCCCCCGTGAGGCTCCCAGTCTTCATTCCCGTTTTACAGATGAGGGGAACTGAGGCCCGGAGAAGTGAAGTGACTCGCCCACAGTCACGCAGCTGACAGGCGGCGGAGCCGGGATTCGAACCCATGACCTCGGACTCCCGAGGCCGGGCTCTTGCCACGGAGCCACGCCGCAGTAATAAGGCGGGAGAGGAGAAGTGAAGTGCTCCTCGGATTAACGGGCAGGCGGTTCGGATGGAGGCAGTAACTCCGGGACCGTTTCTAACGCGTCCGACAGGCGGGTTCGACAGCCGTTCGACTGATAAAACCGGCCCGAAACTGAGTTCGCTCCCACCCGAACACGACCTCCCACCCTGGTTTCCAAGGATCCCGGAACCGTTTCTGAGCCGTGAAGGGGTCCGGACGCCAAGACGGCTAGCGGGAAACGGGCTTTCGGCCTCGTGTGCTTCGCGAGGAAACCTGGCAACTCTGCCGAGAAAGTTAAAAGTTAAACTCTTACAAAACCTTTGGATGGAGGAAAAGAAATCTGGCAACATCGGAGCGAACCGCAAGTCATTCTTCTTAAAAAAAAAAAAAAAAAAGGATAATAATGGTCTCCAATGTTAGGGGACTTCCCGTTCTATGGTTATTAAAGGGGAGAGTCATTTGCCAAGTCCCTTAAACCTGGAAACCAACGGGGTCTCGATTCGGTCCCTCCTAACGAATTATTTCACAATTTCCAAAACAGGTCGCCGTCTGTCGACCGAATCAATCTTTAACTTACATTAAAGAATTAGGCAGGGAGAGGAAAACACTGAAATAACCTTGGAAATGTCCTTTTACCACATTAAAAAAATGTCCGATCAATCTTTAACCGGCCACACGTTCAGGAGTACTGAAATCGGCTTCGACTCTTTTCGTCAAGGAACTCACGTCCCTCGGTCGCACTGGCCTCTCCCGAGCGCTCAGCGCAGTGCTCGGCCCGCAGAAAGCGCTCAGTAGATATCGCCGGTCGACAGGGAGTCGCAGCAACTCAAACCGACGGGTTTTCCCACAAGGGAGCTTCTCTGTGCCCAGTACGACGTCGTCCGCGCGCAAGCGCCGTTCGGCAACGCATCGACCAGTGGCGTTCACCGAGCGCTTCCTGGGTGCAGAGCACTGTACTAAGCGCTCAGGAGAGTACGACGCGACAAGAGTCGGTAAACCAAGATTTCCAAAACCCCACTTCCTCCAGAATCCCCTTCCCGCCTCTGGATCCCCTCGAGACCGGACGCTCCTCGTGGGGAGGGGACGTAGCCTCCCACTCCGTCGTACGGCACCCTCCCGAGCGCCGCCCACGGGGCTCCGCTCACAGCGAGCGCTCGACAAATACCACCGTTTGCCATCACTTATGTCTGTCCTCGACGCCCGTGCCCCGACGGACATTCCACGTCTCTAAGCACTTGGTACGGAGCCCTGAACACCCAAAACGCAGAGTGGAAGCTCCCTGGGGGCAGAAAACGTCTCCGGTGCTTCTATCTTCCAAGAGCTCAGTACGGCGCGCGGCGCAAGCCAAAATAACGGTGATAACGATGGACTCTGCGGTGCCGAGCACTGGACTGAGCGCTGGGGCAGATTTCAGGATATTCAGATCACCCAGAGTTCCCGTCCCACATGGGACTCGCGGCCTAAGGCAGAGGGAAAACGGCGATTAAAGCCCCAGCGGTCGAAGGAGGAAACTGAGAGCGGGGAGTGAAGTGACTTGTCCCAGGTCAGCCAGCGGGCAAGCGGTGGAGCCGGGATTAGCACCCAGGTCCTTCTGAGGCCCAGGCTCTTGAGTCTTTTTATCCCTGACCCTCTGCGCTGCGTTCAAGCCTCCGAGGGGGTCTCTGGAACGTCCTACGGGTCCGTTTACAGAATCTGTTCAATTGGGGGCAGATCCTAAGCTTAATTTCCTCCGACAGGGAGTCCGACAGACCAACGCTACCTAATAAATAGCAACATCCCGGATCAGAATTCCCCCAAATGCGGGCTACGCCCCATTACAGACTCCGACCGGACGGTGAGGAGTCTAAAGGTACATTCCTGGAATAAGGATTTCAACGGACTTCACCCGGGGAACAAAATTCCCATACACGACGACTCGCAATTAGCACGGAGTGGGCAGGGAAAATATGAAGCTCCTGAGTGAAAACGCAGAAAAGAGTGACGGGGGCCCTCCTGGCTAGAAATTAAGACGCCCGCTAGTAGCCCGGCAAGGATCTCCAAACAAACTTCCTTTGTCAAGGCTCTCCAAACTTCCCTCGTGCAGCGAGACGTTCCGGACTGCTTCACGAGAGTTTCGCGTTCCCCGCCAAACGAGGGGCCCGAGAAACAGAAAAGCGAAGAGGCACGTGAATAACCACCAGGATAAGGAATACGGCGGCTCTGGGCCGACCGTTTTACTGAAGACTCATCACGGGCAAGGAACGGGTCTGGTGATTCTCCTCTCTTGGCCGCTCCCAAGCGGGTGGTCCAGTGCTCTGCACCAAAAGCAGTGCCTGGGCTGTAGTAAGCGCTCGAAAAATACCACTGAACTGATTGATTCTAGGCCACGCGAAACAGCGAGCGTCGAGCTCCGCGGCGTGGCTCAGTGGCAAGAGCCCGGGCTTGGGAGTCAGAGGTCAGGGGTTCGAATCCCGGCTCTGCCACTTGTCAGCTGGGGGACCGCGGGCGAGTCACTTCACTTCTCCGGGCCTCAGGGACCCCGTCTGTAAAATGGGGATTATCTGTGAGCCCCACGTGGGACGACCCGATGACCCTGTATCTCCCCCCGGCGCTTAGAACGGTGCTCTGCACACAGTAAGCGCTTAACAAATACCAACATCATCATTATTATTATTATTAAAGTCAGTCACCGATTAGCCACGTGGAGCCGGGCGAACTCGCCCCAGGGGCAACTGAACGCTGCTGGTTTGAGAGTGGAGCGAGCGGCGCTCGGGGCGGCTACTTGGTAGGAAGCCCGTGGGACCCCGAGAGGCACGTGTGCCCGTCCGCGACCCCGGGATTGCTGTGGGGGCCCCCCAAAATCCTCCCGGCCCGGGTGAGCGGGGCTGGTTTGGTCGCAGGGCGGCGGCTCGGGGGCCACAGCTGGCTTTAATCAATCGATAAATCGCATTTCTTCGTGGTAATTCCAATAATCGTGGTCTCTGTCAGGCGCTTACTCTGTGCCGGGCACCGTGCTAAGCGCTGCGTCCAACAAATCGGGTTGGACACAGTCCCCGTCCCGCGTGGGGCTCCAGAGTCTCAATCCCCATTTTCCAAACGAGGAAACTGAGGCCCCGATAAGGCAAGTGACCCGCCCAAGGTCACGCAGCGGACAAGCGGTGGAGCTGGGACGAGAAGACGGGCCCTTGCGACGCCCAGGCTCTATCCAGTGGTCCGCGTCGCGCTAACCGTGCGCGGGGCCCTGTACCGAGCGCTGGGGAGAGGACGATACAATCTGAGAGTCGCGCTCCCCGCCCTCGACGAGCCGGTTCTTTCCTTCATTCGGTCCTGTTTATTGAGCGCTTCCGGCGTGCGGAGCACCGGACCGAGCGCTCGGCCGAGTCCAATTCGGCAACAAATAGAGACGATCCGGTCAGTCCTGCTCACCGAGCGCTGCCCGCGTGCGAAGCACTGGGCCGAGCGCTTGGGCGAGTCCAACTGGGCAGCCGATAGAGACAATCCATCGGTCCTATTTACTGAGCGCTTCCCGCGTGCGGGGTACTGGACTGAGAGCTCGAGAAAGTCCAATTGGGCAACAGATAGAGCCAGTCCCTTTAATCCTATTTACTGAGCGCTTCCTGCGTGCGAAGCACTGGACTGAACTCTCGGGCGAGCCAAACTGGCAACCACTAGGGACGATCCGGTCAGTCCTATTTACTGAGCGCTTCCTGGGTGCGGAGCACTGGGCCGAGCGCTCGGGCGAGTCCAATTCGGCAACCGACAGAGACAATCCAGCCAGGCTTATTTACTGAGCGCTTCCCGCGTGCCAAGAACTGGACCGAGCGCTTGGGCGAGTCCAAATGGGCCACCACTAGAGGCGAACCGGTCAGTCCTACTTACTGAGCGCTCCCTGCGTGCGAAGCACTGGACTGAGCGCTGGGGCGAGTCCAAATCGTCAACCAATAGAGACAATCCATCAGTCCTACTTACTGAGCGCTTGGGCGAGTCCAAATGGGCCACCACTAGAGGCGAACCGGTCAGTCCTCCTTACTGAGCGCTTCCCGCGTGCGGAGCACTGGGCCGAGCGCTTGGGAGAGGACAATGGCGCACGCACTAGGGGGGGTCCCTTCCCCACGAGCGGAGCGGAGCGCCGCGCAGAGAGTGGGGGCGGTGGGGGAGGGGAGGAGTGTCCGGTTACCTGCGTGCGCGGCGGCGAAGGCGGAGGCCAGCAGCCTGGCGGCGGAGGCGCAGGGGCAGGCGGGGCGGCATCCGGCCATGGCGACGACGACGACGGCGGCGGCGGCGGCCGCGACCCCTCCGGCCCGGGGGCCGCACCGACGAGGACCGGCCGGCGCGCGCCCGCCTCGGCCTCCCGCCGCCTCGCGCCTGCGTCACGCCCCGGCGCCCTCCCCGAAGACTACGGCTCCCGGCGGCCCGCTCGCCGGAAGGGGGCCGGGCGTCACTTCCGGGACCCGCGCGGGGCGCCCTGGGAGATGGAGTCCGGGCGGGGCTCCTCTTCCGGTCCCGCGCGGGGCGTCCTGGGAGATGGAGTCCGGGGGGGTCCTCTTCCGGTTCCGCGCGGGGCACCCTGGGAGATGGAGTCCGGGCGGGGCTCCGCTTCCGGTCCCGCGCGGGGCACCCTGGGAGATGGAGTCCGGGCGGGGCTCCGCTTCCGATCCCGCGCGGGGCGCCCTGGGAGATGGAATACTAATGTCGATATTCGTTAAGCGCTGACTCTGTGCAGAGCACTGTTCTAAGCGCTGGGGGGGGGGGGACACAGGGGAATCAGGTTGTCCCACGTGGGGCTCCCAGTCTTCCTCCCCATTGTACAGACGGGGGAACTGAGGCCCAGAGAAGGGAAGTGACTGGCCCACAGTCCCACAGCTGACAAGGGGCGGAGCCGGGATTCGAACTCGTGACCTCTGACTCCCAAGCCCGGGCTCTTTCCACTGAGCCAGTCCCGCCCCTTAGCGCGGCTCAGTGGAAATGATAATGTTGGTGTTTGTTCAGCGCTATGTGCTGAGCACTGTTCTAAGCGCTGGGGGAGATACGGGGTCATCAGGTGGTCCCACGTGAGGCTCACACTGAATCCCCATTGTACAGATGAGGGAACTGAGGCCCCGAGAAGCGACTTGCCCAAGGTCACACAGCTGACGAGGGGCAGAGCGGGATTCGAACCCATGACCTCGGACTCCCCAGCTCGCTGCTTCGCTGCGGAAAGAGCCCGGGCTGGGGAGACCGAGGTCATGGGTTCGAATCCCACCTCGGCCCCTTGTCAGCTGGGTGACTGTGAGCCAGTCTCTTCACTTCTCTGGGCCTCAGTTACCTCATCGGGAAAATGGGGATGAAGACTGGGAGCCTCACGAGGGACAACCGGATGACCCTGTATCTCCCCCGGCGCTTAGAACAGTGCTGCGCACATAGTAAGCGCTTAACCAATACCGACATTATCGTTGTTATCATTATGCTAAGATCCGCTCTTTCCGCTCCATCCAAACTGCAACTACACGAATTCGAACCCTTACCCTCTTCTGCCTTGATTACTACCTCAACGCCTGTCGCTCCTCTGGTGCTAACCTGCTCCCTGGGCCTCGATCTCGTCTGTCTGGCCGCCGCCCCCTGGCCCCCGTCCCGCCTCTGGCCTGGAACGCCCTCCCTCCTCAAAGAATAATATTGGTGTTTGTTAAGCGCTTCCTCTGTGCCGAGCACTGTTCTAAGCGCTGGGGGGAGATACAAGGTCATCAGGTTGTCCCACGAGGGGCTCACAGTCTTCATCCCCATTTTACAGATGAAATCTGTCAGGCGACGACTCTCCCCCCCTTTCAAAGCCTTACTGAAGGCCCGTCTCCTCCGAGAGGCCTTCCCAGACTAAACCCCGCTTTTCCTCATCTCCCCCTCCCTTCTGCGTCACCCTGACTCGCCCCCTCTGCTCTTCCCCCCACCCCCCAGCCCCCCAGCACTTATGCGTATATCTGTAATTTGATTTTATTTGTACTGATGCCTGTCTCCCCCCCCCAGACCCTAAGCTCGTTGTGGGCGGGGAACGTCACTGCTCTTTGCCGTCTAATAATAATAATGTCGGTATTGTTCTAAGCGCTGGGGTAGATACAAGGTAATCAGGTTGTCCCACCTGGGGCTCACACTCTTCATCCCCATATTACAGATGAGGTCACAGAGGCACAGAGACGTTAAGTGACCTGCCCAAAGTCACACAGCCGACAGGCGGCAGAGCCGGGATTCGAACCCATGATCTCTGACCCCCCAAATTGTTTTAATGAGCTGTTCTTCCCCTGATTCTATTTATTGCTATAGTTCTTGTCTGCCCGTCTCCCCCGATTAGACCGTAAGCCCGTCAAAGGGCGGGGACTGTCTCTATCTGTTACCGATTTGTCCATTCCAAGCGCTTAGTACAATGCTCTGCACATAGTAAGCGCTCAATAAATACTATTGAATGAATGAACGAATGAAAGCCCGGGCTTTTGCCACTAAGTCACGCTGCTTAGCACTCAGTTCAGTGCTCTGCACACAGTAAGCGCTCAATAAATACGACTGAATGAATGAAATACCATTTCTGGATCAATGCCCTGAAGCCAGCAGTCAGGAGTTTCTGTCTGACGTGGAGGGGACGGGGAGCCATTGAGCTCCTTGAAGACAAGGATCGCATCAGCGTGGCTCAGTGGAGAGAGCCCGGGCTTGGGAGTCAGAGGTCGTGGGTTCGAATCCCGACTCCGCCGTTTGCTAGCTGTGTGACTTTGGGCAAGTCGCTTCACTTCTCTGTGCCTCAGATACCTCATCTGTCAAATGGGGATTAAAACTGTGAGCCCCACGTGGGACAATCTGATCACCCTGTATCCCCCCAGCGCTTAGAACAGCGCTTTGCACACAGTAAGTGCTTAACAAATACCACCATTATTATCCTCTGGGCGTCAGTGACCTCATCTGTAAAATGGGGGCGAAGAGCGTCACGTGGGGCAACCCGATGACCCTCGTATCTACCCCGGCGCTTAGAACGGTGCTTGGCACATAGTAAGCGTTTAACAAATACCAACACTATTATTATTATCGCATCAACCAACTCTATTATACTGCGCCTTATCCCCAGCCCCACAGCCCTTACGTATTCGTTCAGTAGTATTTATTGAGCGCTTACTATGTGCAGAGCACTGAACTAAGCGCTTGGAATGGACAATTCGGCAACAGATAGAGACGATCCCTGCCCAATGGCGGGCTCATGTACGTTTCCTTACCATTCTGCCACCTCCCCTACCTGTGATTTATTTTCACGTCTGTCTCCCCCACTAGACTCGAAGCTCCTTGAGAGCGGCGGCGGGAGGCGGGGGGGGGGGTCAAGTCTTCCAGCTCTATTGTAGTGTTGGTATTTGTTAAGCGCTTACTATGTGCCGAGCACTGTTCTAAGCGCCGGGGGAGATACAGGGTCATCAGGTGGTCCCACGTGGGGCTCACGGTTAATCCCCATTTTACAGATGAGGTATTGTCATCTCCCCGGTGTTTAGAACAGTGCTGTGTGAACAGTAAATGTTTAATCAATCGATAGTATATAGCGAATGCAGACTGGGTGCACAGCCCTGTACTAAACGCTGGGGAGAGCACGCTCTAAGAGAGTCGTGGACACCTCCCCTGCCCGCGAAGAGCTTACGGTCTGATTGATACTCTCCCAAACAGTTCTGGGTTCTCCACACAAGGGCTCGGTAAATTCCACCGATTGATTGATTGATTGGTTTTGTCGACTACCTTGAACCTCTCAGGGGCAGGCGGATAAAAGCCGCCTTCCTTCCGCCGTGGGCATCCCTGCGGGAGTTGCCGTTTACCTTTCAGAGAGAAAACGGCTGAGGTGAGTTCATCTTTCTTACCGTGCTGCTGGCCTGGGTTAGGCGGGGCAGGGATCGATCAGTCGATCGTATTTACCGAGCGCTTACCGTGGGCCGAGCACGGTGCCGAGTGCTTCGGTGAGTACGATAGGATCGGTAGACCCGTTCCCTGCCCACGAGGAACTTGGAGACATAAAAATGAATTACAGATGTATATATTTGTAAGAGGCGTGGGGCCGAGGGGCGGGTGGGGAAAGGGTACAGATCCAAGCGCAAGGGTGACGCAGAAGGGAGACGGAGTGGAGGAAACCAGGGGAAGGATTCTTGGAGGAGGTGTGATTTTAATGAGGCTTTTGAAGGCGGGGAGACAGTCGGAGATGAAGGGGGAGGGCGTTCCAGGCCAGAGGCAGGACACGAGAGAGAAGTCGGCGGTGAGATAATAATAATAATGTTGGTATTTGTTAAGCACTTACTATGTGCAGAGCACTGTTCTAAGCGCTGGGGTAGAGACAGGGTCATCGGGTGGTCCCACGTGAGGCTCACAGTTAATCCCCATTTGACAGAGGAGGGAACTGAGGCCCAGAGAAGTGAAGTGACTCGCCCACGGTCACCCAGCTGACAAGCGGCAGAGCCGGCATTCGAACCCATGAACTCTGACTCCCAAGCCCGGGCTCTTTCCACTGAGCCGGGCGTACAGCGAGTAGGTTGGCCTTAGAGGAGCGAAGTGTGCGGGCTGGGTTGGAGGAGGAAATCAGCGAGGTAAGACGGGAAGGGGCCAGATATGGAGTAACTATCCCAGAAATGTAGTTGTGAGACCATAATCGAGAAAAATAATAATAATAATAATGTTGGTGTTTGTTAAGTGCTTACTGTGTGCAAAGCACTGTACTAAGCACTTGATAAATACTACTGATCGGTCGACTGATGTTAGCCGAAGCCAGAAGAGGGAAGTGAAGAGACGTGTTCAGGTATCTAATCCCGGCTCCGCCATTTGTCTGCTGGGTGACCTTGGGCAAGTCACTTCACTTCTCTGGGCCTCAGTTCCCTCATCTGCAAAATGGAGATCGAGACCGTGAGCCCCCCGTGGGACACGGACCGTGTCCAACCTGATTACCTTGCATCTCTCCCAGCATTTAAAACAGCGCCTAACAAATACCATAAGAAAAAATTCAGAAAAACCGGAACTTAAAGAATTTCCACCGTGGTTAACGTAGAATAATTATGGCCTTTATTAAGTGCTGACCAGATGCCGGGATAGACCTAGGGTTCTAAAGACCAACCATAGGAGCCAATCCTGAGAAGCAGCGTGGCCTGGTGGCTAGACTACGGGGCCCGGGAGTCAGAAGGACCTGGGTTCTAATCCAGGCTCCGCCACTTGTCCGCTGTGTGACCTCAGGCAGGGCGCTTCACTTCTCTGTACCTCAGTTACCTTTGTAAAATAGGGATAAAGACTGTGAGCCCCGTGGGGGACAGGGACTGTGGGCAACCCAATTTGCTTAAATCTTCCCAGAGCCTAGTCCAATGCCTGGCACACAGTAAGCGTTTAACAGATATCACAGTTATTATTCCTTTTTCAGCGTCCTGACCCTGAGCGCTAGCTCAGTCCCTGCTCGCCCAATTCGATAAACGTACAATGTGCATCTGTCTGGGGCAATAAGGAAGCAGCGGGCATTTTCCGTCTCAGAACACTTGACATAGCGTCGTTTCAGAATACCGCCTTTGTCCGGCCAACTCAGCTTCCAAACGTTGGCGGTTCCAGTTCGAAGAGCTCCCCTTGTAAATCCTCACGCTCTATTTCCGCGGATCTACGGGACGATTGCGGGGATGGGAGCCGGGGCTCCCTGCGTTGGCAGCCTGGGGAGAGAGGGTCATCCGTTTAATTTTTCAAAAGACACCTCAATAAATCCCACTGATTGGTTGATCTCAAGAATAATCTGAGTTTATGTCAGGAAGCAGAACTGTTCTTCACAACCAGAGTAGCGGGGCCTAGTGGACAGATCACGGGCCTGGGGGGTCAGAGGGACCTGGGTTCCGATCCTGGCTCCGCCACTCTTCTGCTGGTGACCTTGGGCCAGTCGCTTCACCTCTCTGGGACTCAGTTCCCTCACCTGTAATATGGATATTAAGACTGTGAGCCCCACGTGCGGCAGGGACTGTGTCCAACCTGATTATCTGTTACCTCCGGACACTTGCTATTCGGCCCACCCCCAGTCGCACAGCAGTTACTTATACGTCTTTAAATTTTATACTATAGATTAATTATTCACATTAATGCCGGTCTCCTCCTCTAGACTGTAAACTCACCACGGGCAGGGAACATGTCTGCTAATTCTGTGGTGTTCTCCCAAGGGCTTAGTACAGTGCTCTGCACACAGTATGCACTTATCCATAATAATAATAATAAATAAAGATAGGATTTGTTAAGCGCTTACTAGGTGCCAAGCACTATTTTAAGCCCCGAGGTAGGTACGAGTTAATCAGGTTGGACACGGTCCCTGTCCCACCTGGGGCTCACGCTCTTAATCCCCATTTTCCAGATGAGGGAACTGAGGCCCGGAGAAGCGAAGTCACTTGCCCCAGGTCGTAGATCAAGATTAGAACCCAGGACCTTCCGACTCCCAGGCCCCTGCTCTATCCATTAAGCCACACTGCTTCTCAGTAGATACTATTGATTGGCTTGTATCTACACCCGCGCATAGAACAGTGCCTGGCACATAGTAAGCATTTAACAAATACCATTAAATAGAGAAAGGGGAAAAAAAGAGCCGTCATCTCCTCTAAGAAGGGACGGTGTCCAACCCATCCCAGGACTTGGCACATAGTGAGCGCTTAAAAAATACCCAAATCATTATTGTTTGTTGCACTCTGTCTCCCGCCCTAGCCTGTAAACTCCTCCTTCTGAACGTGGCTGCCAACTCTGTTATATGATACTCTCCCAAGCGTTTAGTACAGTGCTCTGCACCCAAGAAGCACTCAAATACCGTTGCTGGATTGCACTTTCCCATGCGCTAGGAAGAGTGCTCTGCACACAGTTAAGCGCTCAATCAATGCCACTGACTGAGTGATTGATCAGGTGGACCCGAGCCACATCCAACAGCTGCAGAAAACTTTCGCCCAACTAAATCAGTTCTATTTTGGTTGCCTGGCCACCGCTAGAGAAATGTGCCACCCACCCTCCACTTTCACGTGCTCCCGGGCCGCTGCGAATGATGGGGCACCTGGACCGGTCGGATATTAAAGGACCCTCACTTTTCTTAGGACCCGGGAAGAAGGCGGCTCACGTCGTTACTGCCAACAACGTCGGTGTTGCCTGCTGGGCGGTCTTGGGCAGGTCGCTTCACGTCTCTGTGCCTCAGTGACCTCACCTGTAAAATGGGGATCAAGACCGTGAGCCCTACGTGGGACAGGGGCTGGGTCCGACTTGATTAACCTCTACCCCTCCCAGCGCTTAGTATCATAGCAAGTACTCAACAAATACCATTGCCCTCCTTTCCCCTAAAACAAGAGCAAAATATTCATATGGACAAGATCCGATCTCCACATTCATCCACCGGGATTTTCACGATAGGGGTAAGGGATCATCATCGTAATAATAATAAGGTTGGTATTTGCTAAGCGCTTACTATGTGCAGAGCACTGTTCTAAGCGCTGGGGTAGACACAGGGGAATCAGGTTGATCCACGTGGGGCTCACAGTCTTCATCCCCATTTTCCAGATGAGGTGACTGAGGCACAGAGAAGCGAAGTGACTTGCCCACAGTCACACGGCTGACCAGGGGCCGAGCCGGGATTCGAACCCATGACCTGCGACTCCGAAGCCCGTGCTCTTCCCACTGAGCCGCGCTGCCTCTCTCATCATCTGTTGTAGAATGTACTGGACGACCAACCGGTCAATAGTATATACTGAGCACCTGCTGCGTGCACGATCTCAAAGCACCCGGGAGAGTAGACAAGAATTAGAAGACACGATCCTTACCCCACCAAGGAACTTACACGCTAATAGGGGAGACGGATGCTTATGATGATTTAAAGATGGGGGAAAAATAGAATATGTAGGCTATGTACGTAAACCCTACGGGGAGGTTTTGGTAACCAGCGAATCGTGACGGGATCGTTTTATAATGAAAATAGATTTAGCGGTGAAATGGCCCCTGTGGTTAATTCGATCGTATCTACTGAGCGCTTCCTGGGTGCAGAGCACCGTACTAAGCACTAGGAAAGTACAATTCGGCAACCGACAGAGACAATCCCTGCCCAACAATGGGCTCGCGGTCTAGAAGAGGGTGCATTCGGTCGATCGCATTCCTGCTGATGATTTTATAGCACTAATCCTAAACTGCTGTTGCTGAGATTTGGAAGGAAGACACTTGCCGGGCAAGCAATTCATTCGCCATACAGCTGTATTTGGGGACACACGCCCAAGGCGGGGATTGCAGCGTATCATTCTGCTGCCCTAAGGGGAGACCTTTGGTCCAGAAGGGGAGGAAAGAGCACCGGCCTGGGAGTCGGGCGGCCCGGGTTCTAATCGCTTGCCCGTCGTGTGACCTCGGGAGGAAAAAAAAAAAAAAAAATCACTTCATCGCTCTGCGCTTCGGTTTCCTCATCTGTGAAATGGGGAATCAAATAACCTCCCCGTCGACCTGTATACGTTGTACCCACGCAGCTATTTGACGCCGCGATCTTCATTAGATACCGTTCTCAGGCAGTCCGGGCAAAGGGCTCGGCACGTGGTAAGGGCTTCCTAAGACCGCAATTCTTCAAGCAACACGGCGTGGTGGATGGGGCGCCGGCCTGGGCATCGGAAGGTCATGGGTTCTGATCCACCACCTGTCTGCTCGGCGGCCTTGGACGAGGTCATTCGTTCACCCCATTAGGGAAGCAGCGTGGCTCAGTGGCAAGAGCCCGGGCCTGGGGGTCAGAGGTCAGGGGTTCGAATCCAGACTCCGCCGCCTGGCAGCTGTGTGACCGGGGGCAAGTCGCTTCACTTTCCGGTGCCTCAGTTACCTCATCTGGAAAATGGGGATTAAGAAGAAAATGGGGATGAAGACCGTGAGCCTCACGTGGGACAACCTGATGCCCCCGGATCCCCCCCAGCGCTTAGCACGGTGCTCTGCACGTAGTAAGCGCTTCACAAATCCCAACGTTATTATTAAGCGGCGCAGGCGGTGCAGTCCTGCCCGCCGGGGGGGGGGGGAGGGCGGGGGAGGCGCGCGCGCCTGCGCCTGCCGCTCCCGCCGTCGTCAGGGAGACGGCCGCCCCGCCCCTCCGCGCGCGCCGTCACGCGGCCCCGCCCGCGCCCTCCCCCCTCGTCGTCGCGAGACGGGCCGCGGCCCCGGAAGCGGCGCGCGCCGCCCGCCCTCCCCTCCCGCGCGGACCCCGCCGCGGCCCACGTGACCGGGCCCCCCTCACCTCCTCCTCCCCCCTCCCACCGCGGCCTGGGAGCCCCGCGCAGGCGCGCTGGGGAGGTCACTCCCCCTCCCCTCCCTCCCCCTCCCTCCCTCCCTCCCTCCCTCCCTCCCTCCCTCCCTCCCTCCCTCCCTCCCTTCCTCCACCCCGCCCGGGACCGGACCCGCGGAGCCCCGCGGCCCCGAGGTAGGACCCGCTGACCGGCCGGAGCACCCAAGGGCAGGCTGTGCCTATTTCCGACTGCCGTGTAATGGGGACAAGTGAGGAGGGGTCTGACGGTGACAGGGGCGGGGGACGGGGGGACCCGCACGTGCGGGCTGTGTGTACGGCTGAAGGGTGTGAAACGGGGACGGGGGCGGGGGACAGTGTGACACACACGTGCAGGCCGCGTGCATTACCGACGGGTGTGTAACGGGGACAGTGAGGAGGGGTCTGACGGTGACGGGCAAGGGACGGGGTGACACGCACGTGCGGGCCGTGTGTATTACCGAGAGGTGTGCAACGGTGACGGGTGTGTATTACTGACCGACCGCTGCGTGATGGGTACGGTGAGGAGGGGGTCTAACGGCGACAGGGGTGGGGGACAGTGTGACACACTCGTGCTGGATGTGTCTGTGACTGACAGGTGTGTAACGGAGACAGGAGGTGTGTAACAGTGATGGGGGTGGGGGACAGTGTGACACACTCGTGCGGCCCGTGTGCGTTCCTGTCCGCTGTGTTGGGGACAGGGGTGGGGGGGACGATGTGAGCCACCCGTGCTGGCTGTGTTTATGACTGACAGGTGTGTAACGGTGACGGTGAGGAGGTGCCTAACGGTGACAGTTTGGGGGGCGAGTGAGCCACCGGCAGCCCGTGTGTATTACTGGCCCGTGGGTAGCGGTGACGGTGAGCTGGGGGGGTGGCCCACAGTGTGGAGGTGTGTAACGGTGACAGGCGTGGTGACAGCGAGCCATGTGCCGGTTGTGTGTGTTCCTGGCCGGTTGTAGCACCGACGGCGGCTGGGGGACAATAGGGGGTTGCTGACGGGGGATAACGGCCACGGGACCGGCGGACAGTGAGACCCACCCACTGTGTATTAACGATGGTGACGGGGAGGATCGGTGTAACTGACAGGGCTGGGTAAGGTGACGGTGAGGAGGTGTTTAACGGTGACCGTTTTGGGTGACAGTGGGGGGAGTGTCAAGGTGACAGGTCTGTGCCGGGGTGTGTATGTGTGACGGTGACAGGGAGGATCGGTGTAACTGACAGGGCTGGGTAGGGTGACAGTGAGGAGGTGTTTAACGGTGACGGTTGTGGGGGACAGTGGGGGACTGTTACGGTGACAGGTCGGGGGGGGGGGTAACGGTGACAGGTAGGTGTGAGCGCGAGAAGTGATGTTGATAGGTGTGTGAAACAATGATAGGTGGGTATGAGGCAGTGAGGGGTGCGGAATGGTGATCGGTGTGTGGAGGTGACATGGGAGGGGGACAGACCTGTGATGGTAACGGGTGTGTGTGAGACAGTGAGGGTGTTAAACAGGGACGGTTTATGTGGGGGACGGTGACGGGGTGGGTAGCTAACGGTTGCGTGGGGCGACGGTGTAGGGCTGCGTCCGGGTGACGGGTGGGGGGATGGTGAGGGGGTGTATGATGGTGACGGGTGAAGGTGACGCGGGTGGCGGGGTATGGGACGATAACGTGTGTAACAGCGAGGGACTGTGTGACGGCAGCGTGTATCACAGTGCGGGGACGGGTACCGATGAGGAGGACGGGGGTGAGGGTGGGGGTGGGTACGGGTCAGTATGGGGGGCGGGGGGTTGAGGGTGGGCCCATGAGGGGCGAGAGGGGTGGGGGGGCGACCCGACGACGGGGGCAATGGGAGAGTAGGGACTCAGGAGGGACGGTTGCGGGTTTGGCGGCGTCCCTGCCAATCTCCAGGCTCGGCCCGTCGTCCGGCCCCGACCCAGGGAGGGCCTCCTCCGTCCGCTTCCCCCCGACCCTCGCAACCCAGTTCGAGGCAGTAAACTCTTGGAGCGCTCACCGTCGGGCCGGCGGAGACCGCTTCCCACCCAGCAGTCCGGCGCTGTCATTCCGACCGCTGGATTTTCCGAGCGTGCGACGTGACCCCCCGAAGACTGGGGAGCCGGCCGGGGCCGTCGGAAACGGGATATTCCTTTCGCTTTCTGGCCGACGGGTTTTCCGAATCGCGTCCCAATGGCCCATCTGCCTCCCGCGGGCTCCAAACTCAATCGATCCCACCGAGGCACCCGGATGGAACTCGATGCCACCCCGTGAGTCTCCGCGGAGGGCGGCGGCTTCCGCCTCCCCGGACTTAGAGCGGCAGGGGGTGATCCGACTTTGCAGTTGGAGGGATTTGAGGTAGGGATAAGTTACTCTGTGGCGCTGAAGAAGCAGCAGTATGGCCTAGTGGATAGAGAGCGGGGGCCTGGGGGTCGGAAGGCTCTGCCGCTTGTCCGCTGTGTGACCTTGGACGAGTCCCTTCCCTGAGCCTCAGTTCCCTCATCCGTCAGATGGGAATGGAGACTGTGAGCCCCAGGTGGGGCAGGGACGGTGTCTAACCCGATTTGCTCGAGTCCACCCTTGTGCTTAGTACAGTGCCTGGCCCATAGTAAGCGCTTAACAGATAGCATAAATTTTTTTAAAAAGGGACGGGGGTCGGTTTAATTCCTCCCCGACAGGTGTCCCGAGGCCCCAGATGGCCCTCACAATGAGTAGGTCGTGGGGCGGCCCGAGGGACGAAGAGTCGCGATTAAGCCGAGGTGGCATTTCTCGGCGGGGTCTGGGCCCCCCGCCCCCGGGAGGACGGGGGCTGGTTCTCAGCCCCCGGAGCGGGTGTTTCGGTCTTTCTCCGGAATCGCCGAACGTTTACGCGAGAGAAAGTCCGTCCTGAGGTGCGCTGACCTATCTACTTCGACATCAACGATTGGGGTATTAAGCTTTGACTACCTGCAACCTCGTCTGAAGACCGTAAGATGGCTGTGGGCAGGGAAGGTGTCTGTTATTCCGTTCTGTCGTACTCTCCCAAGCGCATAGTACAGTGCTCTGCACGCAGTAAGCACTCAAGAAACACATTTGACTAAGCGTTGGGGTCGACACTGGGTAATCGGATCAGACCCAATCCCTGTCCTACACGCTTACTTAAAGGGGGAGGGAGAACAGGGATTGAATCCCTAATTTGACAATTGAGCAACTGAGGCCCAGGGAAGGCCAACATTAATCATAATAGTAACGGCTCTGGTTGAGTGTTTACTATGCCCTAAGTACTGTTCTAAACGCTGGGGTAGATACAAGCTAATCAGGTTGGACACGGTCCCTGTCTCACCAGGGGCTCCCAGTCTTAATCCGCATTTTCCAGATGAGGGACCTGAGGCCCAGAGAAGTGAAGTGCCCTGCCCCACGTCACACAGCGGACACGCGGCGGAGCCGGGATTCCTTCCGGCTCCCGGCCCCGTGCTCTCTCTCCGCTAAGCCACGCTGCTTCCCACGCGGGAATTCGCAGCCGGTTTGCCCTGCCTCCGGCTCCCGGGCCGCTTTCCACTGGGTCCCCCCCCCCGCCTCTCCGTCCAAACCCGCCCCATTTGGTCATTAGTCCCGATCCCCCCGCCTAATCCCCGGCTCCTCCCGAGGAGGAGGGGATGAAAGGGAACGAGGAGGGCAGACTTTTCTTGGCACTCTAGTTCTCATCTCCGCTAGAGTTGCGTCTGTTTCTCGGTAGCCAGACCAGCCCGAGTGTGGGAGTCCGTCCGGCCTCTGCAACGGCTTGTCGGTTCCACTTGGATTTCCCCTCCACCCCACCCCGCCGGTCTCGCAACACCGGTCAGAAAACCGGAGAATCTTTCCCGCCCGCTTGAAATCTTGGTAAGCAACCCCGTCTTGGGCCCCGGCTGATTTTTGCGGGGAGGAAGGGGGCAGATGTCTCTTACCTGACCTTTTGACCGGGGTTTTTCGGGAGGCTCTGAAATTGGTTGGCGAACCCCAAGTATTTGAATACGAAAGACGGCCGGAACTGCCCGAGTCTCGATTCGTTTGAGGCTCGACGAAAAAACAACAACAGAAAAAAAATCAAAAGTTTCTGTTCCCTAGCAAGTCTTGAGGTGTTTTTGTCTGTGTTTTGAATCGAGGGTAGACCGCTTCTGATGATGTGATTTAACCGTGGAACTTGGTAGTCCGTGATACTCCCAAGTACTGGAGAGAACGAAAATGGGCGCTTGAAAGTCGGTCAAGGGAGAAATGATTCGGACGCTGCCTTAACTAACCCTGTTTTTTAAAACGAGAAGCAGTATGGCCTGGTGGCTAGAGCCTGGGTCTGGGAGTCTGAGGTCATGGGTTCTGATCCCGGCTCCGCCGCCTGTCAGCCGGGTGACAAGTCACTTCACTTCTCGGTGCCTCAGTGGCCTCATCTGTAAAATGGGGATTGAGGCGGTGAGCCTCACGTGGGACAACCTGATGACCCTGTATCTATCCCAGCGCTTAGAACAGTGCTCGGCCCATAGTAAGCGCTTAATAAATACCAACATTATTATTATTCTAATCCCGGCTCCGCCACTTGTCTGCTGTGGGACCTTGGGCAAGTCACTTGACTTCTCTGGGCCTCAGGGCCCACATCTGGAAAACGGGGATTAAGACGGTGAGCCCCACGTGGAACAGGGACCCGTGTCCCACCTGATTAGCTTGTATCCACCCCAGCGCTTAGGAGAGTGCCTTGTACAGAGTAAGCACTTCACCAATACCATTAAAAAAAGAAAAACACTGACCTAGAAATAGGTGATTCTGGAGATCTTGGGGTGGCGTTTTTTCCACGCGTTACTGAGAAGACAAAGGAACCAAGTAAGAAGGGAGTTTCTTTTATTCGGCGTCAATATTAAGGGCTGCGTTTCTGTCCACCCATCTTCAGGATAAAGTGCCCTGGGGGCTTGGGGGTGCCGGTTGTTGAATGTTGAACTGTCTCCTGAGGATTGTGATGGTGACAGGATTCTTTGAAACCTCTGAGCCGGGAGGGCGGCTTTAGAGTGAGGTGCTCGTTGTGGGCAGGGAATGTGTCTGTTTACCGTTGTAGCGTACTCTCCCAAGCGTCTAGTGCAGTGCTCTGCACACAACAAGCGCTCAATAAGCACGACTGACTGACCGACTGGTGAGGCCAAGGCGCCCGGGACCCGGGGCCTTCGGTCCCCTCGGGGAACTAGAATTCCCTAAGGTGAAAGTCCACTCCCGTGGGCTTCGCCTCCTCCCTCCTGCTCCACCTCCTCCCCCTCCCGCCCCCGTGGAGGTCCGGCTCCGCCGGACGGAAGCAGGTCTCAACCGGGCGGGAGCCGGATAAGCGATCCACCCGCCTCCCGGGGCCGACGAAGGACCTGGCTTTTTGTTTTTTAAGGTACCCGTTAAGCACCTACTCTGTGCCGGGCACCGTACCGAGCACTGGGGGAGATGCCAGCTCACCGGGTTGGACACGGTCCCCGTCCCACTTGGGGCTCGCAGTCGCAGTTTCCACCCGCCTGATGAGAGGCTCTGAAAGAGTTTCCTGCCGGGAGGCCGCGCCCGGCCCCGGGAATCGGGGCTTCCCAGAGAGGGGAGCGGAGCGGCCCCGGCCGAACGGAGGGCCCGAGAGGCCCACTTCCCCTGCCGTGCCAGGCCACCGCCGCCCACGGCGCGTCTGCCCACACCATCCAAACCACCGGGCCCGCGGACGCTGATTATCCAGGGGAAGAAGAACTGGCTGCTGCTGAGCTTTCTCCAGACAGAGAGAGAGAGACAGAGAGACAGAGACGGCTGGAAATTGCACCGCCCGCAACCCACTCTACTTCAACTGGCCCTTTGAACACTGTGGAAAACGTAGTTGCGTAGTACCACCCTTGAAATAGCACACCGTGCTCCTCTGCCCTGTAACCGTGAGCCCCACGTGGGACAGCGACGGTATCCACGCTGACTACCTCAGCACTTAGAGCAGCGTGTGGCACAGAGTCAGTGGAGAAGTAGCAGGGGCTCGTGAATACAGCCCAGGCCCGGGAGTCAAAAGGACCTGGGTTTTTGTTTTGTTTCGTTTTTTTATGGTATCCGTTAAGCCCTTACTATGCGCCAGGCGCTGTACTAAGCACTTAGAGAAGCCGCGTGGCTTAATGGAAAGAGCCCGGGCTTGGGAGTCAGGGTCGGGAGTTCGAATCCCGGCGCCGCCACTTGTCAGCTAGGTGACTTCTCGGTGCCCCTGTTACCTCATCTGTAAAATGGGGATGAAGACGGCGAGCCCCACGTGGGACAACCTGATCAAGCTTGTATCTACCCCAGCGCTTGGGACAGTGCTTGGCACATAGGAAGCGCTTAACAAATACCGTCATCATCCCTGGGGGAGATACGAGCTAATCAGGTCGGACGCGGTCCCTGTCCCACGTGGGGCTCACAAGTCTCAATCCCCATTTTACAGGTGAAGGTAACCGAGGCGCAGAGAGGTGAAGTGACTCGCCCAGAGTCACAGAGCAGACAAGCGGGGGAGCCGGAATTTGAACCCAGGTCCTCCTGATTCCCAGGCCCCGGGCTCTATCCAGGAGGCTACGCGGCCTCACAGCGTGGGTTCTAATTCCAGCTCCGCCGCTTGTCTGCCGTGTGACCTTGGGCAAATCACTTCACTCTTCTGTGCCTCAGTTCCCTCATCTGTAAAACGGGAATTAAGGCCGTGAGCCCCATGTGGGCCAGGGACTGTGTCTAACCAGATTAGCTTGTATCTCCCCCGGCGCTTAGAACGGTGCCTGGCACATAGTAAGCGCTTAACAGATACCGTAAAAAAGGTGTAAAAAGCACTTACCAGATGCCTCTTCGGTTCTAATTCTTCTTCTTCTACGGGATCTCCTTCCACACTTTCTGCTGCGTTTTCAGAATAAAAGAAACATCTGACCAGGTCCCAAACCATTTTCCTTCCCCCCTCTTAGCCTCCTGACCCTTCCCACAACGATCCCCAGATCGCAAGGTGGAATAGTGATGCTTTTGCCCAGCGAGGCAGGGTAGTCAGATTTGTGGAATGAACTATCCCTTGTCTTTGTCGTAGGTCTAACGTCGGATCCGTCTAATCATGGGAGAGATTAAAGTCTCTCCTGACTACAACTGGTTTAGAAGTACAGTCCCCCTTAAAAAGGTACGTCTACTTCGGATACGTCTCCCGTCGATCGAGTCCCGTGTTCTGTTGAGATACTGGTCCGGGGCCCTGGGAGGTTATGGGAGAGGAACCCGGACCTGGGAGTCAGAAGACCCGAGTTCTAATCCCAGCTCCACCACCTACCTGCCGGGCGACCTTAGGCAAGTCACCGCACTTCTCGGGACCTCAGTTCCCTCAGCTGCAAAATGTTTTCCCTCCTGATGAGACCGTGAGTCCCGTGCGGGTCCTGATGATCTTGTAACTGCTCCAGCCCTTAGTACAGTGCTTGGCACGTAGTAAGCGCTCAGCAAACGCTATTTTTATTATCTTTTCATTATTATTTTTATCATTAGGACTCTTACTAGGTCACCTGGTTTTGTGTGCAGCGGAAAACTTGGGCGAATTAAGGTTTGATCCTGGCTTGTGGAACCTGATTAGCTTTGGAATGCAGCTAATAACTATCCTCTCGGGTCTGAATCTGGCACTCCCGCTCTATCCGGTCACATTTCTCTTTTAGGTTATTTAGACTGAGCGACTATCATTTTGTCACTGGGATTATTTACTGCGCCACTGTTTATTTTCAAATGGATAATCTAAACCCCCATCAGAGTCATTTTAGGAAATCGTCTTTCGTATTGGCTTAAACATAGCTTTCGTCCGTGCCCTCCCACCCACGTCCTCCCCTCCCCTCCGAACCTCCCACCACCGTCTTCCCACCCCCACCATGGACTGGAATCATGGGAAGCAACGGGACCTAGTGGATAGTAAGCGCTCAGTAAATACGACTGAATGAATGAATGAATGAATGAATAAAGCCCGGGCCTAGCAGCCAGAAGACGGAGGTTCGAATCCCAGCTCTCCACTTAATTACTGTGGCCTTTGTTGAGTGCCTACCCTGTGCCATGCACTAAGTCCCCGGGGGTAGATACAGGTTAATCAGGTTCCACATGGGACTCCCAGGCTAAGTAGGAAGAACAGGTATTGAATTCCCATTTTGCAGATGGGGGAAAAGAGGCCCAGAGAAGTGAAGTCACTTGCCCAAGATCACATAGCAGACAAGTGGAGAAGCCGGGAGTTAGTCCCCAGGTCCTTCGACTCCCAGGCCCGGGGTCTTTCCACTAGGCCATGCAGCCGTGAGACCTCGGACCAGTCACTTAACTTCCCTGTGCCTCAGTTCCCTCATCTGTAAAATGGGGATTAAGACTGTGAGCCCCGTGTGGGACACGGACTGTGTCCCCCTGATTATCCTGTATCCACTCCAGCATTTAGTACAGTACGTGGCACGAAAGGAAGCACTTAACAAATACCATAAAAAAAATCAAAAATCCCTAAAGATTTCTTTCAAGGATCAAGTGTGGATTTGGATGCCACAGCAAATTTTGTCAGTCAGTAGAATTTACTGAGCACTCGCTGTGAGCAGAATACTTTACTAAGCAATCGGGAGTGTACAGGTGATGTGGGAGAGACAGTCCCTGCCCTCAAGAGGTTTACTGTGTGTCCAAGGAGACAGGCACCCGATAATTTCCAGTCAGGGGCTGTATTACAGGATCCCGGAGGCTGAAGTGGAAATGTAAATGTTAGTTGCTGTTGTAAAACTTGGGAACATTTTTGAGGTGTTTTCCAGGGAATTTTGACTCTGAGACAATCCAAAAAAAACCTAGAAAACTGAAGTCGGAGTCTTTGTTTGGATAGACAGTGGTATTTGGGTCCACTCAGATCGAAAGGTGTCATCGTTATAATGGCATTTACCGAGAGCTTACCAGCAGTCACAGTTCTGCTCCCACGGATGACTCACAGTCTATCTTGTTCCACTTTACAACTGAGGAAACTGAGGTCCAGCGAGGCAGAGTGACTTGCCCAAGGTCACACCAGTGGCCAGTGGCAGAGCTGGGACTAGAACCTGGGAGTCCTGACTGCCAGGCCCAAGCTCTTCCCACTAGGCCACGCTCCCTCTTTTGGTAGTGCATTTCTCCCAAGATTTGAGGCCTTAAGAACCTCCTGTACTTAAAACAAAAACACCCAGCAAAACTGTATTTTGTATTTTTCCCATTTAAGATGCACAAATTCTCAGGGGGAAACGAACCGTGTCACAGGGAAAGCCGGGGAAACTTGGCAAAACGAGGATGTGGTCTGTGAAGCAAAGAAGGAAGTAAGATTAGGTAGGCATGAAAATGAATAAACAGAAGCAGATTATTAATTTCCTCGGGAAGACAGCAACTGAGAAGAACTTTATAAGTGAGAAAGCGGGGAGTCTTTCTCAGAGTGGGTCCCCACCCCATCTCTCCTCCCGAGGAGATTTGGGAGAAGGGACGGGTGACTCCGTTTCCCAGAACGCGCCTCGCAAACCTTCGGGCCTCTTCTCCCCTTACCGTGTGACCTCAAGCAAACCGCCTAATCTCCCTGGGCCGCAGTTTGCCCATCCCTAAAATGGAGATCGGAGTTCTATCAGACCGCTGAGTTTAAGGCTCTCGGGTCGCTTTGAATCTGAGAGTTGTAAATCCCCCTTTCTAGAAGAGTGTAATTTTTATGCACTTACTCCGTGCTAGGCACCGTACTACGTGCTGGGGTAGATACAAGCCGATCAGGTTGGTCGCAGTCCGTTCGCCACGTGGTGCTCACAGTCTTATTCCCCGGTTGACAGATGAGGTAACTGAGGCCCAGAAAAGGGAAGTTACGTGCCCAACTCCCACAGCAGCCAAGTGGTGGAGCTGGGATTAGAACCCAGGTCCTTAATAAATATAATAATAATGAAGACGGTATTTGTTAAGTGCTTACTATGTGTCAGGCACTCTTCTAAGCGCTGAGGTAGATACAAAATTAATTACGTTAGACAAAGTCCGTGTCCCACATGGGGCTCACAGTCTTAGTCCCCATTTTCCAGATGAGGTCAGCGAGCCCCAGAGAAGTGAATAGACCTGCCCAAAGTCACCCAGAGGACCAGTGGGCGGAGCAGAGATTAGAACCCAGGTCCTCCTGACTCCCAGGCCCCCGGGCTCTATCCGCTAAGGCAGAGCTCGGCCACCCACCTCCACTGAGGCTCCCTCCTCCCCGCCATCTTCCAGATCATCGTGGACGATGACGACAGCAAGGTGTGGTCGCTGTACGACGCCGGCCCCAGGAGCATCCGGTGCCCCCTCATATTCCTGCCCCCCGTCAGCGGCACCGCCGACGTGTTTTTCCGGCAGATCTTGGCCCTGACCGGCTGGGGCTACCGGGTCATCGCCGTGAGTATCGCCGCTTCCCAAACCGCGGTCCGGGTGGCGCGCCGCCGTCCTCCCGTTTTCATGCCGACACCCCTCCGCCCCCTCCCCCGATCAGGGAAGGAGGAGGGATGTTAAGGATTCATTTCGCCAGAGACACACGGGAAATATTTTCTGCAAGTTTCAAAATGTGGACGGGGGAGGAAACAGGATTGATCGATCAGCGGTATTGACGTAAAAAGCACTTACGTAAACGTCCTTATACTCTACTCTCTCCCCGGCCACGATCAGTAAGCTCCTCGTCGGCAGGGGATGGCGTCTGCCGATTCTCTTGCACCGCGCTCTCCCAGGCGCTCAACACGGGGCTCCGCACAGAGTAAGCGCTCAACGAAACAGCATCGATCGATCGAGCCCTTTACTGGGTCTAGAGCCCTGTCCCAGAGCGCTGGGGAAAGTAAAATGCAATAGAGATCTTGCAGCTCTCGGGTGGTCTTTTCACAAGATTGGGGAGCTTGGGGCGGGGGGGGGGGGGGGGGGGTCAACGCTGGTATTATGGTTTTATTTACTTGCTTATTTCTTAAACAGCTGCAGTATCCGGTATATTGGGACCACCTTGAGTTCTGTGATGGATTCAGAAAACTGTTGGACCATCTGCAACTGGATAAAGTTAGTTCCCAGAAATGATGTATGGGGGGGCCCCAGGAGAAGGGTTGGGACCCTGGTTTGCGGAGCACCTCGCGTTAGGAGGTTTGCCATATTTGCGTCCGTTTGCCCGCTGCTTCTGCGTCGTTTTGGCGATTCAGAATAGGGGAGGGCCCGTTACGAGCGGGGATTAAGTCTAGGGATAGAAGGGAGCCGGAGGAAATCGAAGGTATGGAAGTACTTGAGCCTGATTTCCTTTCACCCGCGGCACTCTCTCCCAAGCGCTCTGTACAGCGAGGGGTTCGATGGATTAACTCCCTGTCCGTCCGTCCCCCGCCCTGCTGCGGAGCAGTCATGTGAGCAAATATCGTATTTTCACTTCACGGGCTTTTAAAATCCCACGTGTAATTTAATCAGACGGTTATCTTAGTGCGTATGTTACAATTAGGAAATGGTGATGCGGGTTTTTTTTCCATGTTCGTTTTCATTTTCCCTGTTTAAAATCCATATTTAAACAGAAGGTAGCCCGAGCACCATAGACCTGTCGGTTAGGGTAGCCCTGCTTTTTGGAAACATACCGGTCCCCACCTTTCCCCGGGTGTTGGATGGAGTCACGATTCAAACTGCGTTTCCTTAAAATTAGGTCCACCTGTTCGGGGCTTCCCTGGGAGGCTTTTTGGCTCAGAAGTTTGCCGAGTACACCCACAAGTCCCCCAGAGTTCACTCCCTGATCTTATGTAATGCCTTCAGCGACACGTCCATCTTCAACCAGACCTGGACCGCAAACAGGTCAGCAGCCACTGACCCTTCGGGGTGGGGAGGGGGCGGGCAGCGGTCTCGGGCAAGCACGGGGGCGGGGGGGCCGGACCTAGCGCAGATAGGTCTCGGTCTCGGCTGGGAATCTGGGGCAGCTCTCGAGAAAATTGGTTTTTTATGGTATCTGTTAAGTGCACACTGTCAGGCGCCGTACTAAGCCCTGGGGTAGATAGAAGTTAATCGGGTTGGATACAGTCCCTGTCCTACGCGGACCTCACGGTCTTCGTCCCCATTTGACAGATGAGGTAACTGAGGCACAGAGAAGTGAAGTGACCCCCCCCCCCAAGGTCGCACAGACAAGCGGCGGAGCCGGGATTAGAACCCAGGTCCTATTGACTCCCTGGTCCGGGCTCTGTCCATTAGGCTACACTGTCCTCTGGGTGGATTAAGCGCTCCTTTCCCCGGCTCCCTCTCCCTTCTGCGTCACCTAGGCACACGGATCTGGGACCTTAGAACATTTGATATTCGCCCTACAAATCTGCCCTCCATTTGACAGATGAGGGAACTGAGGCACAGAGAGGTGAAGTGACCCGTCCAAGGTCACACAGCGGACAAGTGGCGGTGAGCTCTCTGGCCTTGCAGGAGTTAACCCCCCCCCCAAAGAGCGGCCTCTCTATGTTCAGACGAGACCCCCAAATACTTCCCAGATTCACCCTCTCTGTCCTCCCCGCCTAGGGGGACGAATCTGGAAACGCCGTTCCCAATGTCCCCCAAGGGGTTTTCTAACTGTCGTCACCATCAACCGCCCCAGACCAGCATTGCTGACGTTGACCTGCCCGTGGCTACCGAAATGGCTTTTGGGGGGAAGCCGGTACACGTCATCGTTATCAAGAAGAGAGTGTTTTTGGAGGGTTGGGTTTGTTGTTTTTTAATGTCTGTTTTCGCCTTCTTTCCCCGGTTCAAACCGTTTGACGTTGGCGTATCGCAGCTTCTGGCTAATGCCGGCTTTCATGCTCAAGAAAATAGTGCTCGGAAACTTCGCCTCCGGCCCCGTGGACCCCGTGATGGCCGACGCCATCGATTTCATGGTGGACAGGGTAAGCCGGGGCGTGCGTCGGCGGGGGCGCCCGGGCCTGAGGTTGACCTGAGCCACGAGGGGGTTAAAGCCGTTGGGGGCGGGCACCCGCGTGACGGGTCACGGGGCGGCCGGCAGGGCTGGGCGCCTAAAGCCCAGGGGCCGGGACGGGGGAGCGGGGCGTGGGGGACCCCAGGGGCCGGAGAGTCAGAGGTCGCTGCAGGACCGGAGCAGGGCGTCCTGGGAACGGGAAGTGACAACCCTCATTTCCTCTTTTCCCTCTCCCTTCTGCGTCGCCCTGACTCGTTCCCTCCATTCATTCATTCAATAGTATTTCTTGAGCGCTCACTCTGTGGAAAGCACCGTACTGAGAGCACGGAATGTACACTTCGGCAACAGATAGACACGATCCCTGCCCGATGACGGGCTCACACGCCTCCTCCCTTCCCCGCGGTACTTAGGTCCATAACTGTAATTTCTTTCTCCGTATTAATGTCGGTCTCCCCGTCTAGCTTTTGGGAAGGGAACGCGTCTGCCAACTCTGTTAGACTGTCCTCTCCCAAACGCTCAGTTCGGTGCTCTGCATACAGTCAGCGCTCAGTAAATACGATTAATTGATTGACAGTAACAGGGCCCAGGGGTGGAAAAGGGATGTTGGCATTTTATGTCCTCAGTCTTCAGGAGGAACCAAGGAACGTGGGTTTTTTGTTGTTGTTGTTTTTGATGGTATTTAAGCGCTCACTCTGTGGCAGGCACTGTTCTAAGCGCCGGGTTAGATACGAGATAATCAGGTTGGACACGACCCCCTGTCCCCCGTGAGGCTCACGGTCTTAATCCCCCTTTTCCAGATGAGGTACCCGAGACCCAGAGAGGTGAAATGACTCGTCCAGGGTCACACAGCAGACAAGGGGCAGAGCCGGGATTAGAACCCAGGTCCTTCGGACTCCCGGGCTCTAGCCATTAGGCCACACTGCATCTCCTCCTCGGTCAAAGGGGGGTGAGACACCTGTTCTCCCTCTCCCTTGTGAGTCCCAAGTCGGGCAGGAACTCTTTCCGGTTGTACCGCGTTTACCCCCGCACTCGAAAATGATCGTTACCATAAGCTCCGTCTCTCGCTTTCTCTGTTGGACTTCGACAATGATCAGTCTTGATTTTCCACACTTCACTGAGTAGGAATTTGTTAAGCCCTGGTCAGCCCTGGTCAGCGGCAGCTTTTATGAAGCAGCAGAGCACTGTGGAAATAATAACAATAATAATAATAATAGCGAGGGGATTTGTTAAGCCCTTACTATGGGCCAGGCACTGTACTAAGCGCTGGGGTGGATACAAACAAATCGGGTTGGACACAGTCCCTGTCCCACGTGGGGCTCGCAGTCTCCATCCCCAGTATAGATGAGGTAACTGAGGCCCAGAGAAGTAAAGTGATTTGGCCGCGGTCACACAGCAGACAAGTAGCGGAGCCAGGGTTAGAACGCCTGACCTCCTGACTCCCGGGCCCGTGCTCGATCCATCGCGCCATGCCGCTTCCCATCTATTCACTGCGCCACGCTGCTTCTCTGCCCAAGGTCACAGAGCAGGCACGTGACAGAGCCAGAATTAGAACCCAGGTCCTTCTGATTCCCAGGCCCGCGGTCCAGCCACCAGGCCGGACTGGTAGATACCAAAAAAAAATCCGATTAGGCACCCTCAGGGCTCACAGCGTACAAGGGAGGGCGAGGAGGTCATTTATCCCCATTTTTAAAGATGAAGTCGAAGTACGTTATCGCCATCGGTGGCATTTATTGAGCGCTTACCGTGTGCAGAGCACTGAGCTGAGCGCTTGGGAGAGTTGGTGAATACAGCAGAGTTGGTAGACGACTTCCCCGTCCCCAACAAAGTAGAGAGTTCAGGGACTTGTTTCGTTGTCTGTCTCCCCCGTTTAGACCGTGAGCCCGTCGTCGGGCCGGGACGGTCTCTATCCGTTGCCGAATTGTCCATTCCAAGCGCTCAGTCCAGTGCTCTGCACACAGTAAGCGCTCAATAAATACAGGTGAATGAACGAATGGTTTGGGAGTCAGGATCCCGGGTTCCAATCCTGGCTCCGCCACTCAGCAGCTAGGTGAACCTGGGCGAGTCGCTTCACTTCCCTGGACCTCGGTCTCCTCGGCTGTAAAGTGGGAGATTCAAAACCTGTTTCCCCTCCTCCTCGGACGGTGAGCTCTGCGTGAGACGGGGTCTGGGCCCGACCCGATCGTACCGTATCTACCCCGGAGCTTCCCGCGTGGTAACCGCTGATTAAATAGCCTTATTATTAGTAGTAGTATGTCGACTAAATAGCCTTATTATTAGTAGTATTATGTCGCCGTTGCGAGAGGGCCCATGAAAGCAACGTGTTCCGTTTGTTAAATTCAGTTAAACGTCCCCAAGACCCTCTGGTGATCTGGTCTGTCTTTTTGTTTTGTTTCGTCCACAGCTGGAAAGTCTGGGTCAAAGCGAGTTGGCTTCCAGGCTGACCCTGAACTGTCAAAACTCTTACGTGGAGCCCCATAAAATTCGAGACATCGCGGTCACCATTATGGATGTAAGTTTCTCCTCCCTTTCTGAATGTAGGTCCCTCCTTTGGCCGGGCGCCGGGTCTCGGCTCGCCCTTACCGTATCTCCCCCAGTGCTCAGCGCGGTATTTGGAACCAAGTAAGTGCTTTAACAAGCATCGGGATGGTTATTCCCCGTCCTGGAGGGAGATTTGGCTTCTGCGGACATTCTGTTTAACGTCGGCCTTCTGCCGTTTGTGGTGGTTGCTCGAAGGCAGGAAGAAATCGGCCGGCGGCCTCCGGGGCGGTGGGGAAGCGTGTGTTTGGGTGAGGGCCGGGGGCGACGCTAGCTGCAATAATCCCCTTGCAGATCCGAGGTAGAAGGGAGTTCGAGGCAACATCGGTCCCAAGTGGGGCTTTCGGGGGTATTCAGTCCTCATTAGCTTAAGGTGACGTGGGGTTTGCAGGTACGTTCAAACTGGCTGTCGAATGGAGACATTTCCTGCGGACAGTCGGACCACGGAGGAACCAGAAGGGAGAGGGCCCTTTGGGAGTTGGAGACTCTTGGCTCGGCGGCCGCGTGACTCATCTTACCAAGGGGGAGCCCAAAGGCACCGTAACCCTCGGCCGTGGGCCCGGGTTCCTAGAGGAAGGACGGGTTCGGGAGAATTTTTAGGAAGGCGCGCGGTCTCTTTGTCCGTGGCTGACTCGGTTGAGGGACGGTAGGGGAGGGAAGTCTAGCCCGTCCCGCCGCAGACTCAGACCCCGTGAGGATTTTTTTCCTCTGGCCCTCCGGGAACTGGAATCGCCACGGGCTTGTGGCAGCCAGGATCCCGGGACGGAGCCAGGACGAGTGTAGAGTCGGCGGGGACCGGCCGAGCCGCAGAGAGAGGCAGCCTCGCCCTGCTCGAGGCGGGGGGGGGGTCCTAAGCAAGAAGCAGCCCGGCCCTACTTGAGGTGGTGGGGCTAATTTAATAATAATAGGGCCAGCGAGAAGCGCTCTGGCCCTGCTTGAAGTGGTGGTCCTGATTTTTAAAATAATAACAACACTAGGGGCAGCAAGAAGCAGCCCAGCTGGAGGAGGTGTTCCTAATTTTTAAAAATAATGACAGTAGTAATTATAATTATTATAGTGATGGGGCAGGGAGAAGCAAGCCCAGGCCCGCTCGAGGTGGTGGTCCTGATTCAAGAACAAAAAAGTAATAATAATAACGACGATGATGCCTGCCATCCCCAGCCATTGAACTTTGAAGTTTCTTTTTCTCGCTCCTTCCTTCGAAGGTCTTCGACCAGAGCGCGCTTTCAACCGAAGCTAAAGAAGAGATGTACAAATTGTATCCGAACGCCCGGAGAGCTCACCTCAAGACCGGCGGCAACTTCCCTTACCTCTGCCGGAGCGCGGAGGTGAATCTCTACGTACAGGCGAGTGCCCACCCCGACCTCGGATCGCGGGCGCAGAACGGGGGCCGCAGCCGTTGGGCTCAGACAACCGGGGAGGGGGGCGGGGGCCTCGGCAGCGGCTCCAAGTCGTGGAAGGGCCAGGAAGGAGCGGGTGGCGGAGCCAGGGGCGGGACCGGGTAGGCCCGGGAGCCCGGAGGAGCCGGGGGTCTCAAAGCCCCACCGCGGAGGGAGCCCGAGCCCCTCCCCCCCGGGGGCTGGCTCTCCACGGGCCTTCCAGCAGCATCTCCGCGGCCCGGCCGGGCCCTCAGCTCGCCGGAAGGCGCTCCTCCTCCGCCCCGACCGCGGGCACTCGTTCCCGGCCGCCCGCGGGCACGCCGGGCCGCGGGGAAACCGCTCCACCTCCGTGGCCTCGGACGGAGGGAGGTCCGCTCCCCCCGGACCCACAGGCAGACAGGCACGCTCCCGTCCTCCGTGGGAAGATCGGGAAAACATCTTAAAGTACCTGAAGCTCCTTTACCTACTGGTGCTTTACCTCAGCGGCAGTCGTAGTCAGACCTCACCGGCGCTCAACAGATACCTCAGTCAGTGGGACGTGACCTCTTAGTAGGGGCCAAGCACTGTACTAAGCGCTTGGGCGAGTAGGACCCAACAGAGTCGGTCGACGCGTTCCCCCGCCCGCAAGGGACTTCCAGTCTGGGAGGGGAGACGGATATTAAAATTGATTGATTACTGTTGTTTTCGTTGATTCAATTCAATCGTATTTACTGAGCGCTTACTGTGTGCAGAGCACTGTACTAAGCGCTTGGGAAATACAGTTCAGCAACAGATAGAGACGGTCCCCGCCCACAAGGGGCTCTCGGTGTAGAAAGGGGGAGACAGGCATCAGAAACAAGTAAACGGGCATCAAGAGCAGCAGTATAAATAAATGGAATTGTAGACGTATGTTTCGATTAACACTCCTCTACCTTTCCCCCAGATCCACTTACTGCCATTCCACGGGACCAAATACGCAGCCATCGACCCCTCTATGGTCAGCGCGGAAGAGCTGGAAGTACAGAAGGGGAAGCTGTGCATCAGTGAACAAGAAGAACAATAGCACGATCAAACCACGGGATCGGGCCGATGAGAGGGGGCTTCTCCCCAAACAATCGAGCGTCTCCAATCTGTCTCCTTTGGGGTGGGGGTGGGGGTCGGTTTTTCGGCTGTCCTTTTTTTTAAGTTAGCCGGTCATCACTGTGTATCCGAAACAGGACGATTCTATAAAACCTGTTCAACTTACGACGACGATCGGTTCCCGGCCAGCGTACCTGGATAGCCTCCGTTTAACTTGCGGCTTTGGAATCGAAAGACGCATCTCCGAAGACTCCTTATTTTAAGAATCGTGAAAATTTTGCTACCGAGTCTCGGCCGCCACGTCCTTAAAGGATCGGGACTCGGTGGGGTTTGGGTTTCTTCTTCTTCTTTTTTTTTTAAACTCTCCTTCAGCTGTTCATAGCGCCCATCCAGCAGCTCCGTTCAGCATTTTGAGGTCCGTCTCTCGGTTAAGATTACGTTGGCGGGGCCGGGTCGGCCGTCGGCTCGGTGTTCTCGCGGATCACCCGCTCGAGATAAAGCGTCAGGGATTTTAGCTTCCTGCCCCGCGGCGGCCGACGACGGGGCCTTCGAATAAAACTTGAGTTTCAGCCGCTGGTGCGCGTGTGGTGGCCGCCGTGCTCCTCAAACCCCGTTGTCACGGGGCACGCGGAACCGTCGACCTGCGGGAGGCCGTGGGGACGGCGACGGGCCTCGCCCTGGGCTTTAGCCCCGGGGCTGCCTTCGAGGCACCCGAGAGACACGTGCTCTGGCTAAAAACAGTGTTTCGACCTGGTTAAGGAGGTCAGGGGCCTGGT
This sequence comes from Ornithorhynchus anatinus, assembly GCF_004115215.2. Lineage (NCBI taxonomy): Eukaryota > Metazoa > Chordata > Mammalia > Monotremata > Ornithorhynchidae > Ornithorhynchus > Ornithorhynchus anatinus. The sequence goes on along the minus strand of NC_041732.1, from coordinate 5,601,869 downwards.
AGGTGAGAGAGGAGATGCGTCACCTTGGGCAAGTCACTCACTTCTCTGTGCCTCGGTTACCTCATCTGTAAAATGGGGATTGAGACTGGGAGCCCCACGTGGGACAGGGACCGCGTCCAACCTGATTTTCTTGTTTCCACCCCAGCGCTTAGTACAGGACCTGACCCACAGTAAGGCTTAACAGAGACCACAGTTATGATTAGGATGATGAAGAGATTCTCATTAATGGGCCGAGCGGGTAGCGGGGTCCGGATCTGGACGCCGGACGGTTCCCGCTCGCGTCTGAAGCCCGGGGCTCGGCCCGATGGGACGGACGGGGACGTGGGGGAGGAGGAGAGAAGCAGCACGGCATAGTGGAGAGATCACAGTCCTGGGAGTCAGAAGATCGTGGGTTCTAACTCCGACTCCACCACTTGGCTGCCGCGTGACTTCGGGCAGGTCGCTTCGCTTCTCTCGGCCTCAGTTACCTCATCTGGAAAATGGGGATTGAGACCGGGAGCCCCACACGGGACAGGGACCGCGTCCGGCCAGAATTGCTGGCATCCGCCCCGGCGCTTAGTACGGTGAGTGGGACGTAGCAAGTGCCTAACGAATACCACAGTTAAAAACACGCTGCTGCTGCTGCTGCTGCTGCTGCTGCTTTTCACGGCTGAACAACCTCTGACAGGCGGTCAAACCCTCTCGTCCACTGCGTTACAGAAAAAGATCTCCGGACCCTTTGGGAGCTGGGCCAGCAAGCCCTCGATAAATACCATCGATGGATTGAGCAGCCAGGCCGGTGCCCTCGGCTCGCGAGGCCCCGGTGGCTACTGGGCCCGCAGGCGGGCACCCAGCTCCCGCGGAAGCCGGGTCGTCCCGACCGGCAACCCTCCACCGACCGCGGCCGCGTCCCGGCAGCTGGGGACGCCGGCGTGTTCGGCTCCGCCGGCAGCTGGGGCGTCGCGATCTTTCACCGACCCGTCCCCCAGAGGAACAGGCCGGAGCCCGCCTCGGTTCTTCGGCTGGGACGGAAGCCCGACCCCCGTTTTCCTGCCAAAGAAAGTCCCGCTCGCCCTCTCCCTCTGGTTCCGCTCGGAGAGAATCGAGTCCTCCACGGGAAGCGGTGGCCGGGGAGTCGATCCCTGCCGGGATTTTCTTCCCACTCCGTCTTTGATTCTGTCTCTAGTCACCTGCGGGCAAACAAGCCGGCGAGATGGAAAAAACGTCGGGGGCCTGGTGGGAAGACCCTTGCCTCCGGTCACTTGGCCTTGGATTCTCAACACGCTTCGAAACGCATCCCGCGCTCCAACTTAGGAAACGTACAGACGGGCAGCGTGTCGGAACCGACCGGTTTCCTTACTGTAAACCGGCGAGAGCAAATTGTGACCGTTAAAATCGGTGCGGTCAACTCCCTCCATAAAATGGATCTTTGCCCCTGATTTCTGCCGGGCCGTCCGGATGTGTCTTTGAGGAGAAGGGCCATGGCTCGAGTCCCGGTCGGCGCGGGGCTCTCAGGCCGCCGGCCGAGGGAGAGGGCCCCCCCGTCCGTCTCTTCCCACCCTCGCGTCGCGGTGCATTTCTTGGGGGAAGTGGAAATTCCCCCGGCTTTCTTCCCGAGGCATCCCGAAAGAGAACCTCCTTGGGGCTCAGTTCCCTCACCTGTAAAATAGGGATTAAGACCGTGTGGAATGGATTAAGACTGTCCATTCCAAGTGCTCTGCACATTGTGAGCGCTCAATAAACACTGTTGAATGAATAAAATACCATTAAAAAAATAAGATCAGGAACGCAAGTTGCCCTTCTATCGGCCTGGCCCTGCAATCTTCCGATAGCACAGAAACGAGTTCCTTTACTTAGCTACGTTTCCGAGCGCTCGGTACGGTGCTCTGCACATAGCGAGCGCTCAATAAATACTACTGAAGGAATGAAATACCATTAAAAAAAATAAGATCAGGGATGCAGGTTGCCCTTCTGTCGGCCTGGCCCTGCAATCTTCCGATAGCACAGAAGCGAGTTCCTTTACTTAGCTGCGTTTCCGAGCGCTCGGTACGGTGCTCTGCACATAGCGAGCGCTCAATAAATACTATTGAAGGAATGAATTACCATTAAAAAAAAAAAGATCAGGGACGCAGGTTGTCCTTCTGTCGGCCTGGCCCTGCAATCTTCCGATAGCACAGAAATGCGTTGTTCCCCCCCTTAGTCTCTCAGCTTTCCGCCACCCGGAGCGGCAAACCTGGTGCTTGGGAGAGCGGTCGCTCAGTCAGAGGGATTTAATGAGCGCTTACCGTGTGCAGAGCACTGTGCCGAGCGCCTGGGAGAGGACGATACGACGACAGTCCCCGGCCACCGGAAGCTTGCGGTCCGCACGGGGCGCGGGAGGGCCGTAGCCCAGCGCATCAGGAGCGGGGTGGGAGGTTACCGCCGGGCTCCCGGCCGGGGAGAAGAGGAGCCCGGCCTTGGAGAGGAGCGGGGGGAAGGGGACGAAGTGGTTCACTAAAATCCACCCTCTCCTCTCCCAGCTATCACCTTAATCCAAGCACTTCTCCTCTCCCGCCTTGATTACCGGATCGGCCTCCTCGCTGACCTCCCGGCCTCCTGTCTCTCCCCTCTGCGGTCCGTACTTCACCGCCCGGATCATTTTCCTACAGAAACACCTGGCCACTTTTTCCTCCTCCTCGAGAACCTCCGCCTCCGACGCAGACTCCTCACCGTTGGCTTTAAAGCGGTCGATCGCTTTCCCCCTCCTACCTCGCCTCGCCGACCCCCTACTCCGACCCAGCCCGCACACTGAGCCCCACGAGGGACAATCTGATTATCCTGTATCTCCCCCAGCGCTTAGAACAGTGCTCTGCACATAGTAAGCGCTTAACAAATACCATAATAATTATTATTATTCACTCCTCTAATGCCAACCCCCTCACCGGGCCTCCATCTCGTCTACCTCGCCGCCGAGCCCTCGCCCACGACCCGCAACGCCCTCCCTCCTCATAACCGACAATGACTCTCCCCTCCCTCAAGGCCTTACTGAAGGCGCATCTCCTCCAAGAAGCCTTCCCTGACCGTGCCCTCATTAGCTAATAATCGATGATAATAATGGTATTTGTTAAGCACCTACTACTGTTCTAAGCGCTGGGGCAGACACAAGGTAATCAGGCTGCCCCACGTGGGGCTCACAGTCTTAGTCCCCATTTTACAGATGAGATAACCGAGGCACAGAGAAGTCAGGTGACTTGCCCAAAGTCACAGAGCTGACAAGCGGCAGGGCCGGGATTAGAACCCACGGCCTCTGACTCCCGAGCCCGGGCTCTCTCCTCTAAGCCACGCTGCTTACCCTAACAGATCAGCGTATTGGTTGAGCGCTCACTATATGCCAGACACTGTGCTAAGCTCAGTTGTCCTGTCCCACAGGGGGCTCACAGTCTTAACCCCCATTTTACAGATGAGGGAACTGAGGCCCAGAGGAGGGAAGCGACATACCCAGGGTCACCCAGCAGACAAAAAGCAGAGCTGTAATTCGAACCCATTCCCTTCTGACTCCCGGGCCCGTACTCTATCCACCACAACCCGGGCCTGGCCAGGGAACGTGACCGCTAATTCTGTTGTATTTTACTCTCCCACCCGCTCAATACAGTGCTGTGCGCAGATTAAGCGCTCCAACAAAGCAGTGTGGCTTAGTGGAAAGAGCCCGGGCTTGGGAGTCAGAGGACACGGGTTCTAATCCCGGCTCCGCCGCTTGTCTGCTGTGTGACTTCAGACAAGCCGCTTAACTTCTCTGTGCCTCCGTTACCTCATCCGTAAAATGGGGACTAAAACCGTGAGCTCCACGTGGGACAACCCGATGACCCTGTATCTACCCCGCGCTTAGAACAGTGCTTGGCACTTAGTAAGTGTTTAACAAATACCATCGTTATTATTATTAATAAATCCCACTGATGGATCGATGGGGAGAATAAGGCAGCCTCTGGAGGCCCCGGCTGGGCCGCGCGCCCGGGCATCTCGGCGCCGCTTTCCTTCGCCGAGGCAGCGGGCTGGCATCCGCTGCCCGCCGCCACCCAACGGGAACCTCCAAGTCCCACTAGGGTCCTGTTTTCCATCTCAGTTTCCTTGTTTTTAAGGTATCTGTCAAGTCCTTACTTTGCCCCAGACACTGTTCTAAGCGCTGGGGGAATAATCATAATAATTAGGGTCTTTGCTCAGAGCTTTACTATGTGCCGGGCAAATACAGACGGTCAACTCTATGACATACATTTCCAGTGACGACGTATGGCTCCGAAAGCTGGACGGTGAAAAAACAGGATAGAACATCGATTCTTTAGAAACGTGGGATCGGAGAAGGCTTTGGCGAATACCGGGGACTGCCCCGAAAAACAGACCAGTGGATTTTGGAGCAGATTAAACCAAAGTGGTCTTTGGAAGGCCAAAGGATTCCACTTAGATGAGCATATCTTGGACCCATCAGCGGGAGGACTGAGTCTCTGGAGAAGACACCGACGCTAGGAAAAGTCCAGGGAAAACGAGGAAGAGGCAGAGCGGCAGCTGGACGGATAGAGACCGTGACGAGAACCGTTAGGAAGGTTGCGGATTACGGCAGAGGACAGGACGTTCTGGAGAAAATAGACCCACGGAGTCGCTGTCAATCGGCAACGACTCGCCTGCGCTTAATGATGATAACGTTCCGGGCACTGGACTAAGCGCTGGGATCGATACGAGTTAATCAGGCTGGACCCGATCCGTGTCCCGCGAGGGCTCACGGCCTTGATCCCCATTTCATCGACGAGGGAACTGGGGCCCGGAGAAGCGAAGTGACTTCTCCGAAGTCACCCAGCCGACGAGGGGCGGGGCCGGGATTAGAACCCACAGCCGTTTGACTCCCAGGCCCGGGCTCTATCCGTTAGGCCGCGCTGCTTCTGCGCGTGGGCAAGCCCTGTTGTTAGCCCTGTGGAGAAAGTGCTCTTATCCCCTCCAGACTCCATTCCCTTCCGTCAGGGCCTAAGGGGAGAGGGGGTCTCTCCTGCCCGGGAAGACCCACCCCGGGTAGGGGGTGCCCGACATCCAAGCTATGGTTGAATGAGAGTCAGAAAGAAGGAGGGGCAGAGGAGGGGACGGGTGGGTCCAGGGGAGCCGAGGGGTCCCAACCTACCGCACCCTCCTCACGGAGGCCCGGGCCGGGGTGGAAGACGAGACCGACGCGGACGATGTCCCGCAGCGTGCGGGCGCTCCCCTTCTTGGCGGCCGTGCCAGCGGAGGGGACGGGTTCTCATCCCGGGCTGGGCCAAATGACCACCTTCCCTCCAGGCCGCGCCCCGGGGGGGGCCGTCCGGGAAACGGGCGGGGGACCCCCGAAGACGCAGGACCCCGCCGGGCCGTCGATTCGTCCGCCCCAGAGCCCCGAGGCCGAGGTCTGCGGCGGGCCGCCTCCCCACGCCCACTTGGGGCCCTACTCCCGTCGGCCCGGGGCCGGTCTCCCCTCCGCCCCCTCCCCGGGGCCCCCCAACACCCCACCGGGCCGCTCGGCCTCTCTCCCGACTCCCAGCTAGACGCTCTGTTCCTTCCACTGTCCCGCTGGACTCCTCTTGGCAGAACAAGCACTTGACAGAATCCCCCTTTTCTGAATTTCCTAAAATTCCTCAATAATAATGATACGGGCCTCTGCTAAGCGGTTACTAAGTGCCAGGCACTGTCCTAAGCGCTGGGGGTAGATACGAGCTGATCGGTTTGGACAGAGTCCATGTCCCCCCACGGCCTCAATCTCCATTTTACAGATGAAGGAACTGAGTCACGCAGACGTTGCCCAAGGTCACAGAGCAGACAAGCGGGGGGCAAGGACTGGAACCCAGGCCTGGGCTCTACCCACTAGGCCACCTGCTTCCCTACCGTCACCTAAATGGGGCGCGAAGAAACGGGGAAGGGAAGAGCGAGCCGACGGGTAGAGTCAGAGGCGGTTGCCGTGCCAGGGGAGAGAAGGGGAGGATTCGCTCATTCGATCGTGCGGCTGCTTCGAACCCGCGACTTCCGGCCCCCAAGCCCGCGCTCTCTCCACTGAACCACGCCGCTTCTCTGCCATGCCAGGGTAGGGTAAAAACGGTAATGATGGTTACCGTTAAGCGCTTACCGTGTGCCAAGCACCGCTCTAAGCGCTGGGGCACCGTAGAGGTTGCCGCCGGGCCCCGTTGGGCCCCGGACCCAGGGAGGAGGTCCGGCGCCGTCGGCCGCCCCGTTTGGCCTCCGGCCCGCCGGGACCCCGTCCCCTCCACCCGCCACAGAGGCGGGGGCCGCCCCTCGAGGTCACCCGCGGCTTCCCGGCCTCCCCCGGCCCGTCCGGGGGGGGTCCCCCCCAGCCCCCCGGACCCCGCTCGGCCCCTCCGCGCGGCACCGCAAGTGACCCACAACCCACGGAGCGCTCTCGCCCGCCCCGGGGGGACGAATAGGTGGCGGGCGAATAGGAGCCGGGCCTCTTCATTTTGGTTTTCTTCTTGGTTGGAAAGCGCGTCGTCCGACAGTGGGTGGGGAACGTCCTCCCACTCTGTTCCGTCGTCCTCTCCCGGAAGCTCAGTACAGCGCTCTGCGCACGCTGAGCGCTCGGTAAATACGAACGGTCGTCTCCGGTCTTGGAGCCCATCGCGGGAGGGGAATGCGTCTTTTCCATTTTTGGGGTTGCAGTCTCCCAAGCTCTTGGTGCAGTGCTCTGCACAAAGTAAGCGCTCAAGAAATACCACTGATCCACGGGGGACCCTATAAGCACTTTGGTACCCCAGAGCCCCATCATTTACGTGACCTTGGGCAAGCCACTTAGCATCTCTCTGCCTCGGTCACCTCATCTGTAAAATGGGGATTAAGACCGTGAACCTCACGTGGGACAACCTCATAACCCTGCATCTACCCCAGTGCTTAGGACAGTGCTTGGCCCATAGTAAGCGCTTAAAAAATACCATAATCATTATTATTTTTACACATCTTTATTCTCTATTTCCCTTAGAACAGTGCTTGGCCCACAGTAAGTGCTTAACAAATATCATTATTATTATTATTATGCATCCTTATTCTCTATTTCCCCTAGAACAGTGCTTGGCCCACAGGACGTGCTTAACAAATATCATTATTATTATTGTTATTATTATTGTTTTGCATCCTTATTCTCTATTTCCCCTAGAACAGTGCTTGGCCCACAGGACGTGCTTAACAAATATCATTATTATTATTATGCATCCTTATTCTCTATTTCCCCCAGAACAGTGCTCGACCCATAGTAAGTGCTTAACAGATATCATTATTATTATTATTATTATTATACATCCTTATTCTCTATTTCCCCCAGAACAGTGCTTTGCCCATAGTAAGTGCTTAACAAATATCATTATTATTATTATTATGCATCCTTATTCTCTATTTCCCCTAGAACAGTGCTCGACCCATAGTAAGCGCTTAACAGATATCATTATTATTATTATTATTATACATCCTTCTTCTAGAACAGTGCTCGGCCCATAGTAAGTGCTTAACAGATATCACTATTATTATTATTATTATTATACATCCTTCTTCTCTATTTCCCCTAGAACAGTGCTCGGCCCATGGTAAGTGCTCAACAAATATCATTATTATTATTATACATCCTTCTTCTCTATTTCCCCTAGAACAGTGCTCGGGCCATAGTAAGTGCTCAACAAATACCGTAATTATGATTATTATTGTTGCGCATCCTTATGCTCTATTATTTCCCCTAGCTGTAACGGGTTTTAATGCCCGTCTCCTCCTACGGACCGCAAACCTGTCGTGGGCGAGTATCATATTGACCGAGTGTACTTTTCCCAGCGCTTAACACAGTGCTCTGCAAACAGTAAGCACTCACTCCGGACCGATGATCGATGATCGATCGATCGATCGATTGTGGCTCAGCGGAAAGAGCTCCGGCTCGGGCGTCAGAGGTCATGGGTTCTAATCCCGGCTCGGCCACCGATCGGCTGTGTGACTTCGGGCAAGTCGCTTGACTTCTCCGTGCCTCGGTTCCCTCATCTGTAAAACGGGGATGAAGACCGTGAGCCCCAAGTGGGACAACCTGACCACCTCGCATCCTCCCCGGCGCTCAGAACAGTGCTCGGCACACAGTAAGCGCTTAATAAACACCAACATTATTACGATCCCTCAGCGTTCCTCGTCACGACCCCCAACCTCCCTCGTCACGACGTCTCCCTCGCCGCGACCCTCGGCGTCCCCCACCGCGACCCCCGGCGTCCCCCATCGGGACCCCCGGGCCTCCTCCCCATGACCCCCGGTGTTCCTCGCCACGACCCCCAACCTCCCCGGTCACGACCCCCGGCCTCCCCGGTCATGACCCCCAGTCTCCCTCACCACGACCCCCAGGCCCCCTGGTCACGGACCCGCAATCTCCCTCGCCGCAACCCCCAGGTTCCCTCATGACGACCCTCACCGTCCCTCGCCATGACCCCTCAGCGTCCCTCGCCATGACCCCCGGTCTCCCTCGCCATGACCCCTAGGCTCCCTCGCCATGACCCCCGGCCTCCCTCGCCATGACCCCCGGCCTCCCTCACCAGGACCCCCCAGTCTCTCTCGCCATGACGCCCAGGCTCCCTCGCCATGACCCCCGGTCTCCCTCACCATGACCCCCAGGCTCCCTCATCATGACCCCCGGCCTCCCTCGCCATGACCCCCGGCCTCCCTCACCAGGACCCCCGGTCTCTCTCGCCATGACCCCCAGCCTCCCTCATCATGACCCCCGGCCTCCCTCACCAGGACCCCCCAGTCTCTCTCGCCATGACCCCCGGGCTCCCTCATCATGACCCCTGGCCTCCCTCGCCATGACCCCCAGCCTCCCTCGCCATGACCCCCGGTCTCCCTCGCCATGACCCCTAGGCTCCCTCATCATGACCCCCGGCCTCCCTCACCAGGACCTCCCAGTCTCCCTCGCCATGACCCCCAGGCTCCCTCGCCATGACCCCCCAGTCTCCCTCGCCATGACCCCTAGGCTCCCTCATCATGACCCCCGGCCTCCCTCACCAGGATGCCCCAGTCTCTCGCCATGACCCCCAGGCTCCCTCGCCATGACCCCTAGGCTCCCTCATCATGACCCCCGGCCTCCCTCACCAGGACCTCCCAGTCTCTCTCGCCATGACGCCCAGGCTCCCTCGCCATGACCCCCGGCCTCCCTCGCCAGGACCCCCGGCCTCCCTCATCATGACCCCCGGTCTCCCTCGCCATGACCCCCAGGCTCCCTGACGAGGCCCCCCAGGGTCCCTGGGCGCGAGCCGTCAGCGCCCCCCTCCGGGAGGGGGCGGCCTCCACAGGGCCCGACCCCGCGCGCCCCCCGCGGGCGGACAGCCGGGGCGCGGCCGGGCGCGCGCGGAGGGGCGGGGGCGCGCACGCCGCGGCGGGGGCGCGCGCGGCGGGGGGGGGAGGGCCCAGGGCGGGCGGAGCGGCGCGCCTGCGCCCTGGCGGCGGGGGCGGGGCCGCTGCGGAGCCCCGGCCCGGGACGGCCTCCTCACGTCGCGGGTTCGAATCCCGCCTCCGCCGCTTCTCCGCTCCGTCCCGTCGGGCACGTCACTTCTCTGGGCCTCACTTCCCTCCTCTGCAAAAGGGGGATGGAGACGGTGAAACCCCATTTGCTTTCATATTAATAATAATATTGTCGGTATTTGTGAAGCGCTCACGATGTGCCAAGCGCTATTCTAAGCTCTGGGGGAGATACAAGGTCACCCGGTTGCCCCCCGTGGGGCTCCCAGTCTTCATCCCCATTTTACAGAGGAGGGAACTGAGGCCCAGAGAAGTGAAGTGGCTTGCCCGAGGTCACAGAGCTGACCAGCGACGGCGGCAGGATTCGAACCCATGACCTCTGACTCCCCAGCCCGGGCTCTTTCCACCGAGCCACGCTGCTTACGGTATTTGTTAAGCGCTTACTAGGTGCCGAGCACTGTTCTAAGCGCTGGGGTAAATACAAGGTAATGAGGTTGTCCCACGTGCGGCTCACGATCTTCATCCCCATTTTACAGAGGAGGGAACTGAGGCATAGAGAAGTGAAGTGGCTTTTCCAAGGTCACACAGCAGACAAGTGGCAGATCTGGGATTAGAACCCACGACCTCTGACTCCCAAGCCCGGCGCTTAGTACAGTGCTCTGCACACAGTAAGGGCTCAATAAATACGAGTGAATGAATGAAAAGTCAATATACAGATTACGTACATGAGGCACGGAGAAGTTCGGTGATTCGCCCAAGGTCGCACAGCAGACAAGTGGCAGAGTCCAGATTAGAACCCAGGTCCTCTGACTGCCAGGCCCGGGCTCTAACCACTGGGCCGCACTGTCTCTCTACTTCTCACATTACTTCCCGGCCCCCTCCGAGGGCTTTTTTTTTTTTTAATGGTATTCGTTAAGCACTTACGATGTGCCAGGCACTTTTCTAAGCACTGCGGTAGATACAAGGCAATCAGGCTGGACAAAGTACTTGTCCCACATGGGGCTTAGTACGGTGCCCTGCACAGAGTAAGCGCTCAATAAATATGATTGAATGAATCCCCGTTTTGCAGACGGAGTGACTGAGGCCCAGAGAAGTGACTTACCCAAAGGATCATTGGGTGACCTAATAAATATCACCGTGGTGTGAATTAGTTCTGAGAAACGGCATTTCCACTGAGCCGCACTGCTTCTCGCTGCTTTATGTTCTGGAACTTCTGCAGTGAAGTTCCTCAGAGTCCTGGACCCCCGATCCTGTGCTCCTGGCTGGATTTATTGCTCTGATTCCCCTCTGATGCTCTAATGAATTGGCTGCATGGGATCGGGCCTGAAGCCCTTAAAACACAGCAGGAAAAAATGAATCTTTGAGGGTGGCACAATCAAAGAAACTGCATTTGCTCCGGGTCCTCCCTCTGGCCTGGAACGCCCTCCCTCCTCAAATCCAAGAAACAATTACTCTCCCACATTTCATAGCCTTAATGGAAGGCCCATCTCCTCCAAGAGGCCTTCCCCGACTAAGCCCTCCTTTCCGCTTCTCCCGCTCCCTTCTGTGTCACCCTGACTGACTCCCTCGTGGCTCAGTGGAAAGAGCCCGGGCTTGGGAGTCAGAGGTCATGGGTTCGAATCCCGGCTCTGCCACTTGTCAGCTGTGTGACTGTGGGCAGGTCGCTTCACTTCTCTGGGCCTCAGTTGCCTCATCTGTAAAATGGGGATTAACTGTGAGCCTCAAGTGGGACAATCTGATGACCTTATACCTCCCCCAGCGCTTAGAACAGTGCTCTGCACATAGTAAGCGCTTAACAACGTATACCAACATTATTATCCTTCCTCCCAGCCCCTCAGCACTTATGTCTATATCTATTTCTTTATCTGCATTGATGTCTGTCTCTCCCCTCCCCGCCACCCGTCTAGACTGTATACTCGTGGGCAGAGAATGTGTCTGTTTATTGTTGTACTGGACTCTCTCAAGCGCTTGGTACAGAGCTCTGCACACTGTAAGCGCTCAATAAATACCATTGGATGGATGGATGGATGGATGGATGGATGGATGGATGGATGGATGGATGGATGGATGGATGGATGGATGGATGAATGGATGAATGGATGAATGGATGACCTCCAAAAGGTCTTTCGTGCGGGTTAGGAGGTGGAGCGGCTGAGGGTCCACGTTGGGGGATATTTTTGCCCAGCAGGGGGCGCCCGTGCCTCGGAGAAGGGCGGTCTGCGGCTCGGCTCGGCTCGGCTCGGCTCGGCTCGGCTCGGCTCGGCTCGGCTCGGGCTCGGCTCGGGCTCGGCTCGGGCTCGGACTCGGCTCGGACTCGGCCCGGGCTCGGGTTCGGGCTCGGCTCTTACTCGGCCTCGGCTCCGACTCGGGTTCGGCCTCGGCTCGGACTCGGGTTCGGGCTCGGGCTCGGCTCGGGCTCGGCCTCTGCCAAGGGCTTCCTCTGTGACCTCGGGCAAATCACTTCACCTCTCTGGGCCTCAGTTTCCTCAACTGTAAAACGGAGATGCAACCTATTCTCCTTCCGACTTAAACTGTGAGGCCCAGGTGGGACAGGGACTCTGTCCAACCCAATTGCTTGTATCCACCCCAGCTCTTAGTAGTTTGAACAGTGCTCAGCGCTTGGGACAGTGCTTTGCACATAGAAAGCGCGTAACAACCATCATTATTACAGTGTCTGACACACAGTAAGCGCTTAACAAATACCATCATTTTTATTATTATGTAGGACAGGGGCTGGGCTTGACCAAATTAACTCCTACCGACCCCGGTGCTTAAGAGTGTTTGACGCACAGTAGGCGCCTAACAAAGACCATTAAAAAAGAATCATTCAATCGTACTTACTGAGCGCTTACGGTGTGCAGAGCACTGTACTAAATGCTTGGGGAAAGTACAATTTAATAATAATAATGTTGGTATTTGTTAAGCGCTTACTATGTGCAGAGCACTGTTCTAAGCGCTGGGGGAGACACGGGGGAATCAGGTTGTCCCACATGGGGCTCACAGTCTTAATCCCCATTTTACAGATGAGGTAACTGAGGCCCAGAGAAGTGAAGTCACTTTCCCACAGTCACACAGTTGACAAGTGGCAGAGCTGGGATTCGAACTCATGACCTCTGACTCCAAAGCCCATGCGCTTTCCACTGAGCCACGCTGCTTCTCTAGCAACAGAGAGAGACAATCCCTGCCCAACAACAGGCTCACAGTCTAAACGGGGGGGGGGGGGGGGGGACAGACAACAAAGCAAAAGTAGACAGGCATCAATAGTATCAAAATAAATAAAATTATAGATATGTATATACACTAGTAATAAAATAAATAGAATGCTCCCTTTATTCATCCTCCCTCCCAGCCCCACTGCATTTATGTCCCTATCTGTCATTTGTTTATATATATTAATGTCTAACTCCCCTTCTAGACGGCAAGCTCGTTGTGGGCAGGGAATGTGTCTGTTAGATTATTATACTGTCCTCTCCCAAGAGCTAGGTACTCTTCACACAGTAAGTGCTCAATAAATACGCCTGACTGAATAAATATTACACATAGAATGGAAAATGAAGGAGCCTCACACCGTTTGGGATGTGTGAATAAGACCGTGGCTGTCTTGGTTTCGGAGAAGAGTCCCCCAGCACCGAGAAGGGGAATCCTGGGGTGGGATGACCCTCCAGCTGGATCCTCTTATCGTGGGGTTTCAACAATCTGTGGTCTGTACTGAATGCCGAGAGCACTGTACTGAGGGCCCAGCGGGCCCAGCTCCTGTCTGACAAGGGGCTCGCAGTCCAAGATGGAGGGAGTATTAGTATTTCATCCCCATTTTCCAGATGAGGAAACTGAGGCTCAGAGCAGTGAACTGCCCAAGGTCACACAGCAGGGCAGTGCCAGAGCTAGGATGAGAACCCCAGTCTCCTGACACCCAGCCCTGTACTCTTTCTACTAGACCACACTGTTCTGCAAATACCCCATCGGAAAATTTCCTCATCTTGTCCAAAAATATTTAATGAAAGGACGGAAATGTTAAAGGGACCTCTTCCACTTTAAGCAATTTTTTAAGATACTTGTTCAGCACCTTAGTCAGTCAGTCGTACTTACTGAGCGCTTACTGTGTGCAGAACACTGTACTAAGCACTTGAGAGAGAACAATATAACAGACACGTTCGCCTTGTACCAAGCTCTGGGGTGGATACAAGATAAATAGGTTGAACACGATCCCTGTCCCACATAAGGCTCACAGCTTCAATCCTTATTTTATAGATGAGGTAACTGAGACACAGAGAAGTGAAGTGACTTGCCCAAGTTCACACCGCAGACAAGTGGGGGAGCCGGGATTTGAACCCAGGTTCTCTGACTCCCAGGCCCGGGCTCTTTCCACTAGGCCACACTGCTTCAGACAATCTTTGGCAGACCGTAATCCCAAACTCACTTCAAAGTCAAATTTTTTTTTTAATAGTACTTGTTAAGCACTTTCTATGCGTCAAGCACCGCTCTAAGCGCCGGGGTAGACACAAGGTAATCAGGTTGGTCACCATCCCCGCCCCAAATAGGGCTCGCAGTCTAAATCGGAGGGAGGAGGATTTAATTCCCATTTTACCGTTGCCCAAGGTCACACAGCAGACACGCGGTCAAGGCAGGATTAGAATCCAGGCCCTCTGACTCCCAGGCCGGAGCTCTTTCCACTAGGCCACACCGCTCCTCCACCATTTGGTTCCACGGGGTCGGCCTGTCTGTCTGGCAGAGTCCAAGCAGAGAGAAATACCCCAGATCTTTCTACCGGGTGTCTCTGCCCCGGTCTGTACATCTCAGATATTCGTTTTCTGGTCACTTGCTGCCTCGGCTGGACGACGGCCCAGATTCAAAAGATCTATTCTGTGGGGGCTGATACGGCTTCCTCTCTCCGTACCAGATCCTATCTCTGCCTGTGACTCAAAACCCATCTCGTTTCCAGTGCCGAGAAGCGCGGCTCAGCGGGCTCCCCCCCGCTCCTGACAAGATGGGGACAAAATTCAGGCCCAGTAGGCGTGTGAAAGAAAATAGAGGAACCCGGGCCTACTTTTACTTGCCGGCTCCCTCAGAGAGGTCCCTGCGGATCTCTGCGTCTTCTGTGAGAGGTCTTTCTTGGCCGATGGGGTCCGTTCGTCTCTTTTGACCATCCTTGTCCAGTTTATTTAAAATGGTGTCTCTGGTCACCTTCGCCCCCAGATCTCCTCAGTCCCCATCTATGAATCTGCCAGTCTCCCTCCCTCTCTGTCTCCCTCCTCTCTCCCTCTGTCTCTTCCTCCCTCCCTCTTTTCCATCCTCCCTCCCTAACTTTCTCTCCCCTCCGGTTCTCTCTGTCTCTGCTCTCTGATGGTATTGATGCCTGTCTACTTGTTTGGCTGTGCCGTCTGTCTCCCCCTTTAAGACCGTGAGCCCGTCGTTGGCCAGGGACGGTCTCCATCTGTGGCCGGATTGTACATTCTAAGCGCTTAGTACAGTGCTCTGCACACGGTAAGCGCTCAATAAATACGATTGAATGAACGATCTCCCTCTCTCTTCCTCCTCCTTTCCCTTTCTCTCTTCCTCGCTCAGTCTCCCTAGCCTGACAGCAGGATTCCACCTATTTTCCCCGTCTTCGCCTTTCCGCCTGACCTCTCTTTTCACTAAATCTGTCCCACCGCCCTATCCGCTCGGGTCGTGGGTTCTAATCCCGGCTCTGCCGCTTGTCTGCTGTGTGACCTTGGGCAAGTCGTTTCCCTCCACTGAGCTTCAGTTACCTCAGCTGAAAAGTGAGGATTGAGAGCGCGAGCCCAGCACAGTGCAGAGATCGTGTCCTACCCGATTAGTTTATATCCACCGCAACGCTTAGTACGGTGTCCGGCACAGAGTAATCGCTTAACGAAAACCATGGTGATTATTACGCTCTTATTATTATTATTGTTGTTACTGGGTTTCTACTTAACTGGCCGCTGCCTCTTCCTCTCTTGGCCTCACACCTTTTCTCCCTTTGGCCTTCTCCCATTCTTAATCTACTTTCACATCATCACACACACAAATTCACAGACATAACCAGAGAGAGACCTTCACGGACACACAACCTGAAACAGACACCACCGCATAGACACACACACATAAACGAAACACACGGACACGCACACAGACTCACAGACAAGCCACACATGCAAGAAGCGGGGACTGTGTCTACCTACTCTGCTCTACTGTCCTCTCCCCAGCGCGTAGGACAATGCTCTGCCCACAGTAAGCACTCAATAAATAGGATTGATCGACAGATTGAGGCAGCGTCACGAGAAGCAGCGTGGCTCAGTGGAAAGAGCACGGGCTTGGGAGTCAGAGGTCATGGGTTCGAATCCCGGCTCTGCCACCTGTCAGCTGACTGCGGGCAAGTCACTTCACTTCTCTGTACCTCTGTAAAATGGGGATGAAGACCGTGAGCCTCACGTGGGGCAACCTGATGACCCTGTATCTCCCCCAGCGCTTAGAACAGTGCTCTGCACAGAGTAAGCGCTTAACAAAAACCATCATTATCATTATTATTAGTGGAAAGACTCCAGGCCTGGAAGTCAGGAGACTTGGGTTCAAATTCTAGCTCTGCCCCTTTCCTGCTGGGGAGGTCCTTGGGCAAGTCGTTTATCTTTGGGCCTCAGTGTCCTCATCTGTAAAATGGGGATAGGATGCCTGTTCTCCCTCTTAGACTGTGAATCCTATGTGGGATGGGGACCGGGTTTGGTACGTATAGAAACTACTTACCGTTGGCTTTAAAGCAGCCCACCACTTTGGCCTCTCCTTCCTCACCTCACTACTCTCCTACTATAACCCAGCCCGCACACTTCACTCCTCTAGTGCTAACCTTCTCGCCGTGCCGAGATCTCGTCTATCTGGCCACCGACCTCTCACCCACGTCCTGCCTCTGGCCCGGAACGCCCTCCCTCCTCATAACCGACAATGACTCTCCCCTCCTTCAAAGCCTTATTGAAGGCCCATCTCCTCCAAGAGGCCTTCCCTGACTATGCCCTCCTTTCCTCTTCTCCCACTCCCTCCTAAATCTCCCTGACTTGCTCCCATTATTCATCCTCCCTCTCAGCCCCACAGCATTTATTTCCCTATCTGTAATTTATTTACGCCTATTAACGTCTGTCTCCCCTTCTGATAATAACGATGATGTTATCTGTTAGCGCTTACTACGTGCCAAGCACTGTTCTAAACGCTGGGGTAGATAGAAGATAATCAGGTCGTCCCACGTGGGGCTCACGGTCTCAATCCCCATTTTACAGACGAGGGAACTGAGGCGCAGAGAAGCGAAGTGACTTGCCCGAGGTCACACAGCAGACAAGGGGCAGAGCCGGGATTAGAACCCACGACCTCTGTCTCCCAAGCCTGGCCTCTTTCCTCTAAGCCACGCTGCCTCTCATTGCTGCTTCTACACTGTAAGCTGGTTAGGGGCCGGGAATGTGTTTGTCAATTGTTGTATTTTCTCAAGCGTTTAGAACAGTGCTCTACACACAGTAAGCGCTCAATAATTATGACTGACGGACTATTCTATCTTCCTCAGCGTTTAGTTCAGTGCTTGGTGCGTGCGCTCACGCGCACACACACACACACACACACACACACACGGAGGCACTTCACCTCCACCTGAACAGAGAGGCACCCTCACACACAGGCCGGACTGCCTGGGTTTTGATCTTTTCAACCGCAGGACTCAGCTTCCTCCTTTCTTCTGAGAAGCAGCGTGGCCTAATGGATAGAGCACTGGCCTGGGGGTCAGAGGAACTCCACCATTTGCCGTGAGACCTTGGACAAGTCACTTTACTTCGCTGGGCCTCGGTTCCCTCATCTGGAAAACGGGGATGCGGGCCATGGATCGCATTCACCCTGATTAGCTTCTATCTAATAATAATGTTGGTATCTGTTAAGCGCTTACTATGTGCAGAGCACTGTTCTAAGCTCTGGGGGGTAGATACAGGGTAATCAGGTTGTCCCACGTGGGGCTCACAGTCTTCATCCCCATTGTACAGATGAGGTCACTGAGGCCCAGAGAAGTGAAGTGACTTGCCCAAAGTCACACAGCTGGCGAGCGGCGGAGCCGGGATTAGAACCCGTGACCTCTGACTCCCAGGCCCGTGCTCTTGCCACTGAGCCATGCTGCTTCTCTAAATCATTAAGTGCTTACTCTGGGCTAATTTATTTATTCATTCATTCATTCATTCATCTACTTATTTATTTATATTAACTTCCAACTCCCAGGCCTGTGCTCTATCCATCAGGCCACACTGCCCCTCCGGTCCACCATCCTTAAGGGACCGGGGTTGTTGACTTTTTGGATCATGCTCTGGCCCTCCTGGGGGCCTGGAAGCATCCGAGGCTGCTGTGTTTCGGGGGGAGCCGAGATCCCGGCACTCCTGACCCCAAGATTCTCACACAGACCCCTGTGCGCTGGGTCACGGTGACAGGGTTGGTGTCTGCCCTGTAGACTGTAAGCTCGTTGTGGGCAGGGAACGTGTCTCCCAAGTGCTTAGTACAGTGCTCTGCACAGGGTAAACAATAATAATGATAATAATCGTTTGTTTAGCGCTTACTGTGGGTCAGGAACTGTTCTAAGCCCTGGGGTAGATACAAGGTGATCAGATTGTCCCACGTGGGGCTCACATTTTACAGATGAGGCAACTGAGGCACAGAGCGTGAAGTCTTGCCCAAGATCATAAGGCAGGCAAGGGGCAGAGCTGGGTTTGGAACCCACATCCTCTGACTCCCAAGCCCGAGCTCTTGCCACTAAGCCACCCTGCTTCTCTAAACGCTCAACAAATACGACTGACTAGCTGACTGGCTGCCATGGGCTTGCACGGGCCAGGCGAGTGATAACGAGAGAGTGAGAACTTCCTGTTCTACATCAATTAGGGCACTTTCTGATTACAGAAAACGAAATCTTTTGCGTGTGTGTGGGTATGTGTCTTCTTAGAGGCCCTGGGAGCTGGGCAGCCAGACCCTCCCTTTTCCTCCCCGGCCCCTCAAGGCCTCGGAAAGTTTCTCAGCTGTTTTCTGAGGAGGGGGCAGATCCCACCTGTCCCTCGGCCTGGGGAGGAGGAAGAGGAGGGGGAGGAGTGGGGTATCTCAGCCCCTCTGCTGGGGTTCAGTCTCACTCATTCATTCATTCATTCAGTTGTATGTATTGAGCGCTTACTGTGTGCAGATCACTGTACTAAGCACTTGGGAGAGGACAACAATAAATAGACACATTCCCTGCCCACAGTGAACTGACGGTCTAGTGGAGAGACAGATATTAATAGAAATAAATAAATGACGGCTATGGACATAACTGCTGCGGAGCTGGGATGGGGGATGAACAAAGGGAGGAAGTCAGGGCGGTGCAAAAGGGAGTGGGAGAAGAGGAAAGGGGGGCTTAGTCAGGGAAGGCCTCTTGGAGGAGATGGGCTTTCAATAAGGCTCTGAAGGCGGGGGGAGAGTCATCATCTGTCGGATCTGAGGACGGAGGGCGTTCCAGGCCAGAGGCAGGCCTTGGGCGAGGGGTCGGCTGTGAGATAGACGAAAGGGAGGCACAGTGAGAAGATTGGCGTTAGAGGAGCAAAGTGTGCGGGCTGGGTTGTAGCAGGAGAGTAGCGAGGTGAGGTAGGAGGGGGCAAGGGGATCGAGCTCTTTAAAGCCAATGGTGAGGACTTTTTGTTTGATGCTGACACGGGGCCGACTTTCCAGAGAAAGTCATTCATTCATTCAATAGTATTTATTGAGCGCTTACTATGTGCAGAGCACTGTACTAAGCGCTTGGGATGAACAAGTCGGCAACAGATAGAGACAGTCCCTGCCGTTTGACGGGCTAAGTCCCCAGTTTGTCTGCTGTGTGTGCCCCCACACACGCACACAGATACACCATCCGCCCCCCCCCCCCCCCCCCCCCCCCCCGACCCGAGTTACCGCCTCTGAAGGGGAGAGGGGTAGGGACTGATCCAGCCCCAAGGCTGACCTGAGGCCTGAAGGGAAGAAGACAAACTGTCTTTGTTCCGGGCCCTTTTCAGGCCCCAGCAAACAGCAGGGGTTATAGCCTCCTCGCTCCCTGGGGGAATCTGGGCCACTCTATGGTTGTCAGAAGCATTAAGGGCACAGGCATTAGGGACACGTGACTGGGAGCCCTTACTCCGTCAGGTCAAAGGTCAATCCATCGCCCCCCCCCCCCCCCCCCCCCCCCCCCCCCCCCGCTTCCCACCTTCCAGAGGGCTGGAAGTGGGGGATGGATGGGGAGGACCGGCCCTCCTTACACCCATTAATTAATTCATTCAAATGTATTTATTGAGCCCTTACTGTGTGCAGAGCACTGTACTAAGCACGTGGACAAGTACCACACGACAATAAACAGTGACATTCCCTGACCATAATGAGCTTACGGTCTAGAGCGGGGGAGACGGACATCAATGCCGATAAATAAAAGGACAGATACGGACATTAGTGCTGCGGGACTGGGAGGGGGAAGAGCAGAGGGGGTGAGTCAGGGTGACGCGGAAGGGAGTGGGAGATGAGGAAAAGTGGGGTTTAGTCGGGGAAAGCCTCTCGGAGGAGATGGGCCTTCAATAAGGCTTTGAAGGGGGAGAGAGTCATTGTCGGATTTGAAGAGGGAGGGCGTTCCAGGCCACAGGCAGGACGTGGGCCAGGGGTCGGCGGCGAGACAGGTGAGATGGAGGCCCAGTGAGAAGGTTGGAACCTAGAGGAGCAAAGTGTGCGGGCCGGGTTGTAGAAGGAGAGAAGTGAGGCGAGGAAAGAGGGTGAAAGGTGATGATCCATCCACCCTCAGAGTTAAGAAATCATTATCCAACATCAGTCAGTCAATCATATTTAGTGAACACTTAGTGTGTGCAAGAACACCGCACTAACCACTTGGGAGAGTCCAATAAAACAATAAACAGATACAGGGTCCTGCCTGGTCTGTACACAGAAAGTGCTCGGTAAATGCCAAGCAATCCATCGATGGATCTTCCTGCCTCTTGTCTCTCCCCTCTCCAGGCCATACTTCACGCTGCTGCCCGGATCATTTTTCGACAAAAATGTTCGGGAACATTTTTGAAAACTCCAGTGGTCGCCCATCCACCTCCGCGTCAAACAGAAACTCCTCACCATTGGCTTTAAAGCAGTCCGCCACCTTACCCCCTCCTGGCTACTCTCCTAGAAGCCGACCTGCACACTTCGCTCCTGTAATACTAACCTTCTCAGTGTACCTCTCTCTCACCTGTCTCCCAGCTGACCCCTGGCCCATGTTCTGCCTCTGGCCTGGAACTCCCTCCCTCCTCAAATCATCCGGACAATGACTCTCCCCTGCTTCAAAGCCTTATTGAAGGCCCATCTCCCCCAAGAGGCCTTCCCTGACTAAGCTCCACCTTTCCTCGCCTCCCACTCCTTTCCGTGTCATCCCGACTTGCTCCCTTCGTTCTCCGCCCACCCCCCATCCCAGCCGCAGAGCACTCAGGTTCATGTCTGTAATTTATTTATCTGTTCTGATGTCTGTTTCTCCACCTCGAGATTGTAAACTCATTGTGGGCAGGGAATGAGTCTGTTTATTGTTGTGTGGTACTTTCCCAAGTGCTTAGTACAGTGGTCCGCGTTGTCCACAAGAACCGACCGACTGGCAGCCAGGCCTATGGAGCAGAACTGAGAGGACAAGAGTGACTCCATTTTAGTGAATCCAGGACTTCCTTTCATTTTATGATCACCTCCAGTTTGTTTTATGATCCCCTCCGGTTTGTTTTATGATTCCCTTTTCGAGGACAGTCTGCACACATTGCTCAATAAATATGATCAATTGAATGAATGAATCATATTTATTGGGCGCTTAATGTGTGCAGGGCATTGTACTGAGCACTTGGAAGAGTACAGTTCGACAATAAACAGACACATTCCCTGCCCACATCAAGCTTACAATCTAGAGGGGGAGGAGAGAGACATTAATATAAATAAATAAATGTCAGATCCAGATGGGCTGCGGGACTGGGAGGGGGGGATGAAACAAAGAACAATTGATTGACTGATGGATCGATTGAGTTCTCTGTCATTAGAGAGACATTCCTCTGCCTGAGAGGGTTGAGGGAGCCTGCTGGAGGCAGGGGGATGGCTAGTTGACCTCCCACCACCCCCTCCAGGCCCGTGACTCTGATTCTCTGAGGTTGGGGCCACCCCCGTTTCCTCAGAAAACGGAAGCCCAGGGCCTGGAGGGGAGATCTGATCACATCAGATGATAATCTAGTCAGACAATCTCTGTTGTGTAACAAGTCCGGGGAAAGGGATTTTTTAAAAAGCACCCCGGTTCCAGCCACCACTGCCCTCTTCCCCTCTCCATCCCATCTCCCCCTCCTACCCACATTGATCTCTTTTTTTGCAGTGTGGGGGGGAGGGATATCTGTTGAAACCCTAACTGGAATGTCTCATTTGCATCGGTAACATCCTAGATTGCAAACTCCTTGAGGGCAGAGATCATATCTGCTATTACACTCTCTCCAGCACTTAGAACAGTACTCTGCATGTAGTAGTAATAATAATAATAATAACATTGGCACTTGTTAAGTGCTTACTATGTGACGAGCACTGTTCTAAGCACTGGGGTAGATACGGGCTAATCAGGTTGTCCCACGTGGGACTCACAGTCTTAATCCCCATTTTATAGATGAAGGAACTGAGGCACAAAGAAGTTAAGTGACTTGCCCAAAGTCACACAGCTGATAAGTGGCAGAGCTGGGATTCGAACTCATAATCTCTGACTCCCAAGCCTGGGCTCTGTCCACTGAGCCACGCTGCTTCTCTGCCGATAATTCAGTACCGATAATGTCTTCCTCAATCAATCATCAAGGGTATTTATTGAGCACTTAATGTGTGCTGAGCAGTAATAATAATAATTGTCATATTTAAGTGCTTACTATGTGCCAGGCACTGTACTAAGCGCTGGGGTGGATACAAGCAAATAGGGTTGGATGCGGTCCCTCGCAGTCTCAATCCCCATTTTATAGATGAGGTAACTTGCACTTGTCTGCTGTGCAACCTTGGGCAAGCCACTTAACTTCTCTGAGCCTCAGTTACCTCATCTGTAAAACAAGGGGATTAAGAGGGTGAGCCCGATCTGGACAGGGACTGTGTCCAACCTCATTAACTTGTATCTACCTCAGCGCTTACAACAGTGCTTGGCACACAGTAAGCGCTTAACAAGTACCATAATTAACAGAGTTGGTAAACACCTTCCCTGTCCACAAGGCCTTACAGTCTAGAAGGGGAGATAGGACTCGATCAATCAATCAATCAATCAATCAGTGGTATTTATTGAGCGCTTTTTGAATAAGTGCTTGGGAGAATCCAATATAACAGAGTTGGTAGACACATTCCCTGCCCACAAGGAGTTTATAATCTACAGGGGGAGACAGGATTCAATCAATTAATCGATGGTATTTATTGAGCACTTGCTGTGTGCTGAGCACTGAATAAAAGTTTGGGAGAATACACTATAACACAGGTGGAAGATCCTGCCTACCCCGAGTTTACAGTCAAGAGGGGGAGATGGGACTCAGTCAATCAATTGTATGAACTGAGCATTAACTGAGTGAAAAGTACTATACTAAGCACTTAATAGAGGAAATCAAGGTGAAGTGGGTGAGGGCCTGGGGTGAGGGGCCTGAACCAGGGGAGTCAAAGTCAGAGGGAAAGATTTACCTTCAGGTCTGCTCTCCTGTCTCCCAATCCGGTCTGTTTCACCGGGGCCAGGCCTGGTGCCCCCCACCTTCCCCAAGAATGACGGCCCCGGGCCCAAGGTGCATGAGCAGGAGGGCTGTTGCCAGCGGTCGGGGAAGGGGTGGGGTCAGGGCCGGGGCAGGGGGAGTTGAAGACAGAGATTGGGCCCAGCCACACCCTGAAGGGTGGAAGACGAGAGACTTCTTTGCCGGCTCCATCCTGCCCGCTCTTGCCTCTTCCTCAGGGGCCCCGGGGTCGTCGCCAATGACCCCATTCCACTCCAATTAAGAGCACGGGCATCGATTTTCCAGAGCAGAAATAAACACCAGACAGACAGCTTCTTCTGTGCCTCCTGCCCCTCCCGGTTTCCAGATCTTGTTTGTTACTTCACCTTAGTGGCCAACCCTCCTCTTTCTCTTCTTCCCTCTCTGCCTTTTCATCCTCTTCATCCCTCTCCTCCTCCTTTTCTCTTCTTCCCTCTCCGCCTCCTCCTCCTCTTCATCCCTCTTCTCTTCCTTCTTTTTCCCTCGCCTCCTTCTCTTCTTCCATCTCCTTCCCTCTCTTCTTCCCTCTCCTCCTTCTCTCCTTCCATCTCCTCTCTCCTTTCCTCTCCTCTCTTCATCTTCCCTTTCCTTCTCCTACGCTCTTTCTCCCTTCTCCCTTGTCTCCCTGTCCCATCTCCTCCACCCTTTCTTTCTTCTCGCTCTGCCGTCTGTCTCCCCCGATTAGACCGCGAGCCCGTCATTGGGCAGGGATTGTCTCTATCTGTTGCCAAATTGTAAATTCCAAGCGCTTAATACAGTGCTCTGCACATAGTAAGTGCTCAATAAATACTATTGAACGAATGAATGAATGAGGGGCAGTGGTGGGGGTGTGCGTGTGCACGCACGTGTGTGTAAGGGGGCTGTTCCGAGACAAGGCGGAAAGCTGCCTACCCCCCATAGCTGTGACCGTTGAATAAATGAATGAATTCCAGTTACAGTGGTGAATTGCCCCACAGTCTGCTTCTCCACTTCAGGGGGCCAGTGACCCCGATCCTGTTGCCCCCGAAACCCGGGTAGCCTCGGGCCAGGGGGGTCGCACACGGGCCCGCATCGGACTAGCATTTTTGGCCAGGCCCGATACACCCCTGGCCAACGGAAGGACCCAGCAGACCCAGATACTGCATTTCCCTCAGCGGTAGCGAACGGCCAGATACCCGCAATTATTGTATTATTACTCAGCAAGAGTGTTTCCACCCTCCAGAGTTGGATTCTTCCAGCTGAGTTTCCTTTTAGTGCTCAAACTCGCGCTTGTCCCGGTAGGACCACGCAAATCTGTCCCCTTTAAGTAATTGATATCCACCCCCCTCCTCAGCTCCACGGCACTTATGTCTAGATCCGAGATTGAGCTTCTAGCCTGAGAGCTCCTTGTGGGCAGGGAACGGGCCCGCCAAATTCTGTTATATCGTCTCCTCCAAGCGCCTAGTCTAATGCTCTGCTCTTGGAAAGCGCTCAATAAATATCGCCCGACCCATTCCCCTCGTCCTCGGAGGTCCCCAAGCATTTCAGAGGGATTACGAGAGAGGCAGAGAGACAAAGAAGGACACAGAAGGGCCGAGGCAGCCGAGCCAACGCCCTCGTGAAACAGGAAAGGGTCCTGCAGCTGTTCACAGCTGGCCCGCAAATCTCCGCCCTCCGCCCGGAGCGAGGCAGCTGAGATGGGGGGAAAAAGAAGCGTCGGTGGGTTCTTCTGCTGCACCCTGGGCTGAATATCTGTTCTCCATTCCCCACCTTAGGCCATGAGCCCCGGCGGTGCGGAACGGAGACGGTGTCGGACGCCGTTATCTCGTATCATTCATTCGTTCAATAGTATTTATTGAGCGCTTACTATGTGCACAGCACTGTACTCCACCCCAGAGCCCACTACGGTGCCCGGCACCATGTAAGTGCTCAATCAACTGTACAATTATTATTACTGTAGTTCTGCTGAACCTCCCCAAGTACTTAGTACGGCGCAGGGCACTCAAAAAATACCACCAGTGACTATTAACTCTTCTCCCTCCTACTTAGACTGCGCGCCTCATTTGGGGCAAGGACTGGGTCCCACCAGCATATAACGAATCCACCCCCAGAGCTTAAAACAGTGCTTGATCCCTAGTAAACCCGGCCCCTGGAGTCCGCAGAACCTACCTTCTAAACCCGGCTCTGCCACTTATCTGCTCTGTGACCTCGGTCAAGTCACTTCAATTCTCTGTGCCTCAGTTCTCTCATCTGTAAAATGGGGATGAAGACGGTGAGCCCCACGTGGGACAGGGACTGTGTCCATCCTGATCAGCTTCTATCTACTCCGGCGCTGAGTACAGTGCTTGACACATATGGCTTAACAAATGCCATAAAAAAACTCAAATATTACAATCATTAGTTTTATCCTTAATAATGTTACCGTGGAATGGCGATTTGAACTTTGAAAGTGAAGGCAGGGCTTGCGTGGGTGGTCTCCCCTAGATGTCCATCTAATAATAATAATCATCATCATTATGGTATTTGTAAGCACTGGGGTAGATACGAGTTAATCAGGTTGGACGCAGTCCCAGTCTGACACAGGCCTCACGGTCTTAATCTCCATTTTACGGGAGCTGAGGCCCGGCCAAGTGAAGTGACTTGGCCAAGGTCACACAGCTGACAAGTGGTTGAGCCGGGACAGAGACGAGGCCGTTGCCCAAGGGTGCCCCGAACCACCAGCAGAACGGGAAATGGGTTAGAAGGAGCCCACATGCCCCGTGAGGACCCGCTTCCTTATTAGATATGATTCACTTTTTTGTTGTGGCTACTGTAGCTACGTTCTCCGGGCTTCGGGTGGATTTGCTGGGAGGAGAAGCTGATGAGCAAAAACACAAATACCACCCCAAGGGGCACGGTAGGGGGAGGTCTGCCAGGCACCACTGGGAATCCAGTTGCGTTGGCCACCTTGGCTGGTCTTAAGCCGGTCAGGGCGTCCGGGAAGCGAGCCAGCACGGCCCGGAAAGGTTGGTGGGGCTCAGCCTGGGCTGGACCACGCCTGCAGAATAATAATAACAATACCTTATTATGGTGTCTGTTAAGCACATACTAAGCGCTGGGGTAGACAGAAGATAGTCAGGTTGGACACGGTCCCTGTCCCACAGAGGGCTCACAGTCTTCACCCCCATTTTACAGATGAGGGAAGTGAGGCGCAGAGAAGTGAAGTGACTGGCCCAAGGTCACACAGCAGACAGCTGGCGGAGCTGGGATGAGAACCCATGACCTTCTGACTTCCAGGCCCGTGCTCTATCCACTAGGCCAAGCGGCCTCTCCTCATCCTCCCCCTTTGAGGCCTCTTGGGCCTGGCAGGGGCTATAGAAGCTGTGGGATCGTCCCTGGCCCATGTTGAACCTCCGGCCCGGAAGGCCCTCCCTCCTCAAATCCACCACACAAAGACTCTCCCCTCCTTCAAAGCCTTACTGAAGGCGCACCTCCTCCAAGAGGCCCTCCCAGACTAAGCCCCGCTTTTCCTCATCTCCCCGTCCCTTCTGCCTCACCCTGACTCGCTCCCTCTGTTCTTACCCCTCTCCCCGCCCCACAGCACTTACGTATATATCTATTTTATTTATTTATATTGATGCCTGTTTACTTGTATTGATGTCTATTTCCCCCCCTCTAGACTGTGAGCTCGTTGTGGCCAGGGACTGTCTCTCTTTATTGCCGTACTGTACTTTCCCAAACGCTTTGTACAGTGCTCTGCACACAGTAAGCACTCAATAAATATGATTGAATGAATGAATGAATGAATGAATGAATGAATGAATAAAGGTCCCTACTCTCCCTCCCTCTGAGACCGGGAACCCTCACGGGGCTGTGCCCCAGCTGGTGATCTCTGCCTCCGGGCTTCGTCTAGTGTGTGTAAGCGCTTCGGAAATACCATAATAATAGTAATTATTATTCCCAAGCATGAGCAGTCCCACCGTCCCCTCGGGAAGTCAGGCATGAGCGCCACGCTCCAGCAGGGGTGGGCCGACCATGGCCTAGAATCTGGGCCGGGAGAGACGGGGAGGGGTTAGGGGACCCTTGGCCGACCCTCGCCCGCCTCGGGCCCTGGGGACGGGGCAGGTCCCAGGGCCGAGGGCAAGCGTGGGTGGGGGGGGCTCCTCCCTGCCACCGCCCGAGGTCTGAGGTCCCGTGAGGGAGCCGGCCACGAGCCGCGCCCAGTTAAGGCTCACAGTCTTATTCCTGTGAGGAAACTGAGGCAGAGAGACGTGAACTGTCTGGCCCAAGGTCACACAGCAGACGAGTGGCGGAGCCTGAATTGGAACCTGGGTCCTTCTGACTCCCAGGTCCAGGCTCTGTCCATTAGCCCACGCTCTTCTCCTCTGGTTCCCTCCCGCCACCGCCCCGAAAGGAGGGTCCCATGAAAGGACCATTTCCACCACGTCCCTGGCTGGGGACTCCGAAAACACCCAGTGGGGCGTCATAATAATAATGACGATGGTATTTGTTAAGCGTTTACTATGTCCTAAGCGCTGGGGTGGAAACAAGCAAGTCAAGTTGGAGACCATTCCTGTCTCGCAGTCTCAATTCCCATTTTACAGATGAGGTAACTGAGGCACGGAGCAGCGAAGCGATCTGTCCAAAGTCACACAGCACCCAAGTGGCGCAGCCAGGATTAGAACCCAGGAGCTTCTGAGGCAACTGAGGCACCCAGAGGTGAAGCGACTTGCCCAAGGTCACACAGCAGACAAGTGACGCGGCCAGGATTAGAACCCATGACCTTCTGACTGCCAGGCCCACGCTCTATCCGCTACGCCACGTCGCTTCTCATAAGGGGTTTTCCACTTTCTGCTGGGCTCCGCGGGGGCGGGGGATCCTGAGCTATCGGAATTGAAAGGCACTTCCTGCAGCAGGAAGAACAGCGCGCTTTTCCTTCCCCCCTTCGGGCAGATGGCTAGGAAAGGAAACGCGCCTCGTGACAAATCGGAGGGAAACGGGGACCCTCGGCTCCGGGGCTCGGGGAACTCGACGGGGACTGGGAACTTCTGAGACTCTTTCTCCCTTCTCCGCCAGCCTCTTGGAGACCCCAGACAGAAGAGCTGAAAGACAAGAGGCCTGAAAGTCGGGGGACCTTGGTCCTCCTCCCGGCTCTGCCACTTTGCCTGCTGTACGACCCTGGACAAGTCACTTCACTTTCTGTCCCTCAGTTTCCTCATCTGTAAAATGGGGGTTTTAAATGCCCGTCCTCCCACCCCCTTGGGATGTGAGCCCGGTGTGAAACGGGGTCTGCGTCTGATCTCCTTACATCGTTTCCACCTCAGTGCTTAGTACTATGCTTGGCGCATAGTAAGCAATTAACAAATACCATCAAAATAATTATTATTGGGTGATCTTGGGCATGCCACTTCACTTCTCTGTGCCTCAGTTACCTCCTCTGTAAAATGGGGATGAAGACTGTGAGTCCCACATGGGACAACCTGATTACCTTCTATCTACCCCGGTGCTTGGAACGGTGCTTGGCACAGAGTAAGCCCTTAACAAATACCATAATAACAACATTATTATTTATGGTACAGCATTTCACACAATAATAAGCACTTAAATATTATTAATCTTACCCTCGAATCGTCTTTTCTTGTGCCACAGGGCCGAGCTCAGCCTGGAAAAGTGGTCAAGGGGGGAAGGGAAGGTTTGAGGGTTTGGCCTGGTCCACGTGGGGGCCCGGCTCTAGTCCATCATTCATTCATTCAATCGTATTTATTCATTCATTCAATCGCCTTTATTGAGCGCTTACTGTGTGCACAGCACTGTACTAAGCGCTTGGGAAGTACAATTTGGTGACAAATAGAGACCACCCCTGCCCAACAACGGGCTCACAATCTAGAAAGGGGGGAGACAGACCACAAAACAAGTAGATGGGAATCAATATAAATAGAATTATAGATATACACATCATTAATAAAATAAATAGAATAACAAATACGTACATATATACACAAGTTCTCATTTAGACTGTGAGGCCGTTATTGGGCAGGGATTACCTCTATCTGTTGCCGAATTGTCCATGCCAAGCGCTTAGTACAGTGCTCGGCACATAGTAAGCACCCAATAAATTAGAGGTCATGGGTTCGAATCCCCACCCTGCCACTTGTCAGCTGGGTGACTGTGGACAAGTCGCTTCACTTCTCTGTGCCTCACTTCCCTCATCTGGGAAATGGGGATGAAGACTGTGAACCTCACAAGGGACCACCTGATGACCCTGTATCTCCCCCAGCGCTTAGCACAGTGCTTGGCACATAGTAAGCGCTTAACAAATACCAATATTATTATTATATGTAGTAATAATAATTATTATTATTATAGAGAAGCGGCATGGCTCAGTGGAAAGAGCACGGGCTTGGGAGTCAGAGGTCACGAGTTCGAATCCCGACTCTGCCACTTGTCAGCTGGGTGACAGTGGGCAAGTCACTTCACTTCTCTGGGCCTCAGTTCCCTCATCTGTAAAATGGGGATTAACTGTGAGCCTCACGTGGGACAACCCGATGACCCTGTATCTCCCCCAGCGCTTAGAACAGTGCTCGGCACATAGTAAGCGCTTAACAAATACCAACATTATTATTATTATAAATATGAATGAATGGGGGGGCAGGGAAGGGGGTGGAGCAGGGGGAGGAGGGGCAGAGGAAAAAGGGGGCTCAGTCCATAAAAGGGGGCTCAGTCCATCAAACGATCGAGGGCACGTATTGAGCGCTTGCTGTGTGCAAAGCACTGCACGAAGCGCTTGGAACAGGGCAGGATAAGACACTGCTCCTCACCGTTCAACCACAACTAGCAGGCCGCAACGCTCTGCGCCTGCGCGGAGCCCCGCAGGAGGGGAGGTCACGTGGGTGGAAGGGAGAGGGGGCGTGGTCTAGTTGGGGGCGGGGCTTCTAGGGGCGGGACCACGGTGTGGGCCTATGAGGGATCGAGGCCTGTAGGGGGCGTGGCCTCGGGGAGGTGGGCGGGGCCCGCGACCTGAAAGGGAGACCGACCTCTCACCAGGCCTCATTCATTCATTCATTCATTCATTCATTCATTCATTCATTCATTCATTCATTCATTCATTCATTCACTCACTCACTCACTCACTCACTCACTCACTCATATTTATTGAGCTCCTACTCTACGCAGAGCACCGGACTAAGCGCTTCGAAAGTCCAATTCAGCAACAGAGACCATCCCAGTGGGCTCACAGTCTGGGGAGGGGGTGGACCCTGACTTCCAGAGAAATAGACAGGCATCGCTAGCCTCATTATAAACAGAATTCTGCGTCTGTGCACATTATTCATCAAATTAATAGAAGAAGAAGAATAGAATAATAGAAAATGAGAGAATGATAGTACATAGGTTCGCAAGGGCTGTGGGGCGGGGAGGGAGGTGGAGCCTGGGGTGGGGGAGTCGGGGCGATGGAGAGCGGAGGGAAAAGGGGGTCAGCCTGGGAAGGCCTCCTGGAGGAGGAGAGCTTTCAGGAGGGATTGGAAGGGGGGAAGGGTGCTGGTTTGGTGGATGCCCCTTGTCCCCCTCCCCCTCCTTTTCCTTCTCCTCTATCCCCCCTCCTCCTCTTCCTCCTCTCTTTCCTCCTCTTGTCCTCCTCCTCCTCCTCCCTGGCCCCCCTCCTCTTCTTCCTCCTCCTCCTTCTCTTCCTCCTCCTCATCCCTCTCCTCCTCTTCTTCCTCCTCTCTGTCCTCCTCCTCCTCCCTTGTCCCCCTCCTCTATCTCTTCTTCCTCCCCCACTTCCTTCTCTTCTTCCTCTTCCTCTTTGTCCTCCTCCCTTGTCCCCTCCTCCTCGTCTTTCTCTTCCTCCTCCTCCCTTGTCCCCTTCTCCTCTTTCTCCTCTTCATCCTCCTTTCTCTTCTTCCTCCACCACTTCCTTCTCTTCCTCCTCTTCCTTGTCCTCCTCCTCCTCCTTCCTCGTCCCCCTCCTCTATCTCTTCTTCCTCCACCACTTCCTTCTCTTCTTCCTCCTCTTTGTCCTCCTCCTCCTGCCCCCTTGTCTCCTTCTCCTCTTTCTCTTCTTCCTCCTCCTTTCTCTTCTTCCTCCTCCTTTCTCTTCTTCCTCCACCACCTCCTTCTCTTCCTCTCTCTCCTCCTCCTTGTCCCCCTCCTCCTCCCTCGTCCCCCTCCTCCTCTTTCTTTTCTTCATCCTTTCTCTTCAACGCTCTCTTTCTCTTCCTCCACCACCTCCCTCTCTTCCTCCTCCTTGTCCTCCTCCTCCTCCCTTTTCTCTTCTTCCTCCTCCACCTCCTCCTCCACCGCCTCTTCTTCCTCCCTCCTCCCCAGTCCCCGGGTGGGTGGAGGGAGGGAGGGAGCCCCACTTTTGCAGCCTGCCTCCCATCCCGCGGCGGTCGGTGTGGTTTTACCCCTCCTTATAAGGGAACGTCCCTACGGCCGCCCGCTCCCCGGGTCCGGCCTCGGCCTGCAGCTGCCGGGGTGGGGTGTGTGTGTGTGTGTATTTATGTCTATGTGTGTGTTTGGGTGTGTGAGGGTGTTTGGGTGCGTGGGTGGGGTGGGAGGGGAGGGGAAAGCACACTGGAAGCCCTCAATAAATACTACTGATTGATCTCACCCTCACCCAGGAAGGAAGGAAGGCATGGCCCACTAAGGAAGTAGACGTCTTAGTCCCATTTTACAGATGAGGGGACTGAGATCCGGAGAGGCAGCGTGGCTCGGTGGCTAGAGCCCAGGCCTGGGAGTCAGCAGGACCTGGGTTCTAATCCCAACTCTGCCGCTTGTCTGCTGTGGGATTTAGGGCAAATCACTTGACTTCTCTGGGCCTCATCTGTAAAATGGGGATTAAGGCAGAACCCCATGTGGGACACGGACTACTGTGTCCAACCTGATTACCTTGTATTACCCCAGTGCTTAGAACAGTGCTTGTCACCTGGTAAATGTTTACAAATAGCATTATCATTATTATTCTCTGGGCCTCAGTAGCCTCATCTGTAAAATGGGGATGAAGAGCGTGACCCCCCCATATGGGACAGGGACTGTGGTCCAACCTGATTATCTCGTATTATTATTATTATGGAATTTATTAAGCACTTACTATGTGCCAAGCACTGTTCTAAGCTCTGGGGAAGATTCCAGGTAATCAGACAGTCCCGCGTGGGGCTCACGGCCTTAATTTTACAGATGAGGTAACTGAGGCCCAGGGAAGTGAAGCAGAAGTACAATTCTGTTGCCAAATTGTACCTTCCAAACGCTTAGTGCAGTGTTCTGCGATAGTAAGCGCTCAATAAATACTATTGAATGAATGAAGCGACTTGCCCAGGGTCACACAGCAGACAAGTGGCGGAGCCGGGATTAAAATCCACATCTTTTGACTCCCAGGTCCGTGCTCTTGCCACTGGGCCACGGTACAGTGCTTGACACATCGTAAACACTTAACAAATTCCACTATTATGATTAATAAAAATAACGATAATAATAAATACTATAAGAAAGGACCCGGCCATAGGGGGTGATCAAAGTCAAGCCAGCTCAGCCCCTCAGGTGCAGAAGGACTCAGCGTGGCTCAGTGGAACGAGCACGGGCTTGGGAGTGAGAGGTCATGCGTTCTAATCCCGGCTCTGCCACTTGTCAGCTGTGCGACTTTGGGCAAGTCACTTCACTTCTCTGGGCCTCAGTTCCCTCAGCTGTAAAATGGGGATGAACTGTGAGCCTCACGTGGGACAACCTGATTACCCTGTGTCTACCCCAGTGCTTAGAACAGTGCTCTGCACATAGTAAGCGCTTAACAAATACCAATATTATTATTATTATTATTCAGGCCTTCCTGGATTCCCCTATGTGGTTTTCCCTTTGCAGATGGGGGTCTCTCTCTTTCTATCTCTCTTTCTTTCTCTCTATCTCTCTCTTTCTCTTTCTTTCTATCTTTCTCTCTCTCTCTCATGTCTGGTCCCTGCACCCAGACTGCAGATCAGCGGTATGCAAACACATTTAGGACAACAAACCTCTGAGGGCTAAATGAATAGGAGGTTGGGTGCTCTCTCTAGAGATTAAAAAAAGCCACTCTTTCTTTTCATCTAAATTAAGCTCCAGCTCCCTTAGAAGCAAAATGCTGCAGGGGGGAGGAACTGAAATTACCTTGCTGTCTCTATCTGCTAATCAACAATCACCGGTTCCTGTTGCCACTGGAGGAGCGGCGGTTGTAACGGCAGCAGGAGCACTGTTTTAGTAATAGTAGCTATTTTTTAAGCGCTTACTACGTGCCCGGCACTGTACTGTGCGCTGGGGCGGATACGGGCAAATCGGGTGGGACACCGTCCCTCGTCCCACGTGGGGCTCCCGGTCTCAATCATCTTCCAGATGAGGTAACTGAGGCCCAGAGAAGCAAAGTCACTTGCCCAAGGTCACCCAGCTGACAAGCAGGATTAGAACCCGTGACTTTCTGACTCCCAGGCCTTATCCACTATGCCGTACTGCTTGGTCTCCCACCTCTTTTGTATTGCGCTTTCCCAAGTATTTACTGCAGTGCTCTGCACACAGAAAGACTAGACCGTAAGCCCGATTAGACTGTAAGCCCATCTATTAGACTGTGAGCCTGTCAATGGGCAGGAATTGTCTCTATCTGTTGCCGAATTGTACATTCCAAACGCTTAGTACAGTGCTCTGCACATAGTAAGCACTCAATAAATACAATTGAATGAATGAAAGTGCTCAATAAATACCACCAGTGGATTGAGTGGTCATGGGATGGAGGCAGCGTGGACTAGGGGAAAGAGCTTGGGTCTGGGAGTCACGTTCATCTGCGTTCTAGTCCCAACTGTGTCCCTGGCCTGCTGTGAGACCCTGGGCGAGCCGCTCGACCTTTCTGGGCCTCAGTCTCCTCAACTGTAAAATGGGGAGAAAAGTCGCTGCCTCTCCCTCCCTCAAAGGGGCGTCGGGAGGATCAAGGTGAGAAGCAGCAGTGTGGTCCAGTGGTTAGACATGGGCTTGCTGTGGCCAAGGAATGTGTTTACCAACTCCGTATTCTCCCGAGAGCCTAGTACAGTGCTCCGTACACAGTAAGCGCTCAATTATTGATCGGGAGCCAGGACACCTTGTGTTTTAATTCTGACTCCACCACTTGCCTCCTGTGAGACTTTGGGCAAGTCACCAAACCTTTCAGGGCCCATCTCCTAATCTTTCGGAGTGGAGTTAAGATGCCTGTTTTCCCTCCCAGATCGGGTCCAACTTGATTTTCTCGTATTTACCTCAGCGCTCAGCACAGTCCTTGGAACGCAATAAGAGCGGAACGAATGCCACAGTTATTATTCCTACCATGGATGTGGGAGTCCTTTGGGAAAACGAACGTGACCAAGGCATTTTAGGTGTTCTGAGCCCTGCGCGTTTTCGTGGATTCTAGACGAGAGGCCGTCATGGCGAGGATCCAGGATTCCTGGCTGCTCTAGGGTCGGGGGTGGGCGGCTGGGCTCCGGGTCCCGGCCTCCTCTATGGCGTAGCGGATAGAGCCCGGGCTTGGGGGTCAGAAAGTCATGGGTTCTAATCCCGCCCCTGCCACGTGTCTGCTGGGTAACCTTGGGCAAGTCACATTCCTTTTCTGCACCTCAGTTACCTCATCTGTAAAATGGGGAATGAGACTATGAGACCCATGTGGGACAGGGACTGTGTCCAACAGGACTAGTTTGCATCTACTCCAGCTCTTAGTACAGTGCCTGGCACAAAGTAAGAACATAACAGATGTCATTATTATTATTATTATTATTATTATTACTAGTCAACGACTGGCTGTGTGTCCCCGTTAAGGGGTCGTTGGGGGGCAGCGGGCAGGGGAGAGGGGAGGGTCTCTCAAGTTTCTGATCTGAGCCTGGTCGGGAGGGAGGGGCAGTGTGACTCAGTCTTTCATTCACTCGTATTTATTGAACGCTTCTGTGTGCAGAGCGCTGTACTAAGCGCTTGGGAGAGTACAATAGAACAATAAGCGGGCACATTCCCTGCCCACAGTGAGCTTAGAATCTAGACGGGGATGTGGACCCGAATAGAAATAAATAAATGGCAGATAGGGACATAAATGCCAGGGGGATGAATGAAGACAGGAAGTCAGGGTGACGCAGAAGGGAATGGGAGAAGAGGAAAGGAGGGCTCAGTCAGGGAAGGCTTCTCGGAGGAGGTGGGGGCTTTAGGGAGCTTCTGCTCCAACCGGGGCGTGGGGGAGAACGTTCCCCAGGGAGCCTGCGCTTTTATTCGGTCGTATTTATCGAGCACTTACTGTGTGCAGAGCACTGGCCTAAGCACCTGGGAGAGAACCGTCGAACAATAAACAGGCAGATTCCCTGCCCACAAGGAGCTTACAGACTAGACGGGGAGGACCTTTCCCAGGGAGCTTCGGCTCCTTCCAGGCCACGGGGGAGGACCTGAGTCCCTGTGACCCGACACCGCTCCGTGCGAAGCTTCCCCTTCGGTTCTTCCATTTCCTCCCCTCCTCCCCAACCCCTTCCCGTGTCCCCCCGACCTTCTCCTTCTCCTCCGCTGCAAAGGATCCCTGCGACTCCGTGCTGGAACCGAACCAGAGGATGGGGGACGGATGGAGGATGCGGGCGGGGGCGTGGAGGGGAACGGGGCTTGCAACGGTTACAGTGAGGCAAGGGATTGCATCCCGGGCGGGTGGGGGGGGGGGGGGCCCGCCATCCAACCGGACCTCGGCGGGCCGGTCCACACCCACGTTGGCCGCAGCCCCGGAACCTAGGAGGATGCGTCAGAGGGAAAGGGGGTGGGGAGGGTGACTGATTCTCTGTCCTCCTCTCTCCCTCTCCCCGGTACCCCGTCTTTGGAATTCTCCAGAGGGGAGACTCTAAACTGTCAGCCCCCTTAGACTGGACTTATCGTGGGCGGGGGACGTGCCTACCAATAACGATAACTGCGGTATTCGTTAAGCCCTTACTATGTGCCGGGCACCGTACTAAGCGCTGGGGTGGATACCAGCAAATGGGGTTGGACACAGTCCCTGTTCCAGACGGGGCTCACTGTCTCAATCCTCATTTTAAACACGAGGTAACGGAGGCCCAGAGAAGTGAAGGGGCCTGCCCGAGGTCGCCCAGCAGACAAGTGGCGGAACGGGGATTAGAACCCACGACAGTCTGACTCCCAGGCCGGGGCTCTAGCCACTAAGCCAGACTGCTTCTCTCCTGGTGACTCGGTGTGGGTGAGAGAGAGGAGCCCGGCGAGGCCAGGACCACGGGCAGACCATCTCGGGGGAGGAAGGCGGGCTGGGGGGGGAGGGTCACGGGTTTGACAAGGAGAGCCTTCATGCCCGGTCGCTTCTGGCCCCGGGCCAAGGTCAAAGGAAATATTAAAAATTTCCCATCAGTGGGCTAATGGAGCCAGTAGAGGGGGAGGGACACTGGGAAATAAATAAATGGGGAGTGGTGACTGGCTTCTGCCCAGCAGAGTCTGACAGGGAAGGGGAAGGCCCCTGATGGGCCGCCAGCGGTGAGAGGGTCGGGAGGAGAAAGCGGTGTGGCCCAGTGGATGGAGCGCGGGCCTGGGAGTCAGAAGGACCGGGCTTCTAATTCCACCTCCACCGCTCGTCTACCGTGCGACCTTACGCAAGTCGCTTCACTTTTCTGGGCCTCAGTTACCTCATCTGTAAAATGGGGATTGAGGCCGCGAGCCCCATGCGGGACAGGGACCGTGTCCAGCCCGATCTGCTGGTATCCACCCCAGCGTTTAGTACGGTGCCTGGCACACAGTAAGGACTTAACAAATGCTGAAGCAGCGTGGCTCGGTGGAAAGAGCCCGGGCTTGGGAGTCAGAGGTCAGGGGTTCGAATCCCGGCTCTGCCACTGGTCAGCTGGGTGACTGTGGGTGAGTCACTTCCCTTCTCTGGGCCTCACTTACCTCTTCTGAAAATGGGGATGAAGACCGTGAGCCTCCCGTGGGACGACCTGATGACCCTCTATCTACCCCAGCGCTTAGAACGGTGCTCTGCACATAGTAAGTGCTTAACAAATACCGACATTAAATACCACAATTATTAGGAGGTCGCAGTAATGGGGATTCAAGTAGGAGGCAACGGACAGCGAGGCAACGTGGCCTAGTGCGGGGATGGGGCGGGGGCCCCACCCCCGGCCTGCTGGGCGACCTTGAGAATGTCACTCTACCCCTCCGGGCCTCATCCCAACAATCCCAGAGCGAGTCCGCGGAGGATGGGGATATGGATCTTCGGGTGCGTTCCACTGAACTCAGTCCAGTCATAAAGATTTCAGGACCCAGGGGCTGCTAGGAAATGGGATAAATACAGAGATGAGAAACCCGTTCGGTTTCCTTCTTGGACTGTGAGCCCAGGGTAGAACAGGAACCCCGTCTGATCTGATTATCTTCTATCTATACCAGCTCTCAACACATGATTAACACTGAATAAATACCATAATGAACTACTATCTCTCATCTGGTGGTTTTGTTTGGCTTCTGCTTCCAGGCCCCGACCTGGCCTTCTGGAGGTGCGTGAACTGGGCCTGCTGGGAGTGGTTCTCTCCGGACAAGGACCCCCACCCAACCCCACTGCCTTCTGGGAGTTGTCCTCTCTAGATAAAGACCCCCCCTCCCACCACACTGCCCGCTGGGAGTGGTTCCCTCTGGACAAAGACCCCCCCACCCCCAGTGCCTGCTGGAAGTGGTTATCTCTGGACAAGGACCTCCACCCCAGTGCCTGCTGGGGGTGTTTTTTTCTGGACAAAGACCCCCACCAGAGTGACTGCTGGGAGCAGTTCTCTCTGGACGAGGACCCCCACCCAACCCCATTGTCTTCTAGAGTTGTCCTCTCTAGATAAAGATGCCCCGCTCCCACCCCACTGCCCGCTGGGAGTGGTTCCCTCTGGACAAAGAACCCCCCCCCCCCCGCCACCCGACACTGCCTGCTGGGAGTTGTCCTCTCTAAAGACCCCCCTCCCACCCCACTGCCTGCTGCGAGTGGTTGCCGCTGAGCAAGGCGAGTGTTTCTGAAGGGGTTGAGATAATGGTAACAATGTTGGTATTTGTTAAGCGCTTACTATGTGCAGAGCACTGTTCTAAGCGCTGGGGTAGATACGAGGTAATCAGATTGTCCCACGTGAGGCTCACAGCCAATCCCCATTTTACAGATGAGGTAACTGAGGCACAGAGAAGTGAGGTGACTTGCCCACGGTCACACGGCTGCCAAGCGGCAGAGCCGGGCTTCGAACCCATGACCTCCGACTCCCAAGCCCGGGCTCTTTCCACTGAGCCAAGCCCGCCCCGGCCCAGGCGCCCACCCCCGGCCCCCGCCTCCACCCCTTTGACTCCAATCCCCCCCAACAAAGGGTGCTAGGGGCAGGCCGTCCTTAAAAAGTGTTTTATTGACACGTGTCCAAAAGGCGCTTTAGAAGCGGAAGGCCGTCTCCTCCGTCACGGCTCTGCCG
The DNA here is from genome assembly GCF_004115215.2 of Ornithorhynchus anatinus. Classification (NCBI taxonomy): domain Eukaryota; kingdom Metazoa; phylum Chordata; class Mammalia; order Monotremata; family Ornithorhynchidae; genus Ornithorhynchus; species Ornithorhynchus anatinus. The sequence goes on along the minus strand of NC_041732.1, from coordinate 5,563,321 downwards.
GGCAGTCGGGGATTCACATTTGCTGGCACGGATGCCGACGGCCCTCTGGGAGGCGGGAGGCGGGAGGGAGAAGAGGCCGGACCACAGGGGTCCCCCGCTAGGATCATTCTCTAGATCCGCTTCCCGGTCTCTTCTGGCTCTTCCAGGATGGGACGCGGGGAGAGTCGGTGGCCGGCAGGGGTGTGGGGTGGTCCCCATTCAGCTGGGGCCCATGGAAGGCCTCGGAAGGAACGGGTGCGACACAGAGCCGGGAAAATTGAGACGCCGGAAGGCCTCGCCCCCGGTCTGCCTTCTCCAGAGCAGAGGTGGAGGAGACCGGGCGATGGGAAGGGATTGGACCACCCTGAGGGACACTTCTTAAGAAGAGGGCTACAGGGGGTGGGGGTTGGAAGGAGGAGGATGATGACCACGGACCTGGACCGGGAGTAGGACCGAAGCTGGGTCCGATCTGATTATCTCATGTCTTCCCGGGCGCTTAACGCAGTGTTTGGCACCGAGCCCTGGCTCAATAAATACCCCCAGTAATTCACTAATTGGCATCCGGCACCGCGGCCTGGCCCTCCCAGACTCCAGCCCCGCTGATCACCCCCAGATCCTCCCCAGTGAGATGACTGCGTACAGGGTCTGGCATTTGTATCTAATCAAACCCAGCGGACGGGCATCTTCGGGTTTGTGTTGGGGAATGGCGAGGGCGGGGGGGAGGCTCTCTCACTTCCCAGAGCCTTCTCCGCGGCGGGGCCTGCCAGCCCGACCCCCGCCTCCGCCTGGCGACTCTGGGGAAAAAAAACAAAGTGCGTGTATGGAAAATCCGCTAAATCGTAAGCTCCCGGAAGGCAGGGATCGTGTTGTCTAACTTGTCTCCCAAACGCTCAGTCCGGCGCCGGGCCCACGGTAGTGGTTCGGCGGGCAGTCCTGACGGGCTGACGGTTGAGTGGCGGTCGAGACCACCCCCCGGTCCCTTCCCGGTATCTGACCCTGCATGTTAAAGAGCGCCGGGCCCCTCCCACGAGCTCAGTACAGCACTCGGCTCTCAGTCAGCACTCAATAAATACCCCCGGTTGATGGGCTGGGTTGAGGGGGAGCACCAGTACGGCGGGGGTACTCTGTACCCCCAAAGGAACCTGCCCTTATACCGGAAAGAAATGCCGAAAAACCCCAACGCCCGGATTCTGTTCGGGAGGAGAGGGGCCGTCCGATTCGTTTCACCGCTAAGGGATGGTTGGAGGGCACTCCTACCCGGAGGCAGGGGGATGGATGAGTTGACTCCCCCGTGAGCTCTTTCGGACCCAGGTTTCTCTGATTCTACCTGCCGCCTGCCCGCCCACCCAGGAGGTCATCACCTCTCGAACCCAGACCCCGGCAGCTGGAGGGCAGAGTTGGGTGGGCGGGGAGGAAGAGCGGAGGGGGAAACTGAGGAACGGACGGCAGCAGGAGAAGATATCTCTTCCTGAACCACGGAGGTGCCGTTGGGGCGATCTTACTCTCTGGAAATGCCCGCTTGAGGTTTGGGCAGGTGGGCTACTCTTGCCCAGGGGTCCCCGCCCCTTCCGCCTCTGGGCAGCCTCTACAGGGTGGGTGGTCCGCAGGGACACCCAGTCACCTGACAACCCCCCCCGCCCGCTCCTTCTCTAATGCCCCCCGCCAGCCAGAACGGAGGGTAGGCGGACCCCGGTGTGAGCCGGGGCTGCTCTTCCTGCTGCAGCCAGGGTTAGAGGTCAGAGGGCGTGGGGAAGGGGGAATTCCCCCTCTCGCCGCCCCGGGGATCCTGGTAGCCGACCCACGTCTCCTTCAAATGCCGGGTGGCCCTAGAGTCTCGGTCCCAACACCCGCCCCCTCCCCCCGCCCCAACACACACAAATCCCCTCTCCCCCCTCCCGGGGCTGGAAATGGGCCCGCTGGGGCTCCTCGGCCGACTCTGTCCCAGCCGGCGCCCGGGCCAGGAGTCGCCGGGATCGGTGGGAATCGAAGGCGGCAAGGCGGCGGGGCTTCGGGCTGGAGGAGGACCGGGCCGGTGAGGGCAGAGCTTCCGAGGGTCCGGCCCGGGAGGACGGGGTAGGGGGCGCGGGGGGCGGGGGGCAAGCAGGAGCAGAGCCCAGAGCGGTCGCACCCCGGCAAGGCCCGGCTACGCCAACGCAACCCGGAGCGAGGTGGGGGCGGCCCGGCTCAGGGAACGCTTCTCCTGTACAGGGTCACCAAGTCCTTTCGCTCCTGCTTCCGGTCCCCGCCGCGCCCCCGGGGTTCCTTGTTCAGTTCCCCTAAGCCCTTGATTTCCTGTAAGACCTGGGTGGCCTGCCTCAACTGCTCCGCGGCCTGGTTGAGCAACACCTTGGCATTGACCGGGGCCCCGTTCCCCTCTGGCTCCGACGCCGCCTCGCGCAAGACCCGGTTCAGCAGCAGCTCCGTCTTCTCCCGCTCGGAGGCCACCTTCCTCTCCATCCTGGCCAGGGGGTGCAGGTCCCCCCGGCTTCCCAGCCCCTGGCCGCTCTCGGACAGCAGGTCGCTGAGGGAGGCGCAGCGGGCCGGGGCCGGCCCGTCCGTCTTCGGGGAGGCCGGCGGCCGTGTCTCCTCTTTCGGCCGAGGGACCTCCGGGCTCCGTTCCCCAGCGGCTCCGCGGGTCTCCGGCGCCGGCCCGGGCTCGGCCCCGTCCGACGCGTCCAAACTGACCGGGGAGCAGTTCCCTCTGTCGTCTGGGGCCTGGGGGTCACTGGGGGCCGCGGGCTCCGGCGGACCAGAGTCCAGGCTCGAGTTGTGGCTCCTGCGCATGGACTGCTTTAGTTTCTCTGACAGGATCTTGGGGGGCGGGGTGGGCGGCTTCCCAGGCTCCTTAGGCCCAGCCTCAGCGGGAACCTCCGGACCGTTGGGTCCGGTGGCTTCCGAGCCGGCGGGAACAGAAGGTTCCGGCGGGGTGTTTTCCCAGCTCACTTTCAGTTTGTCCGAGAGGATCTTGGGGGGAGGGACCGGGGGTAGCCTGGGCCCCTGACCCGCTTCCGCCGTAGCCTCCTTGCTGTCCCCCTCCGGGGGTACCGGGCCCCCTCCGGTCTGGCCCTCGGCCTCCTGCGCTCCGGGGCCGCCGCCCCCCAGGTCGTCCCGGAGCGTCTCCGGGGCCGGCGGTTGGGCCCCCTCCTCCGCCACGGGCTTCTCGGGCCCGGGAAGGGGCTTGGTCGGAGGCTTGGGGATCTCCCTGGGGGGTGAGACGGTGCCGTCGCCGTCGGACACCGGGGTCGGGGAGGGTGGGCCGCTGTCCGGCACGTCGAGGTCCAGCCTCAATAGCCCGTCCGATACCGCGTTGGCGACCTGCAGTGGGAAGGATGGGGCAAGGGACTCACTCATTCATTCATCCGATCGTATCTATTGAGCGCTTACTGCGTGCAGAGCACCGTACTGAGGCCTTGGGAGAGTATTCTCAGTTCCAGCTTCCCCACGGAGGGGTGGGGGATCCCCCTCCCAACCCAGTCCACGGACTCCTGTTCATCTTGTATTCCACCCAGGGTTTCACAAAGTGCCTGGCGTGGAGTAAGTGCTTAATAAAAGCCACACTAGCTCGCTACCCTCCGCCCTGGCCGTCAGCCCTCAACCAGGCTCCCCAAAACGCTCCAGATAACCCAAGTTGGCAGTGGCCTTCTTTCTCCCCAGTTCCCCAAGACCTTCCTCTGACCCCGCTCCCTTTCACTCCCAGAACGTCCTTCTTTCCCCTCTAAATAATGCAGGCGACAGTCGTCCTCGCCCTCATCTATCTTTCATGCCCTGTTACTGCCCCGTCCCCCTTTGGGTCGACCTGGGCCACGAGCAGCCTTGGAAGCACCTCGAGGGTGGGGACTATTCCCCAGGTCGTCCTTTTTCGTTCCCTCTGTGGGGGGGTCCGGGGCCCCCTATACACCACCCAGGCCCTGGCTCCCCCAGAGCCTGTGGAGAGGGACCTGGGGGTTTCAAAGTTGGTCAATCATATTTATCCAGTGCTTACCGTGTGCAGAGCACTGTAAAAATGATGATGATGGTCTTTGTTAAGCGTTTACTAGGTGCCAAGCACTGTCCTAAGCGCTAGAGTAAATACAGGGTAATCAGGTTGTCCCACACGGGGCTCACGGTCTTAATCCCCATTTTACCGATGAGGTCACTGAGGCACAGAGAAGTTAAGTGACTTGTCCAAAGTTACACAGCTGATAAGTGGAGGATCTGGGATTAGAACCCACAACCTCTGACTCCCAAGCCCGGGCTCTTTCCACTAAGCCACGATACCAAGTTTCTGGGAGAGGACAATAGAACAATACAAAAGACGCAATCCCTGTCTAAAACGAGCTTATACTCAAAGCTGGCTCAGCCAGTTGCCAGGGCAGCGAATCATGATCATCATCATAATAATAACAATAATGGTATTTGTTAAGCGCTTATTATCTGCCAGGCACTATACTAAGCGCTGGGGTGGATACAAGCAAACCGGGTTGGATGCAGTCCCTTGCCCACCTGGGACTCACAGCCTCAATCCCCATTTTACAGATGAGGTAACTGAGGCCCAGAGAAGTGACTCGCCCAAGGCCACCCAGCAGACAAGTGGCGGAGCCGGGATTAGAACCCATGACCTTCCGACTCCCAGCCCCGTGCTCTACCCACTACGCCACACTGCTGCTCATCCACCACGCGGCTTCTCAGATGTCACTTGCACTGCCCCACGGGACTGGGGGACCCAGGAACAACCTCAAGAGTTTCGGCCCGCCGTCTGATTTGGTTTTTAGGATTGGCAGGGGACCCCTGAGGCTGGGTGGACTGGCGATGGCGAGAGGGGAGGGCCGCTGTCCTGAGCCAGGTAGCCGGGGGCTGCCCAGAGCCGGCGGACAGGTCCACCCCCCACCCCCCCCGGCTCAGCCGGGCAGAGCCCCGGTTCGGGGGACCTCTGCGGCTCCGCCTTCCCGAGGGCGTCCGGGGAGGAGGGGTGGGAGAACGCCCGGGCCCGCTGGCCGCCGGCTAAGACGGGGTCAGGGTCGGGACGTAAACCCGGGGCCCCTGAAGGCCAGAGGGGCGCCGGGCGGGCCGGACACAGACACCGGGCAGGGCCTCAAGCGCCTCCCCGTGCGAACGATGGGCAGAGTGGGGCGGGGCGACAGGGGTGGACGGGGCGATGAGGGGCGGCCCTGGGCCACGGCCGCAGAAGTCGGCTCTCGGGCTAGTCCCCACCGAGACCTCGCCCGCGATGGTGCACGGGGGGCACGCCCACACACGTGCACCCTCAGAGCATCAAAGCCCTCTTTTTCAATCCAGCAGCAGCCCCCGTTTTTTTGGGGGGGGCGTTTAATAGCCTTTGTTAAGCACCGACTGTGCGTCAAACCCTGTTCTAAGCACTGGGGTAGGTAGATACAGATGACTTGGACACAGACCCTGTCTCACATGGGGCACACGGTCTAGAGAGGAAGAAGAACAGGAGAACTGAGGCAAGGAGAAGTTAAGTGACTAGTCCGAGGTCACTTAGCAAGCAGTTGGCGGGGCCGGGATTAGAACCCAGGTCCTCTGACTCCCAGGTCTGTGTCCTTTCCACTGGGCCCGGCTGTTCCGGAACCTCCCTTTCAGTTTCCCAAGATTTTCAGTGTCGGGAAACCTGTGCTCCCCGCAATCCCCTGAGCTGCGGCCCGTCCGCCCGCCCACCTCCTCCCGGCCTTCGGGCCAACGTGGAGACCCCGACCCTCCAGCCCCACGCCATTCCCCAGAGCCACATCCCACCCCTCCAATGGGCACACACGGGTCTGTCCTTTCCCCACCCACTGGCCAGGACCTGGGGCGATCCGGGACCCCAACCCCTCTCTGCATCCTGCCACCCTCCAGCAGCCCTAATTCCCCACACTGTGATGAATAATAATAATAATAATGGCATTTGCCAAGTGCTGAGGCAGAGAGCGGTTAATCAGGAAGGACAGAGTCCCTGTCCCACACGGGGTTTACGGTCTTCATCCCCATTTTACCGATGAGATCATCGAGGCCCGGAGAAGTGACTTGCCCAAGGTCACACAGCAGACAGGTCGTGGGGCCGGGATTAGAACCCAGGTCCTTCTGCCTCCGAGGCCGGTGTTCTATCCACTTGGCCACGCCGCTTCAGCCACACGACCGTGTGTTTCGGCTCCACCGTCTACCCACGCTCCAGTTCCCAGGCAGACTTGGCTGGGGTTTGCCAGACCACCCCAATAATCCCCGCCACCGCCCCTTCCCCCGGGGCCTAACCCGCCCCCCAACTCTTCTCCCTTCCACCCCCGGGCCTCCCCCGCTCTCTCCCTTGCCCCTGCCCCGCCGGGCCAGCCCGCTTCCGCGGGAGTCCCCTCTGGCGGACCCTCACCTCCTTCAGATGGAAGCGGGTGGGCGGCCGACGGCGTTGGCCCCCTTTGACCCGGTCTCTGGTCACATGCTCGAGGGCACAGCTCTGGTCCACCTTCACCTGCAACGGCAAATGGGACGAGCTGCAGGCGCAGAGGAGGAGGAGCAGAAGAGCCGCGCGCCGCCCAGCCCCGCCCCGCGCACAGGCGCCTACGGCCCGGCAAAGCTCTGCCGTATCGGATGGCGTCTCGGCCGCGCCGCGGCGGGACAAGTTGGGGCCTTTCCCCCTGCCCGCGCCGACCCGTCCGGACCCAGGGAGACGGGGCGGCGGGAGCCGCACTCGTGGGGCGAACGCGAGCACGGGGTCCCGCGTGACCGCCGCCCTCCTCGGTCCGGGGGAGCCCCTTGTCAAACGGCTTCGCGTGACTCTGCGCCCAGATTCACTCATTCGTTCGGTCGTATCTAGTGAGAACTTACTGGGTGCAAAGTACTGTCCTAAGCGCTCGAGAGAGTGCAGTATAACGACAGACAGATTCCCCGCCCCCAGCGATCTCCTGGGCATCTTTAGGCCAGTCTCCAGTAATAAGAGACTGATTAATAACAGTAATTGTGGCATTTGTTAAGCGCTCACTAAGTACCGAGCCCTGTACTGAGCGCCTGGGTAGATACAAGATCACCGGGTCCCCCATGAGGCGCGCGGTCAAAACAGGAGGGAAAACAGGTATCGAATCCCCATTTTGGCGATGAGGGAACCGAAGCAAAGAGGAAGTGAAGTGACTCGTCCCCGGTCACAGGACGGTTAACGCAGTGGAGCGGAATTAGAACGCAGGCCCTCCCACTCCCAGGCCCGGCTTCCTCCACCAGACGTTGTTCCGGTATTTGGCTAAACCAACCGGTGCCAGGGGTGACGCTCGGTCATTCACTCACTCGTTCACGCGATCGTATTTATTGAGCGCTTACCGTGTGCAGAGCACTGATCTAAGCGCTGGGGAGAGTACGATACGGGTTACCGGAGGAGGGGGGGAGAGCGGTGACGGAGGTGTTACTGATGGTGTCTGGTTTCCCGGGGCGGGCGGGCCGGCCAGGGTAGCACAACTAGAAAAGCCCACGCCCGGCCCAGCCCCAGACCTCGGAGCTCGACATTTCTGTGCCTCGTCTGCTCTGTGACCTTGGGCAACTCACTTCACTTCTCTGTGCTCCGCTTACCCCATCTGGAAAACGGGGAGGGAGACCGTCAGCCCCACGAGGAACGGGGACCGTTTTTAACTTGATTTGCTGATAATAATAATGATAATGGTGGCGCTTGTTAAGCGCTTACTTTCTTACGTTCTAAGCGCTGGGGGGGGGGGGGGGGATACAACGGGATCAGGTTGTCCCACGTGGGGCTCACGGTATTAATCCCCAATTTACAGATGAGGTAACTGAGGCACGGAGAAGTGAAGTGACTTGCCCACACTCACACAGCTGGCAAGTGGCGGAGCCGGAATCAGAACCCACGACCTCTGACTCCCAAGCCCGGGCTCTTTCCACTTTTCCAGAGACAGCCACCCTAGCGCTTGGTACCGTGAGTGGCACATAGTAAGTGCTTAACGGATACCCCAGTTATTACCATCATAGGCTGTGTGACTTTGGGCGAGTCACTTAACTTCTCTGTGCCTCAGTTACCTCACCTGTAAAATGGGGATCAAGACCGTGAGCCCCACATGGGACAACCTGATCACCCTGTATCTACCCCAGTGCTTAGAACGGTGCTTGGCACATAGTAAGTGCTTAACAAACTACCATTATTATCCAGTGCTTAGAACAGTGCTTGGCACATAGTAAGCGTTTAACAAATACCACACTTATTATCATTCTTATTATGATCATTATTATTAGTTCCTCATCTGTAAAATGGGGATAACCGCAGCCGGTTCTCCCTGTCCCTACCCCAGGCAGTCTGGAGAGCGGGACAGGATGCCTTCGGAAAAATAGAAACAGCACGGTCTAGTGGACAGAACGTAGGCCTGGGAGTCGGGAGGTCCTGGGTTCTAGTCCCGGCTCGGCCACCCGGCTGCTGGGTGACCTCGGGCAAGTCACTTCCCTTCCCTGCACCTCAGTTCCCTCATCGGTAAAACGGGGATTGAGACTGTGAGCCCCACGTGGGCCGGGGGACGTGACCAACCCCATTTGCTTCTAATCACCCCAGCGCTTAGGGAACACAGTAAGCGCTTAACGAATACCGTTGTTGTTGTTGTTCTCTGGGCCTCCGTTCCCTCATCTGGAAAATGGGGATGAAGACTGTGAGCCCCATGTGGGACACGTGCCCCGTCCAATTTGATTAGCTTGTAGCTATCCAGAGCTTAGAAGAGTGGCACGCAGTAAGTGCTTAATGAGACCGAGAGACACGGAGACAGAGAGAGAGAGAGAGTGCAGAGCTCAGAGTCCCAAGAGGTCAGAGCGTCCGAGCCTGAGCAGGGGAGGGGGCGGTTAGTCATGAAAAATATAGAAAAAGGGCCACTCAGATTCATGGGATTGGGGTCTCTGCCCCCTCCTGGCACGAGCCAGAGTGAGGGCGAGCGCGGAGGTGGTCTCTGATCTCGGATCAGCCCGGGAGGTGGGGGGAGAAGGGGTTGCCGTTCCACGGGGCTCTACCGGCCCCGCCCCCCGCCCCCTTTCCCCGAACAGGGCGGAAGGGAGGGGAGGGACCCCCCGGGACGGGCCAGGCAGGAAACCTCAGGGCCACAAAGACCACCTCCCCCACGGCTCCCAGCCCCCACTGTGCCCTGTTGCCCCACAGGGGAGGGGGAGGGAAGCCCGGCAGGGGGTCAGGCCTGGTGGCCCTGGCTGCCCTGAAGCGGGCAGCGCCCCCCACCCGGTGCGCTCTCTCTCTCGCTCTCTCACACACACACACACACAGAGCCCGAGGGGAGGCAAGGCCGAGGCCCGCGGTCGCCAGCGTCGGGGCCCAGAGCCGCCTCTGGAACCCGGACGCCCGCGCCACGGCCGGACTCGAAACCACACTCTCTGCAGTTGCCTCCCTCGGCCTCGGCCCGGGCCGGCTGACTAAGCGCGCGCCCATCCACGTGAGCTGGGGCCTCGCCAAGGGGGAAACGCATCCCCCGGCTCGGCCCCGGCCCGGGACCGCGGTCCCAACTTGCGCCCGGGACTTCGGGGGCCCTCCTGTCGACGGGAGGGAGACGGAGGAAGACGCGGCCCGTCTCCGGGACGGGCGCGTGGGTCCGCCCGGCCGGAGCCCCCCGGCCCGTCTCCACTCTCTCACCTCGTCGAACGCCTTGTTTTTGCCCTTGTTGATGCCATCGTTGAGGGCTTTGATCCACAGTTCCTTCTCCTCTCCGGTCGCAGCCTGGAACTTGAGGTCATGAACCTGCTGCGGGGGAAGACACGGGTCTGTCAGCGCCACCCTGGGGGAGAGGGGGAGGGGGTTCCCGGGCCGTCCCCAGCTACCGGGGACCCTCCCGCTCCCCGAGGAACTCCGGCCCCGCGGAAGGAAGCTCTCCGACAGCCTGGCCCGGGGTCACGCACGACCCCCAGCCGCCGGGACGGGGCCCGGGCTCCGTCCGCCCCCTGCCCGGCCCGCCTGTCCGCGGCCACCCGCTCGGGCGGCGCCAGGGCAGTGGGCTCCCGGGAGGCTCGGCGGGGAGGGGCGTCTCCCTCGACGGCATGATCCGTGCGAGACGAGGCTCGCCGACACAGCTCCCCACCCTTTTAAAATGTGCGAACGCACAGAAACGCACGCGCACGGACACCTGCTCCCGAGAGCTGTCTGAGCACGAGAAACAGCTCGGTGCGTGATTGGGATGCCCAGAGTGCCCAAAACTGAGATGGGTGAGGGCAGGGAGTGGGGGGAAGGGAGGGAGGGAGAGAGAGAGAGACAAAGAGATCGGGAAAAGGCGGGGGGGGGGGGGCTGGGAGATGAGAGGAGGAGGAGGAAGGGCAGGAGCGGAGCCGGCAGGAGACTGGGGTGACGTCCAAGCCGAACCAGGCCCGGTGCCCGCCACCTCGCCCCCTTCCCCCGCCGGGCCCCGCCGCCAGCCTGGCAGCCTTGGAGGATGACCTCACGGGTCAGTCAGCGCCGAGGGGACCGGGACGGGGCAGACACTGGGGCCTTTGTCGATTTGCCGCAAGTGCGTCCGGCCGCGGGAGCGGCAGCCCCGTGACCGCGACGACAGCCGGCAGTCGGCCCCGTGAAATGGGACACAGAACCTCCCCCGCCTTCACGAGACGGAGAGACACGGAGACGGAGAGAGAGAGCGCGGAGCTCGGAGTCCCAAGAAGTCGGAGAGCCCGAGCCTGGGCAGGGGAGGGGGCGGTTAGTCATCGTTGCCTTCGGCCTCTCCCTCGAGGACCACCCTCCCATGTTGTCATAGCAACAGCGGGGGCATCCTCTCCGATGGGGGTGGGGGGGGGGAGGTGTTGCTGGAAGGGGCGGGACCCATTTCCCGGGAAGTCGGGGCCTCCGGCTTGGGAGTCCTGGGCCTCGAGGGTCGAGGGTGAGAACACAAGTGCTTCGGTGATGCGGAAGGGATGCGGTGGTGGGGGGGTGGGTGAGGGGAGTGGGCAGAGGGTCGGAGGAGGAGACGGTAGTCACGGAAGGCTTCCCGGAAGAGGTGATTTCAGGAGGGCTTTGAAGGTGGGGAGAGCGGAAGACCGCCGGATGCGAAGGCGGAGGGAGCTCCGGGCAGTGGGGGAGGACGTGAGATTGAGCGAGAGGCTGGTAGAAAGACAGTGAGAGAGAAAGAGAGACAAGTTCACTGTAGGCAGGGGATGTGTCTGCTTATTGTTCTATTGTATTCTCCCAAGCGCTTAGTCCAGCGCTCTGCACACAGTAAGCACCCAATAAATACGACGGAATGAAAGAGGACCCAAGAACGTCCCCAAGCCCCACGGGGCTTCTCTCATGGGAGACCCACTCCATCCTATCCTCCCTCCAACCACCCCGCACCCACCCACCCCTAAGGCCAAACTTGCATCCATCCTAGGGAAACCAGCAGGCAGGTGTGGACTCCCTCCGGCCAGCGGGCTGGACCCCGGAGAGAGATCGGGGGACGGGGCGACTCGGGCCGGATGTCGCCAGGATGACATCACGGGGACAGCGGATGTCGCCAGGGAGGTGGGGAGAGAGGGTGGGAGCCGGCTCTGGTTGTCGCCCCCGTTTCCCGTCCCTCCTCGGGAAAGGGGCGCACGGCAAGGTTCTGCAAGGGGTTGCTCTGACACTCCCCTGCACGAACGATCTCTCTCACACACAGACACACACACTCACACCCACCCCCCCGGGGGCGGGCGTGCCCGCGATCTTCCCGGCCTCCCACGCTCGGGTTCGGGCAAATCGGAGCCCCGCGAGTCCTCGGAGGCCCTTTCGGCTCCTGGCACCGGATCTCTCTGTCTGCGGCGGCCGCCGCCTCCTCCTCCACTTCCCATCCGCCCAACCCTGGCCACCGTCCGGCCTCCAATAAGCGCAGCAAAGGGTTAATCGGCTCCCCGCCGCAGGTGGGCCGCAGTGCCCGGCGGAGGGTGGAGGGAGAGGAAGGGAGGAAAAGGCCAGCAGGGCAGGCTGGTGCGAAGAAACCCAGTAGCCGCCGGGTAGAGCCCGGGCTCCCGCATCCCCAGCGGTCAGCGCTCAGCCCGGGGGGAGAACATGAAACCCGGGCCCCGGGGAGACGGCCCCGAACCCCGGTCCCAACGTCTCGACTGAGACCGGCGGCGGCGGTCGGAGTAGGTTGTGTGTCAGCGACCGCCTCGCCTTGCCCAGCGGGAACGCTCCACCTGCAAACACTCGTGCCGCGGTGGAGAAGGGGGCAGGAGGAGAGGGAGGAGAGAGGGGATGAGGGGAAGAGGCGGGAAGAAAAAGGACGAGGAGGAAGAGGAGGAGGGAGAGGAAAAAGCGGAGCGCCGCCGCCGGGAAGGCTGCGGTCTCTCGCAGCCCCCGCCCAGGGGCCGGATTCTGAGCCCTCCAAACACAGGCCTCCCCGGCCCGGCCTTCTCGACCCCGGACTCGCACATCAGCAGGGTCGGTCGCCCTTTGACTCAACGCCCTGCCCCTCGTCGACCGGCCCACGGCGCAGAGAGCGGGTCCCGGGTGTCTGTGCAGGGGGGACGTGTCTCCCCCAGGCCGGGACGTCACCCTACTTGCCCCGTCGGCTCAGGCCCGGACAACCCCCAAGGGGGCTGGCGTGCCCCCGCTCCAGTCCCCGCCCCAGCCGGATCCCAGTTCCATCCTCTCAGAGCGCGGCAAGCTCTGGGAGACCCCCGCCCCGGGCCGGAGGGGTCCCGACGGGGGCCGGCCGCGACCCGTCTAGCAAAATCCTGACCCCAGTCGCTGGCCGGTAGGAGACCCCGGCTGGCCCCGGTGGTTCGGAAACAGCACGGCTGCCGCCGGGGGACAGGGCAGCGGGGGCGGTGATCGCCTCTCTTGCGGGCCCCGGGGCCGGCCTGGCCTTCTCGTGCCGGCGCCCCCACCCCCGGGCAGCCCCGAGTCCCCTCGGCCCCCGGGCCGCGCCCCGGGGAGAGTCGCCGGGGCCGGCGGCCGGGGCCGGACCGGCCTACCTTGTTCCCGGGAGACCGGATGAGGATGAACCGGTGCTTCCGCTTCAAGAGGGCCCGCAGGTCCTGGCACCGCTCGTAACTGCCCAGCTCCACCGTCTCCAGGCACTTCTGCTCATCCTGCCCAGAGAGGGAGAGAGGGGCCTGGGAGCTGGGACACCCGGGTCCCGGGCCCGGTTCGTAGCCTAGTGGATGGAGCCCCGGCTTGGGGGTCAGAAGGACCTGCGTTCTAACCCCGGCTCGGCCCCTTGTCTGCCGGGTGACCTTGGGCGAGTCACTTCACTTCTCTGGGCCTCAGTTCCCTCATCCGCAAAATGGGACAGGGACGGGGTGATGACTCCAGTGCTGAGTACAGTGATAGTAAGCGCTTAACTAATATCATAGAAAATAAATGATAAAGCTCTGCCACCGACACGCTGTGGGTCCTCGGGCAGGTCACTGAGCCTCTCTGGGCCTGCAAAATGAGGCCAAACGTGCTTGCCTCTCCTTCTCTCCCAGGGGTGCCGCGAGTATAAACCGACATCGCCGGGCACTACCGCGATCCCGGCCCGGCCCCCCAGACGCCGCCCGTCTCGCTCCTGTCCGTCAATCCGTCCGTCGGTAGCACCGGAGGAGGGCTCCTGTAGGCTAGACACTCTGCTGAGTGCTTGGGAGAGTGCGGCGGAAGCAAGATACCGGTTCTCCGCCCTCAAGGGGCTTCCCGTCTAATGGCATTCAAAAACTGCATCTGACGAGCGCGGGCGGGAGGAAGAACAAGAATAAAACAGGAAGTATAAGAAATCTACCGGGAGGAAATGGCCGAATAAACAGTCGAGTAGACCAATCGAAACGGGCAGGCGTACGTGAGGGACCTGCCTGCCCCGGGTCCCCAGAGACCCCGCCGGCCCCGGATGCCAGCCCCTAACCAGCCGCAGCGGGAGCCCGGGCCTGCCCCGGGACGGGACGCGGCACCCGGCGAGCCGAGCCGGCGACGGGGCGCTCCGGGAGGAGAATGGGGTTTCCCTCTGAGGGGTGGGGGGCGGGCGTGCCCCGCTTACCGGCGGGCCTGGGCTCCCGATGCAGCGGAACCCAGGAGGAGGGGGCTGGGGGGTGCCCGCTTACCGAGGGTCCTTGGCCACCGGGCTCGGAGGGCACAATCCTATCCTATAAGGCTCAGCGGGCACACTCCTCTCCCATGAGGCCGGGAGGGCACACACCCCATGAGGCTCAGTGGGCACGCTCCTCTCTCGGGAGGCTCAGCGGGCACACTCCTCTTCCACGAGGCTCAGAGGGCACACTCCTCTCCCACGAAGCTCAGCGGGGACAGTCCTTCCCATGAGGTTCGGAGGGCACACTCCTAACTAACCCACGAGGCTCATCAGAGACAGTCCTTCCCTTGAGGCTCTGCGGGGACAATCCCATCCCAAGGGACCTCTGGGTGGCCCATCCTCCCGGGCCCGGCCTTCCCAGTGCTGCCGTCCCAGCTGCAGCAGGGGACGGGGCTTCCTCGCTCACGGACCCCGCTCCCACCCCCGGCACGGTCCGACGAGGGTCGGCCGGCTCCCGGCAAGGGCTTCCCCTCCGAGGGGCAGGTCTGGGAAGGATGAAGGGGGCCAGCCTCTCCATCTTGGGACGGCGGGGCGGACGATGCCCGAGGGGCGGCTGCCAGAGGGTCTCCGGGCGTCCGGTCGGCGCTGACATCCGAGATGCTCGATCGCCCCTCCCACGCTCCCCGGGAAAGGGGGGCGCTCTGCCATCGCGCTGGCGAACCCCGCGATAAGGAACCGCACACGTGACCAACCTCCAAGAGGCCTTTCCCTCCTTTTCTCTTCTCCCACTCCCTTCTGCGTCGCCCTGACTCGCTCCCTTTATTCATCCCCCCTCCCGGCCCCACACCACTTACGTCCTGTCATTTTTTTCTTTCTATCAATGTCTGTCTCCCCCTCTAGGCCGTGAGCTCGTTGTGGGCAGAGAATGCACCTGTGATATGGTTGTATCAACACTCTCCCCAGTGATTAGTACGGCGCTCACACACTGAGCGCTCGAGAGGTACGGCCGACTGACCGAATCGTCCACACGTCACGCCAGCCGGGAAGAGAGGAAGAAACCACGTGGTCCTACAGTGCTTTTTTAGGGGGTTAGAGGGGGTGACGATAGCGATCAGCACTCTCCTCAAGCCCTCCACACAAGCGTTCAGTCCCAAAGCGTCAGGACTGAGCCCCCTCCGTCGTCCCCGACCAGATTCCGTCGTATGCCAGGACTTGGACTACCTCAGTTAAATCGGTTTCCTCCTGCTCGCCTTCTAAATGGCATTTATTAAATTCTCACCCCGTACTAAACTCTGGGGTAGACACTCGGCGATGGGAGTGGACGCAGTTCCCATCCCGCACGGGGCTCTCAATACTAATAATAACGATAACGATGGCGTTCGTCAAGCCCTTACTAGGTGCCCAGCACCGCTCTAAGCGCTGGGGTAGATACAAGATATTCAGGTTGTCTCACGTGGGGCTCACAGTTTTAATCCCCGCTTTACAGATGAGGTGACTGAGGCACAGAGAAGTGAAGCGACTTGCCCAAAGTCACACAGCTGACAAGTAGCGGGGCCGGGATTAGAACCCACGACCTCCGGCTCCCAAGCCCGGGCTCTTTCGTCTAGGCCACGCTGCCTCCTTCCTTG
The DNA here is from genome assembly GCF_004115215.2 of Ornithorhynchus anatinus. Taxonomy (NCBI): domain Eukaryota; kingdom Metazoa; phylum Chordata; class Mammalia; order Monotremata; family Ornithorhynchidae; genus Ornithorhynchus; species Ornithorhynchus anatinus. Next base: position 5,547,828 of record NC_041732.1, on the reverse strand, counting down.
ACCTTCCTGTCCCACGTCTGTAAACTCTCGGAAGGCTCTCTCTTCCACCGCTCCCGATCAGCGGCATTTATTGGGCACTTCCTACGACGAGCGCCGTTCCAAGCACTTAGGTGAGTAAAATACAATAGAGTTGGTAGACAGATCCCCGGCCTCAAGAGGCTTGCAGTCTGGTGGGAGGAAGTACTGCTCTGGACCGCCGGACCGATCCTTTTTTAATTTTTAACGGTGTTTGTTAAACACTTCCCATCAGCCAGGCACCGTACTAAACGCTGGGGTGGCCACAAGTTAATCAGGTTGGACACGGTCCATGTCCCACGTGGGGCTCAGGGTCTCAATCCCCATTTCAGAGACGAGGTGACCGAGGCCCCGAGAAATGAAGGTCACCCAGCAGAGAAGTGGCGGAGCCGGGATGACAACCCGGGTCCTCTGACTCCCAGGCCCGTGCTGCGGCCAGGCCGGAGGCAGACCGGGCGTGGAGGGGACAGCGGCGGGAGTCGGGTCGGCGTCCGTGGGAGCAGAACCGGGGCGGTCGGACACGGGAGCGCGGGCGTTCCGGAGCGGGGGGCCGGGGACGGAGACGCCGCCGCCGGGCCCGGGCCCGACGCCCTGGCCTGGTGCTGCTCTCGAACCCGGCTAGTCCTCTTCCCTCCCTACGCCCCCGCCCCCCTCCGTCCCTCCACCTCCCTCCCTGCCCCAGGAGCTGGCAAACTCGGGGGGCTTTGGCTCTCACCATCCCCTTTGGCTGCGAGCCCTGAGTGGGGCGGGGACCACCTCCAATCTCATTAGCCCACATCTGCCTCAGTGCTCAGCACGCGGGGGACCTACTAAGTGCTTAAGAAATACCACAGCTATCATCCCTGCAGACTGTAAGCGCCTTATTATTAATAATAATAATAACTGTGATATCTGTTAAGCGCTTACTTTGCATCAAGCCCTGTACTGAGCGCTGGGCTTGATACAAGCAAGTTAGGTTGGACACGGTCTCCATCCCGCCTGGGGTTCACCGTCTTAATCCCCGTTTTCCAGATGGGGGAACCGAGGCACAGAGAAGCGAAGCGACTGGCCCGAGGTCGCACGGCAGACAGGTGGCAGAGCAGGGATCAGACCCCAGGTCCTCCTGACTGGCAGGACCGCGCTCCACTTGGCCGCGCCGCTGCCGCTTGCGGTGGGGATCCCTGAGGGCTCTTCCGACTCTCCCGTACCGTCCTCTCCCAAACGCTCAGTGCAGTGTTGTGCACACGGTAAGCGCTCGATGAATACCGACGAGCGACTGAATAAATCGCTCATCCTGGATCGGCGCCTCCCTCTCCACCCAACCCGTCCCCCGACCCCGGCCCGAGCTCCGGTCGAACCACGGTCGGTATCGGCGCCCGGCCGGTCTTGGCCTAATGGCTAGAACACGGGCCTGGGAGTCAGGACCTGGGTTCTAATCCAGGCCCCGCAACTTGTCTGCCGAGTGACCTCGAGCAAGTCACTTGACTTCTCTGGGCCTCCGTGACCTCAGCTGTATGATGGGGGATCAAGACTGTGAGCCGTATGCGGGCCAGGGACTGGGTCCAACCCGATTAGCTTGGGCCACTTGACGGCTTGTGTCACTTAACTTCTCTGTGCTGCCTGACACATCCTAAGCGCTTAACAAACACCATTATCATCATCATTCAGAGCGGAAGCCACGCTCTGCTCCCCACGCTCTCGTCTCTCCCACCCCCAACCCCTCGCTCACACTCTTCTCTCAACTGGAACACCCCGTCTCCTTCTGCCTCTGCCAGGCTACGGCTGTCCCTAGCTGCAAAACCCTCCTCCTCCAGGAAGCCTTCCTCCACTAAATCACACCACCCCGCTCACGGCAACCCGATGGCCACCCTTATCGTCTAAGGCTTTCTAATCCTACCCTCGGCCCTGAGGTACGTCGGCGTACTCATTTGAAGATAGATAATACGCCACAATAAATAAATCACGAGGAGCGACGCGGCCGAGTGGAAAAAGCCCAGGCCGGGGAGCCAGAGGACCCGGGTTCTAGTCCCGGGACCGCCACTCGGCGGCCGCGTGACCTTGGCCGAGTTACTTAGTGTCGCCGCGTCTCGGTTTCCTCAGCTGTAAAAACGAGGATTCAATCCCTCCTCTCCCTCGCCCGAGACTGTGAACCCCTGGGAGGGCAGGGACGGTGTGCTCCCCGATTATCTTGTATCTACCCCAGACTAAGCTTCCCTTTTCCTCAGCTCCCCCTCCCGTCCGCGTCGCTCCCTCTGCTCTATCCCCTTCTCCCCGCCCCACAGCACTTGTGTATATACACAGAACGATAATTCTATTAATTCATATCGATGCCCGTTGACTTGTTTTGATTCCCGTCTCCCCCCTTCTGGACCGTCAGCCCGGTGCGGGCAGGGACTGTCTCTCTTTACTGCTGACTTGTACTTTCCAAGGGCTTCGTAGAGTGCTCTGCGCAGGGTGAGCGCTCGACAAATCCAACTGAATGAACGAATGCTTGGCCTACAGCAAACACTTAAGCACCATAATTACGATTATTAATTATTGAATGTTCAACCATTTACTTGGGCTTTTTCATTCTGACACACTCGGGCAACTTCCTGTTACGCTCCCGCCCTCGCTCGTTATAAATAATTTCCGTCTGCCCGAAACCCACACGAGACCGAAAGCTCCCTGAATGCAGGGGCTCGCTTCTAAGTTGACCCCCGGCAGCGCTTCGCACAGCCGACCGAGGCCACGCCGGCGTCTCGCGGGGGGACGGAGCCTCGGCCCTCCCCGCCCCCCTCGACTTCCTCGCACGACCCAGGCCCGTGTGCCGGGGAGCCTCGATCCGGCCTCTCCAGGCAGCGGCCGACTCGAAGCGGGGTCCCGCCGCGGAGGCGGGGGGGTCCCCTCCCTCTCGCCGCCCGGCCCCCGCGCCGCTCACCTCGTTCTCGCAGACCAGCAGCTGCGCCTTGCAGAGGAGGAGGTAGCGATCCTTCCAGATGCCCAGGAGGCCCCCGCTGCTCTTCTTGACCCAGCCGACCTTGTCCGCGTTCCGAGCGCCACGGGCCTCTTCGCCGCTCTCTTTCACGCCCTGCGGGGACGGGGAAGGAAAGCTCAATGGGTGCGTCTGCCCACCCCCGTACCCGTCCCGGAGTGCCGGCCCCCTCGCCCACCATGCCAGGGTGCCGGCCCCAACCCCCGCGCCCCTATCTGGGGCGCGGCCCCCGACGCTCGCCCCCTCGGGTCCAGCGGGGGATCCCCCCGCCCGGCTGCCCCCCTTTCCTCTTCTCCCGCTCCCTTCTGGCTCACCCTGACTTGCTCCCTTTACCCATCTCCCCTCCCAGCCCCACAGCACTCACGTCCACATCTGTCATTTATTCATCTCTAGTCACGTCCGTCTTCCCCTCTAGACTACGAGCTCCCTGTGGGCGGGGAACGTGTCCGTTTACTGTTCTACTGTCCTCTCCCAAGCACTCAGTCCGGCGCTCTGCACGCAGCGAGCGCCCAGTGAACGCCACTGAAGGAGCCCGGCCTCCCGCTCCCCAAGGGAACCGAGCCGCCCCCCCGCCTCCCCCGGCCCGGCCCGGCCCGGCCAGCAGACCCACCCCCCGCGGCCACGAGCGGCAGTCGGAATTGGCCGGGCGGCCAAGCCTGGTGGCCGCCGGCCCGAGGTCGGCTTCTGGAGCCGGGTGGGCTCAGCGGGAAGCCGCCCCCGCCCTCCCCCGGCAGAGCCGGGGCCGGCCTCTCCGAGGCGGCCGGGAAGATCCGGGCCCGCGGCGGGGTCCGTCCCGGCCCCGGCCCCACCCCGCCTCCTCCTCTTCCTTCAGGCGCGGCCTCTGGCTCCGGCTCGCGATGGAAAACGCAACGTCCTTCTTGTTCTCCAGCATCAGCCTACCCCAGCCCCGGGCTCCGGCACCGCGACTCTTCCCCGGGGCCCGCCCCAGCGGTTAGCGCGGTGCTTTAGGACACAGGAAGTGCCTAAAAAACACCCCATCACGGTAGAGAATGGTAACGGTAATGTCGTCTTCTCCTTCTCCGCCCTCCGGGCGCTGACCTCGGCCTCTTCCTGCCAGGGTGAGAGAGCCTCCCCCTCAACAAACACCATCGTTATTAATTCTGAGTATCGTAGAGTCGGGGGACCTGGGTTCTAATCCGCGGGTCTGACGTGTGACCTCGGGCAAGTCATTTAACTCCCGTGGGCCTCGGGTTCCTCATCTGTAAAACGAGGATTCGGCACCCGCCCTCCCGCTTCTTGGACCGGGAGTCCCACGTAAGGTACGGAGCAGTGTCCAACCCGATCAGAACAGCGCCGGCCACGTAGTGGGCGCTTGATGAATGTCACGGTTAGAATTATCGTTCTTCCTGTCCCCTCCTCGGGGAAAACACCCCCCCCCCCCCGGCCCCAGAGAGGATCCGCCCTAAGCCCGGGGAGGGTAGCCCCGGCTTCACATCCTCTGGCCGACGCGCTCCGGGTCAGGGAAGTGGGTGCGGCCAGAGAGAGGGCATCCGGGGGATCGGTCGATCGTATTGATTGAGGGCTCACCACGTGCAGAGCACTGGACTAAGCGCTTGGGGAAAGGCAGACGAGAAAGCCTCTCAAAATGGGACGCCGACTCCGGCCTCTTTCATTCAGTAGTATTTATCGAGCGCCTGCTATGTGCAGAGCGCTGTACTAAGCGCTTGGAACGGACAATTCGGCAACAGACAGAGACGGTCCCCGCCCACGGCCGCCCGCCGGCCCGCCCCTCTCGGGCCCGGGGGGCCGGGGGGTTCCCCCCCGGCGACCCGAGCACAGAAACTGGAAGCGGCAGATTGCGGGGCCTCCCATTCTCCCATCGTGGAGAGAGGGCCGATGGTCACGGCGGGTAAGCTCTCCCTCTAGACCGTAAGCTCACTGAGGGCAGGGAACGCGCCCGGTTATTATTGTATTCTCCTCTCCCAAGCGCTTAGTACGGCGCCCCGCGAACACTAAGTGCTCAATAAATATTACGAATGGACCGACCGACACACCTACTCTGGCCCCTCGGGAGAGCCCCCCCCGGCCTCCTCCCCGGCCACCGCTTCCGGAAGTCAGGGCTCCGGTAAGACCCGGGGAAGACCCGAGCCCGGGGCCCTTCCCGCCACGGGCCGACTGTCCCGGGGCAGGTCCCGTCCTCCGCGGGCCGGCCCCTCCGACCGGCTGACCCACGGCCCGTCCCGCCCCGCGGCTCCCCGCATCTCCCCGGGGTCGGCACCTCGCCCCGCGGCGCGTCACGCCCGCCGCACCTGCTCCCCGTCGCGGCCGGGCTGCGGGCGAGGAGGCCCCGCTTCCGAAGGAACGGGGACTCCGGGGGCAGCCCCCCGACCCCGTGCCAGCCGGCAACGAGGGGCGAAACCGGGGAGCGTCCGGTTCCCCGGTTGGGGGGGGGGCCGGGAGTACCGCGTCCATCCTTCCTCCTCCTCCACTCAGGCCTCCGCCCCCGCGATCGAAGCTCCTTCTCCAAGGATCTCCTTCGTGCAACTCCACCACCGAGACCGGGCCGGACCCATCCCCCGCCATCCCAGGGCCGGGCTGCGGCCCCCGACCGCGGGAGCGGCAGCCGCCTCCCAGCCGGGGAACGGGGTCGACGGAAACGGGCCGGCCCCCCACCCCCGGCTCCGGCCGACGCCGCCCCTTCGGCCGGTAGCCGGACGCCGACCGACCGGGGGCCGCGCGCCGCGGCCGGGGCGGACGCCCGGGAGAGGAGGCCGGAGGGGCCGGTGGGTGGGGTCGTTTCTGGTCTCCGCCTCGGGTTCCGGCGGCCTCCGGTCCCCCTGGGCCCGGGGACGGGGGCGGCTTCGGGCCCGGGCCGTCTCCGGGTGGGACCCCCGGGTCACCGGGGCCGCCGGAGACGGAACGTGGGGGGCGGGGAGGCGGGGAGGAGGCCCGAGCCGTAGCAAAAACGAAACGTTGGCCCCGAAGGACAGGAAGCGGCATCAGGAAGCGCCGCCGCCGCCGCCGCCGCGAAAGGTCCCCCCCGCCCCCACCGTGTCCCGAGACCCACCCCTTCACCTCTCCCGGAGGCGGGCAGCGGCCGGGGGGTGGGGACCGACCGTCGCGGCCGAAGAGGAAGACGCCGGGGCTCCCGACCGACGCCCTCCCGCCCCCCGCAACCCAACCGGGGGCCCCGCCCCAGGCAGGAACCCTCAGGAGGGTGACCGTCCAAGAGGACCGGGGGCGGAGGCGGACCGTCGGGCGGGCACGCCTGTCGCACGCGCCGTCGGCCCCTCTGCCCCGGCCGGGCCCGTCCCGGGGGCCTCCCGGGAGGCCCGGGCCCGGATCCGGCCCGCTGGGCGCGGGGGCCTCGGACGGGAGCGGGGAGGAAGGGGCCGGCCGACCCCCGGGCCCGCCCTATCGCTCGGCCGGGCCTCGGGGGGCGGCGGGCGGCGCGACGTCGGCTCCGGCTGCCCGGCGAGCCCGTCGCCTCTTCGCGGGGCGAGCGGACCGCGAGCCCGCCGAGGGCGGGGAACGCGTCCGTCGTCTCGGTACCTCATCCTCTCCCGGGCGCCCGGCACGGTGTTCTTCGCACGTTCGGCGCTCCCTGAGTAAGACCGACCGGGACCGGCCGGGAGGGGACAAGGGTCGAGAGGCGGGGGGGGGGGGAGAACCGCTCTCTGGAGTCTCGAAGCCTTCGGCGGGCCAACTCCTCGGGTCCCGCACCTCGCCCCCTCTTCGACGGGATGTCTCGGGCGCCGGCTCGGTGCCGGGCACCGGACGAGGCGCTCGGAACGGCCAGTCGGGCCACGGATAATAACGATAACGTTGGTATCCGTTAAGCGCTCGCTACGTGCGGAGCGCTGTTCTAAGCACCGGGGGAGATACAGGGTGATCAGGTTGTCCCCACATGAACGGATAGAGACCATCCCCGCCCAATACCGATGTCGGTATCCGTTAAGCGCTCCCTATGCGCGGAGCACTGTTCTGAGCGCCGGGGGAGATCCGGGGGCATCGGGTTTTCTCCCACGTGGGGCTCCCGGTCGATCCCCGTTTTCCAGATGAGGTCACTGAGGCCCAGAGGAGGGACGGGCTGACGGTCTAAACGGGGACCCCTCCTCAGGATCGGGGCTCGCAGTAACCGAGGCCGTTCCGTTTCCCGGGTGGGGCGGGGGAGGGGGCGCGGGAGGGGCCTCGGGTCGTGACCTCCGCCCCCTCCCCCGCCCCCCACCCGCTTTGGGAGCCGTCCGGAGGCTGGGAGCGGGGGGCTGAGGGGGACGCCCCCTCCTCTCCGTCGGGCCCCGCGCCCCCCGGGGTCACCGACCTCCCCTCCCCTCGGCCCCGCTCACCTCCTCCATGGCCCCGCCGGGCTTAGGCGCCTCCTCGTCGGCCGGTCCGCCCGTCCGGCCCCCGGAGCCGGTCACTTGGCCGCCCCCCGGCCCCAGGCTCCGCGCTGCCCCATCGGGAGCCGGGCGGCGGCGGCGGCGGCGGCGGCGGCGGCGGCGTGTGTGCCTCGCCCCGCTCCGACCCCACCCGTCCGGTCCCCCGGGCGGCCGCCCCGTCCGTCCGTCCGCCCTCCCGCCCCTCCCGCCCGTCCCGCCCGCGGCTCCGGCGAAAGAAAGTTGGGGGCAAGAGGGAGCGGGGAGGGAGAAGGCTTCCGGGCCCGGGGCGGGGCCGGACGGGGACGGGGGCGGGGACAAGGGACCATCTCAGACGCCGGGACCCGCCGGGGCTTTGGGGGGCGGGGCTTTGGGGGCGGGGATTTGGGGGCGGGGCTTTGGGGGCGGGGCCCTGGGACAAGGAAGGAGCGGATAGGCCGGGACCCGAGGGGGCGGGGCTGGAGGGGGCGGGGCCTGGGGTAAGGAAGGACCCGGTGGGCCGACAGGAGTAGGGAAGCGGCTTGGCTCAGCGGAAAGAGCCCGGGCTTGGGACTCCGAGGTCATGGGTTCGAATCCCGGCCCTGCCCCTTGTCAGCTGGGTGACTGGGGGCCAGTCGCTTCACCTCTCTGGGCCTCAGTGACCCCCATCTGTAAAGCGGGGAGGAAGACCGGGACAGCCCCGGGTGGGCCAACCCGATCACCTTGTTATCCTCCCCAGCGCTTAGAACCGTGCTTGGCACATAGTCAGCGCTTCAAAAATGCCGTTATCATTACTACTATTGGAGAAGCGGCGTGGCTCGGCGGGAAGAGCGCTGGCCGGGGACTCAGAGGTCATGGGCTCCAACCCCAGCTCCGCCTCTTGTCGGCTGGGTGACTTGGAGCAAGTCACTTCACTTGCCCGGGCCTCCGTTCCCTCAACTGTCAAATGAGGATGAAGACTGTCAGCCCCACGTGGGACAACCTGATCACAGCGCTCGGCACAGAGTGAGCGCTTAACCAACGCCGTCGTTATCATCGTCATTATTACCGAGCCCGACGGCGGACACGAGATCATCGGGTCTCTCTTCCCCCCGTTTTAGACTGTGAGCCCGTCGTCGGGCAGGGATTGTCTCTCTCAGTTGTCCAATTGTCCATTCCAAGCGCTTAGTACAGTGCTCTGCACACAGTACGATAAATACGAACGAACGAACGAACGAACGAACGAACGAACGAACGAAAGGTCAGACCCAATCCTTGTCCCTGAAGGGGGCTCACAGTCTTGAAAAGGGAGGTATTTTGCAGAAGAGGAAACTGTGACTCAGGGAAGACAAGTGCCCAAGGTCACACAGAAGGCTTGGGGCGGAGTTGGGATTCGGACCCAGGTCTTCTGACTCCCAGCTCTTGGCTCTCCGGACGAGGCCACGCTTCTCCCCGATCCCCCACGGAGGCCTCGGTAACGTCTCTCTCTCTCTCTCTCTCCCCCTCCAGACTTGTCGGGAGCAGGGATGTGTCTGTTGGCTGTTGCGCTGTCCTCTCCCGAGCGCTTAGCACCGTTCCCCGCCCACAGTAAACACTCGATAAATACGATCGAGCGACTGCCGGAGCCAGGGTCTGAGGCCGGGCGGCTCCTCGTCGTCCCCCAGTGGGCCAGAACTCGAGGCCCGTGCCCGCCGACGGGACTCTGACACCCGGCCCTCCCCCCCCCCCCCAACCCCGGGACGTCCCGGGGGCCGGGATCTGGCCGGGCCGGGCCCTAGGCGGGTTCCGGCCGAGGTCGGGCGCGGAGGAGAGGAAGTGAGCTCTGATGCAACGTGCTGCGTTTCCGTGTGGTTTTCCTTACTCGACCTCTAGCTCCCGGCACACTTGGGTCCCGGTTCTGAGGCGAGGGTGTCCCGGGGCCGTTTTCGGGGTCTGGGCCCCGCTCCCCGCGCCCCCCTCGACGCGACTCCGGGGGAGGGGAGGTCGGGGATGCGGAGGGGACCCCGAGGGAGCCGAGGGACGTGCGGATCCTTAAGGCGACCCTTGTGCCCTCTCCCACCCTGGCGGGAGGGTCTCGAGCCCCCTCCCTCCCAGGATAACAGGCTGGATTGGGAAAGGGAATGCCGATGGGGGAGAACTTCCACAGCCTCCCCTTGCCTCTGGTCCATCCCTCTGGCCTGGCTTTGCCCCCCAGGGGCACTTACCCCGAGGAAGGGAAGACTCAGTCGGTCGTATTTCCTGAGCGCTCACTTGGAACAGATCACTGAACTGAGCGCTCGGGGGAGGACGACAGTCGACAGGCACACACCCTGCCCACAGCGAGCTTACCGTTTAGAGGGGAGATAGATATTAATAGAAATAGGTAAAGGACGGATACGGACATAAGTGGTGTGGGATTGAGGGCGGGGAGGACGAAAGGAGCAAGATAGGGGGACGCAGAAGGGAGTCAGGGAAGGCCCCTTGCGACGCGTAGGGTCGCGGGGTCTCTCTCCTCACGGGGCCCCCGGCGTCGGTCTCCCCGCTTCATTTCGCGGGCCGGGGAGGCGCCTTCTGCCGGAGGGGGAAGAGACGGGGCACGACCGACCGTTCCGCAGGGCGCGAGGTCGTGGGCGTGACCTTCGCATCCTCCCGGGAGGCCCCGGCCCCGCTCCTTCTCGGAGCCTCGGCGGCCACAGGCCGGGGGAAGTCCGGACGGGCGAAACCAGCCGCAAACCCCAAACCTTACTTGAGCAGAGAGCTGACGGCTGATCTGCTCCCGAGGAGCAACACTAAGGGCTCCGTTTCACCTCCCCTTTCCCAACAGTCCGAACCTCGAGATTGGGTCACGTAGGAAGGCGAAGGGGACCTGTCCGCCCCCGGACTCCAGACTGACCCGGAACGATGCCGACGGGAGCCCCGTCCCTCTCTCGTGAATCGACCCCTCTCTCCGGCGGGAGAATCTGCACACGCTGACGGAGCCTAGAGCTGAGCCGTGGAGAGACCGCCCTCTCGTCGGGGTCACCCGTGTCGGAAAGGTGGGACCGAGTTGATTCGCCCCTGCCGGGCGGGAGCGGCACGGGGAAGAGACGGAGGCGGATCATCGGGGGATCAAAATGTCCGTCGGAGACAACGGCAGAGCCTTGAGTTTTTACCGCGCAGAAGAAGGCGACGGTAAACCACTTCTGTACTTTTGACCAAAGGAAACCTCTACGGAAAAACAACCACAGAGTCGCTATGGATCGGAAAGGACTCGACAGCATCGGAGAAGGAGACGAGCACCCCCTAGACCGGCAATTCCTTGTGGGCAGGGAACATGAGCCTTCCGGGGGGTCGGGGACCAGGACTCATTTCCGACTGTGAATCCCACCGGTTGCTCTGTACCGTGCTCGGCCCCGAATAAGCGCCTAATAAATACCACCACCATTACCCTTCATGGTATTTATTAAGCACTTACTATGTGCCAGGCGCTGGACTTCGGCGCTAGGGTGGACACAAGCAAATCGAACTAGACACGGGCCCCGTCCCACGTGGGTCTCACAGTGTCAATCCCCATTTTACAGATGAGGTAACCGAGGGCCAGAGAAGTGAAGTGACTTGCCCGGGGTCACCCAGCAGATGAGTGGAGGAGCCGGGATCAGAAACCATGACCTTTGATTCCCAGGCCTGCGCTCAGAGAAGCAGCGTGGCTCGGTGGAAAGAGCCCGGGCTTGGGAGTCAGAGGTCACGGGTTCAGATCCTGCCTCTGCCACCCGTCAACTGTGTGACTTTGGGCAAGTCACTTCACTTCTCTGGGCCTCAGTGACCTCGTCTGTGAAATGGGGATGAAGCCTGTGAGCCCCATGAGGGACAACCGGATCACCTTGTATCCCCCCCAGCGCTTAGAACGGTGCTTGGCACATAGTAAGCGCTTAACAAATACCAACATTAGTAGTATTATTATTATTATTATTATCCACTCCGCTACACGGCTCCTGCTCCTACTATTAGACTGTTTTCTCCCAAGCACCTGGTACAGTGCCGGGCACCCAGTGAGCACTCAATAAATACCGCCGATCGATGGCATTTAATATCCTCTAGACTGCAAGATCCTTGTCGGCAGGGAAAGTGGCAACCGACTCTTCCGCACTGCGCTCTCCCAACCTCTGCACACAGTCAGTGCTTAATAACGTCTGCCTCCCCGCCTCTAGACCGTGAACCCGTTGTGGGCGGGGGTTGCATCTGTTTATTGCCCTATTGCCCTCTCCCAAGAGCTTAGTACAGTGTCCTGCACACGGTAAGCACTCAATAAATACGGCTGATTGATCGACTGGCTCCCGACCCAATGCCAGGAGAAGCAGCGTGCCGTAATGGAGAGAGCCTGGGCCTCAGAAGGACCTGGGTTCTAATCTCGGGCTCCGCCACCTGTCTGCTGTGTGACTTTGAGCCAGTCACTTCACTGCTCTGGGCCTCAGTTCCCTCACCTGTAAAATGGGGCTTGAGACTGTGAGCCCCGCGAGGGACAGAGACAGTTTCCAACCGGATTTGCTTGTATCCCCCCCTCTCCCCCCGCCCGCCCCCCCAGTGCTTAGTATAGTGCCTGGCACATAGTAGAGAAGCGGCGTGGCTCCGTGGAAAGAGCCCGGGCTTGGGAGTCAGAGGTCAAGGGTTCGAATCCCGGCTCTGCCACTTGTCAGCTGGGTGACTGTGGGCGAGTCACTTCACTTCTCTGGGCCTCAGTTCCCTCATCTGGAAAATGGGGATTAAGACTGTGAGCCTCACGTGGGACAACCGGATTACTCTGTAATAATAATAATGATAATAATGTCGGTATTTGTTAAGCACTTACTATGTACAGAGCACTGTTCTAAGCGCTGGGGTAGATACAGGGTCATCAGGTTGTCCCACGTGAGGCTCACAATTAATCCCCATTTTCCAGATGAGGTCACTGAGGCACAGAGAAGTGACTTGTCCACAGTCACACAGCTGACAAGTGGCAGAGTCGGAATTCGAACCCATGTTCTCCCCCGATTCGACCGTAAGCCCGTCAGAGGGCAGGGACTGTCTCTATCTGTTACCGATTTGTACATTCCAAGCGCTTAGTACAGTGCTCTGCACATAGTAAGCGCTCAATAAATACTCACTTCTCTGTGCCTCAGTTCCCTCATCTGTAAAATGGGGATTAACTGTGTGCCTCACGTGGGACAACCTGATCACCCTGTATCTCCCCCAGCGCTTAGAACAGTGCTCTGCACATAGTAAGCGCTTAACAAAAACCAACGTTATTATTATTATTATTATAATATTATTATTAACAAACATCGTAATTATTATTAATAACGACGCAGCCGATGATAATGATGATAATATGGGGGTTAGCGCCACCTGGTGGCCTCCGGTTTTCGCTGGACTCCTCTGCCCCCTGGTGGTTGCTCGGAGCTCTAACACCTCGCGTTCGGCTCATTGAGATTTCAGGAGATTTAGAATCGCTCGGCTCGGTCCTTCGACCGTATTTATTGAGCGCTTCCTGTGCAGAACACTGGGCTAAGCGCTTGGAAAGTACAGTTCAGCAACAAAGAGAGACGGTCCCTGCCCACAACGGGCTCGCGGTCTAGAAGGGGGGAGAGAGGCATCCAAACAAGCAAATAGGCATCAGTAGCATCATTATAAAGCGAGTTATAACTAACTACACATCATTAATAAAAATAAATAGAATTATAGTTATAAATAGGTACATGTATATACACAGCGCCGGGCTATTCGCACAGGAGGGCCTCGGGAAACACAGTCCACCCCTTCCATCCTCGCCTGCAAACGGAAGGGGAATTCCACCTCCCTTTTGCGTCGCCCTGACTCCCTTTATTAATGATAATAATAGTCGTTCTTGTTCATTCGTTCAATCGCATTTATTGAGCGCGTACTATGTGCAGAGCACTGTACTAAGTGCTTACTATGTGCCAAGCACTGTTCTTCACTGTTCATTCATGCCTCCCATCCCCACAGCACTTAGGTCCATAGCCGTCACTTGTTTATTTCTATTCATATCCGCCTCCCCCTCTAGACTGTAAGATCTTTGTGGACAGGGAATCTGTCTATTCTTCTTTTGGACTCTCCCAAGTGCTTAGTCTGGTGCTCTGCGCATAATAAGGGCTCAGGAAATAAAACGGACCAACTGACTGGCTCCCAACACAACCCCGGGAGAAGCAGCAGGGCCTAGTGGATAGAGCACCGGCCTAGGAGGCAGAAGGACCTGGATTCTAATCCTGACTCCGCCACTCACCTGCTGTGTGACCTTGGGCAAAGCCACTTCACTTCCCTGCATCAATTCGAGGAGGAGCAGCATGGCCTAGTGGCAAGAGCCCGGGCCTGTGAGTCAGAGCCCCTGAGTTCTAATCTCTGCTTCGTCACTTCATCACTTGCCTGCTGGGCGATCTTAACTTCTCGGTGCCTCACTTTCCCCATAAGAAAAATGGGGTTTCGATACCGGTTCTGCCTCCGACTTGGACTCCGAGCCCCGTGGACCGTGCCCAGCTTGACTTGAATTTTTACCCCAGCGACTAAAACGGTGATCAATACGTAATAAGCACTTAAGCACTTAAATGTAAAAAAAAATGGTGGTACTCGTTAAGCGCTTACTCTGTGCCAGACACTGTTCCGAGCGCTAGGGTAGATACAAGGGAATCAGGTTGACAAGGGGCTCACAGTCTTAATCCCCATTTTCCAGATGAGGGAACTGAGGCCCAGAGAAGCGAAGGGACTTGCCCAGAGTCACGCAGCTGACAAGTGGCGAAGCCGGAATTAGAACCCACAACCTCTGACTCCCAAGCCCGGGCTCTTTCCACCGAGCCACGCTGCTTCTCTATAACAACAACAATAATAACAAGGAGAAGCCAGGTTGAAATTGTTTCCCAAGCCTGACTCCGAATGACAGCCAGCGAGCCCAGGGGTCCCCAGACTCGTTGGGGGACGGAGGGTGTCCTGCCCACAACTGCCCCACCGTGGGGGTGGGCGGGATCCCAGCGTCGCTAAGGGATGCAGATCTGCCCCCTGGAGATCCACCCCAGACCCGGCCTAGTGAAGCAGCGTGGCTCAGTGGAAAGAGCCTGGGCTTGGGAGTCAGAGGTCGTGGGTTCCAATCCCGGCTCCGCCACCTGTCAGCCGTGTGACTGAGGGCAAGTCACTTCACTTCTCTGGGCCTCAGTTCCCTCATCTGGGAAATGGGGATGGAGCCTGTGAGCCTCACGAGGGACAACCTGATGACCCTGTATCTACCCCAGCGCTTAGAACGGTGCTCCGCACATAGGAAGCGCTTAACAAATACCAACGTAATTATCATTAGTGGAAAGAGCACAGGCCCGGGAGTCAGAAGATCCGGGTTCTAAACCCTCTCCCTCGGCCACCGGCTCCCTACGAGACCCGGGGCGAGTCGTTTAACTGCTGTATGACTCGGTTTTCTCATCTGTATCTCCCCCACGGTTAGTACAGAGTCTGGCGCATAGTAAGCGCTTAATAATATTAATAATAATTGTGGTGTTTGCTAAGCGCTTACTATGTGCCACGCACTGATCCTAGCACTGGGGTGGATACAGGGTAATCGGGTTGTCCCACGTGGGGCTCGCACTTTAATCCCCATTTTACAGATGAGGTCACGGAGGCCCAGAGAAGTGAAGTGACTTGCCTGAGGTCACACAGCTGACAACGGGCGGAGCCGGGATTCGAACCCTTGACCTCTGACTCCCAAGCCCGGGCTCTTTCCACTAAATCACGCTGCTTTACCAAAAAAGGAAAAAAGAGAGACAGAGATGGGCAGCCAGGGCTAGAGATTGCTGACATCCTGGCCCCCATCCATCAGTCTATCCATTGTATTTATTGAGCACTTACTGTGTGCAGAGCACTGTACTAAGCACTTGGAAGAGTACGATAGACCAGAGTCGGCTGAAACGTTCCCTGCCCACAAGGAGCTTACATTCTAGAGGGGGAGGTCACTCCTCCATTCCCCCCAACCCCTTGGCTCTGGCAAGAGTTCAGGCTCTCAGAGCTCAGTGATGATAATGAAAATGACTACGGTATTCGACAAGCGCATGTACTATGTGCCGAGCACTAAGTGCCGGGGTAGATACAAGATAATTAGGTTGCACGTGGACCTCAGAGTCTAAGTAGGAGGGAGAACAGGTATCGAACCCCCATTCTGCAGATGAGGGAACTGAGGCACAGGGAAGTTAAGTCACCCAAGGGACAATCGGTGCCTCAGTGGTATTTATTGAGCACCTACTACGTGCAGAGCACTGAACTAAGTGCTTGGGAGGGTACGATACAACGGAATTAGCGGACTCGTCCCCTGTCCGTAACGAGCTCACAGTCTACAGGGGGAGAAAGACATTAATAAAAGTCTGAATAATTGAATGAACAACTGAATATCCGTAGACATATTTAGTGCCCGAGGATGGGTAAGACAACAAACCGACATGCAGCCCGGTGCGGGGAATTTTTGGAGTACTCGATTAACCTCCTTGGGGGCAGGTTATTTATTTGGTATTTATTGAGCGCTTACTGAGTGCAGAGCACTGTACTAAGTAGACATAAATAAACATGTTTCCTGTCTACAACAAGCTGTACAGTGTTCCGCCTGCAGTGAGAGCTTAATAAATGCAGTTGATTGAATGATTGGTTGATATAATAGTAATAATGTTGGTATTTGTTAAGTGCTTACTATGTGCAGAGCACTGTTCTAAGTGCTGGGGGAGATACGGGATAATCAGGTTGTCCCACGTGAGGCTCACAGTCTATCCCCACTTTACAGATGAGGTAACTGAGGCACAGAGAAGTGAAGTGACTTGCTCAAAGTCACACAGCTGACAAGCGGCAGAGTCGGGATTAGAATCCATGACCTCTGACTCCCAAGCCCGGACTCCTTCCGCTGAGCCATGCTGCTTCTCTAGTGAGAAGCAGCGTGGCCTGATGCAAAGAGCACGGACCTGGGAGTCAGAGGACCTGGGTTCTAGTCCCGGCTCTGCCGACTGCTTGCCGCGTGACCGTGGGTGAGTCATTTCACTTCTCTGTTCCTCAGTTCCCTCGACTGTAAAACGGGGATTAAATACCTGTACTCCCTCCTACTTAAACCATACATAAGCCCCCGGTGGCACAGGGACCGTGTCTGACGTAGTTTACTTGGATCTGTCCCAGCGTTTAGGACAGTGTTTGCTACATAGTAAGCATTTAACAAATGCCTTAAAAAAATAGGGTTCATCGTTCCTACTATTATTCTGAGAACTTGAGGAGTTAAAATAGAACCAAACTTTAAGATACAGACTCTTCACCTTTTGGCGTTTCCGTCGTAAGTACTCTGAACGCGGTAAGTGCTTAATAAATACGACTGATTGATACTTAGTAGAGTTCACCATTCCTATTACCACTTTGAGGCCTTGAAGATTTAAAACAGAGCCAAGCTCTTAGGCACAGACTCTTCACCCGCCTTTTCCCTTTTCGATTTCCAACTTACCGGCCTAAGTGCTCTGCACACAGTAAGCACTTAATAAATACGATTGATTGACACTTAGTATACAGTTCACCATTTCTACTTCTACTCGGAGGCCTTGAAGATTTAAAATAGAGCCGAGCTTCTAGACAGAGATTCTTCACCTGGATTTTCCTCTTCCGGTTTCCAACTTTCCATCACGAGGAAGCTTGCTGGATTTTTCTGATCCATTGGGTTACAATTGGTCTTTTCCATAAAGACAGGAATGATAATAATAATGTTGGTATTTGTTAAGCGCTTACTATGTGCAGAGCACTGTTCTAAGCACTGGGGGAGACACAGGGTCATCAGATTGTCCCACATGAGGCTCACAGTCTTAATCCTCATTTTACAGACGAGGGAACTGAGGCCCAGAGAAGTGAAGTGACTCGCCCACAGTCACCCAGCTGACAAGTGGCAGAGCTGGGATTCGAACCCATGACCTCTGAATCCTAAGCCCGGGCTCTTTCCACTGAGCCACACTGTGATGACAATGATGATGACGATTATGGTAGTGGTTAGTCAGTCCATCAGTGGTATTTACTGAGCACTTCCACTGTACTGAACGCTTCGGAGAGCACGCTGTAACAGAGTCGATGCACACTTTCCCTGCCCACAAGGAGCTTACAGTCTTGCGGGGGAAATGCTAAACACTGTACCAAGCACTGGGATAAGTGCCGGATAAGCAGGTTGGATACAGCCTCTGTCCCATTAAAGCAGGCAAGAGCGGGAGTTAATTCCCCATTTTACAGATGATGAAGCTGAGGTGCAGAGATGTGAAGTGACTTGCCCATGGTCACACAGCAGGCCGGTGGGAGAGCTGGACAGAAAAGAATCATTAAAATAATAATAATGATTAGTGTATTTGGTAAGTGCTTATTATGTGCAGAGCACTGTTCTAAGCACTGGGGAAGATACAGGGTAATCAGACTGTCCCACGTGGGGCTCACATTTTTTAATCCCCATTTTTACAGATGTGGTAACTGAGGCACAGAGAAGTTAAGTGACTTGGCCAAAGTCACAGCAGACAAATGGCAGAGTCGGAATTAGAACCCACGACCTCTGACTCCCAAGCCTGTGCTCATTCCCCTAAACCAAGCTGCTTCTCTATAGTAGAAAGAGGATGGGTTTTGACTTCAGAGGACCTGGGTTCTAATCCCAGCTCCGCCACTTGTCTGCCGTGTGACCTTGGGCAGGTCGCCTCACTTCTCCGGGCCTCGGTGACCTCATCTGTAAAATGGGGATTAAGACTGTGAGCCCTGTGGAGGTCAGGGACTGTGTCTGTCCTAATTATCTTGTATCTTAGTACAGTGCCTAGCACATAGTAAGTGCTTAATAAATATCACAGTGATTATTTCTGTGCAGACCCCGAAGCCCCCTTCCGATCTAGCTCTCGTCCTGGTGCTAATTCCTCTTGGCATTTCTCCGGGAAGAGCCAGTATTCCTCTTTCCCTCTACCCAGCCTCCAAGAGAACAGCTTCGTCGTGATGTGCGGCTCGAGAGAGGAGGCATTTTGACTCCCTCTGCCGCCCCCTCAGCCCCGCGGTTTGTTCGATGTGTTTATTCTACAGCTTGTGTTTGCGGAAAGCATGTTAACAGCTCCATTGAGGAGAGGATGAAAACTCTCCAGATGAAAAACAAAGGCAGGGGTGAGCAGGGGTGGCGGGCTCGGAGTTGGGGAGAATGCAGCTGGGCCGGGAAACCTGTCCGCTCTCTGACAGGCTCCAAATCTTCAAATGTCGCCCGTGGTCCACGGCCCGAGTCTCACTGTCGATCGAACGATCGTACTTATTGAGCGCTTACTGTGTGCGGAGCACGGGACTAGGCGCTTGGGAGAGGACGATATAGCAATCTAACAGGGATGTTCCCTTCCCACAAGGAGCCTATAGTCTAGGGGGAGGCAGATATTAATATAAATGAATAGATGATGGATATGGACATAAGCGCTGTGGGGCTGAGGCGGGGGTGAACGAAAGAAAGAAATCGGGGTGACGCAGAAGGGAGTGGGAGAAGAGGAAAGGAGGGCTTAGTCAGGGAGGGCCTCTTGGAAGAGATGGGCCTTCAGAAAGGCTTTGAAGGGTGGGAGAGTCATCGTCAGTCGGCTATGAAGAGGGAGAGCTTTCCAAACCAGACGTGGGATGTGGGCGAGGCGTCGGCAGCGAGATAGACGAGACGGAGGTACAGTGAGTAGGTTGGCAATAGAGGAGCAAAGTTTGCCGGCTGGGTTGGGGTAGGCGAGCAACGCGCAAGGGGATTGAGTATCGAATGGGGAATCACTTCCTTCCATCCGGGCTAATGACAGGAAGGTGCTTTTCTCCAAGAAACTCAGAGAATACCCACCTACTGACCCCCCCAAAACCGAAACTCCAGACTGAGCTCCTTGTGGGGAGGGAATGTGTCTGCCAACTCCGTTGTAGGGTCCTCTCTCGAGAGCTGCACCCAGTAAGCGCTCAGTAAATAGCATTGATTGATTGTTTGGATCCGGGTGAGGTTTTGCAGAGGGGGGCGAGAGAGAAGCCTGAGTCTTTTTCTTTCTTCCTCCCGGGACCTGGGGTTTCCCCGACTTAGTTCAGCTGGGGAGGCGAATGAATCAATAAAGAGCAAATCGATAAGATGAAAAGTATAAGAGCGTTGCGGTGGCTGAGGGCCTGGGTGATTTAATGAGTGATCCGGCTATTTCTTCGCGATGAAACGTGATGGCTCTTATTAAGTACTTCCTAGGGGAGCTCCCCTAATGCCAACCTACTCACCGTCCCTCCATCTCGTCTATCTCGCCGCCGAACTCTCGCCCACATCCTGCCTCTGGCCCGAAACGTCCTCTCTCTTCATAACCGACAGACTCTCCCCACCTTCAAAGCCTTATTGAATAATAATGTTAATAATGTTGGTATTTGTTAAGCGCTTACTATGTGCAGAGCACTGTTCTAAGCGCTGGGATAGACACAGGGTAATCAGGTTGTCCCACGTGAGGCTCACAGTTAATCCCCATTTTACAGATGGGGTAACTGTGGCACAGAGAAGTGAAGTGACTTGCCCACAGTCACACAGCTGACAAGTGGCAGAGCCGGGAGTCGAACCCATGACCTCTGACTCCGAAGCCCAGGCTCTTTCCACTGAGCCACGCTGCTCCTCTAATATATTGAATATAGCAGTAGTAATAATAACGATGGTTTTTGTCAAGTGCTTAGTATGTGCCAAGCACTGTTCTAAGCACTGGGACAGATACAAGGGATCAGGTTGTCCCACGTGGGGCTCACAGTCTTAATCCCCATTTTACAGATGAGGTGAGTGAGGCACAGAGAAGTCAAGTGGTTTGCCCAATGTCACACAGCCGACAAGTGGCGGAGCCAGGATTAGAACCCACGATCTCTGACTCCCAAGCCAGTGCTCTTTCCACTGAGCCACGCAGCTTCTCAAAGGCCCATCCCCTCCAAGAGGCCCTCCTTTCCTCTTCTCCCACTCCCTTCTGCGTCGCCCTGACTCACTCCCTTTATTCATCCCCCCTTCCAGCTCCACAGCAGTTATGTCCATATCTCCAATTTATTGATTTCAATTAATGTCTGTCTCGCCCCTCTAGACTGTAAGCTCCTTGTGGGCAGGAAATGTGTCTACCAACTCTGTTATATTGTTACGTTGTCCTCTCCCAAGAGCTTAGGACAATGTTCTACACATAGGAAGTGCTCGATAAATACGACTGATTGATTGATCGATCGGGCCCAGCACGGGGGTAGATACAGTCTAATCAGATTGGCTCCAATCCCTGTCCCACCCAGTGTTTACAGTGTTAGGGAGAGGGAGACCAGGAATTTTATCCCCATTTTACAGAGGAGGCTTCGGATTCTCCTTCTTTAAGTTGTGGTGATAACATCTTTCACAGAGGAAAAGCAGCGTGGCCCGTGGAAAGAGGATGGGCCTGGGATTCCGAGGATCTGTGTCCTAATCCTGGCTCCGCTGCTTGTCTGTGCCTCAGTTCCCTCACAAAATGGGGATTCAATACCCGTTCTCCCACCTGTTTAGACTGTGAGCCCCCTGTGGGACCCGATTAGCTCGTATCTACCACGGGGCATAGTACAGCGCTTGACACTCAGTAAGTCTTCACAAATACCACAATAAAAATAATGACAATAATATATATAGTGATAATAATATAGTTACTACATATTATTATTATCATTAGGACCATGGGAAGGATAAAGCGACAGCTCTTTGGAAGAAACACGTTCTGTAATTTCAAGGCATAATTATTTGTCGGGAACATGTCGACTCTGCCTTGGAGTGCTATGGATCAAGTAGGGTGCTCTGCCCATAGTAAGCGCTCAGTAAATACCACGGACCACGGTATTACCATATCGTCCGTACGAAAAGATTGCTGAGAAAATTTTCTGAAAACTCATCTTTCCATGGTGTCATTTCGATAACAACTCCGGGAATGCGAGAACGTAAACAATGCCAGATATTCATCTTCTTTATAAATATCTTTAATTGAAAACAGCTTTTCCAAATAGAACAAACGCAACCAAATTGTATGCATAATAGATCCCAAATCTTTGACTAGTTAACAAAAGCCTGGCGGGGTGTGGACGGGGGTGGGGAGGTGTGCCTAAATTAGGAATGGAAAGAATGTTCTTGGCCGTTTTGATCAATTTCCTCAAATACAATCTGTGGGGGGTATCAAGGAAGAAAACACATTATTTACTTCTGCAGTCAGAAAGTGGGTCAATCAGTCGATCAATCTTTCAATCAGCAAGTCAGTCAATCATTCAGTCAGGCTGTCAGTCAGCCAGCCAGGCAATCAGTCAGTCAGACTGTCAGTCAGCCAAACAGTCAATCAGTCAGTCAATAAACCAGCCAGTCAGTTTGGAGCCCTCCCAATGAAGAGTCCTACCAAATGGCAAAAGCAGAGAGGGTTCTCCCCCTCCTCCTTGAATTTTAAACAGAGCTCTGACCTCTCCAAAGCCCTTTCACCTCAGAGATCTCATTTTCTCCTCACGCTGCACCTATGGGGCAGGGAAAGGCACATATCATTTTACAGATGAGGAAACGGCCTCCTGAGAGGAGAGATCAGTCAGTCGTCCGTTGTCGTCAGGGCTACGCAGAAGGGAGTGGGAGAAGAGGAAAGGGGCGCTTAGTCACTTCACTTCTCTGGGCCTCAGTTACCTCCTCTGCAAAATGGGGATTAAGACTCTGAGCCTTAGGCAGGACAGGGACTGTGTCCAACCCAATTTGCTTGTATCCACCCCAGCCCTTAGTACAATGCCCGGTCCACAGTAAGCGTTTAACAAATACCGTCACTATTATTATTATCTCGGGCTCAGTTCCCTCATCTGCAAAATGGGAATTAAGACTGGGAGCCCCATGGGGGTCAGTGACTGTGTCCAACCTGATTATCTTGAATCTACCCCAGTGCTCAGACCAGTGCTTGGCACCTAATAAGCACTTAACAAGTTCTATAATTATTAAATGCTTAGTAGAGTGTTCTGCACACAGTAAGCGCTCAGTAAAGACCACTGATCGATTGGTTAAGACCCCGGGTTCTAATCCCGGCCCAGCCTCGTGTCTGCTGGGTGACCTCTCTGGGCTTGTTTCCTCAGTGGCAAAATGAGGTTAAGACACCTGCTCTCCCTCCCTCTTAGACTGGGAGTCCCGGGAGGGTCCGATCTGACGATCCGTGCCCGCCCCAGGGACGCTAAGCACAATGCTTGGCACAGAGTAAATGCCGAATTAATACCGCCATTACCAAGGGGAGGGCCGCCCTCCGCAGAACTGGATGGTCTGTGGGAAACGCGGTCTTTCCGTGAGACCGGGCCGAGGCTTCGGTTCCTGAGGTGACCGTGACAGTGACCAGGTCGCCTGCGCTGCCCGGCGCTGGGGGGCGGGGGGTGGTCCCTGCAGGTCCCGGGGGGGCCCCGTCGGCCTCTATAGCATTCCGTTCAGCTCCCTGACAGAGGGACATGAATTATTTAAAGATCGCCGTGGTAATGACACAGCTGTCACAGTTTGAAAGACCAGGAGGGACCAGATGTCCCACTTTCTGCTTGATATGATCAGCGCGCCCTGCCGTTTTTAATTACGGCTCTGCCCGGCCTCTCCGAAGGACTGGAGAAGGAGGGAGCGAGGGGCTTCTGGGGTGGGGGGAGAAGCCTTTCCCTCTCAAACTTCTCAAAGGCGAAAGAGCCAGGTTGGGTGGGGGAGCTTGGTTTTTGTCTCGTTTGGAAGAACTGGCGGGAATTTGGATGGGAGTTCACTGGACTGCCTACTCCAAATGTCCAATTCTCTGGGCTGGGCCTTGTCCAGATGCTCCCCGGCCCTCCACGAGCCCCCTTCCTACCCCATCCCTCCCTGCTTCTAGTCCAGTGCTCTGCACACATTATTATTATTATTAATAGTAAGTGTCGGAGAGTCATTTCCAATTCATAGCGACTCCATGGATATACTTTCTCCAGAGCGTCCTGTCCTCTGCCATAATCAGCAACCTAATGGTTCTTCCGTTATCACTGTTATGGTCTCTAGCCATCTATCTGCCGGTCTGCCTCTTCCACATTTTCTAAGAGTCCAGTGCTCTGCACAAAGTAAGCACTCAATAAATACGACTGACTGACTTCTGCATCTCCCTGACTTGCTTCTTTCATTCATCCCCCCTCCCAGCCCCAAAACACTTATGTACCTATCTGTCATTTACTTATTCACATTAATGTCTGCCTCCCCCTCTAGACTGTAAGGTCATTTTGGGCAGAGAACGTGTCTGTTATATTGCTGCATCGTACACCCCAAGCGCTTAGTACAGTGCTTTGCACACAGTAAGCACTCAATAAATAGGATCGACCGACTGACTTCTGTTTCCAAGAGTTCCTGGGCAGAGCTTTGGTGGCTGGACTTCTTGGAGAACGGGATTGAAGAAGCAGCGTGGCTGAGTGGAAAGAGCCCGGGCCTGGGAGTCAGGGGACCTGGGTTCTAATCCCAAGTTCTGCCACTGGTCTGCCGAGTGGCCTTGGGCAACTCACTTCACTTCTCTGTGTCTCAGTTCCCTCAACTGTAAAATGAGGTTTCGATACCTGTTCTCCCTCCTCCTTAGACTGTGAGCCCCACGTGGGACGGGGACTATGTCTGACCTAATAAATGCCATTAAAATTAATTGCGGTATCTCGTATCTACTAAGTTCTTCCTATAGGCACTGGAGTAGAAAAAATACACTCATTTCAGACACAGCCCCTGCCCCACATAGGGTTCACAGTCCAAGGGAGAACAGCTACTTACCACCCACTTCCCACATGAGGAAATTGACTCCCAGAGAAAGTAACTGACTCACCCAAGGTCACACAGCAGACAAATGGCAGAGCCCGGGTTAGAACCT
The DNA here is from genome assembly GCF_004115215.2 of Ornithorhynchus anatinus. Lineage (NCBI taxonomy): Eukaryota > Metazoa > Chordata > Mammalia > Monotremata > Ornithorhynchidae > Ornithorhynchus > Ornithorhynchus anatinus. The sequence goes on along the minus strand of NC_041732.1, from coordinate 5,523,745 downwards.
AGATCTCCTGACTCCCCGGCCCGGGCTCCGCCCACTGGGCTATGCTGCTCCTGCTCCCGCAATTTCTAAATCATTTTTGTCCGGTGGTTCATCTCCATGAGATCATAGGCTTTTGGAGGCCCTGGAATGTGGGCGGTAGTAGGAGTATTTTTTAAGCGCTTACTGTGTGCAGAACACTGTACTAAGCACTGGGAGAACATTCATGGACAGCACTTACTCAGGGGTCATGAGTTCGAATCCCAGCTCTGCCACTTGTCAGCTGTGTGACTGCGGGCAAGTCACTTCACTTCTCTGTGCCTCAGTTACCTCATCTGTAAAATGGGGATTAAGACTGTGAGCCCCACGTGGGACAACCTGATTCCCCTGTGTCTACCCCAGCGCTTAGAGCAGTGCTCTGCACATAGTAAGCGCTTAACAAATACCAACATCATCATCATCACTTACATACCTTTCCCTGATGACCAAATTGACGTTCTCAGCTCCACCCTTTCTACTGAACTCAACTGACTCGCTCCCTCCCCTGTCACCTCATCGACTTTGTACCTGTAACCCACAGCCCTGGATCACCGCCACCCTCTGCCTCCTTCGCTCTTGTGGACGAGCCGTTGAGAACCGCTGGAGGAAATTTAGATATCAGGCCGACTTCGTCCACCTCAGGTTTATCCTTGCGTGTTTTAACTCTGCCCCCTCTTCTGCCCGGCAAAATGATCTCTCCACCCTTATTGACACTCATGTCCATCGCCTTCGCCCGTTGTTCCAGACGTAAAATTCCCTCCTCAAGCCCCCTTTGCCCCCCGGCTCCCCCATCCCTAGCCCCCCGTGACCTGGCCACTTACTTTATTGAGAAAATTGACAATACGAGAGGCCTGATCTCCCAAAAATCTCTCCTGCCCCTCCCCAGTCCTCCCCGATTTCTGCCCCTTCTCCACCTCTCCCGTCTTGGAGCAGCTGCAGGGCTTAGTGGATAGAGCATAGGCCCGGCAGTCAGAGTACGTCAGGGGTTCTAATCTTGGCTCCGGCACTTGTCTGCTGTGTGATCTTGGACAAGTCATTTAATTTCTCTGTGCTTCATCAGTTCCCTCATCTGTAAAATGGGGATAAGACTGTGAACCCTATGTGGGAAAGGGACTGTATCCAATCCGGTTATCTTGTACCTACCCCACTGCTTAGAACAGTGCCTGGCACATAGCAAGAGCTTAACAAATACCATCATTATTTTTTATTATCTTACCCAGCAGTATCTCTAGAGGAGATCTCCCGTCTTCTCTCAAAATCCACCTTGTCCATCTGCGCATCTGACCCCATTCCTCTGCCTCTTATCAAATCCCTTGTCCGCTCCTTTCTTCCCTCCCTCACTGCCATTTTCTACTTTTTGCTCTCCAAAGGCTTCTTCCCCACTGCCTTCAAACATTCCTATGTCTCCCCTCTCCAAAAATACCCTCCCGTGATCCCACTGCTCCCTCCAGTTATCGCTCCATCTCCCTCCTACCACTCGTCTCCAAACTCCTTGGTTGATTGTTTCCACCTGCTGACTCAAGTTCCCCTCCTCCACTTCTCTCCTTGACCCCCTCCGATCTGGTTTCTATCCCCTCTTCTTCACAGAAACAGCCCTCTCAGAAGACACCGATGATCTCCTTCTCTCCAAATTCAATGGTCTCTACCCCTCCTCGGCCTCTCAGCTGCCTTCAACACTGTCGACCACCCCCTTCTCCTGGAAACATTATCTAACCTCGGCTTCACTGACAGGATCCTCTCCGGGTTCTCCTTCTATCTCTCTGGCCGCTCAGTCTCAGTCTCTTTCGCGGGCTCCTCTGCCTCCCGCCCTCTAACTGTGGGGGTCCCTCAAGCTTCAGTTCTAGGTCCCCCGCTATTCTCCATCCACACCCCCCTCCCTTGGAGACCTCATTCGCTCACTTGGCTTCTACTATCTATGCGGATGATACCCAAATCTACATCTCCAGCCCTGATCTCTCTTCCTCTTTTCAGAATCGCATTTCCTCCTGCCATCAAGACATCTCTACTTGGATGTCCTCCTGTCACCTCAAGCTTAACCCATCCCAAACAGAACTTCTTATCTTCTCACCCAAACCCTGACTTTCCCATCACCGTAGATGGCACCGCCATCCTTCCTGTCTCACAAGCCTCGGCATTGTCCTCAACTCCTCTCTCTCATTCGAACCACATATTCAATCCATTACTAAATCCTGTCGGTTCCACTTTCACAACATCGCTAAAATCCACCCTTGCCTCCTCATTCAAACTGTTACCACAAAGTCTAATTGAAGTCACTTCTCCTCCAAGAGGCCTTTCCTGACTTAACCCTCCTTTCCTCTTCTCCCACTCCCTTCTGCGTCGCCCTGACTCTCTCCCTTTATCCATCCCCTCTCCCAGCCCCACAGCACTTATGTCCACAACTGTCATTTTATTTAATTCTATTACTGTCTGTCTCCCCCTCTAGACCGCAAGCTCATTGTGTACAGGAAATGTGTCGGTTGATTGTTATATCATACTTTCCCAACAGCTTAGCTGAGTGCTCTGCACACAGTAAGTGCTCAATAAATATGATTGAATGAAAGCATGAAAGTACATATCCTTTATTCATTTGTATTAATGTCTGTCTCACCCTCCAGACTGTCAGCGTCTTGTGGGCAGGGAATGTTTCTGCCGACTTGTTATGCTATACTCTCCCAAGGGCTTAGTACAGTGCTCTGCACAGAGTAAGTGCTCAATAAATATGATTGACTCACTGAAAAATACCACTGATGGGCTGATTGAGAGGATACGCAGATTGGAATTAGACCACAGTCCCTTCTCTTTGGGATAGCTGGAAATCTAACAGTTTTGTTTATTCTTCCAAGTATAGAACAGCGTTGTGCGCTCAGCAAGGGCTCAATACTATCAATAATGATGATTCTCTAGGCATGTTGGGATTCTCTATCTGGATCCCAACTCTATTCTGGTCTATCCAGCTTCCCCCTTGCTTCTTTGGCCACCGTGACGGGCACAGAGAGCCATGGAACCGAATCCCGCTGTCTCTTTGCCCACAAAGGAACATCCAGGCTTGATGGAAATAGCCCGGGCTGGGAGTCAGAAAACCTGGATTCTAATCCCGGCCCTGCCCCATGTCCGCTGTGTGCCCTTGGGAAAGTCACTTTGCTTTTCTGAGCTTCATCTGGAGAGTGAGGAGTTGCGGGGGAGGGATCAGGAAGGGACATGTTTGGACCATGTCAACACATCAGTGGCATGTTTGAGGCGGAAAACAGGGAAGGGGGTTTATGTGGCGGGGGATTAGGGAGGGATGTGGGGTGGTCTGAGGTTCTGCTCTAGGCAGTACCTGTGTTCACCAGCAGAAGATCAGTCAGTTCTATTTATTGAGCGCTTACTGTATGTAGAGCACTGTACTAAAGCACCTGGGAAAGCACGATGTTACAACAGACACATTCCCTGCCCACAACGAGCTTTCAGTCTAGCTTACAGTCCAGGGGGTCAGATTGGCAGCATGGCCTAGGGCATAGAGCACTGACCTGGGAGTCAGGAGGTCAGGAGTTCTAATGCTCGCTCTGCCACTTGCCTGCTATGAGGCCTTGGGAAAGTCACTTCACTTCTCTAGACCTTCGTTACCTCATCTGTAAAATGGGGATTAAGACTGTGAGCCCTTTGTGTCCAACCCGATCTGAGTTACAAACCGATTAACTTGTACCAACCCCAGCAATTAGAACAGTGTTCGGCAAATAGTCAGCACTTAACAAGTACCAAAATTATTAATATTATATAAGCTAGTCAGGTTGGACACAGTCCTGGATCCACAGTCTTAATCCCCATTTTACAGATGAGGCAACTGAGGCTCAGAGAAGCAAAGTGACTTGTACAAGGTCACATAGGAGACAAGCGGCGGAGCCGGGCTTAGGACCCAGGTCCTCTGACTCCCAGGCCCAGGGACTATCCCCTAGGCCTCGCTGCTTCCCTTCTGCCCGGTGTTATCGTTTTCAGACCCCCACTGCCAAGACCCACAGTTCCTGCAGACGAGTTCCACGGCTCGAAAGCTGCACCCATTTCCACAAGGATAAAGGAGAGGGATATGAGAGTTTTGTCTTTTTAAATGGTATTTGTTAAGCAATTACTATGTGCCAGGCACTGTAATAATAATAATAATAATGTTGGTATTTGTTAAGTGCTTACTATGTGCAGAGCACTGATCTAAGCGCTGGGGTATACAGGGTAAGTAGGTTGTCCCACATGAGGCTCACAGTCTTCATCCCCATTTTACAGATGAGGGAACTGAGGCAGAGAGAAGTTAAGTGACTTGCCCACAGTCACACAGCTGACAAGTGGCAGAGCTGGGATTCGAACCCATGACCTCCGACTCCCAATCCCGTGCTCTTTCCACTGAGCCACGCTGCTCCTCACTGTACTAAACATTGGGGTACATACAAGATTGGGCACAAGCCCTGATCCACACGGGGCAAACTGTCTTAATCCCCATTTGAAAGAGGAGGTAACTGAGGCACAGAGAAGTGTACTGACTTGATCAAGGTCACACAGTGGGGGTGAGGAGTCAGGGAAACTTCCCACATAATACATGACACTTCATGCCCAGCTTCGCACGCACAACCACATGCATGGCCTGTGTTCTTTAGGGCCACCAGAGGCCAATCCATCCTATTTTCGAACACTTCCTTCCTCCCCTCGACAGCCCTCTAGGCTGGATTTTCATTCATTCATTCAATCGCATTTCCTGAGCACTTATTGTGCTCAGAGCACTGTACTAAGTGCTTGGGAGAGTAGAATATAACAATAAACAGACACATTCTCTGCCCACAATGAGTTTACAGTCTAGACAGGGGGAGACAGACATCATTACAAATAAATAAGTGACAGCTATGTACGTTAATACTCTGGGGATGGGACGGGAAAGGAAAAAGGGAGCAAGTCAGGGTGACGCAGAGAGGAGTGAGAGAAGAGGAAAGGGGGGGCTTAGTCTGGGAAGGCCTCCTGGAGGAGATATCCTGAGCCAGCTTGGCCTTGCTCATCTCTGGGCTGAGAGCTGGATCAGGAAACCTTCAACAGGCTGGAACAAATCAATCGTATTTCAATCAGTCGTATTTATTGAGTACGTATCGTGTGCGGAGCACTGTACTAACTGCTTGGGAAGTTTAATATAATAACAGGCATATAACCTGTCCACAAGGAGCTGACAGTCTAGAAGGGGAGGCAGATATTAATATAAATCAATACGGATAGGGACGTAAGTGCCAGAGAAGCAGCGTGGCCTCGTGGAAAGAGCCCGCGAGTCAGAAGGACTTGGGTTCCAATCCTGTATCCGCCGCTCGTCTGCTGCGGGACCTGGGGAAAGTCACTTCACTTCTCTGTGCCTCAGTTCCCTTACTGCTGGGTGACCTGGGGCAAGTCAGTCACTTCATCTGTAAAGTGGGGATTAAGACGGTGAGCCACGGAGTGGGTCCAACCTGTGTAGCTTATATCCACCCCAGCACTTAGTACAGGGCCTGGTACAGAGTAAGTGCTGACTTTAATCTCACTCTAGGCGGGGACTGTGTCTGCTAATTCTGTCGTATTCTCCCAGGCGCTTGGAACAGTGCTCTGCACCTACTAAGAGCTCCATGATAGGATCGATCGATTAACAGATGCCATTAGAATCCCAACCAAAATACGGTGGGGCCGAGGGAGGGGAGAATAAGGGGCCAGAGCTCTGGGATGGAAAGGAGCTGCTGCCGCTTGGGTTAAAGGAGAGAGCTGAGAAATGGCCAGTTCTTCCAGTCCAGAGGAAAACAAAAGCGAGAGGCCCTGCTGTGAAAACCAGCCCCTGAGCAGGACCCACTGAGAATGCAAAACAAATGGCCTTAAAGTGGTAAACACCCCTGGGTCTCCACTGCTCAGAGATGAGACGGTCAGTCGGTTCTATTTCTTGAGGGGAACCAGCTGGGCTTCACTGACTCTAATGTTCTCCTTTCATGCTGGTTAAGACCGTTCATTCGACGGTATTTATTCAATCGTTTTTATTGAGCGCTTACTGCATGCAAAGCACTTTACTAAGCATTTAATGAGACCATGAGAAGAAGTGTGCATCAGAAGGAACTGGGTTCTGATCTCGACTCTGCCACTTGTCTGCTGTGTGACCTAGGGTGAGTTACTTCACTTCTCTGGGCCTCAGTTCCCTCATCTGTAAAACGGGAATTGAGACTGGAAGCCCCGTGTGGGATAGGGAATGTGTTCAACTTGACTGACCTGTATCCACCCCAGGGCTTAATAGAGTGTCTGGCATATAGTTAGTGCTTAACAAATACCATTATTAAAAAAGTACGGAAAGTCTGGGCTTGGGAGTCAGAAAGACCTGGGCCCCACCCCTGCAACTTCTCCGTTGTGTGACCTTGGGCAAGTCACTTAACTTCTCTGGATCTCAGTTACCTCATCTGTAAAATGAGGGTTACGACTATGAGCTTCATGTGGGACGGGGACTGTGTCCGACCGTATTACTTTGTGTCCAGTGCTTAGAACAGTGCCTGGCACATGGTAAGCGTTTAACAAATATCATTTTTTAAAAACACAAAACAACTCCGGGGAGAATGGAATGAGTTGTGGTGGGATGGATGGATGACACGGAGCCACGATAAAATGACGCCCAAGACCATCTTTACTGGAGAGTTCAACTCCAGGCAGGATCCTGGAAGTGGAAAGGTGTAAAGTTGATAATTGGGAATAACCATAATAAATAATAACTGTGCTGTTTGTTAAGTGCTTACTATATGCCAAGCGCTATTCTAACCACTGTGATAGATCCAAGATATTCCGGTCAGACACAGTCCCTGCCCCAGCGTGAGTTCGAATTCCAAATAGGAAGGAGAACATGTATCGGATCCCCATTTTACGGATGAGGAAACTGGAGCACAGTGAAGAGAAATGACTTGCCCAAGATCACACAGCAAGAAAGCGGCAGAGCTGAGATTAGAACCCAGGTCCTCCGACTCCCCGGCCTGAGCTCTTTCCACTTGACTGTGCTGCTTCTCAACCCACCCCAGCGCTTAGCCATAGTGCTTGGTACATAGTGAGCGCTTAATAAATACCATCACGATTATTATGAACTGTGTCTCATTGGACTGTGACCCTGGGCAAGTCACTTAACTTCTCTGAGCCTCAGTTACTTCATCTGTAAAATGGGGATTCGATACCTGTTGTCCCTGACTATGAGCCCCATGTGGGACAGAGACTGCGTCTAACCTGATGATCCCAGTGCTTAATACAGTGTCTGGCACATAGAAAGTGCTTAAAAGAACCCCCCAAAAATCTTCCATAGTCTATTACTTAAACAGTGTCATGTGACCGATCCCCTTTTCTTCTTCCTCTCTGTAAATTATTTTAGTTTCTGTCTTTTCTGGCTAGATTGTAATAATAATAATGTTAGTATTTGTTAACAGCTTACGATGTACAGAGCACTGTTCTAAGCGCTGGGGTAGATACAGGGTAATCAGATTGCTCCACATGGGGCTCACAGTCTTAATCCCCATTTTACAGACGAGGTAACTGAAGCACAGAGAAGTTAAGTGACTTGCCCACCGTCACACAGCTGACAAGTGGCCGAGCTGGGATTTGAACCCATGACCTCTGACTCTCAAGCCCGGGCTCTTTTCACTGAACCACGCTAAGGCAGGGACCAGATCTGCTTTCTCTTGACTTTAGCTCGTCTTGAGTCTGTGGATTGAAGACTGGAATCTCCTTGTGGGCAGGTATAGCTTCTATCGACTGTTATGCTGTACTTTCCCAAGTGCTCAGTTCCAGTCCTCTACCAGCCATGACTACGGGAGGGAGAGTCAAGCGGAGACCTTCCCATTCCATTCCTAGCTTGGGCAGTGGCTAGCGAGCGGCAGGCCATCTGCTACAAGTCAAAACTCACCTGGGCCGGGCAGCAGCGGCGCGGGAGAGAGTCGAGGGCAGAGACTCGTTTACTGCGCGGCAGGAGGCGATGGTAAACCACTTCTGGATTTTTACCAAGAAAATTCTCCGGATCCACTACCGGAGCGATTGCAGATGGAGAGCGGGGCGATCTGGGAGAGACGTGTCTATGGCGTCGCTATGGGTCGGACGCGAATCGACAGCATAAGACGACAAAGAGTACAGGGCTCCGTCAGTCAGTCAACCGCATTTATCGAGGATTTATTGCCTGCAGAGCACCGTACTAAGCACTCCGGCGAGTCCAATACAAGAATTTAATACTTATAGTCTACGGGGGGGACGGGCCCTAATATAAATGAATAAATTACAGGTATGGACAGAAGTGATACGGGGCTGGGAGTGGGGATGGATAAAGGGAACAAATCAGGGCGACACAGAAGGGAATGGAAGCAAAGGAAAAGAGGACTTAGGGAAGGCCTCCTGGAGGAGACGTGCTCTCAGTAACCCTGTTGAAGAGAAAGAAGAGTGTTGTCGGATATGAGGAGGGAGGGGCAGTCCAAGCCAGAGGCAGGACGTGGGCGAGAGGTCGGCGGAGAGATAGATGAGATCAAGTACCGTGAGAAGGTTGGCATTAGAGGAGCGAAACAATCAGTCGATCGATGGCATTCATCAGTGCTTACTCTGCAGAGAGCCTTGAGGTAAGCCCTTGGGAGAGCACGATACAATGGAATTAGCAGACACATCTTCCCACAACAAGCTCAATACTATCGATTGGTGGATTGATTGAGTTTGCTTACGGGACCGTTGGACTTTCCATGTCTGTTCCAGTTTGTTCGGCCGGTGGGTTTGAGTCACTCGGTGATTCTAAAGTTGTTTACTTCCAACGCCTAGTGAATCTTCAGACGTTCCGAATTCTGGCCCGTCGTTTCGATGCTAAAAAGATTTCTCTGCCTGCTGGCGGGTGGCGGTCCAAACCCTTTCTAATCGCCGATCTCAGCCCGTTGGACAATTCTCATCTTTTGCGAGTCACCTCCCCTCCCATCTTGGCAACCAGTCCTTCACTAGCCCGTGCCAAAGCCGAAAAATACGACTGCAGCCTGCTTAGGACGATGGAAAAAAGTCATCACTTAAAGTTTACCATCAGCGAAATGATTTATGGAAGGACGGGATGATGTGTCCGAGCACATTTGGAACGAGGGCGGCATGTGAGGTCATGCTTGGTTCTTTGAAGTCCGATTCCAATCGTCAGGGCAGAGGAGATTTTTCGTTTCACCGTTAACGCTCCCCAGAAAATCCACGTCCTGAAAAGCGCAGATCGAATAGCCACATTTTTTTCCCAAGACTTTTTCCATTAAGGCGTGTGCTTTGAAGATGGGATGTGGAGCGATATTATAAAGGATTTTTGAAACCCTCTTTGAGTTCTCTCCTCCTTTGTGGCCCCCCAAACCCTATTTAGCGCTTATTAAATTGTGAAGAATATAACTGCCTGGAAAAGGTAGAGAACTTTTTTCTTTCTCTTATCTACTTGCCAATTAATTATCCTCCAAGGAGCACAGCTTAAAAGCAGAGTGGTCGGTGAGAGGTGGAGAAGGCGGAGGCAAGCTCAGTCACTGATTCCCTGATTGGTTTTTAACCACGAAAAATCTGCTAAGAAATCCTAGCAACTCTCTCCTGGATCCATGTATCCATAACTTGGAAACTAAAGCGCACACCACAGAGGGGTTATTTTCAAAGATTGATTAGACCTGATCGATGGTGAAAATTCAATCGTATTTGTCGAGCGTTTACTGTTTGCAGAGCACTGTACTAAGCGCTTGGGAGACTACAATACTATGACAGAGCAGATCCAAATGACACTGTAGAGAGTCCTAAAAGCAACTGTTCTGAAACCTGAAATACGGAGTCAAGGTGGGACAAATATAAACACGGGCCTCTCCCTTCCCCATTTCATTAGGCTTCGTAATTATAGCATCGTTAAATACTTCCTATTTACTAAGCTCTGCCCACACGGGGCTCACAATCTATCTTATCTCCATTTTCAGATGAGGAAACAGAGGCCCAGAGAGGTGCTGTGACTTGCCCAAGGTCCCACAGCAGGCAAGTGGCAGAGCAGAGAGTAGAACCCGTGTGTCATCTGTCTCCCAGGCCTGTCTTTCCACTAGGGCCTTGCTGCCTTCCCGAATTGGAGATAGTCTCTTCCTGATGCGGGGACTATCTTATCCTGTCCCAAATATCAAATCTGAGGAAATCTTTGGCTGACATGTGGGTGATTTGAATTCACTTTCTGAAATTCAAAATTCAAATTTCCTGCTTTAGAACAGGGGATGAGAGTGGGATGAATATCAAGTGCTTAAGCGGCGTGGCCTAGTGGAAAGAGCCCAGGCCTGGGAGTCCGAGGACTTGGGTTCGTATCCTGGCTCTGCCATATGACCCTAGGGCAAGACACATCACTTCTCCGGTCCTCAGTTCCCTCCTCTGCAAAATGGAGATTCAATCTCTGTTTTTCCTCCTACTTAGACCGTGAGCCCCATGTGGGATCCCGTGATCTTGTATCTACCATAGGGCTTTGGCACATATCAATTGCTTAACAAATACCACAGTTATTTTTAAGGGGCCCAGATCCAAGTCCGAGCGCCATGCCAGGAGGGAGGACAGGCCTGCTGAAAACGAGAGCGGGGCCGTTCCTCTCCGCCACGTGGTCTTTTTCCGGTGCCGCCACGGGCTCTCCGAGCACTCTGAGCACTGCTCGGCAAAGCCGCAGATTTAGAGATGCAGGCTGTGCCCAGCTTCCTAAAATAGCCTCTTATTCACCAGAACCCTTTTGCTAAGCCCCAGGAGTGACTCATATTACCTTATCGTGGCAAAATTTCCCTCTCGTTTAGATTTCGCAATAGGCTGGCGAAGAAAAAGTGCCCCAAGAGGGTGGAACGGAAAGCTTCAGAGCCTTGCGGATGGGGCCCCCAAGCCGGGGGAGCCCCTCGGGAGGCCGGAACGGCAGGCTAGCTCTCGGAAACGGGGCTCGGCGACGGGATCCAGCTCTCCTCCCGGGATCCTCTAGACTCTTAGCTCGTTGAGGGCGGGGAACGTGCCCACCGACTCAGTTATATTGTAATGATAATACAAAAATAACTGTTTTTATTTGTTAAATGCTCACTATGTGCCAGGCGCTATACTGAGCACTGGGGGGATACAAGCTAATCAGGTTGGACACAGTCCCTGTCCCACATGGGGCTCACCGTCTTAATCCCCATTTGACAGATGAGGGAACCGAGGCCCAGAGAAATGAAGTGACTTATCCAAGCTCACGCAGCAGATGAGTGGCCAAGCCGGGATTAGAACCCGGGTCTTTCTGACTCCCAGGCCCGTGCTCTATCCACGAGGCCACGCAACCACGTGCTTAGTACAGTGCCCTGCACACAGTAAACTTTCAATAAACACCATTGACTGTTAGACTGTAAGCTCGTTGTGGGCAGCGAACGTGTTTGCCGACTCAGTTGTATTGTACTCTCCCAAGCGCTTACTACAGTGCTCTGCACGTGGTAAACCCTAAGTAAATACCTTTGATTATTGATGGATTGAGCTCTCTCCGTTTCAAACCAAAGCTCCGAACCATTGACTTTAAAGCACTCAATCAGCTCGTCCCCTCCTACTTCACCTCACTAATCTCTTCCTACAGCCCAGACCGCATAATCCGCTCCTCTGGTGCCGGTTTACTCACTGCGCCCCAAGCTCGTCTATCTCACTGCCGACCCCTTTCCCCTGTCCTCCCCCTGGCCTGGAACTCCCTCCCCCTCCACAGAAGCCAGACCACTGCTCTCCCCACCTTCAAAGCACTATTAAGGTCACATCTCCTCCAGGAAGCCTTCCCTGATTAAGCCCTTTTTTCCCCAGCTCCCTCTCCCTTCTGTGTCATCTATGCAGTTGCATAAGTGCATCTATCCACTCCCGACTACACAGCACTTACGTACAATAAATAAATGAAAAAAAGGTGGTATCTGTTAAGCGCTTACTATGTGCCAAGCACTGTTCTAAGCGATGGGGGTTACAAGGTGAGATCAGGTTGTCCCACGTGGGGCTCACAGTTTTAATCCCCATTTTACAGATGGAGAACAGAGAAGTTAAATGACTTGCCCACAGTCACACAGCTGACAAGTGGCAGAGGCAGGATTCGAACCCATGACCTCTGACTCCCAAGCCCGCGCTCTTTCCACTGAGCCACGCTGCTTCTCTGCCTTTAAATGATATATCAGAAAAGCCGTATTCCTATTAATGTCCATCTCCCCCTCTAGTCTCTAAGCTCCTTTCGGGCAGGGAATGTGTCTGCTAATTCTGTTCTGTTGTCCTCTCCCAAGTGTTTAGTACGGTGCTTAGTACACCCAGGAAGGGCTCAGTAAATAGCAGTGATGGATTGACTGAGAGGCAAGAGTGGAAGGAAGCTTAGACGTCTTGCTTTCCTCTTTTCTCTCTGGAAAGCCCTAGTCAAGCAATTGACCCATCCATGGAATTTACTGAGGGCTTACAGAGTGAACTAAGCGCTTTGGAGAGTCCAATCGATAGACACATTCCCCGCCCACAGGGAGCTTACAGACTAGAGGAGGAGTTTACGCTCTGGAGGGTGAGAGGGCCACCGGTGAGTACCCTCCCTACCCCGGGCCCACCCTCTTTTTTTGACATTTGGCTCTGACAGCCCAGGACCAAGTCTCGCAGGAGAGAACACTGTCGCTTTCAGGTCACGCTGCCCCTAAAATAACCGCTGACCCCCATGGACCCGCCGATCCCGCCTCCGCGTTTCAAGGCCGGAGCGGTGCCCGGCCGAGGAGACCGCTGGCCGTTTTGACCGACGGAAAGGCTTTGGGGAAGTGGGAGCCGCCATTTTGTGGCCGAGGAGCATCAGTGACGGGTCTGCCGCTGCAAAAATCATTTCCCTTCTGGAGCTCGGCCCCTCCCACCCCCGGGTTAGATGGTGTCAGCCGTTCCCTGGATTTAGAGCCCGTCTCACCCGCAGAAAAATAATCATGGTGTTTGTTAAGCGCTTACTCCGTGCCAGGCGCTGTGCTGAGGTAGATACAGGCTACTTGGGTTGGACACACTCCCTGTCCCACACGGGGCTCACAGCCTCAGTCTCCCAAGCAGCGTGGCTTAGTGAATAAGGCACCGGCCTGAAAGTCAGAAGGACCTGGGTTTTAATCCTGGCTCTGTCACATGTCTGCTGTGTGACCTTAGGCAAGTCACTTCACTTCTCCGAGCCTCACTTACCTCATCTGTGAAATGGGGATTTACAGTGTGAGCCCCATGTGGGACAGGAACTCTGCCCAACCTGATTAACTCAAATCTACCACAGCGCTGAGAATAGTGCTTAGCACGTAGTAAGCACTTAACAAGTCCCATAATTCATTCTCTGGGCCTCAGTTACCTCATCTGTACAATGGGGATGAAGAGTGTGAGCCCCATGTGGGACAGGGACTGTGTCCAACCTTATTAACTTGTATCTGCCCCGACACTTAGAAGGGTCCTTGGCACATTCATTCAATAGGATTTATTGAGCGCTTACTATGTGCAGAGCACTGTACTAAGCGCTTGGAATGTACAAATCGGTAACAGATAGAGACAGTCCCTGCCTTTGACGGGCTTACAGACTAATCAAGCATATAGTAAGTGCTTAACAAATACCATAATTATTAGCATTAGATGAGGGAACTGAGGCTCAGAGAATTGAAGTGTCTTGCTCAGGGTCACACGGAAGATTCTGGCTCCCAGGCCCGGGCTCTATCCCCTAGGCCATGATGCTTCTCTATAGAGAGTCGTCGCTGGCGTTCGAAGACGCAGCCCGACCAGGTGGGCGGCGAGGGGGATCGGGCGTCAGATCCCGGGCTCCGATCCCGGCTTCACCACGAGCCTGCTGCGTGACCTTGGACAAATGCCTTCACTTCTCTGGGCTTCAGTTCCCTCATCTGTAAAATGGGGATTGCACACCCGTTCTCCCTCCCCGTTAGACTGGGAGCCCCGTGTGGGACAGGGACTGGGTTCGACCCCATTATCGGGTATTACCCCAGAGCTGAGCACAGTGCTTGGAATATAGTAAGCGCTTAGCAAATGCCATTATTGTCCTTCGGGTTTCTCATCGGAAAGATGACTGGCCATCGTAAACATCTAACCCTATTCTAGTTGAGTTGGAACCTGAGAGAAATTCCATTTATAGAGGTGGCCCTGACTATATATTTTGTTGCTTCCCTTACCTGTAATTTATTCAAGGGCTTAGTAAGGTGCTCTGCACCCAGGAAGCGCTCAGTAAATACCATTGATGGATTCAAATGTCATCTCCCCCGCTAGATTGGCAGCTCCTTAAAGGCAGAGATCATCATCATCATCATCATCATCATTGGTATTTTTTGAGTGCTTACTGTGTGCAGAGCATTGTACTAAGCACTTGGGAAAGCACAACACAACAGAGCTGGTAGACACATTCCCTGCCAACGGTAAGCTTGCAGTCTAGGGGGGGAGCAGACATTAATATAAATAAATGGTTACTAATATATCTCATGTGCTTACTCTTCTGTACTCCCCAAGTGCTTTATACAGTGCTCTGCATCCAGTGAGTGCTTAATAAATACCTGCATTTAAACTCTTTGATCGATTGCCTCCTTCGGCATCTCAATCAATCAGTCCATCAGTGGTATTTATTGAGCGCTTACTATGTGCAGAGGGGTGTACGAAGCGCTTGGGAGAGGACCATTCGACAGAATGAATGGACCCCTTAGGTCTTTCTCCCCTGTTGCCTAATTCACAGGAGAGATGAGCAAAAATGTCCACAGGCCTCTCTCCCACCCTAACGAATGGCGGCAGCTCCCGGCAGCTCAATTTCTGTGACCCTGCCAACTGGGAACCTTGGCATTTGGGTTTGGTCTCAACGTGAGTCCTGGGTCATACGAGAACCCAAAATCACACCCAGATACTCACCGGCAGCAGTCCGTATTTAAAGCCAATACTAATGCTGGTGAAATTTACTCAGGCTGACGCGGAACCCTCGGCTGCAACTTCCTCGGGCCCACACTGAGACTGTGCCTTGTTCCTTTGCTACGGTTTTCTATTGAGAGCTTGCTAAGCGCTGGGGTAGATAGAAGCTAAGCAGGTCAGACACAGTCCATGTCCCACGTGGGGCTCACGGTTTTAATTCCCACTTTACTGATGAGGGAATTGAGGCACAGAGAAGTGAAGTGTCCAAGGTCCCCCGGCAGTTGAGTGGATTAAAACCCAGGTCCTTCCAATTGCCAGACCGGAACTCTATTAGGTTGCGCCGCTTCTCTAAGACGTTGGCAACGCCCGGTGCTGTTTTTGCTCTGTCAGTCGATCGGATTGATTGTCAATCGTTCTTACTGAGAGCTTCCTATGAGAAAGTTAGCATTAGAGGAGCGATTCCTGCAGAGATGGATTTAGTACAGCGCTTTGCGCTCAATAAATACGATTGATTGAATGAATGAATAAACCCTCTCTTGGGGCCTCGTTTTCCTGCATCCTTGGAATGCTGCCTCTGCCCTCCTGGCTTTCTCTTTCCCAGTTCCACCTCACGGGACAGCAGCCGCTTATGGGGGTACCGCCAGTGTAGAAACGCCCTCCAAAAGCTAGGGCCTGCTCCTACCTGGAATCCACCCTCGGGGCTTTTAATTCCACCACTTTAACTTCAAGGCGAGGGAGATGGGCTAACCGGCATCACGTGTCTTGACCAACAAAAACATTGGCATCCAAAGGAGGGAGTAGGCTCAGATTTTCTGCATACGTTTCCATTCTGATTGTGTTCTGCTTTTGTTTAGTAATTAGGGGGAGGAGGACGTGCATGGATTCTCATCTGCTCCGAGAGTGGGTTTTTTGTTGGTTTTTTTTTTCATTGCTGGAGATGGGAAAACAGAACGAGTTTTTAATTTCTTCCAATTTGGTTCCAACTCTGCCAGTGGACATCTGTTCTTGTGGGCTTGGCACCGGTGAGCTGTGTGATTAAACGGCCTCGAGGTCCTCTCTTGGTAATGGCTCCAACCCCTTGCAGGAAACGGTTCGAACATGTGTTCGGGCTGACTACGGATGAAGTCCTTCCTGACTCCGTCCCACAGGCTCCCCTCCCTGCCGGGGGCAGGAAAAGGAAGAGGAGGAGGAAGAAGAGGAGGAGGAAGAAGAGGAGGAGGAGAAGGGAGAGGAGGAGGAGGAGGAAGAGGAGAAAGAAGAAGAGCAGGAAGAAGAGGAGGAAGAAGAGGACGAGAAGGAGAAGGGAGAGAAGGAGGAAAAGGAGCAGCAGGAGGGAGAGGAGCAAGAAGAAGAGGAGGAAGAGGAGGAGGAGGAGGAGAAGGGAGAAGAGGAGAAGGAGCAGTAGAAGGAGAGGAGGAGGAGGAGGAAAAGAAGGAGGAAAAGGAGGAAGAGGAGGAGGAAAAGGAGAAGGAGGAAGAGTAGGAGGAGGAAAAGGAGGAGGAGGAAAAGACGGAAGAAGAAAAGGAGGAGGAGGAGGAGAAGGAGGAGGAAAGAGCACAAGCCTGGCAGTCAGAGGACCTGGGTTCATTTCCGGCTCCTCCAACTGGTTGCTGGATGACTATGTAGCTAGTCACTTTACTTCTCTGTGCCTCAGTTTCTTCAACTGTAAAATGGGGATTCACTACCTATTCTCCCTCCTACTTAGAGTGTGAGCCCCATGTGAGACAGGGCCCGTATCCAACCCGATTAACTCTCAACCCTTAGAACCGTGTTTGACACGTAGTATAAGCGTCTAACAAATAGAATAATAATAATATGATAATAATGGTAATAAAGGAGGAGAAGAGGAGGAGGAGCAGGATGAAGAGAAGGGGAGCCTAAGACTGAACAAGTGCTCTGTTGGGATTGATGTCAGAGGAGCCATATTTTTTTAAGGTCCTTGGTAAGAGCCTTCAATGTGCCAGGCATCGTACTAAGTGTTGAGGTAGATACAAGATATTGAGGTTGCACACAGTCCCTGTCCGGGACTCACAGCCTATTTTGGAGGGAGGAGGATTTAATCTCCATTCTTCAGATGAGATAACTGAGGTCCAAGAAGTTAAATGACTCACCCAAGGTCTCACATCAGACAACTGGGAGAGCAGAGATTAGAACCCATGTCCTCTGACTCCCAGGCCCTGGGTCTCTCCACTAGGCTATGCTGCTGTCCAAACCATGCTCCTTCCCGTAATGTAATCAAGCAGTCAATCCACCAATCATAGTTACTGAGCGCTTACTGTGTGCGGAACACTGTACTAAGCGCTTGGGAGAGTATAATACTAAAAGAGTTGGTGGACACGTTCCCTTGCCCACAACCAGTTTACAGTCTAGAGGGGGATTGTCATGACATCTGTCAACATCAGTTCAGGCCCCGTTTCCCTAGTTAATTATACCGAAAACCGCTTCCGCGACAAAGGCGAGCTATACGGAGGTTTTGTACGGAGATCTTTTGAAAAGCGTACCGAATAGCACAACGGGGAACTTCTTTCTAGCAGTATTTCGGTTCTAAAGGAGTTTATGATCCAGACTCTCTTCTTCTCTGGGCAGAGGAAGAGTATAATAATGCAGTAGTTTGAACTCGTAGGGTACTTTGTCATTTTTCCAGAGCTTTTGCAAAATTTATTCCCTCAGTCCTCACGACGCCCTGGAGAGGCAGGTATTTAATCCCCATTTGACAGATGAGGAAACGGAGGCAAGGAGCGGTGATTTGCCCAAGGTCACACAGCAGGTGAGAGGTCGAGCTGGGATAAGCCAGGTCTCCCGATTCTCTGTGATTTTTATGAGATCACCAGACAAGCTGGGAGCGTCCTAGGATTGGAATTCAGCTCGCCTGCTGCTCAGACTCTTGATCTTGCCCCTCGGGGTAGTTAATCGGGTGGGCCATAATTCCTGTCCCACACTGAGCTCACAGTCTAAGGGGTATCTCTCCCCAAACATTTAGTAATAATAATAATAATGATACTTGTTAACAATACTAATAATAATGTTGGTGTTTGTTAAGTGCTTACTAGGTGCCAAGCACTGTTCTAAGCGCTGGGGGAGATACAAGGGAATCAGGTTGTCCCAGGAGGGGCTCACAGTCTCCGTCTCCATTTGACAGATGAGGTAACTGAGGCACAGTGAAGTTTAGTGACTTGCCCATGGTTACGTAGCAGACAGGTGGCAGAGCTGGGATTAGAACCCAGGTCCTTCTGACTCCCAGGCCCGGGCTCTATCCACTGGGCCACACTGCTTCTCTATCATCATCATTATTGTTATAGCATACTCTCCCAAGCACTTAACACAGTGCTCTGCACACAGTAAGCGCTCAGCAAATACGTTTGATTGATAGCAGCATGGAATAGCGGATAGAACACAGCCCTGGGAGTCAGAAGGTCCTGGGTTCTAATTCCGGCTCCACCACCTGTCCACCGTGTGACCTTGGGCAAGTCACTTCAGTTCTCTGGACCTCAGTTCCCTCATCTGCAAAATGGGGATCGAGACTATGAGCCCCACACAGGACAGGGACCGTGTCCAACCCGATTTGCTTTTATCCACCCCAGCGCTTAATACGGTGCCTGGCAAGAAGTCAAGCGCTTAACAAATACTATAATTATTAACAATAACAATAGTAATGGCGACGCTGATGAAGGCGACGCTCGTGTGTCGGGCGCCCCGCCAATCTCGGAAGAGGGTAGGAAGTATTCCCTGCCTCTCCCCGGCGGGTCTCCCCGGCTCTGGGGGTAGACAGGTCCTCCGGGCTCCTTCACACCCTCCTCCGACCAGGCCCCCCCCAGGCCCAGGGACCTCGCCATCTGCTCAGACGACTTTCTCTCTTCCTGCCCGGAACTTCTAGCTGGAGCTTCTTGAGTCAGATCGCCCGCGTGGGAACACAGATGGCTTGTGGAGGGTAAGGACTGGGCCTGTTTCCCTCTCTTTGTGCCCCACTCAGCCAGAACCCTGCCCAGATGGGCTTAATAGATGCCTTGGGTGGTGAGGAGGTTGACGCCGTGACAGCCTGCCCTTTTGTGAATGTCAGGAACCAATTTAAACCCTTCGCGCTCAGGAAGAGCAAATTTTGCCTGAGACAAAGCCCGGGTCCGCTCCCCAAAGACCGCCAGCTCTTTTTTTAAAGAATGGATTTGTTAAGCACTTACTGTGTGCCGGGCACTGTATTGAGCACGGGGGGAGGTACAAGCTGATCGGGTTGGACACAGTCCCTGTCCCGCGTGGGGCTCCCCATTCGACAGAGGAGGTAACTGAGGCCCAGAGGAGTGAAGTGACTTGCCCAGGGTCAGAGCGGACGAGTGGCGGAGCTGAGATTAGGCCCAGGCTCTATCCATTAGGCCACACTGCTTCCCTGCGGGCAGGAAACATTTTGGGTAGGGATTGTCTCCATCTGTTGCCAAATTGTACTTTCCAAGCGCTTAGTACAGTGCTCTGCACACAGCGAGCGCTCAATAAATACGATGGAACGAATTGAATGAACGGATGTTATCTCTTCAGGTGAGAACATTTAGACTGTGAGCCCCTTGTGGGACAGGGACTGGGTCTGCCCTAACTGCTTGTACCAATCCCAGTGCTTAGAACAGTGTTCAATGCATAGTAGGTGCTTAATTCTAATGGATATACATACCAGAACGACTTTATGACAGAAGACGGGACGTTCTGAAGAAGATGTGTCCATGGAGTTGCTACGGGTCGGCAACGACTCCTCGGCATTTGAAGAAGAAGCACTTAACAAATACCGTTAAAAACAATGGATGAATGACAGGAACTGTCATTCCGTGAATGACAGGAACTGGGAAACTTCTGACTCTCTGGAAGCCACCTGGTGCTCGGAACAGTACGAGTAAATGCTTAATAAATACGGTAATTATCATTAGTGGGTCCCATCTGATTATCCGGTAGCCACCCTGGTGGTATCTAGGCAGTGTGGCCTAGTGGAAAGAGTTCGGTCCTGGGAGCCAGGAGGACCTGGCTTCTGATCCCAGCTCCGCCACTCGTCTGCTGTGACCTTGGTCAAGTCTCTTCACCTGAGGCTCATCCATCGCCTCCATCGAGAGACACCATCACTCTCCCAAGCGCTCAGTGCAGTGGTTAGCGGTCGCTTTGCCCACGCGTATCTCGCCTCGCTACTCTCCGACTCCAATCCAGCGCTCAGGCTTCGCTCCTCTATAGCCAACCTGCTCACTGGGTCTCCGTCTCATCTATCTCGCTGTCGACCCCTCACTCACATCCTGCCTCTGGCCCGGAGCGCCTTATCCCCTCATGTCCGACGACCCTCCCTCCCTTCAAAATCTTATTGAAAGCCCGTCTCCTCCGAGAGGCCTTCCCTGACTAAGGCCTCCTCTCCTCTTCTCCCACTCCCTTCTGCATCACCCTGACTTGCTCCCCTTATTCATCCTCCCTCCTAGACCCACAGCACTTACGTCCATATCTGTCATTTATTTCTATTGAATATCTGTCTCCCTCTCTAGACGTAAGTTCACCGTGGGCAGTGAATGTGTCTATTTACTGTTATTTCGTACTCTCCCAAGCGCTTAATATACCGTTCAGAACGTAGTAAGCATTCGGTAAATACGACTGACTGTCTGACTGACAGGTGATGCTCAATAAATACCACCAACTGATGGGTCGCTGGGTATATAATTATAGCATTAATATTAATATGCCAATATTAACATTAATATCTGTTAAGCACTTACCTGGTGCCTCGCACTATTCTAAGTCCTGGGGTAGATACAGAATGATCGGATTGCACACGGTCCCTGTCTCATCTGGGTCGCAGACTAAGTAGTAGGGATAATGGGTATCGAGTTCCCATTTAATAGATGAGGAAACTGAGGTCCAGAGAAGTGAAGTGACTTGCCCGAGGTCACCCAGCAGATAAGTGGCGGAGGTGGGATTAGAAGCCATGACCTGCTGACTCTCCGCGCTATCCGCTACACCGTGCTGCTTTGCAGGAAGCCGAGTGCTTCTATGGGCAGAGCACTGTACTGACCGCTCGGGAGAGTTCAATACAAGAGAGTTGGTAGACCTGTTTCCTGCTCACAAGGAGCTTACGGTCTAAAGGGGGAGACAGACATTAATGTAGATAAATTAGGGATATGGACATCAGTGCTTTGGGGACGAGGAAGGGGCGTAAAAAGGGTACGGGTCCAACTGCAGGGGTGATGCAGCAGGGAGAGAGAGAGCATGAGGGCTTAGTTGGGAAAATCCTCATGGAGAGATCGGATTCTGATAAGGCTGGAAGACCCTCACTCGAGTAGTGGAGGAGTGAGAGCGTATAAGGAGGACCGAGGCTGGGGAGAAGGAGAAGGTCTGGCGGCCTCAGGCTGAAGAGACCGGGTTTCCAGAACAGAAAGGACATTCCCAGAGTCTTCCGATTAATTCTTTAATGAATATTTATCGTTGATTTATGCGATGTCAGTTTCAGTGTTGTGTATTGTGTTAGCAGCTGACCGAGTGGTGTTTATAAAAATGGGTCCGTTTCAAATGGGGCTGATGACGTCATTCCCAGACCATTGAGGATCTATTTCAGACTGCCTGGAATCGTTCAGAAAGTCGGCTCAAACGTTTGTTTTCGTTCCAAATGATGTTGGGCGGGGCCGGATTTTTATTCTCGTCCCCACGTCGTTTAGGCCACGGATAAGCATGGGCTCAGGAGACCCGGGTTCCGGCTCTGCCACGGGCCCGCTGGGTGACCTTGGGCTAGTCACTTAACCTCTCCGAGCCTCGGTTTCCTCATAATAATAAATAATAATAATGACGGTATTTGTTAAGCACTTACTATGTGCCAGGCTCTATACTAAATGCTGGGATAGATACAAGCAAATCAAGTTGGAAAAAGTCCCTGTCCCACGCGGAGCTCACAGTCTCAATCCCCATTTTAGAGATGAGGGAAATGAGGCTCAGCGAAGTGAAGTGACTTGCCCAACTTTCCCAATATAACCTAGTTGGTAGACATGTTCCCTGCCCACAAGGAACTTGCAGTCTACAGGAGGAGAAAGTCATAAATTCCGGATACGCGCATAAGTGCTGCGAGGCGGAGGGTGAGGAGAATATTGAGCGATTAAAGGGGACAGATCCGAGTGAATAAATGATGCAGAAGGGAGGGGGAGGAGGGAAAATGAGGTCTCGTAGTCGGGGAAGACCTTTTGGAGGAGATGTGATTTTAATAAGACTTTATTGGTAGGGAGAGGGGTGGTCTATTGGAAATGAGTTCCAATAGGGAGTTCCAATCAATCAGTCAATCAATCAATCAGTTCAATTACTGAGGACTTAAGCTGTGTGCTTAAGTTCTTGGGAGAGTACAATATAAGAGAGTTGGTAGACAAGTTCCCTGCCCAGAGTCAGCTTAGAGTCTAGAGCGGGGGTACGGCCATTAAAATAAATGAATACATTACAGATCCGTACGTAAGTCCTGTGGGGCCGAGGGCGGGGTGGATCACAGGTGTAAATCTAAGTGCAAGAGCGATACAGAAGGGAGAGGGAGAAGAGAAAATGAGGGTTTATTTGGGGAAGGCCTCTTGGAGGACTTACGCCTTCACGAAGGCTTTGAAGCAGGGGGAGAGTAACTGTCTTTCGTAGATGAGGAGGGAGGGAGTTCCAGGGCTGAGAGAGGATGAGGAGAAGGAGTCAATGGCGAGATAGATGAGATCTAGGGACAGTGAGAAAGTTGGCATTGGAGGAGCGCAGTGTGCGCGCTGGGTTGTAGCGGGAGAGTAGCGGGCTGAGGTCGGAGGAGGCAAGGTGATAGACTGCTTTAAAGCCTACGGTGAGGAGTTTCTTTTTCATGTGGAGGCGGATGGGCAATCACTGGAAGTTCTTGAGGAGGGGGGAAACATGGGCTGAACTTTTTTTAGACAAGCAGAGTGAAATATGAACCAGAATAGGGAAAGACAGGAGGCAGGGATGTCAGCGAGAGGCAGATGCAGTAATCAAGGAGGGATGAGATAAGTGTTGGGTCAGTGAAGAGGCAGTTTGGAGGGAAGTCCTTTTGAATCACTAAGGCCTAATTTGGATCAAGCTGTTTGCTGCCTGCAGGTTCAAAGATGCTACAAGGCACCTGAAAGTGGGTTTCACTCTTCGATTCTGGACTCCGGAAAACACTTTTGACTTGAAAGGCACCGAGAATCATCAAGTCAACCGTGAATCAGTCATTCAAAACTCCTCTGTGCTCGTCACTGAGTTCATTGCTTCCTTCATTCATTCAGTGGTAGTGTATAGAACATGGGCTTGGGAGTCAGAAGGTCATGGGTTCTAATCCCGGCCCCACCACCCGTCTGCTGGATGACCTTGGGCCGTTCACTTCGCTTCTCTGGGCCTCCGTTACCTGTAAATGGGGATTAGGAGTGGGAGGCCCATGTGGGACAGGGACTGTGTCCAATCTGACTAACTTGAATCAACCTGTTAGAACAGTGCTTGGCACATAGTAAGCGCTTAACCAGTACCATAATTCTTCTTATTGTTATTATTAGGCGACGGTGCTTCTGTACAGATGTCACCACCATTTTCCCATGGGGCCACGTTGGCCCCTGGCACCATTTCCATGTTTCTGGGCACCCCCAACCCCGGGAATGTTCAACACGCTCGAACCTCCTGTGCAAGTCTGGGCGGCAGTTATCATACCTGGTCTCCTCATGAGGAGTCCGACTTCAAGGGTCCTCATGGGCGGGGGATGCGTCTGTTCACTGGTAAATTGTCCTCTCCCAAACGCTTAGTACAATGCTCTGCGCACAGTAAGCGCTCAATAAATACGGTTGAATGAACGAATAAATGAATGAGGGTCAAGATTCGGACTTATAAAACCTCCCCGCTCGCCCCGACCCTGACCGCCCCCTGAGCAGCTGGATACTGCTTCTCCTTCTGTCAGCCCTGTCCTTTTCCAACAGGGCTGGGATGATTTCTAAGGAAGCGAAGAAGGATCCAATTTGGACCCCGCGGAGCCCAAGCAGCTTCAGCGGGAATGTCGAGAAGTTCATCGCCTGTTTGTCGCTGTTACTACAGAGCCAAAGGGGAGGACACACATCTGCTCAAAGAGGAATGCGGAGTAGGGACACACATTCCATCGGTAGGGCGAACGTGGAACCGGGACAGACATCCCATCTGTAGGGGGTACGCGGGACTGGGTCACTTGAACCGTCTGGACGAGGAACACGGAACCGAAACACACGTCTCATCCATATGAGGGAAATGGAATCGGGACACAAAACACTTCTGTACAAGGGACATGGAACTGGGACACACATTTCTTCTGTGTGGGGAATGCACACCTGGGACATGTCTCATCTGTATAAGGAACACTGAACAGGGACACACAACCCATCTCCCTGAGAAACATGGAACTGGGACACATACATCTCACCGGCATTCATTCAGTTGTATTTACTGAGCGCTTACTGCGTGCAGAGCACTGTGCAGAGCGCTTGGGAGAGGACAATACAACCACAAACAGTGACATTACTTGTCCACAATGAGCTCTCAGTCTAGAGGGGGGGAGACAGACATCAGTACAAACAAAATGACAGGTTGTACGTAAGGGCTTTGGGGCTGAGATGGGGGAAGAGCAAAGGGATAAATAAGGTTACAAATGTGGATATGTGGCCATTGGGAGCGGCATGGCTTAGTGGCAAAAGCCCAGGCTTGGGAGTCAGAGGTCGTGGGTTCTAATCCCGGCTCTGCCACTTGTCTGTTGGTGACTTTGGTTAAGTCACATCACTTCTCTGTGCCTCAGTTACCTCATCTGTAAAATGGGGATTGAGTCTGTGAGCCCCACATGAGACGAGCTGATAACCTTGCATCTACCCCAGTGCTTAGAACGGTACCTGACACATAGTAAGCGCTTAACAAATACCACAAAAAAGGAGTTCCTGAAACTTCTCCGATATAATAATAATATATAATTATGTTGCTCATTAAGCACTTACCAGGGGTCAAACCCTGTGTTACGTGCTAGGGTAAGTACAGGATAATTAGATAGGACACAGTCTCTGTCCCACATAGGACTCTCTGGGCTGAAGAGGAAGGGAGGCCAAGTTTCGTAACCCCATTTTATAGAAGAGGAAACAGTCCCAGAGAGGTGAGGTGATTTATCCAAGGTCACGCAACGGGCCAGTGATTGAGATGGGATTAGAATCTGGGTCTCCCATCTCCCAGGACCCATGTTTTTTCCGCTAGATCACGCTGTCCCCCTACTGCCTCTGATAATGACGTGTTGTCAGATGAGCAAGATTTTCCCCCTCACCACAGGTTATTGGCTTCGAATATTGTTTCCTACTTCTTTTGTTTACGGAGAAAATAGGGGAAACGGTTTCTGCCAATGAATATAGAGGTTTCCGACCCCGGAGGCGGTTTGGCTTAATGGAAAGGGCTCGGGTCAAACCCCAGCTACGGCCCTGGCCTGCCGTGTGACCTTGGGTGTGCCGCTGGACCTCTCCGAGCCTGCTTCCTCCACCACAGAATGGGGCTAGTCAGGCTTGCGTCTTCCTATCACCCAAGCCATGTATTTGAGGATAGAATGAGGTCACTGATGTGAAGCACCAGACAGTACCTCCTGACCATCGGCTTTAAAGCAGTCAATCACCTTGCCCCCTGCTACCTGCCTCCTCTCCTATTACAACGCGGCCCACAGAGTGCCCTCCTCTAATGCCAACCTACTCCCGGCACCTCGATCTCATCTACCTTGCCACCGACCCCTCGGCCACATCCTGCCTCTGGCCCGTTCCGCCCTCCCTCTTCATAACTGAGAGACAAGGAGATGGGCCTTCAATAAGGCTTTGAATGCCATTATTATTATTATTATTGTTCTGGCCGGAGGGACAGGGTGAGACATTGTGTGGGCGGAGGGAGGGACCTGCTGAGCCCTCTGTTATATTGTTCTATTGTTCTCTCCTGAGCGCGCAATACAGTGCCCTGCACACTCTAAGCACTCAGTAAATACAACTGACTGACTGACTGACAGAAGGTGCAGGAGGCAGGCTTGCCACAGTGCCCCAGCGCCAATTCATGAATTTTGCAGATGGAGACACTGAAAAAGCAGAGTGACTGTTCGTCCTTTGCCAGAGACGGAGTCCAAACTTCATTCATTCATTCAATCGTATTTATTGAGCGCTTACAGTGTGCAGAGCCCTGTGCTCAGCGCTTGGGAGAGGACGATAGAACAATAAGCAGACACACTCCCTTCCCACAACAAGCTCACCACCTAGAGCGGGAGACAGATGTTAATATAAATTCGCAAATGATGGATATGAGCGTAAGTGCTATGGAGCTGGGCGGGATGTAAAAGGGAGAAGAGGAAAGGAGGGCTCAGTCAGGGAAGGCCTCTTGGAGGAGATGGGCCTTCCCAACTTTGTCCCGACTCGTCTTTCCCACTTCCAAGCCTGCTTCTCCCAGGCCCCGGAAGAACGCTCGGCCTCCTTCATCTTCCCCAGACAAGCCTGGGACAAACGGTCTCCCTTGGGCCGACTGGGCTACTGTTTGCCCCCTGGGTCCCGGCCCCGCCACCGGGCTAGCAGACTGGCTCACTGGGCCAGTGGCTAGGATTAAGGCCACAGCGAGTTTATCGTCAGCTTCTTTATTTTAAAAAAAATTTTCCTTTCCGACAAATGTCAGCCGGGAGGCGTCTTTTTTCCAGCTAAATAGGTTGGGGCTGTTGAATCTGTTATCTTGTTTTTGATGAAAATTTGGGTCATTTCTGTGGTTTGGGTCATGGTCAGACACGTTTCTCATGCCGGATCACGGGAAGACAAAAAAAAAAAGTCAGGAAATGACTGGCGGAGACGGTTGGAGTGGTGGGGTGACTCTGAGCCTGGCTCCACTGAGATGGACTCTATTGGACTCTCCCAAGTGCTCAGCCCAGTGCTCTGCACAGAGTAGACTGTAAATTCTCGGAGGGCAGGGATCGTGTCTACTAATTCTATTGTCCTCTTTCAAGCGCTCAGCACAGTGCTCTGCACACAGTAGACTGAAAGTTCCTTGTAGACAGGGAGTCTACAACTCTATTGTTCTCTCCCAAGCGTTCAGTACAGGACTCTACACCCAGTCGACTCTATGTTCCTTGAGGGCAGAGATCGTGTCTAATAATAATGATGATGATGATGATGGCATCTGTTAAGCGCTGACTATGTGCCAAGCATTGTTGTAAGCACTGGGTTAGATACAAGGTAATCAGGTTGTCCCACGTGGGGCTCACAGTCTTAATACCCATTTTACAGATGAGGTCACTGAGGCACAGAAAGTTAAGTGACTTGCCCAAAGTCACACAGCTGACAAGTGGCGGAGCTGGGATTAGAACCCACAACCTCTGACTCCCAAGCCCGGGCTCTTTTCACTATGCCACGCTGCTTCTCTATTAACTCTAACTATAATGCACTCTTTCAAGTGTTTAGCACAGTGCTCTGCATAGAATAAGTGCTCAATAAATAGCCCCGATTGATTGCTTGACAGAACCCCCTGACTAATGAGTGGCCTGGGGACTTCTAAGAGGTCTTCCTCCTCGGCCTGTCAAGGGTGACAGCCCCGGGGGAGCGATGCTAAGGAAGGGATTTAATGAGTGAGAGGCAGAGTGGAACAGAAGATTTTGAGGAAGATTTCAGGCTTCCCTCAAAAGAGGGAACCCAACCCTCTGGGGCCTGAAAAGGGCGAGTGGGGGCCTCTCCTCACATTCCTGGGGCCGGGAAGTTTTAGGACCTAAAGTGTTGGAAAAGGGAGAAAATCGAAGATCCAGGGAGATCCTCTTTCTGGCTGCGGAAGAGGAAGGGCAGGTGAGCCCCACAGGGAACCCCCAAAGGAAAGACCTCTTTGTCTCATGGGTTGAGACGATCCAGATCCTCCACCCTGAAGTCGGATCCAATCCAGAGTCCCACCTTGAGAAGAGATGTCATCCGGAGCCTCGGCCCTGAGGACTGATTCAATCCAGAGCCCCGGCCTTGGGGCCTGATTCACCGTCCCGACCCTGAGGACGGATCCAATCCAGAGCCTCGGCCCCGAGGACGGATCCAAACCAGAGCCCCGGCCCTGGGGACTGATCCGATCTGTTGTTGCGGCCCCAGAGGCTGGTCCAGACCAGAGCCCCGGCCGTGGTGACCGTCCACGCAGCGCTCGGGCCCTTTTCAGGGCACTGACCAGCCTGGCCCCGGGCTCTCTCCTCACATCTCAACCCAGTGTCCCCGTGCTGCCCAGCCCCTGCTCCTAACCCCAAACCCCAGGCAGCCTCTACTTCTTCAAAAGCTCAACGGCTCAGGAATATTGGTGGAAGAGGTGACATAACGCTTCCCACCCCACGGGATAAACCCGGGGTCAAGGTCAGTCAGTCTGTCAGTCAGTCCATTGTATTTATTGAGCACTTACTGTGTGCAGAGCACTGTAGTAAGACCTAGGGAGAGTACAATAATAACAAGAAATAGACACATTCCCTGTCCACAACGAGCTTCCCGGTCAAGCTTCCTAAATCCAGATGGGCAGCAGGGCCAACGCAGGAAGGAGGGCCAGCTTCTTTCAATCCCCAAACCGACTGAACTGATGTGTCTGTTATTTGTTGTATTGTACTCTCCCAAGTGCTTAGTACAGCGCTCTGCACACAGTAAGCCCTCGATAAATCCGACCGAGCGAATGAATGAATCGAAACCCACCCAGCCACACCTTAAATATCCTCAGAAAAATCAGTCGGTAGAAATAGGGGATCGAGCCCGAACCTGGAAGTCAGAAGGACCTGGGTTTTCATCCCGGTTCCTCCCCTTGTCTGCTGCGTGATCCTGGGCAAGTTGCTTCTCTTCTCTGGGCCTCGGTTCCCTCATCTGGAAAATGGGGATGAAGACTGGGAGCCTCATGTGGGACAGGGACTGTGTTCAACCTGGTTAGATTGTATCTCACCCCAGGGCTGAGTGCAGTGCCTGGCACATAGTAAGTGCTTAACAGACACCACTAAAAAAAAAAAAAGGAAAAACAATGAAGCGATGCTAACCGACTCCACCTCCACTGAGAACCGAAGGAGAGGAACTGGGCTGGATTAAATCAGGAGAGATTTCAGCTAGACGTAAGGGACAACTTCCCAACCATCTGGGTGATGGAATCTTGGCTCCCGAGGGAGGGTGTGGGTTAGGGATCCCCAGCTGGATGGAGTGGGCTCGGCCGATTCCTAGATTCGGAGATCGAGAAGCAGTGTGGCCTAGTAGTTAGAGGCCCGGCCTGGGAGTCAAAAGACCTGGGTTCTAATCTCGGCTCCACCACTGGTCTGCTGTGTGACCTTGGGCAAGTCACCTCATTCGACCTCGGTTACCTCATCTGTAAAATGGGGATTAAGACTGTGCACCCCATATGGAACATGGACTGTGTCCAATCTGGTTTGCATCTACCCCAACGCATAGTACAGTGCCTGGCACCTAGTAACCATTTAACAAATGCCATAAAAAATGGCAATCGTAGTAACTGTGGCATCTGGTAAGTGCTTATTATGTGCCAGACCCTGTACTAAGCACTGGGGTACATACAGAACAATCAGGTTGGACCCAGTCCCTGTCCCATCTGGGCCTCACAGTCTAAGAATGTGTGTGTGTGGGGGGAAACTCACGGAATCCCCAATTTACAGATGAGGAAACTGAGGCCTAGGGAAGTGAAGGGAACAACCCCAAAGTCACCCAGCAGGCAAGAAGCAGAGCTGAGATTAGAACCCAGGTCCTCTGATTCCCTAGCCCTGTGCTCTACCCACTAGGGCACACTGCTCCTCTCCCCGCAAAGAGGAAACACACCAAGGGTAGCAGATGGGGAAAACCAACTTGCTGTTCTGATGCCTTTTTAACTGACCGGAAAGAGCCATCAAGGCTGTAAATCCTTGCTTCACCTGCTCCTCTCCTCTCCCCTTTCCTTCCACCTGCCACTCTTCATCCTGAGACAGCACAGAACAGCTTGAGGAAAGCCAGACCAGCTCCTTGATAGTTTAGTCTAGACAAGGCGCAAAAAGCCGAGTGGAATTTTCTCGAGTTTTTTTGGATTTTAGCCATTGTAAATGTAGTTTTTTTTCAAAGGTATTTGTTAAGCGCTTACTATGTCCCAGGCACTGTACTAAGCGCTGGGGTAGATTCAAGCTAATCAGGTTGGACGCAATCCCTGTCCCACGTGGGGCTCACAGTCCTGATTTCCATTTTTACAGATGAGGTAAGTGAAGCAAAGAGAAGGTAAATGACTTGCCTGAGGTCACACAGTCGACAAGTGGCAGAGCCAGGATTAGAACCCAGGTCCTTCTGACTCCCCGGCCCGTGCTCCATCCAGTAGGCCATGCTGCTTCTCTATTGCATTGTGCTCTCCCAAGCGCTCAGGACAGTGCTCTGCATATCCTACTGAGAGCTCACCTCCTCCGAGAGGCCTTCCCAGACTGTTTCCTCTTTTCTCTCTGCTCCCTCTGCTCCTTCCCCCTTCCCCCCTTCACTTCCCCTCAGCTAAGCCCCCTTTCCCTCTGCTCTTCCCTCTCCCTCTCCCCCTCCCCTCAGCACTGTGCTCATTTGTACGTATTTTATTACCCTATTTATTTTGTTAATGAGGTGTACATCCCCTTGATTCTATTTATCATGATTATGTTTTCTTGATTTTGCCCGTCAGTCCCCCCCGATGAGACTGTGAGCCCATCATTGGGCAGGGACGGTCTCTATCTGTTGCCAAATTGTACATCCCAACTGCTTAGTCCAGTGCTCTGCACGTAGTAAGCGCTCAATAAATACTATTGAATGAATGAATCAATAAATAAATGATGAGAGAGAAGGAGAAAGAGAGAGAGAAATTGGGAGGAGAAGGAGAAAAGGAGACAGAAGACAGAGGGAGAGAGAAGGAGGGAGAGAGGGAGGAGAGAGAGAAAGTTAGGGAGAGGGAAAGAAGGAGAGGAAGAACGAGGGAGGAGGGAGAGGGAGGAGGGAGAGAGATCAAGGAGACAGGAGGGAGAGAGAGAAGGGAGAGAGAAAAGAAGGGAGAGAAAAAGGAGAAAGGAGGTAGAAAAATCAGGGAGAGAAAGATCAAGAAGAGGGAGGCAGAGGAGAGAGGGAGAAGGAAGGGGAGAGAAAAAAAGGGGAGAAAGGGAGAGAGAGACAGAGGGGGAAGGGGAGGGTGGGAATCAGAAATGAATCTGAAATCAATCTTCAATGCCAGTTAATTTACTGAGCTGCTAACAGAGTGCAAAGAACTGAACCGTGTCTGTGGGAGAGTACAGCAGGAGGAAACATGAATTTCCTGCCCTCAGGAACCTTCCATTCAGCCATCGGAGGAGGAAAGACAAACCGATGAAAAATGATCTGAATCAAGCCTTGGAGAAAAAAAAAGAATCCTTAAAAAGTGGGAAAGAGACAGCTTTCCGAGGAGGAGGCCAGGCACCTCAAGGGGAATCCAAGGGCGGGAAGCATAAATGCAGAAGCAAAAACCGAGGGGCGTAGTGAAAGAGACTGAAAAAGAAACAGGAAAAACCCTTTCAGATGAAAAGAAAAAATTGGGTGTCAGAGAAGGATTTTTCAAACTGTTTCCTCTTTTGCAGATGGAGAAGAGAAGCTCATAGCGGAGGAGACCGAGGAGGGAGTGTTTTATGGGCTTCCTTTGAGCTCGGGGAGGGGACAGTCGCTGAGACTGGGGAAAGGTGTGGGCGAGAACTAGGGCAGGAAGCAGGGAGGGGGTCTACCAAATCTGTCGAATTCTACACTCCCAAGTGCTTAGTACAGTGCTCCGACACAGAAAGTGCTCACTAAATACCATTGACCGATTGATTATTTAAATCGGAGGGGCTTAAATTAGGAGAAGCAGTGGCTAGAGCATGGGCCTGGGAATCAGAAGGACCTGGGGTCTAATCCCTGCTCTGCCGCCTGTCTGCCGTGTGACCTTAGACAAGTCACTTCGCGACTCCGGGCCTCAGGGACCCCATCCGTAAAATGGAGATTAAGACTTGAAGCCCCATGGGAGACGGGGACTGTGTCCAACTAGATTAGCTCATATTTACGCCAGGCCTTAACGTAACGTCTGGCACAAAGTAAGCGCTTAGCAAATACCATAAAAGAGTCATCGTCTGTTTGATTGTTTGATTGATCTACTGCCCACCTGGCCCCACCTTCAGCTTCTTAAGTGTCCCTTGACATGTTTCTCAGGTTTCTCATGCTTCTTGACATGTTGAGGAGAAGCAGCGTGGCTCAGTGGAAAGAGCCCGGGTTTGGAAGTCAGAGGTCATGGGTTCTAATCCCTTCTCTGCCACTTGTCTGCTGTGTGACTTTGGGCAAGTCACTTGACTTCTCTGTGCCTTAGGTACCTCATCTGGAACATGGAGATGAAGACCGCGAGCCCTCTGTGGGACAGCCTGATCCCCTTGTATCCCCCCTAGCGCTTAGAACAGTGTTTTGCGCATGGTAAGCCCTTAACAAATACCAACATTATTATTATTATTATTTCTCTCCTTCCTTCTCGCCTTCTCTTCCTCTAAACTGATCCTTGGGGATTTCGCCTACTTCCTCTCCTCCTCTCTGCACACTTCCTGCTCCACTCCATCACACTCCTGCACCACCTCGGACATTCACTGGATCTCTCATCCGCACAAGTCATTCTAATGATGGTGTTTATTGCGCGCCTAAATATCTATAATTCTATTTATTTATATTGATGCTATTGATGCCTGTTTACTTGTTTTGATGTCTGTCTCCCCCTTTCTAGATAGTGGGCCCGTTGTGGGCAGGGATTGTTCCTCTCTTTGTTGCTGAACTGTACTTTCCAAGCACTTAGTACAGTGCTCTGCACACAGTAAGCGCTCAATAAATACAATGGAATGAATGGAACTCCAGCTCCTGTTCTAAGTGCTGGAATAGATGCAAACTAATCAGGTAGGATACAGTCCCTGATGGGACTCACGCTCAATCCCTATTTTACAGATGAGATAACTGAGAGAAGTGAAGTGACTCACCCAAGGTCACGCAGCAGACTGGTGGAGCCGCTGGATTAGAACGAGGTTCTTCTGACTCCCTGGCCTGTGCTCTATCCACTAGGCCATGCTGCTTCCCATTATAGGGAGTGAGTTCCCCTTCTAGACGATAAGCTTGTGTGGGCAGAGAGCATGTCTTCCAACTCTGTTGTATTGGACCCTCCCGAGCGCTTAGTACAGTGCCCTGCACATAGTAAGCGCTCAATAAATATGACTGAATGAATGAACTGTTTAGACTGGGAGCCCCTTATGGGACAGAATGTATCTGACATTGCTCCACCCAGAATAAATAATAATAATTATAATAGTAATCCCAATAATGATACTTGCTAAGCGCTTCCTATGTGCCAAGCAATGAATTAAGCTCGGGGAGAGATACAAGATCATCAGGTCAGACTCAGTCCATGTACCCCAGGAGGCTCCCCATTAAAATCCCCATTTTGCAGATGAGGAAATGGAGGGCCCCCAAGAAGTAAAGTGACTTGCCCAAGGCCACCCAGTAGAGAAGCGATGGAGCCAAGATTAGAACCCAGGTCCTCTGATTCCCCTGGCCACATTGCTTCTCAGCTTCCTGTATGAACAGGAGAAACAGCTTGGCTTAGTGACAAGAACCCGGGCTTGGAGCCAGAGGACATGGGTTCTAATCCCGGTTCCGCCACTTGTCTGCTCTGTGACCTTGGGCAAGCTGTTTCACTTTTCTGTGCCTCAGTTACCTCATTTGTAAAAGGGGATTAAGACTGAGAGCCCCACATGGGACAACCTGATAACCTTGTTCTAACCTCTGTGCTTAGAACAGTGCTTGGCACATAGTAAGCACTTAACAAATACCATAACTATTCTTCTTCTTCTCAGGGAACACCCCGGCAGCAAAGAGCATATTTACTGAGCACCTACCGAGAGTGCAACACTGTACTAAGGACTCAGGAAGGTACAGCAGAAGCTCCAGTCACATTCCCTGCCCCCAGAGAGCTCTCCCTCTATATGGAGCGAACGGACTCGTTTCTCTGAGGGAGTTTCGTGAGCAGGCCGAGGGCAGGAAGCTAAGCCCCTTCCGTGCAAAGCCACGAGACGCAGAGGCGGGCAGCACCAAGTCAACCCTTCCGGTCAGAAGGACGGATAAAGATCCACCATCTCTTCCCAGTCTGGCGGAAAATGGTCACCAAGAGGCACTGGCAGGTGACCGGGCCCTAGGACGAGGACCTTGGAGAGACGGTGTGAAGGACCTCGGTCAATCTGTGGTATTTATTGAGCGCTCACTGTTGGCAGAGCACTGGATTAAGCGCTTGACTGCATAGCGGGCCCATCTCGCTGACACCCGGAGCCACAGCTGATAATCTCAAGCAGTTCTAGAACACAAATGTCCCCCACCCCCCCAGGTCCCGACCCGGGGAGCGCTATCTCTTTTCTTCTTGTTTCTGGCTTTCTGCTTCCCCCCACCCTCACTCTCGTCCCCGCGGCCCCACGGTGAGTTGCAGACATGAACGGTCTATCCTGACATCCCCTGTCAGACTCCCCATCTCTTGGGCAAGTCCACTTCCTGAGACAAGTACTCATTCACTCATTCCATTCCTCCAATCATATTTACTGAGCGCTTAGCGGGTGAAAAGCACAGTACTAAGGGCTTGGGAGAGTACAAAAGAACAAGAAACAGACACACAATGAGCTGACAGTCTAGAGGGGGAGGCAGACATGAATGGAAATAAATAAATGACAGGTATGGACCTAAGTGGGCTGGGAGGGGGGATGAATAAAGGGAGCGAGTCAGGGTGACGGAGAAGGGGGTGGGAGAAGAGGAAGGGAGGGCTTAGTCAGGGAAGACCTCTTGGAGGAGATGGGCTTTCAGTAAGGCTTTGAAGGTGGGGAGAGTCTTTGTGGGATAAGCAGACGCTCGAAACGTAGGTGGGTTCTTAGTACAGTGCTTTGCACACAGTGGCACACAGTAGGCCCTCAGTAAATACGAATGAATGAGCTCAGAGACACACACACGAAACAGGCACTGAGAGCCAGGCCACGAGCATGTGTTCACACACACCACACACCAAATACATATACATACACGTGTACCTCCCGGAGACCTCATGGCACTGGTGTTTTCTGGCTTTTGGGGGAGAGTTAGGCTGGCCTTTTTTTTTATTCTGTGTTAAGCAGTTATTAAGTGCCGGGCACTGTACTAAGCGCCTGCCCCTTAGATTGTGAAACTCGTATGGGTCAGGGACTGTATCTTTTCTGATTGTATTGTATCTACCCTAGCGATTAGTACAGTGTGTGGTGCATAGTAAGCGCTTACCTGTCCTGCTTTCAGGACATCTCTTACTTGGATGTCCTGCCGTCACCTCAACCTTAACATGTCCAAAACGGAGCTCCTTATCTTCCCACCCAAACCCTGTCCTCCCCGTGACTTCCTCATCCCTCTAGACAACACCACCATCCTTCTTCCCGTCTCCCAGGCCCGTGACCTTGGCGTTATCATCGACTCCTCTCTCTCGTTCAACCCAAATATTCAATCTATCACTAAATCCTGTCAGTTCAACCTTCACAACATCGCTAAAATCCGTCCTTTCTCTGCCATCCGAACGGCTACCACATTAAGCCAGTCGCATATCCTCGATTACACTACCAGCCTCCTGTGTCTCCTCACTCCAGTCCATACTTCACTCTGCTGCCCGGATCATTTTTCTTCAGAAATGTTCCGTGCATGTCCCGCTGCTCCTCAAGAACCTCCAGTGGTTGCCCATCCACTTCTTCATCAGACAGAAACTCCTCACCATTGGTTTTAAAGTGCTCAATCCCCTTGCCCGTTCTTACCACCCCTCGCTACTCTCCATTCATTCATTCATTCATTCAATAGTATTTATTGAGCGCTTACTATGTGCAGAGCACTGGACTAAGCACTTGAAATGAACAAGTCGGCAACAGATAGAGACGGTCCCTGCCATTGGACGGGCTTACGGTCTAATCGGGGGAGACGGACGGACGAGAACGATGGCGATAGAGTCGAGGGGAAGAGCATCTCGTAAAAAACGATGGCGACTAAATAGAATCGAGGCGATGTACAATTCATTAACAAAATAAATAGGGTAAAGAAAATATATACAGTCGAGCGGACGAGTACAGTGCCGAGGGGATGGGAAGGGAGAGGGGGAGGAGCGGAGGGAGATGGGGGGAAAAGAGGGTTAAGCTGTGGAGAGGTGAAGGGGGGGCGGTAGAAGGAGTAGAGGGAGAAGGGGAGCTCAGTCTGGGAAGGCCTCTTGGAGGAGGTGAGTTTTAAGGAGGGTTTTGAGGAGGGGAAGAGAATCAGTTTGGCGGAGGTGAGGAGGGAGGGCGTTCCGGGACCGCGGGAGGACGCGGCCCGGGGGTCGACGGCGGGACGGGCGAGACCGAGGGGCGGCGAGGAGGTGGGCGGCGGAGGAGCGGAGCGTGCGGGGTGGGCGGTGGAAAGAGAGAAGGGAGGAGAGGTGGGAAGGGGCGAGGTGACGGAGAGCCTCGAAGCCTAGAGGGAGGAGTTTTTGTTTGGAGCGGAGGTCGATAGGCAACCACTGGAGGTGTTTAAGAAGGAGAGTGAAAGGCCCAGAGCCTTTCTGCAGGAAGATGAGCCGGGCAGCGGAGTGAAGAATAGACTGGAGCGGGGCGAGAGAGGAGGAAGGCAGATCCTCTCGCCCACATCCTGCTTCTGGCCTGGAATGTCATCCATCTTCACGACCGGCACACTATTACTCTCCCCGCCGCCCCCCGTTCAAAGCTTTATTGAAGACACATCTCCTCCAAGACGCCTTCCCTGACTAAGCCCTCATTTCCTCTTTTTCCTCTCCATTCAGTTTGGCCCTGACTTGCTCCCTTTAGTCACCCTCCTCACCCCCAGCCCCACGGCCCTTATGTCCATATCTGTAATTTACTTAGTTATATCAATGTCTGTCTCCCTCTCTAGACCATAAACTCGTGGTGGGCGGGAATGTGTCTCTTCTATTGTCGTTCGTAATCTCCCAAGTACTTAGAACAAGGCCCCGCACACAGTAAGCGCTCCATAAATACGATTGATTGACTGAATAACATTACGCAGTTATAGTTAACAGAGTAAGCTCTGGAGAAGCAGCATGGCCCAGTGGATAGAGCATGGGCCTGGGAGTCAGAAGGACCTGGGTTCTAATCCCAGGGAGCCAAGTGCTCTCTCCAGCTCTTGGCAAGGCTGAGAGCCCCGATGAAAAGGCCTCATTCAGAAGAAACAGAACAGAATAATTTGAGCGCTCGCTCCCAAGGGTATAATCAATTTTCTAAAATGGAGGTTTTCACAACTCACCCGCAGTTATTTTCAGAGAGAACAACAAATTTCCTGCCAATTATACCGATACTAGCAGAAGCCCATGAAACATTTGCAGGACTTTAGAGGGGCATCATTTCCTGCCTTGGCCCACGGAGATTTTTCTTTATCTGCTTGCGGTGACCCCGAACGAATAAACAAATATTAATTTTTTTCTCCCTCTGTCTTCTTCCTCCTTTCGTTAGTCATTTCCCAGCTCAGCCGCTCCTGTCCATCTAATAGCTATTGGGATTTTTTTTTTTTGGTTTTGTTTGGTGGTTTATGGTATTTGTTAAGCACTTACTCTCTGTCAAAAACCATTCTAAGGTATAAGTTAGATCCCTCCTGTCTAAGCAGGAGGGAGAACAGGTATGCCCATTTTACAGTTGAGGAACTGAGGCACAGAGAAACGAAGTGACTCGCCCAAGGTCACACAGCAAGCAATTGGCAGAGTCCGGATGAGAACCCAGGGCCCCTGACTCCGGGCCCACGTTCTTTCCACTGGGCCACACCGCTTCTTTATTGTAATGTTGCATCTGTTATGATAATAATAATAATTGAGGTATTTGTTAAAGGTTCTCGTTCATTAATTATAGTACTCTTTAAGTGTTTACTCCTTGTCGTGCACTGTACTAAACTCTGGGGTAGATACAAAGTAATCAGATTGGACACAGACTCTGACCCACATGGGGCTCACAGTCATAAAGGGAGAGAGAACTGGTATGGAACCCCCATTTTACAGATGAGGAAACTGAGGTGCAGAGAAGTGAAATGACTTGCCCAAGATCCCACAGCAGACAGGTGGCGGAGCCGGGGTTAGAACCCAGTTCCCCTGACTCCTGGGCCCATGTTCCCAGGCCCCTCACTGTAAAATGTAAATATGCTTAATATGGACCATTCAGGTCAGACACAGTTCCTGTCCCGCATGGACTCACAGGGAAGAGACCAAGTGTTGAATTCCCATTTTACAGGTGAGGAAACTGGGGCACAGAGAAGCGAAGTGACTCGCCTAAGGTCACGCAGCAGGCAAGAGGCAGAGCCGGCATTAAAACTCAGGCGTCGGAACTCTTGAGGCCGGACCTCCGGGACCCAGGAGGGGAATGATTCTGGGAGAGGGCTCAGGGGACCCCCGGAGAAGCGTTTGAGATTAGGGGGTTCAAACAGCGTGACGTCAGGCGGAACGGAAGGGGGACGATGATTTGATCTCCGTCTCGCGGTCGCCGGACGCCCCCAAGTCGGGCTCAGGCTAAATAACTCCATTCGGTTTGGCTGCCTCAAGCTACCACGTCTGCACCGGGAAACGGTGCTCTTCCTAACGGAATCCCTGCCAAGGAACTTCCCTCCCTCCCTCCATCCTGCCCCGGGGTCGAAATATACCCAGCAGGACCTGGGTTCTAATCCCGGCTCCGTCACGTTGCTTGCCGGGCGACCTCAGGCGAGTCGCTTCACTTCTCTGGGCCTCGGTTCCCTCGCCTGGAGAAGGGGAATTAAAACCGTGAGCCTTGTGTGGGACAGGGACTGTGTCCAACCCAATTTGCATGGATCCACCCCTGCATTTAGTACAGTGCCTGGCACATAGTAATTACCATGTAGCCGGGCCTTTTGTCTGAGAGAGAACCTATTAAGGGGAGGTCGCAGCCTGACTTCAGAGCTGAAGGAGGGTGGGAACTTCGGAAGAAAAAGGGTTTTATCGCACGCCTTGTGTCTAAAGACCGGAAGATCCAATAGGTGAACGCTATGAAACAGAATTTGCTCTGTGGGCAGCCCAGATAGCAACTCGGCTGCAGATTTCCTTACAAGGGCAAAGACCCGTTTTGCTCAATTACCAGAAATGCCAAACAATGATTTGAAATGTGTGTCTTGAGGAGAGCCAGGCTGCGGAGATGGACCGATTAGGAAAAGATCAGGGAGAGGGAGGGAAAACGGGGGCCAGGCGGATTCTGGATTTAGGCCCCGGAGGCTCGACCACCTCTGAGCGCCTCGGAAAAGTCTTCGGTT
Source organism: Ornithorhynchus anatinus (assembly GCF_004115215.2). Lineage (NCBI taxonomy): Eukaryota > Metazoa > Chordata > Mammalia > Monotremata > Ornithorhynchidae > Ornithorhynchus > Ornithorhynchus anatinus. The sequence continues at coordinate 5,484,638 of NC_041732.1, read as the reverse complement.
TTCCAAGTGGAATTTCTCCCGATTCTCTCTCTGAGAAGCTGGGCAGAGCCTCTCCATCTCTTGCTTCGACTGGGGCGCCCCTTCTCATGTGTCTGTGTGTTTTTTGTGGTAATCGTTAAGTGCTTACTACATGCCAGGCACAGTACTAAGTGCTGGGATTGTAGCTGTCTTATGCCGTCGAGTGATTTCCGACCCATCGCCACGCCACGGCCGCATCTCTCCCAGAACGTCCCACCTCCGTCTGCGATCGTTCTGGTAGTGGATCCAGAGAATTTTCTTGGTAAAAATACGGAAGTGGTTTACCAACGCCTCCTTCCGCGTGGTAAACTTGAATCTCCGCCCTCGACTCTCTCCCGCGCCGCTGCTGCCCAGCGTTGCGAGTTTTGACTTGTAGCGGATTGCCTGCCGCTGGCTAGCCACTGCCCAACCTAGGAGTGGAACGGACAGGCCTCTGCTCGGCTCTTCCTCCCATAGCCGAGACTGGTAGAGGATTGGAAACTCTCCAGGTGCGATCCTGAGTGGGGAAGGGCCGGGGCAGGTACGAGATAACCGGGTTGGACACGGTCCACGTCCCACACGGAGCTCCAAGTGTCGATCCCCATTTTACAGATGAGAGAACTGAGGCACGGAGATGTGAAGCAATTTGCCGAAGGTCACAAGGCTGACAGGTGGCAGAATCGGGATTAGAACCCAAGTCCTTCCGACTCCCAAGCCCGGGCTCCGTCCACTCGGCCAGGCTATTTTGAATCGGGATCTTCAGCACCAGGGGAGAATCCAGGGAGGGAGTGAGGAGGGAGCGTGGCCCAGTGGAAAGAAGAGAGGACCGGAAAACGGGAGGCCCGGGTTCTAATCCCGGCTCTGCTGCTTCATATGGTACGACCTCAGGCAAGTCACTTCACTTTGCCGAGCCTCGGTTTCCTCATCTGTAAAATGGGGATTAAATACTTGCCCTTCCTTTTTCTTAGACTGTGAATCCCAAGTGGGATAGGGACTGGGTCCCATGTGATTTCCTTGGACCTATCCCAGCGTTTAGCACATAGAAAGAGCTTAACAGATGTCCCAATTATCATCATCACCATCGTCATCAGTGGTATTCATTCAGCACTCACTGTGTGCCAAGCACTGTACTAAGTAATGATAAGAACGATTATGGTATTTTTTGAGTGTTTAACTGTGTGCCGGGCACTGTACTAAGCACTGAGGTGGATGCAAGCAGATCGGGTTGGACTCTGTCCCCGTCCCATGTGGGGCTCATGGTCTCAATCCCCATTTTCCAGATGAGGAAACTGAGGTACCGAGAAGTGAAGTGACTCGCCCAAGGTCACAGAGCAGACAAGTGGCAGAGCCGGGCTTAGAACCCACGCCTTTCTGACCCCCAGGCCCGGGAGTTGGTAGCACTCTTCCTCCCCACAAGGAGCTTCCGGTCTAGAGTCAGTCAGTCGGTCGGATTTATTCAGCACTTACTCTGCGCAGAGCACTGTGGTAAGCGCTTGGGAGAGTACGATACAACAATAAACGGGCACATTCCCTATCCACAGCGACCGTACCACCAAGAGGGAGAGACAGATATTAGTATAAAAAAATGTATAATACCAATCAATCAATCAATGGCTTTTACTGAGCACTTACTAGGAGAAGAGCACCGTACTAAGCTCTTGGAAGAGTCCAATATAACAGAATTAACATGCCCTGACCATAATGAGCTTACACTCCGGAGGGAGAGACAGATGCTAAAAGGATTAAATAACTTATAACATTTGCTCATTACATTATTAGAACTCTAATTATTATAATACATTCATAATGCATGATATTCATTCGTTCATTTATTCAATAGTAATTCTGGAGCGCTCACTCTGTGCAGAGCCCTGTACCAAGCGCTTGGAATGAACAATTCGGCAACAGATAGAGACCATCCCTGCCTACTGACGGGCTCACAGTCTAAAGGGGAGAGACAGACGGCAGAGCAAAACAGAACAAAACAAAAACAAGACAACATCATCAATGATTACTATCGTTATTGTTGTGATTTCTTCTTTTCCCCCCCCGGCTCTAGGGAGACCCTCAAGGATGTAGAGCAGCCAGGAGCACGTGACGTCATACACGCTATGTCAGAGGGGGGTCACGACGGTGTTTCGTGGAACATTTTGCAGGAGTTCACCCAAGCCTAGAGTGACACCCGGGACCCCCCGAAGTACCTCGGAGTCACCGAGCGCCTCCTCCCATGATCCCAGCGGACGCGGGCGCCACTTCTGAGCCATGGAAGTCGGCGGCGAGAGACGAGGAGCAGGGGAGACGAGGTGCTGAAAATAAAAGCCACAGACAACACGATAATAATAATAATAATGGTGGTATTTGTTAAGCGCTTACTATGTGCAAAGCACTGTTCTAAGCGCTGGGGGGATACAGGGTGATCAGGTTGTCCCGTGTGGGGCTCTCAGTTTTTAATCCCCAGACATGAATGCATCTGGATCTGTATCAGGGCACAGGCCACCTAAAAAAACAACTGGCCAGAATAAAACCAGTTGTATAATAATAACTGTGGTATTGGTTAAGCACTTACTCCGTGCCGGACACTGCGCTAGGCACTGGGACGGATACTAGCAAATTGGGTTGGAGACAGTCCCTGTCCCACGTGACTCTCGCAGTCTCGATCCCCATTTTACAAATGAGGTAACTCAGGCCCAGAGACGTAAAGTGACTTGATCAGGGTCACACTGTAGACAAGTGGCAGAGCCGGGATTAAAAACCGGGTCCTTCTGACTCCCATTCTTTCATCCAGTCGTATTTATTGAGTGCTCACTGCGTGCAGAGCACTGTACCAAGCGCTCCCAGGCCTGAGGCCTATCCACTGCACCGTGCTGAGGGGCCACGCTGCCTGCACCTGGCCAGGTGAGTTCCTAAAGCATCTTCTGGGCCCGAGGGGGAATAATTATAAACCACCTTCTCAGATTTGCCGCGGACCCAGATCCGACGACTTCCGTATCCTTGCCGGCTGCGGTCAGCCCTCGGGACTCGGATGCTATTTTGGAAACGTCTTTCAGTGGCAGTTCTTTTTTGTTCCCTTCCCCAAACTCTGCGTGGCCATTAGGCGATTCCGTCTAACGCCCTTCATCTGTTTGCAGAATTAAAAAACACAAACCACCCCAGAAACTGTTTTCCTTCGTGCGCCTTCCCCTTGACGACGGACTGCAAGACGCACGGGGAAATGACGAGACCTTCTTCTTTTTGAGGGATCTCGGCTCTCTATTGTTCGGCTCCACCACAGGCTAATCAACGGCCTTCTGTGTCCCGTGGAACAAGAACGGGGGCCCGGGCTTCGCTAGCCAAGGGAAGTGGAGGATTGAGGCAGTGACCCCAGTTACGGGGAGGCTGGCGTGGGGTGTTGGGGGGATGATGTAGAGTGTATCGGGAGATGGTGCGGGTTTCGAAAGTTACCTATTACAGGTCTGAGGCCTGGGGCTCGGCGGGTTCTGGGGCAGGGAGGCCCCGGAATGCTGAGACCTAGACTGGGTTTCTCGGGCCAGATACGGCAGAGCTGGTCGGGATCCGTGCCCTGGTTTTTTTTTTTTTTATCATCATGGTATTTATTAAGCGCTTACTACGTGCCGAGAACTGCTCTAAGCACCGGGGTGGATACGAAGTCATCCCGTTGTCCCACGTGGGGCTCAGTTTTTACAGATGAGGTAGCTGAGTCCCAGAGAAGTTAAGCGGCTTGGCCAAGGTCACCCAGCAGACAAGTGGCAGAGTCGGGATTAGAACCCGTGTCCTCTGACTCCCGACCCCGGGCTCTTCCCACTGAGCCACGCCGCTACCCAGTCGTTCCCTGTTGCCCTAGGGAAGTTGGAGCCAAAGGAATAACTGGGAGATGGACTGGATTTCTAAGGCTACACATCCCAGACCTGCTTAGGATCTCTGTCCCAGAGGACTCTAGGAATTCTTGGCAGTGCCGGGAGACGGTCTGAGTCCTCTAGACCGTCTTCTAGACGGTTCTCGAGACTGTCAGCTCCTTGTGGGCGGGGAATGCGTCTGTTGATTGTTATACTGTAGTCTCCCAAGTGCTTAGTACAGTCCGCACTCGGTAAGCACTCAATAAATACTATTGACTGACTGACTAGGGTTATAGAAGGTCATGGGTTCTAATCCCAGCTCCGCCACCCGTCCGCTGGGTCACCCTGGGCAAGTCACTCCACTTCTGCGTGCCTCAGTTACCTCATCTCTAAAATGGGGATGGAGACTGTCAGCCCTGCATGGGACAGGGACTGGGGCTAACCTGATTTGCTTGCATCCACCCTTGTGCTTAGCACAGTGCCAGGCACATAGTAAGCGCTTAACAAACGCGATGATAATAATAGTTATCATTATTATTATTATTTTTACACAACCCAGAGCAGCTCAGGATCCAGGCCTCAGAGGATTCCGGGTCACGGAGCCTTAGGGGCAGCGGGAGACGGTCCGGCTGAGGGGCGGTTTAGGGTTACGTGTTCCGGTCACGTTCACGGACGTGGAGCCCCAGACATATAGGGAGAAGGACCGGGTCTCTCGGGTTATGAGAAGCAGCGTGGCTCAGTGGAAAGAGCTCGGGCTTGGGCGTCAGAGGTCATGGGTTCGAATCCCCGGCTCTGCCACCTGTCAGCTGGGTGACAGTGGGCAAGTCACTTAACTTCTCTGGGCCTCAGTTACCTCATCGGCGGATGAAGACTGCCAGCCCCCCGCGGGACAACCCGATTACCCTGTATCGACCCCAGCGCTTAGAACAGTGCTCTGCATATAATAAGCGCTTAACAAATACCGACGTTATTATTATGAGCGAAGACCCTCTCGGACCCCCCCCCCCCCCACCGGGGTTAGAGTCCTGCATCTTTAGAGTGACAGCGAGACCCTCATCTCCGCTGCCCTGAGCTTCGCGGGGAGAAGCCCCAACGGCTGAACCTTGTGAATCCCTCCTGCCGCAGCCTCAGTCGTCATTTCTGCCGTCCAAAAGGCAGCCGATATTTCCAATGATTTCATTAGAAGGTCTCTATGTCCTGGATAGCCGCCTCGATCCTCCACCTCACGGGGCTGGCAGACACCTAGCCTGTGAGTTCACGGCCCCGGGGCGGGGGGGGGGGCCTCTTTCATTCATTCATTCATTCATTCATTCATTCACTCACTCACTCATATTTATTGAGTGCTTACGGTGTGCAAAGCACCTTTCTAAGCGCTTGGGAGAGTAAGAGTCATTAATTCCTTCGATTGCATTTACTGAGTGCTTCCAGTGTGCAGAGCCCTGTACTAAGTGCTTGGGAGACTATGAAGTAACAAGCGGGGCTCAGTGGAAAGAGCCTGGGCTTTGGAGTCAGAGACCCTGGGTTCGAATTCCGGCTCTGCCACCTGTCAGCTGTGTGACCTTGGGCAAGTCACTTCCCTGTGCCTCAGTGACCTCATCTGGAAAATGGGAATGAAGACCGTGAGCCTCACGTGGGACAACCTGATGACCCCGTATCTACCCCGGCACTCAGAACAGCGCTCTGCACATAGTAAGCGCTCAACAAACACCGACATTATTTCTCTAAACAGACACATTCCCCGCTCACAACGCACTTACAGTCTAGAAGGGGAGCCGTGGTCTAGGGGGGAGACGGACAGGATTAGATGTAGCGATTCTTCGTTTCGGAAGGTTTTGTCAACGGAACCGGTTAAACGCTTACTACCTATCCAACGCTCTCTAAGGGCTTGGGGCAGATTATATATTTACGGTATTTGCTGAGCGCTTAACGTGTGCCGAGCCGAGCTCCAAGCGCTGAGGTAGTAACAAGGTGATTACTTGGGGCTCCCTAGTCCTAATCCCCATTTTCCAGATGAGGTAACCGAGGCCCAGGGAAGTCAAGCGGCTCGCCCGGGGTCACACAGGTGGCGGAGCCGGGATTAGAACCCACGTCCTGTGACTCCCAAGCCCGGGCTCTTGCCTCTAAACCGCGCCGCTTCTCTGAGTACGAGATAATTAGGTCAGACGCAGTGCCCGTCCCGCTCGGGGCTCACAGGCTAAGAAGGAGAGAGAGAAAAGTCGGTGTTTTTTTAATCTTCCGCTTAGGACCTTTGATTTCTGAAACAGTTTCTCCGGAGAGAAGGGAAGGGAAAGAGGCTGGTGCCTCCTTCCGACTCCTTCCTTGGCAGCCTTCTCCTCCCGCTCCTCCTCCTCAGGGCAGGCGATTGGACTGTCCCCAGTGCTCAGCGCAGTGCCGTGCACACACATTAAGCGCTCGGTACATACTCCCGTTGGACGGAGCGACAGAGGCGGCTCCGGGCCCAACGCCTTGCGCTTAGTACAGTGTGGTGCACACAGTGAGCGCCCGATACATAACCCGACCGGCTGGTCTGACGGAGGCAGCTTGGAGCCCAACGCCCCGCGCTCAGGACAGGGTGGCGCACCCGGTAAGCGCTCAGTAGATAGGATGGAGGAAGCGCCCCAGGTTTTCCGGAGCGAGTCGAGTCCGGGTCCGGGCGGGGGCCTCCCGGCCCCTCGAGCCCCTCCCCCCGCCCCGTCGAGCCCTGCCCACCCTCCGCACCACGTTGCGGCTGGGCAGGAGCCCGGGCCCCGAGGCCCGTCGGAGGGGCGGGGGGAGGGCGGGGGGAGGGCGGGGGGACCACGGCCCGCCTCCACACACTCACACACCCGGACCCACACAGGCAGACACCCTCACGCACACACTCTGCCTCTCGCTCCCTGTCCGTGGCCCGTGGCCCGTGGCCCGTGGCCCGTGGCCCGGGCTCCTCCGGGTCCCGCCCCGGGAGCCTCCGGGAGCCTCCGGGATCCTTCTCCTCCTCCTCTTCCTCCTCCCCCTTCCCCGGGATCCTTTGGGATCCTCCCCCGCCTCTTCCTCCTGCTCCTTCCCCGGGATCCCCCCGGGGTCCTCCTCCCACCCCGCCGCCCTTTCCCCCGGGATCCTCCGGGATCCTTCTCCTCTTTCTCTTCCTCCTCCTGCTCCTTCCCCGGGATCCTTTCGGATTCTCCTCCCTCTCCTCCTCCTTCCCCGGGATCTTTCGGGATCCTCCTCCTCCTCCTCCTCCTCCTCCGTCTCTTCCTCCTTCCCCGGGACCCTCTTCCTCCTCCCCCTCCTCCTCCACTTCCTCCTCCTCCTCCTCCCTCTCCTCCTCCTTCCCCGGGACCCTCTTCCTCCTCCCCCTCCTCCTCCACTTCCTCCTCCTCCTCCTCCCTCTCCTCCTCCTTCCCCGGGATCCTTTGGGACCCTTCTCCTCCTCCTCCTCCTCCTCCTCCCTCTCCTCCTGCTCTTCCTGCTCCTCCTCCTCCCTCTCCCTCCTCCTTCCCCGGGATCTTTTGGGATCCTCTCCCTCCTCCTCCTCCTCCTCCTCCTCCTCTCCCTCCTCCTCCTTCCCCGGGCTCCTTCTCCTCCTTCTCTTCCTGCTCCTGCTCCTCCTCCTCCCGGGGGTCCTCCGGGCTCCCCGGCCCCCCCGTCGGCCGGCGGGGCGTTGTTTCGGGGGGCTTCGGGGGAGCCGCCCCCCGCCCCTCCTCCCAGCATGGACTCGGATTCCGGGGAGCAGAGCGAGGGGGAGCCGGGATGCGCCCCCTCCCCGCCAGGTAAGAGGGGACCCCGGCACCCCGGGGCGGGAGGAGGGGGCGAGGGGTTCTGCACGTTGCCCCCCTCGCGGAAATTCCTCCTCCCTTGAACTGTCCTCTCCCAAGCGCTTAGTACAGTGCTCTGCACACAGTAAGCGCTCACTCAACACCGCCGAATGAAGGAATGAACGGAAGAATTGGGGCGGGGGTGTCAGGAGTGCGCTTTGAGATCCCCACCTGGGCTCGAAGCGCTTAGAACAGTGCTCGGCACACAGGAAGCGCTTAACAAATGCCGTTATTATTCTCATTAATGATAAGGGGTCCAGGAACAGGCGGTGAGGGGGTGGGGAAGGGGCGATGGGGAGCGGGACCCTCCCCGCTGTATCCCTCTTTTGGGGCAGGGAAAGCGTCTACCAACTCTGTTGGATTGTCCTCTCCCAAGTCCTCCGCCCATAAGCGCTCCATAAATACCACCGATGGATTGGATTCTCCCCGTCCGGCGCCGGGCACGCGGTCAGCGCTCAATAAATGCCACCGATCCACTGGACTCTCCGGACGGCTTAGCCCAGTGCCCTGCCCGCGGCAGGCGCTCAATAAATACCACTCATTCATTCAATCGTATTTACTGAGCGCTTACCGTGTGCAGAGCGCTAGTGATCGACCGGACTCTCCGGGCAGCTCAGTCCAGGGCTCTGCCCACGTCGGGCGCTCAGTAAATACCGTCGATCGACTGGACTCTCCCGAGAGTCTAGTCTAGTGCTCTGCCCATAGCAGGCGCTCGATGAGTACCATCCATCGATTGGACCCTCCCCGGCGCTCAGTCCAGTGCTTCGCCCGCCGTAAGCTAAATCGATCGCACCGATCGAGCGCCTTCCGTGTGCGGGCCGCCGCACTAAGTGCTGGGGAGAGAACGACACGACGAGCGCTTGATAATCTCCCAGGCGCTTTACTCCGGCGCCCTGCGCGCGCTAAGCGCTTAATAGATATCATTGATCGATTGTGCTCTCCCAAGGACTTCGCTCCGGTGCTCTGCACACAGTAAGCGCTTGATAAATATCATAGACTGTGCTCTCCCAAGTGCTTTACTCCGGTGCTCTGCACACAGTAAGCGCTTGATAAATATCATTGATTGTGCTTTCCCAAGTGCTTTATTCCGGTGCTCCGCACACAGTAAGCGCTCAGTAAGTATCATCGATTGGTTGACCCCACCTGGAGGGGGGAAAGTGCACCCCAGAGGGTCCCCAGAGGGTCCCCAGAGGGTGGGGCAGAAAGTTGAGAGGGCCCTGGGGTGGTGGGCTGCCTCGTGTGTGCGTTGGGGGGTCGGGGGCTGAGGGGGCTCCCTTTGGGAGCGCATAATAATGATGGCATTTGTTAAGCGCTTACTGTGCGCAAAGCACCGTTCTAAGCACTGGCGGGGGGCGGGGGGGTACAAGGCGATCAGGTCGTCCCAGTGGGGCTCACAGTCTTAGTCCCCATTTTACAGATGACGTGACTGAGGCACAGAGAAGTTACCTGACTCGCCCAAAGTCACGCAGCCGACGAGTGGCGGAGTCGGGATCGTTGAGCGCTTACTACGTGCAGAGCACTGGACTAGGCACTTGGAATGGACAATTGGGCAACAGAGAGAGACCATCCCTGCCCAGCGACGGGCTCACGGTCTAATCGGGGGCTTACAGTCGAACCCATGACCTCTGACTCCCAAACCTGGGTTCTTTCCACTGAGCCACGTGTGCTGGGTGTGTTCCATGGGTGGGCACCCCCGGCCGCTCTTCTCCCGGAGGACGGGAAGGGCTCCCAAGTTGTGGGACCTCCCCCCCCTCCCCCCAATTAGCCAGGGATTTTTTACCCCTCCGGTCACCCCGGCCGGCCGCGCAACGGGGAACTGGAGTAGCCGCCCGGCACGATCAGTCAGCGTGGCCTAGCGGCTAGAACCCGGGCCGGGGAATCAGAGGGCCATGGGCTCTGATCCCGGCTCCGCCGCTCGTCGGCCGGGTGACCTTGGGCAAGCCGCTTCACTTCTCTGGGCCCCGCTTATCTCATCTGGAAAATGGGGATGGAGAGAGTGAGCCCCCACATGGGACAGGGATCGGGCCAACCTCGTTGGCTTGTTTCCACCCCAGCGCTTAGTAGAGTGGCTGGCCTTCAGTCAGCACTTAACAAAGACCGCAGTTATTATCCTGCGCTTGGAACAGTGCTCTGCACATAGTAAGCGCTTAACGGATGCCATCGTTATTATTCTTATTACTAACAATAATCAATGGTATTTACTGAGTGCTATGAGCAGAGCACTGTACTAAGCGCTTGGGAGAGGACAACAGAACAGAATTGGCAGACACGTCCCCTGCTCACAACAAGCCGACAAGAAGCGGCGTGGCTCAATGGCAAGAACCCGGGTTTGGGAGTCAGAGGTCGTGGGTTCTAATTCCGGCTCCGCCACTTGCCGGCTGTGTGACTTTGGGCAAGTCACTTCACTTCTCTGGGCCTCAGTTCCCTCATCTGGAAAACGGGGATGAAGACTTCGAGCCCCACTTGGGACTACCCGATCACCTTGTATCCTCCCCAGCGCTTAGAACAGTGCTTGGCACATGGTAAGCACTTAACAAGTACCAACATTATTATTATTATTATTATTATTATTATTAGAGGGGGACCCGGCCATTAACGGGGGGCGGGGCGGGGGAAAGAGAAGGGTCCTCTGGGGAGAGTGGGGGCAATCTGTCAGCCAGGGGTATTTCCTGAGCACTTACTAGGTGCAGAGCACTGTATTAAGCACTTGGGAGAGGATGATAAGACTGTAAGCCCGTCGGTGGGCAGGGACGGTCTCTCTCTGTTGCCGAATGGTCCATTCCAAGTGCTTAGTGCAGTGCTCTGCACACGGTGAGTGCTCAGTAAATACTCTGAATACATAAGAGAGTTGGCAGCCGTGTCCAGTGCCTGAGCACAGAGCTCGGTGCCTTGCACACGGTAAGCGCTCAAAAAATACGACCGCACGAACGTGTCACCTGTCCGTAATGAGTTTACGGTCTAGCCCGGGGCAGTGCCTCCGCGCTGTGCCCGCGGATGGGGCGAGGGAGGAGGGTTGGCAGAGGCGGGAAACGGGGCGTGCCAATTCTCGTGCCTCTGTGGCATTCGGTGAGCCCTTGCCGTGCGCCAGACGCGGTTCTAAGCGCTGGGGTAGATAGAGAGAATCCCTGCCCAATAACGGGCTCACAGTCTATCTGTTGCTGACTTGTACACTCTAAGCACTTAATGATAATAATGTTGGTATTTGTTAAGCGCTTACTATGTGCGGAGCACTGTTCTAAGCGCTGGGGTAGGCACAAGGGAATCAGGTTGTCCCACGTGGGGCTCACAGTCTTAACCCCCATTTTACAGATGAGCTAACCGAGGCACAGAGAAGTGAAGTGACTTGCCCACAGTCTGACAGGTGGCGGAGCCGGGCTTCGAACCCACGACCTGTGACTCCCAAGCCCGTGCTCTTTCCACTGAGCCACGCTTGCTCTGCGTGTAGTAAGCGCTCAATAAATACTACTGAATGAATACCAGCTAATCAGGTTGGCCCCAGTCCCCGTCCCTCTTGGGACTCCCCGTCTTCCCATTTCGCGGATGAGGGAACCGAGGCCCAGAGAAGTGAGATGACTTGCCTAAGGTCACGTAGCAGACAGTCGGGGTGTTGGGGGGGGGGATTAGAACCCAGGTCCTTCTAACCCCCGGACCCGTGCTCTATCCACGCATATATCCGTATGAATGGTTGATATTACTGTCTCCCCGTCTAGACTGTAAGCTAGCGGGGGGCAGGGAATGTATCCGCCAACTCTCTTGTGTTGGACTCTCCTAAGCGCTTAGTACAGTGTCCCGCACATAGGTAAACACTCAGTTAATATCATTTAAGGTGATGAGGATGATAGCAGTTCTCTGCTCCCTCCCCCCACCCCGGTATGGACACCGTTCAACTGGCACCTCGGGGGGAGCAAGATCTGAGAGCAGGTTGTGTGAGGATGGCGATGCGTACATGCGCCTGAGAGCGCAAGCCTACTCAGAAGTCACCTCTGTGCCTCGGGAAGCCATTCCCCTCAGTGAAGTGGAAAGAGCCCGGGGCCCGGGAGTCGGAAGACCCGAGTTCTAATCCCGGCTCGGCTGCTCGCCGGCTGCGTGACCCTGGGCAAGTCACTCCGCTTCTCCGGGCCCCCGTTTTCTCAACTGTAAAATGGGGATTTAATATCCGTTCTTCCACCCTCTTAGACCGCGATCCTCCGCTGGGACAGGGCCCGCATCTGCCCTCTGGACTTCTATCCCGTGTCTAATGATTCACATGAAGGGCAATTCTTTTTTTTTCTTAACCGGAACTCGTTAAGTGCTTACTTTGCGGCAGACACTGTACTAAGCGCACAAGAATCCGGTCAGACCCAGTCCCTGTCCCACGGTCGAAGTCGGAGGGAGGGCAGGTATTGAATCCCCATTTTCCAGATGAGGAAACCGAGGTGCAGAGAAGGTAAGTGACCTGTCCGAGGTCAGACGGCAGGCGAGGGGCGGAGCAAGGATCTGAACCCGGTAATAATAATTGTGGCATTTATTAAGCACTTACTATGGGCCAGCTGGGGGGGGATACAAGCAAATGGGGTTGGCCACAGCCCCCGTCCCACACGGGGCTCACGGTCTTCATCCCCATTTTAATAATAATAATAATAATGTTGGTATTTGTTAAGCGCTTACTATGCCGATGAGGCAACTGAGGCGCACAGAGCTAAGTGACTTGCCCGAGGTCACACAGCAGACAAGTGACGGGGGCGGGATTAGAACCCAAGTCCTCTGACTCCCAGGCCCGTGGGCTTTCCACTAGATCACACCGCCGAGAGACGTGACCCCTGCCTTCGAGGATCATTTAATCTAGCGGGGAAGACGGACATTAAAATGATCAATCAGTGGTATTTACTGAGCGTCTCCCAGGTGCGGAGCCCCGTTCTAGACGCTCGGGAGCGTCCGACACATCAGAGCCGTACAGTGCTGTACAACAGGGAGCATAAAGTGTCGCGGTAATCGGGTGCCTGCCTCTATTCTCGAACGAGGGCAGCAGCTTGAAGCAGCGAGCCTAGTGGAAAGCACTTAATACATTCAGACATTCAACTGCATTTACTGAGCGCTTACTGTGTGCAGAGCACTGTACTGGAGAAGCAGCATGGCCTAGTGGAGAGAGCCCAGGCTTGGGCGTCAGCGGGATTTGGGTTCTAACCCCGGCTCCGCCACTTGCCTGCTGTGTGACCTTGGGCGAGTCACATCGCTTCTCTGGGCCTCAGTTCCCTCGTCTGGAAAACGGGGATGAAGACTGTGAGCCCCACGTGGGACATGGACTGGGTCCAACCCCATTAGCTTGTAGCTACCCCGACGCTTAGTACAGTGCCTAGCATTCAATTCATTCATTCCAAAGCCCCCTTTTCCTCAGCTCCCCCTCCCTCCCGCGTCACCTCGACTCGCTCCCTTTGCTTTTCCCCCCCCCCGTCTCCTCGCCCCACAGCACTTATGTACGTATGTACACTTATGTACGTATGATTAGACTGTGAGCCCGTCGCTGGGCGGGGATTGTCTCTATATGTTGCTGAATTTTATATTCCAAGTGCTTAGTACAGTGCTCTGCACATAGTAAGCGCTCAATAAATACCATTGCATGAATATTCTATATCTATAATTTTGTTTATATGGATGCCCGTTTATTTGTTTTAATGCCAGTCTCCTCCCCTCTAGATTGTAAACCCATTGTGGGCAGGGATTGTCTCTCTCTCTTGTTATACAGTGCTTAGTAATAATAACAATGATAATTACGGTATTTGTTAAGCGCTTACTAGGTGCAAAGCACTGTTCTGAGCGCTGTGGTTGACACAAGGTCATCAGGTTGTCCCACGTGGGGCTCACAGTCTTAATCCCCATTTTCCAGATGAGGGAACTGAGGCCCAGAGAAGTGAAGTGACTTGCCCAAAGCCACCCAGCTGACAAGCGGCGAAGCCGGGATTAGAACCTAGGACCTCTGACTCCCAAGCCCGGGCTCTTCCCACTAAGCCACGCTGCTTCTCCAGTACGGTGCTCGGCGCACAGTAAGCGCTCAATAAATACGATTGAACGAATGAATTTATTAAGTGCTTACTGCGTGCCGAGCCTCGTACTAGCACACGGTAAGCGCTTAACAAATACCATAAAATACCAAATGCCGGTCGATTAGACTGTAAGCCGCCGTGCACATTCGGGATTAGAACCTACGACCTCTGACTCCCAAGCCCGGGCTCTTCCCACTAAGCCACGCTGCTTCTCCGGTACAGTGCTCTGCACGTAGTAAGCGCTCAATAAGTACTATTGAAATACTATTGAATGAATAAAAGAAAATACAGAAGCACCTCAGGTGGTCAGCGGAGGAAGCTCCCCGACCATTCGTTCGATCATACTGACTGAGCGCTTACCGCGTGCGGAGCACTGTACTGAGCGCTGGGGAGAGGACAAGAGAACAATAAACTGACAGTTTCCCCGCCCCTGACCAGCTTAGACCCCCCCCCCCTCCCGCAGCTCTGGGCCCGACCCGGGCCCCCGTCCGTCCTCCTCCCGGTGCCGTGCTGGCTTCACGCGACACCCGACACCCGGGTGGGTTGGTTGGGGGGCTTTTTTTTTTTTTTCCTTTTTCCCTTTAACATTTCAATTTCTCCTCACAAGTCATTTGTCCCTCAGGAAACATATGCCGCGTGTACGTCATCCGGCGGCTTCCCGCCGTGAACCGGTGCCTGTGTCTGCGGGCGATGTGGGCAGTGGGAGAGCGTTTCTCTTGAATTACCCAGAGGGAAGGAGGGAGGGAGGGAGGGAGGGGCAGGAACCCAGGGCCTACCGTCCCCCCTTAACGCTCAGAAATACCCCAGCTGCGTTTTAAGCTTGGAGATCACCAGGAGAGGGTTTCCGAGAAGGGTGTGGGGTTGGAATGGGGAAAGAAATGTTCTTAATTCACGGTAAAGAGGCCCCCGGTACTCCCGGCGAAAGAACCGAGCCAAGGAGCAACGTGGCCCAGCGGATGGAGCGTGGACCTGGGCGTCAGAGGATCTGGAGTCTAGTCCCGGCTCCGCCACTTTGCTCTGTGAACTTGGCCGGGTCACTTCACTTCTCTGGGCCTCGGTGACCCCATCTGGAAAATGGGGTTTAAGACTGGGGTCCCCGGTTGGGTCTCCAACCTGATTAATTTGTAACTATCCCAGCCCTTGAAACACACTAACAGCTTAATCAATACCATCATAGATATAAAATGTGGCCTCGTGGAAAAAGCAGAGGCCCGGGAGTCAGAGGGATCTGGGTTCTAATCCCCGCCCCGCCACTTATCTGCCGTGTAACTTTGGCCGAGTCGCCGAAGTTCTCCAGGCCAGACCGGAAGCCCCACGTCGGACCCGAACTGTGTCCAACCTTGTATCTACCCCGCTGCTTAGTACAGTTCACGACACATCGTGAGCGCTTAACAAACACCATTAAAAAAAAAAAACAACGCAGGGAAATTTCCAGTCAGTCGCTCCTGGTACGAAAAGCGCGTGGCTGCCTAGTGGACTCCTCCCCTGGTTGGTCACCCAGGAGAACGGAGTGCGGATAAGGGAGGGATAAAAAGTGAATTCGTTTCTTTTCCGAAAAAGATCCAAAAGTCTGGTTGTTAAAAACGCATTTTCAAAGTCTCGAAGGATTCTTGCTGTGCTTACAGCTTCCAAAATATCTCCAGCTCCGCCCCAACCCCAGCTGTTTTATTTACAAAGGCTGGAAGACCTCTTATCTCCTCAGGCTCACGGCTTCCAAAATTCCACGTAATCCCCCGCTTGGGTTCTTAATCCTCCTTCGGAGAAATGCAAACTCATTCCCTGGTAGGAAGGATGAGCACCAAAACTAACTCTTCCAGCGTCAGAAAATGAAGAAGGGACAATTAAGGTATTTGGTAAGCACCTACTCACACAGCGGACAAGTGGCGGAGCGGGGATTGGAACCCAAGTCCCCTGACTCCCAGGTCTGAGTTCTTTCCACTCGACCCCACTGCTTCTCTGAAGAATAAGAAGCAGCATGGCATAGTGGATAGAGAGCAGGTTTGGGAGTCAGAAGGTCTTGGTTTCTAATCCCGGCTCCGCCACTTGTCAGCTGTGTGACCTTGGACAAGTCACTTCACTTCCTCTGGGACTTAGTTACCTCATCTGTAAAATGGGAATTGACACTGTGAGCCCCATACAGGACAGGGACGGTCCCAACCCGATTCGCTCCAGAGCTTAGCGCCATGCCTGGCACATAGTAAATGCTTAACAAATACCAGAATTGTTATTATTATTAGCAGTAAAAATAACAATAGTAATAAACAATACTGTCCATGCACTGGGGGTAGATAGGCAGTGACCACTGCCCACTCATGGCCTAGTGGAAAGAGCCCAGGCTTGGAAATCAGAGGACCTGGGATCTAATCCTGGCTCAGCTTCTCGCCTGCTGTGTGACCTTGGGAGAGTCACTTTACTTCTCTGGGCCTCAGTTACCTCATCTGTTAAGTGGGGCTCATTACCTGTTCTTCCTCCCCGTTAGCATCTGATCCCCACGTAGGGCAGGGCCTGCGGCCGATCTGATTATACCTCCGACAGTCGATCGTACCTGGTAATAACGCCGTTGGTATTTGTTAAGCGCTTACTATGTGCAGAGCACCGTTCTAAGCGCTGGGGGAGATACAGGGTCATCGGGTTGTCCCACGTGAGGCGCACAGTCTTCACGCCCATTTTCCAGATGAGGGAACTGAGGCGCAGAGAAGTGAAGCGATGCCCACAGTCACACAGCTGACAAGTGGCAGAGTGGGATTCGAACCCATGACCTCTGACTCCCAAGCCCGGGCTCCTTCCACTGAGCCACACTGCTTCCTTATTTATTGAGAGCTTACCGTGTGCAGAGCACTCGGTCAGCGCCTGGGAGAGTGCAATATAACAATAAACAGACAGGTTCCCTGCCCATGATGAAATCACAGCGCTTGACACTTAATAAGTGCTTAACAAATACCACTATTTATCACTGTCATTAAGAAAAGGAGGAAGAGTCCCATTTGAGAAGCAGCTAGCGGAGAGCGCCGGGGAGTCAGAGGAACTGGGTTCTAATCCCGCTGTCTGCCGCTTGCCTGCTGAGTCACCTCAGACAAGTCACTTCTCTGGGCCTCAGTTTCCTCATTTGTAAAATGGAGGTCAAATCCCCACCTCCCTCCCCTCGAGATCACGAGCCTCGGCGGGGCGGGGACTGTGTCCGATCTTATTGTATTGTATCTTCCCCAGCAGATGGGACAGAGTGAGCGCTTAACAAATAGCAACCCCCCCCCCCCCCCCAAATCCCCAAATCTTAAGCTCGCACTGGGTACGGTACACTGAGCTTAGCCCTTGGGGGGTGCCACAGATGCCAGAGACATGACCCCTAATAATAACGAATGTGGTATTTGTCAAGCGCTTACTATCTGTCAAGCACCGTACTAAGCGCTGGGGTAGATACAAAGTAATCAGGTTCCACATGGAGCTCACGGTCTAAGTAGGAGGGAGAACAGGTATCGAACCCCCATTTTGCAGACGAGAGAACTGAGGCCCAGAGAAGCCAAGTGACTCGCCCAGAGTCACACAGCAGGTACGCGGTGGAGCCGGGATTAGAACCCAGGTCCTCTGTCTCCCAGGGTCAGACTCTTTCTAGTGGACCATCCTGCTCCCCGTCCCGTAAAGACCTTCCACTTCAACGGGGGTGGGACGGGTGGTGGCGGGGGCGGGGGGGGGGGGGAGACAGACGTAGAAATATTTACAAGTAGATAAATCAAAGTTATTTGTTGGGCGCTTACTATGCGCAGAGCGTTTGGGAGAGTATAACACTCCAGTGCTTAGAACAGTCCTTGGCACATAGTAAGCGCTTAATAAATCCCATTATTACAATACAACAGAATAAGCAGCCACATTCCCCGCCCACGACGCGCTTACGGAGAAGCAGCGCGGCTCAGTGGCAAGAGGCCGGGGCCGGGAGTCAGGGGTCGCGGGTTCCAATCCCGGCTCCGCCGCTTACCAGCTGGGCGACGTTGGGCAAGTCACTTCACTTCTCCGGGCCTCAGTTGCCTCATCTGTAAAATGGGGATGAAGACCGTGAGCCCCGCGTGGGACGACCTGATCACCTTGTATCCCCCCCCAGCACTTAGAAGTGCTTTGCACATAGTAAGCGCTTAACAAATACTACCATTATTACAGTCTGGCGGGGGGGGGGGGGGAAGGCGGACATTAACAGGAATAAGTCAGCGTAAATATCTGGATGGTCGCTCTAAGAGGATGGGTACGGAATAAGAGGAGAGGAAACACCATTCATTCATTCACTCAATAGTATTTATTGAGCGCTTACTATGTGCAGAGCACTGTACTAAGCGCTTGGAATATACAATTGGGCAACCGATGGAGACAATCCCTGCCAAATGACGGGCTCACAGTCTGAGATCTGACCACCAGAGATCTGAGCAATGAAGTTTCTTTCGCCGAACCCATGGGGAGAATTTAAGGAAAGGCAGCAGATGTCCCATCCCAGGCGAGGTGAGACCGAGCGGTTCCGGGGGGTCTGAGCGGCAGAAACGGTCACCCCGCATCTCTAGGGTCACGGGGCACGTGCTCCGAAGCGGCGACTCCGCTTCAGGTTCCTCGTCCCGCTTTGGCACGGGAACCCGTGGGGAACGGGGAGGTTGGTTTTTTTTAAAAGCGTGTCAAGGTGCCAAGTGCTTAGTCCAGTGCCCGGCACCTAGTAAGCGCTTAACGGAGACCACAGTTATCGTCCTATCTGTGCCACCGTGGGGCACAAAATCCAGGGTTATTTTATCCCATCTCCGCCACTTGTCTGCTATGTGACTTTGGACAAGTCACTTCACTTCTCTGAACCTCAGATTCCCTCATCTGGGGATTGAAACGGTGAGCCCAGCACGGGACAGGGACCGTGTCCAACCCCATGTGCTTGGATCCGCCCCAGCGCTTAGAATAGTGCCTGGCACACAGTAAGCTTTTATCAGATACCACAATTATTCTTCTTATTATTATTAAAGCTTGGCACCCTCTCTTCGGCGTTACCAGACACTCCCAGCCCCGGATCCGTCAGGGCCGACGTTGGTGGAAAATCTTCCTTTCTGCAGCCAGGGTGGACGGGAGGGGCCGGGTGAGGTTTGACGCACTCCCCCCGTCCAGCCCGGCAGACTCGTTTTAACAGCGGAATCCTTCCTGTCGGGAAAAGAAATCCAGGGTCTGAAACCCAAAGGGGTCTGTAGGAACGGCGGAAAAGCCCATCGATGCCGTCACCGGCTTCTGGTTTTCATTTCGGGTCTGGCCGCGTTGGGGAGAGCGGGCAGGCCGCTTAGAATTTTCCGACGGCTCTCCGGGACCCTCCCGGGAATGCGTTCAAGAGGAAAGACTAGCTCCGCGGGGCCACGGGGCTCGCCGCTCACGGGCCCAGAAGAGAAAGCCGCCGGCCCGACGGCCTGCGGCTTTGGTAGGCCGGGCGGGAGGGGGGCGACGGGTAAGCAGCGTGGCCTAGTGGATAGAGCCCGGGCCTGGGAGGCAGGATTACTTGCTGTGTGACCTGGGGCGGGTCGCTTCGCTTCTCTGTGCCTCCGTTTCCTCCGCTACAAAATGGGGATGCCTGTCTTTATGATTTCTTCTTAAGCGCTTACTACGTGCCAAGCACCGTTCTCCCTCCTAGTTAGACTGTGAGTCCCATGCAGGACAGGGATTTACACGGACTTACCCCGGCGCTTAGAATAGCGTCTGACCAACGATAAGTGCTCCGCAACTACCATAAACGAAAGAGGAGACGGTTTTCCGTGCCTCACTTTCCTCCACCGTAAAATGGGGATACCCCTTCTCCCTCCCCTTTAGTCTGCGACCCCCGGTGCAGGACGGGGACTGTGTCCGACTTAATTAACGTGTACCTACCCCGGCGCTTAGAACAATGTCGGACCCGTAATAAACGCCTAATGGCAGAAAAGAGAGACACTTCTCTGTGCCTCAGTTTCCTCAACTGTAAAATGGAGATACCTGTTGTCCCTCCCGCTTAGACTGTTAGCCCCATGCGGGACGGGGACCGTGTCCGACCTCATCGACGCGCACCCAGCCCTGCGCTTGGAACAGTGTTTGGCGCATAGTAAGTGCTCGACCAATACCATTTTCAAAAAAAGAGGGGAGAGGAGGCAGCTGCTAGGCGCCTCGAATTCCAAGAGCAGGGAGAGGACCCCCCCCCCCAACGCCCCCCCGAGACGGCAATGCCCATGCCCTTCCCTGCATCCGGACTGGGCCAGAATGGGGTACCTTTTGCCCCTCTGGGAAGGGGGAGAAAGCTCTAACTGGCATCTCCAGGGCACCAGAGAGAGGATGGGGGTGAGGTTCCCCCCAGCCCTCCCTCCGTCTTTCCCCCCCTCCCATCCGTCCCCTGCAGCGGGACCGTTTTCTTGATTGATTGATGGATTGATTCTGGGAAAACATCCCAGGAAACCCATCTGTCCCGGGCCAAAACTCCGCCTGGGCAAAGGAATCACTCCAAACCTCCTGAGCCCGGGGACAGACCACCCCAAGCCCACCCCAGGAGCCTGACGGGCCCTCACCCCCTGCCCGGCCCGCGGGGCGATGCCCGGAAGCTAGCCCGGCCACCCACGGGATCGGCGGAGCACGGGAAGGGCCGGCTCCGGGCCACGGCTGTCGATCGCGCCTCGGTCCCAGCCCAACCGGGGGGTCAACGGGGAGACTCGGCAGCTGCTTCCTGTCCCCCCCACCCCCTGTTCTTGGTATCGGTTAAGGACCTACTCCGCGTCAAACACTGTTCTAAGCGCAGGGGTGGCCGCGGGTTAATCGCACGCTCTGCGCAGAGCTCACGGTCGAAGTAGGAGGGCCGACAGGTAGCCGCGTTTTTAAAGTCGAGGAAACCGAGGCGCAGAGAAGTACAGAAGGGTGCTCTGCACACGGTGAGCGTTCAATAAATACGATCGAATGAATGAATGAAAGGAGATGCGCCTCCAATAAGGCTCTGAAGGAGGGGAGGGTAATTGTCCGCGGGATTTGAGGAGGGAGGGCGCTCCGGGCCGGAGGCGGGACGTGGGCCGGGGGTCGGCGGCGAGACGGAGGCGCAGTGAGAAGGGGTTAAACGGGGCTGCCTGCCTGAAACGTTTAATAATTCATTGTGGTAGCTGGGCCGATATGGGAGAGCAGATATTGTGGGAGAGGTGGTGTTGCCAGCGGGAACTGCGGGAGACTAAACAAGCTGGTTTTCCAGAGACCTGGCTCCGTTCCCGGGAGCCAGGGAGAACACTGGGGTGGGGGCAGGGAAGGGAATCTCTGGCTCGGGGGGCTCGGCCCTGGGAGGGGCGGTTTGGGGGAGTGAGGGGCTACTGAGCTGAGGGAAGGAATCGCTAATAATAATGACTGAGATGCTTGTTATTAATGTTGGTATTTGTTAAGCGCTTACTACGTGCGCAGCACCGTTCTACGAGCTGGGGTAAATACAGGGTCCTCAGGTTGTCCCACGTGAGGCTCACAGTCTTCAGCTCCATTTTCCAGATGAGGTCACTGAGGCCCAGAGAAGCCAGGTGACTTGCCCACAGGCACCCAGCTGAACAGTGGCAGAGCCGGGATTCGAAACCGATGACCTCTGACTCCCAAGCCCGGGCTCTTTCCACCGAGCCACGCTGCTTAAGCACTCACTATGTGCCGGGCACTGCACTAAGTGGATACAAGGAAATGGGGTGGGACACGGTCCCTGTCCCACGTGGGGCTCACAGACTCAATCCCCATTTTACAGATGAGGGAACTGAGGCCCAGAGAAGTGAAGTGACTCGCCCGAGGTCACACAGCAGACGAATGGCGAAGGTGGAATTAGAACCCGTGACTTTGCGAGGCCCGGGCCCGTGGCTCTATCTACGAGCGCTCGCTGTGTGCACAGCGATGTTCAAAGCACTCGGAAGAGGACGATACGACGGAGTCTGTAGACGCGTTCCCTGCCCACAGTAAATGAGAAGCGGCGTGGCTCAGTGGAAAGAGCCCGGGCTTGGGAGTCAGAGGTCATGGGTTCGAATCCTGGCTCCACCACTTGTCAGCTGTGTGACTGCGGGCAAGTCGCTTCACTTCTCTGAGCCTCAGTTCCCTCGTCTGTCAAATGGGGATGAAGGCCGTGAGCCCCACGTGGGACAACCTGTAATCACCTTGTATCCCCCCAGCGCTTAGAACAGTGCTTTGCACATAGTAAGCGCTTAACAAATGCCATCATTATTATTATTTATAGTCATAAACTGCAGTATTGGGTAAAAGGAGATGGACTTGTAATAAGCCTTACTTGGTGCCAGGCACCGTGCTAAGCGCCGGGGTAGATACAGGGAAATCAGGTTAGACACAGTCCCTGCCCCACACGGATCGTGTCCAACCTAATGAGCTTGACTCTACCACAGCGCTCGGCTCAGTGCCTGGCACATAATAAGCGCTTAACGAATGCCATAAAAATACACTAAAACCGCCTGTCAACTCCCGCGCTTTGTGAATGCCGGGGATGGGGGCGGAGAGTCGTCCTCCTGGACCTCTGAATGGGACGACCCCGAGCGGAGCGGTCGGGCGTGGCGGAGCCCCAGAGGACGCCGGGAGGCGAAGGGGGTGGCGGCGAGTCCAGCCCGGGTGGGCGACGGCACTTGGGGGCAGGACGGCGGTGTCTCCGCCCCGGGCGGGCATCCGGAGTGACCGGTCGTGCCGGGGACGGACGTCGACGGGCGAAGCCGTCGGGGCTGGGAGGGGGTCCCCTGGATCCCAGGCCCGTGCTCTAGCCACTCCACCATTCTGCTTCTAATGATAATTTTTCTATTTGCGTGCCGAGCACCGTACTAAACCCCGGGCCCGCGGCCCGAGACGGGGAGGGCAGCGGGGACGCGACCCCCGCCCGATCTCACACGGCGGTCACGGGACCGCAATCCGGGGAAGGGGTGGGGTCGGGGAATCTTCTAGGGTCCTTCCCTAGAAGCGGCGGGAGAAGCAGCGCGGCTTAGCGGCTAGAGCCCGGGCCCGGGAGTCAGAAGAACCTGGATTCGCATTCCAGATCTGCCACGTATGTGCTCGGGCAGGTCATTTCACTTCTCCGGGCCTCAGTTCCCTCATCGGTAAAACGGGGATTGAGACGGCGAGCCCCACGTGGGACAGGGACCGCGTCTGACTTGATTAACCGTGTCCCCCTCGGCGCTCGGAAGAGCGGTTGGCACATACTAAGTGCTTACCCAGTACCTTATGTTATTATTTTATTAATACCGTTATTCCCCCGACCCTGACCGAGGCGCCCTTTCCCTCCGTCCTCCCCAGGCCCCGACGTGTTCAACTCCAAGAGCCTGGCCCTGCAGGCCCAGAAGAAGATCCTGAGCAAGATGGCGTCCAAGGCCATGGCCACCCTGCTGGTGGACGACACGAGCAGCGAGATCTTCGACGAGCTGTACAAGGTGAGCCGGGAGCACACCCGCAGCAAGAAGGAGGCGCACAAGATCATGAAGGACCTGATCAAGGTGGCCGTCAAGATCGGCGTCCTGTACCGCCACCAGCGCTTCGACGCGGCCGAGCTGAGGACCGTGGACCGCTTACGCAAGAAGCTGAACCAGACGGCCATGACGGCCGTCAGCTTCTACGAGGTGGAGTACACCTTCGACCGGGCCGTGCTGTCCGCGCTGCTCCTCGAGTGCAAGGCCCTGGTCCACGAGCTGGCCGCCCGCCACCTGACGCCCCGCTCCCACGGCCGCATCGGCCGCGTCTTCGACCACTTCGCCGACGTCGACTTCCTCTCGGCCCTCTACCGCCGGGACGGGGACTGCCGGCCCAGCCTCAAGAGGATCTGCGAGGGGCTCAGCAAGCTGCTGGACGAGAGGGTCCTCTGAGCGCCCGTGTCGGTGGCCGAGGCCCGGAAGTGACTTTTTGGGGGGGGGGGGAGGCGGGGGGGAGGGAGGGGCGACGACGGTCCCCCGGGGAAGGGGAAAGAGACTCGGGGAAGGCAGAGAGAAAGAGAGGGCGAGGCGGTGAGGGGGACGGCTCCGGCCCCTCCGAGGGAGGGAGAGATTTCAGCCCTTCCGGCGCCTCGACCGCCTGCTGCGGGTGCGGGGAGAGGAGCTCGACAAGTAGCCCTCAGCCTCGCCGGCTCATCCCCTCGGCCCCAGCCTGAGGCAGGCCGGGGCGAAAATCTCCCACTCCGAGAGCAGGTTGGTCCCCGTTGGGGGGGAAGGGCGCTGAGCGGAAGGGGTTGGGGTCCTTCCGCCTCGGCCCCTCTCTCTAAAATGTGATCCGAAAGAGGATCGGGGGGTCACAGTGGGGCTCGCCCCGGAGGGGCGTCCACCGTGCCCCCTCGAAGACGGGCAGCGGGGCTGGCGGCCTCCCCCTCCCCTCGCCGCCCCCCTCTTTGGGCCGGAGGGGCCGACGAAGCCAAACGGGGAGTAGGTAGGGGGGTCGGTCCCCCAGCGGCAGACCGAGGGGTCTGGGCCGACGGGGCCAGAGGGGGACCGTGCTCCACGCGCCGTGAACGCTCAATAAATACGATTGATTAACTGATGGATGGATCGATCGAGCAGGCCGAAGGGAGATTCGGGGGGCTTTCGGGGCCCCTTCTCGCCCTCGCCCCAGGCCCACCTCCACCCCCACCCCTTGCTGAGGGTCCTGCCGAGAGTTGGCGGGGAAGGAGACCAGGGTCCGCAGGAGGCCTGGGGCGGGGAAAAGCCGGGGCCGGGGGCCGACCGGGAACGAGGGCGGAGGGAGACGGGGGCTGACGGGTGGCATTCTTGGCCACACCCGCTCAAGGGGTCACGGGGACCCCAGCAGCAGGGACACAGGCTGGGGGAGCACTGACTGCGGAGAGCACAGGAGCACTGCGGGCCCTGATAGGTGAGGGTTCTGGCAGTCCCCCGTACCCCACCCTTCCCCAGCTCCCAAGCTGAGAACAGGAAGGGGGAGATCCAGGCACCTTGACCGTCTAAGCGTCAAGAGGCCGGGGGGAGGGCAGCCGGGGAGATTCTGGGGGGAGTACACCCCTCAACCCACCCTGCCACCCCCCCGGGATCTAGCTCTGACGGACCGCTGGGTCGAGAGGATAATCACGATCCCAATAATTGTGGTATCTGTTGAACGCTTACTCTGTGCCAGGCCTCGTTCTAAGGGCGGAGTAGGGTAGGGGTCGGGGGGGCGGTGCTGTTTGCAAATCCCGTCCTCCAAACTGAGGCGGAGGCGGCCCCGGCCCCAGAGTCGGCGAGGAAAAGGCAGGATTTGAGGGCTCTATCCCCATTCCCGGGACCAAGCCCCGGGCAGCAGCCGGGGCCCAGCGGATCGAGCTCGGAGCCTGGCGGTCAGAAGGACCCGGGTTCTCATCCCGGCTCTGCCGCTTGCCCGCTGAGGGACCCTGGCCAAGTCACTTCAGTTCTCCGGGCCTCAGTTCCCTCATCCGTAAAACGGGGATGAAGACCGCGGGCCCCACGTAGGACAGGGACGGTGTCCAACGCGACTAGCTCGTGTCTACCCGGTGCTTAGAACGGTGCCCGACAAACGGTATGCGCTTAACGAATATCGTCGTCGTCAGCCCGGGCCGAGCCTTCCCATTCCATCGCGGTCCGGGGGAGGAAGCCCGAGGCCAGGCTGCCTCCGGATGCCCCGCGTGGGCTCGGCCGGGCCCGTGGACCCACTCCGAGTGTGGGCGGGAGACCCCCGCCCAGCATATGTATCTGTGCGTTGTTGCGGGGGGAGAGGGGGGAGGACGGGGAGAACTACAGAGAAGCAGCGTGGCTCAGCGGAAAGAGCCCGGGCTGGGGAGTCAGAGGTCATGGGTCCGAATCCCGGCTCCGCCGCCTGTCAGCCGTGTGGCTTTGGGCAAGTCACTTCACTTCTCTGGGTCTCGGTGACCTCATCTGTAAAACGGGGATTAAAACCGTGAGCCCCGCGTGGGACAACCCGATGACCTCGGATCCACCCCCGGGGCTTAGAACAGTGCTCTGCACAGAGTGAGCGCTTAACGAATACCGTGATTAACGGTAGTGATAGTAATGACGATGGCATCTGTTAAACGCTTACTACGTGCCAGGAACCGGACTGAGCGCCGGGGTGCCCACAAGCAAATCAAGTTGGACACAGTCCCTGCCCCACCCGGGGCTCACAGTCTCCACCCCCATTTTACAGATGAGAGAATCAGGGCCGGAGATGTGAAGTGACTTGCCCAAGGTCACACAGCGGACAAGAGGCGGAGCAGGGATTCGAACCCGTGATCTTCTGACCCCCCCCCCCCAGGCCCGGGCTCGACCCGCTACCGCTGTTTTCGGTGGGAGGGCCTGTTTGGGCTGGGCTCCCTGAGGGAGCTCCTCCTCCTCCTCAGTCTTTCCCTCACGGAGGCCGGGACGCAGCCTCCGTTCCTCCGCAGCCGCTGGGGCCGGCCACCGACGCGGTCACCGGTCCTTACTTGGCCAGTCCGGGAGCCACTGGGCTCAGGCGGGCCGCTCCCCTTTCCTGAACGCGGTAGGCCCGAAGCCTCCCCTCGATTCCCCGGAGCCTGCTGCTGAGGCGGGCTCGCCCACCGGGCACCACCGCTCCCTGCTGTCCGGACACAAGGACCGCCGCCGTGAGAAAGCAGGCGGCCGGGAGCCCCCGGGGGTCTCATCCCTTCCTCCCGGGACAGGGACTGAGGGTTGCAGGGGGAGAGAGCGGCAGACTTCTCACCAGTGCGCGACTGGGACTGGAGAAGCGGCGTGGCTCGGTGGTTACAGCCCGGGCCTGGGAGTCAGAAGGACCTGGGTTCTAATCCGACCCCCGCCACTTGTCTGCTGTGCGACTCTGCGCAAGTCACTTCACTTCTCTGGGCCTCAGTTCCCTCCTCTGGAAAATGGAGATTAAGAGTGTGAGCCCCGTGTGGGACAGGGACTGTATCTCACCCGATTAACTTAGACTAACTCACCCCAGAGCTTAGAACAGTGCTCGGCGCAGAGTAATCGCTTAACAAGTACCATTATTATTAATTATCGAGAAGACTGAACGGCCTTTGAGTGGAATCCGGGGGGGGGGGGGGAGAGGGTCTCTTCCCACAGAGCATTTCCCCCTTGGTCATTTCCACCGCTCGTTCCAGCCTTCCCGTTCATCTCCGGCAGCTGACCAACTCTCTCGCCGTTCCAACGCTTCCCCCGTTCCCTGCTTCCTCCTGGGAATAGGGTTCGGGCCCCGGTGTGTCCCTTAGTTAGGACCCGGAGAAGGATGTGAGGGGGTGGGGAGGGGCGGAGCCGGGCAGGAGCGTCGGCGGGGAGGAGGAGGCCGCCGGCGAGTACGTCGGTCGCGCGAAGGAAACGGAAACGGGTGAGTCTTTTACGGCTTCATTGGCAGGTGGGAAATAAACGGCACCCAACCCGCCCAAGACCGGAACACCCCGCCACCCTGAGCCGTGGGAGGGGGGCGGGCGTTCCTCGCCGTTGGCTACCTGGCAAGCGGCGGGCTCGGAGATAAATAGCGGCAGCCTGTCCCGTTAAGTCGGCGCCGATCCTCGGGGTCGTGCCTGCGGCCGTCCGGTCCCGGGCGGAGTCCGTAGGGCGCGGCCGGACGTCGGGGGGGCGGGGGGGGGCGGGCTCGGGTCCTCGGTCCCTCAGGGCTCTCCCGTGACCCGCTGGCACTGGTACAGGAGGTAGTCCGGGAGGGAGGGGCACGGAGACCTGCACCACAGCGTGAGCGTGGCGGCCTGGGCCCGGCAGTGGAGCAGGCAGGGCACGTCCGGCAGCCGCTGGCAGGCCAGGATGGCCTCGGGGCCTGGAAGAGAGTGGGGGGGATGGGCCACCTGGCGTCCCCTTCTCCCAGCCCGGGGTCCACCCACCCCGTCCCCAGAGCCCTGCCGCAGCCCCGCCTGGTCATCTCCGGCCCTCGGGCGAGTATTCGCTTCCGCCCTCCCCGGGGCCCGAGGGTGTCAGGGGTAAGGCCCGCCGGGCTATTCGTTCGACTGAGTCGGCTTGGGCACGACCGTCCCGTCTCCCCGCCCCGTCGGAGCGCTAGCTCCCCTTGAACCGGGACCCGGCTGCGTCGCACCTAAACGCTCAGTCCGGCGGGTGGCAGACGTCATCCCTCCCGCCCTCCGCTCCACGCCTTGGCCCCCGGGTCCCCGGCGGCCCTCGCCACCCCCGGACCCACCCCGGCACCGTGACGCACCGATGACGTCGACGAGGTGGAGCCTCAGTTCCCGCCGCAGGGGCTGCAGGGAGGCGGCCAGAGAGGCCCCGGGGGCCGCCAGCCTCACCGTCTGCCGGACGTCGTTGGCCAGGGCCAGCCACAGCTGGCCGAAATCCTCAGTGGTCAAGCGCAGCGGCCTGGGGAACCGAGGCCCGGGCCCCCCTTCAGACGGCTCTGCGCGATCTCTCTCATCCCAGAACTCAACTGCCCCCCTCCCGACCGGTCCTCGAGGAGGAAGGGGATGGGTTGAAGCTACACTCCCAATCCCCGGAACAGCCTGGTCCCTAAAGCCTCCCGTCACCCCTCCCCAGAGAAGGAAACCGCCATTCTCCACCCTTTCGGGATGCCGCGATGAGGAAATCGCCGGAGGACCAGCCCCCACCCGACCGGGAGAGGGGCCGGGGACCACCACCGGCCACGGTGGGGCTCGAGCCGTGGTCGCTTCAATGGGGTGGATGACGAGAGTGGACTCAGAGGAGGCCGGGGGGGGGGGCAGAGGACGAGAAGGATGGGGAGAAGTAAAGGGAGGAGGAGGAGGAGGAGGGGAAGGAGAGACGAGGGAGAAAGGAGGCAGGAGAGGGGGAGGAAGAGTTTGGAGGTGGGGTCTGTGGCCCCGAGTGGCCTCCCTCCAGGGATGAGGGGCTACGGCCAGACATTTCAGGGGGGCGGGGGGAGCCGCACGGTTTCCACCGCACATAAAAAGATCAAGACGATCTGGGAACGCGACCGGGTCGAAGACGGCTCTTTCAGACCGCGCACCCCACGAGGGACAGGGACTGCGTTTAATTCCCACCTGTGGATTCTCCCTCGGTGCCCGTGACGATGATAATGATTACGGTATCGGTTAAGGGCTTACTATGTGCCAAGCACTGAACTAAGTGTTGGGGTGGGTCCCAGCAAATCGGTTTGGACACGATCCCTGTCCCTATTTTCCAGACGAGGGAACCGAGTCCCAGAGAAGAGAAGTGACTCGCCCGAGGTCACACAGCAGACAAGTGGCGGAGCCGGGATTAGAACCCACGTCCTCTGACTCCCAAGCCCGGGCTCTTGCCACGAAGCCACTCCGCTCTCCCCCGTCTCAGTCCCGGAGCCCGCTTACCTGATGAAATCCAAAAGGGTCAAAGGCAGCGAAAAGTGCAGCTGGGTGGCGGTGCCATCCTCCGGGAGGTAGGTCACGCAGCCGGAAAGGGCTCCCCGGGCTCGGGGCTGCTCCAGGCAGACGCGGTGCTGGAGGCCGCCCGTGCCCCGGGCCGCGATGGCGGCGGTCTGGCCGCCCGGCCCGGCGGCCACCTGCAACCCAAGGGCCCCCGGTGGGCGGCGGGAGCCTCCGTCCCAGCCCCCGCCTGCCCGGTCCAGCCCCGGGCGCCCGAGCCTCCGCTTCCGCCCCCCGTGTGGAAGACGGTGCCGGGTCTCCGGGTCCCCGGGGCGGTTTTTACCCAGTCCTCCCACTTCCTGGAGCCTCCGACTACCCGAATCCCCGAGTTGATCTCCCTCCTCCTCTAGACCGCCAGCTCCTGGTGGGCAGGGAACCTGGCTGTGCTATCATCCTACTGCACTCTCCCAAGTGCTTAGTACAGTGCTCTCCACACACACTAAGGGCTGAATACATACGGCCGATCGACTCCTCCCCTTCTTCCCGTCCGCCTCTCCCTCTCTCTCCCTGCACCCGTCTCCCCAGGCAACGGCCCCATCTGCGCAATTCCCAACCCTGCTCCCTGCCTCTCCGGGCACCTGTCTCCTCCACGTTCCTCCCGGAGGCACTCCCTCCCCTTCCCCACGCCCACCCGGGGCCTCACCCCTCTCCCTCCGCCGGGACCGAGTCCCTCGGCTACTAATAACTCTGGCATCCGTTCAGCGCTTACTAGGTGCCGGGCACCGTACTGAGCGGTGGGGTAGACACAAGATCGTCGGGTCGGACACAGCCCCTGTCCCACACGGGGCTCACGGTCTTCATCCCCATTTTACAGAAGAGGACACTGAGGCCAAGAGGAGTGAAATGACCGCTTAAGGTCCCATAGCAGACAAGTCGGGGAGCTCGCTTGCTGCGTGACCTTGGGCAAGTTGCTTCACTTCTCTGGGCCCCCCCCTCAACTGTAAAATGGGGACTGAATGCCTGTTCTCCCTCGTATTTAGACCGTGAGCCCCGTGCGGGGCAGGGACCGTGAGCTAATTGATTTAAACCTACCCCAGCGACTAGAATAGTGTTTGGCACATAGTAAACACTTAACAAATGCCATTTAAAAACAAAACAAAAACCCTTCTCCGTCCTCCGTTTCCTCAACTGTAAAATGGAGATAAATCCGACTCCCTCCTCCTCGGACCGTGAGCCCCACGTGGGGCAGAGACCGCGTCTAGCCCGATGAGCCCATGTCCACCCCGACACTCAGAAGAGTGCGCGACACACATTAAGTGCTTAACCAATACCGCGCCAAGCTTGGTCCACCGGGCCGGAAGAGCCGGCCCACATCTCTCGTTAAAAACCGCCTCCCCCAAAAGAATCTGGGTTTCCCGCTGCTGCCTGCGTTTCACTTTTCCCAAACCGGCACCACTGTATATTGCTGAAAGCCATTTGCACGCGAGTCAAGATAGATATTTGTCCCCAGTGAAGAAGCTCATGGCTCGTCAGCGTGAAAACCGTGATTTTTTCCCCTCAGGGCTGGGCGGCGGAAAACCCTGACCGAAAGGCCCTGAATCGGATGGATAGGAAAGAGGAAATCTGGACTTTTTTTTTTCCCAAAATGGCATTTGTTAAGCACTTCCTGGGTGCCAGGCACTGCACTAAATGCCGCGGTAGAAATAGAATAAATCGGGCTGGACACAGTCTACGGCCCACATGGGGCTCACAGATTTAACCCCCATCTTACAAATGAGGTAACTGAGGCCCAGAGGAAGTGAGGTGACTTGCCCAAGAGGCCGCGCAGCTTTTCCCGTGAGGGGACCCTTCCCCTCGCCCTAGACACCTGCCCTGTCATCGCCATAATAACAATGGCATCTGGAGAGCGCTTACTAGGTGTCAGACACCGTTTTAAGCACTGGGGAGATACAAGACGGTCAGGCTGGACACCCCCTGCCAGGCACTGTACTAGGCACGGGAACTCAGCTGGAATTAGCAGGGAATAGCAGGGAGGAGGGTCCGATACCCGTTTTACGGAAGAGGGAACCGAGGGCCGGGGACGTTAGGCGACCTGCCCTCAGTGGCGGAGCCGGGGTTAGAGTCCGGGCGCCTGGGCTGCCGTGACAAGCCGCCTCACCTCCCCAGCCCCGACCCCGGACAAGCCCGGGGCGGTGCCGGAAGCGGAGTCCCAGACCCGGGAGGGTTTTCCGTTCCCGTCCGCCGGCTACCCCGGCTGCCGTCTCTGAGCCAATGAATGAGAGAGCCGGACCGGGGCTTGGGGCCGGAAGGAGCGGGGGCATTTCACAGGCCGGGAACGATGACCAGATCCCTCTCTTACCTCGAAATCTTCTGCCGGGGCGATCTCGACGGTGGCCCTCTCTAGGGCCGAGGGGCCCAGGTTGGCCACAGACCAGACCAGCAGCAAACAGTCGTCTGCCCAAACTTTCCGCGAAGACACGGTCACCGTGCCGTCCTGGCAGAGCACCACCGGGTCGGAACTCAGGGGCTCGGCCGGCCCCCCGGACGCGGGGAGGGTCCCGGGCCCCGGGGCCGGCGGCCCGTCCGGGCCAGTCTCGGCCGGCTGCGGGGGCGGGGACGGGGTGCGCGCTGACGGTCTCTCCGCCGGCCGAGGTCCGCCGCTCGGCTCCGGGCCGTCGGGGCCCGGCTCGGTCGGCCCCGGATCCGGGTCTCCGCGGTCCGGGAAGCTTCCGGCCTCGGCGCCGTCGTCCTCCCGGGCCGCTGGGGGCGAGGGGTCGGCGGGATCGTCGGGGGCAGGCTCTGGGGCTTGCCACTGGGGCTTGGCGCCTTTGGATTTCCTCCGAAACTTCTGACCGGAGGTGTCGTCTTTTCCCAGCTGTGGGGAAAAATAATAACCATCATAATAATGATGACGACGACGATGACTGTGGTATCCCTTCAGCCCCCTACTGTGCCGAGCACTGTACTTAGCACCGGGACAGAAACCATTTAAGTGGGTCGGAAGCGGTTCTGGTCTCACAAGGGGCTCACGGTCTGCGTACCGGGGAGACCGGGTGTTGAATCCCCATCTTACAGATGAGGAAACTGAGGTCCAGAGAAGCAAAGTGACCCGCCCAAGAACCCGGAGCCCGTACTCTAGCCATTACGGGTTTGGCCCTACTGTCGCTTTGGGGCCCGGGACTCATTCATTCATTCACCAGCATTAATTGAGCGCTTACTGTGTGCAGAGCACCGTACTAAGCGCTTGGAATGGACAATTCGGCAACAGATAGAGACCATCCCTGCCCGACGACGGGCTCACGGTCTATACGGGGGAGACCCACGGACAAAAACAAGACCACATCATCACGATAAATAGAATCAAGGGGACGGACACCTCGTTAACAAAATAAATCGGGTAATGAATAATATGTACAGAGGAGCACAGTGCTGAGGGGAGGGGAAGGGGGAAGAGCAGAGGGCGAGGGGGGAGGGGAGGGGGAGCAGAGGGGTGGGGGGGCGCTCATTCTGGGAAGGCCCTCCCACCCCAGAGTCCTTTCAGAAGCCTCCTACTCCCACACAGAGGACGGAGGCGGGATCAGAACCCGGGTCCTGACCTCCAGGCCCCGGGCCTTTCCGCCGGGCCTCGTCGTCCCCGTTGCGGCCCAGTGTGGTGGGGCTTCGGACTCACCAGACTGACGGCGTTGTCGGAGCCCAGCCCGACGAACAGCGTCGAGGCCAGCCGCCGCTTCTCCCTCTCCTCCTCCGAGAGGGGGCCGGGGGCCGGGAGGGGCCGGGCCGCGGCGGGGTCGGCCGCGCTCTGGCCCGCCGGGCCGTCCGCGGGGCCGGGCCGGGGCTCCGCGTCGATTCCCCCCGGCCCGTCCTTCTTGGCGAGGTAGCCCTCCTTCCCCCAGAGCTTCCTGACCCCTTCCGACTTCAGCAGGCTGGTCCTACAGGGGACGACGTCGACGGCATTTAACGGGCGCTCGCTCGGCGCCAGGCACCGCGCCGAGCGCTGGGGAGGATCCGGGCGAATCGAGCCGGACACGGTCCCTGTTCCCTGTGGCTCTCTCGGTCTCAACCCCATTTCCAGATGAGGTAACTGAGGCCCAGGGAAGCGAAATGACTCGCCCGGGGTCGCGGGGCGGAGAAGCGGCAGAGCCGGCATTAGAACCCATGACCTTCTGACTCCCGGGCCCGGGCCCTAGCCGCTGTGGGTTCAGCCTTACTGCCGCTTCGGACTCCTCCCCGGAGCCCCTTCAGAAGCCTCCTACCCCCACGCGTAGGACCGCGAGCCCACCGCCGGGGCCACGCTGCTCTCTCCAGGGGGCTCGGGGGTGGTCCCCAGGGGCCGCTGGGCTACCCCAGCCTCGCCCTCACGATCCACCGAACACCTGTCTCCGCTCCATCGCTTGCCCCGCTCTACGGTTTAGTCACGAGCCCGTCCCCGCGGGGCTGGACCGCACGCTCCCGGAAGGCGGGGATCAGGTCGACCGATCCTGCTGCACTCCCCCGGGCGCTCGATGCGGCACCGCGCGCTGGGTCGGCGCTCTGGGATGGGGTCCCCCGAGGAAGACCCCCGCCCCGCCAATGCCCGCTACCCATCCCTCTCCAGTTGGTCCGGGGGCGGGGGGGGAGACGGGCCACACTCACTCTCTCTGGGCGGCCTCGGCGCTGTTCCCGGACACGTCGGACCCCAGGGAGAGCCCGGCGGGGGACTGTCGGCCGGTGAAGCCGGACGAGGACGCGTTGGGAGAGAAGGAGGGGCCGTAAGGCTCGAAGTTGAGGGCTGGAAGAGAGGGGGGGCGTCCGGTGAGAGAGGCGCGCGTCTCCGAGGCTGGGGCCGTCTCGCCCAACGGGAGGGGGGGGTCCGGCCTCGACGCTCCTCCGGGTTTCGTTTTTTTTACGGTATTCGCTAAGCGCTCACTCCGTGTCCGAACACCGGTCTGAGAACTGGGGTAGATTCAAGCTAATCGGGTCGGACCGAGTCCCCGCCCCACGTGGGGCTCACCGTCTAAGTAGGAGGGAGAACAGCAGAACCGACTCCCAAACGAGTGAAGTGACTCGCCCCGGGTCACCCAGCAAGCAAGTGGCAGAGTCGGCTTGAGAAGGCCGTGTGACTCTGGGCAAGTCACGTAGCTTCTCAGTGCCTCAGTGACCTCATCTGTAAAATGGGGATTAAGACCGTGAGCCTCACGTGGGACAACCCGATCGCCCTGTAACTACCCCGGCGTTCGGAACGGGGCTCGGCCCACAGCAAGCGCTTAACGAGTACCAATATCATCATCGTTATTCCGATCCCCCACGGCTCCGCCTAACGCTCCTCCAAGACGCGACCCCTTCACCTCCCCGCCTGGCCACGGTGGATGGGGAGCGGTGGAGAACTCAGAAACCGGAGGCCGCCCGCTGGGGCTCCGCTCAGTCCGGCGCTCCGCACGCGGTGAGCGCTCAACAAATACCAGCGCTTAGAACAGGGTTTGGCACACCGTAAGCGCTCAGCAAATACCACAACGATAACGGCGCTGACCGAATTGCCGCCAGAGGGGAAGGCTTCGGCCAGAAGAATCGATCGGGGCATCCCGCCGGGCGGGCGGCCAAGATGGCGCGGCGGTCGCCTCGGCCTATGCCGCTCCCAGCCCGCCTGCTCCGTCGTGGCACGGCACCCCACGCCCTACCCGCGGCGCGCCGGCCGGGGGGCAGGGGAGCGTCGGCGGCGCTCCGCCGGCCGCCAGGGCCGCGGCCCATCTCCCGCGAGCGGGTGGGCCCCGGGGAGGCGGCCCGGCCCCGCCCAGGCGCCCGCCTCACCTTTCTCCTGGCAGAGCCGCTCCTCCTGGCGCTGGTGGTGGGGTTTATACGGGGCCGCCCCTCGGCTCAGCCCTTCGGCCACGAAGCCATCTAGGAAAGACAAGGAAGCGTCCACCTGAGGGGAAGAAGGGCCGGAGCCAAAAAATCAGGGCTGCTTCTTCCCCCGGACCCCCACACCTCCCCCCGCCGCCTGATTCCCGGCGGTCAGGAACGGCGGTCCGCACCCCGGCGGCGTTCAACGGGCTCCCCGTCGATGGATCGACTGGGACGGCCGCCTTCAGCGATGATAATAATGCTGGATTTGTTAAGCGCCTCCTACGCGCAGGGCACTGTTCTAAGCGCTGAGGCCGATACGGGGTAATCAAGTTGTCCCACGTGAGGCTCACAGTTAATTCCCGTTTTACGGAGGAGGGAACTGAGCCGCAGAGAAGTTAACCGACCCGCCCACAGTCACCCAGCTGCCCAGTGGCGGAGCCGGGACTCGAACCCATGACCTCGGACCCCCAAGCCCGGGCTCTTTCCACTGAGCCACGCCGAGACCGCTTCGAGCGTCTCGCCGGCGACCGGTCGGGGGATTAGGTAGTGGCCCCCGAGAGACCAGGCCACAGACCCAGAGACCGAGACAAACCGACCCAGGCAGGGACACGGTCCTCCGGGTACTCGAGTCGTACCCGAGAAAACACGGCGTGGAGGAAGTCCCGGGCTCGGGCGACCGCTCAGTCCATCGAAGGTATTTACCGAGCGCTTACTGCGCGCAGAGCGCCGTACTGAGAACCTGGGAGAGTACGACACGACGGAGTCGGGAGACACGTTCCCCGTCCGCAACGAGCCGACAGTCAGTCGACCGAGAGTATTAACTGAACGCTTGGTCTGCGCGGAGCAGAGGCCGGGCTGTGTGACCTTAGCCCAGTCATTTCACTTTTTTTTTTTTTGGCCCTCGTGAAGCACTTACTACGTGCCAGGCTCTGTACTAGGCACCGGAGTAGACATGAGCTAACGAGGTCGGATCCAGTCCCTGTCCCACGTGGGGCTCACGGTCCGAATCCTCATTTTACAGATGAAGGAACCGAGGCCCGGAAAAGTGAAGTGACTTGCCCACGGTCACAAATCAGACACAGGGTAGGGATTAGAACCCAGGTCCCCCGTCCCCCGGGCCCACTCAACGGCGTGCCGCTCCGCGGGGGCCTCGGTTTCCCCGGCCGTGAAACGGGGATTCGATACTCGTTCTCCTCCCCGTCGACGTTTTTTTAACGGCATCCGCCGAGCGCTCACCGCCCGTTCTGAGCGCCGGAGTAGAAACAAGTGAATCAAGTTGGCCACGGTCCCCGTCTCCCGTAGGGTTCACGGTCCAGACGGGAGGGAGAACGGGGGTCCGGAGAAGCCAAGTGACTTGCCCAGGGTCACGGAGCGAGCGGTCGGCAGAGGCGGGAGGCCAGGTCCTCCGACTCCCGGGCCCGGGCTCTACCCATCAGGCCACGCTGCCTTCTCACTTCGACCGGAAGCCCCACACCGGACGAGGGGCTGCGTCTCACCCGATTCCCTCGAGTCGCCCCCGGCGCCGCACCGCCCAGTGCTCAGCGCGTCGTAAGCACCCAACAGACCCCGCCATTATTCTAGTTAAGTGACTTGCCCAACATCTAACACAGCGGTCGGAGAAACGGCGTGGCTCAGCGGAAAGAGGCCGGGCTCGGGAGTCAGAGGTCAGGGGTTCGAATCCCGGCTCCGCCACCTGGCGGCTGTGTGACCGCGGGTAAGTCGCTTCGCTTCTCTGTGCCTCGGTCACCCCATCTGTAAAGTGGGGATTGACCGTGAGCCTCGCGTGGGACGACCCGATGACCCCGGATCTACCCCAGCGCGTAGAACGGTGCTCTGCACGTAGTAAGCGCTTAACCAATACCAACATCATTATTATTAGTTGCCGACGCTGCCGTTATCGAGACGCCTTTGGCCCCTCGCTCCCGAGAGGTCGGGGAAAGGGTCGGGGGGGTGGGGACGGGGACGGGGGGGGCAGAAGGGGCGGGGAGGACTCTCACCACGAGGTCTTCGCAGCTGGCGTCCACGGGCAGCAACCTGCTCATCAGCTCCGGGTCCTCCTGCAGACGCTCCAGCTCGAACGCGAGCTGCCTCATGCCCGTGTCCGGCGCCGGGCCCCACCGGAGGGTGGGCCCGCCGCCCGCCCCGGCCCCCGCCGCCCGGCCGGCCAGCTTGGTGATGGCGGCGGCGCACCAGGCCCGGGTCTCCGCGGTGACGGAGGGGCGCGTCAGCAGCCGGCCGAGTTTGGCGATGACGGCCTCGGGGGGCTCCCGGTCCTGGAGGTGGGCGTACTCCCCCAGCACCTGCGGGCCGGCCCCCAACGTTGGCCGCCGACCGCCCGGACCGGCCGCCGCCCGCCCCGCCGGGCCCGTTAGCCGCACCCCTGGGACTCCACGATTCAAAGGGAGGCGAACCGGGGGGCGAACGAGGGTAGCCTAGCGGGTAGGGCCCGGACTGGGAGTCAGAGGGACCCGGGTCCTGATCCCGCCGCCGCCCCGTGTCCGCTCCGTCACCTCGGGCGAGTCACTACACTTCTCTGGGGACCAGTTCTCTCATCTATAAAACGGGGATGGAGACCGCGAAGCCCACACGGGACGCGGACTGGGGCCAGACGGATCAACTTCGATCTACCTCAGTGTTTAGACCAGTGCCGGGCACGTAATAAGCGCTGAACAAGTACCGCGATCAACTCCCTCCTCAGCCCCTTCCGCCCGGGACGCGGGTCCCCCGCCCCTCTCTGGGGACCCCCGGAGAGCAGCACGATTCCGGGCAGGGTCCAGAAGGCGAGAAAGAGGAAGGGGAGGGGGGAGACAGGGCTCCGCCATCTCCCAGCAGGCTGAGGTTGGAGCCGGGCCCCGGCGGGTGGGTCGAGGAGGGGGTCCCCCACTCACCCAGCTCATGACCTGAAGAAACCTTTGCGGGTAGCGGGGCCCCTCCTCTTCCTCCTCCTCCAGCAGCGTGAGGTAGGACTGGACCGCCGAGAGCCGGAGCTGACGGTTCTCCCGATCCGCGTCGAAACCTGCCGGGGGGGGGAGGGCGGCATCGGGGAGCTCCACGCGGCCTCTCTAGCCCTCGTTCTCCCTCCGCCCGGAGGCGACCGCCCGCCCCCCCCCCCCCCCCCCCGCCCAACGTCCCTCGGGGAAATCGGCACCGACCTTCCGCTAAGAGGCGCAGGAAGTCGTTGGGGATGTCGGGCTGGATCACGTCCCCCCCCACGGAGAACACGGCGTTCATCGTCCGGATGAACCACGCGTCGTCGGGAGCGTACGTGGCCGCGGGTGGGGGTCAAGGAGGCCGGCCTGAAGCGGAGCGGACCGCGGCCCCAAGTCTCGTCCCGCCCTCCCGGGCGCTAAGCCTCGGTCCCGTCGAACTCTCGCCGCGCTCTCTTGAACGCCTCCCCCGCTGGGGCGTAATCTCCTCTCGGGCGGGGGACGGGCCCCCTTTTCCAGTCGGGCTTTCCCAAGCGCTCGGTATGGGTTCACTGTACCCCGTGGGAGCTCAGTAAGTACCATTTCTCCTCCTCCTCCCGTTCCAGCCCCCAAATCGCTTTTCAAAAGGGAACGGATTTCAGCCGGTGCGGGTAATGAGCCTTTTTGCGTTTTAACCTTTGGGGGAAGGGACGGGGGCAGACTGGATCGGCGAATTCCCGCAGCAGTGAGGAACGGTGAGTTCACTCGCCCGACTCCTCTGCGAGGGCGGTGGAAGAAAGTCACTCAAAACTAGTCAAAACGAGTCAAAAAAAAGTCGCTTGGCCAAAGGCCAAGTTTTTCCCTCCATTTTCCCGTCAATTTATTATCGGTATTTACTGAGGGGCAGAGCGCCGTCCTGAGCGCTTGGGAGAGCACGCTAATGGGCGGAAACACAATCCCTGACCTCGAGGAGTTTCCAATCAAGTTGGGGGTGGGGGAAAGGGGGTCACACCTAAGGATAAATGAACAGTAAGGGAAGTTACAGAGTAACAGACGATCGTTTTAGTGCCGTGGCGGCTGGGTGAGAAGCAAGTGCTAAGGAATCCGGAATTAAGGGCACGGGAGACGCAGCAGAAAGGGAGAACGGGGTGGGGGAAGGCGCGGTCGATCAGGGGAGGCTTCCTGGAAGCGATGGGATCTTAGCGGGGCTCGGCGCTCTCCCCAGTCAGACGAAAAATTCGAGTACGCGATCCCGGAAAAGGATATTTCTCGGCCAGCTCGGCTATTTTTCCGACGAGGTTGATGATGATATATTCCTCCTTGCTCTGCTGCAGATACTCGAGCATTTTCTGGACAATAACGACTACGTTTTGCCCGTTGGTGATCCTATAGAGAAGCTCCAAGGTCTAAGGGAGAAAATGGAGAAACGGCAACCGCCCCATCAGAAGGTCCCACGAGAAGCGGCGTGGTCCGGGGGGAGGGGCCCGGGCCCGGGAGCCGGAGGACCTGGGTTCTAATCCCCACTCCCGCTACTAGTCTGCCGTGTGACCTAGGGTGAGTTACTTCACGTCTCCGGGCCTCAGTTCTCTCATCCGCAAAATGGGGGATGAAGATTGTGAGCCGCACGTGGGACAGGGACCGTGACCCGACCTGATGCTCTTGTATCTACCTCAGCACTTACTACAGCGCCTGCCACGTGGTAAGCGCCTGCAGTCCCTCTAAACCGTACGCTCACCGTGGCCCCGGAACGCGTCTGTTTATCGTTTCGTCGTCCTCTCCCAAGCGTTTCGTACGGCGCTCTCCACACAGTGAGCGCTCCATAAAGACGGCCGGAAATGCGATTGAAAGGACGATCGAAAGGCCCACTGGACATCTACGGACTCGTGCTTCCGCCCCGGGGAGCCCCACCCGCCCTGAGAGGCCGTTCTGCTTGACTGTGGTATTTGTGAAGCTCTTACTATGTGGCGGGCCCTGTCCCGAGCTCTTGGGCAGATGCGGGGTAACCGGGTTGGCCACGGTCCCTGTCCCACACCGGGCTCCCAGTCTTCATCTGGGAAGCGAGGCCCAGA
Organism: Ornithorhynchus anatinus; assembly: GCF_004115215.2. Taxonomy (NCBI): domain Eukaryota; kingdom Metazoa; phylum Chordata; class Mammalia; order Monotremata; family Ornithorhynchidae; genus Ornithorhynchus; species Ornithorhynchus anatinus. Next base: position 5,444,994 of record NC_041732.1, on the reverse strand, counting down.
GAAGTGAAGTGGACTCGCCCGAGGTCCCGCAGCTCCTGGCGGGACCGGGACTAGAACTCGGGGCCTTCTGACTCCCGGAGCTCGGGGTCTACCCGCTAGGTCGCACCGCTCCCCTTTCGGTGACGGACCCCGGCGGGGGCCGGATCGGGGGGTACGACCGGTCCAGGCTGGGCTCGGGCTCCCTCTGCGGACCCGGGGCTCACCTCTCTCTTGATGATGGGGTCCGGGTGGTCGAGGCACTCGATGATGGTCACCTGATGTTGGAGGGCCAGGTTGGGGTCCTGCTGGATTACACAGGTGAGGGCCCTCAGGCCTGGAGGACGAAAGCAGCCACGGTCCACACCGGGGCCCGCCGCCGGACGCCCCCCCCGGCCCCCGGGGTCCCCGCCCCCTCCCCGCACCTAAATACTTGAGATTGATTTTCGGAGACAGGACGAACTTCCCGATGCACTTGGCGGCCTTCGCCAGCAGCTCGGCCTTGGGGTGGATCGTGTAGATCGTGTGCACGCACTCAGACAGGATGGCTGCGGAAACGAAGGGCGACGCCTTATCGCGACGGAATAAGAACGGTAGCGACGACAAAAATGACCGCGGCGCTCGTCCGGCGCCCGTTCCGCGCCGGGCGCTTTCCTCGGCGCCGGGGTGGACACGGGCAAATCGCGTCGGACCCGTTTCAAAGGCAAAACAAAGGGTTCCCAGCGTGGCCTGGTGGATAGAGCCCGGGCCCGGGAGTCAGAAGGACCCGAGTTCTAATGCCGGCTCCACCCCTTATCTGCTGTGTGACCTCGGGCGAGTCACTTCACTTCTCCGCACCTCGGTCACCTCATCTGTAAAGCGGGGGTCGAGACTGTGAGCCCCAACGGGGGCAGGGACCGTCTGATCTGATCCAGGTCTATCGACCCCAGAGCTCAGTACGGTGCCTGGTATAGAGTAAGCGCTTAACAAATACCATCGAAAACAAAACCACGGCAACCGAAACCCTTCAGAGCAGCCGTTCAGCGCGGAATTTTCGGCTTCTCCAGCTGGGCCAAGGAGCGCTCCTCCTCCAGACCCTCAGAAGGACGGAAATTCGGCGCTAGGCTAGGTGAGCGGATAATGATGAATAACTGCCGTTATCTGTTAGGCGCTTCCTAGGTGCCGGGCGCTGTACTAAGCGCTGGAGCGGATCCAAGCAGACCGGGTTGGACACAGTCCCTGTCCCACATGGGGCTCACGGCCTTCATCCCCATTTTATGGACGAGGTGACTGAGGCCCGGAGGAGCCAAGTGCCGCGGGGCAGACAATTGGCAGAGCTGGGATTAGAACCCAGGTCCTCCCGATGCCCAGGCCCGCGGTCTACCCACTGGGCCGCACTGCTTCTCGCCAAACGACAGGCAGCGGCCCACTCAATCCCCGTCGGGGGTTCTCGGTCTCTGTAGCGCTGGGTGAGGGCGGGCACCTACCGTAGGTGATATTGTGACTTAGCTCGGCTCTTCTTAAGGACTCGTCCAGGACCTCGTACATCAATTCACTGGTCCTGTTAACGATTAAAAAAAAGCACCCCAGAAAACAATCCTAATCGTTGGCGGTAGCCTGAAGTAGGGCCGCGCCCGAGAACGTGGCTCCTCGCATCTCTATTTCCCAGAGAGTTTCGCCGGGGCCTATCCGCACCCTCGATTCACCCCACCCTCCGCCCATAACCGTCGTCGATTTTCACGACCGTCCCCCCCGTCTAGACCGTGAGCTCCCCGGGGGCCGTGGCGGGTGACGGCCGACTCTGCTACGGCGTACTCTCCCAAGAGCTTAGTACAGTGCTCGTGCTCTGTCCACGGTAGCGCTCAACGAATAGCACCGACTGATATCGTCGCCGGGCTAGAGGAGAAACCTCAAGGCACCTTCGATTATCGGGACTATTTAGCCTCACCACGCAAGGGACGCGGGGATCCCAAGCCCCTTCGTTACTCCCCTCAGCCCCACGGCACACTTTACTATTTCCCCGTCCGTCATCTATAATAATAACGATAAATAGAACTTAACAAATCTATTCAGATGACGGACGGGGAAATAGTAAAGTTCTTACCACGTGCCAGGAACCGTGCTAAGCGCTGGGGCGGATACAGGCAAATCGGGTTGGTCGCAATCCCTGTCCCACGCGGGGCTGACGGTTTCCATCCCCGATTTACAGAGGAGGTCACTGAGGCCCAGAGAAGTGTAGTGACTCGCCCAAGGTCACTCCGCAGACACGTGGCAGAGCTGGGATTAGACCCCACGACCTTCCGTCTCCCAGGCCCGGGCTCTATCCGTGACGCCACGCCGTCCTCTGTTTTAATGTCTGCCCCTGTAGACCGTAAGCTCCCCGAGGGGAGGGGTGGCGTCTACCCACTCTGTTACATCGCGCTTTCCCGAGCGCTGCGCACACAGTAAGCGCTCGATAGATAACACCGACTGACTGACGGAAAGAGCAGCGTGGCCCGGTGGAAGGAGCCCGGACCCGGGAGTCGGAGGACGCCGGTCCCGATTCGCGCTCCGCCACTTGCCTACTTGGGGACGTCGGGCCAGTCCCCCAGCTTCTCTGGGCCTCGGTTTCCTCCTCTGTCAAATGGGGAGCCGATACCGGTCCTCCCTCCTACTTAGACCGGGGGCCCCACGTGGGACAGGGACCGTGTCCGACCCACTCCGGCGTTCAAAACAGTGCCCGACACGTTGCAAGCGGTGAACAAGTACGATGATCACTGCTCTTACGAATCACTCGTTAATCAGACGGCCAACGGCCGAGGAGCCGGGACCAGAAGGCCGGTGGCCTAGTGGCTAAAGCCCGGGCCTGGCGGTCAGAAGGGCCTGGGTTCCAATCCAGGCTCTGCCGCTTTGTCTGCTGGGTGGCCTTGTGCAAGTCACTTCCCTTCTCTGGGCCTCAGTTACCTCGTCTGTCAAACGGGGATTAAGAATGAGGTGCAGTGGAAAGAGCCCGGGCTTGGGAGTCAGAGATCATGGGTTCTAATCCCGCCTCCGCCGCTTGTCAGCTGTGTGATTTTGGGCCAGTCACTTCACTTCTCGGGACCTCGGTTACCTCATGTGCAATACGGGGATTAAGACCGTGAGCCCCACGCGGGACAACCCGATTACCTGTATCTCCCCCAGTGCTTCAATCAGTGCCGGGCACACGATAAGCGCTTAACAAATACCCTCATTATCATTATTATTATTATTATTATTATTATTAATGCAAGCCTAGTGTGTGACACGGATCGTGTCCAACCCCATTTCCTCGTATCCAGCCCAGCGCTTAGTACAGCGGCTGGCACACAGTAAGCACTTAACAGAGACCACAGCAACGATAATAATAATAATAATTTATCATCATTAGAACTCAGGTTGGCCGACTCGCCGGCCCCGGGCTCTCTCCACCGGGCCCCGCTGCCCCCTCCCGCATTCCGAGCACCTCGGTTTTCCGGGGCGCCCGCCACCCCGCCACGGGGAGACGGGAGACCGGAGGGCGGCGCTCCGCCACGGGACCCGCCGACCCCTCGCCCACGTCCTGCCTCTGGCCCGGCACGCCTTCCCTCCTCACATCCGACAGACGAAGACTCTCCCCCCCTTCAAAGCCTTACCGAAGGCACGCCTCCTCCCAGAGGCCTTCCCCGATTAAGCCCTCCTCTTCCTTTCCCCCACTCCCTTCGGCGTCTCCCTGACTCCTCCCTCTAATCGCCCCCTCCCCGCCCCACGGCGCTTCCGTCCGCGTCCGCCCTTTACCCGTTTCTATTAACGTCCGCCTCCCCCTCTGGTCGGTCAGCTCCCCGTGGGCAGGGAATGCGTCCGTTTATTGCCGCATCGTCCTCTCCCGAGCGCCTAGTTCGGTGGTCTGCGCGGGTGAGCGCTCAACAGACAGGACGGACGGACCGCCCGACCGCCCCGGGGGGCCGAGGGCCTCGCGGTCGATTCCCGGGCCCGCCGGCGGAGCTCGCCGGTCGTCCGTTACCTGGGGTCGTCCTTCCCCAGAAGCGCCAGGATCCTCAAGAGCTGGATCAGCAGCCAAGGGGCCGGGACGCTGTGGTAATTGAAATCCGCTGGGAGTTTGCCCCCGACCACCTGCTTCAGGATGGCCACGAAGCTGCCCGTCAACTCCTTGTAGGCCGCCGAGTTCTCCTGGAAGCAGGAGTGGGGCCTTTTATTTCCCTCCCCCCTTCTAAACGGTAAGCTCGCCGTGGGCGGGGAACACGTCTTCTCCCCAGCGTTTAGCACAGCGCTCTGCACGGGGTAAGCGCTCGATAAATACCACCGACTGACCGGAGCGGAGGGGGAGGGGGCAATATGCAGGGCGCGGGAGGGTTGCTTAGTCTGGGAGCCCCGCGCGGAACGGAGCCTGTGGTCTTTTGGGCTCCTTTCTTTGTTTTTCTGCTACTTCTTCAGCGCTTACTCGGTGCCGGGCACTGTACTAAGCGCCGGGGTGGATACAGTCTAATCAGGCTGGACGCAGTCCCCGTCCCGCATCCGGCTCCGCACACGGTAAGCGCTCGGCAAATACCAATTACTATCATCACGGTATCTGTTAAGCGCTTACTGTGTGTCAAGCACTGTCCTGAGCGCTGGGGTAGATACAAGGTAATCGGGGTGTCCCACGTGGGGCTCACAGTCTTTACCCCCATTTTACAGATGTGGTAACTGAGGCAACGACGATTGGTCGATCACCCCCTCCGGTGCACCCTCCCAAACGCTCAGTACAGGGCCCCGCCCCCGGTAGACCGTAGGCTCCCCCGAGGCTCCCCCAGGCGCTCAGTAGAGAAGCAGCGTGGCTCGGTGGAAAGAGCCCGGGCTTGGAAGTCAGAGGTCACGGGTTCGAATCCCGGCTCTGCCGCTCGGCAGCCGGGTGACCGCGGGCAAGTCGCCTCACTTCCCGGTGCCTCAGTTACCTCGTCTGTAAAACGGGGATTCGCCGCGAGCCTCGCGTGGGACAGCCCGATGACCCCGTATCTCCCCCGGGGCTTAGAACGGCGCTCTGCCCGTAGTAAGCGCTCAACAAATACCGACATTATTATTATCATCACAGAACTCCACGCCCAGTTGGGCGCGCGCTACAACCGACCGACGGGCATCGCTTCCCCCTCGGCTGCCCCGACCAGCGACTTGCAGGGCCGCGGAGCGACGGCGCGGGCTCGCTTCAGCCGGTCGGTCGTATCTACTGAGCGCTCGCCGCGTCCGCGCGCCGTCCTGAGCGCCGGGGGGGGGGGCTGAGAGAACGATAAACAGCTCCGTTCCCTGCCCGCGGTGAATCTACCGTCGCGGGGGAGCTCCTGAGGGAGCCGGAAGGCGGGCGGGCCCACCCACCTGAATCATGCGGAGGTAGATGTGCAGAGAGGCGGCCATGACCCCCACGTCGCGGTCGCAGAGAGCCTTGCGGAACTTGAGGTGGATGTGCTGCACTTGGTTAGGAGCGATGAGATAGAATTTGAACAGGGCTTGGACGGCTTTCCTCCGGACGATCTCCCTGAGGGGTGGGAGGGAGGGAAGAGAGAACCGGCCGGGGCCTGGGCCGTCACCGTCGCGGACGCCGACCCTTGGCCGGCCTCCCGCCGCCTCGTTTCCCGGCCTCCGTCGCCCATCTCGGCCTCCCAGGCGGCGCGGCTTAATGGCGAGAGCCGTGGGTCCTAATCCCGGCTCGGCCGCCCGTCGCTGGGTGACCTGGGGCAGGTCGCTTCACTTCTCCGGGCCTCGGGGACCTCACCTGGAAAACGGGGATGAAGACCGGGAGCCCCAGGAGGAGCGATCCGACTACCTCGCATCTACTCCGGCGCTCAGAACGGTGCTCGGCACCGAGTAAGCGCTTAACGAATACCAACACAAGGAAGCGGCGTGGCTCGGTGGAAAGAGCCCGGGCTCGGGAGTCGGAGGTCCTCCAAGGGCTCCTTCCCCTCTGCCTTCAAACACGCCCACGTCTCCCCCATCCTAAAAAAACCCGCTCTCGACCCCACTTCCCCCTCCAGTTATCGTCCTATCTCCCTACTACCCTTCCTTTCCAAAATCTTAGAACGAGTCGTCTACAATCGATGCCTAGAATTCCTTAACTCCCATTCTCTCCTAGACCCCCTCCGATCTGGCTTCCGTCCCCTCCGCTCTACCGAGACTGCTCTCTCTAAGGTCACCCGTGACCTCCTTCTTGCCAAATCCAATGGCTCCTACTCCATTCTGATCCTCCTTGACCTCTCTGCTGCCTTTGACACTGTCGACCATCCCCTCCTCCTCCGTACCTTATCTCACCTCGGCTTCACGGACTCTGTCCTCTCCCGGTTCTCCTCTTACCTCTCTGGCCGATCATTCTCGGTCTCCTACGCCGGAGCCTCCTCCCCCTCCCATCCTTTAACTGTTGGAGTTCCTCAAGGGTCAGTTCTTGGCCCTCTTCCGTTCTCCATTTACACTCACTCCCTCGGTGAACTCATCCGCTCTCACGGCTTTGACTACCATCTCTACGCAGATGACACGCAGATCTACATCTCCGCCCCTGTCCTCTCCCCCTCCCTTCGGGCTCGCATCTCCTCCCGCCTCCGGGACGTCTCCGCCTGGATGTCGGCCCGCCACCTAAAACTCAACATGAGCGAGACTGAGCTCCTCATCTTCCCTCCCAAGCCCGGTCCGCTCCCAGACTTCTCCGTCACCGTGGATGGCACGACCATCCTTCCCGTCCCGCAGGCCCGCGATCTCGGTGTCATCCTTGACTCGTCCCTCTCGTTCACCCCACGCATCCTATCCGTTACCGAGACCTGCCGGTTTCACCTCTACAATATCGCCAAGATCCGCCCTTTCCTCTCCACCCAGACGGCTACCTTACTATTACGGGCTCTCGTCATATCCCGGCTAGACTACCGTGTCAGCCTTCTCTCTGACCTCCCTTCCTCCTCTCTCGCCCCGCTCCGGTCTATTCTTCACTCCGCTGCCCGGCTCATCTTCCCGCAGAAACGATCTGGGCATGTCACTCCCCTTCTTAAACGACTCCAGTGGTTGCCTATCGACCTCCGCTCCGAACAAAAACTCCTCACTCTAGGCTTCGAGGCTCTCCATCACCTCGCCCCTTCCTACCTCTCCTCCCTTCTCTCTTTCTACCGCCCACCCCGCACGCTCCGCTCCTCCGCCGCCCACCTCCTCGCCGTCCCTCGGTCTCGCCCGTCCCGCCGTCGACCCCGGGGTCGCGTCCTCCCGCGGTCCCGGAACGCCCTCCCTCCTCACCTCCGCCAAACTGATTCTCTTTCCCTCTTCAAAACCTTACTTAAAAATCACCTCCTCCAAGAGGCGTTCCCAGACCGAGCTCCTCTTCCCCCTCTACTCCCTCTGCCATCCCCCCTTCACCTCTCCGCAGCTAAAGCCTCATTTTCCCCTTTTCCCTCTGCTCCTCCACCTCTCCCTTCCCATCCCCACAGCACTGTACCCGTCCGCTCGACTGTATATATTTTCGTTACCCTATTTATTTTGCTAATGAATTGTACATCGCCTCGATTCTATTTAGTCGCCATCGGTTTTTACGAGATGTTCTTCCCCTCGACGCTGTTTAGTGCCATCGTTCTCGTCTGTCCGTCTCCCCCGATTAGACCGTAAGCCCGTCAAACGGCAGGGACCGTCTCTATCTGTTGCCGACTTGTTCATCCCAAGCGCTTAGTACAGTGCTCTGCACATAGTAAGCGCTCAATAAATACTATTGAATGAATGAAAGGTTGGACACGGTTCCCGTCCCACGCGGGGCTCTCGGTCTTGACCCTCATTTTACAGATGAGGTCACTGAGGCGCGGAGAAGTTGAGTGACTTGCCCGAGGTCAGAGGGCGGATCCGGGGCGGAGCCGGCACCGGAACACAGGTCCTTCTGATGCCCGGGCCCGGGCCCTGACCACTAAACCGCACCGCTTCTTATCCTCGTGACGGTGGTGATACTCCCTGGAACGGTCGTTCTCGTTGGCGAAAGAGTAACGGTCGCCCCAGTAGGGGCAGTAACGGCACTCGTGCGCATATGTGCATATTTATTGTCCTATTTACTTCATTAACGATGTGCACCTATCTATAATTCTATTCATACTAGGCAGAATAAGAGGCACAGTCCTCCCAGGAACGGTATTTTTGGCTGAGCGCTGACAGTGCGGGGAGCTCTGTACAGAGCACCTGGGAGAATACAATACAACCTCCTCCCCGTGCCTCGTTCTCGCCCGTCCCGCCTTCGATCCCCGGCCCACGTCCTCCCGCCGTCCCGGAACGCCCTCCCTCCTCACCTCCGCCAGACTCCCTCTCTTCCCCTCTTCAAAGCCCTCCTGAGAGCTCCCCTCCTCCAGGAGGCCTTCCCAGACTGAGCCCCCCTTTCCCTCCGCTCCTCCTCCCCTCCCCACCGCCCCCGCTCCTTCCCTCTGCTCTCCTCCCCGCCCCACAGGACTCGTGCACAGATGTGCATATTTATTGTTCTCTTTACTTTATTAACCACGTGTATATATCTGTAATTCTATTCATTTATATTGATGCTATTGCTGCCTACCTGTTTCGTTTGGTTGTCTGTCTCTCCCCCTCTAGACCGTGAGCCCGTTGTCGGGTAGGGACTGTCTCTACCTGTGGCCGAGCTGTACTTTCCGAGCGTTCGGTGCAGTGCTCCGCACCCAGTGAGCGCTCAATAAACACGAATGAATAAATATTATAACAGATCCATTCCCTGCCCACAGGGAGCTTACAGTCTAGAGGGGCCCGTCTGCGACGCACGGTAAGCGCCAACGAACACCACGAAGAAACCAAAATCCCGCTCTCCGCCGACTGGGATGAGTGCGAGCAGCAAGGCCTGGCAGATGTAGCCCGGGCCCGGGATTTAGAAGGACCTGGGTTCTAATCTCGGCTTCTCACCTCGTCTGCTGCGTGACCCCGGGCGAGTCCCTCCGCTCCCCTGGGGCTCAGTCCCCTCGTCGGTCAAGTGGGGGTCGAAACTGAGCCCGGTGTGGGACGTGCCGATCTCGTACCTACCCCGGCGCTTCCAACGGGGCCCGGCACAGGGTAAGCGCCCGACGGCTCCGGCGATTCGTACCGGGAACCCTGCGGGGTGAGGGCGGGGGACTCACTTGGGATGCTGGAGCTTGTCCTCGACCAGCGGGAGGACGGCGGGGATCATCTCGCGCGGGAAGACCTGGCTGACGACCGTGAGCGCCATGCACGCCTCCACCACGTTGGTGCTCTGCAGGTCCTGCCGGGCCGCCGGACCGGACCGGGGCGGGAGAGTAGGGGAGGGGAAGGAGAGATGCCAGGTCAGCTTCCCGGATCGGTCGCCGACGCCCGCCGGGCAGAGGGGCGTCGTCCCCTCGGAGCCGGCTCGGCTGCACCGTCTCCCCCGGGGGCGGCCTCCCACCCCACCGGCGATCGCGAGGTAAATGAGTCGAGTCCCTCTCCCACTTGGGGTTCGCAGGCTTAATTCCACCGTCCCCTCCCGAGCACTCGGCATAGTGTCCCGCCCGGGGCCGATCCTCGATAAATACTACTGCCCGACGGAGTGGGGGGCGGGAGAAAGCTGAATCTCCCCCAGAGAACGGGAGCCCCACAGACTCCCTCTCCACTTGGCCTCCGCGTTCGGAGCAGACGCTGCCGACGAGGAAATTCCCCGACGGGCCGCGCCCGCCCGGACGTCCGCCCCTCGTCTCGTGCGTGGGGCTGGTGGGGCTCGATCCGGCCCAGCGCTTAGCGCGGCGCTTGACCGGCGGCAAGCGGCGGACGACGGCCCCGGGGGTCGTCAGTGGACGGCGTCGTTCGTTCCGCCGGGCGAAACGGTACCTTCACGACGGTGTTGACGAGCAGCACCAAGAGCTCGTGGTTCTCGTGGAGAAAGAGCGAAACGGCCAAGTAACCTGCCGGGGACAGGGCGAGAACACCCCGTGAGAAGCGGCGCGGCCGTGGGAAGAGAGCCCGGGGCCCGGGTTCTGATCCCGGGCTCCGCCCGCTGGGTGACCTCGAGCGAGTCCCTTCACTTCTCTGGACCTCAGTTTCCAGAAGCAGCGCGGCTCGGTGGAATGAGCGTGGGCTCGGGAGCCAGAGGTCATGGGTTCTAATCCTGGCTCCACCACTCATCAGCTGTGCGACTCTGGGCAAGTCACTTCATTTCTCTGGGCCTCAGTGACCTCATCCATAAAATAGGGATTAGGACTGTGAGCCCCACGTGGGACAACCTCTTTATTTTGTAAGTGCCCCAGCATTCAGAGCAGTGCTTGGCACATAGTAGGTGCTTAACAGATACCATCATCATTATTACTGTTATTATCTGTTTCCTGTGGGATAGGGGATAAATCTGAATCTACCCCCACAATGAGACAATGCTTGACGCAAAGTAATCACCTAACAGATACCATTTTAAGAAGAAAAAAATAGAAAAAAAAGGCTCCCCGGGGCTCGGCCGATCTCTAGGCCTCAGTTACCTCATCTGTAAGATGGGGACGGGCACACAGAGAAGCAGTGTGGCCTAGTGGAAAGAGCACAGGCCCGGGAGTCAGAAGGACCCTGGGGTCTACTCCTGGCCCCACCACGGGCCTGCTGGGTGACCCTGGGCGAGTAATTTCACATCTCTGGGCCTGAGTTTCCTCAACTGTAAAACGGGGACTAGGTCGGGGCAGGGAGGCGAGGAACCCGTGGAACCTACCCCGGCCACGGGGCTCTGGGTCAGAGTCAGCGCTGGCTAGGGAGGTGTGGGCCGGGGCTACCCGGCTGCAAGTCTGAGGATGGCGGAGGACCCGGGTCCCACCCGGGGTTATTGGTCCCACGCACCCCGACTCACGTGGGAAAGACACTATCCCACAAGCGTCCGTCGTCCGTCTCCCCGCCGACCCCTCGCCCACCTCCTGCCTCGGGCCGGGAACGTCCTCCCTCCTCAAATCCCGCAGACCATCACTCTCCCCCTCTTCCTCCGAGAGGCCTCTCCTGACCCAGCCCCCCTTTCCTCTTCTCCCGCTCCCCTCTGCATCGCCCCGACTCGCTCCCTTTGCCGCCCCGCAGCACTTAGGCCCGTATCTATCATTTTTCGATTTCTATTAACGTCTGGCTCCCCCGCTCTAGACTGTAAGCTCGAGGTGGGCAGGGAATGAGTCTGCCTGGTGTTGCACTGTACTCTCCCAAGAGAAGCAGCGTGGCTCAGTGGAAAGAGCACGGGCTTTGGAGTCAGGGGTCATGAGTTTGAATCCCGGCTCTGCCACTTGGCAGCTGTGTGACTGTGGGCGAGTCACTTCACTTCTCTGTGCCTCAGTTCCCTCATCTGTAAAATGGGGATGAAGACTGTGAGCCCCAACATGGGACAACCCGATTCCCCTGTGTCTACCCCGGCGCTTAGAACAGTGCTCTGCACATAGTAAGCGCTTAACAAATACCAACACTGAGTAAAGGGCTCTGCACACAATTAAGCGCTCGATAAATCTAATGGAATGAAGGAAGGAAGGGAACGTGTCCAAGCTGATTATCGGGGGGCTCCCCCGGCGCTCAGAACAGCGCCTGGCACGGAGGAAGCGCTTAACCAGTACCAACAGACAAACCAAACAAACCAACCAACTCTCTTCTCTAAAAGGTTTCCTTGCTGCGCCAGTTTGATAGCGTGGATGTAGCCAAAGGAGGACTGGTAACCCAGCATTTCGCAGTACATCAGCCGCACCATGCACTCCTTCATCAGCCTCTGGAAGACAAAAAGGGAACCCGTCGGGCTCATCGGCTCTGACAGGCACGCACGCCCTTCGTTCGATCCTATTTCTTCGGCGCTTACTGGGGGCAGGGCACTGTATTAAGCGCTTGGGAGAGGACGATTCAACAATAAACGCATTCCCCGCCCACAACGAGCTCACAGTCTAGACGGGGGGAGGCGGACATCACCGCAAATAAATAAATGACGGATACGGACATCAGTGCTGGGGGGGCTGGAAGGGGGGGAAGAGCGAAGGGAGCAAGTCAGGGCGACGCAGAAGGGAGTGGGGGATGAGGAAATGCGGGGGCTTAGTCGGGGAAGGCCTCTTGGAGGAGGTGCGCCCTCGATAAGGCTTAGAAGGGGAGGAAGGATCTGTCGGATTTGGGGACGGAGGGCGTTCCGGACCAGAGGCGGGACACGGGCGAGAGGTCGGCGGTGAGACAGACGAGATAGAAGCACAGTGAGAAGGTTGGCATTAGAGGAGCAGTGTGTACGGGCTGGGTTGTAGAAGGGCGCCGGGGTAGATACGGGGTAATCAGATTGTCCCACTTGGGGCTCACATTTTTTAATCCCCATTTTTGCAGATGAGGTAACTGAGGCATAGAGAAGTGAAGTGACTTGCCCAAGGTCACACAGCAGACAAGTGGCGGAGCCGGGATTAGAACCCACGACCTCTGACTCCCAAGCCCGTGGGGGTCTTGCCACTAAGCCACGCTGCTTCTCAAAGAGAAAAGAGGTGAGCAAGGAGGGGGTTGAAGGGGTGGACTGCTTTAGAGCCAATCTCTGTCTGTTACCGACTTGTACATTCCAAGCGCTTAGTACAGTGCTCTGCACATAGTAAGCGCTCAGTAAATACTACTGAATGAACAGTGGCTTAATACACAATATAACGATAGTGTTGCACTATAAACAGACACAGTCCCGGGCCACAACGAGCTTACAGTCTAGAGGGAGTTTACACAGTTTTCGGATACTCCCTCGCTCTGGCGTGGCCTGGTGGATAGAGCCCAGGCTCGGGAGTCAGACGGCCCTGGGTTCTAATCCCGGCTCCGCTACCTGCCTGGTGGGTGACCTCGGGCAAGTCGCTTCACTTCTCTGTGCCTCTGTTTCCTCATCTGGAAAATGGGGATTAAACCCGGGAGCCCATGTGGGACAGGAGCTGTGTCCCACCTGATTAGTTTGTATTTACCCCAGTGCTTAGAACAGTGCTTGACACATAGTAAGTGCATAGCAAATATCACCATTATGATAGCATTCTATTATTCTATCATATGCGATTGTTATAATTATATAATTATCTACATTATTCTTAATATTGTTACTATCCGACAAAGGAAAAACGTCTTTCTGCAGAAACACTATTTAACAAGCAATCGTCATTTTCACCTCGTTAACCTGGCCACCGTCAATAGTTTCTCACAACATTAAGAATGAAAATCAATCAATTGAGATCCACTTATTTTTTTTAACGGTATCTGTTAAGCGTGGCTCAGTGGAAAGAGCCCGGGCTTGGGAGTCAGAAGTCATGGGTTCGAATTCTGGATCTGCCATTTGTCAGCTGTGGGACTGTGGGCAAGTCACTTCACTTCTCTGTACCTCAGTTCCTTCATCTGTAAAATGGGGATTAACTGTGAGCCTCACGTGGGACAACCTGATGACCCTGTATCTCCCCCAGTGCTTACAACAGTGCTCTGCACATAGTAAGCGCTTAACAGACACCAACATTATGATTATTAAGCGCTTACCGTGTGCCAGGCACTGTTCTAAGCACCGGGGTAGATACAACTTAATCAGATTGGACACAGTCCCCGTCCCCCGCGGGGCTCCCAGTCTTCATCCCCATTTTCCAGATGAGGGAACCGAGGCCCAGAAAAGTGAGATGTCTGGCCCACGGCCACGCAGCAGTCACGTGGCGGAGCCGGGATTAGAACCCGTGATCTTCTGACGCCCGGGTCCGGACCGTAGCCGCTCCGCCGTGCTGCTATCTCACCTCGCTGACCTTCCCGCCTCCAGCTTCTCCGCCCCCATCGTACTCAACTTCACTCCGCCACCCGGATCTATTTTTCAAAAGCGGTTCTGCTCCCGTCCGCCCGCTCCTCAAAACCCGCCAAGAGTTCCCCAGGGCAGCCGCTCTCTGCGGGCACAGCACTGCCCTAAGCACTCGGGAGAGCACAACAGAGTCGGCAGGCCAGATCCCTGCCTTCAAGCAGCTTTGAGTCTGTGTGCGGAGCACTGTACTAAGCACTTTGGAGAGGGCAAGGAAGTTAGAAGATGCAATCCCGGTCCTCAAGGAGCTTCCGGGCTCCTGGGGGCACGGCAGTGTGCCGAGAGCTTGGGGGAATCCAATAGAGTTGGTCACAATAATCGTGATGGTGCCTGTTAAGCGCTCACTGTGTGCCAGGCACCGTATTAAGCGCTGGGGTGGATACAAGCAAATCGAGTTGGACACAGTCCCTGCCCCACATGGGGCTCGCGCTCTCGATCCCCATTTTCGGGGAGCCCGGGCAGGGAGTCAGAGCACCCGGGTTCTAATCCCGGCTCCGCCAGCTGCTCGCTGGGTGACCTCGGGCGAGTCATTTCACTTTTCTGTGCCTCAGTTCTCCCGTTCTCCCTCCGACTTAGACTGTGAGCCCCACGCGGGACGGGGACCGCGTCCAGCCTAATTCCCTTGTATCTACCCCAGCTCTTAGAGCAGCGCTTAACACAAAGTAAGCGCCTCACAGATACCATGAAGAAAAACAAAACAATACCAAAACCCCCCCCCCCCAGATCCAGAGAACACCAGGAACCGTCTGAGGAACTCCAAACTGGTTGAGTTCTGGGATGTGGACAAGGCGGCGATCCTCCCCTCGAAGAGACGGAATATCGGCCCCGGACGTGGAACGGAAGCTGGTTTTCATCCCCGGGCAACTCAAGGAGGTGCAGTCTAGGCTTAGAGCGGAGAAGGAGCGTGGCCAAGTGGTTAGGCCCCGGGCCTTGGCGCCAGAAAGGCCTGGGTTCCAATCCCGGCTCCGCCGCTCGTCTGCCGCGCGACCTCGGGTAGGTCTCGTCAGTGGGCCTCGGTTCCCCACTCTGTCAAATGGGGGTGAAGACGTCGAGTCCTTCGTGGGGCAGGGACTGTGTCCATACTGATCAGTTTACCTCTAACCTGCAGCGCTCGGTTCACCGCCCGGCACACAGTAAGCGCTTAACGGACATCGTTAAAATTTAAAAAGAGTCGAAAGGACCCGGGTTCTGAAAAAAGGCCCGTGAGCTCTAGACCGTGAGCTCGTTGCGGGAGGGGAATGTGTCTGCTTGTTGTATTATTGTGCTCCCCCAAGGGCGTAGTACAGTGCTCTGCACACAGTCGGCGCTGAATAGATCCGACTGACTGAACGAATGAAGCCGTGTAGGTTTCTCGGGCTTACCAAGGTGGTGCCGGGAGCCGACACGGTGGCTTTCAGACTGGCCAGTTCCTGCTGGATTAATTTCTCCTCCTCCTGGAAAAAGGAAAACGGCTTTAAAATCGGGCACCTCCCAACCCTGGCCCCCTCCCGCTCTGCCTCCCCCAGATGGGTGGCGGGGTACGAGGAGGGTGGGGGGAGCGGGGATCCTTCCGTCCTCCCCCCGCCGCTCCCCGCTTCCCCGGCCCTCGCTCTCGTCCAGCTCCGCACTCGGTAGGGGCTCAGTAAATACGACGGATCCATCGACTGACCGCAGCCCTCCGACCCGGGCTCCGAGCCGCTCGACGCGAGAAGCAGCGGGGCTTAGCGGACGGAGCCCGGGGCTGGGAGGCGGAAGGACCTGGGTTCCAGTCCACGCGTCCGCCGCGTGGGACCCTGGGTGAGTCGCTCCACTTCTCTGGGCCTCGGCCACCTCATCCGTAAAACGTGGGGATTAAGAGTGTGAGCGGGGACTGTGTCCAACCTAACTTGTATCTCCCCCAGGGCTTAGAACAGTGCTGGGCACGGAGTAAGCACTTAACAAATAGCACAATTTCGATTATCAATTTACTATTTAGTTTCATCTCACTTTGGGCCCCGGAAGCATCTCCTCCTACAACTTCTCCGCGAAAGATATTTCTGGAGATGTCAGATCTGTGTCAAACGTAACGTTCCCTCCTTATCGATTCGGCTTGGCAGCCGATTTTAACGGCAAATGAACTCTCAGCCCGTCCCTCTCGAGCGTAAGCTTGTTTTGGGCAGGGAGTCCGCCTGTCGACTGCTCTACTGTCCTCTCCCAAGCGCTTAGTCTAGCGCCCGGCCCACAGTAAGCGCTCAAAAAAATACCGCCGACCGCCGTGCTCCTCCCCAGCACTTACCCTTACACCGTGAGCCCAGCTGGGGCCCGAAATCGATGCAATTTCGTGTGCGCGGAGCGCTGTGCGGAGCCCGACTCCACCCACTCTCTGCTGTGTGACCTTGGTCAAGTCACTTCGCTTCTCTGAGCCTCAATTCCCTCATCTGCAACATGGGGATTAAGACGCTGAGCCCCATGTGGGACAGGGACCGCGTCCCACCCAATTATCCTGAATAACCTGTAACTACCCCAGGGCTCGGAACAGTGCTTGGCACGTAGCAAGTGCTTAACAAGTAGAATTCTTCTTCTTCTGATTATTATTATTACTAAGTGTTTGAGCGCAGGGTCCTTGGAGTTTGCAGGGGGGACGGATGCTAAAATCAGCAGCAATTAAGGGAAACAGTAGCTTATAAAACAGTTTACGGTGGGGTTGGTAGCCTTTCCCGGTGCCTGGCCGTGATATTATTTATTCAGTCCTTACTGCGTTGCAAAGCACTGTTCATTCATTCATTCAGTCCTATTTATGGAGCACTTACTGCGTGCAGAGCACTGTACTAAGCGCTTGGAGAGCACAATTCAGCAACAAAGAGAGACAATCCCTACCCAACAACGGGTTCGCAGTCTAGAAGGGGGGAGGCAGACATCAAAACAAGTAAACAGGCGTCAATATAAATTACTAGAATTACAGATATACGCACATCATGAATGAATAGGGTAATAAATATGTACGGATATACCCAAGTGCTGGGGGACGGGGAGGGGAGTAGGGCAGAGGAGGAGGAACGGAGGAAAAGGGGAAAAACCCTGGAAAAATTACACAGGTGAGAGTGAGAGGAAGGCTTAGTACAGTGCTTTACACCCCGGCGCTTAATAGATGCCACCGAATAATAATAACGGTATTTGTTAAGCACTTACTATGTGCCAAGCACAGTACTAAGCGCTGGGAGTAGTAATCAGGATGTCCCGCCTGGGGTTCACAGTCTTAATCCCCATTTTAGAGATGGGGAAAACTGAGGAAGGAAGGAAGGAGTCCTAGGAATATAATGGACAACCACAGTCAACAGCGATGGATCAGTCAATCAATCAATGGTATTTAGGGAGCGCTTCCTACGTGCAGAGCACTGCAATAAACGCTTGGGAGAGTCCAATACAACGGAATTAGCAGCCAGGTTCCCTGCCCGTAGCGAGCTTAAACGGGGGCGGGGAGGGAGTGCCCGGGAGGGGGGGGCGGCGAGGGGGAAGGGAATCCATCAACGGTACTTATTGAGCGCTTACCGTGTGCAGAGCACTGTACTAAGTGCTTGGGAGGGTGCAATCCAACAGAGCCGGTAGACGTACCCCCCCGGCCGTAATGAATTTCCAGACGAGAGGCCCGTCCAACCCCTTCCGGCCGATCTCTTTAAAACCGCCACAGAACCGCGATCCCCTCGCCGACAAAACCGTCGGCAAGCCGGGGCACAGCGTGGTCGGGTGGAAAGGCCACCGGCCCGGGAGCCCCGCGACCCGGGTTCCGAGCCCCGCGACCCGGGCCGAGTCACTTCACCCCTCTGGGCCTCGGTTCCCTCACCCGCCAAACGGGGATCCGATCCCTGCCCTCCCTTCCCCACTGGACTGTAAGCCTTGCGACCGCTTAATCAATATCCCAATCACCGTCGTCTTGCGGGCTTGGATTTGGCCTCGACATCTTCTCCCCGCGGCCGTTCTGCGGACCGTCGGCGACTTCCCGAAACGACGCGCCGAGCGGCTGCCGGCTGCCCGGTCCACGGGGTTTCGGGGCTCGCTCGCTGACACCCAGAAGCCCCGAATGTACCGCCCGCCACGCGGTCGGTGTGCCGAGCACTTGGTCTAAGTGCTGGGGTAGATTCAAGTTAATCAAGGGAGACACAGTCTCCCCCCCCCCCCCACTGCCAGGGGGATCCCCATCTAGGTAGGAAGAAGGGCAAGGGTTGAATCCCCCTTTTTACAGATGAGGTAACCGAGGCACAGAGAACAACAATAATAATGATTACAATTATGGCACCTGTTTACGTGCCTACTCTGTGTCAGGACTTGCCCACATCTTGCCTCTGGCCTGGAACGCCCTCCCTCTTCAAACCCGACAGACGATGACTCTCCTCCCCTTCAAAGCCTCACTGGGGGCCCACCTCCTCCAAGAAGCCTTCCCAGACTAAGCCCCCCTTTCCTCTTCTCCCACTCCCTTCTGCGTCGCCCTGACTCGCTCCCTTTCCTCTTCCCCCCCTCCCAGCCCCGCAGCACTCGCATACGTATCTGTCATTTATGGATTTCTCTTAACGCCCGTCTCCCCGCCCCCAGACTGTCGGCTCGTTTACCGTTCTCTCGTCCTCTCCCAGGCGCTCAGTCCAGCGCTCCATAAATACGACCGGATGAACGTTCTAAGCGTCGGGGTCGATACACGTTAATCGGGTTGGACACGGAGGCGTGAAGTGACTTGGAGAGCAGCACGTCGGAGTGGCCAGAGCCCGGGCCAGAGGAGTCGGGGGGGTCATGGGTTCTAATCCCGGCTCCGCCACATGCCTGCTGTGTGACCTGGGGCAGGTCGCTCCACGCCTCCGGGCCTCGCCTCCCCCTGCCGTACAACGGGCGAGCCCGCCGTGAGACGGGGACCGTGTCCGACCCGATTTCCCTGTATCCACCCCGGCGCTTAGTATAGTGCCTGGCCCATAGCAAGCGCGTTGTTTTGCTGTGTAAATATAATTCTATTTATTTATATTGATGCCTGTTTGCTTGCTTTGATGTCTGTCTCCTCCCTTCTAGACCGTACGCCCGGCGTGGGCAGGGATCGTCTCTCTCTATTGCTGAACTGTTCTTTCCAAGCGCTTAGTACAGTGTTCTGCACGCACTAAACGCTCAATAGAAACGACTAAAGGAAATGTCTCTCTTTAGTGCTGAACTGTACTTTCCAAGCGCTCTGTAGTGCTCTGCACGCAGTAAGCGCTCAATAAATACGACTGAATGAGTGAACTGTCTCTACTGCTGAACTGTACTTTCCAAGCGCCTAGTCCAGTGCTCTGCGCGCAGTAAGCGCTCACTAAATACGACCGAATGAACAAATACCGGCATCGTTACTATTGCTCAAGACCACGCAGCAGATAAGGGGCAGTGTTGGAATTATTATTAATAATAATATTAGAACCCAGATCCTTCCGACTCCCAGGCCCTAGCTTTTCCCACTAAGCAGGGAGGGAGAGGAGGAGGAAGGGAAGCAAAAACTCCTTACTCTTGGCTTCAAAACCGTCCATCCCCTGGCTCCCTCCTACCTCTCCTCCCTTTTTTTTTTTACCGCATCCCACCCCGCACGCTCCGCTCCTCTGCCGCCCACCTCCTCACCGCCCCTCGTTCTCGTCCGTCCCGCCGTCGACCCCCGGCCCACGTCCTCCCGCCGTCCCGGAACGCCCTCCCTCCTCACCTCCGCCAAACTCTCTTCCCCCTTCAAAGCCCTCCGGAAAGCTCCCCTCCTCCAGGAGGCCTTCCCAGACGGAGCCCCCCCTTTCCCTCTGCTCCTCCTCCCCTCCCCAATCCCCCTTCTCCCTCCTTCTGCTCTTCCCCCTTCCCTACAGTACTCTGCCTATTTGCATATAGTAATTATTACTCTATTTATTTTGTGAACGATGTGTATGTATCTACGATTCTATTTATCCTGATGATACCGAAGCCAGACTGCTTCTTTGGTTTTGTGGTCTGTCTCCCCCGTTTAGACTGTGAGCCCGTCGTTGGGCGGGGATGGTCTCTATCTGTCGCCGAATTGTCCATCCCAAGCGCTTAGTACAGTGCTCCGCACATAGTAAGCGCACAGTAAATACGACTGAATGAATCTATGGTTCTATTGATCTATTTTGATGCTACTGATGCCTTTCTACTTGCTTTGCTGTCTGTCTCCCCCCTTTAGATTGTGAGCCCGTCGTTGGGCCGGGATGGTCTCTATCTGTTGCCCAATCGTCCCTTCCAAGCGCTTAGTTCAGTGCTCCGCACTCAGTAAGCGCTCAATAAATACGACTGAACGAATCTACAGTTCTATTTATTTATTTTAAGGCTACCGATGCCTGTCTCCTGGTTTTGTTTCTCTGTCTGTCTCCTCCCCCTTCTAGACTGAGAGTCCATTGCTGGGCAGGGATGGTCCCGATCTTTGCCGAATTGTCCCTTCCAAGCGCTTAGTCCAGTGCTCTGCACTTAGTAAGCGCTCAATAAATACGATCGAATGAATTTTTGGTTCTATTTATTTATTTTGATGCTATTGGATGCCTACGGTTTTTCTGTTTGCCCGTCTCCCCGCTTCTTAGACTGTGAGCCGGTTGTTGGGCGGGGATGGTCTCTCTGTTGCCTAATTATCCCTTCCAAGCGCTCAGTCCAGTGCTCTGCACTTAGTAAGCGCTCAGTAAAGACGATCGAATGAATTTTTGGTTCTATTGATTTATTTTGATGCTACTGGATGCCTGTCTACTGGTTTCTCGTTTGCCCGTCTCCCCGGCCTCTAGACTGTGAGCCGGTTGTTGGGCGGGGATGGTCTCTCTGTGGCTCAATTGTCCCTTCCAAGCGCTCAGTCCAGTGCTCTGCACCTCGTAAGCGCTCAGTAAATACGATCGAATGAATTTTTGGTTCGATTTATCTATTTTGATGCCTGTCTACTGATTTTTGGTTGCTGTCCGTCTCCCCCTTCTAGGCTGTGAGCCGGTTGTTGGGCGGGGACGGTCTCTATCTGTTGCCGATTTGGCCATTCCAAGCGCCTAGTACGGTGCTCCGCACCGAGTGAGCGCTCAATAGATAGGACTGAATCAATCTATGGTTCTATTTATTTATTCTGATGCTACTGATGCCCGTCGACTGGTTTTGTTTTGCTGTCTCCCTCTTCTAGACTGAGAGTCCACTGCTGGGCAGGGAGGGTCTCTATCTTTGCCGAATTGTCCCTTCCAAGCGCTCAGTCCAGTGCTGTGCACCTAGTAAGCGCTCACTAAATACGACGGAATGAATTTTCGGTTCTATCGATCGATTCCGATGCTCTTGATGCCTGTCTGCCGGTTTGGTTTTGCGGCGTCTCCCCCTTCTCCACCGTGAGCCCGTCCGTGGGCAGGGATGGTCTCATCTGTTGCCCAACTGTCCGTTCCAAGCGCTCAGTCCAGTGCCCTGCACCTAGTCAGCGCTCAATAAATAGGATGGAAGGAAGGATTGAAGGGAAGGAGGGGGATTTGGGGGGGGGGAACCAGATCGTCCCCGGAACCTTCCTGCGGGGGCGCGGGGGGGACCCGGTTGGCGGGGGCACCTACGTGCTTGGAGGTCAGGGCGGTGATGCTGCGGATGAGGCCGCCCAGCCTGGACGACGCCGACTGTTTGGCCGCCGCCGCCGCCGCCGAGGGCCTGGGGCCCGCGGGGCCGGGGCCGCCCGCCGGCTGCAGCAGCCCGGGCAGCGCCGTGAGGGTCTTCTCCACGATGTCGCTCATCGCCGCCCGACCGGAAGGGACCCGCCCCGCGACGGACGCACTTCCGGTCTCGGGGTTGGTTTTTTTTTTTTTGAACACTGCAACTTTATTAGGGGCGAGGCCCGGTCGGCCACGGCGAGCGGCCACCAGGGGGCGCCGGGAGGGAGCCATCGCGGGGCCCCGACCCACCCCGCCCTTCCTTCCCCCAGCCCGGCCTGCGGGGGAAAAAAATCACCCACGGCATCGTTATGGAGTCATGATCATTATTTATCGTCGATCCTTCTAGCATGGATATTCTTAATATCAATAATATAATCATTAATATCAATATAATATATATAACATATAAAAATTTACAAATATATCATATATAACTTATAAAAATATAAATATATAACCTATATAATATAATATCAATAATAATATCTTAATATTGATACTCACCACCGAGCCTTATTTATTAGTAATCATTGTCGATCGTTAGAATGATAATGATACTGTTGGGATTTGGGAAGCGCTTACTCTGTGCGGAGCACTGTTCTAAGCGCTGGGGGGGGGGAATCCAGGGTCATCAGGTGGACCCACGTGGGGCTCCCAGTCTTCATCCCCATTTTCCAGATGAGGTCCCTGAGGCCCAGAGAAGTGAAGTGACTCGCCCACGGTCACCCAGCCGACAGGTGGCAGAGCCGGGATTCGAACCCGTGACCTCTGACTCCCAAGCCCGGGCTCTTGCCACTGAGCCACGCTGCTTTCCCTAGCCTTCATCATCATCATCATCATCGATCCTCATTTATTATTAATCATTGTCGACCGTTATATCGTCGATATGATGATTAGACTGTAAGCCCGTCAATGGGCAGGGATGGCCTCTATCTGTTGCCCAATTGTCCATTCCAAGCGCTTAGTACAGTGCTCTGTATATAGCGAGCGCTCCATAAATACGATTGAATGAATTAGTAATCACCGATCCTCATTTATCATTAATCATGGTCGATTGTTATACCATCGATTAGAAGCGGCGTGGCTCAGTGGAAAGAGCACGGGCTTTGGAGTCAGAGGTCATGGGTTCGACTCCCGCCTCTGCCACTTGTCAGCTGGGGGACTGTGGGCGAGTCACTTCACTTCTCTGTGCCTCAGTGACCTCATCTGGAAAATGGGGATGAAGACTGTGAGCCCCACGTGGGACAACCTGTTTCCCCTGTGTCTACCCCAGCGCTTAGAACAGTGCTCTGCACAGAGTAGGCGCTTAACAGATACCAACGTCATTAGTATTTATTAATAATCACCATCGAACCTCATTTATTAATAATCACCGTCGACCCTTATAGCATCGACATTATTAATAATAATGATCAATCCTCATGTATGATTAATCACGGTCGACCGTTATATCATCGATATTCTCACTAATCATCATCGATCCTCATTTATTAGTAATCACGGTCGATTGTTATATCATCGGTATTCTTAATCGTCACCATCGATCCTCATTTATTAGTAATCATGGTCGATCCTTCTATCATTGATAATCTCAATAATCATCATCGATCCCTATTTATTATTAATCATGGTCGATCCTTACATCATCGATATTCTTAATAATCATCATCGGTCCTCATTTATTATTGATCATTGGCGATCGTTATAATATCGTTGATATTATAATGCCGTATTATATACGATTATAGTAGAACCGCATTCTATTATAATTATTATTCAATAGTATTTATTGAGCGCTTCCCACGTGCAGAGCACTGTACCGTACCAAGCGCTCGGAATGTGCGACCGCTACATCGGCACGTTTCGTGACTTCTGGATTTTCTCGATTCTTTTGAAAATGCGCCGTCGGAGAAGGCTTTCGCAGACATGACGGACGGCCCGAAAAACAAACGAATGGGTCTCAGAGCAAATCAGCCCAGCGTGGTCTTTGGGAAGCCAAATGACTCGACTTAGATTAGCAGATTTTGGACACATCGTCGAGGACGACTGACAGTCCGGAGAAAAAAGAAATAACGCGAGGAAAAATCCAGGGAAAACACGGAAGAGGCAGACCGGCAGCGACGGAGAGAGACCGTAACAACGGTAACGGAAGAGCCCCGTCGGCAGGGTTGCGGATTATGGCCAAAGACAGGACGTTCCGGAGAAAATATAGCCACAGAGTCGCCGTGAATTGGAAATGACTCGGCCGCATTCGATTATAGTAATAGTAATGGTCTTTATTTAGCGGTAGTAATAATGGTACTTATTAAGTAGTCGTAGTTCTAGCAGTATTTATGAAGTTCCTACTGTTGCAAAGCGCAGTCCTAAGCACCGAGGGAAAAAAATGGTGAGAGTTGGCCAGGATTCCCGGCTTCCGAGGTACTCAAACTCTAAAAATAAGGAGAGAAGAGAGCGGGCCGGCGACGGGCACATAACGAAAGAGAAGCAGCGTTGCCTAATGATAACGTCGGTATCCGTTAAGCGCTTACTAGATGCCGAGCGCCGTTCTCAGCGCTGGGGGAGATACAGGGTCATGAGGTTGTCCCACTTGAGGGTCCCAGTCTTCATCCCCATTTTACAGACGAGGTCACTGAGGCACCGAGAAGTGAAGCGACTCGCCCAAAGTCACACAGCTGACGAGTGGCGGAGCCGGGATTAGAACCCACGACCTCTGACTCCTAAGCCCGGCCTCTTCCCACTGGGCCACGCTGCTTCTCTGCGAGAGCACGAGCCCGGGAGTCAGGGGACCTGGATTATTATTCCAGCTCAGCCTCTTACTTGTTGGGCGACCTTGGGCAAGTCATTTCACTCCTCAGCGCCTCAGTCTCCTCAACCGGAAAATGGGGATTCAATACCCCTTCTCCCTCTTACTTAGACTGTGAGTCCCGTGGCTGACCCGATTATCTCACGTCTACGCCGTGAACTCTTTAAATACAACAACGATAAGAAGAACTCTTTAAATATAACAACAATAAGAAGAGGAAGAAGAAACGGCAAAGGTCCAAAACTACAAAAAACACAAGAACGGTCATCAGTGCAACAAAGAGCGATAGATTCCGGCGACGAGAGGAGCCGGGGTTCAAACTCCTTGTGGCTGAGAGTCCAACAGCAACAATAATCAAGAGCTACAGGAAATCGGTCCATCAGTCGTTCATTCCATCGTATCTATCGAGCGCTTGCCATGTGCAGAGCACCCTCCTGAGCGCTCGGCATGGACAGTTCGGCAATCCCGCCCAACGACGGGCTCCCAGTCAGTCGGCGACCTTCACCACATCGCTAAAATCCACCTTTTCCTCTCCATCCAACCTGCTCCCGCGTCAATCCAAGCACTTCTCCTCTCCCGGCCGGATTAGTAATAATAATAACGTTGGTATCTGTGAAGCGCCTACTCTGTGCAAAGCACTGTTCCAAGCGCCGGGGGATACAAGGTGATCGGGTCGTCCCACGTGGGGCTCACGGTTTTAATCCCCGTTTTACAGACGAGGGAACGGAGGCACAGAGACATCCCCCCCCCCCCCCGCCTCCTCCCTCTCCCCACTCCAGTCCGAACCTCGCTCTTCTTCCCGGATCATTTTTCCACAGGAACGTTCAGTCCATCGTCCCCCACTCCTCCAGAACCTCCAGGGGTTGCCCCATCCTCCTCTCCCTCGAACAGAAACTCCTCACCATTTGGCTTTCAATCCCCTCGCCCCCTCCTACCTCACCTCCCTGCTCTCCTACACCAAAGCAGCCCGCACGCTCGGCTCCTCTAACGCCAACCTTCCCTCCGTACCTCCGTCTCGTCTAGATCTCCCCGCCGACCTGTCGCCCCCATCCCACCTCTGGCCCGCGACGCCGTCCCTCCTCCGATCCCACGGACGGTGACTCTCTCCCCCTTCGAAAGCTTGTTGAAGGCCCATCTCCTCCAAGAGGCCTTCCCTTTCAGTAGTATTCATTCATTCAATAGTATTTGTTGAGCGCTTACCACGTGCAGAGCACTGGACTAAGCGCTCGGAACGGACAAATGGGTAACAGACAGAGACGGTCCCTGCCCTCCGACGGGCGCGCAGTCGAATCGAATTCCCTTCCTCTTCTCCCACTCCCTTCTGCATCATCCTGACCCGCTCCCTTTATTCATCCCCCTGCAGGCCCACAGCACTTACTTTATATATAGAAAATGTCTATAAACATATATATAAAACGTACTTATCTACATTAATGTCTGTCTCCCCCACCAAACCATAAATTCAACCATGGGCAGGAATGTGTCTGTTATATTGTTCTGCCGCGCTTTCCCAAGTGCTTATTTAAGCGCTCCGCACCCAGTAAGCGCTCAACAGATACGACGGACCGTCCGAGCGACCGGCGCGGTGACGGTCACCGCCGTCCCAACATTTGAAGCCCCCGGAATTCCCCTTGAATTCATTCGTTCATTCACTCGGTCGTGGCTCAGTGGAAAGAGCCCGGGCTTGGGAGTCAGAGGTCTCGGGTTCGAATCCCGCCTCTGCCACTTGTCAGCCGGGTTCATTCATTCATTCGATAGTCTTTATTGAGCCCTTACTATGTGCAGATCACTGTACTAAGCGCTTGGGATGAACAAGTCGGCAGCGGATAGAGACGGTCCCTGCCGTCTGACGGGCTTACGGTCACTTCACTTCTCTGGGCCTCGGTTCCCTCCTCCGTAAAATGGGGATCGACCGTGAGTCTCAGGTGGGGCGGCCCGATGCCCCGGCATCTCCCCCAGCGCTTAGAGCGGTGCTCTGCACATAGTAAGCGCTTAACGGATACCAACGTTAGTATTTATCGAGCACTTTGTGTGTGCAGAGCACTTTACCGAGTCGTCGGGGGAGTGCGATAGAACCCTAAGCGGACACGTTCCCTGCCCGCAGTGAGCTCACGGTCTATTCGTTCATTCGTTCGCTGGGATCTACTGAGCGCTCACTACGTGCGAAGCACCGTTCCAAGCGCTGGGGTAGATCCCAGCTAATCAGGCTGGCCCTCGTGGGGCTCCCGCTTTTCATCCCCATTCTCCAGATGAGCTCACTGAGGAGGGAAGTGACTTGGCCAAGGTCACAGAGCTGAGCGGCGGCGGGGGCGGGATTAGAACCCACGGCCTCTGCCTCCCCGGCCCGGGCGCCTTCTGAGGGAGGGCTCAGTCTGGGAGGGCCTCCTGGAAGCGGGGGGGGCGGAGCCTGCGGGGAGTGGGCGGGGCCTGCCGGGGAGGGGGCGGGGCCTCGGTGGGCGGGGCCTGGGCCGCCTCCGTCCCCGCCCGCCCTTGTTCCGGCGCATGCGCCGTTGGGGGCCTCGCTGGGAGCCGCGCGGGCAGAGAGAGGACGGAGGAGAGAGGACGGAGAGAGGGGAGGACGGAGAGAGGGGAGGACAGGGGAGGGGAGGACAGGGCAGGGGAGGGGAGGACAGGAGAGCGCCGCCCGAGGGCTCCTTCCGCAACCCGCAGCCCGCCGGGCGGCCCCAGACGCGCTTCAGCACCGCCAGGCCCGGACAGCGCCCCGGGCCCCAGACCCACCCCCATCCCCATCCCCACCCCCATCTCCATCCCCATCCCCATCCCCATCCCCATCCCCATCCCCATCCCCATCTCCATCCCCCTCCCCCTCCCCTCCCCATCCCCATCCCCATCTTCACCCCCTCCCCCTCTCCATCCTCCTCCCCGCCCCCACCCATCCCACCTCCACCTCCCACCCCTTCCTCCCTCCCCTCCCCCTGCCCCCGCCTACATCCCGCGCCCATCTCCTCCTCCCCACCCCCACCCGCCGGACCCGACCCCGGCCGGCCACCCTCCCTTCCTCCTCCTCCTCCTCCTCCTCCTCCCCTTCTCCTCCTCCTCCTCTTCCCTAACCGAAGTCCTGCGTCCGGTGCGGGGGGGGGGGGGGGGGGTGTGTGGGGGGGAGGAGGGTGTCTGTCTCTCCCCGGGTCTCTCCTTTGGTCTCTCTCTCCTCCCTAGTCCGTCTCTCCCTAGGCCTAGCTCTCCCTGGGTCTCTCTCCCCCCCCGGTCCGTCTCTCCCCGGGCCTGTCTCTCCCGTGTCTCTCCTTGGGTCTCTGGCTCCCCAGTCCGTCTCTCCCTAGTCCGTCTCTCCCCGGGCCTGTCTCTCCCCGGGTCTCTCTCCTTCCTGGTCCGTCTCTTCCCGAGTCTACCTCTGCCCCGGTCCGTCTCTCTGGGCCTGTCTCTCCCCGGGTCTCTCCTTGGGTCTCTCCCCCCGGTCCGTCTCTCCCCGGGCCCGTCTCTCCCCGTGTCTCTCCCTGGGTCTCTCTCTCCCCGCTAAGCCTGTCCCTCCCGGGACCTGTCTCTCCCCGGCCCTTATCTCTCTCGGGGTCTCTCTCTCCCCTGCTCCGTCTCTCCCCGGGCCTCTGTCTCCCCAGGTCTGTCTCTCCCCGGTTCTGCCTGCCTGTCTGTGCCTGTGTCCCCGGGTCAGGGTGCCCGGGCTGTCCGGCCTGCCCCCCGCCGCGCCCCCCACCCGCTGGGGGCGGCTGGAGCTGCCCGGGGGGATGGGAGCGATCCGGCGGGGGCGGAGGCAGGGGCTGGGGGTGGGGCTGGGGGTCTTCTTCCTCCTCCAGGCCCTGATCCTCGGCCTGGGCCCCGCCCGGGCCTTCCCCACCCCCGACGGCGGCAGAGGTAGGTCTGCACCTCCCCCCGTCCCCACCCCCGACCCCCCCACTTGACGTCTTCTCTCCCCCCCACCAAATGATTAAAGCTGGGGGGCGGGAGGGAGAGGTGGGGGGCTGAAATCTTTCTCTCGGGGAGCTCGTCGGCTCTTACCGCTTTCTCCGGGAGAGGATGGAGGCGGTTTTCCCTCGGCCTCCCCCGTCTCCCTCACCTCCCCTGATCAGATCGGGGGGCGGTGTTTTGCTCTCGGGCGGGTCCTGGTGAAAGAGCTTTAATGGCTCGGTGAAGACAATCGGATTAGGCCTCTGCCATTTCGGTCAAGGGCTTATAAACCAGCTCGCTAGGTGGGTTTGAGGGCCTCTGGTCGGGGGGACGTATGGCTCGAACCCTCGGCAGATCAGATGGGCTCTTTTCCTTCACCCGAGGCCCGACAGACCGACCCCGGCGGTCATCTGGGGAGAGGAAGGGAAGATGGGGAGAAAGCGGGTGTTGTTTCTCCTCCGGGCTACTCGAGGGACTGCCTTCTGAAAGCACCGTGCACCGGGGGTAGATAACGGGATCGTCGCGTCGGTCCCGGGCCCTGTCCCACCTGGGCTCACGGTCTTAATTCCCATCTTACGGATGAGGGAGCCGAGGCCCGGAGAAGGGAAGTGATTTGCCCGAGGTCACGCGGCAGACGGGTGGAGTCGGGATCAGAACCCAGATCCTCCGACTCCCAGGCCCGGACTCCTTCCGCTAGGCCGCTCTGCTTCCCGACTCTCCCCCTGGGGAGGTGCCGGAGCCCCCGGGGGGAATCTGGCTCATTTAGTTCACGTTCGGACCGACTCTTCCCCCCGTTCCGGGGGTTTGCGTCGGGCGGAGGATGTTTCCTCTCCCCTCTCCCTTCTTCCCACCGCTTCCCCTCCCTCAGTTCCCCGCCTCCCCCGTGTTCCCGGTCATCACCGCCGTGTACAGAGATTGGGGCGGGAGGAGGGACGAAAGGGAAGCGGAAAGGGGAGAATCTCAGAGGGGAGGACGGAGCTTGCCGAACTCTCCGACGACCCCCATCCGGCTTCCCTACGGTCCCGGGTTGGGTTTTCCTAAGAAGGGGATGGGAAGAGGGCTCCCGCCCGTGTTTCCGGGAGGGGGAGGATGTGAGCGGCGGGGGGCGGGGGGACCATCGATCCGATTTCACCCCTTACCCCCGAGGTTGTTCTCTCGAGCTCTGAGGGGAGCTGGTCTTAAAAGATCGCGGCCATTTACTCCTTGAGGACGACGTTCCTGCCGAACCATTTTCAAGCGATTGACCGGAAAATAATTGTGTGCGTATGTATGTGTTTATTCTAGACAAGGCCATACACAACAGAGAATTAAGTGTAGAGAGACCCTTGGAAGAACAGGTAGGTCAGATGACCAAGATGAATTTGTTCCGCTCCGACTGACGCCGTTCCTCTTGGTTTCGCGCCTGGGGTTTTGACGGTTTCGCTGGCAGACGATTCGGGAGCTCTCGAGCATCGACCCAGATTTAGCTGAGGATCCTCGGGGCCGGGGCCCGGCTCCAGTTCCCACCCGTGCCTCCTTTCCCGGTGCTTACTGCAGTGTCCTCTGCTCAGTGGGCATTGAATAAATACTATGACGGGTGCGACTACTACTACTACTACTAACGATAATGGAATTTGTGAAGCGCTTACTCCGTGCCAGGCACTGGACTAAGCACTGGGGTGGATCCAAGCAAATCAGGTTTGGACCCGGTCCCTGTCCCGTGGGGGGGGGGGGGGGGGCTCGCGGTCTCAATCCCCGTTTTACAGATGAGATGACCGAGGCCCAGAGAAGTGGAGTGGCTCGCCCGAGGCCACACGGCGGACGAGCGGCGGAGCCGGGATTAGGACCCGTGACCCGGATCCCGGGCCCGGGCCGTGTGGCCTCCGTGATGCCGTTACTGCTACTGTTATAAAATGTCCACGTCCTGACCAGATCTGCGTGGGGTGGGGAAGCCACGTGGGGTCCGGACGCGCAGGGAACGCCCAACCCCAACTTGGCGTCGGTGGACTTCGAAGCCTGTCTGCCACTGGTCCCGCCGCTATCCATTCATTCATTCGATCCTATCTACTGAGCACTTACCGTGTGTAGAGTACGGTACCGAGCGCTTGGGAGAGGTCAATATAAACAATAAACGGAGACACGTCCCCTGCCCGCAACGAGCTTAGGCTCAGCCAGAGCAGGCCCCTGACGGTAAGTCCTAAAAACCGTGGCGTTTGTTCGGCGCTTGCTATGTGCCAAGCACCCTGCCGAGCGTTGGGTTGTGTCGGTGCTAATCGGGTCGGACGCGGTCCTTATCCCACCACGTAAGGCTCACGGTCTTAGACGGAGGGGTTTTCATCCCCGTTGAACGGGAAAGCGGGGCTCAGAGAGGCGAAGTGACTCTCCCGAGGTCACGCAGCGGACAAGCGGCAGCGCCGGGATTAGAACTCAGGTCCCCTGACCCCCAGGCCGGTGCCTTTTCCCCAAGACCACACTGCTCCTCCTCCGACCGACGGATAGGGGACGGGTCAGCCTCTCCCATGCCTTCTCCTGGCCAGACTACGCCTCACTCCCCTGCCTGCCTCGATGGCCTGAGGACGGTATCCCAAGTCCCGTCAGATCGGGTGTCGACAGCACCTCCGGGCGGCAGCTGTCAATGGGGTGGACTCCTGGGCCAATCAGAGAGCTCGATCCTCCCCCCCCCCCGCCCAACTCCAGCCTCTCCTCCGTCCGTCCCCCCCCCCTTCCACCCCGACACGACCCCCAACCCCCCCTGACGTCGGCTGCCCGACGAGCTCGCCCCACCAGGTCCACTCCCTCGAGACCCAGGGGGATTCCGGGAATCTCCCAGCCCGCCACGATCGACAGCGACCGTCGCGGGCCCAAACGCTCGCGGGGGTGCCGACCTCACGCCCGGAGGCTCCGGAGCCAGAGAGGGCCTCCGGGGACCGGCCCCTCCCCGGAGAGCCTCTGTCCCAGTAGGCGAGGCAGCGCGGGCGCCGGACGAGAAGGGGGCATCCTTACTTCTTTGCTTCTCTCGCAAATCAGATCGCCGAAGCCGAAGCAGACGGGATCCGCCAAGCAGCCCCCGCAGGTAAAAACGAGATTTCCGGTGGTCTCCCGGGACCGTGGCCCCAGAGACCGTGGCGGCTCTAATCGACGGGTGGGGTTGGGGGCGTTTCTTGCAGAAAACCCGACCGGGGGAAGAAATGACTCCTCGGCGGATGACGCTAACTTCCTAAAGGCCTTAGCGCACCAGGAGAGAGACGCAAGAGAGGGGGCGACCGGAAGAAAATCCCCTTCCGATAAGCAGTCGGTCCCCGACGGTACAGATTCCACCAAGGGCTGGAGGCTGAGAGAGGAAGATGACGCTACTAAAAGCAGACAGGATTATCCATTTCAAGGTATCTCGGGGGGGAATGTTGGCCCTTCTGCTTTCATCCTTCGGCCGCCAGACCGGGTGAGAGGTGAGGGGGAGAAGCCAAGCTACTACACGGCGGGGGAAGGAGCCGGGGGAGGGCTCCGAAATCGGGTCGAAGCCGAGGACCGAGAAGCCGAGAGGATGATGATGATGATGATGATGATGACGGTGTCTGTTAAAGCGCTTACTATGCGCAAAGCACCGTTCTAAGCGCTGGGGGAATACAAGGTGATCAGGTCGTCCCACGGGGGGGCTCACAGTTTTAATCCCCATTTTACAGCCGAGGTAACGGAGGCACAGAGAAGTGAAGTGACTCTGCCCAAAGTCGCCCGGCCGACAAGCGGCGGAGCTGGGATTAGAGCCCGTGACCTCCGACTCCCAAGCCCGGCCTCTTTCCACTGAGCCACGCGGCTTTGCTAGAGAAGCGGCGTGGCCTACGAGCCGGGGCCCGGGAGGACCTGGGTTCTAATCCCGGCTCCGCCGTTCGTCTGCCGTGTGACGTCGGGCGAATCCTTTTGCTTTTCTGGGCCCCCGCGGCCTCGTCTGGGAAGTGGGCATCGAGACCGTGAGCCCCGTGTGGGAGATGGGCTGTGTCTAACCTGATTATCAGGTATCTAGCCCAGTGCTTAATACAGTGCCTGGCCCACAGTAAGCACTTAATGCGAGCAACCAAACCAAAAAGGAGCAAGTAAACAAGGCTGAGGGGACGGCTCTGGAGTGATGCTACAATCAAGGTGAGAGCCACAGGTCCTGCCCTCGAGGTGTAGAAAATCTGGGGGGGGGGGAGGGGACGTGAGGCTAAATTGATCTTTCTCCTAAATGGGTGCTAATTTCTACATCCTGCCTGGGTTCAGGGTCCCTGTGTGGGCTGGATTAGCTTGTATCTCCCCCTGTGCTTAGAACAGTGCCTGGCACATAGTAAGCGCTTAACAAATATCATCATCATTATTATTATCTCCCTACTCCTCTGTGTGTGTGTGTGTGTGTGTGTGTGTGTGTGTGTTAGAGGGGGGTGGGGAGCGTTAACTTGCCTGTGGACCCGGTTGGCACATCCCCTCCCTGCAGCCTGGTAATAACAATAATACTAATAACGTCGGTATTTGTTAAGCGCTTACTACGTGCAGAGCACTGTCCTAAGCGCTGGGGAAGATACAGGGTAATCAGATTGTCCCACAAGAGGCTCACAGTCTTAATCCCCATTTTACAGATGAGCTAACTGAGGCACAGAGAAGTGACTCGCCCACAGTCACACAGCTGCCAAGTGGCAGAGGCGGGATTCGAACCCATGACCTCCGATTCCCAAGCCCGGGCTCTTTCCACTGAGCCACCCTGCTTCCTCAGGTAGCCCAGAGGCAACCTGAAGTAGCCAGAGGAGAGCAGAGAGCCAGCAAGGAGGGCACCAGCGGCCAGGAGCCGGCTGGGGGGGGGGGGCGGGGAGAGCCTATCAGTCAGCCAGTCGTATTTATGGAGCTCTTACTATGTGCAGAGCGCTGTACTAAGCGCATGGGAGAGGGCAGTGTACCAATAAAACCGCCACCTTCCCCGCCCACAACAAGCCTACAGTCTAGAGGGGGAAACAGACATTAATAGAAATAAATCAATTACAGATCGGCGCCTAAGCGCCGTGGGGGAGGAGATGAAGCTGAGCTCATCTCTTCCTGGGCGTTTTTCTCCTCCCTAAGCAACTTGAGTTGAGAAAATCCTCAGAGCCCCCCAGTCGCCCCCCCCACCCCCGGAAAATCACATTTCATTTAATCAGGTCCATTGTAAATGACCTCTCGATTCCCAGGCCCGTTCTCTTTCCACCAGATATAGATCTACCAGATATAGATCGACCAGATCTATAGTAGATCGCTAGATATCGATCTGTAGATGTAGAGAAGCAGCGTGGCTCAGTGGAAAGAGCTTGGGAGTCAGAGGTCATGGGTTCGAACCCCGGCCCTGCCACCTGGCAGCTGGGTGACCGCGGGCGAGTCACTTCTCTGGGCCTCAGGGACCTCATCTGGAAAATGGGGACGAAGACCGTGAGCCTCACGTGGGACAACCTGATGACCCCGTACCTACCCCAGCGCTTAGAACAGTGCCCTGCCCGTAGTAAGCGCTTAACAAATACCGACATTATCATCATTATCTTGGAAGAGAGAGAAGGGCGGACGGAGAGGCCGATATAAACTGTCCGTGTGGAAACCGGGTAGACCTCTAGGATCCATGCGTAATAGCCCCGTGATTTTTCCAGACGACCCGGATGGTCTTCGCCGGCTAGACGGGACCCCCCTGACCGCCGAAGACGTCGTCCAGAAGATCGCCGGCAGAATCTACGAGGAGAATGACAGAGGAGTCTTTGACAAGATTGTTTCCAAACTCCTCCGCCTCGGTCTAGTAAGTGAGAGGAGGAAGAGGGGAAGCGTGGATTTGGCAGGATCCTAACGGAGAGCCAGCGTGGCCCAGGGGGCAGAGCATAGGGCCGGCAGTCGGAAGACTCAAATGGATGGTATTTATTGAGCGCTTGCCAGGTGCAGAGCGCCGTACTAAGTCGTGGGGAGAGTACGGTGCAACGGAGTTGGTAGAGATTGTTCCCCGCCCCCGAGGAGCTGACAATCAGGGGCTTTTTCAGGCACCCAGGCTCCCTCATTCATTCATTCAATCGTATTTATTGAGCGCTTACTGTGCGCAGAACACTGTACTAAGTGCAAAAATAAACCATGACATTCCCTGCCCACAACGAGCTTGAAGTTGGGGGGGGGGGGCCGGGAGGATAACTGTGGTGTTTGTTAAGTGCTTACTGTGTGCACTATGCTAAGCGCCGGGGTGGATACGGACAAATCGGGTTGGACACGGTCCCTGTCCCGCACGGGGCTCCCAGTCTTCATCCCCATTTTCCAGATGAGGTAACCGAGGCCCAGAGAAGAGTGACTTGCCTAAGGTCACCCAGCGGACAGGCGGCGGAGCTGGGATGAGAAGCCGGGTCCTTCCGACTCCCGGGTCCGGGCTCTACCCGCTAGGCCGTGCCGCTTCTCAGACCGTAAGCCCAAGTGGGCAGGGAACCTGTCTGTTTACTGTTGCGCCGTCCTCTCCCAGCCGCTTAGTGCGGTGCTCTGCACCCAGTAAGCGCTCAATAAATACGATTGAATCCCCAGTCGCTGACGGGCAGCCAGCCACCCCGCCCACTCACCGGCGGGGGAGAAGGCCAGGATGGCCGCCTCCGGACGAGGTGACCCTCTGAGGCCGTGTTGGCCGGGGGAGGGGAAGAGCGGGAGCCGAGTCCCCTCTTGCCAAACCGAGAGCTGGGGACGGTCTCGGCCGTGAAGCCGCCAAGGCCGTGGCTTCAAATTCCAAAGCCAGAGGGGCCGGGGCCGGGGGCCGGGGCGGGGAGGGGGGGCCCTGGTGTCCGCTCTCCTGTGAGTCCAGGGGGACCTCGCCCTCTCCGTTCACCCCCCTTCCCACCCCTCCCCAGCAGTTCTGTGGCTTCGCTTGGAGCCCTTGACATGGTGGTGCTGGAAAAGAGAGGCAGCGTAAAGGAAAATGGGCCCGGGAGACGAGAGGACCAGGCTTCAAATCCCGGCTCCTTCACTCGCCTGCGGGGCGACTTTGGGCAAATCGCTTCGCCTCTCTGGGCTTCAGTTTCCTCAGCTGTAAATCAGGGGTCCAAATCCCTGTTTTCCCTCCTGCTTAGACCGTGAGCTCATCATGGGACAGGGACTGGGTCTGACGTGATTTCTCGTATCTACCCCAGCGCGTGGTACAGTGCTCGGCACGGAGTGGACGCTGAAAATAGTCTCGATCGTTATCATTACGTGGTTCCGGCTGGGACTCCGAGGACCCCGCTCAGTGGCCCCGGGGGAGGGAGAGGAGGAGTTCTTGTCGGGGCTCCGGGCGGTCGCCCCGCCCCTGCACCGCTCCTTCCTCTTCCTCCTCTTGCACGCCCACCCCCTCCCCCAGCCCCTTAGCTTGGGCGAGTCACTTCTCTGTGCCTCAGTTCCCTCATCTGGAAAATGGGGATTGAGACCGGGAGCCCTACGTGGGAGAGGGGCTGTGTCCGACCCGCTGATCCCGTATCCTCCCCAGCCCTCCACGCAGTGCCTGGCACATGGTAAGCGCTTAACGGGTACCACGGCGGTGATGATGATCATCCCGATTAGCTCCGCTCAGCCAGGACCTTGCTGCGTTTCCGCCAGATCACGGAGGGCCAGGCATACACGCTGGAAGATGAAGTGGCCGAGGTCTTACAGAAGTTAATATCCGACCAGGCGGAGGCCGGCGAGGAGCTGTCGGAGGGGCCGGATCACCCTTCGACCCCAGGAGGGCTGCTTTCAAGCCAGGCCGGAAAAATCGCACCGGAGGACTTGGTAAATATGCCCTTCTGTCCTGTCAGCTGGCCCGCTGAAGGCTTTCCCCTAGAGGGGGACGCCTCTGTTCGCCCAAAATAGAAACTTCCAGAGTCACGGATTCATTCATTCGGAGAAAGCGCACCATCCAGAAAGCAGACAGTCCACTCAGTCACCCAGTCAGTCAGTCGTATTTATTGAGCGCTTACCGTGTGCAGAGCACCGTACTGAATGCTCGGGAGAGTTATAGTACACTAAATAGACACATTCCCTGCCCAAATCGAGCAGGGAGACAGACTTAAATTTAAATGAATGGCAGCTACGGCTTTAAGTGCCGTGGGTCCGTAAGTCGTAGGCCCCGACCTTGTCTTCAGACGGAGATTTTTATTTATTCATCTCTTATTTATCCATGTGCACGGGCCATTTTTGTTCAGCTCTTTCTTCCTGTTGTGCTTGCGTTCCCCCCTTCTTTTTTAATGGCATTTGTTCAGGACTCACCACGTGCCAGGAACTGTACTAAGCACTGGGGTAGATATAAGATCACCAGGTTAGACACAGACTCGGTCCCCCATGGATGTCAGGGTCTTAATGCCCATTTTACGGATGAGTGAACCGAGGCACAGACAAGTGAAGTGACTCTCCCAGGGTCACACAGCAGACGTCGGGGGGGGGGGGGGAGCTGAGATCAGAACCCAGATCCTATGGACTCCAGCCCCGGCCTCTAGCCACTGGGCCTCGCTGCCGGAAAGGACTCGATCCTAGCGGCCAAACCAGGGGGTCCGGCCGCCCCCCATCCATCCCCCCTCTTCTTCTCTCCCCCCTCCCGTCACCCCCCGTGCTCTGATGGGATCCATCTGGGGCTCTGTCCTAATGACCAGCGGATTCATTCCCAGCGCTTAGTACAGTGCTCTGCACATAGTAAGCGCTCAATAAATGCTATCGAATTCATTCGTTCATTCGATCGTAGTTATGGAGCACTTACTGTGCGTTTGGCAAAACACCGTACTAGGCGCTCGGGAGAGTACAGCGTAACAACAGTGCGACACAGCGGATGCACGCGGAGGTCTCTGTCTTCTAACCCGGCTTCTCCGGGTCTGGTATTCTCTCCCCGGAGGTGCCCGAGGTCCAGACCGCGTCCCCCTGGGATGGTTTCACCAACGGGGAAACCGATGCCACGGCGGATGCCCTCTGGGCCCCTCCCGGAAGCTTGGAGAGAAGGAACGAGATCTCTGCCCGAGACAGCTTCGAGGACTTGCAGTATCTCCCCAGTTTTGACACCCTGCTCCGAAGCATCGACTCAGGTAAAGTAGTGAGAAGGATCTTCTATTTAGGACTCACCGCGAGCAAAGTGCCCGGCAGGGAAACGCTGATTGATAATGATAATGACAGTAGTGTTCCTGAGGCACTTATTATGTGCCAGGTACCGTTCTAAGCACTGGGAGTAGATGCAAGGTAATAGGGTTGGACACGGTCTCCGTCTCAAGTGTGGCTCACGGTCTCGATCCCCATTTTCCAGATGAGGTAACTGAGGCACAGAGAAGTGAAGTGACTGCCCAGGGTCACGCAGCAGACAAGTAGTGGAGCCGGGATTAGAACCCGGGTCCTGCCGACTTCCGGACCCGGGCCTTATCCACCGCACCGGGCGGCTTTTGAGGGGGGGTCGGGGGGGGGAGCCAAAACATGCCCACCACCCCCTTCTGGCCCATGTCCCCCATTAGGAGGGTTTCTCAGTCCTCTGGGGGGATCTGAAGGTACCCGGAGGTATCAGATGGCCTGGGAAAAAGCCCAGACTGCAGGCGGAGAATCCGGAAAGAGGAGAACCCCGGAAAGAGGAGAACCTAGAAAGCAGATAATCCAGAAAGTGGGGGAAGCCTGAAAGTGGACAGTCCAGAAGCGGAAAGTCCAGAGAGCAGATGATTCCAAAAGCAGACAATCCAGAAACTGGGTAATCCGGAAAGTGGATAATCCCAAGAGCGGCCGATCCAAAAAGTAGACAATCCACTCCTCGGCCCAGCGCCACGGCTGCGTCTCACCCAGCCCGCGTTGCGGGAAACTCCTGCCGGTAACACGGTGGGGGGGACAAAAGACCAGGCGGGGGCAAGTATCCGCTCCTGGGCCACCCTCCAGCCCTCTAGGGAAAACGGTAGAGAATTCCCAATTTTCAAGCCCGAAAACTCTCAAATAGGAATTACCGAGGCTGTCAGAGCCGCCCCCCCCCCCCAACCCTCCCTCTGGCGATCGTGATGACCCCCCCAGCGCCCCCGAGTCCTCCCTCTGCGGGGGCTCGCCCTGAGATGTGCGAAGATGGAGCTGCTGGTTTTTTACGATGGGGTTTTCTCTTCACACAGAGAAAGAGGCCGAAGAGAAGGAAACCCTCATCACTATCATGAAGACGTTGATTGACTTTGTGAAGATGATGGTAAAATACGGCACCATTTCTCCGGAAGAAGGAGTTTCCTACCTAGGTAAGGGGCCTGCTCGTCCCCCGGGGAGGGGTGGGAGAATGGTGGGGGTCTCGGGGGGAGGCGAGGAAGATGGGAGTTGACAGAGGAGGCCTCTTTCCTCCCCAAGTTCCATCCCTGAGGGGGCGAGCCGTGAACCTGGAGCCAGGAAGGGGGCCAGGACCAGGAAGGGAGCGAGCTGGAACCTGCCGCTAAGCAGTGTGGCCATCCTGACCCTGCCGTGCGCCTTTTCCTTCCCTTCTCTGGGCCCCAGTTTCCTCATCTCTAAAACAAGGATCGATTTATTTTCTTCGGTACTCGTTAAACGTTCACTGTCAATCAGTCGTCTCTGTTGACGATCACTGCGCTAAGCCCTTGGGAGAGGACGATACACATTCCCCGCCTACAGCGTCACCGGACGGGGCGAGCACCGTCCGGAGCGCTGAGGTCGGCACGAGCTCATCGGGTTGGACACAGTCCCCGTCCCACGTGAGACTCACAGTCCAAGTAGGAGGGAGTCGGATTTAATACGTGGCTCAGTGGAAAGAGCCCGGGCTCGGGAGTCCGAGGTCATGGGTTCGAATGCAGGCTCTGCCCCTCGTCGGCTGGGCGACCGTGGGCGAGTCGCTTCACTTCTCTGGGCCTCAGTTCCCTCATCTGGAAAATGGGGATGAAGACCGTGAGCCCCACGTGGGACAACCTGATTCCCCTGTGTCTACCCCAGCGCTCAGACCAGTGCTCTGCACAGGGTGAGCGCCTAACAAATGCCGGCGTCGGCATTATTCAATCCCCAGTTTCCAGATGAGGAAACTGAGGCCCAGAGAGTGAAGTGACTTGCCTAAGCGCCCAGGGCAGGAAAGGGGAAGAGCCGGGATTAGAACCCAGATCCTCTGCTTCCCAGGCCCGCGTTCTATCCACTAGACCACACTGCTCGGCAGCAGGTCCCAACTTGCTCCCATCGCGCTCCTGGCTCCAGGCCTGGCTCGTGACTTCAGGAGCCCCTCTGGACTGTAAGCTCACTGTGGGCGGGGAATGTGTCCGTTGCCTGTTACGTCGTCCTCTCCCGAGCGCTTAGCCCGGTGCCCTGCACACAGTAAGCGCTCAATAAGTACGACTGGATGAGCCGCACGGAAGGGACTACTTCCTCCTCAGACCGGGACCCTACTGAGAGCTCACCTCCTCCAAGAGGCCTTCCCAGACTGAGCTGCCCCTCTTCCCCCTGCTCCCTCTGCTCCTCCCCCTCTCCCTTCCCCTCCCTTCAGCACTCTGCTCGTTTGGCTATATTATTTATTACCCCATTTATTTTGTTAATGAGGTGTGTCCATCCCCTTCGGTCTATCGATCGATGATTAGGTTGTCTTGTTTTTATCCGTCTGTCACCCCCGATTAGACCGTGAGCCCGTCGATGGGCAGGGATGGTCTCTATCTGCTGCCAAACTGTCCATTCCAAGCGCTTAGACCGGTGCTCTGCACGTAGTAAGCGCTCAATAAATACTATTGAATGCACGAATGAATGACAGTGAGACTGTGCCCGACCTGCTCGCCTTAATCCCTGCTCTGCCACCTGTCCGCTGTGTGGCTGTGGGCAAGTCACCTCACTTCTCGGGGGCCTCAGTGCCCTCATCTGTAAAATGGGGATTAAGACTGTGAGCCTCACGTGGGACAACCTGACGACCCTGTATCTACCCCAGCGCTTAGAACGGTGCTCTGCACGTAGTAAGCGCTTAACACGTACCGACATTATTATAATTATTAATCCCCGCCCTGCAACTTGTCTGCTGTGTGACCTCGGGCAAATCACCTCACTTCTCTGGGCCTCAGCGACCCCACCTGTAAAACGGGGATGA
This sequence comes from Ornithorhynchus anatinus, assembly GCF_004115215.2. Classification (NCBI taxonomy): domain Eukaryota; kingdom Metazoa; phylum Chordata; class Mammalia; order Monotremata; family Ornithorhynchidae; genus Ornithorhynchus; species Ornithorhynchus anatinus. Next base: position 5,405,035 of record NC_041732.1, on the reverse strand, counting down.
AAACCGTGAGCCCCCGTGCGGGCCGGGGACTGTGTCCAACGCGACCGCCTCGTACGTACCCCGGCGCTTAGCACGGTATCTGCAAAGCATTGACCACGATCTCTCCCAGTGCTTGGCACCTAGGAAGCCTTCCACAAATGCCGCAATCATCGTGCAGGTTGCCTCCTGTTTTGCAGAGAACCTGGATGCCACGATCGCCCTGCAGACGAAGAATAAACTGGACAGAAACGCGACGAGTAACCGAAATGAGCTTCCGGAAGGTAGAGAGCTGGTCGGTCCCCAGTTCCCCAGTGCCGCGGTCCACGGGGCCAGAGGAAAATACCCGACCCTCCCGGGGAGCGGCGGCGGCCCAGTGGAAAGAGCCCGCGCCTGGGAGCCAGAGGACCCGCTTTCTCACCCCAGCTCCACCACTTCATTCGGTCGGATTTACTGAGCGCCTGCTGCGTGCAGAGCACTGTGCTAAGCGCTTGAGAACTACAGTTCGGCATCAGAGACAATCCCCGCCCGCAACGGGCTCCCAGTCTAGAAGGGGGAGGCGGACGTTAATATAAATAAAGCTTTTATCCCTCCTGCTTAGACCGTGAGCCCCATCCACTAGTCGGCCCTGTGACTGCGGGCAGGTCGCTTCACTTCTCTGGGCCTCAGTTCCCTCATCTGGAAAATGGGGATGAAGCCCGGGAGCCCCACGTGGGACAACCTGATCACCCTGTATCCACCCCAGCGCTTAGAAGGGTGCTCTGCACAGAGTAAGCGCTTAACAAATACCGACCTTATTATTATGGCTACGTGGGATGTGATGCTCTCGTACGTACCCCGGTGCTGAGTGCGGCGCTTGGCACGGAATAAGCGCTTAGCAGATATCACAGTTATCATCATACCGTCATTATCACCGAGAAGCAGCACGGCGTCGTGGATAGAGCACGGGCCGGGAGGCAGAAGGTCGTGGGTTCTAATCCCGGCTCTGCCCCCGTCTGCTGCGGGACCTCGGGCGAGTCACTTCTCCGGGCCTCAGTCCCCTCATCTGTAAGACGGAGATGGAGACTGCGAGCCCCACGTGAGACGGGGGCTGTGTCCGACCCGATTTGCATGTATCCGCCCCGGTGCTTGATACAGTGCTTGGCACAGAGTAAGCGCTTAACGGATACCGGAATTATCATCTTTCCTCAGTGGGTCAGGAAAACATTTCACCGAAGAGTTTCCCAGAATCCCCCCCCCCCGCTGATCCCGCCCCTATCACCCCAGCAGCCTGAGGGGCTGGGGGGTGGGGGGGGTGGGGGTCGTCTGTCTGTCTGCTCTGCCCCCTTCCCCTCCCCCTGGGCTGTGGTCGGGGGCAGGGAGATGCCCGGGGTAGCAGCCAGGAGCGGGGCCACAGCTCACCAGAACGGGGCTACCCAGCAAGTCTTAACCCCCATCTCCCCTTCCCCCTTTCCCTTCCGCTCCTCTGCCCCGCTCCCCCTCGTCCCTTTTATCCCCCCTCCATTTCTTCCCCTCCTCCTCGCTCCCCCTCTTACCCTTTTCTCCCCCTCTGTTGACAAACAGTATCTAACACTGTACTGAGCACTGGGGTAGAGTCACATTATTCAGACTGGACCCGAGTCTCTGTCCACACGGGCCTCACGGTCTAAGGAGGAGGGAAACCGGGTACTGAATCCCCCTTTTACAGACGAGGAAACTGAGGCACAGACATGTCGCGTGACCAGCCCAAAGCAAGTGGGATTAGAACCCAGGTCCTCTGACTCCCAGGTTCCTCCCCTCTTTCTACTCACGGCCCCGCCCCGGCCGGTCCACCCTCAGTTGACTCCCCCCGTCCTCCCGGGCCCTGAAGAATCCCTGGATTTCAGACCCGATTTGCTGAGGGAGCCGGTTGTGTCTGATGCCTTCGGGTTTGGTTTCTCGGCGGGGACGCTCGTTCACCTCAGCGATGAGGAACAGCCAAAGTGGGGCATGGGCCACCCACCTGCTCGGAGTTAATCATTCCGCGGCCAGGAAGAAACCCGCTAGGCCGGGAATTCCTCGAGAACGCAGACCGGACCTCCTGATTCTTAGACCGGGAGCCCCCCCCCCCCCGTGATTATCTTAATCCCGCCTCTGCCCCTTGTCTGCTGTGTGACCTGGGGCAAGTCACTTCACTTCCCTGGGCCTCAGTCACCTCATCTGGAAAACGGGGACTGAGAGCATGAGCCCCATGTGGGACAGGGACCGGGTCCAACCCGATTTGCTCGTATCCACCCCAGTGCCTGGTACATAGTAAGCGCTCAACAAGTACCATTATCATCATCATCATCTACCTCGGCGAGAACCCGTACGGTGCCCCCTTAGAGAAGCAGCGTGGCTCAGTGGAAAGAGCCGGGGCTTGGGAGCCAGAGGCCGTGGGTTCGAATCCCGGCTCCGCCACTTGGCAGCTGTGTGACTGGGGGCGAGTCACTTCGCTTCTCTGTGCCTCAGTGACCTCATCTGTAAAATGGGGATGAACTGTGAGCCTCACGTGGGACAACCTGATGAGCCCGTATCTCCCCCAGCGCTTAGAATGGTGCTCTGCACATAGTAAGTGCTTAACAAATACCAACGTTATTATCATTATTCCCAGTCAGTGTTTGGAAAATCGATTATCAGTCACTCGACGGTGTTTATCAAGCGCTTGCCGCGGGCAGAGCGCTGGACTCCACACCTGGGAGAAGACAATCCAGTAATCGGTCGCATTTATTGAGCGCTTACTGCGAGAATACAGTAGAACAGAGTCGGAAGAAACATTCCCTGCCCACGGTGAACTCTCAACCCAAAGGGGGAGAAGAATCGATAGACCCCGTCCCTGCCTACAGGGCTCTTGTAGTCTAAGGTCGATTACCGCCGACTGATTGTGAAAGAGATTCACGGCAGCGGGGCGTGAGTCGATGAATCGATCAGGGATATTTACGGGAGGCGGACTCTGTCTGAAGCCCCCGTGATACCCACTGTGATTGTCCCACCTCCGTGTCTAGAGAAGAATCCCGAAGAGGCAGACAGCACCAAGGAAGAAGCGGCTAAAATGGAAAAGGAGACGGAAACGCGCCCGGATTCCACCAAGTACGAAGATCCGGGCCCAGCTGGGAACGGTGACCAAGTGAGAGGTAAAAGCTCTCTGGGCCAGGGGAGGGGTCTATTCATTCATTCATTCATTCATTCATTCATTCATTCATTCAATCCTATTTATTGAGCGTTTACTGTGTGCAAAGCACTGTACTAAGCGCTCGGGAGAGTACGCTAGAACAATAAACAGACCCATTCCCTGCTTACAACGAGCTCACAGTCCAGAAGGGGAGGCGGGCATTAATATAAATGGATGAATGAATAAATGAATGGATGCATGAGTGAACGAATGCATAACTGAATACATAAATAAATAAAATACGGATATGTACAGAAGTGCCGGAGTCCAGAGAGGGGAATGAGCGAAGGGAGCAAGTCAGGGCGACGCAGAAGGGAGTGAGAGCAGAGGGCTTCGTCAGGGAGGGCTTCTCGGAGGAGATGGGCCTTCAGTAAGGCTTCGAAGCGGGGGAGAGCAATTGTCTGTCTGATATGAGCAGGGACAGCGTGCCAGGCCAGAGGCGAGAGGTCGGCGGTGAGATAAACGAGACTGAGGTACGGTGAGAAGGTTGGCATTAGAGGAGCGAAGTGTGAGGACTGGGTTGGAGTAGGAGAGCAAGGGAGGTGAGGGAGGAGGGGATAAGGGGATCCAGTGGTTTCAAGCCAAGGGTGAGGGGTTTTTGTTTGATGCGGGTTGAAGGGGGTGGATCTGGGGGGCGGGGGGGGGTCACTTGTCCAGGTTGTGTTTCTTTCTCATTCCTTCTTTCAATAGTACTTACTGATTGCCTGCTGTGATCAGAGCACTGTACTAAGCCCTTAGGAGAGTACAAGACGATGGAGTTAGTGTTCGGGACCCCTTCACTCAAGGAATTTACTGTCTAATTCGGGCGACCGACGCTATAATAGAGGCCAGATTGGAGGGAGTAATAGAGGGTATATAAGATATGCCCGCAAGTGGTAAGGGGGGGGTTTGTATTTAATTGGTCGTCGGGTGGGGAACGAGTCGACCGTTCAATCATTCGATCGCATTTATTGAGCGCTTACCGCGTACGGAGCACGGTACTAAGCGCTGGGGAAAGTACAACAATAAACGGTGACATTCCCTGCCCTCCACCAGCTTATACTGTACTGTCCCAAACACTTAGTAGAGTGCTCTGCACACAGTAATAAACATGATTGAATGAATGAATGACTTAGAGGGCACAAAAGGGCTGACACGGGTCCAGAGTCACCTCAGCTCCCAGCCCCGGTCCCGAGAGGCCGCACAGCTCCCGCTCTGTCCCAGAGCTTAGCACAGAGTGTGGTCCAAAGTGAGCGCTCAGTAAATTCCACAGGGATTATTATGGAGAGGGTCCACCTGGCCTGGGTGCTGGGGGCGGGGCTGGGTACTGACCCCTGCCCCAAGCTCACTTGTCAGGGAGGCAACTGACCCCGGACCTCCCCGGGGAGGGGGCCTCCATCCGAGGCAGTCCCAAAACCGTCCCAAGAGAAGCGTGTTCTGCTTTTCCCAGGGAAAACCGAGGCGTATTTGGAAGCGATCCGGAAGAGCGTCGAGTGGCTGAAGAAATCCAATAAACCGGGGAATAGAGAAGGTAGGAGGGAGAGACAGCGGGCTTTCCACTGGAGGCCCCGCTCTCTCTCTTTTTTTTTTTATGGTATTTGTTAAGCGCTTACTACGTGTCAGGCACTGTACTAACGGCTGGGGTAGATACAAGCTAATCGGGTTGGACGCACATGGGGCTCACGGTCTTCATCCCCGTTTCCCAGTTGAGGTAACCGAGGCCTGGAGAAGTGAAGCGACTTACCCAAGGTCACACAGCTCCCAGGTAGTGGAGCTGGGATCAGAACCCGGGTCCTCCCGACTCTCAGGCCCCTGCTCCGTCCGCTGGGCCACCCCGTGCCCGCTCTTCCAAGCGGAAAAACGGTTCCTGTAGGAAAGGAAGCGATGAGGGTGATGACGACGATGATGTTGGTATTTGTTAAGCGCTTACTACGTGCCAAGTACCGTTCTAAGCGCCGCCGTAGATACAGGGCGATCAGGTTGTCCCACATAGGGCTCACAGTCTTAATCTCCATTTTCCAGATGAGGTCACTGAGGCACAGAGAAGTGAAGTGACTGGCGCAAGGTCACACAGCTGCCAAGCGGCGGAGCCGGGATTAGAACCCGTGACCTCCGACTCCCAAGCCCGGGCTCTTTCCACTGAGCCACGCTGCTTCTCCTGAAGTCAGTGAGCAAGGAAAGGGGGGGGCGGAAAGAGAGAGCATGGGACCCCAAGAGATGAGAAGAGTGGGGACTGAGGGGGTCTTAATGAGACCCTGGGCGGGTCGACTTCAGGGCAAAGAGGGAAGGGGGCCTGGCCTTCCTCTGGGAAGCACCGTCCCTTAGAGAAGCAGCGTGGCGCAGTGGAAAGAGCCCGGGCTTGGGATGCAGAGATCACGGGTTCGAATCCCGGCTCTGCCACTTAGCTGCGTGACTGTGGGCAAGTCACTTCACTTCTCTGTGCCTCGGTTCCCTCATCTGGAAAATGGGGATGAAGACCGTGAGCCTCCCGTGGGACAACCTGATGACCCTGTATCTCCCCCGGCGCTTAGAACGGTGCTCTGCACGTAGCAAGCGCTTAACGAATACCAACGTCATTATTACTATTACTCAAGGCAGGCAGAAGGATCAGTCTCAAGCCGGGGAGGGGGCTGAGGGGAGGAAGGGGTGGCTGTCGGAGCATCTGGGACTTGTTCTGGGACTTCCGGAACGACCCTCACCCTGCCGCCCGCCCCCCACCCCGTGCTGCTTTCCAGACCTCGACCTCTCCAGGCTGAGGAGCTTCGTCGACCGGCAGGCCGACGCGTACGTGCTCCAAGGCATCCTGGACCCGAAGGAGGCGGAGCTGATCAAACGGATCTACAGCAGCCTGTAGCGGGTGGGACCCGTCCCCCCCCGCGCCCCCGGGCCCGGACGACCGCCGACCGACCCGCCGGCCCCCAGCCCCCGCCCGTTCTCCTGCTCCCACCGGAATCCTCTCCCCCTCAGTAGGAGTCCTTAGATAGGGCTAAATTGGCTTCCATCCGGATCTCTCCTAGTTCCCCCGTTCCCCGGCCTGAACGCCCGAGGTCCCGAGAGGCCTCCCCGGGACGCTAAGGACGGGTTTGGATCCGGCAAAACGCATTTCGACCCCTTGTTGTCCGCCTCGGATCTGTTCCCTTAGAGGTGGCCGTCGTGGCCTCTCCTCCGTCTCCGGGAGGTCACTCTGTTTTTCCTCGGCCTGCTCTCCGTGAGCACTGAAGAGCCCCATAGGGGACGGGGACTGTGTCCGATCTACTTGTCTCGTATCTTCCCCGGCGCTCGGTACGGCGCTCGGCACGTAGTAGGTCCTCAACAGACGCCGCAGTCGTCATCATCATCATCGAAGGCAGCCCGGCACAGTGGGTAGAGCGCGGGCCTGGGAGTCAGGAGGCCACGGGTTCTAATCCCGGCTCCGCCACATGCCTGCTGTGCGACCTTGGACGGGCCACTTCGCGTCTCTGGGCCTCAGTTACCTCATCTGGAAAATGGGGATTGAGACCGAGCCCCACGGGAGACAGGGACTGTGTCCAACCCGATTTGCTTGTATCCACCCCGGCGCTTAGCGCAGTATTTAGCACATAGTAAGCGCTTGACAAATACCGTTATCATTATTAGCAACGATAACAGCAGCGTCGGGAACAACGGTAGTGATAATAATGTCAGAAAGTCACGGGTTCTAATCCCGGCTCCGCCACTTGTCTGCTGTGTGACCCTGGGCGAGCCACTTCACTTCTCTGGGCCTCGGTGACCTCATCTGGAAAATGGGGACTGAGAGCGTGAGCCCCATGCGGGGGAAGGACTGTGTCCGACCCGATCTGCTTCTATCCACCCCAGCGCTTAGTACGGTGGCCGGCGCATAGAAAGCGCTTAACAAAAACCATAATTATTATTAAGTTCCTTGAGGGTAGGGATCATGTCTGCTAACTTTAGTGCCCTCTTCCAATCAGTACAATGCTCTGGGCGGAGTAGACTGGAAGCCTCCTTGAGGGCGGGGACCCTGTCTGCCGACTCTGTCATCCTCTCCCAAGCGCTCAGTACCGTGTCCGTTCCCAATAGACTCTAAACTCCCTGAGGACGGGGTCGTGCCCTATTAACTCGACTGTCCTCTCCCAGACGCTCAGTCCGGTGGTCCGCTCCCAGTAAGCGCTCGATCAATCCTATCGATCGGATGACTGCTTGATTAGTCACCATTTCCTTACTCGTTCATTCAATCGTACTTATTGGGCGCTTCCTGCGTGCGGGGCACCATACTAAGCACTTGGGAGAGTACAATATGACAACAGACAGACACATTCCTGCCCACCACAAGCTCGCAATCCAGAGGGGGAGACAGATGTTAATATAAATAGATAAATTACACTCATATCCATTTGTGCTTTGGGTCGGGAGGGAGGATGAATTAAGAAGCAAGTCAGAGCGGCACAGAAGGGAGTGGGAGGAGAGGAGGGCTTAGTCAAGGGAAGGTCTCTTGGAGGAGATGTGCCTTCAATAAGGTTATGAAGTGGGGGAGAGCAATTGCCTGTCTTATCCCAAAACATCTTGCTAGCGGCACTACTAAATAATTAATAATATTATAAATAATAAATCAAGTGGCCCAGGAAGATTTCGTCACTGACCGCTTCAATGTTTCCTCACTGAGACTCCCCTTTCACGGCACCAGGAGACACAAGCCACTCAAAGAGCAACTGCTTTTTAAACCTTTTTTTTTTTTTAATTTTTTTTTGTATCTTAAATCAAACGACAGACCTTGCACACGAGAAGCTCTTTTTTCAGATGTCGTTACGAAAAGAAAACTAGGGTGCCGTACCTTTACCCCTCATTCCAGAAAAATAGGAGCCGGCGCTCTGCAGGCATAAAGTTTCGTTTCGTTTTCTAATTTCCCCCTCAGACTGTCCCAGCTTCCTTTCCAAAACAGAGAACTGAATGGGGATCTGGCTCTTCACACGCGTAAAACCTTCTCCGACTGGGCCCGGCGGAGACCGAGATGACGACGGCGGTGGTATCCGTTAAGCGCCCGCCACGGGCCGGGCGCCGTCCTAAGCCCCGGGGTTGATGCAGGCGCATCGGGCTGGACGCGGTCGCCAGGGGCGAGGGGGTCGTTAAGCCCTCACGCCTTTCCCCTTGGACGGGACGGGGTTTTCCGATCCTGGTCCCCGCCGGCTCTCTCCGGACCAAATCCGCGAGGTGCGAGGACGCTGGGCGGGAAGGCGGCCCACTGGCTGGGGAAGCCCCGGCCCTTTTAGGGATGCAGGAAAGGCGGACACGGGGAACGAGGCGGAAGGGGACTCATCGCTTCGGCGCGTTTCCGGCCGAGGGCGGACGAGGGGAGCCGGACGGGAGGAGGCCCAAGGCCCGTTTCTTCCTGATCCGTTTCTTCCCGGTCATTCATTTCTTCCTGACGCCGCGTCCCCGGGGCAGTGGGGCGGGGGGCGGGGGAGGTGTAAGTGACCAGCTACATGTGGTAAGAAGACCCTGCGTAAGGACCGTCAGCGGCGTCGGCGTCTCTGGAGAAAAAACGGCAGAACACAGAGGGGGGTCAGGAGCCGCGGGACCCCCGGAAGGCGGCCCAAGCCACGAGCTCGACTGAGGGCGGCGAATAATAATATAATAATAATGGTATTTGTTAAGTGCTTACTAAATGTCAGGCCCCGTACTAAGCGCCGGCGTGGACCCAAGCAAACCGGGTTGGACACATGCGTCTATTTACTGTTGTATTGTGCTCTCCCAAGCGCTGACTACACTGCTTCGCACATAATACGCGCCCGATAAATACGTCTGAATGAGCGAATCGTACTTTCCCGAGCGCTTAGTACGGTGCCCTGCGCACAGTAAGCGCTCAAGAAATACGACCGTCTGGGAAAGCCGGATGGTACTTTCCCGAGTGCTTAGGACAGTGTTCTGCACACAGTAAGCGCTCGAGAAATACAACCGACATACTGTCCGGAAAAGTTGGCCCCGGGGAATCGGGGAGGGAGAAAGGAGGGCTGAGGAGAGCCCGGGCCATGACGAGCCCGACTGGGCTGAGGTCTGGCCGAGCTGAGGGAAGACTAGGCCGAGGGGAACTTCGATCGACCGATAATACCGACTTTTTTTTTTTAACGGTATTTCTGAAGTTCATTCATTCAGCAGTATTTATTGAGCGCTTACTATGTGCAGAGCACTGCATTGACGCTTGGAATGTACAATTCGGCAACAGATAGAGACCGTCCCTGCCCAATGACGGGCTCGCGGTCTAAACGGCGGAGACGGACAGCAAAGCAAAATAGGACAAAACAAAACAAGATATCATCATCAAGATAAATAGAACCGAGGAGATATAGACCTCATTAACAAAATAAATAGGGTCATAAATGATATGTACAAATGCGCACAGTGCTGAGGGGAAGGGAAGGAGGGGAGGAGCAGAGGGAAAGGGGGCTCAGCGGAGGGGAAGTGAAGGGGGAAGGGGGAGCAGAGGGAAAAGGGGGAAGCTCAGTCTGGGAAGGCCTCCTGGAGGAGGTGAGCTCTCAGTAGGGCTCTGAAGAGGGGAAGAGAGTGAGTTTGGCGGAGGTGAGGAGGGAGGGCGTTCCGGGACGGCGGGAGGACGTGGGCCGGGGGTCGACGGCGGGACGGGCGCGAACGGGGGACGGCGAGGAGGTGAGCGGCGGAGGAGCGGAGCGTCCGGCGTGGGGAGTAGAAAGAGAGAAGGGAGGTGAGGTAGGAGGGGGCAAGGGGACGGACAGCCTTGAAGCCAAGGGTGAGGAGTTTTTGTTAAAGCGCTTACTATGTGCCGAGCACCGTACTAAAGCGCTGGGCTCCACACGAGCTTATCAGGTTGGACGGGGGGGGGGGGGGGGCTCCCAGTCAGTCCCCATTTTACAGCCGAGAGAACGGGGAGACACGGAGAAGTGAAGTGAGCCACCCAAGGTCGCACAGCAGACAAGCGGCGGAGCCGGGACTAAGACCCCTGGTCCTATCGACTCCCGGGCCTGTGCTCTATCCACTAGGCCACGCTGCTTCTCACTGAGCTGAGCACCTATTGGGGGGCAGAGCACTGTACTAAGCTTGGAAGAGCACAACCCTGTCAGTGGCATCCCCACCCTGAAGGAACTTACTTTCCAGGCCTCTCTCCCACCTGAAGCCCCTCCACCTCCACCCCTCAGGCCCTCCTCTCTCCCTCCCCACTCCCCAGGCCGGGAGAGGCGGACATTGGTCTGTCAGAAACCCGCGGCGCCACGGTTTCTGAAAATCGGCCAGCACCACTGCGGCTTCAATCGAGTAAATCCTCTGGAAGCGAATGTAGAGGGAGGGCATATTAATAATGAAGCGTCACTGCCATCCAGGGTCCAAAATAGATCTGAGGGGAAACATTGCAGAGCCCTGAGTCACCGAGAATCAGTAACTAGCACGCCATGATGCCCTGTTCCCGGTAAAGAGCAAAACATCCTGCCAATTACATCAGGCAGGGCTTCCTCCCCTCCCCCTTCCTCTCCCCGACCCTTTTTTTAAGGTAATCGTGAAGCGCTTCCTCTGTGCCGGGCACTGTACTAAGCACTGGGGTAGGCAGAAGCTAATCGGGCTGGACGCGGTCCCCGAGCCACGCGGGGCTCACGGTCGTCATCCCCATTTTATCGACGAGGTGAACGGGGGCCCTGAGGAGTTAAGTGACTTGCCCGCGGTCGGACAGCGGATAAAGCGGTAGAGCTGGGATGAGAGGCCAGGTCCTTCTGACTTCAAGGCCCCGGGCTCTATCCACTATGCCATGCTGCTCTATCTACCCCAGGGCTCAGCACAGTGCTCGGCCCAGAGAAATGGCTTGATAAATGCCATTTTAATCATCGTGATAATTACGGTCACGTGAATCGGCTTTGGCTAAACCTTCAGTCGGGGGGGGGGAGTGCCGTTCTGTTGCTCCACCCTGGATCTTAGCTGCGATTTGTTTTGCGTCAGGGCCAATTCTTTTGGAACAGCAGGGAAAACTAAACACTGAGGCAATGGTAGGGTTATTAATAATAATAATAGTGGCATTTGTTAAGTGCTTACTATGTGCCTAGCACTGTTCTAAGAGCTGGGGTAGATACAAGGCGATCCGGTTGGACCCGGTCCCTGTCCCACGTGGGGCTCCCTGTCTTCACCTCCATTTTCCAGATGAGGTAACTGAGGCCCAGAGAAACGAAGTGACTTGCCCAAGGTCACACAGCAAAGTGGCATTTGTTAGGCACTTCCTATATGCCAGGCACTGTACTAAGCACTGGGGTAGATACAAACTAATCAGGTTGGACTCAGTCCCTGTCCCACGTGGAGCTCACTATCTTAATCCCCATTTAACAGATGAAATAACCGAGGTACAGGAGACAAGTGGCGGAGCAGGGATTAGAATCCAGATCTTTCAGACTCCCGGGCCAGTGGTCTATCCACCAGGCCACGCTGCTTCTCTTCCCCCACTCCCTTCTGCGTCGCCCTAGCGTTAGGATTGGCTCCCTTTTTTCACCTCGCACTCAGCCCCACAGCGTTTATGTGCCTCTCTGCAATTTCTTTGTTTCTATTAACGTCTGTCTCCCCCGTCTAGACCATAAACTCATTATGGGCGGGAAGGTGTCTACCAACTCTGTTACACTGTATTCTCCCAAGCCCCTAGAACGACGCTCTGCGCAGGATAAGCGGCTCAATAAATCCGACTGTTCCGACGCAACTGAGAGAGAGTTTGGCCTAGTGGACGGAGCGCAGGTCTGCGCCTCAATCACCTCATCCGGAAAATCAATCAACCGGCGGCATTTATCGAGCAATTACGGGGTTTAAGGACTTGGGGAGTACAACATAAAAGAGTTGGTGGACACGGTCCCTGCCCACAGTGAGATTAAAGCTGTGACCCCCTCTGTGGCCCATGGATTGTGTCCAACCTCTTTATCTCTTATAATAATAAATAATGATGGTATTTAAGTGCTTACTGTCCAGGCCCTGTACTAAGCGTTGGGATGGATCCAAACAAATCGAGTTGGACACAGTCCCTGCCCCTCGTGGGGCTCACGGTCTCAAACCCCATTTTACAGATGAGGGAACTGAGGCCCAGAGAAGCGATGTGACCTACCCAAGGTCACCCAGCAGACAAGTGGCGGGGCCGGGATCAGAACCCATCACCTTCTGATTCCTAGGCACGTGCTCCATCCACTAACGCCCCGCTGCTTCTTCTTTATCTACTCCAGCGCGTAGTACAATGTCTGGCACGTAGTAAGCACTTAGCAAATATCGTTAAAACTACTCCTATTCCTCCTCCTCCTCCTAATAATAATGACGACAATGTGCCAAGCATCGTACCAAGCCCTGGAGTGGATACAAGATAATGAGGTCGGATACAATCCCTGTCCCACGTGGTAGATTAAGTCTAAGGGGGAGGGAGAGCAGGTATTGAATCCCCATTTTACAGATGAGGAAACTAAAGCCCAGAGAAGGGAAATGGATTGCCCAAGGTCACGCAGCAAGCAAATGGTAGACTTGGGATGATAATAATAATTATGTTGGTATTTGTTAAGCGCTTACTATGTGCAGAGCACCGTTCTAAGCGCTGGGGGAGATACAGGGTAATCAGGTTGTCCCACGTGAGGCTCACCATCTTAATCCCCATTTGACAGATGAGGTAGCTGAGGCACAGAGAAGTGAAGCGACTTGCCCACAGTCCCACAGCTGACAAGTGGCAGAGCCGGGATTCGAACCCATGACCTCTGACTCCCAAGCCCGGGCTCTTAGAACCCAGATTCCTCTGACTCCCAGGCCTGGGTTCTTTCCACTAGGCAACACCGTTTCTCCTTCCCCTCGCTTTCACTATTCCTCCTATTCCTCCTCCGACCCACGGCGACGCCACGGACACGTCCCTCCCGGAACGCCCCGCTCGCCATCTGCGATCGTTCTGGGAGTGGATCCGGAGAGTCTTCTTGGTAAAAATCTGGAAGTGGTTTACCATCGCCGCCTTCCGCGCAGTAAACCCGAGTCTCCGCCCTCAAATCTCTCCCGTGCCGGGGGGAGTTTTGACGTGGAGCAGATGGCCTGCCGCTCGCTAGCCACTGGCCAAGCTAGGAATGGAATAGACAGGCCTCTGCTCGATTCTCCCTCCCGTAGCCGAGACCGGTAGAGGACTGGAAACTCTCCGGCTGCAGCCCCGAGAGGGGACTATTACTGCAGTTACTATTAATGATACTATAATGACGTCATTTGTTAAGCGCTTACCGTGTGCCGATCGCTGTTCTAAGCGCTGGGGTAGATGCAAGGTAATCAGGCTGTCCCACGTGGGGCTTACGGTCTAAATCCCCATTTTACAGGCGAGGTAAGGGAGGCACAGAGAAGTGAAGTGACTCGCCGGAAGGCCGGGCTCTTTCCGTTAAGTCACGCTGCTTCTCTTACCCCTCTTCAAATCCCTCCTTAAAGCTCACCTCCTCCAAGAGGCCTTCCCAGACTGAGCTCCCCCCTCTTTCCCTCTACCCCCCCTTCACCTCTCCGCAGCTAAACCCTCTTCTCCCCTCTTTCCCTCTCCTCCTCCCCCCTCCCGTCCCATCCCCTCGGCACCGCACTCGTCCGCTCGACTGTATATATCTTCATCACCCTGTTTATTTTGTTTAATGAGCTGTACATCACCCTGATTCTATTTATTTGCCATCGGCTTTTATGAGACGTTCTTCCCCTCGACTCTATTTACTGCCATCGTTCTCGTCTGCCCGTCTCCCCCGATCAGACCGTAAGCCCGTCAGAGGGCAGGGACCGTCTCTATCTGTTACCGATTTGTCCATTCCAAGCGCTTAGTACAGCGCTCTGCACAGAGTAAGCGCTCGATAGATACTATTGAATGAATGAATGAATACTACAACCGAGTAGGGCACAGACATGAATTTTCAGAGCAACGCCGACGAACGAGGGAAGGTCAAGGCGGGGGAACAGAGAAAGGAAAAGCAGGGCAGGATGTGGTTCAGAGCGGGTTCTTCGTAAACTGAACTCAACTTTCTCTTCGGATTGCTTTCAAACGGCACCCCTACGGTGCAGAGGCGTGCTAGACGGCGAATTCCCACCTGTGTACTTTCTTCTAGCGTTCAGTACAGTGCTCTGTACACTATAAGCACTCAATAGGCATTACTACTACGCCGAGCAGCAAGCCTCAGATTTACGCTCACCTTCGGCTCTTGGATCTATACAGGTCCTCACTTGTACCTCCTTTTTTAACGTTTTTTTCCCAGCGCTTATTAGGTACCAGGCACTGGACTGAGCGCTGGGGTAGATTCCAGCTAATCAGGTTGGACCCAGTCCCCGTCCCGCCTGGGGCTCACAGTCTTCATCCCCATATTACAGATGAGGTGACCGAGGCCCAGAGAGGTGAAGTGACTGGCCCAAGGTAACAGAGGAGGCAAGGGGCAGAGCCGGGATCAGAACCCAGCTCCCAGGCCCCTGCTCTTTCCACTGGGCCACGCTGCCTCTCCTGTGGGCAGCCTGCTTCCGAAACCCTCTTAAAAAGTCCACCTTCTCCGAGAAGCCTTCCCCAAATAATTCACAACAGCCCTAAGGGCTACCCTTCTCACTTTGGCATCCTATTTTGGCGGAGTCAGAAGGTCATGGGTTCTAATCCCGGCTCCGCCATTTGTCTGCTGTGTGGCCATGGGCAAGTCACTTCACCTCTCTGGGCCTCAGTTCCCTCATCTGTAAAATGGGGATTCAGACCGTCAGCCTCCCGAGGGGACGGCGTCCAACCTGATCACCTCCTATCTATCCCAGTGCTTAGAACAGTGCCTGGCACATAGTAAGCGCTTAACAAATACCGTCATCATCAATACACCTCGTACCTACATGTAGGGTTTTCCTTTGGATTTTCACTTGTCTCCAGGGGCCCATTCTGTTACTTCATCCTGCTGGCAGAGAACCACTTCCCGTAATAGCCTCCTCCGTCTGCTATTTTGCCAATCGCTTCGGCCTGCGGGTTTCCCAGAGAGGGGCAACACGGTTCAGTGGACGGAGCACGGGCCCGGGAGTCGGAAGGACCCGGCTCTAATCCCGGCTCCACCGCCTGTCTGCTCCGCGTGACCTCGGGCAAGTCGCCGACTCCTCCGGGCCTCGGTTCCCTCAACTGTAAAATGAGGATGAAGGCGGTGAGCCCCGTGTGGGACGGGGACTGTGTCCAACCCGAGTGATTTCTATCTACCCCAGCGCTCGGTGCCTGGCACCTAGCAAGCGTTTAGCTAATACCATTAAAAAAAAGGGAGGGGGGAGCACAGACATTAGAAAGCAAGAGCCGAACAAAAACGGAACGTGCGTACGGATAAATGAGAGATGGATGAATGAAAATCTGTCCGCAGACAAGGCAGCACCCATGACTCCGGAAGCTTCTGCTCTGGGCAAACAGAGACGTCCCCCGTCGGTGAAGAGCCCGTTCCGCCGTTCCCGTCCTTCCCCTCGTGGCCAAAGAGATTAAGCTTCTTTAGCCTATCTTGGGGCCTTTCATTCATTCGCTCATTCGATTCACTCGCATTTATCGAGCGCGTACTGGGTGCGGAGCACTGTGCTGAGCGCTTGGGAGGGGACAACAGAACAATAATCGGCCACGTTCCCCGCCCGCGACGAGCTTACGGTCCAGAGGGGGGTCTCGTCTGAAGGTCGCCCTCGGCCTCTCCGCGCCCGGTTGGTGCCCGATTAATCCGGCCCAGGCCCCGACCGAAGGGAAGCCCAGAAACAGGACCGGGAGAAGATTCGGCTCGGCAAAGGAGGAGACACCGCGTGACGAGTTCCCCCTCACACCGTCCCCGTCGTCGGCTTTACCTGCTCTCTCCTTTGAGCTTTCCTGGCGGCCCGCGTGGACAGTCGATCTGCAGATCCAGCTTCTGCAGGAAATCTCTGGCGGACAACTCCTCGGCTTGGCCGGTCCGGATCTTCCGGGGCCCGAGGGCCGGGAGGGGAGCGGCCGCCACTCCAGCCGCGTCTTCCGCTGAGGGGCAGGGGGAGTCGAGTCCGTTGAACGGCGACGGCTTCTCGAGAGGGCACTGGGATGTTCAAGGTCTCCTTCAGGAAGATGGCAATCGTTGGTGAAGAGTTTGTTTGCCCTTTTGATTTGTTCCATCTGAAACGAGGAAAAGAAGAATCCCTCAGTGGATGGAAGCCGCCTGGCCTAGTGGATAGAAGCCCCGGGCCCCAGAGTCAGAAGGACCTGGGTTCTAATGGCGGCCCGCCCTCCTCTGCTGCGTGACCCTGGGCGAGTCACTTCATTTCTCTAGGTCTCAGTTTCCTCATCTGTAAAAAGGGGATGAAGACTGTGAGCCCACGTGGGGCAGGGTCGCTGTCCACCTGATTCGCTTTTATCTACCGCAGAGCTTATGAACAGTGCTTGACACGTGGTAAGGACTTTACAAATACCACGTCACCCGTTATTATTATGATGATGATGGTGATCCTATTTGTGATAAGTGCTTACTACGTGCCACACACCACGCTAAGCGTTGGGGGACCAGTCCAGATGGCTCAGAAGCGGAATGGCCTTAGTGGCTAGAGCACAGGCCTGGTATTCAGAAGGACCCGGATTCTAGTCCTGGCTCTGCCGCGTATCCGCTGCATGACCAGGGGAAGTCGCTTCCACGTCCTCTCTCTGCCTCAGTCACTTCATCTGGAAGACGGGGATTAAGGCCGTGAGCCTTATGTGGAGCAGGAACTGTGTCCAAACCAATTAACTTGTACTCACCCCAGTGCTTAGTAGAGTGCCTGGCACATAATTAGTGCTTCACAATACCACAGTAATTATAGTAGGTTGGACAGTTCTGTCCATCGATCAATCAATCAATCATATTTATTGAGAGCTTGCTGTGTGCAGAGCACTGGATTAAGCACTGGGGAGAGGACAAGGTAAGAATGTTATCAGAGTTGGTAGACACGCCCCGCCCACAAGGAGCTTCCAGTTTAGAGGGGAGACGGACGTGGATATAAATAAATAAATTCCGTGTCTTCCGCGATCATCTCTACCAGATCTGTTGTATTGCGCGCCTCCCAAGCGCTCAGCACGGCGTTCCGCTCATTGTGGGCAGGGAATATGGTCATACCACTCCGGCGTATTCCACTCTCCCAAGTCCTTACTAGGTGCCAAGCACTACACTAAAGCACCGGGGTAGATACGCGATAATCGGGTCCACATGGCGCTCGCGAGGTCCTAAGTAGAAGGATGACAGATCCTGAATCCTCATTTCGCAAGTGAGGGAACCTGGGTACGGAGAAGTTAAAGGACTTGCCCGAGCTCAGCCAGAAGTAAGTGGCAGAGTCGGGATTAGAACCCGAGTCCGCTGACACCCAGTGCTCTTCCTACTAGGCCACACGCTTCCCCACGCTGGGGCAGTCTAAAGGGATGTATGGGGGATTCCGGAAGGAGCAGGGGGATGGGGGCGAGGGGCAGGGTGTTCCTGTCAGTGACCCAAAAAGGCAGGTCCACGAGCCACGCAATGGCGACAAGAACACGGAAAGAAGACGGATAGAGGGGTGACTGGAGGGACAACAGGGTTATAACAAAGAAACAGATCACCCCACCACCACCAGGAAGTCCGCTGACATTGGCAAAACGGAAGGGGCAGGAAAACCTCCCCCCAACAATCAGTCCAAGAATAATGAAAACAATAATAATAATAATAATGATAACGACGGTATTCGTGAAGCACTTACAATGTGCCCGTCCCATGTGGGGCTCGCAATCTTAATCCCCATTTTACGGATGAGGTAACTGAGAAGTGAAGCCGCTTGCCCAGGGTCACCCAGCAGACGAGCGGCGGAGCCAACATCAGGGCTCGGGTCCTTCTGACTCCCGGGCCCGGGCTCTGGCCACCGAGCCACGCTCCTGACCCGACCGTGCCCCTTTTGCAAGGACGGCACAAGACTCCCCAACCAGGGGAAGACCCCAAAATATGCAGACACGCCTCAGGGATGCCCTGGACCCCCCGGGACGGACCTCAGAGGCGAGGCTGTCCACCTTCGGGTCGGAACCGGGGAAGGGCAAGGGGTGTTGGAAGATGTAATGGTCTCCACTGGTCCACGCATCAGTGGAGAGGTGAGCCAATCTTGCCATCTCGTTCTTCGATCGGTAATTATACCGGGCAATGGGTGGGTTCCTTCCCTTTTTTTTTGGGGGGGGGGGTGGGAGGCGTCCTCTTTTAGGAACCCCTGTACGTCGGCGACAGCGCTCCGCACACGGTAAGCACTCCATCAATAGCACCGACGGGCCGATTCGCCGGCCCGGTGTCCATCCGATTCTCTCGTATTCGTTCATTCGTTCACTAGCATCTGTCGAGCGCTTACTACGTGCAGAGCACTGCACTAAGCGCATGGAACGTACAAATCGGCGACGGATAGACAGTCCCCGCCCTTCGACGCGCTTACGGTCTAATCGTATCTACCTGTGCTTTAGCACACGGTGAGCCTGAAAAAATCCCACAGTGATTATCACTGTTGATAAATATTCTCCCCGACAGCTGCTTTTTCATCTGATATCTATGTCCGGAAACATTTTCCTCTTATTCAAATGCACTACGCTACAGCGTTCTCATTATAATCTCCTAACTGTTTCCGGGTCACGCAGAAGCGTCGTCTCAAGAGGCATTCGGTCTAAGGCCGCGCTCCGTGAATCCCCGGTCTCATTCCGACGTCCGTCGGGCACTTACCCTACGCCGGGGCACCGTACTAGCTCTAGGGTAGATACGATCTAATCGTCGGATGCGGTCCGCGTCCCACTTGCGGCTCAGGGTCTTCATCCCCATTTTACGGGCGAGCCGACCAAGGCGTCGACGAGCGAAGCGACTCGCCCGAGATCACCCGCAGTCCATGGGACCGGGACGGCGTCCAACCCGATCGGCCTGTATCCTCCCGGCGCTCAGTACGGGGCCCGGCACGTTGGAGGGGCTTAACGTATATCAACGATCACCGTCATCGGCCATATCACGGTCCGGGTACGGCGGAGGGGGTGACCCTCCACAGGGGTCCCCCGTCCGTGGCCTAGGCAACAGCCGTCGTCTCGCCTCCCGGAAGGCGCCGGGCGGCATTCATTTCTGAGCACGGGGGAGAACCCCCAGGACCCGAAACCCGGCCGGGGAGCGGGCGAGGGGTTTCACGGGGGAGGCCCGCGTCCCCTCGCGGGCCGGGAACCCGACCGTCCGCGGTGGGATCGTCCTCTCCGGGCGCTCCCGCGGGGCCGGATCCGCTTCGGGGTCAGACGAAGGCCCCGTCTTCCTCCGGCCGGAGGGCAGGCGACGCCGGGTCCGCGCCTCGACGAGGGTGGACGGTCCCCGACGGGCTGGGCCCCGGGGGCCCCGGGGAGCCCGGAGGTCGGCACCGGTTTGACCCGGTCTTGCGACACACCCGGGGCCCCCCGAAACGGGGAAGGCGGGGGGCGAGAATTCCGACGGAGAATTCTCCTTAGGGCGATGCCTGTCGATGCCTCCTCTTTCCTCGTTCTGGGGTGTGGGCGGGGACCGGCCCTGTCGCTCACTCGTAACTTTCCCGGGCTAGTCCAGCGCTCCGCGCAGAGTGAGCGCTCGGTAAATTCCATGGTAAACGAAGGCCCGGGACTTTGGGGGCCCGGGGCGGGGGAGGTCCCGGGGGAAGGGGGCGGGCGGCGGCCCCCGCACTCACCGTGACCCCGAACTTGAGGGCGATGCCCTGCCGGGTGTCCCCGGCGACCACCCTGTGCCGCAGGTAGCGCTGGGGGGGGGGGGGGGGGCGGGCGGCGGCCGTGCTGCCGTAGGAGCGGGTCTTGGTGCGGGCCAGGACCAGGCACAGCTCCCCGGCCCCTTCCTCCTCCTCCTCCCGCTCCTCCCGCTCCTCCCGCGGCGGCGGCGGGGCGGAGGCGGCGCCGGGGCCGGGGCCGGGGCCGGGCCCGCCATGGAGCCTCACCGGGCAGCGGGCAGCGGGCAGCGGGCACCGACCCGCCGAGCAGCCCAACACCGACCGAGGCGCCGGCGGGCGGGAAGGGCGGGCGGGAAGGGCAAGAGGAAGGGGCTCCTCCCTCTCCTCCTCCCCCATCCTCCTCCTCCTCCTCCTCCTCCTCCATCCTCTCCTCCCTCTTCCTCCCTCCCTCTCCTCGCCCCCATCCCACCCTTCCCTCCCCTGCCTCTCTCCCTCCTCCTCCCCTCGCCCATCCTCTTCCTCCCTCCCTTTCTCCCTCCCCATCCTCCTCCTCCCCATCCTCCTCCCTCCTCCCTCTCTCCTCCCTCCCCTTCCATCCTCTTCCCTCCCTCCCATCTCCCTCCTCCCCTCCCCACTCCCTCTCCCATCCTCCTCCTTCCCCACCTTCCTCCTCCTCTTCCTCCATCCCCCTCCCCATCTTCCTCCCCCTTCCCATCCTCCCCTCCCCTCTCTATCTCCCCCCTCCCTCCTCTTCCCCCCACCCCCTCCTCCCCTCCCCTCCTCCTCCCGCTCCCACTCCCTCTCCCATCCTCTTCCTCCCCTCTCTATCTTTCCCCTCCCATCCTCCTCTTTCCTCTCTCCTCTCTCCCATCCTCCTCCTTCCTCCTCCCTCTCTTCCCCTTCCCCATCCTCTTCCTCCCCTCCCCATCTCCCTCCTCCCCCCCATCTCCCTCCTCCTTCTCCCCCCACCTCCCTCCCCACCTCCCTCTCCCATCCTCCTCCTCCCCCTCCCTATCTTCCCCCCCCACCTCCCTCCTCCCCATCCCCCTCCTCCTCCCTTTCCTCCTCCTTCCCCATCCTCCTCCTCCTCCTCCTCCTCCTCCCCCAACCTCCTCCTCCCTCAACCTCCTTCTCCCCCGCCCCTCTCCCTCCTCCCCCGCCTCCCCTTCCTCCTCCCCATCGTGAGAAGCAGCGTGGCTCAGTGGAAAGAGCCCGGGCTGGGGGAGCCAGAGGTCGTGGGTTCTGATCCCGGCTCTGCCACTCGTCAGCCGCGTGACCTTGGGCAAGCCACTTCGCTTCTCTGGGCCTCCGCGACTTCATCTGGAAAGTGGGGATTAAGACTGTGAGCCCCGCGTGGGACAACCCGATGACCTTGTATCACCCCCAGCGCTTAGAACAGCGCTTGGTGCTCCTCCCCCTCGCCATCCTCCTCTTCCTCCTCACCTCTCTCCTTCCTCTCCCATCCTCTTCCCCGCCTCCCTCTTCCTTCCCTCCCCATCTGCCTCCTCCCCCGCCTCCCCCCTGGCGTCCTTCCCACCTCCCTCCCCCTTTCCTCTCCCGTCTTCCTCACTTCCCTCCCGCCCTCCAACTCCTCCGTCCGCGCGGGCCTGGGAGTCAGAAGGTCGTGGGTTTTAATCCCGGCTCTGCCACTTGTCTGCTGGGTGACCCTGGGCAAGTCACTTCACTTCTCTGGACCTCAGTTCCCTCATCTGGAAAACGGGGATTGAGACTGTGAGCCCTATGGGGGACAGGGACTGCGTCCAAACTGAGTTACTTGTGTCCACCCCAGCGCTTAGTACAGTGCCTGGCACATAGTAAGCACTTCACAAATACCACAATTATTATTATCTCCCTCCTTCTTTCCCGCCTCCTCCATCCCCTTCTGTCTCCCCCTCTAGACCATAAGCTCGTTGTGGGCAGGCAATGTGTCTATTGTTTTATTGTACTCTCCCAAGTGCTTAGTGCGGTGCTCTGCACACAGTAAGCGCTCAATAAATACGATTGAATGAATGAATGAATTCCCCCTCACCCTTTCCATCCCCCCCAACTCCCACCGCACCCTTCCCATCCCACCAGCTTCATTGGCGGGGACAGGACATGGGCGCTGGGCATCAGTGGCCTTGCCCAGAAATTCCAATCCCATCTTTTTTTCTTCCACTCTATCTTCCTTTCACTGAAAACCTGGTCAAGGCCTAAAGTCGGCCCCAAGGATGGAGAGACTCGTTCAGGTCACCCACTGAGATCCTCCGTCAGACCATCAGGGAACCCTCATCCTCCTCCTCGTCCTCCTTTTCCCCCTTCTCCTCATCCCCCTCTTCCTGCTCCTTCTCTCTTCCCCCCACCCCTTTCTCCTTTTTCTCATCCTCTTCCTCATTCTCCTCCTCCTCCTCCTCCTCTTCCTCCTTTCCCCCCTTCTCCTCCTCCCTCTTCTCCTCCTCCTCTTTCTCTTCACCCCCCCCCCTTTTCTCATCCTTCTCCATCTCCAGGAAAACTTTGACTGAGGGAGAGCAGGAGCCCCAGGCTAGGTCAGGCCAATCCAGGGTCTGCAGAGGGAAGTAAAGTTACCCGGAGGGGTCAGGGGCTTCCAATCCAGCCCGTCCCCAGAGGGGCAGGGAAATCCCCCTCCACCAACTTCCTCCCCAAAGGCCCTGCTGAGAGCCAAGTCATAAAGACCAGGCGCCTGTGAGCAAGCTGCCCATGACTAAGGCCCACGAGCCATCCATCCATCCATCCATCCATCCATCCATCCATCCATCCATCCATCCCCTGGCCCAGGGATCCCAGGACTGGAGAGCTCAGACCCACTTCCTCGGAGTTAGAATCCTAATAATAATAATAAGAATGTTGGTATCTGTTAAGCGCTTACTACGTGCGGAGCACTGTTCTAAGCGCTGGGGTAGACGCAGGGGAATCAAGTTGTCCCACGTGGGGCTCACGGTCTTAATCCCCGTTTTACAGATGAGGTAACTGAGGCACAGAGAAGTGAAGTGACTTGTCCACACGGCCGACGAGTCGCAGAGCCGGGATTCGAACCCATGACCTCTGACTCCAAAGTCCGGGCTCTTGCCACAGAATCATGCTGCTTCAACCTCTACAACCTCACCTCCCTCCTCATCCCTAACCTTCTTCTTTCATTCATTCATTCAATAGTATTTATTGAGCGCTTACCATGTGCAGTTTTCTTGTCCACAGGCTGCCCCAACCCCTTCTTTCTGGCCCGCCCAGCTTCCGGTGGGAAGGAATTCTGCTGTGGAGCCTTCCTTTCCAACACTAAACTCTGAAATTGTTTTGAAGGGCCACAGGTTTTGGGGAATGGGAACTCCGTTTCCTTCCTTCAATCGTATTTATTAAGCTCTTACCGTGTGCAGAGCACTGTACTAAGCGGTTGGGAAAGTACAATACAACAATAAAGAGTGACAATGGGATGGTCTCTATTTGTTGCTGAATTGTACTTTCCAAGTGTACAGTAAGCGCTCAATAAATACAATCGAATGAATGAATGAATGAATCCCCGCCCACAACAAGCTCACAGTCTACATTGCTCTAATAATAATAATAATAATAACATTTATGGAATTCCTTGAACACATACTGTGAGCCAACTCTGAGACTGATACGAGATGACTAGATCAGATACGGTGTCTATTCCAAACGGGGTTCATAATCTAAAAGAGGAAAAAGAGGTTATCTTATGCTCATTTTTCCGATGAGGAAATGGAGGGCTTCGAGAGGTTAAGAGACTTACTAAGACCAGGCGGCAGGTCAGGAGCAGAACTGAGACCAAGAAGCCAGATCTCCAACTTCCAGACCGATGCTCTTTCTCCTAGGCCACACGCCTACCAACTGTCCCTAAGCGGCACCTAGGTGCTCAGATCTCATTTGGGAGCGTTGTCCGGCGGAGGCAAGAGGCTTCCCCGAAACTCTAATAATTGCAGTATGTGTTAAGCGCTTACTATGTGCCAGGCACTGTACCGGAGCCGGCGGCGGGGGGGTGGGGGGTGGGGAATACAAGCAGGTCGGATTGGACACGGTCCCTGTCCCACATGGGGCTCACAGTCTTAATCCCCATTTTACAGCTGAGGTAACTGAGGCCCAGAGAAATGAAGTGACTTGCTCAAGGTCACCAGCGAACACGGACTGTATCCAACCTGATTAGCTTGAATCTCTCCCAGTGCGGTGCCTGGCACATAGTAAGCGCTTGACAAATACCATTAAAAAAAACCCCTTCCAAACAAAAAACAGAGTTTGGCATTGTCATTGCTGCGGAGTCCATTGGGTATCTTCCTTGTGTGTGTGACAAGATAAGTGGGGGCTCTTTGGCTAGTGTGCAAGAGGGGGAGTCGGGAAACAGGGACGCTTGAAGCAATACTTTCCCAGGATGGCAATCCCCTAGGAGGTGAGGTGATCTGAAGTACAGGCAAGAAGGTGGTCAGGCCAGGTGGAAAGAGTGGGCCTGGGAGTCAGCGGACCTGGGTTCAAATCTCGCTCCGCCCCTTGTCCGCTGTTAACTTGAGCAAGTCACTTCGCTTTTCTGTGCCTTAGTTACCTCACCTATAAAATGAGGATTAAAACCGGGAGCCCGTTAAGAGACAAGAACTGTGTCCAGCCCTGTATCTACCCCAGCTCTTAGCAGTGTCTGACACATAATAAGTGCTCAATAAATACTATTTTAAAAAAAGTACTTGTTTTCCTTCCTACTTAGACTGCGAGCCTCATGTGAGACAGGGACTGTATCCAACTCGATTAACTTGTATCTTCTCCAGCATTTTAATCAGTGCTGGACACATAGTAAGTGTTTAACAAATGCCATGATAAATTAAAATTCAAAATAATAGAGGGGGGGTCCTGAGAAAGGAAGTACGGAGAACTGAGGGCTGAGAAAGGGGTGTCCAACAGATATGGCAGGGCTAATGCTAGGTTTGGTTACGGGTGCTTTCATATAGGAGAAAAGGGTGCGTTTGTGTGTGTTTGTGTGTGTGTGTTCTGGGCTAGGTATCCCCGCATGAAGACTGGGGTCTTGACAGGTCCTTGGGGGGAGCGTGCCAGCCGGGTGGTGGATCTCCAGGTGGCAGTCCTGGGGCAGACAAGAAGCTTCCCAGGAAGTGAGGATCTGATCCAGGATGGCGGGGAGAGGAGAGGAAGACCACCCCTGGGCGCTTGCCGTGGGGCCCTGGCAGGCTGAGCACTGGCAGTGACTTTTCCTTTTTTTAATGGTATTTGTTAAGCCCTTACCAGGTGCCAGGCCCTGTACTAAGCTCTGGCGTAGATATAAGCTAATCAGGTTGGACACAGTCCCTGTCCCACATGGGGTTCGCACTCTTAATCCCCATTTGACGGACGAGGGAACCGAGGCCCAGAGAAGTGAAGTGATTTGCCCAAGGTCACCCAGCAGACAAGAGGCGGAGCCGGGATTAGAAGCCAGGTCCTTCTGAGTCCCAGCCCAGGCTCTATCCACTAGGCCTCACTGTTGGACTCTGGGGAGCAAGGAGAGAGCGCAGAACCTGGTTCAGGGCGGGTGGACCCAGGCGATCTGCAATTTAAGAAGTTTCAGGTTAGGACAGCTAGGATTTACACCCTTTGTACAATCACCTTCGCAGGTAGGTCGGTTTTGACTTGATTAAACGCCGGTTCCTTTATGACCGCAGCCACGGGGCCACTGGGCAGACCATAGAGGTTCCACAGGAAACGCACGGAGATGGGGAAGGAGTGTGGCCTAGTGGAGAGAGCATGGATCTGGGAGTCAGAGGATCTTTGTTCCCATCCCAGCTCTGCCACTTGCCTGCTGTGGGACCTTGGGCAGGTCGCTTCACTTCTCTGGGCCTCAGTTCCCTCATCTGGAAAATGGGGATGAAGACCCTGAGCCCCATGTGGGACAGGGACCGTGCCCAACCCGATTTCTTTGTATCCACCCTAGGGCTTGGCAATGATAATAATGTTGGTATTTGCACATTTGTTGCTATGTGCAGAGCACTGTTTTAAGCGCTGGGGGAGATACAGGGTCATCAGGTTGTCCCACGTGAGGCTCACAGTCTTCATCCCCACTTTAAAGATTCGAGTACGGCTCAGTGGGAAGAGCCCGGGCTTTGGAGTCAGAGGTCATGAGTTCGAATCCCAGCTCTGCCACTTGTCAGCTGTGTGACTGTGGGCAAGTCACTTCACTTCTCTGGGCCTCAGTTACCTCATCTGTAAAATGGCCATTAAGACGGTGAGCCCCATGTGGGACAACGTGATTCCCCTATGTCTACCCCGGCGCTTAGAACAGTGCTCTGCACCTAGTAAGCGCTTAACAAATACCAACATTATCATTATTATTATGATGATGATAGCTGGGGAATACTGGGAGTTCTGGCCTCATCTCCCCTAGGGTGGCTGGAGTTGGGGCCCAGCCACTGGGCTGTGGCTCCAGCCCCCGCCTCACCCAAGCCCCCAGCCTCCTGCCAGGGCGGCACCCCCGGTCCGAGGGCTATGGCCGGGCCCGGGGCCCCTCCCCAGGTGGCCTTTAACCTCCTCACCCCGACCCCACCCAGTAGTTCACATGTCCTGCCAGGAACAGAAGCAGAAGTGTGGGCTGGGGGCAGGGAGGGGAGGAAGTGAGGGTGTACGGAATTCCCCTTCTTGGGCCCGGGCCAGAGCGGCCTCCTTGAGACTGACCGATGAGCGCGGGTGCTCTCGCCCTCGCCCGACCCGGCTAGCCCGGATACTCCTGCCTCGCGGTCGAGCCTGGTCAATAATAATAATAACGATGGCATTTGTTAAGCGCTTACTACGTACAAAGCACTGTTCTAAGTGCCGGGCACTGTTCTAAGCACCGGACGCTGTTCTAAGCGCTGGATTAGCTCGCCGTGGGTAGGGAATATGCCTGTTATTTTGTCTATTTGTCTGCTGTGTGACCTGGGGCGAATCACTTCATTTCTCTGGGCCTCAGTTACCTCATCTCTGTAAAATGAGGATTAAGACCGTGAGCCCCATGTGGGACAGGGATCGTCTTCAACCTGACTTCAACCAAGCGCTTAGTATAGCGCTCTGCACATAGTAAGCGCTCAATAAATACTATTGAATGAAAATACTATTAAATGAAATTCCTTGCACCCACCCCAGCACTTTCTACAGTGTTTGACGCACAGTAAGCCCTTAATAAGTACTATTATTATATTGTCCCCTCCCAAGTGCTTAGTACAGTGCTCTGCACACAGCGAGCACTCAATAAACACGACCGACTGACTGGAGATTGAACGGGGCCGGACTGAGCCGGGGAGGCGGTCCCAACCCACAGCAGGCACTCAACCAATAATGCTGATTGATCGATCGATCGATGGATTGATAGATAACCATCTCTCAAGACTAATCCTCAAACCAACCCGTGACCAAGCTCAGGACGTAGAACGGGGCGGACTGCGCCATGACCCAGGGTCGGGGTGCGGGGGAACATTCCCCCTCCCCACCCTCTTCCTACTCACCTGGGGCGGCCCCCTGCTCCCAGCCCCTTCTGGACATTTTTGAACGGGACGGAGAATGGCATAAGTTTAGCCGTTTATTCATTCATTCATTCGGGTGCCCTTAGTCATTCATTCAATCGTATTTATTGAACGCTTACTGTGTGCGGAGCACTCCACTAAGCGCTTGGAAAGTACAATTCCGCAACAAATAGAGACAATCCTACCCAAACAACGGTGCCTCCCACCCCAGCCCCCGGCTCGATCCGGCGCCCCTCAATCTCCATTCAGTTTAATCGTATTTATTGAGTGCTTGCTGTGTGCAGAGCACTGTGCTAAGCACTCGGAGAGTGTACAGCATCACATGGTTTATCTATCAATCCGTCGACTGATCCATCATCAGCCTCACTGATTGAGTGCCCGCTGTGCGTTGGGATTGCACGCCCGCTCAATCCGGCCCCCTTCACCCTCCAGTCAGTCGATCGTATTTATTGAGTGCTTATTGTGTGCAGGCCACTGTACTAAGCGCTTGGATGTGTGCAGTATCACAATAAACAGCCACATTCCCTGTCCACAACGAGCTTACAGTCTAGAGGGGGAGACCGACATTTTATATAAATAAATAAATTACAGATGGGGACACGGGGCTCATCTCTAATAATGTTGGTATTTGTTAAGCGCTTACTATGTGCCGAGCACTGTTCTAAGCGCTGGGAGAGATACGAGGCAATCAGGTTGACCCATGCAGGGCTCACAGACTTCACCCCCATTTTACAGATGAGGGAACTGAGGCACAGAGAAGTTAAGTGACTTGCCCAAGGTCACACAGCTGACAAACGGCAGAGCCGGGATTAGAACCCGTGACCTCTGACTCTCAAGCCCGTGCTCTTTCCACTGAGCCATGCTGCTTCTCTGCTTCTCTAGACCGTGAGCTGTGGGGAAAGAATGTGTCCGTTGGTTATAGTACTGTACTCTCCCAAGTGCTTAGTAGAGTGCTCTGCACACAGTAAGCACTCAATAAATACGATTGAATGAATGAATGAATGAATGAATGAATGAATGAATGGGGCTGAGAGGGGGGATAAATAAAGGGAGCCAGTCAGGGCGATGCAGAAGGGAGTGAGAGAAGAGGGAAAGAGGGATTAGTCAGGGAGGGCCTCTTGGAGGAGATGGGGCTTTAAAAAGGCTTTGACTTCGGGGAGGGTCATTCTCTGTTGGATATGAGGAGGAAGGGCGTTCAGGCCAGAGGCAGGATGTGGGCGGGAGATCGGTGGCCAGATAGCTGAGACTGAGGTACAGGGAGTAGGTTGGCATTAGAGCACGAAGCGTGTGAGCTGGGTCGTAGTAGAATGGCAAAGTGAGATAGGAGAGGGCAAGGGGATTGACTGTTTTTGAAGCCGACGGTGAGGAGTCTTTGCTTGATGCAGAGGTGGATGGGCAAACACTGGAGTTTCTTGAACGTGGAGAGTGGTCTGAACGTTTTTTGTAGGAAAATGATCTGGGCCCAGTTGTAACAATAATAATGATCCACTAGACCACGTTGCTTCTATTCCCTCCCCGCTCCGTTCCCTGGGGTCTCACAAGAGAAACACTTTCCGAGATAAAGTTTAACTCTTGCCAGCTAGGATAGCTTCCAGTAACAGATGAAAATCCGGGATTCTGGGGGCCCCTCCTCCCCGGGTTCGGGTCTCCTCACTCCTCCTTAGAATTTTTCTGGAAGCAGCAGCAGCTCAGAAGCGGCTCTAATTAGGCCCGGTGCGAAACTGAGCCGATGAGGGGAAAATCCTCCTGCCTGGTGGGCCCGGGGCGGGGGGGAGCGTGAGGACCGTTAGGGAAGCAGCAGAGAAGTAGCATGGCCTAGTGAATAGAGCACAGGTCTGGTAGTCCGAAGGCCCTGGATTCTAGTCCCAACTCTGCCACTTGACTGCTGAATGACCTTGGGCCGGTCACTTTACTTCTCTGGGCCTAAATTACCTCACCTGTAAAAAGTGGGGATTAAGACTGTGAGCTCCGTGTAGGGCAGGGACTGTGTTCGACCTGATTAGCTTGGATCTACCCCACTGCTTAGACGTGTCTGGCACATAGTAAGCGCTTAACAAATCTCACAGCTATTATTATTATTATTAGTAGTAGTACTGGGGCAGCCATGTGTTTTTGGCTAACATAATTGCACATCTTTTCTGCCCTCATGCTCTGCCCCCCGACCCCCTCCATGGTCTTAAAGGTGGACGGAGTCACCAGCCAGAGCAGGAAGAGCCCAGAGAACAATTATAATGATAATTACGGTGCTTGTTAAGAGCTTACTATGTGCCAAGCACTGTTCGAAGCACCGAAATAGATACAAGTCAGTCAGGTTGGACACGATCCCTGTCCCGGTTGGGGCTCACACTCTTAATCCCCATTTTTACAGATGAGGGAACTGAGGCCCAGAGAAGTGAAATGACTAGCCCAAGGTCACAGAACAGACTGGGATTAGAACACAGGTCCTTCTGACTCCCAGACTCATGCTCTAACCATTAGGCCCTGCTGCTTCCCTTTAGAGTGTGAGCTTCCTGTGGGGCAGGGACTTCGTCTAATTTTAGACTGTGAGCCCGTTGTTGGGCAGGGACTGTCTCTATCTGTTGACGAATTGTACATTCTGAGCGCTTAGTACAGTGCTCTGCAGAGAGTACGTGCTCAATAAATACGATTGAATGAATGAATCTGCCTATATCATATCTACCCCTGTACTTAGCACAGGGTTTGGTACAAAGTGAGTGCTTAACAAATACCACGTTGATCATTATTGGTTTTGCTTTTGTTGTTATCAGCAACGGGAGGGCTCTGGGTAAGCAGAGAGTTGGATCCTGAGGGGCAACAACTGGAAACGTTAATTTAGGCAAAAGTGGCCCTTGGCGGGGGTAGGTGCCCCGGGGGAAGGGAAAGGGGGGGCAGAGAAGGGGGGCAGTTGGGGGCTTGGCCTCCCTCTCTCCCCCCACCACTGTTCATGTCCCAAAGTCCAGCCCACCTCCTCCTCCTCTCATTACACAACCCTTCTTCCACCCATGGCACAACACCCCCCCTACCCTCTCCTGTCACCGATGCAACTTCCCCTCTTGCCATGACTGTGACCCAACCCCCGTCAGCTCCTCCTCCTCCTCCCCGCACCTCGTTTCTGTCTGTTGGGGCAGCATCCCGGGACGTTAAGGAGCAAGCGGGAGCTGTTGCCGGGAGCGGGATCCTGAGCCCACCATTCATTTCTTCATTCGGTCGCATTTACTGAGCGCCTACTGTGTGCAAAGCGCTGCCGATGCCACCCATGGGCACGCCCTGTCCCCTCCAGTGGCAGCACCGGGGAGGCGGGGAGTGCCAAGGGAGTGGGTCATGGGTTCCTGCTGGATTCGCCTCCATGAGGCTGCTGCGTCCCTCAAGGCATCCCCTCGCTCGCAGCATGGTCTGGGGCTCAGAGTCTCCACCCCCATTTTACCAGATGAGGGTAACTGAGGCCAGAGAGTGAGGTGCCTTGCCCAAGGTCACCCAGCAGCCGCCTGGTAAATTGGGTAAAATGGGGATTAAGAGTGAGCCCCATGTGGGAGGGGGACTGCGTACCACCTGACTAGCTTTGCATCCAGCTCTCGAAGAGTGCTCGATAACACAGTAAGCGC
The DNA here is from genome assembly GCF_004115215.2 of Ornithorhynchus anatinus. NCBI lineage: Eukaryota > Metazoa > Chordata > Mammalia > Monotremata > Ornithorhynchidae > Ornithorhynchus > Ornithorhynchus anatinus. The sequence goes on along the minus strand of NC_041732.1, from coordinate 5,374,235 downwards.
TTGACAAATACATCATCATCATTATGATTATAGTAAGCGCCGAATAGGTGCCGCGATTCTTATTTTTGATCTCGGATTCTACAACGCCCGCTTCGAAGTCTCAGTGGAAAAGTTGCAAGAAGGAAAGGGGAACAAACAGGGAGAAAGTGGCAGAATCAGAATTCAAAACCCAGGGTCCTCTGACTCCTAGGCCTCTGCTCTTTCCATTAGGCTACCCTACTTCAAGGGGCCAGAAGGAACTCTCAGGTGGTGTCAGAGCCAAGAGGGAGGAGGGTAGGATTTGGGGGCGGGGGCAGATGGTGGGGGTCTGTAGGGGAGGGGAGAGGGAGCAGTCGGGATGGTAATGTCTACCTCCCCCTCTAAACTGTAAGCTCCTTGCGGGCAGGGAAGGTGCCTGTTCATTGTTCTATTGTCCTCTCCCAAGCGCTTAGTACAGTGCAGGGCACACAATAAGCGCTCAATAAATACGATTGACTGATTTGGGGAGAAGGTGAGGAGGAAGAGACACAGAGGAAAGAGAAACCTGGCTTCCATTCCTGGATCCTCCATCAGGTGGTCCCAGAACCCCCAGCCAATCAGCTCTTGGATATCAGTCTCCACCCACCCCCTGCCTCAGAAGCTCCAGGGGTGGGGGGGTTTGCCCCGAAAGGTTCAGTTCCTGCCCCCTTGAGGGGGAAGGTCAGCTCCTCCTCCACCCCCCCCCCATGAATCCCCCCCATCCCTGAGTGTCCCTGAGGGTCTTCTGGGAAGAGTGGAATTCCTGAAGCAGAGGGAGGGTAGCGTGGCCTAGTGGATAGAGCACAGGCCTGGAATGGGGTGGAAGGTGGTGAGGAGCTCCGATTCTGGAGACAGCTGGGTGTCCCTGGAGGGGTCTGGGAGATGCAGGAAGATGCTGGGAGAAGATGATTCCGACTGCCTGTAACCGGGGAGGGTCTTGAGGGTGGGGGGCCAAGCGAGGGGTTCAGGGTGGAGGGAGGGGGGTAGGAATGACTGCGCTGGGATGTCCACGTACACTCTCTCTCCATCCGGAGAGCCAACCTTCTCTCCAATCGCCCTCCCCCTCCCCAGGCGAGCCGAGGCGTCCAGTTAGAGTGCTGGGGCCGGCCCAGCCCACACGACCAGCTACATGACAGCCGGACCCCCCAGCTCCAGCCCACCCCCATCCACCAGAAGCCATGTTCCCGGTGCTGCCCACCCTGGCCTTCCTAAATTGGGGGTCTCTGCTGCTCCCGCTCTGCTAGCCTGACACAGGTAACACAGTAGGGTCCAGAAGGGGACCTGGGCTGCCCGACCCTGAGGGACAGGGTGGATGATTCCTTCAGTGCAGCAGGAGGGAATGCGGTAAGACACGAGGAGAAACTTCCTGGCAGGAAAGTGCTGGGAGACTAAGGACCAGGCTTTTGAGGGGAGGGAGAAGAGCGGTCCTCTGGCCGGTAAGGGGTCCTCCGTTCCCGGGAGCGGGGGTGTGGGGGAGATGGAGGAGGATTTGCTGCCCTAGGGAAGACAAGTCAGTATCTCAGGAAGTTCTTAGCAGCATGGCTCAGTGGAAAGAGCACGGGCTTGGGAGTCAGAGGTCATGAGTTCGAATCCCAGCTCTGCCCCTTGTCAGCTGTGTGACTGTGGGCAAGTCACTTCACTTCTCTGGGCCTCAGTGACCTCATCTGTCAAATGGGGATTAACTGTGAGCCTCAGGTGGGACAACCTGATTACCCTGTATCTACCCCAGCGCTTAGAACAGTGCTCTGCACATAGTAAGCGCTTAACAAATACCAACATTATAGAGAAGCAGCATGGCTCAGTGGAAAGAGCACGGGCTTTGGAGTCAGAGGTCAAGGGTTCGAATCCCCGCTCTGCCACCTGTCAGCTGGGTGACTGTGGGCAAGTCGCTTCAACTTCTCTGTGCCTTCAGTGACCTCATCTGTTAAATGGGGGATTAAGACTGTGAGCCCCACGTGGGACAACGCTGATTCCCCCGTGTCTACCCGGCGCTTAGAACAGTGCTCTGGCACATAGTAAGCGCTTAACAAAATACCAACATTATTATTATAGAGAAGCAGCGGTGGCTCAGTGGAAAAAGCATAGGCTTTGGAGTCAGAGGTCCATGGGTTCAAAATCCCAGCTCGGCCACTTGTCAGCTGTGTGACTTTGGGCAAGTCCACTAACTTCTCTGTGCCTCAGTTCCCTCATCTGTAAAATGGGGATTAAGACTGTGAGCCCCACGTGGGACAACCTGATTCCCCCTGTGTCTACCCCAGCGCTTAGAACAGTGCTCGGCACATAGGAAGCGCTTAACAAATACCAACATTATTATTATTATTATTAAATGGAAGTTTGGGGCCCCATAGCAAAGACCTGGATACCGGGCCTGTGACCCGAACACACAAATTGGACATATACAGTTCCCTCTAGACTGTCAGCTCTTTGTGGGCAGGGAACGTGTACTTTCCCAAGTACTTAGTACAGTGTCCTGCCCACAGTAAGCGCTCAATAAATATGACTTAATGAATGAATGAATCACACACACACACTCACACCACACACTACACACCCCCACCCCTAGGTGTGGAATCCCCGTAACTCCCAGTACAGTCCGGACTCAGATCCAAGGGCGAGTGACTCTAACCAGGACCCTGCTCTCCCTAGGAAACATAAAACAAATATTCCACTCCCACCCTGACCTCCTCACCTCCTCCCACCACCAAGACCCTCCCCAGGAAAGCTTTTTGGGGAACCTCGGCACCTTGAGGCCGGAAAGGGTTGAGACCGGGAGTAGGGGAGGAGGCGGGCTGGTCTTGGGGCTGAGGGAGAGGGGGGCAATGGAGCGGCTGGAGTTAGACTTGGGATGGGAGGGGGGGGGGGAAGTTATACACAGAAACAAGGGTGAAGGGGGAAAGGGGGTGGGGAGAAGCTGGGAGGGAAGGTGGAAAGAAAGCATCCCTCTCCCTCGACCCCCTGGTTCTCCATCGGCCAGGGGTGGGGGAGGAGGGCGTGGGGAAGGGGAAGACAGTGGGTCAGGATGGGTCGGGGGACCCAGGGAGGCCGGGGCCAAGAGGGGACTGTCATTTAAGATTTCCCTCTCTGGAGATTTCTGAAACAGGAGTTGTGTCCTCGTCCTGAGGAAGGCATGGGGAGGGTTGACAGATGAGGTCGAACCCGGGGCCGGTCCAGGTTGGAGGCTGAGATCTCTTAGAGAAGTAGCACGGCCGAGTGGATAGACCACGGGCCTGAGGGTCAGAAGGACCTGGGTTCTAATCCCAGTCCGCCACCTGTCTGTTGTGTGACCTCGGGCAAGTCACTTCACTTCTCTGTGCCTTAGTTCCTTCATCTGTAAACTGAGGATGAAGACTGTGAGCTCCATGTGGGACAGGGCCTGTGCCCAACCCTACTAGCTCGTATCTACTCCGGGACTTAGAACAGTGCTTGACACGTAGTAAGCGCTTAACAAATGCCATCATTATTGTTATTATTAGACTGGACAGGGCTCAGAGGGGTCATCCTGGCCATCCCCCTTCCTCCTCACAGACTCTCCCGACCCCAGACTTCAAGGGGGCGAGGGAGTGTTTTACCCCTACGTCTGGTTCCTGCTGACCCGCCTCCCCTCTCTTCCCCTAGAGCCAGATCCGCTGCAGTGCGTCTTCCCCTTCATCTATCAGAAAACGCTGCGCTTCTCCTGCGTCCTCGGCACCACGCCGCGGAAGTGGTGTGCCACGACCATCAACCACGACCAGAAATGGAAAGCGTGTGGGCCAAATGGTACAAAAAAAATAGCATTTGTTGAGCGCTTACTATGTGCCCGGCACTGTATTAAGCCCTGGAGTGGTTACAAGCAAATCAGGTTGGACACAGTCCCTGTCCCATGTGGGGCTCACAGTCTCAACCCCATTTTACAAATGAAGGAACTGAGGCCCAGAGAAGTGAAAGTGACTTGCTGAGGTCACGAGCCAGACAAGCGAAGTGAAAGTGACTTGCTTGAGGTCACACGGCAGACAAGCGACAGTGTCGGGATTAGAATCCATGACTTCCTTACTCCCAGGCCCTGTGCTCTAACCACTATGCCATGCTGCTTCTCTGTGGGGTGGGGGGAGTGGGGGGGGCCCGGGAAGCTGCTCTGTGGAGTTTTGGGGGCCCACACCTCCCCTCCCCCAAGAAGGTCCTTGGACCAGGACAGCAACCCAAGAAATCAGAGGACCCCGGTCCAGGCCGGTCAGCAGGTCCCACGCCGATCCACCACCCCTTGAGGGCGGCGAATTTCCTGGGCCGGACAACGAACCGGGCCTCGTACCTGGGAGAGGCGATCCCACATGGCTTGCGGTAGTGCAGGAAGATCTGTGGTGGCCCGTCGGCGAGCGACTCGGGGCGTCAGTCTTCCGAGGCACCAGGGTGTCCGTCACCCGCCACCCCAGCCCTCCACCCCTCTAGGCCCTATCTCCCTCCCTGGCCCCAGCTGAGCGAGCTCCTTCGGAGCAGGGGACAGGAACTGGGGGTGGGCCCCGGATCCATCCGACAGTAAGCTCCTCGAAGGCAGGGGACCGCATCTTCTCCAGGACTCTCCTGAGGACTTGATGCACAACTCTGCCCCAGAGGGGCTCGATTTAAAAAGATAAAAACAGTGGGTTTAACAGCGGCTCAAATCCCACCCCGATTCTAAGCCCAAGCTTCAACAGCAAACCAGCCCCAAGCCTAACCCTGAACGTACCTTCCACTCTAACCCCGTTCGTCGGGCCTGGATCCTGCCCCCACCTGTTAGGTCCCTCCGGCTGAGGGAGGGGGCGTGGAAAAGAGGGGTTCCCGGGTCGGGAGCTCTTCAGGGTGGAGGGGGAGAGATGGAACAGGACCCCCGAAGAGGAAGGGCCTAGTGTGTATGTGGGACTGCGGGCTGGGTGGTCAATGGGTCCTCCGGTGCTTGTCGCCCAACTGGGCCACCAGGGGGAAGCACCTCTCCATTGAATAATAATAATATACTACTAATAATATAGTATTTAAGTGCTTACTACGGGCTACGCACTAGTCCTAAGCGCTGGGGTAGATACAAGGTCATCAGGTTGTCCCTCGTGGGGCTCACATTCTTCATCCCCATTTTACCGATGAGGTCACTGAGGCACAGATAAACTAAGTGACTTGCCCCAGGTCACACTGCAGATAAGTGCCGAGTGGGGATTAGAACCCACGTCCTCTGATTCCCAAGCCCGTGTCCTTGCCACCAGGTCATGCTGCTTCTCAAATTATTATGGACTTCGTTAAGCGCTTACTATGTGCCGAGCACCGTTCTAAGCGCTGGGGGAGATAGAGGGTCATCAGGTTGTCCCGTGTGGGGCTCACAGTCTCAATCCCTACTTTCCAGACGAGGGGACTGAGGCCCGGAGAAGTGAAGCGGCTTGCCCCAGGTCACACAGCAGACGAGTGGCGGAGCCGGGATTAGAACCCACGACCTCTGACTCCCAAGCTCGGGGTCTTTCCGCTAAGCTGCCCGAAACGCTCTCCCCACGATGAGGCCCTTGAAGCTGCCGGAGAACCCAGGCGCCCTGCCCCCTGCCCCCTGCCCCGCCGGGTGTGTGGGGAGGGGTCGGGGTGGGGGGGGAGGAAATAGGGGTTCGTGCGGTGAGGCGTCGTGTCACGTGGTCACCTTTATTGGGGAGGTGGGCAGAGCTGGAGTTGGGGCTCCTAGGGTCAGGGCCTACTCAATTCTGAGCCTGGAAACGAAGACAGAGGACGCAGTTAGGGTTGGGGGTTGGAAGGATAGGTGCCAACCCCCCTCCTCCTGGCTCGGGGGTCTTCCTTCTCCACTCCCACACCCCATGACTCCCTCCCGGGACCCAGGCGTCCTGCCCTCCCCGCCCGCCCCCCCCCCCCGCTCACCAGATGGAAGAAGTAGATGGAGGCCACGACGGTGAGGGCGGCCATGGCCATGCAGACACTCTAGTGGGGGAGAGATGGAATCGGGGAAGGGGGGGCTTCCCCTCTCTCCCTCCCTCTGCCGCACCCCTGCCCCTTACCCTCTGCCCCCTGCCCCCGCCCAAGTTCCCACCTCCTGCCAGTTCTTCATCTTGGCAGCGACTCCTCCGCTCCTCTGCTTCCTGGGGTCGGGGGCTCCGTCTGGGGAAGAGGCTGCCCGCGGGCGGGGGTCGGGCCGGGTTGCCACGGAGATCAGAAACGTCACTATGGAGACAGGTCCCCCCCCTCCTCCCTCCCTTTGGGCGGGGATGGGGGGGGTGAGAGGTCAAAAGGGTCCGCCCCCCGCCCGCTGGGGTTCGGTCCAGGGTCGGTGCCGCTGGGCCCACGTCATTGGTTTCGGGTCGGTCACCTCGGGTCCGCCGTCCTCGCCCCAGTGCCCCGCTGGCCGCCCCCTTGTCGTCGCGGTCTCAGGTGCGAATCCGGCGCCCACGTTTGGCGGGATAGGACGGGGATCCCCTCGGGGCAGACAGCCCCCCCCCCCCCCCACACCTGGCTGCCCCCTCCGCCCACAGGGGCCCGGGCTCGGGTCCGCTAGGCCTGGGGCGGCCCCCGCTGCGGGATGACCGTCCAGAAATTCAGGTAGTTGAGGCAGGAGAGGAAGCCTGCGGGGCGGAGACGAGAACGGAGGGTGGGCTGCGGCTCCCTCGGACTTCCCCCACCCCCCAGCCCAAGGCGTCTACGACGGGCGGCGCAGGACAGCACCCTCCCCTACCCATCCGCCGGCCCCCCAGCCCGGCCTGCGCTGACCGCTCGGAAGGGAAAAGCAGGACCGGTCCCCCCTGAAAGGCCGGACTGCACTGACCGGTCTGCAGGCAAAGCAGGACAGGTTCCCCCCCCCCCTCCGCCCCCAACCCCGGGCCGGACCGCACTGACCCGTCAGCAGGAAGGACAGAAACCCTCCCTCAGGCCGGACAGTACTGACTGATCAGCAGGAAGAGCAGGATGCCGGCCCAGGCCAGGAGGAAGTTATTTTCCAGAGAGTAGCGCATCCCGGGCTGCAGGAAGGAGCTGGCCTGGAGCAGGTACAGGAGCAGCGAGAAGAGCACACATACGCCTGGGGGGCGGAGGGCGGGGGGGAGGCGAGCGTTACGGTGGGGGAGGGAGGAGGGGGCCGTACGGCAGAGGCCGTCCTCGGGGGGGCTTAAGGAGAAACAGGGTGGCTCAGTGGCAAGAGCGCGGCCTCGGCAGTCAGAGGTCGTGGGTTGGACTCCCGGCTCTGCCACTTGTCAGCCGTGTGACCGTGGGCAAGTCGCTTCACTTCTCGGTGCCTCAGGGACCTCATCCGTAAAATGGGGATCTAGACTGTGAGCCTCACGAGGGACGACTTGATTACCCCGTATCCACCCCGGCGCTTAGAACAGTGCTCCGCACACAGTAAGCACTTAAATACCGACATTATTATTATTATTATTATAATTAATCCTGCTCCGCCACTTGTCAGCTGCGTGACTATGGGCAAGTCACAGCTTCTCTGTGCCTCAGTTACCTCATCTGGAAAATGGGGATTAAGACTGTGAGCCCCACGAGGGACAGCCTGAATACCTTGTATCTACCCCAGCGCTTAGAACAGGGCGTGGCACATAGTAAGCGCTCGACAAATACCGTTATTACTATTAATAAGGAGCCGGGTAGGGGAGAAAGTTGCTCGTCGCGGGCAGGGATTTCCACTCTTTATTGCTGCACTGTACTTTCCAAAGCGCTTAGTCCAGGGCTCTGCACACAGAATGCGCTCACTAAACAGGATTGGATGATCGACCAAGGGTTACCCGAGAAGAAGCTGATGGCCGCGGTGAAGAGGTCAAAGGCCGGGTTGGACGGCACCAAGATGAAGGTGGTGAAGAGCAGCGAGGCGGAGAGCAGCAAGCTGGTGCTGATGGCGATCAGCATGAAGATCTCGGAGGCCTCAAGGAAGTCTGGGGGGGTGGAGAGGGAACCAGGGATCCGGGGGCTGGGCTGGGGGCTGGGAACCCCAACACCCGGGAAGAGCCTGGGCTTGGGAGGCAGAGGACGTGACTTCGAATCCCCGTCCGCCACTTGTCTTCTGTGTGGCCTTGGGCAGATCACTTCACTTCTCTGTGCCTCAGTTCCCTCATCTGTCGAATGGGGATTACGACTGTGAGCCCCACGTGGGACAAGCTGATTACCCTATATCTACCCAGTGCTTGGCACATAGGAAGCGCTTAAGGAATTGCCTAAGTCTTTGAGGAGCAGCATGACTTAGTGGCGAGAACAGGAGCTTGGGAATCGGAGGACGTGGGTTCTAATTCCGGCTCCACACTCGTCTGCAGTGTGACCCTGGGCAAGTCGCTTCACTTAAAAAAATTTATTAAGCGCTTACTATGTGCCAGGCACTGTCCTAAGCGCTGGGGGTAGACACTAGATAATCGGGTGGGACACAGTCTCTGTGCCTCAGTTCACTTCTCTGGGCCTCAGTTCCCTCATCTGTAAAATGGGGATGACGACTGGGACCCCCACCCGGGACAACCTGATGACCTTGGATCCCCCTCAGCGCTTAGAACAGTGCTTGGCACATAGCGCTCGACCAATGCCATCCTCATGATTAAAATCCCCATTCGGAGACGAGGGAACCCAAAGTCACGCCGCTGCCACGTCCCTGGGAAACAGCGCTTGGCACATAGCGCTTGACCAATGCCATCGTCATGATTCAAAATCCCCATTTTACAGACGAGGGAGCCGAGGCCCAGAGAAGGTAAGTGACTCGCCCAGAGTCGCCCAGCTGCCACGTCGCCGGGCACAGTGCTCGGCACCTGGTGAGCGCTCGACCGATGCCATCGTCACGATGAAAATCCCCATTTTCCAGATGAGGCAACCGAGGCCCAGAGAGGTTGAGTGGCTCGCCCGGGGTGGCACAGCTGCCACGTGGCCGGGCACAGTGCTCGGCACGTAGTGAGCGCTTCAGGCAGGCCATCCTCATCCACCGGGGGCGGGGACGGGGCCGCGGGGGAGGGATGCTCACAGAAACCCTCGTAGCTTTCGAGGAGGCAGCTGCTGTCTTTGCACTTGGTCCAGAGCTTGGTGTAGACGTAGAAGGTGAGCGGGGCCGGGGGTCCGCAGCTGGTGCGGTTGGGGGCGGGGGCGGGGGCGGGGCCCGGGCAGGGGTCGCCTTCCAGGGTGATGAGGAAGCGGAGCCAGGGGCCGTGCAGGGCGACGACGGTGAGCAGCGCCACGCCCGCCAGGCTGAGGGCGGCGCACAGGCCCCGGCTGACGGGCCGCGCCCGGTGCAGCAGCCGCCGGCTGAGGGGCAGCGTGGACAGGCGGCGGCCCGGGACCTCCAGCCACCTGCAGCCTGGGAACTGACCCCTTCTGACCGAGGCTCATCAGACAACGGGGACGGGCCGCCGAGGCGCGCCCCCTCCATCGCGCACGCCCCGCTCCGTCCATCGGACACCCCCCCCCCCTTCGGCTTAAGCCGCGCCCACAAATATTAACCCCGCCCCTCGATCCGCTCCGCCCCGCCGCTCGAGCCCCGCCCACATATCTTAACCCCGCCCCGTCCGTCGGCCGCGCCCACGGGTCCTAAACCACGCCCAGAACATTAAGCCACGCCCGAGGCACCATCAAGACACATCCAACACTAGGCCTCGCCCATATCTGGGTCACGCCCGTATCTAGACCCCGCCCGCCCGTCGCAGCGCCACGCCCACCTCCAAGCCACGCCCACCGAACCCGTCCATCGGTAAGGACGTGTCCCACTAAGCCACGCCCCCCACTGAGACGCGTCCATCACTAAGTCACGCCCACCACCAAAGCCACGTCCATCATTAAGTCACTCCCGCCACCCCTAAGCCTCGCCTCCACTAAGCCACGTCCATCATTGTCACCCCCACCACTAAGTCACCTCCCCCCCCACTAGGACACGTCCATCATTAAGCCCCGCCCGTCGCTAATCCCCGCCCATACCGCTCAGCTAAGCCCCCTGCTCTGTACTTGACCCGCTTAGCTCCATCCACCTCCTAGCTGGCCAGTTCATTCATTCTTTCATTCATTCCATCGTATACTATTGAGCGCTTATCGCGCGCATAGCACTCGACTGAGCGCTTGGAAAGTACAGTTCAACGACAAATAGAGACAAATCCCTGCCCCCGGTGGCTCACAGTGTAGAAAGGGGGAGACGGGCACCGGAAAAAGTAAAGAGGCATCAATAGCATCACTATAAATGAATAGAAGTCCTCTAGTTGTCCAGACCTCCCCAGGACCCTCCACCCCACCAGGGCCCTCCACCTCCCTCTTCCTTCCGCTCGCAGCTGCTCGGAAACCCTTGATTTCCGTGGATAGCTCCACCGTCCCTATCCCCCTTAAGCCTGGCGCCGCCCAGACCCCACCGCCCGGGTACCCGACGCCCCAAACCCTTGGGCAAAATTGTGTCCCCTGCAAAGGGTGCCATCTCCAAGCCCCCCCCCACAACCACTCTCGGACCCTTCCCCGCTCCTAGCCTTCCCTTCGGCTCTCACCCTTTAAAGCGCTGAGTCCTGGAGCTGGGGCGGTCGAGTTGGTTGTTTTTGGAAGAGGAGGCTCCTGTGGAGCTCGGAGTCTCCATGACCAGAGGTCTGGGCAGCTGGAGGGCCAGACCCAGCTCAACGGATTTCCAACAGTCACAGAACCCCAGGATTCTACCCTCCACCGCCCAACCCTAGGCCCCTCCTGGACTTCTCGGACCCTTTACCTAGGGCTGAGCGCCAACGCAGCCTGGTGGGTGAGGGCATCAGAGTCCCGGCCCCAGGATGCCCACCTTTCCTGAGCCCTGACCCCGTAACACCCCATCTCCTGGCCAGATGGTGTCAGGAGAAGTGGGGGTGAGGTGGCGGAGAGACAATCCGGGACAGGGAAGGGCCGGGAGGGGCTTTTTAGCAGGGGGCGGGCTGGAGGGATGATGGGGAGTAGGGTCAGGGTCAGCGCGGGCAGGGTTGGTGGGTCGGAGGGTCCGGCTGGGGTCCGCCAGGTTGGAAGTTCCATGGCAGTTGGCCATGGCCTGGGGGGAGGGGCACTGGGCCGGGCCTGTGCCCTGCCTCTGTGGCCATGGAGTCCTTCTCAAGTGCCCAGGACAACTTAGATTGTGAGGGGCCGGGATTGGGAGGGTTTTAGAGTGCCGACGGGAGGCAGGAAGGGGTCCAGGGGCCCGGGAGTGGCGGGAGATTCCCAAGGGGCAGGAGAGTCAGGGAACAGAGGGGTCAGGGGTCAGGAGTCTGGAGGGGGGGCACTCATCAGATAGAGGCAGGTTCCAAGGCCTCGGGCACCTTCCCAACCCTCCCGGCCCCTTCCCCCCGCAGCCTCCATCGGCCTACTCTCTTGGTGCCGGAGCTGGGAAGGCCGGAGGTTGTTGCTGCGGGCGGTGGCCCTGTGTCTGAGCGGCGTGAGCTGGGTCCTGCTGCTGCCCATCGGGCCCAACCGCCTGGCGTACATCCAAGGCCCCGGCTCTGGCGACCCCAGCGGCTACCTGGGCTACTGGATGGACTGCAGGCAGTTCCCCTGCCTGGACCCAAAACGAGTCACAGGTCAGGGCAGCGGGTTGGAGGGGCCATTGGAGGGTGGGTAGGCCGAGCCTGGGGATGGGAGCCACGGAGGGGGACAGGAACCAGGGGTCTCGGGGGACAGGATAGAAGGGGTAGAGGGATCAGCCTTGGGAAAGGACAGAATCTGTGGGCACCCCCTTCCCAGAACTGGGGTCGCTGTTCTCAGACTCTGAGGATGCAAATTTGGAGGCTCTTGAAACGTCCAAAGTGGGCAGAAAATGACCCACCTCCCCAGTGTCTGGGGAAGGGGGGCCTGAAGAGTGACCGCCTCCACACGCCCACCTCAGGGGAGAGAGAGTCCCGATGGTCCTGGCCCTTCCGACTGAGGCTTGGCCAGGGGAGTAGGGGGAGCTGTGGGCCCCTTTAGAACGGTCCCCTGATGGATTCCCCCCTCCGCCCACCCTGGGAATCTCCCCCGACCCCGACCTCCCTCCCTACCCGGTTCCGCCCCTCCAGCCCTGGTCTCCATCCCTCCCCGCCCCCCGCCCCCTCAGTGAACAGACACCTGGGCTTGGGCTTCATGTTTCTGGGTCTGGTCTTGACGTCCATACTGGTCCCCTGCCTGGGCCTCTCCTTCCGACGCATCTTCCACCGCCTCACTCACTGCGATCTCGTCCTGGGCATCATCAGCTGCATCTCCGGTACCTGCCGGCCCGGGGAGGGTGGGAGGGAAAGGGCAATGGACCTCTCCCCCATCGGCTTGCGGGGGGGTACGGAGGTTCTGGTGGCAGAGGGGTGTCAGCGGCTGAACTCTGAGGCCCGTTCCCAGAACTTCCCCTTCCCTTCGGTCCTGTTTCCCTCCTCCAACCCTCCGGGCTATTGCTGTCTGACTCTCACCTCCTTCCCTGGTTCTCTGGTGGTCTTTCCTCACCTCTCCAACTCTTTTTCTCCCTCCCCGCCTCTGCCTCTCTGTTCTCTCTCTGTCAATATCTCTTTCTGTCTGAATCTCTCTCTCTGCCTCCTGTCTCTGTTCCCCTGTCTCTTGCTGGGGAGGAGAGGGGTGACGAAAATAGGAATAGCAGTAATAGTAGTAATGATATTCATCAAGCATCAACTAAGTGCATTTAGGGGCTTGGGGAATACAGAAGTTTCTCTTTTTCTGTCTGTCGGCCTGTTCCTCTCTCTCTGACCGTAGGCAGTACGACTAATAGTGGGATTCGCAGTTGTTATAAAACTAGAAGTAGGAATAATAGTAGAAATAACGTTTGTAATCATCGTAATAATAATGGTCCTTGTTAAGCGCTTACTATGTGCAGAGCACTGTTCTAAGTGCTGGGGGGATATAAGGTGGTCAGATTGTCCCACGGGGGGCTCACAGTCTTAATCCCCATTTTCCAGATGTGGTAACTGAGGTCCAGTGAAGTGACTTGCCCAAGGTCACACAGCTGACGAGCGCCCGAGCCGGGATTCGAACACATGCCCCCCGAATCCCAAGCCCGGGCTCTTTCCACTGAGCCTCGCTGCTGCTTAATAGTAGTACTGATATTTACGGAGAATCTACTGAATGCAGTGCACTGGACTGGGGGCTTGGGGAGTACAGAAGAGGTTTCTCTTTTTCCGTCTGCCTCTCTCCCCATGTCTCTGCCGGTTCCTCTGTCCCTGGGTGATGGTGACTGGTGGTAATCACAGCAGCAGCAGCAGCAGCAGCAGAAGTAAGAGGATTTAGAATTGTCATAGCAGAGTAGTGACGGTGGTATTTATATTCATTGATCATCTAACGTGCTATACTAGGGGTTTGCGGAGTACAACAGAAGTCTCTCTTCTGCCGTCTGCCTCTCTCCCCGAGACTCCGTTCCCCTTCCTCTCGGTGATGGTAGTAGAAGAAATGATAGTAATTATTTTTTTTGTTACGTGCTGAAGTCACCAAATGAGCATAGGCCTGGGAGTCAGCTGGGTTCTAATCGCCCTCCGCCGCTTTTCTGCCGTGCGTGACCTTGGGCAAGTCACTTAACTTCTCTCTGTCTCAGTTCCCTCACCTGCAAAATGGAGATTCGATACCTGTTCTCCCTCCTACCTAGACACTGAGCCCGTGTGGGACCTGACCATCCATTCAATCGTATTTATTGAGCACCCACTATGTGCAAAGCACTGTACTAAGCTCTTGGGAGAGTCCAACATAACAACAGACACATTCCCTGCAGACGACGAGCTCACGGTCTGGAGTCGAGCTATCAACCCCAACACTTAGTACAGTGTTTGACACATTGCAAGGGCTTAAATGTCCCAATTATTTTCTACTAATAATAATGGCAGTATTTGTTAAGTGCTTACTATGTGCCAAGCACTGTTCTAAGCGCTGGTGTCGATACAAAGTAATCAGGTTGTCCCAAGTAGGGCTCACGGTCTTCATCCCGATTTTACGGGTGAGGTCACTGAGGACCGGGGAAGTGAAGTGACTTGCCCAAGCGGCGGAGCCGGGATTCGAACCCTTGACCTCTGACTCCCAAACCTGGGCTCTTGCCACTGAGCCCCGTTGCTTCGCACCATGTGAGGTGCTTGGGAAGTACAACGGAAGTCTCTGTTTTTCCGTCGGCCTGTCTGTTCCTCCGTTCCTCTCTGGAGGTGGTGGTACTAATAATAATTATTATAGTACAGTAGAACAGCGCTTGGCACATAGTAAGCGCTTAACAAGTACCATCATCATCCGTAATATTAGTTTTAGTAGTAATAATAGTAATATTAGTAATAGTAGAAGTCATAAAAGTAGTTCTAAGATTAGTAGTATGAGCTCATTGTGGACAGGGAACCTGTGTCGTCGAGAACAACGCGTGTTTTCGCGTACAACTCTCGTGCTGTACTCTCCCAAGCGCTCAGTCCAGCGTTCTCCACACAGAGTTAAGCCCTCGACAGATCCCATCGATCAACTGATCGATTATCGAGCATCTCTTGGATGCAATACCCCGAACTAGGCGTTGGCGAAATAGAACGGAGGTCTCGGTCCTCTCTTTTTCCACCTCTTCCCCTATCTGCGCTTCTCTGTCTCCGGGACTCTTCCTGGGTTTTGGTCCTGGGCGTCAGGCTGGGTTTCCACGTCGGGCTCCGGATGTCTCCGTTCTGTGCCTCTGCAGCCGCCTTTGTGCTCCTCTCCATGACGCTCTTCACCCTGGAGTGTGAGACGCTCCATCCCGACGGGCGCTGGCCCCTGATCGACTACACCCTCCGCTATTACCTGGGCTGGCTGGCGGGAATGCTGCTCGGGGCCGCCGGTGATTGGGGGAGCCGGGAGGTGGGGGGTCTGGGAGGATGGGAGGAGGGCCGGGGGGCTTGGCCCATGCTGGGGAGACAAAGCTGGGGCCCGGGGAGCCGGGGAAGAGGGTGAAGCCTAGGGAAGGGAAGGCCCAGAGGAAGCCTGAACTTGGGCCTCCGCACGCCCCCGGCATCTCTCTCTCTCTCTCTCCTCCCCGCCGCCCCGTCGTCCCTCTCCCCGTCCAGCCGGCACTTGCCTGACCAATCACCTGCAGAGCCAGACCTGCCATTGCTGGGGTCAGGAACGGTCCTCCTCCCAGAGCCTGGAGGAGCATCAGCCCTCCTCCAAGGACGACAGCCAGGACTGGGGGAAAGAGATCCTGCTGGGCCCCGTCTCGGACCCCTCCCTGTCCAAGGTCAGCTCCTCCTCCTCCACCTCCTCGGCCAACCTCAACACCGCCGTGGCCAAGTCCTCCATCAGCCTCGACCTCCAGGCGTCAAGACCAACTCCCCGTCCGTCAGGTCCTCCGCCATCAGGATCAGCTCCAGGTGGTCGGATTCGTCCCCTTCACTGTCCGCTCGGAAGATGACTTAGCCCGGCCAACCCGGCCTCCTCCTCTCCCCCTTCCCCCCAACCACTCCCACCCACCCCGAGTTCAGCTCCTCTTTCACCTGTGGCCCTTCCTCTGCACCACCATCACCATTTCACCTTGGTCCTGGACACCCACTCTTAGGATCCCACGTGCTCACGGACCTCTCGCCACAGGACACGAGTTAAAGCCGTCCCCTGGATGTGGGGAGATTCAGCTGCTTCCCCCAATTTCTTTCTGTTTTCCTTGACTTCTCCTGAATTCCCTGCCCAGTCCCCAACCCCTGGCTCCCGCCATCACCAGAGGCTTCCTCTCCCAAGTAGCCCTCGTCTTCCCTCCCTCCAGATCCCTCTGCCGCTCTAATAAAAGTGGGCCTTTCTTCCACCTGGACAGTCCCTCCTCCCTCATTCCCTGGTCAGAGAACCGAGGGAGGGAGGGCCAGCAGGTGACCTCAGGTGAACAGTGAATCGTCCTCGCCCTCTGTTGTCTCCATCCAGAAGAAGGGACCTAGAGGATGGTCCTCGAGGGGTGGCCCAGGGCTGGGAGGTTATTTATTCAATCGTCATTTTTTGAGCGCTTACTGTGTACAGAGCACTGTACTAGGCACTGAACTAAGGCTATGTGGTGGTAGGGAGGGGATAGAGAAGGGTGACCATGACCACAGGCCCCTCCAACGCACGCGGGGGCGGGGTGGTGGATGTGGAGGGCTGTGGGAGACCATGGCCACAGCCTCCTCCCACACATGTGGGTAGAATGGAGGGTTGTGGGAGAAGATCACAACCACAGGCCCTTCCCTCATGCATGGGCGTTGGGGGCACTCGTGGACATAGCACCATAACATTGCAGGTCCAGAGGGGGAAGAGGGGAACGGAGGCTGAGAAGTTTGGAGAAGTTGAAGAAGGTGAGGGGCCACCAGAGCAGGGGGTGACCCTGGATCCAAGTCCAGAGGAGGGGGAGATGGCGGGGATGCTGGGGTGAGGGGTGGAAGGCAGGATGCTGGAACAGAGCTTCAAGTCTCCAACCGACCCACTCAAGGCACCCCATCCCCCTCTGAGCCCACTGACATCATCTCCACCCACCCCATTGGTAGGAGATTCATTGTTCCAGGTGGCGAAAGCCGGCGGTGGCTTTCACCTTTCCTTTGGTGAAAGCCGAACGGGAATATCGAGTCACTCGAAGGAGCCGAATGTGAAAGCCCTGTCAGGAGAACCAAAGGGGACCCAAACTTCCTGGTGTTCCCAGCTCGGGTCCAACTTGGCCAGCAAAGCAGAGGAGACGAGATGGGTCAATGTGACCCAAAGTAGAGAAGGCACTTGGAGATCAATCCTGGAGACAATGTCAGCTCTCTGGGAAGACCTGAGTAGGCCTCTAGCCTGACTTACATCAAAACTCCAGATGTCATGGGGCCCTTGGGAGGTAGGGCATCGAACGGGGAGGAAGAAGAGGAGGAGGAGGGGAAATGAGGGACTTGGGAGGCCCCCAGCCCAGGGAGGTGGATGGATTTCCAAGGTGCCAATTAGGGGGTGGTGGGGGTGGGGGGGGGTCTTTGCTACTTCCACTTTCTGGTGACCTTGTAGTGAGACAGGAACTGGTTGGGTCTGGAAGCGGAAGGGGGTGGAGGAGGGGGCAGGACCCCACCGTCTCCCGGCACAACGGCCAAGCGAGGGTGCTCGTCTGCAGAGTGCCGGGGGAATCCTGCCGGGGAGCCTAGGGTTGAGCTTTTGCATCCAGACGCAAGCTGGCACTAATAATGATGATGGTATTTGTTAAGGGATTGACTATGTGCCAAGCTCTGTTCTAAGTGCTGGGGTATAGATACAAGGTCATCAGGTTGTCCCCTATGGGGCTCACAGTCTTAATCTCCATTTTACAGATGAGGGAATTGAGGCACAGAGAAGTCAAGTGACTGGCCCAAAGTCACACAGCCGATGAGTGGCGGAGCTGGCAACCATCCCTATCGGAGCCTATGTGGAAGGACGAGAGAGAGACCTCTTGCTAGAGCCCTAAAAATGGAGGGGCAGGAGTGGGTCCTAACATATCCCGGACAAGGATGTGGGGTGGGAGAGGGGAGGCAGGAAGGATCAGGGGATGGTTGAGGCAGGGAGAGAAAGCACTTGGTTTCCTGAATTGGCACTCGTTCCCAGGATGCACGGGACAGAGTATCAGGATCTGTGTTTATGGGGGATGAAGGTAGAGAGGAGTGAGATCCCGGCAGTGGATCGCCGTGCTGCTGTTTTGTTTGCTGCCGCCACGGGCTTCCTCTTCCCAAGACCAAAGGGCATAACTCAAAGCGGGCCCCACCTAGCCCTTCCCACACCCGAGAAGTGGGGGGCAGGGAGCTTTCAGCCCAGGAAAGGGTGGGGTGCCTGAGACAGATGGGAGGCAGGAGACTGCGAGTACCAGCGTGGTCTAGGGGAGAAAGAGCAGCGTCCTGATGACACGTTGTTTTGTTTTGTTCTGATTTGCTTTGCTGTCTGTCTCCCCCGTTAAGACTGTGAGCCCGTCACTGGGCAGGGATTGTCTCTATCTGTTGCCGAACTGTACGTTCCAAGCGCTTAGTACAGTGCTCTGCACATAGTAAGTGCTCAATAAATCTAATCCCGACTCCGCCACTTGACTGCTGTGTGACCTTGGCCAAGTCACTTCACTTCTCTGGGCCTCAGTTACCTCATCTGTAAAAATGGGGATAAGAAGTGTGAGCCCCACGTGGGACAATCTGACTACCCCGTATCTACCCCAGCGCTTAGAACAGTGCTCTGCACCTAGTAAGCGCTTAACAAATACCGTAATCATTACTATTGAATGAATGAATAAGCGCGGCTCCGACACCTACCGTGGGACCTTTGGGGAAGTCACTTTTCTTCTCTGGGCCTCAGTTTCTCCTCCGCAAAATGGGGATTCAACACCTGTTCTTTCTCCTACTCTGACTGTGAGCCCTACTCTGACTGGGTGTGACCTGACTCTTTGCATCTTCCCTCGCGCTTAACATCTCTGGGTCTCAGATGCTTCATCTTTAAAATGGAAAGTAAACGCCTGTTCTCCCTCCTGTTTAGTAATAATAATAATGTTGGTATTTGTTAAGCTCTTACTATGTGCCGGGCACTGTTCTAAGCGCTGGGGCAGATACAGGATAATCAGGTTGTCCCACGTGAGGCTCACAGTCTTCATCCCCATTTTACAGATGAGGTGACTGAGGCACCGAGAAGTGAAGTGACTTGCCCAAAGTCAGACAGCTGACAGGTGGTGGAGCCGGGATGAGAACCCATGACCTCTGACTCCTAAACCCGTGCTCTTTCCACTGAGCCTCGCTGCTTCTCTATTTCATCTGTGAGCCCCATGAGAGACAGAGACTGTCCGATCTAGTTATCCTGAATCTACCCCTGTGTTCAGTAGTGCTTGGCACATAGTAAACACTGAACAAACACCATTATTATCAGTACAGTGCTTGGCACAGAGTAAGCGCTTAGAATGTACCACAATCATCAACATGATCATCATGGTGAGAGCCTTCAGGAGAAAGGTTCACTCCTACGCTGGAAGCAGAGTGGGAGGGGAGAGAGACTGGAATTGCAGTGGGAGGGAGGGAAGGTGGACCTCAGGGGAGACTTTCCAATGATATCAGCAGGATCAAGGTCCTCCTGAGGCCCTTCCTGAGGCCCCTCCTGAGGCCCCTCCTCGGCTCTTCCTCAACTAGACTCTGAAGAACCCAGCCAGCAGGAAGTTTCGAGGGCAGGGGAATAAAGGGACCACAGAGAGCTGCTGTCCGGGCTTTAATTGTGGGCCGCCCCCTCAAGGGGCGGCGGAGGGGTTGGCGGTCAGTTGTCTTCCATGGTTTTGGCAATCCAGTCCAGATATGCAAACACCTTGGTGGAGAGGCCCGGCTTGCCCGGGAGGCCACAGGGGAAGTGACCCCAGGACGTGATGCCCTGGAGGGTGTTGTTACAAATCAAGGGGCCTCCTGAGTCTCCCTGGAGAGACAGAAGGAGAGAAAGAGAGAGAGAGAAAGACCTGCCTGAGCCTCAGAAAGCTCCTCCCAGCTCAGAGGCTGGGCCTCAGAAACCCTCCTCCCAGCACCCCTTCCCTCTTCCCCATAACAGGCCCCAGTTTCTCACCTGACAACTGTCCTTGCCCCCTTGCATTAATCCCGCACACAGCATGAACTCCGTCACCTTCTCTGGGTGGGCCAGATCACATATCTCGTTAGGCAGAATTTGCAGCTCCACGCACTGCAGTTCACTTGGGAAGATGGCTTGGGGACAGAGGAGAATAATAACAAATGCCACAGTTATCAATTAAGCGCTTACTTTGTGCCAAGGACTGTACTAAGCGCTGGGATGGATACAAGCAAATGAGATTGGAGCCAGTCCCTGTCCCACATTCATTCATTCATTCAATAGTATTTATTGAGCGCTTACTATGTGCAGAGCACTGTACTAAGCGCTTGGAATGTACAATTCGGCAACAGAGACAATCCCTGCCCAATGACGGGCTCACAGTCTAAACGGGGGAGACAGACAGCAAAGCAAAACAGAACAAAACAAAACAAAAACAAAACAACATCATCAAGATAAACAGAATCATGGAGATATACAGTTCGTTAACAAAATAAAAAGGGCAATAAATAATATATACAAATATGCACAGTGCTGGGGGGGGAGGGGAGGAGGAGCAGAGGGAAAGGGGGGCTCAGGCTGGAAAGGCCTCCTGGAGGAGGTGAGCTCTCAGGAGGGCTTTGAAGAGGGGAAGAGAGTTAGTTGGGTGGAGGTGAGGAGGGAGGGCATTCCAGGACAGCGGGAGGATGTGGGCCGGGGGGGACGGCAGGACGGGCGTGAACGGGGGACAGTGAGGAGGTGAGAGGCAGAGGAGCAGAGCGTACGGGGTAGGCAGTAGAAAGAGAGAAGGGAGGAGAGGTAAGAGGGGGCAACGGGATGGACAGCTTTGAAGCCAAGAGTGAGGAGTTTTTGTTTCATGCGAAGGTCGACAGGCAACCACTGGAGGTTTTTGAGGAGGGGAGCGACATTTTTAAAGCATTTCTGCAGGAAGATGATCCGGGCAGTGGAATGAAGAATAGACTGGAGTGGGGAGAAACAGGAGGAAGGGAGATCAGCGAGGAGGCTGACACAATAATCCAGTAGGGATATTATGAGAACTTGTACCAGCACGATAGCAGTTTGGATGGAGAGGAAAGGGTGGATCTTGGCGATATTGTGAAGGTGAGACCGGCAGATGTTGGTGACGGATTGGATGTGTGGGGTGAATGAGAAAACAGAGTCAACGATATCACCAAGGTTGCGGGCCTGTGAGATGGGAAGGATGGTAGTGCCGTCCACAGTGACGGGGAAGTCAGGGAGAGGACAGGGTTTGGGAGGGAAGATGAGGAGCTCGGTTTTAGGCATATTGAGTTTTAGATGGCGGGCAGACATCCAGGTGGAGACGTCCTGGAGGCAGGAGGAGATATGAGCCTGGAGGGAGGGGGAGAGAATGGGGAGGAGATGTAGCTTTGGGTGTCATCTGCGTAGAGATGATAGTCGAAGCCGTGGGAGCGAATGAGCTCACCAAGGGAGTGAGTATAGATGGAGAACAGAAGAGGGCCAAGAACTGACCCTTGAGGAACCCCTACAGTTAGGGGATGGGAGGGGGAGGAGGAGCCCACAAAGGAGACTGAGAATGAACGGCCAGAAAGATAAGAGGAGAACCAGGAGAGGACGGAATCTGTGAAGCCAAGGTGAGACAAAGTGTGGAGGAGAAGGGGGTGGTCAACAGTGTCAAAGGCAGCTGAGAGGTCAAGGAGGATTAGGGTGGAGTAGGAGCCATTGGATTTGGCAAGAAGGAGGTCACGGGTGACCTTTGAGAGGGCAATCTCGGTGGAGTGGAGGGGACAAAAGCCAGATTGGAGGGGGTTCAGGAGAGAGTTGGAGTTGAGGAATTCAAGGTAGCGAGTGTAGACGACTCGTTCTAGGAGTTTGGAAAGGAAGGGTAGGAGGGAGATAGGACGATAACTGGAAGGGGAAGTGGGGTCGAGAGAGGGGTTTTTTTAGAATGGGGAGACATGGGCATGTTTGAAGGCAGAGGGGAAGAAGTTGTTGGAGAGTGAGTGGTTAAAGATAGAAGTTAAGGAGGGGAAGAGGGAAGGGGCGATGGTTTTTATAAGCTGAGTGGGAATGGGGTCCGAAGCCCAGGTGGAGGGGGTGGCACTTGTGAGGAGTGAGGAGACCTCCTCTGAGGATACTGCAGGGAAGGATGGGAAAGCAGGGGAGAGGGTTGGGGGGGGGGGGATGGAGAAGGGGAAAGGTGACTTTGGGGAGCTCAGACCTGATAGTGTTTATTTTCTTAATGAAGTAGGTCGCCAGATTGTTGGGGGGTGGGGGTGGGGGGGGGAGGGATGGAAGGGGGAGGAACAAGGGGCCTGAAGAGAGAATTTAAAGTCTGGAAAAATTGGCGGGGTGATGGGCATGGGCATCAATGAGGGAAGAAAAATAGTTTTGCCTGGCAGAGGAGAGGGCAGAATTAAGACAGGAAAGGATATATTAAAGTGAATAAGGTTGACTTGGTGCTTAGACTTTCGCCAGCAGCGCTCAGCAGCTCAAGCATAAGAACAAAGGAGGAGAACAGAGGCAGAGATCCAGGGCTGTGGGTTAGTGGAGCGAGAGCAGCAGAGGGAAAGGGGTGCGAGCGAGTTGAGTTGAGTTGAGTAGAGAGGGTGGAGTTGAGAGCAGTAACCTGATCATCGAGAATGGGAAGAGAGGATAGGGAGGCAAGGTGGGGTGAGTTGCTTTAGGAGAGACGGACGGGGTCAAGAGAGTGGAGGTCTCTGTGGGGGAGTAATACAGATTTGCAAGGGGAGGGAGTGTGAGAGAGGAGGCAGGTGAGAAGGTGATGGCCCGAGAGAGGGATTTCAGAGTTGTGAGGGTGGAGATAGGGCAGCGGTGAGAGAGGAGGAGATCGAGGGTGCGACCAAGTTGGTGAGTGGGTGAGGCGTGGCGGAGCAGGAGGTTGGCAGAGTCAAGGAGTGAGAGCAGGCGGGCGGCAGAGGGGTCACCGGGTACATCCATGTGGATGTCGAAGTCTCCGAGGATCAGAGTGGGCAGTGAGAAGGAGAGAAGGAAGGTGAGAAAGGGGTCAAGGTAGTTAAAGACGTTGGAGGTGGGACCAGGGGGGGCGGTAGACGACAGCTACAAGAATCTGGAGGGGGTGGTAGAGGCGGATGATATGGGCTTCAAAGGAGGGGAAGGAGAGGGAAGGGGGAGGAGGAATAGTGTGGTAGCGGCACTTGGGGTGCGAGAAGGAAGCCGCACGGCCTCCTCCTTTCCCGGTGAGTCTTGGGGAGAGGGAGAAGGAGAGGTATCCAGTGGAGAGAGCAGGAGAAGAGACCGTGTCCTCAAGGGTGAGCCAGGTCTCCGTGAGGGCGAGGAGGAGGAGGAGGAGAGAGCGGGAAAGGAAAAGGTCAAGAATGACAGGGAGCTTACCTATAATGCAGCGGGGGTTCTATAGGCCACACTCGGTAGCAGCTGTGGGGGAGGTGGAGGGAGGGGGAAGGGAGCGGGGGGAGGGGAGGGTTTGGATGGGAATGAGATGGTGGGGACCTGGGCGGGGAGAGGGGGATGGAGGGGTGGCGATGGGACAGGAGAACTGGGATGGGGTGTAGGCGGGGAAGAGGGAAGGGAAGGGGGTTCGGTGGGGAAGGGCGCAAGGGGAGGGGCATGAGGGATGGCGCTGGTAAAGCGGGATTTTAGAGAGGGGCTGGGGTGGAGGGGAGGAGGCAGTGGAATGTGAGGGAAAGTGCTGGGTGGGAGAGGGGAAGGTGAGGATTGGGAAGGGCAGATGGGAGGAGGGGGGTTGGAAGGCCATGGTGAAGTCAGTGAGGTAAGTGACAGCACCGAGAACAGTTAACATTGTTAACAGTTAACATTGACATGCGATAGCAATAATATGATACAATATAATATTATTAATAAGTTGGTGACGCCCAGGGTCGAATGTTGACTTGTCCATGGGCCTATCAAATCAAAATCAAAAGGATAGCAGCAAGGAGAGTCCTGAGGCTCTTGGCCCAAATGTCTTTGAGGCGGCGGAGGGAGCCCGGTGGATGGCGGCTCTGGGGGAGGGTGGAGTTGATATGGGGGACAGAGGAGAGGAAACTCCTGGGGAGAGGAGGAGATAACCAAGCAACATGGGCAGGGTCAGTAGGTGCGGGCGCAGGTAACAGTTAAAAGTAACACAGTGAGAACAAGGGCAATGTTGCCCCGGGGTGGGGGGGCGGTCGGGGGAAATCATTCACCTCTGGTCAAGCACAGGGGAGGAGGGAGTGGGGGCTCCCCAAAGGATGGCTGCTTCTGGGCAGAGGGGGGGCAGTTGTCCCATGGCCTTGCGGGGTGGAGGAGAGCTGGGAACACGGCTCTCTGGGAGCTACACGTGGTTCTGGGGACTGCGGGGCCTGCACATGGGGCTCGCAGTCTCAATCCCCACTTTACAGATGAGGGAACTGAGGCACAGAGAAGTGAAGTGACTCACCCAAGTTCACGCAGCAGACAAATGGCAGAGCCGGGATTAGAGCCCATGACCTTCTGACTCCCGGGCCCGTGCTCTATCCACTAGGCCGCGAGAATGCGGGAGGGGAGCTGGGAGCGTCTATCCTGCTCCCACCCCTTCTGGGAGCCAGGCGCCCCGGCTCCCCAGAGCCCAGCTCCTCCCTCTAGCCGCCCCACTCCCCGGTAGCCCCGGGGCAGGCGGACCGTACCCGAGTTGCTCGAGATGCTGCCCCAGCCCGAGGTCCAGCAGGTGGTGTCCGTAGAGACGACTGCCTTGGGGAGCGTGAGGGGCTGGATGTAGGAGTTGAACTGCGCCGGCTCGGCCAGCTGCAGGAGCATGATGTCGTGGCTGTAGTCCAGCTCCTCAGGATTCTCTTGCTGCCCCACGAGGCTCATGTTGAAGTCAGGATGGGGGAAGCTGGCCTTTGACCAGGACGAACTGACCCCGCCCCTCCTCGTCGTCCTCCAGCGAAGTCGGCGGCCCAGCCAGACCTGGTAATGTCTGGGGGAGGAAGGGTCAGGGCAGAGCGGAGGGCCTATGCTCCCGAAGAGATGGGTGGGAGGGGGTCGGGGAGGCCTGGGCCTCTCAGGAGCCCCCCTAGAGGGGCAGGGTCTGGGGGCGCTTGTAGGAAGGGGAGAATCCCTCTTCCTGAGTTCTGCCTCTCCCCACCCTCTCCCAGTCCCCAGTCCCCACACCCCCACCCCTATTTCTGGGCTCTGCCCTCTCCCACTCCAGTCCCGGGCCCACCCTCTTTCCCCACCTCACGTCCTCAACCCTCACTCACTGGACTTGGCAGTGTGCCGCCGTGAGCACCCAATTGCTGTCAATGAGGACGCCCCCGCACACGAAATCAGAGAAGTAGTAGAGCGCCACCTGCCAGGGGTGTGAATTGGGGGGGCACTCCTGGCCCCCCAGGATGCGAACCTGGGCCACGGTCACCCCTGAGAAGGAGATGAGGGGAGGCAGGGGTTGGCGAGGAGGCTGACGGGTGAAGGGAGCGGGGCTGGAGAGTGGCGGGGAACCGTGTGGAGGATTTGGGGTGAAAATCTGGGGGCGGGGGCAGAATTGGGGAGGGGAGTTTCAAGGGACCAGGATGGGGGGCAGGGTGTGAGGCTGAGAGGCAAGGGTGGGAGGGGGGTGAAGAGAAGGCAGAAAGGAGGCAACTAGGTGGGTAAGTGGGTGACGGGATGGGGGAGGCAGGGAGCAAAGCTGGGGTGCAGAGTGGGGAAGGGGGAAGGCCGAGGGCCACGCGGAAGACTGGAGGCGTCAGTTCCAGCTGTCGGGTCCTCAGCTCCTCCCTCTCGTTGCAGCACCTACTCTGATCGTACCCCCCACCGTCCCCCCCAGCTCTGCCCTTGTCCGCTTCTGCAATCTGTGCCCCCCACCAACCAAGTGACCCTCCCCCCTCCTTCTTTCCGTCTCACCTGTGCTCCCCAAGAGCAGGGTCCAGGTCAAAAAGCTGAACCACATGGTGAGGTGAGGGAGGTGCGATGGTGCCATTGGGGGGTGCCCGCAGGGTCGTGGGGGGGGCTCTGCAGTTGTCGGCAGGGGAGGGGTAGTTGCGGAAAGAAGTCGAGCTGTGAAGGGGGCCAAGTGGGGGTGGAGAACGGTTAACGGGGCCCTTTATAGGCCGTCCCATCCCCCCCGGACCCCGCCCCCTCCACCCCCCCTTTTACCTGTGCGGAAACTGCAGGTGTCTCGGAGGTGGCCGCCTTATCCCTAATTCCCACCTGCCCCTCCCCTATCCCGAAGCAGGGTGGGGAAGGAGGGGGCGGAAACGGGAGAAGGGAAGGAGGAAGGGGAGAGAGCCGGGGGCCCTGGTCGTAAAGCAAGATCCTTCCTGCTCCCGAGAAGAGACGTTGGGATGGAGCCGTGCCAGGGTCAGAGGCCTGGCCTGGACTGGGCAGGGCGGGGGGAGGGAGGAAGGAGGGGGTGGTGGGAGGAAAATGGGGGGGCGGGGGAGGGGTTGGGGAAGGCCTCGGGCCTGTCTCTAGTGAATGCAGCAAGGGCCAGAGAATCAATAGGATCTGGGTTCTAATCCCCACTCTGCCACTTGTCCGCTGTGTGACCCTGGGGACGTCACTTCACTTCTCTGGGCCCCCGTTCTCTCATCCGTAAAACGGGGATAAGACGGGAGCCCTGTGTGGGAAAGGGACCGTATCCAACCCGATTATCTTCCATCTACCCCAGCGCTTAGTACGGTGACGCTTAACAAATACCACAGTCATTATTATTAAGAGAGGTTTGAAGGTGTAAAGGTGTGGTGAGTTATGGGTGTGGTAGAGAAGCAGCGTGGCTCAGTGGAAAGAGCCCGGGCTTTGGAGTCAGAGGTCATGAGTTCAAATCCCGGCTCTGCCACTTGCCAGCTGTGTGACTGTGGGCAAGTCGCTTCACTTTTCTGTGCCTCAGTTACCTCATCTGGAAAATGGGGATGAAGTCTGTGAGCCCCACGTGGGACAACCTGATTCCCCTGTGTCTACCCCAGCGCTTAGAACAGTGCTCGGCACATAGTAAGCGCTTAACAAATACCATTATGGGTAGAAGGGAAATTCAGGGGCTTAAGAGGAGTTGGGAATTGGGCGCAGGAGGGCTTGGAAAGGGTTAGAGGGATACAGATTGGGATTTGGAAGGTTGGGAGGGTGGGGGTGGAGGGCTTCTGGCCCTTGGGAGGAGAGAGGTCTCCTTTGCTCCCACTGCTTATTTCCTGCCACCTTATCTCCGGGTCACCGAGGTTGTGGCGCTGGGCCGGGGGCTGGGAAGATGGTATCGGGGAAGAAGGGGGCGAGATGGTAACAGCTCCTTGAAGCGGGGCACGGAAAGCCCGAGTCTGCTCAGAATAATAATAATAATAATAATGTTGGTATTTGTTAAGGTATTTGTTAAGCTATGTGCAAAGCACTGTTCTAAGCGCTGGGGGAGATACAGGGTAATCAGGTTGTCCCACGTGAGGCTCACAGTCTTCATCCCCATTTTACAGATGAGGTAACTGAGGCACAGAGAAGTGAAGTGACTTGCCCACAGTCACACAGCTGACAAGTGGCAGAGCCAGAATTCGAACCCATGACCTCTGACTCCCAAGACGGGGCTCTTTCCACTGAGCCACGCAACCGCGCCCCCCCCCAACCTTCCCCGCGTGGGGGTGGGGAGGGGGCGACCCTCTTCAGCCTGCAACAGAGCTGGTTGGTGAGGTGGGAGGGACCCTAGGCCCCCTCCCCCGTCCCGTGCCTCAGTTTCCCCTTCTGAACAATGGCCACCCTGCCTGACACCCCACCCCACTCTCCCCGTGTAGCAGCATGGCACAGTGGATTGAGCCCGGGCCTGGGAGTCAGAAGGTCATGGGTTCTAATCCAGGCTCTGCCACTTATCTGCTCTGTGACCTTGGGCAAGTCACTTCACTTCTCTGGGCTTCAGTTACCTCATCTGTAAAATGGGGATTGAGACTGTCGCACCTGGCACAGGGACCGTGTCCAACCTGATTTACTTGTAACCACCCCAGCGCTCAGTACAGCGCCTGGCACAAAGTAAGCGCTTAACAAATGCCACAATTATTGTTTCTCCGTCCTCGCCAACAGCCCCCCCCCCCCCCCCCCGGCCCCAGTTCGCTGGCCCTCTCGGTCAGCTCTCAGGCCAGCGGGAAACGGATAAAATCTCCTCGAACGGAACAGGGGAGGGAGGCGGGGGGTTGGACTGGAGATGCGTTAAAAGATGGACTCAAATCGTCCTCCCTGTACCCTCATGACATCATCGCCAGCCCCACCTCAGGCAGCCCGACCCTGCCCCATCCAAACTTCCCGTTAGCCCTCACCCCTGCCCCCATCCAAAATTCCCCTTAGCCCCCTGCCCTTGCCCCATGCAAATTTCCCTTTAGCCCTCACCCCGTCCCCATCCACATTTCCCGTTAGCCCTCACCCTTGCCCCCATCCAAATTTCCCCTTAGCTCCTCACCTCTGCCCCATCCAATTTTCCCCTTTGCCTCTCACCCCTGCCCCAGCCAAATTTCCCTTTAGCCCTCACCTCTGCCCCCATCCGATTTCCCCTTTAGTCCCTCACCCTTGTCCCATCCAATTTTCCCCTTAGCCCCTCACCCCTACCCCCATCCAAATTTCCCCTTAGCCCCTCACCCCCGCCCCATCCAAATTTCCTGACCTCTCACCCTGGCCTGGTGGCCCCAGAACACCTCCCCGGGAGCTGCACCTCTCCACATCAACACCTCCAACTCTCCCAGACACCCCATCCACCGATAGCCCCACCCTTTCTAGACACCCCCATCCACACCAACCCCGTGGCCTGGACCTGAGTTCTAATCCCGCCTCCACTTATCTGCTGTGTGACCTCGGGCATGTCACTTCACTTCCCGGTGCCTTAGTTTCCTCAGGTGAAAAACGGGGATTAAGACTGTGAGCCCTATGTGACACAGGGACGTGTCCAACCTGATTACCTTGTGTCTACCCTAGCGCTCAGTACAGTGCCTGACACATAGTAAGCGCTTAACACAATATCACAATTATTATTATTATTATTAGTGGAAAGAGCACGGATTTGGGAAACAGAAGGATCTGGGTTTTAATCTCGGCTCTGCCATTTGCTGTGTGACCTTGGGCAAGTCACTTCCCTTCTCTGTGCCTAGGTTAGTGCATCTGTAAAATGGGGAATAATAATAGTAATAATGCTATCTGTTAAGCGTTTACTATGTGTCAAGCATTATTCTAAGCACCAGGATAGATACAAGCAATTTATTTATTATCTATTTATTTATATTAATATCTGCCTCCTCTAGACTGCGAGCTCACTGTGGGCAGGGAATGTGCCTGACATGATATTGTACTCACCCAAGTGCTTAGTAAACAGTACACAGTAAGCGCTCAATAAATACGATTATTATTATTAATGATAACTATAATAATGCAAGCTAATCAGGTTGGACAAAGTCCCTTTCCCACAAGGGTCTCACAGCCTTAACTCCCATTTTACAGATGAGGTAAGTGAGGCACAGAGAAGTGAAGTGCCTTGCCCAAGGTCACACAGCAGACATGTGGCCGAATCAGGATTAGAACCCAGGTCCTTCTGACTCCCAGGCCCCTGCTCTTTCCACTAAGACGCTGAGCCCCATGTGGGACAGGGACAGTGTCCAACCTGATTAGTTTATCTCTACCCCAGCTCTTAGAACAGTGCTTGGCACAGAGAGAGAGCTTAACAAATGCCTTAATTACTATTATTACCTCGCCCAGTCACCCTATTCCCCTAGACATCCCCACCTCTCTCAGAAACCCGCCCCTACCCGAGACACCCCCACCCACCCACCCCCACCGGTCGCCCTCAACTCCACCCACGCCTGGAACAGAATAAGCGCTTAACAAATACCATGATTATTGTTACCCAAAACAGCCAAGTGACTCGATTTAGATTAGCATATTTTGGACACATAATCAGGAGGTTTAATTCTCTGAAGAAGACACTAATGCGAGGAAAAGTCCAGGGAAATGAGGAAGAGGCAGAGCGGCAGCTAGATGGATAAAGACCCTAACAATGAAAAGGGAAGAACAATTAGAAAGGTTGTGGATTATGGCAGAGGACAGGACTTTCTGGAGAAAGTTTATCCATGGAGTCGCTATGAATAGGAAACAACTCGATGGCAAATAATAATAATAAAACATCCGGGCCTCATCCAAACACACCGACACCCTTCCCGTCCCATCCACGCACCTCCAGAAAAGGCTTCGCCGTGGGGGCCCCAAATTATCTCCTTGTTTGTCCCAATCCCCACCCTTCAAACCCCCCAAACTCTTCCACTCTTCCTAGCTACAGCTCCAAGCCGTGGAGCCCGCATGTCTACTTATTTTATTAAAGATGTGTATATATCTATAATTCTATTTATTTTGATGCTATTGATGCCTACTTGTTTTGTTGTCTGTCTCTCCCTTCTAGACTGTGAGCCCATTGTTGGGTAGGGATTGTCTCCATCTGTTGCCGAATTGTACTTTCCAAGTGCTTAGTACAGTGCTCTGCACATAGTAAGCGCTCAATAAATACAATTTAATGAATGAACGTGTCTCTGTGTCCAACTGTCTTTCTGTCTCTCTTGCTTCGGACCAGCTAGAGAAGCAGCGTGGCTTAGTGGCAAGAGCCCTGGCTTGGGAGTCAGAGGACAAGGGTTCTAATCCCGGATCTGCCACTTGTCTGCTGTGTGACCTTGGGCAAGCCACGTAACTTCTCTGGGCCTCAGTTACCTCATCTGTAAAATGGGGATTAATAATAATGATGAGGGCTTCTGTTAAGCGCTTCCTATGTGCCTAGCACTGTTCTAAGCGCTGGGTGAAGATACAAGTTTTCTTTGGTTGTCCCACGTGGGGCTCACAGTCTTAATCCCCATTTTACAGTTGAGGTAACTGAGAAGTTAAGCGACTTGCCCAAGGTCACACAGCAAACAAGTGGCACAGCTGGGATTAGAACCCACACCCTCTAATTCCCAAGCCCGAGCAGTTTCCACTAGGCCACACTGCTTCCACGCTGCTTGGGACTGGGAGTCCCATGTGGGACAACCTGCTTATCTTGTATCTACACCAGCGGTTAGAACAGGGCTTGGCACATAGTAAGTACTTAACAAATAGGTTTATTATTCTATTCCTGTCCCCAGCCCAGTGCGGGGGGGCCGAGGTGACGGCAGGAGACACGAGACCCCCCCCAAGCCCATTCATATTTCGTCACGTTGTTCCCTAGAAAAATGCACATTCCGCCCGGCATCGATGCGGCAACTGAACTGCACACCCTGCAAAGAGCGTCAAGCCAGGCCTTCAGCTGGCACTTTCCCAGCGCCTCGAGGAACCAAATGCCATCCATTCATTCATCCATTCATTCAATCGTATTTATTGAGCGTATACTGTGTGCAGAGCACTGTTGTAAGTGCTTGGAAAGTACAATTTGGCAACAGATAGAGACCATCCCTACCCAACAACGGGCTTCAGGGACTAGAAGGGGAAAGACGGACAACAAAACAAAACAAGTAGACAGGGATCAATAGCATCAAATTGGGTAAATAGAATTATAGATATATATACGGATCATTAATAAAATAGAGCGGTAAATATGTACTAATATACATAAGTGCTGTGCGGTGGGGATTGGGGTAGAGCAGTGGGAGGGAGTCGGGGCCATGAGGAGGGGAGGAGGAGCAGAGGAAAAGCGGGGCTCAGTCTGGGAAGGCCTCCTGGAGGAGGTGATCCTATTTTGGTATTCTCAGGTCCAGGGAATGACCTCTAGGTGGGGAATAAGGAATAGGGTCTGCATTATATCGGTGGTCGCGTAGGGAGGGGGTTAGTTTGGTGGTCCATCTCAGCAAATCCAGAGCAGTGGCCACTGCTGAGGCCTAATAATAATGATAATAATGTTGGTATTTGTTAAGTGCTTACTCTGTGCCAGGCACTGTACTAAGCACTGAGGTGGATACAAGCAAATCGAGTTGGACACAATCCCTGCCCCATGTGGGGCTCACAGTCTCAATCCCCATTTTAAAGATGAAGTAATTGAGGCACAGGAAAGTGAAGTGATTTGCCCAAGGTCACACAGCAGGCATGTGGCAGAGCCAGGAATAAAATATGATCTTCTGAATCCCAAGCCCGTGCTCTATCCACTATGCCATGCTGGTCTCTCCCAGTTATGTGCCCGGAACCTCCACTTAAAATGACCCTAAGAGTAGGGATTAGGGAGTGAGAGACCCCAACCACAACTCTCACATATGCTACCCCCTACCAGCACACACACAAATCTGAAAGCTCCTCTCCAGTGTGTTATTTGTATTTATTAAGGACTTACCATGTTCCAAATGCAGCGTGGTTTAGTGCCAAGAGCACGGGTTCGGGAGTCAGAAGTTGTGGGTTCTAATGCCGGCTCCGCCCCTTACCAACTGTGTGACTTTGGGCAAGTCACTTGACTTCTTTGTGCCTCAATTCCCTCATCTGTAAAATGGGGATTAAGACTGTGAGTCCCACGTGGGACAACCTGATTACCTTGTATTTACCCCAGCACTTAGAACAGTGCTTGGCACCTAGTAAGTGCTTAACATCATCATCATCATTATTATTATTAAGCGCTGGGGTAGATTCAAGATAATCAGGTTCCATTTGGCAGATGAGTGAACTGAGGCACAGAGAAGTGAAGGGACTTGCCCGAGGTCACACAGCAGGCAAGTGGGGAAACTGGGATAAGAACACAGGTCCTCTGACTCCTCTGCTCATGCTCTTTCCATTAGGCCACGCTGCTTCCTCATCAGCCAGTGCTCTCTCATAGCTGCTTCACCCAAAATCATTTCCAGTATTTCCAATCTGCCCCTTGGAGTCTTCTCTTCCCCTTACTACACGTCCCTCCACCCTGACAACCTCCTTTTCCTCCTCCTCCTCCTCTGGCAGTTCCCCTCTGGGGCTCAGGCTCTGCCCGTAATTCAGAAGCAGATGGGAAGGGCATTGAGGAAAGAAGTGTTAGGGATTATAGGTGGCCCATGATGCAGTTATAGGCGGTTATGGCCCTAGGCCCCTGGGCCCCCAACCAGATCCCTGGGATAAAAGCAGAAGGCTGGGCGTGGGGAACTCAAGACAGAAAGAGAGACAGACAGAGGGAGGAAGTGAGTCAGACATATTCAGAGACAGAGTGAGGCAGACAGAGACACACATATAGGGAGAACACAGAGGAGAGACACAGACTCACACACAAACCGTGGAAGGACAGAGAGGGGCAGACAGAGGGACAGAGTTGGAGGTTAGATGAGAAACCCTCGGTAGGACAGAGAGAATCAGGGAGAGCTAGGCTGTCTCCACAGAGACGCTCCAGAGCCTTGCCTGCATGAAGCTGGATTCACTGACTTGGTCTCAGCCTCTCTCCAAATCTCCGTGTCCCTCCGGCCACATCTGACTCTCTCTTCTGCCTGGGTCTGTTGTAGCTCTTCAGGACCAGCCCAGCAGGTGAGACTCTGATCTTTTAGCCATGGTCCCGTTCCTCGTATGCCATGCTGCCTTTCTTCTGCCTCCATCTCTCCTCGGGGTCGAGTGGTAAAGAAGAGAGGTCCAGTAGTCCCCAAAGGTCGGCTGGGTTTAGGCCCATTGGACCCCTCTCAGGGGCTGATCTTGGGGGTCCCGCGGGGAGATCCCCCTCGCACAGAGATGTGGGCTCTCGGGCGGGGAGCAGGAGGGGGTAGGGGTCCTGAGACCCCTCTACATCTCCCTTTTCAGCTTCTCCACATCCTGCATGATGGGGCTACAGCTTTTGCTTCTCAATCTGCTCATGGCTGCTCCAGGTGAGATGAGAAGGTGCTGGGGGGCCGGGGAGAGGGATGGGAGGAGGCTTTGACATGGTCTGGTGAATGTCTCTCCTCTCCCACCTCAGGGCTTTCCCAAGATAACCGCATTTTGGGGGGCAGCCCATGCTCCCCCAACTCTCAGCCATGGCAGGCGGCTCTCTTTGACGGGCCCCAACTGCGCTGTGGGGGTATCCTGGTTCACCCCCGATGGGTGCTCACTGCAGGGCACTGCTGGTTTAAGAGGTGAGGGGGATGGCGGGGGGGGGGGGGTTGGTGAGGAGGGAGGCCAGCTGGGGAGTGGGGGGAAGGAAGGGGGAGAGAAGGGGAGAAGGCTTGTCCCTTGGAACTAAGCCTGCCAGTAGCCAGAGGAGCCATTTGGACAGGGTTGGGTGCATGGCCAGTCAGTCAATCAGTGGAATCTATTAATAAAAATTGTGGTATTTGTTAAGCGCTTTCTAAGTACTAAGCACTAGGATAGGTACAAGATAATCCAGGTCCCACATGGGCCTCACATTCTAAGTAGGCGGGAGAAGAGGTCTTGAACCTCCAATTTGCAGATGAGGGAATTGGAGCACAGAGAAGCTGACTTGTCCAAGTGACACAGCAGATAAGTGGTGGAGCTGAAATTAGAACCCAGATCCTCTGACTCTCAGGCCTGGACTCTGTCCACTAGTCTTGGAAGAATACAATAGAGTGATCGGACACAGTTTGGGACTGAGCCTCTTTGCCAGATCAGGACAGAGGGCATAGAAGTAAATGGAAAAAGGTGAAATTCTCCTTGGAGTCCTTTTAGAAATATCTCCTTGGGGCGAGGGGGTGATGACTGTGGTGACATTCCCAGCTATTTTATGATGTTGGGGCCTTCGAATCCTCCTGCCTGTGGCCCAAGGCTTCCAAACTGGGAAAAGGTTACACCAGTTTGTCTAGAAAGACATTCAAGCTACCTCCTCCTCCCTCTTTACTTTACAGATCTGTGCAGCAGGGGGAGGGCATAGCTAATACTCTACTGCTTCCCCTCTATGTAATTTTTTTCAAGATCGGTCTCCCCTGCTAGACTGTAAACACCTTGAGGGCAGGGATAGTGGTCTGGAAGTGTTAGTTTCCCTCTTTAGCAAGGGCTGAATTGAGTGGGTTTAAGAGGGATGGTTTGCAGGGAAGGTCTCCTCAGTCCCTCTATTCATTCAATAGTATTTATTGAGCGCTTACTATGTTCAGAGCACTGTACTAAGTGCTTGGAATGTACAATTCGGCAACAGATAGAGACACTCCCTGCCCAGAGACGGGCTCACAGTCTAAGCTCCTTGTGGGCAGGGAACATGTTGTTCAGCCCTGTTATACTGTTGTTTCCCAAGTGTTTAGTACAGTGCTCTGCACACAGTAAGCGCTCAATGAATACAATTGATGGCTTGAATGAAGTGGAAAGGGCCAGAGCTATTGTACTGGACTCTCCCTAGCACTTACTACAGTGTTCTGTCCACAGTAAGTGTTCAGCGAATACCCTTAATTGATTGGAGGGAAATGTGTACCTATTAGTTATTTGATAGTTACCCCACCCTCAGCCCTGGAGCACTTGTGTACATATATGTACATATAAATGGGGATTTAGACTGTGAGCCTCACGTGGGACAACCTGATTACCTTGTATCTACCCCGGTACTTAGAACAGTGCTTGGCACCTAATAGGCACTTCACAAATACCATCATTATTATTATATTTGTAATTTCTTTATATTAATGTTTCTCCCCAAAGACTGCAAGCTCCCTGTAGGCATAGAATGTATCTACCAATTCTGATATATTGTACTCTCCCAAGCTTTTAGTGTAGGGCCCTGCACACAGAGCTCAATACGTTCCACTTTTGGATTGAGAGATGGGAAGTCTGGAAAAGGGTGAGGAGGGAGAATAGCCTGGGACTGGGATGCAGTGAGCTGGGAAGGGGCGTGTGTGTGTGTGTGTGTGTTTCCCACCCCCACCTTCTGCCCACGCTCTGTCCCTTTCCCTATTAGGTTGTATGTGCGCCTGGGTGAGCACAATCTTCGCCAGAAGGATGGGACCGAGCAGTTCTTCACCAGCACCCGCAGAGTGCCCCATCCGCAGTTCAACCCCAAAGCCAGAGAAAGGGACCATGACCTCCAGCTGGTGCAGCTGTCCAAGCCGGCCACCCTGAACCGCGCCGTGAAGCCGGCGCCCCTCACCCACAGCTGTCCGGCCCCTGGCACCGACTGCCTCATCTCCGGCTGGGGCACCATCTCCAGCACTGAAGGTACTGCTTTCCCTCCCCGTCACCCCTTTTGGGGCCCGGGCAACCTGCATCCAGTCCCCCCACCCTACCCCTCCCCTCCCGGTTGTCCCCACAGTTTTGAACCCGGAGGAACTTCAGTGCGCCTGGGTGAAGACAGTGGACCAAGAGCAGTGTCGAGCCAGATACGGAGGT
Source organism: Ornithorhynchus anatinus (assembly GCF_004115215.2). Classification (NCBI taxonomy): domain Eukaryota; kingdom Metazoa; phylum Chordata; class Mammalia; order Monotremata; family Ornithorhynchidae; genus Ornithorhynchus; species Ornithorhynchus anatinus. The sequence goes on along the minus strand of NC_041732.1, from coordinate 5,338,727 downwards.
GCCATCAAGGAGAGCATGGTCTGCGCGGGGGTCCAGGAGGGGGGCACGGACACCTGCCAGGTGAGAGGGAGGGAGAGCTGGCGTGGGGTGGGAGTTGGGGGGGGGGGCCTTGCTGCGGATACCACCAGGCTGATTCCTGGCTGAGGGGAATGGAGGGGGGAGGGTTGGGGTACGGGTGGCTGGCACCAGCCTTTTGGCTGATTGCTTGTTGATGGGAATGGAGTGGAGGGCCTGCAGCAAGGAAGGACAGCGGCCTGGGGCCGGGGGGCTCCTGCCACCAGGCTATTGGCTGATTGCTGAGGGGAATGGCGTTGGGGGGCTGCAGTGAGGGGAGAAGGGAGGACTTGGGAAAGGGATGCTGCTGCCATCACACTACTGGTTGATTGCTGAGGGGGATGGAGTGGGGGCTGCGGTGAGGGGGTAAGGGGGAGATCGGGGGGGGGGGCTGTTGCCCCAGAGCTATTGGCTGACTGCTGCTGGGAATGGAGTTGGGGCTACAGCTAGGGGAGGATGGAGGGCACTTAGGGTGCGTTGAGGGGGGGCAGAGGAAGAAAGTCAGTCCCAGAGGAGAAACCCGGGGGATCCTCTGAGGTTCATACTGGACTCTCCCCTTCCTCCTCTCCAGGGGGATTCAGGAGGCCCCCTGATTTGTGGGGGTACCCTGGCAGGTGTAACGTCCTGGGGCCAACCACGATGTGGACTCCCCAACACCCCGGGCGTCTACACCAACATCTGTCGCCATCTGGACTGGATCCGCAGGGTCACCGGAATCAAATAGCTCCCTGAGGCTGCTTGGGGGAGTCACGACATTCTGCACCCCAACCTCTCTTTGGGGGAAGCTGATGGGGGTGCCACCCAGACGGTGCTCACGGGGGAGGGGTCAGAAAGGAGCCGGATAACTGGAGACGGGACCTCCTTGTGGGCGGGGAACGTGTCTACCACCACCTCTGTTGTATTGGGCTCTCCCAAGGGTTTTCTACAGTACTCTGCACACAGAAATCACTCAATAAATATTGCCTGATTTACGCCTGATTCTAGCTTTCCCGGCTCCTAACTCCGGGAGGGGGGGAGGGGGACGGACAGGGAGGGATTGGGGGCTGACTGATGCAGGGCTGAGGAGAACGGACAGAGGAGACCCTCCCCAGCTCCCCTGTCCAATATTTTAGGCCTTTCATAAAGAGGAAATCCTTCCTCTCGGGCTCCCCGTAACTTGGAATGTGGAGGGACGACTCTGGGAATCTGCTAGGAGCGCCAAGTTCTGGGAACCACGGGAAAAGATAAAGTTGAGGCTAGGATCAAAGTGGAAGAATGGGTGAGGCTTAGGGTCGGGCGTGGGGGACGAAGTGACAATGAAGGGTGAGACAGGGACTGTGTCCGACCAGAGTTTAGCGCAGGGCTTGGCACCAAGGAAACCCTCAACCCAGCCAGCGTGGCCGAGTGGATAAAGCACGGACCTGGGACTCAGAAGGACCTGGGTTCTAATGCCGCTCCGCCACTTGTCTGCTGGCTGACCTTGGGCAAGTCCCCTTACTTCTCTGGGCCTCAGTTCCCTCATCTGTAAAATGGGGATTAAGACTGTGAGCCCCGTGTGGGACACGGCCTGTGTCCAGCCCGATTACCTCGTATCTACCCCAGCTCTTAGAACACTACCTGGCACATAGCAGTCGCTTAACAAATACCAATTAATATCCCACCACCACTATTACTATTCTTACCAAATCGGAGTTGAGGGTGGGCTGGGGACGTAGGGCGGATTTAGGAGGCAGATGAGGAGGGCCCTGTTTAGCATCGTTCGTTCCATTTTTTTTTTTTTAATTTTTGTTGCTCTGGCGTTGGGAATTCGGGAAGGAAGAAAAGGGATTCGGGGAGGTGGGAGGGCAGCAGTCCAGAGAGATCGCTCCAGATGGTCCTCGGGAAAGAAACTGGACCCACTCCGGGGGGTGGGGGCTAATTCCCCCTCCTTTCTTCCCCCCTCCACTTCCGTAGGAATTTCGATATACTCTCCCAAGCGCTCAATACAGTGCCCCGCCCCCAGAAAGCGCTCAATAAATACCACTGATTGACCCCACCATCTGTGGCCAGTTCCCACGGGCCCTCCAGCTGCTGGCCTTCGCCTGTCTACGTGACCTCGTCGGTCTTTTACCTCTCCCCCCTGCCCTCCTCCCCCCCGCCCCTCCAGAAAGAGTGCGAATCTAAGGTTAGAGACTGGAGACAGCAAAGCGTTAACGGCTCCAGAGCCGACTCCAGTCACCGGGATGGAGAAACTGACGGATTCGTCCCGATCTTAAAGAGACAGTGCAGCGTCTCCCATTCTTCCTAGATGCCCTCTCTCCACGAGGCCCGGAGCCCAAGGGAAAGGGTGGGGGGGAGCTTGGGTTGAATACAGAGTTTGGGGAGGGGGGTCCCCAGCTCCACCCTGTCCTCTCAGTTCCGCCTGATAGTGTCCTGGATCCAATCCACGTACTTGCAGACTTTGGTGTAGACTCCGGGCTTGGTGGTGGTGATGCATGGCACGTCTCCCCAGGACACGATGCCCTGGAGCTGTCCCCCGCAGACCAGGGGGCCCCCCGAGTCTCCCTGGAGAGGGTGGGAAAAGAGTGAGGCCTAGCCACTAGCTCCAGGGTCCCCACCCCTCCCCACCCTGGACTGTGACCCTCTAAATCCTCCTTCAGATCTTTCCTCGGGGCTGGGAGTGAATGGGGAGCAGACCCCGAACCGTCCTCCCTGCCCCCCTCAAAGATCGTAATATATGTTAGGGGCCTACTCAGTGCTATATGCCAGGGTAGATGCAAGATAATGGTCCGGATACACACCCTGTCCCAGGAGGGACTCCCAATCTAAGTAGGAGGAAGAATGGGTTTCTAATCCCCATTTTACAGAGAAGGAAACTGAGGCCAAGAGAGATGAAGCGACTTGCCCTGAGGTCACCCAGCAGGCAAGTGGCAGAATAGAGATTAGAATCCAGGTCCTCTGACTCTCAGGCCCATTTCTGTCCATCACGCCACCTGCCATCCACTGGGCATGGCCTAGTGGATAGAGCACGGGCCTGGAAGTCAGAAGGACCTGGGCTTTATTTCCGGTTCTGCCACATGTCTGCTGTATGACTTTGGTCAAGTCACTTCACGTCTGCGGGCCTCCGTTACCTCATCTGTAAAATGGGGATTAAGCATGCGAGCCTCATGTGGGACAGGGACGGTGTCCAATCTGATGAACTCGTATCTACCCCAATGTTTAGAACACTGCTTGGCACAAAGTAAGAGCTTAATAAGGACTATTGTTATTATTAGGGGTGCGGGGGCGGGTGGGGGGGGGGGCGTTTGGCCGGGGGCTGACCTCACAGGAGTCAGTGCCTCCACCCTCCACGCCTGCGCACACCATGGCTTCCGTCACACGGCCCGGGTAGTCCACGTTGCAGGCTGCGGCCGAGATGATGCTGATGTTGGCACAGTGCAGGCTGTCTGGGAGGCTCACTGTGGTGACAGAGACAAACGGGACCGGGGGAAAGGGAGGAGGGGTTACTCCCGGGCCCCAGGAGTCCTGCACCCCCCAGCCTCCTCCCTTCTCTCCGTTTCTTCCCTCTTCCCTTCCCAGGCATCCTACCCACCGGTCCGTCCCCCCAGCCTCCTCACCCTTGGAGTTGGCGACCAGGCCCCACCCGGAGACGACACACCGGTCCCCGGGCTGGGGACAGCGGGTGGGCAGGGAGAGGGGGCGGACGCTGGGCGTCAGGCGGGCGGGCAGCGCCAATTTGAGCAGCATGATGTCATCCTCGTGGTCCCGCTCGCGGTAGCGGGGGTGTGGGATGGCGCGGCTCACCCCCCGAAGCTGCTCCTGGCCTTCCAGGACCTTCAGGTTGTGCTCCCCGAGTCGAACCCGGATGGGCCTGGGGACACAATCAATCGATTAGTCAATCAGTGGTGGTCATTGAGCGCTTACTATGTGCACGGCACTGTACGGAGCGCTTGGGAGAGTACAGTACAACAGAACTAGCAGACATATTCCCTGCCCATAATGAGCTGACAGTGTAGAGGAGGAGAGAGACATTAATATCAATAAATTAGTAATTTATAATAAATAACAAAGCTATCCACATTAAGTGCAGAAGAATAATAAATTGTGGTATTTTAGTGCTTACTAAGTGCCCGGCACTGTGCTGAGTGCCGGGGGAGATACAAGATAATTAGGTCGGATACAGTCCCACTGAGGCCCAGAGGAGTGAAGTGATTTGCTCAAAGTCACACAGCAGACAAGAGGCAGAGCCAGGATTAGAACCTAGGTCTTCCAGCTCCCAGGCCCTGGTTCTTTCCACTAGGCTACTCGGCTTCACCAGGGGAGACAGGGGTCTCGAGGCTGGAAACCCTGACCCTAGGTTCCAGACTTTCTCTTCCGATAGACTCAGCCCAGGAATCCTACTCTTCTCCACACTTCACCGGACCTAGATGTCGTGCCCCCTGTCCCCCAGCCTCTCCCTCTCCTCCCAGGTCCCTCGCATCCGGCCCCTGCCCCTCCTCCCCGGCCCCATACCGGGTGAGGCAGTGGGCCGCGGTCAGCACCCATCTCGGGGTCAGCAGGGTGCCCCCGCAGTTGAAGCGGCCGAAGTCAAACAGCGCCACTTGCCAGGGCTGCGAGCCGGGGGCACACTCCTTCCCGCCCAGCACCTTGTCACCCCCCTGGGCCGCTGTGGGGAGACAGGGGAGGGGGGTTCAGAGAGAGGCTCGAAGGACCACCCAGCCCCGCTCCCTTCCCCACCAGCCGCGTCGGCCGGGTGGGCATAAAGAGGGGACAGAGAGGCGAAGCTGACTGCCTTTTTTGGTTTAGTTCCCTCTACCCGATTTCCTTCAGCACCCCCCATCCTCTCCGGTGGACTGATTTCATTCAGCACCTGGGCTTAGAAACCCACAAGGGCTAAGGCGATGCGGACACTAACATTTGGCTCTTGTCCATCCTGACCCCCAACCTCTGACCCCTCACTGCCATGCTTGTCTCTGACCCCTGGGCTGGCTCCCAGGCTCCTGGATGGTCTCTAAGGAAGCTACGTCCCATCCTGACCCCACCCCGACCCTCTCCGGTCCCCACCTCAGCCTCCTGCCCCTCCCAGTGGGCCCAGGGAAGGAAGTGAACACCTCTTGCACTTTCATCCCTCACCTGGACATAGTGGAGCCCTGGGGGGAGGGGAGAGAGTGGTGTCAGGGGCTGAGTCTGGAGGGAGCTTCCCAGAAGGGAAGGGGGAAAGGAAGAGAGAGTGGAAAATGGGGGGAAGGGCCCAGTGGAGATCCCTGTGCCCGATGAGAAGTAATCTGGGATCTGACTGAATTGTGAAGAGGCTAGGGGAGGGGTGTCCCCTTGCTGCCGACGTGCGATATTCTCACCTGTGGCTACCAGGAAGAGGCTGAGGGTCAGGAGCTGCATGTCTAAGGAAAATGGGAGAAGAGGGAGGTTGAATACTTCTGTAGACTCCCTGGTCCGACCCCCGGAGCCCTCTGAGTCCGCCATCTTGGTCCAGCTCAGTCCCGCCACCCTGAGAGTCTCCTCTGGAAACTAGAGCCAGGAATCTGGTGGGAGGGAGGGGTGCTGAGGAAGAGGGTCATCAACCTCACCTGGGGAGCCCAGATCCTTTGGTCCGCAGCCCCGGCCCCAGCTCTCGGACAGTCCTCTCCGACTCCCAACAGTCCTGGCCGCCCAGGGAGGCCGGGGGGGTGGGGTCTCCTGCCCCCTGCCTCTCTGCCTTTCTCCACCCTAGGGTTCTGCTCTGGCTGTCTGTGGGGGGGAGGCGGCGGCCTGGCCCTCAGCTTTTAACCTTCCCTCCCCGTGGAGCCCGTGGGCTGGGCCCATTTATAGGCTGGGACGCCTCGGCAGGAACAACCCCCTGGACCCGGCTGCCCGTCCGCCCAGCACGTTAATGAGCGTTTATAGGATCGGAGCCATTGTCTGCGTCACCCAGCCCAGGGCAACCCTGGTCTACGGCCGGGGCCGGGAACCAGGGAAGGAACCCGGGGGAGGTCACTCAATCGTATTTATTGAGCATTTACCGTGTGCAGACCATTGAGTTAAGTGTTTGGGAGAATCCAACAGGACAGACACATTCCCTGCCCATGGCGAGCTTACAGTCTAGAAGGTCTGAGGGGTGGCTGCACTTACCTATCTGTCCGTTGTCGGGCCCTGCTCCACTTACTTGTTCGCTCATCTATGTCATTTACGATATTCTCACTAATCCCAATAATAGCTGTGGTATTTGTTAAGCGCTTACTGTGTGCTAAGCAGTGCACTAAGTGCTAAAATAGATTCAGTTCACAGAAGCAGCATGGCTTAATGGGTAGAGCACGGGCCTGGGAGTCAGAAGGTCGTGGATTCTCATCACAACTCCGCCATTTGTCTGCTGTGTGATCTTGGGCAAGTCACTTTGCTTCTCTGGGCCTCAGTTTCCTCATCTGCAAAAAGGGGATTAGGACTGTGAGCCCACGTGGGACAACCTGATTACCTTGACTCTATCCCAGCTCCTAGAACAGTGCTTGACACATAGTAAGTGCTTACCAAACGCCATCATCATTATTATTATCATTATTATTATTATCATTAAACTCTTGACCTTGGGTTTCAAGGGGACACCCACTTCCCCCCTTTTCCTCTGTGCTCTCATCTCCCCTCCATGTCCCCTATCCATATTCTCAGCTCCAGTCACTGTCTCCCCCCAGCCCCCATGATCCTGCCTCAAAGTTAATGCACCTTGAATTCATTCATTCAGTAGTATTTATTGAGCGCTTACTATGTGCAGAGCACCGTACTAAGCGCTTGGAATGTATAATTTGGCAACAGATAGAGACAATCTCTGCCCAATGACGGTCTCACAGTCTAAACAGGGAAGACAGACAGCAAAGCAAAACAGAGCAAAACGAAACAAAGCAACATCGTCAAGATATGCCCTTCTCCAAATCACATCCTGCCTATCCTCCCTGTAAGTCTGCCTCCTCCAGGAAGATTTTGCCATTTAACCGGGCTCCAGTCAGTTCATCTTCTCCAGTTCCTGCCTAAGACGTACCTAGATGGCCGGAATTGAGTGCATATGATTCCTTTCTCTGGGATCTATGCCTGTGTCTGTACATACTATATACCTATTTCTCTGTGTGTGTTGTATACCTTAGTTCCCTGATCCCGCACTTTATAACTGTTTGGGGGGTCAGTCCCGTCTTCCTCCATTTGATTGTAAACAGTTGGACAGCAAGTCTTACCTTCTCTTACTAGACTGTAAGCTCCTTGTGGGCAGGGATCTGGTCTACTCCCCAGCACTTAGAACAGAACTTGGACCACAGTAAACACTCAGTAAATACTATTAATTGATGGATTCTACTTCCTCTGTCACCTTCCACTACCTATTGGCTAAAGGCCTCTGTGAATAGTGAGGTGATAGCTCTGATAATAATAATAAGCGCCATACAACGTGACGGGGAAAGATAGAAGATAATCAGGAAGGACACGGGGACTGATTAACTTGTACCTACCACAGCTCTTACAACAGTGCTTGTCACATAGTAAGCATCTAACAAGTACCATAAAAAATCGGATTTTAGAGTTTAAAGGGGACGGACATAGATGGGGAGGTACAACAGGTATTGCGCTTTCTCCAGTTAGACTCAATACCCTGTTTTCACCTTGAGGTCATGTACTAGGATAAGGAAGGGAAAGGTTAGGGGAAGTAGTGATTGAAAATAGCCTGATAATGTGGGTGGCGAAGAGTGCAGCAACTTCACTGAAGGGTCCCGCAGAGCGTGCTAACCCTTTCCTCAATTTCTTCTCACAGGCTCTCAACCTAGAAGTCTCAGGGCGAGGTTCATCATCAGTGGTGTTTATTGTGTACAAAACATAGTATTAAGCACTTGGGAGAGTGCACTACAACCAAGTTGGTAGACACGTTCCCTGCCTACATTGAGCTTACAGTCTAGAGGGGAAGACAAACATCACTAGAGCGTGGCTGGGAAAATACAGCGCAGCTTAGTGACAAGAGCACGGGCTTGGGAGTCAGAGGTCATGTGTTCTAATCCCGGTACCACCACTTATCAGCTGTAAAACTTTGGGCAAGTCACTTAACTTCTCTGCGCTTCAGTTACCTCATCTGTAAAATGGGGATTTAGACTGTGAGCCCTATTTAAGACAACCTGATTACCTTGTATCTACCCCAGCGCTTAGAACCGTGCTTGGCACATAATAAGCGCTTAACAAATACAATTATTATTATAAATAATTTATAATATATAATTCAGAGATATGTATGTAAGTGCTGTGAGGCTGAGGGTGAGGCAAACATCAAATCCCCAAAGGTCCCAGAAGGGAGAGGAAGCAGGGGAAAAGAGGGTTTAATCGGGGGAAGGTTTCTTAGAGGAGATAATCATCTATCGTTCTCATCAATAGCAGTTATTATGGTATTTAGAAGGGCCTAGTTAGTGCCATCAAGTATACTAAGCTCTTGGGAAAGCAAAATGGAGGCCAACGGGCAGTACGCTGTTCACCGGGAGCTTGTACTCCAAAGGGGGAGACCGAAACACAATTAATAATGATGGTATTTGTTAAGGGCTTACTTCGTGCCAAGCATTGTTCTAAGTGCTGGCAAAGAGAGGGAGCCCAGATAGAACAAGAAGAATCAGACTATCAATCAGTGGTTTTATTGAACATCAACTAGCGCTTGGGAGGGGACAATAAAGTTGGTAACTCGATTCCTGCCCTCCAGGGGGAAAGTCTTGTGGGGGAGACAGACACTGGAAAAAATTACAGATGGGGAAGTGACAGAGCGGAAGGGTAGGAGGGAGGGAGTAGAAAGAATAGGCCGGGATGAAATACCTGAGTAATAACTGAATGTACAATTGAATGGACACGTGAACGTGACTTGTGGAGATGAGTGAAGGCGTAAGCTCCAGGGGTGGCCGATGAAGCTGCTTAGGAAGACAAAGGCAGAAATTCAGAGGCCCAGCCCAGTCGAGCCCAAGATCAGATGATAAATAAAGGAGTTTGTGCCAACTGACATATTTTTTTCCTACTGGCTTCTGAGGGGTGATGGGGCAGTGGAGACACTACGGGAAAAGGGATGACTTTCTGATATTTTCTTTGCATAATGATTCAGAATTGTGGTATTTGTTAAGCGCTCGCTATCTGTCAAGCACTGTGGTAGATAGGAGACCATCTGGTCAGATGTAGTCCCTGACCCACATAATAATAATGATTAATAACAATTGTGGTTTTTGTTAAGCGCTTACTATATGCCAAGCACCGTTCAAAGCACCGGGGAAGGTACAAGTTAATCAGATTGGACACAGTCCCTCTACCACATGGGGTTCACACTCTTAATCCCCATTTTACAGATGAGGTAACTGAAGCCCAGAGAATTGAAGTGGCTTGCCCAAAGTTACCCAGCAAACAAGTGGAGGAGCCAGGATTAGAACCCAGGCCTTTCAAACTCCCAGGCCTAAGGTCTATCCAATAAGCCACACTGTTGGGGCTCACAGTCTAAGGAGGAGGGAAAACAGAGCTTCAATCCCCATTTAAAGCCGTGCTGGGAAGGAGCGTGGCTTAGTGGATAGAGCACGGGCTTGGGACTCGGGAGTACCTGGGTTCTAATCCCGGCTCCGCCCTGTGTCTGCTGTGTGACTTTGGGCAAGTCACTTCACTTCTCTGGGCCTCAGTTACCTTATTCTGTAAAACGGAGATTAAGAATGTGAGCCCCATTTGAGACAGGGATGTGTCCAACCTGATTTACTTGTATCTATCCCAGTGCTTAGAACAGTGATTGACACATACGTAAGCACTTAACAAGTACCATTATTATTATTTAACAGATGAGGAAGCTGAGGCCCAGAGAAGTGATGTGACTTGTCCAAGGTCACCCAGCAGGCAAGTGGTGGAGCCGGAACTAGAACCCAGATCCTCTGAATCCCAGGCCCGGGCTCTCTTCAGTAGGTCACGTCGTGGGAACGCGGGACTCTGAGTGTCCACTCGTGTCCTAGTCTGCACCCTGGGGATACGACGCTCCTCCCCAGAGCTGGAAGAACTCGGTCATCCGTTCGGAGATGTCCGGAAGCCGGAGGCCAGGCGTGACTCTTCAGCCAGAGTTTCAGGTGCCCCGGCTCTGCCGGGTCGGGAGGACAGGTCAACTCAGGTCGGTGTCTGCGGGCCGGACTGTGGCCATCCCAGGGCACATGGGGCAGAGGCGGGGCCCCTGCCTATCTGGTTCCTGGCAGCGGGGAGGGACGAAGGGAGGGGAGGTAATTACCGCCGTAACAACTGGCGTAATAATCCGGCTCTGCGGTGACATGTTTATTGGGGCTGGGACACTTGCCCCCCCGGTTACGCAGCGTCTCCGGCAGGGTGGGACCCAGTACCCTGGGCGGAGGGGGAGGGGAGAGATATCACCGTGGACCAGGGGGCTGGACCTTGGGGGTACCGTGTGTGTTTGTGTGTATGGGGGTGTGTGTGTCTGGCCTTCAACCCAGAACTGTGCTGGGGCTAATGTGGGGGACAAGGGGCCAAGCTGGTAGGTGGTGGCAACCAGCAGGGGAAGGGGTTTGCTGGGGGTGGCACAGGAGGCAGGCAGGCTGGTCCCCGGGACAACTGAGCCTGGGCGAGTCCTCACTGCAGATAACACTACCGTCCTCCCTGGCTCCCAAGCCCGTAACCTTGGCTTTGTTCTCCACTCATCCCTTTCATTCAGCGCACATATTTAATCTGTCACCGAATCCTCTCTGTTCTGCCTTCACGGTATCGCTGTAACCTACCCTCTCCTCTTCATCCAAACTGCTACTTCGCCGATCCAAGCAATTATTCTATCCCGCCTTGGGCTGCGTCCTCGCTGACCTCCCCGCCTGCTGTCTCTCCCCTCTCCAGTCCATACTGCGTTTTGCCGCCCAGATCATTTTTCTAAAAAAAAGTTCAGTCCACATCTTCCCACTCCTCAAAAATCTCCAGTGTTTGTCCATCCAGCTCTGCATCCAACAGAAAGGCTTTACCATAGGCTTGAGAGCACTCGATCGGCTCTACCCCTCCTATCTTACCCTGCTGATTTCCAACTACAACCTAGCCATCACACTTTGCTCTTCTGACCCTAACCTACTCGCCATACCTGGAGCTCCTCTCTCTCCCTGCTGACCCCTTGCTCATCTCTTCCTTCTGGCCTGGAACTCCTTCCCCCTTCATGTCAATCAGCCCATCAATCATATTTATCAAGTGCTTACTGTTTGCAGAACCCTGATTTAAACGGTTGGGAGAGCGCTTGAGAAGTAGCGTGGCCTAGTGGGTAAAGCTCCGGCCTTGGAGTCAGAAGGACCTGAGTTCTAGTCCCAGCTCCACCTCTTGTTCGCTGTGTGGCTTTGGACAAGTCACTTAACTTCCCTGAGCCTCAGTTACCTTATTTTCAAAATAGGGATTAAAACTGTGCACCCCATGTGGTAAAGGGACTGTGTGCAATCTGATTAGATTGTATCTACCCCATTGCTTAGAACAATGTCTGGCACATAGTAAGCGCTTGATAAATACCATTTTTTTTAACAATACGACAGTGTTGTTAGATATCGATATCTTGCCTGCTCACAAGGAGCTTACAATCTTGATGGGGAGACAGACTTTAAAATAAGTTATGGATATCAGCATAAGTGCTGTGGGGCTGAAGTTGGGGTGAATAAAGGGTGCGAATCCAAGTCCAAGGGTGATGCAGAAGAGGGAGGGAGTAGGGGAAATGAGGACTTAGTCAGGAAAGGCCTCTTGGAGAAGATGTCATTTTAATAAGGCTTTGAAGGTGGGGCGAGTGATGATCTGTTGGAAATAAAGGTGGAGGGAGTTCTAGGCCAGAGGCAGGATGTGGGCGAGAGATCAGCGGTGAGATTGACAAGATGGAGGTACAGTGAACAGATTGGCATTAGAGGAGCAAAATGTGCAGGCTGAGGTGTAGTAAGAAATCAGCGAGGTGAGATGAGGTGGCGGGGAGCAAGGCGATTAAGTGCTTTAAAGCCAATAGTAGGGAGTTTCTGTTTGGTTCATATCCAACAGAAGATCACTCTCCCTACTTTCAAAATCTTATTAAAGTCATATCTCCTCCCAGAGGCCTTTCCCAACTAAGCCCCCTCCATTTCCTCTACCCCCTCTCCTATCTATATCTCATATACACTTGGGTCTATACCCTTCAAGCACTGTATGTGCTCGCCCCCCCCCCCCAGGACCCCCAACACATATCCATGTCCTTATATTCTGTGGCTTCCCCATCCATCATTTATTTTCATGTCTGTCCCACCCACTAGACTATAACCTTCCCGTAGGCCTGGATCATGACTACCAGCTAGTACTGTACCCTCTCAAGTGCTTAGTACAGTGATCTGCACGCTATTAAGGGCTTTCTAAATAGCATGGGAGAAGCAGCATGCTTAGTGGGTAGAGCACAAGCCTAGGAGTCAGAAGATCGTGGGTTCTAATTCGATTCTGCCACTTGTGTGCTGTGTGACCTTGGGCAATTTGCTTCACTTCTCTATGCCTCATTACCTCATCTATAAAATATATAAGAGTGTGAGCCCCAGGTGGGACAGGGATATGTCTAACCCGATTTGCTTGTATCCACCCCAGCTATTAGTACAGTGCCTGGCACATAGTATACACTTAATGAATACCACTATTATTATTATTAATATTATTATAATTATTAAACACCACTGATTGAGTGAATTTGAGCCGGGACCTCGGTTATCAGGGACCTGGGTTGGTGGTGGTTTGGGGAGCTGGAAAGGTGAGCAACTCCTTATCTCTCTCCATCTTTTCTTCTTGCTCCAGCTCCAGCCTCTGTTCCTCTTGGCCTCCTTTGGGTCTGACTCTTTCCCTCCCTGCACCCACCCGGGGTTTTCCTTGGCCTCTCAGGTTGGAGCTCCGGGAAGGAAGTAGAGGTGCCAAAGCTGCCCCCGGGAGAGAAAGAGAGACGAGGCAGAACGGAGATGGGGAGAACAGACAGGGGAGGGGAAGGGAACATAGCGCTAAATAAATGCGATTGAATGAAAAGGGAAGGATGTGCCAGGACCAGGGAAGAATAAAGGCAGAACAGAGAGGGAAGGAGGCGGACGGGGTCAGGGACCTGGGCCCTGGATCCCCAGAAAAAAAGGGGTGTCCCTCTCCGCCCCCAGGGAGGTTTTAAAAAACGCAAATGAAAATGTGCATGGAAACCCTGCCTCAGGGAATAGCGAGCCGCTAGGTACTGTGTACTGCACAGAGTAGAGGACGCTCAGTAAAAACTCCTGATTGATTGAATGGCGCGAATCGTGACCTTGGGGTGTTCGTGCAAACAAGGAGACTTGGAAAACCCGGCAGCTTTGTCTGGTTCTGGCGAGCTTGGGAACTTTTTGACATTTGTTTACACAGAAATTGTAGCAGCACAAAAGTGGTGTGTCGCAAAACATGAAGCAGCATGGCCTAGTGGATAGAGCCCAGGCCTGGGGTCAGAAGGTCATGAGTTCTAATCCCGGCTTCACCACTTGCCTGTTGTGTGACCTTGGGCAAATCACTTCACTTCTCTGTGCCTCAGTTCCCTCATCGGTAAAATGGGGATTAAGAGTATGAGCCCCACGTGAGACAGGGACTGCATCCAACCCAATCTGCTTGTATCCAACCCAGTGCTTAGTACAGTGCCTGGCACATAGTAAGTGCTTAACAAATACCGCAATTATTATTCTTATTATTAAAACATCGCTGCTTGGTCAGTTCGCTCTGTTGCACAGGTTATTAATAATAATAATAATAATAATAACGTTGGTATTTATTAAGCGCTTACTCTGTGCCAAGCACGGTTCTAAGCGCTGGGATAGATAGAAGGTAATCAGGTTCCCACGTGGGGCTCACAGTCTTCATCCCCATTTTGCAGATGAGGTAACTGAGGCACAGAGCAGTTAAGTGATTTGCCCAAGGTCACACAGCTGATAGGCGGCAGAGCCGGGATTAGAACCCATGCCCTCTGACTCCCAAACCCGAGCTCTTTCCACTAAGCCACGCTGCTTCTGCTGCCCCCCACAAAAAAACCCAAAGCAAAACCAAAATATCCCCCCCAAAATACCAATTTCTAGGACTAAGCAGGGAAGAGGGAAAGTGTGCCCCGTTTTTTACCTGCTTCAGGGGCCATTTAACACACCGGGCTTGGGAGCTAACCAATCAGACAGCGACGTTGGCGTGACGTCACTGGTCACCGGGCAGGTCGCGGCCAGGGTTGTGGGGAGACAGAGAGATGGAAAAGGACCAAAGAGACCGTGAGAGGCAAAAGAGAGAGACTTCTTCCCCTCTTCGACCCTCTCAGAACCAAGCTATCTGAGGGCCAGGGATAAGAGTAACAGTGCCTGATGTGGAGATCCAGAGACAGAGATGGAAAAAGGTTCAGGGAGAGATGGGGAGAGATGGAGAGACAGAGGGAGAGAGCCCTCCACCCACCACAGGCAAAGAGGATGCAGAGGATGAGCTGCTAAGAAGCAGCATGGTGTAGTGGAGAGACACGGGCCTGGGAGTCAGAAGGTCATGGGTTCTAATCCCGGCTCCACCACTTGTCAGCTGTGTGAGCTTCGGCAAGACGGGTTACTTCTCTGAGCCTCAGTCACCTCATCTGCAAAGTGGGACGGGGACTGTGTCCAACCTGATTTGCTTGGATCCACTTCAGAGCTTAATACAGTGCTTGGCACATAGTAAGTGCTTAATACCACAATTATCATTATTAAGATTGTGGGTTCTAATCCCAGCTCTGCCACTTGCCTGCTCTGTGGCCTTAGGCAAGTCATTTCACTTCTCTGTGCCTCAGTTACTTCATCTGTAAAAAGGGACTCAAGACTGTGAGCTCCATATGGGACAGAGACTGTGTCCATCCCAATTTAAGAGTATCCACCCCAGAGTTTAGTACAGTGCCTGGTGCGTAGTAAGTGCTTAACAAATGCTACAGTTATTATTATTATTATGCAGAAACTTGTCTCTGAGCTTTCTTTCTGATTAGGTCTGAGCTTCGAATGGGCTCTCCCTGGTTTGTGATTGTAAGCCCTCCGTCAGGATTCTCCTCACCCTCGTTTGTCATTTTAAGGATCGCAGGAAACCCATCTGGGATTGGACTGGTTTGTTTTTATCGGGTCCCTGAGCCCTCCTTTATGACCTTCATCTTACTATATCAGAAAGGGAAAAGCCTGTCATCGCGAGATTTATCCTAAGCTGAAGGCAGATCATTTTCCATTGGCATTTCCAAACATGGCAGTCTCTGCAGGAATTTTTAATGTATTTTGATATCCCACATCATTGTATGGGTATTATAAATTTTTGATGCATGTGCATTGACCCGTTTGGGAGGAAATATCATTTTCTGATATAATTAAACCCTTTTCTGTTTCCAAAAGCTAAAAAAACCCAAAAAACCCATCCATTTGGGATTTTTAATCTAAGATTATTGGTATTGATCTTTTCTGCTGACCTGCCTTCTTTTACTATATTTCTGATGAACTCACCTTGCGCTTTTTGGTTCATAAGAGAAACAAAACCTTATAAGACTGTCTACGTCAACTATTTATTTTTTAACGCAGAAATGTTTTCCTCTCTGGAATTTAAAATTTTTATAAAATATAAATAACAGAACTTTCTCAAGCGATGTTTGGGGGAAGGGTGGGGGCTATCTTTGATTTTGTTGATTAAATTAAACCTGTGCCAGGAACCACCAGAGCCGGTGGTAGGCAGAAGCGAGGAGCACCATTACCACCCCACCTCCCAGCTCTCTTGGCCAAATCGGCCTTATTTCCCGTAAGGGTCTATACTGCGAGGGGCTCAGAGACCTGGGAAGTGCCGACTGTTGGAAAATCTTTCCTGGGCGGAAGCTCCTCGACTGGAGGGATGGTGTTCACCAGGTCTATGGCGCTCTCCCAAATTCTTAGTACAATAAGAATTCAATAAATATCATTGGTCGATTGACTGAGAAGTGGACTCCATTTCAGCCTGGGGAGACTGAGGAACCCAGGTGCCTCATTTCCCCGGCCTAGACCAATCCACTAGATGGCTCTGCTGCTCTCTGATGCTCAAAAAAGGGGTGGCTGGAGGGGGTGACCTCAGCGGACGATGGGGGGAACAGGGGATAGGGGATTGCTTTGGGGGAGACAGTGGTCGACCCTCTGGAGGGAACCAGGCGTAGTGAGAGAGCCAGGAACTGGGATGCAGGATGCTTGGGCCCGGGTAGGGACTCCGGGTCTGGACCGCCCCAGAGTGCAGTGCAGAGAGATGGATGTGGGCGGTCAGTGAGATTTGATTGTATCCTGGATCCATTTGGTGAAAAGGCAGAGTTTGGTATAGACGCCAGGGTGGTTGGGCTGGGCGCAAGGAACGTCTCCCCAGGACACCAGCCCCTGCAGGGTCCCGTCACAGACCAGGGGTCCCCCCGAGTCACCCTACGACGGGGAGAGAGACAGAGAGACAGCCGGGCCTGAGTCTCAGAAACTTCCTTCCTCTACCCAGGGGGTGTCTGAGCCCTGCTCCAACCACCACTCCACCCCCGTCTCCCCTCCACCCCGGGTCTGAACCTCAGAAGTCCCCCCTCCTCTCTCCCCAACACCCGCCTCGCAGGGAGGAGGCCAACCCCACCATGCTTGAGTTCGCCGAGCCCAGTCGGCCGGGCTTCCCACTCACCTGGCACGAGTCTTTGCCAGCTCGGTCGCCAGCGCAGAGCATGCTGTCCGTGATCTCCCCCGGGTAGGCAGCCTGACAGGCCTGCTCGGACAGGATCGTGAGGTTCACGCACTGCAGGGCCTTCGGATAATTGACTGCAATGGGATGGAGTATGGGGAGTCTCAGAGACGCGCTTGGGCCGGGACAGAGATGGAGGCAGAGACGGACAAACACAGCTCGTGGAGGGCAGGAAATGGGTCTGATATACTGTTATACTGTACTCTCCCAAGCGCTTAGTAGAGTGCTCTGCACATAGTAAACGCTCAGTAAATACGATTGACTGACGGAGACGAGACGGAAGCAGACCCAGGGATAAAAAGGCAGAGACTGACAGAGGCAGGGACACAGAGAGAGACAGACAGACAGGAAGCAGTGTGGCCAATTTGGACGAGCCAGGGCCCAGACATCAGGGGACCTGTGTTCTAGGCCCGCTCCACCACTTGCCTACTGTGTGATGTTGGGAAAGTCACTTAATTTCTCTGTGCCTCAGTTTCCTCATCTGTTTCCTCAGCCCCACAACATTTATGTACGTATCCATAATTTAGTCATTTATATTAATGTGTGTCTCCTCCTCTAGACTGTAAACTCCTTGCAGGCAGGGAACATGACTGACAATTTTGTTATATTATGCTCTCTCAAGCACTTAATACAGTGTTCTGCACACAATAAGCACTCAGTAAATACCACTTATTGACTTATTGATTGTAAAGAGGGGATTCAATGCCCGTTCCCCAGCCACTTAGGCTGGAAACACCACGTGAGATAAGGACTGTGTCTGACTAGATTATTTTATCTTTTTTTATGGTATTTGTTAAGAGCTTACCATGTGCCAGGCCTTGTACTAAACTCTGGGTTAGATATAAGCTAATCAGGTTGGACACAGTCATGTCCCACATGGGACTCACAGTCTTAATCCTCATTTTATGGACAAGATAACTGAGGCACAGAGAAGTGAAGTGACTTGCCCAAGGTTACACAGCAGACAAGTGGTAGAACCAGGATGAGAACCCAGGCCCTTCTGATTCCCAAGCCTGTGCTCTATCCACTGGGCCATGCTGCTTCTCATCCCAGTGTTGGTATTTTGTTAAGCGCTTACTATGTGCCGAGCACTGTTCTAAGCGCTGGGGTAGACATAGGGGAATCAGGTCGTCCCACGTGGGGCTCACAGTCTTAATCCCCATTTTACAGATGAGGGAACTGAGGCACAGAGAAGTTAAGTGACTCACCCACAGTCACACAGCCGACGAGTGGCAGAGCTGGGATTCGAACTCATGAGCCCTGACTCCAAAGCCCGTGCTCTTTCCACTGAGCCACGCTGCTTCTCATATAGTGCTTGACATATAGTAAGCGCTTAACTATTATTAGTATTATTATAGTATTATTATTTCAGAGGCAGGACACAGAGACAGAATGAGAAAGATGAAATATAGGGAGAGGCAGAGGGACAAACAGGGTAGAGACAGAGAAACATAACCTCTCTGCTCAAGATCATCTGCATTTATTGAGTGTCTCAATAATAATAATATTTGTGGTATTTCTTAAGCGCTTACTATGTGCTGGGTCCTGTATCAAGCACTGGGGTAGATGCAAGCTAATCGGTTGGACACAGTCCCTGTCCCACAAGGGACTAGCTCTCTTAATCCCCATCTTAAAGCTGAGGTGACTGAGGCACAGAGAAATAAAATGACTTGCCCAAGGCCACACAGCAGACAAGTGGCAGAGCCGGGATTAAAACTCAGGTCCTTCTGACTCCCAGGCCAGAGTCCGGAGCAATGTACTGCTCCCATTAAGGGGACGGTATCAAAGAAGTGAAAGCGACGGTCCTGCCCTCAAAGAGCTTACGGTCCCACTCCACCCATTCTCCGGGTCCGCGACCTGGCGCTAGATCCAGACCAACGTTGCCCCGGTGCCCAATGCCGCCGTCCCTTTTGGGCCCTCCTTCCCCACCCCAGTCCCCCGCAGCCTCGGTCTCCACCCCCAACCTTGAGGGCTGCTGGTGGTGCCCCAGCCGGAGACGAGGCAGCGGGCTCCGGCCCGAGGGCAGCAGGAGGAGAGGCTGATGGGCTTCACGCTGGCCGTCGGCTGGACCGGCTGCCCCAGTTTGATCAGCATGAGATCGTTGTCGTGCTTGGGGTGAGAGTATTTGGGGTGGGGGAAGGAGAGAATCCCCTTGCGCAGCTGTGTTGTCAGCTCCACGCCCTGGAGGCTGTGGCGGCCCAGCCGCACCAAGTACGAACTGCGGGGACACCCCCCACCCCCCAGACCCCAGACATCTTCAAACCTCCTCCTTAACCTTACCCGTCTGCTCACGTTCAAACTTCCCCTCACCCCCGTTCAGCACCTCCTGCCACACCCTGGACGAACTAAGAGGAGAACCCCCCCAACAAATTTATCAATCCCCGATTCCTCCCGCCATCTTCAAATCATCCCCCCCACGGAAATCTGGTCATCCCCAAACTCTCTCCAAGCCAGCCCCCCGACAGCCTCCCAACTCCATCATGGACCAATCTTCCCAATACCCAGGAAGAACTGTGTGGAGACGCCTCACAAAAAATTATAAATCTTAGGTTTGCCCCTGCTGTCTTCAACCACTTGCCAGTCCGGTTACCCTCAAAATCTTCACAGACTCCCCTCCACCGATGCCCCCAAATCACCCAGGCCACCCCTCTTATCACATCCCTCCCGATTCTCCCCCAGCAGACCAGCCCATCCCACCACCGACACCGTGAGCCATCCATCCTTCCATCCATCCGCCCATCCATCCACCCATTCATCCATGGACCGGTGGTCCTCCCCTCCCCCATCTGCCATGGGTCACTCACGGCTTCCGGCAGTGGGCGGCGGTCAGCAGCCACTGCCTGTGCACCAGGACAGCCCCACAGTAGAGCCTCTGGCCCAAGAAAAGCGCCGCCTGCCACGGCTGCGAGTGGCGAGGACACTCCGTCCCGTTGACGATGCGGGTTCCCTCCTCCGCCTCTGGGAGAGCGAGACAGAGAGGAAAGGGGGATCGGGTGCTGGGGTGGGGACCGGAGGACGGCGGGCGAAGGAGGCAGGACATGGCGGTGCAAGGAGGGGGAACGGAGCCCGAGAGGATTGGGGTCAGCAGAGGGCAGAGCAGGCAGGGGAGGGGCAGGGGTCGCGGCGAGCGGGGCGTAGCGTTAGGCTGAGACCTGCCCATCTCATCCACACTGGACCGGACCAGGCCCCGGACGAGCCATGACAAGTGCGGCAACCGGCCCGGCCTAACCCCTGGTGCTCTTTAGGCTGGACCTTTGCCTGGACCCAACCTGACTCTGGGGGTAGGGTTGTGCGTGCGCATGTGTGTGTGTGTGTGTGTGGTTTATCCTTAAAACTCACCTCTTCCAAGAGGCCTTCCCAGACTGAGCTTCTCTTCTCCCTTTACTCCCTCTGCCACCCCCCCTTTACCTCTCCGCAGCTAAACCCTCTTTTTCCCCTTTTCCCTCTGCTCCTCCACCTCTCCTTTCCCATCCCCTCAGCACTGTACTCGTCCGCTCAACTGTATATATTTCCATTACCCTATTTATTTTGTTAACGAATTGTACATCGCCTCGATTCTATTTAGTTGCCATTGTTTTTACGAGATGTTCTTCCCCTTAACTCTATTTATTGCCATCGTTCTCGTCTGTCCGTCTCCCCCGATTAGACCGTAAGCCCATCAAACGGCAGGGACTGTCTCTATCTGTTGCCGACTTGTTCATTCCAAGCGCTTAGTACAGTGCTCTGCACATAGTAAGCGCTCAATAAATACTATTGAATGAATTATCCTTGTGTCCTGCTGCACATGCCTAATAAAGACCTCAAAACGGGTGGGTTCAGACCTCCCTGCCCACCCGTGACTCCCTATCTTCAGCATGGCGTAGGGGGTAGAGCATGGGCCTAGAAGTCAGAAGGTCATGGGTTCTCATTCCGTCTCCGCCACTTGTCTGCTCTGTGACCCTGAGCAAGTCGCTTCACTTCTCTGTGCCTCAGTTACCTCACCTGGAAAATGGGGATTGAGACTGCGAACACCACAGAAACACATTGACTGAGTCCAATTTGATTTGCTTGTATCCACCCTGGCGCTTAGTACAGTGCCTGGCACATAGTAAGCATTTAACGAATACCACCATTATTAACATTTCCTGGGGCCCAGCCCAGGCTGGGCAGGTCTGCATGCAAGTTTGTTTGTAAGGGACAGAGATGTGCACAAACACTTATACAAACAGCTGGACACGATATGGGCAGGGAACGTAACTGTTGTTTTATCGTACTCTCCCAGGCGCTTAGTACAGTGCTTTGCACAGAGTAAGAGCTCAATAAATACGACTGAATGAATGAGTGAATACGCAGAAAAAGACACTTACACAACCAGAACCCACATAGAGAAAACTAAAGCACACATACTGAGATACAAACACACACATACAAAGCCAGAACTACCGAGGCAAGCATTCACACCCTGATACACACAGACACACACACACTCTCGTATGCAGAATCTCACACCCACACCCAGACCCACAGTTCCTCCCACAGACATACACACAGACCCCCACAGGCACATACCCACACACCCTCCACACAACCTCCACCTCTACCTGTGCTAATCAGGATCATCGCTGTGGTCAGTAGCCAAGCGGCCACAGTCAGCGCCCCGGCCATGGTGGTCCAAGCTCTGCAGAGGGGAAGCGCAGATGGTCTGAATCTCGCTGGCCCCTCCGGGGGACCCCTAGGCTCTGGTTCTGTACCCTCGTTTGGGGGGAAAGGAGGCTTGCGGGGACCAGAGCAAGCTAGGGGTGCGGTGGGGGGGGCTCAGTAAGGAGGGAAGCTGGGAATCCTGCCCAGAAGATATCCCAGAAGAAAGAGCAGGAGGTGGAGCAGAGCCCGGTCCCCCAGAGAGGAGGGCAAGCCCGAGAAAGGCTGGTGGAGGGGGCTGAACAGGGACAGGGGGAGTTGGGGTCTTGGTGGATCTTCCCACAAGGGGCAGGGATGGGGTCTTGGCTCCCCAGAAAGAGCCCTGCTGCTCACCCCCGTCTTCCTCGCTCGCCTCCCACCCTGCTGCCTTATAGCCACTGGGACCTTGGGCACATTCCCCAGGAATGAGGTGCCCAGGCCCCCTGAGGGGGGAACTCCCTCCCATCCCAGGGAGGAGCCCCTCCGCCCCCAACCCTGTTACCCGCCCGGTTTCGAGATGCCACCCCCGGCCGCCAGACCGGGCCAAACCGGCTACCGACTTAGATGTTCAGGATAACCGGAGCCCAGGGAGAGCATGGCTCCTCTCCCCATATACCCTACCTCCAGTCTTCCAGAAACCACTGCTACTTCCTTGGGACCATAGGCAGAGCTCTGCCCCTGCCACCTGAGGCCTGGACAAGAGGACAAGGAGGACGAGGAGGGCAAGGAGGAGGAAGAGACGGCTGAAGGGACAGGATGGAGGACGGGGTGGGAGGAGGGAGAGGAGGAATCAGATAGGGCATCCGGGAAAGAGGGGGCAAGAGGAGGATCAAAGGAGAGAGGGGAGGAAGAAAGGATAGGAAAGGCCTAGTGGAAAGATCACAGGCCTGGGAGACAGAAGGATCTGGGTTCTAATCCCGGCTCCGCCACTTGTCTGCTGTGTGACCCTGGGGAAATCACTTCACTTCTCCGAGGCTCAGTTAACTCATCTGTAAGATGAGGATTAAGACTGTGATCCCCATGTGGAACAGGGGCTGTCCCCGACCTGATTATTTTGTAACTATTGCAGCACTTAGTACAGTGCCTGGAATATAGTAAGCGCTCATGGGAGGAGGGGGTGGGTCATAAAGGGAAGATTCTGAAAGTGGGCAGAAAAGGGGAGGAGGAGGAAGAGGAGACAGTAGGAGGCAGGGGAGACACAAGACAGAATGGCAGAGAGGCCTAATAAATAATAATTGTGTGATTGTTAAATTGTTACATGCCAAGCACTGTGCTAAACACTGGGGTAGATACAATACAGTCAGATCAGCCTCTGTCTCACACAGGACTCAGAGATTAATGGGGAGGGAGAACAGATATTGAACCTCCATTTTACAGATCAACAAAATGAGGTCTAGAGAAGGCAAGTAACTTGCCCAAGGTCATCCAGCAACCAAGTAGCAGAGCTGGGATTAGAGTCCAGGTGACCAAAGCCTCTCACCCCTTCTTCTCTTTCTCAGATACTTGGGCATCCTTCCAGGAAAGCTTGTTACTAATCAAACCAGGAAATCCAACCAATTTGAAGAGGGACTGAGGCAGGAAGACCCTGAGATCAACTAACCCCTGGATACCTGAATTATATCTGGATTATATCTGTAATCTATTTATATTAATGTCAGTCTCCCCCTCTAGGAAGTAAGTTCACTGTGGGCAGGGAATGTGTCTATTGTTATTTTGTACTCTCCCAAGTGCTTAGTACAGTGCTCTGCACACAGTAAGCACTCATTAAATACGATTGAATGAATATTATTGAATTAAATACCCACCTGCCCAGTCCTTGGGTACCAGAAGAGAGCTGGGGGTGGTGAGTTGGTTGAGTAGAGTGAAACAGGAGGGGCACTGGGGATTGGGGGGAGTTTAACCTGCTTTCCTGTCCCAAACCAGGTTCCCTGCAGATTCTTAGCATGTTTGGTGTGGCCCCAGATGAGAGCAAAGTCTGGGAACTGGCAGGTGCTGGAGGAGGGAGGAGGAGGGGGGAGGAGAGGCTGGAAGAGGGAGGAGGAGGGGATGAAGGACGAGGAGGAGGAGACCTCATTCTGGAGAGATTTCTGCTTCCAATGGGAAACGAGCTGGGAGAGGAAAACAGAACAGTCAATCCAGTCCCATGATGATCCAAAATGGAAGTTTCCACCTGTATCTCTTGATCCTTTTTGCCTCTCTTTAATAATAATAATAATAATAATAATAATAATAATAATAATGAGGAGGATGATGGTGTTTGTTATATGCTATGTGTCAAGCACTGCTTTAAGCGCTGAAGTAGAAACAAGCTAATCAGGTTGGACACAGTTCCTGTCCCATCTGGGGCTCACAGTCTTAATCCCCATTTTACAGATGAGGTAACTGAGGCACAGAGAAGGGAAGTGACTAGTTCAAGGTCATACAGCAAGCCAGTGATGGATCTGGGATTAAAACCCAGGTCCTTCTGACTCCTAGGCCCATGCTCTATGCACTAGGCCACGTTACTTCTCGGTATCTATGTCTCCTCTTTCTCGCCAACCGGTCCTAAAATCTGAACTCTCCTTTTTTAAAAAACAGGATTTGTTAAGGATTTACTCTGCTCCAGGCACTGTACTAAGGGTTAGGGTAGATACAAGATGATCAGGTTGGACACAATCACTATCCCACATAGGGCTCACAGTCTTAATTCTCAAACATGAGCAAGACTGAGCTCCTCATCTTCCCTCCCAAACCCGGTCCTCTCCCAGACTTCCCTATCACCGTGGATGGCACGACCATCCTTCCCGTCTCTCGGGCCCGCGATCTCGGTGTCATCCTTGACTCGTCTCTCTCGTTCACCCCACTCATCCTATCCGTTACCGAGACCTGCCGGTTTCACCTTTACAATATCGCTAAGATCCGCCCTTTCCTCTCCACCCAGACGGCTACCTTACCGTTACGGGCTCTCGTTATATCCCGGCTAGACTACTGTGTCAGCCTTCTCTCTGACCTCCCTTCCTCCTCTCTCGCCCCGCTCCGGTCTATTCTTCACTCCGCTGCCTGGCTCATCTTCCTGCAGAAACGATCTGGGCATGTCACTCCCCTTCTTAAACGACTCCAGTGGTTGCCTATCGACCTCCACTCCAAACAAAAACTCCTCACTCTAGGCTTCAAGGGTCTACATCACCTCGCCCCTTCCTACCTCTCCTCCCTTCTCTCTTTCTACCGCCCACCCCGCAAGCTCCGCTCCTCCGCCGCCCACCTCCTCGCCGTCCCTCGGTCTCGCCTATCCCGCCGTCGACCCCCGGGCCACGTCCTCCCGCGGTCCCGGAACGCCCTCCCTCCTCACCTCAACTGATTCTCTTCCCCTCTTCAAAACCCTACATAAAACTCACCTCCTCCAAGAGGCCTTCCCAGAATGAGCTCTTCTTCTCCCTCTACTTCCTCTACCACCCCCCCCCACCTCTCCGCAGCTTAACCCTCTTTTCCCCCCATCTTCCTCTGCTCCTCCCCCTCTCCCTTCCCATCCCCTCGGCACTGTACTCGTCCGCTCAACTGTTTATATTTTCATTACCTTATTAATTTTGTTAATGAAATGTACATCGTCCTGATTCTATTTAGTTGCCATTGTTTTTACGAGATGTTCTTCCCCTCGACTCTATTTATCGCCATCGTTCTCTGTCCGTCTCCCCCGATTAGACCGTAAGCCCGTCAAACGGCAGGGACCGTCTCTATCTGTTGCCGACTTGTTCATTCCAAGTGCTTAGTACAGTGCTCTGCACATAGTAAGCGCTCAATAAATACTATTGAATAAATACTATTGAATGAATTTTACAAATGAGGTAACTGAGGCACAGAGATGTTAAGCAAATTAATAATAATTGTTGTTTGTGTTGTACTGTATTTGTTGAGGGCTTACTATGTGCCAAGCACAGTACAATATAATCAAGTCCCACATGGGCTCACAGTTTAAGTTTATTGAATCTCCATTTGGTAGATGTGGGACCTGAGGCACGGAAAGGTTAAGTGATGTGCCCAAGGTCACACAGCAGACAAGTGGCAGAGCTGGGATTAGAACCCAGGTCCTCTGATTCCCCGGTCTGGGCTCTTTCCACTAGGCCACACACTCGCCCTCTCCCTGACCTCTGTTGCTCTTCTTCTTCCATAAGATTTCCAGCTGGGATAACAGGAATCTGATCACATCTCAGGACAGGAACTTCCCCATTCTATCTTTAAAAATATATATTAAGTACTTACTCTTTGTCAAGAACTACGCTAAGAAGATAATCAGATCAGACACAGTCCCTGCCCCATACCAACTGGCAGTACAAGAGGGCGGGAGAATGAGGGTCGATCCCATTTTACAGATGAGGGAAGTGGGGCCCAGAGAGGTCATGATTTGCCGAAAGGCACACAGCAAGCTAATGGTATTATGACTAGGGTATTTTTGTTTTGCTTTTTGGGTAGTTTTTAATGGTATTTTTTTAAGTGTTTGCTGTGTGCCAAGGCACTCTACTAAATACCTTTCTTTGGTATTTGTTAAGTGCTTACTTTGTGTCAGGACTGTACTAAGCTCTAGGGGTAGATACAAGCTAATCGGGTTGGACACAGTCCCCGTCCCACATGGGACGCACAGTCTTAATCCCCACTTTATAGATGAGGTAACTGAAGTGCAGAGAAGTGAGATGATTTGCCCAAGATCACACAGCAGACAAGTGGGGGAGCCGGAATTAAAACCCAGGTCCTTCTGACTCCCAGGCCCCTGTTCTATATACTAGGCCACGTTGCTTCCACGCTGCATCAGGGTTCTTCTGATGCCTCGTCCCCTGCTCATTCTCCTAGATCCACTGGTCAAGAGAAGCCCCGTCTTTCTCTTGGGATTCAGGAGATCCTATCCAGAATATCCAATCTGTCCTATCTGTCCTGTCTCGCCAACTGGTCCTAAAATCTGAACTCTCCTTTTTTTAAAAACAGGATTTGTTAAGGATTTACTCTGCTCCAGGCACTGTACTAAGGGTTAGGGTAGATACAAGATGATAAGGTTGGACACAATTCCTGTCCCACATAGGGCTCACAGCCTTAATTCTCATTTTACATTTTACAAATGAGGTAACTATCCAATCTGTCTTCTTCCCACCAGCCCTTCTTCCTTCCCCTGACAGCTCTCCTGGTTAGAACGCAGGTCGTCTGATTCCCAGGCCTGGGCTCTTTCCAATAGTCCACACTGCTTCTCAGTACAGTGTCTGGTGCAAAGATGACGCTAATTGCTCCTACTGTTGAGGGGGGTCACACCCTGAAGGGACCCCGACAATGAATAGGAGTGGACACTATGTGAAATGGACACTGAGGGAGGCTGGACACTGCTGCCAATGTACACTAAGGAGACCCTAGTAGCCTTGAAGGGTCAGGTGTCACTCAGATTGGATTCTTCCCATCCTTTTTTCTCCACTCTTGTTTCTTCTTTTTTTTTCATTGTACTTAGGTACCTACTATGTGCCAGGCACTATACTAAATCCTGGGGTAGGCACAAGGTTTTCAGGTGTTCTTGTCTGTCTGTCTCCCCCGATTAGACCGTAAGCCCGTCAAACGGCAGGGACCGTCTCTATCTGTTGCCGACTTGTTCATTCCAAGCGCTTAGTACAGTGCTCTGCACATAGTAAGCGCTCAATAAATACTATTGAATGAATGAAAGGTTAGACACTTTCCCTTTCCCGCATGGGGCTCACAAGCTTAATCCCCATTTTAGAGGTGAGGGAACTGAGTAGACAAGTGGCAGAGCCGGGATTAGAACCCGGGTCCTTAATAACGTTGGTATTTGTTAAGCCCTTACTACGTGCCGAGCACTGTTCTAAGCGCTGGGTTAGATACAAGGTAATCAGGTTGTCCCACGTGAGGCTCACAGTTAATCCCCATTTTACAGATGAGGTAACTGAGGCACAGAGAAGTTAAGTGACTTGCCCACAGTCACACAGCTGACAAGTGGCAGAGCCGGGAGTCGAACCCATGACCTCTGACTCCGAAGCCCAAGCTCTTTCCACTGAGCCACGCTGCTTCCCTAATGCCTAGGCCCGGACTCTATCCATGAAGCCACACTGCTTCCAATGCTGGGTGAAGGCAGGGAGCGGGGACCGAGAACAGACAGAAAGACATGTTTATTTTACATCTTTGGATCTTCCCTCCCGCTTCTCTCTTCCTTTGCCCAACTTCCCTGAGGGAGCTCCCGGCCCCCACCATGGTACGTGAGGCAGTTGAACCCCAGAGGCGAGGGTCCCGGCCACCATCCCCCACCAGAAGGAGCCAACTGGGGCGGGGCGGTGGGGAGGCAGCGAGGACCTCGATCCAAGTCCATCGGAAGCCACGGGGACGGGCTGAGGCACCGGGAAGGCCGGAGGGGCCGGGCGGAGGGGCTCTCTCCTGGAGGCCCGGCTTCCGGAGGGTCAGTTGCCACGGATCGTTTCCCGGATCCAGTCCACGTAGCGGCAGACATTGGTGTAGACCCCCGGCTTCTCCCCCGTCCCGCACGGAACCTCGCCCCATGACACGAGCCCGCGGAGTCGGCCCCCGCAGACCAGAGGACCTCCTGAGTCACCCTGAGGAGGGCAGGGGGGCAGAGGGAGGCAGGCTTTAGGGATCTGTCATTCAGTCAGTCATTCAGTTGTATTTATTGAGCACTTACTGTGTGCAGAGCACTGTACTAAGTGCTTGGGAGAGGACAAAATAACAACAGACACGGATCTCTCCCCATCTGCTAGCCCAAACACCTTACTTTTGAGCCTTTCCCAGTCCTCTACCACTCTCACCTCCCTCCACGATCTGAGTCTCGCCGACCACCCTTTAAAGCCTTTCATCCTCTTGTCCCCTCCTACCTCGCTTCGCTAACTGTAAGCTCATTGTGAGCAGGGAAGGCATCTGGTATATTAGTATATTGTACTCTCCCAATTGTTTAGTACAGTGCTCTGCACACAGTAAGCGCTCAGTAAATATGATCGATCGATTGATAAATAGTCCTCCCCATCCCAGGGCTGAGCTCAGAACTAACACTCTCCATGTCCTGGGGGGCTTAGCTTGAGAGACCTCCCCTCTCTGGCTCCACCCCCATCTTGAAAGGGTTCCAGGTAGCCCCAGGCTCAGGTGTGGTGAGGCTCACCGTCCCCAAAGCCCCCCGCCTTACCTGGCACGAGTCCTTGCCTCCGTCGTGCTCACCAGCGCAGATCATGTTGTCCGTGATCTGGCCCGGGTAGGCGCGCTTGCAGGCCTCCTGGGAGACCAGGTGGACCGAGGCACATTGGAGTACGTCAGGGTAGACCCCTGGGGAGGGAAATCAGCCGGGCTGCTGGAGTACCCCCCGGGCCGCTGCCATCTCCCCCTGGGCTTGGGCCCACCCCTTCGGCCAGGCTGGGCCACCTGGGTCCCAGGGAACCCCCTCCCCCATTTCTTCTAAGTTTCCCAGGCACAGGCCAATTCATAATAATAATAATCTGGAATTTGTTAAGCACTTACTTTGAACCAGGCAGTGTGCTAAGCAACGGGGTAAATAAAATCTAATCAACTTGGACACAATTCCTGTCCCACATGGAACTCACTGTCTCAACCCCCATTTTCTAGATAAGGTAACTGAGGCCCAGAGAAGTGAAGCCACTTGCCCAAGGTCACATAGCAGAAAAGTGGCGGAGCCAGTATTAGAACCCATGACCGACTGACTCCCAGGCCTATGCTCGATCCACTAGGCCACGGTGCTTCATCCAAGCCCCTGCTCCGGTCGGTGTCATGCCAGGGTCATGAGAAGCTTCATGAGAAGCTTCGGGGTCATGAAGCAGCATGACCTAGTAGAAAGAGCACAGGTCCGGGAGTCAGAATATCAGAACCCGACTCCGTCACTTGTCTGCTGTGTGAACTTGAGTAAATCACTTCACTTCTCTGGACCTCAGTTCCCACATCTGCAAAATGGGGATTCAGTGCTTGTTCTCCATGCTACTTAAATTGGGAGTCCCATGTGAGACTTGATTATCTTCTATCTACCTCAGCTCTTGCTATAATGCTTTGTACACAGTATGCACTTAATAAATGCTGCAATTATTATCAAGTCACTTAACTACTCTATGCCTCAGTTACCTCATCTGTAAAATGGAGATTAAGACGGTGAGTCCCATGTGGGACACAGGCTGGGTCCGACCTGACTGTCTTGTATCTACCTTAGTGCTTAGTACAATGCCTGGCACGCAGTGAGTGCTTAACAAATACCATTAAAAATAAATGCTTAGCCCAACCCATGCCTTTGGGATGTCTTTCTTTACTGAGAACTCTGCTCCCCTCTTCCTCTCCCTTTGTTTTCCATCTTCATCCAAAAGGAGAAGATTCTTCCTGAAGTCTAGCCATAGTCCCTCCTGCTGCAGTGTCAGCCCATTTCTTCCCTCCCATCAAAGACAAAGAGAGAGTGAGGCTGGAACCCTCCAGACTGTAAGCTCTTTATGGGCAGGGAACATTTCTGCTGATTCTGTTGTAATAATAATCATGGTATTTATTAAGTGCTTACTTTGCGCCAAGCACTGTTCTAAGCATTGGGGTAGATCCAAGATTATCCAGTTGTCCCACGTGGGGCTCACAGTAATAATAATGTTGGTATTTGTTAAGCGCTTACTATGTGCCGAGCACTGTTCTAAGCGCTGGGGTAGACATAGGGGAATCAGGTTGTCCCACGTGGGGCTCACAGTCTTAATCCCCATTTTACAGATGAGGGAACTGAGGCACAGAGAAGTTAAGTGACTTGCCCACAGTCACACAGCCGACAAGTGGCAGAGCTGGGATTCGAACTCGTGAGCCCTGACTCCAAAGCCCAGGCTCTTTCCACAGTACTCTCCCATGCACTTTGTACGGTGCTCTGCTCATAGTAAGTGCTCAATGAATACCACTGATTGACTTATTGAGCGACTCCAGCCTAGGTCCCTAGTTCCCTGACTCAGCCGCCAATCAATGGTATTTATTGAGCACTTACTGTGTGCAGAGCACTGCACTAAGCACTTAGGAGAGTACATTATAACAATATAAGAGACACATTTCCTGACCAAAATGAGCTTACGGTCTAGAGGGTCTCTTTTCCTGATCCCGACCCCCTTCCCATTTCTGTCTCCAGGGGAAGCGGGAGCCCCAGGCCAGACCGGTTCTGGGAGGGTTTGCATTTTCCACCCCTCCCCGGGTACTGACCCTCTCTGTCGGTCTTGCCCCACCCAGAAATGAGGCAACTGGAGCTGTTGGCATTGCAGTCGGTCTCCAGGGACAGGGGCTTGATGTGGCGGGACACTGGGGTAGGGTGGGCCAGGCGCAGCAGCATGATGTCGTTGTCATGGCGCCCGCGGTCGTAGTCCGGGTGAGGGAAGGGCTGGGCTACCGGGCTCAGCTGTTGGAACTCCTCCTGCTTGTGCAGGTTGTATTTGCCCAGGAGGACTTGCAGCTGCCTGGCGGGGAGGGGAGGGGTGGGCCATGAGGCGAGGGGCCACAGGCCCTCAGACCCTCTCTTCACCAGCCCACACCCAGGAAAGGTCAAGTTGTCCATCCCCCCCCATCTCCAGGTTTCTGGGTCACACAGAGATCTCCCGGGATGACTCCATCCCATTCCTTTCTCCTCTCCTCATTCCCATCTCGCCCTCCCTGTGATGGGCAGACTTCTCCCCTTCCCTTTTATTATGGTACTTGTTAAGCGCTTACTATGTGCCAGGCACTGAACTAAGCACTGAGGCAGGTACGAGATAATCAGTTTGGACACAATCTGTGTCCCACATGGGGCTCCCAGTCTTCATCCCCATTTTACAGATGAGGAAATAGAGCCCCAAAGAATTGAAGTGACTGGCCCAAGGTCACCCAGCGGACAAGTGGCGGAGCTGGGACTAGAACCCAGGTCCTTCTGACTCCCACGCCCGTGCTCTGTCCACTAGCCCACACTGGATCTTAAATGGATCTGCAGGAGCAAGGTTCTCTAGGCATTGGCCAATTCATCCGATCCCCTGCCCCTGGCCAAGGTCACCCTTCGCCCAACCCATGCCGATGGGATTCCTCACTGAGAACTCCCAAGAGGAAATGGTCCAGCTTAGCTCCCCTCCTCAATCAATCAGTAGTATTTACTGAGCACTTACTGTGTGCAGAGCATTGTACTGAGCGGTTGGGAGAGTACAAGAGAACAGAGTTGGTAGATATGTTCCCTGCCCACAAGGAGCTTGCAGTCTAGAGGGGGAGACAGGCATTAAAACAAATTACAGATATAGATGTAAGTGCTGTGGGGCTGAGAGTGAGGTAAAGTGTACACATCCAAATGCAATCCTCCTCTCCCTTTGCCTCCCACCTTTATCCAATAGAAGAAGATTCTTCCTTTTTTTATATTTGCTAAGCACTTTCCAGGCACTGTTCTAATCTCTGGGGTAAATTCCAAGTTCTGGGGCAGATAAAAGATAATCAGATTGGGCACAGTCCATGTCCGGCATGGGCCTCAAGGTCATAATCCCTATTTTACAGATGAGGTAACTGAGGCACAGAGAAGTGAAGTGATTTGCTCAAGGTCACACACCAGACAAGTGGTGGAGCTGGGATTAGAAACCAGGCCCTTCTGACTCCCAGGCCCGTGATCTATCCAGCGGGCCATGCGGCTTCTACACTTCCTGAAGCATATCCGTAGCAGTCCCAGCCCATTTCCTCCCATCAGATGGACGAAGAGAGACAGCACGAGGGGGAGAGAGAGAGAAAGAGAGAGAGCGCCTGGCCCAGCCAGGCCTGTAATCCCATGCCTCCCTTCTGGGTGTGAGGCTCTGGCACGGGGCACTCTCCGCCCGCCCCCGCCCAGGCTCCCCAGACCCACTGACTCACGGTTTCCGGCAGTGGGCAGCGGTGAGGACCCAGCCGGGGTGGATGAGGACGCCGCCACAGAGCAGCCCCCCGCCCCGGTAGACGGCCACCTGGTACGGGTGCCCGTCCTCCTTGCACTTCTCGCCTGCAATGATCTT
This sequence comes from Ornithorhynchus anatinus, assembly GCF_004115215.2. NCBI lineage: Eukaryota > Metazoa > Chordata > Mammalia > Monotremata > Ornithorhynchidae > Ornithorhynchus > Ornithorhynchus anatinus. Next base: position 5,306,403 of record NC_041732.1, on the reverse strand, counting down.
CTCCTTATCCGTGGCCGCGGCTGCAACATAGGAACCCGCTTGGGGTGCTTAGCTGTCGGGGGGAGGCTCGAATCCACTCCCCGCTTCCCAGAACACCCCTGCCTCCTCCCCCATGGGGTCTTCCATCAATCGTTTGGGACTCCAGACCCTGCTCGGCCTAGCTCCTTTAAGAGCCCCCAGCTGGCTCCCCTAGCCCATTTCTAAACTTTCCCCTAGAGACCCATCCCTGACCTCAGTAGAGCCATTCCTGCCCCCACCCTCCACACGCCGCTCCACTCCTACCTGCAGCCACCAAGGTCAAAGCCAAGATGAAGAGCGCCATGTCGGGGTTGGTGCTGTGACTGGCAGACGGGACCACAATCAGAAGTCCGGAGGAGAGGTGCCTGATCCCTAAGGAGGAGAAGAAGCCCCACATGGGCAGGTGGACCCCCTTTCTGCCTCTCCCAGACTCCGGACCCCATCAATACCCCGTCCTCCTGGGAAGCCAAGACCCCACCAGCTTGCTCCCTCCCCTTTGATCCGCTCCCCTCTCTCCCTGGCCCCTGCTCTCGGCCACCTGCCCCCCAGGCTTCGTTTATCACCCCAACCCCACAGCCCCCAGCCATCCAAACTCACTGATAGACCCTAGGCCTGACTTCCCCGAGGGTGCCGCGGGGATGGGAAAGGTTGCAGAATGGGGGTGTGGGAGGCTCAGCTTCACTGATGGGGGAGGTCCACTTGGGTCTGGGGCGAGGCAGAGGGTGGACAGGGACAGGAGCAGTCTCTCTGGCACTGCCTCTATCTCCCAACTGCACCAACTTCCCTCTGCTCCTCGCCCAGCCCGGCTCCCGGCCTCTGGCCTCCTCTCCCTGGGCCACCGCTTTTAACCCCTCAATCCCTGGAGCCAGAGGCGCTGACAGGCCCTGCCCTCCTCCCCCTCCCTCCCCGCCCCTGCACTCAGCCACATTCTTCTCCCAGCCATGGTGGTGACCTCAGGTTAGCCCTCTGAACCTCCTGGCATCCCTCATCCCCCATCCCCCAGTCTCATCCCAGGCACGAGTTGGAGAAGAGGAAGTGGGGGCGGAGGGAGGGTGGCCTGGCTCCAGAATAAGCACGGCAGGGGTGTCTGAGGAGAGAGGGACAGGAGGGTCGGAGGGATGGACGGACGGACAGACGGTGGGGCGTTGAGTAGGGATGGGCTTCCAGGAGGAGAGCAGGGCCAGGGTGCCAGGAGAGGAAGCAGGGGGAGGAGGACAGGCAAGGGACAGCTGGGGGTTGAGACAAGAAGCTGGTTTCATTGGGGTTTCTCACTGACTCATAAGGTCCCTGACGATAAATGCCTCCACCCCCCTCCCCCCCACCGCCCTCGGTGCCTCAGTTTCCCTGTCTGTGTCACGGGGAGGGCCCGGGCCTGCCTCCCCTCAGGGCCAGGGTGCGGTGACGGGGGAGGCAGCGGAGGGATGAGGAAAGGGCCGGGAGCAGGGAGTGGAGACACTAGGAACAATGGGCTCTCTGTCTGGGGCGGCTTCTCCAAACTCTCTGTCTCCCTAGTGCACGTGCTCCCTCTCTGACTCCCTCGGTGTCTCTGGACCTTTTTCTGACTCTGCCTTTTCCTCCGGCGGTGGCAGGACCGGGTGGTTGGCAGAGATAAGAGCCAGAGGGAGGGGAGCTGAGGAGTTAGCAGCCATGGAAACCCCTGAGGGCCAGGGAGGTGAGAAGGGGACAACTGCCCCTTTGTCCATTAGGACAAGCAGTCCTCCCCCGTTGCTGCTTGACATAGGAAATCCTCCCCCAGAGCTGCTTCACACAGGCAAACCTCCCCGCCGCACTGCCTCTCACTCTCCAGAAGCTTGGGCCTGGGATTTTGTGGGGGAAGAAGTTGGGGGAGAAAGAAAAGGGGAAAGAGCAGGAGAAGGGGAGCATTTGTGAGGGTGGGAGCACAGGCAGGAGAGATAAGGAGAAGAGGTGAAGGAGAAGGAGGTGGGGAAGGAGACGTAAAACTAGTGGAGCACCCTTCGGGAGTACTCTCTGGGAGCACTTTGAGGAAGACAGAAGGGAAAGGCAGGGAACAGTGAAACCATCTGAACACACCGTGTCTGTGTTTCTACAGTGCTTGGCACATAGTAAGCGCTTAACAAATACCATAATTATTATTATTATTGGAGGCTGTAAGTTACTTTTTTATGCTATTTGTTAAGCGCTGGGGTAGGCACAAGGTAATTAAATTGGGCACAGTCCCTGTCCCGCATGGGCCTCACAATATAACTTGGAGGAAAAATAGGAGAAATGAGGCACAGAGGAGTTAAATGACTTGCCGAACTTCACGCAGCAAACAATTGGCAGAGCTGGGATTAGAACTCTGGTCCTCTTATTCCCAGGACCGTGCTCTTTCCACTAGGCAACAATGCTTCTCCTTGTAAGCAGGGAACATTTTTAACAACTTTATTGTCTTGCACTCTCACAAAAGCTTAATACAGTGTTCTGCACTCACTAAATACCACTAATCGATTGATGTCCAGGAAAAGCATGGGGGCTCAGCCCCCCAAAATGTCCCCCAGTACACACCCATTACCTTTAAACACTTCCTCAAAGTGCAGTTTAATATTAGAACTAAATCCTTGAGATTTGCACAGAACAAAAGAAACTTCATTATTGGGCAGAAGAATGATCTTTCTGGTCCTGAATTCTGTCTCCAGGGGTAACATAGGAATGGATAAAGCTACATTAAGGTCCACCGTAAAGGGCATAAACCATGACTCAGTCACTAATGTAATTTCAAATTAAAGCCCCACCACAACCTCTAGCTCCAGCCTTAGTTTTCAGCCCAACCCCAAGGCTCATTCTAATTTGAAATTCAGCCCTGACTCAAATCCCACCCCAACCACCCACCTCTAAACCTAGAGGCCAAGCGAAAAAGAGTCCAGGCCTGGGAGTCAAAGGACCTGGGTTCTGAGGCTAGTTCCATCACTTGCCTGCTGGGTGACCTTGGGCAAGTCATTTATCGTCTCTGGCCCTCAGTTCCCTCATCTGTAAATGGGGATTAAGTACCGGTTCTCCCTTCAATTACACTGCGAGCTCTGTGTGGAGTTGTGTCCAATCTGATCATTTTGTATTTACTCCAATGTTTAGTGCAATGCTTGGCACATAGTAAGCACTCAACAATCATCATTGTTATTACTACTGTTACTAATGCTATTACTATTATCATTATCATCTTTTATCCAACTCTAAACCCAACCTTATCTAGTAGTAATAGTATTTATTAAACACTTGCTGTAGGCAGAGCATTGTACTAAGTACTGAGAGAGAATACAAGGGTGGGTTGTTGTTTTTTATTATTATTATTGCTATTATTACTATCATTATGGTATTTGTTAAGTGCTTTCTATGGGTCAAGCACTGTTCTAAGTGCTAGGGTAGGTACAAATTAGACAGATTGGTCACAGTCCCTGTCTCAAATGAGTCTCACAGGGTAAGTAGGAGAGAGAACAGGTGTTTAATCCCCATTTTATAGTTGAGGAAACTGAGGCACAGAAAAGTGACTTGCCCAAGTACACATAGCAAGCAACTTGCAGAGCGCGATTGGAACCCAGGTCCTCTGACTCCCACACCTATACTCTTTCTGTTGGCCATGCTGCTTCTCACTAACTGGACAAAACAACCTTAAACCTATTCTTAACCCCAATTTCCACCTTAAGCCCAACTTCAACCTCCAAACCAATCCCTGCCTTCAACACAGACAAAATCCCAAATCCTCCCCCCGGCACTTGAATTTAACCCTTACCCCAAACTTAACCTAATGCTAAAAGAAAGTCAACTCCAAGCTTAATCCCCTACTCTAAGTGCTCAATAAATACGATTCAATGAATGAGTGATCACAATCCCAATCTGGGGACCCTGGCGCTAGTCCCCAGTTCACCTCAGATATGAAGGGGATCCTTCCCGACCACCTGCAGTTCAATCTACCAGGGATATTTATCAAGTACCTACTATGTATGGAGAGGGGAGGGGAGGGCAATTTGTATAAGAGACATTTGATTGGATTACAGATGTGCCTGGGCATCCTACCAGATCTATCAACCCCTAGTAGAAGGGGTTGAATTTAAGAAGCATTAGAATGCAAGTTCACTGTGGGCAGGAATGGGCTCAACCTTCTGTTGTACTTTCCCAGATGTTTCAGTACAATGCCTCGAGCCCAATGGGTGCTCAGTAAATTCCTCTATCACAACCACTGTATCTTGCAAGGGTACAGTAGAGTTAGAAGACACGATCCCTGCCATCAAGGAGTTTAGAATCTAGCCAGGGAGAGCTTTAAATTACAGACAGGAGGAAATAGAGAACAGATAGAAGGACTAATTTCTCCCCTCTCCCTGTCCTAGGTAGGCCCAGCCTCAATTTTGTAAGCAGTAGCTGAGAAATAAGAAACGACCCATGGCCTGAGGGGTCACAGTCTAGAGGACCAGATGAGGCAGACACAGAAAAATTCCCCATCGGGGCAAAGGGGGACACTCAGGTCAGTAGAAGGGGTGCAAACTACAACTCCCAACCTCCCCAAAGGCTCCCAAATTATGCCTTATTCAGCACCCTGTAATAATAATGGTTATTTCTTAAGCACTTATTTTGTGTCATGTACTGTACTAAGCCCTGGGGTAGGTAATAATAATAATGATGGTCTTTGTTAAGCGCGTACTATGTGCCAAGAACTGTTCTAGTGCTGGGGTAGTTACAAGGTAATGAGGTTGTCCCACGTGGGACTCACAGTCTTAATCCCCATTTTACAGATGAGGTAATTGAGGCACAGAGAAATTAAGTGACTTGCCCAAAGTCACAGAGCTGATAAGTGATGGGGGCAGGATTAGAACCCACAACCTCTGACTTTCCACTACACCACGCTGCTTCTCAAGTCATTTAACTTCTCTGTGCCTCAGTTCCCTCATCTGTAAAATGGGGATTAAGACTGTGAGCCCCATGTGGGACCACCTGATTCCCCTGTGTTTACCCCAGCGCTTAGAACAGTGCACATAGTAAGCGCTTAACAAATACCAACATTATTATTATTATTCTCAGCAAAATAATCAGGTTGGACACAATCCCTGTCCCACAGGGGGATCTCAATCTAAGTAGGAGGGAGTAGGACTTAATCCCCATTTGATAGGTGAGGAAACTAAGGCCTAGAGAAGTGAAGTGACTTGTCCAAGGTGAAACAGCAGACAAGTGCTGGAGCTGGGTTTAGAACCCAGGTCCTGTGACTCCCAGGCCCATGCCCTTTCCACTAGGCCACGCAGCTTCCCTATAATTATTCTGGCATTTATTGAGTGCAATGTCCTGAACTCAGCACTCCTAGATGAGCTCCTTGTGTCTCCAGAAAGTCTACCCAGATTTCTTCTTCTTCTTTTCCCCTGTTTCTATGCCCTTAACTCCCACATTAACTTTTTTTAATGTTTTTTTTTTTTAAACTCTTTCTATGTAGAAGGCACTGTCCTAAATTCTCAGGTAGAAGCAAGATATTCAGGTTGGACACAGTCCATGTCCTACAGTGGGCTCCCAGTTTTAACCCCCAGTTTACAGATGAAGTAAGTGAGGCCCAGATCGTGAAGTGACTTGCCCAAGGTCACTCAGCAGACAAATGGCGGAGCTGGGATTAGAACTCAGGTCCTTCTGACTCCCAGGCCCGTGCTCAATCCACTAAACCATGTTGCTTCCCATTCCTGTACCAACTCCACACTTCTGCCCTCATTTTCACCCATAACATTTCTGCAAATCCCTACTATTTAAGCACTTACTCACCTAGTTTTCCTTTCTCTTTCTTTTCTCTCTGTAAATTCTTTCGGGACTGCTTCCCCTTCCAGACTGTTAACTCCCCAAGGGCAGGGATCTATGCTCTGCACAGAAGAAGTGCTCAATAAATACTCTCAATCAATGGCATTTAATCAGCACCTACAATATGTAGAACACTGTACTAAACGGTAGGTAAAGTAGAATACAATTGAGTTGACAGGCACAATCTCTGTTCTTAAGCAGCTACTTAAGTCTACAGGGAGAGACAGATAGACGGTAGCTATTAGTTATCTCTAGACTATAAACTCCTATGGGCAGGGAATACATCTACCAACTGTTATCTTGTACTTTTCCCAAGCCCTCTAGACTGTAAACTCTTTATGGGAAGGGAATGTGCCTGTTTATTGTTTTATTGTACTCTCCCAAGTGTTTACTATAGACCTCTGCACACAGTAAGCAGTCAATCAATAAGTTTGAATGAATAAAAACAATTGATTGCTCGATGGATAAGGGGAAGCGGCAGGATATAAAGATAGAGACCTAAGTGCCAAGGGGCTGGGGTTAGGGTAACAAAGCACCTCATCTGTAAAACGGGGATTAAGACTGTGAACCCCACGTGGGACAGCCTGATTACCTTGTATCGACCCCGGAGCTTAAAACGCGGCATTTGGAACATAGTAAGCGCTTAACAAATACCATAATTATTATTTTTATTATTACAGACCCAAGTACATAGTCGGTGCAGAAGGGAGGACGAACGAATAGTGTGGGGAAATGAGAGGTTAGTCAAGGAAGGCTTCTTGGAGGAGATTGAGAAGCTGATCCTCTTGCTACAGAGAAAGCGATCTGTCCACTGCCTCTCACCAATCCTCTCCTACTTCAAATCTTTGCACAGGCCATTTCTTCTCTTCTTCCTCTTCATCAACTCTCATCTCTTCCCTCTCTCCAAACTTTTCTAAGCTCTCCTCTCAGACGTCTTCCCAGATACATTCATAATACTATTAACAATCCTGTTTATGAAGCCCTTCCAGTGTGTTAAATACTGATGATCCAATTGGATTCACTCAGCCTCACAGTCAAAAAGGGAAGGAGAACAGACATCATAGCCCCATTTTGCAGGCGAAAAAAACGAGACCCAGAGAGGTGAAGTGGCCTAGTTCGAGGTCACCCTCCATGCCAGCGGCACAGTCGAGATTAGAACTCGGCCCACCTGACTCCAGGCCAAGGCGCTTTCCGCTAAGCTGGTCATTTCCATCGCTCCAGCTCCTCCCCTGCTCTATGGATAGCTGGGTAGTTGTATATACACTGGCAAGGACATGCATGCTTCACCAGCGGGGTGGGCTCTCTTTCTCCAAAGTCTTTTTCTAACACAAACACACACGTGCACATGTGCACACATACACATCACAATGAGGCACATGCTCAGATAGAAGCCTTCAGGCATGCTTAAACACATTCCCACACGGGGCAGACGGGGTGGGGACGAGCTGGGATGGGGAGACCTCCTGCCTGGACAGGCCTTGAGGCAGGAGGAGCCCTAAAGAAAGGTCGGAGGGGACAGGGAGGAAGTGACCCGTGCCCAGCTCAAAGCTCAGCACCCCAGCAGGCACCACTGCCCGCCTCTGCCCTTCCCCTGGATTCTGCCAAGGTAGACTCTAAGAACAAACGGGGAGCCCTGTTGACAGCTGACCAGTCCCACTGCTAACCTCTTATCTTCCCCCCTCATCCCCACTATTCAATGGTTCGATCGTATCTATTGAAGGCTTACCTTGTGCAAAGCACTGAACCAAGCTCTTAGGAGAGTACAATAGAACACTTGTGCTGTCGAGTCGTGACGGACCCATAACGACGCCGCGGACACATCTCTCCCTTAAACGCCCCACCTCCATCAGCAATCGTTCTGGTAGTGGATCCATAGAGCTTTCTTGGTAAAAATACAGAAGCGGTTTACCATTTGCCTCCTTCCGCACAGTAAACGAGTCTCCGCCCTCGACTCTCTCCCGTGCCGCTGCTGCCCAGCAAAAGTGAGTTTTGACTTGTAGCAGATTGCCTTCCACTCGCTAGCCACTGCCCAAGCTAGGAATGGAATGCATATGCCTCTGCTTGACTCTCCCTCCCATTGTCGAGACTGGTAGAGGACTGGAAACTCTCCAGGTGGGACCCTGAGAGTTGCCATAGAACAATAAATAATAATTAATAATTATGGTACTTGTTAAACGCTTACCATGTGCCAAGCACTGTTCTAAGCGTTGGGGTCGATGCAATAATAATAATAATAATAATGATGGTATTTGTTAAGCGCTTACTATGTGTCGAGCACTGTTCTAAGCGCTGGGGTAGATACAAGGTAATCAGGTTGTCCTATGTGGGACTCACAGTCTTAATCCCCATTTTACAGATGAGGTAACCGAGGAACAGAGAAGTTAAGTACCTTGCCCAAGGCCACACAGCAGATAAGTGGCGGAGCGGGGATTAGAAAAACCAATGTTCTAAATAGGCACATTCCCTACCCACAACAAGCTGACAGTCTAAACGGGGAGTCCGACATTAATATAAAGAAATTAATTACTCTTCCACCACTTCAAGTCTCCTACAGCCCCCTAGCATTTGAGTTCCTCACTCCCTAAGCAATTGGGGATTCCCCCCACCTCTTCCCCACTTAGGGTGGGGCGGGGACCTGGAGCAGCACTGCGGAAGTGACCTCTCTGACCAGGCCACCCCTGCCTCCACCTGTTGGAAGTGACCTCTCTGACCAGGCCACCCCTGCCTCCACCTGTTGTACTCATACAAATACAAATACAAATCAATCTCTCAGTAACAAAGCTGCTGCCGCTATCCCTACCTCAGTTCTTCTGGAACCCAGGCATCCGGCCCCCACAGCCTCCCAAGGCTCTCCATATTTTTCGAATACGGTTGCTTCTTCCTACCCGTATGTTATTTTATTGCCTGTCTTCTCCACTAGATTGTCAGCTTCTTGAGGGCGGGGACCCTATCTACTATCTTCCTCTCCCAAGTGCTAAACACAGTGCTCTGCACAGAGTAAACATTCAATCAATACTATTGATTGATTGCTGGATTGGCAGCAGAGGACATTCAGAACAGGTGGAGAGGGCTGGGGGGAAGTGGTCAAAGATGATTATTTATGGTCTGGTGCATTCTGTATCCTTATATCTTTTTATGTGTGTGTGTGTGTGTGTGTGTGTTCATTCAATCAAATTTATTGACTGCGTCCTGTGTGCAAAGCACAGTACTATTCTTGATTCTATTTAGTTGCCATTGTTTTTAGGAGATATTCTTCCCCTTGACTCTATTTATTGCCATTGTTCTTGTCTTTCTGCCTCCCCCGATTAGACTGTAAGCCCGTCAAACGGCAGGGACTGTCTCTGTTGCAGACTTGTTCATTCCAAGCGCTTAGTACAGTGCTCTGCACATAGTAAGCGCTCAATAAATACTATTGAATGAATGAATGAATACTAAGTGCTTGGGAGAGTGTAACAATAAACAGACACATTCCCTGCCCACAATGAGTTTATAGTCCAGAGGTAGGTGTATGTATGTGTGGTGATTTGCACTGACATCTTAATGTGTTCAGTTCCACTTATTGGTGTGTGGGGCTAATTAGGGCAGGGATGGTGTCTTCTACCTCTGTCAACCCCCTGATAGAACTCCCAGTTCTGGACTGTACTCACTGGGTAAAGGGTTGTGGTGATGGGGTTGATGAGGATCCCTAGAGACAAGTGACTGACACCCCCCCCCCCACCTCAATCCCTCCACCCACTGTCCCCAACTGTGAGCATAGAGATCCCTGACCCCAGTGAGTGGGCTTCCGAGCAGAGACGCCCCTAAATCCGTGGGTCATTGGTGGTGCCCCAGTGGCCCAGAGATCAGGGCAGTTCTGGGGATAGGGTGGGGAAGGGAAGCAGATACAGGTACCCTAGAGGGTGGAGAGTTAGGAGTCCCAGGGGGCTATGTGGGTAGGAGGGTCTTGGGACCCTATGGGCTTTGGGTCTCGGCACACAAATCAATCTCTCTGTGACAAAGCTGCTCGCGCTACCCCTACCTAAGTTCTTCTGGAACCCAGGCATCCGGCTCCCACAGGCCCCCAAGCCGGTTCCCACCTCAGGTCTCGCTGCAGCTCCACCCCCAATCCCCGACTCCTGCCCGGACCCCAGAAACCCGCCTCTGCCCCCATCCTCCCGGCCCTACCCCCCATTCCCCTCCCCCAGGACAGAGTAGGAGAAGGAGAAGCAGAGAGATGAGAGACTATGTTAGGTTTATTGTGGGGGCTCAGCCCCCTGCTCAGTCTCATTTTTCCTTCATGGTTTTGCGAATCCAGGCCGTGAACTTGCAGACTTGGGTGTAGACGCCGGGGTCGTTGGGCTGCCCACATGGGAATGTCCCCCAGGAGACGAGCCCCTGGAGCTTCCCGTTGCAGACCAGGGGGCCCCCCGAGTCTCCCTGGAGAGGGAGAGAGAATCCAGCCTGAGCCCCAGAGACCCCGGCCCTGCTCTTGGGCCTGAATCTCCAAGACCCTCTATTTGCCTTCTGAGCCTAGGAGACCCCAGCTCTTTCCAAGGAATTCACTTTGCCCAGAAGCCCGAAGAAAAGCAGACTGGCTTTCATCTTCTGCTTCTCAACCCCCCTCCCTGACCAGCAGCACTGCTGGCCAAAGGGCAGCAAGAATGACCCCTAACACAGGGGGCAATTTCAACCCCTAAAAGATCCCAGGGGCGAGGACCAAATTAGGCAGGGTGATCCAGTGGAAAGGGCCCAGGCCTAGGAGTCAGAGAAGCTGGGTTCTAACTCTTGCTCCACCATCTATCTTCTGTGTGAACATGAGCAAGTCAATTTTCTCTGTACCTCAGTTTCCTCATCTGTGGAATATGTGTTAAATAGCTATACTCACTCCCTCTTAGATTGTGAGCCCCGTATGGGGCAGGGACAGGATCCAATCTGATCATCTCAAACCCACCCCAGTGGGTACCTAGAAGCCCTCATCATGAAAACTGGGAGATCACCCCATTAAGAGGAGCAGCATGGCGTAGTGGATAGAGCACGGGCCTGGAAGTTAGAAGGTCATGGGTTCTAATCTCAGCTCTACCACATGACTGCTTTGAGACCTTGGGCAAATCACTTCACTTCTCCGGGCCTCAGTTACATCTGTAAAATGGGGCCTGAGACTGTGAGCCCCATGTGGGACAGGGACCGTGTCCAACCTGATTCGACTGTAAACACCCCAGCACTTAATACAGTGCCTGCCTGGCACATAGTAAGTGCTTAACAGAGACTATAATCATTGTTATTATCACCATAATTGTTAAGAGGGCTGCCTAGGGTCCCGACCTCCCCCCCCCAGGCCCTCCCCCCACACAGTTTCCAGTCACTGGGCTCACATTGCAGGCGTTGGTGTGTGAGTCCTTGACTCCCGCACAGAGCATGGATTCACCCAGGAGGTCGTGGTAGACGGAGCGGCACTCCTCCTGGGAGATGAGGTGGACGTCCGCACACTGGAGCGCCGTGGGGAAGGTCACTGTGGGGTCAGGAGAGCCGTGGAAGGTGAGGGGGGTCGGGGAGAGAGCGGTTGGGGGTGGAGGTAGTTCCTGAGGCCAAAGCCTAATGAGTCTGAGGGAGAGGCTCCCCACGACCCCACTCCACAGACTAAAGTCCCCGGCGGAGCAGATCGGTGACAGAGCCGGGCCAAGGTTGGACGAGTGACCAGGTGGCCCGGTGTGGGGGCTGGGGTTCAGGTAAGGGGAGGTTGGGGTTGGGATGACTGCAAGGGAAGGAACACGGCCCAGGTGCTACATCCTCATTTTGAGTGTGGGGGTGGAAAGAAGGGAGGCTCTCGTTGAGGGGGAGTGAAGAAAACAAGCAGGGTGGGGGCTTGGGAGTGGCAGACTTCAAAGAGTTAATGAGTCAGAAAGATCCAACCCCTCTCAGACCCTATTGGAGCTGTGTGGGCAGAGAATATGGGGGTTTGGGCCAGGAAACAGGGCTTCCCCCTTCCCCAGCCGGAAACCCACGGGAGCAGCGATGCCGGTGTTCCCGGAGCATTGGCATCGTGGGAACGGGGGACATCCTGGGGTTGGCTAGGGTTGGGTCTGGGGGTCTAGGGGATCTGGGTGGGAGGTGCAGGTGTGGGAGTCTGGATCAGGACTCAGAGTCTTGAAGTGGACAAGAAGCAAAGGGGAAGAGGCATTGGAATTGGGGGCATCAGTGGATGAGGGAATAATAATAATAATAATAATTATTATTATTACTATTATGGTATTTGTGAAGCGCTATGTTCCAGGCACTGTACTAAGCACTTGGGGTGGTCACAGGCAAATCAGGTTGGACACAGTCTGTGTCCCACATGGAGCTCACAGTCTTAATCCCCATTTTACAGATGAAATAACTGAGGCTCAGAGAAGTTAAGTGACTTGCCTAAGACCACGCAGCAGACAAGTGGCAGAGCCAGGATTAGAACCCATGACCTTCTGACTCCCAAGCCTGTGCTCTACCTACTACACCATGCTGCTTCTGGTAGCCTAGAGGATAGAGCATGGGCCTGGAAGTCAAAAGGACCTGAGTTCTAATCCTGCTCTACCACTTGTCTGCTGTGTGACTTTGGGCAAGTCATTTCACTTCTCTGTGCCTCAGTGACCTCATCTGGAAAATGAGGATAAAGACTGTGAACTCCATGTGGGTCGGGGACTGTGTCGAACCTGATTAGCTTGTATCTACCCCAGTGCTTAGTACAGTGCCTGACAGTAAGCACTTAAGAAACGCCCCCCAAGAACCCCAGAGGCATCAGTACCAAGGGCATCAGGTCAGGGTCCTTGGGGTCCGGGACATCGGGTCCAGGGCCATCAGAGAGCCACTGACCTTCGGGGCTCGTCGTGGTCCCCCAGCCAGACACCGTGCACTTGGTCCCAGGCTTGTCGCAACTCGTGGGCAGAGGCAGGGGTCGGATGCGGCCAGTCAGGGAGGCCGCCCGGTCCAGCCGGATCAGCATCAGGTCATTGACGTGGGTCTCGGTGCTGTAGTTGGGATGGCGGTACGAGGTCCGAGCCCGGATCACCTGGCCCCCCTTCTCTTTGGCCTTTAGGTTGTGCTGGCCCAGGTAGACTTGATATTCCCTGCGGAGACCAGGAGGGGCAAGCCCAGAGGACACAGAAAGACAAAAGGACGGGTCACAGACGGACTGGTGGAGTTAGGACAGGGCAGAGGCGGAGAGGGTCTCCACTCCACACTTCACTCCGCTGCCCGGATCATCTTTCTACCAGATTGCTCAGGACATGTAATACCTCTCCTCAAAAATCCCCAGTGGTTGCCCATCCACCTGGGCAGTAAATAAAAATCCCTCACCATTGGCTTTAAAGCTGTCCATCACCTTGCCCCCTCCTACCTCACCTTGCTTCTCTCCTTCTACCACCCAGCCCGCATGCTTCGCTCCTCTAGTGCCAACCTTCTCACCCTGCTTCCATCTTGCCTGTCTCGCTGCCGACCCCTGGCCCACGCCCAGCCTCTGGGGGAACACCCTCTCTCCTCGAATTTGCCAGACAATAACTATCCCCACCTTCAAAGCCTTATTGAAGGCACATCTCCTCTATGACCCCTTCCCAGACTAAGCTCCACTTTTCCTCATCTCTCCCTCCCTCTGGCATTCCCCTGACTTGCTCCCTTTATTCTTCCCCCCACCCCAAGTTCCACATCACTTATGTATATATCTGTAATTTTATTTATTTATATTGATGTCTATTTGTGTTGACGTCTATCTCCTCCCCTCTAGACTCTGAGCTCATTGTGGGTGGGGATTGTGACTCTTTGTTGCTGTACTGTATTTTCCCAATCGCTGAGTTCAGCGCCCTGCACACAGTAAATGCTCAATAAATACAATTAAATGAATGAATGAGGGGACAGAGGCGGAGAGGGTCAGATGCAGAGCCCCGCTGCCCGGACAGTCCTCTTCGGGGAGGGGAAGAGCGAGGGCTCAGTTCTGGGGGTGGGGGATGTCAGACCCGCTGGACCCCACCGTCCCGGCCCCACACATACGGCAGCTTGCAGTGGGCGGCGGTCAGCACCCAGTTCCTGTTCACCAGCACACCGCCACAGTGCAGCTCGTTTCCCCGGAAGAGCGCGGCCTGCCACGGGTGGGAGTCGGGCTGGCACTCTACACCCTCGATGATCTTGTCCGCTCCTTCCTTATCCTCCTCTGGACGAGAGAAGGGAGAAAAGCACAATTCCGGGGGGGTGGGGTAGGGGCCCCGGACGGGGAGGCAGGCTCAGAGATGGGGGCGGGGACACAGCCCCGGTCATTCACGGGCAGCCAGAATAATAATTAAGGTATTGGTTAAGCGCTTCGTATGTGCCAGGCACGAAGATACAAGCAAATTGGGTTGGACACTCCCTGTCCCATGTGGGGCTCACAGTCTTAATCCCCATTTTACAGATGAGGGAACTGAGGCCCAGAGAAATGAAGCGACTCGCCCAAGGTCACACAGCAGACACATGGCAGAGTCGGCATTGGAACTCAGGTCCTTCTGACTCCCAGGCCCCGGCTTTATGGGGAGGACCGGGGGCGAAGTGGGGCAGGGGTCAGACGGGGTCACAGGCGGATCGCTCTCGGGTGGGGATGAGGAGCGGCAGCAGTTGGGGGGACCCTGGGCAGGGGTCAGGGGTCAGAGGCCAGGGAGAGGTCACTCACGGGCGAGGACGAGGGTGGGCAGCATGAGGGGCAGCAGGAGCAGCAGCAGCAGCAGAGGGGCCCGGGAGGGCGCGAAGTGGTCTCTGGGGCCTGCCCACTCCATCACTCAGGATGGACACGTGAAGAGCCTCGGTTCCGACAGCAGGAGATGCTGCAAAGCGAGGCCAGCTCAGAACGCATCGGAGCCAAGCGGCACCCTGCCCCCCTCCCCTCCAGCCCCCTCTCCACCTCATCCTGCAGGGGCCCAGGCTCGGACCGCCCCAGTTGGGTCTGGACGGTGGCCGGGGTCCCACAGTCTTAGGGCCTTTGGGCAGGCCTTGTGAATCGCTGAGCTTCCCATCACCCCAACCCAGCCTCCTGCCTGAGCCCCCAGTGGCTCCTCCCTTGCCCTCGATTCTCAGGGCGGGAGGTGGAAAGCCCACCTCGCACTCCCCTCACCCCCGACTGGCTGGCGCGGGCTGAGGAGAGGTCACCCATACCCCGACCATGAAGTCACGAGTCCCGGGTGGTGGGGGCAGGGGAGGGCAGAAGAGAGTCCCCCTCTAGACTGTGAGCTCACTGGGGGCAGGGATGGTCGCTTTTGATTGTTGTACTTTCCCAAGTGCTTAGTACAGTGCTCTGCTCACAGTAAGTTCTTAATAAATATGATTGAACGAATGAATGAATGAGAGAGAGGTAGGAGAGGCCGGGACTCGGGAATAGGACTCCTGGGCTGCTGAAGCTAGTCATTCATTCATTCATTCATTCATTCATTCAATCGTATTTATTGAGCACTTACTGTGTGCAGAGCACTGTACTAAGCACTTGGAAAGTACACTTCAGCAACAGATAGAGACAATCCCTACCCAACAACGGGCTCTCAGTTTAGAAGGGGGAGACAGACAACAAAGCAAAACAAGTAGACAGGCATCAATACCATCAGAAGAGAGAAATAGAACCATAGAAAAATGCACATCGTTAACAAAATCGAGGAGTCGGGGGGGTAATGATAATAATAATAATTATTATATTTGTTAAGTGCTTACTATATGCCAAGCACTGTTCTAAGCCGGGGGGTAGATACAAGGTAATCAGGTTGTCCCATCTGGGGCTCACAATTTTAATTCCCATTTTGCAGAGGAGGTAACTGAGGCACAGGGAAGTTGAGTAGCTTGCTCAAGGTCACACAGCAGACAAGTGGCAGATCCAGGATCAGAATCCAGGTCCTCTGATTCCCAAGCCCAGGCTCTTTCCACTAAGCCACACTCCTTCCCCGGGTTGCCGGGATGCCAAGAGCCCGAGTTCCAGACCCTTCCTACCCGGCTCTCTGCTTTCTATCTAGCCCAGCGCCTCGGGAAGGAATGAGGTGGGAAGAGCGGGGACAGGTCCAAGTTATCGCTGGAGAAGAGGGGTGGGAAGAGCGGGGAAAGATCTAAGTTGTGCCTGGAGGAAAAGAGGGGTGGGAAGAACCGGGAAAGGTCCAAGCTATCCCTGGAGGAAAAGAGAGGGGTGGGAAGAGTGGGGAAAAACCCAAGTTGTCCCTGGAGGAAAAGAGAGGGGTGGGAAGAGCGGGGAAAGGTCCAAGTTGTCCCTGGAGGAAAAGAGAGGGGTGGGAGGAGTGGGGAAAGATCCAAATTATCCCTGGAAGAAAAGAGAGGGTTGGGAAAAGGGGGGAAATATCCGAATCGTCCCTGGAGGAAAAGAGGGGTGGGAGGAGTGAGGAAAGATCCAAATTATCCCTGGAGGAAAAGAGAGAGGTGGCAAGAGAAGGGAAAGGTCTAAGTTGTCCCTGGAGGAAAAGACAGGGGCGGAAAGAGCGGGGAAAGGTCTCGACTCCGGAAAGGTCCAAGTGATCCCTGGAGGAAAAGAGAGGGAGGGGCTCCCGGGGAAGGGAGGGGTGGGAGATGACCGTGGGGGGGGGGGGGATGGGGGGTGGACGGGGCGGGGCCGGACAGGGGCAGACGGGGGAGCGGTCGGCTTCACCTGGGGGCTGCAGGGTC
Organism: Ornithorhynchus anatinus; assembly: GCF_004115215.2. Lineage (NCBI taxonomy): Eukaryota > Metazoa > Chordata > Mammalia > Monotremata > Ornithorhynchidae > Ornithorhynchus > Ornithorhynchus anatinus. The sequence goes on along the minus strand of NC_041732.1, from coordinate 5,289,978 downwards.
GGGGGTCGTCTGTCCGGGGCTCCCTGCGGGCTGGGCCGGGCCTGGCCGAGCTCCCCTTCCTCCGGGGCCGCAGCCCGTCTGACCTTCATATAGCCCTCGCCCTCCCTCTTAAACCGCCCCCTCTCGCCACCTCGGCTTAGCCCGAGGCGGAGGAGGGGCAGCCTCTCGCTCGCCGGGGCCTGCCCTCCCGACCCCGACCCCGACCTCGACCCCGGGGGCGTCCGGGCTAACCAGCCCCCCACGGGCCGGGGGGGAAGGGGCGAGGCCGGGCGGGGCCGGACACCCCCGCCGCATTCCCTCTCCCACGGCCGGGGCGGGACCAGGAAGGCCCAGGCCTGCCACCGGTCCACCGGGCCACCGGACCAACCGGGCCGAGAGCCCGACGACTCCCAGGACCGACAGAGCGTCAGCACTGACTCAAACCCGGCCCCAACCCCCGCCCCTCACCTTAAGAGTGCCCCGGGTGCCAGGACTGGCTACCCCACCCCGGCCCTGACCTCGATCCCGGGGCTCCTGCTCTGACGTCTTTCGACCTTGGCCCCACGAAGCCCAGCTCTTAGCCCCCGAACCCAGGGCGGCATCTCATCCCAACCACATTGGAGACCCCCTAATAATAACGATGGGATTCGTTAAGCGCTTACTATGTGCCAAGCGCTGTTTCCCCGTAGATACGAGGTGATCAGGTTGTCCCCACGTGGGGCTCCCGGTCTCCATCCCCATTTTCCAGATGAGGGAACTGAGGACCCGAGAAGTGAAGTGACTTGCCCAAGGTCACCCAGCTGACAAGCGGGGTTGTCGGGATTAGAACCCACGACCTCTGACTCCCAAGCCCAGGCTCTTTCCAATGAGCCACACTGCTTCTTCCCTAGACTGTGAGCCCGGTTGGGCAGGGATTGTCTCCTTCTATTGCCAAGTTGTACTTTCCAAGCGCTTATTACACCGCTCTGCACACGGTAAGCGCTCAATAAGGACGACGGAACGAATGAACATGGCGGAGTGGATAAAGCAGGGGCCTGGGAGTCGTCAGAAGGTCACGGGTTCAAATCCTGGTTCCGCCACTTGTCCGCTGTGGGACCTTGGGCAAATCGATTCGCTTCTCTGGGCCTCAGTCACCTCCTCTGTAAAATGGGGATTGAGACTGTGAGCCCCACGTGGGATAGGGCTTGTGCCCAACCCGATTTGCTTGCATCCACCCCAGCGCTGAGTACAGTGCCTGGCACATAGTAAGCGTTTAACAAAACACCTTAATTATCATGAACAAATACTGGGGAAAAAAAATAAAGCACGACTCCAACTCCGAACCTGAAGACCACCCTGAATCCAATCTTGAACTTTACCTTCCACCTGGCCCCGACCCCACCCTAACTCTTCCAAAAGACCCGTCTGTCCTTCCCACTCTGTCCCTAACTACGTCTCCACCCTCTCCCCTAACGATGCCATCGTTGCCAGCTCCGGCCCGTCCCTCCTCTACTCCATATTCTGGCTCCCGGGGCCCCGCCCTCTTCCTCCTCCTCCTCCTCCCCAGAGGCGCCCGGGTTCTGACCCCTCCTAACTGCTAAACCTGGGATCTCCTGAGGTCGGGAGAGGAGAGGGACCAGGGCTCCCCGAGCCTGGAGAAGAGGGGGGCTAAGGGCGGACCCCCCTCGAAGGCTGCCATCGCAGAGGCTCCTGCCGGAGTTGACGCCCGGGAGCGGAGCGGGAGCTCAAACATTGCAACTCGCTCCCCGCCCCCACGCCTCCTCCCCACGCAGCTGACCCTCATTTCCGCTCCCCGGAGCCTGGGCTCGCCTGCGGGTGGGCCAGTGGCGCCCCCTGCGGGTGGGGCCACCGGTGCCCCTTTGAGGGTTGGGCCAGCGGCGCCCCCTGCGGGGTGAGCCACTAATGCCCCTTGCAGCTTGGGCCAGCGGCGCCCCCTGCGGGGTGGGCCACCAATACCCCCTGCGGGTGGGCCAGCAGCGCCCCCTGCGGGGTGGGCCACTAGCACCCCCTTGCGGGTTGGGCCAGCAGCGCCCCCTGCGGGTTGGGCCACCGATACCCCCCGCGGGTTGGGCCCGCAGCGCCTCCTGCGGGTTAGGCCAGGAGAGCGCCCCCTGCGGGCTGGGCCAGCGACGCCTCCCGCGGCGCGGGCCAGCAGCGCCCTCTGCTGGGGACGCGAGGCCTTGAGGTGGGGCCGAGCCGCCGGCTGCTCCCCCGCGGCCAGAGGTCACGGTCGGGCCGGGGAAGGGCCGCTGGAAACCCAGCTGCTCCCGGCCCGGCGCCAGCTGCCCTCCACCCTGTTTGCTCGGCCCTGACCCCTTTCGAGACCCAGGTGTCCTATTTCCCCCCACCCCCCTGTCCCTGCTTCTCAGCTGCCTCAGGTGGCCCCGGTCGCCCTGGCCTGGCATTCACAGGGTGAAGGCTTGTTGAGGGCTCCGTCTCTCCAATTCATGGGGTGAGGAGGGGTGGGGACACCGGACCCTGGACACGGAACCACAACTCCTGCAGACGCACCCCTCCTCCCAACTACTTTCTCCGCCCGGGATCCCTCAGCGCCCTCGCCAGTCTCCAGGTGCTCAGGGAAGCAGTGTGGCCTTACGGATAGAGCCCGGACCTGGGCGTCAGAAGGACCTGAGTTCTACTGAGTTCTACTCCGCCACTTGTCTGCTGTGTGATCTTGGACAAGTTACTTAACTTCTCTGTCACTTCACTTCTCTTTCCCCGTTTAGACTGTGAGCCCGTCATTGGGCAGGGATTCTCTATCCATTGCCGAATTGAACATTCCAAGCGCCTAGTACAGTGCTCTGCATATAGTAAGCGCTCAATAAATACTATTGAATGAATGAATGAATGGGCCCCAGTGACCTCATCTGTAAAATGAGGATTAAAACTGTGATCCCCATGGACTATCTCCAACCTGATTAGCTTGTATCTACCCCAGCGCTTAGAACAGTGCTTAACACATAGTAAGCGCTTAACAAATACCATCATCATTATTATTATTATTATTATGAGCAACTTCAATCTCCCGAGATTCAGTTTACCCCCGAGGCGCCCCGTCCTCTCCCGCGTAAACGCTCTTCTTTCTGCTCCCTCTCCACCGACGGCTTCCCAACTTCCAGGAATTTGGAAAACCATGCGGGGGCCGGAATGAGGATTTATCCTCCCCTTTCCCTCGACGACCCCTGGCCTGGATCCCGGGGGGTCCACAACAGAGAACCGGGGAAGGAACCTGGATCGGAGCTGGAGCAGGGGCAGGTGGAAGGGGAGGAGGAGGTGGGGAGTGGGTGGGTGGTCGGGGGTCGGAGAGGGGCTTCCTCCCCCGAAGCCGCAGTCCCCTTATGACCCGAGAGAGGAGCCTTCTCTCCAAGAGGGCTCACGGGCAGAAAGGCAGGGCCGAGGCCTCGTTGGGGTTTAAGCGACAATGCGCCGATGGCCTTGGGAAGCGGGATGGCGGGGAGCTAGGAGAATCGCCCCTCGTAGGACCCTGCAGGGACGAACCCCACTCGTTCTCCTCCTCCTCCTCCTTTTCCTCTTCCTCCTTCTCCTCTTCTCCTCCTCCACCGTTTCCTCCTCTTCCTCCTCCTCCTCCTCTTTCTTTTCCTCTTTCTCCTCCTCCTTTTCCTCCTCCGCCTCTTTTTCCTCCTCCTCCTTTTCTTCTTCCTCCTCCTCCTTCTTTTCCTCTCCCTCCTCCTCTTTCCCCTCTTCCCCTCCCCTCCCCTCCCTCCTCGTTGAGCCCAGGGGGGAAGGCGGGGTCTCGGGGTTTTAGCGGGGCGGTCCCCGGGGAAGGGCCCGGCCCCCTCCAGGGGGTTAATTGACCCCCACAATCCCCTTGATCCAGTCCAGGTAGCGGCAGACGCTGGTGTAGACGCCCGGGCGCTCTGGCTCCCCGCACGGATTGGATCCCCAGGACGTGATGCCGGCCAGGGTGCCGTTACAGACGAGGGGGCCTCCCGAGTCTCCCTGCGAGAAAGGGGGGCAGAGGGGAGTGGGTCCAAGAGGGGGAAAAGGCTGAGCTCCCCCCAAACTCGCCCCCCAGGGTCCTGAGCCTCAAAGGCCCAGAGCTCCCTCCGAGAGCCTTCTCCGCGGCCACCACGTCTCCCCCCGGCTCTCTGCGCCTCCACCTTCACAGGTTCACTTTGGGGAGGGAGAGAGCCTTCTCCCCCGCAGCCCCGCAGCCCCGGGCCCGGAGGCAGGGGGATGCCTGACCTGGCAGGTGTCGGTGCCGCCGCTATCCCCGGCACACAGCATGCTGTCCGTCATCTGTCCCGGATACGCCACCTCGCACCGGTTCTGGGGCAAAACGTTGAGCTCCGCGCAGTTCAGCGTGTCCGGGAAACTCTCTGGGGGTCGAAACCGGGAGCGGGAGGAGGAGGGTCTCAGCTGCCGGGTCCAGGGAGACCCAGCCCCCAGCCCCAGAGGAAGGAGAGAAGAGTCTGCCACCATCTGCTCCCTTGTCCACCTGTACCGCTCCCCAGGGCAGAGCTGGGACCCAGAGGAGAGACGGGGAGGGGAGAGCGGGGCTCCTCGCGTCTTCCCCCTGGAGGCATCTCTTTCTGAGATCTCTCCTCGCTCCCTCTTACCGCAGACGATCCTGCCCTCGGATCCTAGCCCCCTCCCCTTCCTAGCCATTGAACTCTTCTTGTTCCTGGGCACTGTGACTTTGGTCTCCCCTGGACCTTGAAGTCTCCCCCTCGCCCCCTTTGGGTCTCTAATCTCTCCACTTCCAGCGCCCCAAATGGGTTTAACTAGTGATCCCCTGTGACCCCCGGCTTCCCTCCCTGACCTCTGCCCCTCGGGCCGAAGGGGTGGGTGGGGAGCGGGCCCCTCCGGGGCTACCCCCGGCTTCCCTCTCTGCCCTCTGCCCTCCCGAGCCTCAGGGGGCGGGGATGGGGGGTGGGCACCTCCGGGGCCAACCCCGGCTTCCCTCTCTGACCTCTGCCCTCCCGGGCCTCAGGGGGACAGGAATGGGGGGCGGGCATCCCTGGGGCTACACCCGGCTTCCTTCCCTGACCGCCCAGGCCACAGGGGGGTGGGGAGTGGGCCCCTCCGGGACTACCCCCGGCCTCCCTCCCTGCCCTCTGCCCCCCGGGCCCCGGGAGGGTGGGGAGTGGGCACCCCCGGGGCTACCCCCGGCCTCCCTCCCTGCCCCCTGCCCCCCGCGGGCCGCAGGGGGGCGGGTGGGGCAGGCGGGCACCTCCGAGGCTGCTGGTGGTGCCCCAGCCGGACACGAGGCAGGTGTCGTCGGGCCGGGGGCAGCGTCCGGGCAGGGGGACGGGCCGGACGCCGGTGCTGAGGACGGCCGGGCTGCGCAGCTTGACGAGCATGAGGTCGTGGCGGTGACCCCCGTGGGCGCCGCCGTCGGGCCGGTAGCAGGGGTGGGGCACCGACAGCGCCACCTGGCGGCTCTGCTCCGGCCCCTCCCGCTCCTCCAGGTTGTGTTTCCCCAGCAGCACGGACACCTTGCTGCGGACGAGGCCCGTTGGGGGGGGGGGGGGACGGGGACGACGGGGGGACGGGGACGAGGAAATATGTTATTAATGAGGTGCCCATCCCCTCGAGTCTATTTATCGTGAGTTGGTTTTGTCCGTCTGTCTCCCCCCGATTAGTCTGCGAGCCCGTCAATGGGCAGGGATGGTCTCTATCTGTTGCCCAATTGTCCATTCCGAGCGCTTTGGCCAGTGCTCTGCGCAGAGTAAGCGCTCAGTAAATACTACTGAATGAATGAACGGTGGGCGGCCGGGGGGAGCGGGGACCCGGGGCCCGGGGGCGCCTTCCCCTCCCCGACTCACCGTTTTTGGCAGTGCGCCGCCGTCAGCACCCAGGCGGGATGGATGAGGACTCCGCCGCACAGCAGCCGCGAGTCCTCGAAGAAGGCGACCTGCCACGGCTGGGAGTGGGGGCGACACTCCTCTCCTCCCAGGACCTTGGTGTCCTGCTGCCTGCTCGGCCCTGGAACACACCGGCGGGGCGGGGGGCCGGAGGGGAGGGTCCCCCACGCCCCCCACACTCCCAGCCCACCCCTCCGGGCACCCCCGACCTCCCCCGCCCTCGACAACGACTGCAATCCCCCGGGGGGGTCAGCGAGCGGGATGGGGAGGGGGGTGGGGGCAGTGGCTCCGTCTGACACCGGTGGGAACCCCCTGCCCTCCTTCCTCCTCCCGCCACTCGAGATGGAACTGATAGTGCAGTAGGAGGGATGGAGGTTAGACTAGGACGGGCAGCGGCGAGGGGTAGGGGCCCCTACTGTATTATCCCCAGGGCTCAGTAAGGTGCTCTACACACGGCAGGCGCTCAGTAAATACCACCGACTGATTGACTGTACTCTCCCAAGCGCTTAGTACAGTGCTCCGCACGCAGTGAGGGCTCAATAAGCGTCATTGGTCGATTGGCCAGTAGACTGGGGTGGGGGAATAGGGATTCATTCATTCAGTAGTATTTACCGAGCGCTTAGTGTGTGCAGAGCACTGGACTAAGCCCTTGGAATGGACAATTCGGCGACAGATAGAGACAAACCCTGCCCAGTGACGGGCTCACAGTCTAATCGGGGGTTTCGTCCCCGGGCGTCTCAACGCGGGTGACCCATGACCCCCGTGGACTCGAGGCAGGAAGACGGTCAGGATGGCCAGGGAAGGAGCCAGCTGAGGGATAAGTGGGGGCGGGGTCCCAGAGGGAGAAGTTTGGGTCCCGGCGGGTTTGGAGGGTCCTGCTCCCTTCCCCCCCTGCCCGCCCCACGCGCGCCCCTCCCCTCAGTGGGCCCGGAGGAGGGGGTGTCTCACCTGCTGCACACGCCAGGAGCAACGCCAAGGCCAGTGGGAGAGAGACGGGTGGAGACATTTGGGGGGAAGCCAGCGGCGGGGTCGGCCCAGAGCTGGGGGCGGGGCAGGACACCCGGAGGTCGCGGGGGGGAGGGGGACACCGCAGGGGCTGCAGAGTGAGGGTGTCACGGGGGCGTCGGCGGCTGCTCGGTGCTTGCGGGATCCCCCTCCTCGGCCCCGCTCGAGTCTCCGCGTCTCGCGGCCCCACGCGCCTTTTAACCGGGGCCTCTCCCGCCGCCCCCGCCCTCATTAAGGCTGCCCCCGCCGCCCAGGGTCCGCCCGGTGAGGGGAGGGGGCGTGGGGGGGGGAGGAGGAACCCTGGCTCCATCGCCCCCCGAGGGCGTCCCCCAACACGTCGGCTGGGAGGAGGGGAGGCAAGGACGCCTGGGTCTAGGGGCAAGTCGGGGAGGTGGGTCCTGCTGGCCCTCCTGGGCCTCCTAGACCCCCGCCCCTTCATTCATTCAATCATATTTACTGAGCGCTTACTGTGTGCCGAACACCGTACTAAGCGCTGGGAACGTACAATTCGGCAACAAATAGAGACACTCTCTGCCCAACAACGGGCTGACAGTCTAGAAGGGGGAAGAGAGTCAACAAAACCAAGCAAGTAGACAGGCATCAAGTAGACACATAGGCCCCTTCCAGCGCGGGTCACGGATTCGGCCGAAATTAGCTCCGATGTGGGTCTGCTGGTCTAGGCGGCGTCCTGACCCCATTTCCCCTTCTCCTCCCCCGGTCCCGGACAAGCAGGGACCGCCCTTGGAGCCCCGAGGAGCCCGGCATCGGGGCCAAGAGGGTACGGGCACTCGGTTTCAGCCACGCCGATTGCAGCAGGATGGAGGAGGGTTAGACCTCAGGCAGGAAGGGCTGGGCCGGCCTGGGATGGAAGGGGGTGGGGATCGGGGTGTGGGGGAAGAGGGCGGGGGTACCACGATCGCCTTTCTCCATCTCCTCTGAGGGGAGGAGGCTGCAGAGGGAGAGAAGAAGGGAGGGAGGGACAGACGGAGGGAGGGAATGAGGGAGAGAGGGGTAGAAGGAGGGAGAGAGGGAACGAGGAAGGGAAAGACAGAAGGAGAAAAGGAGGGAAGGAGGGAGAGAGGGATAGAAGGAGGGAGAGAGGGAATGAGGGAGGGAAGGATAGAAGGAGAGAGGGAGAGGAGGAGGGAGAGAGGGAGAGAAGGAGGGAGAGAAGGGGCAGGGGTACCACGATGGTCTTTCTCTATCTCTTCAGAGGGGAGGAGGCTGCAGAGGGAGAGAAGAAGGGAGGGAGGGACAGGAGAGAGGGAGGGAACGAGGGAGGAAAGGAGAGAAAGAGAGAGTGAGGGAAGGATGGAATGAGAGAAAGAAGGAGAGAATGAGGGAGGAAGAGAAGAAACAAGAGGAGGGACAGAGAGAACGAGGGACGGACAGAAGGAGGGAGACAGGGAACCAGGAAGGGAAAGACAGGAGGGACAGAGGGACAGGAGGGAGAGAGGGAACGAGGGAGGGACAGAGGAGAGAGGGAGGGAGGGAGAGAGGGAAAGAGGAAGGGAGGGACAGCAGAAGAGAGGGACAGGAGGGAGAGAGGGAACGCGGGAGGATTAGCAGGAGGGAGAGAGGGAAGGAAGGAGGGAGGGAAATGAGGCCTCCGAGTGGCCTTGGTGTTGGTGAGGCTCGGGAGAGAGGCGATTGAAGGGGTCGGTGAGTCCCCCTCTTCCAGAGAACTGGAGGGGATGAGGAACAGGAGTCCGGCGCGGGGAAGACCTCCCCGTCCCCCCACCGCACAGACCACAGGAAGCTGCCGAAATGGGTGAGAGATCGTTTATAAAATCTGAGAAAGGCATCGTTGAAACTCCGGGCAAGGATTGAGGCCGTGTGGGCGCCCTTCCTGGCCCGCCCAGGCTCGCTACAGTGGACGAGAAGGGAGGAGAGGGATGGAGGAGGGGGCAAAGAAGGGAGGATGGAGACGACCGCTAAACAGGAAGGGGACCCCCTTCCCCACTCAAATCCCCGCACCTGGTCCTCTTGGAGATTGACTTTTGTGGACTGGTGGGAGCGCCTCAGCCGGGCCCACCACCACCACCCAGTACCGCCGCTCGAGGCAACGCGCTTCTTCCTGCTCCCGAGCCCGCTCTTCCTCTACCACGCCTCGGGGGCCGGAGCTGGGAGCCCCCCGACCCCCTCCCCAAAGCAGCATGGCGTAACGGATAGAGCACAGGCCCGGGAGTCAAAAGATCATGGGTTCTAATCCTAGCTCCGCCACTTGTCCGCGTCGTGACCTTGGACGAGTCACTTCACTCCTCTAGAGAAGCAGCGTGGCTTAGTGGAAAGAGCCCGGGCTTGGGAGTCAGAGGTCGTGGGTTCTAATCCCGGCTCCGTCACTTGTCAGCTCTGTGACTTTGGGCAAGTCGCTTAACTTCTCTGGGCCTCAGTTACCTCATCTGTAAAATGGGGATTAAGACTGTGAGCCCTTCGGTGGGACAACCTGATTACCTTGTATCTCCTCCGGCGCTTGGTACATAGTAAGTCCTTAACAAATACCATTATTATTATTATCATTCCCTGTGCCTCAGTTACCTCATCTGGAAAACGGGGATTGAGATTATGAGCCCTGCGTGGGTCGGGGACTGTGTCCAACTTGATTTGCTTGTATCCACCCAGTGCTAAGTCCAGTGCCCGGCACATAGTAAGCAAGCGCTTAACAAATACCATCATATCATCATCACCACGCCGGGGAAGGCGGGCTGGGGGGGCAGGGGAGAGGGGGGCTCAGTTCTTTTCCATGGTCCGGCGGATCCATTTGCGGTAGCGGCAGATGCTGGTGTAGATGGCGGGCCGCCGAGGTTTCCCGCATGGGTCCGAGCCCCCGGACACGACTCCGTGCAAGACCCCGTCACAGATCAGGGGTCCCCCCGAGTCGCCCTGGAGGGGAGGAAGGGGGAGGAGGAAGGCCTAGTTTTGAGCCTCGAAGACCCCCCCCCCCCCACCGCCTCCCCGAGAGCCCATCTGGATGTGTCCCACCCCCGCACAACCCCGGATTTCCCCACACCCTTTTCGGGATTTGTGACTCCGCCTGCAGTCTTCCCGGGATCCAGGCCCCGGTGCCCTTCTCCAAGGTCCGGGGGTGGGAAGCGGGGGAGGGGGAAGGTGGCTGACCTGGCATGAGCCGGTGCCCCCGGTCCAGACCCCGGCGCAGATCATGTTGGGGGAAACCATGCCCGGATAAGCGCGTTGGCAGAGCCGACGTTCCAGGATGGTGATGTTGGCGCACTGGAGCGAGTCTGGGTACTGGGCTGAAACCGAGCCGGGTGGATTGGGAGAGGAAAGGGGAAGAGGCCGCCCCCCACCTCAGCCCCCTCCCCACCTGACCCCAGGATCCCGGAGAAGACTACAGGACCCTCGGGAAACGGGGGGTAAGAGGGGGTCGACGGGCCAGAACAAAGGACCGAAAATCAAGATCCCGCTTCCTGCGCTTCTCCTCCTTTTCCCCCCAACACCAGATCTGCAGTGGCCCCGGACCTCCGGTCATCTCTGGGTCCCTCCGCCCCATCCCTCCCCTGCTCCCCGCGACCGGTCCTGCCCCAGAGGCCTCCTGAGCCTATCAGGCCCGGAGTCATCTATTCATTTATTTTCCTAATGAGAGGGAGAGGGGCGAAAGATGGAGAGAAAAGGGGGTGGGGGTGGGGGGAGATTGGAGATTTTTGAAGAGAGGGGTGACATGTCCTGAACGTTTTTGTAGAAAAAATGATCCGGGCAGCAGAGTGAAGTATGGACTGGAGTAGGGAGAGATAGGAGGTAGGGAGGTCAGCAAGGAGGCTGATAGGTGGGTTAGGATGAGTGAGTGTATTCACGTGGTAGTTTGTAAGGAAAGGAGAGGGCGGATTTTAGCGATGCTGTGAAGGTGGGACCGTCAGGACTTAGTAATGGATTGAATAGGTGGGGTGAATGACTGAAAGGAGTCAAGAATAACGCCAAAGTTACGGGCTTGTGAGACAAGAAGCATTGTGGTGCCGTCTACACCGATGGGATAGTCATGGGGTGGACGGGGTTTCGGTGGAAAGATACGGAACTGTGAGACTCCAAGCTCGTCGTGGGCAGGGAATGTGCCTATCGATTGTTGTATTGTCCGCTTCCAAGCGTTTAGTACAGTGCTCTGTACAGAGTAAGCTCTCAATAAATACGATTGAATGAATAAATGAAGAAGGCGGGAGAGGGGAAAAGGCAGAGAGCGAGAAAGAGTGAAGGAAGAGGGAGGGGAAAAGGGAGAGGGAGAGAAGGTGAGGGGGAGGTGGGAGAGGGAGAAAATAATAAAAACAATAATAATAATGATGGTATTTGTTAAGCGCTTACTATGTGCCAAACCCTGAGCTGGGGTAGATACAAGGGAATCAGGTTGTCCCACGAGGGGCTCACAGTCTTCATCCCCATTTTACAGATGAGGTAACCGAGGCACAGAGAAGTGAAGTCGTTTGCCCAAGGCCACACAGCAGATAAGAAAAAGGAAAGGGGGAGGAGAGGGAGAGGAGGGAAGAGAAGAAGGGAAGGCGAGAAAGAGGGGAAGAAAGGGAGAGAGAAGTGGGGGGAGAGAGAGGTGGCTGGCTGGGTGTCGGAGAGTTCAGGGTACGTGAAGGACCCCAGCGCCCCTCTCCCCCGTCCCCGGGGCCCAGGACCCTCCGCCCTACCTTTCGGGCTGGCGAAGGCGCCCCAGCCGGACACGAGGCAGAGAGTGCCGGGGTCTGGGCAGCTGGAGGCCAGTTGGATGGGCTGGATGCTGGGCGACAGGCGGACCGGGCGGGGCAGGCGGACCAGCATCACGTCGTGGTTGTGGTCGTGGGCGCTCAGGTTGCTGTTGAAGCGCGGGTGGGGGAAGAAGCGGGTCACCCGGATCAGCCGCTCCGGACCCTCCCACTGGAAGAGATTGTGCTCCCCCAGGCGCACCCACAGATACCTGGAAGGGGGGAGGGTCGGCAGGGGAAGAGGAGGAGAGGGGGGTCAGAGAGGGAGGGGGTCGGGACTGGCAAGCGGAGCACGCGGGGTTGGGCTTCAGAGCGGGCGGGGAATGTTTGTTGTTGCATTGTACCCTCCCAAGCGCTTAGTACAGTGCTTTACACACAGTGAGCGCTCAAACCCGTTGTGGGAAGGTTTCGTCGTCTCTATTTGTTGCCGAATTGTACAGTGCTTAGTACAGTGCTCTGCACGCTCAATAAATACGATTGAATCAATGAATGAGAGAACGAATAACCCGCTTAGAACAGTGCTTAGCACATAGTAAGCGCTTAACAAATATCATAATTATTGTTACTATTATAACCCGCGTCCTCCGCCTCCCCCTGCTGGTCGGGCGCGGGATCGGCAGGGGCGCTGCTCTCCGCCACCCATCGCCCCCTGCTGGCCGCGAAGAGGCATGGCCTGCCGGAGCTCAGCCAAAAACATCAAGAAACTTTTGTGACTTTTGACCTCACGGGAATCAAAGCAGAAGCAGCGTGGCCTAGTGGGTAGGGCACTGGCCTGGGAGTCAGAAGGGCCTGGGTTCTAATCCCGCCTCTGACACTTGTCTGCTGTGTGACCTTGGGCAAGTCACTTCACTTCTCTGGGCCTCAGTTTCCTCATCTGTAAAATGGGGATGAAGACTGTGATTCCCCATGTGGGACAGGGACGGTGTCCAACCTGATTCCCTCGTATCCAACCCAGCACGTAGAAGAGTGCTTGGCACATAGTAAGTGCTTAACAAATACTGTTATTAATAATGATGATGATAATAATAATTTAGAGTGGACCAGACCTGACTCTTGATGGGTCTGGACCTCTTTCCTGTCTACCCTCTGTATCTGGGTGTTTCTGTTCTTAATTTTCTCTGTTTCTGCATCAGTTGTCTGTCTGCCCATGTCTGTTTCTGTGGCTCTTACGTATCTCTCATCTGTCTCGTTCTGAGTCTCCTGTCCATCTCTGTCTGGTTCTGCATCTCTTTTCTCTGTCTGTTTTCTTTTATGTCTCATGTCTGGGTCTCCATCTATTGCCTGTCCCTGGTTCTGAGTCTCTTGTCTGTCTCTTTCTGAGTCTCTTGTCTGTCTCTGTCTGGTTCTGAATCTCCCATCTCTCTCCGTCTGGTTCTCTATCTCTTGTCTGTTTCTGGTGCTCTGTCTCTTACCTGTCCCTGGTTCTGTGTCTCTTGTCTGTTTCTGTCTTGCTCTGCATCTCTTATCTGTCTCTCTTGTCTGCCTCTGGCTCTGCAGCTCTTGCCTGTCTCTGTGTCCACAATTCTTCTCTGTCCCTTCTAGTTTTACCTCTCTTGCCTGTCTCTTCTGTCTTGGCATATCTTGTCTGTCTCTCTCTAGATTTCCATCTCTGGTTCTCTGTCCCTTGTCTGTCTCTGGTACTCTGTTTCTTGCCCATCTCCTCTGGCTCTGCAACTCCTGTTTGTCTCTATCTGGTTCTCCATCTCTCATCTAGCTCTGGTTCTCTGTCTCCGGTACTACATCTCTTGTCAGTTTCTGGTTTCTGCATCTCTTGCCTGTCTCTTCTTTCTGCTCCTGCACCTCATGTCTTCCTCTGGTTCTACATCTCTTGTCTGCTTCTGATTCTGTGTCTCTTGTCTATCTCTTTCTGGTTCTGCATCTCACGTCTGTCTCTGGTTCTACATCTCATTCTGCATCTCACGTCTGTCTCTGGTTCTACATCTCATGTCTGTCTCTGGCTCTGCCTCTCTTGCCTATCTCTGGTTTTGCCATTCTTGTCTGTCTCTGCCTGTTTCTCTTTCCAGGTCCCACCCCTCCTTACCTCCCACCTCAGCAAACCCCTCCCCCGGCACCAGTGGGTCCCCTCTCATCCCTGGACAGACTTCCCTCTTGGGACTTCTTTCCCACGGCCCAGCAACCTGGCAGTGTGAGTCAAGGCTTTCCCATGGCTCCTCCCCAATCAATTACCGTCATTAATATCATTATTATTGTTGGTATTATTATTACATTTGTTACTTGATTACTAATTCATTATTATAATAATAATTATTGTTCTTAATATATTTGTTACATGCTTACCGTGGGCCAAGCACTGTCCTAGGGGCTTGGGAGAGGGGAATTGAACTAATAAGCGGACATCTCTGGGCCTCCGTGTCCCCTGCCCCCTGGTTCCCTGCTAGGCACACCCTCCTTCCACCTCTTCCCTCCTCTCTGCCCTCTGGAAGGCTTGGAATTCCCTCCCAAACCACATACTACAGTACTATTGCCTGCCAGTCAATCAATAAATCCATGGTATTTATTGAGTGCTTACTGTGTGCGGAGAAATAATAATAAGAGTAATTGTGGTATTTGTTAAGCGCTTACTGTGTGCTAGGCACTGTACTAAGCCCTGGGGTGGATACGAGCAAATCTGGTTGCACACAGTCCCTGTCCCAAATGGGGCTCACAGTTTCAATCCCCATTTTACAGATGAGGGAACTGAGGCACAGAGAAGTGAAGTGACTTGTCCAAGGTCACCCAGCAGACAAGTGGCGGGACGGGGATTAGATGGGCTAAGGCTCTGGGAGAGTACAATACAACGGAGTTGGTAGACATGTTCCCTGCCCACAGCGAGCTTCCAGTCTAGAGGAGTGCCAATGGGGTGGGAGTGGGTCAGGGGTGGGGGGGTGGGTAAAATTTGCTCTGGGCCAGCAAGGTGAGGGGGTGGCCACGGGGAGGTGAGGGGGAGCTGTTAGCCACACTGGAGGAAGAGGCAGGAGGGTTCAGCTAAGGTCATCCTGGCCAACTCCCTGCATCTCTCCTCTTAATCCTCACAGATCAAGTCTCTCTGGCTCTGAGAGGTTGTTCCCGAAGGAAATACCTCAACCCCTTCACCTCCCTCCCTAAATTCCTGCATCTTCCTCTCTCAGCTGTCACAGAATCCTGTCTGAGGTCTAACCACGATCCCTCTTGCTGTAGTCTGAGCCCCTTTCTTGTTTTCCCCTCAGAAGGTGGTGGGTTCTAATCCCGGATCCACCACTTGTCTTCTCTGTGATCTTGGGCAAGTCACTTCACGTCTCTGGCCCTCAGTTTCCTCATCTGTAAAATGGGGCTGTAATGTAATGTTGGTATTTGTTAAGCACTTACTATGTGCAGAGCACTGTTCTAAGCGCTGGGGTAGATACAGGGTGATCAGGTTGTCCCACGTGGGGCTCACAGTTTTAATCCCCATTTTACAGATGAGGTAAGTGAGGCACAGAGATGTGAAGTGACTTGCCTGAGGTCACACAGCTGACAAGTGGCAGAACTGGAATTCGAACCCATGACCTCTGACTCCCAAGCCTGTGCTCTTTCCACTGAGCCACGCTGCTTTTCCAATTAAGACTATGAGTCCCACGTGGGACAGGGACTGCTCCAACCTGATCACCTTGTATCTACCCCAGTGCTTAGAACAGTCCTTGGCACATAATAATAATAATAATAATAATGATAATGTTGGTATTTGTTAAGTGCTTACTATGTGCCGAGCACTGTTCTAAGCGCTGGCGTAGACATAGGGGAATCAGGTCGTCCCACGTGGGGCTCACAGTCTTAATCCCCATTTTACAGATGAGGGAACTGAGGCACAGAGAAGTTAAGTGACTCGCCCACGGTCACACAGCCGACAAGTGGCAGAGCTGGGATTCGAACTCATGAGCCCTGACTCCAAAGCCCGTGCTCTTTCCACTGAGCCACGCTGCTCCTCATAGTAAGCACATAGTAAGCACATAGTAAGCGCTTAACAAATACCATAATTATTATTACTATTATTAT
Source organism: Ornithorhynchus anatinus (assembly GCF_004115215.2). Lineage (NCBI taxonomy): Eukaryota > Metazoa > Chordata > Mammalia > Monotremata > Ornithorhynchidae > Ornithorhynchus > Ornithorhynchus anatinus. The sequence continues at coordinate 5,274,458 of NC_041732.1, read as the reverse complement.
CATTATTATTATTATTAGAGGCAGAGCTCAGCGGGCTGTGATTACCATAATTACCAGACCCCACGTGCACTCTGATTTGAACCCGAAGGCACAGGAAAATGGAGATTCTCTCTCTATCACTTGTTAATCCACACTTCAGGATACTCCGGAGCACCTGAAGTCTCTGAAGGCCGGTGAGAGGGGGCTTTCCTGAGGCGGGGGCGGGGAGGGGTCCCCAGTTGGCAGGAGGCGTAAGCTGCCTGCCTTTTGGAAGAGCGACTGTAGGCCGATCCCTACTCCCCAAAGAGAGTTTCATGAGCTAGGAAATATGGCTTTTCCATGCTCGGCCATTACTCTTCTTCAGCTGAACACCACCAACTCCTCCCCTTCTCCCTTCAAATGTCACTCCCGGCTCCCCTCCAAGACTAGGGAGAAGGGAAAGTGACAGTGAGGAAGAGGAAGAAGAGAAGGAAGAACAAGAGGAGAAAGAAGAGGAGAAGAAAGAAGAAGAGGAGGAAGAGGAGGAGAAAGAAGAGGAGGAGGAGGAGGAAGAAGAGGAGAACATCCCTCAGCTTCAGTGGAGTGGGGAGGGCTTCCCGGTACCCCACAGTACAGTAGAATGCCTGCCTGTGATGCCTGTCTACTTGTTTTGTTTTGTTGTCCGTCTCCCCCTTCTAGACTGTGAGCCTATTGTTGGGTAGGAATTGTCTCTATCTGTTGCCAAATTCTACTTTCCAAGTGCTTGGAGCAGTGCTCTGCACACAGTAAGCGCTCAATAAATACCACTGAATGAATGAAAGAATACCCCATCTCCATCCCCCATTCCATCTCCTATCTCCTTTCTTCCCGTTTCCCCTTTAGCCACTGACTCCCTAACTCCGTTCTTCCCCACATCCTTCATCCCTGCCCCCCCAACCGCCCCCATCTCCCCTCCTCCGTCTGTGATGCCATCCCCTGGCCTCCGGCTTTCCCCCTCCCTGGGGGGTCAGGTCTCAGGTGCCGGGCTGGGGCGGGAGCTGGGGTAGGTGAACAAACATTGCTTCCATTGCTTCTTCATCAGGCTGAGGGAATGCTGGGAATGTGGCAGGGGGGAATGCAGTGGGGAGGGAAGGAAATAGCAAATGCACCTAGATCCCTTCCCCTCTCCAGCAGGGTCTGGTACCAAGGCCGAGGCCCAGAGGGGCAGGGGGCGGGGAGATGGAATGGGACCCAGGAGCTCGGTCTCCCAGCTGAGGAGTGGGGTTGGGCTGAGGAAACTGAGAGACACTCTCTGGGTTAAAGTCACTGTAAGGTGTTTCCTGGAGGGCCCGTGACTAGGAAAGAGAGGAAAAAGTGACTAGGAATCTTTCTACATTAGGCTGAAAACTCCTTGAGGGCAGGAAGTGTGACTACCAAAACTACGGTAGTGTATTCTTCCAAGTGCTTAGTACAGTGTTCTGCACATAATAAGAGCTCAATACATTCCATTCATTGATTGATCGATCCCCATAGTCCTGAGGTTGGGGGACAGGTCCCAACCCTCCCCCAGCTGCAGGCAATAGCCCCCCAGACCCCCTCACCTCGTAGGACTGATCAGAGCCAGTGGCTACTCAGCAGTCCAAATCCAGCTTCTGGGAGAAGCAACTAGACCATTGGTGAGAGGTATGAAGGGAAATTCCTTCTCAGCATCCTGGAACCCAGCTAGCCTCTAGGTCCCCTTAGCCCATCCGGGGCCCAGACCCCTCCCGGACCCCCTCCTTCTCTCCCCCCAGACTCACGGCTTGCGGCAGTGCGCGGCGGTGAGAAGCCAGCGGTCAGACAGCAGCGTGGCCCCGCAGAAGAGACGGGTGAGGAAGAAGAGGCCGGCCTGCCAGGGCTGGGACCCGGGAGGACACTCCGCCCCTCCGATAGTCCGCATGTCCGCCCGGGCTCCGGCTTGTGGGGGGGTGGGGGGGGTCAGAGGGAGGGCAGTCGGTCAGACGGGGTGGGGTGTCGGAGATGGGATGGGGATTGCGGGGTGCGCTGAGAGTGGATGGCGATAGGTCAAACTCTCTCAACTGCTCTCCCTTGGCTCCAGAGCTGGGGTTGGGATTGGGGGGACCATCTGGGGCAAACTGAGCCGGGGGGCTTACCTGCCAGGAACAAGAGCAGCAGCGTCCAGAGTGTCATGGTTATGGGTGTCTGAGGAAGGGAAGAGCTGGTCAGTCTGGGAGCAGAGGTTGGGAGGGCACAGGGGGCCCGGAAAGTAGGAAGCCTGGATTCCACCAACGTTTTCCCCTTTCTTTGTCCACCCTCCATCTAAGCTTCTCCTCTGTCCTTCACCCAACCAGAGCGAAGGGTGGCCAGCGGACAGAGTGGGCAGGGCCCCGGGAACGACTGCTCTTAGCTGGAGGCCCAAGGATTGAGGCCTTGGGGCGTCCGGCCTCACCCGGTTGTGCTCCGGTGGCCGGTGTCCTCCCTGTCCGCAGCTCGGTCTCTCCCTCCCACTCATCCCCCCTTCGCACTGGGGACCCAGGCGTGCCCGACAACCTTTATGGCCCGCATTCCCTCCTCTTCCTCCTCCTCCTCCTTCCCCTCCTCCTTCCTGTGATTAATGCGGGGGGGCAGGTGACTCCAGGGTTGGGCGGCTCTGCCCGTTGGGCAATCCAGCCCAAGTCACCACTCACACTCCCCGCACTGGATTCCTCGAGGGCACGTCTCCAGGTCCCGAGGTGGAGTTGGGGGCCAGACCGGACTTCCTGCATCCCAGGAGGGCCGTGGGGTCATCGAGGTTGGGGAGGGGTGGTACCCTGGGAAAGTTGGGGACCCCGTGGAGGACAGGGGCCGCCCCCCAAGCAAAGCCTCACCCCTCCCCAGCTCCAACAGAATCAGGGGCCTCCCCCCGTTCCTCTCCTAATAGAACAAGATTAAGCCTTCTTGTTTCAGAACCGATTCCACCCACCCAAGGATGCTCCCCTCCCAGAAACCCAAGGGGCAAACCCGAAGGGGGGAACTGGAAGGCCGAGGAGAGGAGAAGTTGGGGGGGGTGCCGCTCCTGCCTGACCATCTTGCTCTCTTTTTTTGATGATATTTGTTAAGTGCTTACTATGTGTCCAATACTGGTTTAAGCACTGGACTAGGCACAAGTTAATTAGGTCCAACACAGTCCCTATCCCTCATGGAAATCACAGTCTAAGTAGGAGGGAAAACAGGTACCCCCATTTTACCGTTGAGGAAACTGAGGCATAGAGAAGCAAAGTGACGTGCCCAAGGTCACGCAGTAAGCAACTGACAGAGCCAGGGTTACTGACTCCTTCTCTCCCTACCCGACTCTCCAGGCCTCCTGCCCCATCCCGCCACGAGCCCTCGCTGGAATCGGGGGTTGGGGGGGAATGGTTGAAGCTGAATTCCCAGGCTCCAATCCTCTCCCTTCCGCATAGATCTTCCCAGCCCAATCCTCTCCCTTCCTCCTCTCAAGGGCTAGCAAAAGCGGGAAGTTCATCCCGTAAAGGCCCCATCAACCACTCCAGATCTCTACGACGTCTCCTGGGCCCCAGTTCAGAGACAGAGACAAACAGCGAGAGACAAGGAGACACAGGTGGACGACAGCCCCTCCCTCGAATCCCTCAGGACCCCCTGAATTAAGAGTGGGAAGCAGTGTGACCTCAAACTGAGGAGATGGGTGGGAACACCAGGACCGGATATCAGAGGGGAACCCCCCACCCCCACCCCTCTGCCAGCTCAGCCGGGAGGGCATGACTTCCTTGTGCCCAGTTCAGCTTGCAACCTCACCTCCCCAAAACATGGAGGTCATCCTCGGGGAAGCAGCATGACTTACTGGCTAGAGCACGGGCCTGGGAGTTAGAAGGTCCTGGGTTCTAATCCCGACTCCGCCACTTGACTGCTGTGTGATCTTGGACAAGTCACTTCCCTTCTCTGGACCTTAGTTCCCTCACCTGTAAAATGGGGACTAAGATTGTGAGCCCACTGTGGGAGAGGGACTGTGTCTAACCTGACTAACTTGTATCTACCCCAGCGCTTAGAACAGTGCCTGGCACATATTAAGCATTTCATAAATACCATAATTATTAAGCAGGAGGTGGGGATATGTGAACTGTCATCTCGGGGTAGCCTGGGGGCGGGGAAGGATGGAGCGGATTTGAAGGCACCCGTCATCCATGTCTGTCTCTGCCCTTCTCTGTCTCTCTCTTTATGTCCCTGCCCTTTTCTGTCTCTCAGTCTCTGTCAGTCTGTCTCTGTGGATTGCTGTCTGTTTCTGCCTTTTTCTGTCTCTATCTAATTGCCATGACTCTGTCTCCCTGCCTCTGTCACTGTGTGTCTCTGTCTGTCTCTGCCTATCTTCCTGTCTTTAGCTCCCTGTCTCTGTCTCTCTGACTTATCTCCCTGTCTCTGTCACGATCTGTCTCTGTCTGACTCTATCTCCCTGTCTCTGTCTCCCTAACTCTATCACCTTGTCTCTGTCCTTCACTGGATGTCTGCCTGTTTATCTCCAAATTTTTGTCTAACTCCCTGTCTCTAAATCCCTGCCTCCATCTCTCCATTCTCTCCATCACCAAGTATCTCTGTCTCTGCCTATCTCCCTGTCTCTGCCACTGTGTGTCTCTGTCTCTGCCTAATTCCCTCTCTCCATGTCTCTGTTTCTCTGTGAGTCGGTGCCGGTTCGGTGAATTGCTGCCTGTCTAGGTGTCTCTGACTCTGCCTGTCTCGATCTCTGCATTTTGGGGACTCCCTCTGTGTACTCCTGTCTGTCTCTGCCTTTTTCTATCTCTATCTTTATGTCTCTGTCTGCCTCCCTCTCTGCCTGTCTCCCTCTTCCTATCTGTCCCTCTGTCTCTATTGTCACTGCCTGTCTCTGTCTCTGCAAGTTGAGGTCTCCCTCTGTATATTGCTGTCTCTACCTGCCTTTTGCTGTCTCTAGCTTTATGTCCCCGTCTCTGTCTGCCTCCTTCTCTGTCTGCCTGCCTGTCCACAGGCCTGGGAGCCAGCAGGACCGGGGGGTTCTGCCATTTGCCTGCTGTGTGACCTTGGGTAAGTCACTTAACCTCTCTGTGCCTCAGTTACCTCATCTGTAAAATGGGGATTAAGACTGTGGTCCCGCGTGGGGCAGGGTCTGTCTTCAACTTGATTACCTTGTATCTAACCCCAGTTCTTAGAACACTGCTTGGCAACACTATAAGTGCCTAAGAAATAACATCATCATCATCTTTTCTTCCCTCTCTGTCTCCCTGTCTCTGTCTGTCCCTCCATTTCTAATGGCACTGCCTGTCTCTGTCTCTGTGTCTCAGAGTTCACCTGTTTTTGCTGTAGGTCTCTGATTTTTGCCGTGTCGGTCTTATCTCCCTGTCTCTTCCTGTCCCTGCGTGTCTCTGCCTGACTCTGGGGTTGGGTGAAGGCTGGGGGTGGGTGTTTAGGGAAAGAGACATCAGATCAGGGGGCCCCTCCCTGCCTCCACGTTGAAATGGGAGATACCCTCTCCATGGAGCCTTTAAGGCAGGTGGAGAGATACAGGAGCCAAGTGAGGGGGAGACCAGCCTCTGACTGAACTCGGGGTGGGGGAGAAAGGACAGGAACAGGAGCCTCCGACAACCAGAAACACCAACATCCAGAGACCCCGACATCCAGAGACGCCAACAACCAGAGAAGCTGACCTCCAGAGATGTGTCAAGAGCAGAGATGCAGAGATACAGGATCGGTGGGTGGGAGGCAGTGATGGGTGGGGAGGAGCAATGGGAAGGTGGGTGGCGTGGCAAGGAGCGTGAAGACTTGGGGGCGAGCGAGACGCTGTTCTTTAGTTCCGCTGAGAAAATATGCTGAGGCAAACCAGGAGGCATGGAAGTTAGACCTCAGGCAGGACTTCCTAGTGATCAGGGTGGGGATGGACTGGGGACAGGGGAAGCAAAGATACAGGATAAACTTGCTGCTCTCCCTAGGAAAAAATAAAATTAAAAAAAAATGGTGGTATTTGTTTAGCGCTTACTATGTGCAAAGCACTAAGCACTGGGGGATACAAGGTGATCAGGTTGTCCCATGTGGGGCTCACAGTTTTAATCCCCATTTTACAGATGAGGGAACTGAGGTACAGAGAAGTTAAATGACTTGCCCACAGTCACAGAGCTGACAAATGGAAGAGCCAGGATTCAAACCCATGACTTCTGATGTGAGGCACTAGCAATTCCCTTGGCAGAGGGGACTAGGAAGGGGCTTCTATCTGCTGGGAGGCAAGGAAATGGCCAGGATGAATCAATCGGTGGTATTTATCGAGCACTCACTATGTGTTGAGCACTGTACTAAGCCCTTTGGAGAGTACAGTGGACATGCTTCTTGCCCCCAAGAGTCTTTCTACCCGGGTTGGAGGAGGGAGAGAGCAGTTAGAGAAAGTCAGTCAGTCAATCGTATTTATTGAGCGCTTACTGTGTGCAGAGCACTGTACTAAGCACTTGGGAGAGTACAATATAACAATAAACAGATACATTCCCTACCCACAATGAGCTGATAGTCTAGAGTGGTTGGCAGACATTAATAGAAATCAATAAATGGAAGATAAGAACATAAGTGCTTGGGGGCGGAAGGCGGGGATGAATAAAGGGAGCAAGTCAGGGAGACCCAGAATGGAGAGGGGGGAGAAGAAGAAAGGAGGGCTTAGTCAGGGAAGGCCTCTTGGAGGAGATGTGCAAGGAATGTGTCTGTTATACAGCAGTGTGGTCTAATGGATAGAGCATGAGCCTGGGAGTCGAAAGGACCTAAGTTCTAATTCCAATTCCGCGGCTTGTCTGCTGTGTGATCTTGGACAAGTCACTTAACTTCTCTGTGCCTCAGTTCCCCCATCTGTAAAATGGAGGTTGAGACTGTGAGCCCCATGTGGGACAGGGACTGTGTCCAACAGTATCTACCCCAGCGCTTTTTAGAGTGTCTGGCACCTAGTAAGCACTTAACAAATACTATCATTATTATTATTAATCATATTATTAATAATAAACACCACAATTATTATATTGTTATGTTGTAATTTTGCAAGCATTTAGTACAGTGCTCTGCACACAGTAAGCACCCAATAAATACGATCTTTTGATTGAGTGTGTGCCAGTCTGAATACTCGTATGTGCCCGTACCAGGCTCTGCGTCTATATATCTGTCTGTGTGCCTGTCCAATGTCTGTCTAGGTGTCTGGTGTGTGTGCCCGTGTGACTGTATCTGTGTGCCTGTCAGGAGCGTGGACACTGAGGCCAAGCTCAAATCCAGCGCCGACCTGGTCCCAACCGACCAGGTGGTAAACAAAGCCCCTTTCCTCAAGTCCCCGCAACCCCCGCCTCAAATCTTCACCTGTCAGGCGGCCTTCCTGGAGAGAAGGCTCAGAGGTGGGGAGTGGGAGGCGATGATACAGGATTAACTTGCTGCTTTTCCTCTTCGTGCCCCCTTCCCTCATTGGTCGGCTGAATGTGGATGCTGCTGGGGACTGACCTCCACCTTTCCTTCCCTCTGACCTGGCCAGGGGCTTGGGGAGGCACTGAATGGGGTCTTAGGTCAGCCCATTCTTCGTCATTCTCCCCGCCCCCCAACCCTTCCCCATGGTAAACCAGTGTTGGCCCAGCTCTTTTCCGGGGCACCCAGCCCCCCCCCCCCAAACCGGGGCCCCTAGGCAGAGATCGAGTGAGCCAGACCGTCAGGGGAGAGAGGGTGCTCCTTGTGTCCCTTCTGTAACTCTCCCAAGCATTTAGTACAGTGTTCTGCACACAGTAAGCCTTCTTCCTGCCTCATATCCATGACTCCCCCTGCTTCAAAGCCTTTTTGAAGGCACACCCCCTCCAAGAGGCCTTCCCTGACTAAGTCCTCATTTCCTCTTCTCCCACTCCCTTCTGCGTCACCCTGACTTGCTCCCTTTATTCACCCCTCCTCCCAGCCCCACATCACTTATAGATCTGTAATATATTGATCTATATTAATGCCCCTCTCCCCCTCTAGATTGTAAGCCCGTTGTGGGCAGGGAAGGTATCTATTATTGTTTTGTGTTCTCCTAAGAGCTTACTACAGTGCTCCGCACACAGTAAGCACTCAGTAAATACGATTGACCGACTGTTAGTGCCCAATAAATACGATTGATTGATTGGAGCAGGGAATGGGGCCTCCCCCAGTCCAGGACTCCTCCACGGGACGCAGGGTCAGGGCCGAGACCCCCCCTCTCCTCAGGCCCACTTGACTCAGCCCGAGAACAGCCAGGCTTCCTGCTTCTTCTAGGACGGACTGGGAGAGGCAGGGACTGGGCGGCCCCAGGAAACAGCCAGAACCAGGGATGAGGAAGGAGAGGGTGGGGCAGGAGGAGATGCCCGGCCCTGGTTAGGCCCTGGTGTTGTCATGGCAACGGGGGACAGGCTAGACAGGATTGGGGTTGGACTTGGAGAGGCTGGTCTTAAATCAGATGGGGATAGGGGTGATCCCCTCCCCAGATTTTGACCATGACTCTAAAGAGAAAAGGGGGCTGGGGAGGGGGCATCATTCATTCATTCAATCGTATTCATTGAGGGTTTACCGTATGCAGAGCACTGTACTAAGCGCTTGGAAAGTACAATACGGTCAAAGGCCAGCGGGAGAGAGGTATGGGCAACTCGCCTCTGTTACCTCACCTATAAACGGGGATTGAGACTGTGAACCCCACACGGGACAGGGACTGTGTCCAACTTGATTTGCTTGTATCCACCCCAGGGCTTAGTACAGTGCCTGGCACGAAATACCATAAAAAAAAGCTCAGATGGTGCAGTGGGGGGGGGGGGGGGGGGGGAGGTCTGGACACTCGGGTTTGAGACCTTGAACCAGGGAGCCTCTTCCCCCGTCACTGTCTAGGCCTCAGTTTCCCTGGCCGACTCCTCGGGAGAGATTAGGCAAAGCAATGTGGTGGGAGAGAAATGGGAGTGGGACGGAGCAGTCCGGGAAGGAAGGAGCATAGCCTAGTGGAAAGGGGACACACTTGGAAGTCAGAGGACCTGGGTTCATAATCCCCTCTCCACCACATTTCCGCTGTATAACCTCGGGCAGCTCACTTAACTTCTCTGTGGCTCAGTTACCTTAGCTGTAAAATAGGGATTAAGACGGTGAGTCCTACATAGGACGGGGACTGTGTCGACCCGATTATCTTGTATCTACCTCAGAGCTTCACTCTGTGGCCGGATCGCACACTCCAAGTGCTTGGTACAGTGCTCTGCACATAGTAAGCACTCAATAAATACTACTGAATGAATACGATGCCTGACACAGAGTAAGCGTTTAACAAATACCACAATTATTATTATTATTATTAAAAGGAGACAAGGGGAAGAACCAGTGAGAATCTTGAGGATTTTTCTGGAATCTTCGCCCTCTGGATGGAGGGCAGTCCGGGGGAGGTTCAGTTGTTCTTGATGATTTTGTTGATCCAGGAGGAATACCTGCAGATTTTGGTGTAGACGGCCGGGTGCGGACCTGCGCCACAAGGATAGTCACCCCAAGAGAGGATTCCCTGCAGGGTCCCATTACACACCAGCGGGCCTCCTGAGTCCCCCTGGAGAGACGAGCCAGGGAGAGAGAGACATCCATTAGTTTACCTGAAACCTCCGTACCCCCGAACCCATCGGGGCCATCTCCCCCCCTGACCGAGACCACCGGGCTTCCAGGTAGGTGCAAGGACTATTAACCAGACTCCCCTCCAGCTGGAGCCTGGAGTCCTGCCTTCCCGCCCCCTGCCCCCGACCTCGAGGAAGCGCCAGCCTTCTCCCCTGCCCCTCTGACCTGGCAGGGGTCACGGCCTCCGGCCTGCCCGGCGCACAGCATGTTTCGGGTCACGACCCCGGGGTAAGACTGGCTGCACTCCTCATGGGACAGGACCTTGACCGGCGCGCAGGAAAGGTTCTTGGCGTATTTCACTGTGGACGGTTATCATCATCATCGTTACTATCATTATTACTACTCTTGTTATTGTTTATATAATTGCTGTTATTATCGTCGGAGAGGGCAGCCCAGGTGACCTTCGGTGCAAACCCAGTAGCCCTAAACTCAGCCCCTTGCTCCCCTTAACCCTGCCCTCACCTTCAGGCCCCACCCCCACTTTACAGGTTGAGCCCCCTCTCCTCAGGCCCCACACCCATCCTCCAGGGTCCATCCCAACTCTCCAACACCCTCTCCCTGCCTTCCAGACTCTTCCAAGCCCCTGCTCTCCAAACCCCGCCCCCGCCGTCCAGGTCCCACACCTCTCTCCAGGCCCCGTGTTTACTGTGTGCAGAGCACTGTACTGAGGGCTTGGGAGAGTATGGTGTAACAGTAAGCAAACCATTCCCTTCCCATAAAATGATAATAATAATATTTGTTCATTTGCCTTGCCCTTCTCCAGGCCCCACCCCTCTCTCCAGGCCCAGCCCCGGGCCTTCCAGGCCCCATGCTTACTCTGTGCTGAGAACTGTACTGAGTGCTTGAGAGAGTTACAGTGCAACAGTAAACAGAACATTCCCTTCCAATAATAATAATAACAACAATTATTATTATTATTCTAACAGTAATAACAATATATAATAATTATTATTATGGTATTTGTTCATTTGCACCGTCAATTTAGCATGAAGCAGTGTGCTTAATGAAGCAGCGTGGCTCAGTGGAAAGAGCCCGGGCTTGGGAGACAGAGGTCATGGGTTCGAATCCCATCTCTGCCACCTGTGTGACTGTGGGCAAGTCACTTCACTTCTCTGTGCCTCAGTTCCCTCATCTGTAAAATGGGGATTAAGACGGTGAGCCTCACATGGGACAATCTGATGACCCTGTATCTCCCCCAGCGCTTAGAAGATCCTGTATCTCCCCCAGCGCTTAGAACAGAGCTCTGCACATAGTAAGTGCTTAACAAATACCAACATTATTATTAATTTGTTAATTTCCTCTCTCTAGGGCGCCCGGCCCCACCCCTCTCTTTAGGCCCCTCCCTCAGGCCCCGCCCCTCATCAAGCCTCGCCCATCTCCAGGCCCCGCCCCTGCCCACGAGGCCCCCACCCTCATACAGGCCCCGCCCACCTCCTGCCCATCCCTCTCCAGACCCTGCCCCTCTCCAGGCCACGCCCCCGTCCTCCAGGCCCCGCCCACCTCCTGTCCATCCCTCTCCAGACCCCGTCCATCTCTAGGCCACGCCCCCTCCAGACCACGCCCACACCCTCCAGGCCCCGCCCACCTCCTGTCCAATCCCTCTCCTGACCCCGCCCATATCCAGGTCACGCCCCTTTCCAGACCCACGCCCACACCCTCCAGGCCCCGCCCACCTCCGGTCCAATCCCTCTCCAGGCCACGCCCGTCTCTAGGCCACGCCCCTTTCCAGACCCCGCCCATTTCATCCAGGCCCCGCCCACCCCCTGTCCAAATCCCTCTCCGAGCCCCGCCCACCTCTAGGCCACGCCCCTTTCCTCCCGGACCCTCCCATCTCCTGTCCCACCCTATCTCCAGGCCCCATATACAGGCCACGCCCCCTCCAGGCCCCGCCCCCGCCCCAAGCCCCGCCCCTGAACGGCCCAGGCCCCGCCCCCTCCGTGCGCTGGCGCCGGCGCCACCTTGCGGCTGGACGGTGGTGGCCCAGCCGACGGTGGTGCAGAGGGTCCCGGGCGGCGGGCAGACGGCGGGCCAGGGCAGGGTCCGGACCCGGGCCCCCAACGTGGCGGGCCGCCGCAGCTTGATGAGCATCAGGTCGTTGTCGTGTTCGCGACGGGGCAGCGTGGGGCTGGCGTTGGGACGGTAGTTCGGGTGGGTGACGAAGCGGTCGGTCAGGCGCAGCTGCTCCCCGCCGTCCACCAGCAGCAGGTTGTAGTCGCCCAGGCGGACCCACAGCCAACTGCGGGGGTCGGGCAGGGGGAAGCGAGCTCATTCGGTGGCTCGGGATCCCCCTCCCTCACCTTCATCTCTCGTAATAATAATCGTGATGGTATTTGTTAAGCGCTTACTAGGGGCCGAGCACTGTTCTAAGCGCTGCGGTAGACCCAGGGTCATCGGACTGTCCCACGTGAGGCTCACAGTCTTAATGCATTCATGCAATCCATCGGTCCTATTTACCGAGCGCTTACTGTGTGCAGAGCACTGGACTGAGCGCTTGGGAGAATACAGTCTAACCCTAAACACACCCATTCCCTTCCCACAATAATAATACACGATATTTGTTAAGCGTTTACTTTGTGCCAGGCACTGTTAATAATAATAATAATAATAATAATGTTGGTATTTGTTAAGTGCTTACTCTGGGCCAAGCACTGTTCTAAGCGCTGGGATAGACACAGGGTCATCAGATTGTCCCCCGGGAGGCTCACAGTCTTAATCCCCATTTTACAGTTGGGGCAACTGAGGCACTGAGAAGTGAAGTGACTTGCCCAAAGTCACACAGATGACAAGTGGCGGAGCCGGGATTAGGACCCACGACCTCTGGCTCCTAAACCCGTGCTCTTTCCACTGAGCCATGCTGCTTCTGTTCTGAGCGCTGGGGTGCCGATGATGTGTATATCTATCTATTGTTCTATTTATCTTCTTGATGTTGACGCCAGACGACTCGTTTGGTTTGGTTTTGTTGTCTGTCGCCCCCCTTTAGACTGTGAGCCCGTTGTTGGGAAGGTGTTGTCTTTGTTGCCGAACTGTACATTCCAAGCGCTTAGTACAGTGCTCTGCACATTGTCAGCGCTCAATAAACTCGAGTGAAGGAACGAATGACAAGCAAATCGGTCCCCCATGGGGCTCAAAGTCTCAAACCCTATTTTCCAGATGAGGGGACTGAGGCCCAGAGAAGTGAAGTGACCGGCCCAAGGTCACCCAGCAGACAGGTGGCGGAGCCGGGATTAGAACCCGTGACCTGACTCCCAGCTCCGGGCTCTAGCCACTAGGCCATGCTGCTTCCCTACGAGCCCTCGGCGTCCCACAACCCAGACCGACCCTGCTGACCCCTTCCCCTGGGCCTGACCCCTCCCCTCCTGCTGACCCCTCCCCTGTCTGTCACCCCAGTGTCCCCCTCTCCCCTCCCCTTCCTGGCGGCCCTGACCTGTCGATGCAGGTGGCGGACGTGAGCACCCAGGAGCGATCCACCAGGACCCCAGCGCAGCGAAACTTCAGGTTCCGGAACAGAGAGACTTGCCACGGGTGCGAATCCCGCCCGCAGGGACTCACTTCCAGAGACTCCTCGATTTGGGGCCCTGAGGGGAGGCAGCGCCGTCACTGGGGGATAGGTGGGAGGCCGGGCCTAAACTCGGGGCCTGGAGGGAGTGGGGAGGGCGACCTGGTCGGGGGTAGGGGAATAGAGATATTAATAATAATAATTATGGTATTTGTTAAGCGCTTACTATGTGCCAGGCACTGAACTAAGCGCTGGGGTGGATGCAAGCTAATCAGGTTGCCCCTGTCCCACATGGAGCTCACAGTCCCGATCCCCATTTTGCAAAAGGAACTGAGGTCCAGAGAAGTGAAGTGACTTGCCGAGGTCACCCAACGGACGTGTGGCGGAGTCGGGATTAGAACCCATGATCTATGGACAGGAGAACCGGGGCCGGGGTTGGAAGATGGAGAGGGGGGCCGGACTGGAGGCAGGGGGATGGAGATGGAGAGGCAGGCCGGGCCGGGGGTAGGGGGATGCATAGGAAGGGGTAGAGGGATGCATCGGAAGGGCCGGAGGCAGGGGGGTGGAGAGGGAGAGGGAGGCCGGAGGCAGGGGGGTGGAGAGGGAGAGGGAGGCCGGAAGCAGGAGGATGGGGAGGGAGAGGGAGGCCGGAGGCAGGAGGATGGGGAGGGAGAGGGAGGCCGGAGGCAGGAGGATGGGGAGGGAGAGGGAGGCCGGAGGCAGGAGGATGGGGATGGAGAGGGAGGCCGGAGGCAGGGAGATGGGGGGAGGAAAGGAAGGCCAGAGGCAGAGGGATGGAGAGGGAGGCCAGAGGCAGGGGGATGGGGATGGAGAGGGAGGCCGGAGGCAGGGGGATGGAGATGGAGGAACGTGCAGGGGCCAGAAGCAGAGGGTTGGGGTTGGAGAGAAGGAGCGAGGCAAGAGGACGGGGTAGGAGAGGGAGAGGCCGGATCGGGGTCAGGGGCTGCCAGGGCAGCGGGGGACCTGTGGGGGACTCTCCCCGCCGCCCCCCGGGGCAGCCGACATCCGCCCCCGACCCCTCGCTCACTTGAGGCGCTCAGCTGGAGGGCGAGGAGCAGCAGGTGGAGGGCGAGCAGCGCGGCACCCATCTCTGCCAGCTGTCGGTGACGAAGTGAGCGGTCAGCTCCCGCGGTGCCCAACCTACACGTCCGGACCCGCCCCACCCGCGGGACTCCCCGGCTTGGGACACTGAGGCTTTTGTGTGGGTCCCCCGCACCCCTCGCCCCCGCCCCTTCTTCCCCCTCTCCCCCTGATGGGAACGGATAAGCCACTAATTAGCTAATGAGGATCCGTGCCCAACCGGTTCCGGGGGCCCCGGGGAACTTTGGACGGCCCAGCAAGAGCCTGACCCCCGTCCCCAGGCCTGTACCCCCGACCCCAGGCCTGACCCCCAACTCTGACCCCTGATCCTTGGCCTGCACCCTGAGCCCAGGCCCCCAGGCCTGTCCCCTGACCCCACGCCTGCCCACCCATCCCAGACCTGCCCCCCAACCCTAGGCCTGCCCCCCACCGTCGGCCTGCCTGCGACCCCCACGTCAGGTCCCCGACCCTAGGCCTGCCCCCCTGACCCTAGGCCTGCCCCCCGACCCTAGGCCTGACCCTCGACCCGAAGCCTGACCCTCTGCCCCAGGCCCGCCCCTCGACCCTAGGCCTGCCCACGACTTCAGGTCGGCCCCCGGCTCCCAGGCCTGCCCCCCACGGGGTCCTCCGGAGCCGGGGCGGAAAAGCTCTCGATCTCACTTTGGGGGCACTGAAGAGCTGGGGGTCTCTGCGTCGTTCCCTCCAATCGGTCCACCGACTGCCGGACGGTGCCTCGACGTCAGGCTGCGCCGCTCCTCTGTGGCCTGCATTTATAACCCGCAGCGCCACGCGGGCAGTTGGCCGGTCCTGCCCCGGGATTAGCGCTGGGCCAGGCCGGGTGCGGGGCCAGGACTCGCCCTTCTAATGCGTCTTCCTGGGCGACAGTGACGGTGACGACTCACCCGACTGCCAGCCTCTCCCTGCCGCTCCCGACCCCCGGGTCCGGCTCCTGGAAGGACAGGATGCCCCGGCCCCGCGGGAGGGCGGGGGACGCATAGCGCCATCGCTGGCCACAGGCCCCGGGGAGGGAAATATCAGCAATTTTCTTTATTTATATTGATGCCTATTTACTCGTATTGATGTCCTGAGGCCTGTTTATTTGTAATAATAACAATAATTATGGTATTTGTTAAGCGCTTATTAGATGCCAAGCACTGTTCTAAGAGCTGGGGAGGTACAGAGTAATCGGGTTGTCCCGTGTGGGGCTCACAGCCTTAATCCCCGTTTTACAGATGAGGGAATTGAGGCACAGAGAAGTGAAAAGACTTGCCCAAGGTCACACTGGCGGGGCCGGGATTAGAACCCACATCCTCTGACTCCCAAACCCGTGCTCTTGCCATTAAGCCACGTTGCTCCCCTACTTGGACTGGTGTCTTTCTCCGTCTAGACTGAGAGCTTGTTGGGGGCAGGGATTGTCTCTCTTTATTGCTGTACTTTCCCAAGAGCTTAGCACAGTGCTCTGCACACAGTAAGCGCTCAATAAATACGACTGAATGAATGAATGGCAGGGGGTCTGGGGAGGATGGGGGTGCTGGGAAGGGGGGGGGTGGGGAACTGGGGAGGGACAGGGGTCCTGGAGAGGGCCTGAGGCGTTGCCAGAGAGGCAGGGGTCGGGGCTTTTGTGAACCTCCCTCTTCATATCCGTCAGATCATCACTCTCCCAGCCTTCAGCATGATGGAGTGGATAAAGCATGGACCTGCAAGTCAGAAGGTCATGGATTCTAATTCTGGCTCTGCCACTTGTCTGCTGTGTGACCTTGGACAAGTCACTTCTCTTCCCTGTGCCTCGGTTCCCTCACCCGTAAAATGGGGATTGAGACTGTGAGCCTCACATGGGACAGGGACTGTATCTAACCTAATTTGCTTGTATCCACCCCAGTGTTTAGTACAGTGCCTGGCACATAGTAAGCGCTTAACAAATACCATTATTATTATTAATCAAAGCCTTATTAAAATCCCATCTCCTTCAAGACATCTTTCCAGACTAAGCCCTCATTTCCTCTAATCCTCCTTTCTGCGCTGCCCTTGAATTTGGATTGTCTTATCAGCCCCCCAGCACTTAATGTGCACATCCGTAATGTATTTGTTTATATCAATGTCTGTCTCCCCCTCTGGACTGCACTCTCCTTGTGGGCAGGGAACCCCTTCCAATTCTGTTATATTGTACTTGTGTGTTGCGGGCAAGGAATGTGTCTGTTATTGTTGTATAGTCCTCTCCCAAGCGGTTAATAAAGTGCTGTGCACACAGTAAGCGCTCAATAAATACTATTGAATGAATGAACCCTAACTCTGTCCCCACCCCAACCTCCTCCCCCTCCCCTTTCCTGGTAAATTTCCACCCCAGACTCAGAGACTCCAGGTCATTTTCTGTGTTTGTGTTTATGCATCTGTGAATGTGTGTGTGTGTATGTGTGTGAACTCTGTGATGTCATCCCACTCTTGGCCGCCTCCGCCTTCCCGAAGCACCGTATCTGTGTGTGTGTGTTTATTCTGTGGGGTGTCTGCGGGTCTTCGCCTGGGTTCGGTTTCTCTCTGCCCACCTTCTTTCATTCATTCATTCAATCAATCGTATTTACTGAGCATTTACTGTGTGCAGAGCACTGGACTAAGCCTTGGGATAGTACGATACAGCAACAAAGAGTCACAATCCCTGCCCCAAACGAGCTCAAAGTCTAAAGGGGGGAGAGGCAGACATCAATACAAATAAACAGACATCAATATAAATAAATAAAATTACAGTTGTAGACATAAGTGCTGTGGGGCTGGATAGGGGGAAGAGCAAAGGGAGCAAGTCAGGGTGACGCAGAAGGGAGTGGGAGATGAGGAAAATGGGGGGCTTTAAAGCCAATGGTGAGGAGTTTTTGTTTGATGCAGAGGTGAATAGACCACCACTGGAGTTTTTTGAGGAGGGTGGTGACAAGTCCTGAGCGTCTCTGAAGAAAGATGATCCGGGCAGCAAACTGGAGTTCTGACCCCGATCGTCACCTCGTGTGCTTGTCTCTTCCACCGTCTTGGTCCGGGGAGCGGAGGATGAGTGGGAGTCTCCTCCCGGGGGCTGCTAGGGGAGTCGTGGGGAAGTCGGGGGTCCGCGGAAGAGGAGGGGAGCGTAGTTATAATAGTATGTATTAAGCGCTTACTCTGGGCAAAGCACTGAACTGAGAGTTGGGAGAGATACATGGGTGGAATTTAATCAAGGTTCTGTCCCTCCTGAGGCTCACTATGAAAGGACCTTGGGTTCTAATCCCGGCTCCATCTTGTCTGTGGTGTGACCTTGGGCAAGTCGCTTAACTGCTCTGTGCCTCATTTACCTCATCTGGAAAATGGGGAGTAAGACTGTGAACCCTACGTGGGTGTCCAACCTGGTTAGCTCACATCTACCAGTCTACAGCGCCTGGCATATAATAAGCACTTAACAAAAAACGTTAAAGAAAAGGACCATACCATAAAAAAAACCATTAAAAAGTAGGCTCTCTCCACTCCCTATGACCTGGCAGAACAAGACAACCCCCCAACCCGGGGGGGTCCAGATGCCCCCTCCCAACTTTTCCACATCAGGAAGATCGCAGCTGCATCAGATAGCAAAGCCTGCTAGCCTGGAGCCGTGGTGTGGTCCCTGAAGACCACCCCCTCCTCAAAATCCTGTTACACTGCTCAACTTTTATTGCTGATTCTAGACTGTAAGCTCCTTGTGGCAGGGAACATGTCTGCCGACTCTGTTCTATTGTACTCTCCCAAATGCTTAGTCCAGTGCTCTTCACACAGTAAGCACTCAATAAAAAAGAAGCAGCGCGGTCTAGGGGATAGACCACGGGCCTGGGAGCCAGAAGGACCTAGGTTTCAATCCCGACTCTGTCAATTATCTGTTGCGTGACCCTAGGCAAGTCACTTGACTTCTCTGTGCATCAGTTCCTTCATCTGTAAAATAGTGATTAAGACTGCGAGCTCTATATGGGACGGGGACTGTGTCCAACCTGATCCACTTGTATCTACTGCAGCACTTAATATGGTGCCTGGCACAGAGTAAGTGCTTAACAAATACCATAAAAAATAAAAATAAATACAATTACTAATTGATTGATTCTTTTATTTTTAAGTTGTAACTTCTCGGCATGGTCTTCTTGTTTTAAGTGTCTAGATTCCCACTTAGACTCAGATCCTGGAGGGCCAGTGATAGGTCCTAACTGATTTTCTGCTCGTCACCACAGAGCTTCGCACACTGTGACTGACTAATCCATGTTAGTAATAGTAATAATAAACTCTTTGAAGACAGGGACTGCCTTTATAAATACGGTTGATAATGACGGCAGTGAGGATACGTTCATGATGTCCAGATCTTTTTTCTAAAGGTTCCTTGTCTAATTCCCACCTGTGTACTTTTTCCCAGGGCTTAGGACAGTGCTCTGCACATAGTAAGCACTTAATAAGCACTATTACTATTATTTGTTTCGTTTTGTTGTCTGGAGACCCCTGTTTAGACTGTGAGCCCATTGTTGGGCAGGGATTGTCTCGATCCGCTGCCAAATTGTCCATTCCAAGCGCTTAGGACTTGCTCTGCATGTAGTAAGTGCTCAAGAATACGATTGAATGAATGAATGAATACGGGTAAACTCACCCAGACAAACTTTTGGATACCCCCACAGATACACTCATGTACACACAAATAGGCCCTTTATATAGGCACTAAAATACTCAACTCTGTTGTACTCTCTTAAGCGCTTAATGCAGTGTTCTGCACACAGTAAATGCTCAATAAATGCCACTGATGATGATGATATCCACGTAGATGCGTTTGTGGAAACCCACACAAATACGCTCACCCCGAGACACAAACAGGCTCTCAGATATGCGCCGTTTCACTCACCCACACAGATACACATATACAGACAACCCTCATATATTCATAGATGCTCCCACCCACAGATATACAACATAAGCATTTACTGAGTGTCTGCAGCGTTTAATAATTGTGATAGTATTTGTTAAGCACTTAGCATGTGCCAAGCACTGTTCTAAGCGCTGGGGTAGATACAAGGTAATCAGGCTGTTCCACGTGGGGCTCATAGTCTTACTCCTCATTTTACAGATGAGTTAACTGGGGCACAGAGAAGTGAAGTGACTTGCTCAAGGTCACCCAGGAGACAAGTGGAGGAGCTGGAATTAGAACCCACGTTCTCTGACTCCCAAGCCCGTTCTCTTGCCACACTACTTCTCTAGACTTACTGAGTGTCTACGGGGTGCAAATCATTGTCCTAAATTCTTGGGAACATCCCTTACCGCGGCCCCGCTCTCACGGGGTTTATATTCTAAAGGGGGAAGCCAAGAGGATATAAAATGCCATTATGCAAGAGGTGAAAGAGAAAGAGCACAGATAGAAATTATTCCAGCCAATGATGTCGCAAATAAATCATGAGGTAGATCCAGAAATATTAAGGTGAGTGATGCGTTGACGTGACCAGGAAGCAGGGGGGATTAACTGCGGAAATTCCACATGGAGAAGGTTGGGAAAGGATGTGGTTTGGCAGATCTGAGGGGAGAAAAGAGTTCCAAGTAGGGAGAAGAGAGTGCAAAATGGATAGTCAGCTGTGTGACTGTGGGCAAGTCACTTCACTTCTCTGTGCCTCAGTTCCCTCATCTGTAAAATGGGGATTAAGACTGTGAGCCTCACGTGGGGCAATCTGATTACCCTGTATCTACCCCAACGCTTAGAACAGTGCTCTGCACATAATAAGCGCTTAACAAATACCAACATTATTATTTTTATAGGAATCAAGAGTTGGGAACTAGGTGCAGATAAGAGGAGTGTGAGAGGAGTAAAGTGGGAAGGTTGGAATGTAGCGGAAGAAGAGAGCTACTTATCTGCTGTGTGACCTTGGGTCACCTCTCTGTGCCTCAGTTACCTCATATGTAAAATAGGGATTAAGATTGTGTGCCCTAAGTGGGAAAGGGACTGTGTCCAACTTGATTTCTTTGATTCTACCCCAGCGCTTAGAACAGTGGGTGACACAGAGTAAGCACATAACAAATACTATAAAAAAAAGTGGTTACTGTGAGCCCCATGTGGGACGGGGACTGTGTCCAACCTGATTATTATCCAGAGTTTAGCACAGTGCTTGGCACATAGTAAATGCTACAAACACCACAATTATTATTATAATTACTACAGTAGGAGGTGTAGTGATAACATTTGTATTGGTTAAGCACTTACTACGTGCCAAGCACTGTACTAAGCACTGACATAGATACAAGAAAATCAGATGACACACGGTCCCTCTCCCACATGAGGCTCACAGTCTAAGGGGAGGGTGAACAGGTCAGAAGGTCATGGGTTCTAATCCTGCTGTGCCACTTGTCTGCAGTGTGACCTTAGGCAAGTCATTTCACTTCTCTGTGTTTCATTTCCGTCATCTGTAAAATAGGGATTAATACTGTGAGCCCTATGTGGGACAGGGCCTGCGTCCAACCCGATTACCCAGTTTCTACCCCAGTGCTTAGAAGAGTGCCTGGCATATAGTAAGCACTTAAATACCATAATTATTATTATTATTATTGAATTCCTTTTACAGATGAGGGAAGAGAGATGTTAAATGACTGTCCTAAGGTCACACAGCAGGTAAGGGGCCAAGAAGGGTTTAGACCCCAGGTTTAGGGAAAGAAATAAAAAAAGAGTGGTATGCTCCCTGTCCACAAAGGTCTTACATTCTTACAGGGAGACAGGTAAGCTGTAAGATAGGTAACAACTGTAAGCTCAGTGTGGGCAGGGAATGTATCTGTTATATTATTATCCTGTACTCTCCCTAGCGCTTAGTACACAGTAAGCACTCAACAAATACGACTGACTGACTGAGACAGGCAGCTAGGACAGAAACTGAAATCTGACGGTTAGGAGTGTCTGTTTCATTCAGAGAAAAATGGGTAGCTATTGGAGGGTAAAATGAAATGGAGTGACGCCTTATCAATATTACAGATTCAGATACATGGCTGTTCACAGGTACTTGGACAAATAGACACACACACACAGATCTACTCCTCAGGCACAAACAATAATAACAATAATTGTGGTATCTATTAAGTGCTTACTATGTGCCAGGCACTGCGCTAAGCACTGGCATAGGTACAAGGTAATCCTCACAGATAAACACACCCAACCATGTAGGTGACCAAACACTCACCCAGAGTCAGATTCTCCTGGTGGCCAGTTTATTGAGAACTTTCCCTGGGGTGCTTCCCTGTAGCTGAGCCCCCGATGG
This sequence comes from Ornithorhynchus anatinus, assembly GCF_004115215.2. Classification (NCBI taxonomy): domain Eukaryota; kingdom Metazoa; phylum Chordata; class Mammalia; order Monotremata; family Ornithorhynchidae; genus Ornithorhynchus; species Ornithorhynchus anatinus. Next base: position 5,253,065 of record NC_041732.1, on the reverse strand, counting down.
ATAGGGTTTGGGGAAGGGGGGGGCCTGGGATCTGAGGGTCCCAGGGACGTGGAGGGTAAATGAGTCTGGGGGCTAGGCTGGGGAGCGGAGTGAACATAGGGAAGAACCTGGGCTTCGCTTAGGGGAGAGCGCTCTGGCAAGGGGTCCCGGGGGGTGTCCGGGCCAGGTTTGGGGCGGGTGTTGGGGGGGATGGCAGAGTCGGGGTCTGGGCACCCCAAGAACGAGATTAGTTGTCCCTCATGGTCTGACGGATCCAGTCGACATATTTGCAGACTCGTGTGTAGACGCCCGGCTTGGAGGTGGTGGCACAAGGGTTCTGGCCCCATGAGATGATTCCCTGTAGGGTCCCGTTACAGACCAGGGGACCCCCGGAGTCTCCCTGGTGGGGTCGGAGGGAAGAGAGGAGACCCCACTCTGAGCCTCAGAGACCCTCACCCATGACCCAGGATCTCTGAGTCAGAGGTGGTGTCCAGAACTGAAGGGATGGGGGTTAGAGGTCAAGGGAGGTTGGGGGTGGAAGAAAGGGGATGAAGGGATGACCTGTCAGGATTTTTCCTTGGCATGAACATGAGGCGGGATCAGGGGCCAAAGGGGGTGGGGGGATCACAGATCTGGAAGGGGCCTGAGGGACAGAGTTGGGGGAGGGGAAGGTCATGGATGGAAAGGATTTCCCCTTGTCGGGGACATGAGGAGTCAAAGCTGAGGTCAGAGATCTGGAAGGAGTTTGAGGGGGGCAGAGCCTGAGGGGGGAGCGGGTTGGGGGGCTGGTCACTGACCTGGCAGGAGTCCCGGCCCTTGTCCCGGACACTGGCACAGACCATGGTGCTGGTGACGTTGCCAGGGTAGGAGGCCTCGCAGTCCTTGTGGGGGATGATGCGGATGTTGGCACAGCGCAGCGTAGCGGGGAGGTGGACTGTAGGGACACAGAGAAGACCCCCCCCACCCCACAACAAGGATTGGGAACTGGGGGGCTGGGTCCCTCCCCTGAAGGGGGGCCCCACCCTGCTCCTCCACTCTCCCGGCTTCAGTTTCCCTTCTCATCCATCATCGACTTGGGACCACGCCCTGTTCTGACCACGGGGTCACTCGCAGGAGCCGAGGTGGGACCTGGGCCGGGACCGGGAGACAGAGGGGTGGGGAGGGAGTGCCAAGGATAAGAGGGTTGGGCAGAACAGGGCAGGAGGGGAGAGGAGGAGAGGCAGGTCTGGCCAGGACCGGAAAGACAGGCGGGACAGGGCTGGACAGTCGGGGAAAGGCACCGGAGTCCAGTAGGAGAGGTCATGGCTGGGGAGGGCAGGCAGGACAGGACAGCTGCCCTCCCTCTTCAAATTCCCCAGACAATGACTCTCTCCCCTTCACAGCCTTATTGAAGGCTCAACTCTTCCAAGAGGCCTTCCCTGATTAAGTCCCACTTTTCCTCATCTCCCACTCCCTTCTGCGTCACCCTGACTTACTCCCATTGCTTTTCCCCCTTCCCAGCCCCACGGCACGTAAGTCCGTATCCATAATTTATCTCTATTAATGTCTGTCTCCCCCACTCTAGACTGTAAGCACTGTGGGCAGGCATTGTCACTGCTTATCTTTGTATTGTACTTTCCCAAGTGCTTAGTACAGTGCTCTGCACACAGTAAGCGCTCAGTAAATACGAACGGATGAATAAATGAATAGGGGAAAGAGCCCAGGCCTGGGAGTCAAAGGACGTGGTTTCTAATCCCTGTTGTGCCACTTGTCTGCTGCGTGACCTTGCACAAGTCACTTCACTTCTCTGCACCTCAGTTACCTCAACTGTAAAATGGGATTAAGACTCTGAGCCCCATTTGAGATATGGATTCGGTCCAACCTGATTATCTTGTACCTCTCCCAGCACTCAGTACAGTGCCTGGTACATCGTTAAGTACTAAACAAATACCATCAGAAACCAAAAAACAAAACCTTAACCCTGCCTCACCTCCAAACTCTACTTCTACACCCAAATTCCAACTTTTTCCAGACCCTCCCTTTGCCCTGAATCTTTTCTAGCCCTGTCACTTCCCTCTACTTTCTTCCAACCCCCAACCTGCCCCACCAAACACACTCCCATCCTATTTATTAATAATAATAATAATGATGGTATTTGTTAAGCGCTTACTATGTGCCAAGCACTTTACTAAGCCCTGAGGTGGATACAAGCAAATTGAGTTGGACAGAGTCCCTGTCCCATGTGGGGCTCACAGTCTAAACTCCCACTTTACAAATGAGGTAATAGACCCAGAGAAATGAAGTGACTTTCCCAAGGTCACACAGCAGACAAGTGGCAGAGCCGGGATTAGATCCCATGACCTTCTGACTCCCAGGCCCGTGCTCCACAGTTGGACTGTGAGGCCCCTGCGGGACTGGGACAGAGGGGCTGGGCCATGGGGGGCAGAGGGCTGGGTTTCCACTGCTAGGGTCTCCCCAAAGATTACACCACACCTTCACCACATAACCTAGACCCCCGCCCCCAATTTGCCAGGGCCACAGCCCCAGCGGCAGATCCCTTATGGGTCTCATTCTTTCCCTCCCTATCCTGAAAAGAACCACCGGTGTGACCCCCAGGCCCTCCATCCGACAATACCCCGTGCCCTTCTGCCTCCCCAGCCCTCAAGTGTCCCACCTCTGGATGGTCCACTGCCCAACCTTATGGCCCTGTCCCCTCTGCACCCTTCTGATCGGCTGCTGGCCATGCCCAGGTCTACCCCGTCAACCTTTACCCTGATCCACCCGGCCTCAGCCTGACCTTTGGTGTAACACCCTTGACCATGACCCAAGGCCCCAATTAGACTGTGACCTAAGACATCATTTCACCGCATCCCTTTGGCTTCAAATACTCTATTCAGAATGGAATGAACTGACTCACTTCTACTGTCCCCTCTACCTAATTTCCATTAGGCTCATTGCCTGATTTTCCATCAGGCCTATTCCAAAGCAGTTTCTGGTGTTCCCAAGTGCCCAATGGAATCAAACCACTTGGCACCACCCTCAGCCCAGCTCCAAGCTCTGTCTGGGAACCAGGATCACCAACCAACCACCCCTAGCTCTGGGTCATTGGAGGTAGATTGGGCTCAAATCTTGGCCTGCCTCCACTCTCCCCTTCTTCCTTCTTCTCCCTTCGCTGCCCCACCCTCCCCTGCCCCTGGGGCCCCGGGGTAATGGATCGTCAGCCCACCACCATCCAGCCCGGCCTCTCCCACACCTTCTTTCTCTCCTCCGGCTGGGCCCTGGCTCCAATAGGGAAGCAGCAGGGCTTGGTGGAAAGAACCTGGGTCTAGGAGTCAGGGAACCTGGGTTCTAATCCCACTTCCGCCACTTGTCTGCTGTGTGACCTTGAACGAGTCACTCAACCTCTCAAGGCCTCACTTTCCTCATCTGTAAAATGGGGCATTTATACCTGTGAGCCCCATGAGGGACAGGGATTGCATCCCACCCGATTACTTTGTGTCTACCCCACAGTGCTTGGCACAAAGTAAGCGCTCGACAAATACCACCACTATTATTATTATCGGAGGATAAGCTCCTTGAGGGCAGCTCCCAAGTACTCAATACAGGGCCGTGGAGGCGCTCGGTAAGTGTGACTGATTGACGACTCCTTACTTTGCGGGCTGGTGATGGTGCCCCAGCCGGAGATGAGGCAGCAGGTGTCGGCGGAGACGCAGGCCTGGGGCAGGGCTATGGGCTGGACGGCGGCGGTCAGATAGGCGGGCATGTCCAGTTTCACCAGCATGATGTCATTGCGGTGGTCTTTGTTGGGGTAGCTGCTGTTGAAGCCGGGGTGGGGGAAGGAGCGGGTGGCCAGCCGCACCTGCTCTGTCCCCTCATGCTGCTGGATGTTGTGGACTCCCAGGCGGGCCTGGTAGCGTCTGGAGCGGGAGAGATGGGGAGGGGAGGGAGGCAAGGTCAGAGTTGGGAGGGGACAGGGATTGCAGGCCTGGACTTTTCTTCATCCCCCCTCCCCGCCCCACTGCACTTTATCTATTTCTATTCATGTCTGTCTCGCCCTCTAGATTGTAAATTCGCTGTGGGCAGGGAATGTGTCTGTTTATTGTTGTACTGTACTCTCCCAAGTGCCTAGTACAGTGCTCTGCACACAGTAAGTGCTCGATAAATACGATTGATTGACTGGGGCGGGAGTTAGGATGGGAAGGGGTGGCAAGAGAAGGGAAACAGAATGGAAGTGGAAAGAGCAAGGCCCTAGGAGTCAGAGGATTTGGATTCTAATTCCAGTTTGCCTGCTCTGTGATCTTGGGCAAGACACTTTGCTTGTCTGGGCCTCAGTTTCCTCATCTATAAAATGATGCCCCATGTGGGACAGGGACTGAGGCCAACCCAATTATCTTCTACCTACCCCAGCTCTTAGTGTAGTGTTTGGCACATAATAAGGGCTTAACAAATTCCACAATTACAATTATTATTTTTAGAACTCAAGGTACAGGAGAGACCCAATATCTGTAGGCTAGGAAGGGGCCGGCCAGTTGCTTTGAAGATTTGGAGGAGGAAGAGGAGAGGAAGAGGAGGAGGAGGAAAAGGGAGAGGCTCTTGGAGGTGAGGTGGGAACTGAGGGCTGGCAAGGGGGGTGGAGGCTGGGAGAGAGAACCAAGAGCTGGAAGGCAGGATCCCCGAGTCCCTGAATGGGGAGAAAACCGGATGGATGGGGTGGGCCTGGGTGTGGATCTGAGAGGGGACCAGGAATTTGCTCATAGGTGTCAGGGCTTCCAGAGAAGGAAGACCTCAAGAAGGTCGGAGGGCATCACAGGGAGGCAGAGTCGGTCTGGACGTTTGGGCCTGATGGCTAGTCTTGACTTTGGGCCAGCAGTGGCCTTGAGGAGTCTGGGACCTCGGAGCAGACCCCAGGATATACTGCGTCATGGTTCTGGGGGGTGACTTTGATCTGGCCTCCCTGGGTCCCCGGGTCTCTGGAATTTGTTCCGGGCCTGTCTTGGGGGGCCTGGGGCCCAGGAAGGTGGATTCTGGGAAGCCGGGGGCTGGCCCAGTTCCAATCCAAATCTTGGAATTAGGCCCAACGAGAACCTTCCCCTCAGGGAGGGACCCGGTGACTCCATGTCCGCCTGACTCTTACGTCCGGCTGCAGGTCAGACCCTGGGGAGCAGCCGGAGTTTTCCACCAGGTGTGTGTGGGAGGCAAAGAGGGAGGGGAGTTCTGCCAGGTGTGTGAGGATGGGTAGGGGGGGTCTCTGATGGGTATGGGGGGAAGGAAGGGGACTTGTGTCAGATGGATGGGCTCTGAGGGGTGTCAAGGGAGGGAGGGGAGTTCAGCCAGGTGTGTGAGGAGGGCTGGGGGTCTCTTTCGGGTGTGAGGAGGAGGGAGTTCTGCCAAGTATGTGAAAAGGGTGGAGGTCTCTGATGAGTGTGGAGGGGAGGAAAGGAAACTCTGCCAGGTGTGTGAGGATGGGTTGGGGGCTCTGATGGGTGTGGGGAAAGGGGACCTGTGCCAGGTGTGTGAGAGATGGGGGAGCGGGCAGAGGGTGAGTGGGTTCTGTCCATCCTGTTTTGGGGAGGGTGGGAGAGGAGGTAAAGGCCTTCCCAATCCTATCCTTCCCTGGCAGCCTCCCCTCCCTCTGCCCACATCCCAAGAGCCCTCCCGAGCCCCCCTGAGCCCCCCGGCCCGGCCCGGGCCGTGTCCCCCGGTCCCCGCCCCACGACGCACAGAGACCCACGGCTTGCGGCAGTGAGCGGCGGTGACCAGCCAGCGCGGGTCGATGAGCGAGGCGCCACAGTGCAGCCGGGACTTGAGGAACAAGGCCACCTGCCACGGCTGGGAGTGCGGCGGGCACTCGTAACCCTTAATCACCCGCGTCTCCGGCCGGATCCATCCTGCGGGGACAGACAGGTGGGGGCGGGGGTCAGCCGGGCCGGGTCAGCCGGGCAGGGACCTCGGAATCCTGGACGGCCCGAGGTCTTGGACCAGCTGCACCTTGATGGGGAAAGGAGGGATGGGGAGTTGGGGGAGGGCGAGGGGCGAGAGGGAGGGAAGGAAGGATTGCAGAAGCGGCGTGGCCTGGTGGAAAGAGCCGGGCTTGGGAGTCAGAGGTCGTGGGTTCTGATCCCGACTCCGCCACTTGTCTGCTGTATGACCCTGGGCAAGTCACTTCAGTTGAGAAGCAGCGTGGCCTAGTGGAAAGAGCACAGGCTAGGGAGTCAGAGGACCTGGGTTCTAATCCCGACTCCTCCACTTGTCTGCTGTGTGACCTTGGGCAAGTCGCTTCACTTAAGAAGCAGTGTGGCTTAGGGGAAAGACCCCGGGCTTGGGAGTCAGAGGTCATGGGTTCTAATGCCGGCTCTGCCACCTGTCAGCTGTGTGACCTTGGGCAAGTCACTTCACTTCTCCGTGCCTCAGTTACCTCACCTGTAAAATGGGGATGAAGACTGTGAGCTTCACGTGGGACAACCTCATTCCCCTGTCTCTATCCCAGCGCTTAGAACAGTGCTCTCTCTGCACGCAGTAAGCGCTTAACAAATACCAACATTATTATTATTATTATTGAAGAAGAGGGGAGGGCCCAAGGATTGCACCCTCCCGCCCATGACAGCAAAACCATGTTAAAGCTGTGGGGTGAAGCTTGGAGGGTGGAAGAATTGCACCCCCCTATTGGAGCAAAATCCCAGTAAAGCTGTGGGGCGGGGCCTGGAGGGGCCAGTTTTAGGAGAAGGAATGTTGGGCTTCTGTCCTACCCCACTCTGTCTCTCTTTATTGCTAAATTGTACTTTCCAATCGCTTAGTACAGTGCTCTACATACACTAAGCGCTCAATAAATACGATTGAATGAATGAACCTCTCTTTTCCCATAGCCACGCGCTGCCATCTCCCTGCCACTGATAAAGCTGCTGAGCTGTTCTTCGCCCTCCTTCCCCACTTCCCATGGAAATTTAGATCTAAATCAAAGCCAGATCCAGCCCATCCCAACCTGGGCCTTCTTCAGCATCCCCTCTCACGGCACCACCTCTCTGCTTTCTGTTCGCAAGCCTGGAGGACCCTGAAGTCCAGCTGCTTATTTCGGGTCTATCGTCCCCCTGTTCCCTTGTATTGTCCTCTCCCGAGCATTTATTACAATGCTATGCACACCGTAAGCACTCAATAGTAGTGATTGACTGATTGTATTTTTGCTTGCCTCTCCTAACATGTCTGTTGCTATTAGGACCACATCCCCTACTTCTATCATTATTACTTCTACTACCAATCGCACTTATTGAGCTCATATTATGTGCAGAACATCGTCTAAGCGCTTGGGAAAGTACAATATAACAGAGTTGGGAGAGAGGGTCCCTGTCCACAACATGCTTACAGTCTAGAGTGAGAGAAAGACATTAACATAAATAAATTATAGATATGAACACAAGTGCTGTGGGGCTGAGGGAGAGGGATATAAAGGGGCCAAATCTAAGTAATAATAATGATGACATTTGTTATGCGCTTACTATGTGCCAAGTGCTGTTTTAAGCGTTGGGAAGGATACAAGGTGATCAGGTTGTCCCATGTGGGCTCACAGTCTTCATCCCCATTTTACAGATGGGGTAACTGAGGCACAGAGAAGTGAAGTGACTGGCCCAAAGTCACACAGCTGCCAAGGAGCTGAGCTGGGATTTGAATCCACGACCTCTGACTCCCAAGCCCGGGCTCCTTTCACTGAGCCACACTGCTTCTCCAAGTATAAGTACTACTATGAACTGTCCTGAAATCCAATACTAAACCCTCCAAATAAAACTCCTTTCTTTGTCCTTTTCTCCTTCCACTTTTTTAAAGGTATTTGTTAAGCTCTTATTATGTGCCATGCACTCTATGAAGCTCTGGGGTAGACACAAACTAGTCAGGTTGGACACTGTCCTAATTGGGTGGGACTCACAGTTTAAATTCCCATTTTACAGATGACGTAACTGAAGCGCAAAGTGAAGAGACTGGCTCAAGGTCACACAGCAAACAAATGGAGGAGCTGGGATTAGAACCCAGGTCCTTCTGACTCCCAGGCCTGGATTCTATCCACTAGGCCTTGCTGCTTCCCATTCCCATTCCTGCTTCACACTCCTCTCCAGGGCCCACACTTTGGGCTAAGAAGGGATGTGACAGAGGATCCCGCCCTGGTGGAACATTCATTGCCGGATGCCGGGCCAGAAAGAGCATTTCCAGGAAAGAACAGCGATTCGTGTTTTTATCCATTTAGGGTGCCAGAAGGACCATTTTTCTCTACTGCACGGTGACCCCATTACACATGCTCTGATTTGCTCTCTTTATTCCTCATTCATTCAATAGTATTTATTGAGTGCTTACTATGTGCAGAGCACTGTACTAAGCGCTTTGAATGAACAATTCGGCAACAGAGCCAATCCCTACCCATTGACGGCTATTCCTCCCCACCCAGCCCCCCAGCACTTAGGTCCATATCTACAGTTTGTTTATTTTTATTAATGTCTGTCTCCCCCTCTAGACGGTGAGCTCGTTGTGGGCAGCTTACACTTCTGTAAGTCTGTGTGTTGATTGTTGTATTGTACTCTCCCAAGCATTTAGTACAGTGCTCTGCACATAGTAAGCACTCAATAAATACAATTGAATGAACACTTCGGGCCGTGTTCCGGGCAGAGGGGAGACTAGTCAGGGAGCTGTTCCATCGGAAGAGGCCGCTCCGGGCCTGCGGGTCTGGTTCGTCCAGCCGAGGGTGGCAGAGCTTTGGCTTCTGATTACCTCCTGGGGCAAATATGCGGGGTGACACAAAGGAGTGGGAAAATCACAACGTGGTGGACCACGGAAAGGCCCCTGTTTGCCTCGCGGAGCAATTTCTTAAGAATTTCTCATTTCTACTGTGTTCGTTCTATCTTCTTTCTACCCCCAGCCCATAGTACAATCCTTGGCACCTAATAAGGGCTTAATAAATGCCCTCATTGCTGTTATTTCTATTTTCAATCGTATTTATTGAGCACTTACTGTGTGCAGAGCATAGTATTAAGTACCGGAGAGTACAATACAACAGTAAACAGATACATTCCTTGCCCACATTGAGCTTACAGTCTATTTTGTGGAGGCAACGGGGGATGTGCGGGGGAAGGGGATGAATCCCCAGTCTGGTCCGTGTCTGACTGGCTGAGAATTTCAGTGTGTCCTATGGCCCCTTACTCCCTGTACATCACCCATTCAAAGACTACCACACCTGCCAACACCCCAGAGTTTTCATAGGAAATTTGGCCCTGGCCCATGGACGTCATAGGGACCGAAACTTCCGAACTAGAAGGTGCCAGGGTAAGCCAGTCCTGGCTGGACTGAGGCTAGGTTTGGGTGGCTCAGTGCCTATGCACTTTAATCTGTAATAATAATTGTGGTATTTGTTAAGCACTTACTGTGTGCCAGGCACTAAGTGCTGGGGTGGCTACAAGATAATCGGGTTGGACATAGTCCCTGTCCCATGTGGGGATCACAGCCTCAATCCCCATTTTATATATGAGGTAACTGAGGACCAGAGAAGTGAAGTGATTTGCCCAAGGTCACACAGCAGACAAGTGACGGAGCCAGGATGAGAATGCAGGGTCCTTCTGACTCCCCGGCCTGTGCTCTATCATGCACTCTGCTTCTCTACCCCTTAAACGTTCTCTTTCTCCCTAACTGTAAATTTGTTCACATTTGTGTCTCAATCAATCAGTCTTATTTATTGAGGGAACAGGGTGTAGAGCCCTGTTCTAAACTCTTGGGAGACTACAATACAACAGAGTTGGTAGACACGTTCCTGCCCAAAACAGGCTTGCAGTCTAAAGGGGGAGACAGACATTTCCATAAATAAGTTAAATTACATATACGTACTCAAGTGTTATGGGACTGAAAGTGAATATTGGGTAGGGATTGGCTCTATTTCCGAATTGTACTTTCTAAGCGCTTAGTACAGTGCTCGGCATTCAGTAAGAGCTCAGTAAATACGACAATGAATGAACGAGTAAAGGGTGCAAATCTTAGTGTCTCCCCTGAACCGTAAAATGGGGATTAAATCCCCGTTTTCCCTCCTACTTAGACTGTGCATCCCACGTGGGCCAGGGACTGGGTCCAACCTCATTACGTCGTCTCTACCCCAGCGCTTAGAACAGTGCTTGGCACATAGAATGAGAAGCAACATGGCTCAGTAGAAAGTGCCTGGACTGGGGAGTCAGAGGTCTTGGGTTCTAATCCTGCCTCCTCCATTTGTAAGCTATGTGACTTTGGGCGAACCCAAAAGTGTGCCTCAGTGACCTCATCTGTAAAAGGGGGGACTGTGAGCCCCATGTGGGACAACCTGATTATCTCGTATCTACCCCAGGGGAGAGGCAGTGTGGCTCAGTGGAAAGAGCACGGGTTTGGGAGTAAGAGAGCATGGGTTCTAATCCCGGCTCTACCACTTATCAGCTGTGTGACTTTGGGCAAGTCACTTCACTTCTCTGTTCCTCAGTTACCTCATCTGTAAAATGGGGATTAAGACTGTGAGCACTAGGTGGGACAACCTAATTACCTTGTATCTGCCCAGCGCTTAGAACAGTGCTTGCCACATAGTAAGTGCTTAAAAAATACCCAAATTATTATTATTATTAACAGTGTTTGGCACAGAGTAAGCGCTTAGCAAATACTATCATTCATTAATTAATTGAATAATAGGGCTTAACAAATACCATAATTACCTTGTATCTGCCCAGCGCTTAGAAAAGTGCTTGGCACATAGTAAGCGCTTAAAAAATACCAAAATTATTAACAGCGCTTGGCACATAGTAAGCGCTTAACAAATACTATCATTAATTAATTGAATAATAGAGCTTAACAAATACCCTAAGAATAATAACTATTGTTATTAGTACAGCCCTCTGCACGGCCCTAATGAATAGGTTTGATGGATTGATTGAGGCCGGGGCGGGGAAACAGAGAGGCGCGGTTTTCCGCGTGGGTGGATTCGCGATGGGCTGGAACTACAAATCCCAGCAGCCCCCGGGACGGACGACCGGAAGTGAAGCTTTTCCCCAGCCCACTCTCGCCCCCTAGTGGCCCATCTCGGGCACGGCCGGGCCTGGCCCCGCGGTCCCGGTGGACTCGGAGCGGACCTGGGTGGGCCGGGGGGTGTCGCCCCTCCAGCGGAGCAGGGTTGCACAAACCTGGAGCCTCTCCAGGCCGATATCATAATAATAATGATAATGTTGGTATTTGTTAAGCGCTTACTATGTGCCGAGCACTGTTTTAAGCGCTGGGGTAGATACACAGGTTGTCCCCCATGAGGCTCACATTGTAATAATAATAATGTTGGTATTTGTTAAGCGCTTTCTATGTGCCCAGCACTGTTCTAAGCGCTGGGGTAGATACAGGGTCATCAGGTTGTCCCACGTGAGGGTCACAGTTAATCCCCATTTTACAGATGAGGTAACTGAGGCACAGAGAAGTGAAGTGACTTGCCCACGGTCACAGAGCTGACAGGTGGCAGAGCCGGGATTAGAATCCATGACCTCTGACTCCTAAGCCTGTGCTCTTTCCACTGAGCCACGCTGGGGTGCCTCCTCCCCTTCCTCCAGGGCCATCAGCCGCCCCCCACAACTTTGCCCTCGAGGGTCAGCAGGGTCCAATGTAGGCCCAGAGCTCCCCGGCCCAAGGTCAGGGCGAGCACAGCGTGTCTTAGTGGAAAGAGCATGGGCTTGGGAGTCAGAGGATGCGGTTCTAATCCCGGCTCTGCCACTTGTCAGCTGTGTGATTTTGGGCTAGTCACTTCACTTCCCTGTGCCTCAGTTACCTCATCTGTAAAATGGGGATTAAGACTGTGAGCCCCACGTGGGACAATCTCATTACCTTGTATCTACCCCAGGGTTTAGAACAGTGCTTGGCACATGGTAAGCTCTTAACAAATACCATAATTAATATTAAAAGAGGGGAGCTCGGGTGGGTTAAATGGGGCAGACGAGAGGGTCAGGATCCGGGACAAGGCCTTGGAGCCGGGCAGGGGGAGGCTGCAGGCTTTCTGAGGGTGGATCGTCCCCTCCCCTAATCCCGGGGCCACGCACCCCTCTTACCTGCCATCAAGGTGAGGACGAGGCCAAGGAGCGACAAGAGCAGCATGACAGAAGCCGGGGGTCAGGCTGCGGGTGGGGACCTGTCAGGTGGGCACAGTTACCACTCATTGCCACCGGTCTACAACACCCCTCACTGCCACCAGCCTATACCGCCCCTCACTACCACCGGCCTACACCGCCTCCGAAAGGGTCAAACTCCATTTCTCTGAGCACTTGGGTCCTGAGAGGAGGGCCGGAGTCTCCTGGCACGCTCAGATGCTCCTTTAGTTTGTCCTGCTTTCCTGCCACGGATTCAGAGAGTGGTGGGGGCGGTGGGAGGGAAGCCGGGCGGCTGGGGGACGGGAAACCCGGCTTTTCTGCCCGGTTCTCCTTGGGCTGGTTCCTGTCTGTGCAAGTTTGTTTGGGGGTGGGGGGGATGTGAGTTTGTGCGTGTGCCTGTTGGCGTGGGATGTGGGCTGTTTGTGCAGAGGGGTGAGTTGAGCTTGTGAGGAGGGTGAGGGATGAAAGGGTTTTGGCGGGAGGGGAGGGGGTGATCCTTGGTGTTCAGTTACCTCTAGTCTACCCCTCTAGACTGTAAACTCCTCGTGGGCAGGGAACGTCACCACCTCTGTTATACTGTACTCTCCCAAGTGCCTAGAACAGTGCTCTGCAGGCAGTGAGAGCTCAATAAATACAACCGATTATAGACTGAGCAGCTCTGGCCCCAACCAGGGTGAAGGGAGGCCAGGGGAGGGGGCGGGGGTGGGGTCGGAGGTCAGAGGAGGTGATAAAGCCATCATCCCTGGCAGGTCTCCCGAAGCCGGACCTGAACCCTCTGGAGCTCCAGGACTCGGAGAGTAGTGTGAAGGTATATAGGTGGTCTCCTTCACGCCCCCCTCCCCAGCTTGGGATCTGGAAGGGGGCCAGGAGGGGGGCTACCCAGCAGGGAGACACAGAGACACTAGGAGAGATATGAGATATCTTCTAGAGTTGAGGAGAGACTGAGAGATACCATGGGAGGCTGAGACCACGGCACAAGGAAAAAGTGACAGAGAGTGGGAGAGACAGAAAGAGACAAAGATGCAACGAGAAACTGGGGGGGGGGGGGAGGGGGCGGCAACACCGAGACACTAGAAGAGACACGAGGAGAGACTGGGGGAGAATGCAGAGAGTCAGCAGCATGGCTCAGTAGAAAGAGAGGGCTTGGGAGTTAGAGGGCATGGGTTCTAATCCTGACTCAACCACTTGTCAGCTGTGTGACTTTGGGCAAATCACTTAACTTCTCTGTGCCTCATTTACCCCATGTAAGATGGGGATTAAGACTGTGAACCCCATGTAGGGCAACCTGATTACCTTGTATTCCCCCCCCCCCAATGCTTAGAACAGTGCTTGGCACATAGCAAGTGCTTAACGAATACCATTATTATTAAGTACAAGAAGACACTTTGAGACGCTAGGAGAGATAAGTACGAGAAGAGGCTGGGAGAGACACAGGGGCAGAAACACGAGGAAAGATTGAGAGAGGAATAGAAAGAGACACAGTTGCAAGGAGACGCTGGAAAAGATATGAAGAGAGAGTGGGAGAGATACAGGGACAAAGACCCAAGGAGAGAGTGGGAGAGAAAGGTGCGAGAAGAAACCTGGGGAGACCCAGGGCAGAGACCCGAGGAGACACTGGGAGAGACACAGAACGAGACAGAGATGGAAGGAGGCACTGGAAGAGATGAGGAAAGACTTCAGAGACAGAGACCCGAGGGGAACCTGAGAGAGACGAGCACGAGCAGAGACCTGAGGAGACACAGGAACAGGGAACCGAGAAGAGACTTCGGGCAAAGAACGCGTCAACTAATTCTGTTGTCCAAGCGCTTAGTACAGTACTGTGCACATAGTAAGCGCTCGATAATAATAATAACGGTATTCGTTAAGCGCTTACTATGTGGCAAGCACTGTTCTAAGGGCTGAATCAATACCATTGATTGATTAGAACAGTGCTCAGAGCTTAGAACAGTGCTTCGCACGGAGTAAGCGCTTAGTAATAATAATAATGGTATTTGTTAAGTGCTTACGATGTGCCAAGCACAGTTCTAAGCGCTGAGGTAGATACAGGGTAATCAGTTTATCCCACGTGGGGCTCACATTTTTAATCCCTGTTTTCCAGAAGAGGTAATTGAGGCCCAAAGAAGTTAAGTGACTTGCCCCAGGTCACCGAGCAGACTATTATAGCTGTGTGACTGTGGGCAAGTCACTTCTCCGTGCCTCAGTTACTTCATCTGGAAAATGGGGATTAAGACTGTGAGCCTCACGTGGGACAACCTGATTATCCTGTATCTACCCCAGCGCTTAGAACAGTGCTCTGCACATAGTAAGCGCTTAACAAATACCAACATTATTATGATTATTATTGATTGAGAGACCGAGGGACAGAGACCAGGGGCGTGACAGGGGGGAGAAGAGGCCTGGGGAGCCCGAGGAGAGATGGGGGAAGCCCATAAGGAGGGAAGGGCAGGAGGGCCGGCCTCTGCAGGCCCTGGGCCACCCGACCCTTCGTCTCCCCGGTCCCGCCCGGCTCACCCGGCCCGTGTCGGGCCCGGCAGGGTCGTCTGTCGTCTGTCGTCTGTCGTCGGTGGGAGCCGGGGTCCGGCCGGCTGGCTTCCCTCGGATAAACCCGGCTGGGCCGTGCCAGGGGAAGAGGGGGCAGGGACTGGGGGCGTGGGGGGCGCCTCGCCCAGCTGACGTGACTCCTTCCCGGGGCCTTATCTCGGCCCGGCTCCCCGCCCCCCGCCCCCCCCACCCGGGAGGCTTCGGGTGTTGATTGGGCCACCGGGCGAGCGACCTGGAAGCCCGGCTCCTCCTCCCGCCCCCTCGCCCACCGGGACACCCGGGCCGGGCCCAGCCCGCCCTCCATCCCAGCGGAGCTGCCCCAACCGGGGGGGTCTGGGGGGTCCCTGTGTGTCTGTGACAGAGAGGGGGCGAACCCCAGAAGAGGGGCTCAGGCCGTGGTTTCTTGGGGCTGGTCCTGAGGCCCCAGCGAGGTCCCGCCTTTTTCGTCTTGTTTCGGATCCAAAGGCTGGGCGAGGCTTCCCGCAGTCCCCCAACCTCTCTGAGGGTCACCCCCCACCCCGACCTCGCCCCCCAAGGCCCTCCAGGACAGGCCCCGGGCGATCTGGACGGGAAAGGCTGACGCCGGCAGGAGGTCCAGGGCCCGGCCTCCCTCCTCGCCCCCTCCCCTCCCCGCCCGGGGGTGGCCAAGCCCGGCAGGATGGGAAGGCCAATGTGGCCTTCACCGGCCGCCCCGGGCAGCCAGGGTCTGCGACCTCGGCTCTCCCCACCCCCTCGGCCACAGTCTTCGTGGACCCCCATCTTCGACCCCTCTCCAGCCTTCCCCTACAGGTTGCAACCTCCCCCCCACATCCCCACCCCTCTCCAGCCTTCCCCCTGCAGGATGCAGCCCCCTCCCATCTACCCCTCTCCAGCCTTCCCCTTGCAGAATGCAGCCCCCTCCAACCTACCACTCTCCGGCCTTCCCACTGCAGGATGCAGCCCCCTCCCACCTACCCCCTCCAGCCTTCCCTGCAAGTGGCAGCCCCCCGCCCACCTCCCCACAGTGCACGAATTCCTGCACAGACCCTGCGACCGGTCCCGGGCCGGAGAGGAGGGGTCTCCGGGATTCGGGCCGGGGCCGCTCCCGCTTTCCCAGCCTCCCTCCCGGGCCCGGTGGCCTTCGGGGTGACCGGATCCCGGGAGCTCCGGCGGCGGGACCGGAAAAACCGGCCTCGAGGGCGGAGACGGAGCCGGGGGTGGGGGGTGAGTCAGGGACGCCGGAGGGGTCAGGCGGGGCCGAGCCGGGCGCCCCCTCCCTGAGTGGGGGGCTGCCCGGACGATGCGGGGCGGGGAGAGATGCGCTGAACCTCCTTCTCCGGATCCCCGAGGGGAGGGGGCTGGACAGAGGAAGAAGCAGCCTGGCTTGGTGGCAAGAGCAGGGCCTTGGAAGTCAGAAGGTCGTGGGTTCTAATCCCGACTCCGCCACTTGTCTAGTGTGTGACCCTGGGCAAGACGCTTAACTTCTCTGGGCCTCAGTTACCTCATCTGTAAAATGGGGATGAAGACTGTGAGCCCCACGTGGGACAACCTGATAACCCTGTGTCTACACCAGTGCTTAGAACAGTGCTTGGCACGTAGTAAGCGTTTAACAAATATCATTATTATCATTATCATTGTTAGAGGGACCCGGAAACCTATGACCTGTTCTCCAGCAAGCTGCCAGACTGCCAGAGAAATTGAGGCAGGGGTTTCTGGGGCTCTGAATCTCCTTCATGATCCCCCAGGCCTCTCCTCTCTCCTCCCTAGGTCGGGGAGGCCGTGCACTGGTCAGTGCTCAGCACCGATGGCCGCTCAGCTGCCTCGGCACCTTGAGAAGGGCAGGGGGCTCCCCCCACCCCCACACACACATACACAAACACACTCACACACAAGGCAGACATGATTCTTAGCGTCAGGGGGACAGGTCAGCGGCGAAGTCAAGAGAGGGCCCCTGGGGGCTAAAGAAAGGACCGGCTAGGAAGGGGCATCCTAATCCATTTTCTCCCCTTGACCCGGTTCCGGCTGGGTCTGGCTGGGGTGTCCGTGCCCAGCTCCCTCCGGACACCCCCTTTTTCTCCCCTTCTCCCCCACAAATTCTTCCCCTTCTCCCTGGGCCCAAGCTGGCATCGTGGGCATCTTCACTAGTGCCACCGAGCTGAGCAGGGGCGGCACAGTAAACAGCCGAGCTGCCAGGGCTATGGCTGTCGAGGAGCGATTTTTTATGGTATTTAGGAATGATGATGATGATGATATTTGTTAAAAACTCACTATGTTCCAGGCATTGTACTAAACGCTGGGGTGGTTACAAGCTAATCAGGTTAGACACAGTCCCTGTCCCACATGGGGATCACAGTCTCCATCCCCATTTTCAGATGAGGTAAGTGAGGCCCAGAGAAATGAAATGACTTGTCCAAAGTCACACAGCAGACAGGTGGCAGAGCTAGGACTAGAACCCATGACCTTCTGACTCCCAGGCCTGTGCTCTATCCACTACACCGTGCCTTAGTGTATGTGCCAGGCGCTGTTCTAAGCGCTGGGGTAGATACAGGATAATCAGGTTGGACACAGCCTGACCCAGTCATGACCCACATGGGGATCACAGTCTTCACCCTTATTTTACAGATGAGGCACCGAGAAGTGAAGTGAATCACCCAACGTTTCACAGCAGACAAGTGGCAGAGTTGGGATTAGAACCCAAGTCCTCTGCCTCCCTGTGCTCTATCCATTAGGCGACACTCCTTCCTGCGATTGCAAGGGGTCCTTCCACTGTAGAGGGAGAGAGGGATCCTGGACGTCTGACCTGGAGGACAGATAAGCAAGAGAAGCTGTGGTTAGGCCCCCGCCTCCCCCAACCCATCAAGTCTAGAGTCCCCTAGACTCAACCTCAACAGGGAATCTCCCATGTCATTCTTTCTTTCATGCAATCATAGTTATCGAGCAGTTACTGTGTGCAGACCACTGAACTAAGAGCTTGGGAGAGTACACTATAACCATAAACAGACACATTCCCTGCCCACAGTGAGCTTACAGTCACCCGTCACTCTCACCAACCCTCCCCCCAAAACCATCAAACCAAGGCACCTCATCCCTTCCCGGTAGAGAGAAGCCCATTGACTGGCCTCATGGGTATTTAGGAAAAAGAAGTAAGGACAGACCTGTAGACCGGCTCATTCTCCCCACATCCCGAGAGGGGTTGGATTCTGACACTAATCCTCCCTTCTTAGACAATCCCACAACCCCCGTGGGACCTAGCAGCTCTTACCAGTCTCTACTCTCATCTCTCCCAGCACGACGTAGTGGATAGAACTTGGGCCTGCGAGTCAGAAGGTCATGGATTCTAATCATGGCTCCCCCACTTGTCTGCTGAATGACTTTGGGAAAGTCACTTCACTTCTCTCTGCCTCAGTTACCTCATCTGTAAAGAGGGATTGAGACGGCGAGCCCACGTGGGACAAGGACTGTGTCCAATCTGATTTGCATGTAAGCAGCCCAGTGCTAGTACAGTGCCTGGCACATAGTAAGCACTTAACAAAACCACAATTATTATTACTCTCTCCTTCCTCTGTCTGCCTTCTCTCCCTCATTCAGTCTATCCCTCCTCTCCAGATCCGGGGCCACCCCAGTGACCTCACCGGCTTAATCCCATCCTCTCCTCCACCTAACAAGCTGCAGCTAATTGTCTTCTGATGAGTTTGTTGTTGTAGTGAGGTTTAGTGCTCAGCCCTGGGCTGGAGACTCCATGTTTTGGCAGGTGTTGGAAGAACAGGAAGGGAGAGGAGGAGGAGGAGACAAGTCTGGAGTGGGGGAGTGGGAAGGAGATGGGGAAAGGAATTAGGGCAGAGGCGAGGTGGGAGCTATGGAGGGGGAGGCTGGGAGGAGAGGCAGCAGGGTTGTTTGGAGGTGGAAGGAGCTGGGATAGACCCTGAAGGACCTTGCCTCGGATCTGTGACCTTTGGGTACTTGAAATTGGTCCCGCCCTCAACCCCACAGCACTGTGTACATATCTTTAAATTATACATTACAAATGATTTATATGAATGTCTTCCCCCACGCCCCCGGACTGTAAGCTCATTATGGGCAGGGAACGTGTCCACTAATTCTGTTGCATCACACTCTCCCAAATGCTTAGTACAGTGCTCCACACATAATAAGTGCTCAATAAATACCATCGATTGATTGAGATGGGGGGTCAGAACTGGGAGGAGGGAAAGGGCTAGCTGGGATCAGGAGGGTAAAGGTGCCGGGTTAATAATAATAGAATTTGTTAAGCACTTACTATGTGCCAGTCACTGCTCTAAGTGCTGGGGTAGGTACAAAATAATCGGGTTGGACACAGAGGGCTCAGAGTCTTAATCCCCATGTTACAGATGAGGGAACTAAGGCACAGTGAAGTTAAGGCACTTGCCCAATGTCCCACAGTAGACAAGTGGAAGAACTGGGAATAGAACCCAGGTCCTTCTCACTCCCAGGTCTGGTCTCTATCCATTAGGCCACACTACTTCTCGGAGGAGGCAGGAGGGTAGAAGACCTTGAAGGTGCAGATTTGGGGTTGGAGAAGTGGGGGGTTGACCACGGATGAGGCAGAAGTGGGGGGTTGGGGAGAAAGAGAGGAAGCAGGTGGGCCCAACCTAGCCACCTTTTGAAAGTCCCAAAACTTCCGGCCTCCCCACCCGGCATGGAGGCGTTCCCAACCCCTCCCGCTCCCTCTTTCAGGGAGCCAACACCCTCCTAATCCCATTGTAGACAGGAACCCCTGGAACTCCGCCCGTTCTGGCACTGCTGACGGCTGCTGTCTCTCTGTTGTCAGCACTCACTCCTCCCTGAGACAATCTCAACCCCAACCCCAGCTCCAAACCTGACCCTAAATCCCAATATCACCCTGCTCCCCCAACCCCTGCTCAACCGATCAACTAACCACTATCCTTGCTCCAAATCTCAATATCGGCCTTAACCCTTAACCTCAGCTCAGCCGATCAATTAGACACAATCCTTGACGATTTCGGCCTTACCCTCTAACCTCAATTCAGATGATCAACTAACCACATCCCCTGCCCCAAATCCCGATATCAGCCTCAACCCCCAACTCCTGCTCAACCGATCAACTAACCACGACCCCATCCCCAAACCCAATATCAGCCTTGACTCCTAACCCCAGCTCAACTAATCAAGTAACTACAACCCTAACCCCTGCCCCAAATCCTTAAGAGCCTTAATTCCCAATCCCAGCTCAACCTCAACCCCAACCCTAACCCCTGCCCCAAATCCTAATTTTGTCTTTAGCCCCTAAACAAAATCCTAATCTTTTTCCAACTCAGTATCAACAACCAACCAGGAGTGCCACCCTTAAAAATGCCACCCTAACCCCTACTTCATCCCTTTTCCTTTGCAAACCTAACCCCGATTCTAGCCTCAACAGTAATCAGAAACAAAACATTAAACTCAAACTGACTATAATTCTATCCTTAACCTCAAATCTAAAGCTTCCTTCTTTCCCCAACCTTAACCCTAATGACTAACCAGAGAAGGGGCGAGATCAAGTGGAAAAAGCATGGGACTGGAAGTCAGAAGACTGGGTTCTTATCCCAGCTTTCACCCCTTGCCTGCTCTATGATCAAATCACTTAACTTCTTCGTACCTCAGTTTCCTCATCTGTAAAATGGGGATCCAATGCCTGTTTTCCCTTCTACTTGGTCTGTTAGCCCTGTGTGGGAACCCTATCCAACCTGATAGCTTGTCCCATCCCCAGCATTTAGTTCAGGGCTTGGCAAATAGGCTTTAACAGGGACTACAATCATTATTATTCTTAGCCCCAACCCTGCAACTAGCCCCAATCCTAAACCCTAAAATTGAACCTGACCCTAGCCTTGACCTACAACCTAATCCCAAGCCCACACCAACCCTAACACTCCTTCTGTCACTGAGTCTATCCTAGTCCCTCCCCATTAGCATAACCAGCTCATAATTATAACCTTGAAAGTATTGCTAACTCTAACTAAAACTTAACGATAATCACAATTCTAAATTCTAATCTCAAACCCAAACCCACCGTGCCTCGTTTAAAATGTGCGGTATGGCGGAGTGGATAGAACATGGGCTTGGGAGTCAGAAGGTCGTGGGTTCTATTCTCAGCTCTGCCACTTGTCTGCTGTGTGACCTTGGGGAAGCCACTTCACTTTTCTGGTCCTCAGTTACCTCATCTGTAAAATGAGGATTGAGACTGTGAGCCAGCCCCACATGGGACAGAAACTGTGTCCAACCCAATTTGCTTGTATCCACCCCAGGGCTTAGTATAGTGCCTGGCACACAGTAAGCGCTTAACAAATACCACAATTATTATTATTATTCCCCTGCCTCTGACCCCTAGTTCACATCCTTCTTCCTGCCTGACACTGCTCCCTGAGGGCAGGGAACATGTTTACTGATTCTGTTATATTGTACTCTCCCAAGTGATCTGCACACAGGAAGCGCTCAATAAATACAGTTGATTGATTGATCGATATTCCCTCCCATTTCAAATCTGCCCAACACAGCTCTTCCCATCTTCAAAACCCTTCTGCAATCCGATCTCCTTCATTTATTTTCTCCCCAGGGTTCAGCATTTTTGTACATACCAATTTCCATACTGTCCTAATTCAGCATGTCTCCCTATCTGAAAATGACTGTGTACTTGTCTTCCCCATTTGACTGTAAGATCTGAGCCTCATTTATCTCATCTGTAAAATGGGGATTAATACTGTGATTCCCATGTGGGTCAGGGACTATGTTCAACCTGATTAGCTTATATCTACCCCAGTACTTAGAACAATGCTTGATATATAGTAAGTGCTTAACAAATATCACTACTATTATTATTATTGTTCTCCTAATTATAATAATAAAAAAAACTTGCTCTGGTCAACCAATCATGCTTGAGCATTTCCGTAAAGATAGGAGCATGAATAAAAGTACAAGTACCCTTTCCACACTTTTAGTGTCTCTTTTATATTAATGGTATTTAAGTGCTTACTATATGACAAGCACTATTCTAAGTGCTGGGGTAAATAAAAGGTAATCGGGATGGACACAGTCCCTATCCCACATAGGGCTCACAGACTTAATCCCCATTATGCCAACGAGTAACAGAGGCACAGAGAAGTGAAGTGACTAGCCCAAGGTCACCCAGCAGACAAGTGGCAAAATTGGGATTAGGACCCAGATCCTTCTGATCCCCAGGCATTTGCTCGATCCACTAGGCCACACTGCTTCTCTCCTTCTCTCCCCTCCTCTGCCATCCCAGACTTTCCCAAGTCTAATGGAGAACAAGTTCCTGGTGTCTCTTTCCACCGCCCCCGGGTCAATGGGTATTTCCCTTACCCTTAGGTGGAATTCCAGCTCTTCCATGCCCAGATTTAAGATCTTCCAAGCCAATCTGCTCTCAACTCTTCCACCTATATGAGGTGCATCCTGCCTTGGCTCAGGGCTCTGCCTAATGGATAATAAACACAGTATTTATTCTAAAGTGCTTCCTAGGTGACAAGCACTGTGCTAAGCAGTGCTTAGCACCATCCAATCAAATCGGACTCGGTCCCTGTCCTAAATGAGGCTCGCTGCCTAAGCGGGAGGGAGAACAGGCATTTAATCACCATTTCACAGGTGATGAAACTGATGCCCAGAGAAGTTAAGTGATTTGCCCAGGGTCACACAGCAGGCAAGTGGCAGAGCCTAGACTAGAACCCAGGTCTTCTGATTCCCAGTCTTGTGATCTTTCCACTAGGTCACACAGCTTCTCTCCACCTCCCTGAAGGGTACCCTACTGTCATTTTTTTTTAATGGTATGTATTAAGCTCTTTATATGTGCCAGACATTGTACTAAGCGCTGGGGTAGATTTAAAATAATCAGGCTAGACACGGTTCATGTCTCACAAGGATTCTCAGTCTTAATCCTCATTTTACAGATGAGGTAACTGAGGCACAGAGAAGTTAAATGCCTTACCCAAGGCCACACAGCAGACAAGTGGCAGAACTGGGTTTAGAATTTAAGACTGTGAGCCCCCATGTAGGGCAGGGCTTGTGTGTGTGTAACCAGATTAATTTGTACCTACCCCAGCACTTAGAACAGTGTTTGGTACATAATAAGTGCTTAACAAGTAGCATAATTATTATTATTTTTATTCTAATCCTGGCTCTGCCATTTGCCTGCTGTGTGACCTTGGGTAAGTCAGTAAGCGCTCAGTAAATACAATTGAATGAATGAATCATTGAGGTCACTTAATTTCTCTGGCCCTCAGTTTCCTCATCTGGAAAATGGGAATGAAATACTTCTACTTAGACTGTGAGCTGTATGTGAGATAGGGTCAGTGTCCTATCTGGTTATTTGTATCTACCCCAGGGCTTGGTTCAGTGCTCGCCACATCGTAAGTGCTTAACAAAAGTTATAATTATTTTTATCATTATTCGGAACACGACCCTCCCCCCAAGCTGTGCTTGACCTTTCCCGGGATTCATCTAGGAGATGATCCCAAATAAAACCCAAAAGGCAAACTCCTCACCTCAGCCATGTCCCTGCAAGACCTCTTCAAATCCAACAGAAATTGACTCTCCTCCCCTTCAAAGCCTCAGTGAAGGCATATCTCCTCCAAGAGGCCCTCCATGACTAAGCCCTCCTTTCCTCTTCTCCCACTCCCTTCTGCATCGCCCTGACTTTTTCCCTTTATTTAATCCCCCCTCCCCAGCCCCATAGCACTTAAGTACATATCTGTAATTGATTTATTTAAACTAATGTCTGTCTCCCCCTCTAGACTGCAAGCTCAGTGTGGGTAGGGAAAGTGTCTGTTTATTGTTATATTGTATTCTCCCCAAAGCTTAGTACAGTGCTCTGCACACAGTAAGAGCTCAATAAATATGATTGACTGACTGACTGACCCCCTGCCAGGCCCCTCTCCCCCAGAGCCTCGCACCCTTCTCACTCCTTCGGCACTCGGACAGATGAATACACAAACACCCCTTCTGTTTCCGGACAAACTGTTTATTTTAGGAAAGACATCGGGACAAGACAGGATCAGCCCCCTGGACCAGCTCGGGGGTTGGGGGGAGGGGTCATGGATCCACTCGTGAAACATGGGAGTGGGAGTAGGGGGGAGGGTGTAGGCGGGGCAGGGAGAAGGGTCATTTCTCAGTTCTTCCTTATGGTCTCCCGGATCCAGTCCAAGTACTTGCAGACGTTGGTGTAGACCCCCGGGATCCCGAGCTGACCACAGGGGCCAACTGACCCCCAGGACACCAGCCCCCTCAACACCCCATTGCAGACCAAGGGTCCCCCAGAGTCTCCCTGGAGAGAGGGAGAGAGAAATTTGCTCGTTGTGGGCAGCGAATGTGTCTGCTATATTGTACTGTACTTTCCCGAGGCTCAGTATAGTGCTATGCACACAATAAGTACTTAATAAATACAATTGACTGACAAAATTTCTCTGATTCTCCCCCTCCTTGCCCCCCTCCTTCCCCAGGGCCTGGGCAGACCCAGGGTCTCTGAGAAGAGGAGACCCCACCCCCCAACCAGGATCCTTCCCACTCAACCCAAAGGCAGCCCAGAAGAACCCGTTGTCTCACCTGGCAGGCATCCTGGCCCCCCTGTCCTCCAGCACACACCATGTTTTCCGTGATCCGTCCTGGGAATGCTGCGCGGCATTCGCTATCCGGCGTGATTTGGATGTTGATGCATTGGAGTCGGTCCGGGTAGGCTCCTGAGAGACAGTCATGTTACAGATGACAATAATAACAGTACTTGTTAAGCCCTTACTGTGTGCCAAGCACTGTTCTAAGCACTGGGGTAGATAGAAGATAATCAGGTTGGACACAGTCCCTGTCCTAAATGGAGCTCACACTCTTAGTCCCTATTTTACAGATGAGGTAACTGAAGCTCAGAAAAGTTGAATGACTTGCTCAAAGTTACACAGTAGACATGTGGCGGTTGTGGGATTAGCGCAGCGTAAGAAACAGCATGACGTAGTGGGTAGACCCCGGGCTTGGGAGTCGTAAGGTTGTGGGTTCTAATTCCGGCTCTGCCACTTGTCTGCTGTGTGACCTTGGTCCTCAGTTACCTCATCTGTAAAACGGGATTGAGACTGTGAGCCCCACGTGGGTCAGACACTGTGTCCAACCCAATTAGCTTGTAGCCGCCCCAGTGCTTAGTACAGTGCCTGGCATATAGTAAGCACTTAAATACCACAATTATTATTATTATTATTAGAACCCAGATCCACGCTGCTTGGTCTAATGAAAAGAGCCCAGGCCTGGGAGTTAGAGGACCTTGGTTGTAATTCCGGCTCTACCAAATGCTTGCTGTGTGACCGTGGGTAAGTCACAACTTCTCTATGCCTCAGTTCTCCTACTCTCCCTCTATTTAGAGCCCGATGTGAGACAGGGACTGTGTCCAACCTAATTAACTTGTAATCTGCCCCAGTGTTTAGAACAGTGTTTGACACAAGGTCATACAACAGACAAGTGGTAGAGCAGGGATAAGAACCCAGATCCTTCTGACTCCCAGGCCTGAGCTCTATCTACTTGGCCACATTGCTTCTCTGCGTCATAAGGCTCCCTGCCCTCCAGACCCCCGTCCCCCTGTGACCCCGGACTCCGAGGTCAGTGGAGGTGATGATCCCGGATATGCCTCCATCCCCCTTCCACCGACTTGTTGCGCCCCCTTTCCACGCCCCCCCGCCGACCCCTTCCCTGTCCCCGGTAGGTACCGCCGGGCCTGTTGGTGGTGCCCCAGCCCGAGACGTTACAGCGGGTGCCGGGCTCTGGGCAGGAGGTGGGCAGCGTCAGGGGCCGGACGCTGTTGGTGATCCGAGCCCTGGTGGCCAGCCTCAGCAGCTTGATGTCATTGTCGTGGTTGCCGGAGGCCCGCATGTAGGCAGGGTGGGTGATGGAGCGGTCACTCAAACGGATCTGCTCCGTCCAGTCCAGGGACCGTAGGTTGTGCTCCCCAAGACGCACCCAGTACTGCCTGGGTGGACCACAGAAGGGGGAAGGAGGGTCAGGAACGCCCTCCTTCCTCAAATCTGACAATTACTCTCCCCCCATTCCAAAGCCTTATCAAAGGCACATCTCCTTCAAGAGGCCTTCCCTGACTAAGCCTTCCACTTCTCCCACTTCCTTCTGCGTCGCCCTGACTTGCTCCCTTTATTCGTCCTCCCTCCCAGCCCCAGAGCACATATGTCCGTAATTTATTTATTTCTATTAATGTCTGTTTCCCCCTCCAGACTGTAAGCTCATTGTGGAGTGTGTCTGTTTATTATGTTATAGTCTCCCCAGCACTTAGTACAGTGCTCTACACACAGGAAGCACTCATTAAATTTGGTTGAATGAATGAGTCAGTCAGAGACAGTTGCTTCCAGGGCAACTCAGACCCTCCCACCTGCCCTCCCTTTCCCTCCCCGGATCCTTTCCCCTCTTCCCCAAATCCACCCAAATTCCCCCCTTCTACCTTCCTCTCCCTCCCAGCCCCCATCCCATCCCATCCTCTCACCAGACCTAACCCCCAGGTCTCAGCATGGCCTAGCAGATAGAGCCCAAGCCTGGGAATCAGAAGGACTTGGGTTCTAATCCCGGCTCTGCCCCTTGTCTGCCGTGTGACCTTGGGCAAGTTGCTTCTCTTCTCTGGGCCTCCGTTCCCTCATCTGGAAAAGGGGGATTAAGACAATGAGCCCCATGTGAGACAGGGACTGTGTCGAACCTGATTATCTTGTATCTACCCTAATGTTTAAAATGGTGCTTGACCCATAATAAGCGCTTAACAAATATTATTGTTATTGTTATTATTATCTCTCTCTGTCTGGCCTCTCCAGACCTGCAGGGAGAGGAGGGGCCTCCCAGAGTGTGTTGGTGGGGAGAGGACCTAATTTCGACAGCGAGGTCTAGAGAAGCATTATTTCCAGACCTGAGGGTATCTCTTCACTCCATCAGTGTCCAATCTGTCTGAGACCTAGAAACACCAATTGATCCCTCCCCCTGCCTTCATGCCATAGCTGAGAGAAGGGGAAGGGATCTAGCCCAGGCTGACAGGTGGGTGCAGAGCACTGGACTCTGTAGACCCTGAGCCTGTCAAGGGCAGGGAGTGTGTTTGCTTATTCTGTTGAACTGTATTCTCCCAAGCGCTTAATACAGTGCTTTGTACACAGTAATAATAATAATAACAGCGGCATTTATTAAGCTCTTACTATGTGCCAGACGCTCTACTAAGCACTGGGATGGATACAAGGTAATCAGGTGGGACACAGTTCAAGTCCTACATGGGACTCATCATCTTAATCCCCATTTTACAGATGAGGTAACTGAGGCACAGAGAAATGAAATGACTTCCTCAAGGCCACATAGCAGACGAGTGGCGGAGGTGGGATCAGAACCCAGGTCCTTCCGACGCCCAGATCTGTGATCTATTCACTAGGCCACACTGCTTTTGTTAGCGTTCAATAAATACCACTGATTGATAGGGAGGAGACCAGGGGGCAGGCCAGGTGACCTCAGTAATATTGACCACTAAGCTCAGAATAGTGGGGACGAGGGGACATTGGGGGTGGGTTCTAAATCCCCTCCCTTAGAATAGCAGCATGTGGAGAAGCTGAGGACTCTGGGGTCCACGACATGAGGGAAGGTCAGGGGTCAGAGATGAGGGTGCATTTCCTTCAGGGAGTATCAAGGAATGAACTCCCGGCCAGTCAGGAGGAAAGGCCAGAGCAGATAAGTACCCAGCAGGAACCGGTTTTTAGAGCAGCCCAGCCCCAGCCCCTTGCCCTCTGTAGGTCCCTAGGCTGGTCCCAACTCTTTATGCCTCAGTTTCCCCAAGGGAGGTGGGCAGGAACCCCAACTCCTCATGGAGAAAGGTGTGGAACTTCCCAGTCCTTTCTAGCTCTCACAAGGCCAAGTGATGGGACATCCTTCCTGAAATGACCTCCATCTCTCCACTGCTTCTCACACCCTTTTCTCTGGCTAGGTTCTCCTTGCTTCAGTATAACTCTATAATCCCCCTTCAGAGCCCCTGGCCCAGAGATCTGTACCCTCCTCCACCACGATCCCCCCTTTTTCGGAAGACCCCTAGACGATGCCACCTGGGTCAGGCCTGGTCTGCCCAGAGCCATACCCGCGAGTGCAGTGAGCTGCGGTCAGGACCCAGCGCGGGTGTATCAGGACTCCCCCGCAGCGTAGATTCAGCCCCTCGAACAGGGCAACTTGCCACGGCTGAGAGTTGCGGGGACATTCGGTCCCGTTGCCAATTTTGGGTTCGAACTGGGCCTGCACTGGGAGTGGAAGGTGAAGAGAGACTGAGTTTAGGGGGCTGAAGGGAGAGCAGAGAGGGAGAGCCCAGAATGGGGGTCCGGAGGGAGGGTTTTTTTAATGGTATTTAAGGGCTTTCTATGTGTCGGGCATTGTACTAAGTGCTGGGGAGGGCATCCGAGTTTATCCATGTCCAGTCCATGTCCCATGTGGGGCTCACAGTCTTCAATCCTGTTTTACGGATGAGGGAACTGGGAGATTCAAGGGTGTGGGGAGCTGCGGTGGTGGGGAGGAATTGAGGTTTGTGGGGTTCGGTCATAGAAAAGAGGTGTCGGAGGAACCCACCAGCCCAAGCCCCACATGCTGCCCCCTGCCCCCCCCCCCCCCCCCCGCCCCCTCCGGTCGACGCTTACCTGCCAGGCTGAAGAGAAGGAGGAGGAAGATTGAAGAGGTCATACTGGCTGCGGGAGTCCAGACCCTGATTTTCAGGGAGAAGATGGTTTCGAAGCTCGAAAGAGCCCACCTCCCCCTCTCCCTCCTCCTCGGCTCCTCCCGACGCCCCTCCCCACTTTACCTCGCCTTAACCTCTTCCCCCTCGGCCCTACCCCATCCTCCCTCTCCTCCTCCACCGGCTCCCATCCTGTCGCCTTCCTCCTCTCCCCTCCAGTCACCTTGCAGTTACAATAATAATAATTATGGTATTTGTTAAGCGCTTACTATGTGCTAAACACTGTACTAAGCGCTGGGGCGGTTACAAGCAAATCGGGTTGGACACAGTCCCTGTCCCACATGGAGCTCACAGTCTCGATTCCCGTTTTACAGATGAGGTCACTGAGGCCCAGAGAAGGGATGTGACTTACCCAAGGTCACACAGCAGACTAGTGGCGGATCTGGGATTAGAACCCACGACCCTCTGACTCCCAAACCCGGGCTCTATCTACTATGCCATGCTAATTCCCTCGTCTTTTGTTCCCCCCCTTCCTCCTCCCCGGCTCCCCACCCCCACCCCCCGCGACTCCCGTCCTTCATCCTGCATTAACCTCTCATTAACCTCTTCCGTCCCCGTCCCTCCCTCGGCCCTCCCCTCTTCCTTCTTCTTCCTTCTTTCTTCTTCTTAATCCCGGCTACGTGCTGTGTGACCTTGGACAAGTCACTTCACGTCTCTGGCAGTGACCTCAACTGGAAAATGGGGATCGAGACTGGGAGCCCCAGGTGGGACAGGCACTGTGTCCAACCCAATTTGTGTGTTCCCACCCCAGAGCTTAGTACTGCGCCTGGGACATAGTAAGCGCTTAAATACCAGAATTATTATCATTATTATTATTATTCATTCTCCTCCTCCCTCCTCTGCAGTTTCCTACCCTGATTTCTCCGTTCCCTTCCCCCTCTTCCCTCCTCACCCTTCGCCGATTCCCGCCCCCTCCCCACCCAAGTGTCCACCCCACTCCCACCCCACGTCCACTGGGGTGGGGATCCTCAGGGTCCTTCTCTCTGACCCTAATCGCCCGCCCCCGGCTCCCCTTTTAGAGCACGGGGCCGCTCCCGGGGTCACCTCCAGAGGCCTCCCGGGTCTGGAGAAGGAGAGGTCACCCCAGTGCGACGCCCCCCGCCCCCGGGCCCATCCTGGAGCCCCTGGTCACACCGGGAGGAGAGGCGAGAGGGGCGGGGGGACACCGATCCCGGCTGCGGACGACACCGGTAGGGATCCGCTTTCCGGATGGGGGCCTACTTTCTGTCCGGCCGTCGGTCCCACTGTCCGGCTATCCCTTCCACCGTCCAGGGAGGTGTGTCCGGCTGTCTGCCCCACTATCCGGTTATCCCTTCCAGCGTCCCGGGTGGGGTGGGGTCTGTCCGGCTGTCTGTCCCACCGTCCGGTTATCCGTTCCAGCGTCCAGGGATCCGCCCGGCTGTCTGTCCCACTGTCCTGAGGTCCACCCGGTTTCTTCGATCCCCGCTTTCTCCTCCTCTCTCCCCTTTTAACCTCCCCCTGCCCCGGGCGGAGGGTTTCGGGGTGAGGAGGGAGGGAAGGAGGGTGGGGTGTCCCAGGCGGGGAGGGGGAGGTGCCCCGGCCCCCCTCCCCACCCCGCCGGTCTTGATAATCCCGCAGCGCCCGGCCTCCTGTCCTTCCCGCCCCGCCTCTTCCCTAATGACTCTTAATTAGGCTGCAGGGCCCGGCGTCCGAGGGTAGGAGGAAGAGAGGGAGGGGAGGGGAAGGGAAATAATCCAATCCCTCCCCCTCCCCCTCCGCCCCCCTCGAGCCCCTCACTCTGCCCCTCTCTGTCTCTTCGTCTCTGAGTCTCCGGATCGAGGCAGAAGAGGGGATCAGGAGGGAAACGGAGGCCGGAGGAGACGGTGTCCGCCCCTCACAGCCGGTTCCCCCCTTCCCCCAAGCCCCATCCCCGAAGCCCTCTAGGGCAGAGATTGTCATTCTTTATTGCAGTACTGTCCTTTCCCAAGGGCTTAGTACAGTGCCCTCTATTCATTCGTTCAATCGTATTTATTGAGCGCTCACTATGTGCAGATCACTGTACTAAACTCTTGGAATGGACAATTGGGAAACAGAGACCATCCCTGCCCAACAACGGGCTCACAGTCTAAACGGGGGAGACAGACAACAAAACAAAACAGAACAAAACAAAAGTTCCTGAATCGTGAATTATTCCTTCTCCTCCTCCTCTCTAGACTGTGACCTTGTGGGCAGGGACTGTCTCTCTTTATTGTTGTATTGTCCTTTCCCAAGCGCTAAGTACAGTGCCCTCCATTCATTCAATCGTATTTATTGAGCGCTCATTATGTGCAGAGCACTGTACTAAGCGCTTGGAATGTACAATTAGGCAAAAGATAGAGAGCATCCCTGCCCTACAACGGGCTCACAGGCTAAACGGGGGAGGCGGACAACAAAACAGCAAACAAAAGTTCCTGAATCCTGAATTATTTCTTCTCCTCCTCCTCCCTAGACTGTGACCTTGTTGTGGGCAGGGACTGTCTCTTTTTATTGCTGTATTGTCCTTTCCCAAGCGCTTAGTACAGTGCTCTGCTCACAGTAAGCGCTCAAGAAAATACGACTGAATGAGTATGGAGCCGGGGAGCAAAAGGTCGTCTCCTTCCTCTTCCCCCTGTCCCTCCCCCAGCCCGGCCGGGACGGGCGACACCGGGAACTGGGAGCCGGGACACCTGGTTTCCTCCAAGCTTCGCCGCTTCCAGGGAGCTGAGGACAGCGATGTGTCAGCGGGAGGGGCCAGGCCCCGGGCCGGCGGAAGAAATCGGGGGTGGGGATGGCGAGCCGCGGGCTCAGGCCCGAGCAGGTCCCCGGGGCAGCCCGGCATCAGGGGTCGGGGGGTCAGGGGAAGTGGCACGGAGGGGGGGTGGGGGGAGGTGCTGCTGGCCACTTGGTAGACTTCCCCCTTTAGACTGTAAACTCGTTGTGGGCGGGGAATAATAATAATTAATAATTGTGGTATTTAATAATAATAATAATAATGTTGGTATTTGTTAAGCGCTATGTGCCAAGCACTGTTCTAAGCGCTGGGGTAGACACAGGGGAATCAGGTTGTCCCACGTGGGGCTCACAGTCTTAATCCCCATTTTACAGATGAGGTAAGTGAGGCACCGAGAAGTTAAGTGACTTACCCAAAGTCACACAGCTGACAAGTGGCCGAGCCGGGATTCGAACCCATGACCTCTGACTCCAGAGCCCGTGCTCTTTCCACTGAGCCACGCTGCTTCTCAAGCAGCTTACTATGTGCCAGGCACTGTACTAAATTCTGGGGCAGATACAGGTTAATTGAGTTGGACACAGTTTCTGTCTCATGTGGGGCTCACAGTCTCAATCCCCATTTTACAGATGAGGGAACTAAGACACAGAGAGGTGACTTACCCAAGGTCACACAGCAGACAAGTGTCTGAGTCGGGATTAGAATCCATGACCTTCTGACTCCCAGGTCCGTGCTCTAGCCACTACTCCACGCTGCTTCCCATGTGTCTGTTTATTGTTCTAGTGTATTCTCCCAACTGCTTAGTACAGTGCTCTGTGCGTAGTAAGCACTCAATAAATACAGTTGAATGAATGAGCCGCGGACGCCTCAGGACCACTCCTGGTTGGACCCTGGGTCCCTCCGCCCTCTAGATTTCGGGATGGGAGTCCCTCGGGAAGCCTCCAGGAGGGCTGGAGAGGGCCAGAGAACGGGAAGAGGTAGGACGTGGCCTAGGGGTTGGTGTGGGCACTGGGATTAGATTAGGGGTTCGGGATGTGGTAGGGGTTGGGGTCAGCGTTAGGAGTCCTATTAACAGATTTTGGAATGGGATTAGGGCTGGAGTCTGGGCTGGGGTTAGAATTATTGCTGGGGTTGGGGTTAGGGCTAGGGTTAGTTTTAAGGTTTGATTGAATTTGTGTTAGGGTGGGAGTTAGGGTCGGGGCTGGGGTTAGAGCTATGATTAGGCCGGGGGCTGGAGTTCATTTTAAGTTTGGGATTAGGGTTAGGATAGGGGTTAGGGTTTGGGCTGGGGTTTGCTTTAAGGTTGGGGTTAGAGTTAGGGTTGTGGTTGTGGTTTGGATGGGAGTTCATTTTAAGGTTGGTGTTAGGGTTAGGGTAAGGGTTAGGGTTTGGGATAGAGTTTGTTTTAAGGTTGGGGTTAGGCTTTGGGAAGCAGTTAGTTGTAAGGTTGGGGTTAGATTTTGGGAAGGGGTTGTAAGGTTGGGGTTAGGGTTAGAATAGGGGTGAGGATTTGGGCTGGAGTTAGTTTAAAGGTTGGGGTTAGGGTTTGGGCTGGAATTGCGGTTAGGGATAGGAGTGCTGGTTAGGGATAGAGTTGGGTTAAGGTTGGGTCTGGTTTTAAAATTGAGGAATAGTGTCAAAACTAGGATCAGAGTTGGGGCTAGAATGAGGGTTGGGGCTGGGACTAAAATTTGGGTTAAGGTGAGGGTAGAATTTAGAATGAAGATAGAGGTTTGGGTTAGGGCTGAGACTAGGAATGTGTTGGAGTTTGGATTCGGGCTCCTTTTGTGATTGTTTTTTAAAGTAAAGGTTAGGATTGGAGTTGGAGTTTGGATTCAGGCTACCTTTATGACTGGTTTTTAGGGTAAGGGGTGGGTTAGGATTGGGGCTGGAATTTAGATTTGGACTATTTTCATGACTGTTTTTTAGGTTAAAAGCTGGGGTTCGCATTGGGGTTGGAGTTTGGATTCGGGTTACTTCCTTTCAAATTGGTTTCTAGGATAAAGACTAGGGTTAGGTTTGGGATTGGCGTTTGGATCCGATCTACCTTTAGGATCGGTTTTAGGGTAAGGCTGGAATTTTGCCCAAACCTCTTAAGCATTTTCCCAGGAACGGACAAACTCCTGTGCAAATTCAGGGGAGGTCTGGGGCAGATATGTTGGGGGTTCGCAGCCCGGGCCTTTAGTTACCTGGAGGAATTGGGCAAAGCAAGAGGGTGGGGAGGGTCCCATCTGAAGAGCGTAATCCCGGGATGGTTTACCTCCTTTTGGGCGGTCGGAACCGGCTGTGTGCCGGTAAAGAACCGAATCTTGGTGTCCCGGTTCTCCGCCCGGGGCCCCAACCCCTCCTGCGTCAGCGGCCGAGTCGGTAATAGATCCTGGAATCTCCCCTGAGTCATCCGGGGCTCACACTACGCCCGCCACCCCGCCCGCACACGAAGCCCGCACACGGAGCCTGCACACAGAGCCCACACACGAAGCCCGCAGCCGAATCCACGCAGGGGCCCACATTGGTGGGGAAGGACCCGGGCAGCTCCATCGGAGAGAGAAGGAAAACGTGATCACCAGAACAAGATAAAGCGGGGGGGGGGGGGGTGAGGGAGTGATCTGAGAGACAGAGACAGAAACACAAAGTCAGAGACACAACGGCAGAGACAGAGATAGAGACAGGGAAAGACAGAATGGCAGAGAGGATTCTGAGAGAAGGTGGAGGGGAAGGGTCCAGGGAGGGAGGGGGTGAGGAGAAGGAATTGTAAAGGGATAATAATAATAATTGGGGTATTTGTTAAGCGCTTACTTTGTGCAAACGTTGGGGTGGATACAAGCAAATCAGGTTGGACACAGTCCCTGTCCCATGTGGGGCTCATATTCAGAATCCCCATTTTACAGATGAGGTAACTGAGGCACAGAGAAGTGACGTGACTTGCCCAAGGCCACACAGCAGCAAGTGGTGGAGGCGGGATTAGAACCCATGAGCTTCTCACTCCCAGGCCCGTGCTCTACCTACTAGGCCATGCTGCTTCTCCTCCATCCCCAATCCCAATCTCATCCCCATCCTCGACACTATCTCTACCTCAATTACGCACCCTCCCTGTACCGAGGGCCAGGCTCCTTCTCCAATCCCTGCCTCAATTTACCCTCCATCCCGGGGCCCCTCCCAGCCCCTCTCCCTGGGTATACCACCCCAAAGGGGACAGAAAAGATACTTCCCCACCCCCAGACCGAGAAACAGAAGCACAGAGAGGGCCGATGGCAGTCCTGGGTCACAGCGTGAAGGGATGGGGCTAAGGAGGTGTAGGGGGAACCCAGGAGCCCTGACCCCGAGACCGCTGCTTGGCAGATTATAGGACTGGGGTGGGAGAGAGAGCATAGGATGGCCTCGCCTCCTAATTATCTGAGAAACGAATTAGCGGATAGCCTTTTAATGAGGTTAAGTAATTACTAGAGTCTCACTAGAGTCTCTCTTTTCCGCCCTCCATTAGTAACTCCGGCTCTCCTGCCCCTCAGCCTCTATCCATGGCATAGAGGATAAAGCACGGGCCTGGGAGTCAGAAAGACCTGGGTTCTAATATCGGCTCCGCCACTTGTCTGCTATGTGACCTTGGGCAAATCACTTCACTTCTCTGGGCCTCAGTTACCTCATCTGCAAAATGGGGATTAAGACTATGAGCCCAATGTGGGACAAGAACTGTGTCCATCCTGGTTAACCTGTACCTACTCCAGCTTTTAGAACAGTGCTTGACACACTGTAAGTGTTTAACAAATTCATTCATTCATTCAATCGCATTTATTGAGCGCTTACTGTATGCAGAGCACTGTACTAAGCGCTTGGGAAAGTACGATACAGCAATAAAGAGGGACAATCCCTGCCCACAACTAGAAATACCATCCTTAATATTAAATAGCATTTAAACATTTAAGAACCGAAGTACTCATATACTGACCCGCCCTTCCCAGTAGCACTTATGTGCATATTGTTAAACCCTGTTGCTCCTCACTACTTGTCATTTATTTAAGTGGCTGCCTTCGTTTGGTTGAAAACTCCCTGTAGATCGTGTCTATTAACTCACTGTACTTCGATCTCGTCTATCTCGCCGCCGACCTCTCGCCCACAACCTGCCTCTGGCCTGGAATGTCCTCCCTCCTCATAGCAGACAGATAATTTCTCTCCCCAACTTCAAAGCCTTATTGAAGGCACATCTTCTCCATGAAGCCTTCCCTGACTAAGCCCTCCTCTCGTCTTGTCCCATCCCTTCTGTGTTACCCTGACTTCTTCCGTTCATTCATCCTCCTTCCCAGCCCCACAGCACATATGCATATACCTGCAATTTATTTATTTATTTATACATGTATTTATATATATTAATGTCTGTCTTCCCCCCTAGGCTGTGAGCTCCTTGTGGGCAGAGAATGTGTCTGTTTTTTGTTGTATTGTACACTGTATTAGTACAGTGCTTTGCACACAGTAAGCACTCAGTAAATGATTGAATAAATGAATGAATAATTCCAGTGCACTTTTTTCCCGATAGTATTTTTTTAAGTGCTTACTATATGCCGGGCCCGTAATAAACGCTGGGGTAGATACAGGCTCATTAGGTTTGTCACAGTCCCTTTCCCACATGGGGCTCACAGTCTTCATTCCCATTTTGTAGATGAGACACCTGAGGCCCAGAAAAGGGAAGTGATTTGCCCAAGGTCACATAGCAGCCAAGTGGTGGAGCCGGGATTAGAACCCAGGTCCTTCGGACTCCCAGACCTGTGCTCTATCCACTAGACGAAGCTGTTTCTTCTTTTGTACTCTCCCAAATGCTTAGTGCAGTGCTCTGCACGGAGTAAGCACCCAGTAAATATGGTTGATCATTAATTGATTGATGGATTGAATGAGACTGGGGTTGGATTTGGTCTTGGGGTTGGGATCGGAGTTGGGGATGGGGTTAGAGTAGGGTTAGGGACAGGGATTGGGTAGGAGTTGGGGATGGGGATGATATTGCTGTTTATTGTTTATAATGTTCTCTCCCAAACGCTTAGTACAGTGATCTGTACACAGAAAGCACTTATTAAATAATATTGAAAGAATGAGTGATTGGAATTAGGGATAGAGCAAGAGTAGGATTAGAGTTAGAAAGGAGACAGTTAGTGGGGGCTGCCCTCAGGCAAGACAATCCAGACAAGGAATAAAACAAAGCACAGCGTTGACAAAGGCCAAGAATCAAAGTTTACCCTAACACAAATTTCACAGTTTTAGAGCCCTCCCTACTCATAGGGAGGTGAGGGAAACGGGTCAGGTCGGGACAGGGCAGGGTGGGGATTCGGCGCGGGGGCTGGAGGGCAGTGAGGGTAAACAAGGTTAATCTGGGTAAGCTTCCTGAAAGGGTGATATTTAGCAGATTCTGAAAGGAGTGAGTGGGTTTTGATAAATAGGGAGGGAAACAGGTAGACTCGGTGGAAAACAGAGAGATGGGATGGGGTTTAGGGCGTAGAGATAGGGGGCTGAGGATGGGAATGGGAGGTTGTCTGTCCTGAGCTTGGGGGCGAGGGCTGTGATCATCAAGAAAGATTAGGACTCTTGATAGGAGATGAGAAGGCTCAGAGGGGTCAGTGTGAAGTTTACAGAACGGGGAAAGGGGCAAAATTGAATTATTGTTCCCCAAATCCCACAGCACCAGGGCAGGGGGTCCCGTGAAGCTTGACAGTGTTAAGTCAAACCAAAGAAAAGAAACATTTTTTCACCCAGCTGGTGAAAATGACTATGGACTAGAGGGGCTAGAGGGACTATGGTCGAGCCCCCGGGTGGGTTAAGGGAGGGATAGTCGAGTATGGACAGTCGGGGGAGATGGTCCACCCTTAACTGGGAGATGAGGCCTGCAAGCGTCTCGGGACCCTTGCCCGCAGGAGACAGACTGGGCTGGCTGGGCTGTGGACCTGATCCCGAAATGACCTTGTTGATGGGTTTGTGTTTTGAGCTTTGTTCCGACAGGGCGCTGTCCAACATCTCTGACGAGAATATCACCGGGACCGTGACGAACTGTGACTGTGACAGGGCCAGACACTGGGAGCCGCCCCTAGACCTCGGGCCTCTGACACCCAACCCGGCCGGGCACGGCTCGGAGCCGGCTCGGGAAGGTTGAGCTGGTCGGGAGGGAGTG
The DNA here is from genome assembly GCF_004115215.2 of Ornithorhynchus anatinus. Classification (NCBI taxonomy): domain Eukaryota; kingdom Metazoa; phylum Chordata; class Mammalia; order Monotremata; family Ornithorhynchidae; genus Ornithorhynchus; species Ornithorhynchus anatinus. Next base: position 5,215,872 of record NC_041732.1, on the reverse strand, counting down.
GGTAAATTACGGGGGGGGGGGTACTGTGTTAATTTGGGGGGGGGGGAAGAGAGAGATCAAGGAGGGACTTCTTTCTTCATCCCCAACCCGGGATCGATACTGGCTCTGCCCAGAGCACAGTCCTTCAGTTCTGGGGATAGTAGTGATGATGAAGGTCAATCGATACTATTGTTTAATTGATTTGATGATGATGACGATGTTGTTGATGATGATGGAGACGAGGATGGAGCCGGGAAACGAGGTTTGGAAAGAGATTAGCAGAAAAGATGGTGGAGATGTGGGGTGGGGGGACAGGGTGGGAGATGGAGGCTGTCTCGGGACCACCCATCGATCCAAACGTGCCCTGCCCCCCACACCATGTGCCCGTTGTGGTGAATCAGCAGCACCCAGGCTAGGAATGTTGGGGTTCTTGGGAGACTGAATGAGTCCCCGCAGCCCTGTTTGAGAAGCCCCCTCCACCTCAGGCTGGATCCCCAAAACCGCCCAGCCTGAACCCTCGGGGATCACATCCCAGCCCGAGTCCAGATCCCTTCCAGCCCCCCGACCACTGGGCCTGGGATCTCTATGGTGGCTGCAGGTCGGGTGGGGTGGGCTCTGGGGGTGGATGAAGCAGATATTTGGGCGGGGAGGGGACTGAGGTCTGGCTAGAACCGGCTTCTTCAGGGGAAAGGGATGGGGTGGGGAAGATTTGGGGGTTCCTGTTTGAGTCAAGGGAGGGATAGTCGGGGATGGCAGTGCTTGGGGAAACGGTCCATCCCTAACTGGAGTGGTGTCCAGGGGGTGACTCCGGGAGCCTGCAAGGGTCCTGGAGCCCCTGCCCATTGAACACTGAACCCTGGGCTGGCTGGAAAGCTCCCTAGTGGATAAAGCATGGGCCTGGGAGTCAGAAGGTCCTGGGTTCTAATCCTTGCTCCCCCACTTGTCTGCTGTGTGACCTTGGGCAAGTCACTTATCTTCTCTGTGCCTTGTTGCCCTAATCTGTCAAATAGGGATTAAGACTGTGAGCCCCATGCGGGACAGCGACTGAATCCAACCCGATTCACTTGTATCTACCTTAACGCTTAGTACGGGGCCTGGCACAGAGGAACCGCTTATGAAATACCACAATTATTATTACTATTATGGACCCAAGCCCCAGGGACCAGCTCGGAAGCGAGAGAGGGTGGAGGAGGGAGACTGAGACCAACACATGGACCTAGGATGGCTTGACTGGAGTGAGGGGAGGGGAATATGAGGATGGGGAGGAGAGGGTTCAACGAGGGGAGGAGCTGAGAGCTGCAGTCCCATTTCTCCAGGGGTGGGGTCCTAGCCACTCCCACAAAACCCTCACCTTGGCACCCCAGGTAAAATACCCCCCCCCCCCCGACTACATGCATGCACCCCCAGTAAGTGAGAGCAAGGGCTTGGCAGTCAGAGGACTTGGGTTCTAATTAGAGAAGCAACGTGGTTCAGTAGCAACAGTCCGGGCTTGGGAGTCAGAGGTCATGGGTTCTAATCCCGGCTCTTCTGCTTGTCATGCTGTGTGACTTTGGGCAAGTCACTTCACTTCTCTGGGCCTCAGTTACCTCATCTGTAAAATGGGGATGAAGACTGTGAGCCTCACGTGGGACAACCTGATCACTTTGTATCCCCCCGGCGCTTAGAACAGTGCTTTGCACATAGTAAGCACTTAACAAATACCACCATCATTATTATTATCTCAGCTCTGCCACTTGTCTGCTGTGTGACCTTGGGCAAGACACTTCACTTCTCTGTGCCTGTTACCTCATCCGTAAAATGGGGATAAAGTCCACGGGCCCCATGTGGGACAACCTGATTACCTTGTATCTACACCAGCACGTAGAGCACTGCTTGGTACATAGTAAGCACTTAACAAATATTATTATTGAACGGCTGGGGGAGAAGGGGTCTTGGAAAGAGCCATTTAGATGTTGGGTCCATCGAGGTCCTTGGGTCCTGCCAAGTCTTGGTTTTCAACCCAGGGCACTCGGTCTTGGCCCGATCACTTCCGGGCAGGGGTCTTCGAAGCCCAGGCCACTCCCAGCCCCATCCCACTTGCTTCCACACTTCCATCCCCTGCCCCTGCCCTCACATTGGAAAGTTCCCAGATGGGTTGGGTGCCAAGGGCCCCAGGGTCTTGGAGGACCAGGCCCAGGGATCAGAGAGTAGGATGGGCTGGGGGTTAGTCAGGGCCTGAGGAGGAGTTTCTGAGCTCCTCTGCCCACACCCCCAGGGACACAGGGGCTGGGGGTCAGCACCCAGTCGCTTCTCCTCTGCTCGAGTCAATCCGGGCTTGCGAGGGATGAAAGGAGATGGTGGCTGGCGGGTCCCTGGTTTAATTCCCATCCCCCATGCCCGGCCCCCCACCGGGATCAGTCTCTGCGGATCGTGTCCCGAATCCACTTCAAGTAGCGGGGGACGCGGGTGTAGACGCCGGGCCGGTTGGGCTGGCCACAGGGGAAATCTCCCCATGAGATGATGCCCTGGAGTCGCTGCTGGCAGACCAGGGGACCACCCGAGTCTCCCTGTAGAGAGAGGGAGAAGACCACAAGGTGAGGAGTCCAACGAACGCACACACACACACACACACACACACACACACACACACACACAAACACACCAGTCCCCACATGCATAACGGCCCTCACACCAAATCAATCACTCAGTGGCATTTATTGAGCACTTACTGTGTGCAGAACACTCACTGATTCAATTCATTCAATCGTATTTATTGAGCACCTTACTATGTGCACAGCACTGTATTAAGTGCTTGGGCGGGTACAAATACAATAATTAACAGACACATTCCCTGCACATAACGATCTTAGAGTCTAGAGGGGGGAATTAGATTAGATTCTTGCCCCCCTCCCCCATATAAACCCCACTGGGACACTTCCCCGAGGGACAACGACCATATCTAATTCCTTCCTGGATATTCCCACGTTAGTACAACGCCTCTGCACACAGAAGCAGCCTGGCATAGTGGATACAGCCCGGGACTGGGAGTCAGAAAGTCATGGGTTCTAATCCCGGCTCCGTCACTTATCTTCTGTGACCTTGAGCAAGTCACTTCACTTCTCGAGGCCTCAGTTGCCTCATCTGTAAAATGGGGATTTGAGGCTAGGAACCCCATGTGGAACAGGACTGAGTCCAACCCTATTTGCTTGTATCCACTCCAGCATTTAGTACACTGCCTGGCACATAGTAGCATTTAACAGATACCACTATTATCATTTTTACTACTTGCTAGATAAATCCTAATAGTACTATTTCCCAGTCACCAATATAAACACACACTTCCCAATTACATACACCAGCTAGAGGCGGGGGGTAGCAAAGAGGGAGCATGAAAGGCTGGGGGCTGAGGGGAGAGCATGTCTTGGGAGGACTATGGACTCAGTTTCCCCACTCAAGCCTAACTTCCAACCCTAATCCCTAAATCTCCACATTCGCTGTAATCCCAATCCCTGCCTTAACCCTAGTTTAGATTCTTACATTACATTATTACATTCTTACATGATGAGGCCTCTGAGGGACAGGGACTATTTCTAATTCCCACCTATGTATTCTCTCCCAGCATTCTCTTCCCACTGGGAAGCAGTGTGGCTTAGTGGAAATAGCCCAAATCCAGGAGCCAGAGGATCTGGGTTCTAACGCCAACTCTGCCACTTGCTCGCTGTGTGACCTTGGGCAAGTCACTTTACTTTTCTGAGCCTCAGTTTTCTCAGCTGTAAAACGGGGATTCAATACTTGTTTTCCCTCTTACTTAGACTGCGAGTCCCATGTGGGACAGGGACTGTGTCCGGTCTAATTAACTTGTACCTAGCCCAGGGCTCAGAACAGTGCTTGACATATAGTAAGCACTTAACAAGTACTATTAGACAAAAATCTAACCTGGAATCTATCCCCAACAACCAACACCTCAACTCCAGCCCCAAATCTAACCTCCTTCCCCAAACCTCACCAAAAGCCTCACCCTAAACCTAATTAGTAACCTTAGTCTAAACTCTAACCTGATCCAGAAAGTCGAATCCTAACATCGATGCCAACCTTAACCTCTACCCCAATTCCCTCTCCAACCCCCAATCCCAACCTCGACTGGGAGGTTGAAAACTTTATTCTGCTCTTCCTTACCCTAAACTTCATAAACCTGACCCTAACCTCAATTTGGCAGCCCATCTAACCCTATCCTGACCCCTGACCACCCTCCCACCCCATTTGCTTTCTCTCTCTTTTCCTAGTTAAGCACTTAGAATTGGGTAAAATGCAGTGGGGTGAGGTCTCCAGGCTCCTCTCTTGACCCTTCTCCCATCCCATCAGTGATCCCAGCTCCCTTGCCCCCTCCGGGGGGCTGCCCAGGAGAAGGTTCTCTTACCTCACAAGAATCCTTGCCGCCCTCCTGAGTGCCCGCACACAGCATGTTGGGGGTGACCTTGCCCGGGTAGACCTGGTGGCACTCCGCGTCGGAGCGCAGCTGGATGTCTGCACATTGCAGGCTGTTTGGGAAGTTAACTGCGGGGTTGGGGGGATGAGGAAAGAAGGGGGTCATGTTGCCTCCAGAGCTTCCTTCTCAGGCCCACCCTCCCCCACGGGAAAGGGCCTCCTCCATATCCGCCCCCCACCATCCCACGCCCTCCACTTCCCAACTCTTTGAGCTCCTACCCCCCCAAAATCTCATTCTAACTTCTCCCAGGACCTGGGGCCCAGGAGGGAAAGAGCAGGATCAGTAGAGCTGGGGGCTGGGGGTTCGGGGTGGGGAGGGGAACTGAATGGGAAGTTGGGGGGTCTGGATGAGGGGAGACATGGTGGGGAGAGGTTTTAGCAGAGCAGAGGAACTGGGCTGGGAAGACTGGGTGGGGAGGGAATCTCAGAGGGGAGGAAATGCAGCATGGCTTAATAATAATAATAATAATAATAATAATAATGTTGGTATTTGTTAAGCACTTACTATGGGCCAAGCACTGTTCTAGGCTTAGTGGAAAGATCATGGACTTGGGAGTCAGAGGACATAGGTTCTAATCCTGGATCCACCATTTGTATGCTTTGTGACCTCGGGCAACCTGCTTAATTTCTCTGTGCCTCAGTTACCACATCAGTAAAATGGGGATTAAGCCTGTGAGCCCCACGTGGGACAACCTGATTACCTGGCACCTATCCTAGTGCTTAGAACAGTGCGTGACACATAGTAAGTGCCTCATGAATACCATTATTATTAATAATAATAATAATAACAAACATGAACATGGGGAACTCAGGGCCAGAAGGACATCTGGCTAGGAAGGGGAGCGAGGGGAAGGGGGCTTGGGAGGAGTGTTGGGGTGGGGAAGTTGGACAGAGTGGAGAACCTGGATGGGGTGCCTGGGCAAGGAGGCAGGAAGCAAAGCAACATGGCATAGTGGATAGAGCCCGGACCTGGGAGTCAGAAAGTCATGGGTTCTAATCCCAGCTCTGCTACTTGTCTGCTATGTGACCTAGGGCAAGTCACTTCACTTCTCTGAGCTTCTGTTACCTCAACTATAAAATGGGGATTGAGACTGTGAGCCCTACGTGGGACAGGGACTGTGTCCAGGCCAATTTGCTTGTATCCACCCCAGCACTTAGTGCAGAGCGAGACACATAGTAAAAACACTTAACAAAATACCATTATATATAAGCGGGTCTGGGGAAGGAGGTGTTTGGGTGCAGGGAAGTCTCAGGAAGTGTCGGGGGTCTGAGCAAGGAGGTGGAAGTCTGGATGGGGGGCGTGGGTCAGGAAAAGGAAGAGGTCGGGAGTGGGGAGGGGTGGGCAGAGAGGGGGCCTGGACAGGATGGGGGTCTAGACAAGGGTTCTGGAGTCTTGGCGGGGATGCGGAGGAAGCGGGTATGAGGATGGGGAGGTCTGGGTGGGGAGTGGGCCTGGGCAGTGAGGTGGGGGGAGGGAGGGGTCCATGCGCACTCTCAGGGCTGGTGGTGCTGCCCCAGCCTGAGACGAGGCAGGAGGTCCCAGGGGGCAGGCAGTTGTTGGTGGCCAGGTTCAGTGGGCGGATGGTGTCGGAGAAGTGGAGAGGCCTGCTGAGGCGCAGTAGCATGATGTCGTGGTCGTGGTTGTGGTGGGTAGGACTGCTCTGATAGGAGGGATGCGGCACGGAGCGCTGGACCCAGCGGCTCTGCTGGCCGGGCTCCCACTCCTCCGTCAGGTTGTGTTTGCCCAGGAGAACAGTGTAGTTCCTGGGGGAGAAAGAGAGAGAAGGGGCTAGGCCTAGACCCTCCCACCCCTCCCCTCCAACCCTTCAGCAGGGGAATGTGCTCCCCGCCCCCAGACTCACACTGGTCAGCGGCCCCCATCATCTCATCCCCAACCTGGGCTGTGACCTCTCCTACCAGAAAAGGCCTAGCCCTCCCTGGGGGGGTCTCAAAATCTCTGACCACACCCCCAGGACAGCCCCCTCCTCCCCATGACCATGCTCCCCAGACCTGGCCCTCTCCTTTCTGTGTCGCCCTGACTTGCTCCCTTTGCTCTTTCCCCCTTCTCCCTGCTCCACAGCCCTCATTAATTAATTATGGTATCTGTTAAGCACTTACTATGTGCCAAGCACTGTTAAGTGCTGAGGTTGATAAGAGGTTATCAAGTTGTCCCGTGTGGGGTTTAGGGTTTTAATCCCCATTTTACAGATGAGTTAACTGAGGTACAGAGAAGTTAAGTGGCTTGCCCAAGGTCTGCTGTGTGACTTTGGGCAAGTCATTTCACTTCTCCGGGCTCAGTTGCCTCATCAGTAAAATGGGGATTCAGAGCGCGAGCCCTACGCGGGACAGGGACTGTATCCAACCTGAGTACCTCGTATCTACCCCAGCGTTTAGAACAGTGCTTGGCAGATAGTAAGTGCTTAACAAGTACCATAATCATAATAATAATTATTATCACATAAACAAGTGGCAGAGATGGGATATCTGTCATTTCATTTGTTTATACTGATGCCTATTTGTAATGATGTGTGTCCCCCCAACTCTAGACTGTGAGCTCGTTGGGCAGGGATTGTCTCTCTTTACTGCTGTATTATATTTTCTCAAGCACTTAGTAAAGTGCTCTGCACACAGTAAGAGCTCCATAAATACGATTGAATGAATGAATGAATGACTCTTCTGTTCCCCGGCAGCTGCTCGTCCCCCGCTTCCCCAACAAAGCCCCCCAAACTGCCCTCTTCTCCCCCTGAACATGCCTCCTTCTTCAAATTCCACAATGACTCTCCCCCGTCCAAAACCTTATCGAAGGCACATCCCCTCCAAGAGGCCCTCCCTGACTAAGCCCTCCTCTCTTCCTCTCCCACCCACTCCCTTCTGCTTTGCCCTGACTTGCTCCCTTTATTCATCCCGCCTCCCAGCCCCACAGCACCCATGTCCATATCTGTCATTTATTTATTTCCATTAATACCTATCTCTCCCTCTAGACTGGCAACTCCTCTGAGGCCGGGAATATGTCTGTTAGGTTGTTCTCCCATGCTCTTTAGTAGAGTACTCTGCGCACAGTAAGCGCTCAATAAATGTGCTTGACTGACTGACGATTTAAGCGCTTACTATGTGTCAAGCACTGATCTAAGCGCTGGCTACACACCCTGCGGACCACCGCCGGGGTCTTCCCCTTCCTCTCCCTGGCCCCGGCCTTTCCTGGACTCTAGAGTGTAAGCCCGTAGTGGGCAGGGATTGTCTCTCTTCATTGCTGCATTGTACTTTCTAAGCGCTTAGTACAGTGGTCTGCACGCAGTAAGCGCTCAATAAATACGACCGAATGAATGAATGGACTGGTCCCTTTCCCAGTCCCCTGTCGTTGTATTTACGCCCATGCCTACGCCCCCTCCCCGGTCCCCAAGTCAGTCCTCGAGCCGCCCTGACTTCAACCTGGCCACCCCCTTCGAGCGACCCCCCCCGCCCCCAGACCTCCCCTTCCAGCCCCTGGGGCGACCCTCAGTACAGCGCTCTGCACACAGTAAGAGCTCAATAAATACGATTGAATGAATGAATCCGCCCATCCCCACCCCTGGGAGGACCCTTCCTCCCTTGGCCACGATCCACCCCCCCCATTCAGGTCCTCCCTGGGATGGCCCCCTTGGTAGCCCTGGGCCACCTCTGGCTCCCCGTGGCTAGGCCTCCCCCAATTCCGCCCCCCCGGACCCTCCCGGACCCCCGCACGTACTTCCGATAGCAGTGCGCTGCGGTCAGCACCCAGAGGCGGTGGATGACCGTGGCCCCGCAGCGCAGAGTGTCCCCATCCATCAACGCTGCCTGCCACGGCTGCGAGTGGGGGGCGCAGGTGTAGCCCCCCGGCAGGGGCCTGCCGCCCCCCGAGGAGCCGTTGAGGATTTTCGGGAACTCCTGGCTGGCGGCTGCGGGGAGACCCAAGTGGGCGGTGAGGGGGGGTCGGGAAGGACCGGGAAGGGTCCCGGGCTTCCCCCTCGCGCCCCCAGACCCGGCCCTCCAAGACCGTTGCTGAATCGGACTTTTCAAGCGCCTTAGTACAGTGCTCTGTACATAGTAAGCGCTCAATAAATAGAATTGAATAAATGATCTCTATTGCTCAGTTGGTCTTTCCAAGCGCTCCGTACAATGCTCTGCACACAGTAAGCGCTCAATAAATACGATGGAGTGAATGAAATGTCTCTCTCCATTGCTCGGATGGACTTTCCAAGCGCTCCGTACAGTGCTCTGCACACAGTAAGCGCTCAATAAATACGATGGAGTGAATGAAGTGCCTCTATTGCTCAGTTGGACTTTCTAAGCGCTTAGTACAGTGCTCTGCACACGGTAAGCGCTCAATAAATACGATGGCGTGAATGAAGTCTCTCTCTACTGCTCGGTCGGACTTTCCAAGCGCTTCGTTCAGTGCTCTGCACACGGTAAGCGCTCAATAAATACGATGGAGTGAATGAAGTCTCTATCGCTCGGTCGGACTCTCCAAGCGCTTCGTACAGTGCTCTGCACACGGTAAGCGCTCAATAAATACGACTGAATGAACGAAGGAAGACCCCCCGGAAGGGGGCTGAAGTGGGAGCGGGACGTGGGGGCGGCGGGCCGGGATCCGCCCGCACCCCGGGGTCTGCCGCCCCGCCTTCCGTCCCTCCGGGTCCCTCCCCGCGCCCCGGGGTGGGGGTGGGGGGTGGGGGGTCCACCCGACGGGGACCCATTGTATGGAGATGCCACCCCGCCCCCATTCTTACCCGCGGAGGCTGCCAGCGTCAGTGCCAGAGCCAGCCACATGGCAGCTGCGGGGGGGACGAGGCGGGAGGGGGCCGAGCCCTCCGCCCCCGGGATCCGACTGTCCAGGAACTGGAAGGGCAGAAGCGAGGGATCCGTCGAGGCCTGATTGTGCGACCCCCAGACCCCTCCTCCCGCCCCCCCCCCCAGATAATAATAATGATAATATTCTGTTAAGCTCTTACTATGTGCCAGGCACTGTTCTAAGCGCTGGGGAGGATAATGATAATGCTGATGGCGTTGGTTAAGCCACTACTAAAGAGCACAGGCTTGGGAATCAGAGTTCATGGGTTCGAATCCCTGCTCTGCCGCTCGTCAGCTGGGTGACGGTGGGCAAGTCACTTAACTTCTCTGTGCCTCAGTTACCTCATCTGTAAAATGGGGATGAAGACTGTGAGCCTCATGGGGGACAACCTGATCGCCCTGTATCTACCCCAGCGCTTAGAACAGTGCTCGGCACATAGTAAGCGCTTAATAAATACCAACATTATTATCACTATGTGCCCAGCACTGTTCTAAGCGCCAGCATGCAAGCTAGTCAGGCCGGACACAGTCCCTGTCCCACCCAGGGCTCACCGTCTTAGTCCCCACTTTACAGATGAGGAAACTGAGGCCCAGAAAAGTGAATTGACTCGCCCGAGGCCGCACAGCAGATTAGTGGCGGAGCCGGGATTAGAACCCATGACCTTCTGACTCCCAGGCTCTATTTATTAGCTCATACTCTTTCTCTCGGGGGAATCTCCCACATCTGCCCCGCCCCCGGAGGGACCCCGATCCGAACCCCGTTTAGCCCCTCGCTGGGATTCAAATCGCGGGGAGGGAAGGATCTTGGGTCCAACTCCCTCCCGTCCCCGGGCGGAGGGGCTGGCCTGGACTTCCAGGACTCCTGGGTCCGCTCCCTCCTGATTGAGGTGACGGGGTCGGGGGCGCTCACCTGCGGGAACCGGGAATCCAACGGGCCCGGGTCCTGCCCAGCCCAAACAGCAGTCGGGGTGGGGGGCGCTTAAAGCCGTCCAGTCCCTCAGCCCCCCCGCCCGTCCGCCCTCCCGTCCGTCTTTCCGTCGCTCTGCTCCTAGCCCCTCCGCCGCCCGCGGCTTTTAACTTCTCCCCTGCCCCATCGCGGGGAGCCCCGAACCCCAGAGCCTCCGAGGGCTCTGCCTCCTTCTCCTCCTTTTCCTCCTCCTTCTCCTCCCCCTCCTGAGCCCTCCTCTCTCCTCCCGCGCTAATCCCGCGCCCGGCCCGGGGGGGAGGGAGCGGCCCCCGCAGACCGGCCGACGAGGCCTAGCAGGGCCGGGCAGGGCCGGGATGGGCCGGGATGGGCCGGCCTGTCCGGCTGGAGCCCGGCTCATCCCAGCTTCCTCCCACCCTTCCTTCTCCCTCCTCTCCTCCTCCAGAGCCAAACCCGCTTGCCCTGTCCCCCGCCGCGGGGAAAGGAACCCCATCTGACCCCCGCCCCCGCAGCCCCTTCCTAGACCCTCCGGGAACAGCTTCTATCATCATCGCAGCCCTCTCTCCCCCTCCCCAGGCCAGGAGGGAAGAGGGGGAGACGCTTACTTTCCCTTGGGCTCCTCTTTCCCCCCAGCCGCCCACCCACAGTCCGGGGTCCTGAGAGGTCCGGGGGGGCCCATCCCCTCCAAGAGGCCTTCCCGGGCTAAGCCACACTTTTCCTCATCTCCCACTCCCTTCTGCGTTGCCCTGACTTGCTCCCTTTGCTGGTCCCCCCCCTCCCAGCCCCACAGCACTTAATGTCTGTCATTTTATTTATTTGTACTGATGTCTGTCTCAACCCCCTTTAGACTGTAAGCTCCTTGTGGGCAGGGGATGTCCCTGTTTATTGTGTGGTACTTTCCCAAGAGCTTTACTACAGTGCTCTGCACACGGTAAGCTCTCAATAAGTACCACTGAATGAAAGAATGGGGCTGGAGGCTCCTTGTGGGCAGGGAATGTGTCTGTTTATTGTTATATTGTACTTTCCCAAGCGCTTAGAACAGTGCTCTGCACACAGTAAGAGCTCAATAAATACGATTGAATAAATAAATGAAAGAGAGAAAGAACAGAGCAACGGTGGGGAGTTTGACTAAAAGTCGGACTCTCCGTACCACGGCCCTTACCCCCGAGTGGAACTGGAGCGGGGGTGTCGTTAGGAGTGGGAGATGGAAACCACGTATGGGGATGGAGGGAGGAGGGGACCTGAAAGTGGATGGGAAAAGGGGAGGGGGCTAGAACTGAGACAGGATTGGGGTTCACATCTGTTCTCTGTTATCTTGTACTCTCCCAAGTATTTAGTACAGTGCTCTGCACACAGTGCTCAATAAATAGGACTGACTGACTGACTGACTGACTGACTGACTGATTTCCCCTCCAACAAAATCTCAAAGGTCCAGGAACCCTTCACTTGTGTTATCCCTCCTCTCCCGCTGAGGTCATCACAATCCTCAGGTCTTTCCTTTGACCTAACCCCCTGTCTTCCCTCTCCCCTTCCCCTCTCTTTCTTTCCTCCCCAGCTGTCTCTGGCCTCAAGACCTCTCCTCTAGAATGTTTAGGTTGGCCCCTGCCCCTTCCTCTGCCATCTCCTCTCTTTCCCTGGCTGGTGGAGTTCTCCTGCTCCTACTCCTACCCCTGCCCTGCTCCCCCAGCTCTACCTTTGGATGACAGAAGGATCGTCCCCGCTGAGTCCAGTTGGACTCCCTGCCCAGCGGCCCCTCCCTCCCCTGCCGTCAGCTTCTAGAAAATCCCTTCCTCCAGAGAGTCCTAGATTCAAGGGAGTCAGCCAGTCTTTCCTTGGCCTAAATTGGCCCTCTCAAATTCCAACCCAGGCCCACCCCCACCTCTGATCCTGGTTTGACTTCAAACCCTGGGAGAGATGGCCCCTGATCTGTGGCCTTGGGCAGATCACTTGACCTCACTGTGCCACAGTTTCCCCATCTGTAAAATGGGGATACGATGCCAGCTTTCCTCTTAGACTGTGAACCCCATGTGGAACGGAGGCTGGAGTTGGATCTGATTATATTGTATCCATTTCAAAGCCTAGCGGAGTCCTTGTCTCACAGTAGGTGCTCAATAAATAACACAACAAACTAACTAGCCGGTCTATAGACATCCATCCATGGGGATAATGAGACCTGTTGGCCCCCAGGTTTCCAGCTAAGAGGGAGCAGCAAAGCTGTTTCACCCGAAGTCAGTCAATCAATCTTAATTATTAAGTGCTTACTGGGTGCAGAGCGCTGTACTAAGCACTTGGGATAGAACAGTATAACAAAAAACACACACGTTCCCTGCCCACAATGAGTTTATAGTCTAGAGGAGGAGACAGACATTAGTAGAAATAAATCAATTACAGATATGGATGTAAGTGCTGTGGGGCTCAGAGGAGGAGATGAATAAAGGGAGCAAGTCAGGGTGACGCTTGGCCCGGGCTCTCAGCCTCATTCACCCGGGTCTCCAGCAAGACCTCAGAGCTTCCAAGAGGGGCTGGAAAGATTCAAAAGTCATGTTGCTCTGATCCGTTAGCTCTCCAAAGATTTCCGCCACTCCCAAGACCCTTCCCATATCCTGTCCCTTCCCTAGAAACCCCACACCTTTTTCACCTCAACTCTCAGGATGAAACTCTTACTCTCTGACCCCAACCCTAATCCCAGCCCAGACTCCAGCAGAGAGCTCAGTCCTGGCACCGACTCCAATCCCCTCCTTGACCGTGTCCCCAATCCTGCTCCAGCTCTGATGCCCGCTCCCATGCTACAGCGCCCCAGCCCTTTCTCTGACCCTGATCTCTTCCTGGTCCCCAGTCTGACCCCTTTGTGGACCCCAGGCCTGTTCCTCAGTCCACCTCCCATCAATCGGTCTTCCCCCCACGTCTGGCTTCTTCCCCGCCCAGCGGTGGCGGCATTATTCCTGGAACAGCTGCCCGCCCTTCTGTGCCAACGCCTATTCCTGCTTCCTCCTGCCCTCTGCCCTCCTCTGCTCCCATTCCTTCCTGTCCTCCTTTCACCCTTCTTCCCCTCTGCGTCATTTCTCTCTCTCTCTCCATCTCCACTTCCCCTCCCTACCCCCTTAATTCCAACTCCCTTCCCCTGCTAACCCCTCAGGCTCTGCTCCCGGGACTCTCCAGTCCCACAGCACCTGCCATCTGGATTCTGTCTGTCCATCTGGGAGAGAGGCAGAAGCCAGAGGATGAGGGAGTGGGGCCACCCTTAATGGTGGAAACCCCTCCCCAAAAGGGGGCTGGTAGTTCAGGACTCACAGGGGGGCAGAGACCGGCCCCAGGAAACACTCCCAACAGGGGGATCGAGCTATGACCTGGAGTGGGGTTCAAGGCCTGGGAGGGTGAGAACGTGGGCCTGGAGCCACAGAGGGCATGAGAGGTGAAGGGCTGCAGAAACTGATTGATGGGCAGGAGGTGGAGCTATGATAATAAAGGAGTTTCTAGGCCAATGAGGAGGTGTGTATAGGATAATATGGGGGAATATCTCGGCCCGTCTATGCCAGGAGGGTATGGGAGAATGGAATTGTCTCCGATATTTCCGATACTCTGTTGCTAATGTTTGGTGTGGCTGCTGGAAATGGGAGTAGCGTGGACAAGTAGATAGAGCAAAAGCCTGGGAATCAGAAGGACCCGGATTCTAATCCCCCTCTGGCACATGTCTACTGTGTGACCTTGGGCAAGTTGCTTTACTTCCCTAGGTTTCTGTACCCACATCTGTAAAATGGGGATTGAGACAGTGAGCCCCATGTGGAACAGGGACAGTGTCCAACCTGATTATTTTATATTTACCCTGTGCTTAGAACAGTGCTTGGCACAAAGTAAGCACTTAAATACTTTTTTTGCAATTATTATCATTATTATTATTATTATCATTATTATTCACACCCTTGCCCTGCCACTTCCCCTGGAGTGAACACAATATTGGAAACCTCTTTCCCAAACCAGATCTGATGGAAGCTTCAGTGTGCTTCTGGAACAAACCCAGAGTCCCCGAAAGGAGCCTGCATCCTGTCCGTCCCCAGGTTCCTCTGCTTCTGATCAGGATTAGAATTTTGGTTTGGTACAAATGAAGATCATGATTTTGGTTTGGATTAAGCATGAGATTTGGGAAGAGGTTAGCGGTAAATCTAAGGTTAGAATTGGAGGTTGGTTTTCGGATTGGGTTTGGTTAAGGGTTAGGCTTAAAATTCAGGGTTAGTTTAGGGTTTGGATTGGGTTTAGAGTGTTGGATTGTGGGTATTGTTAAGGTTTTTGGGGAGCAAATGTTTTTTGGGTGAAAGCTGAGATTTGCGTAGTAACTGGGAATTTGGTTTGCGTTAGGGATTGGTTTGGGGTTTGAGTGTCTGTTGAGTAACTCTGGATTGTGGTTTGGGTTCCATTAGGGATAGGGATTGGAGTTAGATTTTGATTAGTTTAGGGTGAAGGTGCTATTAAGGCTAGACTAGGGTTAAGGTTTGGATTAGTGTTACTTAGGGATGAGATTGGAATTAGGCAATTTTACCATAACAGAAATACAGTTAGGCTAGAGGTTAATCTAATAATTATAGCTTGATAAATATTAGGGTTAAAATTAGGATTGGGGTTAAGGCTAGGGTAAGGGCATTGAGTATAGTTCAGATTAGGGTTAATTTCAATCATTCATATTTATCGAGGGCTTACTATGTCCAGAGCACTGTACTAAATGCTTGGGAGAGCACAACAGAATTAGCATTTACGTTCCCCGTTCGTGATATATTTACAGTCTGAGATTTATTGCCAGGTTTATAGGTAGGATAAAGATTGGATTCCCCTCTTGGGGTTGCACCTGGAGAGTTTCCAGTACTCTACCAGTCTCGACCATGGGCGGGAGAGTCAAGCAGAGGCATATCCATTCCATGCCTAGCTTGGGCAGTAGCTAGCGAGTGGAAGGCCATCTGCTACACGTCAAAACTCACAGCAGCGGCATGGAAGAGAGTCAAGGGTGGAGACTCAGGTTTACTGAGCAGAAGGAGGCAGTGGTAAATCGCTTGCATATTTTTACCAAGAAAACTCTATGGATACACTACCAGAATGACTGCAGATGGAGATGGGGCGTTCTGGGGGTGATGTGTCCGTGGCATCGCTATGGGTTGGAGACGACTTGATAAGACAAGAAAAAGATCAGATTGTGCTAAATTTAAAATTCTAGCATAATTAAAGGCTCGTGATGAGCTTTTAGCCCTGCCATTGGTCCTGGGAAAAGAACTTCTGGCCCTATTGAAACCAGGATAGCAGAGTCCTCATTCCAGCCCAGCAAGTAGGCGAACACCTGTCAGTCAATCGTATTAATTGAGCGCTTATGTGGACAGAGCACTGTACTAAACACTTGGGAGAATACAATATAACAGTAGAACAAACACATTCCCTGCTCACAACAAGCTTGTGGTCTAGAGGGGGAGACAGACATTAATATAAATAAATGAATTACTCCTGTTGGGGCCATGCCTTTCGGGGAGAAGGTTTTAACTGAAGAACCATTATGTGTGGCTGAGTGGATAGAGCGTGGGCCTGGGAGTCAGAAGGACCTAATTTCTAATTCTGGCTTTGCCACATATCTGCTGGGTGACCTTGGGCAAGTCACTTCACTTCCCTGGGCCTCAGTTCCCTCATCTGTAAAATGGGGATGAAGACGGCGAGGCCAATGTGGGACAGGGACTGTGTCCAACCTGATTAACTTGTATCTACCCCAGAGCTTAGAATAGTGCTTAGCACATAGTAAGCGCTTAACAAGGACCATAATTACTACAGGGTATTCTGCAGGGTAGCAGGCCCAACAGGAAGGCCTGAAAAAATTGCTGACCAATCTGGGCAGCCAAGTTAGCGATGGCCGGGCGCCAGCACTTTGCTGACCGCAAAGAAAAAAAAACATTCATGGGCACTTCGCAATTGGCTACACCCTGCCCGCCTACCTGAACGTTGTCCTCAGTGCCCCAGCCGAACTGCCGCTGGTGCAAATGGCATTACGCAAAGGCACTAGAATCATTTCCTGGGTAGACCCAAGTTTCAGGAACAAGCATCCACCCTTCATTCTCATTGGGAGACTACTAAATGCCAAGCACTGTGCTAAACTCTGGGGTAATAGATCTGGGATCATTCGATCAAATTCAGTCCCTGTCTTACTTGGGGGTCACGGTCTAAGAGAGAAGGAGAATGGGTTCAATGTGGTATTGGGGAAATGGCGTTTGGTTTATGGAAACTTGCCGTTTTAGGAATTTTTTTATGGATATGTTTGGGGATAGAGTTAAGATTAGGGTTAGGATTAGGGAGCTGAGGGTGGTGTTGGAGATTGGCTTTGATTAGGAATAGGTTTACCGACAAACATTTATCTTACTTACGTGCTAAGCGCTGGGGTAGCTACAAGGTAATCGGATGAGACAACGCAGTTCCTGTCCCACGATCAAAGGGGGTGAGAGAGCAGGCATTTTACCCCCATTTTACGTGAGAGAACTGAAGCACAGATTGTGTGAGCGGCTTTCCCTAAGGACACAGAGCAGGCCAGTGGCAGACCTGGGACTAGAACCTGGATTGTCTCACTCCTAGGCCCAAAATCTTTTCCGCTCTTAGTGGGAGGGGTTGGGGGGCCAAAATTGATTTTAGTTTTGGAATCAGACAACAGGAAGGGTTGGAGTGAACGTTAGGTGTGGGGAGAGAAGTAGCGTTAGGCTTGGGGTGGAGTGCAGGAAAGATTTCGGGGCAGCAATCGATCAATCAATCATATTTATTGAACACTTATTACGTGCAGGGTACTGTAGTCAGCAGAACTTCAAATCCTCCCCGAACCCAACACCCCACACTCACGTCTTGACCCTCCAATCAGAGGGATCTGGCTTCATTCTGTGATAAAGCAACCCACCAGTAGCAGAAGAGGAATGTACAGGATGCCAATGGACGTCCCCGAAGATCATTAGACAGTAACACCACAGGCAGAAAAAATGGGAGCATTGGAAACCCCACTGATCCCAGTCAACTGAGAGAAAGCTGGAGAGGAAGACTGGGGAACCTTTGGCCTGGGGTTGAGACTGAGGTTAGGGATGGAAGCAGAATGGAGATTGGGGTGCTCCTGGGCTCCTGGTTGGGGCAATGGTTAGGTTTGGGATCAAGGGCAGTATTAAGGTTGGGGTCAGGGTTAGAGTTGGGGACAGGGTTGGGGTTCACGTTGGGGTTGGGGCTGGGGAATGGGGTGAAGATGTGGGGACGGGGTTAATGATGGAGTTAGGAATGGGGCTGGGGATTAGGGTGGGGCCAGGGTTATGTTGGGGATAGTTTGGGATTGTGGTTTATTTGGATTGAGGCTGGAGCGTGGGCTGGGGTGGGGATGTTGGTTTTGGGAGAGGATGGGGGATGGGGTGGGGTTGTGGTTAGAATGAGGCCCAAGGTTCAGGGTGGGTAGGGCTGTGGTTGAGTAAGGAATGGGTTCGGGATGATGATGACGATGGCATTTGTTCAGCGCTTACTACGTGCCGGGCACTGTACTGAGCGCTGGGGTTGGATAAAAGCAAACTGAGTTGGATGCGGTTCCTCTCCCACATGGGGCTCACAGTCTCAATCCCCGTTTACAGGGGAGCTAACTGAGGCGCAGAGAAACGAAACCACTTGCCCGAGGTCACGCAGCAGACAAGTGGCGGAGCAGGGATGGCGGGAGGGTGAGGCCAGAGATGGGGGCCCCCGGGGAAGGGTCTCGGTGGTGGGTTTTAGGTGGAGTCAGCGGACCCTCATCTCCAGAGATAGAGATAGAGCAAGGGAGAGGGAGTTGGAGGGCCGGGGGAGGGTCTGGGCCGTGGACCCCTGGAGGATCAGTTGTTCCTCATGGTCTCCTGGATCCAGTCCAGGTATTTGCAGATGCTGGTGAAGACGCCGGGGCTCTCCGCAGAGGGACAGGGCTGCCCACCCCAAGAAACGAGTCCATACAGCTGCCCGTCACAGAGAAGGGGTCCCCCTGGGGAATTCCCCTGGGGTCCGGAGGGGGACAGAGGAAGGGAGAGAGAGAGAGATCAATTTCAGCGTGTTCTCCAAATATAGAGACTTGGGGTTTGGGGAGGGAGACGTCCCGGCCCCCCTCCCGAGAGACTCCAGCCCGGAGGCCCCCCCACCTCCCAAGTGACCCCGGCCCGAGGCCCCCCCACCTGGCACTCCTCCCGGCTTCCAGAAGGGGGCGCCGCACACAGCATGTTCTCGGTGACCCCCATCCCCAGCAAGGACCGGCAGTCGTTGTTGCAGATCAGGGAGCTCGGGGTAGAGCGCAGAGCTCCTGGGGGGCAAGGGGGAGGGAAGTCCGGGGGTCCCGAGAGGCCCAGCCACCCCATCCCCCTTCCCAGACCTCCCCCCTGCCCCCCGCCGCAGGACCCGCCCCCCCCCAGGCCCGCCCCCCTTACTGTGCCCCCCGGGGCCGGGGGTCCAAGTGGCGAGGCTGCAGCGGGTCCAGGGGCCCGGGCAGACGGAGGGCAGGGCGAGGGGCTGCCGGCCGACCCCCGACAGGGGCCTCCACAGCCGCAGCAGCATCAGGTCGTTGTCGTGGGGGCCGTTCGGACCGGCCGAAGTGAAGTTGGGGTGGGGGAAGAGGCGGCCCGAGAACCGCAGCTGGGATCCGGCTCGCACCCAGAACCGGCTGCGGGGGCGGGGGAGGGGGACGCGGATCAGGGTCCTTGTCCCGGGCCCCCCAAAACGACCCACTGGTTCCCCTCACCCCTCCGCCCCTGCTCGCCCAAGCTCATCCCCCCACTCCCCGTCATCCCAGTCCCATGCTCCCCCTCCATCCAGCTCCCCATTTCCCCTCCATCCCAACCCCCTGTTCCCCCTCCATCCCAAGCCCCAGCTTCCCCTTCAACCCAATCCCCAGATCCCCCCTCCACCCCAGCCCCCTAGATAAAAATAATAAGAATTATGGTATTTGTTAAGCGCTTACTATGTGCCAGCCACTGTACTAAGGGCAGGGGCGGATCCAATCCAACGGGGTTGGACACAGTCCCTGTCCCACGTGGGGCTCACAGTCTCAATCCCCATTTTGCAGATGAGGTAACTGAGGCCTAGAGAAGCGAAGTGACTTGCCCAAGGTCACCCAGAAGACAAGTGGCCGAGCCGGGATTAGAACCCGTGACCTTCTGACTCCCATGCCTGTGCTCTCTCTCCACTATGCCACACAGATCCCCCCCCTCAACTTCCAGTTCCCCAGCCTCCAGCTCCTCCCTCCATCCCAGTCCCCAGCTTCCCCCCCGACCACCCTACACACACACTCACGGGCGACGACAGTGGGCGGCGGTCAGCACCCAGCGCTCATTGACCATCACGGCGGAGCACTGGTACTTGGTGCGGAAGAAGAGGGCAGCGGGCAGGGCGGGGGCACTGGGGGGAGAGTTGTCCGAGCACCCCTCGTCTGCAGCCTCCTCTTCCTCCTTGACCTCTCCCTCCCACGGCTTGGCCTCCGGAGAGAGGGCTGTAGGACTCAAAGACAAGGCCCTCCTTAGAAGGTGGCAAGCGGTGATGGGGCAGACAGGGAGCCCTATGGCAGAGGGCTAATAATAATAATAATAATGTTGGTATTTCTTAAGCGCTTACTATGTGCAGAGCATTGTTCTAAGCTCTGGGGGAGATACAAGGTGATTACAGGTTGTCCCACGTGAGGCTCACAGTCTTAATCCCCATTTGACAGATGAGGGAACTGAGACTCAGAGAAGTGACTTGACCACACAGCTGACACGCGGCAGAGCCGGGATTCGAGCCCATGACCTCCGACTCCCAAGCACGGGCTCTTTCCACTGAGCCACGCTGCTTCTCTAAGGATTCATTCATTCGGTCAGTCATATTTATTAAGCGCTTACTGTGTGCGGAGCACTGTACTAAGAACTTGGGAAAGTACGGTACAACAATCAACAGTGACGTTCCCTGCCCACAAGGAACTCACGATCTAGAGGAGGGGAGGCAGACATCGATACAAATAAACAAAATTACAGATATATACATAAATGCTGTGAACCTGGGTCCGGGGGGACAGCAAAGGGAGCAAGTCAGGGTGATGCAGAAGGGAGTGGGAGAAGAGGAAAAGTGGGAATTAATCTGGGAAGGCCTCTTGGAAGAGATGGGCCTTCAATGAGGTTTTGAGGGCGGGGGAGACTCATTGGTGGATTTGAGGAGGAAGGATTTGAGGACCAGAGGCAGAACGTGGGACAGGGGTGGGTGGTGAGGCAGGTGAGATCAGGGCACAGTGAGAAGGTTAGCACTAGAGGAGTGATGTGGGCGGGCTGGGTTGTAGAAGGAGAGAAGCGATGTGAGGTAGGAGGAGGGAGAGTGACGGAGAGCCGTGAAGCCAATCGTGAGAATGTGAGAGTTTGGGCTGGGATCTGGCCACTCCTCGCCCCCCATCCCTTCCCGCCAGCCTCTCAGTCCCCTCCATCCTGTTGCCCGACTCCTCCCTGTTCTGAGCCAGGGAGGGGAACGCACGGAGACAAACACACACAATCACACCAATCCAGAGACACCCACAGGTAAGAAAACACATGCATTCACAAATACACAAATTCTCCCACGCGGCCACACACCCACAGAGACACCGTCACCAATATACTGGAACACACTGGCACGCACACTGACACAGTATACACTGAGTCTCAGCTCTGCACACAGCCTTGGCCCCCAAAAACATCCACATGGACTCAGAGGCTGGGCTCTATACCAGGCCACAAACAGACGTGCATGTGCCACGTCTCCCGGACTGCAGTACACGTGGAGTTACTGCCATATACTCCTAGTGACGCATTTAAACATACACACAAATGCACATAGTATAGAACCAGGCATCTCCTTACTCCCATTCACAAGCCCCTGGTGTAGATACAGCCATATAGACAAATGATGACACACAAACACACAGTATCACACACTCAGGGTCACCCTATTTCCTCAGTAGCGGCACAACATGTCTCTGTCTCACACACACACACACACACACATACAGAATTATAGTCACAGTCTCTCAGCGTGGAAAGAGCACTGGCTTGGGAGTCAGAGGTCGTGGGTTCAAATCCCGGCTCTGCCACTTGTCAACTGTGTGACTTTGAGCAAGTCACTTCACTTCTCTGTGCCTCAGTTACAGCATCTGTAAAATGGGGACTAAGACTGTGAGCCCCAAATGAGACAACCTGATAACCTTGTTTGGACCCCAGCGCTTAGAACAGTG
The DNA here is from genome assembly GCF_004115215.2 of Ornithorhynchus anatinus. Classification (NCBI taxonomy): domain Eukaryota; kingdom Metazoa; phylum Chordata; class Mammalia; order Monotremata; family Ornithorhynchidae; genus Ornithorhynchus; species Ornithorhynchus anatinus. The sequence continues at coordinate 5,194,477 of NC_041732.1, read as the reverse complement.
CTTGGCACATAGTAAGCACTTAACAGATATCATTATTACCAGTGCTTAGAACAGTGCTTGGCACATAGTAAGCACTTAACAAATACCATTATTATTATTATTATCACACATACACATTCCAGCGTGGAGAAGCAGCGTGGCTCAGTGGAAAGAGCACGGGCTTTGGAGTCAGTGGTCATGGGTTCGAATCCCCGCTCTGCCACTTGTCAGCTGTGTGACTGTGGGCAAGTCACTTAACTTCTCTGGGCCTCAGTTACCTCATCTGGAAAATGGGGATTAAGACTGTGAGCCCCACGTGGGACAACCTGATTCCCCTGTGTCTACCCCAGCACTTAGAACAGTGCTCTGCACATAGTAAGTGCTTAACAAATACCAACATTATTATTCTCTCTCCAATGACATACACGCACACAATATCGTGGACTCCCTCCATCACAAACAGCCAAAGTCTCCATCACACACACATTCTCCCACAACACACAAAAGAGTCACAGCCTCCCTCCACCACACATGCAATCGTAGTCTCCATCACACACACACTCCTTCTCCAACCACACAAAATCACAGTCTTCTTCCATCACATCCATGCAGTCTCCACCTCTCTCTCACACACACATACACAAGTCAGCCTTCCTCCATCACACACACACACAGAGCCGCAGTCTCTCACAATTCTCTCTCAGTCACACACACACAAACACGTGTGTTACAGTCTCCCTTCACCACGTCCACACACAATCGCCGTCTCTCTCCATCACTCACACAACAGGCACGTGCACGATTTAGAGTCTCCCTCCACCACACATGCACACAGTCTTATTCTCTTTCCATCAGACACACACATTTTCCAGCAGCAAACACAGACTCACAGTCTTCCTCCATCACACACACACATGCACCCACACACAGTTGCAATCTCGCTCCATTTCTCACACAGTTGCAGTCTCCATCTCTGTCACACACGCAGTCTCTCTGTCTCACACACACACATAAAGTTGCAGTCTCCATCTCTCACACACCATCACCCCCCCACACACACAGTCACACACTCACCCCCCCCTCCCAGTGAGTCTCCATCTCTCTCAAACACATAGTTGCAGTATCTCCAACTCTCTCTCTTTCACATCTGTCCATCTCTCTCACACAGTGTTACCGCCCCCACACAGAGACACACGCACAGTCACACACTCATACACTCACACCCACACCCACACAGTCACACACCCAGTCGCAGTCTCCGTCTCTCTCACACACACAAGTTGCGTTCTCTCCATCTCTCTCTCACACCCACAGAGTAACATTCTGTTTTCATCTCTCTCACACCGTCACCCACAAACACACAGTCACCCACACAGACACACACACATAGTCCCCATCTCCATCTCTCTCACACACACAAGTTGCAGTCTCTTTCTGTCACTCTGTCTCTCACACAGACACACAGTGTCACACTCTCCAACTCTCTCACACACCGCCACCCATACACACGCACACAGTCACAAGCTCAAAGACACACATATACTCACACAGTGGCGGTCTCCATCTCTCTCACCCACACACGGTCACATTCCCCTCTCTGTCTCTCTCACACACCATCACCCACTCAGGCAAAGACACACACAGAGTCACACACTCATAGACACACGCTCACACACACACGGTTGCTGTCTCCATCTCTCTCGCACACCCGGTCACATCCCCCTCTCCGTCTCTCTTACACACCGTCACCCACGCGGGCAAAGACACACACAGAGTCACACACTCAGAGACCCACAGCCACACACACAGTCTCTGTCTCCATGTCTCTCGTACACCGTCACCCACCTCCTGGCACACATACACACACACGCGCACACAGTCACACACTCATACACACCCACCCACGCACCCACAAAGTCACAGGCAGCCTCTATCTCTCACCGGCAGACAGCAGGAGTGCCAGCCCGAGGGCGAGGAAGATGTTGGGGTTCATGGTCCCCCAGGGTGGGAGGTGTGAGGAGGCCTGTCCTGCCACCTTGGCTCCCGGAAGCTTCTGGCTGAGCTGAAGCGGGGTGCTGGGGGGTGCGGGGTGTGGAGGGGGTGGGGTGGGGGGCTGGCTGGCTCCTTCCCTGCCCCTCCCATCCCTGCCCCACCCGGCTCCATCTTCCCCCCAGGACTGACCGTCGCTCCTGTCCCTCCCACAGGAGCAATGGGCAGGGTGATGATAGGGAGGGGCTGGGTGGAGCGCTTTCGCCCACCCCCACCCCCGCTCTGGGTCTCAGTTTCTCCCTTCCCTCTTCTTCTCTCCTTCCCTTCTCCTCCCCCAAGCTGGAGCTGGGCTCTCCCAGAGGGGAAACCCCGGAGGCTCGGGCAGGCCTTGTGATGGCGGGGGTCAGGGCAGGGGGAAGGAGAGAGATTGTGAAGGGACAGGATTTGGAACATGGGCGTCCAACCCTCGGGTCCCCCAGCCCACCAGCCCCCCAGCCCTCCAAGCCTCCCCTCCCCACGGCCCACTGCCCTCTCATAGACCATCACAATCACAGACTTCTTCCAGCTCACACACACACACACACACACACACACACACACACACACACACTTGCCCTGAGCAGACCCCCCCCTTTCACCTCACTTCATCACCTTCCCCCCACCTCCGCCTCCATCGCCACTAATTGAGGAGACCCTGAGGAAGGGGACCTGAAAGTGGGAGGGGGGAGGAAAGGGAGAGGGGTTAGAGAGCTCCCATCTCATCTCCCCCCTGTTTTTCTCTGAGACCCCATTCTGGGACCCCTAACCCAATTTCCCTCCTTAGAGGGGTCACCCTCCTTCCTCTGTGCCAACGATCCCTCTTTCTGGTTCACAGGTCCCAGTTCCGTGTCTCTCACTCGAGACCTGTCTTCCAGGTACTGCTGGAGATTTGAGGCAGAGTCGGGGTAGGACAGAGCCAGACACACACACACACACACACACACACACACACACACACACACACTCACTCACTCACTCACTCACTCACTCATGCATAGAGACAACCAAAGTTGGACCAGAGCTGAGCTGGTTGCCGGAAAGGGTGATTAAAGAATTGGGGTTTTTTTTTTTTTCATTTTTTCTCTCTCTTTTTTTTTAAAAAAGGTATTTGGTAAGTGCTTACTATGTGCAAGGAGCGCTGGGGTAGATACGAGATAATCAGGTTGGACGTGTCCCATGTCCATGTTCCGCATGGGGCTCACGGTCTTAATCACCATTTTACAGATGAGGTAATTGAGGCACAGAGTAGTGAAATGACTCGCCCAGTGTCACAAAGCAGACAAGGCCCTCTCCACTCCCCACCAATCCCAAAGTCCCAAGGTGATCGCCTTTAGAGGATAAATCTGCCTCTCGGAGAAGCCAGAGAAGATTCCTGGAGAGATATTGTCCTGGGGTTTGTCCTAAATTTGAAGCAGGGCTGGTGTGGGGGGGAGCCCCAGGCCTAGAGGCTGGGGGCTGTGTGTGGGGAAGGGACCCCAGGAAACGAGCTACAGCAACTGGGACACTAACCTTGCAGAGAGCTAGGAACAGAAAGATGCCTCAGAGAAACTGCTGCAGAGCTAGTGATAGACTCCAAAAGGAGATGTAGTGACAGAGAAACGGTTGGAGAGAGACAGAGAACTTCAGAGGCCCACAGAGATAGAGAGATAAAAAAGCGGAGACACTTAAAGACATGCAGAGACAGAAATAAAGAAGCAGAAAGATCCAGAGGGCTTGGAGACAGAGAGATAAATAGACAATGAGGGCAAGAGGCTCAGAGAAACTCAGAGACAGAGGCAAAGGGGCAGAGAGATCAAGAGGCTTAGAGACAGATAAAGAGGCAGGGAGACCGAGAAGCTTGGGGGCATATAGACAGAGACATAAAGAGACAGGGAGCTTGAGAGAAGAAAGAGAAGCTCAGAAACACACAGAGATAGATAAAGAGATAGGGAAATAATAATAATGATAATAATAATGGCATTTGTTAAGTGCTTACTATGTGCCAGACACTGTACTCAGCGTTGGGGTGGATACAAGCTAATTTGGTTGGACATAGTCCCCTGTCCCACATGGGGCTCACAGTCTAAATCACCATCATCATCAATCCCCATTTTACAGATGAGGTCACTGAGGCACAGAGAAGCGAAGTGACTTGCCCAAGATCACACAGCAGACAAGTGGTGGAGCTAGGATTAGAACCCATGATCTTGACTACCAGGCCCGGGCTCTATCCGCTGCGCCATCACGAGAGCCAGGTGCACATAGATAAAAAGACTGGAAGCTTGAGACTTAGCTCCACCCAGAGACAGAAAAATGTAGAAAAAGCGAGAAACATGAAAACAGCATGGCCTAGAGGAAGAGCAAAAGCCTGGGAGTCAGTTCAGAGGATCTGGGTTCTAATTCTGACTACGCCACTTGTCTGCTGTGTGATCTTGGGTAAGTCACTTCACTTCTCTTTGCCTCCGTTTCCTCATCTGTAAAATGAGGGTTCAATCCTACTCAATCTATCAGTCATATTTACTGAACACGTACGGTGTGCAGAGCACTGTAGTAAGCGCTTGGGAGAGAACAATGTAACAGAGTTGGTAGACAGGTTCCCTGCCCACAGTGAGTTTACTCCTTCCTACTTACTGATATTCATCGTATTTATTGAGCTCTTACACATTCTCTGCCCACAACGAGCTCACAATTAGACCGGGAGCCCCAGGTGGGACAGGGACCGTATGGACCTGATTATCTTGTATCTACCCCAGGGCTTGGCACACGATAAGCACTCAAGTGCAGTTTTGTGTGTTTTTTTTAAAAGAGGCTCAGTGACACACAGAGATAGAGAGATAAAGAGACAGGGAGATCGGTGAGGCTCAGAGACAGATGGAGAAACATGCCTGAGGCTCAGGTGGCTTGTCTCTGCCTCAGCACTCCAGAGGAGGTGACTGCACCCCTTTCCTCTCCCTCCCCCCCAACTCCTCGCCCCATCGTAGGTGGGGGACAGGTCCCCAGACTTCAGGATCAGCCTGCTGTCCCCCTTCCCCCCAATTTCCCGCTGGAAGACCCCCACCCCCAACCCCACTTCACGCCAGGGTGACAGGCCTAATTAGTCTGACGGCTAATTGGGTTCCCTTTGCCAAAACAAGCATTCAACCAGATGGGGAACTGGGTGGACTGGTCTATACTGGGTGGCTCCACCCAGCCCTAGTTCAACTCCCCCTCTCCAGGAACCCTCCCACAGAGGCCGGGACACGGGGAGGTCATGGGGGAGCCGCTGGGGGGACACTGGGAGAGGGGGACCAGGCTGGAGGGTCATCTTCCACTTCAGTTTTAGTGAGGGTCTGTCCCCCTCCCCACATCCTTTCCCCTCTTCTCTGCTGGGAACCAGAGTCCTGGGTCCACCCACGTGGGACCTCCCCGGCCTGAGTCTCCCCCAAAAATGAGACGGAAATTTGGTTTCTCACCTTTTACTTAAAGGGGGGCGGTGGTGGGAGAGACGGGGGAGACCCTCTGCTCCAGTTTGGCCCCCTCGGGGCTTGGAGGGGGATTCATTTGCCCCTCATAGTGTTCTGGATCCAGCGGGTGAATTTACAGAGGTTGGTGTAGACGCCGGGGTGGTTAGAGAGTCCACACTGCTCCAAGCCCCAGGACACGAGCCCCTGCAGTTTGCCCCTGCACACCAGGGGACCTCCCGAATCACCCTGGATGGGAGAGATGCACACAGAGAAAGAGAGATGGTAGGGGGGTGGGGGGAGACACACAGAGACACTCAGAGAGAAAGACAAAAGGTGGAGGGAGAGACACAGAGACACACAGAGAGAAAGTGGGGGGAAAGACACACCCAGAGACACACGGAGAAAAGAGAGAAGGTGGGGAGACATACAGAGAGAAAGAGAGAAAGTGGGGGAGAGACGCACAGAGACATACATACAGAGAAAGAGAGGAGGGGAAAGAGACACACAAGAAAGAGAAGGTGGGGAGACACACATACAGAGAAAGAGAGAATGTGGGGAAAGAGACACACAGAAAGAAAGAGAGAAGTTGGGGCAGAGACAGAGACAAACACAGAGAAAAAGGGATAAAGTGGGAGGTTACACCCATACAGGGAAAGAGAGAAAGTGGGTGGCGGGGGCAGGGGAGAAATGTAACACCCCCCGATCCCCACCCCCAATCCCTCGTCTCCTCCCTCAGATGCAAGAGCCTTCTCCCCGGCTGCGCCCTCTCGGCTCTCACCTGGCAAGAGTCTTTGCCACCCTGCCAGTCGCCTGCGCACACCATGCTGGGCGTGATGCCCCCGGGGTAGGCCCCTTGGCAAGCCTTGTCAGACACGATTTGGATGTTGACGCACTGGAGGATGTCAGGGTAGCGGACTGGGGAGGGGGAGGGACCGGGTGAGGCTGGGGAAGGGGCAGGGACTGGCACCGAGAGGGGCGACCCCTACCTCGGGCCGCATGACCCCGGCTTCACCCACTCATTCCTCTGATTCCGGATTCCCATCCCGGGTGGGGGAATGGGTAAAGGGGGAAACTGAGGCATGAAAGGCAGTGCAGGGGGGCTGTGCTCCCTCCACATACAAATCCTCGCCCACTTAATAATAATAGCATTTAGTACAGTGCTCTGCATACAGTAAGCACTTAATAAATATGATTGAATGAATAATAATATATGGTATTCAGTAAGGGCTTGCTACATACCAGGCAGTGTTTTAAACGCGGGGGTTGACCCAAGGTCATTTGGTTGGACAGAGTCCCTGTCCCACAGAGGGCTCACAGTCTTAATCCTCATTTTATAGATGAGGGAATTGAGGTCCAGAGAAGTGAAGTGACTCGTTCAAGGTCACACAGAAGACAAGAGGAGGAGCCAGAATTAGGATCCAAGTCCTTCTGACTCTCAGGTCCGCGGTCGATCAACTAGGCCGTGCTGCTTCTCCAAGCCTGCTCCTCTGGGGACCTGAATACCCCAAGCTCCCCCAGACCCTGGGATCCGGGCCGGGCCGCCCCCCGCCCCCTTTCATCCAGCCCCGGCGGCCACCCTGACCTAAGGGTGAGGAGATGGTGCCCCAGCCGGACACGCGGCAGGGGGTCCCGGGCGCGGCGCAGTCCGGGGAGAGGCCCAGGGGCTGCACGGCCGGGGTCAGCTGGACGGGCCTGTCCAGCCGCAGCAGCATGAGGTCGCTGTCCTGAGTGCGGGGGTTGTAGCTGGGGTGGGGGATCTGACGGACCACCAAGCGCCGCTGCTCCGTTGGCTCCCACCACCGAAGGTCATGCTTTCCCAGGCTCACGCGCAGAAACCTGCATCCCCACCGCACAACACTTTGTCTGCCCCGAGGCATTCCAGTCTGCCCCCTGCTTCGGGGCCCCTGCTCCCCCTACTTGGGGGTCTTCCCACCCAGCCTCCCTACCTTCCACACTGCCTTGGGTCTCCCACCCTTTCCCCAACTGGAAGTCCTGCTGGGAGTCTGTCCTCCCTCCCTCCAGCTGCTGCATCTTCCCTGGGGAGACCTATCCCCTCCTTCCGGCCTCTGATTTAGGGAGCCCCACCTTCATTCATTTCATTCAGCCATATTTACTGAGCGCTTACTGTGCTCAGAGGACTGTACTAAGGACTTGTACTCAGACTCCCCGGGGATTTTCCTTTAATTCCCGGCCCTCTTGTCCCAACTCCCACCGTCCACCCCCAACAGTCCTTCCGACCCCCTTTCCAGCCTTCTCCCCCTACCACCAACCTTCTTTCCACATTTCGGGACCCTCCCCGGCCCTCGGGGTCCCTCCCAACGCCTGGCCCGTCCTCCCCGGCTCACGGATAGGCGCAGTGGGCGGCGGTGAGGACCCAACGGTCACTCAGCAAGGTGCCCCCGCAGCGCAGCTGGCCGAGGGTGGTCTGCACAGCCGCCTGCCAGGGCTGTGAGTGGGGAGCGCAGTCATAACCTCCGATGATCTTGTTTTCGTCCTCTTGGGCCCAGGCTATGGGGAGGGTCGGGAGGGCGAGGGGAGAGAGGGGGACTGACCCGACTCTCCCCTGGCCCGCCAGATCACCTCGCACCCTGCATTAGCACCAGATCCGAACCCCCTCCCGCCCCGCCCCCCACACCTTCCACTGGTGTTGAGGTTTCTCCAAAAAGACCTGCTTCCTCCCTAGCCCTCCACCCTGAGCCGCGGACCCTCTGCCCGTCCCTTCCTGCCCTCCCCAGCTCAGCCCCGACCTTACCGGAGGCCAACAGGAAGAGGGCAAAGACCCCAGATAGCATGGTGGGGAGAGGGAGGGGGCACGAGAGGAAGAAACAACTACGACAGAGACACAGAGAGAGGGTCACAGAGACAGAGTGGGATGGCTGGGGGCCGAGAACACTGGGGTCCCGGGTGTCTTCTGTGGCGGGGCTGTTTCGGGAAGGTGGGTCTCTCCGCGTGGCCCCGTCTGCTCCCAGAGTGTCCAAGGGCTTGGTGTTTCCTCCCGGTCCAGCCCTCACCCCCCCCCTGCTTTTAATCTGTCGCCGGGGACGCCAGAGCGTTTATGGGGCCCAGGGCACCACCCCCACCGCCTCGTTAATGCCACCTCCCCTCCGCCCTCCAGTCCCTTGCCTGCTCCCCAGGAGCCAGGGAGCATGGGGTTATTAGATGGCTATCTGGGGGAGTGGGGACCGGAGGTTGGGAAGGAACCCAGGTTAATAAGAGTAGGGTCCCAGCCCAAGGCCTAGAGGGAAAGGTTTTGGGGGGTGAGGGTGACCAAACTAGGTTGGGAAGTGGAGGGGGCTCAGGAGTAAGGGAGCGGGGAGGAATGCCGGGCCTTTTGGGACGCGTCACCCTCGCCGCCTCGTGAAATTAAAGGGAGATTAACTGGACAAAGGGAAGAGTCAGGGGAGGGACTACACAGTCCAGGCTGGGATCTTGGGGTGAAGGGAGGGGCCTGGTTGAGTAGAGACCGAGGCGGAAAGCGAACGAGGGGAGCAGCAGCCCCTGGAGTGGATCTGGGGAGGAGGTCACAGGGTCTCCAGAGAGGAAATTGAGGTCGATTCCCCCAGGAACCATCAGATCGGTTTGGCCCCTTCCCGTGCTGGCCGGAGGTGACCCCACCAATCAATTGGTGTGCAGAGCCCTATACTGAGCGCTTAGGAGAGTACGATACATCAAAGTTAGTAGAAACCTACCCTGTTCACCAAAAGAAGCAGCTTGGCCTAGTGAATAGAGCAAGGGCCTGGGAGTCAGAAAGACCTGGGCTCTGTTGCCGGCTCCGATGCTTGTCTGCTGTCTGACGTTGGGCAAGTCACTTCACTTGTCTGTGTCTCAGTTCTTTCATCTGTAAAATGGGGATTAAGACTCTGAAACCCCCGTGGGACAGGGACTGTGATCAACCTGATTAGTGTGTGTCTATCCCAGGGCTTAGTACAGTGTCTGACACATAGGAAGCGCTCAACAAATAGCATTAAAAAGAAAAAGGAGCTTACAGTCTAGATGCTAGGCTAGACACCGTCAGGCAAGCATGGCTAGAACGAGCTGAGCCTCCAGCGCTTAGAACAGTGCTTGGCACATAGTAAGCGCTTAACAAATACCAACATTAACATTAAAACCAGGGGCAAGGCACCACAGTGAGAGGGCGTGGGGGTACCGGGGTTCATAAAGTTCAGTAGCAAGGGGTTGGGGGGTGGGTGGGCCTGCCCTCAAGAGGGTCTCAGACTTGATCTCCCCAGCCCCAAGCTGTTCCTATCCTCTAGACTGTAAACTCCTTGTGGACAGGGGAAGTGTCTACCAACTCTGTCATACAGTAATAATAACAATAATAGTGGCATTTATTAAGTGCTTGCTATGTGCCAAGCACTGTTCTAAGCCCTGGAGTAGATACAAGGTAATCAGGTTGGACACAGTCCATGTTTCTCATGGGCCTCACAGTCTTGATCCCCATTTTACAGATGAGGGAACTTAGGCACAGAGAAGTTAAGTGACTGGCCCAAGGTCACCCAGCTGACATGTAGCAGAATCTATGACCTCTCCCGGGCCGTGCTCTTTCCACTAGGCCAGGCTGCTTCTCTCTCCCTAAGTGCTTAGTTCATTCATTCAATGGCGCTTAGTACAGTTCTCTGCACACAGTAAGTACTCAATAAATACAATCGATGTCTATCAACTCTGTCCTATTGTACTCTCCCAAGCACTTAGTAACTGTGCTCAGCACACAGTAAGTGCTCAATAAATGCCAGTGATTGACTGATGATTGGGTTCAAAGTCCCCAGCTCAGTGGCTTGGGAAAGGAAAGGGCTGTAGAGGAGAGAGGTTAAGTCACTGCCTGGGGCCTCTGTAGTATTTCTTAAGGGCTTCATGTGTGCCAGAAACTGTACTAAGCGCTGGGGTGGATGCAAGTAAATCAGATTGGACACAGTCCCTGTCCCACATGGGGATCACAGTTTTTATCCCTATAGACTTTAAGCTTGTTGTGAGCAGGGAACGTGACTGTTTCCTGTTATAGTGTACCCTCCCAAGTGCTTAGAATAGTGCTTTGCACAAGGTTAGCGCTCGATAAATACGAATAAATGAATGACTGAATGAATAATCCCCACTTTACAGATAAGGTAACTGAGGGACAGAGAAGTGAAGTTCATTCAGTTGTACTTATTGAGCATTTAGTTCAGTGACTTGAAGTCAATTAGTAGAGTGACTTGAAGTGACTTATCCCAGGTCACAAAGCAGACAAGTGGCAGAGCCGGGACTAGAACCCAGGTCCTTCTGATTCCCAGACCCGGGTTCCTTTCACTAGGCCTTGGTGCTTCTCCATCCCTGTGTCCCTGGTGACCTCCACGCCCTGCTTGGTCAGCCTGGGCTTCATCCCTGCCCGTTGTTACCCTGAAGCCTGTCCTAGAGGGGGCCGACGCCTGGGTCCTAGCAGTAAAGCTCCATCTTCCTCACCGGGCAGCAGCGTGGGCTGCTCCTCAAGCGTCCTGTCCACCCCCGGGTCCCAGGTCCGGCGGCCGGTGGGGACCAAGAGACCAAGGGACCGAGGGACAGAGGGACCGAGCCTCTAGTAGCCTCTCTCGGCCTCGGAGCCAGCCACAGCCTTGTTAACATAATTGCTCCGCCATCAACCACCTGTAAAGCCACTGAGTCTGGGCCCAAGAATCCGGCCACTCTCACTAACAGGCTGAGTTGGGGAGGGAGGGTTTTTATTATTATTTTTATTATTAATATCATCATAATAATTATTATTTATGGCATCTGTTAAGCACTTACCATCTGTCAAAGCCTGTTCTAAGGACTGGGGTAGATAAATCAGGTTGGACACCCAGTCTCACCCAGAGTTCCCAGTTTAAATAGGAGGGAGAACAGGTCTTGAATCCCCATTATACCGATGAGGAAACGAAGGTCCAGGGAAGTGAAGTGACTTGGCCGAGGTCACACAGCAAAGGACAGGGCCGGGATAAGGACCTAGGCCCGGACTCTTTGCACTGGGCCATGCTGCTGCGCGGGAGGAGGCTCTGTGGTCACGCGAGGCCGGAGGTCGGGCCCGGTGGATTGATCAGCCTCCCACCCACTTAGACAATACCAAACAAACCCCCTTCCCATTGACTTTAAAACTCTCCATCACCTTGCCCCCACCTACCTCACCTCTCTTCTCTCATTCTACAACCCAGCTCACACACTTCCCTCCTCTGGTCCTAAACTTCTCACTGTGCCTCCATCTCGCCTGTCTCGCCGCCCACCCCTGCCTCTGGTCTGGAACATCCTCCCTCCTCAAATCTGCCAGACAATGACTCTCCCCCACTTCAAAGTCTTATGGAAGCCACATCTCCCCCAAGAAGTTTTTCCAGACTAAGCCCCACTTTTCCTCATCTCCCACTCCCTTTGCATTGCCTGACTTGCTCCCTTTGCTCTCCCTGGCAGCACCCCCCCCCCCCCCCAGCCCCACAACACTTATAAATATATACATATATATGTAATTTTATTTATTTGTAGTTATGTGTTTATTTGTATTGATGTCTGTCTCCCCCCGACTCTGAACTCGTTGTGGGAAGGGATTGTCACTGTTCACTATTGCATTGTAGTTTCCCACGAGCTTAGTCCAGGGCTCTGCAAACTGTATGCGCAGGAGGCTCAGTGGAAAGAAGCCAGGCTTGGGAGTCAGAGACGGTGGGTTCGAATCCCGGCTCTGCCGCTTGTCCACTGTGTGACTGTGGGCAAGTCACTTCACTTCTCTGTGCCTCAGTGAGCTCATCTGTAAAATGAGGATTAACTGCGAGCCTCACGTGGGACATCCTGATGACCCTGTATCTCCCCCAGCGCTTAGAACAGTGCTCTGCACATAGTAAGCGCTTAACAAATACCAACATTATTATAGTACGCGTTTTGTTAATGAAATGTACATCGCCTTGATTCGATTTATTTGCTATTGTTTTAATGAGATGTTCATCCCCTTGATTCTATTTATTGCTATTGTTCCTGTCTGTCCGTCTCCCCGGATTAGACTGTGAACCCGTCAAAGGGCAGGGACTGTCTCTATCTGTTACCGATTTGTACATTCCAAGCGCTTAGTACGGTGCTCTGCCCATAGTAAGCGCTCAATAAATACTATTGAATGAATGAACGAAATGCGAATGAATGAATGAAGCCCGGGCAGCAGCGGCGGCGCAGTCCAGGTCCTCAGGGCGCCTGCGCAGAAGCCTGGGCGGGGAGGGGGCGCCACCTAGCGGCCTTCCTGCCACACCGCAGGGGAGGCCAGTTTGGAGCCAGGCGTCCAGCGTCGGGCCTGGTCGCGTCCCTCCATCTTTCAGCCCAGCCCCTGCACGGGGCCCCCACTTAGCTCTCGGGCTTCTATGTTCCACTTACTCCTCCCCACCCCATCTAACTGCCCTCCTCTTCCTCTGCCTCACCCAAACCAACCTGTTCCGGGGGCCCCCACACCCGACGCTCCTCTCTCCAACCCATTGTACAAGCCACTTCCCCCAACACCCAGAACCCTCTCCTTTGTTTTTTAAATGGTATTTGTTAAGTCCTTACTGCGTGCCAGGGACCGTACTAAGCCCTGGGGTAGACACAAGCTAATCAGATTGGACTCGGTCCATGGTGCACACGGGGCTCATAGTCTTAATCCCCATTTATGGATGAGGTGAGGCACAGGAGTGAAGTGGCTTGCCCAAGGCGCCACAGCAGACAAGTGGTGGAACTCACTTTAGGACCCCAGGTCCTTCCCACATTCCTAATAATAATTGTGGGGTTTTTTTAGTGCTTACAATGTGCCAATGTTCTAAGCGCTGAGGAAGACACAAGAGAATCAAGTTGGACACGTTCCCTGCCCCACAGAAAGCTCACAATCATGGAATCCCATTTTACAAATGAGGGAACCGAGGCACAGAGAAGTCATGTGGAGCAGGGATTAGCACCCATGGCCTCTGACTCCCAGGCCCGTGCTCTTTCCACTAAGCCACGCTGCTTCCCCCTAGCCTTCATTAGAAGCCCACCTCCTTCAAGCAGCTTTTCCAGATCATTCATTCAATAGTATTTATTTTTATTTTCACCAGCCCTTTCCCGCTAACGCCCCACACCCCTTATGACCCCTATAGGCCCTAAATATCGTTTGGCTTTTCTTTTCCAACCCTCTTCAGCTCCCAGAGAACAGAGATACCAGAACTGAAGCCTCCGGGGCTGACTGCAAAAAGATGAACAAAGCCCCTCTCCCGGGCACGGTAGAGGCCAGGGCGGCATATGGGAAAAGCACAGAAACCTTGTTAGGTGGAGCAGCTTGGAGAGACAGCTAGGACTCAGAGAAAGAATGGACACTTGGCTTCACCCGTTCAGACGGCCGTGTATTTGTGTGGGAAGATCATGACAGAAATGCCTGACTGGGGCAGGTCAGTAACCCACCCCACCTCATATCCACTCGCTGCCAGGGCTGTGGGGCGGGGACGACAAACACAGGAGAAAGGGGCTCTCGTCCCAGAGCGGGGACAGACTTCATCCATCTCCCCCCAATAACATGGAGATCTAGAGGGTCCTGGGAGTCACCCAGACTGCTGGTGCCATTATCAATGCTTCACTATGTGACCTGTCTGGGTCCATGGCATTTAGCTCAGGACCTTCTCCGCCTGGTCACACACTGCCAGTGCTGACTCACATTTGGATGCAGAAGTGTCTCCTGTTGGCAGTTGTCCAGCACCCTTGAGCGTCCCCCATGGTGCGGAATTTAGCGAACAATTTCCCCCAGGGAACTGTATCGTGGGCCTCTTGTCTTCCGGTGGTGAGGGATTTAGTGAATGAGTCCACCCAGGGAACGGCGTGGTGGACCTCCCGACTTCCCCATCTTCAGTCAGGGAGGTCCCTAATCTCCTCCAGTGATGCTTGCTGGAAGCGGCTTCGTTCCAACCTGCTGAGGGCCCTCCCATTAGGTGGTGAGCTCTTGGGCTCAGGTGACGGAGGTCCCTTTACTTTTTACCCATGTGAAGTGGATTCCCCCAAAGGCTGCCGGCCATCTCCCCGTGGTGGGGCCTCCATCCCTTGAAGCGAGGCAGGGATGAAGGATGGGGCATCCCCATTTTGGATCAGGGAAGCTCCGATGGCATTTCCGGAAAAGTTCCAGGGGCAACTTCTACTCCCTCCATGACTCCTACCAGCAGCTAGTGCAGGAGGTGACGTCTTGCCCCCTCCCAAGGCCCAGGTATTTCACGCCACAGGCCAAAGTGGTCCCAGACTGGTGAATAAGTTCAAGGTCAACCAGTCAGAGGGGCTACTGAAGGCCCGGGGGTGGTTCTCTTCCCACTCAAGTCTATTCTCCATTCCTCTAAAAGGCCAAAGTGGCTGGGAGCAGAGAACCTTCTCCACCCTTCCCAGGAGGCTTCCCCGATTCCTGCCCCTCCCCTGGGGTCTCCCCTTCTCTTGGCCGGACCCCGTCTCCTAGCCGGGCTTCCCCGCCAATGCCTAGGCGGGGGAGCCCGCGGTTGAGTCCGTCGAGGAGCTGGCAGGCTTGGCACAGGGGGCGGCTGGCGAGGCTCCCGCAGCGGGTGCAGGCGGTGGGCGGGGGCGGGCCAGTGCCGGGGCGCAGGCTGAGACGCTCGGCCGAGTGGACCAGGTCCAGGACGGCGCTGGGCCGGGCGGCCTCCAGGTCCTTGAGCAGGGCGCGGGCGCGGCCCCGGAAGGCGTCCGGCGCGTAGACGCACTCGGTAGAGAAGTAGTCCAGGCCCTGGAAATAGGCGTAGAGCACGATCTCTTTCTCGTAGGCGAATTGCAGGGGACGGCAGCGGGGGAGGGCTCCCCCCTCGCCGGATGAGCCCAGGCCCCCGCCGCGGGCCAGCCGCCCGGCGTCCCCCCGCAGGAAGTTCATCAGCACCGTCTCGGCCATGTCGTCTGCGTTGTGGCCTGAGGAGGTGGAGGAAAAGGGTTAGCACCGGACAGTGGGAGGCGAAAAGTAAGGTCATCACCATCTTGCTCCCCTGTCACACGTGACGAGATCGGTTATCACCATCATTGATGGTATTTACTGAGTGCTCACTGTGTGTAGAGCCACTGTACTAGGCACTTGGGGCTGACCGTCTTGTACCTACCCCAGCACTTACTACAGTGCTGGACATGTAGTAAGCGCTTAATGCCACAGTTATTGGGAGATTACGATACAACAGATATGGCAGACAGGTTTGTTGTATAGTACTCTCCCATGTGCTTAGTACAGCGCTCTGCACACGGCAAGTGCTCAATAAATACAACTAACTGACATTCTGTGCCCATAGTGAGCTTACAGTCTAGAGAATTTAATAAGTGCTTACTCTGGGTCAGGCACTGTGCTGAGCTAATAATAACAATAATAACGATGGTATTTGTTAAGAGCTTACTATGTGCCAAGTACTGTTCTAAGCGCTGAGGTATTCAATAGTATTTACTGAGCGCTTACTATGTGCAGAGCACTGTACTAAGCGCTTGGGATGAACAAGTCGGCAACAGATAGAGACAGTCCCTGCCGTTTGACGGGCTTACAGGTAGACACAAGCTAGTCAGGGTGGACAAAGTCCCTCTCCCACATGGGGCTCACAGTCTTACTCCCCATTTTACAGATGAGGCCCATAGAAGTGAAGTGACCTGCCCAAGGTCACACACCAGAGAAAAGGCAGAACCGGGATTAGAACCCAGGTCCTTCTGACTCCCAGGCCCGTGCTTTGCCCACTAGATCACGCTGCTTCTCTATCTGGGGTAGATTTAGGAGAATCAGATCAGACCCAATCCCTGTCCCACTTGAGGCTTACTGCCCATAAGGAAGGGACAGCAAGTATCTTATTCCCTTTTTCAGATGTAGAAACTGAGGCCCAAAGTGGTAAGTGACTAGCCCAAGGTCACACCTCAGGCCAGGTCTTCTGACTCCCCGCCTCACTACAGAATCCCCACCAACAACCTCTTTGAGTCCTCCCCCTGGCAAGCACCTCCCCAGCCCCCAAGAAGCATGGCCAAATGGGTAGAGCACGGGCCTGGGAGTCAGAAGGTCATGGGTTCCAATCCCAGCTCTACCACTTGTCTATGTTGACCTTTGGCAAGTCACGTAACTTCTCCATTCCTCAGTTTCCTCATCTGTAATATGGGGAGTAGGATTGTGAGCTCTACACGGGACAGGGGCCGTGTCCAGCACAATTTGCTTGAATCCACCCCCAGCGCTTACAATGCCTGGTACATAGTAAGCGTTTAACAAATACCACAATTATTATCATCATTCACCGGTCGGCCCCCTCCACCTCCTCCCCCTACCTGTGACGATGCGGTCAGCCCCCAGCAGCCGGGCCCCCCGCTCCAGGGCCTGCCGCCGCAGGACTCCGCAGAACGTGCAGTTGGAGCGGCGCCCGGTCTGGAGGGCGATGGCGTCCAGGGTCCAGCCGTACAGCTGGCGGTAGGAGACGATGGTCAGGGGGAGACCCCAGCGGGCGCTCTGGCGGGTCACGGCGGCCAGCGCGGCGTCGCGGTAGCCGGCGATGCCCTCGTCCACTGCAAGGAGCTGCAGGTCCAGCCCCAGCCCGTGCTGGGTGTTCAGGCGCTGGAGGACGTGCGCCAGGACGGTGGAGTCCTTCCCGCCAGACGCCCCCACGGCCACTCGCTGCCCAGCCGGCAGCAGCCCCGCCCCTTGCACCGTGGCCAGGACTTCAGCCTCGAAGGTCGCGCAGAAGCAGGTGCGGCACAGGGCATCCCCGGTCTTGGGGCGGCGCAAGGAGGCCCGGGAGGCCCCGCAGGCTTTGCAGAGTGGGGGAGGCATCTAGGACAAGAAGAAAGGGACGTCAGAGTTGCTTCTCCCCTTCTCCCCCCTTTCCCTCTCCTCCCCGTCTCCCGCCCCACCCCCTCAGCGCCGTACTCGTCCGCTCGACTGGATATATCTTCATCACCCTATTTATTTTGTTTAATGAGATGTACATCACCCTGATTCTATTTATTTGCCATCGGTTTTTATGAGATGTTCTTCCCCTCGACTCTATTTATTGCCATTGTTCTTGTCTGCCTGCCTCCCCCGATTAGACTGTAAGCCCGTCAAAAGGCAGGGACTGTCTCTATCTCTTGCCGATTTGTACATTCCAGGCGCTTAGTACAGTGCTCTGCACATAGTAAGCGCTCAATAAATACTACTGAATAAAAAAATACTATTCTCACTCCCATCATCTA
The DNA here is from genome assembly GCF_004115215.2 of Ornithorhynchus anatinus. NCBI lineage: Eukaryota > Metazoa > Chordata > Mammalia > Monotremata > Ornithorhynchidae > Ornithorhynchus > Ornithorhynchus anatinus. The sequence continues at coordinate 5,176,904 of NC_041732.1, read as the reverse complement.
AACTGTACGCCCGTTGTTGGGTAAGGATCGTCTCTGTTGCCGAACTGTATTTTCCAAGCGCTTAGTACAGTGCTCCGCACACAGTAAGCGCTCAAAAAATACGACTGAATGAATGAATCTCCTCCCTGTGCCCCTGACCCCTCGCTCCTGACCCCTCGCTCCCAACCACTTAATAATTCTGGTATTTGTTACGCGCTAAGTGCCAGGCACTGTACTAAGCACTGGGGCAATAATAATAATAGTATTTGTTAAGCGCTTACTGTGTGCTGAGCACTGTTCTAAGCGCTGGGATAGATACAAGGAAATCAGGGGGCTCAAAGTCCTAATTCCCATTTTACAGATGAGGAAACTGAGGCACAGAGAAGTGAAGTGACTTGCCCAAAGTCACCCAGCTGACAAGTGGCAGAGCAGGAATTCGAACCCATGACCTCGGACTCCCAAGCCCGGGCTCTTTCCACTGGGCCACGCTGCTTCTCAATAAATAGTAAGCGCTCAATAAATACGGCTGAATGAATGCAGGAAGGAACTCAGTTCCCCCTGTCGCCGGTGCCAGCGGGGAGAACGTGTCACTCACCGTGGGAGCCTTCGACCTCGCCCTCCACTCCCCCAGGCCACGCGGAACTCGTACCCGGAAGAGGCCTTCCCCCGCCTACAACTCCCAGGATGCCACGGGGGCGCCTGCCGGAGTCGCCACCTCGCCCGGCATTCACACGGGGAAGCGCCGGCCGGGGACTACAACTCCCAGGATGCCACGGGGCGGCTGCGAGAGACGCAACCTCGCCCGGCATTCACACGGGGAAGCGCCGGCCGGGGACTACAACTCCCAGGATGCCACGGGGCGGCTGCGAGAGACGCTACCTCTCCCGGCATTGATCCGGGGAAGCGCCGGCCGGGGACTACAACTCCCAGGATGCCACGGGGCGGCTGTGAGAGACGCTACTTCGCCCCGCATTCATCCAGGGAGGCGCTCTCTGGGGACTACAACTCCCAGGATGCCTCGGGGCGGCTGCGGGACCTCGCCCTGTATTGATCCGGAGAAGCGCTCGCCAGGGACTACAACTCCCAGCGTGCCCCGGGAAGGCGGGGCCGAAGGCGGAGCCGAGGGCGCCCCCTGTTGACCGCTCTGCGGCTAAGCGGCTGGCTCCGTCCCGACCTCTGCGCTGGACCATCCCGGGCCGGTGCACCGTCCGTTTGCAGATGTCCTCGCTCTTCTCCCTAGAAGGGGGCAGCTCGGGGGTCCGGACCCGAGGAGGGAGCGGCGATCCCGGAGGACAGATGGAGGGTGGACCCCGTCCCTGCCCACCCATCGGGGTGCCGGCCCTCCCCACCCTCGGAGGAAGGCCCGTCCACCCAGGCTCGGTCCACTCCCGGGTGTCTGCACCCCCCGAGGGGAGCCAGGAGCCCGTGGACGCCCTAGATCTGAGAGATGGGTCAGAGTCGCAACCTTATTTTGCATCTTCTTTGCTCCTTCCTGGAAGTACGATTTGAATGAATGAATGTCGCTAAAATGTAATGATAATAATGTTGGTATTTGTTAAGCGCTTACTATGTGCAGAGCACTCTTCTAAGCGCTGGGGGAGATACAGGGCTAGCAGGTTGGCCCACGTGAGGCTCACAATCTTCATCCCCATTTTCCAGAGGAGGGAACTGAGGTCCAGTGAAGTGACTTGCCCACAGTCACACAGCTGACAAGTGGCAGAGACGGGATTCGAACCCGTGACCTCTGACTCCCAAGCCCGGGCTCTTTCCAGTGAGCCGTGGTGGGCAGGGAATGTGTCTATTGTAAGAAATTTAAAAATAAAATTATGGTATTTCAGTCAGTAGTATTTATTGAGCGCTTACTATGTGCACAGCACTGGACCAAGCGCTTGGAGCGGACAATTTGGCAACAGAGACAATCCCTGCCCAGTAACGGGCTCACAGTCTAAACGAATTTAAGAGCTTACTATGTGCCAGGCACTGTTCTAAGCGCCGGGGAAGGTACGAGATAATTGGGTTGGACACAGTCCTCACAGTCTTAATCCCCCATTGTACAGATGAGGGAACTGAGGCACAGGGATGTTAAGTGACTTGCTCAAGGTCACACAGCAGACAAGTGGCAGATACTGGGATTAGATCCCATATATTGTACTTTCCCAAGCGCTTAGTTCAGTTCTCTGCACACAGTAAGCGGTCAGTATATACGATTGAATTAAGGTAGCTAGGCTGGAAGCTCGTGGTGGGCAGGGAATGTGTTTATTGATGTAGGGTACTTTTCCAAACGCTTAGTACAGTGCTCTTCACACAATAAGTGCTCAATAAATACGAATGAATGAATGAATGAATGTAGCTAGGCAGTAAACTCGCGGTGGGCAGGAAATGTGTCTTTATTGATGTAGTGTAATAATAATAATGATGGCATTTTGTTAAGCATTTACTATGTGCAAAACACTGTTCTAAGCGCTGGGAGGGATACAAGGTGATCCAAGTGCACTTTCCCAAACGCTTAGTTCAATGCTCTGCACACAGTAAGCGCTCAGTAGATAATAATAATAATAATAATAATGACATTGTTAAGCACTTACTATGTGCGAAGCACCGTTCTAAGCGCTGAGAGGGATCCAAGGTGATCCAAGTGCACTTTCCCAAACGCTTAGTTCAATGCTCTGCACACAGTAAGCGCTCAGTAAATAATAATGGCTTTTGTTAAGCGTTTACTATGTGCGAAGCACTGTTCTAAGCGCTAGGGGGGGGTTTACAATAATTATAATGATGGTATTTGTTAAGCGCTTATGTGCCAAGCACTGTTTTAAGCGCTGGGGGGCTACATGGTCAGGTTGTCCCCCGTGGGGCTCACAGTCTTCGCCCCCATTTTCCAGATGAGGTAACTGAGGCCCAGAGAAGTGACTTGCCCCAAGTCAGAGAGCTGAGAAGCGGCGGAGGCGGGTTTCCCCTCCCCTCAGCACTGTGCTCATTTGCTTATTTGTATATATCGTTATTACCCTATTTATTTTGTTAATGAGGTGTCCATCCCCTTGAGTCTATTTATTGCTATTGTTTTTGTCTGTCTCCCCCGATTAGACTGTGAGCCCGTCATTGGGCAGGGATGGTCTCTATCTGTCGCCGAGTTGTCCATTTCGAGCGCTTAGTCCAGTGCTCTGCACAGAGTAAGCGCTCAATAAATACTACTGGATGAATGGATGAATATCTGTTGCCGAATGGTCCCTTCCAAGCGCTTAGTCCAGTGCTCTGCACAGAGTAAGCGCTCAAGAAACCCTATTGAATGACTATCTGTTGCCGAATTGCCCATTTCCCGCGCTAGGTCCAGTGCTCTGCACAAAGTAAACGCTCAATAAATACTACTGGATGAATGAATGACTCTCTGTTGCCGAATGGCCCATTCCAAGCGCTTAGTCCAGTGCTCTGCACAGAGTAGGCGCTCAAGAAGTACTACTGATTCGAACCCACGGCCTCTGCCTCCCAGGCCCGGGGCTCTCTCCACTGAAGCCACGCTGCTTCTTAGCAGCGGGTGCGGATGCATGAATGGATGAATGAATGGATGGATGCATGCCTGCCTGCATGAATGAATGACTGAAGAGAAGGGTCGCGAGCTCCGTCCGTTAGGCGCCCGGTGGGGGGGGGGAGGGGAGCCACCCTGGCCGCCGCCTCACCGGAAGCGGAAGTAGAGACCCCCGACCCTCCCCCTCCCCCCCCCCCCGCGGGGTCACAACCGGGAGAGGGAGAGAGCCGGAGCGAGGGGAGACCCCCGTCGCCGCCGCCGCCCCCGCCAGGTGAGGGAGCCGCCATCCCCTCCCCCCCTCCCCCCCCCCCCCGTCCTCGTCCGAACCCGGGCCCACAACCCCCCGCGGCCCCCAGAAGCCCCCGCGCCCCGGGCCTCGCCCCGCTCTCAACGCCCCCATCCTCAAGTTCGGGCGCCCCCCACCCTCAAGTCGCCCCCCCCCCAGATACCCCCCAAGTCTCCCTTCTCCAGCCCTCCCACCCTCAAGCCCCCCAAAAGCCCCCCTCAAGTCTCCCCCTCCAGCCCTCCCCCCTCAAACCCCCTGCCCTCAAGGCTCTCCCCTCAGGCGCCCCCCCACCTTCATGCCCCCCCCAAAGCCCCCCTTAAGTCTCCCCCCTCCAGCCCTCCCCCCTCAAACCCCCTGCCCTCAAGGCTCTCCCCGCAGGCGCCCCCCTACCTTCATGCCCCCCCCAAAGCCCCCCTTAAGTCTCCCCCCTCCAGCCCTCCCCCCTCAAACCCCCTACCCTTAAAGCTCTCCCCTCAGGCGCCCCCCACCTTCATGCCCCCCCCAAAAGCCCCCCTCAAGTCTCCCCCCTCCAGCCCTCCCCCCCTCCAGCCCTCCCCCCCTCAAACTCCCTACCCTCAAGTCTCTCCCCTCAGGCGCCCCCCCCACCTTCATGCCCCCCCAAACACCCCCCTCAAGTTTCCCCCCTCCAGCAAGTCTCCCCCCTCAGGTGCCCCCCTACCTTCCAGCCCCCCCAGACACCCCCTCTCAAGTTTCCCCCCTCCCACCCTCAAGTCCCCCCCAGACAGCCCCTTCAAGTCTCCCCCCTCAGGTGCCCCCTACCTTCAAGCCCCCCCCCCCCCGACACTCCCTCTCAAGTCTCCCTCTTCCAACCCTCACACCCTCAAGCCCCCCAACACCCCCCTCAAAAGTCTCCCATCTCCAGTCTCCCCTCTCAGGCACCCCCCCCCCACCTTCAAGCCCCCCCCAGGCACCCCCTCAAGTCTCCCCCCTCCCACCCTCAAACCCCCCTTCCCTTAAGTCTCCCCCCTCAGGTGCCCCCCTACCTTCAAGCCCCCCAGACACCACCGCTCAAGTCCCCCCCTCAGGTGTCCCCGCTCAGGACTTCCCCCTCAAGGTCCCCTTCCCTCAGGCCTTCCCCCTGAAGCTTTTATCCTGGTCTCCACCCTCAAGTCCCCCCTTCAAGTGTCCCCTCCCCCCAGACACCCCCTTCCCTTGGGTCTCCCCCCTCAAGCCCCTCTCTCCTCAAGTCTCTTCCTTCAAGCCCCCCTGCTCTCCAGCCTTCCCCCTCAGGCCTCCCCTCTCAAGCCCCCCCTTCCCTCAAGTCTCCCCCCTTATGCTTCCCCCCACCCAGGTCCCCTTTCCTTCAGCCTCCCCTCACTTAAGACCCCCCATCCTTTCCACTTCACCTAGGCTCCCTTCCCCTTAGCCCCTCCTCTCCGACCTCCATCAGACCAGTTTCTATCCTCCCACTCCTGTTTTGCTGTCCCCCCCCCACCATCCCTTTTCTTCTCTCCCTGCCAGCTCTCCCCACCCTCTGAGCCTCCAGTCCAGCTTATGTAATGGCCCAGTTTGGGTCCACATGCCTTGCAATGGGGCCCTGGAGAACTCCCCCGAGGGGAAGAGAGGGTCGGTTGGGTGGAAACACAGAAAGGGGGAGAAGCCTCAGCTTCCGATGACTGGATCCAGCCGAGGGGAAGGGAAAAGGGCCGAGGAAGGAGGCCAGGGCAAAGCGGGGTGGGCAGCAAAGGGTCTTCATGGGAATCTGAATTGGGGTCAAGCATGCAGGGCAGTGGAGGAGAAGCAGCCTGGCCTAGTGGAAAGAACCCGGGCCAGAGATTCAGATTAATAATAATAACAACAATAATGGTATTTGTTAGGCACTTACTATATGCTAGGCACTGTGGTGGATACAAGCAGTTTGGGCTGGATACAGTGCCTGTCCCACATGGTGCCCACAGCCTTGTTCCCCATTTTACAGAAGAGGTAACTAAGGCCCAGAGAAGTGAAGTGACTTCCCCAAGTTCACACAGCAGACAAGTGGCGGAGCTGGGACTAGAACCCATGACCTTCTGATTCCCAAGTCCGTGCTCTATCAACTAAGTTCTAGTCCTGGCTCCGCCACTTGTGTGCTGGATGACCTTGGGCACTTTACTTCTCTGGGCCTCGGTTCCCTCATCTGCGAAATGGACATTCAGTACCTGTTCTTCCTCGTACATAAACTGTGAGCCCCAAGTGAGTCTGCCCCTCTGCTTAATACAGTGCTTGGTGTATAAAACCCACTTCACAAGTACCACTATAATTATTATGTTATTACTATTATTAATGGTGGCCTATCAGGAAATAGTACCGGTGACTGGTTGGGGGATTATGACCCTCCTCCCTGTCCCTGCTCCTTTCATCCGGGGAGCCTGTTTGGTGGCAGTGCTGGAATACTCAGCTATGGCACTTCCTGGGGACTCCGCCGGCCCCGGACAGGTGTGTGGGTTTGCCCCATGGTCAGGGTCTCCCTGCCCTCTTTGGAAGACTCCACCAGTATTCACCATCCCGGGCCTCAGATGGCAGCATATCTCATCACCTTCTCTGTTGTGAGGTGAAACCCCACTCTCCAAGTAGTGGTGCCCCATTTCATCCTTGGACAAGATGAGAGACTGTAGGGTAAAAAGCGCCCTGTTGGAGAGCGGAGGGGCATTTGCTGAGGCTGAGGTGGGTGTGGGTATATCTGCGCAAAGGGCACAAAGTATGGCACTTGGCACAGAGTAAGCCCTTGACAAACAACACAGTTATTTTGAAGGGTCTATGGCAGTGCATCACTGGTATGTTTGTGTATATGTGTGTGTGTGTGTGTGTGGTGTGGGTGTCCTTAGTGCATCCCTGTGCTGCTCCTTCCCACAAGTGAAAGTCTCTTGATTGTTGCCTGGCAACCCTCACGCCTGGGGTGGGGCTCAGGGCATCGTGGTTGGTTAGCTGATGCCCCTCCCCTTGGGAACGGCACCCCCCCCTTCCTCCCCTGTCCATCTCCTTTTCTTCCACCGTCCCCTTCTGAGAAATCCAGGTCCCAGTCCTGGCCAGAGGCAGCAGCAACTGGACCTCCTCACCCACCCCAGGTACTGGTTCCAGAGTGAGCACACTGGGGCTCCGGAGGGGAGGGAGGAGGTGGAGGAATCCGTGCCCCCAGAGCATCTGGGAGAGTGGGCTTCGGCCCCATGGGGGAAACAAGACGCCTGGGTTCCGGCACCGGCCTGGAAGGATGGAATGGTGATGGTGGCGAGGGAGGGGCTGGGGCCTGTGCCTTCGGGGGAATCGAGTTCAAATTCTGGCATGGTCTTGCGTCTTTCTCACCTTATGATCTTCTGCCGACAATTTTCTCTTCTTTCTAGTGCCTCGTCAGGTCCGGGGGGCAGAGTTGGGGGGCCCCTTGGGAGAGATTCAGGGACCACTTCCCCAGCTAATTAGATAATTCCCCTCCCACATTCAAAATGGCCTAGAATGGGGGGGTGGGGGGGTCCAGAAGGAGGCAGGTGCTGGGGAAGAAGTCCTGAGGGTTGAGAGGAGGGGTCCTGGAGGCCTGTGCGGTGAGCGACGCGTGGTGTTGTGCGGTGAGCGACGCGTGGTGTTGGGGGTACAGTTTGTCAAATAGGGGCAGGATCTGTGAGGAAACACAGGAAGTCAGAGAGTAAAGGGGGATGGGGAAAGGGGCAGAAGCCGGGTCTGTGGCAGCGACTCAGTTTTCCCTCACCCCGGACATCGGTGTGCCCCAGCCTGCAATCCGCCCACTCCCCGCTGTCCCTCGAGCCCACGGACCCCATCTGTGGCCGGAGGGGATTGGTGCCCTGAGCCTGGGCGGGCTCCACTGTACGAGGCTTCTCTCAGGAGTCCCGCCACCTGGCACAGCTGCTCTGAGCTCCTACAGCTCCCATAAGGCTGGAACTGCTCATGCTTCCGGGAGCTCTTTGCCACCCGCCCCCACTTCCCCTTGCCAGATGGTGGAGAGTCGAACCCTCTGGAGAGGAAGAGCTGAAGGGTGAGACAGTGAGAAGCAATCAATCAATCCGTCGTATTTGTTGAGCACTTACTGGGTACAGAGTGTTGTACTAGCGCTTGGGAGAGAACAGTAGAATAAAGTTGGTAGTCACGTTCTCGACCCACAAGGAGTTTACAATCTAGAAGAGGAGATACATGTTAAAATAAATATGAAAGGGAAAATGGGAGGGTATAGAGTGTATCCCTCTAAGTGCTGTGGTGGTGGGATGAATATCAAGGTCTTAAGGGGTACAGATCTAAGTGTGTAGGTGACACGGAAAGGCAGGGGATTAGGAGAAATGATGGCCTAGTCAAGGAAGACTTCTTGGAGGAGATATGATTTTCGTAGGGCTTTGAAGGCAGGGAAACTGATAGTCTGTCAGAGAGGGAGAGGATGGGAATGCTTTCTCCTCCAGTGGCCTGTCGCCGCCCGGGAAATCCCTCATGGGACATCCTGACCTTGGGAAAGGGACTCCAAGGTAACTGGAGTCCAGGAGTTGAGGGTGGGGGAGTCCATCTGAGGAAGCAGAGGGAGAGGGGAGGGCTCCGCCTGCCATTCCCAGCAGGCGAAAGACACGCTAGTGCTCTCCGGCCTCTCCCTAGGGAGAGGAAAATAGTTGCCTAGAAAAGCCAGGCTGAACTGCGATGGTTTCCAGGGTGGGGCCAGAGGGCTCAGGGAAGGAGGGATCGCTGTGCGGGTAGGAACTTGGGGATTTCATTGTCCTGGGATCCTGATCCCCCTCCATCTTGGCCTTCCATATGGGAGTCCGTGCTGTGGGTGGAGGTGGGAAGAGTGGGAAGCAGGCAAGGGACACATTAAGAGGAGGCCATTTTGGTCCCCATGACCCCCACTGAGGTACCAGGTGAACTGACCTGCTGTCAGTTCCCAGATGTGGGGGCGGAGGGTGATGGGGTGTCACTCACTCATGTTTATTGAGCACTTACTGTGTGGAAAGCACTGTACTAAGCACGTGGTAGAGTACAGTATAACAATAAACAGACTCATTCCCTTGCCCATGATGAGTGTCAAAGAAGCAGCTTGGCTTAGTGGAAAGAGCTCAGGTTTGGGAGTCAGAGGTCATGGGTTCTAATCCTGGCTCTGCCACTTTTCAGCTGTGTGACTTTGGGCAAGTCACTTGACTTCTCTGGGCCTCAGTTCCCTCATCTGTAAAATGGGGATGAAGACCTTGAGCCCCACGTGGGACAACCTGATTACCTTGTATCGACCTCAGCACTTAGAACAGTGCTTGACACATAGTCGGCGCTTAACAAATACCGTCGTTATTAGGTTGGGGGCAGGGCCTGCAGCTAGGAAGTCCAGGGCCGAGGCCAGGCCTCCCTCCCTCTGTCCCCAGGTTGTCCGGTTCAGCCCCCAGTGACACGGTGCCCCCTGGCCAGAGTGGTGCCTGCCCCCTCGCCAGGCCCCAGCCCCAGGTTTCCAGGCCCTCCTGCCCGGCCTATCCGGTAGGGAACGTTTGGCCGGGAAGGCAGATGGCAGGTGGTCTGGAAGAGACGATTCCCAGGGCACGATGAGAGTCTGAGCTGCTCAGCTCCGAAGAACAGAGCTGTGCAGGAGGACTCTGAGAGCTGGCCTGAGGGGGGTATAGCTGAGCGGCCTGAGTTGGTAGCTGGCCAAGAAGTGACAGTTTAAACTGCCTGGTTATCTTCCCTACTAAGCCTGTGATTACCAGTCATAAAATCAGCCAGCCCTTTAGCTTCCAGGCCCCCAAACCCCCGCTATGGAGCTGCGATGAAGCCCCTCTCCTCCCCCTTCCTGGAAGGGTCAGCATCTGGATTGACCAACCGGACCTGGATGTAGGGTAATCCCTGCCTTTCCCGACTTTACAGGGCTGTTGTGTGGGAAAAACTGACCCGAATAATGAGGAAATGTTTGGGGGATGAAAGTGCTTCATCTAGAAAATCAAGTTGGTGTTATTTTTTTCATCCCACCAACTACAACTTACATCAGTGTCTACAACAGTGTAGTCAGTCAGTGATATTTACTGAGTATTTACTGTGTGCAGCGCATTATACTGAGTGCTTGGGAGAGGACAATACAACAAAGTTGGGAGTGTAAGCTCCCTTGAGGGCAGGGATCCTAAGTTCTCAGTGCTCTGCATGACGCAGGCACTCAATAGTGAACTGTATTTATTGAGCGCTTACTGTGTGCAGAGCACTGTTCTAAGTGTTTGGGAGAGAGCAGTATAACAGACACATTCCCCACCCACAACAAGCTTACAGTCTAGAGGGGGAATCAGATGTTACTATAAATAAAATTACAGATGTGTACATAAGTGCTGTGGGGTTGGGGTTATGACTAAAAGGAGCAAGTGGGGTGATGAAGAAGGGAATGGGGGAAGAGGGAAGGCCTATTAGAGGAAATGTGCCTTCAATAAGGCTTTGAAGTGGGGGAGAGTCATTATCTGTCTGATAAGAGGGAGGGTGTTCCAGACCAGAGGCAGGAAGTGGGGGAGAGATCGGTGGTGAGATAGACAAGATCGAGGCTCAGGGAGAAAGTTAGCATTAAAGGAGCCAGGTGTGCAGGCTGGGTTGTAGTAGAAGGGTAGCCAGTGAGGTAGGAGGGGGCAAGGTGATTGCTTTAAAGGAGATGGTGAGGAGCTTCTGCATGATGTGGGGGTGGATGGGCAGCCACTGGAGGTTCTGGAGGAGTGGGCAAACTTGATCTGAACATTACTGTAGAAAAATTATCTGGGCAGCAGAGTGGGGAGAGACAGGAGGCAGGGATGGAAGGAGGTTGATATAGTAATCAAGGCGGGATAGGATAAGTGGTTGGACTAATATGGTAGCAATTTGGATGGCGAGGAAAAGGTGGATTTTAGCACTGTTGTCGATCTGTTTTATGTGGGTTGAGTGAGAGAGAGGATAAGGCCAAGGTTATCGGCCTGTGGGACAGGAAGGATGGTGGTGCCATCTATAGTGATGGGAAAGGACAGGGTTTGGATGGGAAAATAAAGACTTCTGTTTTAGACATGTTAAGTTTGAGGTGATGGGAGGACATCTAAGTAAGGATATCTTGAAGGCAGGAGTAAATGTGAGATTGCAGAGAGGGAGAGAGATCAGGGCTGGAAATGTAGATTTGTTTGTCATCCGCCTAGAAGTGGTAGTTGAAGCCATGTGAGTGAATGATTTCTCCAAGGGAGTGGATGTAAATGGAGGATAGGAGGGAACCCAGAACTGAAACTTGAGGGATACCCACAGGTAGGGGGTGGGAGGCAGAAGAGGAGTGCGCGAAAGAGACTGAGACTGAGCAGTCCGAGAGATGGGAGAAGAACCAGGAGAGGACACTTGTCAGTCAAGTCGAGTGTGGATAATGTTTCCAGAAGGAGGGAAGGGTCAACAATGTTGAAGGCAGCCGAGCAGTCAAGGAGGATTAGAATGGAGTAGAGGCCGTTCGATTTGGCAAGAAGGACATCATTGATGACCTTGAGAGGATGGTTTCTGTGGAGTGAAGGGGAGGGAAGCCAGATTGGAGGGGGGGGCGTCAAGGAAAGAATTGGAGGAGAGGAATTTGAGATGGCGGGTGTAGACACCTCACTCAAGGAGTTTGGAGAGGAATGGTAGGAGGGAGATGGGGCGATAACTGGAGGGAGCAGTGGAGTCAAGGGAGGATTTTTTAGGATAGGGGAGACATAGACATGTTTGAGAGCAGTGGAGACGAAGCCACTGGGGAGGGAACAGTTGAAGATGGCAGTTAGGGAAGGAGAAAGGGGTCAGAAACACATGGGGATTTTGAGAGGAGACAGAAGATATCTTGAGATACTGCTGGGAAAGATGGGAGAATTGAAGAAGGGGCAGGGGAGATTTTAGGGAGATCATGCCTGATAGTTTCAATTTTCTCAATAAAGTAGGTGGCCAGATCATTAGGAGCAAGGGATGGGTGAAATCAGGGGGGGACTTGGGGTTTGAGGAGGGAGTTAAATACGCCTGGAACAACTGCTAAGGGCAATGGGAATGGATATCAATAAGAATGGAGAGATAATTTTGTCAGCCAGAGGAGAGGGTAGAGTTAAAAAAAAAAGTAAGGATAAACTTGAAGCGGATGAGGTCGGCCTGATATCTAGATTTCTGCCTGCAGCGCTCAGCGGCTGGTGCACAACAGCGAAGGAGGCAGGCCGTGGAGGTGATCCAGGGCTGTGGGTTACTGGTACGAGATCGACGGAAGGATAAGGAAGTGTGTGAGTTGGGTTCAGTAGAGAGGATGGTGTTGAGAGCATCAATCTGTTCATCAGGGGAAGGTTGTTTGGGTATGGAGGATAGATAGTTTTGTGAGTTAGGGAACGTGAGCTCCTGCAGGGTAATTGGAAGACCTGGGACCTGGGGCCTTGGCATCAGATGCCCCCCCCCCCCCCCGAGACTAGCAGTGGCTCACCTGGCCCCAAGTTTCAAGGGGCAGGATGAAAGCCACGGGATGGGGAATGTGCTCTATTCTTCCTCCTCCTTCTCCCATTTCCCCTTTCCCCTCCCACATCTCTCCCCTCCCGTCCCCCAACCAGGTGGCCCAGCCCTGTGGTATTTCCTGTTGCCCCATCAGGTAGTGCTGGCGGATGTGTTGGGACTGGGGCCACCAGAACACTGTGCCCCCTCCACCTCCACCCACCCTGGGGCATTTCCGTGTGTCGTGTGTGGGCTGACGTGGTGACCTAGACGCTGCCAGCTCAGCCGAAATGTCAACAGAAACCGGGACAGATCCTGGGGTGTGGTGGGAGGGACTCAGCCCAGGCTTCGGGATATGGGAGGGAAGGGGGCGGGCACAAATGGGAGCCAGGCCCCTGGTGCCTATGCACAGCCTCCTTGGAGAACTCTATGGCAGGGTGGGGACAGGACGGTTCTCCCCTCTCTGGTGGAGGGAGTGGGGACGGGCAGTGGGCAGGAATGAGGGAAGATGACTGGGTTCTTCCATTCTCTTCCAAAGTGACTCCTTCTGCCTCTTTGAGCCTCAGTTTCCACCCCCTTGTCCTCCTCCCTGAAGGAGAACGAGGACACTATTAAGACCTCCAACCAGAGTGCTTGTGGGGTCCCGGACCCTCCCCCATGGCTTCTAGAAACAAGCCTGGAGCGCAGGGAGGAACCTGCCCAACGCATCGGAGAATCTGATTATCAGCTTTTTGTTTCCTGCCAAAGGTGTCTCCTGTTTTGGGACGGGCTGGTGTGGGTGGGACCCCAGGCCGAGGAGGCCCAGAGAAACAATCTGCTCCTGTCCCCCAGGCCTGCCCAAGAACAACCACTTCCTTCTCCCTCCCCCCAGCCCCTACCGTTCCCCCACACCCCCCAGGTCTCGGCGGCTTTGTGACTGGAGGGGAAGTCGGCACAGGGTAACCCCGGCCTTGTTTCTCTCCAAAAATACACACGACGTTGCTGGGCATTTTTATTTTTAGGCCAACAGAGCTGCAGGAAGGGGGATTTGGTATGCGTGTGTGGGTGTGGAGGTGGGGGGTCAATCATTGTGCTTCTGTACAGGAGAGGGGATGCGTGGGTGGATGGACCGCCCAGGGGAGAAGAGAGCAGGGAGCCCCCCATTACCGAGCGGGGCCGTGAGGCGAGGGGGAGGGAGCCCACCGGCCCCCTGTTCTGGTTCGGTTCAGAGCTGGAGTCCTCAGGGCCCCAGGTCGAGGGGAAGTTGGAGGTGGTGAGAGGGCAGACTTCCTTAGCGAATCCTTAGCGGGACCGCTGCAGTCTTCCCCGGTCTGGGGTGAGGGTGCAGGTCCCTTGGCGTTTGGGAGGGGCATCCCTTGGAGCCTCGAGATAGTCGGACATGGGGGACTGTGCCCACACCTCCCAGCCCCACCCATGGTTCCCTGCACCCGTAGGGCCTCAGTTGAGGAGAAGGAACTGAAGCAGGGAAAGCCCCCTGTCCTTCCGGGGGCCCCCTGCCTTGCTGGGGCTGCTTGCCAAGCCGGGGGCTGGGATGCTGAACTGGCCGGTCTGGGAGATAGGCCGGCCTGGGGTGGGAGGGTGGTGGCAGGGCCCAGGAGGGCAGGGCTCCTGGGTCCAGAGACGGTAGAAGTGCCAACCGCTGGCCATGGGGGGAGGAGATGTGAAAGGCTGTGTATATGTGGTGTGTGTGTGTGCATGAATGTTTACACACGTGCATATGTGTGCACCCCTGCCACCTCCCCCCACCCAGACACACACCCCATCCTGCTTGGGGAGTTGTGGGGGGGAACTGGGTTTGACCTTCACCCCCACTGTCTTCATCCTACTTAACTGGCTCAGCAGGTTCCTCCCCTTTCTTTGTTTTCCAGGTAAATTCCATCCTCCACTGGGCCAGAGGGGCCCTGAGGGTAGGGAGAAGGGGCCCCTCTGCCTCTCTTCTCCAGGGCTCCCTCCTGGGTTGGCAGACCTTCTGCTCCCAGGTGCCCTCTTGCTTCCCTCTGCTCCTGGGTTGCCCTCTGTCCTGCTATGGCAGGGCAGCAGCTGGTTGCCCATCCCCAGCTTCTCCCAGGAGGATGGGGGCAACTAGGACCCGGGTGGCCTCGCCACTCTGAGATAGGGACACCAACCTCAAAGGAATTCTCCCCGCCCCTTCAGGCTCCCTCCCAATTCTGCCTCCCCCCAACGGAGAAGGGACTGGAATGGTGGGGCACAGAAAAGCAGGGAGGGGGGGAGGACGGAGGGACAACTGTGATTGGCCAGCCCTGGTCCCGTTCTTCAGGGGAAGACTCAAGTGCTCATGTTTCCAGGGGTCAAGGAGCTCACAGTTTACTCAGCTCCAGAGAGCCAGTGTCCAGAGGGAGCTGCCAACAGCTGGGGTGAGCTGGGAGGAAACGGGGCACCCCGAGGGGCAGGGAGTTGGGGGTCACCGCTTCCAGGATGGGTCAGAAGCTCAGGCTGGTAGGGGTGGTCTCTTCAGAGAGCCTGTAGCTTCCCCGCCACCCCCCATCACCTCCACTTCTCCTTGTGAGTTCAAAGCAGGGCCCCCTTGGGCGCTGGAGAAACCGGGCTGCACTTATCGAGGGTTGGGTGCAGGGGCCCAGGACGCAGGGATCAGCCCCACAGGGTCCCACCACCATCCCTGGGTCCTCCCTCCCCCTCCAGCCGCCGCACCTGCCAGCAGGTCATTCCTGGGCTCCCCAGGAGTACACCGGGAGTGGCAAGTCCTCCAGCGAACCTTCCCCCTTCTCTCCACAGGTTCTCCCGGCCAGATCCCAGAGCTGAGCCCCCATCTGCCAGTAGGACGTGTTGTCTGTGGGCCAGCCACAGGGGGGTGGGTGATGGGGCAGGGGGGACAGAGCTGAGGCTATCAGCGCTGCCCCCCGGCCCCCCGGCATGCCCATGCTCCCGGCCAGAGCCCGCATCCTGCTGCTGCTGGCGGGACTGCAGCTGGTGCTGCTGGCACTGCTCTCCCGCGAGGGGTCCCGCCGTCGCGTCACCTACTTTCTGGGCATCTTCACCCGGGGCGGGGGCGGGGCCGGAGCCAGGGAAGCTCTGCCCAGGGGCCGCCACCACAACGCCTCTAGACCAGGAGATGTCTACGCCAACCTCAGCGTCCTCCTGCGGCCGCCCGGGAGGCCCACAGAACAACTGCCCTACTGCCCCAAGACCTCGCCCTACCTCAGTGAGGAGGGGACCGCTGCTGGGGGAGGGGCCGGGGCGGGGGGAAGAGGAAAGCTGCCTGACAAGACTAGAACCAGGAAGCCCCCTCAGCCTTGCACCCAGGGCATCGTCCCGCGTGGGGCCAAGGGAGGGCACGGGCAGGGCTGATGTTTGCTTACCCCCAGACGGTAGAGTGGGGGTGGGGCTTCTTGACCGTTCCCCACCTCCTTTTTCCCCCCCTAGCCTCCCCACAGTCTGGTCTTTGGGTCGGGGGCTTCTGGACCGTTCCTCACCTCCCTTTGCCTTCCGGTTGGGCCCTCAGGTGGCCCCCTACGGGTGACGTTCCCCCCCGGGCTGATGCTCCAGGATATCGTGCAGAGGAACCCCCTGGTGCAGCCAGGGGGCCAGTACCAGCCCCCGGACTGCGACCCGCGACACCGCACGGCCGTGATCATCCCACACCGCGGCCGGGAGCAGCACCTCAAGCTGCTGCTGTACCACCTGCACCCCTTCCTGCAGCGCCAGCAGCTCCGCTACGGCATCTACATTGTCCACCAGGTGCTCTGCCCCACCCCACCCTGCGACCACAGGGCCCCCTGCACCCCCACCCCATGGTCCCCCCCCCGAGTCAACCCAGCAATAGTGTGGGCTGAGCACCTACTGAGGGCCGAGCACTTGAGGGACTTTGATAGGAGAGATAATCTCCACCCTCAAGGAGCTTACAATTTACAGCGGTCTCTGCTGGTGACAGTGTCGGGTCCCGGCCGCCCCGCCATCCGAGCTCCCACCTTGTCCATCTCCCTGCCTGGAGACCTAACACCCCTGCTCTCCCTCGCCAGGCCGCCAACTACACCTTCAATCGGGCAAAACTGCTGAACGTGGGCTTCCGGGAGGCCATGAAGGACGAAGACTGGGACTGTCTGTTCTTCCACGACGTCGACCTCATCCCCGAGGACGACCGCAACCTGTACACCTGCGACGCCTTCCCCAAGCACGTGGCCATTGCCATGGACAAGTTTGGCTACAAGTGAGGCTCCTGTGAGGGTTGGGGGGTTGGCCGAGGGGAGCCGAGAACCCATTGCTTACCCCTCCTGCCGGGCTCCTGGGAATGGGGGTGACCGGTGTTGACCAGGGTCCTGCAGGTCGCAGAGATGGAGGTGGGGGGAGGCGCCCCAGGTCCATGGGCCTCAACTCGCAACTGAGGCGGGGTCCCCTAGGACCTGGGGCAGCTGGTGGGGATTTTCCATGGGGGTAGGGGGACCGATAGCGTGGGGGCCACTGCGGCCTAGGTGTGCCTTAGGGAGGGATGGCTCCTGTTGGAGGTAGGCAGCTGAGAGGTAACTACCGGGCCCCCTCCCTTCCTCCTTCCTTTCCTCCCGCCCACCGGAGCCAGCCGGGGTGGGACCCGGGGGCCCGGACGGTGACTGGGGTCCGAAGGCCACCCTTTCCTCTCTCCCCCCAGGCTTCCGTACAAGTCGTACTTCGGCGGTGTGTCCGCCCTGAGCCCTGAACACTACATGCGGATGAACGGCTTCCCCAACAACTACTGGGGCTGGGGGGGCGAGGACGACGACATTGCCATCAGGTGGGGGCCGGATGATGTCCTCACCCTCGGGGTAGTGGAGGGGGATGAGGCGCTACATGGCCATCGAGTGGGAGCTGGGAGAGGTGAGGGGATTATGAGGTAAGGGCCTGGATGATGATATTGCCGTCAGATTGGAGCTGGAGAGGGGGAGGGCTGTGACAACTAGTCAGAGGTAGAGGAGAGAGACGGCAAGTAGGACATGGTGGGGAGCGGGGCGCCAGGGGTGGGAGGGGGGAGAATTGGGCCGGGGTCTCAGCCTGCCGGCCCCCCCAGGGTGGCGCTGAGCGGGATGCTGATCTCTCGGCCGTCGATGCAGCTGGGTCGTTACCGCATGATCAAGCACGGGCACGACAAAGGCAACGAGCAGAACCCCAGAAGGTGAGTGTGGCCGGGGACCCCGGGTCGGTTGCGGGGAGGAGGACGGGTCTGTGGCCCCCTCCCCAATCCCTTCCCTGGTGCCCATCGGTTGGGGCCAGAGCGCCCTCTTCTGGCTGCTTTTCCTGCCCGGGGCTGGAGGATCCTGCCAGGCTGGAAGTAGGCCTGAGCTCACTTTGGGACAGAGAGCTCAGACCCCAGAGAGCCAGAGGGCTGGGGCTCCCCAAATACAATCATCTTCCCACTACCCCAAATCCCGTGTCCCTCTCATTCATTCAATAGTATTTATTGAGCGCTTACCATGTGCAGAGCACTGTACTAAGCATTTGGAATGGACAGTTCAGCAACAGGTAGAGACAGTCCCTGCCCCATAACAGGCTTCTCCCTTTCCCTGGCAGCTCTGTCTTATTACCAACATCTGTTGGGGGGCGGGGAGGGGGGAGCAGGAAGGTTCAGGTAAGCCGTCCCCGGGCGGGCCACCGTGACCCGACCTCCCTCCGTCAGGTTTAACCTTCTGGCCAAGACCCGGCGGACGTGGCGCCAGGACGGCATGAACACACTCGAGTACACGCTGCTCACCAAGAAGCGGCAGCCCCTGTACACCAACCTCACGGTGGACATCGGCACCGACCGTGGTCCCCGGACCCGGTCCTGACCCCTCCCCTCCCACCCCCCGCGACCGCTCCACTGGCCCTTCCTGGCCCCTGCAGACCAAAGACTCCCCAGAGTTGGCGGGGGGTGGGGGAAGCGTGGCCCCCTCCTCTCCCAGCGGAACTTGGGCCGGAAGGACTGGGAGGTGGGAGGCTCTGAGCTGCAGCGTCCTCGCCCTCCCTTTGTTTCCATTCGGTTTCTTATTAAAGTGCAATTTATTTTACTCTCCGATTGCCACCTCTGCTGCTTCTTCCCCAACTCCACTCCAGGTTCCAGAGAGCCCCACCCCGACGTGCGGCCAAGGCGAGGTGGAAGACTGGGGTGACCACTCTGTACCCTGCTCCCTGCCTCGTTCTGGGAGCCATTGGGTTGGACTCTGAACTGCGGCCGCTCCCTCACGTGGGTGGGGGGCAGGTGGGGACTCTGTCCCACTTCCCTCCCAACGCCAAGCCTCTTAGCTGGGTGAAGATGGGTGAAGATAGAGGTGCCAGGGCTCCTCTGCCAATACCCCTCCAATCTCACGGCTGTATTTTGGGCTTCCTGTGGCCCTGGAGATGGGTGAGGAGCAAGCAGGACTCCTTCTGGAAGTGGTGGGAGAGAACCTCTGATTGCACCCTAGCTGACCACCTTGGTCCATCATTCTCCACCGCCAGGCAACCAGCCGGGGCTGAGTCTCGGGGGTGAGGGTGGATCAGGCGCACAGGGGTCAGTGGGCAAACTGTCTAGGAAAATTTGGTCCTCCCCTCTCCATCCCCTCCCTGGGTCTCCAGGCACAGGCCTTAGGGTCACTAAGTCTTGAAGTGTTCAGATTTCCTCAAGAAGAAGAGGAAACATCTCCCCACGGGACCAGGTCTGCCCCCCCGAACCACATACATGCGCCCACACACACACACACACGTCCCACACACACCTCTGACACCTCTCCCCAGCCGAGGTCGGAGCTGGAAAGGAGAAATTCAGCTAAGTGCTAACACCCTCCAGGGCAGGCCTCCCAGCCCAATCCAATAAAGAAGCAGCATGGCCTAGTGGAAAGAGCCCGGGCCTGGGAGTCAGAGGACCTGGGTTGTAATTCTGGTATTGCCATTTGTCTGCTTAGTGATCTTGGGCAAGTTACTTCACATCTCTGTGCCTCAGTTCATTCATCTGTAATATGAGGATTTAAAGCTGTGTGCCCCACAAGGGACATGGAATGTGCTCAAACTGATGGCCTAGCCCTGGCAGGAAGTAAGCTATCCTGCTATCCCGGCCTCAACCAGCCTCCTGGAGCCCCGGGGCAGAGAAGACCAGCCAATCCCTCCCTCAAGGGACCCAACAACCATCTACGAGCGAGTCGACCATCCTGGGTGCCTTGGGGCACGCTTCGGTCCCCCAAAACGTCCCGAACAAATTGGAAGCTGGGGAAACGGAGGATCCCGTGTGATTCCGAAGTGGAGGTGAATCAATCAATCGTATTTATTGAGTGCTTAGTTCAGAGTACTGTAATAGTAACTGGTATTTGTTAAACACTATGTGTCAGGCACTGTACTAAGCGCCTGTGTGGATACAAGCAAATTGGGTTGGACGCAATCCCTGTCCCGCATTTTACAGATGAGGTAATTGAGGCACAGAGAAGTGAAGACTGTGAGCCCGTTTAGACTGTGATTCATTCATTCATTCATTCATTCAATAGTATTTATTGAGCGCTTACTATGTGCAGAGCACTGTACTAAGCGCTTGGGATGAACAAGTCGGCAACAGATAGAGACGGTCCCTGCCGTTTGACGGGCTTACGGTCTAATCGGGGGAGATGGACAGACGAGAACGATGGCAATAAATAGAGTCGAGGGGAAGAACATCTCGTAAAAACCGATGGCAACTAAATAGAATCGAGGCGATGTACAATTCATTAACAAAATAAATAGGGTAATGAAAATATATACAGTCGAGCGGGCAAGTACAGTGCTGTGGGGATGGGAAGAGAGAGGTGGAGGAGCAGAGGGAAAAGGGGAAAAAGGGGGTTTAGCTGCGGAGAGGTAAAGGGGGGTGGCAGAGGGAGTAGAGGGAGAAGAGGAGCTCAGTCTGGGAAGGCCTCTTGGAGGAGGTGAGTTTTAAGTAGGGTTGTGAAGAGGGGACAAGAATCAGTTTGACAGAGGTGAGGAGGGAGGGCGTTCCGGGACCGCGGGAGGACGTGGCCCGGGGGTTGACGGCGGGATAGGCGAGACCGAGGGACGGCGAGGAGGTGGGCGGCGGAGGAGCGGAGCGTGCGGGGTGGGCGGTGGAAAGAGAGAAGGGAGGAGAGGTAGGAAGGGGCGAGGTGACGGAGAGCCTCGAAGCCTAGAGTGAGGAGTTTTTGTTTGGAGCGGAGGTCGATAGGCAACCGCTGGAGTCGTTTAAGAAGGGGAGTGACAGGCCCAGATCGTTTCTGCGGGAAGATGAGCCGGGCAGTGGAGTGAAGAATAGACCGGAGTGGGGCGAGAGAGGAGGAAGGGAGGTCAGAGAGAAGGCTGACACAGTAGTCTAGCCGGGATATAACGAGAGCCCGTAGCGGTAAGGTAGCCGTCTGGGTGGAGAGGAAAGGGCGGATCTTGGCGATATCGTAGAGGTGAAACCGGCAGGTCTCGGTAACGGATAGGATGCGTGGGGTGAACGAGAGAGACGAGTCAAGGATGACACCGAGATCGCGGGCCCGAGAGACGGGAAGGATGGTCGTGCCATCCACGGCGATAGAGAAGTCTGGGAGAGGACCGGGTTTGGGAGGGAAGATGAGGAGCTCAGTCTCGCTCATGTTGAGTTTTAGGTGGCGGGCCGACATCCAGGTGGAGACGTCCCGGAGGCAGGAGGAGATGCGAGCCCGAAGGGAGGGGGAGAGGACAGGGGCGGAGCCTGAAGGGAGGGGGAGAGGACAGGGGCGGAGATGTAGATCTGCGTGTCATCTGCGTAGAGATGGTAGTCAAAGCCGTGAGAGCGGATGAGTTCACCGAGGGAGTGAGTGTAAATGGAGAACAGAAGAGGGCCAAGAACTGACCCTTGAGGAACTCCAACAGTTAAAGGATGGGAGGGGGAGGAGGCTCCAGCGAAGGAGACCGAGAATGACCGTCGTTGGGCAGGGATTGTCTCTGTTGCCGAATTGTACATTCCAAACGCTTAGTACAGTGCTCTGCACATAGTAAGCGTTCAATAAATACTATTGAATGAAGTGAAGTGACTTGCCCAAGGTCTCACAGCAAACAAGTACCAGAGATGGGATTAGAACCCAGGTCCTTTTGATTCCCGGGCCCGTGCTCTATCCACTTGGTCACACTGCTTCTCGACTATAGCGATAAATCAATTAATTGTATTTATTGAACACTTACTATGTGCAGAGCACTGTACTAAGCGCTCGGGAGAGTACAATCCAACGGAATTAGCAGACCTGTTCCCTTAATGAGCTTATGGTCTAGCCACAACTGGCCCAGCCTGTGCTAAACCCCTTGAAATAGGGAAGAGCCCTGTGCTGACATCAGGCCACTATGCGCCCTCCTCCCCGCCACCTCAGGGAGAGGGCACTGACCCCTCCCTCCTGTGATCAGATGGGGTTAACCATGAGCAGCAGTGTGGCTCAATGGAAAGAGCCTGGGCTTGGGAGTCAGAGGTCGTGGATTCTAATCCCGGCTCCGCCGCTTGCCAGCTGTGTGACTTTGGGCATGCATTTTTCCTAGCCTGAACAGGAGGAGGGGCAAATTAAACCTCCCTGAGACCTCTCAGTGGTGGATGCACGCTTCCGTCCCCGCCACTCTACCGAGACTGCTCTCTCTAAGGTCACCCATGACCTCCTTCTTGCCAAATCCAATGGCTCCTACTCCATTCTGATCCTCCTTGACCTCTCTGCTGCCTTTGACACTGTCGACCATCCCCTCCTCCTCCATACCTTATCTCACCTTGGCTTCACGGACTCTGTCCTCTCCTGGTTCTCCTCTTACCTCTCTGGCCGATCATTCTCGGTCTCCTACGCTGGAGCCTCCTCCCCCTCCCATCCTTTAACTGTTGGAGTTCCTCAAGGGTCAGTTCTTGGCCCTCTTCTGTTCTCCATTTACACTCACTCCCTCGGTGAACTCATCCGCTCTCACGGCTTCGACTACCATCTCTACGCAGATGACACGCAGATCTACATCTCCGCCCCTGTCCTCTCCCCCTCCCTTCAGGCTCGCATCTCCTCCTGCCTCCGGGACGTCTCCACCTGGATGTCGGCCCGCCACCTAAAACTCAACATGAGCGAGACTGAGCTCCTCATCTTCCCTCCCAAGCCCGGTCCGCTCCCAGACTTCTCCATCACCGTGGATGGCACGACCATCCTTCCCGTCCCGCAGGCGCGCAATCTCGGTGTCATCCTTGACTCGTCCCTCTCGTTCACCCCACACATCCTATCCGTTACCAAGACCTGCCGGTTTCACCTCTACAACATCGCCAAGATCCGCCCTTTCCTCTCCACCCAAACGGCTACCTTACTATTACGGGCTCTCGTCATATCCCGGCTAGACTACTGTGTCAGCCTTCTCTCTGACCTCCCTTCCTCCTCTCTCGCCCCGCTCCGGTCTATTCTTCACTCCGCTGCCCGGCTCATCTTCCCGCAGAAACGATCTGGGCATGTCACTCCCCTTCTTAAACGACTCCAGTGGTTGCCTATCGACCTCCGCTCCAAACAAAAACTCCTCACTCTAGGCTTCGAGGCTCTCCATCACCTTGCCCCTTCCTACCTCTCCTCCCTTCTCTCTTTCTACCGCCCACCCCGCACGCTCCGCTCCTCCGCCGCCCACCTCCTCGCCGTCCCTCGGTCTCGCCCATCCCGCCGTCGACCCCCGGGTCACGTCCTCCCGCGGTCCCGGAACGCCCTCCCTCCTCACCTCCGCCAAACTGATTCTCTTTCCCTCTTCAAAACCTTACTTAAAAATCACCTCCTCCAAGAGGCCTTCCCAGACTGAGCTCCTCTTCCCCCTCTACTCCCTCTGCCATCCCCCCTTTACCTCTCCGCAGCTAAAGCCTCATTTTCCCCTTTTCCCTCTGCTCCTCCACCTCTCCCTTCCCATCCCCACAGCACTGTACCCGTCCGCTCAACTGTATATATTTTCGTTACCCTATTTATTTTGTTAATGAATTGTACATCGCCTTGATTCTATTTAGTTGCCATTGTTTTTACGAGATGTTCTTCCCCTTGACGCTGTTTAGTGCCATTGTTCTTGTCTGTCCGTCTCCCCCGATTAGACTGTAAGCCCGTCAAACGGCAGGGACTGTCTCTATCTGTTGCCGACCTGTTCATCCCAAGCGCTTAGTACAGTGCTCTGCACATAGTAAGCGCTCAATAAATACTATTGAATGAATGAATGAATGAATGAATGAATGAATGCAGGGAATGAGACCTCATGGGAAAGTTGCCAACTGCTCAGAGGCCAGGACTCCCCTATCCCAGGCATTCATTTAATCATATTTATTGAGCACTTACTGTGTGCAGAGCACTGTACTAAGCGCTTGGAAAGTACAATTCAGTAATACAGACCATCCCTTCTCACACCGGGCTTGCGATCTAGAAGACCATCTCCCTCTAGAAGTGGTAACAATTGAATTTGTTGAGGGTCTCCTGAGTGCAATGCAATGTACTAAGCACTTGTAGTAGTAGTAATAATAATAAAATAATAATTGTGGTATTTAAGTACTTACTATGTGCCAGGCACTGTACTAAGCCCTGGGGTGGAAACAGGCAAATCAGGTTGGACACAGCCCTTGTCCCTCATGGGGCTCACAGTCTTAATCCCCATTTTACAGATGAGGTAACTGAGGCAAAGGGAAGTTAAGTGCCTTGCCCAAGTTCCCGCTGCGGACAAGTGGCAGAGCCATGATTCAAACTCATGACCTTCTGACTCCCAGGCACGTGCTCTGTCCCCTAGGTTATGCTGGAGCAGTAGTAGTAGGAAGAGGATGAGTAGTAGTGATATTTTTGAGCGCCACTGGGTGCAATAATAATAATAATAATAATGTTGGTATTTGTTAAGCACTTACTATGTGCCGAGCACTGTTCTAAGCACTGGGGTAGACACAGGAGAATCAGATTGTCCCAGGTGGGGCTCACAGTCTTTATCCCCATTTTACAGATGAGGTAACTGAGGCACCGAGAAGTTAAGTGACTTGCCCAAAGTCACACAGCTGACAAGTATTAAAATACACTGTAATAGCACTTGGGAAAGTACAGCAGAAGAAAGATACATTTTCTGCCCATAAGGTGCTTCCTCTAAAATGGGGGAGACACATAGAAATATGAGAAGGTATCTACCAACTCTCTTATATTGTCCTCTCCTAAGCCCCGGGTTCCCCTCTCAGGGTGGCCCCTGGAGAGTTTCCAGTCCTCTACCATTCTCGGCTACAGGAGGGAGAGTCAAGCAGAGGCCCGTCCGTTCCATTCCTAGCTTGGGCAGTGGTTAGAGAGTGGAAGGCCATCTGTTCCACATCAAAACTCACCCGTGCTGGGCAGCAGCGGCGTGGGAGAGAAACAAGGGCGGAGATTCAAGCCTACTGCGCGGAAGGAGGCGATGATGGTAAACCACTTCTGTATTTTAACCAAGAAAACTCTATGAATACACGATCAGAACGATTGCAGGTGGAAGTGGGGCATTCCGGGAGAGATGCGTCCACGGCGTCGCTATGGGTCAGACACGACTCGACGGCATGACAAGCGCTGAGTACAGTGCTCTGCACAGAGTAAGCATTCACTATATATGATTGAGTGATAGTCACTCATTCAGTGGTTAGTATTATTGATATGAGGGAATATTCATTTAGTCGGTGGTTGATAAATAAAATGAAATGTTCCATCGGATGTGCACGTGTAGACAAATGCTGAGGATGGGAGTAAATACAACTTGTAAGTGCAAGAGGCGGCTGAAGGGTTGTTGATTCATGGTGTTGATGATGTGTTTGGGAAGGTTTTTGGAGAAGGGGGGATTTTAGGAGGTCTGGGGGATTGGAGGGAGGAGGGACTTTTAAGTTTGGGAAATAGGGGGAGAGTCAGAGGGTAGCCAGAAGGTAGGTTTGAGAGGAGTAAAGAATGCCAGCAGGGAGGGGCGGGGAGGAGAGTTGATAGGTAAAAGAGGAAGCTGGTGGAAGGCTTTGAAGCCAAAGATAAAGGAGTCTTTGATCGAGGCTGAGGGAGATGGGCAAAGATTGGAGGGTTGTGAGCAGAGGAGACATGAGCTAAGAAGCAGCATGGCCTAGTGGATAGAGCATGGGCCTGGAAGTCAGAAGGAGCTGGGTTCTAATCCCTGCTCCGCCATGTGTCTGCTGTGTGACCTTGGGCAAGGTACTTCACTTCTCTGGGCCTCTGTTGCCTCATCTGTAAAATGGGGATTAAGAGTGATCCCCATGTGGGACAGGAACTGTATCCAACCCGATTACTTTGTATCCACCCCAGAGCTTAGTATATCTTCTAAACTGTGAGCCTGTTGTTGGGTAGGGATGGTCTCTATTTGTTACCGAATTCCACTTTCCAACTGTGTAGACAGTGCTCTGCACACAGTAAGCACTCAATAAACACGATTGATTGAATAAATGAATGAATGAATAGTGCCTGGCACATAGTAAGCGCTTAACAAATACCATTATTATTATTATAGTAAGCGCTTAACATATAATTATTTCAGGAAGATGATCCCAGGCAACAGAATGGTGGAATATGAAGTGGGGAGAGGTCTGGAGTCAGGGAGACCGCCGAGGAGGCCAATCCAATAGTACAGTTATGAATTGACAAGCGCTTAAGCCAGGGTGGTGGCTAATTTGCATGGAGAAAAAAGAGCCGTGAAATATTTCTGAGGACAGTTCAGCAGGTCTTAACAGTAGTTTGGATTTGAGAACAGAATTGCAATGAAGAGTCGAAGACATTCCAAGTGTTCTGGGTTTAGGGAGAAGGAGGATGGTGGTGGTGTCGATGGAGATGGGAAAGTTAAGGAGGGACACTGAAAGTTAAGGGATGATGGAAAGTTTGAGGTAACAGTGGGATGTCAAAGGGGAGGTGTCCTGAAGGCAAGAGGAGAAGGAGGATTAGAGAGCTGGAGAGAAGTGAGGGCTGGAGGGATGGATTGTTGATGAATCACCCCCATAGAGGTTCAAACTGAAACATGGGAATGAATGAACTCCTGGAGAAAGAGAGAGAAAGAAGAGAAGAGAAGCAGCATGGGCCTGGCAGTCAGAAACCTGGGTTCTAATCCCAGCTCTGCCGCATGTCTGTTGCGTGACCTTGGGAAAGTCACTCAACTTCTCTGTGCCTCAGTTCTGTCATCTGTAAAATGGGGATTAAATTTTACTACCTTCTACTTAGACCGGGAGCCCCAGGTGGGATAGGGACTGTGTCCAAACTGATCAACTTGTATCTTCCCCAGTGCTTAGAACAGTGTTTGACACATCGTAAGCACTTAACAAGTACCGTCATGATTATTATTAGTGTGGAGGGGGGAAACTGTAAGCTCCTTTGGGGCAGGGAAGGGGTCTACCAACTCTGTTGTATTGTAATTCAATTCAATCGTATTGAGTGCTTACTGTAGGCAAAGCCCTGTACTAAGCGCTTGGGAGAGTACAATATAACAATAAACAGACATATTCTCTGCCCACAACGAGCTTACAGTCTCTCCCAAGCACTTAATACAGTGTTCTGCACAAAGTAAGCACTAATACGATTGACTGCTTGATTGATTGACTGACTGATTGAAGAGCAAGGGAAGCAATGGTGGAAGAGGAATGAAACAGAGAAGTAACAGTTGGAGAGGTTAGGAGGAGAACGAGGAGAGTATGGGGTTGGCCGAATGAAGATCTGATAGCATTCAAAGGAGAAGTTATGGGAAATTGACCTCTGAGCAGACCACAGCTTCCTCGCCTTGCTAATAATAATGTTGGTATTTGTTAAGCGCTTACTATTTGCAGAACACTGTTCTAAGGTCTCTTGGAAGCATCAGCCTGAGAGGGCTGATTTGGAGGCGTGGGCAGGGGAGCAGAGCGGAAAGCCAGGGGTCAGGCTGTTCTGCCATGTTGGAGCCCAGGGAGGGGGACGGAAAGTTCCAGATTTTGAATTCCCTTCTGTCCTCACCACTTCCCTCTCTTGCCCCTGAAGACCTCGTCACGTCCTGAACTGGAAATATATCCTCAAGGTCCCCACTAATCTTCTTGCCAGATGAGAAGCAGCATGGCCTAATGGAAGGAACACGGGCCTGGGAGTCAGAGGACCCGGGTTTTAATGCCGGCGCTGCCACTTGTCTGCTGTGTGATCTTGGGCAAGCCACTTTACTTCTCTAGGCCTCAGTTTCCTCATCCGTAAAATGATGATTAAGAACGTGAGCCCCGTGTGGGAAAGGGACTGTGTCCAACCTGATTATTTTGTTTCTACCCCAGTGCCTGGCACATAGTGAGTACTTAACAAATACCACAAAAATAATAATAATAATAATAATCTAATGGGCTCTATTCCCTATTAAACTTCCTTGACCGCTCACTATCTTTGACACTGTTGCCCACTCCCTTCTCCTAAAAACACTCTCCAACCTTGGTTTTACCAGCACAAGTTCTCACCACTTTTAAAAGTGGTATTTACTAAGCACTTTCTATGTGCCAGGCACTGTACTAAGCACTGAGGTAGATACAAGCTAATCAGGTTGGACACAGTTCCACATGGGACTCACAGTCTGAATCTCCATTTTACAGATGAGGAAACTGAGGCACAGAGAAGTTAGGCGACCTGTGTAAGGTCACAAAGCAGACAAGTGGTGGAGCCGGTAGGAGAACCCGGGTCCTTCCGATGCCCATTCTGAGCTCTATCATTCATTCGATCATATGTATCGAGCGCTTACTGTGTGCAGAGCACTGAGAGACCCTGCTAAACCCTCCTAAAATCATACCTCCTCCGGAAAACTTTCCCAGATTAAGCTCCACCTTCCCATATCAAATCCACCCAAAGATCACCTTCCACTCATGTATATTTTCTCACCGCATCAGCACTCACAGATATTTTCCACATCCTCTAGACTCTGAGCTTGTTGTGGTCAGGGGTTGTCTCTCTTTATTACTGTTTTGTACTTCCCCAAGCGCTTAGTACAGTGCTCTGCACACCATAAGCGCTCAATAAATACGATCAAATGAATGAATACTTTAGCTAACACTTGGTTACTCAGCTGTTTCTCCTTCCAAACATGTTCTCTCAGTGGCTTTTTCTTTCTTCTTCGCTAGCATGTGGCTTGGGCCCGTGTGTGTCTTTCCAGATCTACTATCTACAGTCTAGATCCCTCTAGACCATAAGCTCCTTGTAATAATAATAATAATAATGATGGTATTTCTTAAGCGCTTACTATGTGCCCAGCACTGTTCTAAGCACTGGAGTAGATACAAGGTAATCAGCTTGTCCCACTTGGGGCCCACGATCTTAATCCCCATTTTGCAGATGAGGCAACCGAGGCACAGAGAATAATAATGATGTTATTTGTTAAGCGCTTACTATGTGCCAAGCACTGTTCCAAGCAGTGGGGTAGACACAAAGTAATCAGGTTGTCTCATTTGGGGCCCACGGTCTTAATCCCCATTTCACAGATGAGGTAACTGAGGCACAGAGAAGTGAAGTGACTTGCCCAAAGTCACCCAGCCGACAAGTGGCGGAGCCGGGATTAGAACCCACGACCTCTGACTCCCAAGCCCGTGCTCTTGCCACTAAGCTTCTCTGCTGCTGTTCTGTGTGGGCAGGGAATGCGTCCACTTTTGTAGTGTCCTCTCCCAAGCGCTTAGTACAGTGCTCTGCACCCAGTGAGCGCTCGATAAATCGAACGAAGCAACCGTATGCTTCTTGAGGGCAGGCGCCGTCTCCCCTACTCAACTGCCCACCAGCGAGAACTCAGCGTGGTGCTACGCACAAGGTGTGGACGCCGGCTAGGATGACCCTTACTCAACTGTCCAACGGCAAGAGCTCAGCGTGGTGCTGCGCACAAGGTGTGAACACTGGCTAAGATCCCGACGGGGGCGGGAGCGCTGGGCCCGGCCGCCCCCGCCCCCACCCCAAAGGGGAAGACCGTGTTCTGGATCCCCTGGTTACGACATTGTCCACTTCCCTCTCTATTGGGTGCCCAAGGGTGAGTCCCTTCCAGACCCCTCTGCCTCTTGTCCCCTCCGCTGCCTCGCCGCTCCGTCCTGCCCCGGGTGAGTCTTCCCTTCCGACGGTATTTGGTAAGCGCTTCCTCTGGGCCAGGCACTGTACTGAGCGCTGGGGTGGGTACGAGCGAATCGAGTCGGAGACAGTCCCTGTCCGTCGAGGGGCTCGCGATCTCAACCCCCATTTTGCAGATGAGGCGACTGAGGCCGGAGAAGTGAAGGGAGCCACCTCCTCCGATGGTATTTGGTAAGCGCTTCCTCTGGGCGAGGCACTGTACTGAGCGCTGGGGTGGGTACGAGCGAATCGAGTCGGACACAGTCCCTGTCCGTCGAGGGGCTCGCGATCTCAACCCCCATTTTGCAGATGAGGCAAGTGAGGTCCAGAGAAGTGAAGGGAGTCACCCCCTCCGATGGTATTTGGTAAGCGCTTCCTCTGTGCCAGGCACTGCACTGAGCGCTGGGGTGGGTACGAACGAATCGAGTCGGACACAGTCCCTGTCCCTCTTGGGGCTCGCGCTCTCAACCCTCATTTTGCAGATGAGGCAAGTGAGGTCCAGAGAAGTGAAGTGAGTCACCCTCTCCGATGGTATTTGGTAAGCGATTCCTCTGTGCCAGGCACTGAACTGAGCTCTGGGGTGGGTACAAGAGAATCGAGTCGGACACAGTCCCTGTCCGTCGTGGGGCTCGAGGGGCTCGAGTCCCATTTTGCAGATGAGGCGACTGAAGCCCAGAGGTAAGCGCTTAGTACAGTGCTCTGCACACCGTAAGCGCTCAATAAATACGATTGAATGAATGGAGTCACCCTCTCCGTCCCCGGGGCCGCGGCCATCCGGACACCTGGGTGGGGAAGGGGAAGGGACCCAGGCAACCGGGGATGGGGCAAACGGGGCAGGAATGGGGAAGGGGCCCGGGCATCCGGGGGTGGGGCAAAGGGGGCAGAAAGGGAGAAGGAGCCCGAGGTGGGAGGAGGGGCAGGGTCGGGGGTTGGGGTGAGCCGGTGGGGGCAGAGCTCGGGTGAGGACGGAGGCAGAGGGCTCAGGTGGGAGCGGGCTGGGGTCTCCCCGGGGGCCGAGGTGAGCCGGGGATGCTCCTGGCCCGGGACAGTCTCGTTTCCTTCCCGCCCCTCCTGTCCCGGGATAACAGCTTTCCTCCACCATCCGTCCCGCAGGCGCCTTTCCTTCCACCCGTTCCCTCCCGCTCCCCCCGCATCTTCCCCTCCCGCTCCTCATCTTTCCTCTCCCGCTCCCCTGGGCTTTCCCCTCCCTTTCCCCACCCTTCCCGGCCCGCTCCCCCACATTTTTCCTCCTCCCTTTCCCCCGCATCTTCCCGTACCGCTCCTCAAGCCTTCACCTCCCACTCCCCCTCACTTTCTCCTCCCGCTTCCCCGCATCTTCCCCCCGTTCCTCGCACCTTCCTCTTCCGCTCCCCGATGTTTCACCTCCTGTTCCCCCGCACCTTCCCCTCCCGCTGCCCGAACCCTTGGCTCCAGTTCTCCAGCACTTTCCCCTCGCTCTCCCATCCTTCCCCTCCCATTCCCTAACCCTTCACCTTCTGTTTCCCCGTACTTTCCCTTCCCGCTTCCTGAATCCTTCTTCTGCCTCCCTGCGCTTTCCCCTCCCGCTCCCCCAATCCTCCACCTTCGGCTTCCCTACCCTTTTCCCTCCCGCTCCCTCAATCCTTTACTTTCTGCTTCCCCGCGCTTTCCCTTCCCGCTCCCCGAATCCTTCTTCTGCTTCCCTGCACTTTCCCCTCCCGCTCCCCCAACCCTCCACCTTCTGTTTCCCGGCACTTTCCCCTCCCACTCCCCGGCGCCTTCCCTTCCCACCGCCTCGCACTTTCCCTTCCCGCTCCCTCTCTCCTTTCCCTCCTGCTCCCCAGCTCCTTTCCCAACCCGGCGTTTTTCCCTCCGGCTCCCCCGGTCCTTCCCCCTCCCCTTGGGCCCGAGTCCACCGTCCTGGCCCCGGGCCTCTCAGGGCCAGATGTGCCCTCCCCCTCCCTGCCCCATGGGTGCCAGCCCGGCCCCTGGGTGCCAACCCGGCCAGGGTCCTCCCTCGACCAGGGCTCGGTGGGCTGGGGTCGGAAGATCTGGGGAAGCCAAACCCACCCCCCCCCACCCCATCTCACCAAAGCCCCCGTCTTCCCCGGTCTCTTCCCCACCACTTATCAGCTGTATGACTTTGGGCAGGTCACTTAACTTCTCTGTGCCTCAGTTACCTTATCTTTAAAATGGAGATTAAGACCGTGAGACCCATGTGGGACAACCTGATCGATTACCTTGTATCTATCCCCAGTGCTAAGAACAGTGCTTGGCAAATAGTAAGCCCTTAACAAATACTATCATTATTATCATTATTATTATTATTCCCCCCCAGCCCCCGACCAGCCCAGAGCTCTGCCCCACGCTCCGTCCCTGGGCTACCTCTTCCTGAGCCGGGCCGGGCCAGACCAGAGAAATGGGAGTCGCCATCTGAACTGCCGCTGGGACGAGGTCTGGGGATGATGCTGCTGCCTCCCCTGCTGCCCCTCCTGTCCCTGCTGTCCCTTCTCTGCAGGGGTAAGTGCAGACAAGGGCCCAGCCCGGGGGCAGAGAGCAGACATGGCATTCATTCGATCCTATTTATTGAGCACTTACTGTGTGCAGAGCACTGTAATAATAATAATAATAATGAGAATGGTATTCTGTAAGTGCTTACTATGTGCCGAGCACCGTTCTAAGCACTGGCGGTGGGTACAAGCAAATCGAGTTGGACACAGTCCCTGTCCCAAGTGGGGCTCACAGTCTCAAGCCCCATTTTACAGATGAGGGAACTGAGGTCCAGAGAAGTGAAGTGACTTAAGGTCAACCAGCAGAAAAGTGGCAGAGTGGGATTAGAACCCATGACCTTCTGACTACCAGGCCTGGGCTCTAGCATTACTGTGTTAAGCACTCGGGAGTGGACAATTCAACAGTAGTCACATTCCCTACCCACAACGAACTGACAGTCTAGAGCAGGTTGGGGACATCAACCGAAGAGGGGAGGGGATCTGGGTAGCAGTAGGGAGAGGGCTCTGCCTCAGTGTCCCCTCTCTTTCCATTAGGGTCCCTTTCCCAGTTTTCTGGGTTCACGCTGCAGGTTCTGCAGTCAGTGACGGTGCAGGAGGCCCTCTGTGTCTCCATCCCTTGCACCTTCACCTATCCCAACTACAAATGGAACTCCCAAATTGCCCATGGCTACTGGTTCCGGATCAGGGACGAGAGCTCCAGTCCCGCCGTGGCAGCGACTGACCCCACGAAGGAGCTGAGGGAGGAGACCCGGGGCCGGTTCCGCCTCATCGGAGACCTGCAGAAAAAGAAGTGCACCCTGAGCATCAGTAACGTCCGGAAAGAAGACGCCGGCATCTACTACTTCAGGCTGCAGAAGGGAGAGATCAAGTATAGTTATAAAAATACTGAGGTCTCTGTAGAGGTGACTGGTAAGGACCAAATGGATGGGGGTTGGAGGATGGGGGAAGGGGAGGTGGGTGGTGGGACACCCCCAGGGGGGAGGGAAGGGCAAGGAGGGGTCCCAGAGGGTGAGCTAAGCTGCTTCTTGGCCACCTCCTCCTTCTCCGCACCCATCCGGATCCAGCTCTGACTCAAGAGCCCGAAGTCCGGGGAACAGAGACCCTACGGGCCGGCTGTCCAGCGACTATGACCTGCTTGGCCCCGGGGAACTGCAAAAGCGAGGTGCTCCCGACCTTCTCGTGGACGGGTACAGTCCTCTCCCCCAGGAGAGACCCCTCACTGACCAACAGCCCCGGCCCCCCTCCCTCCTCTGTGCTCTCCTTCACCCCTGGCTCGAAGGACCACGGCTCCAACCTCACCTGCCGGGTGACCTTCCCCGGAACCGATATCACCATACAGACAACCGTCCGGCTCAGCGTCACGTGTGAGCCCGGGGCCTGGGGGGCAGGGGGCGGAGAGGGTGGATCAGTGGGGGGATCGGGGAGGGGAGGTGAGATCAGGTAGGAATAATACTAATTAATAATAATGATGGTATTTGTTAACCCTTTCGAACAGTGTCCAGCACTTAGAACAGTGCTTGGCACATACTAAGCGCTTAACAAATACCATAGTTATTATTTCTACCTGCCAGGCACTAAGTGCTGGGGTAGATACAAGATAATCTGGTTGGACACAGTTCCTGTCCCACACAGGGCTCAGAATCTTCATCCCCATTTTACAGATGAGGGAACCGAGGCAAGGAGAAGTTAAGTGACTTAGTCCCAGGTCACAAAGCAGACAAGTGACGAAGCCGGGCTTACAACCCAAGCCCTTTGTTGGTCAGTCAGTCAATCGATCATATTCACTGGGTGCTTACTGTGTGCAGAGCCCCGTAGTAAGCGCTTGGGTGAGTGCAATCTAACAGTATAACAAGACACATTCCCTGTCCACAAAGAACTTACAGTCTAGAGGATACACAGAAAGCGCTTAACAAACACCATAAAACAACAACCAAAAAAAAAAGGGTGCCTGGTGGTGTTGCAGATCTCCCCGCACCGCCGACGATCCGCGTTTACCTGGGGAACAGCACAGGTAGGGGTATGAGTGTGTGTGTGTGTGTGTGTGTGTGCGCACCCACAGGTGAAAGAGTGGGCTGAACGGATGTGGTGGAGGGGGATGGAGGGGGGACTGGGCCCGGGTCCCCGATCGGGGGTCAGAGGGCAACGGTGGGACCGGGGCCTCTCCCGCCAGGCTCTGGCTGCAGCTGGTCTCTCCCTGCAGTGCCCACCTCCCCCGACAATGCATCATCCCTGACGGTCCCGGAGGGCGGGACCCTGCGCCTGGTCTGCTCCGCGCCCGCCCACCCCCCGGCCACACTGAGCTGGACAAGGGTCGGTTTGGGATTAAGCCTCTCCCCACGCCAGGGCCCCCAGGGCCTGGAGCTGGAGCTGGCCCGGCTGGGGTCCGGCGACGGAGGAGAGTACGTCTGCCGAGCTCACCACCCGCATGGGGGTACCCGCCTCGTCTCCCTCACCTTGGTGCTGCAGAGTGAGAGTCCAGGTAGGTTCTAGGATCGGGGAGGGTGGCGGGGACCCTTAAAGCCCTCAGTCCACGAAAAACGTTCAGGCCACATCTCCCCCAAATGGAGAAGCAGCGTGGTGTAGTGGTTAGAGCACGGGCCTGGGAGTCAAAAGGACCTGGGTTCTAATTCCGGCTCCACCACATGTCTGCTGTGTGAACTTTGGCAAGTCACTTCACTTCTCTGGGCCTCGGTTGCCTCATCTGGAAAATGGGGATTAAGAGCGTGAGTCCCAGGTGGGACAGGGACTGTGTCAAACCTGCTTAATTTATACCTACCCCAGCCCTTAGAACAGTGCTTAGTACATAGTAAGCACTTAAGTACCATTATTATTATTTGAGAACCTCCAGCGGTTTCCCGTCCACCTCCACCTCACACAGAAACTCTTTCCCACCAACTTTAAAGCACTGTCAGCTCTCCCACTTCTAGCTCACCTCACTACTATTCCAGCTCAGCCTGCTCACTTTGCTCTTCTAGCATCACCTTGTTCATGGTGCCCCGAGGTCATCTATCTCGCCCCCCAAACCCTTTGCCTACATCCTCCCTCTGCCCTGAAACTCCTTCCCCCTCCATATATACCTGACCTCCAGTCTTCCCACCTTCAAAGCCCTATTAAGGTCACATCTCCTCCAAGAGAAGGAAAAACGACAATGTCTAGTGGAAAGAGCTTGGGCCTGGGAGTCAGAGGGCCTGAATTCTAACCCAGGCTCTGCAGCCTGTCTGCTGTGTGACCTTGGACAAGTCACTTCACTTCTCTGTGCCTCAGTTACCTCTTCTGAGGATTAAGCCTGGGAGGCCATATGGGACGGGGACTGTGTCCAACCTGATTGCCTTGTTTCTACCCTTCGTATCCACCTGATTACCTTGTATGTTCCTTGGGGCAGTGGGAGGAAGAGACTAGGCTTCAAGGGTCTCCATCACCTTGACCCCTCCTACCTCTCCTCCCTTCTCTCTTTCTACCGCCCACCCCGCACGCTCCGCTCCTCCGCCGCCCATCTCCTCACCGTCCCTCGGTCTCGCCTATCCCTCTGTCGACCCCTGGGCCATGTCCTCCCGCGGTCCTGGAATGCCCTCCCTCCTCACCTCAGACAATCGAATTCTCTTCCCCTCTTCAAATCCCTACTTAAAACTCACCTCCTCCAAGAGGTCTTCCCAGACTGAGCTCCCCCCTTTTTCCCTCTGCTCCCTCTACCCCCCTTCACCTCTCCGCAGCTAAACCCTCTTCTCCCCCCTTTCCCTCTCCTCCTCCCCCTCTCCCGTCCCACCCCCTCAGCACCGTACTCATCCGCTCGACTGTATATATCTTTATCACCCTATTTATTTTGTTTATTTTGTTTAATGAGATGTGCATCACCCTGATTCTATTTAGTTGCCATTGTTTTTATGAGATGTTCTTCCCCTTGAGTCTATTTATTGCCACTGTTCTTGTCTGCCTGTCTCCCTCGATTAGACTGTAAGCCCATCAAACGGGAGGGACTGTCTCTAGCTGTTGCCGACTTGTTCATTCCAAGTGCTTAGTACAGTGCTCTGCACATAGTAAGCACTCAATAAATACTACTGAATAAATGAATGAGATGTCGGGGCCGGGCAGGGATCTGGGCTGTGGAAGGGGGCGAGGGCTCGTCTCATTTCTCCCCTGGGTGCAGGGAAGTCTCTGGGCCACTCTGGATCCTATGGCAAGGGGCTGATCCTGGGGGCCGCCGGTGGAGTCGGGGTCACCACCCTCATCTTCCTCTGCCTCATCCTCCTCATGTGAGTCTCCACCCCGTC
The DNA here is from genome assembly GCF_004115215.2 of Ornithorhynchus anatinus. Classification (NCBI taxonomy): domain Eukaryota; kingdom Metazoa; phylum Chordata; class Mammalia; order Monotremata; family Ornithorhynchidae; genus Ornithorhynchus; species Ornithorhynchus anatinus. The sequence continues at coordinate 5,141,040 of NC_041732.1, read as the reverse complement.
CCTCTGTCCGTCCGTCCATCCAACCGCCTGTCCGATCGTCCGAGCCCACCACACGAGGGGCGCCATTTGAGGGGATGAGACTCTCAGCTTGAGACTACCCCTCTAGATTATAGGCTTGTGGTGGGCAGGTAACGTGTCTGTTTTATTGTATTCTCCCAAGCACTGAGTACAGTGCTCAGCACACAGTTAGCACTCATTAAATATTATAGATTGACTGAAAGGGAGCATGGTCTGTGGATAGAGGCATGGCCTGGGAGTCAGAGGACCTGGGTTCTAAACCCATCGCTGTCATTTGTCTGCAGTGTGACCTTGGGCGAATCACTCTGAGCCTCAGTTACCTCATCTGTAAAATGGGGATTAAGACTGTGAGCCCCATGTGGGACAGGGACTGTGTCCAGCCTAATTAGCCTGCATCTACCCCAGCGTTTAGTACAGTGTCTGGCACATAGTAAGTGCTTAACTAATTCCATTAAAAAAAAAAAAGGAGCTCCCATGGCTGGGAGACCAGGCGGATTCCGGGCCCTTGGGGGCATGAGCCGGGGCCCGGACCTCCAGCCCCGCTGGCTGGGTGGGCAAAGAGAATAGCTGGGGGAGGGAGAGATGGGGCTGGCGGGGGAGCGGGCTCGGACCGAGAGATGGACCCAGGGCTCCTTCCCCCAGTGTGAAGACTCTCAGAGCGAAGCTGGCCACCCCAGAGCCAGTGACCTTCAAGGTCCAGGGCATCGCCAAGGCCGATAGCATCAATCTGGTATCCAAGACTATCCCACTGCCGGTGAGTGACTGGGGGTCCTGCTCGTCCAGCCCCACCCCCTCCACTAGCCCAGGCTTCTCAGAGCCCAGATCCTCCAGGACCCTCAGTTCCCACCCCATCCCCGTCTCTGGCCCCCTGCTCCTGACCCCCTGCTCCTGACCTTTGGGTCTGGCTAAAACTCTCAGTCACCTTGCCCCCTCTTACCTCACCTTGATGCTTTCCTATTACAAACCCAGCCTGCACACTTCTCTCCTTTAATGCCAACCTTCTCACTGAACCTCAGTCTTGTCTATCTTGCCGCCGACCTTTTGCTCACACCCTGCCTCTTACCTGGAACGCCCTCCCTCTTCATATCCGACAGACTCTCTCCCACTTCAAAGCCTTCTTGAAGGCACATCTCCTCCAAGAGGCCTTCCCTGACTAAACCCTCCTTTCCCCTTCTTCCACTCCCTTCTTCACTGCCCTGACTTGCTCCTTTTATTCATGCCCCTCCCAGCCCCACAGCACTTATGTCCATATCTGTCGTTTATGTATTTATATTAACGTTTGTCTTCCTTTCTAGACTGTAATATTGTTGTGGGTAGGGAATGTGTCTATTTATGGTTCTAGTGTACTCTCCCAAGCGTTCGCAGTAAGTGCTTAATAAATACAATGGACTGACTGACTGATGGATTCTCTTTTGGCAGAAGGAGTTCCAGGAGTCCCGGCCGGACGGCACTCTGGAGCTCCCGTCCTACGCCGAGCCCGACCCCGCTAAGGAAGGGGATGGGGAGGAGGCGGAGGAGCTGCAGTACTATGCGTCCCTGACCTTCCAGCCCCGGCAGCTCCAGGACACTATCCAGTCTGGAGAGATAACTGAGTACTCGGAGATTAAGTTCCAATGAGGGGCCGGGGGTGGGGGGATGGGGCAGTGTGGTGGGAGGGGCGCTTGCTGGGGGTCCAGGCCAGACCAGGCCGGGCAAGGCTGGGATAGACGAGGAATAAAAATGAACTGGATGCAGCCGTCGCTGTGATTGTTTGAATCCTCCCATCCCCAAGTCAGGGTTCTTCTCCAGCACCCAGGCTTCCTGCTCCTTACTGCTTCCGGCAGCCACCCCCAGACCCCAGGGGGCAGAGGGCAGGGGCAGGAAGACTCCCTGGTTCTGGAGAGAAGCAGCGTGGCCTAGTGGCAAAAGCATGGGCTTGGGAATCAGAGGACATTGGGTTCTAATCCCAGCTCTGCCACTTGTCTGCTGGGTGACCTTGGACGATTCACTTCATTTCTCTGTGCTTCAGTTACCTCATCTATAAAATGGGGCTTTCCCCCCAGTCTTAAGACCCATTTTATAGATGAGGTAACTGAAGCACAGAGAAATGAAGTGAATCGTCCAAGGTCCTAGGGGAGGGGCTGGTGGTCCCATAGCCAAGGCAGGAATCGGCACTGGAGAGGCAGGCTGGAGGCTGGCTTGGTGGTAGCGAGGGGCAGGTGACGGGGAGAGAAGAAAGGATGAGAAGGAGAAGGAAGAGGACGAGGATGAGGAGAAGAAAAAAGAGAATGATGAATAGGAGGAGAAAGAGTGTGGCCTAATGGATATGGCCGGACCTGGAAGATAGAAGGAACTGGGTTCTAATCCCTGCTCCACCACTTATATGCTGTGTGACTTTGGGAATATTACATCCCTTCTCTGTGCCTTAGTCACCTCATCTGTAAAATGGGGATTAAAACCGTGAGCCCCATGTGAGACATGGACCGTGTCCAGTCGGATTGTCTGGTATCTACTCAGCACTTAGAATAGCGTCTGGCACATAGTAAGCCCTTAACAAATACCACCAAAAAAAAAAAAGAGGAGGAGGAGGAGATAGAGAAGACAGTCACAGCAGTCTACCCAGGAGAGGCTCAGGCCCCAGATTGAGACTGTGCCCAGGATCGAGGACAGGGCAAGGCCAAGGCCAGAGCTACATCTCAAATGGCAGAGAGAAGCCTAGAGAAGAGCCAGGGGTGTCATGGAGGTTTCCAGCTTGGACCCCGGGGAAGGGCAGAGTTGTCTATGCTGATGGTCATCCGGCCAGGGATGGGCCGGGGAGGGAGACCAAGACACCCGTGTTGGGTTTCAGGGGCAGGGGGCACCCGGAGCAGATTGCCCTCTGTGGACTGGACAGATGAGGAGGGGTCAATGGGGCCAGTGGGGCTCTGGGGCAGATGGAGTCGTACAGAGGGCTCATGGGAGGCAGAGAATAACACCAGTAGCGATCCTCATGTCCCCGGTGCCTTGATTTTCCTCATTTACCCTCATGACTCACCAAGGGAAGGGGCTCATCTCCAAGAGGTCTCCTCTGAATAAGCCCTCATTTCCTCTTCTCACGCCCTTCTGTGTCACCCTTGCACTTGAATTTGCACCCTTTATTCATTCCTCCCTCAGCCCCTCAGCACTTGGGTACATATCTGTAATTTATTTATTTATATTAACGTATGTCTCCCTGACTAGATTTTAAGATTACTGTAGGCAGGGAATATGTCTACCAACTCTGTTATATTGTTATATTGTACTCTCCTAAGGGAGAGTACAGCCCATCACCTTGGCATTATCCTGTCTCTCATTCAACCCACATATGCAATCCATCACTCAATCCTGTCGGTTCCGCCTTCACAACGTCGCTAAAATCCTCTCTTTCCTCTTCATCGAAACTGCTACCCCATGAATCCAAGCACTTATTCTAGCCCGGCTTGATTACTGTATCAGCCTCCTTGCTGATCTCCCAGCCTCCTGTCTCTCCCCACTCCAGGCCATACTTCACCGGCTATCTGGATCATTTTTCTACAGAAACGTTCAGACCGTGCTTCCCACTCCTCGAGAACCTCCAGCGGTTGCCCATCCACCTCCACCTCAAACGGAAACTCCTCACTACTGGCTTTAAAACAGTCAATCACCTTGCCCTCCCCATCTCACCTTGCTACTCTCCTACTACAACCTAGTTTGCAGACTTCGCTCCTCTAATACGAACCTTTTCACTGTACCTCAACCTTGTCTATCTCACCGCTGGCCTCTTGGCCGCATCCTGCCTCTGGCCTGCAACGCCTTCCTTCCTCAAATCCCACAGACAATTACTCTTTCCCCCTTCAAAGGCTTATTGAAAGAATATCTCCAAGAGGCCTTCCCTGATTAAGCTCTCCTTTTCTCCCTCTTCTTGCTGCATCACCCTGACTTGTTCCCTTCATTCACCCTCCCTCCCAGCACCACAGCACTTATGTCCATATCTGTAATTGATTTATTTATATTAATGCCTGTCTCTCCCCCGTTAGACTGCTGCCCGGATTATCTTTCTACAGAAACGCTTTGGACATGTCACTCCCCTCCTCAAAAATCGCCAGTGGTTGCCTATCAACCTTTGCATGAAGCAAAAACTCTTCACTCTTGGCTTCAAAGCCCTCCATCACCTGGCCCCCTCCTACCTCACCTCCTTTCTCTCCTTCTCCAGCCCAGCCCGCACACTCCGCTCCTCTGATGCTGCTAACCTCCCCACTGGGCCTCCTTCTTGCCTGTCCCGCCGTCTACCCCTGGCCCACATCCTACCTCTGGCCTGGACTGCCCTCCCTACTCACATCTGCCAAACTAGCTCTCTTCCCCGCTTCAAAGCTCTATTGAAAGCTCACCTCCTCCAGGAGGCCTTCCCAGACTGAGCCCCCCTTTTCCTCTGCTCCTCCTCCCCTCCCCATCTCCCCAACTCCCTCCCTCTGCTCTACCCCCTTCCCTGCCCCACAGCACTTGTGTATATGTGTACATATTTATTACTCTATTTTATTGATATCTATAGATCTATAATTCTATTTATTTATTTTGATGCTATTGATGCCTGTCTACTTGTTTTATTTTGTTGTCTGTCTCCCCCTTCTAGACGGTGAGCCGGTTGTTGGGTAGGGATTGTCTCTATCTGCTGCTGAATAGTACTTTCCAAGTACTTAGTACAGTGCTCTGCACACAGTAAGTGCTCAATAAATATGATTGAATGAATGAATGAATTCCTGTTTCAGGACCTAGGCCCCTCATCCCCCAGAGCCATCAACATTCCCCAAACCCCGCACGGCATTCCTGTGGCCTAGTAGATACAGCACAGACCTGAGAGTCAGAAGGATTTGTGTTCTAATCCTGGCTCCACCACTTATCTACTGTGTGACCTTGGGCAAGTCATTTCCTTTCCTCTGTGCCTCAGTTCCCTCATCTGTAAAATGGGGATTAAAGCTGTGAGCCCCATATGGGACAGGGGCCTTTGTTCAACCCAAATTGGCTTGTATCTACCCTGGCACATAGTAAGCACTTAACAAATATCACAATTATTATTATTATTAATTAAGAGTTCCCTTACTTAACTCATTTCTGGGAGCTAGGCTCCTATCTTGGGGCTAACACTTCTAAGGGATTCTTGCAGTGAATGACCAGAGTCAGGACAGTGGAGACAAGTGGAAGAGGGAAGTGGGGCGTTCATGGGGGGTGGGCCGGGGCTTTTGGAGCCAGACCGGCCCATGGGGCAGCAAGGGGGGAAGGAGCCAGAAGAAGCGAGAATAAAAGAGTAAGTGACCGGGGGTGAAGGGGAGAGGCAATAATTGTGTGGCCTTGGGCAAGTCACTTAACTTCTCTGTGCAAAAATGAACTCATATGTAAAATGGGTATTGAGACTGTGAGCCCCACATGGGACAGGGACTATGCCCAACTCGATTTGGTTATATCTACCCCAGCGCTTAGTACAGTGTCCGACACATAGTGAACGCTTAACAAATACCATAATAATAATTATTATTATTTAAGTAGAGGAAGGGGCAGGGCAGAAGAGGTGGATCAGCCGGGGGAAGGATGGGCGGAGGGGAGGGGGCCGGATCCGCGCGGGGAAAGAGCACCGGAGAAATGCACTGCGGGTTGGAGCGGCAGAGCCAGCTCCGGACCCCTGGAAGGATGGGGGAGGAAGCTGCAAGGAAGAAGATAAAAAGGGTTTGCCACAGGCTTAATCAGCTGAGGCCATCCTTGTGGGTTCAGCAGAGATGACAGATTGGGGCGGGGGAAGGAGAGCAGGAATGGGCGGTGCTACTCTCGGGGTGGGGGTTGGGGGGGTCAGCTTTGGGGAAGCCTAGCACTGGCTGGAATCTTCCCATCCACAGCCCCCACCTCGGTCCTCCCCAACCCCACGAGGGGGCAGAGGCCACAGGATCCCAACAGGAGACTTGGCAGCTGTGAGGATAGCCCCCTCCCCAGGCCCCCTCCACCCCGGGCCTGGGAAGCAGCAGAATTTCTCACCCCTGTCTCCCCGGTTCAGCTTCAATCAGTGATACTGATTGAGAGTTTACTGTGGGCAGACCACTGCACATAGAATAGAGTTGGTAGTAATGATAATTTTGGTATTTGTTAAACGCTTACTATGTGTCAAGCACTGTTCTAAGCACTGGGGTAGATGCAAGGTAATCAGGTTGGACACCGTCCCCGTTCCACATTGGGGCTCACAGTCTTAATTCCCATTTTACAGATGAGGTAACTGAGGTACACAGAAATTAAGTGACTTGCCCAGGGTCACAGAGCAGACAAGTTGCAGAGCCGGGATTAGAAACCCTGTCCTCTGATTCCCAAGTTGGTGCTCCTGTCACTAGGCCACGCTGCTTCCTACACTTCCTGCCCACGAAGGAGAAGTAGAATGGCCTAATGGATAGAGCGCAGACCTGAGGGTCAGCACCTGGGTGCTCTGACGCTTGTCTGCTGTGTGATTTTGAGCAAGCAACTTAACTTCTCTGAGCCTCAATTACCTCATCTGTAAAATAGGGATTAAGATTGGAAGCCCCATGTGGGTTTATATCGCCCCCAGTTTAGAACGGTGCTCAGTACAGTGCCTGGCACATAGTAAGCACTTAACAAATACCATAAAAAAATAGGATCTCACAGTCTAGAGGGGAAACAGGCATTAAAATAAATAAATGACAGATAGGTACCTAAATGCTGCAGGGCTGAGGGTGGGGCGAACATCAGATGCACAGATCCAAGTGCATAGGCGATGCAGAAGGGAGAGGGAGGCTGGGAAAAGAGGGCTTAATCAGGGAAGGCCTCTTGAAGAAGGTGTGATTTCATTAAAGCTTTGAAGGTGGGGAGAGTGCTAATCTGTCACATAAGAAGGGGGAAGTTCCAGCCAGAGTTAGGACCCGGGTAGGGGACGGCCTCGAGGAGATAGAAAAGATCTGAGATGCAGTATAAATTGGCATTAGAGGAACAAAGGCTGCGGGCTGGGTTAAAGTAGGAAATCAGCGAGATAAGATAGGAGGGGGCGAGCTGATTGACTTCCTTAAAGTAGATGGTAAGGAGTTTCTCCTTGATGCGGAGGTGGAAGGGCAATCCCTGGAGGTTCTTGAGAAGCAGGGAGGCATAGACTAAACTTTTTTTAGAAAAATGATCTGGGCAGAAGAGTGAAGTATGGCCTGGAGTGGGGAGAGCTTGGAGGCAGGGAGGTCAGCAAGGAAGCTGATGCAGTACTCCAGGTGGGGTATGATAACTGGGTATGATCAGCATTTAGCAGTTTGGATGGAGAGGAAAGGGTGGATTTTAGCAATGTTGTGAAGGTAGAACCGACACGATTCGGTGACAGCTTGAATATTTGGATTGAATGAGAGATGAATCGAGGACAATACCAAGTCTTAGGGGCTTGTGAGATAGGAAGGATAGTGGTGTTGTCTACTGTGGTGGGAAAGACCGGGGAGGGCTGGGTTTGGGGGGGGAAGATGAGGAGTTCTGTGGGACAACCAGGTAGAAATGTCTTGAAGGCAGGAGGAAATGGGAGTCTGCGGGGAGGGAGAGAGATCAGGGTCGTAGATGTAGATTTGGGAAGCGTCCTTATAGAGGTGGTAGTTGAAGCCATGGGAGCAAATGAGTACTCCAAGGGAGTGGGTGACGAGGAAAAGTAAAAGCGGACCCAGAGCTCAACCATGAGGGACTCCCACAGTTAGAGGGAGGGAGGCAGAGGAGGAACCTGTGAAAGAGACTGAGAAGGAGCTGCCAAAAAGATAATAATGTTAATAATGTTGGTATTTGTTAAGCGCTTACTATGTGCAGAGCACTGTTCTAAGCGCTGGGGGAGACACGGGGGAATCAGGTTGTCCCACATGGGGCTCACAGTCATAATCCCCATTTTACAGATGAGGTAACTGAGGCCCAGAGAAGTTAAGTGACTTGCCCACAGTCACACAGCTGACAAGTGGCAGAGCCGGGATTCGAACTCATGACCTCTGACTCCAAAGCCCATGCTCTTTCCACTGAGCCACGCTGCTTCTCTAAAGATAGGAGAACCAGGAGAGGACAGTGTCAGTGAAGCCAAGACTGAATAATGTTTCCAGGTGAAGGGGTTGATCCAGACTGTCAAGGGCAGCTGAGAGGTCGAGGAAGATTAGAATGGAGTAGAGGCCCTTGGATTTGACAAAAAGAAGGTCACTGGTGTCCTTAGAGAGGGCAGTTTCGGTAGAGTGGAGCAGGGAGAACAGGTAACTGAGGCCCAGAGAGGTTAAATGTGTGTTTGTCCATTCATGTCTTCCCGGTTGGACTGGGGGTTGTTGGAGGGCAAGAGCTGTGGCTTCTAGTCCCGGGGTCCACGGGAGGCTCAACCCCTGCTGGAGCCGAGGACCACGACAGGGAGGGTTGCACAGAAGCTCATGATGCTGCTCTTGCCTTGCCCTCGCCCTCTCAGGGCTCTGCCCCGTCTCTCCACCCGGGAGCAGGGGCCTGGCTCAGACCCAACTTTCCGGACCCCCTGAGCTACAGCGGGGGCGCTGTGATGGGGGACCCGGGGCTGGTTCTACCAGTAATAATAATAATAATAATGATATTTGTTTAGCGCTTAACTATGTGCCAGGCACTGTTCTAAGCGCTGGGGGAGGAGCCAAGCAAATCGAGTTGGACCCAGTCCCTGCTCTTCGTGGAGCTCACAATCTCGATCCCCATTTTCCAGATGAAGCCACTGAGGCCCAGAGCAGTGAAGCGACTCGCCCAAGGTCACCCAGCAGACAAGGGGAAGGGCCGGGATGAGAAAGCATGACCTCCTGACCCCCAGGCCCCGGCTCCAGCCACTAGGCCGTGCTTCCACTCCATCATTCCGGGTCCGCCGGGGACTCCCGCCTGTCCGCACGTCGCCGACACTGCGCTAAACGTTCACGCCCGCGGTCCCTGATAAATAATTAATGAGGAGCCACCGAGAGGGGCGCCCACCAAGGGGCGCTGCTCCCCTGCAGCAATCGCCTCGAAGGGAGACTGGGGGCGGCTGGACCCTCAGAGCGAGGGGCCAGGGGCGGTGGATGAAAGAGAGCTAGCTGGCGGCCCGCTGGCCTGGCTTCTGCCGAGGGAGGAGGGAGGAAAGGAAATGATCCGGGGCTGAAAGGGCAGGGGGTCGGGGCTGGGAAGGCCGGAGGCAGGACGCCTGGGCTCAGGTGGGGGAGGGAGGGACGAGGTGCGAAGACGTGGGGTTAAGGAAGGGAGGAGAGCGAAGGGCAGGACGGCTGGGGCCGGTGGGTCGGTGGGGGGCGGAGGGGGGGGGGAGAGCCGCAGTAACAAAGGCCTCTCCATCCGTCAGGCCCCCCCCCGGGCCCCGCCTCCCGGCCCCCCGCCTGCCCGGATTGGCCGTTCCCCCTGCCCGTCAGCGCCGCCCCCTCCCCGGGTCTGCAGCAGGGCTCGCGCCGGCTCCTCGCGCCCCCCGCCCGGTGCTGCAGGCGGGGTGGGGTCCCCCCCCCCCCCCCCCGGTGCCCCCCGGACGGCCGGCCTCCCCGCAGCTGGCACCATGCCCCCCGCCCCCCGGCTTCTCGCCGCCTCCGCCCTGGCCGGCCTGGCCCTGCTCTGCCAAGGTACCGCAGGATGGACCGGGACCGGGGGGACCGGGGGGGACCGGGGGGAGGGGTTAATCCGAGGGTAAGAGCGGGGGATGGGTAGGGGGGCAGCAGTAACCTCAGACCCCCCCCGGGTGGGCTCAAGGACGGGGCCTTGGGGGGAGGGGCTGGGGGCGGGGATGGAGGAGGAGGAGGGAGAACCGGGGGGGAGGGGAGATGGGGGGGGGGGGGAATGTCCCGGGGTGGGGGTCAGGGACCCTGAGTGTGCGGGGAGAAGCAACAGAAAGGGGGCGGGAGAGGGTGGGGGCTCTGAGATGAACAGCAGCTGGGAACCAGGATGCCTGGGTCCTGGCAGGGGAGGGGGCGAGTTTGGCGCCGGTCTGGGGGGAGGGAGGAGTTTGGGGCAGGGCCGGGGAGGGGGGGCGGACCCCCAGGCGACTGCTGGGCTGCTCCGACCCTCAACTCTCCCCGCCGCCCCCTCCCCAGGCTGCTGGAGGGGGTGTGATTCATTCATTCATTCAGTCCTATTTAGGAGCGCTTACTGGGTGCAGAGCACTGCACTAAGCGCTTGGAAAGTACAATTCGGCAACAGAGACGATCCCTGCCCAACAGCGGGCTCACAGTCTAGAAGGCTGAGTGATGGGGGGGCTGCTCCCGAAGTGGGCCTCCTTCCCTCCACTCCCAGGCCTGGCCCCCGGGGTGGGGGGAGACCCCCATCCCCCCCCCCAGAACTCCGGGGGAGGCCCTGGCCGCCCCCCGCGCAAGGTGAGGAGGGGGCGGCGAGCCCGCTGCGGTCTTTGTCTCGCCCTCCCTGTCTCTCCCCTGTGTCCACCTGACATCTCTATCCCCCTCTGTGTGTCCTTTTCCGCCCCCCCCCGGCTGCTGGGTCCTCAGCCCCTTCGGTCCCGCCCCCTGCAAGCCCCCGCCCCCTGCCCCACTTTGCGCTCCCGAAATCTGCTCCTTTCACTAATGACTCCGGTTGCCCGTTAATTGTCCGGCAGGCCTCGGGCCTCTCCGGCAGCGAAAGGGTTAGCCGGGATCCCTTACATGAGTCGCCCCGATCGCTAATAAGGCAGGGCTGCGGGGTGGGAAGCCCCCCCGGGGCGGGGGGTCCTCGCCCTTCGGCTGCCGGGCTGAGCCCCGAAACGTCGCCTGCCGAGGCGGCAAGGAAAGGTCAAGGGAGCCGATCCCCTGCCGCCGCGCCGGGCCGCCCCCCTCTCTCCGAGCAGGGAGGGGCTGGGAGGCGATGGATGGAGGTGAAGAGGCAGGGAGCGGGTTAAAACCCCCGCTGGGTCTTTGTCTCTGTCCCTTCCTTCTCGGTCTTGACGTCTCTCACTCTCCGTCGCCTGGTCTCTGGCTATCTCTTTCATCTCTTTCCCTTTCCGTCTGTCTGTCTCCCTGCTCTCACTCTCCCGAGGGATGCTTGGGGAAGTCTGAGTCGCTTGGGGGCAACCGAGTAGGTTGAGGGGGTTGACATCCCCGAAATTGATAATAATGATAATAATGATAGTATTCGTTAAGTGCTTACTATGTGCAAAGCACTGTTCTAAGCCCTGGGGGGATACAAGGTGATCAGGTTGTCCCATGTGGGGCTCACAGTCTTCATCCCCATTTTACAGATGAGGGAACTGAGGTCCAGAGAAGTTAAGTGACCTGCCCAAAGTCACACAGCTGACACAGCGGCGGAGCCGGGATTAGAACCCATGACCTCTGATGCCCAAGCCCGGGCTCTTTGCACTGAGCCACGCGTGTCCGGCTCCGGTGGGACGTTGTGGATAGGGCACGGGTCTGGGAGTCGGAAGGTCATGGGGTCTAACCCCTGCTCTGCCACTTGTCTGTGGTGTGGCCTTGGGCAAGTCACTTCTCTTCTCCGTGCCTCAGTTACCTCAGTTGTCAAAGGGGGATTAAGACTGTGAGCCCTCTGCGGGTCAGGGACTATAACCCCATTTGCTTGTATCCACCCCAGCGCTTAGTACAGTGCCTGGCGCGTGGTAAGCGCTTAACAAATACCGTTATCATCATCAGTGAGGAAACTGGCTGAGATGGTAGACAGCAGGGAAGACTTCCCAACCCCAAAGCCGGGGGTTGGGGAGAGGAGATGGAAGGTTTACAATCCTGCTAAATTGTCAGCTCCTTGAGGGCAGGAATCGGTTCTATTAATTCTATTGTACTCTTCTAAGTGCTTAGAAACAGTGTGGCTTAGTGGATAGGGCATGGGCCTGGGAATTAGAAGGATTTGGGTTCTAATCTCCGCTCGGCCACTTGTCTGTTATGTAATCTTGGGTAAGTCACTGCCGAATTGTACTTTCCAAGCGCTTGGTACGGTGCTCTGCACACAGTAAACGCTCAATAAATATGATTGAATGAATGAATGAACTTGACTATGCCTCAGCTGCCTCATCTGTAAAATGGGGATTAAGACTGGGAACCCCTTGGGGGACAGGAATTTATCCAACCTGATTAGCTTGTAGTTACCCCAGTGCTTAGTCAAGTGTCTGGCTTTAAAAAATCCCATAAAAAATGCTTAGTGCAGTGCTCTGCACAGAGTTAAGTGCTCAGAAAATAATTATTGATCGTCTGGCCTAGAGACAGGGTAAATGGACAGAACACATCAGCAGCATCACCAGTCTCAGTAGCATTTATTGGACAAGCTACTGATGCTTGGGGAATTTGGGAAAGAATGGGGAAGGCAGGCAAGCACCTGAAAATGAACATTCAATTAGATAAGGATGTTTGGAATAACAAGCACAAAGGGATCCACCAATAAATCAATAAAGAGCAATTACAAACAAAATGATACAGGTGTGCTGAGGTGGATGGATATAGGTTCTTTGGGAAGGCTTCATGGAAGAGGTGGGGTTTTAGAAGGTTTTGAAGGAGGTAAGGAACTTGGTTTGGAAAAGCAGAAGGAAGAAGAGTTCCAGGTGATGGGGAGGAAAATGTGTCAAGTCTGAGATGATTTGGAGAGTGTCTTGAGGAGCGCAGGTAGTTGAGCTGTTGGGAGGGAGGGAACGGGAGAGGGAGTCAAAGGACCTGGGTTCTAATCCCAGCTCCGCCATTTGCCGGCTGTGTGGCCTTGGGCAATCACTCAACTTCTTTGGGCCTCAGTTTCCTCAACTGAAAAATGGGAATTCAATACTTATTCTCCCTCTTACTTGGACTGTGGGACAGGGACTGTGTCCAACCTGTAAGCTTGCACCTACTCCAGCACTTAGAACAGTGCTTGACATATAGTGAGTGCTTACTAAAAAATGCCAGTGGAGTCAAAAGCTTTTGTTTTATGGGACTGGCAGTGGGTGACCATTGGAGGTTTTTGAAAAGTAGCATAACCTAGTGGCAAAAGTCCAGGCCTGGAAGACCTCTGCCAGCTGCCTGTTGTGTGTGAGACCATGAGCAAGTCACTTAACTTCTCTGTGACTCAGTATCCTCATCTTTAAAATGGGCAAAATACCAGTTCTACCTCCCCATTGCAGGGGGATCCCCATGTGGCGCAGGGGCTTGTCTGATCTGCTTGTGTGGTACCAACCCCAATGTTTAGTACAGTCCTTGGAACAGAGTAGCAGTGTGGCCTAAGGGAGAGAGGATGGGCCTGGGAGTCTGGAGGACCCGGGTTCTAATCCTGACTCTTCCACTTGTCTGCTGTGTGCCCTTTCGAGAGTCACTTCATTTCTCAGTGCCTCAATTACCTCATCCGAAATAGGAGGATTAAGACTGTGAGCCTGTGTGGGACAAGGACTGTGTCCAACCTGATTACCTTGTATTTTAGTGCAGGGCCTAACACATAGTATGTGCTTGACAAATACCTAAAAAAAGGAGCAAGTGCTCAACAGAACTATTATTATTATCATCATCATCATTATTAGAGTCATTGTATTTCTCAACACCCACTCAGTGCAGTGCACTGTACTAAGTGCTTGGGAAAGTACAACAGAAAAAAGAGGCCATAAGGCGTTCTAATGGGGCGGGCGGAGGGAGACAGACAAAAATATTTATAAATAGAGTAATCAGAATAAATAACTGAATGCACAAATGAATAAATATATATGTACACTGGTGGTGAGGATGGGGACAAAATAAATACAGATGTGCCAGAGAGGGCTGGTGAAATGGCACAGATTGGAATGTTAGGAATTAACTGGGGAAGACTTGTTGGGGGAGGTGAGATTTTCAGAGTCTGGACCTGGGGGAATTGTGGCCTGCTGGATTTGGGGCTGGCGGATTTTGGAGGGGAAGGAGTTCCAGACCCGGAGAGCTGAGTTAGTGAGGTACAGTTAGGTGAGCTTGAAAGGGGCAAAGAGAGAGAGAGCTGGGGAATGGCAAGTGAAAAGGGCAAATCCTGTGGTGGGCAGGGAATGTATCTATCAACTCTGTTGCATTGTACTCTCCCAAGCCCTTAGTTCATAATAAGTATTCAATAAATACCATTGATATGAATGAAAAGGCATTTCAGAAAGTCCCTTCAAGCATCTGGATGTAGGATAGGCAGAAGAGGGGGTGGGTGGTGGGGAGGTAGGGAGCCTGCTATAGAGGCTGTTTTAGTCATCCAGCCAGGAGGGCTATAATAATAATAATAAACAATAATAACTTATATGAACCTCTGCCTGATGGGACTCATCAGGGAGGGGAGGGACAGATCTGGGACTTGGGACAGATTGAATGTGGGGGGGAATGAGAGAACAGGATGCCAGGAAAACCCCAAGATTCTCAGCACGGCTGGAGCTTGGTGGGGGAGAGGGACAGATGAGAGTCTCAGGAGATCCAGGTTCTAGTCCCAGTTTTGCTGTGGGACCTTGAGCAAGTCCCTTAATGTCTCTGTGCCTCAATTTCCTCATCTGTCAAATGGGAATAAAAAAAAATCTATTCTCCCACTCTCTTAGTCTTTGAGCCCTGGAGTGGGACAGGGTCTGGTTCTGATCTGATTATCTTGCTTCTACCCCAGTGCTTTATATAGTGTTTGGCATAGAATAAGCACTTAATAAATACCTTCATTATTTATTAATGGTGGCTGGTGAATAGTGCCATGTACCTTCTCCTGCCCCTTGTCCTGCACTCTCCCTACTCCTTCTGGCACTGTTTCAGCATGTGGATTCTTGGCTGGACAGCTTCTTCCCTCCACCTCCGGAGTCCCCATTTTCATCAAGTTTTTTAGTAGCACCTCCCTTTCTGAAGACTTTTAGGGCCCAGCTGGTTTGACTGAAGAGGAGGGATGGACACAATGACCTCTACTAGGCCCCATAGCTTTTCTGTCATCAGGGCTCTCCCTGACTTTTGGAGGAGGAGGAGGATTCAGAAGACAACCCCCTTTCCCCATCACCCCCAACAAACTAGGTCTTAGCATCAATGCCACTGATGGTCTGAAGATTCATTCATTCGTTCAATAGTATTTATTGAGCGCTTTACTATGTGCAGAGCACTGTACTAAGCGCTTGGAATGTACAAATCGGTAACAGAACAGAGACTGGAGATGGACTAGACAGTAAGGTAATTGTAGGCAGGGAACGTGTCCAACCACTCTGTTGAATTGCAATATTGTAGTCAGTCAGTCATATTTAGTGAACTCTTACTGTGTGCAGAGCAGAGTATGAGAAGCAGCGTGACTCAGTGGAAAGAGCACGGGCTTGGGAGGCAGAGGTCACGGGTTCTAATTCCGGCTCTGTCACTTGTCAGCTGTGTGACTATGGGCAAGTCACTTCACTTCTCTGTGCCTCAGTTACCTCATCTGTAAAATGGGGATTAAGACTGGGAGCCCCATGTGGGACAACCTGATTACCTTGTAACCCCCACCCAGCGCTTAGAACAGTGCTTGGCACATAGTAAGCGCTTAACAAATACCATCGTTATTATTACTAAGCGCTTGGGAGAGTTACGCTTTAACAATGTAACAGATACATTCCCTTACCACAGTGAGCTTACAGTCTAGAGGGGGAGACAGACATTAATATAAATAAAGAAAATTACATATATGTCCATAAGTGCTGTGGGTTGGGAAGGCGATGAATAAATGGAACAAGTCAAGGCGATGCAGAAGGGAGTGGGAGAAGAGGAAAGGAAGGTTTAGTCAGGAAAGGCCTGTTGGAGATGTGCCTTCAATAAGGCTTTGAAGGAGGGGAGAGTAATTGTCGGATGTGAAGAGGGAGGGCGTTCCAGGCCACAGGCAGGACGTGGGCGAGAGGTAGGGGGCTGGATAGATGAAATGTACTCTCCCAAGCGCTTAATACATTCCTCTGCACACAGTAAGCACTAAATAAATATCATTGGTGATGAGGAGGAAGGAGATTTTCCACATCTATTTATCAATTCTGCCTTTATATCCACAGCCTGATTTCTGTGATTCTATGTTTATTCACATCCCATTTTGCTCACAGTGGAGTTATTGTTAGGGCTGGGGGAGGGACTTGGGGAAGGTGTGTGTGTGGGGGAGGTATGTTCATTTCTTCTGATGGGAAAGATCAAAGACCTTGCCTGTGACCTTGGCCTGGGGCTGCCGATGGAACCATCGGTTCAGAAGGCCTTTTCGCCCCATCGCTTCCTCAGATCCCTTCCCGCAGGGCTGACCAGTCGTGGTGCTGGATTTCCCAAATTCCTTGCCGCTCTGGGTTCACGGCAGGTGCTGATTTTTCTGGTTGGGGTTCTACTCCCTCTCCTCACCTCCTCTGCGCCCTTTCCCCCCAGCTCCTGTTTCCCTCCCTCTGCACCAACACTGGAGGGAGGAGAAAAGTCAGGGGGAGCCCTGATGACAGAAAAGCTATGGGGCCTCGTAGAGGTCATGGTGTCCATCCTCCCGCTTCAGTCAAACCAGCTGGGGCATAAAGGTCTTCAGGAAGGGAGGTGCTACTACAAATCTTGATGAAAATGGGGGCCCCTGGGGTGGAGGGAAGGAGTTGTCCAGCCAAGAATCCACGTGCTGAAACAGTGCCAGAAAGAGTAGCGTGGGTGCAGGACAAGGGGCAGGAGAAGGTACATGGCACCATTCACGTGTCCCCATCACCAGACAGAGGTCCTGGGGTGGAGGGCAGTCAGACCACCAAGGCCCAGCCCTGCAGAGGGAGCAGCATGGCTTGGGAGTCAGAAAGACCTGGGTACTAATCCTAGCTCCTCCACTTGTCTGCTTTGTGACCTTGGGCAAGTCACTTAACTTCTCTGGGCCTCAGTGCCCTCATCTGTAAAATGGGGAGTAAGTCTGGGAGCCCCACGTGGGACAGGGACTGTGTCCAGCCTGATTAGCTTGTATCTACCCCAGAGCTTAGTTCAGTCCTGACCCAAAGTAAGCACTTAACAGGTGCCTAAAGAAGAAAAAAAAAGAACCAACTGGGTGTTCCAGAGACAGGGTAGGGAGGGCCGGGAACAAGCTGGCGTGAGGAGGGCGTGGGGGTCTGGGAGGAAGGGGGCAGAGTAGGTAACTGAGAAAGTAAAGGTCCGTGGACATCTCTGTGGTTGGGAGTAGATGCGTTTCTGGGAACCAATGTGGGAGTGTGCTGTGTCTATGTGTGTCACACGTGTGAGAGAAGGTTGAATCTGTGCACTTCAAGGTGTATGTGTCCTATGGGTTGGTTGGAGTGTGAGCCCTTTGTCAAGACTGTGAGCCCTTTGTGGATTGTCTCTATTTGTTGCTGAACTGTACTTCCCAAGCGCTTAGTATAGTGCTCTGCACATAGTAAGCACTCAGTAGATACGATTGAATGAATGAGTGTGTGTGTATGACAGATGTGGGTGCTTCAGGGTGTGTGTGTAGAATGGGTGTGTTGTGCATTGTGTCAGGGTTGGGGAACCCCAAGTAGGCTGAAAGGGGTGGGGTGATTCTTCCTTTGCTGGGGGAGAAAGCACTTGGAGGAGGGGAGAGAGAAGATGATTGGTTGGATAGTTGTCAGGTCATTACTGGATGCAGAGCGCTGCGCTAAGTGTTTAGAGAGTACAGTAGAGTACAATAGAGAGAGTCCGATCACACCTCCTCCAAGAAGACTTCCCTGACTGAGACCTCATTTCCCCCACTCCCTCTTCCCTCCGAGTCATCCTTGCACTCGGATGTGTCCCTTTCATTTCACCCCACCCTCAGCCCCACGGCACTTATGTAATAATAATAATAATACTATTTGGTATTTGTTAAGCGCTTAACTATGTTTCAGGCACCGTACTTAGCGCGGGGTGGATACAAGCAGATCGGGTTGGACACAGCCCCTGCCCCAGGTGGGGCTCACAGTCGTAATCCCCATTTTACAGATGAGGGAACTGAGGCTTAGAGAAGTGAAGTGACTTGCCCAAGGTCACACAGCAGACAAGTGGCGGAGCCGGGATTAGAACCCATGGCCTTCTGACTCCCAGGTCCGTGCTCTATCCGCTATGCCATGCACATATCCATAATCTATCTTAATGTCTGTCCCTGCCTCTAGACTGTAAGGGTGGGAAGGGAGCATGTCTTCCAACTCTGCTATATTGTACTCTCCCAAGCGCTTAGTGCAGTGCTCTGCACATGGTAAGCGCTCAAGAAATATGATTGACTTTAGTTGGTGGGAGCAGCTTGGGCTGTGAGGTGAGAAGCTCGGTGTGGTGGGGGAAGAGAGCAGGGGAGGGAGAGGGACAGCATGGGGAGGGTCCTGGGACATAGAGGCTGTGGCATCTCAAGGAAGAGTTCGTGGGTAGACGTTCCTAAGCAATCAGTTGATCGATGCTATTTGTTGAGCACTTACTGCGTGCAGAGGACTGTACTAAGCACTTGGGAGAGTAATAATAATTGTGGTATTTAATAATGATGATAATAATAGTAATGGCATTTGTTAAGCACTTACTCTATGCTGAGCACTGTTCTAAGCGCTGGGGTAGATACAAGCTAATCAATTTGGACACAGCCCCTGTCCCTCATGGGGCTCACAGTCTTAATCCCCATTTTACAAATGAGGTAACTGAGGCAGAGAGAAGTGAAGTGACTTGTCACACAGCAGACAGGTGGCAGAGCAGAAATTAGAATCCAGGTCCTCCTAACTCCCAGGCCCGTGCTCTATCCACCAGGCCAAGCTGCTGCTATGGTAAACGCTTACTATGTGCCAGCCACTGTACTAAGTGCTGTTGTCGATACAACCTAATCAGGTTGGACACAGTCCATGTCTCACATGGGGCTAACAGCCTTAATCCCCATTTTGCAGATGAGGTAACTTGAGGCGCAGAGAAGTGAAGCGACTCGCCCGAGGTCACACAGCAGATAAATGGTGGAGCTGGGATTGGAATCCAAGTTCCTCTGATTCTCGGCCCCACTAGGCCCCACTTTTTCTCTACAGCTACCCGACAGTACAGTACACTACACTAGACTACAGTACACTACAGTACCGTACACAACAACGGAGTTGGTAGGCACATGCCTTAGAGCTTCCAGTCTAATAATAATAATAATGTTGGTATTTGTTAAGCGCTTACTATGTGCAGAGCACTGTTCTAAGCACTGGGGGAGATACAGGGTAATCAGGTTGTCCCACGTGAGGCTCACAGTCAATCCCCATTTGACAGATGAGGTAACTGAGGCACAGAAGAGTTAAATGACTTGCCCATAGTCACCCAGCTGTCAAGTGGCAGAGCCGGGATTCGAACCCATGGCCTCTGATTCCCAAGCCCAGGCTCTTTCCACTGAGCCACGCTGCTTCTCTAGGCGGTGAAGGGCCAGACCCACGGCCCAGCCAACCCAAGGTTTTGTCTCCCGCGGCCGGGGAGGCCAGGCCGCTCACCGGCTCCGGGACAGGGCCGTCCCCTGGACCCCGTTCCCCATCTCCCTCTGCCACCATCCCCAATGTCCCTCTCTTAGAGGACTCTTCACCACAGCGCTCTCTAAGCCCCTGCTGCTGGGTCACCTGGGGTCATGACCAGTCTGGAGGGAGTGAGGGAGGGGAGGAGGGATTCCAAGAAGGGAAAGTGAAGGAGGAAACTGGGTAAAGGGACGGCCAGGCCTCCTCCCTTCCCCCATCCCCAGCCAATTTACATCCCAAAGGAAGGACCACCCCAGCCCAAACACCTCCCTGCACACACACAGCCGAGCACACATAGAAGTCTGTGGGCCTCTCCCAACCCCCAGCCACGCAGCGCCAACCCCGTCCCCTGCCTGGGTTCTAATCTCAGCTCTGCCACTTGTAGGCTCTGTCGACTCGGGCCCGTCACTTCGCTTCTCTGTGCCACGGTTCTCTCATCTGTAAAATGGGGATCGATGCTGGGAGCCCCACGTGGGATATGGACTCGATTGGCTTGTATCTACCCCAGCGCTTATAACAGTGCTTGACACATAGTAAGCGCTTAACAAATCCCATCGTCAGCATCATCCTCCCCCTCTCCAGTCAGCATGTAGCCGTCAGGCAGGGGCAGTGGGCCCGAGGACAAGTGGTCAGAGCAGGATCCAGCTGTTCTCTCAGGCGTCTTCACGGAGAGCTAGGCTTCAGCCCCAGTGCCCAGCGGCTTCACGCCCACCCTCCCTGCCAGCCATCTCGCTTTTAGTGAGTACCACCCTCTCTGGGGCTAGTGGATAGAGCACCGTCCTGGAAGTCAGAGGGACCTGGGCTCTAATCCCGGCTCCTCCACGTGTCTGCTGTGTGACTTGAGGTAAGTCACTTCACTTTTCTGTGCCTCAGTTCTCTCACCTGTAAAATGGAGATCAAGACTGGGAGCCCCATCTGGCACAGCGACTGTGTCCAATCTGATGAACTCGTACCTACCCCAGTACTTAGAACAGTGCTTGGCACATAGTAAGCATTTAACAAGTACCATCATTATTATTATTAAGGGAGACAGGGAGACAAGATGCGGCCTCTGGCCCAGGATTTGGGCAGAGGGCCATGAAGGCTGGTTTGAGAAAGAGGCGGGGAAGGGAAAATGGAGGGATGGGGGCACAGGACGGCTGGAAGGAAGGGAAGTGGCTGAGGGGGAGGGGCGGGGTGGAGCTGGAGGAGAGGGCAGCATGGCCCTTTGGCCTCAGTCATAGTTCTGCTTTGCCTAACGAATAATGGCCCCTTCTCCCCGGAGAATCGATCTGGAGGAAGTGGGGAGGGGAGTGAGGAAAGAGGAGCTGTCCCCTGTGGCCTCATCCCTCTTTCTCCTCATTCATTCAGTCGTACTTATTAAGCGCTTACTGTGTGCAGAGCACTTGGGAAAGTACAGTACAGCAATAGAGACGATCTCTGCCCCTGACAAGCTCACAGATATATCTGTAATTTTATATATTTAAATGATGTCTGTTTACTTGTATTGATGTCTTTCTCGCCGCACCATCCCCCCACCCCCCACCCCCAGCTTCCTCCCATCCTTCATGCCATGGCCAAGATCGCGATCCAATCTGTGGTGCTGACCCTGGTTCTCACACACCCTCCCTCCCCGGACTCAGTCCCCTGTACCCACCCCAGCCCCTCCCGCTGACCCCTCCGGCCTCCCTTCCACCGCCCCAGCTTAATGCCCGGCCCCCACTCCTGGCTTGGTTAGGCTCATCTTGCCAGGACCTGGGGGCCATAGGTAATAATAATAATTGTGGTATCTGTTAAGCGCTGACTGTATTTCGAGCACTGTTCTAAACACTGGGGTAGATACAAGCTAATCAGGGTGGACGCAGTTCCTGTCCCACGTGGGGCTCAGAGTCTCAATCCCCATTTTACAGATGAGGGAACTGAGGCACAGAGAGGTTAATAGTAATAATAATAATTCTGGTTTTTGTTAAGCGCTTACTCTATGCCAGGCACTGTACTAAGCACTGGGGTGGATATAAGCAAATCAGGTTGGAAGTGACTCGCCCAAGGTCACACAGCAGACGAGGTGACAGAGCCGGGATTAGAAAGAACCCAGGTCGTTGTGACTCCCAGGCCCGAGCTCTAGCCACTCCGCTGCAGCCCGGGCCTCTCCATCCCTTCCCCCAGCCCGATCTGTCTGATCTCTCTCCAGATACATCCCCCCTTCCCCGCATGGCTTGGCTGGTCCAAATTTCCTGCCTCTGCCTGCTGCTTAGCAAAGGGCCCTGCTCAGGGGTTGGAGAGGTCAAGTCTGGGTATCTTTGGTTCCTGGTTCTCTCCCACGCTGCTGCTGTTCCATTATTTCCCTCCGTCAGGACGGTCTGAGGCCTAGGGCCGTGTCCGACAGAGGAGGCAGAGGGTGACAATTTTCATGCATGTGCATTAATGGGTTTAGGCCTGGACAGTCGGACCCTCTGAGAGAGGTCTCTGGGCAGGGACGGGTCGCCGAGGTCACTGAAGGGAATGGGGATTTGGGGAGTTGCTACTGGGAACGCTGGACAACTGGGCTCTGAGAAAGGCCAAAGGGCAGGAGCAGAAGAAAGTCCCCGGGGGCCATTTCCACGCTGCGTCCGCCCCCAACTCCCCTCTATCGGGGAAGGGGACAGTGGATTGGGGGTGGGGGATTCCGAACCTCACAGCTAAGGGCTTCTGAGCCTCCCCAAGGGGGTCCCCATCTGACTAACAGTATTCGTTAAGCGCTTACTGTGTGCCAGGCACTGTACTAAGCGCTGGGGAGGATACAAGCAAATCGGATTGGACACAGGCCATGTGAGCCCATGTGGGGCTCACAATCGCAATCCCCATTTTCCAGATGAGGTCACCGAGGCCCAGAGAAGTGAAGTGACTTCCCCAAGGTCACGCAGCAGACAAGTGATGGAGCCGGGATTAGAACTGGGAAGTCCAGGGGCTTTCAGAGCTGTGCTAGGCAGCATCTTGGAAGGGGGCCCACCCTCTATCCTTCAGATCCCCTTGGCACAGTGCCCCTGGCATGGGCACCCTGGCACCATTCCTCTCTGGAGGGAAGGCCCTCGGCCCTGAAGAACGGGACGTCCGGAAGCCTGCTCCTCGCCCCTCCGTATGGGGAGAAGGCTTGGTCAGGCAGGCCACGAGAGGCAACGTGGCCCAGTGGAGAGAGCCCGGGCCTGGGAGTCAGAGGACCTGGGTTCTTCCAGTTCAGCCCCTTATCTGCTGTATGAACTTGGGCAAGTCACTTCACTTCTCTGTGCCTCAGTTACCTCATCTGCAGAATGGGGATTGAGATTGTGAGCCTCACGTGAGACAGGGACTGTGTCCAACCTGATGAACTCAACTCTACCCCAGTGCTTAGTAGAGTGCCTCACCCATATTAAGCGCTTAACAAATACCATAAAAAAAAGATCTCTCCAGTGGTGTTGAGGGGCAGTGTGATCCATGGCTTGGGATCCAGTACGGAGTAAGGGGTCTAGGAGATTGGCCCCAGAAGACAGCCGACAGCAGACGCGCTCTCTGGGGGTCCGGTTGGCAGGTGTGACAGAAACCTTTGCAGGAATCCAACTGCCCGTTCCCGGTCCCTGGGGGTCCTGGCGACTGATGTGCTGTGGGTGGGGGCGTCGGGACAGGAGGTTGGGAGTGAAAGCTCGACCCCCTTCCCCTCCCCACACTCCCCCAGGGCTGCTGTCCCAGAGCTCCGAGTTCAACTCCCTGGCCGACAACTACACCGTGTGTGAGGGGGACAATGCTACGTTCAGGTGAGACAGCGACCCCGGCCCGCCCATTCCGGCCTCCTTCCCACTGGGGACCCCGAGACCCCCCGACTCCAAACGGCGGGATTCATACGCATATTATTTGCCTATCTTTCCTTGGACTCTCCGGGCCCCGAGATGTCGCCCAGTGGGCCCAGGGGTGGGTGCGTGGCAGCGCGAGCCCCTTCTTCCCCGCAGCTGCGAGATCGACGAGCACGTGACGCGCGTGGCCTGGCTCAACCGCTCCAACATCTTGTACGCGGGCAACGACAAGTGGAGCAGCGACCCACGCGTGCAGCTACTCACCAACTCGGCGGCCGAGTTCTCCATCGTCATCTCGCGCGTGGGGCTGTGGGACGAGGGGCTCTACACGTGTTCCTTCCAGACCCGCCAGCAACCGCACACGACGCAGGTCTACCTCATCGTGCACGGTGCGGGGGCGGAGCCTCGTGGGGTGCGGAGGGAGCTTCGTGGGGTGCGGAGGGAGCCTCGTGGGGTGCGGGGCGGGACTTCGGGCTCCTCCCTGCGGCTGTGCGTGACCCTGACCCCCTCTCTGCCACGCGGGTTGAGTCGGTCGTATTTACTGGGTGCGGAGCACTACGCTAAGCGCTTAGGAGAGTCCACTGGGCCTCAGCTACCTCTCATCTGGAAAACAGGGATTGAGACCGTGAGCCCCGTGCGGGGCAGGGACTGTGTCCAACCCGACTTGCTTGAATGCACCCCAGGACTTAGTACAGTGCCTAGTGCACACAGTAAGCGCTTAACAAATACAAATATTAGTATTATTACTATAGAATAATAAATAGATACTTCCCTGGGCCTCAGCCACCTCATCTGTAAAATGGGGGTTAAGCCTGTGAGCCCCATGTGGGACAACCTGATTACCTTGTATCTACCCCAGTATTTAGAACGGTGCTTGGCACATGGTAAGCTCTTAACAGATATCATAATTATTATCACTATTATTAATAATACTTAGAGAAAGCGCAGGGAAAGCTGGAAAAAAAGCCCTCACCACCCCCTCCTTGGAAAAAACAGTGGTACGGGGAGGAAGGGGGGAAAAGCCGGACATCTGGGTCTCTGGGAGCGCCTGGTGGGCGAGGGGCGGGCCGGGGCCTGGGCATCAGGACGGCTGAGTCCCGAGATGGGAACGAGGGCACGAGTGCTTGGCACACAGTAAGTGCTTAACAAGTATTATAACAATTAGGGGGAGTGCAGGGGAAACTGAAAAAGAGGCTCCCGCCTACTCGCTCCCTGGAAAAAACAAGCGGTTGGGAGGAGAAGGGACGCCGGACACCTGGGTCCTTGGGAGCGCCTGGTGGGCGAGGGGTGAGCAGGACGGCTGGGTCCCGAGAAGGGAGAGAAGGGGCAGGGGAGAGGCCCTGACCGCCGTGCCCCTTCCCAGTCCCCGCCCGGATCGTGAACATTTCCTCGGCCGTGACGGTGAACGAGGGGGGCAATGTGAACCTGTTGTGTCTGGCCGTGGGCCGGCCCGAGCCCACCGTCACCTGGAGGCAGCTCAGAGGTAGGGGTCCCGCTCCCCCTCCCACCCCCGGCCCCCTGGCCCCCTCCTCCCTCCTGCACCCCACCACCTGGGCCCGGGTCAGTCCTTCCTCCCATCTCCCCTCCCCTAACCCCCCCCAACCCCCCCCCCCGAATGTGCCCCTCCTCTGACCTGTGTCCGTGTTGTGCGTTGTCCCGTGTCCCGTGTGTAAGTGTGTGTTTTGTGTTTGTGTCTGACCCCCCGCCCCACCAGACGGGTTCACGTCGGAGGGCGAGATCCTGGAGATCTCAGAGATCCAGCGCGGACAGGCCGGAGACTACGAGTGTGTCAGCCACAACGGGGTCAGCGCCGCCGACAGCCGCAGGGTCCCGGTCACCGTCAACTGTGAGACACCCGCAGGGGCAGGGCCGGGGATCCCGGGGGGAGGGTCGTGGGGCCGCAGGGTCCCGGTCGCCATCAACTGCGAGAGGCCGGCAGGGACCCGTCCGGCCCCCCCGGGGCATGGTCGCAGGCAAGCCCATCCCCCTCACCAGTCAACTGTGAAAGTCCAGCCGGTCCGGCCCGGGGAGAGGATGGGGAGGGAAGGGGGCGAGACCCTGGAAGTCAGGGACGGCCCTTCCAGGTCACCGTCAACTGGAAAGGTCCAGTTGGCCCGGGGAGGGGAGGGGGTGGGACCCCCGGGGGAAGTGGGGGACGCAGGGCGGCCCGTCCCGGTCACCAACCAACTGGGAAAGTCCAGCCGACTGGTCCGGCCCGGACCAGGGAGGGGAGAGGGTGAAGGCCCCGGCCTGGGCAGGTCAAGAGACCTCCTGGAGGGGAGGGGGTTTGGAGGGGGGAGTCTGGAGCCTCCCCTCACGCCAGGAAGGAGAGGGGGCGCCGGAAGGAGCCTCTCCCCCCCCACCCAACCCAGCCAGACCCCTTCGCTCCCCCCGGCCCCCCGCCCAGACCCTCCGACCATCACGGACGTCAAGAGCGCGAGGACCGGCCCCGGGAAGGCCGCCCTCCTGCGCTGCGAGGCCATGGCCGTGCCGCCCGCCGACTTCGAGTGGTTCAAGGACGATAAACAGTGAGTGGGGCGCTGGGGGGATGGAGGGGTTGGGGGGCTGGGTGCTCTCCTTTCCCTTGCGTAGTGGCTAGAGCCTGGGCCTGGGAGTCAGAAGGTCGTGGCTTCTTATCCCACCTCTGTCACGAGTCCGCTGCACGACCTTGGGTAAGTCGCTTCACTCCTCTGGGCCTCAGTGACCTCATCTGTAAAATGGGAAATAGGACTGTGAGAGAAGCAGCATGGCATAGTGGAGAGAGCCCGGGCTTGGGAGTCAGAAGTCATGGGTTGTAATCCCAACTCCGCCACTTGTCACCTGTGTGGCTTTGGGCAAGTCACTTAACTTCTCTGGGACTCAGTGACCTCATCTATAAAATGGGGAAGGAGACTGTGAGCCCCACATAGGACAACTTAATTACCTTTCATTCACCCCAGTGCTTAGAACAGTGCTTGGCACATAGTAAGCACTTAATGAAATACCATCATTATTATCCTCTGGGCTTCAGTGACCTCATCTGTAAAATGGGGATGGAGATTGTGAGCCCCACTTGGGGCAGGGACTACGTCCAACCCAATTTGGTTATATCCATCCACTCCAGAGCTTAGTATGGTGCCTGGCACATAATAAAGGCTTAATAAGGACCACCGCTATTATTATTTATTATTATTATTCCCTTCCCCACCCCGCCCCCAGCAGACTGAGCGGGTCCCTGGACGGGCTGAAGATCCAGACGGAGCGGACTCGCTCGATGCTGCTCTTTGCCAACGTGAGCGCCCGCCACTACGGAAATTACACCTGCCTCGCTTCCAACCGCCTGGGCACGTCCAACGCCAGCATGCGGCTGCTCCGTGCGTCCAGGCCTCGGGGGGGGGGACGGGGGTGGGGCGCCGGGGGTCAGCCCCAGACACAGCCCAGACACAGGGGTCTGTCAAAGAGGTCAGCTGCCGGGGACCGACAGGGTAAGAGGCAGATCCACGCAGACAGAGAGGTAGGGGGTGTCGAAGAGATAACCTACCAGGGACCCACGGGGAAAGAGATAAAAGAGAGATCCAGGCACACAGACCGTCTCTGTGACTCCCCTCCTGTCTCTAAAGGACTGATAGGGGAAGAGACAGAGATGCAGGGTAGTCAGAGAGATAGCCTAAGGGGGACTGGTGGAGTAGGAAACTGAGATACGGGGACATTCGAAGAGGTAGTCTAAGGGACTGGTGGGGTAAGAGACAGAGATGCAGAGACAGAGACGCAGGGGTAGACAGGGATAGGGGGATGTCCCAGAGGTGTTCTAACAGGGATTGATAGAGTAGGTGACAGAGACTCAAGGCATTCAAACAGATAGTCCGACAGCAACCGATGGGGTATGAGTAGTTCCAGGCAGGCCGAGACAGGGAGGTAGTCAATCACAGAGATGGTCTAACGGACTGAGACGGTAAGAGACAGAGAATCAGAGACCCAGGAGAAGCCCAAGAGGCTGATGGGCAGAGGCTGACGGGGAGAGAAAGGTAGATATGGATGTGAGTTAGGATCAGCGACAGAGACAGAGGCTCCAGGGAGGCTCCAGGTGGCGAAGAACTTTACGGTGACTCCTATATCTCTCACAGGCCCCGGCGCCCTGGAGAACTCGGCTTTCCCAGCGGGACCCCCCTTGTCCCCCTTCGCCCTCCTCTCCGCCCTGGGGACGCTCTGGTGGCAGATCTAAGACCACGTCACTGCTCGGCTCGGAGCACCCGCCCGCCCGGCCGGAGCCAAGAGACGGACGGAGGGGAGAGAGACAGAGAGAGAAAGAGAGAGACAAGGAAAGGAAGAGACCCAGAGACGTCTCCGAGCCGGGAAGGAGGAGGAGGAAGAGGAGCAGGAAAAAAGGATCTTGAGAACCCATCACTGTGAGGGATAAATGGAAAATTATGCATCGTTTCTACAGCCATTTCTGGTCACCGTCCACCTTTCTGACTGTGCCCCCTCCCTGCCTCCCTCACCCCCCCACCCCAGCTCTTCCTGACACCTGCCAGTCACCTGGAGTGAGGCCTTCCTCCCCTGCCCCCTCCACCTCTCATGCCTGCAACTGTACCTGGTGTAGGTGACCCCACCTGAGGCCAGCTTGGGGTGAAGGGGGTGAGGGAAAGGGGGAGAGCAAGGGAGGCAGGGGGAGAGACAGAGCTCCGGTCTGCCCCTCTCCCCGGACCCCCTCCAGCTGGCCGCAGCCTCCCCCCACTGGGGCGGTGGGGGCCTGGCTGCCGAGGTCCCAGCCGTCGCCATCATGGGAGCCTCCCGGGATCCCCGGGATGTCGGGCCTCTCCTGGGTAAGAGCCGGCGGGGGCCACCCGGAGCGGTCTCCTTGTTGCCATCCTGACCCTCGGGCCTTCTTCCCTCAGGGCACTTGGAGCTTCCACACGTCTGTCAGGCTGGTGACTAGGCCCTGATCTCCGGCTGCTGGCCTTTAAGCTCTCTCCCCAGCTCCCTGGCCGGACCACCCCTCTACACGTCCCTTTCCCACCCCCACCCCCCTCCAGCCAGACCTGCCCCCTACACGCACCCCTACACCCCACTCCCCACCCCCCGAAGCTACCTGTAGCTCTGGCTGGCTGTTGCCCGGCCCCCGGCAGGGCTCCCGACGTAACCGGTGGTCTTGGCGTTCAAGCCTAAGACTGCCCCCCCCACCCCCCAGCCATCTGTACCACGTCCCCGCTCCCCCTTCCCCACCCCCACTCACCAGCGGCTGAGTTCAGCCATATTTCCCCAGCACCAGCTGTGTCTTGGCCTTGAGTCCAGCTCCTCCATAGCCGGCCATGGCTGCCCCCCTGCCTGGCGGGTCAGGGGGCCTGAGGGGCACAGGGGACCATTTTCCTGAGTTTGACCGGCAGCTGCACCAGGGGCCCCCCTGCTCCCCCCGGCCCCCCACCGTCAAAACCGGCCTCAGCCGGGGTGAGGGACAGAGGGGGAGGAGAGGGCAGGAACGAGGGAAGAAGAGCGGAGCCCTACCCTCTCCAGCAAAAAAACAAAATTGCTGCTCCCAACCTCAGAGACCACCTGACAACCGAACTGGTTCTCGGAGACCCTAGGTAAACAAAACCCGTTACGGTCAGGAAACCCGTGAGAGTGACAGTGACTGAGCCGGAGGGTTTGGGGGGGCACGGAGGGGTGTGAGGGTGGCGGGGGGGGGGGACGGGGAGCGGGAGGGAGTGACAGTACCTCAGAGGGGGGCGTGGGGCCCACACATCAGACATCGTCTTCCATGCCTGGGGCCTGGCGGGGTGGGGGGGAGGGAAAGGGGGGAGAGGGGAGGGGGACCGGGCCCCGGGGATTATGTGTCCCGATCCATGGGGAGTGTTGCCGCCACCACACCAATAAACGCCTTTTCCAAACTGCCGCCTCAGCTCTGTGCCTGAGAGCCAGGGATGACTGGCGTCTCTTGGTCAAAGGGAAGGCAGAGTGGGATTTTCCGACCCAAGTCCCGCTCCTGATCGTGTCACGGGACCCGGGCGTTCTGCTCCCTGAGCCCCAGCTGGGGCCAAGGAACGAGAGGCCAACCTCGTGGTCAAGTTTATTCCTCATTCCGGCCCTCCAAGCCCCCCCCCCTTCTCGCCCCCAACGGGCTCACCGCCCCGTTAAACTCTGTCCACTTGAATCCCACTCCCACCACCTGTCGAAGAGAAGTCAGGCCCCCGCTGTGGGTGGCAGAAAGAAATCCGGTCCTTCATCTGTTCAAGGCTCAGACCTCCTGCCCCTCCCCTGGGTGGAGGAGCCAGGAAGTACCGCCCTTCGAATGTGCAAATCCCATGGTCCTAGGCCTTGACCGGGCAAGGTCAGGAAGTCCCACTCCTCGGTTTCAGGATGGAAAGTTCTCCTTCCCCGCTCCAAGACCGGAAGTCCTGGTCCTAGCCCGCTTGGAGATGAATGTGGCTCCGGGTGGCCCACGGAAAGCAGGCACCGTGGCCACCTGCTCTCTGGGGCCCAGGTCCAGTAGGGGGCATCTGGCTTGGGGCGTGTCCCCACCCCTGGGCCATGGGGTATGGAGCCCCCAAAATTCTGCTTCGCCTTCCCCGCTCACACCTGCGTGGCCGCTCGGACTGTGAGTGTGGGGCTCCGGAGCACGATGGGCTACAAAGAAAGGGGGAGAGAGAAGAGGTTGAGCCCCGGCCCTCCAATGCCAATTAGGACTCTAACCCATTTCCTCTTTCGAGTTCATTAGACACTCAAGCTCCCAGGATCCCCCTCTCCAAGATGGGGTGCAACAGAAAAGGAATCAATCATGAATGAGGATGAAAATAGCCGTTCCCCCCACTTTGGGAGAAAACAGAAAAGGGGGACCCTCAATAATAATAATTGTGGTATTTGTTAAGTGCTTACTTTGTGTCAAGCACTGTACTAAGCACTGGGGTGGATACAATTCAGTCGGGTTGGGTGCAGCCCCTGTTTCACGTGGGGTTCAGTCTCAATCCCCATTTTACAGATGAGATAACTGAGGCCCAGAAAAGTGAAGTGACTTGCCCAAAGTCACACAGCAGACTGATGTGGGTAAGGAGAGTATGAATTCCCACCTCCTCGGACCCCGAGCCATCCCCCACACTCACGGTTCGGCGGGGATCCTGAGAGTAGGCGGAAAGGACGGTGGTGTCCACGGGGGGCAGAGGCGGGGGTGGGGCCTGGGGAGCCCGGACGGGGGTCACGCTCTGGGTCTTCTTTGTAGGGGTTGAGGGGTCTGAGACGACCGGGGGGATGGGTGCCAGGGTCAATGGCTCCTTGTCACTCTTGCCTGGGAAGAAAATGAGAGTTCTCTGTTAGACCGGGCATCCACTCTCAATTCACCCTCGCCAACAGGGAAAGATGGGCCAGAAATTGGAGCCACATCATCCACAAGGTTCTCATTGGGTCGGGGGTTGGGAAGTGTCCATTTTCTTTGGGAGAGGGTGGTGGGGGTGTCCTGGACCTTCCCCATTCCAATCGACTGGCCATAGTCTCCTTCCCCAGTAGCTGCTCCTTCTGGCTCCCTCAAGTCATTGGCTCCTATTTCCACCCGCACCCCCAAATTCTCAGTGTAGCTCTTGCTCCAACCCCTTCCTCCATCCCATCCCCATTTGTCTCTTCCCTTCCCACTAGCTATTTCATTCATCCATTCGGTCATATTTATTGAGTGCTTAATCTTTGCAGAGCCCTGTACTAAGTGCTTGGGAGAGTATTAATTATTCGCTCGCACACCTAACCTTCTTATTGGCTGCTATCATCCACCCTTCCCTCCTCTCCTGAACTTTTTCCCTGAGTGGAACAAGCCCCTCTCCAAGCCAAGCCCCTTCTCCCCCACCCCCTCACTGACCCTTCCTCCGGCAGAGGCAGCAGATGAGAAGGCCGAGGAACGTGGCGAGGAGGCCAAAGGCCAGTAAGGAGCCCAGCACGATGCCAGCGATGGCGCCGGGGCCAAGGATGGGACCTGGAAGGGAGGAAGTAGAGGACAGAACCCAGCTCCCAGCTCATTCATTCGTTAATGATTTTTGAGCACTTACTCTGTGCGAAGCACTGAACTAATCGCTTGGGAGACAAGAGTGTAACAATAATATACATCACCTGCCCACGGTGAGTTTACAGTCTAGAGGGGTAGACAGACATTAATACAAATTAATAAATAAAGCTCCTGTTTCCCAGGAGCTCAGATGCCTCATCCAATCATAATAATAATGTGTTTGTTAAGAGCTTACTGTGTGCCAGGCACTGTACTAATCGCTGGGGTGGATACAAGTAAATCGGGTTGGACACAGTCCCTGTCCCACATGAGGCTCGCACTCTTAATCCCCATTTAACTGATGAGGTCACGGAGGCACAGAGGAATAAAGCGACTTGTCCAAGGTCACACAGCAGACAGGTGGCAGAACTGGGATTAGAGAACACAGGTCCTTCTGACTCCCAGGCTTGTGCTCTAGCTACTAGGCCATGCTACTTCTCATCCTATCATCTCATCATTTCCAGGGCCAACAGTATCTCCTGCAGGTGGGTCCCCTATACTGAGCACCAGGAGACCCCACAGAACAGTGAAAAACACAGCCCCTGCCCTGGAGGAATTTACAACCCATTAGTAGGTTTCCTTAATCATCATGATAAAAATAATGATTGTGATATTTGTGGAGCGCTTACTATGTGCCAGGCACTGTACTAAAAGTGCCTGGGTGGATACAAGCAAATCGGGTTGAACACAGTCCCTGTCTCACCTGGTGCTCATAGTCTCCATCCCCATTTTATGGATAACTGAGGCCCAGAGAAGTGAAGTGATTTGCCCAAGGTCACACAGCAGACAAATGGCAGAGCGGGGATTAGAACCCCCGACCTTCTGACTCCCAGGCCCAGGCTCTATCCACTACAAAATGCTGCCCGGCTCTGCCACCCAGGCCTTGAGCACCAGCATCCCATCTTACCTGCCTGATAGGTCTTGGTGGTGGAGGGGATGCCGGGCTGGGTCCCCAGGGTGGGGAGGATCCGGAGGTCCCAGGGTCCCCCCGTCTGGGAGGGGACGGGCACCACAGCTGACCGCTCCCCAGGGCCCAGGACCAGCAGGGAGTGCCAGTGCCCAGTCCCAGAGGCCTTTGCTGATCCGGCCGCCGTCCGGGCCTGCACCTGGAAGCCACTCAGTACGGCCCCCCGGTCCACGTCCCACGTCAGCACCACCGCTTCCTGCACCCGCTGCAGTCGCCACGATAAGATGGAGGGACCTGGGGGTTGAGGGGTGGGAGGTGGAGGGTCAGGACCCTTGGGCCGAGGGCAGGGGCTGGGGGAGGAGGGATGACCAAGAAGGGAGCAGGGTCTCGGAAAGAAAGGCAAGGTTCGGTTTGGGGTCAGGAGTTCTGGGAAGAAAGGCAAGGTTTGGTTCAGAGAGAGCTAGTCTGGCTCACCGGTCAGCGTGATCCGGTCACCCCCGGCGCCCAGGACTCCGCTGCACAGCACCGAGTAGTTGCCCAGGTCGTGGATGAGGCTGAAGTTGTGGATGAGCAGCTGCCGCCCGTCCCCCCTCAGCTCCAGCCTTCCTCCGGCCCCAGGGGCTAGGGGTCGCCCCTCGCGGGCCCACATGGCCCTGGCGGGAGGAGGGCAGCCGGTGGCCAAGAGGGTCACCGTCGCCCTGCCCTGGGTACTCTCTTCCACCGATACCTTCAGCAGCACAGCCTGCGGGGCCTCTGGGGAAGACACGGGGAGGATAGGAAGTTCCACTCCATCCCGGGGGGGGCAGAGGAAGACCCTCCCCTCTATTGGAGGCACTATTCCCACCCACCGCAATCCTCCATCCAAAGTCAATTTACTGAGCCCTCTCGGGGAGCTGAGAGCCCAATTAAGCACTGGGGGAATATGACTATTTGTTGCTGTATTGTACTCTCCCAAGCACTTAGTACAGTGCTCTGCACACAGTAAGCGCTCAATAAATATGACTGAATGAATGAATGAGTGAGAAGGTTCTCCATTCAATCATATTTATTGGGCGCTTACTCTGTGCAGAGCACTGTACTAAGCACTTGGGAAAGTACAGTGCAACAATAAACAGTGACATTCCCCGCCCTCTAAACGTATATTGCCGTCGACTCCCGTCTCGGTCAGTCGATTGTGTTTATTGAGCCCTTACTGTGTGCAGAGCACTGTATTAAGCGCTTGGGCGAACAACATAGACACATTCCCTGCCCACAACGTCCTTCAGTCTTCCTCCCCAGATTTAACCGGCCACAACTCTCCCATCATTCAAAGTCCTCCTAAAATCTCA
The DNA here is from genome assembly GCF_004115215.2 of Ornithorhynchus anatinus. Classification (NCBI taxonomy): domain Eukaryota; kingdom Metazoa; phylum Chordata; class Mammalia; order Monotremata; family Ornithorhynchidae; genus Ornithorhynchus; species Ornithorhynchus anatinus. The sequence continues at coordinate 5,107,733 of NC_041732.1, read as the reverse complement.
CCTCCTTCGGCAAGCGTTTCCCTTTTAATTCCCAGCACTCTGATTCCTTATTTACACCTACTATCAAGAGTACTTTAGTATATACTCTTAACCAGCTATACATTCTGACTTTATCTGTAAATATTTGCATATCGGCTTCTCCTGTTAGAATATAAACTCCCTGAGGGCAAAGAGTGGAGTGTTTCTTTGTTTTGTGATTTGTCCAGAGGACTTCGCCTGGTAAGCTCTCAATAAATGCTACTTCTATTACTACTTTTCAGTCTGTTACATTTATTGAGCGTTTACAGTGTGCAGAGCACTGTATTAAGTGCTTGGGAGAGTATAATAAAACAGAGTTGACAGACTCATTCCCTGCCCACTGTGAGTTTATCAATCCTACATGGAGCTCACAGGGGGAACAGGTATCTAATCCTCCTTTTCCAGTTGAGGCACAGAGAAGTGAAGTAATTTGCCCAAGATCAGAGTAGGCAATTGGCAGAGTCAGAATTAGAACCCAGGTCCTCTGACTCCCAGGTTTGTGCTCTTTCCCTAGGCCATGCTGCTTCTGCATACAGTAAGCGCTCAATTAATATCATCGATGATGACGATAATGATGAAGCAGCGTGGCTCAGTGGAAAGAGCATGGGCTTTGGAGTCAGGGCTCATGAGTTCGAACCCCAGCTCTGCCACTTGTCAGCTGTGTGACTGTGGGCGAGTCACTTCACTTCTCTGTGCCTCAGTTCTCTCATCTGTAAAATGGGGATTAAGACTGTGAGCCCCACGTGGGACAACCTGATTCCCCTGTGTCTACCCCAGCGCTTAGAACAGTGCTCTGCACCTAGTAAGCGCTTAACAAATGCCAAATACCAACAAAATAATGATGAGAAGCAGCCTGGCTTAACGGATAGTGCACGGGTCTGGGAGTCAGAAGGATGTGGGTTCTAATGCCGACTCCGCCTTGTGTCTGCTGTGTGACCTTGGGCAAGTCACTGGATTTCTCTGTGCCACAGTTCCCTCATTTATAAAATGGGGATTAAGAGTGTGAGTCCCATGTGGGACAGGGACTGTGTCCAACCTGATTAGCTTGCATCTACCTCAGCACTTAGAATGGTGCTTGGCACATAGTAAGCGCTTAGCAAATCCTATAATTCTTTTTCTTCTGATAAGGCTAAGGACGATCCCCCGGCCCCCTCACCTGGGGTCATGGTGCAGTTCTTCGAAGCGGTCAGGTGGTGGGCGAGGCAGGTGACCGAGAGGCCGCTGAGCTGGGGCTGCGCAGGGACGGTCACTTCCAACGGGGAGCGGCCTGGGGGTCTCGGCCCCCCCGGGAGCCCCACAAACTGCAGGGAAGGGGCTGGGGTCCCCCCCGGCCACGTGCACAGAAACCGCAGGCTCCGCTCCCCGGGACCCCCTTCCATTGCACAGCGCGGGACCCCAAGGGGCGGCTCTGGAGGGAGGGACAGAGATAGAGAGAGACAGAGACAGAGACAGGAGATCAGCGGTGAAGTCCCCCGAGCCGGGCCTCACCACAGTTCTCTGGATCAACTCCGTGGGTGGGGGAATGAGGCATCTCCCACAGTCCTAGGGAGAGTATCCCCAGCGGTTGTGTGTGGGGGTCGGGGGGGGCGGGGAAGAGGCATCTCCCACGCTATCCCGGGAGGGAAATGGGGCAATGTGTCTGTTGTTATATTGTACCCTCCCAAGCGCTTAGTATAGTGCTTTGCACACAGTAAGGGCTCAGTAAATAAACATGACTGAATGAATCTCTCACACTACCCTCAGAGGTGGAGGGAAAGGGCATCTCCTACAATCCCGGGAAGGGGAAAGGGGCGTCTCCCACACTACCCCAAAGGTAACCTTGGACAAGTCATTTAACTTCTCTGTGCCTCAGTTACCTCATCTGTAAAATAGGGATGAAGACTGTGAGCTCCACGTGGCACAACCTGATTGCCTATCTACCCCAGCGCTTGGCACATAGTATGCGCTTAGCAAATACTAATATTATCATTATTATTATGGGGGTGGGGGGAGTAGGAGTAATAATAATATTTATTAAAGGCCTAAGAGGGAAAGGGCGTCTCCCATGCTGTCCCTGGGTAGGGCATCTCCTCACTGTCCCCAGCCCTCTCCCATGCAGTCCGCCCCCCACCATCTCACCGGCCACAGTGAGGTTGGCCACGGCCCGGAGGCTACGCTGGGTGCGAGGATTGGTGGCCAAACAGGCGTAGGGCCCGGCGTGGGCGGCGGTGACCCGGGGCAGGAGGAGGCTGGGGCCGGAAGGCACTGCCCGCTGGCCGGGGTCAGCCAGGCTCCAGGCCAGCAGGGCTGGGGGCCGGGCCGGGGCCACGCAGCCCAGGGTCACGTTGCTGCCCACGGTCACGTAGCGGCCCGGATCGGCGTCACGGTCCGAGGAGATGGTGATGCGGGGAGGGTCCGGACCATCTGCCAACAAGGGGAGGGGAAAAAAAGGAGGGAGCGTTGGGTGTGTTTCTGTGTGTCGGGAAGGGACGAAGGAAGAAAGGCGAGTGGCATGGAGGAGGAGGTAGCCGGGTTGGGAGGGTAGAGCAGGTAGAAGAAGGAAGGGAGATGGGAGGAAGGAGGGAGAGAGCAGGCAGGAGAAATGGGGGAGAAGGTAGAAAAGGAAGGGGGAGCAGGTAAGGGGGGTTGGGGGAGAGAAAGGAGGAGGGAGGAAGCAGAAAGGAGGGAGGAACCGGCGGGAGTCATGGGAGAGAAGGTGGAAGGGCAGGAGGGAGAAGAGGAGGGAGGAATCGGGTAGGAGTCATGGGGGAGAAGGTAGAAAGGGAAAGGGAAGCAGTAGGAGGGGAGAAGGTCAAAAGGAGAGAGGAGGAGAGAGGAATCAGGTGGGAGTCAGGGAGAAGGTAGAAAGGGAAGGGGAGGAGGGAGGAAGCAAGTGGGAGAAATGGGGGAGAAGGTCGAAAGTGGAGAAGGAGAAGAGGAGGGAGGAAGCAGGTGAGAGTAATAGGGAGAAGGCAGAAAGGGAAGGGGAAGCAGGTGGGAGGGGAGGGAGGAGGGACGAATCAGGTGGGAGTCATGGGGAAAAGGTAGAAAGTGAAGGAGAAGCAGATAAGGGGGAAGAAGAGAAAGAGGAGGAGGGGGAAGGAAGCAGGAGGGAGAAGATAGAAAAGGAAGGAGTGAGAGAAGACGGAGGAGAAAAGGGACAGGAGGGAGTCATGGGGGAGAAGGTAGGAAGTGAAGGAGGAGCAGCAGAAGGAGGAAGAGGAGGAGGGTGGAAGCAGGTGGGAGCCATGGGGGAGCAGGTAGGAAGGGAGGAGGAAGAGGAGGGAGGGAGGAAGTAGGTGGGAGTAATGGGTGAGAAGGAAGGAAGGGGAAGCAGATAGGAGGAGAAGAGAGAGAGAGGAGGAGGGAAAAAGAAATTGGGAGAAATGGGGAGAAGGTCGAAAGTGAAGGGGAAGCAGGTAGGAGGGGAGGAGGAAGCAGGTGGGGGAGAAGGTAGAACAGAAGAGGAAGCAGGTAGGAGGGGAGGAGGGAGAAGAGGAGGGAGGAAGCAGGAGGGAGAAATGGGAGAGAAGGTCGAAAGTGAAGGGGAAGCAGATGGGGGAGAAAGTAGAACAGAAAGGGAAGGAGAAGAGGAGGGAGAAAGTGGGGGGAGAAAGCTGAAGGGGAGGAAAGAGGGGGTGAGAGCTCCGGTCCCGAGACCCAGTAGTCAGACAGAGACCCCCCCTCCCCCCCAGCCCCTCCCCGGGCCCCCAGCCCCGGCCACTCACAGTAGACGGTCAGCGGGACGGTCCGGGCCCCGTGGCCGAAGGGGTTGGAGACGCGGCAGGTGTAGTTGCCTTGGTGGGAGCGGTCGGGACGGCCGATGGAGAGCGAGGCTCCGGCCAGCCGGACTTGCGGGTCCCCGGCCAGCGCCCTTCCTCCGTCCCGGCTCCAGCTGAGCCGTCCCCGCTGGGGCCCGCAGCGCAGGGTCACCGGCGCGCCCCCCTCCTCGGCCTCCGGGGCCGCGGGGCTCACGCTCACGTTCCCCACCGGCTCTGCGGGGAGAGGGTGCGAGCCCGGCGTCCCTTCCAGCCTCCCGGGAGCCGGCCGGGCCCGCCCCACCCCGCCCCGCCCGGGATCCCCGCCCCGCTGGGGCTCACCGTAGACGAAGACCTCCACCTGGGCCTGCAGCGCGTCCCGCCCCACTCGGATGGCCTCGACGGTGTAGACCCCGGAGTCGGAGGGACTGGCCTGGCTGAGCTCCAGGGTCCCGTCGGAGCGGTTGAAGCGGAGCCGGGGCTGGAAGGCGGGGGCCAGGAGGGGCGGGGGCGCCCCGGGGTCCAGCGAGCCGGTGACCAGCGCCGTCCCGTTGCGGCGCCACACGAGGAGGGGAAAGGGCTGCGGCGGGCTCAGGGAGACCCGCAGGGTCACCGCTCTCCCGCTCAGGACCTCTACCGGGCTCCGGCTCACCGACAGGCCGTCCGCCCCTGCCTGGCCTGCGGGAGGACCGACAGACCGGGCTGAGGGCGACCGGGACCCCCTTCCCCTTCTTCAAGAAGGCATTCCCGCTCGGCCCGGGAGCCGCGAAGCACCCTAAGACTTCCCCTTCTTAGGCAGAAGCCCCCACACCCGCAAGGAAGGGACCCCAGCCTCATCCCAACTGGACATCCCCCCCCCCCCCCCCCCCCCCCCCAATCTTTCTCAGGCCAAGGGGCGTTTTACCGAGCAGCTGCAGGAGCAGGAGCAGAGGCAGAGGTTGGCAGGGCTCCATGGCAGGGCCGGACACAGCTTGAAGCTGGACGGCAGGTATCTCCCCCACCCCCTTCCAGGATCCTGTTCCTCCGGTGCCCGCCCCTCCCGCCCAGGCCGGGACGGGTCGGACGGGCTCAGCCGCTTCCTGGGCGGGGAGTGGGCCCTTAATGGGGGTCAGAGAAGGGGGAGAAGCCGGTACAGAGACCCTCCCCACGACCCACCTGGGTTGGAGGCAGGGGAGGACAAGCCTCCCTCAGTCATTTGAGGCTACTGCTCTCCACGGGAAAAGGCCCCTGGGCCTGCTAGTCCCACCACCCCCAACCTGGTCCGCCCATCCAGCCGCGCCTCTGGAACTTGGGGTCCAAGCCACACATTTGGGATATGCTGAGGCACCCTCAGTTTCACCTTTTGCTCCGGCTCCCCGCCTCCCCCGACCTAGTTTAGCACCGGGTTCCGACCAGTACCAGTGATCGATGACTTCAGAAGGCCAGTAGGCATCATACCGCATTCACCCCTCCCCCCGGCAGCCCTGCATTGCCCCAGGTAAGAGATAGCCGGAAGAGGGTTTGCCCAAGGGGCTTTATTGGGGGTCTGGGAGGGGGAGAAGGTGTGGGGGCTCAGATACGTCCGGCTTCCTTCAGTTTGGCCACCAGCTCCTCCACGGTGGCCACGGTGACGCCCGCCGTGCGCTGAGCCGGCTCCTCCACGCTCAGCACCGTCAGCCGCGAGCTCGTGTCTACGCCCAGAGCCTGCGGCGTCACCACCTCGATCTTCTTCTTCTTGGCTTTCTGGGGGGCACCGGAAGGATGGGGGGGGGGGGAGTCGGTGAGGGAGGCCACACGGAGTGAACGCCCCCTCCCGCATTGCCCAGGCTCCATAGGACCCCAGCTCCTTTCCTGCCCAGTCAGGTCACATACCGCTGCCTCTGACTGACCCCTGGGGCCGGGTCCAGTTTAGCCCTCTTCCCCATCCCCCTTCCGGCCTCCCTGCCTCCTTCCCCCATTAGTCTGGAGGGGAAGAGGAACCACCCCACCCGGAGGCTGGGGGATGACTGGAATGACCTCTCCCCGTGGGTAATGGCGCCACCCGCATCGGTCGGCCCGTTGCCGCGTCGGGTGACTCCGCTGCCTCCCGGCCGTCTCATTCCTGTTTGGTCGGGAGCCTCGGGACTCCTCCCTAGCGTGGCTGTCACGCAGGTCCGGGGTAGGGAGAGACTCATCATACCATCATGGGGGAGGGCCCTCAGAGGTCGAGTCCACTCGCCCATCTCCAATAAAGGCTACCTTCCACTCGCTTCCCTTAGCCGCTCCCTTGATCCTAACCTCTCTCCTCTGCAATCTGACAGCTCCCGTCGCCTCCAGGACAGCACAGCATGGATGTCCCACCGGCACCTCAACCTTAACGTCCCAAACTGAACCCATTTCCCCTCCCAGATCCTCTCCTCCCCAGCTTTCCCATCACAGTGTGTCAACCTGGCCACGCTCCTTATCTCTCAAGACCACGACCGTGGCATTATGCTCAACTCCCCTCTCTTTCAACCCTTTTATTCAGTCTGTGGCTAAATCCTGTCATTTGTTCCTTCACATCTCCAGGATCCGCCCTTTCCTCTCCATCCAAACAGGCACGAGGCTGGCCCAGGCACTCACAGCCTGATTTAACTACTGCGTCAGCCTTCTCACCCATCTCCTTTACTCCAATCTCTCCACTTTCCTGTCACTGCTTCCCCGTTCTGCCTGGTTCATTAATTTTTAAAACATTTTGCTCAGGTCTCCCTACGCCTCAGAAACCTCTGATGGTTGCCCATCCATCTCCACATCATACAGAGATTTCTGACTGTTGTTAATGATAGTAATAATAATGATGATATTTAAATGCTGGCTTTAAGGCACTGCAGCAGACTCTCTCCCCCTTACTGTTCCTCACCCCTCTCCCACCACACCCCAGCTCTCAAACCAACCTATTCACAATGTGTCTAGTTTTTGTAACCATCCGACCTATTGCTCACGCTCTATCTCCTGCCTGAAACTCCCCCGCCCCTTCACATCCAGAGAAGCAGTGTGGCTTAGTGGAAAGATCCTGGGCTCGGGAGTCAGAGGTTATGGGTGCTAATCCCGGATCTGCTGCTTGTCAGCTATGTGACCATGGGCAAGTCACTTAACTTCCCTGTACCTCAGTTACCTCATCTGTAAAATGAGGGTGAAGATTGTGAGGCCTATTTGGGACAACCCGATTGCCTCCTATCTTCCTTAGTGCTTCGAACAGTGCTTGGCACACAGAAAGCAGTTAAATACCAACATTATTATTGTTATTTTTACAGAAGCAGCATGGCTCAGTGGAAAGAGTCTGGGCTTGGGAGGCAGAGGTTATGGGTTCTAATCCCAGCTCCGCCGCTTGTCAGCTGTGTGACTTTGGGCAAGTCACTTCATTTCTTTGTGCCTCAGTTACCTCATCTGTAAAATGGGAATTAAGACTCTGAGCCCCACGTGGGACAACCTCATCACCTTGTATCCTCCCCAGTGCTTAGAAGAGTGCTTGGCACACAGTAAGCGCTTAACAAACAAATGCCATCATTATTATTATTACATCCAGCAGACCATTGCTCTCTCCATCTCCAAAGCCCTTCTGAAAGCACATCACCAGGAAGCCTTCCCTGATCGTCTCATCTCCCTCCCTTTTCCCCTTCTACTGCCACTTCTGCATCACCTAAGCACTTGGGTATTTACCTCCTGCCGTCACAAGGGATACTTTAGTAGCACTTAAGTGCCCATTTTTAAACTCCCTCAATTGTAGTTCACTTTTATGTCGGTCCCTGCTGCTGGACTGTAAGGTCCTTGAGGGTAGATACTGTGCTCACTAACGCTACTGTATTCGTCCAAGTGCTTAGTATAGTGTTCTGCACAGAGTAAGGGGCAATATGTACTACTGATTGATTGGTTACAGGGCCCCAGTGATTTCTTCCATCAGCCATGTGAGGGGGTGAAAGTTCAGGTCACAGCCTTTTTCCGGCAAAGATCTAATATGGTGAGTCCCGCACTCGAGTGTAGAGGACTGGGGGTACCGGGTCCCACCCATCCCTCACGTCCCTGTAGGTGACCGTGTACTAGCCGCCCTCCTGCTCACCATGATATTGGGCAGGGTGGCGTAGCGTGGCTCATTGAGGCGGAGGTCGGTGGTCACCACGGAGGGTAGCTTGAGCCGCACGGTTTCCAGGCCTCCATCCACCTCCCGCTCCACCTTCAATGCCGACCCCTCCAGGGTCAGCGCCGACGCAAATGTGCCCTGGGGAAGGGGAGGTGGTTACAGCGGCGACTCCCCACTCCGCCTCAGTGAACCCCCCAACCCAATCCTGCCTCCTCGCGCCCCCACTCCATAGCTCCCCCAACCTCCACCATTCCCCTGCTCCCTCCGCTCTGCACCCTCACCCTCCCTCTCTTCTCTTCCGCTTCAGCTCCCAGCCCTAGAGTCCGGGACCCTCCCAATTCCCACGCACCCACCTGGGGCCAGTCCAACATGGCAGCCGTCATCTGTCCCGTCTGGTTACAGTCATCATCGATGGCCTGGGGGGCAGACGGGGAGAGTGAGGGGCTGGGGGGAGGAGATGAAAAATGGAGGTGGCAGAAGTTGAGAGAAAAGTCGGAGGAGGGAGAGGGTTAGAGGTCAGACCTGCTTGCCCAGAAGCACAAGATCAACCTTCTCCCGCTTGACCAGGGCCGCCAAGACCCGCGACACCTGGAGGGGCCCCAATCGCTCGGCATCAGCGGCCGCCACCTCCACGTGGATCCCTCGGTCGGCTCCCATGGCCAGGGCAGTGCGCAGTGTCTCCTGGAAGGAAAGGGACATGTTAGCTTGGGGTCGAGGGGAAAGAAGTAGAGCAGCATGGTCTAGGGGATAGAGTATGGGCCTGGGAGTCAGGAAGACCTAGATTCTAATCCTGATTCCTCCACCTTCATTCATTCAATTGGATTAATTGAGAGCTTACTGTGTGCAGGGCACTCTACAAAATGCTTGGGAGAGTACAATATAACAAACAGACATGCCACCTTTTGGATGTGTGACCTCGGGCAAGTCACTTCACTTCTCTGCGCCTCGGTTACCTCATCTGTAAAATGGGGCTTAAGACTGTGAGCCTCATGTGCGTCAGGGACTGTGTCCAACCTGATTAGCTTGTATCTACCCTAATGTGCGGTGCCTGGCACATAGTAAGCACATAATAATAATGTTGGTATTTAAGCGCTTACTATGTGCAGAGCACTGCTCTAAGCGCTGGGGTAGATACAGGGTGTTTAGGTTTTCCCACTTGGGGCTCACAGTCTTCATCCCCATTTTACAGATGAGGGAACTGAGGCACAGAGAAGTAAAGTGACTTGCCCACAGTCACATAGCTGACAAGTGGCAGAGCCAGGATTTGAACCCATGACCTCTGGCTCCCAAGCCTGTGCTCTTTCCACTGAGACACGCTGCTTCTCATAGCATAACATATGCTATGAGAAGCAATGGCATAACAAATACCATTTAAAAAAAAAAAAAAGATGCTTGGTCAGGGCCAACCCTGAAGGCTTCCTGGAGGACATGGGCTTGTAGTGGAGCACTGAAGCAGCATGGCGTAATGGACAGAGCACTGGCCTGGAAGTCAGAGGACCTGGGTACTAATCTCGGCTCTGCCACCTGTCTGCTCTGTGACCACAGGGATGTCATTTCACTTCTCTGTGCCTCAGTTACCTCATCTGTAAAAAGGGGATTGAGACTGTGAGTCCCACACAGGATACGGACTGTGTCCAACTCAATATGCCCGTATTCAGCCCAGCACTTGCTACAGTATCTGTCAGATAGTAAGTGCTTACCAAATGCTTAGAGAAGCAGCGTGGCTCAGTGGAAAGAGCACGGGCCCTGGAATCAGGACTCATGAGTTCGAATCCCAGCTCTGCCACTTGTCGGCTGTGTGACTGTGGGCAAGTCACTTAACTTCTCTGGGCCTCAGTTCCCTCATCTGTAAAATGGGGATTAAGACTGTGAGCCCCACGTGGGACAACCTGCTTCCCCTATGTCTACCCAGCGCTTAGAACAGTGCTCGGCACATAGTAAGCGCTTAACAAATACCAACATTATTATTATTAAATACTATTTTCGTTACCCTATTTATTTTGTTAATGAATTGTATATCGCCTTGATTCTATTTAGTTGCCATTGTTTTTACGAGATGTTCTTCCCCTTGACGCTGTTTATTGCCATTGTTCTTGTCTGTCCGTCTCCCCCGATTAGACTGTAAGCCTGTCAAACGGCAGGGACTGTCTCTGTTGCCGACTTGTTCATCCCAAGCGCTTAGTACAGTGCTCTGCACATAGTAAGCGCTCAATAAATACTATTGAATGAATGAATGAATACTATCATTATTATTATTATTCTTATTGAAGGTGGGGGGTGGTAATAATAATAATGATGGCATTTGTTAAGCGCTTACTATGTGCGAAGCACTGTTCTAAGCACTGGGGGAGGACGACGACAAGGTAATCAGGTTGTCCCGCATGGGGCTCACAGTCTTCATCCCCATTTTACAGATGAGGTCACTGAGGCCCAGAGAAGTGCCCAAAGTCACCCAGCTGACAAGTGGCAGAGTCGGGATTAGAACCCATGCCCTCGGACTCCCAAACCCGGGCTCCTTCCACTGAGCCACGCTGCTTCTGAAGAAGCAAAGGGGGAAAGCTGTAGGAGAAGTGGCCTGGCGAGGGGAGGGTTTAGAGCATCTCCTGGAACGAATATTGGGTCCAATGCAGAGCACGAGTGGAGCGGTGAAGGGGGAGATGAGAGAGTGGTGCAGCGAGGGGGAGACGAAAGGAGCCGTGAGGGGGGCTCGTGCAGTGTCTTCCGCAGAGTCCCCAACTGTCCGTCGGCACCTGGCATTGCTGGGGACCACAGCTCACAGCGATGACTTCCTTCACCAACTTCTTCTCCTTGAGCCGCACGGCCTCCTCCACGGCGATCTCACAGAACGGATTCATAGAGTGTTTGACGCCATCCGTCACGACGCCCGTTCGGTCCGGCTTCACCCGGATCTGTCGGGGGAGAAAGGGGGACGTGGAAAGCAGGGGGTGGCGAAGAGGCAGAGGGGTGAGGTCCGACCCAGGCCCCTCTGAGCCCTCGACCCAGGAGGAACCCACCGTCTTCCTGGAACCCCGGAGATCAGAGCATGCAGGTTGATGAGGACGATGGCAAAGCACGGGATTGGGAGTCAGAGGTCACAGGTTCGAATCCCAGCTCTGCCACTTGTCAGCTCTGTGACTGTGGGCAAGTCACTTCACTTCTCTGTGCCTCAGTTACCTCATCTGTAAAATGGGGATTAAAAGTGTGAGCCCCATGTGGGACAACCTAATTACCCTGTATACCCCAGCGCTTAGAACAGTGCTCTGCACATAGTAAGCACTTAATAAATACCAACACTATTAAGTGCTTACTATGTGCAAAGCACTCTTCTAAGCGCTGGGGAGGATACAAGCTGATCAGGTTGTCCCATATGGGGCTCATAGTCTTCATCCCCATTTTGCAGATGAGGTCAAAGAAGCGAAGTGACTTGCCCCAAGTCACCCAGCTGACAGGCGGCTGAGTCGGGATTCGAACCCATGACCTGTGACTGCCAAGCCCGGGCTCTTTCCACTGAGCCACGCTGCTTCATCTAAGCCCAGGGCGCAACCTTTCTTCCCCATCAACCTTTGCCCCCCAGGTCACGTGCAGGGGGAGAAGGTGGGAGCAGAGGGGGCTGCGTCCTCCGGGCGAGAGGTCACGACCTTCTCCCGACCTCTCAATCTGCAAAAGGTCATGACCTTCTGGGTCATGACCTTATGGGACCCCCAAGAAAGGAAGAACCCGGGAGAGAGGGGGGCAACCATGGGGCTCAAGGGAAAGGAAGGGTCAAGGCGAGGGTGACTTCAGCTGGAGATCTCTTCAGGGGGCAGTGGTGGTCCCCGGATGTTACCTTCACAGCGTAATCGATGACCCTCTTGACGGCCACCAGGGCTCGCAGCTCCGCCATCTTGCCTCCTCCTCCTCCTCCTTCCCTCCCCCACGCTCTCTGCGCCTGCGTACTCGAACCCGAGCCCGGCCTCCTTCGTCAATCCCGCCCCCCGCCGGGCTCGGCTCCTCCAATAGGCGCCCGGCGCCCCGGGGCGACTGGCGAATCAGAGCGAGAGGAACGGAAGGGGGGGCCGCCCGCAGGGGCTCCAATCGCCGGCCCAATCAGAAGAGGCGGAGTGGGAGGGAGAGGAGGGACAGCCAATGGAAGCGCGGGCAGTGGGACAAACGACCAATCAGAGGAAGGCAGGCTCCAGTCCCCGCCTTCCTCCTCCCCCCTCCCACCTCGAGGGTCTTAGGCCAAGTGGGTCAAAGGGCGAATAATATGGGGCTGCGAATCGCGGAGCCCGAAGAAGGAAACCAACCAATCCTTCTTCTCCAGCGACCCCCAATCCGACAGCTTCGTCCCTTTTTTTTTTTTAATTTGGTGTTTCTTAAGTGCTTACTAAGTGCCAGGCACTGGATTAAAGACCGGGCAAGATACCAATTTATTGGGTTGCCATCATAATAATAAATGAAGGTGTTCGTTAATCGCTTACTATGTGTGAAGCAGTGTACCGAAAGCTGGGGTGGTTCCAATCAGATGGGGTTGGACGCAGTCCCTGTCCCACATGGGGCTCCCCATTTTACCGAGGAGGTAACTGAGGCCCAGAGAAGTGAAGCGACTTGCCCTAGGTCACACAGCAGACAAATGGCAGAGCTACAATTAAGACCCATGACCTTCTCAATCCCAAGCCCGTGCTCTATCCACTTGGCCATGGGGTACACGGTATTAATCCCCATTTTACATATGAGGGATCTGAGGCCCAGTGAAGTGACCTGCCCAAGGTCACGCAGCAGACAGGTGGCATAGGTAGGATTGGAACCCAGGACTTTCTGATTCCCAGGCGCGTCCTCTATCCCCTAGGCCGTGCTGCTTCTCAATGCATCTTCCCCGTGACCCCTTTCTGGGCCCTTTCCCCATTACAAGACACCTTAGACACCGTGACTGGGGTAAAATGGGGCGGCTCCTTTATTGCCTCATATCGGTCTTGGGGTGTCCCCACCATGCCCGGAGCGGGTTGGGGTTGAGATGGGAACGAGGTGGGGGTTGGTCACAGGCAGACGGGGAACTCGCGGATTGCATCATTCCCTTGGATGATCATGTCGGCGAAGAGGAAGCAGAGGCCTGGCATCGAGGGTCGGGGGGGGGAAACCGAGTGAGAGGGGGCTGGCAGAAGAGTTGGGGGGCCTAGGGGCAGAGCTGTGGGAAGTCTTCCAAGCGCTTAGTACTGTGCTCTGCACACAGTAAGCGCTCGATAAATAGGATTGAATGACTGATTAGTTTCTAGTGGCTGGGTCTCAGGTTGGGAAAGGGGAGATAGAGAGTAGGTCATTGGACGGGGGACTAGAGAGAGGGTCTGTGTGCCCGTGGATGGGTTGGACCCAACGTAGGGTGGGGCCGGGGCCGAGACCAGGGTGGAGGTGTTTCAGAGCTGGTGGCGAAAATCTGGGGAGGAGGCAACTGAGGCAGGGTTGGGAGTCCCGGAAGGGGAAGGGGAAGCTGGCAGGGGAGGGGGTCTCACCAGAGAGGATAGTGAAGGGCAGGGCCAACCAGCTGCAGAAATAGCTCCAGGAGAAAAAGACATCTCCGCGCATCACCTCTCGCAGGGTGAATACCACCATGGCCATGATCAGCAGGAATGCTAACGGATCAGACATTGGCCACTTATATCCCTGTTCCAACCTCCCCAGGCACCTGGTTCCCACCCATGGCGTCCACGCTGCCCGCATGGCCACCCGATTCCAGTCCTCTTTCCACCCCCCAAAACACCCACCCACACACACATTCTTGCCCCCAACACACACAGCATTCTCCGTCTCCCCGGACCCTATGTCCCACCCCTTTGCCACCCTGAGTCTCACTGGACAGGAAGCAGAGGGCCCAGGCTGTGCGGCCCCGATGCACCCCCATCGTGTTCTTCGGACCCTGTAGGACCCAGATGCCCAGGGTCGTGCCCGTCACCTCCGCCCCGAGCGACAGCATCAGGCAGGCAGCTGAAATCGCCACCATGGCTGGAGGATGAGAGGGGACAGTGGGGTGAGGGGAAGAGGAGAGGTGGCATTGGTCGACTGGGGCTGAGGGGAAGGGGAGAGGCTGTGGGGATGGGTAGAGTCTGGAGAGGGGGGAAGGGAAGAGGATAGACTTGGGTGGGGAGAGTCTGTGGGGATGGGGTAGAGGCTGGAGTGGGAAGAGGCCACTGGGGTGAGGTAGGAGCCGGGGTGAAAGCAAGAGGCTGTGGGGATGGGGAGAGGCTGGGGGTGGACGGGAAGAGGAGAGGTAGAGGGGTGGGGAGAGGCTGAGGATGGGGGAAGAGAAGAGGCTGCCAGAGTGTGGAGAGGCTGGGAGTAAGGGGAGAAAGATGCACCGTGGGGTGTAGAGAGGCTGGGGGTAAGGGGACAAAGAGAGGCCGTGGGGCTGGGTAGGGACTGGGGGTGAAAGGAAGAGGAGAGGATGGGAGGTGGGGAGTCTGTGGGGTTGGGGTAGAGGCTGGGGATGAGAGGAAGAAGAGAGGCGGTGGGGTGGGTAGCGGGTGAGGGAGAGAGGAGAGGCAGTGGGCAGTGGTAAAGGCTGAGGCCGAGGGGAAGAGGACGGGTCGTAGAATGGTAGAGGCTAAGGGTGAAGGGGAGAGGAGAGAAGGTTGGGTGGTAGAAGTTGGGGGTGAAGAGAGGATAGTGGGATGGATAGAGGCTGGGGATGACGGGGAAAGGAGAGATGTTGGGTAAGGGGGAAAGAACAGATAATGGGGTGGGTAGAAGCTGGGGGTGAGGGGAGAGGAGAGACGATGGGGAGGGGTGGGATTGAGGGACGGCGAGGGGCCAGGACGGGCTGCATCTCACTCTCGCAGGTGGCGGCGGAGCAGCTGTCCTGGTGGCACTCCCTCCAGAGGCCTCGGTGACCCTCGGGGCTGCGAACCCAGAAGTCGGTGGCGGCGGCCAGCAACAGGAGCAGGTCAGCAAAGATGCTCAGGGTCAGCCCTGCAATCTGCAAGCTCCGCTTCACCCCCATACCAGGGCATCTGGGGGAGGATGGGAAGATGAGAGGCCTGTTGAGGTTCACCCTCCCCATAATAATAATAATAATTAGGGTACTTTTAAAGCTCCCACTATGTGCCAGGCACTGCATTAAGCACGGGGGTGGATACAAGCAAATCGAGTTGGACAAAGTCCCTGTTCCATGTGGGGCTCACAGTCTCAATCCCCATTTTACAGATGTGGTAACCGAGGCACAGAGAAATGAAGTGATTTGCCCAAGGACACACAGCAGACAAGGGGCGGAGCCGGGATTAGACCCAGGATCTATCCACTAAGCCACGCTGCTCCATCCCACTGCTGAGTCCTGCGCTTCTCCCCCCAGTCCCAAGCTGCTTTGCTCCTCACCAGCCCCCCTCCCCCTCCCCAACCCATGGATACCTGCAGGACTCACACCCGGCTCCGCCGTCCCGATCGGAGTCTCTCCCTCGTTGCGGGGAGAGGGCGAGAGGAGTGAAGGCCCAAGAGGCAGGGAGGCTCTGTGAGGTGGCATGTTCTGGAATCCCCCTACCTCACTCAGATCCCTGAGCCCCACCCTTTTCCCCTATGATGGCATCCTCTACCACTCCAGAGTTCTGCAGACCTGTTCCGGGCCCACCCCTAAGAGTAATTTTATTTTTTTTATGGTATTTGTTAAGCACTTACTCTGTGTCAAACATTGTTCTGAGTGCTGAGGTAGGTATAAGTTAATTAGGTTGGGCACAGTTCCTTTCCCATTCATTCATTCATCCATCCATTTAATCGTATTTATTAAGCACTTACCGGGTGCAGAGCACTGTACTAAGTGCTTGGAAAGTGGCAACAAATAGAGACAATCCCTATCCGACAACGGGCTTACAGTCTAGAAGGGGGGAGACAGACAACAAAACAAAACAAGTAGACAGGCAAGTCCCACATAAGGCTCACAGTCTAAGTAGGAGGCAGAACAGCTATCCCCACTTTACAGTTGAGGAAACTGAGGCCCAGAGAAGTTAAGGGCAAGGTCACACGGCAAGCATTTGGCAGAAGCGGAATTAGAATCCAGGTCCTTCGGACTACCAGGTCTGCGGTCTCTCCACTAGGTCACGCTGCTTCTTGAAAATTGTCATGATAATTGTGGAGTTGGTTAAGTGTTTATTATGGGCTAAGCACTAGGGTAGATGCAAGATAATCATTTCTGACACATTCTCTACCCCACATGGGGCTCACAAGTCTCAGGGAGAGGGAGAACATGTATTTCATCCCCATTAAATAGATGAGAAAACTGAGGCACAGAGAAGTGAAGGGACTTGTCTGAGGCCCCACTGTCCCAGGGGAGATGGGGATGGACAGGTGAGAGTAGAGGCAGTCAGTAGTTGGACTCATCTCCTCCAGGAGGTCTTCCCTGATTAACCTCTTCTCCCAACTCCCACCTCAGCACTTTCGTGTCACCTCAGGCTTTGAGGTAGTTATACCTCACTGGAGCCCTTATTATACAACATTATACTCTATTGCTTCAGTCGATCGAATTTATTAAGCACTTACTCTGTGCAGAGCACTGTACTAAACACTTGGAAGAGTACAGTATAACAGAGTTGATAGATATGATGTTCCCTGCCCACAGTGAGCTTGCAGTCTAGAGGACTATTGCTTCCTCCTGTATTTTATTGTTTAATTTTGCACATCTGGACAGATGGACTCCAAAAGACTGGGGTTTGGGTTGAATCATTTCCCGGATTTGGTTTTGGAACAACCGTGTCAGTTTTTCCTTCCACTTTCAAGCGGCCCCCTTCTCACCATCTCCTCCAGAATCTTCTCCATCCTCAGGTTCCTCCTCAGCCCTATTTTCTCTATGGGCTGTGCTGTGGCCTTTGTGTTGATGAATAATAAAAATCATAATAATTATGGTATTTGTTAAGCGCTTACCATGTGCCAAGCACTTTTCTAAGCACTGGGGTAGATTCAAGTTAATCAGCTTGGACACAGTCCTTGTCCCACATGGGGCTCACACTCTTCATCTCCATTTTACAGATGAGGAGGGAACTGAGGCCCAGAGAAATTAACCGACTTGCCCAGATTTACATAGCAGATTTATGGCAGAACTGGGATTAGAATCCTGGTCCTTCTGACTCCCAGCCCTGGGCTCTATCCACTAAGCCGTGCTGCTTCTCTGTTTGCTTAGGGCTCGTTGAAGGTCTGGAAAAATCCAAGTGTGGCCGAGGGGCGCTTGCGACTTCAGGCGAAGAATTCCTCTGCAAGCAGAGACCTTGTTTCCAGCCTCGCCTCTGCCCCTGTCCAGTTGCGTGATCCTGGGCAAGTCACTTAACTTCTCTGTGCCTCAGTTTTCTCGTCTATAAAATGGAGATGAAATATCCCATGCCCCTCCTGCTTAGACTATGAGCTCAGGCCAGGGATTGTGTCTCAATCTCGTTATCTTGTTTCTCCCCTAACTCTTCCTGCCATGTTTGACACTTGTGAGGATGTTCTTAACAGATGCAATTATTATTGCCTCACAGCCATTAGTTACATATCCTTCTACTCTCCCAATTCTCTTAACTACTGAAAACTCCTTGTGGGCAAGGATCATGTCTACTAACTCTAAGCTCTGTTGAATTGTGCTCCCCCAACCAATTAGCACGGTGTTCTGCAAACAGTAAGTGCTCAATAAATACCTTTAGTTGATCGATTGATTTTTAATATCTGCTCCCCTTCTACATTATAAGCTCCCTGTGGGCAGGGACCTTGTCTACCAACTCTGTTATATTGTGCAAGTGCTTAGAACAGAGCTCTGCACACAGTAAGTGCTCAATAAATACCACTCATCAGTTTTAGTGTCTATCTCCCTTTCTAGACCATTAGTTCCTTGTGGGCAGGAATCGTGACTGCCAACTCGTATTGTATTCTTCCAAGCATTTAGTACAGTGCTCTGAACACAGCACGAGCTCAATAAATACCATTCATCGATTGATTGATTTTAATGACTATCTCTCTTTCTAGACTATAATAACAACAATTATCATATTTGTTAAGCACTTACTATGTGCCAAGCACTGTTCTAAGTGCTGGGGAAGATACAAGGTAAATAATAATAATAATGATGTTGGTATTTGTTAAGCGCTTACTGTGTGCAGAGCACTGTTCTAAGCGCTGGGGTAGAAACGGTAATTAGGTTGTCCCACGCGAGGCTCACAGGTAATCCCCATTTTACTGATGAGGTAATTGAGGCACAGAGAAATTAAGTGACTTGCCCACAGTCACACAGCTGACAAGCGGAGCGAGGATTGGAACCCATAATCAGGTTGTCCCATGTGAGGCTCACAGTTCTTAATCCCCATTTTACATATGAGGGCCTGAGGCCCAGAGAAGTTAAGCAGCTTGCCCAAGGTCACACAGCAGACAGGTGGAAAGCCGAGATTAGAACCCACGTCCCCTGACTCCCAAGCCCGTGTCCTTTCCACTAAGCCACACTGCTTGTGGGCAGAGATTGTGACGACCAACATGTATTGTGTTCTCCCAAGCGATTAGTACAGTGCTCTGTCCACAGTAAGTGCTCAATAAACGCCATTGACTGATTTATATCATCATCCTTATACTATAGTTATACATGACAATGACATTATACGCCAAAAATAATAATAATGAGAGGCGAAGTGTGCCCTGGGCTAATTAAAATTCAGAAAATGCCAAGGCAGGGATCCTATCTGTCTGGCTTAGCTACCAGCAGGATGGAAAGCTCTCAGCTAGTTCCAACACAGCACAGTAAACCACTGCTGCCTCATAAGGAAAAAGAGAAGCCATGGATGAAGACAGAAGTCTCTGAGGGGCTTTTGAGCATCTCACCGACAATTCTCACCTCATCAAAACTCAGTTTTGTCAGCCCTAAATCCATCCATCCATTCAGTCACTGGTATTTATCAAGCCTTATCAAGCACTTACTGTGTGAAGAAGGACCTCAAACACCTCACCTACCATAGCAGAAGCTAAATTTCACACCAGATACTGAGCTGTTGCTCACATCCTCCATCTAGACCAACTGATAGTACAGGATAAAGGTCACCCTTTCCCAGTTTGCCTCAGTTAGGGGGCGGTTACAAGAAAGCATCTGACTTTAGCAGCAGCCAGAGGAGCCCCCACCTCCCCGGTGGGATCAGCAAGGCTGGAATGGGCTGGATGCCCACAGTTCTCCAGAAAAGCGTAATTTACTTCCGGGGGAAAGGAATCTCAGTGGAGAATCCTTAGACTGTATGTTCCTTGTGGGCAGGAAAGGTGTAACTCTGTTGTACTGAACTCTCCCAAGGACTTGGTACAGTGTCTGCACACCCTCCCCAAGTCAAAGCCTTATTGAAGGCCCATCTCCTCCAAAAGGTCCTCCCTGACTAAGCCCTCCTTTCTTTTTCTCCTGCTCCCTTCTGTGTGGCGCTGACTCGCTCCCTTTACTCATCCCCCCACTCCCAGCCCCACAGCACTTATGTCAATACCTGTAATTTATTTATTTATATTAATGTCTGCCTCCCCCTCTAGACTGCAGGCTCAGTGTGGGCAGAGGATGTGTTTTTTTACGTTGTTATATTGTACTCTCTCAGTCGCTTAGTACAGTGCTCTGCACACAGTACATGCTCAATAAATTCAACTGACTGATTGACTCATTAAATACCATTGATTGACTGATAGATGAGCAGGGGCCAAACTTGCCTGAGCTGCTTACAGCCCTAGGGGAGGGGTATTGCCAACCTCTACCCCATAACAGGAAGAGGGAATCTGCCTCCAAAGCTGGTGTCTGATACAACCCCTCTCAGTGGCAATATTCTATTCGCAAACGACCTACCAGAAGTGGAAAGTAGAAGGCAAGAATCGCAGCTCTGTTGACGAGAGACAGCATGGCCTATTGGTCTAGTATAGTGCCTGGCACATAGTAGGTGCTTAACAATTACCATTACATTATTATTATTGTTATTAATATTCTAGTCCCAGCTCTGTCACTGACCTGCTGTGTGACCCTGGGTCGCGTGACCTGTCTGGGCCTTAGTTTTCTCATCTGTAAATTGGGGATAAGGTGCTTGCTCTCCCTCCCGCTTAGACTGTGGGATAGGGATCAGATCCAATCTGATGGTCTTATAAGTATCCAGAGTTTAGCACAGTCAATCAATTGTATTTACTGAGCACTTACTGTGTTCAGAGCACTGTATTAAGTGCTGGGGAGAGTACGATATAACAATATAGCAGACACATTCCCTGTCATTCATTCATTCAATAGTATTTATTGAGCGCTTACTATGTGCAGAGCACTGTACTAAGCGCTTGGGATGAACAAGTTGGCAACAGATAGAGACAGTCCCTGCCGTTTGACGGGCTTACAGTCTAATCGACATGTCCACAATGAGCTTACAGTTTAGAAGGTTAGCACTGAAAAAATACTATTATTATTATTATTATTATGAAGCTAGGAGAGGTGGATTTCCCCCTTACCTGAAGGAGGAAAACAGTATAGATATCAAAGGAGTGGTATCTTTGTCCTCAGCTGAGTGAATGACCACCCGTCCTCAGCTGAGCAAGTGAGCTCTTTGTCTTCAGCTTAGAGAATGAGCACTTCATCCTGGGTTGAGCGAGCGAATACTTTGTCCTCATCAGTCGAACGTGTCGGTTTGACTATTGCTGAATTGTATTTTCCAAGTGCTTAGTACAGTGATCTGCACACAGTAAGCGCTCAGTAAATACGATGGAATGACTGAATGACTGTCAACCAGTGTGGCAGAGGAGGAAAACAGTGTGGCTTGGTGCCAGTGCAAAGTGAATGTCCCTGCTGGGAGAAGAAAAGAGGGTGTCTTTTGCAGGCATGAGTTTGGCTTCGATCAAAGGTATTTATTGAGCACTAACTATATGCAGAGCACTGTACTAAGCCCTTGGGAGAGTGCAATACAGTTAGTAGATATATGATCCCGGCCCATTAGGAATTTATATTCCGATGGCCTGGCTTCCAATGGTTTGTTTCTAAATTGAAAGGTAACCAGGGGGGATTGCCTTTGAGATATGGACTAGTGCATTCCCCCTCCAGAAGCATTCCAATCCACCTCTCTTTCCCCAAACCTGTCCCACTCTCTTTGAAAAGGAAGTCCACCTCCTCCAAGAGGTCCTTTGCGATTGACTCAGCCTAAACTCCATTTATTCCAAGCACCCCAGTTCTCCTGCTCTTCATTCCTCTAATGCTAACCTTCTCAATGTACCTCAGTCTCGTCTGCCTTACCGCTGACGTCTTGCCCACTTCCTGCCTCTGACCTGAAACGTTCTCCCTCCTTGTGTCTTGACAGGCTATGATTCCCCCCCGACCCCATTCAAAGCCTTACTGAAGGCACATTTCCTCCAAGAGACCTTCCTGGATTAAACCCTCCTTTCCTCTTCTCCCTTTCCCTTCTGCATCACCCTGACTTATTCCCTTTATTCATCTACCTTCCCAGTCCCTCAGAACTTGTGTCCACATTTGTAATTTGTTTATTTATATTAATTCCTGTTTCCTCCTAGGCTTGTAAGCTTGTTGTGGGCAGGAAATATATCTGTGTATTGTTATATGGTACTCTCCCAAATGCTTAGTACAGTGCTCTGCAGTCAGTAAACACTCAGTAACTACGACTGACTGACTGGCTGACAGAGAAGCAGCGTGGCTTACTTAAAAAAGCACAGGTTTGGGAGTCAGAGGACGTGGGTTCTAATCCCGGCTCCGCCACTTGTCTGCTATGTGACCTTGGGCAAGCCACTTAACTTCTCTGGGCCTCAGTTACCTCATCTGTATAATGGAGATTAAGACCGTGAACCAACCTGATTACCTTATATCTACCCCAGTACTTAGAACAGTGCTTGGCACATAGTAAGAACTTAACAAATACCATAAGTATTATTATTATTAATAATAATAAGGTATTTGTTAAGCATTTATAATGGTTCAAGCACTGTTCTAAGCACTAAGGTGGATACAAGGTAACCTGGTTGGACACAGTCCCTGTTCTGCGTGGGGCTCCCAGTGTATGACCTGCAATTATGTGTTTGTAACATTTGTGATCGAGGGTCATTTAAGTTCTCTGTATTTCGTCCTTTCCATTGGTTTTGGGGTGCGGTTCTCCTGTTACAGCATGGGGCAGGGGAGCGTCTAGAGACAAGATTGAGGCTTGTCACTTGGTGACTCTCACAGGCATAAAGGTCGGGCTCTGCTCGAAGTGGACATACAGAGGGGTCTGTTGTGAAAATGAAGGGAGACAGAGTCAACAAGACAAGAATACAGAGTGGGAGGAAGATGAGGAAGACGAGGAGAAGGTCAGGTGGGCTTGGGTACCTAGAGTTCTTGCTGAGGCAGCTCTGACCGACCCCACCAAGCCCAAGGATGCAGGCTCCCATTTTTCATCATTTTTTAATGGTAATTGTTAAGTTTTAACTATGTATCAAACACTGTTCTAAGAACTGGGGTAAGTACAAGTTATTTAGCATGGGGGTCAAAGTCTAAGTAGGATGGAGAACAGCTATCCCCATTTTACAGTTAGGAAACTGCGGCACAGAGAAGTTAAGTGACTTGCCCAAGGTCAACCGGCAAGCAATTGGCAGAGATGGGATTAGAACCCAGGTCTTTCGGTGTCCCAGGCCCATGCTCCACTAGTTACTATCATTGGCTTCTGTGCCCGGCCCTGCCCTCCCCCTCCGGAAGTCAGTCACCCGCGGCTGCTGGAAAGGCCTCTACAGCTTCTCCTGGGGTCATCTTGGCTCTTTCTCTGGAACTCACCCCTCACCACATTCCCTATCCCCATGTCCAGGCCCAGGAGGGAAAGACATTTATGGATTCAGCAAGAGTGTGGGGGCTGGAGGGGATTGGAGGGGAACTTGGATGGGAGGTTGGGCAAAGGGAAAGCCTGGGTGGACCCAGTAAATGATCTTAAGCCACTGCTGCGCTGCTGGCAGCAAGGCACTGATGAGCTAGTCTGAGGAAAGAAATTGGCCCCCCACCTCCTCACTTATAGGCCAAGTTTACTCCCACCCACTCCTTTCCCTGACAGTACACAGGTTTGCCCTCCCCCTCCTCCCCAACCCCTCCTCCCTGTTGGGATGCCCCCTCACACCCACTGCCTTTCTGCCCCCCAGAGAACCCCTACCCCCTCCAGCCTTCTTCTCACTGATGACAGTCCCAGGCCCCATCCTCTCCCTCCAAGGACTGGACCCCTGGATGTGGGAGAGGTCCTTAAGATAGCACTTAGAATAGTGCTTGACACATAATAACCACAGCACTTATGTCCATATCTGTATTTTTTAAAATTTATATTAGTGTCTGTCTCCCTCTCTAGACTGTAAGCTCATTGGGAGCTGAGAATGTGTCTTTTCCTCTGTTATATTGTACTTTGCCAAGTGCTTAGTGCAGTGCTTTGCACATAGTAAGTGCTCAATAAATATGATTTAATGAATGAATGCTCTGCACACAGTGAATGCTCAATAAATATGATTGACTAATAAATACAATAATAATAATAATCTGGGGGAGGGGAGAGGTAGAAGGTTGGTTCCCTTAACAGTAATTTATTTTTATGTCTGCCTCCTCCCACCAGTCAGACTGTAAGCTCCCTGAGAGCAGGAATCGTGTCTATTTACTCTATTGTCAATCAATCAATCCATCAGTTGTATTTATTGAGTGTATACTGTGTGCAGAGCACTGTATTAAGTGCTTGGGAGAGAACAATATAAATAGAGTCGGTAGACAGGTTTCCGGCCTTCAGTGAGCTTACAGTCTAGAGGTGACTGTAATATAAATATAAAATATTAATATAAATGTATAAATTACAGCTATGGATATAAGTGCTTTGGGGCTGAGAGAACTGTGAATAAAGGGTGCTAATTCAGATGCAAGGATGCTACAAAAGGGAGTGGGAGAAGAAGAAATGAGGGCTTAGTCAGGGAAGGCCTCTTGGAGGAGATGGGCTTTTAACCAGATTTCGTTTGTGGGGAGAGTGATCCTCTGTTAGATATGAAGAGGAAGGGCGTTCCAGGCCAGAGGCAGGATGTGGACGAGGGAATGGTGTCGAGATAGATGAGACTGAGGTATAGATAGTAAGGTGGCATTAGCGGAGTGAAATGTGTGGGCTGGACTGTAGTGGAAACTCAGGGAGATAAGGTAGGAGGGTCCAAGGTGATGGCTTTAAAGCCAATGGTAAGCAGTTTCTGTTTGAGGCAGAGGTAGATGGACAACCACTGGAGGGTCTTGAGGAATGGGGAAACATGGACTGAATGTTTTTGAAAAAAAAGTGATTCGGGCAGCAGAGTGAAGTATGGACTGAAGTGGGAAGAGGCAGGAGCCAGGGAGGTCAGCAAGGAGGCTGATGCAGTAATCAAGCTGGGATAGGGTAAAGAGATTGGATTAATGTGAAAGCAGTTTGAATGGAGAGGAAAGGGTGGATTTTAGCAATGTCGTGAAGGTCGAACTGACAGGATTTGGTGGCCGAATGAATATGCGGGTTGCAGAAGAGAGATGAGTCTAGGGTAATGCCAAGTATGTGGGCTGGTTAGGCAGGGAGGATGATGGTACCGTCTACAGTGATGGGAAAGTCAGGGGGAGGACAAGGTTTGGGTAGGAATATGAGGAGTTTTGTTTTGGACAAGTTAAGTGTAAAGTGCCAGTGGGACATCCGAGTAGAGATGTCCTGAAGGCAGGAGGAAATGTGAGATGATCATTCAGTTAATGACATCCACTGAGCACTTACTCTGTGCAGAGCACTTTACCAAGCAGTTGGGAATGAACAATATACAGAGTTGGTAGGCACAATTCTCGCCCATCAGAAGCTTACAGTCTATAGTCAATTGTATTTATTGAGTGCTTGCTGTGTGCAGAGCACTGTACTAAGTGCTTGGGAGGGTGCAGTATAACAATATAACAGACACATTCCCTGCCCACAACAAGCTTTAGTCAATAGGAGAGACAGACATTAAAATAAATTCCGGGTAGGGGAAAGAATAGAGTGAGAGGACCTTTACATAAGTGATGTGGGGCTGTGATGATTGCCAAAGTGATTAAAAGAAGAGAAGCAGCTTGGCATAGTGGATAGAGCACAGGCCTGGGAGTCAGAAGGTCATGGGTTCTAATCCCAGCTCTGCCATTCATTTGCTGTGGGACCTTGGTCAAGTCACTTCGCTTCTCTGAGCCTCAGCTACCTGTAAAATGGGGACCGAGGCTGTGAGCCCCCCGTGGGATAGGGACTGTGTCCAACTCGATTTACTTGATTCCACTCCAACACAGTACAGCGCCTGGCATATAGTAAGTGCTTAATAAATGCCACCACTATTACTATTATTATTATTACATAGCCAAGTACAGAGATAATGCAGAGGGGAGGGAGGATAAGGGAAATGAGGGTTTAATCAGGGAAGGCCTCTTGGAGGAGATGTGATTTTAGGAAGGTTTTGAAAGTGTGGAGAGTGATGTCTTGTCGATATAAAAGGGGAGTTTCACGCCCCAGGGAGAACGTGGGCAAGAGGTTAGCAAAGGATTAGACGAGATCGAGACACAGAGAGTAGGTTGGTATTAGAGGAGCAGCTCTGAAAGAGGATGCTCCTTAACAAATGCTACTATTCGTTCATCTATTCACTCGTATTTATAGAGCCTTACTTTATGCAGAGAATTGCATACAGTGCTTGGGAAAGTACAATATAACAATAAAGAAACACATTCTTTGCTCACAAAACTGTCCTCTCTTCTCGCCTATCTTGCCGTCAACCCCTGGCCCACATCCTCCTGCTGTCCTGGAATGCCCTCCCTCCTCACCTCCGCCAAACTCTCTTCCCCTCTTCAAAGCCCTACTGAGAGCTCACCTCCTCCAAGTAGCCTTCCCAGACTGAGCTTCCCCTTTTCCCTCTGATGCCTCTCTGTCCCCCCTTCACCTCCCCTCATCTAAGCTTCTTTTCCCCCCTTTCCCTCTGCTCCTCCCCCTCTCCCTTCCCCTTCCCTCAGCACTGTGCTCATTTGCTCATTTGTACATATTTTATTACCCTATTTATTTTGTTAATGAGGCATACATCCCCTTGATTCTATTTATTGCTATTCTTTTAGTCTGCCTACCCAATTAGACTGTAAACCCGTCAATGAGCAGGGACTGTCTCTGTTGCCGAATTGTACATTCCAAGTGCTTAGTACAGTGCTCTGCACATAGTAATGGTTCCATAAATACTACTGAATGAATGAATCACCTGTAGGAGAGAGAAAAATCTGAGAGGAGAGGGTGACCCTCTCCTCACTCTTAGCTTTTATCCCCAAATCCTCTCACTCCTTTGAAGAGTCAGCACTCACCTTATCTTTTTTAATCTGGTATTTGTGGTATTTGGGTTGTGGTGAGAGAGGAGGGAGGAAAGATCAGAGCGAGAGAGCCTCTAGATCACATGGTAAGGAGTTTCTATTTGATGCAGAGGTGTATGGGTGACTTTTGGAGGTTTTTGAGAAGTGGGGAAATATGGCCTAAAGGGTTTTTCAGAAAAATGATCTGGGCAGCAGAGTGAAGTAATAATAATAATAATAATGTTGGTATTTGTTAAGCGCTTACTATGTGCAGAACACTGTTCTAAGCGCTGGGGTAGATACAGGGTAATCAGGTTGTCCCACGTGAGGCTCACAGTTAATCCCCATTTTACAGATGAGGTAACTGAGGCAGAGAGAAGTGAAGTGACTTGCCCACAGTCACACAGCTGACAAGCGGCAGAGCCGGGATTCAAATCCATGACTCTGACTCCCAAGCCCGTGCTCTTTCCACTGAGCCATGCTGCTTCTCTGCGGACTGGAGAAGGAAAGTCCTCTCGCAAGGGCTCATCACAGTGTTCGATAACTACCAGTGGTTGTTAATTAATTATGGTATTAGTTAAGTGCCCACTATGTGCCAGCCACTGTACTAAACATTGGGGTGGATATAGCAAGTTGGGCTAGACACAGTCCCTGTCCCATGTGGGGCTCACAGTCTCAATCCCCATTTTACGGATGAGATAACTGAGGCACAGAGAAGTGAAGCGATTTGCCTAAGGTCACACAGCAGACAAATGTTGGAGAGGGGAGCTGAGCCTGCAAGCAGAGAGTGAGATCAATCAATCAATCAATCATATTTATTGAGCATTTATTGTGTGCAGAGCACTTTAGTAAGCACTTGGGAGAGTGCTACATAACAGAGTTGGTAGACACGTTCCCTGCCCACAACGAGCTGCTGGGAACTGGGGACAAAGGCGTCTAGTTCCTGGAAGGGGTTTATTTTCTGCTTTTCACACTTCCCCAACTTCCTCCCCCACCTCTAAGCCACTGCTCCCCCAATACACCACACTATCATCCTCCCCGTCCTGTCCACTCCATCCACCCAGAAGCCTGAGTCATGAGGGAGACGTCTCTCCCCACTCACCAAGCCATTTTCCTCCCTTCTGGGCAGGAACCGGCCTCGGGAACAGGAACTGAGGCACTTGGGCCCAACTTGGGCTACATACAAGATAATTGAACCCTACATGAGTCTCACAGTCTAACTAGAAGAGAGAATGAGTATTGAATCCCCATTTTGCAGATGAAGGAACTGAGGCACAGAGAAGTGCCCAAGGTCACCCAGCAGACAAGTGGCGGAGCCGGGATTAGAATCCAGGTCCTGTCTTCTGGTTTCTGGGCCCTGCTTCTCTAAGATGGATCATGGCTTAGCTCCCTGAGAACTGTTTGATGGGGTGAAGGGGGATGGATGGATGAATCAACAAAGAAGCAGATGACCCCAGGGACAAAGAGGCAGACGGAGAAACAGGCCTCTGGTTATTCATATTAGTGTCTGTCCCCACCATCTAGACTGTAAGCTCAATTATGGGCAGGGAGCAGGACTACTAAATCACTGTAATTATAATAATAATAATTATTATTGTGGTGTTTGTTATGCACTTACTATGTGCCAAGCACTGTTCTAAGTGCTGGGGTATATACAAGGTATTCAGGTTGGACACAGTCCCTGTCGCACATGGGGCTCACAGTCTTAATCCCCATTTTACAGATGAGGTAAGTGAGGCACAGAGAAGTGAAGTGACTTGATCAAGGTCACATAGCAGACAGGTGGTGGAACCGGGATTAGAACCCACGTCCTCTGACTCCCAAGCCTGGGCTCTTGCCATTGGGCCATGCTGCTTCTTCTTGTATTCTCCCAAGTGCCTAGAACAGTGCTTTGCACATAGTAAGCGCTCAAACTCTCTTCCCCTCTTCAAAGCCCTACTGAGAGCTCACTTCCTCCAGGAGGCCTTCCCAGACCTAGCCCCCCTTTCCCTCTGCTCCTCCTCCCCTCCCCATTCCCCCTTCTCCCGCCCTCTTCTCTTCCCCCTTCTCCTCCCCACAGCACTTGCACATATTTTTATATATTATTTAACACTGTATTTATTTTGTTAATGATGTGTATATATATATATATATATATGATTCTATTTATCTTGATGATATTGACTCCAGACTACTTATTTTGTTTTGTTCTGTTTTGTTGTCTGTCTCCCCGGTTTAGACTGTAAGCCCGTTGTTGGGCAGGGATTGTCTCTATCTGTTGCCGAATTGTGCATTCCAAGCGCTTAGTAGCTCTGCACATAGTAAGTGCTCAATAAATATGATTGAATGAATGAATGAATGAATGAATGAATAAAAACTACTGATTGATGGATGGATTGATTTAGGAAACTGGATAGGTTTGTGGGAAGAGGCAGGGGCTGGCCATGAGGCCAGGCAGCTTCTCTACCCCCCACTCCTCCCCAGGTTACTATAGGCCTATAGGGTTAGAGCCACTGTGGCCTGGAGGAGGTGGGGAAACACGTGGAGGTGGGGTCTCCTCTCTGTCATTCAACCCACATATTCAATCTATCACTAAATCCTGTCAGTCCCACCTTCCTAACATATCTAAAATCCACCCATTCCATTGCATCCAAACTGCTATATCACTACAATCACTCTTCCTTTCCTGTCTGGATTACTGCATCAGCCTTCTTGCTGCCCTCCCATCTTCCTGTCTCTCCCCACTCCAGTCCAGACTTCATTCTGCTGCCCAGATTGTTTTTCAGCAAAAAACATTCAAGGCATGTCACCCCGCTCCTCAAAAAACTCCAGTGGTTGCCCATCCACCTCCACATCAAATAAAACTCCTCACCATCTGCTTTAAAGCACTCCACCACCATACCCCTCCTACCTCACCTCACTTCTCTACTTCCACAACCCAGCCCGCACACGTGACTCCTCTGATGCTAACCTTTTCACTGTGCTTCAGTCTCGCCTATCTAACCGCTCACCCCAGCCCACATCCTACCTTTGGGCTGGAACGCCCTCTCTCCACATATCCAACAGACAGTTATTCCCCCACACTCCCCCTCCCCCCGCCCTGTCAAAGCCTTACTGAAGGCACATCTCCTCCAAAAGACCTTCCCAGAGTAAGTACCCCCTTTCCTCATCTCCCGCTCCCTTCTGTATTGCCCTGCCTCTCTCCCTTTGCTCTTCCCCTCTCCCAGCCCCACAGCACCTATGTACATATCTGTAATTTATTTGTATTGATGACTGTCACCCCCACTCTAGAGTGTAAGCTCATTGTGGGCAGGGAATGTGTCTATTTATTGTTGTATTGTACTCTCCCCACCACTCAGTACATTTCTTTGCGCACAGTAAGCACTCAATAAATGCAACTGAATGAATGAATGAACAGGGGCTGGGGATGATGGGAGAAAGGAACAGAGGCTAGGCTGCTTTCTGGGCAATCTAATATTTATTCATTTTACCATATTTATTGAATGCTTGTTGTGTGCAGAGCACTGTATTAAGTTCTTGGAAAGTATCATGACACTGTGCCCACAGACTTCTGAGATCACTGACCAAGTGACTCATAGCCTCTTCTGTGAAAGGCGATGCTCAGGATACCTGCAAAGAAGAGAGAAATTTGAGACAAAAGGGGGACCCTCTCCTCACTCCTAGCTCCTACACCCCTCACCCCTAGCTCCTACCATGCTCACTCCCTTAAAGGGCTAGGACTCAACTTTTTTTTTTTAACCTGGTGTTTGTTAAGCCCTTCCTGTGAGTCAGGCATCCACCTAAGCAAAGGAATAGTTACAACATAATCAGGTTGGACACAGCCCATGTCCCACATGGGTCTCAGTTTTAATTCCCACTTTACAGATGAGGTAACTGAGAAGTTAAGGGACTTGCCCAAGGTCATACAGCAGACAAGTGGCCGAGCCAACTGAGTGGTCCCTTGCTTGAAATTCCCTCCTTTCCTTCATGCCTTGCAGAACACTGCTCCCCACAACTTCGAATCCCTTCTAAAATCTTCTATCCTCCAGGAAGCCTTCCCTGAATAACCCCTCATCTCTCCACCCTATCTCCCCTCCGACTGCCACTTCTGCACTTCCACGTCTCTCATTCTCAACCAACCCCCGAGTTCTTTCATCTGTATCTTTAAACTCTCTTCCTTCTCCTTTCCCTATCATTTACTTTAATGTCTAACTCCCCTTCTAGATTGTAAGTTTCTTGAGGGCAGGGATAGTGTCTACTAACTCTATTGCACTCCCCAAATCAATCAGTCAATTAATCAGCGGTGTTTAGTGACTGCTTCCTAATATCAGAGCACCTGTGGCTTCCAACCCCATTGCTTTGCTCCTTATCAAAAGACTTTCTCCCTCTTTCCTCCCTTAAGTACCTTCTTCCTGCCTTGATCCCTACCTCCTGTCTGTCCCCACTTCAGTCCATATTTCACTCTGCTGCTTGGATCATTGTTCTACAAAAACGTTCAAGACATGTTTCCCCACTCCTTAAGAACCTCTGGGGGTTGCCCATCAACCTCTGCATCAAACAGAAACTCCTCACAATTGGCTTTAAAGCACTCAATCACCTTGCCCCCTCCTACCTCACCTCACTACTCTCCTACTACAACCCAGGCTGCACACTTGGCTCCTCTAATGCAACCTTCTCACTGTACCTCGATCTCATCTATCTCACTTCTGACCTCTTGCCTGCATCCTGCCTCTGGCCTGTAACACCCTCCCTCCTCATATCCCACGGACAATGACTCTCCCCAGTTTCAAAGTCTTATTGAAGGCCCATCTCCTCCAAGAGGCCTTCCCTGACTAAGGCCTCCTTTCTTCTTCTCCAACTCCCTTCCGCATCACCCTGATTTGCTCCCTCTATTCATCCCACCCACCCAGCCCCACAATACTTAAGTACACATCTATTATTTATTTATTTATATTAATGTCTTTCTCCCCCTCTAGACTGTAAGCTCCTTGTAGGCAGGGAATGTGTCTGTTTATTGTTATACTGTACTCTCCCAAGCAGTTAGTTCAGTGCTCTGCACACAATAAGCACTTATTAATATGATTGAATGAATACAGTAGAGTTGGTAGACATGTTCCCTGCCCCTATTGAGCTCACAATCTAGAGGAGCTCGGCTTGGCCCAGTGCTCTGCACAGAGTAAAGCGCTCAATACAGTCTCTTGATTCATTACTCTCTTCCTTTCTCCCCAGCCTCACGTACCAGTCACGATGAATAGGGCAACCGAGGCCCATCCCAGGTAGAAAGACCAGGCGAAGAAGACTTGAATGCCGGGTTTCACGTGGGAATTATCCCAGAACTCTCCTGTGTACACAGCCATGCCCACCAGGCCACAGATCCCTGGGGATGGAATGGTCAGAGTGAGAACCACTCCCCATCTCCCTCTCCCCCGAGGTGTGAGAACTCCCTCCCCTGAAAGGTGAGAACCCCTCTTCTCCCACCTCCCTCCCAGCATCCCCTCCAAAGTCCGTTCCCTTTCCCCAGGACGGTGACCTTCCCTCCTCACCCCATACCTGCAGTAAAGGCAGAGATGCAGGAAATGAGGGGGAGGTAGGACAGAGAGGAGGAGAGCGATGGAAAGAAGGAGATGATGAGGAAGAGCACCGTTATCATCCCACATATGCTGGAGATAATTGTGAAGGTCTTTGTGACGTTGATGTTAGCTGTGGAGACACAAAGGGTAAACAGAGTCAGGCCTAGAGCTAGGGGATTGGTGGGGAAGGGGAACTGAATTTGCTAGACCTTCACAGGAAGACCCCCCATTCCATCCCCCCACGTGAAGGCTTGGGCAACCCTGATCTCCCCCTGAGCCCTCAGGATCAGGGTTCATCAGGATCAGTCCAGATGCCCTTGTGTCTAGAGGTAGTGGATACAGCATGGGCTTGGGAGTCAAACGACTTGGGTTCTAAGCCCAGATCTGTCACTTGTCTGCTCTGTGGCCTTGGGCAAGTCACTTCACTTCTCTGGGCCTCAGTTTTCTCATCAGTAAAATGAGGATTAAGAATGTGAGTCTCATGTGGGACAGGGACTGTGCCCAACCTCATTAACTTGTATCTAATAGTAATAATAATAATAATTATGGTATTTGTTAAGCACTTACTATATGCCGAGCACTGTGTAAGTGCTGGAGTAGATACAAGGTAACCGGGTTGTCCCACGTGGGGCTCACAGTCTTAATCCCCATTTTACAAATGAGGTAACTGAGACACAGAGAAGTGAAGTGACTTACCCAAGGTCACACAGCAGACAAGTGGCTGAGCCGGGATTAGAACCCACATCCTCTGACTCCCAAGCCCATGCTCTTTCCACTAAGCCATGCTACTTCTCTAATCTACCCCAGCATTTAGTTTAGTTGTCTGGCACATAGTGAGGGCTTAACAAGTACCATAATTATTATTATTACTTGCCTGCTATGTGATCTTGGGCAAGTCTTTTCACTTTACTGCATTTCAGTTACCTCATCTGTAATATGGGGATTGAGACTGGGAACCCTGTGTGGGACAGGGACCGTGTCCAACCCAATTATCTTGTATCTACTCTACCGCTTCGTACAGTGCCTAGCACATAGTAAATACTTAACAAATACCACAGTTATTATCATTATTACTATTATTGATCGAGTGATTGGACTCTGAACTGAGAGACCACTAATAATAATAATGTTGGTATTTGTTCAGTGCTTACTATGTGCAGAGCACTGTTCTAAGCGCTGGGGTAGATACAGGGTACTCAGGTTATCCCATGTGAGGCTCACAGTCTTCATCCCCATTTTACAGATGAGGTAACTGAGGCTCAGAGAAGTGAAGTGACTTGCCATCAGTCACACAGCTGACAAGGGGCAGAGCTGGGATTCGAACCCATGACCTCTGACTCCCAAGCCCGGACTCTTTCCACTGAGCCAAGCTGCTTCCCTAGCAATAGCAACAGCATCGATCAGTATCTACTGGGGATAGGGAATTGGACTAAGTGCTTGGGAATCATTCAGTCTAACAGTGGCATTTATTGAGCACATAATGTATGCAGAGCCCTGTACCAAATGCTTGGGACAGTAAAATCCAACTGAGTTGAAAGACACTATCGCTGCCCTCAAGGAACTGAAGATCTCCTGAGGGAAACAGGCCCAAATGGTAAAAACCAAAATAGATAATTAACTAGTAACTCTGCAGATAAAGATGGATGCTAAGGGTGGTTGAGGAGATGACGCGAACAGGAAGGATTTAATTAGGGAGTGCCTTTTGAGAAGGAACATGGTCTAATATCCAATCTCGGCTTCAGTGTCACCATCCTCTCCTGGTTCTCCTCCTATCTCTCTAGCTGTTTATTCTCAGTCTCCTTCGTGGGGTCCTCCTCTGCCTTCCACCCCCTAACTGTGGGAGTCCCTTAAGGTTCAGTTTTGGGTCCCCTTCTAGTCTTCACTGGAGAACTCATTCTTTCACATGGCTTCAACTAAAACCTCTATGTGGATGATTCCCAAATCTGCAAAACCAATCGTCATCTCACTCCATTCTGTAGTCTCACATTTCCTACCACCTTAATGACATCTCTACTTAGATGTCCTTCCACCACCTCAAACTTGACCTGTTTAAAACAGAACTTCTTATCTTCCCATCCAGATTTTGCCCTCCCCATGACTTTCCCATCGCTGTAGACAGCACCACGATCCTTTCTGTCTTGCAAATCCATAATCTTGGAGTGATCCTTGTCTCCTCTCACTCTTTTAACCCATATATTCAATCCATCACTGAATTCTGTAGGATCGACCTTCACAACATCGCTAAAATCCACCCATTCCTCTCCATCCAAACTGCTATCATGTTAGCCCAATCATTTATCCTACCCTGCCTTGATTACTGTATCAACATCCTTGCTGACTTTCCTGCCTCCTGCCTCTCCCCATTCCAGTCCATACTTCACTCTGCTACCTGGATCGTTTTCCTAGAAAAGCGTTAAGGCCATCTTTCCCTTCTCTTCAAGAACTTCCAGGGGTTACCCATTTATCTCTGATTCAAACAGAAACATCTCACTTTTGGCTTTAAAACACTCAGTCACTTTGCCCCCTGCTATCTCACCTTGCTACTCTCCTACTAAAACCCAAACTGCCCACTTTTCTTCTCTAATGCTAACCTTCTCACTGCACCTCGATCTCATCTATCTCACCGCCCACCTCTCCCCCACGTCCTGTCTTTGGCCTGGAGCACCCTCCTTCCTCATATCTGACAGATTACTCTCCCCAACTTCAAAGCCTATTGAAGGTCCATCTCCTTCAAGAGACCTTCCCAGGCTAAATCCTCCTTTCCTCTTCTCCCACTCTCTTCTGCATCACCCTGACTTGCCCCCTTTATTCATCCCCCGGCTCAGCCCCCCAGCACATATATGCATACCCATAATTTATTTATTCATATTAATGTCTGTCTCCCCCTTTAGACTATAAACTAGTTATGGACAGGGAATATGTCCATTTATTATTATACTGTACTCTCCTAAATGCTTAGTATGGTGCTCTGCACACAGTAAGAGCACAATAGATGCAATTGATTGACTGACTAATGGAAAGAGCATGGGGCTGGGAGACAGAGGATCTAGGTTCTAATCCCAGCTGTGACAATTGCTCGCTGTGTGACCTTGGACAAAATCACGTTATTTTTCTGTGCCTCAGTTCTCCTGTTCTCCCTCCTACTTAGACTGTGAGTCCCGTGCTGGACAGGGACTGTGTCCAATCTAATTAACTTGTACCTACCCAGAGCTTAGATAAGGGTTTGACACATAGTAAATGCTTAAGAAATACCATAAAATGAAAAAGTTGTCTTTCTGATGGACTTTGAGGGAATTTTCTACTACACCCAGCCCGTACATTTTTATCCTCCACCCCAACCTGCTCACTGTACCTCAATCTCGTTTATCTCACCACCCTCTGGCCTGGAACTCCCTCCCCCTTCAATCAAGCACTCAGTCATCTTTACTGATTATTCTTTTTTAGAATAAAAAAAGAAGAGAAAAGTGCTCTTTTTTGTAGAGCAGTGAACTAAGCACTTGGGAGAGTATAATATAACAGAACTGGTAGTCACATTCTCTACCCACAGTGAACTTATAGTCTAGAGGGGGAAACAGACATTAACATAAATAAATGAATTATGGATATTTACATAAGTGCCGTGGCTGAGGGAGGGGTGAATAAAGGGTGCAAATCTAAATGGAAGGGTTATGCAGAAAGGAGAGGGAGAAGAGGAAATGAGGACTTAGTCAGGGAAGGCTTCTTGGAGATGTGCCTTAAGTAAGGCTTTGAGGGTGGGGAGAGTGATCGTCTGTTGGATATGAAAAGGGAGGGTTTTCCAGGACAGAGGCAGGACGTGAGCGAGAGGTGACTGGCGAGATAGACGAGACTGAGGTACAGTGAGAAAGTTAGCATTAGAAGAGCGCAGGGTCCAGGCTGAGCAGTGGTAAGAAAGCAGTGAGGTGAGGTAGTAGGGGGCAAGGTGATGGAATACATTAAAGCTGATGGTAAGGAGTCTTTGATGAGGAGGTGGATGGGCAACCCCTGGAGGTTCTTGAGGAGTGGGGAAATATGGACTGAGCATTTTTGTAGGAAAACAACCTGGGCAGCAGAGTGAAGTATGGACTGGAGTAGGGAGAGACAGGAGGCAGGGAGGTCAGCAAGGAGATTGGTACTGTAATCAAGGCAGGATAGGATAAGTGCTTGGATTTATGTAGTAGCTGTTCGTATGGAGAAGAAAGGGCAGATTTTAGCAATGTTTTGAAAATTGAACCGACAGGATTTAGCGATGGACTGGATGTGTGCTTTGAATGAGAGAGATGAGTTAGGATAACGCCTAGGTGAAAGGCTTCTGAGACAGTAAGGATAGTAGTGCTGCATACAGTGACGGGAAAGTCAGGAGATCAGAGCATGGGTGGGAAGATAAAGAGTTCAGTCTGGACATGTTAAGTTGGAGGTGTAGGTGGGGCAGCCAAGTAGAGATGTCCTGAAAGCGGGAGGAAATGCGAGACTGAAGAGAAGGCGAGAGATCAGAGCTAGATTTGGGTAGTTGAAGCCTTGAGAGCAAGTGAGTTCTCCAAGAGAGTAAGTGTAGATGGAGAATAGAAAGGGACCCAGAACTGAACCTTGAGGGGACCCTACAATTAGGGGATGGGAGGCAGAGGAGCTGCCCGTGAAGGAAACTGAGATTGAACAGCCAGAGGGACAGGAGAAGAACCAAGAGAGGACATTGTCAGTAAAGCCACGGTGGGATAATGTGTCCAGGAGAAGGGGGTGATTGACAGTGTCAAAAAACAGCTGAGAGGAACCAGGAATGTATCTTTATAATTTTTTTATGGTATTTGCTAAGCACTTACTTTGTACCAGGCACTGTTCTAAGCCCTGGGATAGACACAAGATAATAAAATTGGACACAGTCCCTGTCCCACATGAGGCTCACAGTCTTAATCCCCATTAGGGAAGCAGCATGGCCTAGTGGAAAGAGCACAGCCCTGGGAGTAAAGAGGGCCTGGGTTCTAATTCTGGCTCCACCAATTGTCTTCTAGGAGACCATGGGCAAGTCACTTCACTTCTCTGTGCCTCAGTTCTCTCATCTGTAAAATGGCGATTCAATACCTATTTCCATCCTACTTTGACTGCCCCATGTAGTATTATCTTGTATCTACCCCAGCATTTAGAACGGTGCTTGACACATGGTAAGAGCTTAACAAATATCACAAGTATCATTATTATAACGGATGAGGTAACTGAGGCACAAAATGGCAGAGCTAGGATTAGAATTCAGATCATTTGACTTCTAGGCCCAGGCTCTTTCCACTAGGCTGTGCTGGTTTTCAGACTGGGGGGGACAAGGACAGAATTTCAGGGACGCCCCCACCTGCCCCTCTTACCAGATGACTTGAATAGGATGCAGTTTCCATTCAGGCAGCTTCCCCACAGGCCGGCATGAATGCTGTTCCCTGGGCCATTGGCCACTATCCAGGCAGATGTGCTGAGAGCCACAACCAGGAAGACGAGGGAGAGAGTGCCGCAGAGTGTGGCTGCAATCCTGCACCCTGGCATCCTGAACACTTTCCCGGGTCGTAAACTAGGGGGCTGGCAGGGGTCTAGGTGGAGAAAGGGGCCTTTGTATAGAGAGCAGGGGGTTAGATAAAGAGGGATGTAGGCGGAGGTGTGATGGCGGTCAGGACCGCCCCCTCTATCTGAGAATATGTGCTGTGGGTTACACTCCTGTCCTTCTCACTTCTGTCTACATTTCTGGTCTTTGGTCCTTTTTCTTTGGCCCTGCTGGGATGTTTGTTTTTCCCCTCTCTCTCTGGAGAGCCCGAGGGCTGGGAGGAGAAAGGGGGTCCTGGATCACCCCTTCACCAACTTCTCCACCCCCACCAGGCCTCAAGTCTCCCTTGGTGCATGAGAAGCTTGAGATGTGCTGACGGGAGTTAAGATGCAGCCCACATCCTCACTCAATGCCCCTCCCAGAGCGGCTTGAGGTGGGGAGGGAACCACCATAGATGCATAAACCACAGACCACTGACAGAACTCAGCTCGCTGATTGGTTCATTTGGACTGGGGAGACTAAGAAGCTGGAGAGCAGGAAGCCAGGGGAGGGGGCCACAGAGGGGACTGGAGAGAGGCAGGTGTTGGGGATGTGAGAGAAGACGGAGATCATTTGGTTCTTGAGGTAAAAGTTTGGGCATAAAGGGTAGAGGTTGGAGGAGAGCTAAGCTAGGGGGTGGGGGAGGGGGAGAGGTGAGGGCAGAAGAGGGTAAGGCTTTTGTTAGGATGTGAAATGTGGGGTGGTTGGGGAACTGGATATAGGCCTGTCTTTCTGGCTCAGAAGCTCTGGGGTTTGAGACGGGGACAACTTGGGATCTAGAACATCAGGGGCTGGCCTGGAAGTAAGAGTTGACTGTGGTGCTTGGGAAAAATTGAGAGAAAAAGAAGGAATTTTTTTTTTAATGGTACTTGTTAAGCGATCACTATGTGCCCGACACTGTACTAAGTGCTGGGTTAGGTACAAGATAGATTGGACACAGTCCTACATGGGGCTCACAGTGTAGTAGGGAGTAGGAATGAATCCCCATTTTACAGATGAGGTAACTGAGGCACCCTGGAGATGCAGCCCACATCCTCACCCAGTCCCTGGAGCATCCTAAGCCTGGAGGAGAACCAAGCAACACAGATGCATAATCGACAGACCTGTAGACAGAATTCAAGCTCTCTGATCCATTCATCTGGATCAGAGTCAGAGAGCCGGACAAGTTGGAGAGGCAGAAGCCAGGGGAGGAGACAATAGAGAGGCTTAGGGAGAAGACAAACGAAGGGGCTGAAGGAAGGTAGGGTGACCAGATGGGCTTGGGGGAGAGTTTAGGGGTAGAGGGTGGAGGAGGGCGAGCTGAGGGGACAGGACACGAGAGGGTTAGGGTGGGAGAGGGAGGAGCTTTAGTCAGGATGTAACATACCGGGTGATTGGAGAGTCCAACTGAGCAGCCGTTGGCCAAGTCTTATTAAGTCACTCGACACTGCAATCCTGTCTTCCTGGCTCAGAAGCTCTGGAGGTGGGGATGGGGATGGCTTGGCATGTAGAACACCAGTTTCTGATGGAAATCACACTAGTTTATTCTGTTGAATTTTGCGGGCATTCAAACAGTTTCTACATTTGGGAGGAAATCATCCAGCATGATGAGGCCTGGGGCTGCCCCAACCCCTAACTTCCCTTCCATGTCCTCCATTCAGAGCCCAGGTGGAAGGACACTGGAAGCAGAAGGATCCCCAGAGATGGTGCCTCCGTCACACTGGCCTGCTGTCCCCGCCGGAGGCTGAAGAGACTGGATCATCTGGCTTCTAACTTGTAAAAAAAGAGTCTCCCTCCAGACAGCTGGGAAAAATACCCAATTTGGCTGTGGCACCCAGGGATTTGGAGTAAGGGCTGCTTCAGGGAGGGGACTGGCATAGAAAGTGCAGGAAAAGAGCTGTGGGGTCGGACCCAAGGGATAAAATGGGGTGGCAGAGATTTATGATGTGTGGGCAGAGCCATGCTGAGATGGTCGATGGGGTTGCTGGCCTGGTTTCTGGCATGGTGAAAGAGGTTCTGGATCCCAAGGGGGTCAGGGGCGTCTGTAAAGGATTGACCTCTCCTGCTTGAACTTCTCAAATTCCTCTGAGTCCAGCAGTTCTAAGGAATGCCATCTAGGCTTTATGTGAATGGTGCTGGGCTGCGCCTCCACATTAGACTCTTTATTCGGGGAGTCTCCTGAGACCCTGTCTCCCTTTGATTTGGAGGGCAAGCTCTTCATGGTCCTGGGAGTCACCTTACTGACTGAGATCCACCACAGCAAGTGCAATGTCCCTGAAGGCAGAATGGATCCCATCCTGAAACTTTTTTTCTACCAGGACAGCTTGGACCGAAGGCCCCAACTCTGTTGCAGGACCTCTTTTCCCTAGCCCAAGAGGCATCTCCTCATCCCCACATCCCCCTTACCAACTTGAAATGGCCCCTTCCCTGGCCTCCCAGAAACCATCTTTCTTCCTGGTTCTTCCCCTCTGCCTGTCCCAGTCTGACAGCTGTAAACCTTTGGCCTCCTCTCCCTCCTCCTCCTCCTTCTCCTTTCTTCCTCATCCTGTTCCTACTCCTCTTGCCCCTCCTTCTTTTCTCCTCGTCCTCCTTACTGTAAACCTTTGGCCTCCACCTCCTCCTTTTCCTTTTCCTCGTTTTTCTCCTCCTCTTCCTTCTTTCTTTCTCCTCCTTCTCCTCTTCTACCTCTTCCTCCTTCTTCTCCCTTTCTCCTCTCCTCGTCTTCTTCCTCCAGGAAGGCTTCTATGACCACACCTCTCTGCAGGGTGAAGTCTCTCTCCTCAACACCAGGGGACATCTTCTAAATCAGCCAGGGTTTGCCTCATCAGAAAAATCACTGCACTTGAAACCAGAGGGGATCTGGCCTGTGCTGCCTCCCTAGCTGATCCCCCAACACTCCCTAACCCTGAGACCCACCCCATCTCTGCCCACCCCATGTCATGAGAACTTAACTTCTCTGTGCCTCAGTTACCACAACTGTAAAATGGGATTGAAGACTGTGAGCC
The DNA here is from genome assembly GCF_004115215.2 of Ornithorhynchus anatinus. Lineage (NCBI taxonomy): Eukaryota > Metazoa > Chordata > Mammalia > Monotremata > Ornithorhynchidae > Ornithorhynchus > Ornithorhynchus anatinus. The sequence goes on along the minus strand of NC_041732.1, from coordinate 5,067,575 downwards.
CCATGTGGGACGGGGATTGTGTCCAACCTGATTACTTTGTATTTACCCCATTGCTTAGAAAAGTGCCTGGCACTTTGTAAGCGCTTAACAAATACCTTAAAGAACTGATTAATTGAATGATTGATCTCCTGCCAGGAACGAATTAGTAAGCCTCAGCTTGAGATTACAGGACTGAGAATGGGTGCAGAGGATTTGATTATATTTCTCGTGGCCAGGGGAAAGGGACAAGAGTAAGAGTCATGGAAGGAGAAGAGTCGGGGCAGTGACAGATGCAAGAGTTGACTGTGGCGCTCAGGAGAGATCGAGGGAACCAGGAATGTATCTTTATAATTTTTTTATGGCATTTGTTAAGCACTTACTTTGTGCCAGGCATTGTTCTAAGCCCTGGGTTAGATACAAGATAATGAGATTGGACACAGTCCCTGTCCCACATGGGGCTCACAGTCTTAATCCCCATTAGGGAAGCAGCATGGCCTAGTGGAAAGAGCACAGTCCTGGGAGTAAAGAGGACCTGGGTTCTAATTCTGGCTCCACTGGTTGTCTGCTGGGAAGACCATGGGCAAGTCACTTCACTTCTCTGTGTCTCAGTTCTCTCATCTGTAAAATGGGGATTCAGTACCTGTTTCCATCCTACTTTGACTGTGAAACCCATGTAGGATTATCTTGTATCTACCCCAGCATTTAGAACAGTGCTTGACACACAGTAAGAGCTTAACAAATGTCACAAGTATTCAAGTATTATTATTATAACAGATGAGGTAACTGAGGCACAAAATGGCAGAGCTGGGATTAGAATTCAGATCTTTTGACTTGTAGGCCTGGGGTCTTTCCACTAGGCTGTGTTGGTTTTCAGGTTGGAGGGGACAAGGATGGAATTTCAGGTTCCCCCCACCTGCCCCTCTTACCAGATGACTTGAATAGGATGCAGTCTCCATTCAGGCAGTTTCCCCACAGGCCGGCATGAATGCTGTTCCCTGGACCATTGGCCACTACCCAGGCAGATGTGCTGAGAGCCACAACCAGGAAGACGAGGGAGAGAGTGCCGCAGAGCGTGGCTGCAATCCTGCACCCTGGCATCCTGGACACTTTCCCAGGTCTGGGGACTAGGGGTCTAGCAGGGGTCTAGGTGGAGAAAGGGGCCTTTGTATAGAGAGCAGGGGGTTGGAAAAAGAGGAATGTAGGCGGAAGTGTGATGGCGGTCGGGACCGCCCCCTCTATCTGAGAATATGTGCTGTGGGTTACACTGCTGTCCTTCTCACTTCTGTCTACATTTCTGTTCTTTGGCCCTTTTTCTTTGGCCCCACTGGGATGTTTGTTTTTCCCCTCTCTCTGGAGAGCCTGAGGGCTGGGAGGAGAAAGGGGGTCCTGGATCACCCCTTCACCAACTTCTCCACCCCCACCAGGCCTCAAGTCTCCCCTGGTGCATGAGAAGCTTGAGATGTGTTGACGGGAGTTAAGACGCAGCCCACATCCTCACTCATCGCCCCTGCCAGAGCAGCCTGAGGTGGGAGAGAACCAACATAGATGCATAAACCACAGACCGAGAGAACTCAGCTCGCTGATTGGTTCATTTGGCTTGAGGAGACTAAGAAGCTGGAGAGTGGGAAGCCAGGGGAGGAGGCCACAGAGGGGACTGGAGAGAGGCAGGTGTTGGGGATGTGAGAGAAGGCAGGGAGATCGTTTGGGTCTTGAGGTATGAGTTTGGGCATAAAGGGTAGAGGTTGGAGGAGGGCTAAGCAAGGGGACGGGGGAGGGGGAGAGGTGAGGGCAGAAGAGGGTAGGGCTTTTGTTAGGATGTGAAATGTGAGATGGTTGGGGAACTGGATACAGGCCTGTCTTTGGAGCTCAGAAGCTCTGGGGTTTGAGACGGGGACAGCTTGGGATCTAGAACACCAGGGGCTGGCCTGGAAGCAAGAGTTGTCTGTGGTGTTTGGGAAAAATTGAGAGAAAAAGAAGCAATTTTTTTTTAATGGTACTTGTTAAGCGATCACTATGTGCCTGACACTGTACTAAGTGCTGGGTTAGGTACAAGATAGATTGGACACAGTCCTACATGGGGCTCACAGTCTATGTAGCAGGGAGTAGGATTTAATTCCCATTTTACAGATGAGGTAACTGAGGCACCCTGGAGATGCAGCCCACATTCTCACCCAGTCCCTGGACCGGCCTAAGCCCAGAGGAGAACCAAGTGACACGGATGCATAATCGACAGACCTGTAGACAGAATTCAAGCTCTCTGATCCATTCATTTGGAGCAGGATCAGAGACGGAGAAGTTGGAGCGGGGGAAGCCAGGGGAGGAAACAATAGAGAAGTTTTGGGAGAAGACAGGCAAGGGGCTGACGGAAGGTAGGGTAACCAGTTGGGCTTGGCGGGGAGGTTTGGGAGGCAGTTTAGGGGTAGAGGGTGGAGAAGGGCTAGCTGAGGAGACGGGACACGAGAGAGTTAGAGTGGGAGAGGGAGAGGCTTTAGTCAGGATGTAACATGCGGAGTGATTGGAGAGTCCGATTGAGCAGCTGTTGGCCAGGTCTTATTGAGTCACTCGATGCTGTAGTCCTGTCTTCCTGGCTCAGAAGCTCTGGAGGTGGGGATGGGGATGGCTTGGCAATGTAGAACACCAGTTTCTGATGGAAATCACACTAGTTTACTCTGTTGAATTTTGCGGGTATTCAAACAGTTTCTACATTTGGGAGGAAATCATCCAGCATGATGAGGCCTGGGGCTGCCCCAACCCCTAACTTCCCTTCCATGTCCTCCATTCAGAGCCCAGGTGGAAGGACACTGGAAGCAGAAGGATCCCCAGAGATGGTGCCTCCGTCACACTGGCCTGCTGACCCCGCCGGAGGCTGAAGAGACTGGATCATCTGGCTTCTAACTTGTAAAAAAAGAGTCTCCCTCCAGACAGCTGGGAAAAATACCCAATTTGGCTGTGGCACCCAGGGATTTGGAGCAAGGGCTGTTGCAGGGAGGGGACTGGCATGAAAAGTGTGGGAAAAGAGCTGTGGGGTCGGACCCAAGGGATAAAATGAGGCAGCAGAGATTTATGATGTGCGGACAGAGCCATGCTGAGATGGACGATGAGGTTGCTGGCCTGGCTTCTGGCATGGTGAAAGAGGTTCCGGATCCCAAGGGGGTCAGGGGCGTCTGTAAGGGATTGATTTCTCTTGCTTGAACTACTCAAAGTTCTCTGAGTCCAGCAGGTCTAAGGAATACCATCTAGTGTCCATATGCATGGTGCTGGGCTGCGCCTTCACATCGGACTCTTTCTTCGGGGAGCCTCCTGAGACCCTGTCTCCCTTTGATTTGGAGGGCAAGCTCTTCATGGTCGTGGGGGTCACCTTACTGACCGACATCCACCACAGCAAGTGCAATGTCCCTGAAGGCAGAATGGATCCCATCCTGAAACATTTTTTCTACCAGGCCAGTTTGGACCGAAGGCCCCAACTCTGTTGCAGGACCCCTTTTCCCCAGCGCAAGAGGCATCTCCTCATCCCCTCATCCCCCTTACCAACTTGAAATGGCCCCTTCTCTGGCCTCCCAACAACCATCTCTCTTCCTGGTCCTTCCCCTCTGCCTGTCCCCCAGTCTGACAGCTGTAAACTTTTGGCCTCCTCCTCCTCCTTCTCCTTTCTTCCTCATCCTGTTCCTCCTCCTCTTGCTCCTCCTTCTTTTCTCCTCGTTCTCCTTACTGTAAACCTTTGGCCTCCTCCTCCTCCTCCTCTTTTTCCTTCTCCTCCTCTTCTACCTCTTCCTCCTCCTCCTTTTCTCCTCTCCTCTTCTTCTTCTTCCTCCAGGAAGGCTTCTAGGACCACACCTCTCTGCAGGGTGAAGTCTCTCTCCTCAACACCAGGGGACATCTTCTAAGTCAGCCAGGGCTTGCCTCATCAGAAACATCACTGCATTTGAAACCAGAGGGGATCTGGCCTGTGCTGCCTCCTAGCTGACCCACCACCAACCCCTAACCCTGAGACCCACCTCATCTCAGCCCACCCTGTGTCATGAGAACCCCCCAGTACCCCCAGTCCCTTCTCTGCCTCCATTCCCGTCCCCCCCCACCAACCCCCGCCCCCCAACTACCCAAGAGGGAATCTTGCAGGTCCAGCCCCACTCCCACCTCCATCAGACCCTCCCTCCCCCGGTCCCAGTTGCCCCTCACCGCTCAAGAGGTACATCAGGAAGGTGCCCCAGCCCAAGTAGAAGGCCCAGTCGAAATTGAGGTGGATGAAGCGCTCGACAGCACGTTTGTAGGCCTTCAACATGTACATGGTCTGACCGGCTATTCCCAGGATTGCTGAGGGACAGAGACCTGTCCTGGACATAGGCAGGCTAGTTCCTGGCTGGCCACCCTCTCAGGAGCCTGATGCTTCAGACCCCTGGCTTCTCTCTGGCCTCCCCTCACCAATCCCTCTGCCCCTGCCCCCCGGCTCACCTAAGTTTCCAGTCCCTCTGCTCCCCCCACCCCCCCCCACTGCCCTCAGCCACCGGAACCTCTACCCTGCCCTCCCAAAACCCCTTAGCCACTATTCCCTCTGCCCTTGCCCCCCGCCCCACTCGCCTCAGGTACCGGTCCCTCTCCCCGCAGCCTCCCCATTCTCCTCAGCCACCAGAACCTCTGCCCCTCCCAACTCCCCTCATACATCAGTCCCTCTGCCCTCACCCCCATTCCCTTCAAGCATCAGTCCCAGCGCCCCTGTCCCCCTCTTCCACTTGCCTCAGCCACGAGTCCCTCTGCTCCTGCTCCCACCACTCCCCTGGGCCACTAGTCCTCTGCTGGGACCCAGGTGTGTGACCTCCCTTCCTCACAGCTGCCCCCTTTCTCCCCCCAAGCCACCCCACTCTTTCTGCTTCCCCAACCCGCCTCATCATCTTTGGTCTGGCATGGAGCTGACCTGTAATATAGCAGGTCAAGAAGGAGAACCAGGAGGTGGTTTCAATGCCAAGGAATCTGTTCAGAGTTCTGAAATTTGGCACCAGAGCCAGGAAGCCCATGATGGCAGATGTGACCATGAGGATTTGCACGATCCTTAGGTAACCTGGAGGGGGTGGGAGGGAAGGCAAACACACACACAGGCGCACATGTGAGGAGTGGTTTTCCTGAGCTCTGTTTCTCCTACTCCCACCCCGCTGTAGATCTAATTTCACCTCTGCCCCTGCAGTTTCTCTGGCCCCTTCCATTCCAAACTGTCTCCAGTGGGGTCAGAGGATTCCATCGTGCCCCTAGTTCTTCTCCCCACCACCCCAATTCCTCCGTGGGGTTATCTAATCAATAACAGTGGCCTAGGAAAAAGAGCACATACCAGGAGTCAAGAGACCTGGGCTCTAGCCCTGGCTCCACCACTAGTTGACTGTTTGATCTTGGGCAAGTCACTGACTTTGTCTCTATCTTCTCTCTCTGGCTGCTCATTCTCAGTCTCTTTCACGGACTCCTCCTCTGCCTCCCGCCCCCTAGCTGTGGGGGTCCCTCGGGGTTCAGTTCTGGGGCCTTTTCTATTCTCCATCTACACCCACTCCCTTGGAGAACTCATTCTCTCCCATGGCTCCCAGGAAAGCAGCGTGACTCAGTGGAAAGAGCCCGGACTTGGGAGTCAGAGATCATGGGTTCGAATCCGAGCTCTGCCACTTGGCAGCTGTGTGACTGTGGGCAAGTCACCACTTCTCTGGGCCTCAGTTACCTCACTTGTAAAATGGGGATGAAGACTGGGAGCCTCACATGGGACAACCTGAGTTCCCTGTAACTCCCCCAGCGCTTAGAACAATGCTCTGCACATAGTAAGCACTTAACAAATGCCAACATTATTATTATTATGGCTTCAACTGCTCCCTCTATGCAGATGATTTCCAAATCTACATCCCCAGCCCTGATGTCTCTCCCTCTCTACGGTCTCACATTTCCTCCGGCCTTCAGGACCTCTCCACTTGGATGTCCCGCCAACATCTCAAACTTAACACATCCAAAACAGAATTTATCTTCCACCCAAACCTAGTCCTCCCCCTGACTTTCCCATCACTGTAGGCAGCACCACTATCCTTCCTGTCTCATAAGCCCATAATCTTGGCATTATCCTCGACTCATCTCTCTCATTCAACACATATATTCAACCTATTACTCAAGCCTGTTGGTTCCACCTTCCCAACATCTCCAAAATCCGCCCTTTCCTCTCCATCCAAACTGCGGCCATGTTCATCCAAGCACTTTTCCTATCCTACCTTGATTACTGCATCAGCCTCCTTGCTGACCTCCCTATCTCCTGTCTCTCCCCACTCCAGTCCATACTTCACTCTGCTGCACAGATCATTTTTCTACAAAAACATTCAGTCCGTGTTTCCCCACCCTCAAATACCTCCAATGCTTGCCAATCCATCTCTTTACCATCAGCTTTAAAGGATTTAATCACCTGTCACCTCCTATGTCACCTTGCAACTCTCCTACTACAGTTCAGCCCTCACATTTAGCTCCTCTAATGCTTACCTACTCACTATACCTCAATCTCATCTATCTCGCTGCTGACCACTCACCCACGTCCTGCCTCTGGCCCGGAATGTCCTCCCTCTTCATATTCAACAGACAATAACTCTCCCCACCCTCAAAGCCTTACTGAAGGCACATCTCCTCCAAGAAGTCTTCCCTGACTAAGCGCTCATTTCCTTTTCTACCGCTCCCTTCTGCATCACCCTGATTTGCTCCCTTTTTGCACCCCAGCCTCAGTCTCACAGCACTTATGATCATATAATAATAATAATAGTATTTGTTAAACACTTACTCTGTGCCAAGTACCGTACTAAGCATTGGGGTGAATAAAAGCAAATCAGGTTGGACAAGTTCCTTTCCCACATGGGGCTCATAGTCTCGATCCCCGTTTTAAAGATGAGGTAATTGAGGCCCAGGGAAGTGAAGTGACTTGCCCATGGTCATAGTGGTAGTTTATTTATTTATGTTAATGTCTCTCTCCCTCTCTAGGACTGTAAGCTGAATGAAGGTGGGGAATGTGTCTGTTATATTGTTATATTATACTCTTCCAAGTGCTTAGTACAGTCCTCTTCATACAGTAAGTGCTCAATAAATACAAATGATTAACTTCTCTGTATCTCAGTTTTCCTTCCCCCATAAACTGTGAGCCCCATGTGGGACAAGAACTCCCATCTGAGAGAAGCACCATGCCCAGTGGAAACAGCTCAGGTCTGGGAGTTAGAGGATCTGGGTTTTAATTCTACTTCTGCTGCAAGTCACTTCTCTGTGTCTCAGTTACCTCATTGTAAAATGGGGGTTAAGACTGTGAGCCCCATGTGGGACAAGGACTGGGTCCAACCTGATTAGCTTGCATCTATCCCAGCACTTAATACAATGCCTGGCATATAGTTAGCACTTAATGAATACCATTTTAAAAAAAAAAAGGACGGATCTGAATGGTGTGTTTTGTATCTTTCCCAGTGCTCAGTACAGTCCTTGGCATTGAGTAAGCACTAAACACATGCTATAATTTTTACCATTATAATCAAGGGTTTCCCTTCTCCAAGCACCCAGATCTCCCCGTAGCTATTTTCCCTCGTTCCTGTCTCCCTCCAACTCCCCCTGGATCTTAATACTATTAATACTTAATACTATTATTACTGTAGTGGTATTTGTTAAGCATTTACTATGTGTCAAGCCCTGTTCTAAGAGCTGGGAAATGTACAGGATAATCAGATCAGACACAGGCCTTGTCCCACATGGAAATCACAGTCAAAGTAGAGGGAAAACTAATATTAAATCCCCATTTTGCAGATAAGGTAACTGAGGCATAGAGAAGTTAAGTGACTTGTCCCAGGTCATACAACAGGCACGTGGTAGAGCCAGGATTAGAACCCAGGTCCTATGACTCCCAGCCCTGTGCTCTTTCCACTAGGCCACGCTTCTTCCACCCCCCACTCCACCTCAGCCTTAACTCTCTCATTCCCTCCTCTTGACTGTCCATGTTGCTTTCTCCTTCTCTCTTTGGCACCAGTTGGGATCCCATTTGGTCAACCCCAACTTTCTCCCACCCAGATCTCTCTAAACCCCCTGGGCATCCACTCTTTTTCCTCTGGACTCGGCTCTCCTTTCTCAGGATCCTCACCCCCACTCCTCCGTACCAGTTTTGAGCAACAACTCTTGACAGGTGTAGGCACTGCAGATATGCCATAGGCCATTGGGTGCCATGCCATCTGGCACCTGGACCTCCAACCAGTTGGGGCTGATCAGGGTGATCAGGAGCAGCAGGAAGGAGAAGACGGTGAAGGCCGAGTTGACGTCAATGTTGGATGCTGAGGGGTTGGCCACGGACTCCCACAGGGAGTAAGTGGCCACCTCATCTTGGCCCTTCCCCTTGGTCTCCAAGAACGGCAGCTTGGCGGCTGGGGAGCCTAACCGGGGAGCCAAACCCCCTGGGCCCCCCCTGAATTACTCCCTGGGCCTCGCCACTGCGACCTCTCCCTGGTGGATCTGAGTCACCAACTGTCATGGAACTTCCCTTTCCCCTGATCCAGTCTGTGACATCACCAACCTCCCCTTCCTGTGCACCGCCAACCCCCCCTTCCCCACCCTCCATGACCTTCTTCATACCAGAGCTGAGGGAGGGGTGGGGCGGGAGAAATGGAGAGGAGGGGCAGCCACTCCAGTGCCAGCTCCCTGACAACAGATATACCATGTCCCCCAACCCACCATTCTTCTGTCTCTTTGGGTCTACCTGAGTCTATCTCTCTGGCCCTCTCTTCAGGGAAGCAGGGGGTGGGTATGAGGCGGCCAGGGGTCACATGTTCTATCAAAACAACCTTTCCAAATCCTCCCTCATAGTCCCCAGCCTGTTCGTTCCCTCAGGACCCAGCACCTGGGGTATTTGGGGTCGGAGAGAATTCGGGCAGGTGTGTTCTGTGGGCTGGGGGAGCGGGAGTGGAGGGAGGGTTCCCTGACAGATCCCCAGTCAGAATGGACCCTGACCCACATACCTCACTCCTTCCCTCCTCTCCTCCCCCCAGCCCCACCCCTCCCCTAGGTCCCTCCCTTTCACGGACAGATTGACTGGAAAAGCTGGCCGACAGGAACGAGTTGGATCTGGCTGTTGCCGTTCTTTTATTGGGTAGCTGACCCCCCCATCCAGCCGGTCCTCAATACCCCCACTTTCTCCATCCCTGGGGGAGTGGAGCAGGACCCAGGAAGACACACACACACACACACACACAGATATCCACACTGAGAGACACACCTAGATTCACATACAGCCACAGCCTCCCTGGTCCACACTTAAATGCACGAATGTAAAAATACACGAATGTATTTCTACCCTTAAAGACACACCTCCCATCGACACCTAAACAAACTCAGTCACACAGACGCTCTCTCAAATACATCCCGGTCATATCCCTCACCCTTCACCCCCACCCCCAGACACCCGGCCACTAACAACCATTGATGCACATGGTTCACACCCGATCTACAGAGCCAGAGGCCTTCATGGATCAGGGCTTGGGGGAAGGATGATGCTGAGGCTCAGCTGGTAATTCCCAGATGGACGAAGCTGGGTTGCTGCTCCTGCTTCTGTCATCCTTTGGATGAGGTATGAGTCCAGGCCGGCTGGAGGGTAGGATCAAGGAGCTCCAGGTCACACGCTGAGTGGCTAGATGGAGAGTGCCTAGGGAGAGGTGGGGGCGCGAGAGGAAGAATGAGGAGTGGAGAGCACCAGGCTGGCGGGTGGTGTGGGGTGATGGATTATGAGACTGCACATCTCCCCACCAATCAATCGAGGGTATTTTTGAGCACTTACTATGTGCAGACCACTGTATTAAGCTTTTGGGAGAGTACGATACAGTTGACAGACAGGTTCCCTGCCCAATATGAGCTTACCCACTCTTTGAACATCTCTAGGGGTTGCCCATCACTCTCCACGTCAGAGATCGGCTCTTCTTCCTCCTACCTGACCTCACTGATTTCCTACTAAAACCCAGCCCATACATTTAGCTCCTCTAACCTCAACTTACTCACTGAGCCTGCATATGGTCTATCTCACTGCCGACCCCTTGCCCGTGTCCTCCCTCTGGCTTGGAACTCCCTCCCCTGAGAACACGGGCTTGGGAGTCAGAGGATGGGGGTTCTAATGTTGGGTAGGGATTGTCTCTGTTGCCGAATTGTACTTTCCAAACGTTTAGTACAGTGCTCTGCACACAGTAAGTGCTCAATAAATACGATTGAAAGAATGAGTGAATCCTGGCTCCACCACTTGTCTGCTGTGTGACCTTGGGCAAGCCACTTAACTTCTCTGTACCTCAGTCACCTCATCTGTAAAATGGGGATTAAGACTGTGAGCCCCATGTGGACCAACTTGGTCGCCCTGTATCTACCCCAGTGCTTAGAGCAGTGCTTGGCGCATAGTAAATGCTTAACAAATTCCATACAAGAATAAACGGCGGCATTCCCTGCATGCAATGAGCTTACAGTCTAGAGTGGGCTTCCCTATCACCCAGCATCCCCCATGCTTCTGTGAAACCCATCTCCCCTGCCTCTTCCAATCCCCCATCCTCTTCTCCTTGGACTCTGGAGACCCCTGGCCCAGCCCAACCCTCCACCCCCCAAACCCCACCCTCCTCACCAGCCCCCATGAAGAAGCAGAAGCTCAAAGCGGTCGTGTAGATGGGCCAGCGGAGAGAAATGTGGGCCGTCTCCGAGCCCTCGATTGACTGGGAGATCAACGCGACGTAGAACCCGATCCCCAGGAGTACGCCTATCCCTAGGGGAGGGACAGGCAGAGACAGATAGGAACAGAGACAGAGAGCGATATGGGGGGTGGGGAAAAGAGCTCCCCCAGAGCACCTCGGGTCCACTATTCCCTCAGCAGGGGCAGGGGAACTCAGGGTCCAGGCTGGGCCCACTGGGTTCAGGGGCTAGGCTGTGGCAGGGAAAGGCTGGAGAAACTGAGACCTCGATAAGGCTCTGCACACAGGAAGTGCTCAATAGGGAAGCCGTGTGGATTAGTGGATACAGTATGGGTCTGGGAGTCAGAAGGATCTGGGGGCTAATCCCGGTTCCGCCACTTGTCTGCTCTGGGCCCTTGGCAAGTCACTTCACTTCTCTGTGCCTCAGTTACCTCGTCTGGAAGATGGGGCTTGAGACGGTGAGTCCCATGAGGGACATGGACTGTGTCCAAACTTATTTGCTTGTATCCACCACAGCACACAGTACTGTGCCTGGCCCCTAGAAAGGGCTTACCAAATACCACAATTATTATTATTGTTATTATTAAATCTCACTGCTTGATTGCCTGGGGAGGGGTGAGGAAAGGGCACTGAGGGCTGGGGCCCAGAGGGCGGTACCGATGACGAAGTTGGCCCCCGCGGCCGGAAGTTGCTGTTCGCTGAGCATCAGGGGCTGGTACTGGCACAGGGTGATGGTGAGGAGAGCGAGGCTCAGCAAGCCAGAGAAGACCAGCGAGAGGGTCAAGAAGGCCCGAGAGAACTCGCCCAACACTGCAGGGAGAGGATATGCTGGGGGTGTGGCCCAGCTCTGCAGGGACCACCGGAAGTCGGGGGTCTGGAGATGGGGGCAGGAGGGGGTATCTGGTGAGACCTGGATCCAGGATCGTTGTCCAGAGGGGAGGGTGGGGATCAGTATCTGAGGGCCGTCTCTTGGGGAAGGTCCCTTCCAGGGATGGGGAGGTCAGTATCTGGTCAGACCTTGGAAGAGGGGGACCCGGAAGGGGGGAAGTCAATGCCTCAGGGGCAAAGGTCAATATCTGGGGTTGCTGTGTCCCAAGTCAACCCCTGGTGGGGTGGGGGTAGGGGTCTCACCTGAGCTGGGTCTTTTCAGACAGGTCTGGCCAAAGCAGAGCATCCAGGGGCTGGGGTAGGTGACCAGGGAGGAGTCCCCAAAGTCCACCTGCGACCAGGCTGGCTCGGCCACGGACACCAGCAGCAGAGCGAAGCCCCCCAAGTGGAACAGCCCGGCCCCCATCCGGTTCAGCTTCATCCCCAGCCCTTCCTCTAGGGGCACAAGGGATGGCAGCCCCCCTTGGAGGGCCCGCAAGTTCCTCCTGACCATCTCATCCTCCCACAACCCCCCGCTCATCCTCCCACAATCCCCCTACAGGATTCTCGACCCTGACCACGGCCCCAGCCCGGGGACAGGCCCGGGACCACTCTGCCCCACGGGACCACTCTGCCCCACGCAGAGCCCCACTCCCACCAACTGCCACGGAACCTCACCGACAGACCTGGGGCCCAGGGGTCCTGACCCTGCCTGAGGGACTCCCTTGCCTCCTTCTGCCCCTTCAGGCCCGGCCTGCTCTCCCAGGCCCCGCAGAGCTTACAACTCCGACACATTTGAGTTTCGTATTGGTTTTATTAGAGGCAGAGGAGAGGTCTACTTCCCACCTCTCTTTGCTGCCCTTTTTGGCCCTGGCCCCAGCCAAGCTTTTTCCTCCCAACTCCCAGGCCCACCTCCCCTCCCCTCTCAACTGTCTCCAGCCCACTCCCCCCACACCCCAGAATCATTCATCCAACCCCGGCCCCTCCCCGGACCCAGGCATCTGGCTACCCAGCCCGGGGCTCTCTCACTCTCTCTCCCTCACCACCCCACCTCTGGCTCTCCCGCCCCCCACCCTGGGCATCCTGTGAGGCTCTTCAGGGGCTGAGGGGGAGGGCGGCCGGGGATCTGGGACTCAGGGAGGATTCCGTGGGGATTGGAGGGGGTGTCGAGACACCAGGAGCCTGGGACTGGACTCGCTCAGCGTGGTCCGGAGAGGCGGCGACATTCATGCATCCGGTATGCGCACATGTAGAAGATACCTGTGGAGACACCAGGCCCCCAGAATCCCCCAAATCCCCGGACTCCTCCCCACCTTTTCACCCATAGTCCTCCCCCAGCCTCCACAACCCACGGCCCCTCCACCCTCGGCTCCCCCATCCCCCATGCTGCAACAGTGACCCCTCCCCTCCTGGCCCCTTCCAGCTAGACGCAGAGGTCCCCTTCCCCCAGAGCTAGGGCATACCTGCAAAGAAGGTCATGAGCAGGGCCACCCAGCCCAGGATGTAGGACCAGGAGAAACGCCAATCCCCAAAACGCTTGCCCAGGAAATTCACCGTCACCCCAGTGTAAACAGCCATGGCCAGGAGAACAAATAGGGCTAAGGGGGTGGGGTGGGGGGTGGGCAATAGAGACATGGAGGGAGGGGTGGGGACAGAGATGGGGGATGGGGACAGAGACTGGGTTAGAGGAGACCAGTACAGGGACACACAGATGGAGCCGTAGTAGCGGGGGCTTAGATGAGTGTGGAGGGTGTGGAGGACGGGGAGAGGTAGAGTCGAGGCTGGGGTAAGAGCGAAGGTAATGAATCAATCAAAGTGGCCGAGTGGAAAGATCATGGGCCCAGGAGTCGGAGATCCTAGGTTCTAATCCTGGCTCTGCCACGGGTCTGCTCTGTGACCTTGGGTAAGTCACTTAACTTCTCTGTGCCTCCCCAGTTTCCTCATCTGTAGCCCTCATGGTCTCCTCCTCCCTCTGACTTAGACTGTGAACCCCGTGTGGGAGAGGGACTGTGTCCAACCCGATTATCTTGTATTTACTCCAGCTCCTAGTACAGTGCCTGGCACATAGCAAGTGCTTAAGCAATACCATTTTTTAAAAAAGGTATTTATGGAGCACCAACTATGTGCAAAGAACTGGACTAAGCACTTGGGAGAGGGCAAAGATTTGGAAGACATGATCCCTACCCTCTGGGAGGTTGTAAGGACAAAGAGGAAAGGGGTGAGATGGGGCTGGGGGACGGAGGGCTGGGATTGGGGATGGGGGTGGGAGGACACACCAGGCATGGGGACTCAGAGGGAGGAGTCTGTTTCACTCTCCCGATCCAGGTCTGGTGGGGGTGAGAAGACCTGGGAGGAGAAGGCGGTGGTGAGCTGAGGGTCACTCACTGGAAGTGAAGAACAAGGCTCCAGCAGAGAAGGGGCGGCTCAGGCGGGGGGTGGCGGGTAACTGTGCAAAGGCCAGGATGCCCACGACGATCCCAGCGAAGCAGGTCAGCGATGACAAGATCATGAAGGCTCGGGTGGCATTCCAATAAGCTGCCAAGTGGGAGTAGGCTAGGGTGACACCTGAATGCCTAAGACCCCTCCCCAAGTGCTCCCTAGCCCACTTAGTCCCTCCACTCATCAACTCCCAGCACCCTATACCCCCAGCCCCTTCTTGGGATCCCAACATCTTCTATCCTCCTTCCCCCAGCCTCCTTCCTGTCCTCTCTTCTCCTGTCTTCTCTCCATTTTTCTCCTTCTCCCCCTTAGGATCCCTTCTGAAAATGCTACCAGTGGCCCTTCTCTGTCTCCAAACTCCAGCCCCCAAACCTCCCCACTTCTGACTCCGAAGACCCCTGCCCACCAAGTGCAATCCCCCAGCCTCACCATCTGGCCCCTCTGATTACTGCCCCGACATTCTACTCCCTGGTCTCTCAAGTCCCCCGAAACACACACCCCGGCTGGCCCCCTGCCCCGGGTCCTCCCTCACCGATGCTTTCCGTCTGCAGGTAGCACTTTCCACCCAGGCAGTAGCGCCACAGCCCCTGGTGGGCAAAAGCTCCTGAGAGTCGATACTGCATCCAGTAGTCAGTCGCCGTGGAGACTACCAGCAGGATGTTGCCCACCCAGGCGCAAAACAGACCCCCTCCCATGAAGCTGTACATGATTCTGGCTGGCCTGGCACAGCTGGTGGAGAGACAGAGAGCGAGAGACAGAAAGACAGAGAGAGAGAAATCCAGAGAAAGGGAGAGTTGGGCCTAGTGGTGGAAATGGTTGGATTCTGGACATCAGAAGAGATAGGGAAGGGCCCCCTGGGACTTGGGAAAGGGGCATGCCTGCAAGGAAGGCGGGAGGGGTGAACAATTGGGTCCCATAAGGAGAGAGGAAGTTGGGTGGGTAGTGGGGAGGGGGCGGGGGTTTGTCCGGGGAGCCAGATTCCTACCTGCGGGTCTGGGAGGGTGTCGAGCTCTGGTGGCAGATGACTCTTCTGGCCAGGGGACGTGCTGGACCCCGGCCTCTCCCTTCCCCGCCCCTGCTTCCCAAATCCCTTAACCCTCTTCACAATGGGCCTGGGGGTGGCTGTGGGGACAAGCCAGGACCGGGGATGCTAGCAGTTTCCAGAAGCCGAACTGCAGATGAGGCAAAGCGAGGGAAGTCAATGGAAATAGCTGAGCCTGCTAATTCGGGGGGCAGGGGCCGGGCCAGAGGCCCAGAGACTCCATTCCTCCAGAGAAGAGCCCAGAGACTCCCCCTTTCCTCCAAATTAAGGCCAAAGGGCCCCCCTAGTTAAACAACCTTTTTCCTACTCCAGTGTTCGGCACAAACACTGATAAATACTTATGACTCATCCTCCATAGGTCAAAGCTCCAAATCACTCCTCTTTCCCAGGCCATACAGCTTCCATTTTCCCTGGAAAAATGAATAATAATTGTACTATTTGTTAAGTGCTTTCTATGTGCCAGGCACTGTACTAAGCCCTGGGGTGGACTCAAGCAAATTGGGTTGGAGAATCCAGGGGCCCAACCCCCTCCCATCTAAGCTGAGGCCTCATCTCTCCCAGCTCCACTCTGCGAATCCCTCGATTCCAAGAGCCACAGAACCCAGTGGTAACGGAAACATTTTCTTTATTGAAAAGCAAACTCTGGAGGTTTCCCCCTCACCCCACATATTCCAGCCAGCCCTTAGCAGGGAGAGGCATCTAGGAAGCGAGAGGCTGGTCTGGTTGACTGTTCCTTTCTGGGCAGAGGCAAGAGAGTGTGTAGATTTCTCAGTTCTAAGTCTCGAGAAGCGGCATCTTTTCAGCTGGTCTTTGCGAGCTCTGGGCGGCGACGTGGTCAGAGGAAGAGAAAGTCCTCAGAGGGTGGTTCACACTAAGCACCAACAAACTGGGGGGAAACTGGGAGGCAACAAGGATGGGGTTTCCAACTGGAAGAACAAGAGGCAGGAGAAGCTGGATCCCGATGGCAGGGAGGAAGGCTCACAGGTTCTCGTCTTCAGATTTGGAGGGCTGGACTGAGAGGCTAGAAGGAGGTTCCCCATTCTGCTGTTCCCTGTGTGGGAACTGAAACAGGTTCCGGAGGTAGTTGTTGAAGGCGGCACGCTGGGAGGCAGGAGGGCCCGAACGGCCTGGGTTCTTGCATTCCTCCTCCCGGCCCTTGCCGGCCGTGGCGGGGGGAGCCGGTGATGGTGCCTTGTACTTCTCCTGCCACTTCTCTCTGAACAGGACGGCGGGAGAGGCTGGCGGCTCAGAGGGCTTCGGTGGCTCCCACCGTGGCTCCACCCGGCTCTGTTTGCGGGAGAGGGCCTCCCCACAGTTGCCCCATCCCTCGACTCCCCGCTTTCGCCTCACGTCTGCTCCCCGTTCCCAATGGCCCTGGCTAGATCTTTGGGCTCCCCGGCCACCCCCACCTTGCCTCGGAGGGGTTTTCCACACCCGGGGCTGCAACAGGAGGGGCTGGAGTTGGGGGGTTACCCCCGGTGCCTGCGAAGCGGCGGGCCGGTAGCTGTGGCAGCAGGAATGCAGAGTGCAGCAGGCGCAGCAGGGGCCGGTCGAGGTGCGCAGGCCATTCACGTTCACGTTATTGACGGCGGTGGAGAGGATGGGGATAGGGACGCCCAGGGCCCACAGCGTGGTGTAGGCGCCCAGGAGGGCATGGTTGAGCAGGTAGGTGAGGGTGCTCAGCTGGACGGGTATGATCGGGTTGGACTGCCCACCCAGCGGTGCTGACGGCAGACTCTCCAAGAAGGTCTGCAGTTCGGAGTAAAGGGACGAGACCGAGTTTGAGGGTGGCGACGGAAGATTGGGAGGCGGAGGGGGGGGTGACGATGGAGATGGCGGAGGAGGTGGCGGCGGAGGCGGAGACGACGCTGGCAGCGGTGGCGGTGGTGGAGGTGGCGATGGTGGCGGTGGGGGCGGAGGCGGTGGTGGTGGTGGTGGGGACCAGCTCCTGCGGTGATAATGGGTCAGAGAAATCCACCATCAACGCCAATGCTCCCTCAAGTGCCAAGATGGAGAGTGGGAGAGAAGGTGGTTAAGACGGAAAGCAAAGAGAAAGGGAGGGGAGGGGTGGCTCTGTCTTCTCCTGGAGATATATCCTAAGCTCGTTATGGGCAGGGAACGTGCTAATTCAACAGTATTTATTGAGTGCTTACTAGGTGCAGAGCACTGTACTAAGCGCTTGGAATGGACAATTCGGCAACAGATAGAGACCATCCCTGCCCAATGACGGGCTCACAGTCTAATCAGGGGAGGCAGACGGCAAAGCAAAACAGAACAAAACAAAAACAAGGCATCACGATTAATAGAATCAAGGGGATGTACATCTCATTAACAGAATAAATAGGGTAATAAATAATATATACAAATGAGGACAGTGCTGAGGGGAGGGGAAGGGGCAGAGGGTAGAAGGGGAGCAGAGGGAGAAGCGGGGGAGCTCAGTCTGGGAAGGCCTCAGTTCTGTTGTATTTTACTCTCCCCAGCGCTTAATACAATGCTCGGCACATAGTAAGGGCTCAATAATTACCATTGATTGATTGAGGTCTTTAAGGTTTCTCAGAGTCTCACTTAGAGAAGCAGCTTGGCTCAGTGGAAAGAGCCCCGTCTTGAGAGTCAGAGGTCATGGGTTCGAATTCCAGCTCTGCCACTTGGCAGCTGTGTGACTGTAGGCAAGTCACTTCACTTCTCTGTGCCTGTTACCTCATCCATAAAATGGAGATTAAGACTGTGAGCCTCACGTGGGACAACCTGATTACCCTATATCTACCCCAGTGCTTAGAACAGTGCCCTGCACATAGTAAGCACTTAACAAATACCAACATTATTATTATTATTTTCTTTTATGGTACTGGTTAAGTGCTCACTATGTGAAAGGTACTGTACTGAGCGCTGCGGTTGGTCCAACTAATCTGGTTGGACAAAGTCCCTGTCCCATACAGACTTCAGAGTTTTAATATCCATTGTACAGATGAAGTAACTGAAGCACAGAGAAGTGAAGTGACCTGCCCATGGTCACAGAGCAGACAAGGGGTGGAGCCGGGATTAGATGCAGGGCCTTCTCTCAGGCCAGTGCTCTATCCAGTAGGGCTCTTCTATTTTTTAAATTCGTGTGTCTGCATGTACTCCAGTGGCAACTGAAGAAGCTATAAACGCGATGAGCTATTTCCCCATTTAGACTGTGAGCCCATTATTAGGCAGGGATTGTCTCTATTGCCAAGTTGTACATTCCAAGCACTTAGTACAGTGCTCTGCACAAAGTAAGTGCCCAATAAATATTATTGAATAAATGAATGAATGACTGGTGGGAGCATGTGTTCAGAGTGCGTCTTTAGCAGCTAGTGGATGTACATAATAATAATAATAATGGTATTTGTTAAGTTCTTACTATGTGCAAAGCACTGTTCAAAGCGCGGGGGGGGGGTGGTACAAGGTGATCAGGTTGTCCCACGTGGGGCTCACAGTCTTAATCCCCATTTTACAGATGAGGGAACTGAGGCTCTGACAAGTGGCTTGCCCAGTCACACAGCTGCTTTGAGGCAGAGCCGGAATTCGAACCCATAACCGCTGACTCCCAAGCCTGTGCTCTTTCCACTGAGCCACGCTGCTTCTCTCTAAAGGTCTTGAAAATGCCTGACTCCCTCTCTGACGCCTCATAAACCTCCCAAAGTTTGTCTCTCTGAAGGTCCCGAAAATCTCCTGATGTCTCCCTCTCAAAGTCTCAAAGACATCTGCGTCTGTCCCCAAAGGTCTCAAACATCTTCCAGCATTTGTCTCTAGGAAGGTCTCTAAGATCTCTCAAAGTATCATCTCTCAGGTCTCTAAGTTACCACTGTCTTTCTCCCTAATGCTTTCAAAAAACCCCGGTGTCTGTAACTCTGAAGGCCTTGAAAATTTCTCAGAGCCTCTAAGCCTCTCGTAGGGCCTCAAAAATGGCTGCATCTGCCCGAGAGCCCTGGAAATAAGGTTAGTATTTGTTAAGTGCTTACTCTGTGCAGAGCACTGTTCTAAGCACTGGGTTAGATACAGGGTAATCAGGTTGTCCCACATGAGGCTCACAGTCTTAATCCCCATTTTATGGATGAGGTAACTGAGGCACAGTGAAGTGACTTGCCCACAGTCACACAGGCGGAGCAGGGATTAGAACCCATGACCTCTGACTCCCAAGCCCGGGCTCATCCCACTGAACCACACTGCTTCTCCAGGTGTTTGGCAAAATGAAAGTCCCTGATATCTCTTAACTTCTCTGTGCCTCAGTTACCTCATCTGCAATATGGGGATTAAGACAGTGAGCCCCATGTGGGCCAACCCGATCACCTTGTATCCTCTCCAGCGCTTAGCACAGTGCTTTGCACATAGTCAGCGCTTAACAAATGCCATCATTATTATTCTCTCTCAGGTGTTATCTTTCAAGTTGCTAGGATTTGGGTGTCTCTGTCTTTCGAGGTTTCAAAAATCAATCCCTCGGGGTCTTGGACCCCCTAACACCTCTCTTTGGGTCTCTCACCCGTGGATCGCGCCGCCCTCCTGTCGCTCCTCCATTATGGACAATTTTCGCTCTCGTACTCTTTCCGAAAATCCTTCCGCCGAGGGGGTCGCTAACAGGGGGGGAAGGAGGGGCATGGATTCCTCCGCCATGAGAGGCGCCGTGGAAAAAAAGCTGTTAAGGCCTCATGCCGAGGGCGGGGCCAAGAGGAAGGCGGGAAAAGGAATGGAGGGGGAGAGGGGAGAAGTTGGTTGGGAAGGACGATGTCTTTCGAGAAAAAACGTCAAACCCTCGCGGAAAGTTCTAGGGGGAGAAAGGCGGGAGATGGTTTGAGGGGGCGGGGCCGTGGGGCTGGTCCAGTCATGCCAAGGGAAAGAAACAAAATGGCGGAGTCAACCACCACGTGGTTGTGCCCCTGTAATGGCGGATAGGGTGGGGCTATGGAGGGGGAATGAGGTGCTGGTAGGATTGAGGGGTTGGATGCTGATTCACTTTAGGTGGGAATAATAATAATAATGTTGGTATTTGTTAAGCGCTTACTATGTGCAGAGCACTTTTCTAAGCGCTGGGGGAGACACAGGGGAATCAGGTTGTCCCACGTGGGGCTCACAGTCTCAATCCCCATTTTACAGATGAGGTAACTGAGGCACCGAGAAGTTAAGTGACTTGCCCAAAGTCACACAGCTGACAAGTGGCAGATCTGGGATTCGAACCCATGACCGCTGACTCCAAAGCCCGTGCTCTTTCCACTGAGCCACGCTGCTTCTCTAATAATAATAAATACTAATAAAGGTGTTTGTTAAGTGCTTACTACGAGCCAAGCACCTGAGCTCTGGGGCAGATCACCAGAGGGCATAGTCTCTTGTCCCACATGGGACTCGCAGTCTAAGAGGGAGAATGGGTATTTAATCTCCATTTTACAGATAGGGAAATTGAGGCCAGGAGAAGTGAAGTGACTTGCCCAAGATTACAACACAGGACCTCTGATTCCCAGGCCTGGGCTCTTTTGCCATCATCGGCATCATTAGTGGTCTTTATTGAGCACTGTGTGCAGTGTGGTACAGTGGAAAGAGCCCGGGCTTGGGAGTTAGAGGTCATGGGTTCGAATCCCAGATCTGCCACTTGTCAGCTGGGTGACTGTGGCAAGTCACTTCACTTCTCTGGGCCTCAGTGACCTCATCTGTAAAATGGGGATTTAGACTGTGAGCCTCACGTGGGAGAACCTGATTTCCCTGTATCTACCCCAGAGCTTAGAACAGTGCTCAGCACATCGTAAGAGCTTAACAAATACCAACATTATTAGCTTAACAAATACCAACGTTACTAAGCTCATGGGAGAATACAGTGCAACAGAGTAGCAATGTGGTCTTGTGGCTAGAGCCCAGGCCTGGGAGTCAGAAGGACCTGGGTTCTAATCCTAGCCCTGCCATTTGTCTGCCTTTTCTGCTGGGTGACCTTGGGCAAGTCACGTAACTTCTCTGTGCCACACTTACCTCATCTGTAACATCAATCAATCATATTTATTGAGCTCTTACTATGTGCAGAGCACTGTACTAGGCACTTGGCAGAGAGAAGCAGCTTGGCTTAGTGGAAAGAACCCGGGCTTGGAAATCAGAGGTCATGGGTTCGAATCCCGGCTCTGCCACTTGGCAGCTGTGTGACTGTGGGCAAGTCACTTCACTTCTCTGTGCCTCAGTTACCTTATCTATAAAATGGAGATTAACTGTGAGCCTCACATGGGACAACCTGATGACCCTGTATCTCCCCCAGCGCTTAGAACAGTGCTTTGCACTTAGTAAGCGCTTAACAAATACCAACATTATTATTATTATTATTACTTGGGAGAGAATTGGCAGACATGGGTCCCCATAACGAGCTTACAGTCTTGAGGAGAGAGGCATTAATATGAACAAATAAGTAATTTATAATATAAAATTTAAAGTGCCATTGGGTGGAGGATGGGATGAGTATCAAATGAATAAAATGGAGTTTAAATCCTCCTCCCTCCGATTTAGACTTTGAGGCCTGTATGGGTCAGGGACTGTGGCAACCTGATTATCTTGTATCCGTCCCAGTGCTTGAGGCAGGACTTGACACACAGTAAGTGCTTAACAAATACAATGAAAAAGTGTGTCTGGGGATGGGAGTGTGGTCAGGAGTGCCCCTGGAGACCTGTTATAAATTCTGCAGATTTCCATAAAAGGTTTCGTTTAACGTCATTGTGTTATGCTGTTTAACCTGTGTAACACACATGATGAAAAAAGTATGTTATTTTCAAGTCTTCACGGGGGTCTCTGGTATCTTTGGGTGCCATCAGTACCCAGACTTCACTGGTCCCCAGGAGGTCTCACTTCATAAATACGCACCATAAAAGTCCTGTATTTTTCATTTCGACTTGTTGCAATTCCCACAGTCACCCATTTTGGGAATGGACCCAGTAATCAATGAGAACTCGGTGCAGCTTTACTGATGATAAATGGGACTTTTCTGCTGTCTAAAGTACACTCCGGAGTGGTTAAATAAAAGGTTAAATAAAAGTGGTAGGGCAAAAAAAAATAGATGACATTAATTAATAAATATTTTGGATCAAACCCATTTTTATCTCTTTTTAAATTCTTGTAGTGCTGAGTTAACTTTTTAGGTTATCTTAACAGGATGATTAAAGTTTAAGTAGTTCATTCATTCATTCAATCATATTTATTGAGTGTTTACTTAATCCAATGGCCTCTACTCCATCCTCAACCTCCTTGACCTCTCAACTGCCTTCAACACTGTAGACCTCCTCCTCTGGAAACGTTATCCAACCTGGGCTTCATTGATTCTGTCTTTTCCTGGTTCTCCTCATCTCTCTGGCCGCTCATTCTCAGTCTCCTTCGTGGGCTCCTCCTCTGCCTTCCACCCCCTAACTGTGGGGGTCCCTCAGGTTCAGTTCTGGGCCCCCTTCTATTCTCCCTCTACACCCCCTCCCTTGGAGAACTCATTTGCTCCCATGGCTTCAATGACCACCTCTATACGGATGATACCCAAATCTACATCTTCAGCCTTGATCTCTCTCCCTCTCTCCAGTCTCGCATCTCCTCCGGCCTTCAAGACATCTCTACTTGGATGTCCTCCCGTCACCTCCAACTTAACATGTCCAAAACAGAGCTCCTTATCTTCTCACCCAAACCCTGTCCTTCCCCTGAGTTTCCTATCACTGTAGTTGGCACCACCATCCTTCCTGTCTCACAAGCCCATAACCTGGCATTATCCTTAATTCCACTTTCTCATTCAAACCACATATTCAATCCAATACTAAATCCTGTTAGTCCCACCTTCATGCCATAGCTAAAATCCACCATTTCCTCTCCATCCAAACTGCTACTACGTTAATATAATCACTCATCCTATCCTGCCTGGATTACTGCATCAGCCACCTTACTGGATTACTTCCAGCCTCCTGTCTCTCCCCACTCCAGTCCAAACTTCACTCTGCTACCCAGATCATTTTGCAACAAAAATGGTCAAGGCATTTCAGCCGCTCCTCAAAACACTCCAGTGGTTGCCCATCCACCTCCACAACAAAGAAAAACTCCTCACCATCCGCTTTAAAGCACTCCACCACCATACCCCTCCTACCTCACCTCACTTCTCTCTTCCTACAACCCAACCCGCACTCTTCGCTCCTCTAGTGCTAAACTTCTCACTGTGCCTCCATCTTGCCTGTCTCACCACCGACCCCTAGCCCACATCCTGCCTCTGGCCTGGAATGCCCTCCCTTCTCAAATCCAACAGACAATGACTCTTCCTCCATTCAAAGCCTTATTGAAAGCCCATCTCCTCCAAGAGGCCTTCCCAGACTAAGCCCCACTTTTCCTCATCTCCCACTCCCTTCTACATCACCCTGACTAGCTCCCTTTATCTCCCCGCCCCAGCCCAGCCCCATAGCACTAATGTACATATCTGTAATTTTATTTATTTCTACTGATGTCTGTCTTCCTGACTCTAGACTGTAAGCCTGTTGTGGGCAGGGACTATGATTATTTATTGTTGCTGTGTACTCTCTCAAGTGTTTAGTATAGTGCTCTGCATACAGTAAGCACTCAGTAGGTACAATTAAATTGAATTGTCTGTGAGGCGCTGCGGGGAGATAGACATCAATACCAATAAATAAAATTACAGCTATGTACATAAATGCTGTGGGGTTGGGAGGGGGGAAGAGCAAAGGGAGCAAGTCAGGGTGATGTAGAAGGGAGTGGGAGATGAGGAAAAGTGGGGCTTAGTCTGAAAAGGCCTCTTGGAGGAGATGAGCCTTCAACAAGACTTTGAATTGGGGATAACTGTTGCTCTTCTCTGTAGAACAAAACAAGCAAATAAAAAATGCATACATACATAGGCCCCTATTCCATCCTAATCCTTCTCAACCTCTCAGATGCCTCCGACACTGTCGACCATCCCATTCTCCTGGAAACATCATACGCCTCAGCTTAGATGACACTCTCCTCTTCTAGTTATCCTATCTCTCTGGCCACTTCTTCTCAGTCTCTTTCGCAGGCTTCTCCTCCGCCACCAACTGTGGAAATCCTTCAAGGTTCAGTTCTGGGTCCCCTTCTATTCCCTATTTACTCCCACTGCCTTGGAGAACTCATTCACTTCCATGACTTCAACTACTACCTCTATATGGATGATTTCCCAAATCTACATCTCCAACCTTGATCTCTTTCCCTCTCTGCAGTTTCACATTTCTTTCTGCCTTCAAGACTCTCTTCTTGGATGTCCTGCCGTCACCTCCAACTTTTAACATATCTAGAACACAACTACTCATCTTCCCACCCAAACCATATTGGGCCCATGATTTTCTCGTCACCGTAGACAGTATTACCACAATCCTTCCTGTCTCACAAGTCCATAACCTTGGTGTTATCCTTGATTCATCTCTCTTATTCAATCCACATGTTCGATCTGTCACTAAATCCTGATGGCTCAAACTTGCTTAAATCTGTCTTTTCCTCTCCACCCAAACTGCCACCACATTAATCCGAGCCTTCGTCATGATATCAGCCACTCTGTTGACCTCCCTGTCTTCTGTCTCTCCCTATTCCAGTCATACTTCACTCTGCTTCCCGGATCATTTTTTTACAAAAATGTTCAGTCCATGTTTTCCCGTTCCTCGAGAACCTCCCTTGGGTGCCCATCCACCTCTGCATCAAACTGAAACTCCTTATAATCGCCTTTAAAGCACTCAAACACCTTGCCCACTTCTGCCTCACCTCATTGCTTTACTACTACAATCCAGCCCACACACTTCGCTTCTTCGATGCTAACCTTCTCTCTTTACCTTGTTCTTGTCTACCTGTCCGGTGACTTCTCGCCCACATCCTGTCTCTGGCCTGGAACATCCTTCCTCTTCATATCCGATAGACAATTACTCTCCCCCCTTCAAAGCCTTACTTTCAGCACATCTCCTCCAAGAGACCTTCACCGACTAAGCCCTCTTTTACTTTTCTTCCACTCCTTTCTGCATCACCTTGACTTGCTCCTCTTTTTCACGCACCCCCCCCCCCCCAGCCCCACAGGACTTGTGTACATATCCAGAATTTATTTATTTTTATTAATGTCTATCTCTCCCTCTGGACTGTAAGCTTGTTGTGGGCGGGGAATGTCTGTTATACTGTTGTATTGTACTCTCCCAAGTACTTAGTACGGTGCTTTAAACACACTGAGTGTTCAATAAATACAGTTGACTGAGTGGCTGAGCCTCAGTCTCATCTATCTTGCCTCTGACCTCTCACCCACGTCTTGCCTTTGGTCTGGAATGCCCTCCCTCTTCATATCTGACAGACAATTACTTTGCCCACCTTCAAAGCCTTACTGAAGGCACATCTCCTCCAAGAGGCTTTCCCTGACTAAGCCCTCTTTTCCTCCTCTTCTACTCCCCTCTGCATTGCCTTAATTTGCTCCTTTTATTCACCCCCCCTCAGTACTTATGTACATACCCATCATTTATTTACTTTTTTTAATGCCTGTCTCCTTCTTGTGGTTCCCTCCTGTCCACTTTGCTCAGTCATTTATCCATGGCTCTTGTTCCTGAAGAGGGGGTGATGAAATTGGGGCAGATTCCCCTTTGAAGTTCAGAAAATCAGATACTTTTAGGGAGGGGGTGGTGTGGAATGGGTACTGCGTGGGGAGAGGATGTGGAGACAATGAGGGGAGGCCTGAGAGCTGAGAAAAGCATTTCGAGTTGTTAGAGTTTAGATGCCGCTTGTCTCCACCCCGGCTCCAGTTCGGTAAGTGTTAGGTCTTAATTGCATGATGTTAACGGGACCACAATAACCAGCCTCACTTGAATTTGTTTCCGCTGAGACAGTTCTGCTTTTTAAGCCGCCATCGCCTACCAGAAGCACCATGAAATGCTAGAGCTGAAGGTGAGGGGTCGGGGGAGGTCGGGGAGGTGGGGGGTTACTCCCTGCCTGTGGCTCAGATTCCAGTCTGGGCCTGGGGATGACCAGTCCCTTAGTAGAAGGAGGAAGGAGAGACCGCCAGGAGTTGGGGATGGTGGGGGTTGGCAGAGGCAGACTTGGGTCTCTGGGATTTGACTGTGCAGCAAGGGCTTCTCCCAGAATTCTCCATACCCTCAACTGGGAGTATGCCAGGGCTGTGCTCTGGGTTCCTCTGAGTTTCTGTTCCCTTTCTGACAGATCACACTGAGGATGAGCCTTCTGGGTCCCTCAGCCAGTGGTAGACCCAGAGCGGATCCTTCCTGTAACACTGCTGGCCAGAGAAGTGAGTCCAGAGGGGAAGCTGGGAACTGGGAGATGAGGTAAGACTGCTCAGCTGGGCTCTGAGCAAGGAGTGGACTTTGTGGGGAGGGGAGTTGGGGGCAGGACACTTGAGTCCTGGGAAGGGGAGGGTACAGGATGCCTGGGTCCTGGGAAGAGAGTGGGGCTGTGGGCGGCGGGGCAAGATGGCTAGATCGGGCCTTAGGGGAATAGGGTTGGGGGTTTAGGATGCCAGGTCCTTGTGGGGGGGAGTGGGTGGTGGGGGGACAGGACAACTGGGTCTTGGGAGGGGAGCTGAGGTAAAGGACAGAACGCTGGGTCACGGTGGGGGGTTGGGGGGTGGGAGAGAGACTGCTCCTGGGAGGGACTGGAACCAGAGTGCTGAGTTCTGAGCAGGGGAAGTAGGGGCAGGGGACAGGGTCTCCAAGTCCTGAAAGGGGAAGAGAATCATAAAGGAAAGGGTGCCCGAGGTGGAAAGCCACTTCATCATGAGGAGACCCCTTCATTTTCTCTTCCTCCATCCTCATGACCTGGAACTAAACTTAGGGAAGAAGAACAGAAACCTCACAATGCCCATGGCAATTGCCCACAACACTCCCTCCCTTCACGTCATCTGCTTCCCCAAGATGCCACCTCCCCTTCATCTCACTTCTCTCAATTTCCCCTTCCCCCGCAAGCCCTGACCCACTGTGGCAAAAGCTCCTGACCCTTCCCTGGACCTGCCAGGTTCCGGCCCGGGCCCAGGGGTTTCATTCCCAGGGGCCTGTTGGTGTAGTGGATAGAACATGGACCTGGGAGTCTGAAGGTCATGGGTTCTAATCCCACCTCTGCCACTTGTCTGCTGTGTGACCTTAGGCAAGTCACTTTGTGCCTGTTACTTCATCTGTAAAATGGGGATAGAGACTGTGAGCCCCAAGTGGAACAGGGACTGTGTCCAACCTGATTTGTTTGTATCCACCTCAGCGCTTTATACAGTGCCTGGCACATAGAAAGCGCTTAACAAAAAACACAATTATTATTATATATCATTATATAGAGAAGCAGCGTGGCGCAGTGGAAAGAGCATGGGCTTTGGAGTCAGGGCTCATGAGTTCGAATCCCAGCTCTGCTACTTGTCAGCTGTGTGACTGTGGGCAAGTCACTTAACTTCTCTGTGCCTCAGTTCCCTCCTCTGTAAAATGGGGATTAAGACTGTGAGCCCCGCGTGGGACAACCTGATTCCCCTGTGTTTACCCCAGCGCTTAGAACAGTGCTCTGCACATAGTAAGCGCTTAAGAAATACCAACATTATTATATTATTATATATATATAGTATAGATAATAGTAATATATATATAATATTACTATTATCCCCTGATCCCAGACCTTCACCGCACCAGCCTCCCAGAGATGCCTGGAGCAAGGAAGGGTGAAGACTTGTCTCCCAGCAGACTCCCCCAAAGGGCGATTCCTTTTTGTTTTCCCCAAATCCAGTCCTCTTCTTCCCTGCCCCAACAGCAAATCTGGTTAGCCTAAGCCCTGACCCCTGGCTATTAAAACTTCACTTCCCAGAGCTGGGGCAGAAAGAGGCTGAGGAAGCCCTTAAATCAGGGATGGGGACAGAGGACCCAGTTCTTGTCCCCCAAACCCCAGGATTCCTTTTGTTTTGTCTTCATGGGTACCTGAGGAGGCCAGGAGGCAGAACCAGGACAGGGGCTTCTGCATGGAGAGATGTTTTGTCGGGGGGCCCCGGCAGAAGGGGTAGAAGGGAGATGGGAGAGAGGGAGGAGCCAGCTGGAGGTGGGAGCTGGGTCAGGAAGAGGGAGGGGGTGGAGGTTGGAGGGGCCCCCAGGGCCTGGTTGTCTCCTGGGATTTAGAGGGCGACTGGCTGGGGCCAGGCAGCATGTGACAGAGCGATGCCTGATCCCCAGGAGGAAGAAGGGGGAGCTGGGAGGGGAGTGGGGTTGAGGGGCCACTGGGCTGGAACCTCACACCCTCCCCACCTCCCCTTGACTCGAGCACCCTTCCTCAGATCGCCGTGCTTCCCCCAGGACTCAGACATGGGGTGCCTTCAGCCACAGCTCCTCTTGACTCTGCTAATCGGTGAGGTCCCCTTCTCCCCCAGTCCCAAATCAGGCCCTTTCCCTCGGGGGTTCCCCTTCTCTTCTATTGCTCCCTGAAGGAGGTAGGGCTTGGGGGAGGGAGTGAGGAGCCTGGAGTCAGAAGGAGGAGGTCAAGGCCAGAGAAGGTCAATCCGCTGGGCTGGTGCTTATGTGGGCCGGGGTCTGTGTGGGCCAGTGTGGGCTGATACGGAGGGGTGTCTGGCCCCAAACGGCTCTTTTGTTTGCGGAGATGGGGTGAACAAGGATTCAATAAGGAGAGTATCGGACAAAGGTCATCCCCACGTCCAAGACTGTCCTCCCTCTGTTCCCCCTCCACTCCCGCTCTGTTCCCCCTCCATCCCACTCCTTCCTTCTTGGCCCTCCGCCGGCTCTCAAGTGAGAAGTGGCATGGCATGGCTTAGAGAAGCGGCCTGGCGTAGTAGGTTGAGCACAGGCATGGGAGTCAGAAGGTCGTGGTTCTAGTCCCGGATCCGCCACTTGCCTGGTGTGTGACCTTAGGCAAGTCACTTCACTTCTCTGGGCCTCAGTTCCATCATCTGTAAAATGGGGATTAAAACTGTGAATCCCATGTGGAACAGGGGCTGTGTTCAACCCAATTTGCTTGAATCCCTCTCACCTTCTTAAAACCATCGCCCCTGCCCTCCTCCCTTCCTTAACGTCTATTTTTAACCACTCAATCTCCAAGGGCTCCTTCCCCTCTGCCTTCAAACATGCCCACGTCTCCCCCATCCTAAAAAAACCCGCTCTCGACCCCACTTCCCCCTCCAGTTATCGTCCTATCTCCCTACTACCCTTCCTTTCCAAAATCTTAGAACGAGTCGTCTACAATCGATGCCTAGAATTCCTTAACTCCCATTCTCTCCTAGACCCCCTCCGATCTGGCTTCCGTCCCCTCCACTCTACCGAGACTGCTCTCTCTAAGGTCACCCGTGACCTCCTTCTTGCCAGATCCAATGGCTCCTACTCCATTCTGATCCTCCTTGACCTCTCTGCTGCCTTTGACACTGTCGACCATCCCCTCCTCCTCCATACCTTATCTCACCTCGGCTTCACGGACTCTGTCCTCTCCCGGTTCTCCTCTTACCTCTCTGGCCGATCATTCTCGGTCTCCTACGCTGGAGCCTCCTCCCCCTCCCATCCTTTAACTGTTGGAGTTCCTCAAGGGTCAGTTCTTGGCCCTCTTCTGTTCTCCATTTACACTCACTCCCTCGGTGAACTCATCCGCTCTCACGGCTTTGGCTACCATCTCTACGCAGATGACACGCAGATCTACATCTCCGCCCCTGTCCTCTCCCCCTCCCTTCGGGCTCGCATCTCCTCCCGCCTCCGGGACGTCTCCACCTGGATGTCGGCCCGCCACCTAAAACTCAACATGAGCAAGACTGAGCTCCTCATCTTCCCTCCCAAGCCCGGTCCGCTCCCAGACTTCTCCGTCACCGTGGATGGCACGACCATCCTTCCCGTCCCGCAGGCCCGCAATCTCGGTGTCATCCTTGACTCGTCCCTCTCGTTCACCCCACGCATCCTATCCGTTACCGAGACCTGCCGGTTTCACCTCTACAATATCGCCAAGATCCGCCCTTTCCTCTCCACCCAAACGGCTACCTTACTATTACGGGCTCTCGTTATATCCCGGCTAGACTACTGTGTCAGCCTTCTCTCTGACCTCCCTTCCTCCTCTCTCGCCCCGCTCCGGTCTATTCTTCACTCCGCTGCCCGGCTCATCTTCCCGCAGAAACGATCTGGGCATGTCACTCCCCTTCTTAAACGACTCCAGTGGTTGCCTATCGACCTCCGCTCCAAACAAAAACTCCTCACTCTAGGCTTCGAGGCTCTCCGTCACCTTGCCCCTTCCTACCTCTCCTCCCTTCTCTCTTTCTACCGCCCACCCCGCACGCTCCGCTCCTCTGCCGCCCACCTCCTCGCCGTCCCTCGGTCTCGCCTATCCCGCCGTCGACCCCCGGGTCACGTCCTCCCGCGGTCCCGGAACGCCCTCCCTCCTCACCTCCGCCAAACTGATTCTCTTTCCCTCTTCAAAACCTTACTTAAAAATCACCTCCTCCAAGAGGCCTTCCCAGACTGAGCTCCTCTTCCCCCTCTACTCCCTCTGCCATCCCCCCTTCACCTCTCCGCAGCTAAAGCCTCATTTTCCCCTTTTCCCTCTGCTCCTCCACCTCTCCCTTCCCATCCCCACAGCACTGTACTCGTCCGCTCAACTGTATATATTTTCGTTACTCTATTTATTTTGTTAATGAATTGTACATCGCCTCGATTCTATTTAGTTGCCATCGGTTTTTACGAGATGTTCTTCCCCTTGACGCTGTTTAGTGCCATTGTTCTCGTCTGTCCGTCTCCCCCGATTAGACTGTAAGCCCGTCAAACGGCAGGGACTGTCTCTATCTGTTGCCGACCTGTTCATCCCAAGCGCTTAGTACAGTGCTCTGCACATAGTAAGCGCTCAATAAATACTATTGAATGAATGAATGAATGAATCCACCCCAGCGTTTAGTACAGTGCCTGGCACATAGTAAGCACTTAACAAATATCATAATTAATTGTCTCTGCCAGGTTTCCCAGGAAAAATTTCTGAGCCTTTCAGTCTTGGGGGAGGAAGTGGGGCCAGATGGGAGGGAGGACAGACAGAAGACTGGGGGTGGGGGGCTTGGGGAGGGCTGAGACCTGAAGTCAAAAGTCCCAGAGCTGATGGACATGAGGAGCCTGAGCATGATGAGGGATGTAGGGGGAAGGTTCACCCCAAGCGAACAATCCCCAGGGTCAAGCGAACCATCCTTAGGGTCAAGCGAGCCATCCCCAGAGCCAAGCGAGTAGCAGCCCTTCCATCCCCCCACCCTCCCTGCCCTCTCCTCCCAACACCAAGAAGCAGCATGGCCTAGTGGATGGAGCAAGGGCCTGGGAGTCAGAAGCAGCTGGGTTCTAATCCCGGCTCCACCACTTGTCTACTGCGTGACCTTGGGCAAGACACTTAACTTTTCTGTGAGTCACTGAATTTATCTGTAAAATGGGGATTAAGATTGTGAGCCCAAAAGTGAAAGGAACTGTGTCCAACTTGTATCCATTTCAGTACTTAGTACAGAGCCCGGCACATATTAAGGGCTTAAAAAATACCATGAGAAACAAACAAAAAAAGCACCCTGCACCCTGTGTTTGGGGGTCCCTCCATGGGCCGTGGATCCCAGGGGGGTTCCTGACCAGACCCAGCCAAGGCAAGTGGGAGGCATGGGGGTCTGTGGCTCTGACCTCTGACCTCTTCGTGGTCCCACCCAATAGCCCAGAGGAGCTGAACTCTGCCTTCCATCTGGCTACCAGTCAGGCACCTGTCCTCTGTCCCAGCCTCAGCTTCCCCCCACCAACCCAAACTCCATCCCTCCCCCTTCCACCTGCTCCCAGCAGGGCTGAGGGTCCAGAGAGCCCCGCCTCAGTGCCCCCCTTCTCTCCCCAGCTATGCTGCAGTGCAGTGAGGGGGCTCCATCCTGGCATGTGTCCCTGCCCTCCTCCCTGAAGGCCCTGAAGAACTCCTGCGTGGTCTTGCCCTGCTCCTTCAGGGCCCCACCAGAAGCCAGGTCCCCCTACACCATCACCTGGTACCTGTACCGCTCCGTGGGCTACCCCGAGGTCTTTCGCAGCACTGCCCAGGCCAGTGCCCAGAGCGATGCCCAGGCCCGCTGGAAGCTGCTTGGGGACCCGGCCCAGGGGGAGTGCAGTCTGCGGCTCAGCCCCGTGCTCCCCAGCGATGCTGACGCCTACTACGTCTGGATCAACTCCGAGGGAGGGAGCCATGGCTTTTACGACAACACCCTGAAGTTGACCGTGGAAGGTCAGTCAGTCAGTCAGTCAGGTGTATTTATTGAGCACTTACTGCGTGCAGAGCACTGTACTAAACATGTGGGAGAGAATAATACAGTTATAAACAGACACATACTCTGCCCACTACGAGCTTACAGTCTAGAGGGGGAGACAGACATTAATATAAATCAATCAACTTACAGAGATGGACATAAGTGCTTTAGGTCTGGGGGTGGGGGTGAATAAAGTGAGGAAGTCAGGAAGAAGCAGAAGGGAGTGGAAAAAGAGGAAAGGAGGTCATAGTTGGGCATAGCCTTAAGGTCAGAGCAGGAGGGAGTGGGGAGAGGCTTGGGGCAGGGGAATCCAGGTTGGATGTGGCTGCAGGATGGGTGGACCTTGGGGAGGGGACCCAGGCTGGGAGAGCTAGAGGCTGGGGGAGCTGGGGCCTGGGAGAGCTGTGGGAGGGGGCCCAGCTGGGAATGGGGTCCAGGAAAGCTGGGGATGAGAATCTATGGGAGCCACTGAACTCTGGTTAGAGTGGGGCACACAGGAAGGAGAGAGATCTGGGGTGGGGCACTTGGATCTTAGGGAGCACAGTCAGAAATTGGGGAAGAGGCTTGGAGTGGGGTTCTGGAGTCCCAGGAAATAGGTCAGAGGATAAGCCAGAGGCTGGGTTGAACGATGGTGGGGGTACTCGGCCCAGGATAAACTGGGCTGAGACAACCGGGTCCCCACAACTGTGCCCCCAGAAACTCCGGAGCCGCTGCAGCTGCATGTCCCCAGGGAGCTGAAGGAGGGGGTACCCGCCACCCTCACCTGCTCCGTCCAGCACACCTGCCCCTCGGACCCCCCTACCCTGACCTGGTCCGGCCTGGGGGAGGCCGCCAACGTGAGCCACCAGCCTCTGCGGGATGGGTTGTGGCAGCTGGTATCGCGACTGCAGCTGGTGCCCTCGGCCTCGGACAACAGTCGCCCTGTGGAGTGCATGGTGCTATACCCCAGCGGTCAGCAGAACTGGGACAGGACCAACCTCCGCGTCAAGTGTGAGTGGAGTGGGGGCGAGGCCTGGGCAGGCAGTGCTGTAGCCACCACTGGTTGGCCACACCGGGTCGCGGGCTTGAACCCACCACAGGGTTGAGTGAGAGCAGGGGTGGAGCTAGGGGCAGGGACAGTGAGGTTGAGTTGGGCCCCCCAAACCCATGTGTGAAGAAGGTGGATTTCTCTCCTGTCTGAGGCGCCTGAGGAGGAAGCAGCAGTAGGGGAGGGGTAGTGGGGCTGGCTCTGGGGGAAGCTGTTCCCTGCCCTCAATTTCTCAGTAGCCCCTCTGGGACTGCCCAATCTGGACTAAGCCAGTAGGGCCTAACCTCGTCTCTTGGGCAGGGAGGGGACAAGCCTGTGAGGATTTTCCTGGGGGCTCCTGGGACTTGTCATCCCAGCAGCTGAACAGGAGAGGAGAGACTGAGTCCGTGGTCCACAGGAAGGACCCGGGCCTATGTAGGGCTCTAAGTTGCAGGGAGCAAAGTGGGAGAGGGGAGAAGAAGACAAGAGAAGATGTAG
This sequence comes from Ornithorhynchus anatinus, assembly GCF_004115215.2. Lineage (NCBI taxonomy): Eukaryota > Metazoa > Chordata > Mammalia > Monotremata > Ornithorhynchidae > Ornithorhynchus > Ornithorhynchus anatinus. The sequence goes on along the minus strand of NC_041732.1, from coordinate 5,033,865 downwards.
TAGTAATAGTATTTATTGTTTACCGTGTGCAGAGCACAGCACTAAGCACTGAGAAAGAGTACACAGGTGGGAATTAGACTCAGTCTCTTGTCCCTCCGGGGGCTCCCAATCTGGGAGTATAGGTCGGGGTCGGGGAAGGAGGACTGGAGACGGACACATCAGGAGCAGTGACATGCAAAAACATGAGAACAGCTTAAGGGACAAGGACAAATACACGATACACAAATTAAAAAGAAAAGTCAAAAGGGTGTGTGACTGGAGAGGCAGAGAAAGAGGTCATTGGGTCATCCACTCTTCCATCCTTCCCGTGCCAGCCCCTGGAAGTGCTCAGTAAGTCTAACTGACTGACTGACTGACTGACTTTTCTCCCACAGACCTGCCCCGGGCAGCCCAGGTGTCGATACAGGGTTCTGGACCACTGACCGAGGGCGGCTCTGTCACCCTGCACTGTACCTGCCAGAGCCACCCGCCGGCCCGGGGTTTCCGCTGGACCCAGGGACCCACACGCACGAGCATCCCGGGGGCCGGAGACCTGGACACCGTGACCTTGACGGGCCTGCTCCGCGACACCGGGCCCTACTACTGCGCCGGGATCAATGAGCTGGGTGTCGGGGAAGAGTCGGCGCCGCTGAACCTGGACCTGCAGTGTACTTGGCGGGGGCAGGGGTGGGAGAAGATGGCGATGGGTGGCCTAGTCCTGAGGGGCCGTGGGCAACAGCATCTTGGGGTGGAGGGAGGGAAGCCGGTGGCCTCAGGAATCTCTCCTTGCCTCCCTCCTGCCCTCCAGACAAGCCGCTGCTCCTGCCCCTGGGAAACTGCTCAGCACAGCCCGACGGGGGGCTGATGTGTCACTGTGGGGCCCGGGGGAACCCGGACCCGAGCCTCGAGTGGCTGCTGCCCGGCGTTGCCCACCCTGTGCCCGGAGACTACAACGACTCGGCCATGAGTGCTGTCTCCTCAGTCTGGGACGGGGCCGTGCTCGGGGAGCTCTGGATGCTCGCTTCCCCGCCAGGGAACGTGACCTGCCGGGCACTGAACCTCCATGGCCAGAGCGAGCTGCAGCTGCCCCTGTTGCCTCTGCCACCCTCAGGTACTCATGGGCCTCTCAGGATCCGAATGCCGGATCCCTTCCCTCCCCTGGGCTCCTCGGGATTCAGTAATAATAATAGTAATAATGATATGGTATTTGTTAAGTGCTTACTCTGTGCCAGCAACTGTACTAAATGCTGAGGTAGAGACAAGGTAATCAGGTTGAACACAGATCCTGTCCCACGGACCTTTTGCACACGGGGCTCACAGTCTTCCCATTTTACAGATGAGGGAACTGAGGCCCAGAGAAGTTGAGTGACTTGCCTAATGTCACGAAGCAGACAAGTGGCGAAGCTGGGATTAGAACCTATGACCTTCTGACCCCCAGGATTGTGCTGTATCCACTATGCCACACTGCTTCTCAACCCCATAGTCAGTGGGGGGAGAAAAACTGAATCCCTCTCCCCTCCGTCGCTCTCCCTCTTCCCTCAGGGTCAGAACGGCAGCTGCTTATGGCCTTGGGGGCCAGTGGGGTCGGGGTGCTGCTGGTCCTGGTCCTGATGATTGTGGTCTGCCGGTGGATCCGAAGCCGGTGAGAGGGACTCTGGGAAAGGAGGAGAGGGTGGTTTATGGGGTCAGGAGGGGTGGGGACTCTCCTGGGAATAACTGCCCGAGCCCTTACTCCCACAGAAAACACGGAGCTCAGTCTCCCTTGGGCCTGAGCCTGCAGAGAGAAAACCAGGTTGGGGAAAAGCTGAGCCGGAGCCCCAGCAGCGTGGGGATCGGGAATCTCATCCACATGTATCACACCCAGCGGGGGCCGGGACCGCCCCTCAGCCAGGTAGAAAAAGGTTGGGGGGGCAGAGCTGGAAGGAGAGGGGCAGGAAGCCTGCCACATGGCGTGGCTCGGTGGAAAGAGCACGAGCTTGGGAGTCAGAGGTCATGGGTTCGAATCCCGGCTCTGCCACTTGGCAGCTGTGTGACTGTGGGCAAGTCTCTTCACTTCTCTGTGCCTCGGTTACCTCATCCGTAAAATGGGGATTAAGACTGTGAGCCTCACGTGGGACCACCTGATCACCCTGCATCTACCCCAGCACTTAGGACAGTGCTCTGCACGTAATAAGCGCTTAACAAATACCAACATTACTGATTAGACTCTAAGCCCGTCATTGGGCAGGGATTGTCTCTATCTGTTGCCGAATTATCCATTCCAAGCGCCTAGTACAGTGCTCCCGTCAAACGGCAGGGACTGTCTCTATCTGTTGCCGACTTGTTCATCCCAAGCGCTTAGTACAGTGCTCTGCACATAGTAAGCGCTCAATAAATACTAATGAATGAATGAATGCTCTGCACATAGTAAGCATTCAATAAATACTATTGAATGAATGAATGAATAAGATCTTGGAAGGGGAGTGGGGCAGTGGGAGTGCCTGGGGGCTGGGGGTGGGGAGAAGAGTGGGGGTGGGGAGCTGGGTTCCCTGGACCTGGAGGAGGGAAGTTGGAGACTTGGCAGCGGGGCTGGCCGAGTCCTGAGGTGTTCACCTCCCATTTCTCTCCTCACAGAAGCTGGCGGGAGAGAAGTTTGAGTTTCCAGGCCCAGATGCTGATTATGAGAACTTTGAAGTGTTTGTTGGGGGCAGCCAGCCCAACTACCTGACCGAGCAGATATACTCCAACATGTGACCCCCGAGCGGCCCCCCGCCCCATTCTTCAGCAGGGTGAAGGCCTACCACCCCTAGCCTCGCCCAACTGCCACCTCTGCCCAGCCAGCAATGGGGCTCCAGTTTCTAATCCCGGATGCGGGACTACTGTGTTCTGGCCTGGTGTGGGTGGGAGGGACCTTGCCTCTCCAACCCATCACCTCTGCTCCCTTGGTCTGCCTATTCTGGGGAGCTGCTCCTCTAGGGAAAAGGGCCTTGTTTCCACTCACTTCCTCTTCCCTCTCTTCTTCCTCATTCCCTTCCTCCTCATGTCTCGCAGGACACAAGATTCTTTAAATAAATCGGTTTCAGAACAAACACCGGCTCTTCATTCTGCCTCCTTCCGAGACTGGGACCAGAGAGGTTCAGAAACGGATGCAAGGAGGGAATGGTCACCGTCTCCTTGCTGCTCGGCCCACAAGGGCTGCCTGGAGGAGAAAGATTTGGGAACTGGCAGGGTGAGCAGGGTCTGTCCTCGCCCCCATACAAACCCCACTTCGATAGCCCCTGAACCCCAGATTCCTCTCTGGAGGGGCTCATGTCCGTCAAGTCTAATACCCCCATTTCCACTGTTCCCTCCTCTCTCACCACAGTCGGCACCCCAGCCCCCAGAGAAGAGAATAGGAGGAAAAGCTCTGTTATAACCTCCCTGGTGATCTCCTAAGATGCCAGAATCCTCTCTGAAGGGGGCAGGGATATGATGTGGAGGTAGGGAGTGGACTTAGTGACCTCAGAAGGTTCTTCCTGTCCTGGAAGAGTTGGATATCTCTAGGTTCTCCAGTGGTTTTCTTTCTGGGCCTTCAGAGAGGATGTAGGCCCCAAAACTTGGCAAAACTCTTTCCTCTCCTTGCTTCTGGGCTTCTTCAGAAGGTTTGGGCTTCCCATTGAGGGGTCTTGGGTGGCCCCGGGATTCCCCAAACAAACTGGACCCCAGGTCTGGCTTAGAGGGGCCTGATCTTTCAGACCGGCCCTGGCCCCATGGAGTTAGTACAGAGGACTTGGAGTCAGGGTGTGTCTTGCAGTGGAAGGAGACCCATGAAGGGGTGAATACCTTGTGTGGGGAACCTTCTTCTATACTGGGCAGTCAATGATGGTGGTTTGTAAATACCAAGATTAGAGGAATAAAATCAAACATGATCTTGGGCAAGTCACTTAACTTCTCTATGCCTCCGTTACCTCCTCTTTAAAAGGGGGATTAAATCTGTGAACCTCATGTGGGACATGGATTGTGTCCAGGATGTTTGGTTTGTATCTACCCCAGCACTTAGTACAGTGCCTGGCACATAATAAGTGCTTAACGTAGAAAAATAAATGATCTGCAATGGTTGAATTTTCTGAAAGGACTCACTGTGTTGGAATAGCTACCTTACAAAGTCTCAGAAGGGAAACAAGGAGATCAGCTAGGGGTACCCTCCAACCCTGCCCTTCTGATGGGGTTGTACCTAACCCAGCTCAAAGAAGTGGGGGAGGCAGATTGGGGGTGAGGGCGGGGAAGTGTCATTTCAGTGGTTCGAATATCCTTTTGCTGCTCTCATCAGACAGACCACAGCTTTCCCCACATTCAAATCCTTCCTCAAAAGCCACCCCACCTCTTCCAATAAGTTTTCACCCAATTAATTTCCCAGCCCCTTGACATGCCATCCCTTCAGCCAACTCTAGCACTTGTGAACTTATTTACACCCCACTTAGCCCTCATGTATCTATCAATCGGTGCGAAGGACAACATTTATTTTGGCCACTATAGTTGAAAATATTTTTCTTTGTCCCCCCATTAGAGTGCAAGCTCCTTATTATTCTGTGCTTCCCAAATGCTTAGTACAGAGCACTGCATCAAGTGGGTGCTCAATAAATGCTGCTGCTGCTACTACTAGATGAGTAGCTCCCTCCTGCTGCATTTAACTCCCCCCGCCATCTCTGCTTCTACAGAGAACAAACCCTTGGTCTAAAGTTCTACGGTGGGTGGGGCGAGGGGAAATATGAGAGATGAGGTGTAGTGGGGTAGGGAGAAGGATTTCTCTCAGGAAAAGGCAGACCAAAGGATAGAGAAGCGAAGTGCTTGGATAATAATAATAATTGTGGCATTTAAGTGCTTACTATGTGACAGGTACTGTAATAAGCATTTAGGTGGATACAAGCAAGTTGGGTAGGACAATTCAGAGGACTCCCCTACCGCATCTCAGCACCTCTCTTCTGAAAGTTGGATGTAGCTGGAGAAAGGCTACTTTGGAGGATTTGAAATGCATTACTCAATGTTTTCTATTCATAGAGCCGACATCAAATCTGTAGTCTGGTCCTTCTGTACTGTGAGCTCATTGTGGGCAGGGAACATGTTTACCAACTCTGTCGTATTGTACTCTCCCAAATGCTTAATACAGTGCTTTGCACACAGTAAACACTCAATAAATACAACTGAATAAATTAATGAATGCTCTGCATAAATAAGCACTTAATAATAATAATGGTACTTTTTAAGCACTTATTTATGTGCCAAGCACTATTCCAAGCACTGGGGTAGATACAAGCCAATCAGGCTGGATACAGGCCTGTCCCACATGAGGCTCACACTCTTAATCCCCATTTTACAGATGAGGTAACTGAGGCACAGAGAATTGACATGACATGCCCAAAGTCACACAGCAGACAAGTGGCGGAGCTGGGATTAGAACTCACAACACCTGACTCTCAAGCCTGTGCTCTTGCCACTAGGTCATGGATGCTTCCCGTCAATAAATAATAATAACGATGGTATTTGTTAAGCGCTTACTCTGTGCCAAGCACTGTGCAAAGCACTGGATACCACTGATGATGATGATGATGATGATGATGATGAGAAGCGGCATGGCTCAGTGGAAAGAGCCTGGGCTTGAGAATCAGAGGTCATGGGTTCTAATCCCAGCTCTGCCGCTTGCCAGCTGTGTGACTTTGGGCAAATCACTTCACTTCTCTGTGCCTCAGTTACCTCATCTGGAAAATGGGGATTAAAACTGTGATCCCCATGTGGGACAACCTGATGACCCTGTATCTACCCCAGCGCTTAGAACAGTGCTCTGCACATAGTAAGCGCTTAACAAATACCAACATTATTATTATGATGATGATGATGGAAGGTCGAGGAAGACAGGAAGGAAGAGATGGGAGCTTGTCGCAACTCAAAGAGGCAGGAGAGACCCAACCATGAGCAGCGTGGCTTAGTGGAAAGAGCCCAGGCTTTGGAGTCAAAGGTCATGGATTCGAATCCCAGCTCTGCCACTTGTCAGCTGTGTGACTGTGGGCAAGTCACTTCACTTCTCGGTGCCTCAGTTACCTCATCTGTAAAATGGGGATTAACTGTGAGCCTCATGGGGGACAACCTGATGACCCTGTATCTCCCCCAGAGCTTAGAACGGTGCTCCGCACATAGTAAGCGCTTAACAAATACCAACATTATTATTATTATGAGTCTGGTTCTGGGTTCGGGCAGGGGAGGGAGGTTGGGGAGGACCATGGTTGGGGAGGAGGAGAGGTCAAGAGGTCAGAGAGAGACCCAGGAGCAGGATGCCTGGGTTCCACTGTAACTGGAAAAGGTTTAGAGGAGGGAGACTTTCGGACTGCATCCTGGGGTTAATTCCCAACGCTCTTCCCAACCCCTCTACTTTCATCCCTCCCTCCCCAAGTGCAGGGCATCTCCCCAGCCCTGGTGATTTAGGGTCTCTGGCCCTTTAATTCTCGCTCGGCGCGCGCGCGCGCGCGCGCACCGCCCCGACGCTGCGATGATCGCGACGTTTTGATTGGCTGGGGCCGCCCGGGAGGCGGGACGAATGACCGAGGGCGTTAAGCGGCCTCGGCCGATAGGGGGCGTTTGGGGGCGCCGCCAAAGGAGCATTCATTCATTCATTAGTATTTATTGAGCGCTTACTGTGTGCAGAGCACTGGACTAAGCGCTTGGAATAGACAAATCGGTAACAGGCTTGAGGTCTTTGGGCGGGAAGAAGGGAAGGGAGAAAGGGGCGGGGCAGGGCGTCCTCCACATGCCCTCGAGGGGTCTCTCCAATTGCCCCAGGGCTGCTACCCCTCCTTGTCCCCTCCCTTTCACCCATCCCTCCCTCCCCAGGCTCCTCCCTCCCCGCTGCCCCCTTCTCGCCCTCTTGGCTCCACATCCCTTCTCCCCACCACCCCCTCCCTTCCTCAGTTTCTCCCCTCGGCCACCTCCATCTCTCTCCAGTGCCCCTCTTCCCACTGATGACCCCCCTTCTCCTTCCTCTTCTCCACCCCTTCTGCATCCCCTGACCCTCAGTGTCCCCTCCTTCCTTTCAGCATCTCTCCCTCCTCTGGGTCCCCCTTCTTCCCCTTCAGCATCCTCTGCTCCCTCTCTGCACCCCCTCCTCCAGAGTATTTCCTCCCCCTTAGGCCTCTTCAGCCTCTTCCTGCAACACCCCACCATCCCTCCTTACCCTTGCCCCCCTTCAGGCTCCCTTCAGGCTCTCCTCACCATCCTGACCCTTGGCCATAGTCCCTTCTCACCTCCCCCTAAAAGCTGGGGATGCTACTCAGAGACGAGGAAATGCTCCTTGAACCAGAGAGCAAAGGGGAAGGCTGCCGGCAGAGGAGGCGGCCCAGGCCCTCCGCCTCTTGGAATCTGCTTTTCCTCCAAGAACCCAGGAGCTCTGCCTTTCCAGGACGAGCTAAACCTGGATGCTTTTCCCCGTGGATCCCAGCAAGACCCCTGACAGGTGAGGCAGGTGGTGGTGGGGGTGGAAGGGAGGAGGAGGGGAGAAGTGTACCTTGGGGGGGGGGGGGAGTGGGGACGAGTAAGGGATAGGGATGGGGTGGAGGAGACAGAGCGGGGAAAGCAGGAGGGGGAAAACAATAGGAAATCAACGACTCACCTACTGCCAAGATCGGAGGCTAGCGCTTTTGACAACTGTCTTCCCCACTGGCAGCTGGAAGGTCTTGTTGATTTTTGACAGCCATCTTCCTATCCATTCCAGAGGCTCAGTTGTGGCAGAAAGTTCTCCCCGCTAGACTGTGAGTTCCTGGTGGACGGGGGATGTATCTACCAACTACCGGTTGTATTACTCTACCAACCGTGTCGTACAGCGCTCTGCACACAGTGAGCGCTCCATCAGTATGATCGATTAATTGATTTCTGATATCTAATCTCAGCCGTTCCTGATCCCCATCTTCTTTAAAATAACCTTTCTCCTTCTCGCAGTCTGTCTTCAGCCACTCCTCCAGGCTAAGCACTCCAATTTGCTCTTTGCTTTTGTCCCAGGTGCTATTTTACACTGTAGCTATCCTCGCGTCTCTCCTCTGAATCCTCTCCCAGATCTCTTCATCTCTAAGTGGGTAGCCAGGGCCTGAAAAAGCACAGGATTTAATAGGAGGATTGTCTCTTTTCCCTCTTTTTATCCCTTCCAGAAACGTGCTTGCATTTACCCCTGGGGCTTCATTGCCATCTCTTCTGTGGTTTGTGGCCCATCGAGACCACAAGATCCTTCTCAGCCTTCTCAGTATTCACTCTCTGCCAATCTTTCTCCACCTCGGATATAAGTGGTTTGCTCTTCCTCATGTAGTTCAACTCCCAGTTCTTGGTTTGTTTGTTTTTTTCCTACAGAACTCTCTCAGTCACAGCCAAACCCTCAGTATTTCTCCCAGCACAGAGCCCTGGGGTGTGTGCTAAACTGAGTCCTGAGATTTCCTGTATCCCCTAGGGAAACAGTATGGCCCAATGGAAAGAGATGGACCTGGGAGTCCGAGGGTCTGGATTTGAATCCTGGCTCTGCCATTGTGTTACCTTGGGCAAATCACCTAACTTATCCATGCCTTAGTTTCCTGGTCTGTAAAATGGGGATTCGATACCTGATCTCTCTCCTTCTAAGACTACAAGCCTCCTATGGGACAGGGACTTGCGTCCGAAATGATTCGCTTGTCTTTATCCCGGTGCATAGAACAGTGCTTGAAACATAGTAAGTGCAGAAACAGATTGTTGTTATTATTGTTATCTTTCCAAAATAATAAGGCTCAGATCCTGATTCCAAGAGGAAAGGTCGGTACTCTCCATGGTTCTGTAAACAAGATCGGCGTACCTCGAATAGGATCAGTTGCGGCTCAGGCAGCCAGATACGATACCATTTGCCATTTCCCATCTCGAAATTCAGGGACTGATCCAGTACCTCGCTCGCCCCTTGGATTAGGTTGGGATTGGCTTGACCCGGGGCTCTTCTGAGGCCCCATCTGTTCCCATCCATAGAAAATCCAGAGGATCCGCACCAGCCCTCAATCAACTCCTCAGACCCACAGTCCCAGGGAAAATTAGGTCCAGATTCTTTTGGGGCTGGACACACTGTTCGCTGTATCCCAGGCTTCTACTGGATGCAAGAACCCCCACCCCCGAGCCTTTATTCCCTCAGAATGGCCACCCTCAAACCCCATTTGTAGATCAGAACTCAGTATCCATTCACTGGGCTAATCTTCGTCAATGTCTCTAGATTCCTTGGGGAGTCCTAAACGTGGCTGGTCATCCCCCTACTTGTCTCACCCCTCCATTTATATCCAGAAAAACATTGGACATTGTCTTTTGAGGGCCCCCTCCCACCTGTGAGAAGTCTGAGGGAAAGGCCTTTCCTCTCCTGTCAGGGGACTCCAGGGACCACCGATTATTGGCTGATGTGTGTATATGTGTGTGTGTCGGGGGGGTGTGGACCTCGGCCCAGCAGATGGAGCAGAGAAAGATTCTGGGAGGGAAAGTAAGCCTCTCGTGGAGCCGGGACTTAGAGAATCTCAGAAGCCTCATCTTCTCCCTTTTCTTCTCCCTCTTTTTCTTCCTTTTCTCCCACTCCCTTCTGCATCGCCCTGACTTGCTCCCTTTATTCATCCCCCAACGCAGCCCCACAGCACTTACGTACACATCTGTCATTTATTAATTTACATTAATATCCGACTCCCCTTCTAGACTGTAAACTGATTGTGGGCAGGGGAGGTGTCTGCTTACTCTTCTATTATCCTCTCCCACGCGATTACTACAGAGCTCTGCACACGGTAAGCGATCAAGAAATATGATGGAATGAGTGAATGAACCTCTAGGAACAATAGTGCCATCTCATTGTCCTCATCTTTATTCCTTCCCTACAATCAAATCCCCCCCCACCCCCCAATTGCAAATCCCAGGTCACGAGCCCCTCAGATCCGTCAGCCGGGGCTGGTTCTCTATCCGTCCCTCCTCCCCCTCCTTATCTGAAATTAAGCTCCGAGTATTCAGTGGAGGGGGTCTTGGCTAGCCGGACTTCTCGAGCCTTCCGCCCCAAAAACTTGAGAGAAGAGTAATGCAGCTCATCTCCCCTCACCTCAGATCTGCAGATGGCAGCAGGGGAACGGGGGCTGCATGGGTTGTCTGGCTTGGATTCTCGATGCTGGTTCTGGGAGGAGAGAAATCAGTCGTCAGTCAGTTATATTTATTGAGAAGAGCCATGGTCTAGCGGAGAAAGCACGGGCCTGAAAGTCAGAGGATGTGGGTTCTAATCCTGGCTCGGCCACTTGTCTGCTGTGTGACCATGGGAAAGTCACTTCACATTTCTGTCCCTCAGTAACCTCATCTGCAAAATGGGGATCGAGACTGTCAGCCTCATGTGGAACAGGGTCTTTGTCCATCCTGATTATCTACCCCAGAGTTTAGAACAGTGCTTGGCACATAGTAAGCGCTTAACAAAAACCGTAATTACTACTATTATTATTGAGCGCTTACTGAGAAGGGATCTGTGAGCCCCATGTGGGACAGGGACTGTGTCCAACCCAATTTGCTCGTTTCCATCCTAGTGCCTGGCACATTGTGAGCACTTAATAAATACCATTATTATTATTATTATTATTATTATTATTATTATTAAGGAGCCAGAGTGGGCTGTCTGGCTTCCTGGAGGGACAAGATCAAGGTTGAGAGTCAGAATTCCTGGATTTTATGATGGTTCTAAGGAGATACAAGTGGTGGGAGACAGAATCTGTGGAACTGGAAGGCTGGGCTCTGGAGAGGCGGAATGGAGAAGCCTGGGGATAGGAGACTGGGTGTCCGAGTTTGAGGAGGGGAGTGGAATCTCTCAAGGCCAGTTTAACTTCTCTGGGCCTCAATTTCCCCACTTGTAAAATGGGGATTCAGTACCTAAACTGTGAGGTCCATGTGGGATGGGACCGTGTCTGACCTCACTCACTCACTCTCAATAGTATTTATTGAGCCCTTACAATGTGCAGAGCACTGTACTAAGTGCTTGGAATGTACAATTCGGCAACACACAGAGACAATCCCTGCCCCATAACGGGCTCACAGTCTAAATGGGGGAGACAGCAAAGCAAAACATAACAAAACAAAACAAGACAACATCATCAAGACTAAGCACTAGGAGGGAATACACAGGTGGGAATTAGACATGGTCCCTGCCTCTCATGGGCTCACAAATTAAGAATCGTATCTCTTAAGATCTTACTATGTGCCAACTACTGTTCTAAGCAGTGGGGTAGGTACAGGGTAATCAGGTTGGATACAATTCATGTCCCTAATGGGCTCACAATATTGAGCCCCATTTTGCAGATGAGGTAACTGAGGCACAGGGAAGTTAAATGACTTGCCTAAGCAGACTCTTGGCAGAGCAGGGATTAGAACCCACAACCCCTGGCTCCCAGGCCCATGCTCCTTCCACTAGACCACGATGCTTCTCCAGAAGAAATATTCCCCAGCAGCGCGTGGCTTGGACACTAAGTTCAAATCACCGGAAAACGTCGAGTGGGTGGCTGGTGGAAGTGCGGGGAAGAGTTACTTCTAATGTTCAAAAATGGCCATAGAGAATTCTGCTTCTGCTGGTAATTTAGGTGGGGCAGGGAGAGAGAAAAATTTGGATCCCACGAAATGCTAAGTGCTGGCACACAGTGAATGCTTAAAAAATAACAACAAAAAAAAAGGCTAATTAGGTTGGACACAGTCCATGTCCCATTTAGGGCTCAGTCTTAATCCCCATTTTACAGATGAAGTAATGAGGCACAGGGTCACACAGCTGGTAAGTGGCAGAGCTGGGATTAGAACCCAAGTCCCCTGACACCCAGGGCCGTACCTTATCTACTCCTTAAGTTTAAGGTTTTAAGCTTTTAATCAATTGAGGCAATAAATGACTCTTGGTGGCCAAACCCGAGAACAGATGAATGGAAGCTGAAAACCCAACTCTTTCAACCTGATTAGCGTATACCTACCCCAGCGCTTAGAACAGTGCTTCACACATAGTAAGCGCTTAACTAATGCCATAATAAAGAAGCAGCGTGGCCTTATGGAAAAAAACATGAGCCTGGGAGTCAGAGGACCTGGATTCTAATCCCGGATCTGCCACTTGTCTGCTGTGTGACTTTAGGCAAGTCACTCAACCTCTCGGTGCCTCAGTTTACCTCATCTATAAAATGACGATTAAGACTGTGAGCTGAATGTGGGACAAGGACTGTGTCCAGCTCCATTATCTTGTATCTACCCCGGCGCTGAGTAAAGCACTTGGCAAATAGTAAGCGCTTAACGAATATCATTAAAAGGAGGGAGCAGGGCATGCGGAATCACTCACTGGTGGGAGGTCATTGGAGACCAAGTTGATGTAATCAGCCTCAGTATTGTCATGCAACTTGGAGACCTCAGTCTTCGAGTCCCCTCCTTTTTTCTTCAGCATCTTCACCCTGCGGAAACGGCCCCATGTTTTCTCCTTTCTCGAGGAACCTGTCTTTCTTTCCCTTTGGCTTTTGGTCCTGCCCCGGCCCCGGGCTCCCTCCTCCTTCCCGCCCGTAGCGAGGACTCACGTGAAGAGGAAGAGGCAGAGGGAGACCAGAGCTGTGATGCCGACTCCATAAATGGCTCCCTGAGTCATCCCCTTGGCGTATTGATTCAAGAGAGAAGTCTTCAGATCTGGGCAGAGATAAGAGGTCGGAGACCCACTTCCTTCCCCAAAACCGGGGAGCGGAGATACCCCGCTCTACCCACTCCTCAGACCCTCTCTGAACCCGCCCCCTCTCGTAGGACTTCCCGGAACCTCACCTGGTCCTGGCAGTAAGGTGAGGGTGTGGGCCCCGTGGGGATTGGAGACTTCACAGCGGAGGCTAAAACCATCATCCAGCTCCCGCTTCAGGCTCAGGATGCTGACGGTCCAGAGTCCAGACTTGGCGGAAGACACCTGGGGGTCTCCGCTGACGTTCCCTTCCACAGCTTCCCCCGCAACCCACCAGCGCAGGGTTGGGGGTGGCTTAGCCTGAGTGGAGCAGTTGCAATTCAGGCCCTTCAAGTCCCAGAAACAAGAGGAGTTGAGTAGGCGAGGGGGGTCTGAAGGAAGAGAAGGGAAAGGGGTGAATGGGGTTGGGTGTGGGGGAGAGTTTGGTCTTCTCTGGTCCAGAATCCAGAACTCATCCCTCCCTCTGCTTCACCACATCCCGGCCCCCACTCACACTGTACGGAAAGATTCAGGGAGACGTTCCTGGTCCCTAGTGGGTTCTGAGCGTGGCAGGTGTACTCTCCTTCGTTCTCTTCCCCGAGGTATGGCAGCAGGAGCTCCAGGACACCGGGGTCCCGGGGGCGGGAAAGGCTCAGGACTCGGCCCTTCCAGGTCCATCTCAGGTCCGCTGGGGGATTGCCCTTGCTACTACAGATTAGACGGAGGGATTCCCCTTCCAGGGCGGTCAGAGAGGAAGAGGTCCCTGGTAAGTTCCGGGCTAGAGAGAGAGAGAGAGACAAAGAGACAGAGAGGGAGATGGGTCGGGGAGAGAGAGAGAGAGAGAATCCAGAGCTTTAGAATGAGTTACCATTTTTTTAGGGTATTTATTAAGCACCCCCACAGCACTTATGTCCCTATCTGTAATTTATTCATATTAATATCTGTCTCCCCCTCTATACTCTAAGGTCACTGTGGGCAGGGAATGTGTCTGTTTATTGTTGTATTGGACTCTTCCAAGCACTTAGTACAGTGCCCTCAGACAGTAAGTGCTCAATAAATACAACTGAATACAACTGAATGTGCCAGGCACTGTATTAAGCACCTGGGTAGATACAAGATAATCAGGATGGACACAGTCCATGTCCCACATGGGGCTTCCAGTCTTAATCCCCATTTTACAGATGAGGTAAATGAGGCTCAGAGAAGCAAAGTGACTTGCCCAAAGTCATACAACAGACAGGTGGCAGAGCCGGGATTAGAACTGAGGTCCTTCTAACTCTCAGGCCCATGCTCCATCCATTAGGCCACGTTGCTTTCCTTCAATTCAACTTCACACTCATGGCCTAAGTTGCCTCGGCCCCCAGGAGCCAGGGCGTATTTTCCGTCACAACGCTCATATTCCGCCTCCCGGCCCTTATTCTTCTCCTTTGAGCTCCCCCTCCCGCGGCCCCCATGCCCCTCCATCTTTCTCTGACCGACAGAGAGGCATGTTGGGACCCAAGTGGTTTTTCAACCTGGGTGTTGGAATTCCTTTCAATCCTTCGCCCCCACAGCCAGGACAGATTCAACCTAGGAATCCCAGTGCTTAGGAATTGGGGGTGGTTCTGAGTTTGACTCCCCTCCACCCCAACCACCGAATCTAGCTCTGAGTATTTGGGGAATTACGTGCTGGTCGGAGACCCGGACCAGGAGCAGAAACCTAGTCAGAGCTGGGGCCTCTCCTGGGGAATTTGGGACCAGAGTGGGACGGGTTCTAGGTTCCCTCTTTACCTCCGAGCCCTGGGCCCCGGCGGCCCTGCGCCCCGGGCTCACCTGTATTTCTTTGATTTTCCCAGAGAGCTTGAATGGTTAGATCCTGGGGAGCATCTGCAACAGAAACATGGGGTCAGCTCTAGAAAAGGGATTTCTTTCCCCAGCCCCGTACTAATTATGTTGTATTGTGCTCTCCCAAGCCCTTAGTACAATGCTGTGCACATAGTAACTGTAAGCTCACTGTGGGCAGGGAATATCACTGTTTATTGTTTTATTGTACTTTCCCAAGTGCTTAGTACAGTGCTTAGAACAGTGTTCTCACATAGTAAGCACTTAACATATACCAACATTATTATAGTAAGTGCTCAATAAATAGGATTGATTGCTCCATCTCCCTTCGCATTCCACATAGCCAAGGAATCGTCCCCTTCCTATAAGCTCCCTCTAGACTGTAAGCTTGGGGGGAGGGAATGTGTCTGTTTATTGTTGTATCTCTGTACATAGTAAGCTTTCAATAAATATGATTAATTGATCGATTGAGTGCTCCATCGCCCTCTGCATTCCACATAGCCAAGGAGTCGTCCCCTCCTATAATCTCCTTCTAGGCTGTAACTTCGTTGAGGGTAGGGAATGTGTCTGTCTGTTTATTGTTATACTCTGTTCTCCCAAGTGCTCACTACAGTGCTCGGCACACAGTAAGCGCTCACTGAGTATGACTGACTCATTTCCTCACGCTGAAACACAACTGGCTCTGAGGGGTGGGACGAGGGCACCCTCTGGAGGGCAGCGTGGAGAAGCAGCGTGGCTCAGTGGAAAGAGCACGGGCTTTGGAGTCAGAGGTCATGAGTTCAAATCCCGGCTCTGCCACTTGTCAGCTGGGTGACTGTGGGCAAGTCACTTCACTCCTCTGTGCCTCAGTTACCTCATCTGTAAAATGGGGATTAAGACTGTGAGCCCCACGTGGGACAACCTGATTCCCCTGTGTCTACCCCAGCGCTTAGAACAGTGCTCTGCACATAGTAAGCGCCTAACAAATACCAACAAAAATACAAATACCAGGCTCTTTGGACGGCTCCGCCACTTGTCTGCTGTGGGATCTTGGGCAAGTCACTTAACTCCTCTCCTCTCAGTTCCCTCAACCATAAAGTGGGGAGTAAGACTGTAAGCCCCATGTGGGGCAGGGACTGTGTCCAACCTGATTATCTTGTATCTATCCCAGCGCTTAGTACAGTGCCTGGCACATAGTAAGCGCTTAACAAATACCAAAAAAAAAAAAAAAGCCCTCCGGGAGCCAGGGACCTCCACCACAGGACTCACAAGAGACGTTAAGACGGACGGTTTTCTCAGCAGTTGCAGCTCCAGGGATCGTCACCCTGCAGGTGAGGTTGGTGCCGTGGTCCTGGGGCCCGGGGGTGAAGAGGAACGCGGAAGATTGGGGGGTCCCAGGGCACTGATAGAGGCCTCTCCATAGCCAGGAGAAGGTGGGCGTCAGCATCCTCCCGCAGACCCAGGGCGCTGAGCAAGTCAAATTTACGGGGTGCCCAGATTCCAGGGTCTCAGGGATGTCGATCTCCGGCACCCGCGTCAAGGCTGAGGAAAGACAGAGGAGAGTTCATTCATTCACTCATTCATTCTATTGAGCGCTTACTGAGTGCAGAGCACAGAACTAAGAGCTCGGGAGAGTGCAGTGCAACAATAAACAGATACATTCCCTGCCCACAACAAGCTCACGGTCTAGAGGGGGAGACAGACATTAAATAAACAAACAAATAAATGAATAAATCACATTACATTACAGATATGTACACAAGTGATGAGGGGCTGGAGCCGGGGGGGGTGATGAACAAACGGATCAAGTCAGGGCGACCAGGGCCCGGGGAGGTGGCCTGGGGAGGCTCCTACCCATCCCAGCCCCTTCCCCTGCGGCTACTGCTGCTGCTCTGTCCGCTCCCACAGAAATGTCTCCCACACTCTGGAGAAGCAGAGTGTGGGCCTAATCAGAAGGCCCCGGGTTCTAATCCTGTCTCCGTCCCTTGCCTGCTGTGTGAGGTTGGGCGAGTCACCTCGCTTCTGTGGTCCTCATCTCTCTCATCTGCAAAATGAGGATTCAAATACTTTTCCTTTTTACTTAGATGGTGAGCCCCATGTGGGACCCAATTCTCTTGTATCTGCCCCAGCACTTAGTACAGTGCTCAGCAGATAGTAAGCACTTAATAAATATCCAGTCTTATTGTGATGATGACGATGATCTTGTAACTACCCCAGTGCTTAGTACAGTGCTTGGCACATAGTAAACTATTAAAAAATACACATTCATGATTATTATGACAATGATGATCTTGTATCTACCCCAGCACTTACATCGGTCCTTGGCAAAAGAAACCGCTTGATAAATACCAGTATCACAGTGATGATGATGATGATCTTGTATCTACCCTAGCACTTGGTACAGTGCTAGGCACACAGTAAATGCTGAATACCATAGTAATTTTTATTACGGTGAAGATGATCTCTTATCTACTCCAACATTTAGTTCAGTGCTTAACACATAGAAAATGCTTAATAACTAAGAGTATGATGATGATGATGATCTTGTATCTACCCCAGAGCTTAGTACAGGGCTTGGCACATAATAAATGACAAACAAATACCACAATCATTCTTACGATGAGGATGATGATCTAAAATGAGGATTAAGACCGTGAGCCCCACATGGGACAATCTGATTACCTTATATCGACCCCAGAGCTTAGAACAGTGCTTGGCACATAATAAGCGCTTAACAAATATCATAATTATTATTACTGTATCTACCCCAGCATTTACTTCAGTGTTTGGCACCTAGGAAGCACTTAACAAGTACCAAAATTATCATTATCATCATCATCACTCCTATTCCACCCCTCCAAAGTCCCGAACTCCTCACCGGTCACATTGACAAAAACTTTGTAATTCAGGAACTCATATCTCAGATGTGGACCCTTCTCCACCCTGAACAGGTACTTTCTGCTGTCTCCAGCCCGGGCATAGTCAATACTCAAGGAGCAATTGTCCATCTGCGGGTTCCCAGTCAGATTGAAGCGATCCCGGCTCCAGTCCTTCACTGGCCGATTGGGGTCATTGGTGGCCACTGGATCCCCTTGACTGCCACCCTCTTCTTGGAACCAGAAAGCTAAGGCTTCATGGCTGTTCTGGAAGCTCAAGGGGTAGGTGAAGGTACAGGGGATGAGGACACAGAGGCCCTCTTCTACTGTTACTGAATTGGGAACGACCAGCTGAAAATTCTCATCCTGGGACAGGGACCCTGTGGCGGGGAAAAAGACAAACATCAGCGTCCCCCACCCCATTCCTCCACCCCTGGATTCCCCCGGACCTCGGCCTCCTCGGCGACGTCCCCGGCTCCACTTACCTCCCCAGAACAGAGGCATGAGCAGCAGTAACATGTCCGGGGAAGAAGAGAAACTGGGAGGTCCAGAAGGTAGCGAGAGAGAGAGAAAGAGAGAGAGCCTGGCTGCCTTCCTGGGCCTGACTCAGACCCCTGGTCCCATTGCTCCAGTCTGTCGGGCTCAGAAGGGAAAGTGAAGCGGCAACAGGAAACACAGGCTGGTGCGGCCCGTGGGGACTGATGCGTGAAGTGAATTGGAGGCGCTCACTTCTTCAGAAACGTGCGGTGTGGTGTGCAGCCGGCTCACTCTGCGACCGCGATGAAGCTGTCGGACTCTCCCTACGCTGGGGTTGTCCGGACTGGGGGAGACCTTGGAGTTGGAGGTGGAGCTGGGGCGTGGGGGCCCTGCCAACTCCAGGAGCCACTCAGAGATGGAGAAGCAGCGTGGCTCAGTGGAAAGAGCCCGGGCTTGGGAGTCAGAGGTCATGGGTTCGAACCCGGATCTGCCACTTGTCAGCTGTGTGACTGTGGGCAAGTCATTTAACTTCTCTGTGACTCAGTTACCTCGTCTGTCAAATGGGGATTAACTGTGAGCCTCACGTGGGACAACCTGATGACCCCCTCTCTACCCCAGCGCTTAGAACAGTGCTCTGCACATAGTAAATGCTTAACAATTACCAACATTATTATTATTATTATTGAGGTCTCTCCCTGAAGGAGAGATTCCCCCCCACCAACCCTACCCCTGTGACAATGGGGAGGGCGTGGGAGATATTTCTCCCTCTTCTGGGGAAGAGTGGAGGAGTAGGGGGAGGAAGAAGAAGTGAAACCTCCAGACAAAGTAGTTCTGCACTAGGGCACCACATCTGCAAACGATGGTAAGGGGGTCATGTCCCTCAGCCCTCCCCTTTCTCTCATCTATCCTTCCCCTGCCCCAACTCTCCCATTCTCGGGGGCCCGGACCAAATCTCCCTCTGGTGGGTTGGCTCTCTCAACCTCTCCTTCTGCGGCTGACCTCTGACCCAGGGACTCTCAGTGCCTTCCCCCAAGTCCCTAAGTCCCAGCATCTACATAATGAAAGTGGTATTTAAGCGCTTTCCATGTATCAAGCACTGTACTAAACCCTGGGGTGGATAGAAGCAAATTGGGTTGGACACAGTCCCTGTCCCACAAAGCGCTCGCAGTCTTAATCCCCATTTTCAGATGAGGTAACTGAGGCTCTGCGCAATGAAACGACTTGCACGAGGCCACAGAGCAGACAAGTGGTGGAGAACCCATGGATCAGAACCCATGACCTTCTGACTCCCAGGCAGGTGCTCTATCTACTACGCCCTGCTGCTTCTTTTTTATGGTATTTGTTAAGAGCTGGGGTAGATACAACCTAATCAGGTTAGTCACAGTCCCTGTCTCACATGGTGCTCACAGAAACTGAGGCACAGAGAAGTTAAGTGACTTATTCAAGGTCACCAAAAGGACAAGTGGCAGAGTCAGGATTAGAACCCAGGTCCTCTGGCTCCCAGGCCTGGGCTCTATCGACTAGATTGTCTTTTTCTTCAGATCCCCTGTGGAGTTGTGCCCCAGGAGAGGCATAAGCACTTGGAGATGACAGGCTTTGGGAACTTCAAAATCCAGGAGGGGGCAGGCGTTGTGGAGGATTCTTGGGGTACGACTTCACCCCTCTGCTGGAGTGGGAGTGAAGGGAGAGATCTGTGGGGCGGTGGGTTTTTAAGTGAGGAGGAGTAAAAGTGAACCCCTTGGGGCTGAAGGATAAGATGGAGCCTTCCCTATCCTGGACCATGGCAGGCCTGGACAAGCCAGAGACAGGAAACAATCCTGAGAAGCAGTGTGGCCTAGTGGATAGAACGTGGGCCTGGAAGTCAGAAGGACCTGAGTTCTAATTCTGGCTCCGCCACTTGTCTGCTGGGTGACCTTGGAAAAGTCACTTCATATTTCTCTATCTCAGGTACCTCATCTGTAAAATGAGAATTCAGACTGTGAGCCCCATGTGGGACAAGGACTGTGTCCAATCTGATCTGCTTGTGTCTCCTTCAGCGCTTAGTATAGTGCCTAGCAGTAGCGAGGTGAGGTAGGAGGGGGCAAGGTGATTGAATACTGTGTGTGGAGCACTTTATTAAGTGCTTGGGAGAGTACAGTTCAACTGAGTTGGTAAACCCTTTTAACTGCCCACTGTCTAGAGGTCAGCATTCTGGCCTTTCTTCTGAAGTTCTACTGAAGCAGTGTGGCCCAGTGGGAAAGAGCCCAGGTAGTGGGGGTCAGAAGACCTGGGTCCTAATCCCAGCTCAGCCACTTACCTGCCCTGTGACCCTGGACATTAATACAAATACTAATTTACAGATAGGGACATAACTGCTGTGGGGCTGGGAGAGGGAGATGAATAAAGGGAGCAAGTCAGGGCTATGCAGAAGGGAGTTGAAGAAAAGGAAAAGAGGGGTTAGTCAGGGAAAGCCTCTTGGAAGTCACTTCTCTGGGCCTCAGTTCCCTCATCTGCCAAACGGGGATTCAAATATCCATTCTCTCTCCTACTTAAACCATGGGCCACACATTGGACCCGATCATCTCGTATCTACCCCAGCGCTCGGCATATAATAGACACTTAACAAATGCCACAGTTATTATTATTACTAGGAGCACTGCACCACTCAAATGATAACCTCACAAAACAGGACTGGACCTTTTTACTTTTTTTTTTTGGTATTTGTTAAATGCTTATTATGTGCTACGCACTATACTAAGCATTGGGGTAGATACAAGATAATCAGGTTAAAAACAGGCCAGACCTTTCAAAACTACAGTATTCTGAAGTTGACACATCAACTTTCCAGGTTCTCCCTATAATATTTGTTCAAACTCTGAAGATGAATCTAGAAAGCGAAAGTATCGGGCTCCTGTTATTTGAGTAAAAATGTCATTTTTTTTAGCGGTATTCACTAAGCACTTACTTTATGCCAAGTACTGTTCTAAGGACTGGGGTAGATACATGAGATAATCATGTTGGACACAGTCCATACCCATTTTGCAGATGAAGTAACTGAGCCACAAAGAAAGTAAAAGACTTGCCCAAGGTCACACAGCAGACAAGTGGAGGAGCTGAGATTAGACCCCAGGTTTTCTGACTCGCCGGCCTATGCTCTATCTACTAGGATACACTGCTTTTTTTCTAAGAATGGGAAAACATTCTCCTTAGACTCCTTATTCTAAGTAAGCCCTCCTCTCCTTTTCTCCTACTCCCTTCTGTGCCGCTCTTGCTTGCTCCTTAATTCATCCTCCCTCTCATCCCCACAGCACATGTGTATATATCTATATATATCAGTAGTTTATTTATATTAATATCTGTCTCCCTCTCTCGACTGTGAGCTTGTTGTGGGCAGAAATGTGTCTGTTTGTTGTTATATTGTACTCTCCCAAGCACTTAATTCAGTGCTTTGCACACTGTAAGCACTCAATAAATATGACTGAATGAATCAATGAGTGAAAGTAAGCTACCCTATTCTGTACTTTTACGATTATTCCCATTCCATTGGTGTGTCTGCTTTCTTGGTTTTCCCTGTAATTTCCAGTTTTACTTTTCCCTTAAGGTTTACGGTTCCATCTTTTGAGCCTGCGTTACAGGAATGCCCTCTTTTCTAAGCTAAATTTCAGAGCTGGTGGGTAACTTTCCCATGCTTCTAGGTCCCCTTAGTATCTCTAGTTTCACTTCCTTCCTGTGACTTGTAAACACTTTAAAAAATGAACTGCAAGCGTTAAGATATTTGAAGTCTGAAATGGTCACAGTACTTGCCTCTGCAGTAATAAACAATTCAGTTCCCTTCTTATGGTTCAGACCACGCTGATGAAATTATGAGAACCTGCCATTGAATACTGATTCCGATGAATGATCCAAACCATCAAAAAGTATTGTACCCTCCCAAGAGCTAAGTACAGTGTTCTGCACACAGTAAGCACTCAATAAATATTGATTGATCTTTAATCTGTTGTCTGTTTTGGATAACCTGGGTCTAGCTAAAACTTTACTGCTTTCAATTTGCTCCTTGAATCGTGTATTTCTTTGCCGATTGCATATTTAGTCAACAACAAATATCTTGTTTATTTTAGGGTTTTCTAACTTACTTGGAATATACTCAGTTTTTCTGCTCCTCTGTTGGTTTCCACAGCACTTCCTGAAAGATCTGTTCCCTTCCTGCCTATCCAGTCTTCTCAGTCTACTCTGTCAATCAATAATATCGATTGAGCACCCACAATGTGTAGAGAACAGTACTAAGTGTTCGGGAGAGAACACCAGAAGCAAAAGACGTGTTTCCTGCCTTCATGGAGTTGAGAATCTAATGGAGGAGAGGTAGGTTATTTGTAAATAAACTCGATACATATTTTAATAGTATTTCATATATTATAAATTATGTATTTCTATTAAGTCTGTCTCCCACTCTAGACTGTAAGCTCATTGTGGGCAGGTACCATTTCATTCATTCTATTTACTGAGCGCTTTCCATTTGCAGGGCACTGTACTAATCGTTTCTGCCAACTCCGTTGAACTCTCCCAAGGACTTAGTACAGTGATCTGTACAAAGTAAGTGCTCGATAACTACCATTGATTCAAATAGTAGGATCAGGAGGGAAAACAGAGATATAACATGTATTAGTAAAAATATAGCAGTATGAAGAAGAAGCAGTCTGACCTAGTGGAAAGAGCATGGGCCTTGGAGTCGGAGGAGTTTTTTTATGGTATTTTTTAAGCACTTGTATGTATCAAACACTGTTCTAAGCACTGGGGTAGATACAAGTTAATCGGGTTGGACATTGTCCCTGTCCCACACGGGGCTCATAGTTTAAGTAGGAGGGAGAACGGGTATTTAATCCGCATTTTGCAGTTGAAGGAACTGAGGCACAGAGAAGTAGAATGATTTGCCCAAGTTTACACAGCAAGCAAGTGACAGAGCCAAGATTAGAGCCCAGGTCTTCTGACTTTCTGGCCTGTGCTCTTTCCACCAGGCCATGCTTCTTCTCTGAGTTCTAGGCCCGGCTCCACCTCTTGTCTGCCGTGTGACCTTGGACAAGTCACTTCACTTCTCTGTGCCTCACTTTTCTCTTCTGTACAACTGGGATTAAATCCTACTCCCTCCTACTTATATAGTGAACCCCAGGTGGGAGAGGATCTGTGTCCAACCCGATCTAGAACCTACCCCAGTGCTTAAGTACAATCTTTGGCATAGAGTAAATGCTTAACAATTATTATTATTATTATTTAAATGAATAAATATTTGAAAATATTTGAACTCAGTTGTATCATCTGTAAAATGGAGATTAAGACTGTGAGTCCCTTTGGGACACGGAATGTCTCCAACCTGATCAGCTTGTACCTACCCCAACACTTAGAACAATGCCTGGCACACAGTTGAGCTTAACAAATCCCATAAAAAACAAACAAAACAAATCTACCACAGCATTTAATACACGTAGTAAGCACTTAACAGATGCCATTATTTAAAAGAAAAAGGAAGCAGGAAGTAGTCCCCCTCTCAATAGTCAATCAGTTACTGGATTTATGGCTCTTACTGTGTATGCAGAGCGCTGTAGCATTTTTACCAAAAAAAACAAGCAGGAAGTAGTCCCCCTGTCATAATCAATTACGGGAATTGATTGAGCTCTTACTTTGTGTGCAGAGCTCAGTACTAAATGCTTGGGAGACTATTACAAGAGTTGATAGACTTCTGCTCCCCCCCGCCACAACACACACTTTACCTGAAGAGTGTGGTGGCCATGGCCCAGAGTGAGAATGGGGGTGCTCACCCACATTTGGGGAGGGAAGGGGGTGAAATCATGAACCCGTACCTCCCCTGAGATAAGGGACTCTCCCTGCTCTCCTTGGGGGAGGGTCCCCGGGAGGTTGTGGGCAGGACCGGGTTCAGACGTTTGGCCCCCTGAGACAGGAAACCCGCCATCACCACCACCGCTCCTGTGTCTCTGCGGGTGTCCTGCCCCAATCACGTGACGCCATCGTACACCAGCCTGCCTGGGTTCCTCCAAGTCCCCAGACGGCTTGTGTTTCTCCACAGAGACCCCTGACTCCCTGACCCCGGCCCCCAACATGGTGCCAGAGCCTTCGGGTCCCCTCCCGGTCCCCCAGCACAAGCCGGTCACTCAGTCGGTCAGTCGTGTTTATTGGGCGCTTACTGTGTGCACAGCACTGTACTGAGCGCTTGAGAGAGGGCAAAACAACAATAAACAGACACACTGCCTGACCCCAGTGGGCTAACGGTCTAGAGGGGAAGATGGACATTAATGTCAACCGTAAATTACAGATGTGGACCCAAGTGCTGTGGGGCTGGGATGGGGGAAGGAATAACGGGAACGAGTTAAGGTGACGCAGGTGAGAGTGGGAGAAAAGGAAAGGAGGGCTTAGGGAAGGCCTTTTAGAGGAGGTGTGCCTTAATAAGGCTTTGAAGCGGGGGACGGTATTCATCAGTCGGATACGAGGAGGGAGGATGTTTCAGGCCGGGGCAGGATGTAGGCGAGGGTCAGCGGCCAGATAGAAAACCCCTCCAAGCACCGTTACCGTGTGGGTGGAGGGAAACTGGGCACATTCAGATTTTCCGTGTTCGTACTTTATGTCTCCTTTGATGGTGCAGTCTCCCTTGGGGGTTGTCACAGTCTGGTTAGGATTCTGGTAGCTAATATTCTGTCTAATAATAATAATATTTCTATTACTTGGTAAGCATTTACTATAGGCCAAGTACTGTACTAAGCTCTAGGATAGATATCAGATCACCAGGACAGAACCAGCCCCTGTCCCACGTGGAAAACTCAGTGAGGGGAGGTAATATGCCCTCCCACTCTGTCATACTGTCCTTTCCCAATTCCTTGGCACAGTGCTCCGCACATAATAAGTGCTCAATGAAAACCATCGATCGATTGATTGATCGGAAAGGCCTGAAACCTGTGGGCAGAGAAAGTAACTCAGAAAGGTTTGGAAACCTGGATTCTAGCTCAGAAATTGGGACATGATGGGGAGAGAGTGTTATTTTGCAACTGGATTTGATTTTTGTCCTCTTTTCACCTTGCACTGATGCCACCTTGTTAAGTGTGTTTGATTCTAATTGTTTGTGACTTTACTTAACTGAGCACCCTTTCTTTAGTTTTAGTTAAATTTTTTTTTTCTTCTCTTAAAGAGGGAAAGCCCATATGCCTTGTATTCTGGAAACTGGGAATTAGACAATTTCGAAAGGGTTTATGATTCAGAAAACCCCTCCCACTTTGTTTCGGTCCCGTGGCCTAATAGGGAAACCCCAAATAAAGACGATAATAGTAATGGCGTGGCCTAGTGGAAAGAGCCCGAGCTTGGGAGTTAGAGGTCATGGGTTCTAATTCCGGCTCCGCCACTGATCAGCGGTGTGACTTTGGGAAAGTGACTTGACTTCTCTGGGCCTCAGTTCCCTCATCTGTAAAATGGGGATGAAGACTGTGAGCCCCATGTGGGCCAACCTGATGACCTTGCTTAGAACAGTGTTTAGCACATAGTAGGCACTTAACAATGCCATTATTATTGTTATCATTATTATTAATGATACTACTGCTCTTATTAATTATTATTATATTAGTTAAACTTTAGCATAGTTACAATATTTGGGGGGTGGTGATTTTTACATCAGTAGTCTTGGGGTCCCCTAGCTGAAAAAGTTTCCTGAAGGAAAGTAGAATTGTGAGAACCTTAGGTTCTCAGTATAAACAGTAAACTGGGATAGAGGGAAATAGCGTGTCCTAGTGCGTAGAGCATGGGCCTGGGAGTCAGAAGGGCCTGGGTTCTAATCCCCGCTCCGCCACTTGCCTACTATGTGACCTTGGACAAGTCACTTCACTTCTCTAGGCCTCAGTTCCCTCAGCTGGAAAATGGGGATTAAGACTGTGAACCCCACATGGGACAACCCGACTACCTTTGTATCTACCCCAGTGCTTAGAACAGTGCTTGGCACATAGTAAATGCTAAACGAATACCATCTTTTTTTTTCCCCTGGGCCTCAGTTCCCTCAGATGGAAAATGGGGATTAAGACTGCTAGCCCCAGGTGGGGACATGGACACCATCCCGCCTGATTAGTTCGTATCTACCCCAGTGCTTAGAACAGTGCCTGCCACTTAGTAAGCACTTAATAAAGACCATAAAACAAATTCTTGTGGCTGCAGGTGGTGACAAACTTTGTTTATGCAGTGTCAGTCATGCTGTACCTTCCCTAGTGAGGCCTTCCGGATTATGCGTCTGAGAATCAATCGATCAGTGGTAGTTATGAGTGCTTACTATATGCCGAGCACTGTACTAAGTGCTTGGGGGAGTACACTACAACAGAATTAGCAGACAAGTTCCCTGCCCATAATGAGCTAACAGTCTGAGAAACGTTAGGAGTTCATAAATCCCACCATCCCCTAGATTCCCATTAATTTAGTTGGACTCCCCTCTGGCGCTGTGGCCGGACTGAAATTTAACTCGAGAAGCGGTATGACCTAGTGGATAGAGCATGGGCCTGGGAGTCAGAAGGACGTGGGTTCTAATCCTGGCTCTGCCACTTCTCTGCTGGGTGACCTTGGGCAATTCGCTTCACTTCTCTGGGCCTCAGTTCCCTCATCTGTAAAATGGGGATTAAGACCGAGAGCCCCACGAGGGACATGGATTGTGTCCAACCTGATCGGCTTGTGTTTACCCCAGCGATTAGAACAGTGCCTGGCATAGAAGCGCTTAACAAATATCATTAAAATAAAGTCGTCCGCCCCCGGCCCTTGGATCTCGTTGTGGTCAGAGAATGGGTCTGTGACCGTTTTTAAGCCAGAGATATCCCTCCCTTGTGGGCTCTGAGCTGCATGGAACCCTTCCCTTTTGGGCTAATAGTAATAATAATAATAATTGTGGTATTTCTTAAGGGCTTACTAGGTACTAAGCGCTGAAGTGGATATAAGTAAATCAGGTTAGACACAGTCCCTGTCCGACGGGGGGCCCACAGTCTCAATCCTCATTTTACAGATGAGATAACTGAGGCCCAGAGAAATGACTTGCCCAAAGTCACACGGCAGACAAGTGGCAGACTCGGGATTAGAACCCATGACCTTCTGCCTCCCATACCTGTGCTCTATGCACTTGTCCATGCCAGGCTTCCCACCAGGGAGAATGCTGGTCTGTCAGATGTGAAAGGGAAGGGAGTTCCAGGCCAGGGAACAGAAGTGGAAGCGGGATGTGGGGCGGAGACCCTCCCGACTAACCTGAGACCTCTTTGAATTCCACCTTCCCACCACTTCCCCTTGACCGTCTCCTCCGGGGTCCCCTTCAGCTGGGAAAGAGAGGGGCCTCCTCACTTCTACAACCCCTCCCATCGTCCTCCAGCCCCACCTCACTTATGTCCAAATCTGTTTTTGATTTATTGATATCACTGTCTGTCTTCCCCTCTAGAATGTAAGCTCATTGAGGGAGGCAATGTCTGTTTATTGTTATATTATACTCTCCCAAGGGCTCTGCACGCAGTAAGCGCTCAATAAATTAAGACTGTGAGCCTCACGTGGAACAACCTGATGACCCTGTATCTCCCCCAGCGCTTAGAACAGTGCTCTGCACGTAGTAAGCGCTTAACAAATACCAACATTATTATTATTACAATGAATAAATACGATTGACTGACCTGCTGGAGGAAAGGGCTGGGCTAAGAGACAGCAGGGTAGAACTGAAGTGGAAATCTGAACTTCAGGCACTTCTAGAAGAAGAAGAAGACGCGATTTCCGCCCATCAGATGTGGAATTTGGAAACCATGAGAAAATCTTGTTAAGGAATTGGTTTGCCCTGGAACGATGGGGAAGGGCTGTGCTGTCCCCTGCTGGCCACTGCGAAAACCACCACCCCAGGGGGCAGAGGGGAAACAATTAAACAATTAATTAAGCACCTGCTCGCCTAATCTAGGGAAGCAGTGTGGCCTAGTGGGTAGAGCACGGGCCTGGGAGTCAGAGGACCCTGGGTTCTAATGCCGGCTGTACCATTTGTCTGCTGGGTGACCTTGGGCAAATCACTTCACTTCTCTGGGCCTCAGATACCTCATCTTTAAAATGGAGATTAACGTTGGGATTTTAACGTTGGGATTTGTTAAGCGCTTACTATGTGCCAAGCACTGTTCTAAGCGCTGGGATGGATACAAGGTAATCAAGTTGTCCCACGTGGGGCTCACAGTTTTAATCCCCATTTTCCAGATGAAGTAACTGAGGCACAGAGAAGTTAAGTGACCTGTCCTAAGTCACCCAGCTGACGAGTGGCAGGGTGGGATTAGAACCCACGACCTCTGACTCCCAAGCCCAGGCTCTTTCCACTGAGCCACTCCGCTTCTAAGACTGTGAGTCCCGTGTGGGACAGGGACTGTGTCCAACCCGATTTGCTTTTAACCACCCCAGCGCTTAGTACAGTGCCTGGCACGTAGCAAATACAACCATTATTATTTTGTGTGACTGGGAGTGTGTCCAATTTGATGAGCTTGTATCTACCCCTGAGCTTAGAAGAGCATAGTAAGTGCTTAACAAATACCATCAATCATCATTATTAGGGAGCATGTTCTGAAAATAAAGGTAATGTCAGTTAAAGAGATCTAGAGAATGTAATTCTCACTTGCTTTGGGCTTGAAGGGCAGCAGGAGGTCCAGAGGAAGGAATGGGCTGGCCAGAGCCATGGGAAAACCTGGAAACTAATCATAATAATAATAATGATGTGTGGTTGGACTCAGTCCCTATCCCACATAGGGCTCATGGTCTTAATACCCATTTTTCAGATGAGTTACTGAGGCCCAGAGAAGTGAAGTGACTTGTTCAAGATCACACAGCAGACAAGTGGTGGATCCAAATTAGAATCCAGGTCCTTCTGACTTCCAGGTCCATTCCCAGGACCTTGGACAAGTCACTTACCCAACTTGATTAGCTTGTATCTACCCCAGTGCTTAATAGAGTACCTGGCACATAGTAAGCATTTAACAATTACCATTTTTTTTAAAAAAGGACACAGCAGAGAAAGGGCTGAGCTGGTGTTAGAACCCAGGTCCTTCTGCCCCCCCAGACCCATTTCAGCCCCAGTTCAGGGACCCTTAATCGCTCCAGTATCCTGTGCCTCTCTCCAGGGAGCCAATTCACCAGCTGTATTTCTGACTGGTGTGTCAATCTGTGGATTTAGATCTGTGGTTTTATCAGTTCTCCCTGTCCCTCCATTTGACTGTGATCTCTGGTAGGGCAGAGATGATGGTCACTCCTCCAGGTGCCTAGTGGAGTCCTCTGCAGCCAGGATCAATCAATCAATCATATTAATTGAGCACTTACTACGTGCAGAGCATTGTAGTAAGCGCTTGAGAGAGTACACCACAACAATATAACAACAGACACATTCCCTGCTCATAGTAAGCTTCAGTCTGGACAGGGAGACAGACATTAATTTAAATAAATTGTGGATTTGAACATAAATACTGTGGGGCTGGGTTTGGGGGGGGCGCGGTCAATAATGGGAGCAAGTCAGGGCCACCGCAGAAGGAAGTGGGAAATGAGGATTTAGGGAGATCAGAAAACCCAGCCCGGGACTCTGGCTTTTGAATGAGTTGGTGCTCCCAGCTCATAGATGCAAGGGGACACTTGTCAAATCTATCAATGTCAATCAATTCTATTTATTATTCTTTCAATCGTATTTACTGAGCGCTTACTGTGTGCTCTGCACTTTCCTTGCCCACAATAAGCCTACAGTCTATAGGAGGTAAAACAGACATCATTACAAATAAATGAAATACAGATATGGGCATAAGTGCTGCGGTTGGGGAGGGGGAATGAATAAGAGGAGCAAGTCAAGAAGATGAAGAAGGGAGTGGGAGAAGAGGAATGGAGGGCTTAGTCAGTAAAGGCCTCTTGGAGGAGATGTGCCTTCAGTAAGGCTTTGAGGTGGCAAAGTGATCATCTGTCGGATTTGAGGAGGGAGGGCGTTCCAGGTCAGAGGCAGGATGTGGGCTAGGCGTCATGGTGAGATGGGTGAGATGGAGGCACAGTGAGGTTAGCACTAGGTGGGTGAAGTGTGCAGACTGGGTTGTAGAAGGAAAGTAGCGAGGTGAGGTTGGAGATGGCGAAGTGGTAAAGTGCTTTAAAGCCAATGGTGAGGAGTTTTTCTTTGGTGCGGAGGTGGATGGGCAATAACCGGAGTTTTCTGAGGAGTGGGGTGTCATGTTCTGAACGCCTTTGTAGAAAAACGATCCAGGCAGGAGAGTGAAGTATGGACTGGAGTGGGGAGAGACATGCTTACTATGTGCAGGGCACTTTACTAAGAGCTTGGGAGAGTATAATATAACAAAGTAGGTAGATATAGTCCCTGCCCTGGAGTTTACAATCTAGAGAGGGAGACAGACATTAACATAAACAAATAAATTACAGATATTTACTTAAATGCAGTGGGGCTGAGGAAGGTGGTGAATAAAGGGAGCAAATCATGGTAATGCAGAAGGGAGAGAGAAAAGAGGAAATGAGGGTTGAGTCAGGAAAGACCTCTTGGAGGAGAAGTGCCTTCAATAAGGTTTTGAAGGTGGGGAGAGTCATTGTCTGTGGGATAAGAAGAGGGAGGACGATCCAGGTCGGAGACAGGATGTGGCCGAGAGGTCACGGCAAGATAGTTGTGATGGAGGTACAGTGAGTAGGTTGGCATTAGAGGGGCGGAGTGTGCAGACTGGGTTGTAGTAGGAGGGCAGCAAGGTGAGGTAGGAGGGGGAAGGTGAGTGAGTGCTTTCAAGCCATGGTAAGAAGTCTCTGTTTGACGAGGAGGTGGATGGGCAACCACTGGAGGTTCTTGAGTAGGGAAAGACGGACTGAGGAATGAGGGATGAACTTTTAGGCAATCGTGCCCAGGTGTGAGATCAGAGCAGAGGCCAGAGGATCCCTGGGTTCTGGGATCGTACCCACCATCCCTGCCACCAGGTAGGAATAAAAAAATGCCACCTCATTTTCATTTTGTATTCACTCCATCGCTCATTACAGTGCCTGGCACACAATAAGTGCTTAACAAATACCACAATTATTATTATTAAATGCCCCGATTATTGTATCCACAATACAAAAATGCCACCTCATTTTCATTCTTTATTTTCTCTAATGAAAGTCCCCCTTCACCCCTGACCCAAGCTCTAGTCCATGAGACCACTGGGTCGAGAGGCCGGAATGGGGTCTCCAGAACCACTTATCTGAATTTGATCTCGGAGTATTCAGTGCTCGGCTCCCTGGAGGCCTGGGTCTCTCGGGGCTTCAGCCCTAAGAAGGTGAGGGAGGCGTAATGGAGCTCTTCGATCCTGGCTTCATCACTGGAGAGGTCCGCTGGAGGAGGGAGGTCCAGTGGGCTGCCCGGCTCTGCTTCCCAGGGTTGATCCTGGTGTCGGGGAGACAGGACATGATAATAATAATTGGGGCATTTAATAATAATAATTGTGGTATTTCTTAAGCACTTATTGTGTGCCAGGCACTGTAATGAGCGATGGGGTGGATACAAACAAATCGGGTTGGACACAGTCTTTGTCCCACATGGGCCTCACAGTCTCAATCCCCATTTTCCAGATGAGGTAACTTAGGCAGAGAGAAGTGAAGTGACTTGCCCAAAGTCACAGAGCAGGCAAGTGGTGGAGTTGGGATTAGAACGCACAACCTTTGGCTCCCACGCATGTGCTCTATCCACTATGCTGTGCTGCTCACTTACTATACGCCAAGCACCGGACTAAGCTTTGGGGTAGATACAAGATCGTCGGATGTCACATGGGGCTCATCATCTAAATCGGAGGGAGAGCAGAGATTGAATCCCCATTTTGCAGATGAGGGATCTGAGGTCCAGAGAACAGAAGTGAGTTGCCCAAGGTCACACAGCAGTAAGTGGCAGAGCCGGGATTACAGCCTAAGGCCTCTGACGACCAGGTCCTGGCTCTATCCATTAGGCCATGCCAGCAGGGGGTCAGAGCAGAATGCTTACATTCTGGGCCTGGGGGGCAGAGGGCAGAGGGCAGAGTGGAGGGGGGTGAGTTCAGAGTGGGATTTGAGGCTTGGGGAGCGGGGAGAACACTGGGGGGGGTCAGGAGCGCAGAGCTAGAAGACAGGATGTCTGAACCTGAAGGATGAAGGGGAATTGGCAGGGGCAAGGCTGGGTTCGGGGACCCAACACCTGGGTTCACTCACGGATGGCACTTCCATAGAGGGCAGGTCAGTATAGTCATTCATTCATTCATTCATTCAATAGTATTTATTGAGCGCTTACTATGTGCAGAGCACTGTACTAAGCGCTTGGGATGAACAAGTCAGCAACAGATAGAGACAGTCCCTGCCGTTTGACGGGCTTACAGTCTAATCGGGGGAGATAGACAGACAAGAACAAACCTTGGTGATGCCTTGGGACTCTGTGACGTCTGACCCTGTAACTTCTTGCAGGTCAGTATAGTCAACCTTGGCAATGCCTTGGGACTCTGTGACCCCTGACCCTGTAGCTTCTTTTTTCTTCCGTAGAATCTTCATTCTGAGGACAAATGATACCACATTCTGTTTCACACTTGGACCCTGCCTCTCCCCTGGAAGAGATGTTATCATTATCATCATTATTATTATTATCATATTTGTAAAGTACTGTTCTAGGTGCTGGGGCAGATGTAAGTTAATCAGGTCAGACGCAATCCCTGTCCCACTGTAGGGGATTGTGTTTAAATAGGATGGGGAAGAGTCATTGAATCTCCATTTTACAGTTGAGGAAATTGAGGCTCAGAGAAGTGAAGTGACTTGCCCAAAGCAACTGAGGAGGGCAACTGAGAAAGTCAGGATCAGAACTCAGGTCTTCTGACTCTCAGGTCCGTGCTCTTTCCACTAGGCCATGCCAATCTTCTCACTATACCTCGATCTCGTCTATCTGCCGACATCTAACCCACGTCCTGTCTCTGGCCTGGAACGCCCTCCCTCCTCAAATCTGACAGACAACAAATCTCACCCTTTCAAAGCCTTATTGAAGACACATCTTCTCCAAGAGGCCTTCCCTGACTAAGGCCCACTTTTCCTCTTCTCCCACTCTCTTCTGCGTCTCCTCGACTTGCTCCCTTTATTCATTCTCTCTCCCCGCCCCACGGCACTTATGTCCTTATCTATATCTTATTTATTTCTATTAATATCTCTCCCCCCCCTAGACTGTTAGTTCATTGTAGGCAGGGAATGTGTCTGTTTCTTGTTATATTGTCATCTCCCAAGCACTTAGTACAGTGCTCTGCATGCAGTAAGCGCTCAATAATTATGATTGAATGAATGAATGAATGGTTGGTGATGGAGGCCTGAAGGAAAGATGGAAATGGCGGGAAGAGAAGGAGCAAATGGGAAGGGTCACAACTGAGAGGCAGGAAATGAGGAGCGACCAGTCAGTAAATCATATTAGGAGAGTACGAATCAACAATAAACAGACACATTCCCCGCTCACAGCGAGCTTGCAGTCTCCCCTGCTCCAGCACTACCTTGAGGCTGAGACTCACATGAGGAGAATTAGGCAGAGGGAGAGCAGGGTCATGACACCTGCTCCTCCGATGGCAGCCAGGGTCACCCCGTTGGTGAAGGCATTGGTGATTAGAGGCTTCGTATCTGAAGGAGAAGAGGAGATTCTGTGCCCACCCCATCCCCCAAAGCCAGGCTCACATGCCCCACATCCCACCCTCCTCAACCCTCCCGTCTCTGGTCCCCGGGCCTCACCTGAAGCCAGCAGGATGGTGAGGCCGTGTGTCCCGTGGGGGTTGGTGCCCTCACAGAGCAGGCGGAGGCCGGGCTCCAGCACCCCCCTCAGTCTCAGGGTGCTGTTGGCCCAGAGGCCAGACCCGCTGGAAGTCACCAGATGGTCCCTGCCGCTGCTGTTCCCCGACACGGGCTGCCCACCCACCCACCAGCGCAGGGCGGGGGGTGGGTTGGCCAGGATGGCGCAGCTGCAGTGCAGACCCTCCACGTCCCGGGAGCAGGAGGAATTGACCAGCCGCGGAGGGACTGTCCAGAGAGGAGACAGGAGCAGTTAGTGGGCACCACTTCTTTTTCTTTTTTTGTGGTATTTGTTACGTGCTTACTATGTGCCAGGCATTGTTCTAAGCAATGGGGAAGATACAAGATAATCAGCACCATGACCTAGTGGATTGAGCCTGGGCCTGAGAATCAGAAGGACCTGGGTTCTAGTCTTGGGTCCGCCACTTGTCTTTGTGACCTTGTGCAAGTCACTTCACTTCTCGGGGCCTTGGTTCCTTCATCTGTAAAATGGGGATTAAGACTGTGAGCCCTGTGCGGGACAGTTCTTGAGACTGTGTGGGACAGGGCTTGACGCAGAGTAAGCACTTAACAAATACCATCATTTTTAGTAGTAAGGTGCTCTGTCAATACGAATGATACGTGGCGCTCACAGTCTTAATTCCCATTTTACAGATGAGGGAACTGAAGAACAGAGAAGTTAAGTGACTCACCCAAGGCCACACAACAGACAAGTGGCAGAGCCAGGATTAGAAGCCAGGTCCTTCTGTCTCCCAAGCCCGGGCTCTGTCCACTAGGCCATGCTGCTTTTCCCCAAAACCAGGGCTTCTTCCCTAGGTCTTCCCTCACACTACTCACAGTGCACAGAGAGATGCAGGGAAATCCACCGAGATCCCAGTGGATGCTGAGCCTGGCAGGTGTATTTTCCCTCGTCTCGCACCGCGACTCGGGGCAGGTCCAGGTTCAAAACCCCAGGGTCTGGGGACGGAGAGAGGCCGAGACCGAGGCCCTCGTGGCTCCAGCTGAGTGTGGCCGGAGGGTTGCTCTCAGCGGCACAGGCCAGACGAAGGTGCTCGCCTTCCAAGACCGTCAGAGATGAGGCATTTCCTGAGGAACTGAGGGCTAAAGAGGGGAAAGAGAAAGAGGAGGAGCAAGCAGGCCCAGAATCCGGGGCTCGTGGCTGGAGGAAGCCCTGCCTTCCAGACCTTGAAGCCCCATAGTAGGAGCAGAGGCTCCATCTCTCCTTTTTTTTTAACGGTATTTGTTAAGCGCTTACTGGGTCCAGGCACTGAACTGGGATAGATCTTAAACTACACAGTCCCTGTCCCACATGGGGCTCACAGCCTTAATCTCCCTTTTACAGATGAAGTAACTGAAGCACAGAGAAAAAAACTGACTTCCTTACTGTGTGTCAGGAACTGATCTAAGTGCTGAAGTAGATCTTAAACTACATGATCCCTGTCCCACATGGGGTTCACAGTCTTAATCCCCCTTTTACAAACGAGGTAACGGAAGCGCAGAGAAGTGAAGTGACTTGCCTAAGGTCACGCAACGGACAAGTTGTGGAGCCGGTCCTTCTGACCCTCAGGCCCGTGCTCTACCCACTAGGCCATGCTGCTTCTCTTCCTGCACCCTCCCCCTCCCTCCTCAGGCTTACCGATATCTGATCTGTTCATCCGATGAACCGTGAAGGTCATATTCTCTGGGGCGTCTGGAACAGAAACAAAGCCGGCAATGTCTGTCTCCCCCTCTACACTGTAAGCTCGTGTCTGCAGGGAATATGTCTGCTAATTCCGTTGTATTGTACTCTCCCAAGAGCTTAATAAGTGCTCTGCACATAGTAAGCACTCAATAAATACCACTGATTGATTGTAGGGGGACCCTCTGCCTCCCCTCTGCTCAAAGAGACAAAGGGGACCCTCCAGGGTGGGCGTTGCCAGTTGGACCCTCACAACCCTCACAACCCACACATTGGTGACCCTCCAACCTCTGAAGGAAGACATCTTATTTCGAAGCCCCATGCTTTCCCATTCAGGACCCAGGTATCCGCCCTCCTAATGTCCCCCTGCCCCCAGCAGCCCCTAATACCAATCTCTAATTCTCCCCAAGGACCCCAAGCGTTCCATCTCTCCATCCTGCCTAATCCCTCGCCACCCAAGGGTCCTGCTCCCCAGCCCTCCCCGCCCCAGTAGTCCCCAATCTCACAGGACACGTTGAGCCGGACGGTACTCCGCGTGGTCACATTGGCCCCGGGGAAGGTCACGTGACAGGTGAGGTTGGTTCCATGGTACTGAGGCCCCAGAGTGAGAGGGAGAACAGAGAAGAAGGGGGGTCCCGGGCTTGAGCGCCAGGGTGGGTTTCTTGAAGGGGAGAAGACCGGTGCCGTCCAGAAGAAGGTGGGGGGTGTGGCCTGCTCGCAGGCCCAGGAAGCTGTACAGTTCAGGGTGACCCATTGCCCAGACTCCAGAATCGCTGGAAGGTGAATCTTTGGCTCTTGTGTCAGGGCTGGCAGAGGAGAGAGAAGTGTAGCCTGGGGCTGCCAAAGGAAGCCTCCTGCCTAGCCCTTTCATTTCCCTTGGATGCCCCTCATGCTCCATTTCCCCATTCCATTCTTCTTCTTCTCCTTCTTCTTCTTCATAATAATAATGGTACTTATTAAGCGCTTACTTTATGCCAAGCACAGTTCTAAGCACTGGGTAGATACAAGTTAATCAGGCTGGACACAGGCCCTCTCCCCCATGGGACTCACACGCTTATCCCCATTTTACAGATGAGGTAACTGTGGCACAGAGAAGTTAAGTGACTTTCCCAAGGCCACACAGCAGACAAGTGGAGGAGCCAGGATCAGAACCCAGGTCCTTCTGACTCCCAGGCCCATGCTCTATCCTCCCCCGGGTTTGGCCCTCTTTCCCCATCCCTGTGCACAGACCACCCGGAGCCAATGCCGGGTCAGAGCTGATGGGTCAGGACTCAGAATCAGTAGACGAGGAGCAGCATGGCCTAATGGGTAGAGCCTGGACCTGGGAGTTGGAGGACCTGGGTTTGGATCCTGCCTCCGCCATTTGTCTGCTGAATGACCTTAGGTAAGTCACTTCACTTCGCTGGACCTCAGTTCCCTCAACTGCCAAACAGGGATTAAATACTACTCCCTCCTACTTACAGGGACCGTGTCCAACCAGATTATCTTGTCTCTACCTTAACACTTAGTACAGTGCTTGGCACATAGTAAGTGCTCAGCAAGTACAATATCAATCAGTGGTATCTATTGAGCACTTATTTTATGCAGAGCACTGTACCATGCACTTGGGAGAGTGTAATACAATAGAATTGGTGAGCCCATTTTGGGTAGGGATTGTCTCTATTTGTTGCCGAATTGTACTTTCCAAGCGCTTAGTACAGTGCTCTGCACACAGTAAGCGCTCAATAAATACAATTGAATGAATTGGTGGATACATTCTCTGCCCAAAACAAGCTTACAGTCCAGAGGGAGCTATTTGTTAAATGTTTACTATGTGCCAGGCGCTGTATTAAGCACTGGGGAAGATATAAGTTAATCAGGTTGGACACAGTCCCAGTCCCATGTAAGGCTCAGTCTTAAATCCCATTTTACAGATGAGGAAACTGAGGCCCAGAGAAGTGAAGGAATTTGCCCAAGGTCACACAGCAGGCAAGTAACAGAGCCAGATTTAGAACCCCGGTCTTTCTGACTTCTAGGCCACGCTGCTTAAAGTCTAATTGATGGATTTCTTTTCAGACATGACCACCTGAGGGGTCCAAACAGGGATTTGGAAAGCCGATTGGCAAAAAGTAAAACTGTCTCTTCCCCCCCATTCCCGGTGCTAATAATAATAATAATAATATTACTACTTGTTAAGCGCTTACTATGTGCCAAGTATTGTTTCAAGTGCTGGGGTAGATACAAGTTAATCAGGTTGGACACAGTCCATGACCCTCATGGGGCTCACACTTTTAATCTCTATTTTGCAGATGAGGTAACTGAGTCCCAGAGAAGTCAGTGCTCTCGGGCAACTCCATCAGCGAGGAGGAGAAGCCTCTGGAATTTCAGGGGGGCAATTTAAGGTCTGAAACATTCATGTGATTTTTTTATAGTATTTCTTAAATGCTTACTAAGTGGCATTGTCGATACAAGATATTAAGAGTAGATGCAGTCCCTGTCCCTCATGGAGCTCTCAGTCTAAGTAAGAGGGAGTAGGATTTGATCCCCATTCTACCGATGAGGAAACTGAGGCACAAAGAAGTGAAATGACTTGCCCAAGGTCACACAGCAGACAAATGGAAAAGCTGGGTTTAGAGCCCAGATCCTGTGACTCCCAGGCCCAGGCTTTTTCCACTAGGCCAAGCTGCAAATTGATTGAATTTGGGTTTCTCCTCATAATTTGGAATTCTGGTTGTGTCAAGTCTGGCTCAGGTTCTCCATTGATTGTCTCGACTCCTCCAAGCAAGTCTAGGAAGGACAACCGGTGAGGGCACTAAAATATTTCAGACACCACTCTGCTGATGCCCAGACCAAACTCACATTATGTCAGGGCTCCCTGACTAAGCCCACCTTTCCTCTTCTCCCACTCCCTTCTGCACTGACCTGACTTGTTCCCTTTATTCATCCCGCCTCCCATCCCAGAGCACTTACGTCCATATCTGTTATTCATTTATTTCTACTAATGTCCGTCTCCCCCTCTAGACTGTAAGTTCGAGGGGGGCAGAAAATGTGTCTATTATATTGCTATATTGCACTCTCCCAAGCACTTAGTACAGTGCTCTGAACGCAGTAAGCACTCAATAAATAATAATAATTATGGCATTTGTTAAGTGCTTACTATGTGCCAGGCACTGCACTAAGCGTTGGGATATGATTGACTGACTGGCTGACACCCATAGGAAGGGTCCTTGTGGAAGTTTGCAGATTCTCCATAGATAATAATGATAATAATAATAATAGTATTTGTTGCCAAACACTGTATTAAGCACTGAGGTAGACAAGATAATCAAGTCCCACATGGGGCTCACAGTCAAAACTATTCATTCGCTCATTCAATTATATTTATTGGGCACTTACTGTGTGCAAAGCACTGTACTAAATGCTTGGGAGAGTACAACAATAAACAGACACATTCCCTTCCCACAACGAGCTCACAGTCTAGTAGTCTTAAGTCTACTCAAGTGGGAGGGAGAACGGGCAATGAATCACCAAGATGAATAAAGAGAGCAAGTCAGGGTGTCGAAGAGGAGAGTGGAAGAAAAGGAAAAGAGGGCTTAGTCAGGGAGGCATCTTGGAGGAGATGGGCCTTCAATAGGACTTTGAAAGTAGGGAGAGTAATAGTCTGTTAAATATGCAGCGGGAAGCCTTTCCAGGCCAAAGGCAACAACTGGAGGTTCTTGAGGAGAGGGGAAACATGGACTGAACTTTTCTGTACAAAAATGATCTGGACAGCAGAGTGAAGTATGGACTAGAGTGGGGAGAGAGAGGAAGGCAGGAAGGTTAGCAAAGAGGCATCAAGGTGGAATAGGATAAATGCTTGGATTAACATGGAAGCAGTTTGGATGGAGAGGAAAGAATGGATTTTCGTGATGTTGTGGAAGTCAAACCAACAGGATTTAGTCACAGATTGAATATATGGCCTGAAAGAGAGGAACTTGGCGATTCGCATATTTAGGCTGTGAGCTCCAAGCGGGACAGGAACTGTGTCTGACCTAATTAATTTGTACCTACCACAGCGCTTAGAACAATGTTTGATACATAGAAGGCATTTAACAAATACCTTAAAAAAAAGGCTGGGGGGCAAGGAAGGCCATAAAACACCTGGGAGCCGGAAGTGAGGCTCAGGGATCCAGGAAAGTGAACTGACCAGGGTGTCCATCTTGGAAAGGCTGAGGCTCAGAGACAGTTAAGTATCTTAGAAAGAATAGGGAATCTGATTTCTAGTTCAAGGAGTGGGACAGAATCAGGGAGAGATTTTCAATTTGTGACCTAAGTTGTTTTTTCAGTGTTTTGGGCCTCGTACAAATGCAACGACGTCAACTTCTCTAGCTGTTTCTCTCTTTTCTTACAACATGGGAAAGCCTGCGTGCCTTGTATTCTAGACCCCCGTATCCAAACTGGAACCCCACTCCTGAAGGAGGGGTTAGGGTTCTGAAAGCCCCTTCAAGTACGATTTTATCAACCCTAGGGTAGAGCAGGGACAGAGAGAAGCAGCGTGACCTAGTGGATAGAGCATAGACCTGGAAGTTAGAGGACTTGGGTTCTAATCCCGGCCCTGCCACTTGTCCTCTATGTGACAAGTTACTTCACTTCTGTGGGCCTCAGCAACTCATCTGGAAAAAGGGCATTAAGGCTGTGATCCCCATGTGGGATAAGGACCGTGTCTACCCTGATTCGCTTGTATCTACCCCAGTGCTTGGTACAATCCCTGGCACATAGTAAGTGCTTAACATGTGCCATTAAAAAAAAAGTAAGAGTGGAAACCTGGGTGCTCCCCAAGTCTTCCGGGGGCTAGAACTAACAAGAACAACAATTATAATAATAATAATTGTTGTATTTTTTAACTGCTTACTCTGTGCCAAGCATTGTAGTTGATTTTTCATTGCTGGGGTAGATACAAGATAATTAGGTCCCACTTGGAGCTCACAGTCTAAGGAGGAGGGAGAACAGTTATTGACTCCCCATTTTGCACATGAGAGAATTAAAGCACAGACAAGTGAAGTGATTTCCCCAAAGTCACACAGCAGGCCAAGGTCAATTGAAAAGCAGCGTGGCCTAGTGGGTAGAACACGGGCCAGGGTTTCGGAAGGATTTGGATTTTAATCCAGCTCTGCCCTTTGTCTGCTGTGTGATCTTGGTCCAGTCACTAAACTTCTCTGTGCTTCAGTTAACTCATCTATAAAGTGGAGATTAATACTGCGAGCTCCATGTAGGACATGGACCGTGTCCAACCTGATTAGCTTGTATGTCCTCCAGTGCTTAGTTCAGTGCCTGGCACATAATAAGCACTTAACAAAATCCATAAACAACGAGATAAGTGGCATATCCAGGATTAAAACCCAGGTCCTCTGATTCCCAGGCCCAGGATCTTTCCACTAGGCCACGCTGCTTCCACAGTTCTGTGGAACTGTAAGCCGTGGAATGGTGGCGGAGATTTAATCAACAATCTTGGAGTGCTCTAGCTGGGAAACATTCCCACAGGAATAACAGTAATGATGATAGAACAATGCTTGACACATAGTAAGCGCTTAACAAGTACTAAGTGCTGGAATAGGTACAAGCTAATCAGGTTGAACAGAGTCCATATCCCAAATGGGGCTCATACTTGTAATCCCCATTTTACAGATGAGGTAAATGAGGCAGAGAGAAGTGAAGTGATTTGCCCAAGGTCACCCTGCAGACAAGTGGCAGATTCAGTATGAGAACCCAGGTCCCTCTGACTCCCAAGCCCGTGCTCTAGCAACTAGGCCATGAATGTGAAAGGCTTGAGATTTCAATAGACAGGGTAGGGAGGAATTTCCTAGCTGTGGGAAGTTGTAGGGAACCTCAGCACAAGGCAGGTCAGCCCCCTTGGGGCAGGGCTAGGGAGGTGGAAGTTTCAGACTAAGAATCCCCAAACTTCAGCCCGAACCCAGCAGAGCTTCTAGGAATAATCCCTTATAGATTAGCTGGGGGCAGCCCTTGCTCCCTCCTGGGAATCTCAACACTTACCTGTCACCATTACATTGACTTGATGCTCTTTGTATAGGTATTTCAGACTACTGCCTTTTTCCACCCTGAACATAAACCTCCCGTTGTCCCGAACGTTAGCATCGCTGATGCGCAGGGAGCATTCGTCCCTCTGGAGGTCCCCGATGAGGTGGAATCGGCCCCGCCTTCTCCACTGCTTGTTCAATTCGTATTTATTGGTGGCCACGAGTTCCTTCTTACTTTTGTCCTTTTTCTGGAACCAGTAACCATAGGCAGTATGGTTATTTTTGTAGCGCTCGGGGTAGGTGAAGGTGCAGGGGATGGAGACACAGAGGCCCTCCTCCACCGTCACTGACTCCGGAACCCGCAGCGCGAACTCCAGAGTCTGGGAAATGGACCCTGTGGAGAAAACAAAAATAAACAAACAGTCCTCACCATCCCT
Source organism: Ornithorhynchus anatinus (assembly GCF_004115215.2). Lineage (NCBI taxonomy): Eukaryota > Metazoa > Chordata > Mammalia > Monotremata > Ornithorhynchidae > Ornithorhynchus > Ornithorhynchus anatinus. The sequence goes on along the minus strand of NC_041732.1, from coordinate 4,992,172 downwards.
ACCCTCAACCCTTCCGGAGGGCCTTCTCAGACTCAAGACACTCTCTGTCTCTCTTTCTCTCCCCGTCACAGCCCTCCCAGCTTCTTCCTTCCCTTAACCCCTTTTCTCTCTCCCTCCCTTTCTCTCTCCCTCTCTGTCCTTCTCTTTCTTTCTCTCTCTCTCCCTCTCTTTCCTCTCTCTCCCTCTCATGCTCTCTCTTTCTTTCTCTTTCTCTCTCTTTTACCCTCTCTCTCCCTCTCCCTCCAATCCCCCCTTTCTCTCTCTCTCTTCCCCCCCCCCCCCCCCCCCCCCCCCGGTCACAGCCCTCCTGGCTTCTTCCTCCCCTTAACCCTTCTTGCTCTGTCCCTCTCTCCCTCTATTTCCCCCTTACTTTCTCCTTCTCTCCCTCTCTCTTTTTCTCTTTCCCTCTCTCTCTCCCCCCTTTCTTTCTCTCTTTCCCCTTCTCTCACCTCTCTCTCTTTCTGTCTCTCCCTCTCTTTCTCGATCTCTGTCTCCCCCACTCCCCATCACAGCCCTCTTGGCTTCTTCCTCCCTCTAACCCCTTAGCCCTACTTACGCCCCCAGAACAAAGTCAGAAGTAAAAGCAACATCTCCAAGGAGGGAAGGGAAAGAGCGATAAGGAGCGTTCCCCGATGAGGCCCCCCGGACAGATCTCCAACTTCTTCTCCCAGCTCTGACTCCCTCACTCAGGAAGGGGAGAAGCTGGGGAGGAAGGGGAAGTTACAACAGAAACCCAGATGCCGCTCACCCCTAGGACATTAATTAGTGTGTCAGACAGTTGTTTGTTTTCATGGTATTTGTTAAGCTGCTCACTAGGTGCCAGGCACTGGGCTAAGCGCTGGAGTAGGTACAAGCTAATCAGGTTGGACACAGCACATGTCCCACTTGGGGCTCACAGTCTTAATCCCCTTCTTGTAGATAAAGGAACTGAGGTCCAGAGGAGTTAAGTGGTTCACCCAAGGTCGCCCGGCAGACAGGTCCTTCTGACTTCCACGTCAGTGGTCTACCCACTAGGAGACACTGCTTCTCCTTGGTGGTTCTCAGCCTTTCTTTAATGGGTTCTATCTTGCTCTCACTCCTCAGGCCACACTCTGGACTGGGTTTCAGGAAAGTTCTCTTCTCGGGTTGAGGAGCCATATAGTAGCCAGGGAAATTTAGAGGGGGGATACCCATCAAAGCTCAGGGGTGAGGGAGTGCCAGATTAGAGGAGAGTTTACTGAATTTGGGAGATTTGGGGGAGCCATGAGTTTAGAGGAAAGAGGAGGAAGAAGAAGTGAAACCTCAGACAAAGCAGTGCTGACCCTTATCAAAACTGCTGCAATAGAGCTGATCTTTCCTCTCTCTTATTTGTTTCTTTCATGGTAATTGTAAACCATTTGAAAAGTAGCTTGGTCTAGTGGAAAGGGCCCGGGCCTGGGAATCAGAGGACCTGAGGGTTCTAATCCCAGCTCTGCCACTTATCTGCTGTGTTACTTTAGGACAGTCACTTAATTTTGCTAGGCCTCAGTTTCCTCTACTATAAAATAGGGATTAAATACCTGTTCTCCCTCCTACTTAGACTGTGAACCCCATCTGGGACAGAGACTGTGTCCAATTTAATTAACTTGTACCTACCCCAGCACTTAGAACAGCATTTGACATGTAGTAAATGCTTAACAAATTCCATTTTTAAAAAGTGCTTACTATGTGTCAAGCACTATTCTAAGCCCTAGGGTAGATACAAATTTAGCAGACACAGTCCCTGCCCCCACATGGGGCTCACGATCTAAGTAGGGGGGACTAGGGCTTAATCCCCATTTTAGAGTTGAGGAAAGTGAGGCACAGAGAAGCTAAGTTACTTGCCTAAAGTTACACAGCAGACAAATGGCAGAGCCGGAATCAGAACTCAGGTCCTCTGACTCCCAGGTCCATATTCTTTCCAGTAGGCCATGCTGCTTTTCTTCTGCACAAGGCCACCCGCAACATAGCTTTTTCTTCCCTGGGACCTGAGTGCTCTCCTTTTCCTTTTCCTTTTCCTTTTCCAAAGTCAGGGCCTTGGTCTTATTCTGGTGGGTTTGAATTGCTTGATTGTCAGTCAGTTTGCAAGTGTTGTGTCCACCCCACCCCCCCATGCCCCCCCCCCCCCCCCCGCAGCTAAGTATTGAGGGGCTAGAATCAGTCAATCAATCAATCAATATCAGGCAGTGGTCTTCATTGACATTTACTGCATGAAGAGTGTGCAGAGCACCAGGAAAGACAATAGAAGCCAAAGACACAGTTCACTGTCCTGAGGCAGGGGGCCCCAAATGATTTACAGAGAGTGAGAGCGGGAGAGACCGCTCCTTCCCCCAGCCTTAGGGACAGGGAAGGCGCCTTTTCTTTGTTAACTACTTTTCAAGTGCTATCTCAAGTGCTTAGGATAGTACATTACAACCAGGGGGACTTCAGTAAAGAGATCCAGCATGGCTTAGTGACTAGAGAACAGGCCTGGGAGGCAGAAGGACCTGGGTTCTAATCCTGGCTCTGTCACTGGTCTGCTGTTGACCTTGGGCAAGTCCCTTCACTTCTCTGTGCCTCATTCACCTCATCTGGAAAATGGGGATTAAGAGTGTGAACCCCAGGTGGAACAGGGACTGTGTCCAACCTGATTATACTCACTCCCTTGGTGAACTCATTCACTCCCACGGCTTCAACTATCATCTCTACGCAGATGACACCCAAATCTACATCTCCTCCCCTGTTCTCTCCCCCTCCCTCCAGGCTCATATCTCCTCCTGCCTCCAGGATGTCTCCAGCTGGATGTCTGTCCGCCACCTAAAACTCAACATGTCTAAAACCGAGCTCCTCGTCTTCCCTCCCAAACCCTGTCTTCTCCCTGACTTCCCCGTCACTGTGGACGGTACGACCATCCTTCCCGTCTCACAGGCCTGCAACCTTGGTGTCGTCCTTGACTCAGCTCTCTCATTCACCCCACACATCCAATCCGTCACCAAAACCTTCCGCTCTCACCCTCACAATATCGCCAAGATCCACCCTTTCCTCTCCATCCAAACTGCAATTGTGCTGGTACAAGCTCTCATAATATCCCGACTGGATTATTGTCAGCCTCCTCTCGGATCTCCCTTCCTCTTGTCTCTCCCCACTCCAGTCTGTTCTTCATTCCACTGCCTAGATCATCTTCCTACAGAAACGCTCTGGGCATGTCACTCCCCTCCTCAAAAAACTCCAGTGGTTGCCTATTAACCTTAGCAGAAAACAAAAACTCCTCACTCTTGGCTTCAGAGCTCTTCACACCTTGCCCTCTCCTACCTCACCTCCCTTCTCTCTTTGTACTGCCCACCCCATAAACTCTGCTCCTCTGCCGCTCTCCTCCTCACCGTCCCCTGTTCACACCTATCCCGCTGTCGACCTCTGGCCCATGTCCTACTGCTGTCCTGGAATGTCCTCCCTTCTCACATCTGCCAAACTAACTCTCTTCCCCTCTTCAAAACCCTACTGAGAGCCCACCTCCTCCCGGAGGCCTTCCCAAAATAAGCCCCCCTTCTCTCTGCTCCTCCTCCCACCTTCTGCTGTTCCCCCTTCCCCTCCCCTCAGCACTGTGCTCATTTGTATATTTTATTTATTGCCCTATTTATTTTGTTAATGAGGTGTATATCTCCTTGATTCTATTTATTTTGATGATGATGTCTTGTTTTTGTTTTGTTCTCTTTTGCATTGCTGTCCGCCTCCCCCGTTTAGACTGTGAGCCCATCATGGGGCAGGGATTGTCTCTCTCTGTTGCCGAATTGTACATTCCAAGAGCTTAGTACAGTGCTCTGCACATAGTAAGCGCTCAATAAATATTATTTAATGAATGAATATCTACTCCATTGCTTAGAACAGTGCTTGGCACATAGTAAGCCCTTAAAAAGTACCGTAATTATTAGTAGTAGTAGTAGTAAATATTACTGCTAGCAAAGATGCAACTGGTAATAACAAAAATATGGTAGGGTGAACTAGGTGAATAAATAAGTCATGTATATAGTTTGAATTATCCCAATGATTTCCATATTTGATAGCTCAATCAATCAGTGGTATTTATTGAGCGCTTAGTGCTGGTAGAGAACTCTGCTAAGCGTTTGGGAGAGTAGAATACAACAGAGTTGGTAGATATGTTCCCTGCCCACTAGCAGCTTACGGTCTAGAGGGTGAGACATTAAAAGAAATTACAGACATGGGCATAAATGCTGTGGGTCTGAGTGTGGGTGAATATCAAATCCTTACAGGATACAGATCCAAGTGGCTTAGGTGACACAGAAGAGAGAGTGAGTAGGCAAAATGAGGGCTTGGGAAGGCCTCGTGAGGGAGATGTGATTTTAATAAGTCTTTGAAGATGGGAGAATGTTTGAAGAGGGAGGGCATTCCAGGAGAAAGGAGGGACATGGGTGAGAGGTCGGCGGCGAGATAGACGAGATCAAGTTACAATGAGTAGGTTGGCATTAGAGGAGCGAAGTGCGCGACCTGAGTTGCAGTAGGAGAGGAGTGAGGTGAGGTAGAGGGGGAAGGGTGATTGACTGCTTTAAAAGTGACGGTAAGAAGTTTCTGTTCGAGGTGGAGGTGAATGGGCAACCACTGGAGATTCTTGAGGAGTGGGGAAACATGGGTTGATTCCTTTTCATTCCTCCTCAATCAATAAATTAACAATTGGTATATAATGAGCCCTTACTGTGTGCAGAGCACTGTACTGCACACATGGGAGAGTACAACAGAATTAGCAGACATGTTCCCTGCCTATTACTCTCCCCCCCCTTCAAAGCCTTATTACAGTATTCTGAAAATAGAGTATTCTGATTTTTTAATTGGTAGTTGCACGAGACTGAAAGTTCGTTGTGGGCAGAGAAATGGGTCTATTATATTGTTATATTGTACTCTCGCAAATGCTTTGTATGGTGCTCTGCACACAGTAAGCGTTCAATAAATACGATGGACTGACTGCTCTGCACAAAATCCTCAATAATAATAATGATGGTATTTGTGAAGCGCTCCCTATTCATTCATTCAGTCAATCGTATTTATTGAGTGCTTACTATGTGCAGAGCACTGTACCAACTGCTTGGAATGTACAATTCGGCAACAGATAGAGACAATCCCTGACCAACAACGGGCTCCCAGTCTAAATGGGAGAGACAGATAACAAAACAGAACAAAACAGAACAAGTATTCTGGCATCAATAATCATAAAGATAGTTAGAATCATAGATATATACACATTATTAACAAAATAAATAGAGTAATAAAAATATATACAAATATGCACAAATGCTGTGGGGAGGGGAAGGGGGAAGAGCAGAGGGCGGGAGAAGGGGGGAATGGGGAGGGGAGGAGGAGCAGAGGGGAAGGGAGGACTCAGCCTGGGAAGGCCTCCTGGAGGAAGTGAGCTTTCAGTAGGGCTTTGAAGAGGGGAAGAGAGTTAGTTTGGCGGATGTGAGGAGGAAGGGCATTCCAAGTCAGCGGTAGGACGTGGGCCAGGGGTTGATGGCGGGACAGGTGCAAACGAGGGACTGTGAGGAGGTTAGCAGCAGAAGAGCGGAGTGTATGGGGTAGGCTGTAGAAGGAGAGAAGGGAGGTGAGGTAGGAGGGGGCAAGGTGATGGAGAGCTTTGTAGCCAAAGCTCACTACGTGCCAAGCACTGTTCTAAGCAGTGGGGTAGATACAAGGTAATCACGTTGTCCCACGTGGGGCTCCCAGTCTTCATCCCCATTTTCCAGATGAGGTAACTGAGGCACAGAGAAGTGAAGTTGACTTGTCCAAAGTCACGCAGTTGACAAGTGGTGGAGTCAGGATTACCACAACCTCTGACTCCCAAGCCTGTGCTCTTTCCACTAAGCCAAGCTGCTTTCCATATCAAGGATTGATTAGAATGAACTAACAAATCCTCTCTCTCCTTCAAAGCCTTATTGAAGGCACAACTCCTCCAAGAGATCTTCCCTGACTAAGCCCCTCTTTCCTCTTCTCCTACTCCCTTCTGTGTGGCCCTGACTTGCTCCCTTTGTTCTTCCCCCCCTCCCAGCCCCACAGCACTTCTGCACATATCTGTAGTTTATATCTATTAATGTCTGTCTCCCCCACTCTAGACCATAAGCTCGTTGTGGGCAGGGAATGTGTCTGTTTCTTGTATTGTACTCTCCCAAGCACGAGTACAGTGCTCTGCGTAAAGTAAGTGCTCAGTAAATATGATTGAATGAATGACTGAGCTGGATGTCCTTGGGAATGCCAGTCTAGATTTCTGCCTAGATGATGGACCTACCAGGAGACCACCTCTCACCCCTGGAGTGAAGCGGGCTGGGAAAGACTCTGACACCTTTTTCTATTTTTACTCGTTCAATCTTGTTATTGAGCTCTTACTGTGTGCAGAGCACTGTACTATGCACTCGGGAGTGTACAATATAACAATAAAGAGATACATTCCCTGCTCACAGCAAGCTTACAGTTTCCCGTGTCTACATTCTGGGTTCCATTGTTCCACGCTTTGGGGTTACATTCATTTGAAGCCAACTTTGGGGTACCAACTTGTGAGACTCGACCCCTTGGTCCCAAGTCCTGTCAACTCAGTCCCCAGCTTACCCTGATCACAGAGAACCGCCTCTTAATTAGCATCGATCAATGTAACAATTTGTGGTGATAAGTCCCACTTTACATTGATTGCACTAGGGTTGCAATTTTTATTTTACTTTGATTATGACATTTTTCCAATATCATGGAGTTTCTTTTTAGGTCTAGGTGCCCTACAGTGCTCTGAGAACAGCTGACGTCTCAATAAACACTCTTCGCATCACTCCACCTCGCTTGTTTCCCTTATTTTGGCTGTTCATCCAGACTGGATGGCTTGTGGTCAAGGGTTTCAATCCCATCCAGTGCTCCTCGTGGACTCAGTAAAAGACTGTTGGCTCATTTGAATCACTTCCCTTTTGTCCATTGACCCCTCAAGTTTGTGAAACACTCAGTTAATTCATTTTCAATTTAACCTCATTGCCTTTTTTTATGAAGCAGCATAGCCTGGTGGCAAGATCACGGGCTTGGGAGTCAGAGGTCATGGGTTCTAATCTTGGCTCCGCCACCCATCTGCTGTGTGACCTTGAACAAGTCACTTAACTTCTCTGGCCCTCAGTTTCCTTATCTGTAAAAATGGGGATTAAGATTGTGCGCCCAGTGTGGGACAACCTGATTACCTTGTATCTACCCCAGCACTTAGTACAATGCATGGCACATAGTAAGCACTTAACAAATACCATCATTATTATTATTATTATTATTAAGTGCTGGGCTAGATTCAGGGTAATCAGGTTGGACACAGTCCATGCCCCACGTGTCTCACAGTCACAATTCCCAGTTTACAGATGAGGTAACTGAGGCACAGAGAAGTTTAAAGGTCATCAAAGGTCATTATGTCCTGATTGACTGATCTCCTGCTTGCCTGTGGTCACCTTCACCTTCCTACCTTACCCCCTTCTTAATGTCTTCTTAAGATATAGGGCCCCGCTGGCCCCCTCAGTATTTCTGGCTTGCCCCTCTGATCACTGTTACCATAGAGACAAGTTCCTCTTTTTTTCAATGGCATTTGTTAAGCACTTACTATATGCTAGGCACTGTACTAAATGCTGCGGTAGAGACAAACTAATCAGGTTGGACACAGTCCATGTCCCACAAGGGGCTCATAGTCTTAGTCTTCCTTTTACAGATGAGGAAACTAAATCCCAGAGAAGTGAAATGACTTTTCCAAGGTCATACAGCAGACAAGTGGGGCAGCCAGGATTAGAACCCCGATCCTTCTGTCTCCCAGACACATTAGGCTACGCTGCTTCTTTTCAGTCTAGGACTGAGTGCACTCTGGCCCTTTCAGGGGCATCTCTAAGACCTCAGCCTCCAGTCATCTTACTCATTTCTGCATTTTACTCATTTCAGTCTGTTATTCTTTGAATGCACACTCTCAGTTATCTGTGCTACAGGTAGCATGATACTCCAAAATTCCAGATAAACCAAAATGATATTTAACCATGAAATGCAGATCTGAATTTCCATCTGTAAATAAGTTATCTGAGGAATCATTAAAGGCTCTGTGTTGCAAAACCCTTCCTGATTCCAACCATCTCCATATATCTTCACCTCAATCAATCGATCAATCAATCATATTTATTGAGTGCTTACTGTGTACAGAGCACTCTACTAAGCACTTGGGAGACTACAATATAACAATATAACAGACACATTCCCAGCCCACAACGAGCTAACAATCTAGAGGGCGTGACAGACATTAATATAAATAAATTATGGATGTGTACATTACTATTATTATTATTGCATTTATTAAGTGCTTGCTATGTGCCAGGCACTGTATGAAGCGCTGGGTTAGATACAAGAAACATCATTCATTAATTCACTCATTCATTCAATTGTAGTTATTGAGCACTTACTGTTTGCAGAGCACTGTACTAAGTGTTTGGGAAAGTAAAATACAACAATAAAAGTGACATTCCCTGCCCACAATGATTAGTTGCTGTGGGGCTGAGATGGGGGTGAATGAAGTGTAAGCCCGATCTCTCTTTATTGCTGAACTGTACTTTCCAAACGCTTAGTACAGTGCTCTGCACACAGTAGGAGCTCAATAAATATGACTGAATGAGTGAAAGGAACAAATCCATCCAATCTCTTTGCCCAAAGCCAAGGTCTAAACCCGCGGGGCAGTTAAAATTCCTTACTCTCCCTTCCTTTGCTACTGGCATCTTCTCAGGAGAGAAGTTCCTTTTCTGCGTGTGTCTGTCTGGAGGTAGGATTATTAATAATAATAAGAAGAATGGTATTTGTTAAGCGCTTACTATGTGCCAAGCACTGTAATAAGCTCTGGAATCAATACAAGGTAATCAGGTTGTCCCACGTGGGGCTCACAGTCTTCATCCCCATTTTACAGAGGAGGGACCTGAGGCCCAGAGAAGTCAAGTGATTTGCCCAGAGTCACCCAGCTGACACATGGCCGAGGCGGGATTAGAACCCACAACCTCTGCCTCCCAAGCCTGGGCTCTTTCCACCAGTGTGTCTTCGTGTGGATGAATGGGTGGACGATTGCCTCATTCATTCAATGTAACAGGCACAGTCGCAGCCTACAATGAGCTAATAATCTAGAGGGGGTGACAGCCATCAATATAAATAAAGAAATTACGGATGCATACATTATTATTATTATTATTGTGGTATTTATTAAGGGCTTACTATTTGCCAGGCACTGTAGTAAGCGCTGGGTTGGACACAAGCAACATCATTCATTCATTCACATTTATTGAGTGTTTACTGTGTGCAGACCACTGTACAAAGCACAACGAATTCACAGTCGGGTGGTGGTGGTGTTGGGGGGAGACAGCAATATAAATAAACAGACATCAATATAAATAAAATAAAATGACAGATATGCATAAGTGCCATGGGGCAGGGAGAGAGGGGAAGAGCAAAGGGAGCAAGTCAGGGTGACGGAGAAGGGAGTGGGAGATAGGAAAAGTGGGGCTTGAGCACTTACTGTGTGCAAAGCACTGCACTAAGCGTTTGGGAGACTACAATATAACCACAAAGAGACACATTCCTGCCCACAAAGAGCTCCCCGTCTGGAGGACCTTACTGCCCCTCCCTGCAGTATTTTGTGCTTCCATGATTTTGCAATATCATGGCTTAATAAACAGTCGTTCGTTGTGGGCAGGTAATGTATCTGTTTATAGCTCGATTGATCTCTCCCAAGCGCTTAATACAGTGTTCTGCACACAGTAAGCGCTCAATAAATACGACTGTTCGGCTGACTAGTCGCCGGCCATGGTAAATTGTGTGTTCGCGGTTTTGCCTGTCCGCAGGGACTGGACTCGAACTCAGTCCCTGTCCCACGCGGGGATCACAGTATCGAACCCCATTTTCCAGATGAGGGAGCCGAAGCACAGAGAGTAAAGTGATTTACCCAAGGTCACACAGCAGACAAGTGGCGGAGCCGGGATTAGAACCCATGACCTTCTGACTCCCAGACTACACACACCCCACCCCCTGGAAAGCCGGGGCGGCCGTGGGTTGTCGAGATTCCTCTAGCCGATTTCCGCAAACACCCAGGGACCGCGGTATTTAAAAGGGATGTTGTATGTGTATATGAGGAGGTGTAACATGCTGCTAGTCTGGGCGTAAATTATGTACAAGCCACTTAACTTCTCTGTGCCTCAGTTACCTCATCTGAAAAATGGGAATTAAGACTGTGAGCCCCACATGGGACAATCTGATTACCTTGTATCTACCCCAGCTCTTAGAACAGTGCTTGGCACATAGTAAGCGCTTAACAAATACCGTTATTATTACTATATACCAATTTGCACACAAAAAAATCAGCCACGGGGGAAAAAAATCTTTGAACTACTTACTCCATTCATCATCATCATCATCATCATCATCATCATCATCATCATCAGTGGTATTTACTGTATCTTCCCCAGCGCTTAGTACACTGTCTGGCACATAGTAAGCACTTAACAAATACCATTATACTTATTATTATGATTATTAAGCCCTTACGGTGTGCAGAACATTGGACTAAGTGCTCTGAAGAGTACAGTGCAGTAGAGTTTGTAGACACGTTCCCTGCCCACAACGAGTTTACTGTCTAGAGGAAGAGACAGACATTAATAGAAATAATTTGTAGTTTTCCAATAATTTCCACGGGATCATTGGTAATTCTAACATGATTGACCCACAACAAGAGGGTCTTCAGGGAGAATGCATTGAGTTTCTTTCTGGGATTTGTGAAGCACTTACTCTGTGCCAAGCACTGCACTAGGCACTGGGGTAGGTGCAGGATAATCGGATTGGACACGGTCCCTGTCCCGCATGAGGTTCACAGTCTTAATTCCCATTTTACAGATGAGGGAACTGAGGCAGAGGGAAGTAACATGGTTTGCCCTACTGCATCAGCATCCTTTCTGACGTCCCAACCTCCAGTCTCTTCCCACTTCAGTCTATACTTCACTCTGCTGCCCCGATTATCTTTCTACGGAAACACTTTGGGCATGTCACCCCCGCCTCCTCAAAAATCTCCAGTGATTGCCTATTCAACTTCCATATCAAGCAGAAACTCCTCACTCTTGGCTTCAAAGCTCTCCATCACCTTGACCCCTCCTGCCTCACCTCCCTTCTCTCCTTCTACAGCCCAGCCCCATAGGCTCCGCTCCTCTGGTGCTAATGTTCTCACTAGGCCTCCTTCTCAACCGACCCGCCGTCGACCCCTGGCCCATGTCCTACCTTTGGCCCAAAATGCCCTGCCTCCTCAAATCCACCAAACAATCACACTTCCCCCCTTCAAAACCCTACTAAAGGTTCACTTCCTCCAAGAGGCCTTCCCAGACTAAGACCCCCTTTTCCTCAGCTCCCCCTTACCTCCCCTCCCCATTGCCCCGACCCGCTCCCTTTTCTCTTCCCCCCTCTCGACCCCACAGCACTTGTGTATATATGTACAAATCTATAATTCTATTTATTTATATTAATGCCTGTTTACTTGTTTTGATGTGTATATATCTATAATTCTATTTATTTATTTATATTGATGCTATTGATGCCTGTTTACTTGTTTTGGTGTCTGTCTCCCCCCTTCTAGACTGTGAGCCCGCTATGGGCAGGGATTGTCTCTCCTCGTTGCCGAATTGTACTTACCAACCCCTTAGTAGAGTGCTCTAAACACTAATAAATAAATAAATAAATTCAATAAATTCAATAAATTAAATACGATCGAATGAATGAATGAAAGTCACCCAGCAGACAAGAGGAGGAGCCGAGATTAGAACGCAGATCCTTCTGACTCCGAGGTCCGAACTCCACCCGCTAGGCCGCTATTTCTCTATTCCATGGGCAGAAACGTTGATGAGAAGGAAAAAAAACATGTGAGAAGGCCGGCCCGAGCGGGGGGGTGTCACAGAAAGGATGCCTGGAATGCCCTCCCTCCTCATATGAGACAGATAATTCCTCTCCCTCACTTCAAAATCTTATTGACGGCCCATCTCCTCCAAGAAGCCTTCCCTGACTAAGACCTCCTCTCCTCTTCTCCCACCCCCTTCGGCGCCACTCTTACTTGTTCCTTCTTTCAATCTCCCTCCCATCCCCACAACATATATTTGTCTAGATCTGTAATTTATTTATCTATTTATTTATATTAATGCCATCTCCCCCTATAATAATAATGATAACACTGTTGGTATTTGTTAAGTTGATATTTGTGAGCTCGTTGTGGGCAGGGATGTGTCTGTTTATTGTTATAGCGTCCTTTCCCAGGCCCTTAGTACGGTGCTTTGCACCCAGCAAACGCTCAATAAATACGACTGAATGAAATGTGAATCCGAGGGTGAAGAGGGTGCGGTGGATCTCAGGTCCGACCGATGGCGAGGTGACCTTCCTTGGACCCTCTCCTTTGGGAAGCCCCCTCCCCACTAGCTGCTGGGGTTCCCCCCTACCCCAGTCCTTCCCGAGCCTGCAAAATTGCAGGGGAGGAGGGGTGGACGAGGCCTGTGCAGGCAGATCATCCCTGATTGGCTCAGGGGAGGTCCGACCCCCTCCCCTCCCCTTGCACTGCAGGGTTTATATGATAGATTATTAATAATTAGTAATAAAAATAATTAATACTATGTGCCAGGCACTGTACTACCTATGAGGTAAATAAATATGGTATTTGTTAAGCTCTTACTATGTGCCGGGCACTGTACTAAGCCCTGGGGTAGATAATAATAAAAATTATGGTATTTATTAATAATAATGTTGGTATTCGTTAAGCGCTTACTATGTGCAGAGCACTGTTCTAAGAGCTGGGGTAAATACAGGGTAATCAGGTTGTCCCACATGAGGCTCACAGTTAATCCCCATTTTACAGATGAGGGAACTGAGGCACAGAGAAGTGAAGTGCTTAGTACGTGCCAGGCACCGTACTAAGCGCTAGGGTGGATACAAGCAAAGCGAGTTAGACACAGCCCCTGTCCCACGTGGGGCCTCACCAGTCTCAATCCCCATTTCACAGATGAGGGAACTGGGGCGCAGAAAATAGTAGTAACAGTAATAATAGTTGTGGTATTTTGTTAAGCGCTTACTATGTCCCAGGCACCGTACTAAGCGCTGGGGTGGATACAAGCAAATCGTGTTCCTGTCCCACGTGAGGCTCACAGTCTTAATCCCCATTTTACAGAGGAGGGAACGGAGGCCCAAGAAATGAAGTGATTTGGCCAAGGTCACATAGCAGGCAAGGGGAGGAGCGGGGACTGAAATCCATGACCTTCTGCCTCCCAGACCCGTGCTCTAGCCACTACACCCTGGTGCTTCTTTTAACGTCGTTCTCCCCGTCTAGACCGTAAACTCGTCATGGGCGGGGAGCCTGTCTGCAAACCCTGTTGTATTGGACTCTCCCAAGCGTTTAAAACGGGGCTCGGCGCACAGCGCTCAATAAATACCACTGATTGGCTGATTGATCGACCGATCGATTGATTCTTTCGGCTTTGCTGGCTCTCTCGGCTCCTCCGCCCAGGAGGGGCATCTCGCTCTCCGAGAGGGCGTCCAGTCCACCGCCACCCGGCCGTCCTCTGAAAACCCAGGCTTCCCGCTTTGCACGGCCCTCGGCCCGTCCCTGCGGCAGCGGCCCACGAAGGAGGGGCGGAGGGCGGTGCTTGCCCCGAGGAGTGCGGGGTTGGGGGGTGGGCGACAACGGGAACGGCGGCGACCGTCCTTCGGCTCTGGGACCATCACTCTGAGGGGGTCCTTCGGTTGAGCATGCCTTCCTGCGGAGAAAAAAACGCGCCGCCTTCTTATTCTCCTCCACCTCCTTTTCTTCCTCCTTTTCTTCTCCTCTTCCTCCTCCTTCCCTACTCCCTCTCCTCTTCCTTTTATCCCCCTTCTTCCCTTTTTTCTCCTCCCTCTCCCCTTTTTCCTTCTCCTCCTCCTCTCCTTTTTGTCCCCCTTCTCTTCTCTTCCTTTTTCTCCTCCCCTGCCCCTTCTCTTCTTTCTTCTCCTCCTTTCCCCCTCCTCCTCTTCCTTTTCTCCCCCCTCTCTTCTCCTTCTTTTCCTCCTCCCCTTCTCCTTTCCTTCTCCTCCTTTCCTCCTCCTCCTCCTCTTCCTTTTCTCCTCCTTTTTCTCCTCCCCTTCTCCTTTTCCTTCTTTCCTCCTCTTCCTTTTCTACCCCTCTCTTCTCCTCCTCCTTTTTCTCCTCTCCTTCTCCTTTTCCTTCCCCTCCTGTCCTCCTCCTCCTCTTCCTTTTCTACCCCTCTCTTCTCCTCCTCCTTTTTCTCCTCTCCTTCTTTTCCTTCTCCTCCTTTCCTCCTCCTCCTCTTCTTTTTCTCCCTCTTCTCCTCTTCCTTTTTCTCCTCCCCCTCCTCTTCTCTTCTTCCTTCTCCTTTCCTCCTCCACCTCTTCCTTTTCTCCCCTTCTTTTCTTCGCCTCCTTTTTCTCCTCCCTCTCCCCTTCTCTTTTCCTTCTCCTCTCCTCTCTCTTTCTCCTCTCCCTCCTCCCCCTGCCCCGGAAAGTGGGGTCAAATCCCGTCGGTCCCGTGCGCAGCGGCCTCTCAAGCCAACAGGAGGGGCCGAGGAGATGGGAAGTTTCGGGATTTGCAGGAGATGAGGATGCCCCGCCGGAGCTGACCGGACCCCTCTCTGCCTGCCAGGGAATATCGGGAGTCGTCGTCTGGGCCCCAGGGGACTGATGGCAGTCATTGTCCTCCTGCTCCCGGAGGCTGACGGGAATAGTAGTCCTTGGCTACCAGTCCCGCTGGTGGAGAGAAGGGAATGGGATAATCAATCAGAGGTATTGACTGAATACTTACTAGGCGCAGAGCACTGCACTAAGCACTTCGGAGAATGCACTACCACAGAATTAGCAGGCACGTTCCCTGCCCATAACGAGCTTACGGCCTAGAGAAAGAAAGTCTAGTGAAGACAGTAATAATAATAACAATTATGGTATTTGTTAAGCACTGTGTGCCAGGCACTGTTTTAAGAACTGGGGTAGATATAAGCTAGTCAGGTTGTCCCACGTGGGGCTCACAGTCTTAATCCCCATTTTCCAGATGAGGTAACTGAGGCCCAGAGAAGTAAAGTGACTTGCCCAAGGTCACAACAGACAAGTGGCGGAGGGGGATTAGAACCCATGACCTTCTGACTCCCAGGCCCGTGCTCTATCCGCTACGCCATGCTGCTTCTCACCGTTAGAAACTGAGAGGTTGAGCCGCGCTGGCAGGAGAGGGTGATTTATTCTGCTTTTAAAGATGTTAAATCAGAAGGAAGGGGAGTTTGGGATCTAATTTAGAGACTGCGAACTGTTTGTGACCAGGGAGTTGTTTACCGACTCCATCGTAGTGTACTCTCCCAAGTGCTTAATACAGTGCTCGGCCCACAGTACACCTCTAATAAATACTATTCGTGATGATGACTACTGTGATCGCTTATCCTGTGTCCATTTTAATTTCATCTGACCAATCAACCCATTCAGTAAGTAGTAGTAGTAATATTTGTTAAATACTTTCTGTGTGTAGAGCACTTTGCTAAGCACTGGAAAAACAGTACACAAGTGAGAGTTAAACACAATCTCTTATCCTCTTAGGGCTTACGATCTGAAAATATGGCTGGGAAAGATGAAATAATACAAATACGAAACATAGCCTGTCGGATATAAGGAGGGGGATTCCAGGCCAGAGGCGCGGCATGGATGAGAGATCGGCCGTGAGAAAGACGAGGTCGAGGTACAGTGAGTAAACTGGTATTAGAGGAGCAAAGTGTGAGGGTTGGGTTGTAGTTGGAGAGCAGCGAGGTGAGGTGGGGGGGCAAGGGGATTGAGTGCTTTCAAGACAATGGTAAGGAGTTCCTATTTGATATGGAGGTGGATGGAGATTCTTGAGGAGTGGAGAAACATGACCTGAATGTTTTTGTAGAAAAATGATCCAGGCGGCCGAGTGAAGTATGGACTGGAGTGGGGAGAGAGAGGCAGAGAGGTCATTTAGGAGACTGATGTAGTAATCGAGGTGGGATAGGTAAGTGCTTGGATTAATGTGGTAACAGTTTGGTTGGGGAGGAAAGGGCTGATTCCTGATTCATAGCGATGCTGTGAAGGCTAAACGGACAGGATTTAAAGACAGACTGAATATGCGGGTTGAATGAGAGAGGAGTCGAAGATAACGCCAAGGTTAAATGGTATTTGTTAAGTGCTTACTATGTGTCAGCCACTGTTCTAAACTCTGGGGTAGAAACAAGCTAATTAACGTGGACACAGTTCATGTCCCGCATAGGGCTCACAGTCTTAATCCCTGCCGACAACTAGTTTCTAGTCTAGTGTTTCCATCCCCCACCCACCCTACCCCCGCCAAAGATCTCATCTACCAACCACCCTAAATATTCCAGATTCTGTGACCTGTGGCTCTGGAGTTGATCCCAAAGAAGGAAGAACGCTCAGAGCAGGAACCAGGATTTGAGGGGCAGGAACCAAGAAAAGGTAGCAGGAAGGGCTCCTCTTTCTGGCAAGCAGTGGGGGGGGGGGGGAATGAGTCCCTTTCTTTCTGTTTCAACTTGTGCATCTGCATCCCTGGGCCTGGGTGCCTTCTCCACTCCAGCCCAGGTCTCCCGTTTCCCAGGAAGATGGTGGCGGGGCATGAGGAAGGCCCAGTGTCCTCAACTGACCCCAGCTCTGCTCACCCGGGTTAATGTCTGTAGGGGGCGGGTCCAGGACCTGAAAAAAGCTTGGGGAAGGGGAGGAAGGGGACGGGGGGCTGCCTTCCTTCCCGTCGGAGGCCCGCTGTCGCTGTCCCCGTGGGAGAGGCGACAAGAGGCCTTGAGGAGGGTCACTCAGATCAGGGAGAGGAGAAGGGCAAGAAGAATCCAGAGGGGAGCGGAACAGAAAGAGACATAATCTAGAGCATCCGGGAGAGAGGTGAAGAGAGAGGGAGGGAAGGAAGGAGGGAGGGAGAGAGGCCAGGGGGAGGGGACGATGTTCTAGAAATCAGGGGTTGGGGAGAAGCTTTTCGCACCCTGGCAAGAGGTGGGAGGGAAGGGCGGGGGAACTGTGAGAGGAAACACAGATAGGGCAAGAGATCGTCGGGGTGAGGGAAATATGGAAGGGGAGACCGAGAGGAGGAAAGTGGAGAGGGAGAAGGCCCACCAGCCGTCAGCAAAGCCTCCTCCCTCTCTCTACCCCTCAGATGTGCTGCTCTCTTTTGTTCTCTCCTCCACCTCCTCCTCCTTTTCCTCCTCCTCCTCCTCCTCCTCCTCCTCCTCCTCCGCGTCATGCTCCCTCCCTCTCTTCCCTTCCCTCTCTCTCTCTCCCTCCCCCTCCTCCTCCTCTCTCTCTCTCTCCCTCCCCTTCTCTGGAGGATGGAATTTTTTCCGCTGGACGGAGGCCAGGAGCGGAGGCCCCGCCGGCTGGGAGGGGAGGAAGAAGAGGGCGGGTGGGGGGCTGTCTGCAAGGATCCGACCCCCCGCCCCCTCCCCAGCCCCCTCTCCCCTCCCTGCCGAGCCCCCGGGCAAGGAAGGGGGCTGGGCCGGCAGGAGACGGAGGGGCTGGGGGAGGGAGAGGATGGGGGGAAGGGGGGAGAGAGACACAGAGAGGGAGATGGAGGCGGGGGATGGAGAGAGGGGAGGGCTGGATCCTGAGCAGAGACAGAGCCAAAGCAGAGATACCGAGACCGAGAGACAGGGGAGGTGGGGGGCGGGGAGGGGAGGGAAGGAGGGAGAGCGCCAGGGAGATGGGCAGGGGAGATCGGGAGGGAGGGAAGGAGGGAGGCGACCGAGCGGGAAAGACGCTGGGAGGTGACAGGGAGGGGAGGACCGGGACCGGGCTCGGGACCAGTCAATGGCCGCAGGTGCAAGAGCCGGACCTCGAGGAGCAGGCCTGTGGGTGAGTCCGGGGCCGGGGGGCCTGCGGTGCTATTGGGGTGGGGGAGGAGGGGCCACCAGCCAGGCCGGTCTGAGAATCAGGGACGGGGGGGGAGGGCAAGAGTTGGGGGGAGAAAAAGGCGCCCCCTGCCCATCCTCCAGCCCTAGCCACTGCCCACCCGCTCCAGAGGGGAGAGATGCAGCCGGGGGGCGCGGGGAGAGAGAGAGAGGAGAGCTGGGAGGGCAGGATGGGCCGGGCCCGGGCCGGAGGGTGGGGGGGAGCGAAACCCTCTCCCACCCCCACCTCTCCCCGTCGGATCGAGGCCTCGTTTTCTAGGACATTCCAGCCCCCGCCCCCCACCCTGGGGGCTTCTTCCAACCTCCCCGTCAGGGCCCCCGCCGTGCCCTTCCTGGAGGGGGTGAACTTGGCATTGCGGAGGAGGAGGAGGAGGAGGGGGCGGAAGCCCAGCCCTCCCCGACCCCCCCCCCCCCCGGAGGAGCCGCCCGGGGCCCAAGGAGGGAGGGACGGCGGAGGGGAGGGGACCGGAGGACCGGACGCCTGGCTCCGGCCACACCGCGGTCAGGCGGAAGCCCGCTCGGCGGGGAGCGGGAGGCCAGGGGCCCGAGGACCAGTCGAGGCCGGGCTGGGAGAGGCGGGCCCAGAGGGGTTAATGTCTAGGCCGGCCGGGGGGGCGGGGGGCAAGGGGGAGGGGAGGGGAGGGGGCTCCGCGTTAAGGGGTCAAGGGTGAGGGAGGCCAGCTGCGGGCTGTCTGGCTGCCAGACGGGGCCGGGGGTCAGCGACGGGGGCAGGGGCTGTCTGGGCGGGAGGGGCAGTGGGGGAGGAGTTGGGGGGAAGGGGGCCGGAGGAATCCGAGCCCCTGCCAGGCCGAGGACCGTCCTGCCTCCCCCTCCCCGAATTGGGCCCTGACCCACGCCTCCCTTCAGCTCCCACGGCCTTTTCATTTCTCCTGCCTTCAGCTCAGCTCTCGCTGCGCTCCCAGGACCCAGGTGTCCCGTGTCTCCCCCGATTCCGGTCCTGCCCGCTCCCAGCCACCCTTCCACCCCCACCCCCGGCTTCCTCTCCTCCTTCCTAGAGCAGGATTCCGGGCCTCAGGGGGTTAAGGGGGCCGGGCCGGCGGCTGAGCCTGTTGCCATGGCGCCAGACTGTTTGGGCCTCTCTCTGCTCTCTGACCCCTGAAGGGGCTCCCTCCGGGCCAGTGGCGACCGCTCCAGAGGGGAGGGGTGGGAGTCAGGAGAGGACTCAGGCCACCCCCCACCCCCGACCCTATCAGCCCCCGTTACCCCCTTGGACCGGGGACTGACCTCTAGGGTCAAGGCCCCGATCGACACCCCGCGACAGCTGATGTCTTGGTTGGCCCTGCCCACACATCCCCGTGATTGGAGGGGTAGCCTGGTCTGGGGAGGAGCTCCTGCACCTAGCATTATCAATCGATCAATCAGTCAGGGGGTATTTATTATTATTAATAAGAATAATGGCATTTGTTAAGCGCTTACTACGTGCCAGGCACTGTACTAAGCGCTGGGGTAGATACAAGGTGATCAGGGTGCTCCACGCAAGGCTCACGGTCATGTTCCCTATTTTTTAGATGAGGTAACTGAGGCACAGAGAAGTCAAGCGGCTTGCCCAAGGTCACACAGCAGGCGAGTGGAGGAGCCGGGATTAGAACCTATGTCCTCTGACTCCCAAGCTCTTTCTCGGTGCAGAGCACTGTACTGAGCACTAGGGTGAGTACAGTGCAGTAGAATTAGCCGACGCGTTCCCTGTCCTTAAAGAGTTTACAGTCTAGTCTACCTTACTCCCCCTCACGTTCCCCTCCTGCCAAGCCCCTATCGCTATCATTCACTCAGTCGTATTTATTGAGCGCTTACTGTGTGCAGAGCACTGTACTAAGCGCTTGGAAGAATACAGTACAACAATAAACGGCCACATTCCCTGCCCGCAACGAGCTTACGGTCTAGAGGATTATCCTTCAGTTTACAACTCCATCTCATTGATCAGGCCCATCCTTCTCCCCGGCGCCATCCTCTGCCTCCCTCCCCATTCCCGTTCTCATTTCTCACGTTCTGTTTCTGTTCGCTGTCGCTCGTCTCTCTAGCTCCATCCCCAGTACCTGTCTTCCTCCCGGCAGCCCCACATCTTTCCTCTTCCTCTCTCCTCCTTACCTTCTCTGGTTTCTTCTCGCTCACCTCTGTCCCTCTCCTTCAACTTGTCCTTACCCCCTGCCCCATCCCTTTCTTATGCTTGCCTCTGCCCTGCCTCCTTCCTTCCCCACTGAGGAGAGGGAAACTGCTTCTATCATTCTCCCTCTCTATCTTAGGGTTTATAGGACTGAAGGGGCAAGAGAGAGAGAGAGTTGGGCAGAGGCCCTGCCCCCTCCTCCCTCCCAGCCTCAGGGCATGCTGGGAGTCGCGACGCCAGGGCCTGGGCATGATGCCAGGGTGCTGGTTGCCAAGGAGACGGGTCCCCGTGGCAGCGGCAGCAGCACCCCCCCCCCCACACACGCACCATCTTCTCCCTTTCCCCCTCCCCCATCCTTAGCCTTGCTCAGAGCTCAGGGCAGAAGAGATGGGGGAGAAAGAGAGAGAATATGGGAACTATAGGCTTATCCTTTACAGTCCATCCCCTATAACGGCGTCTCACAGTCCCAATCAGCCCTCTCCGACTAGAGCTTCTCCCTGGTAGGTATTCCCCGTAGCCCATCCGCTATAGAAATCTATAGTTTTCCTGCTCCTGATAGCCGTCCTCTGTCTTCCATCTCCTAAAGCCCAGCCCTTCAGCCCTTTCGCCTGGGTCCCAAGGGCTTCCTTCCCTCGGCCTTCTCTGAGCCGTGGGCAACTTACAGTTTGGACCGGATCAATCCAGGCCCGAGAGAGCCCTGATGGGCAGGGCAGCCTAGCCTTCTTTGGGCTGGTCAGTGCCAAAGATCCCAGTCAGGGAGTCGGTCAATTGTGTTTACTGAGCGCTTACCGTGTGCAGAGAACTGTACTAAGCACTTGGGAGAGGACAGTAAAACAATATTCAGACACATTCCCTGCCCACAACGAGCTTACAGTCTAAGGTGGCTGTGCACGTGTGATGCTTGTAAATGAACCCCTGGAAGGTCGATCGATTAGTCATATTTATTGAGCCCTGACTGTGTGCAGAGCAATGTACTAAGCGCTTGGGAGAGTCCAACAGAGCAGAGTTGGTAGTCACGTTCCCTACTCACAAGGAGCTTACAGCCTAGAGGGAGAGACCGACATTAATATAAATAAATAAATGATGGCTATGGACATAAGCGCTGTGAGATTGAGGGAGGGGACTCCTAAATCCGGCAGCCTGTAGGTGGAAGGGGCACACACAGTGACCCCTCGCCCACGTCCTGCCTCTGGCCTGGATCGCCTTCCCTCCTCAAATCCACCAGACAATTACTCTTCCCCCCTTCAAAGCCTTATTG
Organism: Ornithorhynchus anatinus; assembly: GCF_004115215.2. Taxonomy (NCBI): domain Eukaryota; kingdom Metazoa; phylum Chordata; class Mammalia; order Monotremata; family Ornithorhynchidae; genus Ornithorhynchus; species Ornithorhynchus anatinus. The sequence goes on along the minus strand of NC_041732.1, from coordinate 4,970,859 downwards.
AAGGCACTTCTCCTCCAGGAGGCCTTCCCTGGCTAAGCCCTCCCCCTTTCCCCTTCTCCCACTCCCTTCTCCGTCACCCTGACTTGCTCCCCTTTATCCTCCCCTCTCCTAGTCCCACAGCACTTATGTACTTAGCTGTCATTTATTTATTTATTTATATTAATGTCTGTGCGTCCCCCCTCTAGACTGCACGCTCATGGTGGGTAGGAAATGTGTCTGTTTTTTGTGGTAATGCACTCTCCCCAGCACTTAGTCCAATGCTGTGCACACAGTAAGCACTCAATAAATAAACTGAATGAATGAAAGAATGTCCAGCCTGACGCAGTTTGGACCCGGGAGGGAGGTTCAGGTAGAACTAGTCTTGACAGTGGCCCACGGCCTAGGCGAAGGACAAGAAGCAGGGGATCTGTCCAGTTCTCCTTCCCCTCCAGGGCATCCCTGGCCCCAAAGTCCTTCCCTTCCCTCCCAAGCTTTAGTCTCCCTCAGCCTCAGTCTCGGTTTCCCCCACTCTTTGGGACGGACAGAGAAGCAAACAAGAAAAACGGAGTAAGGGAGAAGCAGAGATCTAAGGAAGAAGCTGGACAACTCTAAGCTCGTTATGGGCGAGGAACATATATACCAACTCCATTGTATTTTACTCTCCCAAGAGCTTAGTACAGTTGTCTGTACATAGTAAGCGCTCAATAAATTTGATTGACTGAAGTGGAAGACAGATTGAAAAAGCAGTCCAGGTGGGAAGCAGCTTAGCCCAGTGGAAAGAGCATAATAATAATAATAGTAAATGTGGTATTTGTCAAGCAATTACTATGTGCCAGGCACTGTACTAAGCACTGGGATGGATACTAGCCAATCGGGTTGGTCACAGAACGTGTCCCACATTGGGCTCACAGTCTCAATCCCCATTTAACTGATGAGGTAACTGAGGTACAGAGAAGTGAAGTGACTCATCCAAGGCCACTCAGCGGACAAGTGGCGGAGCCGGGATTAGAACACATGACCTTCTGACTCCCAGGCCCGGTCTCTAGCCACTACGTCATGCTGCTTCTCGAGGGCCTGGGAGTCAGAGGACCTGGGTTGTAATCCCGGCTCTGTCACTTGTCTGCTATGTGCCCTTGGGCAAATCACTTCACTCCTCTATACCTCAGTTTCCTCAACTATAAAATGGAAATTCAATCCTACTCCCTACTGTTTAGACTGCGAGCCCCAGGTGGGACAGGAACTGTGTCCATCCTGAATAACATGATTTTTCCCCGATGTTTAGAACACTGCTTGACACATAATAAATGAAAAACGAATACAAGAACAATAACAACAATAATAATAATGAGACCTTGGGCAAGTAACTTCACTTCTCTCAGCCTCAGTTCCCTCATCTGTAAAGCGGGGGTTAAGACTGGGAGCCCGTGTGGGACTCTGGGTCAAACTTATGAGCTTGTATCTACCACAGCAATTAGTAAAGTGCCTGGCACATAGTAAGCACTTAACAAATGCCAAAAGAAAAGGAGCTGCTGACCTGACCTGGTTTGGTGTCATCCTCCCTGTCCCTCCCTTCCTCCCTCCCTCCCTCTCTCCTCCTGCCTTCTTTCCCCACTACGAGGGAATGGAGTAGGTGAGCTGGGATACTGAGTTCTGGAATCCACACCTTCATTTCCGGGATACCAGCGGATGTCTATACTGAGCCTCTTGGAGGCAGAACCCTGGATAGGTGGCATGGGATTCTTCAAAGAGAACAGAGGGGTTCCTGCCCACAAGGAGCTCCCAATCTGATGGGATCGACACCCCAACGTCCGGCATCGATAGGGACATAGAGAAAACAGCAGCGAAGGAACGAGGTGAGGGGTGGAGTAGGTTATGGATTATGCCCGTGGAAGCGTGGCCTAGCGGAGAGAGCACGGGCCTGGAATTCAGACAGTCATGGGTTCTAATGCCAGCTCCTCCACTTGTCTGCTGTATGATCTTGGGCAAGCCACTTAACTTCTCTGTGCCTCAGTTCCCTCGTCTGTAAAATGGAGATTAAGACTGTGAGTCCTATGTGGGGCCGGGAATGTGTCCAACCCGATCAGCTTGTATCTACCCCAGAGTTTAGAACGGTGCCTGGAACATAGTAAGCGCTTAACACATGCAATCATTAATTAATTCAAATGGAGAAGTGGGGATGTAGATCAAAGAAGGCTTCCAGGAGGAAGTGGCCTGAAGATTTCCTCTTCATCTCCCCTCACTGTCTGCTCTCCACCATGGCTCAGATTCCTAGCCAATCTAGAGGTGGTGGAGGGGGGTGTGTGCGGAGGAGGGCAAACCTGATGGTCAGGAGCCCCTGAAAGGATCCCTGGGTCCTGCCTTGCAATCTCTGGAATTCCCCAGCCACTCGGGCCCCCGAGCTCTTCCCTGGACCCAGTTCGTCTGTCTCTGAGGTCCAGAGAAGTGAAGTGACTTGCCCAAGGCCACGTGGCTGGGCTCTGGGAGACTGTCTTGGGGAATGGTGACGGGAGATGGGTCGGAGGAGGGAGGGGAGGGGAGCAAGAAGCAGTAACAGCGGCAACAGCGTGGGCCCTAACCTTGTCCCACACCTGTCCTGTCCCCTGAGGAGCTGCTCAGTGGAGTCTGGGAAGGGCCCGAGGCCGGGGGCAAGCGAGAACACAGAAGGTGCAGTGTGCTATGCAGGTGCAAGTGGCAGAACTCGAACCCAGGCCCTTCTGACTCCCAGGCCCCGGGGCATTTTCCTCTAGGCCACGCTGCTTGCCCTGCCCCCTGCCCCCTGTAGACATCCATGACCTAAGGCGGGCCGTGCGGGGGACACAGCACAATACCATGATTTCAGGAAGGCCAACCCCCCCGACGACCTCCCCCGCGCACGATCCCTTTCTGCCACTTGTCAGCTGTGTGACTGTGGGCAGGTGACTTAACTTCTCTGTGCCTCAGTGACCTCATCTGGAAAATGGGGATGAAGACTGGGAGCCTCATGTGGGACAACCTGATGACCCTGTATCTGCCCCAGCGCTTAGAACAGTGCTCTGCACAGAGTAAGCGCTTAACAAATACCAACATTATTATCATTCTTCGGGGCCCCAAGCGTCCCGTGCCCTCCATCCCTGCTCTCCCAGGAGGGACCGCCAGGGGGCGCGCCGGCCCCGTCCGCCCCCAGCCTCGCCCAGGAGGGGGCGGGGCCCGTTGCCTTAGCAACCGGGTCGACGCCGTGCGGACTCCCGCGCCCTTCCCCGCCTCCCCGCCAGGGGGCAGGACGGAGGCCCAAGGTCGCCTGGGTCAGAGCGGTGCGGGAGGGAATGATCCTAATAATAATGATGCTATTTATTAAGCGCCTATCCATTCGTTCAGTCGTATTTACTGAGCGCTTACTCTGTGCAGAGCACTGTACTAAGCGCTTGGAATGGACAATTCGGCAACGGATAGACAATCCCTGCCCCACGACGGGCTCACGGTCTAAAGCGGGGGAGACAGACAACAATACAAAAGAAAGAGTCCGGCGTCAATATCATCAAGATAAATTGAATCATAGAAGCAGTGGAAAGAGCCCGGGAGTCAGAGGTCATGGGTTCTGATCCCGCCTCCGCCGCTTGTCAGCTCTGTGACGTGGGGCTTCACTTTTCCGGGCCTCAGTTCCCTCCTCTGTCAAATGGGGATGAAGACCGTGAGCCCCACGCGGGACAGGCCGATCACCTCCCCAGCGCTTAGATCAGCGCTTTGCACATAGTAAGCGCTTAGCAAATGCCATCGTCGTTATTATTCTGTATACGCCTCATTAACAAATATGGGTCAAGCACCGTTCCGAGCGCTGGAAGCCTGGGTCTCCAGTGGGGAGGGGGATTGGGGGGTCTGGGTCCCCCGGGCTGGGGTGGGGAGGAGGGGAAGGGGGAGCCGGAGGTGAGGGGGGCGAGGGGGCGGGCACCCCGGCCGACCTGCTGCCTGCCACCCACCCGTAGATCCGAACTTGCGGGGCGACGGCCGCACACAAGCTCGCGTCTGTGGGTCTGTGTCGGATCGGCAACGACTCCCGGCCCCGGCCGAGATCCCGGCCCCCTCCTCCCGTCCGGTCCCGGCCTCCTGGCTCCCCCATCCTCCGACGAATCGCTCTCCGTCGGCGGGCCGCTCCTCCCCACCCGCACCTTCCCCCGTCGTCCCCGATCCCCCCTCTGCTCTGCCCTGAATCCCCCTTGCTCCTCCCCCTCCCCGGGCCCCCGTCCCCCCCCAGCGCTCCCCGGGCTGAGGTAGTAGGTTGTATAGTTGAGAGTGACAGCCCTGGAGATAACTGTACAGCCCACTAGCTTTCCCCGGGCCGCGCCCTGCAGCAGGACGGGGGACCCCCAGGAGGCTCGCTCCCTCCACCCCCGACCCCCACACTCACCCGACCCACCCTTCCCGCCTCCCCCTTCCACCCCCTCGGCCCTCGGCCCCCTCTTCTCCAGCCCCGACCTCTCCCCCTTGGGATCCTCCCGGAGAGAAGATAATAATAACTGTGGTATTTGTTAAGCGCTTATTAGGTGCTAGGCACTGTACTGAGCGCTGATGTAGATGCGAGGTAATCGGGTTGGACACAGGTCCCTCCCCAGCTCTGGGATTTTAACCTAACCTAGGCCTCTCGGCCTCCCTTCCTCTCCTCTCTCCTCTAAAACCGTGCTCGGCTCCGTTTTGGACCCCCCCCCATCCGGGAAAGGGGCGGGATTGGGGGGGGAGACCCCCGGGAAGGGTTTGAGATGGGGAGATTTGGAGGGGTGGGGAAGTCTCGGAGAGGCGGGGCTCTCAGGGGGTCCCGGGAGGGGAGGACTTGGGGAGGGAAGGGGTCCTTGAGGTCGTTTTCGGAAGCTCTTTGTGGGGGGCCGGGTTTGTAGGGTCCTAGGGCGGGGTGGGGGGCGGGTCACTGCTCATGTCCCCCTCCCTGTCTTTCAGCCTTTGTCCCCTCCCCCTCCCTCCAGCTCCGTCGGCCTCTCGGTCCCTGAGACCCTTTAACCTGTGAGACGTGCGGGGTCACAGGTGAGGTTCTCGGGAGCCGGGCAGCCGACCCCGCCACGGACCCCGCAACCGCCCCCCGCCCCCATCCCCACCCCCTCCGGGAAGAAGTGGGAAAGTGAATGCGATCCCCCCCCCCACACACACACACCCCAGGACCCCCCGATTGGGCTCGTGTGTGTGGGGTGGGCGACAGACGGGGTCGGGGAAGGAAGAAAAATAATGATAATCAACAACAGTAGTTGTCAAACGCTTACTATGTGCCACGCACTGTCCTAAGCGCTGGGGTAGATACGAGATATTCGGGTTGGACACAGTCGGACGCCCGGGTCCCCTCCTGCTTCCCCTCCGAGGCGGATCCTCCGGCTGAGGGAGACATCTGCTCCCGGGCCTGTCTGGTTTCCATGGAGACGGATGTCTGCCTGCATCTCTCCCTCCTTCCCTCCCCGTTCCCTCCTAGGGCGTCACAAAGGGCCGGGTCCCCGGCGTCCTGCGGTCCGGCCGGGCCTCAGCCATGGCCGGGGTCCTCGGCCGCCTCCTGCTCTGGTTGGCACTGCTTGGAGGCCGGGCCCTTGGCTGCCTCCAATGCCACACCACCTACGCCCAGCGGCTCCACGCCTGCCGGTTCTTTGTCAGCCACGAAGGACCCGAGCAGCTGCGATGCCTGCAGCTCTTCTTGAAGGCCTTCCGCCCCTACCGAGACCTGAAGATCCGTGAGAGACCGGGGTCCCCGTCCTTCCTCAGCCGGGGACCCTCCTGCCCCAGAACCGGGCCGTCCCCCTGGATTCCCCCTCTCACACCGTCCCTTCGGGGGCCGGGAGTGGGAGAGAGACGTCCCCATCTCCGACCGTTCCCCTGCCCCTGAGGAGGGGGGGAGATCTGGGGATGGGGGAGGTGGGCAGCCGTTGCTGCGGAGGGACGCGGACAGGCCCTTATGCCCACCTCGCCCCAGGTTACTCGGAGAGGGACAGTCTGAGGGACTTCTTTGCGGACATGCTTTTCTCTCTGGAGGAGAAGGCCGTGGCCAACGGTGAGGGCGACCTCTCCCCCAGCCCCCTGCTGAGCAGACGGGTGGGTCTGGGGTTCAGGGGGCCGGGGGCCCCGAGGCTCCTTCATCCACTCATCTATTCATCCATTCAATCGTATTTATTGAGCCTTTACCGTGTGCGGAGCACTGTACGAAGCGCTTGAAAAGTACAAGTCAGCAATAGAGACAATCGCTGCCCGCGCTAGAATTCAATCAGTAGTATTTTTTGACTACCTGGAAGACACGGCCCCTGCTCTTGAGGGTTTTTGAGGGGTTTTTTTATAGATCCGTTAAGTCCTCGCTTACATGCCAGACACTGTACTAAACACTGGGGTAGATACAAGCTAATCAGATTGGACACACTCCCGGTTCCACATGGCGCTCACACTCTTAATTTCCATTTTTCAGATGAGGTAACTGAGGCATGGAGATATGAAGTGACTTGCCTAAAGTCACGCAGCAGATAAATGTCGGGGTTAGAACCCAGCCTTCTGACTCCCAGTCCGGTGCTCTAGCCACTCGGCCTCCCTGCTTCTCTTCATGCAGTCTTTCGGGGGAACTCAGATGCCTCTTCATTAATTAATTAATTAATTAATTAATTAATTCCATTTTATTTATCAAGCACTTACTGTGTGCAGAGCACTGTACTAAGCGCTCGGGAAATTACAATGCAGAAATAGTGACAATCCCGGGCAGCAAGGTCAAGCTGAGCAGAAATCCCCAGGCCCCCCGTCCTCTACCCCTGTCTCAGAGTGACGAGGGGCTGGGGAGTAACCCCAAAAAGACTTAGGGTGGCCAACATGGAGAGAAAGAGAGAATCTAATCCTGAATGAGGAGATACACTCGCCATTGAGTCAGGATGGAGACTGGTAAAAAATACAGGGTAGTCACTGTGGGCAGGGAATGTGTCCATTTACTGGTATATTGTTTTCTCCCAAGTGCTTAGCACAGCTCTCTGCACTCGGAAAGCGCTCAATAAATAGAGAAGCAGCGTGGCTCAGTGGAAAGAGCACGGGCCCTGGAAGCAGGACTCATGAGTTCGAATCCCAGCTCTGCCACTTGTCGGCTGTGTGACTGTGGGCGAGTCACTTAACTTCTCTGTGCCTCAGTTCCCTCATCTGTAAAATGGGGATTAAGACTGTGAGCCCCACGTGGGACAACCTGCTTCCCCTATGTCTACCCAGCGCTTAGAACAGTGCTCGGCACATAGTAAGCGCTTAACAAATACCAACATTATTATTATTAAATACGATCGAATGAATGAATGACATGGAGACGTGGCGTGGTTCAGTTGAGCTTCACAGTTCTGTACTAACCCTAGATTGTGGTGAAGATGAACGTTAGCCCAGGGGTGAAACTGAAAAGAAAATAAACCCAGAGGATGAGAGGGTTAGGCAAGAGCCGTGCGGTGACCAAAGTGATAGGCAATCACCCTAGATTGTGTAATGACCCTGGAGATATGGAGATGGATATTGATCCGGGACTCAAGTGAAGGCAGACAACCATGCATTGGGATGGGGTCTGGGATGACCCTGGAAGGAGGGGAAGACATTTAATAACTCAGGGCTGGGCTTGAGCTTGGAGTAGTAGGGTGTGGGCAGGGAATGTGTCTGTTTTTATTGTTTTATTGTCCTCTACCAAGCGCTTAGTAGAGTGCTCTGCACACAGTAAGAGCTCAGAACAAATCCAATTGACTGAAACTGTCAACTCTAACTCCCATTCCCACAGCACATATGTATTTATCTGTATATTCCTGTAATTTATTTTATCTATTTATTTATATTAATGTCTATCTCCCTCTAGGCTGTGAGCTCATTGTGGGCAGGAAATGTGTCTGTTTGTTGTTATATTGTACTCTCCCAAGCACTTAGTACAGTGCTTTGCACACAGTAAGCGATCAATAAATACAAATGAATGAATGAAGCTCGTTGTGGGCAGGGAATGTGTCTGTTTATTGTTATATTGTACTCTCCCAAACGCTTAGTACAGTGCTCTGCACACGATTGATTGAAACTAACTCTAATGCCAGATTGGAATGGAATCACGGAATAACGCTTGAGAGACACGGTTACATCTAATAATCCCGGACCGGGATGGGGTTGTACGAGCAACGTGGAAAGATGAAGACCCTGTCTCGGGCGCAATTAGAAGGACCACGGGGACCTGAAAACGTGCAATGAAAGTGCCATGGAGATGTTTCCCGATGCCGAAGCATCTCGTAAACATGAAGTCACGTGGTGTTAGGATGAAGATCAATCAGTGGTATTTACTGGGCGCTGTTGGTATGCAGAGCACTGTTGAAAGTGTGGGGCGAGTACAGTATGACAGCTCTGGTAGACATGTTCTCTGCCCTCGAGGGGCTTACACTTTAGAGGGGGAGACACACATTAATATAAATAAGTAAATTTCAGGTTTGTAAATAGGTGCCGTGGAGCTGAGGGTGGGATGAATATTAAGTGCTTAAAAGGTACCAGTCCAACTGCATAGGCAACGCAGAAGGGAGAGGGAATAGGAGAAAAGAGAGCTTAATTGGGGAAATCCTCTTGGAAGAGATGTGATTTTAATAAGTTTTTGAAGGTGTGGAGAGTGGGGGTCTGTTATATATTCAGTCATTCATTCAGTTCTTTCAATAGCATATTTTGAGTGCTTAATGTGTGCACAGCACTGTACTAAGCACTTGGGAGAGTATATAACAATAAATAGACATATGTAGAGCGGGAGGGAGTTCCAGGTCAGAGGGAGGAAGTGGACAAGGGTTGGCAGGGAGTAGTTTAGATTGGGGTACAATGAGCAAGCTGGCGCTGAAGGAGTGAAGCGTGTGGATTGGGCAGTGGTAGGAAAACAGTGAAGTTTTGGAGCCGAGTTTCTGTTCGACGTGGAGGTGGATGGAAACTGGAGTTTCTCGAGGAGTGGGGAAACGTGGACAGAATTGAAGATGTCATTCATTCATTCTATCGTATTTATTGAGCGCTTACTGTGTGCAGAGCACTGTACTAAGCACTTGTGGATGTCAGAGGGGAGCAAGGAGACTGACAGCAATCCTGGAAGGAGAAGCAAAAAACAACTGGGCCGTAATCCCAGACTGAGATGGGAAGCGAAGCCGGATATGGTGGGGAGAAGGAGGGTGACGTTAATTAGACGGGGATGGGCAGGGGAAGCAAGAACAGAGTGGAGCCACCCAAGATGACTGGAGATGGAGTGAGTCTGGTCAGAGAACCCTACCCGAGGCAGCGTAGGGCAAAGATGCCATTTCGGTTCGCTCCTGACAGAGTCCTTCAAGACAGCCATCCCTGCGGCCGCCGAGCACCTGGAGGAGGCGATCAGTAAACTGAAGAAAGGTAAAAAAGCGGGGCCTGGAGTTCCTTGTCCCCGCCCCTTCATGTGCCCCCCTGCTTGCCCTTCCCAGAGCCCGGGCAGAAAGGTGGGCGGGTGCTAATGTCCGATTCTCCCTCTCTCTTTCTGCAGCCCCAGCCTGTGTCCCTCCTTGCGGTGAGCCCCCCCAGTCACCCTCTTTAGCCCCTGGGCATGGGATGGGAGTCACTGAGAGAGAGGATGTCGGATTCAGGCAGCTCAGACAGCGGGCCCCCAGGCCTGGGCCTTCAGGAGGGGATTCATTCAGTCATTTATTCATTCAGTCGTATTTACTGAGCAAAGCACTGTACTAAGCGCTCGGGAGAGTACAACAATAAACAGACACATTCCCTGCCCCCAACAAATTTACAGTCTAGAAGGGGAGGCAGACATTAAGGACCTAAGCAGCGCATGGGGCCCTTAATGTCCCTTAAGGCTCCACAGCTCTTATATCCATATCTAATTCATTTATATTAATGTCTGTCTCCCCTTCTCGACTGTAAGCGCGTTGTGGGCAGGGAACGTGACCGTTGATTGTTATATTGTATTCTCTCAAGCGTTTAGTACAATACTCTGCATGCAGTAAGTGCTCAATCAACAACTGATCGAATGGATGGAAGGACGGATGGATAGGAGCAGGAGGCTAGGGGTCCAGGGAAAGGGACTTGGCGACAAAAAAAAAAAATCCCCGCTCCGCCTCTCGTCTGCTGGGTGACCCTGGCCAAGTCACTTCACTTCTGTGTCTCAGTAACCTCATCTGTAAAATGAGGATTTTAGGCTGTGCGCCCTACGTGGGACAGGGACTGTGTCCAACCCAATTTACTTGTATCCACCCCAGTGCTTAGTCCAGTGGCTGACACATATTACGTGCTTAACAAATACCATAATTATTAATTATAATCTGTAAAATGGGGATTTAAGGTTGTGAGCCCCATGTGGGTCAGGGACTGTAGCCAACTTGATGGTCTTGTATCACGAGAAGCTGGAGCGACTCTTCTTCTACGTCAGTGGTAGCACGGGCTTGGGAGTCAGAGGTCATGGGTTCTAATTCCGCCTCCGCCACTTCTCAGTTGTGTGGCCTTGGGCAAGTCACTTCGCTTCTCTGTGCCTCAGTTCCCTCATCTGTAAAATAGGGATTAAAAGTATGAGCCCAACATGGGACAACTTGATTACCCTGTATCCACCCCAAGCGCTTAGAACAGTGCTTGGCACACTGTAAGTGCTGAACAAATACCATTATCATTATGATTATTATGATTATTATTACCCCAGCGCTTAGAACAGTGGCTGGCACCCAGTAAACACTTAACAGATACCATTAAGAAATAAAAAGAAGCTAGGCAGATGGGGGAGAAAATGAGGATTTGGGGGGGCGAGATCTCCTCCCTCCCTGTTTCAGGTTTCCAGGAGGAGGCCCGGCGCTTCCGCTGCGATTCCTGTTCCTCCGTCGACTGCGACCTCCCGCTGGACTGCGATAGTAAGGGGTGGCCGGGCAGGGGGTCGGGGGTCGCTGACCGCTGACCGCTGACCACTGACCAGAGCCGGGGGGACGGTCTCTAGTCCAGGACGTGTCGGTCCTCGAGGGCGGGCGGACCTCCTTCAACTGCACCGTGTTCTTCTCCACCCCCGAGGAGCTGCGCTACGGATGGAAATTCGCCCCCAACGTGAGGGAGGCCGAGGGGGCTCGTCCCTGGGTCTGGGGGCGATGGCGGACCCCTTCAGACCACTCTCCCCACCCAGCTCCCCATGCCTCAGCTTCCCCAATGGTAAAACGGGGATAATCACACCAGAACCCTACCGCGCATGGGGTAGATTGCGAGAAGCAGCGCGGCTCCGGGGCAAGAGCCCGGGCTTGGGAGTCAAAGGACGTGGGTTCGAATTCCGATTCCGCCACTTGTCTGCTCTGTGACCTGGGGCCATCCACTTTACTTCTCTGTGCATCAGGTACCTCATCTGTAAAACGGGAATTAAGACAGCCCCACATGGGACAATCTGATTACCTTGTATCTACCCCAGCACTTAGAACAGTGCTTGGCACATAGTAAGCGCTTAACAAATACCATTATTATTATTATATTAAAACAATGAATGTAAGGTGCTTTGGCAATAAAAGCACCTAGTGGAAACTCGGGTAGAGAAGCAGCAGTGTGGCCTAGTGGCTAGAGCCCGGGTCTGGAAGGCGGAAGGACCTGGGTTCTAATCCCGGCTCCACCACTTGTCTATTGTGGGGGCAAGTCAGTTGACTTCTCTGCGCCTCGGTGACCTCATCTGTAAAAGTGGGGATTAAGACTGTGAGCCCCATGCGGGACAGAGACAGTGTCCAACCCGATTAGCTTGAATCTACCCCAGCGCTTAATACAGTGCCTGACACATAATAAGCATTTAACAGATACCAGAGACGCAGGCATGGCTTAGAGACAAGAGCCGGGGCTTGGGAGTCATTGGTCGTGGGTTCTAATCCCGCCTCCACCACTTCTCAGTTCTGTGACTTTGGGCAAGTCACTTCCCTTCTCTGTGCCTCAGGACTTCATCTGTAAAATGGGGATTAAGACTGTGAGCCCCATCTGGGACGACCTGATAAACTCGTATCTCCCCCAGCGCTTAGAACAGTGTGTGGCACATAGTAAGCGCTTAACAAATACTATCAGTTACCTCATGTGTAAAATGGGGATTAAGACGGTAAGCCCCACGTGGGACAACCCGATCACCTTGTATCACCCCCCAGCGCTTAGAGCAGTGCTTCGCACATAGTAAGCGTTTAACAAATACTGTTATTATTATTATTATTAATAAAAGAAACCTGCAACCCAGGTCCCCCCACCCCCATCCCTACCCATTTTCTCCCCTGTCTTCATCCCCCTCTCTCCCCGCCCTCCCTCCTCTCCTTCCCCCAGGTCCGGACCCGGGACCTCTCCTATTTTCGGGACCTGCCGGGGTCCCACGGAGCCTTTGCTCGGATCCGTCCCACGCGGATCTCGCACCGGGGCACGTTCGCCTGCTTCCTCCAGGGCCCGAACCGACGCCTCCTGGCTCGACTCTTCTTCTACGTCAACGGTGCGGGTGACCTTGGGGGTCGACGAAGGGCGAGGGAGGGTCCCGAGGGCCTTGGCGGGCATCCTGGGGCCGGGGGAATCCCGGCAGGAGAAAAATCAATCAATCCATCAATCAATTGGGCTTGTTGAGCGCTCACTGTGTGCAGAGCACCGTACTAAGCGCTTGGTTACAATTGGCAATTAATTAATCGTGGTATTTGTTAAACGCTTACTATGTGCCAGTCCTCGTCCCACATGAGGCTCACAGTCATTCCCCATTTTGCAGATGAGGTAACTGAGGCACAGTGAAATTAAGTGTCTTGCCCAAGGCCACACAACAGACGAGTAGGGGAGCGGGATTAGAACCCACGACCTTCTGACTCCCAGGCCCGTTCTCTATCCACTACACCGTGCTGCTTCCCGTAGATACGTTGGTAGATATGTTCCCTGCCCACTAGGAGCTTAGAAGGGGAGACGGACTGAGTATAAATAAATAAATTACAGATCTACTCATATGGATGATAATAATCGTAATAATTATGGTATTTGTTAAGCGCTTACTCTGTGCCAAGGACTGTTCTAAGCCCTGGGATAGATACAAGGTCATCAAGTTGTCCCACGTGGGGCTCACGGTCTTCATCCCCATTTTACAGACGGGGTGACCGAGGCACAGGGAAGTGAAGCGGCTTGCCTAAGGTCACACAGCAGACAAGTGGCAGAGGCGGGATTAGAACCCACGTCCTCTGACTCCCAAGTCCGGGCTCTTTCCACTGAGCCACGCTACGTCGTGATTATGGGGCTGATGGAACAGTGAATAAGTCAATAAGCTACAAGTCAATCAGGGGGCTTAAAGTCTAAAGGGGGAGGAGAACAGGTATGGAAAATCAACTGGGCAGCAGACTGAAGTATAATAATGTTGGTATTTGTTAAGCGCTTACTATGTGCAGAGTACTGTTCTTAGCGCTGAGGTAAATACAGGGTGATCAGGTTGTCCCATATGGGGCTCACAGTTTTAGTCCCCACTTTACAGATAACGTAACTGAGGCGCAGAGAAGTTAAGTGACTTGCCCACAGTCACACAGCCGAAGTATGAACCGTGACCTTGGGCAAGTCACTTATCTTCTCTGTGCCTCAGGTCCCTCGCCTGGAAAATGGGGACTGAGACTGGGAGCCCCACGAGGGACAGGGATTGTGTCCAACCCGGGTAGCTTCTATCCGCCCCGGGGCTCAGTACGGTGCCCGGCGCATAGTAAGCGCTTATCAAAAATGCCACGAAAACCTGGGGGCTGAAGGGGCGGGGAGAGGAGGAAGGGGTGTCGGGGGCTGTGACCGCCTCGTCCGTCCCCCGCAGTGACAAGCCGCGCTCTGCTCGGGGAGGCAGAGCTGCAGACCATGTTCCGGCAGGTCCTGAACCGGGCCCACGTCGAGGGAGACCAGGCCGAACCCTGGCACCCGACCCTCCTGGAGCTGCTGGCCCGGCCGGGGGCGCTGACCACCACCAACCTCAAGTTGCTCATGGCCGGGGCCGGCCTCCTAGCCATGAGCCTCACCCTACTTGCCGGGTGAGTGACCCCCCGCTGGCCCACGGCCACCCTCTTCCCGTCCGGTGGTCTCAACCTCCAGTGTCCCGTGCCCCCCTCGCCCCCAACCCAGGGATTCCCCACCACCATCCTTCCCTATCCAGCGTGGCTTAGTGGAAAGAGCCCGGGCTGGGGAGTCAGAGGTCGTGGGTTCCAATCCCAGCCCTACCGCTTTCATACCTTCCTTCATTCAGTAGTATTTATGGAGCGCTTACTATGTGCAGACCACGGTACCGAGCGCTTGGAATGGACAATTCGGCAACAGATAGAGACAATCCCTGCCCAGTAACGGGCTCACAGTCTAACCCTTGGCCTCTGGGTGACTTTGGGCAAGTCGCTTCACTTCTCTGGGCCTCGATGTCCTCATCGGTGAAATGGGGGCTAAGACTGTGAGCGTGGGGCCTCAGTGACCTCATCTGTAATATGGGGACTGAGACGTGGGACCATCTGATCACCCCGTATCACCCCCAGCGCTTAGAACAGTGCCCGGCACATAGTAAGCCCATCATTATTATTACCCCCCTTGCCCTGGGGCCCCAGGGGTCTTGCCCCGCGGCCCCAGGGGTCTTGCCCCGCACGGTCCCCTTTCCCTTCCGCTCCAGGTTGCTGTATCGCTGGTACATGGGGTGAAGCTGAGGTGTTCACCCACCGTCACTCTCTTCGACCTTCCCCACCCTGGAAATAAAGATGTTTGCGACCCCCACGTTTGGTCCCAGTCTGACCTGTCTGCCGAGCTAAAAAGCGGGGGAGGGGAGAAGGGGTTCAGCCCAGGAGGAGGGAGGGGGGATGGACGGAAGGGGACCCCCTCCCCGTGCTATTAGTCCCACAGCCCCGAAGGTGTCAGGTGTTGAGAAGCAGCATGGCTTAGTGGAAAGAGCACGGGCTTGGGAGACGGAGGATGTGGGTTCTAATTAATTCATTCATTAATCAACTCCATCGTACTTACTGAGCGCTTACTGTGTGCAGAGCACTGTCTCTATTGTCTCTCTTGTCTCTATCTGTTAGCGAATTGTACTTCCCAAGCGCTTAGTCCAATGCTCTGCACACAGTAAGCGCTCAATAAATACGATT
This sequence comes from Ornithorhynchus anatinus, assembly GCF_004115215.2. Classification (NCBI taxonomy): domain Eukaryota; kingdom Metazoa; phylum Chordata; class Mammalia; order Monotremata; family Ornithorhynchidae; genus Ornithorhynchus; species Ornithorhynchus anatinus. The sequence continues at coordinate 4,955,836 of NC_041732.1, read as the reverse complement.
GAATAAATGAATGAATTTATCGAGCGCTCACTGTGTGCAGAACACTGGACTAAGCGCTTGGAAAGAACAATTCGGCAACAGATAGAGACAATCCCTACCCAACAATGGGTTTCCACCCTCTCCTCCGTCTTTTCCCTGCTGCCGGAGGAGCGAGGCTGAGCATCCTCCCCTCCGGGGGCCCACCGTGACCATCAGAGCCCTTCGGAAAGGAGGGCTGAGGTGGCCTCCAAGCCCCCCACCTCCCCCCACCGGTCCCCACCACCCCTCGGGCTCGTTGCTGTCTTTGTACATCCCCCTCCCACCCCCACAGCACTTATGCCCATCTCTCTCATTTATTTATTTCTGTGAATGAGTGTCTCCCCCTCTAGACTGTAAGGTCACTGTGGCCAGGGAATGTGTCTATAACAATAAATGCCGTACTTTCCCGAGCGCTTAGTACGATGCTCTGCACACAGTAAATGCTGAATAAAGACGAATGAATGACTGAATGAATGACTGAATGAATGAATTGTCCGGTGAACTCGGCCCCGGGGCTGACCAGCCTGCCCGCGGCGCCCCCTACCGGCGAGATCCGGGAGTGCAATATCGCCAAGATCCACCCTTTCCTCTCCATCCAAACGACTATTTTATTGGTACAAGCTCTCATCGTATCCCGGCTGGATTATTCCGTCAGCCTTCCCTCTGACCTCCTTTCCTCCTGTCTCTCCCCACTCCAGTCCATTCTTCATTCCGCTGCCCGGCTCATCTTCTTGCAGAAACGCTCTGGGCCTGTCACTTCCCTCCTTAAAAACCTCCAGTGGTTGCCCATCGACCTCCGCACGAAACAAAAACTTCTCACTGTAGGCTACAAGGCTGTCCATCCCCTTGCCCCCTCCTACCTCACCTCCCTTCTCTCTTTCTACCGCCCACCCCGTAGGCTCCGCTCTTCTGCCGCTCACCTCCTCACCGTCCCCCGTTCACGCCCGTCCCGCCGTCGACCTCTGGCCCTCGTCCTCCCGCTGTCCCGGAAGGCCCTCCCTCCTCACCTCCGCCAAACTCATTCTGTTCCCCTCTTCAGAGCCCTACTGAGGGCTCACCTCCTCCAAGAGGCCTTCCCACAGTGAGCTACCCCCTTTTCCCTCTGCTCCCTCTCTGCTCCCCCTCCTCCCTCCGCTCCCTCCCACTTCCCCTCTTCCCCTCCCCTCAGCTTTCCCTCTGCTCCTCCCCCCTCCCTCCTCCTCCCCTCAGCACTGTGCTCATTTGTACATGTTTTTATTACCCTATTTATCTTGTTAACGAGGTGTCCAGCCCCTTGATTCTATTTATCGTGATGATGTGGTCTTGTTTTTGTCCGCCTGTCTCCCCCGATTAGACTGGGAGCCCGTCGTTGGGCAGGGATGGTCTCTAGCTGATGCCGAATTGTCCATCCAAGCGCTTGGTGCTCTGCACATAGTAAGCGCTCAATAAATACTACCGAATGGATGAGTGAATGAATGCCGCGAGGCTGGGCGGCGGCGCGGCCGGTCCTTGGTCCCCGGGACGGCGGGGGGCCTCGTCCCGCCCCTCGTCCCGCCCCTCTCCCCGCCCGGCCCCGGTCACTGCTGACCTCCCGACCCCACCCCCGCCTGACTCCCCGGGGCCGGGTCCAACCTGCTGCCGGGAAGTGACAGCTGCCGCCCGCCCCCACCCAAACCGCCCGTCGCCCAGGGAACGACCCCCCTCCCCACCCCCCGCCCTTCGCCCCTCAAATCCCCCACCCTATCAGCCACATCCCCGCAGCGAATCACTTAAATGCTCCGGGCCTCAGTTCCCTCCTCTGGAAAACAGGGAGTAAGACCGTGAGCTCCATGGGAGAGAGGGACTGAGCTCAGATCGGCCCCGGCGCTTAGAACAGTGCCTGACCCGCGGTAAGGGCTTAACAGCTTGGCTCAGTGACAAGAGCCCGGGCTTGGGACTCAGAGGTGATGGTTCTAATCCCGACTCCGCCGCTTGTCAGCTGGGTGACTTGGGGCAAGTCACTTCACTTCTCGGTGCCTCAGTGACCTCATCTGGAAAATGGGGATGAAGCCTGGGAGCCCCACCTGGGACACCCTGATTACCTTGTATCTCCCCCAGAGCTTAGAACGGTGCTCTGCACATAGTAAACCCTTAACAAATACCACCATTATCATTATTATTAACAAACACCGGCGTCATCGTCCCTCTTCAGCTCTCCCTCCAAGCTCCACTTCCAAACTCCCGCCCATCCGATCCCCGTCCCTCAGGCCTCCCCCGTCACCTCCACCCTGCCTCCCTTGGTCCCCCGCAAACTCCCCTCGATCTCAGTCCCGAACCTCAGACCTCCCCTCAACCCTCTCAGCCCCCCCGACCTCCCCGCGCCGATCTTTTCCGCCCCTTTCCTCCCCCTCCGTCCCCGGCGGCCCGGCGCGGGACAAGCCGGGGACCTGATGGAAAATAAATAAAATCTCTTTAATGCGTCTAGACCATACGGTGTTTCCTCCCATGGGAAACGGCTCCGGACAATTAAATACTTCGATCCCCGCGCAAATAAATACCCTCCTCCCCCCCCTTTTACCCTTGCTGGGGGTCAACGCGGGACCCCGCTCCGGGCCCCAGGCATCCTGCCCCCACGCTCCCTCCCTCCGCCTGCCCTGGAGGCCCCACCCTCACACCTGCACCCTGTAGGCACCCGCCCGCCGCCTGCACCCCCTCTTCACCCAGCCCCAGTACAGGGCCACCATGACGGTCCAGTAGGCCGCGTAGGCCCCGGCCCCGGCCGCCAGGTACCGGGCTTCGGCCCTCTTGGCCTCGGCCCCCCAGTCGGCCCTCCACTCCCGGGCCGCCGTGACCCCCAGCCCCCCGAGCAGCAGGCCGCCCCATACGGCCAGCGGCACCAGGGGCAGAGAGTTCCCCACCAGCTGCCGCCGGCCGGAGGTGCCCCAACCGCTCTGGTTCATGGTGACCAGGGCCAGGAACTTGGCGGGCAGCAGGCCGCCCATGTAGAGGAGGGCGTAGAGCGAGAGCAGGAGCATGCGGGGGGCCCCGCGCAGCCAGGCCGCGTAGGCGGCCTTGAGGGCGGCCACGGCCTGGATGCACAGCAGCACCCAGAGCGCCGCCCACAGCGTCCCCGAGTAGAAGAGCCGCAGCACCGTGGCCGCCACCAGGAAGGGGAAGAGGCCCGACACCACCGCCTCGTAGGCCATCCAGAGCGCGTGCCGGTGCCACCACAGGGCATTGTACAGCCACTCGCGAAAGAAGGACTTGGACCAGCGGGTCTGCTGGCTCAGCCAGCGGAGGAAGCTGGACGGCGTCTCCGAGTAGCAGCGTGACAGCGGGGTGTACCTGGGGGGGCGGGAGAAGGGAAGGAAGAGTCAGAGAGTGGAAGTCAGCGGGGCTCCCCCAGACGCCTTCCTCCACGGTGCCTTCCTCCACGCCAGCTCCCTCTTGGTGCTCCTGGTCTTTTTTAAAAAAAAAAAAATCTGTCATGCACTTACTATGTGCCAGGCACTCTACTAAGAGCCGAGGTAGATACAAGCTAGTAAGGTTGGACACCGTCTGTGTACCGCATCGGGCTCACGGTCTCAACCCCCTTTTTGCAGATGAGGTAACTGAGGCACAGAGAAGTGAAGTGGCTTGCCCGAGGTCATGCAGCAGACACGTGGCGGAACTGGGAATTAGTACTCGGGTCCTTCTGACTCCCGGGCCCATGCTCTATATACTAGGCCATGCGGCTTCCTACTTACTCTGTACTGACTACGTGCCAGGCACTGTATTAAACGCTAGGGTAGATACTAAATAATCAGGCTGAACACAGTCCAGGGCCCACATAAATCCCCCTTTTCAGATAAGGTGACAGATAACTGAGCCCCAAGGTCACACATCCCAGCTCTGCCGCTTGTCAGCTGTGTGACTGTGGGCGAGTCATTTAACTTCTCTGTGCCTCAGTGACCTCATCTGTAAAATGGGGATTAAGTCTGTGAGCCTCAAGTGGGACAACCTGATTACTATCTACTCCAGTGCTTAGAACAGTGCTCTGCACATAGTAAGCTCTTAACAAATACCAACATTATTATTATTATTATTATTACAGCAGTCAAGAGGCAGAGTCAGAATTAGAACCCAGGACTCCTGACTCACAGGCCCGTGCTCTTTCCACTATCCCCAATCCTGCCGCCGCCCCGATCGACCCGGGACCCTCTTGGTGCCCTCACTTGGTGGCATAGCCCATGCTCAGGAGTCGGTTGGTCAGGTGCCGGTCATCTCCGAAGGTGCAGTGTGTCCCCAGGAACTTCTGGTTATACCAGGACTCGAGGAATTGCTGCAGGAGGTCGTTCCTGTAGAGACCTGTGGAGGAGGAGACGGAGGAGCCTCTCTAAGTTGTCTAGGTACCGTTTTCGGGGTAAGGCTGAGAGTCTGCTGAGACTAAGTATCGTATTTAAGGGAAGACTGCGGGACCGCTGAAGCTCTCTAAGGACCGTACTCGAAGGATGGCTGCGTGCTCCCCGAGGCTCTCCATATACCGTATTTAGGGTAAGGCTGTGCATCCGCCAAGGAGGTCTAGTTACCATAGAGTAAGGCTGCGTGTCTGACAAGACTGACTATAAATCGTATTTAGCCTGACTGCTAAGGCTGCCTAGGTACCGTATTCTGAGTAAGGCTGCGTGTCTGACGAGGCTTCTTAGGTACCGCATTTAGGATAAGACAGAGCGTCAGCTACGACTACCGTATTTAAGAGAAGGCTGTGGGAGTGCTGAAGCTAAGTACCCTATTTAAGTACCGCAGGCAACGACAGGATGGCTGTGTGCCGGGCTGACCAGATATCGAATTTAAGGTCTGGCTGCATCACTGCTGAGGCTGTCTAGGTACCGTATTTAGGGGAAGGCTGACCGTCTCCTGAGACGACCATATTCAAGGGAAGGCCGCGGAAGTGCCGAAGCTCCCCAAGTACCATACTTAAAGGATGGCTGCGTGCCTGACAAAGCTATCTAGGTACCGTTTTTAGAGTGAGGCCGCATGTCTGCTGAGGCTGCCTAGGAACCGTATTTAGGGGAAGGCAGAACGTCTGCCGAGGCTGTGTCTATAACCACGAATATTGTCCTCTCCCAAGAACTTAGTTCAGTGCTCTGCACACAGTAAGGGCTCAATAAATATGACCGAATGAACGAATAAGACTAAGTACCGTATTCAAGAGGAGGCTGCGAGAATGCGGATACCTTATTTAAGTACTGTAGGCAGCCTTCAGGATGGCTGTGTGCTTGCTGAAGCTGTCTAGATATCGTATTTAAGGTAAGGCCGAGTGTCTGCTCAGACTAAGTACTTTATTTAAGAGAAGGTTGAGGGAGTGCTGAAGCTTTCTAAGAACCCTTTCTAAAGGATTGCTTCGTGCCTGCCGAGACTGTCTGCCTATTGGATTTAAGGTAAGACTGCATCCCTACCGAGGTTGTCTGGTTACCGAATTTAGGGTAAGGCCGAGTATCTGCCGAGGCCGTCTAGTTTCCAGCGCTTAGAATAGTGGTCGGCGCTTAGAACGTTGCTCGGCACATAGTAAGTGCTTAACAAATGCTATTATTATTTCATATTTAAAGGAAGGCTGCATGTCCGTCGAGGCTATCTAGATACCACAGCCTTAGACAGCTTAACTTTTGGGTTCTCACGACCGTAGGTCTCCATATCTGTCGGTGTTTAGGAACTCAGGAGAGGAAGCAGAGCCCTCCCTAAGAACGAGATTGCCCCCCCGCCCCCGGAAACTGAGCGGAGACTTACTTATTAGCCTCCCCCACACTGGGCTCACTGCCCTTTGTGAAATCGACCTTATTCACCGCTCCATCTCCCCCACCTAGCCCTGTGTATGTGAGTGAGTGAGTGAGTGAGTCAGTCAGTGGTATTTACTGAGCTTCTACTGTGTGCAGAGCACGGTATTAAGTGCTTGGGAGAGTAAGCAGCATGGCGTAATGGATAGAGCACAGGCCTGGGAGTCGGAAGGTCACCGATTAGACTGTAAGCCCGTCAAAGGGCAGGGACTGTCTCTATCTGTTGCCGATTTGTACATTCCAAGCGCTTAGTACAGTGCTCTGCACTTAGTAAGCGCTCAATAAATACTATTGAATGAATGGGTTCTAATCCCGGCTCTGCCACTTGTCTGCTGTGTGACCTTAGGCAAACAACTTCTCTGTGCCTTAATTCCCTCATGGGGGTGTAAGACTGTGAGCCCTATGTGGGACAGGGACTGTGTCCAACCCGATTACCTTGTAGCTACCCCATCTCTTAGAAAAGTGCCTGGAACATAGTAAGTGCTTAATAAATAGCATAATAATAATAATTATTATTACAATTATATTATTATCATTATTATTATATTACTCTGTGTGTGTGTGTGTGTGTGTGTGTGTGTGTGTGTGTGTGTGTACCCCCTAACCCCAATCCCTCCACGCATCGGCCTCCTCCCGCTCCCCGAGGACCGTTCCCTCCATCCCCGGATCCGGGCGACTCACCGAGGGGTCCGCTGATGCAGGAGACGCAGCGGAAATAGGATTGGCAGGCCCGTTCCACGTTGAAGGCCACCCAGTAACGGAGGGAACTGAGGAAGCTGATCCAGGAGTCGCCGGCATTGAGGATCCGGACGTCACCGCCGACGGCCCCCACCTCCGCGTCGCCCTCCAGGACCCGCACCAGCTCCAGCAGCGCCCGGGGATCCAGCCGCGTGTCCGAGTCACACACCTAGGTGAGGAGGGAGGGCCGGCTCAGAGCCCCGGGAGACTTGGGGGTCACAGAGCCTGGGCCTGGTCGGGGGCGCTGCTCTCCTACTTCAACCCAGCCTACCCACTTCGCTCCTCCAGCGCCAACCTTCTCACTGTACCTCAATCTCATCTATTTTACCTCCTACCTCTCGCCCACATCCTGCCTCTGGCCTGGCATGCCCTCCCTCTTCATACCCGACAGACCATTACTCTTCCCGCCTTCGAAGTCTTATTGAAGGCCCATCTCCTCCAAGAGGCCTTCCCTGACTAAGCCCTCTTTTCCTTTTCTTCCACTCCCTTCTGCATCACCGTGATTTGCTCCCTTTATTCGTCCCGGCTCCCAGCCCCACTGCACTTATGACCATATCCGTAATTTATTTATACTCATGTCTGTCTCCCCTTTAGACTATAAGCTCGTTGCGGACAGGGAACGTGTCTGTTATGTTGTCCTCTCCCAAGTGCTTAGTACAGTGCTCTGAACACAGTAAGCGCTCAATAGACACGATTGACTAAGTCCCCTTTTCCTCTTCTCCCATCCTCTTCTGCATCTCCCTGACTTGCTCCCTTTATTCATCCTCTCTCCCAGCCCCACGGCACATACATCCATATCTGTCATTTATTTATTTCTATTAATATCTGTCCCCAACTCTAGACTGTAAGCTCGATGTGGCCAGGGAACGTGTCTGCTTATTGTTGTACTCTCCCATGTGCTTAGTGCAGTGCTCTGCACACTGTAAACGCTCAATAAGTTCTATCGATCGACCGACTGACGGCCTGCCTCCCGCCCTGCCCGGCCCGACACCCCGCTCACCTGCACGTAATCCACGGAGTCCCCGAGAGCACGGAAGGCCGTGTACATGACTTCACGCTTGCCGCCCCAGCGCTGGGCCACGCACACGCAGCGCCGGCTCCGCACCAGCGCCTCCACCGCCAGCCGCCCCGGGTCCTCCGCCTCTACTTCCCGATAGGCCCCGTCCCCGAGGGCTCCGTCACCGTCGGTGGCCCCGGGGTCCGCCGCCGGGCCGGGCTCCCAGGCCTGGTGGTAGTTGCCATCCCAGATGTAGGTAGCGGCGTCCTCGGCGGCGAAGATCTCCCGGAACATGTCCACCATGTACAGGTCCTCGGCCCGGTTCCCGTCCACCACCATGATGACCCGGAGCCGGTCCCGGGGGTAGAGGAGGCCGCGGGCAGAGAGCAGGCACTCCCGCAGGTAGGCCGGATCCTCCTGGTAGGCCGAGATGGTCAGTGCCACCGTCCGGCTGTAGCTGCAGGGCCTCCGAGAGGCCCCCCGGGCTGCCCGCAGCTCCAGGTAGGCGAACAGGCTCTGGGCCAGGAGGTGTGCCGACAGGAAGGTGCCGTAGAGGCCGAAGGCGAAGAGGCCGTGCCGGTCCCGGGCCAGCTGGACCCCGGCCGCGTAGGCCCAGCCCAGGACCACCAGGATGAGGAGGGCGAAGGAGATGGTGAGGACGCGGCGGATGGGGCCAGAGCAGCGGCCGGAGCGGGTCTTGGAGGGGTCCATCCTGCTTGGGGGCTGCAGAGGGAAGGGGCCGGGAGCTGATTAGAGTCCCGGGGCCAGGCTGGAGCTTCCTCCTCTCCCCCTGCCCCTTCCCCCAGCTATCCGCGGCCGGCCCGCCCGACCCCATCCATCCCTCCTCACCCTGGGCGACCCTGGATCGGGTCATTTTGGCCATCCCTCCATCTCTATGCCCCTCCCGGGCAGGGGGCTTTCCCATTTGGAGTCATCTCCTGGGAAGGAGACTTTCCAGTCTCCCCTGTTTCTCCTGTCCAACCTCCCTTCTCCCATCCCGTTCTATGTCTTCCATTCCGGACTACTGGGGAGTCCTCTCCAGAGTCTAACCTCCATCCTTTCCACTGCAGTCAGCTCATTCACTCCAGTTGCCCTCAGTGAGACTGCCACACATCCACACACACTCATAGGGGAGAAGCAGCATGGCCTTGTGGATAGAGCTCAGGACTGGGAGTCAAACCTCCTTTCTAGTTCCAGCTCTGCCACTGGACAGCTGTGTGACCTTGGGCAAGCTGCTTAACCTCTCTGGGCCTCAGTTCCCTCATCTATAAAATGGAGTTGAGATACCCGCTCTCTCTCCCTGCCCCCTTTTCCTCAGAGTCAGTGAGCACCGTGTGGGATAGAGACTATTTCCAATCCAATTATCATGTATCTATTCCGGCCCTTGGCACATAGTAAGTGCTCGGCAAATACTATTATTATTGTTGATGCGTATTTGTCTGTCTCCAGGGCTATTATCGTTATTATTATTATCATTATTATTATAACCCTGGAGACAGACAATTACGCCTCTCCGGAGACAGATGGACACAAATACTCACGGACACACGAAGACAACCTCATCTAGAAGCACAGCATTCGTTCGCACCAATTCAGAGGAAAGGACAGTCCCACTCAGATTCACCAACCCAGCTGAACCCAGACTCACAGTGACACAGACAGGGAGAAGCAGCATGGCTTAGTGTATAGAGGACGAGCGTGGGAGTTAGAAGGTCATGGGTCTTAATCCCTGCTCCGCCACGTGCCTGCCGGGTGACCTTGGGCAACTCACTTCACTTCTCTGGGCCTCAGTTCCCTCATCTGTAAAGTGGGGATTAAGACTGTGAGCCTCACGTGGCACAGGGGCTGTGTCCAACCCTATTATCTTGTATCTACCTCATTCATTACTTACTACAGTGCCTGGTACATAGCGCTTAACGCATTCCATTAAAAAAATGAAAAAGAAGACACACTTACCCACACACACCCAGGGTCCTGACCTTTTTGTCTCTCTTCTCTCTGGCCTTATGTCCCCGTCTTCTCCTTGTTGCTTGCTCTGCCCCAGGCCGGGGGCCGGGGGGGCATTTGAAGCTCAATGTGGGGGTGGGGATTGGGGGGGGGGGTGAAGAGAGGAGGGTGGGGAAGGGGAGACGTCACCGCTGGACTGGCCCTCCCTGCCGGCTGTGAGGTCATGGCAGGTCTCCACCCGCTTCCCGCTTCCCCGTCTCCTCCTTCCCATCTCCTCCCCCCACTTCTTTCTCTGCTGATTCCTTGTGCACCCCCTCCCCCTTTCCCTTGTCCCTTCCCTCTCCTCTTCCCTCTGTCCCACCAGCCCCTGCCCTCTTTCCCTCCCTTCCTTTCCCTTCCCAGCCTTTTTGTCCTCTTCCTCCCTCCTTTCCTTCTTCAGCCCTTCATTTCTCTCCCTCCGCTTGCATCTCTTCTCTGTCCCAGCAACACCTTCTGCCCCTGCTCCCCTCATCCGTCCTCTCTTCTCTCCAGCTCAGTTTTATTATCTTCATTTTTCTTCCTTTCCTTTTTGGCTCTCCCTTGTCTTGCTCCTTCTCCTCTCTCCCTTCCTCCCCTTCCTTCCTCCTCCTCCTCCCCTCGCCTCCCCCCTCTCTTTTCCTCTCAGCTCTCCCTCCCCATCCCTTCCCGGACCCTCCACCGAGAAGTGTGTGTGTTTTGGGGGGGAGGATAGAGGCCAGGGGGCTCGGGGGGCTGGGTGGAGGGTTGGGCAGTGCCCAGCAGGACCTCTCACCAGCTGCTGATTTGGTATGACCCAGTTTGGACAGGGTGGAGGCCCGCAGGGTACTTAGACATGAACTCATGAGGCTCCAACTCCCTGGGGAGGGGCCCAAGGGATAACGGGATGAGGGAGGGGAGATGGAAGGGGGGAAACTGAGTCACAGACCGGGGGCCTCGGGGTCCTACGATGACTCAGCCCCTGCTCCTGGCGGCTCCTAATCCCACCAAGACCCAGGTGCCAGGCCGTCCCAGTCCCCGACCTCGCCCCACACCCCAGGCAGCTGAATTTCAGGGAATCGCATCCGGTGGAGTTTGGCCGGGGAAATCCGGAGCGGGAAGGGCCGAAGAGGAGAAGGCTCTCGCCCGATCCAAACCTCCCGATCCAACGCCCCCGACGCCGAGTATAATGAGAATAAAAATAATAATAATGTCTGGTATTTGTTAAGGACTTACTCTGTGCCAAGCACTGTTCTAAGCGTTGGGTAGTTACAAGAAAATCAGGTGGTCCCACGTGGGGCTCACAGTCCTAATCCCCATTTTACAGATGAGGGAACTGAGGCCCAGAGAAGTGAAGTGGCTTGCCCAAGGTCACACAGCAGACAAGTGGTAGAGGTGAGATTAGAACCCACATCCTCTGACTCCCAAGCCCGGGCTTTTTCCACTTAAGCCATGCTGCTTCCCACAACGGGGGGCGGGTGTGTGTGTGTGTGTTGTTTTGGGGGTTTTTGTGTGTGTGTGTGTGTGTGAGTGTATGTGCGCATGAGGCGGTGCGGGAGGGTCACGCGTGGGTTGTGTGGTGACGCTCGTTCGCGTCAGGGTATAGGGTTTTTTTATGGTATTTGTTAGGCGCTTACTACGTGCCAGGCACCGTTCTAAGCGCTGGGGTAGATCCAATGTAATCAGGTTGAGCTGGGGTGGTTACAAACTCATCAGGTCGGACACAGCCCGTGTCCCACATGGAGCTCACAGTCTTCATCCCCATTTTACAGATGAGGAAACTGAGGCCCCGAGAAGGGAAGTGATTTGCCCAAGGTCATCCAGCAGACAAGTGGTAGAGCTGGGATTAAAAGCCAAGTCCCGCTGACCCCCAGGCCCGAACTTCACCCACGAATAATAATAAGGATAATGGTATTTTTTTAAGCGCTTACGATGTGTCAAACACTGTTCTAAGCGCTGGGGTAGATCCAAGGTAATCAGGTTGTCCCACGTGAGGCTCACAGTCTTCACCCCCATTTTCCAGATGAGGTCATTGAGGCCCAGAGAAGGTAAGTGACTACCCAAAGTCACCCAGCTGACACGTGGCAGAGGAGCAGGGATTAGAACCCACGACCTCTGACTCCCAAGCCCATGTTCTGGCCACTAAGCCACGCTCCTTCTCCCAGGCCACGCTGCTTCTCTAGGTTGTGGGTTTCCTCATTCGTTTATTCATTATTGAGGTGTGCAGAGCACTGGACTAAGCGCTTGGAGAGTACAATTCGGTAACAGATAGAGACGGTCCCTACCCAACAACGGGTAGGGGGGGGTCGGATGGTTGGTGAGAGGATACCCGTCTCCCTGGGGATCCCGAGGAGGGGGGTGATGAGGATTTGGGGGGTGAGGGGTGTCTGGACCGGGAAGGGTTGGTCCGCCTTTGCCCCTGGGTGTGTCAGTCTGAGCAATCGTCCGTCTGTGACGCAAGGGCGTAAGAGACCCCCCCCCAAGGCGTCTCCCCCGAAACCCCGGGGCCCCCCGGGCCCCCCAGGACCAGACTCCGGCCCCCGCAGCCCCCCGGTCCTCCCTCCCTCCGAGACGGTCCTGCCGGGGGGCTGCGTGACTCAATGGGCGGAGCCGCCGTATAAAACCAGATGTTTCTATTTACACATCCAGACTGTCGGACCCAAGCGTTCCCTCCACCCGCCCCTTTCCCTCTCCTCTGGCCCCAGCTCTCCTCCCCAGGACCCCGGCCTCCCGCCCCCCAATTCGGGGCTTCCCCCTTAACCTGCTTCCTGAGCCCGCCTCGGCCCTAAGCCCTCAGACTCGGTTTCCCTCCCGAAAGCAAGGCGTCCGTCCTCCGGGACAGACTCCGAGGGGAGGAGAGAGGGAATGGAAACAAGAGGGATTGAGGTTAGACAAGAAGAAGGTCGCGTGGGGCAGTGAAAGGGGTAAAATCTGGGGAGGGAGCTCGTCGTCCATGCCTTTTTGTCTCTCTTCTGCCCACTTCGAGTCCAGCCTCTGGCCCGGATGGCCCTCCCTCTTCATATCCCACAGACAGTGACTCTCCTCTGCATTCAAAGCCTTGCTGATGGCCCAACTCCTCCAAGAGGCCTTCCCTGACTAAGCCTTCATTTCCTCTTCTCCCACTCCCACCTGCGTCGTCGCTCTGACTCGCTCCCTTTATTCATCCTCTCTCCCAGCCCCACAGCACTTACGTCCGTATCTGTCAGAGCGGCATGGCTTAGTGGATGGAGCAAGGGCCTGGGAGACAGAAGGACCCGGGTTCTAATCCCAGTTTTGCCACATGTCTGCTGTGTGACCTTGGGCAAGTCACTGAACTTCTCTGGGCCTCAGTCATCTCAGCCGGGGATTAAGAGTGTGAGCCCAATGTGGGTCAGGGACAGTGTCCAACTTGATTAACTTGTATCTACCCCAGCGATTAGAACGGTGTTTGGCACACAGTAAGTGCTTAACAAGTACCGTCATTATTAATTATTATTATGTGTTAATATCACTCATTCATTATTTATTTATAGTCTCCCCCTTTAGACTACCGTAAACTCGTTTTGGGCAGGGAACTTGTCTCTTTATCGAGGGTTCTAATTCCAGCTCCGTCACTTGTCCGCTGCACGACCCTGGGCAGGTCACTTTACTTCTCTGGGCCCGTTACCTCATCTTTAAAAAGGAATTGAGTCTGTGAGCCCCATGTGGGACAAGGAAATCTAGTCGAATTTACTTGTGTCCGTCCTAGCGCTTAGTACACCGCCTGGCACATAGAAAGTGCTTAACGGACACCCCAATTATTGTTGTACTGCACTCTCCCAAGTGGTATCGTACTCTCCCAAGCGCTTAATTCAGTGCTTTGCACACAGTAAGTGCTGAACAAATACGAATGAGCGGGTCGCTCATGCCATCCGGCTTCCTCCTTCCCCCGGCGGTTATTCCTCACCCTTTCCGGTTTCCCGTGGGTTGTCATGTCTCTGCCCTGTTTTCTCGGCCCAGAGGCCAAGGCTGGCTCCAGAGTTCCCGAATGGGTGAGAAAGAGGAGGCCGTGTGTCCAGCTGATCTGCTCAAACTGGATGGATCCACAAGCCTTTTTCAATTTCGGCCACCCTCATTTGGGTCTCTGTGGCATTTTGATTTCCCACATCCTCCTCCTCCCTCTTCCTGTGGCTCCGGCCACTTCTTCCCAGTTTCCTCCCCGCGGCGGGTGCCCCAGGAGCGCTGCCCCTCGCCCACCCGGCTTCTCTGCCGCTGTTGCCAGCCCCTGGCCCCAGCCCCAGTGCTGTCCCGCTTCTTCTCCAGGAGACAGGAGACCTTCTCTTCCCTAGACTCTTCACTCCGAGATCTCCTTAGAGCTCTCCAGGGAGGGGTGAAGGGACAGGGCAGAGAGCTGGATGGGATCAGGGCAAGCGCGGGGCCAGGGTAGAAGCAGGGGCAGAACAGGGCCGGGGCAGGACAAGAGCTGAGTAGGGGCAGAGCAGAGGATTATTTACATTAATGTCTGTCTCCCCCCCAATATAAATAATTATGGTATTTGATGAGTGCTCACTATGTGCCTGGCACTGTTCTAAGTGCTGGGGTTGAAACAAGCAAATCGGGTTGGACACAGTCCCGTCCCGCGTAGAGCTCACAGTCTCAACCCCATTTTCCAGATAAGGTAGCTGAGGCACAGAGCAATGAAGTGACTTGCCCAAGGTCACACAGCAGACAAGTGGCAGAGCCGGGATTAGAACCCATGACTTTCTGACTCCCAGACCTGTGCTCTCTCCACTATGCCATGCTGCTTCTCTAGACTGGAAGCTCACCGTGGGCAAAAAAATGTGTCTGTTTATTGTTATGGCGTACTCTCCCAAACTCTTAGCACAGTGCTCTGCTCACGAGAAGCGCTCAATAAATGTGATTGAATAACAATAATATAGTATTTGTTAAGCGCTTAACTATGTGCCTGGCACTGTACTAAGCACTAGGGTAGATACGAGCAAATTGGGTTGGACACAGTCTTTGTCTCGTCACCACGTGGGGCTCACAGTCTCCATCCCCGTTTTACGGGTGAGGACACCGAGGCCCTGAGAAGTGAAGTTGGTATTTGTTAAGCGCTTACTATGTGCTGAGCACTGTTCTAAGCGCTGGGGTAGATACAGGGCAATCGGGTTGTCCCACGTGAGGCTCACAGTCTTAATCCCCCTTTTACAGAGGAGGTAACTGAGGCCCAGAGAAGTTAAGCGACTTGCCCACAGCCACACAGCTGCCGAGTGGCAGAACCGGGATTCGAACCGGTGACCTCTGACTCTCAAGCCCGTGCTCTTCCACCGAGCCACGCTTGCCGAAGGTCACGCTGCAGACAAGTGGCGCAGCTGGGATTAGAACCCACGACTCCCCGACTCCCAGGCCCGTGCTCTATCCAACTACGCCATGCTGCTTCTCTGAATGAAGGGATGGATGGCCAAGTAGGGGCAAGGCAGAAGTAGGGTAGGAGCGGAGCCCGGGGAGGGCAGGGGCAAGGGGCTAATCAGTGCCATCTGGAACGAGACTCCGGGAGCCGGGCGAGCAGTGGTCAGAGGAGGGGAGCCGGGGCCCCCACATCAGAGCACCGTGACTCCTATGGTCACAGGGGGATGTGGTGTCAGAGCAGCCAGAGTTGACTCAGAGCCACCAGCCGGCCGGGCCGGAAGGAGTGGGTCGGGCCTGAGGGCTCTGAGAAGCTGGGGCCCCTGTCCCCGCCCTCCGGATCTCTCTCCCCCCCTCCCCCCACCCCCACCCCCGAGTCCTGGGGTTTCCCTCCATCCCCACCACTCTTTACCTGCCCCCCCCAGACGCCGCCACCTCCGCCGCCCCACTTCAGGTCTCGGCTCCTGTCCCGGCACTTCTCTGTCTCTGTCTTCCCGGTGTTCCCTCTCCCACGGCCATTCCTCCTGCCAGCTCTTCTCCTGGCCGGTCCAGCCGCAAGCTACAGGGTGAGACTTTGGGGGATCCTCCTTCTCAGGAACCCTCTCTCCTGGGACCCTTCCTTCGGGGGACCCCTCCTTCTCTGTGACCCTCCTCCCTGCGGGGTTCCTCTTCGCCCCACAACCCCTCCTCCCCCCCTTCCTTAGACTCCCTCATCCCAGGACCCCCATCTCCTCCTGGGACCCCTTCCAGTGGGGCCCCTCCCTCTCTGGTAACCTTCTCTCTTCCCCCCCCCCCCGCCCTCCCTTGGGCAGTCCACCCTGGGTTCCTCTTTGCTGGAGGTTTCTTTCCTTCCCCCTTTCCTTCCCCTCTCCACCTCATCGCTTCCCCCTACCCTTTGGGGTTCTTGGGGGGAGGACGGGTGGGCACCCAACTGGGACCCACGTACTTTCTGGGGTCAGAACCGAGACTGGGCAGACCAGGTTCGAATCCCAGCTCTGCCACTTGTCAGCTGTGTGACTGTGGGCAAGTCACTTAACTTCTCTGGGCCTCAGTTCCCTCATCTGTAAATTGGGGATTGAGACTGTGAGCCCCACGTGGGACAACCTGATTCCCCTGTGTTTACCCCAGCGCTTAGAACGGTGCTCTGCACATAGTAAGCGCTTAACAAATACCAACATTATTAGGTTAACCAGACCGGGTTGGGAGGCAGATTGGCCAACGGTCTGTTTCTCTCCGAGAGGGCACGGGGGGCAGGACGGGAATTGAGGTCTGGTTGAAAAAGAGGTGGAGAACATGATACCACCAGTCCTCTTCCCTGAGGACTCTCCCCTCCCTTTCCCAAACCTCGAACCAACGCAGACCCTGGAAGCAGAAAGCTGGGATTCCTGGGTCCCAACAGAGGAGAAGGGAAGAATGGTGATGTCAGAACTTTCCCCCATCAAACCCCCCAACTTTAAGCCTCAGCGGGCTGAGGGTCTGGGCTACCGTATCTCGGAGCTGCCTGGGTTCCTTTCTGGGAGCAGCGCAGGTCTGGTCCGTCCCCAGCCCTTACATCACGTCGGCCCCCCGTGTTTTCCCGGGCGTCTTGGGGTCACCAGAGGAGCTGGCCCATACAGAAAGCACAGAAGCCGGTCCAGCCCACCCCATCTGCCCGAAGGAGCTGAGCGCTGGGGGACGGAGCTGATGGGGATGGGGAGGAGCAGAAACCTGGGTTATGGGAAGAAGAGGGACCGGAGGGAGAGATGGAGCTGAGGGGCAGGGGGCCGGCGTGGGGGTGGAGAGGATGGAATGAGGATACCTCAAGGTTCAGTTCTGGGTCCCCTTCTATTCTCCATCTACACCCATTTCCATGGAGAACTTATTCACTCTTGTGGCCACCACTTCTATGCGGATGATACCCAAATCAACATCTCCAGCCCTGATCTCTCCCTCTCTCCAGGCTCGCATCTCCTCCTTCCTTCAAGACATCTCTACTTGGATGTCCTCCTGTCACTTCAAACTTAACATGTCCACAACAGAACTCCTTATCTTCCCACCCAAACCCTGTCCTCCCCCTGACTTTCCCATCAGTGTAGACGGCACCACCCTCCTTCTTGTCTCACAAGCCCGTAACCTCGGTGTTATCCTTGATCCCTCTCTCTCATTCAACCCACATATTCAAGCCATCACTAAATCCTGTCGGTCCCACTTTCACGACATAGCTAAAATCCTCCCTTTCCTCTCCATCCAAACTGCTACCATGTTAATATAATCACCCATCCTATCCCGCCTGGATTACTACATCCTTGCTGGCCACCCAGCCTCCTGTCTCTGCCCACTCCAGTCCATGCTTCACTCTGCTGCCCGGATCATTTTTATACAAAAAAGTTAAGGATATGTCACCCTGCTCCTCAAAAAACTCCAATGGTTGCCCATCCATCTCTGCATCAAACAGAAACACCTCACCATTGGCTTCAAAGCAGTCCATCACCTTGCCACCTCCTACCTCACCTCACTACTCTCCTTCTACAACCCAGCTCACACACATCGCTCCTCTAGTGCTAACCTTCTCACTGTGCCTCCATCTGTCCTGTCTCGCCCCGACCCCTCGCCCACATCCTGCCTCCGTCCTGGAATGCCCTCCCTCCTCAAATCTGCCAGTTGCTCTCCCCCTGCTTCAAAGCCTTATGGAAAACACATCTCCAAGAGACCTTCCCTTTCAGGAGGAATACGCTTATTTTGAGTTATTCACATGCCGCAAATTAGTTATTACCACGTGACAGATTGAACTTCCTGCTCTGGAGGAATACATTTATGCAGCCAGCGTGGTCTCCGACTTCTACTAGCTGGGAAGGAGACACGGGTTATCTCCAGGGGCTACCTTTCAAACCACCAAGGACTTGTCCTAGCTGCAGCGAGGAGGTCTCACTCGGCACCTGGCAGGGTCCGACAGAGTGGGCATCCCCGACTGTGGGGAGAGGCGACGCGCATCACTGGTGTGGCGGAATTCCAACCTACTACAAAGAGTTGGTGAAGACCCCTCCCCAGATACACCCTGCTACTTCTTGATCCTCTTCCTTTCCATGACCATATTCGGGGCGGGGGAATTTTGTGACCAGACCCATCTGAATTTTCTCATTGCCAGACCCCTCTCTGGGGTCAGCAACCTTAAGGGAACGACAGCTCCTTGTCATCCATCACCAGCCCTCCTGGTTTAGTGACCTGGTTTATTCATTCATTCGATAGTATTTATTGAGCGCTTACTATGTGCAGAGCACTGTACTAAGTGCTTGGAATGTGCAAATAGGTTTAGTTTATTATTATTACATTAACATTATTAGAATAAAATATTTAACTGCATTATGTAATAATAGCACATGTCATATTAATATAATTACAAATACAACAATATGAATAATAATATTTAAATAATTGTGGTATTTGTTAAGCGCTTATTATGTGCTAGGCACTGTGCTAAGCACTGGGGTAGATACAAGGTAACCGGGTTGGACACAGTGCCTGTCCCAGAAGGAGTTCACCTGAGGCCCAGAGAAGTGAAGTGATCTGTCTAAGGTCACGCAGCAGACAAGTGGCTAAACTAGCGGTTAGAACAGTGCCTGGCACATAGTAAGCGCTTAACAAATACCATAATTATCATTAACAGTTCCTGGTACATAGTAAGTGCTTAACAAATACCAAAATAATAATAATTATTATTATTATGTTGCAGCAGAGCTGGGATTGGAGCCCAGGTCCTTCTGCACCTCCCAGGTTGACACTGCGAGGTATGTGGTGTGTTTATTCGGTGCTAAAAACCTGTCATAAAGATAGAGACCCATCTGGCCAGGGTTTGACCCTTCACAGGGGCACCAGAAACGCTGGGCTCCAGGGTGGTGCTAGAATCGGGACTAGACTGTAAGGTTTTTGAGGGCGGGGATTGTGTCTACCCACTCTAGTTTACCCTCTTAAGGGCTTAGTGAGTCCTCACTGAATATCATCAATTGATTGATGGATGGATTAGGTAGAGAGCTTAGGCTGCCAGGAGGAGCAAAGAGAGAAGTAAAGTCCTGCCCCAGGGCCTTGGGACCTGGTTTGCCACTGGATTGGCTCATTCAACAGGAGCCGGGCAGGGCCTGGGTGAGGGGCTACGCAGGATAGCTTGTCTCTGGGGCTGATATGAGGGAGGTGGGGAAGAAGGAATGGAGAGTCAGAAGTTGAGACCAGGATCCTTGGATTCTTGGGAGGAAGGATGGAGGAAGGTTTGAGGTCAAGGGACCAGGGGAAGACTATGGGTCAGGGGTCAGGATTCCCCCAACACTAGGCAAACTGAGCACCCTGTCACCCCTCAGTCCACAGTAAGTAGAACCCCCGAGATTGTGCCCTGAGGACCCAAGGGTCCTGCCTCCTCCAGCCCCCCACTCCCTCCCCTCTCACCCACCCCAGGTCCCGTGCTCTCCCAGAGTAAGGGGGAGTGGCGAGGGAGACTCGGGGCCCTCCTCACATCTTGCCCAATAGCCGGTCTGCTCTGTCCTTTCCTGTTTGGGTCCCGGTTGCGTCAGGGCCTCAGGGCCCCAGCCAGAAAGAGCCTCAGGCCAACCTGCTCAGATCTTCACCTCACCTGCCTCAGCTTCACCAGCCCATGTCCCTCCCCGACTGCCAACCCTACTAAAAAAGCCACCTCCTCCAGAAAGCCTTCCCTGACTGAATTCCCTCACCTTCCCAGTCATTTCATCTCCTCAGCCTCCTTACAAACTTTTCTCCTCACTTATTGGGTATTGCTTTGTAGAGTCACACTGTTCACCCTTTTTTACATTTGTTTTTTTGACATTACAGGCAGCCTTCTCTCCTCCATTAGATTGGAAGTTCCTTTAGGAAAGGGATCATGCTTTACCTTTCTGTTTGTTCCTCAGTGCCTGGCACCATGATCTACAAACAGAAATATTGGTTGATCTTAGAGATGATGGATGATGAGAGATGACTGATGACGGACGGATGATGGATGATGAATAAATGATATAGGATAGATAGATGGATTGGCAATGGAAGACTGATGATGATAAAGGTGGATGGATGGATGGATGGATGAGAAAGGATGGTGGATGGGTGGGTGATGATGAGGGAGGGAGGATGGATAGTTGAATGATGTGTGGATGATGGATGTTGGATGGATGATGATGAGGGTGGGTGGATGGATAATGAATGGCAGTGGATGGATGACAACAAGGATGTATGAGAAAATGATGAAAGGGTGATCGATGATGAGGAGGATGGATGGATGGATGAGGAAGGATGATGGATGTGTAGATGGTGATGAGGGTGGATGGATGATGGTGGGATGATGGATGGATGATGAGGATGAATGGATGAGTGGATGGTGAAGAATGATAGATGGTTGATGAAGAATGATGGATGGATGGATGAATGGGTGCATGATGGATGATAGATGGGTGATGATAAGGATAGATGGATGGATGATGGGTGGATGATGATGAAGATGGCCGGATGATGGGTGGTTGATCAATAATGGATGGATGAGGAGGAGGAAGGATGCTAATGATGGATGATCTGGGAGAATGATGGATAACGGATGACGGATGATGAGGGTGGGTCCTCAGTGGGGCTAGACCCCGGATCAGCCAAGACCCTTAAGCCCTGTTACCTCCGACAGACACAGGTCTCTGAGGGGAGGGTGAGGAGCCCCGGGCTTAAACTATCTGGTCTGAACTCAATCAATCAATCAATCGATCAATCATATTTATTGAACGCTTACTGCATGCAGAACACTGTACAATATAACAGATATGTTAATGTTGGTATTTGTTAAGCGCTTACTATGTGCAGAGCACTGTTCTAAGCGCTGGGGTAGACACAGGGAAATCAGGTTGTCCCACGTGGGGCTCACAGTCTTAATCCCCATTTTACAGATGAGGTAACTGAGGCACAGAGAAGTGAAGTGACTTGCCCACAGTCACACAGCTGACAAGTGGCAGAGCTGGGATTCAAACCCATGACCTCTGACTCCAAAGCCCGTGCTCTTTCCACTGAGCCACGCTGCTTCTCATATGTTCCCTGCCCACATCGAGCTTACAGTCTAGAGGAGCCTTCTCAGCCCCAGAGTCTCCAGGAGGTTGGGGGTTGAGGGGATGGTGAGCTGAAGGCCCGTTGGGTGGTCTCTGCTCCTGTCTTGTTGGAAAGTGGGGCGGGGCCAAGTCCGGGGAATGACGGGAGTAGGGTCGGGGCCCGGCCTTGCCTGGGCCCTGAGCTCCACCTCCCATGTCCCAGGTGGAGGATGGAGAACGTCACGTCGAGTCCGCTCACTTCTAAGACCCTCACGGCCACAGAGGAACCCCTCGCCGAGGACTCGGACGCCATCACCTTCCCCCTCCAGGTCTTCAGCATGATCATCTACTCCTCGGCCTTCCTCGTAGGCACGGTCGGCAACGGGCTGGTCATCTGGGTGGCCGGCTTCCGCATGACCCGCACGGTCACCACCATCTTGTTCCTCAACCTGGCCGTAGCCGACTTCATCTTCTGCCTCTTCCTGCCCATCAGTGTGACCCAAGTGGCCCTGGACTTCCACTGGCCCTTCGGCTGGCTGGGCTGCAAATTCTTCACCACCCTTGCCGTCTTCAACCTCTTCGCCAGCGTCTTCCTGCTGACCCTCATCTCCATTGACCGCTGCGTCTCCATCCTGCGGCCCATCTGGGCCCGGAACCACCGCACCCCGAGGCGGGCGGCCCTGGGGGCCGGGGGCATCTGGCTCCTGGCCCTGGTCCTCTGCATCCCGACGCTGCTCTACAGGGACACAGAGATGTATGAAAATGGCTACGTGTCCTGCTTTTTAAATTTCGACCCCTGGAATGAGACCGCCGAGGACCCCGAGCTCTTCACGGTGACGGAGGCCCAGAGGTACAAGGCCCAAGTGGCCATCCGCTTCGTGTTCGGCTTCGCGATCCCTCTGGTCGTCATCTGCAGCTGCTACGGCCTGATCGCGGCCCGGCTCCAGGACAGGCAGGCGATGCGCTCCAGACGACCCTTCCGCGTGCTGGCCGCCGTGGTGGCCGCCTTCTTCTTCTGCTGGTTGCCCTTCCACATCGTGTCCTTCATGGAGCTCGTTGTTATCCTGAACCAGTTGGAGGACCTGGGCACCTGGGTGATACTCCTGGGTTCTCTCAGCACTAGCCTGGCCTACGTCAACAGCTGCCTGAACCCCATTCTTTACGTCTTCATGGGCCGGGACTTCCGAGAGCGGCTGCTCCGGTCCCTGCCCGCCTCCCTGGAGCGCGCCCTCGCGGAAGAGTCGGCCGACTCTGACTTCAAGGGGAGCAACTTTGTGTCCACTCCCCAGGACACCGAGTCCCAGGAGGTGTGAGATCCTCTCCCGGCCCACCACAAGCAGTGTGGCCTAGTGGATAGAGCATGGGCTTGGGAGTCAGAAGGACCTGGGTTCTAATCCCAGGACCGCTACTTGTCACTTCACTTCTCTGGGCCTCAGTTGCCTCATCTGTAAAATGGGGATTAAGACAGCGAGCCCTGTGCAAGACAGGGACTGTGTCCAACCCTGATTAGCTGTATCCACGCCAGCACTTAGCCTGGCACATAGTAAGCGCTTAACAAATACCAAAATTACTATTATTATTACAAGATCGCGGGGGGGGGTCCTCTCTCGGCCTCAGAGCTTTACAGCCAGGGCCAATGTGCCTCAGTGGAACCCCTCTAAGACCCACCCTGACACCTGTCTCCTTCTGGGTCCTCCCCTCTGGCACTGCCTGGGGGTTGAGGAAGAGTGACCGTTCATCCAGTGAGGGAGAACACGAGCCAGGCTGAGAAGCAATGTGGCCTAGGGGAAAGAGCCCAGTACTGGGTGTCAGGAGACCTAGATTCTATTCCCGGTTCCCCAACTCTCTTGCTGCGAGATGTTGGGCAAATTCCTTGGCCTCTTGGTGCCTCAGTTTCCTCATCTGTAAAATGGGGATTCAGTGGCTGGGATCGTAGGGTGAGACAGTGGTCTGCATCCCATCTGCTTATCCTGTGTCTGCCCTGGAGCTTAGAACAGTGCTTGGCACGTAGTCAACACTTAACAGATACCACCGTTATTATTATTATTATTATTCTCTCTCCCGCAGTGCGATCAATGAAGGCGCTGTTTCTGGAAGTCCATTTCAGGCCCATTTTGAAGTGTTTTTAGTGCTTCTGATGTGACCAGAACCTCCAGCTGGGACAGTTAACATCCAATCAGTAGCCCTGGCCCGGGAGTCAGAGGACCTGAGTCAGTCCAATTCAGGCTCCACCACTTACCTGCTTTGTGACCTTGGGCAAATCACTTAGCTTCTCCGTGCCTCAGTTCCCTCCTCTGCAAAATGGGGATTCAACCCCTGTTCTCCCTCCTACTTAGACCGAGAGCCCCACGTGGACCTCGATTATCTTGTATCCATCCCAGAGTTCCACACAGTGCTTGGCATATAGTAAACGTTTAGCAAATACCAGTTATTATTTACTGAGGGCCTGCTATGTGCAGACTACTGTCCACAGTTACCCTGAGTAACAGCTGCTCTTCTCAATTAGAGCGGAAGATCCTTGAGGACGGGCAACGTGACACTTCTTTATTCTTTATCTGGTAATAATAATGGTCTTTGTTAAGCGCTTACTATCACCAGAAGTGTACTAAGTGCCAGGGTTGATACAAACAAATCGGGTTGGACACAGACCCTGTTCCACCTGGGGCTCACAATCTTAATGCCCATTTTCCAGATGAGGCGACTGATGCACAGAGAAGTGAAGTGACTTGCCCGGGGTCACACCACGGTCAAGTGGCGGAGCTGGGATTAGAACCCAGGTCCTTTTGACTCCCAGGCCCGTGCTCTATCCACTAGGCCGTGCTCCTTCCCCAGAGGCGGATGAAAAGCTCCTGGATGTGGTGGTGGGAAGGAGGCCTGGCCTCTTGTTGATTCTCTCAACCATCCCTGTCTCACTAGGGACTCTCAGCCTCGGAGGAAAGGAGAGGCAGGTATTACAGATGATGACCCTGAAGCCCAGAGAGGTTAAATGACTTGCCCAAGGTCATGCAGCAGACCGACACATCCAGTAAAGTGCATCAAATGGCTCTTTCCACTGCCTAGGGGAAATCAATCAATAAGTCAATCAATGGGATTCGCAGAGCACTATATTAAGCACTTGGGAGAGTACAGAACAACAGAGTTGGTAACTATGTTTGTTCCCTGCCCACAAGGAACTTACATTCTAGAGGAGGCACTCAGAGCATGGACCCGAGAGTCAGAGGACCTGATCTCATTTCCACCAGTTGCAGTCTGTGTGACTTGGGCAAATCTCTAACCTTCTCTGGACTTGTTTCCTCATCTGTAAAATGAGGGTTCAATACCTGTTCTCTCTCCTGTGTAGACTGTGATCTCCATGTGGGACAGGGACTATGTCCCACTTGATTATCTTGGATTCACTTCAGCACTCGGTACGGCCCTTCGCCAATACCACAATCCACAGTTGACCCCCTGAAACGTACGCCCCACAACCCGGAGACAACGGCCTAAACGTTTGACCCTCAGACAACTCGGTGCATCACTGCAAGATGCCATAACATACGAAGGAGCCATCGTCCGTCATCCCCTACCCAGTAAGATCTGGGGATTGAGAAACCTGCTGTCGATTAAAAAAAAAAACAAAAAAATGGATTCATTCTTTCATTCAATTGTATTCACCGAGCATATACTGTGTGCAGAGCACTGTACTGAGCGCTTGGGAAGAGTACAGTATAACAGCAAACAGACCCATTCGGTGCCCACGGTGAGCTTACAGTCTAGATGAACTTGTGAAAATGATTGAAGAAATTAATCTCCAGAGGTGACTGGGCTATAGTCTCCCCTGGAGATACCGTCCCATGTTCCTTAATGGCCTCTCACTTGTTGCAACTGAAGCTCATTTCCCCCGTTCAGGTCTCTGTAGAAATGGAGAGGAACCTCCTCCTCTTCCTCCTCCTCCCCCTCCTCCTCTTTCTCCTCAAAAACTCACCTGACAACTCTGACCAATCCCACCTTCTTCCTCTGCTTTGTTCGAGACCACTCCCCCAATTCCTTTCTCTTTCCCACTAGAACCAGCATAGCCTAGTGGATAGAGCCCAGGCCTGGGAGTCAGGAGAACCTGATTTCTAATCCCGGCTCTACCGCTCGTCTGCCGTGTGACGTTGAGCAAGTCACTTCACTTCTCTGGACCTCAGTAACCTCATCTGTAAAAGGGGAACTAAGATTGGGAGCCCCAGATGGGACAGGGACTGCGTCCACCCTGATTATCTTGTACCTACCCCCGTGCTTAGAACAGTGCCTGGCATGTAGTAAGCGCTTAACAAATACCATTAAAAAAAATAGATTGAGAGCTCATTAGGGGCAGGGAACGTGTCCGTTAAATCTCTCGTATTGTACTCTCCTAAGTGCTTAGTATAGTATTCTGTACATAGTAAGCGTTCGATAAATACTATTGATCGATCGATCGATTGATTTCCTTGCGATGATGTTTAATTCCAGCTATCCCGGCCCCTCTTCTCTTCAAATACATTGACATCTGCTCATCTGGGAGGCTTTGTTATTGTTCTGCAACATCACCCCCAATTTTCTATGTAAAACTGGGTTTGCTTTACACAGATTCTGCTTTACATGTCCTTCTGGTGGCAGGACCATGCCCCTCCCCTCCCAACCGCTGATGTCTGAGCAATGACACCCGAATGGCAAGGAGCTGAAACGGAGGCCAGGGAGTCAGGGAATCCGAGTTCTGGTTTCAACTGGGTGGCCTTCTGGTTGACTCTGGGCAGGTCATCTAACCTCTCTGGGCCTCAGGGTCCTCCTCTGCCTCTCCCTACTCGTGAGTCCCTAAATGGGGCAGTGATGGCCGAGCGAATCCACGGGGAACCTGCCACCTTTTGACCGTCACATCCAGGGGCCTCGCGTCCTCCTCTTCTGGACGGCCACACCGTCTCCCTGGGATCCCGTGGCAGCTCTCCTCCGTGTCACCGAAGAGACTCCAACCCAACCTGTCTCCCATCACCCTGGCAGGACAGTTAAAGCAGCTCAGCCTGGCACGACGAAACTTCCGGAAGACTGTGGCTGCTGCTTCTGCTTTAAGAGTTACTGGGGCTGTGGTTGTGACTGAATTCTGAACCACGAGGAACCCAAAATTCTGCTCCTCAAGCTGCAAGGCCCAAGAGAGCTCTGTTTTTATTTTGTGCCTCTGTTCTTGTCTTTATGTTGCCTAAAGAAATTTGTTTCATCTCTACTCGTCTATCCCCCGTCTCTTCTTCCCTCTTATATTTTTTGATCGTTAGCTCCCTGAGGGCCAGCGACTGTGCCTACTTCCCAGCTGTGTATTCTTTCCCACTCAGTCGGTCATATTTATTGAGCACTTACTGTGTGCAAAGCACTGGACTAAGCACTTGGGAGAGTACAGGATAACAATAAACAGATGCATTCCCTGCCTGCACTGAGCCTACAGTCGAGAGGGGGAAACAGACATTTATAGATAAAAAAAATTACAGATATGGACATAAGTGATGTGGTGCTGGGAAGGGGGATGAGTAAAGGGAGCAAGTCAGGGAGATGAAGAAGGGAGTGGGAGAGGAGGAAAGGAGGGCTTAGTCAGGGAAGGCCCCTTGGAGGAGATGGGCCTTCAATAAGGCTTTGAAGCGGAGGGGATTAATTGTCTGCCGGATTTGAGGAGGGAGGGCTTTCCAGGCCAGAGGCAGGGCGAGGGGGGTGAGATAGATGAGATCGAGGCTCAGTGAGAAGGTTGGCATTAGAGGAGCGAAATGTGTGGGCCGGGTTGTAGTAGAAGAGTAGTGAGGTGAGGTAGGAGGAGGCAAGGGGATGGACTGCTTTAAAGGCAGTGGTGAGGAGCTTCTGTTCGATCCAGAGGTGGATGGGCAACGACTTGAGTTTCTTGAGGAGTGGGGAACATTTCCCCAGTGCTTAGTACAGTGCTCTTCACCCAGTAAAAGCTTAATAAACACAACTACTAGTGTACACTTTCTGCTTACCTTATATCTTCCACAGTTTCCAGTGTAAATGCTTAATAAATACTACAATTATTGCAGTCTTTTGGAAATATAACTAATTATTGTGCTATATATTAGTTTACTTATTCACTATATAATTTAAATAGTGATTACTAACATATTCTAGTCTAGTCTTCTAGACTGTAAGCTTTTCCTCTAGTTTGCTACCTCCTTGAGGAGCAGGTTCGTGTCTACCAATTCTAGTGAAGCGTACTCTCCCAAACGGTTAGTACAGTGCTCTGCACACAGTAAATGCTCAACAAATACCACTTATTGATTGAGGGAGTAATGACAATACTAATATAACACTACTAATCATAATTGCAGTGTTAGTTAAGCATTTATTATGCACAAAGCTCTATATTAAGCGCTACGGTAGGTAGAAGATATTCAGGTCAAACGCCTCAGGTTGAGAAGCAGTGTAGCCTAATGGATAGAGTAAGGGCTTGGGAGTCAGAAGGACCTGGATGCTAATCATGGCTCTGCCACTTGTCTGCTGGGTGATCTTGGGCAAACCAGGACACTTCGGTGTGCCTCATTTACCTCATCTGTAAAATAAGGGTTAAAACTGTGAGTCCACGAGGGACGTGAACTGTGTCCAACCTGATGAGCTTGTATCTACCCTAGGACTGAGAACCACGCTTGGCACATAGTAAGGGCTTAACAAGTACCATTAAAAAACACAAAAATAAAAAACAAAACAAAAAAAAATACCGTCTGTGTTCCAACCAGGGTTCACATTCTAAGTACGAGGGAGAACAGGTATTGAATCCCCACTTTACAGTTGAGGAAACTGGGGCAAAGAGAAGTCAAGTGACTCGCCCAAGATCTCACAGGAGGAAAGTGGCGAAGCCAGAATTAGAACCCAGGTCATCTGACTCCCAGTGCCGGGCTTTTTCCACTAGGCCACTCTATTTCTCACTACAAGACGCCCAAGGGTCCAGATTTACCCACAGAGGCATTCTTCCCCCTTGCGCAGACATAGCAGGCCCTCCCTCTGACGGGAACTGTCATGGTGTCCGTCTTCTGGGAGCGCTCCCATCCAGTCCCTTCCCAAACACATTCACCCAGACACATCTCCTGCCTCTCGCTCACCATCCCAGTCAGGAACTCCCTGCTGCCTTGGCCTGGCCAACTCTGAGCATCTAGGTGTGTGGATGGGTGGGTTGGGTGCATGAGCGGGGGTCGGAAGGGGTAGGGGGACTCCCACTCTCCCTCCCACCCTCCCCAGCAGCTGCCCCTGGCAACCATGTGTTCTGACGCCTACTCTGAGGTCCTGACTTATTGCTCAAGACACTTTCTGGCACAGGATTTCTTCACGCATCCCTTTGCTTCACCCATTTCCTCAGCCTAGTTCCCGCGGCGCTCGGCCCCACGGCACAGGAGTCGGAGGTTGCAGAGCGAGAGATGGGGCTCCAGGGCGATCTCGGCACTCAAAGCCCCGGTGATTAAAACCCCCGCTGGTCTAGGACCCGGCTCTTCTAGGCCCAGCCTGTTCGAGACCCCAGCTGTTCGAGGCCTCGGCCGTTCGAGGCCCCTACTGTTTGAGACTCCACCTGCCCCGGCCGTTCCAGGACGTGAGTTGAAGCCGGAAATAGAAGGGATCCTAGGAGAGGAGGGGACCTGTAGGGAGGGAACAGGGGATCGTGGGACCCGAGAAGGAAGGAAGGCCTCTTAAGAAGAGAACTGGGGGATTTGAGGTGAGGGGAGTTAAGAGTTAGGAAAGGTGAGGTGGGGAGGAAATGAGGGGCCGGAAGGAGGATGACAATGTGGTGTGGGTGTTGGGTGTGTGTGTGTCAGGAGGAGGACCATGGAGAACAGTTCATTCCCTCTGGACGTCCTTGGCAGTTCGAAAGTTCCACCGGTGGCCCCCCCCTCCGCCTCCCTGCAGAAGGGCCTGAGATTCCTCCACATCCTGTCCTTGGCAGTCTTCGTCGTCGCCTTCCTCCTGGGCACGGCCGGCAACGGGCTGGTCATCTGGGTGTCCGGCTTCCGCATGCCCCGCTCGGTCAACGGCGTCTGGTACCTCCACCTGGCCGTGGCCGACTTCACCTTCTGCCTCTTCCTGCCCTTCAGCGTGGTCTACGTGGCCCTGGGATTCCACTGGCCTTTCGGCCGGCCGCTCTGCAAACTCTACAACTCGCTGAGCGTCCTCAACCTCTTCGCCAGCGTCTTCCTGCTGACCCTCATCTCCGCCGACCGCTGCGTCTGCGTCCTGTGTCCCGTCTGGGCTCGGAACCACCGCACCCGGGGCCGGGCCAACCTGGTGGCTTTGGTCGCCTGGTTCCTGGCCCTGGCCTTCAGCAGCCCCTACCTGGTGTTCCGGGACATCGCCGTGAACCCGAGGACCAGAAAGACGGACTGCGTCATCAACTACGACCCCTGGAACGAGACCCTGGGGGACCCGGGGCGGAGGCCGGCCGTGGAGGGGCCCCGGTTCTCGGCCCTGGTGCTCACGCGCTTCGTGCTCGGCTTCGTGGTGCCGCTGCTCGTCATCGGGGGCTGCTGCATCCTCCTCGCGAGCCGGATCTGGCGCCAGCGCCTGGCGCGTTCCAGTCGGCCCTTCCGGGTCCTCGGGTCCGTGGTGGCCGCTTTCTTCCTCTGTTGGTTCCCCTTCCATCTGGTGTCGCTCATGAAACTGGCATCCATCCTGGGCCGGCGGACGGACCTGAACCTCTCATTGTACATCCTGGGGCCGCTGGCCTTCTGCCTGACCTGCGTCAACAGCTGCCTGAACCCCGTGCTCTACGTCTTCCTGGGCCGGGACTTCCGGGAGCGTCTGCTCCGCTCCCTGCCCGCCGCCCTGGAGCGCGCCCTCGCCGAGGAGCCCGGCTCCGCTTCCAGCTTCACAAAGAGCACGCTGCACTCCGTGCCCGTGGATACGTTGCAAGAGCTGCGGGGGACCCCGACCTGAAAGCCTCCCCCCCGCCCCCCATCACCCCTCAGGCCGGGGCGAATAGTCTTCTCTCCCTCTCCGTTCCGACTTCCGGTAGTTGGGCCGGAACCCTCCGTTGCCAATAAAAATTGTTTTCTGACCTCGTTTCCCTAATCAATCGATCGGGATTTACGGAGCGCTTACTCTCTGCAGAGCAATGGACCGAACACTTGGGAGAAGACGACAGCTATTAGACATGATCTCTGCTCTCAAGGAGCTTACGGGCTATTCTGCGCAGAGCACTGTATTGAGCGATTAGGAGAGGACAGTAGAGTTCGTAGACCACATCTCTGACCTCAATCAATCATTCATTTGTGTATATTGACTGCTTACTGTGGGCAGAGCATTATATGAAGAACCTGGACTGTAACAGAGTTGGTAGACACATTCCCCGCCCCCAAGGAGCTTGGAGTCTATTCTTCACAGAGCACTGTACTGAGTGCTTGGAAAAGGACAACAGAGTTTAGTAGACAGGATTCCAGCCCTCAAAGAGCTGACAATCTACTCTGCCTAGAGCGCTGTATTGAGCGACTGGGAGAGGACAACAGAGTTAGTAGACACAATCCCTACCCTCAAGGGGTTTGTAGTCTACTCTGCACCGAGTACTGTACTGAACGACTGGGAGAGGGAAGTAGGATTAGTACCCAGGATCCCTGCCCTCAAGGATCTACTCCATGTGGAGCACTGTGCTAAACTATCAGGAAAGGACAATAGCACTAGTAGATAATAATGGTGGTATTTGTTAAGCGCTTACTATGTGCAAAGCACTGTTCTAGGCGCTGGGGGGATACAAGGTGATCAGGTTGTCCCACATGGGGCTCACAGTTTTCATCCCCATTTTACAGATGAGGTAACTGAGCCACAGAGAAGTTAAGTGACTTGCCCAAAGTCACACAGCTGACAAGCGGCAGAGCTGGGATTCGAACCCATGACCTCTGACTCCCAAGCCCGGGCTCTTTCCGCTGAGCCACACTGCTTCTCTAAACTATACCTGCCCTCAAGGAACTTACAGGGTAAGGACTCTATCAATCTGGAAGCAGCGTGGCCTAGTGGATAGAGTCCGGGCCTGGGAAGCAGAGGACCTGGGTTCTAATTCCACCACTTTCTGCTATGTGACCCTGGGAAAGTCATTTTACTTTGTCACCCTTCCCCTCCTCAGGCTTGTGCTCCGGGACTGCCCCACCTGGTCTCTAATACAGAGCTCGAAGGCGGCTTTTCCTCATTGTTCCTTCCCTTCCCTGGCTCCAAACTGCTGTCTGGGTTGAGCTCCGACACCGTGCGGGGAGGGAGATTCAAGCTGCCTTGTTGCCCCCTTGGTCCAACTTGGCCCCGCAGGGCAAAGAGCTGGCTCTCCAAAATCTTTTTTATAATAATAATAATAAATGCGGCACTTGTTAAGCACTTACTATGTGCCAAGCACTGTTCTAAGTATTGGGGTAGATACAAGTTAATCAGGTTGGACACTGTCCCTGTCGCACACGGGGCTCACGCTCTTAATCCCCATCTTACAGATGATGGAACTGAGGCCCAGCGAAGTGAAGTGACTTGCCCAAGGTCGC
This sequence comes from Ornithorhynchus anatinus, assembly GCF_004115215.2. NCBI lineage: Eukaryota > Metazoa > Chordata > Mammalia > Monotremata > Ornithorhynchidae > Ornithorhynchus > Ornithorhynchus anatinus. Next base: position 4,924,479 of record NC_041732.1, on the reverse strand, counting down.
AGCCGACAAGGATTAGAACCCAGGTCCTTTGGACTGCCAAGCTCATGCTCTACCCGCTAAACCACTCTATGTGCCGGGCACCGTCCTTGTTCTGGGGTGCCCACACACAGGCCACAAGGCTCTAAGATGGCGGATTCGGCCATGAGGTAGAGACCGACGACGGTTGGAGGAGGGACCAAGAGGGATGAATAGAGGCCATTAGAGAACAAGGTTAGCCAATTTCCTCCTCAACCACCAGTGAGAAGGCTCAGAACCTGACGGACAGCATGGAGGACTAATAATAATAATAATAATAATAATGTTGGTATCTGTTAAGCGCTTACTATGTGCAGAGCACTGTTCTGAGCGCTGGGGTAGAGACAGGGTAATCAGGTTGTCCCATGGGAGGCTCACAGTTAATACCCATTTTACAGATGAGGTAACTGAGGCAAAGAGAAGTGAAGTGACCTACCAAGGTCACGGGTCGGACAAGTGGTGGAGCTGGGATTAGAACCTGTGACCTTCTGACTCCCAGACTTGGAGCAAGCTGTGGTCTTTGTGTTTTCTCTGCTACACCTCATCAGGAGTGGAGCGTACTTCACTGTTCCTCGGCTTCCTCATCTGTAAAACGGAGATTAATAACAATAACAATAATAATAATAATAATGATATTTGTTAAGCACTTACTCTATGCCAGACACTATACTAAGCACTGGGGTGGATACAAGAAAATTGGGTTGGACACAGTCCCTTGTCCTACGTGGGGCTCACAGTCTCAATCCCCATTTTACTGACGAGATAACTGAGGCACAGAGAAGTTAAGTGACTTGCCAAGGTAACACAGCAGATAAGTAGCTAGGGCAGAATTCGAACCCACAACCTCCGACTCCCAGGCCTGTGCTCTATCCACTACGCCATGCTGCTTCGGAGGATTCAAATACCTCTTCTCCCTCCTAATTTGACAGTGAGTCCCAAGTAGGACCGTCCCTGACCTGATCGTCTTTGATCTAACCCAGCCCTGAATAAAATGTTTGGCAGATGGCAAACGCTTAACAAATACACAATTATTATCCTCATTATTGGAGCTTCAGGCTTCTCTCACTTCCGATTCCCGCAGTCACAGCGGCGGCTCTCAGGACTGAGAACTGAACACCGCTGCCTCGCCCTCCTGGCTGGGCAGGAGACGTGAGGGGGGGAAAAAAAGATTAACGCTGAAAAACAAAAAATAAAAAATAAAGTAAACCACCGCATGAAGTTGCTCATGCCGAAAGGCGGCAGCTTCTTGGGTCTCTGCATCCAGGTAAGGTTGGGGTGTCCATCCCCTGGATTCTATTTATCGCGATTAAATTGACTCGTTTTTGTCCGTCTGTCTCCCCCGATTAGACTGTAAACCCGTCACTAGGCAGGGATTGTCTCTATCTGTTACCGAATTGTACGTTCCAAGCGCTTAGTACAGTGCTCTGCACAGAGTAAGCGCTCAATAAATACTATTGAATGAATGAAAGGGGGCTTGGGGGGATGAGAACGATGTCTGTCAGGGAGCAGGGATTGACCGAACTGAGGATTGAAATCAAAACCAGCTTTTGACCTTGGGGGTCCCACACAAGGAGGGAGGGGGAGAGAAGGGGAGAAGGGAGGGGAAGGGAAAAAGAGGGAGGGGGAAGAAGAAGGGGAGAGGAGGGAGGGGAAGGGACGGCAAGGGAGGAGAAAGGAAGGGAAAGGAGGGCGAGGGAAGGTGGCCGTTCAAACCCATCTGCCCCTTGCCTGTACGACTTCCTCCTTCTGCCCCCACACCCTCTCCTCTGTGCTCCGTGGTTGGGCGTGGAGCCCTTAGGAGTGTCTTGACTCACGCCATCGGGACTGCTCCCCGCTCCCCACCCCCATCACCTCCATTCTGTGGGCAGCCCAATTTGTGGCTGGAGCTCCGGGACGCAAACCTCCAAACGGGACGCCCGGGGCCGGGACACGGGACATCAGGGATCTAATCCTGGCTCCGCCACTTGTCTGCTGTGTGAAATTGGGTAGGTTCCTTAACCCTTCTGGTCCTCAGTTACCTCATAATAATAACAACTGTGGTATTTGTTAAGCGCTTACTATGTGCCGGACACTATACTGAGTGCTGGGGTAGAAATCGGGTTAGACAGTCCCTCGCCCACATGGGGCTCACGGGCTTCGTCTCCATTTTAAAGATGAGGGAACAGAGGCCCAGGCTTGGAGGAGGACAGTATGACAGTGTACCATTCATTCATTCATTCGATCGTATTTACTGAGCAATTACTATGTGCAGAGCACTGTACTAAGCGCTTGGAATGTCCAATTCGGCAGCAGAGGCGATCCCTGCCCAACGACGGGCTCACAGTCTACCAGAACCTAGTCCTTCTGGGTTCCCGTCTCCCATCTGCGGGACCCAAGCGTCCTCGAAGTAGACAGGGAATGTATCTGTTTATTGTTATAGCGTACTTTCCCAAGTACTCAGCACAGTGCTCTGCACAAAGTGAGTGCTCGGTAAATCCAATTGAATGAATGAATGAATGCCCCACCTCACAACCAGTACCTGGCAAGGTGAGCTGTGTGCCCAGGAGGCAGAAAGAGGAAGATAATAATAATAATGTTGGCATTTGTTAAGGGCTTACTATGTGCAGAGCACTGTTCTAAGCGCTGGGGTAGATATGGGGTAATCAGGTTGTCCCGCGTGAGGCTCCCACTCTTCATCCCCATTTTACAGATGAGGTAGCTGAGGCACAGAGAAGTTAAGTGACTTGCCCACAGTCACACAGCTGACAAGTGGCAGAGCGGAGATTCGAGCCCATGACCTCTGACTCCCAAGCACAGGCTCTTTCCACTGAGCCACGCTGCTTCTCTGACGCGTGGAGGCTCATGGAGGGAGTTGGTGAGGGTGTGACACACTTTCAGCCCCAAACCTTACTGACATCTCCTTGTCCGGGGAGGGCCCAGTCCTCGGCCCCAGCCCTTGCCCACCTGGCTGCTTTTTTTTCTTTTTTTTTTAGGTATCTGTTAAGCGCTTACTACGCGCAAGGCACTGTATTAAGTGCTGGGCTGGGTACAAGCAAATCAGGTCAGACACAGTCCCTGCCCCACATAGGGCTCACATTCTTAATCCCCATTTTCCAGAGGAGATAACTGAGGCCCAGAGAAGGAAAGTGACTTGCCCAGGGTCACACAGCAGACAAGTGGCGGAGCCAGGCTTTGAACCCAGGTCCTCTGATTCCCAGGCCCCTGCTCTATCCACTAGGCCACACTGCTTCTCGATTATTCGACTGTTAGAAATCGCCACCCTGTAAGCTCCTTGAGGGCAGGGGTCGTGTCTACTAACTCCATTGTCCTCTCCCAATCGTCCAGTCCAGTGCTCTGTGCAGAGTAGACCGTCAGCTCTTTGAGGGCTGGGATGGGCTCTACTAAACCCTATCGTCCTTTCCCGAGCATTCAGTACAGGACAGTCCTCTGTGAAGAATAGATTCCAAACTTGTGGGCGGGGAATGGGTTACATTTTAACATTGTTCTCTCCCAAGCGCTTAGGACGGTGCTCTGCCCACAGTAAATGCTCAATAAATAGGATTGATTGACTGAGGGCAGAGGTGTCATCTACTAGCTGTACTGTCCTCTCCCAGTCGCTCAGTACCGTGCTCTGCCCAGACTAGACCGTAAGCTCCTGGAGAGCAGGGATCACGTCTACTAACTCTGTCGTCCTCTCCCAAGCGTTCAGTCCACTGCTCCGCAGAGAGTAAGCGCTCCATAAATCCCCCCGATTGATTGATTAGGGAAATAAGGTCAGAAAACAATTTTTATTGGCACCGGAGGGTTCCGGCCCAACCACCGGAAGTCGGAACGGGGAGGGAGGGAGGAGGCCGTTGGGCCCGGCCTGAGGGGTGAGGGGGGTGGGGCCTTCAGGTCAAGGCCCCCCGCAGCTCTTGGAACTCGCCGTCCGCGGGCATGGAGTGCAGCGTGCTTTTCTTCAAGCCGGAAGCGGAGCCGGACTCCTCGGCGAGGGCACGCTCCAGGGCGGCGGGCAGGGAGCGGAGCAGACGCTCCCGGAAGTCCCGGCCCAGGAAGACGTAGAGCACGGGGTTCAGGCAGCTGTTGACGCAGGTCAGGCAGAAGGCCAGCGGCCACAGGACGGACACGAAGCGGTTCAGGTCCGACCGCCGGCCCAGGATGGACACGAGGCTCATGAGCGACACTAGGTGGAAGGGGAACCAACAGAGGAAGAAAGCGGCCACCACGGACCCGAGGACCCGGAAGGGCCGACTGGAACGCGCCAGGCGCTGGCGCCAGATCCGGCTCGCGAGGAGGATGCAGCAGCCCCCGATGACGAGCAGCGGCACCGTAAAGCCGAGCACGAAGCGGGTGAGCACCAGGGCCGAGAACCGGGGCCCCTCCACGGCCGGCCTCCGCCCCGGGTCCCCCCGGGTCTCGTTCCAGGGGTCGTAGTTGATGACGCAGTCCGTCTTCCCGGTCCCTGAGCTGACGGCGATGTCCCGGAACACCACGTAGGGACCGCTAAGGACCAGGGCCATGAGCCAGGCGCCCAGAGCCACCAGGTTGGCCCTCGCCCAGGTGCGGTGGTTCCGGGCCCAGACGGGCCACAGGACGCAGACGCAGCGGTCGGCGGAGATGAGGGTCAGCAGGAAGACGCTGGCGAAGAGGTTGAGGACGCTCAGCGAGTTGTAGAGTTTGCAGAGCAGCCGGCCGAAAGGCCAGTGGAATCCCAGGGCCACGTAGACCACGCTGAAGGGCAGGAAGAGGCAGAAGGTGAAGTCGGCCACGGCCAGGTGGAGGTACCAGACGCCGTTGACCGAGCGGGGCATGCGGAAGCCGGACACCCAGATGACCAGCCCGTTGCCGGCCGTGCCCAGGAGGAAGGCGACGACGAAGACTGCCAAGGACAGGATGTGGAGGAATCTCAGGCCCTTCTGCAGGGAGGCGGAGGGGGGGGCCACCGGTGGAACTTTCGAACTGCCAAGGACATCCAGAGGGAATGAACTGTTCTCCATGGTCCTCCTCCTGACACACACACACCCAACACCCACACCACATTGTCATCCTCCTTCCGGCCCCTCATTTCCTCCCCACCTCACCTTTCCTAACTCTTAACTCCCCTCACCTCAAATCCCCCAGTTCTCTTCTTAAGAGGCCTTCCTTCCTTCTCGGGTCCCACGATCCCCTGTTCCCTCCCTACAGGTCCCCTCCTCTCCTAGGATCCCTTCTATCTCCGGCTTCAACTCACGTCCTGGAACGGCCGGGGCAGGTGGAGTCTCAAACAGTAAGGGCCTCGAACGGCCGAGGCCTCGAACAGCTGGGGACTCGAACAGCTGGGGCCTAGAACATCTGGGACCTAGAGCGGCCGGGGCCTTAATCACCGGGGCTTTGAGTGACGAGATCCCCCTGGCGTCCCATCTCTGCTCCTCGACCGCCGACTCCTGTGCCGTGGGGTCGAGGGCCACGGGAACTAGGCTGAGGAAATGGGTGAAGCAAAGGGGTGTGTGAGGAAATCCTGTGCCAGAAAGGGTCTTGAGCAATGAGAAGTCAGGACCTCAGAGTAGGCGTCGGGACACAGAGTCGCCGGGGGCGGCTGCTGGGGAGGGTGGGAGGGAGAGTGGGAGTCTCCCTACCCCTTCCGACCCCCGCTCACCCACCCAATCCACCCACCCACACACCCAGATGCTCAGAGTTGGCCAGGCCAAGGCAACTGGGAGTTCCTGACAAGGCAGGAGACGTGTCCGGGAGAATGCGGTTGGGAAGGGACTGGATGGGAGCCGTCCCAGGAGCCGGGCACCGTGTTAGTTCCCGTCAGAGGGAGGACCCGCCGATGTCTGCACAGGGGGAAGGAAAGCAAGTCTAGGGGCATCTGGGTGAGTTGGAGTGATTGAGAAAGGATGCTTCTGTGGGTAAATCTGGACCCTTGGGCTTCTTGTAGTAAGAAACAGAGTGGGGAAAGAGCCCGGCACTGGGAGTCACATGACCTGGGTTCTAATTCTGGCTCCATCACTTGCCTCCTGTGAGATCTTGGGCAAATCACTTAACTTCTCTGTGCCTCAGTCTCCTCATCTGTAAAGTGGGAATTCAATACCCGTTCTGTCTTACTTAGAATGCCCCCTTCTAGACTGTGAGCCGGTTGTTGGGTAAGGATTCTCTTTATCTGTTGCCGAATTGTACTTTCCAAGCACTTAATACAGTGCTCTGCACACAATAAGCGCTCAATAAATATGATTGAATGAATTAGAATGTGAACCCTAGTTGGAATAGACTGTTTTTGGTTGGTTTGTTTTGTTTTCATTTTTTTAATAGTATTCGTTGAGCGCTTACTGTGTGTCAAGCACCGTTCTAAACGCTGGGGTAAATACAACCTAATCAAGTTGGACGAGACTTGCCAAAGATCACACGGCAGGCAAGTGGGGGGGAGGGATTAGAACCTAGGTCCTTCTGACTTCCAGACCAAGGGTCTATCCATTAGACCACGGTGCTTCACCTGCTCTCCCCTTTGCCACAAGAACCAAGACAGCGTCTGTCCACCCTGCTGGCCTAACTAGACCCGAAACAAGGGGGTGGACACTCCCCGCTGGATTCCCCCTGCCGTGACCCGTGGGCCTCCTGGACCGCATCCTCCGGAATCCCCACCTCCCACATGCTCGGAAACCCCTCCTCCCCCCGTCCCCGACATCCCGGCCTCCACAGTGACTTCGACTCCTCCGACTCCTTGAGCAGAAGCGTGACCTAGTGGAAAGAGCTAGGGGCTGGGAATTCAACGATGTAGGTTCTAATGCTGGCTGAGTGAGGGTCGGGGTCAGGGCAGGATGAGAGAGACGTCCCTGCCCTCTTACTTCCCCCCTCCCCGAGCTCAAGCCTCCCCCATCCCAATCAAATAATGGATTGCGGGAGTGCTCACTGTGTGCAGAGCTCTGTACGAGGCACTGCCACACCCCCCTCGCCCCCTGCCCGCCCGAGGCCCACGTGCTCCGCCTGATCCCCTCCCCGTCTGCTCCCCGTTTTCGAGCTGGCAGTCGGGCACCCGGAAGGATGGTGGTAAAGTGGCGGGATGAGAAGCCCTGGTGTCCCCTCAGCCACTTCCCGCCTCTGGTCTGAAACATCCTCCCTCCTCAAGTCCGACAGACGATGACTCTTCAAAGCTTTACTGAAGGCCCTCCTCCTCCCAGAGGCCTTCCCTGACTGAGCCCCATCTTTCTCCATCTCCCTCTCCCTTGGGCGTCACCTTGGCTCGCTCCCTTTGCTCTTCCCCCATCCCAGCCCCCCCTCCCCCCCAGAGCACTTACGTCCTTATCTGTCACACTGATTTCTATTAATGTCTGTCTTCCCTTCCAGACTATTAGCTCGCTGGGGGCAGGGAATTCATTCATTCGGTAGTATTTATTGAGCGCTCACTATGTGCAGAGCGCTGTACTAAGCGCTTGGAATGGACAACTGGGCAACAGATAGAGACAGTCCCTGCCCACCGATGGGCTCACGGTCTAATCGGGGGAGACAGACGGACAAAAGCAAGACAACCTAATCGCAATAAATAGAATCAAGGGGATGGACACCTCATTAACAAAATAAATAGGGTAATAAAATAAATAGGGCAATAAAAATATATCCAAATGAGCACAGGGCTGAGGGGAAGGGAGAGGGGGAGGAGCAGGGAAAGGAGGGAAAGGGGACTTAGCTGAGGGGAGGTGAAGGGGGGGCAGCGAGGGAGCAGAGGGAAAAGGGGAAGCTCAATGTGGGAAGGCCTCTTGGAGGCGGTGACCTGGGGCAAGTCACTTCACCTCTCTGTTTACGTTCTATTGCACTCTCTCAAATGCTTAGAACAGTGCTCAGCACACAGGACTGTCTGACTGACGGATTGTCCAGGGTCGACCCCCGGCCAAATCTAGGAAACCTCACGATTCGACCGGCGCAGGTTCGGCCCAAACCGCGATCCGACAACCACGTGCGGTTCATCACCCTATTTATTTTGTTTAATGAGATGTACATTGTTTAAATGAGATGATCTTCCCCTTGACTCTATTTATTGCCGTTGTTCTTGTCTTCCCCGAGTAGATTGTAAGCCCATCAAAGGGCAGGGACTGTCTCTATCTGTTGCCGATTTGTCCATTCCAAGCGCTTAGTCCAGTGCTCTGCACATAGCAAGCGTTCAATAAATACTATTGAATGAATGAATGAACGTGCGGTCCCGCGGGGCCACTGCGCCGCCTTGTGGACGCCGGGGGAACAGCCGCTCTCTCATTTTTTTTCTCTTTTAATTTATCTCAGTCTTTTAATTCATCTCAATCGATCAATTTCTCTTTTAATTTATCTCAATCGATCTTTTTCCTTTCTATCTTTCAAGCGCTTACTATGGGCCAGACACTGTACTAAGCTCCGGCTCTCTCCCCCTTTTAGACTGTGAGCCCGTCTCCCCCTTGGTGAACCCGTGGTTGGGCAGGGATCGTCTCTCTCTGTTGCCCGATTGTACATTCCCAGCGCTCAGTACAGTGCTCTGCACACAGTAAGCACTCAATAAATACGATTGGAGGAGTGAATGAATGAATAAAAGATAATCGGGTTGGACACAGTTCAAGTCTGTCATGGGGCTCACAGTCTTAATCCCCATTTTACAGACGAGGTGACTGAGGCCCAGAGAAGTGACGTTCATTCATTCAATAGTATTTATTGAGCGCTTACTAGGCGCAGAGCACTGTACGAAGCGCTCGGAATGGACAATTCAGCAACAGATAGGGACCATCCCTGCCCAATGACGGGATCACGGTCTCAGCAGGGGAGACAGGCAGCAAAGCAAAACAGAACAAAACAAAACAAGACCACATCATCAAGATAAATAGGCTCGTGGAGATATACACCTCATTAACAAAATAAATAGGGTGATAAATAATATATAAAAATAAGCACAGTGCTGAGGGGAGGGGAAGGGGGAAGAGCAGAGGGCGGAAGGAGGTGAAGGGGAGGGGAGGAGGAGCAGTGAAGTGACTTGCCTAGGGTCCCACAGCAGGCAGTGGATCAGAATTAGAACACAGGTCCGCCGCCTGTCAGGCCTACCTTTCCACTAGGCGATGCTCCTTCTCTTTCTGCTAATCCCCAAGGCCGATGGGGGGTCAGGGAGGTCACAGCTTGTGGTTCTCCAGCTTGCGGGTCCAGCGGCTGACAATTATAATAATAATGATGGTATTTGTTATGCGCTTACTATATGCCAAGCACTGCTCTAAGGGCTGGGGTAAATTCGAGGTAATCAGATTGTCCCCCGTGGAGCTCTGCGCAGCTCTCCCTCCCCTCCCCACCTCACCCTCTGCTCCTCTCCCTTCCCCCCTTCCCTCAGCACTGTCCTCATTTGTATATGTTATTTATTACCCTATTTATTCTGTTAATGAGATGTACATCCCCTTGATTCTATTTATCGTGATGATGTTGTCTCGTTTTTGTTTTGTCGCGCTTTGCTCTGCCATCTGTCTCCCCCGATTAGACCGTGAGCCCGTCATTGGGCAGGGATGGTCTCCATCTGCTGCCCAATTGTACATTCCAAGCGCTTAGTACAGTGCTCTGTACATAGTAAGCGCTCAAGAAATACTAGTGAATGAATTAAATGAATGAATGGAGCTCACAGGCTCCATCCCCATTTTACAGATGAGGTAACTGAGGCACAGAGAAGATAAGAGACTTGTCCAAAGTCACACAGCAGACAAGTGGCAGAGGCGGGATTAGAACCCACGACGTCTGACTCCCAAGCCCGGGCTCCTGCCACCAAGCCACGCTGCTTCTCTGACCCGCTCCCCGTGACGGTGGTAAGGTCGGGCTCCTCCCCGAGGGCACGCTCCTGGGATCTGGGCAGGGAGCAGTCCAGGTGCCCCCGGAAGTCCAACCCCAAGAAGGGGTAGAGAGCACAGGGTTCAGGCAGCTTTTCATTCATTCAATAGTATTTACTGAGCGCTTACTATGTGCAGAGCAAAGGGCTGGTGGCCAGAGACCCGAGGATCCGGACGGCAGCGAACAGCTCACTGGACTCTTTCACGGCAGCGGTGAGCTGCAGTACCGTGACCACGGGGACGGGAAACCAGCAGAGGAAGAAAGTCTATGGATGGGAAACCAGCAGAGGAAGAAAGTCTACACCACAATCACAAGGACCCAGTGGGCCCAACTGGAACCCTCACAGCCCGTCCTGCCGGACCCGGGCCCAGACAAGGATGGAGCAGCCCCCGACGATGACCGGCGGCGGGACAGAGCCGGCCTCGGAGCGGGCGGCCACCACCGCCCCATCCTGGCCGGCCCGAAGTCCAGCCCCCCGCCATCCTGTCGCCGTGTCTCATTCCAAGGATTGAAATTGTTGCTGCGGTAGATGCGGGGGCCGTACGTTTGTGTCTCCCCGAGTACCCCAACTCGGGGGGTGCTCGGGGCCAGGGCCAGGAGCCAGGCCCCACCCCCCCCACGGCCGTGGCCCCGGACCCAGAAGGGATTCGGTACCCAGACGCGGTGGTGGACGGAGATGAGGGTCAGGAGGAAGACACTGGCGCAGAGGTTGACGTTACCCAGCGCACTGTGGCGTTTACAAAACACAGGGCCCAAGGGCCAGTGGTGATCCGAGGCCACGTAGGCCACAGCGAGGGCAGGAAGAGGCGGAAAGTGAAGTCGGCCACGGCCAGGTGAAGGTGCCAGACGCCGTCGACCGAGTAGGGCACGCCCGGACACCCAGATGACCAGCCCGTCCCTGGGCACGTCCACGAGGAAGGTGGCAGAGGAGAGGAAGAGGGAGATGACGCAGAGGGCGACCTCAACCCTGAGTAAGGTGGCCGAGGGCCAAGTGTGGGGGGGACCGGGGACAGCAGAGGGACCGGCGACCCCGTCTCCATGTTCACGATCTGGAACAGGGGTGGCTCAACTCTTGTCCCTGGCCCTACTGGGCCCCTGCTCCCTCCTTGGGTCAGGTTCAGCTGTTTGGGGGTTGCGGGGTCGGCAGCCTTTGCTCCTTCCCTTCCCCAATCCCACCCCCACTCCCTCACTGGCTCCCATTTCTCCCCGGTCCTGCCATCTCCGGGGTCATCTCCACCCCCGAACGCCGACTCCCTCCCAGCCCCACGTCCCGCTCTCTCACCTTTCGGGGTCGGGGCGTCGGCGGGGTCTGAAACCGAGGGATCTCTCCGAGTCTCGAACTCTTCTCTGGAGGCTGAGCTGCCACCTCAGGAAGGAGACTGAGGGGGAGGGCGGGGCGGGGGGGAGAGCGGGAGATAACCAGACCGGAAAGAACCTCCCAAAATAGGAACTTGGGCCGTCGATCCTAGGGTCGGCCGGGAGGACGTAGTGAGTCTGGGATGTCGCCCGTGGGGGCCGGGGAGGAGGGGGCAGGGGCGGTTGGTGTTCCCCGGTCTTGTGAGCGCCCAAGGGCTGAGCTGAAGAAGAAGGGTAGAAATGGAAGTTGGAGGGGAGATGGGGTGATGAAAGATCCATCAGAGAAGCCGTCATCGAGGAGATGTGATTTCAGGGGGGCTCTTGAAGATAGAGAGAGTGATAGAGGGGCAGATGTGAAGGGGGAGGAAGTCCCAGGCAGGAGAAAAGGAGTGGACAAGAAGTCAGTGTGGAGAGAAAGGAGAACCAGGCAAAGTGAGGAACTTCTATCCCCCCTTCTATGCCACTTGTACTTACAATGCCCCAGAACACTTTAATTTGTATCTGACACCTCCTGGCTTTTATTTTTTTTTTAAATGATATTTGGGAGGTGTTGCCCACAACAAGCTCACAGTCTAGAGGGGGAGACAAAGATTAATATAAATAAATAAATTACAGATATGTCCATAAGTACTGCGGGGCTGCGGAGGAATGAATAAAGAAAGCCAAATCAGAGCCACGCAGAAAGGAGAGGGAGTAGAGGAAAGGAGGGCTTGAAGGTTTCTTGGAGGAGATGGGCCTTCAGTAAGGCTTTGAAAGTGGAGAGAGTGATTGTCTGTTGGATATGAAGAGGGAGGGCGTTCCAGGCAAGAGGCAGGATGTGGGCGAGAGGTCGGTAGTGAGATAGATGAGACGGAGGTACAGTGGGTAAGTTGACATCAGAGGAACAAGGTGTGTGGGCTGGGTGGTCGTAGGAGAGTAGTGAGGTGAGTTAGGAGGGGCAAGCTGATCGTGAGGACTTCCTGTTTGAGGTAGACCACTGTAAGATCTTGAGGAGCGGGGAAACGTGGACTGAACGTTTTCGTAGAAAAATGATCTGGACAGCCGAGTGAAGCATGGACTAGAGTGGGGAGAGACAGGAGGCAGGGAGGTCAGCAAGGAGGCCGATACAATAATCAAGGTGGATAGGATAAGTGCTTGGATTAACACAATAGCAGTTCGCACGGAGAGGAAAGAGCGGATTTTAGTGATGTTGTGGAGACTGAACTGACGGGATTTCCGATAGATTGGAAATGTGGGTTGAACGGGGGAGAAGAATCCAAGTTAAAGCCAAAGTTATGGACTTGAGAGACAGGAAGGATGGTGATGCCGCCAACAGTGATGGGAAAACCAGGCGAGGACAGAGTTTGGGTGTTCTTTACGGGACTTGTTAAGTTTGAGGTGACCGCGGGACATCCAAGTAGAGATATCTTTAAGGCAGCAGGAAATGCGAGATTACAGAGAGGGAGAGAGATCAGCGGTGGAGCTGTAGATTTGGGAATCACCTGGCTTAGAGGTGGTAGTTAAAGCCACGGGAACGAACGAGTTCACCAAGAGAGTGGGTGTAGGTGGAGAATAGAAGGGGACCCAGAACTGAACCTTGAGGGATCCCCACACTTAGGGGGAGGAAGGGGAAGGAGGTGCCCGCAAAGGAGACTGAGGATGAGCGGCCAGAGAGATAGGAAGGGGAGAACCAGGAGAGGACAGTGGCAGTGAAACCCAAGTGGATAATCTTTCCGGGGAAGGGGGTGGTCGACGGTGTTAAGAGGCAGCTGAGAGGTCGAGAAGGATTTGGGTGGAGTAGAGGCCTTTGGATCGGCAAGAAGGAGATCGTTGGTGACCTTTGAGAAAGCGCTGGGCTGAGCACGCGGCAGAGTCCAATACAACAGAGTTCTTAAAAACATTCCCTGCCCACAGGGAGCCCCTCAAGCGAGAGGGGGAGACAGGCATTAAGAAAAAATAATAATGAATATGGGGGTAAGCTTTGGGAGCCTGAGGGACGGGTAAATATCAAGTGCTCAGAAGATAAAGCCCCAAGTGCATAGGAACACAGAAAGGAGAGGAAGTTGGGAAAAAGAGAATTTAGAGTAACTAAGTCTTCAGTCAATCAATCGATGATAATTGTCAAACGCTTACTGCGTGCAGAGCGCCGTACTAAACACTTACGAGAGGACAATACAATAGAGTTTGTAGACATAACCCCTACCATCAAGGAGCTTTCAGTCTCGTGGAGGCAGACGTTTCTATTTATCGAGCACTTCCTGGGTGCAGATTACTGTACTAAGCGCTTGGGAGAGTACAATATAACAGAGTTGGTAGACTTGTTCCCTGTCAACAATGACATTAAATAAGGATATGGACATAAGTGCGGTGAGACTAGGGGCGGGGGTGAAGTCAAAGTGCTTGTGCACGGGCGATGCAGAAGGGACAACCAGTAAACTGAGGAGATGAGACGTTAGTCAGGGAAGGCTTCTTGGAGGAGACATGGTTTTAGTAGGGGCCTGAAGGTGGGGAAAGAGGTGGTCTGTCATATATTCATTCATTCATTCATTCATTCATTTGATCTCATTTATTGAGAGCTTACCGTGCGCAGAGCACTGTACTAAGCACTTGGGAGCGTACAATATTACAATGAATAGTCATTCCCTGCCATTCTGAAGTGGGAAGAGTTCCAGGCCAGAAGGAGGATTTGGTCAAGGGGTCGGTGGCATGATAATAATAATAATGATAATAATAATAGTGGTATTTACTAAGCGCGTACTATGTGCCAGGCCCTGTACTAAGTGCTGTACTGAGTGATAGATGTGATCGAAGCATGGGGATTAGGTTGGTGTAAAGAGAGTGAAGAGTGAGGGCTGAGATGTAGTGGGAGATGAGCAAGAATAATAATAATAGTAATAATTCCGGTATTTGTTAGGCACTCTCTATGTGCCAAGCACTGTTTTAACTGCAGAGGTAGATACAGGGCAATCAGTTCGTTCCGCATGGGGCTCACAGTCTTAATCCCCATTTTACAGATGAGGTAACTGAGGCACAGAGAAGTTAATCGGCTTGCCCAAGGTCACACAGCCGACAAGTGGCGGAGCTGGGATTTGAGTGCCTTAAAGCTGAGGGGGAGAAGTTCTGCTCATAGGGCGGAGGGACTGGGTAGACATGATCCCTGCCCTCAAGGAGCTTAGAGTCTAGCGGGGGAGAGACAGCCCCGAAGATTCTTCCCTCCGATTTCCAAGTCGGATGACTTCTCACTTCCAAATAAAACCTCACTCAAGTGGGAACAGCCCCTAACTCCCCTCTGAACAGATCTAAATCCCGGCATCTTCTACCCTCGCTCCCGTAGCCCTGGTTGCCTCGGGAGAAGGTCTGGGCGCCAAACTGTGTCCGAGATTCATCGGTCAAAATTATCCTGCTCTTCTGAGGCTGAGGATGGTATTCACTGAAGCATCTACTGGGCGCTGAGCCCTGGGCTAATCCCTGGGAAACACACACAGCAAACGGACCAGTCAATCGATCAATGGGTATTCACTGAGTGCTCGCTGTGGGCAACAGAGCAGACAAAGTCACGGCCGCGCACAGGACTCGAGATTTAAGCGACGTAGGATAAGATTAGAGTCTGTGGAGGGAGTCTGACCCACCACAGGTTGGTCTTTAAAGCTCCCCACGGGAAATTACAAATCCTCTTTACGTCGTCTCTCTGAAATGTTTCCTGTTGCCCTTTCCAGGCTCTCCTGAGTTGTTTTTTTTTAAATGGTATCCGTTAAGCGCTTCCTATGTGCCAGGCCCTCTGCTAAGCTCTGGGGTAGATACAAGGTCAGACACAGTCCCTGTCCCATACGGGGTTCCCAGTCTTCATCCCCATTTTTGCAGATGAGGTAATGGAGGCACAGAGAAGTGGTGTGACTTGCTTAAGGTCACACAGCCGACAAGTGGCAGAGCCGGGATTAGAACCCGGGTCCTTCTGACTCCTAGGCTCGTGCTCTACCCACTAGGTGACACTGCTTCCCGATGCCTCGTTTGCCCAAAGAGAGAGGCCTGGAGGGCTAATCCATGCTGGATTTTTGTGCCGCTTCTCACTAGCACACAGTCAGCACTGAACAAGCCCCATTACTTTCATTATTAGAGCAATATAAGGGTCCAGCAATTTTTTTAATGGTACTTTTTGAGTGCCCATTGTCATAAGCCCTGGGGTAGACGCAAGATAATCAAGTTGGACCCAGTCCCTGCTCCACATAGGGCTCCTAGTCTGTCAGGGGGAGAATGATTGATTCCCCACTTTAATAATGATGATGATGATGGTATTTGTTAAGTGCTTACTATGTGCCAAGCGCTGGGGTAGATACAAAGTTATCAGCTTGTCCCACGTGGGGCTCACAGCCTCAATCCCCATTTTACAGACGAGGTAACTGAGGCACAGCGAAGTTAAGTTGACCTGCCCAAAGTCACACAGCCAAGTGGCGGAGCCGGGATTAGAACCCACGACCTCTGACTCCCAAGCCCGGGCTCTCTCCACTAAGTCACTCTGATTCCCAAACGCCTCGTTCGCCCAAAGGGAGAAGGCGGGGGGGGCCGATCTGTACTGGGTTCCTGACCCCAGCCCCCCCCCCCACCCCCCAACCAGCCACTTCCTGCAGCTGTGGAAAATGCGGAACCAAATCGACCGGGACCAAAGTGGGGAGACTGTTCCTCTCACTTCCTTGAGATCGTAGCCATGGAAATGACCCCCCAAGAGGAGCAAACACTATCGGAGCATCCTGCACACTTCCCTCTCAGGCTGACCACTGGATTTGAGAATCAATGGCCACCCAGGAGCTGGCTGCCTCCCCCTTCCCCTTCCGGAAGCTCAGAATCCTGGAGGGGGAAGGCGGGCAAGGAGGGATCTGGGATCTCCGTCTCCCCTTTCCTTCGTGGTATTTGTCAAGCTCTGACTATGTGCCTGACCCAGTGCTAAGCGCTGAGATGGGACAAGCTCATCAGGTTGGACACAGTCCCTGTCGCACGTGGGGCTCACGGTCTTCACCCCCGTTTTACAGATGAGGTCGCAGCGCCACAGAAAAGTGAAGCGTCCTGCCCGAAGTCACACAGCTGAAAAGTCAAAGGGCCCTCCATCTAACTAGCAATTATAATCGTGGTATCTGTTAAACGCTACGTGCCAAGCACTATACTAAGCGCTGGGGTAGATAGAAGATAGTCAGATCAGACGTAGTCCCTGTCCCGCACGGGACTCACGGTCTAAGTAGAAGGGGGTAGGATTTAATCCCCATTTCACAAGTGAGGGAACCGAGGCACAGAGCGGTCAAGGGACTCGACCGTGGTCACCTAGCGGACAAGTGGTAGAGCCAGAATTAGAACCCAGGTCCTCTGTCTCCCAGGCCTGTACTCTTTCCCACTGAGCCACGTTGCTTCCAAAGGCAAAGGGCTAAGTTGTTGGAACCCTAAACTCCTTGAGGGGACGGAGAGTGTCTTTTACTGCTATTATCCTCTCCCAAGTGCTCAGTACAGTGTTCTGCACACAGTAGGAGGTCAATAAATGCCACTGGTTGTTTTGATGGTCATGGGGTGAATCCATTCGATCGCATTTACTGAGCGCTTTACCGGGTACAGAACACTTGGAAAGTATAATTCAGCAACAAAGAGAGACAATCCCTGCCCACACTGGGCTCACAGTCTAGAAGCGGGGGAGACAGACATCAAAAAAAGCAAACAGGCATCAATAGCATCAATAGAAATAAATAGAATTATCTATTCTGAATCAGCGAGAAGAGTTCATCCACCTGAGAAACAGGGCCAAACTTTGAAACTGGGACTCTGCTCTTTACCCACAGGCCAAAAAAAAACCCAAAAAAGGAGAATTTCGATTTTCCCCAGGATGGCGAAAGCTGTCTCGAAGCCCACTTGAAATAAAGGCAAAAAGACCACCCCCCCTCCTTGATCATTCAGACGGTCTCCTCCGGCCACTTCTCTCTCGATAGGACCAAGGCTGGTCAGAAGCTTCCTGGAAGGGGCTTTCCTTCTTTGGCCGATAGACGCAGAACCCGGAATAAGCCCCAATTCCCCATCTAGATTTAACGGTGTGGGCAGGGATGGTCTCTCCTTATCGCTGAATCGTACTCTCCAAGAGCTTAGTACAATGCTCGGCCCAGATTAAGCGCTCAATAAATACGACAGAATGAATGAACCCTTACGGACCCGGCCCAAGTGACCAGTACCTGTGGTGGTCATCCCGATATTGGCGGAGCGCCCCTGGGGTGCGGCTCACTGTGCTAAACACTCGGGACGGTTCCCTGCCCGCAAGGAGCTAGCAGTCTAACGGGGGGAGGCAGACAGGAAACGGCAAACTGAGAAGCAGCGTGGCCTAGTGGATACAGCTCGGGACTGGAAGTCAGAAGGACCTGGGTTCTAAACCCGGTTCTGCCACTCGTCCGCTGTGTGACCTTGGGCATATCACGTCACTTCTCTGGGCCTCGGTTCCCTCATCTGTAAAACGGGGTTGAAGCCCGTGACCCCCATGCGGAACATGATTAGCTCGTTTCCACCCCAGCGCTTAGTACGGTGCCTGGGACATAGTAAGCGATTAGAAAATACAAATGTCATCATCATCACTCTCTGTCCGCTTTAGGGCCTCGACACGGGCAGCAGTGGGGGGTCGCCCACCGGAGGAGGAAGCCCCCGGGGAGGCCAAACCCCTGGAGATGATCTAATTCAGACTGGCCCCCGCCTAGCCTCACGCTTCCCCTTCCCCCCTCCCGCCCCCTTCCCCCCCCCCCCCCCCCCCACCTCGGAGGCTCCGGGCAGCTGCCAGGAGCAAAAACTTGGCCCCAAGTTCCTGTTTGCACAAAGCTCTCGTTTCCAGAGAACGGTCCAGACCCCACCCGGTGTCCAGGCCCAGAGCGGCAGCCTCCCGCAGAGAGACCCCCATCGCCGGCCGGGACCCCTGGCTCTCCCGAGATCGGCCCGCTGCAGGTAGCCGGGCCCCCCGGGGCCCGACCCGTCCATCCCGCCTATCCTCGTGCCCAAGGGCGGGGTACATGGGCTGAGGCCACGGGGTCCCAGGGCCGCGGGGGCATCGCTGGCCAAGAGGGGTGTCGGGTGAGGGGGTGCTGGAGGAGGGCGGGACGGTGGCAAAGAGAAGACCCTGGACCTTATGCTTGGACCGCACCCTTCTCCCCCAGCCCGTTCGAGGAGGCAACCCGCCCTGCTATCGTGCCCGCTGCCTTCCAGAGCTGGCAGCGGCAATCACTGAGCGTCTACTGTGTGCACAGCACTGTGCTCAGTGCTTGGGGGAGCACGAGGGAGGTAAGAGACGTGTTTGACCCCTGCCCTCCAGGAGAGGACGGTTCAGTCAGGAGAGTAAGTTACGGCAGATCGGGCAGCCCGGGTGGGCCCGCAGAGGCGGAGGGCAGCCCTTTGAGAGCTGTAGGGGAGGGTTACCGGGGAGAGCCGGGAGGGACGGTTACGCGCGGGGAGAGACGCCCGGGGGAGTGACCGGGGAGAGCAAACGGGGGGAGCCACGGGGGAGAGCGGCAGGGGGAGGACCAGCGGGGAGTGACCATAGGGGAGAGCCACCGGGAAGAACCGCCTCGGGGACAGCCTCCTGGGGGAGCCCCTTCTGGAAGTGACGGTGAGGAAGAGCCAGCGGGGGAAGAGCCAGTGGGGAAAACCATCGGGGAGTGCCTGTAAGGGAGAACCTCTGGGAAGAGGGCCACCGGGAAGAACCGTCGGGGAGACCCACCGGAGAGCAACTGTAGGAGAGAGCTGCCAGAGAGGGCCTCCGGGGGAGAGCGGTGAGGGGAGAGCCGCCGGGGAGAACCGTCGGGGGAGAGCGGCCGGGGAGGGGGTGAGCCTGCAGTGGGGAAGCCGGAGCTCAGCGGGGCCGGAGACGGAAACGGAGCCGCACCCGTTACAGGTCGTTGAGATGGAGAGCGGGTCGCCGGTCCCCGCGCTGCCCCCGGACGGCCCCGCGGCCCCGCCCGCTACGCCCTCGGCCTCCTCAGACAGGACGCGGGATGCCCTCCACGTCTTCTACGCGGTCATCTTCTCCGCCACCTTCCTCCTGGGCACGGCCGGCAACGGGCTGGTCATCTGGGTGTCCGGCTTCCGCATGACCCGAACGGTGAACGGCGTCTGGTACCTCCACCTGGCCGTGGCCGACTTCGCCTTCTGCCTCTTCCTGCCCCTCGCCGCGGCCCAGGCGGCCCTGGGCTTCCACTGGCCCTTCGGCCGGCCGCTCTGCAAAGTCTACAACTCGTTGGGCGGCCTCAACCTCTTCGCCAGCGTCTTCCTGCTGACCCTCATCTCCGCCGACCGCTGCGTCTGCGTCCTGCGCCCCGTCTGGGCCCAGCGCCGCCGGTCCCCGGGGCGGGCCGCCCTGGCCGGCGTGGGGGCCTGGCTCCTGGCCCTGGCCTTGAGCGTGCCCCAGTTCTTATTCAGGGACACGGACGGGGAGGGCGAGCACGTCCACTGCTACAACAACTTCGACCCCTGGAACGAGACCCGGGGGGACGAGGAACTGAGGTGGGAACTGGAGAAGACCCGGATGGTGGCCGTGGCGGTCACCCGCCTGGTCCTGGGCTTCGTCCTGCCGCTGGTCACCATCGGGGCCTGCTACGCCCTGGTCCTCGTCCAGCTGGCGAGGAAGGGCGAGCTGCGGGGGACCGGCCGGCCGCTGCGGGTGCTCGTGGCCGTGGTGTCGGCTTTCTTCCTCTGCTGGCTTCCCGTCCACGTGGCGTCGGCCCTGCAGCTGGTGGCCTACGTGCGCGGGTCCCAGGCCCTGTTCGCCGCCGTGGGGGTCGTGGGGCCGCTGGGCGTCTGCCTGATCTGCGTCAACAGCTGCCTCGATCCCGTGCTCTACGCCTTCCTGGGCCAGGACTTCCGGGAGCATCTGCTCCGCTCCCTGCCCGCCTCCCTGGAGCGCGCCCTCGCCGAGGAGTCAGACCGGACCCCTCTCACGGGGAGCAGTTCAGGGTCCGGGCCCCCCAAGCTGGAGATCCACCATCTGTGACCCCCCCCCCCCCCGACTCTGGTCTCAGGGCCGGACCCTTCCCTTCCCCAAAGGGTGGAGTCGATAAAAGTAACTAATAATAATTGCGGCGTTTGTTAAGCGCTTACTACGTGCCAAGCATCGTACTAAGCACTGGGGTGGATACAAGCAAATCGGGTTGGGCGCGGTCCCTGTCCCAAGTGGGGCTCGCGGTCTCAATCTCCATTTCACAGGTTGGGTAATGGGGACCCAGAGAAGTGAAGTGACTTACCCAAGGTCACCCAGGAGACAAGCGGGCGGAGTGGGGATTAGAACCCGTGACCTTCCGACTCCCGGGCTCCATCCATTACGCTGCTCCTGAGAGCCTTCTCCCGCCTGCCCCTGCCACGGTGGGGAAGGATGCTCGAACAGCAATAAACACTCACTGGATTCATGGCAGAAACTGAGGCACAGCTCACCGTTCTCCTTCCCTAGCTCCCCTCCCCAACCCGCTGTCCCCGCTCCTGAGCCTGACACCCCCCCCTGCAAGGGGGTAGGGGAACGCAGCTGGGAAGCAGCGTGGCCTAGTGGAAAGAGCCTGGGTCTGGGAGTCAGAGGACCTCCCGGCTCCCCTACTTACTGCTGTGTGACCTTGGCAAGTTACTTAATTTCTCTGGGCCTCGGTTTCCCCAACTGCAAAATGGGGCTTCGATACCTATTCTCCCTCCTACGCCTGCCTTCCGTCTCGACAGACGTCCGACCCGCAGTACGGACTCGGTGGTGAACTGCGGGGAGTAATCCTGGTCGTAATACCCATCAAGCACCTACTCTGTGCACAGAACTGTACTAATAATAAGGGCATTTGTTAAGCGCTTCCTATGTGCCAAGCACTGTTCTAAGCACTGGGGTCGTTACCAGGTAATCAGGCTGTCCCACATGGGTCTCGCAGTCTTTTTACAGATGAGGTAACTGAGGCACAGAGAGGTTAACTAACTTGCCCGAGGTCACACAGTGGCGGAGCCGGGATCAGAGCTCACAACCGCTGACTCCCAAGCCCGGGCCGTTTCCACTAAGCCACGTACTAAGCATTGGGGTGGGAATCAGATATGGTCCCTGGCCCCCCTTGGGGCTTCACCATCTAAATGGTGTGGCCTAGTGGAAAGAGCACAGGTGTGGGAGGACCTGGGTTCTAATCCCGACTCTGCCTCCTGCCTGCTGTGTGAAGTTGGGCAAGTCACTTAAGTTCTCTGTGCCCGTTAGCTCCTCTGTAAAATGTGTAATCAATACCTGGACTCCCTCCTATTAAGAATGTGAGTCCCATTCCGGACCTAATTATCTCCAATCTACCCCGGGGCTTAGTACAGTCCTTGGCACATACTAAGCGCTTAACAAACGCCACAATTATTCATTCAATAGCATTTATTGAGCGCTTACTATGTGCAGAACACTGTACTAAGCGCTTGGAATGTACAATTCGGCAACAGACAGAGACAGTCCCTGCCCGACGACGGGCTTCCAATTGTTATTATGGTTATTATCTAAGAGTACGTGGTGGGGATGTTGGATAGACTATAAGCTCCTTATGGGCAGGGAATGTGTCTACCAACTTTGTCACATGGTATGCTCCCAAGTGCTTAGGACAGTGCTCCGCGCAGTCGATGCTCAGTAAATACCTCTGCTAGTAAAGAGAAACGAAGCGCTAACAAAAAGGCAACAGGGTTGGAGGAGCCACAGCCAGAAGCACCAGGGCTAGAAGAGGCAAGAATCTCACAGTCACAGAAGCCTCCGTGGAAGAAGGCCTGACTCTCTCCGGGTCTCTCTCCTCCTCCACCAGGTCTCCGAACGGCTTCCGCGGCTCAGGAGGGGCGGGGATGGGCCCCACCCTGGCTCTGGTCGCGGTGGACATCGGAGGACCCCACCAGCGTCTGCCTCTGGTCCGGGGAGATGGGGGGGTGGGACGTGAGGACAAGCTCACCTACTTCTCCTCCCCCGATTAGACTGTAAGCCCGTCGAAGGGCAGGGACTCTCTGTTACCGAGTTGTACATTCCAAGCGCTTAGTACAGTGCTCTGCACATAGTAAGCGCTCAGTAAATACTATTGAATGAATGAATGAACGTGACAGAGGGAAGCCATCGACCGTGGAGGAGGAAGTTGTTTTTCGCCGGTGGGGCTGAGGCGGCCCAGGAGCTGGGGGACCGGCAAGACCGGCAGCACGGGGGGATGACGACGGGGCGAGAATGAATGCCTACGGGGGACTTGTTGCGAGCCCGGGCCTGGGAGTCAGAGGACCTGGGTTCTAATCCCACTCCGCCTCTCGCACGCTACGTGACCTGGACAAGTCGCTTCACTTCTCTGTGCCTCGGTTACCTCATCCGTAAAAGGGGATTAAGACCGGGGGCCCCATGTGGGACGGGGACTGTTTCCAACTTGGTATCCACTCCAGGGATTGGGAGAATGCCCAGCCCATTGTAAGTGTTTAATAAATACCAAAAAGACCCAAAACAAAGAGCGGCCCAGTGGTTGTCTGGGGACTGAAGGGCGGGGGCGGCGAGAGATGGGGAAGTTGGCTCTGGGGACAGAGGAGGCGACTGCCTTATCTGAGATCAATCCAGGATAAGTCGGCATCCAGGCCGATGAAGCGTTCTCGCCAGGGTGGACGGCTATCACAGATTACCGAGCCCGACGGCCGAAAAAGATCTTGACAGCGAGCCTAATAATAATAATCATGGTATTTGTTAAGCACTTACTATGTGCCGAGCACTGTTCCAAGTGCTGAGATCGATGCAAGTTGTTGCCTCTGCAGCCTCTCACTCCCCAGCCCTGTTTATCCTCTTGGGGGCCGAGCGACAGTAATAACTGCGGCATCTATTAAGTGCTTACTAGGAGCCAGGCCCTCTGCTAAGCGCTGGGGAGGATACGAGATCATCAGATTCCACATGGGGTTCACAGGCAAAAGAGGAGGGAGAACAGGTCGTGAGCCCTTTGTTGGGCAGAGACTGTCGCTATCTGTTGCCCAATTGTGCTTTCCAAGTGCTTAGTACAGTGCTCTGCACCCCGTAAGCGCTCGATAAATATGATCGAATGACTGAACGAATAAGTCCCCATTTGGCGGATGAGGAACTGAGGCACAGGGAACTGAAGTGACTTGCCCAAGGTCACACACCAGATAAGGGACAGAGCTGGGTTTAGAACCCAGGTCCTGTGACCCCCAGGTCTGGACTCTTTCCACTAGGCCCCGCTCCTTCTCAAATAAAAGTAGAAACGATCCCTGCCCTCGAGGAACTTCCAGTCGTGAAAACCAGTTGGAGGGGAGGCTGAGGTCCAGGTTCCTTCTTTCTTTCATTCATTCATGCATTCAATCGTATTTATTGAGCGCTTGTTCTGCGCAAATCATTATACTAAGCGCTTGGGAGAGTACACTGTAACAATAAACTGACACATTCCCTGCCCACAACGAGCTTACCGTCTAGAGGGGGAGAGAGACATTAATATAAATGAATAAATGAATAAATAACAGATGCATACGTAAGTGCTGTGGGACCGGGGAAGCACAAAGGGAGCGAGTCGGGGCGATGCAGAACGGAGTGGAAGATGAGGAAGAGTGGGGCTTAGTCTGGGAAGGCCTTCTGGAGACGTGCCTTCGCGTGGCTCAGTGGAAAGAGCCCGGGCTGGGGAGTCAGAGGTCATGGGTTTGAATCCCGGCTCTTCCACTTGTCAGCTGTGTGACTGTGGGCAAGTCACTTCACTTCTCTGTGCCTCAGTTATCTCATCTGTAAAATGGGGATTAAGACTGTGAGCCTCACGTGGGACAGCCTGATTACGCTGTATCCACCCCAGCGCTTAGAACAGTGCTCTGCACATAGTAAGTGCTTAACAAATACCAACATCATTATTATTATAAGGCTTTGAAGAGGGGGAGAGTCATTGTCTGGCGGACTTGAGGGAGGGCATTCCAGGCCAGGGGTAGGACGTGGGCCAGGGGTCGGCGGGGAGATAGACGAGATCGAGGCACAGGGAGAAGGTTAGCACAGAAGGAGTGAAATGGGCCGGCCGGGTTGTAGGAGAGACGTGAGGTGAGGTAGGAGGGGGTGAGGTGATGGACTGCTTTAAAGCCAATGGTGAGGAATTTTTGTTTGATAAGGAAGCGGATAGGCAACCTCTGGAGATTTTTGAGGAGTGGGGTGACATGTCCTGAGTGCTTCTGTAGAAAGACGATCGGGCAGCAGAGTGAAGTATGGACTGGAGCGGGGAGAGGCAGGAGGTTGGGAGGTCGGAAAGGAGGCCGATGCGGTAATCTAGGTGGGAGAGGATGAGTGATTACCTTAATGTGGCAGCATTTCGGATTGAGAGGAAAGGGAGATTTTAGCAATGTTGTGAAGGTGAAACCGACGGGACTTGGTCACGGATTGACACGTGGGTTGAATGAGAGAGAGGAGTCAAGGATGACGCCAAGGTTATGGGCTTGTGAGACGGGAAGGACGGTGTTGCCGTCTCCGGTGACGGGAAAGCCCAGGAGAGGACAGGGTTTGGGTGGGAAGATAAGGAACTCTGTTTGGGACATGTTAAGTTGGCGGTGACGGGAGGACACCCAAGTAGAGATGTTCTGAAGGCAGGAGGCGACGCGAGCCTGGAGAGAGGGAGAGAGATCAGGAGAGGAGATGTAGATTTGGGTATCATCCGCATAAAGGTGGTAGCTGAAGCCATGGGAGAGAATTAATTCTCCAAGGGAGTGGGTGTAGATGGAGAATCAAAAGGGACCCAGAACTGAACCTTGAGGGACCTCCACAGTTTAGGGGGCGGGAGGCAGAGGAGGAGCCCGTGAAGGAGACTGAAAATGAACAGCCAGAGAGATGTGGAGAACCAAAAGAGGATAGAGTCATTTAAGTCGGTTGAATAACTTTTCCAGAAGGGGGGTGTCCCGTGTCGAGAGCAGCTGAGAGGTCGAGGAGGATTAGGATGGAGTATAGGCTGTTGGATTTGGCAAGGAGATCATTAGTGACCTTTGAGAGGTCGGTTTCTCTGGAGCAAAGGAGACAGAAGCCAGATGGGAGGGAGTCAAGGAGAGAATTGAGACAGTGGATATAGACAACTCGCTCTAGGAGTTTGAAGAGGAATGGTAAGAGGGAGGTAACCGGAGGGAGCCGTGGGGTCAAGGGAGGATTAGTAAGCGCTCAATAAATGCTACTGAATGAATTCTTTTAGGATGGGAGGGAAATGGGCATGTTTGAAAGCGGTGGGGAACAAGCCATGGGAGAGCGAACGGATGAAGATGGCTGTTGGGAAGGGAACGAAGGAGGGGGTGAGTTTCGATAAGGTACAAAAGCATGGGGTCAGGTGGAGGGGGTAGCTTTTGAGATGAGGGAGGACATCTTCTCTAGAGATACTGCTGGGAAGGATGGGAGAGTTGAAGAGGGGCCCGGAAGGGGGAGGGACTGAGGAGCAGCAGGGGCGATTTTAGGGAGTTCGCCTGATGGTGTCAATTTTCTTAATAAAATAGGTAGCCAGATCATTGCGGGCAAGGGATAGGTGAGGCAGGGGGAAAAGGAGCCTAAAGGAGGGAGTTAGATTTCCAGAACAATTGGCAAGGACGATGGGCACGGGAGTCAATAAGGGTGGAGAAACAGTTTTGCTGGGGGAGGGGGCAGAGTTAAAGCATGCAAGGATTAACTTGAAATGGACAGAGTCGGTCCGATACTTAGATCTCCGCCAACAACGCTCTGCGGCTCGCGCACAGGAGCGGAGGAGGAGGACTTTGCAGGTGATGCAGGGCGGTGGGTCAGCGGTACACGACCGACGAAAGATTAGGGGAGCGAGTGGGTTGGGTTCGGTAGAGAGGGTGGTGTTGAGAACATCTATCTGGTCATCCAGGGAGGGTGGTTCGGTATGGAGGCTAAGTGGGACAAGATGAGTTAGAAAATTGGATGGGGTCCCAAAGATCGGAGGTCTCCGAGAGGGAAGAGTACAGATTTATGGGGAGGAGGTGTGTGGGAGAAGAGGCTTGTGAGGAGGCTGTGGTCAGATAGGGGGATTTCAGAGTTGGTGGGGGTAGAGATTGTGCAGTGGTTAGAGATGATGAGATCGCGTGTGTGTCCAAGTCGGTGAGTGGGCGAGGTGGGGTGGAGCAGGAGGTCAGCGGAGTTGAGGAGTGATAGAAGGGCCATCCGGAACATCTATGTGGATAGTGAAGGCCCCGAGGATCAATGTGGCATGGAGAAAGTGAAGGGATGTGAGAAAGGGATCAGAATGGTTAAAGAAATTGGAGGTGGGACCTGGGGGGTGACCGATGACAGTTACTACACTCCGGAGTGGGCGGTAGAGGGGGGGGCGATACGGGCTTCGAAGGAAGGGAAAGGTGGAATGGTGCGAAAAGGTCACTGGGGCGTGAGAAGGAAATCAACACCTCCTCCTCTCCCAGTGAGCCTGGGGGGAGTGGGAGAAGACGAGACCCCCTCTGGCGAGAGCAGCGGGAGAGAGCTCGTCGTCAGGGGACAGCCAGGTTTCAGGGATGGTGAGGAGGAGAACAGGTGGAGGATGAAGGGAAGCTTCCCCAGGCTGGAGCGGGGGTTCCACAGACCGAACTTGGCTGAAGCTGTGGACGGAGTAGCGGGGAAGGGGACGGCACGAGGGGTGGGGAAAGCTGGGAAGGGAGGATTTGGCAGAGGGATGTCATCCTACTGTAGGAGGAGGAAGTTCATCTTTGCCGGTGGGGCTGAGGCGGCCCGAAGCCGGCAAGACGGAGGCTACGGCAGCTCAGGGGGATGACGACGGGGCGAGGAATGAAGGGCTGGGAGTCAGAGGACCCGGGTTCTAACGCCACTCCGCCTCTTCTCTGCTGTGTGACCTTGGACAAGTCGTTTCGCTTCTCTGTGCCTGTTACCTCATCTGTAAAACGCGGATTAAGACTATGGGTCCCATGTGGGACACGGACTGTGTCCGACTTCGTATTTAGCCCAACGCTTAGGAGAGCGGCTGGCCCACTTAATAAATACCAATTTAAAAGGGGGGGGGGGGAGAGTGGTTCAGTGGTTACCCAGGGCCCGTGGGGGCCGAGCGATGGGGAAGTTGGCTCTGGGGGAGATAACAGAGGAGACAACTGCCTTATCTATCCAAAAAAAACCAGGCCTCCAGGCAGCTCGGCTGTTCTCGCCAGGGCGGAAACGGGCACACAGAGATCAACAGCGATTACCAAGCTCAACGGACCCCCCAAAACCTCGCTATCGCCTCTGTGGCCTCTCGGCCCCCAGCCCCACGAGATCCCTCTGCGGGGCTTTGTGATAATAATGGCCATGGTATGTTAGGAGCTTAGTAGGTGCCAGGCACTGTAGTAAGCACTGCGGAAGGTACAAGCTCACCAGGTCTCATATAGGGCTCACAGCCACAGCGGCAGAAGAGATCATGAGTCCCCATTTTGCAGCTGAGGGAACTGAGGCAGAGAGAAGGGTTTTGGGTGGTTTTTTTAATGGTATGTGTTAAGCACTTACCATATGCCAGGCACTGTATTAAGCGCTGAGGCAGAGACAAGTTAATCAGGTTGGGCACAGTTCCTGTCCCACACAGGGCTCACAGTTTTGATCCCCATTTTACAGATGCGGTAACTGAGGCCCAGAGAATATTAACTGTGGTACTTGTTAGGCGCTTTCTAGGTGCCAAGCACCATTCTAAGCACTGGGGTGGGCACAGTCCATGTCCCTCATGGGGCTCACAATCTTGATCCCATTTTACAGATGAGGTAACAAGCACAGAGAGAAGTTAACACAGCACAGTGACCTGCCCAAGGTCACGCAGCGGACACGTGGCGGAGCCGGGGTCAGGACCCATGATCTCTGACTCCCGGGCCCGCTCTCTTTCCACAAGGCCATGCTGTGACTTGCTCGAGGTCACAGAGCCGACACCTGACTCGCCCAAGGTCACACACCAGACAAGGGGCCGTGTGGGGCTTAGAACCCCGGTCCTCAGACTCGCGGGCCCAGATTCTCCAAGAAGCGTCCAGTCTACTGTGAAAAGCAGCCTTTCGCCTCTGGAGGGGAGGCGGAGGACCGGGTCCCCTCACGCCCTCCCCTCCCTGGTGTTCGGAGTCCCGGGGGGGTGAGGGGAAGGGGGTGACCCCGGCCGGATGACAGGATGGACCGGGCGCCCCAGGTTGGCGGCCGGTCTAGACCCTATCTCCCCTACGCCCCCAGCCAACTGCCCACTCATTTCCCCCCAGCCAGCAGGTCGCTGTCGGCTGTTGCCCTCCTCCCGCCCCCACGAACCCCGATTAAAGCTGGGCCCAGAAAAATCCCGAGGCCCCGATCCGATCGCATCCGCACCCGTGGCGGTCTCGTGCCGGACGCGAACCTGAGGTTTTGAGCGGCGGGGGGTCTGGGCCGGTCCACCCCGATGGGTCCCCCCCTCCTGCGGGGCGGGGGGGACTGTCTCGACCCCCATTCCGGGGCTGAGAACCCTTCCGCTGCCCCCTGCTCTACCTGGCCTTCCCCGCCCCCCCCGGGCAAGAGACCCCCTGCCAAGACACACCAGCCCGACTCTTTCGACATTTATTTCTTCGTGAAAAGAAAAATAAAATAAAAACACAAAAACCACCCTCAGGTAACAGGTCCGGGGGGGAGAGGAGCGGTGGCGGGGGAGTTGCACGTGGGCCAGGAGCAAGGGACCCAGGTTCGGGGGACCACCGCCCCTCACCTCCTCTACCCCCCAAGCCGGGCCCGAGAGGTAGGGCCGTTCCCTCGGCCCCTCCTCGGGACCCCGTCCTCGGCTGCCTCCGAGGGAGGGGAGCGGGGCCGCGGCTCGGGCTCCGACTCTGGCCGCCGTGGAGGGTAGGGGAGCCCGTGCTGGAGGGGGAGGTGAGGGGGCGCGGCAAACCATGCGGGGAGGGTGACGGCCATCCGCCCCCTCCCCCGGGGCGGGACGAGGAGGAGACCACGGCGGCCGGTAAAGGGAGACTGGTCCTCTTCGTTCATCAGGCAAGAGACAGAACTGAAGGACGGGGAGGGTGGGTCAGGCCGGGAGCCTGACCTTTCACCCCCAACGGGCGCTCTTCTCCTTCCCCGGAGCCTGCAGCCTCTTTGTTCTCCTCCTCCTCCTCCTGCCATCGCCGGCCCCCGCCTCCCTCCCCAACCCGCCGGCCCTTCCCCTCACCGCTCAGAGCCTCCTGGGCGAAGTATTTGACATCCACATCCTGATCTTGGGTCAGCTTCTCCAGGACTGGCTTGACCTCGTTCTGCAGTGTGCTGGCCAGGGATGAGGACGGAGGGCATCAGAGGGGAGGGCAAAAGGGGCAGGGGCTAGGAGTTCCTGGCTTTGGGGGTTCGGCTGACGCCGACGACACCGGCTCGCAGGGGGGCCACCGACTGTGTTCTAGACTGGAAGCTCGCCGTGGGCGGGGAATGTGTCCGCTATTCTGTACTCTCCCAAGCGCTCAGCACAGTGCTCTGCACACAGTAAGCCCTCAATAAATACAACTGGCTGACCGGACGGCAGCTCTCTGCTCAGCAAGCAGGCGCTCGGGCTCTCCTGCCGCTCACAGCCCCGCCCCGGGGGTGCGCCGTGCGCCCCCGGAGGAGAACGGCCCTCCGGGGCGGGCTGCTCCGCCCTGGTCCGCCCGAGGGGCGGGAGGGAGCGAGCGCCCTGACGTTCGGGGACGGGGGACCGCCTGCCGGCCTCTCCGCCGCTCCCCTCCGCTCCCGGCCCTCACCTGTTGTCCAGGATGGGCCCGATCTTCTGCAGGGACTTGGCCACGTTGAAGCGGACGTTGGCCACGGGGTCGCCGGCCATGCGCAGGACGGTGGGGAGCATGTGCTTGGTGGTGATGTCCTGCCCGCAGACTTCGGACAGCACCTGGGGGGCGGGGACCGAGCGGGCCCAGGCAGAGGCGTTAATAACGACAGCGCTCGTTAGGTGTTCCCTACGTGCCAAGCACCGTTCTAAGCACCGGGGTAGAAACGACGTAGTAAGGCTGGACGCGGTCCCTGTCCACACGGGGCTCACAGTCAAGATCCCCATTCGGCAGATGAGGTAACTGAGGCACAGAGGAGTGACGCAGACTAGTCCTGACTCCCAGCCCCGCGCTCTATCCACTACATCACGTCGCTTCCCACATCCTCCCCCCGCAGCCCCCGACCACCGGGGCCTTCTCCCCTCTCACGGTCACCCCCACCCCGGCTCTCTGACCCCCGCCGGCCTCTCACATTGATGCAGAAGAGCGTCGTCATGCGGTGTAGGTAGTTGGGGTCTCCGGCCATGGCCAGCACCTTGGGGATGATGGTGGCGTGGGCCCACTCCTTCCCAAACTTCTCCACCAGTTTCTTCAGGTTGCTGGTGGCCGCCTCGCGGATGGCGTACACTACGGGGCGGGGAGAGGGACGGGCCCGGCCCGGGATTCAGGCTCCGGCCAGTCGGAGGACCCGAGGCCAAGGGTACGGCTTCCCCGGCCCCGGGTCATCTCGACCAGCACCCCGTCTCTGGGGAAAGCGGTCCCTAACCTCGACCGCGAGTCAGAGGACCACCTGGCCCACGGCAGCCGCGGCCCGACCAGACCTTCCGCCCCCCCGGCGGGGGCCGGGGAGGATCTGAACGGCTGAGGCTCGATCGCTACGGCTGTTCTGACCAACTCTGCGTCCTCCCTCGACCTCCCCTCCTCCGGGCTGACCCAGTAGTCCGGCCGACCCCTGGGGCCTCTCCCCCTCCGGCTCCCGGGACCCCTCCCCCTCCGGCCCCGCGCCCAGCCCAGAGGGCACGGCCGCCCCGGCCCGATCCGCTCAGCCCGGCCCCGGCCCTCCCCCGTGGTCGTCGCTCACCGTGGTCCACCAGCCAGGCCATGCACAAGGAGTTGAGCTTCTCGTCGAAGAACTCCACGCCCTGCGGGCAGAACGTTACGGGCCGGGGGTGAGGGGCGCGGGGAGGCCGAGGGGCCCCCCTCCCGGGGAGAAGCCGAAGCACAGAGCCGAGGGGGAACCGTGACCCCGGCCCGTGCCCTTCCGAGGTCAATTCTGTCTTGCTTTTGGCACCCGGTCAAGAGCCCGCGCCCCTCGCCCGTGGGGCCCTGGCCGTGGCCCACTCACCAGCTGGCCAGCCAGCAGGGGCATGTACTCGATGATGGCCAGGCGCACGCGCCACTTGGCATCCTCGGCCAGCTCCACGATGGCGGGGAGCAGCGACTGCGACAGCTGGCGGATGCCGATCACCTCGTTCACGCAGTCCAGGTTGGAGATGATGTTCAGCCGCACCTCGGGGCACTGAGGAGGTCCCCCCCCGGTCACCACTCCTCGACTCCGCCGGTCCCAAACCCCCCTTCCCGAGTGATTCCCCACTCCCGAGGCCCACCAGCCCCACACCCCCGTCCCCTAGCCCCCACCGGTCAGCCCCACCTCATCCTTCAGCTGGGCCAGGAAGAGGGGCAGGAGGTGCTCGATGGTGTTGTCCTTGCCCAGGATGGGGGACAAGCCCATGATGACCGAGGCCAGGGCCGACTTGACGTGCTGGTTGGCGTCCGACACCAGCTCCTGGCGAGCGAGGGGCGGTTAGGTGGGGCGGGGGGCCGGTCCCCGCCAACGCTACCTGGTCCCTCAGGACTCCCCCGCCCCGGTTCGCCTCCCCGCGCCCACCCCCGGCCCCTCACCTTGATGCAAGGCAGGATCTGGGTCATGATCACGTTCTCCCGACAGTCGGAGGACAGGTTTTCACAGAACTCTGGCCCCGGGAGAGACGAGAAGGCGTGATCTCGGCGGCCTCCCCCTTCCCCGCCTGCTCCCTCTCCCGCGTCCGGACTGCGGCCTCCCACGCCCCCCGACTCGATCCCTGACCCGTCACCGACCTTTGACCTTGTGAGAGGCTGCCGCCCTCACCTCGGCCTCACAGTCCTTCATGAGGTTCTGGAAGGCCGGGACCAGGTCGGTCTTGGTGATCTCGGGCCCGACCGCCTTCTGGAGCTGAGGAGACGGAGAGACAGACGCAGTCGCGGGTCAGGATCGATCCGCGGTATTTCCTGAGTGCCCGCTGTGCGCTGAGCGCTCGGGACGGTGCGGTAAAACTGAGTTTGCAGACGTTTCCTGCCCACAGGGAGCTTACAGTCTAGAAGGGGAGACAGACGTCAACGTAAACACAGACTACGGATACGTACACGAGTGCCGCAGGGCTGAGGGGAGGGTCAAGAGAGGGAGCGAAACCGAGCGCAACGGTGACACAAACGGGCACGCGCCAGTCCCGACCCTAAGCCTTCCCCTCCCCTCACCCCATCCCGGGATACCTCCGTGATCTGGTCGGCCACCACACAGTGGACACACCGGAACCCGTCCTCGGGTGCAAGCCAGCCCCAAGCCTTCCCCTCCCCCTGCCGCCCAGCCCCCCCGTCCGGGTCACCTCCGTGAACTTGTCGGCCACCATGTAGCGGACGCGCCAGGACTTGTCCTCGGCCGCCTGGCGCAGGGTGGGCATCACCAGGGCCTCCAGGTCCTCCTGGGGCAGCAGCTGGGCGATGTTCACGCAGGCCTCCACCGCCAGCAGCCGCACCGAGTCCTGTGCCCCGGGGTGGCGAGGCCCGGGGTGAGAAGGGAGGGGAAGGCGGACGGTCGGGAGGATGCGGCGGCCAAGCGGGCCCGGCCCCTGACCGGCAGAGCACGGGCCCGGGCCGGGGGGGGGGGGGGGGGGCGGGTCGGGGGCTCCGGGCCTCAGAGCCACCCTTAGGTCTGAGTCAGCACCGGGAGCCGCGTCGGGCTCGTGGGTTGGGGACGGATGAGCTCGGGTCGAGCCTGGGAGGGAGAAGGGGTGTGGCCAGGAGAAAGAGCACGGGCTCGAGTCGAATCGGGAGACCCTGGTTCTAATCTAAGCGGCCGGGGCAAGTCGCTTCTCTGGGCCTCGTTTCCTCAGCCGCACGATGAGGACGGGACACCTGTTCTCCTCCCCCCTCGGCCCGTGGGCCCTGGGCGGGCCGGGGCCGACCCGACTGGATCCCGTATCCTCCAGCCCGGCGCCCGGCGAGCGGTTGGCCGACGTCACCGCGACGGTTCTAGGGGGAGACCGTACAGGCGGAGGGCGGGGAGGAGGAGGAGGAGGAGGACGGCCACCTGCTCGTCGGAGGCCAGGTTGGAGAACATGGGGATGATCTCGCTCTTGACGTTGTCCAGCTCCAGCACCTTGGCGAACTCCCCCAGCTTGGAAGCCGCCGCCCGCCGGACCATGGGGGTGTCGTCCGAGCACAGGTTCCGGAAGTACCTGCTGGGCGGGGGTGTGGGTGTGGGGGAGCGTTCTCCCCTTCCGGACCGGGAGGGCCGAGTCTCTCCTTGCCCGGTTGGGTTGCCCGGCGGCCAGGGTCCCAGAGGGGAAGGAAGATGCCCGGAGTTCACCCGGGGAGGCCGCCCTCACTCCCTGGGGCGGCTGGGAGGATCGGAACCCTCCCCCTCCCCCCCGGCCCGGCCCTCCCCCGCCGGGCCCCGGGGGGCCGGACTCCCACTCACTGGCGCAGCTCGGCCTTGACGGCGCTGGAGACGCGGGGGTAGCAGACGGAGAAGAGGCCGCAGGCCGAGGTGCGGGAGGTGAACCAGTCACCCCCGGCCAGCCGCTTCACCAGGGGCACGAAGTGGGCTTCCAGGTCCGAGGGCGAGTGCTCGTGCGAGATGGCCCGCAGCGACTCCACCGCCTTGTCCCGCACCACTGTCTCCTCCACCGTGGCCAGGGACTCCAGGGGCGGCTGGCGGGAGGCGGCGGGGGGGCCCCAGGTCAGGCGGGCGCACGCCTCCGGCTTAACCGAGCCCACCCCCGCCCCCGGCTTACGCTGACCTTCTCCAGCTCCGGTCCCGGCCCGCGCCGTCATCCGGCCCGGAAGCGGCACCCTGCTCTCCCCCCCCGCCCCCACCTCCTCCGGGAGGCCTTCCCCGCTGGACCTCCGTGTCCACCCCATCCCTCCTCCCTGCCCCACAACACTTTAAGTACACATCTGTAATGCGAGTGACGTACATTAACGTCCGTCCCCCCTTCTGAACTGTAAGCTCATTGGCAACGGGTCTACTTACTGTCATACCGTACTCTCCAGAGTGCTCGGCGCAGTGCTCCGCACACGGTAAGCGCTCGATACGACCGAACGAACGAACGCCGGCTCCTTTAGGCCCAGTTGTTCCCCGACTCCCTCATCTGCAGGTCTGATGTCTCCCGGCAGCGAGGCGAGGGGTCCGCCCGGGTCCCCGGCCCCGACGGGACTGGCCTCCTGGGGTCCCACACCCCGATTCCTCCCCGCCCCCGCTCACCAGCAGACAGTGGACGTACTCCGGCCCCCCGACCAGAGAGGTGAAGGTCCCCAGCTGCTCCGCCAGGGCCAGGAGCACCTCGTCTTCATCGTAGATGGTATCTGGGGGGGGGGGAGACAGAGAACTCGGACGGCCGCCTCCCGCCTCCGCCCCCCGGAATCCGGTGACCCGCCGGTGTGGGCACCCCATCCTCCCGTCCTCTGTCCTTTCCGCCCCCCCGGCCCTGATCACCCCAGCCCCAGTACCGGTGAGGAAGGGCAGCAGTTCGCTGCGGGTCCTCTCCACCCCCAGCGCCAACGCAATCGTCGACAACTTCTTGATGCTGTTGAGACGGAGCTAGAGGAGGACAGTCGGGGGAGGGAGAGAGTCAAGGGACTGATCGGGAAGAAACATCCTCCCCCTGGCTCCCGGCCCGGGACCCGATCCCCTGGGAAAGCGGGCCTCTGAAGACTCCTGCCCTGTCAATCCCCCTGCTCCAGATGCTTCCCGGGATCCCTCCCTTCGAAACTCACGCCCATCCGAGGGATTACGGAAACCGGCCAAGGGTCGGTCTAGTTTCCATCCTCTCCCTCCCCTGGGAAGAATCCTCAGCCAAGGGGACGGCTCGATATTAAGACCGTAAGCTTGTGGCGGGCACTCTCCCAGATGCTTAGTACGGTGCTCCGCGCAGACTAAACGCTCGATATTAAGGATCGGCTTCCACGGGACACTATCCTCCAAGGTCCTCTCCGTCGGCCCCAAAACCACGACACTGGCACGAGAAGCCCGGCGTGCCAGTGGGCCGTGACCCAGTGGAAAGAGCCCGGGCCTGGGAGTCAGAGGACCTGGGTTCTAATCCCGGTCCCGCCACTCGCCTGCTGCGTGACCTTGGACGGGTCGCTTCACTTCTCTGCGCCTCACTTTCCTCCGGTGCGAAATGGGGATTCGACACCTGGACCTCCTCCTACGTAGCCCGTGCGCCCCATGTGGGCCAGGGGGCCGTCCCTGACCTCACTCGCATCCACCCGGCGCTCAGAACAGCCCCTGACACGCGGTGAGCGCTTAAATACCCCGATTATTATCAGGGAAACCGGCCAAGAGTTGGTCGAGTTTCCGTCCCCTGGGAAGAACCCTCGGCCGACGGGACGGCTCCATATTAAGACCGTGAGCTCGTCCCTCTACACCGTAAGCTGGCTGTGGGCAGGGAACGTGTCTGTTGTCTCGGCGTACTCTCTCACGTGCTTAGGACGGTGCTCCGCGCAGAGGAAGCGCTCAGTATTATTCATCCAATAGCATTTCTTGGGCGCTTGCTCCGTGCAGAGCACTGGACCGAGCGCTCGGAATGGACAATTCGGCAACTGCTAGAGCCCATCCCTGCCCAGTGACGAAGGACTGGCTATCGCAGGACACTATCCTCCGACGTCCTTTCCGTCAACCCTCCTTCCAAGGATGTGGAGAGGGCCACGGTACCCCCCAGATCTCCGGGGGGGGGGGGGAGACACCCAGAAATGGGCCAATGAGAAGGCGGCTCTGGAGCATCCCTTTCGGCCAATGGGATGCTCCATTGCTTAAGGAGGGAGGGAAGGAAGACTTCCGGTTAATCCGGTCTTTGGGCCCGAGAGATAAGATCTGCTATTGGCTCCTGCAACGAGGGGCGAGGGAAGGCGGGGAACTCGCTGACCCCCCACTTGTCCATCATCCACCTCCACTATTCTGTGAGCCCGACAATGGGCAGGGACGGTCTCTCTCTGTTGCCGAATTGGCCCTTCCCGGCGCTTAGTCCAGTGCTCTGCACATAGTAAGCGCTTCATAAACACTACAGAGAAGCTCAGTGGCAAGAGGCCGGGCTTGGGAGTCAGAGGTCACGGGTTCTGATCCCGGCTCCGCCACTTGTCAGCTGTGTGACTCTGGGCAAGTCGTTTCACTGGGCCTCTGTTATCTCATCTGTAAAATGGGGATAAGACTGTGAGCCCCCATGTGGGACCGCCTGATCACCTCGTATCCTCTCCAGCGCTTAGAACGGTGCTTTGCACATAGTAAGCGCTTAACAAACGCCATCATTCATTTTCTTGAATGATTATTCATTCGATCGTATTTATGGAGCGCTTACTACGTGCAGGGCACTGGACTAAGCGCTTGGAATATTCATTCAATCGTACTTATGGAGCGCTTACTACGTGCAGAACACTGGACTAAGCACTTGGAATATTCATTCAACCGTATTTATGGAGCGCTTACTAGGTGCAGAGCACTGCACTAAGCGCTTGAAATATTCATTCAATCGTATTTATGGGGCGCTTACTAGGTGCAGAGCACTGCACTAAGCGCTTGGAATATTCATTCAATCGTATTTATGGGGCGCTTACTAGGTGCAGGGCACTGAACTAAGCGCTTGGAATGGCCAACTCGGCGACAGAGGGGGAGGGCAGGGTCAGATCCACTGAAGCTCCCCAATGCAGCACCCAATTCAGCCAGGGGACCCCCCCTTTTTTTATTTAACGAAGCCCCCTCCACCCAGGGACCCCCTCGCCCCCATTGGCTTAATGAGGACCCTTTTGCAGAGGCCGCAGCACCGGCCAGGCCTCGCTCGATCCTTCCGCCGGGGGCCTCCCCGAGGGCCACCAATCAGGGACGCCGTCTCATCCCCATCGGGGGGTCAGGGAAGATGAGAGGAGTGCGGTGATTGGCTGCGGCGGGAGAGTGCCTCTTTCTCTCTCTCGCTCTCCCCCCCACCCGCGCCGCCCCGCATCTCTTCCCCAACTACGGACCTGGACATCTTCGTTGCGGAGCTCGTCGATTAGCACGGCGATGGGGTAGAGCGAGTCGTCGCCGTCGGCCGCCGCCATCTTGCCTCCGTCCTCTTCCCGGCAGGTTCCGGCTGCCGAGCTGAGAGGGGGAGGGAAAGAAGGGAGGGGGGAAATGAGTCAGAGAGAGCGCGATGCGCGCGGAGGGGGCGGGGCCAGGGGAATCCCGCGCTCCCATTGGCCAGGACGCGCAGGCTTGAGCCCACCCCCCCGCGCGCGCCGCTCTCCCCATTGGTGGAAAGGCGAAGCGTTCCCCCCCCTCCCCCCTTGGAGCACGGCCATTGGCTGCAACCCTCAGCGGCCCGTCCCACGCTCGTCTCCGATTGGCTGAGGCCGGAAGGGACGCTCCCGATGACGTCCGAACCCACGGGGGAGGGGGAAATGCCTTTGAAGGAGACATGCGCTTTTGCTCGTTTGGTAGCTAGGCAACCAGCCACCGCCCTTCCGCCGGGGCTCACCGCTCATTGGCTGGCCCCCCTAGCAATAGCCAATGGGCTTTCGGCCAATGGGAGAGGGGGCTTATGTCACGCCGGAAGGTGATGACGTCATAGGGCGAGGAGGGAACGCCTGGTCAAGGCCTTAAAGTCGCTGACGTCAGTGGAGGAGCGTCATGGCTCCCTCTCGTTGCCAAAACGGTGTGCCCAAACAACAGTGCTGTGCACAGAGTAAGCGCTCAGTAAAGATAGTGAATGAC
Source organism: Ornithorhynchus anatinus (assembly GCF_004115215.2). Taxonomy (NCBI): domain Eukaryota; kingdom Metazoa; phylum Chordata; class Mammalia; order Monotremata; family Ornithorhynchidae; genus Ornithorhynchus; species Ornithorhynchus anatinus. The sequence goes on along the minus strand of NC_041732.1, from coordinate 4,886,690 downwards.
TATGACCATGAAGAAACCGAGGAAGTGATGGCATCTCTCCAATTTCAGGGCTCCCCCTGCTAATAATAATACTTGTTATTGTTAATAAGTATTATTATTAAGTATTAGTATTACAATATGAATATAATAATCGTATTACTAATAATAATGTTGGTATTTGTTAAGCGCTTACCATGTGCAAAGCACTGTTTTAAGCGCTGGGGTAGATACAGGGTCATCAGGTTGTCCCCCGTGAGGGTCACAGTCTTCATCCCCATTTTACAGCCGAGGTCACTGAGGCCCGGAGAAGTGACGTGACTTGCCCGCAGTCACACAGCTGACAAGTGGCAGGATTCGAACCCACGACCTCGGACTCCCAAGCCCGGGCTCTTGCCACTAAGCCACGCTGCTTCTCGTTAGTAATACTAATTCTATTAGTACAGAGTCAGGCACTGTTCTAAGCGCCGGGGTGGATACAAGCAAATCCGGACGGACACTGTCCCTGTCCCACATGGGGTTCACAGTCTTCATCTGCGTGGCTCAGTGGAAAGAGCCTGGGCTTGGGAGCAGAGGTCGTGGGCTCGAATCCCAGCTCTGCCACTTGCCAGCTGGGTGACCGTGGGCAAGTCACTTCCCTTCTCTGGGCCTCGGTTCCCTCATCTGTAAAATGGGGATGAAGACTGTGAGCCTCACGTGGGACAACCTGATGACCCTGTATCTACCCCGGCGCTTGGAACGGTGCTCTGCACATAGGAAGCGCTTAACAAATACCAACATTGTTATCATTATTATCCCCGTTTTACAGATGAGGTCACTGAGGCCCAGAGGAAGCGCAATGACTTGCCCAAGGTCACACAGCAGACAAGCGGCAGGACGGGGATTAGAACCCACGACCTTCTGACTCCCAGGCCCATGCTCTATCCACTACACCATGCCGCTCTCAACTGGTGTGATCCCTCTCCTCTCCCTTCCAGTCCTGGCTCAGCCTTCATGTCCAAGCTGTGTGACCTTGGGCAAATCGCTTCACCTCTCTGAGCCTCAGTTACCTCATCTGGAAAATGGGGATTGAGACTGTGAGCCCCTCCTGCGACAGGGACAGTTACCAACCCTCTTTGCTTGTATCCACCCCCGCGCTTAGTACAGTGCCTGGCACATAGTAAGTGCTTAACAAATACCGTTATTATTATTATTATCCCTTTGCACAACCCCCCGACTGAAGGCCCAGAGACGGGCCTCCTCCAGGAAGCTTTCCAGGATCGCTCCACGTGACTCGGTGTCCAGTCGGCTCCGGGCCTGCTTCCGGCCCCACACTCTCCCCACCGATTTTTTAAAAAGGTATTTGCTAAGTGCTCACTATGTGCCGGGCACTGTACTAAGCACTGGGGTAGGCACAAGCTAATCGGGTTGGACGCAGTCCGTGACTCACATGAGGCTCTCAGTAGAGAAGCAGCGTGGCCAGAGAAGCAGCGGGGCTCACTGGAAAGAGCACGGACTTTGGAGTCAGAGGTCATGGGTTCGAACGCCAGCTCTGCCACTTGCCAGCTGTGTGACTTTGGGCAAGTCACTTCACTTCTCGCTGCCTCAGTTCCCTCATCTGTAAAATGGGGATTAAGACCGTGAGCCCCACGTGGGACAACCTGATTCCCCTGTGTCTACCCCAGCGCTTAGAACAGTGCTCGGCACATAGTAAGCGCTTAACAAATACCAACATTATTATTATTATTATTATTATTAATCCCCATTTTGTGGGAGAGGCCACTGAGGCGCAGAGAAGTTAAGTGCTTTGCGCAAGGTCACAAAGCAGACAAGTGGTGGAGCCAGGAATAAGACCCAGCTAATAATAATAATAATGTTGGTATTCGTTAAGCACTTACTATGTGCTGAGCACTGTTCTAAGCGCTAGGATAGATTGTAATCAGATTGTCCCACGTGGGGCTCGCATTTTTTAATCCCCATTTTTACCGACGAGGTAACTGAGGCCCGGAGAAGTGAAGTGACTCGCCCAAAGTCACACAGCAGCCAAGTGGCGGAGCCGGGATTCGAACCCGTGACCTCTGACTCCCAAGCCCGGGCTCTTTCCACTGAGCCACGCTGCTTCTCCGGTCCTTCCGGTTCCCGGGCCGTGCTGCTTTGAATGAATTTTGCTTTTGAGTCTGAGCTGAAGCCGGCTGGGTTGGTCAGGTCCCTCCACTCGGGAACTGACCTGGAAGATTTCAGCTTTTGCAACATCCCTTTGGAATCTTGAAATAATTGAGGGAGCTCAGTGGATTTAGTCTGGTGTTCGGTCTCAGACCGTGAGCCCGTCGTTGGGCAGGGACGGTCTCTATCTGTTGCCGAACTGTCCGTTCCAAGCGCTTAGTACAGTGCTCTGCACGTAGTGAGCGCTCAATAAATACTATTGAATGAATGAACGAATGGTGGGAGCTCCCCTCCGGACTGGAAGCTCCTTGTGGGCAGAGCACGTGTCTACCAACGCTGTTGAATCTTCCCAAGTGCTTAGTGCAGTGCTCCGCACACTGTAAGTGCTCAATAATAATAATGTTGGTATTTGTTAAGCGCTTACTACGTGCCGAGCACTGTTCTAAGCGCTGGGGGTGATACAGGGTCTTCAGGTTGTCCCACGTGAGGCTCACAGTCTTAATCTCCATTTTACAGATAAATACCACTGATCGAATCCCCATTTAACAGATGAGGAAAGTGAAGTCCAGAGACTAATAATGATGGTGTCTGTTAAGCGCTTATATGTGCCGAGCACTGTTCTAAGCGCTCAGGGGAAAAAGCCCGGGCTGGGGAGTCAGAGATCATGGGTTCAAATCCCGGCTCCGCCGCTTGTCAGATGTGTGACTTCGGGCAAGTCACTTCACTTCTCTGGGCCTCAGTTCCCTCTTCTGTAAAATGGGGGTGAAGACCGGGAGCCCACGTGGGACAACCTGATCACCTTGTATCCCCCCCAGTGCTTAGAAGAGTGCTTTGCACATAGTAAGCGCTTAGCAAATGTCGTCATCATCATACAAGGTAATGAGGTTGCCCCAGGTGGGGCTCACAGTCTCAATCCCCATTTTACAGTTGAGGTAACTGAGGCACGGAGAAGTGAAGTGACTTGCCCAAGGTCACACAGCGGGCAAGTGGTAGAGCCAGGATTTTAATAATAATAATAATAATAATATTGACTTCCCTTCTCCGAGCCTCAGTTTCCTTATCTGTTAAATGGGGATAAGATGCCCATCTCTCTCTCTTTCCCCCTTCTAGACCATGAGCCCCCTATGGAACAGGGACTGTGTCTGATCGGAGCGTATTGGTCACCCCTGTGAAAATTCATTCATTCAGTAGTATTTATTGAGCACCTACTGTGTACAGAGCACTGTACTAAACGCTTGGAATCTACAATTCGGCAACAGATAGAGACCATCCCCGCCCATCGATGGGCTCACAGTCTAATCGATGCTTAACAAAAATGCTTAACAAATACCACAGTGACCATTATGGTGTGTGGTGAGAGGCAGGGTAGTACTTCCCTCTAGAGGATGGGATTCATTCATTCATTCGCTCTTTCAATCCTATGTACCGAGCGCCTACTTGAAGCAGCATGGCATGGTGGAGAGAGCCGGGGCCTGGGAGTCAGAAGGTCATGGGTTCTAATCCCGGCTCCCCTCCTGGTCTGCTCTGTGGCCTCGGGCAAGCCACCTCACTTCGCTGGGCCTCAGTGACCTCATCTGCAAAATGGGGAGGAAGACCGTGAGCCCTACGTGGGACAGGGACCGTGTCCAACCCCATTTGCCTGTATCCACCCCGGCGCTTCGTACATTGCCTGGCACTTAGTAAGCGCTTAACAGATACCATAATTATTATTGTTACTCTTACCATTCTCCGAAATCCGTCCCGGTAGAGAACACGAGAGGACGGAGTGGACCCGCCGGGCCGCTGACCCCTTCCCACGGCTCCCAGGGGAAAATCCAGGGGTCATAACCCCTTCCCCACCCCACCCTCTCTTCCCCCTCCCTCCTTCCCCTCCTCTCAGCAATGTCCTCATTTGTATATATTATTTATTACCCTAATTATTCTGTTTATGAGGTGTCCATCCCCTTAATTCTATTTATCATGATTATGTTGTCTTGTTTTTGTCCGCCCGTCTCCCCCGATTAGACCGTGAGCCCGTCACTGGGCAGGGATGGTCTCTATCCCGGCCCTGCCACTTGTCAGCTGTGTGACTGTGGGCAAGTCACTTCACTTCTCTGGGCCTCAGTGACCTCATCTGGAAAATGGGGATGAAGACTGGGAGCCTCACGCGGGACAACCTGATGACCCTGTGTCTCCCCCAGCGCTTAGAGCAGTGCTCTGCACAGAGTAAGCGCTTAACAAACACCAACATTATTATTATTATCTGTTGCCGAACTGTCCATTCCAAGCGCTTAGTCCAGGGCTGCGCACATAGTAAGCGCTCAATCAATACTAGGGAATGAAGGAATAACCAGGGTAGGTACTAGATGGCACTAGAGGGCGCAAGAGTCCCGTCCTCCAGGACAAACCACGCCCCCTAGCCCCTAGGCCACGCCCACTGGGGGGCTCTTAGACCACGCCCCTACCTCTACGTCACTCCGTATTTGGCCTAGGCCACGCCCCTTGGTCCTACGTCACTCCACATGGGGTCTAGACCACGCCCCCTGGGACCTGGGCCACGCCCCCTCCCTTTGCCACGCCCATTCGGGCCTGAGTCACGCCCCTGTTGCTTACGTCACGCCCTATAGATATCAAGCCACGCCCCCACCCTCTCTGCCACGCCCCTGTAGCCTACGTCACGCCCCAAGGGCCTAGGCCACGCCTCCTCTATAATAATAATCACATTGGTATTTGTTAAGCGCTTCCTCTGTGCAGAGCACTGTTCGAAGCGCTGGGGGAGATACAGGGTCATCAGGTGGTGCCACGTGAGGCTCCCGGTCTTCATCCCCATTTTCCGGATGAGGTCACTGAGGCCCAGGGAAGTGAAGTGACTCGCCCAAGGTCACACAGCTGACACGTGGCAGAGCCCGCAGTCGAACCCATGACCTCTGACTCCGAAGCTGGGGCTCCTTCCACTGAGCCACGCTGCTTCTGCACCAGGGGACTCGGGCCTGGGAAGGGGAGGACGTGGGTTCTCAAGCCGGCTCTGCCCATTGCGTGCTGTGTGACCTTGGGCAAGTTACTTAGCTGCTCTGGGCCTCAGTTTCCTCCTCTGTAAAATGGGGATTTGATGCCCGTTCTCCCTCCTACTTAATAATAATTGTAATAATTACGGTATTTGCTAAGCGCTTACTATGTGCCAAGCACTGAGTCCCTGTCCCACGTGGGGCTCGCAGTCTCAATCCCCATTGTACAGATGAGGTAACGGAGACACAGAGAAGTGACTTGCCCAAGGTCCCACAGCAGACACGTGGGGAAGGCAGGATTAGAACCCACAACCTCTGACTCCCAAGCCCGTGTTCTTGCCACTGGGCCTCGCTGCTTTCCATCCCGCCTCTGCCACTTGTCAGCTGTGTGACCGTGGGCGAGTCACTTCACTTCTCGGTGCCTCAGTTCCCTCATCTGTAAAATGGGGATGAAGACTGTGAGCCTCCCGTGGGACAACCTGATGACCCTGTATCTCCCCCAGCGCTTAGAACGGTGCTCTGCACATAGTAAGCAAGCGCTTAACAAAATGCCAACATTATTACACTTGGGCTGTGAGCCCTATGTGGGATAGGGACTGTGTCCGACCTCAGCGCTCGTGGGCAGGGAATGTGACCGTTTACTGTTGCGTTGTACTCTCCCGAGCGCTTAGTACACCGCATACGGTAAGCGTCCAATAAATACCACTGAACGAATGAACGAGAAGAGTGCTTGATGCCTACTAAGTGCTTAATAGATGCCATAATTATTATTTTACTATCACCCCCATTAGACTGTAAGCTTCTTGAGGGCAGGGGACTTGTTATAGGTCGGGACAGGGCCGTGCACACAGTAAGGGCTTAATAAATGCCACGGACTGATTGATCTAGCAGGGGAGGCAGACACTAAAGCCAATTCGAGATGGAAGGAAGTGATACCTGGAACTGGGCCACGGGTTGGGCACAAGGTTCTGTGGGGTTTAAGAAAGTTTGGGCCTGTTTATTGATTTAGGTGTGCGTGCGAGGGGGTGTGGGTTTATTCAAGGGAGCAGCAGGAAGCCGCGTTGTTCCCCTGTTGGTTTTGCAAATTCCTCCCGGCTCAGAATACCGAGAAACACAGAGTTGCACAAACAGGACATACTCACTTAACAAATACGCTCTCTCTCTCTCCCTCTCTGTTTCTCTCTGCGAGCTCCACCGGGTGGATCAGGTACCCCATGTTGGTATCTGTTAAGCGCTTACTCCGTGCAGACCACTGGCTGGACACAGTCCCTGTCCCGCAGTCTCACTCCCCATTTTCCAGATGAGGTAACTGAGGAACAGAGAAGTAAAGTGACTTGTCCGGGGGTCTCACAGCGGATACGTGGCGAAGCCAGGATTAGGACCCAGGTCCTTCTGACTCATTCATTAATTCATTCCTTCATTCAATCGTATTAACTGAGCGCTTACTATGTGCGGAGCACTATACTAAGTGCTTGGAAAGTACAATTCAGCAACAAATAGAAACAATCAGGACCACGCTCCATCCACTAGCTGAGGGCGCGCTTAAGCAATTTACAGTTCCCTGGGGTGAACTCCTAGTGATGAATTATTTTGAGCCTATGAGTTTATTTAACTTATGATACCTTGGTGGAATTATCCGCTGCCTGCCTGTTCGTTTAGACCGAAGAGCTCCTGTCCTTGGTTTGGTGATTCATTATTAAGTGCAATTATAAATTGTATTATTATTTGCAGATAAATAAATCCTTACTTGGATGGGTCTTTTCTGTATCTCCAAAATATTTTTTATCCCATAACCTGTCAGTCCTCCCATTATTTTTGTGAGGTAGAGGTCGCTTCCCAATCGAGCAATCATTTATTGAGTTTATTACGTGCAGAGCACTGTATTAAGTGCTTGGGGGAGTACGATACAACAGAATCAGCAGGCACGTTCCCCGCCCCAAAACAGGCTTACGGTCTAGAGGGGGAGACGGACATTAATAGGAATAAATGAGTCATTTATAGTATACGATTCGAAGGTAGGTATGTAAGTGCTGTGGGGTTGGGTGTGGGGTGAGTATCAAATGTCCATAGGCCCAAGGACGCAGAAGGGGCACAGTGAGTAAACTGGCATTAGAGGAGCGGAGGGTGCGGGCTGGGCTGGAGGAGGAGACCATTGAGGTGAGGAGGAGGGGGCGAACTGATCGAATACGCAGAAAAATTCAGGGACTTGGCCAAAGATACCCAGAAAGTCAGTGGCCCAACAGAGCCTGGCCTGCTGGCTCCTAGCCCAGCCTTCCTCCCTCTGCCTCCCTTAAAAAGCTGGCGCCAGAAAAGAAATTGTTTCGGCAACTTGCTTTCTCGATCCCTGTAGTTGAGTTTTTAGAATCCTGTTAGATAGGTATCGGCAATCCTAGTCTGACCCAAGTTCTCTGATCCTTCATCAGTGATAATAATAACGGTTAATATGGTTCTGCCCTGGGAATCCCAGGCTTGACTTTCTTATAATGAGGGTGGAGAAGTCCGATGCAGGTGTTTGAGGGTGCCGGTCCTGGGCAATCAATCGGTCAGTCGTATTCAATCCTATTTATTGAGAGCTTACAGTGTGCAGAACACCATTCTAAGCGCATTCATTCATTCATTCATTCATGCAATCGTATTTATTGAACGCCTACTGGGTGCTGAGCACTGAACTAAGTGCTTGGGGGAGTATAATACAACGCTGAACAGTCACATTCCCTGGCCACGATGAGCTTACGGTCTAGAGGGTAGGACAATATAAGAGAGTCGGTAGACACGTTCCCTGCCCACGAGGAGCTTACGATCTAGAGGGGGAGACAGACGCCGATGGAAAGAAATCACCGACGGAGTTGGACGTAAGTGCTGAGGGGCCGAGGGAGGGGTGAGAAAGGGAACAGATCCAAGTGAGAGGGTGACGCAGAAGGGAGTGGGAGAAGAGGAAGTGAGGGCTTAGTCGGGTTGTGTCTTCGATAGGGATTGAAGGTGGAGAGGGAGGGACGGTCTCTTGGATATGAAGAGGGAGGGTATTTCAGAATTGAGGGAGGGAGTTCCAGAGTCTACGGAGACCGCACTCCGGAGCCAGCAGAAGGACACCTCCAAACTTGCCCATCCAGAGCTCCACAGAGAAATAAGTTGACCACTTACCCCGAGGAAGCAGGCGAGTGGAAAGGGTCGGAGAGAAGAGATTCACCAGCTCAGGTGATAGAAAGGAAGCTCCTTGTGGGAAGTCATTTCGTTCATTCATTCATTCAATAGTATTTATTGAGCACTTACTACGTGCAGAGCACTGTATTAAGCGCTTGGAATGGACAATTCGGCAACAGGTAGAGACAGTCCCTGCCCACTGACGGGCTTACAGTCTAACTGGGGGGGGGGGGGGGTCTCGTTCTTCTGGTGTGTTCTTCCAGGAGCCCACCCGGAGTTCCCACAAGACGCATGTGCCCCTCTGCACAGATCTTTTGCCTGGCTGAGCTCTCCACCCCTAAAATCTCACCGTTGTTTCTTCGCAGCTTGTGGTCCACTCTGGCCCCCTGGCCTTTTTCTTCTACGCTCCTGCCCTAGCTCACTGAAATCCAAACCAGGGCAAGCCGGAGGCCCTCACTGGCTAAGAGCCCTCCCTGAATTGAGGCACCCGGCCAGGTAGGAAACAGGGGCACGGAGCACTTTAGGGAGAGAGCAGAGAGCATTTCAGGGAGAGGGCCGGAGCAATGCAGGGAGAGGGCCGGGAGCGTCAAGAAATGAGACTGCAAGCTCCTTGTGGGAAGGGATCACCCCTCCCGACACAAGCCCTCCTTTCTTCTTCTCCCAATCCCTACTGCATCGCCCGGACTTGCTCTTTCTATCCATCCCCCTCCAGCCCCGCACCACTTAACGTCCGAATCTGTCATTTCTTTCTATCTATTAACGTCTGTCTCCTCCTCTAGACCCTAAGCTTGTTGCGGGCAGGGAACGTGTCTGTCTATTGCTATATCATCCTCTCCCAAGCGCTCAGTCCAGTGCTCTGCCCCCTCTAAGCGCCCAATAAATACGACCGACCGTCTATTGCGCTGAACTCCCCCAAGCGCTTACTACGGTGCCCCGCACACCGTCGGCGCTCCATAAATGCCCCCCGATGAATAGTCCGGAGGCCGCTCTGTCACTATTACAAAATATTTATTTCCTGAATAAAAAAAAAGCACTTAAATTAAGAGGGGGAGGGGTCCCCAGCTGATTCCCCCCCAGGGCCACTGGGCTCAGGAGCGGCCCTTGGGGGGCCGGGGTGGGGAAGTTAGGTGGGAGGGGGCTAAAGAGAGGGGGCCAGAGCCAAAGGTACCAGAAGGGCGAGGAAGGAGGAGAGGGCGAGGTGGGGATGGGGGGTGGTCCCGGAGCGGGGGGTGGACTGATGTTGGCAGAGGCCGTCGGAGCAACAGCGGACTTCCACCTGGTCCAATCCGCCGTACACCGACAGGTAGGGGCTCTTGCACCAGCCCGCGGTCGCGCAGCCCTTCACCATAGCCTGAGGACCCCACAGCTCTGCGGGGGGCGGGAGGAGGGAGAAAGGGGGGAACACGAGACAGTCAACTAGGCCGCAGAGACCCCCCCATCACCAGGCCCAGAATGGAAGCAGCGGGTTTCCTTTTTTCTAATGGTCCCAAGTCCCGGGTACTAGAATAATAACAATAATTTTTAAGTTCTTACTATATCGCGAGCACTGAAATGATCAAAATAATAATAAAGATATGATAGTAATAATTAGGGTATTTGTTAAGCGCTTACTATGTCTCAAGCACTGGAAGAAGAAGAAGAAGAAGAATTGTGGTATTTGTTAAGCGCTTCCTATGTCTCAAGCACTTGTCTGTCCGTCTCCCCCGATTAGACCGTAAGCCCGTCAAACGGCAGGGACCGTCTCCATCTGTTGCCGACTTGTTCATCCCAAGCGCTTAGTACAGTGCTCTGCACATAGTAAGCGCTCGATAAATACTATTGAATGAATGTAATGATACTAAATGTGGTATTTGTTAAGCGCTTACTACGCGCCAGGCGCTGTACTAGGAGCTGGGATGGGTTGAGAAGCAGCGTGGCTCAGTGGAAAGAGCACGGGCTTTGGAGTCAGGGCTCATGAGTTCGAATCCCAGCTCTGCCACTTGTCGGCTGTGTGACTGTGGGCGAGTCACTTAACTTCTCTGTGCCTCAGTTCCCTCATCTGTAAAATGGGGATTAAGACTGTGAGCCCCACGTGGGACAACCCGATTCCCCTATGTCTACCCCAGCGCTTAGAACAGTGCTCGGCACATAGTAAGCGCTTAACAAATACCATCATTATTATTATTATTACGAGCAAATCGGGTTGAACGGAGTCCCTGTCCCACGTGGAGCTCACGGTCTTTACCCCCATTTTACAGATGAGGGAACTGAGGCACAGAGAAGTAAAGTGACTCGTCCAAGGTCACAAAGCAGACAAGCGGCGAAGGCGGGATTAGAATCCAGGTCCTTCTGACTCCCAGGCCTAAGCTATAGTCAGTCAGTAGGCTACACTGCTTCTCGGAAGAGCACGGATTTGGCAGTCAGGATCCCTGCCCACAGTGAGCTTACAGTGGCTTAGTGGCTAGAGCCCGGGGCTGGGAATCAGAAGGTCGTGGATTCTAATCCCGGCTCCACCACGTGTCTGCTTTGTGACCTTGGGCAAGTCACTTCACTTCTCTCTGTGCCTCAGTTCCCACATCTGTAAAATGGGGGATAAGACTCTGAGCCCTTTGTGGGACAGGGACTGTGTCCAATCTAACTTGTATCTACACCAGTGCTTGACACATAGTATCTGCTTAACAACAATAATAATAATAACTGAGGTATTTGTTAAGTGCTTAGTATGTGCCAAGCACTCTCCTAAGCACTGCGGTGGATTACTCTCCCGAGTTCTTAGTACAGTGCTGTGCACGAGGTAAGTGCTCAATAAATACCATCGAATAAATTCATTCCATGGTATTTATTGAGCGCTCGCTACGTGCAGAGCATCGTATAATGAATAAATGATCGAACCTCCACTCTACACACGCACCCTCCAAGGATAGGGACTGTATTACTTCCTCCTGTCATCCCCTCTCCCAGCCCCACAGCACTTATGTCTACATCTGGGATTTATTTGTTTCTAGTAATGTCTCTCTCCCCCTCTGGATTGTAAACTCGTTGTGGGCAGGGAATGTGTCTGTTATATTGCTCTATTTTGCTCTCCCAAGCGCTTAGTACGGTGCTCTGCAGACAGCAAGGGCTCAATAAATACCATTAGACTGACCGACTAACTGAAGCCCGGCCACCCCGAGGGCGAGGTTCTGGGCGTGGGCTGAATCCCGGAACCACAGAGCACCTGGTTTCTGGTTTCCCCTGATGATTGATGACCACTGTCCCTTGCTCACCCACCGCCCCCGCAGTGCTCCTTCTTCTGTGTAAAAGCAAGAGGAAGGAGGAGGAAGGGGGGATGAGGGAAGAAAAAAGAGGAAGGAGGAGGGATGGGGGACTGACAAAGGGGATGGGATATGGAGGAGGCAAAATGGGAGAAGGGGAATAAAGGAGGAGAAAGAAGGGGGATAAAGGAAAAGGGGGAGGAGAGGAAAGAGGAATAAAGGGAGGGAATGGGGGAGGAGGGGGAAGCAGCGTGGCCTAGTGGAAAGAGCCCAGACCTGGGAGTCAGAAGAACTGGGTTCTAATCCCAGCTTCTCTACTCGCCTGCTATGAGACCTTGGTCAAGTCACCTCACTTCTCTGTACCTCGGTTCCCTCATCTGCAAAATGGGGATTCGCTAGTAGTTCTCCCTCCTGCTTTAGACTGCGAGCCCCATGGGGGACTTGATCATCTTGTATCTGCTCCGGTGCTCAGCTCAGTGCTTGACAAGCAGTAAGCACTTAACTGATGCCATTATTAGTATTATGAATAAAGGAGGAGGAGGAAGGCCAATAAAAGAGGATAAGGGAGGAGAGGAGAGGAAGGAGCGGGCGGGGGAATAAAGAAGAAGGAGGAAGGGGATGAGAGGAGGGAGGAGGAGGAGAAGAAAGGGAGGAAGGAAGAGGGGGGAAGGGGATAAAAGAGGGAGAGGGAGTAGAGGGAAGGGAAGAGGGAAGGAGAATAAAGGAGAAGGGGGATAGAAGAGGAGGAGGGAGGAGGGGAGGAGAGTAAAGGAGAGGGCTAAGGGGATAAAAGAGGAGATGGGAGGGAGGAGGGGAAGGGGAGTAAAGGAGGAAGGGGATTAAAGAAGAGGAGGGAGGAGATGGGAGGGAGAAGGGCAGAGAGGAAGGAGGGTAAAGGAGGAGGGGGAAGCGGGGTACAAGAGCAGGAGAGAGGGGAAGAGAGGAGAGGAGAGAAGAGGGAAGGAGAGGGGAGGAGAGGAGTGGAGAGGAGAAGAGAAGGAAGGAGAGGGGAGGAGGTTCTGACCGTGCATCCCAGTGGCCTCCAAGCAGTGGTCCATGGGGCCCTGGCAGGAGATGGTGGACTCTTCCCGGTGGGAGCAGCCGTGGGTGCTGTTGCCCCAGCAGCTGCGGCACTTCACCCCATTCGGGGGCAGCAGGGAGTGGTGAGTGACTGTGGGAGGGGCAGGGGACGGCTCTGAACCGGCTCCCCCACTCCCCCACCCCTCCAGCCCGCCCCCCCGCCCGGGGCCCCGGCCATACCCGGCCCGCCGTTGCAGAGGCTGGAGTTACAGCAGCGCAGCAGGGTGAAGGTATGGTTGTTGTGGAAGCCCAGAGGGCCGCTGCAGTCGGACAGCTGGCCGCAGCCGCGGATGTGCCTCTCGTCCGGGGCGCTCTCTGCGAGGACACGAGGACACGGAGCCCGTCGCTTGTCCCGGCCCGGCTGGCCTCCGGAGCCCTCCGGCCCCCGGCCCCCTCACCTACTCCAACCCAGGCCTCGCCCTCCGCTCCTCCGATGCCAACCTTCTCACCGGGCCTCCATCTCGTCCACCTGGCCGCCGAACCCTCGGCCGGGCCTGGAACGCCCTCCCTCTTCACACGGTAGTAATTATTCTGGTATCTGTTAAGCCTTTACAACGTGCCAAGCACTCTTCTAAGCGCTGGGGGAGATACGAGGTTAGACTCTCACCCCTTTCCGAGCCTTACTGAAGGCCCATCTCCTCCAAGAGGCCTTTACCTTTCCTCTTCTCCCACTCCCTTCTGCGTCGCCCGGACTCGCTCCCTTTATTCGTCCCCCTTCCCGGCCCCACACCACTCGTGTCCACAGTCCGCCACGTCTCGATTTCTGTCGATGCCCGTCTCCCCCTCTGGACCATCGGCCCGTCGAGGGCGGAAACGCGTCTGTTGTCGTTTCGTCCCAACCGCTCAACAGATACGATCGAATGACCGAACGATGGAGTGGACGGGATGAGGTGAGGGGTTCTGGATGCCCGGGGGGGCGGGATGGAAAGGGGTGGGGGGCTCACCGTCGGGGACGCTGTAGGAGGTGAGATCCACGCACTGGTCCTGGGGGGAGCAACGCATGGTGCGGTGCATGTTCCGCTCGCAGGAGAGGTCCGAGGACCCGCAGGTGACACACTCCAGCCCACCTCGGGCAGGCGTGGACCCCACACCTGCAAGGCGTGGGAAAACAACATCAGCCCAGGGCCCGGACCCGGCGCCGAGGGGTCAGGGGACGGGGAGGGTGTTTGGTAACCGCTGCACCACTGAAGCAGCGTGGCTCAGTGGAAAGAGCACGGGCTTTGGAGTCAGAGTTCATGGGTTCGAATCCCGGCTCGGCCATTGTCAGCTGTGTGACTTTGGGCAAGTCACTTAACTTCTCTGTGCCTCAGTTACCTCATCTGTAAAATGGGGATTAAGACTGTGAGCCCCAGGTGGGACAACCTGATTCCCCTATGTCTACCCCAGCGCTTAGAACAGTGCTCGGCACGTAGTAAGCGCTTAACAAATACCAACAATACAACAATACAATACAATAGAGCCCGGGCCTGGGAGTCAGGAGGTCATGGGTTCTCATCCCACCTGTCCGCTGTGTGACCTCAGGCAAGTCACTCGACATCTCTGTGCCTCAGTTACCTCGTCTGTGGGCCAGGGACGGTGTCCAACCCGATTTGCTTGTATCCCCCCCAGCGCTTAGTACGGTGCCTGGCACATAGTAAGCGCTTAACAAATACCGTAATTATTATCGTTATCATTCCGATCTATGTGACGAACAGCTGGTTAGATCTCACTTCACCGGGTCGGACCCAATCCCTGTCCCACACGGGGATCACTGTTTTTGGGGTTTTTGAATAGTGTTTGTTAAGCACTTTCAGTGTGCCAGACACTGTACTAAGCACTGAGTAGATCCCAGTTCATCAGGTAGGACCCAGTATCTATTCCACATGGGGATCGCAGCTTTTTTTTTTTTAATGGTAATTGTAGTGTTTGTTAAACGCTTACTATGTGCCAAGCACTGTACTCAGCTCTGGGGTGGATACAAGCAAATCGGGTTGGACACAGTCCCAGTCCCACATGGGGCTCACAGTCTTAATCCTCATTTTAGCACCTTATCAAAACTCTGCCCCCCTCCCTTCTTTCCTCCCTAACAGCCTCAACCTTTCGCTCTCCATTGGCTTCTTCCCCACAGCTTGCAAACATGCCCATTAGTCCCCTATTCTAAAAAAAAAAACCCTCCTTTTACCCCATAGCTCCCTTCAGTTTTCATTCCATCTCACTCCAACCATTCCTCTCCAAATTCCTGGAGCGGGTTGTCTAAACCCGCTGACTCAAATTCCTCTCCTCCAATTATTTTCTGGACTCCCTCCAATCTGGCTTCCTTCCGCTTTGTTCCAGAGAAACCAATCTCTCAAAGGTCACCAGCGATCTCCTTCTTGCCAAATGCAACAGCTTCTACTCCGTCCTAATCCTCCTCGACCTCTCAATTGCCTTCGACACAATGGACCACTCCCTTCTCCTGGAAACGTTTCCAACCTTGGTTTCGCTGACTCTGTCCTCTCTTGTTTCTCCTCTTATCTCTCTGGCCGTACATTCTCGAGGGCACCTTCTCCCCCTCTCCCCCTAACTGTGGGGATCCCTCAAGGTTCAGTTCTCGGTCCCCTTCTATCCTCCGTCTACACCCCCTCCCTTGGAGAACTCATTCGCTCCCAAGGCTTCAACTACCACCTCTACGCTGATGATACCCAAATCTACATCTCCTCCCGTGATCTCTCTCCCTCTCTCCAGCCTCGCATCTCTTCCTGCCTTCAAGACGTCTCTTCTTGAATGTCCTTCCATCGCGTCCAACTTAACATGTCCACAACAGAGTTCCTTATCTTCCCACCCAAACCCTGTCCTCCCCCTGGCTTTCCCATCAGTGTAGACGGCACCACCCTCCTTCCTGTCTCACGAGCCCGTAACCTTGGTGTTATCCTTGATTCCTCTCTTCCATTCAACCCACATATTCAATCCATCACTAGATCCTGTCAGTGCCGCCTTCACGACATCGCTAAAATCCTTTCCTCTCCAGCCAAACGGCTATCGTGTTAATACAGTCACTCATCTTGTCCCGCCTGGATTATGGCTTCAGCCTCCTTGCTGGATTTCCCTCAGCCTCCTGTCTCTCCCCACTTCGGTCCCTACTTAGCTCTGCTGCCCGGATCACCTTTTTTTGGAAAAAGCGTTTTACCTTTCTACAAAAACGTTCAGGATACATCACCCCACTCCTCAAAAAACTCCAGTGGTTGCCGATCCACCTCCGCATCAAACAAAAACTCCTCACCATTGGCTGTAAAGCAGTTCACCATCTCGCCCCCTTGTATCTCACCTCACTTCTTTCCTTCTACAACCCAGCCCACACGCGTCACTCCTCTAGTGCTAACCTTCTCACTGTGCCTCCATCTGGCCTGTCGCTGGCAAACGCTAGCCCACGTTCTGCCTCTGGCCCGGAACCTCCTCCCTCCTCAAATCTGCCAGACAATGACTCTCCCCGTCTTCAAAGCCTTACTGAAGGCTCATCTCCTCCAAAAGGCCTTCCCAGACTAAGCCCCCCCTTTCCTCGTCTCCCGCTCCCTTCTGCATCACCCTGACTTGCTCCCTTTGCTCTTCCCCTCTCCCGGCCCCACAGCACTTATATCTGTAATTTTATTTATCTGTATTGATGTCTGTCTCACCAACTCCAGACTGTAAGCTCGTTGTGGACGGGGAATGTGACTGTCGATTATTTTATTGTGCTCTCCCAAGTACTTGGTACAGTGCTCTGCGCACAGTAAACGCTCAATAAATAGATTGAATGAGTGAATCAATTTTACAGATGAGGTAATTGAAGCACAGAGAAGTGACTTGCCCGAGCTCACACAACAGACAAGTGCTGTATCTGTGAAGCAATTACCGTGGGCTAGACACTGTACTTATTGCTGGGTACAACCCAGTTCCTCAGGTCAGACTCAGTCCCTTTCTCCCAGGGCTCACTGGTGTGTTTTTGTGTGTGTGTGTGTGTGGTATTTGGTAAGCACCTAGTACATGCCAGGCACTGGATTAAGAGCCGGTTAACTAGGTTAACAAAGTTGGGCACAGTTCATTGCCAATCAGGTTCACAATAGTAATCCTCATTTTACATCCATTATTTATTTCTTTATATGAATATCCCTCTCCCCACCTCTAGACTGTGTTTGTTGTGGGCGGGGAATATGTCTACCAACTCTGTCCTCTCCCAAGCGCTCAGTACTGAGCTCTGCAAACAGTAAGCGCTTAGTAAGTACCACTGATTGACTGATTGATGTAACTGAGGCCTAGAGAAGTTACGGGACATACCCAAGATCACACAGCAGACAAGTGACGGAGCCAGGATTAGAATCCAGGTCATTCTGAGTCCCAGGCCTGGGCTCTATCCAAAAGGCCACGCTGCTTCTCTAGGTGGTCAAGGTGGGAGGGAGCACGGCGATTGGATCCCCATTTTACAGATCACTCAAACAAACAATCTCATTTTTACTGAGTCCTTGCTGTGTGCAAAGCACTGTATTAAGTGCTTGAGAGAGTAATCAATCAATCAGTTGTATCTATTGAGTGCTCGCAGAGCACTGTACTAAAATGCTTGGGAGAGTGCAATATAATATTATTCCAGACACATTCCCTGCCCACAACGAGCTTACAGTCTAGACCAGAAGACAGACGTTAATAGGAATAAATGAATTACGGATGCGGACGTACGTACTGTGGGGCTGAGGGTGGGGAGTGAATAAAGGGAGCAAATCAAGGAGGGAGAGGGAGAAAAGGAAATGAGGGCTTAGTCGGAAAAAGCCTCTTGGAAGAGATGTGCCTTCAGTGAGGCTTTGAAGGTAGGGAGGGTGATGGTCTGTCCTACATAAAGAGGAAGGGCGGACCAGGTCAGAGATAGGAAGTGGGCATGAGGTCGGAGGTGATAGACGAGATTAAGGTACAGTGAGTAGACTGGCATTAGAGGAGTGAAGCGCTCCGGCCGGGGCCAGGTAAGAGAGTGGCGAGGTGAGGAAGGAAGCAGCAAGACGATTGAGGGCTTTAAAGTCAGGGGTGAGGAGTTTCTGTTTGATGAGGAGGTGGAAGGGCAACCCACTGGAGGTTCTTGAAGAGTGGCCATTCATGTCCTGAACGTTTCTGTAGAAAGATAATCCGGGCAGCAAAGCATGGACCGAAGTGGGGAGAGAGAGGAGGCAGGGAGGTCAGCAAAGAGGCTGATGCAGTAATCAAGTCGGGATAAGATAAAGACTTGGATTAACGTGATAGCAATTTGGCTAGAGAGGAAAGAACAGATAAATAAATAAATAAATGTTGGTATTTGTTAAGCGCTTACTAGGTGCCGAGCACCGTTCTAAGCCCTGGGGGAGATACAGGGTAATCAGGTTGCCCCACGTGGGGCTCACACACTTTTAATCCCCATTTTACAGATGAGGGAACTGAGGCACGGAGAAGTTAAGTGACTTGCCCACAGTCACACAGCTGCCAAGGGGCAGAGCCAGGAGTCCAACTCATAACCTCTGACTCCGAAGCCCAGGCTCTTTCCACTGAGCCACGCTGCCAGATTTTAGTGAAGTTTGGACCCATAGGACTTAGCAATAAATTGAATATGTGGGAAGAAGAAGAGGAAGAAGAAGGAGGAGAAGGAGGAGAAGGAGGAGGAGGAGAAAAGAAAAAGAAGAAAAAACGCCAAGGTAATGGGCTCGTAAAGTAATAAAATAATTTTAGGGAGATAACGTCTAATAGTTCCAATTTTCTCAATAAAGTCATAAAGTAATAAAGTAGGTAGCCAGAGTACAACGCAACAGAGTTAGCAGACAGTGTCCCTGCCCATAATGAATTTACACTTTAGATGGCGAGATAGACACGAATAGAAATAAATAATTCCCAGGTATGTACATAGGTACCGTGGGACTGTTCTGGAGAAACAGATTTATCTATACACATATATATGAAAATATATCCACAGAGTCTCCATGAATCGGAAATGACTCGACGGCATTCGATAATCATAATAAAACCGTGGGGCCGAAGGTGGGGTGAATACCAATTGCCTAAAGGTCGCAGATCCAAGGGCAGATGAGGAAACCGAGGTCCAGAGAAGCAAAGTGACTCTCCCAAGGCCACCCAGGTGGCGAGTGGCAGAGCTGGGATTAGAATGGGTGTCCTTTGACTGCCAGGTCTGGGCCCTGACCATGGGACCACAGGGGAGGGAGGGGACCAGAGGGGAAATGCGGGGGTCGGGGGAACCGGGAGGGATCGGACTCACGGTCTTGGCGTTTGTTGCAGAGGTCGGTGGTGCAGTGGTTCTCCAGGAGA
Organism: Ornithorhynchus anatinus; assembly: GCF_004115215.2. NCBI lineage: Eukaryota > Metazoa > Chordata > Mammalia > Monotremata > Ornithorhynchidae > Ornithorhynchus > Ornithorhynchus anatinus. Next base: position 4,867,867 of record NC_041732.1, on the reverse strand, counting down.
GTGATGCGCGTCTGGCCCGTCAGGTAGGTCAAGGAGGAGTTGGGCTTCCCGGCCCAGGCACAGCTCTTCTCCTCCTTCTTCACCATCACGCTGCTGGAAACTGACACCCTGCCCAGTCACTCCATCCGTCCCCTCCGGCCAGTCCTCCCTCCGCCGCCCCGATGTCCCGGTCGTTCCCGCCGTCCGCCTCGGCCAGTCCTCCCTCCTCCTTCCCCCGGGGTCCTCACCGTCCTCATCCCAGAGGCTGGTGGTCCGGCAGCTCTGCCTGGCCTTGGGACATTCCTCCACGCTGCAGGTCCCGTCCCCCTCACACCGGTAACACCGCAAGCCCGAGGCTGGGGGGAACGGGGTGGGGAGGAGGCCGGAGAAGGTCAGTCTCCATCCCGCCCCATCCCTGGCGTCCAGGGAGGAGGAGAGGCTTGGGGGGGGGGGGGGGAATTGGAGCTGGGATCCAACACAACGTAAGCTCCTTGAGGGCAGAGATAAAGTCCACTAACTCTAGTGTCCTCTCCCAAGCGCTCTGCACACAGTAGAGCAGGGATTGAAGCTGCTACTTCCAGTGTTCTCTTCCAAGCTCTCGGCACAATGCTCTGCACACAGTAGAATGTAAACTCTGTGAGGGCAGGGATCGCATCTACTAATGCTATCGCACTCTACCAAGCGCTCGTTCAGTGCTCCGCACGTGTAGGGGCTCAATAAATACACGTGACGGATTAGGATCCAAGGACTTGGCCCCGCCCAGCCCCAGGCCCCTCCCTCCTCTCCCCCGACCCCCCGGGGTCCCCAGGACCCAAAACTCTGGTTCCCCATCACCTGAGATCTAGCGTGGGTCTCACCCTCAGTCTTGACTCCAGCCAATCAGTCGATCAATCAATTGATTAATGGTATTTATTTAATGCTTACTGAGTGCAGAGCGCTGTGCTGAATTGAATCCCCATTTTACGGATGAGGAAACTGAGGCACTGAGCAGGGAAGCGAGTCACCCAAGGTCACCCCCTAGGCAAGTGGCAGAGCCAGGAGTTGAAGGGGCGTGGACTAGCGGAAAGGGCACAGCCTGGGAGTCGGGGGACCTGGGTTCTCACCCCGGCTCTGCCACTTGTCTGCTCTCCCAAGGCAAGTCGCTCGATCTCTCTGCGCCTTCGTTACCTCATCTGTAAATTGGGGATTTAAACCTCCTCTTCTCACTTAAACTGTGAGCCCCATGTGGGACAGCGACTGTATCCAACATGATAACCTCGTATCTACCCCAGGGTTTAGAACGGGGCTTGACACCTAGTGAGCGCTTAACGGATGCCATTGAAAAGAAATCCATCTATCAGTGGTACTTATTGAGCGCTTACCGTGTTCAGACCGCCGTACTGTGTTCTTGGGAGAGTACAGTCCAACAGAGGTGGTAGACACGTTACCTGCCCTCAAGAAGCTTATAGTCTCGGGGGGACAGGCATTAATGTAAAGTCAAAAATTACAGATATGTAGATCCTCTAACTTCCCGGCCCGGGCTCTCTCCACTGGGTCTTGCCGGTTCCTTCCTTCGTTCATTCAATCGTATTTATTGAGCGTTTACTATGCGCAGAGCGCTGTACTGAGCAATTGAGAGAGTACAGTACAATAAACACATTCTCTGCCCACAGTGGGCTTACAGTCTAGAGTAAGTTCCTGCGCCTGTCTAGTCTGCCCCCCACCATCACCCGGTCCAGCTCCCAGGCAGGGTCCCTGCAGGAAGCTTTGGGGGGGGGGGGGGCGGGGAGCTCCTCCCCAGGCTCCGCTTCGCATTCCGGTGACCTCAGGCATCGCTGGCCACCTCAGCTACCCGCTGGCCCCCTCAGCTAGTCTCCCGCATATTTGCAGAGGTGCTCATATCCTAGCCTGTAATTTACTCACCGCTCTCTTCCTGGAACTTGGGCTTTTTCCCTCTCTCTCTCTCCCTTTCTCTCCCTCTCTCTCCATCTCTCTCTCTCCCCCTTCTCCCCTTTTCCCTTCCCCTTTCTCTCCATCCCGATCCCTCTGTCTCCCTATCTCTCTCCTCCCCTTTCTCTAGCCCGCCCTCTCTCTCCCCCACCCCCATCTCTCACTCTCTCTCTCTCTCTCTCCTCCTGACTCAGTTCCTCTTCCCCTTTCCCACTTCTTCTCGGTTCCCATCTGGGACCCAGACTAAGGGGTGAGCGCGGAATCTGTAATCCGAATGGTCGCAAGTTGGGCAGGGGGAGAGCATCTCTCGCTTTTAAAGGAACAAGCCCCCACCCCCAAGGGCAAGGAGCCGTGATGGGAGTCAGCGATGGCAGTCACGGTATTCCTTCAGCGCTCACTATCCAGTGGTATTTATTAAGCTCTTATTGTGTGCCGAGCACGGTACCATTCTGTTACCGTGTACTCTCCCAAACGGTAATAATAATAATAATGATAATGATAATAATGTTGGTATTTGTTAAGCGCTTACTATGTGCCGAGCACTGTTCTAAGCGCCGGGGTAGACACAGGGGAATCAGGTTGGCCCACGTGGGGCTCACGGTCTTAATCCCCATTTTACAGATGAGGTAACTGAGGCACCGAGAAGTTTAGTGACTTGCCCAAAGTCACACAGCTGACGAGTGGCCGAGCCGAGATTCGAACCCATGACCTCTGACTCCAGAGCCCGTGCTCTTTCCACTGAGCCACGCTGCTTCTCAGTACAGCACTCTGCACACAGTAAGGGCATTATAAATACAATTAACTGATGGATTGACTGACTGAGCGCTCGAGAGAGTACAGTAAGAAAGTTGGGAGACCCGTTCCTTGCCCACAGTCTAGACGGGGACCCAGACATGATAGAAATGTCTCGAATTTACACCTCGATGCTTTTGGGTGAAGATGGGGTGAATACCAAATGCCAAGAGGTCACAGTGCCAAGTCTGTAGGTGATTCAGAAGAGACGGAGAACCAGGGATCGGAAGGTTTAATCTAAAAAGGCCTCTTGAAGGAGACGTGACTCTGATGAGGCTTTGAAAGTGGGGAGAGCGGTGGTCTGGCATATATGGAGGGGGAGGGGGTTCCTGGTTAGGGGGAGGATGGGGGGAAGGGGTCGGCGGTGAGATAGATGAGATCGCAGTGAGCGAGCGGGCTCACAGTGGGGTAGATACAAAATCGGCCAGTTGGACCCAGTCCCCGTCCCCCACGGGGCTGCCAGCCCAGGTGGGAGGGAGAACAGGTAGTTCATCCCATTTTACAGATGAGGAAACTGAGGCCCAAAGATTCGCCCAAGGTCCCACGGCGGGCCAGTGGCAGAGCGGGGCTCAGAACCCGGATCCTCCGGCTCCCGGGCTCGGTTTTTCCGCGGGGTTCACCGGGGTTAAGGAGAAAGGAGGAGGCGGAGAAGCCTCTTATATGCTGGAAGAGTTAGGGGCTGGAGGGGGGGGAGGGGTGTGGAGTCTCCCCCCTACCCTGGGCCAGCCTCCTGCACCCCCCGACCCCATCCCTCGCTCCCCAGATTCTCAAACTTCCTCTGCCTCTCGTCCCCCCAGCCCCGCTTCACAGTCACAGCCCCCGGCCTTGGCCTACCCGGGGTCCGGAGTCCCGCTAGCAGCAGCAGCAGCAGCGGCGGCGGCGGGCAGATGGTCAGCGTCCTCATGTCTGTCCGTCCGGCCCGCCCGTCTCCCCGTCTCTCTCTCCGGCCCCCGTACCCATGTTGGAGGCTTAAAAAGGCCCAGGCTCCACCCCAACCCTGGAAGGAAGCAGTCAACCGTGTTTGCGTGTGCAGCCCTGCCTGGGGTGAGGCGGGAGGAGGGACGGACGGATGTGGAAGGGATTATGAAAGAGAGAGAAGGGGGGTGACGGGGAGTGAGAGAGGCCTGGCCTAGCTTGGCTCCTCCCGATCCCCCCCGCCAACCCCCATCATCACCCTCCGTGAGGATGCGGGCGAAGGGACCGCCCGTCTGATTCTCACGCGGACCGTTCCGGGCCCGGACACGACACCGGACCTTCACGTCGCGGGCTTTCGTCTTCAGGCCCAGCCTCCCTCCTCTGAGCCCCGTGACTGGGGAGAGAGTAGGGTTCTAATCCCAGCTGGATGACCTCGGGCAAGTCATCTTGCTTCTCTGGGCCTCGGTCGTTTCCTCTGTGAAACGGGGATTTCATTCGTTCATTCATCCATTCAGTCTTATTTAGTGAGGGCTTACCGTGTGCAGAGCGCGTACTGAGCGCTTGGGAAAGTGGAGTACAGATAGAAACACATTCCCTGCCCACATCGAGTTTACAGTCCAGGTAGCGGGAGACAGACGTTGATATAAATAAATTGAATTAATGTCCGTTCGCTCTTCCCTCCGTCTCGCCCCCTCCTACCTCACCTCACTTCTCTCCTGCAACCCAGCCCGCACACTTTGCTCCTCTAATGCCGACCTTCTCACGGTGCCTCCATCTCGCCCGTCTCGCCGCCGAGAACGCCCTCCCTCCTCAATTCTGACAGACAGTGACTCTCCCCCACTTCCAAGCCTTATGGAAGGCTCATCTCCTCCAAGAAGCCTTCCCACTTTTCCTCATCTCCCACTCCCTTCTGCGTCCCTCGTTCCCTTTCCTCTTCTCCCCTCCCAGTCCCACAGCACTAATGTTCCTATGGGGAATTTCATTTATTTGTGTTGATGTCTGTCTCCCCTGCTTTAGACTGTAAGCCCACTGTGGGCAGGGGATGTGACTGTTTATTGCTGTATTGTCCTCTCCCAAGCGCTTAGTCCAGTGCCCTGCACACAGTAAGCGCCCGATTGAATGAATGAACTGTAAACCCTGAGAAGGCCAGGGACTACTGTGTCTGAGGTGATTGGGATTTATCCCCACCCCAACATGGTGGGTGAGGTCGGGGGGGGGGGGGCTGTCCAGGATCTGACTGGAGAAACCCTCTAGGTTTGGACCGACTCCGTGCATTTCTGCGAAACTGCACGTATTGTGACATCCCGTCACGCCTGACTGACGTAAGGGGTGTGATGATGTCATGACACACGCCAGTCAGCATCTGGTGTTCTCGAGCTCCGTCAGTGAAGCAACGTGACCTAATGGGGAGAGCCCAGGCCTGGGATTTCAGAGGACCTGGGTTCTAATCCCGGGTCCACTGCTTGCCTGCCAGGAGATCTAAGGCAAGTCACTTCACTTCTCTGTGCCTCAGTTACCTCAACTGCGAAATAGGGATCCGATACGTGTTTCTCCCTCCTTATTAGCCTGCAAGTCCTATGTGGGACCTGATTCTTTTGTATCTAGCCCAGCACCTAGTACAGTGCTCTGCCCACAGTAAGCGCTCGGTAAATGTGACTGAATGAATAACGCCAGCGCTTACTATGTTCCAGGCATGTACTAAGTGCTGGGATGGATACAAGCATATCGTGTTGGCTCGATAAATATGATTGAATGAATGAATGAATGGGGCTCACGTTCTCTATCCCCATTTTACAGATGAGGGAACTGAGGCACAGAGAAGCGAAGTGACTCGTCAAACAGCAGACAGGTGGCGGAACCAGGATTAGAACCCAGGTCCTTCTGACGTGCTCTAGCCACTAGGCTATGCCGCTCCTCCGTCATTATGACCGGCGGTCATTCTAGGTGCCGATTTCACCCTGGCCGCGGACCACAAAGAAGCCAGGAAGGTGAGCCGGGGAGGAAGGAAGCGGATGATGACTCAGGGGTGGGAGAAGGCCGAGAGACAGGAAATATGAGAGAGAGGGCCTTCTGGAGAGGGAAACCTCATAAAATAATCCAAGGGCTCTCCACGTATGACACTGTGAAGCACTTACAAGGCTCAATAATAATCACGACGTCCAGCAAGCACTTACTAAGTGCCAAGCACCGTACTAAACCCCGGGGCCCAGTAAATACGAAAGTAATTGCTGTCCATCGATCGTATTTACCGAGTGCTTCCTGGCTGCAGAGTAGGAAAGAAGGAAGAGAAAACAAGAGAACACGGAGGGAATAAACCCTCCTGGACCTCGGTGAATTTCGATCATCAGGGGAGGGTAGTTCGGCTCAGCGGAAAGAGCCCGGGCTTCGGAGTCGGAGGTCATGGGTTCGACTCCCGGCTCTGCCACTTGTCAGCTGTGTGACCTTGGGCGAGTCACTTCACTTCTCTGGGCCTCAGTGATCTCATCTGTAAAATAGGGATTAACTGCGAGCCTCCCGTGGGACAACCCGATTACCCTGTATGACCCCCCCGGCGCTTAGAACAGTGCTCTGCACATAGTAAGCGCTTAGCAAATACCAACATTATTATCGGTTTGGGCGTGGGGAATGATGACTTGAGAAACTTGGATGGGCTCCAAAGACTGAGACACAGAAGCGGGAAAAAGGAGAAAATGAGAGGACACTGAGGAAATCAGCCCTCCTGGGTTCAGAAATTTGCTCGATACTCAATCCTCTGAGTCAGGACCCGCTCTCCTGAAGCTCCACCTCCCCCCCCCCCCTCAACCTTTGCAACCCGTGATGCAGGAGAGTTTCGCCGCTTCACATATCACTCACGCCAACACACGCTCGTCACACACATAGACCCACAGTCACAGAGAGAGACACAATCAGAGGGAGTCACTGAGAGACAGCGGAAGAGACAGAAGCAGATACGAGGACCCACACAGAAGGGCAGAAACGGGGAGACTGAGGCAGAGAATCAGACCCGATAGAGAGCGGGGGACGAGGAGGGATGGATTGAAATAGTCACGAATTTAAGATACCGAGTTGGAGACACAAAGAGGAGGAGACGGAAGAAACAGACAAAATCCCCTCACCTTCAGCTGAGCAGTGTGGTCTAGTGGAAAGAACCCGGGCCTGGGAGTCAGAAGACCTGGGTTCTAATCCCAGCTCCTCCCCTTGTCTGCTGTGTGACTTTGGGCATTAATAATGATGATCATTCTAGTATTGGTTAAGCGCTTACAATGTGCCAAGCACTGTTCTAAGCGCTGGGATATATACAAGGTAATCAAGTTGGACACGGTCCCTATCCCATATGGGGCTCGCAGTCTCAATCCCCATTTTACAGATGAGGTAACCGAGACACAGGGATGTTAAGTGACTTGGCCGAGGTCACGCAGCAGACAAGTGGCGGAGCCGGGATTAGAAGCCACGACCTCCGACTCCCAAGCCCAGGCTCTTGCCGTTAGCCCATGCTGCTTCTCACGTGACTTCGTTTCTCTGTGCCTCAGTTCCCTCATCTGCAAAACTGGAGTCAATCCCCTTTCTCCCTCTCCCTTAAACCGTGAGCTCCATGTGCGACCTGATCACAGGGAAGCGGCGTGGCTCAGTGGAAAGAGCCCGGGCTTGGGAGTCAGAGGTCATGGATTCTAATCCCGGCTCCGCCGCTTGCCAGCTGTGTGACTTTGGGTGAGTCACTTCTCTGTGCCTCAGTTACCTCATCTGGAAAGTGGGGATGAAAACTGTGAGCCCACGTGGGACGATTTTCTGACCACCTTGTAGCCCCCCAGCACTTAGAACAGTGCTTGGCATATAATAAGCGCTTAACAAATACCACCGTTATTATTATCATCATCATCTTGTATCTGCCCCAGTGCTTAGTACAGTGCTTGGTACGTAGTAGATGCTTAGCTTAGCAAATACCACAACTCTTATTAAGAGAAAGCTATGGGATCAGAGAGGGAGATACACAGAGAGAGACGGAGAGGGAGACGGAGGCAGAGAGGGTTCCCATGTCCAGGACTCTGGGCCAGACTAATGCAGGGGCTGGAGGAGCTGAATCCATCAATAAATCCATCAATCGTATTTACTGAGTACTTAATGCACGCAGAGGACTGTACTGAGTGCTTAGGAGAGTGCGGTATAGCCCGCAGACTTTGCTCCTCTAGTCCAGGCTCACAAGAGCCTGGGCTTGGGAGTCAGAGGTCATGGGATCGGATCCCGGCTCTGCCACTTGTCAGCTGTGTGACCGGGGGCAGGTCACTTCACTTCTCTGTGCCTCAGTGACCTCATCTGTAAAATGGGGATGAAGACCGTGCGCCTCACGTGGGACAACCTGGTTACCCTGTATCTCCCCCAGCGCTTAGAACAGTGCCTTGCACATAATAAGCGCTTAACAAATACCAACATTATCATTAGTATTCTTATCGTCTCCTCCCGCCTTCAGGACATCTCCATCCGGATGTCCTCCCGCCACCTAAAACTCAACACGTCCAAGACTGAGCTCTTCATCTTCCCTCCCAAACCCTGCCCTCTCCCTGACTTTCCTGTCACGTGGACGGCACTCCCATCATTCCCGTCTCACAAGCCCGCAACCCTGGTGTCATAAGGTGCGCTGCACATAGTAAGCGCTCGATAAATAGGATTGGATGAACGAACGAATCCTTGACTCCGCTCTCGCATTCACCCCACCCATCCAATCCGTCGCCAAAGCCTGCGGGTCTCACCTTCCCAACGTCGCCAAGATCCGCCCTCTCTTCTCCATCCCAACCGCTACCTTGTTAGTACGATCGCTCGTCCCGTCCCGATTGGATTCCCGCGTCGGCCTCCTTTCTGACCTCCCAACCCCCTGCCTCTCCCCACTTGAGTCTATACTTCACTCCGCCGCCCGGATTAGCTTTCTAAAGAAACGCTCTGGGCATGTCACTCCCCTCCTCAAAAACCTCCAGTGGTCGCCTGTCAACCTTCTTCGGGTGAAACAAAACTCATCACTCTTGGCTTCAGAGCTGTCCATCCCCTCGCCCTCTCCTGCCTCACCTCCCTTCTCTCCTTCCCCAGCCCAGCCCGCACGCTCCGCTCCTCTGGGGCCGCTCACCTCCTCACCGGGCCTCCTTCTCGTCTGTTCCGCCATCGACCCCTGGCCCACATCCTACCTCTGTCCTGGAATGTCCTCCCTCCTCACACCCGCCAAACTAGCTCTCTTCCCCCCCCTTCAAAGCCCTCCTGAAAGCTCCCCTCCTCCCGGAGGCCTTCCCAGACTGAGCCCCCCTTTCCCTCTGCTCCTCCCCCCTCCCCATCGCCCCGACTCCCTCCCTCCGCTCTGCCCCCCTCCCCGGCCCACAGCACTTGTGTATATATGCATGTATTCATTATTCTATTTATTTTACTAATGATGTACGTACAGCTATAATCCTATTTATTTACATTGATGCAATTGCTGCGGGTCTACTTGTTTTGTTGGCTGTCTCCCTCCTTCTAGACTGTGAGCCCATTACTGGGTAGGGATTGTCTTTATCTGTTGCCCGACTGTACTTTCCAAGCACTTAGTACAGTGCTCTGCATTCATTCATTCAATCGAATTTATTGAGCGCTTACTATGTGCAGAGCACTGTACTGAGCGCTTGGAGTGTACAGTTCGGCAACAGACAGAGACGATCCCTGCCCAGTAATGGGCTCACGGTCTAAAGGGGGGAGACAGACAACAGAACAAAACAGAACAAAACAGGAAGTCTGGCGTCAGTATCATCAAGATGAAAAGAATCGTAGATATATACACATCATTAACAAAATAAATAGGGTAATAAATATTATATACAAATATGCACAAGTGCTGTGGGGAGGGGAAGGGGGAAGAGCAGAGGGAGGGAGGAGGGGGGAATGGGGACGGGAAGATGAGCAGAGGGAAAGGGAGGGCTCGGTCTGGGAAGGCCTCCTGGAGGAGGTGAGCTCTCAGTAAGGCTTTGAAGAGGGGAAGAGAGTTTGGCGGATGTGGGAAGGGAGGGCGTTCCAGGTCAGCGGTAGGGTGTGGGCCGGGGGTCGACGGCGGGACGGGGGCGAACGAGGGACCGTGAGGAGGTGAGCGGCGGAGGAGCGGAGCGTACGGGGCGGGTTGGAGAAAGAGAGGAGGGAGGTGAGGTAGGAGGGGGCCAGGGGATGGACAGCTTTGAAGCCAAGAGTGAGGAGTTTTTGTTTCGTGCAGAGGTTGATAGGCAACCACTGGAGGTTTTTGAGGAGGAGGGAAGTGACATGCCCAGAGTGTTTCCATAAAAAAATGATCCGAGCAGCGGAATGAAGACTGGACCGGAGCGGAGAGAGACGGGAGGTTGGGCAATCAGAGAGGAGGCTGACGCAATCATCTAGGCGGGTTGTTATGAGTGCTTGTACCAGCACGATAGCAGTTGGGATGGAGAGGAAAGGGTGGATCTTGGCGATATTGTAAAGTTGAGACCGGCAGGCCTTGGTGACGGATCGGTTGCGTGAAGTGAACGGGAGAGCTGAGTAAAGGACGACACCAAGGTTGCGGGCCCGTGAGACGGGAAGGACGGTCGTACCGTCCACGGTGACGGGGAAGTCAGGGAGAGGACGGGGTTTGGGAGGGAAGACGAGGAGCTCGGTTTTAGGCATGCTGAGTTTTAGGTGGCGGGCAGACGTCCAGGTGGAGACGTCCCGGAGGCAGGAGGACATACGAACCCGGAGGGAGGGGGAGAGAACGGGGGTGGAGAGGTAAATTTGGGTGTCATCTGCCTAGGGATGACAGTTGAAGCCGTGGGAGCGAACGAGTTCACCGAGGGAGGGAGTATAAATGGAGAACAGAAGAGGGCCAAGAACTGACCCTTGAGGACCCTCTACAGCTGGTGGATAGGAGGGGGAGGAGGAGCCCGTGACCGAGAATGAAAGGCCGGAGAGATAAGAGGAGAACCGGGAGAGGACGGAGTCCGTGAAGCCAAGGCGAGAGAAAGTGTGGAGGAGAAGGGGACGGTCGACACCGTCAAAGGCAGCTGAGAGGTCGAGGAGGATTAGGATAGAGTAGGAGCCACTGGGTTTGGCAAGAAGGAGGTCACGGGTGACCTCGGAGTGGGCCGTTTCTTTGGAGTGGAGGGGACGGAAGCCAGATCGGAAGGGGTCCGGGAGAGAGTTGGAGTTGAGGAATTCAAGGCAGCGAGGGTAGATGACACGCTCTAGGAGTTTGGAAAGGAAGGGCAGGAGGGAGATAGGACGATAACTGGAAAGGGAAGGGGGGTCAAGAGAGGGGGTTTTTAGGATGGGGGCACACAGTAAGCACTTAATAAATACGATTGAATGAATGAATGAATGAATGAATGCCAACCTTCTCACCGTGCCTCCGTCTCACCTGCCTCGCCCATCCTGCCTCTGGCCTGGAACGCCCTCCCTCCTCATATCCCACAGGCAACCACTCGCCCCCACTTCAAAGCCTTTCTGAAGGCACACAATAATAATAATAGTTTCGGTATTTGTTAAGCGCTTACTATGTGCCGAGCACTGTTCTAAGCGCTGGGGTAGATACAGAGTAATCAGGCTGTCCCGCGTGAGGCTCACGTTCTTAATCCCCATTTTACAGATGAGGTAACTGAGGCACCGAGAAGTGAAGTGACTTGCCCAAGGTCCCACAGCCGACAAGTGGCGGAGCCGGGATTAGAACCCGCGACCCCTGACTCCTAAGCCCGGGCTCTTTCCACTGAGCCACGCACATCTCTTCCAAGGGGCCTTCCCAGACTACTCCCCACTTTTCCTCATCTCCCACTCCCTTCTACGTCCCCCCGGCTTGCACCCTTTACTCTCCCCCCGTCCCAGCCCCAAAGCACTATATGTACATAGAGAAGCAGCGTGGCTCAGTGGAAAGAGCCCGGGCTTCGGAGTCAGAGGTCATGGGCTCGACTCCCGGCTCTGCCGCTTGTCAGCCGGGTGACTGTGGGCGAGTCACTTCACTTCTCTGGGCCTCGGGGACCTCACCTGGGAAATGGGGATGAACTGTGAGCCTCACGGGGGACAACCTGATTCCCCTGGATCTATCCCAGCGCTTAGAACGGTGCTCTGCACATAGTAAGCGCTTAACCAGTATTAACATTATTATTATTATGTACAGATCTGTAATTTTATTCATTTGTATCCACGTCCGTCTCCCTCCTCTACAGCCTGAGCTCACTGTGGGCAGGGAATGTCACTGTTTATTGTTGGATTGTACTTTCCCAAGTGCTTAGTACAGTGTTCTGCACACAGTAAGCACTCAATAAATACGAATAAATGAATGACAGACGCATTCCCCAACCTCAGTGTGTTTACAGTCTAGAGGAAGCCCAGGGGATCCGAACTAAACAGTTCCCAACCCCCTTCCCTCCAAGATCTGCTTTTACGGACAGCCAGATGGTGTACATTTCCCTCCCCCCTAATTCCCCCACCCCCCAACCACACCCTCCCAGCATCAGAGCTCCCTCCCCGCCCTGCTGCTCTGGGCTGTGGCCGGAACGGGTCCCGGTGACCCTCGGTCAATCACTGGCATCTACTAAGCGCCCGTGGTGTGCAGAGCGCTGTACTAGGCGCTCGGGAGAGTACTAGTAGACACATCCTCCGCCGACAGTATAGAAACGGCGTGACTTGGTGGATAGAGCCCAGGCCCGGGGGTCAGAAGGACCTGCGTTCTAATCCCGGCTCCATCCCACGTCTGCTCTGTGACCTCGGCCAAGTCACATCACTTCCCTGGGCCTCGGTTACCTCATCTGTAAAATGAGGAGTAAGAGCGTGAGTCCCATGTGGGACAGGGACTGTGTCCAACCTTGTATCTACCCCAGTGCTTAGGACAGGGCTTGGCCCATAAGGAGTGCTTAACAAGTATGTGATCATTAGCCTTAGTGTGTGTCAAACACTGTACTGAGCGCCAGGGTGGATACGAGATAATCAGGTGGGACACGGCGCCTGTCCCGCGTGGGGTTCACAGCCTAAGGGGGAGGGAGTGGGAGGAGTGAGGATTGAGAAGAGAAGCCGTGAGCTCAGTGGGAAGAGCCCGGGCTTGGGAGTCAGAGGTCATGGGTTCGAATCCCCGCTCTGCCTCTTGGCAGCTGTGTGACTGTGGCAAGTCATTTCACTTCTCTGTACCTCAGTTCCCTCATCTGTCAAATGGGCATGAAGATTGTGAGCCCCTCGTGGGACAAGCGCTTAGAACAGGGCTCTGCACATAGTAAGCGCTTAACAAATACCAACATCATTATTATTATTATTATTCATTCAATAGTATTTATTGAGCGCTTACTATGTGCAGAGCACTGCACTAAGCGCTTGGGATGAACAAGTCGGCAACAGATAGAGACGGTCCCTGCCGTTTGACGGGCTTCGGTCTAGAGGGAGCTTATAGTTTAGAGGGGAACCAGTCTCCCGTGGCCGGCTGACTCAGAAGACCCCGGCTCAGCTTTGGAAAATGGGAAAGGCGAGGTAATCCCCAGACCTGCAAGAAGGAAAGCAGAGCTTTTTTTTTTTTTGATTGGGGTAGATACAAGCTGCCCCTCTCAGGGTGGCACCCGGAGAGTTTCCAGTCCTCTACCGGTCTCGGCTACGGGAGGGAGAGTCGAGCAGCGGCCTGTCCGTTCCATTCCTGGCTCGGGCAGTGGCTAGCGAGGGGCAGACCATCGGCTCCACGTCAAAACTCACGATCAGACCGTGCGCCCGTCAAAGGGCAGGGACTGTCTCCATCTGTTACCGATTTGTCCATTCCAAGCGCTTAGTCCAGTGCTCTGCACATAGTAAGCGCTCAATAAATAGTATCGAATGAATGAATGAACTCACCCGTGCTGGGCAGCAGCGGCGTGGGAGACAGTCGAGGGCAGAGAATCATTCACTGCAAGGAAGAAGGCAGTGGTGGTGAACCCCTTCCGGATTTTTACCGAGAGTAATAACGTTGGTATTTGTTAAGCGCTTACTATGTGCAGAGCACCGTTCTAGGCGCTGGGGTAGAAACAGGGTAATCGGATTGTCCCACGTGGGGCTCACATTTTTGAATCCCCGTTTTATAGATGAGGTAACTGAGGCCCAGAGAAGTGAAGTGGCCTGCCCACAGTCACACAGCTGACAAGTGGCAGAGCGGGGATCCGAACCCGTGACCTCTGACTCCCGAGCCCGGGCTCTTGCCACGGAGCCGCGCTGCTTCTCTGAGAAAACTCTCCGGATCCACTACTAGAACGATTGCAGAAGGAGGTGGGGCGTAGGTGCCCGTGGTGTCGCTACGGGTCGGAGACGACTCCACGGCCTAAGACGGGATATAAGCTAATCAGGCTGGATACTTGGGGGCCTCAGTTTGAATCCCCGTTTTACAGATGAGGTAACTGAGGCCCAGAGAAGTGACTTGTCCGAAGCCAAGTGGCAGAACTGGGATTAAAACCTGGGTCATTTAGCGCACACACCCTCGCCTGTTCTCTCCTCCCCTTCCTTCCCCTGACGCCAGAATCCTTGGCCGCGAAGGAACGGATTTAAAACCACAAGTGCTGACAAGGGGAGGGGGAGAGACTCCGCGTCAGAGAGCAGATCGGTTCAGCCCAGGAGTTAGCTCTAATCCGTCGTATTTACTGGGCGCTTACTGTGTGAAGAGCACCCTACTAAGCGCTGGGAGAGTTCACTACAACGGTACAACAGACCCATTCCTTGCCCACGCCGAGCTTACGGTCTAGAGAACGCGGTCACCCACGGGGTAACGTACGGGTGTCGTGCATCACGTGGGGGCCCACGGGAATAGATCGGCCACGGTCCCGCGGAGAAGTAAATTCGGTCCTTCCCAGGAAAAGAAATCCGATGTTCAAACCCCCTAGTTTGGGAGGCGAGACATCTGCTAGAGAGAGCTGAGAGTTAAGTTCCTTTTTTAAGGGTTTCCTCCACTTCAAATTTTGGTAATCCTTTACCCACTGACTTCCCGTAACATCGCCAGCCTCGGCCGGTCCTCCCCTAGCAACGGGCCTCTTCCGTCAGCAGGGATGAGACGGAGAAAGTGGACCCCGGCCTGGACCCTCCCCCTTGGCCGTGTTCTGTGCGCGGGGCTCCATCCCGTGACCTCCTTCGCCTTCCCCGGAGGGGTGGGAGGGTGAGGGGAAGGCGGCCTCTCGGGGCTCTTCTTGGCCTGACTCAGACCTGGAGCGCTCACTGCTTTCTGGACTGGAAGTGAGCTCAGTGCTGAGCAGCTGATGGGGTTGGGGTCGGGGCGGGGGAGAGAATCAGGGGGACCGAGTGGACACGAAATCCAAATTGAAAGGCCGAAGCCAGCTAAGCCTGGGCCGGGAGCCGAGACAGACAAAAAGCCTAAATCTGCCGCCGGCTCCCCGAGCCTCCACTTCCCCTTGCACCGTACAGATTTGATCCGAGACTTGTTTCGTCTCCCCAGTTACACCCTTGCGGAATCATTCCCACCCCGCTCCTCTGCACTGATAAAACCGAGAGACGGCGTGAATTAGTGGATAGAGCCCGGGCCTGGGAGTCAGAGGGATCCGGGTTCTACTCCCGGCCCTGCCGCGTGTCTGCTGGGTGATCCTGGGCAAGTCACTTCAGCTCTTTGTCCCTCAGTTGCCTCATCTGTAAAATGGGGACGAAGACCGCGGACCCTACGTGGGACAGGGACTGTGTCCACCTGGTTAACTTGTAACTACCCTAGTACGGAGAACAGTGCTCGGCACATAGTAAGCGCTTAACAGATACCGCAATTACTATTATTATTAGGCTGACCTCCTCCAGGAGGCCTTCCCAGACCAAGCCCCCCTCTTCCTCAGCTCCCCCTCCAACACCACGACTCGCTCCCTTTACCCCACCCCCGGCACTTGTATATCGAGGTACGTGTCTATAACCAGAGAAGCAGCGTGGCTCAGTGGAAAGAGCCCGGGCTTAGGAGTCGGAGGTCGCGGGTTCTAATCCCGCCTCTGCCCCTTAGCTGTGTGACTTTGGGCAAGTCACTTCACTTCTCTGTGCCTCAGTGACCTAATCTGAAAAATGGGGCATATGACCGTGAGCCCCACGTGGGACAACCTGATCGCCTCGTAACTACCCGGCGCTTAGAACGATGCTTCACCCGTAGTAAGCGCTTAACAAATACCGAAAACTATTATAATTCTCTTTATATTAACGGTGCGTATAGATCTATCATTCTATTTATTGATAGTGATGCTACCGATGCCTGTTTACTGGTTCCGATGTCTGTCTCCCCCCCCCTTCTAGACTGTGAGCCCGTGGTGGGCAGGGATTGTCTCTCTGTGTGGCTGAATCGTACTTTCCGAGCGCTTAGTGCGGTGTTCTGCACCCAGCGGGCGCTCAGTAAATCCGAATGAATGGGAAGAGGAGGGGAGAGCCTGGCTGGGGGAGCGCTGTGGGCCAGTACGAGGCGCTGATGGAGAGAAGATCCCACCTCGCCGACCCTGAAAATGCGCCGAAGTGGAATAAAGGTTCCGCAGAGGAGGCCGGAGGGCGTTAAGAAAGTAGGGCCGTGGACCCGGATTAGCTGGCGGGGAGAGGTGATCTTAAAGCAGGAGAGATTAATCCTGCCAAGGATTGCCTCTGTCCTGTTCGGCGGCGCTTAGAACAGTGCTTGGCACATAGGAGGCCCTTAGCAGTTATCATTCTTCTTCTTTAGTGGTGTCATGGAATGACACTTATAATAATGATGGCATTTGCTAAGCGCTCCCGATGTGCCGAGCACCGTTCTAAGCGCTGGGGGAGATGCAGGGTCATCAGGTTGTCCCACGGGGGGCTCACAGTCTTCATCCCCATTTGACAGATGAGGGAACTGAGGCGTGGAGGATTTAAGTGCGTTGCCCAAGATCACCCAGCAGACAAGTGGCGGAGCCGGGATCAGAACCCATGTCCTGAGAAGCAGCGTGGCTCAGTGGAAAGAGCCCGGGCTTGGGAGTCAGGGGTCATGGGTTCGAATCCCGGATCTGCCACTCATCAGCTGTCTGACTGGGGGCAAGTCACTTCACTTCTCTGGACCTCCGTCATCTCGTCTGTAAAATGGGAATGAAGACCGTGAGCCTCATGTGGGACAACCTGATGACCCTGTATCTCCCCCAGCGCTTAGAACAGTGCTCTGCACGGAGTAAGCGCGTAACAAATACCAACATTATCATGTCCTCTGACTCCCAGGCCTGTGCTCTTTCCACTTGCCCCAGGTGACCCTGGGGTACCGACCATCTCAAGGTCAAATGCTATCTCGTGACCTCCTGAGCCGGCAGGCGGAGGTCGGAAGTGAGGGTGGGACACCGACCCCGCGACCCAAACTGCCAGATTGACGGCCCAAGCTGGGAATACAGAAGGTGCCCCTCGCCCCCGTGCCAATCAAATTAGGAACGGGCGGGGGGGGGGGCAGAGATTGGATAAACTGAGGCCGGAAGCTGGAATGGCCTAAGGGCACAGGGGATAAACTCCTGCCGCCTCTAACCTTCGGTGCGGAGGAACGGGACCGGCAGCAGCCGGCTGCGGGTCGCCTCCGTCCGGAGCGCGAGAAGGCCGCTCTGCCTGCACCGAGTGAGGAGCCGTGGGATGGGGGAGTGTCCCGTCCCGCTGAGGGCTGGTGGGGTTGGAAGCCAGATGCTTCACCGTGGGTGTGTAACGTTTAAAATGGATTTGCTGCCTAAGTGGGTGCCTCCCCGGGGGACGTGAACAGGGTGGGAGGCAGCCGCCTCACCGAGTGCCAGTAACCATAAGCGGGTAATGTATAACTGGGTTTAACGCATGTGTATGTAACTCATACGTGTATGTCACTCATTAGTGTGTAACGCGTACGTGTATTTAACGCAAAGGTGGATACCTCCTGGGTGGGGAGAGCACATGGTGGGAGCCAGCCGCCTCACCACCTTGTGAGGAAATCGTAAGTGGGCTCGGGTATCCGCCCACAGGCGAGTAACAGAGTGTATTCCTCCCATTAGGGAAACCCTAACACCCTAACACCAAAGGGGAAGCTTTAACACCATGTTTCCCCCAAAAGGGAAGGCCGATTGTCGCGTCTAAGTAATTGATTCATTCAATTCGCCCCGCGGAATAAATTCTATACAAAACTCAGGTTTTCCATCCCCGGCCTCTCTCTCTCTCTCGCCGCACCGATTCCGAAAGAACCTGTCCCCGGCGACGGGTGACACCACTAAACCACGCTGCTCCTCGTGGTACTCATTAAGGAGCTGCGTGACCTTGGACAAGTCACTTAACCTCTCTGTACCTCAGTTCCCTCATCTGTAAAATGGGGATTTAGACTGTGAGCCCCACGTGGGAAAATCTGATTACCTTGTATCTACCCCAGCGCTTAGAACAGTGCTTGGCACATAGTAAGAGCTTAACGAATACCATCATCATCATCATTATTATTATTCTTAAACGCTTACTATGCACCTAGCACTGTCTACCTGCTAGAGTAGTTACGGAATAATCAAGTTGGATACAGTCCCTGCCCCACATGGGGCTCACAGTCTAAGTAGGAGGGAGAGGGATTGAATCCCCATTTTACAGATGGGGTGCCCGAGAGATAGAGAAGTGAAGTGTCCTGCCCAAGGTCACACAGAAGAAATGTTGCAGAGTTGGGATTAGAACTCAGATCCCCTGACTCCCAGGCCCCTGCTCTTTCTACTAGGCCATGCTGCTTCTCTGAATCCCCGAATTGAGAGGGTCCTATCCAATCCAGACCCCGGCTCAATCGATCAGTGATATGGACTGAGCACCTACTGTGTGCAGAGCGCCGAGTCCAGTGCTCTGCACGTAGTAAGCGCTCAATAAATACTATTGAATGAATGAAAGGACAATACGACAGAGATAGTAGCGCCATCTCCGCTACCAAGAAGCTACAGATTCTGGACCGTCTATCTATTCTCTCTCACCTTGATTTCTGCAGGTCTTTGTTTTTCATGTGGGGAAAGAACAAAGGCCCGGGAGCCAGAGGACCTGAGTTCTAATTCCAGCTCCATCACTCGCCCGCTGGATGACTTGGGGCAAGTCGCTTCACCTCTCCGCCCCTCAGTTTCCTCAGCTATAAAAGTGAGATTCAGCGCGTGTTCTCCCTCCCCCCTAGACTGTGAGCCCCACGTGGGTCAGGAACCGTATCTGATCTGATTCGGTCGTACCTTCCCCAGTCCTTTATGTCTTTAATCCCCAGATTCCCCAGTTAACGTACCAGATTAACTAATATCACCATTATAGTCGGCCCATCAGTTAGTCGATCGTATTTGCCGACTGCTTACTGAGTGCAAAGCACTGTACTGAATGCTTGGGGGAGGGCTTGTCTTGTCTTACGCCGTCGAGTCGTCTCCGACCCGCGGCGACCCCGCGGACACATCTCTCCCCGAACGCCCCGCTCTCCATCTGCGGTCGTTCCGGCAGCCGATCCGGAGGGTCTTCTTGGTAAAAATACAGAAGTGGTTTACCATCGCCTCTTTCCACACAGTAAACTCCAGTCTCCGCCCTCGACTCTCTCCCACACCGCTGCTGCCCAGGACGGGGGAGTTTGGACATGGAGCCGATGGCCTTCCCCTCCTCGCTGGCCGCCGCCCAAGCCGGGAATGGAACGGACAGGCCTCTGCTTGACTCTCCCTCGCGTAGACGAGACTGGTAGAGGACTGGAAACTCTCCGGGTGCCACCCTGAGAGGGGAACCCGGCGGGAGGACGATACAACAATATAACAGACACGTTCTCTGCCCACAGCGAGCTTATAGTAATAATAATGTTGGTATTTTTGTTAAGCGCTTACTATGTGCAGAGCACTGTTCTAAGCGCTGGGGTAGATACGGTGTAATCAGATTGCCCCATGTAAGGCTCACAGTCTTCATCCCCATTTTACAGATGAGGGAACTGAGGCCCAGAGAAGCAAAGCGACTTGCCCAGTCACACAGCTGACAAGCGGTGGAGGCGGGATTCGAACCCATGACCTCTGACTCCCAACCCCGGGCTCTTTCCACTGAGCCATGCTGCTTATGCCAGAATGCATTCTGCTCTCCTTCCAAGCCATCTCCCACAAAAGCCCATATCTGGGCTTCCTAGAGACAGGGGAGAATCCATCTTTCTACCGTAAACTAAATAATCCTCTTCCCTTTTTTGCTTCTCTCCCCTCCTTATCTCCCTTCCTTCTCCTTTTTTCCTTTGTCCTGTTACTTATTCCTTCAATCTGCCACTGGCTCCCTCGGGCACCGTTTAAGTTCGCTAATGGCCGTCAGGGCTAAGAAAGCCAACCCTTCCAAGAGAATCTACTAAAACCAAAATAGATTGATTCAAAATAGAATAGAGTTCAAACCAACTGCTGGTGCCCAAATAGCGAGTTGATTTCCTTATTCTTCGATATCAATATTGAATAATAAAAACTCAAGGACAAGCGGCACGGTCTTCAGAAAGAAGCATCGGTCTGGGAGCTAGGAGACCTGGTTTCCTAATCCAGATTCTGTCAATGGCCTCCTGGGTGACCTCTGGAAAATTACTCAAACTGTCTGTTGTCTTCGCTCCTCTGTAAAATGAGGATTATAATACCACACCCCGCGCCCGCTTACCTGGTGTTGGGTTGTGAGTGAAGTGAGGCGAATGGTGTGAAAGTGGTTTGGAAAATTTTTGAGTGCTCTACTCATTCAAGGTATTATGTAATTAATCCTAAGGGCTTTGATTTCTGATCCTGCGATCTCAATAATGAGGTCTCACTAAACAGGGGTCAGGATGCAGCCATGATGCGTTCTTTAAAAACGTGCGTCGAGGAAATGATTTCCCACAGAAGTGCATGGTGTTAATTGGGACTAACACAGTCGATTGGACTGTGAGCCCGTCACTGGGGTGGGATTGTGTCTACCTATTGCCCAACTGTCCATTCCAAGCGCTTAGTCCAGTGCTCTGCACATAGTCAGAGCTCGATAAATACTATTGAATGAATTGGGATCTATTCCCAAACCCCTGGAAATAAATATGAAATGTCTTTATGTGTCACAAACTCTTACCTAGAGCGTCACTAAATTCTGGTTTAATCCTTGTTAAAGTCATTCAAACCATCGCATCGAAGCATTAGCTAATGAGGAGCGGTGAAACGATTATGGATCTTTACAGGAGGCTGTGAAAACAGAAGCTTTTTTAGCTGACGGGTTATCGTTTTTCAACTTTTGGGGAAAAAAGTGCTCGATTTAGATTGAACAACAGGCATCTTCTTGTCTTCGTGAAATACTTCGTAGCCGAACGACTCCCTTTTCACACCTCTTCAAGCCTTCAAACTCCCTCCATCAAAGACTGAAGAAACAGCGTGACCTAGTGGTCAGTGCCCGGCCTGGGAGTCAGAAGGACCTGGGTTCTAATCCTGACTCTGCCGCTTGTCTGTGGTGTGATAATTCATTCAATGGTATTTATTGAGCGCTTACTATGTGCAGAGCACTGTAGTAAGCGCTTAGAATGTACAAATCGATCACGGGAAAGTCACTTACTTCTCTGGGCCTCAGTTACCTCATCTGTAAAAAGGGGATGAAGACTGTGAGCCCCATGTGGGACAGGGACTGGGTCCAATCCAATTTGCTTGTCTCGACCCCAGTGCTTAGTACAGTGCCTGACACATAGTGAGGACTGAACAAAGACCACAGTTATCATTATTATTATTATATGTGGAACACTTGGGAAAGTATAATACAACAAAATGCCACACTATTATTAATCATAATATTATCTGTGCCTCAGTGATCTCATCTGTAAAATGTGGATTAAGACTGTAAACTCCATGTGGGACAGGGATTGGGTCTAATCCCATTTACTTGTATCCACCCTAACGCTCAGTACAGTGCCTGGTACATAGTAATCGCTAAACATATACTACAATTATTATTATTCTATGCAGAGCACTTGGGAAAGTATAATACAACATAATTAGCAGACATATTATTATTATTATTATAACATAACTGTGCCTCAATTACCTCATCTGTAAAATGGAGGTTAAGGCTGGGTGCCCCACGTGAAGGCTTTCTTCAGTCGTTTTTATAAATTCATTTGCTTTCTTTAAAATGGATGTAACTTCTTCAACCCCAAATTTTAAAAGGTGGGGGGAGAGAGAGCATAATTCCTTCATCTGCTTTGTCATTTCACAATGATGCCCTGAATTTGCGGTATCAGACCCAGAGGCTTTATCGCCGGGATTATACATGTCGCGGTCTGGCCGTCACCTGGGATCGTCACCTGAGATATACCTGCATATCTTGTTGAGTAATTCGAATAGCAAGCACTTTTAGTCGTCTGGATTTTTCTTATAAGTAATGTAGATTTCTTCAGATAAGAGATAATTTACAGGGCAACTATTTTATCAACAGTATTTGCCGCGTGTCTGAGGGATTACTACAAATGAAAGATGATCTCAGGACTCCTGCCCTGTGGGGAATTTACACTCCGTATCTTTGGACTGTTTCTGTGTTTTCCAGGTTTTCCCTCAGAGGCAAAACCTCAAGAGGATAAATGCTAGAAATCTAAACCCCAAATTACAGCGATTATACACCAGCTCCGGGGTGTGGAACAGATGATAAGAGTTGAGAAGAGAGAAGGGCCTCCCCCTTCCCCCCTTCACCTCTCCTCAGCACTGTGCTCATTTGGATATATTTTTATTACCCTATTTATTTTGTTAATGAGGTGTTCATCCCCTCGATTCTATTTATCATGATGATGTTGTCTTGCTTTTGTCCGTCCGTCTCCCCCACTTAGACTGTGAGCCCGTCGTTGGGCAAGGATGGTCTCTATCTTGCCAAACTGTCCATTCCAGGCACTTAGTCCAGTGCTCTGCACATAGTAAGCGCTCAATAAATACTATCGAATGAATGAATTTATTGTGGAGAGCCTTTGCCTGGATTACTGCATCGGCCTCCTTGCTGACCTCCCAGCCTCCTGTCTCTTCCCACTCCAGTCCAGACTTCACGCTGCTGCCCGGATCGTTTTTCTACAGAAACGTTCAGGACATGTCACCCCGCACCTCAAATACTCCAGAGGTGGCCCATTCACCTCCTCATCAAACAAAAACTCCTCACCGTTGGCTTTAATTCTCTCCAACACCTTGCCCTCCTCCCCCATCACTTCGCTTCTCGCTTGCACACTTTGCTCCTCTATTGCTAACCTTCTCAGCGTACCTCCATCGCTTCTATGTCGCCGCCAACCTCTCTCCCACATCCTGCCTCTGGCCTGGATCGCCCTCCTTCTTCATAATAATAACAATAATAATAATAATGTTGGCATTTGTTAAGCGCTTACCATGTGCAGAGCACTATTCAAAGCACTGGGGGAGATACAGGGTCATCAGGCTGGCCCACGTGAGGCTCACAGGCTTCATCCCCGTTTACCAGATGAGGTCACCGAGGCCCAGAGAAGTGAAGTGACTTGCCCACAGTCACCCAGCTGACAACTGGCAGGTCCGGCATTCGAACCCACGCTGAGCTCTTTCCACTGAGCCACGCTGCTTCTCATATCTCCCACAGACGATGACTCTCTCCCGCTTCGAAGCCTTATTCACAGATTCGTTCGATAGTATTTATTGAGCGCTTACTATGTGCAGAGCACTGGACTAAGCGCTTGGAATGGACAATTCGGCCACAGATAGAGACCGTCCCTGCCCATTGACGGGTCACATCTCCTCCAAGCGGCCCTCCCCGACTAAACCCCACCTTTACTTACTCTTAACTGTAAGCTCGCTGTGGGCAGGGAATGGGCCTGCTTATAGAGAAGCAGCGTGGCTCAGTGGCAAGAGGCTGGGCTTGGGAGTCAGAGGTCATGGGTTCGAATCCCAGCTCTGTCACTTGTCATTTGGGTGACCTTGGGCCGGCCACTTCACTTCTCTGGGCCTCAGTCACCTCATCCGTAAAATGGGGATTAACTGTGAGCCTCACGTGGGACGACCTGTGTCTCCCCCAACGCTTAGAACCGTGCTCTGCACATAGTAAGCGCTTAACAAATACCAACGTTATTATCATTATTGTTATACTCGCCCACACACTTAGTACAGTGCTCTTCAGAGAGTAAGTGCTCGATAAATACGATGGAACGAATGGAAGTGGTTGTTTTTTATGAAGTTTCCAAGGAGATGTCTCATTCTATGACGCCCCAAATTCTGTGACTGAACCCGGGGACTGACCCCCGCCCTTGGGCTTTGTCACAGTGGACATCCCCGAGATCTTGTGAGTCAGAAGTCTCTTCCGCATAGCAGCAGCCCCACAGAGAAATCCTCCTCCGTGCGCTTAATAAGAGACACAGATACATTTCCCTCCCCCAATCCAAGTTGCCAGGCTAGTGGCAAGAGCCCGGGCTTGGGAGTCAGAGGTCGTGGGTTCTAATCCCGGCTCTGCCGTTTTGTCAGCTGTGTGACTGTGGGCAAGTCACGTCACTTCTCTGGGCCTCAGTGACCTTGTCTGTAAAACGGGGATGAAGACTGTGACTCCCACGGGGGACAACCTCATCGCCTGCGTGGCTCAGTGGCAAGAGCCCGGGCTTGGGAGTCACGGGTCGTGGGTTCGAATCCTGACTCTGCCACTTGTCAGCTGGGTGACCGTGGGCGAGTCACTTCACTTCTCTGGGCCTCAGTTCCCTCATCTGTCAAATGGGGATGAAGACTGGGAGCCTCACGTGGGACAATCTGATGACCCTGTATCTCCCCCAGCGCTTAGAACAGTGCTCTGCGCATAGTAAGCGCTTAACAAATATCAACATTATTATTATTAAAATGGGGATGAAGACCGTGAGCCTCACGTGGGACCACCTGATGACCCTGTATCTCCCCCAGCGCTTAGAACAGTGCTGTGCACATAGTAAGCGCTTAACAAATACCAACATTATTATAATGACAATTATTGTTGTTATCATTATTATCCTCAACTGCCCATGGGGTTGGGCCTCCCGCCCCTCCCACAGCCGCAGTCTCCCCTGAGCGCGTGAAGAGGAGCGGGAAGCGGACGGTAGGGGGCGCGCGCGCACCGCGGTGGTTGGCCGCGCGCCCCCGGGGGCGCGTGCCATTCTTCTCCCTCTCGCCCTCCCCCCGCCCCCCCGCCCGACGCTGAACTTCGAATAGCCCGCGCGCGCGGGAGGGCCAACTCGCCTTTTGATTGGTCGGGAGGACCTCGGTTTCCCCCCCCCGCCCCCCACATGGTCGTTTGAATTCCGTGGGGGGGGGGGGGGGGGGATGGAAGGGATGATGTGGAGGGATGGGCGGGGGGGGTGTGGAAGGGCTGATGTGGAGGGATTCGGGGGGGGCGGGCTGGAAAAGGGCGGGAAAGAGACAGGGAATGTGCGTGCGAGACAGACATTCACTCTCAAGTAATAATAATAATAATGTTGCTATTTGTTAAGCGCTTACTCTGTGCAGAGCACTGTTCTAAGCGCTGGGGGAGATACAGGGTCAACAAGTTGTCCCACGTGAGGCTCCCAGTCTTCATCCCCATTTGACAGATGAGGGAACTGAGGCCCGGAGAAGTGAAGTGACTCGCCCACCGTCACCCAGCTGACAAGTGGCAGAGTCAGAATTCGAACCCATGACCTGTGACTCCCAAGCCCGGGCTCTTGCCACTGCGCCAAGCTGCTTCCCCTAAGTGCCAGATAGGAGGCCTCCCGAAATCAAAGTGACCTTTGGCGTCGGGGTCAGACGAATTCGTGGCCTAGACGAAGGAGCATGGCCCTGGAAGTCAGGGGGCCTGGGCCCTAATCCCGGCTCCGCCACTTGTCCTGCTACCTTGACCTTGGACAAGTCACTTGACTTTGAAGAGTCACGGTGGGGTCAGTGCAGAGAAGCGGCGGGACTCAGTGGATAGAACCCGGGCTGGGGAGTCGGAGGTCGTGGGTCCAAATCCCGGCTCCGCCACCGGTCAGCTGGGTGACTTTGGGCAAGTCACTTCACTTCTCTGGGCCTCAGTGACCTCATCTGGAAAATGGGGATGAAGACTGGGAGCCCCATTGCGGGACAACCTCATCACCTTGTATCCCCCCCCGCCCCCCAGCGCTTAGAACGGTGCTTCGCGCATAGTAAGCGCTTCACGAATGCCATCGGCATCGGCATCATCATCATCGAGTTTAAGCGTTGTAGCTGTAAAAGACAGGAATAACTCCTTAATGTGGTGGTACCCTGAGGAGCGGGTTGAATCGTCCTTGGGCCCTTGAGAGTGAAGAGGCCAGTGATTAGGAGTAAACAGACTCTTGGTGTGAAGAAAGCAGAGGCTGGATAGGTGTGAAGGCAGGCAGCCATCGAAATGTAAATACATATAAACCGGGGTCTTTGGGGGGATGAAAGATGATGGTGATGGTGACGGTTAAGCGCTTACTGTGTGCCATCCGCTATTCTAGGTGCTGGGAGGAAATACGAGGTGATCAGGTTGTCCCACGTGGGGGTCACACGTGTAAAATCCCCATCTGTAAAATCCCCATCTGTAAAATCCCCATTTTACAGATGAAGTAACTGAGGCACGGGGAAGTGAAGTGACTTGCCCAAAGTCACCCAGCTGACAAGCGGCGGAGCTGGGATTAGAACCCATGACCTCTGACTCCCAAGTCCGGACTCTTTCCACTGAGCCACGGACGTGGGACTGGGCCCGCGTCCAACCCGATGATCTTGTATCTACCCCAGCGCTTAGTACAATGCCTGGCACATAGTAAGCACTTAACAGATGCCTTTATTAATATTATTATTGTTATTAAGACTAATTCATCAGTCAATTGTATTTACTGAGAGCTTACTGTATGCAGAGCACTTTATTAAGCGATTGGGAAAGGACAATATAACAATATAACAGACACATTCCCTGCTTATAGTCTAGAGGGGGAGACAGACATTAATAGAAATAAATACATTACAGATATGGACATAAGTGCCGGGAGGCTGGAAGAGGGGAGGAATACATGGAGCAAGTCAAGACGACCCAGAAGGGAGTGGAAGAAGAAGAAGAAGAAGAATGTGGGTATTTGTTAAGCGCTTACTAGGTGCACAGCACTGTTCTAAGCGCTGGGGGAGACACAGGGTGATCAGGTTGTCCCATGTGAGGCTCACAGTTAATCCCCATTTTACAGATGAGGTCACTGAGGCCCAGAGAAGTGAAGTGACTTGCCCACAGCCACCCAGCTGCCAGGCGGCAGAGCCGGGATTCGAACCCATGACCTCTGACTCCCCAGCCCGGGCTCTTTCCACTGAGCCATACTGGGGAGCATAGGGAAGGCCTCTCGGAGAAGATGCGCCTTCGATAAGGCTTCAGATATGAAGAGGGAAAGCCTGGCAGCCCGGAAGCAGGATGTGGGCAAGAGGTCGGCGGCCAGATGGGTGAGATTGAGTGACTGAGCTTCCCCTTTTCCTTCTGCTCCCTCTCTGCTCCCCCTCCGCCCTCTGCTCCCTCCCCCTTTCCCCCTTCACCTCCCCTCAGCACTGTGCTCATTTGTATATATTTTTATTACCCTATTTATGTTGTTAATGAGGTGTCCATCCCCTTGAGTCTATTTATCGTGCCGATGTGGTCTTGTTTTTGTCCGTGTGTCTCCCCCGATTAGTCTGCGAGCCCATCGTCGGGCAGGGATGGTCTCTATCTGTTGCTGAATTGTCCATTCCAGGTGCTTAGTCCAGTGCTCTGCACATAGTAAACGCTCAATAAATACTACTGAATGAATGAGAGTGAGGTACAGTGAGAAGGTTGGCATTAGAGGAGCGAAGTGTGAGGGCTGGGTTGTAATAGGAGAGTGGTGAGGCGAGGCAGGAGGGGGCAAGGGCATTGAGGGCTTTAAAGCCAAAGATGAGGAGTTTCTGTTCGATGAGGAGATGGATGGGCAGCCACACTGGAGGTTCTTGAGTGGGGAAACCCGGCCTTTCGTAGAATTAGGCCCGGGGCTCAACCTCCCCACCTTTAAAGAAAGTGTACGGGTCCACCGAAGGGTCCCTTGCCCGGGCCTCGGTCTGGTCCCAGCTGAGGGGGGACCTCATCACCCCCCAACGCAGTCACGGGTCCCTCCCGCGAGCCACCACCTCCTTCCCTCCAAGGGGCCAAGCTGGGCGAGGCCCAGCGGATCGGCCAGAAGATGGCAAAGAGGTGATGGGAAGAAGGCCCAGGGTGGTGGGTCTCCCCAAGAACTACTGACGACCAGGGGCCGGGGGGCATCCCGAATCTGGGGGATGCCCGGCCCCGGCCCCGGCACTGCCAGCGCCAGGCGCCTCGCCCGACAGAGCCCTGGAACGGGAGGAAGCCCGCTCAACGGGCCCCACCCCAGACCCAGCTGCATCCGTTGGAAAAGAGAAGCCGGGGCCGGAGGATGCAGGGGCCCTTGAACCGACGGCTTCCCGGAGGCCACCGAATCCCTAGACAGCTGGGTCTGGCAGAGCCTCTGGGTAAAGGACCGGTGCCGGCCAAGGGAGGGCGACCCCGTGGCAAGCCAGGACTGCCCCGCTTAAGGCTCTCAGCACCACGCCGGGTGCAAATGGGCACTTCCAAAACGCTGATCTGATTCCAAATTGGGTTTCCCTTCTGAGGCCAGATCTCTGCCAACAATGGAAAGCGGAGAACTCTGTGGTGTCGTGCTGTCCCGAAGGCTTGGTACAATTCTCTGCGCAAGTAGGCACTCAGTAAGTATAAACGTCATTGACTCATTCGTATTCACATCTGTCTCCCCTCCTCTAGACTGTAAACTCACTGTGGCAGGGAAGGTGTCTATGATGATGATGGTATTTGTTAAGCGCTTCCTATGTGCAGAGCACTGTTCTAAGCGCTGGGGTAGACACAGGGGAATCAGGTTGTCCCACGTGGGGCTCACAGACTTCATCCCCATTTTACAGATGAGGTAACTGAGGCCCAGAGAAGTGAAGCGACTTGCCCACAGTCACACAGCTGGCAAGTGGCAGAGCCGGGATTTGAACTCATGACCTCTGACTCCAAAGCCCGGGCTCTTTCCACTGAGCCACGCTGCTTCTCTCTGTCTACTGTTGTACCGTACTCTCCCAAGCACGTAGCACAGTGCTTTGCACACAGTGAGTTCTCAATAAATCCGATTGAACAAATGAATAAATACTATTAACCGATAGAAGAACAGAATCAAGATTCCATCTCTTTCGAGCAGTGTCTTCAAGGGCAGGAACTCTGCCTTGGGATGCAGCTAAGCTCGGTAGAAGCAGCGTGGCCTAGTGGAAAGAGCGTGGGCCTGAGAGTCAGAGGAGTTGGGTTCTAATTCCCACGCTTCCACTTACTGCTGGTTTTCCTTGAACCACTCACTTAAATTCTCTCTGCCTCAGATCCCTCAGATGAAAAATGGGAGTTCTTTTATAAATGGGACCGGATTAGCTTGTATCTACTCCAGCACTCAGTACAGTGCTCGACAAGCAGTGAGGGCTCGATAAATACCACATTTAGGCTCTCCACCACCTTGCCCCCTCCTACCTCTCCTCCCTTCTCTCTCTCCACTACCCACCCCGCGAGCTCCTCTCCTCCGCCGCCCACCTCCTCACCGTCCCCCGTTCTCGCCTATCCCTCCGTCGACCCCTGGCCCGGAACGCCCTCCCTCCTCACCTCCGCCAAACTCATTCTCTTCCCCTCTTCAAAACCCTACTTACAGCTCACCTCCTCCAAGAGGCCTTCCCAGACTGAGCTCCCCTTCTCCCTCTGCTCCCTCTAACGCCCCTCCTTCACCTCTCCGCAGCCAAACCCTCTTTTCGCCCCATCTCCCTCCGCTCCTCCCCCTCTCCCTTCCCATCCCCTCGGCACTATACTCGTCCGCTCGACTGTCTATATTTTCATTACCCTATTTATTTTGTTAATGAGATGTACATCGCCTCGATTCTATTTATTTGCTATTGCTTTAATGAGACGTTCATCCCCTCGATTCTATTTATCGCCATCGTTCTCGTCCGTCCGTCTCCCCCGATCAGACCGTAAGCCCGTCAGAGGGCGGGGACCGTCTCTATCTGTTACCGATCTGTACATTCCAAGCGCTTAGTACGGTGCTCCGCACATAGTAAGCGCTCAATAAACACTATTGAATGAATGAATGAATGAATTGAATGAATTTTCCCAAGTGTTTACAGTGCTCTGCACACAGTCGGCGCTCAATAATAGATACCACTCGTTGATTGAATGGTTGTTCTATGCCCCGCCAGTCAGTCCTTACTGACCGACAGCCCACTTTCAGACCCCATTGGTGATTGATAGGGGAATAAAATGACCTATCGGGTTTTTCAAGATTAAGCTGCTCGCCTGGCTCTAGAGAAGCATATTAAATTCCTCGGCAGTATCCTCCACGCGCCGGTGGGACTTCTTTATAAACGCTCATCTCCGGGATCTCTAGCCCCAAACCTTTCGTTGTGGAGATAACTGTGAGCGCGGGATAAAATAAAATAAAAGGGCCTCCCAAATGAAATAAAAGTCTCGACGAGAAGCCGCTCGGCTGGGGAAAGGACAAATGAAAGGGACGGATTGGAGAAATCCGGCTCACCGTACGGGAGGGTGAGTAAGCGGGGCTGTGTCGAGGATGTGGTGTGTGTGGTATTGGCCGCAAGGCCTCCCGTTCCGGGGGTGCCCCCGCCGCCCCCGGCCCCGGCCACCACAGCTGCGGGATTTCAACGCCCTCCCCTCTGGGTGCCTTTGCCCAGCTGGGGCTTAGGGGTGGCAACCATGAGGGGGACGCCACCCCCCTCCGGCGGTTACCACTCACCCAGGGCGGGTGACGACCGTGGGCAGGGAGGGATAAAAAGATGTCCTCCCCCTCACTCCAGCAGTGTGGCCTAGTGGAAAGACCCCGGGCCCGGGAGTCGGGGGACCTGGGTTCTAATCCCGGATGCCCCACTTGCCCGAGGGGTGACCGAGGGCAAATGGCTTAAGCTTTCCAGGCCTCGGTTTCTTCGGCTGTTCGGATAGGGATTCGACGCTGGCTGTCCCGCCCCATTAGATGGTGAGGGGGGGACGGGGAGTGACGATCATCTTGTCGATCTGCTCCCGGCTTTAGTACGGTACTTACCACACGGTAAACACCTAACTGTAGTTATTACGGAGAGGAGCCTTTTGAAATTTAAACGCCGATAACAGAGATCCATGCCTACATTTGGGGGGACAGGCGGAATGCTCCCAGATGCTAAAAAACCCTCAAAAATTGCCGGTGTGGAGCTTAACCCTCCCCGCCACCTCAAGATAATAATAATAACTGTGGTATATGTTAGGTGCTTACTAGGTGCCAGGCGCTGTCCTAAGCACACTAAGCACTGGGGCTTTTAAAAGCAAACTGTGTTGGACACAGTCCCTGTCCCACGTGGGACGCAGTCCCACGCAGTCTCAATCAGTTTCCTCATTTTCCAGATGAGGGAACTGAGTCCCAGAGAATTGAAGTGACTTACCCAACATCACACAGCAGACAAGTGGCGGAGCAGGGATTAGAACCCAGGTCCCTCTTAGTCCCCAGGCCCAGGATGTATCCACTGTGCCACGCCGCATGCGGCTGTTTGATCGAGGGGGGCCCTGGGACCCTTATAGAAAAGTCTAGAATCCCAAGTCAGCCCCAAGACCAATAATAATAATAATAATGTTGGTATTTGTTAAGCGCTTACTATGTGCCGAGCACTGTTCTAAGCGCTGGGGTAGACACAGGGGAATCAGGTTGTCCCACGGGGGGCTCACGGTCTTAATCCCCGTTTTACAGATGAGGGAACTGAGGCCCAGAGAAGTTAAGTGACTCGCCCACGGTCACACAGCCGACAAGTGGCAGGGCTGGGATTCGAACTCATGAGCCCTGACTCCAAAGCCCGTGCTCTTTCCACTGAGCCCCGCTGCCCAGAATGCTCTGGATCCTTTGGCCTGGAGAAGTGGGGGACACCCCAGGTTCACTCAGCTAATCGATCTGTGGTATTTACTGAACACTACTGTGTGCAGAGCACTCTACTAAGCACTTAAGGAAAGTACAGAGCTGGTAGACACGATCCCTTGCCCACAGGGAGAAGCAGAGTGGCTTAGTGGATAGAGCACAGGCCTGGGAGACAGAAGGACTTGGGATCTAATCCCCGCTGCACCACTTGTCCGCCGAGTGACCTTGGACAGGTCACTTAACTTCATCGGGCCTCAGTTCTCTCATCTGTAAAATGGGGATGAGGACCATGAGCCCCGTGGGGGTCAGGGACTGTGTCAAACCTGATTAGCTCGTAAGTGCCCCAGTACGGGAGTTTGGCACATAGCAAGCGCTTACCAGATATCATTTTAAAGAAAGGACCCGACAGTCTAACAGGCAGAAACACACCCAGAGCTTTGTTTCGGTGACCAGGTTGATGCCAACTTGCTGTGCCAACTGGGCGTGGCAGATCAGAAGACCCAGCCCCTCTGGGGTTGCCATTTCAAGAGATTAAAAAAAACAAATAAAACCTAAATTTTAGCTTGAGCACCCACTGGGTGAAGTGCTCTCTACTTAGCCCTTGAGAGAGAAAAATAATTATCAATCAATCAATGGTATTGATTGAGTACTTACTCCTTACTCGGGCTTGGGAGAGTACAGCGCAAACAGAGTTGGTGGACACATTATTATTTCTTTCTCATGGTATTTGTTCAGCAGTGGGGTAAATACAAACTAATCAGGTTGGACACAGTCCCTGTCCCTCGTGGAGCTCCCAGTCCTCCTCCTCATTCTACAGACGAGGTAACCGAGGCACAGAGAAGTGAAATGACTTGCTCGAGATCACACCGCAGACAAATGGAGGGACTGGGGTTAGAACCATGGCCCTCTGACTCCCAGGCCCCCGGCTCTTTCCGCTAGGCCAAACTGCTCTAGCCCACTTATTACTTATTTGTTTATTGAATTATTTATTCTCTACCGTTGCAATACCGATACCTTTACGAACACTTCTCTCGGCCACAGTTGCTTCATCTGTAGAATGGGAATTCAACCCCTGCTCTCCCTCCCTCTAAAACTGTGAGTTTCATGTGGGACATTAATCGTGTCCAACCTGATTAGTTTGTTATCTACAACACAACTCGGAACAGTGCCTGGCACATAGTAAGCGCTTAACAAATAGCATTTTTTTAAAAATGGAAATATAAATACGATTGTTTGATTGATTCCAAAGAACATTCTTGCTTTGAAGGAATTTACGGTTGCATTTTACAAGAGTTCGCCCACCTACTATGCGCCTACGATAAACCTAAGCTCATAGGGGTCTTTTTAGTACTTCACGTGTTTCTCCCCTTATCCATCGGGAATTTGTGTTTCTGGAATTCTAGAGGGTATCCAGCCGGCGGTCGGGAAGACGCAAATAGGAGTCGTCCTTCCTTCTTGAAAGAGACGCCGGCGGTTGAGTAAAACGTGATTAATCCTCCCTGATTGTTCCTGTCTGAAAAATCTGGAGGTTGATGAGTGAAACGACTGTAGAAAGCAGCTCTTTGGCTCAGTTGCTTGTGGTTTTATGCCACTTGTCTGCATCCGTGTCACGCCCTATTTTTCCAAACCCTGGAAGAAGTTAGAGAAGAGGAAAAATAGCGGGTGACTCAGGTGATATTTATTTCTGTGGTCCAGGGTGTGCTCCCCGTGAACTAGCCCCCTCACCGATCCTGGCACCCCCAGGCCTCGACCCAACGCCCTCCGGCCAACTGTCCGGCAAAGCGGAGGGCCTGGGGGGGTTGGGGGGCACTTGTGGGGTCCTTGACAGGTGACGGGCGAAACTGAAGGACCAAGGGAGAGAGGGGAATGTGTCTGTTATATTGTTATATCGTACCCACCCGAGCGCTTAGTACAGTGCCCTGCGCACGGTAAGCGCTTAATAAATACCATTGACTAACTGCCCCTTACACGTTAAGGCAGGGTCTTAGTGGACAAAGCCCGGGCCTGGGAGTCAGAGGTCGTGGGTTCTTATCCCGGTTCCGCCACTTGTCTGCAGTGTGACCTGGGCAAATCACTTCACTTCTCTGTGCCTCAGTTACCTCGTCTGTAAAAATGGGGATTAAAAAATGTGAGCCCCACGTGGGACAATCTGATTACCCTGTATCTACCCCAGCGCTTAGACCAGTGCTCTGCACAGAGTAAGCGCGTAACAGATACCATAATTATTATTATTCTGATCCCAGCTCTACCCCCCGTCATCTGCGTGACCTCGGGCAATTCATTTCACTTCTCTGGGCCTCAGTTACCTCACCGGTCAAATGGGGTTTAAGACTGTGAGCCCCATGTGGGACAGGGATTGTGTCTGACCTGATTAACTTGTATCTACCCCAGCGCTTATAACAGTGCCCGGCACATAGTAGGTGCTTAACAAGTACCATAATAATTATTATTATATTAGTATCACAGTTATTGCCTAAAACCCACTCTCCTAATCCTCCAAATTCTGGGACATGACGGTTACAGAGACACACCACTTAGGCACATATCTCTAATTTTATTTACGTGTTTTGATGTCTTCCTCCCTGACTCCAGACGGTAAGCCTGTTGTGAGCCGGGAATATGACTGTTTCTTGCTGTTTGTTCTCTCCCAAGCGCTCAGTACAGTGCCCTGCACACGGTAAGCGCTCAATAAATACAGTTGAATGGATGAACGAATGACTCTTTCCGGGCATATTTTTCCAGTGGCAGTTTTGCACCTGATGCACAGAGCCTTGACGTGGTGTTGATAATTATAACCACTGTGGTATCTGTTAAGAGCTGCTGGTGGGGAAGGAAGGGGCCACTGCTAGGAAAGCAGCATGGCCTAGTGGATAGAAGACGGCCCAGGGAGTCAGAAGGATCTGGGTTCTAATCCCAGCTCTGCCACTGGTCTGCCGTGTGAGTTTGGGCAGCTCACTTCACTTCTCTGTTTCTCAGTTAACTCATCTATAACACGGGGATTAAGACCGTGAGCCCCACGTGGGACATGGACTGTGTCCCACTCCGTTATCTTATGTCTACCCCGGCACTTAGGACAGTGCTTGGCACACATTTATGTCCCGGTGGGTAGAGCACGGGCCTGGGAGTCAGAAGGACCTGGGTTCTAGTCCCGACTCTGCCCCATTGTCTGCTCTGTGTCCTTAGCTCTTTTTCAGTGGCCCCATCCATGTCTTCAACTGAGAAACAGACCAGTCTCCACATGCTCTGTGGAACAAAAGATAATTGGTTGCGTGTTATAATTTAACCATTTAAACATTGCCCGCTGGAAAGAGCTCCGAGCCTGGGAGTCAGAAGGACCTGGGTTCTAATCCCAGCTCCTCCACTTGTCTGTTCTATGACTTGGGGAAAGTCACTTTGCTTCTTGGTTCCTCGGTTTCCTCCTCTGTGAAATGGGGGTTAAATCCCTCTTCTCCCTCCTACTTAGACTGTAAGTCCCACCTGTCACAGGGATTCAGTCAGACTGGATTAACTTGTTTATCCCAGCACTGAGTAGTACAGTGCTCTGCACAGAGTAAGTGCTTAATAAATACAATTGCAGCATGGCCTATTCAATAGTATTTAGTATTTATTGAGCGCTTACTCTGTGCAGAGCACTGTACTAAGCGCTTGGAATGAACAAGTCGGCAACAGATAGAGACGGTCCCTGCCGTTTGACGGGCTTACGGTCTAATCGGGGGAGGCAGAAAGACAAGAACGATGGCAATAAACAGAGTCGAGGGGAAGAACATCTCGTAAAAACCGATGGCGACTAAATAGAATCGAGGCGATGTACATCTCATTAACAAAATAAAGAGGGTAATGGAAATATATACAGCCGAGCGGGCGAGTACAGTGCTGGGGGATGGGAAGGGAGAGGGGGAGGAGCAGAGGGAAAAGGGGAAAATGAGGCTTTAGCTGCGGAGAGGTGAAGGGGGGGCGGTAGAGGGAGTAGAGGGAGAAGGGGAGCTCAGTCTGGGAAGGCCTCTCGGAGGAGGTGAGTTTTAAGTAGGGTTTCGAAGAGGGGAAGAGAATCAGTTCGGCGGAGGTGAGGAGGGAGGGCGTTCCGGGACCGCGGGAGGACGCGGCCCGGGGGTCGACGGCGGGACGGGCGAGACCGAGGGACGGCGAGGAGGTGGGCGGCGGAGGAGCGGAGCGTGCGGGGTGGGCGGTGGAAAGAGAGAAGGGAGGAGAGGTGGGAAGGGGCGAGGTGACGGAGAGCCTCGAAGCCTAGAGGGAGGAGTTTTTGTTTGGAGCGGAGGTCGATAGGCAACCACTGGAGTCGTTTAAGAAGGGGAGTGACAGGCCCAGATCGTTTCTGCGGGAAGATGAGCCGGGCAGCGGAGTGAAGAATAGACCGGAGCGGGGCGAGAGAGGAGGAAGGGAGGTCAGAGAGAAAGGTCTTGGCCTAGTGGCAAGAGCACGGCCTTGGAGGTCAGAGAACGTGGCCTTCTAATCCCGGCTCTGCCACTTGTCTACTCTTGACCGTGGACAAGTCACTTTACTTCTCTGTGCCTAAGTCACCCCGTCTGTAAAATGGGGATTAAGTCCGTGAGCCCCACGTGGGAAAACCTGATCATCTTGTGCTTAGAACAGTGATCGGCTCATAGCAAGTACTTAACAAATAGCATAATAATAATTATTATTATTATTACTTATGAATGCTTGACACATAGTAATAATACAGTGAACTTGTTCATGTTACTTATTAGTGATTCCCTTCTCCCAGATCTCCTGGGTTCCTCGAGAACATTCTCTCTCTTTAAGGAACATCACCTCGACATGGAGTAATAGTGAAAGCTCGTACCGAGTGCCCTTCGGTGTGGTGCATTGTATTAATAATGATAGGAGCAGAATTATTTATTGCCTCCCCTTACTAAGCCATCATTTCCCCTCCTCCCTCTCCCTTCTGTGTCACTCTTACACTTGAATCTGTCCCCTTTAAGCGCTTGACATTCACTTTCGTTCATTCAAGCGTATTTACTGGGCGCTTGCTGTGTGCAGAACACTGTACTGAGCGCAATAGCATTGACCCCAACCTCAGCTCCACAGCACTTACGTCCATGTCCGTAATTCATTTTAATGTCTGCTTCCCACTCTTGGCTGTAAGCTGGTCGTTCCTCCCAACTCTGTTGTAAGGTACTCTCCCCAGAGCTTAGAAAGGCAGCGTGGCTTAGTGGAAAGAGCCCGGGCTTGGGAGTCAGAGGTCGTGGGTTCTAATCCCCGCTCCACCACTTGTCTGCCGTGTGACCTCGGGCAAGCCATTTAACTTCTCTGGGCCTCCATTACCTCATCTGCCAAATGAGGATTAAGACTGGGAGTCCCGTGTAAGAAAACCTGATTGCCTTGTATCTATCCCCAGTGCTTGGCACATAGTAAAGCGCTTAACAAATGCCATTGTTAATTACAATGCTCTGCATACCAGAAGCGCTCAATAAATACCACTGAGCTATTGAATGACTGGTCAAAATCCCACTTCGTGCCGTGCACTGTACCAGGTGCTTGGAGAGTCCAGAATCAAGAAGGGACTTGTCCCCTGCTCACAAGGAGTTTTGACTCTAACGGATAAGAGGAACATAAAGATATCTACATCTTCTGAAGTCGAGATATACATTTATACATCAGTGCCCTACAATATAACGTGAGCGTTACATTGTACTCACCCAAGCGCTTAGGACAGCGCTCTGCACAGAGTGAGCGCTCAATAAAAACCACCGATTGATGGATTGACTGATAGCTGAACAGGGTGTAAATAAATTCCTAAACACTAGCGTTGGCTAAAGGGATGCTGAGAGATTAATCAGCCTTCCCTGACTAAGCCCTCATTTTCTCCTCTCCCACTCCCTTCTGCATCATCCTGATTTGCTCCCTTTATTCTCAGCACACCCAGTCCAACAGCAATTATGTTCATAGCCATAATTTACTTATTTATATTAATGTCCGTCTCCCCCTCTAGACTGTACGCTTGCAGCGGGCGAGGAATGTGTCTATGACTCTTACATTGCACTCTCCTAAATACTTAGTACGGTGCTCTGCACACTTTAAGCAATCAATAAATACGATCTATTGATTGATTGGAGGGGTTTAATCTAACACTGACCAACACGACACTTTAAATACGTTAGATAATTTCAATTACGCTTTTGAGCTGTCTCCCTCATCCTGCTCTTTTCTAATTCCCTCTCCTTCATTTACTGCCATCGTTCCTCCTGTTTTCCTGTCACCCCCTCTAGACTCTAAGCTCCTTGTGAGCAGGGAATGTGTCTACCAACTCTGTTATATTGAACTCTCCCAAGCGCTTAGTTCAGTGCTCTGCACACAGTAAGCGTTCAGTAAATTCTATTTATTGACGGATCGGTTGTTGCCAGCTCTGGCTAAAGGCTTGTGGCTTCCCTGGGGTGTCTCTTCAACGGAACCAGGGTTGTGAGGTGTCCAATCTCTGTCTTAGAGATGTTCCTTTCCCATTTGCACTCCTACAGATCTGATTCCATTTGCACGGGGAGGGTTAATTGAGAAATCAATCAATCAATAAAATGAATCGAGCATTTACTTACTATATGCAAAGCGCCGTACCAAGCACTTGGGAGAATACAGTACAGACAAGTCAGTAGACACGTTCCCTGGCCAGAAGGAGCTTCCAGTCTTTGAGCGAAATTGCAAATCTGAAGTTTCCGAAGAAGTTTTAAGTTTCCGTTTCCTCCATCGGTCGGTTGTTCGTTCGTATTTACTGAGTGAGTGCTTACTGTGTACTAAGCACTTGGGAGAGTACACTACAACAATATAACCGACGCATTCCCTGGCCACAGACAAACTTTCAGTCTAGAGGGGGAGTCAGACATTAATATAAATAAATAAATTACAACTATGTACATAAATGCTATAGGGCTAGGAGGGAGGATGAATCAAGGGAGCAAGTCAGGGCGACGCAGAAGGGAGTTGAAGAAAAGCAAAGGAGGGCTTAGTCAGGGAAGGCCTCTTGGAGGAGATGGGCCTTCGATAAGTCTTTGAAAAGATATTCATTCAATCATATTTACTGAGCACCTACTGGTGCAGAGCACTGTACTAAGCACTTGGGAATGCTTCATAAATTTGCGTCATCGATCGCTCTACCGGCTCCTAGATGCCCTTCTCTTCTCAGAGGGAAGCAAGAGCAGAATTCCAAAAGGGCAAGTTGGTTTCCTGCCTGGGGGTTTCCTTATTTCCTCCTGATTTCCTCAGGTTTGGAACTCAGCCACCCCCAGACCCAGACGTGTGCAGAACGTGACCGTGAACTTGATCCCTAGCCCTGATCCTGACGCAGATGTGACATCCGTCAGTGGGGCCTGTACACCTCAGGAGCTTATTTTCTAACCTGGCTCTAACACAGGAAGATCATATCATAGCCTGCTGGCCTGCTGGCACAACGACTGTAAGCTTGTTGTGGGCGGGAAATGTGTCTGTAATAGTGTTATAGCGTAGTAATAATGATAATCATAATTGTGGTATTTGTTAAGCGCTTATTCTGTGCCAGGCGCTGGGGTGGATACAAGCAAATCGGGTTGGATACAGTTCCTGTCCCGCATGGGGCTCACAGTTTTAATCCCCATTTTGCAGATGAGGAAACAGGCACAGAGCAGTGAAATGACTTGCCCAAGGCCACACAGCAGACAAGTGGACCCGGGATTAGAACCCACAACCTCCTGACTCCCAGGGCTGTGTTCTATCCACTACGCCACGTTGCTTCCCTTACTTTCCCAAGCACTTAATGCAGTGCTGTGCACACAGTAAGTGCTCAATAAATACGATTGACTGACTGCCTGTCAACTATGATAACCAATTCATTCAATCATATTTATTGAGTGCTTACTGTGCGCACAGCACTGTGTTAAGAGCATGGCAGAGGACAGGACAACTATAAACAGACACATACCCTGCCCACAACGAGCTTACGGTCTAGAGGGGGAGACAGACATTAATAGAAATAAATAAATTACAGATATGAACATTAGTGCTGTGGGGCTGGGAGGGGGGATGAATAAAGGGAGAAAGGATGACGCAGAAGGGAGTGGAAGAAGAGGAAAGGAGGGCTTAGTCAGGGAAGGCCCCTTGGAGGACATGGGCTTTCAGCGGCAAGAGTAATTGTTTGTCAGATATGAGGAGGGAGGATGTTCCAGGCCAGAGGCAGGACGTCGGAGGGAGGTCGGAGGGGAGAGAGACGAGCTCGAGGTAGAGTGAGAAGGTCGGCATTAGAGGAAAGAAAATGCGGACCGGGTAGGAGTAGAAGAGCAGCGGAGGTGAGGTCGGGGGGTGGGAGGCAAGGTGACTGACTGCTTTAAAGCCAATGGTGAGGAGTTTCTGTTCGATACCGAGGCGGGTGGGCAACCACAGCAGGTTCTTGAGGAGAGGGGAAATACGAACGGTACATTTCTGTAGAAAAATGATCCGGGCAGCAGAGTGAAGTAAGGACTGAAGCGGGGAGAGACAGGAGGCAGGGGGGTCGGCGAGGAGCCTGATGCAGTAAACAAGGCAGGATAGGATAAGTGATTGGCTTACGGCGGGTAGGAGGTCGGATGGAGAAGAAAGGGTGGATTTTAGCAATTAGTGTGAGGGTTAAAACGACGGGATTTAGTGATGGACTGAACAGGTCTTTGTCTTTGAACAGGTCTTTTTGCTTAAGCTGGAGGGAGATAGCCACCGGAGGATTTTCGAGAAGGGGAGAGATGGGAACAGAGCAGTGTTTCCGAAAGACGATCCAGGTAGCGGAATGTAGTACAGACTGAGACGCAGCGTGGCCCAGTTGAGAGAGCCCAGGCCCGGAGACAGAAGGACCTGGCTTCTGGTTCCGTCTCTGCCAACTGCTTGCTATGTGACCTTGGGCAAGTCGCTTAACTCCTCTGTGCCTTAGTTTCCCCGACTGTAAAATGGGGATACCTGTTCTCCCTCCTACTTAGACTGGGAACCCCACGTGGGACAGGAACTGTGTCTGACCTAACTAACTTGTACCTCTGCTGGGGTTCAGAACTGTGTTTGACACCTAATAAGCACGTCACTTCACTTCTCTGGGCCTCAGTGACCTCATCTGTCAAATGGGGATTAAGACCGTGAGCCTCACGTGGGACAAGCTGATTACCCTGTATCTACCCCTGCGCTTAGAACAGTGCTCTGCACATACTAAGCACTTAACAAATACCAACGTTATTATTATTAACTTAAATATTTGGGGGTATTTTCTTGTGGGTCACCGTGGCGTCAAAACAAAACGTGTAAGTGCTTAGCCTGTGCGTCTAGGAAAGAGCCCTGCTTGTACATATACATGATGGATCGATCAATCATATTTTTATTATCATTAATCATTTAGTATTTATTAAGCCCTTTCTATGCGCAAACACTGTTCTGCGCCCCGGGGTCAGTACAAGGTAACGAGGTTGGACACGGTCCCTGTCTCACAGTCTTAATCCCCATTTTACAGATGAGGGAACTGAGATACAGAGAAGTGAAGTGATTCGCCCAGGGTCACCCAGCAGACAAGTGATGGAGCTGGGATTAGAAGGTAGGTCCTGCCTCCCAGGCCCCGCTCTCGCCACGTTGCTTCAATCTGGTCCTGGGGATGGCCCAGGGCTGACTCTCGGGAGAGATGTAGTTTCCTTTTAAATAAATGAGCAGACAGACGAAGATTAAGCCCACAGCTAATCACCCCAGGAGCCGGCAGTAAAATAAAGCAAGTTGCTTAAACACACTCAGTTGGCTCATTATTTTCCCCTCTAGTGAAATCATTTGGCTTTTCGCTTCATTTATGTTTAATGGCCTGGGCTCTTCGCTGGCTTGGTGGCTAGAGCACAGACCTGGGAATCAGAAGGACCTGGATTCTAATCCCGGCTCCTCCTTGTCTGCTGGGTGACCTGGGGCCAGCCACTTCACTTCTCTGGGCCTCAGTTACCTCGTCTGTAAAATGGGGAGTAAGAGTGCGAGTCCCAAGTGGGACGGGGACTATGTCCAACCTGATTAACTGGCCGAACTGTCCGTTCCAAGCGCTTAGTACAGTGCTCTGCACGTAGTAAGTGCCCAATAAACACCACTGAATTAACTTGTATCCATCCCAGTGCTTAGAAGAGTGCTTGGCACATAGTCAGCGCTTAACAAGTACCATAATTAACAGGAGTAGTACGGAGGCGAGCGGCTCTCTGTCTCTTATGGCCTTGCTTCCCATCTGGTGACTTCGGGAAGGCACCAGGTGTGCCTTGGAATCCTGCCGCGCCACCATCTTTAATTTCACCACCCAGGCCCAACTCCGCTCCCGAGGGTGGGAACACACCTGAGCGGGGGCGTGGGCGTCCAAGTGGGACGTGCTGCCCTCCGGAAAGGGCTGGGGCACAATTCCCTGAGTCACGGAGCCCGTGCCCACGGAGGGAGGGAGGGAAATCGCCTGGGGTCCCAAGGTGAATTCGGAGCCGCGGTAGATCCGAAAGCAGGGTTCCTGGCTCCCTGGCCCGCCTCTTCCCAACTCTGCGGTTCAGCCGGCCCAAGGGGAGTCCGGGAGCTCCTCCCTCCTCGCTCCACCTCCTCTACGAGCCGAGGGCGACGGGGAAACCCCTCAGCTTTGCGGGCTGGCAAAAGCTCC
This sequence comes from Ornithorhynchus anatinus, assembly GCF_004115215.2. Lineage (NCBI taxonomy): Eukaryota > Metazoa > Chordata > Mammalia > Monotremata > Ornithorhynchidae > Ornithorhynchus > Ornithorhynchus anatinus. The sequence continues at coordinate 4,825,871 of NC_041732.1, read as the reverse complement.
CTCCTGGAGCCTCCACCCAAGGCCGGGTGTGCTATGGGCCTGGGGAGGACTGTCCGACCCCGACGTGGAATCGCCAACGGTCACTGGGGACCAAGGAAGGCCGCGCTGGCTGACCGGGCCTTCTCTGGGTCAGTCGATCGATCAGTTAACGGCGGCTTGTTGTTGTTTTTCTGGTATTTGTTCGAGAGCTTACCATTATGCATCAGCGCCTGACTACTTCGCTGACCTCCCGGCCTCCTTTCCCTCCCCACTCCGGTCCATACTTCACTCTGCTGCCCGGATCATTTAGCAGCAAGAACGTCCACGTCCTCCCACCTCTCAAAAGCCTCTGATGGCCGCCCATTCACCTCCGCGTCAAACAGAAGCCCCGCGTCAAACAGAAGGCACAGAAAAGTTAAGTGACTTGCCCAAGGTCACACAGCAGACAGGTGGCGGAGTCAGGATTAGAACCCATGACCTTCTGACTCCCAGACCCGTGCTCTATCCTCTATGCCATACTGCTTCTACGAGCACTAGAATAGATACAAATTGGACATAATCCACGTTCCACACCGGGCTCACAGTCTTAATCCCCATTTTACGAACGAGCTGAGGCCCAGAAAAGTCAAGCGAGTCGCCCAAGGTCACACAGCGGACAAGCGGAGGAGCCGCTGTTAGAACCCAGGTCCTAGAGAGTGGGTGGGGGGAACCGAGGCTTTCCGTGCACGGCCTGAAACCTGACGGTTCAGGGCCTCTTCTCTCTACCGCATAGAACAAGAGGGAGCCGTTGGAAGTTTGTGAGGGGGGAAGCGATGCGTTCCGAAGGGTATTTGAAGAAGATGCGGCGTCCCTCTCTGAGAGACAGGTCAGCTCCTCAGAGATCCCTTCTTTCCCGCAGAGAACAAGGGGTAGCCGACGGAGGTTTCTGAGCAGGGGAGCAACGCGTTCTGAAGGGTTTTCGAAAAAGACGCGGGACTCCTCTCCGAGCCACGGGACGGCTCCTCGGAGGCCTGGTAGCCCGAAGCCGGGGAAGTCAGTGGAGGCAGGGGGCCGGATCCCGTCATCCAGCTGACATTCATTTTCCCTCTCCCTTTCTCTCCAAGAACCAGCTATCTCTCTGTTTTCAGTCTGGTTCCTAGGAACAAAGCCGCCTGAGGAAACAACTTTGGCCTCTGCCCAATGAGCCTGTCAGTTTATGACCTATTTTTAATTGGCTTCCCGTCTGGCAGGATATTTCTGCCCTGAAACCGCCTCATCGTGGCCCGGGACTCCCCCCCCCATACACACCCCTTCCGCGAGGTGATTTAACAGACGACCGAAACTGTGAGGGACCCCTTGGGGAACCGCCGCTCCCCCCGCCCCGTTCCCGGTGGCCGAGGTTGACGGGGAGGGAGGGACTCTCCCCCCGCCGGGGGAGAGCCTGCCCTCACTCGGGAATTGGCAGCGGCTTCTCGTGGCACCCGGGAGGCCGAGTGAGGAGAGGTCTCCGCCTTCCCACCTCCTCCTCCTCCTCCTCCCTGCTGGGGAGGAGCCCCCGGATCCTTCTCCCGTCCCCCCACAGCCGTGGAGACAGAGACACGGGGAGGAAAAGGGGGGAGGGGGGGCGTCTTCTCTCAGAGCCCCAGAAGGCCGGACCGAACTTGGCCGAATCTCCCGGAATTCCCACTTCCCAACTCTGGGTTGGGCACATTTCCCGCCTCCCCCATCCCTGGACCTCTCCCTCCTACCGGGCCTCGGCCCCCGCGGGCTTGGAACGGGACATGACCTTCCCCAGGACGTGCAGCATGGCCTAGTTCATTCATTCATTCGATCGTATTTATTGAGCTCTTACTACGTGCAGAGCACTGTGCTAAGCCCTTGGGAAAGTACGATACCGCAATGAACAGTGACATTGCCTGCCCACCGTGAGCTCGCTGTCTGCTTAACGGCGAGAGCACAGTCCTGGGAGGCAGAGGACATGGGTTCTAATCCCGACTCTGCCACTTATCTACTGTGTGACCTTGGGCAAGTCACTTGACTACTCTGGGCCTCGGTTGCCTCATCTGTTAAACGGGGATTAAGAGTGTGAGTCCCACATGGGACAGGGACCGTGTCCAACCTGATTACCTTGTATCTTCCCCAAGGGTTAGAACAGTGCTTGACACATAGTAAGTGCTTAACAAGTACCATAATTATCATTATTATTATCCCCTGTCATCATCACCATCCCTGAAGCGTTGAATTTGATGTGATGTTGTAATTTTTTTAACTGATATTTGTTTATTCACTCAATAGTATTTATTGAGCGCTTACTATGTGCAGAGCACCGTACTAAGCGCTTGGAATGGACAATTCGGCAACAGATACAATCCCTGCCCGGCGACGGGCTCACAGTGTGCCCTGGACTACACTGAGTGCCGGGAGAGATACAAGATCATCAGGTTGGACGCAGCCCATGTCCCACACGGGACTCCCATCGTAATCCCCATTTTACCGGCGAAGTAACCGAGGCACAGAAAAGTGAAGTGACCCGCCCAGGGTCACACGGCAGACAGGCGGCAGAACCAGGATTAGAGCCCGGGGCCTCTGAATCGCGGGTCCCGGCTCTTTCCACTAGACCACGCTGCTTCATCCTAGGATTTCAACTTAGTAATAATAATAGTAATGATCGATCGATCAGCCAGTGATATTTATTGAGCGTTCACTCTGCGCAGAGCACTGGACTAAGCACTGGGGAGAGTACAATAAAATAATAAACAGACACGTTCCTTGCCCACACCTAGCTTACAGACTACAGCCTACAGACTACTTGCAGCTTACAGACTACAGAGAAGCGGCGTGGCTCCGTGGAAAGAGCCCGGGCTTGGGGGTCGGAGGTCATGGGTTCGAATCCCGACTCTGCCACTTGTCAGATGGGTGACTGCGGGCAAGCCACTTCACTTCTCTGGGCCCCAGTTACCTCATCTGTCAAATGGGGATGAAGACCGTGAGCCCCACGTGGGACAACCTGATTCCCCTGTGTCTACCCCAGCGCTTAGAACGGGGCTCTGCACATAGTAAGCGCTTAACAAATGCCAACATTATCACAGCCGGGGAGACAGACGTTAAGAGAAATAAATAAACGACAGGTTGAGACAGAAGTGCTGGGGGGCTGGGAGAGGGGATGAAGAAAAGGGAGCAAGTCAAGGCGACCCAGAAGGGAGTGGGAGAAGAGGAAATGGGAGCTTAGTCAGGGAAGGCCTCTTGGAGGAGATGGGCCCTCGGTAAGGCTTCAAAGCAGGGGGAGAGCCATCGTCGGATCTGGGGAGGGCCAGAGGCAAGACGCGGGTGAGATGTCGGGGGCGAGGTAGACGAGACCCGAGCAGAGTGAGAAGGATGGCGTTAGAAAGTTACCGCGGCCAATCACTGCGCTAAATAGTGGGACAGACACGGGATAATCAGGTCGGATACGGTCCCTCTCCCACATGGGGTTCCCGGGATAGGAGGGGGAGAGAAAATAGGCAGTGCTGGTATTTGTTTAGCGCTTACTAGGTGCAGAGCACCGTTCTGAGCGCTGGAGTAGATACAGGGTGATCAGGTTGTCCCACGTGAGGCTGACAGTCTTCATCCCCATTTTACAGATGAGGTCACTGAGGCCCAGAGAAGTGAAGTGACTTGGCCCCAGGTCCCACGGCTGACAAGTGGCAGAGCCGGGACTCGGAGCCATGACCTCCGACTCCCAAGCCCGGGCTCTTTCCACTGAGCCACGCCGCTTCACATTCTCCCCATCTCACAGTGCAGGAAATCGAAGCCCGGAAAGGTTCAGCGACTTGCCCAAGGTCACCCAGCAGAATCCGCTTCGACTCCTCCACTGTCGCACCCCCACGAAACCGGCTCCGGGGACAGACGGCCAGATTAAGCCCAAGGGCAGACGTCCTCCGGCCCGGGGCCGTCGGGGTCCGCAGAAGCCTAACCCGATCCAGCCGCTAACTCGTGCGGGCCTCTGTCCTCATCCGTAAAACGTTCTCCCCTTCTCCCTCCCGCTCAGACCACGGGCCCCGAGCCGGACAGGGACCGGCTCCAACCTGATGATCCTGCACGCGGATCCCGTACGGGGAAGCGGCGTGGCTCGGTGGGAGGAGCCCGGGCTGCGGAGTCAGAGGTCATGGGTTCGACTCCCGGCTCTGCCGCTCGTCAGCTGGGTGACTGTGGGCGAGTCACTTCACTTCTTGTGCCTCAGTTACCTCATCCGTGGAAGGGGGATTGACTGTGAGCCTCACGTGGGACGACCTGACTCCCCTGTATCTACCCCAGCGCTTAGAACGGTGCTCGGCACGTAGTAAGGGCTTAACAAATACCATTATTATTATCCCGCACGTCGCCCAGTGCTCGGCGCAGAGTGAGCATCTGACCGCCGCAGACCATCCCTCCTCCCTTTCCGTCCGGGCCTCAGAATCCCGGGCTGCCGGTGGGCCCCCGCCTCTCCTCTTTCCCGGCCCTCCTCGCCCCCCTCAATTCTCCCTCCCCTCTCCGGTCAAGGTAAGGCGGCTCGAGAACCTCTGCTGGCCCCACGGCCCTCTGGGAAGCGTGGCTTCCACCCGGCCCCCAGCCCCCCGGGGTACTCTGGGACCATCCCCCCGGGGCCTCCTCGGCCCCCGGCCGGCTGTCCCCGCTGCGGGCCACCGGCCCAGCCGGCTAACCGGAGGAGAGGTCGGCCCCCGGGGGCCCCGTTGGGTGCCGAGACCCCCCCCCCCGGGTCTGACACGACCCGATCGGTATCCAGGCCCCATTGTGCCCGCCCTAGCAACCGGGGGCGGGGCGGGGAGGTGGGACGGGGACCCACGGCGGGGAGGGGGGCCGCGACCGGGGGGGCACCACGGAGGGGAGTCCCCGCCCGGCCGGGAGCGAGAGGGCCCGACGAGGGCGAGGGAGCCGGGGCCTAGCTGAGGCGGAGAAGGCCCGAGGAGACCTGGCCGGCCGGGCCCCTCCGAGAACCCGTTCCCCGGGGGCCGCGCGCCGTCCCCCGCCACCTCTTTTCCCGCCCGCCCTCCGAGAGAGGCGCCCCTCCCGCCGCCCCGGCGGTCCCGAGCGGCCCGGGGACGGGACCGGGCGGGCCCCCGCGGCCATGGCGTCGAGGACGGGGTCCCGGGCCACCTCCCCCGGCGGGGAAGACGACGGCTCCATCCTGCTGAACAAGGAGGAGCTGGAGGCCCTGCGCTCGGCCTTCGAGGCCGGAGACCTGCCCCAGGCGGCCTCCAAGCTGAGGGAGCTGCTGGCCCCGGCCGAGCCGGGCCAGCTGCACGTGGGGGTGACCGGGGAGTCCGGGGCGGGCAAGTCCTCCCTGATCAACGCCCTGCGGGGGCTGGGCGCCGAGGACCCCGGGGCGGCCCGCACCGGGGTGATCGAGACCACGGTTCAGCCGGCGCCCTACCCGCACCCGCAGCTGCCGGGGCTGACCCTGTGGGACCTGCCGGGGGCCGGGACGCCGGGCTGCCCGGCCGACCGCTACCTGAAGCAGGCGGACTTCGGCCGCTACGACTTCTTCCTGCTGGTGTCCCCGCGGCGGTGCGGGGCGGTGGAGACGCGGCTGGCGGGCGAGGTCCTGCGCCAGGGCAAGCGCTTCTACTTCGTCCGCACCAAGGTGGACGAGGACCTGGCCGCCTCGCGCAGCCAGCGGCCGTCCGGCTACTGCGAGGGGGCGGTCCTGCAGGAGATCCGGGACCACTGCTCCGAGCGCCTGCGCCTGGCCGGGGTGGCCGAGCCCCGCGTCTTCCTGGTGTCCAACCTGGCGCCGGCCCGCTTCGACTTCCCGCTGCTGGTGTCCACCTGGGAGCGGGAGCTGCCCGCCCACCGGCGCCACGCCGGCCTGCTCTCCCTGCCGGACGTCAGCCTGCGGGCCCTGCAGGAGAAGAAGGACGCCCTGCAGGACCAGGTGCTCAAGGCGGCCCTGGTGTCCGGCGTGATCCAGGCCCTGCCCGTGCCGGGCCTGGCCGCCGCCTACGACGACGCCCTGCTGGTCCGCTCCCTGCGGGGCTACCACCGCAGCTTCGGCCTGGACGACGACTCCCTGGCCCGGCTGGCCGAGCAGGTGGGCAAGCCGGCCGGGGACCTGCGGGCCGTCATCCGCTCGCCCCTGGCCGCCGAGGTCTCCTCGGACGCCGTCCTGCGCCTCTACTCCCAGGCCTCGTCCGGGGCCATGCGGGTGGCCCGGGCCTTCGAGAGGGGCGTGCCCGTGTTCGGGACCCTGGTGGCCGGGGGCATCTCCTTCGGGACCATCTACACCATGCTGCAGGGCTGCCTGAACGAGATGGCCGAGGACGCCCGCCGCGTGCGGGTCAAGGCCCTGGAGGACGCCTCCGGAGAGCGCGAGCCCGGGGCCGGCCCAGACGAGGAGGCCGGGGCCGACCAGGATCCCGACGCCTGGGCCCTGGACCTCGAGGGCCGGGGGCGGGGGGGCGCCGGCGGCGAGGGCCGGGGGGACCCCCCCCTCACCATGCGGAGGAAGCTCGGCCTCATGCTCAAGTACCTGCTGGAGGCCTGGAAGAGGAAGGACGTGGTGGATGACAAATAAAAGGGACAGCGAGGCAGAGAGAGAGAGAGCCGGCCGCAGCCGCGTCCGCGTCCGTGTCCGCCGCCGGCGGAGCCCGGGGGGCGGCGGGGGACGGGACCGAGGCCCGGGGCGGAGGGGGAGGGCGGCCAACAGAGGGGACGGGCGCCGAGCCGGGAAGGTGGAGAGAGCGTCCAACCCGGGCTTCCGCGTCCCGGGCGACCTCTCCTTTCCAATCGATCCATCCGGCGGTGGTGTTTATTGAGCGCTCGCGGTGGGCTGAACACTGTACTGAGGGCTTGGGGGAGGACAACGGAACGGAGCCGGCGGACGCGGTCCCTGCCGACGATAACCTTACTGTCGAGAAACCAGGCTTCCCGGCCTCCTTTTTTCCCCCACGCCCTTCCAGCTCCCCACTCCCCACTCCATTCCCAGCTGTCCCTCCCTCTGTCCCTCCTCTCCTCCCTCCTCCACCCCCTTCCCTGCCATCATTTTCATTTTTTTATGGAATCTGTAAAGCGCGTACTACGTACCGGTCGAGACCAGGTGCCGGGGGTAGGTGCGAGCTAATCGGGGTGGACACGGTCCGTGTCCCGCAAGGGGCTTAGGCTCTTACTCCCCAGGTTGTAGATGGGGGAACTGAGGCACAGGGGAAGGGAAGCGACTTTCCCGAGGTCCAACGGCCCACAAGTGGTGGAGCTGGGATCTAGAACCCAGGTTCTTCTGAGTCCAGGGCCCGTCCAGCCACCTGCCTACGGTGGGGCTTCCCGGCTAATAACGGTGACCGCTCCCCCGTCCGTCAAGAGGGGTTTGAGACGGAGAGTCCCGTGTGGGACAAGGACCGGGTCCAACCTGAGTCGCTTTTACCCACCCCAGCGCTCGGTACAGTGGCCGGCACGAAACGAGCGCCGAACAAATGCCGCAGTCGTTATTATTCTTAAACACTTGACGGCGAAGCGACGTGGCCCAGCGGAAAGATCCCGGGCCCGGGAGCGGGAGGCCCCGGGTTCCTATCCCGCTTCCGCCAACCTGTCCGCTGCGTGGCTTCGAGCGAGTCAGTCACCTTCTCTTTGCCTCAGTTACCTCACCTGTAAAATCGGATGAGGTCCGTGAGCCCTTTCGTGGGACGGGGGTCTGGGTCTGACTCGATCATCCGGTATCCGCTCCGGCCTTCGGTACGGTGCCGGGCGCAGGGCAACCCCCTGACGGATAGCATTGAAAAAACCTACGGGCCGAGCACGGCGCCGAACCCCGAAGTAGATGGGAGATCGTCAGGTCGGACGGACTCCCCGTCCCACCCGGGGTGCACGGTCTCCGGAGGAGGGAGGACCCGGATCTCGACCCCATTTCTACCGATGAGGAAACCGAGGCCCGGAGAAATCATCATAAAACTCGGCTGGCGTCCGTTAAGCGCTTACTATGTGCCGAGCGCCGTTCTAAGCACCGTTCTAACAAACGAAGTGATTTGCCCGAGGTCAAGCGGCAGGAATGGCGGGGGGGGGGGGTGGGGAGCCCGGGTTCGGGCCCGGGACCTCTGACCCCCAGGCCCGGGCTCTTCCCATCGGGCCGGGCCGCTTCTCCCACCTCGGGGCTCTTTGCTGAGGTCAACCCTTGGGCCTCCCCCCCACCCCTCCCCGGGTGCCCTCCCCCCGCCCCCCCCCGTCCCACTTGGCTGATCCGACCCCCGAGGTAGCCGAACAATCAGCGTCCGGCCCCATTGTACCCGGCCTTAGCAACGGGGAGGGGGGAGGGGTTGGGGGGGGCGTTGGGGGGGGCGACCCCTGAACCGAACGGAACCGGCTCAATCCCCGGGGGAGGCCGAGGGGACTGGGCCCAGGGAGAGGCCCCGCCACACGTGAGTTGCGGGCCTGGGCCGGGGCGGGAGGACGGAGGGGACTGGTGAGCCGCACCCTTGGCCTCCGCCACGACGATACGCCCCCTCAGAGCCCGACCCCCGGCACCCCGTCGCCCACCCTGAGGGGCCGACCTCAGTTTCGGGGAGGGGTCGGATTCCCGCGGGGGCAGGGAGGGAGGTGGTGACGGTGGTGACGGAGGAGGCTGGGGTCAGGGAGCCGCGGCCTGCGTCCGCACGGACCGGGGCCGGCCCGGTGGGGTTGGGGAGGGGAGAGGCGGCCCCCCAGACAGCCTCGTGCCACGGATGAGCGGGGAGCAGAGTGGCCGGCCCACTCAACCTGAGGTTTGAGGGCCCGCCTCCTTCTCCTTCGTCCAAGGCTCTTCCGTGGGAGCCGGCTCCTCGGCCGGCACGGAGAAGGGCTGCCCCCCACCCCCCGTTCTAATCTTCTACGGACGCCGACCCCGTCCCCCGCCACGGTCCCTTGACCGCGTCCAGCCCCGGAGCGGGCGAGGACCGCCGTTCATTTCTAACCCCGCTTGGGGCCGGCCGGCCAGCGGGCCGGCTACCCGATTTGGAAGAGGTCACCTGACCCGTGTCACTTGAAACGGCGTGGCTTAGCGGCTAGAGCTCGGGCCCGAGGAGCGGGAGGACCCGGGTTCCGGTCCTGCCACCCCACGTGTCTGCTGCGTGACCTCGGGCAAGTCGCTTCGCTTCTCCGGCCTCGGTTCCCTCATCTTTTCAAGGGGATTAAGAGTGGGGGCCCCAGGTGGGACGGGGACTGTATCTGACCTGATTACCTTATATCCAGTGCTTAGAAGAGTGCTTGACGCGTTGCAGGTGTTGAACGAATACCATAATAACTATAATAATACTTACGGAGCGCTGACTAGGTGTAGAGCAGTGTACTGGGTTTGGGGGAGTACAGTTGACAAGGTCGACGTGATCCCTTCCCACGGGAACTTACAGTCCCCCGCTCCCGTCGCCTCCGATAATTTATACTTCAATTCCGCCTCCCCTGGGCTATCCATCAGTAGTATTTATTGGGCGCTAACTCTGTGCAGAGCACTGTACCGATTGCTTGATGAGCAGCGTGGCCTGGTGGGAAAAGAGCAAGTCCGGGAGTCCGAGGTTCTGGGTTCTAATCCCAGCTCTGCCATGTGTCTGCTGTGTGACCCTGGGGGAGTCATTTAACTTCTCTGTGCCCCACCTTCCCTCATCTGCATGATGGGGATCAAATTCTACTCACTCCTACTTAGACTGTGTGAGCCCCGTGTGGGACGGGGCCTGGCTCCCACCCGATCGACCCGTATCTACCCCAGCGCTTAGAATAGCGCTCGTCGCACAGCAAGCGCTTAACGAGTACCGTGATTATTATTATTACTCCACGAGAGATAGCAGGCGCGATCCGATCCCAGTCCCGTGGGCCCCACGGGGATTCGAATTTGAGCATGAATTTGTTTTCTCCTCCCTTCTCCACCTTCCTAAAAATCGCAGCATTTATGTATTATTACTCTACGCCAAGCCCCGTGCTAAGCACCGAAGTAGATACACTACAAGTGAAAAGAACGGAGCTCCGGCCCCAAACGGGGCGGGAGTGAGAACGGGCACCTCGTCCCGTTTGACAGATGAGGAAACCGAAGGCCGGAGAAGTGAAGCGACTTGCCCAAGGACAGCCACCAGGGTAGAGGCGGAGTCGGGATTCGAACCCGAATCCCTCGACTCCCAGGCCGGCGCTCTTTCCGTCCTCGCGCTCTCACCCGGTGCCCCGGTGCCCGGCATCCCGCGTCGACAGACGGGTGGCCGGGAGAGCGGCCGTGGTCTCGGGCCCCCGACCAACCGCGACAGCTCCGGGACGTCCACGGTAGCCCACGCCACCGTGCCCCGGCCCGCGGCGTGAGCTTCGTCGAAGGAGCTCCGAGTGAGGAATTAGGAATGGCGGGGCAGTCTTCCTCTTGCTCTCCAGAGAACAATAATAATGGTATTTGTTAAGCGCTTACTCTGGGCCAAGCACCGTTCTAAGCACTGGGGTAGATTCGAGGGAATCAGGTTGGACACAGTCCCTGTCCCACTCGGGGCTCACGGTCTTTACAGATGAGGTAACCGAGGCCCAGAGAAGTGAAGTGACTCGCCCGGGGTCACGCAGCAGAGAGGCGGCGGAGCTGGGATTAGAACCCAGGTCCTCTGACGCCCGCGCTCTTGCCACTGGGCCACGCTGCTTCTCTCCTCTGCTTCTTGAGTGAGAGGGATGGGGTCCAGTCCCATGATCTCATACCTAGCCCAGGGCTCGGCACACAGCGGGGGCCCCCCCCCCCAGACGCCACGGTTATTCCTGTTCTCCTCATTACCCCCTCACGGCCACCCGCCCGCCCCCCACCGACCGACAGCACGGGCCGGTCCCAACCCCCATCTCCGCGAGCACCCCCACATCAAGCCGGCCCACCCGGCCCCGGGAGGGGATCACGAGCGCGCGTCTGGCCGGATCCAGGCGACCGTGGCCGGCCAGGCCCGGGGAGGCCCGAGGGCGGAGGCGGGGGCGGGAGGAGAGGAGGAGGAGGAGGGGACCGCGGGAGGCGACCGGGGCAAGGGACGGCGGGGTGGGGGGCTAAGGCGGGACGTCCGGGACCGGGGGAGAGCTAGGAGCGGAGAGGATTGGGGAAAAATGACGGTGGGCCCGTGTCCTCCTTCCCCTCGCAGCGAGGTCCCCGCCGGCACCCGGCCACCCCGACTCCTAGGCGAGCCAGCATGGCGGCCAAGGCCAAGCCCCCCACGGGCCCCGGGGCCTCCAGCGGGCAGGGGCCGGAAGAGAAGAACTTCCTGCAGCTGTCGGCGGAAGAGCTGGGGGCCCTGAGGGAAGCCTTCGAGGACGGGAACCTGAGCGCGGCGGCCCGCAAGCTGCAGGACACCCTCCAGTCCCTGGAGAACGTGCGCCTGGACGTGGCCGTCACCGGGGAGACCGGCTCGGGCAAGTCCACCTTCGTCAACGCCATCCGGGGCCTGGGCGACGAGGAGCCCGGCTCGGCCGAGACCGGGGTGGTGGAGACCACCCTGGACCCCACCCCGTACCCCCACCCCAAGTACCCCAACGTGACCATCTGGGACCTGCCGGGCATCGGCACGCCGGCCTTCCAGGCGAGCCGCTACCTGGAGCGGGTCCAGTTCGGCCGCTACGACTTCTTCATCCTCATCGCCTCGGAGCGCTTCACGGCCCACCACGCCCAGCTGGCCTGCGAGATCCAGCGCCTGGGCAAGCGCTTCTACTTCATCCGCTCCAAGGTGGACGTGGACCTGGCCGCCTCGCGCCAGCGCCGCCCGGCCACCTTCTCCGAGGAAGGGGTCCTGAACGAGATCCGCACCCACTGCCGGGACCGGCTGCGGGCCGAGGGGGTGGCCGAGCCCCGGGTCTTCCTGCTGTCCACGTTCGAGCTGGGCAAGTACGACTTCCACCTGCTGGGCGAGACCCTGGAGAGGGAGCTGGAGGGTCACAAGCGCCACGCCCTCCTGCTGGCCCTGCCCAACGTCTCCCGCCAGATCCTGGACAAGAAGCGGGCCTCCCTGCAGCAGCACATCTGGCTCATCGCCGCCATCTCCTGCGGGCTGGATCCCGTGCCCGTCCCCCAGGTGCCCGGCCTCTTCTGCGACCTCAAGCTGCTGGTCAAGGCCCTCCAGGGCTACTATCGCAACTTCGGGCTGGATCGGGCCTCCTTGGCCACGCTGGCCGACCAGGTGGCCAAGCCGGCCGAGGCGCTGAAGGCCGTGATGCGGAGCCCGGACGAGGTGGACGAGGCCCTGGTGGTGCAGCTCTTGGGCCAGGTGGCCGGGGGCGTGGGTGGCTTCACCCAGCAGCTGGAGACCGTGCCCATCCTGGGGGCCTTGGCCAGCGGTGGCGTCTCCTTCGCCATCGTCTACAAGGCGCTCCGCCTCTTCCTCACCATGGTCGAGGAGGACTGCCAGCGCGTGCTCCTCAAGGCCTTCGAGGTGGAGCCCAGGCACCCTCTGTGACCTCCCCCGGAGGGGGGTCGGGGACACCGGGGCGCGCGCGGGGCGGGGGGGCTCCGCTGCCCATCCCCGGGGCATCTCCCCCGGGAGGAGCTTGGACGACCCTGAATATCAGCGAGCCCGGCCACGCGGTCCTCTCTTTGCCTCCGACGTCCGGTCGCCCGGCGGGGCCCGGCCCCGGAGGCCACCGGGCCCCGGCTCTTCCCCCGGCCGCGGGCCCACCCCTCCGGCCCCCGGGGCGGTGGGTCCCAGTCTCCCCCTGCCGCCCACGGGAACCGGGGCAGCCCCCCCCGGGGTGGGAGATGGAGCGGGAGACGGGGCCCCGGGGTGTCCGGCTGTCTTCCCTTCCGGCCGCCCGACCCTCTCCCGAGCTCCGTGCCGGCAACCGGAGCCTCCCGGGAGCCAGAGGTCGACGGACGGGGGACGGTGCGTCCCCCACCCCCCGCCCGCCCTCCGCGCAAACCCTCTGTCAGAGCCAGAGGTTCGAGGCGGGGTGAGCCGGTGGGCTGGGATGGGGATTCTGGGGCCCGAGGGCCCGTGGGACGCCCGGGCCAGCGGAAGTCCCAGGAAAAGGCTGGCGCCGGCAGCAGGGACAACGGTGATATCGGAAGGACGTAGGCTGGGGTACCGGAACCAGAGCGTCAGGGGAGGGGTCCCGACGGGCAGAGGCCCGGCTGGGGTGCGGAGGGGTAAGGCCCTCAGGAGCCGGGGCAGAAGTGGGGTATTCCGATGGTTGGTGATACGGAGCGAGAGGGAGCCGGGCGGCCGGCGGAGAGAAGGAGCAGGAGGGCAGCGGGGGACGGGGAGCTCGGCACAGATCGGGAAAACAGGAACGCCAGGAAAGGCAGAACCTCCCACTTCACCCCGACGGCACCTCCCCAGTGGTCGGGCCCCTCTGAGCCGGGGCGGGGAGGGAGGAGTCGCCCGTTCCCTCGGGGCCAGTGGGTCCCCTAAACGCCCAGAAGGGAAACCGGGGCCCACCCTGGATCCTGCCCGGGGTTGAGAGGGCGGGAAGAGAGTGGAGACCCAAGGATAGATGGAGGGGATCCTCCAGGCCTGCCCCGGGGTGCCCCAGTCGGGACCCTCCCCCGCAGGAATCGCCCCGTCCATCCAGAAGCCGAGCAGGTGCCCCCCTGCAGTCCTGACCTGCTTCCCCCACCCCCCACCCCGGATGCCCGCCCGGCCCGAGTGGGCCCTGCCCGTTGCCAGTCCAAAGCCTCCGTGGGTCAGGTTTAGGTGGGGAAAATCAAGCGGTCATCGTCCGTGCCCTCTGAGGGGCCGCTGAGGGACGGGGAGGATCGCATTTCTGGCGGGAGAGATTTGGGTTGGATACCCGGAAGGACTTCCCAACTTTCTGGGCGTCTCCAGCGCCTCGGGCAAGGGCAGGGCTTCTCCGAAGGAGATCTGGGGACCCCTAAGACCGTGGCCCAGGTCAGGGAGGTCCAGACCCACTCCAGACCCACTATTCCAGCTCGGGGCGGGGCCTTGGCCAAGACAGCCCCCACCCCTCTTGGTCAACCACTTCAAAGCAGGCAGCTGGTCGCTACAAGCTCTGCAGCCCGCCCAGCCGGGCGTCCCCACGGCCGGCCACTTCCCCAGCGGGCCGGTGGCCAGACCGCCGGCCCTCCCCCAACGGAACTGGAGGCGGGGAGGGGGAATCCAACCCGCTTTAGCTGAACTTCTCCTCCAGAACCCAAGGGGCAGCTCAGAAAAGTACAAATCGAGGGCCCTCTCTCTTACGAAGCCTTCCCGAGGGCCGGGCATCGCGTTGGGAAAGATCTCCGGGGAAGGACCGCCGGAGGCGGCAGGAGGCCAATCCGGAGTTCTCCAGAGAAATCTACCCTCGGTCCTGCCTGCTGCAGTCAAAAATTCCCAGTTGAGTTCATCCCAAGGCTTAGTGCCTTAATTATAATGATAATATTTAAATATTTACTATGTGCCAAGCTCTGTACGAAGTGTTGGGGTGATCACAAGCAAATTGGGTTAGACACCCTTTCCCACATGGGGGTACTCACTCTTAGTCCCCATTTTCCAGATGAGGGAACTAGGGCACAGAGAAGTGAAGTAATCTGCCCAAGATCACGCAGCAGACAAGTGATTAGAGCCGGGATTAGAACCCAGGTCTTCCTGACTCCCAGACCCGTGCTCTATCCACTAGACCGGGCTGCTTCCCTCTCCTCTCCTGCCACCTCTCACCGCATTACGGGTAGCGAGCCACAGCCCTCACCACCCGCCGTCGACGTTTACGGGGTAGTTCAGGGGCAGTCCCGGCCCCCCGAGTTTACACGCTAATAGAAAAGATAGACCTAATCGGGCAAACCTCCAGGAGTCAAAAAACCCCACTAGATTCAAAACAACAAAACAGAAGCAAGTGGAAGAGTGGATGACGAACAGATGGGGACCAGGCGTGGGGTTTGGCAGAAAGAACCCGGGCCTGGACGTCAGAGGTCCTGGGTTCTAATCCCGGATCGATCACTTGCCTGCTGCGGTGTGACCTTGGGCAAGTCACTGCACTTCTCTGGGCCTCAGTTACCTCGTCTGTAAAATGGGGGTGAAGGCCGTGAGCACCACGTAGGACAGGGACTGTGTCCAACCTAATTAGCTTGGAGCGACCCAGCACCTAGAACAGTGCTTGGCACGTAGTAAGCACTTAACCAATACCGTCATCATCATTATTATCACTTGGGTTCTAATCCCGGCTCTTTCACGTGTTCAATTTATTTACTTATGTATATTAATGTCGGTCTCCCCTTCTAGACCGTGAGCTCACTGAGGCCAGGGAATGTGTCTATTGTTATATTGTACTCTTCCAAGTGTTTAGTACAAGGCTTTGCACACAGTAAGCGCTCAATAAATGACTGAATGAATGGGGCTCACAGTTCAAGGAGGAGGGAGAACAGGAAACGAATCCCCATTTTGCCATTGAGGAAACTGAGGCACAGAGAAGTGACTCGTCCAAGGGCACACAGCAGGGAAATGGCAGAGCCAAGATTAGAACCCAGGTCCTCTGACTTCCGGGCCGGTGCTCTATCCCCTAGGCCACGCTGCTTCCAGAGGGTGGAAACAGGGAGACCGAGGGTGCAGAATGTTTGTGCCGGGGGTGTTCCGGTTAGGAGAGAGAGGAAGAGGAAGGCCCGGGAGAATGAAATAACGATGATGAGGATAATATTTGTTAAGTGCAAGACAAGTGCAAGTAGATGCAAGACAATCAAGTCAAATCACTCCCAATCCTACCTGGGACTCATGGTCGATGAGGGAACAGGTATTTAATCCTCATTTTCCAGAGGAGGAAGCGACGTGCCCAAGGTCATGCAACAAGCGAAGGATGGAGCTGGAATTAGAGGCCAAGTCATCTGCCTACCAGGCCCGAGCCTTTTTCCACCGGGTCCCACTGCTTCTCCATGGCAGATGTTAGACAAGCAATATGGCCTAGGGGATAGGGCACGGGCCCGGGAGTCTGAAGGTCATGGGTTCTAATTCCGGCTCCGCCACCTGTCTGCTGTGACCTTGGCAAGTCATTTCACTTCTCTGGGCCTCAGTTATCTCATCTGTAAAATGGGGATTGAGACCGTGAGCCTCATGTGGGACAGGGACTGTGTCCAACTTGATTTGCTTTGTATCCACCCCAGGGCTTAGTACAGTGCCTGGCACACAGTAAGCGCTTAAATACCATTATTATTATGCTACAGCTACGACAAAGACAGGAGCCTGTCTTGATGATGATGGCCTTTGTTAAGCGCTTACTATGTGCCAAGCACTGTTCAGAGTGCTGGTGTAGATACAAGGTAATCAGGTTGTCACACAGTCTTAATCCCCATCTTACAGATGAGGGAACTGAGGCACGGAGAAATTAAGTGACCTTCCCAAAGTCACACAGCCAACAAGCGGCGGCGCCGGGATTAGAACTCACGACCTCTGACTCCCAAGCCGGGGCTCTGGAAGCCATCGAAAATGACGTCGAGGTTGCCGACCTGTGGGGGAGGCGGTCGATCGGTGGGTCAATCCTGTCAATTGAGCGCTTACTGTGTGCGGAAAACTGGATTAAGCTCTTGGGAGAAAGCAGTAGAACAAGGATAATAGACACATTCCCCGCTGGCAACAAGCTTAAAGACTAGAGGGGGAGGCAGACATTTAGAGAAATAAATTACAGATGAGGATCAAAGCGCCGTGGAGCTGGATAATGGGGAACAGTGATGGGACACCTGGGAAGGGCTGAGAATTCGGGAACGACAACTTGGTTCCGATTGAGAGAGTGAGTCGAAGGTGCCCGTGGGTCTTCTGGAGGGAGATGAGGCAGGAAGGAGGACTATATTTAGGGCATTCATTCATTTAATCATTCCATCGCATTTATTGTACTAAGGGCTTGGGAAAGTATGATACGACAATGAACGGTGACATCCCCTGCCCACGACGAGCTCAGTCTATTAAGCAAAACTGAAAACCGTAAACTCTTTCTGGGTAGGGATCGCCTCTACTGACTATTCTTTTTTCATTCATTCGATCGTATTTACTGAGCCCTCACTGTGTGCAGAGCACTGTACTAAGCGCTCGGACGGCAACATTTAGAGACAATCCCTACCCAACAACGGGCTCACAGTCTAGAAGGGGGGGAGGAGTTTCCCGAGCGTTCAGTACAGCGCTCGGCGTTCATTCATTCGTTCCCATTTATTGTGCGCTTAGTGTGCAGAGCACTTTACTAAGCACTTGGAAAAGTACAATTCGGCAACAGAGCCAATCCCTACCCAACAGCAGGCCCACAGACTGGGGGGAGGGAGAGCGGTGGCCTTTCCATTCGGCCACGCTGCCGTCCGACGGCGGGGCAGGTGAGCGGTCGAGGCTGGAGATGGAGGTGAGGGACGCCGCTCAAGACCCCCAGGATGGGCGGGATCCTCCGGCCGCCGCGGGTCCGGTCTGGGGATGGAGGGGAGACCCCGGGGGGCGGGGGCGGGAGGTTTCCGGAGAATTTCGACCCGACGAGGATCGGCCCCAAAGCTCCCGGGCCCGGTAACCTCCCCCCACCACCGAATTCCCGCCGCGGGGCTCGCTGGAGAGAGCCCGGGCTGGGGAGTCGGAGGTCGCGGGTTCTAATCCCGGCTTGCCGGCTGGGTGACTTCGGGCCAGTCACTTCACTGTGCCTCAGTGACCTCACCTGGAAAATGGGGATGAAAACCGTGAGCCCCACGTGGGACAACGTGATCACCTTGTATCCCCCAGCGCTTAGAACTGTGCTCTGCACCTAGTAAGCGCTTAACAAACACCACGATTTTAAGGCACCGGGACTCCAGGATCCCGGCAACCTTCCGGTTGACATCGGCCCCCGCCGCTTCGGCGGGAACAGCCGAGGGAGACCCCCCACACCCTCCAGGTTGGGGTGGCGGGGTCGTCCTCGGAGCTGTTAGCTGAGGTCACTCTGGCTTTGTTGGGGACGGAACCCCTCCGGTGCCCCCCGACCCCCCACCCCCACCCCCCGCTGGCCGGGGTAGGGCCGGCCAATCAGCACCTGGACCCATTGTACCGGCCCTTAGCAACGGGGCTGGGGGAGCAGAGCGGGACCCAGCACGGGGGGGGGGGGTGTAATTTGAGCAGCGTGAGAAGAGCAGGAGGCCCCGCGGCCACCACCGCATGTGAGTGACGACCCCGGGGAGGGGGGACGAGGATGGGGACCTTCCGGGGACGCCCGTGTCGCCGCTCCCGCCCCCCGACCATTAAGGACCGACTTCCCGGAATTCAGTTTTTTATCCAGAATCCCCCAAACCATCGGGGGAGGAAGCCCTGGGGCTCTGAACCCCAGCCAGGCCCGTCTCCCCGAGGTGGCCTCCTGGGCGCCGGGGTTGGGTTCCCCCCGGCCCCGGGGCCTAAATAAGAGGAACTGTGGTATCTGTCAGGTGCTTACCCTGTGCCGAACACCTCGCTAAGCGCAGGGGGAGATGCCAAAAGCGCAGGTCGGCCACGGCGCCCTTCCCCCTCGGGGCTCCCGGTCCGGAGGGGAGGGAGAACGGGTATTTCCTCCTCCGTCTGACAGATGAGCACGGCGTAGCGGAGAGAGCGCGGGCTGGGGAGTCGGAAGGTCGTGGGTCCTGATCCCGACTCCGCCACTTGTCTGCCGCGTGAGCTCGGGCGGGTCACTGCGCTTCTCTGGGCCCGTTACCTCATCTGGAAAAGGGGGAGCGAGACTGAGCCCCACGTGGGACAAGGACCGTGTCCGACCCGATCTGCTTGTAATGACGATGATGTTGATATCTGTTAAGCGCTTACTGTACGCCAAGCACCGTTCTAAGCGCTGGGGGAGATACGAGGTAAACAGGTTGGCCCACGTAGGGCTCACGGTCTCCTTCCCCATTTTACAGCTGAGGTCGCTGAGGCCCAGAGAAGTGAAGTGGCTTGCCCACGGTCACACAGCTGACAGGCGGCAGAGCCGGGATTAGGACCCATGACCTCTGACTCCCAAGCCCGGGCTCTTGCCGCCGCGCCACGCTGCTTCTCTAAGCAGAGGGTGGGTCGCGTCCACCCCGGCGCTGGGAACGGTACCCGGCGCGTAGTGAGCACTTAACGGACGCCGTAACTATTACGGTTGGGTGAGGAAACCGAGGCCCAAAGCAGCTAGGCGACCTGCCCGCGGTCCCGCAGCCGGCGAGAGGCCGGGCCGGGATCAGAAGCCGGGGGTGCCGGGGCAGGTCCCACTTCCACGCCTCCCCTTCCCCGGCCGGCCGGCCGCCCACACCCGCCTCTTCCCCCCGCCAGGACCCGCCGGCCGACGGGGTCTCGGCGGGCGGGGGGATGGAGCCCCAGGCCTCCCGGCCTTCCGGCAACCAGGTCCCGCCCCTGAACCCCGACGCCATCCGCGAGTTCACCGCGGCCCTGGGCTCCGGGAACGTGCCCAACGTGGCCCGCAAGCTGATGGAGGCCGTGAAGATGGCGGCCTACGCCAAACTGAACGTGGCCGTGACCGGGGAGCCGGGGGCCGGCAAGTCCACCTTCATCAACGCCATGCGCCAGCTGGGGGACGAGGACCCCGGGGCCGCCGCCACCGGGGTGGTCGACACCACGCGGGACCCCACCCCGTACCCGCACCCCAAGTACCCCAACATCACCCTGTGGGACCTGCCGGGCATCGGCAGCCCCGAGTTCCGGGCCGAGGGCTACCTGGCGCGGGTGGCCTCCGACCGCTACGACTTCTTCATCCTGCTGGCCTCCCAGCGCTTCACCTACAACCTGGCCCAGCTGGCCTGCGCCATCCAGCAGCAGGGCAAGAAGTTCTACCTGGTCCGCTGCAAGGTGGACGTGGACCTGGAGGCCTCCCGGCGCCGCCGGCCCAGCTCCTTCGACCCGGAGCAGGTCCTGGCGGAGATCCGCCGGGACTGCCAGGACCAGCTGAGCCGCCAGGGGCTGAGCGGCCCCCGGGTCTTCGCCCTGTCCAACTTCAACCGCGGCCTCTACGACTTCCCCCTGCTGGAGGAGACCCTGGAGAAGGAGCTGCCCGGCCACAAGCGCCAGGCCTTCCTCCTGGCGCGCCCCAACGACTCCCTGGAGGTCCTGGAGAAGAAGAAGGCCGCCCTGGAGGAGCAGATCTGGAAGCTGGCCCTGGCCGCCTGCACCGTCAACAGCGTGCCCGTGCCCGGCCTGCCCGGCCTGCCCGCCGCCTGCGAGGTGGCCATCCTGACCGATTCCCTCAGCGACTACTGCCGTAGCTTCGGGCTGGAGCGCGAGACGCTGGAGGAGCTGGCTCGGGAGCTGGGCCTGCCCCAGGAGGAGGTGCAGGGGCTGATCCGGTCCCCGCTGGCCCAGGACATCACCAGGGGGCTGGTGCTGCAGCTCCTGGCCAGCGCCTCCCAGAGCGCCCAGCTCCTCTTCCAGTACTTCCGCCAGGCCGTGCCCACCTTCGGGACCCTGGCCGCCGCCGGCCTCTCCTTCGCCGCCATCTACCTGACCCTCAGGACCTTCCTGCAGCACGTGGCCGAGGACGCCCGGCGCATCGTGCTGCTCGCCCAGCGCAAGCGCGGCCAGAGGGACGGGGAGCCTCCCCGGCGGGCCCCGCCCGCGCCGCCCGAGCCCCGGGGGTCGGCCGAGGCGCTCCCTCCCGCCGCCTCCCCTCCTCCTCCCGCTCCTCTGCCGGGCCCGTCAAAAAGTCCTTCCTGAGCGCCCGAGGGGACCGTTTCCGTTGGCCGCAGGAGGTCGTCAGTTTGGTGATTTTGGGGGGGTTTCCGAAGGCGTGGGTTAAGCGCTCGACGGGGGCCGGGCGCTGATCTAAGCGCTGGGGGGGATACGAGCCGATCGGGTTGGAAGGCGTCCCCGTCCCGCCTGGGGGGTCGCGGTCTCCGTCCCCGTTTTCCAGGTGAGGTCACGGGGGCATAGGGAAGTGACCTGACCAAGGTCACGCAGCAGACAGGTGGCAGGGCCGGGATCAGAACCCGGGTCCTTCCGATCCCCCGGCCCGGGTCCCATCCGCTGGGTCGCTTCTCGGGTGTCAGCTGTAGAGACAAACCCCCGGGGGACCGCTCTGGGGGAAGAGGGGCCGGACTCCCTCATCGTTTCCACCGCCACCCGGCCGCGGGTCAAACAGAAAGGAGGACTGAGGGTCGAGGGCTGGGGGAAGGCGGAGGAGGATCGAGTGGCTGGAGGGCGGAGGAGGCTGTGAGAGAAGAGAGGAGAGAGGCTCGGACTGCGCCGAGCTCACCAGGGAACGGCCGCTCGCTCCCGGCGCGGCCCGCGGGCAAGGTGACGCTTTCCCCAGGGTGAAAGGTCGCCACCCAGGCAGAAGGGGTGAAGGGGTCACCACCCGGCCCGGCCCCGGGGGGAGAGGGGCCGCCCTCCTGCCCCACTGCGGCTCCAATGCCCACCGCCCCGGCCCTGGGAGCGTACGCACGTTTGCGACCGCCCCAGAGATCCCGGCTCCCCTTCCTATCGTCTCCCCACTCTCCGCCCCGACCCCCCCCCCCCCGATTTAAACTCTAAAACCCCTAGGAGCTCGAGGGGAAGGCGGGAGAATGCGGGGGAGCCCCTGGGAGAAGGGAAGGTCCGAGTCGACGTGGGCTTCGCGGGGAAACCCGAGCCGGCTCGTGCGGCCGGCCCGCCGTCGGGCAGCCCGGGGGCGGCCGCCTCGGCCCCCCGAAGCCCGGCCAACCCACCTCCCGAACCGGCGCCAACGAAAAGACGACATCACCCCAGCTCGGCCCAGGGACCGGCGGGGGGGCTCGGAGGCCAGATAAGCTCACGAGAAGGGGGGAGACTTTGCCGAATTTATTGACTGCCACGCCCGCCCCCCCGCCGGCAATCCCCCGGTGCCTCGGTGGGCGGGCGGCGCCACCCCGGCGACCTGGACCGGGGCCGGTAGAGGCCCGTGGATCCCGCGTGGCTGCCCCCGCCTCATCTCAGCTCCCCATCCACCCCGCCGAAGCGACGTCGGCGGGCCGGGGGTGGGTGGGGACGGGGGAGCCCAGTAACCACCACGGCGGCCCCTCCCTCCTCCACGCAGGGGCCAGGAATCACCGTTCTCCTTCCGCGCGCGACCCCACTTTCCTCCCGCGGCGGCCGGGCCCCGAACCCGAGGCTTCTCCAGCTCCGGCTGCCCTCCAGGGAGGCACCGGAACCGGGTGCCTTCTCCCCCAGACCATCTCTCCACACTGCGGCTCTCCGAAGGGGCGGGCCGGGCCCTCCCTCGGGTCCGTCCGGGGGCCGTTGTCCTCGAGGAAACCCAGGAGCTCCTCTTCCCCTCAGGCGAGCAGCCGGCTGTATTCGGCCAGAGCCGACGACTTCTTGACCCCATCCCAGATGCGGGCGGCGTAGTGGAACCTGGGGCGGGGGTCCAGGAGGGGGGAAAGGGGTTCATCGGGCGGGTCGGCGCCCGCTGGGACGTCGCAGCCCCCGCGGTCTGAGCCGCGGTCAGAGATGCTCCCGCCGCCGACCGGCTCGCCCGCCGACGTCAGGAGCGGGGCCGGCCGAGAGCGTCCCTGGGCCGGCAGCCTCCCGACTGGCCCGGGGGCACCCCCTATTAACAGAGGTCATGCTGAAAGCCCCGAGGTCAGCCCGGTGGGCTCCCAAGGCGGGGGGGAGGCCGAGGATGGGAAAGGCAGAAAGACCAGCCGGATGGACAACCGGACAGGTGGGCGTGGAGGAGAGAGACCAGCAATCCACGGGGAGGGCAGCACGAGCCCCACCCGCGAGCATCTGAGTGACCCCGGGCAGACTGGCCCCAAATCGGAATTTTCTACGGGAAATTCTTTCCCAGGCTGGCATGGGCAATAGTATAATAATAACGACGACGTATCTGTTAAGCGCTTACTATCTGTCAAGCACTGTTCTAAGCGCTCTTCTACGCGCTGGGGTGCACACGAGCAAATCGAGTCGGTCACGGTCCCCGTCCCACGGGTGGCTCGCGGTCTCCATCCCCATTCTACAGATGAGGTAACTGAGGCCCAGGGAAATGAAGTAACTTGCCCAAGTTCACACCGCTGACGAGCAGCGGATCTCGGATTAGAACCCAGGTCCTTCTGACCCCCGGGCCCGGGCTCCACTCTCACGACGCAGTCGTCCCGGCCCTGGCTCCCCCGGGATCAGTTCCCCGGCCCTCCCCGGTCCGTGATCCGTCCCCGTCGAACCCCCCTCGCCCCTTACCAATTTTTCTCGGTGAGGATGGTGTGGGAGAGTTGCGGCCGTGCCATGGACATCACCTGGCTTCGGAGCTTGTTCACCAGCGACTGGAAGCTGGGGTGGCCCCGGTAGCCGGGCAGCAGGGAAAAAAGGGGGCCGGAGCCGGGGCCTGGGGACACGGAGGGGGCGGCCCCAAGGGGGGGGGCCGAGTGGTCAGGGGCCACCTCCCCACCCAGATCTGCTTCGTGCGGCAAACCCGGCGGGGCCCCCCCGCCCACCAGGCTCACCCTCAGCCCACCTGCCCGGGGGAGGCTCTCGCCGTCCCCGTCACTCTCCATGAACGGCACCAAGAAGAGGTTGACCTCCGAGTCCAGGAAGTCAGGGGGCAGCCCTGGAAACACGTTGCACTCCAGCATGGACAGCGTCCCTGCAGGGGCAGGAGGAGGGGAAGCCACAGAAATCGGGGGAGACGGGACGACACGAGCTTGGGGGCGGCGATGAAGAGAAGGGTGGGGAGAGGGGAGGAGGAGGAAAAGAAAAGGGGCCACAGGGGGGAGGGGGTGGAGATGACTGGGATGCAGGGGGGGACTGGAAAGGGCAGGACCCGGGGATAATGCTGATGCCAGAGTCCAAGGCGGGGGAGGCGGGGGAGGCGGGGGGTCGAGCTCGGCCCCGCCGGATGGGGGTTGGGAAGAGGGGCGGGGGCGGTCCTGAGGGTCTCACCTTTGTAGCGCAGATGGGAGTGGGCCATCAGCTGGTCGATCACCAGGTGCATCTGGCGAAGCTTCCGAGGGCAAAAGTCTTCTCGGCGGGCTTTGTTCTGCAGAAACACTGGGCAGGGGTGGGGAGGAGAGACCATGAGCCGGGGTAGACCACCCACCCCCACGCCAGGGGACCTCCCTCCCTCCCCGCATCCCCCGGGACGCCCCCCCCCCCAAACCAGGCCTCTCCCGTACCCAGGTGGGGGTAATACTCGGTCCCTTCGTCGGAGCCCGGGGAGCCGCTGGCCTCGTGGCTGGGGGATGGGGTGGACGGTTTCACCATCTCCGCCGTCTGTAGAAACCTGTCGGGGGCGGCGGGGAGGGGACGGACGACACGGGCCCCTGAGTCCCCTCGGTCGGGCCGGCCCCCGCATCCACCGCTTCCCGACCCCCCACGGCCCTCACCTGTAGAGGCTCAGGTCGGTGAACCAGTCCTGCACCACGATGACCACGTGGCAGACCGTGAACAGGAAAGCCGCGATCTGCAGGGACTGGGGCGGGGAGGACCGGGGCGGCCACGGTCAGCCGCCGCCCCCTCCCCGCGCCCCCTCGGCCCTCCCCGGCGCCCCAGCTCGGGCCCCCCACCTGCATCTCCACGTAGGTGTGAGGCAGGTTGTACTCCGGAGGCAGCTTGCGGTCGTTGTTGATGAGGTGGTCCAAGATGGAGGGGCTCAGGATGGGCTGGGGGGACAGGGGCCGGCGGGCGGCCAGTGAGGGAGAGGACCGAGTCCGGGGGACCACAACAGCCCCTAACTCGAACCGCACCCTGAATCTGGGGGGGGCTATTAGAGGAGGGGGCGGAATCACCTGAGTGTCCAGGAAGACTATGCGCTCCTGCGTGATGAAGAAGTCGATGCCGCTGGTCTGGTTGCCCCCCCTCTCCTTCATCTCGGGGCTCTGGGCCCGGAACACGTAGGCCCTGGGGAGGGGGCGGCGAGGGGGTCGCGGGTCACCGCCCGGCCCGGCTGGGGCCTCCTCCTCCCGGGTCCGCCCTCCCCCAGCGGCCCGGTCCCACCCACACACACCGCCCGGGCTGGGCAGAGCGGTCGGGGCCCGGGACGGCCACCACCCCCCACAGCGATCGCTCTCCCCAGCGCCCGTCCCCCGTGGCGGGCCTCACCTCTGGTCCTCCTCGGGGGTGTTGGCGGACAGCAGCGACATGACCATGGACTTCCCCGTGCCCTGCAGTCCCAGGACGCCCACCACCAGCACGTCCGTCTGGTCCAACAGGTACTGCGGGGGGACGGACGGGGGCAGTGGGGCTCAGGGGGACGTGTGGATTGTGGCAGGCCCAGAGGGGGCCCCCCATCAGGAGTGGGGGGGGTGGGGAGGTGGGCCGGTTACCTCAATGGCGCTGTCACACCAGTTCATCTGGTCGTCCACCAGCTTGATGCTGTGCTTCATCCGCTCGGGGGGCAGCAGCTTGGCCTGGCCCACCACGGCTGGGGGTGGCGGGAAGGGCGCGCGAAGGAGAAGACAAGAGAGTACGCACAGCGTGTCACGGCTCCCCCTGCCCCGATGACCCCCCGGCCCACAACAGCCCCCAACCCGGGCGCCGCCCCCCTGCCCCGCTCCCTCCCCGAGCCTGGGACTCACGGTCCATGGCAGCAGGAGCCGCGGGGCCCATGCCCCGGTTCTGGATCTGGTAGACGGGCTGCGTGGGCCTCTGCCCCTCCTTCTCCCCCTTGGGGGGCACGGGGGCGGCCGGGGGCGTGGGGGCGGAGCCCTCCACTGGCGTGACCCCCGCACCGGGCCCCTTCCCTTCCTCCCGAGGCTTCATGAGGACGATGGGCTTCTCTAACGGGGGGGCCGGGGCGACGGGGGCCGCGGGGGCGGCCGGGGGAGCCAGGAGCTTGGACTGCGGGACACGGGGTGGGGGGTTGGGAGGGGGGGTCACTCCGACTCCGCAAATCCCGCCTCCCCTCCCCAACAGATACCGGCCAACCCGTGACGCAAGGCAAGGCACCCCGCCACGCGCCGGCCCACACGCGAGGTCGGTTCTGCCCAGACCCAGGCCTCGAGAGAGCCCCCCAATCCCCCCCCCGGCAGCCCCCGGCCGCCCTCTGCCCCAGCCCGGCCCCGCGGGCCCTCACCCGCTCAGCCGGAGGCTTCGAGAGGATGATGGGGGTCTTCTGCATGACGGAAGTCCCTGGTTCTTCGCTTCCATCCTGGGAGGTGAGAGAGCGAGGGGGCGGTCGCCAGGTCGGGACCCCAGCCCCTCCCCATCACCACCTCTCTTCCCTCTCCTTCCCCTCTCTCCCGGAATCAAACCCCTGCCCTACCACCTCCCTCCCCCGTGGCCCAGCCCCCTTCCCCAAGGGGGTGGGAGCCTGCCTTTGTCCTCTCCCAACCCCAAGGGTGGATTGTCCCACTTCCTCGAACCCTTCCCCGCTGCAAAGCCGCCCGCCCCCTCGGCCTCAGCCCCGCCGGACCCGGCAGGGCCCACTCACCCGCCTCTCCCGCTCTCGGTCCCAAGGGACGTAGTCCCTCTCCCGCCCCCCGGGGCCCGACAGGTTCTGGGGCCCGCCTGCTCCGGGCTCCTTCCAACGGCGACGCCGCTCCGGCCCGTACAGCCCCGGCTGGCTGTGCCCGGACTCCGACATGGCCGTCACGCCTGGAGGGAGGGGATACCGTGTGTACACGCGTCTGCACGCGCGCGAGGGGCCGGGGGGGCCGCACGCACCCGCGCCTCTTCCTTCTGCCTGGGGGGAAAACCGGGAGGAGCAAGAGTGTGGAGGTCGACGACGGTGGCATTTAAGCGCTTACTATGTGCGAAGCACTGTTCTAAGCGCTGGGGGGGGGAATACAAAGTGATCGGGTTGTCCCACGTCGGGCTCACAGTCTTCATCCCCAATTTCCAGACGAGGCAACTGAGGCCCAGTGAAGTGACTTGCCCAAAGACTCGGCTGACAAGCGGCGGAGTCGGGATTTGAACCCGTGGCCTCTGACTCCCCAGCCCGTGCTCTTCCCGCCGAGCCGCGCTGCTTCTCTGGCTTGGATTCTACCACTTGTCTGCTGCGTGACCTTGGACAAGTCACTTTCCTTCTCTGTGCTTCGGTGACCTCATGCGTAAAATGGGGACTAAGACCTAGCCCCAAGTGTGTCAAGGGACTGTGTCCAACCTGATCAGCTTGTATCGCTCAATTAATCATATTTATTCAGCGCTTGCTGTGTGTGGAGCACTATACTAAGTACTTGGAAGAATACAATATAACAGAGTTGGGAGACACGTTCCCTGCCCACAAAGAACTTACAGTCTAGAGGGGGAAACAGGGGGGAATAACAGAATTATTATTTCTTAATAATAATATTATAATAATCTTAATAGAAATATTGTTATACTATATTGTATATTATTAATAGAAATGTGAGAAGGAGAATATGAGTCATAGGTCATGGGTTCTAATCCCACCTCCGCCGCTTGTCAGCTCTGTGACTTTAGGCAAGTCACTTCACTTCTCTGGGCCTCAGTTACCTCATCTGTAAAATAGGGATTAAAACTGTGAGCCCCATGTGGGGCAACCCGATGACCTTGTATCCCCCCTCTGCTTCGAACGGTACTTGGCACATAGTAAGCGCTGAACAAATACCATCATTATTATTATTAAACAAATTACAGATACGAACATAAGTGTTGCGGGGCTGAAGAAGGGGTAAGGAGTGCAAATAATAATAATGATGGCACATTTGTTAAGTGCTTTCTATGTGCGAAACACTGTTCGAAGCGCTGAAGCCAAGTGCAAGGGCATCCCAGAAGGGTCTGGGAGAGGAGGAAACGAGGGCAGGGGACGTGCCTACCAACTCTGTTTCACTGTACTCTCCCAAGCACTCAGGACAGTGCTCTGCGCTCAGGAAGCGCGCAATAAATATGACCCCTTGATAGACGCGCTTTTAGTAAGGGTTTCAAGGTGGGGAGAGTGACCCTCTGTCGGATAAAGGGAAGGCGTGCCAGGACAGAGGCAGGACATAAGCAAGGGGTCGGCAACGAGACGGAGGTACAGTGAGTAGGTTGGCATCAGGGGAGCCAAGTGTGCGGGCCGGGTTGGAGGGGGCGAGGAGACGGACGACTTTAAAGGCGACGGCGTGGAGTTTCCGACGCGGAAGCGGATGGGCAACCCCTGGAGGTTCTTCAGCAGGAAGGAAACACGGACCGGACGTTTTGGGAAAAAATGATCTGGGACGGCAGACTGGAGTACGGCCTGGAGTAGGGGGCCGGGAGGTCGGCAAGGAGGATGACGCAGGCGTCAAGGCGGGGACCTCCGCGGTTCAGCACAGTATCCCGGTATGTAATAAGCACTTAACTAATACCCTATAAAAGAGCTCGAGAAATACCACGGATGGAAGTGGCGCGTTCCCTGCCCTCAAGAAAATTATACTCTAATAAGGGAGAGGGGCGTAATAATTATGGCTGGAAAAATGACACTTTCTGAGAAGTAGCACGGTGTGGTGGCTAGAGCACGGGCCTGGGAGTTAGAAGGTCTTGGGTTCTACTCCCGGCTTGGCCACTTGTCTGCTGTGTGACCTTGGGCAAGTCACTTCACTTCTCTGGGCCTCAGTTCCCTCATCTGCAAAGGGGGGAGTAAGACCGTGAGCTATCCCATGTGGGACAGGGACTGCGTCCAACCTGATTACCTTGTATTTACCCCAGCACTTTGAATAGTGCTTCGCACATAGTAATCATAATAATGTTGGTATTTGTGAAGCGCTTACTACGTGCCGAGCACTGTTCTAAGCGCTGGGGGAGATCCAGGGTCATCAAGGGGGTCCCACGTGAGGCTCCCAGTCTTCATCCCCGTTTTCCAGAGGAGGTCACTGAGGCCCCAGAGAAGTGAAGTGACTTGCCTGAGGTCACACAGCTGACAAGTGGCGGGGCCTGGATTTGAACCCAGGCCCTCTGCCCAGAGTAGGCGCTCAATAAAGACGACTGAATGAGGCGCTGGGTCGAACGCTCTGCACACAGTAGGCGCTCACTACGGAGGCCTGAATGAAGGAAGCGCTGGGTAGAACGCTCTGCACGTAGTAGTTGGCGCTCACTAAAGACGACTGATTAACCAGGTATCGATCAACGTAAATGGGCGCGAATCAATCGGTCGAAACGGGGGACCGAGGACTTACCTGAGGCCGCCGCCGGCGCCGCCGCGTTAAGGGCGTAAAGCGATCGCCTCAGCCCCGCACCCAAAGCGCATGCGCGGCGCCCAACGCGCGCGCCCCCCCCTCCCCTCCGGCGCCGCGGAAGTGGGTCCACGCCTGCGCAGAAGGGAGGGAATTTTCGCGCAGGCGCGGCCCGGGGTGAGCGCGCGCTCCGGGTCCCGCGAGGGGCGCATGCGCCGACGAGGAGCCGGCCGTTCCGCCGCCGCCTGAGGGCGCATGCGCTGTAGGAAGAGCCGGGAGGGAGTGAAGGCCGCGGGGAGGAGGCTGAGCAGGTGGCGGGTTCGAGTCCCACCGCGGGCCGGGCCGCGTCATCTTCATTCATTCAGTCGTGTTTATTGAGCGGTTACTGGGTTGCCGAGTTGTCCATTCCAAGCGCTTAGTGCAGGGCTCTGCACATAGTGAGCGCTCAATAAATACTATTGAATGAATGAATACTGTGTGCAGAGCCCTGTACTAAGCGCTTGGAATCGCTTACTGGGTGCAAAGCACTCTAGTAAGCGCTTGGGAGGGTACCGTACAACAACAGACACGTTCCCTGCCCACTGCAAGCTCACAGAATAATAACTGTGGCATTTATTATTAATAATAGTGGCATTTGGTAAGCACTTACTATATGCCAGGCCCTGTACTAAGCGCTTGGGGTGGATAGAAGCAGATCGGGTTGGATGCAGTCCCCCTCCCGCACAGTCTTAATCCCCATTTTACAGATGAGGGAAGTGAGGCCCAGAGAAGCGAAGTGACTTGCCCAAGATCACACAGACAGGTGGCAGATTAGGGATTAGAACCCATGACCTTCTGACTCCCAGGCCCGCACTCTTTCCACTAGGCCTTGCTGCTCTTCTGCTTCTTTGATAAGCGCTTATTAGGTGCCAGGCACTGTACTAAGCGCTGGGGTCAGTCCAAGCAAATCGGGTTGGACCCAGTCCCTGCCCCACGTGGGGTTCACAGTTTCAATCCCCATTTTACTGATGAGGTAAGACCCAGAGAAGGGAAGTGACTTGCCTAAGGTCACACAGCAGACAAGTAGCAGAGATAAGATAAAAATAGCCCCGATTTTAAGCCCCACAGTGGCACAGAGAGAACATCTTGACATGTGATTTAAAAACAACCAACCTCCGCATTCCTCCCGGGTTCCTGTGCCAAAGCGGGACGAGGAACCCGAAGTGGAGTCGCTGTGGGAAAGCGGCGAGCTGAAGCCACCATCTGATCCCTCTTACAGGCCGGAAATTTGATAGGGAGGGGAGAGCGCTTTGGTCCTAGAGAATCGGGGTGATCGTTTCTGCCACTCAAACCCCCCAGAACCGCTCAGTCTCACCTCGCCTGGGACGGGACAT
Organism: Ornithorhynchus anatinus; assembly: GCF_004115215.2. Classification (NCBI taxonomy): domain Eukaryota; kingdom Metazoa; phylum Chordata; class Mammalia; order Monotremata; family Ornithorhynchidae; genus Ornithorhynchus; species Ornithorhynchus anatinus. The sequence continues at coordinate 4,795,703 of NC_041732.1, read as the reverse complement.
TTGCTGTCTTTCCTTAAATTCACCTCATCGATTTGGCAAAAGAAACTTCATTGCTCAGATCTCTGGTGTTTCCTCTCTTATTCCGTACCCATCCTCTTACATCGCGTATCCGTGTGAGCGAACATCCAGATATTTACGTTGATTTATTCCTATTAATACCCATCTCCCCTTCTAGACTCTAGGCTTGTTATGGGCAGGACCTTGTCTGCTTGTTCTGCTGTATTGTATTCTCCCAAGCGCTTAGTACGGTGCTGTGCACATAGTAAGCACTTAATTATACCACTGGTTGATTTCTCTACTTGTAAATATTTCTTTGTCTCCCCCCACCTCTCCCAACCCCGTTAAATTGGAAGTTCCCTATGGGCTGCGAAACAGCGTGGCCAACTAGAAATAGTCCAGGCCTGGGAGTCAGGGGACCTGGGTTCCATTTCTGGCCCCACCACTACCTGCTGTGTGACTTTGGGTGAGTCACTTCACTTCTCTGTGCCTTCATCTGCAAAATGGGGGTTCAATACCTGTTCTCCCTCCTGCCTTACTTTGAGCCACATGTGGGAGCTGATTACCTTGTATCTACCCCACTGCTTAGTACAGTGCTTGACACATAGTAAGCGCTTACCAAATACCACAATTATTATTATTAGGGAACGTATCTTGTGTGTCCCAAGGGCTAAGCTCAGTGTGCTGCACCCAGTGGGACCTTAAATTTGTGTGTGTGTGTGTGTGTGTGTGTATTTGGTAACCATTTACTTTGATAGATACAATATAATCAGACACAGTCCCTGTCCTACCTGGGGCTACTAGTCTAAAGAGGAGGGAGGCAGGGATTTAACCTCCGTTTTACAGATGAGGAAACTGAGGACCAGAGAAGTGACTTGCCCCAGCTCCCTCAGCAGGCAAGAGGCAGACAGGAGGATTAGAACCCAGGTCCTTTGACTCCCGGGCCCGTGCCTTTCCACTAGGCCACGGCGTTACTCAAATGTGACTTTTCCTCCTCTTAATGACAGTGATAATCGTGGTATTTGTTATAACTTTTACCGCGTGTCCAGCGCAGTACCGTTCTGACTCTGAGGCCGAAGACGTAGGATCCCAGACCTGGCCGACCCTTAGCTTTCTGACTGTGGAAGATATAAGACAGTGTGGCTTAGTGGAAAGAGCCCAGGCTTGGGAATCAGAGGACCTGGGTCCTAATCCCGGCTCTGCCACTTGTCTGCTGTGTGACCTTGGGCAAGTCACTTCACTTCTCTGGGCCTCAGTTCCCTCATCTGTAAAATGGGGATGAAGACTGTGAGCCCCACGTGGGACAATCTGATTACCTTGTATCTACCCCAGTGCTTACAGCATTCATTCATTCCATCGTATTGAGAGCTTACCGTATGCACAGCACTGTACTAAGCGCTTGTAATGTACAATTTGGGAACAGATAGAGACAATCCCTGCCCAACAACAGGCTCACAGGCTAAAAGGGGGAAACAGACGGCCAAACAAGTAGTCAGGCATCAATACCATCAAAATAGATAAATAGAATCTTATACACATCATTCATAAATATAATTAATAACTGTGTTTAAGCGCTTACTATGTGCCAAGCACTGTACTAAGCGCTGGGATGGATACAAGCAAATCGGGTAGGACACAGTCCACAGTCGGAGAAGCAGAGAGGCTTAGTGGAAAGAGCCTGGGCTTGGGAATCAGAGGTCGTGGGTTCTAATCCCAGCTCTGCCACTTATCAGCTAGTGTGACTTTGGGCAAGTCACTTCACTTCTCTGGGCCTGTTACCTCATTTGTAAAATGGGGATAAAGAGTGTGAGCCCCGTGGGGGACAACCTGATTTCCTTGCAGCTACTCAGCGCTTAGAACAGTGCTTGGCACATAGTAAGCACTGAACAAATACCATAATTATTATTAATAAAATAGAGTAATAAATAATATATTCAGATATACACAAGTGCTGTAGGGGCAGAACAATGCTTGGCACACAGTAAGTGCTTAACAAATACTATAATAAATAGAGAAGCAGCGTGGCTCAGTGGAAAGAGCCCGGGCTTGGGTGTCAGGGGTCGTGGGTTCTAATCCCTGCTCCGCCACTTGTCAGCCGTGTGACTTGGGGCAAGTCACTTCACTTCTCTGTGCCTCGGTTACCTCATCTGGAAAATGGGGATGAAGACCGTGAGCCTCACGTGGGACAACCTGGTTACCTTGTATCCCCCCTAGTGCTTAGAACAGTGCTTGGCACATAGTAAGCACCTAACAAAGACTATCATCATCATTATTATTATTATTAGCAGTTGGCACCCGACTGGGAGCCCGTCATCGGGCAGGGATTGCCTCTATCTGTTGCTGAATTGTCTATTCTGAGCGGTGAGTCCAGTGCTCCGCACATGGCGCTCAATAAATACTAGTGAATGGAAGGAGACCAGACTGTGGTGGGAATAAACCTCTTTATTGGTCCAAAAGTGTCAGGAATCATTGGTCATTTAAAAAAAACCCACCCAAAACAACCCACTCCCGGTTCCGATCACTTCTTTGGTTTAACAAATTAAATATTTACAAGGGGCGGCGCGGGCGCGGGGGCCGGCGCTTCCCGGATCTCCCCACCAGGGGGCGCCCCGCACCCGCCCTTCCCCCGCCTGCAGAAGGGAGGGGAGGGAAATGGGAATGGGAATGGGAATGGGGGGACGGGAATGGGAATGGGAATGGGGGGGCGGGGATGGGAATGGGGGGGACGGGAATGGGGGGAGGGGACCGCAACTCTGACCCCAGACCCAAGCACCCCGGCTCCCAGCTCCCACAGGTCCCGCTCCCCTCCCGGAAGCCAGGCCTCTCCAATCCCGCCCCACCAAAGGCTAAGCATCTCTCCCCCTCCATCCACTTCTCAGTTGCTCTGCCGGGCTCTGAGGAAGCTCCCTGTAGTGTCTTCCCTTCCTCTCTCCCCCCGCCAGACCCCCTATTTATAGCAGCTTCAAGCCCCCACGCTGAGCTGGGGGGTGTCTCTCCCGCGGGGGAGGTCTCCCCCTTTCCCGGCCGGCTCGCCCTTGCAGCTGGTGAGGCGGGGGTGGTCCCAGGGCTGGCCCCCCTGACGCCCGCGGCGGAGGGCTCCGTCCCCGGGCCGAATAGCTCTAAGCAGCTCCCTGAGGGCAGTGTCCGACTGTATTCTGGTGGGGGGCGGCGTCCCAGTCACCCCAGGGCCTGGGACTGGAACCCCCCGCCGCACAACCTAGGGGTGAGGCAGAGAAGGGGGTGGGCGTCAAGGAGGGGAGGGGCGGAGCCGGGAGAGGGATGGGGGAGAGGGCAGAGCTGGGAGAGGGGGCTGGGGGAGGCGGGGCAGAGCTGGTTGGCGTGAGGGTCCCCTCACCAGCTATGCGGTGTCCGTGGGGGCAGGGGGCGGCCCCAGCTCCAGGGCGGCGTTGAGGAGCCGGGTCAGGGTGTCCAGTTTTCCTCCTATGGCATCGATCCGCTTCTCCAGGTCACGGTGGGAGTTGCTGAGGCCGGACTGGAGGTCGCACAGGATCATGTGCATCTGGGGGAGGCGGAGGACGGGGCTCGATCGGGACCCCAGCTTCCTCCCAGATCCCACTTCCCTCCCCACAACCCAGCCATCGCCCACCACCACCACCCTCTCCCTCCCAACACACACACGCGCCTGGATTTTGAAGTGCTTAGCACGGTGCCTGACACACAGTAAGTCCTTGCCGAGTGCCATGATTATTAATGGTGGTTTTTGTTAAGTGCTTACTATGTGCCAAGAACAGTGGAAGATACAAGATCATCAGATCGGACAGAGTCCCCCTCCCACGTGGGGCTCACAGTCTACACAGGAGGGAGAGCAGGTATAGAATCCCCATTTTATAGAGTAGGAAACCAAGGCACAGAGAAGTGAAGTGACTTGCCCGAGGCCACACGGTAAGTGGCAGAGCCAGGGATAGAACCCAGGTCCTCCTGACCCCCAGGCCCAGGCGTCTTCCCCTAGGCCATGCTGCTCCGCTGCTTCTCGGACGTTATCGTTGGATATCATCATTACTATTATTATTGCTACTGTCATTATTAATAATAATAATAATAATGTATCTGTTAAGCACTTACGATGTGCCAGGCCCTATATTAAGCACTGGGGTGGATACAAGTTAGGTTGGACACAGTCCCTGTCCCACACAGGGCTCACCGTCTTAATCCCCATTTCCCAGATAAGGTAACTGAGTCACAGAGAAGCAGCATGGACTCGTGGATAGAGCCCGGGCTTGGGAGTTAGAAGGACCAGGATCTAATCCCAACTCCTCCACTCATCTGCTGTGTGACCTTGGGCAAGTCGCTTAACTTCTGTGTGCCTCAGTCGCCTCATCTGAAAAATGGGGATTAAATCTGTGAGCCTCACGTGGGACACGGACCGCATCCAACCTGATCACCTTCCATCTACCCCAGTGCTTAGTACAGTGCCAGGCACACAGTAGGTGCTTAATAAATCCCATTTTTTAAAAAAAAAGTGAAGTGACTTGCACGAGGTCACCCGCAGACATGTGGCAGGACCCGCATGAGAACTCAGAGAAGCAGCGTGGCTCAGTGGAAAGAGCCCAGGCTGGGGAGTCAGAGGTCATGGGTTCAAATCCCAGCTCCGCCACTTGACAGCTGTGTGACTTTGGGCAAGTCACTTCACTTCTCTGGGCCTCAGTGACCTCAACTGTAAAATGGGCACTGAGACTGTGGGGCAACCTGATCTCCTTGTATCCTCCCCAGCACTTGGAATAGTGCTTTGCTCATAGTAAGCGCTTAACAAATGCATAGAGAAGCAGCGTGGCTCAGTGGCAAGAGCCCAGGCTTGGGAGTCAGAGGTCACGGGTTCGAATCCCGGCTCTGCTACTTGTCAGCTGGGTGACTGTGGCCAAGTCACTTCACTTGTCTGGGCCTCAGTGACCTCATCTGTAAAATGGGGATTAACTGTGAGCCTCACGTGGGACAACCTGATGACCCTGTATCTATCCCAGCACTTAGAACGGTGCTCTGCACATAGCGCTTAACAAATACCAATATTATTATCATTATCAACCCAGATCCTTGGGACTCCCCGGTCCGTGCTCTATCCACGAGGCCACACGGCCTCTCTGTGAGGGGAGACCTTTACCTTGGAAATGTCCACCAAGGAGTTCACCTGATCCCTCAGCTTCCGGTGTTTCAAGCGCACCTGGCGGAATCTAGAGGGAGGAAAGGAAAAGGAACAGGAAAAGGAAAGGGGGCGGGCTGGTCCCGGGAACCCCAGCCTTGACCCCGCGCCCCGGGACCCACACGTGGATGGCGGCCAGCAGGCGGCGCTAGTGCGACCGAGCGGCCCCGACCAGCAGGCGGCGCTAGTGCGTCCGAGCCGCCCCGACCAGCAGGCGGCGCTAGTGAGTCCGAGCGGCCCCGACCAGCAGGCGGCGCTAGTGAGTCCGAACAGCCCCGACCAGCAGGCGGCGCTAGTGAGTCCGAACGGCCCCGACCAGCAGGCGGCACTAGTGAGTCCGAACAGCCCCGACCAGCAGGCGGCGCTAGTGCGTCCGAGCGGCCCCGACCAGCAGGTGGCGCTGGCGCGTCCGAGCGGCCCCCGGCTCCTCATTCATTCATTCACTCTGTAGTATTTATTGAGCGCTTACTATGTGCACAGCACTGGACTAAGCGCTTGGAATATACAATGCGGCCCCAGATAGAGACCATCCCTGCCCGATGGCGGGCTCGCAGTCCCGCCCCCACCCCGGGCCTCGCGCCTCGCGCTTCGGGCCTTACTCGTGGATGGCGGCCAGCAGGCGGCGCTGGTGCGTCCGAGAGGCCCCCTGCTCCTTCCGACGCCCGTGCTTGAAAAAGTGCCAGGCCTCCTGCAGCACCCGGGCGGCCGACTCCTTCATCTGCGCGAGGGACCCGACCCGACCCGACCCGACCGGACGGTCAGCGGCACCTCACACCCCAGCCGCCCCCCAAATCCCCGGGCAGAACGGGGGAGTGTGGCCCTGTGCAGGGATGCAGGGGTCGGGTGGGGGGTGGGGGGGGGGGCGGGGAGAACAGCGGGCGCCCCACCTCTTTGGCACATTGGATGTCCATCATGAAGTTGTGCACGTGCTTCTCAGCCTTGTTGAATTCCAGCTTACGAGCCACCACGGCCACCAGCAGCGCGGTGCAGCACACACCCTGCCCAGAAGGGGGAGGCCGCATGAGGGCAGGGGAGCCGCCCCTCCCCCCCCAATTGTCCCTCGAGTGACTTGCCCAAAGCCCCCCGGCAGGCAGCTGGCGGAGAAGGCAGGGCCTCTGACTCCCAGGCCCGGTGCTCCTTCCACTGGGCCACCCTGCTTCTTCCTCTCCTCCCCCTCCCTTCCCCGCCCGCTTCTAAAGCTCCCACCTGCCGGTCCGATCCGGTCCGGTCCGATCCGATCCGGTCCGATCCGGTCCGGCCCTCCCCTCCCTGCCCTCAACTGCCAACAGCTTTCGCTGAGTCAGGCCCTGCCCTGCCTTCCCGCCCCGGCTAGGCCCCGCCCCCTGCTCCTGCCCCACCCGGATTGGCCCCCTCAGCCCCTCTAAGCCCCGCCCCTCCCTCTGCCCCACCCGGTTGGCCCCCTCAGCCCCGCTAAGCCCCGCCCCCTCCCTCTGTCCCACCCGGATTGGCCCCCTCAGCCCCGCTAAGCCCCGCCCCCTCCCTCTGTCCCATCCGGATTGGCCCCCTCAGCCCCTCTAAGCCCCGCCCCCTCCCTCTGCCCCACCCGGATTGGCCCCCTCCCCCCGCTAGGCCCCGCCCCCCTCCTCCTCCCGGATTGGCCCACTCGGCCCCTCTAGGCCCCGCCCCCTGCCCCACCCAGCCTCATCAGGCCCCGCCCCCTCCTGCTGCTCCACCCGGATTGGCCCCCTCCGCCCCGCTAGGCCCCGCCCCCGTCCCCGTCCCCCCCCCCCAGAGCGGGAGGAGGGGGCGGGCGAGGAGGAGCGCGGCCCCCGGGGCTCGGCTCACCATCACCCCCGTGCAGAGGCAGACGATTTTGCCCCAGAAAGTGCCCGGCACCACGTCTCCGTAGCCGATGGTGAGGAAGGTGATGGGGATGAGCCACAGCGTATCGCTCAGCTGGCCCGTGTTGTTGGCCGTCTGCCTGCGGAAGGGAAGAGGAGGGGCGGGGAAGGGAGGAGTGGGAGCCCGCTCGGGGGGGGGGGTTCCACGGCCCACCGCCCCGCACCTCCCATGAAGAAGCGGCGGGGCTCAGCGGCAAGAGCCCGGCGACTTGATCCAAATCACACAGCAAAAGTGGAAGAGCTGGGATTAGGACTCCTCTCCATCCTGAGCTTTTTCCCCTAGATCATGCAGCTTCTCCAAACACAACGCTCTACACACAGTACAACATTCGATAGATATCACTGGTTGGTTGAATTCCAGACTGGGATTCGGGGATCCTGGGTTCAAGTCCTGCCTCCGTGCTGACCCTGGGGAAAAGCTCTCTAACTTTACGGGCTTCAGCTCCTCTTCTGCACCGACGCTCTATAATAGTCAATCGTGATTACTGTATCTGTTGAGCACTTAGAAGCACTGTAACAGAGGCAAGATCATCACAGCTGATTAGCAATCAGGGTGGTGGATTAATCAGTTGATGGATTAATCAACTCATTCGACAGTCTCTTTCCCACATGGGGCTTACTGCCCAAGGGCCGGGGGGGAGGGGGGGGGGGAGAGACAGGGAATGAATCCCCATTTTGCAGGCGGGGAAACTGAGGCTCGGGGCGACGAAATAGCTTGCCCTCAGATCACACAGCGGGCGGGTGGCAGAGTTAGCATCTGAGGAATCGCACGGCGGGCCCCCCTTCCCCCGCCCCTCACCTCTCGGCCACCGAGAGCACCCAGGCGGTGGTGACCCACAGGCCCAGGGTGAGGCCGAGCAGCAGGCGTCCGGGGTGGGTGTTCATGTAGAGCTTGGCCAGGAACCAGTATCGGAAGCGGACCTGGTTGAGGGCGCCGATGCTGCGGTAGGAGGCGTTGAGCAGGACGCCGCTCCGGAGCAGCAGGGCCCGCGGCACCAGGTAGAGGCGCAGCAGCATGGCCAGCGACAGCAGCGTCTCCGACTCGGACAGGAACACCCTCCAGCCGCGGCCGGACCGGGCCCGGTCCCGGGGGCACGACAGCCCCGCCGGCACCGGGTGCAGCCCGCACACCACCAGCTCCAGCGCCATCAGCACCACCTGCCGCCGCCGCAGCGCCACGCGCCAGTCCCGCAGGCCGTTGTCCGTCATGAACAGCTGCGGGGACGGAGGGAGGGAGGGAGGAAGGAAGGGAGGAAGGGACCGACCGACGGATGGACGGACGGATGCGGGGAGGGAGAGAGATAAAGGAAGGAGGGAGGGAGGAAGGGCCGACCGACCGACGGATGGACGGACGGATGCGGGGAGGGAGAGAGATAAAGGAAGGAGGGAAGGAGGGAAGCGCCGTCGAGGTCGGCACGGCCCGGAGACGCTCCGCTAGGCCTCGCCCCTTGGGAGCCCCCGCCCCCTTGGCGGGACACGCCCTTTATTCATAATGTCGGTCTCTGTTAAGCGCTTACTACGCGCAGAGCGCCGTTCTAAGCGCTGGGGGAGATCCGGGGGCATCGGGCGGTCCCTCGTGAGGCTCCCGCTCTTCATCCCCATTTGACAGAGGAGGGCACGGAGGCCCAGACAAGTGAAGGGACTCGCCCACAGTCACCCAGCGGACGAGCGGCAGAGCCGGGAGTCGAACCCATGACCTCGGACTCCGAAGCCCAAGCTCTTTCCGCTGAGCCGCGCTGCTTCCCCCCTTTAGTGCAGCCGTAGGACCCGCCCCCTTATTGCAGCTGTGGTTCCCGCCCCCTGTTAGGCCCCGCCCCTTCTCCGGTCCACCCGGCCCCGCCCCCTCTCGACAGCCGTTGGCCCCGCCCCCTCACCCTCTAGGCCCCGCCCCCGCTCAGCCGCATTAAATAATGTTGGTAGTTGTTAAGCGCTTACTAGGTGCAGAGCACCGTTCTAAGCGCTGGGGGAGATAAGGGGTTGTCCCTCGTGAGGCTCACAGTCTTCATCCCCATTTGACAGATGAGGTAACTGAGGCCCGGAGAAGTGACGTGATTTGCCCACAGTCACACAGCTGACAGGTGGTGGAGCCGAGATTCGAACCCATGACCTCTGACTCCCCAGCCCGGGCTCTCGCCACTGAGCCGCCCCGCCCCCTCTCCACAGCTGTAGGCCCCGCCCCTTCATTTCCACCAGGCCCCGCCCCCTCATAGCAGCTGTAAAAAATAAAAATGAACGGTGGTATTTGTTAAGCGCTTACTAGGTGCAGAGCACTGCTCTAAGCGCTGGGGGATACAAGGCGATCAGGTAGTCCCACGTGGGGCTCGCCCTTTTCAGCCCCATTTTCCGGATGAGGTCACGGAGGCCCAGAGAAGTGAAGTGACTCGCCCAAAGTCACACAGCGGGCAAGCGGCAGAGCGGGGATTCGAACTCATGACCTCTGACTCCCGAGCCCGGGCTCTTGCCACCGAGGCCCCGCCCCCTGCTCGGCTCGGCTAAGCCCCGCCCCCTCCAGCTGGCTAGACGCCCCCTCCCCAGCCCCCCTCTTTCCTCCCCGCCCCCCGCCTGCCCTCCTCCTCCTCCCCCGATAAGGAGCGCTTGGCCTCGATCCGCTGTTTATCGCAGAAGCCACGAGTCCGGCCGGCTGAGGGGGGGGGGGGTTGAGAAGGAGGAGGTGGAGGATGGGGGTCAGGATGCCTGGGTCCCGGCGGGGAGGGGGGAGGACCTCAGAGACGCAGGAGGGTTGGGGACCGCGTCGGGGAGGGGGCGGAGGTGAGGCAGGGTCTGGGGGTACCCGGGAGGCCCGGATCCCGGAGGAAGCCGGGGATGCAGAGGGGGACTCCTGGGGGGGGGGGGGGGCTGGAGGCCCCGGAGCTGGGATCCTGGGACAGGAGCGGCAGCTGGGGAGGGTCCCGGGGGGGTGGGAAGGGGAGTCGGGAGCTGGGGGGGGGGCTTCTCTGGAGGGGAGGCTGCGCCCCCGCTCTCCTCTGGGGGCTCAGGCTGCTTCCCACAGCCGGCAGGGGTGTGGTGAGATGCCAGGGTGGAGATTGCTCCGCTGACACCATTACTCAGCCCCCGTCAGCGGAAAACCACGAAGGAGCGGGAGGGAGGAGGAAGAGGAGGAGGAGGACCACGATGTTGAAGATGGAAAGGTTGCCGGGTGACGGGGGGGGGGGGGGCAGAGAACGGGGAGGGCAGAGCCGCGGGGTGGAGGGTCTGGGCCAATGAAGTCTACCTGGACCTCCTTGGCGTGGAAGGCCAAAATGAGGATGAGGAGGAAGAAGGTGGAGATGCTGATGGCACATTTCACCAGTAAGAAGTAGGTATCCCACTGCAAAGAGGAGAAGGGTGGAATGAGGAAACAGCTTGGTTCCCTCTCCCTGTTTCCGGTCCTCCCGGGACCCGCCCCGGCCCCCCACCCCCACTCTCTCCGCCTTCAGCCTCAGAGGTGTCAACTCCCCCGTCTGCGGACCTCCTGATCCGGACCATCTGCAGGTCCCGGTGCCCTCCGGGAGTTCCCCCCGAAACGACCCCTGCAAGGAGAGCTGACCGGCAGGGCGAGGACCCCCTCCTCACCCCCACCCCAGACGTTTTGAGGAGATGCCCCATCCAGACGCGGAGAGGCCTCCATCCCACCCCGTTCCCCAGCTCCTGCTGCCCCACATCCTCTGGTCTGTCCCTTGAACTCCGTCCTCCTGCCTGTTCTTTCCTCCTGGCCCGGCTCCCAGCCCAGAGAGGGAAGGGGGCGGAAGTTGCGGTCTTGGGACAAACCACAACTGAGATTTTTCCTTTGTCTGCTGACACCTTCGGCAAACACGGAAAAGCCAAGAAATCCCAAGGGGAGTGGGGGGAGAAACGCGGGGGAGGGAACGGGCCCGTGTGGCAGGGAATGAGACCCGGGGGGTGGGGGGAACGGGACCCGAGGGGAACGGGCCCCGGGGGTCTGTGGGGGAGACCGAGCTGAAGCCGGGGGGCGGGCGGTGGAAGCCAGGGTTTGGGGGGATGAGACGGAGGGATTGGGTGGTAGGGCTGGGAGGTAGAAGGCCTGAAGCCTAGAGGGGAGTGTTGAGGAGAGGCTGGGGGGCTGGGGGCAAGAAGAGGGGTGGGGGCTGGAGGGGCGGGAGCAGGAATGGGGTCTGGGGGGGGCAGGAAGAGGAGCAGGTGACTGGGGTGGGGGGGAGGGTTAGGCTCAGATGTCCGGGTTCAGCTTGGGTCTGACCGCACCTGTTTGTCAGTTGGCAATACCGGGGGCCCTCGGAAGCTGGGGGCAAATTCCAGCCCCTCCCCTGGCCCAGGGGCAAAAGGGGAACAGGAATCAGTGATCTGCCAGCTTCCTGTCCCGCTCCCTCCCTTCCTTTTCCCCCTCTGGGGAACAAAGGAACCTATGTCTTGGGGATGGGTTCCTGCCCCCTCCCACTCTGCCCTTGCTCCCTCCTTTGTAGGTCATTCTGATCCCCTGCGATCTCTGCTCCTCACCTTTGATAACTGTGGTATCTCTTAAGCTCTTACTACGTGCCAGGCACCGCGCCGAGCGCCGCGGTGGATGCGACCAAATCGGGGTGGACACGGTCACTGTCCCACCCTGAGCTCGCAGTCTTAATTCCCATTTTACAGAGGAAAGAACAGGTCCAGAGAAGTGAAGTGATTTGCCCAGGGTCCCACTGCAGATGAGTGGCAGAGCCGGGATTAGAATCCACGGGCTCCTGACTCCCAGGCCCCTGCGGCTTCCCTCCGGCTCACTTCCCATCACTTCTGCTCCCCTCTGATCATTCCCCTCTCATCTCTCCCCCCCCATTGCTCACCTCCGACTGCTCAGGCTCACCTCTCATCACCCCTCTCTGATTGCTTCACCTCTGATCACTCCCTTCTGCTCACTCCCCTCCCGATTACTCCTGCTCACCTTCGATCACCCCCTCTATTGAGTCTTGGCTCTTTCTTCTCCCTTCCATCCCACCCTTCTCCTCTCTTCATCCCCTTCTAGTTATCTCCTCCATTCCCCTCTTCTACTCTCCGTTCATCATCCCGCCTCTCAAACCTTCCTACCTCTTGTCTCCAAAAGCTCCCCTTTCTCCTTCCAGCCCATCTATTTCTAGTAATAATAAGAGTTTTTATGGTACTTCTTCAGCACTTACTACGAGCCAAGCCCTGGGGTAGATACAGGTGAATCAGGTTGGGCACGGTCCCTGTCTCACACAGGGCTCACACTCTTAACCCCCGTTTTCCAGATGAGGTAACTGAGGCCCAGAGAAGTGAAGTGACTTGCCCAGGGTCACCCGGCAGACGTGTGGCGGAGCCGGGATTAGAACCCAGGTCCTTCTGACTCCCAGGCCCGGGCTCTCTCCACTAAGCCAAGCTGCCACACTGCTTCTATCCTGCCATTTCCTTCACCCTAGATTCCTGAGTGGTTCAGCCTGAGAAGGAGGGGAAGACCCCCGCCCTTTACCTCCTTGCTTTCCACCTCTCCCCAGGGTGGGGAGTTCTCTTATTTTACCTGGGGGCCTGGACCCAGACAGGCCCCTCTTCCCGAACCCAAAGGATCTAGACTAACCCCAGGGGAACCCCTAATTTCATGTCTGAGCGGGACCCCCCCCCCCCGCCACTCCCACACACCGTGGAAATCACCCCAGGCCCACAGAACAGAAACCAGCCCCGGAAGGCTGGGGTGAGGGGTGGAGGGAGGAATTGGACCTACTTCAGATCACCCCACCAGAGGAGCCCCAGATTGGATGGGTTCAGTCAACTCTGAAGCCCAAGCCCAATCGTTCAGTCATATCTGAATCTCTTGCACGGCTGCGGGGAGGGAGGCAGGTTCTTTCCAGTTTTCAGCACTGTCCCTCGTTCCCTCGCCTCAGTGGTACCACCGAGGCCTCGGGGTGGGGGAGCGGGGCAGGGGGCGTGAAGATCCCTCTGGTCTTTAGGGGGGCCGGGGCTAAAGGGAGGCAGGAAGGGAACGGGACTCCGGGGAGGAAGAGAGGGGAAGGAGAACTGAGGACCTAAAAATCCATCTCCTCCAAGAGGTCTTCCCCGATTAAGCCCTCATTTCTCCTTCTCCCACTCCCTTCTGCACTTGGATTTTCACCTCTTATTCTCTCCCTTCCTCAGCCCCACAGCACTTACGTACTTACCTGCAATTTATTTGTTTATATTGAGGTTGGTCCCCACCCCCACCCCCAGACTGTGTAAGTTCATTTTGGGCAAAGCATATGTCTTCCAGCTCTGTTCTATTGTACTCTCCAGAGTGCTTAGTCCAGGGATCTGCGCATAGTAATAGCTGAAAACGTTTAATTGACTGACTGAGGAGGGGCCTGGGAAGAAGCGAGGGAGGGGGTCGGAAGGACACTTGCGAGACACCTGGGGAGAGAGCGGCACTTGGAGGGAAGGCCACCGACAGACCACCGTTCTCTCCGTCTTCAAGTAACAATAATAATAACTGTGGTATTTGTTAAGGGTTACTATGTGCCAAGCACTGTATTAAACGCTGGGGTAGGTACAAGGTAATCGGGTCCCTCATGGGGCTCGTAGTCTAAGTAGGAGGGAGAACAGGTTTTGAATTTCCATTACTGCCGATGAGGGAACCGAGGCACAGAGAAGCAAAGTGCTTTGCCCGAGGTCACACAGCAAGTAAGTGACAGAAGTGGAATTAGAACCCAGGCCCTCTGACTCCCAGGCCCGTGCTCTTTCCACTCGGCCACACTGTTTCAAAGCCGTACTAAAATTATAACTCCTCCAAGTAGCCTTCCCTGTCTAACCTGTCTAAGCCCTCACTTTTATGTCACCTACGCCCTTGGGTCTGTACCCCTTGTTAATAATAATGATAATGGTATTTGTTAAGCGCTTACAATATGCTAAGTACTGTTCTAAGCACTGAGGTAGATACTAGTTAATCAGGTTGGATTCAGTTCCTGTCCCACATAATAATAATGAGGGCATTTGTTAAGCGCTTACTATGTGCCAAACACTGTTCTAAGCGCTGGGGGGGGGGGATACAAGGTCATCACGTTGTCCCACATGGGGCTCACAGCCTTAACCCCATTTTCCAGATGAGGTAACTGAGGCACAGAGAAGTGACTTGCCCAAAGTCACACAGCTGACAAGTGGCGGAGCCGGGATTAGAGTGGACTCCTAAAACCACTCACACTCTTAACCCCCATTTTACAGGTGAGGTAGCTGAGGCCCAGAGAAGTGAAGTGACTTGCCCAAGGTCACACTGCAGACATGTGGCGGAGCGGGGATTAGAACCCAGGTCCTTCTGATTCCCAGGCCCGGGCTCTGTTCACAGAGCCACTCTGCTTCTCGAGCACTTCTTCTCAACCTTCTTAAGCACTCTGATATTCACCCCACCCACAGGCCCACAGGACTTTGGTCCATATCTTTGTAATAATAGAAATGATAGTATTTGCTAAGCGCTTACTATGTGCTAAGCATTAAGGTAGATACAAGATAATCGCGGTGTCCTACATGGGGCTCACAGCCTTCATCCCCCTTTGACAGATGAGGAAACAGAGGCACAGAGAAGTGAAGTGACTTGCCCAAAGTCACACAGCTGACAAGAGGCAGAGCCGGGATTAGAACCCACATCCTCTGACTCCCAAGCCCGGGCTGTTTCCGCTAAGCCACGCTGCTTCTCATATTTTGCCACTTCCCTTTAATGCCTTTTTCCCCATCTAGTTTAGTCCTTGTAGGGGGAGAGTGTGTCTATTCTATCGTTTGGTGCTCTCCTAAGCACTTAGTACGACGCTCTGCAGAAAGAAAGCACTCAAAAAATGCCTTCGATTGATTGGGAGCTGTGGAGGGAGGATAGGCCAGAGCGGCTGAAAGCACGTGAAGAGGGGCTGGGGAGGGAGTCAGCCAGTCAATTGTATTTATTGAGCGCTTACTGTGTGCAGAGCACTGTCCTAAGCACTGGGGAGAGTACACTACACTAATAAAAGGACACATTCCCTGGCCACAACAAGCTTACAGTCTAGAGGGGGAGATAGAGATTAATATAAATAAATAAATGACAGATTTATTGTGGGGCTGGGAGTGGGGATGAATAAAGGGAGCGAGTCGGGGCGACGCAGAAGGGAATGGGAGAAGAGGAAAAGAGGGCTTAGTCGGGGAAGACCTCTTGGAGGAGGTGGGCCTTCAGTAAGCCTTTGAATGCGGGGGAGAGCCGCCGTCTGTGGGATATGAGGAGGGTGGGTCTTCCAGGCCAAAGGCAGGAGGTGGGCGAGGGGTCGAGGGCAAGATGGATGAGATGGAGGTACGCTGAGAAGGTTGGCATTAGAGGAAAGAAGTGTGTGGATTAGGTTGGAGTAGGAGAGCGGTTAGGTGAGGGAGGAAGAGGGGGCAGGGACAGGCCTAAAGTGGCCCGGTGGCTCTTGAAAGGGAGCCGGAGTGGGAGGACAAGCCCGGAGGGGGAGACGGGGGCCCTATTAATGTCGGTCTCCCCCTCTAGACTGTAAGCTTGTTGCGGGCAGGGAATGTGTCTCTTAGTTTACCGTTGTACTCTCCAGTGCTTTCCATACAGTAAGCACTCAGTAAGTACAGACTGAATGAATATTGTTCTATTGCACTCTCCCAAGCGCTTAGTACAGTGCTCCGCACACAGTAAATACGACTGACTGACCGAAGAGGGTGAGTCTTGCGGATTAGAAATCCGGGACGGGCTTAGCCCAACCCACTCTGACCCCGCTCCCGCCCATGCCCAAGCCAGGATCGAACCTGCCCGTGCCATCCCAGCTTGGCCCGGTACAGGCCATCCCGGGCCACAGGACCGGCCCGGCCACAGCTGTGGCACACGGCCCTCCCTTCCAGCTGTGCGCTCCGTGGCGCCAACCTGCCAGGGTGCCAACGTGCACAACCCACTGTTCCCTAACCACCAGACGTACGTAACCGCACCTACAACCACGGAGGCGGCGCTCAAGAAACACCAACGATGGTTCGATTGATCGATCACTATCACCGTCCCCCAGACCCCGCCGGCTACACCCGACCACAGCTGCTCCCCACACCTCGGTGCACCTAAAGCAGCGTGGCTCAGTGGAAAGAGCACGGGCTTTGGAGTCAGGGCTC
Source organism: Ornithorhynchus anatinus (assembly GCF_004115215.2). Lineage (NCBI taxonomy): Eukaryota > Metazoa > Chordata > Mammalia > Monotremata > Ornithorhynchidae > Ornithorhynchus > Ornithorhynchus anatinus. The sequence goes on along the minus strand of NC_041732.1, from coordinate 4,779,635 downwards.
ATGAGTTCGAATCCCAGCTCTGCCACTTGTCGGCTGTGTGACCGTGGGCGAGTCACTTAACTTCTCTGTGCCTCAGTTCCCTCATCTGTAAAATGGGGATTAAGACTGTGAGCCCCACGTGGGACAACCTGATTCCCCTATGTCTACCCCAGCGCTTAGAACAGTGCTCGGCACATAGTAAGCGCTTAACAAATACCAACATTATTATTATTATTAAAATCAACAGCAACTGCTACCTACAACCCTGGGCACGCACAACCGCAGCCGCTCCCCACACCAGCATGTACACCCCAAAGCCACTGTTTCCTACACCACCGGGCCCACACGACCACAGCTGCTTCCCACACCACCATGCACACACAATTGCAACTGCTCCCCACGCCACTGTGCCGGTGTGATGGTTCCTCAGGCCACTGAGCACGCACAGCTTGCAGCTCAAACTCAGTAGCCGCTGGGCCACTGCCTTGCGGGCAGCATCCCCTCGGGAGGGACCCTGGGGACAATTCCTCTCCGACCTGGTCCAGCTGTGGCTCCGCAGGGCCCCGACCCCTGCCTGGAAAGGGGACGGCAGAAGCCCTTCACAGGTAGTCGGCCCCTCCGGCTAATTCCACCCGGCCCCATCCCAGCCGATAGTAATAATAATAATAATGATGGTATTTGTTAAACGCTTACTATGTGCCAAGCACTCTTTTAATCCCTCCCAGCATCGGGTCAATCCCAGTCAGCCCCCGGCCAATCTCCTCCAACTCCACCCGCCGATCACCTCCAGCACCCCCAGCTCTCCCAGCCAATCCCACCCAGACCCCAGCCAGCCCCCCGACCAACCCCCCAGGGATTCAGGAGCTGGTGCAGGGCCGGAGGTGGGGAGGGAGGGAATGGAGAGGAAACTTGGAGACCCCTGGTAGCCCCAGGGGTAGGTGGCCCCAGATTCTTGGGGGGGATCTGAAGGTGACCCAGTGGGGTCCTTAGTGGGGAGACAAATGGTTCCCTCTAAGCCCTCTCTAGGCTCTGGGGCCCCCGAGCAGCTTTCGAGGAGAACCTGGAGGCCAGAGAACCCCAGCAGTGACTGCTGGGTAGAGTGGAGGAATCCTGCAGGCCACTGGGAGCACCGGGCAAAGAGAAGCAGAGGCTGGGAGCACCGGAAGGGAAGAAGAGCAGGTCTGGGAGCAGTGCTGGGGAGAGGAACAGAGTTGGGAACACTGGGAGGGAAGAAGAGCAGGTCTGGGAGCACTGCTGGGGATTGGAACCGAGCTGGGAGCACTGTGGGAAGAAGAGCTGGGCTGGGAACCCTGGGGAGAGAGGAGGAGGAGGAACTGGGAGCATGGTGGGGGGAGGAGTGGGACTGGGAGCACAGTGGGGGCAGAGGAGCAGGGGCCGGGAGCACCGTGCCGGGGGTGTCCGGAGAGGAGAGAGGCAGAGAGGGGAAGGTCTGATGCGGACTGGGCGTCCCGGTGGGAGTCTGGGACCCGCCGGGTCAGGCCGGGGTCACTCCCACCTGCTCGGCCGGGTCCCGGGGGGACCGGGGGCGGAGGGGGGGCCGGCGGTGCCCGGCGGAGCGTGAGAGGGCGGTTGGCTGGACGGCCGGGAGGGCGGCTCTCGGCATCGCTTCCTGTTGGCGCCCGCTTCCCCGGCCCCGGCCCCCGCTCCGGCCCAGGCCCGGGCCCCGGCCCAGGCCCCGCTCCCCCCTCCCCACCACCGGCTCCGCCACTGGGGAAATTCCACCAGACCCCATTCAGGCCAGTCCCCGGGGCCAGGGGTCTCTCTTGGTTCTGCCCCATCCCTTCTCCCACCCCTTAGCTCTCCGTCCTCCACCCTCCCCTGGGTCTCTAGGCAGGGCCTTTTCTCCAGCAGGGTCCCCCGCCCTCCGGGGCCAGTCCTCTTGGCTTCATCTCCACCCCTAGGGTCCCCCAAGCCCCCAATCCCCCCCATCCCTGATCCCTCCCCTCTCCCTCGGCCCCAGGACCACCCCCACCCCCACTCTATCCTCCAGCTCCGCTTCTCCCTTCAGGGACCCCCAAAGCCCGCCCTCTGCCCCCAGCCCTTGGACCATCCCCCGCCAACCGTGCCTTCCCGCTTCTCCTTCGTGTCCCCCCCTAGGCCATCCCCACCCTGGCCCTCCTTGCCCTCCTGCCTCGTGCCCCGCTGCCCCGGGGTTCTGCAGCATGAGGACAGCAGGCAGAGGCCTGCCCCGACCCCCCACCTGATCTAGACCCGGGCATCCGAGCCTCCCGCCCCCATCTGAGCCCCTCCCTCCCCTCGCTCAGAACCAATGAGTCCGGGCCCACCGCTCCGGCCCCCACCCACCGAGACCCTCCCCGGCTCCCGGAGCCCGGTGCCCTGGAGGGAGGCCGGTGGGTCCGGGGGCGATCCCGGGTTCCCCCGACCACCCCCGGCCCCCGGGGCCCAGGCGAAGGGCGGCACCCTGCTCTGGTCAGCCCGGAGCCGCTGCCCCTCCCAACGACGGTTAGATAAGGGTCCCGGCGCTGGCTGGGAGTTATTCCAGCACGGGGTGCCCCTCTGCTCCCCCCACGCAAAGCCCCTCCTCTCTGCCTCCACCTCCAGCTCTTCCCCCTTCCCCTCAGTTTCCAGCCTTCGGTTCTTCCCCCCTGCCTCCAGCCTCCAGTTGCCCCCCCCCCCACTGCCTCCGGCTCTCCCCCTCCCCTCTGCCTCCAGCCTCCAGCTCTCACCCCCTCCTCTGCCTCCAGCTCTCCCCCCGGTTCTGCCTCCAGCCTCCAGCTCTCCCCTTCCCCTCTGCCTCCAGCCTCCTGCTCGCCCCCTCCCCTCTGCTTCCAGCCTCCAGCTCTCCCCCCTCCCCTCTGCCTCCCCCTCCTCTGCCTCTCTGCCTCCAGCCTCCAACTCTCACCCCCTCCTCTGCCTCTCTGCCTCCAGCTCTCACCCCCTCCTCTGCCTCCAGCTCTCCCCCCTTCCCTCTGCCTCCAGCCTCCAGCTCTCCTCCCGTTCTGCCTCCAGCCTCCAGCTCTCCCCCTCCCCTCTGCCTCCAGCCTCCAGCTCTCCCCCCTTCCCTCTGCCTCCACCCCTCCCCCTTCCCTTCTGCCTCCAGCCTCAAGCTCTTCTCCTTCCACTCTGCCTCCAGCCTCCAGATCTCCCCCTCCCTTCTGCCTCCGGCCTCATCCTCTTCTCCTTCCACTCTGCCTCTAGATCACGCTCTTCCCCTCTCCCCCCTTCCTTCTGCTTCCAGCCTTCAGCACTTCCCTGCTCGGCCTCCAGTCTCTGGCTCCTCTCCTCTCTGCTCGGCCTCCAGGTCCGGCTCTTCCCCTTCCAATCTACCTCCAGATGCAGTCCCCCCCCCCCCCCGCAACCTGTCTCCACCTCCTGCTCTTTTCCCACTCCTGCTCTGCCTCTAGCCTCCAGTACCACCCCCTACTCACACACACACACACACACACACATCCCTCTGCCTCCAGCTCCAACTCTTCCCTCCCGGCCCCCCTTGCCTCTGGCCTCCACCTCCGGCTCTTCCCCCTCTCCTCTGCCTCTGGCCTCCCTGCCTCCTCTCAGCCTCTTCACTCTGTACAGACTAGGAGTCCCCAAGCCCTCAACTCTACTTTGCCTCCGCACTTCTCTCCCCAAGCCCGGGATCCTGCCCCGGCCTCCACCGCCCTCCCGGGCCCCGGCCACCGGCGCGCCCCCTCTGCCCCACGCCCAGAGACCCTCCCTCCGATCTCTGGCCAACCTGCCCGCTCCCCTCCCCTTGCCCATTCCCAGAGACCCTCCCCCCCCTCCCCCGACGGCCCCGGCCACCCGGCTCACCTCACACTGGCCGAACCAGAGTATCTCCGCGTGTAGGACCATGAGGGCCACCCCGGCCATGGCCAGGGCCAGCGTCCAGCCCGCCAGCTCCTTCTCCTGCTCCAGCAGCCTCTTCCTCCTCCGCAGCCCCCACAGGCCGGGCACCTTGGGCCCCTCCAGCTCCCCCATGGCCTTGGGAGGCTTGGGCCCGGGTGGGGTGGGCCAGCCCCCTCCCCCCCCGCCCCCCGCCCCCCAGCTCCTCGAGGCCCTCGAGCGTCGCAGGAGCCAAAAGGTAGCCAGGGCTGGGGGGCGGGGGGGAGGGCAGGGCAGGGGACGGGCACGGAGGCTGGCACGGGGCCTCCGGGCCAAGCGGCCTCTCCGACGGGACGGGCACCGACCGGTCCCTGCCAAGGCCGCCCTCGGGATGGGGGCCGGGGGGAGGGTCCCTCGGGGGGGGGGGTGGTCCCTGGGGAGGGGTCCCCCTCTCCCACGGTCGGTCGGTCCGTCCCGCCCTCGCGGCAAGACCGACTGTGGTCCCCGCAGTGGGCCGGCCGCCCTCCGGCCGCCCGGGGTGATGTCACAGCCCCGGGGAGGGGCCGGGGAGGTCCGGGCCGGGGTGGGGGGGAGCCCACCCCCACCCCCATCCCCACCCCCAGCCCGCCCCCTCCAACAAGCTCCGGGAGGGGCCGGGGGGTGTGTCCCACGGGGAAGACGGGACACACACTCCCAGAAACATGACACCGCAGCTCATGCTCACACATACCCAGAAACTCAATACAGTTACACACACACACAGAAACTGAATACAGTTACACACATCCGGACGCTGTGCCTTACACCGGGCAAACCCTCAAAACCAGAGACCCTCCCGAGGGCCTCCCCCATCTCCACTTCCTACGGGAAACCCGAAGACCGAAATACGCATCGTGCCCAGACACACACACAAGCACACGTGCACACATACGCTCACATTCCTGCACACGCCTACCTACCCCCCCCCCCCCCCCCGCCACACCTTCTCAGGTACACAGTGATGCACATGCACGCAAGCAGATGTCCAGGCGCCTGCTCTTGGGCAGAAATACGCGAAGGAAGGGTCGGGGAGGACGGCGAGGAGGGGGAAGAGGAGAGTCGGGGAGTGAAGAACAAGAGGGGAATCTGCTGAGGGGTGTGTGGCCAATAAGGCGTTTTCAAGGATGCAGTCCCCAAGGGCGTGCAGTTTTCCGTCCCCCCCATCCCTCTATCTGGGGAAGGACGGGGGTGTGATCACGCAGGTGGGGAGAGGGGAACCTGGGTCTCCCCCAGTTTCCGGGGCTCCGCCTGCCCCGGCCACAGGTGAGAGGCTGAGGCAGCAGTTTCGGGGAGATGCTCTCGCGGCCCTGAGTTGCAGCCGCTTCTGGGGAGTAGCAGCGACTGCCACCGGGTCAGGGAGAACGGTTCTCCGGGCGCCCCCCACGTCCCCCCCGGCAGCCGCTCCTACGGAAAGGTGAGCGAGGCCTAACTCGGGCCTTGCACCTTCAGCCTCCCGGGGGTCCTAGGGCTCTGGGCGGGCCGGGAACCCAACCCAGAGGGAACTGAGGGGCAGTGAGGCTGGGGCCCACCCGACCAAGGGAACCCCTTGCTGGGAGGGGCCAGGAAATGATTGGGGGACGGGGGTTGGAGCTGACTCAGGCCTAGTGTCTCCCCCCACCCATGAGTCACCCCCCGGCCTCGCCTTAGGGGCTGGGGGCTCCAGAGGAAACGGTGAGTCAGGATGGGGCTCGTGAGTCAGAGGCCGAGGCCGAGAGGGGCAGAGGAGGGGTTCTCCGTTTTAGGCTGAAGATAGAGGGGCGGGTGGGACGGGGGGGAGAGGACGAGAGGATCGGGGAAACGGAAGATCTGAATCCCGGCTCGATTTATTCCTATTAATGTCCGTCCCCCCCGCCTCTAGACTGTAAACCCGTTGCGGGCAGGGAGTGTGTCTGTTTATTGTATCGTCCAAGCGCTCAGTCCAGCGCTCGGCACCCAGGAAGCGCTCAAGAAATACAGTCGACTGATCGGTTGATTGAGGGGACAACTGGGGCCCGGGTGGAGTAAAATGACTAGATGCCAGGAGGTGATGGAGGCCGGGTCGGGGTGGGGACAGAACTCCCGGGTCCTGGGGAAGAAGCAGGGGCTGGAAGCCCAAGGCCCCACAGCGAGGCTGTGACCCAGTGCCTCGCCCCAGAATTAGCTGCATCTCCGGGCCTGGATGGAGCCCAGATATCGGGTTCAGTCTCGAAGGGGAGGGGGTGGAGGACGGACAAAGGTGCCTTTGATAGGGTCGGGGGGGGGGGATGGGGTGGGGCAAGACGGGGAATGCCAGGCGGAAAGGTCATCCGATGCCGGGGGCTGTTCACAAGCGTCTGGGGGAAGTGAATCCCGATGAACCAACCAGTGAGAATGGTGTCCAGCCATCCCTCCCTCCATCCCTCCACCCACCCGACCCACCGGCCTCCTTCCTCCAGGACCTCTCTCCTCCTCCACCTCTAGACTCTAAACTCGTTGCGGGCAGGGGATTTGTTTACTGTTATATCGTCCTCTCCCAAGAGCTTAGTACAGTGCTCTGCACACAGGAAGCGCTCAATGGAGCTCTCAATAGAGAAGTAGCGTGGCCTAGTGGATGGAGCACCGGACTGTGAGTCAGAAGGTCATGGGATCTAATTCTGGCTCTGCCACTTGTCAGCTGTGTGACCTTGGGCAAGTCACTTGACTTCTCTGTATCTCAGTTCCCTCATCTGTAAAGTGGGGGTGGAGAATGTGAGTCCCCCATGGGACGGGGACTGTGTCCAACCCGATTTGCTCGTATCCTGCCCAGCGCTGAGTACAGTGCCTGGCATAGAGTAAGCCCTTAACAGATGCTATTATTATTCCTATCTATTATTTATTAATAATGGTTTATTGTCCGGTATTACTAATAATAATGATAATAATAAATACGATTGACTATGATTGACTCCGCCCGCTCTTCGCAACCGAGGGCCGGGGAGGGGGCGACACCGTGTGGCTGCGCCTGGTACTGCCGCCGCTTAACACAATCGATCAATCGATAATAATACTAATTGTGGTATTTGTTAAGCGCTTACTAGGTGCCAGACCTTGCACTAAGCGCTGGGGTGGATACAAGCAAATGGGTTGGACACAGTCCCCTTCCTACATAGGGCTCACCGTCTCAATCCCTGTTTTACAGATGAGGTCACTGAGGCCCAGAGAAGCGAAGTGACTTGCCCAAGGTCACACAGCAGACAAGGGGCAGAGCAGAGATTAGAATCCATGACCTTCTGACTCCGAGGGCCGTGCTCTGTCCACCACGCCATACTGTTTCTCACTACATCATGCTGCTTCTTTTATGCTTACTCTATTTATACTAATGCCTGTTTTATTTGTTCTGATGTGTATATACATATATATATATATATATATACATATATATGTATCTCTAATTCCATTTATTTCTATTGTTGCTATTGATGCCTGTTTACTTGTTTTGATGTCTGTCTCCCCCCTTCTAGACTGTGAGCCCGTTGTGGGCAGGGATCGTCTCTCTGTTGCTGAATTGTACTTTCCAAGCGCTTAGTACAGTGCCCTGCACACAGTAAGCGCTCAACAAACACGATTGAATGAACGAATGAAAGAGCACTGTACTAAGCGCTTAGGAGAGTACAATATAAGGGAATTAGCAGATACATTCCCTACTTCACACACACACACACACACACACATCCGCACGGACACCCGCCCACCAACCAGCGCCCCCCTTACTCCGCGTGTGCAGGTCTGGGTCCGGGGGTCTCTCTCCGGGAGGGACCCAGGGTTTCTCCGGGGGTCCCGCAAGAGACAGGAGCAGCCTGGCACCGAGACCTCCCGGGGACCCCCGTCCTCGGGGAGATGGTCTGGCCCCGGGCTTCCCGGGATGGGGGTCCGGGGGAGAATTTGGAGAGGAAAAAATCCAGCTCTTCCCAGATATTCCTGTCCCGGCCACCGAACTCCAGTACTCCCGGCTCCTGATCTCCCTCCCCTCAAACCTCTGATCTTTATATCCGCTTCCCCCGCAAAACTCTGACCCCTTTATCTCTCCCCCAATCATTTCAGTCCCTTCCTCTTCCCCGAAGACTCCAGCCCCTATCCTATCCTCCTTCTCCTCCGCTCCCGTCTAGGACCCCTGAATCCCGCTCTACTCCAAGAATACCGTTTTGGACTTAAGGGTCCTTCTGTTTCCGACCCACCTAAAAGGTCACCCCTTCAGTCCATCAGTCAGTGGTATTTATTGAGCACTTACGCACCCCTTCCCGATCATGCCGTCCTTCATCACTTACCTGCTGCGTGGCCTCGGGCAAGTCGCTTCACTTCTCTGTGCCTCAGTGACCTCATCTGAAAAATGGGGATGGAGACTGTGAGCCCCACGTGGGACAAGGACCGCATCCAACCCGATTTGCTTGTATCCACCCCAGCGCTAAGTACAGCGCTTGGTACGTAGTAAGCACTTAATAAATAGCCCAATTCTTGCTATTAATTATTATTCAAACATATTAGCAAAGCTAGTCATACCTAGGAGTTTCTTTTTTAAAGATTTAGGAAATTGGTGCTTTGGCTGTCCATCACTGATCTCCATTCTCGGGGGCTTTCATGCGTCTATCTGCTGAGGTGTTGTCCAATAATAATTATGGTACTCGTTAAGGGCGTACTGTGTGCAAAGCACTGTGGTAGTTACAAGTCATGGGTTCGAATCTCGCCTCTGCCACTTGTCAGCTGTGTGACTGTGGGCAAGTCACTTAACTTCTCTGTGCCTCAGTTCCCTCATCTGTAAAATGGGAATTAACTGTGAGCCTCATGTGCTCTGCGCATAGTAAGCGCTTAACAAATACCGACGTTGTTATCATTAATCAAGATGGACACAGTCCCTGTCCCACAGGGGGCTCACACTCTTAATCCCCACTTTACAGAAGGGGGAACTGAGGCCGAGAGAAGTGAAATGATTTGCCCAAGGTCACACAGTGGACATGGGGCAGAGTCGGGATTAGAACCCAGGTCCTTCTGACTCCCGGGACCGGGCTCTACCCACAAAGCCTCACTGTCTACTCACTGGAATGCTGGCTTTGGTTTTTATCTCTGTTCTTCAGCCTTCACCTATGGCAGACAGCACTGGACCATCTGTATCCCCTTGGATCTGCCAACGGGTACTTAACTTGGGTTCTAATCCCAGCTCCGCCACTTGTCAGCTGTGTGACTTTGGGCAAGTCACTTAGCTTCTCTGAGCCTCGGTGACCTCATCTGTAAAATGGGGATGAAGACTGAGGGCCCCACGTGGGACAACCTGAATACCTTGGATCTAGCCCAGCGCTTAGAACAGTGCCTGGTAAGCGCTTAACAAATACCATCATGATGATTATTATGAATTTGTATCGACCTCAGCGCTTAGAACAGTCCTTGACACATAGTAAGTGCTTAACAAGTACCATAATTTGGGGTCCCGCATTCCCCTGGACCTCCTGAATCCCTTCGGCTCCTCTGTTCTAGGGCTTGTTTTCATTCAGATTTTGCACACAGAGGAGCAGATGGCCCAAGTGAAACTTGGAGTTAGAGGCCCTGGGTTCTAATGTCGCCTCCATCGTCCACCTAGTACGCACAAAACAAATACCGTAGAAATAATTATAGGAAATAAATTCCTGTTCTCCCAACTATTTAGACTGTGAACTCCATATGGGACATGGACTCTGTCCAATCTGATTACCTTGCATCTGCCCCATTACTAAGTACGAGGTCTGGCACACAGTTAACACAAAACAAATACTATAAAAAATAATAAATAAATTCCTATTCTCTATGGATCCACTACCAGAAAGATTGCAAACGGAGGTGGGGCGTTCTGGAAGAGATGGTGGTGCCGTGGTGCCGCTATGGGTCGGAGATGACTCGACGGCATAAGGCGAGTCTCCCAACTATTTAGACCGTGAGCTCCACGTGGGCCATGGCCTGTGTCCAATCTATTTATCTGGCATCTGCCCCAGTGCTAAATACAGGGCCTAGCACATAAAAAGTGCAAAATAAACACCATAAAAACGTAAATAAATATAATAAATATCTACTCTACGTAGACTGTGAGTTCCAAATGAAGTGACTTGCCCGAGGTCACACAGTTGGCAAGCATGGCCCAGGAGTCAGACGACCCTGGGTTCTAATCCCTCCTCTGCCACTTGTGTGCTGTGCAACGTCGCTTTAACTTCTCTAGGCCTCCGTTCCCTCTTCTGCAAAATGGGGATGAAGACTGTGAGCCCCATGTGGGTCAGGGACTGTGACCAACCTAGTTAGCTTATATCTACCTCAGTGTTTAGAGCAGTGCTTGACACATAGTAAGCACTTAATAAATATTATTATCATGGGGTGGAGGTGGGATCAGAACTCAGGATTCCTGACGCCCAAGCCTGGGCTCTTTCCAATAGACCCCATGGCTTTTCTGTACTGCTATTGATTGTCTCTCCTTCTCCCTCTCCCCTCTCTTCCCCCCGCCGGGAAACAAAGTAAGTTCTCTGCCCTGTGATGGTTAAATGGGTGCTGCCTTTGATGAGGAGGAGGAGGAGGAAGGGGATGGGTGTTAGCTTTGCTGTCTGGGCCAGTGGAAAAAGCACGAGCAGGGTTCTGGCCCCAGTCCCTAATCTCTGCCATTTAGTGGTGAAGATATGATAATAATAATAATGATTTTTATGGTATTTGTCAAGCACTCGGTCAATAGGAGACGTCAGGAGATCTGAGTTCTAGCCCCGGTCCTTACTTTCCACCATCTAGTGGTGAAGATTTAATAATAACAATAATCATGATTATTATGGTTTTTGTTAAGTGTCCTGGCCAAGGGAAATCTCAGGAAACACGGCTTCTGGCCCCAGTCCTTATTTTGCAGCATCTAGTGGTGAGGATTTTCTATTGTTATTATTACTGCTATTATTATTGTTAATAGTATTATTATTTGAAGCGCTCTGGTAATCAGGAGAACTCAGAAGACCTCATTTTGAGCCCCAGTCCCTACTCTGAGCCACCTGGTGATGAAGTTTCTTACTGCTGTTATTATTAATGATAATAATAATAATATTTTAAGCGCTTCCTAGAGGCATTTCCCAATTAAGCCCTCTTCTTCCCGGCTCCCTCTCCCTTCTGAATCATCTGGGCACTTGGATCTGTGACCTTGGGGCATTTGATATTCACCCCACCCTCAGTCCCTCAGCACTTATGTCCATATCTTTAAAGTTATCATATATTATTTATTTAAATTACTGCCTATCTCCCTCTCTAGACTGTAAGCTCACAGTGGGCAGGGAATGTGTCTACCAACGCTGTTGCGTTGTACGCTCCCAAGCACTTAGTGTGGCATCATTACCGCATCACTGCATCAGCCTCCTTGCTGACCTCCCTGCCTCCTGTCTCTCCCCACTCCAGTCCAGGCTTCACTCTGCTGCCCGGATCACTTTTCTACAAAAACGTTCGGGACATGTCACCCCACTCCTCAAAAGACTCCAGTGGTGGCCCATCCACCTCCGCATCAAACAAAAACTCCTCACCATTGACTTGAAAGCACTTAATCACCGTGCCCCTTCCTAGCAGCGTGGCTCAGTGGAAGGAGCCCGGGCTTGGGAGTCAGAGGTCACGGGTTCGAATCCAGGCTCTGCCGCTTGTCAGCTGGGTGATTGTGGGCAAGTCACTTCCCTTCTCTGGGCCTCAGTTACCTGTAAAACGGCCACTGAGACTGTGGGACAACCTCAACTCCTTGTATCCTCCCCAGCAGTTAGAGCAGTGCTTTGCTCATAGTAAGGGCTTAACAGCTGCATAGAGAAGCAGCCTGGCTCAGTGGAAAGAACCGGGGCTTGGGAGTCAGAGGTCACGGGTTCGAATCCCGGCTCTGCCGTTTGTCAGCCGGGTGACTGGGGGCGAGTCACTTCACTTCTCTGGTCCTCAGTTTCCTCACCTGGAAAATGGGGATGAAGACTGGGAGCCCCACGTGGGACAACCTCATTACCCTGTATCTGCCCCAGCGCTTAGAACAGTGCTCTGCACATAGTAAGCGCTTAGCAAGTACCAACATTATGTGGCACAGTGGAAAAAGCCCGGGCTTGGGAGTCCGAAGTCGTGGGTTCTAATTCCGGCTCTGCCGCTTTGTCAGCTGTGTGACTTGGGGCAAGTCACTTAACTTCTCGGGGCCTCGGTTTCCTCATCTGGAAAATGGGGACTAAGACGGTGAGCCCCACGTGGGACAACCTGATGACCCTGTATCCGCCCCAGCGCTTAGAACAAAGTAAGCGCTTAACAAGTACCAACATTATTATTATTATTGCAGGGTATGGCACAGAATAAGCGCTTAACAAATACCAACATTATTATTATTTAACGAATACCAGCGGTGGCGGTAAAGCCAAGGCGGTCACCAGGTCCTGTCCCTGGTGCTGACGGCGGGGCCGGGGGAAGGGGAGGGGGCGAGGCTTGTCCTCGGTCCTCAACCGAGCCCCGGTTCTACCCCTTCCCCTCCTCCGGACCCCCGCCCCCCCCCCAACCTCCGCCAGGCCGGGGAGAGGATGGTCATGTGACTCTGAGCAGTCACTTCACCTCTCTGTGCCTCAGTTCCCTCCTCTGTCAAATGGGGATGAAGACTGGGAGCCCCATGTGAGACAATCTTTCATTCATTCCTTCATTCAATAGTATTTATTGAGCGCTTACTAAGTGCAGAGCACTGTACTAAGCGCTTGGGATGAACAAGTTGGCAACAGATAGAGACAGTCCCTGCCGTTTGACGGGCTTACGGTCTAATCGGGGGAGACGGACAGACGAGAACGATGGCGATAAATAGAGTCGAGGGGAAGAACGTCTCGTAAAAACAATGGCAACTAAATAGAATCGAGGCGATGTACATCTCATTAACAAAATAAATAGGGTAATGTAAAGATATTACAGTCGAGCAGACGAGTACAGTGCTGAGGGAAGGGAGAGAGGGAGGAGCAGAGGGAGATGGGGGGAAAAGAGGGTTAAGCTGCGGAGAGGTGAAGGGGAGGCGGTAGAGGGAGTAGAGGGAGAAGGGGAGCTCAGTCTGGGAAGGCCTCTTGGAGGAGGTGAGTTTTAAGTAGGGTGATGACCCTGTATCTCCCCCAGCGCTTAGAACAGTGCTCGGCACATAGTAAGTGCTTAACAAATACCAACATTATTATTAGCCTAAGCAGCGGGGCTTCTGACTCTTAGACCCGTGCTCTTTTTTTTTTCTTACGGTATTTTGAAGTGCTTACTATAATAATAATAAATAATCATAAGGTTGGTATTTGTGAAGCGCTTACTACGTCCAGAGCACTGTTCTAAGCACTGGGGGACACACAGGGTGATCAGGTTGTCCCACGTGAGGCTCACAGTTAATCCCCCTTGTCCATGTGAGGTCACTGAGGCACCGAGAAGTGAAGTGACTTGCCCCCAGTCCCCCAGCTGACAAGTGGAAGAGCCGGGATTCGAACCCACGGCCTCTGACTCCCAAACCCGGGCTCTTTCTACTGAGCCACGCTGTTCTGTGTGCCAGACACTGTAGTATTGATTCATGCATTTACTGAGCACTTACTGAAGTGCTTCTCTAAGCACTTACTGCTTAGAGAAGCAGCGCGGCTCAGTGGAAAGAGCCCTGGCTTGAGAGTCAGAGGTCACGGGTTCGAATTCCGGCTCCGCCACTTGTCAGCTATGTGACTGTGGGCAAGTCACTTAACTTCTCTGGTCCTCAGTTACCTCATCTGTAAAATAGGGATTAAAACTGTGAGGCCCCACGTGGGACAACCTGATCACCTTGTATCTACCCCAGCGCTTGGAACAGTGCTCTGCACATAATAAGCGCTTAGCAAATACCAACATTATTATTATTACTTACTGTGCACAGAACACCAAAATAAGTGCCTGGGAGAGTACCCTGAACAATAAAACAGAGTTCCTGCCCACGATGAACTTATTGTCTAGAGGGTGAGACAGACATTAGAAGAAATAGATAAATTATACAGGTGTACGTAAGTGCTGTGGGGCTGAGGGAGGGGTGAATAGAGGGAGCAAATCTAAATGCAAGGGTGATGCAGAAGGGAGTGGGAGATGAGGAAACGAGGGCTTAGTCAGGGAAGGCCTCTTGGAGGAGGTGGGCCTTCAATAAGGTTTTGAAGGTGGGGAGAGTCATCGTCTGTTGGATATGAAGAGGAAGAATGTTCCGGGTCAGAGGCAGGACGTGGGCGAGAGGCCGGCGGTGAGATAGATGAGATCAAAGTACAATGAGTAGGTTGACATTAGAGGAGTGCAGCGTAACAGAAGACAAAAAAAAAAAAAATCCGGGGAGGACAGGGTTTGGTTGGAAAGATGAGGAGTTCTGTTTTGGACACATTAAGTTTGAGATGTCAGCGGGACAACCAAGTAGAGATGTCCTGAAGGCAGAAGGAAAGGCGAGACTGCAGAGAGGGAGAGAGATCAGGGCTGGAGATGTAGAAGTGTTTAATCCAGTGTGCCGCCCCCAGTGAGCACTCAGTAGATACCATGGACTGATTAATTAGGACCAGAGCTGAGCTCGCACCTGTCGACGGAGGTGCTGGATGGGAAAAGCAGGGGCTGGCTGGAAGGCAGAGTTTTCCGGTCCCTCCTCGTCCTGGGCTCACAGCCAGTGGAAGGATTTTGTGCAAAAGTCAGAGAAAGTGGATTTGGGGCGGGGGTTGGCGGTGAATGACTAAAGCGGACCCCACAGGGAGATGCTGGAGGCTGAGGCCCCAATTCTTCACCTCGCGTTTTCCCTCAGAAGCCAAATCCACTCCGCCCCCCCCCCACCCTTCCAAAATCCAGCTCCCACAGAGAAATCACCCAGATTCTAAACTGGGGCCTTTCCCCCTGCCGAGAGATCTCCCAGATTCTCCTCCCCCCACTACCGCAGAGAGATCTCCCAGGTTCTCCCTCTCCTCACTGCTGCAGACACATTGGCCCGATTGGGATTGAGTCTCTGTCCCACTCTGTTGTCCCAGGGCGAGGCCAGGGCCCAGTTTTCGCAGAGCCCACACGACGGCCATCTCAGAGGGGCACCCACCCACCCTCCCAATAAAAACCGCCCTCGTCCGTTGTTCCAGGTATTTAACTTTCTCCTCGAACCCCCTGTCCCCCTGTCTCCCCCATCCCTTGCCCCTAATGACCTGGCCACTTACTTTATTGAGAAAATTGAAACCATCAAGGTGTGATCTTCCAAAAATCTCCCCTGGCCCTCCCCAGTCCCTCCCTCATGCTGCCCCTTCTTCGACTCTCCCATGTTTCCCAGCAGTATCTCTAGAGGAGATCTCCTGCCTTCTCTCACAATCCACCCCCTCCACCTGTGCATAGGACCCCATCCCTTCTCCCCCGCCGACTGCCTTCTTCAACTGTTCACTCTCCAACGGCTTCTTCCCCACTGCTTTCAGACATGCCCGTGTCTCCCCATCCTAAAAAAAACCTTCGCTTGATCGCACAGCTCCCCCCAGTTAAAGCCCCATCTCCCTCCTGACATTCCTCTCCAAACTCCTTGAACGAGATGTCTACATCCACTCTCTTAAATTCCGCTCCTCCAATTATCTCCTTGACATCTTCCAGTCTGGCTTCCGTCCCCCTCACTCCATAGAAACCGCCCTCTCAAAGGTCATCGGTGATCTTCTTCTTGCCAAAACCGACGGTTTCTACTCCTCCCTGATTCTCCTCGACCTCTCAGCTTCCTTCAACACCATCGACCACTCCTTCTCCTGGAAACGATACCCACCCTCAGTTCCACTGACTCTGCCCTCTCTGTTAGGTTCTCTCCCTAACTCTCTACCTGCTCATTCTCATTCTCTTTCCCGGGCTCCTCCTCTGCCTCCCATTCCTAACTGTGGAAGTCTCTCAACGTTCAATTCTGGGTTCCCTTCAATTCTTTTTTTTTTATGATATTCGTTAAGCACTTACTATATGCCCAGACACTGTTCTAAGTGCTGGGATAGATACAAGGTATTCAGGTTGGACACAGTCCGTGTCCCACGTGGGGTTCACAATCTTTATCCCTATTTTACAGATGAGGTGACTGAGGCAAAGAGAAGTGAAGTGACTTGCCCGAGGTCACACAGCAGACTAGTGGCAGAGTCGGGATTAGAACCCAGATCCTTCTGACCCCCAAGCCATTAGACCACACTGCTTCTCTCTCCCTCTACACCCACTCCCTTGCAAAACTCATTCAACTGCCACGGCTTCAACTACCACCTCTACCAAGATGACTCCCAAATCTACATCTCCAGCCCTGATCTCTGTCCCTCTCCGCAGTCTCACCTTTCCTCCTGCTTTTAAGACATCTCTATTCATTCAATAGTATTTATTGAGCGCTTACTATGTGCAGAGCACCGTACTAAGCGCTTGGAATGTACAATTCGGCAACAGATGGAGACAATCCCTGCCCATTGACGGGCTTACGGTCCAATCGGGAGAGACGGACGGACAAAAACAATAGCAATAAATAGAATCAAGGGGATGGACATCTCATTAAAACAATAGCCATAAGTAGAATCAAGGGGCTGGACGTCTCATTAACAAAATAAATGGGGTAATAAAAATATATACAAATGAGCTCTACTTGAATGTTCTGCCGTCGCCTCAAACTAAATATGTCTAAAACAGAATTTCTCGTTTTCCCATCCCAGTCTGCCCTTCCCTTGACTTTCCCATCACTGTAGCTGACACCACCATCCTTCCTTTCTTATAAGCCTGTAACCTTGGCATTATCCTTGACTCCTCTCATTCAACCCACATATTGATGCCATCAGGGAATCCTGTCAGTCCCTCCTTCCCAACGTCTCTAAAACCCACCCTTTCCTCTCCATCCAAACTGTTACCGTGTTAATCCAATCATTTATCCCAGTCCGCCTCGATGACTGTGACAGCCTCCTTGCTGGCCTCCCTGCCTCCTGTCTCTACCCGCTCCAGTCCATACCTCACTCTGCCGCCCACATCATTTTTCTATGAAAAGTTCAGGTCGTGTTTCCCCGCTCCTCAAGAACCTCCAGTGGTTGCCCATCCATCTCCTCGACAAACAGAAACTCCTCACCGTTGGCTTTAAAGCGCTCAGTCAGCTTGCCCCCTTCTACCTCACCTCACTACTCTCCTACTACAACCCAGCTTGCACACTTCTCTCCTCTAATGCCGTCTCGCTCACTGTCCCTCTATCTCATCTATCTCACCGCCGACCTCTCGCCCACATCCTGCCTCTGGCCTGGATCGCCCTCCCTCCTCATATCCAACAGACGATGACTCTCCCCACCTTCAAAACCTTATCAAAGGCCCATCTCCTCCAAGAGGCCTTCCCTGACTGCACCCTCCTTTCCTCTTCTCCCACTCCCTTCTGCATCACCCTGACTTGCTCCCAATATTCATCCTCCCTCCCAGGCCCACAGCACTTAAGTCCATATCTGTCATTTATTGATTTATATCGATGTCTGTCTCCCCCTCTAGACCGTCAGTTCGTTGTGGGTACGGAAGGTGTCTGCTAGATTGTTAGAGTGCCCTCTCCCAAGTGTTTAGCGCATGGTAAGCGCTCACTAAGTACCCTCTAGACTGTGAGCTCGATGTGGGCAGGGATTGTCTCTTTTTACTTTCTCAAGCGCTTAATACAGTGTTCTGCACACAGTAAGCGCTCAATAAATACGACTGAATCCCATTTTCCCAGGAAGAGGGCGATTCCGAGGCCTGGAAGCTGAGCCCGCAGGGGGGCGCTCTCTCCCCAGCCGGGATTTACTTGGACTCCTTGGGAAATTAGGAAATTCTGGGAATTTCCTTGAGTTCCCGGCTCACGGGCAGCATCAGGCCTCACGTGGGACGTTTCTCCTGGACTGAACAATCCCTCGGGAGGGAGCTACCGGGAAGAGAGCCGGGAGCTTGAAAACATCATTTCCTTGGCTTTGTTGGACTCCCGAAGCGGGCGGGATGGAGGCTCCGTACTGGATTTGGAGAAAGTGTCCCACACTGTGGCTGGAAACTTTTAATCCCCCCTCTGAGCTTCCCAGTAGGGTCCACCTACATACGGGGACAGCATGGTTTAGTGGATGGAGCACGGGCCTGGGAGTCAGAAAGACCTGGGTTCAAATCCCGATTCCTGTGTGTGTCTGCCATGTGACCTTGGGCAAATCACTTTACTCCTCTGGTCCTCAGTTCCCTCATCTGTAAAACGGGGATTAAGAGTGTGAGTCTCAGAAGCAGCGTGGCTCACTGGAAAGAGCATGGGCTTGGGAGTCAGAGGTCATGGGCTCAAATCCCGGCTCCGCCACTTGTCAGCTGTGTGACTTCTCTGTGCCTCAGTTACCCCCCCCCCCCCCCGTAAAATGGGGATTTTAAGACTGTGAGCCTCACGTGGGACAACCTGATCACCTTGTATCCTCCCCAGCGCTTAGAACAGTGCTCTGCATGTAGTAAGCGCTTAACAAATGCCATCATTATTATTATTATTATGTGGGACAGGGACAGTGTCCAACCTGATTAACTAGTATCTACCACAGTGCTTGGTAAATAGTAAGCGCTTAACAAGTACCATCATTATTATTGTTATTTCAGGGAACCACTGGACCAGCAACGTATTCCACGTTTGACTGGCTCATATCAAGGCACTTTATAGCTGAGCAAATAGCTGTCTCAGGACAGGGTTTTTGTGGGGGGAAGGTTTAGTGAACTTGTTAAACGCTTACTATGTGCCAGACACTGTTCTAAGTCCCAGGTAGATACAAAATAATCAATTTGGACCCAGTCAGGTCTCATATGGGGCTCGTAATCTTAACCCTCATTTTCCAGATGAGGGAACTGAAGCCCAGAGAAGTGAAGGAAGCGGCTTGCCCAAGGTCACACAGCGGACAAGTGGTGGAGCCAGGATTCGGACACGGGGCCTTCTGACTCCCAGGCCCGGGCTCTATCCACTAGGCCTCTCTGCTTCTCGAGCCATAGTTACCACCTACTGATCCACCCCGATATGAACCGGATCCCCAAGTGATCCAGGAAGCTCTGCCCTGGAGGAGCTGAGGGAACCAAGAGTTACGCAAGTGGGAGAGGAACAGAACATTCAAAAAGAATAAGAACACAACCAAAAGAGATAAATAGAAGCAGCATGGCCTAGTGAATACAGCCCAGGCCCGGGAGTTAGAAGGAGCTGGGTTCTAATCCCACTCCGCCACCTATCTGCTGTGTAACCTCGGAAGGCACTTCACTTTTCGGTGCCTCAGTCACATCATGGCTCAGTGGAAAGAGCCTGAGCTTGGGAGTCAGGGGTCATGGGTTCGAATCCCGGCTCTGCCACTTAGCTGTGTGACTGTGGGCAAGTCACTTAACTTCTCTGTGCCTCAGTTCCCTCATCTGTAGAATGGGGATTAACTGTGAGCCCCACGTGGGACAACCTGATTACCCTGTATCTATCCCAGCGCTTCGAACAGTGCTCTGCACATAGTAAGTGCTTAACAAATACCAACGTTATCATTATTATTATTATTATCATGTGTAAAATGGGGATTAAGACTTTGAGTCCCATGTGGGACATGGACTGCATCCCACCTAATTAGCTTTTATCTATCCCAGCGCTTAGTACGTAGGAAGTGCTTAACAAATGCCACTTTTTAAATAGATAGATAGATAGATAGACAGACAGACAAATAAATAAATAAATAAATAAATAAATAAATAAATAAATAAATAAATAAATAAATGTCATTGGATCGGGCATCTTTCAGCTTCGTGAGAGTGTTTAAGTTGCCTCCCGCACCTGACCCCAGTTTGAAAAAGAAAATTCCAACTGGACCCTTAGCTACCTTCCTATTATGAAGAAGATGATTATTATGGTATTTGTTCAGCACTTATCAATCAGTCAGTTGCATTTACCAAGCTCTCGCTCCGCAGAGTGCGGTAGTGAACACTTGAGAAAGTACACTACAGCAGAATTCCCAGACCCAGTCCCTACCCATAATGAGCTTTCTGTCTACAGGGGGAGACAGACGTTAATATAAATAACTAAGTCATTTATAATGTGTAATTTAAAGATCTGTACCTAAGTGCTGTGGGGTTGAGGGTGGAGCGAATATCAAATGTCCTAATGCTTACTATGTGTCAGGTACTTTCCTAAGCACTGGGAAGCGCCGCCGAGTCGATTCCGATTCATAGCGACTCTATGGATATACTTTCTCCAGAAAGTCCTGTCCTGCCTTCTGCCATAATCTGTAATAATAATAATAATGTCGGTATTTGTTAAGCGCTTACTATGTGCCGAACACCGTTCTAAGCGCTGGGGTGGATACAGGGTAATCAGGTTGTCCCACGTGAGGCTCACAGTTAATCCCCATTTTACAGATGAGGTAACTGAGGCACAGAGAAGCTAAGTGACTTGTCCACGGTCACACAGCTGACAAGTGGCCGAGCAGGGATTCGAACCTGTGACCTCTGACTCCCAAACCCGGGCTCTTTCCCCTGAGCCATGCTCTAACGGTTCTTCCGTTATCGCTGTTATGGTCTCTGTCCATCTAGCTGCCCGTCTGCCTCTTCTATGTTTTCCCTGGACTTTTCCTAGCACTAGTGTCTTCTCCAGAGAATTAGTCTTCCTGATTATGTGTCCAAAACATGCTAATCTGAGTCGAGTCATTTGGTCTTTCAAAGACCACTTTCTTTGAAATTAATCAGGTTGGACACAGGTCCATCTCCCACGTGGGGCTCGCAGTCTTAATCCCCATTTTACAGATGAGGGAGCTGGGGCACAGAGAAGTGAAGTGACTTGCCCCAGGTCAAACACCAGACAAGTGGTGGAGCCACACGGGACTCACATCTAGGTATTATTATGGAGTTTGTTAAGCGCTTACTGAGTGTCGAGCACCGTACTAAGCGCTGGATTCGTCTAAGCACTATCACAGTCTAAGTTTTATCACCGTATATGTTAAGCACTTTCGATGTGCCGGCACTGTTCTAAGCGTTGGGGGTAGATTCAAGGTATTCAGGTTGGACACAGTCCCTGTCCCGCATGGGGCTCACAGTCGAGTAGAAGGACTCTCTAAAGGCTGAATCCAAAAGTGCTCCTTTCTACTTAAAAGTAAAACAAGCAATCAGCAGCAGCATAGCCTAGTGGATGGATCCCGGGCCTGGAAATCAGAAGGACTTGGGTTCTAATCCCAGCTCCGCCACGTGGCTGCTGTGTGACCTTGGACAAGTCACTTCACTTCGCTGAGCCTCAGTCAGCTCATCTGTAAAATGGGGATTAAGATTGCGAAGACTGTGTCCAAACTGATTATATCTACCCCAGCGCTTAGTACAGTGCTCGACCCTTAGTAAGCGCTTAACAAATACCATCGCTGTACTCGTCCGCTCAACTGTATATATTTTCGTTACCCTATTTATTTTGTTAATGAATTGTACATCGCCTTGATTCTATTTAGTTGCCGTTGTTTTTACGAGATGTTCTTCCCCTTGACGCTGTTTATTGCCATTGTTCTTGTCTGTCCGTCTCCCCCGATTAGACCGTAAGCCCATCAAACGGCAGGGACTGTCTCTATCTGTTGCCAACTTGTTCATCCCAAGCGCTTAGTACAGTGTTCTGCACATAGTAAGCGCTCAATAAATACTATTGAATGAATGAATGAATCGCTATTTTTATTAGAAGAGGATGGAGAAGATCCCGCTTTTTAATCGTGTTTAAATCCCCCACACGCATGGCAAGCAAACGGCCCGGGGAGGGAGAGTTTCTGTTTGGGCTCGCGGCCGAGCAGCCAAGCTGTTCTCTCCTTTGGCGACCTGAAAAGAGGGCTTGTTCTGAAACCCCAAAACCCAGCCAAGCCCACACCTGTGCCTCAGTTATTTGATTTGTAAAGTGGGGATTCAATACTTGTTTCCTCCTCTACTTGTAAGCCCTGTGTGGGACAGGGATTGGTTCTGACCTGATTAACTTGCCTCTTCCCCTGCTCTTAAAACAGTGTTTGACACCTAGTAAGTGCTTAACAAATACCACACTTTATTATTGCTATAATTATCATTATTATTATTATTATTATCTGACTGGGAGAGGGGCAATCCCCAGACGCCCGAGAAGCAGCGTGGCCTTGTGGAAAAAGCCTGGGCCTGGGAGTCCTCTGACTAATCCTATCTCCACCACTCTTTTGCTGTGTGACCTTGGGCAAATCACTTCACTTCCTCTGGGCCTCAGTTCCCTCATCTATAAAATGGGAATTAAGACCGCAAGCCCCATTTGGGACATGACCCGTACCCGACCCGATTACCTTGTAACTAACCCAGCGCTTAGAGCGGTAAGCTTGTAGTACAGTAGCACGCAGTAAATGCTTATCGAATACTATTTTAAAAAAAAATCTGGTTAGCTGGGGCGGACGGACGCCCAATTACGCTCAGTGAACCGAGGGTTTATTTGGGGTTTCACTATCCGAGAGAACTCGGTTTGGGCAACTGGTTAGTTTGATAATGGGCTTCCTCCTGCCTACGGCAATAGCACTTCCTGTTCTGAAGAGTAAAACAGGGTGGAGAACAGGGATTGGGACAGAAATAAGGATCCAAACCCAGTTCTGTCAGGAATCCCTCCCTCAGCGGAGCCGCCGGGCCGGGAAGAAGAGGGTCCTGCCGTCGTACTTTCCCATCTATTCCTTCTCCCATGGGTACAAGCCCCCTACCTGGGTGGATCTTATTCACTTTCCCCCCCGAAACCTTCAGTGAGGAGATCCAGGGCGCGTCTCGCCACAGTTCTGACCCTGCTACATCTTCCCTCATATTAAATTGTCCAATGCGGGGCAGGAGGGCTGTCACCGTACTTCCCCACCTCTACATCTCCCCTTTGTATAAAATGACTCTCCCGTTGGACCAGGGAAAGGGCAAGGCCTGGGGAAGCTGGGGGCAGAAAGTAGTCGTGGAAAAGTCGTCATGGAAAGTCACGGAAGGGGAAGAAATCATTATCGTGCTATTTGTTAAGCAGGTTTTGGGGGTTTTTTAAAATGGCGTTCGTTAAGCACTTACTAAGTGCCAGGCACTCTACTAAGATCTGGGGTAGTAGATAAAAGCTAATCAGATTGGACACAATCCACGTTCTACATGAGGCTCACAGTCTTAATCCCCATTTTGCAGGCGAGGTAACTGAGGCACAGAATGAAGTGACTCGCTCAAGGTCACCCTGCAGACAAATGGGGGAGCCGGGATGAGAACCTAGTTCCTTCTGACTCCCGGGACGGTGCTCTATCCACTAGGTCGCACTGCCTCTCAGTGCCAAACACTGTACTCAGTGCTGGGTCAGTCAGTCCGTTGACTGTATTTATTGAGCGTTTACCGTGTGCGGATCTGGGGTGGATATAAAATAATCAGGGCCCTGACCCACATGGGACTCACAGTCTAAACTGGAGAGAGAATGGAGATTGGCGCCCCCCATTTTACTGATGAGGAAACTGAGGTCCAGAGGGAAGTAGCTCAGTGGAAAGAGCATGGGCTTTGGAGTCAGGGCTCATGAGTTCAAATCCCAGCTCTGCCACTTGTCGGCTGTGTGACTGTGGGCAAGTCACTTAACTTCTCTGTGCCTCAGTTCCCTCATCTGTAAAATGGGGATCAAGACTGTGAGCCCCACGTGGGACAACCTGATTCCCCTATGTCTACCCCAGCGCTTAGAACAGTGCTCGGCACATAGTAAGCGCTTAACAAATACCAACATTATTATTATTATTAAGTAGCTTGCCAAGATCACCCAGCAAGTAAGCAACAGAGGGGGGATTAGAACCCAGGTCCTCTGACTCCCAGCCCCAGGCTCTTTCCACTAGGCTACACTATTTCCCAAGGGTAGAGACTAAGGTTTAGATTCGAGTCCAGGAAGGGATGGGGAGACTGAGGGCAAGGAGGGAGGCCTGGAGGCAGGGAGGCCGAAGGCAACAGCATAGCAGGGTGGATAGAACCCGGGCGTGGCAGTCAAAAGGTCGTGGGTTCTAAATCCGGCTCTGCCACTTGTCTGTTGTGTGACCTTGGGCAAGTCACTTCATTTCTCTAGGTCTCATTTCCCTCATCTGTAAAATGGGGTTTGAGACTATAGGCCCGTGTGGGACAGGGACCGTGTCCAACCGGATTCGTTTGTATTCACCCCAACGCTTAGTACAGTGTCTGGCACACAGTAAGCACCTAACAAATACTACAGTTATTATTATTAAGGAGGCCGGGGGCGGGGAGGCCGGCGGTGGGGAGAGGCCCGGGGCAGGGAGACCCGGTCACCCGTGCCCAGGGAGGAGGCTGAGGGGAAAGTCGCTCTCGCTTGGGCTGAATAAAGCTGTTTTTCTGGCTCGGGGTCTGTGAGTCAGCGTTTCCCGGCCCCATTGTTCACCCTAATCCCAGACGGAGCAGGAACACCCAGCCTCTGTGTGCCAGAGCCCATGGGGGCGGGGGCAGAGGGTGGACGGGGCGGGGAGGGGGGGCAGGACAGGGCCGCCAAGGCCAGGGGCCGGGGAAGGGGCCTGGTGGGCCGGGGGAGGGGAGCGATGGGGGGTTTTCCCCGGGGTTCCAGGAAGGGAACGAGGCTGGGGGGCCTGGGAGGGGTGGGGGAGACAGAAAAGAGGTACCCACCACCAGCTTCTATAAAGCAGAGCAGGATCCACCAGGATCCACCTCTGGCCGCGGGGCCCAGGATGTTTTTCCTTCCCCGCGGGGTCCTCGGCCCAGGACAGGGCCCGCTCCCTCTCCCCTCGTCTCCTTCCCTCCTTCCGTCCCCCTCCACCCACCACTTCCGCCGTCGTTCCACAGAGGACACGGTCTCCACTGCCGCTTTCTCCGAAGGGGACCTCATCTTCTCCCACCCCGCCAGCCTCACTGGGAAAGGCGCAGGAGTCAGCTTCCTTCTCACTCCCCGATGCTGCTTTCGCACCATTCCACCTCCCCCTTCCCTCCCTTCTTCCTTCGAAGACCGTATCATCCGCCTCGATCACCCACTCCAGATATTAGTCACGGTCATCCAACCCCCACCCCCAGGCCTCGACTCCAACTTTTTGAACCATTTCGATCCCTTTCTCACATTCCTCCTCTCTTTCTCCATCCCTACGTTGATCCTCGGGGAACTCAATATCCATATGGATGTTCCAGACGACCCTTCCGCTGCCCGCCTTCTATCACTCCTCAACTCGACCGACCTCCCGCTCCACCCCAGCTGGCCCACTCGCCAACTTGGACGCACGCTCGATCTCATCGTCTCTAGTCACTCCGCGATCCCAACTCTGAAATCCCTCTATCCTACCACAACTTCCTCACCCGGCTTCTCTCCCACACACCCCCTCTCTGCAAATCTTTCCTGTTCTCCCACAGAGATCTCTAATCTTTTGACCCCACCCAGTTTTCTCAACTCATCATGCCCCATTTAGCCTCCATACCCAAAATACTTTCCCTTGACGACCAAATCGATGCCCTCGACACCACCCTTTCTCCTGAACTCGGCTGACTCGCTCCCCGAACCTTTCGGCGATCTCGTACCAGTAACCCATGGCCCTGGATCACCTCCGGAGCTCACTTCCCTCACTCCCGCACACGAGCCGCAGTGCGCCGCTGGCGGGAATCTAGATATCGGGCTGACCTCTTCCGCCTCAAGTTCATACTTGTGCTTTTAACTTTCTCCTCTCCTCTGCCTGGCAAAACAAATTTCTCCCTCCTTATTGATTCCCGTCCCCGTGGCCCTCTCCCTCCTCAAACCCCCTGCCTCTCCCATCTCTTGCCCCTAAAGACCTGGCCACCTACTTCATAAGGCCTCGACGCCATCCTAATCCTCCTCGACCCCTCTGCTGCCTTCAACGCTCTCGACCACCCCCTTCTCTTGGAAATATTACCCAACCTCAGCTTCACCGACACCGTCGCCTCTCGCCTCTTCTCCCATCTCTCTGGCCGCTCATTCTCAGTCTCTTCTGTCGTCTCCTCCTCTGCCTCCCACCCCCCTAAACGTTCAGTTCTGGGCCCCCTTCTATTCTCTATCTACACCCACTCCCTTGGAGAACTCATTCACGGCCATGGCTTCAACTATCGCCTCTATGCAAATCATTTCCAAATCTACATCTCTCTCCCCCTCTGCAGCTTCGTATTTCCTCCCGCCTTCGGGACGACGCTACTTAGATGTCCCGTCGTCACTTCAAACTTTACGTGTCCGAAGCAGATCTATTTCTCTTCCCACCCAAACCCTGTCCTCCCACTGATTTTCCCACGACTGTAGACAGCACCACCATCTTTTCTATCTCACAAGCCCATAACCTTGGCTTTATCCTTGACTCATCTCTCTCATTCATTGCACATATTCAATCTGTCACCAAATCCTGCCAGTTCAACCTTCACAACATTGCTAAAATCTGCCCTTTCCTCTCCATCCACACTGTTACCACATTAATCCAAGCATTTGTCTCATCCCGCTTTGATTACCGTAACCGCCTGCTCGCCGATGACCCTGCCTCCTGTCACTCCCCACTCCAGGCCACACTTTACTCTGCTGCCCGGATCATTTCTCTATGAAAGCGTTCAGTCAGGGTTTCCCCATTTCCTCATCCACCTCTGCGACAAACAGAAACTCCTTATTTTAAAGCACTAAATCACCTGGCCCCCTCCTACCTCACCTCGTTATTCTACTACACCCAGTTTGCACACTCTGTTCCTCTAACGCCAACCTACTCCCTGTACCTCGATCAGCTCTATCACCCCCCCCGACCTTTCGCCCGTGTCCTGCCTCTGGCCTGGAACACCCTACTTCTTCTTATCTGACAGGCGATCACTCTCCCCACCTCCAAAGCCTTAATAATAATAATAATAATGATAATAATAATAATAATGTGGGTATTTGTTAAGCACTTACTATGTGCCGAGCACTGTTCTAAGCGCTGGGGGAGATACAGGGGAATCAGGTTGTCCCACGTGAGGCTCACAGTTAATCCCCATTTTACAGATGAGGTAACTGAGGCACAGAGAAGTTAAGTGACTTGCCCACCGTCACACAGTTAAGTGGCAGAGGTGGGATTCGAACTCATGACCTCTGACCCCCAAGCCCGGGCTCTTTCCGCTGAGCCACGCTGTTTCTCTAAATAAAGGTACATCTCCTCTCCAGGCCTTCCCCAGCTAGGTCCTCATTTCCTCTTCTCCCACTCCCTTCTTTATCACCCTTACACACGGATTTGCACCCATTAGTCATCCCTCTCTCAGCCCCACAGCACTTACTTTATTCATTTAATATTAACTCCTGTCTCCCCCTCTAGACTGTAAGCTCTCTTTGGGCAGATAACATGTCTACCAACTCTGTAATAGTGTCCTCTCCCCAGCGCTCAGTACAGTGCTCTGCACCCAGTAAGTCCTCAATAAGTAAAATCGATTGATGGATTCCGCACTCATTCGCCCGCCCCGTCACCCTCCCTTCCCTGGCCCTCCCCCTCTTCTGGCTCACTGATGATGATGCCAGCGCTTAGTACAGTGCTCTGCACACAGTTAGCCTTCAAGAAATATGATTGAACAAATGAATGATGATGATGAAGGTATTTGTTAAGCGTTTACTGTGCGTCAAGCACTGTTCTAAGCTGTGGGGTAGATACAAGATAAGGGGGGTTGGACGCAGTCCCTGTCCCACATGGGGCTCATGGTCTTCATCCCCATTTTACAGATGAGGGAACTGAGGCACAGAAATGACTTGCCCAAGGTCACAGAGCAGACAAGTGGCGGAATCGGGATCAGAACCCGGGTCCTTCTGACTCCCAGGCCAGTGCTCTATCCACTAGGCCATGCTGCTTCCCATTCTGGACTGTAAACCCGGTGTGGGCAGGGAGTGACTCTATTGCTGAATTGTACTTTCCAAGCGCTTAGTACAGTGCTCTGCACACAGTAAGCGCTCATAAATCACGGCTATAGTGCATAGAGCACAGGCCTGGGATTCAGAACCTCATGGATTTGAATCCCACCTCCGCCATTTGTCTGCTGTGTGACCTTGGGCAAGCCGCTTTATTTTTCTGGGCCTCATCTGCAAAATGGGGATTGAGACTGTGAACCCCACATGGGACAGGGATTGTGCCCAGCCTGATTTGCTTGCATCCACTCCAGCGCTTAGTACAGTGCCTGGCACATAGTAAGTATTAATAAATACCATCACATAATATTATTATTAATAAATATGAATCTGCCAAACTAGCACACTTTCCCCCCTTCAAAGCCCTACTGAAGGCTCACCTCCTCCAGGTAGCCTTCCTAGACTAAGCCCCCCTTTTCCTCTGCTCCCCCTCCCCTCCTCATCTCCCCCAGTTGCTTCTTTTGCTCTACCCCGTCCCCGCCCCACAGCACTTGTATATATATATATGTACATATTTATAACTATAATTCTATTTATTTTTATTAATGATGTGTATATAGCTCTGATTCTTTTCATTTTTAATGACGCTACTGATACCCGTTTACTTGCTTTGATGTCTGTCTTCCCCCTTCTAGACTGTGAGTCCCTTGTGGGCAGGGGCTGTCGTCGTTTGTTGCCTAATTGTACTTCCCAAGCGCTTAGTACAGTGCTTTGCACACAGTAAGCGCTCAGTAAATACGATTGAATGAATGGACTCTACTCAGCCCCTTCCCCCGGGCCCGTTGCCCCGTCACAGCTGCCGGCAGGGGGGCGCCCTTTCAAGGGGCTCGGGGGCCGGGGGGGGGGGCCTCCCGGCTCTCCAACTCGATCGAATGAATTAAATCGTATTTATTGAGCACTTATTGTGCGCGGGGCACTGTGCTAAGCGCTTGGAAAATACAATTCGGCAACAGATAGTGATAATCCCTGCCCAACAACGGGCTCACCGTCTAAAAGGGGGGAGACAGACCACCAAACAAACAAAACAAGTAGACAGGGATAAATAGCATCAATATAAATAGAATAATAGATCTATAGACATCATTAATAAAATAAACAGAATAATAAATACGTATATATATATACACAAGTGCTGGGGGGGGGCGGGAATGAAAAGTAGTCAGCTCCTTCTCCCCGGGGCCCGTTGCCCTGTCCGGGACGCCGGCAGGGGGCGCCCTTTGAAGGGGAGGGCTGACCTCCTGGCTCTCCAACTCGAAGGGAGGAAGGAAGGGAGGAAGGAAGGAAGGAAGGAAGGAAGGAAGGAAGGAAGGAAGGAAGGAAGGAAGGAAGGAAGGAAGGAAGGAAGGAAGGAAGGAAGGAAGGAAGGAGTACTCAGCTCCTTCCCCCCGGACCCGTTGCCCTGCCCGGACCGCCGGCAGGGGGCGCCCTTTCAAGGGGAGGGGAGGCCTCCCGGCTCTCCAACTCGACTGACTGAATGAATGGATGGATGGATGGATGGATGGATGAATGAATGAATGGATGGATGGATGGATGGATGGATGGATGGATGGATGGATGGATGGATGGATGGATGGTTGGATGGATGGCTCTACTACTCAGGCCCTTCCCCCGGAGCCCGATGCCCTGCCCGGGCCGCCGGCAGGGGGCGTCCTTTGAAGGGGAGGGAAGGCCTCTCGGCTCTCCAACTCGAATGAATGAATGAATGAATCAATCAATCAATCAATGGATGGGTGGATGGATAAGCCCGTCAAACGGCAGGGACCGTCTCTATCTGTTGCCGAATTGTCCATTCCAAGCTCTTAGTCCAGTGCTCTGCACATAGTAAGCGCTCAATAAATACTATTGGATGGATGGATGGATGGATGGATGGATGGATGGATGGATGGATGGATGGATGGATGGATGGACGGATGGTAGTCAGCTCCTTCCCCCGCGCCCCGTTGCCCCGCCCGGGCCGTCGACAGGGGGCGCCCTTTGAAGGGGCGGGAAGGGGGGGGGGGCTCCCGGGCCTGTAGCTCCGCCCCGCGGGCGCGCGCTCATTAGCATGTGGGCGGGCCCGGGGGCGGGTCCGGGCCCGGGAGGCGGGGCGGGGCGGCCGGTGCAGGTGTCGGGGGAGCGGGGAGCGGGGGAGCGGGGGAGCCGGGGAGCGGGGGAGCCGGGGAGCGGGGGAGCGGGGCCGGGAGCGAGCGGCGGCTCCTCGTCCAGCGGCGCCCGCCTGCCCCGCCGCCATGGGCCGGGCCCCGCGCTTCCCCTGGCCGCTGCTCGTCCTCTGCGCCGCCGCGGCCGGGACAGGTAAGGCCTCCGCACCCCCTTCCCCCCACCCCAAAAACGATCGGGCCGGGCTGGGGGCGTCGGGGGGCTTGGGGAGGGGGAGAAGCGGATCCCCACCCCCCACCCCAGGACTGGACGGGAGGGAAGGGGAAGAGAGAAAGGCCGGGTGGGGGAGGGGGAGGGGGGATGGAGGGGTCCGGCGAGCCGGTGACAGCTGCGGCGGCCCACCGACCCCGGGGACGATACGACGTGCACACAGCCCCGCCGGCCTCCCCGCTCCTCCACCAGCTGCGCGGCCCCCTCCCCATCCCCCTCCCCCCCCGGACAAAGCAGCCTGCGCCCCCCCGAGCCCGCGGCCGGAGCCCCCCCCCCTAAAACAGCCCCTTCTCCCCCTTTGTTCGGCCGGAGCGACGGGACGCCGGGGTCCGGGGCGAGGGGGGAGGGGGCCGGGCCCGGCCTGGGGTCTCCCGACCGATACCGCAGCCCCCTCCCCTCCCCCCCGACTCCGCTAGGCCCCGCTTCGACCGGGGGGGAGCAGAGGGACCCCCCCCATCCCCCATCCCCCCCGCCCCCTGCCCTGCGACCTGCCCCCCTCCCCCCACTGCCATCCGGCTCCCTTGGCGATGATGAGAACGATGGTATCCGTTAAGCGTTTAGCGGGGGTCGGGCACTGTACCGAGCACCGGGGTGGAGACGAAACATCCCTCCGTCCCTCCGTCCCCTCGCCAGGGCGGCCTCGGGTCCCCGGGGGCCGGGGAGCGGAAGGCGAGCGGGGACGGCAAAAGGGGAGAGAAAAGCTGTGGCTGGCGTAGGAGAGGGGTACCCAGGCCCAGGGGGCAGATCGGGACTCACTCCCAAGTGGAGATGGAGAGGGTTCCCGGCCCGAGCCCAACGCGGCCTCTGTGGGCCGGGACCGGCCGGCGGGCTCGGACCTGAACTCGGGACGGGTTGGTGAGGCTCCGGGCCCGGGTCAGGATGCCCGGGACCTCTCCCCGGTCCCTCCAGGATCAGGGAATCGTTTTCCTACTCGGGGAGCCTCCCAACCTCCCAAGCCCCTTGACCTATCCGCGGGGCCGACTGCCCGAGGATACGGTGCACAGTCTCCCGCGCCATCTGGGCCGGGTCAGGATGCCCGGGAGCCTTCCCCGGTCCCTCCGGGACTAGGGAACCGTTCTCCTCCTCGAGGGACCTCCCGAGCCCCTTCACCTATCCGCGGGGCTGACTGCCCACAGACAGTCTCCCGAGCCGGGTACACGGTGCCCTTCGGCATGCACACGGTGCCCCTGAGCGTGCACACGGTGCCCCTGAGCGTGCACGCGGTGCCCCTCGGCATGCACGGGTCCCACCCTAGAAATCAGGTCAAACCCCCCCCCCCGGGTCTGCCTTTGCCAGACCAGGTGGCCTGGTGGATAGAACACGGGCCTAAGAGTCCGAAGGAACGGGGTTCTGATCCCAGCTCTGCCGCTCGTCTGCTGTGTGACCTTGGGCAAGTCACTTCATCTTTCAGGGTCTCAGTGACCTCATCTGTAAGACAGGGATCGAGACGGTGAGCCCCAGGTGGGACAGGAACTGTGTCCGACCCGATTTGCTTGTATCTGCCCCAGCGCTTAGAACGGTGCTTGACACATGGTAAACGCTCAACGACTACTATCGTTATTATTATTATTAGATACGGTCCTCATATTGCATTGGTCCCGAATGTGCAGATTTGCAAGAATGTAGGTGACTCCCACAGAAGTGTAGATTCCCCCCCCCCCTTTCCCGCCCCCCGCCATGGGTACCCGGACAGCCGGGAAGTGCTCCTCGATATTCAGGGATGTGCGTGGCAGAGAAAGACCGTTTACCCAAAAGTAGATTGTTTATACAAGCTGAGTGCGTACAAAGGCCCCCACGCAGAGGTGATGGACACAGAAAGGGTTCGTGAGATACGGGGAGTGTATATGGACACAAAGGGAGAGACAGAGAGTGTACGCAGTCATTCAGGGCTGCACCTTTGATGAGCGCCCAAAAAAGGATGGACACCTGGCCAGGCTAGTTTTTCTATCACCCCACTCGAACATGCCTCCACTCAAATGGACAGTACCTCTGCACCAAATACATGCCCACGCTCATATATAGAGTACCTACAAGCTTGTAGATGCACCCGCCTATGTACATGACCGCAGCACGCACACATGTGCGCACAGTTATCTACATAATAATGATGGTATTTGTTAAGCACTTACTGTGTGCCAAGCACTGTGCACACAATACACAGGCGCCGTTTGGAGTCAGAGGTCATGGGTTCGAATCCCGGCTCTGCCACTTGTCAGCCGTGTGACTGTGGCCAGGTCACTTCACTTCTCTGTGCCTCAGTTACCTCATCTGTAAAATGGGGATTAAGATTGTGAGCCCCACGTGGGACAACCGGATTCCCCTGTCTACCCCAGCGCTTAGAACGGTGCTCTGCACATAGTAAGCGCTTAACAAATACCAACATTATTATTATATCCACACATCTGTGGACAAACATACAGCAAATAAACAAGCATAAAAGCACACACTCATTCACTCATCTACACAGAGTCTTCTTCCCCTTCCTCTCCTCTCCATTCCCTCAATCAATCGATGGTATTTATGACGTTACTGTGTGCAGAGCACTGTACTAAGCACTACAACAGAGTTGGTAGATACATTCCCTGCCCACAAGGCACTCAGAGTCTAGAGGGTTGAACAGGGGCACAAATGGTGATGGGAGCATCAACCCAGAGAAAAGACCTACATTTGACTCCCTCCCCCATAAGTCACATAGCTGCCGGGGTGGGGGGAGCAGAGGTTTTCTTTTTCTCTTGCAAATTCCTAAAGTGCCTAGCCCAGTGCCCTGTTCCCTGCTCATATCAGCAGCACAGGATGCCCAGGCTATCGAGGAAGCTACTATCGAGAAGCGGCATGGCCTGGTGGATAGAGTGAGGGCCTGGGAGTCGGAAGGACCTGGGTTCTAATCCCTGCTCTGCCATTTGTCTGCTGTGTGACCTTGAGCAAGTCACTTCACTTTTCTGGGCCTCTGTTCTCTCATCTGTAAAATGGTAAAATGGGGATTAAGAACGTGAGCCCCACGTGGGACAAGGACTGGGTCCAACTAAATCTGCTTGTATCCATCCCAGCACTTAATACGGTGCCTGGCACATAGTATGCCCTTAACAAATACAATTATTATTATAAGGAAGGGGGGGTAGGTCAGGGAACCCTCCTATCAAGAAAGTCCCCCTGCCTCTTTCTCCACCTTCCTTTCCCTACCCCCTTCTCCAAGCTCCACAGAGACCCTGGCCTCAGAGAGGAAGGACATTTAAAAGGTGATGGGGGTGGGGGAGGGGGAGAGAGAAAGAGAGAGATGGAGAATTCATAGCCAGAGAAAGGCACAGAAAGAGATGAGAGACAAAGACAGAGGAATCACAGAAAGACAGAGGAGTCACAGACAGAGAAACAGAGAGAAAGAGACATAGAGGGGACAGAGGCAGAGAGAGGAGAGACAGAAACACAGGTTAGAGCCCCAAAGGTTAGAGAATGGTCAGGAGCACCTTTTTCTTGGCCAAAGTTTGCCAGAGCTGAGGCCCATCCCGGCTCACCGCCCCCAGGCTCTTTTAGGACACCTGGGTCCTTGGAAGGGGCCACTGGCTAGAGAATTGAGAGTGGGGGTCTGGGGAGAAGGATGCCTGAGTCTGGGGAAAGGAGATGGGTGGGGATGGGGAGGGGGGTGGCGGCAGGGATGAGGAAGATGTAAAAAGGCTCCAATCTGGGCCTTTGTTACTCTGTTCTTTAGTGGGGGTTGTGGGGAGGAAGAAACAGATGAGAGGGACGTTTTCCATCCCTCCTGCTGATTACCACTATTGTTTCTGGGACGGGGAGGAGGTGCAGGAGAGGAGGCCCGGAGAGGTGAGTGAAGAGCCGGGAATCGAGGGGTGAGGAAGGGGGCAGGGGTGAGGGACCAAGAGGCAGAGCTGTCAGGTGAGGGTGCAGGAGGAGGAGCCTGAGGAAAAGGGTAGGGAGGATCAGGGGGTGGCGCCGAGGTGCAGGGCAAGAGGGCTTTGCAGCCAGGACCAGACATCCAGGACCAGGCTGTCGGCACCAGGAGTCCAGGACCGGACTTCCAAG
This sequence comes from Ornithorhynchus anatinus, assembly GCF_004115215.2. NCBI lineage: Eukaryota > Metazoa > Chordata > Mammalia > Monotremata > Ornithorhynchidae > Ornithorhynchus > Ornithorhynchus anatinus. The sequence goes on along the minus strand of NC_041732.1, from coordinate 4,745,665 downwards.
ACCAGGAATTCAGGATCAGGCATACTGGACCAGGCATTCAGGACTAGGTGTCCGGGCCCGGGAATTCAAGATCAGGCTCTTAGGTCCGGGAGTCTAGGAACAGACATTTAGGACCAGAGATTCAGGACCAGGCGACCAGGACCAGACTCTAATAATAACGTTAATAATAATGTTGGTATTTGTTAAGCGCTTACTATGTGCCGAGCACTGTTCTAAGCGCTGGGGTGGACACAGGGGAAACAGGTTGTCCCACGTGGGGCTCACAGTCTTAATCCCCATTTTACAGATGAGGGAACTGAGGCACCGAGAAGTTAAGTGACTTGCCCAAAGTCACACAGCTGGCAAGTGGCAGAGCCGGGGTTCGAACCCATGACCTCTGACTCCAAAGCCCGTGCTCTTTCCAGTGAGCCACGCTGCTTCTCAGGACCAGGCCTCCAACTCCAGGGCGTCCAGGGCGAGGTGCCCAGGACCAGGAATTGAGAATCAGGCATCCGGGAGCAGGCGTCCTAGGCCCCGGAAGCTGGGAGCCGAGCATGCCCGTGGTGTGTGGGGGGTTAACGCTTCCCAGAGCTCCGTGCCTGCCGGTCCCCATCTCTTCCCTGGGGGAGCACAAAGATTCCTTTCTCTGCCCCCCGGGGGGGAGGGGGCGTCTTTGGAGACGACAGACCTCCCCGCCCCCCATGGCGCTGACCCCTCCTGGCCCCAGTATCTTCCTGCCATCCAGCATCCTGGACCCCCCCAGGCCTCCGCTTGACCTCCCAGCCCCCAAACGGTCTGGAGTTGGAGGCCGGGGGGGCCTCAGGACTGCTCCCCCTTCACCCCAGCCTGCCAGACACGGGGACCCCCCGCCCCTCTCCCCCTGCAGCCCCGAGCTCCTCCAAACCTTTCACCCTTCTCCTCTCCCCGCCCCCAACCCCGAACATCCCTGACCGTCGGAGCGGCTGACCGCTTCGAGCCCCCCTACCCCTGTCCCAATGGGGGGCTCTGACCCTTCCTTTCCGCTGCGCCGGGCAGGGGACAGACAGGCAGAGTGGGGGTCAGGGATCCGTAAGGATTCGAGGGAGGGGCCCGTTTGCTAATCCCCCAAGATCTCCCCGCCCCCACCCCAGAGTTCAACCTTGAAGCTGCAGTTGGGAGAGGAAGAGGAAGAGGAGGAGAAGCTTACATAGCCGCGCCAACCCTCCCGGCTTTGGACACGGAGGCTGGGAAGGGCACGGGGTCAGGGAGAGGGGAGGGGTCCGTGCAGAGTTACTGGGAGGGGAGAGGGATGGGGCGAAGATGAGGCCTGGCCGGAATTCAGGTGTCTCAACTCTATCTCGTTCCATCCTTCCCCCCAACCCCCGGCCTCTGCCCCGGTCCCCCCTCCTCAGGATCCCCCTCTTGGGGGAAGCCTCGAGGAATCTCCCGGTCCGCCCCCGGCCCGGACCTCGGAGAATCCCAGGAATGCTGCGGGGAGCAGGGGGAGGGAAAACGGGGGCGCGAGCGAGGAGCGGCCTGAGAGAGCGGCGGGGAGAGGGAAGAGACCAAGGGGTTGTGGGGTAGACCAGGGGTCTGGTCCCGGAGGCGGAGGGGGGTGGAGGATGGGGAGGGGGCGTCGGACACCGGTGGGAATTGGGGGTAGGGGGTTGGATTTGGATTCTGGGTCGGGGGCAAGGCTGGGGGAGGGGGGACAACTCGGGGCCGGGCCTGGAGGACTGGCTTCTGGGAATAGAGGCGCCTTCAGGAGGCCGGTCTGGAGCCGGGAAGAATCACTGCTTTGTGCCCTCCGGAGGGACAGACTGCGCCATTGATATGGGGGGGCGGGGGGACTTGGGGAAGGGGGGGGGGCGAGTGGAATGTACCAACTCCCAGGAACGTCAGGAATCTGACGGAGGTGTGGGGGTGGCCCCGGGGAGCGGGGATGGAGGAACGGGGGGGGGAATCCAGGCCGGGGATCCCGGCATGGGGGAGCAAGGAGTGTGGTCAGGGGGCCGGGAGGGAAGGCTGGCGCCCGGGCGAGCGGAATCTTTCGAGGAGCATTCTAGGATCCTGTGACCTTGGAGGGAAAGGTGGGGGGTGGTCCCCACTGGAGCTGCTGCTGACTCAGCATTCAACAAACACCCCCCCACACACGCAAACACATTCCCCCCTCAACCCCATAGTGATATGTGGGTCCTTGGGGGGTCACCATGGAAACAAGGCCACTGGGACAGCTGACCGGGCCTGGGGAGCTCTGGGGTTGGGGGTGGCCCGGGCTGCTCTGGCCCCCAACCTCCACCCCACCAGCCCAAGGGGCATGGTTAGCCGGTCCTGGGAGGGGGCCGGGAGGAGAGCGGGACGCTGGAGGGGGAGAAGGGGGAGAAGCGGGGCCCGGGGCCTCCTCTGAGTCCCGGGCTTGGAAGAGAGGAGTCGGGGCCGGCAAATGTGGGGTGCCGAGATCCGGAAGCGAGACGACCCGGTCTTGGGAGCCACGGACCCGCTCCCTACCCGCCGGGCCAACTCTTCTCTCTCCACCCAGCCCCACCTTGCAACACCCCATCCTCGGGCCCGGTCCCCATGGCAACGCCCCGACTGTCAACACAGACGGGAGACCCAAGGCCCTGGGTTTAAAGAAACAGCACCCCAGCTCCCCGGGCCTCTCTTGCCCCCGGCTCCCTTGCCCACCCACCCCCCATGGTGCCGTTGGCCTGCCCCCCCTCCCTCTCTCTCCCCCCTTCTCTCTACCCCTACACAAAGACCTCCGGGGACATTAATATTCAGCTCACGGGGTTGGTCGCTTACTGACTCCGCGGCCAGGGGGAGGAGAAAGAGGCGGACGGGACCCTTTCCCCTTCCCCCACATCGTGCCCGAGGATGGGTGGGCCCGGGGGGGTGAGGGGCACCTTGGGTGGAGGGGTTGGGGACGGGGCGAGGGCGAGCCGAGGAGGTGGGATTGCGGGGGGTCGCTAGGGACGGTCTGAAGTTGAAGGTCGGAGTCGGGGTGCGGGACGATACGGGGACGGGGGAAGCGGGAGGTGAGGCTGGGGGTGACCCCGGGGCGTGGAGACCCCTGGGGGACAGGTCACGGCCCTCCCCGTCCTCACCGCCCGGTCCTCCTCCCCGGGCCCAGGGGCCGCCCAGGAGGTGCAGACGGAGAACGTGACGGTAGCGGAGGGCGGCGTGGCCGAGATCACCTGCCGGCTCCACCAGTACGACGGCTCCATCGTGGTCATCCAGAACCCGGTCCGGCAGACCCTCTTCTTTAACGGCACCAGGGTGAGGGGCCCCGGCCCTGCGCGGGTTGGAGGGTTGAAGGGAGGCGGGGCGGGGAGAGGGGGAAGGGTGTGAGGGGAAGACCCTGGATCTGGAGGGCTGGTCTCCAGGCCTTGGCTCAGCCTGGCCTCCTGCCCCGCAGCCCTGAAGGACGAGCGGTTCCAGCTGGAAGAGTTCTCCCCTCGCCGCGTGAGGATCCGGCTCTCGGATGCCCGGCTGGAGGACGAGGGCGGCTATTTTTGCCAGCTCTACACCGAGGATACCCACCACCAGATCGCCACGCTCACCGTGTTGGGTAACCCATCGGTTGAGGGTGTTTATTGAGCTCTTGCCGTGTGCAGAGCACTGGGGTAAGCGCTTGGGAGAGGACGATACGACAGGGTTGGCAGACAGGGTCTCTCTCCTCAGGGAGCACGCGATCTAGGGGAGGAGGAACCTGCACCCCAGAACCTCCTTCCTCCAGCCCCATCTGACCTCTCACCCCTCCTCCGACCCACCTGACCTCTGACCTCCCACGCTTTCAGCCTCCTCAAGCCTCCTAATCCCTCTGACTTGACCACTCTGGTCAACCTCTGTCCTGGCATTGAGCCCCCAAGTAGCCCCAACCCCAAACTCACCCCGTCCTCCGCCCGTACCCCGAACCCAGCCCCCTTCCCTCCCTACACTGATGCCCCTCCGTCCCTCGTGCTGCCCACCCGCCATGATCTCTCTCCTGCTGTGCCCCCAGTGGCTCCAGAGAACCCGGTGGTGGAAGTGAAGGAGCAGGCTGTGGAGGGCGGCGAGATGGAGTTGAGCTGCATGGTGCCTCGGTCCCGCCCGCCCGCCTCATTGCGCTGGTACCGGGACCGCAAAGAGCTGCGAGGTCAGCGGGATGGATTTGGGGGCGGCTGAAGGGAACGGGGGGGGGGGGGGTCGATGGGCGAGGAGCTGGACACAAGCGGGCGGAGAAGACAGAGGGGCCAGATGATGGGGAGGAATGACAGGGGAAGGGAGAAGCCACCCCCGGCGTAGGGTCCGGGGGCGGGCCTTCGCGGTTTGGAGGTGGGTTGGCCTGTAGGAAGTTGGGGCAGGGAGAACTCAGGGCCCTGCCTGGGATTTCCGCAGGCGAGGGTAAGCGCCGGGAGAACGGGAAGGTGTGGAGCGTGGCCAGCACCGTCCGATTCCCGGTGGAGCGGAAAGACGACGGCGGCATCGTGACCTGTGAGGCCCAGAACGCGGCCCTGCCCCGCGGCCACAGCAAGCAGACTCAGTATGTGCTGGACGTGCAGTGTAAGTGTCGCGGATGCCACCGGGTGGGCTGGGGGTGCGGGGGGAGGGCCTCCGGATTCCCCCCGGGGGCCTGAGCCCCGATTTCTTCCCCAGAGTCCGCCCCCGGGGCCGGGATGGGGGGGGGCACTGACCTCTCCCTCCCATCTCCGTCCCGCCCTCAGACTCCCCCACGGCCCGGATTCACGCGTCTCAGGCCGTCGTGAGGGAGGGAGACACCCTGGTGCTGACATGCGCGGTGACCGGAAATCCCCGGTGAGAGGGGGACAGGGGCATAGGTGGGTGACCGGGGTGGAAGGAATGGGAGCGGGAGCTGCAACGGAGGGTGGGGGGAAGAGTGGGGACGGTCAGTCAGTCTTTCAGTCATATTTAGTGAAGGCTTACCGTGTGCAGAGCACTCTACCAAGCGCTTGACGAAGCAACGTGGCCTAGCGGATAAAGCACGGGCCTGGGAGTCAAGAGGACTTGGGTCCTAATCCCAGCTCCGCCACGTGTCTGCTGTATGACCTTGGGCAAGTCTCTTCACTTCTCCGGGCCTCAGTCACCTCATCTGTATGATGGGGATGGAGACTGTGAACGCCACATGGGACGGGGACTGTGTCCAACCCCATTCGCTTGTATCCACCCCAATGCTTAGTACAGTGCCAGGCACATAGTAAGCGCTTAACAAATACCACTGTTATTATTATTACAATATGACGCTAAGCAGACAGATTCCCCGCCCACAGTGAGCTGACAGTCCGCGGGGCGGGGAGACTAAATCGGGACTCCCGGGTCCTGAGCCGTTCCCGTTTACCTCAGGCCAACGAAGATACGGTGGAGCCGGGGGAACGAGAGTCTGCCGGATCGGGCGGAGCAGGCGGACGAGACGCTGACCCTGCCCGGGCTCACCCCGCTGGACAACGGCACCTACGCCTGTGAGGCCGAGAACAAACACGGCCGGGCCCGGGCGCTCTACGTGTTGGTGGTTTACGGTGAGTCGGGAGAGAGAGCGGCGTACGGCTAGAGCCCGGGGTCTGGGAGTCAGGGGGCCTGGGCTGGGTTCTAATCCTGGCTCCCTCACTCGTCTGCCGTGCGACCTTGGGCAAGTCGCTTTGCTTCTCTATGGTTTGGTTCCCTCGTCTGGAAAATGAGGATTAAGCCCGTGAGCCCCATGTGGGACAGGAACTGTGACCGACTTGAATTATCTTGTGTCTACCCCACTGCCTAACAGAGTGACTGGCACAGAGGGACTGGCACGGAGTAAGATCTTAACGAATTCCTTTTGAAAGAGCCCCGCCCAAACCAAGTACGGTTTTTAAAAAAGGAGGAAGGGGCTTGGGAAAGGGCCCAAAGCCCGAGTAGTGGTAGAGACCTGACCTGGCCCGTCGTGGGCTAGGATGGGGACCAGATGGGGACCAGCTGGGGCGGCGGTGGGTGAGAAACTGGGCGGTGGCCTTGGGCGGGGCACTGGCGTGTCGTCATGGCAGGGGCCGAGGTTTAGGCCATAGTGGGTGGTGTGGGGTGGGGAAACGGTCGTGTCCGTGGTAAGGGGGGGGGTCTGGGCTGCAGGCGGGGCCGGGCCTTGGTGGGCGGAATCCGTCATGGTGGGCGGGGTCTGGGGAGGAAATAACAACGATGATGGTATTTGTTAAGCGCTCACTATGTGCCAAGCACCGTCCTAAGCTCTGGGGTAGATACGAGGTACGCGGTCCCCGTTGTGGAGGGCGGGGTCACGGTCCGGACCGTGGTGGGCCCCGGGGGCCCGGTGGGAAGGCGGCAGGGTGAGGACGGGGGGCTCCGGATGACGCCCCTTTCCCTCTCCCCTCCACGCAGACCCGGGGGCCGTGGTGGAGGCGCAGACCTCGGTGCCCTACGCCATCGTGGGCGGGATCCTGGCCCTGCTCGTCTTCCTCATCATCTGCGTCCTGGTCGGCATGGTCTGGTGCTCCGTGCGGCAGAAGGGTGAGGGCTGGGGCCGGGGCCTGGACGACGGGGTGCGGGCGGGGGTCCGGTCTCTGTCCCTCGCCGTTGGGCGGAGGTCACCCCTGGGAATCACAGGGGAGAAGGGAAGGGGCTCGGGAACTGACCGTTTCCACCGGTGTCTCTGTCTGTCTGTCCGTCGGTCGGTCGCTCCGGCCACAGGCTCCTACCTGACCCACGAGGCCAGCGGGCTGGATGAGCAGGGGGAGGCCCGGGAAGCCTTCCTCAACGGGGGCGACGGGCACAAGAGGAAGGAGGAGTTCTTCATCTGACCCCCCCCTCCCCGGGCACAGCCCCCCCACCCACCCACTGGCCGCGGCGCCCAGCCCGGCCCCGCCGCCCTCCGGGCACGGACTCCCTGAAGAGCCACGGGGCTACCAGCAAAGACTTTGCCTAGGATCGCACGGGCCACGCTCGCCCGCCCCCACCGCCCCAGCCTGATTTCTAGGAGGGGGCTCCGGGACTGGGCGGGGGCAGGATGTCTGGGTCCTGGGAGGGGAATCGAAGCTGGGGGAGGGCGGGGAGGGGGGGAGCCGGGGACGGGGACGGGGAGGTGGGGGCGGGGAGGGGGCCGGGACGCCTGGCTTCTGGGAGAGGAGCCGCCGGCCAGAGGGAATGCCAGAGCCCCACGGGCGGCAGAGTCGGATCCCGGGAATGAAGTAGGGACTGTGGGGGTTGGGGGAGAGGAGCTGGGGGCTAGAAGGTAAGATTCCTGGGTCCTGAACCAGGACCGAGGGTCTTTTGGGGGGGGGGGGGTGGCGGGGGGAAATGTTGGGGCTGGGGGACAATGCAAGGGAAGGGAGCCGGGAGGCCGAACTTCAGGGTCCTAGGAGGGAGCCGGGGCGGCGAGGCACATGGGTTCTGGGAGGGGCGGGAGGTGCAGAGATCCCCCTTCAGCCGTGCCAGCCATTTGAGCCCCAGGGCCGGGGGCTCGTTCCTGCAAAGCCATGTTCGCGCGGTTAATGGGGGGCGGGGAGGGGAGGAAGGGGAACCGGGAGTCCGTGTCTTTGTGTCGTAATTCAAGGGGGGGATGCGGGGAGGTGGGGGAGGCCTTCTCCCAGCCCCCGGGCCCCTCCGCTCCTGTTCTCTTCAGCCGTGACCCCACTCCCGCCCCAGAACCGGCTGCCTTCCACCCACCCGTCTCCTCCTTCTCTCCTCTGTTCGGTCCCCTCTGAACCCCGAGCCTCGCCACAGCGCACCTGCTCTCCTCCTGCTCGCCCTAGATTCCTCCCGCCCCGCCGCCCTCACCCCTCCTTTCCTTTCCTAGGACCCAGACCGGGGCCGTCATGGGACCCGGGGCCTAGGGCTCCGTCCCGTCCGTCTCTCGTGGTTTTATATATAATATATTAAAATAAAAAAACAAAACCCTGTAAGAAAAATCATATTTTCCCCCCACCCCCTGCCCCCGTCCCCTTTTTTCTTGTAAAAATCCGTTTTGTACAGGGGGGGAGGGGGCGGGGAGGTGGGGGGGGAGGGGTGACCGCACTAACCACCATTAAACCGAGGAGAGAACGAGAACCCCGACTTGCGTGTATCTGTGCGGGCCCCCGTGGAGGGTGAGAAGCGGGGGGGCGGAGGGAAAAAGGGGGGTTCGTTTCCCTTCGAGAAGCAGCGTGGCCTAGTGTAGAGACCCCGGGCGTGGGAGGTAGAGAGGACTCGGTTTCTAAGCCCATCGCTTTCCTGCTCCGTGACCTTGGGCAAGTCATTTAATTTCCCGGGGCCCAGTTTCCTCATCCATAAAATGGGAAATAAATCCCTCTTCTCCCTCCCATTTAGACCCTGAGCCCCACATGGGGCCGGGACTGAGGCCGAACGGATTGTCTTGTTATCTACGCCGGTGTTGAGTGCAGCGCTTGGCCCATAGAGACCGTTTAACAGATATTATTATTATCATTATTGTTATTGTCCTTCACTCCCTCCGGCACAGCCTGGGCCCTTCCCTACACCTGCCAGCCTGAAGTCTTCCAAGTCGGAGTCTGCGGACTTGGGGGAGCTGCGGCAGGTTCTCCTCATCTTTCTAATAATTTGGAGAAGCGGCGTGGCTCAGTGGCAAGAGCCCGGGCTTGGGAGTCAGAGGTCGTGGGTTCTAATCCCGGCTCCGCCGCTTGCCAGCGGTGTGACTTTGGACAAGTCGCTTCACTTCTCTATGCCTCAGTTCCCTCATCTGTCAAATGGGGATGAATTCATTCGATAGTATTTATCGAGTGCTTACTATGTGTAGAGCACTGTGATGAAGTACAGTTCGTGAAGGGGCTGAAGACTGTGAGCCCCACGTGGGACAACCTGATCACCTATCTTCCCCAGCGCTTGCAGCGCTTTGCACATAGTATGCGCTTTACAAATACCAGCATTATTATTATTAATCTGTGAAGCCCGAGGCCTGGGGCAGTGATTGGGATGCGGGAGGGAGATGAAGATGCCGATGAGCGGAGCTGCGGGCCCCACCGGCTGTTAGAGGCATCTGGGCTGAGGAAAGTGCAGGGCGGAGCCGGGAGAATGGAGTGTGGGGGTAGGGCGGCGTCTCGGAGATTCCCTAGGCGCTCAGTAAATAGTGTCGGGTGTGAATCTGACAGGGGAAGCAGCGTAGCTCAGTGGAAAGAGCCCGGGCTTGGGAGTCAGAGGTCATGGGTTCGTATCCCAGCTCTGCCACTTGTCAGCTGTGTGACCGTGGGCAAGTCACTTCACTTCTCTGGGCCTCAGTTACCTCATCTGTAAAATGGGGGTGAAGACTGTGAGCCTCACGTGGGACAACTTGATGACCCCGTATCTCCCCCAGTGCTTAGAACAGTGCTCTGCATAGAGTAAGCGCTTAACGAACACCAACATTATTATCGAGAAGCAGCGTGGCTCGGTGGCAAGAGCCCGAGTCAGAGGTCATGGGTTCCAATCCCTACTCTGCCACTTAGCTGGGTGACTGTGGGCAAGTCACTTCACTTCTCTGGGCCTCAGTGACCTCATCTGTCAAATGGGGATGAAGACGGGGAGCCTCACGTGGGACCACCTGATGACCCTGCCTCTCCCCCAGCGCTTAGAACAGTGCTCTGCACCTAGTAAGCGCTTAACAAATACCAACATCATTATTATTATTAGTTGTCAGCTGGGTGACTGTGGGCAAGTCACTTCACTGTGCCTCAGTGCTCTCATCTGTCAAATGGGGATGAAGACGGTGAACCTCACGTGGGATCACCTGACGACCCTGTATGTCCCCCAGTGCTCTGCACATAGTAAGCGCTTAACAAATACCAGCATCATTTATTATTATTCTCTGTGCCTCAGTGACCTCATCTGTCAAATGGGGATGAAGACAGGGAGCCTCACGAGGGACAACCCCTTATCTCCCCCAGCGCTTAGAACAGTGCTCTGCACATAGTAAGGGCGTAACAAATACCAACATTATGATGATGATCGAGGTCGGGGAGCGGTTCTGACTTCTCCCCGTCACTTCACTTCTCGGTGCCTCAGTTCCCTCATCCGTCAAATGGGGATGAAGCCTGGGAGCCTCACGGGGGACCACCTGATGACCCTCAGCGCCTAGAACAGCGCTCTGCACAGAGTAAGCGCTTCACAAATACCGACATTATTATTCCATCGCCGCCATGCAAATCGACCGGGCGACGGCCCCGCCTCCCGCAGCTCCCGCAGCTCCGGCCACGTGCCCGAGCGCCCGCTCTTTCCCGCCCCCGCGCGCAGGCGCGCGAGACTCCCTCCCGCCTCGGCCCTGCGGACTGGTTATGCTAATTCCCGCGCGGCCACGCCCCCCATGCAAATAGGCCCGCCCGTGCATAAATTATGCTGATGAGGGGCGCTCCTCTCCCGTCATCCCGCGCGGTGGTGGAGTCTGTGGCCGGCCCCGCCCTCCTCTGCCCGGCCCGAGCAGCGTGGCTCAGTGGAAAGAGCCCGGGCTGGGGAGGCAGAGGTCAGGGGTTCGAATCCCGCCTCCGCCCCTTATCAGCTGGGTGACTGGGGGCAAGTCACTTCACTCCTCTGGGCCTCAGTTCCCTCATCTGTCAAATGGGGATAAAGACCGTGCGCCTCACGTGGGACCTCCTGATGACCCTGTATCTCCCCCCAGCGCTTAGAATAGTGCTCTGCACATAGTAAGCGCTTAATAAATACTATTGAATGAAAAGAGCCCAGGCTTGGGAGTCAGAGGTCATGAGTTCGAATCCCAGCTCTGCCACTTGTCAGCTGGGTGACTGGGGGCAAGTCACTTCACTTCTCTGGGCCTCAGTTCCCTCACCTGTCTAATGGGGATAAAGACTGTGAGCCTCACGTGGGACCACCTGATGACCCTGTATCTCCCCCAGCGCTTAGCACAGTGCTCTGCACATAGTAAGCGCTTAACAAATGCCCACATTATTATTATTATTATTCTCTGGGCCTCAGTGACCTCATCTGTCAAATGGGGATGAAGACCGGGAGCCTCACGGGGGGACCACCTCATGATGCTGCATCTCCCCCAGTGCTCTGCACATAGTAAGCGCTTAACAAATACCAACATTAGGATTATTATTCTCTGCGCCTCAGTGACCTCATCTGTCAAATGGGGATGAAGACGGGGAGCCTCACGGGGGACCACCCGATGACCCCCGCATCTCCCCCAGTGCTCGGCACACAGTAAGCGCTTAACAAATACCAACATTATGATTATTATCGTGACCGTGCCGGTCCCCCCCAGTCAGCGCTCAATCAATACCGACTGAGGAATGAATGAAGGCGGCTCGCGCGCCCAGCGCCCCCGCGCCCGCTCCCGACTCTACCAAGCGTCGCGTCGCCAGGGGAGCCGCGGGGGGTCTGCATGGGAGGGGGGGGCGCCCCCCCCCCGCTTCCTGGCAGGATGGTCCGTCCCGCCGCGCAGGCGCCCTGGGGCGGCCCGCCGCTCCCCCTCGCCCCCCTCCCCCCGGCGGGTCCCGCGCAGGCGCCGTGCGCGCCTCCCGCCGCCTCCGCCGCCGCCCAGGAGAGGACCTGGCCTGCAGGCAGCCGTGAGTGCGCGGCCCGGGGCGAGGGGGGAGGGGCGCCAGCCAGGGAGGCCCGCCACAGGGGGGAGGGGGCGGGGGGGGGGAGGGGAGGCCGCCGGCCAGGCCCGCCCCCGGGGCATTCTGGGAGTTGGGCCGGCCTGCCCCGGTGCACTGTGGGAGCGGCCTATTGTCTCGGTGCATTGTGGGCGTCGGGCCTCCCTTTACTAACCATGACAAAAATAGGAATGTTGGTATCTGTTAAGCGCTTACTAGGGGCGGCGGAGCCGGGGTTACCGGGTTGTCCCCCGTGGGGCTCCCCGTCTTCATCCCCATTTGACAGGTGAGGCCACTGAGGCCCAGAGAAGTGACGTGACTCACCCACAATCACCCAGCTGACAAGTGGCAGCGCCGGGATTCGAACCCATGGCCTCTGACTCCCCAGCCCGGGCTCTTTCCACCCAGCCACGCGGATGTGTGCGAAGCGCTTGCTGATGATGATAATGTTGGTAGAAGCGCTTGCTGATGATAATAGTGTTGGTATTCGTTAATAATAATAATAATAATGTTGGTATTTGTTAAGCGCTTACTATGTGCCAAGCACTGTTCTAAGCGCTGGGGTAGACATAGGGGAATCTGGTTGTCCCACGTGGGGCTCACAGTCTTCATCCCCATTTTACAGATGAGGGAACTGAGGCCCAGAGAAGTTAAGTGACTCGCCCACAGTCACACAGCCGACAAGTGGCAGAGCTGGAATTCGAACTCATGAGCCCTGACTCCAAAGCCCGTGCTCTTTCCACTGAGCCACGAGCCCTTGCTATGTGACGAGCACCATTCTAAGCGCTGGGGCGGATACGGGGTCATCAGATTGTCCCACATGAGGCTCACGGTCTTCCTCCCCATTTGACAGATGAGGTCACTGAGGGCCAGAGGATAATCATAATTATGTTGGTGTTTGTTAAGCGCTTCCTAGGTGGAGAGCACTGTTCTGAGCGCTGGGGGAGATACAGGGTCATCAGGTGGTCCCACGTGAGGCTCACAGTCTTCATCCCCATTTTACAGAGGAGGTAATTGAGGCCCAGAGAAGTGAAGTGACTTGCCCACAATCACCCAGCTGACAAGTGGCAGGGCCGGGATTCAAACCCATGACCTCTGGCTCCCAAGCCCGGGCTCTTTCCACTGAGCCACGCTGCTTCTCTACTAATGATGGTATTTGTTAAGCGCTTACTAGGTGCCAAAGCACTGTTCTAAGTGCTCGGGGGTGGGGGGAGAGACAAGGTGATCAGGTTGTCTCACGTGGGGCTCACCGTCTTCATCCCCATGTTACAGATGGGGTCACTGAGGCCCAGAGAAGTGAAGGGACTTGCCCGAAGTCACACAGCAGGACAAGCGGCGGAGCGGGGATTGGAACCCGTGACCTCTGACTCCCAAGCCCGGGCTCTTTCCACTGAGCCACGCTGCTTCTCACTCTAGAGCGTATCAGACAAGAACGCGACGCGGGGCCGGCGGGGATTGGGCCCCAGTGCACTGTGAGGACCCCTTCCCCATTAACCCAGTCCATCCTGGGAAAGGGTCCTTATTCACTCATTCAATCGCATTTATTGAACGCTATGTGCAGAGCACTGTACTAAGCGCTTGGAATGGACAATTCGGCAACCCATAGAGACGATCCCTGCCCAACAACGGGGTGCATTGGGTGCGCCTGGCTCCATTACCCCCCAACCCCTTGGTCTTTCTGCAATCCGGGGCACGTTGTCTCGGATGGTCGGGTATCTGTTGCCGACTTGTTCATCCCAAGCGCTTAGTACAGTGCTCTGCACATAGTAAGCGCTCAATAAATACTATCGAATGAACGTTTGGGGATCTCGTCCATCTCGCCCTGGTGTCTGTGGGAGGTTCCTCTAGACTGTAAGCTCCGTGCGGGCAGGGAACGGGTCTGTTACATTGCCCTCTCCCAAGCGCTGAGTGCAGTGCTTTGCAGACAGTAAGCACTCAAATACATTCGAAGGAATAAATGGAAAAGTGCCAGGTACGGGATAGATACAAGTTAATCAGGTTGGACGTAGTCCCTGTCCCACAGGGGGGCCCCCACAGTCCTAATCCCTATTTCACAGATGAGGAAACTGAGGCCTAGAGAGGTGAAGTGGCTTCCCCGAGGTCACGCTGGGATTAGAACCCAGGTCCTCCTGCCTCCCAGGCCTGTGCTCTGTCAGGTCCCTCGCTGGAGTCGTTCCCTTTGGGTTGTGTCTCCCATCCAGTCACACCCTGGGATTTCAAGCCGTCGCCTCCGGCAGCTTCGGCTGCCAGCTCTCTTAGCTCGCTGAGACCGCGCCACGTTTACCCTGCGCTTCCTGGGGGGCAGTTCGTGGCGCAGGAGATAGAGCGCGGGCCTGGGAGTCGGCAGGTCATGGATTCCAATCCCCGCTCCGCCACTCACTCGTCTGCTGTACGTCCCGGGGCACGTCGCTTCGCTTCTCTGGGCCTCGGTGACCTCATCTGGAAAACGGGGATTGAGACCGTGAGCCCCACGGGGGACGGGGCCCGAGTCCAACCCGACTTGCTTGTCTCCACCCCGGTGCTCGGGACAGTCCCCGGCACCCCGGAAGCACTTGACGAACGCCGTAGGTCGTCCCCCGTACTGACCGGCTTTCCGTTCCTCCCGTCCCCAGGGTCCAGCGTAGGAGCTGAGGTATCGCTGGGGGACGGCAGGCGGGGAGGGGGGCTCCCGCCGACCCGCTCTTCCGCACCCCCTCCTCGCCCCCTCCCCGGCCGGGAATCATGACCGAGACCCGAGAGGTGGGAGAGACGGGGGGCTACGCCAGCTTCGAAGAAGATGACGAAGAGCTCTCCCCCGGTGAGTGGCGGGGAGGTCCCCCGTCCGGCCCCCCGGCTTTCCCTTCGGTGAAAGGGAAAGCCTCCGGTCGAGAGGAGGCGAGGGCCGAAGACCGGAGCGAGGAGGGCAGCGGCTCTTCGGCCCGGCGGGAGGGAGGGAGGAGAGGCCAGCGGGGAGGGTCTCTGTGAGGGAGAAGACCCTCGAGTTACTGAGCCGGCCGCCTCCTCCTCCTGCAGGCCCCGAGCACCCGTCCGACTCGGACTACACCCTCTCGGAGCCGGACTCGGGGGAAGAGGAAGAGGAGGAGGACGACGACGACGAGGACGAGGAGGAGACGACGGACGACCCCGAGTACGACCCCGGCTACAAGGTGAAGCAGCGGCTGGGAGGAGGGGGCCGGGGCACGCCTTCCCGCCGGCCCCCCCGGGCCGCCCCTCCGCCGGGCCCCCCGCCTCCTCCCTGCGACGCCTGCGGCCTGCCGCCCCCCGGGGAGGGCGAAGCCCCCCCGGCCCAGCCCTGCCGCCTCTGCCGCCCCGCCGCCCCCCTCCCGCCAAACAGGGCCGAGGAGGCAGAGCCGGCGGGAGGGGACGGGGCCCAGCGGGAGGAGGGGGGCGCCTATCACTGCACCGAGTGCGAGGATTCCTTCGACGACCTGGGGGACCTGCACGGACATTTCATGCTGCACGCCAGGGGCGAGGTGTAGGGTCCCCTCTGGGGGAGACGGGCGGGGACCTCCTCTTCCTCCCCCATCTCGGTCTTCGGATCCCAGTCCCTTCCTCCGGGGCTGAGGGGGGCGGGGGGGGCCGGACCGGGGCCGGGGTTCGGCCAGGGAAGGCGGGAGGGGTGGGGGTTGGGGGGGGGAGCGGGCAGGTCCAAGCCGTCAGTTGTCTGTGTCTCGGCGGTAGCTGTGTTAGAGCCCAAATAAAGCCGAACCTCCGTGTGTCGTACGTGACCGGCCGCCACCTCGCCGCGCTCCCTCGGCGACCCACCTCCCCGCCTCGGCCCCACTCGGACGGGGGGGCTCCGTACCCTCCCGCCCCAGTCTCGCTAGCTTTAGAGCTTCCCCTGCTACAAGGGGTGGAGAGATCTCTGAAGGCAGAACCTAATGACAGTGAACGGTGGCACTCACTAAGTGCTTACTCTGTGCCGCGCACTGGGGTGTGCGATGATAATAATGTTGGGATTTGGTAAGCGCTTACTACGCGCAGAGCACCGTTCTAAGCGCTGGGGGAGATACGGGGTCGCCGGGTTGTCCCACGTGAGGCTCAGTCTTCATCCCCATTTTCCCGAGGAGGTGACTGAGGCACCGAGACGGGAAGTGACTCGCCCACCGTCACCCGGCTGACAAGTGGCAGAGCCGGGATTCGAACCCATGACCTCCGACTCCCAAGCCCGGGCTCTTGCCAGCGAGCCACGCTATATACGAGGTCATCGGGTCGGACGGAGTCCCCGTCCCACCTGGGGTTCACAGACTTAATCCCCACTTGACAGCCGAGGCAAGTGAGGCGCAGGGAAGCCAAGTGACCCGCCTAAGGTCAGACAGCGGACGTGTGGCGGAGCAGGGATCGGAACCCGGGTCCTCTGCCTCCCAACCTGATTAGCCTGTATCTGTCCCGGTGCCTGGGATACGGAGACCGGCACATGGTGAGCCCTCCACAAAAGCCATTCAAAATGAAATGAATAAAAGAACTAGGGCTAGGAAGCAGCATTTCCGTAGGGGGGCATCGGTCCCATCCCGCCCCCGCCTCTAAACGGTCAGGCCCCGGCCTGAAAGAACTACACCGCATAGATGGGGGAGACGGACACCCGCCACCCGTAACGCACCAACCAAGCATTTATATACTTACAACCCGCTGTAATAATAATAATGATGTGGGTATTTGTTAAGCGCTTACTATGCGCAGAGCACTGTTCTGAGCGCTGGGGGAGATACAGGGTCATCGGGTTGTCCCGCGTGAGGCTCACAGTTAATCCCCATTTTACAGACGAGGCAACTGAGGCCCAGAGAAGTGAAGCGACTCGCCCCCAGTCACCCGGCTGACAAGTGGCAGAGGCGGCATTCGAACCCATGACCCCTAACTCCCAAGCCCGGCCTCTTTCCACTGAGCCACGCTGCTTCTCTGTAGCGCTTCTGTGCCTAACAATTCACCCTATTTTGGCACTAGATCATAAATAATCACACCCTCCTCCCACCTGTCCTTTCCTGAGCACTGTCCTCAATGGTACTCTCCCAAGCGCTTAATAATAATGCCGGTATTTGTTAAGCGCTTACTATGCGCAGAGCACTGTTCTAAGCACTGAGGTAGATGCAAGGTAAACAGCTTGTCCCACGTGAGGCTCACAGTTAATCCCCATTTTACAGATGAGGTAACTGAGGCACCGAGAAGTGAGGTGACTTGCCCACAGTCACACAACTGACAAGTGGCAGAGCTGGGATTCGAACCCATGACCTCCGACTCCCAAGCCCGGGCTCTTTCCACTAAGCCACGCTGCTTCTCTATCCTTTGCACCCGGAGGACGCTCGGTACTAAACCGGTACCTGTTAAACGCTTAGTAGGTGTCAACCAGATTTATTAGGCGCTTATTCATTCAGTCGTCTCGAGTGCTTAGCAAAGCACTGTACCGAGTGCTTGGGACAGTGCAATATAACATTAAACAGACATATCCTCTGCTCACACTGAGCCGTGTGCAAAGCGCTGTAATAAGTACTTGGGCAAGGACAGTATAACAGAGCCGGTAAACGCATTCCCCCTCCACAGTCTATAAGCACTAAGCACTGGGGCAGAAACACAGTAATCAGGTCCCAAATGGGATCGGCAGTCTAAATAAGAGGGAGCTTAAGCACTG
This sequence comes from Ornithorhynchus anatinus, assembly GCF_004115215.2. Classification (NCBI taxonomy): domain Eukaryota; kingdom Metazoa; phylum Chordata; class Mammalia; order Monotremata; family Ornithorhynchidae; genus Ornithorhynchus; species Ornithorhynchus anatinus. The sequence goes on along the minus strand of NC_041732.1, from coordinate 4,728,571 downwards.
AATCCCCATTTTACAGAGGAGAGAACTGAGGCACAGAAGAACGAAGTGACTTGCCCAAGGTCACACGGCAGACAAGCGGCAGAGCAGCCGGGAAGCAGAGAGCGGATAGAGCCCGGGCCTGGGGGTCGGAAGGACCTGGGTTCGAACCCCAGCTCTGCCACTTGTCGGCTACGTGACCTCGGGCAAGTCACTCCGCTTCTCAGCGCCTCAGTGACCTCATAATAATGTTGGTATTTGCGAAGCGCTTACTGTGTGCAGAGCACTGTTCTAAGCGCTGGGCGAGATACAGGGTCATCAGGTTGTCCCACGTGAGGCTCAGGGTCTTAATCCCCATTTTACAGATGAGGTCACTGAGGCACCGAGAAGTGAAGTGACTTGCCCACAGTCACCCAGCTGACAAGCGGCGGAGCGGCATTCGAACCCATGACCTCTGACTCCCAAGCCCGGGCTCTTTCCACTGAGCCACGCTACCTCATCTGTCAAATTGGGATTGAGGTTGGGAGCCCAGGAGGGACACGGGCTGTGTCCAATCTGATTAATTTATATGGACCCCAGCCCTTAATTCAGTGCTTGGCACAGAGAAAACACATAACAAAGACCACCAAAAAAAAATTCGAACCCAGATCTCTGGACTCCCAGGCCCATGCTACTGACCGAGAAGGAGGAAAAGGGAAGAGTCGGGGCCCTAGAAGTTACATGAAACACTGAGGGGGATAAATTCTCCGAATCTCGGAGAGCGATCACGTTCTCTTGGGTCGGGAAGGGCAGAGGACTCCTTGCTGGCCGTTTAGGAGATAGGAAATCTATCTCCCAACGTGCATTTTGATGAGGAGGGAATCTGGGGGGCGGAGGGGGCTCATCTGGGCGAGCAACACCCGCTTTCCAGCAGGTCCGGAGAGGAAACCCCTTCCAGCATTCTCCGGGGCCAAGGAGATGCCATCCCAATTCCCAGTGGAGCAGTTGCACCCGGGTGGACGCCGCCCCTCCGGAATGCACCCAGCCTCCCCGGTAGAGGCAAAGCAGAAATGCATTTCCGGTGCAATGGTTTGGGTTTAACTACAGTTTATTAGGAAAAGGTTTTGTGGGGTAAAAAAAAAAAAAAAAGCGCGTAGGCCCGGCCTCTCGTCGGGAGCCGCCCCGGGCGCGGGGTGGGATCGGGTCTCCCCCCCGGCCACGCGGCTGACTCACTCCCCCTCCCCTTCCGCCATCCCCGCCCTCGGCCGGGGGGCCTCGGGCCGGACCGCCGAGGTCCCCGGACCGCTCGGCCCCGGCCCTAAGGAATCCGCGATCGAGACCTCGAGCCCGCCGCCCCGCCCGAGGTGGGGGGGAGGGGGTCTCCGCCGTGGAACCGAGGCCCCCCGGACCCCGCGATCAGAGCTCCCCCCGCGCGTGGCGGATGTAGTGTTCGTGCAGCCCGGCCTCCCGCTCAAAGGCCTCGCCGCACTCGGTGCAGGAGAAGGGGCCGGGCGAGGCGGAGCCGGGGGGCCGGCAGTGGGCGGCCCGGTGGCGCCGCAGGTTGAAGGCTTTGCTGAAGCCCTTGCCGCAGTCGGGGCAGGGGTGGGGGGACCGCGGGGGGCCGCAGCGGGGGCCGTGGGGCGAGAGGGCGTGGCGCCGCTGGTGGGCCGTCAGGGCGTGGGAGGAGGGGAAGGGGCGGGCGCAGGTGAAGCAGACGAAGAGCACCCCGCGCAGCTTCTCCGCCACGAAGTCGGCCGGGTGCTCCCGCTTCATGTGCCGCTCCTGGAACTTCTCGTCCGGGAAGGTGATGAGGCAGCGGAAGCACTGGTGGGAGCCGAGGCGGCCTAGGGGGCAATCGGGGGAGGCACAGAGAGGAAGGCTGGGGGGGGGGGGGGGGGGCGCGGGGCCGGGCTCCGCCCGGGCGGGAGGGCGGAAGGTGGGTCGAGAGTGGCCCGGTGGGGATGCTGGGGAGTAAATCCATCTGGGGTACCGACTGAGCGCTTACTACGGGCGGACCGCTCCCTGCGGACCGCTGTACTACGCGCTTAGGACAGGGCGACACACCCGTAATCTTACACCGTGGAGGAGGAGGGGGAAGGTTTAAGGTCTAGGGTGAAGGCGGGAATCGGCCTTCGCTAACCTTCTCACCGTTGCTCCGTCTCGTCTATCTCGCCGCCGACCTCTCGCCCACATCCTGCCTCTGGCCTCCAGCTCCTCCGCAAATCCGACGGTGACTCTCCCCTCGGGGAAGGCCCATCTCCTCCGAGAGGCCTTCCATGACTAAACCCTCCTCTCCTCTCCTCCCACTCCCTTCTGCGTCGCCCCGACCCGCTCCCTTTCTTCACCCCCAGCTCCGTATCCGTCATTTATTTACTTCTATTCGTGTCTTGTCTCCCCTTCTAGACTGTAAATCTGTTGTGGGCAGGGAATATGTCTATCGTTGTATCATCCTCTCCCGAGCGGTTTGGTCCGGTGCTCCGCACGCAGAAGCGCTCGATGATAAGAATCGTGGTATTTGTTAAGCGCTTACTATGTGCCAGGCACAGTACTAAGCGCCGGGGAGGACACAAGCAAATCAGATCGGACCCAGTCCCTGTCCCGTGTGGGGCTCACGGTCTCGATCCCCATTTTCCAGATGAGGGAAGTGAGGCCCAGAGAAGTGAAGCGGCTCGCCCGAGGTCACCCAGCGGACGGGCGCCGGAGCCGGGATTAGCACCCACGACCTTCTGACTTCCAAGCCCGGGCTCTACCCGCTACGTCCTGCTGCTTTCGACTGCCTGACGGGCTGAGGGCCGCTTAGTACAGGGCTCTGCATGCGGTATTCATTCAACTGTATTTATTGAACGCTTACTGTGGGCAGAGCACTGTACTAAGCGCTCGGAAAGTACAATACAGCAATAAAGAGGGACAATCCCTGCCCACAACGGCTTAATCTAAAGGAGGCTTACAGTCTAGCACCCTATCGTATTTCTGGAGCGCTTACTGTGTGCGGAGCACTGTACTAAACTCTTGGAGAGTACAACACAGCAATAGAGACAATAATAATAATGATAACAATAATGATGGTGGTATTTGTTAAGCACTTACTATGTGCCAAGCACCGATCAAAGATCGGGGGTAGATAAGAGGTTATCAGGCTATCCCACGTGGGGCTCGCAGTCTCCACCCCCCCCTTTTAATAATAATAATATTGGTATTTCTTGAGCGCTTACTATGTGCCAAGCACTGATCAAAGCTCGGGGGTAGATAAGAGGTTATCAGGTTATCCCACGTGGGGCTGGCAGTCTTCACCCCCCCCTTTTAATAATTATAATAATAATATTAGTATTTGTTAAGCACTTACTATGTGCCAAACACTGTTCTAAGTTTTACAGATGAGGTAACTGAGGAACAGAGAAGTGAAGTGACTTGCCCAAAGTCACACAATCCCCCACCCCTTTTAGACCGTGAGCCCGTTGTTGGGCAGGGACGGTCTCTACCTGTTGCCCAATTGTCCATTCCAAGCGCTTAGTACAGGGCTCTGCACATAGTAAATGCTCAATAAATACGAATGAATGAAGTGGCGGAGCTGGGACTGGAACCCACGACCTCTGACTGCCAAGCCCGTGCTCTTTCATTCATTCCATCGTATTTATTGAGCACTTACTATGCGCAGAGCCCTGTACTAAGCGCTTGGAATGGACAACTGGGTAACAGATAGAGACCGTCCCTGCCCAAGTAAGGGCCCACAGTCTAAACGGCTCTTGCCACTAAACCGCGCTGCCCACAACGGGCTTAGAGTCTACGGTCGAGAAGCAGCGTGGCTCGGTGGAAAGAGCCCGGGTTTAGGAGTCAGAGGTCATGGGTTCCAATCCCGCCTCTGCCACCTGTCAGCTGTGACTTTGGACAAGTCACTTCACTTAGAGAAGCAGCGTGGCTCGGTGGAAAGAGCCCGGGCTTGGGAGTCACAGGTCATGGGTTCGAATCCCGCCTCCGCCACCTCTCAGCTGGGTGACTTTGGGCCCGTCTCGGGGGTCTCAGTGACCTCCTCTGTAAACTGGGGATTTTAAGACTGTGAGCCTCCCTTGGGCCAACCTCATTCATTCCATCGTATTTATTGAGCGCTTACTACGTGCAGAGCACTGAGCTAAGCGCTTGGAACGGACAATTGGGTAACAGATAGAGGCCATCCCTGCCCAACGACGGGCTCAAGGGAGACAGCAAAGCAGAACAAAACGCAGGATCCACCCCAGCCCTGAAAAGAGGCCGGGCACACAGTAGGCGCTTCATAAATAGTAGTAAGGAGGGGGTGGTACTAAGCGCTTAGAGAAGCAGCGTGGCTCAGTGGCAAGAGCCCGGGCTTGGGAGTCACAGGTCATGGGTTCGAATCCCGGCTCTGCCACCTGTCAGCTGGGTGACTGGGGGGCGAGTCATTTCACTTCTCAGTTCCCTCCTCTGTGAAATGGGGATGAAGCCTGGGAGCCTCCCGTGGGACCACCTGATGACCCTGAATCTCCCCCAGCGCTTAGAACAGGGCCGTGCACAGAGTAAGCGTTTCACAAAAACCAACACTGTTAAGCGCTCTGTCAACACCACCGTTTGATTGACAGGTGGCGGGGGGAGGGGGCGGGGGGAGGGTCCCGGTACTCACAGACGTCGCCGTCGGGGGTCCCGTCCCGTGTCGGGGGCTCCCCCATGGTCATGGTCCCCCCTCCCCGGCACCCCCAGACCCCGCCGCCGCCGCCGCCGCCCAGGACCGGCCTCCTCCTTCCTCCTCCTTCCTCCTCCTTCTCCTCCGCGGAGGGCGGCGCGCCCCGATGACGTCACGGGCCCGCGCCGCCCCCTCTCGCGCATGCGCGGTGGCCGCCCCTCCGCCCCTTCCCCCCCCCCCAAAAGCTTCGGCGCATGCGCCGCCGGGACTCTCATGATTTCCTTCATTCACTCATTCGACGGGGCCTATTCATTCATTCATTCATCCTAGCGCCCCAGGGCCCGCTGTCCGCCTGAGCGCTCGGAAAGGAGAGTTGGGCAGCCAAGAGAGGCGGCAGCGGGGTCCCAGGCTGGGGGGGGGGGAGGGGCCGGGTCCCTGACGTCACTGCACCAAAAATGACGTCACTGGCCCAAGCGCAGGCACCCCCTTAGGCCGCCCCAGCCCTGTGCAAAGAGGCCCCTCCTCCGGGAGGGAGGCGGAGCCGCAGCCGCAAACCCGCCCGTCCGTGCTCAGCTGTTTATCGGGTTCGTCCCTGGGAGTGGGGGGCACGCAGCCCTGGGGGGGAGGGAAGGGGGAGGTGGGGGCATGACCCCTGGGCGGTCATGGGGGGGGGAGGGGATGGGGGGAGGGGAGGGACGGCACGACCCCTGGGTGGGGGGACGAAGCCCGGTGGGGAGCACGACTTCTGGGTGGGGGGACGCAGCCTAGAAGGGAGGGGGGTGGGGGGTACGATCCCTGAGTGGGGGGACACAGCCTAGGGGGGAGAGGGGACACGACCCCCGGATGGGGGGACGGCCTCGGGGGGAGGGACAGGGGGTGGGGAGCACGACCTCGGGGTGGGGGGACACAGCCTGGGGGGAGGGGAGGGAGAGCACGACCCCTGGGTGGGGGGTGGGGGGACACAGCCTGGTGGAGGAGGGGATGGGGGCCCGACCCCTGGGTGGGGGAATGGTGGACGGTCCCGCACGCGGGGAGCCGGGGAGCCCGCGTTCCCCGGACCGGTACGAGACGACGACCCTCCCCCCGGGCCGGGACTCAGGCCCGACCTTCTCCTTCTGCCCCACCAGCGGTGACCAGCCATGACGACCCCCCGCGGGGACGTGACCGCCCTGTTCCTGGGACCCCCGGGCTCGGGGAAGTCGGAGCTGATCCGGGCCCTGCGCTGGTCCGACACGGGGGAGCCGGTCCCCAAGCCGGACGCCGGGGTCCCGGTCCTCTTCCCCGCCGGCCCGGGCCTGTTCCTGGGCGAGCTGAGCTGTCCCCCCGCCGCCCCCGGCCCCTGGGCAGCCGAGGCTGACGTGCTGGTCCTGGTGCTGCCCCGGGCCGGAGGGGGGCCGGGGCCGGAGCTGGCCGAGGCCGGGAGGGCGGCCCTGGCCCGGGGGGTCCCGGTGCTGGCGGTGCTGACCCGCATCCCGGGGCCGGGGGAGGAGGAGCCGGAGCGGGCCCGGGCCCGAGGGGAGCTGGTCGCCGCCGGCCTGGACTCCGTCCCCCTGTTCCTCGTGGCCGGGCCCGAGCCCCACGGAGCCCAGTGGGCAGCGCTGCGGGCGGCGCTGGAGCGAGAAGTGGCCGCCCTGGAGAGGTGAGAAGGGGTGGCTCGGCACGGTGCCTGACCCGCCCACCTTCCTCCCCCTCCTCGCCCCGCAGCGTGGCCTAGTGGCTCGAGCCCGGGCCTGGGAGTCAGGAGTTCAAATCGTGGGTTCAAATCCCGGCCCCGCCACCTGTCTGCCGGGTGACCGCGGGCAAGGCGCGTCGCTTCTCCGGGCCTCCGTGACCTCGTCTGGAAAACGGGGATCGAGACTGTGAGCCCCACGTGGGACAGGTACTGTGTCCACCTCCATTTGACTGAAGCCGCCCCAGCGCCGAGTACGGGCGCCTGGCACAAAGCGGGCGCTCGACCGATCCCGTCGTCGTCGTCACTCGTATTATCACTCCTCCCCGGGGCCCCGAACCTCGGCCCTGGGGGTCGGCGGTTCCCTCCCCTCGTGCCCAGCGGAGCCGAATCCCACGTCTCCCCGGTCCTAGGGGTCCGGGCTTGAGACCTCGAGACCCCCGGCCTCTGGGGAGCCTCCACCATGGAACCGAGAGCCCCCCCGGCCCCGGCCCCCAAGGTCGGCTCTCTCCCCGCCCGTGGTGGCAGTGACGTTGGCTCAGCCCCGCCTCCCGCTCAAAGCCCCCGCCACACTTTGTGCGGGAGAAGGGGCCGGGCGAGGCGCTCGGCGGGTCTTCCCCCCCCTCCGCCCGAACCACACGACCTCCCTCTCTCTCCCCCCCCCCCCCCCCTTCACCCGTTCTCTACCTGGTCTCAGGCTGCTCCCTCCAGCCCAGGAGGGCTTCGAGGTGCTGGGCGAAGAGGAGCTGGCGGCCGTCCGGGAGGCCTTCGAGGCCGGAGGCCTAGAGGCCGTGCTGTCCTGGGTCCGCGCCAGCCTGGAGCGTCTGGGGAGCGCCCAGGTGGACCTGGGGGTGGCGGGCGAGGGGGCCGGGGCCGTGCTCGATGCCCTGCGGGGCCTGGGGGAGGGAGACGAAGGGGCCGCCCCGGCCGAGCCCCCGCCCCGGCCGCTCCCCTACCCGGCCCCCGACCACCCGAACGTGGTGCTGTGGGCGCTGCCGGCCGGGCCCCCCGAGGACGCCCGCCCGCGCTGCCACGCCGTGGTCCTCGTGTCCCCCGGCCCCCTGGGGCCAGAAGAGGCGGCTCGGGGGCGGGCGCTGAGCCAGGCGGGCACCCCCTGCTTCCACGTGCGGACAGACGGGGCGGGCCCGGGGGCGGGCGGCGGGCAGGAGGGCCCCGATGACGAGAGCTGGGTGGTCCTGGGCGGGGAGGACCCCGAGCCGCCCCCTCCGGCCTTCCCCCTGCGGCCCGGAGGTCTGCCCGGCCTCCAGGAGGCCCTCCGGCGGGCTCTCGCCCCGGCCCAGGGGGCCGCCCTGCTCCTGGCCCTGCCTCCGGCCTCCCCCGCCGGGGCCCGAGCCAAAGCGGAAGCCCTGAGAGGGGAGGCCTGGCGGCCGGCCCTGCTGGCCAGCCTGGCCGCCACGGCCCCCGTGCCGGGGCTGGGCTGGGCCTGCGACGTGGCTCTGCTGAGGGGTCAGCTGGCCGAGTACCGCCGGGAGCTGGGCCTGGAGCCGGGGGCCCTGGCCCGCAGGGAGCGAGCGCTGGGGCTGCCCCCGGGAACCCTGGCCGCCCTGGCACGCTCCGCCCTGTCCCACGGCGCCACCCGCGAGGCGGTGGAGGAGCGGCTGAGGGGCTGGGCGGGCGAGGGCCGCGCCGGGGGGGTCCTGCTGGGGGCCCTGGGCTTCCTGTTCCCCGTGGGCGGGGCGGTGGCCACCGGGGGCCTGGGCTACCGGGCCGCCCACGGGGTCCTGAGTCAGGGCCTGGCCGAGCTGCAGGCCGACGCCGAGGCGGTGCTGGGGGCCGACCCGGGGCCCCCGGAGGCCTGAGGGCCCCGGCGCCCCCGACCCCGGGGGGCCGGGGCGGCGCGGAAAATAAAAACCGCCGGGACCGGCCACCGGAGCCCCTGCCTCGTCCGTCTGTCCATCTGCGCGCGGGCCCGGGTTGGGCCGGCGGGAGCCGGAGGCTGGGGAGGAGGGCGCGCGGGGCTCCGAGGCGGGGCGGGACCCGGGGACGGGTTGCCCCGACAAGGGGAAGGAAGGGGCAGGGCCTTCCCAGACTAAGCCCCCCTTTTCCTCATCTCCCACTCCCTTCGGCGTCGCCCTGACTCGGTCCCTTTGCTCTTCCCCCCTCTCCCCGCCCCGCAGTACTCATGTCCGTCTCCGCCATCTTATTTATCCATCTGGATATCTGTTTATCCGTCTCGATGTCCGTCTCCCCCCCCGCCCCCCGCCCCAAGACCGTGAACTCGCTGTGGGCAGAGATTATCGCTCTTCACTGCTGCGCCGTACCTTCCCAGGCGCTTCCTACGGGGCCCCGCGCCCAGAAAGCGCCCAGTAAATACGACCGAACGGAGGAAGCCTGCGGGATCCAGTCGGCTCCGACCTTTGGTGACCCAGAGGCTACGCCCGGGGGCCGGGCCGGGGCGGGACGAGCCTCCGGAGCCTCACTCAGCACCGGGCCGTTTCACCTTGGGCGCGCCCGGCGTGTGCGGGCTGGATCTGCACCCTGGTCCAACAACACCCGGGTCCCACCCGCGGCCCGGCGTCGGCGGACGGGACGGGGGAGATGAGCCGTACCCCGGCAGACGCCCCTGCCCAGCGTCGCCCCTAACTGGGTTGTTCCCCTTCCCCGGCGTGGCGTACCGGTTAGAGCCCGGGCCTGGGAGGCGGAAGGTCGGGGGTTCCGACCCCGGCTCCGCCACTTGTCTGCCCTGTGACCTTGGGCTAGTCACTTCACTTCCCGGTGCCTCAGTGACCTCCTCTTGGAAATGGGGATTGAGACCGCGAGCTCCTTGCGGGGCAGGGACCGCGTCCAACTCGATTCGCCTGGGGTGGCCACCCCAGGGCATAGTACGGTGCTTGGCACGTAAACGTTTTAAAAAGTACCACAATTATTATTAGAGCCCCTCGGGACGGGGACTGTGTCCAACTCGATCTGCTCGTAGCCACCCCTGCGCTTAGTACAGTGCCTGGCACGTGATAAGTGCTTTAAAAAGACCACAAGTATTATTATTATTATTGCCACCCCCCACCGTCGTTCCTCGCAGGGGTCGGACGGGGGGAACCCCCCACCCCCGACGGCCTCAGAGTCGGAGACCCGGCTTCCCTAAGGAGCCGACGTCGCTCATGTCCGGGGGCCGCCGACCCGGGGGGGGCGGTAGCCGCGAGAAGCCACCTTGGCTTAATGGAAAGAGCCCGGGCAGGGGAGTCAGAGGTCGTGAGTTCTAATCCCCACTCCGCCACCCGTCAGATGTGTGATTTGGCGCAAATCACTTCACTTCTCCGGGCCTCGGTGACCTCATCCTATAAAATGGGGATGAAGACAGGGAGCCTCACGTGGGGCAACCTGATCACCTTGCTTTGAACGGTGCCGGAGTCAACGCTTAACCAATACCAACGTTATTATTATCAATATTCTGAGTCGGGACCCCCGCGCCACGCCACGTCGGAGGGAGCCGGGACCCTCCGGTCCCGGGGAGCGGGCGGGGCGGCCCTGGGCGATGAGAGTCGAGTGTATCTCCATCACCGCTCCTGGGCCACCCGCCCTTTCCTCCTGGGCCGCGCAGGGATCGGGGCTCCGGCGGGCGCCCCTCCCTCAGCCCCGGGCCCCTTACCCTCCCACCGCCCCACCTCCGCCTCCCTATTTAAGCCAGGTCGGACGGGCACCGGGCCTAGGATGCCAACCATGGTACCGCTGCTGGCCCTCAGCCTCCTGGTCTCCCTGGCCGGGCCGGGTGAGGGGAGGTGGGAACGGGTGGGATGAGGGGGTGGGAAGGGGGAGAGGGGGCGAGGGGCCCAGCTGGGAGGGGGAAATGAGAGGAGGGGGTGGGAGGGGGAGAGGAGGTGGGGAGAGTGTCTTTGGGGGGGGGGGGTCCGGGCCCTACACTGAACCCCTCTCCCCCCCCCCACACCTCCAGCCTGGTCCCTCTCCTGCTTCAACTGCTCCGTGATTGGCAGCGGGAATTGCTCCGGGAACACGAACTTGATTCCATGCGGGAATAACGCCGGCAGCTGCCTCACCCTCCTCAGCTGGGTGCGCGAGGGTAGGCAGAATCATAATAATGGTGAAATGTACGTGTTAAGCGCTTACTATGTGCCAAGCACTGTTCTAAGCGCTGGGGGCGGGGGGATACAAGGGGATCAGGTTGTCCCACCTGGGGCTCGCAGTCTTCATCCCCATTTTCCAGAGGAGGGAACTGAGGCACAGAGACGTGAAGTGACTTGCCCAAAGTCACCCAGCCGGCAAGCGGCGGAGTCGGGATTAGAACCCACGACCTCTGACTCCCCAGCCCGGGTTCTTTCCAAGGAGCCACGCTGCTTCTCTGCGTGGGGGGGCGGGGGCTGGGAGGGCTGGGAGGGCCGTCTTTATAATAATGTCGGTATTTGTTAAGCGCTTACTCCGTGCAGAGCACTGTTCTAAGCGCTGGGGGAGGTACAGGGTCATCGGGTAGTCCCACGTGAGGCTCACAGTCTTCATCCCTTTATAGAAATGAATACATTTTGATGACGTACCCGAGCGCTGCGGGGCTGAGGGTGGGGTGAATAAAAAAGGTACAGATCGGAAGAGAATCCAGTAGAAGCGGCAAGGCCCGGTGGCCAGAGCCCGGGCTCGGGAGGCGGAGGACGTGGGTTCTAATCCCGCCCCCGCCCCTTGTCTGCTGGGTGACCCTGGGCAAATCACTTGACTTCTCTGCGCCTCGGCGAAGCCACCTGTAAAATGGGGGTGAAGACCGTGGGCCCCAGGTGGGGCAACCCGATGACCTTCTATCTACCCTAATAATACTATATGTCAATAGCATAATACTATTATATGACAGAATATAGTGCCTTATAACAGTCTCACCCCGGCGCTTAGAACAGTGCTCGGCACAGAGTAAGCGCTTAAGAAACACCACGATGAATCCGTTCGTCGATTGGCACCTTTCCGTCCCCGCCCGCGTCCGTCCGGGTCTGGCCCGTATCCACCCCGGCGCTTAGTACGGTGTCCGGCACCGAGTGGGCGCTCACCGAATGCCGTCACGGTTCTGTCCCCGCCCCGAGCAGGCCACCTGCCCCTGCTGCTGAACGAGAAGAGGTGTAACGCCGACGACCGACTGTGCGACGGCCACTTCTCCCTGGCGGCCGGTTCCTTCCTCCTCAACCTCAACACTTCGTGCTGCCGCTCCGATCGATGCAACGAGCCCGAGATCGAGCGTAGGGACCCCCGGGACCCCCGGGACCCCCCGCCCCCGCCCTCCGCCCCGGCATCCCACCCGCTCCCACCCCCATCCCAGGCCCGGGATCCGGACGCTGCGCTCTCCCCTCTCCCCCGTCCGGGCCCCAGGGTCCCTGCCCCCGGTCCCCAGCTGCCAGCCCCCCTCCCCGGGGACCGGGCGCCCCCATCGCCGGCTCTCCCCGCAGTCCAACCCTCGGTGACCAAGCTCAGCGGATTCCGGTGCCCGTCTTGTTTCGCTCGCCACGCGGACACCTGCTCCCCCGACTCGTTCATCGCCTGCACCAGTCCTCAGGAGTACTGCATCCGATTCGAGGTTACCACCGCAGAGCCCGGTAAGCTGAGCCCTTGGGGGGTCCGCTCCCCCCTCGCCCCCCAAGCGAAGGGCACGGGGCCGAGCGGAAGGCTCTCTCGCCCCGGGCGGGGGATGCCACGGAGAAGGCCCTCGTATGCAGGGGATTAGGGGGGCTGCCGAGGGGAAGGCCCTTGGACTCAGTGAATGGGGAGGCTGCAGGGATAAAGGCTCTAGCACCCCGGGGATTGGGGGGGGGGGGCTGCAGAGGAGAGGCATCGGCGCCTCGGGGATGGGGGGGCTGCAGAAGAGAAGGCTCTGGCACCCCGGGGATTGGGGGGGGGCTGCCGAGGAGAAGGCCCTTGGACCCAGTGAATGGGGGGGCTGCAGGGGAAAAGGCTCTAGCACCCCGGGGATTGGGGGGGGCTGCAGAGGAGAGGCATCGGCACCTCGGGGATGGGGGGGGGGACTGCAGAAGAGAAGGCTCTGGAACCCCGGGGATGGGGGGGGCTGCCGAGGAGAAGGCCCTTGGACCCAGTGAATGGGGAGGCTGCAGGGGTAAAGGCTCTAGCACCCCGGGGATTGGGGGGGGGCTGCAGAGGAGAGGCATCAGCACCTCGGGGATGGGGGGGCTGCAGAAGAGAAGGCTCTGGCACCCCGGGGATTGGGGGGCGGGGCTGCAGAGGAGAGGCTTCAGCACCTCGGGGATGGGGGGGCTGCAGAAGAGAAGGCTCTGGCACCCCGGGGATTGGGGGGGGGCTGCCGAGGAGAAGGCCCTTGGACCCAGTGAATGGGGGGGCTGCAGGGGAAAAGGCTCTAGCACCCCGGGGGTGGCGGGGGGGCTGCAGAGGAGAGGCTTCAGCACCCCGGGGATGGGGAGGGCTACCCAGGAGAAGGCTCTGGCAGGCCGGGGACTGGGGTCGGGGGGAGCTGCGGGGCAGAAGGCTTTAGCACCCCGGGGACGGAGGGGGCGGCGGAGAAGGCTGTTGCGGGCGGGCGATGGGGGTCGGGGGGGCGGCGCAGGGGAGAAGGGGGTGGCCCCCCGGGGGGAGGGGGCCGCCGTCCGTCGAGCCGGTCCTTGTCCTCCGGCAGGCGGCGAGAAGCTCCGCCTGGCCTTCAGCGGCTGCGCCTCCCGGGCCCTGTGCTCCGGGGGGGCCGCCGCCCTGTTCGCCGCCCACCCGGGCCAGCGGGTCCGGATCGGCACCTGCTCCGCCCCCCGGCCCGCCGTCGCCTCCGGCCCCCGCCCCTTCTCCGCCCCCGGCCCCCTTCTCCTCGCCGCCGCCCTGCTGGCCCCCGGCCTCTTCGGGGGCTGAGCCGGGGGCGTCGCGGAAGGGGAGACGGTGGGCTGCGGGGCGTCGGGGGGGAGGGACCCCGGGGGTCGCCGCCTCCGGCCCGGGCGGGGAGTTGGAGCCCCTCAATAAAGAGCCCCCCGACCTCCAGCCCCGTCGCCCGGATCTCAGTGGGGGGGGGGGGAGGGAAGGGGCGCTTCCGACGCCGGGCCGGAGCCCGGGGAGCGGGTAGGAGTCGTGGAGGTTGGGTCCCGGCCGAAGAGAACAGCCGGAGGTGGCCGTTTCGGGGCGGGGAGGAGGCCTGGGAGGCTTGGGAACCGAGAGGGAGCGGGATTCGGAATTCGTCCGGTTCTTGGGGCGGGAGCGGCGGGATGGGCCAAAGAGAAGAAGAATGGGATTTGTTAAACTCTCGCTCCGTGCCCTCCGCTGCCCTAAGCGCCCGGGGAGATGCGAGGTAATCGGGTTGTCGTCGTCCCCCCCCCCCCCCGCCGGCTCGCGGTCTTAATCCCCGTCTGACGGATGAGGGAACCGAGGCCCGGAGAAGCCAAGTGGCTTGCCCGAGGTCACGCGGCAGGCAAGTGGAGGAGCCGGGATTAGAACCCACGACCTCTGACTCCGAGCCTCCTCCGACTCCCAAGCCCCTTCCCGCTAAGTCACGCCGCTTCTCCACACCTGGCACCCCCGTTTAGACCGGGAGCCCGTCGTCGGGCAGGGATGGTCTCTGTCTGTTGCCCGATTGTACATTCCCAGCGCTTCGTACGGTGCTCTGCACATAGAAAGCCGCGTGGCTCGGTGGAAAGAGCACGGGCTGGGGAGTCAGAGATGGTGGGTTCGAAGCCCGGCTCTCCCGCTTGTCAGCTTCGCCTCTCTGGGCCTCAGTTCCCTCATCTCTAAAATGGGGATAAACTGTGAGCCTCACGTGGGACAACCTGATTATCCTCTATCTCCCCCAGCGCTTAGAACAGCGCTCTGCACCTAGTGAGCGCTTAACGCCACACCGACATTATTATTGTTATGGGTTCAAATCCCAGCTCTGCCGCTTGTCAGCTGCGTGACCGCGGGCGAGTCACTTCACTTCTCTGCGCCTCAGTTTACCTCATTGTAAAATAGGGCTCAAGACTGTGAGCCCCGCGTGGGACAACCCGATCGCCTTGTATCCTCCCCAGCGTTTAGAACAGTGCTCTGCCCCTAGTAGGCGCTTAACACATGCCAACATTATTCGTATTAATAAATACGATTGAATGAACGAAGCTGGATAACGGGAAAGGGAGAAAGTGGGGAAGGTGGAGAGGGGAAAGGCCACAGAGCGGGGGGTGTGGGAGGACCGGCGGGATTGGAACGGGAGTCTCTGGACCTCTGGCTTGGATTTATTGATCCGGGAGGACGCGAGTTGGGCTTGGGGTCGGGGTCTCATTTCTCCGCCCGGCCCGGGGGTCGCGGCGCAGGTTCGCAGTCCGCCCGTTTGAGGCGGTAGGTGTAGGTGGCCGAAGGCACGTCCACGCTCTCCCGCACTTGGCACGCACTTTCCGTGGCACAGCCCCGCGACGCGAACTTGGTGTTGATGATGCCTGCGGGCCCGAAGGACGGGGACCGTGTCTAATTCCCCCCTGGGAATTCTTCCCCAGCGCTCAGGACAGGGCTCTGCCCGTAGTATGCGCTTAATAATAATGATGGTATTTCTCAGGCGCTTACTCCGAGCCAGGCACCGTACTAAGCGCTGGGGTGGATACAAACGAATCGGGTGGGACACAGTCCCCGTCCCGGGCGGGGCTCACCGTCTCAATCCCCATTCTGCGGAGGAGGAAACCGAGGCACGGAGAAGTGAAGTGACTCGTCCAAGGTCACCCAGCTGACAAGTGGCAGAGCCGGGGCTAGAACCCATGACTCCCAGGCCCGTGCTCTCTCCGCTGCGCCATGCTGCTTAAATCGATACTATGATTTTCTCTAAGCGTGGCCTAGCGGGTAGACCGTGGGCCTGGGAATCAGAAGGACCTGGGTTCTAATCCCAGCTCCTCCGCTTGTCCGCCGGGTGACCTTGGGCAAGTCACCTCACTTCTCCGGGCCTCGGTTACCTCATCTGTAAAATGGGGATGAAGACAGTGAGCCCTACTGAGGGGCGGGGACTGTGTCCAACCCAGTTACCCTGCATCTACCCCAGCGCTCGAACGGCGCCTAGCACATGGTGAGCGCTTAAGAAATACCACAGTTATTAGCATTAATTAGCTCGTATCTACCCTGCGCTTCGAACGGTGCTTAACGGATTCCATCACTTCTGAGGCGGGGAAGCAGGGAGGAAGGGACCAGTCCACTCTTCCCAGGTGGCCCCTTCCCAACCCACTCCCCTCCATCCCACCCTCAGTGCCGTCTAAGACTCTGTCCTGGGGGGGGGCACCAGGCTGTCCCGCCCCGGCCCCTCCCCCGGGACCGACCCACGCCCCCAGACCCCGTCCTCACCGGCCTGCACGGTCCCGGAGAAGTAGATGCAGTGAGTCTCCAGGCCGACGCAACGCGCCATCTCCTTCCCCGGGCAGCTGTCCTGGAAGGGGACCATGCAGCCCGGACACCTGAGTCCGTTCTCCGTCCGGTTGTTGGTGGGCGCTGAGGGGGGGAGGGTCGAAGGGGAAATCATATTTCTTGAGCCCGTACTGCGTGCTGCAGAGCGCTGTACTAAGCGCTTGGGAGAGGACAATAGAACGGACACATTCCCCGCCCACAGCCGTCTAGAGGGGGAAGACATTCTATTAATGTCTTTAATAGAAGACATTAATAGAAATAACAAAAATAAATAGCACATATAGTCGAGTGGGGTGGGGAGAGGCCTGGCCCCACCCCTCTGATCCCGGGCTCCGAGGAGAGGAGCCACATACTGGTCGATCAGCCCTCGGCGTGGACTAATGGTTAGAGCACGGGCCTGGGCGTTAGAAGGGCTCGAGTTCTAATCCTAGCTTAGCCCCTTGTCCGCTGGGCGCCCTTAGGCAAGTCACCTCACTTCTTTGGCCCTCGGTTCCCTCATCTGCAAAGCGGGAGTTAAGACTGCGAGCCCCATGTGGGACGGGGACCGTGTCCAACCTGACTAGCTTGTGCCTACCCCAGCGCTAAATACAGTGCCTGGCCCACAGTAAGCACTTAATAAATACCATTTAAAAACATGATCTCCGACTGGTTCTGGGGACGGCGGAAGGATCACACCCAAAGAAATCGACTCGCTTTGCTGTGGGGCGAGAGCAGGGGAGCTCCCTAGGCGGGGAATGTGTCTGCTTGCTGTTATAGTGTCCTCTCCCAAGCGTTCGGTACAGAGCTCTGCACACAGTAGGTGCTCAATAGATACGAATGAATGAATGAATGAATGAATGGGAGGAAGCCGGACTTCGAGGTTCCAGGACCAGGATGCAACTAATTATGGGGACAATCGGGGGGGTGGGAAGGGACACGGGGGGACACTTAGGTCCGAAGAGGCGGGTCCGGGGCCCGGGGCCCGGACCAGGAAGGGACCCACCGGAGAGGGTCCCGCGATTACAGCCGTCGTTCTGACAGCACCGGGCGTTAGAGACCAGGTAATCCCGGGGTCCCATGGTGGTCGAGATGAAGCCCGAGTGGCAGTCGCTGAACTTGACGCAGGACTTGAACGTGTCCAGAGATTTCCGGCCACCTGGCGGGAGGGAAACTGAGTCACAGAACGCGCTCCCCCCACCCACAATCCCCTCTGGGGACCGGGCGGTCAGAGACTGGCTCCTGAGCCGGGTAGGTCCCAACCCACAGAGGAGCAGCTTGGTTTGGTAAAAAGAGCAGGGGCTTGGGAGTCAGAGGATCTGGGTTCTAATCCCGCCCCCGCCACCCGTCTGCTGTGTGACCTCGGGCAAGTCACTTAAGTTCTCTGCGCCTCCGACACCTCATCTGGAAAATGGGGATGAAGACCGGGAGCCCCGCGTGGGACAACCTGATGACCTTGTATCGGCCGCCGGGCTTAGAACGGTGCTTGGCGCATAGTAAGCCGTGCGTATAGCTCTATAATTCTATTTACTTATTTTGACGCTCTTGATGCCTGTCTACTTGTAGGGTTGTCCGTCTCCATCGTTTTAGACTGTGAGCCCGTTGTTGGGTAGGGATTGTCTCTATCTGTTGCCGAACTGTACTTTCCAAGCGCTCAGTCCAGTGCTCTGCACACAGTGAGCGCTCAATAAATACGATCGAATGAATACAATAATAATAATAATAACTATAACCCCGCCTCTTGCCTCTGTTTCCCCGTCCGAGGAGGGCCGCGACGCAGACCATCCCCGGCCTCCACGGCGAGGGAGACCCAGCGGAGCCCGTGGAGACCCCGCCGCCCCCTCCCCTCTTTGACGGCGGGGTCCGTCGCTTCGCCCCGCACCCCGCACCTGTCACGGTTTCTCCCACGATGACCACGCAGCCGTCTTTCCCGCCCTCGCAGGTTTTGAGCTTCCCGGAGCAGGAAGGCCCGGAGCCCTTACAGACCTCGCAGCTCAGCGGGTGGCCTGGGTTGGGGGGGGGGACAAGACCCGGTCATCACCCCACCCGGCCTGCGGGGAGGGGGGGATCCCTCCCGAATCCCCCCCACCCCGGGCTTGCCCGGAGGGGCAGGGGCCGGGGCCAGGAGGGGCAGGGCGCCTGGGTCCTTAGAGCCCGAGAGCCGAAGGCCCGGCCGGCAGAGACTGGCTCCCGAGCTGGGTAGGCCCCAACCCCGCCTCTTGCCTCAGTTTCCCCGTCAGCGGAGGGACGCGACGCAGACAATAAAGCGGCGGGAAGCGACTCCGAGTGATGACAGGGGAGAGAGCCGGGCAGAGCTGGGCCGGTAATTACAGGGGCTGGAGGCCAGGACGCCTGGGCTCTGGGACAGGTAGACGATCTCCTGATTTGGGGATGGGGGCGAGGGGCCGGCCCCTGCCCCATATCATTGGTCAAGCTGGCTCCTTTTTTTTTTAATGGTACTCCTTAAGCTCTTACTGTGTGCCAGACGCTGTACTAAGCGCTGGGGTAAATACCAGTTAATCAGGTTGGACACAGTCCCTGTCCCACATAGGACTACTCATAGTCTCATTCCCTGTGGGCAAGTCACTTCTCTGTGCCTCGGTCACCTCATCTGTCAAATGGGGATTAACTTTGAGCCTCACGGGGGACAACCTGATGACCCTATATCTCCCCCGGCGCTTAGAACAGTGCTCTGCACAGAGTAAGCGCTTAACGAATACCAACATTATTATGATTATTTTACAGATGAGGTAAGTGAGACACAGGAGTAGTGAAGTGACTTGACCAAAGTCGCACAGCAGAAACGTGTCGGAGCCGGGAGCGGAACCCTCGTCCTTCTGATTCCCAGGTCCGGGCTCTTTCCGTTAGGCCGCGCTGAATCCCGGCTCCGACGCTTGTCTGCCGTGTGATCTTGGGCAAGTCACTGCGCTCCTCTGCGCCTCAGTTACCTCATCTGTAAAATGGGGATTAAGACTGTGAGCCCCACGTGGGACCGGGATGTGTCTACCCCAATTACCTTGTGTCTATCCCAGCGTTTAGGACAGTGCCTGGCACCTAGTAAAAGCGCTTAACAGATAGCACGATTATTATTGCTTGAGGCCGGCGAGGCCAGTTGGTGCCACTTAAGGCCGTGGGGCGGGGAAGCCACCGGGGTCCGCCGGATCGGGCTTCCCAGCCACGGAGGCTGACGGTGGGATAGAGAACGAGGGCCTGGGAGTCCGGGAGCTAGGCTGGGGACTGGAGAGCAGGACGCCTGGGTCCCGGGATGGACCTCGGCCGGGGGCGCGGTGCGCTGGAGATTGCGGGAATCTGGAAGGTGGGCGGCCTGGGTCCCGGGACAGGCCAGTACCCGAGTCCTGCCCTGTCGATCCCACTGTGGGGATCCCGCCCAGCTCCAGCACCAGCCCGGGTTCTCCCACCCGTTCTCCGCCCCACCCGGGGCTGTCCAACCGGCTCCCCCCCCTTCTCTTCTCCTCCGCCCGGAGGTACGGAGAAGGGGGAGGGACCAAGGACCCAGTTGTGCGGCTGCCAGATGGGCTCCTCTCCTGCAGGCCCCGGGGCTACGAGGGCTGCCGGCGGCATCAGTCAGCTGTGGTTACTCTTGATTCTCTTCCTGAAGAGAGACAACGGCTCTGCCTGCGGGACCCCTAGGCTCTCAGAACCCAGGGGTCCTGCCCCCCTCCCTAAGCCCCTGTTCCCCCCCAAAGTCCCCAAACCCAGGGGTTCCGCACCATGCGCATTGACCCCTGAACCCAGGCATCCCGTCCTTCAGTCCAGAACCAAGGCTTCTTGCTTCCCAGCTCTGTCTGACCTGGGCCCGCGACCCCCCCAGATCCAGACATCCCGCTCCCCCACTTTTCCCAGTGCTGCCATTTCGGCTCCCAGATTCCCCCGCCTTACTCAAAGCATCCTTCCCGCTGCGCCGGCCCTCCCTGCATCCGGACGTCCGGCCCACCGGCCCTCCCCGCCGACCCAGAACCCAAACCCGGGCATCGGGGACACTGACTCACCCGGGGACAGCAGGAGGCAGAGCGCCAGCAGGCTCAACAGGACCGGGCCAGGTGGCCTGGGGGACCGGGAGAGTAGCAGAGGAGCTGGCATGATGACAGACAGGGGTCTGGTCTGCCCCTCCGGCCCATGGGCTTTATAAAAGGGCCAGAGCAGGGGAGGGGAGGGGAGGGGTCAGCCGAGGCGGGGCGGGCAGGAGAGCCCCACCCGGCCCCCACGCGCTCTTGGAAAATAAAAAGAGCTGGGAGGCCTGGCCCGGGATGCCTGGGACCCAGGACCCGAGACAATACCCGGGCCAGATTCGAGGCTGGGGCCGGGGCCAGACACCCACACGGGAGGCTGGCATCGGGCCCCGCCCCGCCCGACCTTTAGACCGAGAGCTGCCTGAGGGCCAGGGACCGTGGGCTATTCGTTACGCATAGACCTCTCCCCAGTGCTTAGTACAGCTCGTCGCACGAGGTAAGCACTCCGGAGATGTCAGGAACGGCGGGACGATAATCGAGCCCCCTTCACCGTTTGTACGTCCTCGTCCAGGCCCTCGTCCACATCTGGCCCCTCAGCTCCAGGTACCTGGGTCCAGCTGGGGAACACCCGGGCTCCTCTGGCCGCCGCCGGCCACCGGGGCCCGGCTGCGGCCCGGCTCCCGGGTCCCGGGGCTCGTGGAGCCAGGCGCGGGGTCTGGCCCTCGACGAGTGGGGTCAGGGGATGGATCTCGCGGGCAGCTGGAGCCTGGGGCGCTCTCGGGGCCTACTCTCTCCTCCGCTGTGTCTCAGGAATGTGGCCAGCTGGGCGTGGAGGGAGCACGGCCCCACACGCCTGCCCTCACCTGCGGTGGCGTGTTCTTGCGTGTCGCCGTGGAGGCCGGGGGCCCGAAAGCCTGGGTGTTCTCCCACCCGAAGCTATTGCCCCTCGCCAGCCGGCTGCGGCTTCTTCATCGTTCCCTTCCAGTGCCCACCCACGGCCTCGGTCGCCCTCGCCGCCGGGTCCCGCGGGTGGGCGAGGCTGGCGGGGAGAGTCGCGGGTCGGGGCGGGATGGACGGGTCGAGGGGTCAGGGTAGAGCTTAGAGGGAGGGAGAGGGCTAGGGCCGCTCTAACCGTCGGGCCGACCGGATAATCGTTCAGGGCTCCGTGACCTCAGAGGGCCCGCTGTTCAGCGAAGCTAGGGTCAGGGCGAGGGCGAGGCCGAAAGACTGGCGACGGTGAGGCAGGTGAGCAGAGTCGCTCCCCCAGAGCAGGAAGGCTGAGGAGCGGGGAGTCCCCGGCCACCCCGAGGTCATCTCTCGGCCCCCGGGGGTAAGAAGCGAGGCAGTAAACATCCAGCAGGCTTGGCGCCATCCCCGTTGGGAGGAGACCCTGGCCCTACCCCGCATCTGCCCGCCACACCCAGACGGGGAGAGGCCGCCGGGCCAGACAAACAATGAACAATGAAATATTTCCCCCTTTCCCTATTTTTCTCACATTTGGCGTGCCCGGTTGCAGAGAGGCGCAGGGAAGAGGAGTAGGGAGGGGGCTCGGGGAAAATAATGTGCTTTAGCCCCGGAACCCCTCACATCACCCGTAAGCTCCTTGTGGGCGGGGATCGTGCCTGCCAATTGGATCGTGTTATCCTCTCCCAAGCGCTTAATACAGTGCTCTGCACTCAATAAATACCCTCGGTGGGCTGACACGGGATTTGTTTCTCGCTCCTTTTACCTGCCCTCTGTTCCGATCCTATTACCCAGCATCTCATCGCCCTCCCTGCTATTCTGACAGTCAGTCGATGATTCCCGTGTGGGCGCTTAACTGTGTGCAGAGCACCATACTGAGCACTTGGGAAGGCGTGATAGACTAGGTAGACCCCGGCCTTGCCTGAAAGGCTCTTCTATTCCAGCGGATTTTACAGTCCGTAGGGGGGAATAGCGGATCGGCGGCCACGGGTGCAGAGTCGGAATCTATTGCACTCCTTCCCCTCACGTAACTCCCTTCCCCTTTATCTCCGCCAGACTCCCATCCTCAAAGTCCTACTAAAATCACACCTCCTCCAAGAAGCAGCGTGGCTTAGTGGAAAGAGCACGGGCCTGGGAGTCCCAGGACCCGGGTTCTAATCTCACCTCTGCCACTTGCCTGTTGCGTGACTTTGGGCGAGTCACTTCTCTGGGCCTCCATTTCCTAGTCTGCAAAATGGGGGTTCAATAGATAGTCTCCCTCCTGCTTAGACCGTGAGCCCCATGCGGGACCTAATTATCTCGTATCGACCTCAGTGCGTAGAACAATACTTGGCACATAGTAAATGCTTCACAGATACTATTATTATAATTATGATTATATTACAGTATAATAACCATAACAATAAGACGCCTTTCCTGGTGTAGCTTAGTGAAAAGAGGCCGGGCTTGGGAATCAAGGGTGTGGGTTCTAATCCCGGCCCCACCACTTGTCAGCTGTGTGACTGTGGGCAAGTCACTTCACTTCTCTGGGCCTCAGTGACCTCATCTGTAAAATGGGGACGAAGACTCTGACCCTCACGTGGGACAACCTGATGACCTTGTATCCACCCCAGTGCTTAGAACAGTGCTTGGCACATAGTAAGCGCTTAAATACGATCATCACCATCATCACCATCGTTCTTTAAGAGAAGCAGCGTGGCTCAGTGGAAAGAGCCCGGGCTTGGGAGTCAGAGGTTATGGGTTCTAATCTCGGCTCCGCCGCTTGCCGGCTGTGTGACTTTGAGCGAGTCACTTCACTTCTCTGGGCCTCAGTTCCCTCATCTGTAAAATGGGGATGAAGACTGCGAACCCCACGTGGGACAACCTGATCACCTACTTTCCGCCCCCCCCCAGCGCTTAGAACAGTGCTCTGCACGTCGTAAGCGCTGACCAAATCCCATCATTATTATTATTATTCTTTGATTCGTACTCTCCCCAGAGCTTAATGCAGTGCTCCGCACCCGGTAAGAGCGATATCAATCAATCAACCCTTTTTAATAAGCACTTACTGTGTGCAGAGGACCGTGCCGTGGGCTTGAGAAAGTACAATATGAGAGTTGGTAGACTCGTCGGGGGAGGCAGACGTTCAAATAAATTACGGATATGGACATAAACGCTGTGGGGCTGAGGGTGGGGTGAATAAAGGGTACCAACCCAAGTGCTAGGGTGACGCAAAAGGAAAAGGGAGGAGGGGAAATGATTGATTCATTCGCCCCACCTTTTTCTCCCTCCCTTCGAGGCCGCCCGGGCACTTGGGTCTGTATCCCTTAAACACTCTGACACTCATTCAACCCCCACCCTCACAGCAATTATGTCCATGACCTTAGTGTCTGTTGCTTCCCTTTATCTGTAATTTATTTTAATATCTGTCTCCCCCACTAAATTGTAAACCCTTGAGGGCAGGGAGCGCCCTCAACTCGGTTGCAGAGGTGGAAGGTTTTCCCCCCCGCCCGGCCGATAGCCAATGAGAGTGAAGATTCCCCCCCGGGCCGGGGCCCAGCGACCAATCACAATCGAGGGAGGGTTCCCCCCCCCCCCCCCGAACCGGTTGCTGGGGCACGTGGAAACAGTGTGGCTCAGTGGCAAGAGCCCGGGCTTGGGAGTCAGAGGTCGTGAGTTCTAATTCCGGCTCCGCCGCTTGTCAGCTCTATGATTCTGGGCAAGTCACAACTTCTCTGTGCCTGCCTCTGTAAAATGGGGATTCATAATAATGGCATTGGTGAAGCGCTTACTATGGGCAAAGCACTGTTCGAAGCACTGGGGGGGAACAGGTTGTCCCACGTGGGGCTCACAGTCTTCATCCCCTTTTTACAGATGAGGGAACTGAGGCCCAGA
The DNA here is from genome assembly GCF_004115215.2 of Ornithorhynchus anatinus. Classification (NCBI taxonomy): domain Eukaryota; kingdom Metazoa; phylum Chordata; class Mammalia; order Monotremata; family Ornithorhynchidae; genus Ornithorhynchus; species Ornithorhynchus anatinus. Next base: position 4,705,233 of record NC_041732.1, on the reverse strand, counting down.
GAAGTGAAGTGACTTAATAATAATAACGTTGGTATTTGTTAAGCGCTTACTATGTGCCGAGCACTGTTCTAAGCGCTGGAGTAGATTCAGGGTCATCAGGTTGTCCCACGTGGGGCTCACAGTCTTCATTCCCATTTTACAGATGAGGGAATTGAGGCCCAGAGAAGTGAAGTGACTTGCCCAAGGTCACACAACTGACAAGTGGCGGAAGGGGGATTGGAACCCGTGGCCTCTGACTCTCAAGCCCGGGCTCTTTCCACTGAGCCACGCTGCTTCATTAAGACTGCGAGCCCCACGTGGGACAACCTGATGACCTTGTATCTCCCCCAGCACTTAGAACAGTGCTTGGCACATAGCAAGCGCTTAACAAATACCGTCATTATTATTATTACAGCGTGGCTCGGTGGAAAGAGCCCGGGCTTGGGAGTCTAGAAGTCACAGGTTCTAATCCTACCTCTGCCTCTTGTCAGCTGGGTGACCTTGGGCAAGTCACTTCACTCCTCGGTGTCTCAGTGACCTCATCTGTAACATGGGGATGAAGACTGTGAGCTCCACGTGGGACAACCTGGTGACCCTGTATCTCCCCCAGCGTGGCTCAGGGGAAAGAGCCCGGGCTTGGGAGTCAGAGGTCATGAGTTCGAATCCCCGTTAAGCCACTAGTCAGCTGTGTGACCTTGGGCAAGTCACTTCACTTCTCTGGGCCTCAGTTTCCTCATCTGTAAAATCGGGATGAAGACTGTGAGCCCCACGTGGGACACCTGATCACCTTGTATCCTCCTCAGCGCTTAGAACGGTGCTTTGCACATTAGTAAGGGCTTAACAAATGCCATCATTATTATTATTATTAAAATGGGGATGAAGACTGTGAGCCCCACGTAGGACAACCTGATCACCTTGTATCCTCCCCAGCGCTTAGAACAGTGCTTTGCACATAGTAAATGCTTAACAAATGCCATCATTATTATTATTATTAAAATGGAGATGAAGACTGAGCCCCACGTAGGACAACCCGATCACCTTGTATCCCCCCAGCGCTTAGAAAGGTGTTTCGCACATAATAAGTGCTTAACAAATGCCATCATCATCATCATTATTATTATTACCCCAGCGCTTAGAACAGTGCTCAGCACATAGTAAGTGCTTAACAAATACCGTGAGCTCGTCAATGGGCAGGGATGGTCTCTATCTGTGGCCGAATTGTCCATTCCAAGCGCTTAGTCCAGTGCTCTGCGCAGAGTAAGCGCTCAATAAATAAATATAGAAGAAGCAGCGTGGCTCAGTGGAAAGAGCCCGGGCTTTGGGGTCAGAGGTCATGGGTTCGAATCCCGGCTCTGCCACTTGTCAGCTGGGTGACTGTGGGCAAGTCCCTTCACTTCTCTGGGCCTCAGTTCCCTCATCTGTAAAATGGGGATTAAGACTGAGCCCCACGTGGGACCACCTGATTCCCTCGTGTCTCCCCCAGCGCTTAGAACAGTGCTCGGCACAGAGTAAGCGCTTAACAAATACCAACATTATTAAATAAAATCTGTCAAATGGGGATGAAGACTGGAGCCTCACGTGGGACCACCTGATGACCCTGTATCTCCCCCAGCGCTTAGAACAGTGCTCTGCACAGAGTAAGCGCTTAACAAATACCAACATTATTAGTATTAATAATAATAAATACTATTGAATGAATGAATGAATGCATGATCATCATCATTATTATTAGATGGAGGTGACTACGAGGGGCTGGAGGGGGCGGGGCCGGAGCCGGGGAGGAGGGGGCGGGGCCAAAGCCGGCGCGGTTGCTAGGGGGATTTTCACGCCTGCGCGTAAGGACTTCCCTCCCTGGGGGGGGGAGGAGGAGGCAGCGCAGTGCGCTTGCGCCGTCGCCGGCGCGGTTGCTAGGGGGATTTTCACGCCTGCGCGTAAGGGACGTCCTTTCCGCGGGGGAGGGGGAGGCGGCGCGATGCGCTTGCGCCGTCGCCGGCGCGGTTGCTAGGGGGTTTTCACGCCTGCGCGTAAGGGACGTCCCTCCCGCGGGGGAGGGGGAGGCGGCGCGGTGCGCTTGCGCGGTCGCCGGGGAGCGCGCGCGCGCCAGTTTGAACGCCGAGGGTCCGGCGCGCCTGCGCGGGGCCGCCGTCAGCGAGGAGCGGGCGGCGCGCGCCTCCCCTCCCCCCCCCCTCCTCCCCTCCCCTCCCGGCCCCGCCATGCCGGAGATCCGCCTCCGACACGTGGTGTCCTGCAGCAGCCAGGACCCGGTGAGGCCGGCACCGCACCGGGGGCTTCCGGCCGGGAGGGGGCTTCGCCTGCAGGGAAACTTCCGGGGAGCGGGGGCACGCTATAGGGGAACTTCCGGGGAGCGCGGGGGGGGGGCGCTATAGGGGAACTTCCGGGAAGAAGGGGAGTTTGGCTATAGGTGAAGCTCCAGTGAGCGCGGGGGGGCGCTATAGGGGAACTTCCGGGAAGAAGGGGAGTTGGCTATAGGTGAATCTCCAGGGAGCAGGGGGGCCTGCTATAGGGGAATTTCAGGGGAGCTGGCTTTGGGGGCTTTCCGGGGAGCAGGGGAGTTGACTATAGGTGAATTTCCAGGGAACAGAGGAGCCCGCTATGGGGGGAATTTCCGGGGAGCGGGGGAGCTGGCTTTGGGGGGCTTTCCGGGGAGACGATCAGCTCCCTATAGGTGTTTTTCCAGGGAGCGCGGGGGGGGGGGCGGCTATAGGGGAATTTTCGTGGGAGAGGGCAGCCGGCTAGAGGGGAATTTCCGGGGAGAAAGGGAGCTGGCTCTGGGGGCTTCCCGGGGAGACGAGGAGCCCGGCTATGGGTGACTTTCCAGGGCGAAGGGGAGCCGGCTATAGGGGATTTCCGGGGAGAGTGGGCCCACCACCTTCCGGTTTTAAGAAACTTCCGAGGAGAGGAGTGATGTAGGGGACAAGGGGCTCCTATAGGTTCCTTCTAAGGGACGATCCCGACCCCCCCCCCCCCCAGCCGTGGCTTTTGGACCCTGGGAGAGGTCCCGGGGGTGGCCCCGGCCTAGGGAGCGGGTGCGGGTCCGGGTGCGGGGAGGGGTCCCGGGCGAGCCCCGAGCCCCGCCGAGGGAGGGCTAGCGCCACGAGCCCCCCCTCTTCCCCGTTCCTCCCCCAGACTCACTCGGCAGAGAACCTGCTGAAGGCCGATACCTACCGCAAGTGGAGGGCGGGGAAAGCCGGGGAGAAGCAGATCTCCGTCATCCTGCAGGTGAGGAACGGGGAGGGACGGCCGAGGCCCCCCCAGCCGCCTCTCTCCCTCCAGGCCCCAGGCCTTGGAGCTAGGGTCCGTCGCCTGCACTCGGACGTGCGCCCTTCTCCATCTGCTCCGTGACCGTCCCGTCTTCTGCCCCCAGACCCATCTCCCGGGGGCCGGGATCCCGTCCCTCTCCCCTTTCAGACCACCCCCGCCACCGCCAAGTGCTCTGACCGGGTGCCCCGTGGCCCCAAACCTCCAATCCTTTCGGTCTCAGCTCAAAGCCCACCTGCTGCAGGGAGCCTTCCCCGGTTTACCAGCGTCCCTGCCGGCTCCCTCTCCTCCCTGGCTGCGTTCATGGGTAACCAGTGATCGAATCGTCTCCATTTCTGGGTGTGCGTGCTCTCAATCCCCTCCTATCTCTCCTACTACGAACCAGCCCGCACACTGCACCCCTCTAACGCCAGCCTGCTCACCGTCTCTCCATCTCATCTGACTCGCCGCCAGCCTCTCGTCCATATCCTCCCTCTGCCTGACAGACAACTACTGTCCCTGCTTCAAAGCCTTCTTGAAGGCACATTTCCTCCAAGGAGCCTTCCCTAAGCCCCTCCTTTCCTCTTTTCCCTCTCCTTTGCGTCACCTTGACTTGGTCCCTTTATTCATCACCCCCTTGCAGCCCCACAACGTTTATGTTCACATCTATAGTTTATTTACGTTAATATCCGTTTCCCCCTCTAGACTGTAAGCTTGTTGTGGGCCGGGAATCTGCTTTATTGTCGTATCGTACTCCCAAGCGCATAGTACGGTGTTCTGCGCGCAGTAAGCGCTCAATAAATATGACCGACTAACTGGTGTCTTTCGAGACTGTAAAGCCCTCTAGTCAGAACTGATTCGATTGAGTAAATTCCACAGGGCCTGGACTGCTAATCGGCCAACTCTCAGTGTGTGCTAGGCCCTGGGGAGAAGCGGCATGGCCTAGTGGATAGAGCACGGGCCTGGGAGTCAGAAGGTCATGGGTTCTAATCCCGGCTCCGCCATTTGTCTGCTCTGTGGCCTTGGGCAGGCCACTTCCCTGTGCCTCAGTTCTCTCATCTGCAAAATGGGGGTTGAGACCGTGAGCCCCGCGTGGGACAGGGACTAAGTCCAACCTGATTTGCCTGTCTCCACCCCTGTACTTAGGACAGAGCCTGGGCACATCGTAAGTGCCTAACAAATGCCATAATTATTATTTTTATTATCCAGAATACACCCAAGGGGTTTACAGTCCGGTGGGGGAGAGAGCATCCAGCTCACGTGCCGGTTACGTTAAACTCGGACTTCTCCCATGAGTTGCTTGAGTGTCTTAAAAGTGTCTTCAGAGGCTACATGCCCTGCCAAGTGTTCTGCACCCCATAAGGACTCAGTACTCTCGATTGAAAGAGAGACCGAGAAGAGCTTCCCGTCTGATGGGGGTTCGGGGCACGATGGATACACACATTCCACTAGAAGTGCCTGAGCCCACCTGGCCGGAAGGCACAGTCCAAGCCAGAAGACACGGTCCCTGCCTTGGGCGATGGAAACGGTGGAGTCGGGTAGGGAGAAGCCGTCAAACACACGACAGCGCTTCCGGGGGGGCCCGGCCGAACAAACCTCCAAGCAGGTGAAGGTGGACGTCGGCGGGAGCCCGTTGGATTGATTTGGGAAGGCTTCCTGGAAGAGGCGGAGGCTTTTACCGGGGAGAGGGGCCGCGGAGTGGTTAGGAGTCTCTCCAGGGCTCTGGGGGCATGGGTGGTGATGGAGGAGGGGGATCGTGGCCTGGATAGAGACCGGGCCTGAGAGAAAGCTGTGGGTTCTCATCCCGGCTCCCACTTGTCTGCTGCTGTGTGGTCGTGGGTAAGTCACTTCACTCCTCTGAGCCTCAATCACCTCATCTCTAAAATGGGGGATCGAGACTGAGAGCCCCATGTGGGATCAGGACTGTGTCCAACCCGAACCGCTTGTATCCACTTCAGCGTTTAGTCCGGAGCCCGGCACGTAGTTAGTGCTTAAAAAATGTCACAATTCTTATTTTTGTCATGATCACGGCCTGCAGTTTGAGAAGGAGGAGCAGATTCACAGCCTCGACATCGGCAACGATGGATCGGCGTTCGTGGAGGTGCTGGCGGGCCGATCCGCCGGGGACGGCGAGCAGGACTACGAGGTGAGGGTGCCCTCAGCGTACGGGGGCACAGGGGGCGGGAGTTCTAGTCATGAGTGTTTCTGGGTGGCCGGGGAGAGCCTTGGGCCGGGTGTGAAGCCCAGAAGCAATGCGCCCAGTGGACGGAGCCCGGGCCTAGGAGTCAGGAGGACTTGGGTTCGATTCCCGGATCTGCCCCTTGTCTGCTGTGTGACCTCGGGTCAGTCCCTTCACTTCTCTGGGCCTCAGTTACCTCATCTGTAAAATGGGGATTAAGACTGTGAACCCCGTGTGGGCCAGGGACTGTGTCCAACCTGATGAGCTTGTATTTACCCCCACTTCAAAGCCTTATCGAGGGCACCTCTCCTCCAAGAAGCCTTCCCTGACTAAGCCCTCTCCTCTTCGCCCATTCCATTCTGTGCTGCTCTCACTTGCTCCTTCGTTCATCCTCCCATCCCCACAGCACATAGGTCTATAGCTCTAATTTATCTATTTATATTAACGTCTGTCTCCCCTTCAAGACTGTGAGCATGTTGCGGGCAGGAATGTGTCTGTTGTTATATTGTACTCTCCCCAGCACTTAGTACTGTGCACCCAGTAGGCTCTCAGTAAATACGACTGAACGAACGAATCTACCCCAGCGCTTAGTACAGTGCCTGACACATAGTAGGCGTTTAACAAACACCACAATCATCATCATCCCCTATCGCCCACAGGTCCTGCTGGTCACCTCGTCCTTCATGTCGCCCTCCGAGAGCCGCAGCAACTCCAACCCCAACCGGGTCCGGCTGTTCGGCCCCGACAAGCTGGTCCGGACCGTGGCCGAGAAACGCTGGGACCGGGTCAAGCTGGTGTGTAGCCAGCCCTACAGCAAGGTGCGGGGGCCGGGGGGCGGTCACCGAGGGAGCCCGGCCGGGAGGCGCCGGGCCCCGGAGGCGGGGACGCCGCGGCCGGCCGCGGCGCAAGACCGTCATCCCCTTCGCTGTCTTGTTGCCCCCTCTCAGGACGCTGCCTACGGACTCTCCTTTGTGCGCTTCCACAGCCCCCCCGACAAGGAGGAGACGGGGGCCCCGAGTCCGGTGAGACCCCGGCCCCGCCTCGCTCTCCCCCGGCGGCCGTGACTCCGTGTCCCGTCCTCCCCGGCCGCTCGGCGCCGCCCTGACCCTGTGCCTTCCCAGAGGCTGACCAAGCTGGGCCAGTTCCTGGTCAAGGAGGAAGATGGCGGGGGCGGCTCCCTGCGCCCCGGGGCCCTGTTCTTCAGCAGGGTCGGGAAGACCTCTCCAGGTGAGCTGACGCCCGGGGTGCGGGGGACGGGGCGGCCGGACACCTGGGTCCCTGACCCTCTTTTCCCCCCTCAGGCCCCGCCGGCGGCCAGCCGGGCCCCAGCTATGCAGCCGCCACTCTCCAGGCTACGGAGCCCACCCCGACCCCGTCTCCCCCGCCCCCTGTCACCAAGCCTCCTCCCAGCAGCAGCAGCAGCAGCAGCAGCAACAAGGTGAGGGGAGCCAGCCCGACCGAAGCCCCCGGGGCCGCTTTCGCCTGCAGCGATGCAGGGGGATGCGGGGGACCCTCGGGGAAGAAGCTAGGCGGGAGGGGGCCGGGGAAGAACGCAGGGCTAGAGACGAGGAGGGGAATCCGATCCGGGGCGAGGTCAGCGGCTGCGGATGAGTCGAAGGCGGCCTCTCGGGGCGGCCCGTCGGTCACTTGAATTCATTGAGCGCTTACCGTGTGCGGAGCACCAAACGAAGCCCTTCCGAGTGTGCCGCGTGACCTCGGAGAAGTCGCTTCGATTCCCTGCTCTTCAGTTCCCTCATCTGTAAAATGGGGATTAAGAGCGTGAGCCCCCGTGCGGGACGGGGACTGTGTCCGACCGGATTAACTCGTACCTACCCCGGCACTTAGAACAGCGTTCGACACGTAGTAAGCGCTTAACAGGTACCGTCGTTACTTACAACAGAACAATAAACAGACACGTTCCCTCCCCCCCAACGAGCTTACGGGTCTAGAGGGGGAGGCAGACATTAATAGAAGTAATAGGAGGGGAGGGATCCAGGGGAGAGGGTGACGCAGGCTTCTCCACCCCAGGAGCCTGCCACCGGCAAGAGGAAGCTGGAGCCGAGCAGAGAGGAGCCCGGGGGACCCAGGAAACCCCCGACCCCCCCAGCTCGTACCACACCCTCGGCCCCCAAGAAAGCTAGAGGTGGCGGAGGGAAGGGCCTGGGGGGAGGCAGGTGGCGGGGCCTCGGGGTGGCGGGGGCGGCGCTGACCGCTGTGCCCTTCTCGTCCGTCTCTCCAGCCGCCCCTCCTCCGGCGGCCGAGGTGCCCCCGGTGCCCCCGGCGGCCGGGGGCAAGGCCTCGGGAGAGAGGAGGGGGCCGCCGGGGAGGCCCCGGGGCGGCGGCGCGGAGCTGGGGCAGGTCCTGGCGGGGGTGGTGGTGGTACTGAGTGGCTTCCAGAACCCGTTCCGCTCCGAGCTGCGGGACAAGGCGCTGGAGATGGGCGCCAAGTACCGGCCCGACTGGACCGCCGACAGCACCCACCTCATGTACGTGCCCTCGCCCTCCCTCCGCTACCCTTCGCGCGGGCGAGCCGGGCCTACCCACCCCGGCGGCCCCTCCTCCCGTGGCCTAGTAGGTAGAGCCCGGGCCTGGGAGTCAGGAGGACCTGGGTTCTAATACCGCCTCCGCCCCTTGTCTGCTGGGTGACTGTGGGCGAGTCGCTTCACTTCTCTGGGCTAGTTACCGCGTCTGTAAAATAGGGGATTCAGACTGTGTCCAACCCAATCGCCAATTACCCGGTAACCACCCCAGCGTTTGGAGAAGCGGCGTGGCGCAGTGGCTAGAGCACGGGCCTGGGAGTCAGAAGGGCACGGGTTCTAATCCCTGCTCCGCCACTTGTCTGCTGGGTGACCTTAGGCAAGTCACTTCACTTCTCTGGGCCTCAGTTCCCTCATCTGTAAAATGGAGAATGAAACTGTGAGCCTCACGTGGGACAGGGACTGAATCCAACCCGCTCTGCTTGCATCTACCCCAGCGCTTAGTACGGTGCCTGCCAATAGTAAGCACTTAATAAGTGCCATAATTCTTCTTCTTAGTAGTAGTACAGTGCCTGGCACATAGTAAGCACTTAATAAATGCCACGATTCTTAATTACTATTCTCGCAAGAGCACCCTCATGCTTCGGGCTCGGGGTGGGCAGCGAGGAATCTGACCTGCGTCCGTCTCCTCCCGCAGCTGTGCCTTCGCCAACACCCCCAAGTACAGCGCGGTGCTGAGCCGGGGCGGGCGGATCGTGCGCAAGGAGTGGGTGCTGGACTGCCATCGGACCCGGCGACGGCTGCCCTGCCGGCGGTGAGTCCGCCCCGCGCCCCGGGCACGGCTCCCTGGCCCGAGGGTCCCGCCGCCCGGAGCGGCCCTGACCCTGGCCGCCGGGAGGAAGCCGGAGGCCGTGGGTGGCGTTCCTCTTCCCTCCCCCTCTGCCCGAGAGTCCCGCCGGCCGGGGGCCGGACCGGGCGGCGGGAGGTGCCCGCCGACGCCGAGGGCTGCCCTTGTGACCCCCTGGCCTCCACCCTGACCCCTGCGTCGTCAGCCTCGTAACGGTGGTGTTGGTTAAGCGTGGCCTAGTGGGTAGAGCGCCGGCCTGGGAGGCAGAAGGTCATGAGTTCTAGTCTCGGCTCCGCCACTTGTCTGCTGGGTGACCTGGGGCAAGTCACTTCACTTCTCTGGGCCTCAGATCCCTCGTCGGTAAAATGGGGATTGAAACGTGAGCCCCCGGATGGGACAGGGACTGTGTCCAACCCGATTTGCTTGGATCCACCCCAGCACTTAGCAAGGTGCCTGGCACAGAGTGAGTGCTTAACAAATACCACTATTATTATTATGGTTATTAATAATAATAACAAGAAGCGCTTTCTCTGTGCCGAGCACTGGGATAGACGCAAAGAAATTCGGACACAGTCCCTGTCCAACATGGGGCTCACAGTCTAAGGAAGGAGAGCAGGTATTTCGCCTGTCTTGATCCTCCCCCTTGTGCCCATTTAGGCAGCCCTCTCTCCCCCCTTTCCTCTCTCCCCTGTTTCCTGCCCCCCAAACCCTTCACCCTTGGCCGCCCCCCAACCCAGCCTCCTATCCCCAGGTACCTCATGGCAGGACCCAGATCCAGCAGTGAGGAGGAAGAGGAGGAGGAGGAGGAGGAGGAGGAGGAGGATGGCAGCAGCGAGGAAGAGGCACCTCGGGCTCCCCGCAAGGTAGCCGAACCCCCTTATTAAGTCGGGGCGGGTGGAGGGCATCCAGACCCGCTCTCCACTGACACCTCCTTCCCCGCTTCCTCCCGTGTCCGGCCCTCAGCGGCCCCAGGCCAACCACCAGCCCCAGCCCCGGCCGGCGAGAGCCGGTTCTCCCCCCGGGCCCCAAACCCCAGAGGAGACCCAGTCGGCCCCTTCTGCCCGGGACGGGGACACGGGTTCTGAGGGCGAGCAGTCAGGTGAGTCCCTTAGTCGCGGGGAGGGAGGCCGGCCGGACCCTGGGTCTTCGGGGAAGTGGCACGGGCAGGGTGACTCGATTTCCGAGGAAACGGGGTTGAGGGGGACGAGCCACGACCTAGCGGATAGGGCCCGGGCCCGCGAGTCAGAAGGACCCGGGTTCTAATCCCAGTTCCACCACTTCTCTGCCGTGCGACCTTGGGCAAGCCGCATCACTCCTCCGGGCCTCAGTTCCCTCCTCTGCAAAACGGGGATTAAGACCGTGAGCCCGCTGAGGGACCGGGACCGCGTCCACATGATCGGCTCGTATCCACCCCAGCGCTTCGGACGGGGCTTGGCCCGTCCTAACCGCCTAACGGATACCGTCACGGTTATTATTTCGAGCCGGGGGCGGGGGAACCTGCGGGAGCTAGGAGGGGAGGGAGGAACGGTGAACTGACGGGGTTTCTGGTCTCAGACGGACGGGACGACGGGGCGGAGGATTCGGGGGACACCGAAGACGAGCTGAGAAGGTGGGCCGCCGAGGGGGGGGAGGGAGGAGGCGTTGGTGGCGGGGGGCCGTGGTGGGGGGAGAGGGGGGCCGACGGGGAACGGAGCCTAGGCATGGCTGCCGGGTCCCGGGCTCGCTTAGGGTGGCAGAACTGAGGAGTCGGAAGAGGCCCCCAGAGGAGGTCAAGAACGGTGAAGACCCCTACGGGGGCTCAACCGACGAGAACACAGACAACGAGGAGACGGAGACCCCTGACCTGCCCATCCCCCAACTCCCAGGTACCCCCACCCCTTCTCCCCCGCGCCATCGCCCCACACCCTCAGCACCCCCTCCAGGAGACCTCCAAGCTGTGCGAGTCCTGCCCCAGGCCCGTGACGGGAGGCGGCGTGGGAGGGCACTTCCCCCGGTTCATTCGCTCGTATTGATTGAGCGCGTACGGTGTGCGGGGCGCTGTACTAAGTGCTTAATACAGTGGTCCCGCCTTCCGCCCCGTCCTCAGACTTTTTCCAGGGCAAACATTTCTTCCTCTACGGAGAATTTCCAGGCCAGGAGCGAAGACTACTGGTCCGCTACGTCACAGCCTTCAACGGGTAAGGTGGGGGACCACCCGGGGCCTTGAGGTCCCGTGGGAGCAAGGAGGGCGAGGGAGAAAGGTGACCCCCGCCGGGGTAGCGGAGAGGAAGGAGCCGTGGTCCGAGGTCCCGGGGAGCAAGGGTGGGCCGGAGCGGACCTTGGGCTCAGCTGCCCGTCCTCCTCCCCTTCTCTCCCTTCTCCCGCCAGGGAGCTGGAGGACTATATGAGTGAGAAGGTGCAGTTCGTAATCACGGCTCAGGACTGGGACCCCAGCTTTGAAGAGGTGAGGAGGTGTGGGGAGGGGGCAGGGAAGAAGCCCCCCCCCCCCCCCCGCATTCCTCCCAGGATTTCTCCCCCCACCGATTTCCCTTCCTGCGAGCGCTTCGTACAGTGTTGTGCACACAGTGAGCGCTCAATGGATACGACTGAATCGAAGCGTAGGCACCCCCGTTCCCAACTCCTCTCGTGTGGCGCCTCAGGCCCCCCCATCTCGGGAGGTCTGTCTGACCCGGATCTCGCCTCCCCCCGCCAGGCCCTGGCCGACAACCCCTCCCTGGCCTTCGTCCGGCCCCGCTGGATCTACAGCTGCAACGAGCGCCAGAAGCTGCTGCCCCATCAGCTCTACGGGGTGGTGCCCCAGGTCTGAGGGGCGGCGGGGCCTCCCTCCTCCTCCTCCTCCTCCCCGCCCGCCCGGAGGGAGCCTGGTCCGGCCCTTCGTCCGAATGGGGCGGGCCAATAAAGAGCGGGAGCCCGCCGAGTAGCCGGCCGGTCGTGTGGATGTCTGTCCGCCGCCGCATCCCCTCCGCCCTCCCCCCGGCGGCCGACGCGGACCCCGGCTCGTAGAAATCGCATCCGTTTATTGGCACAGGGCGAGGGGCGAGCGGGGCGGGGGGGGGGAGGGACGGGGACCGAAAGCTGGCGGCGGCTGAGGGGCGAGCAGGGCCGGGTGGAGGGGGACGGGGGAGGCGGGGGGCCGGCGAGGGGGTCAGGCCCGCTCCGCCTTGGCTCCTTTGCCCGCCTTGGCCTCGCCACGGTGGCTCCTCTGGTGCAGGGCCAGGAGCCGCCTCTGGCCGAAGCCCTGGCCGCAGGCGGGGCAGCGGTGCGGGGCGGCCGCCTCCCGGGCCGCGGGCGCCGGGGGGGCCGGCGAGGGGCCGGCGGCGCCGGCGGCCGCCCCGTGCCGCTGCTGGTGGGCGGCCAGCTTGGACGGGTAGCAGAAGGACTTGGGGCAGAGCGGGCAGGGGTAGGGGCGGGCGCCCCCGGCGTGGGTGTGGCGGTGGGCGGCCAGCTTGGACGGGTAGCAGAAGGACTTGGGGCAGTCGGGGCAGGGGTAGGGGCGGGCCGGGGAGTGGGTCCAGCGGTGGGCCGCCAGCTTGGAGCGGTGGCCGAAGGCCTTGGGACAGTCCGGGCAGGGGAAGGGACGGTGCCCGCTGTGGGTGAGGCGGTGGGCGGCCAGCTTGGAGGGGTAGGAGAAGGACTTGGGGCACTCGGGGCACGGGTGGGGCCGCTGGCCGCCGTGGGCCAGCCGGTGCGTGGCCAGCTTGGACGGGTAGGAGAAGCTCTTGTCGCAGTCCGGGCAGCGGTGGGGACGCTGGGGGGGCGGCGGGCGGCGGGCGCGCGAGGGCGGCGCCGGCCCCGGCCCCCGCCCGCCCGCCGGCCCGGACTCGGGGGGCCGGCTCCGCTTCGGCTTGGCTTTACGGGAGGCTGAGCGGAGGGGAGAGGCGAGGGGTGAGGGGGGAGAGGCGAGGGGCGAGGGGCGGCCCCGCCGCCCCGTCCCGTCCCGGGCCACCCGTCCCGCCTCTCACCCCCTCCGTTGGTCAGGCCGGGGTCCTTGTCCACGGGGGTCCTCCCGCTGCCGCCGGCCGCCTGGTCTCCTCGCTCCAGCATGGTCGGCGGCGGCCGGGCCCCGGGCCACCCACACCTGCGGGCCGGGGATGGGGACCGTCGGGCCGGGGATGGGGACCGTCGAGGGCGCCCCGACGCCTGGGCCCAGGCCTGCGGCGGTGGGGGCGGGGCCCGAGCGGTCGGGGTGTGACGTCAGGGTTGGGGCGGGGCCTAGATGAGGGAGGCGGGGCAGGCGCGCGACGGGGCGTGTCTTGCGCGCGCTGAGGGCGGGGCCCACGCGACGGGGAATGCGCGCGCTGAGGGCGGGGCCTAACTGACGGGGACGAGTCGTGCGCGCGCCGGGGGGCGTGTCCACGCATCGGGGGCGGGGCCTACGAGACCGAGGCGTGTCCTGCGCGCGCCGGGGGCGGGGCCTACGTGACAGGGAAGGGGCATGCGCATGACGGGGGCGTGTCTCGCGCGCCGGGGGCGGGGCCTAACTGATCGGGGAGGGGCATGCGCGCGCCGGGGGCGGGCCCCGCCGGGGTTACCTGCAGTCCGGTCCTAGGCGAGGGCCATGGAGGCCCCGTTAACTCCTCTCTCCCCCGCGGCCCGGCCTCATCCCCAGCGGGGAGGCAGCTGGGAGGACGAGCAAAGGGGAGCCGCAGTCCGGGGCTGTCCTCCGCGACCCTTCCCCCCCCCCCCCCCCACCTCCACACCCCGTTCTCCTCCCCCGGACCCAGGCGTCCTCCCCCCGTCCCCGCAGGGAGGAAGCCACGGAGCGCGCCCCCGGGAATCCCGCCGGGGCGGCCGCGGCCCGCGGTGCCTCCCCGCCCCCTCCCCCCCTCACCTGTCCGCGCGGCCCCTCCCCGGGGGGGGGGCGGGGCTCGGGGCCCCTCCCGCCGCCGCTGCTGCTGCGCTGCTCTCGGGGCTGCGGGGGCTGCACTGGCGGGCGCGCGCACGCACGGGGGTTACGTCCGCATGACGCATTCCCCCCCGAAGAGGGGGACGTGCGCGTGCGCGCTGAAGAGAAGGGGGCGCGGGAGCGCGCGCGGGAAAGGGGCGGACAGCGCACCCTGGTGGAGGAAAGCCGAACACCAACGAAAAAAGGGTAGGGGGCTGCGGCGGCAGGCGGTCTACGGTGGCCGCGCTGCGCCAAAAGACCAAAAGCTCCCTGATCGCGCCGCCGTTTTTATTCATTCATTCATTCATTCGTATTTATGTGTGTGCAGAGCACTGGACTAAGCGCTTGGAATGGACAATTTGGCAACAGATAGAAACAATCCCTGCCCGACAACGGTCTCACGGTCTAAAAGGGGGAGACGGACAGCAATGTATCTTCACAATGTATTTTCATCCATTCAGTCGTATTTATTGAGCGCTTCCCGTGTGCAGAGCACTGTGCTAAGCGATTGGGAGAGCACGCTAGGATACTCACTAGACACCTTTCCTGCCCACAACGAGCTTACAGTCCAGAGAAGCAGCGTGACTTAGTGGTAAGAGCCCGGGCTTGGGAGTCAGAGGTCATGGGTTCGAATCCGTTTCCAAAGTCTAACCTCCATCCTCCCTACTGCAGTTCTTTGAAAACGAAGAAAATGGGGTCCCTCTTGGTGGAAGCTTTTCAGTGACCCAAAGTGCCTCCCTCACTTTCCCAACTTATCCATCTTTCCCCTTGCCATGGGGACAATCGCACAGGTTGGACTTTAATAGTAATTAAGAGTAATACTTTTGGCCAAGAGAGACTGGACTTCAACACAAACTGGACCCTGCAGAGTGGGAAGCCGCATCTTGGGCTGTATAGCCGCCCACTGGTAATAATGCTGGTATTTGTTAAGCGCTTACTATGCACAGAGCAATAGTATTTTTTATTGAGCGCTAACTATGTGCAGAGCACTGTACTAAGCGCTTGGAATGAACAAGTCGGCAATAGATAGAGACAGTCCCTGCCGTTTGACGGGCTTACAGTCTAATCACTGTTCTAAGCGCTGGGGGAGATAGAGGGTCATCAGGTTGTCCCACGTGAGGCTCACAGTTAATCCCCATTTTACAGATGAGGTCACTGAGGCACAGAGAAGTGAAGTGACTCGCCCACAGTCACGCAGCTGACAAGTGGCAGAGCCGGGAGTCGAACCCATGGCCTCGGACTCCGAAGCCCAGGCTCTTTCCACTGAGCCAGGCCGCTGTTGCCTACAAACTCTTATAGCGTACTCTCCCAAGCGTTTAGCGCAGTGAACTGCACACAGTAAGCACTCAGTAGATACCACTGATCGACCGCTGCCAGAAGTGGAGGGATAGGAAGAGAGAAAGCGAGCGAAGGAAGCATGTAGCACTACCTGGAGTTACTTCCTTCTGCCCAAGTTGAGGTTTGAACCTCTGTTGCCATTTCCTCCCTTGCATCTGCCCACCCCCCAGCTGGCTCCCCCCCCCACGGTGAATATTTGCTGTGGTAGAATGCAAATCCAGGTTTGTGGGGAAATGCTAAATGGTGCAGAACTCCAGCTTGAGGATGTGGGTTGAGCCAGGGTTCAGGAGGGTGGGAGAAACCAAGGGAGTCTTGGGTCCGGAGCAAGAGCCGCAAAAAGAAAGAGCTGGGGACCGGGGCTGAGATCCCTGCACCCACAGAATCATGGACGAACAAGCTGGACTCCCGTTTGATTCACCCCAGGACTCTTATTTGCTACCCCATAAAAGGCAGCTTTTTGCAACTGTTTGTTTCTCATTTTGCATAGGATTTTATTTCCTGGCCAAATGCAGAGAAGGCCTGGCCACCCCAGCCTAGCCAGGGTGCAAAGACCCATTGGGCTGAGTCTGGGGGCACCCAGATGGCTCCTCCTGGCCCTGGTTGTCAGGGGAGCCGGGGCAATCAGAGGTGGGAGCAGATTCAGCGTGGCTCAGTGGCAAGAGTCCGGGTTGGGGAGTCAGAGGTCATGGGTTCGAATCCAGGCTCTGCCACCTGTCAGCTGTGTGACTGTGGGCAAGTCACTTCACTTCTCTGTGCCTTAGTCCCCTCATCTGTAAAATGGGGATGAAGACTGTGAGCCCTAGATGTGGCAACCTGAATTCCTTGTATCTCTCCCAGCGCTTAGAACAGTGTTTGGCACATAGCGCTTAACAAATGCCAACATTATTATTCATTCATTCAGACGTATTTACTAAGCACTTACTCTGTGCAGAACACTGTTCTGAGCGCTTAGGAGAGGACAATATAACAATAAACAGACACATTCCCTGCGTGCAATGAGCTTATAGTGAAGAGGGGGAAGACAGATATTACTATTTATTCAATCAGGTTTATGGAGCGCTTACTGTGTGCAAAGCACTGCACTAAGTGCTTGGAGAGTACAATTCGGCAACAGATAGAGACAATCATTCATTCGATAGTATTTATTGAGCCCTTACTGTGTGCAAAGCACTGTACTAAGCGCTTAGAATGGGCAAATAGGCAACAGATAGAGACAATCCCTGCCCATTGACGGGCTCACAATCTAATCGGGGGAGACAGAAGGACAAAAACAAGACAACTTAGGATAAATAGAATCAAGGGGATGGACACCTCATTAACAAAATAAATAGGATTTTTAAAATCTATACAAATAAGCACAGTGCTGAGGAGAGGGGAAGGGAGGGGGGAGGAGCAGGGGGAAAGGGGACTTAGCCGGCTCACAGTCTAGAAGGGGGAGATAGAGTCAACAAAACGAGTAGACAGGCATTGCTACCACCAAAATAGATGAATAGAACTGTAGATAAATGCACAGAGTTAATAAAATAGAACAATAAATATGTACAAATCTATACAAGTGCTGTGGGGAGGGGAAGGGGGTAGAGCAGAGGGAGGGAGGAAGGGGATTGGGGAGGGGAGGAAGAGAAGAGGGAAAGGGAGGGCTCAGTCTGGGAAGGCCTCCTGGAGGAGGAGAGCTCTCAGGAGGGCTTTGAGGAGGGGAAGAGAGTTAGTTTGGCGGATAAATGAATAAATGACAGATGTGGACATGAGTGCTGTGGGGCTAGGAGGGGGGATGAATAAAGAGAGCAAGTCAGGGCGACGCAGAAGGGAGTGGGAGAAGTGGAAGGGAGGACTTAGTCAGGGAAGGCTTCTTGGAGGAGATGGGCCATCACTCAAGCTTTGAACTGCGGTGGGGAGGGGGACAGTCATTTTCTTCTGATAGGAGGAGGGAGGGCGTCCCAGGCCAGAGGCAGGATGTGGTTGAGGGGGGGACAAAATAGACAAAATTGAGGTTCCACTGGGGGAGTTGGGAATGGAGGGGGAAGTGGAGGGAGGGAGGGAGGGAGGGAGGGGGACAGGAGCACCTGAGTTCCAGGAGGGAAACTAGTTCCGGCTGAAGGAGGGGCAGGTTGAAGGCCAGAGGGAAGGTGGGTGTGGTGGAGGGCGAGTGCCTTTTTCTGGCCTTCATCCCTCCTTGATGACTGTGCATTTCCCCTGGGGCTGGGCTCTCAAAACGACCATAAAATTCCCATAAAGACCTCACAGGACAGTGACTCATGGGGAGGACAGGGACCCGTTAACTCCTCCCGCTCCGGTGTATCCCAGGGAAAGAGAACTGACCTAAATCCCCAGAAGGCTCGGATTCCCCTGGAACACCCTAGGTAAATAAACCGGGCCCTGATTTACTGGGGAGACCCTATGCTACCCCAGTGCTTGGCACATAGTAGGCGGCTAACAAATCACACAGTTCTTCTTCTTCTTCTTATGGGAGTAATGTTGGTATTTGTTAAGTTCTTACTATGTGCAGAGCACCGTTCTAAGCGCTGGAATAGATACAGGGTAATCAGATTGTCCCACATGAGACTCACAGTCTAGGTAAGGTGAGGATAAGGCTATTTGCCTCCAGGCCTTTTTTTCTCTTTTTTCTTTTTTAATGGTACCTGTTAAGTGCTTACTGTGTGCCAGGCAGGGGTAGGTACAAGTTAATCAGGTGGGACAGAATCAATCCCCATTTTACAGATGAGGCGATTGAGGCCCAGAGACATGAAGTGACTTGCCCAAGGTCACACATCAAACAAGCGGTGGAGCCTGGATTAGAACCCAGGTCCTTCTGACTCCCAGGCCTGGGCTCTCTCCACTAGACCACACTGCTTCTTTTCCTGCCAGAGATCTCTTTGACTCCTTCTTTAGGTTCCCCCAGGACCTAGTTGAGTGCTCTGCCCACACTGTGCGGTGCCTGAGGATGAGGTGATACGGTCTAGTGGTTAGAACCCGGGCCTGGGAGTCAGAAGGTCGTGGGTTCTAATCCTGCCTCTGCCACTTGTCTGCTCTGTGACAAGTCACTTCACTTCTCTGGGCTTCAGTTCCCTCATCTATAAAATGGGGATTGAGACTGTGAGCCCCAAGTGGGTCAGGGACTGTATCCACCAGTGTTTAGGACAGTGCTTGGCACATAGTAAGCGCTTAACAAATATTATTATTTTTTGTTTTGCTGTCTGTCTCCCCTGTTTAGACTGTGAGCCCATTAGTGGGCAGGGATTGTCTTTATCTGTTGCCGAATTGTACATTCCAAGCTCTTAGTACAGTGCCCTGCACCCAGCAAGTGCTCAATAAATACGATTGAATGAATGATTATTATTATTTTCTATTATTAACTCGAATTACTTGTATCCACCGCAGCACCTAGGACAGTGCCTGGTACTTAGTAAGCATTTAACAAATACCATAATTATGATGAATAATTATTCACTCGAGTTGCTTGTATCCACCCCAGCGCTTAGGACAGTGCCTGGCACATAGTAAGCGCTTAACAGATATCATTATTATTAATAAATTGCATTATAACTCGAATTGCTTCTATCCACCCCAGCGCTTAGGACAGGGCCTGGCACATAGTAAGCCCTTAAAACGTACCATTATTATTATTCTTCACTCAAGTTGCTTGTATCCACCCCAGCATTTAGGACATCCCTGTCTACTTGTTCTGTTGCCTGTCTCCCCCCTTCTAATAATACCAATAATGTTGGTATTTGCTGAGCGCTTACTATGTGCCAAGCACTGTTCTAAGCGCTGGGGGAGATACAAGGTGATCAGGTTGCTCCACCTGGGGCTCCCAGTCTTCATCCCCATTTTTCAGGTGAGGTCACTGAGGCCCAGAGAAGTGAAGTGACTCGCCCACAGCCACACAGCTGACAGGTGGTGGAGTCGGGATTCGAACCCATGACCTCTGACTCCCAAGCCCCGGCTCTTTCTCTAGACTGTGAGCCCCTTGTCGGGTAGGGATGGTCTCTAATCTTCTGCCGAATTCTACTTGCCAAGCGCTTAGCGCAGTGCTCTGCGCACGGTGAGCGCTCAATAAATACAATTGAATGACAGTACCCGGCACATAGTAAGCGCTTAACAATTGCCCTTATTATGATCATTAATGATGCTGGTATTTGTTAAGCGCTTCCTATGTGCAGAGCACCTTTCTAAGCGCTGGGGGAGACACAGGGGAATCAGGTTGTCCCACGTGGGGCTCCCAGTCTTCATCCCCATTTTCCAGATGAGGTCACTGAGGCCCAGAGGAGTGAAGCGACTTGCCCACAGTCCCACAGCTGACGAGTGGCAAGAGCTGGGCTTCGACCTCATGACCTCTGACTCCAAAGCCCGGGCTCTTTCCACTGGGCCAAGCTGCTTCTCATGATTGCTTGCATCCAGCCCAGCGCTTAAGACAGTGCGTGGCACATAGTAAGCGCTTAACAATTCCCATTGTGATGGCCATGAGGCTGGTGAGATTGTGTCCGTGTCCCGAGGGGTGGGAGGCCGGGTGCACGGGCCCTTTAAGGACGAGCCCACCCCCTCCCCGGGGTGGGCGTGGCCGGGGTGACCGCCCCCCTCCCCCGGCCCGCCCCCCGACCCGCCCCCTCCCCCTTGGCTTCCCGGTAGCGGGGCCCGGCGGCTCAGAGCCGGCCAGCGGGAGGTCGGGGGTAAACCATGGGTCTGGGGGCGAGGCTGCTGCCGCCCCTGCCCCTGCTGAGGACCCGGCGGGGGTCGCCCAGGACGGGGGTCGCCCTCCCCCGCAGGGGCCTGAGCCAGGACAGCGGCCCCGCCCGGGGGCTGCTCTTCCGCCAGGTGCGGGGCTGGGGAGGGGGGCGAAGGGGACCTCAGGTCAGGGGCCACCGGGGCTGGGGTCGGGGGGGTAAAGGGGAGCTCAGGTCGGGGTGGCTGGGCAGCTGGGGATGGGGTCGGGGGGTTAAGGGGAGCTCAGGTCAGGGGTAGCTGGGGTTGGGGTCGGGGGGCGAAGGGGAGCTCAGGTCAGGGGCAGCTGGGCAGCCGGGGATGGGGTCGGGGGGCGAAGGGGAGCTCAGGTCAGGGGCAGCTGGGCAGCTTGGGATGGGGTCGGGGGGTAAAGGGGAGCTGAGGTCAGGGGCAGCTAGGCTAGGCTGGGCAGCCGGGGATGGGGTCAGGGGGCGAAGGGGAGCTGAGGTCGGGGTAGCTGGGCAGCTTGGGATGGGGTCGGGGGGTAAAGGGGAGCTCAGGTCAGGGGTAGCTGGACAGCCGGAGATGGGGGCGGGAGGCGAAGGGGAGCTCAGGTCAGGGGTAGCTGAGCTAGGCTGGGCAGCTGCGGGGGCTCCGGGGAAAGGCCGTCGGGACCCTGGCGTGGGCCTGAGTGGGAGTCCTGGGCCTTTGGGGGGAGAGTTGCGGGGCTGCCGGGCGGAGGGAAAAGCAGGAATTAGCAGGAGTGAGCTGGAAGTGCTCCGCACATAGTAAGCGCTCAATAAATACTATTGAATGAATGAATTAGGGGGATAGGAGCCGGGGGTGGGGGGCACCCGATGCTTGTGACCTCAGGGCTGGGGAACAGGAACAGGAACGGGACTGCGTTTGGGGCTCTGGCTGGACACCCAAGTCTTTCAGGGAAATTTAAACTTCTAAATTCAGGCTTCAGTTATCTGAGCCCCTGGTGGGCAAGGATCCCATCGGCTAATTGTATTATAATAATAATGTATCTGTTAAGCGCTAACTCTATATCGGACACTGTTCTAAGCGCGGGGGTAAATCCAAGGTAATCGGGTTCGACACAGTCCCTGTCCCACATGGGGCTCACGGTCTCAATCCCCATTTTACAGATGAGGGAACTAAGGCCCAGAGAAGTGAAGTGGCTCGGTCACGCAGCGGACGAGTGTCGAAGCCGGGATTAGAACCCGTGGCCTTCCGACTCCCAGGCCCATGCTCCGTCTACTAGGCCTAAGAGCTTAGAACAGTGCTATGCACCCAGCCAGAGCTCGATCGATACCGTAACTCCTTCTGCGCTCTCCCCGCTCCGTTGCGGAGACGCAGGACCCCGGTCGCTCTCCCAGCGGGATCACAGCGTGGCTCAGTGGAAAGAGCGCGGGCTTGGGAGTCAGAGGTCACAGGTTCTAATCCCGGCTCCGCCGCTAGTCAGCTGTGTGACCTTGGACAAGTCACTTCTCTGTGCCTCAGTTCCCTCATCTGTAAAAATGGGGATTAAAACTGTGAGCCCCACGTGGGACAACCTGATCACCTTGTATCCCCCAGCGCTTAGAACAGTGCTTGGCACATAGTAAGTGCTTAACAAATACCACGATTATTATCACTTACGTGTTGAGGGATCCGAGTGTGCCCGGCCCCGGGGACGCCTGGGTCCTGGGAAGGGTGCGGCGGCCAGGAGAGCAGAGACCTGGGTTCCGGAGGAGAAGGTGTCATAGGGAAGAGTCGGGGTGTGTGGCGAAGGGCCTCTAAACCGTAAGCTCGCCGTGGGCAGGGAACGTATCCGCTTTTCGTTCTATCGTCCTCTCCCAAGCGCTCGGTATAGTGCTCGGCACACAGTAAGCGTTCAGTGAATACGATTGATTGAGCTGGGGGGAAGCAGAGAGGGGATGCCCACCTCATCCATCCCTGCCCTTCCTCTCCCCACCCCGCCCCCCGCCTCCCAGCTCTTTGAGCCTCAGAGCTGCACTTACACCTACCTGCTGGCGGACCGGGCATCCAGAGAGGCCGTGCTGATTGACCCCGTCCTGGAGACCGCCCCCCGAGACGCCCAGCTGGTCCGGGAGCTGGGGCTGCGGCTCATCTACGCAGGTCTGGGGTTTGGGGGGGCCGGCAGGGGAGACGGGGGGTATCCCTTGGGACCCACCGGCCGGAGCGAGCGTCCGGGGGGCGCTGGGGTGGCCCCGCGGGTTGGGGGAGAGGGAGGTGGTCTCCGAGCCCTCCCGTTTCCCCCACGGGCACAGTCAACACACACTGCCACGCGGACCACGTGACGGGCACCGGGCTCCTGCGCTCGCTGCTCCCCGGCTGCCGGAGCGTCATCTCCCGCCTCAGCGGGGCCAAGGCCGACCTGCTCATCGCCGAAGGGGACACCCTGCGCTTCGGCTGCTTCGTGAGTCCCGGGAGCTATGGCCGTGGGGTGGGGGAGGGTAGGGAGGGGGCAGGCGGCGGTCCACACCCCGGGGCGGGATGCCAAGAGGGAGAGAGGGGGTGGGGCGGCCCCTGCCCTCTCCTAAAACTAAAGTCCACCCTGGCAAACACATCCTCCACGGGCACGTGAGGGCACGGCAGAGGGCGGTGAGTCTTTCTGGGGTCCTGTCTTCTCCGCAAGTTACCTGGGGAGCGTAAACCCCAGCTTTCGGGGCTCGCTGAGCGGGAGATTTTAACCCCCGTCCCGCCACCCCCCTCCCCGCCAGGCTCTGGAGACCCGGGCCAGCCCCGGCCACACTCCCGGCTGCGTCACCTACGTGCTCGGGGATCAGAGCGCCGCCTTCACCGGGGATGCCCTCCTCATCCGGGGCTGCGGCCGCACCGACTTCCAGCAAGGTTGTGCCCGTGCTCGGATCCCCTTCCGCCCCCCTGAACCAACCCCTGGTGAACTCCCCCTTCGTCCTCCCCCAGGCCCCACCATCCCAAACCTCTTGCCCTGAGCTCCCCGGTCACCCCCTCCAGACTGCACTTCAGTACAGAGGGACTTGCTCTACTATTCAAATACATTTTTAAAATCAATCGTACTGATTGAGCGCTTCCTGTGTGCAAAGCATTATACTGAACGCTTGGGAGAGTACCATCTAACCATAAATAGACACATTCCCTGCCCACAACGAGCACTGAGCAGGTGCTTCGTGCTGTGTGCCAGGCACTGTACCAAAGCGCCGGGGTAGGTACGGTGCAATCAGGCCAGTCCCAGTCCCTGTCCCACGTAAGGCTCACAGTCTAAGGGGGAGGGAGAACAGGTATTGAGTCCCCATTATATAGATGAGGAAATTGACACACAGAAATGAAGCGACTTGCCCGAGGTCACGCATCGGGCAAGTGGCAGAGCCAAGATTAGAACACAGGTCCTCTGACTCCCAGGCCCAAGCTCTTTCCACTAGGCCGTGCCGTTTGCCAGGCCCTGCCATTCCTGGGGGAGGAATGGGGGGATTTGTAGAGGGGCTAGATGGGGGCTGGGAAGGGAGGTCACGGGTTGCAGCTCCTCTGGCCTTGACCTCCTGGCCCTTCCTCAGGTTGTGCTAAGACCCTGTACCATTCCGTACACGAGAAGATCTTCACCCTCCCAGGGGACTGCCTGGTTTACCCTGCTCATGACTATAAAGGTGAGCATACTGACAGGCAGACGGGGGCCTGTCGGGGCAATCAACCGAAGGTATTCATTGAGCACTTACTGTGTGCAGAGCACTCTACTCAGCGCTTGGGAGAACTAGAGTACATCAGTATCGGTAGACTCGTTCCCTGCCCGCAAGGAACTTACAGTGTAGAGGTGGTGACAGACGTGAAAATAAATTATGGTTACGTACAAAGGTGCTGTGGAGTTGAGGGTGGGGTGAATATCCAGGTCTTTTAAGGTACAGATCCAAGTGGAAGGGCCACCGAAAAAGGGAGAGAAAGTAGGGGAAATAAATGAAGAATAAAAGAAGGCTTCTTGGAGGAGATGTGATTGTAATAAGGCTCTGAAGGTAAGGAGAGTGGTGGTCTGTCGTATATGGAGGGGGAGGGAGTTCCAGGCCAGAAAGAGGACACGGGTAAGGGGTCGGCGATGCGGTAGACTAAATCAAGGTACAGTCACTAGCCTGGGGTTAGAGGAGCGAAGTTGGTGAGCTAGGTTGTGTCGCGAGGCGAGGTATCTGGTGGGGGGGTGAGCTGATTGAGTGCAATGGGAAGAATGATAATGATGGAATTTAAGTGCTTACTATGTGCCAAGCACTGTTCTAAGCTCCGAGAGGCTTCTCTTTGACGTGGAGGTGGATGGGCAACCACTGCCGGCTTTTGAGGAGTGGGGAGATGTGGACCGAACGTTTTTGTGGGAAAACGATCCGGGCAGCAGAGTGAAATATGGACTGGTGTGGGGAGACCCAGGAGGCAGGGGGGTCGGGGAGGAGGCAGATGCGGTAATCAAGGCGGGGGAGCTGGATTATTATAGTAGTGGTTTGGATGGAGAGGTAAGGGCATCTAGGAAAGCGGGAGGAGGGTGAGAGAGAGAATGAATTAACTGAGGAGCACAACCCCTATGAGGAGCTAGGAGCAAAGGCAATGGACTACAATTCCCATCAGCCTCTTCTCTGTCTTTGTCCGCGCCTGCGGCTGTCGATAAAGTTGGATTCAGGAGACCGAGGCCCCAAAGGCTGATGGGATTTGTAGTTGGCTTCAGGAGGCCGAGGCCCCAAGGGCTGATGGGATTTGGAGTCTTGGGAGAACTACAGTTCCAAATAATAATAATTATGGTATCTGTTAAGCACTTCCTATGTGCCCAGCACTGTTCTAAGCGCCGAATCAGAATCGGTAGACCTGTCCCCTGCCCACAAGGAGCTTACAGTGTAGAGGTGGTGACAGGCATGAAAATAAAGAAATAAGATAAATAAAGACTCTTCAGCAGCGTGGCTCAGTGGGAAGAGCACGGGCATTGGAGTCAGAGGTCATGGGTTCGAATCCCAGCTCGGCCACTTGCCAGCTGTGTGACTTTGGGCAAGTCACTTCACTTCTCGGTGCCTCGGTTCCCTCATCTGTAAAATGGGGATGAAGACTGTGAGCCCCACGTGGGACAACCTGATTCCCCTGTGGCTACCCCAGTGCTTAGAACAGTGCTCGGCACATAGTAAGCGCTTAACAAATACCAACATTATTATTATTATTATTATTATTATTCAGCGGGCTTGTGCGAGGCCAGGGGCGGCTTGGACCCGGTTCGTGACCTCCCCTCCCTCTTCTCCCTTCCCCTCCCTCCAGGTCACACGGTCTCCACGGTGGAGGAGGAACGGACCCTGAACCCTCGGCTCACCCTGAGCTGCGAGGAGTTTGTGCGAGTGATGGATAACTTAAACCTCCCCAAACCCCAGCAGATCGGTGAGGTGGGGGGAAAAGGGAGGGAGGTCGCAGGGCCTCGGGGGAAGGGGAGATACGGAGGACGGACGCCTGGGTTCCGGGAGGAAAGTGGAATTGGGTGGACCCGAAGTCTGGGTTGTGACGCCCGGCCTTCTCTTGCCCCCAGACTTTGCCGTTCCCGCCAACCTGCGCTGTGGCCTTCAGGACCCCCCGCACTGAGCTGTCTCCCAATGAGGGGTTCCCGCCCCCAATCTTCCTCCTCCACGCACCCACCCGAACTCAGGTTTTATCTCTGTTGCACATGAAGGGGGACGGAGTTGGGTCACTTAATAAAGCCGA
Source organism: Ornithorhynchus anatinus (assembly GCF_004115215.2). Classification (NCBI taxonomy): domain Eukaryota; kingdom Metazoa; phylum Chordata; class Mammalia; order Monotremata; family Ornithorhynchidae; genus Ornithorhynchus; species Ornithorhynchus anatinus. Next base: position 4,679,917 of record NC_041732.1, on the reverse strand, counting down.
TTTGATATTCGACATCCCCGTCCCGCTTTCTGTCTTTCCCGCTGAAAGTTCTGGGGAAAATGAGCCTAAGGCCTGGGAGGCAGGATGCCTGGGTCCTGCTGAAGGGGAGCTAGGCAGTGGCGGTGTCTTGGTTTCCTGGAGTGCTCAAGGACCTCCAGGGGCTGCCCATCCATCTCCGTGTCAAACAGAAACTCCTTAGCATCAGCTTTAATCACCTTGACCCTCCTACCTCACCTCGCTGCTCTCCTGCTGCCATCCAGCCGGCACACTTTGCTCCTCTAATGCCAACCTACTCACCGTGCCTCCATCTCGTCTATCTCTCCGCCAGCCTCTCGCCCACATCCTGCCTCTGGCCTGGAACGTCCTCCCTCTTCATTTCCGACAGACAGTGACTCTCCCCCTCCCTTCAAAGCCATATTGAAGGCCCATCTCCTCCAAGAGGTCTTTCCTAACTAAAACCTTATCTTTTTCTTCCATTCCCTTCTGCGTTGCCCTGCCTTCCTCACTTCACTCATTCATCTGTAAAATGGGGATTAAGACTATGAGCCTCACGTAGGACAACCTGATCACCCTGTATCTACCCCAGTGCTTAGAACAGTGTTCTGCACATAGTAAGTGCTTAACAAATACCAACATCACTCCCTCCCAGCCCCTTCAGGACTTATGTACATATCACTCAACCACTGGTATTTATTGAGCACTTAATACATTCAGAGTAGTCAGTCAATCATATTTATTGAGCCCTTACCGCGTGCAGAGCACTATACTAAGCGCTTGGGAGAGTACAGTGCAACACTAAAAGGACACATTCCCTGCCCACAACGATCTTACAGTCTAGAGGGGGACAACCTGATTACTCCGCGTCTACCCCAACGCTTAGAACAGTGCTCTGCACCTAGTAAGCTCTTAACAAATACCAACGTTATTATTGTTATTATCACAGTCTAGAGGAGGAGACAGACAGACATCAATAACAGACATTAAACTGACTGTTAAGTTCTTTGTGGGCAGGGGGTGTGTCTGTTAAATTGCGATAGTGTACTCTCCCAAGCGCTTGGTACAGTGTTCTGCACACAGTAAGGGCTCAAATCCAATTAATTGATCTAGAACAGGGCTGCTCTCCATGGGGAGGATAGGGAGCTGCAGGTAAGAATCTAGAAGCAGCGTGGCTTAGTGGAAAGAGCCCGCGCTTGGGAGTCAGCGGTCATGGGTTCGAATCCCAGCTCCGCCGCCTGTCAGCTGTGTGACCTTGGGTGAGTCGCTTCACTTCTCTGTGCCTCAGTTCCCGCATCTGGAAAATGGGGATGAAGACTGTGAGCCCCCTGTGGGACAACCTGATGACTCTGTATCTCCCCCAGCGCTTAGAAGAGTGCTTGGCACATAGTAAGTGCTTAATACCAACATTATTCTTCTTCATTCATTCAATCGTGTTTATTGAGTGCTTACCATGATGTGCAGAGCACTGTACTAAGCGCTTGGAAGAGTACAATATAACAATAAATAGAAATACTCCCTGCCCACAATGAGCTTCATGGCTCAGTGGAAAGAGCCCGGGCTTGGGAGTCAGAGGTCATGGGTTTGAATCCCGGCTCTGCCACTTGTCAGTCTTGTGACTGGGCAAGTCACTTAACTCCTCTGGGCCTCAGTGACCTCATCTGTAAAATGGGGATGAAGACTGTGAGCCTCACGTGGGACAACCTGATTACTCCGTATCTCCCCCAGCGCTTAGAACAGTGCTCTGCACCTAGTAAGCGCTTAACAAATACCGACATTATTATTATCACAGTCTAGAGGAGGAGAAAGACAATATTAATGAATAAATGACAGAAATGGACATAAGTGGTGTGGGGCTGGGAGGGGGGGGATGAATAAAGGGAGCGAGTCAGGGTGACGCAGAAGGGAGTGGGAGAAGTGGAATGAGGGGCTCAGTCAGGGAAGGCCTCCTGGACGAGATGGGCCTTCCCTTTGAAGCGGGGGAGATTCTGTCATCCTGGGGCTTTGTCCACCCGCTGGCCGCTGGCCAAAGGATTGATCAGGGCTCCCTCTTCCTCCCTTGGAAGTTTTTTCCCCCTTCCAGCTCCGCAGCATTGATGTCCATATCTTGAGAGAAGCAGTGTGGCTCAATGGCGAGAGCTACGGGCTTGGGAGTCAGAAGTCATGGGTTCTAATCCTAGCTCCGCCGCTAGTCAGCTGTGTCACCTTAGGCAAGTCACTTAACTTCTCTATGCCTCAGTTCCCTCCTCTATAAAATGGAGATTAAGTCTGTGAGCCCCATGTGGGACAACCTGATTACCTGTATCCCCCCAGTGCTTAGAACAGTGCTTGGCACATAGTAAGCGCTTAACCGATACCATTATTATATCTGTATTTTATTTATATTGACGTCTGTCTCCCCCTCGCTAGACTGTAAGTTTGTTGTGAGCAGGGAATGTGTCTGTTTACTGTGGCTCAGTGGAAAGAGCCCAGGCTTGGGAGTCAGAGGTCATGAGTTCTAATCCCGGCTCCGTCCCCCAGTCAGCTGTGTGACCTGGGGAAAGTCACTTCATTTCTCTGTGCCTCAGTGACCTCATTTGTAAAATGGGGTTAAAACTGTGAGTGCCACGTGGGACAATCTGATCACCCTGTATCTCCCCCAGCGCTGAGAACAGTGCTCGGCACATAGTAAGCGCTTAAATACCAACATCATTATTATTATAATTTATTGACATCGATGTCTGTCTCCCCCCCTCAAGACTGTAAGCTCACTGTGGTCAGGGAATGCGTCTCTCGTGACACTGTACTCTCCCAAGCGCTTAGTGTACAGTGCTCCGCACACAGTGAGCGCTCAATAAATCCGATAGGACGCATGAACCGGAGGGGCCCCGGGGCAAGGGGGCAGGGTTGGGTGAGAGAGTGGCAGGAGGTGGAAGCCCCTGCCCCCTAAGACCCCACCCCCCTCGACTACCCTGCCCCCTAAGATCCCCACCCCCCTCGGCTCCCCCTGCCCCCTAAGACCCCCACCCTCCTCGGCTCCCCCTGCCCCCTAAGAACCCCCTTGCCTCGGCTCCCCCTGCCCCCTAAGACCTCACCCCCCTCGGCTACCCCTCCCCAGCAGGGTGTGGGTGGTCAATTGGAAACTTTTTCTCTAATCTTCCTGTTTTTCCCAAAGAGGAAGGGCCTGGCTCTGACCTTTGACCCCTCTGCCCCCTCCTGGGCAGTCCCCCTCCCCCCTTATGAGCTGGACATTGGGGGGGTGTAGGGGGTTGTCCTTTCCCCTCCCTCTTCCCCTTGCCAGCTGTGTGCCCTTGGGCAAACCACTTCACTTCTCTGGTCCTCAGTTCCCCCACCTCTAAAATGGGGATGAAGACCGTGAGCCCCGCGTGGGACAACCTGATGACCCCGTGCCTACCCCAGCGCTTAGAAGCGGCGTGGCTCGCGCCCGGGCTTGGGAGTCAGAGGTCATGGGTTCGAATCCCAGCTCCGCCACTTGCCCTCTGTGTGCCTGAGAAGCAGCGTGGCTCAGTGGAAAGAGCCCGGGCTTTGGAGTCAGGGGTCATGAGTTCGAATCCCAGCTCTGCCACTCGTCAGCTGGGTGACTGGGGGCCAGTCACTTCACTTCTCTGGGCCTCAGTTCCCTCATCTGTCAAATGGGGATTAAGACTGTGAGCCCCACGTGGGACATCCTGATTCCCCTGGGTCTACCCCAGCGCTTAGAACAGTGCCCGGCACATAGTAAGCGCTTAACAAATACCAACATTATTATTATTAAGTCACTTCACTTCTCTGGGCCTCAGCTCCCTCATCTGTAAAATGGGGATTAAGACTGTGAGCCCCACGTGGGACATCCTGATTCCCCTGGGTCTACCCCAGCGCTTAGAACAGCGCTCGGCACATAGTCAGCGCTTAACAAATACCGACGTTATTATTATTAAGTCACTTCTCTGGGCCTCAGTGACCCCATGGGGATTAACCGTGAGCTTCAGGGGGGACAACCTGAGGGCTCCGGATCTACCCCAGGGCTCCGCACATAGTGAGCGCTTAACAGATACCAGCTGGGCGCCTAGTAAGCGCTTAAGAAATGCCACCCTCCCCCAAGGGGCGGGGTCGGGCGTCACCCAGGGTCTGTCCCCTTCCCCCCCCCCCCCCATGGCTTCCCAAACCGGTTTGGCACCTAAGGCCTCATTAGAGGGGAGCGGTCACCCCTCTTCCCCCTCCCCCGTCCTGGGACCGGCTCCACCCCCGCTGGGGGGACCGGACCGGGACCTGTCCGGGGACCTGACCAGGGACAGGAGGAGGGGACGGAGCTCCTGGGTGCTTGGAGGTGAGCGGGGGGTTGTGGCAGGAGGGGGGACGGGGTGGTTTCCGCCCACCCCCCCGGGGGAGCTGTCAGACCTGTTATTCCCCGCCTCCTCCTCTTCGTCGTCGTCCCGCAGAGGCCGCAGAGCCCGGACCCGCGGCGGGGTAAGGGGGAGGAAGACCCCAGGGGGACAAGGACTGGCCCGGCCCGCGGGGCAAAGGGGCTGGGAATGAATGGCTATTTATTGAGCGCCAGGAGGAGGCCCATGCTCCAGTGCTGCGGGAGGAGAGCCGAGGGACGAAGATAAAGGAAGGAGGGGGACGCAGGGGATGAGGGTGGGAGGAGGGACAGATTCTAAGGGCGACGCCGAAGGGAGCGGGACAAGAGGAAATGGGGGTTTATGCGGGGAAGGGGACGACGGCGGGGGACCCCGCCCCGCGGGACCTCCCCCGCAGCCCGGTTTTTAATAACGTTGGTATTTGATAAGCGCTTACTCCGTGCGGAGCCCTGTTCTAAGCGCTGGGGGAGACGCAGGGTCATCAGGGTGTCCCTCGTGAGGCTCCCAGTCTTCACCCCCATTTTCCAGCTGAGGTCACTGAGGCCCAGAGAAGTGACTTGCCCCCAGTCACTCCTCCAGGAGGCCTTCCCAGACTGAACCCCCTTTCCCTCTGCTCCCCCTCCCACCCTCTGCTCTTCCCTTTCCCCTCAGCCCTGTGCTCGTTTGTGTATATTATTCTTAACCCTATTCATGTTGTTAATAAGGCGTACGTCTCCTCGATTCGATTTGTCTTGATGATGTTGTTTGGTTCTGTTTGGCTCCACCGTCTGTCTCCCCCGTTTAGACCGCGAGCCAGGGATTGGCTCCATCTGTTGCCGAACTGTACGTTCCAAGCGCTTAGCACAGTGCTCTGCTCATAGTAAGCGCTCAGTAAGTACTATTGAATGAGCTCCCCCCGCTCTCTCCCGCCCCCTGCCGGCCGCAGCCCAGAGGCCCCGCCCCACCTAGGCCACGCCCCCTGCGCGCGCAGATCACGCCCACTTGCCCCCCCTCGCGGCCCTCCCCCCCGGCTTCCCCGTTTCCCCCTCTTCCGCCCCCTGCAGGCCACTCCCCCGTACCCACCCCGCCCCTCCACTGGCCCCGCCCCAGACTGCAGGCCCCGCCCACTTCCACAGTCGGCCACGCCCCTCAAATCCCCGTCCACCACGCTCAGGCCACGCCCACTCGCCCCCCTCGTGCCCCCCCCCCCCGGCTTCCCCGATTTCCCCCTCTTCCGCCCCCTGCAGGCCACTCCCCCGTTCACACCTCGTCCCTCCACTGGCCCCGCCCCCAGAATGCAGGCCACGCCCACTCTCCCTCCAGACGGCCCCGCTCCTCCACGCCCCGCCCACCACGCGCAGGCCACGCCCATTTACCCCCCCTCGCCCCCCCCCGGCTTCCCCGTTTTCCCCCTCTTCCGCCCCCTGCAGGCCACTCCCCCGTTCACACCCCGTCCCTCCACTGGCCCCGCCCCCAGAACGCAGGCCACGCCCACTCTCCCTCCAGCCGGCCCCGCTCCTCCACGCCCCGCCCACCACGCGCAGGCCACGCCCATTTACCCCCCCTCGCCCCCCCCGGCTTCCCCGTTTTCCCCCTCTTCCGCCCCCTGCAGGCCACTCCCCATCCACACCCCGTCTCCCCACTGGCCCCGCCCCCAGAGCGCAGGCCCCGCCCACTTCCCCACCCTCCCCGCAACACAAGCCCAACGTGACCCCGCCCCTCTACAAGCCCCGCCCAGATGCTGCCGGCCACGCCCACTCCCCCTCCGGCTTCCCCCCGCCCCTCCCACAAGGCAAGGCCCCGCCCCCTCCTCGCCCCGCCCCCTCCTGCTTCCCCATCCCGTCCCCTGCGGGTCCCGCCCACTTGTCCCCCTCCTCGGCCCCCCACCCCGCTGCAGGCCCCGCCCCTGCATAAGCCCCGCCCCCCGGGTGCAGGCCCCCCCCCCAGACCCCGCCCGCCCCCCATGTGGACCCCACCTCCAGGTGTCGCAGGAGGCGGGCCGAGGACCATGGGGGCCACGCGGAGCCCCGGCGACGGGACCCCGGAGCCCGAGCCTCCCCAGGACGGGGGAGCCGAGGCCCCGACCCCCATCCCGACCCCGGCCGGGGGACAGAGGGCACGGCAGACCCCCAGCCCCTCGGGGGAGGCTCAGCCGAAGACCCCGGCAGACGACGAGGAGGAGGAGGAGGAGGAGGAGGAAGAGGAAGGAAGCAGCACGGAGAGCAGCAAGGACGGGGTGAGGCCGACACACACACTCACAAACACACACACAAACACACGCACACTCACACACACACGCACCTAAAGGCAGAGGTCAAGAACCGGACTGACCCCTCCCTCCCTCCCCCTCTAGCCCCAGCGCCTAACTCCAGAAATGACACTTGAAAAAAAAAAAATAGGTATTTGCTAAGCGCTGACTGCGGGCCAGACACTGTCGTAAGCGCTGGGGCGGAGACGAGGTAATCGGGTTGGACAGGGTCCGTGTCCCACCTGGGGCTCACGGTCGTAATCCCCATTTTACAGATGAGGTAACTGAGGCACGGGGAAACATAATGATGATGGTGTTTGTGAAGTGCTGACTAGGTGCCAGGCACTGTTCTAAGCGCTGGGATGGATACAGGTCAATCAGGTTGGACACGTGGGGCTCACCGTCGTTCATTCGTTCAGTCGTATTTCTTGAACGCTTGCTGTGTGCAGAGCACTCTACTAAGCGCTTGGGAAAGCACAGTACAACAATAAACAGCGACATTCCCTGCCCACAACGAGCTTTGGCACATGAGGGACCTGAGGCCCAGAGAAGTGAGGTGACATGCCCAAGAGCGCTTAGGACGGTGCTTGGCACATAGTAAGTGCTTAACAGATGCCATTATTTTTACCTCACAGCAGACAGGTGGCAGAGGTGGGATTAGAACCCAGGTCCTTCTGATTCCCAGGCCTGTAGGCACTAGGCTGTGACACTTTCATTCATTCATTCATTCATTCAATAGTATTTATTGAGCGCTTACTATGTGCAGAGCACTGTACTAAGCGCTCGGAATGTACAAATCGGTAACAGATAGAGACAGTCCCTGCCCTTTGACGGGCTTACGGTCTAATGGGGGGAGACGGACAGACAAGAACAATAGTCCTGCGGGAGCTCGTTATAACTGTCTGTGCGTCTGTATTGTTTTTGCCTTCAGACCCCCAGCAGCTCCTCCAGAGCAGGGGTTGTGGCTGCTTCTGCCTTGGGCCCTTCGGCTTGTTTTTTTCAGTGGTATTTGTTAAGCGCTTACTACGTGCCGGGCACTGGACTAATCACTAGGGTAGATACAAGGTAATCAGGTTTGACAAAGTCCATGCCCCGCATGGGGCTCAGTCTTAATCCCCACTCTACAGATGAGGGGATTAAGGCATAAAGGAGTGAAGTGACTTGCCCGAGATCACAGGGCAGATAAGTGGCAGAGCCGGGATTAGAACCCAGGTCCTTCCGACTCCCAGACCCACGCCCAGGTCCCGCCTACAGTGAGCTCAGGGCAGCCTGGAGGGGCAGACGCCGGCAGAGGTGGAGGGCCGGGGTCAGGAGGGGAGGCCGCGTCCTGGACGTCGGGGGGGCTCCCTGACCCGTCCCGCTTTTCGTCCCAGGTGGCGGAAGCCCCATCCCTCCAGCCACCGTCGTCCTCCGCGCCGCCCCAGACGGAGGGGCCGCGGGGGGCAGCCCGGCGCCTGCGGGGGAAGCAGGTGGAGGCCCTGACTCGGGTGGCCCTGATGGAGCAGAGAGTGAAGGAGCTGCAGCAGCAGAGGAAGGAGCTGAGGATCGAGGTGATGGGCTGGAGGTTCCCGGCCCCAAACACACCTGGCCGGCAACCCTACCTGCCGGGACCCAGGCGCCCTGTCCTTCGGCCGCCCCCCACCTTTCCAGTGCCCGGGCACCCTGCCCTTCCAGCCCCCCAACTTCCCGGGGCCCAGATGCCCTGTCCCCCGGCACCCCCTACCTGCTGGGTCATAGGCATTCTGGCCTCCAGCCCCCCGACACCTGCCCAGGACTCAGGCATCCCGTCCTTGACCCTCCACTCCCTGCCCTGGACCCAAGCGCCCTGTCCCCCAGCCCCCGCTCCCTGCCAAAGGTCCAGGTGCCCCATCTCCCAGTTCCCACTCCCTACCCAGGTGCCGCCACCCCCAACTCCCTGCCCAAGACCCAGGTACCCCAGCCTCCAGTCCCTGACCGGTGCCCAGGAGTCCCGTGCCTCAGCCTCCCAGGCCCTGGCCGGGACCCAGGCATCCCCTGCTCGTCCACAGATGGAGGTGGAAGTGGCGCTGCTGCGCGGAGAGCTGGCCGGGGAGCGAGTAGCCGCCCGGCGCGAGGAGGAGAAGCTGCGGGAGCTCGCGGGGCAGCGGGAGGCGGCCCAGCGCAGGCTGCAGGACCAGCGGGACCAGGTCACGGCCATGGAGGGGGGCCGGCGGGGGGCCCCGGGGCAAGGCATGTGCCGGGGAGGGAGGGGGCGGAGTGCACCAGATCTTGCAGGCTGGCTTTTCCCGGAGTGGGAGCTGCCTATATGTTGGGAGCGTGTTGCATATCCAGCATGTATTCGAAACCCAGACTGGGTTTTCTGGGTCTCCCGGGCCACGGGGATGGGGGTGACTGGGCCTCTGGGGACGGTGGAGGGCCTCACTCCTGCCCCATCCCACCCCCCAGGAGCAGCAGCGCCTGGCCGAGGAGCGGGCCCGCGTGCAGCAGCTGGCCCAGAGGCTGGAGGAGGCCCGGGGGCTACTGGACTCCCAACCCGAGAGTCAGAAGGAGCGGCTGCTGCAGGATGTCCATGAGGTGCCCCGCTCCCCCTTCTCAGCCTCGGTTACCCTCCCGCTCCCCCCTCAGCCCTGCTCCCCCACCTTGCCCCTGGTCCCGCGGGGCCTCCCCCACCCCCGCTCCCTCTCCCAGCTCCTCCCCAACCCGTTCCCCCGGCCTCCCACCCTGCTCCTGCCAAGCCGGCAGCTCCCATCCCATCCCATTCCAACCCATCCCATCCCGGCCTCCCGTTCCCAGGTGTCAGAGCAGCTGGAAGCCGCCCAGCGGGGCTACGAGGACCTGGAGTTCCAGCAGCTGGAGCGGGAAAGCCGGCGGGAGGAAGAGGAGAGAGATGGGGCCGGGGCCGGGGCCCGGGAGCTGGAGGGGCAGATCCGGGAGCTGGAGGGAAGCCTGGCCCAGCACAAGGTGAGACCGGGACCTCTGTGGGGCTGGATCAGGGGAGGGGAGTGGGATGTCTGGGGCCCTTCGAGGGGTCTGGTAAGGAAAGACGGGGGAACCGGTGCCCCTGGCTCCTAGATTCTGGGAGAGGGCCCGGGGTAGGACTCCTGAGTTCCGGAAGAGGACTGGGACAGGAATCCTGAATCCCTAGAGGGGAGATGGGGGCAGGACTCCTGGCTCCTGGGTGGGGGGGATGGGGGTGGGACCCCTGGATCTCAGGGAGGGGGGCCGGGGGCGGGACTCCTGGTTCTGGGTTGGGGGCTGGAGGTGGGATCCTTGGGTCCTGCACTGGCCACAGACCGAGCAGTTGTGCGGGGTCTGGGGCGGGGCAGCGGCGGGTCCAGGTGCTGGAGGAACAGTTGCGTTCGCTGGGAGAGCAGATGGCGGCCGAGAGCCGGGGCCTTAGCCGCAAGAAAGAGGAGGCCATGCAGGCTCTGAGCCAGGTGACCTTCTACCCTGACCTTTGACCCCGCCCTCCACCCTGAGACCCTCGTTTCACCTTCTAACTCTCCCATAACCTCTTCGCCGCCCCCACTCTACTTTCCGTAACGTCTCTCCCCCCCACTCCACCCCAACAACCTCCCACATTTCCCATCCTTCTGTTCACCCCTCCTCTTCCTCCTCCTCTTCCTCTCTCCTTCCCACTCTCCTCTTCCTCACCATCCTCCTTCCCCTCCTCACTCTTCACCATCCTTGCCCCCCCCCCCCATCCTCCTTCCCCTCCCTCTCCTCCCCCGTCTCTCCTCCTCCTTTCCCTCCCCTTCCCTTTCCCACCTCTTTCCCCGTCCCCTCCCTCCCTCCTCCTCCTCCTTCCCCTCATCCTTCTCCTCCCCCTCCTCTTCCTTCCCCTCCTCCTCCTCCTCCTCCTCCTCGTTCTCCTCACCCTCTTCCTTCTCCTCCTCCTCCTCCCTGTCACCCCACTGCCCCGGCCAGGAGCGGACCCGCCTCCTGGCACTGAACAAGCTGCACGGGGCCCAGGCCGGAGACGCGGGCATCACTGAGCAGAGCCAGGCCCTCACCAAGGTACCTGGCTGGGACCCAGGCGTCCTAATGCCCAACTCCCCCTCGGCCCCTTCTCCCTCCCTCCAGGGTCTCCCCGCAGCCCCTGCTCCCCTGGGAGGACCCAGATATCCTGTTCCCCAGCCCCGCTGCCCCCACGCCCCAGATATCCCCTCTACCAGATTCCCTCCCGCCTCCCCGCTCCCCTCTCAGGCTGCTCCTGGCCCGGGGCTCCCTCCTTGCCCCACCCCTGCCACTCCCTGCGATGGGTAGGTGGTGAGAACAGAGTCCGGGCCAGCCTGCCGAGCCCCCTCCCCTTCCCCAGCTCCTGTTCACCCAGAAGACGGATCGGCAGCTCCTGGTTCTCAAAGACCCCTCGGTAGCAGCCGCCTCCTCCTGCCTGTTCTCCGTCCACAGCTCCCTGCAGGTCTGCCCCCGGGGCCGGGCACGGAGGGCGGGGGCTCCGGGCTTCTTTCTGGGCCCTCATCCCCGGCCCTCCCACCTCTCCAATTCTCTCCTGAATCCCTCCCACCCTCACAGCACTTATTTCCATATCCCTAATCGATTGATTTATATTAATGTGCGTCTCCCCCTCTAGACTGTAAGCTCTGTTGCGGGCAGGGAATACATCCGTTTATTGTTACACTGGACTCTCCCAAACGATTAGTACAGTGCTCTGCACACAGTAAGTGCTCAATAAATACAACTGACTCCTACTCCTAACCACCCCCCAGTCCTCGAATTATCCCCCATCTCCTCCCCCCCCCCTCGCGCCCTTAACTACAGGGCTCCTTCGGGCTCCAGCGGACCGGGAGTTTGCCGAGGAGACGGGGAGACCGGACTGGGCCGCGGGGGGGTGCCCCACGGCCTCTGTCTCTGCACTGTAACGGTGAGACATTCCCCCTCCCAGCCCCCCGGGGAGAGGGTGGGAGGGGAGGTTGGAAGGGAATTGCGGGGAGCAGCGGGGAGGTGGGCGTCAGCGGGGAAGGGGCGTCCGCCACCCCCTCTGAGCTTTCTCCCTCGTCTTCCTCTAGGACCCCTGGAGGCATCGGGGCTGCAGGGCCCCCCCAGCGGGGGGGCTCCCCTCAGGCTCCCTCTGTATCAGCTGCTGAGCTGCAGCCCCGGGACCAGGTGCGAGGGAGGGGCGGGGATGGGAGAGGTCAGGACGATGGGGGGAGAGGGAGGAAATGAGGAAGCTTGACTCCGTGTCTCCCCAGCTGTGGGGTCCCCCACCCCGATATCGCTCACATGGAGAGGCTGTTGCACCAGGCCATGGCCGAGAGGGAAAGGCTACTGAAAGCTCGGGTGAGATACCGGCCCCCGGCCCCCCAGCTCTTCTCCCCCCACCCCGGGGTTCTGACCACCTTCCACCGCCCCCAGGTCCCCCTCGCCAGCTCCCAGACTTTCTCTTGGGGTCCCCCCAGGATCCTGAACCTCCATTCTTCACATCCACCCCGACTCGCTGCCTCTCAGTTCATCAGAACTCCATGCTAGGCGCATGGGAGAGCACTAAAGAGTTAGGAGATATGACCCCTGCCCCCAAGGAACTCTCCATCTATCTGGGGAAACAGGCCCAGGCTTGGGCCGGATTTAGAATACGGGGTGGGAGTCAGGCAGATCTGGGGGTGAGGGTGGGTTAGGGTCCCCTGAGCAGTGCTTTTGGGAGGATAATTATATTCTCCCGGTGACCCCTCCCCCGCCCAGGGAATGGTGCCCACTCAGCCCCCAGTGAGGGGAACCCACCCTCACCTTCCGCCTTCTCACCCACACCCCCGTGATGAGGGAAGCCCACCCACTCTCACCCTCCGGGGAGGACAGACCACCCACCCTCACCCCGTGATGAGGCGAGCCCATCTGCCCTCATCCGTTCTGAGGCCCAGTGAAGTGAGCCCCCAACCCCGACCCCCCCCCCCGGTTACTCCCCAGGAGGAGACTAAAGGAAACAAGGAGGAGCCTAAACCCGCAGAAACACCGGTGATCACGGTCAGTGACTCCTTCCCCCCGGTGGCTCAGAGCCGAGCCCTGGGACGCCTGATCTCCCCCAGCCCCCCCCAGCCCCTGCCTTCTCCCGGCCCCCGCCCCTTCCCCCCTCCCCCGGCCCCCCTCTCCCTGGCCCGGCACCAGATCTCCCCACCGTGACTTCCCGACTCTCTAAGCAGCAGGCCCCAGAGGCTCCCGCCCCGGCGGCCCCCCAGCCCCTGGACCTTCGCCGGCACCTGGAGCGCTGGGGCCACAGCCTGGACAGCTGCCCGCAGGTCCACGTGGCCAGCGGCTGCTGCCGGGGACCACTGATCAAGATGGGCGGGAGGATCAAGACCTGGAGGAAGCGCTGGTTCTGCTTTGACCGGAGCAAGCGCCGCCTGGCCTACTACGCCGGTGAGGGATCCCTACGGCCCCGTTCCGGGGGGGCCCGCCCCCGTCCCGGGACCCTGCCCCAACCGCCTCCCTGGACTGTAAGTTCACTGTGGGCAAGGAATGTGTCTGTCGTGTTATCTCATACTCGCCCAAGCGCTTAGTACGATGCTCTGCACACAGTAAGCGCTCAATAAAACAACCGACTCTTTCCCGGAGCCCCATTCTTCGGGTACCCCAACCTCAGCATCACTGATCCTTCGACCCTCCTCTCCCAACCTCACCTGGAGTCCCCGCCCTGAGGGCCCCCCTCATCCCAGCCCCATCCGCCCCCACCTAAATCTTTGGAAACTCACTCTTCACACTCCCACATCTTCCCCCCAGTGCCTCTTTCTCCCCCTGCCTCCCGAGATGCCCCTTGACCCCTTCTTAATTCTCTCCCCCCGTTTTGTCTTCCAGACAAAGAGGAGACCAAGCTCAAAGGAGTCATCTACTTTCAGGCCATTGAGGAGGTTTACTATGACCACTTGCGCTGTGCTTTTAAGGTGATCCTACCCCTGTTCCTCCAACAGCCAAATCAGTCAGCCAGTCGGGAGCATTTATGGAGCACCGGGGGCTCAGTAGAGTTAGCGGACATGATCCCCGTCCTCAGGGAACCTCCCCCCTCAGACTCTAGCCCGAAAACCCCTCGCTCAGAACCTTGAACTTTTTTATTTTCTATTTTTTATGGTATTTGTTGAGTGCTTACTATGTGTCAAACACTGTTTTAAGCACCGGGGTAGATATCAGAAAATCGGGATCGGACAAAGGCCCTGTCCCCCGTGGGGCTCACAGCCTAAATTGGAGGGAGGAGGATTTTATACCCATTTTACAGATGAGGTAACGGAGGCGCCGAGACACGGCCACGGTCACCCAACAGCCAGACGGAGTCAGCATTAGAGCACAGGTCCTTAGTACAGTACCTGGCACATAGAGAAGCAGCGTGGCTCCGTGGAAAGAGCCCGGGCTTGGGAGTCCGAGGTCATGGATTCGAATCCCGGCTCTGCCACTCGTCAGCTGGGTGACTGGGGGCAAGTCACTTCACTTCTCTGGGCCTCAGTTACCTCCTCTGTAAAATGGGGATGAAGACTGTGAGCCTCACGTGGGACCACCTGATGACCCTGTATCTCCCCCAGCGCTCAGAACGGTGCCCTGCACCGAGTAAGCGCTTAACAAACACCAACATTATTAGTATTATTCTCTGGGCCTCGGTGATCTCATCTGTCAAAGGGGGATGAAGACCGGGAGCCTCACGGGGGACCACCTGATGACCCTGTGTCTCCCCCAGCGCTTAGAGCAGTGCTCGGCACATAGTGAGCGCTTAACAGATGCCAACATTATTCTTCTGATTTCCTCCCGTCGGACTAGAGCCCCAACCCTCGCCTGACGTTCTGCGTGAAGACGTACGAGCGGCTGTTCTGCATGGTGGCCCCCAGCCCCGAGGCCATGCGCATCTGGATGGATGTCATCGTCACCGCGGCCGACGAGAACCACGCCCCCTAGCGGGCCACGTCCCCTAACGGGCGCCGTCCAATCAGGCGCCGGGGGCGGGACCAGGCTGCCGAAGCCACGCCCCCTACGGCAGACCCCGCCCAATCCGGCGCTGGGGCGGGACCAGACTGCAGAAGCCACGCCCCCTTCGCCAGACCTCGCCCAATCCGGCGCTGGGGCGGGGCCACATTGCAGAAGCCACGCCCATCCATGGGACCCCCCCACCCAATCCGGCGTTGGGGGCGGGACCAGCCCGGCTAGGCCACGCCCCCTTCGCGACCGTCCAATCCGGCGCTGGGGGCGGGGCCATATTGGAGGAGCCACGCCCCTTCCCGGGACCTGTCCAACCAGGTTCTTGGGGGCGTGGCCACCCGAAGCCCCGCCCCACCACCCCAGGCCCGTTGGAGGTCGCCTGTCAGTCAATCGTATTTATTGGGCGCCTTTCAGGTGCAGAGGCACCGTACTAAGCGCTTGGGCAAATTCATTCAATAGTATTTATTGAGCACTTACTATGTGCAGGGCACTGTACTAAGCGCTTGGAAGGCACAAGTCGGTAACAGATACAGTCCCTGCCCTTTGGTGGGCGAGTAGCAGCGTGGCTCAGTGGAAAGAGCCTGGGCTTGGAAGTCAGAGGTCATGGGTTCGAATCCCAGCTCTGCCACTTGTCAGCTGTGTGACTGTGGGCAAGTCACTTCACTTCTCGGGACCTCAGTTCCCTCATCTGTCAGATGGGGAAGAAGACTGGGAGCCTCACGTGGGACCACCTGGTGACCCTGTATCTCCCCCAGCGCTTCGAACAGTGCTCTGCACATAGTAAGCGCTTAACAAATACCAAAATTATTATTGGGCAAATACACAAAATAGACGCCTGGGAGGCAGCATGGCCGAGTGGCTAGAGCCCAGGCCTGGGAGTGAGAAGGTCACGGGTTCTAATCCCCGCCCCGCCACTTAATAATAATAAATAACAATTATGGTATTTGTTAAGCATTTACCATGTGCCGAGCACTGTTCGAAGCGCTGGGGAGATCCAAGATAATCAGGGTGTCCCACGTGGAGCTCACAGTCTTCATCCCCATTTTACAGATGAGGGAACTGAGGATCAGAGAGGTGAAGTGGCTTGCCCAAAGTCTCCCAGCTGATTAGTGGCGGAGCCGGGATTAGAACCCACGACCTCTGACTTCCCAGCCCGGGCTCTTTCCACTAAGCCACGCTGCTTCACTTGACTGCTGGGAGACCTTGGGCAAGTCACTTCACGTCTCTGGGCCTCGGTTGCCTCATCCGGAAAATGGGGATTGAGACTGTGAGCCCCACGTGGGACGGGGACTGTGCCCAACCCCATTTGTTGGATCCACCCCAGCGCTTAGTACAGTGCCTGGCACGGTGTGAGCGCTTAACGAATGCCATAATCATTATTATTATTGGTATCACATTACCTTGCCACAGCGAGCTTACAGTCTTAGAGGGCCATCGCTCAGTCAGAGGGCGAGACCAGGTCCTCGCTGAGCAATGGCGGAAACGGGGCCCGGGCCCAGGGCTCCGGACCTTCGGCCCACACGGACCCCCCTGCGCCAGCCCGGGGCAGGGGGCATCCCTGGGGTGGGGGCGGAGGTGGGTGGGGCAGGTGGGGGGAGCCTATTTATTGATGTTCTTGTGCTGTAATAATAAACTCAGAGAAAAATCCGCCTCTCTGTTACCGAAACCTCTGCATCCTGAAGGTCTCCATTACTTCAGAGCAGAAGGGTCCTCACTCAATCAACTGTACTTATTGAGTGTTTACTGTGTGCGGAGCACTGTACTGACCACACGGCAGAGTTCAGAGAAGCAGCGTGGCTCAGTGGAAAGAGCACGGGCCTGGGAGTGAGAGGTCAAGGGTTCGAATCTCTGCTCTGCCACTTGTCAATTGGATGACTGTGGGCAAGTCACTTCACTTCTCAGTGCCTCAGTGACATCCGTAAAATGGGGATGAAGACTGAGCTTCACATGGGACCACCTGATGACCCTGTATCTACCCCAGTGCTTAGAACAGTGCTCTGCACATAGTAAGCGCTTAACAAATACCAACATTATTATTATTACAATATAACAAAATAGCAAACACATTCCCTGTCTGCAATGAGCTTACAGTCTAGAGGATGAGTTTACAAGCTCGGGGTATAGAGGGCCTTTTTTTTTTTTTTAAATGGTATTTGCTAAGCACTTATTATGTTCCGGGCACTGTACTAAGTGCTGGGGTAGATACACGCTGGGTGGACACAGTCCCTGTCCCACATGGGACTCACAGTCAATCCCTATTTTACAGATGAGATAACTGAGGCACAGAGAAGTTAAGTGGCTTGCCCGAGGTTATACAGCAGACAAGTGGTGGAGCTGGGATTAGAACCCAGATCCTCTGGTTCCTGGGCCTGGGCTCTTTCCACTAGGCCATGCTGCTTTCCTTGATTGGCCGCTGCCCTCGCCAACCAACCCTCTGTATCAATCAGTGGTATTTATTCGTTCATTCATTCATTAATTTGTCTTTATTGTGTGCAGAGCCCTGTACCAAGGGCTTGGAAAAGACAATACAGCAATAAAGCGAGGCAATCCCTGCCCACAATGAGCTCACGGTCTAGAGGGGGGGAGACAGATATCAACACAAGTAAACAGACATCTAAATAAATAAAATTACAGATATATACATAAGTGCTGTGGTGGGGTTGTGGGGGGGGGGAAGAGCCAAGGGAGCAAGACAGGAGGACGCAGGAAGGGAGTGGGAGATGAGGAAAAGTGGGACTCAATCAGGGAAGCCAAGTGTGCGGACTGGGTTGTAGAAGGAGAGAAGCGAGGTGAGGTAGGAAGGACGTCTGTCTCCCCCGATTAGACTGTAAACCCATCATTGGGCAGGGATTGTCTCTATCTGTCGCCGAATTGTCCATTCCAACTGCTTAATACAGTGCTCTGCACATAGTAAGCGCTCAATAAATACCACTGAATGAATGGATGAACAAGGTGATGGACAGCTTTAATGCCAATGGTGAGGAGTTTTTGTTTGATACAGAGGTGGACAGGCAACCACCGGAGATTTCTGAGGAGGGGATGACATGCCCTGAACGTTTCTGTGGAAAGATAATCCAGACAGCGGAGTGAAGTATGGACTGGAGTGGGGAGAGGCAGGAGGTTGGGAGGTCAACGAGGAAGCTGATGGAGTCATCCAGGCGGGATAGGATAGGATGAGTGATTGTGTTAACGTCGTAGCAGTTTGGATGGAGAGGGAAGGGCGGATTTTGGCGATGCTGTCAAGGTGAGACCGACAGGATTTGGTGACGGATTGGTTATGAGGGTTGAATGAGAGCGCGGAGTTAACGATAACTTCAAGGTTACGGGCTTAGAGAGCACTGTACTAAGCACTTGGGAGAGTACACCGTTACAGAGTTCGTAGACACGTGCCCTGCCCACAGCACGCTTACAGTCTAGAGGGGGAGACAGACATTAATATAAATAAATAATGGAAATAAACCTCTTAACCTTTGTGTTTCCCTGTCCCCGCCTCTGTGTACTTGGATTTTAGGAAGCACCCCCTTAGCCCCCAGGGCCATCCTTACCCCGACTCCCCACTTTGCCCCTCAACCCCTTTCATTTTTTTCCTTATCATATTTGTTAAGCACTTCATTCAATCATATTTATTGAGCGTTTACTGTGTGCAGGGCACTGTACTAAGCGCTTGGAAAGTACAATTCAGCAACAGAGAAAATCCCTGCCCACAACAGGCTCACAGTCTAGAAGAGGGGAGACGGACATCGAAACAAGTAAACAGGCATCATGCTAAGCACTGGGGTGGATACAAACTAATCAGGTTGGACATAGTCCCTGGTCCACGTAGGGCTCACAATCTTAATCCCCATTTTACAGGCGAGAAAACCGAGGCACAGAGAAGTTAAGCGTCTTGTCCAAGGTTATAAGGCAGACAAATAGCAGAGCTGGGATTAGAAACTAGGTCTTTCTGATTCCCAGGTCCGGGCTTTCTCCAACAGGCTTTGCTACTTCTCTATTCAATCAATATATTGAGCGCTTACTGTGTGCAGAGCTCTGTACTGAATGGCAGCCAGAGAGATGATTCCCCGAGAACCCACGTCAGTGGTCCCCAGGATTAGCTCTTCTAAAGGACCCAGGAGTCTTGCCTGCCCTCCTTCCCCCGCCCACTCTCCCTCCCGCACCCACTCTTTCAAAACAAGTGTCCTGGTTTCAGCTCCAATTCGCCTCTCTACCTCCTTCTCCAAGGATCATGCTCCCTCATCGTTAACTGAGCGCTTACTACGTGCAGAGCACTATATTAAGCAGCACGGTCTAGTGGATAGAGCCCGGGCCTGGGAGTCAGAAGGACCTGGGTTCTCATCCCGGCTCTGCTGGGGAGACCTTGGGCAAGTCACTTCACTTCTCCGGGCCTTAGTTGCCTCATCTGTAAAATGGGAATGAAGACTATGAGTCCCATTTGGGACAGGGACTGTGTCCAAGCTGATTAGCTTGTAGCTAACCCAGTGCTTACAGCAACACTTGACACATAGTAAGCACTTTACAAATGCTATTATTATTATTATTACTAAGTGTTTGGGGGAGAACAATACAACAGAGGTGGTAGACACATTCTGTACCTAAAGAGAGCTGGAAGAATCACTGCGATGTCCAGGGGCTGCACAAAGCCACCCAACCAATCAGTCAATCAATAGTATTGATTGAATGCCCACTCTGTGCAGAGCACTGTACTAAATTCTTGGGAAAGTACTACAGGACTAGTAGAAAGGATCTCTGCCCTCAAGGAATTCTTAATTTTGCGGGGAAGAAAGACATTCAAAGAAATTGCAGATGAGGAGTTAATGGGCTATAAATAAATGTATATATATATATATAAATATAAATAAATATATATAATTGTGGCATTCATTAAGTGCTTACTATATTCCAAGCATTGTTCTAAGTGTTGGAGTAGATACAAAGTAGTCAGGTTGGACACAGTCCCTGTCCTATATGGGGCTCACAGTCTTTTATCCCCATTTTAAAGATGAGGTAGTGAAGTGACTTGATCAAGGTTACACAACAGACATATGGCGGAGCCAAGATTAGAACCCATGTCTTCTGACTCCCAGGCCGATACTCTTTCCACTAGATCATGCTGCTTATATATATATATCCTCAGAAGGTGGGGATTTTGAGAACTCAAGTGGAAGTGCTAAAGGGGCAGCAAGTGGGTAGATGGATTAATCCAGGAAGGCTTCCTGGAAGAGCTATTTCAGAAGGGCCTTGAAGATGGGGAGAGAAGTTCCAGGAAGGAGGAAAGGCATGAGCAAGAGGTGGTTAGTGGCTGGGAGAGACGGGAAGAAGACGCAGTCCCAAGGAGCCGTGAGCCGACCTCTCCAGGGGCCCAGGACTCTGCGTAATGCCCGCCCGGGCCGGAAGTGGTCCGCCCGGCTCAGCGGGAACCGCGGATGCCATCAGACCTCTTGGGTTCCAACTCGGGGACCCAGTGGCCCCATAAACCCCAGGGATTTCCTGGAATGGCCAGGCCTTAGTTGCAGGGAGAGACTCCTCTAACCCCCTGGCATCCCGCACCCACATCCCGATCCAAGGGATGGGCAGGGGCCACTTAGCTTGGACTGAGTCAGAATCGGAAACGTCAACCCGGTCCCCGGGTCAGCCCCTCCTTCCTCTTCGGCCCCCCCCCCCCCCCGGGGTCATCGGCAGGAAATGGGGAAATGGGGAGTAACCGCCCCTCCATCCTGGGGCCACTGTATCCACAATCCAGGCCGACCCGGCGTGTCCAGATGGGAATCTTTTTTTCCAACCTCTCCCACCAGATAGGCCAGATCCTTGTCCTCCGTCACCGCCCCCCCCTCCTCCCCAGAACTGTGGGAATCTTTTTTTTTTCCTCCCTTGGCCCCATTTCAGGGCTGGGTCAGGTCTCCTCCCAGATCAAGGATTACCCATCCAGTTTGAGTGAATCTCCGCAGAGAGATTAGGGAGTAAAAACCCACAGACGTGGCTCTTGGTATCCACTTCCCTGACTCCTCTCCCTTCCCATCTATGGGCTTGAGAGCCTTCTCCCCTGCAGCTTCCGCAAGTTCCCAGAGAGAACTATCTCCCTGTAGTCCCCTGTTCATCGAATCTGTCTCTGGGCCCCGTGGGTGTGTGTGTGAGGGCAGACACCCCGGGAAAAGAGGGGGGTGGGGGTGCAGGCCCGGACAGGTTCCTCTCACAGCCCTGTTCTCCGCTCCCTGAGACGCCTGTCACTCCAGTCCAGCCGGTTCCCAGCCCAAGGGCGCAGGTGGGAGGGGAGTCCCTGGTCTCAACTCCGCCCCCCGAAACTCCCTCTTCTTCCTTCCCTTCACCCCCCTCTACCCCCGGCCCCTTTCATCCGCACAGGGGGCTGGGACACAGTGAAAGATGCAGGGGAATGTTCTCTTTGGCTGTTTTCATTGCCCCCCCAGAGCCGGCTGCCTGTCAGCAGGCCCAGCAGAGGCTTTGAGATGCTGTGGCCTCCCAGGAAAAAAACAAAAAACTGTGGGACTTGTTAAGCGCTTACTATGTGCCAAGCGTCGCTCGTTCGATCATAATTATTGAGCCCTTACTGCATGCAGAACACTGTGCTAAGCGCTTGGGAGAGTACGACACAACAA
Organism: Ornithorhynchus anatinus; assembly: GCF_004115215.2. Taxonomy (NCBI): domain Eukaryota; kingdom Metazoa; phylum Chordata; class Mammalia; order Monotremata; family Ornithorhynchidae; genus Ornithorhynchus; species Ornithorhynchus anatinus. The sequence continues at coordinate 4,658,858 of NC_041732.1, read as the reverse complement.
TAAACAGAAGCGCCGTCGTAGACGCAAGCTAATCAGGTTGGACCCAGTCCCTGTCCCACATGGGGCTCCCAGTCTTAACCCCCATTTCTGGAGGAAGTAACTGAGGCCCAGAGAAGTCAAGTGACTTGCCCAAGGTCACCCAGCGGACAAGTGGCAGAGCGGGGATGAGATGCCTCGTAGGCCCGCGCTCTATCCACTAAGCCTTTGTGGTTCTCATAACCACCGCAGACCAGGCCACCCACAGGGAGCAAAGGGGCCAAGATCCCAAAGAAGAGAAGAGGGTGTTGCTTGCTTTGGCTGGGTCTTGACCCCCTTCCACCGTGTTCCTCCCCAGAGGTGGTCGGGTCACGGCGGGGGTCGAAGGGCCCAGACCGGAGACCGTTCTCTCTGGCCGTGACGCAACGTTGGGGGTGACCCCACCCCAGAGCTGACGCGCTGACAGGCGGGGCGGGGACCTGCCCCGGGGGTGGTTACTCACCTCGGCGGGGCCCAGGTAAGAGGGACCAGAACCTGGGTCAGAGCAGGCACACCCAGAGAGGGAGCCACAGAGAAGGAGGATGCACAGCAAGGAGCTGCTCGGGAGAGGGATGCACAGCAGGTGGACGCACGTCCTTGGGCCCGCTCTGCTGCTGCTGCAGCTGCTGAGAGGTGGGAAGGGGGGACACATTGAGGGGGGTTCCCTTGGCGGGGGGAGATGGGGGTGCCGGGAAGGAGGGACCGTGGAGGGTGGAGCCGGGTAGACCGATGAGGCCGGCGGGGGAGAGAGGAAGGAGTCCAGGGCGTGGGGGACGCTGCAGGTGTTGGTGGTGAGGGTGGTTAACGTTTATGAGGCGTTTCGGGAAGATGAGGGGAGGGGAGAAGGCGAGGCTGCAGGGGAGAAGGTTCTCACATGGGGGAGAAGGTTCCCACCCCTGGGGAGGGGGAAGCTGCAGGGGAGAAGGCTCTCGCCCCTGGGAGAAGGGAGGCTGCAGGGGAGGAGGAGGCTGCAGGAGAGAAAACTCTCCCCCTTGGGAGAAGGGAGGTTTCACGGGAGAAGGTTCTCACCCCTGGGAGGCTGCAGGGGAGAAGCGTCTCACCTCTGGGAGAAGGGAGGCTGCAAAGGAGGAGGATCTCACCCCTGGGGGAGGGGGAGGCTGCAGGAGAGGAGGCTCTCACACCTGGGAGAAGGGACGTTGCAGGGGAAAAGGTTCTCACACCTGGGAGAAGGGAGGTTTCAGGGGAAAAGATTTTCAGCCCTGGGGGGGAGGAGGCTGCAGGGGAGAAGGCTCTCACCCCTTGGGGAGAGGGAGGCTGCAGGAGAGAAGACTTTCACCCGTTGGGGAGGAGGAGGCTGCAAGAGAGGAGGATCTCACCCTTTGGGGAGGGGGAGGCTGCAGCAGAGGAGGCTCTCGGCCTTGGGAGAAGGGAGGCTGCAGGGGAGGAGGCTGTCAGCCCTCGGGGCGGAGGAGGCTGTCACGCCTGGGAGAGGGGGAGGCTGCAGGGGAGGAGGAGGCTGTCCCCGCAGGCGTGGGAGAGCTGCGCGGGCAGAAGGGCCTCTGACCCCTGCGGCATATCCTGCCCCGCAGGAGCCGGCGCTCTCGAATGCTACAGCTGTGTGCAGAAAGGGGACAACGGGTGCGCCCCGGCCCGGGTGAAGACGGTGAAGTGTCCGGCAGGCACGGAGGTCTGCACGGAGGCGGTGGGCGCCGTGGAGACCAGTGAGTTTGGGACCCAGAGGAGGGAGGGGTCCGGGGGCGGGAAGGCAGCCGGCCAGGGAGGAGGGGGGAGGCCCCGAGACGGAATCCAACCCTGCCCCTCCCTCCGGACTCGCACCAAACCACCGCTTTGCATGACATTTGCGTGGGACTCATTTACTAGGAAAATGCTCTAAAATCCCAGGAACCACCACTCCTCTTGCCCCCCAGCCCCGCCCCCCTCCGAGACCCCCAGTGACCCAGGGCTAAGCTCCCCTCCCCACTTCCTCCCCTGCCCCTGGTGGCTTTTTTCCTTTATTTTTTATAATAATAATAATAACGTTGGCATTTGTTAAGCGCTTACTATGTGCCGAGCACTGTTCTAAGCTCTGGGGTAGATACGGGTAATCAGGTTGTCCCACGTGAGGCTCACAGTTAATCCCCATTTTATAGATGAGGTAACTGAGGCCCAGAGAAGTGAAGTGACTTGCCCACAGCCACAGAGCTGACAAGTGGCAGGGCCGGGATTCGAACCCTTGACCTGTGACTTCCAAGCCCGGGCTCTTTCCACTGAGCCACACTGCTTACTCCGGGCCGGGCACTGTGCTGAATGCTGGGGTAGATACAAGGGAATCAGGATGGACACAGCCCCTGCCCCAGGTGGGGCTCATGGTTTTAAACCCCATTTTACAGATGAGGGAACTGAGGCCCAGAGAGGTGACGGGACTTGCCCAAAGCCCCGCAGCAGACAAGTGGCAGAGCTGGGATTAAAACCCAGATCCTTCTGACTTCCGGGCCCTGGCTCTCTCCATTAGGCCACACTACTTCTCGTCCTAGTCTCTGAATAATAGTGATAAAAATAATGGCATCTGGTAAGCGCTTACTGTGTGCCTAGCACTGTTCTAAGAGCTGGGGTAGGTACACGTGGGGCTCACGATCTTAATCCCCATTTTACGGATGAGGGAACTGAGGCTCAGAGAAGTGAAGTGACACACCCAAGGTCCCACAGCAGACAAGTGGTGGAGCCAGGATTATTATTATTATGATGGTATTTGTTAATAATAATGTTGGTATTTGTTAAGCGCTTACTATGTGCAGAGCACCGTTCTAAGCGCCGGGAGAGATACAGGGTCATCAGGTTGTCACACATGAGGCTCACAGTCTTGATCCCCATTTTCCAGATGAGGTCACTGAGGCACAGAGAAGTGAAGTGAATTGCCCACGGTCACCCAGCTGACAAGCGGCAGAGCGGGAATTCGAACCCATAACCTCTGACTCCCAAGCCCGTGCTCTTTCCACTGAGCCAAGCGCCTACTGTGTGCCAGGCACTGTACTAAACAATGGGGTGGAAACAAGCAAATCGGGTTGGACACAGTCCATGTCCCATGAGGGGCTCACGGTCTCGATCCCCATTTTACAGATGAGGTCACTGAGGCACAGAGAAGTGAAGTGACTTGCCCAAGGTCCCGCCGCAGGCAAGTGACCGAGCTGGGATTAGAACCCAGATCCTTCTGACTCCAAGAGCAGTGCTCTCTCCATGAGGCCACACAGCTTCTCATCCTAGTCTCTGAACCGTGGCCCCTCACCCCGGGGCTGCCAACTCGGAGAAGCAGCGTGTCTTAGTGGCAAGAACTCGGGCTTGGGAGTCAGAAGTCGTGAGTTCTAATTCCAACTCCGCCACTTATCAGCTGTGGGACTTTGGGCAAGTCACTTCACTTCTCTGTGCCAAAGTTAACTCGTCTGTAAAAAGGGGATGAAGACCGGGAGCCCCACGTGGGACAACCTGATCATCTTGTGAAACACCGTAGCTTAGTGGAAAAAGCACAGGCTTGGGAGTCAGAGGATGTGCGTTCTAATCCCGCCTCAACCACTTGTCTGCTGTGTGACCTGGGGCAAGTCACTTAATTTCTCTGTGCCTCAGTGACTTCATCTGTCAAATGGGGATTAAGACTGTGAGCCCCACGTGGGACCACCTGATGACCCCGTATCCACCCCAGCACTTAGAACAGTGCTCGGCACATAGTAAGTGCTTAACAAAATCCCTAATAGTTATTATTCTAGTAAGCGCTTAACATCCCATCGTTATTATTAACCCTGCTTGGTGCCACAGAGGAAAACTGGAAACCCTCGGGTGGGCTTCGCTTGGGGGGGCTCGGAGGCCAGCTCTTGCTGACCCCTCTTGCCCCTTGTGTCCCCTCTGCCCCCCTCAGTCCACGGTCAGTTCTCGCTGGCGGTGAAGGGTTGCGGCTCGGGGCTGCCGGGCAAGAATGACCGAGGCCTGGACCTGCACGGCATCGTGGGCTTCCTGCAGCTGCTGCAGTGTGACCGCGACCGCTGCAACGGGCAGCTCAACCTGACGACCACTCCGCTTAACCCTGCCGGTAAGGGACCGGGGGAGGGTCCCGGGCCGGGAAGGGGGGGAAGGCCTGGAGGGGCCGCCCGGAGGGCAAAGCGAGGGGACGGAGGGCAGAAAGGGGGAGCAGGAGAAGAAGAAGGGGGGAAAAAGCACCGGGGATTGTAAGCCCTTACCATGTGCCGATCATTCATAATAATAATAATACTGATGGCATTTGTTAATCGCTTCCTATGTGCCAAGCACTGTTCTAAGCGCTAGGGGAGATACAAGGTCATCAGGTTGACCCACGTGGGGCTCACAGTCGCAATCCCCATTTGCCAGATGAGGTCACTGAGGCCCAGAGAAGTGAAGTGACTTGCCCAAAGTCCCACAGCTGACAAGTGCCGGTGCCGGGATTAGACCCACGACCTCTAACTCCCAAGCCCGTGCTCTTTCCACTGAGCCAGGCTGCTCAGTTGCATTTATTGAGAACTTACTTTCATCCAGCGCTTAGAACAGCAGTTCGTACATAGTAAGCGCTTAACAAATACCATCATTATTATTATTATTCACTCAGTCATTCAGCGTACTTATTGAGTGCTTACTGCATGCAAAGTGCTGTACTAAGCGCTTGGCAAGTACAATTCGGCAACAGATAGAGATCATCCTTACGCAACAACGGGCTCACAGTCTAGAAGCGGGGAGAGAGACAACAAAACAAAACAAGACTGCGTGCAGAGCACTGTACTAAGCGCTTGGGAGAGTCCAATATAACAATAAAACCATTTCCCGCCCCCAGCGAGCTTACATCAATCATATTTATTGAGCGCTTACTTGTGCAGAGCACTGTACTAAGCGCTTGGGAGAGTCCAATATAACAATAGATACATTCCCTGTCCACAGTGAACTTACCTCAATCGTATTGATTGAGCACTTACTGGTGCAGAGCACTGTACTAAGCGCTTGGGGGAGTCCAATATAACAGTAGATACATTCCCCACCCACATTGAGAGTATATCAACTGTACTGATTGAGCACTTACTTGTGCAGAGCACTGTACTAAACGCTTGGGAGAGTCCAATATAACAATAGACACATTCCCCACCCAAAGCGAGAGTACATCACTTGTACTGATTGAGTGCTTACTTGTGCAGTGCACTGTACTAAGCACTTGGGAGAGTCCAATATAACAATAGACACATTCCCCGCCCACGGCGAGCTTACATCATACTGATTGAGCCCCTACTGTGTGCACAGCACTGTACTAAGCGCTTGGGAGAGTCCACCATAACACTGAACAGACACCTTCCCTGCCCCAACGAGTTGAGAGACTAGAGTTGACAGTCAGTTTTGTTCTGTTCGAGCCCGTCGTCGAGCAGGGATGGTCTCTGTCTGTTGCCCAGTTGTCCATTCCAAGCGTTTAGTACGGTGCCCTGCACCTAGTAAGCGCTCAGTAAATCCGATTGACTGACGCTTAACAAATACCAACATTATCATTATCTGGGCCTCAGTTCCCTCATCTGTAAAATGGGGGTGAAAACTGGGAGCCTCACGTGGGACCCCCGATGACCCTGCCTCTCCCCCAGCGCTTAGAACAGTGCTCTGCACCTAGTAAGCGCTTCACAAATACCAACATTATTATTCTCTGGGCCTCAGTTCCCTCATCTGTCAAATGGGGATGAAGCCTGTGAGAGCCTCACGTGGGCCCCCCCGATGACCCTGCCTCTCCCCCAGCGCTTAGAACAGTGCTCTGCCCCTAGTAAGCGCTTCACAAATACCAAGATTACTATCATTATGAGTAGAGGGGATTGGGCCGGCTGGGTCCGGGAAGAGGGAGCGCTGAGCGTTGGTCTCTCGCAGGGAACGAGAGCGCCCAGGAGGCCAACGGGGCGGAGTGCTACAGCTGCGTGGGGCAGAAGCGGGAGGCCTGTGCGGGCAGCGCGGCCCCGGTGGCCAAGTGCTACGACGCGGGCGGCCAGCACTACCGAGGCTGCTTCGACGGCAACGTCACCCTGACGGCAGGTGAGCCATCGCCCGGACGCGAACTACAACTCCCATGGGGCCCCGGGGCTCCCGGCCGGGCGGCCGGGCGGCCGGGCGCGGGGGGGTGGGGGCCGACCCCGCCCATTGGGCCCCCAAGGCATCCTGGGAGTTGTAGTCTTTCTCCCCCCGCCACGGGGAGTCTTGGGGGAGAGCGCCCCCTGCTGCTCCATGACAACATTTCAGCCCCTCTTCTCTCCCTCCTATTCAATCGATGGCATTTTAGTCTTATTCATTCATTCATTCAATCAATCAATCAATCAATCCTATTTATTGAGCGCTGACTAGGTGCACTGTACGAAGCGCTTGGAATGGACAATTCGACCACAGATAGATAATTAAAAAAAATAGTGTGGTATTTGGTAAGCCCTTGCTATGTGCAAAGCACTGTTCTAAGCGCTGGGGGATACAAGGTGATCAGGGTGTCCCACGTGGGGCTCACAGTTTTTTAATCCCCGTTTGACAGATGAGGTAACCGAGGCCCAGAGAAGTGAAGTGACTTGCCCAAGGTCACACAGCTGACTAGAGGCGGAGCCGGGATTAGAACCGGTGACCTCTGACTCCCAAACCTGTGCTCTTTCCCCTGAGCCACGCTCCCTGCCCAATAACGGGCTCACCGTCTAAATGGGGGAGACATTCATTCAGTCGTTCAATCCTATTTATTGAGCGCTAACTAGGTGCAGAGCACTGTACGAAGCGCTTGGAATGGACAATTGGGCAACAGGTAGAGACCAGCCCTGCCCAATGACGGGCCCTCCGTCTAAACTGGGGAGACAGACAGCAAAGCAAAACCGAAGAAAACAAAAGTAGTCTGGCGTAGATATCATCGAGATAAATAGAATCATAGATATATACACATCATTAACAAAATAAATAGAGAAATAAATACAAATAGGCACAAGTGCTGTGGGGAGGGGAAGAGGGAAGACCTGAGGGAGGTAGAAGGGGGAATGGGAAGGAGGAGCAGAGGGAAAGGGGGGTTCAGTCTGGGAAGGCCTCCTGGAGGAGGTGAGCTCTCAGTAGGGCTTTGAAGAGGGGAAGAGAGTTAGTTTGGCAGATGTGAGGAGGGAGAGCATTCAAGGACAGCGGTAGGACGTGGGCCAGGGGTCATTCATTGTCGTATTTACTGAGCACTTACTATGGGCAGAGCACTGCACTAAGCGCTTGGAAAGTACAGTATAGCAAAAGCGCTGTACTAAGCGCTTGGGACAGTACAGTACAACAGTAAACAGAAACATTTCCTGCAGATAACGAGCTTACAGTCTAGAGGTGGAGAGAGACAGTGCTTGGCACATAGGAAGCACTTAACAAATACCGTTATTATTATTAATAATATAAATAAATAAATGACATCTTTGTACATAAGTGCTGAGCAGCTGGGGGGGCGGGGGACAAAGGGAGCAAGTCAGGGTGACGTAGAAGGGACTGGGAGAAGAGGAAAGGGGGAACTTAATCAGGGAAGGCCTCCTGAAGGAGATGTGCCTTCAATAAGGCTTTGAAGGCAGGGAGAGTAATTGTCTGTATTTATTTATTTGGTCATTCAGCCCTTTATTGCTTCTGTTAGGCGCTTACTATGTGCCAATCAACCAATCATATTTATTGAGCGCTTACTGTTATAATGTACTTTCCCCATGCTTAGTACAGAGCTCTCTGCACACAGTAAGCGCTCAATAAATGCTACTGACTGACTGGCTACTAAGGGCTTGGGAGAGTATCACACAACAATACAAAGGGACACATTCCCTGTCCACAACGAGATTACATTTAGAGGAGCAGTTCCAGTCACCGTACTAAGTGCTGGGATAGATACAAGCGAATCAGGTTGGATTTAGTCCATGTCCCTTAAGGGGCTCCCAGTCTTAATCCCCACTTTAAAGATGAGGTAACTGAGGCACAGAGAAGTTAAGTGAAATGCCCAGAGTCAAATAGGAGAGCCGGGAACAAAACCCAGGTCATTTTGGTTTTAATTTTGTCTGTGGGCAGGAAATATCTGTTAAACTGTTATATTGTACTCTCCCAAGAGCTTAGTACTAAGCTCCGCACACAGAAAGCACTCAGTAAATACGATTGATTGATTTTTGAACCCAGGCACGTGCTCTATCTACCAGGCCACGCTGCTCATATTTATTGAGCACTTACTATGTGCAGAGCACTCTACTACACGCTTGAGAGAGTACAGTAAGGCAGAGTTGGCAGACACGTTCCCTGCCCACAACAAGTTTACAGTCTAGAGACGACTCCCTTCTAGCCCTCAGGAATTCCCTGCCCCAGAAATTTCATTCCCCAACTCCAGTGCCTCCCATCCTTTCCTCTCACTTTCTTCCTGAAGCCCAACTTCTATCCCCCCGTGGAGAAGCAGGCCCATCTGACTTCAGCCTCTAAAATTAATGATAGTTATTATGTTGGTATTTATTAAGCACTTAGTATGCATCAGGCATTGAGCTAAGGGCTGGGGAAAATACAAGCAATCAGATAGGACACGATCTCTGTCCCTTAAGGGGCTCAAGGGTTAAGAGGGAGGAAGAACGGGGATCCATTCGTTCATTCCACTGTATTTACTGAGCGTAGAGCGCTGTCCTAAGTGCTTGGGAGAATGCAATACAACAATAAACAGACTCATTCCCTCCCTAATTGAGAGATGAGGAAATTGAGTTCCAGAGATGTTTAGTGTCTTGCCCAAGATCAACCAGCCGGCCAGTGGTAAAGCTGGGGCTCACCTTTATGCCTTCTGACTCTTAAGCCCTCTCCATTTGGCTTCATTGCCTCTCTCTGTGTTATAATTCTTCATGATTTGAAAGCAGTTTTGTTTTGTTTTTTTAGTCATCTCTCAATCTTCTCTTTGCCAGGCTGAAAACCTTAGTTCTTGTGTCTTCATCTCAAAGGCCCGACTCTAACCTACCGACTAGCTGGGCTCTCTAAAACCTTCCTAGAAACCCCTGGTCCTGCTCCCCAAATCCTCCCACAGTGCCCCGGCCTGCTCCCTAAGATCTTCCCAAAGTGCCCTGGCTCTGCTCCCCAAACTCCTTCCAGGACCCCTTCCATCCTGCTCCCCAAGCAGCATGACTTAATGGAGTCTAGGCTTGGGAGTCAGAGGTCGTGGGTTCTAATCCCAGCTCTGCCACTTGTATGCTGTGTGACCTGGGGCAAACCACTTCACTTCTCTGTGCCTCAGTTACTTATTCTGTCAAATGGGGATTAAGACTGTGAGCTCCACGTGGGATAACCTGATTACCTTGTATCTACTCCAGTGCTTAGAACAGTGCTTGGCACTTTAGCTCTTAACAAGTGCTATTATTATCCTCCCTGACCCCCAGCCCCATTCCTCAAGACCCCCCCCAGAACTTAGGTGAGGGACCTAATTCTCTCAGTTGACACTGTGCTAGCTCTTGTCTCAAACCAACCCTAAAATGCCAGTTTCCAGTTGACTCCACAAACATTTCTCATATTTCTGTTCTCCAGTGAAGTATCCAAAGCCTCCCGGGGTTTTGTTCCTTTCCCGGGGCATTCAGGGGTTCACCTCCCCACCGGACTCTGCTCCCCGGCTCCCCTCGGGATCCCGGCATCTGTCCTCCGGCCCGGTCCAGCCCGGTGTCACTGTGCGGCCCAGGGGGCGAGGGATGGGGGAAGAGAGGGCCGAAGCTAGTCCTTCCCGGTGCGACTTCTGTCCGGCTCACCTGATCTCCCCCTTCTCCCACCCCACTCCCCATCTGTCCACAGCCAACATCACCGTATCACTGCCCGTGCGGGGCTGCGTGCGGGACCGGGACTGCACCCGGGACGGGGCGGGAAACTCGGGGTTCACACTTACCGGCTCGTGCTGCGAGGGCCCTCGCTGCAACGCCGACCTCCGCAACAAGACCTACTTCGCCCCCCGCATCCCGCCCCTCGTCGTCCTGCCCGCCCCCCGGCCCACGGGGACCCCCACGGGGACGGCCACCCCCCGGCCCTCGGGGACCCCAGCTGCCCCGGGCCTCGCCACCAAGCCACCCGCGGAGGTGACCACACAGAAGAGCCTGGAGAAGACCTCGGAGAAGGCCCCAGAGAAGACGACCTCGGAGGAGACCCCCCAGGGGGGATCCTCCCCGACAGCCACGGAACCCGAAGAGTCAGAGGAAGAGGCGGACCACATGCACGACGGCCATCCGGCCGGGGGGCGCCCAGTGGGGCACCAGGAGCGGAGCGGTGCCAGTCAACACCCCTCCAAGGGGGGCGTCGGGGCCCAGTACCCCACCCAGGAGTGGGCCAAGGTAACCCCTCCCAAGGGTGGGGCTGGAGTCCAGGAGGCCTGGGTGGGGCTGTCCCTGGCTCTGTTGGCTGCCCTGACCCTGCTGTGAGGACGGGGGTTCCTCTGAGCCCCCAGGCCTGGGCTGGTCCCAGCTCCGACCCTCCCCCCTCCCCGGGTCCCCCTGCGTCCCCCTCTTCCCCCCTGGCCCCGGTCCCCACCTTGGGCGAGCTGGTCTCGCTGCTGTGTATTTGGGAAAGGTTCAAGGATGGGAATAAAATATATTTAAATGTTTGAAGGTTTTCAAGGAACTCTGCAAGGGACTGGACTAGGGATAGAGCCCCAGCCTGGGAGTCAGAGGACCTAGGCTCTAAGCCGCAGTTACTGCGTCTGCAAACTGGGACTAAGATGGAGAGCCCCTTGTGCGATAGGACCTATTAGTTTGTCTCCTACTCCAGTGCTTAGAATAGTGCCTGGCACAGAGGAAGCACTTAACAAATACCATATTTTTTTAAAAAGAGAATGAAGGGTGGAGCGGGGCTGCCTCATGGTCTTCTGGACTGGGGTCCGGCCTGAAGTTAGTTGGATCTGGCAGAAGGATATGGAGGCTGGGGGTTCCTGGGGCCCAGGAGGGAAGTAGAGGTCGGGGGACTGGGGTTGGGAGAGAGAGGACTAAGGACAGGACTTGTGGTCCCTGGGGGACAGGCTAATCGGGCAGAAGAGGATTCAAGAAGCCCCACCTTGGTGCCGGGGCTGCAAGGGGAAGCGATCAATTGGAGAAGTGGGAGACCCGAAAGGGATTCTGCCTGAGGGCACCTCAGGAAGCCGGTTTTTGGAGGGTGCCCCTTCTCTTGGGAAGAGATGTCAGTCCCCCAAGTGGCACGTGGTCAGTGCCTTGGCACAGAGTAAGTGCCTAACAAATACCATTAAAAACAAAACCAAAGAGGAGCCTCTCCTCCAACCTCCCAGGGGAGCCCAGGGTGGGAGAGTCCATGCCTGGGAGAGGATGGAGTTGGGGGACCAGATGGGGAGGGGACTCCATCACATACACAATCTAACTGTGAGGTCAACACTCCAGAACTGATCCAGGCTGGCCCCCGGGGGGAGTGGGTAAGAGGGGCAAAGAGGTTGGATGGGGGTGAGCGGGTTTTTCGGCACTAAATCAGGGACCCAGACAGTTGGGGGAGAAGAGGCCTGAGAACCAGCCAGCCTCATGCAAAATCACAAACACATCCACCCAAACACACCCACACAAACACGCAAGCACCCAGTCCCTTGAAAACCGCCAGTCTCCTTCTGGGACATACCCAGTCGTCCCTTCCCCTCCCCCTTCCCCCACATTTCCCCTCATGACCTCTCCCGACCCCTGGGAAATCCTGGCTTTGGGGGGTGGGTGTCCTCCTTTCTCCGCAGGAAATGGGACCGAACTGGCAGCTGGCTCTGGGGAGGAGCCACCCCTTTTTCATCAGCCATCAGCAAAGGGGAGAATGGAAGTGTAGCCTGCAGGCCTTCCCTGGGAGGGTCTGAGAGCTCCGTGGGCCGGAGGAGAGACAGAGAGAGGAGTTGGACAGGGAAGGAAATGTACTGAGCTCGGGCTCTTTTATTGGTGATTAGAGGGGAAGGGATTGGGGGAGTAGGACCCCGCCAAGATATGAGATATGGGCAGCACTGAGGAGGGCAAGAGTCAGAGGGTCCCGGGGAAGTCCACGGACCCGGGGGGCGGACCCCTCTCAAGGTACCAGGGAGAAGAGCAGGGTCACCCCCACCCCCGACCAGGCCAGGCCAGGGTGGGAGATGGAGGAGGCCGAATGGATCTGGGGCGGGGCTTCGCGGTCACAATGACCCCCGAGGCAGCAGCTTGTCTGAGACTCCTGGGTGCCCAATTCCCCGATGGCCTGGGTGCCCGGGAGGAGTAGCCGACAGCTCTCCTGGACGCAGCCCTGCACGCTCAGAGGGCCAGAAAAGGTCCCTGCAAGATAGGAGGGGGAGAGGGAGGAGGAGGACGAGGCGCTAGAGACCCCCAGATCCGGGTCCCACCCCCTGCCGCAGACCCCGGCCACCCTCCCGCCGGGAGCCCCTCACCTTTCACGTTGATATTCCCGTTGTAACAGTGGCTCGTCCCGGCAGGGCACGGGAGAAGGTCGGCGGAACAGGACAGGCCCAAACCCACACAGGTGGGGCACATCAGGCCTTCTGGGGAGGGGACGTCTGGGAAGGAGGAGTGGGATGGTCAGTCCCCTCACAAGCAGAGTCCAGAGGTCCTGAACGTCCCCGGCCCCCCCCAGCTGCCGGACCCATCTCCTCCATCTCCTCAGACTTTCCTCACCCCGCCGGCTCTTGCCCTCCATCCACTCCGCCAGGCTCCCCCACTGCTTGGGTCTTTCCCCAGCCCCCCACCCCCCGTTTCCGACGCCCCAATTCCGGGGTTACCGGGCTTGGTCTCGTTCAGGTTGAAGGGGCTGATGTCTTTGAGTTCATTGCAGAAGTCAGAGTTGCAGACTTGGGTGTAGGAGATGACGATCAGTCCCGGTGGCTCGACGTGTCGGGTGACCCGGAGCGCCTGGACCTCTCGGGTGGTGCAGCCTTTATTGTTGAGAGTCAACACTCGGGTTCCTACATGCCGAGAGGAAGAGTGGGGGGAGGAGGAGAGCTGGGGCCTGCCGGAAAGGGGAGCTAGCCTGGGCCAGAGCTGAGGTCTGCAGGGGGAGGGGGCGCAGGTGGGCAGCATGGCGTAATGGATAGAGCGTGAGTCTGGAAATCAGAAGGTCTGCCACTTGTCTGCTGTGTGAGCTTGGGCAAGTCATTTCACTTCTCTGGGCCTCAGTTACCCCATCTGTAAAATGGGGATTGGGACTGTGAGCTCCACGTGGGAGAGGGACCGTGTCCAACTCGATTTGCTCGTGTCCACCCCAGCGCTTAATACAGTGCCTGGCACTGAACAAATACCACTGGGCTTGGGAGGTGAGTTGGAGGCTGGGAAGATGGCAAACGGAGAGGCCTAGAGGAAAGAGGGGCTTGGGTAGATGAGCAATGGAGGTGGGCTGGAGGATTTGGGGCCGGGGGAGGTTGCAAATTCAGTCCCCTTCCCTCCCCAACTTTGTACGAGAAGCAGCGTGGCCTAGTGGAAAGGGCCTGACTCCAGGAGTCAGGACACCTGGGTTCTCATCCCGTCTTGGCCACTCGACCTGCTGTGTGACCTTACACAAATCACTTCCTTGTGGCTTGTGAAAGATACCATCATCATCACTTCCTCTGTACCTCAGTTTCCTCTTCTGTAAAATGGGGCTCCAATCCTTTTCTCCCTCCCCCTGAGACTGTGAGTCCCACTTGGGACAGGAACTGCATCCGACCCGATTACCTTGTATCTACCTCAGTGCTCAGCACAGTGCTCAGCTCAGAGAAAGCGCCCAACAAGTACCAGCATTGTTGTTCTTTTACCGGCTTGGATGATTAACATGGATTCCTGGCATCTCATCCTGGGCTCGCACGTCTCATTCCTCGAATTGCTCCTCGGTGAAATTTCCTTCCCCAGGAGGAACGAGTTCCCTCGGTAACAGTTCAGGGCCTGAACCCCTGCGGAGAGCGGAGTAACCATGAGCCTACAGTCTACCCGCCCCGGACCTCCCAGGGGTCTGACCATCCCTCCCCCTGGATCTCCAACCCTGCCGTCCCCTGTCCCCTTCTCCCACACCCCTCCCAGCTCCTCTGTTGACCCGCATTGGGTTCCCAGGCCCTTAGTCAATCAATCGTATTTATTGAGCGCTTACAGTGTGCCGAGTACTCTACTAAGCGCTTGGGAGAGGACAATATAACAGACACATTCCCTGCCCACAGCAAGCTTAGTCTAGAGGGGGAGACAGACATTAATGGAAATAAATCTATTATAAATAGGGGCATAGGAACTGTGAGGCTGGGAGGGGGGGAAGAATAAAGGGAGCAAGTCAGGGTGATGCAGAAGGGAGTGGGAGAAGGGGAAAGGAGGTCTTAGTCAAGGAAGGCCTCCTGGAGGAGATGGGCCTTCAATAGGGCTTTGAAGTGGGGGAGAGTCATTGTTTGATGGAGGTGAGGAGGGAGGGTGTTCCAGGCCAGAAACAGGATGGCGGCGAGATACCTACCTTGAAGGGTCAGGGCAACTCCCAGAAAGCCAAGGAGCAGAGTGGTGCTCGGGCACTGGAAAGCCATGGTCCTGCAGCGGGGGCCGGGTTTCGGGGGTGGTGCGGTGGCTCTGTTTCTTCCTCTGCCTTCCTCCAGCCAGCCCCTTCTTATATGACTGTTTCTCCATCCAGCCCCTTCCCTCTGAGCAATTTCCCTATTGGGAAACCACCTAGGAAGTTACCAATCACTAAATATCACAGATCCGGTGACGGGGTGGGATATCAGATGTCCGAGCCCCCAACCGAGCCTCGAGGTGCCAGGGATCCCTCTGCTTCTCCCTGCTCTCCCCTTCCTCCCCCTCCCCCTGCTCCAACCACCAGCCCCTCCTCCTTCCCCAGACCCGGGGCTCCTGCCCCTCCGGACCCCCGGGGGGACGGTGGCTGGGAGGAGAGAAGGGAGCACCGGCTTGTGCCACCTATGTTGTGCCATTGGCCTTCCCCTGCCCCCAGCCAGGGATATGGCTCAATGAGCAGTTGGGACACGGTGGACAGTGATGAGGAAGGAGTTGAGTCTCAGGGGCCCTACATCCTGCCATCTTGACACCTCTTCCCGACACTATTTGTCATTTACGTACTCATTCATTCATTCAGTTGTATTTATTGAACACTTACTGGGCGCAAAGCACTGTACTAAGACCTTGGGAGAGTACGATATAACAATATTGTATATAATACAATATACAGATCATTTTGTCCTCTCTTCTTCTCTCTCTAAATTATTTGGTGTCTGTCTCCCCTGTTAGATTTTAAGATCCTTGAGGGTGGGTATCATACCTTGTAACTCCTTTGTATTCTTCCAAGTGCTTGACAGAGTGTTTTGACCAAAGTAGATGCTCAATAGGTGTAGTTTTATCAATTAAATGATTAATGGGCTCTGCCCCAATTCTGTTCGCGAGGCCATCTCCGCCCAGCCTGCGTCTGAAGGCGGGACAGAACGGGATTGGTAGGGATTGAGTTTATGGAACCTTATCCTTTGGAGTTTAAAAGTCTTTCTAAAATGACACCTCCTCCAAGAGGCCTTCCTGGACTAAACCTTCATTTCCCCTCCTCCTTCCCACTTCTGCATCACCGGTTCACTCGGATCGGGGAGCCCCAAGTGGGACAGGGTCTGTGTCCAACCGGATTTGCTTATATCCACCCCAGTATTTAGTATGTATGGCACACAGTAAGAGCTTAACAAATATAACAGTTATTATTGTCATCATCATCATCATCATCATCTCTAGCCTATAAGCACTTGGTATCCACCCCATCCTCAGCCTCACAACACTTATGTCAGTGGTATTTTTCCATTGATCGATTTTTAATAATAATCATCATTATTATTGTTACGGTATTTGTTTAGCTCTTACTGTGTGCCAAGCACTGTTCTAAGCCCTGGCGCAGATACAAGGTAATCAGGTTGTCCCACCATGGGGGTTATTAAAGGAGGTTACAGACATTAATATAAATAAATAAGAGATTAGAAGTGCTTTATTCCCAACAAGAGCCCAGTTACAGGTGGATTTTCACTCCACCCGAATCATCAGGACGCAACCTCGATTTCTAGGTAGAGTTTGCCAGGAGGATGGGAAAAGGCAATTCCTAAGCCCAGTACTTGTTATCTCCCCTTACTTCCCTGGAGCGGTTTCCCAGGACTCACCAAATCAGACAGTTGAGGTCCTCTCTCTCTCTTATCCCAGTGGTCACGGGGTCTCCGACACAGGGCAGACCGCCAGAGTTCCAGACCAGCTGGAGACTCCCAACTGCCAAGATTCTTCAGGGCTGATCTGTCCGTTATAGCTCATCCCTCGCTCCCTGGCTTGAATGAGACCAGGCTGGTCTGTCCCCGCCTTTCTACTGACCACAGAGATGGGCAGATTCTCCCTTAGGAGCTTCCTCTTCATCAGGTGGCGACGAGGTTAAGTCCTCCCAGATTTTTGCAAGCTGGGACTTAAATTCAACTAGCCTAAATTAAACTCTCGTTCTTAAGGTCAGTGGCCTCGAACAGGCTTAATCCAACAAAGGCATTTCTTGAGCACTTATGATGTGCCGAGCGCTGTAGTAAGCGCTTGGGAGAGTACAATTCAATCGAATTAGTCGACATATTCCCTGCCCATAAGGAGTTTACGGTCTAGAGGGCTCAGGGGCTTAATCCCCTTTTTACAGATCAATCGGTCAATCCATCATATTTACTGTGTGCAGAGCACCGTACTAAAACCTTGGGAAAGAGTTGGTAGACGTGCTCCTGGCCCATAATGAGCTTACAGTCTAGAGGGGGAGATGGACAATTAATAGAAAGAAAGAAATCACAAATATGGACATAAGGGAAAAATAAAGGGAGTGAAAAAGCAGTGTGGCCTAGTAGATAGTGCATGGCCCTGGGAGTCAGAAGAACCTAGGTTCTAATCCTGTCTTTGCCATTTATCTGCTCCGTGACTTTAGGCAAATCACTACTTCTCTGGGCCTCAGTTACCTCATCTGTCAAAAGGGGATTAAGGGGACAGGGACTGTGTCCAACCCAATTATTTTGCATCTTCAGCACTTAGTACAGTGTCTGGCACATAGTAAGCACTTAACAAATACCACATTTATTATTATTATTGTTATTACCACTGATTGATATGAAACTCAGTGACTGCCTTATCAATTGTTTTGCTAACATGAGGAAACTGAGGCACAAAGAAGTTAATTGATTTGCTCCTCTCTTACTACACCCCAAGATAGTAATCCCACTTCCACCCCACCCATGGTGCTTTCCCAAGCATGTAGTGCAGTGCTCTGCACTCAGTAAGTGCTCAATAAATTCCAAGGATTTATTGATTGCTCCTCGGTTATCTCATCTGTAAAATGAAGATAAGAGTGTGGGCCCCATGTGGGACACAAACTCTGTCCAAACTGATTAATTTATATCTATCCCAATATTTAGAACAGTGCTTGGCACACAGTAAGCCACTTAACAAGTACCATTATTATTATCTTTTTATTATTATTAGTGGCCCTAAAACTTTCAGCAAGCAGCTGGAGAGAACTGAAGGTGAGTTGGGCGGAGGGAGCATGTGGAAGTGTTAATTTAGTGACCCTCCCTCTACAACGTACTTTTTTTTATGGTATATGTTAAGTGCTTACTATATGTCAAACACAGTTGTAAGCATTGGGGTAAATAGAAATGAATTAGATCGGTCAGAGTCTCTGTCCCGTATAGGGCTCACAGTTTAAGTAGGAGGGAGAATAAGAGAACTGAGGTACAGAGAAGTTAAGAGCCTTGCCCAAGGTCACACAGCAAGCATTTGACAGAGCTGGGATTAGAACCCAGGTCCTCTGACTCCAGGGCCTGTGCTCTTTCCACTAGGCCCTGCTGCTTCTCCCCAACCCTGGGGGCAATGTGATTTCCATGATTATGGGCCTTTCATTCATTCAATCATATTTATTGAGCACTTACTGTGTGCAGAGCTCTGTACTAAGTGCTTGGGAGAGTACAGTGCAACAATAAACAGTCACATTCTCTACCTACACTTTCCGGCATCTCCCACAACTCTGATTCACATATTGTGAACAAGGACACGCTTCTCCCACAACTCTGATCCAAATATTGTGAACAAGGACACCTTTATTAGAGAAGCAGCATGGCTCAGTGGAAAGAGCGTGGGCTTGGGAGTCAGAGGTCACGGGTTCTAATCCCGGCTCCGCCGCTAGTCAGCTGTGTGACCTTGGGCAAGTCGCTTAACTTCTCTGTGCCTCAGTTACCTCATCTGTCAAATGGGGATTAAAACTGTGAGCCCTATGTGGGACCTGATCACGTTGCATCCCCCAGCGCCTAGAACAGTGCTCTGCACATAGTAAGTGCTTAACAAATACCACAATTTATTTATTTTTATCTGCATCTTGGAAGTTCTCAAAAAGACACGAAATAACTGAATCGATTAGTAAATACAAACTTCCTTCTCAATGATAAACCAAATTACCAAATGTCTACCAGTGGCTGGGACTCCCTGAATACCCAGGGGAGTTGGATGCTAAAAATCTTGCAGCTGGTGGGAAGAAACTTTAGACAAATGAAACATTAGCATCCAACACCCCGAACTCTACGGAGGAGAACAAATATTAAATATTCACCACTTCTCCTCTCTCGGGGTCACACCTGGAGAGTTTCCAGCGCTGTACCAGTCTCGACTACGGGAGGGAGAGTCAAGCAGAGGCCTGTCCATAGGTTGGACAGTGGCTAGCGAGTGGAAGGCCGTCGGCTACAAGTCAAAACTCACCTTTGCTGGGCAGCAGTGGTGTGGCAGAGTCAAGGGCGGAGATTCAAGTTTACTGCTCTGAAGGAGGCAGTGGTAAATCACTTACATATTTTTACCAAGAAAACTCTACGTATCCATTACCAGAACGATTGTAGATAGAGGTGGGGCGTTCTGGGAGAGATGTGTCCATGGTGTTGCTGTGGGTCAGAGACGAATCGACAGCATAAGACAAAAAAATTCACCACCTCCATTTAGGGGGGCCAGCTTAGTGGATAGAGCATGGGCCTGGGAGTCGGAAGGTCTTGGGTTCGAAACTCGGCTCTGCCACTTGTCTGCTATGTGACGCTTCCCTGGGACTCAGTTAACTCATCTGTAAAATAGGTATTATGACTGTGAGCCCCAGGTGGGACAGGGACCGTGTCCAACCCAATTTGCTTGTATGCACTCCAGCACTTAGTACAGTGACTGGCGCATAATAAGTGCTTAACAAATACCGTTATTATTAGTAATAATTTAAAAATCGTATTTATTGAGCGCTTACAGTCGCTGTGAGGCGACCTTTAGCGTCCCCTAGTGGAAGGAAAGCGCCCTGACAATTAGAGACCCCACTCACCTCATAGTTTCTTCAAAATGTAAATTGAGAGAGAGAGCAGCCCAGCCACCTCGGGAGGGAGCCTTATTAATATTATTATTAATAATAATAGCACTTTAAGTGCTTACTATGTGCCAAACACTAGTCTAAGTGCTGAGGTAGATACAAGATAGTTAGGTTGGACACAGTCCCTGTCCCACATGGGACTCACAGTCTTAAATCCCATTTTACAGAGAGGGACCAGAGTCACGGAGAAGTGAAGTGACTTGCTTAAGGTCACAAAGATGATATGTGGCATTCATTCATTCAATTGTATTTACTGAGCACTTAATGTGTGCAAAGCACTGTACTGAGCACTGTGTGACTGTGGGCAAGTCACTTCGCTCCCCTGGGCCTCAGTTATCTGATCTGTAAAATGGGGATTAAGACGGTGAGCCTCACGTGGGACAACCTGATGACCCTGTATCTACCCCAGCGCTTAGAACAGTGCTCTGCACACAGTAAGCGCTTAACAAATACCGACATTATTATTATTATTATTGGGAGAGTACAATATAACATCAGAATAAAGTATAGCAATATAACATCAGAACAATATAATATTCCCTGCCCACAACAAGCTCACGGTCTAGAGGGGGAGATAAACAATGATATAAATAAAGTAATTAATAGATAAATAGATAATAGAGCCACGATTAGAACCCACGTCCCTGCTAGTATCCCCTACCTCTGCCACTGTGGCCAGTGCTCGGTACTGCCTAACAGCCTCCCCCCTCTTTTTTATGGTATTTGTTAAGCATTTATTATGTGCCAGGTACTGTACTAAACGCTGGGATAGGTAAAGCTGGGCTCACAAACTTAATCCCCATTTTATAGATGAGATAACTGAGGAACTGAGAAGTGAGGTGATTTGCCCAAGGTTTCACAGCAGACAAGTGATGGAGCAGGGATTAGAACACAGGTCTTTCTGTCTCCCAGGCCCATGCGCTATCCACTAGGCCACACTCTTCTTTCTCCGAGGAGATGGGTTTTAAGGGACGGAGAAGATGCAAGTGGATAGAGCCCGGGACCAGGAGCAGAAGGACCTGGGTTCTAATCCTCCTCTGCCACCTGTCAGCTGGGTGGCCTTGGGCAAGTCACTTAACTTCTCTGTGTCTCAGTTACCTTATCTGTAAAATGGGGATTGAGGCTGTGAGTCCCACCTGATCAGCTTGCAACTACCCCAACGTTTAGTACAGTGCCTGGCACAAATTAGGCACTTAACAAATACCATAAAAAAGTTCTCGCCTCCCCTCTTCTTATCCTATCTCTCCTCCTCCCCCTTAAAGAAGTGTAGAAAAATAATTTACATTTTGAAGAAATGATCAGGTGGGTAGGGTCTTTGCTTTTCAGATGCTTCCTCCTCCCACCCCGCTTTTAATTCTGCTGAAAGTTTTAGGGCCACTTGGAGCAATCCAGAAATCTATGCTATTAAATGAGCACTTACAAAGTGGAAAGCACTGTACTATAAACGCTTGAGAAAACACGGAGCTCTTTACGGGCAGGGAACGTTGTCTGCCAACTTTATTATAGTGTACCCTCCCAAGCGCTCAATACAGCGCTCTGCACACAATAAAGTGCTCAATAAGCCCCCGTGACGATGCTAGCTGGGATGTTGTGAGAGAGAAGCAAGTCCATTAACTTATTTGTGCTTCGGCTTCCTCTTGGTAAAATAATCGATCATTTGCAGAAGTCAGAGTTGTCTTAATTTTTTTTTTAATCCTGTTCTTAAAGACTTGAAGATTTCCGACGGTCCTGCAAATCGCAACTCTGCCGCAGTTCCAGCGGAGCATTCATTCATTCCTTCAATCGTATTTATTGAGCGCTTACTCTGTGCAGAGCACTGTACTAATGCTCCGCTTGGTAAGTACAATTCGGCAACAAATAGACACAATCCCTGCCCTCAACGGGCTTCCGGGGCACATTCGTTTATTCATGAATTAATTAAATAGTAATAATAATAATAACGGGGTATTTGTCAAGCGCTTACTATGTGCCAAGCACTGTTCTAAACGCTGGGATAGGTAGAAGGTTATCAGGTTGTCCCACAAGGGGCTCACGGTCTTCATCCCCATTTTACAGACGAGGGACCTGAGGCACAGAGATGTTAAGTGTCACACCGCAGACAAGTGGCGGACGCGGGATTAGAACCCACGACCACCGACTCCCAAGCGCGGGCTCTTTCCGCCGGGCCACTCCACTTCACTGATTGAGCTCTCAGTGTGAGGAGCACTGTCATTCATTCATTCAGTAGTATTTATTGAGCGCTTACTGAGTGCAGAGCACTGTACTAAGCGCTTGGAACGGACAATCCGGCCCCAGATGGAGACCACCCCTGCGCGATGACGGCGGGGAGACAGACGGCAGAGCCAAACAGAATGAAACAAAAGCAACATAATCACCATAAAGCCTGTCCTGAGCGCTTGGGGGATATTGAGCTCTTAGTGGGTGGGGAGCACTGTCCTGAGCGCTTAGGGGAGGAGACTAGAACGCTCCGATTTCCTGCGTCCCACCCTGTACCAACTCGAGTGCAGATTTTCTCTTTCACTTTCGGCTGTGGACGGAGCCAAGGGGCCGGGAGCCCCGGAGCCGCCTCGCAGGGTCCCAGCTTGGAGCCCCCAGCGCGGCCCGGGGATGGAAGGCCCCGTGTGCCTGGTGGACAACCCCTCCGGGACCCAGATGCGAGTGACCGCCGAGGCTCGGGCCTTGCTGGACCGGTTGGATCAGCCCCTGGTCGTGGTGACCGTGGCCGGACTCTACCGCACCGGCAAGTCCTATCTGCTCAACAGGCTGGCCGGGGAGCCCAATGGTGAGAGACGGGACTGGGCGCTGGACACCGTGTCCTGGGCAGGGGACTCTCTGGGAGCTGGGTACTGAGCTCTGGGCCCCGGGTATTCATTCATCCATTCGATCGGTCGTATCTGGGGAGCGCTGACTATGTGCAGAGCACTGGACTAAGCGCTTGGAATGGCCAACTGGGCAACGGAGACCATCCCTGCCCAGTAACGGGCTCAGGGTCTTCGAGGGGGAGACGCCAAAACAAGTAGTCGGGCGTCAGGACCATCGAGATAAATAGAATCACAGAGATAGACGCATCATTAATAAATAGAGTAATAATAGAGACAAATCTACCCAAGTGCTGTGGGGAGGGGAAGGGGGTAGAGAAGAGGGATTGGGGAGGGGAGAAGGGGCGGAGGGAAAGGGAGGGCTCAGTCTGGGAAGGCCTCCTGGAGGAGGGGAGCTCCCAGGAGGGCTTTGAAGAGAGGAAGAGAGTTGGTTTGGCGGAGGTGAGGGGGGAGGGCGTTCCGGGACAGCGGGAGGATGTGGGCCAGGGGTCGAAGGCGGGATAGGCAGGAACAGGGGACGGTGAGGAGATGGGCGGGAGAGGAGCGGAGTGTACAGGGTGGGCAGTAGAAAGAGAGAAGGTAGGTGAGGTGGGAGGGGGCAAGGGGATGGAGAGCCTCGAAGCCCAGGGTGAGAAGTTTTTGTTTCGTGCAGAGGTTGATAGGCGATCCCTGGAGGCTTTTAAAGAGGGGAGTGACATGCCCAGAGCGTTTCTGTAGACAGATAATCCGGGCAAGGGAGTGAAATATAGACCGCTGGGTATTGGGCTCTAGGTGCTGGGTACTGGGCTCTGGGAGCCGGGTTTTAGAAGCTGGGTATCGGGTACTGGGCTCTGGACTCTGGTTATCAGACTCTGGGTGGTGGGTCTTGGGCTCTGGGGGCTGGATATCTGCTGCCGAATTGTACTTTCCAAGCGCTCAGTACAGTGCTCGGCACACAGTAAACTCTCAGTACGAATGAATGAATGAATGAATGAATGAATGAATGAATACTGGGCACTGGGAGCTGGCCGGGAGTAATGCAGCAGTGGGAGGAAGGACAGGGACTGAGTGCTGGGTATCGAGCGGTGGCTATTGGGTGGTGGGTGCTGGGCGTTGGCCAGGGACCAGAGGGGCAGCTGGTGGAAAGGGGAGGGGGACGGGGCTGGGGGGCGGGGCTGGGGTGTGGGAGAGTCTGGGCAGTGAGCAGGCCGGGCCCGCCCGCCCCCCTTCATCCCGCAGGCTTCTCCCTGGGCTCCACGGTGCAGTCTCACACTAAAGGCATCTGGATGTGGCCCCGCCCCCACCCCTGCCGCCCGGGCCACACTCTGCTGCTGCTGGACACCGAGGGGCTCGGGGACGTGGAAAAGGTGACGGGGACCGAGAGGAAAGGGACACGGGGAGAAGGGCGGTGTTGGTCCCTGACTCAACCCCGGGGGACATGAGGCAGGTTCAGGGCTGAAGGGAGGCCTGGTGGGCAGAGGAGAGAGAAAGAAAGAAAGCAAGAAAAGAAAAGAAAAGAAAAGAAAAGAAAAGAAAAGAAAAGAAAAGAAAAGAAAAGAAAAGAAAAGAAAAGAAAAGAAAAGAAAAGAAAAGAAAAGAAAAGAAAGAGACCTCTCCTTCCTCCTCATCTCTTCCCCATGATCCCCGGGGGAAGCCAAGGCTCCAGGCAGGGGCCTGACCACTCCCACCGTCCCGCAGAGACTGATGCTCCAGAGAACTCAGGGTGGACAGAGCAGGACCAGGGAGGGGACCCTGGGCCAGAGAGAGAGGGGACGGCAGCGAGAGCGGGGAGGGCCCACTGGGGGTTTCACCCTGTCCACTGGGACTCCCCTGCAGGGCGACAGCGAGAACGATCACTGGCTCTTCTCCCTGGCCGTGCTGCTCAGCAGCACCCTGGTGTACAACAGCATGAAAACCATCGACCAGAACGCCCTGGAGAAGCTTCAGTATCCTGCCTGGCCACTGTTAGGGCCGGTCCCTCTCTCCCGCTATTCCTCTCTCCCTCTCCCGCAGGAATCCCCGCCTTGCCCCACCGACAACTTTCCCTCCCAGGCCCGCAGAACGGTCAGGTGACAGCATCCCGGGGAACAGAAGGGGAAACTGAGATCGAGACCGGTCCCAACCCAGTGCCGGTTCCATCCCACAAAACGCTCCGTCCTCCAAGTCCTCTCCTGCCTCTCAGGACCCCTCCGCTTGCCTCCCTGAAGGCCTCGCTCGCCCATGGACCCCGGTCACCCCCGCCAGCCTCCCCTCCCATCCCGTGCCCGCCCCATCCCTGCCGTGGCTTCTGCCTTGATCTCTCTCTGGCTCTGGCTTCCTGAACAGTCCCTCCCCCAGCTTTGTGACCGAGCTGAGCGAGCACATCCAAATGAAGGCCGGGGAGGAGGACGACACCCAGTTCTACCGCTTCTTCCCCCACTTCGTCTGGACCGTGCGCGACTTCACCCTGCAGCTGAGCATCGACGGGAAAGAGGTCACCGAGGACGAATACCTGGAGAACGCCCTGAAGCTGAAGTCAGGTACGTGTGCGTGCAGAGTTGGGGTGGGGATGGGGGACAGGGTGCGCTCAGTCCACCACAGGGTAGCACGGATGGGGACCAAGGGCCGCCATCGCCGAGAGCATCCAAAAGGAAAAGGGACTCTCTTTTTCTCAGCTGAGACGCAGGGAAAGTGAGGTTAAGAGAAGTTGTGTCTTGCCCAGGTCCACACGGCAGTCAAGTGGCAGATTCGAGTCTCCAGCCCAGATCTCCCGACTCCTCAGCCTGGGCACTTCTCACTGGGCCAAGTTTCCACCCGAGTATAGTGGCTGCTCTGACCTGTGGGTTTCAAGGAGAAGGGAGGGAAGCATGGAATAGGCATGGAGAGGAAAGAATAGCACCAGCGGGCCATGTAGCCTAGCGGAAAGAACACGGGCCTGTGAGTCAGAGGACCTGGGTTCTAATCCCAGCTCCACCACTTGTTTGCTGTGAGATCTTGGGCAAATCATTCCATTTCCCTCTGCCTCAGTTACCCCATCTGTAAAATAGGGATTATGACTTGTGAACTCCTTGTGGGACATGGACTGCATCCAACCTGATTATTCTGTATCCACCCCAGGACTAAATACAATGCCTGTCACCCGGTAAGCATTTAAAAAATACCATCTGAGCAGCAGCGAGGGTTAGCCGATAGAGCCCGGGCCTGGGAGTCAGAAGGACCTGGGTTCTAATCCCAGCTCCGCCTTGTGTCTGCTGTGTGACCTTGGGGAAGTCACTTCACTTCCCTGTGCCTCAGTTCCCTCATCTGTAAAATGGGGATTAAGACAGTGAGCCCAATGTGGGAAAGCGACTGCATCCAGCCCAATTACCTTGTATCTACCCCACCACTAAGTACAGTGACCGGCACATAGTAAGTGCTTAGCAAATGCCACAGTTATTATTATTATAATTATTATTATTAATAATATTTACTGTGATTTTCCCTTTCCAGGGCACAGCAAGAAGATTCACCAATACAATCTACCCCGGCAGTGCCTGAGGGATTACTTCCCTACCCGCAAATGCTTCGCGTTCCCCCAGCCTGTAGCGGCGTCGGAGATGGGGCAGCTGGAGCATCTGGATGATGGCAAGCTGGACCCCCTCTTCCTGCAGAAGAGCCGTTTCTTCTGTGACTATGTCCTGGCGGTGTCGCCGGTCAAGACCCTCGGAGACGGGAACAACCACACAATCATCACCGGGAAAAGTAAGGAATCATGGGGCGAATGCAGGGGGCTGGGCCGTGGGAAGCCATTTTGAGCCGTTGGACCTCCCCGTCCCGGCGGGCCCAGCTCCGGCCCTCACAGGGGGCCGGAGTGACAGCTTCTGGCCCGTCCCCGTGCTCCTTTGCTCCCAGGGATCGGCCACACCCCAGAGAATCCTGGAAGGCCAGAGACCGCTGGGAGCACCGGGGCGCCGGCCCAAGTTCCAGCCAGGCAGCCCTAATCCCGACCTGATCCCCAGGGGGAGAATAATAATTATCGTGGTATATCTGTTAAACATTTACTGTGTGTCAGGCACTGTTCTATGCTCTGTGGTAGATACAAGAGAATCGGGTTGGACACGGTTCCTGTCCCACATGGGACTCGCAGTCTAAATCCCCATTTTACAGATGAGGGAACTGAGGCACAGAGAAGTGAAATGACTTGCCCAAGGTCACCCAACAGATAAGTGGCAGAGCCAGGATTAGAACCCACGTCCTGCTGACTCCCGGGCTCGTGGTCTTTCCACTAAGCCAGCAGCGAGGCACTGCCTGCAAATGGTGTTTCACCCCCAGCTCACGTGGGAGCAGAGCAGCCCCACCCTGCACACACACGTACCTGGTCCTGGGGCCTACCGTCTCCCAACGCCCGGGATTCTCAGCTTCCCGAACCCCAGATTTCAGTGGCCGACCCCAGCGGTTCCAAGCTCCCACAGTCCCCTCTCTGGACCGCGCCATCTCGGCAGCAAACCGAAGCGCAGTCAGACTCTCTGGGCCTCCCCCCCTACACGGACGCCTTCTCTCCCCTGCAGAGTTCGGCGGGCTGGTGCAGAGCTACGTCGAGATGATCAGGAGCGGGACACTGCCCTGCCTGGAGAACGCTGTCATCTCTCTGGCCAAGATCGAGAACGGAGAGGCTGTCAGGGGGGCTCTGGCCATTTACGACCATGAGCTGCAGGGGGTCTCCCTGCCCATAGAGCGGGATCTCCTGTCGGAGCAGCACAGGAAGGCGGAGAAGGAGGCGCTGGCCTATTTCATGAAGAAATCCTTCAAGGACCAGGGTGGGAAGTGCCAGGCAGAACTCATGGTAATCGCTGCAGGGGAACCATGAGGAGTCAACCAGTGGTATTTATTGTGGGTTATGTGCAGAACACCGTACTAAGTGCTTGGAATGTACAATTCGGCCACAGATAGAGACAATCCCTGCCCAACAACGGGCTCACAGTACCTAGCACTTGGGAATACAATTCAGTTGGTGGACGTGATCCCTGCCTTTAAGAGGCTTACAGTCTAACAGTTAACACAAGTCAAATATGTGGGGGGCTTAAGGAGGTTTGGAGCCCCTGGGGACAGACCGATCAGAGCCCTCAGCAGACAGAACATGAGGGGCGTAGAGGGGAGGGTTAGGGGTGTTGGAGGCTGTACCCCAACACTTTGGCGAGGGGGGTGTCAGGAGCACCCGTCAGCCAGAGGAGCCATGCCACACAGAAATGGCACCACTCTCCGGAGCCGGTGATTTCACCCTCAGTGTTTTTGGTCTGGACTCCCTGGCCCAATCTGTCTCAAGGATCCGACAAGCCCCGAGCATTTCCGGGTAGAGCCGGAGAGACCCTGGACCTGTCTCCTCTCTGGAGCCCGCCCCCCCGGGTCCTACAAACCAGAGGGCCGGGAAACCGAGTCAGGATCGGAAGCCGGAAGCGAGGAGGAATGGGAGGGTGAGCAAGAATGGAAGCCAGAATCCTGGGAGAGGACATTCAGGCTTGGGCGGGGCGGAATGTGGAGCTGGAAGCGCTTAGGTACAGTGGTCTGCACATAGGGAGTACTCAAATACTATTGACTGATTGATTGACTGATTGGAAGGGGGTTGGTTGCAGCATGAGGACTTGGAGAGGTGGGAGATGGGGGCCAGGATGTCCAGGTTCACCTTTCGGCCGATTCCTTCCTCCTCAGGCTGGGATCGGCCAGCGCTACTACTCTCTGCTGGACAAGAACGAGGCGGCATCTATCCAGGTCTGTCAGGACCTGTTGGCCCACCTGGTGCAGACGCTGGAGAGGGAGCTGAGCCAGGGTGGCTACACCAGGCCCGGAGGCTATGAGCTGTACAAAGCGGAGCGCGACCGTGTGGTGGAAAGGTTCAGAAAGAGCCCCAACAAAGGAGTCAAGGTGAGGGAGTCCGTCCCGCTCCGCCGGGCAGGGAGTGAGGAGGCTGGGAGTCCGGCTTGGTGTGGACTTCACCCCGCTTCCTGGAGCGCTCTCTCTCCCTCATGCCCTTGTCTGGCCCCATTTCTCTCCCCAGGCGGAGGAAGTCCTGCAGGAGTTCCTGGCCAAGAGGGAGGCCGAGGGCCGGGCTGTGCTTCAGGCTGACCAGAACTTGACCCAGGCCCAGAAGCAGGTGGCGGGTAGGAACTCTCCCTGCCCCTCTACTCTCAGGATGCCCCGGGTCAGGGTGGGTGGTGGCCGAGAAAGCCATCCGCTGCAGGCTGGGTGGAGTTCAAAGTTCATGATCCACTGAGAATCAGGTCACTGTGAACGGGGACTAGTGGCCGGGACCGGGACAGGGAGCCAGCGTCACTGACAGGGGACGAAAGGAGTGACCAGTGCCGGGGAGGCGGGGCTTGAAATCTCAGGATGGTCTCCGTACTGGGCTCGCTTACGGTCCTGACCTCCGCGTGCCTCCCCCTGAATCCCGGTCCCTCGTCCTCCCACCCCAGAGGAGTCTGCTCGGGCAGAGCAGGTGGAGCAGCAGTGGCTGATGGAGGAGGAGAAGCGGCGCCAGGCCGAGCAGCTCCTGAAGGACCAGGAGCAGAGCCACCAGGAGAACCTGCAGCAGCTGCAGAGCAAGATGGAGGAGGAGGCCAGGAGGATCCGCGAGGAGGCTTCCCACGCCCTGGAGAGCAGGCTGCAGGAACAGGAGAAGCTGCTGAGGATGGGCTTTGAGGAGAAGAGCCAGAGCATGAAGGAGGAATTGGAGAAGCTGCAGAGGGAGGCAGCTGACAAGGGTAATTGGATAGGGACGTTTCGTGAACTTGCGAAGGAGCTAGTTCAGCAAATCCCCAACGTCCTGATGTACAGGGCTGCTTTCAAGAACTCTGCTAAACGCTGAAAGTAAGCTCCTGGGGCACAGGAGAACGTGCCTGCCAACTCTGTTGTTTGGTAGGGAAAACCTAAAGGAAAGAGCTTGGATCTGGAAGACTAGTTCTGCCCATTGCTTGCTGGGTGACCTTGGGTAAGTCACTTCTCTGTGCCTCAGTTTCCTCATCTGTTAAACAAGGATCCAATACTTGTTTTTCCTCCTATTTAGGCTGTGAGTCCCATGTGAGATAGGGACTGTATCTGATTTAGAATAGTGCTTGACACAGAGTAAGCGCTTACCCAATGCTGTTATAGTACTTACAGTGTGAGCCCTAGGTGGGACCTTGCTTGTTACACAGTAATCGCTTAGCAAATACCGCAATCATTACTCTCTCAGGTGCTTAGTAAAGTGCTCTGCACAAGGGAAGTGGTCAATAAATATCATTGATTGATTGAAGAAAAGTGAATTCCTCCTGAAGAAATGCCCTAATACTGCCTCAATATCTCTCTGCCTCTGCCTCTACCACCCATTCCCTCTTTCCCCCTAGACCCCTTAAAAATAAGTTTTCCCTTCCTGCTTAGATTAAAAGCTCTTTCGGGGCAGGAATCGTGCCGACTAATCCGTGCTGTCCTCCCCCAAGTGTTTAGTACAGTGCTCTGCACACAGCTGGCATTTAATACGTATTACCGAAAGACCGATTTATCCCCAGGTTCACCTCTGTCTCACTCTCGCCAGCCTAAGCCCCTGCTCCTTTCCTAGTGAAGTTCTCTGTCATCCTCCCATATCCTACCACTCAGCGTGATGTAGTGGATAGAGCACGGACCTGAGAGTCAGAAAGTCGTGGGTTCTAATCCCCGCTCTGCCATTTGTCTGCTGTGTGGCCTTGGGCAACTTCACTTCTCTGTGCCTCAGTTCCCTCACCCGGAAACTGGGGATTGAGACTCTGAGCACTAGGTGGGACAGGGACAGTGTCCAACCCAATTTGTTTGTATCCACCCCAGTGCCTGGCACATAGTGAGAGCTTAACAAATACCATTATTATTATTATTATTACCAGTATCTCCACCTCTACTTCCCCTCACCCACCCTCCCTCCCTCCTGCCTCTCTCAGTCCTTGTCCCTTTTTCAGTTTTCCCCCTGAAACTCTCTTTTGCTTTGTTCTATACCCTTAACCTCCTCTGGTCTTTACTAGGTATGTGAGGTCTGGGAGTGCAGGAGCAGTGGTTCCTCAGGGAGATGAGAAGAAACCACACCAGAGGGGAGGAGGAGCGGGAATGGGGGCAGGCCTGGCCCCGAGAGATCTTCAGAATCGGGGTTTAGCTACCTGATCCAACTCAACAGCCCTTCTTAAGCAGCACCCCAGAAAATAACGGGTTGGCCCAGTTTACGGTTTCTAAACCTGGGAAAAGAAACCCCCAATTCAGGAATTAGGGGAAACATGGTGACTTTACTCACCCCTTGCTTACCACGGTCACCATCCCCTTTCCCCCACCACTGGCATAGACCCCGACAGTGAGCAGAAGCCTCCCTCATCCCCTCGCGTCCCCACAACTCTCACCTACCCTTCTCCCTCCCTTTCCAAACCCCTTTGCCGAGGAAGGGATCCGTACTCCGATCTGCAAGGAACTCTGTGGACGGAAGCGGCTTGGCCCACTGAAAAGAGCGTGGGTCTGGGGGGGGTCAGGGGACCTGGGTTCTCATCTCGACTGCCACTCGTCAGCTGTGTGATCTGGGGCAAGTCACTTAATTTCTCTGCACCTCATTTATCCATAAAATGGGGATCAAGACTGCAAGCCCCACGTGAGACAGGGATCGTGTCCTACTTGATAAGCTTGAATCTATCACAGTACTTAGTAGAGTGACTGACACAGAGTAAGTGCTTAACCAATACGATATTTCATCACCATTCTCAGCGCCTCAGTTTCCTCAGCTGTGAAATGGGGATTCATTACTTTTACTCCTTCTCCTTTAGGCTGTGAGTCCCATGTAGGATGGGGACTGAATCTGATCTGGTGATCTCATATCCACCTGAGTTCTTAGTACGGTGCTTAGTGCGTAGGAAGCACTTAATAAACATCAGCATTATCATTAGGAGGGAAGGGATGGGTGGTGATTGGGGCGGGGCCAAGAGATTCTGCAAGGGTTTGCCTCCATCCTCTCACTTCTCTTCTTGCTTTCTCTGCCGACACATACGCAGAAGCAGCATGGCCTAGTGGAAAGAGCACGGGCCTGGGAGTCGGAGGACCTGGTTTCTAATCTTGGCTCTGCCAACTGCTTGCTCTGTGATCTTGGGAGGCAAGTCACTTAACTTCTCTGAGCCTCAGTTTCCTCTACTGTAAAATGGGGATTAAATACCTCTTCTCCCTCCTGCTCTGACTGTAAGCCCCATGTGAGACAGGGACTGTGCCCTATCTAATTAACTTGTACCTACCCCAGTGCTTAGAACAGTATGTGACCCATAGTCAGCGCTTAACAAATACCATAAAAAAGCCCACACACAGTTTCTAGTGCAGGTCTCGCAACTTTATTTTCCAATAGCACCGAAAGGCCTTAAGGAATGAAGGAGAAGAAAAGAACAAGGAAAGGAAAACCCTGACTCTAAAACCCCTTGGGGATCAGAAGAGGCCACTCCCAAACAGTGAACCTCATTAAAACACCCCTTGTTAAAACACCAATCAACTCAGCTCTCATTCCTAAGTACCTATATATTGCCTCAGTTAAAAGAAGCCCCTGGCTTTCAGGTTGTGTAAAAAGTGGGCCTCCCCCCGCCCATCCAACAGGGATCCTAACTCAGGAGGGAGATGGAGCCAAGACGACCAATGTGCAGGGCCACAGAGGGGGTTGCACTGGGGCGCAGCACAGGATCCGAACTCTGGCGTCCTCTTCCTCCGGCTGGCTCTGGGGAGAGAGATAATCAGGGGGGAGCCTAGGCATTTGAGCACCCGGGGCACCTCTTTTCTTGGTGCCCCACTGCTAACTAGGCTCTTGCTGGGCTCCACTGTCCCTCTGGGAGGCAGTGGGCTAGTGGGGAGAGTGGACACAAACGGGGCTACTTTGAGCCCGAAGTAGTCAGGTGGCAGCCCACCTGCTGGAGGGGGAGAGGGAGCAACAGGGTCCAGGATACCCCTCAGTTGGGTCCCATCCTCCGTGGCAGCAGAGAAATGGTGCTGTTTATGCTCCCAAAGGTCAACCGACAGGGCCTACTACACACACATTGCCCGCTCCATGGTGGGGCCGAGGGCAGGGTCAAGAACCCCAGACCCACACATCCCATCCCCCTTATCCCCACTCTTCTCCCAAGACTGAGGATCCTGCCCCACACCCCCTGGCCTTGCTTCAGCCTCTCAGGACCCACTACTCTTGGACCCGTCCTATCGGTCATTCCCCCCGGCTCCCCTAACATCCCACCAGCCTCTACTCCCTTCCCAGAATCCTCCTTCCTACTGAAGATCACCTGGCAGCGCAGAGGGGTGGAGCCGAGACGGCCAGCCGGGGTTGGAGGGCACGGATGGGGCGAGGGAGGCCTGGGAAGGAGAAGGCAGGCTGGACGGCTGGGGTGAGTCTCTAAGTACCATCAGGGCTTCAGCCGCTTCCCGCTGCAACTCGTGCTCGTTGGCCTGGGCGGAGGACCAAGCCAGGGAGGAGGTCTCGGTGATCTGCAAAAGAAAGTGAGAACAGCAATTCGGCCCAGCCCACCAGGCCCGTTTTCCCCCCTCAAAGCTCCAGCCCCTTTCCCAGGACTAGATCTCACATCCCCCAGGGCTTGGTTTATCCTGCAGGACTAGATCTCATATCCCCCAGTTATCCTGCGCCGGGTCCCCCACCTGGGGTTGCATCTGCAGTGGACCTGGAGGATCACGGGACTGAAGAATCAAGGTTGAGGATCTGGAAGCGGGGAGAGAAAAGTTATAGAGAAAGTGCCTGGGATAGAGAATGGAGCAGGCAGAAGCAGTGTGGTCTCGTGGGAAGAGTACAGGCCTGGGAGCCAGACTAGGGTTCTCATCCCGGCTCCACCACTTGCCAGCCTTGTGATCTTGGTCAGGTCACTTAACTTCTCTGGGCCTCAGTGATGTCACCTGGAAAATGGGGATTAAAGCCTCCTCCCTACTACTTAGACTGTGAGTCCCATGTGGGACAGGGACTGTGTCTGACCAGATTATCTTCTATCTGACTCAGTACAGTGTGTCACAAATGCTTAATAGGGACCTCAAAGAAGAAGGGACCTGAACACAAGGAAATAAAATAGATAAATACACCCCCCACGTTCTCTCTATTCTCTTACCTGTGAGTTGGAGAAGGGGAGTAGCAGGGCTCCCCTCTAGCTGGAGGAGGAAGAAGTTGGCGTGGACCTACAGAGGACGAGGAATGCCCTTGGACTGGCAACAGGATAGAAGAACTGGTTTCAAAGCCTGAGTGGAGGAGGCATGAAAGAGTCAGAGTTGAGGAATCCTCTTTAGGTTATCTCTGACTCTGTCCCACATCTGCCAACTGTTCTGGTTCCTTCCCCGAAGCACCCGTGTCCATATCTGCCATTTATTTACTTCTATTAATGTCTGTCTCCCCCTCTAGACTGTAAGCTTTTTGTGGGTGGGGAACGTGTCCACAAACTCTGTTATATTGTACTCTCCGCAGAGTTTAGTAGAGTGCTCCATATACAGGGAGAGCTCAACAAATGACTGATTGATTGAAGTCTATTCCACGAAAACTCGCCTCCCCAGCCTCTCTTCATCTCCAAATCCTCCATCTTTGCCCCTAGATCCAGCTCACCAGAAAACCGTTGCAGATGGAGTGAGGGCTCCTGACAGACCAGACGACAGAGCATGGGAGGCGGCAGCCCAGGAATGGCAGGCGGGACCCAGTGGCCTGGGACCCAGGGGCCTGCGGGGGCCGGACGCCATGACACTGGGACGGCCTCCGTGGACCAGCTGAGCAGGAGGGGTCTGTGGGAGCTCTCCTAGGTTGGCAGAGAAACAGGGAAACCAGGCAGAGGTTGGGAGAGGATGGGCACTGCCAGGCAAGGGGCGATAGGGAGGATGGAGTGGGCGATGCCTGAAGGCAGGGTCACTAACAAGAGAAATGAGGGGGCTGCTGGGTTGGGGGGCGAGGAGAGGACACAGCTTACCTTTAAGGCAGGTAACAGGGTAGGCGGTGAGGTCGCCTGAAGAAAGAATCTTCTCTGGGGGTTTTCCGGATAGGGTTTCACATTCTCTTTCCCGGCTTCTTGAGGGGAATGAAAATCTCCAGTAAGATAATAATAATAGTAACAATGTTGGTATTTGTTAAGCGCTTACTATGTGCGGAGCACTGTTCTAAGCGCTGGGGTAGATACGGGGTCATCAGGTCGTCCCACATGAGGCTCCCAGTCTTCATCCCCATTTTCCAGATGAGGTCACTGAGGCCCAGAGAAGTGAAGTGACTTGCCCGCCGTCGCCCAGCTGACAAGTGGCAGAGCCGGGATTCCACCCCTTTATCTCTGACTCCCAAGCCCGGGCTCTTTCCGCTGAGCCACGCACTCCCCCCCGTCACCGACTCCTGATCCCCGAGGCCCCTCCCCACCCACCGAGAAACGCCATATTCCCTCCTTCTCTTTCCCGGTCACCCTTTCACACCCCCATCTCCCTCTCTGCCCCACCTCTTTTCCTCCGTCGGGGGACACACACTCACTGGGAGTTCCCGGCTGGTCGGGCTCCTTCTTCACGAGAGGAGAGGCTGCGACCGGGGACCCCCCACCCTTCAGCAGTCTTGCGGACAGGTGCTTCTTCAACTGCGACTCCTGTTGCCGCCTCAGAGCTACTTGGGCGGCCATGATGCGGCGACGCTCCCTGAAGACGGGAGGCAGGGTGAAAGACAACCCTCAACCGTGACCCTTTATCCTTTCCACCCCCCCCCCCCCCGGCTGACGCGCGGCCGGCCCTGGGGAACGCCACGGCCGGGGCGACCGCCGCTCTCGGCCTGTCTTCGGGGCGGGGGCTGGGAAGGGGAGCAAGATGGACGCCGCCCGGGGAGGCCTTACTCACAGGATGAGCATGCATTTTTGGCACTTGCAGGCCTCGAACAGGCAGCGCCTCTTGTGACCCTTGAGCTGGACGGTGAGCCCGTGGTTCCGGCAGCGGGCGCAGGTGGGCGAGCGGCCAGGGGTTGGGCCGGGCGGGAGGGTGGCGTCTTCGGGGGTCCCAGCCTCACCCTGAGGGGGGCTCCGCTGCGCCAGGGGGGTCTCACGCGAATCCATGTCCTAGGAGCTGCCTGGAGAGGGAAGAGGGAGGATTAGGAAAACTGGACAGTTGCCCTTAAAGCCCCTTCTCCCACCCAAAGACACCCACTGTGAGCCCCACGTGGGCCAACCTGTTCACCTTGTATCCTCCCCAGCGCTTAGAACAGTGCCCGGCACATAGTAAGCGCTTAACGAATGCCATCGTCATCACATCATTCCTTCCCGGCGGCACTGCGGAGAGCCCTTGTCTCCATCTTGTCCTTCCCGTGATCCTTTGCCACCGTGGCCCACCCCGGACCGCCAAGCAGCTCGGCTCCGTGGCAAGAGCCCGGGCTTGGGAGTCAGAGGTCACGGGTTCGAATCCCCGCTCTGCCGCTTGCCAGCCGGGCGACCGTGGGCGAGTCACTTCGCTTCTCGGGCCTCGGTGACCTCATCCGTCAAATGGGGATGAAGACTGGGAGCCCCACGTGGGCCAACCTGATCACCTTGTATCCTCCCCCGCGCTTAGAACAGTGCTTGGCACCTAGTAAGCGCTTAACAAATACCACCATTATTATTCTCGTCTCCCTCCCCGTCTTCCATGGGGGGGGGTGGGTCTCCCGTCTCTTTCCTCCCACAGAGCCGCCATTCCGGCCGCCCACTGACCCGCCGTCCGCTCTGGCCCGCGTTGTCCGTCGTCCTCCTCCCGGCCGGTCCTCGTCGGCTCCGTTGGGAGGGAGGATGAAGCGGGGCGGAAGAAGCCGGGGTCCGGGCGGCGCGGGCACGGGGACAGGCCCGGCCCGCGGTTAGGGCGTCGTGTCAGGTCCCGCGCCCGTTACCTCAGCCTCGAGGGCCCCGGAGGGAAGCAAACGAGCGGGGGCGGGATTGGCTTTCCCGCCCTTTGGGCGCTAGCCAATGGGCTTTCGGCCCCGCCCTCGCCCCTCGAGGCCGCGACCAATGGGTGAGGAAGGCCGCGCCCTGGGCCCCGCCCCCTTGGGGGGCTCGCGCGCCGCTCGGCGTCGTCCAATGGGGCGTCGAGCGTTGCGTCCCGCCCCCCCGGGCTTCCGACCAATGGGCTTCGCCGGTCCCTTCCCGCCCTCGGATCGGCGGCCAATGGGGCGTCGAGCGCTGCGGCGCGAGGCCCCGCCCCGAGGCTCCTCGCCCGACTTTACCTCACGATCTCCTTCACCCTCAGCATAAGAAGAAGGGGAATATTGGGCTTTGTTAAGCGCTCACTCTGTGCCAAGCACTGCTCTAAGCGCTGGGGTAATCATCATCATCAGCATCATCATCATCATATTGGCATTTGTTAAGCGCTTACTATGTGCTGAGCACTGTTCTAAGCGCTGGGGTAATAATCATAATAATAATAATGTTGGTATTTGTTAAGCGCTTACTATGTGCAGAGCACTGTTCTAAGGGCTGGGGTAATAATCATAAGAATAATAATGTTGGTATTTGTTAAGCGCTTGCTATGTGCCGAACACTGTTCTAAGCGCTGGGGTAATAATAATAATAATAATGTTGGTATTTGTTAAGCGCTTACTATGTGCAGAGCACTGTTCTAAGCGCTGGGTTAGATACAGGGTCATCAGGTTGTCCCACATGAGGCTCCCAGTCTTCATCCCCATTTTCCAGATGAGGTCACTGAGGCCCAGAGAAGTGATGTGACTTGCCCAAAATCACCCAGCTGACAGGTGGCTGAGCCGGGATTAGAACCCATGATCCCTGACTCCTAAGCCCGGGCTCTTTCCACTGAGCCACGATGCTTTATGCGGTTCCCCACCCCGCCTCATACACACACTCCCAGCATCATCGGTTCTAACATTCCTTTCTCAGGGTTGTCTAGGGTCCCACACACCTGAATAATAATAATAGCAATAATAATAATAATGTTGGTATTTGTTAAGCGCTTACTATGTGCAAAGCACTGTTGTAAGCACAGGGGGGGATACAAGATGATCAGGTTTTCCCACGTGGGGCTCACAGTTTTAATTCCCATGTTACAGATGAGGTCACTGAGGCACAGAGAAGTGAAGGGACTTGCCCAAAGTCACACAGCTGGCAAGCGGCAGAGCCGGGATTAGAACCCACGACCTCTGACTCCTAAGCCCGGGCTCTTTCCACTGAGCCACGCTGCTTCAGCAGGTGGGTTATTTTGGAGATAAAGGGTCTCATGGTACACCCTTAATGCAGCAGTTACTGAATTTGGAGGGGAATTTGGAGACTGCCATGCTCCACCAAGGTCATACCCGGCAAGCCCCCGGTGTATAAAATTCTGTA
This sequence comes from Ornithorhynchus anatinus, assembly GCF_004115215.2. Taxonomy (NCBI): domain Eukaryota; kingdom Metazoa; phylum Chordata; class Mammalia; order Monotremata; family Ornithorhynchidae; genus Ornithorhynchus; species Ornithorhynchus anatinus. The sequence continues at coordinate 4,621,498 of NC_041732.1, read as the reverse complement.
CTGACTAAAACAAAGACCGTACAATTAGGCAGACCCCCAAAATGATACCTTTTGAAAGGAAGAAATCCCATCTAATCCCATCTCCATCACTAGCATGCTGTGTGACTTTGGACAAGTCCCTTATCTTCTTCGTACCTCAGTGTCCTCATCCGTAGAATGGGGATTAAATGCCTGTTCTACCTCCTTACATTGTGAGCCTCATGTAAGAACAGGGACATAAGATGATGAGGATGATTCTTGGGAATAGGATTCTTCATTCATTCATTCATTCAATGGTATTTATTGAGCGCTTACTATGTGCAGATCACTGTACTAAGCGCTTGGAATGTACAATTTGGCAACAGATAGAGACAATTCCTGCCCGGTGACGGGCTCACAGTCAAATCCAAGTCCAGCATTCTTTAATGGCACCATTAGAGCTCATGGAATAAGAGTGTGGCATTATCAGTCTCTGGCAGGAGAATGAGTCACTACATGCTTTTAGTCCTGAATGATTCCAACAAATTTTAGTTTTTGAGATAAAGCTCTCCTCAAGATAATTAAGAGACGCTGGGCCTGTTTTCCATTTCAGACTCAAATGTTGCACAGAAAGCAAGGGTCTATCTGTTCCCATACCTCCCAATCTCCCCTCAAATTAGTCTTTGTGTTTCTTTAATCTCCTTCCTCTCTCTCTGTACTGCCAATTCTTTAATTATCATCTGCAAGATCAATATGGAGAGGGACCGCATTACCAACTCTGTTGCACTGTACTTTCCCAAGTGCTTGAAAAAGTGCCCTGCGTGGTACAATTTGGTAATTTTCAGAGCCTATATGGTTGGGAGACTAAATAAATGGCACACCAGGATGGCAATAACACAGTGTACAATAGTGGTTCTTAGTGCCTGGATGTTTAAAAATAAAAATACTGGACATAAAAGTGGTCAGTGATGATCACTGCTGGGCGGGGAGTCGGGGTACAGGCCAGCTGAAAACTGAACTCTCTAGTAAAAAAGTCCACCCTAACCACATCTTTTTCTTTTCCCTAGCGAATCCAAATGTTATTACTTGATCTGGGTGCCATCCTCTTCTGTGTTCTCTCTGCAACTGGAACAGTTTGCTGAATTCCCTCCCCATATCCTTCCTGCATCCTTTCACCATGAGGGCCTGCTAATAGGGATGGGGGAAAAGGGAATTCAACATCTCCTGCCATGTGCTTTGGGGCAGGTAGAGCTAGTGTGGTCAAACCTTCAGACCATCCTCCACCATCACCATCATTTGTCCCCTGAATCTGACTCAAAGAGTCCTTATACTAAATAGCCCCCCAAACTGTCTTCTCTTCCCCTCCCTGAGACAGTCCGTGTCAGTTACCCTGTCCCCACTGGGTCGAGGTCTTTTACGGTATGAAAGGGAGCAATGCTAAGACTGTAGTCTGTGAGCTCCTCGTGGGCAGGGGTCAGATCCCCTCATAGCACTTATGTACGTAGCCATAATTTGTTTCTACTAATGTCTATCTCCCCCTTTAGATGGTTAGCTTCTTGTGGGCAGGGAACATGTCTAACAACTCTGCTAATAGTAGAGCTCTTTACACTGATCCACGTTGCTTCTCTAATGATTAGTACAGTGCTTGGCACATAGAACGGCCTTAACAAATTCATTTATCATTGTTGCTAAGCTCTATGCTGCTCTTCATCAAAGAGCTCCTCTTGCGCCTCCCCAATTTCCGCATCCTACGTCTTGGTACAGATATCTTCCGTGGTATTTCTCTAAGACAGTAAAATACCCTGAACAACTTCCTGCTCCAGTCTTCCCTCCCGCACCAGTAAGAATAATAGTAACTGTGGTAATCGTTAAGTGCTTTCTATGTGCTAAGCAATGCTCTTCACGTTGGGGTAGATACAAGGTGACCGAGTCAGATATGGTTCCGGTCCCGTGTGGGGCTTCGCAGTCTTAGTGAGAGGAAGAATGGGTATTTTATTCCCATTTTACAGATGAGCAAACTGAGGCCCAGAAAAATTGTGACTTATGCCCCAGATCACACAGCAGGCAAGTGGCAGAGCCAGGATTAGAACCCAGGTCAATTAATCAATCAACCGTATTTATTGAGTGCTCACTATGTGCAGAACACTGTACTAGGCATTTGGGAGCATACTGTACAACAGAATTAGCAGACGTGCTACCAGCTCTAAACGAGCTTAGAGTCTAGAGGGGGAGACAGATATTAATCTGAATAAATAAGTCATTTATAGTATAGAACTTAAAGATACGTGTCTAAGTACTTTTGGACCGGGAGTTGGGGGGAATATAAAGGTTCCTTGACTTCCAGCCCTGGACTGCCCACTAGATAACACTACTTATCTCCAACCTCTAGCCTTTAACACTACTCGAACAGCAACACTGGGTTCTAAGAAAGAAAATCACCCACATGTTAAGAAAGTCCTCTCGAAATAGAACAGAAACTGAAAGAGTAAGCACTCCTTTTTCCAGTAACACATCCTTTTTCCAGAAACACCCTCTGAGCTGGTCTTGTCTGTCTTTGCCCCACCCAGTGTTGTCAGGTAACACACTCTCAGTTTAGAAACCATCCTCCACTCCCTTCCCTCACCAGTTGTTTCAGACATTTAACTCCCTCCTCAAATCCCCCGCCCCCTCCGGTCCACCCCATCTCTCACCCCTAATGACCTGGCCGCCTACTTTATTGAGAAAATTGAAAGCATCAAACGTGATCTCCCTAAATCGTCCCCTGCTCCTCTCCAAACCCTCCCTCCTCCTACTTCTTCTTCAACTCTTCCATCTTTCCCAGAAGAATCTCAAGAGGTCTTCTGCCTTCTCTCAAAATAATAATAATAATAATGATGTTGGTATTTGTTAAGCGCTTACTATGAGCAGTGCACTGTTCTAAGCGCTGGGGGAGATACAGGGTAATCAGGTTGTCCCATGTGAGGCTCACAGTCTTAATCCCTATTTTACAGATGAGGTAACTGAGACCCAGAGAAGTGAAGTGACTTGCCCACAGTCACCCAGCTAACAAGGGGCAGAGTGGGAATTCGAACCCATGACCTCTGACTTCCAAGCCCGTGCTCTTTCCACTGAGCCACGCTGCTTCCACCCCTCCACCTGCACTTCCAACCCTCTCCCTCCGCACCTTATCAAACCACTTGCTCCCTCCCGTCTTCCCTCCTTACTGCCATCTTCAAATGTTTGCTCGCCAAGGACTTTTCCCCACTGCTGTTAAACATTCTCATGTCTCCCCTGTCCTCAAAAACTCTCCCTTGACCTCCTGGCTCCCTCCACTTATCGCCCCATCTTCCTCTTACAATTCCTCTTCAAACTACTTGAGCGAGTTTCGACCCCCACTGAATCCAGTTCCTCATCTCCAATTCTCTCCATAACCCTCTCCAATCTGACTTCCACCCTCTTCACTCCACAGAAACCGCTCTCTCAAAGGTCCTAAATGAGCTCCTTCTTGCCAAATCCAACGGCCTCTACTCCATCTTAATCCTCCTTGACTCTTCGGCTGCCTTTCAGCACTGTCGACCATCCCCTTCTCCTGGAAACATTATCCAACTTCGGCTTCGCTGACAGATTCCTCTCCTGATTCTCCTCTTCCTATCTCTCTGGCCACTCATTCTCAGTCTCTTTCGCGGAATGCTCCTCCTTTTCCCACCCCCTAACTGTGGGGGTTCCTCAAGGTTCAGTTCTGGGTCCTCTTCTAGTCTCCATCTATACCCTCTCCCTGGGAGAACTCATTCATTTCCTTGGCTTCAGCTACCATCTTTATTCAGATGATTCCCAAATCCACGTCTCCAGCCCTGATCTCTTTCCTTCTCTGCAGTCCCGCATTTCCTCCTGCCGTCAGGACATCTCTACTGGATGTCCCACCGACACCTCATACTTAACCGTCCAAAACAGAACTCTGTCTTTCCCCCCTCACCCTGTCCTCCCTCTGCCTTTCCCATCACTGTAGACGGCACTACCATCCTTCCTGTCTCACAAGCCTGAAATCTTGGCGTTACTGTCGACTGATTGCTCTCATTCAACCCACATATTCAATCTGTCACTAAATCCTGCCAGTTCAACCTTCACAACATCACTAAAATCCGCCCTTTCCTCTCCATCCAAATTGCTATCATGTTAATCCAAGCATTTATCTATCTTGCCTGGATTATCGTATCAGCCTCCTTTCAGCCTTCTTCTGTCTCTCCCCACTCAGTCCATACTTCACTCTGCTTGCCCGGATCATTTTTCTGCAGAAATGTTCAGTTCATATTTCCCCACTCCTCAAGAACCTCCAGGGGTTGCCCACCCACCTCCTTGTCAAGAAAAACTCCTTAGCATCACCTTTAAAGCCCTCCATCACCTTTCCCCCTCGTCCTCACCTCGCTGCTCTCCTACTCCAATCCAGCCCACACGCTTCACTCCTCTAATGCCAACCTACTCTATCTAGCCGTGTACCTCTTCCCCACGTCCTGTCTCTGGCCTGGAACATCTTCCCTTTTCATATCTAACAATCACTCTCCCAACTTTCAAAGGCTTAATGAAGGCACATTTCCTCCAGGAAGCCTTCCCTGACGGTACCCTCATTTCCTCTTCTGCCACACCCTTCTGCTTCAGCCTTAAACTTGGATTTGCTCCCTTTATTCACCCCTCCCTCACCTCCACCACACTTAGGTACATATCCATAATTTATCCATTTATATTAATGTCTGTCTCCCCCTCTAGGCTGTAAACTCATTCTGGGCAGGGAACGTGTCTACCAACTCTGTTATTAATAATAATAATAATGTTGGTATTTGTTAAGCGCTTACTATGTGCAGAGCACTGTTCTAAGTGCTGAGGTAGATACAGGGTCATCAGGTTGTCCCTCGTGAGGCTCACAGTCTTAATCCCCATTTCACCGATGAGGTAACTGAGGCACAGAGAAGTGAAGTGACTTGTCCCCAGTCACCCAGCTGACAAGTGGCAGAGCTGGGATTCGAACCCATGACCTCTGACTCCCAAGCCCGTGCTCTTTCCCCTGAGCCATGCTGCTCTCAAGTGCTTAGTACAGTGCTCTCCACATAGTAAGCACTAGATAAATATGATTGATTGATTGATGAGCAGTATGGCCTATGCATAGAGTCCGAGCCTGGGAGACAGAGGCCCTGGGTTCTAATTCTGGCTTTGCCAGTTGTCTGCCGTGTGACCTTGGACAAGTCACTTCACCTCTCTGGCCTCAATTTCATCATCTGTAAAATGGGGCTCTATATTACTCATTATGTATTTCTATTAATGTCTGTGTCCCGCTCTAGACTCTAAGCTCATTATGGGCAGAGAAGGGCTCTGCCAACTCTGTTGTACTGTACTCTCGCAACTGCTTAGTACTATAAATCAATCAGTAGCATTTATTGAGCACTTACTATGTGCAAAGCGCTTGGGAGAGTACAATACGAGAGAATTAGTGGACATGTTCCTTGCCCATAATGAGTTCACAGTTCAGAGGGGAAGACTGACATTAATGAAAATCAAAAAGAAATTTATAATCTATAATTGTACATTATAAATGCCGAGGGGTTGGAGTGGGGCGAATATCAAGTGTCCGAAGGTCACGTATCCAAGTACGTAGATGACGCAGGAGGGAAAAGGAGCCAGGGAAAAGAGGGTTTAATTGGGGAAGGCCTCTTGGAGGAGATATGAAAATAATAATGCTTTGAAGGCGGAGAGAGCTGTAGTCTGGCACATGTGGAGGGGAAGGGAGTTCCAGGCTTGGGGAGGATGTGGGAAAGGGGTCGGCGGTGAGATAGGTGAAATCGAGGCACAGTGAGTTAAGCTGGCGCTAGAGGAGCGGAGTGTGTAGCTCGGGCCGTAGTAGGAGACTAGTGAGGTGAGGAAGGATGGGGAAAGCTGATCGAGTACTTTAAAGCCATTGGGAAGGAATTTCTGTTTGATGCGGGAGTGGACGGGCAGCCGTTAGAAACTCTCGAAGACTGGGGAGACGTGGGCTGAACGTTTTTGTTGAAAAATGATCCATCCGGCAGAGCAAGGTATGGACTGGAGTGGGGAGAGGCAGGAGGCCGGGAACGGATGCAATAGTCTAGGCAGAATAGAAAAAGTGCTTGGATCAGCATAATAGCAGTTTATAAGCTACTAGAGTAATAATAATAATAATGATGACATTTGTTAAGCACTTACTACGTGCAAAGCACTGTTCCAAGTGCTGGGAAGGATACAGGGTGATCAGGTTGTCCCACGTGGAGCTCACAGCCTTAATCCCCATTTTACAGAGGGGGTAACTGAGGCACAGAGAAGTTAAGTGACTCGCCCAAAGTCACACAGCTGACAAGTGGCTGAGCCGGGATTGGAACCCATAACCTCTGACTGCCAAGCCCGGGCTCGTTCCACTGAGCCACGCTACTTACAGTGTTCTGCACCTAGTAAGTGTTCGTTACCATTTGCTTGTATCCACCCCAGTGCTTAGTACAATGCCTGGCTCATAGTAAGTGCTTAAACTCCACAATTATTATTATTACTATAAGTACTATTGATGATCACTATAATGATGCATAGCAGCTTGTCTTAGTGGAAAGAGCCCGGGCTGGGGAGCCAGGGGTCGTGGGTTCTAATCCCAGCTCTGCCACTTCTCAGCTGTGCGACTTTGGACAAGTCACTTCACTTCTCTGTGCTTCAGTTCCCTCGTCTGTCCAACGGGGATGACGACTGTGAGCCCCACGGGGGACAACCTGATGACCTCTTGTTAGGGAATTTATCAGAGAAACGACTCTGCTCTCGCAATGGCACGAGAGGGTTTCGTGACCTTGGTGTAGAAATGAACGGCCTCAAGAGAGCGGGGAAGGGCGGAAAGTGGCTGCCCGTCCGTTCACCCCAGGGGGGTACGAGGGACGAACAGGCCCAAGCCGTTCCATCCTGGTGCCTTTATTTGCGAGCATCTCCGCGTTCCACTCGACCGCAACTCTTCCTGAGCGCCCCAAATCCTACCCAATCCCCTTGCCTTGCCCCTTCTCCACCCTTCAATCGGAACCCAGTTCTTAGGAGTGGCCCATATCAGGTAACGTAACTGACACATCGTCGCCCAAACTTAAATGATCGATCTCCCACAGGAAGGAGGTAGAACGGAGCCAGGACGTCTAGTACCATATTCATTCAATAGTATTTATTGAGCGCTTACTAAGCGCTTGGAATGGACAAATCGGTAACAGTAGAGACAGTCCCTGCCCTTTGACGGGCTTACGGTCTAATAGGGGGAGAAGCAGCGTGGCTCAGTGGAAAGAGCCCAGGCTTGGGAGCCAGAGGTCATGGGTTTGAATCCCAGCTCTGCCACCTGTCAGCTGTGTGACTGTGGGCAAGTCACTTAACATCTCTGTGCCTCAGTGACCTCATCTGGAAAATGGGGATGTGAGACTGTGAGCCTCATGTGGGACAACCTGATTACCCTGTATCTACCCCAGAGCTTAGAACAGTGCTCTGCACATAGTAAGCGCTAACAAATACCATATTGGAAGGGGATAGAACGGAGACGGGATGGTCAATCGTCTAGTACACTTCGTATCTACCCCAGCACCTAAGACAGTGCTCGGCCCAGAGTAAGGTGCTTAACAAATACTGTCATTATCATTATTATTACTTCTGCCGAATGCTGGTGTGAAGACCACTGTAGCAAGGGCTTGTAAGAGTACAATAGAATGGAGTTAATAGGCAGAAATCCCTACTCCGCCACTTGTCAGCTGTGTGACTTCAGGCAAGTCACTTCACTTCTCTGGGCCTCAGTGACCTCATCTGGAAAATGGGGATGAAGCCTGGGAGCCCCATGAGGGACAACCTGATCACCTTGTATCTCCCCCAGCGCTTAGAGCAGTGCTTTGCACATAGTAAGCGCTTAACAAATATCATCCTCATTGTTATTATTAGAGATGGGAATTCTCCTTGGGCGGTGAGAAGTCTCGGCGGGAGGCGGGGATGTGGGTGGGATGGCAGATTTGGAGGTTGTGGCCGGAGAACAGTGTCTCAGAGTGGTGAGGTTAGAAATGGGTGCCTGGCACATAGTAAGCGCTTACCACATGACCTTATTATGATTATTACTAATAATTATAATAATAAATGGTGGCAGATTTGGAGGTTGTGGCCAGAGAACAGTGTCTCAGCATGGCGAGGTTAGAAATGGTACCTGGGAGGTCAAGCTCCAGCAGGAGAACGGTGGAGTTGATAGGTGAGACAAGGCAAGAGGGAGTGTGTATGAAAAGCAGCACGGCCTCGTGGATAGAGCCCGGGCCTGGGAGCCGGAAGGACCCGGGTTCTAATTCTGCCCTCCATTGGGTGACCTTCGGCCAGTCACTTAATTCCTCTGTGCCTGTTACCTCCCAGTTACCTACAATACCTTGGAATTGTCCATTCCAAGCACTTAGTACAGTTCTCTGCACATAGTAAGCGCTCAATAAATACTAGTGAATGAATGAATGAATATGTCCCTGGTGTTGCTGTGGGTTGGAGATGACAAGATGGAATAAGACAAACCCCAGTGCTTAGAACAGTTCTTGGTACATAGTAAGTGCTTCCCAAAGACCACTATTATTATTACTATTAGTGAGAATAATAACTACTGCTTGATTGAGGCTGCTCTAGGAGTCTAATCCAGAGATGATGAGAGCTTGAATCCGGGTGGTGGCCATTTGGTGGGGAGGAAGGGGTGGACCCGGAAAATATTACGGAAGAGAAACTGGCAGGATTTAGAGGTCGTCAGACTGTAAGTACTATCCTCAACTCCCGACTGCTAAACTTGGGTCTATCCTGCTCCCGGTGGGAAGCAGCGTGGCCCAGTGGAATGAGCCTGGGCTTCGGAGTCAGAGGTCATGGGTTCGATTCCCGGCTCTGCCACTTGTCAGCTGTGTGACTGTGGGCAAGTCACTTCACTTCTCTGGGCCTCAGTTACCTCATCTGTAAAATGGTGGTTAACTGTGAGCCTCACGTGGGACAATCTGATGACCCTGGCTCTCCCCCGGCGCTTAGAACAGTGCTCTGCACATAGTAAGCGCTTAACAAATACCAACATTATTATTATTATTATTATTACCAACCTTAACCTCGCCTCTCCAGTGACCCCTCTTAGACTGGCTGGGAAAAGCCCCCCTTTTTGGGTGTCTTTCAAGTGCTCACTATGTGCCAGGCACTGTTCTGCTGACTGAAAGGAGATATAAGATAATCAGGTTGGACCCAGTCCATGTCCCACATGGGACTCACAGTGTTAATTACGTTAATGTCTGTCTCCCACCATCTAGACCGTAAGCTCCTTGTGGACAGGGAATGTGTCCCAAGGGCTTAGTGCGGTGCACACAATAAGCGCTCAATAAATACGATTGGATGAATGAATAGATGAATGAATGAGAGCTGGGTTCTAACCTCTGCTCCTCCAAAGCAGCATGGCTCAGTGGAAAGAGCATGGGCTTGGGAGTCAGAGGTCATGGGTTTGAATCCTGGCTCGGCCACTTGTCAGCTGTGTGACTTTGGGCAAGTCACTTCACTTCTAGGTGCCTCAGTTCCCTCATCTGTAAAAGGGGGATTAAGACTGTGAGCCCCACGTGGAACAACCTCATTCCCCTGTGTCTACCCCAGCACTTAGAACAGTGCTCGGCACATAGTAAGCGCTTAACAAATACCAACATTATTATTATTATTATTTACCCGGGGTGTAACCTTGGACAAGTTACATAACTTCTCTGTTCTATGCCTATAAATATCTGTTCTCTCTCTTCCTTGGACTATGAGTTCCCGGGGCAGCGACTGTATCTGTTCTTATATCGTACTCTCCCAGGCACTTAGTATAGAACCCCACAGGACTTATCTAATGTCTTGATTCTATTTATTGCTCTTTATACTATTTATTGCTATTGTTTTTGTCTGTCTGTCTCCCCCAATTAGACTGTAAGCCTGTCAATGGGCAGGGACTGTCTCTATCTGTTGCCGATTTGTACATTCCAAGTGCTTAGTACAGTGCTCTGCACATGGTAAGCGCTCAATAAATACTATAGAATGAATGAATGAACATCTCCTGCTCTAGACTCTAAACTCACTGTGGGCAGGGAATTTGTTTATTTATCGTTTTATTGTGCTCTCCCAAGCACTTAGTACCAGTGCTCTGCACACAGTAAGCACTCATTAAATACCCGGCTCTGCCACTTGTCAGCTGTGTGACTGTGGGCAACTGACTTAACTACTCTGTGCCTCAGTTACCTCATCTGTAAAATGGGGATTAACTGTGAGCCTCATGTGGGACAACCTGATGACCCTGTATCTACCCCAGCGCTTAGAACAGTGCTCTGCGCATAGTAAGCGCTTAACAAATATCAACATTACTATTAAATACGATTGAATGAATGTGGAATTGTGTTCTGACTTTACCTCTGGGTTTAGCATAGTGCTTGCCATACATTACGCATTTAACACATATTGGTTTTTATTATTATTATTGCTATTGATGTTATTATTATTATTCAGCAGGTGTTGGGGGTGGACTATGGGAGGAACTGCAGTAGGGTGAAAAGTGGAGTGGAGGTTGGACAGAGAGGAAGCTGAATCGTATTTTCCAACGTTTAGTACAGTTCTCTGCACACGGTAAGTGCTCAATAAATACAATTGAATGAATGTGGAATTGTGTTCTGACTTTACCTCTGGGTTTAATGTAGTGCTTGGCATACATTATGCATTTAACAAATACTGTTTTTTATTATTATTATTGTTATTGATATTATTATTCAGCAGGTGTTGGGGGTGGACTATGGGAGGAGCTGCAGTAGGATGAAAAGTAGAGTGGAGGCTGGACAGAGAGGAAGCTGAATTGTATTTTCCAATGCTTAGTACAGTTCTCTGCACACGGTAAATGCTCACTAAATACAACTGAATGAATGTGGAATTGTGTTCTGACTTTTACCTCTGGGTTTAACGTAGTGCTTGGCATACATTACACATTTAACGAATATTGTTTTTAATTATTATTATTGCTATTGATATTATTACTCAGCAGGTGCTGGGGGTGGACTATGGGAGGAGCTGCAGTAGGGTGAAATGTAGAGTGGAGATTGGACAGAAAGGAAGCTGAATTGTGCTTTCCAACGCTTAGTACAGTTCTCTGCACACGGTAAGTGCTCAATAAATACATTTGAATGAATGATTGAATGAATGAGAAGATCCCATCTCCGCTTGCGGAGTGGCTTAGTGAGAAGCAGCGTGGCTTAGTGGAAAGAGCATGGATTTGGGAGTCAAAGGTCATGGGTTCTAAAGTCTGCTTTGCCTCCTGTCAGCTGTGTGGCCTAGGGCAAGTCACTTCACTTCTCTGTGCCTCAGTTACCTCATCTGTAAGATGGGGATTAAGGCTACGACCCCCCACGTGGGACAACCTGATTACATTATAACTACTCCAGCGCTTAGAGCAGTGCTTGGCACATATATTACCGTTATAATAATGGTATTTGTTAAGCGTCTACTATGTGCCAAGCACTGCTCTAAGCGCTGGGGGGTAATGCAAGGTGATCAGGTTGTCCCAGGTGGGGCTCACAGTTATTGTCATTATTATTATTCCCTGCTTCTCTGAAAATGTTTTTTTCTTGCTCTATCCGCAACTATTCTGTTGCCGAATTGTACTGTCCAAGCGCTTAGGACAGTGCTCTGCACACAGGAAGCGTTCAATAAGTACGAGTGAATGAATGAACCCTCTTGCGGGTCTCATCCCTAATTCATTCATTCACTCGTATTTATTACGAGTGTCCTAACGGACAATCTAATGTTGGGTAGGGAGTGTCTCTACTTGTTGCCGAATTGTACTGTCCAAGCGCTTAGGTCAGTGCTCTGCACACAGTAAGCACTCAAGTCAATGATTGAATGAACCCTCTTGCCGGTCTCATCCCTAATTCACTCCTATTTATTGAGCGCTTCTTGTGCGCAGAGCACTGTCCTAAGCACTTGGAATGTACAATCTAATGTTGGGTAGAAAGTGTCTCTACTTACTGAATTGTACTTTCCAAGCGCTTAGGTCAGTGCTCTGCACACAGTAAGCGCTCAATAAATACAAGCGAATGAATGAACCCCCTTGCGGGTCTCATCCCTAATTCACTCCTATTTATTGAGCGCTTCTTGTGCGCAGAGCACTGTTCTAAGTGCTTGGAAGGTAGAATCTAATGTTGGGTAGGGAGTGTCTCTATCTGTTGCTGAATTGTGTTGTCCAAGCGCTTAGCACAGTGCTCCGCACAGAGGAAGTGCTCAATGAATAAGAGTGAATGAATGAACCCTCTTGCGGGTGTCACCCCTAATTCATTCATTCACTCCTATTTACTGAGCGCTTCCTGTGTGCAGAGCACCGTCCTAAGCGCTTGGAACGTACAATCTAATGTTGGGTAGGTAGTGTCTCTACTTGTTGCCGAATTGCACTTTCCAAGCGCTTAAGACAGTGCTCCGAGCGCTCAATAAATAATAATGTTGGTATTTATTAAGCGCTTACTATATGCAGAGCACTGTTCTAAGCGCTGGGGGAGATACAGGGTCATCAGGTTGTCACACATGAGGCCCACAGTCTTCATCCCCATTTGACAGGTGAGGGGAACTGAGGCCCAGAGAAGTGAAGTGACTCGCCCACAGTCACCCAGCGGACAAGTGCCCACTTGAGGCTCCCAGTCTTCATTCCCATTTGACAGATGAGGGAACTGAGGCCCAGAGAAGTGACTTGCCCACAGTCACCCAGTGGACAAGTGGGATTCGAACCCACGACCTCTGACTCCCAAGCCCGGGCTCTTTCCACTGAGCCACGCTGCTTCTCTTAGTAAACGTGAATGATTGACTGACTGACTACTGACTGACTGACTGAATGACTGTCTGACTGACTGACTACTGACTGACTGAATGACTAACTGGCTGACTGACTGAAGGAAGGAAGGAAGGAAGGAAGGAATGACTGAATGAATGAATGACTGGATGGATGGATGGATGGATGGATGGATGGATGGATGGATGGATGGATGGATGGATGGATGGATGGATGGATGGATGGATGGATGGATGGATGGATGGATGGATGAATGAATGAAGTCTTTTCCCTCCCAACTCCAGCCCGAAGGCCTTCCCAGTTTGCCCGGAAGCGTCCCACTTCCGCCCTCACCCGACGCCCCGGCCATTCCAAGGGGGGCGACGCCACTTCCGCCCTCTCTCCCTCCCCGCCCGCCCCATTCTCGCGAGCGTTGGCGGCGGCGGGCCGGGCGTCATCTCGCGATCCTTGGCGCGAGATTTGGCCCCCTCTAGTCGGGCCGGGCGGCCCCGTGGGTCCCTTTTCCCTGCCCGGCAGCGCGGAGGCCGCACGGTGAGTCCGCCGCTCGGGCTCGGGGGGTGGCGGGGAGCTTGCCCGCCGCAGCCGCCCAGGACCGCCCGGGATCCCCCACCTCACGCCGACCGCCTCCGGGGGCCACGTGGGCCGGGAGGGCGATGGGGGGGCCGCTTCTCAGGCCACGTGGGGTTCAGGGGGTCGCCTCGTGACCCCGGACGAGGCCCCTTGCGGCCTCATTGGGGCTCAGTAATAATCAGGTTGGCATTTGTTAAGCACCTACTCTGTGCAGAGCACTGCTCTAAGCGCTGGGGCAGATACGGGGTCATCAGGCTGTCCCACCTGAGGCTCCCAGTCATCATCCCCATTTTCCAGATGAGGTCACTGAGGCCCAGAGAAGCGCCCGACCCAAGGTCACACAGCTGACAAGGGATGATAATGTTGGTGTTTGGGAAGCGCTGACTAGGTGCAGAGCGCTGTTCTAAGCGCTGGGGAGGTACAGGGCCATCAGGTGGTCCCACTTGAGGCTCACAGTCTTCATCCCCATTTTACAGAGGAGGGAACTGAGACACCGAGAAGCGAAGTAATAATAATAATGTTGGGATTAAGCGCTTATTAGGTGCAGAGCCCTGTTCTAAGCGCTGGGGGTGATACAGGGTCATCAGGTGGAAACATGGGGGGCTCACAGTCTTCATCCCCATTTTACAGATGAGGTCATTGAGACACCGAGAAGTGAAGTACTAATAATAATGTTGGTATTTGTTAAGCGCTTACTAGGTGCAGAGCCCTGTTCTAAGCGCTGGGGGTGATACAGGGTCATCAGGTGGAAACATGGGGGGCTCACAGTCTTCATCCCCATTTTACAGATGAGGTCACTGAGACACCGAGAAGTGAAGTACTAATAATAATGTTGGTATTTGTTAAGCGCTTACTAGGTGCAGAGCCCTGTTCTAAGCGCTGGGGCAGATACAGGGTCATCAGATTGTTCCACGGGAAAGCCTCACTGTCTTCATACCCATTTTCCAGATGAAGTCACTGAGGCCCAGAGAAGTGAAGTGACTTGCCCACAGTCACCCAGCTGACAAGTGGCAGAGCCGGGATTTGAACCCATGACCTCTGACTCCTGAGCCCGGGCTCTTTCCACTGAGCCACGCTGCTTTACTCAGCCATAGTAAGCGCTCAGTAAATATCACTGACAACCCCCTTTTAGACTGTGAGCTCGTTGTTGGGCGGGGATGGTCTCTCTGGGTTGCCGAATTGTACATTCCCAGCGCTTAGTACGGTGCTTTGCACACAATAAATGCTCAATAAATACGGTTGAATGAATGAATGGTTGAACTGACTGCAAGGCCGGGTCTATAGCAAACCATTCTGGTATTTGTTAAGCACTTCCTATGTGCCAGGCACTGTGCTAAGCGCTGGGTTCCAAGCACAGTTCCGGTCCCACTTGGGGCTCGCAGGTTTTACCCCCATATTACCTATGGCGGGGGTGGCTGGGGCGGGAATTACTCGCCCACCAGGCGAAGAGCTGGAGTCCAGTGGACCTTCGCACATCTAGGGGTGCATTCATCTGACCCAGCTGCCCCCGCCAAAAAAACCACACTTTGGAGACGGCCTAACGGGATCTTGGAGTGGAACCCCCACCCAGCGTGGCTCAGTGGAAAGAACCCGGCCTTGGGAGTCAGAGGTCATGGGTTCGAATCCCAGCTCCGCCACTTGTCATCTCCGTGACTTTGGGCAAGTCACTTCACTCCTCTGTGCCTCAGTTACCTCATCTGTAAAATGGGGATTAAGACTGAGCTCCATGTGGGACAACCTGATTCCCTTGTATCTCCCCCCCACCAGCGCTTAGAACAGTGCTTGACACATAGTAAACACTTAACAAATGCCATTATTATTATGACCTCGCCCTGACTTCAGTTCTTTGCCCCCTTTCCTCCCACGCAGATGCCAGGAGTCACTGTGAAGGACGTGAACCAGCAGGAGTTCGTCCGAGCCCTGGCTGCCTTCCTCAAAAAGTGAGTAGGGGTCGGAGGGAGGGCTGAGGGGGATGTCGGTCTCCTTGGGTGGGGGGGTTCCTGGGTGCCTGTTTCTCTCTGTGTCCCCTTCTCTCTCACACACACACTCTCACTCTACTGATGTCCAGTACAGCGCTCTGCACTCAGTAAGCACTTAGTAAATTTGATTGAATGAATAAAAGACCCTCAGTCTCGGGGGCAGTAGCTTGGATTCTGAGGCCTGGAGAGAAGTGTTTTAAGACAGGTGAGGTCACTGAGACTGAGGGCTTTTCTTCCTTTCACAGGTCAGGGAAGCTAAAGGTCCCCGAATGGGTGGACACAGTCAAGCTGGCCAAACACAAAGAATTGGCGCCTTATGACGAGAACTGGTTCTACACTCGAGCTGGTAAGACGGGAGAGGGGTGAAGGCGTGGGTGTTGGCATTTTGTTGGGGGGTGGTTGGTTTCTGGTGTGGGGTGGGAAAATGTGGAAGCAGGGGCTGGTCCTGGTATGGGATGAGGGGTGAAAAGCGGGTAGTGAAGGATCAGATCAGGGTGGGGTGATCGGGGGTGGTCACTCGTTTGTTTTTCTTCATTTGTCCCTGGTTCTGTGGATTTGGTGGTCCTAAGCACCCACCAGGCTCGGAAGTCTGATCCGATAGGTGGATGGAGGTTGGAAAAGGTTGCCAGGGACTTGTGTATAATGGGGTTAATACAGACATTCATCAAGCACTTAGTACAGAGCTCTGCGCACACTAAGCGCTCAATAACTGTAAGCCCATCAAAGGGCAGGGACTGTCTCTGTTACCGATTTGTTCATTCCAAGCGCTTAGTACAGAGCTCTGCACCTAGTAAGCGCTCAATAAATACTATTGAATGAATGAATAAATACGATTGAATGAATCCTCTCTTCCAGTATCTGTAATTTATTTAATACTAATGTCTGTCTCCCCCTCTAGACTGTAAACTAGTTGCGGCAAGGACTTAATCTGTTGCTATATTATACTCTCCTAAGCATTTAGTACATTGCTTAATAAATCTCATTGATTAGGGTGTGGGGAGGTCCAGAAGTAGACAGCTCCCACCCCAGACATATTCACATTCCCAGCCCCCAGTGTGCTTAAAATCTAGAGCTGGGGAGATGGACATTAGTAGAAATAAATTACACTGTTCTAGGTACGGTGGGGAAATACAAGAGAACTGGTAGGGTGGTTCCCTGCCCTTTGTTTGCAACTTTGTGGGGAGAAAGACATTAAAATTAACAGATACAAGGAGGTAATTGAGTGTAAAGATGTGCTCAGGTGTGTTTCCTTGTTGAAGTCACATTTCCAAGAGGCCTTCCCCAACAGAAGCCCCCTCTTCCCTTACTCCCTCTCCCTTCTGCGTCGTCTGCATTTAGATCAGTACCCTTTAATTAATACGCGTTATTCACCCCACCATGAGCCCCACAGCGCTTGTATACATATCCATAACTTATTATAATAATTATGCTTCCTTTTAAGCACTTAGTATGTGCCAAGCACTGAGGTAGAAGGTAGTCAGGTTGGATACAGCCCTTGTCCAAATGGGGCGCCCAGTCTTGATCCCCATTTTCCAGATGGGGTAACTGAGGCTCAGAGAAGTTAAGTGACTTGCCCAAATTCACAGCAGACAAGTGGCACGTCAGTGTCCCCCTCTAGACTACAAGCTCATGAGGAGGGGAACTTGACTACTAACTCTATAGCATGATACTTTTTCAATGACATAATACAGCGGTTTGCACGCGGCAAACGCTCAATAAATACCACCGATGGATTTCAGAAAAGCACTATTGCTTTGAAATCGAAACTCCTGGCTACAATGACCTCGATAAGCACTTCCCAGATGCCTACTATAAGAGAGTTGATCTTTCCTGATCTTAACTATCCACAGTGTACAGAAAGTGCTTAAAAGGCACCAGGATTATTAGTTTCCTGTCTGTGCTTGACACCCTTGGAGATGGAACGGCTGGGCCCATTGCAGAGTGGGAATGGTTCTGGGAATTTGTTCTGGGGATCAGTCAGCCAGTGGAATTGGGGTGCGTACCAGGTAACGGACTAGGTATCTAGGGTGGAACGAAACAGTAGGGTTGATAGAAGTGTTCCTTGCCCACAAGGAGCTCACAGTCGAGACAGCCTGCGTGACTTAGTGGAAGGAGCATGGTCTGGTCTGCTGTGTGACCTTAGGCAAGTCACTTCACTGCTCTGCCTCGGTTGCCTCATCTTGTAAAATGGGGATTGAGACTGTGAGCCCCATATGGGGCAGAACCTGTGTCCAACCCGAATTGATTGTATACACCATAGTGCTTGGCATATAGTAAGTGCTTAAGACGTGCCGTTATTAGAAACACCTGGGTGCTTATCCCAGCTCCCCCACTTGTCTGTTTTGTGACCTTTGGACAAATTGCTTCGCTTCTCTATGCCTCAGTTACCTCATCTGTACAGTGGGGGTTGCGACTGTGAGCCCCCACACCAAGAAGGGAGGGCCTAGGCAGGGAAGGCCTCTTGGAGGAGGTGTGATACCAGCTGAATTCCTGGGGTATCTTCATCCTCCCCGTCATGCATTTGGAGGATTGTTACGTTCCAGTTTGGCGTCATGAAGTGCGGAATCTGAATTTGATTCATTCTTTCGGTCTTTATGCTCAATCAAGGGTATTGAGCGCTTAATGTGTGCTGAGTGCTGTTCTCAACTCTTGGGAAAATACAACAGAGCTATTCCCTCCTATCATTTCCAATTAAGGACGTACTATAGGTGACCACTCGTCTAAAAGGATTTTAGAAACCGTCCCGGCAGCGCAGGAGTTATGACAAAGCTTACGGAGTTTCTAAACCATGACAAGTTCCATACTGGTAATTGTGCATTTGTTAAGCAGTTACTGTGGGCCAAGCACTGGGGGAGTTACAAGATAATTAGGTCCCGCTTGGAGCTCAGAGTCCAAGTTGAAGGAAGAACAGGGATTGAACCCCCATCTTAGAGATGAGGAAATGAGGGACTTGGGAATCACATGGGAAGCAATGTGACCTTTGGGGAAGAACCTGGGCTTCAGAGGACCTGGGTTCTAATCCCAGCTCTGGCACTTGCCTACGACCTTGGGCAAGTCACTTGTCTGTGCCTGTTACCTCATCTGTAAAATGGGTGTTAGACTGAGCCCTATGTGGGACATTGTGGCCTGGTGGATAGAGCCTGGGCCTGGGAGTCAAGAGGACCTGGGTTCTAATCCTACCCCCCCCCCCCCCACTTGTCTGCTGTGTGACCTTGGCAAGTCACTTCACTTCTGGGTCTCAGTATACCTCATCGGTAAAATGGGGATTAAGACTGTGTCCACCCTGATTATCTTATCTGCAGTGCCTGGCACATAAAGCTTAACAAATGCCATCATTATTATTATTACAGGGGATCGCTTTTTTACTATTGCAGGACATCCAGGGTAGTGCAGGACCCTGAGAAGAACCTTCAGGGCAGAAGTTGGGGGTTCCCACTAAGTGAAATGGGGTCGAGGGGCAGCATCTTGCCTTGGTCGGCTCTCTAGACTCTAAGCTCATTCGGTGGCAGGGAACACGTCTAATTCTGTTGTATTGTGCTCTCCCAAGCGCTTAGTGCTCAGTGGAAAGAGCCTGGGCTTCGGAGTCAGGGGTCATGGGTTGGACTCCCGGCTCTGCCACTTGTCAGCTTTGTGACTGTGGGCAAGTCACTTAACTTCTCTGTGCCTCAGTTACCTCATCTGTAAAATGGGGTTTAACTGTGAACCTCACGTGGGACAACCTGATTACCCTTTATCTACCCCAGTGCTTAGAACAGTGCTCTGCACATAGTAAGCGCTTAACAAATACCAATATTATCATCACACTGCCCCGCACATAGTAAGCGATCAAAAAATACCGTCGATTGATTGATTGTTGCGGCAAGTACATGGAGAAGCCCAGGTTAGAATTTAGGCCCTCTGGCTCCCAGGCCTGTGCTCTTCTAGGCAACACTGCTCTGCCATCTGTAATAGTAATAATAATGTTGGTATTTGTGAAGCGCTTACTAGGTGCAGAGCACTGTTCTAAGCACTGAGACAGATACAGGGTCATCAGGTTGACCCACGTGGGGCTCACAGTCTTAATCCCCATTTTCCAGATGAGGGAACCGAGGCCCAGAGAAGTGAAGTGACTTGCCCCCAGTCACACAGCTGACAAGTGGCAGAGCTGGGATTCGAACCCATGACCTCTGACTCCCAAGCCCGGGCTCTTTCCACTGAGCCACGCTGCTTCTCTGTACATCGCAGACTTCCTTTATGGAGGTGAGGGAGCTATGAGTAGATTGGTGGAGCGTTTTTAAGAGCACCAGGAGCACAGAGTAGGTTGCTTTGCTAAAAATCTGGTGCCCAGCCTTACTTCAGGAACGAATCCCTCACTTGTGACATTGTTCTGGGAAAATTGGTTTGGACGTGCAATCATTTATTGAGAGCTTACTGTGGTCAAAGCACTAGACAAGACCCCCTGCCCACAATGAAGTGACAGTCTAGAGGACTGAGATGCAGTGTGGCCTAGTTAGGAGTCAGGAGGGCCTGAGTTCTAATTCTGACTCTGCTGCTCATCTGCTGTGTGACCTCAGGCAAGTCAACTTCTCTTCTGTGCCTCAGTTGCCTTATCTGTACAATGGGGATTGAGACTGAGCTCCATGTGGACAGAGCCTGTCCAACCCGATTTGCTTGTATCCACCCCAGTGCTTAGTACAGGGCCTGGCACGTAGTAAGTACTTAAATACTAACTTTTTAGATTATTATTATAATTATTAGAGGCTCAGTCAGTTAAAGGCTTAGTTTTCTAGCCCTGATTGTTACGGGCCCAGGGAGTGCCTGTATTTTAATAATAATAATAATAATAAAAATGGTTGCCTTGCTAATAGATCTTCTTAATGGCTACGGTGACCCTCAACCCTTTATGTTTTCCTTTTTCTATAGTAGTAAGCACTCAATATATGCCAGGAACTCTACTACAAAGCACCGGGGTAGATACAAAAGCTTATCAGGTTGGACACAGTTCCTGTCCCACATGGGGCTCACAGTCTCAGTCCCCATTTTACTGGTGATAATCATGGTATTTAATAATAATGTTGGTATTTAAGCGCTTACTATGTGCAGAGCACTGTTCTAAGCGCTGGAGTAGGTACAGGGTCATCAGATTGTCCCACGTGAGGCTCACAGTTAATTCCCATTTTACAGATGAGGGAACTGAGGCCCAGTGAAGTGACTTGCCCCCAGTCACACAGCTGACAAGGGGCAGAGCCAGAATTCAAACCCATGACCTCTGACTCCCAAGCCAGGGCTCTTTCCACTGAGCAACGCTGCTTCTCTGTATTTGTAAAGTGTTTACTATGTGTGGCACTGTTCTAAGCGCTAGGGTAGGTACAGCCTAATCAGGTTGGACACAGTCCCTGTCCCACATGGGGCTCAGTCTCAATCCCCGTTTTACAGATGAGGGAACTGGCCCAGGGAAGTGAAGCGACTTGCCCAGCGTCCCGCAGTGGACAAGTGGCGGAGCCGGGATTAGAACCCAGGTCGCGTGAGAAGCAGCGTGGCTCGGTGGAAAGAGCCCGGGCTTGGGAGTCCGAGGTCATGGGTTCGAATCCCGGCTCAGCCACTTGTCAGCTGTGTGACTGTACTTCTCTGGGCCTCAGTGACTTCATCTGGAAAATGGTGATGAAGACTGGGAGCCTCACGTGGGGCAACCTGATGACCCTGTATCTGCCCCGGCGCTTAGAACAGGGCTCTGCACCTAGTAAGCGCTTAACCGATACCAACATCATTATTATTACAGTGCCTGGCACGAAGTTAAGCGCTTAAGTGCCATTATTCGAACTCCGAGGCCCCGGTCTCTATCCATTAGGCCACACTGTTTCTCCTTTGTGCTTTTCACTGGGGCCCACAAGGCCATGTAGCCAAGCAAGGTCTGCGCATCTGTGAAAATCAGACGAGCCGTGGTCTGGCGGCGGTAGTCTGCTTTTGCCCTGGTCTCACGTAATCCTGTGGGATATTGTGACCTTGTTTCGGGGTACAGGCTGCCTCATCCACTCCGCTGCTCCTGAGCTGAGGAGGAGCCTTGGGCCCGTTCAGAGGTGCCCCCCATCCGGCTGGGGGTTCAGTGGGGTCTGGGGGGCTGGCAGGGCAGAGCAGACCCTGTGACTCTGGGACTGGTTTTTGTCTGCATCAGCTGGGGAGCAGCACCTCATGCCCACTGGAAGGCGGGTGGTGTGGAAGATTGGCGTACTCTATGTGTGCTGTGGTATTAAGGCAGCGTGGCTCAGTAGAAAGAGCCTGGGCTTCGGAGCCAGAGGTCATGAGTTCGACTCCCGGCTCTGGCACTTGTCAGCGGTGTGACTGTGGGCAGGTCACTTCACTTCTCTGTGCCTCAGTTACCTCATCTGTAAAATGGGGATTAACTGTGAGCCTCACGTGGGACAACCTGATTACCCTGTATCTACCCCAGCGCTTAGAACAGTGCCCAGCACATAGCGCTTAAATACCAACTTTTTTTTTTTTTAAAGGGCTTCTATGGTTTTCCTGAAAATTTTGCTCTCATCTTGATTGGGACCTCTGATCCGAGTTCCTTAACAGCTTCAGGAGCATTTTCAGGGCCTGGATTTTTTTTTTTTTAAATGGTATATAAGTGCTGTGTGCTAGGCATTGTATTGGGCGCCGGGGTAGATCCGAGCCAACCAGGCTGGACAGTCCCTGTGTCATTTTAGGGTCACAGTCTTAATTCCCCATTTTGCCGACGAGGTAAGAGAGGCACAGAGATGTGAAGTGACTCACCCACGGTCACACAGCAGCGTTCCCTGGTTGCGGGGAACAGTGGAGCCCGGAGTTGGCTCTCTGGATGGCGGGGGCAAGGGCCGCTTCTCGGGCAGTTGACCCCTGCCGGGCACCCTCCCCTTTGCCCGTGTTTTAACCCCAAAGGGGGGTGGGGGGCTCCCAGAAACAGTGGGGAGAAGTGATGGGCTGTAAGCTCTTTGAGGACAGGGATCTTGTCTCTATTCTCTTGTTCTCTCCCGAGTGTTTAGGATGGTGCTTTGCATATAGTAAGCTCTCTCTTAAAGACTTTTACTTTCATTCCCCATTGCTCAGAGTAATTGTGGTATTTAAAGTCCCAGACCCTGTCTCGAGTGCTGAGGTAGAGGATAATCAGGTTGGACCCAGTCCTCTTCACAGCCGCAGGAGCCTGACTCTGACGGGGGTAGGTTTTTACAAATGGAACAGCGGTCAAGAGAGTCCAGCCTGGTCGCTGTCCACCAGGCCCTGCCGTTAGGTGTGGGTGGTGAGCCTAAAGATGCCGAAAGGGCCTCTGGATGGACCCCTCGAGACAGCCTTGTTTTCTTTCTCTTTTCTTTTTTTCACCTCCCTCACCTGTCAGCGTCCACGGCCCGGCACCTGTACCTGCGGGGCGGGGCCGGAGTGGGGTCCATGACCAAGATCTACGGTGGCCGCCAGCGCAACGGGGTCATGCCCAGCCACTTCAGCCGTGGGTCCAAGAGTGTGGCCAGGAGGGTCCTTCAGGCCTTGGAGGGGCTCAAGATGGTGGAGAAGGACCAGGACGGGTAAGCGGAGACGACCTTTAACCCCTTCCCCCTACCCCCCACATCAAGGAGGGGACCGGTGGCCAATCCAGAGGGGTGGGTGGCGGCGTCTCTGGGGCCGGGGGGCCCGCGGCCCCAAAAGCAGCAGGCTTACCCTGCACAGTTGCCATGGCGATGGCAAGTGGCTCCTGAGGTAGGTCTGCAGACACGCCGCCTCACCCCGACCTCTCCGGATGGCTGCACCGGGCTCCGGGAAGGTAATTTAGCGACTGTCTGCTTTCATTAGTTTGCTCGTTAACTTTTCCCAATTGATTTTTCGGGGCTTTTGATCTAATGCTTGCACAAACGACACCTCGTCAGCTCCCCAGCGGCCCCTCGTTGGTTGGAAATCGGTGGAGCGGCCCCGGGGAGTCGGCCGGGAGTAATTCCGGCCACGCGCAGATTAGCCTCGGCCGCGCCGGAGCCGCTCCCGGGACTGGCACGCAGCCGCGGGGTCGGTGGGCGCGCACCCCCCCACCCCCACCCCACCGGGCCGACCGTTTCACTCGCCTTTCCTCCCTCTCGCAGGGGCCGCAAGCTGACGCCTCAGGGACAGAGAGACCTGGACAGGATTGCCGGACAGGTGACCGCCCCCCACCTCTCCTACCTGGGCCCGTGGACCTCCTCTATCCCCCTTTTTCTGGGTTCAACTCCTGAGATGGCCCCCCGTTTCCTTTCCTGGGCCTGGGGTGGGACTGGAGGCCACCGTCATCTCCCCCTTCTGCCCTCAACTCCCATGACCTTCC
Source organism: Ornithorhynchus anatinus (assembly GCF_004115215.2). Taxonomy (NCBI): domain Eukaryota; kingdom Metazoa; phylum Chordata; class Mammalia; order Monotremata; family Ornithorhynchidae; genus Ornithorhynchus; species Ornithorhynchus anatinus. The sequence continues at coordinate 4,597,872 of NC_041732.1, read as the reverse complement.
CCGGTCATCTTCCCCCGCCCCAAATCCTCAAGTCCCAGCTCCCCTGGGGTGGGCGTGGGGCGGAGGGAAGGCGACTCCGGCCTGGTCACCCAAGTGAACTCACTCGGCTACCTCTTCATTTCAGGTGGCAGCTGCCAACAAGAAACATTAAACCAATGGAGTAAAATTAATAAATTGTCTTGTTCATAGTCTGTCTCCTGTAGCCTGCCGGGGGGAGGATGCTTCCTTTGGTCACTGTAAAGGGAGGAGAGCGGGTAGAATCGATTCTCCCTGCATAAAAAGCCCCAGCTGGGGCCCTGGGGTGAAATCTGCCGCGGGACCCCGGCCCCACGGCTCCTCCCTTCGTGCCCCCCGGTTGCCAACTCCGCACGTGGGCACGTCTGACGGAGGCACAACTCCTGCCGCTGCCTGCCACCGGGGAGGCAGATGAAAGTAGGAAGAATCCAGGGCGTTGCCGTGGCTGACTTCTAAACGGGCTCTCTGGGGGACTCGCGCGCAAGCTGGTAAAAAAAATCCATTCTGTCTTCAAGCAGGCGTGAAGCGGCTGGCTCCAGGCCATCTTCGGCTCGCCGGCAGGGTTTAGACACGGCAGCTTCCTGCCTAGCTCCGCCGCCGCTGGTTCAAATGCCCTGGGAGTCCCTTTCCCCTCCGTATCCTGTCATTGTGAGGGGGCCGAGAGGCTCGGTGCCCCAAGCTTCGGTTCGCGGTCCGCCCGTAGCCAGCCGCGGAGGGGTGTGCCCAGCGTCAGAGCTGCTTGACTGAGGTAGAGGGGGAGCAGGGTGGTGCGTTCATTCAATAGTATTTCATTCAATAGTATTTATTTTAAAAAAATGAATGGTGGTATTTTTTTAAGCGCTTAGTATGTGCAAAGCACTGTTCTAAGCACTGGGGGTTTACAAGGTGATCAGGTTGTCCCACGTAGGGCTCACAGTTTTAATCCCCATTTGACAGGTAACTGAGGCACAGAGAAGTAAAGTGACTTAGCCAAAGTCACACAGCTGGAAAGTGGCAGAGCTGGGGTTAGAACCCACGACCTCTGACTCCCAAGCCCGGGCTCTTTCCACTGAGCCACGCTGCTTCTCATTGAGCGCTTACTATGTGCAGAGCACTGTACTAAGCGCTTGGAATGTACAATTCGGAAACAGACGATCCCTGCCCAATGAGGGGCTCACAGTCTAAATGGGGGGAGACAGCAGAGCCAGACAGAACAAAACAAAAACAAGACACCCTTATCAAAATGAATAGAATCAAGGAGGGTGGTCTAATAGCCTGGGAGTAATAAGCTCATGGGTGAATAATAATAATGGTACTTGTTAAGTGCTTACTATGTATCAAGCACTGGGGTGGATGCAAACAAATCAGGTTGGACAAAAGAGCCTGGGCTTGGGAGTCAGAGGTCATGGGTTTGAATCCCAGCTCTGCCACTTGGCTGTGTGACTGGGCAAGACCCGTCACTTCTCTGTGCCTGTTACCTCATCTGTAAAATAGGATTAACTGAGCCTCACATGGGACATCCTGATTACCCTGTATCTACCCCAGCGCTCAGAACAGTGCTCTGCACATAGTAAGCGCTTAACAAATACCAACCTTATTGTATTAGAGAAGCAGTGTGGCTCAGTCGAAAGTCCAGGCTTGGGAGCCAGAGGTCATGGGTTCGAATCCCGGCTCTGCCACTTGTCAGCTGTGTGACTGGGCAAGTCACTTCACTTCTCTGGGCCTCAATGACCTCATCTGGAAAGTGGGGCTAATGTTGGTATTAAGCGCTTACTATGCGCAGAGCACTGTTCTAAGTGCTGGGGGAGAGACAGGGTCATCAGGTTGTCCCACATGAGGCTCACAGTTAACCCCCATTTGGGATGATGAAGACTGTGAGCCTCACGTGGGAGAACCTGATGACCCTGTCCCCCAGCGCTTAGAACAGCGTTCGGCACATAGTAAGCGCTTAATACCAACATCATTATTACGTTATTTGGTTGCCTTATCGGCGCCCTCCGATGAGGAAGCGGCGACTGCGGTTCCTGGGTTGGCCGCGGGGGGTCGCCCGCCGTCCAGTCCGTCCTGCGAGTGAGGCCCCGCCCCCTGCGCGGTGATTGGCTGGCGCCGCCGGGCAATGGGCCGGGCCTCGCGCTGATTGGTCCGCCGCCGGCGGGCGGAAAATTTCGACGCGTCGACCCGAAGCCGCAGGAGCCGGCCTGCAATCTCCCGCTCTCCATCTTCTTCTCTAAGACCCTGCTCCCACCTTCTCCCCCTTTTTCTCCTGCAATTATACATTCGATCGTAAGGAAGCAACGGGACAGAGGGAATGGAACCCGGACCTGGGAGTCCGAAGGTCCTGGGTTCTAATCCCCGCCCCGCCACCCGTCTGCTGTGCGGCCTTCAGCAAGTAATAATAAGGTTGCTATTTGTTAAGTGCTTACTATGTGCCGAGCACTGTTCTAAGCGCTGGGGTATACAGGGGCATTCAATAGTATTTATTGAGCGCTTACTATGTGCAATAAATAAATGTGCAATTCGGCCACAGATAGAGACCATCCCTGCCCAATGACTGGCTCGCAGACAGTCTAATTTACAGTCTAATCGGTAATCAGGTTGCCCCCTGTGAGGCTCACAGTCTCCATCCCCATTTTCCAGATGAGGTCACTGAGGCACTGAGGAGTCAAGTGACTTGCCCAAAGTCACCCAGCTGACAGGTGGCAGAGCCGGGATTAGAGCTCATGATCTCTGACTCCTAAGCCCGGGCTCTTTCCACCGAGCAACGTGAAGTCACTTCACTTCTCCGGGTTTCGGTTCCTTCATCTGCAAAAATAGGGATCGAGACTGTGAACCCCAGGTGGGACAGGGACTGGGTCCAATCCGATTTGTTTGTATCCAAATACAGTGCCTGGCACATAGTAGGCACTTAACAAATACCATAATTATTTATTGAGCACCTACTTCCATGCAGTTTGTTCAATTGTATTTATTGAGGGCCGACTGCAGAGCACTCTATTAAGCGCTTGGAAAGTACAATTTGGCAAAGCACCATACTAAACACTTGAAAGAGGACAATACAAGAAATATCGATTCAATTGTATTTATTGAACACTTTGTGTGCAAAGCACCGTGTTAAGCACTTGGGAGAGTACAGTACAATAATAAATGGACACATTCCCTGCCCACAATGAGCTTATGGCACTTACTACGCGCCAGGCACTGTACTAAGCACTGGGGTAGATACAAGCTAATCAAGTTGGACACAGTTCATGTCCCACATGAGGTTTACAGTCATAATCCCCATTTTATAGAGGGAACTCACTTGCCTCAGGTCACCCAGATAAATGGCAGAGCCAGGATTAGAACCCAGGCCATTCTGACTCCCAGGCCTATCCACTAGGCAGTGCTGCTTCTTTCGCTATGGCAGCAGCAGTAGTCGATGACTGGAGCGGTTAGGTATTATGAGCTCCTCTGGGTGCTGAAGTTGGCCGTAATGATAGGGGTGAAGAATTGCGATTGGGGTGACAGGTCCAAATCTGAACACCCAACAAGTCCTGAAAATGTTGGTATTTGTTAAGCGCTTACTATGTGCAGAGCACTGTTCTAAGCACTGGGGTAGATACAGGGTAATCAGGTTGTCCCATGTGAAGCTCACAGTCTTAATCCCCATTTTACAGATGAGTTAACTGAGGCCCAGAGAAGTGAAGTGACTTGCCCAAGGTCACACAGCTAAGTATTACCACAGATAAAACATAAGATTAGAGATAGGAGTGTGAACCCCATGTGGGACAGGGACTTTGCCCAACTTGATTAACTTGTATCTACTTCAAATCTTAGAACAGTGCTTGGAACATAATACAGAGAATCAGCATGGCCTAGTGGCTTGGGAGTCAGAGGATGTGGGTTCTTTGGGGAGTCACTTCACTTCTCTGGGCCTCAGTTACCTCATAGGTAAAATGGGGGTTAAGAATGAGTCCCACGTGGGTCAACCTGATTAGCTTGTCTCTACCCCGGTGCTTAGATAGTGCTTGGCACATAATACAGAGAAGCAGCGTGGCCTAGTGCCTTGGGAGTCAGAGGACGTGGGATCTAATCCCGGCTCCGCCTGCTTGCCTGCTGTGCCACCTTGGGGGAGTCACTTCACTTCTCTGGACCTCGATTACCTCCTAGGTAAAATGGGGGTGAAGACTGTGAGCCCCACATGGGACAAGCTGATTAGCTTGTATCTACCCCAGCGCTTAGAAGAGTGCCTGGCACGTAATAAGCGCTTAACAAGTACCAGAATTATTCATGATTCTTTGCAAATACCATAATGATTAATTTTTATTAGTACCGAATCTGGATTGAACCCCCCAGGCATCCTGACGGTCTCCAGTGGTCTTTCCCGAGTATCACTGTGGGCCTGAGCCACAAAGGGGCAGCACTGGCTCAGAAATCCCTCTCAATCCCACCCCAGAGAGAGGAGCTCAAGGAAGATTAGGGTGAGATTTCGGGGAGGGGGCCGGGCAAACCACCTTAAAGAGGAGACCAAAGGGGAAATTCCGGGGCCTGGGGCTCAGAACCTCCCCCCACTCCTTTAATGGCATTTGTTAAGCACTTACGTGCTGATCACTGTACTAAGAGCTGCGATAGACAATAATAATAATAATAATAATAATAATGTTGGTATTTGTTAAGCGCTTACTTTGTGCAGAGCACTGTTCTAAGCGCTGGGGTAGATACAGGTTCATCAGGATGTCCCACGTGAGGCTCACAGTCTTCATCCCCATTTTACAGATGAGGTCACCGAGGCCCAGAGAAGTGAAGTGATCTGCCCACAGTCACACAGCTGACAAGCGGCAGAGCTGGGATTCAAACCCATGACCTCGGACTCCCAAGCCCACGCTTTTTCCGCTGATCCACGCTGCTTCTACCCCAGCGCTTAGAACAGTGCTCGGCACATAGTGAGCGCTTAACAAATACCCACATTATTATAATAATAAGGGCAGTTGTTAAGCACTTACTATGTGCCAAGCACTGTTCTGAGCACTGGGGGAGATACAAGGTAATCAGATTGTCCCACGTGGGGCTCACAGTCTTCATCCCCAATTTACAGATGAGGTATCTGAGGCCCAGAGAAGTGAACTGACTTGCCCAAAGTCACCCAGCTGACAAGCGGCGGAGCCGGGATTAGAACCCACGACCTCTGACTCCCAAGCCCGGGCTCTTTCCACTGAGCCCCGCTGCTTCTCCGAGACAAGCTAAACAGGTTGGATGCATCCCTGTCCCACATGGGGCTCAGAATCTTAATCCTCGTCCTACAGATGATGTAACCGAGGCACCGAAAAGTGAAGTGACTTGCCCAAGATCAGCCAGCAGACAAGTGGCAGAGCCGGATTAGAACCCAGGTCTTTCTGACTCCCAGGCCCGTGTTCCAGCCACTAGGCTACACAGCTTTTCAACCCCTGAGTTCTGGGAGAGGAGCAAAGGCTGGGGCAAAGGAGGTAGGGAAAGCCCCAAAAGAAGGGAACTGGTGGTTAAATTTCCAATCTACGAACACCACAGACCGTAATAAAAACCTCCTCCCACCCCTTCCCCCAGCAAGCAGGCTGCGGCTACCAAGTGAAAAAGCCACAGCCATGTCCCCACAGACCCTGTCCTGGTGACCTGCAGAAGTGGCTGCGGTCCCTGAATCCCTGAAACCCAGATTCCTACTCTTCCCTCTGCTGAAACGGGCCTCTTCCGCAGAACCCCGGTCCTCTTTCTGTTCTCGGGTACCGGGGTCTCCCGGCGGGGAGCAGTAGGGCATATCTCCTGGCAGACGGGGGCAGGCAGGAAACTGTGGGCGGTCCTCGGAGCGGAAATGGGCCTGACTTGGGGGGGGGGTCCCCCCTCTTAAACAGTCACCACCCCGGGCCCGGGGTCAGTCTGTGATTCTCACCGGCCCAGACCCCCCGGTGCCATGGCCCGGGCTCCTCTCCCCGCCAGCTGGGCCCTGCAGGTGGCCGTCATCGTCCTCACCCTGGGTCTGAGTAGGTGCCGTGTTTTCGGATGAGGGGCCGGGGAGAGGGGTGGGGAACGGTGCCGGGGGAGAGACGGAGTGGGGGGACGCTGGGGAAGGGGAGAGCCGGAATAGGGCAGAGGTTGGCAGCGGAGGTGGGGAAGGTGGGGAGAGAGGAAGGGGCAGGTCCAAGGATGGAGATGGGAGTGGGGGAGAGGAGAGCACAGGGGAGGAAATGGGGAAGAGAGACAGAGTGGGGGGCGGGGGAGCTGGGGCTGGGGGAGGGCCTTGGGGGGTGTGGGAGAGTGGGATGGGGGCTCCTGCAGGGGAGGAATAGAGTCAGTGGGATGGAGTGGGGGAAAAAAATGGAGGGACGAGGACGGGGAGCCAGGGGTTCCCCTCACTCCCCGCATCCCTTCACGCCGACTTACACTCACCCCTGCAGTTTCTCTTCCCATCTACCGAAGCCAAATGGGGAACTGAGAACTGTCCTTTCCCCAGGGGCTGGAGGGGTGGGGGTCTTGTTTTTTATAGTTTTATGTGTGTGTGAGAGAGTTTTTTTTAATAATATCTGTTAAGTGCTTACCATGTGCCTGGTACCACACTAAGTATGGGGTAAATAGTAGTAGAAATAATGATATTTGTTAAACGCTTACTATATGCCAAGCACTATATTAAGTGCTGGGGTGTATATAAGCAAATCAGGTTGGACACAGTCCCGGACCCATATACGGGCTCAGAGTTTTAATCCCTATTTTACAAATGAAGTAACTGAGGCAGAGAAAAGTGAAGTGGCCTGGCCAAGGCCACACGGCAGGCAAGAGGCAGATCTAGGAGTAGAAATCGGTCCTCAGATTCCCAGGCCTGGGCTCTTTCCACTTGACCACACTGCTTCTTCAAAGCACGCTAGAGCAGGAAAGCAGCTTGGCATAGTGCAGAGAACACTGGCCTGGGAGTCAAAAGTCCTGGGTTCTAATTCTGGCTCTGCCACTTGCCTGCTGTGTGGCCTTGGGCAAGTCACTTCACTTCTCTGTGCCTCAGTTACTTCATCTGTAAAACGGGGAATAAGACTGTGAGCCCTAAGAGGGACAGGGACTGTGTTCAACCCAATTTGCTTGTATCCACCCCAGGGTTTAGTAGGGTGCCTGGGACACAGTAAGCACTTCACAAATATCATAATTATTACAGACATTATTACTTCTTTTCCCTGTGCCTCGGTTCCCTTATCTGTAAAATGGGGATTAAGACTGTGAGCCCCATGTGGGACAGGGACTGTGTGTAACTCGATTTGTTTATAAACATCCCAGCGCTTAGCACGGTACTTGGCAGATAGTAAGCATTTAACAAATATCACATTTATCATTATTAATAATGTTGGTATTTGTTAAGCGCTTACTATGTGCAGAGCACTGTTCTAAGCACTGGGGTAGATACAGGGTAATCAGATCGTCCCACGTGAGGCTCACAGTTAATCCCCATTTTAGAGATGAGGTAACTGAGGCACAGAGAAGTCAAGTGACTTGCCTAAGGTCACACAGCTGACAAGTGGCAGAGCCGGGAGTCGAACCCATGACCTCTGACTCCGAAGCCCAGGCTCTTTCCACTGAGCCAAGCTGCTTCTCTAATTATTCTCTAATTAATAATGTTATTATTATTACATTTGCCCCAATGCTTAATGTGGTGCCTGGCACATAGTAAGCACTTAACCAATACAAATACAGGACAGGGGCCGTGTCCAACCCGATTTGCTTGTATCCACCCCAGTCCTTAGTACAGTGCCTGGCACATAGAAAGTGTTTATCAAATGCCACAGTTATTATTATTATTAGAAAAGAAAGAGTTTTAGGGGGCTGCAGGAGGGGTAGGGTGGGTGGGTACTCTTCATCTTCCTTCCCCCCAGTCTTCCCCGGCTCTTGGGCCTGGATGTTCAGAGCCAGGTTCACCCTGCCCCCTCCCCTCAGGCCAGTGCCGGGTTAAACTACAGATGAACCCCGTCCCGCCCTCGCTGACGGTGGCCGTGGATAGCGAGGCCACCCTACACTGCCCCTACAACATCTCGGAGGCCAATCAGGCAGTCAACGTGACCTGGTACTGGATCATCCAGGGCAACTTCTCCTGGCCAGCCATGCGTGTCACGGAACAGATCCTGGGGTCCAAAGGGGAGCTCTTCTTCCCCAAGGTCTCCAAGAAGGACGGCGGGATCTACCAGTGCGAAGTGCAGGTGGCCAACCTCTCCGAAAAGTCCTGCGGCACCTACCTGCGGGTCAGGGGTGAGCCCCGGGTCAGGGCTGGGGGATGCTGGGGGCGGGCTGACCGCACACCGGGGGGTGGGGGAGGGCAGAGGGGGGTGTCTTCCCAACCCCCAAGAGGCTGCATTGGTCCCTACCCACAGAGCTGATGCCCAAGCCTTTCCTGGACATGAACGAAGCAACCAAAAACCGGCTCATCACCGCCGAGGGCATCATCCTGCTCTTTTGCGCTGTAGTCCCGGGGACGTTACTGCTATTCCGGGTGAGGGTCCTCTCCCTGGGCCCCCCGCCCCTCCCTGCTCCGCCCCCATCTCCCTCCCGCTCCCCACATAGTAGTAATAATAATTGGGGTATTTGTTAAGCGCTTACTACGTGGCAGGCACTGTACTAAGCGCTGGGGTGGGTACAAACAAATCAGGTTGGACAAAGTCCCTGCCCCACCCGGGGCTCACGGTCTGAATTCCCAATTTACAGTTGAGGTAATTAAGACACAGAGAAATGAGGTGACTCGCCCAAGGTCACGCAGCAGACAGGTGGTGGAGCCAGCATTAGAATCCAGAGCCAGGAGGCTCTGTGGCCCGGGCTCTATCCGCTCGGTCATGCTGCTTCTCCATCCGCAACCACATGGGCCGAGATCCCCGCTCCCCACCACCCCAAAAATCGATTTCTGGGAAAACTGGAAAAGAGGTGGGGAGGCGGTTCTTTCCAGCCCACTGTCTAATTTCCTTTCACCCACTGCCTGATTTCCTTTCACCCCCACCACTTGATTTCCTTTCATCCCACCCTCTGATATCCTTTCAGCCCACTGCCTGATTTCCTTTCAGCCCCCCCATCTCGTCTCCTTTGAGACCACTGTATGATTTCCCTTCGACCCGATTCGGCGACGGCGGCAGCCTGATTTCTTTTGTGCCCTCTACTTCATCTACTTTCAGCCCACTGCCTGCCTTCCTTTTGGCCCATCACGTGACTTTCTTTCAGCCCACAACCTGACTTCATTTCAGTCCACCCTCCGACTTCCTTTTCAGTCCACTGTCCTACTTCCTTACAGCCCACCGTCTGATTTCCTAGCAGCACCCTGGCAGATATGGGCTGCAGCCTGATTTCATTTCAGCCTTAGACACGTACTTCCAGGGCCGAGATCAAGTTCTCCTTCTCCCACCATCCCTTCTTCCCCATCTCCCTAACCCCTCACTACCCCCCCGCCTTATTCTCTTGCCTCCTGTTCCTCCTAACTGGGGGTCCTGTGGAAGAGAGGGATGGGGGCAAGGGGGGAATCTGACTTCTTCCTTCTCTTTCCCTTCATCCCTCCCTGGGTCTCCACTGCAGAAGAGATGGCAGAACGAGAAATATGGGGTGGAAAAGAGAGATGGCTACGAGGAGGAGAACCTGTATGAGGTGAGGAGGGAGAGGGAGGCTGTTTCCTCCTGGGCGTGGGGGGAGCTGTGGGAGGGGCCGCCCTTTCCCGGGTCTGTGGAGATAGGTGGGGAGCGGGAGCTGTGCCTACCTCCCTCCCTGGGGCTGACCTCCCCTCTCCCATCCTCCGGTTACCCGCAGGGCCTGAACCTGGAAGATTGTTCCATGTACGAAGACATCTCCCGTGGTCTGCAAGGCACCTACCAGGACGTGGCCACACTGAGGGTGGGAGACATCCAGCTGGAGAAGCCGTGACCCCATGGGCCACGCCACCCCTGGTCTCTGTGGCCACGCCCACCTCTCGCTTCACCTGCCAGGCCCCAGGCCCTGGATGAGCACCCCCTCCCCATAACCTTGACACCCTCCCCATGCCTCTCCGTCCCCGATCATCCTCACCCCGGCCCCCAACCCCCTTCCTCCCTTGCTTTAAGACTGGCTTTTCCCCCACCCTCCCCACTTCTGCACCTCCCCGGGCCTGGCCCAACCTGGTCTCTGTGGCATCGCCCACCCACCCCTGGTTTCACCTGTCAGGACCCAGGCCCTGGTCCAGGCTCCTCCCGCCTAACCTCAGTACCCTTCCCCAGGCCTCCCAGTCATCCCATCCTCCAACCTTTTTCCCTCGCTTTACAGTTAGTTTCCCCCTCCCAATCACCCACCCCTTGGGTCCAGCCTGACCTGGTCTCCATGGTCTCACCCACCCCTCACTTCACCTGCCAGGCCCCAGGCTCTGGCTTGAACCATCCCCCCAACCTCAGTACCCCTTCCCACACCTCCTTTCCCGGATCATCCTCATGCCTGTCCCCCTACCCCTTTCCTCCCTGCCTTTACTACTGGTTCCCCACATCCCTGCCCCTTCAGCCCCCTGGGCCGGGCCTGACCTGGTCTCCATGGCCTCGTCTACCCCTCGCTTCCCCTGCCAGGCCCGGACCCTGGTCTGAATCCCGTTCCCCCTCACCTCAGTACCCCTCCCCACGCTTCCCCCATCCCCTAACCCCCCCGTCCCCCTCCTCCCCTCATTCCCCACCCTCTGGGTCAGGCCCGCCTTGGTCTCCTAGGCCCGGCCCACCCCTCGCTTCACCTGCCAGGCCCCAGGCCCTGACCTGAGCCTCTCCCCAGCCCCCACCCATCCTCAGGCCCATCCCCCCGGCTCCCCTCCCCCCTGGCTTTACGGCTGGCTCCCCCCTCCCCCTCGGCGGCTCTGTAATGAGCCTTTAATCGCCACCACGTCGGGAGATGATTGTTTCAGACTCGTTAGCGCTCCCTCCGCGTCGCGCTCTCTGTCATAACCACTTAACGGTAATAAATTCTCCACGGGGCGGGGAGCCCGGGACCTCCATCGTCTCAGTTGGGAACCGGCTTCTCCCCGGTTCTCTCCTTCTCGGGACCCTGGCGTCCGGCCACTCCAGCGCCTGGCTCTCCTCCCTTCCCCCCCAGTTCTCCCTCCCCTGTCGGGCTTCAGACTTCCTGTTCCCGGCCCTCAGCGCTTTCCCTTAGCCACCGCTCCCCTCTTGGGACTCTGGTGTCCTGCCCCAGCTCTTCCTCTCCCCATCTCCCTCTTCCCCTACTCCGGCCCAACCCCTGCTAGGTCCCAGGCGTCTTGCCCCCCGCCACCCTCTCCCCCGGGTCGCCGCTCTCTCCCAAGACCCGGGCGCCCTGGGCCCCAGCCCTCAACTTCCTCCAGTCTTTCCCCAGAAGGCCACCTTCCGTCTTCAAAACCCCTCTTTCCCCATCGTCCCCGTCCATCTGTCCGGCTGGACCACGACGACCCCTGTCCGGTTTCCTGGAAATCCTCACTTGGTCGCCGTTCCACTTGGCTGTGACCTGGCCACCCCTCCCCAGGGCCAGCTGGGTTTCCATCTGGAGAGGAACCTTGGCCGAGGAGTAAACAGTTCCCCCTCCGCCCCCTGCCCCGGCACACCTGGCCTCAAGCAGCTCTGAAGAAACTGAGCGGAAAGCCAGATTCAGAGCTGGTTTTAGAAACAGGAAATGCTGGGGGAGATGGGCGGGGGAGAGGGGGAGGAGCAGGGGGAGGTATGGTGGAAGATGTCTACTCTCCAGTCCACCAGAACCATGAGGTCTCCCAGCAGAGGGGCAGAGAGGGACAGTCAGGGACAGAGTGGACAGCTCACTTCTGTTCCCCTCAGGGCCTGGTTCCCCTCCCACATCCAAACACTCCCCCAGCTCACTTTTCCTCTCCTCAACTGGGTCTCAAGCTCTGATCCATCCCCCCAACCCCCTGCTCCTTCACTTTTCATTCATTCAGTCATATTTATCGAGCGCTTACTGGGCACAAAACACTGGACTAAGCCCTTGGGAGAGTACAATATAACAATAAACAGACACATTCCCTGCCACAACGAGCAGCAGTCCCATCCCCCTCCCTCTCCTGGGAGCCCCAACCACCTACCAGCTCTTCCTCAGCCAATAGTACTAAGCACTTGGGAGAGTACGACGGAACAACCAACAGTCACATTCCCTGCCCACAACGAGCTTACAGTCTAGAGGGGGAGACCGACATTAATATAAATAAATAAATTGTTCATTCATTCATTCAATCACATTTATTGAGCGCTTACTGTGTGCAGAGCACTGTACTAAGCGCTTGGAAAGTACAATTCAGCAATAAAGAGAAGCAATCCCTGCCCAGACCGGGTTTACAGTCTAGAAGAATAGAGAAAATTAGAGATATATACAGAAGTGCTGTGGGGCTGAGAGGGGAGATGAATAAAGGGAGCAAGTCAGGGCGACGCAGAGGGAGTGGGAGAAGAGGAATGGGGGGCTTAGTCAGGGAAGGCCTCTTAGAGGAGATGTGCCTTCAGTACGGTTTTGAAGGCGGGGAGAGTCGTCTGTCGGATATGAGGAGGGAGGGCCTTCCAGGCCAGAGGCAGGACGTGGGCGGGCGAGAAGTCCGGTGGTGAGATCAATGAGATCCACGTACTGTGAGAAGGCTAGCATTAGAGGAGCAAACCCTCCTCTCCACCAAGACACAGACATCCAATCCTCACCCATTTTGGCCCTGAGGCTTCTAGAAACCGATTGACACTGTGCCCCACCTCTGCCCCCGAAGTATAAACCAGCAGAGTCAGCAGGATGGTCTAGTGGCTAGAGCATGGACCCGGGAGTCAGAAGGACCTGGGTTCTGATCCCGGCTCCGCCATAAGTCACCGGCGTGGCCTTGGGTAAGTCACTTCACTACTCTGTGCCGCTGTTACCTCATCTGCAAAATAGGGCTTTGGACTGTGAGCCCCATATGGGACATGGACTGGTTCCAACCTGTTTACTTTGCATCTATCCCAGTGCTTAGAACAGTGCCTGTCACATAGTAAGTGCTTAACAAATACCACACACACAAAAAAAAATGGAGGCCTGTCTTCTCACTGGTGGGCTCTACCATAACCCCATGGCCATAACAGCCGACCGACGGAGTCAGAGTTGAGAGGTCTACTTCAAGATGTACCCAACTGCCCTGCCTTGGGAAATAAAACGGATCAGGGAAATAACACGGATCACATCTGGCTACCGGGGAGAGAAGGATGCAACTATGCTACTTTATTTACCCAGTACACATCCTCAATCTTGCTAGCAGATAAGGACAAGTACTATGGTTTCTACTTAAGAGAGTGAAGGGGAAAGGGTAGAGAGTGTGGATTATGGTCAATGGGAAGACGGGAGAGACACCTCTCCCAATACACACACACATTTCCACCTAATCCACAAGGGCTCTGGAGACCAGCTAGGGTGGGAGATAGGGGGTTAGGAGAGCCTTTATGAGGGGAGAGTAGGTGTGGGGGGGGAAGGGGAGAGAACATTTTTGTTCCTACCTCTTCCTCTCCTCTACACAGTCCCTTTAAATCAGGGTGGGGAGGAAGTTAAAGAGTCCAGGTAGGAGCTGTCGCTTCTTATGGGTACCGTTTTTACTCACCAAAGATTCTCTGCTAAGAATCAATCATATTTATTGAGCACCTAACGTGTGCAGAGCACTGTACTAACCTCTCGGGAGAGTACAATATAACAGTTAGCCATCACATTCCCTGCCCACAACGAGCTTACAGTCTGGAGTGCAGAGTGTGTGCAGAGCACTGCACTAAGTACTTGGGAGAGTACAATGCAACAGAGCAGATATGTTACAATTACAATATTTTACTGTATTTTTTTAGCTGCTGTATAGATGATTTCTTATACTGCTGTATGAGCAGTTCGTTTAACACAACAATTTAACTCCCCTGGGGATTGAAAGGGCAAGGAAGGGATTGTATGCTAGACTAGACTGTAGACTCTACCTAGACTGTCAGCTCGTTGTGGGGAGGGAGTGTGCCTACTTTTTTTTTTTTAATGGTATTTGTTAAGCTCTTACTCTACGCCAGACGCTTTACTAAGCACTGGGATAGATGCAAGCTAAGCAGGCTGGACACAGTCCCCATCCCACATGAAGCTCACAGCCTTCTTCCCCATTTTTTTGTTTAAATGGTATTTGTTAAGCTCTTACTCTACTCCAAGCGCTTTACTAAGCACTGAGTTAGATGCAAGCTAAGCAGGCTGGACACAGTCCCCGTCCCATATGGGGCTCACGGCCTTGTTCCCCATTTTACAGATGGGGGAACTGAGGCCCAGAGAAGGGTAGTGACTTGCCCCACTTGTCACACAGCAGACAAGAGCAAGAGCCAGAATTAGAACCCAGGTTCTTCCGACTTCCAGGCCCAGGCCCTATCCATTTGGCCACACTGCTTTTCTACAAGGCAACTCAGTTGTATTGGGCTTTCCCAGGCGCTTAGTATAGTACCCTGCACTCAGTAAGCACTCAATGAATACGACTGACCGATTGATTGATTGGAAGGGAGATGGAGAGTGAGAAGAGGTCACGTCTCCGGGACCTGGGGAGGGGCCTTGTTGGGGGCGGAGAGGGGGAGGGACGCTTTGTGGTAGGGAGAGCTGAAATTCATTCATTCAATAGCATTTATTGAGCGCCTACTCTGCGCACAGCACTGTACTAGTCGCTTGGAATGTCCAATTGGGCAACAGATAGAGACAATCCCTGCCCAATGACGGGCTCACAGTCTAAACGGGGGAGACAGCAAAGCGAAACAGAACAAAACAAAAACAAGACAACATCATCAAGATAAAGGTCCAGAGCTCCAGGAGAGGACTCTGCCCCCCGGGGAGACCGACAGAGACTCAGAGAGGAGGCAGAGACAGCGAGGAAGAAACAGAGATAAAAGCAGCCCGAGTCAGACATAAACAGAGAAACCACCCCAAGAGAAGAGAGAAAGAGAGACACACACAGAGCACACGGAAATAGCCAGAGCTCCCAAAAGAGACGAATGGAAGTAGCGACAGCAAGGGAAAGAAGAAGAAGGAACTTAAAAAGGAGGGCGGAGCAAGAGGGGGGTGTCCCTCTCCCCAACAAGGCAGGAAGCGGGGAGGGGGTGGAGGAGAGGCCCGGCCTCCGGAAAAAACGCCCCAACTTCCTGCCCCGCTTCAGCCAGCAAACCGGAGCCGGGACCCAGGGCCCGGAGACCGGGAACCCTGCGCCCCCAGAGACCCTGGTGACCTTCCCGTGACCTCCTGGGACTCTCCCGGCCTCCAGAGACCAGGTATTCCCCCTACGCCTCCTTCCCTCCCTCTCCCTCTTTCTCTCTCCAAGGGTCCGGCCCAGTCCCTCTCCCTCTCTAGGCCGGGTGCGGGTTTCCGGGTTTCAGGCCATTCCTTCCCCCTTTCCTCCCTCACTTCCCTGTCAGCTGCAGGCAGGAAAAGGCTCTTGCACCTCGGGGACGGGGGATGAGGGGGAGGAGTTGTTGTGCTCCAGGAGAGGAGCTGTGGGGGAGAAGCTGTTGCACCCCAGAGACAGGAGAGGCGGGGTAGGAGCTGTGGGGGAAAAGCTGTTGCACCCCAGGGAGGAGATGTAGGGGAGAAGCTGTTGCACCCCAGAGACAGATGTGGGGGAGAAGCTGCTGCACCCCAGGGACTGGAGATGTGGGGGAGAAGCTGTTGCACCCCAGGAGAGGAGCTGAGGGGGGAGAAGTTGTTGCACCTGGGGGAGAAGCTGCTGCACCCCAGAGCCAGGAGATGTCGGGGAGAAGTTGCTGCACCCCAGGAGAGGAGCTGTGGGGGAGAAGTTGTGGCACCCCGGAGATAGATGTGGGGGAGAACTTGCTGCACCCCAGAGACAGGAGATGTGGGGGAGAAATTGTTGCACCCCAGAGTCAGGAGATGCGGGGGAGGAACTGTGTGGAAGACGTTGTTGCAACCCGGGGACGGGGGAGAAGTCCTTGCACCCCGGAGACCTGAGATGCAGGGGAGAACTGTTGCATCCCAGGAGAGGAGCCATGGGAGAGAAGCTCTTGGGGACAGGAGATGCGAGGCAAAAGTTGTTGCATCTCGGGGGAGGAGCTACGGGGAAGGAGCAGTCGCACCCCAGGGACAGAAGCTAAGGGGGATTAGTTTTTGCAGCCCAGAAGAGGAGCTGCGGGGGAGAATCTGTTGCACCCCAGGAGCTCGTGGCGGAGAAGGCTCTTGCACCCCGGGCAGAGGGGGTGGGGGCCGAGGGGCGGGTAGAGGAGAGCCAGCCACCAACCAGAAGCCTCCCAGGCAGGAGGTGGCACCTCAAGGGGGCAACGGGCGAGGAAGCATGGATGCGATCGAAGAGGGAGGCTGACTGTGAGATGGGTTTCTCTCTGTTGCCGAATTGTCCATTCCAAGCGCTTAGTCCAGTGCCCTGCACCGAGCGAGCGCTCAGTAAATCCTCCTGAATGATAATATGGAGGCCGACAGTGGTTGGAGGAGGAAGCCGGGCGGGCCGCGGAGGCGGAGGGCTGAGCGCCCGCTCGCCCGCTCGCCCACTCGCCCGCCCACTCGCCCTCCCCGCCGGCGGGGTCGGGGCAGTGACAGGGAGCATTCGAGACGAGGGGCCGGTGGTCCTCCCGGCGGAGCAGAGCGTTCCCAGGGAGCGCGAGGGGCGCCGGGCCGGAAGGACGCGCGGCGGCGACCGGGGGCCTCGAGGAGCAGTCGAGCTGCGGGCTCCTGGTGGGTAGAGCGGCCCCTCGGGGGCCCGTGCGGGGGGTGGACGGGACGGCTGAGGGGACCAGTCAAGAGGCGGCTGTCGGCCCAGGCGGCGGTGGCGGTGGCAGAGGCGGCTCTCGGCCTTGAGCAGGTGAGGGGACCCCCCCCCCCAATCCAGCCCCCCGAGGTACCCCAGCCACCCTCGGCAGCCCCCTCAGCTCCCTGCTGACACCCCAGCTCATTTCCCAGACGCCTTTGCAAAAAAGCAGCCCACCCTGTCCCTTGAAACCTGATTCTAGGGCAGGGAAGGGTCTTGAATAACAATAATAATAACGTTGGTATTTGGTAAGCGCTTACTATGTGCAGAGCACTGTTCTAAGCGCTGGGGGAGATCCCCGATTAGACTGTAAGGCCGTCAAAGGGCAGGGACTGGCTCTATCTGTTGCCGAGTTGTACATTCCAAGCGCTTAGTACAGTGCTGTGCACAGAGTAAGCGCTCAATAAATACAATTGAATGAATGAATACAGGGTCATCAGGTTTGCTCCACGTGCGGCTCACAGTCTTACTCCCCATTTTCCGGATGAGGTCACTGAGGCCCAGAGAAGCAAAGTGACTTGCCTACAGTCACCCAGCGGATAATAATAATAATGTTATTTGTTAAGCACTTACTATGTGCAGAGCGCTGTTCTAAGCGCCGGGGTACATACAGGGTAATGAGGTTGTCCCACGTGAGGCTCACAGTTCATCCCCATTTTACAGATGAGGTCACTGAATCCCAGACAAGTGAAGTGACTTGGCTACAGTCACCCAGCTGACAAGTGGCGGAGCCGGGATTCGAACCCATGACCTCTGAGTCCCAAGCCCGGGCTCTCTCCACTGAGCCACGTCTTTCTAGGGGAGGAGGAGAAGGAAGGATGGTAAAAACATCTGCCCGACTCGAAGCTCCCTGTGGGCAGGGCACGTGTCTACCAGCTTGTATTAGACGCTCCCCAGCCCCGAGGGCAGCGTTCTGCACACCGTAAGTGCTCAATAAATACGAATGGTGAAATGAGGGCAGCGTGGCCTAGGGGAAAGAGCATGGGCTTGGAAGGCAGAGGTGGTGGGTGAGCCCATCGTTGGGCAGGGATGGTCTCTATCTGTTGCCGAATTGTCCATTCCAAGCACTTAGTCCAGTGCTCCGCACATAGTAAGCGCTTAATAAATATGACTGAATCAATGAATCCCGGCTCTGCCACTTGTCAGCTGTGTGACTGGGCCAGTCACGTCACTTCTCTGTTCCTCAGTTGTGCTTAGAACAGTCCTTTGCACATAGGAAATGCTTAACAAATACAATTATTATTATTACCTCATCTGTAAAATGGGGATTAAGACTGTGAGCCTCACATGGGACAACCTCATTACCTTGTAATAATAATAATGCTGGTATTTGTTAAGCGCTTACTATGCACCAAGCACCGTTCTAAGTGCTGGGGTAGATACAAGGTAATCAGGTTGTCCCATGTTGGGCTCCCAGTCTTCATCCCCGTTTTACAGATGAGATAACTGAGACACAGAGAAGTGAGGTGACTTGCCCCAAATCACACAGCTGACAAGTGGCAGAGCTGGGATTAGAACCTGTGACCTCTGATTCCTAAACCCATGCTTTTTCCACTAAGCCACACTGCTTCTCTGTCGACCCCAGTGCTTGGCACATAGTAAGCGCTTAACAAATACCATCATCATCATTACTATTATAAAGCTCTCTCCCACCCTCCCACCATGAGACCCCCATATAGATCCCACATCACCCCCCGCCTTCACTCCCTCTTTTAGACCTTTTCCTGCTCCTCCCATAGAAATCTCCTCCACTAGAATCAATCAATCACATTTATTGAGCGCTTACTGTGTGCAGAACACTGCACTAAGGGCTGGGGAGAGAATACTACAATCGAGCTGGTGGACATGTGCCCTGCCCACAGTGAGCTTACAGCCCGGTGGATGGTTTTACCATTCCACCTCCCATAGAAATAGTGATCACTCCCCTCCACTAGAAACAGTCAGTGGTATTGTGCTCACCCAAGCGCTTAGTACAGTGCTCTGGACATAGTAAGCGGTCAGTAAAGGCCATCGATTGATTGTTCCCTGCCCACAGTGAGCTGGCAGTCTAGAGGATCAGCTTATAGTCTAGAATTAACTAATGGTTTGTATTTATTGAGCGCTGTGTGCAGAGCATTGTCCAAAGCGCTTAGGAGAGTACAGTGACGATATAGTGGAGTTGGTAGGCACATTCCCGGCCCACAGACCAGAATCCCATATCCCTCCATTAGAATTCCCTACTTCCCCAGTAGAATCCCTTTCTACTGCTTTGTACAGTGCTCTGCACACAGTAAGCACTCAGTAAAAACGAATGAATGAATGAAGATGTTTCTGACTTTCCCCGTAGAGCCAACAGCCCTATCATTCAATCTGTCGTATTTGTTCCAATCAATGATGTTTATTGAGTGCTGATTATGTGCAGAGCAGTGTAGTAAGCGCCTGGGAGACTACAACGGAACAGAGTTGGTAGACGTTCCCTACCCACAGGGACCTTTCAGTCTAGAGGGGGAGATGGATGTTAAAGTCAGTTACGGATAAGTACGTAAATGCTGTGGAGACGAGCGCTTACTGTGTGCGGAACACTGTACAGAGAACTTTGGAGGGCACAGTACAATAGAATTGATAGACAGGATGCCTGCCTTCAAGGATCTTACAGTCTAGTGGAATCTTAGAGCGTAGCCCTCCTTTAGAGACCCTCCCCAGCTCCTCTCCCCTGCCCCCCACCCCCCTTTCCTTTCAGAATCTTGATCTCGGCCTTTCCATTAATCCCTTCTAGAGATCCCATTAGGCCTTCCGGGTTGAGC
Organism: Ornithorhynchus anatinus; assembly: GCF_004115215.2. NCBI lineage: Eukaryota > Metazoa > Chordata > Mammalia > Monotremata > Ornithorhynchidae > Ornithorhynchus > Ornithorhynchus anatinus. The sequence continues at coordinate 4,578,381 of NC_041732.1, read as the reverse complement.
CAAAGTGGACTCAGTCCCCCATAGACCCCAGGAAGGACCCTGTAGCCGGTGGGTCCCCTGATGAAGGCCCCTGCAGATCTCTCCCGCTTAAGGGGAGGCGGAAACTAGAGAAGCTCTCTGTTACTATTACCCATCTGTGACAAGGGAGGAAATTAGCAAGGAGCAGAATGGGGTGGTAGGCAAGAAGCTTTTCAGCCTTAGGGAGCGAGAGACCGCTGGGAAGAAAGCTACTCGTTCATTCATTTATTCATTCAGTCGTATTTATTGAGGGCCTACTGTGTGCCAAGTACTAAGCGCTTGGAAAGTGCAGTTCAGCAACAAAGAGAGACCATCTTTGCCCGCAATGGGCTTCCAGGCTAGAAGGGGGGAGTTTCTAAGGAGAGGGAGTGGTGGAGGGTGTAAAAGAGAAGGATCACAGTTCCCAGAAGAAGGGGTTAGTATTATTATTATTATCGTATTTGTTAGGCGCTTACTCTGTGTCAAATACTGCTCTAAGCAAGTTAATCAGTTAACAGGTTAATCAGGTCGAAACGGATTGTGAGTCCCATGTGGGATAGGGACCAAGGGGGAGGGAGAACAGGTGTCAAATCCCCGTTGTTGCCTGCTTAACAAATACCATCATCATCATTATTACTATTATAAAGCTCTCTCACCCCCCCACCATGAGACCCCCATATAGATCCCAGACCACTCCCCGCCCCCAGCCTTCACTCCCTCGTTTAGACCTTTTCCTGCTCCTCCCATAGCCTCCACTAGAATCAGTCGTATTTATTGAGCGCTTACTGTGTGCAGAACACAGCCCTAAGGGCTGGGGAGAGAATACTACAATCAAACTGATAGTCACGTGGTAGAGAAGCTGAGGCACAGAGAAGCGAAGTGACTTGCCTCGGCCACACAGCAGGCAACTGGCAGAGCTGGGAGTAGAATGGAGGTTCTCTGACTTCCAGGCCTCGTGCTCTCTCGGTGCAGAAGGCTAGAAGCAGTGTGGCCTAGTAGAAAGAGCACAGGGCTGGAAGCCAGCCTGGGTTCTAATCCCAGCTCCACCACTGGTCTGCTGTGGCATCTAGGGCAGAGTACTTCCCTCTGCCTCAGTTCCTCATCTGTAAAATGGGGATAAAATCCCTGTGCTCCCTCCTTCTTAGACTGTGAGCTTTATGCGAGACAGGGACTGTGTCCAATCTGATGATCTACTCCAGCCTTTAGGACTGTGCTTGGCATAGAGTAAGTGCTTAACAAATACCACAGTAATTGTTGTTGTTATCATTATTATTAAGGCACCTTCACCCCCACAAGGAACAGGGCTGCAGGGGGAGAAAGCCCTTGTACCTCAAGGAGAAGGGGAGGGGACCAGAAGGCTCCCTTTTCTGGAATAATAATGATGGTATTTGTTAAGCGCTTACTATGTGCAGAGCACTGTTCTAAGCGCTGGGGTAGACACAGGGGAATCAGGTTGTCCTACGTGGGGCTCACAGACTTCATCCCCATTTTATAGATGAGGTAACTGAGGCACAGAGAAGTGAAGCGACTTGCGCCCAGTCACACAGCTGGCAAGTGGCAGAGCCAGGATTTGAACTCATGACCTCTGACTCCAAAGCCCGGGCTCTTTCCACTGAGCCACGCTGCTTCTCTAAGTGGAGCCAGGGTGGAGGGGGAAGAGTAAAGGGAATGGGATTTGGTGCTCCCCAAACTGGGGGTGGCAGAGGAGAAGGCTCTCTCTCCTCCTGCAAGGAGGGATGGAGAAAAGCCAGTGTCGAGGAGCAGGGGACTAGCAGACTGGCTGCTGGTGTTCTGGGCCAGGCCCAGATTTTTTTTTAACTCAGACACTCCCCGCCCAGGCTGAGGCTAAGAAAAACCTCGCTGAAGGCACATCTCCTCCACGAGGCCTTCCCTGACTAAGCCCTCTTTTCCTCTTCTCCCCTCCCTTCTGCATCGCCCCGACTTACTCCCCGTATTCATCGTCCCTCCCAGTCCCACAGCCCCTTACGTCCGTGTCTGTAATTTATTTATATTACCGCCTGTCTTCCCCCTCTAGACGCTAAGTTCCTTGTGAGGAGGGAATGGGTCTGTTCATCGTTATATCGTACTCCCCCAGTGCTCTGAATCCAGTAAGCGCTCAGTAAATACGATTGACTGACGTAATCAGTGCGCTCTCCCTCAGTTCCTCTCTCCTCGCCCTCTTCTTTCTCCCTCCTCGGTTATTTCCCTTCTGTTTAACCCCCCTCTCCCCCCATCTCATGAGATAGGAGACTCTGACTCTGAACCCGAAGCCCGGCCAGCCACAAATTGCCCCCACCCCCTGGCTCTTCTCGTTCCCGTTCCGTGACTCCCGCCCGCCCCGGGTTCAGCCCCCTGCTCTCCCAGAAGACCGTGCCTGTGGTCGCCTAAGACCCTGTGATCGATGCCTCTCATTAGTCACACTCGTTAATGGGTCGAGCCCAAGGCCGAGGAGGGGAAGCGTGGAGTGTTGAACCTGAAGGCGGGCCTCTCGCCCCCAGCATTTGGGGAAGGGCACGGGGGCTGGGGGTGGGGCCCAGCACGAGGGGTGGGGCGCAGCAGCCTGCAGGGATTTGGGGGCGGCGGGGGAGAGGGGTGGGGTGGGCGCGGCACACCTTAAAACTGGCAGGAAGCAGTGACCCGGAGCCAGCAGGGTGAGGTGTGAGCGGGGCGAGGCAGAGGGTACCGAACGGGGCAGAAGCCGGGGGGCAGGACTCCCCGGTCCTGAAGAGGCTGGGGGTTGGATGATTTGTGGGGCCATGTGACTTCCTGTTACAGGAAGTGGTCTTGTGGGTAACAATTTCCTGCAATGGGTCCCAGTCTTGGCTGAGGTTGGAGCTCACCTCGAGACCCCCTGGTGCTCTCTCGACTCTGGGCATTGGACTCCCGGTCTGTGGATTGGCATGGCCGGACTCCCTGAGCTCAGGGGTCCTGCCACCCCTCCTTCACGCCCCCCCCCCCCGCAGGCTTCGCACCTCCTCCACACCCCTCTACCTCCAGCCCTGGCTTTCCCCTTGGCTCAGCTCTCCCTCTTCTGAAGGGCCTTTTTGTGGGGAGGGACAGAGGCCCCATTGACTGGCAGAGCAGCAGGGGGGCGGGGAGAGACGGTGTTTGCTCACAGGGCGGCCCCACCACCTGGGCCAGGAATGTCTGAGTAACCCTGATGCCTGGGCCTCCTGGCCCAGCTCCAGCCCCCCGGGGGAAGAGACTCCGCTCCTGGGGGCCGGCAACGGGGGAGGGGGCCGAGGTTTCTGGGCTCGGATCCGGAGGAAAGGAGGGCTTATTATGTCTCTCTCTCCTCAGCTTTCCTGCCCCTGTGGGGTCCCCCCTGAGAGCCCTGTGGCACCGGGCTTATGGAGGCAGACGAGCCTGCCAGAGGGGTGAGTGACTGGGAAAGACCGGGAGGGAGGGGCTGGGGCGGTGTCGGGTGGGAGAGGAACTAGGCCGGGATGGCGGTGGGGGTTAATGATATTTTGCAGAGGGTCATTGGGGGCAGGACGTGCCAGGGAAGGTTGGAGGGTGGGAGTGGGAACCCCGGCTCTGAGGCCGGTGAGGCAGGGAGGGGTCGTGGAGCTGGGGAGAGCCGAGGGACGAACACCCTACGACGGAGGCTCTGCCTCCCGCAGGCCCCCACCACGGCCAGCCCCAGCATCATCGGAGCCGAGGATGAGGATTTTGAGAACGAGCTGGACACGGTGAGTCTGTCGGGGGCCACGCCCCGCGCTCCCCCAGCCTGGAATCGGGAACCCCGCCTCCCCTGCCCCAGGGAGGCACCTCGGGCTTCTGGTTTCCGGGCGGCAGGTCTACCTAGCAATGAGGCCTGGAAGCTTCTGAAGGCCGGGCCCCCTTCCCACCCAGCTTGCCCTGCCTCCTCAGTGGCCTCCTCACCGCTCTGGCTTCCCACCGGGGCTTCCTCCTTGCCTCAGGGCTACAGTAGAGGTGGCTGAGGGGCAACCTCTCTCCCCCACCCCCTTCCCCCTCCCCCAGAACCCCGAGGAACAAAAAAGCCAGTTCCAGAACCTGGACGTGGTGAAGCGGAGGCCCGCCCACCTCATGGCTCTAGTGCTCCATGTGGTGCTACAGTTCGACCCCGGGTACCTGGTGAGGACGATGAGAGGTGGGAGCGGGCATGGGGGGTGGGGGCGAAGGGGAAGGGGCTCTGGGATCTGGGGAGTTTCCGGAGCTGGGCCGCAGAAGGAGACCCCGGCGGACACGGTTTCTTCTCCACCTCCCAGCTGTGCTGCCTTCATGCCGACATCCTGACCGGCCTAGGGCCCAAGGAGTTTAAGAAAGCCTTCCTGGATTTCTACCACAGCTTCCTGGAGAAGACTTCCGTGAGCTCTTCCCCTCATCCCCTTCTCCCCTCCACCTCTCCTCCCGCCACCCCTTCCCCCAGTCAGGGAGGGAAGAGCCTTCTCCTCTGCCTCCCCAATCCCTTGGATTAGAAGGGAGCCTTCTCTTCTTCTTTTTTGCCCCCTGGACCTGGACCTGGGGTCTGGGGAGAGACAGCCTTCTCCTCTGCCGCCCCAGCCCTTGGACCGTGAGGGTGGAGAGCTTTCTCCTCAGCTGCCCTGTCCCCTGGGCTGGGAGGAGAGCCCTCTCCTCTGCCGCCCTGTCCTCTGGGCTGTGTGTGGGGACCTTCTCCTCACCTCTCCCATCCCCTGGGCTGGAAGAAGGGAGAACGTTCTTCTCTGCCCACCCTCCCCAGGTTGGGGGAGAACTTTGTTTGCCACCCCACCCCCACGATGGCGGGAGAGCCTTCTTCTCTGCTGCCCCATCTCCTGGTTAGGGGAGAACTTTCTCCTCTGCCACTCCCTGGCCTGGGAGGAGTGAGCCTTCTCCTCTCCTGCCCCTTCCCCTGGGCTGGTGGGGGACAAAGGGGGGCTGGGGAGAACTTTATTTTTCGCTGCCCATCCCATAGAAGGGGAGGAGGCTTCTCTCCTGCCACCCCCGTCCCCTGGGCTGGGAGAGCCTTCTCCTCCTCTCTTACTCATCTTTTCCTTCGGGCAGATTTTGCGGGTTCCAGTTCCCTCATCAGTGTCCTTCGACCTCGGTAAGGGGAGCCTAGGGAGGCGGGCAGGGGAAATTTCCTGGAAATTTCCATGGCATCCCGAAGGCAGGGCAGTGAGGCAGGCCCCATCACCCTGGCCTCGTTGCATTCCTGCTGTCTATTACCGTAGGAGCTCTTTCTTCTCTGTCTCTTTGCTGAGTCTTCTCGGGGACCAGAGCTTCCATCAGACCTCAGGTTGCCCGGTCCCATCCTGACCCCTAGACAAAGTTGGGGACCGGAACCCGCGGCCCCCAGAGGCTGATGGGAGTTGTACTTCCCTTAGCCACCCCAGCTTGGAGCGCCTGGGCCAGGGGCAGGGAGAGCTTGTGACCCCCGACTCCCCGTGTGTTGCCCCTTCCCCCCCCCCCCCCCCCCCCCCCCGCCGGCCCCCGTCTATTGCAGACAGGACCCGGCCGGACATGTTGACCGAGGAGCAGCAGCGGCACATTGTGCAGGAGGTGGTGCAAAACCTGCAGCCCCTGGTGAATAGTCAGCTGCAGGACTTCTGCTCCAAGCGGCTGATGGGGATGACCCCCGGGGAGCGGGAACTTAATCAGCTGGAGTCCAAGGACGGTCGGGACCCCTCCAAGCTGGAGGCCGGGAGCGCTTAACGGCGGAGATGCTCCTGACTCAGTTGGAGGAGATACAGTAAGAACAGGGGCAGGGAGGGGCAGGGATGGTTGGATGGACGGACGGACAGGGGGCGGCTTTCATCTGGCTTTTCCCCGCCACCCCTTGCAGTCAGCCTCTCCGCCCTTCCGTTGTGGGCGATCCCTCTCCTCTGCCCAGGCCTTCCTTCACCACCCCAGCTCTTAGAACAGTGCCTGCCACATAGTAAGCGCTTAATAAAAATCATGGTTATTATTCACCCCTCTCTAACCCCTCACCCATCCCCTCTCCACACATCTCTGGTGGACGATCCCTCTCTTCTACCCCAGCCTTCCTTCCCTTTCCTGTCCCCTTCCTGCCCCTTCCTGGTGGGCAGTCTCTCTCCTCTGTAACCAGTCTTCCATCACCTCTCTTCCCCAAACCCATCCCCTCTCCGCCCCTCCCTGTTGGACCCTGCCTCTCCTCTGTCCTGGTCTTCTTTCATTTTTCTCCCCACCCTCTCCCCTCTCTGTTCCTCCCTGGTGGACAGTCCCTCTCCTCTGCCCCAGCTTTCCTTCCCTACCCTGTCCCCTCTTGCCCCTCCCTGGTAGACAGTCCCTCTGCTCTGTCCCGGCCTTCCTTCACCCCTCTCTAATCCCACCCCGTGCCCTTTCCGCCCTGACCCTGGTAGGCGATCCCTCTCCTCTGCCCCGGCCTTTCTTCACCCCTCTCCTTGCCGTTAGCCTCCCACCCAGACTTCTGCTCCTCTCCTTAGGCGCAAGAGCCTACTCCTCTGCAACCTTTCCCTCAGGCAGACAGTTGGCTGGGTGGGGGAGCTGAAGGCTTTGTGACCTGAGCCGCTCAGAGGCTCACATCCTCCCCACCCTCCCCACCCCACGTCTCCTGCCTTCTCTCCACAGCTCCAACAACCCCGACGATGAGAAGAAGTGAGTGACGCTGAGAGAGGTCTGCCCAGGGATTTAGTGATGGGAGGCTGAGGGAGGGGATTCCTGGGTCCCGGGAGTCGGGGGGGAGGCGGGGGAGGAGAAAGAGCTGGGTTCCGGTCCCTTTTTCTGCCCTTCTTCTGCACAAAAACAGGAAGTGGCTTTGGGGGTGAAGGTGTGTACCCCGGAAGGGGGTCAGGGGGAGCTGGGAGCCTGAAACTTGGGGCTCTGGACCCAGGGAGACGGGGGCTTACCCACGCTCCCCTCCTCTCTCCCCCCCGCCCTCCGCTGCTGCCCAGTACGGCCATTTTCAGCGCTGTCAATCTGTACATGCGGCACCTCGGGGTGCGGACAAAAACCAGCGACAAGAAGCCGAGGGGGAACTTCTTCCGCAAGAAGGTGGGGAGACGGGCTCAGCCCTGCTAGGCTCCAACTCCCCCCCCCCCCGCCCCCCCGCCCCCCACAGCATCACCACTTCTCCCCTCGTCCTCCTGCTCTCCCCGCCTCTCGGACCACTCCAACCCTCCAGGGGAATGGGAGCGGGGATGGATCGGGGGACCTGGACGCCACCATGCCCGCTTCCCCCCAGATCTCGGGGAATAGGAAGTCAGACGACCCCCCCAAGACTAAGAAGGGTCTGAGCAGCATCCTGGACTCCGCGCGCTGGAATCGGACCGACAACCTGGGTGAGTCCTCCAAGCCCCTGCCGCTCCCCGGCTCTGTGCCCCGCCCCTTCCCTCCCGACCCTGTGCCCACCTTCCCCCTGGCCCTGTGCCCGCCCTCTCCCTCCCCAACCCTGTGCCCTCCCCGGCTTTGTCCCCACCCGTCTGCAGCCTCCAATGTACCGTTCCAGGTCCAGAGCCCCGGCACTCCAAACTCGATACTGAAGGTAAGATCGATCCCCGCTGGGTCCCCGGAGTGGTCCCGCCTCGGGCCTGGGCCCTGGGAGGCGCGGAGCCTGCTCAGACCCGGGTTCGGAGATCCGACCCGGCTGAGGGGAGGCGGGTCGGGCCTGGGGGTTTGGGCAGGCCTGGCCCGAGAGGACCAGGGCTCCAAGCACACGGGCTGCCCGCTCCTCCCCCCTCTCCAGTGAGGCAGTGAGGTGGTCCCCGCTGTGCTGACTGGGTGCAGGACACCTGGGTCCCAGTCGGCTCTTCCCCCACACCCAGGTGAGAAGCCCGGAATCCTCGAGAGGAAGATCAGCTACGGGGCCCCTCCCCGGGACAGAGGGACGGGGTCGCCCGGCCAGGACACCCCCGGAGTCACCGTCCACCCACCTCCCGGTGACGGCGCTGACCGGGAGCCTGGTGAGACTGGGCCTGGGGGTGGGGTCCGGGGGGACCCAGGGGGTGGGGAGCCTGGGGGACTGACGGGTGGCGACTGTGGAGAATGATCCCTCTCAGACCCCCACCCTCTCCCCCCTTCCGGCGGCACTCAGGCACCGACGCTCCCGTGGATACGGCCGACTCCCTGCTCCGGGGCCTCTCCAGTTCGGAGCCCTCCAGGATCTCAGAGATCGCCGCCGCCGCCGCCGCCACCACCGACGACGACGAGGGAGCTGACACCGAGAGGTGCGGTGGGGGCCGTCCCGGGCCGGGTTTGCTGGGAGCCGGGCTTGAGGTTCGAGTGGGATCCTGGGTCTGAGGTGGGTGAAGCCTCAGGAGGCGGCGGCGAGATGCTGGAGGAACCCGGTTGTACTGGGTGGTGGGGGGTGCTGGCCGCAGGATCGACGGCCCGTCGTTCCTGGGAGGGGGCTTCGTTGCGGGGGAGAGGCCTCGCCGCTGCCAACTGCCCGCCTGCTGCCATAGCCAGCCTCCTGCTACCCCTCTTTCCCTTCCTCTGACCCCCCCATCCCCAACTCCGCCGGTTCCTGCCCTCTTTTCCTCTCTTCCGTAACTCATTTTTCCCATTGCCTCTTCACCCTCCTCTCCTTTTCTCCCCCGTCCCTCTCTTCTCTTCCCATCCCCATCCCTCATCTCCTCCCATCCCCTACCCCTCTCCTTTCCTCCCATCCTCATTCCCTCTCAACTCCTCCTTGTCCCAGTTTCCCTTCCACCTCCCCCAGCCTGTGTGCGCCCCCACCGTGCTCCCTGCCTGGGGCCCCGGGCCCCGCCCCGCTCAGTGCCGCCCCGGGCCTCGTCCTGCTCTGTGCCTTCCCGGGCCCTGCCCCGCTCCGTGCCACCCCCGGGGGCTCACCCCCTCGGGAGAGGGGGCTTGGTTGCCCCCAGCCCGTCCTCGTGCTGCCGCTTGGGGGCCATGGGGACCGTGGGAGGCCTGGGTGTCCCTCTGACCCTGTGCCTGCTCTCTCCCCAGAAGGTGGAAAAGGTGGGTGCCTAGGCCTGGAGGGGTGTTGCCCCCTCCTCCCCCCGCTCCCTGCCCCCAGGACTACCCCCCCAGCCACACTCCGGGGGGCTCCCTGCTTTCACAGCTAAGTATCTGTTTTCCTCTCCTCTGAGGAGCCCCCAGCCCCTGCCCCTCCTCAGGGCGACAGCCTTTCTTCCCAGACCTCCCCAGGCCCTTCTCCTGCCCCCCACCCCACCCTGGCTCTCCAAAGTCGGGGACCCCGTGGGGGATCGGACTACGACGCCCCCTGCTGGCCACCAGTGCCTCTTCCTCCTCCACTGCCCCCCCCCATCTCCCTCTGTCGTGGCTCCTCCCGCCATCCCCTTCCATCCCTCTCCCCTCCTCCCCGCACCCCTCACCCCCCTTTCCTCCTGAGCTGCCTTCCCCCTTGATTTAACACTTTCTCTTTTTTCTCTCCCTGTTGCATGTTTCCATCCCCGATCTCTGTCCCGTCCCCCCGGCTCCCCCTTGGTATCCGGCCCCCGACCCCTCGGTTTCCGTCCTGTCTGTCGGTCCCCCCGTCCCACCCCCAGCCCGGTCCCCCCGTCCGTCCCCGTTTTGGGCCGGGGCCCCAAGCTGCCGGGGAGGCTGGGCCGGTCCGAGAGCCTGCGGGTGAACGATCTGCGGCGACCCTCACGGGGGAGCCTGGGGACCAAGGGCCGGGGGGGGGGCCGGTCCCGCAGCGATGTCGACATGGACCCCGGTTCGGCCACCGCCGCCCTGGGCCCCGCCCAGCGCCCCACGTACGTCTCCGCCCCTGTCTGCCCCGGCGATGCCCCTCCCGCCCCTGGCGGGCACGGCCCAGAGTGGGGGGTTTGTGTGGGGGAGGAGGGAGGGGCCCGCGCCGGGGAACCGGGGAGGGGGTTGCATCTGGGGGAGGGCAGGGCCTACTGGGTCTGCCGCTTGGGGGCGGGGGACACCCAGGTCTTGGGCGGGAGGAGAGCTGGAGGGCAGGGGTCCTGGCTCCAAGAATTTGAAATGGCGGAGATGCACGAGGAGAGCCTCTGACAGCTGCTTGTCCACAGCCCGGAGCCGGGCGAGGAAGGGGAGCCGGGCCGGGGGGCGTTGGAGGTGGAGCCGGAGGAGCCGCCAGGCTGGCGGGAGCTGGTGCCCCAGGAGGTGGTGATGAAGATGCGGAAGGACCAGGTGAAGCGGCAGGAGGTCATCAGTGGTGAGTCCCTCCGCCCTCCCCCACTGCCCCCCTTCATTCCCGAGTCCCTCCCTGCACATCCTGGGTTCCCCCCTCCGATCCGTTCGTGAGCACCCTGGGCTTTCGATGTCCCCCAGAGTATCTGCATGCACATCCTGGGTTTTTGCGCCGCCCACCCTGGGAATTGGGAAGCAGCGTGGCAAAGTGGATAGAGCCCGGGCCTGGGAGTTAGAAGGTCGTGGGTTCTAATCCTGGCTCTACCGCTTTTCTGTCCTGTGGTCTTGGGCAAGTCACTTTGCTTCTCTCTACCTCAGTTACCTCATCTGTAAAATGGGGATGAAGACTCTGAGCTCTATATGGGTCAGAGACTCTGTCCAACCCAGTTTGCTTATATCCACCTCAGCGCTTAGTATAGTGCCTGGCACATAGTGCATAACAGATACCAGAATTATTATTATTACCCCTGTGTATTCAGTCATATTTATTGAGCGCTTACTATGTGCAAAGTACTGTACTAAGCACTTGGGAGAGTACAGTATGACAGGAAACAGCCACATTCCCTGCCCACAACATGCTTACCATCTAGAGTGTTCGTACCCTGGGTTTCTCCCCCCCCCCGCAATCCCTGTGTTTGCACCTCGGATTTTTGACGCCCCCCCCCCCCCCGAAACACCCGCATAGGTACCCTGGGCTTCTGCCCGCCCGATTCTTGTGTGTGCACTCCAGATTTCCAGTGCGTTTCTCTGCCTCTGCCGCACCCCACTCAATTGCCCTTGTATGTGTGCGCCCTGGGTTTCCCGTTCGCCCCGCCACCAAGTCCCCGTGTGCCCCTGCAGAGCTGCTGGTGACGGAGGCGGCCCACGTCCGGATGCTGCGCGTACTCCACGAACTCTTCTTCCAGCCCATGGCGGTGAGCAACTTCTTCTTCCCGGGAGAGCTGCAGAACATCTTCCCCAGCCTGGACGAGCTGATCGAGTTGCACTGTGAGCGTCCCCGGAGGCCGGCGGCAGGGAGGGGCTCCCCGGCTGGGGCAGCGGGCGGGACCCACTCAAGGGGTCCCGGGGCCACCGACCCCCTCCCCAACTCCTGCAGCCCAGTTCCTGGAGAAACTAATGAAGCTGCGGCAGGAAAGCGGGCATCTCATCGAGGAGGTCGGGGACGTGCTGCTGGCCATGGTGAGGCTCGGACCCCTATGGTTGAAGCCCCCGATACCTCTTTCTCCCCTCCCTCGTGGATTCTAATCCCGGCTCCGCCGCTTGTCTGCTTTGTGACCTCGGTCAAGTCACTTCACTTCTCTGGGCCTCAGTGACCTCATCTGGAAAATGGGGAGCGAGACTGTGAGCCCCACGTGGGACAGGGACTGTGTCCAACCCAATTTTTGCTTGCCTCCACCCCAGCGCTTAGAACGGTGCCGGCACAGACTAAGCGCTTAACAAATACCCTTAATGTTATTGTTCTTATTATCTGTGCCTCAGTTACAAAATGGGGATTAAGATTGTGAGCCTAATGTGGGACAGGGACTGTGTCTAACCTGATTTGTTTGTATTCCCCTCAGTGCTTACTACTGTGCTTGGCACATAATAAGCACTTAACAAATGCCACAGTTATTAATTAGAACTCCCTCTCTTCCCCCTCCCCTCCTGGGGCCCTCTAACCTCAGTCAGCCAGTCATATTTAAAGAGTGCTTACTGTGTGTCGAGCACTGTACTAAGTGCTTGGGAGAGTACCCTGTAAGAATAGAACAGACACATTCCCTGCCCACAGCGAGCCTTCAGTCTAGAGACACCAACCTGCTAGTGGCCCCTGTTTCCCTTCTGTCCCTGCCCAGGATCCTCCACCCCGCATAGCCCCCTGGCCCCGTGTGCCCTTCTAGCCCGTGGAGCCCCTTCCCCACAGACCCCCGCGCCCTTTCTAATAATAATGATGGTATTTGGGAAGCGCTTAATATGTGCCAAGTACTGTTCTAAGTACTGGGATAGATTCAGGGTTAATATGTTGTCCCATGTGGGGCTTATCATCTTAATCCCCATTTTCCAGATGAGGTAACTGAGGCACAGGAGAGTTAAATGGCTTGCACAAAGTCACACGGCTGAAAAGTGGCAGAGTGGGGATTAGAACCCATGACCTCCTACTCCCAAACCCGTGATCTTTCCACTAAACCACGCTGCTTCTCTGGACTGTCTCCCCCAGTTCGACCATCCCGAGGGCTCCTGGTTCCAGAAGATCTCCGCCCGCTTCTGCAGCCGGCAGTCGTTCGCCCTGGAGCAGCTGAAAGCCAAGCAGAGGAAGGAGCCCAGGTTCTGTGCGTTCGTGCAGGTAAGGGCCGGCGGGGGGGTGGGGTCAGACCCGAGGACGAGGGAGGGAGATTTGTGGGGGGGCGCGAGACACGAGTCTCAGGCACGGGCACGAGAGGGGCTGGGCAGGAAGGCCGGCGGGGGCAGGGGAGGAGCATGAGGGACGCGGCCCGGAACATCCCAGTGGGCAGAGGGGGCCGGTACTGGGACCTGGGCATTCGCCCCGATCCTGTTGTCCGCAAGGGCCGACGGCGGGCCCGGCCTGGACTCCCCGCCCCCTGACCGTCCCCGTCCCGCAGGAGGCGGAGAGTAAACCGCGGTGCCGGCGGCTGCAGCTCAAGGACATGATCCCCACGGAGATGCAGCGACTGACCAAGTATCCTTTGCTGCTGCAGAGCATCGGCCACAACACCGGTACACCGGGACCTCCGCAGGGGCGGCCCGGGGGGGTGGCGGGTGGGCCCAGCTGACCGTGTGCCTCTCCCAGAGGAGACCCAGGAGCGAGAGAAGGTGGAGCGGGCAGCCGAGTGCTGCCGGGACATCTTGCAACACGTCAACCAGGCCGTGAGGGACATGGAGGACCTGCTGGTGAGGGCTCCTGGGGGGCGATTGGGCTGGGGGTTGGGGCAGTGGGGTTGGGATTATAGGGTAAGGGGTTAGTGTTGGGGAGGAGGAGGGGGCCTGCAGTCACAGGTGACCTCCCCGGTATCCCCCAGCGCCTCAAGGAATACCAGCGCCGGCTTGATCTCTCCCATCTGCGGCAGAGCAGTGACCCCATGCTGAGTGAATTCAAGGTGAGTCGGGGTCCCTCGCTGCTTCTCAGTCAATCAGTGGTATTTACTGAGCGCTTACTCTGTACAGAGCACCGTACTAAACGCTGGGGAGTGTACAATATAGCAGTTCCCTGCCTACAAGTTTATAGTCTGGGGGGTGGAGACGGATGTTCATATATATGTACCTCAGTGGTGCGGGACTGACGGAGGGGAGAATAAACGGAGAAAATCCAAGGGAAAGGGGGCCGCGGAGGGGAGTGGGAGAAGAGGAAATGAAGGCTTCCTGGGGGAGATGTACCTTCAGGAAGGCTTTGACGGTGAGGAGAATGATGGTCAGATATGAAGAGGGCAGGTGTTCCAGGCCAGAGGCAGGAAGTGGGCAAAAGGTTGGATCTACCTCCACCCCTCCTGGGGCCTCTCTCCCCACCTCCTCTGCCACGGTCCCCTTCACACCTCTCTCTCAGGACCACTCGTTCCCTCCCCGAGGGGACCTGCCGCCTTGTCCTTGGAGTCTCACTCTTCCTCTCCCCATCCCATCCACCCCATCCCCGGAGCAATGGTATGGGCCCCTGCTTATCCCCCCATTTCAGCAGTTGCTCTGCTGAGATTTGGATCCTAAGTTCCTCCGTCCCTCCCCGACTGCATCCAAAGGAAGAGGAGACCTCTTCCCGCAGCTCCCCAGCCCCACGCTCTGGTCCTTTTCTTCCCAGAACCTGGACATCACCCAAAAGAAACTGATACACGAAGGGTCTCTCACCTGGAGAGTGACCCGGGACAAAGCCGTAGGTCAGTAGGGTGGGACTGGGGGCCGAGGGGGAAGCGGAGGAGGGGGGTGGCTGAGAACGGGACTGGTGGAGGAACAGGGCAGGGTTGGGGGGTACCTGGGGAAGCAGAGGCAGTGGCCCGAGGAGTTATTGGGGCGAGGCCGCTCGGTGGCTCAGGTGATCTCGGACCAGGGGCTTCAGAGGAGCCTGGCGGAGCTGACCCCGTCCCCTCCGCGCGGTCCCCGCGACCCCCTCCCCGCGGTCCCCACATCCTCCCCCCCGGCCCGCAGAGGTGTACGTGCTCCTGCTGGATGACCTCTTGCTGCTGCTGCAGCGTCAAGACGAGCGGTTGCTGCTCAAGTCGCACAGCCGCACGCTGACGCCCACGCCCGACGGGAAGACCATGCTGCGGCCCGTCCTGCGCCTCACCTCCGCCATGACCCGCGAAGTGGCTACAGGTACTGCCCGGGGCTGGGGACCGGGCGGGGGCGGGACCACGGGGGGAGGGGCCCTCCTGAGCCCATCCCCGCCCCCCTCCCTCCTGAGCCCATCCCCGTCCCCCTCCCTCCTCTAGACCACAAGGCCTTCTACGTCATCTTCAACTGGGACAAGGAGGCCCAGATCTACGAGCTGGTGGCCCAGACCGTCTCTGAGAGGAGGAAGTGAGAGCGGGGACGGGGCTGGAGGGGATGGAGGCTGAGGGCGGGAAGAAGTAGAGGCTGCTAGTGGAGGCTGGGCGGGGTCAAAGATTGGAGGGGAGGGTTTTTGAGATTGGGCTGGGTGTGGGAGGGGATGGAATCTGGGCCAGGAGCAGGTTCTTGGCTGGGCAGAGCGACTCGGGACAGAGAGGAGGCTTTAAAGGGAGGGTGTGGCGTCCCCTTCGCTTCTATCTCCCCCCCGGCCCCGACAAGCTGGTGTGCCCTCATCACGGAGACGGCCGGCTCCCTGGCCCCAGCCCGCCACAGCCGCCCCAAGACTCGCCCGACGCCCAATAGGTGAGGCTGGGGACTCCCCATGGGAAGCGGGGCGTGTCCCGTGACCGGCCAGAATGAATGGGTAGGAGAAGCGGCAGTTGGGGTGGGGGGAGGCGGGTCTCGTCCCCCACCTCGTCCCCTCCGCCCGGCCCAGTCGCTGGGAGCACCTAAATGAGGCTCGTGTTCTCTCAGCTCCCGGGAGCCCATGCTGAGCAGTTCAGAGAACGGGAGCAGCAACAGAGAGGCCCCCCAGCCTGACGGTGAGGGGGTCGGGATGGCTCGGAGGTGGGTGGGGGCCCACGGTCACGGGGTTTTGGGGGCCCGGGCCTGAGCCGACCCCTCTCCCCACAGTCCTCCCGGAGCAGCTCGTCAGTCTTCTCCTGCCCTACGCCCAACCCGGCCCCGAGGGTCAACTCGCTGCCACTGCCCAGAGTGAAGGTGACTGCCCCGGTGCCCTGCTACTCCCGTCCCCCTGCCCTCCCTACCCCCCCGCCCTCCAACTCCCTTGGCTCTTCTCTGTCCATCAGTGCAGTCCTTGAAGCAGCTGCTGCTGCCCCTGGTCCCAGGGGAGGAGAATGGGTCAGGGCCACCCCCTGAGGGGGAGGGGGATGGGGGGCCTCCCCCCATCCTAACCCCAGCCCAGGCCCAAGAGGTGCAGGACAAACTGCTCAACCTGGAGGCGATGGTGCGAAAGCTGGAGGTGAGCCGGGGGGCAGCTGGGGAGATGGGAGACCTCAGGTGGCTGGGGGCGGGTCCGGGCTGGGGTCCGGGCCGGGGCTCGGCTCAATCCAGCCTCGTCGCCCTGCCGCCCTGGGCCGTTGTGTTCCCAGGAGATGGAGGAGCAGTTCTGCAGCCTGCGGCACATCCTGTGCAGCCAGCTGAGTGGCACCGCCTCCCCTCAGCCCCCCAGCTGTTCCTGAGGGCACAGGGACGGTAAGAGGGGAGAGTGGGGCAGGGAGGAGGACAGGGCCGGAGGCAGAGGTGGGGGCTGGGACGTGGGAGACCTGGGCCCCCGAGAGCCCGGGGGGCGGGCAGGGGGATTGGTGGTCCAGACACCTAGGTCCCAAGGGCCTCTGGGACCTAACCCGCTCTTCCTTCCCCCCCTCAGACCCCTCAAGCCAGAGACTGAAGTTGGGGGAGGCCCCGTGCCCGCCCCCGGCTTTCCGCTCAGTCGCTCTCCGCCTGCTCCCCTGCCGCGTGGGAGGGAGGGGCTCAGGAGACAGTGGCAGAGGGACGCCCGCCTGTCTCTCCCCCCCCCCCTTCCACCCCAGCCGGGGACCCCACCTGGGTAGGCAGCCCCCCGCCACTCGGCCTCTGTCTCATCTCTCCCCCAAGCAGGGGGACGAGGCTCAGGGCTTCATTCCGGGGGCCCAGGGTGGTGCAACTCCCTCGCCACTCACCCCTCCACTGCCCCCGCCATCTCAGTATTGCCCCCGGGGGCACTGCCCTCCAAGTGCCTTGGCCGCTCCGCTGCGTTTTTATATTCTGAGGAATATTTTTAATATATATATTATGTATACGTATCCGCGTCCGCGTGCGTCCGTGTGTGTCCACGTGTGGAGTCCGTGCCCGTGTTGGGGGCGGCGGGCCGGGTGGAAGCCCAGGGAGGGATCGGAGGGGTGGCGAGCCCGGGTACCCAAGCCCCCTTCCCCCTTCCCCCACCCAGGCCCGCCCCTCACCCCAGACAGATCACTTGCATGTCACCGTGCCACACTTTTTCCCGCTGTTTTATTTTCATAATAAACTCTTCACGGTGGTTGGAGGGTGTGGGGGGGAGTGGAGGCCCTCCCGGGTGGGGGCTGGGGGCGGGGTTATTGCTCTGAGCCCCCCCCGTCCCTGGGGGGCCGGGGTGGGGAGAGGGACACCAAGACGGAGGGAGGGAGGGAGGGAGACAGGAACCCAGGCGTCCGGCTCCGTGTCACAAACACACACACGTCACGGGGAGGGGCGAGAAGGGCCGGGGCGGACACACGGAGGCACGAGCGGGGGAGGGAGGTCGGGGGGAAGGGCGCGCCATATTGCACTTTGGAAGGGGGGCTTGCCCCCCTCAGGCTGGCACCGTGACTGGGCTCTGTGGGAGGGGAGAGGGCCGGGGGAGGGGGGCCGGGGGGAGAGGGCTCGGCAACGGGGTCACAGCCTCCTCCCTCCCTCTCCTGTGCTCTGTGGCTGGCGGAGGCGGGGGAGGTCGCGATGGCACCCGTCCCCCTCCTGCCATCCCCCAGCCGGCCCCCCCTTGACGTCCATCTGTCCGGCCCGGCCGCTCAGGTCCCTGGCCTGGCTTTGCCCCCCGCTTTGGTCTTGGGGCCCGGGGGCGGCGGGAGGTCGGCGCCGGCCTCGCTGTCGGAGCTGCAGTCGCTGACGTCTGTGATCTCCAGCTCCGAGTCGCTCTCCTCCTTGCCCAGCGCCGCGGGCCCGGCCCCGGCCCCGCGCTCCGCTCCCCCGGACCCCGGCGGGCAGAGGCGGGGGGCCAGGCTGGGCCTCTCCGAGGGCACGGGACCCTCGCCCGCCCCGGGGGGCGGGGGAGCCGTCGTCCCTCCTGCTGGCAGCTGGGTCAGGGAGCTGGCCAGAGGGTTGGGGTAGAAGTGGGGGGGGTAGAGGGAGGCGGGGAGTTTGGGGAAGGGGCCCGACAGGTAAGGGTTAAAGTTCCAGGGGTAGTCCGGGAAGGAGCGGTTGTAGGGGCCCAGCAGGCCGGGGGGCTTGGGGTAACCGGAGGTACCTGGGCAGGCGAGAGGGAGAATCAGGGTCTTTGCGACTTTCCTGGATGCTGCCGCTCTTGTCCTCGTGGCCCCCGAACCCGATCTCCATCCAGTCCGCGCCCCCAGACCCACCCCTGGACCCGTCTCCATCCTCCTCTCCCATCGGGACCTACCTCCGTCCTCTGAACTACCAGTCTTTCCCCCAGTGGAGTCTACTTCCCTCCTCCTCACACACGGGTCTGCTTCCATCCTCCCCTGTCCCGGGCCTGCCTCTATCATTCCCTGCCTGGAACTACCACAGTCTTCCTCCATCGGAACCTACTTCCCACCTCCCCAATGCCCGGGCCTACCTTCATCCTCCTCCATCGGGACCTATCTCTATCCTCCCCCGTCCCGGGCCCACCTCCGTCCTCCCCCGTCCCGGGCCTACCTCCATCCTTCCCTGCCTGGAACTACCACACTCTTCCCCCACTGGGACCTACCTCCATCTTCCCCCTGCTTGGGTTTACCTCCGTCCTCTCCCATCAGGACCTATCTCCATCCTCCCCCCCCCCCGGACCTACCTTGTCCTCCCTATCCAGACCTTCCTCCATTCTCCCCACACCCAGACCTACCTCATCCTCCCCCATCAAGACCCACCTCAATCCTCCCCAGCCCGGACCTGACCGACCTGCTTCCTCCTCTCACCGGGATCTTCCTTGACCTGCTTTGATCTCCCCTCTCTCCCAGGGACCTGCCTCCATCTCCCCCCAATCGTCCCTGTTTTCCCATTTTAGTACCCTCTTCCCCCTCCCACCATTATGTCCCTTTTCCCTCTAGACCGTAAGCTCGTTGTGGGCAGGGAACGGGCCTGTGATATTGTATTCTCCCGGGCTCCGCACACAGTAAGGGCTGTATAAATGCGACGGATTGATTGATCGATTCCCTGACGGTTGTTCTCACCTGAGCCCAGGAAGGGGAAGGGACTGTCCAGTCGCAGTTTGTCCGTCTCGGAAGTCGAAAGGTGCTGAGTGAACAAAGGGGTCCGAGCCCCCGGCTCCCCCAGGCGCGGGGTGGAAAACAGGGTCTGCAGCGTCTGGGTGGGTGAGGTGGGGGGCAGACAGAGTAGAAATGAGGCATGAGGCACTCTCCCAAGCGCTTAGTACAGTGCTCTGCACACAGTAAGCGCTCAATAAATAGGATTGAATGAGGATTGATCGTCCCACGCCCCCTCCCATTTCTCCCCTCCCCTTCCTCCCCTCTCTTCCTACGCCCCCGCCCACTTCAGCTCCTCCTCCTGTGCCCTTCCCACTTTTTCTCCCTCTTCCCTCGCCCCTCCCATTTGATGATGATGGTGGTATTTGTTAAGCGCTTACAATGTGCAAAGCACCGTTCTAAGCGCTGGGTGGTGGTGGTGGGGAGATACAAGGTGATTGGGTTGTCCCACGTGGGGTTCACCGTCTTAATCCCCATTTTCCAGAGGAGGGAACTTAAAGAAGTGACTTGCCCCAAAGTCACTGAGCTGACAAGCGGTGGAGGCGGAATTCGAACCCATGACTTCTGACTCCCAAGCCCGGGCTCATGCCACTGAGTCACGCCTCGCCTGGCCACGGGTACTGAACCCCTCCCACTTGTCCCCCCCCCCATCCCGTCCCCTCCCGCACCTCGGGAGTGAGAGGTGGGCAGTCGGGCCCGGGCGCCCCCCCGAAGGGCCCCTGCGCCAGCAGCAGCGGGGAGCCGGCCGCCATGTCCAGCAGCGGGTAGTTGACCAGGACGACTTTGCTGAAGTTGAACTTGTAGGTGAAGCGCTTCCCCTTGGTCTTGTGCAGGATCCGCTTGTTGTAGTAGTAGCTGCGGGGAGGGGGGCGGGGGGCGTCAGGCAGGGGAGCAGGGTGGAGGGGGACACCTGGCTAGGGAGGGTCAGGGGACGGGACGAGTCGGGAGACACGCGGGGGGTCGAGGGAGGGGGTCAAAGGGAGTGGGCCAGGGTCCTCGGGTCAATCACCGTCCCGGTGGAGGGACTGAGTCGCCATCCCCAGCCCCTGGCACCGGGCATTCGATTATGATAATAATAATAGTACTTGTTAAGAGCTAAGTATGTGCCAGGCACTCTTCAAAGCGCTGGGGTAGATACAAGTTTATCAGGGTGGACACGGTCCCTGTCCCGCATGGAGCTCACGCTCTTGATCCCCATTTTACAGATGAAGTAACTGAGGTCCAGAGAAGGCAAGTGATTTGCCCAAGGTCACAGATACTCGCCTCACCCTCAACACCATATATCTTGAAATTATATATTATATATATTAATGTCTATTTCCCCCTCTAGACTGTCAATTCATTGCGGGCGGGGAATGTGCCTGGTAACTCTGTTGTACTTTCCCAAGGCTTAATACAGTGCTCTGCACCTAGTAAGTGCTCAAAAAGAGCACCCAACGATTGATTGAGTCGGCCCTGAAGCCTCCTCCTCGAACCGTGCTAAATCCTGCCCGCTGCCGGGTCCTCCTCTTCCCCAGCACCATCCCTACCCCCGGCCCCAGCCCCCTCCCCAGCTTACCGCAAGGCCCGGCTGAGCTTGTCGTAGTTCATGTGAGGTTTGCACTTGCGGATGCCCCACAGCCGGGCCACCTCGTCGGGGTCCTTGATGACGAACTCCCCGTAGTCCCCCTGCCAGGCGATGACCCCCTGGTACTCCTCCTTCTGCAACAGCTCCAGGATGAAATGCCACAGCTGGATCTGCCGGGAGCCCGGCGACGACTCGGGCTTGTAGGCCCAGTCCGGGAAGGCGAAGCCTGCGGGGCCGGGGAGACCAGAGTCACAACACTGGCCTTCTCTCCCGCGGGACCCAAGCATCTCCCCGCCCCATCCTCCGAGGAGTCTGGCCACACTGAGCAGCTCTTTGTGGGCAGGAAATGTGTCTGTTATACTATTATAGAGTACTCTCCCAAGCGCTTAGTACGGTGCTCTGCACAGAGAAAGCAGTGTGGCTTAGTGGAAAGAACGAGGGCTTGGGAGTCAGAGGACATGGGTTCTAATCCCAGCTCGGCCACTTGTCTGCTGTGTGGCCAGCCACTTCACTTCTCCCTGCCTCAGTTACCTCATCTGTAAAATGAGGATTAAGACTGAGCTTCATGGGGGACAACCTGACTAGAAAAGTGTTTGGCACATAGTAAGCGCTTAACAGATACCGTAATTATTATGATTACTATTAGTAGTAATAGTAAGCGCTCAATAAGTACGATTGGATGGATGAATGAATGATGAATGAATGAATGAAAGGGGGGGCGGGAAGACCCGACTCCGGTCCGGAGAGGTCGCTGCACCGGAATCCACCAGGGGGCGCTCGGCTGCCCCCGTCCCCTCCACGGCCGAGAGTGAGGAGCCCGTAGCACAAGGTGGCGACGGACCTGAGCAGGGAGAGTCAGGGGCGGCTGCGGGGGCCCCGGGGTGGTTCACCGGGACCCTGCCGGGGTAGGGGGCGTAAAAAGCCTTGGCAGAGACCCCTCCCCACCCCTCCTTCCCGTCCCCAGCCCATCCGGAGATCGGAAGAACCCGGCCTGGCCCCGTCTCTGCCAAGGGGCGTCGAGGGGCGGCGAGCAGCTGAAGAAATCAGGTTGGGATTGCAGAAGGGCAAGGCTCAGAGAGGAATCCCCACCCCACCCCCGACCCCATCGGCCTGCTCCCTTCCCCTTTCCCGTCTTACGCTCCCACCCTTTCCACGCGACGTGGACTCGGATGGGAGCTGGGCACCTCTGAGTGCCCCCTGACCCACCCAACCACCCGGACAGTGGATGGGGTTAGAGTCTACCTTATTTCTGGCCTTTGGGCCGGGGTGTAGATGGAGGAATGACGGCCGGTTTCCCCCACGCCCTATCTCTGCTACCCTCCTACTCTGGTCAGGGACAGAGATCTACTCAGTCTGGGGGCCCGGGTGGGGAGAGAGACAGAGAGAATCTCTCCGTGCACCACCTAAACCCTCACCTCTTCACCTCCCCACCTGTCATCTAGCTCACCATGCTTTGTTCTGTGCAGGACCCAATGCGCTGGGACGGAGAATGTTGAAAAGACAAACATCCAGACACCTCTGAGGACACACAGACACCCATAACACCGGGCCACGAGCACTGATGCACACACACACACTCTCTCTCACACACACTCCTACTGACACATCAACACACAGCCACACTCCTAGGGACACGTCAACAGTGCGCGCAGGTCATGTGTTTCCGATGAGTGGATCGTGGATAGCGGGAGCTTGGGGCATGGAATGGAGTTTTCCTCTTTCGCTTCGAGGCCAAGTCCCTGGCTGCTTCTGACCGTCTTGTTTCTCTGAATCGGACACCGGCCTCCAATTTAGTGTCCGTTCATCTGAGTGGCCCTCTCTGTGTCTACGTGTCTGCCTCCAGCACCAAGTTTCAGTGTCCCCGTCTCCACCTCCGTGTGTCTCTTCCAGTGTCTGGACATCCAGCTCAGTGCCTGTCTGCCTCCCAGTGTCTGTGTCAGCCTCCAGGTCCATGGGGTCAGCGTTTCCTATCCTGTCTGTCGGTCTGCCCCTGTGTCTGGATGTCTGCCTCTGAGTTTGGGGGTCCATCTATGTGTGGGTGTTTTTCGCCGAGTCTGGGTGACCTTCTCTGTGTGTGTCTCTCTAAGTCTGGGTGCCATCTCTGTGTCAGTGTATCTCTCCCTCTGAGTCTGGTTGTCCACCTCTCTGCTTGGGTGTCTGTCTCTGAGCCTGGGTGACCACCTCTCTGTCGGTGTGTCCGTCTCTGAGTCTGGGTGGCCATCTCTGTGTCAGTGTATCTGTCTCTTCTTCTGAGTCCGGGTGACCATCTCTCTGTCGGTGGGTCTGTCACTCAATCTAGGTGACTATCTCTCTGTCAGTGCATCTGTCCCTCAGTCTGGGCTGGTGGCCATCGCTCTGTATGTCTCTGAATCTGGGTGACTATCTCTCTGTCCGTGAGTCTGTCTCTGAGCCTGCGTGGCCATCTCTGTGTCGTAGGGGTACCACGCTGGACCGGCTGTGGGACCAGGGGCTCAGAAGAGGAGGATGACAGGAGGGGACAGGACAGACCCCTGGGAGGAAAGGAAGACCTGGAAGAGACTCAAGGTGATCTGCATTACGGGAGAGAGGAAGAGGGGAGCTCCATCTCCCATCCCAACCCTCCTACCTCCAGCCCCCAATTTTCCAGCTCCTCAGCTCCTGGGCCCTCCAGTCCTCAAGCCCCTGGTGTCTTCAATCCTTGCCCCCTCCCCTCCGTTTATTCCCCAAGTTTTTGGGTGTTTTTCATGATCAGAGTCAACGCAAAACTAGGCTTGGAACGGGAGGAGAGAGAAAGAGAAGGTAAAGGGTAGCGGAAAGAACTGGACGAGAGGGCACTGGATCTTTGACCGGGGAAAACGGGAGGAGGGGGTGGAGAGAAATGGGGCGATGGAGAGAAGGGGTGGTAAGGAAAAGCCAAGGCGAGGAAAGGAGGCGGTGGGGAGAAGATAAGGGAGGGGAACAGGACAGAAGAAGGAGGTCGAGAGATTGCTGGGCACGAGGCCAGAAAAGACGAGCCGAGGGCAAGAGTTACCGGGGGTCCAGAGAGCGGGCACCGGCGGCGTGAAGAGCAGGTCGGAGACGCAGTTACAGTCCATTGCCGGCTCTGGCAGAGAGCGGAGAGAGACGGACACACACACATATACACATATACACGTACACGCACACACAGAGATCCACAGGGAGTCAGGCAGAGACACAGAGTGGAGAGACACCGATCAGACCCAGAGACGAAGGGGCGAACTGAGGAAGGGCGAAAACTCCAGACCCCGAGTGCCACCTTCCCACGACCCCCGCCCTCTCCCCCAGTTTCCCTACAGGCCCCGGTCCGAGATCTCCCCACCACGGAGATCTCCCCACCCTGGTCCAATCTCCCTCCTTCTCCCGCCTTTCGCAGCATTTGCTCTCTCTCAATTTCTCTCATTGTCTCTGTCTTCTCGCTCCCTCTCGGTCTCCTAACTAGCTGTCTTTTCTGTCTTTTTCTGTCTCTCTGTCTTTGTCTTTTCTGCCTCCTCACCCCTGTCTCTCTATTTTTCTCTCGTTCTTGTGTGTCTCTGCTCTCTGCCTCTCTCCCACTCACCCTTCATCTTTCTCCCCCTACTCCATCGGCCTCTGCTCACACTCTCTGCTTTCACTCATCTCCGGTTCTCGAGATGTCTCCCTCCATCTCTCATCAGCTGGGTCTCTCGCCTCTGTCTCATGTCTCTCTTCCCCCCACTCCCCATCGCTTTTCCTTATTCTTTCCCTTGCCTCCTTCGGCTCACACCATTCTGCTTTTCCTCTTCCTCTTTTTGTGTCTCTCTTCTCTTTCTGTCTCTCTGCCCCCTCCCTCCCTCTCTCGCATCTGATCTCTGAGTCCCTTCTCTCTTTCCCTCCTTCCCTTTTCTCTCCCCCGCTTCCCTGCCCCAACCCCACCTCATATTCTCTTTTTCTCCCTCCCTCTATCTATTCTAACTCTACCTCTCTGCGTCCCTCTAGCCCTCCATCTCCATCTCTGTTTTGCGTTTTTGGGTCTCCTGGAATCTCATCCCCCAGAGACTGAGATGGGGGTGAAGCTCCAGAGTCCAGAGGCGGGGGGAGACCGAGCGGGAGATAGGAGAGCGGGGGAGACCGGCCCGGTCCCAAAGAGAGGAACCCGGGATCCCCCGAATCACACCTAAATCAGGACCTGTCTCCCCCTCCCAGCCCTTACGCACCCCTTTCCTCTCCTCTTCCCTCCGCTCTGCTCCCCCTCCTCGACCCCGCCCGGGCCGCCCCTCACCCCAACTCCTCCTCCCCCTCCCCCAGTGTTCCCCCCTTTCTCCCTCCCTCTTCTCCCCCACCCTCCCTCCCTCCGGCCCGGCTCATTCCGTGTTGGTTTTGATTCTCTTCCAACGCTTTCAACTCCCGCCGCCTCCTCCGGACACGTATAACGAGGAGCCGGGGAACACGGCCGCTCCCGGGCCCGGCCCCCCCCTTTTCCCCTCCCCCTCCCTCGTCCCCCGCCCCTCCCACCCGCGCTCCCACGCTCCCGCCCCTCCTTCTTCTGGGCTCTTCTCCCCCTTTCCCTCCTCCGCCCCCGTCTCTGTCTCTCCCGCCTCCCTGTCTCTGCCTCTTCCTCTTCAAGTCTCTGTCTGCCCGGCTCTGTCTCTCTCCCCCTCTGCCGCCGTCTCTCCCTCCGCTCCCGCTTCATTTCTTCCTCTGTCTCCGAATTCCCACCCCGTCTCTGTCTCTCTCTCCACGCCGCCTCTGGAGACAGAGGTCGTGGGTTCTAATCCCAGTTCTGCCACTTGCCTGCTGGGTGACCTTGGGCAAATCGCTTCACTTCTCTGCGCCTCAGTTACCTCTTCTGTAAAATGGGGATTGAGACTGTGACCCCATGTGGGACAGGATTATATCCGACCTGATCCGACCTGACTGCCTTGTATCTACCCCAGCGCTTAGAACATTGTTTGCTGCATAGTAAGCACTTAACAGATGCCATCATCATCTGCCCCCGCTTTGGCCTCTCTCTCTTCCTCTGCATGCCTCTGTCTCTCCTCGCTCTTCCTCTCTTGATGATGATGATGATGGTGTTTGCCCCGTCTCTGCCTCTCTCCCTCCCTCTATCTCCCTCCACTTCTGTCTCTACCATCTCTGCCACCGTCTCCGTCTGTCTCTCTCTGCTCTCTTCCTCTCTCTAAATCTCTCGTCCTTTCCCCTCTTCCCTTCCTTCCTGAGCGACCCCGACCCATTTTTCCTTTCGTTCTCTTCTCTTCCCTGCGACCTTTCCCTTGTCCCTCTCTCATCTTTTTCCAAGTCCGGGGCTCCGTCCGTCTCTGTGGGTCTCTGGGTCTCTGGCTCCCGCCGCCCCCCTACCCCCTCCGGGGCTCTTTGATCTCCGGTCTCTGCCCCTCGCTCCTCGGCCCCCTCCCCCGGCCCATTGATCCCATCGACCCGGGCTGGCGGGAGGATGGACCGGGCCGGAGCCCGAGGGCCGCCCCAGGTCACGGAACCGGAGACTGCGAGGGTCGGGGAGGGAGGAAGAGGAGGAGAGAGAAAAGAGGAAGGAGAGCAAGAGATACACGCGGACCGACTGAGAGACTTGCAGAGATTGAGAGACCCGACCCCTCGCCCACCTGCCTCTGGCCTGGGCTCCCTCCTCAAATCCGACAGACAATGACTTCCGCCCCTCCCACCTTCAAAGCCTTATTGAAGGCCCATCTCCTCCAAGAGGCCTTCCCAGATTAACCCCCACCTGAATCAGAGGAGGTGGGTTCTAATCCCGCCTATGCCACTTGACTACGTGACCTTGAGCAAGTCACTTAACTTCTCTGTGCCTCAGTTACCTCATCTGTAAAATGGGGATTAAAAGTGTGAGCCCCGTGTGGGACAACCTGCTTACACAGTATCTACCTCAGCGCTTAGAACAGTGCTTGGCACATAGTAAGCGCTTAACAAATACCATCATTATTATTATTATTTTCCTCAACTCCCACTCTCTTCTGCGTCGCCCTGATTTACTCCCTTTGCTCTTCCCCCCTCCCAGCCCCACACCACTTATGTACATATCTATAACTTTATTTGATTTGATGTTTGTCTCCCTCGACTATAAGCTCGCTGTGGGCAGGGAATGTCACTATTGTTGTAGTGTACTTTCCCAAGCGCTTAGTACAGTGCTCTGCACACAGTAAGCGCTCAATAAATACCGTGGTTTGATTGACTGAGACATACACACGGCCCGACAGGGAGACGTACAGAGACTGAGAAACATACACAAAAAGAGACAAATACATACAGAGAGATCCCCCCCCACACACACACATTGACTGAGAGACATGCAGAGAGACTGAGAGACATTCAGTCAGACACCGAGAGAAACTCCCAGGCAGAAAACCCGAGAGACACCCAGGTGATCACAGAAACAGAGAGACCAAGAGAGTCGCACAGAAACAGAGACTGAAGAGACCCACCGAGAAACGGAGAGATACACATATACAGAGACGAGGTTGAGAGATAGGGAGGCAGGCTTAGAGAGAAAAAGAGATTAAGAGACATATGGGGAGACAAAGATTCAGAGAGATAGTCAAGAAGACAGAAAAAGATGGAGACGGAGGATGGGAGGCGGGAGATTTGATCTCTAGCAGCACGGTCTGGCACTCGGGGCAAATTTTAATTTTTAATTTTATTTTGCTTCCTCAGCCCCTGAACCCGCCCCCCTCCCCCCCGCCTCATGCCGGCCCCGCGGCCACAGGAGCCCGGTGTGCGAATACGGAGGCACACACACACATACACACACACATTCACACACACTCACGGAGGCACACATTCGGATGCATGCACATACTTACACACATACATGCATTTAGACAACCCCTCGACACACACCGACGGAGTTCTTCCAGTGTCACCGAAACACATATGGATTTAGTCACACACACCTCCCGTCCATAACCACCTACAGCCTTACACACATACACGCCCACACAGCCTCTCCTACAGTTGCACCTTCAGTCAAGCACAAACATGCACTCATGCATCCACAGACCCACAAACACGGGGATCCACACAAGCACACACAAACGTTAGATATACAAGGACGCAGCCACACATAAACATACGCTGTCAAAAACTCAAACAATCACAGTCACACCCGGACACACACCAGAAGGCATCTGGTCACACATTCCCAGCCGCACCCAGACTCCCACAATCGCAAACACTGTGGAGAAACAAAAAGAGGCTCAATCCGCTGCCGCTCCGCCCGTCCTTTCGGGAATTTCTCTCGGCCTTTCCGCTCTCCTTGCCTTCGCCCCGTCCTTGGCCTGGCCCTGTAGGCGTCCTACATCCCGATCCCGACCCCCAGCCCGGCCCAAGCCCTCCCTGCCCTTCTCCCTCAAGTCGCCCCACCCTCCCGTCCCCCGAAAGCCCCCGGAGGGGATCAGAGAGTCTAGGGGGTTCCGAGTTGGGAGCGGGACAGAGATCTCGGTCCGGGGAGGAGGCCCGGGAGAGTAGAGACACCCGACTCCTGGAGAGACAGTCCGGGGAGTGAAGACACCCGGGCTACCGGCAGAAAGGGCTGGGAGACCTTAGACACCGGGCTGCTGGTAGAAAGGGCTAGGGGAGCTTAGACACCTGGCTGCGGGTGGACGAAGCCTGGGGAGCGTAGAAACTAGGCCGCGGGTGGAAAGGTCTGGGGAAGTGTAGACACCCGGGCTGCAGGCGGAAGGAGCCGGGAGAGTGTAGACACTCTGCTGCGGGAGGACGGTGCTGGGGGAGCGTAGACACCCGGTTGCGGGTGGAAGAAGCTGGAGGAGCATAAACGCCCGGCTGCGGTTGGAGAAGCCCGGGAGCGTAGACACTAGGCTGCGGGCGGAAGGACTGGGGGAATGTAGATATTCGGCTGCATCCGGAAAGTCCTGGGGGTAGTGTAGACACCCGGCTGCGGGTGGAAGGGGCGGGGGTGGGTAGACACCGGCTGCGGGTGGAAGAGCCCAGGAGAGTAGACACTAGGCTGCGGGCGGAAGGAGCTGGGGGAGTGTAGATTACTCGGCTGCGGCAGAAAGTCCTGGGGTAGTGTAGACACCCGGCTGCGGGTGGAAGGGGCCGGGGGAGGGTAGACACCCGGCTGCGGGTGGAAAGAACCAGGGAGCGTAGACCCCCGGCTGCGGGCGATTTCCTAGAGCCGCTGTGAGGGTCCCGGAGTGCTAAGAGGCTTTTTCTTTTCGCTTCCAAAAACCGAGGCCGACTGCGTCTCTCTGTCTCTGCATCTCGCTCGGGTGTCTCTGCCCATGTTTCCCCAACTCCCCGCCCCCCTCCTCTCACCCCCACCCCCCCCGTTCCCCGTTCTCCCCTTCCCCACTCCTCCCGCTCCCCCCTGGCTCTAACAGTTGTTTGATTCCTTAAAGCTTCGCTAGCTGCCTCGGGAGCCGCCTCGGGGCTACGGCCCCTCCCCCCGCCCTCTCCTACTTCCATCCCCCCGACCCCCCCCTTCCTGTCCCCTTCCCCTCCCTCCTCGTCCCTGTCCCTGCTCCCCCTCCCCTCCTCCTCCTCCTCTTCCCTTAACACAATCTGCACAAGTGGAATGAAAATTGATTTTTTTTTTAAATTTCATATCTTCTCCGGGGCTCTGTCTAAAGAGGAAAAGAGACATGGCCCGGAGCCGGCACAGGGAGCCCCTGACACACACAATGACACACTCACACGGACACACTCACGCGGACTCACTCGCCCCCGCCCAGCCGCCCGACACCGACACGGTCTCACCCCCGCATAAGTCCCTCACCTCCTGGGGAGTGGGGGGGGGGGGCACAACGGTGTCCGTGAGTCCGTTCGTCTGTCCGTGTCCGTGTCACTGTCACAACGACAGATACCCTCACCCCGGGACAGTCACAGTGAACAGACTATCCGACGCACAGAGACCCCAGTGCACCTGGGTGGGCGGCCTGACACACCTGGACAGACAGACTGACTCTCCCCCATCCCGAAATGTCCAGATTGAGCACAATCTCTCTCTCTCTCTCATACACACACACACACACACACACACAGCCCGGAGGAAGGCAGTTGGGCTTCTTGTAGCCCCGACACTGGCACCTCCGCCCCCTCCCACCTCCCACAATCCTGGGACACACAAACCCTCACAATCTGCGACAGGCCTACATTCAAGTGACCCGTTGGACTCAGACACCCAGTTGCTCGTCCTTGGCCGAATTCACTTCCAACACTCACCCAAATCCACCCATAAGTCCTCACTTGATACCCAGTCATCCTGGCACCAGCCATACCCACAGTGAAATGCACCAATGACCTTAGTCAGGGACCCACCTCCCAACTGGCACTCCGATACATACACACACACCAGCACTCAAATAAGTGTACCCCCCTCCCCCGAGTCACCACCTAGGGACACTCCATACCCTACCCAGCGGGTGTAGAAGGAATCCAACTACCCTGGCACACAAGACCAGGCTTGGCACAAAATTGTGGCTCGTGCACAGCTCCTCGTGCCTCAGATCCACTCTCACAAACCCTGGGCTTTGGGCACCACCTGCTCTCCGCTCCCCCAGAACCGGTCCCCTCCAGCTTCCCAAGCCTTAGCCAGCCATCGGCTCGTTCCTCGGGGTCAAACTCCATCCCAGGGTCCTACTGAGCACCTGAAGTTAGCCTGCGACTCTCTGTGTCTCTGCCTCTCTCCGTGTCTCCATATCTCTGGGTCTCTATCTCCCTCCGCAGGTCGCTCCCTGGGTCCCTGTCGCTCAGTCTCTCTGGGACATGAGGCAGAGTATAGAGAGTCACGTTACAGGCGGAACACAGACCCCAGACCCAACGCAGAAGCCCACCAACTCCACCCCGCTCACACACCCAGCTATGCGTAGCTTCGGCTGGTGTGGGTACGGACCCTTCTGCGCCTTCGAGCTGCCCGTGGAACGGGGACGGCCCGAGGCCGAGAGAAACAGAGATTCGAAGGCAGACAGAGCTCAACAGAGCAGCAGGGAGACCCTGAGAGATTCCGTACCTCTCTTTCGGTCTCAGTGTCTCTGTCTCTGCTTGTCTCTGGGGTCCCCGGCCGGGTTGAGGAGGGGGGAGGCTGCGGGAAGGAGTGGGGGGGTTGTCCCGTGGGAGGCGGGAGCCGCAGTGACCACGCTCCCCGCGTACCAAGCAGCCCCGGGAGGAGGGGAAAGGAGTGGGAGACAGAGAGAGCAAAGGGGAAGAAAACTCGAGCTCCCAAATCTACCGGTTCTGGGCGACCAGATCTACCCGATCCGGCCTCTGCCCCGGCCCCGGCCCCGGCCCGAACTCCGCTCCCTGCTTGGAGGAGAAGCTGGGGGGTCGGGGTGAGAGTGGGATGGGAAGGGGGGGGTAACCCGAAACCCTGCTGAAAAAATGCGGTGGGAAATCCAGGCAGGCGGAAGAGACGTAGGGAGAGACAGAGACTCTGAGAGAAAGAGAGGTCGGAGGAGAGAAAGGAAATTGTCGGGAGAGAGAAAGAGAGTGTCGAAGAGAGAGAGAAAAAGAGAGATAGAGTCGGAGATAGCGAGAGAGAGAAATGCAGACGGACCCAAGGCCGACCTGAGGTAGCAGAGAGGCTGAGAGGGACAGACAGGAAAAAACTGCCGGGAAAAGTCTGACCGGAGACGGAGGAAAGCGGGAGGGATGGAGGAAAGGGGAGAGCGGGGAGGGAAAGGGGAACAGGAGTAGGGAAGAGGGGAGAAACGGAGGGAAAGAGGGGAGAGGCGGAGGGAAAGGGGAGAGACAGAAGGAAAGGGAGAGCAGGAGGGAAGGGGACAGGCATAGGGAAAGAGGGAGAGACGTAGGGAAAGCGGGAAAGACGGAGGAAATAGGGGAGAGACGAAAGGGAAGAGGGGAGACGGAAAGGAAAGAGGAGGAAAGAGGAGAAACGAAGAGGGAGAGGGCGGGAAAAGGGTGAAAGCGGAAGAAAAGAGGGAGAAAGAGGTGAGACATAGGCAGAAAGGGGAGAGGGTAGGGGAGGCAGTGGGAAAGGGACAGATGGAGGGAAAAGGGAGAGAGGAAAGGGGGAGAGAGGAGGAAAGGGGGGAGAGGAAAGAGGGGAGAGATGGACGGAAAGGGGAAAGAGAAAACAAAGGGGAGAATCGGAGGGAAAGAAGAGAGATGGGGCAAGGAGAAATCGAAAGGAAAAGGGATAGTCGGAGAGAAATGCATGAGGGCAGAGATGGAGGGAGAGATTCGAGGAGGACAAGACGGAGAGGAGAGAAAGGAGTCGGGAAGAAGAGAAGGAGCGCGGAGAAAGGAAACGAAAGCTGAGGGTGAGCGTGAGCAGGGCAAAGACCGGGCTGAGAACAGGCCGGACAGGGTCGAGCCAGCACGGCAGAGATAATTTGTTAATTCATCATTGCGATCTCCATCTCTGTCTCTTAATTAGTCATGTAAGGTCACTGCGCCGACGACGGGAATAAGGGTGAGTTCTAGTTTCCCCCTCGCTGCCCCTTCCCCAGTGGTGGGCAGTCACCCAGAGGACCCAGGGCACTCAGGGCACCCAGGGCACCCAGGGCAGGGGCGGGGGCAAAGGTAGTGAAGGAATTAGTTTGGGAAAGTAGTCTCTCAGGGGTCAGCTCCAACCCAGCTTCATGCCAAAGCCTCATCCCCAATCCTGTCCTCATTCTGAACATCTCCATCCTCATCCTTATTCCCATCATCGCCCCTATTCCCAACCTAACCCCAGTCCCCAACTCAATCCTTACCCCATCCCCTTCCCCAATCCAATCCCCACCCCAGCTTCCCTCCCACTCCCATCCCTCTCTTCACCTCATCCTCACCCCAACCCAACCTAATCCCAACCCCATTCCTATCTTTACCTCATCCTCATCCCCGACCCTATCCCAACCCGATTCCAACCCATCTGTATCTCCACGCCATTCTAATCCCAACCCTATCCTTTCCCAAAGCCATTCCTATCTCTCCCCCATCCTCATTCCCAACCCGATCCCAACCCATCCCTACCTCTACCCATCCTCATCCCCAACCCAATCCTCACTCCATCCTAACCCTATCCCTATCTCCACCCTAACCTCATCCCTAACCTGGTCCCAACCCCATCCCAACATCTCTATCTCCACCCCATCCTCATCCCCAACCCAGTCCCAACTTAATCCCAACCCCATCCCTAACTCCCTCCATCTTCATCCCCAGCCCGATCCCAACCTAATCTTTATCCCCATCCTTATCCTCATCTTCATCCCCTTTGCTAATCTCAACCTCAGTCTTACCCATCCTCAATGACCTTTAATCCTTTCCAAACCCCAGTATGGGACCCATTCATATTTTGCTTTTCATTCATTCAATCGTATTTATTGAGCTCTTACTGTGTGCAAAGCACTGTACTAAGCACTTGGGAGAGTACGATTAACAATAAACAGACACATTTCCTGCCCACCACAAGCTTTTTGGGAGTGACGAGAGGATAGGGATTTTAGGGAATAGAAGCAAAAAGCTAATGGGTCATAAAGATCCAATCTGGGGCCACAGAAACGCTCAGGACTTGTAAAAGACCTGGAGTGAGTGAGGCCAGAGGGGAACCTCACAAATGAGAAGAAAGCTAGTAGATAGAGGCCAGGACCTGCAAGTCAGAAGGTCATGGGTTCTAATTCCGGCTCCACCACTAGTCTGTTGTGTGACCTTGGCAAGTCACTTCACTCCTCTGTGCCTCAATTCCCTCATCTCTAAAATTAGGATTGAGACTGTGACGGTAGTGGGACAGGGACTATGGCCAACCCGATTTGTTTGTGTCTACACCAGAGCTTAGCTATGTGCCTGGCACATAGTGAGAAGTTAATAAATACCACTATTATTATTATCTTTGTCCCACAGCTGGAAGACTGCGAGGGCAGTGACCCCCATCGCATCCCCATTGATTTGGCACCCCCACCACCTGTGTCTTCATCTATTTCTAACTCCCTCGCCTCCTACTCTCACCTTCCTTCCTCAGCACCGACCCCTGCTCCAAGCCCAGGCCAAGAGCAAAGTCAGGCCCACGGTGAGATCAGTACAATGTCTGCCGCTGACAGTGGCCCCAGAATGTAGAATGTAGAATGTTCACGTTTTGGACATCCAGAAATCCCACCATCAACCCAGCCCCATCACCAACGCAATCTATCATCAGCCCAACCCTGTCACCAACTCAACCTCACTATTCATTCACTCATCATTCATTCAAATCATATTTATTGAGTGCTTTCCGTGTGCAGAGCACTGTACTAAATGCTTGGGAGAGTACCACAACCATTCCCATCACTAACCCAACCCAATTACCAACCCAACCCCATCACCAACCCAACCTCATCACAACCAACCAACATCACCAACCAAAACCCCAACCTACGTCATCAACCCAGTCCGCCAACCCATCCCAACCTAATGCCGTTATCAACCCAACCCATCCCCAACCTAACCCCATCACCAACTAACCAGTATCACCAATCAACCTCCGTCACCAACCAAAACCTTGACCCATCCAACCTCACCACCGATCCAACCCTATCCCAGCCAACTAGTACTACCAACAAACCTACATCAGCAACCCAACCCCGTCACACCTAAACTCATCGCCAACCCAAACTCCGACACCAACCAAACAGCCTCATCTCCAGCCAACCTACACCATCCACTCAACCCTCTATCCTTCAGATCCTGGCCTCACCCAACCACTGAGACCAGCCTCTCTTTGAACTCAGACAAAGAATCTGCAGAGAGATCTCTGTTCTAGAATGGGTAGGTGGGGGCTCGAGGAACCCACCTCACTCTCCCCCGCTGCTGCTATGTCCCCTGGGCTTGGGGAGAGTGGATGGAAGGAAGGACAGAAAGCTCAAAATCCCCTAGTGAACAACTTGGTCCACTCCCCACGGCTACCCCCAATCATTCTGATGTCAGGCATCATGGTGCATGAGAGAGAGAGAGCTGCAGAGAATCACCCAGAACCACAGAGAGACACCCAGAATGGCAGACTGAGGCAGAGATGGAGGCCCGGAGCAGATAAAGGCCTTGGGTCATTCCTGAAAGGAAGAGGAAGCTGAGGAAGCTGAGTCCACAGTAAAGAGAAGAGGCTGTTTCCCAGATCTTCCTAAATGTGGTATTTGTTTTGTACTTGCTATGTACCAGGCACTGAACTAAGCGCTGGGGTAGATACAAGGTAATTATGTTGGACACCATCCCTGAATCACACAGGGCTCACGGTCTTAATCTGTGTTTTACAGATGAGATAACTGAGACTCAAGGGAAGTGACTTGCTCAAGGTCACACAGCAGACAAGTCAGGATTAGAACCCAGCTCCTTCTCACTCCCCGGACCATTCTCTATCCATTAGGCCACACTGCTTCTCTGAGCCACCCTTTCTCAGCACGGTAGCCACCAAAGCCCAAGGAGCATTAAAACCAGGTCCAGCCCCCTTCCCCACCCATATTTCCACCCCAGGCCCAGGCCTAATCTCTCCTTCCCCAGACTTTCCAGAGGCCCCACTGGTTCTCCCTTGGTTCCCTTCCTCTTCATCTGACCTCTGCCTCCTCACTCCAAGCTCCACCAGCTCCTTTGTGGTTCCTCTGATTGGGAGAAGGGAGAGTCAAACCCAGGTAGGTGGAGGGGCAGGGGAATGAGAAGAATGGGCAGAGGGAAGGGAGTGAAGGGCAAGAGGATGATTATTCATTCCATCATGCATTCAGCCATATTTATTGAGCGTTTACTGTGTGCAGAGCATTGTAGTAACTGCTTGGGAGAGTACGATAGAACAATAAGCGGGCACATTCTCCTCCACAACAATCTTACAGTCTAGAGATTAGCCTGAAAGGGGCAGGGGTCCTAGGGGTGGTGGGTAAGTCTTGGGATCATCTGGAACATTGGAGTGTGAGAGCCCCCTACTGGGAACTAAGCAGGGGGTTGGGGAGTGGGAGCAGGAAGTGGCGGGGGGCAGAGGGTCGTGGGACAGGGATAGTGCATTTGGGGGATGGTGGAGCAGAATTTGGGGGCTTGGACTGGAGGCAGGGTCGCCAGAGGGATGAGGGAGGTTGGGGGAAGAGGGGCGGGAGGCTGGGGGTCCGGACCGGGAGGCGGAGGTAAACATGAAAGCCAGAGAGGTGCTAATTCAGCCCCATCGATCAGCGGGGATGAGAGCAATAAATTATTGTGACAAGATGCAATCCTGAGCCCGCGCCTCTGCCGCCGATCGATGGCCGACCCCCCGGCCCCCACCGCCTCTGCCGCCACCACGCACCCTTCCCCTCCCCCCGCCCACGACCCTCTCAGCTCCCCGAGCTCCCGGGGGCTCCCACCCCTGGACCCAGAGAGGAGATGATGCACGGAGAGGAGCCAGGAACTCCCAGGGAATTGGGGATGCCAAGAGAGGCAGGGAGGGAGAGAGATGGGTAGAGGGAGGGAGCGAGAGGCAGACAACAGAAAGACAGAGAGAGAAGAGAGAGAGAGGCCCAGGCCCAAATAGAACCCAGAGTTATGTGGAGACAGAGACACAGGGAACGGGGAGAATGAGATGGAACTAAGGAGACAGGATGGTGGGAATGAGAAGGGTCTTAAGAGAGGGCCCTGAGACCCCACGGGGCTGTGAGTCAGAGAAAGGTGTTTGTCCATGTGGTGTGTTTAAGTGAGACTCAGATCGACGGATGTATGCGTGAGACATTCTGTGTGTGCGTGTATATAAGTGAGACATTTGTTTATATATATGTGAAACTTAATTCTGTGTGGGTGTGTGCTTGTGAGACTCAGATCTGTATATACATATGTGTGAGACTCAATTCTGTGTATGTGTGTATATGTGACTCAAATCAGCATATGTACTTGTGACTCAAACTGTGTGTTTGTATGTGTATATGAGACTCAAAGAGAAGCAGCATGCCTAGTGGGCAGACCATGGGCATGGAAGTTAGAAGGACCTGATTCTAATCCCGGCACCTCCGCTTGTCTGCCGTGTGACCTTAGGCAAGTCGCTTCACTTCTCTGGGCCTCAGTTACCTCGTTCTTTAAAATGGGGATCGAGACTGTGAGCCCCTTTGGGACAGGACTGCATCCAACCCGATTTCCTCGTATCCACCGCACGCTTAGTACATTGGACTGGCACATAGTATGTGCTTAATAATACCGTAATTATTTTATGTATGTGAGACCCAATTTTGCGCATGAATGTATGTGTGTATAAGTAACACTCAGACTTGAGTGTGTGTGACTCAGAACAGTGTGTGTGGGTGTGTTTCTGTGTGATGAGATGAGAGAGTGTCTACAGGTCTTTGGGCCTGAAGAGCTCCAAACCAACTCGCTCTTCCACCTCTTACCTGAATGTGCTCTATACCCCTCTACCTCTCATCCTGGCAATGGATATGTGTGTGTGGGCGTGTGTGTACATGTGGGCCTGAAAACACACACCCAGTGAGCTAGAGAAGGTGGGTATAAAGAAAGGAGCCAGAAGAGAGAGTCACAGAACCAGAGAGATGGAGAGACGAGGGGGAGCGAACGCGTCGTTATTAGGCCTAGGTTTGTGTGAGTGGATGTGAGTGCGAAGAAGGGTGTGAATGTGTGGTTGTAAGAGACTTTGGAGGTGGCTTTAGGAAGAAATCTTCCAAGGGTGCGTAAGCGTAAGGTGTGAGGGAAGGGCTGCAGGTGGGAGTGAGAAAGTGAGTGCAAGTGGGAGAGGGAGAGTGTGTGTGTGAGAGACCATGTGTGGGAGAGCGTGGGCAGGGGTGTGGCTGAGAGTGAGGGAGGAAGAGTGAGCGTGAGTGTGATGAGGAGAGGTGGGTGAAGAAGAGGAGGAGGCCGGTGGGACTATTAGTTCCGGCGACTGGGCCGGGGATTACTACTACCGGTGACTAGGCCGTGTCGGAGGCTCAGTCCTCATTCAGAACTGAACCAGGATCCATCCGGGCCAGGGCCTGAACTGAGATAGTAATAATAATAATAAAAAATAGTAACTGTGGTATTTAAGTGCTTACTATGTGCCAAACACCATTCTAAGCACCGGGGCAGATACATGGTAATCAGACTGGACACAGTCCCTGTTCCATTTGGGGCTCGCAGTCTTAACCCCCATTTAAAAATAATAATAACAATAATAATAATGGTAGTATTTGTTAAGTGCTTACTATATGCCAAGCAATATTCCAATTGCTGATCTGCTCAGCACTTACTATGTGTCAGGCACTGTACTAAGCGCTGAGGTGGATACAAGCAAATTGGGTTGAAAACGGTCCTTTGTTCCAGTTAGGGCTCACAGTGTCAATCCCCATTTTACAGATGAGGGAACTGAGGCACAGAGGAAGTGAAGTGACTTGCCCAAGGTCACACAACAGCTGTGTAGCAGAGCTGGATTAGAACCCATGACCTTCTGTCTCCCAGGCCCGTGCCCTATCCATTACGCCATGCTGCTTGAGGACACTGAGGTATAGAGAAGTTAAGTGACTTGCCCAAGGTCACACAGCAGACGTGTGGCGTAGTCGGGATTAGGCCTCTTACTCCCAGGCCTAGGGTTGCAATCACCACTGTGTGTGCACGCATCGGGGTGTGTGTGACAGATTCAGACCTGGTATGTGTGCATGTGAGACTGTGTCTGCATTCGTGTGTGCCTGTGTACGTGCAAGGCCACTCAAATCTTCTAGACGGAAGCTCGTTGTGGTCAGGGATTGTATCTCTTAATTCTGTTGTCCTCCCCCAAATGCTTAGAACAGTGCTCTGCGCTCAGCAGGTGCTCAATAAATACCATTAACTGATTGATCTGTATCCAGGTCCTGTGTGTGTGGGCGAGAGATTCAGATCTGTGTTTGTGTGTGTATGTGTGTGTGTGTGATTCAGATCCGTGCCTCTGCGTGTGTGTGTGTGTGTGTGAATCAGGCATGTAGGTTTGACACAAATCTGAGTCTGTCCATGTGTGTATGTGAGGAACACGCAGTCTTGGGGATGTGTGCCACTCAGATGTGTGTCCGCGTGTCCATGTGTGTGTCTGTATTGGTGTGTGTGAGAGATCCAATCAGTCAATCAACACTGGTAATTTATGAAGCGTTTACTCTGTGCACAGCACTGGACTCAGTCCTTGGTAGAGTACAATACAGGAGACTAAGAAGTCTCATTCCCTGACCACAAAGAGCTTCCAGCCTGGAGGATTCAGTTCTGTGTATGTGTCAGATCAGCGTCCCGGTGTGTGTTTATGTGAGTGTGAACGACTCAGTTCTGTGTCCATGTGTGTGAGATTCAATTAATCGATCAATGGTATCTACTGAGCACTGACCGTATGCAAAGCATTGAACTGAATGCTTGGGACAGTACAATATAAAAGAGTGGGTAGATACGTTCCCTGTCCACAAGGAATTTACAGTCTAGGGGATTCAGATCTGTGTACGTATGAGACGGGTCTGTGTCCTTGGGTGTGTTTATGTGAGTGTGAGAGGCTCAGTGTTTTTTTCATTGTCCCAGTTCTGTGTCCGTGTGTGTGTGAGAGAGATTCAGATCTGTGGATGTGACTTAAATCTGTGTGCGTGACTCAGGGCCGAGTGTGTGACTTAGTTCTGTATGTGTATATGTGAGCCTCAGTTCTGTGTCAGTGAGCGGGAAATTGTGTGTGTGTGCATGTGTATGAGAGAGACTCAGATTTATGTCAGTGTGTGGGAGACTCAGATGAGTGTGTATTTGTATGAGAGAGTGAGACTCATACATGTATGTGTGACAGAGACTCAGTTTTGGATCCACGCGTGTGACTCCGATCCTCCGTGTTTGTGAGGCAGAGAGACAGAGTGAGACTCAGATCTCTGTCCGTGTGTGCCAGAGTGAGAAAGGATTTCCTCGGAAATACACGTACACACACACACACACACACACACACACGCACCCCTCTCTGCCTCTCCCTCACACTCCCAGAAACAAGTTTGTGAAGTTGGCACTGTGGTTCTAGGCCCTGGGGTGTGCGACGGGGGGTGCGTGGCGAGAGCATGGGAAGGCCGGTGTGCGGTTGTGTGTGCTGTGTGTGTGCGTGTTGTGTGTTGTGTGTGTGTGTGTGTGAGAGAGAGAGAGAGAGAGAGGCGGGTGTCCGTCCGGGCCTCTCTCCGGCTCCCTCGGTCCCTCGGTCCTTCCTCCGCCCGGGGCGGCTGCTTGCCGATGCGGAGCGCGTCGCGGAGGGCGGGGGGCGGAGGGGGGCCGGGAGGGGGGCCGGGGGCCGGGCCGGGCGGGGGGCGGGCGGGGGGGGGGCCCGTTTAGCCGTGATGGATCCGCGCGCCGCTTGTCTCTTAATCTCCGGAGCGCCCGATCGATTCGCTATTTCCCTTTGTTGCCAGAAAATTCGATCCCTGCCCTGGAATTAGGTTCCCGGCCTTAATCTAAACGGAAACCAGCGAGAGCTGGGCAGGGGAGAGACGGAGACAGCGGGGCGGACCGACGGACGGACGGACGGACCGACGGGCGGACAGAGCGGCCCGGAGAGACCCGCCCGGGGGGGGGGGGGGGGACGAGGACGCAGAGACAGGGAGAGAGACAGAGACAGAGAGGCCGAGACAGGGGGAGAGGGACAGAGACTGAGAGAGAGGTCGAGGCCGGGGGAGAGAGACAGAGATGGCGAGAGAGGCTGAGATGGGGGGAGAGACACAGAGAGAGAGGCCGAGACGGGGGAGAGAGACAGAGACAGCCAGAGAGTCCAAACAGGAGGAGAGAGACAGATCGAGAGAGAGAGCCCTAGACGGGGGAAGAGAGACAGAGACAGAGAGGCCGAGATAGGGGGAGAGAGAGACAGAGACAGCGAGAGAGGCCGAGACGCACAGATGGACGGAGAGATAGACAGACAGACAGAGGCGGAGAGAGGAGCGGGTCCCGACGGACCCCCCGACAGAAGGGCCTCGGCCGAGGAGCTCCGCTGCTCCGGGGGGCTCCCAGGGCTCGGGGGAAGGGGCAGGGGGTCGCCCGGCCTCCTACTCCCCGAGCTTCGAGCCTTTAGAGCTCCATCTTCTCGTTCCCCCGGACCCCAGTCCTACAGCTGCCCCTCAGTCCCCGAACCCCTTAAACGGGGGGACCCTCTCCAGCCAGCCGTCTCCCCTGGATCCCTCGTGTTCGGGCTGGTCTCTAGTTCCGGAACTCGGTCTCTGATCAATCTCCTGAATCCCGGCCCCCAATACTCACTGGATTTTGGTCCGCCTATATTCCGAGAACCCTGGCCCCCCAATATCCACTGGACTCTAGTCCGCCTGTATCCCGAGGACCCCGCCCCCCCCCCCCCCCCAAACCCTTTGGACTCCGGTCCGCCTGTATCCCGAGAGCCCCGGCTCCCCAGGACCTACCGGACTTTGGTCTGCCTGAACCCCGAGGACCCCAGTCCCCCCAGTTCCCTTTGGACTCTGGTCCACCTGCATCCCGAGAACTCCAACCCCACGATACCTACTGGACTCTGGGCTGCCCGTATCCCGAGAACCACAGCCCCTCAAAACCCACTGGACTTTGGTCCGCCTGTATCCCGAGAACCCCAGACCCTTCCCAATATCCGCTGGACTCTGCTCCACCAGTATCCCGAGAACCCTCGATTCTCCCCCAATACTCTCTGGACTCGGTCTACCTTTATCCCGAGAACCCCAGGCCCCCCAGTACCCTCTGGACTCTGGTCCACCGGTTTTCCGAGAACGCTAGCCCCCCACCCCCCAATACCCTTTGAACTCTAGTGCCCCAGTATCCCGAGAACCCCGGCCCCCCAATACCCGCTGGACTCCAGTCCCCTTCTTCCCTTGAAACCTAGCCTCCTTAAACCCGCTTCCCTCCAACTTGCCTATATCCCAAGGACCTCAGCGCCTCCTCTCACCCCCCTCCCCAGTCCGAGCCACCGATATCCCTGGTCCCTCAAGCTCCTTTCCTCCTACGCCCCCTGAACCCCGATGGGTCCAGACCCCCACTTCCAGTTGTACCTCTCGCACTTGACGTCCTGTGTTTCCCGGCCTTGGAACCAAAGATCCACTAACCGGAGTCTCTTCCGTGCCCCTCCTTCTGGTAGACCGGTCCCCCCGTTCCTCCGTACCCATACTTCTTGTTCCACAACCGAAGTCCGCTTCCCACGTGTCCCCTGTCCCCCCCCCCCCCCCCCTCCCGGGAGTGGGTCCCTAACTCCGCTGCCTCTGCCCGGAGGTACTCCCGGGCTCCGGTCTCAGCGGCCCCGTGTCACCAGCCTCTCCTCGGACCCCGGGATTCCCACCACAAATCTTAGACCCCGACCCCCATGCGCCCCGGCCCACCCGGGACCGCGACCCCCAAGGGTCCCCCGAATCCACGACCCCCCCGCCCCCGCCCGTGACCCCGCCCCCCGGGCTTCGACCCAGGTGGCCGGAGGCTCGCCCCCTCTGCTCCCTTCCCTTGCCCCTTCACCCCATCCCATCCTGACCCCCATCCCCGGGCGCCCCCCAGGCCTGACCCTCTCGGGGTACTCACTTGGCGGGATGCTCCGCATCCAGTCTGGGGCTGGCGGGCGGGTGGCCGGCGGGGTCGCGGGTGGGCGAGGGGCTGTGAGGAAGTGTCTAAAGTTTGGGTCCGGTGGCCATCGCGGCGGCGGCGGCGGCGAAGTCCGACGGGGAGGAGAGGGTCCGGGCAGAGACGGGCGCAGGGGCAGAGAGACAGGGGCAGGGACCGGGCAGAGACAGGGACGGGGACAGAGACGGGAGCGGGGGAGGAGACAGAGACAGGGGAAAGTGCAGGGGCAACAGAGACCGAGACGAGAGGCAGAGGCAGAGACGGGGACGGGGCAGAGACGGGGACGGGGCAGAGACGGGGATGGGCATAAGAGGCAGGGGACAGAGACGGAGACGGGGAGACCGAAGCGGAGGGAGGAAAGAAGTGCGGAAAGGAGACAGGGAGATGGGGAGAGAGAGAGAGAGAGAGAGAGAAGAGGAGAGGAGAGGAGAGGAGGAGAGGAGAGGAGAGGAGAGGAGAGGAGAGGAGAGGAGAGGAGGAGAGAGAGGAGAGGAGAGGGATGAGAGGAGAGAGATGAGAGAAGGGGAAGAGAGAGAGGAGAGACAGAGAAGAGGAGAGAGAGGAGAGAGGGGAGAGAGGAGAGGAGAGAGAAGAGACAGAGATGAAAGAGAGCGGGGGAGAGAGGAGAGAGATGAGAGATGAGAGAGAGGGGAGAGAGAGGAGAAGAGAGAGAGAAAAGAGGAGAGAGATGAGAGAGGAGAAGAGAGAGAGAGAAGAGGAGAGAGATGAGAGATGAGAGAGAGAAGAGGAGAGAGAGAGAAGAGGGGAAGGAAAGAAAAGGGAAGGGAGCCGGGAAGAGCCGGGCAGGTGAGCTGGAGAGAAGAGGAGCAGAGCACCAGGAGGAGCAGGAAGCAGGAGGAGGAGGAGGAGGAGGAGGAGGGAGGCGGGGAGGAGGAGGGGAGAGGGAGAAAGGAAGGGAGGGAGAGAAGAAGAGATGGAGAGAGGGAGGGAGGGATGGAGGGAGGGATAGAGGGAGGGAGGGAGAGCCGGCAGGAGGCAGCCGGAACGGCCTGGGCCCGGTCGGCGGGGCCCGGTCCTTCCTCCCCGGGCGGCGCAGCCCCAACTCCGGCCCGAGATATATGGAGGAGGAGGCGGCGGCGGGAGCGGCGGCGGAGGGAGCGGGAGGGAAGCGGGAAGGAGCGGGAGGGAGGAAGCGGGAGGAAAGCGGGAGGGCCGGGCGGGGGGAGGCAGGCGGGAGGGAAGGAGGGAGAGAGTGAGAGAGAGAGAGAGAGAGAGAGAGAGAGCGAGCCGTCCGGGCCGGGGAGGGAGCCGATCGATGGAATATAATTTTCCTCAAACTCGGAAAATAAAGTTCAGAGCTGATCAAATTTGAAAACAGATGTCGAATCGCGACTCTAAATAAGGTTCGATCCCCGGGACCGAGTGTGGAGAATGAGGTGCGGGGGGGAGGGGGCGGTTGGGGAGAGGAGGGGGGAGGAGGAGGGGAGAGAGAGAGATAGAGAGAGGGCCCCCTTACTGAGGTGGACACACACGCACCGACACCCGCACGGACGCACACTTTTACACTCCTACGGGCCCACGCTGGTACACGCGGACCCACTCTGCCACACACGCGGGCAAACACTGACACACACACGGACCCCCACGGGCACACACCCGGACGCTCACACAGACGCCCACAAGGCCACGCAGGGGCCCACACTGATGCCCACACCGACATTCACCAGACGCCCACATGGACACGCACTGACACACGCACATGGAAACTCCCATAGAGGTTCACGCACGGACCGACACTAATGCACACACTGACACTCACCCGACACCCACACACACGGACACCCGTAAGGACTCACGCATACACACACCCACACACTGCTGCACACGCAGCCCCGACGTTGCTACTCCCATAGACCTCAGTCCCCAAGCCTCCTTACACACGGACAGCCCCTGGACACCAACACTCACACTTTCACCTAAGGAGGAGGCATACACCCCTGGGAGCAACACACACACATACACGCACACACACACACGCACCCCTGCTCACCCCCACCCTGTGCCACGAGCACACTAGAGCGCGGTCACGCACACACACACACACACACTCACACGGGGACAGGGACGGTGACCGCCCCCAGCCCAGCTTCTGCTCTGTTCCCCACTGAAATAACAATTAAATATCGACCCGGCTCTCCGGAGCTGCGGCTGGGGCAGCCTTGGGTACCGGGGCCTACCTCCCGGCTCCCAGGACCCTCTGCGGTCTGCTTTTGCTCCCTTCCACCTTCTCTCCTCTCCCCCTTCTCTCCATCCCTGTCTCCCCTTTTCCCAGCCCCACCCTCCCTTCCTTTTCCCCACTCTCCTGAGGGTCTCGCCCTCCTCCTCCCCCCCATCCTCTGGCCCCTCTCTCAGCACCCCCGGCCTGTCCCGTCCTATTCTCTCTGCCCTTCTTCCACCCCCCCCCCCCAACTTTTTGATGGGGGTCCTGCATGGGGGATGGAGTTGGGGGGGGGCGCGAGGAATTGAAGAGCACGACCCCCCACACACACACACCCCGAGGGTGTGAGGGGCACCTCGACCCAGAATACAGATCCCCTTGGTCGCAGGTAGCGCTCCGTGGGACCCCGGACCACATTATAGCGCCCTTTGGCGGTATATGGAGCCCGAAGCCTTTGGATAATGCTGCTTGCCTCATGCAGAGAGACACCCCCAGACCCCGATGCATGTAATTCTCCCAGAATGGGGGTCACCCCAAAGAAAGCCCCCCCCCCCGAGAGCTGCATCTAGCACCCCCGCGCTTCAGAGGCGCCCGGGGTTAATCTCGTCCCCTGGGGGGTCATAACCCCCGAAGGACAGAGACAACACGTGAAAGCCCTCTCCCCCCTCTGCCCCTGCCCCCCCGGTTCCAAGAAGAAAATAGGGCGCGGGTCTGGTCCGGGGGGGATCTTTGGGGGGGGGTCCCGCCCTCCAGCAAGGGGTCGGAGCCTCAGAGGTTAGGCCTGAGGAAAGAGACGAGAGAGGCAGAGACGACCCCAGCGACGCCAGGGAGACAGAGACGGCAACGCAGAGACGGGCAGGAAGACAGAGATAGAGAGACAAGGCCGAGAGAGACATCAGGCAGACGGGCAAGCAGACAGTGAGCCCGGGAAGAGACACAGAGACAGAGACCCGAAACGGCGAGGCAGAGAGAGACGGACGGAGAGACAACTGGAGAGACGCCTAGAAGGCCCGAGAGACGACCGGCCGGAGGGAAGGAGGGAGCCCGAGAGGGGTTGGAGATTCTGGGGGGGGGGGGTCAATGACAGTGGGGGGTCGATGAGGGGGCGGCCTCGCGTGGGCGCAGGTCTCGGGAAAGCGGAATTGGGACAGGGGGGTTGGGATGGGGGAAGGCCAGCCCGGCAGGGGTCGGGGGGACAGGGGCGAATCTGGGGGGGGGGCAGAGGGGACAGGAGAATCCTTGAGGAGCCTTGCTGAGATCTGG
Source organism: Ornithorhynchus anatinus (assembly GCF_004115215.2). Classification (NCBI taxonomy): domain Eukaryota; kingdom Metazoa; phylum Chordata; class Mammalia; order Monotremata; family Ornithorhynchidae; genus Ornithorhynchus; species Ornithorhynchus anatinus. The sequence continues at coordinate 4,533,437 of NC_041732.1, read as the reverse complement.
GGGAGGGGGGACTCGGGGTCCAGGGAGCGGGGGCCGAGGATGTGGGGGATGTGGGGGGTGCGGGGGGTCCCCCCGAGGCGGCGGGGGGCGGCGGGGGGCACCGGGCCGGAGCGGCAGAGGGCAGGGGCCGGAGAGGGGGCGGGGGAGGGGGCCCACGGCCGGGGTGGGGGCGGGGGAGGCGGTTGCAGCCTGCTCTGTTTGTGGAGCTGTCTGCACTGGTGGAATTATGAAAAATAGCAGGCATCGGAGTCGGACTTCAGCTTCGATTAGGGGAGATGGGACATGACAGGCGCGATCAATACGCAGCCGTTCTATAAAGTGTCAAGTAATGAATCAATTTCGACTAAATTTTCCATTTTTCAGGGGCCGTTCGCCGAGAGAAGAATATCCTCTTTTGTAAAGATATTATTATCGATTTCGGCGGCAATTTGACATCAGGGGTAGTTAATTCCACTCAGAATAAAATTGAAAACACTTGAGAGAGAAAAGAGAGAGGCGAAGAGTGAGACAGAGGGAGAGAGGGAGAGAAAGAGGGGGAGGGAGGGGCGGAGGGAGGGAGAGAGGGAGGGAGACAGAGACCCAGGCGGAGGAGAGATAGAGACGGGGACGAAAGAGAGAGAAAGAGAGAGGCACTGAGGCAGGGTGCAGAAGAAAGGAAAGAGGAAGGAGAGGGGAAAAGAGGCAGGAGGGCAGAGGAAGAGGAGTCATAGGGGGAAACACTATTCGGTCGAGCAAGTTGTCCCTGGGGTGCTTGAAGGGACGGAATAGTGGGCGCCCCCTAGTCACCCTGATGGAAGGAGGAAAGAGAACGAAGGAGGGAGGGAAGACGGAAGGCAGGAAGGGAAGGAGGCAAAGAAGAAGAAAAGGAAAGAAGAAAAAGGCAGAGAGTGAAGAAGAGGAAAGAGAGAAAGACAGAGATAGACAGAGATAGAAAGCAGACGGGCAGAGATCGAAGAGACAGGCAGAAAGCAGACAGTGGCAGAGACAGAGAGAGGGAGATTAGACTCGGAAGGCAGGAGAAGGGAAGAAAAGGGGAGAGACAAGAGAGGCGACAGGGAGAGTGGAAAAAATGGAAACTGAGGCACGGGCAGAGACAGAGATAGAAAGGCTCCTTGGAGGGTTTCTTAGAAACGGACAGATATGTGGGCGCCTGAGAGGAGGGCCATTGCTGAGGGGAGACAGAGGGGCACAGGGACGAAACCACCCCCAACCAGCCAGCCACCCGGCCAGGCAGAATGGAAAGAAACAGAGACTGCTGGAGAGACTGAGGCAGAGGATGGGGCGGGGAGGGGGAAGAGCAGGGGGTCGAGAGGGGAAGAGGGATCTGCGCAGAGAGCAGTTGAGGGAGCCGGCTGGACCCCACAGTCCCCTTCTCCCGGGCTGGATGCCCCCGGCTTGGCCCTGGGCAAGGCCTGGCAGGACAATCAGGCCTGGTGGGTCAGCGTCAGGCTTTCTCCGGGACTCTTTGGGGACTTTCCGTGAGCAACGAGGGGAGAGCCCATAGACCGGAGTTCCGGGCGACCCATGCAGGCCCCGGGCACGGCCCTGCACCCCACTCGGGATGTCAGTCAGTGGATAGGGTTTACTGAGCGCTTACTATGCGCAGAACACTGTACTAAGAGCTTGGGAGAGTACAGTACAAGATGAAAGAGGCAGATATCCCGGGTCTTATTATAATAATAATTATTAGGCACTTACTATATGCCAAACACTATACTAAACGGTGGGGTAGATACAGGCTAATCAGGCCCCACGTGAGGCTCACAGTCCAAGTGGGAGAGAGAGCGCGTCTTGCATTTCCATTATGCAGATGAAGGAACTGAGGCACAACGAAGCGACTTGTCCAAGGTCACACAGCAAGTAGGTGGCAGATTCGGGATTAGAACCCAGGTCCTCTGACCTCCAGGCCCGTCCTCTGTCCACCAGGCCACACTGCTTCCCTGTGAGTCCGGGCTTCCTCATGGATGAGGTGTGTCGGTAGGCAAGATGCGGCCCGTGTGTAGGGGTGTGTGTGTAAGTGGAAAGTGTGTGTAAATAAGTGTCTCCCCAGAAACTCCCTTGTAGGATTCCCTGGAGGTGCGTATCTACAACCGAGTCCCGGATTGGGGGTCCCAGGCTCCCGGGGGTGTCCATGCCTCGCAGGTGTGTGCTCTCTGTGTGTGTGTTGTGTGTGTGTGGTGTGTGTGTGTGTGTGTGTGTGCACGCGCGCGCGCGCGCGCTCGTGTGTGCCCAGGGGCTCCCGGTGCGGAGAGGCAGCGCCGCGGCTGTTTAGCGCCTGTCAGCCGAGCCAACTGAGATCTCCATTTATCCCGGAGCGGGGTCACAGCCCAGAGACCCACAGCGGCCCGCCAGAGAGGAGGGGGAAGGAGAGAGGGAGGGACGGAGACTGGAGGGGGGCCGAGGGGCGAGGGGCCCGGGGGAAGGGAGGGGGAGAAGAAAGGAAAAAGAAAGAGAGGGAGAGGGAGAAGAAGACAGAGACACACGGAGAGATAGAGACGAGAGACAGGGAGACAGAAAGAAACAGGCCCACGCAGAGACAGTTTAGACACAGAGACAGGCATAGAGTTAGTGACAGAGAACAACACAGAGACAGAGATCGAGACAGGGACACAGAGATAGAGAGAGAGACAGACAAGGACAAAGAGACAGAAGGCGAGACAGAGTCAGAGAAAGAGATAGAGACAAAGAGAGAGACAGAAAGAGTTGGATGGTGGTCCCCGGCAGCAGGGGCGTCGGGGCCTGAAGGTCAAGGTTTGAGATCTGAAAGTCGAAGGGATTGTGACAGGGTGGGGGTCCCAGGGCGTCCTCGGAGGAGTGCTCAACCCACTTGTCTGCTGTGTGACCTTGGGCAAATCATTTGACTTCTCTGGACCTCACTTACCTCATCTGTAAAATGGGGATTAAGACTGTGAGCCCCACGTGGGACAGGGACTGCATCCAACCTGATTATCTTGATCTACCCCAGCCCTCAGTACAGTGCCTGGCCCGTAGTAAGGGCTTAACAGTACCATTAAAAAAAAAAAAGCTCAGCCCTCTGGACCATGACCTAGTGGATAGAACGCAGGCCGGGGAGTCAGAAGGTCATGGTTTCTACTCCTGGCTCTACCCCTTGTCAGTTGTGCGACCTTGGGCACGACACTTTCCTTCTCTGTGCCTCAGTTCCCCCCTCTGTAAAACGGGGATTAAGTCTGTGAGTCCTGTGTGGGACAGGGACTGTGTCCAACCCGCTTACCTTATATCTACCCCGGCACTTAGAACAGTGCCTGGCACATAGTAAGCGCTTAAGAAACACCGAGATGATTATTATTTGGAGTCGGAACTTGGGGAGAGCGATGGTTCCGTTCCGGCTCCCCTAACCCCCCTAAGTCCCCTGGATCCCCTTTTCCCTCCCTCCCCTCCCCGAGGCCATTAAAGGGTCGGGGGGTCTTTCCCCCCTTTCCTCTTCCCCTCCTGAGTCCGCGGCTCCGGCCCAGTTTCTTTCCCCTCCGGCCACAGATAGCGCCCCCTCGTGCTGCCACCTGGTGGCAGAAAGATGAACGGCACCCGGGGTCTCCGAGCGGCCAGGACCGGGGGGGGGGGGGGGGGGGCACCGGGGGGACCGGACGGTGGGGACAAAACCGGAGAGAAGGACAATCTTTGGGGGAGGGTCTCGGACCGAGGGAAAGAGGGTGTCAGGCTCGGGATGTGGGGGGACAGATGGAGGACAGACCGGGGGACGGGGAGGATGAGTGAATTTAGAGGGAGGGGAGGTGGAGATTAAGGGGAGGGGTGCAGGGGAGGGGTCCGGAGCCCTCCAGGGTCTGGGGGCGGGGGGGACTCCGGAAAAAGGCGGGAGCGGGGCGGGGCCCCGAGACTCCTGCTGCTTCTGCCTAGGACCCCCGGGGCGGGGGCGATCCTGTCCTCTTCTCCGTCCGCCTGTGCGTGTCCCCTCCCCGTCCCTGCCGGCCCCTCCCTCGCCGGCCCCTCCCCTCCCCCGGCCCCCTCCCCCCCCCGGCCCCCGCCCCTCGGCCGTCGCGATGCGACAGGTTGAGTGATGAGCCGCATTACGCAGTTAATCCGCCTGATTGAATGTTTTGCTTTCGCCTAAATTGAAACATTAAACAACACGGGACGAGAAGAGGCGGCGGCAAATCACTCATGAAAGATTCATCTTCTCCCCGCCAGCGGATCGCGGCGGCGGGAGAGCCCGGCCCGGCCCAGCCCGGCCCGGCCGAGGAGGGAGGGAGGGAGGGAGGCAGGGAGGCAGGGAGGAAAGGGGAGCCCCGGGAAACGAGAGCCTTCTCCTCCGCTGCGCTCCATCCCAGGAAACTCCTCTGACTCTCGCCAGGACTGTCCGCAACCGGCAGGGCACGTGACAGGGCCCTCGGGACCCGATGGGGTCACCCCACCCATCCCCCTGCCTCCGGGCAGGGCTGCTCTCACCCCAGCCTGCACAGGTTGGTTTCTCTCCTCGGAAGCATCTGCAGGGAAGGCGACAGGCCCAGCCCCTCTTCCCTCATCCCCCTCGGCCTCTCCCTCCCTCTCCGAGCTTCGGGAAGTCCTTCCTTGTGTCTAAATGATCACCCCTCCTGCTGCAGTCCCAGAAGTCCCCTTTCACCCTGATTTGGGAGACAGGGAACAGTGAGGGGGCGTAGGGGGTGGGGGGAGCAATGGGTTCTCGTCTCCTGAGAGAGAGCGGGACCGTAAAGGCAAAGAACCCCTAACCCAGTGTTCAGTTATTGCCCCCGTCCGTCCCTCGCCCCACTTAATCTTCTCTTCTCCAACCTGGATAATCCCAATTCCTCTATCCTTTCCTCAGAGATCTGCCTCTCCAATCTCCTCGATCCTGTAATCTGCCTCTCCAATCATCTCCTCGATCCTTTAATCTGCCTCTCCCATCTCCTCGATCCTTTCCTCAGAGATCTGACTCTTTCAGCTGCTCGATCCTTTCCTCAGAGATCTGCCTCTCCAATCTCCTCGATTCTGTAATCTGCCTCTCCAATCTCCTCGATCCTTCAATCTGCCTCTCTCATCTCCTCAGAGATCTGCTTCTCCCATCTCCTCTCTCTCTCTGACGACACCTCCCTGTGGCGTACCCGCCCCTTTCAGGGCTACTTGCCGACATATTAAGTGGCCCAATCTAACCCCCGGGTCTTTTTCACCTCAGGGTTTCTTCCTTATCAAGCCGTGGCCGGGATGTGAGAGGCTTCTTCTCTGTGGTCTCTCCTCTCCCCTCTCCAACTCCACAATCACCCGGCAGCCTTTGGAGGCTCCGGGTTCAAGCCAAACCGAGAGTGAAACTGAGGCCGAGGGGGTCATCTGGGGGCTGGAGGGCAGGTGAGAACTCTGGTTTAGGGGGTGGGGAGGCGAGGGCCAGGAGGAGAGAGCCAAAAAGGGCCTGGCGGGTGGAGGGGGGGGGGGGCGATGCGAGGGTAGGATTTAGGCCAGAGAGAGAGAGATTGGGAGAGGAATAAGGAGAGATAGAGTCCTAGGGAGACAAGGACGGAGAGATGGTGTCAGATAGTGATTGACGCAGAAACAGAAGAGAGGAAGGGGATTGTGGCCTAGGGAGACACAGAGGGGAGTGTGAGTGCGAGTGTGTGTGTCTTTGTGTGTATTTAGTCATCTCTGGGGATGGGAAAGAGGGGGATAGCGAAGGTTGAAAGGAAGAGGCAGGAGGGGAGAGAGGTGAAAGAAGCAAGAAGTCAGGGAGGGCTTGGGAGACCCAGACCCAGAGAGCGAGATAGAGAGATGGAAGAGAGACAGAGAGACAGAGAGAGAGAGAGAAAGGAGAGGGGGGCAGGCAGGGTGGGCCAGCGGGCGGGGGGGCCGCGGCCGGAGCGGGTGATCAATATTCGATTTAGGTTTTAATTCCGGGGCTTTCTGAGCCTGTCAGCCCGTGATGTATGAGCCCTCACCCGGGGGTGGCCCGCCCGAGAGAGAGAGGGAGAGAGAGAGAGAGAGAGAGAGAGGGACGCTTGGTCCCACTCACTGACCACTGGACCACCCAGCCGAAGGGGCGGGGCGAAGTGAGTGCGGAGGTTGCCAGGAGCAGGGGCCGGGGCGAGAAGGAAGGAGGAGGGGGGAGAGAGGAGAGAAGGGGAGCAGGCCTGGGAGGGAGAGGCCCCGAGTTGATGTCCGATGAGTCTGGGTGGCTTTCCCGGGGCCAGAAGGGGTCCGTCCCTCAGGACTACCCCCCCACCCCACCAGGACTAGGCCCTGGGCAGCAGACAGATCGGCAGTCAAGGAGAAGGACAGTCGGACAGACAGGAGGACAAACACACAGGAGACCACCAAGACAAGAAGATGCCAACCCAGGCCTGAAAGGACCCTCAGTCTGGGCGCTCGCCCACCTAACTAAACACGCGCACATATACACACGCACACACTTGGCACCCTTAGGTCCGGTGAGAGGAAGGAAGACCCCCAGTTCCCTTCCCCGACCCCCCTTCCCGCCTCGGCCGCCCCCCCACCCCACCCCAACCGTGGGTCTCCCAGGTCCCAGACCCCCACCCCCAGCTTCCAGCCCCCCAGCTCCCCCGCCCCCCCAGCTCCCCCTCGGCTGGGCGGGTCTCCTCTCGCCGGGAAGATGGATCGGACGCCGGCGCTGATGACAATGCCGTCTGCGCAAACTTTAATTAACACTTTGAGTTAATTAGTTCGAGATCATTTAGGAGTAAAATGTTTTTATTAGGGAGACTGCGGGGCCGTGATGGATGGGGCGCGCTCGGCTCGCCCGCCCGCCCGCGGGGACAGCAAATAAACAGGAATCAATCAGGGGGGAGGGGCCCCTCGAGCCGCTCACGGCCCCCCACCCCAAAAAACACCCCTTCCCCCCACCGTCCAGGCTCCCGGGACCCCGGACCCCCAATTCCGCCTCCTCCTGTCCGGAGACCCGGGAGTCCTGACCCCTCTTCCTCTCTCCCTGAAGGACGCTGGGGTCTGTCCCCTGGCAGAGGGAGGAAGGGGTGGAGGGCAGGGAGGGGAGGGGGATAACAATAATAATAGTAATATTAATAATGTTGGTATTCGTTAAGCGCTTACGATGTGCCGAGCACTGCTCTAAGCGCTGGGGTCCCGGCTGGGGTCCTCAGGGCGGAGAACGGGGAAGGACGAGGAAGGCTCCACGGCCTCGCCCCCCTCCCCTTTCCCCCCAATCCCCAGTCCCGCCCTCCCTCCCTGGAGAGGGGCGAGGGGTTCTCCCGAGCGCTTAGTACAGTGCTGTGCACACAGTGAGCGCTCAATCAGTACGACTGAATGAACGAATGAAAACCATCTCTTTCCCTCTTCCTCTCTCTCCGTGCCCCTCGAAGGCCCTGCGCCTCCCTGTCTCGCTGTCTCCACCTGCCTACGTCTCCGTCTCTTTCGACGTCTCTGTGGTCTCTGCCTCTGACCTGGCCCTGCCCGTCCGCCTCCGTCTCTCCGTGTCTCTGTGTCTCTCCGTCTGTCTCTGTCTCTCTTTGCCTCTTTCTGTCTCTGCGCCTCTTCACCTCCGTCTCTCTGCCTGTCTCTGTCCCCGTGCGCCCGCGCTTTAGCCTCCGCCTGGGTCTCTCTCTGTCTCTCGGGGGGTCTCTGTCTCTGTGTCTATATATGCTCCGCCCCCCACCCCGCGGCAGCCCCCCACCCCGGGTGACTTGGTCAGGTGACCTGTCCGGGGCGGGGCGGGGCGGGGGGCGAGTGGAGGGGGCGGGGGGCGGCCGCGGGGCCGATAAATCTTCATCAAGGCGGCGGGGGGCGGGGGGGGGGCCCATTAGGCGGTAATGGGAAGATGGAGAGAGGCTGTCGGCCGCGCTCCCCGCCGCTCATTTGTCCTGCTTTCCACTCCATTGGCCCCGCGCCGCCGCCTCTCCATCACCGCCCGACGCCCACCCCTCATTTCCGCCCCGAGACTCCCGCACCGCCGGGCCGGGGGGTGCGGGGCCCGGGGGTCCGGGGGTCCGGGGGTCCGGGGGCCCGGGTCCTGGGGCTGCGGGGCGGGGACGACGATAAGGCCTCGGGGAAGGGCAGGGTGGGACCAGTCGGGAGTGGGCGGAGGGCAGGAGGGGCCTAGAGGGGCCACGGGGTTGCGGGGAACCGGGGGACCGGGAAAGAGGAGTCTGGGGTCAGAGGGCACCCGGGAGGGCGGGGAAGGAGGGCGCGGGGATCGGGGAGGGACCCCGCCACCCCCGTTTAGACCGTGAGCCCGTTACCGAGCAGGGATCATCTCTCTCTGTGGCCCAATTGTCCATTCCAAGCGCTTAGCACCGTGCTCTGCACATAGTAAGCGCTCAATAAATACTACTGAATGAATGAATCCGGGAAGTCAGAAAACGTGGGTTGCAATCCCGGCCCCGCCACTTAGTCAGCTATGTGACCTTGGGCCGGCCACTTCACCTCTCTGGTCCTCAGTTCCCTCATCTGGGAAATGGGGATGGAGACTCTGTGCCCCACGTGGGACCACCTGATGACCTTGTATCTACCCCAGCGTTTAGAACAGTGCACGTAGTAAGCGCTTAACCAACACGGTCATTATTATTACTCGGGGCCCCGGGGAACTGAGCTTGGGGAGGGGCCCGGGTCCGTGAGCTGTGTGTGTGTGTGTGTGTGTGTGTGTGAGTTGGAGGATTGGGGGCGGAGGGCGCAGGGAGAGTCCCCGCCAACCCGATTCCCGCCGCCGCCTTCGCGGCCGGCCCGTCCACTCTCATTTCTTCTCCCATTTTTCTTCCTCCTGTCACCGGGCCTTCCCTCCGGCCACCGCCACCTCCTTCCCCACCCCCGCCGCTCTCCCGCTCTCCCGGCCCTCGGCGGCCTCCTCTCCTCTCCTCCCCCGCATCCCCATCCCGCTCCAGCCTTCCTCGGCCTTCCCTGGGACCCAGGCGGCCCGGCCCCCCGACCCCGCAGCCCCTTCATTCATCCATTCAGTAGTATTTATACTCTGCACATTGTAAGCGCTCAATAAATACTATTGAATGCATGAATGAATTTATTGGGCGCTTACTATGTGCGGAGCACTGTACTAAGCGCTGCTTCGAAGCCTCGAGGTCACGGGGCTCGGGCGCCCTCTGGCGGTGAGATCCGGACCCGGACGGCTGCGGGCCCGGGGGCCTGGAGAATAGAAATAATAATAATAATAATAATACAAATAATGGTATTTCTTAAGTAATGATGATGATGATGTTGGTATTTCTCAAGCGCTTACTCTGTGCCAAGCACTGTTCTAAGCGCTGGGGGAGAGACGAGGTCATCAGGTTGTCCCACGTGGGGCTCGCCGCCTTCCTCCCCATTTTACAGATGGGGGAACCGAGGCCCGGAGAAGTCAAGTGAGTTACCCAAAGTCACACGGCTGACAAGTGGCGGAGCCGGGATCAGAAGCCAAGCTCTCTGACTCCCAAGCCCGTGCTCTTTCCGCTAAGCCACGCTGCTTCTCTGCTAAGTGCTTACTATGTGCCACGCAATGTTCTAAACGCCGGGGTAAGCAGCGTGGCTCAGTGGAAAGAGCACGGGCTTGGGAGTCTGAGGACATGGGTTTTAATCCCGGCTCCGCCATTTGCTGTGTGACCTTGAGCAAGTCACTTCACTTCTCTGTGCCTCAGTTACCTCATCTGTAAAATGGAGATTAAAAATGTGAGCCGCACGAGGGACAACCTGATTACCCTGTATCTACCCCTGCGCTCATAACAGTGCTTGGCACATAGTAAGCGCTTAACAAATACAGTAAAAATTATTATTATTACAAGGTAATCAGGTTGGACTCAGTAGGAAAGAGGGCGGGGAGCGGTGACCCCGGAGTCGCAGGAGGGGGATTTTCCCCCTCTCCCCTCCCTCCCTCCTCCCCTAACCACCCCCCACCCCCGCCAGTCTCCAGGGCAAAGTCCAGAGAGAGGTTTTGGCCGCCAATCAAATATTGACCGACCCACTGGTGCTAGGCCAGCCCTGCCTGCTCTCAGCCTCTCCCCTCCTTGGGAGCTGGTCGCCAGTTGCCGCTTTGGAGGCTGGAAGTCCCCTGTGGGCCAAGGCCCCGGGTCTGAATTCTCCTTGCACCTTTTTCAACGTTTAGTGCAGGGCTCTGTGCAAAGGAGGTGTTAAATGAAATTCAGAGTAATAAAGGTACTTCTTTTCCCCCTTGACATATGAATACCCCAAAGCAGCCACATACATGCCCTTTGTCAGGCACATTATTATGAACATACATAAATAGTTATGGTATTTGTTAAACACTATGTGCAAAGCACTGTTCAAAGCGCTGGGGTAGATACAAGGTAATCAGGTTGTCCCACGTGGGGCTCACAGCCTTAATCCCCATTTTACAGATGAGGTAACTGAGGTACAGAGAAGTTAAGTGATTTGCCCAAGGTCAGTCTGCTGACAAGTAGCGAGATTAGAACCCACATCCTCTGAGTCCCAAGCCTGTGTTCTTACCACTAGGCCATGCGGCTTCTACGTGCTCTCTGTCAGACACAGATGCAAACATACTCGGTGACACATACACCCATCCGTTCGTTCAGTTGTATTTATTGAGCGCTTACTGTACTAAGGGCTTGGAAAGTACAATTCAGCAGTAAAGAGAGACAGTTCCTGCCCACAACGGGTTTATAGTCTAGAAAGGGGGAGACAGACAACAAAACCAGTAAAGAGGCATCAATAGCATCAATTTAAATAAATAGAATTATAGATGAACATGCAAACCATCACCCAGTCTCTTTCTCTCACACACACACATTCTCCACCCCAGCCCCCATCTTCCCCCTCTCCAACTCCTTGGGTACACAAGCCCTCCCTGCCCCTCCCCTCGTTTGCCTTCTCCACCCACCTCCCTATAAAGCCCCCCGACCTGACCTGGCTCCCAGGGCACTTGCTAGCACCTGGCACAGGTGAGGAGGTGGGCGGGGGGGCAAGGGAGGAGTCATGGAGGTAGGCGGTGTAGGGGAAGAGAGCTGAGGGGGAAACAAGAGGTGGGAACAAGTGGGGTCGGCGCCAGGGCCCCCCGAAGAAGGGATGGGCAGCCGACCTCCTCCCCTCAGCTTCTCCTTGGTCCTCTACAGCCTGTGAGGGGAGGTCGGACCTCCTGCTCCGACCCTATTGTGGCCTATGGAGTACCAGGTGGAAGTGGTGGGCACCCAACCCGGGCCCATCGGTGGCATGACGGTCATGGAAAATCCAGGCTCCTGGAGCTCTGAGCTGTGCGACTGCTGTGGAGACTGCAGCGTCTGTGAGGACGGGGAGGAGGACTTGGGGAGCGGTTGGCGGGGCGGGGGAGGAGGGCGACGGATGGGGGAGGGGTGGGAGCTCGGGTGCCCCTCACTCTTGTCTTCTGCCCCCCTTTCTGCCTCCCCAATCATCCCCACCCCACAGGCCCGTGGGGGACCCTCCTGCCCTGCGCGTCAGCGTGTCGGGTGGCGGAACGGGCCGACGAATGCTGCCGTTTGCCCTTCCTGCCCGGCACCCCGGTGGCCTTGAGGACCGGGGTCCGAGCCGCCTATGGCATCCAGGTGAGGCGGCCGTGAGCCCCCGACCACGATTCTGTTGCCCTGCCCGCCCCCACTTCTGCTCCCCGCCTCCCGAACCCCTACCCTGGCTCCAACCTGTTCCCTTCCTACTCCCTCTGACGGCCCCGGCCCTGGCCTCAACCCACCTCACCGGCCCTCTCTGGTCCCTAGGGCTCCATCTCTGATGACTGGCTGGTCATGGTCTGCTGCCCCCATTGTGGGCTCTGCCAACTCGCCCGGCAGCAGAAGACAGGGTAACCAGAGGAAGAGGTGGTGGCGATCCTTCAGCAATAAAATCAAGCCCTTCTAAGTCTGTGGAAGTTCCGTGGTTTCTTTAAAGGAGCAGCGTGGCTGAGTGGATAGCACACTGGCCTGGGAGTCGGGAGGTCATGGGTTCTAATCCCGGCTCTGCCACATGCCTGCTGTGTGACCTCGGACAAGTCGCTTAACTTCTCTGGGCCACAGTTCCTTCATCTGTGAAATGGGCATTAAGAGTGTGAGCCCCACGTGGGACAGGGACTGTGTCCAACCTGATTAATTTGCATCTACCCTAGCACTTAGAAGCATATTTGGCACACAGAAAGTGCTTAACAAGTACCATAATTATTACTATTCTCCTCCAACCCAGGCATCCTGACTCCCAGACCCTGTCCCATCTTTGCAAAAGGACACAAGCAGGTGCTGGAGGGCTGTGGACTGGTCAGTCTTTCAATCATTGGAATTTATTGAGCATCTACTGTGTGCTAACCCCTGCACTAAGCAGTCAGGAGAATAAACTCTAGTTAGTAGGCCTGATTCCTGCTTTTAAGGAGTTTACAATCTAGCTCATGCCCGTCTCCCACCCACATCCTATACCGGTGACTGGCCACCAGTGTCGAGGTGGGGGGTGTCAGCAAAGACCCTGGGGTGCTGGGACGAACATGGCTACAAATCCCAGGGCAGCTAGTTCCTTCTCCAACCTTTCAGAGTCAGATGGGAATTGTAGTTTGCTAAATCCTCCGGCTCCCTGGGAAGCGGGAGGACTGAGCTTAGGCAAGCCCAAGTCGGGCAGAGGGTCATTACAGAGCCAAAGCCTGGGGAGGGAGGAAGCTGGAGTCTCCTCCCCCAGTACACTTTCCACCCGATGTACAGATTGCCTCCTCTACTTGTCTGATGTGTGACCTTTGGGCAAGTCACTTCACTTCTCTATACCTCAGTTACCTCATCTGTAAAATCGGAATTAAGACTGTGTGCCCTATGTGGGACAGGGACTGTGTCCAGCCTGATTAGTTTGTACCTATCCCAGCGCTTAGTAGAGTGACCGGAACCTAGCGCTTAACAAATGCATTGACAAAAATACCCACTCCCCAAAAAAGAACAGGACGGACTTTATTGTAACAGATACGTAAGCGGCAGGCTCCGTCCCTGACCCCCCGGCTCCCCTCCTACCATTTTCTCCACAGACAGCACCTCTCCTGCTAGGTCCCAGGGGTTGAAAAGATGGAAGGAGGGAGGCAGGGATGGAAGGATGGAAGGACAGAGGGAAGAGGGAGGCAGGGAGGAAGCGAGGCGGGGGGAAAGGATGGATGGAGAAGAGCGGGTAGCAGGGAACTCGGCCTTAGCCTGAAGCAGGAAAGCATTGTCCACGATCAAATCCGATCCCCTCGGAAGGCGGGGAGAGGTGGAGGTCCCGGGTCCCTCAGACAGGCTCCATCTGCAGTTCCTCTGCCTCCCCGGATTCCAGCTGGTGGAAGGCGGCGTGCGAGCCGATCACGACCAGTGTGGCTCCTGGGGGAGGAGGCGGGCGGGGGGAGGGCCAAGGGAGGGGTCAGGGCACGGGGGCACCTGGATGCCCCGACTGCCCCTGCGCCCTCCCCGCTCCCGCAACCGAGAAACTTACCGAGGACCCAGAAAACGGCAGAGCCGGCTCCCGCCAGCCAGAAGAAGGGAAAGGAGACGGCCCCGGCCAGCGCGTACTGGTGAGCGGGGGGCACCTCTCGCCCTGAGGGGACAGAGGGTTAGAGCGGGGGGGTCGGCGGGGCAGGGGTTGGCAGGACGGGGGCAACGAGCTCCTGGGGAAGGGGAGGACCCGGCCAGGATGCGGGACTGGACTTGGCCGGGATGTTGGCGTCACCTAGTGGTCACCTACGAAACGGCGGGGACCTAATAATAATAATAAAAAAATAATAATAAATGGTATTTGTTAAGCGCTTACTACGTGCAAAGCACCGTTCTAAGCGCTGGGGGGGGGAATAAAAGTGATCAGGTTGCCCCAGTGGGGCTCCCAGTCTTAGTCCCCATTTTACAGATGAGGGAACTGAGGCACAGAGAAGTGAAGTGACTTGCCCAAAGTCACCCAGCTGACAAGTGGCGGAGCCGGGATTAGAACCCATGACCTCGGACTCCCAAGCCCGCGTTTCTTCCACTGAGCCACGCTGCTTCTCTGAAAGGGGAATAAGAGCTTAGAACGGTGTTTGGCACTTGGTAAGCGCTTATTAATAATAACGATTATGGTATTTGTTAAGCACTTGCTTTCCACACAGTAAGCGCTTACTAATAATACTAATGATGGCATTTCTTTAATATGATGGTATTTAAATCTTCCAGTTTGAAAGGGAAGCCCATTCCATCTCGGGTGGGACTTGAACCCACAATCCCTGGCTTAGGAGGCCAGTGCCTTATCCTTCAGGCCTCCCCCCACATAATGGTATTTAAGCGCTTATTATGTGCCAAGCACTGCTCTAAGCTCTGGGGTCCATTCGGGGTAATCCACGTGGGGCTCACACCAGAAAGGGCACAGGCTTGGGACTCGGAGGTCATGGGTTCTCTTCCTGGCTCTGTCACTTGTCAGCTGTGTGACTTTGGGCAAGTCACTTAACTTCTCTGGGCCTCAGTTACCTCATCTGTAAAATGGGGATTAAGACTGTGAGCCCCATGTGGGACAACCTGATTACCTTGTATTCCCCCCAGGGGCTTAGAACAGTGCTTGGCACAGTAAGGGCTTAACAAATACCATCAACATTAATCCCCACTTTGCAGTTGAGGTAACTGGGGCACACAGAAGTTAAGTGACCTGCCTAAGGTCACACGGCAGGAGCGGAGGGGGCGGACATGGGAAAGGGAGGGAAGGGGCGTGGGGGACGAGGACGGGATCTGCCGGGGGTCGTGGGGAGGGGGAGGAAGGACCCGGGGCTCACCGAAGAGGATCAGTTTGGACTGCAGAGTTCGCAGGTAGAGGATGTAACAGGCGCCGAAGAAAACGGCCAGCGCCACCAGAAGCATCGGGGACGTGATACTGTAGAGAGAAGCGCGGGGTCACCCGGGTCAGGGGCGGGGATCTGAGGCTGCCTGGGTCCCCGGGGGTGGGCTGGAGGGCGCCGGGGTCACCGGGGGTCTGGAGGAAGGAGGCAGGAGGCTGGGCGGCGGGCGCTCACATGCAGTAGAGGATGAGGCCCAGGAAGACGAAGACATAGTTGCTCTGGTAGTGCTCCACGTTGCGCACCAGCCTCTGGCACAGGTCGCCCAGGTTGCGGGGTCGGGCGAAGCGACGCTGGTCCAGGAAGGGGCCCCAGGGCCGAATGGTGGCGCGGCGCTGCTCCAGCCATTCCCGGGCAGGGACCCCCCCGGGCAGCAGCTTCGGCAGCAGCGTCCTGCTAAGGAAAACGGTTACATCGGGGGCAAGAAGCCCTGGGGGTCCCGGCGGCGGGTGGGAGCTGCCAGGGGATGGGGGTGGGAGGCGGGGGGCCCCGGCAAAGGATGGGGGCGGGGGGCGGGGGTCCCGCCAGGGGATGGGGTGGGAGGCGGGGGGCCCAGGAAAGGATGAGGCGGGACACGGGGGTCCTGCCAAGGGATGGATGGGGGTGGGACGCGGGGGGCCCCGGCAGGGGATGGGGCGCGGGGATCCCGGAAGGGGATGGGGGTGGGAGGCGGGGGGCCCAGCAAAGGACGGAGGTGGGACCCAGCTGGGGATGGGGGTGGGACGTGGGGGTCCCAGAAGGGGATGCCAGGCGGGGGTCCCAGCATGGATGGGGGCGGGGTGCGGGGGTCCTGCCAGGGGATGGGAGTGGGAGGCGGGGGGCCCAGCAAAGGATGAGGCGGGACAAGGGGGTCCTGCCAAGGGATGGGGGTGGGAGGCGTCAATCCCAGCAAAGGCTGGGGGCGGGGGCCGGGGGTCCTGCCAGGGGATGGGGGCGAGACAAGGGGGTCCTGTCAAGGGATGGATGGGGGTGGGGGTCGGGGGTCCCAGCAAAGGATGGGGGCGGGGGGCGGGGGTCCTGCCATGGGATGGATGGGGGTGGGAGGCGGGGGTCCCAGCAAAGGCTGGGGGAGAGGCGCGGGGGGGGGTCGCAGTTACTTGACGCTCAGTCCGGACCCCGCATCGTCCGTCCCGGGGTTGAACAGATCATCTCCGGCCGCCATCGCCCCGAGACGTTTCGGATCCCGGGGCAGAGGGAGTTGGTGAGACCCCTCCCCTCCCCTGCCCTCCCCCCCAGCGGGAGCCCCAGCCGATGTGGCAGCGAACGGCAGCGGGGCCGCGCGGAGGCTGACGGGGGATGTAGTCGGGGCGGGGGGGGGGGCTGCTGGGAGTTGTAGTCCCGGAGTGTGAGGCCTCGGGGGCGATGGAGCTTCCGCCAGCGAAGCCAACCGGAACTGTGGCCTTTTAGGAGCCTTAGGGCATTGTGGGAGTTGTAGTTCTAAGAGGGTGGCATTGTGGGAATCGTAGTTCTGGCAGTGAGGCGGGGAGGATTGTGGGGGTTGGAGTTCTGGGAAACAAGGGCTGAGAGAGGGGCTTCATTCATTCATTCAATAGTATCTATTGAGCGCTTACTATGTGCAGAGCACTGGACTAAGCGCTTGGAATGGACAAATCGGTAACAGATAGAGACAGTCCCTGCCCTTTGACGGGCTTACGATCTAATCGGGGGTTGAGGGATAATAATAATAATAACTGTGGTATTTGTTAAGCTCTTACTATGTGCCAGGCACTGTACTTCCCACCCAATCCCTGTCCTCTCCCTCACTTTCCCGTCACTGTAAATAATAATAATGTTGGTATTTGTTAAGCGCTTACTATGTGCAGAGCACTGTTCTAAGCGCTGGGGGAGATACAGGGGAATCGGGTTGTCCCACGTGAGGCTCACAGTCTTAATCGTAGACGGCAACGCTATCCTTCCCGTCCCTCGATCCCACAACCTTGATGTTATCCTTGACTCCTCTCTCTGATTCAACCCCCCATAGTCAATCCGTCACCAAATCCTGTCGGTCCCACCTTCACGACATCGCTAAAATCCGCCTTTTCATCTCCATCCAAACTGCTATCACATTTGTTAAGCGCTTACTATGTGCCAAGCACTGATCTAAGAGCTGGGGGGGGGGTAACAATGTCATCAGGTTGTCCCACATGGGTCTCACGGTCTTCATCATCCCCATTTTCCAGATGAGATAACTGAGGCACAGAGAAGTGAAGTGACTTACCCAAGGCCACACAGCTGACAGGTGATGGAGTCGGGATTTGAACCCATGACCTCCAACTCCCAAGCCCATGCTCTTTCCACTGAGCCACACTGCTTCTCACAATCACCCATCCTATCCCGCCTGGATTACTGCATAAGCCTCCCTTCTGACCTCCCAACCTCCTGCCTCTCACTACTCCAGTTCATACTTCACTCTACTGCCCGGATCATCTTTCTCCAGAAATGTTCAGGACAGGTCACTCCCCTCCTCAAAAATCTCCAGTGGTTGCCTATCCACATCCGTTATCAAACAAAAACTCCTCATCATTGGCTTTATTCCTCCTTTCAGATGGTGAGCCCATCGTTGGGCAGTGATTGTCTCTATCTTTTGCCGAATTGTACATTCCAAGCACTCAGTAAGTGCTCTCCACACAGTAAGCGCTCAATAAATATGATTAATGAATGAATTAATTTAAAGCTCTCCATCACCTTGCCCCTCCTATCTCACCTCACTTCTCTCTTTCCACAACCCAGCCCACACACTTCACTGTGCCTTGCCTGTCTCGCCGCCGACCCCTGGCCCACGTCCTTCCTCTGGCTGGAACGCCCTCCCTCTTCAAACCCGACAGACAAGTACTCTCCCCCTCTTCAAAGCCTTATTGAAGGCACAACTCCTCCAAGGGGCCTTCCCTGACTAAGCCCCACTTTTCCCCATCTCCTCCACCTTCCTGCGTCTCCCTGACTTGTTCCCTTTGCTCTTCCCCCCTCCCACCTCTACAGCACTTATGTAGATATCTATAATTTTATTTATCTGCATTGATGTCTGCCTCCCCCATTCTCGACTATAACCCATTTTGGGCAGTGAATGTGTCTGTTTATTGCTGTATTGCACTCACCCAAATGTCTAGTACAGTGCTCTGCACACAGCGCTCAATAAATATGATTGAATGAATAAATGAACACCGCAGCACTTAGTACAGTGCTTGGCACATAATGCTTAACAACAAGAACAATAATAATAATAATAATTTGGGCTATTAGAGAAGCGGGACTTAATTGTGGTCCTGATGAGAGAGGGAGTGATTGGAGAAGTAGTTCTTCGGAGGGAAGGAATTGTAGGAGAGGTCATCTGTGGAAAAGGGGACTCATGGGAATTAGAGTCGTGGTTGTGGGCTGGTGGATAAGGGAGGCCAAAGCAGAGCTTCCCAAGTCGCTGCCAAGGTCTCACACTGGCAAAGTTGAGGCCAGTGAGAAAGTGAGAGGAAACACTGGATGGTCTGCCTAAGAAGTGGATTGAGAAGCAAAAGTGTGAGCAGGGGCTGCTGGGCGATGTCGTCACTATATAACCCATGGGGTGTGGCCAGATTTTCCCTCCTTGGATTTGCTGCCCAGAGTTACAGCCTTGTTGCCACACACACAAGTGTGAATCTGACACTCTCAGTTAGGGGAATCCAAGGCAAATCCAGAGAGCTGGCACCTGAGGCCATGGAAGCAGGAGACTGTGGGAAAAAGAATGTCAGTGACGGGGATAGGAAAGATAGGAAATATCTATCGGGGATAGGAAAGGATAGGTGGGGTAGCAGGGACATTGAATTTGGTGGGTTTTTTTGTGGTTGTTTTAGTATTTGTTCTTATGGCAGTGTACTAAACGCTGGGGTAGGTACAAGATAATCATGTCGGACACAGTTGCTGTCTCACACTGGGGAC
Source organism: Ornithorhynchus anatinus (assembly GCF_004115215.2). NCBI lineage: Eukaryota > Metazoa > Chordata > Mammalia > Monotremata > Ornithorhynchidae > Ornithorhynchus > Ornithorhynchus anatinus. The sequence goes on along the minus strand of NC_041732.1, from coordinate 4,514,854 downwards.
AATTGGTGCACATCGTCTTAATCCCCATTTTATAGATGAGGCAACTGAGGCACAGAGAAGTTTTAAGTGGCTTGCCCAAGGTCACAAGTGGGAGAGGCAGAATTAGAACTCAGGTCCTCTGATCCCAGACCCGGAGTCTTTCCGCTAGGCCAAGCTGCTTCTAGGGGAGAGGTCAAGGTCTGTGGAAATAGAGTCCCAGAGGTGACATTCATATTAATGTCTGTCTCCCCCTCTAGATTGTAAACTCCTTATGGTCAGGGAACATTTCTGCTAATTCTGTTGCATTGTAGTCTCCCAAGGCAAGTGCTTAGTACAGTGCTCTGCATATAGTAAGCTCTCAATATTTATGATTGAATGATTGATTGACACCTTGGGAGGCTGAGGCGTGCAGGACAGAGACAGTTTCATCCTTATCAGAGCCGGCGTTGACTAGTGGAAAGAACATAGGTCTGGGGAGTGTCAAGAGACTTGACTTCTAGGCTCGTTGTGTTAGTGGCTTGTTGTGTCACCTCGGGAAAGTCACCTTCAGAGATACCGCAGGGGCCAGAGCCAGAAAGTTGCAGGCCGATGGAGACCTCACTACGGAAATGTTCCAGATCTGCTTTCGCGCACTTCCAACAGGAATATCCTAGGAAATAGAGCCCCAGAGACTGAGAGACCGTGAGACTGTGAGGAATGGAAACTCAGGGAATGGGGCTTGTAGGAAGTGGAATCACAGGAACTCTAAGATCATGAGGATTGGCGTCTCTAGACAAGAGGCCGGGGGAGAAAGCAGGATTTTGGGGTAAAAAGAACTGTGGGAAGCATGAGTTTAGGGAGTAGAGGACTGAGGGTGTTTAGTCCTGCTGTAAAACGTGGGAGTGGTGGGGATTAGGGGAGTGATGGTCCTCAAGAGAGAGGTGTGTTGGGAGATATAATTCCTAGGTGGGGAGCTGGGAGAAGGGATTGTCTTTGGCAAAGGGAGTTTTGGTTGGAGGCTGGAGTGCGTAGGAAGGGACAGCTGGCCAAATTCCTAGACAGAGCCAGCGAAGGATACAAGAAACTGTGGGATGCAGATTCCTAAGGATAGGGCATCGTGGAAGCTGTAGTCCCAAGGACAGGAGCATTATGGTGGTATTTATTCAAAGCTTACGATGTGCTAGACACTGTACTAAACACTGGGGTGGATACAAGCAAATCGGGTTGGACAGAGTCCCTTTCCCACATGGGGCTCACGGTCTTAATCCCCATTTTACAGATGAGGTAACTGAGGCCCAGAGAAGTGAAGTGACAGACAGCAGACAAGTGGTGGAGCTGGGATTAGAACTCAGGTCCTTCTGACTCCCAGGCCCATGCTCTATGGATAAAGACCTGATTTTTAAAGAATTTTGCAGTTTCGGATTGGGAGGGGGGCAGTGAAAGGGGAATGTGAGGGAGGAGACTTGCAAGGGAGTGTGAGACTTGTAATCTGATAGGGACAGCAGGGGATTTGGGGAGTTAGATGCCCCAAGGTTTTCAGGGCATCTTGAGAGTTGTAGTCCAAGCTGCAAGGGAGCTTGAAGGCTGGAGAGCAGACCCTTTACCCTGAAGGATGGCCAGAGAAGAAGCCAACCGCAAATCCGTCCTCAACCCTCAACCGTTTCCTCAGATCCTGGCTCACCCTCTTTCTTTCCCCTTCTCTTTTTTTTTATATATGGTATTTGTTTAAGCGTTTACTATATGCTAAGCCCCGTATAAGCACTGGGACAGATACAAGATAATCAGCTTGGCTACAGTACCTGTCCCATACGGGTCTCACAGTCTTAATCCCTATTTTACAGATGAGGCATATAGAAGTTAAGTGACTTCTCAAGGTCAGACAGCAGACAAGTGGCAGATCCGGAATTAGAACCCAGGTCCTCTGGCTCCCAGGTCCGTGCTTTATTCACTAGGCCCCACTGCTTCTCTTCCTCTGTTCACCTCTCCTTTCCCTCACCAATTTCTCAATCACCTTGAGATTCTCTCCCCTCTGGGTATGAGCACAGGGACTTCATTACATGCCCACCACGACTCCCCAGAGAGGGAGGGCCCCCAGTGAACACACTTACCAACACACCAACACCCTCAACCGCTCACCCACACAACCACATGCTCACGAACGGACACATGCCTATGAGTCCCCACAGGAAATGAAGACCTGAAGACAGAATTCTCTCTCTCCACCAATATATTTGTAATTGTCCAGAAACAGAAAAACAGAGAAGGACACAGCGGAGGGGAGTACAAAAGAGAGAGGCGGATAGAGAGAGAGAGAGAGGGAGAAATGATGAACCAGAGCGAGATGGAGAGAAGGGGAGACTGGAGAAGGAGAGTGATGAAGAAACAGGGATGGGAGAGGGAGAGGGAGACAGGTAGGAAAAGCCGAGAGAGAAAGGAAAGTCGAGCAAGCAGAAGAAGGGAGAGAGCCAGAGGACAGAAATAAAAACTGGGGAGTGGGTGGGAGAAGGGGCTGGCCTGGGCTGGGAGACGGTGTCGGGGTCGGCTGGAGACGGGGTTGGGGCGGACGGGCCTAGAGAACGGGCTGTGCTTCACCCAGAATATAAAACACGGAGGGGAGCTGGGGGGTGAAGGAAGTGGATCCCCCTTATGCTCCAGTACCCTGGGGTGGGGAGGGGGCTGGGGCCAGGGCCGGCAGGGAGGGGGAGAGTTGGTCCTCAGTGGGAGATCAGTAGTATGTTTCCTTTTCCACCCAACCTGGAGCAGGAAGAACCAAGGTGGATGGAGACAGAGACACCAGAGATCATCACAGTCATTGAGCCCAGATCCAGAGACAGAGAGAAATGGAGAAAAAAGAAAACTAGTTAGAAAGGAGTCTCACACCTCAAACGCAGACCCTGCTCTCTAGCTTTGCCTTCTCCCCCGCCTGCCACCCCAGTGTCCTGTTCACCTCGTTCCCACCCACCCCCCACATCATCCCCCACGATGCTCCACCTTCAGCCCCCTCCCCCAACCACCTTACCCCCAGGATTTCTGCGTAGGATGAGTTTACGGATCTCGTCATAGACAAAGATGAGGAAGCTGTAGGGAAAGGCACAGAACCACCAGCTGGGCCTGCAGAGACAATGAGAGACAGAGACAGGGAGACGGGAGGAGAGAGGGAGTGGTAGAGAGAGGGAGAGAGATGGATCCAGAGATGGAGAAAGAGGGAGGGGAGAGAAGAGCTGGTTATTTCAGTTCCTGCCCAGCTCAGAGCTCTGGGTGGACGTGAGGGGAGTCAGGAAGGGCAGGTGGAATCAGTCCGGAGAAGAGAAAGCTGAGGGCTATGAAGGGAGGGAGGTGAGAGGAGACCAGTCTTGGTCTGCCAGTCTCTGAAGGGCCATTACATGGGAAAGGAGGCTCCTGCCCCTTCCCCCCTGCAGCCCTCCTGAAGGCAGAATGGGAGAAACAGAGCTGATGCTCCCTCCTGTCTCTCCCCACTCCAGTCCATCCTTCACTCTGCTGCCCGGATCATTTTTCTACAAAAATATTCAGGAAACTTCTCAAGAACCTCCAGTCGTTGTCCACCCACCTCCTCATCAAACAGGAACTCCTCACCATTGGCTTTAAAGCACTCAATCATCTTGTCCCCTCCTACCTCACTTTGCCACTCTCCTACTACAAGCCAGCCCACACACTTACTTGCTCTAACGCCAATGTACTCTTTGTCCCTCAATCTCATCTCTCTCACTGCCAACCCCTCACCCACGTCCTGCTTCTGGCCTGGAATGTCCTCCCTCCTCAAAGCTGACAGACAATGACCCTCCCCGCCTTCAAAGCTTTATTGAAGGCCCATCTCCTCCAAGAGGCCTTCCCCGACTAAGCCCTCCTTTCCTCTTCTCCCACTTCCTTCTGAATCACCCTTACCTGCTCCCTTTATTCATACCCCCCTTCCCAGCTCCACAGCACTCATGTACATATCTGTACTTTATCTTATTTATATTAATGTCTCTCTCGCCTCTCTAGACTGTAAGCTCGTTGTGGGCAGGGAACGTGACTGTTTATTGTTCTACTGTACTCTCCCAAGCACTTAGAACAGTGCTCCACACACAGTAAGTGCTCAGTAAATACAATTGGCTAACTGACTAAAAGGAATGGTGGTTGGACAGTGTACTTCCCCAAGCACTTAGTACAGTATTTGTCACACAGTAAGCACTCATAAATACAGTTGAATGAATGAGGGAGTGTTGCCGGGACGAGCTGGGGAGGAAGGTCCAGCAAAGGGAGCAGGAAAAGACCTGGCTTGGATGGGGGTAGGAGGGTAGGTGGCATAATCTAGGCAGAGAGGACCCTGCAGCCCAGGTCTTGGGGGGTCAGAGCGGGCAGGGGGTTGAGGGCAGGTCCTCGGGGTGAGAGGCACTCACTTGAGCGGGTACATGCGCAGGGCCACGTCCATGCCTGGGCAGTAAGACAGGAAGGCTGCCAGTGCCGTCTCCTCAAACAGTCCGAAGATCAGGATCTTGTTCCTGGGGCGGGAGAGCCAGCCGGTGGGGGGAAAGCCAGACTCTGACCCTCCCGACTCCTGACCGCTGACCCTCAGGTTTCCCTCGCTTCTCAGTGTTACTGACCTGAACCATGACCCTTGAATTCTCAACCCTCCTACTTTCCCTTTTCCAGAGAGACAGAGAGATACCGAGAGATAGGGAGACACAGAGAAAGGAGGGTTGGGGGAGAGAGACAGATGGAAAGATACAGAGAGGCAAGCAGAGAGAACGGAGAGATGCAAAGCAAGACACATAGAGACAGAAAGATAGATACAAAAAGACAGACAGAAACACACTGAAAAAGAGAGATTCAGAAAGGGATAGAGAGACAGAAAGGCTTGCATTGAGACACACTGATGGAGAGGCGCAGTAATAGAGAGACAGAAAAAGAGGCAGGCAGAGACACAGAGAGAGAGAGATTGAGAGGTAGGCAGAGAGACATACCGAGATAAAGAAACAGAGAGATAGAGACAGAGAGGGAGGGACTCAGAGAGACACAAACCAAGAGAGGTAGCGAGAGATAGAGGCAGACAGAGAGACATAGAGTACAGTCAGAGATAGAGACAGAGAGAAATGAGGCAGGAAGAGCAACACATAAACAGAGAGTTAGAGACAGAGAGGTAGGAACAGAAAGACAGAGAGACACATAGAGAGCCCGAGAGGAAGGGAGAGACAGAGAGATAGAAACAGAGGCAGACAGAGAGACACAGAGAGAGACTGAGAGATAGAGATGGAAACCGAGAGTCAGAGAGACACCTAAGAGACTAAGGGATAGAGACAGAAACAGAGAGTCAGAGACACATGGAGAGATTGAGAGATAGAGAGTCAGAAACAGAGAGGCAGAGAGACACATAGAGAGATTGAGAGAGAGATGGAAACAGAGAGGTAGGCAGAGAGACACAGAGAGACTGAGATGTAGAGACAGAGAGATAGAAATAGAGAGGCAGGAAGAGAGAGACACAGAGATAGAGAGGCAGAGAGATGGAGAGAGAGAATCCAAGTGCCGAGAGATTTAGGAAGTCCCCAGAGAGAGAGAGAGTGCAGGACTAAGTTCAGACCCCCGACCCCAGGACCCCCGCTCCCCGCAGCCCCTTGTCCCGGCGGAGGCTCTCACTTCATGCCCTGCTGGAAGACGGAGTTCCTGCGGGTTTTGCAGATTATGAGATCTGCCCACTGCACCACGACGATGCTGACGAAGAAGGCCGTGTGGCAGGTGAATTCCACCGACTTCCTCTGCTCATACGTCTGCAGGGGAGGGGTCGGGGTCAGCCTGGGGGCCCTGCTGTCCGTCGTCCGCCCCCCGCCCCCTCCGCCCCCAGCCTCGTCCACCGCCCTGCGGACCCCGGGCTCTCACCCACTGCTGCCCGTAACTGTCCTCCAGGTCGTTCACCATGCGGTCATCCCAGTTGAGGCGAATGCCCACCAGGTTGGAGGGCAGGAAGCCGTTCTCCGCCAGGATCACAAAGTAGGCGAAGAAGCCCCCCAGCGCCTGGATCATTCCTGCGGGGGGATGGGATGGGTCAGGGGGATCCCCGGGCCTGGTGGCCTGGGGGAGTCCCGGGGGACGGGAGTGCCCGGAGGGAAGAAAGAGGGAGGGAGGGAAGGAGAGAGGGAGGAAGGGATGGAGGGAGGGATGCAGGGATAGATGGAGTTAGGGAGGGAGGGAAGGAAAAAGGGAGGAAGGGATGGGAAGGAGCAAGGGAGTGATGGATAGAAGGAGGGAGAAAGAGAGGGAGGGATGGAGAAAAGGAGTGAGGAATGGAGAGATGGAGAGAAGGTTGAAGGGAAAGATGGAATTAGGAAGGGAGGGACGGAAGGGATGGACAAGGGACGGAGGGAGGAATGGAGAGAGGGATGGATGGAGGGAGAGAAGGAAGGAGGGATGGATGAAAGAAGGGAAGATGGGAGGGGCGGAGGAAGGGAGAGAGAGAGAGAGAGAGGGTGGGAGTGGCTCCCATACCGATCTGCCCGTAGGCCATGCTGATGAGTCTCTCGTTCACCAATTTGTCGGTCCGAGGGTTCCTGGGCTGCCTCTTCATGATGTCGCTCTCGGCCGCCTCGTATGCCAGGGAGATGGCGGGCACCTGCAACGGGGGAGACAGAGGGTGGAGGGAGGTGTGCAGTGGGTGGAGTGTAGACGGGGGTGGGGAGGGGGAGCGTGGTTAGGGTTGTGGAGGAAGAGATGGAGGGGGGAGCGTGGAAGGGGATGTAGAGGAGGAGATGATAATAATAATAATAATAATAATTATGGACAGGGAATGTATCTGCTTATCATTATATAGTACTCTCCCAAGCGCTTAATACAGTGTTCTGCACACTGTAAACGCTCAATAAATACAATTGAATGAATGAATGGATCCTAGGGGGTCGCCAGGTGCAAAAGGGGGCAGCGAGAGGCCCTGGCGGAGACTCACCATGTCAGTGCCCAGGTCGATGCAGAGGATGGTGATGGTGCCCAGCGGCAGGGGGATGTTGGCCATGATGAACAGCAGGAAGGGGGTGATCTCCGGGATGTTGCTGGTTAAGGTGTAGGCGATGGATTTCTTCAGGTTGTCGAAGATCAGGCGGCCTGATGGGTGGGGGGCGTGGGCTCTCAGCTCTGGCCCTCTCCCCTTAAAACCAGTCTCCTGCCCGAGGCTAGACGGCTCAGACCCATAACGGGTCTCTCCCAGAGTGTAGGAGCCCCGATTGCCTCCTATGCTTATGCTGAGCCCCCTCCAGACAACCAGGAAGTTTGTCCTGCTGCAGTGACAGCCCCCTCCCCACATAGCCACCCCACCCCCGGACCCACACATTTCTCTCTCAATCTCTGTGCATCTCTGAGGCTCTGCTTTTTTTATGGTATTTGTTAAGTGTCTACTAATTTGCCCAGCCAGACATTGTACTAAGCGCTGGGGTAGATATAATAATTACGGTATTTGTTGAGCGGTTACTACGGGCCACGCATTGAAAAGGGCTGGGGTGGGTACAAGCAAATCGGGTTGGACACTGTCCCTGTCCCACGTGGTGCTCACAGACTCAATCCCCATTTTACAGACGAGGTAACTGAGGCCCAGAGAGATGAAATGATTAGTCCTAGGTCACAGAGCAGACAAGTGGCGGAACTGGGATTGGAACCCAGATCCTTCAGACTCCCTGGCCTGGGTTCTATCCACTAAGCCGAACTGCTTCCCGGCCCGTCTCCAGCCCCCTCGGCGGCAGCCCCAGCCCCAGGGGCTGCCTCGTCCCCTCACCCTCCTCGACGCCGGTGACGATGGAGGCGAAGTTGTCATCGAGAAGGATCATGTCGGCCGCCTGCTTGGACACGTCGGAGCCTGCGATGCCCATGGCCACGCCGATGTCGGCTTTCTTCAGCGCGGGGGAGTCGTTGACCCCGTCCCCGGTGACGGCCACGATGGCTCCCTGCGGGGCAGGGTCCGGGTCGGCCCTCGCTGCCTTCCCACCTCTGTTCCAACCCAGGGCACACCTGCCTCTGCCCTTCTGCAGCCCCCGAAGTCCGGCCCCAGGAGCCCGTCCCCCACGCCCAGAACCCCCAACGACCTCCTCCAGCCCCCACTCTCCCAAGCCCCCCCAAGATTTCTATCTCAGGTTCGGCTCTCTCAAACCTCCCAAGGTTCCTCTCCTAGTTCCCACTTCCCCAGACCCCTCCCAATGCCCTACCCCCAGCCTCCCTTCTTCCAAGCCCCCCCCGAAGCTCTTGCCCCCACCCCCACTCCCTCAGCTTCCCCAGTGCCCTCCCCCCAGGCCCCACTCTCCCAATTCCCTCGAGGATCCTGTTTCCAGGCCTTGCTCTTCCAGACCATCTCAAGACCCCTATCCCCAGCCTCCCCCACACCCCAACCCCAACCCCACTGTCCAAGGGTCCCCACTGTCCCAGACCACACTCCCCCAGGCCCCCCCACTCCCCGCTGTCCGAGGGTCCCCGTTGCCCAGGCCCCGTTGTCCCCAGCCGGGCCCGACCTGTCTCTGACAACCCTCCACGATGATGAGCTTCTGTTGGGGGGAGGTTCGGGCGAAGACAATCTCAGTGTGGTTCTGCAGGATCTCGTCTATCTGCTCCGATGAGAAATCCTTCAGGTCCGTTCCGTGGATCACACAGGCTTTGGCGTCCCTGGGGGCGGGGGAGGGGCCGGAGAAGGCCGGGGGGTGGGAGGGGAACCCGGGGGGAGGAAGGGCAAGGAAGGGTAGAACACAGAGGCGCGATAGTGGAGGGAGAAGAAGAAAGATTGAGCAGGAGGTCATCCAGCGATCTCTAGGCCTGGGCGAGGGTCGGTCCCCTCCCCACTGTCAGTCAGTCTGTCTGTTGGTGGGCGAGGGGCCGGGCGAAGGATATGATTCGGGGGTCCTGACCTGGGGTTGACCTGGCTGACGGGGATGTTGAGGCGGGCGGCGATGTCCTCCACGGTCTCGTTGCCTTCCGAGATGATGCCCACACCCTTAGCGATGGCCTTGGCCGTGATGGGGTGGTCTCCAGTCACCATGATCACCTGGGGATCGGTGGGTCAGCGGGCACAGATGAGGGGGGGGGGGGAGCCTTTCTCTCTTCTCCTCTCCTATCACCCTTTCCCCTCCCCCGGCCCGGCGCCCCCTTGATGCCCACCTTGATGCCCGCGCTGCGGCACTTCCCCACGGCGTCGGGCACGGCGGCACGGGGCGGGTCGATCATGGACATGAGTCCAACGAAGCACAGGTTGTCGGTGGTGAAGTTGACATCGTCGCAGTCGAAGGCGAAGCCCTTGGGGAACTGTTCCTCGGGCAGGTAATAGTGGCAGAAACCTGGCCCGGGGGGAAAGAGAGACAGAGAGAGGGCACCATCAGCCCCACCCCAACACCACCCCCAGGCCCGGCTCTCTTTATCCCTCATCAGAGCCGCCAGCCTCCCCGTCCCCTGGACACTCCCCGGGCACCGTTTCTGGCCCCAGACCGGAGTGGACAAGACACACATTCCCCAATTCCCAAAGGTCCGGGGCTCTGGACAGACAGGGGGCCCTGTCGCCCAGGCTCCTAATCTTGCCCCCTTCAACAGTCCCGGCTCCCCCAAGCCCCCCTTGGCCCAGCCCCGAGTCCCCCAGACTCCCCATGCCCCAGCCCCGGCTGCCCCAGGCCCCTTGACCCCCCAGCCCCTGGGTGTCCCAGGCCCCGCGGCGGCCCCTTACCCAGCACCCTCTCTCCCAGGCCGCCCAGCTCCAGGTAGGCATTCTGGAAAGCTTCCTTGAGCTCCTCGTCCAGCGCCTGTTCCTTGCCCTGCAGCAGGATGGTGGAGCAGCGGTCCAGGATGCGTTCGGGTGCCCCCTTCATCACCAGCAGGTAGCGGTTGTCGTTGGGGTCCTCCGTTTCATGAATGGAGAGCTGCCGGGGGGCGGGGAGAAGGGTTGGTTGGGGGGGGCGGCAGAGGCGAGCCAGAGTCCCCCACCCAGCCCTGAGCAGAGAGCTCTCTGGACTCCCCGCGCCCCCCTTGCTCTATGCCTGGGTTCCCCCCTTTCAGCCTCTCCTTGACTTGGTGATTCTTGATCTCTCTCTCTTTTATGGTATTTGTTAAGTAGATTCAAGTTAATACTACTAATAATAATTATGGTATTTGCTAAGCGCTTACTATGTGCCACGCACTGTTCTAAGCGCTGGGGTAGATACATGGTAATCAAGTTGTCCCACGTGGGGCTCACAGTCTTAATTGCCACTTTACAGATGAGGTAACTGAGGCACAGAGGAGTTAAGTGACTCACCCAAGATTACACAGCAGATAAATGCCGGAGCAGGGATTTTAGAACCCAGGTCCTTCTGATTTACAGAGCCTATGCTCTATCCACTAGGCCACGCTGCTTCCGTCTGTCTGTCTGTCGGTCTCTCTCCCTCTCTCTCATTCTCTCCCTTTCTTTCTCTCTCTCTCTCTCTGCCTTCCTCCCTCGGGAAGCCTCTTTGCCTCCCTCTGCATAGGTCTCTATCTTTGTCTTCCAACATTTGTTTTACAGATGACAAGGTCCGCCAGGAAGCAATGCGGCTTAATGGAAAGACCCCGGGCCTGGGAGTCAGAAGACCTGAGTGCTAATCCCCGCTCCGCCACTTGTCTGCTGTGTGACCTTGGGCAAGTCACTTAACTGTTCTGAGCTTCTCGTTGTGGGCAGGGAATGTGTCTGATTATTGTTCTATTGTCCTCTCCCAAGTGTTTAGTACAGTGCTCTGCGCATAGTAAGCACTCAGTACACGTAATTGACTGCCTATTAAATGGGGATTCAATACCTGTACTTCCTCCCCCTTAAACTATGAACTCCATGTGGGACAGGGACTGTGACTGATCTGATTAACTTGTATTTAACCCAGCAATAAGCACGTAGTAGGCTCTTAATAAACATTACTATTGGTTATTGTTAACAGACTGACCAGAGGATGGGAGAAAGAGGTGGAGAGACACCCCCCACCCCCCACCCCGCCCCACCGAGGTCCGTGAGGTGGAATGAAGGGAACAGCTACTCGGGTGGTCCTTCCCTATTAGAATAAACCTCATCCCGAGACGTGCTTACTTGCTTTGTTTTTAGTTTAATTTTATTAAATAAATAGTGCCCGTTAAGCACTTACTGGTGCCAAGCACTTTACTGAGCGTCCCGGTAATTACAAGATCACCGGTTTGGACACAGTCCCTGATCCCATATGGGACTCACAGTCTAAATCCCTCATCTGTAAAATGGGGATTAACTGTGAGCCTCACGTGGGACAACCCGATTCCCCTGTGTCTACCCCAGCGCTTAGAACAGTGCTTGGCACATAGTAAGCGCTTAACAAATACCAACATTATTATTATTAAATCAGAGGGAGTAGGATTTAATTCCCATTTTACAGTTGAGGACTTGCCCAAGGTCATACAGCAGACACCTGGCAGAGGTGGGATTAGAACCTCTTTCCCACACGTGTTTTCTGGAATATTTTTCCTGTTCAATGATCCGATGAGTTCTGCCTCATCTGTAAAATGGTGAGACGATTCTTTTTTTTCCTCCATCTCAGAGGCGGTGAGACCCACGTGGGACAGAGACTGTGTCTGATATGAGGGTACTTTTTAAGCACTTACTATGTGCCAAGCACTTTTCGAATCCGTGGAATATATACACGTTAATCAGAGTGGGCACAGTTCCTGTACCATATGTCTTGTCCCACCGTCTCAATCCCCATTTTACAGATGAGATGACTGAGACACAGAGAAGTGAAGTGACTTGCCCAAGGTCACACAGCAGATGAGTGGCAGAGCAGGGATTAGAACCCATGATCTTCTGATTACCAGCCTGGTCTCTGTCTATTATGCCAGGATGCTTCTCTCCACATCATAGCATTTATACTCTCACAGCAACCCAAAACACTTGCTTGCGCGCCAGTTTACCTGCTCTATTATCTAAACACTTGCTTTTACACAGACCCATCTTTCCAGGCTCCTTCCTGTCTGCAAATTATTTTATGTCTTTATTTCCCGGTAGATTGTAAGCTTCCTGAGGGCAGAGATCGGTTCTCCTCTGGACTGTAGGCTCGTTTTGGGCAGGGAATGTGTCTGTTAATTCCGTTATATTGTACCTTCCTAATCCCTTAGTGCTGCGTTCTGCACGTAATAAGCACTCAATAAATACCACTGATAGATCGAATATGCTGCTAGGGTGCTCTTCCAAGCACTTAGTAGAGGGGTCTGCGAACAGTAATAATTATAATAATGTTGGTATTCGTTAAGCGCTTACTATGTGCAGAGCACTGTTCCAAGCGCTGGGGTAGATACAGGGTAATCAGGTTGTCCCACGTGAGGATCACAGTCTTCATCCCCATTTTACAGATGAGGTAACTGAGGCACAGAGAAGTTAAGTGACTTGCCCGCAGTCACACATCTGACAAGTGGCAAGATAGATGACTTGATGAATTGGGGGAGGGTGTTAAACTAATCATCGGTTCATTTTTATTGAGCAGCTACTGTGTGCAGAGCTCTGAACTAAGTCAGTCAGTAGTATTTATTGAGCCCTTACTGCGTGCAGAGCACTGTACTGAGCGCTTGGGAGAGTACAACATAACAATAAACGGACACATTCCCTGCTCACAACGAGCTTAGAGCCTAGAGGTGGAGAAAGACATGAGTATAAATAAATAAATGTACAGATATGGATAACAGTGCTGTGGGACTGGGGGTGGGGGGAATGAATAAAGGGAGCAGAGGATGATAAAATTAGTAGACGTGATCTCCACCCTCTAGGACTGTACAATCCGGTGGGGGAGCCAGTCACTAAAATAAATTACAGAAAGGAGGAAGTAAGAGAGCATAAAAATACATACAATAAATGCTCCGGGATGGTGGGGGGGAGTAGATGATGGGGAAGTGACGGTAGTCGGGGGAAATCTGCTGAGGAATTGAAAGATTAATCCGGGAAGGCCTCTGGGAGACGTGAAGAGGGAGGGAGTTCCAGGCTAGAGGGAGGGCTTGAGCAAGATGTGGGTGGGAAACGAGGTGCAATGAGGAGGGAAACTTGGGAGGAGCGAAGTTGGGAGCTGGTCTGGAGTGGGAGAAGAGAGTTAGTCAGAAGGGAAGGAGAAAGCAGCATGGCTCAGTGGAAACAGCCCGGGCTTGGGAGTCAGAGGTCATGGGTTCTAATCCCGGCTCCGCCACTTGTCAGCTGTGTGATTTTGGACAAGTATCTTAACTTCTCTGTGCCTCAATGACCTCATCTGTAAAATGGGACTAGGACTCTGAGCCCCACTGGGACAACCTGATCATCTTGTATCCTCCCCAGCGCTTAGAACAATGTTTTGCGCATAGTAAGCGCTTAACAAATATCATCATGATTATTAGAAAGCTGATGGAGCATCTTATATCCGTCAGTTGGGTGTTTCTGCTTTAAGTGGAGAGGAATGGGCAACCATTGAAGGTTTCTGAGGAGTGTTCAGAACTCCTGAGTGTGATCTTACCTAACCCCTGTTGGGGGCAGGGAGCATATCTACCAACTCTGCTATATTGTATTCTTCTAAGCGCTTAGTACAGTGCTCTGCACACAGACAAACCTCACTAGAAACCACTGCTTGATTGATAACCCTGACACCTCTACCTTGAGCCAAATCCTTTTTCCCTCCTTCCCCTGATTTCCCCTTTGCCGTAGATGGCACTATCATCCTTCCTGTCTCACAGGCTCTTAACCTTGGCATTATCCTCGACTCATCTCTCTCCTTCAACCTTAATCTGTCATTAAATTCTGTCGGTTCAACCTTCACAATGTCGCTAAAATCCACCCTTTCCTCTCCACCCATTCTGCCACCACGTTAATTCAAGCATTTATCCTACCCGGTTAGATTGTAGCATCTGCCTCCTTGCTGACCTCCCTGCCTCCTGTCTCTCCCCACTCCGGTCCATACTTCACTCGGCTGCCCGGATCATTTTTCTCCAAAAACGTTCAGTCCATGTTTCTCCACTCCTCAAGAAACTCCAGTGGTTGCCCATCCACCTCCGCATCAAACAGAATCTCCTCACCATTGGCTTTAAAGCACTCAATCACTGTGCCCCCTCCTACCTTACCTCACTGGTTTCCTACTACAACGCAGTCTGCACACTGTGCTCCTCTAACGCCGACCTACTTACTACACTTCGATCTCGTCTATCTCACCGCCAACCTCTCGCCCACGACCTCCTTCTGGCTTTTAACTCCCTCCCTCTTCACATCCGACAGACTCTCACTCTCCCCACCTTCAAAGCTTTATTGAAGGCACATCTCCTCCAAGAGGCCTTCCCCAATTAAGCCCTCGTTTCCTCTTCCACTCCCTTTCTCACTGCTCCCTTGTACTTACTCCCATTCTTCACACTTCCCTCAGCACCAAAACGCTATGTCCGTATCCGTAATTCACTTATTTATATTAATGTCTGTCTCCTCTTCTAGACACTAAGTTCACTGTGGGTGGGGAACATGTCTACCAACTTGGTGAGATTGTACTCTCCCAGGTGATTAGTACAGTGCTCTTCACACAGTAAGTGCTCATAAATATGATTGACTGATTGTTACCTATTTGTAAACAGAAGAAGTCCTTGGGGGGCCTTGTGGGGGCTTTTTGGGGTCCCAATGTCAGGGTGTGTGTGTGTGGGAAACCCCTCTGGAGGGGAGGTCCAGCCAGGGGGCTGGGCCCGGTGGGAGAATGGAGTCCATCCCAAGACTGGCTAGCGGGTAGGGAGGGGAGTGGAGGGGACCGCGAAGCACTGAAGGCCTCAAGCGCCAGGACTGTGGCGGGGCTCCAGACCATCTCGAGGGTTGTTCTGGCCACGAACTCTCCTTGGGCGGAGCAGGAAGGCTATGAGTGCAGAAGCCAGACGGAGTCGATGCAGAGGAAAGAAAATCCTGGAGAGCCGTGCCCACTGGGCCAGGCCTGGCACGGGCTCAGGGAACAGACGTTCCTCCAGGAATCCCAGCCTGGAAAGCCCCAGGCACCAGCCGGGACTCTCACTGGACACCGATTGGCTGGACAGATGGAGGGTCAGCAGATGGGCGTAGGGATAATCTTGGGAGCCCAGCCAGCCACGGTCCCCTAGCTGATCTCCCCGGAGGAAGGGTGGTCAGTCAGTCCGTCAGACCCGGCCAACTGAGGGCACCAGGCCCAGCTGATCTGCCTGCAAGTTGGTCTGGGGGTGAAGAGTGGGCTGACCGGCTGCCTCCCCACATCCCCTCAGGGTATGGGGGGGCTGATGGAGAGGGAAGGGGCTGAAGCCTCCAGCTGGGGGTCCTGGGGCGTGGGGGCCAGGGAGGTTGGGATGGGTGGGGTCCCTCCCGGTCCCAGTCACTGTGTCCCTCTCCCTCTGCCCTCTGCCCTCACCCCCAGACCCTGTTTTCCTCTCTGTGCCCTTTTCACTCACCCCCAGTTCCTGTGTCCCTCTCTGTGCCCTCCGCCCTCTCCCCTCATCCCTCCCTCAGCCCCCCAGCTCCTGGCCTCTCCGCCCCATACCTGGTACTTGTTCGTGGAGTTGAAGGGGATCTCCGCCACCTTCTTGTTTCTCTCCCTCATCAGCTTCACGGAGCCGGACGACAGCTCGATGCACTTGAGGAGCGCCGACTCGGAGGCGTCGCCCGCCACGTCTCGCTGCAAGGGGGAGACAGACGGATGGGGTCAGGCGGACACGGGGCTCAGGGTCAGGGGTTAAGATGTGTAGGAGAGGGGTCGGATGCAGGCCCAAGGAATGGAGAGTGAGTGTGTGGGCTTGGGGAAATCCTAACGCGGTTTGCTTGTATCCACCTCAGCGCTTAGTACAGTGCCTGGCACATAGTAAGTGCTTACCAAATACCATCATTATTATTCATTATTATTATTGATAGGAGGAGCTGGGAAGAGTTAGCATGACGGCGGGTAGGAATGGGGAAGCAGGGACCCCCAAAGACAGAGCGGTGGAAAGAGAAAGGGAGACCGAGTAAC
The DNA here is from genome assembly GCF_004115215.2 of Ornithorhynchus anatinus. NCBI lineage: Eukaryota > Metazoa > Chordata > Mammalia > Monotremata > Ornithorhynchidae > Ornithorhynchus > Ornithorhynchus anatinus. Next base: position 4,498,973 of record NC_041732.1, on the reverse strand, counting down.
CGCAGAAGCAGAGATGGAAAGAGACCAACACAAGGCAGAGAGGCAGGTAGGGTGAAGAAGAAGAGTCGGGGGTTGCTGAGATCAACTAATGGCATTTATTGAGTGCTCACTGTGTGCAGAGCACTGTGATAATAATAATGATAATAATTATGGTATTTATTAAGCGCTTATTATGTGCCAGGCACCATACTAAGCGCTGGGGTAGATACAAGATCATCAGGTTGGACTCAATACCTTTCCCAAATGGGACTCACAATCTCTATGGGAGAGTACAATATGATCGAGTTGGTAGACACGTTCCCCGTCCACAAGAAGCTTACAGTCTAGATGTAGATGGTGGGCGGAGGACTTAAGAAGCATACAACAAAGGCTGTTTTTGTGTGGGGCGTGGGGCTGGGGGGGGGGGGAATCTCACCTTGAGCACGGGGATGTTATCTTGGCCTCCCTTGAAGACGGCTCGGTTGCAAAGCCCAGCGATATGAGACAGGGCCACCCAGGTGTGGGAACTCTTGTCAAAAGAGGTGCCTGGATCGGGGCGGAGTTGGGCCCAAGAAGCGGGGGGGGGAGGCCCAGGTCAGGTCCAGGTGCCCTTTCCGGCCCTGTTCCCCCTCTCCCTCTTCCCATGATCCAGACTCTCCCGGGACCCTGATTGCCTCCTCCCCAGCCCCCACCCACTGCTGACTGGACTGGTCCCCGGCCTCCTCCCGCAGCGTCTCCGCTGGCCGTTCTGGTCCTCAGCCCCCCCCCCCGGCCCTCCCCCAGGGGCATCCCCGCTGACCGGACTGGTCCTCGGTAGTGTCGGCCTCGTGGATCTGGTTGTCGAACCACATGTGGGCAACGGTCATGCGGTTCTGGGTGAGGGTGCCGGTCTTGTCGGAGCAGATGGTGGACGTGGAGCCCAGCGTCTCCACCGCCTCCAGGTTCTTCACCAGGCAGTTCTTGCGGGCCATGCGCTTGGCCGTCAGGGTCAGGCACACCTGGGGAGGCGGGGAGGTGGGGACAAGGGGGACAGGGACAGAAGAAGGGTCAGGGAATGTTTCTACCAACGCTGATCTATTGTACCCTCCCAAGCTCTTAGTACAGTGCTCTGCACACAGTAAGTGCTCAAAAAATACCATTGATTGATTCCCTCTAGACTGTAAACTCGTTGTGGGCAGGGAACGTGTCTACCAATTCTGTTATATTACTCTCCCACGCACTTGGCACAATGTTCAGCACACAGTAAGCACTCAATAAATAAAATTGATTGCTACCCTCTAGAATATCAGATCCCTGTGGGCAGGAATCGTGTCCACCAATTCCGTACTAGTGTACTCTTCCAAGTGCTTAGTACAGTGCTCTGCACCCAGTAAGTGCTCATTCACGCAATTGTATTTATCGAGAGCGTAGTGTGTGGAGAGCACTGTACTAAGCGCTTGGGAGAGTACAGTATAACAGTTAACAGGCACATTTCCTGCCCACAACGAGCTTCAGTCTAGAGGGGGATAAATATCCTTCATTGATTCCCTCTAGACTGTAAACTTCATCCTCCGATATGAAGGCCTGTGCTCTTTCCACTAGGGCACACTGCCTCCCGTTGATTGATTGATTGATTCTGTCCTGAATCCAGTGCATTCCCCAGTCACTTCCAGGACCCCCGACCCACCCCTCAGCCTCTGCTCCCCTCCCAGGACTCAAGGGTGGGGTCCCAGCCCTTACGGTGACGGTGGCCAGCAGCCCCTCGGGCACGTTGGCCACGATGATGCCGATGAGGAAGATGACGGCCTCCAGCCAGGTGTAGCCCAGGATGAGGGAGAGCACGAAGAAGGACACGCCCAGGAAGACGGCCACCCCAGTGATGAGCTGGATGAAGTGCTCGATCTCTATGGCGATGGGCGTCTTCCCCACTTCCAGCCCCGACGCCAGGGTGGCGATCCTCCCCATCACCGTCCGGTCTCCGGTGGCCACCACCACGCCCCGGGCCGTGCCTGAGGGAACAGGGAAACGGGGTCAGGCTGGGATCGAGTGCCGTTAACAAGGGTCCTGTGTGACCATAGGAAAGGCCCATCCTTCCTGCGTGCCCCCAGTAATAATCATAATGTTGGTATTTGTTAAGCGCTTACTATGTGCAGAGCACTGCTCTAAGCGCTGGGGTAGATACAGGGTAATCAGGTTGTCCCACTTGAGGTTCACAGTTAATCCCCGTTTTACAGATGAGGTAACTGAGGCACAGAGAAGTTAAGTGACTTGCCCACGGTCACACAGCTGACGAGTGGCAGAGCTGGGATCCGAACCCATGACCTCTGGCTCCCAAGCCCGGGCTCTTTCCACTGAGCCACGCTGCTTCCCCATGAAGTGACAAGGCCCATCCTGTAGTGGAAGGAAATCCACCGTTCCCCTTCTCCCCTCCGAATACCCTCTCTCAACTCTTCCCCAGGAGCGTCCATTGATTTCAGGAAAGTGGAGGGGGAGAGATAGCTGTTTATGGCCATCCTGGTGAAATAGGCCATTTTTTACGGTATTTTTTAAACCCTTACTTTGTGCCAGGCACCGTACTAAGCGCTGGGGTAGTTACAAGGTAATCAGGTTGGACACAGTCCCTGTCCCGCATGGGGCTCATGTCTTAATCCCCATTTTACAGATGAGGCCCAGAGATGTGAAGTGACTTGCCCGCGGTCACACAGCAGACAAGTGGCGGATCTGGGCTGAGAAGCCAGGTCCTTTTGATTCCCAACTGTAAGCCACACTGCTTACCTGACATTCCCTCTCAAAATATGGGCACTTGGGCCGGTCCAGGCGTGGCACCCCCGGAGAACTCCAGGAGAACAGTGAAGGAGCCTGGCCCTGGGGCGAGGCTGAGGCTGGAGATCCTTCACGCCCCCTCCCCCCCTCCCCCGACCCCCCACTCCCCACCTCCAGGCCCACCCCCCACTCACCCTCCACGCAGTTCGTGGAGAAGAAGGTGATGTTGCGTGTCTCCAGGGGATTGTCGTGAGTGCAGTCCGGGGAGCGGGTCTGCGGTTCCGACTCTCCCGTCAGGGAGGAGTTGTCCACCTGGGAGGAGAGGGGACAGGCAGGGTCCCAACCAGGTCAGGGGTGGGGGATGGAGAAGACGAGGTCCCGGGAGGCGGGGGCGAGGGCCCGGGCTCTCACCTTGCAGCCGTGAGCGGAGATGATGCGCAGGTCGGCGGGGACTCGATCTCCCCCCTTGATCTCCACGAGGTCGCCCACCACCACCTCCTCAGCGTTCACCTGCATCTTCTCACCCTCGCGGATCACCAGGGCTTGCTGGGGGAGCCCGGAGAGGATGGGAAGCCTCAGAAACGGCTCCCCACCCCTATTTATTTATGTTCGCGTCTTCCCCTCTAGACCGGAAACTCCTCCGTGGGCAGGGAACGTGTCTGTTTACCATTGTACTCCCCAAGGTCTTAGTACACTGTAGCGCTCAATAAACACGATCGGCTGACTATTTACCTGTTCTGATATCTGTCTTCCCCCTTCTAGATTGGGAGCCCGTTGTGGGCAGGGATTATCTCTGTTGCTGAATTGTACTTCCCAAGCACTTAGTACAGCACTCTGCTCACTGTAAGCGCTCAATAAATACGATTGGCTATTTACTTGTTTTGATGCCTGTCTCTCTCCTTCTAGACTTTGAGCCCGTTGTGGGCAGGGAATGTCTCTATCTGTTGCTGAATTATACTTCCCAAGCGCTTAGTACAGTGCTCTGCACACAGTAAGCGCTCAATAAATATGACCGATTGAACGAATGAATGAATGAATGAATGACTTCTCACTCCCTTCCCCTCCTGGGTTGCTTCCTTGGCCCTCTCTCAGCCTTCTGGTTGTTTTCTCAGCCCCACCCCCCCGCCTAATGATAATAATAGTAATAATAACGGTAACAACAATAATAGTGATAGGAACCCACCTGCCAACTTTTTAATTTTTGTATTATTGTTATAATATTGTTATCTTATATAACAACTATCATATTGGACTCTCCCAAACGCTTAGTAAAAGCGCTCTGCACGCAGTAAGCACTCAATTAATACCACTGATTTACTGATTCATAATAATGATTGAGGTATTAAGGTTTGGCTCTTACTATGCGCCAAACACTGGGCACCACGTTGCCCTCCCTCAGCCCTTCCGCCCCCTGTTCCTCCTCATAATCATCCCCACTCCTCAACTCTCCTTCCCACCCCAAAGCTCCTCCTCTCAGCCCCCGTACCCTCAAGATTCCCCCCACCCCCACTCACCTGGGGGCACCATGTTCTTGAAGGATTCCATGATCTTTGAGCTCTTTGCCTCTTGTAGTAGGAGAAGCAGCCGGTAATAATGACGACGGCAGCCAGGACAATACCCAGGTACAGCTAGAGGGAGGAAGTCAAAGGTCAAGGCCTGGCTGGGGCCACTTCTACCTGACAACCTCTGCCCAGACTCTAGGAGTGGGGCAAGTAGGAGAGAAGTAGGGAGGAGATCCAAGAGAGAGAAATGTTGAGACAGAGAAAGAGGAGCACACACACAGAAACACAGGCCCACAGACAGAATAGGGGATTGTGCGTGTATGACTACGTAGCGTGACTCTCTTTGGAAGGGGTATCTTCACGTGGCCTGTTTCCGCGTGTATGTCCCAGGAGCACGGGTGCCCAAGTGTGTCTATGGGGATCTGTAGTGTGGTCGTCCGTGTGTGTCCGTGTATTTTCATATGTGTCTAAGGGTCCTGTGCCCAAGGGTGCCCACATATGTCCATGGGTGTCTGTGTGTGTCCAACCGTGGGTCCCGTGCCCAAGGGTGGCCAGGAGGGTCCTTGTGCATCTGCCACTCTGGAAGCTCGCTGTGAGCAGGTAACGTGTCTGTTTATTGTTCTACCCCCAAGCGCTCGGTACAGTGCTCTGCACAATTAAGCGCTCAATAAACCCGACTGACTGACTGAATGAATGAGTGTCCCTGTGTATTCCTGTGTGTTCATGGGCCCCGAGCCTAAGGACGCCCACGGTTGCCCGGCCGTTCCCCTTGTGCGTGGGTGTCCACGGGACTCACGTTGTCCCCGGCAGGATCATCTTCTGTCCCGGCCTGGATGCCGTAGGCCAGGAAGCAGAGGATCGCCCCGATCCACAGCAGGATGGAGAAGCCCCCAAAGAGCTGGCGACAGAACTTGACCCACTCCGGGGTGGTGGGAGGCGGAGTCAGCGCGTTGGGCCCGTCCCGGGCCAGGATCTCCTGGGCTTTGCTGTGCGTCAGACCCTGAGGGTGCAAATGGGGCTCAGGCCGCCATACTCAGACGTCCTGTCCCCCTCCCCTCCCGGGGGACCTAGGCATCCTGTTCCCAGTGTTCCCTCCCCTCACGGGGGACCCAAGCGTCCTGTCCTCAGTGCTCTCTCTCCTCGTGGAGGACCCAGGGGCCCCATCCCCGGTGGCCCCTCCCCTCCTGGGGGACCCAGGCATCCCGTCCCCCCTCCTCTCCCGGGGGGCTGTCTCTGCCCCTCACTCACCTGGACACAGTCGGTGTTATATTTCCTGCAGACTTCTTCCACCGACATCTTGTGCTCTGTCTGGGGGAGGGGGACAGAGGCAAACGAGAGATGAAACCGAAGTCCGTGGGCTCCGTGGGGATGGGAAGGGGGAGGCTGGGGAGGGGAAGGGGTGGGGGCGGTTTCAGCCTGGGGTGGGATCTAGGTGGGGCGGGGAGGGTGGACCTTACCATAGCCACTTCCTTCTTCAGGTCGTCCAGGTCCTTCCTCTCCTTGTTGGCCTTGCTCTTCTTGGGGGAGTCCTTGTCATCCTTTTTGTCCTGCGAGGTGGCGACACGATAGCTGTCAGAGCGGCCGGACTGCGGGGCGAGAGGGGGCTGAAAGGGGAGCCTCTCTTCCCCCGCCCTCCTGGGCTGGACAGCCCCTGGGGACACACGGCAGGGGTTCCCCCCCGAAACCTGCCCCTCTCTCCTCCCAACTGCCTCTGGGCCTCAATTTCTCTCTCTATCTCTCTCTGCCTCCCTCTTTCTGTCTCCTCCTCCCTTTCTGTATCTCTGTCTTTGCTTCTCTCTTTCTGTATCTGTTTCTGTCTCTAGCTGTCACCCTCTCTTTTTGTCTCTGCCTCTGCCTCTTTGTCTCTGTCTGCCACTCTGTTTTTCTGTCTCCCTTTCTGTCTCTGTCTCTATGTCCCTGTCTGCCTTTCTGTTTTTCTGCCTCCGCCTCCCGTTTTGTCTCTCCGTTCATGTCTCTGTGGCTCTCTTTCTGTCTGCCTTTCTCTGTCTCCGACTCTGTCTTCATCTCTACGTTTCTGTCTGCCTCCCTTTCTGTCACTATCTCTTGGTCTCTCTTTTTTTCCTCCTGTATCTATCTCTCTCATTCCATCTTCATTTCTGACTATTGCTGCTCAGTGTCTCTGTCTCTGTCTTTTTAGCCCAACCTGATTTAGAGGTGTCATTTCTACCTTGTTGTCTCTCTCATCCACCCTGATCTCTCAAGACACCAAAGACAGACGGACAGACAGATACACACATACACACACTCACATTTCCACAGACACACCCACGGAAAAATAAACCCAGAAACACCTAAGCCATCGGACACAATCATCACAAGGGCATAGAGGTGCACAGATCCAGACACAATCACAAACCCAGGCACCCTCTCAGAGACACCCCTGGCACACACCTAGACAAACACAGGCACGTACCTGCACACACTCCCAGTCAGACACGCTGAAGCACTGAAGACAGAGTCTCCCCCGTTTAGACTGTGAGCCCGTTGTTGGGCAGGGATTGTCTCTATCTGTTGCCGAATTGTACATTCCAAGAGCTTAGTACAGTGCTCTGCACATAGTAAGAGCTCAATAAATACGATTGAATGAATGAATGAATGACACAAACCTGGCCTGACCCAGGTGAGGTCATAGACCATGGGCTCCCTGTGGGCCTCGGCTTCCCTGTTTGGCTCTGTGGCGTCCCCTCGGTCTTTCAGCATCACCCCGTTGGTAGCTATCCCCAGCCCCGCAAGGAAATTCCCCAGAGCCCAGCTCTGCCCCTTGGTCCCTTTGGGATGTCACCAAGGAGAGGGGAAAGAAGTCCGGGATGGTCAGAGACTGGGAGAAAGGGGGATCCAGGGTTGAGTGTGGGGGAATGATAAATGATGGGAGATGAGGGGGACCGTGAGCTTGTTGAGTCCGGGGTGGGGACGCAGGGCAGAGGGGAGAGGGGGTGGGCAGAGGGCCTGGTGCAGTTGTCCCCACTCTCCTCAGCCTGCACCTGGCCAGGGGCCAGAGCTGCCTAAAGCCTGGATCAGCCCCTAATCCAGAGATGTGACCTTGGAAAAGGAGAGAAGTTGTGGGTGGGGAGAGGGAAGGTGGGAGGAAACGGCTCCTGATCTACACTGCCTAGCACCAGGGAGAGAGGCAGATAGAAACAGAGCTAGCGCCAGAGAGAGGCACAGAGAGAGAGAGAAAAGCAGAGACAGAGACAGAGAGGGACGAGAGAGGCCCAGAGAAACTGAGAGAGGCAGAGACGGAAAGACACAAAGACAGAGAGAGACACACACACCCCTCACAGAGATCGAGAGGGACAGGTAGTCGGAAGAGGAGGAGGAGGAGGGGGTGGGGGAAGAAGAGGGCGGCAGAGGGACCAAGGGGAGCAGGAGGAGGAAGGAAGGAGGAGGAGAAAGGACTAGAAAGACTTCAGCCCTGCAGCAGCACTGCGGACCCAAGAGGGCTGAGGCTCACAGTCAGCACCCCCATTCCCACCTTTTCCTCTTCTCCAGAGGGGTGGATGATATGTCAAGTGTTAACAGACTTCCTTCTCTCCCCACCCATGTCCCCTACCCCCGTGTCTCCACTTTACGTGGGGGAGAAGGAACAGAGATGCAAAGACCCAGGGTGTGGGAACGGGCCGGGGTGGAGATATTCAGAGCTCCGTCTTTATAGATATAAGGTATTTATTAAGCGCTTACTACGTGCCAGGCAGTGTACTAAGCTCTGGGGTAGATACAAGATAATCAGGTTGGACACTGTCCTTGTCCCAAAGAGGACTCACAGTCTTGATCCCCATTTCAAGGTAACTGAGGCCCAGAGAAGTGAAGTGACTTGTCCAAGGTCACACAGAAGACAAGTGGCAGAATTGGGATTAGAAGCCAGGTTCTTCTGCCTCCCAGTGCCCGGGCTCTAATCCACTAGGCCACACTGCTTAGAAGAAGCAGCGTGCCTCAGTGGAAAGAGCACGGGCTGGGGAGCCAGAGGTCATGGGTTCAAATCCCTGCTTCACCGCTTGTCAGCTGTGTGACTTTGGGCGTCACTTCACTTCTCTGGGCCTCAGTTACCTCATCGGTAAAATGGGGATGAAGACTGTGAGCCCCACGTGGGACCACCTGATCACCTTGTATCCTCCCCAGCGCTTAGAACAGTGCTGTGCACATAGTAAGCGCTTAACAAATTCCATTATTATTATTATTCCGCTCTCCCCACCAACCTCCCAACCTCTCTCCCGCCTTCCCTGTAGCTCCAAGAAGCTGAGTGTCGTGGAAAACCCACAGAGGAGGGGAAGGGTTGCTGGGGCCAAGGGACCGGACTCCTGGGTCCCCGGTCCCAGGTTGGGAGTAGGGGGCTGGAGGGAGCAGTCTGAAGCGGGGAGAGGGGCAGGACAGGGGGAGGGACTCGGGGGTGCTTCGTTGCTCTGCAGACCCTCTGGGGTGGAGCTAACCAAGCCCCCTCCCTCTCTTGCCAAGTGCCTAGGAGAGTGGGGAGGGGGTAGGCCCTAGAGGCTCCCACTGGGGTTTGGGAGGACCTCTGCCTCTTGGGGGAGGGTCTCCCCACTCCCCAACCACGGCTACTATGGGGTCCAGCGGAGCCCTAGTATCTCCCACCCATCCCCTACCCACAGGGAGGAAGCAGGGGCTACTGTGGTTCAGGCCAGAGACGGGAAGGAGGGAATGCTGACCCTGGAGGCTGAGCTGGGGACAAAGAAGCCAGAGGTCGGGGGGTGGGGAGGGGGGCGCAGGGCCCGGCGCCCCTCCCTCCGCAGGAAGCCGAGCCGAGGGGCGGCCAGGCCGGGGGAGAGGAAGCCAGGCGGGGGGCCAGACGGAAGCCCAGGCCTCCCCCTCTGCTCTCCTCCTGCCCAGCCCGCCCAGGCTCGGCATGGCTTCTCTCTCTCTCTTCATGTCTCTCTGCGTTTCTCTGACTGTCTCTGTCTGGGACTTTCTCCCTGTGGGTCGTTCTCGGGCTCTTTTTCTCTTTGGGTGTCTCCTCCTCACCTGTCAATCGTTGGGTCTCCCTAATCGATTTCTCTTAGTGTCTGGGTTTCGTTTTGCACCGATTCCATTCTGTATTTTTCTTTGAGTCTCCGTTTTCTGGGTCTCTCCCCCAGCCCCGCTCCCGTCCCAGACTGCGAGCTCATTGTGAGCAGGGAACATGTCTGCTAATTATGTTGTATTGTACTCTCCCAAGTGCTCAGTACAGTGCTCTGCATATAGTAAGCCCTCTGTAAATGTGATTGATTGATTGATTTCCTCTCTGGACCTTTGATTCTGCATCTCACTTAGGCTTCTCCATCTGTCATCTGTCTTTCTGTCTTTCTTTCTCTTCTAAATCTCTCTTTTTGCATTTGTCTCAGAGAGATTTTCTGTGTCTTTTCTGTGTATTTCTGTATCTCTGATTCTGCTTCTCTGCATCAAATTTTATCTCTCTGCCCCTGCCTCATGTCTCCTTGTCTCTGTGTCTCAGTGTGTGTGTATCTCTATAACTCTCTGACCCCTGTTCTCTTTCTTGGTGTCTCTTGATCAATCAATCAGTCAATCAGTGATATTTATTGAGCACTCACTGTGTGCAGAGCATTGTACTAAGCACCTGGGAGTGTAAAGTGCAGTTGAGTAGGTCGCCATGAGCTTTGCCCACAAGGACTTTGCCATTGCAACCTTTCTCAGCTCTTTCTTTTTTTTCTTTTGACCAACTGATTCCTTGAAGACCTCCCAGTTTCTCCCTCCTACTTATCACATCTCTTTATTTGAGCCCACCTTTCTTTTCGACGGTATTCCTTAAGCGCTCATTTTGAACTAAGCGCTGAGGTAGATATGAGTTGATAAGATTGGACGGAGTCCAATTCTGCGTGGGGCTCAGTCTTAATCCCCATTTTATAAATGAGGTAACCAAGTCACAGAGAAGCAGAGTGATTTGCCCAAGGTCACACAGCAGGCAAGTGGAGGAGCTGGGAGTAGCGGCCAGGTCCTCTGACTCCCAGATCCGGGCTCTTTTCACTAGGCCATGCTGCTTCACTTGGCTGCTGTCTCTCTCTCTGATCCTATCTCGTCTGTCTCCTTTTTCTGAGTCTCTGTTTTTATCTCTTTCTTGATGTCTCTATCCTGTGTCTTGTGATCTTCATCTTTCGGATTTTTTTCAAAGTTTCTGCATTCCAGTTGTCTCTGTCAGGCTCTGTCCTTCCGTCTGTCAGTCTCGGTCTTTTCATTTGTCTCAATCTCTGTCTTCCCATCTGTCCGTCTCGATCTGTCAGTCTCTGTCCCTGGCAGCCTCTGTCTCTCCGTCTGTTGGTCTCTGTCTTTCTGTCTGTCTCAAGCAGACTGTCTTTCTGACTTTCCCTGTCCATCTCTGTCTCTCTTTCCTTCACATCTTTCTAAGTTTATTTATCTTATCGTCTTCCTCTGTCTCTGTTTCTCAATGGGTGATTTTTCTCTGTTTTAGCCTCCCCTGCCTTTCACTTTTGCCTCTGATCCTCTTTCCTTTTTGTGTGTCTCTGTCTTCTCTCATTGTCTCTGTCATCAACTCTATTTCCGTTTCTCTGTCTCTCGGACTAGAGGTGTCTCTGGGTTTCTCTTTTCTGTCATTTTTCTGTCTCCTGCTGCCTCTTTCCTTGAGTCTTACTATCTCTATCATTGCATCCACCTCATCATTCTCTGTCTTTGTTTCTGCCTGTCTCTCCCCTCTTTCTCTCTCTCTCTTTCATCTTTAGTTCTTCTCTGCCTTCGCTCCTCCATTTTCCTTTACCTAATTCTTCAGTCTTTGCTTATTCCCTCTGCTTCTCCTTGTCTCATTTTCTCTGCCTCTCCCTATCTCACTGTTTCTCCCTCCCATCTTCCATCTCCACCCCCATCTTCCCTTTACACCCCTATCGTCTATCTCCAGATTCCCCATCCTCTCTCTTCCCATTCCAACCGATCCTACCCATATCCCCGTCCCACCTTTCCTCATTCACTATTTTCCCACTTATCTCGCCCCTACCCCAATCCCAACTCCTCATTCCCATCTCACCTATTTTAAATCCCCCCTTCCTCCTGTCCCTACTGTACCCTTCATCCCCACCTCTACCTGTCTCTCGTGTGGCCATTTTCCCCATCCCCTTCTCCCCATTCCCAATGTCCCCACCTCTCCATCCCCATCGCTTGAGCCCCCTTCCTCTCATCCTCCCGTCGAGCCACGAAGAGCAGGAGAATGGCAGGAGCCACCCGAATGGACAAGGCCCCTAGGCTTCCCCCATAGACTCTAGAAGGACGTCCGGACACTGACAAGGGCACAGAGACACCGACACCCTGCAATTTGCACACTCACTCACACACCGACCCACTCTCGTACCCACACCTACACTCCCCTCCTCGCACCCTGACAACCCCTGCTCACGCACACACACAATCGCAGTCTGACTCTCCCCGCCAACACACACATGCCCAGGCCCATTCACACGCCTGCCAGAGCCATGTTGATCAGTCAGATTTCCTCCTTGGACTGTCCCCTCCCTTTTTCTCCAGCTTCCTTCACCTGATCTTTCCAGCCTCTCACCTCTCGCTTTCCCCGGCCCCAGCTCCGTTCCCCCACAACTGCCCAGCTCCACTCTCCCCGGCCTCCGGCCTCCAGACCCCCCAGCCCTGCTCCCTCGGGTGTCCTGTGGGGGACCCCACAGCTCGGGTCTGGCCGCAGTGCAGAGCTCTGAGCCCCAGGGACAGAAAGGACGGCCGGAACGGGAAGGAGAGAGGGAGGTCACGGATAACTGCAGGGTGCCCCTCCCCCAATCCACCAACACCCCCCACCCCCCCGCCCCAGTGCAGGGAGAGGAGAGAGAGCACTCACACGCATTGACACACACACACCCCCGAAAACAGATCCTACTTACACCGACACACACACACACACACAAAAAAAATTCACTCAGACGTACACATAGGTAAATCCAAAAGAGCACAGTGATGCACACACCTAGACACCCATCAAGATACTGCACGCACACACAAATGCACGGGAACAATCCTCCCACTCGCAGCCGCAAACAGACATACCCAGTGAGATTCACAGTCACAGGTACACCATCGCAGGCACATGCAGCCGGACCAATGTCACTTACGGAGATTCAGAGGCACACGCAAAAAGACCATCACCCACGAAAGAACACGACTCGGTCATACACACACCCGCCCGCAGTCCCACGCAGTACACACAGTCACACACTCACGCACGGTCGTAGCCTTGCTCAGAGTCACCTAGACATAGACAGTTATTCACATACCTAATCACTGTCACGCATACATTTCGAGTCGCACACACGCAAGCCCGGACCCATTCCACCACACGCAAAAACTGCTACACACAGGGACACACTGACAGAGACACTCCAAGACGCGGGCATTTAGACACCCTCAGACGTACGTCAACTCGGAGACACCCACGTACCCACGAGCGCTCGCAGCTCGCACAACCGGACGGACGCTCACCCACACACAGACATACACAGCGTGTACTCACACGCACCCACGCCCGCCCCCCTCCCGCCCTAGGCACCTACCCCCATCTTGGCGCCTTCTTGGGGAAAGCTGCAGGGGGGGAGTGGGCAAGTGGGCGGGAGTTTGGGGGGTCTCAGGGAATCTGGGGGCTCCCCGGGGGCTGCGTGCGTGTGTGCGTGGCCGAATAGGACGGTCGGGACGGGGTGGGTTGGGGCCGCCGGATCCGGGCTCAGCACTGGCCGCTGCTCGCCTCCTCTCGTCCCTCCGCAGAAGAAGCCTGCAGCCGCCCCCTCCTCCTCCTCCTCATATCACCAGCCCCCCGGGGGGGGGGACCCAGCGACCAATGGCGGGCCGCCCTGTCGTGATAGACGGCCCCTCGGCCCCGCCCCTTTTACTGCAGCGCTCCCCCCCTTCTGTCTCTGCAAGGTGGCTGGGGCTGGGGGGCCAGGGAGGCCAGAGGGGCGACAGATGGGAAGCTCTGCGGCTCCCAGGCCCCCGGATGCCTGGGTCCCGGCCACGGCCCCCCCGGTCGGAGGGGGGAGTCCCTGGGATCCTCCGCAGAGAGGGGGCTGGGGGTGTGAGGAAGGGGCCTGGGCCGGTTGGCTCCCCCACCCCTCCCCCGCAGCCCCACGGACACCCTGACCCACAGTCTCGCACGCTCCCACGGAGACCCGTGCCAGCCCCCCCCCCCCCGGGGCACACCCATGGTCACGAGTGGGCTTGGCTTCGAGGTCGAGTCCTCGAGGGTCGGAGGCTGAGGGCCAGGGCCTGGAGTGGAGGGGGTGGGCGGTGGCAGGAGGCCGAGCAGAAAGGTGGGAGGGGGTCGTGGCGGGCACGGGACCCCCAGATTCTCGCTCTCCCCGCTGAACACTCAAGGGTCCTTCCTTATCATGCGGGGGCGGGGGGGGGGACGACCGTAAAGGCGGAGACAGAGGTGGAAACTGAGGCTCGGTACTCTCCCAAGCGTTTAGCATAGTGCTCCGCACAGGGTAAGCGCGCAGGAAATACCAGTGATTGATTGAAGGAGCCCAGTGGGGATAAGCAGGGCGACACGAAAGGCAGAGCTAGGACAGAACCTAAGCACCTACCCTCTTTTGCAGCGGAGGCTTAGCTCCACTCGGCCTCACTTAGCCCCCTAGGACCACTTAATGATAATAGTAATAATAATGGGGGTATTCGTTAAGCGTTTACTACGAGCCAGTCACCGTACTAAACGCTGGGGGGATACAAGCAAATCGGGTAGGACACAGTCCCTGCCTCATATCGGGCTCACAGATTTAATCCCCGTTTTACAGATGAGGGAACTGAGATTTCTCCCCTCCTCTCGGACTCCTCTCTGGTGTTCTCTCTCCCACTCTCGTCCTCTCTGGGTCTCTCTGAGTCTCTCTTTCTATGATTCTTCTGGTGGAATCCAAACGTAGAGAGACAGACAGACAGAAATAGAGCCAAAGATGCAGGGGGACCTGCAAGGTGGGAGATGCAGAGGCGCACGCCCACACACACAAAGAGAAAGAGACAGAGACACCCAGAGTCGGGGAGACACACACAGTGCGAGATGCAGAGGCAGAGCAAGATGGAAATGGAAGCAGAGACGCAGAGACAGACACAATGAACCAGAGAAACACGGAGAGACCTAGGGAGACCCGAGGCGCCAGGCCGAGAGGGCCGGAAGACCCCAGTCCTCTCCATCTCCCAGGCTCCATCTCTCGTCCACCGCCCACCGCCTCCTGCCTGGGATCCCTTCTATCATCACCATGGCAACGACCGCAGCTGCGGAGGGGAAGGATGCGACAGGAGAGACCCGGCCTACAGACCAAGCCCCATTGCTATAGCAACTGGGGACGGGGGAGGGGAGATGCCTCCATTCTTCTAGCTCAGGGTCCGTGCCCTGCCCCCCCACCCCATCCCGGTGACCCCCAAGTCCCCTCTTTAACCGAAGCCCATCTTCCCCGAGAGGGAACCAGAGGCAGGAGAGTGTGGGGGTCAGGTGGAAGGGAAAGGGGACAGGGAGGACAGGGAAGGACAGGAGGCAGGGAAGGGAGATGGAGTGACAGGCCAAGATGGCTGCCAGGTTTCCTCCTTCTGGAGGTGGGGGCGGGGGAGGGGGAGGTGGGTCGGGGAAGCCCCTTCTCCTGCCTTGCCTGGGAAGACGAGTGGATGGATTGGCCAAGGACAAGGGGAAGCAGAGGGAAAGAGGTGCAGGAGGAGGAAGGGGAGGAGGAGGAGGGCGGTGCGGTGGGCTTCTCAGTCCCCCTCGGCCAGAGATCTCTCTGGGGGGGGGCGCTGAATTGGCAGAGGCTCCGGGTTAGTTCGGACTGCGGTTCTTTGCGACGGGTCTGGGAGGAAGGCGAACCTGGGGTGACTCCTCCCCCCCGCCTGCTTCCATCCCTCCCCACTCCTCCCTCCCCGGAGCTCTGGACCCCACCGGGGAGGCAGCAGGAGAGCTGCAGAAGGGTGGCGGGAGGGGGAGACGGAAATGGGAGGGAAGGTCATGGAGACAGTCAGAAGGGACGGTGAGAGAGACACAGAGAGAGAGAGATATTCGATGAGGGAGAGAGAGAGAGACGTAGGAGGGTCAAAGCAATTCACCAAACACAATGACCGACCCAGATACAGAGAGATACACCGAAAGATGGAATCGCCCAACCTCCGCGAGAGACGGAAAGCCAGAGACACTGAGAGACACTCATAAAGAGTCAATAGAGATTCGGAGAGAGAAAGATGTCGACGAGAAGATATCGCACAAAGTAACGCCAGTCTCTCCTAGAAAGGCAGGCAGAAACAGGCATCGATCTGGGCCCGGAGACAGACGGTTTAGATTTAGGCGGAAAGCCCCGGATGGGCGCAAAAAGACACCTTCCAAGCAGAGATAGGAACTGGGAGATACCCACAGAATGAAACAGGAAGAGAGAAAGCTAGAGAGCCGGGTTTCAGAGAAAGCAGGAACTTGGAGAAGTCGGCCTTTAGATGGAAGAAGCCTCCGAAACTGACCCGCACATATGTATCTGCCACGATGAAAACACACACAAAAAGGGACTCACACGGGTACACCCGTGTCTCACACTCTGTACCACACACCACGTAGCCAACACACAGAAGAGTTTGCTCAGTGCGAGGTGGGTGTAATACGGTGTGACTGAAATGCGTGTGTCTTGGGGAAGTGGGTATCTGGTGGGTGGCGAGAGGCCTGATCTGTGTGTGCGTGTAGGTGTGTGCGATGTACGAGTGTACGGTGTGTTTAGCATACAGGCTTGAGCGTAGATGTCTCGACCCCTGGATAAACTCTCATCATCAGTAGCGTCACCTTTGAACCCCAAGGCCCCTTATATGTGCGTGGCGCGGGATACGTTGCATTCGACGATTTCGATGCATTTCTCGTATCGCCTATTCAAAGTGGAGCGTACGCCGTACTTTCTACGTGAAGCGTGCCGTGTGGTGTCCGTGCAGCATTTTGGGTAGATGATGTGCTCGCTGTGACTGTGGTGTGGCTTGTGGGGTCTACAGAGCGAGTGATATCTGTGCGGTGAAGGCGCGTGTTGGGATTATGACACGTAGTGCGTTCAGGAGGCGGTGGGTGTCGTGCGTGTGTGGTGCGTGAAGGGAGGGTGGTGTTGATGGTGTAGGCTGGGTGTGCACCGAAGGTGGTGCGATTAGGGTCTGTGGTGTGTGTGTGTGTGTGTGTATCGCGGGCATGGTGGCTTGCTGAAAGTGCGGGCGGGGCAGTGGTTTGTGCTGTTTAGCAGAGAGTGAGAACACAAGCGTGATGAAAGATACGTCAAACGATCAGGGTGTGTGTTTGTGTGCCTGAAAGGAGGGTGGTGAGGTATAAAGGGAGGGGTCCCCAAGGCCCGGGGGTGGGGAGGAGGCGGGGGAAGGGGGAAAGGGGGGGAAAGGGGAGGGGGGAAAGGGGAGGGGGGGGGGTAAAGGGCCCGGAGTTGGAGGGTCGCGCTCGGACTGCAGTGAGATGGTGCTGAAAGGACAGCGACGGCTCCCTGGCCACCCGCCGGCCTTCCCGCCCGCACCCGGCCTACGACCGGCACCGGCGGGAGGGAGCCGGAAAAGGCCGGATTGGGAACAGTAATAATAATCACTGTGAAGTTTGCCAAGCTTTTACTGTGTGCCAGGCACTGTACTCAACGCCGGAGAGGTTACGAGCAAATCGGTTTGGTTTCGGTCCCTCTCCCCCGCGGAGCTCCCCATTTTACGGACGAGGGAACTGAGGCCCGGAGAAGGGAAGGGACTCGCCCGAGGTCACAGAGCGGACTGGTGGCAGGGCGAGGATTAGAATCCTCCCCCTTCGGACCCCCAGGCCCGTGACCGGGCCGATGGAAGAGGGGAGGCGGAGGCGGAGAGAGATAGACGGGGGCGGACAGCAGCTGAGTGTCAGGGCCAGGGGGCTCCGGGAGAGGAATCTGAGGATCCGGGAGCAGCCTGGGGAAAGGGGAGGGGGGATTCTGCCCTCCAGGGAAAGCGGAGGGATGGGGGTCTCTCCTCCAGGTGCGTGGAGGCCGCCGTTCTGATCCCATTAAGAAGAACAGGGGCTTCTCTCACTTTTTGTCACCCCCGCAGCACTGCCTCTCTGAGTCTCTGTCCTCATCGTCCTCTCCTCTGGGTGTGTGTGTGTGAGAGAGAGAGAGACTCCTCCATCTCTGTCTCTCTCTTTCTCTAACTCCATCTCCTCTGTGACCTTCACTCGTCCTTCTCTGGAAAAAAAAATCTCGAAAGCCGATCAATGGCGGCACCGGCGGTGGACAGAGCGGGCGTGGAGCTTCGAGCCAGTGGCCTCCCCCTCCTCCCCCCACGGGTGGGGGATTCCCCTCGCCCCCCTCCCCTCCCCCGGCTCTGCAGCACCCCCATCCTCCCCAGAGTGAGAGAGAGGCAGAGATGGAGATTGAAACGCTCCGACGAGGAGGAAGGGAGAGAGAGAGAGAGAGAGGAGTGGTTGAGGCAGAAGGCCAGAGCCTGGGAGAAATAGAGGGACAGTCGGGGGAGGGATTACCTCATTATCCAAGTGGGGATTAGAGTCGAGGATGAGGGATTAGTGGAAGGTGAGAGCAGGGTGGGACCAAACCCTCCTTTCCTCTTCTCCCCCTCTCTTCTGCATCACCCTGACTCGCTCCCTTTATTCATCCCTCCCCCTCCCCGGACTCCCACAGCACTTGTGTACATATCCTAGCTCCGCCACAGGTCTTGTAGTGTGACCTTGGGCGAGTCACATCACTTCTCTGGGCCTCAGTTACCTCATCTGTGAATTGGGATTGAGACTGTGAGCCCCGCGAGGGACAGGGCCCGTGTTCAACCCGATTTGCTCGTATCCACCCCAGCGCTTAGCACAGTGCGTGGCACGCAGTAAGCGCTTAACAAATAGCACTATTACTTGCTGTAATTTATTTATTGATATCAATGCCCGTCTCCACCTCTAGACTCTAAGATCACCGTGGGCAGGGAATGGATCTGTTTATTGCTATAACGTACTCTCCCAAGTGTTGAGTACAGTGCTCTGCACTGGGTAAGCGCTCAAGAAATATGACTGAATGAATAAATGAACAAGGGATGAACAATGAGATGGCAGAGTACCAGGGAAGGAGGGAGAATTAATAATGTTGGTATCTGTCAAGCGCTTACTATGTGCAGAGCACTGTTCTAAGCCCTGGGGTAGATACAGGGTCATCAGGTTGTCCCACATGAGGCTCACAGTCTTAATCCCCATTTTACAGATGAGGGAACTGAGGCCCAGTTTGGGAAGGGTGAAGGGGCCGGGATTGGGCAAGGGAGAATATGGCAATCGAGGTCTGGGGGAGGGGAGTTTAGGGGTCTAAGGTCTGGGGGAGGGGAGTTTAGGGGTCTAGTTGGTGGTGAGGATAGCCCTTCCTGTGGGAGAGGGAAGAGTTGGGGTTTATTCCATAAGGATGGGGTAGCCCCTGGAATCTGATATTGGGGTCCCGGGAGAAGCAGCTTGGCCTGGTGGAAAGAGCTTGGACCTGAGAGTCAGACGACCCACGTTCTAATCCTGGCTCTGCCACTGAGTGATGCTGGGCAAGTCCCTTAACTCCTCCGGCCCTCGAATTCTCCATCTGTAAAATGGGGATTCGATACCTTTTTGCCCTCCCTTTTTAGACCGTGACAGGGACAGGGACTCTGTCTGACCTGATTGTCTTATACGTACCCAGTGTCTAGCGCACAGCAAGGGTCATTATTATCATTACTATTAAGCTGCCCTGAGTGAAAAAGCATCTGAGGAGTGGAGAGGCGAAGCTCCTGGATCTCTTTAGGGGATAAGACACCTTAACTAGAAGAGATCTAGAAGAGTCTCATCCATCCCCCAGCCTCTGTATAGGAATGACCCCCTAACCCAGACCTGTCAGATTTTACAAATCATTTCGGGAAGGAGATCCTACAGCCTATTATTATTATTGTTATTATCATCTCTTGGAACTCCATCTCCCAATACCCTCCTGTCTTTATGTCCCTCTTTGCCTTCCAGTCTCTCTTTTCCACGCCGGACACCTTCGTGCCTTGGGTGCTTGGCCTAGAAGCGGCCTGGCCTAATGGCTAGAACAGGAGCCTGGGAGTCAGAAGGTCCTGAGTTCTCATCCCGGCTCTGGAGTAGATTCAAGCTAATCAGGTTGGGCACAGTCCATGTCCCACATAGGGCTCCCCAGTCTTATTCTCCATTTTACAGATGAGGCCCAGAGAGGTGAAATAACTTGCCCAAGGTCACACAGCAGACAAAAGGCGGAGCTGGGATTAGAACCCAGGTCCTCTGACTCCCAGACCTGTGGTCTATCCACTAGGCCCTGCTGCTTCTCTCTCTCTCTCTCTCTCTCTCTCTCTCACACACACACACACACACACACACACACACACACACTCATAGACTGCGAGCCCCGTGTGGGACAGGGACTGTGTTCAACCTGATGATCTTGTATCTATCCCAGTGCTTAAAGCAGTGCTTGACACAAAGTGAGTGCTGAACAAATACCACAGTCGTCATCATCATTATCAACATCTCTCTCTCTCCCTCGCTCTCTACTCTTGCCTGAGGTTCCTTGAGCCGTGATTCTCCCCCTAGGCCATGTTTAGGGAGGAAGGGCTTAGAAGAAAATGCTGGAGGGGAAGGAGAGAAGGGAGGGGAATTCAGGACCAAGAGGAGAGAACAACAAGGAAGAGCATGTGGGTTGTCATCAGAGAGCACTAAGTGTTTTCATCAAAGAGCACTAAGTGTTTCTGAGGCATTTTCTCCAATCAAGGAGGGGAAGACTGGTTTGGGGGTTGGGGTGGGAGGGGGTTGAGGGCAATTAGAAGTGGGGACACCCAGGAACTCTGATTAGCGACCCCTCTTCATCCCGGGCTTTCTTCCCATCTGCCCGCCCCTGCCTCCCCAGCCTCTTTTATTCACCCCACCTCCCCAAGGTAGGCTGTGTGTCTATTTCTGTCCCTGTCTCTGTTTAATGTCTCTGTTGCTAGCCTTGAATTTCAGTGGCTCTCGGTTTCTTTTGGGGTCTCCGTGAGGGTATATATGTTGGTATTTGTTAAGCGCTTACCATGTGCAGAGCACTGTTCTAAGCGCTGGGGGAGATACAGGGTCATCAGGTTGTCCCACGTGAGGCTCCCAGTCTTCATCCCCATTCTCCAGATGAGGGAACTGAGGCACAGAGAAGTGAAGTGACTTGCCCACAGTCACACAGCTGACAGGTGGCAGAGCGGGGATACGAACCCATGACCTCTGGCTCCCAAGCCCGGGCTCTTTCCACTGAGCCACGCTGCTTCTCTAAGGGAGAGATCAGGAGAGATGAGCGCTTGGTTGGCATGGAGACGATGAAATCGGCTTTATTCTGGGGGCTGCACTCGGAAGGATGGCACAGGGGCAGGGCCATATTGCATGGAGGCTTAGTGTCTCCCTCTCCGCCTCCTGTCCGCCCCTCCCACCTTCCAGCCCCTCCTGCCCCCCTCCCTCCATTCCCCCCCACTTCAAGTCCTATTTATTTCCACTCGAAGATCTAGTACACCACATCCCAAGTGGGTGCTAAATAAATAACTACTAATACTGTTACGGCATGACCTAGCAGAAAGAGCAGGGACCCGAGTCAGAGGATCTGGCTTCTAATCCTGCCTCTGCCACTTGCCTGCTGTGTGACTTTAGGCAAGTCACATCACTTCTCTGTGCCTCGGTTTCTTCATCTGTTAAATGGGGATTAAATCCTACTCCTTCCTAATTAGACCGTGAGCCCCTTGTGGGACAGGGACTTTGTTCATCCTGATTAACTTGTACCTACCCCGGTGTTTAGAACAGTGCTTGGCACATAGCAAGCCCTTAAAAACTACCATATTTATTTATTTACTACTACTAATGGCATCTGTTAAGCGCTTACTATGTGCCAAGCACTGTAATAAGCACTGAGGTAGATACAAGACAATCAGTTCTCACATGGGCTCTCAGTCAAAGTAAGAGGGAGAACAGGTGTAGAATCCCCATTTGCGTATGAGAGCATAGAGAAGTTAAGTGATTGGTTCAAGGTCACACAGTAGGAAAGTGACAGTGTCGGAATTAGAACTCCGGTCCTCTGACTCCCAAGCTCTATCCATTAGGCCACACTACCTCTCTACTGTCCTTCTCTGTCCTCCTTCTCCCTGGACCCAAATGCCTGGCCTCCCAGTCCCAAACTCTCTCTTCTCTCCCTCCTGCGTCAGTTTTCCAATGATGGGAAAGCAGAATTTGGGAGGGGTCCCTCATCAGTTGTCTGGGAGCCTGGGGTGGGGGAGATGGGAAGCCGAGGGGCTAATTGGAATGTGAGTCCCCACAGTGGGATGACTGTCACATATTCCTCATCCCACCCAAGCCCCTGGCTCTTCCCCTGGGCCTCAAGGCCCCCAAATCTATGCATCCTCTAGACTGGAAGCTCCTTGAGGGCAGGGGACATGCCTGCCAAATCTCCTCTTACATAGGACTCTCCCAAGCGCTTAGTACAGTGCTCTATTGATGATGGCATTTGTTAAGCGCTTACTATGTGCCAAGCACTGTTCTAAGCGCTGGGGGAAATACAAGGTGATCAGGTCGTCCCACGAGGAACTCACATTCTTAATTCCCATTTTACAGATGAGGTCACTGAGGCACAGAGAAGTTAAGGGACTTGCCTAAAGTCACCCAGCTGACAAGCGGCAGATCCGGGATTAGAACCCATGACCCCTGGCTCCCAAGCCCGGGCTCTTTTCACTGAGCCACGCTGTTGCTTCTCTAAGCCTCAGTTCCCTCGACGGTAGAGAATCAGCGTGGCTCAGTGGAAAGAGCTCGGACTTGAGAGTCCGAGGTCATGGTTTCGAATCCCAGCTCTGCCACTTGTCGGCTGGGTGACTGTGGGCAAGCCACTTCACTTCTCTGTGCCTCAGTTACCTCATCTGTAAAATAGGGATTAACTGTGAGCCTCGCGTGGGACAACTTGATGACCCCAGCGCTTAGAACAGTGCTCTGCACACCTAGTAAGCGCTTAACAAATACCAACGTTATTATTACTATTATTAAAATGGGGATGAAATACCTTCCTCCCTCCTACTTAGACTTCCAGCCCCGTGTGGGCCAGGGACTGTGTCCGACCTGATCAACTAGTCCCTCCCCTGGCGTTTAGAAAGCGTTTGACGCATAGTAAGCGCTTAACAAATACCATTACCAAAAAAACCCCCCACAAAGGCCATTAAAAAACTGCGGGAACGTCCTTTCCCCAGCGCTTAGCCCAATGTTCTGCGCACGGTAAGGGCTCCATCAGTAGGAGAGGCGGATTGAGAGCTGGTGTCCCCAGCCTGGCTCACTGCCGCCCTCTGCTGGAGCCTCGCCTCCACCGCGTCTCAAGTCACCCCAAGTCTGAAAGAGAAAACCCTCCCCGCTCCCGGGCCCCCCCTTCTCCCCACCCCCTCCTTTTGATGATAATTAGGGTATTTGTTAAGCGCTTACTATGCGCCAAGCACTGTTCCAAGCACTGGGTACAAGGTAATGTCATTATAATGATGTTGGTATCTGTTAAGCGCTTACTAGGTGCAGAGCACTGTTCTAAGCGCTGGAGGAGATACAGCGTCATCAGGTCGTCCCACATGAGGCTCACAGGCTTCATCCCCCGTTTTACAGATGAGGTCACCGAGGCCCAGAGAAGTGAAGTGACTTGCTCACAGTCAAACAGCCGATAAGCGGCAGAGCAGGGATTCGAAACCATGACCTCTGACTCCCAAGCCCGTGTTCTTTCCACTGAGCCACGCTGCTTCCCAAATTTTTCCCACCTAGGGCTCACTGTCCTAATCCCCATTTTATTATTAATAATAATAATAATGTTGGTATTTGTTAAGCGCTTACTAGGTGCAGAGCACTGTTCTAAGCGCTGGAGGAGATACAGCGTCATCAGGTACGCCCTCCCTCCTCACCTCCGCCAAACTGATTCTCTTTCCCTCTTCAAAACCCTACTTAAAACTCACCTCCTCCAAGAGGCCTTCCCAGACTGAGCTCCTCTTCTCCCTCTACTCCCTCTGCCACCCCCCCTTCACCTCTCCGCAGCTAACCCTCTTTTTCCCCTTTTCCCTCTGCTCCTCCACCTCTCCCTTCCCATCCCCACAGCACTGTACTCGTCTGCTCAACTGTATATATTTTCATTACCCTATGTATTTTGTTAATGAATTATACATCGCCTTGATTCTACTTAGTTGCCATTGTTTTTACGAGATGTTCTTCCCCTCGACTCTATTTATTGCCATCGTTCTTGTCTGTCCGTCTCCCCCGATTAGACCGTAAGCCCGTCAAACGGCAGGGACCGTCTCTATCTGTTGCCGACTTGTTCATCCCAAGCGCTTAGTACAGTGCTCTGCACATAGTAAGCGCTCAATAAATACTATTGAATGAATGAATGAATGAAAGGTTGCCCCACATGAGACTCACAGGCTTCATCCCCCGTTTTACAGATGAGGTCACCGAGGCCCAGAGAAGTGAAATGACGTGCCCACAGTCACACAGCTGACAAGTGGCAGAGCCGGGATTCGAACCCATGGTCTCTGACTCCCAAGCCCGGGCTCTTTCCACTGAGCCACGCTGCTTCTCTAGATGAGGTGACTGAAACACAGAGAAGTGAAGTGGCTTGCCCAAGGTCACGCAGCAGACAAGTGGCGGAGCCGGGATTAGAACCCATGTCCTCTGACTCCCAAGCCCTTGATCTTTCCACTAAGCCACACTGCTTCTCTACCAGGACCTCTAAGCCCCCAGCCCTTATGTTCCCCCACCCCTGGAGCCCAACCATCCTATCCCGCCTAAGACTCAAAGATCCCTGCCCTTCAGCTCTTGCCTCTCCCCATTTTTATAAAAAATATGATTTGTTCGGTGCTGACTATGTGCCAGGCCCTGTATTAAGTACTGGGGTAGATAGGAGCTAATCA
Source organism: Ornithorhynchus anatinus (assembly GCF_004115215.2). Classification (NCBI taxonomy): domain Eukaryota; kingdom Metazoa; phylum Chordata; class Mammalia; order Monotremata; family Ornithorhynchidae; genus Ornithorhynchus; species Ornithorhynchus anatinus. The sequence continues at coordinate 4,474,881 of NC_041732.1, read as the reverse complement.
GGTTGGATACAGTCCCCGTCCCACATGGGGCTCACAGTTTTAATCCCCGTTTTACAGATGAGGGAACCGAGGCCTAGAGAAGTAAAGTGACTCCCCAAGGTCACACAGCAGACCAGATTAGAACCCAGGCCCTTCGGACTCCCAGGCCCGGGCTCTATCCACGAGGCCACACTGCTTCTCCCTCTCCCAAGCCCAGGCATCTTGAACTTCACCTTCTGCTTCACTCCCCACCGGCGGGGAGATTTTTTTTGGGGGGGTGACCCCGGACTGACCTCCCACCCTCCACGCCTTGGATGGCCCACTCTCTCTCCAGGCAACGAGACCCGAACTCCCAAGGCGCTAGGTTTCGTTTGTTTTTTATTCCAAAGGGGCTGGGGAGTGGGTTGGGAGGAGGGGGTTGGGAGACTGTCCCCCCCCCGCCCCCTCCGGGGGGGTCATATAAATCTGGGGCTTTGTCCCCCAAAAATAGAGAAAGAGAGAGGTGGGGGCGGAGGGGAGAGCCTGGCCGCCCCCCGCCCTGGGGGCTTTAGTCCGGAGGGTTCGGGGGCGGGCCCCGGGAGTAGGCGGGGGGGGGGTCCCTTCAGTTGGGCCCCGGCCCCCCGAGTTTCCACGGTCCCGGCTTCCCCCTGCCCCCTGCCCCAGCACCAGGTTCGCCGCTTGGTCCCTAAGTGCCCCGGAGGGGCAAGTCCGGCGTCGCCGCCATCGGCCCGGGGACGCACAGAAGGAGCCGAGGTTCGGTCTGAGCCGAGGTTCGGTCTGGGCCTCGGCCGCAGAGGGGCCCGGGGGGCCCGGGAGGCCCGGAGTTGGGGGGCGGCCCCGCTTTGTGGACCCCCTCCTCCTGCCCGGCGGAGAGCGTCCGGCCGCCCGGGTCCTCGGCCCCGTCCCGGGGGGCTCTTCCCTCCAGGGGTCACTCCTGGTCCGGCAGGTCCCGGGGGGGCGGGGGCGCGGGCGGGGCCGGGGCCGGGGCCGGGGCCGGGGCCGGGGGGGGCAGGCCCCGGGTGCCCCCGGCGGGCCCCCGCAGAGTCTGGATGCGGCGGCACTCCTGGCAGATGCGGATGTGGGTGCAGGCGCCGGGCCGGGGGGCGGCCGGGGGGCCCGGGTCGTCGAGCAGACGCTGGGGACCGGTCCCTCCGGGGTCCCCGGCGGCGGCGGCGGCCGAGTAGAGCTTGCCGTTGCTGAGCCGCAGCTCTCGGACGGCCCGCAGGGTGAGGCCGGAGGGGCGGGCCGGGGCCCCGGGCCGGCGGCGGCGGCGGGACCGCGACGTCTTCCGGCAGGACACGGCCTGGCGGAGCTCCTGCAGCATCTCCTGGCACACGGACACCTGGGAGGGACCCCCCCGCCCCGGGCCGGACGGTCGGTGGGGCCGCGGCCGGGCCCGGGGAAGGGACGCCCCCGCCCGAGCCCCCCACCGGCCTCTCTCTTCGGGACTGACCAGGCCCCGCCCCCGTCCTCGTTCCCCCGCGCCTCTCCTCACCTCCTCCGACTCCGCCGACCGCCGCGTGGACCACACGAACTCCATGACGGCCACGAAGACGGCGATGATGAGGCCGCAGATGAGGACGACGAAGATGCCCCCGATGTTCTCCATGCCCAGCCCTGGGCGGGGGGGAGAGGGCGTGACAGGTTGAGGGTACCCCGGGGACACGGGGAGCGCCGGGCCGAGGGTCACTTGGAGGGGGTGGCAGTCTCTGGCCGGGGGGAGGGGCACTGGGGGGAAGTTATCGGCCCGGGCTGAGGGTCACTGGAGGGAAGGTAGCCAGGCTGGGCTGAGGGTCACTGGGGGGCAGGTGGCCGGCTTGGGCTATGGGTCAATGGGGGGGGGGGAAATAATCAGCCTGGGCTGAAAGGCACCGGGGTGCAGTAGCCAGCCCGGGCTGAGGGTCACTGGGGGAAGGTAGTCAGTTTGGCCTGAGGGTCACTGGGGGAAGGTAGTCAGTTTGGGCTGAGGGTCAATGGGAGAAGGTAGCCAGGCTGGGCTGAGGGTCACTGGGGGGCAGGTAGCCGGCCTGGGCTGTGAGTCAGTGTGGGGTGGGGGGGGGAAATAATCAGCCTGGGCTGAAAGGCACCGGGGTGCAGTAGCCAGTCTGGGCTGAGGGTCACTGGGGGAAGGTAGTTTGGCCTGAGGGTCACTGGGGGAAGGTAGTCAGTTTGGGCTGAGGGTCACTGGGGCCGGGAGTCGGGGCGGGGGGAATAATAAGCCTGGGCCAAAAGGCCCTGGGGGCCTGTAGCCAGTCTGAAGTTTGAATTGGAGTAGGGTGAGGCAAGAGTCAAAGTTGGATTAATTTAGTAGCAGTTTGGAGGGAGAGGAAAGGGCAAATTTTAGAGATGTTGGGTGTGAGCCCTTCATTGAGCAGGGATTGTCTCTATCTGGTCACTGGGGGGAAGTAGCCAGCCTGGCCTGAGGGTCAGTGGGAGGAGGAGGAGGAGGTGGGCCTGGTATGAGGGTCACTGGGGCAGGGGGCAGCAAGGGCTGGTGGTTCTTGAGGAGAAGAGGAACAAGGCCCATTAGAGTGAGCGTGGGAGGGGCTGGGTGCTTAGAGCCGGGGAGTGGGGTCGGGCCCGGGGTCGGGGCCCGGCCCGGACTCTCCTCTCTCGGCTGCTCACCTTTGGCCCGATGGTCCTCTTCCTTGGGGCACCGCCCCCCCTCCCACCATTTGCGTTTCAGGATCTCCAGCCGGTTATTCTCCTGCAGTTGCAGGATGGCCAGTGTGATCTCATCCCGGAACGGGGAGCCTGACGGTGGGGGGTAGGAAGCGGGAAGGGTCAACGGGAGCCGGCTCGGAGGGCCGCTTCTCCTTTCCCCCCGAGTCCCTGGTCCCTTCTTCCTCCTCTTTCTCATCTCCACCCTTCCGCTACCACTCCTCTTCCCTCCCGTTACCTCCTCCACCCCTTCCTGTTCCTCTTTCCATCCCCATTTCCCTGAATCCCCCTTCTCTTTCCTCCAGTACCCCCTTCTATCCTGACGCTTCCTCCTCGTTTAGCCCCTTCTTCCCCAGTTCTTAACAAATACCATTACTATGGCCATCGTCGTGATCATCAGTTCGTGGCTCTCCATTCCTCTCCTGACCTCGTTTCATCTCCCCTCTCACACACCCCCAAACTGTCTCCCTCTTTGCCCGGACCCTAAGGCCATGTCACTGCTCTGCCTCGACGGGGGCAGCAGAGGATGCCGGGAGAAAGAGAGAGACGGTTGTCTTCCTGGATATCATCTTTGTCGCTCGTGCGGTCCCCAGGTTTTCCTCCCGATTATTGGACTTCAGGGTCCGAATCCCCCGGGCTGCCCTCCCCGGCCCCCCGCCCCTGACCCAGCCGTACCCAGGGGCATGCCTATGCCGTAGCCCTTTGTGTCCAGCAGGCCCCCGATCTGGGTGAGGTTACAGTTGAGGCGCCGGTGGTACTCGTTCATGGTGGATTCGAGGAGGAAGGCGTAGCGGGAGTTGAGGACCCGGGCGATGCCCTCCTCTGTGCTCTTCACAAACACGCTCGGCTGCTTCGACTGCATGTAGTTCCACATGCGCTGGTACGTCTGGTACCGTGAGTTCTGGAGACGACAGGGAAGGCAGACTGGCAGCCACCGCCTGGGGCTAGATAGTCTGGGGGTGGGTAGTCTGGGGATGGGCAGAGTCCGGGCCGAGCCCCAGGTCGGGAGCTGGGGCCGACACGGGGGACCCCTCCTGGGCCTGAGGGTCCCGGCCCCAGTCAGCTGAGTTTGGGGGCCTGGCCCTTAAGGGTTGGGCCTCTGGGGAGCTGGAGTGGTGGCCGGGATGAGGGACCAGAAGGCACAGTGGCCTCTTCAGACCCCACCGACGGGGCACCTGAGACTCAAACTATACCTCCCAGCGGTGCCTGGCCTTCAGGCCTCCTCCTAAACATGCGCAGAGGCTGGCCAGCGGGGCACGCTCAAGAGGGGGTTGCCTGCGGGCCGTACCCCTGCCCAGAAGGCGGCCACTACCTAGGGAGTGCGGGGTATTCCGATCCTCCACCTGCCTTGGGCCAACCCCTGAGAATACCAGGTGTAAGGGGCTACCCTCCTTCAAAGCCATCTCCTTCAAGAAGCCTTCCCTGACTAAGCCCTCCTTTGATAATAATAATAATAATAGTGATATTGGTTAAGTGCTTACTATGTGCCAGGCAGTATACTGAGCGCTGGGGTGGATACAACCAAATTGGGTTGGATACAGTCCCTGTTCCACCTGGGGCTCACAGTCTCCATCCCCATTTTACAGATGAGGTAACTGAGGCACAGAGAAGTGACTTGCCCAAGGTCACCAAGCAGACAAGTGATGGAACTGGGATTAGAACCCATGACCTTCTGACTCCCACGCCCGTGCTCTCGCCACTGTGCCATGCCTCCTTTCCTCTTCTCCCACTCCCTTCCGCGTCATCCTGACTTACTCCCTTTATTCATCCCCTCCACCGACCCCACAGCACTAAAGTCCAAATCTGTCATTTATTGATTTCTACTAATAGCTGTCTCCCCCTCTTTTGACAGTGAGCTCGTGGTGGACAGGGAATGTGTCTGATAGATTGTTACACTGTATTCTCCCAAGTGCTTAGTGCAGCACTCTGCACACAATAAGCAGTGTGGAGAAGCAGCTTGGCTTAGTGGATCGAGGCCAGGCCCAGGAGTCAGAGACCCAGGTTCTAATCCCGGCTCCGCCACATGTCTGCCGTGTGACCTTGGGCAAGTGGCTTCACTTCCCTGGGCCTCAGCACCCACCTCTGTAAAAAGGGGATTAAGGCTGTGAACCCCATGTGGGACAGGGACTGTGTCAAACCTGATTACCTTGTATCTACCCCAGCGCTTAGAATAGTGCTTGGAACATAACAAGTGCTTAACTGATACCCTAACTAAGGTGTGGGGGTGGGCACTGGGTTGAGGGGGGCATTGGTTTCTGGTTTGGGGTGGGGAAATGTGGAAGCAGGGGTTGGCCCTGGTATGAGGGGGGGGCCGAAAAGCTGGTAGTAAAGGATCAGGTAGGTGTGGGGTGATCGGGGGTAATCACTTGTTTGTTTCCATTTATTCTGTCCCTGGTTCTGTGGATTTGGTGGTCCTAAGCACCAACCAGGCTTGGGGGGCTGATCCGATAATTGGATGGGGATTGGGAAAGGTTGCTAGGGAGTTGTCTATAATGGGGTTAATACAGACATTCATTCCCCCCCCCCCCCCCCGCCCAGCCCCGCGGCACTTAACGTACATATCTGTAATCGATTTAATACTAATTAGTCTCCCCCTCTAGACTAAACTCGGTGCGGAAGGGATTCAGTCTGTTGTTACACTGTACTCTCCCAAGCGCTTGGTACAGTGCTCTGCACACCGTAAGAGCTCAATAAATGAGATTGAATGAATGAATGACAAGTCTAATAAGCGCTCAGTAAATACGAATGACTGACCGAGTGACTGAGGTGAGGTGGGGAGCGGGCCGTACCTGGAAGAAGGTCATGGTGGAGCCGGCATGGATGGTCCCGTACTCTATGTTGGTCTGGTCAGCCAGGTCGTCGGCCGACTCTACGGGCACCTCCATGCGCTGCACCGTCAAGAAGGCGGCCAGGTTGGCCGTGTACGAGGAGATGATGATTAGGGTGAAGGCCCACCTTGGGAGGGGGGCGGGGAGGGGGCGGGTATTACGGCACGGACAGGAGGCGGCTCCCTCTCACCGGCCCCCACTCTTCCCCAGGACCAAACCCACTCTGCCCGGATCTCCAGCCCCCGCCCAACCCCTTCAGGCACATTAATAATAATAATAATAATAAGGTTGGTATTTGTTAAGTGCTTAGTATGTGCCAAGCACAATCCCCATTTTCCAGATGAGGTAACTGAGGCCCAGAGAAGTGAAGTGACTTGCCCACAGTCACCCAGCTGACAAGTGGCAGAGCCGGAATTCAAACCCATGACCTCTGACTCCCAAGCCCGGGATCTTTCCACTGAGCCACGCTGCTTCTCTGAGTAGAGCGCTCTCTTAGCAATGTGAGAGGTAGCGGGATCGATGCCCGCATTCTACACTTTAGGGAAGCAGTGTGACGTAGTGGCTAGAGCGCAGGCCTGGCAGTCAGAAGGTCATGGGTTCTAATCCCAGCTATGCCTCTTGGGCAGGTCACTTAACTTCTCTGTGCCTCAGGTGCCTCATCCGTAAAATGGGGATTGAGATTGTGAGCCCCACGTGGGACAGGGGACTGTGTCCAACCCGACTGGCTTGTATCTATCCCAGCGCTTAGTAGAGTGCTTGGCACAGAGTAAGCACTTAATACCGTTATTATTTTTATTATTATTATTATTGTGTAGGCAAAGAGTTTTTTTCCATGTAGGCCTCCTGATTGGCCCAGAGATCTGACTGACAGCAGCTCTGGGCCCCTCCCAGCCCTCTTTGAGCCAGCTGGCCTGCCCCCTGGGGATTGGCACGAAGCCCCCTATGGTTGAAGGAAGGGAAGGGGGTGGGACGGGGTGAAGGGATATTCCTTCTGTGGATCTGGGGCTGTGGGGGGACCGGGGGAGCAGGGGAAGCTGCATGGTGTAGGGGACAGAGCGCAGGCCTGGAAGTCAGAAGGTCATGGATTCTAATCTCGGCTCTACCACTTTTCTGCTGTGTGACCTTGGACAAGTCACTTCATTTCTCTGGGTCTCAGTTATCTGCAAAATGGGGATTGAGCCTGAAGCCCCATGTGGGACGGGGACTGGGTCTAACCCAATTTTCTTTTCTCCACCCCAGTGCTTAGAGAAGCAGTGTGGCTCGGTGGAAAGAGCCCGGGTTTGGGAGCCAGAGGACATGGGTTCTAATCCCGGCTCCGCCAATTGCCAGCTATGTGACTTTGGGCAAGTCACTTCACCTCTCTGTGCCTCAGTTCCCTCATCTGTAAAATGGGGATTAAAACTGTGAGCTCCATGTGGGACAACCTGATCACCTTGTATCCCCCCAGCGCTTAGAACAGTGCTTTGCACATAGTAAGCGCTTAACAAATACCACCATCATTATTATTAGTAGACGGTGCCTGGCACATAGTAAGCACTTATCAGATCCCATTATTATTATTACTATCATTATTATTATTATTAAGGTGTTCATGGGCGGTGACTCCAAGAGCACGGGTCTTGGTGCTTGGTGGTCTCCTTCCTCTTAGATTAAGTGCTGGGGAGATTTGGGTCCAAAATACAGGCCGGGCCTGGGCGTCACAAGGATCTGGGTTCTAATTCCAGCTCCTCCACTTGTCTGCTGTGGAATCTCGGGCAACTCACGTAGCTTCTCTGGGCCTACGATCCCTCATCCGTAAAATGGGAATTGAGACTGTGAGCCCCCTTTGGGACAGGGACTGTTGAACCTCGTTTGCTTGTTTCCACCCCAGCGCTTAGTACAGTGCCTGGCATGTAGTAAGCGCTTTACAAATACCACAATGATTATTATTTTCTGCAAGAAAAATGACACCTGCCCCTCAAAATGCTGGCCTGTGAATGAGAGAGCATGTGTGCATGTGTGTGGTGGGGGTTGCTGGGGGGAGGCAGGAGGGTGTCGGGGATAGGGCTGTGTCCCAATCACATGCACTGGAATCCTCCCAGGTGAGGGCCCCCCCAGACTGTGAAGCCCCCCGAGCCCCGCCCCCCACCATCCAGCCTGAAGCCTGCAAAACCCATCCCTTCTCTGGGATCTCCAACTCGGGCCGAGTCGGCCTACCCCGATTAATTAGTTGTGGGGATTTGACACTGTTAATATTTATCCCTATTTATTGGGAAACGTTGGGCTGAGATTCTGCAGACAGAGTTTTCTCTTCCACTGGAGACTGAGCCGACCCCCCCGGCCCTGCTCAGCGGGGGCAGCGTGGCCTAGTGGATAGCGCCCGGGCCTGGGAGTCAGAAGGACCTAACCCCGGCTCCTCCACTTGTCTGCTGTGTGAACTTGGGCAAACCACTTAACTTCTCTGGGCCTCCGTTCTCTCATCTGGAAAAGGGGGATTAAGACAGTGAGCCCCATGTGGGACGGGGATTGTGTCCAACCTGATTAGCTTGTATTTACCCCAGCTTTTAGTACAGTTCCTGGCACATAGTAAGCGCTTATCAAATGCCATAAAAAAAGAGGGCTTTGGAGAAACTACAGTTATCATCCCCTGTGGGCACAGTCCTGGAGGTTCCATCAGGCATTGTAGAATACACGGACTTTCCCACTGGCCTTTCCAGAGACCTCCTGGTGTTGCTATAATCCATCCACCCATCCCCGGCCCCCTCCTCTAGTTTCTGGAATCAGTTGGGAATCCCCCTTCAGCCTCTCTAGGCATCTCTGCAGTTTCTCGCATCGGCCCTCTAGAGATAGTCTTCCCGGAATCTCTAGGCACCCCTAGAGAGAGGTTCAGGCCATCCTCCCCGAATCCCAGCTGTTGCATCCGGACCCCTACAGCTACCTCATAACACCCTCCCTCCCACAGTCGATCCCAGGAAGATCTCTTTCAGACCCCCACGGGCGTTTGAAAAGCAGCAGCACGGTGTAGTGCATAGCAGCACGGGTCCGGGAGTCAGGTCACGGGTTCTAATCCCCGCTGCACCGCGTGTCTGCTGGGTGACCTAGAGTGAGTCACTTCACTTCTCTGTGCCTGTTACCTCATCTGTAAAATGGGGTTTGAGAATTTGAGCCCCACGTGGGACAGGGAATGTGTCCGACCTGATTTGCCTGTATCTACCCCAGGGCTTAGTACAGCGCCTGGCACATAGGAAGTGCTTGACACCACAATTATTATTATGCCCCCCGGCCCTTCTGCGCCTCTAGTTCCGGTGGTTCCGTGCATGGATCTGGGGCGTATGCGTTGGCATGAATGGGTACGAGCACGTGCTGGTTGCCGTTACAGCTCTGGCCAGGCTTCCACCGCTACCCTAACCCGACCCCTTCAACCCAGCCCCCCCGGAGCTGCCCTCCTCCTCCTCCCCTCCTGGGACCGCCAACCCCGGCGTTCACCCTGCCCCTCCGCGGGCCGGCTCCCCGCTCACCAGACCCCGCTGACGCAGCGTGTGGACAGGGCCCGCGGCATGATCTCGGAGCCCTGCTGCATGAAGCCGCCCACGGGGAACCACAGGCTGTTGCCCAGGGTGTACTGGTTCTCCAGCACGTGGGGCCGAGCTCGCAGGCAAGGGTGGGGGTTGTACCACTCGTAGGGGCTCAGCCTGGCGGGGGAGGGAGAGAGAGACAAAGAGACAGAGAGACGAGAGAGGGAGGGAGAGATGCAGAGGGAAGATGGACGGAGGCGGGAGACGCGGGCCCAGTAGTGTGGCTTAGTGGAAAGAGCCCGGGCCTGGGAGTCAGAGGGCCTGGGTTCTAATCCCGGCTCTGCCGACTGCTTCATTCATTCAATCGGATGTACCGAGCGCTTACTCTGGGCAGAGTACGGTACTTAGCACTTGGGAATTGCTGGCTGAGGGACCCCGGGCAAGTCGCTTCACTCCTCTGTGCCTCGGTTCCCCTGTTGTCTCTTCTATTTAGATTGTGAGACCCACGAGGGACGGGGACTTTGTCCAACATAATTGACTTCAGTCTAGTCCAGCGCTCGGAACAGTGTTTGACACACGGTAAGCGCTTAACAAACACCACAAGAAACAAACAAAGCAAATACGGAGCGACGGAGGCAGAGAGGTGGGAGGTTCCTGGGATGCCCGCACCTCTGCCCTCTCCAGCCAGCGCCCACCTTCCCGTGGCTCCACCGCCCCGGGCCCCAGCACCCGGCTCCATCTACCACTTGGTCGTCCCTCCCCGTCCCTCTCCCTCCCGGTGTCGGCCAAGGGGGAGAGTAAGGGGGCGGCGGTCCCTCACCTGGCAGCGAGGAAGAGGACGCAGCTGACGGCCAGGTAAGCGAGGAGCATGAAGAGCCAGACCGCGGGGGAGAAGGGGTCCAGGAAGGAGAAATACCCCGGCTTCCGGCCCTGGAGAGGAGAGCGGGAGGAGATCCGGGTGTCCGGCCACGCGGCCTGCCCGACGCCCGCTCCCCTCCCTCCCAGCCCCCGCCGCTCCCCTGACCCCCGGAACGGCCGCGCGTACTATGTGCACCCGGTAGAGGATGCTGATCCCGAGGGTCATGAAGGGCTTGGAGAAATCGATGACCTTCTCCCGCTCGGCCGTGATGGTGAACGCCGCCACTGCCAGGTCTGCCTTCTGCTCCGGGGGGAGAGAGACAGCGACACACAGAGACAGACAGACACACGCACACAAACGCACGCACAGGGGCGCGCGCACACACACAAACACACGCAAGGAGGGACAGAGAGACCCATAAAGAGACAGAGGCCCAGACAGAGAGAGACAGAGAGAGACACCCTCCCCACACGCAGGCAGAGACACAGAGATGGAGACACAGATATACATGAAAACGCAAAGAAAGGGAGCCCCGGTGTCAGTGGGGAGAAGGCCCAAGGGGGGGACCGGGGAGCGTGGGAGAGTCCCTCACCCCGCCCGGTTGGACGTCTGACGGCTGCCCCGGGCCGTCGGCAGAGGCAGCGGGCGTTGCAGGGGTGAGAGGAAAGGGACCCTTGGGTAACCCGGATTATCCGCACGAACCGAGAGCCTCTGAAGCTTCCGCCCCCTCCTCTCCCTAGAGGCTGCTCCCTGTGTGGGCTAAGCTGCAGCGGGGCCCCGGCCGAGGCAGGGCCAACCTGGCTTTAGGAGGGGCTCGGTCTGAGGCGGCTCGGGTCCCCTGGGGTGGGACGCACATCGGCCAACTAGATGGGCACTGGTGTGGGTGGGCGCCGCTGAGCACGGGCCCGGAAAGGAGCCGGGAGTCCCGGCACACGGCGGGTCCACATCCCGACTTCCCTTTCCGGGCGGGTCAGGCCCCAAGAGGTGCCGGCCAAAATGGAAAATAGGACGCAGGCCAGGCCCCATAGGAACCCGCGGGGTCCCACCTCGTCGGGCTCCAGGATTTCAGCCCGGACTGGTCACTCCCTGGAGTGGGAGAGGAAGGAGCTGACGGTCTGACTGACCGGGGCTGGGGTGGGGGGTTGGGGACGGTTTGCTTTCCCACCTGTCCCACCTCCAGATGGACTCCCTAATCAGCCGGGAAATGAGAAGCAGTGTGGCCTAGGGGATAGAGCCCAGGCCTGGGAGTTAGAAGGACCTGGGTTTTAATCCCGGCTCCTCCACCTGTCTGCTGCGTGACCGTGGGCAAGTCACTTGGCTTCTCGGGGCCTCAGTTACCTCATCTGCAAAATGAGGATTAAGACTGTGAGCACCACGTGGGACAGGACATCCTGATTACTTTGTATCTACCCCAGGACTTAAAATAGTGCCTGGCACATAGTAAGCACTTAACAAATGCCATTCAGAAAAATGGCCCAGGAGGAAGCAAAGGAGATAAGAAGGAAGGAGAAGACATCTGTATGGAAGCCAATGAATGCTAATACATTCGCCACGGTTGTGGTTGTAAGACCGAAATGGGCTGGGATCCTAGGGGCTTTGGTGCCGACCACGAGTCTGGAAGGAGCTGGGAGTGAGAAGAGAGCCCTAAAGTTCTCCTGGGGTAAAGGCACCGGGCAAGCGGGGGGAGCGAGGAGGGGTTGAAGGGACACAGCTTGCTCCTTGAGGCTGAGGGGATGAGATTGGAGAGAGGGAAAAGAGGCGGAAGGAGGCGAGAGAGGGAAAAATGAAGAATTAGTAGGAAAGAGAAGTGAGGAGGAGGAGAAAGCAGGAATAGGTGGCCATTGCAGTGAGGATGAGGAAGGAGGGGAATTGGGGAGGAGGAAGACTGGAGGTCTGTAGAAGAGAAGGGTGGGGGGAGATGCTGGGATGGAGAGAAGGGGGTGCCCCCTCAGCCTGCTTGGACTTGGGACTCCCCCCTGGAGTTCTTGGAGTACTATCCCATACTCTTCTCCATGTCCTGGGATTGTGCTCCCGGAGATAGAAGAGCAGTGCCCTCGTTGGGATCGCGCCAACTAACCCTGCCCATCACCGCAACTTGCTCGGGACGCTAATCTCGATGCCCCTTCCCCACCGCCCTGGCCCCCAAGGGAAAGAAGAGATACACCTTCACTCGCTAACAGGTCGGTGACTTCCTCACCCCAGGGCATGCTCTCAACCCGACTCGGTCCTTAGCCCGGATCTTCCCCTCCTCTGTCCCCCATACCCGATTGATGAGCTCGCCGACCATGCCGGTCCAGGAGCCGTTGGGTTCGGGAGCCCCGTAGAGCCCGTCCTCCACCAGCCGCAGCCGGAAGCGGAAGCGCAGCAGCTCCGCCAGCTCCCGCAGCATGTCCACGCAGAAGCCCTCGAACCGCTCGTTGCCCGACAGTGCCTGGAAGTTGGGCCGCCGCATGACATACGGGTTCTCCTGGGGGGGGGGGGGCAGCGGGGGGCACAGACCACAGATTCATTTGTTCAATCTTACTTATTGAGTGCTTATTATGCGCAGAGCACTGTACTAAGCGCTTGGGAGAGGACGGTAGAACAATAAACCGACACATTCCCTGCCCTCGGAGTCAGCCACGGTGCAGAGCTGAGCCTGGAGACCGAGAGATGGAGAGGGCTCGGAGAAGCAGTGTGGCCCAGGAGATAGAGCAGGCATCTGAGAGTCAGAAAATCATGGGTTCTAATCCCAGTTCCGCCACTTCTCTGCTGTGTGACCTTGGGCAAGTCACTTCACTTCTTTGGGTCTCAGTTACCTCATCTGTAAAATGGGGGATCAAGACTGTGAGACCCATGTGGGACAGGGACTGTGTCTAACCCGATTTGCCTGTATCCACCCCAGTGCTTAGTACAGTGCCTGACACATAGTAAGCACTTAACAAATACCATTAATATTATTATTATAGAACCCAGGCCTGGGAGTCCGAAGGACCTGGGTTCTAATCCTGACTGCACCACTTGTGTGCTGCGTGTCGCCTTGGCCAAGTCACTTCTCTGAGCCTCGGTTACCTCATCTGAAAAATGGGGATTGAGTCCGCGAGCCCTGTGTGGGACACGATACTGCGTCCAACCCAACTTGCTTGCCTCCATCGCAGCTCTGAGTACAGTGCCTGGCACATAGCTTAACTCATACCACAATTATAATTATTATTAGCTCACCCAGCGCCGGCGGGGGGAGGGAATTGGAAGGAATGGCTCGGCTGCCTTCGGCACCTCGTCCCCGACAGCTCCAGTGAGCTTCTGAGGGGAGGAGAGAGGCCTAGGCGGACCGGTCCTCAGAGATGATTCTGCATTTTGGCTGCCGGGAGCGAGGAGGGGGTGTGGGACCCACGTGAGCCTTGGAGTTTAACTCTCTGCCTCTCCCTAACGGAGCCTGGTGGGCCCTCCCGCCCCTTCAGTGCCCCCCATTTTCTCCGCCTGGCTCTTTCTCCCTCCTGTTTCTACCACCACCGGGACAGGGTTGGACTCCCGCAAGGGCATGTGGACTTTGGCCTTGTGACTGAAGTGACGTGAGGTAGTGATAGCCACGGGCCTGGGAGTCAAAAGGTCACGGATTCTAATCCCAGGTTCACCATGTCTGCTGTGTGGCCTTGGGCAAGTCACTTTACTTATCTGTGCCTCAGTTCCCTCCTCTGTAAAATGGGGATGGAGACCAGGAGCCCTGCGTGAGACAGGGACTGGGTCCAACCTGATTGCTTATATCCACCCCAGTGCTTAGTATGGTGCTTGGCACATAGTAAGCGCTTAACAAATACCATAATTATTGTTATTATCATTATTAATAATCCTGACTCTGCCATTTGTCTGCTGTGTGACCTTTGGCAAGTCACTTCACTTTTCTGGGCCTAAATTCCCTTAGTTGTAAAATGGGGATTAAAACTGTGAGCCCTATGTGGAATGGAGAGAGTGTCTCCATTTTATATCTTATATCTTATCCTATATCTTATCTTATATCTTATCATATCTACCCCAGCACTTAGAACAGTGCCTGGCACATAGTAAGCGCTTAACAAATACCGTCATTATTATTAAGTGACGGCTGGACTTTTTGCCCTTTTCCAGGAGGGTTACGGGAAGGAGAAAGGGGAGGAACACCAGTGCGACTGGCCCGCCGCTGCCATGAGAAACAGCACGGTGTAGTGGATAGAGCACGGGCCCGAGAGTCAGAACGCCATGGGTTCCGTTCCTGTCTCTGCTACTTGTCTGCTGTGTGACCTTGGGCAAGTCACTTCACTTCTCTGGGCCTCGGCTCCCTCATCTGTAAAATGGAGATTGAGATTGTGACCCCCAAGTGGGACAGGGACTGAGTCCAACCCGATTTGCTTGTATCCACCCCAGGGCTTAGTACGGCGCCTGGCACATAGAAAGTGCTTAACAAATACCGCGATTATTATTATTATTATCCCCACCGACGATGACACAAGGAGGGCACCCAAGACCCGGAATCCCACCCCCGTGGGCTTGACTCAAGGTCGTGAGAAGGGGAAAATTTTCCTGGATTATGCTGAAGCCGTGGCCAGACCCTGCTTTTTGATTCCCTGACCTCCACCGTCCCTTTCTCGAACCCAGGGCCCCCCGCCCCAACAGCTTCTGCTACCCCTTTCCCTTTTTCTGGCCCGTTCCCTCGGTTTATCTCACAGCCACTCATCTCTACGCTCAATCGATCAATAGTATTTACACAACGCAGACTGTGTGCAGAGCACTGTACTAAGCACTGAAGTGAATATGACGGAAGAAAATATGATCCTTGCCCTCAGGAGCTACAGTCTAGTGGGGGAAGACAAGTGTAAAATATTATACAAATAGAAGGGACAACCACCCAATTATGCAGCTCAGCTTCAGCCCAGGAAATCAATCGATCGATCGGTCGTATTTATTGAGCCCTTACTGGGTGCGGATCACTGTACTAAGAGCTTGGGGGAGTACATTATAATAAAGTTGGTAGAAACGTTCCCTGTTCGGTGCTCTGCACACACTAAGCACTTAATAAATACGACCGAATGAAGGAGCTGACGGTCTGGAGGATTGCGATCTGTACGTGTGGGATGACTCAGATCTGCATCCTGGTGCGAGTGTGCGTCGATGTGAGTATGAGGGATTGAGTTCCGCGCCCACGTGTGTGGCAAATTCAGTCAACCAACTCTGACGCCTCCCAACCACTTTGTTGTCTTGACCATATCTAGTGACCCCAACCCACCGGTTCTCCAGAATCAAAGTCATTTTCGATTCCTCTCCCCTTCTCCTTTTCCCTCTACTCTGTCACTGCCTCCTGCCTCTTGGTTCTTTGAGGCACCAAGAAGCTCTGGTGGTTGCCCAGCCACCTCCGCATCAAACAGAAACTCCTTCCCATCGGCTTTAAAGTACTCGATCCCCTTGCTCCCTCCTACCTCACCTAGATGTTCTTTCTCTTATTACAACCCAGCCCGCACACTTCACTCCTCTAATGCCAAACTCACCGTACCTCGATCTCATCTACCTCAGCCCCGACCTCTCGCCGACGACCTGCCTCTGGCCTGGAACGCCTTCCTCTTTATATCTGACAATTATTCTCCCCACCTTTAAAGTCTTACTACATCTCCTCCAAGAAGCCTTCCCTGACTAAACCCTCATTTTCTTTTCTTCCATTCTCTTCTGCATCACCCTGACTTGCTCCCTTTATGCATCCCCCTTGAACCCCACAGCACTTATGTCCATATCTGTCATTTATTTATTTCTATTAATGTCTCCCCCCTTTAGGCTGTAAGCTCGTTGCGGGCAGGAATGTGTCTGTTATATTGGTATATAGCACTCTCCCAAGCGCTTAGTCCGGTGCTCTGACTATTGATTGATCAATTGATTGATCGGTGACTTTCTCATTTCCTCCTGAGCCCCCCTCACCTGAATCAATGGAACTTCTGTCCTTCTCCAGCCTGACAGTTGGACACAGTCACTGTCCCACGGGGGGCACATAATCTTAATCCTCATTTTACAGATCAGGTAACTGAGGTCCAGAAAAGTGAAGTGACTTGCTCAAGGTCACACAGCAGACAAGTGGTGGAGCTGGGATTAGAACCCAAGTCCTTCTGACTCCCAGGCCCGGGATCGAGCCACTTCGCCACGGTAGTGTCTCAGGGCGGCCTGGATCAGTTTCCTCCAGGGGCCTACCGATCAATCACTCATCATCAATTATCGAGCTCTACGGAGCAGACTACCGTCCCCCTCCCTGCTTCCGAGACGAACTCCTGTCTGGATCAGTCAATCAACAGTATTTATTGAGCGCTTACTGTTGGTAGAGTCGGTAGACGCGATCCCTGCCCGCAAGGAGCAGTGTGACCTAGTGGAAAGAGCACAGGCCTGGGACTTGGAGGACTTGGGTTCTGATCCTGGCTACTGAGTGACCTTGGGCAAATCACTTCACTTCTCTGTTCCTCAGTTACCTCATCTGTAAAATGGGGATTAAGACCGTGAGCCCCAGGTGGGACAGGGACTACGTCCAACCCGATTAGCTTGTTTCTACCTCAGTGTTTAGTATCCCGGCTCTGCCACTTGTCAGCTGCGTGACTGTGGGCAATTCACTTAACTTCTCTTTGCCTCAGTTACCTCATCTGTCAAATGGGGATGAAGACTGTGAGCCTCATGTGGGACAACCTGATGACCCTGTATCTACCCCAGCGCTTAGAACAGTGCTCTGCACATAGTAAGCACTTAACAAACACCAGCATTATTATTATTATTAGAGTGCCTGGCACATAGTAAGCGCTTCACAAATATCATAAAAAATAATAACAATCGTTACAATCTCCAGTCTGGAGGCCTCCATGTCCCCACGCTGCACTGCCTCAATTCCCCCGCCTTCCCCTCCCATCTCGGCTCCTCTCTCCAGCCTCCGCTGAGATCTCCCGGCCCAGCCACCTGCCGGGAAGGGCTCGGTCGATGGTTTCCTCCCCTCCATCCAGCCCCCGTCGTCCAGCTGCTCACCAGGATGGTGGTGACCACCAGGGTCTTGTTGGCCAGCGTCTGTGACAAGTTGATGTCCAGCGTGGTAGCGTTCATGGCCAGAGTTCGGTTCGAGTACCACACCCCGATCTGAGAAGGGAAACAGGGGCAAGCCCAGGCCTCGACCAACCGATCATATTTATTGAGCTCTTACTGTGTGCGGAGAACCATACTAAGCGCTTGGGAGAGTACAACAGAACAGGCACATTCCCCGCCCACACCGAGCAACCAGTCTAGAGGGGAACCATCTCTTTCCCGGATCTGACTTTTGTTCTGCCTCCCCCGCCAGCCCCCACTCCCTCCGAGACTCGGGCGTCCCGTCTCATGGCCCCCGGACGCGGGCACCCGGACTCTCCCCTCGCCTCTCTGGACGGGACCCCCCCCCGGGGCTTCGGCACCCAGCTGCCCCCTCACCTCTCGGTGCCCCTCCCGACACTTCTCCAAGATCCTTAACGTGTAGTTTGTCCTCTGGCCTTTGCTGTTGAACTCCACTCTCCCTGTCAGCCCGTCGTACTCTACCTAGCCGGGGAGGGGAGGGAGGAGAGGGTACGGAGAGGAGACGGACAGGGGACGGCAGAGAGGCGGGGCGTGCAGGTAGAGAGACAGGGAGACACGCACAGAGAGCCATACGCACCCACAGAGAAGAGAGAGACACCCGCAGGGAAGAGAGAGAGAGAGAGGCAGAGGGATTGCGGGAAACAGGGGTCCGGAGAAGTGGAAGGCCCAGGGCCCAGAGAGATGCAAGAAGGATGGACAGAGTAAGTCTCCTCACCACCACCGGCACCCATTCATTCAATCGTATTTACTGAGCCCTTACTGTGCAGAGCGCTGTACTAAGCGCTCGGGAGAGTTCAATAGAACAATAAACAGACACAGTCCCTGCCCACAGCGAGCTCCACCGTCCCCACCCGCCCATCCGTTTCCGGCTGCGGACCCCTGCCCCGCTTTCATTAGACCCCACCCTGGCTCCGGCCCCTCTCCCCGCCCCCGGCTACCCCGGCCCCCCGGCCCCAGGCCGCCCCTAGCTCACCATGCGCAGGTAGTTCATGAGGCTGGTGCCGTGCTGCCAGATGTTGGAGGAAGTGCAGGCCAGGGGCTTGACGCCGATCTCCTGGCTGCGGTTCAGCTCCCTCACGGCGCTCACCACCACGTGGACGGCGTCGAACATGAGGGCCGCTGACAGCTGGAGGGAGGGAGGGGAGAGGGTGGTGTCAGCTGGACCCGGCCATGTTCGTTCCCCAACCCCGGCCCTCTGATTCTCTCTCTCTCTCTCCCCTCAGCATTTCCTTGGCAATCGGCCCCCTTCCCCCTCCCCACCCCATGGGGGGTTGCCACTCTTCCTCCCGTGCCCTGCTCTCCGCCCCCCTCCCCTCGGCTCCGCTCCGCTTCTCACCGCCGGGCCCGGGTAGGGGCTGGCCTCGCAGTTCTCCCTCCAGGACATGTTGAGGCTGCGGACGAATTCCAGATAGAAGGGGTGAGATGTGTTGAACATGGAGAATCCCAGGATGTTGGATGAATCCTCCACGATGCCCTCCAAGTGCAGAATGGGGAAGTCCTGGAGGCCGGAGAAGGGTGGGAGAAAGATGGCGGGTTGGGGGTGGGGGTGGGAGGGGGGAGAACCGGAAGCGTCGGGAGGCAAAGCTTGGGCAAACTGGGGGGTGCTGGGGGTTGAGTTGTAATGGGAGGGGAGGGAAGGACGGGGGATCGGAACTAATCACTCTAATACACTGTCCTCTCCCCAGTGCTAAATTCAGTGTTCTGCACACAGTAAGTGCTCAGTAAATACCACTGATGGATTGGGGGGGGGGGGGGGCAGGCAGAGGTAGAACAACTGGGGATGCGGGGTCGGGAGGGACAGAGCTGAGGGGAACATGGGGACTAAACCATCGGGAGACACAGAATGAGGAAGGACAGAGCAGTGAGGAAGATGGGACCGGACCGCTGCGGGATGCAGGGTGGGGAGGAACGGAGCCGTGATGGGAACCGGAAAGCAGGGAGCGGAGTGGAGAGGGTAACTGAGAAGCAACGTGGCTTGGCGGATAAAGCACAGGCCTGGGAGCCAGAGAACCTGGGTTCTGACCCCACCCGGCTGTGTGACTTCAGGCAAGTCGCTTCACTTCTCTGTGCCTCAGTTTCTTCAGTTTCAAAATGAGGATTCAATACCTGCTCTCCCCCTAGCTTAGATGTGAGCCCCATTTTGGCCTGATTAACTCGTATCTACTCCAGCGCTTAGAACAGTGCTCGACACATAGTAAGCGCTTAACAGACACCACAAAAAAAGAGGCGGATCAGGGGAGGTGGGAAGCAAAAGGAATAGGAGAACCAGAGAAGAGAAAGACGGCGGAGGGAGCAGGCAGAGAAAGAAAGCCAGGACTAGATCGGAGGCAATGAAGGTGGGGAGCCAAAGAGGGACTTACCATAGTGGTGAGGATGTATTTATAAAATGCCGAAGTCATCCCCAGTTCTGAAGCCTGAACGTGAGAAGGGACACGGGAGAGATAATAATAATAATGATGACGGTATTTGTTAAGCGCTTACTGTTCTAAGTGCTGGGGGGATACAAGGTGGTCAGGTGGTCCCACGTGGGGCTCGCAGTTTTCATCCCCATTTTACGGATGAGGTCACTGAGGCCCAGAGAAGTGAAGTGACTCGCCCAGAGTCACGCAGCTGACAAGTGGCGGAGCCGGGATTAGAACCCATGACCTCGGACTCCCAAGCCCGGGCTCTTGCCACTGAGCCACGCTGCTTCTCTACGGAGAGTCACCCGCACCGGAGAGACACGCAGCCAGAGACGCACAGCGCCCTTCATACCACAGACACACCCGGAGGCGTTCGAGAGGGGAAACTGGGGCACGCCGGACAAGTGGCCCCCTGCCTCTCATCGGCCTCCATTTCCCGTTCCTCCACAGGAGGGGTGGCTTCTAGCCTGAAGGAGCTGGCGGATGAGGAGGGACCCCGGAGAGTGATCAGAATTTTGAGTCCAAACTGGGACTGTCGCTACCGGGGTGGGGGAGTAGGATCGCCCTGAGGAGTCCCTGTCCTGTGGCCACCCCAGCCCCAACCCCGGCCCTCTCAGCAAGACAGGGTTTGTCCTTCCTGGAATTTCCCTCAGCTCCTCTGGGACGGGTGGAGACGGGAGGGCCCCTGAAGCTTTTCGGGCTCTGGGTTGCCTCGTGGTGGTCCTGTCCCCAATTCCCTTGACAACTGTTGGTTTGATAGTACTTGTTGAGCGCTTACTGTGTGTCAAACACTGTTCTAAGCAATGGGGAAGGTACAAGTCAATTAAGTCGGACACAGTCTCTGTCCCGCATGGGGCTCAACAGTCTTAAGTGGGAAGTAGAACAGGCACCCGTCACTTAACTTACACACTCTATTTCTCCCCCATCTGTAAATTATTCTAAAGCCACTCTCTCCAGGCCAGATTAGAGGCTCACCTGAGGGCAGGGGCGGCGGCTGCTAAACTCCACTCACCCTAACTGCTTCCAACAATGAAGAAGCAGCTTGGCCTAGTGGAAAGAGCCCGGGCCTGGGAGTCAGAGGACCTGGGTTCTAAACTCAGCCCTGCCAGTTGCCTGTCTCCAGAAAGTCACTTCTCTTCTCTGGAGTTCAGTTTCCTCATCTGTAAAATGGGGATTCAGTGAATGTTCTGTCTACTGTTTAGAATGAGCTCCATGTGGGACAGGAATTGCGTCTGACCTGATTAATTTGTATCTACTCCAGCGTTTAGAATGATGCTTGACACAGAGTAAGTGCTTACAAACGTAATAATAATAATAATGATCATCTACGCAGTGAGCATTCAATAAATAATACTGAAGAAGAAAAAAAGAGGAAAAAGCTCTCTCTGAAGCACAAATGAGTGTTTCTGGCATTCCAATTCCCAGAACCGATTTCCCTTGGACTTGAAACATGTGGACAGCTTCCAAACTTGGGGATTTTCCAGACACTCGGGGACTTCTGGTTCTTGTGGCAGGGACCGTATCTACTGACTCTGTTGTACTGTACTCTTCCAAGTTTGGAGTACAATGCCCTGTACACAGTAAGCACTCAATAAGTGTTCAAGAAACAGCGTGACCTAAGTGGAAGGAGCGTGGGCTTGGGAGTCAGAGGAGCTGGGTTCCAATCCCGCCTTCACCACTTGCCTGGTGTGTGACCTTGAGCGGGTCATTTCACTTCTCTGTGCCTCACCAGTAAAATGGGGATTAAGACCGTGAGCTGTACATGGGACGAGGACTCTATCCAACCCCGTTATCTTAGTACAGTACCTGGCACATAGTAAGCGCTTAACAAATATCACAATTATCATCATTATTATTAGACGTGCCTGGGACTTGTCCAACCTGATTATCTTGTATCTATCTCAGCAACTACAGCAGTGCTTGACCCATAGAAACCACTTAACAAATGCTGGGTTTTTATTAAAAATCCATTGATTGATTGATTGACGGATGGATTCCAGACACATTTCTGGGATCCGGAGACAAATAGTAAATGAGACTGCTCTGGTAAAAGCAGAGTAGATTGTCGCTCTAGTCACAGGCCACGTTGCCTGGGCCACGGGGCCGACAGGGAGGCCGGGCCAGGGGAGGGTGTCCGAGGGTTGGGGGGGTCAGAGGTCGAGGCAGGGCACCTTGCGGAGGATGAGGTGAGAGATGGAGGCGTTGGCGTCGATGATGATGGTGGACACTTTGTCGTCGCGGATCTCCTTCAGCAGCGGCGTTGGGTCCCGGCTCTCGTCCAACATCCGCACCGAAAGCGTCTCCTTGGAGATGAGGAAGCCGCGCACCAGCTCCTCCAACCTCAGCAGGCCTGGGGGGGCAGGGGGTGGGGGTCCAGAGTCACAGCCCTGCAAGAGGCAGGCAGAGGGGGTGGGGGGCGGTGGGAGGGAAAACACCGAAAGGATGGGGGAGGGAGGCGGGAAACCTGGGCTTCGGAAAAGGTGCGGAGATTGGGAGGGAGAGCCGGATGGGTTCCCGGAAGACTGGTTAATAATGATAATAAGAGGGGTATTTTTTAAGCGCTTACTAAGTTCCAGGCACTGTTCTAAGCGTTGGGGTGGATACAGGCAAAGCGGGGTGGACGCGGTCCCTCTCCCACGTGGGGCTCATGGTCTCAAGCCCCATTTTACAGATGAGGGAACGGAAGTCCAGAGAAGTGAACTGACATGCCCGAGGTCACACAGCAGACAAGTGGCGGAGTCGGGATTAGAACCAATGACCTTCTGACTCTCCGGCCCAAGCTCTATCGACTGCTACTTGGAGAGAAAAGGGACCTGAGGGGAGATCCGGGAGGCAGGGCCCGTGGGGGACGTCCCGGAAGGGGAACCGGGAGTCCAGGGTGCGGGGGAAGTCGAGGGATGCGGGGCTGGCCGTGTGGAGGCCGAGAGAGGAGTGGCGGGGGATGGGGGGTGGGGAGGGGACCCGGACCCCCCTCCACCCGCCCAAACCTCCCCGCTTACACTCAGCTTTGGCACAGATGAGGCTGGCCGAGGGGTAGTTGAAGGACTTGAGGATGCGGGAAACAGCCAGGCTGACGTCTTCGTTGCTGGGGTACAAGCTGACCGACGCAAAGCGGAGATACTGCAGCCTGGGGGTCTCCTCGGGGCCCACCTTCACGTGGGGGATCTGCGAGGGGGCCAGAGAAACCTTAGAGACCCCAGCCAGCCACACCGGCGCCCACCCCATCCCCCCCGGGGGCCGGCCCCCGCATTCCGGTCCGTTCCTCTCCCCTGCCCCGGGGGTTTTGGCCGCCCCGGGACGCCATTACCTCCTTCTCCCCACAGATGTGGCTGACGGTGGAGGCCGACGCTGGGCTGGATGAGGGGCCGAGGACGGACACGGCTCCCTTGGGCAGAATTTGGCACACTGCCACAGGGAGGAGGAGGAGGAGGAGGAGGAGGCGGTGGAGGAGGCAAAACAGACCAGGAAGTTAGAAAGGGGCACAATAATAATAATAGTGATCGTGATATTTTTTTAAGAACTTACTATGTGCCAGGCACTATACTAAGCACTGGAGTGGATACAAGCAAAACAGGTCGGACGCAATCCCTGTCCCCCATGGGGCTCCCACTCTTAATCCTCATTTTATGGATGAGGAAACTGAGGCACAGAGAAGTGAAGTGACTTGCCCAGGGCCACACAGCAGACAAGTGGTGGAGCCAGGATTAGCATCCATGACCTACTGACTCACAGGCCCGTGCTGTATCCATTACGCCGTGCTGCTTCCCGATCCCCACAATAATAATAACGATAATTACGGTACTTTTTAAGCGCTTACTACGTGCCAAGCACTGTTCTGAGAGCCGGGGAAGATACAAGTTCATTGGGTTGGACAAAGTCCCTGCTCCCCGTGGGGCTTCCACTCTTAATCCCCATTTTACAGATGAGGAAACTGAGGCCCAGAGAAGTGAAGTGACTTGCCCAAAGTCACAGTGCAAATGAGTGGTGGAGCCAGGAATAGAACCCAAGTCCTGACTCCCAGGCCCGGGTTCTATCCGCTAACCCATGCTGTTTCGCCAGGACGGTGTCCGTGGTTTTGTTGTCCTCTCTCAAGCGCTTAGTACAGTGCCCCGCACACAGTAAGCGCTCAATAAATACGATCGATCGACTGATTGATTGAGGGGGGCAGTATGTCCTCTAGACCGTAAGCTTCTCATGGGCAAGGAACGTGGCTACCCACTCTATTATAGTTAACTCTCCCAACTGCTTAGCCCAGGGCTCTACACGCAATAAGCGCTCAGTAAATACCACTGATGGAGGGAGAAGAAACTGAACCTCAGACACACAGGGGCATGTTGGGTCATGCCCACCCTCCCTGTCCTCTAACCCTGATCCTTTTACCCCGCAGGGGCCACGGATGGGGTGGACCAGGGAGGGGTAAAGAGCGCCAGCGCCAAGAGCGACCGAGTTGGACACCAGGTCAAGAGAGGGGAAAAGAGACCCTCTGCGGAGGACGAGAGGGAGGGAGGGGGTGGGCTCGTTGCGGGCAGTGTCCGTTGACTGTTAAACTGTACTCTCGTGAACGCTCAGTACGGTGCTCTGCACTCGGTAAGTGCTCAATAAAGATGATCGAATTAAATTGAATGGAGAGAGAAAGAGAGAGTGAGAGAGGAATAGAGAAAAACAGAGGTCAGTGGAGGGAAGGGGAGAGAGAAAAATAAAGACGGTGAAAGAGAAAGAGGGAAGCAGCATGGGCTAGCGGAGAGACCACGGGACCAGGAGTCAGGAGACCCGGGTTCTAATCCCGGCTCCACCTCTCGCCTGCCGGGTGACCTTGGGCAAGTTACTTTGCTGTTCCTCGGTTTCCTCATGTGTAAAACGGGACTTCTCCCTCCCTCCCCTTCTAGATTGTAAGCTCCTCGTGGCTAGGCCTCTTGTCCACCCACTCTGCTGGGTTACACTCTCCCAAGCGCTTAATACTGTGCTCTGCACCCGGTAAACGCTCAGTCAATATCACTGATAGGACCGGGAGCCCCGTGTGGGACTGCATCTGGCCAGATTACCTTGTAATAATAATAATTATCGTATTTATTAAGCGCTTATCGTATTTATCAAGC
Source organism: Ornithorhynchus anatinus (assembly GCF_004115215.2). Classification (NCBI taxonomy): domain Eukaryota; kingdom Metazoa; phylum Chordata; class Mammalia; order Monotremata; family Ornithorhynchidae; genus Ornithorhynchus; species Ornithorhynchus anatinus. The sequence continues at coordinate 4,450,488 of NC_041732.1, read as the reverse complement.
ACTGTTCTAAGCGCTGGGGTGTATACCAGGTAATCAGGTTGTCCCATGTGGGGCTCACAGTGTTAATCCCCATGATATAGATGAGGTAACTGAGGCACAGAGAAGTGAAGTGACTCACCCAGAGTCACACAGCTGGCAAGCGGCGGAGCCGGGATTAGAACCCACGTCCTCTGACTCCCAAGCCCGCGCTCTTTCCACTGAGCCACACTGCTTCTCGTATCTACCCCAGTGCTTAGTACGGTGCTTGGCCCACAGTCAGCGCTTAACAAATCCCCGCCATAATCATCCTTAAGCAAGGATGAGAAACTGAGGCAGAGATGGGTGGGAGGGAAAGGGGACAGTGAGAGCATCAAGATCCTTGGGTTTGCTCAGCCCTTCTTCCCAGTGCTACGGACTTCTCCATCTCATGCCATCAATCCCTCAATCGATGGTATCTAATAATAATAATAATGTTGGTATTTGTTGAGCGCTTACTATGTGCAAAGTACCGTTCTAAGCGCTGGGGGGGATACAAGGTGATCAGGTTGTCCCTCTTGGGGCTCACCGTTTTAATCCCCATTTTACAGAAGAGGTAACTGAGGCATAGAGAAGTAAAGTGACTTGCCCAAAGTCACACAGCTGGCAAGCGGCGGAGCCGGGATTAGAACCCATGACCTCTGACTCCCAAGCCCGGGCTCTTGCCACTGAGCCACGCTGCTTCTCATAATCTACTGAGCGCTTAACGTGTGCGGAGCACGGGGTAAGTACAGTGTTAACAGAGTTGGTAGAAACATTCCCTGCCCACAACGAGCCCGCTGCTCAACCAGTCGATCGATCGGTGGGATTTCTTGAAGGCTTACTGTGTGCAGAGCATTGTATTAAGCGCTTGGGAGAGGACAATACACGGACACATTCCCTGCCCCCAAGGAGCTGACAGTCCCCCCGCCTCCCCGACCCTACTCACTGGTGTCCGTGGTCTCGTACTGGCTGTCCCGCTGCAGCTCAAAGATGTCCACCTCCACCCGGGCCTTGGCCGGCACCTCGATGATCCCGTTGATCTGTTCACGGGCCAGGGCCAGGGCCAGCCGTTCCCCACGGCCACACACCGTCTGGTCGTCCAGGATCGCAGCTGGGAGATCGGAAGCGGGAAAATCAGGACACCTCGTCGTCGGAGGGGACGGAGCCGGTCCCCCGGGGGGGGGGGGGCGGGGGGGACGGGCCGGCGGGGACACAGAAGCGGCGTGGCCTAGGAGGAAACGTCTCGGCCTAGCGGGTAGGGCCCGGGCCTGGGAGTCGGGAGGAGCTGAGTTCAAATCCCAGCTCTGCCACTTGTCTGCCGTGTGACCCTGGGCAAGTCATTTCGCTTCTCTGGGCCCCGGTTTCCTCTTCTGTAAAATGGGCATTAAGCCTGTGAGCCCCATGTGGGAGAGGGACTGTGTCCAATCTATTTAGCTGGGGTCTACCCCAGCGCTAAGAACAGTGCTTGGCACCCAGTAAGTGCTTAACAAATATCATGGTCACCCCAGAAGCGGGACTGGGGGGACTATCGAGAAGCAGCGCGGCCTAGCGGAAAGAGCTGGTCCTGGGGATCGGGAGACCTGGGTTCTGATCCCGGCTCCGCCGCTCTCCTGCTGCGTGATCTTGGGCGAGTCATTTCACTTCTCTGGGCCTCAGTTTCCTCAACTGTGAAATGGGGATTCGTTATCTGTTCTCCCTCCTGCTTAGACCGCGAGCCCCATGTGGGACAGGAATCGGGTCCAACCCGATTAACGTACAGAATTAGAAAAGTGCTTGTCCCATAATAAATCCTTAGAAACACCATTAACAAAATAAAAATATCTGTTCTCTCTCCCCCTCTAGACTGTGAGCTCCCTGTGGGACAGAGACTATTACCCATCTGTATCCAGTGCATCTACCGCAGAGCTCAGTACACAGCTTGACACATAGTAAGTGCTTAGCTTATTACGTCAGAAGGAACTGGGTTCTAATCCTGCCCCCACCACTAGACTGCTGGATGCAGAAGCAGCGTGGCTCAGTGGAAAGGGCCTGGGCTTGGGAGTCAGAGGTCATGGGTTCTAATTCCAGCTCCGCCGCTTGTCAGCTGTGTGACCTTGAGCAAGTCACTTAACTTCCCTGTGCCTCAGTTAACGCATCTGTAAAATGGGGATGAAGACTGTGAGCCCTACGTGGGACAACCCGATTACCTTGTATCAACCCCAGGACTTAGAACGGTGCTTTGCACATAGTAAGCGCTTAACAAATACCAACATTATTATGTATGTATCTGTAATTTTATTTATTTGTATTGATGTCTGTCCCCCAGCCTCTAGATTGTGAGCCCGTCGGGGGCAGGGAATGTCACTGTTTATTGTTATATTGTCACTTTCCCGAGCGTTCAGTACAGTGCTCTGCACACGGTAAGCGCTTAGTAAATACGATTGATTGAAGGAATAAATGATCTTGGGCAAGTCACTTAACTTCTCGGGGCCTCAGTCACCTCATCTGTAAAATGGGGATTAAGACTGTAACCCTTATATGGGACAGTGACTGTGTCCAACCCAATCACCCTGCATCTACCTCAGGGCTCAGTACAGCGCCTGGCGCGTAGTAAGCACTTAACAAGTACCACATTTATTATTAAATACCATTCAAAAAAATTAACTAAAATAAAAATCCCTGTTCTCTCTCCCCCTCTAGATTGTGAGCTGTCTGTGGGACAGGGACTGTGTCCTATCTGTTTCCGGTATCTCTACCCCAGAGCTCAGCCTAGTGCTCGGCACAGAGTAAACGTTTAACCGGTCCCACCGTTCTTATTAGACTCCTGGGTTCTGGGAAGGGCGAGAAAACCGGAGGCAAGGGTGGACAAAGAAGAGAGGCTTGAAGCGGGGTCGGGGGTCAACGGAGGCCTGTGTATTCGGAGAGTACGGGAAACTCGGGGGGCGGGGAGGCTGAGGCTGCGGCTCGGGGGGAGGCCGGGGGACTCACCCATGCGCAGGGAGGAGAGCACAGGGCGGCCTGGGCGGGCAAAGGCAACAATCAGCAGCAGCAGCAGCTCAGCTGGCATCTTCCTCCCCTCCTCATGGAGATGCTGCTGCCCGCGGCCCCCCACACGCCACCTGCAGGGAAGAACCCCAGATCCCTCGCACCCGGCCCGGGGATGCCAGGGGGTGGACGGGAGACTGGTCCGGGGGATGAGTGGAGGCTGGACGGGGGGTGGTGACTGCAGACCTGGGTGCCGGGGCCTAAGGGAAAGATCGGTGTCGGTTGGGGGAGAGTTGGAGCCAGAGCGAAAGGGGAAATGGAGGAAAATCGGGGGGCTGGGGGAAGAGTTGGGGTCTGGAAGAAACGTGGGAGAAGAACGTGGGGCCGAGGGGCAGAGTAAAGGTGGCACGGGGACGGTGGGGACACTTAGGGGGGCGGATGGCCGGCCTCCGGGATACCCCTCGGAGGAGATCCCACACCCGAAGACCCTGCTACATTCGGGGGCACGGAGGGATGCTCCAGCCTCCGCGACATCGTCGGGGGGACCCGGGGGTCGGAGGGGGGACAGGTCCCGGGCCAACTGAGACAGGACCAACGAGACTGCAGCCAGGACCCGCCCCTGTCTCTGGGCAGGCAGCAGTTGCCAGGCAACGTGGAAACGGCTGGAGAGGATGCGAGCGTTGCTAGGCAACCCCATGCCGGCCCTCACCACCCTTCTCCCATTCCTAGACGTCCCATCTTTCCCCCACAATCCCGTGGGCCTGGGGCATGAGACCAGTGGATCTGGGGGACTGGGCGAGGGGCCTCGCGAGGGGAGAGAGAGTGCGGGATGGGAGATGGCGAGACGGAGAGGGGCCGAAGAAAGATGGAATGAAAGGCGGGCGAATGGAGAGAGGGAGGGAGAGAGGCAGAAAACCCCGGCGAGAGACGGAGGGAAAAGATGGGAAGATCGAGAGGAAAGGCCACAAGGAAAAGACCGAGCGAGAAGAAAACAAAAGTCAAAGCGGAGGGAGGCTTGGGAGGGGGAGAGAGGAAAATGGAGATATGGCGAGAGGGATTCAGAGAGGGGAGAGAGTGGGAGGAGAAGAGGGGGAAGGAGTCGGATGGACAGGGACAGGGAAACCTCCCGGGAGTTGGGTATGGAATGGGGATTTGGGAACTCAGTCACTACTCCCCGCTACAAGGACCAGGGGGTCCCTGAGAACCAATTACGCCTCCTGCCCTGGTCTGGGAGAAGAAGGCTAAGGGTAAGCTCACTGTGGGCAGGGGGTGGGTCTGTTTATTGTTGTATTGTCCTCCCCCAAGCGCTTAGTACAGTGCTCTGCACACAGGAAGCGCTCGATAAATACGACTGAATGAACGAATGTGAGGGAAAACACACACATACACACGGAGAGATACAGGGGAGGCAGCGTAGCCTAGTAGAAAGAGCACAGAACCGAGAATCGGAGACATGGATTCTAGTCCCGGCTCTGCCGCTCGCCAGGTGCGAGACCTTGGGCCGGTCATTTAACTTCTCTGGGCCTCATTTTCCTCATGTGTACAATGGGGATAAAATACGAGTCTCTCCCCCTTAGACTGTGAGCCCCGATTCTGGGTCGGATAAGACGACCTAGTATCTTCCCCCAGGAATGAACGCAGTGCTTGGCGCACGGTAAGCGCTTAATAAATACCATCTTTCTTTTTCGTTTTAGTGTAAGAACCCTGGGGGAGACCACGGCAGCGAAACAAATACAGAAAAAGGCAGGGAGAGGTAACAGCCTGACTCCGACATAAACACAGGACCACAGGCGAGACAAATACCGGAAGGGAGAGCGAGGCAGCGATGCGGAGATGCAGAGAAAGATGGAAAGAGAGAGATGAGAGACATGGAGAGACACCCGGAGAGGTAGACATGCACAGAAATATGGAGAGGTAGAGATGCGTTAAAGAGGTAGAGTTACAGCGAGGAGCAGAGGGCCCCAAAGACACAGTAAGGAACACCGCTGCCAAGAATCTACCGTGTGACCTTGGGCGAGTCAATTAATCTCCCTGTGTCTTGTTTCCTTCATCTGTTAAGTGGGGATAATAACTACTTCCCCTCTCTCTAACTCGTGGGGATGTTGCGAGGACAAAGAGAGGTAACTGATGTAAGCGCACCTTGGAAAAAAGGCATCATTATTGCTATCACTGTCAATACCGCCGTTCCTATGATTACGATTTTTATTAGAGATCGTAAGTCCCCTGAGGGCAGGGACCTCGACTTTGTCCTTCTTCTGCAGATTTCTCCAGCGGCCGGAGAAGTGGACGCTCGGTAAATCGTGTCGCTGAACCTCACGGTCGGCACCACGTTGTGGAAGAAAGACACAACACCCACCCAGACCCAGACGCACAAATTCACAGACGCACATGCAAGCGCCTCCTTAGCCTACGAGCCCCACGTAAGACAGGGACTGTGCTTATCCCAGCACTTAGCACAGAGCTTGGCACAGAGTAAGTGCTTAACAAAAATCCCTGTGATCGCTCTTATTTTTATTATCATTACACGGAATGTAAAATCTGGAAGCCAGCTGAGAGACATTGGGGGAGACACTCTCAGAGAGCCACTCAGTTGAAGAGACACACGGAGAGCTTCACGAAGAGACACTGACACCGAAAAGCGGAGATACATACAGCAAAACACGTCTGCTTGCATGCGCAGAGAAAAAGAGGTGTAGAGAGAGATGGAGAGAGACAGACACAGATAGAGAGAATCTCTGGGGAGAGACAATCACAGGAGAAGTCATAAGGGCTCAGAGAGCGTCAAGGATACTGAGAGACAGAGAGAAAGGGGAGACAGAGAGAGAGAGAGAGAGGAAGCAGCAGGGCCACTAGTGGATAGAACACGGGCCTGAGAGGCGGAAGAACCTGGGTTCTAATCCCTGCTCTGCCACTTGTCTGCTGTGTGTCCTTGGGTAAGTCCCTTCACTTCTCTGTGCCTCAGTTACCTCATCTGTAAAATGGGGACCGTGAATCCCCTGTGGGTCAGGGACTATCCAACCTGATTTGCCTGCATCCACCCCATCGCTTAGTACAGCACCTGATACCTAATAAGTCTTTAATATATCATAATGATCGTTATTGTTATTATTAGGAAAGGGAGGAAAGACGGGGCCAGAGAATTTCAGCACACAAGAGAGACTGACATCAAAAGGAACGGGAAGGAAGAGAAATAGCGACGCAGAGGGAGAACGGGGAAAAAGAGATAGAGAAAAGTGAGAGACAGGAAGTGAGACAAGTGAGATACTGAGGTAGGGGGAAAAGATGGGAAGGTGATAAGAGAAAAGAATGAGTCAGAGACAGAGGCCAAGGGAAGGGAGAAAGAGAGAGTCGGAGAGGGAATGAGACCGAAAGAGGTGAAAGGAGTCCAAAGAGGGAGATAATAGGGAGAGAGAGATTCAGCGAGATATGGACAGGGAGACACATGGGCGCCCAGAGACGGAGAGGCAGACCAGAGACACTGAGAGGCAGATTCCCTAAAAAGAGATAGAGACCGAGAAAAGACTAGAACCCAACGAGAGTGATCGAAAAGCATAGAACTGTACACTTTGACACAAGCACCCGTGAAGCCACAGACAACGGGAGACACACACCTGCTGCATGAGATACACAAGCACACACAACACACCACATTCACCCAGAGATACACACCTGCAGCACGAGATACACATACAACAGTCACTCGGAGATACAACCTGCAGCATGATACACACGCACACACACCATTCATCCAGGGATACACACCAGCAGTATGAGATACACACACGCACACAACATTCTCCTGGAGATACACACTTGCGGCATGAGGTATACACACACACACACAAAACATTCTGCTGGAGTTACACACCTGCAGCATGAGATATACACACACACACACGCACGAAACCTTCACCCAGAAATACACACCTGCAGTATGAGATACACACAACATTCTCCTGGAGATACACACCGGCAGCATGAGATGCATACACACACAACATTCATCAGGAGATACACACCTGCAGCATGAGATGCACACACATACAACATTCATCCGGAGATACACACCTGTAGCATGAGATACAAAACACAGTCACCAGGATATACATACCTTGAAGCAGGAGATACACACTGGCACATGTACGCACGCGTGCACACACACACACACACAGGACCCAAGGAAAGAAGAAGAGGGAGAAAATTCATCTGAAACAGAAAGAGACACTGGGTAACCCGGAGACCCCTGAGTCACAATGGTCAGAGACATTGAAACACTGAGACACCAAGAGACACGGAGAGAGAGACAATGAGACTCGGAGAGAAAACCAAAGACATCCAGAGAAACACAGTATAAAGAGACCCAACAAGAGAGAGGTTCAGAGATCCAGAGACACATAGAAACATAGAGAGCCAGGGACTTTTTGAGAGATAAGGGGAAGAAGGAGAGAGTTGGGAGTGACGGGTAGAGGCAGAATCAGAGAAGTGAACCGGGAAAACACTATCAAGAGAGGCAGAGGAGTCGAGAGAGATGGAGAGGACCGAGAGGAGGTGCCAACTAAGAAACAGATAAGGTGGGAAATGAGAAAGAACGAAATGGGAAAGAACGAAAACAAGTTGGGAAAGGTCGGAAGGGTCAGGTGGTGGGGGGCGGAAAGAAGGAAGGAAAGATGGGGAGACGGAGGAGCAGGCTGTCGGGAAAAAGGCGAGAAGGGGGCGATGGGGTTTGGGGACGGGGAGGGATGCGGGGGAGGGCGGAAAGGTGGAAAAGCGAGCAGGCGGGAAGGTGGAGCGACAGTGGGCCTCGGCCAGCGCGGACCCCCAGGTCCAGACCGGACTGTTGGCCAGCCTTGGGGTGGGGGGAGAAGCAGGAGGAGCCGGGGCCAGCAGCAGAGGGCCCGAGCCTGTCTCCTCCACCTGTCCATCCGGTCTCCTCTGCCCAGGTTGGCCTTGGGGGTGGGAGACCCTGGAGGGCCCAGTCCCCACCCTCCCCCTTGCTGCCCCCAGTTGGAAACCCCCCACCCCATTCCCGGTCCTCCAGATCTCCACCAACTTCAACCGCCCCCCACCCCTCGAGGCGCAGAGGGACTTACGGATCCAAGTGGGACTGATGGCCGAGGCTCCTGGGTCCCTTGCAGGCCGGTGGGGTGGCTGGGGGTGCTGGGGGGTGGGGGGGGCTCCCCCCTGACCGCCCCTAATCCACTGGGGGCTCCTCTTTGCTGCCCCAGAGAAGGAGGGTGGAGGGAGGGGGCAGGACCAGGGGGAAGAGGGGCAGTGGGGGAGGGGGAGGAGGGGAGGAGAGGGAAGAGGAAGGAAGGAAGGAAGGAAGGAAGGAAGGAAGGAAGGAAGGAAGGAAGGAAGGAAGGAAGGAAGGAAGGAAGGAAGGAAGGAAGGAAGGAAGGAAGGAAGGAAGGAAGGAAGGAAGGAAGGAAAGGGGAGAAGAAAAGGGGAAGGAGAAAATGGAGGAGAAAAGCCAAAAGAGGAGAGGGGAAAGGAGAAAGCGGGGGCAAGAGAGGAAGCCGGGGGTTGGGGTGGGGGGGGGAGAGGAAAGGGGGATGGAGAAAATGGAGGGGAAGGAGGAGGGAGAGGAGAGGGGGAAGGAGAAAATGGAGGGGAAGGAGGGAGAGGGGGAAGGAGTCGACGGAGGAGAGGAGGGAGAGGAAGGTGAAAATGGAGGGGATGGCTGAGGACAGAGCCGGGGGAGGGGGAAGCTGGGGCCCCGGGGCCCCCCCCACCCCCTCCCCTCAGCCGGGCCGGCCTGGGGGGGCCGCGGGGGGGGAGAACTGGCTGTAGAAAAGGAACCTGGCCATGGGGTGGGGGGGAGGGGCCGGCTGGGGGAGGGGGGCTTCCCCCCTCCCCCCCTCCCCCCTGGGGCCTTGCCCCCCCTTCCTGGTTGGGGGGGAGGAGGGGGCTCAGGCCTTCAGCCCCCCACAGGGAGCATTGGGCCTGCAGGTGGTGGGGGTCGGGGGGGAGCAAAGAGAGGGAGAGAGGGGTAGGGGAAGCTGGGAGGGTGGAGGCAGGTTGGAGGGGATGGAAGAGAGGGGTGGGAGGAAGGATGGGGAGTTACAGAGGAAAAGCGGCGGGGGTGGAGGAAGGAAAACCAGGGGGAGAGAGAAGGAGTAACATAGAGGAGAGGCGGAAGGGGCAAAGAAAAGACGGGGTAGAGGAAGGCCCAGAAGGGGGAGAGTAAGGGAAGCTGGAAGAAAACCAGGGGAGAGGGGGGAGAGCAGCGGAGGAGGTAAACCAGGGGAGCAGAGCAGAGCAGCAATCCCAGCACAGAGAAGAAATATCCAGGGACCAGCAGGCGACGAGGTGGTTCCTTGCCCAGCTCGGACGCCGGGGTTCTTTATCCAGCCCTCCGGGGGAAGGGGCTCAGGCGAGCCAGGGCCTCAGAGGCTGTGGGGTCTGATCCCCGGTCATCCCCACCCCGCAGCCAGCTTCAGCACCCCCCCCCAAGGAGGTAGTCGACGCTCCCCCAAATCTGGGGCTTCGGCGTGCCCAAGGCCGGGCCTGCAAAAGCCGCCCTCCCGCCCCCACTCTCTCCCTTTGCTCTCTTCAGCCGCTGCTGTTTTCCTCCCTCGCTCGCTCGTTCTTCACTGGAGAGAGGGAGGGAGGGAGAAGAGAGTTGGGGGGGGTGGGAGGGGAGAGGAGGGAATGGGGGAAGGGGGAGCTGGTATTGGTCGGGTCCAGGGCGGGGAGGAGGGGGGGGCCGCGAGGAGAATGCTGATGAGGAGAAGGAGCTGCAATGGGCTGTGAGACCCCCCGCCATCGATGGGAGAGACGGAGTCACAGAGACAGAGAGACGTACATTGAGACAGACACACCGGAGAAGGGGACCCACCGAGACCCCCGTGGGGATGGGCCGGGCAGGATGACAAAACGGAGACGCAAGGGCCGGGACGGAGACGACGTTCTCGGAGATGGAGACCACGGGAGCGGAAAGAGACAAAGAGAGCTGAAGAGAAAGAAAGGGAGAGAGCGGCCAAGAGATGAGAGGGATGGCAGGGACTTTGGTGACAAGGGATAGAGAGGGGAGAGGTGGGGCGAGGTTGAGAAGTGGGTACAACGGGGTGGAGAGGTGGACAGAGGGAAAAAACCCAAAGGAGGGAGAACGGTGAGAAAGAGGGGGAAATATTAGGCCTCAGGCCTGCGGGGTGGCGGAGGGGGGAAAGGGGTCGGTCTCCCATGGGGGTCGGAGGGCAGGAGGGAGGGGGCGGAACCCAGGAGTTTGAGGCCGAGGCTGAGGCGGTGACTCACCGCCACCCCCGCCTGCTCGTGATAGGAAGGAGACATGCACGCTCCCGGCTGCTGGCCTGGTACATGTGACCTCATGCCTGCCACATGGCACTTCATGTCTCCCTCCACAAAGAGCCTGCCTTAATTAGCGGGGAACAGACTTCTGGCTCCACCCCCAGGCCTCGAGCTCAGCCAGGGGACGCAGATCTCCCGGCCCCCAGACCCCAGACCGGGCGTTTGACGGAAACAGCTCCTTCTCTCCCTGAATCTTCCTCGCTGGGCGGTCGGGTTTCTCTCCACCTATCTCTCTGACCCTGTTTTTCCCTCTTCCTCCTTGATTCTTCTCCCCGTTTTCCCATTTCTCAGTTCTTTTCATTACCTACCCATCCCTGCTTCTGCTTTCTCTGCCTTTACGAGCTTCGCTGTCAGATCGTTGTGTTCCCTCACCTTTTACCAGAGCTCAGTTCCACGCCTCCTTTCTAGTGGGAAGAGCCTGGGTCTGGGAGTCGGCGGGCCTGGGTTCTGATTCCAGCTCCGCCCTTTGGTTGCTTGCGTGACCTTGAGCAGGTCACTTCACTTCTCTCCCCCTCCCATCCTTTAACTGTTGGAGTTCCTCAAGGGTCAGTTCTTGGCCCTCTTCTGTTCTCCATTTACACTCACTCCCTCGGTGAACTCATCCGCTCTCACGGCTTTGACTACCATCTCTACGCAGATGACACGCAGATCTACATCTCCGCCCCTGTCCTCTCCCCTTCCCTTCAGGCTCGCATCTCCTCCTGCCTCCGGGACGTCTCCACCTGGATGTCGGCCCGCCACCTAAAACTCAACATGAGCGAGACTGAGCTCCTCATCTTCCCTCCCAAGCCCGGTCCGCTCCCAGACTTCTCCATCACCGTGGATGGCACGACCATCCTTCCCGTCCCGCAGGCCCGCAATCTCGGTGTCATCCTTGACTCGTCCCTCTCGTTCACCCCACACATCCTATCCGTTACCGAGACCTGCCGGTTTCACCTCTACAATATCGCCAAGATCCGCCCTTTCCTCTCCACCCAAACGGCTACCTTACTATTACGGGCTCTCGTTATATCCCGGCTAGACTACCGTGTCAGCCTTCTCTCTGACCTCCCTTCCTCCTCTCTCGCCCCGCTCCGGTCTATTCTTCACTCCGCTGCCCGGCTCATCTTCCTGCAGAAACGATCTGGGCCTGTCACTCCCCTTCTTTAACGACTCCAGTGGTTGCCTATCGACCTCCGCTCCAAACAAAAACTCCTCACTCTAGGCTTCGAGGCTCTCCATCACCTTGCCCCTTCCTACCTCTCCTCCCTTCTCTCTTTCTACCGCCCACCCCGCACGCTCCGCTCCTCTGCCGCCCACCTCCTCGCCGTCCCTCGGTCTCGCCTATCCCGCCGTCGACCCCTGGGTCACGTCTTCCCGCGGTCCTGGAACGCCCTCCCTCCTCACCTCCGCCAAACTGATTCTCTTTCCCTCTTCAAAACCTTACTTAAATATCACCTCCTCCAAGAGGCCTTCCCAGACTGAGCTCCTCTTCCCCCTCTACTCCCTCTGCCATCCCCCCTTTACCTCTCCGCAGCTAAAGCCTCATTTTCCCCTTTTCCCTCTGCTCCTCCCCCTCTCCCTTCCCATCCCCACAGCACTGTACCCGTCCGCTCAACTGTATATATTTTCGTTACCCTATTTATTTTGTTAATGAATTGTACATCGCCTTGATTCTATTTAGTTGCCATTGTTTTTACGAGATGTTCTTCCCCTTGACGCTGTTTAGTGCCATTGTTCTTGTCTGTCCGTCTCCCCCGATTAGACTGTAAGCCCGTCAAACGGCAGGGACTGTCTCTATCTGTTGCTGACTTGTTCATCCCAAGCGCTTAGTACAGTGCTCTGCACATAGTAAGCGCTCAATAAATACTATTGAATGAATGAATGAATTCTCTGTGCCTCAGTTCCCTCATCTGTAAAGTAGGGGTTCAGTACCTGTTCTCCCTCCCCCTGAGATTGTGAGCTCCACTTGGGTCAAATACTGTGTCTGAACTGAGCGTTAATCAAATTTATTGAGCACTTATCATGTGCAGAGCACTGTAGTGTTTGGGAGAGTGTAGACTGTGAGCCCGTCATTGGGCAGGGATGGTCTCTATCTGTTGCCAAATTGTACATTCCAAGCCCTTAGTACAGCGCTCTGCACATAGTAAGCGCTCAACAAATACTATTGAATGAATGAGAGTGCAGTATAACAGAGTTGGTAGACAACCCCTGCCCACATTGCGCTTACGGTCTTCGAGGGGGAGACAGACTGATTTTGGTACGTCTAACCACACTCTTTCTTGCTATTATTTAATAATAATAATAATAATGGCATTTATTAAGCCCTATGTGCCAAGCACCGTTCTAAGCGCTGAAGGGTTGTCAGACTAGAAGAGGCTCCGATTCCATCCCCTTATCCTCAAATGATCGTCACGAGTGACCGCTTGGCAAGAACTGGGCACGTTATTGTTTCGGATTGATTCTTCCAATTTCACAACACAACTGTTGTGAACACAATTCACAACCTAATCATCGGATTTCGGTGCCATAGCAGATGAGCCCCCCCAGTCTCAAAACTGGCTCCTTAACAAGATAACAGTAATGATAACAACGATGATAATACTGATATTGTTGATTACTCGGTCCTAACTCTACCCCGTGGCTCAGTGGAAAGAGCCTAGGCTTGGGAGTCAGAGGTCACGGGTTCGACTCCCAGCTCTGCCACTTGTCAGCTGTGTGTCTGTGGGCGAGTCACTTCACTTCTCTGTGCCTCAGTGACCTCATCTGTAAAATGGGGATCAACTGTGAGCCTCACGTGGGACAACCTGAGGACCCTGTATCTACCCCAGCGCTTAGAACAGTGCTCTGCGCATAGTAAGCGCTTAATAAATACCAACATTTTTAAACACTCTACTACACGATGATCAGGTCAGATTTCCCCTTGCCCCAGAAGACAGGTTAGCACCTCCTCATCAACATCCTTTCGGGAGACTGGTCGATTTATTTCCTTCTTGGCCTGCCTTCTCAGGTGTGAGGTAAGGATGGGATCCCCCATGTGTAAGAGCTTTAGCCACCGTTACTGTGATTTTTCCCCTCAAAAGGCCCATCGCGGTTGGCCTCGCCCGAGCCGTGGGCTTTGGCTCTTTGTGGACTGGTTCCCCTTCTTCCCTTTCCCCTCCAGGCCCTCAAGATGGCGGCGGACTGCGCTGACGTCACTCCGAGGCTGTTCCTGCCTCTCCTCCCCCTCCCCCCGCGCGCTCGGGCTGGGGGCGGGGCCCAACGGGAGGAAAAGGGGCGGGCCAAGCGCCCGGGGAGGAGGGCGAGAGCCGCGCGGCGATTGGCCGAGAGGCCGGCGGGCGACGCCGAGCTCCCGGCGCGGGATCCCATTGGCTGCCACCCCGACTCTTCGGCCGGCGATTGGGCGGCTCCTGAACCGGCCCGCCGGCGATTGGTCCTTTGAAGGGGCCGAAGCAGAGGGGCGTTGCTGAGGGCGATTGAGAAGGAGGCCCGGGGAGCCCGGAGAGGCGGGTGACGGGGGAGAGAAAGAGGGAGCGGGCGAAGCCCACGGAGCCGGAGAGGAAGCTTCCCTCGCCGTCAGCCGTGTGCAGGTGAGGACGCCGAGGCCTCTAATGGCGGGACGCTGCGCCGCCTTGCCCTGCCTCGGCCCCCTCCCTCCTGCCTGCCTGCCTCGCGCCACGCCGCCTGCGCAGTCGAGGCGCGCGAGGCCACCAACCGCCCCTCCCCCCCCGAGGTGGGCGCGAGCCGCCCCCCCTCCCCACCAGCCCCCTCCGCGCGCAGGCGCGCGCGCCCAGCGAAATAGGGCGGGGAGGAGGCCCTCGCTGCCAACGGTCGCTGCCATTTCCCTGCGCGCGCGCGCGCGCGCGAGGCCGCCAACGGGGGAAGCAAGGGGGGGGAGGGGGGAGGCCTCCAGGTAGGTGGGGGCGCTCAATAAATAATTCCCTCCCCGATTAGCCCGTCATGGGGCAGGGATGGTCTCTCTCCGTGTGGCCCCATGGTCCATTCGAAGCGCTTAGTCCAGTGCTCTGCACAGAGGCAGCGCGCAGTCATTAATTGTTGAATATGATGGGACGAGTGAGAGGGAGCACCATTCGGAATAATCATCGTGGTGCTGGTTAATAATAATGTTGGAATTCGTTAAGCGCTTACTAGGTGCAGAGCCCTGTGCTAAGCGCCGGGGGAGAGACAGGGTCATCAGGTGGCCCCCCCCGTGAGGCGCCCAGGCTTCATCCCTGGAAGAAGCAGCATGGCTCAGTGGAAAGAGCAAGGGCTTTGGAGTCCGAGGTCGTGAGTTCGAATCCCAGCGCGGCCACTTGGCAGCTGTGTGACTCTGGGCAAGTCACTTCACTGGGCCTCAGTGACCTCATCTGTAAAATGGGGATGAAGACTGTGAGCCCCACGTGGGACAACCTGATTCCCCTGTGTCTACCCCAGCGCTTAGAACAGTGCTCGGCACATAGTAAGCACTTAACAAATACCAACATTATTATCCCCATTTACAGATGAGGTCACTGAGACCCAGAGAAGTGAAGTGACGTGCCCACAGTCACAGCTGACCAGTGGCAGAGCCGAGATTCAAACCCATGACCTCTGACTCCCAAGCCTGGGCTCTTGCCACTGAGCCACGCTGGTTAAGCGCTTAGAAGGTGCTGTACTAAGCGCCGCAGGGGGGGACCCAATCCCTCTTATATATATATATATATCCAGTCCCTTTTGTAATAATAGTAATGATGGCATTTGTTAAGTGCTGACTGTGTGCAAAGCACTGTTTGTTCTAAGTGCTGGGGGGGGATACAAGATGATCAGGTTGTCCCACTTGGGGCTCACAGTGTTCATCCCCATTTTACAGATGAGGTCACTGAGGCACAGAGAAGTGAAGGGACTTGCCCAAAGTCACCCAGCTGACAAGTGGCTGAGGGGATTCGAACCCACGACCTCCGCCTCCCAAGCCCGGGTTCTTTCCACTGAGCCACGCTGCTTCCCTCTCTATATATATATACGTAGAAGTTTGTCCTCAAGACTGTAAGCTCGCTGTATTGTTTTATCGTCCTCTCCCAAGCGCTTAGTATGGTGCTCCGCACTCGGTAAGCGTTCAGTAAATACGACTGAATGAATGAATGAATAATGGCACTCCTTAAGCGCTCGCTATGTGCCAAGCACTGTTCGAAGCCCTGGAGAGAGAGAAGTTAAATCAGGATGGGCGCAGCCCCTGTCCCACATGGAGCTCTTAGTCTGAATCCCCATTTTTCAGATGAGGTAACAGGCGCAGTGAAGTGATTCGCCCAAGGCCATGCAGCAAACGAAGCGCATAGTACAGTGCTCTGCACACAGCGCTCAATACATACGACTGAGTGAATGAACGAGCCGGGTAGGGGGGATTAGAACGCGGGTCCTTCGGATTCCCAGGCCCGGGTTCCGTCCGCTGTGCTGTGCTGCTTCTCGTGGGGTTCACCGTCTTAGTCCTCGTTTTACAGGTGAGGGAACTGAAGCCCAGAGAAGTGAAGCGACTGGCCCGAGGTCACAGAGTGGACAGGTTTTGGAGCCTGGATTAGAACCCAGGTCCTCTGGCTCCGGGGCCCCGGGTTCTATCCACTGGGGCCACGCGTGCAGGGAGTTCGGGGGGGAGGAGCAGAAGCAGACCCGGGTGTCCGGGGCTGGAATGAGAGGGCAGGGGATGGGGCGGGGGTCCGGGACGGGGGTCCGGGACGGGGGCGCCGTAGGCCTGAAACGAGATTCTTAAAAGAGGGGAAGGGAGTCGCGAGAAGCTCCCAGCTTTCCCCTTAGGCCTGCGGGGCCTTCTTGCAGCCGAGTGGGGAGACGCTCCAGTGAGCCGTCCTACAGACGGATCGGTGGCCCGGAGGACGGCCCCGGTTCCCCGACCTCCCCCTCTCCGTCGGTGGGAACTGATCCTCTCCCCCCGCCCCCCACGAGGGAGGAGGGGGTCTTCTTCTCGTCCCCCCGCCAGGGCCCCGCTGCCATGACGGAAGAGTCGGAGGAGACGGTCCTGTACATCGAACACCGCTACGTCTGCTCGGAGTGCAACCAGCTCTATGGCTCCCTGGAGGAGGTGCTGCTGCACCAGGACTCCCACCTGCCCCAGCAGCACTTCGAGGTGGTGGGCGTGGCGGACCCCGGGGTGACGGTGGCGGCCGAGGCCCCCGGGGCCGGCCTCTACCAGGCCCTGACGGTGCAGGAGAGCCAGTACCAGTGCCTGGAGTGCGGCCAGCTCCTGCTGTCCCCCGGCCAGCTGCTGGAGCACCAGGAGATGCACCTCAAGCTCCTCGGCGGCCAGGAGGTCCCCGAGCCCCCCGTGGCGGTGGTCCCCCAGAAACTTCCGGCCCTGAGCTCCGGCGGCATCCACTACGAGTGCGTGGACTGCAAGGCGCTCTTCGCCAGTCAGGACCTGTGGCTGAGCCACCGCCAGGTCCACCTCCGCGGCGCCAAGGCCGCGGCCCCCGCCGCCGCCCCCGCCGCCGCCGCGCCGGCCCCCGGCCAGACCCGGGTGGCCGTGGAGCACTCCTACCGCAAGGCCGAGGGGGCCGGGGCGGCCGAGGCGGTGGCCGAAGTGGAGCTGCTCCTCTACAAGTGCTCCGAGTGCTCCCAGCTCTTCCAGCTGCCGGCCGACTTCCTGGAGCACCAGGCCACCCACTTCGCGGCCCCGCCGGCCGAGGCCGGCCCCCCGCCGCCGCCGGCCGAGGCGCCCCCGGCGGCCCCGCC
The DNA here is from genome assembly GCF_004115215.2 of Ornithorhynchus anatinus. Taxonomy (NCBI): domain Eukaryota; kingdom Metazoa; phylum Chordata; class Mammalia; order Monotremata; family Ornithorhynchidae; genus Ornithorhynchus; species Ornithorhynchus anatinus. The sequence continues at coordinate 4,433,523 of NC_041732.1, read as the reverse complement.
CGCCTCCCCGCCCCCGCCCCCGCCCGCCGAGGCCCGCCGGGCCCGGCCCCGGCCCCCGACCACAGCTACGAGCTGCGCGACGGGGAGGGGGCCGGCGGCGGGGCGGGGCGGGAGGCGCGGGGCCGGCGGGCCCGGCGCGGGGCCGGGGAGGCGGGGGGCCGGGCCGGGCCCCCCCCCGGACCTGCTGTGCTCGGCCTGCGACCAGCTGTTCCTGTCGCCGCGCCAGCTGCAGCAGCACCTGCGCTGCCACCGGGAGGGCGTCTTCAAGTGCCCCCTCTGCAGCCGGGTCTTCCCGACGCCGCCCGCCCTGGACCGGCACCTGGGCGAGCACAGCAGCGAGTCGCACTTCCTGTGCGTGGACTGCGGGCTGGCCTTCGGCACCGAGGCCCTGCTGCTGGCCCACCGGCGGGCCCACACCCCCAACCCGCTCCACGCCTGCCCCTGCGGCAAGACCTTCGTCAACCTCACCAAGTTCCTCTACCACCGGCGCACCCACGGGGCCGGGGGCGCCGCCCCGCCGGCCCCGCCGGCCCCCGCGGCCCCGCCGGCCCCGGAGCCCGCCGTGCCCCTGGCCATCATCATCTCGGCGGAGCCGGCCCCGGCCGAGGACCCCGCGGGGCCGGCCGGGGCGGAGGCGGCGGCGGCGGCGGCGGCGGCGGCGCCCGGGCCGGCGGGGGGCGGGCCGGCGGGGCCGGCCGGGGGCCACCGCTGCCTGCTGTGCAGCCGGGAGTTCGGCAAGGCCCCGCAGCTGGCCCGCCACCACCGCTTCGTCCACCGGCTGGAGCGGCGCCACAAGTGCGGCGTCTGCGGCAAGATGTTCAAGAAGAAGTCGCACGTGCGCAACCACCTGCGGACCCACACCGGCGAGCGGCCCTTCCCCTGCCCGGACTGCGCCAAGCCCTTCAACTCGCCCGCCAACCTGGCCCGCCACCGGCTGACGCACACGGGCGAGCGGCCCTACCGCTGCGGCGACTGCGGCAAGGCCTTCACCCAGAGCTCCACCCTGCGTCAGCACCGCCTGGTCCACGCCCAGCACTTCCCCTACCGCTGCCAGGAGTGCGGCCTGCGCTTCCATCGGCCCTACCGCCTGCTCATGCACCGCTACCACCACACGGGCGAGTACCCCTACAAGTGCCGCGACTGCCCGCGCTCCTTCCTGCTGCGTCGCCTGCTGGAGGTGCACCAGCTGGTGGCCCACGCCGGCCGCCAGCCCCACCGCTGCCCGGCCTGCGGGGCCGCCTTCCCCTCGCCGCTGCGGCTCCGCGAGCACCGCTGCGCCGCCGCCCAGGGCCCCCGGCGCTTCGAGTGCGCAACCTGCGGCAAGAAGGTGGGCTCCGCCGCCCGCCTGCAGGCCCACGAGGCCGCCCACGCCGCCGCCGGCCCCGGCGAGGTGCTGGCCGAGGAGGCCCCCGTCCCCCGGCCGCCTCGCCCGGCCCGGCCCCCGGCCCCGGCCGCCCCCCGCGCCGCCCCCGCCCCCCGCGCCGCCCCCGCCCCCCGGCGCCGCGGCCTGGAGTGCCCCGACTGCAAGAAGCTGTTCAGCACGGAGACGTCGCTGCAGGTGCACCGGCGCATCCACACCGGCGAGCGGCCCTACCCCTGCCCGGACTGCGGCAAGGCCTTCCGCCAGAGCACGCACCTCAAGGACCACCGGCGGCTGCACACGGGCGAGCGGCCCTTCGCCTGCGAGGTCTGCGGCAAGGCCTTCGCCATCGCCATGCGGCTGGCCGAGCACCGGCGCATCCACACCGGCGAGCGGCCCTACGGCTGCCCCGACTGCGGCAAGAGCTACCGCTCCTTCTCCAACCTCTGGAAGCACCGCAAGACCCACCAGCAGCGCCACCAGGCCGCCGTGCGCCAGCAGCTGGCCGAGGCCGCGGCCGAGGCGGCGGCGGCGGCGGTGGCCGCCGGAGGGGCCGCGGGGGCCCCCCTCGACACGGTCACCGTCGTGGAGACGGTGGAGGCCCTGCCCCTGGTGGAGGCCATCGAGATCTACCCGCTGGAGGCCGCCGGGGAGGGGGTGGCCGTCGGCACCGGGTGACGGGACGGGGGGCGGGTCCTCCTCCGCTCCCCGAGGCCCACGGGGCCGCCCCCGCGGACTCCCGGCCCGCCTCGCCCCCGCCGGACTCCCGGGTCCCCGGGCTGTACATAGACGACCCTCGGCGCTTCCCGGAGTGCCCCTTCGGCTCTGTTACCGGTTCCTTCTCCCCCTCCCCGCCGCCGCTCACCCCCCGGCCGCCCCCGGGAGGGAGTGCGGGAAGCCATCTCTTCCGCTCCCGCTCTGCCCGGGCGTGGGGCCGGGGGAGGCGGCCGCCAATAAAGATGGGAGTTGGACCCCGGCTGGCTGGTGTCTGCCTCTGTTTGGGGTCCGGGGGGCGGGGGGGGCGGGGGCGCCTGAAATTGCCCTCCCGGGGAGACCCCGACCTGAAAACCGGGGGACCCCCTCGTCTACGGTGCCGTTGGGCTCCTTGGCCACCAGAGGTCCCCGCAGCCCCGCCGACCGTCCCCTGGCCGCCTCGCTGCTCTTCCCTCCCTTCCACTGTTTTCAGGGCTGGGTTTGGGGGGGAAAGATGGACGGGCGCCCACCCCTCCCCGGGCGCGGAAGCCTCCCGCTCTCCTCAGCCATTCCCCAGGGAAGTAATGGAAATAATCGTCTTGTTTATGAAGCGCTTACTAGGGGCCGGGCCCCGTACGGAGCGCCGGGGCTGGTACAAGCAAAACGGGTTGGACACGGTCCTTGTCCCACGTGGGGCTCACGGCCTCAATCCCCATTTACGGATGAGGGAACTGAGGCACGGAGAAGTCATTTGATAAGGTCACCTGGCAGAAGAGGGGCGGGGCCGGGGTTAGGACCCACGATCTTCTGGATAGAGTAGAATTTAGTAGGTTGAGTCTCCGGCTCCTCTCTCAGGCCGCCCTGGACCCACGCCTGGGAGAGGGAGGGAGGGAGCGCTGCCAAACTCAGCCCTCACCCCCAAAACTGAAGGGGGTCAAGCCTGGCCCAGGAGGTGGGCTGCAGCTAATTAAGAGCCAGAGGCGACTTCAAGTCACAAGGGCCCTGGGCGTATTCTGGGCCAGTCCATCTGGTCCTGTGACTCCCGGGTGGGGAAGGCTGGCTTACCTGGGATACTAAATAGCCGATAAATGCGTGCAGGTGGCCGGGAGGGTATCGGTACCCTTCTGTCTTTGAGCCAGCCTTCATATCAGCACACCTTCCTTCCTGGCAGCCCAGCAGGACCACCCACAGGCTGTTTCTCCACCATTCTTCCCCTTCGGAGGCAAGGGGCCGAGCATTCCGCCGGGCCGGGATTCTGCCTCCTCGTCCTCCTGGACGGTTGGAGGTGGGCTTGCGAGCGGGGATCGGGCCTGCTAAATAATAATTATGGTATTTAAGCGCTTACTCTGTGCCAAGCACTGTTCTAAGCACTGGGGTAAGGTACAGGGTAATCAGTTGGACAAAATCCCTGGCTCACATGGGGCTCACAGTCTTTATCCCCATTTTACAGACAAGGTGGTCGAGGCCCAGAGAAGTGAAGCGACTTGCCCAAGGACAGATGGAGCCGGGATGAGAACCCACATCCTCTTGACTTTCCAAACCCATGCTCTTGCCACTTCCCCAAGTTAACTGTTGTAATGATGATGCTGGTATTGAAGTGCTTACTATGTGCGAAACACTACTCTCCCAAGCTCTCTCTACAGAGCTCTGCTCAAAGTAAGCGCTCAATGGATACTATTGATTGATTAGCGACAGGCCATCCGACAACCCCAACTCACCCATTCTGGCCCCCTCCTGTCAACGGAGCGATCTGGACCTCTCCTGGCCCTGGCCCTACTTTCGGCCTCCCCAACTCCCCAGAGAGTAGTAATAACTAGTGTTTGTTAAGCGCTTACTATGTGCCAGACACTACCAAGTGCTATGGTGGATACAAGCAGATCAGGATGTTCGCCGTCCCTGTCCCACGTGGGGCTCGTCCTCGATCCCCTTGTACAGCTGAGGTAGCCACAGAGGAAGTAAAGTGACTTGCCCAAGGTCACTCCGTAGACAAGTGGCGGAGCTGGGGTGGTGATGACTCTCTTGGGGCAAAGATTTCACCCACAGGCACCCAAAAATGAGCCTTCCACCTCACCAGGGCGCTAAGATTTGAGAGAGACTTTGACGGTCCATTCACCTCCGTGATTTTGAAAGCCATGGCCTTCTTCCTCCCAAGCCAGAGTCCCCGTCTTTTCAGTCCCGTTTTATTCAGGAGCTTCCCATTCCCCTGATCATCCTACTTGCCCTTTCTCTCTCCCCTACATCCTTCCTTGGATGATTCGGTCAGAACTGGCGACTTTTCTCTGCACACGTGTGTGTGTGTGTTCGTTCCTATATGTACATGTACGGCTGTCCGCCCCCTCAGACGCTAATAAAAAAATCACATATGGGCGCTGGACGGATCGAGAAGGCCGGTCTAGGACCCGTAATGAACAGTGATTAATAATTATTAATGGTGATTCATCGTTATTAGCAGCAACTAGTGACCAATAATTATTTATAATAATAATAAAGCCGGTATGGGAACCACGGGCCCAGGTGAACCTTGCACACACATAGAGACTGCCCCTCGTCAGGTTGACAAGTTCCTTGGGGCCCCTGACGCCATTTCTGCTTTTGCCCCCTTGTCTCCCGCTCCTTTCCAAGCTTCTGTTTTGAACGCCACGGGCCAGGCTGGTCTCGATGCAACAATTTTTTTCTTATGTAATATTTAAGCGCTCGGTACGTGCCAGGCACTGTACCGAGCGCTGGGGTAGATAGAAGCTAATCGGTTTGGACACAGTCCCTGTCCCACGTAAGGACTCACAGTCTTAATCCCCATTTTACAGCTGTGATAACAGGCACGGAGAAAGCCAGGTGACTTGTCCAAGGCCACACAGCAACCAAGTGGTGGAGTCAGGATTAGAACCCAGGTCCTGACTCGCAGGCTAGGCCGTGCTGCTTTTTTGTTGGCTTCTAGTTTTCAGTTCTGGTGACCGTGGTGTTAAATGGTCTCTTGTTTTTCTGTTTTCCGCTGATCACCAGAACACACATCTCCTCGGGGCACTTAAATCCATATCTTTATACTCCACTTAAATCTCTACTACCTCCTTCCGGCTGTTATCTATTTTAGAGTCCATCTCCCCTCTAGACGGGAAGTTCTTTTAGGGGCAGGGATCTTATCTCCTAACCGTTGGAGTCTCCCAAGTACTCTTATTACACTGCCCACCGTAAGTACTCAATAAACACCACCGATCGGTTGGTTGTTGGCCTTTTGGCTGTCTTGGGATATTGGGCCAGCAATGGAAGAGCTCAATCGTATTTATCGAGCGCTCGCTGGGTGCCGGGCTCCGTACTAAGCACTCGAAAAAGTACAACACAACAATAAAGGTGACATTCCCTACCCACAACGAACTTACAGTCCGGTCGCCAGTTCCTCGGAGTTGCTTTCCCGAACCGTGCCTCATCACCCCACCTGCCTCCTCAGCCTGTTGTAATTTGGACAGTTTTGTGGTGTTCTTGTTTTCCTGTTGCGGTTTCACCTCGTCCTTGCTCACGCCACAGGAAGAGCGTACTGTCCATCACGAACTTGGGAGCAGTCACTAGCGCTGTGATGCTGTTAAAATCGGTCCTAATAATAATAATGATGACATTTGTTAAGCGCTCACTGTGTGCCAGGCACTCTGCTAAGTCCCAGATGGTGCCCCGGAGAAGCAGTGTGGCCTAGCAGAGAGAGAGGACGGGCCTGGGGTTCAGAGGGCCTGGGTTCTAATTCCAGCTCTGCCAATTGCCAACTGCCAGCTGGGTGACCGAGCGTGTCACTTCACTTCTCTGTGCTTCAGTTTCCTCAACTGCAAAATGGGGATTCAATACCTGTTCTCCTTCCACTGAAGACTGTGTGCCTATGGGGGACAGGGACTGTGTCTGACTTAATTGACTAGTACCTACCCCAGCACTTAGAACAGTGTTTGACACATAGTAAGTGCTTAACAAGTACCGTCAAACCAACAGATGGGGATTAGTACAGCCTGGGCCACCTAATGGGCTTCGTGATTAGGAAGACGCAGCCTTATTCGACTCATTGATTCCTCAAACCGACGCCCCGAGCTGCTGGACAGTAAGCTCCTTGAAGACAGATAGTACATTCACTTACTCCATTGAATTCTCCCAAGCGCTTAGTACAGTGCTCTACACAGGGCGCTCAATAAATAGAGAAGCAGCGTGACTTGGTGGAAAGAGCCTGGGCTTGGGAGTCAGAGGTCGTGGGTTCTATCCTGGCTCCACCACTTGTCTGCTGTGTGACCTTGGGCAAGTCACTTAACTTCTCTGTGCCTCAGTTACCTCATCTGCAAAAATGGGGATTCAAAAATGTGAGCCCCACATGGACAATCTGATTATCCTCTATCTACCTCAGTGCTTAGAACATAGTAAGTGCTTAACAAATACCATAATTATTATTATTATTATTAAATACCACTGACTGAGCCAAAACAAGAACCCTCCAGCCCCTTCTCTAGAGACAGGTGAACCTTCTCACACTGGCATTCAGCCCGGCAAAGCTTCTGTTTTCCTGGCCCCCGGAACAAAGATCCCCACTTTTTTCAGCAAACTGCCTTTTGTTAACACCTCACTTTAGTACCTGTTTTCTTTGCCTTTCTGTGTGAGTGTGTGTTTTTTAATAGTATTTGTGAAGCACTCACTCTGTGCCAGGCACTGTACTAAGTGCTGGGGTAGATAGAAGGTAATCAGGTTGGATACCATCCCTGTCCCACATGAGGCTCACGAGAAGCAGCACGGAGTAGCGGATCGAAGACGGGCCTGGAAGTCAGAAGGTCGTGGATTCTATTCCTGGCTCTGCCACTTGTCTGCTGTGTGACCTTGGGCAAATCGCCTCACTTCTCTTGGCCTCAGTTACTCCATTTGTAAAAGGGGGATTGAGACTGTGAGCCTAAGGACTGTGTGCACCCCAATTTGCTTGTATCCACCCCAGCGCTTAGAACAGGGCCTGGCACGTAGAAGGTACTTAACAAATATAATTATTGTTATTATTACTATTATACACCCTAGTGCTCAGTACAGTGCGTGGCACTTTGTAAGTGCTTAACAAATACCATAACTATTATCATGATCTTAATTCCCATTTTACAGATAGATAAGTGAGTCCCAGGGAAGTGAAGTGGTTCACCCAAGGTCACATAGTAGACAACTGATGGAGCCGGGATTAGAACCCAGGTCATTTGGGCCCAGGCTCTATCCACTAGACCACACTGCTTCTGTTGCCAGTTCTGCCCTGATGAGCCCTTAGCCTTCATACTTTATTGCTTCCCATGAAGTTCTTCAAAGACCACGCACAAGCTCTGACCTTTCAGGCCCCGGACCTCCACTCCTGGAGATGGACAATCCTCGATCTTCTTTCGGGACCAAAGTCATCCGTATCATCCAGAGATAATTGACTCATCAACTTCCTGATGACTCTTTGTTCTTCCTCATTTCTCCACCTTTAGGCACCCCAGACTCCGGGCTTGTATCTGTGTCCAGTTTGGGATCTGAACCAGTGTGGGGGTAATTCATCAGGAGTCCTTTTCTCCTTTTCTTCATAATAATACTTGTTGAGCGCTTACACTGTGCCAAAGCACTGTTCTAAGCGCTGGGGTAGATGCAAGGTAATCGGGTTGGATCCAGTTCTTATCCCACGAGGGGCTCACATGCTTAAGCATAGGCAAAGGGCAGTCTTCTCTGAAAACAGACACACACGGACAGACACACACACGTTCTCTTCCTCTCCCCCGTCCCCCCATCGCTCCACTGGGACAACCCACCAAGCTGTGGAAATCATCACAACTTAATCCAGGTTCCACCTGAACTCTCTTCTCTAAAAAGCAATGTAGGTTTGGGAATTTAGCAACTTACCACCTTGATGATCTCTTTTACCCTTATGGTTAATCATGCAAGGTACCTATTTGACTCTCTTTTTTTGTTGTTGTGCCTTCCTGGGGCACATATTTTACCTCGACCTCCAGGCTTCTAGTAAGCTACTCCCTTCAGCATTTTTCCAAGTTTTTTTTTCTAAAATTAAATATGCACGGGCGGGGTGGGGGACCAGGTTGCCTTCCCTCCCCACTCCTGGCAAGAATGTTGAATTTTAGGTCGATGTCGCTATTGGGGCATAACTCTCCGTATGCATTTTTTCAGTGGTATCTGTTCAGTGCTTATTTTGTGCCGAGAACTGTACTAAGCACTGGGGTAGATACGAGCAGTCAGGTTGGACACGATCCATGTCCCACATGGGGCTCCCTGTCCTAAATCCCCATTTGAATCCCCGTTTGCCTGATGAGGTAACTGGCACAGAGAAATGAAGTGATTTGCCTGAGGTCACACAGCAGATAAGTGGTGGAGATGGGGTTAATAATGGTGGTATTTGTTAAGCACTTACTATGTGCAAAGCACTGTTCTAAGTGTTGGGGGGATACAGGTGATCAGGTTGTCCCACGTGGGGCTCACAGTTTTAACCCCCATTTTACAGATGAGGGAACTGAGGCACAGAGAAGTGAAGTGACTGGCCCAAAGTCACCCAGCTGGCAAATGGCGGAGCCGGGATTAGAACCCATGACCTCTGACTCCCAAGCCCAGGCTCTTTCCACAGAGCCACGCTGCTTCTCTGCGTGGATTCTGCGTGCTTCTCTCTGGATTAGAGAGAGAGTCCTTCTGTCTCCCAGGCCCAGGACCTATCTACTAGGCCAGGCTGCTTCTCATTCTCCACTTATTCATCATAATTAGCATTTACTACTGCCTATTACTCAGAATTTGTTTCTATGACTTGGGCACAAAAAAACTCATTTCTCCCCTCCATAAACTTTACTCCCGACTTCTCCCCTGTGAGTTATTCAGCCAATCCGAATGTAACTTGCGGTCCACTCTCACCACCTACCTTAGTGTGATGGCTTGCCCCTCCTCTCTAAACACATCCTGGTCATTTCCCATCTCCTGGTCAGAACAACACTGTCATTAGGTTTTTTTTATTTTTTGAATATTTGGAATTTCCTTCCAGAGGGATTCCGTGAGGACGCATCCCTGTTCTCCAGATTCGGCAAGTCATTTGAAAAACCGCAGCAAGTCGGCTTACACATAAGGAGAAAATTACACCATCGGAGAAGCTACCAAGAAGACTTCTGGAATCTCCATCTTGGGGAATTTTTAAAGATTTAGTCAACCATCGATCCTAATAATAATAATTATGGTATTTGTTCATTCATTCAATCAGTCATATTTATTGAGCACTTACCGTGTGCAGAGCACTGTACTAAGTGCTTGGAAAGTAGAATTCGGCAACAAATAGAGACAGTCCCTACCCCACAATGGGCTTGTTAAGCGCTTAGTACAGTGCTTTGGCATATAGCAAGTGCTTAACAAATACCATTACTATAATTATTATTACCGAGTACCATTCATTCATTCATTCAATAGTATTTATTGAGTGCTTACTATGTGCAGAGCACTGTACTAAGCGCTTTTAATGTACAATTCGGCAACAGATAGAGACCATCCATGCCCACTGACAGGCTTACAGTCTAATCGGGGGACACAGACGGACAAAAACAAGACAAATTAATCGCAATAAATAATAATGTTGGTATTTGTTAAGCGCTTACTATGTGCCGAGCACTGTTCTAAGCGCTGGGGTAGATACAGGGTAATCAGGTTTTCCCAAGTGTGGCTCACAGTTAATCCCCATTTAACAGATGAGGTAACTGAGGCACAGAGAAGTTAAGTGACTTGCCCACAGTCACACAGCTGACAAGTGGCAGAGCTGGGATTAAGGGGATGGACACCTCATTAACAAAATAAATAGGGTAATAAAAATATATCCAAATGAGCACAGTGCTGAGGGGAGGGGAAGGGAGAGGGAGAGGAGCAGAGGGAAAGGGGGGAAGAGGGCTTAGCTGAGGGGAAGTGAAGGGGTGCAGAGAGGGAGCAGAGGGAGCAGAAGGAAAAGGGGAAGCTCAGTTTGGGAAGGCCTCTTGGAGGAGGTGAGCTCTCGGTAGGGCTTTGAAGAGGGGAAGAGAGTGAGTTTGGCACTGGAGCAGACACCAGATAATCAGGTGGGTCACAGTCCCCACATGGGACTCATGATCTAAGGAGGAGGAACAGGTATTTCATCTCCACTTTACAGTGACAAAACTATCACAGATAAGTTGTTCTGTTTTGCTCTGCTGTCTGTCTCCCCCGATTAGACTGTGAGCCCGTCGATGGGCAGGGATCGTCTCTCTCTGTTGCCAAATTGTACATTCCAAGCGCTTCGTACAGTGCTCTGCACATAGTAAGCGTTCAATAAATACTATTGAATGAATGAATAAATGAAAGTGACTTGCCCACAAAGCGGGCAAAGAGCAGAGCCAGAATTAAAATCCAAGTCCTCTGATTCCCAGGCCTGAGCTCTCTGCTCTGGACTGTAAGTTCTCTATGGTAGGGAATGCATCTGTTTAATGTCATATTGCACTCTCCCAAGTACTTAGTACAGCACTCTGCGCACAGTAAGCGCTCAATAACTACAACTGAATGAATGAATGAGGGTCTTGAAATCCCTATTGCCCTAGGATTCGGATCTTCTGGCCCTGGTCTGTCTCCCGCCATTCCACCCCTGGACAGATGGTGCTGGAGACTTTATTTCTCTCTGTACAGTTTTTAATTTTTTTTTTCAGATGAATGACACACTCAAGTTACAAAAATGGCCTTAAAAGAAGCACATTGTACAATGAACAAGCAGATTGGGAGATAAGAACACTGAAACGCTAACCCGCTACCACGAGAAGAGAGACGGGGAGAGGAGATGGGGTTGGGGCGGGGGGGACTGGGAAGGTGGGGGGGGGGGGGGTGTTACAGACACCGGGACGGACAGAACCAAGTCGGCTGGGGACAGGGGGAACTGGGGGTGTTGGGGCGGGAGGGGGGGTTGTAAAGAAAAAAGATGAGGCTCGAGAGGAATGGGGGGTGGAGGAAGAAGGGGCCTGAGATGGAGACAGATGGCAAAGGTCAGAGGCAAAAAGAAAAGGACATGGGGATTCAAGGGAGATGGGCTAATAGGGATCTTGAAAATGAACCTGCTTGTTGTCCCGGGCCTGGGCCTGACCACCTGGGGAAGCAGGATGGGAAGGAACGTGGAAAGGAGAACAGGATCTCAAAGCCTCCTTAAATCGTCCCGGCCCCCCCAGCTTCCTCACCCTCTGGAGGAGGCGGCGGGGGCCGAATCTCGGGGTCAGGGGGGTGAGGGGGAGGGAAGCTAGTGGAGAGGAGGGGAGGTGTCGGGAAGAGGACGGCAGATGGAGAAGGAAGAGAATAAGGAAGGGGTGACGGTGAAAAGGGAACCCTGCGGAACCCGCTTTCCGCGTACCCGACGGCCTTGGTGCCCAATCCACTTCCCCAAAGAGAATAAATAAATAAATAAATATGGAGCCACCGGGTAAGGAAAGGTGGTGGGGGTTGAAGACGGAGGGCCGGGGAGGCAGGGGGATGGATTAGATGGGGTAGGGAAAGGGGAGAGAAGGTGAGGAGGGAGAGGAGAAGATGGGGCTGAAACGGGGAGATGGAAGAGGAGAGGGATGGGGAGGAGGGGGAAAGGGCGGGCTCACAGACACAGTAAATTGTCTTCTCCGTCCCGGCGACGCCCATCTGGATTTTTTTCTTTTTTTTTCCTTTTTTTGTTAACGAGGAGCTAAAATCTCAAGGACAAATAGTTAAAAATATACATTATTATTCTTTTCTTCCATTTTTGTCGTCTCTTGCTTTGGAGACTGCTGAGGTCAAAGTTCAAACCGTGCCCAGGACCACGGCTTGGGGAGGGAAGGATTGAAAGGGGGAAAAGGGTGGGGGCCGGGGGGGGAGTTTAGTTTTTTTGGGGTTTTTACACTTTTTTCGACAGTATAAAAAGGTAGCGGAGTTGTCTGTGGTTTTTTTTCTTTTAAATGGTTAAAATCTTTGGTTTGTTTTTTTTTTCTCTTGGAGGTCTTTCTCACACTCCCACTCAGAGACCAGTGGGGCCCTGTATCTCTCTCTGTGTCTGTGTCCCTCTGTCTCCTTCTGTTCCTCTCTCTGTCTACCTGTCTTTCTCCATCCCTCCTTCTCTGCCCGTTTCCCTGTCCGTCTCTCTGTGGGGTAGGGGATATCTGGGGGGGACCCGGCTAGGTTCAGCTGGGGTGTCGTCGTCCCCCGCCCCCCGCCAGCTCACGTTCCGTCTCCGTGTTCCCCGGGTTGGATTTTGGGACCTGAGTCTGAAATTGCCCCCTCTCTTCCCAAGTGGTTCTGAGTCTTGGTTGGGGGGGGATGGGGCAAGGGGGTCGGGGAGGGGGTGGGAGGCGGGGGAGGATCTGTAAAGACTTTGGTATCCAGACCCCACGTGTCCCCAAGTCGTGCCCTCTTCCTCCCCGCCCATCCACGGGGCCCTGAACGACCGGGCAGGAGGGTGGGGCGGCAGGGGCAGAGGGGGTGAAGGGAGGGTGGGGGAGCACCCCCCCCCGCCACAGGCGTCACCCCCGGTCCTTTCCCCTCTCCCTCCAAAAGGGGAGCAGAGTGAGGTGGTTTTGGTATTGGCATCATTTTTGGCACAGTTAAGGGGCTCGGCCGGAGGCGGAGGGACCCCCGTCTCCCCCCAGCCCCGGGAGGGGGGGGCCGGGGGATGAGGGGGAAGGAAAGAAGGAGAAGGGAAGCGAGGAGGGCAAGGGCAACAGTTTGGACCCCTCCCCGCCCAACCACCTCCTCCCGGCCCGGCTCCTGGGCTCGACCTGACCCCTGACCTCTCTGGCTCACTGACTCGTTCACTCATCACGCACAGACACACGGACACACACACAGGCTCCGCGCAGACCACAACCACAAAATAAAAAGGATGAGATAGTTTCGTCTCCCGGAGTCGGGCGGGGGGAGGGGGGGAGGCAGAGAAGGGGGTGGGGGGGCTAGGAGGCGCTCTGTCCCCCCACCTCCCCCACCCCACCTCCATCCCGCCCCCTCCACCTGCAGACCCGGCCCAGCCCTCCCCCCCCTACGCCCACCCAGCCCACCCACCCGCCCCGCGCGGACACTATTTGGTTTTTAACATTAAAGTTCGTTGAGGTATTTGGTGCCTTTATATCTCCAGTCCTCGGGGGGAGGGGAGGATGGGGGGACGGAGGGGGGGAGGGGGAGGGTCGGAGGGGGGCCGGGAGCAGGGGGTGGGGAGGCCGGGGGCTCACCTGCCCCTCCCCCTGAGGCCCCCTCCCTCCCCTATATTTGGTTTCACAGCTGTAGTTAAAGCTCGGCGTTGGTTTGTTTGCTTTGGGGGGTCTTCCCCGGTGGGAGGGGAGGGGGCGCCCCCCCCAGCGACTGCAGAGGAGGGCAGCCCCCCACCCCTCCCCCATTCTTGCCCCCTCCACAATCACGTCCTTTCCACCCGCCACCCCGGCCGGAGTGGGTGGGGTGGGGGGGAGCAACCCGACCACCCCCAGAAGAGGGGGGACGAGGTTTAGGGGTGGTGTGGGTCGGGGGAGGGCGAAGGATAGAGTCCTGGATATTTTTCCTTTTTGGTCTAGAATCAGAGTTTTGGTTTTTTTTTTTGTTTTGTTTGCTTGGTTTTTTTTTGTTGTTCTTTGTCTTTTTCCCAACTTTAGTCTGTTGTTTACTCGGCCGTTCTCTCCGGACTGTTCCTCGGGGGTTCTCTCTCGGCGGTTCGCATTTTGGCTTCGGCCTCGGTGCCTTTCCCGGCGGGGCGGGAGCCCGGGGGACCCCCCTCCCCGGCAGCAGGCCCCCTCGCCCCGTCCTCTGTCTCCCTCCGTCTCTCCCGGGTCAGAATCCGCTGAAGGGGTGGGCGGGGGGCAGGACGGGGGACGGAGGGGCCTGGGGAGAATCAGTTCACCAGAACGGGGCTCACGCTGGGTCGTGGTACGAAGCCCAGGGCCTCCAGCCCGCCCCTCCCGTCGACCGTAAGCCCACTGGCGGGCAGGGCCCAGGCCCTGTCGTCCTTTCCCACGCCGGGCGTCTCGCCTCGCTGTCCAGGCCGGTGACCCACTGCCCGGCGGGCCGGGGAGTCAGCGGACGCTCGGCTGCTTCGTGGAAGAGGCATCCGAGGAGGCCTAAGGGCCCGGCGGGCCGCCTACTCTCGACGTGGAGGAAATGGAAATCCCAGGCGGCCCGGAGCCCGACGCTGGTGGGTGGGTGGCGGGGACGAGGGGAGCGGAGGGTCAGAGGCTCCTTCGATCCCGCCGTGACGTCCAGAAGAAAGAGGAGCAGCCGGTCGGCCCGCGGCCTCATCTCCCTCGGGCTCCCCCGCTTTATCGCGGCGAGGCTGGGGGGCGCTGGGCTTGGGGTGCGTGGTTTGGGTTTGGTCCATGGCTCGCTTCCTTCCCAGCAACACTTTGGTTTGAAGAGAGAGAGAGACAGAGAAAAAGGAACAAGGACGGAAAAGGAATCGAACCACCCGAAAGTCTTTGCTTTTTTTTTCTTTTTTTCCTGTGTCCACGGATTCTGGATCCTTTTTTTTTTTTTTTTTTTTTGTCTTTTGGGGTTTTTTGTTGTTGTTTGTTTAAAGCTTTTTCTGTTTGGGGCAGGAGGGTGTGGAGGGGACCGACCCCTTCAGCGTCCATCCAGGGCGCCGTCTCTTCCCCAGTCTCCCACCCCTCGGCCCTCCGGGGGTCCTCTGTCCCAGGACGAGGCCCCCCCTTCCCGACACCCTTCCCCGCATTCATGAGGTATTTGTGAAGAGAAAGAAGCAGTTCTCGCCACTCGCTCCTTCTGGGGACCGCGAGGGTCCGGCGCTTCCGCTCATCTTCCTGGCTCCTTCTCTTCTTCTTTCCCTTAAATATATATAATCTATAGATTCTCTTATTCTTTTTGGTTCAACACGGTGCCGGCCTCCTTGGGCGGCAGAGGGGGAGGGGAGATCCCGCCCCCTTCCCTCCCTCTCCCCCCACCTCGGGTGGCATCTCCCCATCGGGCGGCCCGGCTTCGAACATACGCAAACACACGGTCGGTCCCCCGAGCCGTCCCCGGTCCCCTCCTGCCCCCTCCGGGCCGAGACCCTGATTGGCATTTTTTGGGGGGGGGGGGAAGAAGGGGGTCGGAGAGGGAGAGCGGAGGGGGCGGCCACCAGGCCCGACCCACCCCTCGCCGCCTCCGGGTGCGTGTGTGTGCAGAGGGAGGGAGATACTCTCTTTTTTTTTTGGTTTCTGGGTAATGTCAAAGAACATGAACGATTCCACTGGTAGGCACTGGAATATGAGTTTTTTCGGTGGTAGGGGTGGGGGGGGCGATACCGACGGACGAAGGTGGAAAGGACGGACCTAACTTGCCCCCGCTCCCTTGGAACCCGGTCACCCCGCCCCAGCCCGGCCACGGAGCGCGGAGAGCGGCGCCGAGGGGGACCGCGGGGAAGGGAGGGCGACGGGTGCTCAGGCGGCCCCCTGGAACGGGCAGAGGGGTCGAAGGGAGAGCCGGAAGCAGCCCTCCAGGCCCCCCTGCAGAATTGCCTGCTCCCCTTCTACAAATACAGTCTCAACCCCTGCCCCCTCAGGAGTGGGGGGTGGCGGGGTCAGGGGGCGAGGTGGCGGGGGACGGATTCTGGCAAGCAGGACGCTACAAAACTCTGTACAGACTTTGGATGAAGCTGCCGGCTATTTGGCGTGAGGTTAGGGGGCTGGGCCCTTCCGGCTTCTGGAAAAGAGAAATCCTCGAGGCGGCCTGCCCGAACCCGCTCCGGCCTCCGGCCTCAGCCGGAGTTGGCCAACGGGTCAACTCCGAGCTCCTCAAAGAGGCCCGCGGCAGGCGGGGCGGACCGGGGGCGGGGGGCCGGGGGAGGGAAGGGGGATATTTGGTGTAGCGGTTCTGAGGTTTGGTTCTGGATTCGGGTTTTTGGTTTTATCGCCTCTGGCTCGGTCCGGGCGGCTGGTTTGGCTGTGTTTCTTTTTGGTTTTCTTCTTTTTTTTTTTCCTTTTTTTTTTTTTCTTTTTGGTGTTTCCTCCTCTCTCCTACCTCCTGACCTCCATCCCATGCTGTGGTGCGGGGGGCTGGGGGTGGGCCGGGGGGGATGGGGGAGGCGGAACAGGGGAGGGGGGCCCTCACTCTGGCTTGGCTCCTGCCTCGGCCCCCCCTGGGGTCTGTGCAGCAGCCTCGCTGCAGGAGGAGGAGGAGGAGGAAGAGGAAGAGGAGGAGGATGAGGAGGAGGAGGAGGAGGAGGAGGAAGAGGAGGAGGAGGAGAGGCCTGGCGATTTGGAGATGGAGGCGGCCACGGCGGCGGCGGCGGCGGAGACGAGACCGACGGCCGGCGGGGCGCTGAGCAGGGGCAGCCCGGCGTGGTTGAGGAAGAGGGATGAAGTGACGAGCCCCGGGCTCCCGGAGCCGCCCCCCGCGGCCCCCAGCACCAGGTTCCCGCTGGCGTCAAGGCTGGTAAGGGGCAGCGTGCCACCAGAGGCCAGGGCTGCGGAGACAGGGGGGACGGGCCTTGAGGGGCATCCCCCGTCCCCGTGCCCCTCCCGAGGAAAGACCACCATCACCCGTCGTCACCACCTTCTACCCCGGCTTCCCCTGGTCCCGGGATCCTCCCAAGAGCCCCGTGGCTAAGGGGGGCCGCTCCCTGTGACGGGGCTTTGAGGGCTAGAGGCCTAATGAGGCCTGAGGCGGGGCCTCCCTCAGAGCCGGTGGAAGGGGGCTAAGAGAACAGTTATCTGCCTGGGGCGGTGAACCCCCGAGGTCCCCATGGACCTCTCGCTCTGGCTCCATCTGGGCTCTGAAGCGCTTAGTTCAGAGCTCTGCATACAGCAAGCGCTCAAAAAATACTACTGAATGAAGAAGGTCCATCTTGCCAGCTCTGGCTCCTTCCAGATCTGAGGCAACAGGCCCCATCCCCTTCGGGGTCCTGGTTGCTAAGAGGAACGCTCCCTAGGGACGGGACCCAGAGGCCTGAGGCCTTCTGAGGCGTGAGGCTAAGTAATAATGTTGGTATTTGTTAAGCGCTTACTATGTGCCAAGCACTGTTCTAAGCGCTGGGGTAGACACAGGGGAATCAGGTTGTCCCATGTGGGGCTCACAGTCTTAATCCCCATTTTACAGATGAGGGAACTGAGGCACCGAGAAGTTAAGTGACTTGCCCAAAGTCACACAGCTGGCAAGTGGCAGAGCCGGGGTTTGAACCCATGACCTCTGACTCCAAAGCCCGTGCTCTTTCCAGTGAGCCACGCTGCTTCGGGTAACAGAACCCCTTCATCTCCCCCACATGCACCCCCAACCCGTGCGCTCCTCCCCAGAGGGGAGACTGAAAAGACCTCTTTCCCTCAGCAGTCCTCGTTGCTAAGGAGAGGGGCTCCCCAGCAACGAGACCGAGCCTCTCCATCTTTCCGACCCTCTAAATCCCTTCCCCCGAATTTCCCTGCGTGGGAGCTGAGCGGTCCCCGGTAATGGAAGGAGTGGAGCTGGGATGGAGCAATGCGGCAAGCTCGGCGGAGAGGGATATGTCGGATGGGCGGAGGGTGGGTTGGATGGAATGAGACAGAGTGGAGGTGGGATGGGAGGGCAGAATGCCTTTGGGGGTGTGAATAATAACAATTATAATAATAATAATAATTGTGGTATTATGTGCCAGGCACCATACTAAGCGCTGGGATGGATACAAGCAAATCGGGTTGGACACAGTCCCTGTCCCATATAGGGCTCACAGTCTCAATCCCCATTTTACAGATGAGGGAACTGAGGCACTGAGAAGATCACACAGCAGACAAGTGGTGGAGCCAGTATTAGAACCCGTGTCCTCCTGACTCTCAGGCCGGAGCTCTAGCCACTACACCGTGCTACTTCTCACTACGCCATGCCGTTTAGGAGACGTGGATGGTAAGGGGAAGGGGTGGACGAGGAAATGTGAGTGGTGGGGAAGCGGAGGTGTGGGTGGCAAGGGGAGCTGTCGGGGACGTGGGCGGCGTGGATGGGCACATGGCGGGGTGAAGGGGAATATGGGCATCGTGCTGGGGAGTGACGTGAGGTGGCACGCACCTTGGATGGTGGCCAGAGGGTTGTTGCTAATTAGAGCTGGGCTCACCCCCAGCATTGTGCTTCTGCAAGAGGCAAAGCAGAGAGGGGGAGGGGGGAGGCTGCGGTCAGTGCAGGTGGGAGGGGTCCTAGGTTGCCCCCCCCATAGCAACGGCTCCCTTCCCGCACCCCCTCCTCCCCCACCGACGCTTTCACTTACCCTGTGCTGGGGTTCAGGCCTGACAAGCCGATGGCCGAGTGGCCCCCTTGGGGGCTGGGGTTTGTGCTGTTGGAGGGGGCGGGGGGCGGAGGGGTGACGGAGGGGATGGAGTTGAGGGGGGTGGCACCGCCACCCCCGCCGCCACCCCCGCCGCCCGTCCTGTTGGAGTGCAGGGTGCCCACGGTGGAGGATAAGGTAGTAACTGTCCCAGAGAGAGAGAGAAAACTTAATTAATTCGATTGATGGATGGATTGATAGAGAAGTGGGTGGGGTGGGGGCTGTGCCAGGCGTGTGTCACCTCCTCCCTCCGGCTCCGGGGCGGATCCAGCCCCAGCCTCCCCAGGAGGACCCGAGGCCGGCCGGTGGTAGCCACAGAGCTGGCTTTTCCGGGCTTCCCTGGCCACGGGGACCCCCTGGGTCATGGGACAGTTCTGGGCCCCCTCTCACGGGCTTCACTGATCGAACCAGACCCAGGAACCAACTGTCTCTCTGGGGGTCTTGGGACTGGGTGGGGCTGGAGGGCGGGGGAATGTGACCAGGACTAACCAGCACCCCCAGAGTCACTGCTGAGCGGACACAGATGTCCCAGGAGTGAAGGAAGGGAGACTTTCAGCTTCTCAAGGGCAGGGGTTTTATCTTCTACTTCCTTTGTATGTTCCTCTGGGGCCCAGTGCAGTGCTCTGCACACAGTCGGAACTCCATCAATACTGTTCAGAGAGGAAGAGGGGGCAACTTCTACTCGGTCCTCGGCAAATGCGTGCACACAAACAACATGTACACACACCCCCTTTTATCCATTCGTTCACTCATTCATTCAACTGTATTTATTGAGCGCTCACTGCGTGCAGAGCACTATACGAAGCGCTTGGGAGAGTCCAATAGAACAATAAACAGACACATTCCCTGCCCACAACGAGCTTAGTCTAGAGGTGGAGAGACACACATTTATAGAAATAAATTAAGTGCACACACCCCCTCATATTCATTCTCTCCTCCTCCCATCCCTCACCGCATCCTCAGGCCCTCCTCCTCTCCCTCCCCAGCCTACTCGACCCAACCCCACCTCGGTCCTGCTCTGCCTTCCCCCAGCCCCGACTCCTTCCCCTTCATTCGTTCATTCATTCATTCCTGTTTGTCGAGCGCTTACTGTGTATACTAAGTGCTTGGGAGAGGACAACAGAACATTAAACGGATGCATTCCCTGCCCGCGACGAGCTGACAATCTACAGTCGACAGTCTCGACCAGCCCCTCCCCGCCCTGAGCTGCTTCTCCCCCTGCTTTGGGGTGGAGGGTGGGAGTCGGGTGCCCATTCCTCCCTTGCCCGTCCCTCCCTTCCCTTCCCCTCCAGCTGACCTGTTGTGCTCAGACTGCTGGAAGCCTGGGACATCGGCAGGGTCCCCCCACCGCCCTGGGGTGCCACCTGAGGAGAGAGAAGCGGGAGGTGGGCGAGGGAGTGGTGGAGAGGCCTTCAAATCTGAAGCCAACTGGAAACCGTGGGACCTCGGAGGGGTGGGCTGAGGTGACCGTCTACAGGGACCGCCTCCCAGAAGCCAAGACAAGGAGCAGGAGGAGAGGGTGGCCAGGGCTGGACGTTCCTCCGCAGGCCAGATAAAAAAATATTCCCAGAGAATAGATGGGAATGGACATGGGCTCAGCATCACAGCTCTCAGGTACAGAGCCGGTATCTATTTACCTTAATTTCTGTCTTCTCTTCGCTAGACTCTAAGATCACTGTGGCCAGGGAGTGTGTTTACTGACTGCTGCATTGTATGCTCCTGACTGCTTAGTTGAGTGTTTTGCACGCAGTAAACGCTCATTAAAATCCATCCGTTGGGCAGACCTCCCCACTGTCTCCCTCTGTCCCCACCTTCCGTGCATTTTTCCCTACCTGGAACATCCCCTCCCTACTCGGCTACTCCAAACCAAACTCCTTCCTCTCCTCCCTTCCTTGACTAAAGCCACCCCTCCCTGGCCACGCCAGCTATTAGCCGCCCGCCCGACCGGGTATTTTCCTATCTATTGGTGCGTCAGCCCCACAGCACTTAATGTCCATATCCAGAACTGCTTTTAATGTCCACCTCCTCCTCTAGGCTGTTACCTTCTTTTTTTTACTATTAAGCGCTTGCAAGTGCCAGGCACTGTTCTAAACGCTGGGGTTGATACAAAGTTTATGTCCCAGATGGGGCTCACAGTCTTAATTCCCATTTTACAGATGAGGTAACTGAGGCACCGAGAAATTAAGTGACTTGCCCAGAGTCACACAGCTGACAAGTGGCGGAGCGGGATTGGAACCCACGACCTCTGACTCCCAAGCCCGGGCTCTTTCCTCTTAGCCATGCTGCTTCTCATGAGCAGGGAACATGTCTACCGACTCTGTTGTTTCGTACTCTCCCAAGTGCCTAAGACAGTGCTCGGCACACAATAAATGCTCAATAGATACCATTTATTGAATGATTGGTCTTCCCCCTCCAGACCGTAGCTCCTTGTGGACAGGGAACGGGTCTCCCAACTCTGTTATATTGTACTTTCCCAAGCGCTTAGTACAGTGCTCTGCACACAGTAATAATAATGTTGGTATTTGTTAAGCGCTTACTATGTGCCGAGCACTGTTCTAAGCGCTGGGGTAGACATAGGGGAATCAGGTTGTCCCACGTGGGGCTCACAGTCTTAATCCCCATTTTACAGATGAGGGAACTGAGGCACAGAGAAGTTAAGTGACTTGCCCACAGTCACACAGCCGACAAGTGGCAGAGCTGGGATTCGAACTCATGAGCCCTGACTCCAAAGCCCATGCTCTTTCCACTGAGCCACGCTGCTTCTCCAGTAAGAGTTCAATAAGTACCACAGATCGAAGGATCGATATTTAGTTCCAGAGCCTTTTAAAATTCGGTCTACTCTCTCCTTCTGAACGCTGGTCCATACCTTTTTATTTGGTAAGCGAGCTCATTTTAGGCAGGGAACATGCCCACTAACTGTATTCTATTCTTTCCCAAGTGTGTAGCATAGTGCTCTAAACTGTAAGCTCGTTGTGGGCAGGGAATGTGTCTGTTTACTGTTGTAGGGTATTCTCCTAAGGGCTTAGTACAGTGCTCTGCCCATAGTAAGTGCTCAATAAATGCAACTGAATGAATGTTCTGCCCACAGTAAGCACTCAATAAATAGGATTGATTGATCAAATGAGCCAGGCACTGGACTAAGCCCTGGGGTAGATACCATCTAATCAGGTTGGACACAGTCCCAGTCCCACATGGTGCTAACAGTGTTCTCATTCCCATTTTACAAATGAGGTAATTAAGGCATAGAGAAGTGAAGTGACTTGCCCAAAATCACACAGCAGACAAGTGGTGGAGCCAGGATTAGAACCCAGATCCTTCCAAGTCCCAGGCCTGGGCTGTATCCACTGGGCCACACTACATTATATTCATAAATACACCCCAGAGTTAAGAATAAGAATAAGAATAAGACAAGGACTTGCACCGATATACACCGTAGTATCTAATTTACATAATAAGAATGGTATTTATTAAGCACTTACTATGGGTCAAGCACTGTTCTAAGCACTGGGGTAGATACAAGCTAATCAGGTTGGACACAGTCCCTGTCCCATAGGATACTCACAGTCTTAATCCCCATGTTACAGATGAGGTAATTGAGGCACAGAGAAGCCAAGTGACTTGCCCAAGGTCACACAGCAGACAAGTGGCGGAGATGGGATTAAAACCCATGACCTTCTGACTCCCAAGCTTGTACTCTATCCACTATGCCATACGTAGAGAACCATTATTCTAAATTATGATACTTTAAAAATACTTCCTGGTGGTAAGCGCTGGGGTAGATCAAGATAGTAATTATAATTGTGGTATTTGTTAAGCACTTACTATGGGTCAAGCACTGTGCTAAGCAGGGGGGCAAATACAGTCAGATCAGACAGAGTCCTCTCACTCACATGGGGCTTTGCAATCTAAGAAGGAGTAGGAATTTTTATCCCTGCTTTACATTGGAGGAAACTGAGGCTCAGAGAGGTCAAGTGACGTGCCCTAGATCATACAACAGAACAGTAACAGAGCTGGGACTAGAATCCAGGGTGGCTTAGAGAAGTAATGCAGCCTAGTGGAACGAGCCCAGGCCTGGGAGTCAGGGGACTTGGGTTCTAATCCTGACTCCATCACTTATCCACTGTATGACCTTGGTCCAGTCACTTCACTTCCCTGGGCCTCAGTTTCCTCATCGAAATAGTAGGGATTATGACTGTGAGTCCTATGTGGGGCAGGGACTGTGTCCAACCTGACTGTCTTGTCTCTACCCCAGCGCTTAATACAGTGCCTGGCACACAATAAGAGTTTAACAAATACCACTTGAAAAAAAACCCCAATACTAAGGTCTCCTGACTCCGGTTTTGGGCTCTGTCCACTAGGCAAACCTGCCTCCCATATATAAAGGGAGAAAGCTAGATTAGATATACCATACCATGCATGTAACATATATACTTCTCATTTTATCCCTACTGCCTCTCCCCCATTACACTGTCAGAGACAAGGGCAGCGATCACATCTTTTCCTTGTTTTATATGGAGAGGACCTAATAATAATAATAATAATAATGAGATTTGTTAAGCGCTTACTATGTGCCAACCACAGTTCTAAGCGCTGGGGAGGATACAAGGTGATCAGATTGTCCCATGTGGGGGTCACAGTCTTAATCCCCATTTTCCAGATGAGGCAACTGAGGCACAGAGAAGTGAAGCGACTTGCCCGAAGTTACACAGCAGACAAGCGGTGGTGCTGGGATTAGAACCCATGACCTCTGTCTCCCAAGCCTGGGCTCTTTCCACTGAGCCACGCGGCTTCTCTCAGCCATGCTGCTTCTGGGAGTCAGGAAACCGGGGTTCTAATCCTGTTCCTCCACTTGCCTGCCATGGGACCTTGGGCAAGTCACTTTGAATTCTCTGGGTCTCAGTTTCCTCATCTGTAAAATGGGGCTTAAAGACCGGTTGTTCCTCACTCTTAGACGGGGAGCCCCCGTGAGGCATGGGCTGGGTCTGATCTGGTGTTCTCCTGCCTACCACAGTGTTTGGCACCTACGCTAATTGTGTCACAGATACCAAAATTGTTATGACTACTGTTATGTGTCTTCTGAGGGCCCGGGCAATGTCTCGCTTCCAGGAGGTGTTCAATAAATACTACTGATACTGATGCTTGCTCCTCTCCTTCCTTCCCTTTCACCTCCACTCTCCCCGCCGCCCCCAGCCATCCCCGGTCCACCCATCACCACCGGTCCCCCGACCCCCGCGCTCACCCCCACGGCCCGGACCCCCCCCCCACCCCGGCATCCCCTACCAGGTGGGGGCCGTAGCTGGCTGGCTTGCCCGGGCTGGGCAGCACAGGGGCGGCACTGCAGGGGTTGATGCGTTTCTCCTTCTGGCGCCGGTTGCAGAACCAGACGCGAATGACCTCCTTCTCCATGTGCAGCTGCTCAGCGATGAGCAGGATCTCCTCTGAGGTAGGCTTCTGGTTCTGGGGGGGCCGGGCGGCGAGGCGAGACCGGACGGGAGACCGGTGAGGACCCCGGTCCGAGGCGGGACAGACCGGTGAGGCCCTCAGCCCAGTGGGAGGGGTGGGCGGGGAGGGGGCAGATGGGTGAGGGCACCGGCCCGATGGCGGGGTGATGAGGGAGGGCCCCAGCCTGACTGGGGAGGGGAGGCAAGGGAGGGCCCCGTCCCGATGGCGGGGGGTGATGACTGAAGGCCCAGCCCAATGCGGAGGGAAGATGGGTGAGGGTCCCAACCTAAGGGCAGAGACATGAGTGAGGGCCCTAGCCCCATTGGGGAGAGACCAGTGAGGGCCCCAGTCGGACGGCAGGGGGGAGACGAGTGAAGCCCAGCCCGATGTGGGGAGAAATGGGTGAGGGTCCCAACCCGATGTGGGGGGAGAGGCGTGAGGGCCCCATTCCAATGTGGGGGGAGATGGGTGAGGGCCCCAGCCTGATGCAGGAGAGATGAGTGAAGGCCCAGCCCAAAGTGGGGGAGATGGGTGAGGGCCCCAGGCCGGTTGAGGAGTGGAGACCAGTGAGGGCCCTGGCCTAATGTGGGAGAGACGAGTGAAGAACCAGCCCGATGATGTGGAGATGGGTGGAGGGCCCCAGCCCAATTGGGGAGGAAGGTTGGGGGGCAGTGGGCAGGGTAGAGGAGACGAGTGAAAGCCCAACCCATTGGGGGAGTGGCGGGGCAATGAGAGAAGCCCTCAGCCCAGTGCGGAGGAGAAGAGTGAGGGGCCCCGGCCTGCTTGTGGAGGTAAGTGGGGGAAGAGCGGAAAAGATGGCCCAGTGAACACTCAGCTTTTTGAGAGGGAGGTGAGTGAGGGCCCCCAGCCCAGTGTGGGAGGGGACACCAGTGAGGGCCCCAACCCGATGGGAGAAGGAAGGCCAAATAGGACCCTAGCCCGATGTGAGGGGCAGTTGGTGGGCCAGAGGAGAAGAGTAAAGGCCCAATCTGATGGGGTGAGGGGAGATGACTGCGGCCTCCAGCCCAATGTGGGGGAGTTGAGTCAGGGCCCTCGCCGAATTGTGGATAGCCGGGTAGAGAGACCACAGGAGCCAGAGGAGATGAGTGAAGACCCAGCCCGACTGGAGGGAGATGAGTGAGGGTCCCAGCCCGATGGAGGGCAGGGTGGGTGGGAGGTGGTGGGAAGAGGAGGAGATGATGATGATGATGATGATGGTATTTGTTAAGCGCTTACTATGTGCCGAGCACTGTTCTAAACGCTGGGGTAGGTACAAGGTAATCAGGTTATCCCACATAGGCTCACAGTCTGAATCCTCATTTTACAGATGAGGTAACTGAGGCACAGAAAAGTTAAGTGACTCGTCCAAAGTCACACGGCTGACAAGTGGCGGAGCTGGGATTAGAACCCATGACCTCTCACTCCCAAGCCTGTGCTCTTTCCACTGAGCCACGCTGCTGAGTGAGGGCTCCCAGGACGGTGAGGAGGAGAGATGAGTGAGGGTCTCAGCCCCACAGCACTTATGTATTGATCCCTAATTTATTTATTAGTATTAATGTCCGTCTCCCCCTCTGGCCTGTAACCTCCTTATAGGTAGGAAACACGTCCATCAATTCTGTTACACTGTCCTCTCCCAAGAGCTTGATCCAGTGCTCCGCACCCAGTAAGCGTTCAATAAATATGATTGATGGATGGATGGATTGATGAGGGGCAGGCAGGGGCAGCAGACGGGGCGGACTCACCGCGAGAAAGCTCTTCTCTAAGGCGAAGCGGACGTTGGTTTCGATGCTGGTCCTCTTCTTCCGCCTCCGGCCCGGGAGCCCGTCGAAGCCCAGGCTGGGACTGCTCAGCTGATTGGGGCTGGGCAGGCTGGAGTCCACAGACATGGTCTCTGGACAGGGGAGGGGCTTCGGCTGTCAGACGCCCCCCCCAGCCCGGGCCCCGGGCCCGCCCTCCCTTCCCCAGCCTCCCTGGGCCCCCCCCAGCCTCCGCCCCGTCCCCCGGCTCCTGCTGCCCTCACCTGCATCGTTGAGCCATTTCTCCAGGAGGGGCTTGAGCTTGCACATGTTCTTGAAGCTCAGGTTGAGGGCCTCGAAGCGGGAGATGGTGGTCTGGCTGAAGTCGTTGCCGTACAGCTTGCCCATGGCCAGCCCCACGTCGCCCTGTGTGGCCGCCGACGGGGGCGGGGGGTGCGGGGGTGGAGAGGGGAGGGGAGAAGGCGGGGATCAGCCCTCCTGCTCCAGGGCACCACCCGGCCTCTTCATCTTCCCCCACACACCCTGCCGTGCCATTGGCCACCCCCTGCCCCATGCGGCCCCCGCCCTGGATTCCCCATCACGTCTCACCCCCGACCCCCACCAATCCTGCCCTGGATTCCCCATCCCAACCCCACCATCAGCCCTTCCTCCAGCTGCCCCCCGCCCCATACAGACCACTTCTACCTAACCCCCCCCAACCCTGCAGCCGGCAGCCCCCCGCCCATAGAGCCTCACCCCGGAGTCTCCATCCCGCCCGCCGCCGACTCCAGTCCACCATCTTCTCACCTGAGTGAATCCCAGCTTGATGCGCCTTTGTTTGAAGGTTCGGGCGAACTGCTCCAGCTCCTCCAGGTCGCTGGGCTCCTCGGGGTGGGTGGGGGGCTCCAGGCATTTGGCCGGCTGCGGGTGCGAGAGGTGCGGCTCGGGCAGCCCAGGGCGGGTCACTGCCTGATGGGGCCGGGGGGGGAAGGGGGGGGGCGTTCCAGGCCACCAATGAAGGGGAGTCCCCACGCAAATGTAAACCTGGCCCCCCCGCCCACTCTGTCCTGCTCTGGCTCCCGTTTGTTTGGGCCCAGGACTGTCCCAGGCAAGGAGACAGGTCAGGTTTGAGGGTCCCCCAGAGCTCGTTCTAAGGGTTCCCGGTCCAAACCCCCGGGCCCCCCACAATACGACACAAACCGGTCCACCCCCGGCAGGCCTTGAGAGGCGAGCCCTCCCCGGGCCAGTCGATCCCTCCGAGGTAAGCGGAGACAAGGGTGGTCCCCCACAAGGAAAACCCCAGGGTGAAGGAGCCTTCGTATGGGGTTCCGGTCCCGGTCCCCTTCCTGCCTCTCCAGCCGTTATCCGCTCACCTGGGTGGGGAGGCCTGTCCGGGTCGGGGGGGTCAGAAGGGCCCCCTGGCTTTGCTGAGGTAGCTGGAACAGATTTGGCGTCGGTAGCAGACCTGGAGGGGGCGAGGGGGAGGGGGGCGAAGAATGCGGCTGAGCAGGGTCTGGAGGAGGCAGTGACGGGAAGGGGCTACCCCCACCCCCTCCACAAAGAGAGAGCAGACTGAGGGCAGGGGCCCTCGGCCAGTCTGGGAGGGGCGCGGGGGATTTTGACAGAGCGGACGCTCCCCCGGGACCGCCTCCCCCGCCCCCGCGTGGTCGTGGATCGTGGATCACCCCTCCCCGATGGGGCTCAGAATGGCAGGGCCCCAGTCCTTCCCTGAGGGCAAGACTCCGGAGAGCCAAAACCGTACAAGGCAACAAGGATCAAGGAAAACCCACCAACTTGAAGTCAGACACGCAAACGCTCCCACCCTCGCCCACGATCCCAGGCTGGCATCTCGGACTCTGTTAGATGGAGGGGGGGTGCCCAGGGGACGGGTCCCCTCACAGAATTGGTCTGGCTAATCCACTTTTCTTATAATAGTGTTGTTTAAGGGCTTACTGTGTGTCAAGCTCTGTTCTAATCGCTGGGGTAGATTCAAGCCTATCAGGTTGGACACAGTCCCTGTCCCACATGGGCTTCGCAAGTCTAAGTAGGAGGCAGTAGGGTTTCATCCCCACTTTACAGCTGAGGGATCCGAAGCCCAGAGAAGCAAAGCGAGTTGCCCAGGGCCACAGAGCCAGCAACCGGCAGAGCCGGGATTAGAACCCAAGTCCTCCGACACTCGGGCCCAGGCTCCTTCTACTAGGCCGCGCTGCTTCTCTTAGACCTCTCTCCATCTCTGCCGGGAGGCGAGAGAGGAGCAGGATCCCCGGGGCCCGAGGGTCCGCGGAGTGGACCGGGGGGCTGGGGGCTGGGGAAGACCAGGGCTGGGGAGGCGGGGGCCGGGGCAGGGAGGGTCCGGTCTCACCTTGCTGGCCTTGCTGGGCCTGCGGCAGCAGAAACTGTGCGGGAGACTGGAGGTGGTGCCCCGGGACCAGGACCAGCTGCTGGAGCTGGAGGAGCTGTTGAATGTCCTAGGGCGAGGGCGGGGGGTGGGGAGACAGACACGCAGAGCCGAGGGGCAAGAGGGTGACTCGGGGGGCCACAGGCCCGACCCCGGCAACCCCGGTCCTCCCCTCCTCCTCCCCCCTCACCATCGACATCCGGTCAGCCTCGCCCCTCTCCCCACACCTGCTCCTGAGTGGAAGGGACGCAAAGATTGGTGGGGGTGGCGGGGGCGGGAGCGGTAGACAGCGGAGCCGAGGAGCCGGGGAGAGAGAAAGGGGGCAGCGAGAGAGTGGGAGAAAGAGGGCAGTGAGGAGCTGGGAGGAGAGGTGGCCCAAGAGGGGTCAGAGCAGCAAGGGCGGAAAACAACCGAACACAGTGCTTCGGCCGGGGCTGGAAGGAGGGAGGCCGGAGTACAGGCCAGGAGTCCAAGGTGGGGCGGCGGGACCGAGACGGGGTGAGCGGCGAGGGGGCGGCCTCTGGGCCGGGAAGGGGGAAATAGGGCCCTGAGAGAGGAGCTCCAAGTTGAGGCGAGGGGCCGGGTGTGCGGGGGGACAGAGGTGAGACGGACAGATGGCCGGCCGGCCGGGGGGCGGCCGGGAAGAGTTGAAGGGGGAGCCGGCGTGGGGCAGGCGGCTCCTCGCAGGCGGGCGGGGCCGTGCCGCTGCGGGGCTGGGGGGAGCCCCCCGGGGGGCGGGCCTGACGATCGCCGACACAGAAGGGCTTCCACTTGTGCCTCTAAGCAACTTACTCTGCCTTCTTGCGGGCGCCCTGGTTAATGAGCTCAGTCCTTGTCTGTTTATTGATTTGTTTGTGTGTACGAGAGCTGCCCGCTTCAGCCACGGCCGCGTTTGTCTCTGCGAGATGTTTGGTTTCTCTGTGATGCCGGGGATGGGCAAAGCGACCATGGAGGAGCCTCCCAGAGGAACCGAAGCAACTCTCCGAGACCCCTCGGGGCGGGGGGGGCTCGGACGCCCCCCTCAACCACGCACCCCGTTTCCCACTCCCCCGCCACCTGAGGTGGAAGAGCCGGGGGACCAGGCCCCAGGGGCGGTCCTTACCTGTGCCGTGAGCTGGATAGGCTGGGACAGGGTGAGCTGGGGGGTCCCGGGGGGCTGGCCGGCGGCCGGCGGCAGGTCAGCACCCCCGGCGGGGGGCGGGGGGGGCTGGGAGGCGGCGTTGGCGGCGTTAGCGGCGGCGGCGGCGGCGGCGGCGGCAGCGGCGGCGTTAGACTGCTGCACCGCGGCGGCCAGGATCTGGGCCTGGGCCTGTTGCAGGAGGAGCTGCTGCTGGGCGGGCATCAGGGCCGTGAGCTGCCAGGGGGCCGGGCCCGGCGGGGGCAGCGGGGACGGGGCGGGGGCGCGGGGCCGCACACCCCGAGGAGCAGAGGTGGAGTGAGAGATGACCAGAGATGCCAAGACAGCACACAGAGGAGAGACGGACGGACGGACGGACGAATGGACGGGGAGGCGGTGGGGGGGAGAGACGGGGAGAGGAGAGAGACGGAGTGAGAGGGCGGGAGCAGAGAGCAGCGGGAGCGGCCGTCGAGGGTCGGAGGAGGAGGCTGACCGAGGGGAGCGTGGCGGGGCGCAGAGAAGCCAAGCGCGGGTGGGCCGGGGAGGACCGGGGAGGGCAGCCCCAAGAGGTGGGGGGGGGGCCCGCTGTCACCCTGCTGGTCTCTGCTCCAAGGCACTTACCCCGGCCAGCTGGCTACCCGCCAGCATGAGCTGAGCCTGGGGCAGGTGGGGCTGGGCCGGCTGAGGGGGCGGAGGGGCGGCCGCCGGGGCCGGGTCGCCGCTGGAGTCTTCGGCCTTGATCTGTGGGAGAGCAGGGGGATCTGGGCTCGGGGAGGGCTGCCCGCCCCCGGCCCTCCTAGGAACTGGGGTGGGGGTGGGTGGAGGGGGTGACGATGTACTCGAGGCACCCTGAGTCCGGCTCCTCTTTCAGGCTCTCCTCTCTCCCCGCCAAAACCTCTCCCTGCTTCTCTCCTCCACCCTTCACCTCTCGCCCGCATCCTCTCTCTCTCTCTCTCTCTCTCTCTCTCTGTCTCCTTCCTCTCTTCCCCTTCTCTCCATGGGTCCATCAACCGCGCCTCTCCCACCTCCTCCTGACCGCCTCTCCCGGTCAGGCTACAGGCCTGTAGACCCTGGCTCGGGGAGCAAGTTCGGGGGGGAGCAGGTTGCGGGGAGTGGGATGCGGGGAGGGAAGCACTGGCCCCCGGGAAGCTGGGATGGGGGTGGAGTCTTTGACTTCCTGTTGTTCAGGGCCTTGGGGCCGGGGGGGATTTCCCCAACCACCCCCCACCAACCCTGTGGGGGGGGGGGGGGGGCGGGGGGAAGGAGCGGGGGTGAGTCACGGCCCTGGGGGTAGGAGAGACGAGGGCCTTTCACCATGGCAACCAACCCCCTCCCCAAAGAGCCACCCCCGGCTCTTCCCAGCAGATCCCCGGGGCACTCACCTTGGCACCGGGGCCGGTGGGGGACGGGCTGAATGGGGCGGCCTTGACTGGGGGGTTCTGGCAAAAAAGAAAAGCCATGAGAGGTTGCGGTGACCCCGTGACCCTGCCCTTTCCCACAGTCCCCTGCCTCTCCCACTCCCTCCATCCCATCCGCCCTGCGTCGGGCCCTGACCTGGTGGTTGGCTTCGGGTCCATTTCTTTCGGTATCTGTAGGGGAGCGGGGGGGGCGGGGGAAAGGTGAGCAGTCAGGAGTAGACCTCCCCAGCCCCTTCCCCACCCCCACACACAGACAAATGCACTTCCATCCCCGGGGTGCCCCTCCCCCTGAGCCCGCCAGCACCCGCTACCTGGGGGATCCAGCTGCGAGTCCAGGCGCGGCTTCTCTACCTCCAGGGGTTTAGACATTCTTATTTCTGGAGAGAGGGCGAGGAGGAGAGGGGCACAGGGTCAGCTCCCGGCTCCGGGGCCCCTGGCCCTGCCCATCCCCTCCCCTCCGTTCCCCCCGGGCCCGGGCACCCTACTTCCCAGCTCTCCCCCTTCTCTAATCCGGGCTCTGCCGCTTGTCTGCTGTATGACCTTGGGCAAGTCGCTTTACTTCTCTAGGCCTCCGATACCTCACCGGGAAAATGGGGATTGAGACCGCGAGCCCCAGCTGGGACTGAGAAGTGTAGCCAACCCGATTTGCTTGTATCCACCCCGGTGCTTACTACAGTGCCTGGCACAAAGTAAGCACTTCACAAATACCACCGTGATGATTATTATCATTGTTATTATTATTATTATTATTGTCCCAGGCCCAGGCGTCTGGCTCTCCACACGCCACCTTTCCGCCTGGGAAGAGACCAGGCGACGGGGCGATGGCGGGGGTGAGGATCACGACGGCGGGGCTCTGGGGCTGGAGGCAGAGGCCCCGTATGCTACGGGCGGGCAGTGAGTTGTTTCTGTAGGCCCTTCATAAACCGGGGCGACCCCTCCTGTCCTCCCCAGGTCCCCGGCGCTCCCCACCGCTCGGCTTGGTTTCGGGTGACTCGGGTTTTCCGCTTAGATTGGCGGGCGAGCGAGGAGGAGAGACAAGGCACGGGGGCTTGGCCTCTGGGGTTCGGGGATGGGGCCTGTGACTCAGCTCCTGGAGCCACCCCCGCCCCCCGGATCGATTTCGGCCTCGGTCCGATTCGGGAGGGCCCAACCCGAACCCCGATGCCGACTCCGGCCCGGCTCCCAGCTCCGACGCCCCGGAGCCACCGCCGCCAGACCCCAATTCCCCTACGGGCCGCGGCATCCCCCCGGCTCCCTCGCCCCGAGACCCCAGCCTTGGGAAGTGGGGGTCCTGCCCCCCCAACCCCGGACCCTCAACCTACCCCGACCTACAGCCGGGGAGGGGCTACTCACCTAAAGTGAGCCACTAGTGGAGAGGAGGGGCCTAGGGGTTGGGAGTCCTGGGTCCTTGCCTCTGCCCTCCTCCTCCTCCTCCCCCAGATCATATACACTCCCCCCCCCACACCAAACCGGCTTTCACTTCTCCTCTGCATTTCCCCCAGCCAGTTTTAGCCATGTTTGACCAGCCTCTTGCAGCTCTTACCGAAAACGGCGCTAAAAATAGGGTCTAAGGGCTGCCCTCCCCGCCTCCGCCCCATCTCCCCTGGGCCCGCTGCCCCATCCCCAAGGCGAGAGGCCGAGCCAGCCCTTCTCCCAAGTGTCCCAGGGGGCTCCGCGGGGACCAAACGGGGCAGAGCGTCGGCGCCCCTCCAGCTGGGACCCCCCAGGGTGAGGAGAGGGGGAGGCACAGGAGGGCACGGATGCTGCTCAGCACTCGAAGGGGGACCCCGGCCCACCTCGGCCGGCAATCGGGACGACGGGGTTTCACGCCCACAGGGGTGCTCTCAAACAGGCCTGTGTACACTCAGAAGCCAACAGATGTACACACACCCACACACCGACACACAGACACACACGGGACCCAGGGAAGGACCAGTGGGGTCGCCCCGGTTGGTGCAGGGCCTTGTGGGACAGGGAGATGAGCCCAAGGTCTCCCGGGCCCCTTCTTTCGTCAAAGGAGCTACCAGAATGGAAAGGTCCACTGGCCCCCGGCGTCCCGCCCGCCGGCCCCCAGCCACTCGGCCCGGCTCCCCGTCCGCTTCCTCCCTCTCCGCCAGCCCGCACGGGAACCCCGGCCCCCCGGGAAAAGAAAGAGGGCGGATGGGGGTGCGGTGGAGAGACCAACCGGCGGGGAGGACCGAGGCCTAGCTGTCGGCCTGCCTGGGCCCCGGTTCGGTTCGCAGAAGACGACTATGTGGGGGACCGCCCCCGGCCCCCCACGGAGCAGCCTGTGACACCTCTCAGATTCCCACACCCGCGGGAGACCTCCGGTTTACCCCGCCCCCTTCCCAGACCCCTCCCTCCCACCTGTCCTCGACCCCCTGAGAAGGGGGCAGGCTTGGAGGTGGACAGGAGGGGACAGGGGAGAGAGGAGCTGCAGGCGGGAAGAGAAGACGGGGAGGATGTGGAGGAGGGAAACGGGGGAACGGATGGAAAGGGGGCGCTGGGGGG
This sequence comes from Ornithorhynchus anatinus, assembly GCF_004115215.2. Taxonomy (NCBI): domain Eukaryota; kingdom Metazoa; phylum Chordata; class Mammalia; order Monotremata; family Ornithorhynchidae; genus Ornithorhynchus; species Ornithorhynchus anatinus. The sequence continues at coordinate 4,400,638 of NC_041732.1, read as the reverse complement.
GGGGGAGGGGAGTCAGACAGAGGAGAAAGATGGACAGAGAGAGGAAGATAAGGAGGAGGGAGACGGGGGTCGGAGGCAGGGGAGGGCAGGTGGACTCCATCCCATCCTCCCTCGCCTCCACTTCCAACCTGGGGGGTGTCCCCATCCTTACCTGGAGCCCCCATGCTGGAGCCGACCATGCTGCCCCGGGCAGGTGGGGAGACGACTGTGTCACCTCCCACCCCCTGGGGCTCGGAGCCCTCCTCCTCCTCCTCCTCCTCCTCCTCCTCCTCCTCTCCTCCTCCCCCCCACGAGCTTCCACCAGCCCCGCCCCGCCCCAACAGCGAACCCTGGGGCAGGAAGTCAGAAAAGAGAGGAAACCACAGGAGCCGGGAGTCGGGTCGGGACCGCCCCCTCGGACGGGGAAACCCCCTCCACTCTCCTCCGCCCCCGCCCCAGGCCCGGCCTGCAGGTGTGCACACAGCTGGACGCCCCCCCTCCGCCCCCAAACCGGCCACGGGAGGGCCCGGGGGACCGGCTGGACCCCCGTCCCGACGGACAAGGCGCTCCCCTCCCGCCCGGGAGAGCCGCGCCTCTGTCTCCGCCCCCGCCCCCGCCTAGACTCTCGACCCGCCGTGGGCAGGGATGGTCCCTCTTCAGTGCCGTATTGGACTTTCCAAGCTCCCAGTCCAGCGCTCTGCGCACAGTAAGCGCTCGATAAATACGACTGAATGAATGAACGGCCGGAAAAGCCCTGCCCCTCCGGAGACCGCCCCCCATCCACCCCACCAGGACAGGGAAGAGACACGGTGGGATAAGGCCCTATGGGGGAGGGGAGGACGAGGCTGGACGGGGGCAACGGTCCCGAGGGGAGGGGGGCAGGTGGATAACACGTCTGGGGCAGAGTACAGCCCCTCCTGGGAGCGGGGGGGATCACTTCTGGAGCAGGCTGGGACACGGTGGGAAGGGGATAAAGCAGCTCCACCTATTCTGAGTGGGGAAGAGAGTTTGGGGGCGCCAAGTGTGGGGGGAAACTAAGGCAGGGCCCCCCTCCGCCCCTTCCCCCCGACACCTCCCGCTCTCCCCACCTTCCCATCCGCTGCAGTGTCGACGGCCGCCCGCGTTTTGTCCCCGCGGCCGCCAGGGGGCGGCAGGCGCCCACCAGATGACAGTCCCGGGGAGGGGCCGGGCCTGGAATTGCCCAGACCCCATCCCCACCCCCGACCCCCCACCCCCGACCCCCGACCCTCCTCTCCAGCAAGGAGACACCGCCAAACCGGACCCATCCACCGACACACGAGACCCCCACCTGCAGCCCCCACGCTGAGAAGGGCAGGGGCCCCACGACCCCCGGCCCGAGGAGGCCCGGCTGGCCCAACCACCGGCCACATTGGGGATGCGAAGCCCACCCACCCCCATCCCACCCCCCTTCGGGGAGAGAACACAAGCCCCCCACGGCGGCGGCCCGGGCCCACGGGTTCCCACCCGGATCCAAGAGCGGGGCCCTCGACCCCACCGTGGCTTTCCCCACGAAAACACAACGAAGATGCAATTGTCCGATGTCGCAGCCGCGGGCGGAGCGACATCCCCCAAACGCTTATATGCCTCTCCGAAATTTAGCCTAATGTCTGTCTATCCCGCTCTGACTGTAAATTCCTTGAGGGCGGGGATCCTGTCTACCTACTCGACGGTACGGGACAATCCCGAACGCTCAGTTCAGTGCCCCGCCCATAGTAAGCGCTCAATAAGTCGCCCCGTTGGACTGATGAAGGAACACACGCCCGGTGGCGTCGGGAAGGCCAAACGGCCCGGACTGAGCGCCCGCAGCCCGTGAGCCCCGGTATACCCCGGCATGTGCCATCGCAACCACTCCGGAACAGGCATTCGGAACTAGGTACACAGACCCGACGGCACCGGGACACGCACACACGTGTGCACGCGTGCACGCCCCTCCTCACTCGGTTCTCCGGACTCTCGGGGAGGTCGGGATCCTGGTCCCCGAGGGGGAGGGAAGGAGGAGGAGGAGGAGCAGCGGGAAGAGGAGGAGGAAAAGGACGAGGAAAACGAGTGGGAGGAGGAAGAGGAGGAGGAGAAGGGGAAGGAGGAGGAGAAGAAGAGAAGGAAAGGGAGAAGGAAGAGGAGAAGGGGAAGAGGAGGAGGAGAAGAGGAGGAAAAGGGGAAGAGGAGGAGGAGGAGGAGGAAGAAGAGAAGGGGAAGCAAGAGGAGGAGGCGGGGAAGGAGGAGGAAGAGGAGGAGAGGAGAAGGAAGGGGAGCAGGAGCAGGAGGAGAAGGGGAAGAAGAGGGGAAGCAAGAGGAGGCAGAGGAAGAAGAGGAGAGGAGAAGGAAGAGGTAGAGGAGCCGGAGGAGAAGGGGAAGAGGAGGAGGAAGAAGAGGAAGCGAAGAAGCAAGAGGAGGAGGCGGGGAAGGAGGTGGAAAAGGAGAAGGATGGGGAGAAGGAGGAGGAGGGGAGGGAAGAAAAGGAGGAAGAGGAGAAGAAGTAAGGGGAGACGGCGCGGGAGGAGAAGGGCAAGCAGGAGGAGGAGAGGAGGAAAAGGAAGGGTGGGGGAGGAGGAGAAAGAGAAGGTTCGCAAGGAAAGGGTCCCCCTACCCCCAGCGAAAGAAGAGAGGATGAGAGGGAGTGGGAGACAGCAGGTTGGGAAGGGGAGGACGGTGGCAGGAGCAGGAGGAGGAAGAGGCGGAGGCCCGCAAGGACAGATCTCCCTATCCCCAGAGGGAGAAGAGGGGATGAACAGACGAGGGGGATAGCAGATTGGAGAGGGAAGGACGAAGGAAGGAGGAGGAGGGAGTGCTTGGTACATAGTAAGCGCTTAACAAATACCATAAACAAATAATAATAATAATAAAAGGAGGAGGGAGGCCCGTGGGGGAGGTCGGAGTCAGGGAAGGAGACGGAGAGGCGGCGTTCCCTCGAGGGCGATGGGGAGGGAGGAAGGGAGGGAAGGAAGGAGGGCCGATGGGTGCGGGCGGGGGTCTGCGGGGGTCTGGGGGCGGGGGGCCGCGGGGGTCCGGGCTCAGGGCCGAGCGGTAATTAAAGGAGACGGCTGGGGCTCCCCAGGGCCCGCGGGGCTGGGAGCTGACACGCGGCCTCCATCGCTCCGCTCATATTTCTCGCCGGATCGATACGTTTGACTCCCGACAAGACAATAATCGCTTGTACGCGGCCGGCGAGTCGATCAAATACATTATTAGAGCGTGATCCCCCGGGGCCCGGGGGGCGGGGGGCGGGGGGTGCCGCAGGGACAGGCGGAACGGCCTCTCTCGAACCCAGGGCCCCCGCCCACCCCTGGGGGTCCCCACCTCGGGGCGGGGGGGCTTCGTCCTTAGCTACCTCCTCAGTTCCTGCTCCCATCCTTCCGTCTGTCTGGCTGTCTCTCTTCCCTCTCCGTCTCTCCCCATCTGTCTCTCTCCCCTTTCGATGTCTCCCCTCTCCCCGTCTCCTCTTTATTCCGCCTTTATGGGCCTCTGTATCTCCAGCTCTGTCTCTTCTCTCCCCATCTATCTCTCTTCCTTCCATCTGCCTCTCTCCTCTTCTTGTCTCTCTCCTTGGCCCTCCCTGTGCCTCTGTCTACCTCTCTTTCTCTCTCTCCATCTATCTCTCTCCATCTGTCTCATTCCTCTCTCGTGTGTGTGTGTGTGTGTGTGTGTGTGTCTGTCCCTTTGTGATTCTCTCTGTCTCTGCCTCGCTCTTATCCTTCTCCATCTCTCCTCCCGTGTACTTCCCAGGCTCCCTTCTCCATGAATCCATCAAAGGGATTTATTAATCACGTTCTAGGTGCCAAGTACTGTACTAAGCGCTTGGGAGAGTAGGATACACTACAGTCGGTAGAGAGGATCCCCTCCCACAAGGAGCTTTCAGTCTAAAGGATAGTCGTGGTATTTGTTAATAATTATAATAATGGTAATAATAATAATGATGATGGTATTTGTCAAGCGTTTACTATGTGCCAAGCACCGTTCTAAGCGCTGGGGTAGATACACGGTTATCAGGTTGTCCCGCGTGGGACTCACAGTCTTAATCCCCATTTTACAGATGAGGGAACTGAGGCACACAGAATTAAGCGACTTGCCCAGAGTCACACAGCCACGGAGCTGGGATTAGAACCCACGACCTCTGACTCCCAAGCCCGTGCTCTTTCCACTAAGCCAGGCTCCTTGCTATGTGCAGAGCACTGTACTAAACGCTGGAGTAGATACAAGGTAATCAGGTTGTCCCACTTGGGGTTCATCTTAATCCCCATTTTCCAGATGAGGTAACTGAGGCACAGAGAAGCAAAGTGACTTGCCCAAGGTCACACAGCTGATAAGCGGGGGAGTCGGGATTAGAAACCACGTCTTCTGACTCCCAAGCCCACGCTCTTGCCACTAGGCCATACTGCTTCCACTGAGCCACGCTGCTTCTCTGTCAAACGCTTACGATGTGCCAAACACTGTACTAAGCAATGAGGGTAGATACAAGTTCTTCAGCGTTCCCTGCAGGGATTGTCCAAGCTCGTGGAATCTGGCCCAAACCACCACCTTCCAGAGGGGGGAAGATCTCACCTAAGGAGGGTGGGGAGGGGGCTGTGGGGTGGGGGACCCCCGCCAGGCACAGTGGGGACAGCTGGGGCTCAGCCAGCTGGGAAAAGCCCTACAACCAGCCAAAGGAGAGGCTGGCTAGGGCAAGCCAGCGGGCACACACTCCTGGCACCAGAGTGAGGGTAGCAGCCCCGGGCCGCATTCATTTATTCAGCCAATTGTATTTATTGAGCGCTTACGGTGGGCAGAACACTGTACTAAGCCCTTGGGAGAGTACAATACAACAATGAAAAGATACATTCCCTGACCACAACAAGCTTACACTATAGAGGGTGGGGAGACAGACAATAGAAATAAATAAATGACAGATAAGAAGATAAGTGCTTTGGGGCCCGGAGGAGAACAAAAGGAGCAAGTCAGGGTGATGCAGAAGGGAGTGGGAGAAGAGGAAAGGGGGGCTTAGTCAGGGAAGGCCTCTTGGAGGAGATGTACCTTCAATAAGGCTTTGAAGGAGGGGAGAGTCATTGTCTGTTGGCTTCCGGTTGCCTTCCCGGGGTTCGGGCCCAGAATTCCCAGGCTCCAGGGCCACCGGCCAAGCAGGAGAAGTAATAGCATTTATGGAGCACTTTCTGCGTGCCCAGCACTGGACTAAGGGCTGGGGAAGAGGATACAGGTGGGAATTAGAGCCTGGCCCTGTCAGGGACCTCATGGGGTTCAGGCCTGGGCCCCTCAGGAGTTCTGGGTCTGGGAAGGCCCAGGAAGTCCCCGCCTGAACCAAACCCCAAGCACTGGAACAGCAGCCTGAACCCTGGGAGGAAGGTTGGGATGGAATGGGTCAGAGACCCCCTCCAAAGCCAGGGCCCTATCAGGGAACACAGATCCCCCACTCCCAGGGTACCCCTGGCCTGGAATTGGGACATCTGAACTCCAAGGGGAATCCAGGTCCAGACCTGGGGCTTTGGTCAGGGGAGAAGTAGCTTCTTCTAGACTGAAGGCTCACTGTGGGCTGGGAACCTGTCTATCAACTCGGTTACACTGGACTCCCCCAAGCACTTAGGACAGTTCTCTGCACACAGTAAGCACTCAATAAATACCAGTGATTGACTACCTGATTGAGCAGCAGCTCCCTCTAGGCTGTAAGCTCATTGTAGGCAGGGAATATGTCTACCAACTCTGTTATATTGTAGTCTCCCAAGCGCTTAGTACAGTGCTCTGTATACAGTAAGCACTCAATAATACCATGGATTGAGTGACTGATTGAGCAGTAGCTTCCTCTAGACTATAAGCTCGTTGTGGGCAGGGAAGGTGTCTGTTTATTGTTCTATTGTACTCTCCCAAGCGCTTAATACAGTACTCTGCCCACAGTAAGCACTCAATAAATATCACTGATCCGATCGATTGATAGATGGATGTTCAGAACCCTGCAGCCAGGTGCTGGGAGGGTGCCAGGGCAAGCATATACCTGGACTGTGGGTATCCCTCACACTAAACCGGCAATGAAGAATGGGTCATCCTCTGGGGAAAGGAGGAAGAGGTGGGGGGCTTTAGTCTGAGGGTGAGAGGGCCCTCTAGACTGGAAGCTCGTTGTGGGCAGGGAATGTGTTTATTGTTGCATTATACTCTCCCAAGCGCTTAGTACAGTGCTCTGCACACAGGAAGCGCTCGATAAATACGATCCTTAAAATAAATAGATCACAACACTCTATTCCACTCACAACCTTCTGCCGGCGAGATCGCAGGCAAGAGCAGAGAGAGGAAAGAGTCAATCAGTTGGTCAGTCGATCGTATTTATAGCATGCTTACTGTGTGCAAAGCAATACACTAAGCGTTTGAGAGAGGTCAATTTAACTTGTAATCTATCATTATTTATTTATATTAACGCCTGTCTCCCCCTCTAGACTGTAAACTCATTTGGGGCAGGGAATCTGCCCATTTATTGTTATATTGTATGGTGTAGTGGGTAGAGCATGGGCCTGGAGTCAGAAGGTCATGGGTTCTAATCCCGGCTCCACTACTCGTCTGCTGTGTGACCCTGGGCAAGTCATTTCACTTCTCTGTGCCTCAATTCCCTTATCTGTAAAACGGGGATTGAGATTGTGAGCCCCACGTGGGACAGGTACTGTGTCCTACCCGATGAGCTTGTGTCCAACCCAGCGCTTAGTAGAGTGGCTGGCACACAGTAAGCGCTTAACAGACACCACAATTATTATTATTATTAATGTACTCTCCCAAGTGCTTAGTACAGTGCTTGGCACACAGTAAACAGTCAGTAAATACGATTGAATGAATGAATGACAATATAATAATAAAGAGGGGGAAGGAGAAAAATAAATAATACAGAGGGGGAAGGAGACAGAATGAGAGAAGAAGAATGGTGGAGGATAAGGAAGGAGGAAGTCAAGATCTGAGATGACCCTTGCCCTCCCCCAAAACCCCACTGTGTTTTCAAGATAAATCTCTCTCCCATCTCATCTTTCTCAACTCCATTCTCCTTCCCCTATCCAAACCCTGTCTCAGTCTCCTCCCTCCCTCAGCCCGCCCCCTCCCCCATCCTTCCTTTCTGCAGCCCAAACCACCCAAGGCTCCTATAATAATAATGTTTTTTATCGAGCGCTTCCTATGTGCCAAGCATTCCCGCCCCTCTCCTCTCCCAAAGGAGTCTCCATCCTCCTCTGACCGCAGTGTTCCAGATCCTGGCCTCCTCTGAAGCCCCTGCTGGGCCTGGGTCTCCCTCCCACCTGACACTCAGGGTCTGCCCTCTCCCCTTCCCACCAGCTCCCTCAGGAAAACAGTTAGGCCACCTGGTCTCCCTCCAGCCCTGCCGCTGCCCCTTGATCCAACAGCCAATTGTATTTATTGAGCGCTTACTGTGTGCAGAGCACCGTACTAAGCGCTTGGGAGGGTGCAGTACAACAATATGACAGGAATGTCCCTGCCCACATTAAGCTTACAGTCTAGAGATGCCAGGTCATCTTTCCTGGGGTTCAGGCTAACACCCCAGGTGGACCGGGGAACTGAGGTGTTTGTTGTTAAGTGCTTACTAGAGAAGCAGCGTGATATAGTGGATAAAGCCTGGGCCTGGGAGTCAGAAGGTCATGGGTTTTAATCCCGGCTCCACCTCTTGTCTGCTGTGTGACCTTGGGCAAGTGACTTAACTTCTCTGGGCCTCAGTTACCTCATCTGTACAAAATGGGGATTAAGAGTGTGAGCCCGATCTGGGACAGGGACTGTGTCCAACCCTAATTAACCTGTATCTACCTCAGTGCTTAAAGAGTGCTTGACACTTAGTAATTACTTGGCCAGTGCCATAATCATTATTATTATTATGACTCTGTGCAGGGTTCTGTGCTACGGGCTGGGGTAGATACAAGATAATGGGGTCAGACACAGCCCCCGTCCCACATGGAGCTCACAGTCTAATCAATCAATCAATGATATTTATGGAGCGCTTACTATGTGCAGAGCAATGTACTAACCACTTAATAATCATAATGATAATTATGGCATTTGTTAAGCACTTACAATGTGCCAGGCACCGTACTACGCGTTGGGGTGGATACAAGTAATTTGGGTTGGACAAAGTTCCTGTCCCATTGAGGGCTCACAGTCTTAATCCCCATTTTACAAATGAGGTAACTGAGGGACAGAGAAGTCAAGAAACTTGCCCAAGGCCACCCTGCAGGCAAGTAGTGGGGGCGGGATTAGAACCCATGACCTTCTGACTCCCAGGCCCGTGCTCTATCCACTGTGCCGCCCTGCTTCACTTGGGAGAGTACAGTACTACTGAATTAGCAGACACGTTCCCAGCCCAGAACGAGTTTACAGTCTAAGCCGGGGGGAGAACAGGCATTGAATCCCCATTTGACAGATGAGGAAACTGAGGCACAGAGAAAGAAGTGAAGTGACTTTCCCATGATCATGCAGCAGCAAGATCCAGTGTTTAGTACAGTGCCTGGCATCTAGTAACCACTTGATAAATACCATAAAAAGAGTGGTGGAGTCAGGTCCTCTGACTTTTTGAGGCCCAGAAGTTGCTTCCCATGGAATAGTGGTGCTGATCTGCCCCCCACTCCCAGGGGAAAGGGAGAAAGGGGCTCATTTGCACAGATTTGGGTACCTTTCCATCCTCCTCACCCTCAGGCAGAAGGGGCTTTGGGTCAGGGGGCTGCAACATGGTCTAGAGGAGAGAGAACGGGCCTGGGAGTCAGAGGACCTGGGTTCTAAACCCAGCTCCACCACTTGACTTTTGTGTGACCCAGCTCTGCCGCTTGTCAGCTGTGTGACTTTGGGCAAGTCACTTAACTTCTCTGAGCCTCAGTTCCCTCATCTGTAAAATGGGGATTAAGACTGTGAGCCCCACGTGGGACAACCTGATTCCCTTGTGTCTACCCCAGCGCTTAGAACAGTGCTCTGCACATAGTAAGCGCTTAACAAATACCAACATTATTATTATTATTATTAACAAGTCACCTCACTTCCCAATGCCTCAGTTTCCTCATCTGTAAAATGGGGATTAAGACTTTGAGCCTTGTGAGGAACAGGAACTGTGTCCAACCTGATTAGGTTGTATCTACCTACCCCTGACATAGTAGTACAGTGCCTGACATAGAGTAAGCATGTAACTAATTCCATAAAAAAAAATCTGTTATCCCCTCTCTCCCTAGACTGAAAGCCCCTTGTGGTCCAACCCCACTACTATGTGTCTATTCCAGTGTTTGGCACAGAGTAAACGCTTAACAAATACCACAAGTATTAGTTTTAACTGCCCTTCCCTGGTTGGAGGGGAGGCGGGAATGGAATTACACGCAGTATGAGAAACAGTGTGACCTCATGGATAGAGCCCGGGCCTGGGAGTCAGAAGAACCCAGGTTCTAATCCCAGTTCTGCCACTTGTCTGCTGTTTGACCTTGGGTAAGTCACTTCTCTTCTCTGTGCCTCAGTTCCCTCGTTTGTAAAATGAGGATTAAGAGTTTGAGCCCCATGTGGAACAGGGGACTTTCCTCCCTCTCATTCAATCCACATATTAGACCTATCGCTAAATCCTGTCCGTGCCATCTTCACAACACCGCTGAAATCTGCCTCTTCTCCATCCAAACTGCTACCACTTTAATCTAAGCATTTATCCTCTTCCACCTTGATTACTGTAACAGCCTCCTTGCTTACCTCTCTGCCTCCTGTCGCTACCCACTCCAGCCCATACTTCACTCTGCTGCCTGTATCGTTTTCCTACAAAAACGTTCAGACCATGTTTCCCCACTCCTCCAGAAATGCCAGTGGTCGCCCAGAATTGCTCTTCCCAAGCGCTTAGTACAGTGCTCTGCACACAGTAAGCACTCAATAAATACAATTGAATGAATGAATCTACCTCCGCATCGAACAAAAACTCCTCACCGCTGGCTTTAAAGCAGTCTATCACCTTGCCCCTTCCTACCTCACCTCGCTTCTCTCCCACAATCCAACCTGCACACTTTGCTCCTTTAATGCCAACTTTCTCACTGTACCTCGATCTCGTCTATCTGGCCACCAACTGCTCACCTATGTCCTGCCTCTGTCCTGGAATGCCCTCCTTCCTCATATCCAACAGATAATTACTCTCCCCCCATTCAAAGCTGTACTGAAGCCCCATCTCCCCAAGAGGCCTTCCCTGACTAAACCCTCATTTTCTTTTCTCCCACTCCCTTCTGCGTCACCCTGACTTGCTCCCTTTATTCATCCCCCCCTCCCAGCCTCCCAGCACCTATGTACATATCTGCAATGTATTTATTTGTAGTAAATAAATAAATACAGTTTCCCTATCTAGACTGTAAGCTCGTTGTGGGCAGGGGGGGTGTCTGTTTATTGTTCTATCCTACTCCCCTCAATGCTTACTACTGTGCTTTGCTCACAGTAAGTGCTCAATAAATATGACTAAATGAGTGAGGGGATGAATGATGTATCCAACCTCATTATCTTGCATCTACTCCAGCACTTAATACAATACCTAGCACATAGTAAGTACTTAATGAATACCATTTTTTAAAAAAAGGTCACAGCCAATCAGAGTCTAGCTCTTCACTCGCCTAAAATTCGACCATATAGCCTCTTGGAAGCTGAAATCTCCATGAGGACAGGATTCGTTAGCAGCTTCTCTCTGCTCCAAGCTGGGCTTCAGACACACAGTTTGTGAACACGCATCAAAAAGGCCCCTCGATGCCAACCAAGCTCCATCTCTGACCTCCCTCTGACCAACCAGGCTAACTCCAACTCTATCCTTAACCCCCCACACCCACTCCAATCTCACAGCTCTTGCTTGATTTTCCCCTAACCTCTCCTTCTCTTTCTCTCCATTGCCACCGTCCTTTCCCCCCGGACTCTCTTCATTCAATTCAATCGTATTTATTGATCGCTTAACTCTGTGCCGAGCACTGTACTAAGCGCTTGGGAGAGTACAATATAACAATAAATAGATACATTCCCTGCCCACAATGAGCTTAGAGTCTCTGCTTTTCCCTCCACACATGACATCTTTGCCAACCCTAAGGAACAAGGAAAGGAGAGGAGAGTTGGACCCAAGTGATGAAGAAGAAGATATTAGAACCTAAGTAAATGTGACACCATTTCGGGGTCAGAGACAAGAGACCTTTCAGTGGAGGGTTCTGGCTCCAAAAATGTCAAAAGAGGGCCTGGAGGAGCCCCGTATTTGACTGTCCCCCACATTTAGAGTGGAAGTTCCTTGTGGGCAAGAACAAGGTTCCTGATTATGTTATACTTTCCCAATGTCACAGATATATCTTTTGAGACCCTTTGGGCTAACATCCATGACTTTTCCTCTGGTAACTTCTTGTGGACCACAAGTTAAGTAATGATAAGAATATAATAAGTTTTAACCGTAATAATAGTTCTTGCTAAGCCCTTACTATGTGCCGAGCACTGTACTAAGTGCTAGGGTAAGTAGAGAGACAAGACAAGCAGGGGACAGAGTTCCTGTCTAACATGGGGCTCAAGGTCTGAGTAATTATGGTACTTGTTAAGCGCTTAGTATGTGCTAAACCCTGTTCTAAGCGTTGGGGTAGATAGAAGTTAATCAGGTTGGACACAGTCCCTGTTCCACATGGGGCTCCCAGTCTTAATCCCCATTTTACAGATGAGGTAACTGAGGCCCAGAGAAGTAAAGTGACTTGCCCAAGGTCACAGAGCAGACTCATAGTGGAGCCAGGATTAGAACTTGTAGTGGAGCCGGGATTAGAACCCAGTTCCTTCTGACTCCCAGGCCCATACTCTATCCACTAACCCATGCCGAGGAGGGAGGGGATTTAATCCCCATTTTGCAGATGAGGAAACTGAGGTACAGAGAAGTTAAGTGATTTGCCCACAATCGCCCAGCAGAAAAATGGCAGAGACAGGATTAGAACCCAGGTCCTCTGACTCCCAGTCCAGGCTCTTTCCACTACACCAGACTGCTTCCAAGATAAATGAATCCAAATGCTCTCTTGAACCTCCTGATACAACTTCCTGTGGGAAAGAATGCCACGGGTCTACGACTTTCTCCAGGAGGAAGTGAAACTTTGACCTCCTCCCACTTAGATTGTGAACCCCACGTGGGTCAGGGACTGTATCCAACCTGATTAACTTGTATCTACTCCAGCGCTTAGAACAGTGCTTGGCACAGAGTAAGCATTTAACAAGGACCATAATAATTATTACTGTGCTTGCTTGGAACCTGCTGCTTTCATCCAGTGGGTTGTCCCCTCTTTGGAATTGTGACAATTTTTTTTTATGGTATTTGCTAATCACTTTCTATGTGTCTTGCATTGTTCTAAACGCTGGAGTAGCTACAGGTTAATCAAGTTGGACCCAGTCTCTGACCCACAGAAGTCTCGCAGACTAAGTAGGAGAGACAATAGGTACTATTTATGAGTGTTTGTTAAGCACTTACTATGTGCCAGGGACTGAACTAACCTCTAGGGTAGATATAGATTAATCAGTTTGGATACAGTCCCTGTTCCACATGGGGCTCACAGTCTCAATCCCCATTTTATAGATGAGGTAACTGAGGCACAGAGAAGTGAAATGACTTGCCCAAGGCCACACGGCAGGCAAGTGGCAAAACTGAGATTAGGACCCAGGTCCCCTGGCTCCCTGGCCCATGCTCTATCCACTAGGCCATGCTGCTTCCCAATGGTTGGAAAACAATTTTGTGTTCTCATTCTTCCTGATTTTGTAGACTTCAATCGTGACCTTTCCAGACCATCCCAACGTGCACACTCCACTCCTCTAAGGCCAACCTACTCTCTGCACCTCGATCCTGTCTATCACGCCACCGACCCCTTGCCCACATCCTCCCTTGGCCCTGAAATTCCCTCTCCCTCACAATAAGAATAACAACCGTGGTATTTATTAAATGCTTACTAAGTGCCGAGCACTGTATTAAGCTCTGGGGTAGATGCAAGATAATCAGGTCCCACACAGGACTCACATTCTAAGTAGGAGGGAGGACAGGTATTAAAGCCCCATTTTGCAGATGAGGGGAGTGAGGCACAGAGAGGTGAAGTGACTTGCCCAAGGTCACACAGCAGGTTCGTGGCAGAACTGGGATTAGAACAGAGATCTTCAGACCCCTAGGCCCAGGCCCCCAACCACTAGGCCGTGCTGCTTCTTCATATCCAATAGTCCACCACCCTCTCCACCTTCAAAACCTTCCTAAAATCACATCTCCTCCAAAAGGCCTTCCCTTACTAGGCCCCAATTTCCCTTATCTTTCCTCTTTTCTGCCTTAACTCACACCTGGCTGTGTATCCCTTGAGCACTTTGATAGTCCAGCCCCTCAGTACTTAGATAAATATTCTTTTATGCTACTATTGCCCCTATCAGTAATAATAATTATGGTATTTGTTAAGCGCCAGGCACTGTACTAAGCGCTGGGGTGGATACAAGTCAATCGGGTTGGACACAGTCCCTGTCCCACGTGGGGCACACAGTCTCAGCGCCCATTTTACAGATGAGGTAACTGAGGCACAAAGAAGTGAAGTGACTTGTACGAGGTCACACAGCAGACAAGTGGGTGGATCCGGGATTAGAACCCATGACCTGACTCCGAGGCCCGTGATATTGTAATGTATTTTAATGCCTATCTTCCCCTGTAGATTATAAATTCTTTGAGGGTAGGGATCCCATCCACCAATTCTGTTGCACTGTGCTCTCCCAAGAGCTTAGTAAAGTACTCTGCACAGAGTAAGTGCTCAATAAATACCATCAATTGATGGTTTGAGTCCTCATCTGTTCTGTCGGTTCCCATGCAGTTTCTCTCTCCCTCTGCTCATCCCGGTTGTTTTCCTCCGCAGCTTCTCCAGCCCGATCAATCAATCCATCAATCAATCGTATTTACTGAGCGCTTACTACGTGCAGAACACTGTACTAAGTGCTTTGGAAAGAACAATGTAACCAAGTTGGTTGACACATTCCCTGCCCACAGTGATCTTATAGCCTAGATGGAGGGGAACTTAGAGAAGCATTGTGGCTTAATGGATAGCGTACGGATCTGGGAGACAGTCAGACCTGAGTTCTAATCCCAGCTCCGCCACGTGTCTGCTGTGGTGACCTTGGGCAAATCACTTCACTTTTCGGTGTCTCAGTGACTTCATCTGTAACATGGGGATTAACACTGTGTAGCCCTATGTAGGACAAGGGCTGTGCCTAACCTGAATAACTTGTACCTACCCCAGCACTTAGTACAGCGCTTGGCACATTGTAAGTGCTTAACAAATACTATTAAAAAAAAGAAAAAACAACTAAGGCTTGGATTTTTATCCCCCTCCCGAGTTGAACAGTTTACACGCGCCAAGACTCAGGGCACAAACCTTTCCCTGCCCTTCTGTGCCCCAAGTCCTAATTAAATTCTTCACCTAACTCACCTTTCCCTTGTGACCCTCCTCTCCCAGTGGCCCCTTCACCAAGTTGCCTCCCTCTCCCGTCTCAGTGAGTAAATCAATAGTATTTACTGAGTACCTTCTGTGGGCCAAGCCCTGACCTCGGCACTGTTTTAAGTGGTTAGTACAGTGCTCTGCATATAGTAAGAGCTCAATAAATACTATTGAATGAATGTTTTTTAAGGGTACTTACTGAGTGCTTGCTGTGTGCAGAGCACTGTTCTAAGCATTTGGGTATCTTGAGTTCATTATAACAGCGTTGGTAGACACATTCTACGATGATTTCCTCCTAAGGAAATTACTCAGGTCAGGAGCGCGTCTGTCTCCTCGTAAAGCAGTGGATTGGTTGGGAATCTGCCCTGCCTCCCCTTTCAGTTTGAGAGTCCTCTGAGAGCCGCCAGATTGTGCCAAACACGCAAACACACGCGCGCACGCGCGCACACACACACACAACCCCAGAGCACAGTGGTTGAGGACAGGGATGTTAAGCTCTAAGCCAACTACATGTCCACTTGTTGTTTCTTGTGCCTAGGCCCCTGTGTTTATTCCCTTTGCAAAAAATACATCCCTGTCCCCAGCGTACCCACACAAGACCGTGTCTACCCCACCCATCCTCCCCTGCCTTCCTCTCCCTCCTCCTCTTCGTCTTCTCTCTCCCGTCCCTGCCTTCCCCCACAGTCTCCTCCCTGGCTTCCAAGGGGAGAATAGTCTACTTGGGATGGCCAGGGAAGGGAAAATGATCCATTTCTTGAGGCCTGCTTTTCCTTTCCCCCCCTCCCCGTGACTGATTTCCTTCGGGCTCAGAACCCGGCTTGTTTTGCTGACAGAGCTGGGGGATTGGAGAGGCGGAGACAGGGAGCGTTCCGCTGCTCACTGCTGGATCCCTCACCACATCCCATCATCTCTCCCCTCCAGCCCATCTGCCCCCTTCCCCTTCGGTCTTCCTCCTCCAGCCCTCCCCCTCCTACCCCTTTCACCAGCCCCATCCTTCCTGCCTACTCCACCGGGCCTTTCCTCCCATCAAATCCCCCTCCTCCCCAAAGGGTCCTCCCTCCCTGTCCCCTAGCCCCTAATTTCTCTGGATAAATATCACTTGGTTGGGAGGGGGCGGAAGCTGGGAGGGGGGCAGGGCTGGGGCCGAAGGGGGAGCAGGTGAATTATTGAAGATAAAACCAGTGGGGGGTGGGAAGGAGGAGGAGGAGGACAACGACAAGGAAAGGTAGCCGAGGTGGGGAAGAGGAGGAAATGGAGAGGGATGAGGAGGAGGAAGAGGAGAGGGAGGAGGAGGATGAGAATGAGGAGGAAAAGGAGGAGAGGGAGGAGGAAGAGGAGGAGGAGGAAGAGGAGGAAAAGGAGGAGAGGGAGGAGGAGGAAGAGAAGGAAAAGGAGAGGGAGGAGGAGAAAGAGGAGGAAATGGAGAAGGAGGAGGAAGAAGAGAAGGAAAAAGAGAAGGAGGAGGAGAAAAAGGAGAGGGAGAAGGAGGAGGATGAGGAGGAAAAGGAGGAGAGGAGGAGGAGGAGGAGGAGGAGGAAGAGGAGGAAATGGAGAAGGATGAGGAGGAGGAAGAGAAGGAAAAAGAGAGGGAGGAGGAGGAGAAAGAGGAGAGGGAGAAGGAAGAGGAGGAGGAGGAGGAAAAGGAGCAGAGGAAGAAGGAGGAGGATGAGGAGGAAGAGGAGAGGGAGAAGGAGGAGGATGAGGAGGAAAAGGAGGAGAGGGAGGAGGAAGAGGAGGAAAAGGAGGAGAGGGAGGAGGAAGAGGAGAGGGAGAAGGAGGAGGATGAGGAGGATGAGGAGGAAGAGGAGGAAAAGGAGAAGAGGGAGGAGGAGGAGGAAGCAGAGTCGGTGATGGACGGTCTGATATTGTGGGGCCGGGGGCGGGGGGTGGTGGGGGTGGCGGAGGGGGGGGAGCCGTCCCGGTCTCCCATTTGGCATTCAGGGCAGCTGACAATAAAAATGCTTTATTGCCGAGAAGCCGGATCGATCGGGGCGGAGGGGGCCGGCAGGGGGGACGCGGACGGCTCTCCTCCGGCCCCGGAGCCGCCGCAGCGCCCGGCCCAAGCCCCCCCCTCCCTCGCCCCTCGCCCCTGCCCTTTCTCTCCCTCTCCCTCTCTCTCCTCTCTCCTGCAGCCGCCACGGCCGCTAGGCCTGATTATATTCCTTCCCCCGGCTTCTCCGGCTCCGGCCTTTTTTTTTTTTCTTCCCATTTCCTCGCCGCTCCGCAGACCCCGGGAGTGGGGGGTAAGGGGGTGGGGTGGGGGACCACCACAAGCCACGTGCTGCTCGGCTCACGGGCCCCCCACACATATGGACACACACACACGCACATACATGCACACACACACACACGCGCGCACACAGACGCACCGACCCCCGGGCCTGGCCGCCCCCCACCCCCTCCCCAATGTCCACCACCCCAGGTCCAGCCCCGGGGCCGCCGTGCTGTGGGCCCAGGGGAGCGGGGGGCAGGAGGAGGAGGAGGAGACCCCTCCCGGGGAGGGGGAGCGGGGGGTCGAGGGGGTCAGGCCGGAACCTGTCCGCCTCCCCTCCCCCCCTCGGGAACAAAGAGAGCGGCAGCGGCCGCCAAGGCCCCGCGGGTGGGGAGGGGGCGACGGGCCAGGCCGAGGGGTCGCCTCCCCGGGGGTGGGGGTGAGGGTCTCACCCCGCTCCATCCTCGAGGCCCCGGCCGAGGGGAGCCCGGGACCCCCGGGGCCGGGCCAGGCCGAGGAGGGCCTAGTGTTTAGAGAGCCAGGAGGGTCCGGCGGGGCAGGGGAGGGCCTGACTGGCACTGTCCCCTGCCCCCGCATCCTCCTCCTGTCCTCCCCACAGTCGGGAAACGGCCACAGAGTGGGGGAGTTGGGGCTGGGAGTCGAGGCCAGGGGGACAGGGGTCCCCGCCTTCCCCCATTCCCCGAGCTGAACACTGGGGAGGGAAGGGAGAGAGCCGGATAGTCCGAGTGGACCTCGGTACCCCGCCTCCCCGGAGCTGGAGCTGCGTGGGACGGGAACCGGGGACCCCGGGAAGGGGTCGCCAACGCCGAAAATGGGGGGGGGGCGACGGTGGGGACCTCGAACTCCGTCTTCTCCCTCTGGGTGGGCGACGTGGGACGGGCATGTGGCAGCGGGGTAGGCCTCGAGGAGGAGGAGGAGGAGGAGGGGCGGGAGTTTTCGGATGCCCCTCCGCCACCTGCCCCGACCCCCTCCCCGCGGGGTGAGACAGAGACCCCCGGAGAGACAGAGACGAGAGGTAGAGCGGAGAAAGTGGGGCAGAGAGCCGGGGGAAGCCAGCCCTGGCAAGAGAGAGAGAGAGAGAGACCCCCGAGGGGCGACTGTCCTCCTTCCCCCAAGGTCCCGGGGTGCAGGGGTCCCGGTGGAGGGGTCCGGGGTGGGCAGGGGAGATCCCGGGGCCCAGGTGGGCAGGGGGCTACCAGGGGCGCCCTCCCCCTCCCCGGCTCCCCGCGCCGGCTATCGACCGGAGCTGTGACATGCCGGATCAATACGGCGGGATATAAAGGCCCGGCCCCGGCCCCGGCTTCGGCTCGGCGCTCTGCCTCGCCCGATCCGCTCCGCTCCGCTCCTCGCTCTCCGCCCCGGACCGTGGGCGGCGGCCGGGGGGCTCGGGCCGGACGCGAGGGGACGGGGACGGGGACGGGGACGGGGACGGGGACGGGGACGGACCTCGAGGAGGAGCCGGTAAGAGGGGGACAATGGGCCGGGGGCTGGGGAGCTGGGGGAGACCCCCGCCGGGGCGGGAGGGGATTTGGGGCAGGGCCCGCCTGGCCCTCCGGGGTTCGGGGGCCGGGGGGTGCCCCCAGGGAGGACGGAGGACGGCAGGAGGAGGAGGAGGGATGCTTGATGAGGTCATTCAAGGGAGGTGGGGGGGAGAGGATGGGGGAGAGAGAGGACTGAGCCAGAGACAAGGTGCAGCACGGGGAGAGACACCCATGGGGGGAGACACCCCCAAGGCGAGGAGAGAGGCCGAGGGTCTGGGGATGGGGATCAAACCTCCCGCCCCAGGCCCCCCTCCCCCCCCCGCCGGCCTTGTGTGTCCGTGTGTGGGTGTGGGCGGGTGCCCCGCTGGCCTCCTGCGCCTTTGTGTAACACGCCGGTCCGGCCCGCCGGCTGCAGGTGGGCCCACCTGGGGTCTGGGTGTCCTTGGGGGTTGGAGGGCAAGCGTGTGTGTCTGGGTCTGTGTGCTTGCGTGTGTGTGTGTTCCGCGTGTCTTTCCCCGAGTGTGCCCCGGGTACGCGGCCACGGTATCTGTAGGGATGCGACCTGCCGGGCTCCTGCCTATGGGACCTCAGTGGGTGTGAGCCCATCCTGGGGTGTCCGTGTGTGTCCGTGTGTGTCCGTGTGTGTGTTTAAAGCTGAGGTTGTGTATGCTCTGTGTCACCTCCCCATCACACACACACATACACGCACGCGCGCTCTTGGGTTCATTCCCAAATCTGGCCCAGTCTCATTCAATTGGGTCCAGTCCCTTCCCTCCCCCATCAACCCCACTGCCCACCTCCATACCCACCCTCAGCCCGCGCCTCCCTCCTGGCTTAGATAGGCACCACCTCAACTCACCAAGCGACCTTCGTCCCTCTCAACCCCCCCCCAAGCCGCCTGCTCCCCCTCCCGCCCGCCCGCCCTCCCCTCCACCCACCACCCCCCACCCCCAGCACAAGTCCAGTCCAACCCAGACAAAAGCAATTACTCCTGAGGTAGGATGTGAGTGTGGGTGTTAGAAACTGAGAAAAAAAAAAACGAGGGAGAGGGAGAGGGCGAGAAAAAGAAAGAGACACAGAGAACCAGAGAGGAGACACAGAAGAGAAGGCGAGAGACAGAGAGACGCAGGAGGAGGGGGCAGAGAGAGGGATGGACAGAGACGCAGACCCAGAGAGTCTCAAAAAGAGACACAGGATCCGATTCCCAGGGACATGGAAATTGAATAGATCGGGTCTGCCCCTCCTCTGGTCTCCCCCAGACCTGTCCCCCTCCGCACGCCCAACCGCCACCGCAGAGTACTGGCGGAAAGATGCCTTTGGGTCTCCCGACCGGTGGCAACGGGGACTGGATCAAGACCTGCAAGAAATAGGGAGCAGGGAAGTAGGGAGAAACAGGGAGCAGGGGAGAGGAGAGAAGCAGGGAAGCGGGAAGAAACAGGGAGCAGGGGATAGGGGAGAAGCAGGGAGGATGGGAGAGGGGAGAAACAGGGAGACGGGAAGAGGGGAGAGACAGGGAGAGGGGAGAGGGGAGAAACAGGGAGACGGGAAGAGGGGAGAAATGGAAAAGGAGAGGGGGAGGAAAAAGAGAGAAGGGAAGAGGGGAGAAACAGGGAGCAGGGGAGTGGGGGACAGGCTTGAGGTGGGAGGGACAGAGGGGAGTTGTCAGAGCAGGGGTCAGAGGCAGAAAGGGCACACACAAATATACGCGGGGATACCGAGCTCCCCAAACACACCCATGGACATCTAGTGCGTATACATACACTCAGACACTCTGCCGTGGCTGAAAGAGATACCCAGTGGGAGATTCATAAACACATATACACAACACACAGATACACACACACAACTAACTAGTATGAGAACGGCTTCCAACCCAGTGTCCTCACCCCTATCTCCTCTCACAGCAATCCTTTCCATCTCTCTGTCTTTGTCTCTCTGTGTTTCTCTTGGGGGTCTCTCTCTCTCCAAATACGCCCCCAGGACACCTGCTAGGCTGACCCCTGACACCCCCACCCCCACCCAGGTCAGCAAAGCAGCTTCCTTTGCACTCCCCAGGGCCCCAAGCCGGCCTTGCCGACCAACAGCCCCACCCCCACCGACCACCACCACCACCACCTCCTTCCCTCAGAGAGGCAGAGATAGACAGAGACCCAGAGGGGGATGGACAGTGGAACTGGAAGGGCTACAATGCAGGAGACAAATCCACGGAGCCGGGGACCAAGAAAAAAACCAGAAACAGCAAAAAAGAGAGGGAGATGAAGAGATGGAAGGCAGGGAGAGATCTGAAGGGGGAGAGACACCGAGATGGGATAACCAGATGAGCACAGGAGAGGGAGAGAAATACAGGGACACCCCTGCCCCCCGCCATAACTCTGGATTTGGGGTTCATTCTCAGCTCATCGTGGGCAGGGAACAGGTCGTCCAAGTCTGTTATACCGTACCCTCCCAAACGCTTGTACAGTGCTCTGCATAGAGTAAACACTCCATAAATACCCTTGATCGATTGACTGATTCTCCCCCAAATAGGACCTGGCCGGAGAACAAGACACAGGCAAAGCTGCCTGCTTCCACCCCGTCGCCTCAGCCCAGGACCGGGACGCCGAAGACTCTCTCCATCGGTCAGCGGGCCGGCCCCCTGCCCCGCCTCCTACTCTCCAGACCCACCCTTTGACCTGACCCCGAGGCTCGTCGGACCCGGGGGACGGGTGGCGGAAGAAGCCCGTCGCTCCCCACCCCCAGCTCGGGAGGTCTTTAAAGGAAAGAAGGCTCTTCCAAGGACTGTTTAAGTCTGGAGGCGGGGGGATGGACTGAATGACTCCCGCACCCAAGGTCGCGTTCTCCGTCCTCCTCCCGCTCCTCCATCTTGGACCGGCTCGGCTCCCCCTCCGGCCAACCTCCGCCTCCCGAACCGGGATTCTGCCACCAACGTCCACCTTCCACAAGCCGACGAAAATGCCCCAGCGGGATAGGCCCCACCCCTGCTGCCCCCCGCCTCCTGTGTATTCCGGGGGCTACCGCTCCCAGCGCGCGCCTCAATAAATCCTGTCGCTGATCTTCCTTCCACCTACCGCCTCGTGGGGTCCTCGCCCCTCGCCCGAACGGCTGGATCCTGTGTCCCCGCCCCGCCCCGCGGCTCGACCAGCCGGTCGTGTCCTCACAGCCCCCATCCCGCACATCCACCCGCCGACATGGCAGCGCCCCGCATCTGGATCCCGCTTCCTGACGACGGGCAGCGGAGGAGGCGGCCCAGACCACCGGCCCCAAAGGGGCTGTGGCCGACTCCTTCACCTCCCTCCCGTGCCCCGGCCGACTCCTCTGTCTCCTTCCTGTGCCTTGGCCAACTCCTCCACTTCCTGTGCCCCGGCTCACACCTCTACCTCCTTCCTGTACCCTGGCCCACTCCTGCACCTCCCTCCAATGCTCCGGCCCACCCCTCCGCCTCCCTCTTGTCCCCCAACCCGCTCCTGCACCCCCTTCCTGTACCTCGGCCCACTCCTGCACCTCCCTCCCATGCCCCAGCCAACTCCTGTACCTGGCCCATTCCTGTACCTCCCTCCTGTACCCCGGCCCTCTGCCCGCCATCCCTCGCCCCATCTGGCACCCTTGTCCTGTCTTGAGGTCAGCTTGATAATCCACCTGTCCCATTTGACAAGCCCGAGGGTGTGCACAGGGGCTTTGCCCACCCTCTCCCTACCCAGCCCCCAGCCAACCCCAGGCCTCCGCCGTCCCGGAACCATGGCGAGGACTGGGCCGGGAGTCCTCCGGGGGCCGAAGCCCAGACAAGGCCAGAGAGATCCCCACGACCCCCTCGTCCCAGAGCTCACAGCCTCCTCTTTCCGTTATCAATCCAAAACCCCACCTTGACCCTTCTCCCAGGTCTTTCCCAACCTCGAATCTCTCCCCCAACAGCACCTTCACTCCAACCCCAACCCGCCACCTGAGCCAGTCGCCCTGAAGGGAGGGAAAATTGGGGAAAACAACAAAAGTGTGAAGAGAGAGAGAGAGAGAGGAGGGAGAGAACAGACTCTCAGAGGACAAGAGAGTCCCTGAAAGAGACACTAGCAGAAAGGCCTAGAGAGAGATGCAGAGCGAAAGAGACAGAGAGAGATTAACGGACAGATCAAGAGAGAGAGAGAGACAGAGACTAACAGAGGGGTAGAGAGAGACTGTGGGAAAGAGAAGGAGACATTGAAATACACTAACGATGGGCATAGAGAGACACTGAAGGAGAAAGAGATACACATAGAGGGAGGCCTAGACAGATGCTGAGAGAAAGAGCCAGAGATGCACATAGAGAGACACCGAGAAAAAGAAAAACACGCTGAGACCTAGAGAGACACTAAGAAAAAGAGACACAGCAAGGGAAGAAGACACTGTGAGAAAGAGACAGTGAGACACTAGCAGGGAGAGAGAGGGCTAGAGAGACCCCAAGAGACAATGACAATGACAGAGAGAGGCCTAGATAGATACGGGGAGAGACAGAGGTACCTTCTAAACAGTAAATGTGTTACGGGGAGGGAATGTATCTGCTAATACTGTACTTTCCCAAGTGCTTAGTACAGTGCTCTGCACATAGTAAGCTCTCAATAAGTACCACTGATGGACTGATTGGTATAGAGAGATGTAGAGAGACTCTCTGAGAAAGAGATAGAGATACACACATAGAAAGGCCTAGAGAGACACTGAAAGAGACAGAGATGCACCCGGAGCCCTAGAGAGATGTCGAGAGAAAGAGACAGGGATGCATATAGAGAGACAAAGAGACACTGACAGAGAGATCTAGAGAGACACTGGGAGAAAGAAAAGATACACATAGAGGCCTAGAGAGGCATTAAGAGAAAGAGACAGATTCACATTGAGAGGCTTAGAGACACACTAACGGAGAGGGCTAGAGAGACACTGAGAGACAGAGAGAGACTTACAGATGCCTAGAGAGACACTGGGAGAAAGAGAGAGAGTTACACATAGTGAGAGGCCAAGAGAAAAACCCAAAGTGACTTAGAGAGATGCTACCAGAGAGGGCTAGGGAGACACTGTGAGAAAGAGATAAATATAGAGAGCACTAGAGACACACTGAGAGAGACAGAGAGACCCTAACAGAGAGGCCTAGAGAGAGAGACACTGAAAGAAAGTGACAGAGAGTCAATAACAGAGACACTGAGAGAAAGAGTCACTAACAGAGACACTGAGAGAAGGAGACAGAGACAGCAAAAAAGGGGCCTCGAAATACACTGAAATAGTCCAAGTGACATTCAGAGAGAGGGCTGGAGAGACTATCCTAGTTGGGCGGAGACGTCAGAGAGAGAGGAAGACCCAGTGCCAGAAAAACAGAGATACGACGGAGAGAGAGACAAGAATAAAGCAAGATGGGGCAGGGCGAGGGGTGTCGGGGGAGGCTGAGCAAGACAGGAAGTGAGGGGTGGTGCTGGGCCAGGAAGATGGCAGATGGAGAATGCCAGGTTGGCGACAGTCGGGAAAGGATGTGAGGGGCGAGCCAGAGAGACTTGACACCCCATGTCTCTCCCCCAGCCCGGATTCTTCCAGCCAGGCCCCCTCCCCACTACGTAACCAGTTGCTACAGAGAGAGAGATAGAGAGAGACAGAGAGACACTAACAGAGAGGCCCAGTGAGATACTTGGAGAAAGAGACAAACCCTAACGCAAAGAGCTAGAGACTGAGAAAAAGAGATACATGTAAAGGTCGGGCACTGGATGAGCCTAGTCCTGCCCCCGCTGTTCTGGGTGATCCAAGACACCTGCTTGACCTCTCTGGGCATCTGTGAAGTGGACAGTGTCATCCCTGCCCCTCTCATCCCCCGGGGTCGGTGAGGGTCAGGCAAATCACTGGAGAGCGGGAAAACCACCGAGGAGCTGGAGGTCCGGTTACTGATCGCTGTCATCATCCTCACCTCCAGCTGCCAGAGGAGACCCTCAGCAGGCCAGGAGGGAGTGGGAAGGAAAGCCTAATTTCTCCACCCCACCTCACCCCAACCCCCACCGGTGAGTCTCCCGACACGTCTCCCGTCTCCGAGGCCCGGTCGGCCCAGGTGTCCTGGTCGTCCAAGGCCCGCCCCCCGGTCGCCGGTTACCTCTTGGGCAGAAGCAGTAGAGTTAACACATTCAGTCCAGCCCTGTCCAGTCGAGAACCTGTGGGAAGAGAGAAGAGGGTCAGATCCATAGAGGACCGGGAAGAGAAGAGCGGGCAGAGACAAAGAGAGATAAGCGGAGATATGGGGGGGACAGGGAGGGCGAGAAAAGGAAGGAGAGAGGGGAGAGGAAAGACTAGGGGAACGGAAAGACAGGAAAGAGGAGTAGGACGGACAGAGGCGGTCAGAGAGCCGAGTGGAAAGAGGAAGTGTGGTGAAGGATGGAGAGGCACCTGCAAACCTTGAGGGAGATGGGGGGAGAAGGTGGGGGACCCCGCCAGCCCCGCCTCAGCCCTCGTGGGCCCATCATGGGTCCGGAGGCTCCCCCAGCCTCCCCCACCTAGGCCGGGGCCACAGGCTGCGGAGCCCCCATCGTCGCCCCGTCCCACTGGCTCCCGGCCGGTCCCCCGGGGGGCCGACCCCCGCCTGTTCCCCCCCCACACCCAGCGAGGGGCGGGGGAGCTAATCAGCGGCTGTCATCTCGCCGCTGAGGTCTTGGTTAAGGAGATTTAGGGCCGGGATCAATAGGAAATTTAAAAATCGATGCCGCGCGCGGGGGAAAATCGATGGCGTTTAATCGCCTTGCCGATCCCCAGTCAAAACAATTAGCCGCGCCGAGTGTTGAACACGGCGGCGACACAGCATTAACCGTCAATATTGGTGTAAGTGATGGCGGGGCCCTGCGGGGGGACCGGGGGGGCCGGGGGGGGAATCCCCGGCTGGGGAGGGGCTGGGGGCGGGCCGCGGGGGGTCCACCACTCCCTTCCCTCCTGACGCATCTCTGGGGCTGTGAGCTTCTCCCCCAGCAGTGCCCCGGCGCTGGGGTCGGAGTGGCGTTTAGGCCCGGCTCTGGGGGAGCGGGACGGGAGTTCGCCAAGGCCACCGGTTCCCTCGAGGAGGCCCCGGGGGTTGAGGGGAAGGGGGGAGATGGACGGGGAATTGATCTGACAAGTTCCTAATCAAATGGTCAATAGCACTGACCTGACCACTTAACCTATCGATAAGCCGGCCCAGGAGGCAGCAGCAGATGGGAAGAGGAGAGGCGTGAGGGGAGGGGGCCTGGGAGGGGTGGGGGCGGGCGGCGGGGAGACGGCAGGAGAGAGGAGGTGGGGCCATGGCTGCCTGCAGTACATGTGTACGTGTGCGTGTGGGTGTCTGGGCCTCTGGGTGAACTGGAGGATCTGGGGGTGAAGAAAAGATTGGGGAGCAGGGGTCTGGGAACAAACACTGGTTTCAGGGTGTCTGTAAGACAGCAGAAGAAGGTGAAGGATGTGAGAGAGAGAGAGACAGAGACAGAGAGGAAGAAAGGAGAGGGAGAGCGGAGGGAGAATGGGGTGGTGGTCCCTGGAGCTGCTCCCCAGAAGGAACTGGGGTGGGAGCGTGGGTGTCTGGGCTGGGGGACGGTGAGTAGACGGTCAGTGTGAGTGTGGGCAGGAGGAACCGTGGGAGATGGAGGGGGGGTGCCTAGGGCATGGAATCCCGTTCCAGGTCCCCCACTGAGGGAGGGAAATAAAGGGAAAGGGTGTGAGTCTGACATCCACCTCAGTGTTTAGGCCCAGTGTATGGCACACAGTAAGCACTAATCGATACCATCATGATGTGAGCGTGAGTGCGCAAAGAAAGGGAAGAGAGGATGAGGATGTGTGAGGGAGTGATGGAAAACACCTAACGTTCGGGGGGGGGGGTGAGCGTAGGTTCATTCATTCAATCGTATTTACTGAGCACTTGCTGTGTGCAGAGCACTGTACTAACTGCTTGCAAGAGTACAGTAGAATAGAAAGACATATTCCCTGCCCGCAATGATCTTATAGTCTACCTGGGGGGAGGCAGTTGTGTTCTGAATGCTTGTTGCATAGGAGTTTTTGTATGGGTGTGATGTGAGCCCACCATGCGGGACAGGCACTGTGTCCAACATGATTAGTTTCTATCTCCAGTGCTTGCCACATAGAAATCACTCAACAAATACTATAATGGTAATAATAATCATCATCAAAATAATGATGTATCCTTACATGTATGGGTGTGCATTTGTGCGTGCTTGTGTCTGTAGGACAGGGCTGATGTGTAGGCCATGAGGTGGCTGAAATCTGGGATGGGGATCAGGAGAGTGGGGCAAGATCCCGGCTCCGCCGCTTGTCTGCTGTGTAACCTTATGCAAGTCACTTAACTTCTCTCTGCCTCAACTCCCTCATCTGTAAAATGGGGATTAAGACTGGTGGCCCTATGTGGGACAGGGACTGTGCCCAACCCGATTACTTGTATCTACGCCAGCACTCAGACAGTGCCTGGTATATGGTAAGGGCTTAACAAATATTGTTATCATTATTATTACTAGGAGGAAAGGGGTGGCGAGGGAGGCAGGAAGGAGAGGATTCCAGGGCAGGAAAGAAGAAAGGGACTGAATGGCGGGGGCAGTTTGGGGTTGGGAGGTGGAACTGTGGGGCGGTGAACAGTGCAGGGAGATCTGGAGAGGAGCAGGAGGGGGGACCAGCGGGTTAGGGCCCAGGGGTGGTGAATAGAGCAGGGAGGACCTGGTGAGGAGCAGGATCGGGGCGGGGGGACGGAGGGAGGGAGTTGGGGGGCCAGAAGGTGAGGGCTGGGGGATGGTGAAGAGCGCCGGGAGATCTGGAGAGGAGCGGGATTGGGGGACCAGAGGGTTAGGGCTGGAGGCCAGTGAACAGCGTGGGGACACCCGATGAGGAGTGGGGTTGGGAGGCCACAGGGTGGGGACTGGGGGGCGGCAAACAGCGCGGGGAGGAGGACCTGGGTTACATCAGGTTCCCCTCAATCTGGGGAAAGCTCCTGTGTGCAGACAGACGACCCTACGGAATCACACGCACATGCACACACCACAGGCATCCACTTGCCGAGCACACAGACACTCCCCACACGCACCCCTGCCACACGCACACTCCAGGCACAGAGACCTATGAACGCACGGCTGACACACCCACCCTTGTGTACACCTGAGTGTGTGCCCGAGGGATCCTGTGGTGGGTGGGTGTGTGCGCGTGTGAGGCTGTGTCAGAGAGCGGGTTTCTGGGTTCCAGTGTATGGGCGTGTGTCTTTGTGTGGGTGTGTTAGTGTCCTGATCTCTGCCCCTTCACGTTCAACCTCCTGAATATTTTTAGGATGGGGGCGATGTGGGAGGCGGGGAGGGGATGTACTTGTGATCTGTGCACGGATGGCGCAGGCGACGGTGAATCTGCTCGTCGGTGTATTTTGGTAGGAGGGGGTGTGTTCCTGGGCAAGTGTGAGTGTGTGTCTGTGAGTATGGGCAGGCCTTGCTCCCCCACTCTGCCTAACCATCCTTGCTGGGCCTCCCTCCCTCCCAACCCACCCCATCCCCGTGCGCCCCCAACACACGTTCACCCCCCCCTTCTGCCAGACACCAGACACACAGGCATATGTGCCTGTCCTCCGGCTGGCGGAGGGCTTCCTCTGGGCAGCATGGCGGCTGGGGGGGTGTCCGCTGTCCCGTGTCACAAGGTTAATTTTTCCGCAGCCAGTCAGCCAGCCAGCCAGGCTGGCCGGGCCCTGAGGGGAGAGTGGGGGAGGGGCTGCCCCAGCCCCCTGATAAATATGGATCTCAGGGCCGCCCCTGCCCCAGCCAGCGACGACGACCGATGCCGAGGTCAGATGGGGTTGGGGGGGGAGGGGAGGAGACAGACCCCGGGAGCGGGCCCTCGGGGGTAGGGGCACAAAGCTGTCTACCTGCACCTGAGGCACATACACAATCACACCCGCACACCATCATTCACATCCACGCAGTCTCAAACGCACACAATCACACGCAGCCACTTACACACGACCACAGAATCCCACACTTGTGCACACCTAATCCACACACTTCATCGCACCCACTTTTATACCTCCACTCAATTGCACACATGCACACAAAAACACACACGTACACAACTGTCCATGTGCACATTCACCCCATCACACAAACACACGCACACACAATCACCGTCTTGCCCACTCTGGGAGAGTGCTATGGAAAGCAGAGATGCTCACAGGATCTAAGGGATTGGGAAAGAGTGGGGCAGGGCACCTGAAGAAAATATTGTGGGAGGAGATGGAGGAGGAAGAGAGCGTGGAGGAGGAGGAGAAGGAGGAGATGGAGGAGGGAAAGGAGGAGGAGGAGGAGGAGGAGAAGGGAAAGGAGGAGGAGGAAGAAGAAGAGAAGGAAAAGGAGGAAGCAAAGGAAGAGGAGGAGGAAGAGAAGGGAAAGGAGGAAGAAAAGGAAGAGGAGGAGGAAGAGAAGGGAAAGGAGGAAAAGAAGAGGAGGAGGAAAAAGAGAAGGGAGAGGAGGAAGAAGAGGAAGAGAAAGAAGAAGAAGAGGAGGAGGAGGAGGAAGAGGAGGAGGAGAAGGAGGAGTCTGGAAGGGCAAAGTGAATTCTGGGGAATTTTTTCCCCCTTGTCTTTCAGAACACAGCAAGGTACCCGGGGGTTGGGGTTGGCTGGGGCTTATCTTTGATCACCCCACAGGGTCCATGAACCCACAGAGCAGGGCTCAGGCCCTCCTGTAGACACACACACACACAGAGACACATGCACACACACACAAGCACACACACACACACACAAACATGGGCCCACGCACCATCCCCATCTTGGTTCCATGGATACACGCAAGGCTGCGACACAAACAGCCAAATGTCTCTTGCCCGTTTGCCTCCCTGCAGCCGGCACGACCCCCGGGGCCTCCCTCGCTCCTGGGGCTTGGTGGGAGTCCAGAGCCCACTCATCCCTCTGGGTCCTGGGGCCAGGCCAAGCCCCCCACCACCTCCAGGAGGAGTTGCCTGCAGACGGCTCAAGGACTCACAACCACACACATACACAGCAAAGTCAGACACACAAAAGACTCACTCCCAGACAGAAGGCAGAGCCCCGCATCCCCAAAAAGCACGGAGATCACCCCCCCCTTTAGCTCTAACCACCAACTCTCGGAGAGTCCCATGCAGACAAAAGATGTGTGGCACCCTCCCCACACATACATATACACACGCATACACACTCTCCGGGGAAATGCAAATACAGTACACACTTGTGCACACGCACGCACATACACACACATTCACAAAGGCCCGCGGCCATCCTCCCGCCAGGTCTCCCACACGGGCACCCGGCCGGAGCGGGGGCGGGGGGGGGGGAGGAACGGGGGACCGGGGCCAGGTCTTTTCTGGGGAAGGGAGGGTGGTCATGGAGGGGGTCTGGTCCAGTTATGGCTGGGGCTCCCATTCATGCAGAGGGTTGGGCAGGGGCCGGGGCAGACGGATGGGCAGGGGCAGGGGAATGGGCAGGAGGCGAGGGGGGGGACACGACAAAGGGGCGTGGTGTCTGGGGAGATTTGGCCGAATCTGACCATAACACGCACTGACCCCACCGCAGTCTCCTGAGCACCGAACGACCAGCCGAGCTGGCGGACACAGCCGGCGATGGCCTCTCTCTGCCCACAACATATACAGGCACACACACCCTAAAACAAAGCACATACCTGTGGGGAAATAACCAGACAAACACAACCGCACTGTAGAGTGACCTACAGATCAGGTCTCTCATCCTCACCGCCCCACCATACACACACAGAGACACAGACTCACACCCGCCAGCATCCCCTTCTTGGGTAGTTTGGGGGTGATGGGTGTCGCGGGAGATGGGGGATGTGAGGAGTTGGAGGGGACCCGTGGGTTTGGGTATATGCGGGCTGGGACATGTGGGTGAGTGGTTCTGTGTTGAGAAGGCACACGGGCACGATGGTGCCAGCCTGAGAGTGGGGCGGTCTCTCCCTCCGAAACGGGGTGGGGGACAGGGGTCTGCGCTTCACTCAGGACGTGCGGAGGTGCTGAATGCATGTGTGGGAATGTGTCTGTGTGTGTGCGTGTGTTGCAGGTGTGGCGAGGGAAGAGGTCTGGGGCAAAGAGGGATCCGGTATTGGGGTTGTTGTCCGGGAGCCTTTGTGGGGAATGCGTGTACGCGCTTGTTTATGACCCAACCTATTGCTTGCAGAAATGTGTACGTGGGAGGGTGGCGGGGTCGGGGGGTGGTCAGAAAGGAACCCCTGAGGTCCAGGGATTGAGTGACAGTTACTCCCCGCCTGTTTCAGAACAGGCAGGAGGCCTGGGTCTTGGGGGGCGGGCCACGAAAGGATCTCTGTGCCTCTGTGTGTGTGTGTTTGTGTACGCAAGCACCCGGGATGTAGGACTGGGTGAGCTGTCTGCCCCCGGCCCCTCCCATCTTCCACCACCACCGGTGTTCTTCCACCTGGAGTC
Organism: Ornithorhynchus anatinus; assembly: GCF_004115215.2. Classification (NCBI taxonomy): domain Eukaryota; kingdom Metazoa; phylum Chordata; class Mammalia; order Monotremata; family Ornithorhynchidae; genus Ornithorhynchus; species Ornithorhynchus anatinus. Next base: position 4,370,090 of record NC_041732.1, on the reverse strand, counting down.
CACAGACTCCGAGGGACCTGGAGAGGTCATCCCCTCTATCCCCCCCCATCCCCTGCCGCCTCTGGCCTGTTCCCCAGCTCCTCCTGACTGGGTCCTCCAGAGAACAGAGCCCCGGGTCCTCCGGCACCTCGTCCCCCGACACCCTGCAGAAAGGCCCACGTTCACGGGGGGCAGGGGAGGAGGACAGTGGCAGGAGAAGCTCTGGGCCTCAGGAAGGAGCGCCGGGGCAGAGGGACGATGGAACCGGGGAAGGGTCCAGGCGGTGGGCTGGGAGGGAGAGAGGGGAGCACAGTGCCCCGGCTGGGACGGAGTGAACCCCAGGCCCCAGCTCTACCCCTGCTGCCACGGCCCACGTGCCAGCTAGACCCCCTGGCTTGGGCCCATCCACCCGAAGCCCAGGATAAACATGTCAGCGGGAGAGAGATTCTAATCGGAAACCTAAATCCCACTCCCTGCTCGGGCTGCACTGGGGAGGTAGAAGAGGTTGGGGGCATTGATGGGGTGTTGCAATGTAGTGCTTTTACACACACACACACACACACACACACTCTGCATTCAGCCCTGTCTCCACACTCCGAGTCCCCTCTCCGAATCTACCCCACACACTCACCCCTCCACCTCGGTGCGTTCTGACCCTGCGCCCAAACCCTCATCCCCATCTGCTTTGCCCTCCCCCACGGCACTGCACACACACACACATACACACACACACCCCTCTGTGCCCACACTCATCCAGCGTACACACACTCACTGGGCACACACCCACTACTCTCCAACGCACCTGCGATCCTCATGCCGACATCTGCCCCTCACAACCACACTCCGCACTGCACAACAGTCTCAAACCCCACGGTCGGGACTTTGCTGTCAGTACCCAGCCCTGTGCCCAGCTCTCTGCCCATCCCTGCACAAGTCGGGGGGAGGTTCCTGGAACCCAACCTGAGCTCTGGGCACTGCCGGGTCTGGGCAGGGAACGGGAGGGTGGGCATCAGGGGGTGGGGCTGCTCCCTCTAAGACCCTCTTTGGTTCTGCTTCCCCTTTTCCCCCATCTCTCCGATTCTTGCCACCCAGCCAACCCACACCCTCCCTGAGAAAGAGAGAGAACAGGCTAAAGAGAGGGTCAGGGAGATGGGCGGGAGGGATGGGTAGGGGACATGGGGGGGAATGGGTAGGTGATAATGGGGAGGTGGGGGTTGGGAATGGGAGAGGGGGGTTTCTGACCAGTTTGGGGGTGTTCTGTTTAGGGTCTAAAGTAGTACCTCACCATCCTCCGTTTAGGGCTAAGACTGTAACAACGATGAATAAATGAAATCCAGGATAGAGGCTGGGGGACAAGGGAAGGAAGAGACGGGGAAACAGAGGCTCAGATAGGGACACTCAGAGGTAGAGGGACCGACAGGCATCCAGAGAGACAGACAGAGGAATAGAAAATCACCCAGAGACAGAGAAAGGGGAGAAAGGAAATAAAGAGGAAGAGAGGGAGAGCGAGAGCTGGACCTCTGTGTGTGAGTGTGTGTGTGTGGTGGTGGTGGTGTGGCGGGGGGGCGATGCAATGAAAGAAAGAAAGAAAGAAAGAAAGGGGGAAAGAGGGAGAAAGAAAGAGGGTCAGGAAGAGGAAAAGGCAGGGGATTGGGAAGAGGGAGAATCAGTGAGAGCAGGGAAAGAGAAAGGGGAGAAGGAGAGGGAAGGTGCGAAGGGAAAAGAGGATAAGCAGGAAAGGGGACAACGAGAGAAGAAGAAGGGGGAAGAATTCGAGAGGAGAAAAGAGAGGAAGAAGGGGTAGAAGGAGGAGGTGGAGAAGAACGGTCCCCCCCAGACCCTCACCGAGTCCCCCATTCTCTCCCCACCCTCCTCCAGGACCCCCGGTAGAGAGAAGGTCCGGGGGGGAGTGTTGGGGGGTGGGGGGCCCTCTCCCTTTCCCTGCCCCCGGACAAAAGGAGCCGCAGCCCCCCACCCCAGCCCCCAGGACCACCCCCCCCTCCGGTTTTGCACCAGCGCGCCCCCCTTCCTTCCCTCCCGCCCCCCCATCTGTCTCCCCCTCTTGCCCCCATGCCCCCCCGCCCCAGTCCCCCCCTCCTCCGCTTTTCCAGCCGCAAATGCAATCGAGGCTTCGCAGCGCAATAAGGGGAAGAAGCGGCAGGCTACCCCCTCACCCCCCCACCCCACCGCCCTCTGCGCTCCGACTCCAATCCCGGGAGCATCTCCCCCATCGCCATCCCCGCAGACCTCTCTTTTTGGGGGGCTAAGAAAAAAAAAGAGGGGGGGAGGAAAAAAAAGAGAAAGCTCCCGTTTGATGCCCAAGGCTGTGTCGGCCGCGGTGATGGGCGGCTCTGCCCTTCCATTCTCCTGCCGAGCCGGGGCTTTTTGTGAGCCGCGGGCTGGGCTTTCCCCGGTTCCCGGGACCGGCTCCCGGTTCCGACTCCCGGGCCGCCGTCGCTCTCCTCCGGGCTCCTGCCCCTTTGGTCTCTCGGTCCCCCTCCTCTCCCTCCGTCCGTCTCCCCGCTTCCCTCTCCTTCTCCCCTTTTTCCAGGTCGTTTCCCATCCCCCCCCCCCCGCCCCCCGTCCCGGTTCCCCCCTTCTCCGTCCCCGGCTCCGAGCCGCGGCGAGAGGGAAAGCGGAGAGCGCCGACGACGGCGCCGGCGAGCCGACGGAGGAGCCGGGGGCCGGGGAGAGAAATAAAGCGTCGGAGGAGCGAGGAGCGCGCTCCCCCGCTCCCTCGGAGCTCTCTGCAATAGGCCGGGCTGTCTGCATTAAGCCGTTTGCAATCAATAAAACGCGGGTCAGATTATGCAAAGCGCAGATATTAATATGCAAAGTTTTAAAGATTTTTAAATGGAAGGGAGAGAGGCGCACGGGCAGGGGAGGCGAGGGGAGAGGGAGGCAGGCAAGGGAGGGAGGGAGGCGGGGGGGGCCGGCGGGGGGAAGCCGTTGCACCTTACCGCTGCTTCCATCGGTAGGCGCCGCTGTCTTCGCCATGCGCGTGAGATGCACGGCTCAGAGGGGATGTGGGGCTGGGACGGGGATGCCGCCGCCGCCGCCGCCGCCGATGCTGCCGCCGCCGAGGCCGAGGCCCCTGCTGCTGCTGCTGCTGCTGCTGCTGCTGCTGCTGCTGCTGCTGCTGCTGCTGCTGCTGCCGCTGCTGCCGCCGCCGCCGCCGAGGCCGCCGATGATGCTGCCGCCGCCGCCGCCGCCGCCGCCGAGGCTGCTGCTGCTGCTGCTGCTCCTGCCTTGCTCTGCCCGCCTCTGCTCCTCCTCGCCTCGGCTGCCGGCGCGCGAGCCCAGGCGCGCGCCATCCCCGGTTCCCCCACCTTGTCCCCATGGCAACCCCGGGCCCAAGGATGCTTACAGAGAGAGAGAGAGAGAGGCGGGGAGAGAGAGGGGGAGAGACACACACACACACACAGAGAGGGGGAGAGACACAGAGAGAGGAGGGGAGAGATACACACAGAGGGAGAGACACAGAGAGAGAGAGAGAGAGGCGGGGAGAGGGGGAGAGACACACACAGAGAGGGGGAGAGATGCCCACACAGAGGGAGAGACACAGAGAGGTGGAGAGACAGAGAGAGAGAGAGGCGGGGAGAGGGGGAGAGACACACACAGAGGGGGGAGAGATGCACACACAGAGGGAGAGACACTGAGAGGCGGAGAGATACAGAGAGAGGGGGAGAGACACACACACAGAGGGGGGAGAGACACAGAGACAGAGGAGGAGAGAGTCACACACACAGAGGGAGAGACACAGAGGCGGAGAGACACACAGAGAGACAGAGCGAGAGAGACGGAGATGGAGAGACACTGAGAGAGGCGGAGAGAGACAGAGGCGGAGAGAGACAGGGACGGAGAGACAGTGAGAGAGGCGGAGAGAGACCGAGAAAGGCGGAGACAGAGCGAGAGACAGAGACGGAGCGACACTGAGAAAAGCGGAGAGAGATGGAGAGACACAGAGAGAGGCGGAGAGAGACAGGGACGGAGAGACACTGAGAGAGGCGGAGAGACACAGAGGGAGAGCGAGAGACGGAGAGACACTGAGAGAGGCGGAGAGACACACAGAGAGAGGCGGAGAGACACTGAGAGAGACGGAGAGACACAGAGCGAAAGGCTGAGACAGAGGCGGAGAGAGAGACGGAGAGAGACAGCGGGAAACAGAGAAAGGTGGAGAAAGAGAGAGGAGAGACACAGAGTGGGGGAGAGAGACAGAGAAGAGAGACACAGAGAGGGGGAAAGAGACAGAGAAAGGTGGAGAAAGAGAGAGGAGAGACCCAGAGGGGGGAAAGAGACAGAGAAAGGTGGAAAAAGAGAGAAGAGAGACACAGAGAGGGGGAAAGAGATAGAGGGAGAGGCGAGGAGAGACACAGAGGGAGAGGGGCGGGGAGAGATGAGAGAGGAGGAGAGAGACAGAGCGAGAGAGAGGCAGGGAGAGACAGAGGGAAAGAGAGACGCGGAGAGACACACAAGAAGGGGGAAGAGAGATGAGAGAGACAGTGCGAGACAGAGGCAGGGAGAGACAGAGAGAGGGAGAAGAGACAGAGGGAGAGGGGCGGGGAGAGATGAGAGAGATGGAAAGAGACAGAGCGAGAAAGGAGGAGAGACACAGATGAGAGGGGAGAGAGATGAGAGAGAGGCAGAGACAGAAAGGCCAAGAGAGACAGAGAGGCACAGAGAGACACGAGGGGAGAGAGGCACAGAGAGAGGGAAGGGGAGAGATGAGAAAAGTGCAGAGAGGCAGAGAGAGACACACGGAGGGGAGAGAGGCCGAGACACAGCGAGACGGGCCAGGGAGAGATAGAGGGAGAGAGACACAGCCAGGGAGACAGAGACAGAGCGAGAGAGAGGTGGAGACAGGTAGAGGCGGAGAGAGACAGCGAGAGACAGAGAGAGGAGGAGAGATAGAGGCGGACAGAGAGGAGAGAGGCGGAGAGACAGAGAGATAGAAGAGGCGGAGAGACAGAGAGGAGGAGAGAAGCGAAGAGAGACAGAGCGAGAGATAAAGAGGCGGACAGAGAGGAGAGACAGAGCAAGAGACGGAGAGACAGAGAGAGCAAGAGATAAAGAGATGGACAGAGACGGAGAGAGCGAGAGATAAAGAGACAGAGAGAGATAAAGAGGCGGACAGAGACAGAAAGAGAGATAAAGAGGCGGACAGAGACAGAGAGAGATAAAGAGACGGAGAGGCAGAGCGAGAGATAAGGAGGCGGAGAGACAGAGCGAGAAATAGAGAGACAGAGAGCGAGAGATAAAGAGATGGAGAGACAGAACGAGAGATAAAGAGGCGGACAGAGACGGAGAGACAGAGGGAGAGATAGAGATGGACAGAGTCGGAGAGAGCGAGAGATAAGGAGGTGAACAGAGACGGAGAGACAGAGCGAGAGATAAAGAGGCGGCGAGACAGAGAGAGAGGCAGAGCGAGAGATAAAGAGGCGGACAGAGACGGGGGGGGGAAGCGGGGCGTTGAAGAGGGGGCAACAAGGGAGATGAGGAGGGGGAGGAGGAAGAGGAGCAGAGGGAGCATTAGGGGCTTTGGGTGGGGAAGCTAAGGGGAGGGAGGGAAGGGAGGCGGGGAGGGGGAGAAAGGGGCTGTCGCCCCCTGCAGGCCCCCTCGAGGAGGTGCAGGAGGGGGCAGATAGGGAAAGAGAGGCCAAAGGGGGCTGGGCTACACACCCCCGCCGGCCGGGGCAGGGGGCAGGGCCGGGGGCACAGAGCCGGGCACGGGAGGAGGACGACGAGGACGAAAAAGAGACACACGCACGCTGCTCTGTTAGGGGCCCGGGGCTGGAGAGACACAGAGTGTGTGTGGGTGTGTGCGCCCATACGTGTGCATGTGTGTGCGGGGGGGGGGGGGCGGTGGAAGACAGCTGTGTGCACGCATGTACGGGATCAAAGCCAGAAGCCATCGCCCGGGATTTTATCCACATCACCAGCACCCTCAGTACTAGCAAGACACTACTCTGGACGTACTCTGCACGTGTTGAACGCTCGAGAAGTACCCCCGCCACACACACACGGGCTAAGCGTGTCATTGACACACGAAATACATGGTATGCGTCCTCTTCGCACACACTAAATACATTCGGTCTGCAGCCTGGGAGGAAATATCACTAAATACATTCGGTCTGCAGCCTGGGAGGAAATATAACCGGGCCCGACCCTGAGAACGGCATAAAGTCTGGGAGTGTGTATACCCATTCGGAGGGAAACAACCTGCTTGCTTGTGGGCAAATGTGTGCATGGATGTTTGTGTGTCCGTGTTTCGGGTGGGTGCGTGTGGCGGGGGGTGAGGGGTGGAATTCTAGCTGTCTAGAGGATATGGCCCTGTGTTTCCGAGGATGTGTTTGAATGTCTCTCTTCCTCTGTGTGCATGTGTGTTTTTGAGAGCGTTTCTGTGTTTGTAGAGAAGTAGCATGGCCTAATGGATAGAGCCCGAGACCTGGGAGTCCGAAGGAGCTGGGATCTAATCCCAGCCTCAACACTTGTCTACTGGGTGACCTTGGGCAAGTGACTTCACTTTTCTGTGCCTCGGTTGCCTCACCTGTAAAATGGGGATTCATTCATTCAATCATAGTTTTTGAACACTTACTGTGTACTGGCCTCTGTACTGAGCGCTTGGGAGAGTACAATAATGAACAGACACATTCCCTGCCCACAGCGAGCTTACAGTCTAGAGGGGAGGGAGACAGGCATTAATTTCAATAAATAAATTACAGATATGTACAAAAGTGCTTTGGGGCTGGGGGTGGAGGGGAGAATGAAGAGAGGAAGTCAGGATGATGCAGAAGGGAGTGGGAGGAGGAGGAAGGGAAAGCTTAATAGGGGAAGGCCTCCTGGAGGAGATGCGCCTTCGATAAGGCTTTGAAGGTATGGGGAGAGTCACTGTCAGATTTGAGGAGGGAAGGTATTCCAGGCCAGAGGCAGGATTTGGGCGACAGGTGAGTTGGAGGCACAGTGTGAAAGTCAGCATTAGAGGAGCGAAGTGTGCGGGCTGGGTTGAAGCAGGAGAGTGGCAAAGTGAGGCAGGCGGGGACAACATGATGGAGGGCTTTAAAGCCAATGGTGAGGAGTTTTTGTTCGATGCGGAGGTGGATGGGCAACCGCTGGAGTATTTTGAGGAGCGGGGTGGTGCGTCCTGAACGTTTCTGTAGAAAAATGACCCAGGCAGCAGAGTGAAGTACGAACTGGAGTGGGGAGAGGTAGGAGGCTGGGAGTTCAGCAAAGAGGCTGATGCAGCATCCAGGCGGGATAGGGTAAGTGATGGTTATTAAATGTGGTAGCGGTTTGGATGGAGAGGAAAGGGCGGATTTTAGCCATGTTGTGAAGGTGGGACCGACAGGATTTAGTGATGGGTTCAATATGTGGGTTGAACGAGAGAGAGGAGTCAAGGATAACGCCAAGGTTATGGGACTGTGAGTCAGGAAGGATGGTGGTGTCATCTACAGTGATGGGAAAGTCGGGGGAGGACGGGGCTTGGGTGGGAAGATAAAGAGTTCTGTTTTGGACATGGGATTAAGACAGTGATTTGGGGATTAAGCCTGTGAGCTCCATGCGGGACATGGACTGTGTCCAACCTGATTATCTTGTATCTCAGCCAGTGTTTACTATAGTGCCTGGCACATAGAAAGTGCTTAACAAATACCAGTAATAAAAAAGGGAATAATAAGCATATCTGTGTTTCTGGGTAGGGGCCTCAAGCCAACCTACTCACTGTGCCTCCTCTCTCTTGGCACCAAACTTTTGCTCTCACTCGCCCTTCTGCTTGGAGCTCCCTCACTCCGCGCATCAGGTGGCAGACCACCGCTCTCCCCATCTTCAAAGCTCTCCTAAAATCGCGTCTCCTCCGGGAGGTTGTCCCCGATTAATCTCTCATTCCCTCTACATACACCCATATGGCCCTCTGCTCTCACTCCTGCACTCCCATAATCAATCAGTGGTATTTATTGAGCACTTGCTGTATGCAGAGCACCGTACTTATGCGCTTGGGAAAGTGCAGTATAATAGACTTGGTTGATTCAATCCCCGCCCTCAAGGAACTTGCAGTCTACGGGGGGGAGACAGAAGTAAAATAAATTACTGAGGGGGGGAAATAGATCGCTTAAACACTTATGTTCTCTCTCACATGCACATCCTTGTAATTTCAGCCCATCTTGACCCTCCACCACTTCCTCCTTCCTATAATTTGTTTTGATATCCCTCTCCCCCACTAGCTTGTAAACTTCTTGAAGGTCAGGATAGTGAACTTTCTAACTCAAGTATACTTTTCCAAGCACTTGGGACAGTGCTCTGCACAGAATAAATGCTCAATTCAGATGACTATTTATGGCCATGCGTTCTTATATGTATGTCATATTGGTGCATGTATATTTCCAAGTGTCTGTGTGTTCTATATAATAATAATGTTGGTATTTGTTAAGCATTTACTATGTGCAGAGCACTGTTCTAAACGCTGGGGTAGATACAGGGTAATCAAGTTGTCCCACATGGGGCTCACAGTCTTAATCCCCATTTTACAGATGAGGTAACCGAGGCACAGAGAAGTGAAGTGACTTACCCACAGTCACACAGCTGACAAGCGGCGGAGCTGGGATTAGAACCCATGACCTGACTCCCAAGTCCGTGCTCTTTCCACTGAGCCACGATGTATCATGGCTGTGCACATATATGTCTGCAAATGTGTTTTTCCATGTGTGTATATAGTTGTTGCTAAATATATGCCATCCCTGCTTGTGTGTCTGTGTGTGTGGGTTTCTACATTTATGTCACAGTTGTGCATGTGTGTTTCTGTAACTGTCATGCCTGAACTTCTCTATGCACTTCTGAGATGTGTTTAACAATCGATATTTATGAAGGTGATAATAGCTGCATTTCATCTATTCCTTTCTGTTCTACGCCGTATGTAGCTTTCTGTTTGCATGTATGTCTGGAGAGGTTTGTATTTGTATTTCAACATGTGGCCATCGCTCATGTGGCTCTGGTGTAGTGTGTAAGCCGTGCTGTACTTTTCTGCTAGAATTTATGAGTGTCTGAGCTTCAAGGCATGGTAGATGTGTGTAATTCTATGTGTCTGTCACTGTGGGACAGACAGGCAAGTCTGTGGATTTGCATAAGTTGTGTGTGTGACTGAGTGTGATTAGATCAGTGTGAATATTGCTGTGTATAATTGACTTGGGGTGGGGGGGGGGGTGTATGTGTATCATTGTGGTAATGATTGAGGCTATCGTGTGAACCTGTATCACTGCACAGCTGATTGAGGGTATGGGGTGTCTGCATGAAGGCGGGGTGTGAATGTCCTTGTGTGTCTGTGTGTTTTTCATTCATTCAATAGTATTTATTGAGCGCTTACTATGTGCAGAGCACCGTACTAAGCACTTGGAATGTACAAATCGGCAACAGATACAGTCCCTGCCCATTGACGGGCTTACAGTCTAATCCGGGGAGACAGTTTTTGGTGATGTAGGTCAGGTTTTTGTTTTCCCTCATTAAGTCATGAGCTCCCAGAGTGGAGGAATCACAAGGTATATTTTTTCCATATTGCTCCCCAAGTGTCCAGGACAGGACTCTATATTAATAAATCGTTAGATTCTGAACTCTTCCAGGCAGGATCGTGACTACCAAATATATTGTACTTTCTCAAGCTCCCAATAAATACCACTGATTGATTGACTGATCCATCTGCACATTGAAGGCACTCAGTTCTGTTGAGGATGATGATGTGATTGAGGACATGTGATTGACTGGGTGGCATATTTGTCTGTGTGTATGCGAGCAGCAGAACACCACCAATAATCATTAATCCCTAGGCCCCCAATTCTATCTCTCCACCCCTCTGTGTCAATTTGGCTGCGGATCAATCAGTCATTGGTATTTATTAAGCGCTCGCTATGTGTAGAGACTGTACTAAGCGCCTCAGTTCCCCTATCTTCCCCTCTCCTCTGCGTCGACTTGGCTGATGTATCAATCGATCAGTCATGTATATAGCTATAATTCTATTTATTTATATACTGATGCCTGTTACTTGTTTTGATGTCTGTCTCCCCCCTTCTAGCCTGTGAGCCGGGTGTAGTCAGGGACTGTCTCCTTTATTGCTGAATTGTATTTTCCAAGCGTTTAGTACAGTGCTCTGCACAGAGGAAGCATTCAGTAAATCCCAATCGATATGAATGAATTTAAGTGCTTACTATAGGTAGAGCACTTAACTAAGATCTTGGGAGAGAACAGTTCAACGAGCTAGCGGTCGCGTTCCCTGCCGATACCGAGCTTACAGTCTAGAGTTCATATAAATAGTTTATATAATTTAAAGATATGTACAGGGAGCCCCTTAAACATTTACCTACCTAGCCTCTGCGGCCTTTATGTCCATATCATTATCCTCTTCTACTTGCCCCACCTTTAATCGTTTTCCTGTCTGTCATCCCCCTTTAGACTGAAAACTCCTCCTGGGTAGGGATCTACCAACTCCATTTTATTGTACCTTCGGAGGACCTGGGTTCCGATCCCGCCTCCGCCACTTGTCTGCTGTGTGATCTTGGGCAAGTCCACTTCTCTGTGCCTCAGTCACCTCACCTGGTAAAATGAGATTAAAAGTGTGAGCCGCACGTGGGACAACCTGATTACCCTGTATCTACCCCTGCGCTAGTAGAAACAGTGCTCTGCACATAAGTATGGTATTAACAAATGCCATAATTATGATGATGAGTTAAATACACTCGATTGACTTTTTCTTGCAGCTCCAGTTTCCCCACTCCTTCCTCTCCTTTCTTCCCCAGGGGCCTTCTCCTCCACTAAGGTCCTTCCGCAACCCCCTCCTCCCCACAATGGGATGGAAATGGAGGGAGAAGGCAGGGCTGGACATCCCTCATGTCTGCTGTGGGCAAGTCACTTCACTTCTCTGTGCCTCAGTTATCTCATCTGTAAAATGGGAATTGCACCCGTGAGCCTCACCTGGGACAGGGACTGCGATTTGTACAGTGCCTGGCACTTAATACTTGTGGTATTTGTTAAGCACTTACTGTGTTCCATGGAGTAGATATAAGGTAATCGGGTTGGACACAGTCCCTGTTCCACATGAGGCTCACCGCCTTACTCCCCATCTTCCAGATGAGGTAACTGAGGCACGGAGAAATGAAGTGACTTGCCCAAGGTCACAGAGCAGGCACGGCGGCAGAGCTGAGATTAGAACCCTTCATCCTCTGAATCCCAAACCCGTGCTCTTCCACTAGGCCATGCTGCTTCTCTAGTAAGCGCTTAACAAATACCACAGTGAACAATTCTGGATTCTCCAGGACTTTACTGAAGGCAGGGAGGTGCTGAGGTCCAGACGTGGTAAGGGGAGGTGCCGAGACCAGGCGATCGGTCCGGAGGGTGACCGGCCTGGAGGGAGGGAGAGAGGCCAATGGACAGAGAACCACACGTGGCCAAGGAGGCGAAGGGCAGAGCTAACTCGAGGTGGACCGGACAGGCTCGGAAAGGGAAACTGAGGGCTGGGAAAGGGAAATTAAAGGCCCGGACAGGGAAAGCAGAGACTGATAGGGGAGGAATAGAAAATGGCCTGGGCTGGGAACGACTTGGAAAGCTGGGAGGTCCCAGGCCGACACAAGCTCAAGGCCAACTACAGCAGGTCTCCTGACAGGAGCTGCAGTTTTGAGCAGCATGGCCTAGTGGAAAGAGCACAGGCCTGGGAGTCGGAGGACCTGGTTCTAACCCTGGCTCTGCCCGTGCCTGCAGTTTGACCTTGAGCAAAGTCACTTCACTGCTCTAGGCCTCAGTTCCCCATTTTTAAAAATGAGGGTAAAATACCTATTCTCCCTCCCACTTAGACTGTGAGGTCCAGGAGGGACACGGACTGTGTCCAACCTGATCATCATGTGTCTACCCTAGCCCTTAGTCCCGTAAGCGCTTAACAAATATCGCAATTACTATTATTATTATAAAGCCCCAGCCAGGGCCAATCTCATCCTCTGCCCCTCCCAGCTAGGGAAAAGGAGTGAGGAGGTACACCTAGAAGACATTAATAATAATAATGATGGCATTGTTAAGCGCTTACTATGCAAAAGCTCTGTTTTAAGTGTAGGGGAGGAGACAAGGTGATCAGGTCTGTCCCACGTGGGGCTCACAGTCTTTCATGCCCATTTTACAGATGAGGTAACTGAGGCACAGAGAAGTAAGTTAAGTGACTTCGCCCAAAGTCACATAGCTGACAAGCAGCAGAGCCAGGATTAGGAACCCATGGACCTCTGACTCCCAAGCCTGGGCTCTTTCCACTAAGCCATGCTGCTTCTCCATTAGCGTGGCAGCATGGCATAGTGGATAGCACACAGGCCTGGGAGTTAGGTCATGACTTCTTAATCCTGTCTCCCGCCACTTTTCATTTCATTCAATAGTATTATTGAGCTCTTACTATGTGCAGAGCAACTGTACTAAGCGCTTGGGATGAACAAGTCGGCAACAGATAGAGACAGTCCCTGCCGTTTGACGGGGCTTACAGTCTAATCGGGGGAGATGGACAGACAAGAACAATGGCAATAATAGAGTCAAGGGGAAGAACACATCTCGTAAAAACAATGGCAACTAAATAGAATCAAGCCTCACTTGTCTGCTGTGTGACCTTGGGCAAGTCACCTCACTTCTCTGGGCCTCAGTTACCTCATCTGAAAAATGGGGATTGAGGCTGTGAGCCCCAGGTGGGTCAACCTGTTTACCTTGTATCTACTCCAGCGCTTAGAACGATGCTTGGCACACAGTAAGTGCTTAACAGATACTGTGTTATTATTATTAGAAGGCACTCCCCGGGACTAAGGCTTCCTCCTTGACAGGCAGGGAACAGATCTGTTTTTTTTGTATTGTACTCTCCCAAGTACTTAGTTCAATGCTCTGCACTCAGTAAGAGCTCAATGAATATGATTGAATGAATGTCTCCCTCTTCCTTTTTTTTTTTGGTATTTGTTAACTGCTTACTAGGTGCCAGGCACTGTTATTAATATAATAATAATAATAATGATGGCATTTGTTAAGCCCCTTACTATGTGCCAGGCACTCTACTAAGCGCTGGGTGTGGATACTGGCCAAATCGAGTTGGATACAGTCCCTGTCCCCACATGGGGCTCACAGTTCTCAATCCCCCTTTTTACAGAGGAGGTAACTGAGGCACAGAGAAGTGAAGTCACTTGCCCAAGGTGATACAGCAGAGAAGCAGTGGGACTCAGTGGAAAGAGCAAGTGTTTGGGAGTCAGAGGTCACGGGTTCTAATCCCAGCTCTGCCGCTTGTCAGCTGTGTGACTTTGGGCAAGTCACTTCACTTCTCTGGGCCTCAGTGACCTCATCTGGTAAAATGGGGATGAAGACTGTGAGCCCCACAATGGGACGACCTGATCACCTTGTACCCCCCCCCCCCGTGCTTAGAATAGTGCTTTGCACATAGTAAGCGCTTAACAAATACCAACATTATTATTATTATTCTTAAGTGGTGGAGCTGGGATTAGAACCCACGACCTTCTGACTTCCAGGCGGGGGCTCTGAGCACTGGGGGGAAATACAAGCTAATCAGGTCAGACACAGTCCCCGTCCCGCGTGGGGCTCACAGTCTTAACCCCCCCTTTCCAGATGAGGCAACTGAGGCCTAGAGAAGTGAAGTGACTTGCCCAAGGTGACCCGGCAGACAAGCTGGGGAGCTGGGATTAGAACCCCGGGCTTTTTTGACGCCCAGGCCCGGGCCCCGTTCGCTTGGCCACGGTGCTTCTCACGCTTGTTTCCTTCCGAACTAAGGGGTCGAGGCCTGTCCCTCCCCGGACCTTTGGCAGTCCGTAGGTCTCCCCCTCCCCTCTTCCACTGGGGTCCCCTCCTCCCCGACGCTGAAGGGCGCAGGAGGGGACACTTCGGAGCCCAGGACACCGTGGGACACGCGCCATCTCGTGTCTGCCGACGGAAAGACCAGACGCCTTTTAAGAACGAGATAGAGGAAAGATTCCTTTGAAATGTGGTGGTGGAGAATAATAATAATAATTGTCCTGTTTGTTAAGCGCTTACTAGGTGCCGGGCCCCGTACTAAGCTGCTGGGGAAGATACAAGCAATTCGGGTTGGAACCAGGCCCTGACCCAGGCGGGGCTCACAGTCTCAGTCCCCGTTTTACGGATGGGGAAAGTGAGGCGCAGAGAAGTGACTTGTCCGAGGCCACACAGCAAAAGCGGCGGAGCCGGGGGTTAGAAAACATGGCCTACCGGACTCCCAGGCCCCGGGCTCTAGCCACTACGCCATGCTGCTTAGGCTCTCGCGAATACCGGGGACGGCCCGAAAAACAAACCGACGGGTTTTGGTAGCCACTTAAGCCGATGTGGCCTTTGGAAGGCCAAATGATTCGACTTAATTCGGCATACATTGGACACATCATCAGGGGACTAATTCTCCGGAAAAGACACTAATGCTAGTAAAAGGCCAGGGAAAAACGTGGAAGAGGCAGGACCGGCAAGCCAGATGGATCGAAACCATAACAACGATAACTAGCGGGGCTCCGGATTACGCAGAAGACAGGACATTCTGGAGAAAATAGATCCATAGAGTCGCTACGAATCGGAAATGACTCGACGGCCTTTGAGAAGCAGCGCGGTGTAGTGGCTAGAGCCCGGACCTGAGAACGGAAGGTCATGGGTTCTGATCCAGCTCCACCACTTGTCTGCTGTGTGACCTTGGGCAAGTCACTTTACTTCTCTGGGCCTCAGTTTCCTCATCGGGAAAATGGGATTGAGACTGCCCCAGGTGGGACAGGGATGTCCAACTCGATTTGCTTGTTTCCACCCCAGCCCTTAGTATAGTGCTTGGCACATAGTAAGCGCTTAATAAACACCATCATCATTATTATTATCAAATAATACATTACCAAATAAAATAATAATAATAATGGAAGGATGGGCTGCCCACCCTGGCCCCGATTCTGTCCTCTCCCTCGTCCCTCTTCTAGACCCACGAATCACCAGCAAGGACCGCACTGCGACAGACCCATGGTCCACCCAACCCAGGTTTCTGTCTTGGACATTTATAGTAATAATAACAATGGTTATTATAATTATGATGGCATTTGTTAAGCACTTACTATGTACTAGGCACTAAGGGCTGGGGTGGAGACAAGCAAATTAGGTTGGACACAGTCCCTGTCCCAAGCGGGGTTCACAGTCTCAATCCCCATTTTCCCAAAGGGGTAACTGAGGCCCAGAGAAGCAAAGTGACTTGCCCAAGGTCACACAGCAGACAAAGTGGTGGAGCTGGCATTAGAAACCCATGACCTTCTGACGGCCAGCCCCGTGCTCCATCCACTAGGCCATACCGCTTCTCTTTACTATAGTTATATTCACGTCTGTCTCCCCAAGTAGGACCGTAAGCTCACTGTGGGCGGGGAACATGACTGCCAACTCCGTGGTATTGTACTCTCCCAAGTTGTTTAGTGCAGTGTTCTGCACCCAGTAAGCCCTCAATAAATGGCCCTAGATAATGATGATAATGCCAATAGGAAAATCAGAAGAATCTTGTGCTGAAGCAAGCACAGTGCCTAGTGGAAAGAGCCTGGGAGTCAGAGGATCTGGGTTCTAATCCCCGCTCAACCACTTTTCCATTGTGGGATCTCGGGCAAGCCACTTAACTTCTCTGTGCCTCAGTTACCTGTAAAATGAGGATTAAGACTGTGAGCCCCTTGTGGACATGGATTGGGTCCAACCTGAATTATCTTCTGTCCTACACCAATTCTCAATAGTGGTCTAGCAGAGAGTAATCACGGAAATACCATTAAAAAAATAATGCCTTTGCTTGGTCTTCCTTCTACTTAGACTGTTGAGCCCCATGTGGAACAGGAACTGTGTATTGGACCTGCTTATCACACACCTACTCTAGTGCTCTATCCGGTACTTGCCCATTAGAAGGCAATTTTTATTATTGTTGCTGTTGTCTTACTCCTGCCCGTCTCCGACAGCCCGGTGCACCCTCTTGGCCACTTCTGTGTCCCGCTCCCCCGTCCTTCCCCCAGCCCGCTGCCCACCCACACCCTCATCTTCGGGTACCTCAAATAGCGGAGTAGTGAGGTGGGGGCGACGGGTCTGCGAGCGGAGGTTGGGGGGATTGAGGAAAAGTGAAGGGAGCGTGGGGGGGGGGGATGGCGGCAGGGGCAAGGCTCCCCCTTGGAGCAGGGGAAGGAGAGCAGGACCGAGTTCCATCCTCAGAGCTTCCGTCGGCGACGAGACCCCCGTCGAGGCAGCGTGGCCCAGGATGAACAGGAGGAGGGGGACATGGGACCCACATCTGGGTTTGTCTTCCCCAGCTGGCCCTCTACTGGTGTTGCCCAGGGGGAGACAGCTCTCCGTTCATCTCACTTAAGCAGCGCAGGGCTCTCCACCAACCGCCCCCGAAGCTCCTGTCGCCGGCCGTCAGGGACGAGTAACGGAAGTAATGGGGTGCACCGAGATTGAGGTAGGGTGGCTGGAAGAGCGGGATCTGGGATAAGGGAGGGGAGAGTTGGAGAGTTGTGCCATTCTCAGACCAATGGGGGTAGAGCGGGGGCTAAGAGTGATGGAGGCCGGGGACGGTGTGTGTGTGGGGGGGTCTCAACAGGGGCTCACCTTGGGCTGGATTGAAAGGAGGGGGCGGGGAGTGGGTCAGGGGTGGAGGAGGTTTGTCCAAGGTTAAAAGGATGGGGCCTGGGGCAGAAGAGTCAGGCTCATTGCACTACACGGCATTGGCGGGTGGGTAAGACAACGGCTGACACGAGCCAGGTCTTATGGGTCACCTTCAGATGGGGCCAAGCACTCTCACTTCCATACCCCATCCCTGACAGGACACTCCTCACCCCCAAGGAGTCAATAACCATTTTACTCTGTGACCTTGGGCAAGTCACTTCTCTAAGCCCCAGTGACCTCACCTGTAAAATGGGGATTAAGACTGTGAGCCCCATGTGGGACGGGGACTGTATCCAACCCAATTAGCTTGTATCTACCTGAGCGCTTACAACAGTGCTTGACCCATACTAAATTTTTCACACACACCCTCATTATCAGGGACAAAAAATGTCTCCCTCAGGAACTTAAATCCCTCATGCAATGGTTCCGATCCATTTTCCTTCCCTGCCCGTGAAGTTCGTGTGGTGCAGCAGAGCCATGACCTGCCTCTGGTTAGGGTGGACACTGTGGGCAGGGAATGTGTCAGTTTATTGACGCATAGTACTCTCTCGGGTGCTTAGCACAGTGCTCTGCAGGCAGTAAATGCTCAATGGGGGAAGCAGCAGGGTTCAGTGGAAAGAGCCTGGGCATGGGTTCTAATCCTGGCTCCGCCGCTTGCCAGCTGTGTGACTGCAGGCAAATCAGTTCACTTCTCTGTGACTCGGTTACCTCATCTGTAAAATGGGGATTAAGACTGTGAGCCTCAGGTGGGACAACCTGATTACCCTGTATCTCCCCCAGTGCTTAGAACAGTGCTCTGCACATAGTAAGTGCTTAACAAATACCAACCTTATTATTCCCGGGGCCTCAGTTCCCTCATCTGTAAAATAGGGATGAAGACTGTGAGCCTCATGTGGGACCACCTGATGACCCTGTATCTCCCCCAGCGCTTAGAACAGTGCTCTGCACAGAGTAAGCGCTTAACAAATATCAACATTATTCTTCTTCCTGGGGCCTCGGTTCCCTCATCTGGAAAATGGGGATTAAGACTGTGAGCCCCACGTGGGACAACCTGAACCCGCCCGGCGCTTAGCACAGTGCTTTGCACATAGTCGTCGCTCAGTGGAAAGAGCCCGGGCTTGGGAGTCAGAGGTCATGGGTTCGAATCCCGGCTCTGCCACTTGTTAGCTCTGTGACTGTGGGCAAGTCACGTCACTTCTCGGTGCCTCAGTGACCTCATCTATAAAATGGGGATTAAGACTATAAGCCTCACGTGGGACAATCTGATTACCCTGTATCTCCCCCAGCGCTTAGAACAGTGCTCTGCACATAGTAAGCGCTTAACAAATACCAACATTACTATTAATAAAAGCCATCATCATCATCATTACGATCGACGGACTGGACAAGGGGGTGGGCGAGCAAGCTGCCGCCAGTTCCCCAGCCAGCCGGCAGGCGGCGCCCTGAGCGGCCCCAGAGGATGCTGGGAGATGGAGTCCAGGCCAGAGCCCTTCGCTCAGGGGTCAACGTCCGCTCAAGGTCTGCACCTTCGGCGGCCGGGCGGGTCGGACAGGCCGTCCATCCGGGAGGCGGCGGCCCGGTGGACGGGTCAGGGTAGACGGGGCTCGGGTGGAGACGGGGCGGGACGCACACCTGTCGCAGAGGCCGCGGAGATGCCTCCCCCGACACCACGGACTCAGAGATGCCAACAGACGGGCGGCTGGCTGCGCACCTGCCCTCGGCTTTATTGGGGGGTGGGGGAGAGATCAGGGTGAGGGGGGAGCTTTCCTCTCCAAAGCGGCGCCCGGGAAACCCCCACCTCCCCACCGCGCGCTCCTCAACCGTGAGGGGTCGGAGGGCGGCCGCCTCCGTTCCCTCCCCCTCCTCAGGTGCAAAACTCACATCCCCGGCAAAACCCTGAAATCGTCCTCCGAGCGCAGAGGGCTCGAGGGGCGCCCCGTCGTCGCCGTCCGCCCCCGGGCCGGGCCGGGGGTGCGGGAGGCGGGGATTGCCCTCTGCCCCTCCGGGACTCTCTCGGCCTCTTCCTCTCTCCCCGCAGAGCACCCCGGGGGAGGGGGTTAGGGAAGGGAGGATGAGGCCGACGGCTGGTCCGTCCCGGGTCGCCCTCCGGGCCCGAGGCGGAGATGGGGTGGGGGGGTGGGGGAAGGGGGGTGGGGGGGTGGTCCCCCGGCGCCCCCCCGGGGGGTCAGGAGGGGGCACCCCCGGGCTCCTCCAGCAGCAGGAGGCGGCGGCCGGCCTCGTAGTCGCCCTCGTCGACGCTGACGAGGAGCCGGATGGGCTCGCGGCCGACGGCGTCGCGCAGGGCCTCGGTGAGGAAGACGCCGCGCAGGGCCCGCAGCAGGGCCCCGCTCAGGTAGTCGCCCCAGAAGGCGTCCAGGTAGGAGAGCTCCGAGAACTTGATGTCGCACACCACCGACCCCAGGTCACGCGACTTGAGCACGGCCGTGGCCTGGCTGAACAGGTCCAGCTGGCGGGCCAGGGGCTGGGGCCGCCGCGACTGCACCCCCTGCTGCAGCGCCCGCGCGTGCTCGCAGTACTCCGCCCGCACCCGCAGCCGGATATCTGCCGGGGGAGAGGCGGGCCGCCGTGAGGACCTCCGCTCTCCCCTCAGACCCGTCCACCCCCGGGACCCACCCATCGTCCCCCGCCGAAGAGCCCGGTGAGCCAGGAGCCCGGGTCCGGGAGGCAGAAGGACCCAGGTTCTAATCCCGGCTCCGCCGCCTGTCGGCGGCGGGACCCTGGGCGAGTCACTTCGCTGGGCCTCGGTTCCCTCATCTGGAAAATGGGGATCGAGACCGTGAGCCCTTGGGACGAGAATGGTGTCCAGCCTGATGACCTTGTAGCTACCCCGGTGCTCAGAACATAGAAAATCATCATGCCCATCTCCCCAGGAACCTCCTCTGGGAAGCCCTCTCTGCTTGGCACCCCAGCCCAATGTAGGCAGGGAAATGTGTCTGTTCTATTACTTATAAGACTTAGTCCAGTGCGCTGCACACAGCAAGCGCTCAATAAATATGATCGACTGACTAGGACTCAGAAAAGTGCCCATGCAACTTAGCCCTGTGACCACTACCGTTTGCTGCTTCCTACTTAGTCCCCGTACTGGGTATCCAATGTGGACGAGTTGGATAAGTGCCCAATCAAAACTCAAAGTTCCTCAACATCGGGAACCCCGTGTCTCCATCCTCTGCCATTCTTCCCCCAAGGGCGCTCAGCCGGATCCGGTTCTGCTCGAGGGTGGGGACCCCATTTCTCCTTCCTCTTTCACCCCCCTCGCTGAATACAGAGAGGGTGACCCTGGCTCCTGAGCTTGCTCCCCTGCCCCGCCGCCCCCTTTCCTTCCCTCTCTCCCCCCTCATCCAGCTCTCCCCTCAGCCCAGACCCCTGCCATTCATTCTTCCTCTGGTCTCTCCGGGACCTGCCCCGACTGCGGGGCAGAGACGAGGGACCCAAAGGGAGCTACTTCTAGGTCTTGAGCTTCCAATGAGGAAACAAGTCCAGCCTGGAACTGACAGGCTAGGCTGCCCTAATGGGCATGTATAAAAACGCCACCACACGGAAAGAGTTTTCCAAGCCACAAAAGCTCTGATGGTGAGCAAGGGGGCACAAGCTAAGAGGGCCTGAAGAGGGAGGAGGGCTGGGCCCCCCCCCCCGCCCAACCAGACTCCAATCGCTCTCGTCATCCAGCTGCCTCCCACTGTCCCTGCCCACTCAGGTCCGCCCCTGGCCTGCATAATCTGCTCCCTCTCACCCCGCTGCTCCTCCTCATCCCACTCTGCCCTCCGCTTCTGTCCCAGTGCTTCTCAAGGAGGAACAGTGTCACGTGCTCCCGAACCTCCCTGCCCCTCCACCCCCGGGACAACCAGACCCGTTTGGCCGCCGCTCGGCTTGGACGTCCCTCGAGGCCGGCACGGGTGGAGGTTGGGATGGAGGAGGGTGGGGAGACCAGGACGGACAGGACAATGAATCCGTCGCCCCTTTCGCACCCTGCCCCCTGTGCCCGGCTTGCCCCCCAGGGCCCTCATCAACAACCCTCCCCCTTCTCAGTGCCCCGGCCCCTCGTACCGCAAGTCACTTTGTTCAGAGGAGGTGCGGGGGCGGGAGGAGGAGGAGGAGATGCCGGAGGCGGCTGTGGAGGCGGCAGCTGCTCCTGACGCCGGGCCGCGCCCCTGCCTCGCCGACGAGGCCCCGAGCTGGGCCGGCCCCGGCTCACCCGCTGCCTCTTCCCAGAGGATGATCCTGAAGGAAGGGAAGGTCGCGAGAAATCGGAGGGGTGAGGCGGGGGCGGGTGGACGGTCAAAGGAGGGGCAGACCCCCTTCCCGGGGCTGGGACCCCTCTGGGCTCACCTGTCTCCCACTGGCCCTGCTGAGGGTCTGTAGTGGCCGGGCCCAGGCAGCTGCCCACACGTCGCTCTGACGGGGAGACCGAAGGGCCACAGCTGTAGCGCTCGGGAGACACTGAGGAGGAACCGCATTGCTGTTACGCCGGGAAACTGGGGGTCGGGGGCCCTGGGTTCTAGTCCCAGTTCTGCCCCCGGCCTGCAGCGTGACAGCCACTCTGGGCTTGTTTCCCCAATGGTTAAAACGGGATTACCGCCACCCCACCTTCTCCCACCTACAGGAATGTTGCGAGGGCCAAAACAAGTCAAGGGAAAGAAGTGTGGTTTGGGGGAAAAAGCATAAGCTTGGGAGTCAGAGGTCGTGGGTTCTAATCGTGGCTCTGCCACCTGTCAACTGCAGGCCTTTAGGCAAGTCGCTTCTCTGTGACTCAGTTCCCTCATCCGTAAAATGGGGATTAAAAGACTGTGAGCCCCATGTGGGACAGCCTGATTACCCTGTATCCCCCACACCCCAAGTGCTTAGAACAGTGCTGGGCACATAGTAAGTGCTTAACGAATATCATTATTATTATTAATCCCTGCTTCGCCACTTGTCAGGTGTAGTACTTTAGGCAAGTCACTTAACTTCTCTGTGCCTCAATGACCTCAACTGAAACATGGGGATAAAGACTGTGAGCCCCACGTGCAACAACCTGATCCCCCCGCCCCCCAGCGCTTAAAACAGGATTTTGCACATAGTAAGTGCTTCACAAATACCATCACTTTTATAACCTGTACCTAGAACAGTGTTTGCGGCATAAGTGCTAAACAAATATCCTCGTTATTATTATTATAACCTGTACCTACAACAGTGCTTGGCACATAGTAAGTGCTTAGCAAATACCATCACTATTATAACCTGTACCTAGAACAGTGTTTGACACATAGTAAAGGCTTAAATACCCTCACTATTATAACCTATACCTAGAACAGTGCTTAGCACATAGTAAGCGCTTAACAAATACCCTCATTATTATAACCTGTACCAGGAGCAATGCTTGGTGCATAATAAGCACTTAAATACCATCACTATTACAACTTGTACCTAGAACAGTGCCTGGCACATAAGTGCTCAACAAATGCCCTTATTATTATAATCTGTACCTAGAACAGTGCTTGGCACATAGTAAGCGCTTAGCAAATACCCTCACTATTATAACCTGTACCTAAAACAGTGCTTGGCACAGAGTAAGGGTTTAAATCCCACACTATTATAACCTGTACCTAGAACAGTGCTTGGCACACAGTAAGTGCTTAACAAATAACCTCATTATCATTATTATAATCTCTACCTAGAACAGTGCTTGGCACAGAATAAGTGCTTAAATCCCACCACTATTATCACCTGGACCTAGAACAGTGCTTGGCACATAGTAAGCGCTTAACAAATACCCAGTATTATAACCTGTACCTAGAACAGTGCTTGGCACACAGTAAGCGCTTAACAAATACCCTCACTATTACAACCTATACCTAGACCAGTGCTTGGCACATAATAAGCGCTTAAATCCCACCACTATCATAACCCGTACCTAGACTAGTGCTTGGCACAGAGTAAGCGCTTAAATCCCACCACTATAACCTGTACCTAGAACAGTGCTTGGCACACAATAAGAGTTTAACAAATAACCTCACGATTATTATTATAATTTCTACCTAGAACAGTGCTTGGCACAGAATACGTGCTTAAATCCCACCTCTATTATAACCTGTACCTAGACCAGTGCTCGGCACATAGTAAGCGCTTAAAACCCACCACTGTTATAACCTGTACCTAGACCAGTGCTCGGCACACAGCAAGCGCTTAACAAATACCCTCACTATTACTATTATAACCCGTACCTAGACCAGTGCTTGGCACACAGTCAGCGCTTAAATCCCACCACTATTATAACCCATACCGAGACCAGCGCTTGGCACAACTGTGGGCAAGTCACTTCACTTCTCTGTGCCTCCGTTCCCTCGTCTGTAAAATGGGGATGAAGACTGTGAGCCCCGCGTGGGGACAACCTGATTCCCCTGTGTCCACCCCCGTGCTCAGAACAGTGCTCTGCACAGTAAGCGCTTAACAAATACCAACATTATTATTATCAGTTAAGCGCTCAGCCCAGGCCGGCATCATGATGATTAAAGAGTGGCTTAGAGCGGGGTCGGCCTCCAAGGTGTCATTAGGACGAGGGCCTCCCCCTTCCTCGCCCAATTGCCCCCGGGGTGGGGTGGGGGGATGGGGGGGTCTGGTGGCCGGTCCTTGCCCTCCCTCTTCCTCCTCCTCCTCCTCACCCGGGCGGGGCCTCTTGAGCGTGAGATGCGGCAGCAGGTCGTGGCGGGTGAGGACGCGCAGCAGCTGCAGCAGAGGCCCCAGGTTGCCCTCGTCGCACTGTCCCCGCCGCTCCAGCTCCAGCAGCAGCTCCAGGCCGCTCCGCGCCGGGGGCCGCGCCCGCTCCCAGCCCCCCGCCGCCCCCTCCCCGTCGCCCTCGGGGGCCTGCGCCTCGTCCAGCAGGAAGGACAGCACGGCCACGTCGTTGTCGGTCAGCTGGGCGCCCACCACCTCGAACATGCGGTGCAGCGACAGCAGCCCGTAGTAGTCGAGGCACTCGTCCTCGTCCCAGCACGGGGGCGGGGGCGGGGCGCCCGGCCGGCCCGACATGCTCCGCGCCGCCGCCGCCGCCGCCGGGCCTGGGGAGAGCGAAGGGCGACGGCTGGACACGACCCCCCTCCCCCGCACAGTGGTACGGCCCGCCTCCCTCCCCGCCGAACCCCTGCTCACCCCCCTCCCCGTTGGAACCTTCCTTCCCCCCCCATCTCCCAGTGGTCCCGTCCCACCCCCGTCCCCGTGGAACCGTCCCCGCAGCCACCAACCGGCCGTGGCGGGGGGGGGGACGGACCCACCCTCCCTACCCCAAAGACGCCGCTCCGGAGGGTCCGAGGCGGCCCCGGCGGCAGGGACTTCCTCCTCTCCTGTCTGCCCGACGCCCAAAGTCCCCAACGGCGAGCTCCGCCGCCGTTTGGGTCGTTCTGGTACCTTCTGAGCGACTGCGCCTGCGCCGCCCCCTCCCCGCCCCGCCCCCTTGAGCTCGCGCAGGCGCAGAGCCCCCTCTCCCTCGGAAGCCGCCCGTCGGGCCTCTCGTCACGCGCGGCCTCAGACTTGTCCTCGTGAGCCCCGGGGAGGTTGGTCGAGGTGCGCATGCGCGGTGGACCTCCCCTCAATGTGTCCCCCCCCCCCCCCCCCGTTCTGGTCCAGAGGCCAACCCACGTTGTAATAATGTTGGTATTTGTTAAGCGCCTGCTGTGCGCAGAGCACTGTTCTAAGCGCGGGGGGACATACAGGGTCATCACGTTGTCCCACGAGAGGCTCCCGGTCTTTGTCCCCATTTGACAGATGAGGGAACTGAGGCCCAGAGAAGTGACTTGCCCACAGTCACCCAGCTGCCAAGTGGCAGAGCCGGCATTCGAACTCATGACCTCTGACTCCCAAGCCCGGGCTCTTTTCATTCAATAGTATTTATTGAGCACTTACTCTGTGCAGAGCACTGTACTAAGCGCTTGGAATGGACAGATCGGTAACAGAGACGGTCCCTGCCCTTTGACGGGCTTCCGCTGCTTCCATAATCCCTCACGGGAAGGACAAGACGGGAACCGGCATTCATTCGATTGTATTTATTGGACGCTTACTGGGTGCAGAGCACTGTGCTGAGCGCTTGGAAAGTACGACTCGGTTATGATTCCCCCGGTGATGGCCTGCGCTTCTTACGAGAAGCAGTGTGGGTCAGTGGAAAGAGCCCAGGCTGGGGAGTCAGAAGGTCACGGGTTCTAATCCCGGCTCTGCCACTTGTCAGCTGGGTGACTTGGGACGAGTCACTTCACTTCTCTGTGCCCCAGTTTACCTCATTTGTCAAATGGGGATGAAGACTGTGAGCCCCACGTGGGACGACCTGATCACCTTGTATCTCCAACGACGCTTTGCACATCGTAAGCGCTTAACAAGGGAAAGAGCCCGGGCTTGGGAGTCAGAGGTCATGGGTTCAAATCCCGGCTCTGCCACTTGGCAGCTGTGTGACTGTGGGTAAGTCACTTCTCTGGGCCTCAGTGACCTCATCTGGAAAATGGGAATTAACTGTGTGCCTCACGTGGGACAACCTGATGACCCTCTGTCTACCCCAGCGCTTAGAACTGTGTTCTGCACATAGTAAGCGCTTAACAAATACCAACATTATTATTGTTATTATTATTAAAAGTCCTGACTGGTCCCACGTCTCGCCCCGCCAGGGAGACGGTAGCGGCCCATTCGAGTTCCTACTTGTCCTTTCAGGGCCTGAACGTCCACCGCCCCCTTTAAAGGTGGAGCTCCCGCCCTTACTCGGGGAGGGCGACCCACCCCCGGCCGAGGCTTCAGGCTCCGCTGTACGTGTTGTGTGTCTCTGTGTGTGTCTGTGTGTCTCCCCGACCTCAGGCCCTGTTTGGGTTTGTGGTTTCCGGGGCGGGGTGAACGAACGCGTCCCTCGCCCTCTGCGCTTTTGTGAGTCAGGCCCCGTCACGAGCGTGCCGGGTTGTTGTCCCTGACGTGTTCCTGTCACCAACAGACTCATTTCCTTAACGCCGTGCCTTCCTTTCCTTTACCGTCTTCCGAAGCGCAGTGCTGGACCAGAGGCAGGAGCTGAAGGAAGGAGGAGAGCGGGGGACCCTCCCTTCCCCCTCTCGGGGGAGAGGAAGAAGAGTCCACCCTACCGGGGACCCAGGGCCCCCGTCTCCTTAGAGACGGCCCGGAGGGAAGAACCCGGACTTGGGAGTCAGAGGTCAAGGGTTCTAATCCCGGTTGCGCCACTTGCCAGCTGTGTGACTTCGGACAGGTCACTTCCCTTCTCTGGGCCTCAGTTCCCTCAGCTGGAAAATGGGGATTAAGACGGTGAGCCCCACGTGGGACAACCTCGTTGTGCTCTCCCCCGTTTAGACTGTGAGCCCATCATTGGGCGGGGATGGTCTCTATCTGTTGCCGAATTGTACATTCCGAGGGTCTAGTACAGTGCTCTGCTCATAGTGAGCGCTCAATAAATACTATTGAATGAATTAACCTGATTACCTTGTATTCCCCCCAGCCAGCGCTTAAAAGAGTGCTTTGCAAATAGTAAGCGCTTCACAGATGCCATCAAAATTATTATTTTTATGCGGCGGGGCAGCAAAATGGGGGACGGGGACAGTCCCCGAGGGATAAGGGAGCCCAGAGCCTCCCAGACCCCGGAGAGTGCCCCGGGGCTCCCCATCCCCACCTTCTGCTCTTCCCCCTTCCCCTCAGCACTGTGCTCGTTTGTATATATTATCTATTACCCTATTTATTTTGTTAATGAGGTGTAGATCTCCTTGATTCTATTTATCTCGATGATGTTGTCTTGTTTTGTTCTGCTGCCTATCGCCCCCGTTTAGACTGTGAGCCCATCATCGGGCAGGGGTGGCCTCTACCTGTTGCCGAATTGCCCATTCCAAGCGCTTAGTCCAGTGCTCCGCACCTCACAAGAGCTCAATATATACTATTGAATGAATGAAGCTGAGTACCTTTTATCCTCCCCCCGCCAGCGCTTAGAAGAGTGCATTGCACATAGTAAGCGCTTCAGATGCCATCAATATTATTATTATTGTGCGTTGGGGCAGCAAAATGGGGGGGGGGGGCACCGATACAAGCGTGGATCAGTGGAAAGAGCCCGGCTTGGGAGTCCGAGGTCATGGGTTCGATTCCCAGCTCTGCCCCTTGGCAGCTGGGTGACTGTGGGCAAGTCACTTCACTGGGCCGCAGTTCCCTCATCTGTCAAATGGGAATGAAGACTGTGAGCCTCACGTAGGACAACCTGATGACCCTGCATCTCCCCCAGCGCTTAGAACAGTGCTCTGCACATAGTAAGCGCTTGACAAATACCAACATTATTATTCTCTGGGCCTCAGTTCCCTCATCTGTCAAAGGGGGATGAAGCCTGTGAGCCTCATGTGGGACCACCTGATGACCCTGTATCTCCCCCAGCGCTTAGAACAGTGCTCTGCACCTAGTAAGCGCTTGACAAATACCAACATTATTATTCTCTGGGCCTCAGTTCCCTCATCTGTCAAAGGGGGATGAAGCCTGTGAGCCTCCCGTGGGACCACCTGATGACCCGGCCTCTCCCCCAGCGCTTAGAACAGTGCTCTGCACCTAGTAAGCGCTTGACAAATACCAACATTATTATTCTCTGGGCCTCAGTTCCCTCATCTGTCAAAGGGGGATGAAGCCTGTGAGCCTCCCGTGGGACCACCTGATGACCCGGCCTCTCCCCCAGCGCTTAGAACAGTGCTCTGCACGTAGTAAGCGCTTAACAAATACCAGCATTATTATACAGATTACTGAAGGAAGGGAGGGGCGGCGCGGGCGGAGGGCGGACGCCCGTAGTGCGCAGGCGCGCGGGGGCGGCTCCCCCCCTCCCTCCCGGCCTCTGACGTCAGACGGCGCGGATTGGCCGCCGGGAGGAGGGCGCGGCAGCCAATGAGCGGCGGCGATGGTGCGGGGTGTCGCGGCCCGGGGCTGAGGGGAAGGGGCCCGGTCGGAGCGCGGCCGCCTCAGGGGGTGGCTGAGCGTCCGGCCCGGGCCCCGCTTCCGCCCGCCATGGCGGAGGAGGCGGGGGGGGAGGAGGAGGCGGGGGAGGAGGAGGCGGGGGAGGAGGAGGAGGAGGACGGGGCGGCGTCCGTGTTCTTCCAGCCGCAGTACATGTGCTCCGAGTGCGGCCTGCTGTTCGACGCCCTGGAGGCCGTGCTCCTGCACCAGCAACACCACCTGCCCCCGGACCCGCCCTCGACGCCCGACGACGGTCGCTTCCGGTGCCTCGAGTGCGGCCAGCTCCTGCTGACGCCCGCCCAGCTCCTCGCCCACCAGGACGCCCACGTGCAAGGGGCGGGGGTCCCCGACCCGCAAGACCGCCTCGACCACCTCCCCGGCCGGGTCCAGTACCAGTGCGGCCACTGCCGGGAGCTGTTCGCCTCCCCCGGCCTGTGGCTGGCGCACCGGGATGCCCGGCACCCGGCGGACGCGGAGCCGCCGCCGCCGCCTCCGCCGCCATCTCCGCCGCCTCCGCCTCCGCCTCCGCCCATGGAGCCCTACGAGTGCCCCGAGTGCGCCCGGCTCTTCGCCACGCCCGAGGACTTCCTGGAGCACCAGGGCACCCACTTCGCCTCGCTGGACAAGGAGGAGAGCGACGGCGGGGAGGACGAGGAGGAGGGAGAGGAGCCCCAGGGGGACGCCGGGCAGGAGGCGGGCGAGCCCGAGGCCCCGGGCCGGGCCCACCGCTGCGCCGACTGCCGTCTCCCCTGGCCGTCGGCCGACGAGCTGAGGCGCCACCGGCGGGACGCCCACGCCCTGCCGCCCGCCGCCTTCCGCTGCGCCCAGTGCCAGCGCGGCTTCAGCTCGGCCAACCGGCTCCTGGCCCACGGCCGCGCCCACGAGGACGCGACCCACGAGTGCCCCGCCTGCTCCAAGGTCTTCAAGAAGGCGGCGTCGCTGGAGCGGCACGCGCGGCTGCACCGGGGCGAGGCCCGCTACCTCTGCGTGGACTGCGGCCGCGGCTTCGGCACGGAGCTGACGCTGGTGGCCCACCGCCGCGTGCACACCGCCAACCCCCTCCACCGCTGCCCCTGCGGAAAGGCCTTCAGCAACATGACCAAGTTCCTGTACCACCGGCGCACGCACGCGGGCAAGAGCGGCGCGCCGCCGGGCCCCCCGCCGCCGCCGCCGCCTCCGCCTCCGCCCCCGCCCCCCGCCCTGCCGTGCCCGCAGTGCCCCAAGGCCTTCTCCTCGCCCGCCCGGCTGGCGCGGCACCGGCGCGCGGTCCACGCCCCCCCCCGAGCGCCGCCACCGCTGCGGCGTCTGCGGCAAGGGCTTCAAGAAGCTGGTGCACGTGCGCAACCACCTGCGGACGCACACGGGCGAGCGGCCCTTCCAGTGCGCCGACTGCGGCAAGACCTTCGCCTCCCTCGCCAACCTGAGCCGCCACCAGCTGACCCACACGGGCGCCCGGCCCTACCCCTGCCCGGACTGCGGCAAGCGCTTCACCCAGAGCTCCAACCTGCAGCAGCACCGGCTGCTCCACGGCCGGCCGGCCCGCCCGGGCGCCCCGCCCCCCTTCCCCTGCCCCCGCTGCCCGGCCGCCTTCTCCCGGGCCTCCCGCCTGCGGGCCCACGCGGCCGCCGTCCACGCCGAGGGGGCCGAGCGCCCGGCCTTCCCCTGCCCGCTGTGCGGCAAGGCCTTGGCCAGCGCGGGCGGGCTGTCCCGCCACCAGCGGCGCCACGCGGGGCTGCGGCCCCACGGCTGCGGCGTCTGCGGGCGGCGGTTCGCGGCGGCCGCGGGGCTGCGGCTGCACCAGCGGGTCCACGGGCTGACGCCCCCCCCGGCCCCCCCGCCGCCCGCCCCTCCCCGCCAGACCATCATGTGCAACGAGCTGGGCGAGACCATCGCCATCATCGAGACGGCCCAGCCCCTGGCCCTGGAGGACACGCTGCAGCTCTGCCAGGCGGCGCTGGGGTCCGGCGGCCTGCTGCAGCTCGACGCCGCCTTCGTCTGAGGGGCGGGGGCGGGGCCGGACGCACATTAAAATTTGGCTTGCTGCTTGCCGGGACCCCGGCCGTCCCCTTCTTACCTCGTGACCTCCCCACCCGACGGGGTCCGGGGGCAAGGGGCGCCCCTCCCAGCCCGGCGTGGCCCCGCCGGACCGTGTGACCCCAGGTCTCCTCCGCCCCATCCCCTCTCCCCCCGGCCAAACCCAGGAAGCAGAGGCCGGGCTAGATCACCCCTTTTCATGCCAATAATTTATTGGAGAGCGGTCTGTACACAGGCAAACCCTACTGGAGCGAGGAACACGTGGGGCGGGGCGGGGGGGGGACGGGACGGGAGGGTGGGGGGAGGCAGGCCTGCTCTGCTCCTTCTGCTTTAGCCCAGGCCGTGGGGACGAGGAGGGCCGGAGGAGAAGGGGTAGGGCGGGAGGGGGATCACGGGAGCGGGGTCCCGGAGGGGGGAGAGAGGCGCCGGACGGGGATGGGGAGGGCAGCGTGAATCAGTGACATTTTCTTTAAGAAAAAAATTTTAACAATCTATTTACACCAGGGAAAGCTAGGCACGGGTCGGGGAGGATGGGTCCACACCTATTTACAAGGGACGATGGGGGGGGGGGTAGGGGGGAGCGTGAACCTCGCCCTCCACCCTGAGTCGGTGGGGCTGGGGGAGCAGGGGCTCCTCCAGGATAGGGGAGTCTCTTCCCCTTCCCCCTTGCGCCGCCCCCCACCCCGGCTTTAAAATCCTCTTAAAACGCCCGCTTCCCCACAAAGCCAAATCAGACAGGGAGGGGAAAGTGGGGAGAGGCTGCATGCCCCTCCCCCTTCCCGCCCCACCACCCCGCCAGCAGCCCCCTCTCCCAAGGCCAGGCCAAGGTAGGGGATGGGGGGGGGGGGGGGCCCCCGGAGAGAGGAACGGGCCGGACGCCGCCTCGCTGACTCTCCAGGTCCTTCCAAGGGGGCTCTTCCCCAGGGTGGGGGTTGGGGGGGGGGAAGGGGACAGGGTGACAGGAGGCCGGGGCCCTCAGGAGGAGTTGCTGAGGGACGGCGAGGCCTCGGCGGGCGACCGCTCCGTTCCGAGCCGGGGCTCTCCTACGGAGAGGGAGGGCGGGCGGGTGAGTGAGTGGGGCCCAAGCCCGCCCTGCGCCCCCCTCGGTCCCCCATCCCCTCCCGCCTCGCCCCGCACACTCACCGTGGGAGGCCGGGGTGCAGGGAGCAGAGCCGCCCGGCGACCGCAGGTGAGAGGGGATGAGGACGGTGTTGAGGGACGGCTGGATGGACAGCTCTGGCCGTGACAGAGGAAGGGGCGGAGCCGGGTCAGGGCCGGGGCCGCGAGGAAGGAGGGACCCGTGGGGCCGGGCCCCCGCCCCCCCCCCCCCCCCCCCCCCCCCGCCCGCTCACCGACGGGGCTGAAGTTGAAGAGGGGCGGGAGCTGGCAGCTGTTGGGCATCTGGGCCCCGGGGCGGCGCAGGTCGTCGAAGAAGCTGTGGGCGCAGGCCTCCAGCGGGGAGAGGCGCGTGGCCGGCGTGTACTCCAACAGGCGCGAGCACAGCGCGATGGCTTCCGGCGGCGTCCGCGTCTTGAACACCTGGGGGTCGAGGGGGTTGCGACCCGGAGGTTCCGAGGAGCCCCGCAACTGCCCCCCATCCCTGTTTCTCCGCCCCCAGAGCCCCACCCCCCGCCGCACCTTTGCCCACGGGTGGGCCTTGATCTGGGGAAACTTGAACTCGGTGTAGTTGGGATTCATCTCCCGAATCTGCTCCCGGGTTGGAGTCCCCAGGACCTGTCGGAGGCCGGGAAACCGTGAGGTCCGGCGACCCCCGGGGCCGTCATCCCGCCGGGACGCAGGTCCCACGCCGCCCCGCCAACCGCCTCTGGTCGTGCCGGGGAGAGGAGGGGCCCGACCGGGAGGAGCCGTTGGGGGGTGGGCGGCTACGGTCCCCCCACCTTGATGATCTCCACCAGCTGGTCGACGCCGCTGTCCCCGGGAAAGATGGGCTGGCCCAGGAGCAGCTCGGCCAGGACGCAGCCGGCCGACCACACGTCTGTGAGGGGAAGGGGAGCCGGCCCGCTCGGTCTTGACCGGGCCCCCCGCCTCCGGCCCCGCCGCCTCCCGGTCCCCCCTCCCGCCGCCCTCCCCCCGGCGCCTCTGACCGATGGACGAGGTGTAGTCGGTGGCGCCGAAGATGAGCTCTGGGGCGCGGTAGTAACGGGAGCAGATGTACGAGACGTTGGGCTCCCCGCGGACCAGCTGCTTGGCGCTGCGGGAGGTGGACAGGGGAAAGAAAGCGGACGGGTTGGAGCGGGGAGGGGGATGACCGGCGGCCAGAGGGTGGGTGTGGGGGGCTGGAGGCGGGGGGCTCGGTCCCCCCTCTCTCGCCCCTCGGCCCCCCTCACCTGCCAAAGTCGCAGAGCTTGAGGACGGCCGTGTCCGGGTCGACCAGGAGGTTCTGGGGCTTGATGTCCCGGTGGCAGACGCCCTGCGAGTGGATGTAGGCCAGGCTCCGGAACAGCTGGTACATGTAGACCTGCAGGCCAGAGGCCGGGGGAGAGGAAGGGGGCGGGGAGCCACGGGCGGGGAGGTCAGGACGGGCGATCAGGGGCGGCGGGGGCCGTCGGTTTCCTCCCGCCCACCTCCGCCCCCTCACCCCACCTTGATGTAGATGGCGGGGATGGTCAGCTTGGCCTTGGTGAAGTGGCGGGCCACCCGATAGACCGTCTCCGGCACGAAGTCCAACACCAGGTTCAGGTAGAGCTCGTCCTTCTGCCCGGAGAGGAGGGGGCCGGGTGATCTCTCCGGGGCTCCCCCCGCCCCGCGCCCCTTCCGCCCCCCGCGGCCCGGCCTCACCTTCTCGCCGCTGGAGTAGAAGAAATAGCGCAGCCGCACGATGTTGCAATGGTCCAGCTTGCGCATGATCTGCAGCTCCCGATTCTAAAGGGATCCACCCGGGGCCACTTACCGAGTGCGGGGCGCCGTACTGGGTGTACTGGGCGCCTCGTAGAGTACGCCCCGACGGCGGGTGGAGGGGTTCCCGGCCCCCGGGGAGCCGGAGGTCTGGAGGGGGAAACCCGGCCTCCCCCGTCACCGGGCTGAGCCGGGGGTGCGGCCCACCCGCCGCGGGACCCCCAGAGTGCCCGCCATCCTGTCCCTGCCCCCCGGGCCTCCCTCCTGGGGCCCGCGGCCCGGCCTTGGCACCTCGACCCCGACCCCGACGGCTCGGCTACCTTGAACCTCTTGTCCTGCAGCACCTTCTTGATGGCCACCAGCTCCCCGGACTCGGCCAGTCGGGCCTGGTAGACGACGCCGAAGGAGCCGTTGCCGATCACCTTGATGTCGGTGTAGGACACCTCCTGGGACCGCTCGGGTCCCTGTCCCGGGGTGGCCACCACCGTGGTCACCTTCCCGCTGTCACCTAGAAAGCAGGCCGGGGGGGGGGGGGAGGGGGAGGCTGACCTTTGACCTCCGCCCCTTTCCCCCGCCCCCGATCTCCCTCCTCGCCCCCCCTCCCGGTGCGGTCCGGCGGGACCCCGTGACTCACGCCCCAGTTTGACTCCGGGCGGGGGGAAGCTGGTCCCGGCCCCGCCGACGCTGCCGGTCCCTCCGGCGGCGCCCCCGGATCCCCCGGGCCCCACCGGCGCCTTGGCCCCTTGGCCGCCGCCTCCTCCTCCTCCTCCTCCTCCGGGCTCCGCGAACGAGCTGGTCCGGGGCCGGCCCGAGCCCCCGGGGGCCCCGGCTCCTCCCGCCGTGGGGACTCCGCCGCTCATGGCGCCGAGGCCGCGGGGCTGGGGCGGGGGCGGGGGCGGGGGCGGGGGCGGGGGCCGCGGCCGGGCCGGGCTCCGGGGCTGCTCCAGGCCGCGGCCGCTCCGCTCCGGCTCCGCTCCGGCTCCGGCTCCGGCCGAGCGGCCAGCCGCGGGGCACTCTGGGAAATGCAGTCCCTGCCCCTCCCCCCCCCCCCGTTAGGGGGCCCGGCGCGCGCCGGGGCAGCGCAGGAGATGGAGCCCTCCGCCCCGGGGGCTTCTGGGAAACCGAGTTCGGAGGCGGCTCCTCATCCGGGTCTCCGCCCTCCCGAGGAATGCTGGGAAGCGGAACTCCCCCCGCCCCCCGCCCCCCTCACCTCACCCCGGGATCGCGGGAGACCGCGGAGGGATTCCTCCCCCCCCGCCTCACTCCCCGCCGCTCCGGGAGCAATTCCGGGGAGCGGGGGAGGCGCCTAACTAAAGTCCGCTCTCCTCCCGCGGTCCCCGCTTTAGTGGGGAGACGGAGCGCGGGGCACCCCCACAAGGGCGGGGGTCGGGACCCGGGCGGGTTCCGCCGGATGCCGGGGACGACGGTCCGGGCGATCCCAGAGCGCTCTGGGAAATGAAGTCCAAGCCTGAAAGTCCAAGCCAGACGGAGGGGCCCGCCTTCCCCTTCGCCCGTTGTCCGCCGCCCCGATCGTCCGGGATTCTTCGTTCCCCCTCCCCCCGCTCCCCGACGGAGCCCCCGGCCCGGCCGCCCCTGGGCCGCGCGCGGGCGGCAACTCGGCCTCCCAGCAGCCCCCGGTCCCCGCGCGAAAACTCCATGTCCCAGAAGGCCCCGGCCTGGCGACCCCGAGGCTTCTGGGAATTGTAGTTCTCGGCGCGGGGAGGACTGGGCCACGCCGCCCCCTGGCGGCCACCCGGCGCCACGCCACGCCGCTCGGCGCCGCGCCGCGCCGGGCGGGAGGAAAAGTCGTCGTCGTCGTCGTCGTCGTCGTCCCTCCCGGGGCGGGCGGCTTCCCGCGGGACCTCCGCGGCCGGGGGAGAGGATGGGGCGGGGAGCGCCACGGCCGTTATATAACGGTGATGCTTCGGCCGGTGGCCCCCCCTCCCCGCGCGCCTGGCGCCGCCGCCCGGCGCATGCGCGGCCCCGTGGCTGCGCCCTCGGGGTCCCGGCCCTGCGGGGGCCTCCTCGGCGCATTTGCATCCGCGTTGCCCCGCAACGGGGCCCCGCCCCGTTTCCCGAAATAGTCGCCGCCGCCCCCGGCCCCCCGACCCCCCCCCCCCCCCCCCGGAGCCTTACATCACCCCGGGAGCGCGGCCCGGCCGCCCCCTCCCCCCCCTCCATCCTTCCCCCTCCATCCCCGAGACCCCCAGCGACGGCCTCCCCGCCCCTTCTCCCCCCCAACACACACTCAGCCAACCCGGAAAAGGTCCAAAGAGTTTTTATTGTTTCCGATACATTCTCCGGCGTCCCCCTCCCCAGACCCCCACCTCGGGTAAGGCTCGGCACCCCCGCTCCCCCTCCGCCCGCCCCCCAAAGCCCACCCCGGGGCGGGGGCCCCGGCGCCCCCTCCCCACCCCCGCGGGGGTCCGGGCCGGGGGGGGGCCCCCCGAGGTGGGGAGCCGGAGGAGGGGGCTGGGGGTGGGGTGGGGGCGGCAGCAGGTGACGTTGGCAGGCACTTGTGGAGAGAAACTCTGCCCCCTCCCTCCCCTTCCCCCCAGAAATTTTTGGTTCATCAGAAAACTGGCCCTCACCCCCGGGGAGGGGGTGGGGGGCAGCGGTCAGTCAGTCACCCTGGACCCCCCCCCCGCCGGGGGAGGGGGGGGGAAGGGGCTTGGGGGAGGGGGTGGGCCCCAGGCACTAGCTGAGCCCCAGGTAGGGGGCCGAGGAAGCAGGGGGGGCAGGGAAAAGCGACGGGGGGGGGGGGAGGTGGGGGGCGGGGGGAGACTGTGCTGTGCCCCAGAGGGGAGAGGAGGGCAGGACTCGGGGGGAGAGGGCAGGGGACTTGGCGGGGGGAGGACGGGATGGGCAGAAGGCTTTTATTCCTAAGCGATTGTTATAAAACTTCCTGGGTGATGAGGCCTCCGCCTCCTTGTTTTTTTTTTCTTTTAAAAATAAAAATTCCCCAAACCAGCAGGCCCCTCTCCCCCCTCCCCACCCCCAGCCCTCCCCCAGCCCAGAGATCAATACAGAGACGGGGACAGTCCCGCCCCCCGGGCTCCCCTCCCCTCCACCACCCCCGCCCCCCCGCACCCCCCCACCTTTCAACTGAACCATAAAAAACAAAAATGAAAGATTTTATACAAAACTGGGGGAGGGAGGAGAGGGGCAGCCGGGGAAGAGAACGGATTTGGAGCCGGGCCCCAGAGACCCGCCCGCCCCCCTCCCCCAGGGAGGAGTGGGTGTGTTGGAGGGGGGGAGGGGGGGGTTAAGGCAGCAGAGGAGCTGGGGAGCGGGGGAGAAGGGGACGATTCGGGGGGCCGCGGGGCGGGGGCCGGGGGGGCCTCAGGAGTCCCGGTTCTCCAGCGAGAGCTGGGCCGTGGCGTGCTGCAGGTCGGCGCTGACCCGGCGGGGCGGGGCCGGGACCGGGGGTCCGCCGCCGGGCCCCTCGGCCCCCGCCCCGCCGGGGCCGCCCCCCGCCCCGTCTCCGCGCACCTTCTTGTCCTCGCCCTCGTCGTCGGGCCCGGCGGGCCCGCCGCCCCCCTCCAGCCGGCAGTCCTCGCTCCAGCGCCGCTTGAAGCGCAGCTTGAGGGGCATGCACTGCGCCCCGGGGGGCTCGCCGGGCTCCGGCTTGGCGGGGGCCGGGGGCGCGCGGGGGGCCTTGAAGACCTCGCCCTCCCCGTCCTCGTCGCTGATGTCCGTCACCTCCACCTCCTCCGACTCGCCCTCGGAGATGGGCTCCACCTTGATCTGGGGCGGCGGCGGGGCGGGGGCGGGCGCCGGCTGGCCGGGCCCGGGGCCCCCGTCCCCGCCGGACCCCTTCTCCGCCCGCTGCCGGCGGCCCAGGGGGGGCGGCTGCAGCTTGAACTTGAACGGGGAGGAGGAGGAGGAGGAGGAGGAGGACGACGACGAGGAGGAGGAGGACGACGAGGAGGAGGAGGAGGAGGACGACGGGGCCGGGGGCGTCTCGGGGGGCAGCGGGGGCAGCGGGCACTTGTCCGGGCGCTGGGGCTGGGGCACCACCAGGCCGGGGTAGTGGAGGAAGGCGCGGGGGCTGAGGTGGTAGTTGTAGACGCTCTGGGTGTGAGCCTGCAGGTAGCGTTTCATGTCCTCGGGGCTGAAGGAGAAATGGGAGCCGCCGGGCGCCGAGGCCCCGGGGCCCGCCGCCCCGGCCCCCGGGTACATGGGGCTGAGCGTCGGGGACGGGGTGTAGGCGAGGTGGGTGGGCGTGATGGGCAGGGCCGGGGAGAGCTGGGGCGGCAGCAGGGAGCCCGGCCCGGCCAGCGGCGAGACGGGGAAGGGGCTGAGGGGCTCGGGCCCGCCGCGGGGGCGCGGGTAGACGCGGAAGACGCCGGCGTCGGGGGGCAGGCGGGCGAGGGGCGGGCCGCGGAAGGCGCCCAGCTCGGGGGGCCCCGGCGGCCGGGCCCGGGGGTCCTCGCCCAGGGGCTCCTCCAGCTCCGAGGTGGCCGAGGCCCCGTCGCTGCAGTCGCTGACCGAGCCGCGGCCCAGCCGCCGGGCCACCACGGCCGAGAACAGCGACGACGCCGAGGCGGCCGCCGCCGCCGAGCAGGCCGGCGGGGAGCGGGGGTCCTCCGTGGGCGACAGGGCCTCCGACGGCGTCGACGGCGGGAAGCGGAAGTGGCTGCCGCCCGACGGGACCGGGGGCGCGCTCTGGGGCACCGCCCCGCCTGCCGGGGGGAGGGGGAGACCGGGGTACCCGGGTCAGGGCCCCGGCCCCGGCCCGCACCCCCGCCGGGGCCCAGGGGGCGGGACGGGGGCGCGCCCTCCCGCGCCCACACGTCTTCCCTGTGGCCAGGGAATATGTGTTGCATCATCCTCTCCCAAGCGCTTAGTACAGGGCCCTGCCCCCGGCAAGCACTCGATAAACACGCCCGACGGGCTGACTGCCCGGGATGAGGGGCCAGGAGGGCCACCCTGGCGCGGGCGCAGACCCACACGCTCTTGGGGGAAGGGAAGGCGTCTGTCAGACCGTCCTCTCCCAAGTGCTTAGTCCCGTGCTCTGCCTCCGGTAAGCGTCTAATATATACGACTGACCGACCGACCCCCCTCTCCGCCCCCCTCAACCTCCTCGCTCTCCCCGCCCCGAGGCGGGAGACTCACCGGCCAGCCCCACGTCGATGAAGGGGTAGTTCACCAGCACCAGTTTGTTGAAGTTGAACTTGTAGGTGAAGCGTTTCCCTTTAGTCTTGTGCAGGATCCGCTTGTTATAGTAGTAGCTGCGGGGGGGTGGATGGGGAGGTTGAGAACAGGGACCCCCCCCCACCCACACACACCGCTCCGGGCGCCCCCGTACCCCTCCACGCACACACGCCGACCCCCAGCTCGCCCACCCCCAGCTCGCCCACCCCCAAGCTCACCGCAGGGCCCGGCTGAGCTTGTCATAGTTCATTTGGGGCTTGCACTTGCGGACCCCCCAGAGGCGGGCCACCTCGTCGGGGTCCTTGATGACGAACTCGCCGTAGTCCCCCTGCCAGGCGATGACGTCCTGGTACTCCTCCTTCCGCAACAGCTCCAGGATGAAATGCCACAGCTGGATCTGCCGGGAGCCCGGCGACGACTCGGGCTTGTAGGCCCAGTCCGGGAAGGCGAAGCCTGCGGGCGGGAGAGGAGGAGGAGGCCCGCGGTCACCACCCCGCCCCCGCCCAGAACCCAGGTGCCCCATCCTTTCTTCCTTCGCCAGGCCCCGGCCGGGCTCGGGTCCACAGCTTGAGCCCAGGCGCCTCGGGAGGGGGTGCGGGGGGGAGGGGGGAAGAGGGAGAGACCGAGGCAGGGTGTGAGGGAGTGAGCGGCGCTGCAGGGGGAGAGCTGGAGCCGGCGGAGGAGACACCGGGAGAAACAGGAAACCGGTGGCTGCCGGGGCCTGGGGCCGGTGCCAGGGGCTCGGGCGGGGAGCCAGGCCGGCGGGCAGGGCTGCCAGAGGGGGAGGGGCAGGAAGGGGCAGTCGAGACACACACGCACACCCACACATCCACACGCACATCCACACCCGGAGCTCCCCGAGTCTCAGGGCAGAGCTCCCACCCGCCCGCCACCATCCGACCCCCCCGCCCCTTGCTGAGAGACCACCCCCCTTCCCCACTCGCCCGTCTTGAGCCGCTCAGACGCCCCCGTCCCTTCTCCCACCTTATCTTCCCCCCCCCCATCCCTTGGGGGCAATTACGCTTCCAAGGAGCAGAGCGGCAGGGGTGGGTCGGGGATGGGTTTTGATGAGGTCAGCACCCGCACGCGTGCGTGCTCCTCTTGCTTGAGATAGAGGACTAAGTGCTCCCCGATCCCTTCCCAGAACCCAGGGGATGTGCCCGTGGTGCTCTCTTCTCCAGCCACCGCTCCCCTGCTGAGACCCTCCCCAGATCCAGGTGTCTTTTCTTTTCCCCGCCAGCACCCAGAGGCGCTCCCCCTCCCCCCGACCCGCCCCGGCCCAGCCCCGACTCCCTCCCCACCCCTCAGCCCATCTTTTGCGGCGGGTCCCGGTGTCTCTAGGCCGGATGGCGGGAGACAGGACCGGTCTCCCTAGGGCCGAGGTAGCATTAACCTTGGGCAGAGGTTGGCGGCGGTGGGCCGGGCCCCAGGGGGAGAGGTTGGTGGGGGGGCGGGAGGGGGCGGGGGGCTGCGGTTGCCACCATTTCCCAAACCCCAATCAGGCTCCATCAATAATTCAGCGCCGACACAGCCGGTAATGGAGGGGGCGGGGGGGGGGGGGGGGGGGGGGAGAAGGCGGGAGAGAGGGGCCAGCGGCACCAAGGGCACGCAGGAAAGAGCAGAGCAACCGTTCAGTTGTCATCTGGTCACCCAAGAGCCCCAGCCCCCAACTCGCCCTCTGGAACGCCCCCTCCTCCCTATCCAGCCCCTTCGCCGGCTCCTGCCCCCTCCTCGGGCCCGAAACGTCCTGCCTCGGGAGGGCGGGCGGGGGAGAGGATGGAGACACCCCAGGGTGGGGCGGGAGGAGGGGGCCGCGACCCAGCGACTTTCACCCCCTTCCCCTACTCTCCCCACCCTACCGGTCCCGGTCCGTCCGTCCCCCCACCCCACCCCGGCTTCCGTGTCCCGGTAACCAGGCAACCGGCACCGCGGCGACGGGGCCTGGGAGCGGGGGAGCGAGATGCTAAAAATAAACTTTGCGGGGAGAGAGAGAGAGAGGGAGAGGGAAAAAGAGAGACTCACACACAAAGGGAGAGAAGGAGGCCGGAAAAGAAGGGGGGGGTGGAAATCTCACCCCAGAGCCAGCTGCATTCTGGGCTAGGGATGGGGGGAAAGGCTGCCGCTGTTGCTCCCCCAGTAGGCCGGCCTCCGGCCCACCTGGCAGACCCCGGACTTCTTCCGTCCAGCTCCCGGCTCTATGCCATCCCCGGGCCCCGGACCGCCCGCCCGCCTCCGCGGGCCGCCACCCCCCCGGCCTCCCCCCCTCCGCCCCGTCCACCCCGGGGCCTTACTCTTCCCTGAAGCGAACCCACGCACCCCGCCCCTCCCCAACCCAGGTGTCCGGCTTCCCCAGCCGTCAAAAACTCCGACCCAGACATACACAGGGGCCTTTTCCCCAGGACGGGGGTGACGTCAGGGTCTCTCAATGGGGCTCTGTTCCCGAGGGCGGCAGAGACAGGCACGGGCGTGTGTGTGCGTGTGTGTGTGTATATGTGTGTGCGTGCACGCCGCTGTGCGGAGCACTTGTGAGTCGTGTCCCGCCCCCCCCCCCCCGCCCCCGTGCAGATTCGGAGGGAGGGGGAGCGTAGGAAGTCGAGGTTGGCAGAAGGGGTCCCCGGGGGGACGCGGGGAGCCGGCCTTCCCCGGCCAGTCAAACCCCCTGAAAGTTGCGGGGTGAGTGGCAAAGTCATCCTAGCGTGTCCTCTGCACCCCCCCACTCCCACTCCCACCCCCGCTCCGGCTGCCAATGGCGCCAAGGCCGGGGGAGGGGGAGGAGGAGGAGGAGGAGGAGGAGGAGGAGGAGGAGGAGGAGGAGGAGGACCAGCCAGAGCAGGGAGGAAAACAGGAAGTGGGAACTAAGAGGGGCGGAGAGCGGACAGACAGGGAAGGAGGGGGCCAGTCAGCGGAAGGCCAGGGGACACACACATACACGCGTGGGGGGGACACACGCAGGCGGGTCCGGCCGGCCGGCCCGCCCGTCCCCTCCCTCCACAAGTCCGCACAACCTCCCTCCCGGGCCCGGGGCGTCCCGGCCTGCCACACCCGCGGTGCCCGGCGGGCAGAGGCAGAGGCCTCGGCGGCGGCGGCGTCTGGTGCGGGTGCCGGGTGCCGGTGCCAGCACGGGCACGGGCAGGGGCACGGCCGCCCCCACACGGCGCGGGCCCCGGGGCCTGGGTGTGTGTGTGTGTCTCTCTGTCTGCGTCTGCCTCTGTGCGTGCGTGTGTGTGTGTGTGTGTGTGTGTGTGTGAGAGAGAGGGGAAAACAAGAAGAGAAGAAGAAGAGGAGGAGAAAAGCGGGCGAGCCGGTCCCACAAGCGAGGAAGGAGAAGCAGGGCTGGGGAGCAGAACCTCTGGGTCCCGGCCAAAGTGTCCGGCCCCCGGTCCGGCCCCGGGGCTGACCCCCCTCGGGGTGGGGGAGGGGAAGGGGGAGGGAAGAGGGGGGCGGGGCGGGGGCGGGAGCGGAGCCAGGGAGTCTGAGCGCGGCCCACACGTGACTGACCCTAAGACACGCACACAGGCCCGCACGGGCAGGCGGGCGGACAGGAGGACACACAGACGCCCCCTCCTCGCGGGCGGGGTGGCCGAGCCCCCGCCCTCCGGCCCCCGACCCCCGACCCGGGGGGGCTCCGCTCCCGGGCCACGTTGGGGCACAGACACACACACACACACCTACACACACACACACAGACACGTTCTCGCCGCCGCCGCCGCCGCCGCGGGAAGAAAACAAGTTTGAACAGCGGCGCCCCCCGCCCCCTCCTCCCCCCCTTATCCCTCCTCCTCCTCCTCCTCCCCGCCAGATTCCGACAGGACAGACCGGGGCGGGGGCGAGGAGGGGGGCGAGGAGGGGGTTGGGGGGCGGGAAGTCTCGCCCCCGCGCCCCCCCCCCAAGCCCCTTCAAGGCCCGAGAGGGCCGGAGGGAGCAGGGGGAGGGGACCAAAGTCCAGACAGGGGCAGGGGGAGGGGGAGAGGAGGAGGAGGAGGAGGAGAAGGAGGAGGAGAGGGGGAGGAGGGGGCTGGAGGGGTGGGCGGGGGAGGGGCGAATTAGAAAGGGGGAAAGTCCGGGGTGAGAGAGGAATGAGGGAGAGGAGGGTTGGGGGAGGGGGCGGGGAGGGAAATCAAGGCCCGGAGAAGGCGGGGGGGGGGGGAGCCGAGCCCCTTCAGGACCGACCGGGGGGGGGGGGCGCAAAAAAAAAGGCAAACGCCTCCCCCGCGTCCGTGTCCCGCCTCCCCCCCGCCCCTCCCGGGTCCGGGGGGGTGTCCCGGGGGGGGAGGGGGTGTCCCCGGGGGCCGGGAGGGGGGGCAGGGGGTCCCCGGGTCCGGCGCCACCTTAAGTGTCGCGCGGCGCGGTCGGAAACAAAAAGTTCCTTTTTCGACCGTTCGGCTCCGCTCCCAACTTTGCGACTCGGCGCGGGCGGCGGGAGGCGGGCGGGGGGGGCGACCACCGGGCACCCACCGATCACCGGGGGCGGGGAGGGAAGGAGGGAGGGAAGGAGGGAGGGGGCGGGAGCCCCGGGGCAGGGCCGGGCCGGGGGCAGGCGGAGGAGGAGGAGGAGGAGGAGGAAGGCAGAGGAGGGGGCGCCCCCAGCCCCATCCCCGCCCCCCCTCCGGCCACGCGGCGCCGTGAAGGTCAGGGCCCGGCCCCCGCGGGGGGCTCGCACGGCGCGGCCCGACCCGACCCGGCCCGGCCCACGGAGCCCCCACGCTCACGGGGGTCCGCGCCTCCCGCCCCCGCAGCCCGCAGCCCGCCCCGCAACGGGCCGGAGGAGCGGACAGGAGGCGACGACACCCCACCATCCCCCCTCCCCGCTTTGGGGGGAACGGGGACGGACACACCAGTGTCTCGTGTGTCTGTGACTGGGGAGGGACACACGCGCGCACACACACACACACACACACACAGAATCCGTCCCTTTTTAAGGGGGGAGGGATGGTGGGGCCCAGCCGCGGCTGCCGCCCGAACCCCCAGGGAGGGCCTCCACCCCCCGGCCCCCCGGCCCCCTCCTCCTCCTCCGCCCCCGGCCCCGGGGCGGCGCGGCCCGACCGGCCGAGAAGTAGCAACAAGTGTGCCGCCCCCGGCCGGCCGCCCCCTCCCCTCCTCCCCCCTCCCCTCCCCCCCGGCCGGGGGGCACGGCCGACCCCCGCCTTCCTCCCCCGCCAAAACTTTCTCCGCCCCGCGCCCCCATTTCCCCCGGCAACAAGTCGTCCCCCCCCCCCCGCCGCCCGCCCGGCCGCCCGCACGTGCCGCCCCCTCCCCTCCCCTCCCTTCCCGTCCCCTCCCGCCCCCACCTGTGTCCGCCGGGGTCTTCATGTCGCGGGTCCGGGGGTGCGGGGGTGGAGGGGTGGGGGGCGAGGCGGCCCGGCTGTCCCCGCTCCTGCCGCCGCGGCTCCCCGCCGCTGCACCGGGCCGGGCCGGGCCGGGCCCGGACTCCCGCTCCCTGCGTCCCCCGGCAACTTCCCCCGTCCCGTGGCCCGGGGCCCGCTGCCGCCCGCTGCCGCCGCCGCCGCCGCGCCCGTCCTCCTCCGCTCCGCTCCGGTCTCCTCTCCCGGCCGGTCCCGTCCCGATCCCCGATCCCCGATCCCGTTCCCGTCCCGTCCCGTCCGGTCCTGTCCCCTCCCGCCCGCCGCCTCCCGGGTTAATATCGCAGTCGGGCCCGGGACGCCCACGCCCCCCGCCGGGCGACGTCACCGCCGCGTCGCCATGGAGACGCTGCTCCCGCCCCCTCCCCCGCCCCCCGCCCCCCGCGCGCGCGCACCCTCTCTCTCTCTCTCTCTCTCTCTCTCTCACACACACACACACGGACACACACAGACACTGACACAGACACTGGGGCCCGGCTTGAAGGGGCCGCGGGGGGATGAAAGGAGGCAGGAAAGAGGGGGCGAGGGGTCAGCGGGGTCACCCCGGATGGGGCGGCCGCCCCTCCCTCCCTCCCTCCCTCCCTCCACACCTGACTGTGCTTCGCCCCCTTCATCCTCAAGCCTCCGGATGCCCTCAATCCCTAAATAAAGCTCTTCCCGTCGCCGTCCCTCGGTGTCTCGGGTCCGAGAGGCCCGGTCCTCGGCCCCCCGGGCCTCGGCCCCCCGGTCCTCGGCCGCCGGAGAAGGCGGGGAGCCCGTCCGGGCCGCAGCCCGGGAGCACGTGGAAGCCTTCCCCTGCAACATGACTAACGATCGGCATAATTACCGGATCTGTCGGGCGGGGGGGGGGGGGAGCGCTCGCTGGGTTCCAGGCCGGGGTGGGCTCACGGTCTCCATCCCCCTTTCACGGAGGAGGGAACGAGGTCGGCGACCCGCTCGAAAGCCCCTCTGAAAGAAAAAAAGGAGGGTGTCCGTTCAGCGCTTCTTGGGTGCGGAGCGCTGGCCCCAGCGGATACGACCATGACCGGGTCGCGCGCGGCCCCCCCGGCCCCCGCGGGGCTCACGGTCTTCACCCCCATTTTACAGAGGAGGTGACTGAGGCCCAGAGAAGTGAAGCGGCTTGCCCGAGGTCACCCGGCGGACAGAGTGGCGGAACGGGTAGTAGATCCCGGGCCCCTCCGACTCCCGGCCCGGGCTCCCCTCGCTAGACCGGACCACGCTCCTCCAGGCCCCAAGCTCCTTCCGGGCCACCGTGCTCTCCTAGGCGCCCAGTATAGTGCTCCGCACGGTCTAAGCGCTCAATAAATACCATCGATCGGTATGCATTAGAGAGGGCTTCCTCCCCTGCAGCACTGAGGAGTGAGAACCTCTTGCTCCTCGACTCGAAGGACCAAGAAGGCCTACTGGAAGCTCTCCCCCTCGTTCATTCATTCAAGTGTATTCATTGAGCGCTTACTATGTGCAGAGCACTGTACTAAGCGCTTGGGATGTACAATTCGGCAGCAGATAGGGACCATCCCTGCCCAATAATGGGCTCACGGTGTAAGGGCAATGAGGTTGTCCCACGTGGGGCTCACAGTCTTAATCCCCTCGAGACCCTCTCTAGACCAGAAGCTCGCTGTGGGCAGGGAATGTATCCGTTCACCGTTCTTGGAAGAGGACAGACTTTGGGCAAACTACTTACCCCCCCTCCTCCGCCACTTGTCTGCTGCGTGACCTTGGGCGAGTTACTTAACTTCTCCGTGCCTCGGTTCCCTCATCTGTAAAATGGGAATTAAGACTACGAGCCCCACGTGGGATGACCTGATTAGCTCGTATCTACCCCGGCCCTTAGAACAGTGCTTGGCACATAGTAAGGGCTTAACAAATACCATCAGTAGCATCATTCTTCCCCTTGACGCTGTTTAGTGCCATTGTTCTTGTCTGTCCGTCTCCCCCGATTACACTGTAAGCCCGTCAAACGGCAGGGACTGTCTCTATCTGTTGCCGACTTGTTC
Source organism: Ornithorhynchus anatinus (assembly GCF_004115215.2). Taxonomy (NCBI): domain Eukaryota; kingdom Metazoa; phylum Chordata; class Mammalia; order Monotremata; family Ornithorhynchidae; genus Ornithorhynchus; species Ornithorhynchus anatinus. Next base: position 4,325,095 of record NC_041732.1, on the reverse strand, counting down.
ATCCCAAGCGCTTAGTACAGTGCTCTGCACATAGTAAGCGCTCAATAAATACTATTGAATGAATGAATGAATCATTACAGCGCTCTGCACCCAGTAAGCGCTCCACTGATTTGATGAAATGAATGAATAGTCTGCAGCCCAAGGATTCGTTTAATGGTATTTATCGAGTGTTTACTGTGTGCAGAGCACTGTGCTAAATGCTTTGGAGAGTAGACTCTAACAGAGTCGGTAGACACGTTCCCTGCCCGTGATGAACCTGATGGGCTGAGGAGAAGTAGCACGGCCCTAGAGGAAAGAGCACCTACCTGGAAGTCGAAGGACCTGGGTTCTGATCCTGGCTCTGCCACATGTGACCTGCTGGGTGACCTGGAGCAAGTCACTCCTCTGAGCCTCAGGAACCTCATCTGTAATAATAATAATAATACTTGTGATATTGGTTAAGGGCTTACTATGTGCCAGGCCCTGTACTAAACACTGGGAATGGGGGAGTACGAGCAAATTGGGTTGGACAGAGTCCCGGGCCCACGTGGGGCTCACAGTCTCAATCTCCATTTTACAGATGAGGGGACTGAGGCCCAGAGAAGTGCAGTGACTTGACCAAGGTCACACAGCAGACAAGTGGCCGAGCCGGCATCAGAACCCGTGACCTTCTGACTCCCAGGCCCGGGATCTATCCACTCTACGGTGCTGCTCAAGCCTTAGGTGGGACATGGACTGTGTCCAACCTGATTAGCTCGTATCTCCCCCGGCGCTCAGTACAGTGCCTGGCATATAGTAAGCGCTTAACAAGTACCGTTAATTTATTATTATTTTTTTTAAAAAAAGCAGCTTTATTCCTACACTTTCTCAAGGGGGGAGGCGGTCATCTGTCTAGTCTTACTCGCTGCACACAGGCTATCTTCCCTCCACGGTTCTTAGAGGAGAAGCGGGGCCGGGGGGTGTCCCCAGAGGGGTCCGGGGTCGGAATTCGAGGGGGAGGGCTCTGACTGACCCGGCTGGGCCCGGGATCCTGGCTGGGAAGGAAGTGACCGTGGGGGCCGAGGGCCGAGGCATCCGGCAGCTGTCCTGAGGAAGGAGAGGGCAAGACCGGGAGCCCGGCAGCCGGAGAGCCGGAGGCGGAGGAGGCGGAGGAGGAGATGAGCGCGGTCTGGGGCCTGGCCCGAACGGGCAGGGATGCGAGCAAAGAGTGGACGGGGGCCAGGAGTCTGGGTGGACGGTACTGCACTCTCCCAAGCGCTTAGTACAGTCCTCCGCACAGAGCAACTTGACTTAATGGGTAGAGCACGGGCCTGGGAGTCAGAAGGACCCGGGCTCTGATAATAACGACGATGGTATTTGTTAAGCGCTCACTATGTGCCATGCGCCGCTGTAAGCGCTGAATCCCGCCGCTTGTCTGCTGTGTGACCCTGGGCAAGTCACTTCTCTGGGCTTCAGTGACCTCCTCTGTAAAATGGGGATGAAGACTGTGAGCCCCCATGTGGGACAGGGACTGTGCCCAGCCTGATGGACTTGTATCTACCCCAGTGCTTAGAACAGAGCTTGGCACATCGTAAGCACTTAACAAGTACCATGATTATTATTGGTATCGTTACTAAGTATCATTGATTGATAGAATTGGGAGCTGGAAGGTGGGCAATCAAGCAAGCCAGTCGCGGTCTTTTACTGGGCGCTTAACTGTGTGCCGAGCACTGTTCGGAACGGAAGCAGAGTGGCCCAGTGAGCCCGGTCTGGAAGTGAGGACCTGGGCTCTAATCCCGGCTCTGCCGCTTGTCTGCTGTGTGACCCTGGGCGAGTCACTTCACTTCTCTATGCTTCAGCCTCCTCATCCGTAAAACGGGGCATAAGACTGTGAGCCCCGGGTGGGACAGGGATGGTGCCCTACCCGATTTGCTAGTATCCACCCCAGCGCTTAGTACAGTGCCTGGCACAGAGTAAGAGCCTAATACCACAATTATTATTATTATTATAATTACTATTATAACTTAATGCTTGGAAGAGTGAAAAAGAGGAGGTAGACCCAATGTCTGACCCCCAAGGAGCTTACAACCCGGTGGGGGAGGTGGACGTTGAAACAGAGTGCAGGAAGGGGATTCATTCATTCATTCAATCACATTTATTGAGTGCTTACTATGTGCAGAGCACTGTCCTGAGTGCTTGGAAAGTACAATTCGGCAACAGATAGAGACAATCCCTCCCCAACAACGGGCTCCCACTCTAGAAGGGGGAAGACAGACAAGGAAACAAGACAAAACAAGTAGACGGGCATCAATAGCAGCAATGTAAATAAATAGAATTATATACACATAACATTTATAAAATAAATAGAATAATAAATACATACATGTAGACCCAAGAGCTGTGGGGCGGGGAGGGGGGTAGAGCAGAGGGAGGGAGTCGGGGTGATGGGGAGGGGAGGAGGAGCAGAGGGAAAGGGGGGCTCAGGCTGGGAAGGCCTCCCGGAGGAGGTGAGCTTTCAGTAGGGATGCAACAAGAGTGTATGAGGAGATGGTCCCCTGGGGTCAGGGGTCAGGGGATGATGGGAAGCAGCGTGGCTCAGTGGAAAGAGCCTGGGCTTCGGAGTCAGAGGTCATGGGTTCGACTCCCAGCTCTGCCACTTGTCAGCTGGGTGACTGTGGGCAAGTCACTTCACTTCTCTGTGCCTCAGTTACCTCATCTGTAAAATGGGGATTAACTGTGAGCCTCACGTGGGACAACCTGATGACCCTGTATCTCCCCCAGCGCTTAGAACAGTGCTCTGCACATAGTAAGCGCTTAACAAACACCAACATTATTATTATGATGGCTCTGTGGGGATGGGAAAGGGAGAACCAAGATGGGAAGATGAGACCCCCCACCACCACCCCACCCCCGGCCCGCCCCGTGTCCACAGCAGGGGAGAGGGGCTGGGGATCCGGGCCGCTTGGGGTCCATGAGAAGCGGTGCAGTGAGGCCCAGTGGAAAGAGACCGGGCCCGGGAGTCAGAGGACCTGGGTTCTAATCCTGACTCTGCCAGGGGCTTGCTGTGTGACCTTGGGTGAGTCACTTTGCTTCTCTGCATCTCAGTTACCTCACCTGTAACATGGGGATTAAATCCTCCCCTCACTAACTTAAACCCTGAGCTCCAGATCCATGAACTGTGTCAAGCCTGATAGGCTTCTATCTACCCCAGCGCTTAGAACAAGCATGGTGTCGTGGAGCGAGCCCGGGCCTGGGAGTCAGAAGGTCATGGGTTCTAATCCCGGCTCCGCCGCTCGTCTGCTGTGTGACCTTGGGCGGGTCACTTCGCTTCTCTGGGCCTCCACGACCTCATCTGTCAAAAGGGGATTGAGATTGCGAGTCCCACGTGGGACAGGGACTGTGTCCAACCCAATTTGCTTGGATCCACCCCAGCGCTTAGTATAGTACCTGGAACATAGTAAGTGCTTAACAAATACCATAATCATTATTATCAACAGTGCTTGACACAGCGTAAGCGCATAACAAATACCATTAAAAAAGGGGAGGGAGGGAGGAGGACGGGGTCAGGAAGCAGGATGCCCGGGACCTTGGAGGAAAGCAAGCGGCCGACTACTCTGTTGTACCGTACCCACCCAAGTGCTTAGTACAGAGCTCGGCACATAGTAACCGCTCAACAAATATGATTGATTGATTGATTGATTGATTGGAGGATGTCTGACTTCTTGGAGAAGAGGAGGGGGGAGAAAAGAGGGGAAAGGGAGAGGGGAGGAGGGGGCAGAGGTTAAAAAACTGAATGGTAGTCAGGACAGGAACAAGGGAGAAGGGAGAGCCTCTCCTCATTCTCCCAGATAATAATAATAATAATTGTGGAATTTGCTAAGCTCTTATTGTGGGCCAGGCACTGTCCTAAGCCCTGGGGTAAATACAAGGTAATTGCATTGGACACAGTCTCTGACCCACATAGGGCTACAATCTCTGTCCTTAGGAGGTGGAACGGAGCTGAACAACGCTTGTGCCCGTGGAAACGAGAAACCAGAGGAGGGAAGCTCGAGGCAGGCGGTGAGACCCAGAACAGCAGAGAGAGAGAGAGAGCAAGAGACGCAGAAATCAAACAGAGGCCAGAGACCCAAGAGACCTGGGAGAGACCCAGAGAGGAAGAGAGACAGGTAGAAAAACAGAGACGTCTAGAGACAGCAAGCGGGATATCCGGCTAGACGGATTGAAGCGCTTAAGGAGAGAGGGATGTGAGGAGGAAAACAGTCGAGAAAGGAGTCTGAGAAAGAGGGACAGAGAGATACGGGGGGGGGGGGGGGGGGAACCAAGGGAAAAAAGAAAGGATACATTTATAGTGATATAGACTTCCATTTTCAACACTTGTATATATATTTATTCACTCTTACGTTCAATTATTTTGATTACTTCGACTGAAAATATTTTTATGTACGTTTCCCCTTCGGAGCGCTAGCTCCTGCTGGAAAGGGAATCTGTCACTTTTTTTTTAATGACATTTGTTAAATGACTTCTATGTGGCAGGGACTGTACTAAGTGCTGGGTAGACACAAGCTTGTCATTTCTTTTATATATATATTTGCTTTGTGCTTACAGTGTGGCAGGTACTGTATTCACTACTGAGGTAGATACAAGCTAGCCAGGGGTTTTTTACGGTGTTTGCTTCTCTGCATCTCAGTTACCTCACTATTACTATGTGTCAGGCAGTGGGCTAAGCATTGGTGTAGACACAAGATAATCAGGTTTTTTTATGGTATTTGTTAAGCATTTACTACGCCCCAGGCACTGTACTAAATGCTGGAGGTAGATACAAGTTAATCAGGTTTTGGGGTTTTTTTGATGTTATTTGTTAAATGCTTACTATGTGGCAGGCACTGTACTAAGTGCTGGGGTAGATACAAGTTAGTCAGGTTGGAAACAGTCCGTGTCCCATAGAGGGCTCACAGTCTTAATCCCCATTTTACAAATGACAGAGTAGGATTGAATCCCCATTCAACAGATGAGGTAACTGAGGCCCAGAGAAGTGAAGTGACAATCTCCAAGGTCATGCAGCAGACACGTGGCAGAGACGACATTAGAACCCAGGTCCTTCTGAAGCCCAGGCCCAGGCTCTCTCCTCCCTGCATCACCTTCGGGGGTGGGAGGGAAGGGGTTGACGTGGGGAAAGAACGCCTCTTTCTCACTCACAGGATTCTCTCTCCCTCACTAAGAACCTTTCTGGGCCCTACTGTCTTTTCTTTTTCTTTACCGTCGGCTTTAAAGCACTCAATCCCCTTGGCCCCTCCTCCCTCACCTCGCCATCCTCCTACTACGACCCAGCGGGTACACTTTGCTCCTCTGATGCCAACCTACTCAATGTACCTCGATCTCATCTATCTCGCCTCCGACCTCTCGCCCACGTCCTACCTCTGGCCTGGAACGCCCTCCCTCTTCATATCCGACAGTGACCCTCCCCGCTCTTCAAAGCATTACTAAAGGCCCATCTCCTCCAAGAGGCCTTCCCTGACTAAACCCTCCTTTCCATTTATTTATTTTCATTAACGCCTGTCTCCCCCTCTAGACTGTAAGCTCCTTGTGGGCAGGGGATGTGTCTACTATATTGTTGAATGGTACTCTCCCAAGTGCTTAATACGGTGCTCTGCACACAATAAGCATTCAATAAATATGACTGATTGATATTATTAGTAGCATGATTATTATGGTACTTGTTAAACATTACTAGGTGCCAAGCACTGTTCTAAGCACTGGGGTAGACACAAGTTAATCAGATGGGATACAGTCCGGTCCCCCACGGGGCTCACTAAGTAAGAGGGAGTAGGATTGAATCCCCATTCAACAGATGTGGTAACTGAGGCTCCGCGAAGTGAAGTGAGTTACTCGCGGTCACACAGCTGAATGTGGTGGAGCCGAGATTAGAACCCAGGTCCCCTGACTCCCAGGCCCCTGCTCTTTCCACTAGGCCACGCCGCTTCTCGGTGGCATAACAATAGTAGCAGTAATCTTCATTAAGTGCTCACTCTGTGCAGAGCACTGTACTAAGCACTGGTAAAGAGAGTCTACAGGTTGTAGACAGAGACCCTGTCCCTCAAGGAGCTCACAACCTATAAAGGGAAGCGTTTAATAAATATTATTTCTCCTCCTCCTCTCCCAAGTGCTTAGCTCAGTGCTCCACACACAGAAAGTGCTCAATAAATACCAGTCATTGACTGAATGACATCAGACCCCATTCTGCCCTAGGTCCCAGTGGCAGAGACCTGAAATTTTAGAATTTCGGGAATTTTATGTTCTTGTGACAGCGGGGACTTGACTGTTGGACTCTGAACAGTCCTCCCGGGATGGTCAAGAGCAGGAAACTGAAAAGTTTTGTGATATTTATTCTCATCTTTGCCTCTTTGGGTTTTGTCATTATGTTATTTTTCCTTCCTTGTGAGTTCGTTTGCCAATATTCCCCTCTTTCCCACCTCTTCTTCTTTGCTTGTGAGCCTCTTTAGAACCAGGGACCTCGTCTACTTGGAATAAGTCTATTTTTTTCTCAGGGCTTAGGACAGTGCTTTGCACGTAGTGTCTCGTCTTATGCTGTAGCGTCGGCGGCGACCCTAAGCGACGCCGCGGACGCATCTCTTCCAGAACGCCCCACCGCCACCTGCAATCGTTCTGGCAGCCTAAAACCCATAGAGTTTTCTTGGGAAAAATAAAGACGTGGTTTACCGCAGGGTAGGGGCCTAATGAAATTTACTGCTATTAAATATGACTATCACTGCTAAGGACCTGGGTTCTAATCCCGGCTCTGCCACTTGTCTGCTGTGACCTTGGGTAAGTCACTTCACTTCTCTGGGCCTCAGTTGCCCCAGCCATAAAATGGGGATTAAGACTGTGAGCCCCCTCTGGGACAGGGACTGGGTCCAATCTGATTAGCTTGTATCTACCCCAGCACTTAGAACAGTGCTCGGCACATAATAAGCTCTTAACAAATACCATCGTTATCATGACTAATACTAAATACTGCTGCTATTATTCTTATTATAGGACTTAAGTGCTTACTATGTGCCAAGCACTGTTCTAAGCACTGAGGTAGATACCAGTTAATCAGGTTGGACACAGCTCCCGTCCCCCATAAGGCTCACAGTCTAAATAGGAGGGAGAAGAGGTATTGAATCCCCATTTTCACAGTTGAGGAAACCGAGGCACAGAGAAGTGAAGTGACTTGACATAGAAGACAAGGGGCAGAGTCGGGATTAGAACTCTACCAGGTCCGCTGACTCCCAGGCCCGTGCTTTTTTCACTAGGTAATAATAATGATAATGATGATGGCATGGGTTAAGCGCTTACTATGTGCCAAGCACCGTTCAAAGCGCTGGGGAGGATACAAGGTGATCAGGTGGTCCCACGTGGGGCTCACAGTCTTCATCCCCATTTGCCAGATGGGGTAACTGAGGCCCAGAGAAGTGAAGAGACTGGCCCAAAGTCACACAGCTGACGCACTGCTCCTCTCCTGCCTCCACTATTTCTATGACTACAACTTGAGAAACAGGAGGACCTAGGGGGTAGAGCACGAGTCATGGGTTCTAATCCCGGTTCCACCACAGATGGGGCTGGGGGTTCCCCTTAGGACAGCATCCTCCAAACTGGGGGACGGTCACTGGGTTTCCCCTGCCCCGATGTGATCCCTTTGGTCATTTGTGGAAAATCCCTTTGGATGGTGGTTGCTTCCTCCCAGCTCGGTCTGACTCTGCCCCACCACAGCACACGGTGACTTCCCCAAGGATTATCACTGTTATTATCATTATCATTATTATATCTATTAAGTGCTTATTCTATGTCAGGCACTGTGCTAAGCGCTGGGATAGATACAAGATAATCAGGTTGGACACAGTCCCTGTCCCACATGGGGCTCACGGTCTAACCTGATCAACTTGTAACTACCGCAGTGCTTAGAACAGTGCTCAGCACATAGTAAGTGCTTAACAAGTACCATAATAACTATTATTATTTGCAGGAGAGAGAACGGGGATTGAATTCCCATTTTGACAGTTGAGGAAACTGAGGCACGGAGAAGTCAGTCAATCATATCTAATGAGCGCTTCCTTTGTGCAGAGCACTGTACTAAGCGCTCGGGAAAGTACGATAGAGCCATAAACAGTGACATTCCCTGCCCTCAGGAAGCATACAGTCAAGAGGGGGGAGACAGACATCAATCCAGTGCGGAGAATAGTGCTTGGCACATAGTAAGCGCTTAACAAATACCATCATTCTTAATACAATGGAAATGAAGGGGGAAGGCCTTCCGTACCAGAGGCAAGACGTGGGTGAGAGAGACAAGGTCGATAGGTCAGACACAATCAGACCCATTGTGGTCCAGTTTGAGCCCCCGATGGCAGCAAGAACACTGTGAGTGACCCCCCCCTTCCGCCCCCCACAACCGTGCACCCCAACAGTCACCTGCTCAGTGGATGACTTCTTCCCCCACAGTGTTCTGGACCGACCCCCGCCTCAGTCGGAGTAACCTGATGGTGAAGCAGATCAATTCTTCGTCGAATGATCTACCCTGGCGTGGTATAATCACTCATTCATTCATTCAATCGTCTTTGTGCGCAGAGCACTGTACTACGCGCTTGGGAAAGAACAGTACTACAATAAACCGTGAAAATCCCCGCCCACAACGAGCTCGCAGACCAGAGGTGGGGGAGACGGATATCAATACAAACAAATAAAATGACAGATATGGACATGAGTGGCGTGGGGCCGGGAGCGGGGAAGAGCAAAGGGAGCAAGTCAGGGCAACGGAGAAGGGAGTGGGAGATGAGGAAAATGGAGCTTAGTGAATGACGATGGTATTTATTAAGCCCTTACTATGTGCCAAGCACTGGGGTAGACACGAGTTAATCAAGTTGGACACAGTCCCTGTCCTACATGGGGCTCAGAGTCTAAGTAATAGCCGCATCTAGGACGAATAAAGTTTATTAGTAATAGTATTTATTCCCTGACTAAGCCCTCCTTTCCTCTTCTCCTTTCCTCCCTTTTCTGCGTCGCCCTGACTCGTTCCCTTTATTCATCCCTCCCACCCAGCCCCACGGCACTTATGTCCATATCTGTCATTTATCAACTTCTATTAATGTCTGTCTCCCCCTCTAGACTGTAAGTTCACTGTGGGCAGGGAATGAGTCTGTTATATTGTTGTACTTTCCCAAACGTTTAGTTCAGCGCTCTGTCCACAATTCAATCATATTTATTGAGCCCTGGACTGAGCGCTTGGGAGAGTACAATATAATAAACTTCTATTTATTTGTACTGATATCTATCTCCCCCCCTCTAGACCGTAAGCTCTTTGGGGGCAGGGAATGTCACTGTTTGTGGTTGTATTGTACTTTCCCAAGCGCTTAGTACAGAGCTCCACACATAGTAAACACTCAATAAATACGATTGAATGAACAGACATATTCCCTGCCCTCAACAAGCTTACCGTCTAGAGGGGGAGACAGATATTAATAGAAATCAATAAATGACAGACATGGACATAAGTGTTGTGGGGCTGGGTTGAATAGAACAGCGTGGCTCAGTGGAAAGAGCCCGGGCTGGGGAATCAAGAGGTCCAGGGTTCTAATCCCGGCTCCGCCACTTATCAGCTGTGTGGCTTTGGGCAAGTCGCTTCACTTCTCTGTGCCTCAGTTCCCTCATCTGTAAAATGGGGATTAAGACTGTGAGCCCCACGTGGGACAAGCTGATTACCTTGCATCGACCCCAGTGCTTAGAACGGTGCTTGGCCCATAGAAAGCGCTTAACAAATACCGTCATCAATAAAGGGAGCGAGTCAGGGCGATGTAGAAGGAGTGGGAGCAGTGGAAAGGAGCGCTTAGTACACAGTAAGCACTCAATGAATAGCACTGACTGACTGACTTGACTGACTGATGAAGCACTCAGCCTTTGTGGGACTCTGTACTAAGCGCTGGGAGAGAATCCGCAGGTGGGAATCGGACAAGTCCCCCAAAGTCCCACAGCTGATAAGTGGCAGAGCCAGGATTAGAACCCACAACCTCTGACTCCCACCTGGGGCTCACAGTCTCATCCCCATTTGACAGATGAGGTCACTGAGGCCCAGTGAAGTGACTTACCCAAGTAGCAGATCAGACAAGTAGCGGGGCCGGGATGCAAGTCATTTCAGTTCTCTGGGCCTCAGTGACCTTATCTGTAAAATGGGGATTAAAACGGTGAGCCCCACGCTATAGAGTTATATCTATAATTCTATTCATCTTTTTTGAATGTATCGATGCCTGTCAACTTGTTTTGTTTTGTTGTCTGTCTTCCCCTTCTAGACTGTGAGCCCGTTGTGGGTTAGGGATCGCCTCTATTTGCTGCTGAGTTGTACTTCCCCAGCGCTTAGTACAGTGCTCTGCACACAGTAAGCGCTCAAGAAATACGAATGAATGACTAGGACCCCCTGGCCACGCCCCCACCGGCTCCTACCTGTGATTTCTTTTAACGTCTGTCTCCCGCGTTGGATTGAATATCAACTCTTCGAGGACATGGATCCTGCCTACTAACTCTATGGGACTCTCCCAACCCCTCAGCACATTGTTGGGCACAAAGTCAGTACTTTCCAAGTGCTTAGCCCAGTGCTGTCCACACAGTAAGCGCTCTATAAATACGATTGAATGAATGAATGCATTGTAGTTTCCAAGTACTTAGCCCAGTGCTCTCCACGCAGGAAGCCCTCAATAAATACGATTGCATGAATGTTGCCGAATTGTCCATTCCAAGCGCTTAGCCCAGTGCTCTGCACACAGTAAGCCCTCAATAGATACACCTGAATGAATGAATGTTGCCCAACTGCACTTTCCAAGTGCTTAGCCCAGTGCTCTCCACGGAGTAAGCGCTCTATAAATACGATTGAATAAATGAATGTTGCCCAATTGTACTTTCCAAGCGCTTAGCCCAGTGCTCTGTGCACAGTAAGCGCTCAATAAATAAGACTGAATGAATGATTGTTGATGAATTGTACTTTCCAAGTGTTTAGCCCAGTGCTCTCTACACAGTAAGCCCTCAGTAAATATGATTGAATGAATGAATGTTGCCCAACTGCACTTTCCAAGCGCTTAGCCCAGTGCTCTGCACACAGTAAACCCTCAATAAATACGACTGAATGAATGAATGTTGCCCAATTGTACTTTCCAAGTGCTTAGCCCAGTGCTCTGCACACAGTAAGCGCTCAATAAATAAGACTAAATGAATGATTGTTGATGAATTGTACTAAGCGCTTAGCCCAGTGCTCTGCACACAGTAAAGCCCTCAATAATTCGACTGAATGAATGAATGTTGCCCAATTGTACTTTCCAAGCGCTTAGCCCAGTGCTCTGCATACAGTAAGCACTTAATAAGACTGAATGATTGTCGATGAATTGTACTTTCCAAGCACTTATCCCAGTGCTCTCAACACAGTAAGCCCTCAATAAGTACGACTGACTGACTGAATATTGCCTAATTGTACTTTCCAAGCGCTTAGCCCAGTGCTCTGCACACAATAAGCCCTCAATCAATATGACCGAACGAGTGAATAAACTGTGCTTTCCAAGCGCTCAGCCCAGTCCTCCGGGCACAGTAACCGCTCAGTAAATAGAGATGCAGCGTGGCCCAGTGGCAAGAGTCCGGGCTTGGGAGTCAGAGGTCACAGGTTCGAATCCAGGCTCCACCACCTGTCAGCTGGGTGACTTTGGGCAAGCCACTTCCCTTCTCTGGGCCTCAGTTCCCTCATCTGTCAAAGGGGGATGAAGCCTGTGAGCCCCACGTGGGACAACCTGATGACCCTGTATCCTCTCCAGCGCTTAGAACAGTACTTGGCACATAGTAAACGCTTAACAAAAGCCATCATCATTATTATTCTTCTTATTATTAAATCCGGCGGAGTGAATGAAGGACGAACCGGCTCTGCCACTTGTCAGCTGTGTGACTGCGGGCAAGTCACTTCACTTCTCTGGGCCTCAGTTCCCTCATCTGTCAAATGGGGATGAAGACTGGGAGCCCCACGTGGGACAACCTGATGACCCTGGATCTCCCCCAGCGCTTAGAACAGTGCTCTGCCCAGAGGAAGCGCTTAACAGATACCAACATTATTATTATGATGGACGTGTGAGGGAAGGAAGGAGGGAGGCGGGGGCGCGCGCGCGTGCTGGCGCCGCCGCCCTCCACTTCCGTCCCCTCGGCGCACGCGCACGTCCGCCGGGGGCGCGCACGTCGGCACGCGCGCGCGCTCTCTCTCTCTCTCTCTCTCTCTCTCCCCTCCTGGTGGCAACAAGACCCTCCGCGTGGCCGCGCCGGGCGCTCCGAGGCCTCCGATTGGCCCCGGCCCCGGGAACTCGGCAGCCAATGAGGAGGCGGAAAGATGACATCACCCCGCTCCCCCCCCCCACCCCAACACACACACACACTCCCCGCCACCAGCAACTCCACGTGGGGGAGGGGCAGGCGCGTAGAGGCCGGTGAGGTAATGGCTCCGCCCCGGCGGGCGCCGATTGGCCGCTGAGCTCGCGGGCGGCCGTTGGCGGCTCCCCGCGCCGCCCCTTCGTGCCGCCGCCGCCGAGGGAAGCCGCCGGCGACGCCGGAGCCGGGGATCGGGGTGAGTCTCGGCCTGGCGTCCGGGAGGGCCCGGGGACCCCGGAGGGAACAGTCCCTTCCCACTTTTTTTCCACCCCCCCCCCCCCCCCTTCGCCCCGACGCCTCAGAGCGAGAGCCGTCGTGCCCGACGGGATTTGTAGTCTCCCCTCCGCCGCCACCTAGAGGCGGGCGCCCCGGAAAGACTACGACTCCCAGGAGGCCGCGCGGCCGGCCGATCGCCCAGCGGCGCCGGCCCCGCCCCCCCCGCCCCCTCCCATTGGCCGTGCGGGCCGCGGGCTCCGCCCCCGGCTCCTCATTGGCTACTGTCCCGCCCGGAGGGGGAGGCGGCGCGGGGCCGGCCGGCCATTGGCTACTGTAACGGTCCTTCGCGCGGGGCCGGCTGGCCATTGGCCGGGGGGCCCGTCGGTCGCGGGCGGCGGGGCGGGGCGCCCCCTGCGGGCGGGCGGCGGTTGGGCGCCGCCGACGTCGGTCGCTCGGCGGGGCGGGCTTGAGGCCCCGGCTCCGCCCGGCGGCGCCGCCTGGCGGCGGCGATTGAGTGCGGCGCGCGTCGGTGTCCGGCGGGGGGCGGAGCCGGCGGGGCGGGGGCCGCCCATTGGTCGGGGCCGGCGCCGGTCAGCGGGGTTGTGGCCGCCGATTGGCTGGCGGCGCCAGCTGTTGCAGGTCCATTCACCATTTTGTGTGTTGGAGTAAAAAAAAAAGGGAGAATCGAGAGGGAGAGCCCGAGGGGGGGGGAGGGACGCACCGGACCGGACCGAGTCGGGACCGCGGCCCCCCCCGCCCCGAATCCCCGCCGGAGGCCGAGGTGAGGGGGGGGCGGGGAGGGGGGGGGCGCAGCGCAGAGAGGAAAGCCTGGGGGGGGGGGGGGACAAGCGGCGGGGGGAGCGCGGGGCCCGGGACACCCCGGGGGGGTCGGGGGGGCCAGGACAGGGAGGGGCGAGGAGAGTTCCGGGGGGACAGAGGGGTCCCGGGGGGGGCGGGGGAGCCCCGAGGACTGACAGCCGGGGGGGCCGGTTGGAGGGGCGTCCCGGGGAGCGGGGGGGCGGGGAAGGAGCGGGGCTGCCCAGCTGGGGACGAGTAGGGAAGATGGCCCGGGAGCGCAGGCGACGCTGTCATCGTCGTTATCTAATAATATTTACCGTGGCGACTGCCCTCCCGGACCCTCCGCAGTCCATGGAGCCTCGGGGCCGGGCAGGCTGGCATCAGAGCCCCGCTTCCTGCTCCCTCTGCCCCCCCTTCCCGGTGCCTCCTCGCCGCAGGCCCCCCGGGGGGCGGGAAGGGGGGGCGCTTGGGGGGGCAGAGGGGGTTGGGGTCCCCTCGGCTGGGAAGGAGGAGCAGGAGGAGGAGGTGGCCCAGTTTGGAGGGCGGCGGGCAGCCCGGGCACCTGGAGGCCGAGAGAGCTTGTTTGGGAGTCAGGGGAGTAAGGAGGGACTGGTTGTGTGTGTGTGTGTGTGTGTGTGTGTGTTTGTGTGTGGGGGGGGGCATCCTGGGGTCTGGGGTCCCAGCGGGGGCAGAGAGGGGCCATCAGAGGGTCAGAGAGGGGCCGGGAGCGGGGAGGGGGCCGGAGGGAAGGGGTCGGGGGGGTTGTGTGGAGGGGAGACCCCCCCCCCCCCCCCCACAAACACACACGCACCCCCCCACACGGGGGCTCTTGTGTGCATCGGTTGGAGGGCGGCGAGGGGCCGGGGGCGATGGACCCACGGGAGTTGCCGAAAAATGACCATCTGGGAGAAGAGCGGGGTCCCGTTTCGCCCCCCGCTCCGTCCGGTGGTTCCGGGGGGGGCCGGGGGAAAGGGCAGTCGTTCAGAGCAGGGGGAGGGGCGGGGTTTCAGCGGGCAGCGGGGACCCTGCTCATCTGACCCGGGCCATCTTGGATGGCCACCGGGCCCGGGCCCGGCCTTCGAGGTCCCGGCCCGCTCCCCGCCGGCCCCTGGCCCCGGCCGTCTCGGGAGCGCGGTCCGCTTAAAAGACCCCAAAAAACAACAGGCCGAAAAACGACACCCAAAAAAACCCAACGAAAACCCCCAGCCAGAAAGGGGCGGGCGGGCAGAAGAACGGGCCGGCGGGTTCAGGAAGTGGGTGAGGTGGGGCTTTGCCGATTGCCCCGTGTGCTTCTTCCCCGCCGCCCGCAGCCCCGGGAGCCCGGGAGGTCACCGGAGGGGTCCCGGGCCCTCTGCCCCCCGCACGGGGCCCACGTCAGAGGCTTCGACCCGACCGGACAGAGGGCGAGCGTGCCAGCCTGCCAGCCTGCCAGCCCGCCCTTGTGGGGGTGGGGGGAGATGTGTGTCCCTGTGGGTGTGTGGTGTGTCTGATCCGAGTGACTGTGAGTCTGCTCCCCGCTGCGCATGTGTTGTGTGTGTTTGTGTGTGCGTGCGCGGTGGGCTGGCCATCGCCGGATCTGCGTCGGTGCATGTGGGCCCCTGCTCCCCCGGGCCTGTCGGGTGCGGGCGCGTGTGTGCGCCACTGTGTATGTGTCTGTACGTCTCTGGCCCCGGGTGCCGTAGGGGTGGGGAAAAGGTCGGGATGGATCCGAGCTCCAGGCCTCTGGGGGGTGTGAGCACGGGTGTGTGCCGCCCGGTGCCGGTCGTGTGACGGGCTCCCAGAACACGCGTGCCCGAGATGGAACCGGTGGGACGGGACGCGGGGGGCCGTGAGCGGGCCGCACGTCGTGCTTGGAGTGGCTGTGTGTATCGTGCTAGTTCTTCCTCTGTGTGTGTGTGTGTGTATCTGGCCCACTATGGTCTGTGTGTCATCCGACTGATCTCTGGGGTGGGTGTGTGTTTGGCCTGGTATGTCTGTGTGTCATCCGATTGATCCCCGGTGTGTGTGTGTGTTTGACCTGCTGTGTCTGCGGGTCATCCAACCGATCTCTGGCACGTGTACGTGTGTCAGTCGATGGGTACGCGTGTAGCTGGCTCCCAGTGTGCGCATGTGTTTACGATCTGAGCGTATGTGCCCGCGTGTGAATATGTGTTGTGTGTGTATCTGCCATCTGTGTCTTCGTGTGTCTGTTTGGTCGGGGTGTGTGTCCATCTGCCATGTGTGTCTTCGGGTGTACGGTTGAGCGGTGTTGTGTGCGTGTGTGTGTCTGGTCGGTGAAGGCATCCGTCCGGTCCGAATGTGTTTGTGTAGTCGCCGTGTGTGTGTGTGTGTGTGTGTTGTGCCTGTATGCATATGGCTATCTAGGGTGTGGGTCCGGTCAGTGTGGGCAGGCGTCCGGTCTGAATGTGTTTGTGTGGTCGGTGTTTGTGTGCGTGTCGGGTCCGTATGTGTACGTGTGTCTACCTACCAGGTGCGGGTGTATAAAGCAAATAAATAATTGTGGTATTAAGTGCTTCCTCTGTGCCGGGAACTGAACTAAGCACCGGGGTAGTTAGGAGATAATGGAGGTGGACGCAGTCCCTGTCCCCCTGTCCCAAATGGGTTTCACAGTCTAAGGGGAGGGAGAGCAGGTATTTCATCCCTATTTTCCAGACGGGAAAACTGAGGCCCAGAGAAGTGACTCGCCCAAGGCAATACTCTTGTATGACCAAGTGGCCGAACCGGGATTAGAACCCGGGTCCTCAGACTCCCGGACCCGTGCTCTTTCCGCTAAACCCTTCTGTATCTGTCTGGCCTGTGTGCGTTTGTGTCAGTCTACTGTGTGTGTGTGTCCGTGTTTATATGTTTCTAAGGTTTGTATGTGTCTTGTCTGTGTTTCTCTGGTTCGTGTGGGCGTGAGAGTGTCTGGGCTCTGTGTGTGTGTGTGTGTGTATGTGTATGTGGGTGTATAAGTCTGGGGTATGCGTGTGTGCTTGTGTGTGTGTCGGGTCTGCGGGGGTGTGTGTCTCTCTGGTCCGTGGGTGTGTGTATGTGTCTGCCTTCGCTGGATGTGTATGTTTCTGGTCTCGTCTGGGTGTGTGTTTATATGTCTGGTCTCTGTGTGTTTGTGTGTGTGTCCATCTGGTCTGCGTGTCTAAGTGTCTGGTCCCGTGTGTGTGTGTGTGTGTGTGTGTCTGGTCAGTGTGTGTGTGTGTGTGTGTGTCTGGCACACTGAAGAGTTTCTCCTGCAGTGTGGCTTTGTAGGAAGGAGTCCGTACTCCTGCTGTGGGCTGGGGGTGATTCAGGACCACCCCCCCCCAACACACCCATACACACCCACCCCTCCCCCTCCTCACCCCGGAGCTGTGGTTGTGATCACGTGGAGTAGAGAGAGGCACGGAGATTTCACTGATAAGGGACTAAGGGACGGACCCTGGGGGCCACCACCTCCCACGCCAAGGTCGCTACCGGCTGGCAGGGGCCCGTGGGCCATGGGCTCGCCCAGACCGTTGGGATGCAATAATGGCCAAATGGCCACTTCTCTGTCGGCTGCCCGGATCACCGTGTTGTCCCACCGCTCCGCTCCCAAATCGATCCGTGTGTGTGTGTGTGTGTGTGTGTGTATGGGGGGGGTCTGTCTCCCGCATCCAGGGACGCGTGTGACGACCGGGGTCCGCCCGGTCCAGGGAGGCCGCGTGTCCGGCCTGCTGCTGCCCGGGGCGGGATGCGGGCCTAGTCCACCGCGGCCCCGGGCGTGTGCGCCCGGTGCCCCGTGTGAGCCGAAGCTAGTGCTTCTGGGGGCGGGGGGTGAGAGAGCGAGAGTCGGGGAGGTGCGTGCCGTGGGCAGGGGATGGGCGCCTCGGATCCGGGGCCTGGGAGTCGGGTGGGGGGAGCGGGGCCGGCGGACAGCGATGGGGCAGAGCCTGAGGGGGAGTGGGGGGGCGGGGACCGGAGGAGAGGAGGGTCCTAACCCGGTTGGCGCCGGCGCCGGCGGGCACCGCTGCCAACGCCTCCCTTCCGGGGGCCCCCGGGTCCCCCCCCGGCCCCCTCTCCCCCAACAGGTCCAAGGCCGGGACCGAGAAGATGAAGCCGGTGAAGAGAGCGGGCGGCCCCGGCGGCAACACCAACGGCGGCGGAAAGGGCCCCCCGGGCCCCCGGACCAAGGCCCAGAAGCGGCGAGCGGCGGGCGAGCCGGGCAGGCAGCAGGAGCCCGAGCGGCAGCAGCGACGAACGGAGGCCGCGGAAGCTGAGGAGGAGGCGGCCGCCGCGGCCGCCCAGGAGGAGGAGGAGGAGGAAGAGGAGGAGGAGGAGGAGGAGGAGGAGCAGGAAGAAGAGAAGGAGCGGAGGGGCCGCGGGGGCGCACGGGAGGAGCGGGTGCCGGAGCCGCCGCCGGCCTCCCCGGCCCTGCCCCCGGGACCCGCCGTCGCCCCGGGAGAGGCGGCCCCGGGCCCGCCGGTGGGCGCCGCCGCCAAGGGCGACGGCGGGGAGCCGGAGCCGGAGCCCGAGCCGGGCCGCTGGGAGCCGGCCCTCAGCCGCAAGACGGCCACCTTCAAGGCCCGCGCCCCCAAGAAGAAACACGTGGAAGAGCCCGGCGGGGGCAGCGGGCCCGAGGACCCCCCGGGACCCCCGGAGGAGGGCGGCCCCGGCGCCCCGCCGGCCTCGGCCCGCTCGTCCTCCACCGACACGGCCAGCGAGCACTCGGCCGACCTGGAGGAGGAGCCCCCGGAGCCCGGCGGCGGGGGCGGCGCCCCCCCGCCCGACCCGCCCCGGCCCCCCGGGCCCGCCGGCGAGGGCGAGGGCGGGGACGGGGGCGACGGCGGCCCGCGGCCCTGGCCGGCCCAGCGGGTGCTGGCCCGGCGGGACGGGCTCTTCCTGCCCGCCGTGGTGAGGCAGGTGAGGCGCAGCCAGGACCTGGGCGTCCAGTTCGCGGGGGACCGGACCCTCACGTACTTCGAGGGGGCGCTGGGGGCCGGCGGCGGCGGCGGCGGCGTGGACGTGGTCCCGGACGCCCCGCCCCCGCCGGGGAGCCTGGCCGTGGGCACGCCCGTGTGCACGTGCGTGGAGGCGGGGGCCACGGCCTACCGGGAAGGGGTGGTGGTGGAGGTGGGCGCCAAGCCGGCCGCCTACAAGGTCCGCCTGGGCCGGGGCCCCCCGGCCCCCGGCCCGCCCCCGGCCCGCGGCGAGGAGGCCGTCTGGGTGGCCCGCTCCAGCCTGCGCCTCCTGCGGGCCCCGTGGGGCCCCGCCGAGAAGAAGGCGGCCCCGGGCACCCCCCGGGGGGAGGCGGAGGGGGCCGGGCCCGAGGCCCCCCTCCCCGCGCTCCCGGTGCTCCCGGCGCTCCCGCCCCTGGCCTGCGCCCCCGGGCCGGAGCCCAGGCAGCCCGAGGACGCGGAGGTGTCCAAGATCAGCTTCGGCCGGGGCCCGGCCGAGGGGGACGAGGAGGGCCGGGCGGGGGGCCGGGCCGGGGAGAAGCCGCCCTCCTCGGGGCCCCACCCCTACCCCCAGCCCGCGTCCCACCCTCAGCCCCCGCCCCAGCCCCCGCCCCAGCCGCAGCCCCAGCCCCAGCCGCCCCCTCCGCCCCCGCCGCCGCTGCTGTCCCCGCCGCCCAAGTCGCCGGCCGGCCCCGGCCGCCCGCCCCAGCAGCCCTCCCCGGGCCCCGGCGGCGGGGCGGGGGTCCCCCCGGCGGAGAAGGGGGCGGCGCCCCCGGCCCGGGCCCGCACCCCGCTGACGGCCGCCCAGCAGAAGTACAAGAAGGGGGACGTGGTGTGCACGCCCAACGGCATCCGCAAGAAGTTCAACGGCAAGCAGTGGCGGCGGCTCTGCTCGCGCGACGGCTGCATGAAGGAGTCCCAGCGGCGCGGTTACTGCTCCCGCCACCTGTCCATGCGCACCAAGGAGATGGAGGGCCGGGCCGAGGGCGGGACGCCGGGGGCCGGGGGCGCCGGGGCGGGGGCCGGCGGGGCCGGCGGGGCCGGGGGCCGCCCGGCCGCCCGGGAGGGCAGCGCCGAGTTCGACTGGGGCGACGAGACGTCGCGGGAGAGCGAGGCGAGCAGCGTGGCCCCCCGCGGGGACTCCCGGCCCCGGCTGGTCGCGCCCGCCGACCTGTCGCGCTTCGAGTTCGACGAGTGCGAGGCGGCCGTCATGCTGGTGTCCCTGGGCAGCTCGCGCTCGGGCACGCCCTCCTTCTCGCCCGTGTCCACCCAGTCCCCCTTCTCGCCCGCCCCGTCGCCCTCGCCCTCGCCGCTCTTCGGCTTCCGCCCGGCCAACTTCAGCCCCATCAACGCCTCGCCGGTCATCCAGCGCTCGACCGCCCGCAGCCGCCACCTGAGCGCCAGCACGCCCAAGGCCGGGGTGCTCACCCCGCCCGAGCTGGGCCCGCACCCGCCGCCCCCCGGCCCCCGCGAGCGCCATTCGTCGGGCATCCTCCCCACCTTCCAGACCAACCTGACCTTCACCGTGCCCATGAGCCCCGGCCGGCGCAAGCCGGACCTGCTCCCCCACGCCGGGGGCCTGGGCGGGCCGGGGGGCGCCGGCGGCCACCCGGACTTCCAGAAGGGCGAGGGCCCGGACCCCGGCGCCGACTCGGTCGCCCACGCCCCCGCCCCCTCCGCGCCCGCCGGCTTCCGGGCCGTGTCGCCCGCCGGCCCGTTCCCCCGCTCCCGCCAGCCGTCCCCGCCGCTGCTGCTGCTGCCCCCGCCGGCCGGCCTGACCTCCGACCCCGGGCCCTCGGTGCGGCGCGTGCCCGCCGTGCAGCAGCGGGACTCGCCCGTCATCGTCCGCAACCCCGACGTGCCCCTGCCCTCCAAGTTCGCCGCCGAGGCCGCCGGGGGCGAGCCCCGGGCCGGGGGGCCGGCCCGCCCGGGCCGGGACCACCCGCCTCCCCCGGGGGCGGGCAGCGGCAAGCCCGGTCCCCCGCCGCCCCTGCCCGCCCCGGTCCCCATCAGCGTGTCCCCCGCCGGCCCGGCTGCCGTGGCCCAGGCGGGGCCCGCCTTCGGCCTGGCCTCCTCCCCCTTCCAGCCCGTGGCCTTCCACCCGTCGCCCACCGCCCTGCTGCCCGTCCTCGTGCCCAGCGGCTACTCCGGCCACCCCGCCCCCAAGAAGGAGGTCATCATGGGCCGCCCCGGGACAGGTAAGGAACCGGGGGCGTGGCACCGGGGTGGGCGCCGGGGGTCGGCGGAACCCGGGAGGGCCCGGTGGGCCGGCCCCGCCGCATCCCCCTCTCGGGCGCCGGGGACTGGGACGGAGCGGACGGGGGCCCCGCGGCCCCTTGGGGAGCCGGGTCCCGGAGGCCCGCGCGGGTCGGGCGGACGGCCCGCGGCGGGTCGGGCGGACGGCCCGCGGCGGGTCGGGGGGTCAGCCGCGGCGGGTCGGGAGGGCGGCCCGCGTTGGGGTCGGTGAGCCCCGGGCCCGGTCGGCCGGGCGTGGGGGCGGGCACCCCGGCTCGGGCCGGCCGTGACCCTCCGGCCCCGGCAGGTGCGAGGGGGTGGCGGAGGGTGTGCCCGGCTTCCCGCCCGCCCTCCCCGCCGCCGGTCCTGCCAGCCCTCGCTTCCGCTTGGGGACGTGCCGGGGCAGGCGGCGGGCGGCCCGTGCATTCTGCACATTCTGGGCACGGTCTGACCCGGCCCAGCTGCCGCCGCCGCCGCCTCTGCCTCTCCCTCCCTCCCCGCCTCCACACCACCTCCCTGCCCGCGCCGGATCCCGCTCCCCTGCCCCCCAGGCCCCCCCCCCGCCCCGCCGTCCTCTCTGTGTCTCCCAACGGGTCGAGGCTCGGGAATTTGGGGGGCTTCGAGGGCGCCCGGGGTGGGGCCCGTAAGAACGGAGTCGTGTCTCCGGTTAGCCGTACCTTCCCCCCGGCTCTGTCTGGCCCTCGGTCGCTCTGCTTGTCTGTTGTCTCTCCCACCCCCCCCCCCCCCCAGCTATCTCCCCGTATCTCTGCTCTCCCCTCACCCCCCTCCACCTCCCCGCCCCACTTCCCCGCCCTGCTGCCCAGGAGGCTGAGAGGAGCGGGAGCCTCTCGGGGAAAGTCGCCGGGGCCCCCGTGGGGAGGAAGGCTGCAGCAGCGCGGCCAGGTGGAAAGAGCCCGGGCTCGGGAGTCACGGGACCCGGGTTCTAAGGCCGCCTCGGCTTCTGGTCTGCCGTGCGACCCCGGGCAAGTCACTTTATTTCTCTGGGCCTCAGTTCCCTCAGCTGGAAAGTGGGGATGAAGACTGTGAGCCCCACGTGGGACAGGGACCGCGTCCGACCCAATCAGCTTGTATCCACCTCAGCGCTCGGTACGGTGCCCGGTGCAGAATAGAGCGCTCGACGGAGACCATAAAAAAAAAAGAGCCAGCCAGGCATCCCTGAGCTCCAACCAGGATGGGGAACTGGGGAGCGGGAGAAAACTAGGGCCCGCATTTTGGGGAGGGAGGGCGAGCAGGCCATCGCAGCCCCGACCTTTCCCTTGGACCCTGAACCCGCTTTCTTTCTCCCTGCCCCGCCCGGCCCTCCCTCCCGCCCGCCCCCGCTCCGGCCTGCCCTCGCCCCTTCTCCCGCCACCTGTTTCCCCGAGCCCGGCTTCCACAGCAGGAAGCGGGGGCCGCCTGGAGAGGAGGGGCACCGTGGTGTGCGCGTTGGGGGGGGGGGTCCTCTCCCCTCGATCCGGGGGCGGTGCACCTGTGCCCCCGGTGGGCAGAGATCCGGGCGGCTGCCAAGCCACCGCCGCCGCCGCCGCCGCCCCTGCCAGCCGCCGGCCGGTCCCCCCGCCGCCGCCGCCGCCCCAGGCCCGCGTCTCCTCTCCCTGTCGGGATCCCGGGCGGACCCTGCTTCTCTCTCAGACCCCGGCTCGCCCGTGGCTTCCCGCTCGGCTGTCCACTTGACCCTCTGCCCCCCCGCCCCTCCGCCCCGGTGCCCGTCGCACCTTCCCCGCCCGTGCCCGGCCCACGCTGGCCTCGCGTAACCCGCTGCTCCCCCTCCCCCAGTTCCCGGGCTTAAGGGGGCTTGGGCGGGGGGCGAGGCGGGGCCGGGGGAGGCTTGCGCCGGGCGAACGGACCCGGGCTTCCCGGTGGCCTCGCGCGGCCTCGGGCCCCGGGCGCGCGCTGCAGGCGGGGCGCGGGCGCGGGCGCGCGGCGGACGGAGGGGTCGTGCTGCCCCCTCCTGGCCGCCGGGCGCATCGCCCCTTGCGGCGCTGCCCCGGCCCGGGGGTCTCGGGGGGGCGGTCTCGGGGGTCCGGGCGTCCCGGGGTCGTAGGGCAGAGCCGGAGCCCGCCGCCCCTCAGCCCCGGGAGCCGGGAAGGCCAGCGGCACGTGGGCCCCGAGGACGGGGCCCACCGAAGGCCGCCGGTGTCGAGGGAGCCACGGGACAAGTCCCGGCCCGGGCCCGGGCCCCGGGGGGCAGCCGGGCAGGCGTCCCGCGTGCGCCCCGCCGGTCCCGCCGGTCCCCCGCCGCCCCCCAGTCCCGCCGCCCCCCAGCCCGTTCTGTTAATGGCTCCATTAGCGGCCGCGAGGCGCATTAGCGGCGTCTGGCTCCCATTACCGCCGGCGGCGGCGGCGGCGGCTGCTGCTGGAGCCGCTCGACCGCAGGCGGCTGGACTCGGGCCCGCTGCCCCCGGACCCCCCCGCCCCCCACCCCCAGGAGGGGGCTCCAGTCGGGCCGCCCTCCCCCCCCCATCCCGGGCGCCCCCTGCAGGCGGGGCTGGCAAGTCCCCGCGGTGACCGCAGAGGGCAAAGGGCAGAGGGCAAAGGGCAGGGAGCAGGGCCCTCCCACCTCCCTATTGTCCGGCTCGGCTCTCCCCAATCCCCCGCGCCCGGGCCCATTGTCCGGATTTGCGCCCCCCCCTAAAACGCCGCCCCCCCCCCCCCCCCGTTGACCCTTTCCAGGCCAGCCCCCCGCTGTGTCGGGGGCGGGAGGTTGACGGAGGCCTCGGTGCGGGGAGAGGGAGGGGGGCGCACGGCCGCAGCCGGCGGCCCGTCCTCGGCCCGCGTGGGTGTCAGGCCGGACAAGCGGGGAGCCGGACCCCGGGCCGCCCCCGTCCCCTCCCGTCCCCTCCCCCGTCCCCTCCCTGCACAAAGCGGCTTTGTGGGGCCGCGGCGGGGGCTGGCGGGGGGCCAGGCGGCGAGTGGAAAATCTCGTGAGCGGCAGCTCCTCCCGTGGGGGAGGGGCGGGGGGCGGGAGGGGGGAGGTGTCAGTCGCCCCCGCCCCCTTCCCCGCCCCCCCCCGCTCCTGCCTCCGTCCCCCCCCTTCTTTCCCCCCTCCTCCCTCGCCGTCCGTCCCCCCCACTCGCGCACTGAGTCACCCCCGGCCCCCGCTGCTATTTTTAGCCCCCCATCCCTCCCGGGCCCAGCCAATCCCAGCCCCGTTCCCCGGGTAACTGGCCAGACAGAGTGGGGGGGGGACCGGGGGGGCGGGGGGAGCCGTGGACTGTCACTGGGGCGGGGGGGTCTCCTGGGTCCGGCCGGACCTGGCCTTCGGGCGTGGTCGCCGAGTTCCCCCGGGAGGCCCGGAGGAGGAGGAGGAAGGGGCCACGGGCTGACTGGGGGGCGGGGAGCCGGTCCACGTTTCGCGTGTCCGGCTGGCCACCCGTTGGCCCCGCGCCCGCCTCTGCCCACCCGGCCGGGCGAGGGGCTCGTTTTGGGCGTCGAAAGGGAGGCACCTGCCTGCGGGCCGCCCGGGGGCTCGAGTCCCCGAGCCCCCCCCCCCCCCCGCCCCGCCCCGCGCTGCGGGAGGGAAGGGGGCAGATGTACATGGAGATGCCCCCGCCCGCCCGGGCCTAGCTGGCTTGAGGCCGAAGGGCCGGGTTGCCCGCCCTCGCCCCCCCTCGCCCCCCCGCAGGTGGCCCAGTGACTGGGGCCGGGAGCGGGGTGAGCCCGGGTGTCCGTCACGGTGATGGCTGATGGCACCCCCTCCCCTCCCCGCCCCGGTGCCGAGCCCACGGCTCGGTGGGATTCAGGTGGGCCGAGTTTTCCGGCCGGGACGAAGGGGGGGAACCATTTTTCCCCTACCCGGGAGGCTTCGTTTTGGAGGGAGGGGCGCTGGCTCCGGCCCGCGCCCCTCCTCCTCCTCCTTCCCCTGGGGGCTCCGTTCCCCCCCTCCCCCTCCCCCTCCCCGAACAATGGGAGCTAAGTATAGGGCTGGCTGGCTGGCTGGCTGGGTGCCCGGGGGGCGGGGGGGCTCTTCCCGCCCGGATCCTCACGGCCCCTCCCCCCCAGAAAGGGCCCCCCCCCCATCTGCCTCTCCCTCCCCAGCCTGCCCTTGGCCTCCCGGCCCCCCCTCCCTTTTCCATCCCACCCCCTACTCTTGGCAGTGCTCCCCTCCCCCGGCTTGGCTCCTCCAGATGTGCTCCGCCAGCTTTAGCGCTACCTCCAGATGGGCTCCCCCCGGGGGCCCGGTCGCATCCTCCTCCCCGCCGAGCCCGAGGTGTGCCCCGCCTGCCCCCGTGCCCCCAGGCCCCCCGCGCCAGGACCGCCCCGCCCCGCCCCGCCCCGCCGGGATCCAGGCCTCTTCCCCCGGGGCTTTCCTCCCCGGGCATCCGTCCTCCCTTCCCTACGGTCCAGCGCGGTAGCGGCGGCGGGGGCGGCCCCGGGGCCCGAGGGGCCCGGCCGGCCGGCCGGGAGGGAGCAGGGAGAGCCGTCGGCCCGGGACCGGGGCCGGGTGGAAACTCCTGGGGCCCGGGGGGGTGGGCGGAGCCGAGGGGGCGGCCAAGCCGGGCCGGGCCCGGCCCGTCGTAAACCAGAGCGGCCCTAGGCTTGCGGGGGCGCGGGTCGGGACAGTTGGGTCCGGGCTCCCCCTAAATGTTCCTCGGGGGCCCCAGGGGCAGGGGAGGGCCTGCAGGGGTTAACCGTGCAGCCGGTGACTCACCACGTGGGGAGGGGGCCGGGGGCCGGAGGGGGGGTGGGGAGGGAGCCGGACACATTGATTTCAGCCTCACGTTGCACTCCCAGGGGCAGTGAGGTAATGGAAGCGATGAAGCTGGGAAGGGGCGGGGGGCGCGACTATAGAGGAAGGGGCGATGGAGAGGCAGAGGAGGAGAGGGGGGCCCGGGGAGCCCCAAGCGCCAGAGCAGAGGGCACGGCGGGGGACCGGCGGGGTCAGCGGCGGTATCGCCCTCGGCCGTCTCGTCCGGCTCCATCCCGGGGCGGGGGCGGGGGGGGGCCTGGGCCGAGGGTCCCCCTCAAACCTCACCCCCCCGCCCCCCGCCCTGCGTGCAGATCCTGCTCAGGTTACAGGGGGAGGGGGTCCCTGGTTCCCGCAGACCAAGGGCTGATGGAGCAGAGTGGAGGCTGGAGGGGACCCCGGGCCTCTCTGAGAGGCGGTGTCATAGCAGGTGATTTATGTGATTATGAGGCTCGGAGACTGTGCCACTATTTCTTCAGGCTCTCTTTCTTTTATGGTATTTCCCAGTTGAGGGGTTGCCGCGTGCCCGGCGCTGACCTGAGTCGCGGGGTTAGGTAGAAGCTCATCGGGTTCGACCCGATCCGTGTCCCACGTGGGGCTCACGGTCTTCGTCCCCCTTTTACAGACCAGGATAACCGAGGCCCAGAGAAGCGAGGTGACCTGTCCGAGGCCACACAGACCGGCGGCGGAGCCGGGATTAGAACCCAAGTCCTTCTGACTCCTAGGCCCCGGGCTCTTTCCGCCAGGCCACACTGCTTTTGTGGGCACCGCCGGGGGGGGGGGGGCAAGGATTTTCTGCCCCGTCCCCACCCCCGTTTCAGGGGAATCGCCCCTCGCCGCGCCGAGCGGGGAGCTGGGTTGGGCCTGAGGGAGCGGGCCCGACCCTGGACTCTTGAGCGGCCCCGGCTGCTTGTCTGAGAGACCCGGCCTCTTGAGGAAGACTATCGGTGAGGGTATTTTTAAGCGCTTACTACGTGCCAGGCACCGTCCTAAGCGCTGGGGTTGATACAAGGTACTCGGGTTGTCCCCACGGAGCGCACCATCTCCGACCCCGTTTTACAGCCGAGGGAACCGAGGCCCGGAGAAGCGGAGCGACTTGCCCAGAGTCGCCCAGCCGATTAGACCGTGGGCCCGTCGTTGACCGTGGGCCCTGGGTCTCTCTGTTGGCCGTTTGTCCATTCCAAGCGCTTAGTCCGGTGCTCTGCACGTAGCAAGCGCTCGATAAATACTACCGAATGACTGTGGCGGAGCGGGGATCGGAACCCACGACCTCCGACGCCCAAGCCCGGGCTCTTTGCACGCACAGGCCCGGCGGCCCGAGGGACCCGGCGGCCCGAGGGACCCGGCGGCCCGAGGGACCCGGCTTCTCCTCCCCGCCGCCCGTCTGCCGTGTGACCTTGGGCACGTCGCTTCCCTTCTCCGGGCCTCAGTTCCCTCATCCGTAAAAGGGGGATGAAGGCCGGGTGGGCCAGCGCCGGGGTCCAAGTCTGTTCGGTTGTCTGACCGACGCTCCCGGCGCTCAGTACAGCGCCCGGCAAATAGCAGCAGCAGCAGCCGCCGCGGGCGGGGCCCCGGGGTGTGTCCGGTCGGGGCCGTGCGGGGCACGTGGGAGGCTTGAGCGCCGCGGCCCCGGGACACTCGCGTCGGCGATTCCGGGGCCGGGCGGGAGGCGGGGGGGAGCGGGAGCGGGAGCGGCCCCGGGGGCGGGGGCCGCTGCGGCCCGGTTTGGCTCCGTGCCTTTGCTGCATTGCGCCCGCCCCTCTCTCTCTCTCTCTTCCCCCCCGCTCGGGCCCGGCCCGTCCGGTCCCGTCCGGTCCATTCCGGCCCGGTCCGGTCCGGTGCCGCCCGCCGCCCCCCTTCCCCCCTCCCCGGCGGCGCCCTCCCCCGCCCCCCCGCCCCGGGCCTGCCCTCATTTGCATATGACTGACGTTCCCCCGGGGCGGCCAATGGGGGCGGGCGCGGCGGGGCCTGACCCGCGCGCGCGCTCCGGCGGCGGCCAATGGGCGCGCGGCTCGGGGGCCGGGCCTGCGCGGAAGGGGCCCCGGGGAGGGGGGCGGGCGAGTAGTAGTGGAGGGCGGGGAGGGGCGGGAGGAGGCGGTGGTTAGCGCCGTCGCGTCCGCTCCCGCTCTCGCTCTCCGCCTCGCGGGGCCGGACGACGCTCGGCGGGGGCGTCCGGGGAGGGGGGGGGGGCCTCGACCCGACCCGGCCCGGCCCGCGCGCGCGCGCCCGCCCCGCTCAACCCCGAAGCCGTTACTCGTCGCTGGAGACCGAGAGAGAGAGAGAGAGAGAGAGAGAGCGCGCGCGTGTGTGTGTGTGTAGAGTGTGTGTGCGCGCGCGCGCCCCGCCCCGCTGGGGGGGGAGGAGGGGGAGGGGGCGCGGCGGCCCGCGATGCTGAAGGCGGCGACCCCGGCCCCCCCCCCGCCGCCGCCGCCGCCGCCGCGCGCCCCGTGACGGGCCCCCGCGGGCGGCCGCGCGCGCCGCCCCCCCTCCCGCCCCGCGCGCGCCCCCGCCGGAGCCCCCCGCCCGGGGGCGGCCGGAGGGGGAGGGGCCGGGGCCGGGACATGCGGCGGCGGGGTCCGGCGCCCCCCGGGCCCGGGCGGCTTCGGCGGCGGACGGGGCGAGGAGGGAGGAGCGGCGGCGGCGGCGGCGGCGCGGCGGCCTGAAGGAGGCCGAAACCCAGAGAGCGAGCGAGCGAGCGAGCGAGCGGGCGGGCGGGCGGGAGGGAGGGAGGGAGGGAGGAAGGGAGCGGCGGAGGCCCGGAGTCCGGCGCCGCCGCCCCCTCGCGGGACCATGTATTCGGCCGAGAGGCGGCTGCTGCCCGCGCCCGGCGCCGCCCGGGGCCTCGGCATGTTCGGTCAGTACCCAGGGCCGCCACCGGGGACCGGGGGACCGGGGGACCGGGGGCCGGGGGACGGGACGCCGAGCGGGGCCCGCCGCTGTCGGCTTTGCGGGGAGGGCGGGTGGAGGAGGAGGAGGAGGAAGCACCTGGCCGGCCCGCGGACCCTCCCGCCGCGCCTCGTCCGCCCAGGCGGGCCGGTCCCGGGTCGATGTGCGGGGCGCCCCGCCGGGCGGGCTCACCCGCCTTCGGCCCGGGAGGCGGGGGCGGGGCGGGGCGGGGCGGGGCGGGGCGGGGGGAGCCGCCGCCGCCGCCGCCACACCCTCTCCATCCCTCCGCCCGGCCCGGGCCCCTTCGGGGGGCAAAGGCCGGCGCCAAAGAGGCGGGAGGCGGGAGACGCGACCCCCGACCCCCGGGAGGGGCCCGGGTCCCCGCTGCTCACCTGCCCCCCGGGGGGGCCGGGGGCGGGGGTTGCCCCCCGCGTCGGTGGAGCGGCCGGCCGGGAGGCCACGGCCTCCACGGGCGTCAACCAGCCCGCCCCCCGCAAAAATAGACGGTGCCAGACGGAGGCGTGGGGCGGGGGGGGCAGGGGGGCGACGAGGTGAGATGGGGCGGTCGGAGCCCCGGTGCCCCATCCCCTCCGGGGGCGCGGCCCACCTCGGGCCCCGAGCTTTGGGGTCGGAAGAGCCTCTCCCGAGCCGGCCCGGCCCCGCCCCCCCCCGCCCCCAACCTGGGGAAAGGGACCCGAGCCCGAGTGGGGGTGGGAAAGTGGGGGCTGCCCGTCGTAGCCTCCCCCTTCCTCCCCAGCGGCTTAGAGATGGGGAGGGGGCAGAGCGTCGATCCTGGGGGGAGGGCTACGGGGAGAGGAAGGGGCCGGGGGGGGGGGGGGGGGGGGTGGATGGCGCCCCAAGTCCCTTCCCGGGGAGGCCGCCGCACCCCGAGCGGCTCCCCGGCCGACCGGGCCCCTCCGTCCCGCCCCACAGTGTGGACCAACGTGGAGCCGCGTTCCGTGGCCGTGTTCCCCTGGCACTCGCTGGTGCCCTTCCTGGCGCCCAGCCAACCCGACCCCTCCGTCCAGCCCAGTGAGGCCCAGCAGCCGGCCAGCCACCCCGTCTCCTCCGGCCAGAGCAAAGGTGAGGCGCCGGGGCTCGGGGCGGACGGGGGCGGGCGGACGGGCGGACGGGCGGGCGGAGCCCGCCGCCCCGCACCCGGGGCTCGGAGCCCCTCCCCGACCCTCGGGCCCGTCTGTGTCCCCAGAACCCGCCGAGTCTGCAGCGGTAGCCCACGAGCAGCCCCCCGGGGGCGCCGGGGGCGCCGAGCCGGGCCGGCCCCCGGGGGCCGCCTGTCCCGGGAGCCCGGCCCCCGGCCCCCCTCAGCCGCCCGCCGGGGCCGCAGCGGAACTGAGCAGGGTCGCCCCCCAGCATCCCGAAGACGAGGCCCCGGGGCCGGCGGGGGAGTCGCGGCTGGACAGCGAGACGGAGAGCGATCACGATGACGCGTGAGTGCCCCGGGGGGGGGGGGGGGCCGCCGCCGCCGCCTCCGCCGGGTGGGCCCCGGGGGGCCCGAGGGGGTGCGGGACGAGGAGGTGCCGGCCACCGCCGGGCTTGGCGATCACCTCACTCCTCTCCTGCCCCTCCCTCCGACACCCGCCCAGGTTCCTCTCCATCGTGTCCCCCGAGATCCAGCTGCCGCTGCCGCCGGGCAAGCGCCGGACCCAGTCCCTGAGCGCCCTGCCCAAGGAGCGGGACTCCTCTTCCGAGAAGGACGGCCGCAGCCCCAATAAGGTACCGCCCGCAGCCCGATCCCCCCGCACCGGCCCCCTGGCCCTGCTCCTCCGGGCCCGGGCCTCTTCCCGCGGCCCCCCCCACGCTCTCCCCTCCCGCCCCCGCTCGGTCCCCGGGAGCGCGGCCGGCCGACCCCGCGCCCTCTCCGCTCAGAGGGCGCTCGGCTCTGTCCGCCCCGCCTCCCCCCCCCTCCCCTCCCGTGTCCGCAGCGAGAGAAGGACCACATCCGGCGCCCCATGAACGCCTTCATGATCTTCAGCAAGCGGCACCGGGCCCTGGTGCACCAGCGCCACCCCAACCAGGACAACCGCACGGTCAGCAAGATCTTGGGCGAGTGGTGGTACGCGCTGGGGCCCAAGGAGAAGCAGAAGTACCACGACCTCGCCTTCCAGGTACCCGTGGGGGCCCCGCCCACTTCTGCTTTCTCCAGATCAGCCCCCCGGGGAGGAAGTCGGTCGGGCGGCCCGGCCCGGAAGCCCCGCGGCCCGGCGGAGGGGAGGCCGGCGGCGAAGGGGAGGCGGCGTGTCCGGCTCCCCTTCCCCGGGCCGGAAAGATTCCTCTTCGGCCACTCCCCCGGCCGGGGCGGAGGCAGCAGGTGGGGCCGGCGTTCCCGCCCTTCAGGTGCCGGGCCGTTTCCGGCGGTGCGGGGATCCCGGGACCCCGGCCCCGGGGTCGCTCCACATGCCCGCCATCCTCGCGGGTCCCGGGGAGTCGGGGCGGTGCTGGGCCTCCCCGCCGTCCCCCCGGGGGTCCCGGAACTCGATTCACACTCGGCCCTCTCGGGGCGGCCCGGGTCCCCAGGCGGGCGGTTCGAAGCTCTGGAGCTCCCGGGGCTCCCGCTCGCCAAAGCCTGCGGGTCCCTCCCCGGGGCGGGCGGGGGCGGGGGGGGGGGGGTGCTCCTCCGAAACGGGACGGACGGGGCCGGGGGCTTCTCTCCGGCAGGTGAAGGAGGCCCACTTCAAGGCCCACCCGGACTGGAAATGGTGCAACAAAGACCGGAAGAAGTCGAGTTCCGACGTCAAGCCGGCGGCCCCGGGGATGGGGGGCGGCCACAAAGAGATGCGGGAGCGCAGCATGTCGGAGACCGGCACCGCCGCCGCCCCCGGAGGTCAGCCCGCCTCCCCTGCCGCCCCCGGCCCCCGGTGACCACACACCGTCCCCGGGTTCCCTTGGGGTCTCGGGGCCCCGTCCGGCCCTCCGGGGCAGCCCGAGGGCCCCTCCCGCCCGGCTCTGCCTCGCTCACGCGCTCGGTCCCCCCGCTTCCTCCCGAGTCTGCTCCAGCGTCCCCTTCCCCTTCCTTCCCCAGCGTCCACGGAGCTCCTGTCCGCCGCGGCCCACACCTTGCTGGCCTCCGAGGCCAAGGCCCCGGGCTCCGGGGGCGCCGAGCGAATCCTCCCCGGCGGCGGCCCCGGCCCCGTGCGGCCCCGGGCCTTCTCCCACAGCGGGGTCCACGGCCTGGAGGGCGGGGAGGCGGACGGCCAGGCCCTGCAGGAGCTCACCCAGGTACGGAGAGCCGGCCGCCGGGGGCGGGGAGACCGGCCGGGGCCGTTGGGCCGGGAGGCGGCCTCACCGACCCCTCGCCCTCTCCCCCCGCTCCCCGCAGATGGTGGCCGGCCCGACCCCCTTCGCGGGCCAGAAGCCCCCCTCCCAGTACGGGGGTCCCGGCCCGTTCGCCGCCCCTGGAGACGCGGGAGCCCTGGCCGGGGGCGGGAGGCCTCCCCCGCTGCCGGCCCGGACCTCCCGCTCCCAGCGCGCGGCCAGCGAGGACATGACCAGCGACGAGGAGCGCATGGTCATCTGCGAGGAGGAGGGGGACGACGACGTCATCGGTGAGCGGGGCGGGGCGGGCACCGGGGCGGGCGGCGGGGCGGAGGGAGGCGGGGGCCGGGGCGGAGGGAGGCGGGGGCCCCCCCGGGGAGACCGGTCCCCCTCCGAATCCATCTTTCCGGCCCCGCCCCACCCCGCTCCTCCCGCCCCGCCAGCGGACGACGGCTTCAACGCGGCCGACATCGACCTCAAGTGTAAGGAGCGCGTGACGGACAGCGAGAGCGGGGACAGCTCCGGGGAGGACCCGGAGGGCGGCAAGGTGCGAAGCCGAGGGGAGGAGGAGGAGGAGGAGGAGGCCGGGGCCGCGGGGGCCTGGGCCTCGGGCATCGCCCACCCTGGAGGTTGGGTGGGGGGGGGGGGTTCCCCCTCCCTGACCCTCTCTCCTTTCCTCCCTCCCCGCCCCCGGCCTCTTCTCCAGATCCTGGGGCGGAAGCTGTACTCGCCCGTGATCCGTTCCTCCTCGCTCTCGGCTGCCTTCACCCACTGCCGCCCGCCCCTGGACCCCGAGCCGCCGGGGCCCCCCGACCCCTCCGCCTTCCCCAAGGGCTACGGCCCGTCGCCCTCCTCCTCGTCGTCCTCGTCCTCCTCCTCGTCCTCTTCTACCTCCTCCTCCTCGGCGTCGTCCTTCCAGCTGGCCCCGGGCCCCTTCAAGCCCCAGGAGCCGGGGCGGGGAGGCGTGGGGGGGCCTCTGCGGGTGCCGCCCCCGCCGGGGGGAGGCCCGGCCCCACCCAAACCCCGCTTCCTCCCGGCCGAGGGCGGCCCCTACCGCCGGCGGCGGCCCGAGAGCGCCGGGGGCGCCGAGGCCTCCCCGCCGTTCCCCGGGGCCTCGGTGATCGCCTCCCCGCCCGGCGGGGCCGGCGGCGTGTTGCAGGCTCTGGTCCTGCCGCCCGGCGGGGGGCTCTACCCGGCCAAGGACGCTTCCGAGCGGGACCCCGGGGGCCGGCTCCCCTCGGCCACGGTGCTGGTGACTGCCCCGCCCGCGCTGGGCGGCGGGGGCCTGGGTTACGGGGCGCTCCCCGCCCCCCCGCGCCCGGCCCCCACCGTGGTCACCAACGTGGTCCGTCCGGTGAGCAGCACCCCGGTGCCCATCGCCTCCAAGCCCTTCCCCGGGGGCGGGCCGGGCGCGCCGGGCCTGCCGGCCGAGGGCCTCCACGGCAAGGCGGAGGCCGCCGGGAGGGTGCCCGGGGGCTCCCCGCTGGGCCTCGTCTACGCCGACAAGAAACCCCCCGGCCCGGCCGTCCCCCCGGCGGCCCCCCACCTGGTGGCGGGGCCCCTCTTAGGGGTGGGCAAGACCCCGGCCGCCGTCACCAACCTCCTGGTGGGCGCCCAGGGCTACGGGGCCGGGCCCCCCTCCGCCCTGCAGTTCATCGCCCAGGGGAGCCCGGCCGGCGGGCCGGGGAGCGCCGGGCCCGCCCCGGGCGGCGGCCCCAACGGCCCGGTGCCCCTGGGCATCCTGCAGCCCGGCCCGCTGGGCAAGGCCGGGGGCATCACCCAAGTGCAGTACATCCTGCCCACCCTGCCCCAGCAGCTGCCGGTGGCCCCCGGGGCCAAAGCGGGGCCGGGGGCCGGGGGGCCGGCGGCCGGGGGGGCCACGGCCAGCATCCACTTCGCCCTGCCCCCCGGCGGCACCGCCAACGGCAAGGTCCTGGCCGCCGCCGGCCCCGCCCCCGCCATCCCCATCCTGCAGCCCGGACCCGCCGCCACCGCCCCCTCGGGGGCCGGGCCCAAAGGTGAGGAAGCCGCCCCCCCCCCCGCCCCCCCCCCACTCCGGAGGCGGGTGGAGGGAGGGGGCCCCGGGCTGCCGGGGAGAGATGTGGGGGGCCGGGTGGGGCGGGCCTCCCCCGCCCCCGGGCCGGGACGAGGAGGAGGAGGAGGAGGCGGCGGCGGGAGGAGGGGCGTGCGCCAGCGGGGGCGACCCGGGGCCGGGAGGTCCGCGCCCGCCGGCGGTGACGCCCCGACCCGGGTTCTCGGGGCCGGCAGCCCAGTCGGCGTCCCCGGTGCAGGCCCCGCCCGCCGGCGGCTCGCCTCAGCTGCTGCCCGGCAAGGTGTTGGTGCCCCTGGCCGCCCCGGGGGTGGCGGTGCGGGGCGGGGGAACCGGCCAACCCCTGCCCCTCGTCAGCCCGCCCTTCTCCGTGCCCATGCAGAACGGAGCGCAGCCGGCCAGCAAGGTCAGTGCCGGCCCGGGGGAGGGGGCGGGGCCGGCGGGGCCGGGGCCGGGGGGGGGGGGGGGCTCATCTCCGCCCGCCCCCCCCGGTCCCGCAGATCATCCAGCTCACTCCGGTGCCCGGATCCGCTCCCGGCGGCCTGGTGCCCCCCCTCAGTCCGGCCGCTCTCTCCGGTCCCACCTGTCAGTCCCAGAAGGTCATCCTGCCCTCGTCCACCAGGTAGCGCTGGCCGTCCCTCCCCGAGGAGGCGGGCGGGCGGGCGGGCGGGCGGGTACCTCCTTCCGTGGGGGCTGCCCCCCGGGGGGATGTGGGGAAGACTTCCCGGAGAGGGCGGCGCTAGGAGCGGGAGCGGGAGCCCGAGAGGGGCCGAGGTCAGGGGCTCAGTGCCGGGACGGGCCGAACGGGGCCGGCGGGCCGGCCCTGGGAAAAGCGGGGTGGGACCGCGGGAGCGGTTCGAGGGTCGGGGCGACGGCGGGGCCCGGCTCAAGGCTCAGCCCCGGCCCGCCTCGCCTCGCCTCGCCCCGGACAGGATCACCTACGTCCAGTCGTCGGCGGGCCACCCGCTGCCCCTGGGCGCCGGCCCCGCCCCCGGCCCTCCCAGCTCCGTGGCCCTGGGCTTCACCACGGTGGGCCCCGCCGGGCAGGCCCTCGTCCAGCCCCTGCTGGCCGGTAAGAGGAGGGGAGGGGCGCCCAGGAGGAGCTGAGGGGGGTGGAGGGGGGTGGGCTCCGGGCCTTGCCGACCCCTGACTCTCCCCTCTTCCCCCCCCAGGCCAGGCCCCCCTGCAGGTGGGGATGTCACCCGTGCCCAGCCCCCAGCTGCCGCCGGCCTGTGCCGGGGGCGGGGGGCCCGTGATCACGGCCATCTACCCGGGCGGCCCGGGGACCCCCTCGGCCGTGCCCCTGGCGCAGCCCCCGCCCCCCGCCCCGCCGGGGCTGCTCTACACCGTGGCCGCCAGCACCGCCGCCCCTCCGGCCGCCATCCTGCCCAAGGGCGGGGCCCCCGGGCCGGTCGCCCCCGCCTCCTGCCAGGCTCCCACCAGCCCCTTCCCCAGCGCCACAGGTGAGGGGGCGGCGGGGGCGGGGCGGGGCGGGGGCCCTCGGAGATGGGGCTCGAGGTGGGAGCGGGGGCGTCGGGCCCACCCTCTGACCGGGACCCGTCGCCCGCAGGTTCGGTGGCCTACAGCCTGGTGGCCCCCAAGCCCCAGCGCCCGGCCCCCAAGCCCCCCCAGAAGGTGAAAGCGGCCATCGCCAACATCCCCGTGGGCTCCTTCGAGGCGGGGACCCCCGCCCGGCCCGGCCCGACCCCTCGCCCCCCTCCCGAGGCCAGCCCCGCCCACGAGCCGCCCCCCGAGGCCGAGCCCAAGGAGCGCAGCGAGGCCTGGGACGGGCGGGCCGCCTCGCCCCCGCCCGAAGCCCGGGCCCCCGCCCGCGAGCCCCCCGCGCCCGGGGGCAGCCCCCCTCCTCCGTCGGCTGAGGAACGGCCTGCCGTCAAGGGGTCGGAGCCGGTGAGCGGCCCCCCGCCCCCGCCCTTGGGTCCACCCGCCTCCCGGAGGCGGCCCCTCGCGGCCCCGCTCTCCTTCCCCGCGCGGTCTCCTCGCCTTCCCAACCGCGCCGTTCCCCGTGTTCCCTCCTCCTCCGCCCACCGGCCCCGCCCGCAATCCCGCTTGTCTCCCCCTCTCCCGTCCGGTCACCGCCCGGTCACCGTCCACCCCCAGCTGCCCTCCGGGGACTCCCTTACCATCCGTCGTTTCTCTGGCTCTCCTTTTCTCCATCCTTCCCTCCCTCCCGCTTCTCCAGGCCACCAAATTCCCCAGCTCCCCCGACTGGCGGGTCCCAGGGACAGAGAGCAGGACTGAGCCCCCCACGCCCCCCAGCCCCGCCCCCCACCCTGGCAGCGGCCCCGGCGGCGGCGAGGGGGGCAGCGGGCGGGGGGCCGGCAGCAGCGACACCCCGGAGCGCAAGGAGGGGCCCGGGAAGAAGGTGAAGGTGCGGCCCCCGCCCCTGAAGAAGACCTTCGACTCGGTGGACAAGTAAGGGCCGGGAGAGGCCGGGGGTGGGGGACGGACGGACCGAGGGGCGGCCGGCGCGGGGTGGGGGTGGGGGCGCGGGGCCGGGGTGACCCTCCCTCCCTCCCCAGCAGAGTCCTGTCGGAGGTGGACTTCGAGGAACGGTTTGCCGAGCTGCCCGAGTTCCGGCCGGAGGAGGTGCTGCCCTCGCCCACCCTGCAGTCGCTGGCCACCTCCCCCCGCGCCATCCTGGGCTCCTACCGCAAGAAGAGGAAGAACTCCACAGGTCCCGACCCGGCCCCGGGGGCGCGGGGGGAGGGGGAGGAGAGGCCGAGCCGGGACCTCCCCGCCCTGCCCCGCCCCAACACCGAGCGCCCCCCCCGCTTCCCCCCCCCAGACCTGGACTCGGCCCCCGAGGACCCCACCTCCCCCAAGCGCAAGATGCGCCGCCGTTCCAGCTGCAGCTCCGAGCCCAACACCCCCAAGAGCGCCAAGTGTGAGGGCGACATCTTCACCTTCGACCGCACAGGTGAGCCCGGGCCGCGCCCGCCACCCGGGGGCCCCTACGAGCGTCCGAGGACCCGCCGCAGCGCGGGGGCCGCGGGAGACCCGGGCCCGGCCGGCCCCTCGGCCCGGACCCGCAGAGGACGGCTGGGGCCGGGCTGGCGATCCCGCGGCCGCGTCGGGCCCGGGAGCGGTCGCCACCCCCTTTGCCCACCGTGGGGCCGCCTGACCCGCCTCCCCGGCTCCCTGCAGGCACGGAGGCCGAGGACGTGCTGGGAGAGCTGGAGTACGAGAAGGTCCCCTACTCCTCCCTGCGCCGCACCCTGGACCAGCGGCGGGCGCTGGTCATGCAGCTCTTCCAGGATCACGGCTTCTTCCCCTCAGGTGCCGGCCGGGCCGGGGGCGCCGGGGCGGGAGCGGGAGCGGGAGGGGAGGGGGGCGGGGGGGGCGGGGGGGCCGGCCACCCGGTCGGAGGGGAGGGCGGGGGCCCGGCCCGTCCGCCGACCCCCGGCCCGCCCGGCCATCCCCTCCCCTCGGTCCTCCCCGGCAGCCCAAGCGACGGCGGCGTTCCAGGCCCGCTACGCCGACATCTTCCCCTCCAAGGTGTGCCTGCAGCTCAAGATCCGCGAGGTCCGGCAGAAGATCATGCAGGCCGCCACCCCCACGGAGCAGCCCCCGGGCGGGGAAGCCCCGCTCCCCGCCGCCGCCCCCGCGGCCGGCGAGGGGCCGGACTCCCCGTCGGCCGCCGGCCCGGACTCCTCCGCCCCCGCCCCCGTCCCCTGTGCCCCGCCCCAGACCCCCCAGCCCCCGGAGCCCGGTGAGCCGGGCTGGGACGGCCCGCCGCCCCCCTCCCCGCAGCCCCCCGGCCCTTCCACGGCCCCCGGGGGCAGGTGAGGGGGCGCGGCCCCCTGCCCAAGACGGACTGCGCCGAACCCCCTTCCCCCCCAGACTGGCCGCTTTACGTGGGGCGTCGTGTCTCGTGTGTGCGCGCACGCGTGGAGGGAGGGCAGGGGAAGACCGTGGGCCCCTGTAAATAAGCCCTGGGCTCCCTCCCCTCCCCTCCCCTGTATATACTCCTCCTCCCCCCCCCCCCCCCGCCCTCGACTCCCTCCCCAGGGATGGGATGGGGGGTGGGGTGGGGGCCGCGCAGCAGAAAGCAGAGTTGGGGAGGGGGGGAGCGGGAGGGGCCGTGTACATAGGCTGGAGTTTGTTACCTTTGGATCTTTTATGCAAACTGGGGCCGCAGGCGGGACGGCCGAGCGGGGAGCGGGCAGGCCGGTGGGGACAGGGGCTCCGGCCCTCCTCACGCCTCCCTCCCCGCGCGGGGGCCGGACTCAGGTTAGGTTGGGGGGGGGAGGGGGGCGGGGGGGGGGGTGCTGCTGCACTTTTAGCCAGGGGCAGGGAAGGGGCAGGCGCTCGTGCCTGGCAGCTCCTCCCCCCACCCGGCTTGGTTGTTTTTCTAAGAGACAAACTCTCGTGTTCCCCCCCCCCCCCCCCCCCCCCCCGCCCCTTCTTCCCTCCCCCGGAACGAAACATGTTGATCATGTGCAATATTTCTTACTGTGCCGAGGAGACGCGAGCAAGCAGAGATTAAAGCTGTTTAACACACCCCCTTTAGCCTCTCTCTTCTCCCTCCCACCCCGACCCCCCTGCCTGGGGGATGGAGAGGGGTGTCTCGGGGCTGGTGGGGGGAAGACGGGGAGGGAGACGTGGTGAGCTCCGGCCCTCCCCGTCTTACCCCTGCCCGGCCGAAGCCCACCCCACCTCCCCTCCGGTCAGTCACCGACCAACGGCCCTGGAAGGGGAGGGGGACTGGCCCGGCCCCACCCGTAGTGCTGAGGCTCTGCCTCGTTTTTTTTTCAAGGTATCTAAGGGCTTATTACGTGCCCGGCGCCGTACTAAGCGCCGGGGTAGGTACAAGTTAATAATATAATGTTGGTATTTGTTAAGCGCTTACTCTGGGCCGAGCACTGTTCTGAGCACTGGGGTAGACATAGGGGAATCAGGTTGGTTGTCCCACGTGGGGCTCACAGTCTTCATCCCCATTTTCCAGATGAGGGAACTGAGGCCCAGAGAAGTGAAGTGACTTGCCCACAGTCACACAGCCGACAAGTGGCAGAGCTGGGATTCGAACTCATGAGCCCTGACTCCAAAGCCCGTGCTCTTTCCACTGAGCCACGCTGCTTCTCTCTGTTAAATGCTGGGGGGGTAGATGCAAGATTATCAGGGCGGACACGGACTGTGAGCCCCATGAGGGACGTGATTCTAAGAAGATGGGAGCACGGGGATGGAGGCGGTCCCCGTCCCACACGGGGCTCACCGTCTCGATCCTCATCTCTGAGGCACAAAGAAGTGACATCCCCGAGGTCACAGAGCAGACGGGTGACGGGAGCCGGGGCCCGCGGCCTCCCAGCCCCGCGCTCTATCCGCTAGAGCGCTCCGCTTCCCTCCCTCTCGGCGCCAAGGCTTTGGGGGCAGCCCCCTTAGGGCCGGGCGCTCTCTGGCGCCCGCGGGGACCACGGCGGCCCGCCCGCCCCCCCGCCTCGCCTCTCGAGGGACGGATCTCGTAAGGCAGCCGGACCCGGTTCTGGGAGAGGAAGTTTATTGGGGAGAAGGCAGCGGGGAGGCGTGTTGAGGGGGAGGCGGGGGGCGGCTCAGGGCTGGGGGTGCCGGCCCTGGTCTGCCCCCAGCAGGCTGAGGAGCAAGGCGTGCAGGGCCTTACAGATGGGAGCGTAGCCCAGGCGGCTCAGGTGGAGGTAGTCGTACATGTCGTGGTGGCTGATGGTGCCGTCCGAGTGCACGAAGCCGGGGTCGGCGTCCAGGAAGTGTGCCCGGGGCTGCCCGGCCAGGGCCTCCCGCACCAGCACGTTCACCTGCCTGTTCTTCTCCCGCAGCGGGTTGGGGTGTTGGCCCCGTGGGAGCAGGCCCTGACGGGGGGAAGACGGGAGGGCCGTGAGGGAGGTCCCGGGGGCGGCGCGGCCCACGGCCCCGTGAGGCGATGGAGCTACCCCCCCCCACACAGAGGGGGCGCCGTGGGGGTGGGGTACGGTCCGAGGGAAGCGACGGCCCAGCCCGACCTCTCACTCACCAGCACCACGACCCGGGCCTGAGGCTGCCTCTTATTCAGCAGGTGCACGATGGCCTGGATGCCGCCGGCCACCTGCTCCGCCGTGTGCCCGTGGTTGTTGGTGCCCACCCAGACCACCACGATCTGAGGGGAACGAGGCGGCGTCGACCCCTGAGGGGCGGTGCCCCCGTCTCCCGTCGTCGCCCCCCTCCCCCCCACGCACTCACCCATCGCACGGTGCCACCCCCTGCCCCTCGGGCGCTCACCTTGGGCCGGATGTGCTCCAGCTCGCCATTCTCCAGGCGCCACAGCACGTGGTGGGTGGCGTCGCCCCCAATCCCGAAGTTGAGTGCGTGCAGGGGGGAGAAGAGCTGTCGCCACAGCTGTAAGGGAGGGGGCTTTATTTGATCTCTGCCTTTCCCTCCCCAGAAGGGTTTGACTAGTGGCGTCCAGAAACAGGAAGGTGAGGAGGACAATCTGAGCCCCCTCCCCTTGGCTCTTGGTTCCCCATCCCTGAGGGGGGCGGGGCGGGGAGGACTTTTCCCACAGGCTCCTGCCCTGGCAGGAGGATTCAGGCCGGGGCAGGGGTGAGGGCAACCGGCCCCCGAGTTGACCGGGGCGAGGAAGGGCCCCGCCGAGAAGCCGTCACGCTCCCGCTGGGGGCGAGGGGGAGGGAGGACCGGATGGGTCTGGGGTCCCGCTCTCTGACCTCACACTGATGGAGCAGCTGCACTAGGGAATCTCCGATGAACACGACCTCCGGCTCCTTGTCTTTGCTGTCGGCCACGAAACGGTGGTGCTGGGGTGGCAGGGGAGGAGGGGCCGGGGAGGGGCCGTGAGATGGACGGACGGCATCGCCCGCTGACCCGCGGGTGTCCCCTTCTCCCTCCCTTCCCCGTCGGCGCGGGCTGGGGTCGAGGCGGGCGGACTCACAAGGGACATCCAGCGCCCGTCGCCCTGCACATCCTGCACGGGGGTCGGCGTGCTGGCCGGGTTCTCCTCGCCGCTCATCGTCGCTGGTGGGGAGGGGAGGGGGGGCAGGCGGGGGGTCGGTCCTTCCCTCCCTCCCGGGAGAATGGACCGGCCTGTCCCGCCCCCCGGGGAAGGCCCGCCTCCTCCCTCCTCCACTGGCCGGGCTCCCCCTTTTGCTCTCTTCCAGGACAATAGGCGAGGCGCGGCCACCTTCGTCCCCGCCCCGGCCGGCCCCTCCCCCTCCCTTCGGGACCCCCGGGCGACCCCCCCCCCCCGCAGCCCCCTCCGGCGGTGCGGACGGTGGGGGGGGGGGGTCTCGCCGGTCACTCACCCGCAGGGTCCAGGCTGGGGGCCGCAGACCCCCTCCGCGCTCGCCTCCGCTGCAGCCCCGGGGCCTGGCCGGGAGGGAGAGACCATTAGCCGCGCGGAACGGGGGACGCGGAGGACGGGACCATTCGGCGGCCGGGAAGCGGGGGGCGGGGACGGACCATTCGGCGGCGGGGACGGGGGGGGAGGGAAGGGGCCGGGGCGCGGTGGACCCACCCACCCCGCCGGCCGGGCGACTGCACTTGGTAGCCTCGGGGGGGGGGGAGGGGAGCGGGCCACCTGAGGGAAGGGAGGAAGAGACCACCTCACGCGGGAGGGGTGGCGGGGGGGGAGGGCGCGATGGGACGGTCCCGTGGACAAAGCGGCAGGCGGGGGGGGGGGGGGGGCGCGGGTAGAATGGAAGAGTCCATCCAGCGGCTTCACGGAGGGGGGGCGGGGCGGACCGCCACACCTGGCGCCGGGCGGGGGGGGGGGCGGTGCCCTCTTTCACCCCGGGAAACGGGAACTGACTGGCACGGGGGAAGGTAGCCGAGGGCGGCAGTGGCGAAGGGCAGGGAAGGGGCATCCGGGAAGGACACGCGGGGCTGAAGGAAACAGTGGAGGGCGGCAAGGCCCGGACCGTTCCGCTCTACCCATTCGTTCGCTTCATTCAATGGTATTTATTGAGCGCCTACTAGGTGCGGGGCACTGGACTGGGCGCTTGGAAGGGGCGGCTCGGCAACAGAGAGGGACCATCCCTGCCCGATGACGGGCTCACGGTCTAAACGGGGGAGACGGACGGCAGAGCTAAACAGAACGAAACAAAAACAAGCCATCATCGTCGAGATAAATTGAATCAAGGGGATGGACACCTCATTAACAAAATAAATAGGATAATAGGTAATATATACAAATGAGCACAGTGCTGAGGGAAGGGGGAAGAGCAGAGGGAGGGAGCGGAGGGAAGGAAGGGGAGGGCTCAGTCTGGGAAGGCCTCCTGGAGGAGGTGAGCTCTCAGGAGGGCTTTGAAGAGGGGAAGAGAGTTAGGCACTAATCTGGGCCTCAGTTCCCTCATCTGCAAAATGGGGATGAAGACTTTGAGCACCATGTGGGACAACCTCATTACCTTGTAACCCACCCCCCCAGTGCTTGGCACATAGTAAGCACTTAAATGCCATTATTATTATTATTCG
Source organism: Ornithorhynchus anatinus (assembly GCF_004115215.2). Lineage (NCBI taxonomy): Eukaryota > Metazoa > Chordata > Mammalia > Monotremata > Ornithorhynchidae > Ornithorhynchus > Ornithorhynchus anatinus. The sequence continues at coordinate 4,283,196 of NC_041732.1, read as the reverse complement.
ATGGTATATATTCAGCTTGTATTGTGTACAGAGCCCTGTACTAAGCGTTTGGGAGAGGACCACGGAACAACCAACAGATACATTCCCTGCCCACAGCGGGCACACCACTGGGAGGACAGAGAACCCATGAAGCCCCCCGCTTTTCCTCATCTCCCACTCTCTTCTGCATCCTCCTGACTTGCTCCCTTTGTTCTTCCCCCTGCCCGCTGTCCCACAGCTCTTATGTCCTTATCAGTCATTTTATTTATTTGTATTGACGTCTGTCTCACCCACTGTAGATCGTGAGCTCGCTGTGGGCAGGGATTGTATTTGTTGCCCAACTGTACTCTCCAAGTGCTTAAGACAGTGCTCTGCACACAGTAAATGTTTAATAAATACGATTGAATGAATGAATGAATGAAAGTCAAAGCCCTGGGAGCCAATGAGATATGAGCCAGGGATGGGGGGGGCATACCACGATGTTGGCATTTGTGCCCAGGTGTGGTTACGTGGGCACAGTCATGCTCAGAGACCGGGAAACCCCCTTGGACTGAACTTGTGGGTCTGGGGAGGCAGCCTGCTAATAATAACAATTGTGCTATCTGTTAAACCCTTACTGTATGCCAGGCGCTGTACTAAGCGCTGGGGTGGGTACAAGCTAATCGGGCCGGACGCAGTCCCCGTCCCCCATAGGGCTTACGGTCTTCATCCCCTTTTTACAGATGAGGTAACTGCGCGCCAGATAAGTGAGGTGACTTGTCCAAGGTCACACGCCATACGAGTGGTGGAATCGGGATTAGAACCCAAGACCTTCTGACTCCAGGCCCGTGCTCTAGCCACTCCACCTGGTACTCTGATATCCAGGCTGCCACACCTTAGAGGACGGCGGTCGATCCCTTGGTGGGGCTTAACGGATGGGCGGTCAGACCACAAGCAGCAGCATGGCAACGTGGACAGGGCGCACAGGCCTGGGAGTCAGAAGGTCAAATCTAATCCCAATTCTGCTTCTCGCCTGCTCTGTGACCTTGGGCCAGTCACTTCACTCCTCCGGGCCTCAGTTCCCTCATCTGTAAAATATAGACTAAGATGGTGAGCCCCCTCTGGGGTGGGGACTGTGTCCAACTTCATTTGCTTATATCTACCCGAGTGCTTCGTAGAGTGCCTGGCACACAGTAAGCCCTTAACAAATGCCATAAAAAAAATTTCTAACTTTTCCCCTCTACGCCCTTTAGTGTCCCGCTAGTAGTAGAAAGGGCATTTATTAAACACTTTTTGTGCACGGAGCATTGTACTAAACATTGGGGAAGAATACACAGGTGGGAATTAGACGTGGTCCTGGTCCCTTGAGGGGCTCACGATGTAAAAATAAACGAGGGAGGGGACTGGCAAAAGATGGACTGATTGTCCATGCGTTTACCCAAACCCTTTAGACATGTTGATATTTCTACCATGGCCCAGTGGAAAGACCACGGGCCTGGAAGTCAGGGGCCTTGGGTTATAATGATGGCCCTGCTGCTTTTCACTCATTCAATCATTCATTCAATCAATCGTATTTGCTGAGCACTTACTGTGTGCACAGCACTGTACTACGCGCTTGGAAAGTACAATTTGGCAACAGATAGAGACAATCCCTACCCAACAGCGGGCTCACAGTCTAGAAGGGGGCAACAGACAACAAAACAAAACAACAGGCATCAATAGCATCAAAATAAATACATAGAATTATAGATATATTCACATCATTAATAAACTAAATAGAATAATAAATACGTACAAATATACACAAGTGCTGTGGGTTGGGGAAGGGGGAAGAACAGAGGGAGGGAATAGCGGCGATAGGGAGGGGAGGAGGAGCAGAGGAAAAGCGAGGCTGGGAAAATGCTAATAATAAACTCTCATTTACCCTTTCCACTTTCCACACCACCAGCATCCTACTCCTCTCATTCAACTCTTTGTTGTCAGGACTGTGTTTCTCTGCCCACACCAATGTTGACTGTTTAAGTAGCATCCTATTATGCTGGGGGCCATGTTGGAGAATAGACATAATTATTTTCCTGAGGAAGCTTCTTTCAAAGACGCAGTGTGGGGCCATGCTTCCTCAACTAAAATATCTTGATTTTATTACAGAAAGAGAGTTAGGAGGAGGGGGTGGCGGAAGACGGGATACGGAAACTAAGACATTATTAGAAGATAAGAGCAAGAGGGGAGAAATGAACAAGGAGAGAAAAGATAAGAAGCCGAGAGGAAAAAAAGGGAGAGCAATGGAAAAAGGATGCCAAATGGAGAGAGAAATGGGAATAGGGAGGGGAAACGGAGGAAGCGGGAAAAGAGGAAAGGCAGTGACTTTGTCTGCGAAAGAAGGTGGGGAAGGAGTGGGCAGTTTTCCCAGTTTTCCAGAAGGGGGCAGGATGTAGCCGAGGGACACAGGGAGAGATGGGAGGAAGAGTTGAGAGCAGCAGAGATGGAGCGAGTGAGAGACAGGGAAAGGGTGGGAGAGAAGGAGAGAGAAAAAGTCAGATAATAAGAATAACTGTGGTATTTGTTAAGCGCTCAGGCACTGGACTGAGTGCTGCGGTGGATACGAGCAAATCGGGTTGGCCTCAGTCCCTGTCCTGCCTGGGGCTAGAGAAGCAGAGCCAGAAGGAAAGGGAAAGACAGGAGGGGAGACAGAGGGAAAGATGGAGAGAGCTGAAGACAGTGTGGTTTAGTGGAAAGGGCATGGGCATAGACGGTGGATGCGGGTTCTAATTCTGGCTCTGCCACTTGGCTGCCGGGTGACCTTCGGCAAGTCGCTGAACCTCTCCGTGCCTCAGTTACTTCATCTGTAAAATGGGGATGAAGACTGTGAGCCCCACCTGGGACAACCTGATAACCTTGTATCTACCCTAGTCCTTAGAACAGTGCTTGGCACCTAGTAAGTGCTTAACGAATAGCCTAATAATAATAAAGATATCCCTACTCTGAGTGGGCCTGTGACTCTCAAACAGAGATAAATCTCTGAGAAGCCGGTAGAAATCCTGAGGAACCCTGGTGGGGAATGGCTGTGTGAAAGGATGAGGACAGGGGGATGGAATGCAATGAGTCTCCTTCAGGCCGCCCACCCCCATGCTACATTCCCACCTAGAATCCCTCTCTTCATCATCATTATCATCACCCACTGTATTTTCTGCACAGCTAAAATGTGCAAAGCACTGTACTACATATGCCTCCTGACTCTCACCACTCCAGTGCATCCTTCACTCCGCTGCAAGGATCAATGTTTTTTTAAAGTTGTCCGTGTCTTCCCACTCAAGAACCTCCGGTGGTTGCCCATCCACCTCCACGTATTAAAGAAAAACTCAGCTTTCAAGGACTCAATCAGATCACCCACTCAATCACATCACCCCATCCTACCTCTCCTCGCTGATCTCCTACACACACACACACTTCACTCCTCTAGCTTCAGTTTACTCACTGTGCCCCGATTTCTTATCTTGACACCACCCCCTTTCCCACATGCTTCCCCCTAGCCTGAACTCCCGCCCCATCTGCATATTCAAAGTCTATTAAATTCACATCTCCTCCAAGAGGCCTTCCCTGACTAAGCCCTGCTTTCCTCTTCTCCCACTTCCTTCTGCAACACTTCGACCTGCTTGCTTTATTCATCCCTCCTCCCAGCCCCGCAGCACTTATGTACTTAAATACATTTCAGTAATTTACTTATATTACTGTCCATCTCCCCCTCTAGACTGACAGCTCATTGTAGGCGGGGAATGTGTCTACTTATTGTTATATTGTGCTCTCCCAAGTGCTTAGTATTGTGCTCTGCGCACAGTGAGGGCTCAGTAAGTACCACTGATTGATTTATATGGCAGAGGGAAAAAACGCAATGTCTGACCTTGAAGTGTCCCAATAGACGCGACAGGCAGGCATGAAGTGCATTTCCACAATGGGAGTAATACCTGGGAAAAACATAATGCCATTGGAAATAAGAATGAGGAAAAAGGAATAAATGAGGTACCTAAATCAATATTACAAAGGGAAAGGGAGGGAAAAGGGGGGAAATGAGAGAAGTGGGAAGAGGGCAGTAGATAAGCAGCAAGGCCTAGTGGATAGAGCATGGGCCTAGGTGTCAGAAGGATGTGGGTTCTAATCCTCCCTCCACCACCTGTCTGTTGAGTGACCTTGGGCAAGTCATCTCACTCCTTTGGGCCTCCTTTACCTCAACTGTAAAAATAGGGAATAAGACCATGAGCCCCACTGCGGGACGTGGACTGCGTCTAACCTAATAAGCTTGTATCTACCCCAGCGTTTCGCATAGTGCCTGGCACCTAATAAAGGCTTAACAAATACCTTTTCGTTTTTCGAAGAAAGACAGCAGGGTGAGTTGTGCAGTGGCAGCCCGTGGGAAGGGAAGGTGGGGGCAATCCCAGGGAAATGGTGATGGCATTTGTTAAGCGGCGCGGCTCAGTGGAAAGAGCCCGGGCTTGGGAGTCAGAGATCGTGGGTTCGAATCCCGGCTCTGCCGCCGGTCAGCTGGGTGACTCTGGGCCAGTCGCTTCACTTCTCTGGGCCTCAGTGACCTCATCTGGAAAATGGGGGTGAAGACGGTGAGCCCCACGTGGGACAACCTGATCACCTTGTATCCCCCCCCAGCGATTAGAACAGTGCTAGGCACATAGTAAGTGCTTAACAAATACCATTATTATTATTACTATTATGCGCTTACCATGTGGAAAAGCACTGTTCTAAGCGCTGAGGCAGGTCCAGTTTGGTGAGGGGGAAAGAGGGGCAGGCCTGAGGCGGGGCGTCTTCTCACCTCAAGGCCCGGGCCGGCGGGCCGGCCGAGGCTCGGGTCAGGTCAGTCATGCTCCGGTTCCCGCGGCCTCCACGGCGTCGAACGGAGAGACCTACGGGGGCGGCGGGACCGGGCGACCGGGCCTCGGGGGACATGGCCGTCGTCGTCGTCGTCGTCGTCGTCGCCGTCATGGCGGCCTCCTCCCCCCGTCGCTGAGGAAAGCCCGCCACGCGCCCCGCCTCCTCCCGCCCCAGCCAATCAGCCGCGGGGTAAGAGCGGCCTAAGCCAATCAGCGTCCGGGGGCCTGGACGAGCGGCCGCGCGGTCGCCTTTACCTCCACGGAGGGGGGAGGGGGGATTCCCTCGAGCAGCTGGAGGCACGTGACTGAGGGGGCGGAGCAAGCACGTGAAAGAGCACGAGGCGCCCAGAGGCGCGCGAGGGAGCGGTGGCAAATCGCTCCCCGGGGGGGGGGGGGGGGGGGCTGTCAACTCGGAACTGGGGAGTCACGTGGGACGGGGGGGCGGTTAGAGCAAAGGATGCTGGGAAGTGGCGCAGGGGAGCAGTGGGCTGCCCTGTCTGGTCCCCCCAACTCGCTCCTCCTCCTCCTCCCTGCCCTCCTGGTTGCCCCCGCCCTAACTGTGCCCTCCTCCTCCACCTCCCTGCCCTCCTGGCTTCCCCCGCCCCCGGGGGTGGGCGAGAGGGCGAGGCCCAGCTCCCTGCCCGCCTGGCCCGGGCTGCGATGAAGCCCCAGGCGCCCGGCCCTCCCTGCCAACGCCAGCCCGAGGCGACGGACCGGATCAGGCGTCGGAGGTCCAAACGGGAGCGGGACCGGCGGCGCTTCGGTGGCTGCGCGGGCGGCGTCGGCAGGGTCACCTTCCCGGGCAGCCAGCGGCCTGCCCCGCCCCTGGCCGGGCCCTCCCTCGAGCGGCCCGCCGCCCCGCTGGGGGTTGTCATCACGCGGCAGAGGCTGAGCCGGGATCACCGGGGCCTCTTCAACCGAGAGGTCAAGTCCGTCTCGGTGGAGCGGCTCCTGGGGTCCGGGGAAGGTGGAGGCCGGACTTGCCAGGGGGCCGGGGCTGCTCCCGACGAGGGCCCGCCGCTTCCCGGCCCCACGCCGCCTCTGCCGGGATGGCGGCAGCTCCAGGGACGGCGGACTAAAGCAGATGTGGCCCCGGGAGGGTCCGGGCCGGGGCCCTCCAGCCCTCTCCGGCCCCCGCATGTCGGGGAGCTGCTCGGGGAGCTCCGGGGTCAGCTGCCCTTGCCGGAGGCCTTTCCCGGGCGCGACCTGGTGCAGGAAGCTCGAGGGGTCATCATGGGAGCCTTGCTGGCCCAGCACGGGAGGCTGCCTGACCTCGCCCAAGTCCTGAGGGGGTCCCAGGAACAGGCGGCGGGTAGGACTCGAAACTGCACCTCTTTTTCTACTTTCCCGCACCGAGGGTTGTCTCCCTCCCCTTCCCCAGCCTCGGCCCCTCCCTGGAGCCCCCTCCTCCTACGGGGCTGATATGAGAAGCGGAGTGGCGAGAGCACGGGCCTGGGAGTCCGAAGGTCGTGGGTTCTAATTCCGAGTCCGCCACTCGTCTGCTGGGTGACCTGGGGCAAGTCACTTCTCTGGGCCTCAGTTACCTCCTCGGTAAAATAGGGGTTAAGACCGAGAGCCCTACGTGGGACAGGGACTGCATCCAACCCAATTTGCTTGTAATAATAATGTTGGTATTTGTTAAGCGCTTACTATGTGCAGAGCACTGTTCTAAGCGCTGGGGTAGACACGAGGGAATCGGGTTGTCCCCTGTGGGGCTCACGGTCTTAATCCCCATTTTACAGATGAGGGAACTGAGGCACAGAGAAGTGAAGAGACTTGCCCACAGTCAGCTGACAAATGGCAGAGCAGGGATTCAAACCCATGACCTCTGACTCCAAAGCCCGGGCTCTTTCCACTGAGCCACGCTGCTTCTCTTCTTATACCTACCCCAGCACTTAGTACCGGGCCGGCACTTAGTAAGGGCCTAACAGATACTAGGATTATTGTCATCATTATTATTATTGGGACCTGCACCCGTCCTCATGCCCCCTCTCCTCCTCTCTAGGGCCCGAGAGGGAGAGCCACGGGGAATGGAGGCAGCCCGGATGGGAGAGTCCCGCGCCGCCGCCCCCAAGGGAGACGAGGAGGGCAGAAGAGCTGCCCCTTCTTCTTGGCCCCAGTCCCGGCCCCCTTCTCACGGAGAGGGTAAGACCCGCTCGGACTCGGGGCTCGCCCTTTACCCAGCTGGGTGTCCAGCCCACCCTCATCTTCCCCGCTCCCCCAGGGGGAAGGGGGATCCTGAGGCCCGGTAGGAAAGTGGGATTTGGTGGGGAGGGAAAGAGGTGCTGGTGGCTGAGCAGGTGGGGACGGGACAGTGGTGTGCGTGGGGGGTGTCTGCGGAATGTGGCTCTGTCCCACGCCTTCTCCACTTCCTTCCCACAGATGGACGGGAGCCTGGAGCTGCCCCCCTCCCCCCAGCCGCCCTCTCCTTTCTTCTCCTCGGCCCAGCCGGAGCGGTGCGGGCCCTGGTGGGGGGAGGCGGCGGCTCCCGCCCCGACAGCCTTCGACATGCTGAAGAGCATCTGGTTGCAGCCGTCGCCCCCGCCGCCCCCGGATCCTCCCCCCCGGGACCCCCCGCCCCTCGAGCCCCCCTGGCAGTGGGGCCCTCGGGCCCCCATCCCCCTCTCCTGCTTCCCGCCCTCGGCCGCCCTGGACTGGAGCCCCGGCCCCCTGGCCCCCCGCCTGCTGGGCCGGACCAGCCCCGAGCCCTGGACCTTCCCGCGCATGAAGCTCTACTAGCAGCAGGGGTCCGGGGGGGACGAAAGACAGGGTACCCCGGGAGGCCCGCCCCCTCCCCCTCCCCCCCATCCCTACTCCCCCACCACCCCCGTGCCTCAATAAAACCCCCTTTTCCCCCTCCCCGCCCCTACTCCGCTCGTTTGTGGAGGTGTGCGGGAGCAGGCTTTCACGTCCAGAGGGCGGGGCGGGCCTAGGAGGTCGCAAAGGGAGCGGTCCTCGCACCTGCAGCGGGAAGGGACGGAGCTGCGGGAGCGGGGGGAAGACGCGGGCCGAGGCGGGGGTTGCCCGAACGGCGGGAGGGGGGCGGGGGGCCTCGGAGGAGATCCCGGGGCGGGGGGGAGGGGCGAGGCGTCTGGCCCTTTAAGCGGGAGCGCGCGGCCGGGCCGTCCCGCTCGCGCCCGCCGCCGCCGCTGCCGCCGCCTCTTCGGGAGTGGGTGCGGGTCCGGGTGCAGGATGGAGCCCCCGCATCGCCCCGCAACGCCCCTTCCCCTCCTGCTGCTGCTGCTGCCGCCGCTGCTGCTACCGCCCCCTGCCGTCCGGGGCAAGTACGTGCGGGGCAACATCAGCTCCAAGGAGGTCAGTCCGAGCCGGACCCCGGGAGACGCCCCCCGACCCAGATGCCGGGCACCGGGAGGGGGGCGGAGGCCCTCGGCCTGGGGGAGGGAGGGGCGGGGGCGGCGCGGGGACCGGTGGAGGAGCCGGACGGGCATTTGGAGAGGCGGGGGGCGGAGTCCCGGGGTCTCTAGGTAACGGCGGGGCCCGGCCACGACCCGAGGGGATGTCGAGGCACCGTTCGGGGGGCGGGGGGCGCCTCCGAGGGGGTCCCTGGGAGGCACCTGCGAGGCCTCTGAGACTCTGGAAGACTGGGGGGAGGGGGTCGGTGGAGCGAGGGGGGTGGGGGATGCCGTAGAAGCCGGGACAGCCTATCTTCGCAGACTTGAGTTTTCGGAGGGAGCGTGGCTGAAAGGGAGGGACGGGGGGAAGTGAAGACTTCTTCTGGGGGGAGGTGGAGGGGCGGTCCTGGCTGCCGGTGGGGTGACTGGGACGGGATCCGGGCATCTCTGCGGGAAGGGAGGCTAGGGTAGAGATGGACCCCCGGGCCGACAGGGCCATCGACAGATCGCGCTGAGCAGGGGGGGAAGAGTCCAAATGGTGTCATGGGAGCGGGAGGCCGCTGGGAGGTTGGAGGAGTCCAAAAAAAAGAGTCTGGGGACGTGAGGGGGTCCGAGTTAGGCTTTAGGAAGCGTTTAGGTCTCTCTCTGGCGCTCGTCAGAGTCCACAGAGTGGGAATGCGGGGAGTAGAGGGTGTCAGGGTAGTGGGAAGAACATCTGGGACTCGGTAGAGCGTGTCCGGTGGCTGGGGTCGGGGGGTGGGTGGCACTCCATCCTACAGAGCAGTGTGGCCTAGTGGAGAGAACGGGGGCTTGGGAGTCAGAACGGTCTGGGTTCCAATCCAGGCTCTGCCACTTGTCTGCTGTGTGACCTTGGGTATGTCAAGTCACTTCTCTCAGCCTCGGTTACCGCATCTGTAAAATGGGGATGAAGACCGTGAGGTCCATGTGGGACAAGGACTGCGTCCAAACTGATTAGCTTGTATCTCCTCCGGTGCTTAGTCCAGGGCTTGGCGCCTAGGAAGAGCTTAACAAATAAGCAGTCCCCAGGGGCAGCTGGGGGTTTTCTTGGCATTGGGGGTTCTGAGGGACAGGAGAGGGAATCCTGACTAAACCCTCATTTCCCATACTCTTTCTCTTTCTGCGTCACCCTTGCACGCGGATCTGTACCCTTTTTTCACCCCACGGCACCTGTCCGTAACTTATTTTACTGTCTCCCCCTCAAGACCGCAAGCTCTCTGCGGTCAGGGAACTTGTCTTCCAACTCCGTATATAGTACTCGCCCAAAGGCTTAGCGCACTGCTGTGCACACAGTAAGAGTTCAATAAAAACTATCGAGTGAGAATTTGGGGTGGCGGAGGTGGTCTCTGAGGACTCTGGGGGATTTATGGGGGGCTCTGGATGATGGGGATGCAGAGAGTCAGAGGGCCCCGGCGGGCGGAAGAGGGGTAGCTCTGCATCTGGGGAGCACCGTGGGGTGCTTAAGGAGGGTCTCTGGGAGGGCAGCGAGGGACGGGGGAGGGTAGAGTCCAGGTGAGTGGATTTTTTGGGGAGGCCCTTGGGGTCAAGATCTGACCTTACCTCTCCAGGACTGGGTGTTCCTGACACGGTTCTGCTTTCTCTCTGACTATGGGCGCCTAGACTTCCGCTTCCGTTACCCTGAGGTGAGACCCTCTGGTGCCCCCAACCCAAGAGGGGAGACCCCCGGCCCCAAGGGGTCACCTCTCCCCGCCGCCTTCCTCTCCCCTGGGGGAGGAGAAGAGACTGGTAGCCTCTCCCTTTTGCAGGCCAAGTGCTGTGAGAACATCCTGCTGTATTTTGATGACCCTTCCCAGTGGCCGGCCGTATACAAAGCAGGGGACAAGGTGGGGACGGTGCCGGGAAAGTGGGGCCGGGAAGGGAGGCCGGAGGCGGGAGGGCAAGGGGGAGCGGGGATGGATGGAAATGGGACGGGGAGGGGCGGAGGAGGATTGGGAGTTCCCGGGAGACGTCTCTCATGCCCCTTCCCAGGACTGTGTGGCCAAGGAGTCGGTGATCCGCCCGGAGAACAACCAGGTTATCAACCTCACCACCCAGTACGCCTGGTCCGGCTGTCAGGTGCGGGGCAGGACCAGGGGTGGCTTGTAGGGGCACAGAGAGGTGGTCTGGGGCGGGAGCGTTGCTATGTGCGGGGAGAGGATGGGGGGCTGGGGAGCGGGGCTGGGCCGTGGTGGGGTGACCAAGCTGGTGACTCCAGAGCAAAGGGCCAGGAGTGCCCCATCCATTGCCCCACCATCTTCCTCCCCGTCACGACCCCGTCCTTTCTTCTGCCCTGTGGAAATGGGAAGTTGTGGCCGAGGGACCCTCTGCCTCCCCCGCCCCATCCTCAGTCCCCTCTTCCCTCTCCCCTCACCCCTCAGGTGGTGCCCGAGGGGGGAACCCGCTACCTGAGCTGCTCCAGTGGCCGCAGCTTCCGCTCGGTTCGGGAGAGATGGTGGTACATCGCCCTCAGCAAATGTGGGGTACGGCCTTCCCCTCACCTCTTCTCCCATCTTTTCCCCGGCCTCCCTTTTCTCTGGTCTGCTTAGTCCCCAATCTTCTGGGGGCTCCTCCGTCCTCCCACAGTGAGGCGTAAGCCCCACCCACTTGAGTCCCTTTTGACCCCACAGGGGGACGGGCTGCAGTTGGAGTATGAAATGATTCTCACCAACGGCAAATCCTTCTGGACCAGGCACTTTTCTGCGGATGAATTTGGTGAGGGGAGGTCCCGGGCTGGGTGTCGGGCCGGGGAAAGCAGCCCTGGGGCAGATGCTCGGGCCCTGGGGAGGGGCAGGTGGGTCCTGGGCATTGGAATCTCGGTGTGATGCTGCCCCCTCCCCTTGTCTGCCCTTTTTCCAGGGATCCTAGAGACGGATGTGACCTTCCTCCTCATCTTCATCCTCATCTTTCTCCTCTCCTGTTACTTTGGCTGTGAGTCGCTGGGGAGGGGGGCTATGCCGGTGAGCGGGCTAGGGTCAGGGCCGGGTTGGGGCTCTGGAGCATCACGGCAGCTCTTCTTCTTACACTCCTCCTCCTCCTCTTCCTCCCATAAGACTTGCTGAAGGGCCGGCAGCTGCTGCATACGACCTACAAGATGTTCATGGCTGCAGCTGGAGTGGAGGGTGAGGTCTGCGGGGGGATCTCAGGGCCCGGGGCCTGCGCCCTGGGAAGGGAGTGGGTTGCAGGCTGCGGACGGGAGAGTCGAGAGAGGGGCGTGGTGAGGAACAAAGAACCCGGATTGGGAGACAGTTGGCAGATACCGAGAAGCGCCGTGGTTTTGAGAAACAGGGAGGCCTAGTGGATAGAGCGCAGGCCAGGGAGTCAGAAGGACCTGAGTCCTAATCCCAGTTCTGCCAGTTGTCTGCTGTGTGACCTGGGACAAGTCACTTCACTTCTCTGTGCCTGGTTACCTCTTCTGTAAAATGGGGATTAAGACTGAGCCCCAGGTGGGGCAGGACTGTGTCCAACCTGATTAGCTTCTATCTATCCCAGTGCTTAGAACAGTGCCCAGCACAGAGTAAGTGCTTAACAAATACTGAAAAAAAAAGGAAAAAACGATTCAAGGAATAAAGTTTCTGGAGAGGGGAGGTGGATGCCCCGATCTGGGAGCTGGGCCTGGGGAGGCAGAAGGTGGTCCAGGGACTTCTGTCAGAACCTGGAGTCCCTGGAGAACAAAGAGGAGGAATAGCAGCAATAGCAGGCACGATATTTATTGAGCACCCTCTTGAGGCACTCAGTAAATGCGACTCCTCCCCTTCCTCCCCTGCTGCTCTGTATTCCGTGCTTGGGAAGCTCAAAAGATCGAGGGGTACGAGGATCTGGGGTTGGGGGTGCGCCTGATGAGGGGAGCGAGGGCTGGAGCCCAGTCTCCGGACAGAGGGGGCTGAGGGGTCCGGGCTAATGGAGCTCCCGTGCCCATTGCACCCCCTGTGTCTTCCTTGCCCCCCAGTCCTGAGCCTCTTGTTCTTCTGCATCTACTGGGGTCAGTACGCCACTGACGGCATCGGCAACCGCAGCTTCAAGATCCTAGGTGAGAGCCGAGATCCCGGGGCGAGGGAGGGTCCACCGGGGGAGGGTCCGGTGGGGGCGGACCCCATCTGAACCCCCTCCCCTCTTCCTCTCAGCAAAGCTGCTCTTCTCCGTCAGTTTCCTCATCTTTCTGCTGATGCTCATCCTGCTGGGGAAGGGCTTCACCGTCACACGGTGGGCAGGGCCCGGGGAGGGCCAGGGGATCGTGGAGATTGCGCGGGGAGGGGAATCTGGCTCGCAGGTTTTCGGGGTCCCCTGTTCCAGACCTTCCCCCACCCCCCTTCACCTCCCGACCGCCCCTTCTCGCCAGAGGCCGGATCAGCCACTCAGGCTCGGTGAAACTGTCCATCTACATGACCCTGTACACCCTCACCCACATCGTGCTGCTCATCTACGAGGCGGAGGTGAGGCATTTTCTCTGAGACCCCCCCCCCCAACAATTCCTCCTTCCTGACCTCCACACGCTGCCCCCTTCCTTGTTCTAGGGTCTGAGGTTCCCCTGGGCAGAAGCAGGGACTCCTTTGGGGTGTGACCCCATGACCTCCCAAGCCGGCCGAGCAGCGGGAGCCCGGGCCTGTCACCGTTCACAGCCCTTGCCCCTCTGCTCTCTGACTCGCTGGGGTGGGTGCTGGTCGTCCCCCCTCCCTCCCCCTCACCCGACCTCGCTTCCTCTGGCTGCTTGCTGCTCCTCCCTACTCGGTCACCCCGGAGCCCTCCGCCTGCCTCCCCCCTGCCGCTCCGCTCGCTGGCACCTCAGGCCCCGCGGGCGTCAGTTCTTTGACCCAGCCCAGGTGCTCTACACGTACGAGTCTCCGGCGGGCTACGGGCTGATCGGGCTGCAGGTGGTGGCCTATGTGTGGTTCTGCTACGCCGTCCTTGTCTCCCTGCGCCACTTCCCTGAGAAGCAGCCCTTCTACGGGCCGTTCTTTGCCGCTTACACCCTCTGGTGAGACCTCTGACCCCTAGCCCCCTTAGAATCCACTCCCCTCACCCCCTCCCCGTGGCGTTCTCAGCCCCGGATCCAAACTTCCCTCGCCTCGCTCTATCTGACCCTGGCGTGGGTGGTTGCCTCCGGGCTCCCGTGACTCCCACCTGGGACCCCTCTGTTTCGACCGCCTCTGGGGTGCTCCTGAGCTGCCTCAGGGTGTGACTCCTGCCCCTCCTCCACTCACCTGTAACCTCCTGCCGCTATCCTAATCTGGCACCCTCTGATCTGTAACCTCCTCCCGCTACCCTAACCTGCCACCCTCTGATCTGTAACCTCCCCTTCCCTTGGGACTTGTCTGCTGCCTCCGTCTTCTGGTGAGTGTCTGATCTGTGGCGACGCTGCCCCTCGTCCTCCTTTTCCCCTGTTCCTCTCTGCCCATCCCCAACTCCCTTCACCCCTGGGGGAAGGGACCTCGGTGGGGTGGAAAAGCCCAGTGAGGCGGCCGGGTTTTAGGGCCGGGGGGATAGGGAGAACGGGACACCGAGCGAGGTAGCCGGCTCTTTTCTGCCTCTCCCCACCCAGGATGGCCTCTGGGTGAGGGGGTGGCGGTGATGGGTGGTGGGCGACCCAACCCAGGGTCCCAAGCTCTTCACTGCCTCCCCTCCCGCCCACCCTGCCTGGAACAGGTTTTTGCGGTCCCGGTCATGGCGCCTCATCGCCAACTTCGGCATTCCGAAGTGGGCAAGGGAGAAGATCGTGAATGGCATCCAGCTCGGCATTCACCTCTACGCCCATGGGGTGTTCTTGGTGAGAGAGGGGGCCAAGGGGAGAGGGTCCCTGTCCCTTGTCGATCCTTTATGGCCCCCACCCTGGGGCGAGAAAGTAGCAATGCCCCGGTGGAAAAAGCACAAGACCCGGAGGCGAGGGACCTGGGTTCTAATGCCGCCTCCGCCACTTGCCTGCCGTGCAACCTTGGGCAAGTCATTTAACCTCTCTGTGCCTGTTTCTCTAAAATGGAGATTAAATACCTATTCTCCCTCCCTTCCTCTTAGGATGCGAGCCCCATGTCCTACAGGGATTGTCCTGTATATATCCAAGTGCTTTGGAACACAGCGGGCGCTTAACGAATAGCATTATCATGACCGCGTGAGAAGCAGCGGGGCAGAGTGATTAGAACACGGGCCCGGGAGTCAAAAGGTCATATCCCAGCTCTGCCACCTGTTGGCTGAGTGACCTTGGGCAAGTCACTTCACTTCTCTGGGCCTCAGGTCCCTCATTCAGTCGTATTTCTTGAGCGCTTAAGCAGTAAGCGCTTGGAATGGACAGATCGGCAACAGAGACGATCCCTGCCCGACAACGGGCTCACAGTCCGGATGGCCTTGGAGGGGATGGGAGACGGTGAGCCCCACGGGGGACAGGGACCGCGTCCAACCCGATGTGCACCAGCACTCAGTACAGGGCCGGGCACGAGACTTCTCTGGGCCTCAGTTCCCTCCTCTGTCAAATGGGGATGAAGACCGGGAGCCCCACGTGGGACAACCCGATGAGCCCGTATCTCCCCCAGCGCCCAGAACAGTGCTCGGCCCATAGTAAGCGCTTAACAAATACCAACATTGAGTGCTTACCAGATTCCATTTTTTTTTTTAAATTTCTTTACCATCATCGACACCCCCTCCCGCCCCCGATGACCAGATGATGACCCGGCCGTCGGCGGCCAACAAGAACTTCCCCTACCACGTGCGGACGTCGCAGATCGGGTCGGCGGGAGGGCCGGGCCCCGGGGCCGGCGGCGCCGCCCAGGCCGGAGGCAAGGCCTTCCCCCAGCACGTCTACGGCAACGTCACCTTCATCAGCGACTCCGTCCCCAACTTCACCGAGCTCTTCTCCATCCCCCCGCCCGCCGGGGGCGTGGCCAGTGTAAGCTCCGCCCCCTCGGCCCTCGCCCAATGGGAGGCGGCCCCGCCCGTGCTGGCCCCGCCCCCGGAGTACCGGACCCCGCCCCCGGAGCGCCTGACCCCGCCCCCCGCCTTCCGCGGCCCGGCCCTCCGGCCCCTGACCCCGCCCCCCGGCTACCGCTCCCCGCCGCCCCCCGCCTCCCCGCCGCCCCCCGCCTCCCTGACGCCCCCCGCCGTCGACTACCTGCCCCGGCCCCGCGGGGAGCCGGCCACGCCCCCGGCCACGCCCCCCTGGGAGCTGACCCCGCCCCCGCCCCCCCAGCTGCTCACCCCGCCTTCGGCCTTCTGGGCCACCCCCGCCCCGGGGCCGGCACGCCCCACTGCCCGCGCCGGTCCTGGAGTACTAGCCCCCCCCCCCCGGACTCCCGGCTGCCCCTGAGCCCTGCCTGCCCGTCCTCGGCGCCCCCCCCCCCCGCGCCCCCGATGGCGATGCCCTCTGACCCTTCCCCCGCCCCCCCCTCCCTCCCCATCCCCAGGCCGGGAAGCAGGTGGAGGAGACGGCGGCGGTGGCGGCCCAGAGGGGCCGGGTGGTGACCGCGGCGGAGCCTGGCAGCCCCCCCCCCCACCCACCCCGCCTGTTCCCCCCCTGCCCCTTCCCAAAGGGCCAGCGGGGGGGGCGAGAGGGCCCCCCTCCCTACCAGCTGCACGCCCCCCAGATCCACCAGCAGCAGCAGCAGCCGCCAACGCAGCTGTCACCCGCCAATGGCTTCACCGAGTACTTCAGCATGCACACGGCGGGGGCGGGGCCGGGGCCGGGGCCGGGGCCGGGGCCGAGGCCGCCCCTCCTCTGAGCCGCCCACCCCCGGGCCCTCGGGAAGAGGCGAGGAGGCCGGTCCTCGTTCGAGGCCTCGGGATCCTCTCCGTATCCATAGAGACCTGCCCTCCTCCTCGCCACCTGGGTCGCCCCCCGGTCACCATGCAGAAAGCTGATGGGGGGGCGGGCGGGCCGGGGCCCTCCTCCCCCCCCGACCCTCCCCGTAACGGTCCCCGAAACGTGCCAAACGCCCTCGTCTGAGCGAGCTCCTCTTTGACCTCCCCTCCCTCGACCCGTGCTGGACTCCCGCGTCGTCCGCCCCCCTTCCCTGCCCCGGCCTCTTTGACCTCCGACGTATGGCCTCCCTGACTTTCGACTCCTGGACTCTGAAATCCTCAGCTTCTGGGTCCCTAAACCTCTACTTTCGTCCCTGGACTGTGGCTCTGACCCTTAGATTCTGAGATGCTCCCCCGTACCTTCCGTCCCGTGGCCCGTTCCCCCGATTACCCCTCTGCCTCCCTGTCATCTTCCCCAGGGGCTGCCCTACCAGGGCCAACTGTTCTTTTGCCAAAATAAAGATGACCGATCGTGTTTCTACCTTAATGGCACCCAGTGTTTTTTTTACCCCCGGGCCTAACGGATGTCAGCTCTGTTGTATGCAGCCCTGTGTCTTTCAGAAGGAAAATTACGGGCATTTCAAAAATAACTTTCTCTCCTCAACAGCCATTAGCGACACCTATTGCTGTGCAGGGTGCATATCTAGAGCTGCGGAAGGAGGAGCGATCGGCCCCGTCCTCTCGCGGCCCTCCCCAGTGTCCGAGTCGGGACAGAGAAGGGGAGGGCAATGACCTCGGTCAGGCCGGGCACGGCGCGAACCGGACATTAAGACGCTGGCTTCGGGGGCCGCATTGCGCATGCGCCTCGGGCATCCCTTGGGGGCGGAGGCGGCGCCTGCGACTGCGCCCCCTCCCGCCGGCGGGTGGCCTCGACGCTCCGCGGTCCTCCTGGAAGCCCTTCTAGCCCTTCGTCTCGCTGCTCCGTAGTCCTCCTCGGGCCGCTCTCTCTCTCCTCGCCTCTGTGGTCTGGACCATCCGGCTCCCGGCGGCGGAGGCGGTGAGTGAGGCGCCTATAGGGACCATAGGGGGGGTCCTGAGGCCAAGCACCCCTGATCGGAGCACTCCCAGCCCCCACGGGGTGTGTGTATGTGGGGGGGGGAGGCCTCTCCTTTGCTCACAGAGGCGACCCTCCCATTCTCCGGGGACCTCCTCTATAGGAGATTTCCCCTATAGGGCCCTCGCTCTCCCTTATAGGAGACCCTCCCTCCCCCCCACCCTTAACTCCTCCCCCCGCACCCCCTTTCTGCAGCAGGGGACTGTTTCTTTGCGAAGGATGCCCCCCCCCCTTCCCTGAGATGGCCCCTATATCTGAACTGTACTCTCCCAAGCGCTTAGACCAGTGCTCTGCACACAGTAAGCGCACAATAAATAGGATTGAATGAGTGAATCCCCCTGTATGGGACGCCGCGACCCCCTTCTGCTCCCCTGGCCTGGGGCTGCTGCCCCTCCAGGCCTCGCCGCTCCCGGGCTCCGGGCACAGTCGCCTCCTGACCTCTGATCCCCGGGCCCGGGTTCCTCTACTCCTCGGGAGCCTCCCAAAGGGTCCGATCGGGGTCATGAATTCGAATCTCAGCTCGGCCACTTGTCAGCTGTGTGACTGTGGGCGAGTCACTTCACTTCTCTGTGCTTCAGTTACCTCATCTGTAAAATAGGGATTAACTATGAGCCCCACGGGGGAGAACCTGATGACCCTATGTCTACCCCAGCGCTTAGAACAGTGCTCTGCACGTAGAGCTTAACAAATACCAACGTTGTTATTATTATTATTATCTTCTCTGTGCCTCAGTTACCTCATCTGTAAAATGGGGATTAACTGTGAGCCCCACGGGGGACAACCTGATGACCCTGTGTCTACCCCAGCGCTTAGAACAGTGCTGTGCACATAGTAAGCGCTTAACAAATACCAACTTTATTATTACTATTATTATCCCCCTCCCCAGCCCGGGCCGTGGGGTCTGGGGTCCTGGTCTCTCCTCTGTAGACTCTCCTCCTCCTCCTCCTCTTTCCCTCCCCACCCCAGCGAGGCTCACCCCTCTTTTGTGTCCCCCAGGTCCGGCCATGCTCCGCAGCGGCCCCAACCCCTTGCTCTGAGCCCCCTCCCCCCCGCCCCCCATGGGCCCGGCGCCCCCCGCCCCCCGGGGCCGCCCCCGGGCCCTGCTGCTCCTCCTGGCAGCGGCGGGGGCGCTGGGGCCGCTGACCCCCAGGGCCGGGGCAGGGGACTGTAAGGGGCAGCGCCAGGTGCTGCGGGAGGCGCCGGGCTACGTATCGGACGGGGCCGGCAACTACAGCGTCAACGGCAACTGCGAGTGGCTCATCGAGGGTGAGGGGAGTGGGGAGGAATTGGGGGGCGGGGGACACAAAGGGGGAAGCCGGGAGGGTTGACCGGGCTTGGGAGGGGGAAACTAGGGGGACTCGGGGAGGGGGCAGAAGGGGGACACCCCAGTCAGTATTTATTGAGCACTTACCGTGGGCACAGCACCGTACTAAGCGCTTAGGGAAGGACAGGAGAACGATCAACAGGTACAGTCTCTGCCCTCAGTGAGTGTACAGTCGGGGGAGTGGGCAGACTTTAAATAAAGGACCGATATGGACATAAGTGGTGTGGGGCCGGGAGGAGGGATGAGTCAAGGGAGCAAGTCAGGGCGGCGCAGAAGGGAGTGGGAGAAGAGGAAAGGAGGGCGCAGTCAGGGAAGGCCTCTTGGAGGAGATGGGCCTTCAATAAGGCTTTGCGAGGCAAGAGAGTCATTGTCAGAGATGAGGAGGGAGAGCGTGCCGGGCCAGAGACAGGATGGGGATGAGAGGTCAGCGACGAGATTGAGGAGCAACAAGGAGGTTGGCATTAAGGGAGAGAAGCGTGCGGGCCGGGTTGGAGTAGGAGAGCAGCGAGGTGAGGTAGGAGGGGGGCGAGGGGTGGAGGGCCTAAAGCCAAGGTGAGAGGTGTCCTGTTTGATGCGGGGAGGGGCCGGGCCCCCGCCCCACGCCGGGGGTGGATGCTGGATCTGGGATGGGCTAAAAAAAAAAAAGGGGCAGCCTCTCGGGGCAGGGAGGGAGGGAGGGAGTGGATGGCAGAACTGTCGGCCAAAGCCCGGTTCCCCGCAGCCCCCAGCCCCCGGCACCGCGTCCTCCTGGACTTTCTGTTCCTGGACACGGAGTGTACCTACGACTACCTATTCGTGTACGACGGGGACTCCCCCCAGGGGCCTTTGCTGGCCAGTCTGAGCGGCAGCACCCGCCCCGCCCCCATCGAGGCATCCTCGGGCAAGGTGCGTACCGGCGCTGGGGTGGGGGAGCCTTCTCCCCCGCAGCCCCCTCCTCCTTTGGGGAGGGTCTTGCGAGGGCTGGGCCCAGGCCGGGCAGCGGTTGGGGACCCGGATGCGGGTGCCGGGCCGACCGCGTCCTTCCGGGTTTGGGGCTCGGACTCTCGCGCGTCCGCAGGGACGGCTCCGGCAGGCAGACGACAATTACCAGCAGCCTCGGTGTGCCGGGCAGGCTCCTGAAAGGGTGCCGGGGTCCAGGCTGCGGGCTGGAGGGCCGAGGTCTGGCTTCTGGCCCTCACTCCCTCAGGAGTCTTGTTAGAGGGTGGGTTTGGGCCTTGGGCTTGTGGAACTGGACTTGGGCTCTGCCAGGGAATCTAGCGGGGGGTGGCGGCAGGGGGGTCTAGTCCCGGTCGGCCTTCTCATCACATAGCAGGAGGCCCATCTCCCCTGGGGGTGAACGTTCTCCCCCATTTTCGCCAAAGCTTCGTTGCCCCCTCACGGCCATGCAGCACAGCCTACTAGAAAAGAGAAGCAGTGTGACTTAATGGATATACTATGGGCCTGGGAGGCAGAAAGTCATGGGTTCTAATCCCGGCTCTGCCACTTGTCAGCTGGGTGACCTCGGGCAAGTCACTTCACGTCTCTGGACCTCAGTTACCTCATCTGTAAAATGGGGATTGAGACTGTGAGCCTCATGTGGGACAGGGACTTGTCCAACTCGATTTGCTTGTATCCACCCCAGCGCTTAGTGCAGCGCCTGGCACCTAATAAGCGCTTAACAAACACCGTCATCATTATTATTATTAGAAAGGGCTCGGACCTGGAAGTCGGAGGACCCCGGTTCTAATAGCGGCTCCCTCGCTTGCCAACTCTGTGACCTTGGGCGAGTGCCTCAGTTTCCTCCTCTGTAAAGCGGGGGCGAAATACTTGTTCCTCCTCCCCCAGACTGTGAACCCCCTGTGGACCAGGGAGCGATGATCTTGTCTCTACCCCAGCGTTTAGTACAGAGCCTGGCACGTAGTAGGTGCCTAACAGATACCAGAATGATCGCCATCATCCCCGTCAGATGCTGCTGCACCTCTTCAGTGATGCCAACTACAACCTGCTGGGCTTCAACGCCTCGTTCCGCTTCTCGCTGTGCCCCGGGGGCTGCTCGGGCCGGGGACTGTGCCAGGACTCGGGCATCTGCGCCTGCGACTCGGGCTGGGGAGGCCCGGCCTGCGCCCGCCAGGACTGCGCCGCTTACTGCTGGGAGCATGGCACCTGTGCCTCGGTCAGCACTGCCACCCGAACACCCCCCTACCGGGACCCCTCCACCCTAACGCTCGAGCCCTTCCACGCGGGCTCCTGCTCCCCGTTCTCCGATCCGGGGTGGGGGCGTCCTCGTTTCCGATCCTTGATTTCTGACCCCCGACTCCAGTCTCGGAGATCGAGTTCCGATCTCCGATCCTGACCACCCGCCCCCCGCCGCCGATACCTCCACGGACTCTCTCTGATTCCCCGCCCCCTGTTCCGTGCCCCTCTCCCAGCCCGCGGGGCCGTGCCAGTGCGAGCCGGGCTTCCTGGGCCGGGCCTGCGACCTGCATCTGTGGGAGAACCAGGGGGCTGGCTGGTGGCACAACGTCAGCGCCGGGGACCCCGCCTTCCCGCCCCGCCTGGGGGCCGCCGGCGCCTTCTTGGCCCCCCCGGGACTGCTCGCTGTCTTCGGAGGTGAGGAGTGGGGGGTAGGGGAGGGGGTGGACTGTAGGGGAGGGGATGGAGTGAGGAAGTGTGTGTGGGGAGTTCCAATGGGTAGAGTACTGGATTCAGTCAGGACTGCTCGGTTCTTATCCCGACACTGCCACTTGCCTGCCCCGTGACCTGGGGCAAGTCACTCGTCTTTTGGGTTTCCTCAATTTTCTCATCTGTAAAATAAGTATAAAAGACCTGTTTTCCCTCCCGCTTAGACTCTGCGCCCCACATGGGTCAGAGACCATATCCGAGCTGGTGATCTTGTATCTAACCCCGCTCGTAGAGCAGCACTGGGCACTCAGTAAGCTTTTAACAAATACCACGGAGACGATTACTATTAGGAGCCGGGGGGGAGCGGCCGGGCTGCCCCCTAACCCCCGCGACCCCTCTGTTCACACCGTCCCAGGGCAGGACTTGAATTCGGCTCTGGGCGACCTGGTGCTCTACAACTTCTCCGCCAACTCCTGGGAGCGGAGGGACCTCAGCCCAGCCCCGGTGCGTCTTTTCCCCTGACTCCTGACCTCTGACATCCGACCCTTCCGCCCCCCCCACCCCCCCAACCCGCTCCGCTCCCCAGCCGGAGCATCGGGCGGCCCGAGACCGCCTACCTGCTCCCAATTCGCCCTTCCTTCCCCACCCCACCGCCGCGCACACCCCCGACTGATAGCCTGTCCCTGACGGTGTCTCTCCGCCTCTCTCTGCCTCTGTCTCTGTCTCCTTCGGTCTCCCCTCCTTCCAGGCAGCCCGCCACTCCCACGTGGCCGTGGCTTGGGGGGATTCTCTGGTGCTGATGGGGGGCGAGCTGGCCGACGGCTCGCTGACCAGTGACGTCTGGGCCTTCAGCCCGCGGGGGCGGGGCCGCTGGGAGCAGCTGGCCCCGCCCTCCCCCGGCCCTCCCGGCCCCCCCGGGCTGGCGGGCCACGCCGCCGCCCTGGTGGACGGGGACTGGCTTTATGTGTCCGGCGGCCGGACCCGGCACGACCTCTTCTCCTCCGGCCTCTTCCGCTTCCGGCTGGGGGCCGCCGGGGGCGTCCGCTGGGAGGCGGTCGTCCCGGCGGGGGGCCGGGCCCCGGCGGCCACCGGCCACTCCATGGTGTTCCACCCGCCGTCCCGGGCCCTGGTGTTGTACGGCGGGCACCGCCCTTCCACCGCCCGGTGAGTGAGCCGGCGGGCGCGGGGTCGGCCGCCTCCTCCGCTGCCGCGCCTTCCCCCCCGGTCCTCCTCCCCCGCTCCCCCTGGCCCACCCGCTGACCTCCCCGCTCGGACCCCACAGGTTCTCCGTGCGGGTGAACTCCACGGAGCTTTTCCACGTGGACCTGCGGGTCTGGTCATCCCTACGTGGGCGCGACGGGCAGCGGGGCCCGCGGGAACGAGCCTTTCACACCGCCAGCGTCCTTGGCAACTACATGGTGGTGTACGGTGAGGGCCCCATCCCCTTGACACAGGACGCTCCCTCCCTGCCCCCCACTCCCGTCCCTCATGCCTCAGCTAGTGCCCACGGCTGTCCCCACCTCCTCCAGACGATCCCCCTGTCCAAGCGTCTGTTCCGGGCGACCTCTGCCCCCACCCTCCCACCCACCGACCGGCCCCCGCCCGCCCTGTTCCCCAGGCGGGAACGTCCACACGCACTACCAGGAGGAGAAGTGCTACGAGGACGGGATCTTCTTCTACCACCTGGGCTGTCACCAGTGGGTGTCGGGGGCCGAGCTGGCCCCCCCCGGGCACTCCCGAAGGTGAGAGAGCGGCCTTCTGTGCGACTGACTCCCCCTCGGGGGGGCACGGCCCTCCGGCCCCTCTTCTCCCCCGCCTCCGAGCCAGCCCCGGCTGCGGGTCCGGGGGCAGCGCCCGGGCCCTCGGTACCCCGACCCTGTCTTTCCCTCCCTCGTCCCCCAGGCCGGGCAGTGCCCCCCGGAGGCCGTTACTCCCACGTGGCAGCCGTGTTGGGGGGCAGCGTGCTGCTGGTGGCCGGCGGGTATAGCGGGCGGCCTCGCGGAGACCTCTTGGCCTACAAGGTGCCGCCCTTCGTGTTTCAGGCGCCCGCGCCCGACGTGAGTGACCCCGTGGGCCGGGGGACAGGTGGATGGGCGGGAGGGAGGGGTGGAGCGGCCCCCTGGGAGGTGGGAAGGGGGGAATCGGAATTTAAGGCCTGTCTCTCTCTCGCCCCTTGGTCTCCCCTCCCCAGTACCACCTGGACTACTGCTCCATGTATACCGAGCACAGCGTCTGTGCCCGCGACCCCGAGTGCAGCTGGTGTCAGGGAGCCTGCCAGGCTGCGCCGCCCCCCGGAAGTCCCCCCGGCGCTGTGAGTGACCGCCCGCCTCCCCCCAGCCCCGGCCCTCTGGGTATCCTCCTGGCCCTGTGACCCACGAGCCCAATCCCCCTGCAGCGCTGAGACCCTCTGGCCCACCCACCCGTCGCCCCGCCGGCGTCTCTCTGAGAGACCACCCTCCCGACTCCACCCACCCGGCCCTGACCACTTCCTTCCCTCCCTCCTTTTCCCATCCCCGCTGCCCTCGCTCCCTTGCCGCAGTGCCCAGCGGCTAGCTGCCCGGGTCTGGCCCGGCTCCTGAGCGACTGCCAGTCCTGTCTGGCGTTCAGCAGCTCCTCACTACCGCCCCGCGGGCCTGGGGCCTTGGGCTGGTGCGTCCACAACGAGAGCTGTCTTCCCCGGCCGGGTGAGTGCGGAGGGGATGGCGAGGGGTGACGCTCGGGCGGAGGGAAGGGGTGACAGTTTTGGAGGGGAGGCGAGGCGGGGTGGGCCGCGGGGATCCGGGACTGACCTCCGCGCCTCCCCTTGTAGAGCAGGCCCGATGCCGCGGGGAACAGATCTCGGGTACAGTGGGCTGGTGGGGCCCAGCCCCCGTCTTTGTCACCTCGCTGGATGCCTGCCTCACCCACAGCTTCTTGCCGGGCTTGCACCTGCTCACCTTCCAGCAGCCGCCCAACGCCTCCCAGCCCGACAAGGTGCCGGTGCCGGGCGGGGGGCCTGGGGCCCCGCCGGGCCCGGGGGCGCGGGGGCCCAGGGCGGCGGGGAGTGGGAGTCGGGGGGCTGGAAAGTGAAGGGCCCGGCTGCAGCAGGTCGGCGGCTCCCCGGGAACCCCGGCGGGGCGGAGTGTGGGCTGTTGGGAGATGGAGGGTCGGGTCGAAGGCGGCTGGTGGACCGGAGAATGCTGGAAGGCGGAAGGCCCGGCTCCAGGAGGCCGGCGGCTCCCCGTGACCCCCGGGAGATGGGGAGCGGGAGCTGTCGGGAGGCGGAAGTCCCGGCTGAAGGAGGCTGGCGGGTTTCCCCCCACAACCCCCAGGTGTCGATCGTCCGCAGCACGACCATCACCCTGACCCCCGGCGCCGAGACGGACGTGTCCCTGGTGTACCGGGGCTTCATCCACCCACTGCTGCCGGGGGGCCCGGGGGCGCCGGGCGGCGGGGACGACGTGGCTGTGTGGCGCGGGCCCTGCGCCTCTATGTGCAGGCCAGGATGGCCCGGGCGCCCAACAGCGATGACATGGTGAGGGCGGGCGGGTCCGGGGGTCACCACGATATCAGGATGGGGCTTCCGGCACTGGGGGGTGGGGAACGGGACGGATTCCCTCCCTCACGTCGTGGCTTAGTGGATAGAGCCCGGGCCTGGGAATCAGAAGGACCCGGGTTCTAATCCCAACTCCACCACTTGTCTGCTCTGTGTCTTGAGTGAGTCACTTCACTTCTCTGGGCCTCAGTTTTCTCAACTGTAAAATGGGGATTAAGAGTGTGAACCACATGTGGATCAGGGACTGGGTCCAACCTGATTATCTTAAAACAGTGTTTGACACATACTAAGCATGTAACAATTACCACCGTTGTTATTAACTTGTCTCTCCCCTGGTGCTTAGAACAGTGCTTGGCATATAGTCAGCACTTAAGGAGTGTCGTGATTATTATTATTACATCCTGACTGGGAAAGGCAGGTGGCGAGGGCAGGATGGCAGCCCTCCCCACTCCATCCTGCCCTGATCCCGCCCCCATCCAGGAGGAGGTGGGCAGCTGGGCGGCCCAGCAGGAGAAGGAGACCCGGAGGTTGCAGCGTCCCGGCTCGGCCCGGCTCTTCCCTCTGCCCAGCCGCGGGCACAAGTACCGGGTGGAGATCCAGGGCCAGCTCAACGGGTCTGCGGGCGCTGGTCACAGCGAGCTGACCCTGCTCTGGGACCGGACCGGCGTGCCCGGGGGCAGTGTGAGTGACCCTCCCTGCCGCCCTCTGCACCCTGGCCTCCCCTCGCCACTCACCCCCCTGCCCCCGTGCCCCTGTGTTCACTTCAGGCCGGCTCCTCCTCCTCCGAGGCCTGCCCGTCAGCCTCGCTCGTCCCCAAGTCATCGCGTCTCTCCCCGGTGTGTACCCCTCCAGGAGATCTCCTTCTTCTTCCTGGAGCCGTTCCGCTCGGCACTGTGCCCCACCTACTCCTCGTGCCTGGGCTGCCTGGCCGACCAGGGCTGCGGCTGGTGCCCGCTCACCGCCTCGTGCCACCTGCGGCAGGATGGAGCGCGCTGCGGGGGTGGGGCCGCCCTATTGGTGCTGGCGCCCGCTCTCTGTCCACTCTGCGAGGAGCACCGTGACTGTCGCGCCTGTGCTCAGGTCAGGGCCCGGTTGGAGGAGGGGGGCGCCTGGGTCCCCATGGGAGGCCGGAAGCACGGCGGGTTGGGAGGGGGACCAAGAGGGTGGGGGGGGAGGCATGGGTGGAGGGGACAATGGGAGGGACCTGGAGGTGGGTATGGAGCTGGCTGAGGTGTTGGGGATCCTGAACCCCCCCGATCCCCATCCCTCTCCCCACGTCAGGATCCATTCTGCGAGTGGCACCTCAGCTTGAGCCGAAAGGGGGACGCCGTGTGCAGCCGACGGGGCCGGGCCCAGGGGGCCGTGCGGAGCCCCGACGACTGTCCCCCCCTCTGCAGCCAGTGAGGGCCCGGAGCCGGCACGGTGGGGAGGGGTGGGGAGGGGTGGGGGGCGTGGGCAGGCCAGGAGGGAAGAATGTCCCCCTCTCTGCAGCCAGTGAGGGGTCAGAGCCGGGGCCGGGGGCGAGCTGGGGGGAGGACTGTCTCCCAACTCTGCAGTCAGCGAGGGACCATAGCCGAGGCAATGGGGGCTGGGGGGCAGGCAAGACGACAGGAGGACCGTCCCCCCAACGGTCCATGAGAGTCTGGGGGTGGGACTCGGTGGAGGGGCCCGGAGCGGGGGGCAGGAGGAGGGTCATTCTTCCCTCCGCAGCCAGTGAGGGCGTGGGGATGGAGTGGGAGCTGGGTGGTCCCATTCATTCAGTCATATTTATTGAGCACTTATTGTGTGCAGAGCACTGTACTAAGCACTTGGGAGAGTACAGTATGACAACAGACACAATCCTGCCCGCAACAAGGTCACAGTCTAGAGGGGGAGATGGACATTAATATAAATAGGTAAATAAGTAAATTACAGATACAGACGTATGTGCTGTAGGGATGGGAGGCAGGATGAATGAAGGAGAAAGTAAGAGCAGTGGAGGAGAGGAGGGCTTAGTCAGGGAAGGCTTCTTGGAGGAGGTGTGCCTTCAATAAGGTTTTGAAGTACGGGTCCCAGGAAAGAGTGGGATCGGGCCAGGTCCGAGCTGCTCCCTCACCTTCCCATCTCTGCCCTCCCCGGCCCTGCCCTCCTCCCTCCCTCCATCCACTGCCCAGGCGTCTCTCCTGCGAATCATGTCTCGCCAACTCCAGCCAGTGCGCCTGGTGCCAGTCCACCAGCACCTGCTTCCTGTTCGCCGCGTATCTGGCCCGCTACCCGCACGGGGGCTGCCGGGGCTGGGACGACAGGTCAGCGGGGGTCGGCGGGCGCAGGGTTGGGGGCCGAGGCCAGGGCGATGCGGAGAGCGGAGGGGCCGGATGAAGTGCGGGCCGGGCCTGTGGGGGCGGGGGGTCCGTGCCGACTGCCGCCGTCTCCTGTCTTGCCCCCCCCCCCCCGGGCCCGCCCTCGTCGCCCCGGGCAGCGTGCACTCGGAGCGGCGCTGCCAGACTTGTGCCCGCTTCTCCTCCTGCCGTGACTGCCTGCAGAACTTCGAGTGCGGCTGGTGCGGAAACCAGGACAACCCCACCCTGGGGAGGTGAGGGGGTCGGGGCAGGGGGCAGGGGCAGGATTGGGAGCATTTCTGTTTCTGGATAGAGGCCGGGCCTGGGAGTCAGAAGGACCCAGGCTCTAATCTCAACTCCACTGTATGTCTGCTGTGTGACCTTGGGGAAGTCACTTCACTTCTCTGGACCTCGGTTACCTCATCTGTAAAATGGGGAGTAAGAGTGTGAGCCCTCTGCGGGACAGGGGTTGTGTCCAGTGTGATTGCCTGTATCTATCCCAGTGCTTAGAACAGGGCTTGGCACCTAGTAAGCACTTAACACGCACTGTGCCTGTCTGTGGGTCTTGCTGTGGGCATGTCTTTCCTCCACGTCTCTCTGTCCCGTGTATCTTTGCTGCCCATGTTTTCTGTGTGTCTGTTCCCTGTGTCTCTTTCCTCCTGTCTCTCTCTCTCTGTCCTCTGTCCCAGTTTCTTTCTGTCTCCCATGTCCCTCTGTCTCTCTGTCCTCATGTTCCTCAGACCCCCTTTGTCTCTGTCTCGCATGTCCCTCTGCCTTGGTGTCCTCCACATCTCTGCCTGTTGCCCACCTCTCTGCCTGCCCTCCCCCCGTGCCAATCTCTCGGTGCCCCTGCCCGCAGGTGTCTGCAAGGGGATTTCTCCGGACCACGGGGGACGGGCCCCGGAGAGGGTAGCTGCTCGGCCTGGCTCGGGGAGGCCCTGGGACTGCCGGCCGGGCTCCCCGCCCACTGGGCCTACGGGCAGTGCCCGGACGTGGACGAGTGCCGCCTGGGCCTGGCGCGCTGCCACCCGCGAGCATCCTGCCGCAACACCCCCCACGGCTACGAGTGCCACTGCGAGCGCGGCTACCACGGCGATGGCGTCTCCCACTGCAACCGCACGTGAGGCGGGGGCCGGGGGCACCGGGTGGGCACCAGGGGCCGGGGCAGGGGTACCGGGGATATCTGGGGGGAGGTATGGGGGGTCGGCGATGGGGTGTGGGGGCCGGGCCAGAGGTACCGGGGGACTGGACGGTGGGGAACTGTGCAGATGGGAGCAGAGAAGTAGTGTGGCCTAGTGGATAGAGCGTGGGTCTGGGAGTCAGAAGGACCTAGGTTCTAACCTGTCTGCTGTGTGACCGTGGGCAAGTCACTTCGCTTCTCGGTGCCTCAGTTTCCTCTGTGGCTTAGAGGACAGAGCATAGGCCTGGGAGTAAGAAGGTCATGGGTTCTAATCCCTGCTCTGCCACATGTCTGCAGTGTGACCTGGGGCAAGTCACTTTATTTCTCTGGGCCTCAGTTACCTCATCTGTAAAATGGGATTCATTCATTCAACAGTATTTATTGAGCGCTTACTATGTGCAGAGCACTGTACTAAGCGCTTGGAATGGACAAGTCGGCAACAGATAGAGACGGTCCCTGCCCTTTGACGGGCTTACAGTCTAATCGGGGGAGACGGGCAGACAAGAACGATGGCAATAAATAGAGTCAAGGGGAAGAGCATCTCATAAAAACAGTGGCAACTAAATAGAATCAGGGTGATGTACATCTCATTAAACATAATAAAATAAATAGGGCGATAAAGATATATACAGTTGAGCGATCGAGTACAGTGCTGAGGGGGTGGGACGGGAGAGGGGGAGGAGGGGAGGGAAAAGGGGGGAGAAGAGGGTTTAGCTGCGGAGAGGTGAAGGGTGGGTAGAGGGAGCAGAGGGTAAAAGTTATGAGTGTGAACCCTATGTGGGACAGGGATTGTGTCCAACCTGACAACCTTGTATCTACCCCAGTACTTAGAGCAGTGCTTGGCACATAGAAAGCACGTAACAAGTACCGTAATTATTATTAAAATGGGGATGAAGACTGTGAACTCGGGGTGGGACATGGACTGTGTCCAACCTGATTAAATTATATCTACCTCAGTGCCTAGTATAGTGCTTGACATATAGTAAGCGCATAAAAATACCATTTTAAAAAAATGGGGGGAGCAACAGTGGGAGCAAGAGATGCAGGGGAGGTTCTGGAGAGTCGGGATTCAGGACCTGAGCCTTCCCCCTTCCCCAGCCCATCCTCTGCCCATCCTCCCCTCCGAACCAGGTGCCTGGAGGACTGCGGGCACGGTGCGTGCAGCGGGCCCCCCGACTTCACCTGCGTGTGCGAGCTGGGCTGGACCTCGGCCCCGCCCCTGCCGACCCCGGCCCCCGGCCCCCCGGCTCCCCGCTGCTCCCGGGACTGCGGCTGCAACTTCCACAGTCACTGCCAGACCCGGGGCCCCGGCGTCTGCGATCAGTGTCAAGGTGAGGGGCGTCTCCCCACCCCACCCCGGTACCCCCATGTGGGGCGACCCCGGGCGGGTTACCGATCAGGGGCTGGTTTAGTGGATAGAGCATGGGCTGGGGAGTCAGGAAGACCTGGGTTCTAATCCCGGCTCTGCCACGTGTCTGCTTAGTGACCTTGGGCAAATCGCTTCACTTCTTTAGGCCTCACGTACCTCATCTGGAGAATGGGGATTAAGACTGTGAGCCCTGTGTGGGACAGGGACTTTATCCAACTCAATTTGCTTGTATCTACCCCAGTGCCTGGCACATAGTAAGTGCTTAACAAATATCACAGTTATTATTATTATTCCAAACCTTTCCCATCTAAAGGGGTTTAACTTGGCACCCTCCCAGCCCACCTCAGCCCCGCGCGTTCATATCTCACACTCATCGTGACCGCCCCCTCCTCTCCATCCACCACACATGTGGTTCCCCTCTTCCCGTAAGCTCATCCCCTTGACTCTAAACTTACTGTGGACAGGAAACGTGTCTGTTAAATTGTTATATCGTACTCTCCTAAGTGCTTAGGGCAGTCCTCTGCACATAGAGGAGCAGCATGGCATAGTGGTTAGAGGACAGTCCTGGGAGTCAGAAGGTTGCAGGTTCTGGTCCTCGCTCCGCCACTTGTCTTCTGGGTGACCTTGGGCAAGTCACTTCACTTCTCTGTGCCCTAGTCACCTCATTTGTAAAATGAGGATTGCGACTGTGAGCCTGATGTGGGACAGGGACTGCATCCAACCAGATTTGCTCGTGTCCATCTCAGCGCTTAGTACAGTGCCTGGCACTCGGTAAGCGCTTAACAAATGCCACAACGGTTAGTATAGTAAGGGCTCGATAAATACGATTGACCGACTGACCTCCAACCCCACTGTGATCCTCCCTTCCTGACCATCCCCCCCCGGCCCCTGGGGTTCTTACCTCTGGACCCTCTCCTCCCCGTGCCACCCCAAAATGACCCCATCCACCATTCCAACTGTGCTCCTCCACTCCCTTCCAGACTGGACGTGGGGTGAGCACTGCGAGTTGTGCCGCCCCGGCAGTTTCGGGGACCCCACGGGGCCGAGCGGCTGCCGTCCCTGCCAATGCCACGGCCACGGGGACCCCACGCGGGGCCACTGCCACAACCGGACCGGGGTCTGCTTCTGCCGGGACCACACGGAGGGAGCCCACTGCCAGCTGTGCGCCCCGGGCTACTACGGAGACCCCCGGTGAGAAGGAGGGACCTCAGGGGCAAAGGGGAGAGGGAAGTGGGGGGATGGAAAATGGGAGGGGTGAGGGGGAGTAGGGGCCAGGGGATCAGGAAGGGATGAGGAGATTAGGAACCTGGAGGAAGAGGTAGGAGGGGAGAGGAAAGACTGGGAATCGAGAAGGGGGAACAGGGCAGAGGGCAGGGCCTGAGTCTCCCTTTTCCTCCCTCAGGGATGGGGGCTTGTGCTTCCGGGAGTGCGGGGGCCGGGCCCTGCTCACCAACGTCTCCTCCGTGGCCTTGGGCTCGCGCCGGCCAGGCGGGACCGGGCCCGGCCTCTCCTACTGCGTCTGGGTGGTCTCGGCCTCGGATGCCATGGCTCCCTGCCCCCCGGGGTCCACCTGCCCCCCGCTCACCCTGACCTTCTCCCCCGACAGCAGCACCCCCTGCACGGTGAGGCCGCCCGCCCCATCCCCCGCCCTCCCCCGGGCCCGATCCCACGCCGTCCTCCCCCTTGACTGACCACTCTCTCTCCGCAGCTGAGCTACGTCCTGGCGTTTGACGGGCTCCCGCAATTCCTGGACACGGGCGTCGTCCAGTCGGACCGCAGTCTCATCGCCGCCTTCTGCGGGCAGCGGGGCCGGGCCCTGACCGTGCAAGCTCTGTCCGGTGCGGGGGCGGCGGGCGGCGGGCGGAGGGGGCCGGGGCTAAGGGGCAGCCGGGCGGGGGCAGCCGGCCGGGGAGGGTCCCGAGCCTGACCCCGCTCCGTCATCCCTTGGCAGGGCTGCTGGTCCTGCACTGGGAGGCCAATGGCTCCTCTTCGTGGGGCTTCAACGCGTCCATCAGCTCGGGTTACTGCAGGGGAGACGCCGGGGGCTCCTGGGGCTGCCCCCCGCCTCAGGAGTGCGGCCCCGAAGGCTCTGCTCGCTGTCGCTGCCCTCCCGGCCGGGCTGGGCCTGCCTGCCGCCTGTCCCTATGCCCCTCAAACTGCTCTGCCCAGGCCGGAGCCGGGGCCTGCAACCAAGTGAGGGGGTGGGGCTGAGGAGAGGCGGGGCCCAGGAGGGAGGGCCTGGGGCGCGGCGGGGAGGGGGCGATGATCTCGTGGCGGGGCACCTGTGAGGAACCTGGGGCTCTGGATCAGATGCTAACCCCTCGACTTTCTCCTTCCTCTCCCTCTCTTCTCCTTTTTGTTCTCCCCTTCTCTTCCTCTCCTCTTTCCTCTTCTCTCCTTCCCCTCCTCCCCTTCTCTTCCTCTCTTCTCCCTCTTTCCTCCTCTCCTTCCTCTCTTCCCCCTCCTTTTCTTCTCCTCTCCCTCTCCTTCCTCTCCTCCCCTTCTCCTGCTCTTTCCATCTCCTTCCTCTCCTCTCTTTCCTCTTCTCTCCTTCCTCTGCTCCCCCTACTCTTCTTCTCCCTCTCCTCATCCTTCTGCTCCTCTTTTCTCCTTCCTCTCCTCTCCTTCTCTTCCTCTCCTCTTCTCCCTCTCCTTCCTCTTTTCTCTCCTTCCTCTCCCCTCCTTTCCCTTCCTCTTCCCCTCTTTGTCTTACAACCTCCCCTTCTCCCTCGTCCATCCTGGTCTCCGCCTCCTCTCCCCACTGCCCCGTGGCCAGAGCCTGGGCCTGTGTGTCTGCGCCGAGGGCTACGGAGGGGCCGACTGTGCCACGAAGCTGGACGGAGGGCAGCTGGTGTGGGAGACTCTCATCGACAGCCGCCTCGCTGCTGTGAGACATCCCCCTCCCCCAAACCCGCCCCCTCCAACTCCATTCTTTGGGCCCTAGGACCCCCTTGCCAGCCCCGACCCCCGCCTGACTGCAGGCCAGCCTGGGCCTGAATTTTGCTTCCGCCCAAGCCCGATGGCTCGTGAAAAACTCAGGGCCCTGCCCCACTGGCTTTCTTTATATCATCCCAAGGCAGCCGTTCTGAGAAGCAGCTGCTTCACAGATCCCCCTAGATCCTTCCAAAATAAGAAACAGCATGGCTTAATGGTTAGAGCACGGGCCTGGGAGTCAGAAGACCTGGGTTCTAATCCCGGTTCCCGCCACTTGTCTCCTGTGTGACCTTGGGCACGTCGCTTTATTTCTCTGGGACTTAATTCCCTCATCTGTAAAATGGGGATTACGACTGTGAGCCCCATGTGAGACGTGGGTGGTGTCCAACCTGATTAACTCGTATCTACCCCAGTGATTAGTACACTGCCTGGCACATAGTAAGTGCTTAACAAATACCAAGAAAATGTTCCAACCACGGGCCAGAACTCAGGGGCTCCTTTAATGTAGCAGGGGATGCGGGATGGGGACTGGGGTTCTTACTGGGAGTCCCATGTGCCATCATAGGCTGCAACACCAAGTCCAATTTCCAGTTACCTCGTGGGCATTGGATTACATACCTAGAATGCACTGTTGCAAACCCCCACCCCTTATTAAGGTTTCTGGTTGAATCTCCCCACTTTCTTTAAAGGAGCCCCACCGAGTTGGCCCGAGATAACCGGTTCTTTTGTTGGGAAGGGACGGTCGGTTTGGGGGTGTAGTCCGAGCCAGCGCTGACCCGCCCAAGTAATCTATGTCCCCACCCAACCTGGGTGATCAACCTGGAACCCCAGGGCTCCGCTGTGACACCCCGCCCTGCAACCCTGTGGCTCCCTTCCCCCAGGACACCGCGAGCCGATTCCTCCACCGTCTGGGCCATACGATGGTCGAGGGGCCGGAGGCCACGCTCTGGATGTTTGGAGGCCTGGGCCTGCCTCAGGGACTGCTGGGAAATCTCTACAGGTGAGCGGGAGCCGGGGCGTTCCGGGTAATGCTCCTCCCCCGTCCTGGTCGGGGTGGGGGGTGGGAGGGGTACCGCCCTGACCCCGGGGGTGGCTGGGTCATCGCTGCTGCCCCAGAGGGCGAAGGGCCAGCCTGTCCCCTCCTGCAGATACTCGGTTGGGGAGCGGCGCTGGACTCAGATGCTGGCCGGCTCCGAGGACGGGGGGCCCGGCCCTGCCCCCCGCTCTTTCCACGCCGCGGCGTACGTGCCCGCCGGCCGGGGGGCCATGTACCTCCTGGGGGGGCTCACAGCTGGAGGCGTCGCCCGGGACTTCTGGGTCCTCAACCTCACCACCCTGCAGTGGCGGCAGGAGAAGGTGACCAGCCCCCTAACCCCACTCTCCCTGCCCCCCGCCTGCCTCTGCATCCCCAGATCCCGATCTTCCCCGCTTCCCAGGCCTCCCATTCTGTCTTCTATGTGCCACCCACCGCCCCCAACAAGCAGTTCTCAACAGAGTCCGGCTTGGTGATCCCCGCCTCCCCCCGCCCCGCTGCTTCACAGACTCCCCAGTCCCCTCTGCTCCCGGCCGTGGCTGGCCACACGCTGACCGCCCGGCGAGGCTCCTCCCTGCTCCTGGTCGGCGGCTACTCCCCGGAGAACGGCTTCAACCAGCAGCTGCTGGAGTACCAGCTGGCCACTGGCACCTGGACCACCGGGCCCCAGAGCGGCACCCCCCCGACTGGTGAGAGACCCAGACTTGGGGGCTAACCAGGAGATGGGCGTTGGGACCTTTCTTTTCATTCGGTCGTCGTTTTTATTGAGCGCTCACTGTGGGCAGAGCACTATACTAAGCGCTTGAAAGAGGACAGTACAACCTTAAACGGACACTTTCACTCCCCATGGCGAGCTTTGGGCCCCCCCCGGATTCTGTGGTCAGTCCGGCTCGTCCTCCGAGTCTGTGGTTTCCCTGCCCCGTGGTCCTCCTCCAGGACTCCGTCACTGTCCGTGTCCCTTCTCTGGCCTGGAACGTCCTCCCTCCTCAAATCCGACAGATAATTGCTCTCCCCGCTTTCAAAGCTTTATTGAAGGCCCATCTCCTCCAAGAGGCCCTCCCAGACTAAGCCCCCCTTTTCCTCTTCTACCTCTCCCTTCGGCTTCGTCCTGACTTGCTCCCTTTGTTCTCCCCACACCCGACACCCAGCCTCACAGATTTGTATTGATGTCTGTCTCCCCCATCCTAGACTGTGAGCTCGCTGGGGCAGGGAATATCATACTTATTGTTGTATCATACTTTCCCAAGCTCTTAGTACAGTGGTCTGCACACAATAAGCGCTTAATGAATATGACTGAATGAATGAATGGATGTCCACCTCCCCCACTGCCTCCGCCAGGTCTCTACGGTCACTCGGCAGTGTACCACGAGCCCACCGATTCCCTCTACGTCTTCGGGGGTTTCCGCTTCCACGTGGAGCTGGCGGCCCCGTCCCCCGAACTCTACTCCCTGCACTGCCCAGACCACACCTGGAGCCTGCTGGCCCCCTCCCAGGGGGCAAAGGTCAGGGGGTGACCGAGGGATAGCAAGGAGGAGCGTGGCAGAGGGGGGCGGAGGGGGTGAGGGAGCTGAGGGTTCTGGGGAATCTCCCTCTTTCCCATCCCGTCAGTGGGCGCTGGACTCCCGTTCTGGGGTGACCGGGCTTCCCAGTCACCTCGGTAGCCGGCCCAGTGAGAGCCCAGGGGTTTGAGCTCCAGCTGCCTGGCTCTCTGGGGCAGGCGTGGAGAGCATGTGCGGGAAGCATGTAGGGGGAGCATGTAGAGGGATTGCACGTGTAGACTGTAAGCTAGACTGAAAGCTCCATGTGAACATCAGCAAGGTGTAGTCGATAGCACACAGGCCTGGGAGGTAGAAGGTCATGGATTCTAATCCCAGCTCCATCACTTGTCTGCTGCATGACCTTGGGCAAGTCACTTTACCTCTCTGGGCTTCAGTTACCTCATCTGAGAATGTGAGCCCCAAGTGGGACAGGGACTGTGTCCAACTTGATTTGCTTGTATCCACCCCAGCGCTTAGTACAGTGCCTGGTATGTAGTCAGTGCTTAACAAATACCCTAATTATTATTATTATAATTGTTATTATTGTTAGAGCATCTACAGCTACAAGTCAGTCATTTTTACTGAGCGCTTGCCATGTGCGGAGCACTGTACTGAGTGCTTGGGAGAGTATAACAGATACATTCCCTGCCCCCAATGAGCTTACAGTCTAGAGGGAGAGACAGGCATTAACAGAAATAAATTACAGAGGTGGACATAAGTGATTCCTCCACCTCCTGAACCGCTGTGTCGTCATTTACTTTCCCAAGCGTTCAGCACAGCGCTCTGCCCACTCAGTAAGCGCTCAGTAAATCCCGTGGATCGATGGATGACCGTAAGTCCCCAGAAGGCTGGAGAGCAGGTTCGAGGCGGGGGTCTCGATCCGCCCCCGCTCCTCCCCCCGGTGGGTTGTGACGGGCGGCCGCGGTTCCGTCCGCAGCCCGGCCCCCGCCTGTTCCACGCGGCGGCGCTCCTGGGGGACACCATGGTGGTGCTGGGCGGCCGCGCCGAACCCGACGACTTCAGCGGCGACGTCCTGCTCTACCAGCTCAACTGCAATGCTTGGATGCTGCCCAATCTCACCAGTAAGTCCTCCCGGGCCCTTCCCTCCGCTCCCAGGCAACGCCTCCCTGGCAACCTCTGCAACCCAATTTGCTCGTATCCACCCTAGCGCTCAGTACAGTCCCTGGCACATAGTAAGCGCTTAATAAATTCCCTGTTTTTTTTTTCTCCCCCTTGGCATTTCTTAGCACTTACTATGTGCCAGGAACTGTACTAAACTCCGGGGCAGATACCCGCTAAGCAGGTTGGAGGCGGTCCCTGTCCCACATGGGGCTCACAGTCTTCACCCCCATTTTACGCATGGCCTAGTGGCTAGAGCACAGGCCTGAGAGTCAGAAGCCCGTGGATTCTGTTCCTGGCTCCGCCACTTGTCTGCTATCTGACCTTGGGCAAGTCACTTCTTTTCTGTGTGCTTCAGTTACTTCATCTTTAAAATGGGGATTAAGACTGTGAGCCCCATGTGGGACAGGAACTATGTCCAACCCCAGTGCTTAGAAGAGTGCTTGGCACATAGTAAGTGCTTAACAAATACCATTTTTGCTATTATTACTACAGATGAGGGAACTGAGGCCCAGAGAAGTGAAGTGACTCACCCAGGGTCACACAACAGCCAAGTGGCAGAGCAGGGATTAGAACGCAGATCCTCTGACTCCTAGGCCCCGGGCTCTACCCACTAATAATAATCCCGATGGTATTTGATAAGCGCTTACTATATGCCAAGCACTTTTCCAAGCGCTGAGGTGGATTCAAAGTAATCGGGTTGAACACCATCCCTGTTCCACATGGGGCTCACAGTCTTAATCCCCTTTTTACAGATGAGGGAACTGAGGCCCAGAGAAGTGAAGTGACTTCTCCCCCGATTAGACTGTAAGCCCGTCAAAGGGCAGGGACTGTCTCTATCTGTTACCGATTTGTACATTCCAAGCGCTTAGTACAGTGCTCTGCACATGGTAAGCGCTCAATAAATACTATTGAATGAATGAATGACTTGCCCAAGGTCACACAGCAGACAGGTGGCGGAGCCAGGATTAGAACCCATGTTCTCTGAATCCCAAGCCCACATTCTTGCCGCTAATCCATGTTGCTTCTCTGGTCTACCCACCTTTCCCCCAGGCCTGTCTGGCTGTCCGCCCCTCCCGCCCCGCCCCCACCGTGTCGTGCTCCCATCCCAGTCCCTTCAGGTCCTCCTGTCAGCCGGCTTGCCTTTCCTCCAGGGCCGTGGCCACCGAACTGTCACTGTCGGGCTCGCCCCCAGACCCCTCTGAGACCCAGCACCGGCCCCGATGGGACTCTCTCTGACCCCCCACCCGTGTCTTCCCCCTGCAGGGCCGGCCTCGGTGGGCCCCCCGATGGAGGAGTCGGTGGCCCACGCCGTGGCCGGGGTCGGGGGGCGGCTGTACGTGTCGGGGGGCTTCGGGGGAGTGGCGCTGGGCCGGCTGCTGGCCCTCACGCTGCCCTCCGACCCCTGCCGCCTGCTGCCCACCCCCGACGCCTGCAACCAGTCCGGGGCCGCTTGCACCTGGTGCCGCGGGGTCTGCCTGTCCGGGGATCGGGCCCACAGGTAACCGTGGTGAAGGATTGGGGGCGGGTCCACGGTAACCGCGGTGATGTTGGGGGGTGGACCTACGGGTAACCACAGTGATGGATGAGGGAGTGGGCCCGTTGGTAACCGTGGTGATGGGCTGAGAGGGTTGGAGCCCTTGCACTTTGGTTTTTTTGTGTTTTTATTTTAACAATATTAAGTGCTTATTTTGTGGCAGCCATTTTGTATTAAGCACTAGGGTAGTTAGAGGTTAATCACGTTGGATACAATCCATGTCCCACAAAGGTCCCATTTTACAGGTGAGGGAACTGAGACCCAGAGAAATGGAGTGATTTGCCCAAGGTCAAATAACAGATTAGTGGCAGAGCCAGGATTAGAACCCAGCTTCTTCTGACTTCCGGGCCTGTGCTCCATCCACTTTAGGCTCGCTGCTTCTCTTTGGACTCTCTATTCTCCCCACTCTCAGCCCCACAGCACTTTGTCCATACCTCTAACTTACTTTTATGTCCATCTCCCTCTCTGGAGTGTTAGTTCTAACAACTCTGCTGTATTGGACTCCCCCAGTGCGCTCAGTACAGTGCCCTGCACACCATAAGTGCTCAATAAGCCCGTTTAATCTATCAATTGACCCATCTCTCTGCCCTTCTCCCTCCAGGCTGGGCTGCGGGGGTCCCCCCTGCTCCCCGACCCCGCGCTCGGCCGAGGAGTGTCGCCGCCTACGCACCTGCAGCGAGTGTCTCGCCCGGCACCCCCGCTCCCTGCGCCCGGGGGAGGGGGAGGAGGTGAGGGGGCACGGGGTGGGAGGGCCGCCCGGTCACCGGAGAACGTCATGGAGCTCCGTGGTCGGGATCGGGGGGAGCGGCGAGCGGGACTCCAGGACTCTGTGGGCAAAGAGGAAAGGGGAAGCCCAGGAGGAAGGGGAGGCGGGGCCCTGATCTCTCCCCCGCCCCTCCCAAACACCACCCCCTCAGGCCTGGCCCCCGCGTTGCAAATGGTGCACCAACTGCCCCGAGGGGGCCTGCATCGGGCGGTCCGGCTCCTGCACCTCGGAGAACGACTGCCGCATCAACCAGCGGGAGGTGTTCTGGGCCGGGAACTGCTCCGAGGTGGCGTGCGGGGCGGCCGACTGCGAGCAGTGCACCCGCGAGGGCAAGTGCATGTGGACGCGCCAGTTCAAGCGCACGGGTAAGGGGGCCGGGCCCCGGGCTGGGCCGGGTTGGGCCGGGCGGGGGGGCCGGATCTGCCCAGATCCCCATCACCCCATCCAGGCGAGACGCGGCGCATCCTCTCGGTCCAGCCCACCTACGACTGGACCTGCTTCAGCCACTCCCTGCTGAACGTGTCCCCGATGCCCGTGGAGTCGTCGCCGCCCCTGCCCTGCCCCACCCCCTGCCACCGCCTGCCCACCTGCGTCGACTGCCTGGCGGCCAAGGGGGCCGACGGGGGCTGGCAGCACTGCGTGTGGAGCAGCAGCCTCCAGCAGGTACCCGGGGGCGGGGGCCGGGGGGACCGGGGCGCCGGGCCGGGGGCCCGGAGCGGGGCCGGCCTGACTCACTCTCGCCCCAACCCCCGTTCCCCTCTCCCATCCACCTCCGCACAGTGTCTGAGTCCGTCCTTCGTGCCCCTGCGCTGCCTGGCGGGGGGCTGCGGGCGCCTGCTGCGGGGGACGGAGAGCTGCTCGCCCGACTGCGCCCTCGCCCCGCAGTGTGCCCTCTGCCTGCGCCGCCCCCACGGGGGCTGGTGCGCCTGGGGGGGCCCCGGCCAGGACGGGGGCGGCCGCTGCCTCCAGGGTGGGCTCAGTGGCCCCCAGCCAGGTGAGTCATTCGTTCATTCAGCCATATTTATTGAGCCCTTTCTGTCTGCCGAGCACTATACTAAGCACTGGGGAGACCGTTTGCAATATTCCCCGCCCACAACGAGCTTACAGTCTGGAGGGGGTGATGGATACTAATAGAAATAAATAAACGACGGATGTGGACTTACGTGCTGTGGGGCTGGGAAGGAGGATGAGTAAAGGGAGCAAGTCAGGGAGACGCAGAAGGGAGTTGCGGAAGGGGAGAGAGAGGCTTAGTTTGGGAAGGCCCCTTGGAGGAGATGGGCCTTCAGTGAGGTTTTGCCGGTGGGGAGAGCAATTGTCTGTCAGATATGAAAAGGGAGAGCATGCCAGGCCAGAAGCAGGATGTCACTGAGAGGTCGGAGACGAGACAGATGAGATGGAGGTACGGCGAGAAGGTTGGCAATAGAGGAGCAGAGTGTGCGGGCTGTGTTGGAGTAGGAGAGCGGCGAGGTGAGGTAGGAAGGGGCGAGGTGATGGAGGGCCTTAGAGCCGACGGTGAGGAGTTTCTGGTTGATGCAGAGGTGGCTGGGCAGCCACTGGAGTGTCTGGAGGAGTGGGGAAACATGGCCTGAACATTTTTATGGAAAAATGACCCGGGCGGCAGAGTGGACCGGAGTGGGGAGAGACAGGAGGCTGGGGGGTCAGCAAGGAGGCTGGGAGCCCTGGGGGGAGGGCCGGTGGCAGGGCCCAGCCTGACCCCCTCGTGTCCCACGTGCTCCTCCCCAGGCCTCTCGTGCGGAGCTGGGGCGGGGGAGCCCGGGGCCTCCTGGGCCTTCCTGTCCTGTCCCCCCGAGGACGAGTGTGCCAACGGGCACCACGACTGCAACGAGACGCAGAACTGCCACGATCGGCCCCACGGTTACGAGTGCAGCTGCAAGCGGGGCTACACCCGGGACAAGTGAGGCGGGCACCCTCAGGGAGGGGCTGGGCACCCTTTACTCACCCGTCCCTCTCCGCGGTATCGGAACAACGCTAATTCTAACGATCTAGGTTTTTGATGAATGTGTCCTACGTGCCCAACACTGGGCTAAACAATAGTGATGATAATGATGGTGTCTGTGAAGCGCTTACTGTGTATCAAGCCCTGTTCTAAGGATGGATACAGGCTAATCAGGTTGGACACAGTCCCTGTCCCGCATGGGGCTCACAGTCTATGTCACTGTTTTA
Organism: Ornithorhynchus anatinus; assembly: GCF_004115215.2. Taxonomy (NCBI): domain Eukaryota; kingdom Metazoa; phylum Chordata; class Mammalia; order Monotremata; family Ornithorhynchidae; genus Ornithorhynchus; species Ornithorhynchus anatinus. The sequence goes on along the minus strand of NC_041732.1, from coordinate 4,242,719 downwards.
CAGATGAGATAACTGAGGCACAGAGAAGTTAAGTGACTTGCTCAAGGTCACACAACGCTAAGGTTGATACAAGGATAATCAGATCAGATCAGAGTTCCAGTTCCACATGGGGCTCAGTCCAGGATCTAGGGAGAGCAGGCTTTTTGTCCCTGTTTTACAGATGAGAAAACTGAGGCCCAAAATAGCGAAGTAACTCGTCCAAAGTTGCCCGACGGGCAAGGGGTAAAGCCGCGATTAGAACCTGGGTCTCGCGAATCCCAGTCCTGTGCCGTTGCCCCTAGGCCACGCTGCCAAAGATGGGCTGAACGCCCCTCACCTGCCCCTTCCTCTCTCCGTGCCTCGGGGAGGAGCCGCCCAGTCTGCGTCCCCTCACCCTCCCCTTGCTCCTACAGTGCCACTGGGCTGTGCCGCCCGGTCTGCGCCCAGGGCTGCGTCAACGGCTCGTGCGTGGAGCCTGACCACTGTCGCTGCCACTTCGGCTTTGTCGGCCGCAACTGCTCCGCCGAGTGTCACTGTAACCGGCACAGCCAGTGCGCGGGGGCCGCTGCTCGGGACCAGTGTCTTCTGTGCCACAACAATACCATGGTGAGGGGCCGGGGGGCCTTCCGGGTCTAGGTTCGAGGCCCCAGTGATGTCAGGAGTCAGAGACAGATCCAGTCAGAGCTAGACTCGCAGTGACCCGCACCCCCTGGGCTGGGGGAAGCTGCCCCCAGGCCCGCTGAGGCTGCCCACGGCCACAGCGGACTCCAGAGTTGCCCCTAGGCCCGCTGAAGCCCCTCAGGGTGGTAGACTTCCCCTCGGCTGGGGGAGGGCATCCCTAGGCCCGCTGTGGCGGCAGACCGAGGCAGACTCCCCCTAGGCTGGGAGAGGGCGTTCCTAGAAGCGCTTAGTGCAGTGCTCTGCACATAGTAATCGCTCAGTAAATACTATTGAATGAATAGAAGAAGAACCACAAGTGGAGCAGAGAGGGTGAGTCAAGCAGGGGTATTCATTCATTCTTTCAGTCGTATTTATTTTCGAGCGCTTTACGGTGACGAGCATTGTACTAAGCGCTTAGGAGACTACAAGGTACGATTGACACCTGCCCATAATGCGCTTACAGTTTAGAAGGGGTATTTAAGGAGCGTTTCCTGAGGGCAGAGCCCTATACTGAGCGCTTGAGAGAGCCTGTTGCAGTTGTCAGTCAATCAGTGGTGCTTATTGAGCACTCACAATGTGCAGAGCAATGTTCTAAGTGCCCGGGAGAGTCCAGTACGTCAGAATTAGCCGACACGTTCCCTGCCCATAACGGGTTTCCAGTCTAGAGGGATTGTTAGTTGGATCCCCGCCCTCGAGGGGCTTCCGGGCCAGTGGCGAACCCGGGGCCAGCGCCACGGTCAGCCGCTGACCTCCCGTCCCCCTCCCCATCCCAGGGCGCCCACTGCGAGCACTGCCGCCCCCTCTTCGTGGGTTCGGCCCTGGGGGGCGGGACCTGCCGCCCGTGCCGCGCCTTCTGTCGGGGGAACAGCGACGTGTGCGTCAGCCGGAAGGAGCTGGAGGCGGCGAGGAGGGAGCCCAGGGGGCACCCGCTGCAACCCGAGGCCGTGAGTGCCGGTCGCGGAGGGTCGGGGGCGACCGGGCCTACCGGGGGGTCGGGGGGACCGGGCGGTTCCCGGCGGCCGGCGCCTGGGGGGATGGCGGGGCCTTCGGCTCCACCTCTCCCCCACCCCGGCCCCCCAGATCCTGAGCTGGGTGTCGGAGGGGCCGAGCGAGGAAGAGGCCGTGTGCGTCAACTGTCAGAACAACAGCTACGGGGAGAAGTGCGAGAGCTGCCTCAACGGTTACTTCCTGCTGGACGGCAAGTGCACCAAGTGAGGGGCGAGCCCGGGCCCACCTGCCCAACCTGTCTCCCCCTTCTATATAATAATTATGGTATTTATTAAACGCTCACTGTGTGCCGAACACTGTTCTAAGCTCTGGGTGGATACAGGGTCATCGGGTGGTCCCACGTGGGACTCCCAGTTTTCATCCCCATTTTCCAGATGAGGGAACTTTAGCACAGAGAAGTTAAGCGACTTGCCCAAGGTCACACAGCAGACAAGTGGCAGAGCCGGGATTAGAACCCGTGTCCTCTGACTCCCAAGCCTGGGCTCTTTCCACTGAGCCTCGCTGCTTCTCTTCATGACTGTGAGCCCGCAATGGGCAGGCATTGTCTCTATTTGGTGCTGAACTGTACTTTCCAAGCGCTCAGTACAGTGCTCTGCACACGGTGAGCGCTCAATAAATACAACTGACTGAGTGAGTGAATGGATGGATGAATCCAGATCCGGGATTTTGTGTTTGCGGTTGTGTGCCGGTGTGTTTCCCGTGCAAGGTGCAGTGTTTAGAGCACTGGCCCGGGAGTCGGAAGGTCACGGGTTCTAGTCCCGCCTGCCGCTTGCTTGCCGTGGGATCTGGGGTACGTCACTTCACTTCTCCGTGCTTCAGTTACCTCATCTGTAAAATGGGGCCTAGGACTGCGAGCCTCAAGTGGCACAGGGACTGTGTCCATCTGTATTTGCTTGTATCCACCCCAGCACTTACTACAGGGCCTGGCACTTACCAAATATCACAGTTATTATTATTATTATTCCCCCATGGCCGCCCCCTCCGGGGACCCTGGCGTGTTTGTGTATCCCGCTTCCTTCTCCTGCAGGTGCCAGTGCAACGGGCACGCCGACACGTGTAATGAGCAGGATGGCACGGGCTGCCCTTGCCAGAACAACACGGAGACGGGGGCCTGCCAGAGCAGCACACAGAACGACCGCCGCGACTGTTACAAGTACCAGGTAACGGGGCCGCGACGGGCATGGCGGGGGGACACCCAGCCCCTCTGGGAGCGCGCTGAGGGAGCGGAGGCGGACTTGGTCGGTCAATCAGTCGTATTCATTGAGGACTTACTGTGTGCAGAGCACTGTAATAGTAAGAATTGCGTTTGGTAAGCGTTTACTATGCGCCAGGCACTGTACTAAGCGCTGAAGTAGATTGGGTCCCTGTCCTACATGGGGCTCACAGTCTTAATCCCCATTTTACAGAAGAGGTAACTGAGGCACAGAGAAGTGAAGTGACTTGCCCGAGGGCAGACGGCAGACAAATGACGGAGCCGGGATTAGAACCCAGGTCCTTCGGACTCCCAGGCCGCGCTCTATCCATCAGGCCACTCTGCTTCTCTTACTGTCCTAAGCGCTAGGGAGAGCACAGAAGCAGTGTGGCTTAGTGGAACGAGCACGGGCTGGGGAGTCAGAGGTCGTGGGTTCTGATCCCGGTTTCGGCACTTGTCTGTTGTGTGACCTTGGGCAAGTCACTTCACTTCTCTGGGCCTCAGTTACCTCATCTGTAAAATGGGGATTGAGACTGTGAGCCCCATGTGGGACAACTTGATTACCTTGTCTCTACCCCAGGGCTTAGAACAGTGCTTGGCACATAGTAAGTGCTTAATAAATACCATCATTGTTATTATTACAGTATAACAATATAACAGAGCTTACAGTCTAGAGAGTCTTCTCGTAATAAGAAGCTTACTTTACTTCTAGATACTAGCTTAGATGTAAGATAATCAGTTCGGACTCAGTCCCCGGGTCCATATGGGGCTTACGGTCCAAGAAGGGGGAAGAAATAATAATAATAATAATGGTATTTATTAAGCACATACTGTGTACTAAGCACTGGGATGGATCCAAGCTTATCAGGTTGAACGAATTCATCCCAAATGGGGCTCAAAGTCTAAGAAAGGGGATGAAATACAATAGTAATAATAATATCTGTTAAGCACGTGCTGTGTTCTAAGCACTTTGCTAAGTGCTGGGGTAGATATAAGGCGGCCAGGCCACACTCAGACCCTGGACCCCCATGGGACTTACAGTCTAAGAAGGGGATGAAATCGTAATAATAATGGTGGTATTCGTTAAGCGCTTACTATGTGCTAAGGACTGCGCTAAGCGCGGTGGTAGATCTAAGTCAATCTGGCCGGACACAGTCCCCGGTCCCGCACGGGGCTCACGGTCCAAGAAGGGGGAAGAACAGGTATTGATTCCCCATCGTCCAGAGGAGGACGGTGAGGGACGGGGAAGTGAAGTGACTTGCCCAAGAGTCACCCAGCAGGCGAAGGGCAGTGCCAGGATGAGAACCCAGGTCCTCTGACTCCCAGGCCCGGGCTCTCTCCATGAGGTCACTCCGCTTCTCAGGGGAGCCCGTCTTACTCCGACACTGAAGGAGGCCGTCCCCGCTCCCTCCTCCCCCCCACCCCATCACCTAGCTCACAGCTGACCAGCGACGGAGCGTACAGTCCCTTCACTTAGCCGAGAACCGTCACCGATGGAATCGACGGGTCACAGCCCCAGCCCCGTCCGGTCAGCCCGGACGCCGGAAGCGAAGGCCGGCGGCTTGAGCGCGCTCAGGTCGGGCGGGACAGGCCACGGCTGCAGCCCCTTTGACTCACGGTCTGTGCCCGGGAGGGGGGCCGCGCGTGACCCATTGGGGTGGAAGCGCTTGGAGGCCCATTAAGTTGTCAGCACACGCTCTTGGGTTGGCGTGGATCCCGGCCATGCCCCCGGGCCTGACCCTCCTCCTCCTCTTCCTCCCCCTCCTTCTCATCGTCATCAACAGTGGTATTTATTGAGCAGTTCCTGTGTGCCCAGCACCAAACTAAGTGCTTGGAAGAGTACAGTGCAACCGAGTTGGTTGACACATTCCCTGCCCACAGTGAGCTTACGATCTAGAGGAGACAGTCTGCAGCCCTCCACCTCCTTCTCCTCCTCCTGATCATCAGTGGTATTATTGAGCGCTTACTGTGTTGCAGGGCACTATACTAAGCACTTGGCAGAGTACGTTACAACGGTCGGTAGACACATCTCTGCCCACAAGCTTACAATCTGGAGGGAAACAGTCTACATTCTCCCGCCTCCTCCTCCTCCTCATGAGTGGTATTTTTGAGCGCTTATTGTGTTGAAAAGCACTGTACTAAGCGCTTGGGAGGGTACAACGGACACGTTCCTCGCCCACAATGAGCTTACAGCCAAGAGTAGACAAGCGAGCAGCTCTCCTTCTCCTCCCCCTGCCCCTAAACCTGACCGTCCGTCTCCTGTCACCAGACTATCAGGTCCGATTCGCCTCAATCCAACAATCGGTTGTATTGAGAGTTTACCGTGCGCAGAGCACCTTATTAAGCGTTTGGGAGAAGCAACGTGGCCCAGAGGATAGAGCCTGGGCCCGGGAGTCAGAAGGACCTGGGTTCTAGTCCCGGCTCCACCCCCAGTCCGCTGTGTGACCTTGGGCGAGTCACGTCACTTCTCCGGGCCTCAGTTCCCTCATCTAAATGGGGGTTAAGACTGTGAGCCCCATGCGGGACAGGGACCGTGCCCAACCTGATTGAGAAGCAGCGTGGTGTAGTGGATAGAACCCGGGCCTGAGAGTTAGGAGATCATGGGTTCTAATCCCGGCTCCTCCACTTGTCTGCTGTGTGACTTTGGGCAAGTCACTTTACTTCTCTGGGCCTCCGTTACGCATTTGTAAAATGGGGATTAAGACCGTGAGCCCCAAGTGGGACAGGGACGATGTCTAACCTGATTAACTTGTATCTACCCCAGTGTTTAGAAGAGTGCTTGACACACAGTAAGTGCTTAACGAATACCATAGTTATTATCATTATTGTTATTACTTTGTTCCCACCTCAGCGCTAAGAACAGTGCCTGGCACATAGTAAATGATTAACAAATACCATAAAAAATACAATATGAGAAGCAGCTTGGCGTAGTGGATAGAGCACAGGCCTGGGAGTCAGAAGTTCAGGGGTTCTAATCCCAGTTCCGCCACTCGTCTGCTCTGCCACCTTGGACAAGTCACTTTACTTCTCTGGGCTTCAGTTACTCATCTGTAAATTGGGGATGGCGACTGTGAGCCCCACGTGGGACAGGGACTGTGTCCAAGCCGATTTGCTCGTATCCACCCCAACATTTAGTACAGCGCCTGGAGCATAGTAAGCGCTTAGGTACCATAATTCCTATTATGGCCATCATTATCATTACTAATAATAATAACAGACACATTCCCTGCCCACAACGAGCTTACAGCCTAGAAGGGGAGATAGACATTATTAATGAATAAATTACAGCCCTGGAGAGAAGTGCCCTCTCCTCCTCATTCGCTCCTTCCTCTTCCTCCTCTTCTTCCCGCCCCATCCCCCCCGAACAGTGCTCCAAGTGCCGGGAGTCGTTCCACGGGAGCCCGGTGGGCGGCCAGCAGTGTTACCGGCTGATCTCGGTGGAGCAGGAGTGCTGCCTGGACCCGGCCTCGCAGGTCAACTGCTTCCACGAGCCCAAGCGCCGGGCCCTGGCCCGCGGCCGCACCGTCCTGTTCGGCGTCCAGCCCAAGTTCACCAACGTGGACATCCGCCTGACCCTGGACGTGACCTTCGGCGCCGTGGACCTCTACGTCTCCACCTCCTACGACACGTTCGCCGTGCGCGTCGACCCGGACTCCGGGGTCCACTCGGTGCAGATCCAGCCGCCGCCGGGGGCCGCCGAGCCCTCGCCCCCCGAGCCGCCGGGGCGGGTGCGGGAGGAGCGGCCCCGGGGCCTCATCACCTACGTGACGGTCTGGGAGCCGGCCACGGTGCTGGTGGTCCGGGGGGTGCGGGACCGCCTGGTCATCACCTACCCGCACGAGCGCCACGCCCTCAAGTCCAGCCGCTTCTACCTGCTGCTGCTGGGGGCCGGCGACGGCCACGGCGGGCCCGGCGCCAACGGCTCCACCGACTCGCAGGGCCTGCTCTTCTTCCGCCAGGACCAGGCCCACATCGACCTGTTCGTCTTCTTCTCCGTCTTCTTCTCCTGCTTCTTCCTCTTCCTGTCGCTCTGCGTGCTGCTCTGGAAGGCCAAGCAGGCCCTGGACCTGCGGCGGGAGCAGCGGCGTCACCTGCAGGAGATGACCAAGATGGCCAGCCGGCCGTTCGCCAAGGTGACCGTCTGCTTCCCGCCCGCGGCGCCCCCGCCGCCGCCGCCCCCGCCGGGCCCCGCCGGCCCCTTCCGCCGCCCGGACCCCCCGCCGGCCCCGCTGCCGGCGGCCGGCGGGGCCGGGGGGCCCTGGGCGGGGCTGCGGGTGGGGCCCATCACGCTGGAGCCCACGGAGGACGGCATGGCCGGGGTGGCCACCCTGCTGCTGCAGCTGCCGGGCGGGGCCCAGGCCCCCAACCGCGCCTGCCTGGGGTCCGCCCTGGTGACCCTCCGCCACCACCTGCAGGAGTACTGCGGGGGCGGGGGGGCCGGCGGCGGGGCCGGGGGGCACGGCCCCGGCGCCGGCCGCAAGGGGCTCCTGAGCCACGACAATCTGACCAGCATGTCGCTGTGACGACGGGCGGGAGGACCCGGGGGGCCCACGGCTGCTGCTCCCGGGGTCCCGGTCCCGGCCGGCCCCGCCCCCTCCGTCCCCCGGGGGGACCCCGCTTCCCCACCCCGCCGGCCTGCGCTCCCCTCTCCCACACCTCTCCATCTCTCTCCCCGCCTCCGCGGCCCCCAGATCGGCCGGGGGCCGGGAACGGGGCGCTAGGGCCGAATAAACTCACGTTGAGAGGGGACGCTGGCGCCCGCCCGGATACTGTCTCTTCTCCCGGGTGGAGGCGGGGCGGGCAGGGGTTGGGTGAGGGGTGGGCGAGGGGCAGTGGCGGGTAAGACCGCTGCGCGGGCTAGAGAAGGGAAGTCACTGGCCTCCCCGCCCTTCCTTAGAAGCCAGAATGAGAAAGCAGGTTACAGCGGGAGGAGCTGGACTGGACCGACTTGTCAAAGACCCTTTCCTCGGGCAGGGGCCGGGCTGCCGTTGAGGGAGACGGTCGGTCGATCGTATTTATTGAGCGCTTACTGTGTGCGGGGCACTGCGAAGCGCTTGGGAGAGGACAACAGAACAGGGTTAACAGACGCATTCCAGCCGTCGGCCTCAAGGCTCTCATCAGCCAGCTCTCCCCCGCCCAAACCTGCTCTCTTCACCTACCGCACCCCAGCTCACACCCTTCATCCCTCCCAAGATCACCACTTCACTGGCCCCCCACCCCTTGAATCCCCCCACCCACCATAAACACACACCTTCCAACCCACCAGACAACATCCCCCTCTATCTTCAAAGCCCCCTTAAAATCCCCACCTCCTCCAGGACGCCCTCCCCAATGAACTCGCAACCCATCCGTCCAGTTTCTCCCCCAGACACTCCGCGAAGAGACCCCCTGGATCAATTGATCGATTAGGCCGTACTCCTGCTGGTATCCGTTTGATCTTATCCATCCTCCAACCCCAGTGATCTGTTCACAGTTTGTGACGGGCGGGGAGAGGGGTCTGCCCGTCTCAGTCAATCGGTCGTATTTATCGAATGCTTTCTGTGGGCTGTACCGAGCGCTTGGGAGAGTAGGTCTCCAATTCGATCGGAAGCTCCTCAAGGGCAGGGGCTGTGGTGGGGGTGGGTGTTGGTAAGTACAACTGATTGATTGAGGAGCAGAATGGGTGTGGGTGAGGGAGGGGGTCTTGTGGCAATTAGTCAATAGTTGTTATTGAGTGCTTACTGTGTGCAGAGCACTGTACTAAGCGCTTGGGAGAATGCAGTATAACACCAGCACTGAGGCGTGGGGTGGCAACAGTCAACCCTCTAGGGCAACTGGATGGCCCCTTCTGACTCGGAGGGAACACGTACGTTATGTGTTGAGAAGACAGCGTGGCGCAGTGGTTAGAGCACCAGGCCTGGGAGTCAGAAGGCCATGGGTTCTAATCTTGGCTCCGCCACTTGTCTGCCGTGTGACCTTGGGCAAGTTACTTGACTTTTCTGCCTCAGTTACCTCATCTGGAAAATGGGGATTGAGACCGTGAGCACCATGTGGGACGACGACTGAGTTCAACCTGACTTGCCGGTGTCCAGTGCTTAGGGCAGTGCCTGGCACATATAAGCGCTTAACAAATACTATTATTATTATGTAATGTCGCAGGGACGCAGGGAAAGGTTCTCAGTGGAGAGAACCCAAAGTGTGGCGCTGGGTTAGGGGGCTTGGGGTGGTACTGACCCATCCCTGGCCCCCTGGGCATCAGTCGCCTCTCTTCCAAGCCCCGGGGCTCGATGGCGGAGGGAGGCCGGGCATCGGTTATACGGTATTGTAGCTATACTGGACTCCCCTCAGCCCAGCTGAAAACCGAGCTGTCCCGGCTAGAAGGGGGCAAATGGCCATCCTGAAAAGTTTGGGAGAGGGAAGACAAACGATCGTCCTCCTGAAAACTTTGGGAGCGAGGGGACAGACGGTCATCCTCCCGAAGGGTTTGGGGGTTGGATTCCCCCTTCGCTCCGTATCTTCCCTCCGGCCGCCCGGACCCCCATTTTGCTCACCAGTAGCGACACGGAGACCGAGTTTGTTTCTACATTTTATTACGGTTGAGTTGGGGGGGCGACGTAGGAGACGGGGCCTGGAGAGGGAAAGGCGGGGAAGGACCGGAGGCTTGGGGAGGGGGGAGGCGGGTCCTCACTGCCGGATCTTCAGCTCCCGAGCCATCTGGCACAGGGTGCAGGGCAGGCAGAAGGTGAGCGCCGCCCAGTCACTTGGCACGGAGCCCTGGAGGAGCGAGAGGAGGGTGGTTAGGTGGGCCCAGAGGCGGAGGGGCGGCCCCACGCACGTCCCGCTTCTCCCCGAGGCCTGCGCCCCCAGCTCCCCTGCCCGTCCCGGACCCCCAAGGCCGCACCTGGATGTGGTAGCGCTCCCTCATGCCGGTGCGGATGGAGTGGAGGCCGCCCAGGAGGTAGGGGGTACAGCAACACTCGCCGTAGTCGTCGGCGATGCGGCAGGCGAGGCACAGGGGGGCGAAGGTCCCGCACAGACCTGCCGGGGGGGCGGGGGGGGGACGGGGACGACCGACAGTGGGCGGGGTCACGGTGGGGTCGAGGGGCTCCGGGAGGCGTCTGGTGGGGGGTCCGGATGGGGGAAGGGGTGGGTGCGCGTCGAAGGTGAGAATGACCCAGAGAGGGGGGAGGTCAGAGGTCAGGGGGTCACTCACAGATGGGCATGTCGTTGCAGCAGTCGGTCAGCTCCGTGTGCCAGTCGCTCAGCTGGCTCTGGTAGCACTGATTGCCGCTCTGGGGCTGGCTGGTCACCGGGTAGGACATGGCTGGGGGCGACGGGGTGGGAGGGTCAGAGGCGGGCAGGGGCGCGGGGCCGGGCGGAGGTGGGGCGGGGGGCCGTCTGCCCCCGGCCCCTCCCCTCCGAACTCACTCCACTGGTCCTCCCACCTGCCGAGGCAGCCGCTGCCGGGGCCACCCGGGCACCCCACCCTCCTCATCGCGCATCGGAGGGCCTCTCCCTGCCACCTCTGGCCATCGCTCCGGCTCTTCTGGGGTGGGGGGCAGCCTGCGGCCCATCTCGGTCCGGGGGGCCGCCGCCTCAGCGGGGAGGTGGGCCCGGGGGCCCCGTGCCCATCCGGGCCAGCGGTGCCCCCGGCTGCGGGCCCGTTTCTCTCGCCCATCTGGGGCCCCGGGTCCCGGCGCGGCCGACGGTCCGTCCCACATCCACGGGAGGAGGAGGAGGAGGAGGAGGAATCCGGGAGGGAGGGGTCCGCAGGTCCGAGGGGAGGAAGGGTCCGGGGTGGGGAAAGGTCCCAGGGGGCCAGGGGGGTGAGGGGAGGGGTCGGTCCGGCGCCCACCTTTGCCCTTGACGTTGTCGCTCATCTCGAACTGCATCCTGCGGTGGCGGAGCGGGGGCGTGGGGTGGGGGGATGCAGTTTTTTTTTGGGGGGGTGGGGGCGACTCGGGGCTGGGGGCTAGGGGGGCAACGGGGAGCTGGGGAGAGAGAGGCAGAGTCAGCGGGTGCAGGGAGCCCCGCTCGGGGTTGAAAACTCCAGCCTCTCTGCTGACCACCCCCCTCACCTTGGCGGGTGGGGGGATGCGCGGGGGTCCCTACTTCCTCAAACACGGGCAGAGACACCCAACAGAGACACACACGGGGGCTCAGAGACACAAATCGCAGGAGGAAGGCCCAGGTAGGGTGAGGAGCGAAGGACTTGTGGACGAGGGGGAGGACGGAGACCCTCAGAGACAAGAGGAAGGAGAATCAAGAGACTCCGAAGTGCCCGGAGACGAGGGGTTGAGGGGGGTCCCCGAGAGACAGGGACTCGGAGAGAGAGAGAGGAAGAGCCCGGAGCAGCATCCAGAGGCCGAGGCGAGAGCGGGGGGCGGGGAGAGACCCCCCAGCCCCTTTTCAGGCCGGCCGGACGGGTGAGTCCTACCTGCGACGGTGCTGGAGAGACGGTGCCGGGATGCCGGGATGCCGGAGTTGTGCATCCCCAGGTCCCGGGACCCGTTTATATCCGGGGGGGTTGGGGGGGGCGGGGCGGGGCGGTACCCAAAGGGAAAGGAACCTGGGATGGCAAGGCTCCCCCCATTTCCCTCCCCCTCCCGCCCCGCGCAGGTAGGAAGAGACACAGAGATTTCTCCCACCCCCACCCCCCGAGAGACATCACCGAGAGATGGACTCCCGAAAGAGGGAAACTGAGGCAGGGGCCGAGCCCCACCCCCGCAGAGGGAGAGACGTGGAGATGAGGAAGAAGGGAACCGAAAGGGAGGGTGGGAGAGAAGGGGAGGCTGCGTGGATTTGGGAGGGGGGCGTGGGCGGGGTCTTGAAGGGCAGGGGGTCAGCTGAGGGGCTCCTGGAGGGGAGAGGCTGGAGGAAGTGGGGGCGCATGGTTTAGGGGTGACTCACCGCCCCCCCTCCGGAACTGAGACTAATCACGGCCCCTCCCACCCTGAAAGGGAGGCTTTTCCTTCCCCCCAATCCCCGGAAAAAGGAGTAAAACAGGGTATGGGGGGGTGATGGGCCTGCTATGACTGTTGGGGGACTGTGGGCGAGAGGAAGAGGCTCTGGACTCCCTCCGGGGGGGTTGAGGGGAACCTGGGGGGTATTGCGGGGAGGGGTGGGGCCTGCTTGGGGTAACTCCTGGGCCAGCAGGGTGTCGCACCGGGCTTACCCCACTCCCTTCCCCCTGCCAAGGCGATGACACGGACCTCTCCGGTTGCCACCCAGGATTCCGGGGTGCCACCGGCTCAGGGGCCCCGCCCGGCCCCGGCACACACTGCCCTCACCCACTGAGTCAGCCCTAACCCCGTCCAGCCGGTCGGAGACCTGGGGGAGCCTAGCGGGCGAGCTCCCACTGGGGAGAGACCCCCAGGTCTGCCCTCCCGGAGACCACTGGGCCTCCCGGCGGCCTCTGCATCCCAGAGTCCTGCTCAGTCTGGTCCTGGGCTCCTCCGGGGACAGGAAAACGTTTTGGGGGGATGCAAGCCCGGGGAAGGGAAGGTTCGGGCCCAGGTGTTTCGTGGGACCTCATCCCAACCCGTCTCTCTGCCTCATCTCTGCCCCATCTCGGTCCCCGCCTCTGTTCCAGCTCTGCCCTCTCTCTCTGTGTCTCTTTACTGATTCCATTCCTATCTCTGGCCATCTCTCCCTCGGCTCTTGTCTTTATCTCTGCCCCATCTCTGTCCTTATCATGTCATGGGTTCTAATCCCGGCTCCTCCACATGTCTGCTCCGTGACCTCGAGCAAGTCACTTCACCTCTCTGTCCCTCAGTTACCTCATCTGGAAAATGGGGATCGAGTCTGTGAGCCCCACATGGGACCGGGACTGCGTCCAACCCAATTCTCTTGTCTCCACCCCAGCGCTTAGCGCGTAGGAAGCACTTAAAAATACCATTATTATTTTTTATTACAATTATTATCCTTCCCATCTCTGCTCCGACTCCCCCCGTCGCTCTCAAGTCATTCGTTTCCTTTATTCAGTCAGTCGTATTTGTCGAGCGCTTACTGGGTGCAGAGCACTGTACTAAGCACTTTGGAGAGTCCAATACAACAGACGCATTCGACGAGCGAGCTGGCTTTTTCCTCTCTGAGTCCCTGTCTCTCGGATTTTCATTCGTTCAATAGTATTTATTGAGCGCTTACTAGGTGCAGAGCACTGTATTAAGCGCTCGGAACATACAATTCGGCAACAGATAGAGACGATCCTTGCCCACTGATGGGCTTACAATCTAATCGGGATCTTCGACTCGCCAGTTCCATGATTGTCTCTTCGGATCTCCAAAGCCGATTTCCTCTCCCAACCTGCGAACCCCAAGAAACTTCCCCTGGCTTCTCGGTCCCCGTCTCTGGGCAGCTGCAGGAAGGGGCGGTCAAGAGGGAGGCCGATCAGGGCTTAACCAGTCCCGGAATTGACCCTCAAGGAGGGAAAGTCCCTGTTTCCGAGTGCCCTCTCCCTTCCCCCACCCCCCACCTCCCCCAGCTGGCAGCGTCAGCCAGCCTGCCCCCCCCCCCAGGCCCCCAATTATCTGCTGGCTCATCCCAGTGAGGAAATTGGGACTGGAAGAGGGGTGAGCTGGCCTGCCGGGAGCCGGAGTCGGGGGTGGGGAGAGGCCGGGCAGAGGGGGTCCGGGACCCCACCGGGCCCGGAGAGGAGAAGGGGGCTGGGGATGCGGGCGAGGGACCGCGGGCATGAGGAAGAGGAGAAGCAGCCTGGCCTGGTGGAAAGAACGTGGGCTTGGGAGTCTGGCGACCGGGGTTCTACTTCCGGCTCCGCCACTTACCTGCTGTGTGGCCTTGGACCGGTCACTTCGCTTCATCTGTGTGGGTCGGTTTCCTCATTTGGAAAATGGGGATTTAATACCTGTTCTCCCTCCTACTTAGGCTGTGGGCCCCATATGGGACAAGGATTCTGTCCAATCTAATGATTCCATATCTACCCCAGGACCTGGAACAGTGCTTGGCACATAGTTAAGGGCTTAACAAATACCACAGTTAGTAGTAATAGTAGTAGGAAGAAGCAGCAGGGCATAGTCGATAGAGCACCAGTCTGGGAGTCAGAAGGATTTGGGTTCTGATCCTGGCTCCACTACTTGTCTGCTGTGTGTCCTTGGGCAGGTCACATCACTTCTCTGGGCTTCAGTTACCTCATCTGTAAAATGGAGATTGAGACTGTGAGCCCCATGTGACACAGGGACCGCGTCCAATCCAACTGGCTTGTATCCGCCCCAGCATTCAATACAGTGCCTGGCACATAGTAAGTGCTAAACAAATACCATAATTATTATTAGGAGTATTAGCAGGGTCAGGCAATGGTACTTATTGAGCGTTTACCGTGCGCAGAGTACTGTATGGAGCGCTGGGGAAGAGTATGCAGGCGGGGATTAAGCACGGACCGTGTCCCCTGAGGGGCTCAGGATCTGTGAAGACAGTTGTGTGGGTGTGTGTGGCAGGGGGAGGACGGAAGGCAGATGCCTCAGGAGCAACGAAATGAGAAAACACTAAAACAGCTTACAGGACAAGGACAGACGCGCAATAAACAAAATAAAAACCCAAGTCAGCAGTGGGCTCTGGTAGGGGAGCGGAACTTCTAGCAATTGAGAGTCACTGCACTGAGGCCCCGTGTCCCCCCGTTTCAAATCAATCGATCAGTGGATCGGACTCGCCCCTGCTGGGTAATGCATCCTACCCCCTCTCCACCCAGTTCCATCAATCTCTTGATCGATCCATCTGTTGGACTCTCTCAACCGCTTAGTACAGCGCTCTGCACCAAGTAAGTGCTCTATAAATACCACCGATTTGTACTGGACTCTCCCATCCACTCGCATAGTGTATAGAGAAGCAGCGTGGCTAAGTGGAAAGAGCCCGGGCTTGGGAGTCAGAGGTCATGGGTTTGAATCCCGGATCTGCCACTTGGCAGCTGTGTGACTGTGGGCAAGTCACTTAACTTCTCCGCGCCTCAGTTCCCTCATCTGTAAAATGGTGATTAACTGTGAGCCTCACGCGGGACAACCCGATTACCCTGTATCTACCCCAGAGTTTAGAACGGTGCTCTGCACGTAGTAAGTGCTTAACAAATACCAACATTATTATTATTAGAGCACGGACCTGGGAATCAGAAGGTCATGGGTTCTAATCCCAGCTCTGCCACTTGTCTGCTGTGTGACCCTGGGCAAATCACTTCACTTCTCTGGGCCTCAGTTCCCTCAGCTGTAAAATGGAGATTGAGACTGTGAGCCCCACGTGGGACAGGGATGGTGTCCAACTTGATTTGCTTGTATCCACCCTAGTGCTTAGTACAGGGCCTGGCACATAGTAAACACTCAACAAATACCTCAGTTATTATTATTAGTAGTAGTACAGTGCTCTACACATAGAAAGTGCTCAATAATTACTCTCCCCACCTTTCAAAGCCCTATTTAAAGCCCACCTCCTCCAAGAGGGCTTCCCAGAAATAGCCACCCCTTTCCTCTTCTCCCACTCCCTTTGGCATTGCTCTGACGTCCTCCCTTTGTTCTTCCCCGCTCCCAGCCCCACAGCATTTATGTACATTACCTGTAATTTATTTATTTGTATTGATGTCTGTCTCCCCCACTTTAGACTGTAAGCTCGTTGTTGGCGGGGAACGTGTCTGTTTATCGGGGTATCGTACTCTCCCAAGCGCTTAGTAGAGTGCTCTGCACAAAGTAAGCGCACAATAAATGTGATTGAATGAATGAATGAATGAATGAATAACAGAGACTGTGTCCAACCCGATTTGCTCATATCCACCCCAGCGCTTAGTACAGGGCCTGGCACATAGTAAGCGCTAAACCATAAGCTCATTGTGGGCAGGGAATGTGACTGTTTATTGTTGTATTATACTCTGCCGAGCGTTTAGTAGAGTGCTCCTCACACCATGAGTGCTCAAAAAATACGACCGATTGAATGAACGACAAGGACTGTATACAACCCCATTTGCTCATATCCACCCCAGCGTTTAGTACAGGGCCTGGTACATAGTAAGCGCTAAACCATAAGCTCAATGTGGGCAGGGAATGTGACTGTTTATTGTTGTATTATACTCTCCCGAGCGCTTAGTAGAGTACTTTGCACACCATAAGCGCTCAAAAAATACGATTGATTGAACGACAGGGACTGTATACAACCCCATTTGCTCATATCCACCCCAGCGCTTAGTATAGGGCCTGGCACATAATAAGTGTTGAACAATAAGCTCGTTGTGGACAGGGATTGTGACCATTTATATTTGTATTATACTCTTCCAAGCGCTTAGTATAGCACTCTGCACACAGTAAGTGCTCAGTAACTACGACTGAATGAACGAACAAATGCCGGTATTAGTAGTACAGTGCTCTGCACATAGTAAGCGCTCGATAAGCACCACCAATCTGATCGATAGCATGAGCATCCACGGGGGCCTGAGCGCTTAGGAGAGTCGAGCAGCGCTCGCCGCTCAGTGATCTCTGGGCCGGGAGCCCCGTTGCGTCCCGGGCCCGGTTACCCAACAAGGGTTACACAAGCGCGGGCGGCGTGTTCCGGGCCGGCAGGCCGCTCAAGCCCGTGGTCCCGGAGGAACCGGTCGGGCTAAATGGTGGGTGGAGACGGCCGACGCAGAGCCCGAGACAGAGACGGCCCGAGAGACAGGCCGAGAGACAGCTCCAGAGAGAGCCCCGCCTGCCCGTCCCCCCCCCACCCCTTTCCCCGACCGTCTGGTTCTCGGCCGGCCGGTCGGGATGGCACGTCTCTGACAGGAGCGGACCCGGGCCCAGCGCGTCACCCGGTTTGGGGGAGGGCGGGTGCGTGTGTCACCCTGTTTGGGGGCGGGCTTGTGTGTCACCGTTTGAGGGGGCTGATCACCACGTGTGGGGGGAGGGCTTGTGTGTCATTGTTTGGGGATGGTAGTGGTCAGCGTGTTTGAGGGAGGGCTTGTGTGCGTCACTGTCTGGGGAGATGGTCACTGTATTTGGGGGTGGGAGCCTGGGTGTGCATTTGATCCTGGGGTTTCACGTTGGCAGTTGTGCGTTGGTGTGTCCCAGCACAAGGTGTAGTGGATAGAGCATTGGCCCGGGAGTCAGAAGGTCACGGGTTCTAGTCCCCACTCTGCCTGCTGTGGGACCTTGGGCAAGTCGCTTCACTTCTCTGGGCCTCAGTTCCCTCAGTTGTAAAATGGGGATTGAGACTGTGAGCCCCTTGTGGGCTTTGTTTTTGCTTGCATCCACCCCGGCGCTTAGTACAGTGCCTGGCACATAGTGAGCGCTGAACGAAAGCACAATTATTATTATTATTATTACTAATCGGTATTCACACGGTATAGTAATCGGTCGTCATTCATTCAATCACATATCTCGAGGCTTACTGTGTGCAGAGCACCGTACTCAGCGCTTGGGAGAGTATGATACAACGATCGACAGACGCATTCCCTGCCCACAAAGAACTTAAAGTCTAGAGGGTATGCACACATACTATATCTGTGTGTGTGGTGGTGTACACACATACTGTGCATGCGTGCGTGTTTATGCCTCTGTGTCTGGAACTGTGCTTGGGAGGGGGCTGTAAGTGCGTGTCTTTGTGTGAGCCCCGCCCTCTATCCCACATCACTTACGTACCTCGCTATAAATTATATATTATAAATTACTTATATTATTGTCCGTCTCCCCTTCTAGACTACAAACTCACATTGGCAGGGAACAAGTCTACCAACTCTATTGCACTGTACTCACCTAGGTGCTTAGTTCAGGGTTCTGCACCCGGAAAGCGCTCGATAAATACCATCGGTGATGATGGTGCCGGTGAGTGTTCGTGTGTGTCATGTAGTCTTGTGTTTGAGTCTCTGTTGTAGCTGGTGTGTGACGAGGAATGTGCTCTCGTTGTCAGGTGAGTGCAGCGTATATGACCCTAGTCCGTGTTGGAGGCTGAGGGTGTGTGTGTGTGTGTGTGTGTCTCTTTGGAGGCTCAGGCGTGTCTTTGTACGGGTGCGTGTATGTGTGTGTCTGTAGTCGGGGTTGAAGGGACAGACGTGTGTCCGGGTGTGTGTGTGGGAATGAAGTCTTCCAACCCCACCAGCCCAGTAGCTTAAATCGACTTCCCCTTGCCTTCCCAGTAACCCTTCCATCCCACCTCACCCGCCCTGCCTCAGTTTCCCTCAGGGATGTTGTGACGGGGTGGGTGGGGCAGGGAGCAGCGCCATCAGGAAACACTAGGGGAGGGGAGGTGGCAGGGAAGGGAAGCCGGGGGTTCCCGGCCCTGGGTAACCCGGAGATACAGAGTCAGAGATGGTCATGCGCACCCACACATACAAACCCACACCCACACCCCCACGAGCCTCCAACCCTGGCCATGGACACACACTCACACACGAGTTTCCAACCCCGGCTACGGGGACACATCCCACACAGAGCAGACACACGGGGAGAAACACCCGGTCCTTCCCCATCCCCAGAGCCCCGCTCCCAGCCCTGGCTGCGGAGGGGCGGGGTGCAGTGTGGAGAGCCCCCGTTCCCCTCCCCCGGGGACTGCCCTAGACACGGGGTCCCTACTCCAGGGCTGGCCAGAACGTGTGTGTTGAGGGCCTCCTCCAGGTGAAGGCCCAGGTCCAGACAGACGTGCTTGCCGTGTGCGGGACGAAGCTGCTGAGGATGCGGAGTCGGGGGGAGGGGTGGCGAGGGGCAGGGGGCCATCTGTCCTCCCATGGACCGAGGCTCTCTGCTGGCCCCCTAGCCTCCGGCCATCCTCCCTGACTCAGCCCCTTATCTGCCCAACCGGGGTAATGGTCTGTTCTCCGGCCTGGCTAATGACTGTTTTCACTGAGAGCCCTGGCCGGGCCTGGCCCCCGGCCCCCGCCCCACCCAGGAGGAAGATAAGGGACCGGACCAGCCACCTGCAGACCCCTGCCCGCCCCCAACCTCGGGGGAGGACCGGGGGCCGCTCTGCCTGAAGGGAGAACCCGGGCAGTCCACCCCCCCAGCACATATACAGAACGTGACCACCTGCAGACCCCCCACCCTTTTCCTGAAGCTCAAGAGAGGACCAGGGGCCGCTCCACTGAAAGGGGGAACCCGGGGAGTCTGCCCCCCAAAGCACACCCACACAGAAGCCCCCAGTCATCAGTTCCTCCTGCAGTCGTAACTGGGGCGTCCTGCGTCCAGTCCCTGTTCCTCGGGGCGGTGGGCTGGGGGTTCTCCAGTGGGGAGCGAAGGCAGGATGCTCAGCCCCTTTCGGGCTCCCCGGATAGTAATAATAATGAATTTGTTAAGGGCTTACTATGTGTCAGGCACTGTACTAAGCGCTGGGGTGGGTACGGGCAAATTGTCTGTCCCCCGTGGGGCTCACGGTCTCCATCCCCATTTTCCCGATGAGGGGACTGAGGCCCAAGGCAGCGACTAGCCCGAGGTCACCAGCGGGGAAGGGGCGGAGGCGGGATTAGAACCCCTGAGGTCCTGACTTCCAGACCCCGTGGGGGTCGCCCCGGGTGTCCCGGGTGGGCCGCGCACGTGGACTTGCAGAGGTGTCGTCGGGGCCCCGGGGTGCTGTGCGGGGTCCCTCCCGCTGTCAACGGCCCCACAAGAAGTCCCATCGAGAAGCAGCGTGGCTCAGTGGAAAGAGCCCGGGCTTGGGAGTCAGAGGTCACGGGTTCGAATTCCGGCTCTGCCACTTGTCAGCTGGGTGCCTGTGGGCAAGTCACTTCATTTCTCCGTGCCTCAGTTCCGTCATCTGTAAAATGGGGATTAACTGTGAGCCTCATGTGGGACGACCCGATGACCCTGTCTCTCCCCCAGCGCTTAGAACAGTGCTCTGCACCTAGTAAGCGCTTAACAAATACCAACATTATTATTACTATAATAATAATATAACCGGCGCTCCCGGGCCCCAAAACCCACAGCCCCCGCCCCGCCCCTCCACCGTGCAGACCCCGGCCCGCCCGTCAGGTCCCACCCAGCCGGATCCTCAGACCGCGCACCCGGCCCTTCCAGTCCCGCAGCCCCAACCCTCATCTCCGCCCCGTCCGCCCCAACCCCTCAGTCCCGAAAACCCTGCCCCGCAATCCCGTAGCCCCGCCCCTCAGTCCCTCAACCCCGCCCCCTTAGTATTTTAGCCCCGCCCTTTCAGGCCCTTAGCCCCGCCCCCATGGTGGCTCAGTGGAAAGAGCCCGGGCTTGGGAGCCACCGGTCATGGGTTCGAATCCCGACTCTGCCACTTGTCAGCTGTGCGACTGTGGGCAAGTCACTTCACTTCTCTGGGCCTCAGTTCCCTCATCTGTAAAATGGGGTTGAAGACTGGGAACCTCATGTGGGAGAACCGGATTACCCTGTATTCATTCATTCATTCGTATTTATTGAGCGCTTACTATGTGCAGAGCACTGTACTAAGCGCTTGGAATGGATAAACCTACCCCAGCGCTTAGAACAGTGCTCTGCACATAGTAAGCGCTTAACAAATACCAACATCATTATTATTATTATTATGGTCAGCCTCGCCCCGCGGTCCCTTAGCCCCGCCCCCTTAGTGGTTTAGCCCCGCCCTTTCAGTCCCTTAGCACCGCCCCTCAGTCCCTTAGTCCCGCCCCTTACTCTCTAAACTCCGCCCCCTCAGTCCCTTAGCCCCGCCCCCTCAGTTCCTTAGCCCCGCCCTCTCAGTCCCTTAGCCCCACCCATCAGTTCCCCAGCCCCTTAGCCCCGCCCCCTTAGTCTCTTAGCTCTGCCCGCTCAGTCCCTTAGCCCCGCCCATCAGTCTCTTAGCCACTCCCCCTTAGTCTCTCAGCCCCGCCCTCTCAGTCCCCCTAACCCCACCCCTTGTCCCCGCCCCCTACGTCCCGCAGCCTTTAGCCCCGCCCCCTCAGCCCCTTCCCCACCCCTACCCGCTGCTGCCCCCTCCCGGCCGGCGCCGGCCCGCCCGCTGCCCCCCCGCGGCCTCTCCCTGCTCCCCCCGGGCCCGGTGGGTCGGCTTTGTACCTTTACGTACAAAAGGTTGGCGTCAGGTCGGGCGGGGGCTTCTTAAATACTTTTATTTACACAGGGGCCCCGCAGCAGCAGCAGCAGCAGCAGCAGCAGCAGCAGCAGCAGCAGGGAAGGGATGGGGACTCCCAAGGCGGGCTCCCCTCCCCCTCCCCGGGTTCCAGAGGGGCGGCAGGACCACCTTGGGGGTCGGGACTCGGCCTCGGCCGCCCCAAGGGTGGGAATGTCCACCCCCTGGGCCCTCGCCCCGGGGGGAGTTGTTGAGGCTGGCGGCGGAGGGGAGCTAGGGACGGGGGGCTAGGGCAGGGCCCCCCCACACCGTTTAGGAGAGCGGGACCCACTCCAGCCCTTGTGCTTCTGCTCAGGGGATTTGGGGAGCCTGGGGGGAGGAGGGAGAGTATGTCCGGGTCCCCCTAGAGCATCACCAGAATCCACAGTGCAAGTAAGAACCAGAAGCCTTTAGTTCAGTGCTTGGCGGCTCCCCCTCCCCAGGGCCTTGGGGGGACGGGGGCTCAACCGGGTGGAGTGTGGGGCTTGGCGGAGGCCGGTTGGGGCATAACCGAGGACCCGGAGCTCTGGGCGGGACGGGCGTCGGGGCGGCCGCGCTCCAGCTTGCGGTGCTTGAGCGGGACGTCGGGGACGGCGAGGATGTGGCGGATGCGGTCGACGCAGAGCGCGGCGGCCTGGCGGGTCTCGCGGCACAGGGCGGCCAGGCTGAGGAAGCCGTGGGGCAGGTCCTCCACCACCTGCAGCGTCACCGGGCGGCCCACCGCCCGCAGCCGCCGCGCGAACATCACCGAGTCGTCCAGCAACGGGTCCAGCGCGCAGGCCTGGGCCGGGGGAGGGGAAGGGCCGGGGTCAGAGCCGGACACGCCGCGGGGGCCGGGGAAGCGGTCGATCCAGAGACGCGGCGGGAGACACCAGACGCGCGGTCGTCTGACAGACGGTGATTCTCCCCGCTCTTCAAGGCCTCGTTGGAGGCCCGTCTCCTCCAAGAGGCCTTCCCTGCCTAAGCCCTCCTTTCCTGTTCATGGGTTCTGATGAACCCACTCCGCCACTCATCTGCTGTGTGACCTTGGGAAAGTCATTTCACTTCTCTGGGCCTCAGTTACCCCATCTGGAAAATGGGGATCGAGACCGTTAGCCCCGTGTGGGACATGGACTCTATCCAACCTGATGTCTAACCCAATACTTAGTAGAGTGCCTGGCACATAGTAAGCGCTTAACGAGCGCTATATGTAAGAAACATATACAATGTTTATTAAGCTTCAATTATGGTTATAACAGTATGCGTTAAGCGCTTACTAAGTGCCAGGCACTGCTGTAAGCACCGGGGTAGAGGTCGTGGGTTCTAATCCCAGGCCTGCCACTTGTCAGCTATGTGACTTTGGGCCAGTCACTTAACTTCTCTGTGCCTCAATTACCTCATCTGTAAAATGGGGATTAAGACGGTGAGCCCCACGTGGGACAACCTAATTACCTTGTTATCTACCCTAGTACTTAAAACAGTGCTTGGCACATAGTAAGAGCTGAACAGATACCGGCATTATTATTATTATTACCAGATAATCGGGTTGGACACAGTCCCTGTCCCATATGGGGCTCCCAATTATTAATATATAGTATTTGTTAAGCGCTTACTCTACACACATGAACATTTTCTTCCTCTCTCTGTCTCCCCAACTCTCAGGCTGGGCTCAATGAAATTGAGCCACAGTGGGCGTCCTGCTGACCCCCTGGGGAAGTCGAAGAGGCGTGGGGGTCATCCGGAGGCTTGTCTGCACAATCGCTGCTGGAAGACGCAACAAGAAGGCTCCCTCAGCCAGGTAGGCCATAGGTGCAGATGCTATTCTTTTGTATTTTTATTTTATCTGTTAAGCGCTTACTATGTGCCAGGCATTGTTCAAAGTGCTGGGTTAGATACAAGCTCACCTTGTTGGACCCAGTCCCTGTCCCACGTGGGCCTCACCCTCTTAATCCCCACTTTCCAGATGAGGTAACAGAGGCAGAGAGAAGTGAAGTGACCCCCCCAAGCTCACACAGCTGACTAGTGGTGGAGGTCAGGATTAGAACCCAGATCCTCTGACTCCCGGTCCTGTGTTCTACCCCCCTCAAATGGGTTGCCTCTGCCCACCGAGGCCCTGATCAGGATGAGGGGCGGGTAAGGATGAATGCAGGGGAAGGGGGGGGGTCCCACAGCCCCCTCTTCAAAGTCTTATTGAAGGCACATCACCTCCAAGAAGCCTTCCCTGACTAAGCCCCTCTTTTCCTCATCTCCCACTCCCTTCTGCCCTGACTTGCTCCCTTTGCTCTTCCCCCCTTTCCCAGCCCCGCGGCATTTATGTCCATTTCTGTCATTTTATATTAGAGAAGCAGCGTGGCTCAGTGGAAAGACCACGGCTGAGAAGTCAGAGGTCATGGGTTCAAATCCCGGCTCCGCCACTTGTCAGCTGGGTGACTTTGGGCAGGTCACTTCACTAATCTGGGCCTCAGTTCCCCCAACTGTAAAATGGGGATTAAGGCTGTGAGCCCCACGTGGGACAACCTGATCACCTTGTATCCTCCCCAGTGCTTAGAACATAGTAAGTGCTTAACAAATGCCATCATTATTATTATTAAAATGGGGATTGAGACTGTGAGCCCCATGTGGGACAACCCAATTACCTTGTATCTACTCCAGTGCTTAGAACAGTGCTTTGCACATAGTAAGCGCTTAGCAAATACCATCATCATCATCATCATCATTATAATGTACTCATATTGATGTCTGTCTTCGCCCACCCCCGCCGCAGACTGCGATCTCGCTGAGGGCAGGGGATGTCACTGTTGGTTGTTGGATTGTACTTTCCCAAGCGCTTAGTACAGTGCTGGGCACACAGTACATGCTGCGTGAATGAATGAGGATGGGTGGGTGGGTCTGGGGGAGGGCTGGGGCGTCGCTCGGGGGGCTGGGGGGGGGGCGGGGCTGCTTCCCGCCAAAACCTTCAGGGATTTCCCGGCCCCGCCCCCTCAGCTCGCGCCCAGGTCAGGCCCGCGCCCCTGCTGGCGTCACGGTCCCGCCCTCCGATTGGCGCTGCCAGGTGTACGTCACGACCGGGCCCCGCCCCCGATCACGCCCCGCCCTCCGATTGGCTCTCCCGCGTCACATCAGGCCCCGCCCCATTTTCACACCCCGGCCCCCCCCCCCCCCCCCGACAGCTCACCACGATGTGGACGGGCGGCAGCCCCCTCAGCATGCTGTCGGGCGCCAGCAGCGGGGACATGAAGGGGTTCTTGACGATGGGGGACGTCTGCAGGGCCAGCCGGGCCTCGCCCTGGTCCGAGCGCCGCGGCTCGAAGCCCGGGGGGAAGGTCAGCCCCGGGCCCGGGGCCTCGGGCTCCAAGGGCTCTTCGGCCGCCGGGGCGGCGGGGGGCTCGGGGGGCTGGTTCAGGAAGAAGCTGACGTCCTGCCGGGGCGGGGCGGGCGGGCCGCCGGCGCCGGGGTCGGCGCTGCCGATCGAGCTCAGGTCCTGGCACGTCAGGCTCTTGTGCGACTCCCGGGAGGCCGACGCGTGCGGTTCCCGCAGGGCCGCTTCCGACACGCTGCGGCGCATGGAGTCTGCCGGGGGAGAGCCGCCCGGGTCACGCGCGGCCCTGGGAACGTCGTACCCGGAGGACCCCTGGAGACCCCCCCACCTAGCAGCTTGCAGGATGAGGAGGACGCCCCTGCAGCGTCGTACCCGGAGACGTGACCCCTCCCCACCTTTCCGCGACCGAGACCCTCCTCCTCCCCGGGCACGGGTGAAGGGGTCCAGGCTGGGAGGGAGGCGGGCGTGCTGTCCGGTCTCCCGGCTCCAGGCCGAGGGTCTCCCGTGGGCGACTCTCCTGACCCCACCGGCCCCCCGCCCCACTCAGGGCCGGCGGAGGAGGGGGCCCGGCCCGCAGGTAGCCGGGGGGTTGTGCAGAGTGGCCGGATGGTCCCCGGGGAGAGGGGATGGAGACAGAGCCGGGACCCTTGATCCCGGAATGTGCACTCCAGTCCTGACACCCCTCAACGTAGCCCATCCGGGAGGGACGGGTCTACCCGGACGCGTGCTGGGGAAGAGAAGCAAGGGAGGGGGGAAATCTCACCAGCTGTGGCAGGGGCGCCCTGCTTCCCAGCCCGGCCCCCCAGCTCCAGGAAGGTCTGGAGCCAGGCCGAGGCCCCGAGCTGCAGGTCCCGGAAGAGCTGGGCCGTGTCCCTCTTGACCAGTCCCATCATCCCCAGCGCCTCTTGCCCCGGGTCCGATTCCTCCTCGGGCTCCGCACCTGCGCACGGGGGGGGCGGGGGGTTCACGGATGTCCCGCGCCCCCTCCCGCCCTCCCTTCCCGGCCGGCCCGCCGTCCTCCACCCTCTCCGGTCTGCCGGGCCCTCACCGGCATAGGCGCCGAGGCACTTGGACAGGACGCTGAGGGGCAGCAGGGGGTCCATGAGGCTGAGCAGGCGGGAGGGCGAGGCCGAGGCCTGCAGCAGGGTGGCGGGGTAGGCGGCCATGATACCGTCGGGCAGACGCACGCCGTAGGCGGCCGCCCGCAGGCAGACGGTGAAGCACAGGTTCCCCCCGGCGCTGTCTCCCGCCAGGCACACCCTCTCCCCTGTGGAGCCTGCGCACCCGGGGCCGGGGGCGTTGGGGGGAAGAGGAGGAGAGTGCAGCGGTCACCCGCCTGGCCCATCCCCATCCCTATCCCCGGGACCCCGGCCCTACCCAGGCGCTTCAGTACAGCACATTGCGTGCGGTGGCCGTTCGATATATTCTGTTACTGCTAAATCCCGTTATTGCCGCTTTCAGGAGTGGCAGAGGGAAGACGGGCACGGGTGTTTCAGGTGATGGGAAGCAGGATGGAAGAGGGGCTCGTCGGAGGCCGGCAGGCTGGGGGGAGGTCAGAGGTGAGGCTGGGGGTCGGGGTGAGGCCAGGTTGTCCGGGGGGGGCCGGAGGTCGGGGGTCAGAAGTGAGGCCGGAGACGGGAGGCCAAAAGCGAGACCAGGAAGTGGATGGTCAGAGGTGGGGTGAGGCCGGGAGGTAGGGGATCGGAGGTCAGGTCGGGGTGAGGCCGGGCAGTCGGGGGTCAGAGGTGAGTCCGAGAGGTTAAAGAACAGCCCCCTCACCGAGGATGTGGCAGTGCTTGAGGGCCCAGCAGTAGGCGAAGAAGCACTCCTCCAGGGCCCGGGGGAAGGGGGCCTCCGGTGCCAGCGAGTAGTCGATGGAGAGGATGGGGGCGCCCAGCTCCTGGGCCCAGCCCTTGAGGTACGGCTCGTGGGACTTGGAGGTCTGGGCGACAAAACCGCCCCCGTGGATGTGTACCACCAGCGAGCGAGAGCGGGGAGCGGGGCAGGCGCGGGGCCGCAGCTCCAGGCTCCGGGTTCCCTCGCTCCGCCCCAGGCTGGTCAGCTCCTTGCTGTCCTGGGGGCGGCAAAAGGCAGCAGGGTGACTCGGGCTCCTGGCCGCCCCCTGGGCCCAGCCCTTCCCCCGCCTCACACCCCCCCCCCCCCGACCAATGTGTGACCCAGGAGACCGGGGACAGGGAGGAAGGGACGGTGGAAGGGGCGAGGGGGGCCAGGCCCGGGACGGCCTCCCCATCTCTCTGCTCTCCGCACCTGTCCCTCACGCAGGTCGTAGGAGATGAGGCGCACGAGGACCGGGCCGGGGCCGCTGTGGGCCACGGGGGGCGTGATGGTGACACTCCGCTGCGGGTCGGCGGCCAGGGGCATCTCAAAAGCGTCGGGGGGCAGGCTGAGTGCCCGGCTCACCCGCACCGTGGCCGAAGTCATGTTCGCCAGAGACTGCGGGAGGTGGGGGAGGTGGTGATGGGGACCACCCGGAGTAGGGCGGCCCCTCCCCCCGCCTGCGTTCCATCCTGCTGGCAACAAAGCCCTGCCCTCCCCTCCTCTGCCACCCTCGATGTTCCCGACGCCCCCTCTCCGCACCGTTGCCTCCCAATTCCCCACGGGGTGTGGTCTCCCCAGCCCGGTCACAGCCCACGGACTAGTCCGTGGCCCCTCCCCGACAATCTCCCAGCCCCATCTCCGGGTGGAAGTGGTCCCGCCCCCGCCCCCCCACTCACCGACAGCACCTCCATCTCGGTCACGTTCCAGAAGGCCTTCCAGAAGTGCACGTCCAGTTTCTGGGTGATGCGCTCAAACTCGGCCCCCCGCAGTTCGGGGTCAAGGGCAAAGCGGCCGCTGGTGAACAGGGAACTGGCCGCCACGCCTGGGGGCGGAGCGGGGGGGGAGGGCAAGGCCCGGCGGGAGGTCCGGGGGTCACGGGGGGCTCTCGGGCGCCGGCCCCGCCCCCCGCCCCGGGACTTACCGTGGGTGGGGGGTGGCTCCCTCTGGCAGCTTGCGGGAGGGAGAGGGAAAGGGAGGGAGGGGACAAGAGGGGAGAGAGCGGTGAGAGAGCAGAGGAGACGCAGGCCAAGGGGGCGGGCGGGGAAGGGGGGAGGGGGACGATGCCCCACACTCACCGATGCCAGACTCATTGCGCTTGTAGTGCTCCCCGAAGGACACCAGCCCGATGGAGATGGTCTGCAGGAAGGGCCGGATGGCGGGAGTGAACTGTGGATGGGGGGTGGGGGACCGAGAGGCGCAGTTAGTGACTGCGAGACAGAGAGCCAGACGTCCGGCCGACCTCCATCCGGCCAACCATCCACCCAGCCAACCAGTTAGACATCCTCTACCCCAGGTCTCCCCTCCCTCCGCCCCCAGCTTTCCTGCCACCCTCCTGTTCCCCAGCCAGCCAAGCTCCAGCCATCCGTCATGCACCCAGCCAACCAGTCACGCATCCATCCGTTCATCCATCCACCCAGCCAACCAGACGTCCTTCCGGCATAGTGCTCTGCACGCAGGAAGCGCTCGATAAATACGACTGAACGAATCCATACATCTGTCCGTACATCCGTCTAGCCAGACATCCTTCCGGCCAGACATTCGGTCAACCAGCCAGCCAAGGCAGCCAACCAGACTTCCATCCAACCGGTCAGTCCGTCGATGAACCAGCCAACCAGCCAGACATCCGTCCGACCAGCCAGGCGGTCAACCAGCGAGCTAGCCGGCCAGCCAGCCAGGCAGTGAGCCAGCCAGGCAATAAGACAAGGGAGTGAACGTGGCTCCCTGGGGACGGGCCGGGTTGACCGGCTCACCCCTTTGGAGGAACAACTATTGGCCCCTCCTCATGGCAGCCCCAGGAGCTCTGTGGGAGGTGGGGAGGGGGAGGAGGGGCTCCCGGCTCCTGGCCTGGAAGGCGAGGGCTCGGTGGCAGGCTTCTTGGTAGGGCAGGGGAGGGGGGAGTGTGCCGGCTGGCAGGGGCAGGAGGGAGGCCGGGCTCGGGGCCAGGAGCGGTTGTCATCGCAGCTGCTCAAGGCTGGAGGAGGCCCTGACGCTTCAAGGTCAGAGCCGGGGTCTGGGGGGAACGAGGAAAAGGCAGGAAATGGAATCGGTGGCAGGCCTCACTTGAGGAGGGTGCCCACATCTAGGGGATGGGCAGCCGCCCCCCCCCCCACCCCGGGGTGTGGGATAAGGTGGATCAGGGTTAGATGGAGAGGTGGGGTGGGAAGGCCGCGGGGGACACAGCGGTGGAGCCGGACGAGAGTGCCGGGTTGGGAGAAGGGGATATGGGGAGATGGGACGGCGGCGGCGGAGGGGTTGGGGGGGCAGGATGGAGGGAGATGGAGTCGGAGGGAAGGGCCGGGGTGTAGAGGAATGGGGAAGCAGCATCGCCTAGCGGCAAGAGTAGGGCCCTAGTGGCAATGGGCCTGAGAGTCAGAAGACGTGGGTCCCGGCTCTGCCACTCGTCCGCTCTGTGACCTTGGGCAAGGAGCTTCACTTTCCTAGGCCTCAGTGACCTCATCTGTAAAATGGGCATGAAGACTGTGAGCCCCATGTGGGACAGGGACAACCTGATTACCTTTTACGTACCCCAGCGCTTAGAACAGTGCTTAGCACGTGGTAAGTGCTCAATAGATACCACCATTATTATTATAGAGTAGGGGTGCAGGAGATGGAGCAGGGGGAGTGGAGTGGGGGGACTGAGATGACATAGGGAATGGGAGACAGGAGCAGCGTGGTTTAGTGGGATGAGCATGGGCTTGGGAGACAGAGGTTGTGGGTTCTAATTCCGGCTCCGCCACTGGTCAGCTGTGTGACTTTGGGCAAGTCACAACTTCTCCGGGCCTCAGGTAGCTCATCTGTAAAATGGGGATTAAGACCGCGAGCCCCACGTGGGACCACCTGATTACGTCGTGTCTACCCCAGTGCTTAGAACAGTGCTTGGCACATAGTAAGCGCTGAGCAAATACCTTCATTATTGGGAAGTGGAGCAGGCGCACAGGAGGCGGGGAGAGCAGGGGCAGGATGAAGTAGAGATGAGGTAAGGCCGGAGAATGGAGCGGGGGAAGCGAGTTTGGGGAAGTGGCGGTGGGGCAGTGGGAGGAGGGGGTGGGCAGAGTAGAGGGGAAGGGTCCCGGTGGGGGACGACGGGGAGGGAGGCCGAGTCGTGGGGAGGGCAGAGCCTCCACGCCCTCTCCCCCGGGTCCCCCTTCAGGTCCCCTCCCCCCCGGCCCCGGCGGCGAGCCCCAGGCTTCACCTGGAAACCGAGGCAGCGCCCGTAGAAGCAGCCCTTGTGCAGGGTGGCGTACTCCCGCAGGAAGTCGGCGTTCAGCCCGCCGTCGCCCTCGAAGAAGAGGCAGCCGGGCTCGTTGGCGCCCAGGAGCTGCTGGGCAAAGTAAGCCAGGGCCCGCAGCTGGGTGAGGGCCGCCAGGTAGGCCTCCAGTTCCGCCAGGTTGTGGCCCGCCCGGAAGAAGATGCTGCGGCAGCTGGTGGCCACGTAGCGGGCCTTGTGCAGCAGGTGGGCCAGGCAGCGGTGGGCCGTGTGCACCAGGCTGCGGTAGCCGTTGGCCTGGGTCTGCGGGTCCAGGTCGAAGCGGTGGGCCATGGTCATCAGGTGGAACAGGGTCGGCTGCAGCCCCTGGGCCTGCTCGCGTACCCCGGCGAACACCTGTGCCAGTCTCCGGGCCGTCTCGCCGGGGCCCTGGGTGGCGAAGAAGGCGGCGTTGTCTTCGCACAGCTTCACCAGGGTTTTGGTGGTGGTCCGCAGGTCCATGCTGGAGGCCCGGCGGGAGGCTGCGGACAACAGCCGGAGGGGTGGGAGGCTGAAAGACTCCGTTTTCGCTGCCCTCCCGCTCCCCAGCCTCCCCCCGGCCCCCGCCCACTGGTTTTCCCTCCTCCGTTCTCTGCTGCTCCCCTGCACCCCAGATCTCCCCCACACTCCGCCAGCCCCCGGCCTTCCCTCCTGTTCCCCGTTGTTCTCCTGCATCCCAAACCTCCCTCACACCCCACCAGCCCCCGGCTTCCCCTTCTCCGTTCCCTGCTGCTCCCCGGGCTTCCCCAAGTCCCCAGCTTCCCCTCAACCATTCCCTGCTTCTCTTCTGCACCCCGGGCCTCCCCCAATCCTCAACTTCCTCTCATCCATTCCCTGCAGCACTTTTGCCCCCCAGGTCTCTCTTCTTTTCCCCTTCCATTCCCTGTGGTTCTCTCGGATCCCAGGTGTCCCCCCAGTTCCCAGCTTCCCCTCCTCTCTCCCCCACTGCTTTCCTCTACCCCAGGTCTTCCCTCCCAACGCCCCCAGCTTTCCTGCCTCCGTTCCCTGCACTCTCCTGTTCTCCAGTTCCCCCCTACCAGCCCCCGCTTTCCCTCTTCTATTCCCCACCACTCTCCTGAACCCCAGAGAAGCAGCGTGGCTTAGTGGAAAGAGCAGGGGCTTGGGAGTCAGAGGACGTGGGTTCTAATCCCGGTTCCGCCACTTGTCTGCTGGGTGACCTTGGGCAAGCCACTTCACTTCTCTGCGCCTCAGTTACCTCATCTGTAAAACGGGATTAGAACTGTGAACCCCATGTGGGACAATCTGATTACCCTTTATCTACTCCAGGGCTTAGAACAGTGCTTGGCACAAAGTAAGTGCTTGACAAATACCATACCTATCGTCATTAAGTCTTAGCCCCTTCATATTCCTTCCTGTCACCCGCTGTTCTCCTGTACCCCATATCCTCTTGCCACCACCAGCCCTGAGCTTTCCCCTCGCTTTTCCCTGCCACTTTCCCTTCCCTGAGCTCTAGCCCTCACCTTTTCCTCCGGAACCCCTCAGGCCCCAGTCATTCATTCGTATTTATCGAGCACTTGCTGTGTGCACAGCATCGTACTAAGCGCTTGGGAAAGTAAGATGCAACTATAACAGACACATTCCCTGCCTACGGCAAGGCTGGTCTCGAGGCCCGGTCTCTCCCCCGCCTCCCCATCCCCTCTCTTCTGTCAGGACTCCCCTCCTCCCCTTCCCACCCCTCCGGGCTCACGCCTTGCCGCTCTGCTTCCTCCTGAGGGTGGAAGGGGGCACATCAGGCGTTGGCCCCCCGTGGCCGTCAGATGCCCAGCGTCCCGCAACGCTCCCTCACTCGGTCACTCACTCACCCATCTCGCCCCGCTTCTCCCCGGGCAGCTCTGGCCAGGACAGCTGAGGACCAGGGCTGGGATAATCCGGGGCCCTGCTTCGCTGGGTTATTATGTGGAGGGAGGGCTGGCTCCACCCTCTGGGGAGGGGCTAGTTCCTCTTCCCGGGGAGGGGACCCCCCCTCCCCCGGGAGCTTTCAAGGGCAGAGCAGGCAGAGAGCGGTGCGGAGGAAGACAGCACGTGTGAGGGCCGGCCTGGCCTGGAAGTTGTAAACAACCCAGGGACAGTCTCCCTCCTTCCCAGGTCCCAGGCGTCCTGCTCCCCCTTTGCCTCAGTCCCTGTCGAGCCACCTCCTCCCCTCTCACCCAGACCCTGTCCCATCAGCCGTCACCCGCCCTCCCCCACCCCCCACCGCCTCACTCTTCGCCCAGATCCCTGCCACGTGGGAGCGGTGAGGGGACCAGGCCAACGACGCAGGGAAGGAGTAGGTCAGTGGAGCAAAAGGAGCTCCGGGCTAATTCCCGTCCCTCTGCCCATGCCCGCCTGGCATGGGGATCCAGCCCACAGCTCCCCACCCCGGAGGCGGGACGGCGGGGACTTGAGGAGAATGGTCGGGAGGGGCCGGCGACAGCTCCATCTGGCCCAACCGTGCCCTCCCTCTCTGAAGAACCAAAGCAGATTAAATGTCTGATAGTGGGGCCGGCGGTGGGGGAGGCGAGCTGGGGGAAGGAGAGGGCGGGCAGAGCGAACGGAAGGGGACCGCGGGGGAGATGGAAGGGGACAGATGGACGGCGGCGAGGGTGGCGGCCGGGGGACGGACGGGCGGCACCACGTGGGGGGCGGGGGGGCCGGGAGTCGTCCGGCCAGGCCAAGCCAGGGCAGGGAGAAACGGGGCGTTGGGGCCCGGGTGACCCCCGGGACTGAAAGGGGCCGGGAGGGAGGGAGGGGTGCCCGGCGAGTGGGTCACAGGGCGGTGGGGCCCAGGCGGAGAGCAGGGATCGGGGACTGGGGCAGAGGTAGAGCCCTGGCTGGGGTGGAGTAGGCGAGTTCGGGGCGGGGAAGCGAGGGGCAGGGACTGGGCCAGAGGCTCAGAGTCCTGCTGGGGTAGGCCGCACCGGATCCGAGGCGGAGGGCTTGGGGGCCGGGGGGCAGGGGAGGCTCGGGGTGGGCCGAGGGGAGATGGGGGTGGAGGGGCCGGCCCGGGGCGGGAACGGGGAGACTCAGACGCGGAGGTTCCAAGAGGGCAAGGTCCCGGGGCACTCGGTTCTTGTAATAATAACTGAGGTATTGTTAAGCACTTACTAGGTGCCAGGCACTGTACGAAGCGCTGGGGTAGATACCAGGTAATCGGGTTGGCACAGTCCCTGTCCCTCATTGGCCTCCCAGTCTTCATCCCAGTTTTATAGGTGTTAACTGAGGCCCAGAGAAGCAGCGTGGCTCAGTGGAAAGAGCCCGGGCTTGGGAGTCAGAGGTCACGGGTTCGAATCCCAGTGCTGCCACTTGTCAGCTATGTGACTTTGGGCCAGTCACTTAACTTCTCTGTGCCTCAGTGACCTCATCTGGAAAATGGGGATTAAGACCGTGAGCCTCACGTGGGACAACCTGATTACCCTGTATCTACCCCAGCGCTTAGAACAGTGCTCAGCACATAGTAAGTGCTTAACGAATACCAACTTTTTTTTAAAAGTCACTTGCCCAAGATCACACAGCGGACAAGTGGCGGAACTGGGATTAGAACCCAGGTCCGTACTCTATCCACTAGGTCTCTAGACTGCAAACCCCTCTAGGCTGTAAGCTCGTTGTTGGCAGGGAGTGTGTACGTTTACTCTTGTCTCGTACTCTCCCGAGCGCTTAGTACACTGTTCTGCACACAGTAAGTGGTCAATAAATACGACAGAATGAATGAAATGAACGAATAGGCCACTCTGCTTCTCTTGTGCTCCTCTTAAGAAGCAGCACGGCTTGGTGGATAGAGCCCAGGCCTGGGAGTCAAAAGGACTTGGGTTCTAATTCCGGCTCTGCCACGTTGTCTGCTGTGAGACCTCGGGCATGTCACTTTGCATCACTGGGCCTCAGTTCCCTCATCTGTAGAAGTGTGAGCTCCATGTGGGACAGGGACTGAGTCCAATCTGATTAATTCGTATTCACCCTAGTGCTTAGAACAGTGCTTGGTACATCGTAAGCACTTAAAGTTCTGTAATTATTATTATTGTCATCACTGTGTCCCGAAACCGCTGCCAGGGGCCAGCTGAGCGTGGGACCTGGCAGATGGCCGTAGCCTGACACAACCTGGGACTTTGTCCCCACTCCTGCCTGCTCCCCGGGGGCGGGGAAGACCGGGGGGTTTAGAGCTGGCCCAGCCCATCACACCACCTCACCAGACCCCAGGCCGCGGCCCGCTGCTCCTCCCTCTGGGTGGGTTTCGGGTGACGGGAAGTGAGTTGAACCAGCGTCTGGGGGAACCGCCCTGCTGCCCGATTTCAGTCCACCGAAAGAAGACTTCGAGGGGAGTGAGGGCAGGGTGCGCGTTGGGGGCGTCCCCAGCTCAGGTTAGGACGTATCTGGAGAAGAGGTCGGTCCTAGTGGCAAGAGCACAGGCTTGGGAGTCAGAGGACATGGGTTCTATTCCCTGCTCCTCCGCTCGTCTGCTCTGTGACCTCGGGGAAGTCGCTTAACTTCTCCGTGCTTCAGTTTCCTCATCTGTAAAATGGGGCTTAAGCCTAGGCGCTCCATCTGGGACAGGGGGCTCCGTTCAACCTGACAAACTTATATGGACTGTAGCGCTTGACCCATAGCAAGCGCTTGCCAAAATATTTCTTATGTCCCTCCAGGCTCCATAATGAGGTCACTGAGGAAGGAAGGGTGTGCAGCTGTGTGATACTGACTGGTGTGCACCTTCTTCCCGGTAAATAATGTAGCGAGTCTGGTGGAAAACTGAGGTGGACTGTGTGCCAGGGTGTGAAGGCATGAGTCCCCGGCGGAGTCTCATTAAACTTTCAGTGCCTAGAACGCAGTGTCAGGCACACCTTAGGGGCCGGATGGAGACCAGCGTGGCTCAGTGGAAAGAGCCCGGGCTTGGGAGTCAGAGGTCATGGGTTCTAATCCCGGCTCCGCCACGCGTCTGCCGTGTGACTTTGGGCAAGTCACTTAACTTCGCTGTGCCTCGCTAATCTCATCTGTGAAATGGGGATTAAGACTGTGAGCCCGTGGGACAACCTGATCACCTTGTATCCGCCCCCAGCGCTTAGAACGGTGTTTTGCACATAGTAAGCACTTAACAAATCCCATTATTATTATTATTATTATACCAATCGATAATGGGGTGTGTCAGCCTGTACACCAGTGAGGATCTACATATTTCTGTGTGTTTTGTGGGGTCGGTTTGAGTACCAGTGGATTCGTGTGCAAGCCAGTGTGTGTCCCAGAATACAGGGATGTGCCGGGGGTATGCATATATATGTACCAGGGCACATGTATGCATGTCATTGTGCCCACAAGTATGTTGGGCCTGTCAGTATGTGTATTCTGTCACTTTTACATATGGTCACTCAGGGACACCAATAATAATAATAACGATGGTATTTGTTAAGCACCTACTATGTGCCAAGCACTGTTCTAAGCGCTGGGGTCGATACAAACTAATCAGGTTGTCCACCTGGGGCTCACAGTCTAAATCCCCGTTTTACAGATGAGCTAACTGAAGCACGGAGAAGTAGAGTGACTTGCCCAAGGTCACCCGGCAGACAAGTGGCTGAGCCGGGATTAGAACCCACGGCCTCTGACTCCCAACCGCTAAGCCACAGAAGGACCAACATTTCACCGTCAGCGGTGTCAACCCCCTGCCCCCCGACTATAAGCTCGTTGTGGGCAAAGAATGTGTCCGTTGATTGGTGGCTTGTAGTCTGCCAAGCGCCTAGCCCAGTGCTCTGCACCCCGTAAGCGCTCGATAAATACGATCGAATGAATGAATCTGAGAGTGCACCTCACCTCCCCTTCCCCAGCCCCACGCCGATCCCTTATATTCTCCCGCCCTGGTGTGTGTAAATTATGTAAAACATCAACCTAATTCTACCGTGTCGGGTGACGGCCCTGCCTCAGTGGCCCAAGGATTCGCTTTCCTACGAAGTGCCGGCGCCTCCTAGGGCTGAGCTGGAGCATTCTTGGGTCATGGCACACGTCCAGTACACGCCCCGGGGCATGTTAATTACCTGTTTTGAGCGCCTAACCCCAGTTGGGGTGGGAGAGTGAGGGGTGGCGGGGCATGGTTTATGAGCCTCTGGTGGTGAATTTTTCTTTTCCTGTCAGCAGCATAGTTTTGTTTTAATGGAATGTGTTAAGCACTTATAATAATAATAATAGGGTTGTTAAGTGCTTATAATAATAATAATAGTATCTGTTAAGGGCTTACTATTTGCCAGGCACTATTTAAGAGCTGGGGTAGGTAGATGCAAGATAATCTACGCCCCGGGAGGGATAGGAGCTAATCAGGTTGGACACAGTCCGTGTCCGACGTGGGGCCGGTAGTCTTCATCCCCGTTTTGAGGATATAATAATGTTGGTATTTGTTTGGCGCTTAACTATGTGCAGAGCACTGTTCTAAGCGCTGGGGTAGATACAGGGTAATCAGGTTGTCCCACGTGAGGCTCACAGTCTTAATCCCCATTTTACAGTTGAGGTCACTGAGGCCCAGAGAAGTTAAGTGACTTGCCCACGGTCACACAGCAGACAAGTGAGGATATGGTAACTGAGGCACAGAGAAGTGAAGTGGTTTGTCCAAGGTCACACAGCAAACAAGTGGCAGGGCCGGGATTAGAACGCAGGTCCTTCTGTCTCCCAGGCCCGGGCTCCATCCATCAGGCCACGCTGCTTTGCACAATGTAAGCACTGTGTGTAGCACTTCCACACAATGTAAGTAAATCGTGGCTGAGTGGAAAGAGCACGGGCTTGGGAGCCAGAGGTCATGGGTTTGAATCCCGGATCTGCCACCTGTCAGCTGTGTGACTGTGGGCAAGTCACTTTACTTCTCGGTGCCTCAGTTCCCTCATCTGTAAAATGGGGATTAACTGTGAGCCTCACGTGGGACTGCCTGATTACCCTGTACCTACCCCAGCGCTTAGAACAGTGCTCTGCACATAGTAAGCGCTTAACAAATACCAACATTATTATTATTATTAAATGTTAGTAAGGAGTGAATCCTTCCAAAGCACCGCAAAGTTTGCCAAAATGTCACTGCTGTCCTGTCTGGGATTCCCCACTTTAGAGTCGCGTGAGGAATGCCATTCTCCAAAGAGAGGTGACTTCCTCTATCTCGTCCATCTCTCCCTCAGTTTTACATTGAGTCATCTCAATCTCACGCTCCTTTCGGCTCTCGGAGGGACACTGGCCGTCCACCTTCCACGGGACACAGTGAGATACCCTGCACACCCGTCCTTAGGTTAAACTGGGATTCCCCATGTTTTCCCATTTCCAGGCTTGGGAGGGGCCACTTCACATCCTCCCTTCAGGCAGCAGTGGGATTCCCCATCCTTCCCCCTCTCCTGATCTGTAATGGTGGCATTTGTTAAGCGCTTACTGTGTGCCAGGCACTGTACTAAGCGCTGGGGCGCATACAGGCAGATCGAGTTGGACGCAATCCCTGTTGCGTGTGGGGCTCACAGTCTCAATCCCCATTT
The DNA here is from genome assembly GCF_004115215.2 of Ornithorhynchus anatinus. NCBI lineage: Eukaryota > Metazoa > Chordata > Mammalia > Monotremata > Ornithorhynchidae > Ornithorhynchus > Ornithorhynchus anatinus. The sequence continues at coordinate 4,205,820 of NC_041732.1, read as the reverse complement.
TCCAGATGAGGTAACTGAGGCCCAGAGAAGTGACTTGCCCAGGGTCACGCTAGCAGACCACAAGTGGTGGAGTCGGGATTAGAACCCATGACCTTTTGACTCACAGGGCCGGGCTTTATCCACTAGGCCACGATCAGCTCGTTTTGGGCAAGGGATGTGTCTGTTGCATTGTACTCTCTCAAGCGCTTAGTGCAGCGCTCAATAAGCGCTTAGTACAGAGAAGCAGCGTGGCTCAGTGGAAAGAGCACGGGTTTAGGAGTCAGAGGTCATGGGTTCTAATCTCGGCTCCGCCACCTGTCACCCGGATGACTTGGGGCAAGTCACTTCTCTGTGCCTCGGTGACCTCATCTGTAAAATGGGGATGAAGACTGTGAGCCTCACGTGGGACAACCCGATGACCCTGTACCTACCCCAGCGCTTAGATAGTGCTTGGTACATAGTAAGCACTTAACAGATGCCAACGTTATTATTATTAAATGCGAATGAAAGAATCTGGGTGGGACACCTTACATTCCCCCTTTGCCCCCCCCGTCTTCGGGCCACAGTGGGACAGTCCGGGGTCCCCCCGCCCTGGGTGGCAGTGAGATTCCCCAGGCTTCCCCCCTCCTCGGGTCTGGGCGGGACACTTCACCCCCCCTTCAAGGACCCAGTGGGACACTCCAGACTCCCCCCCTCCCCGTGACAATGGGATTTCCCAGGCTTCCCCCCCACACCTCCAGGTCTGGGCGGGACACCTCACCCCCCCACCCCCCCGTCTTCAAGAACACAGTGGGACACTCCAACCCCCCCCCCTCCGCGGGTCACAATGGGGGGCTTCCCCCCCTTTCACGTCTGGGCGGGGCACTTCACATCCCCCCCTCGCCCCTGTCTTCAAGGACACAGTGGGACACTCCAGACTCTCCCCCCCCCGCCCCCGGTGACAATGGGATTCCCCAGGCGTCCCCCCCACCCAGGTCTGGGCGGGACACTTCACATCCCCCCCCCTTAAAGGACACAGTGGGACACTCCAGACTCCCCCCGCGGATGACAGTGGGATTCCCCAGGCTTCCCTCCCTCCAGGTCTGGGTGGGACCCTTCACATCCCCCCGTCTTCAAGGACACACTGGGACACTCCAGACCCCCCCCCCCGGGTCACAATGGGATTCTCCAGTTTTCCCTCCCCCACCAGGTCTGGGTGGGGCCCTTCACCCCCCCCCCCGTCTTCAAGGACACAGTGGGACACTCCAGACCCCCCCCCCCGTGACAATAGGCTTCCCCATGGTCCCCCCGCCCCCTGGCTTGGGTGGGTCACTCCCAACGCGCCCCCCCCCCCGCCTAGGGTCCAGTCGACCAACCCCAGCTGTCATTTCGGGTAAGAGAATAATAATAATGTTGGTATTTGTTAAGCGCTTACTATGTGCCGAGCACTGTTCTAAGCGCTGGGGTAGACACAGGGGAATCAGGTTGTCCCACGTGGGGCTCACAGTCTTCATCCCCATTTTACAGATGAGGGAACTGAGGCAGCGAGAAGTTAAGTGACTTGCCCAAAGTCACACAGCTGGCAAGTGGCAGAGCTGGGGTTCGAACCCATGCCCTCTGACTCCACAGCCCGTGCTCTTTCCAGTGAGCCACGCTGCTTCTCTAAAAGGGAGGGAGTGTAGCCAAGGTAACGATTAAACCATTCAAATTGAATGGTAATAATAATACTAATGTTGGTATTTGTTAAGCGCTTCTATGTGCAGAGCACCGTTCTAAGCGCTGGGGGAGATACAGGGTCATCAGGTTGTCCCACGTGAGGCTCCCAGTCTTCATCCCCATTTTCCAGATGAGGTCACTGAGGCCCAGAGAAGTGACGTGACTTGCCCACGGTCACACAGCTGACAAGGGGCAGAGCCGGGATTCGAACCCATGACCTCTGCCTCCCAAGCCCGGGCTCTTTCCACTGAGTCACGCTGCTTCTCAAGCGCTTAGTACAGTGCTCTGCACATAGGAAGCGCTCAGTAAATACTATTGAATGAATGATTAAACCCTTCTCCCTTCCTGAACCAGGTGGAGTTCGGGCCCAGGGCCAAACTGGGACAGCAGAAACCCCAAACCCTTCCCGCCGCCCACCCCCCAAAACAGGAACGCAGTGGGGCAGGCCTTATTGCCCCTCACCCTCTGATGGCGGGGCAATCCCTCACCTCATCACTCCGAGGAACAATGCATTAATAATAATAACAATAATAATAATAATGTTGGTATTTGTTAAGCACTTACTGTGTGCCAAGCACTGTTTTAAGGGCTGGGGGGATACAAGGTGATCAGACTGTCCCACGTGGGGCTCACAGTCTTCATCCCCGTTTTAATAATAATAATGTCGGTATTTGTTAGGCGCTTACTATGTGCAAGGCACTGTTCCAAACGCTGGGGCGGATACAGGGTGATCAGCCTGTCCCACGTGGGGCTCACAGTCTTCATCCCCATTTTATTAATAATAATAATAATGTTGGTATTTGTGAAGCACTTACTATGTGCAGAGCACTGTTCTAAGCGCTGGGGTAGACACAGAGGAATGAGGTTGTCTCACGTGGGGCTCACAGTCTTAATCCCCATTTTACAGATGAGGTAACTGAGGCCCAGAGAAGTGAAGTGACTTGCCCACAGTCACACAGCTGACAAGTGGCACAGCTGGGATTCGAACTCATGACCCCTGACTCCAAAGCCCGTGCTCTTTCCACTTGGCCACGCTGCTTCTCTGCTTATTAATAATAATGATAATAATGGTATTTGTTAAGCCCTTACTATGTGCCAAGCACTGTTCTAAGCGCTGGGGGATACAAGGTGATCAGACCGTCCCACGTGGGGCTCCCAGCCTTCATCCCCATTTTCCAGACGAGGTCACAGCGAAGTGAAGCGACCTGCCCGGAGTCCCACAGCAGGCAAGGGGCGGAGGCGGCATTAGAACCCACGACCTGTGCCTCCCCAGCGCGGACTCTTGCCACTGAGCCCATCCCGCCCGCGCAGCTCTTCTCGCTCGATGCCCCTCCCCTCCCCGCGGACCGGTCCTTCCGCGCCCCCCCCCCCGCCGACTACTACTACTACTAATATTGGTATTTGTTAAGCGCTTACTCTGTACAGAGCACCGTTCTAAGCGCTGGGGGACATTCAGGGTGATCAGATTGTCCCACGTGAGGCTCCCAGTCTTATTTCCCATTTTACAGATGAGGGAACTGAGGCCCAGAGAAGCGACTTGCCCACAGTCACCCAGCTAAGTGGCGGAGGCGGGATTCGAACCCATGACCCGTGACTCCCAAGCCCGGGCTCTTTCCACCGAGCCACGAGGCTACTGTACTATAGTGGGCCGGGGGGGTGTCCCGTCCCCCCCCGCCCCAGGGGGACAGTGGTATCCCCCACCCCGCCGCGTGGGACAGGGAGACACCCCGGCCCCGCCCTCCCCGGGCGATGACGTCACCGCCGGTTCGGCCCTCCCCCCCGCCCCCGGATGCCGGGGTTCCGCCCCTCCGGGCCGGCTCTTACTCTACCGGCGGCGGGCCCGACTTCCGGCTGCAGCTGCGGCCGCCCCCGGCCCGGCTCCCGCCGCTCGGGGCCCCGAGGCCCCGGAGCTCCCGTTTGCCGGGCCCGGTTCCATTGGCGCCCGGCGTCGTCGAGAATTGGCGCTCTCGGCCTGGCCGGCCGGCAGGCCGGCCAATCCAGCCAATCCAATCCCAGCCTCCGTCCGAGGCCACGCCCCCCAGCGGAGCCACGCCCCTCGGGCGAGACCACGCCCCCTAGTGGCACCACGCCCCCTTTGACACGTGCCCCCTTTGACACATTCCCCTCGGACCACGCCCCCTGGCGGCCTTCCCAGGACGGCGCAGGGGACAAAAAAGAGGGAAAGTTGGGATGGAGCCATGCGACGAGGCACCGCGTGGTCCCCGTTATCCCCCTCGTCCCGGCCTTCCCAGGAGGTCCGACCCACTCACCTCCCGAGGACGAGGGTCGCGCTGCCGGGAGGGTGGAGCTCTCCTGGGAACCCAGGGGTCCTAGAGAGGGGGAGAGGCGTGGAGGGGACAGGGAAGGAGGTGGGGAGGGGGCGGGGGCGGGGCTACCGTTACTCGGGCCACCACCCCGCCCGCCCCTTGGCAGCACGTGCCACGCAGGGATGGAGCCTGAGGCGCCCGGCCCCGGACGTGATGCCCTTGAGGGCCCCGTCTTCCCCACCCTGGGTGGGTTAGAGGGGTGAAGGGGATAGAGCGCGGGAAGCGGTGTGGCTCCGTGGAAAGAGTCCGGGCCTCGGAGTCAGAGGTCATGAGTTCGAATCCCGGCTCTGCCACTTGGCAGCTGTGTGACTGTGGGCAAGTCACTTCACCTCTCTGGGCCTCAGTGACCTCATCTGTAAAATGGGGATTAACCGTGAGCCTCCCGTGGGACACCCTGATGACCCTGTATCTACCCCAGCGCTTAGAACAGTGTTCTGCACATAGTAAGCGCTTAACAAATACCAATATTATTAATCCCGGCCCTGCCACTTGTCCGCTGTGTGACCTTGGGCAAGTCACCTCACTTCCCTGGGCCTCAGTTCCCTCATCTGCAAGATGGAGATTAAGGCTGTCAACCCCACATGGGACAGGGTCTGTGTTCAACCTGATTGACTCTATCTGCCCTAGCACTTATAACAGTTTTTGGCATATAGTAAGTGTTTAACAAGTACCATCGTTATTGTTTTTATGAAGGGCAGGGGGCGGGGAGAGGAGCGAAGGATCTGGGGGTGTGGTGTTCTGAGGCCGAATTCTCCCTCACCCCGGGAGGATAAGGACCCCAGCCCGGGAAGAAGAGTGGGAATTTTGGAGCGCTTCATGGGACAGACTGAACTAAAGTGAAAGAGAGAAATGAAACTGCTCTTTTGTTGTTAATGAGATTATAAGTGGCCTCAGGGGCCCTGTTCTGGAATTCCCCCACCCCAGGCCCTGAGGCCTGCCTGCACCAGCCCCTTGGCCCAAACCCATCTCCCCTTGGGGTTTTGACCCTCCCCCTATAAAGCTGATGGGAGTTGGCTGGTGGAAGCAGAAGGGAGGGGGAATAATGATAATAATAGTACTTGTTAAACGTGCTAAGTTCCAAGCACCCTTCTAACCGCCAGGGTAGATAAAAGTTAGGTTGGACACAGCGTGGCTCAGTGGAAAGAGCACGGGTTTAGGAGTCAGAGGTCACAGGTTCTAATCCTGACTCCGCCACCTGTCAGCTGTGTGACTTTGGGCAAGTCACTTAACTTCTTGTTGCCTCAGTTACCTCATCTGTAAAATGGGGATAAAGACTGTGAGTCTCACGTGGGACAACCTGATTACCTTGTATCTTCCCCAGCGCTTAGAACAGTGTGCAGCACATAGTAATCGCTTAACAAATACCAATATTATTATTATTGTTATTACACAGTCTCTGTCTCACATGGGGCTCACGGTCTAAGTAGGAAGCAATAGGATTTATTCTCCATTTTACAGATGAGGTAACTGAAGCGCAGAAAAGTCAAGTGATTTGCTCAGAATCACACAGGAGGCATGTAGCGGACCTGGGATTAAAACCCAGGACCTCTGACTCCCAGGCCTAGGCCATGCTGCTTCCAAAGGGCCCAGAAAGTCAGGGGTCAGGGGTCAGAGGTTCAAGTGGATCTGCCTCTTGCCCTCTCCTCGCCTTTGCCAGCGCTCAGAACAGTACTCGGCACATACTACGCGCTTAACAAATACTGTGATTTTTTTTCGCAATGCGCCTGGGCCACTAAATCTGAGGAAAAATGCATTGAAGAGCCAGGTGAGCTTTGGCCAGGATAAGGGGACTGATGGGGCCTGGCTTCATGGCCTAAATAGTCAGCCCCATGCCCAACCTCGAGGGCTCGGCCTTCTTTTTTTAATGGTATTTTTTTAAGTGCTTACTGTGTGCCAGGCACTGTTCTAAGTGCTGGGTAGATAGAAGGTAATCAAGTTGGACACGGTCCATGCTCCATATAGGGCTCACAGTCTTAATCCCCATTTTCCAGATAAGGCTGATTCTCCCGACCCCCTGGCCCCTAGGCTCACCTCCATCACGTTGGCTGTGAGGGCTGCGACTCCCGGTGGTCCCAGTCTTCCCTCTCCGCTCCTTCGAGGACTCGGCTTTGGCGTCCCCCTCTTTGGCCACCTCCCCCTTGGGCGCCACCTCCAAAGGCTCCATTCTGGGGGTCACGCAGTGACCCAGGCCTCCCCACAACGCTCTCCTCTTTTGTTCCCTTCGCAGCTCACTCTGGCAGCAGCCTCCTTGGCCTTTGGCCCCTCATCCTGATCTCATCGGTGAGTTATGATTTCCCTCTCTTATTGCCCTGACCCTCTGTACTCTCTCCTTCGGCCCCCGGCCCCCGGGGTCAGGATTGTGCCCCCGGCTTTCTCCTCCAAAGAGGGGTGGGGCCTGCTTGCTTGTGTCATAGACAAGACTCTTGATGACAGCTTCACCCGCTCCCTCCACTCCCAGTTAGACTTTGTTCTCCCTCTCCCACGTAGCAGGTGTCCCCCGTCCCAGAGGCCCAACCTGAGATGGAAGGTATTTCCTTGTGTACTTGTGTCTTTACAGGCCAAAAGTTTCATTACCTAAAGAGAAGGCTTCAGTGGCAGTGGGAGGTATTGCTCCACTTAGGAAAAGGAGTTTTGCACCGGGCTTTGGGATTTCAGAGCCAGAAAAGGACAGTGCAGTCTTCTTCCCATAAAAATCCTTCCTATATTTGAAGAGCGTCAGTAAGTCGTTCCTTAGCCACAGAAGCAGCGTGGCTTAGTGGAAAGAGCACGGGCTTGGGAGTCAGAGGTCGTGGGTTCTAATGTCGGCTGCCACGTATCAGCTGTGTGACTTTGGGCAAGTCACTTCACTTCTCTCTGCCTCAGTGACCTCATCTATAAAATGGGGATTAAGACTGTGAGCCCCACGTGGGACAACCTCATTACCTTGTATCTACCCCACCGCTTAGAACAGTGCTTGGCATATAGCAAGTCCTTAACAAATACCATCATTATTATTATTATTTATTAAACAACCCCAATTCCTTCTCCCTCTTTTTTTTTAAATGGTATTTGTTAAGCGCCGACTATGTGGCAAGCTCTGTTCTAAGCGCTCGGGTAGATACAAGTTAGTCGGGCTGGACACGGTCCCTGTCCCGCATGGGGCTCACAGTCTAAGTAGGAGGGAGAACAGGTATTGAATCCCCATTTGACAGATGAGGAAACTAAGGCACCGAGCAGTGAAGTGACTCACCCAAGTTCACACAGAAGGCAGTCGTCAACCCTGTTTTCCAACTCTAGTACTGGATCATTATCGCGGCTCTTGTCTAGACACTCTGTTGCCTCTGTGGCCTTTCTTTAGTGCAGTGTCCCCAACTGGACCAAAGCAGGAGGTGCCCAGCGCAGAGTAGAGCACAAAGCTTGGGCCCCCAACTCTTGAACCATAATCCTCTGACACAGCAAATCTTGACATCCGTTTTGTCACAGTGGGACCATGTCGCTGAATGTCCCTGGTCTGTATTTGTGGTTTTATTTCTTTTTCTCTTGAGCACAGGTACCTGGCAGTAGACCCTTGAATTTCCCTGTTTATATAAGATCACTTTTCTGATTTGTCCCATTGTTTCGCTTCCAAAGTGTTAACTCTGCTCACTTGGCTCCACTCTCCCCCATCCAGCCCTCTCCCCTTAACACCAACTGATCACGGTGCCTCCATTAAGTGCTTGGCACACAAAAAGAACTCAATAGATAGGATTGAACGAATGACTATCGCCTCTCTCATCAATACCTTGTTCACTCCCTCCTGCCTGGAACTCTCCCCTGCCATTCACAGCTGATAGATGACCACTCTCCCTACCATCACCTCTCCTCCAGGAAGCCTTCCCTGATCAACTTCTCATCTCCCCACCCTACTCTCCCTTCTGTGTCACCTATGCAATGCAGACCTACCCCTTAAGCGCTTAAGAAGCATAATGGCCTAGTGGACAGAGCACAGGCCTGGGAGTCAGAAGGATCTGGGTTCTAATCCTGCTGCACCCACGGTCTGCTGCTTGACCTTGGGCAAATCAATTCACTTCTCTGTACCTCAGTTTCCTCATCTGTAAAATGGGGATTAAGATTGTGAGCCCCACGTGGGACAGGGACCATGTTCAACCCGACCTGCTTGTACTCACCCCAGTGCTTAGAACAGTGCCTGACACATAGTAAGCACTTAACAAATTCCACTATTATTATTAAGTACTCACCCCAACCTCACCCCTATGTACATGTCCTTACACTCATCCCTAATGTTTTTTTTTAAATGGTATTTGTCAAGCGTGTACTACGCATCCAACGCTGTACTAAACGCTGGGGTGGTTTCAAGTCGGATGGAGTCCCTGTCCCACAAGGGGCTTGCAGTCTAAGACATGGCTCTCTTAGTCTAAATAGGAGGGAGAATAGATACTGAATCTCCAATCTGTTGTTAATAAAACTGAGACACAGAAGTTAAGTGACTTGCCCAAGATCAAGCAGCAACAAGTGACGGAGACAGGATTAGAACCCATATCCTCAGCCTCGCAGGCCCGTGCTTTACCCTCTAGGCCGTGCTGCTTCCCGTCTATGTTAATGTCTGTCTCCCCCGCTAGACTGTAAACTCCTCAAAAGCAGGGTTTGCGGCTACCCGTACTTTCCCAAGTGCTGAGTGTAGTGCTCTGCGCACAGTGAGCCCTCAGTAAATATTATCAGTTGATCCAGGATTTTAATGAGCCTTTGCATCTTTCATCCGGATCATCGAGAAATAATCATAACAATGATGGTATTTGTTAGGCGCTTACTATGGGCCAGGCACTGAGAGCTGGGGTGGATACAAGCAAATCGAGTTGGACACAGTCCCTGGACCCTGTGGAGCTCACAGTCTCAATCTCCATTTTACAGATGAGGTAACTGAGGCCGAGAGACGTAAAGTGACTTGCCCCAGGTCACACGGCATACAGGTGGCAGAGCCGGGATTAGAACCTATGACATTCTGACTCCCAGGTCCATACTCTCTCCACTAGCCCATGCCAGGTCACACGGCATACAAGTGGCAGAGCCGGGATTAGAACCTATGACATTCTGACTCCCAGGTCCATACTCTCTCCACTAGCCCATGCTGAGAAATTGGCTTCAGAGCTGTCCATCCCCTTGCCCCCTCCTACCTCACCTCCCTTCTCTCCTTCTCCAGCCCAGCCCGCACGCTCCGCTCCTCTGGTGCCGCTCACCTTCTCAATGGGCCTCGTTCTCACCTGTCCCGCCGTCGACCCCTGGCCCATGTCCCGCCTCTGGCCTGGAACGCCCTCCCTTCCCAAATCTGCCTTATAATCACACTTCCCCCCTTCAAAGTCCTACTGAAGGCTCACCTCCTCCAAGAGGCCTTCCCAGCCTAAGCTTTTCCTCAGCTCTCCTTCCCCTCCCCATCCTCCCGACTCACTCCCTTTTCTCTACCCCCACCTCCCCGCCCCGCAGCACTTATGTATATATGCACCTATCTATAATTCTCTTTATTTATATTAATGCCTGCTCACTTGTTTTGATGTGTTTAGATCTCTAATTGTATTTATTTAAATCGATGCTATTAATGCCTCTTTACTTGTTTTGATGTCTCTCTCCCCCCCTTCTAGACTGTAAGCCTGTTGTGGGCAGGGATTGTCTTCCTTTATTTGCTGAATTGTACTTTCCAAGCGCTTAGTACAGTGCTGTGCACACAGTAAGCACTCAATAAATACGATTGAATGAATGAATGAACAAATATTGAAGAGCGGTGGTCCCAAGATTGGCCTCTGAAGAACGTCACATAACAGATTCTTGTAGGTTGATCCCAGCGGGGCTCAGTGGAAAGAGCATGGGCTTGGGAGTCAGAGGTCATGGGTTCGAATCCCCACTCAGCCTCTTGTCAACTGTGTGACTGTGGGCAAGTCACTTCACTGTGGCTCAGTTACTTCATCTGTAAAATGGGGATTAAGAATGTGAGCCTCACGTGGGACAACCTGATTACCCTGCATCTACCCCAGCGCTTAGAACAGTGCTCTGCACATAGTAAACGCTCAACAAATACCAACATTTATTTTTATTTATTTTTATCCCCCAACTTTTGGGGCAACCCCCAACCCAAATATGCATCGACCTGACAGTGGTCCGGTCTAAACTATTCCCTCCCAGTTTGACAATGAGGATATTTAGTAGGACAGAAGGGAAGATCATACGTATGTGTATGTAGATTACCCCTTTTGCTTTTTTTAAAAATGGTGTCCGTTAAGTGCTTGCTATCTACCGGGCACTGTACTAGCCACCAGGGTAGATGCAAACTAATTAGATCGATCATGGGCATGCCCCATGTAGAGCTTGCAGTCTTAATCCCCATTTTACAGACAAACTGAGATCGATATGAAGTGACTTGTCCAAGGTCACTCAGCAGACATGGGACAGAGTTGGGATTGGAACCCAGGTCCTCTGACTCCCAGGCCTGGGCTCTTTCCACTAGGCCACAGCTGCTTCCCTTTGCCTTCTTTGATCTTTACTGTAGGAGATTACATTTATCTAGCACAATTTGTTGTTCATCAGGGTAATTGGTTCTGCTATCAGACCCTCTTCTAGGTAATTATAAATTGATTATTTGATAATTCATTCTAGCCGTGGCTTAGGCAAGGCAGGAGGAAGTATCCAAACATTGTAAGAAAGCAGGTAAATAGTACAGTAATTGTAGCCATGAAAAGGATAAGAAAGGTCAGAGCTGAATATTTATTGTGTGTACATAGTGTGATGTGTGTGGTGTCAGGCTACAGGGCAAGTTTTCCCCTCGGTTGTCTCCCTGAGGGTAGAAGAGCCTGGTTTATTATGTTTTGGGTTAATCCTCGGAAAGGAAATACCCCGGGAGAAGATACTTCCTGAACAGATAGAAATTTAGGACGGGGAGGGAGAGAAGAGGTGGCCCGCGTGAATTAATTCATTGTCTTCTTTAATTCTAGTTCAGGAAGGGGCTGGGGCAGGGAAGATAGTGAGACACTAAGGGAATTTGGGAGGATCAGGGAGAGATCTTCCTTTGCTCCTGTTCCCAGAAGGAAGGCCTAATGTAAACCAGGCTGAAAAATCTGTTAAATTCGGGGGGTGGGGGGACGGGGAGGATGCAGGGTTCCTGCTGTTCCTCGAGGGCGTCGATCAAATCTTTATATGGGCAGAGAGAGGCCCTCTAGTTCACACTGCTTCCAGAACAGGCGGCAGGCCTCCTTATGACGGTAATGGACCCTTCCTTCCTTCCCCTTGTGGTGCCACACGGGTCCTGGAAAGAAGAAAAGGGAGAGCAGAGGGAGAGTGGCAGGTTTTGAAAGGTGGGAGCGGGAATGCTGATTTATCATAATAATGATTGTGGTATTTCTTAAGCGCTTACGAGGTTAAGCCCTTGCTAGGAGAAGCAGCGTGGCTTAGTGGAAAGAGCCGGGGCTCTGGAGTCAGAGGACGTGGGTTCCAATCCCGGCTCCGCCACTTGTCTGCTGTGTGACCTTGGGTAAGCCACTTAACCTCTCTGGACCTCAGTTACCTCATCTGGAAAATGGGGATAAAGACTGTGAGCCCCATGTGGGACAACCTGATCACCTTGTATCTCCCCCAGTGCTTAGAACAGTGCTTGGCACATAGTAAGCGCTTAACAAATATCGCTATGATACTAATCCCGGCTCCGCCACCTATCTGCTGTGTGACCTTGGGGAAGCCACTTCACTTCTCTGTGCTTCAGTTACCTCATGTGTAAAATGGGGATTAAGACAGAGATCCCCGCCTGGGACAACCTGATTACCTCGTATCTCCCCCAGCACTTAGAACAAGGCTTGGCACATAGTAAGTGCTTAAAAAACACCATTATTATTATTATTATTAGGTGCCAGGCACTGTACTAAGCACTGGGTTGGATGCAAGCAAATCGGGTTGGACATCATCCCTGTCCCAAATGGGTCTCACAGACACAATCCCCATTTTCCAGATGAGGTACCTGAGGCCCAGAGAAGTGAAATGACTTGCCCAAGGTCACACAGCAGACAAGTGGCAGAGCCGGGATTAGAACCCAGGTCCTTCCGACTCCCAGGCCCGGGCTTTATCTGCTCCGCTGTAGCTCTCCACCCTCCTCCCACCCAGCTCCCAGTACTTACGTCAGCCGATCGTATTTACTGAGTGCTTACTGTGTGCAGGGCACTATACTAAACACTTAGGAGAATATATCCTTATACTCTACTGTTTCCTCTATCGGGAATCGATTTTAATGTATGTCTCCTCCTGTAGACTGTAATATCCTGTGGGCAGGGACAGCGATACTATGGTATCGTACTTTTCCAAGTGCTTAATCCAGTACTCTGCAATAATAACTATGCGATTTGTTCAGCGCTTAATATGTTCCAGGCACTGGACTAAATGCTGGGGTAGATACAAGCTAATTAAGTTGGACACAGTTCCTGTGCCCCCTGGGGCTCTCAGCCTAAGTAAACCCACAGTAAGCACTCAGCAAATACCACTGGTTGACTGATGGACTGATTGCCATAGGGAAGCAGCATGCCTAGTGGATAGAGCCCGGGCCGGGAGTCAGAAGGACCCGAGTTCTAATCCCCGCTCCGCCACTTGTCTACTGTGTGATCTTGGACAAGACGCTTCGCTTTTCTGGACCTCAGTTCCCTCAGCTGTAAAATGGAGATGAAGACTCTGAGCCTCATGTGAGACAGGGACCGTGTCCAACCCAATTTGCTTTCATCTACCCCAGCACTTAGTATGGTGCCTGGCACGTAGTAAGCGCTTAACGGATACCATTATTATTATTAGCTTGTATCTACCCCAGTACCTCGTATAGTGTCTGGCACAAAGTAAGCTCCTAACAAATACCACAGTTATTAGTATTATTCATTCAATCATATTTACTGAGCACTTACTTTCATTCTTCATTCAATAGTATTTATTGAGCGCTTACTGTGTGCAGAACACTGTACTAAGCACTTGGGAGAATGGGATACAATAATAAACAATAAACATTGTAATAATAATAAGCATTCTTCTTATTATTGCCTCAGTCAATAGGTTGGCAGTAGTCCCGCCCAAGGGGTCTCCATCCCCACCCCATCCCCACCCCATCTCCGGGCCCTTCACTCACTCTTCTTCAGGTTGACCTTCAAGTTGTCACATGGGCACTCTCCACGTGGACTCTGGAGTCTCCTCGCCCGGCTTTCCCTCTGCAGCTCCTGGGACAGACCTTTGCAACCGGCCCCCCCCGCCCCGACCCCCACCCAAAGAGGTCAGAATATTTGAGAGGAAAGGATGAGATGGGTGGATTCCCACCCTCCTGGGAAAAATCTTCCTCACCCCCGTTCCAAATAAGAACTGCAGAGAAGCAGCGTGGCTTAGTGGAAAGAGCACGGGTTTGGGAGTCCGAGGCAGTGCTCTGCACATAGTAAGAGCTTAACAAATACCAACATTATTAATTCACTCCACCACTTGTAACTTTGGGCAAGTCACTTAACTTCTCTGTGCCTCAGTTACCTCTTCTGTAAAATGGGGATTAGATTGTGAGCCCCTTGTGGGACAACCTGATTACCTTGTATCTACCCCAGTGCTTAGAACAGTGCTTGGCACATAGTAAGCGCTTAACGAAGACATCATCATCAACTTCTTCATTCTTCTAGAAGCTTGGGCGTGGGAAAGAGGTGGCCAAAGGACATAGAAACAGTGCGGCTTAGTGGATAGAGTACAGGAGTCAGAAGGACCTGGGTTCTAATCCCGGCTCTGCCACGTTGTCTGCTGTGAGACCTTGGGCAGGGCACTTTGCGTCTCTAGGCCTCCGTTACCTCATCTGTAAAATGGGGATGAAGAGTGTGAGCCCCATGTGGGACAGGGACTGGTTAATCCAACCTGATTAACTTCTATCTACTCCAGTGCTTAGAACAGAGCTTGGCACATAGTAAGCACTTAAAAAGTGCCATGGTTATTATTATTGTTATTATCATTATTATTTGCTCTGTTGGTTCCTGACCCACATTTTCTTCCCAGGGGATCAGGTAAAGGCTGGCTCTGCCCCTGGCCTTAGGGTTCCTCTAGCCCCATTCACTCATTCATTCATTTATTTACTCAATCGTATTTATTGAGTGTTTACTGTGTGCAAAGCACTGTACTAAGCACTAGAGAGAGTACACTATAACATCAAACAGACACATTCCTGCCCACAGCGAACTCACATTCCCAGAGGAACTCTACCTTCTTCACAGCCAAATCCAGACCTCTCCCCTTCCTTCTCTAGGGGTGTCCCACCTGGATGGGTCCCAACCCAATCCCAAGGGTTTAGGAATCTGGGTTGGTTTGGGATTTCCCGGTGAATCATCAAACTTTCCTGACCCCACCCCAAAGTTGCTCATAAAATGCCCAGAAATTGGGGTGGGAGCAGAGCGGGAGAAGGTGGGATTCTTGGCTCCTGGGAAAAGCAATGTAGACTTAATCCCCTTTTTACAGATGAGGGAACTGAGGGACAGAGAAGTGAAGTGACTTGCCCAAAGTCACACAACTGAGGAGTGGCAGATCCAGGATTAGAACCCACGACCTCTGACTCCCAAGCCCGGGCTCTTTCCACTGAGCCACGCTACTACTCTGAAAAGAGGGCAGGTCTGGGAGTCAGAGGATCTGGGTTCTAATCCTGGCTCTGCCACTCGTCTGCTGGGTGGCCCTGGGCCAATCACTTGACTTCTCTATACGTCAGTTCTCTCATCTGCATAATGGAGATTGAATACCTGTTCTCCCTCCTATTGTGAGGCTCATGGGGGCCCTAATGATCTTGTATCTACCCCATTGCTTAGTACAGTGCTTGACAAATGCCACGATTGATATTATCGTTCTCAGAAAGCCTTAGCAGGAAGGAGGTAAGATCCTTGGGTTCTTTTAGGACAAAAGCTAGGACAGAAAGAACCCAGGAATCTGGGCTCCTAGCCCATCTGCTCTCCCTAATTGTCAGTGCACAGAACCACTCCTAATATTACAGGCGGGGAGGTGGTAATCTGTTGCCTTATTATTATTCTTATTATTGTTGTTATGGTATTGAGTAAGCAAGTGCTTGTCGACTATATCATGCCAACAAGATGCAAGATAATCAGTTCCCAGTCCCAGACCCACCCGACACCAGTCTCACAGTCATGGCTTCTAGAAAGGGGTGAGAGCATGGGACTGGAAGGCAGTTCTCCTGGGTCTTCTGGGAACCGGATCTGCAGGAGAAGCCTGGAGTCACATTCCACACAGGCCTGGCCCAAGACGAACTCCTGGCACGTGGCCATTTTTTTAAAAAATGGTTTTGTTAAGCATTTACTATGTTCCAGGCACTGTATCAAGCACCGGGGAAGATAAAAGATAAATAGGTTGGACACAGTCCGTGTCCCACTTGGGGCTCACAGTTCTTAATCCCCATTTTACCGACAAAGTAACTGGGAAACAGAGAAGCGGCGTAGGTTGGGGGATAGAGCACGGGCCTGGGAGTCAGAAGGACCTGGGTTCTAATCCCAGCTCTGCCACTATTAATAATCATTGTGGTATTTGTTATGTGCTCACTGTGTGCCAGGCACTGTTCTAAGCCCTGGAGCGGATACAAGCAAATCGGGGTAGTCTGCTGTGTGATCTTGGGCAAGTTAATTAAATTCTCTGTGCCTTGGTTACCTCAACTGTAAACTGGGGATTAAGAGTGTGAGCCCCATGTGGGACAGGGGCTGTGTCCAACCTGATAAGCTTGTATCTATCCCAGTGTTTAGAACAGTGCCTGGCAGAAATACCATTTTAAAAAAATAAGTGAACTGACTTGCCCAGCTCACACCGCAGAGAAAGGGTGGAGCCGGGATTATAACCCAGATCCCTCCGACTCCCAGGCCCAGGTTCTTTCCACTAGTCCATGCTGCTTCTTGGCCTCGTACCCCACTCCATGTCTATCAGTGGTGCTTACTGTGTGCAGAGCACTGTACTAAGCACTTGGGAGAGTGTAGTATAACAGATCTGGTAGATAGGTTTCCTGCCCATAATGAGTTTACAGCATAGAAGGGACAGTAATAGCAATGATGTTGATAATCTGTACTGTGCTTTTTATTTTCCATTATCACCTCCATGTCCATTAATCTCAGCTCATCCTCACAAACTCTCACAAACTGAGAAACAGCACAGCTTTGTGGTTAGAGCACAGGCCTGGGAGTCAGAAGGACCTGGGTTCTAATCCCGGCTCTGCCCTGGGTCTGCTGTGTGACCTTGGGTGAATCACTTCACTTTTCTGGGCCTCAGTTACGTCATCTGGAAAATGGAGATAAGGAGTTGAGCCCCACATGGGACAGGGACTATTTCCAAGCATATTAGCTTGTATCTACCCCAGGGCTTAGAACAGTGCTTGGTAAATGGTAACTGCTAAATAAGTACTATTATTATCATTAATAATAATAAGAGCCTCCTTGTGGGTGGAGAGAGGCAGGGATTAGTCTCCCCATTACACCAATGAGGAAACAGGTTCAGAGAGAGATTAAAAGGCTTGCCCACAGGAGGCCGAGGAGGAGCTGGTACAAGGAGCCCAGTGGTTTCATTAAGTTTTGCTTCTAGAAAATCTCCGAAGCAAAATCTGGATCCTAAACCTCCTGGGCGCATGGGGACCAAGTCTCTCTTTCGAGTGGGATCAGTTGCCCCTTTCTCGGCTGGGTCTAGAAATGGTCCACAAGGACTTGCAAGTTCTGGTTCTGGGAGCCAGCAGGGCCCTGCAGCCCTGTCGGGATCCACTGCCTCCCCCACGAGGGGATCCTAAATTGGAGGGCCTTGGGGACCCTGTCACTTTATAAATGGGTCCAAACTGGGTAGGGTTCCTCTTATGTCCATATCTGTAATTTATTTATTTCCAATTGTGTCTGTGTAATAATAATCATTATGGTATTTGTTAAACGCTTACTATGTGCCAGGCACTATACTAAGCACTGGAGTGGATACAAGCAAATTAGGTTGGACCCAGTCCCTGTCCCACGTAGGGCTCACAATCTCAGTCCCCTTTTTACAGTTGAGGAAACTGAGGTCCAGAGGAGTGATGTGACTTGCCCAAGTTCACACAGCAGACAAGTGGCGGAGCCACAATTAGAACCCATGACCTTCTGACTCCCAGGTCTGTGCCCTCTCACTATGCTGATTCTCTAGGCTGTAAGCTCGTTGTGGGCAGGGAATATATCTGTTTATTGTTATGCTGTACTCTCCCAGACGCTTAGTCCAATGCTCTGCACACAGTAAGCGCTCAATAAATCTGATCGACAGACTGACTGACTTTGACTCAGCCTGGTCTGTCGGGACCCAACCGGGGGTTGACCGGAAACTTTCCATCTCTGTCTCTGGTTTCTCCCTCTCCCCGGCATCTCTCCAATTTCCCCTATCTGAAATGTATTTTCATATCTGTCTTCCCCCTGTAGACTGTAAGTGTCACCCGACCTTTTTATGGTATTAGTTAAGCACTTACTTGGCATCAAACACTGTTCTAAGCACTGGGGCAGCTACGAGTTAATCAGGTGGGAGAGAGTCTCTGCCCGCACGAGGATAATAATAATAATAATGACGATGGCATTTGTTCAGCGCTTACTGTGTGTAAAGCGCTATTCTAAGCACTGGAGGGGATACAAGAGAAGCAGCAGCTCAGTGGAAAGAGCCCGGGCTTGGGAGTCAGAGGTGATGGGTTCGAATCCCGGCTCCGCCACTTGTCAGCTGTGTGACTGTGGGCAAGTCACTTCACTTCTCTGTGCCTCAGTTACCTCATCTGGAAAATGGGGATTAACTGTGAGCCTCACCTGGGACAACCTGATGACCCTGTATCTACCCCAGCGCTTAGAACAGTGCTCTGCGCATAGTAAGCGCTTAACAAATACCAACATTCTATTATTATTATTATTCTAAGGTCATCAGGTTGTCCCACGTGGGGCCCCTATAGTCTTAATCCCCATTTTCCAGATGAGGTAACTGAGGCACAGAGAAATGACTTGCCCAAAGTCAGCCAGCTGACAAGCAGCAGAGCCGGGATTAGAACCCATGACCTCTGACTCCCAAGCCCGGGCTCTTTCCACTGAGCCACGCTGGGAGGAGGGAGAACACGTAGACAGGGATCGCGTCTGCCAACTGTGCTGCGCCGCTCTCTCCCGACCGCTTAGTACAGTGCTCTGCACGTAGAATTCGCTCAGAAAATTCCAATGATTGATGGATTGAAAAGAGGGAAAGAGGTGAGGATGGGGATGAGAGAGAGCCCCGTTGCCGTGTTGGACATTGGATGGGGGAAGGGGCGGAGGTAATGATACCCACCTGGGCACCTGCATTTGTGGGTGATTTGACCCAGTCGCCTCCTCGCCTCCTGCCTTCTTTCCCCATGGCTTCTGCTGCCCCCTGCAGAAAGGACATGAAACACAGATGACTCGGAAGCGTTGGCGATAGCGTAGAAATCTTGGACCTTGGTCAGGGACTAGGCAGAGTCCTTGGAAAAAAGGCTCTTTTCCCAGCCCGACAAGCCCAACCAGGTTCATTCATTCATTCAATAGTATTTATTGAGCGCTTACTATGTGCAGAGCACTGTACTAAGCGCTTGGAATGTACAAATCGGTAACAGATAGAGACAGTCCCTGCCCCTTGACGGGCTTACAGTCTAATCGGGGGAGGCAGACAGACGAGAACAGTGTAACTGGGTAGAGCAGCAAACAACGCAAGGAAGGATTCTGGGCTGGGGGAAGGAGCTGGAGACCGCTTATCGCTTCCTAAACCAGCCAGGCGCGGAGGGTCGGAGAAGGGTCAGCAAAGCCATGTTGATCCTGCAAACCTGCGTGCCCTCCCTGGGTCGTGAGAAAAGTATCCAAGGTCTAAATAGAACACAAGAAATTATCAGCCAGTCAATCATATTTATTGAGCGCTTACCGTGTGCAGAGCATTGTACTTAGCACGTGGGAGACTACACTAAAACAGTATAACAGAGTTGGTAGATATGTTCCCTGCCCACAGTGAGCTTACACGATATTTATTGAACGCTATTGTGTGCAGAGCACTGTACTGAACACTTGGGAGAGGACAGTATAACAGAGTTGGGAGGCACAGTCCCTGCTCACAGCGAGCTTACAGTCTAGAATGGGAGACAGACATTAATATAATTCAATGATGGATATGGACATAAGAGCTGTGGGACTGAAGGGAGGGTGAAGAAAGGGAGCAAATTGAAGTGCAAGGGGGACGCAGAAAGGAGTGGGAGAAGAGGAAAGGAGGGCTTAGTCAGGGAAGGCCTCTCGGAGGAGATGGGCCTTCAGTAAGTTGTGTTTGGCTGTCGCGCTGTCCCCCCACCTCTCCCCTCTTCCCCCCAGTTATCATCTTCCCCCCACTTCTGTATGGGATGCAGCAGGTGACTTCGTGACAGTCAGATGGGCTGAAGCTTCAGGGATTATGCCTATCAACTCTTGGACGGTCCTCTCCAAAGAACTCAGCACAATAATAATGGTGGTATTTGTTAAGCGCTTACTATGTGCAGAGCACTGTTCTAAGCGCTGGGGTAGATACAGTATAATCAGATTGTCCCACGAGAGGCTCACAGTCTTCACCCCCATTTTACAGATGAGGGAACTGAGGCACAGAGAAGTGAAGTGACTTGCCCACAGTCACACAGCTGCCAAGTGGCAGAGGCGGGATTCAAACCCATGACCTCCGACTGCCAAGCCCAGGCTCTTTCCACTGAGCTACACGTGCTGAGAAACGGCGTGGCCTAGTGGATAGAGCTCAGGCCTGGAAGACAGAAGGGCCTGGGTTCTAGTCCCAGCTCTGCCACTTGTCTGTTGTCTGACCTTGGGCAAGTCACTTCACTTCTCTATGCCTCAGTTACCTAATCTGTAAAATGGGGATTGCCTCGATTCTATTTAGTTGCCATTGTTTTTACGAGATGTTCTTCCCCTTGACACTGTTTATTGCCATTGTTCTTGTCTGTCCGTCTCCCCCGATTAGACTGTAAGCCCGTCAAACGGCAGGGACTGTCTCTATCTGTTGCCGACTTGTTCATCCCAAGCGCTTAGTACAGTGCTCTGCACATAGTAAGCGCTCAATAAATACTATTGAATGAATGAATGAATGACTGGGAGCCCCATAAGGGGTAGGGACTGAGTCCAATCTGATTTGTCTGTATTCCCCCCAGCGCTTAGAGCAGTGCCTGGCACATAGTAAGCGCTTAACAAATACCATAATTATTATTATTATTATTATTAATCCTTGGCCTGGAGGGGAGCTGTTGCTTATCTGGAGGTGTGTTTCCTTAATTCCCCTCTCTCCCTAACTACTCTTCCTTTCCCTCCTTCTCCTTATTGTCTTGTAGATCCTATCCCCATTCCAATTTCATCCCTTTTTATTATTCACTCCCCGACACCCTGCCCCCAGCACTTACACACATAACCTTAATTCATCTATTTCTATTAATGTCTGCCTCTCCCTGTAGACTGTTAAAGTCACTTTGACTTCTCTGTGCCTCAGTTCCCTCATCTGTAAAATGGAGATTAGGACTGCTAGCCCCATGTGGAACGAGGACAGTGTCCGACCTGAATACTTTGTATCTAACCCAGGGCTTAATGTCTGATAACTCTGTTATTTTGTTATGGTGTACTTGGAACAGTTCTCTGCATACAGTAAGCGCTCAATCAATACGATCGATTGAATGATTGATGGATTGAACCCCTCCCACCTCCCAAGTGCCTTCCAGAGGGTGGTTCTCTCCCCCTATTTTCTTCTCCCCAGTTCCCTTTCTCATCCAGGACTGAGTAGCCCCACCCGACATATAATAAACGAGATAAGAGCTTCTGGCTTTCACGTTTTATAGAAAATGGGCCGAATTCTCATCTTCGGCGGTTAAAGTCCAAGTCCTCTTGGGGAAGAGAGTTACCTCAGGGCTCAGGGACTCTGCTCCTGATCCTGAGGCCTCTCTCCACTTCCTTCTTTCAGTTTCCTCTTGTGGAGCGGGGAGAGCAAGACCGAGGGATTCCTGTAGTCTGAGCTCTCCTCCTCTGCCCACCTCCTGAAGCCTTTGACAAGAGGCTGGAGGCAGCAGGGATTGAAGGGTTCTGCTCGCCTCGCTGATGGAATGGGAAGGAAAGACGGGGCAGGTGGGGATGGGGAAGGTGAGATATGTACATATTTTTAAATTAAATCATATATTTGAAATTACTTATTCATATTAAAGTCTGCCTCCCCTTCTAGACTGTAAGATCTTTATGAGCAGAGAACGTGTCTGCTAATTCTGTGGCGTTGTACTTAAGCTCGTTGTGGGCAGGGAATGTGTCTGTAATTTTGTTATATTCTATTTTCCCAAGCACTTAGTACAGTACTCTGCACACAGTAAGTGCTCAGTAAATATGATTGTCTGACTGACTTCATTCCCAAGCGCTGAATACAGAGGTCTGCACATAGTAAGGCCTCAATAAGTACCACTGATTGATTGCTTTGAGGACAATAAGGAAGCTCTTCTGACATCTTTTAAATCTGGTGGACAACGGCTAGAATCTATACTATTTCCTCTATCCTAAATCTGTTTAACGACTGTGAGTTCCTTGTAAGCAGGGTTCGCCTCTACCAACTCTGTTGTATTGTACTCTCCCAAGAGTTTAGTAGAGTGCTCTGCACACAGTAAGTGCTCAGTAAATACCATTGATTGATTAGAATTTTAGAAAGTCACAATGGAGCCATTTGGTGGCCTAGTGGCAAGAGCATGGGCTTGGGAGTCAGAGGATGTGGGTTCTAATCCTGGCTCTGCCACTTATCTGCTGTGCGACCTTGGGCAAGTCACTTGACTTCCCCGTGCCTCAGTAACGTCACCTGTAAAATGGGGATTAAGACTGTGAGTCCCATGAGGGACAACCTGATTACCATGTATCTAATAATAATAATAGTAATAATGATGGCATTGGTTAAGTGTTTACTATGTGCCGAGCACTGTTCTAAGCGCTGGGGGGGATACATGGTAATCAGGTTGTCCCACAAGGGGCTTACAGGCTTACTCCCCATTTTACAGATGAGGTAACTGAGGCACAGAGAAGTTAAATGACTTGCCCAAAGTCACACAGCTGACGAGTGGCAGAGCCGGGATTAGATCCCATGACCTCTGACTCCCAAGCCCGTGCTCGTTCCACTGAGCCACACTTCTATCTACCAGTGCTTAGAACGGTGCTTGGCACATAGGAAGCGCTTAACAGACACCATAATTATAATTATTACCCCGCCCTTGGAAGAGTAACATTTGAAATAGATCCAGCGTCTGCCAGTGTTGGGTATAGGGATTCCCAAGTCGGGCTTTGGGGCAGGGGCGGGAGCATTTTAGCTTTCAGTCAACCAATCATAATTATTGAGCAGTATCGCTTGGTGGATAGAGCATGGGCCTGGGAGTCAGAAGGATCTGGGTTCTAATCTGTAAAATGGGGATTAAGACTGTGAACGCTATGTGGGTCAGGGACTGTGTCCAACCTGATTATCTGGCACATAGTAAGCGCTTAATAAATGCTATAAAAAAAATCCCAGCTTCACCACTTGTCTGCTTGATGATGTTAGGCAAGTCACTTAACTTCTCTATGCCTCAGTTCCCTCATCTGGAAAAAGGGGATTAAGACTGTGAGCCCCATGTGGGACATGGGCGGAGTCCAGCCCGATTACTTTATATCTACCCCAGGGTGTAGAACAGCGCCTGGCACGTAGTAAGTACTTAACAAATGCCATAAACGAATAAAATAAAAAAAACAGAGTTGGCATACATGTTTCCTGCCCAGACTAGAGGTTGGGGTTGTGGAGGTAGACATTTTCTCCTTGAAACAGTGCTCCCTGGACCACAGCCTCTCAAAACCCTGCTCCTCCAAATTTGCCTGAAAGATTGTGCCCCCATTCCCTCTGCACTTGGGAATTATTATTAATAATAGTAGCTGTGGTATTTGTTAAGCACATACTATGTGTCAGTCAATCAGAAGTGTTTATGGAGCACAGGCAACTTGCAGAGTATTGTACTAAGCACATGGGAAAGTACAGTATTGCAAAATAACAGACATATTCCCTACCCACAGTGGGCTTAAGTACAATTATCACAGGATTAGCAGACATGTTCCCTGTCCATAATGAGTTTACAGTCTAGAGAGGGAGACAGACATTAATGTGAATAAGTGATTTAAAATGCATGATTTTCAAGAATTTCTGCGGCTCTGCATAGAATTGAATAATGAAACCACCAGGGCTGCTCCGTCGAAGGGACCCTGGATTATTTTCCACCCCTGGAAAGTTGAGAGTTCACCCGACTCTCTTCCAAAAGAGTAAACCCACCTGTGTTGCTGCGAACATGACACAGTCTGTCCAAAATGTAATCTGTCTTATTCTTTTGACTTTTTTTTAAAAATGGTATTCGTTAAGGGCTTACTATGCGCCAAGCACTGTACGAAGCACTGGGGTAGTTACAAGTTAATTGGGTTGGTCACAGTCCCTGTCCCATTTTATGTTTCAGTGGAAAGAGCTGGGAATCAGAGATCATGGGTTTGAATCCTGGATCTGCCATTTTTGAGCTGCGTGACTGTGGGCAAGTCACTTCACTTCTCTGGGCCTCAGTTACCTGATCTGATTAAGACTCTGAGCCTCACATGGGACAATCTGATTACCCTGTATCTACCCCAGTGCTGAGAACAGTGCTCTGCACGTAGTAAGTGCTTAACAAATACCAACATTATTATTATTATTATTTGGGGCTCAAGGTCTTAATCCCCATTTTAGATGAGGGAAGTGAGGCCCAGAGAATTGATATGACTTGCCCAAGGTCACACAGAAGACACGTGGCAGAGCTGGGATTAGAACCCAGGTCTTTCTGTCTCCCAGACCCACGTTCTGTCCTCTAAGACATGCTGTTCTGCCTCCTATCTTTAATTTTCTGCTTGGCCACAGCTGGGTAACTGTCCCCCTTTTAATAACAATCACTGTGGAATTTTTTAAACATTTACTATGTGCCAAGCACTCTATTATGCATTAAGGAAGCTTTAATAATGGTAATAATAATAGTAATAATTATGGTGTTTCTTAAGCACTTACTGTGTTCCAGGCACTGTACTAAGCTCTGGGGTGGATTCGAGCAAATTGGTTTGGACACAGTCCCTGTCCCAGGTGGGGCTCATAGTTTCACTTCCCATTTTACAGATGAGGTAACTGAGGCACAGAAAAGTTAAGTGACTTGCCCAAGTTCACACAGCAGACAAGTGACGGAGTCGGGATTAGAACCCATGACTTTCAGACTCCAAGGTCCCTGCTCTATCCACTACGCCCTGCTGCTCTAAGCTCATCGGGTTGGACACAGCCCCTTTTCCCTTACAGGAGTTTCCTTCCTTTCCTGAGTTTGTGTTCTATAAAGTCCCGTCCTTCTTTCTACTTTACAATCAATCATATTTATTGAGGGCTTACTGTGTGCCGAACACTGTACTAAATGTTTGGGAGAGTATACTATAGCAGATTTGATGGACACGTTCCCTACCCATAACGAGCTTCCAGTCCTGAAACAGGGGACTATAATTGCGTGATGGTCCTTATACCATCCACGTGGGGAGACGTTTTGCTCCATTTTATCATCTATCTGATGAAAATGTGCGGATCGTTAAATCTGTGCATCCAAACTTCGTTTCTTCCTTCTTGGAAACTGATTTGTAAGCGGATCACCACCCATCGGATTTACAGAAGACACTGCTGACAGTGAAATTTGCCAGTGAGCCTTTGTGTGGCAGAAAAAGCCAGTACGGTACTTGCAGCCCCACCCAAATCGTGTGTGCAGAAAGACCGTCTCTTTGTGTGTTACCGCGTTTCACGTTGGCAGTGCCAGGCACTCTCTTCTCTTCTGCTTCGTCTCCATATGTTGAAAAGCTTTTGCTCAGAAAGAGCTGCTCCTTTCTGGATGGCAGTGTGCCATGCTGGTCTACCCGTACTCAAAACGAAAAGTTGGCACCTTTATGAGCGTCTTCCCTCCTCTTCTTCGGCGCCGACAATTCTCGCAGTCACCACTGCCGTCTCCAGCTAGTCGAAACGACTCTTTCACCCTTCATTTCTCCTCCATTTTCTAACTCCTTTCTTCCCTTGTCTCCCTCCATCCCCACTTCCTCCCTACAAGGAAGTAGGGAGTAGTAGGAACAAGGGAATCAGGTTGGACACTGTCCCATATGGGGCTCACACTCTTAATCCCCATTTTATCGATGGGAGAAAGGAGGCCTAGAGAAGTGAAGGGCCTTGCCCAAAGTCTCACAGCAGACAACGTGGCAGAGCCAGGATTAGAACCCAGGTCCTTCTGACTCCCAGGCCCGGGCTCTAACCACTAAACCACGAATACAGACATAAGTGCAGTGGGGCTGGTGTATCAAAGTGCTTAAGGAACGCACAGTGCTTAGGCAACACTGAGGAGACGGCAAGTAGGGAAAGTGAGGGCTTAGTCAGGGAAAGCTTCGGAGAAATGTGTTTTGAAGGGGAGGAGAGACTGTAAGCCCGCTGTGGGCTGGGAGCGTGTCTGTTATAGTGTACCCTCGTGAGTGTTTAGTGCAGTGCTCTGCACACAGTAAGCACTCAATAAATGCGACTGACTGACTGGTGGTCCGTTGGATATGAACGGGGAGGGAGTTCCAGGCCTGGTGGGAGGACGTGGGCAAAGGGTTGGAGACTAGATAGATGAGATCGAGGTACAGAGAGGTTTCTTCCTGCCTTCCGCCTTTATTTGCCCCACCCTCGTCCTCCAGGAGGGGCCCCTAGCTGGCAGCCACCTTACCGGAGCAGGTGGACTCTGCTTCGCTAGCAGCCTCTCAGAGTGTGTGAAGGATGCGTTAGTCCAGGGCTTGGGCAGGTGCGGGCAGGGGGTGAGACAGATCTCTCTTACAATAGGAGAGGCTCAAGTCAAACTGCCCTGGCTCAGGACAGGGAGGGACGTGAAGTTTCTCAGTGGGACGTGGATGTCCGCTCCCCCTCATCCAAGTGGGTGCCCCCCGAGCCATCAAAAAAGCCAGCACGATGCGAGCCGAGGTCTCGGGCTAATGATCCAACTTGGAATTCGGATTTCTCCCACACCCTCTCAGCCATGCGTTATCCCAGTGAACCCGTACTGCTGACTACAACAGTTAGGAATTCAACAGTCTCTCACCCCACACCTTCCGCCACCAAGGCAGAACATATCCTCTCTCCTCGGCCCCCGGCCCCCCACAGTAAAACGAGTTCCGCATACCTGGATTGTGCGGAACGGAGGTGACCGTTGCAAATGTTAGCAGCAGCAGCAGCAGCAGCAGGAGAGACCAAGTCGACAGCTGCATCCTTGCTGTCCCCGGGGGCCACTGACGTCTCTCGAAGGTTTCCAACCTGCAAGGTTTGAGGTTGCAGGGGACGAGGGTGGGGCCACTTGGTTTTTAATCCCAGCCAGCGGCTCCTTCTCATTGGCTCTCTTCTGGGAGGAGGAGGTGAGGTTATATATGGACGAAGGGTCAGGCCGCCTCCTTCCTGGGAATCTTAAAGATAAGACAAATCGAAGAGGTCAGCGAGGGAATGAGAAAGCCGGAGGCAAACTTGGGTTTGGCAGCCACTTGGCTATTCGGAATCCCCGGTCCCTGGGGTCTTCCTTCACCTGGGCTGAGCTCACCACCCCCTGCACCCCCTTCAACCCCGCTGCCACTCATCCGATGTACCCCTGGGCCATTGACTGGCTCTTTTTTGGGTGCTGTCCATCACGGGGACAGAGTGGAGGTGGTGAGGGGAAAAAGAAAGTCGGCAAAGGGACGACTTGGTTTCCTCCCCCTTATTCCTCATTTGTTTGTTCTCAGCACTGAGGCCCTGGCAAGGTTACCTCGGGAAGGACCTTGTCGCAGGCTGACGGAACTCTTAAACCGGTCTAATCCAGATCGAAAGGGAGTTTCCCCACGGGCCTTTTCCCTCTAGGGTCATCTTTCACCTCCACGGTGCTCCTGCTCAGATAGAGTGGAAAGGGAGAAATCTGCCCTCTCTTTTCCCGCCCCTCCCAACCCCCCACCCCACAACCCCACACCCCGTTGCTTGGAATGGAAGAGGATGATGTGACTTGGCTTGAGGTGGCTGAGAGGAGAGAGTGAGGTGGCCTTGGGGGGGCCTAGACAACCACCTGAGGATTCTTGGGCAGTAGAAACCCCCAGAAGCGGGGAGGGAGACCCGTGGACCATCGGAGCACGACTGCCCCCCACCCCCTTTGCCAGAATAATAGTAATAATAATTGTGGTTTTTATTAAGCACTTACTATGTGCCAGGCACTCTCCTAAGCTCTGGAGTAGATTCAAGTTAAGCAGGATGGACCCAGTCCCTGTCCCACACAGGGCTCACAATCTTAGTCCCCATTTTATAGATGAGGGAACTGAACTCTAGAGAAGCGAAGTGACTTGCCCAAGGTCACCCAGCAGACAAGTGGTGGAGCTGGGATTAGAACTCAGGTCCTTCTGACTCCCAGGCCTGGGCTCTAGCCATTAGGCTACACTGCTGACCGCAGCCAGCAACCACGGCAGGGAAAAGTGAAGGGATTGTAATCAATCATGATATTTATTGAATGCTTACTGTGTGCAGAGCACTGGACTAAGTGTTGGGAAAGGGCAACAGAACAGAGTTGGTGGACATGCTCCCCCCCTTATAACCTTCTTTTCTGTTTCTCCCACTCCCTTCTGTGTTGCCCTGATTTGCTCTCTTTATTCATCCCCCCTCCCAGACCCACAGCACCTCTGTACATATCTGTCATTTATTTATTTTTATTAATGGCCATCTCCCACTCTAGACCGTAAGCTTGTTGTGGGCGGGGAATGTGTCCGTTATTTTGTACTCTCCCAAGTACTTAGTGTAGCGTTTATTGACTGACAGACTGATAGCGAGTTTCTTGGTCAACTGGCGTGGTAAGAGTGATCCTTGCCTCTGAGATTCATCCAACTGAGGAGCAGCGTGGCTCAGTGGAAAGAGCACGGATTTGGGAGTCGGAGGCTGTGGGTTCTAATCCTGGCTCTGCCACTTGTCAGCTGTGTGACTGTGGGCAAGTCACTTCTCTGTGCCTCAGTTACCTCATCTGTAAAATGGGGATGAAGACGGTGAGCCCCACGTGGGACAACCTGATTACCTTGCATCTATCTTGGTGCTTAGAACAGTGCTTGGCACATAGGAAGTTCTTAACTAATGCCATTATCCATTATTATCCATCAGTCACTCATATATTCTGTGCAGAGAGGTAGAAGACACAATCCCATACTTTCAAGAGAAGGAGCAGGGCCTGGTGGTGGTTATCTTGATGATGTTGTCTTGTTTTATTTTGTTAGGTTTTGCTTTGCTGTCTGTCTCCCCCATTTAGACTGTGAGCCTGTTATTGGGTAGGGATTGTCTCTATCTGTTGCCCAATTGTACATTCCAAGCGCTTAGTACAGTGCTCTGCACATAGTAAATGCTCAATAAATACTATTGAATGAATGAATGGAAAGAGCATGGCCCTAGGAGGCAGAGGACCTGGCTGGCTTTCTCAGTTGCTTGTTGTGTGACCTTGGGCAAGTCATTTAACTTCTCTGTGCCACAGTTCCCTCAACTGTAAAATGGGGATTTAATTCATGTTCTCCCTATGACTCCTACTCCTACAGAAGCAGCGTGGTTCAGTGGAAAGAGTACGGGCTTGGGAGTCAGAGGTCATGGGTTCGAATCCCGCCTCTGCCACTTGTCAGCTGTGTGACTGTGGGCAAGTCACTTAATTCTCTGTGCCTCAGTTACCTCATCTGTAAAATGGGGATGAAGACTGTGAGCCTCACGAGGGACAACCTGATCACCCTGTATCCCCCCAGCGTTTAGACCAGTGCTTTGCACAAAGTAAGCGCTTAACAAATATCAACATTATTATTATTATTACTATTATTACTTAGACTGTGAGTCCCATACGGGATAGGGTCTGTGTCTGACCTAATTAAAGTGTAGCTATGCTAATGCGTAGAACAGTGTTTGACACATAATAAGTGCTTAATAAATACCATAAAAAAAGGACCAGATAATCTAATGAGGATGATGGTCACCCTCTCTAGTCTGTAAGGTCTTTGCAGGCAGGGAACATGTCTACTTACTTTATTTCATTGCACTCTTTCAATAATCATAATAGCGGTTGTATTTGTTAACCACTATACTATGTGCCAAACACTGTAATAAGTGCTGGGGTAATTAGGTCAGATACCATCTCTGTCCCACCATTCATTCATTCAATAGTATTTATTGAGCACTTACTATGTGCAGAGCACCGGACTAAGCACTTGGATTGGACAATTTGGCAGGGGTTCACAGTCTAAGTAGGAGAACAGGTTCTGCATGGCACAGGTCACATGGCAGGAAAATAGTGGAGCGGGGATTAGAACCCTGATCCTCTGGCTCCCAGGCCTGTGCTGCTTTTCCTAACCCCTTAATATGGTGTTCTCTAAACCATAAGTGTTCAGTAAATACACTGATTGGTTGATTGATTGGGAGACAGAAATTATTTACAGAAAATGGGTCAAGAGGAAGAACCAAGATCTAACTGGGAGGAGCAAGAGTAGACAAAGATGGATAGATGAATCAATAAATAACATACAGAAATCAGTATACACATAGTCCTAAGGATGGCTGTTAGAATGAGAAGGTCTGAAATAGTGGGAATATTTTTTTAATGGTACTAGTTAAGGGTTGGACACAGTGTGTTTCTTTAAATGATATGTTATTTATATTAATGTCTGTCTCCCCCTCTAGACTGTATGCTCACCATGGTCGGGGAAGGTGACGGCTAATTTTGGTGTATTGTACTCTCTTAAGAGCTTAGTTCGGTGCTCTGCACGTAGTAAGCGCTCAGTAAACGCCACTGATTGATTGACTGGTGTCAGAGTGGGAGAAGAGGGATGAAGGGGTGATGGCGAGACTTGGGGAAGTTGTTGTTTTGCTGATTGTTTTCATTTTGCCAACCAAGTAGTTGGCAAGGTTATCAGGGGATATGGAGGGAGAGGTGAGGGAGGTGGGGGGTGTCTAGAGAGGCTGAGTGGCTTATCCCAGGTCACACAGCCAGGCTGGTGACAGATCTGGGATTAGAACCCAGATCTCCTGATTCCCAGTACTGGACTTCTCCCATTAGACCTTGCTGCCTCCCTACCTAGACATGGTTTTACTGGAACGGTTCTCTTCTAGCTCTCCACTTACCCTTCCTCAGTGTCTTTCGATACAGCTCTTTCTCAACTCTCAACCGTGAGTGTCCCTCGGGGCTCTCTTTTCAGGTCCCTTTCTCATGTCCCTTTTCATTCCCTTGGAGAGCTCATCCCACTGCCTAGGCTTCAACTGAGATGATCCCCAAATCTCCCTCATTAGTTCTGACCTCTCTCCCTCTCTGCAGTCTTGCTTTTTTTTTTTTTTTTTGTATTTAAGTGTTTACTATGTGCCAGGCACTGTACTAAGTACTGGGGTAGATACACAGTAATCAGGTTGGATTAAGGCTCGCAGTCTTAAATCCCCATTTTACAGATAGGTAACTGAGGACCAAAGAAATTAAGTGACTGGCTCAAGATCACATAGCAGACAAGTGGCAGAGCCAGATATAGAACCCAGGTCTTTCTATTTCCCAGGCCCAGGCTCTTTCCACTAGGCCTTGCTGCTTCTCCAGACCAACTCTACAGAGATGTCCCACTGGCATCTTAAGCTCAACATGTCCCAAACTGAACACCTCACCTTCCCGCCCAAATCCTCTCCACCATCTTTTCCAACACTGCCTCCCCAAAGTCCACAACCTCGGCATTATCCTCGACTCTTTTTTTAATGGTATTTGTTGAGCGCTTACTACGTGTCAAGCTCTATTCTAAATGCTGGGGTAGATACAAGTGAGGGTAGATACAAGTGAATTTGGTTGGACATAGCCCCTGTCTCACAAGGGGCTCACAGTCTAAGTCGGAGGGAGAACTGAGGCATAGAGAAGTGAAATGACCTGCCCAGGGTCACACAACAAGCATTTGGTAGAGTCAGGATTAGAACCCAGGTCCTCTGACTCCCAAGCCCCGGCTCTTTCCACTAAGCCATACTGCTTCCCTGCCTTTCAAACACTCTCTTCAGTCGGTCACCAAATCCGGATGGGTTTTCCTCCTCAACAATTCTGTGGTTTGACCCTTCCAAATGACACCACGTTAGTTCAGACACTTGTCAAATCCCGGTCTGACTACCACCTCTGCGTCCTCACTGGTCTCCCTGCCTCAGACTCTCTCCTCCACAGTCTATGCTTCACTCTGCCCCTCTTCCTAAAACCTCGCTTTGCACACATCTCTCCTCAGAAACCTTCAGTGATTACTTAGCCCTCTCTCTATCAAACAGAAACTCCTACTCTTTGACTTTAAGGCGCTTCAATGGCTCACGCCTCGTAGCACACCCACTCTCTTCTCCCACTACACCCCAGCTCACACTCTCTGTTCCTCCCAAATTTACCTTTTCACTGCACCTCATTCCCAATTCTCCTGCCTCTCACACCCTTCCTCCTACCTGGAACTTCCTCCTCCTTCAAGTCAGCCAAAGCTCAGGTCTCTCCATCTTCAAAGCCCTTCTGAGAGCTCACCTCCTCCAGGAAGCTTTCCTTTATTACTTTGTCTTCTCCCCAGGTTTCATCTTCCCGAGTGTCATCCCTTCTGCACCAACTGGCTACATCAGTTTGCATATTCTACATATACTACTTCCTACCAGTCGATGGTATATACTGAGCGCTTACTATGTGCAGATCACTGTTCTAAAAGCTTGAATCCGTGAATTATCTAGGATTTTTATGTTTCTGCCAGGGATCGTATCTTTCACATTTTTTATACTCTCTCCAGTGTTTAGTACTATGCTCTGCACATGCTGGGCTCGCAATAATTACTATTGATCGATTGAACAACTTAGACTGTAAGCTAGACTGTAAGCTCATCCTCTAAGACTGTAAATTCTTCATGAATAGGGAACGTATCTACCAACTCTGTTATACCCTCTCAAGCGCTCACTACAGTGCTCGGCACACGGTAAGTGCTCAGTAAACACAACTGATTGATCGATCAGTTTGATCCGTCACCTTAGTCTCCAGAATGCGAATATTTGAAGCATCATGGAAAGCGCCTGGGCTTTGGACCCAGAAAGGCTCGGCTTCTAATTCCCACTCTGCCACTTTTCTGCCATGTGACCTTGGACAAGTCACTTCACCTCTCTGTGCCTCAGTTACCTCATCTGGAAAATGGGGACTAAGACTGTGAGGCCCAAGTGGGACAGGGACTCTGTGTGGCCTGATTAGCTTGCATCTACCCCAGCGCTTAGTACGTTCCTGGTACAAAGTAAGCGCTAAGCTCACTGTGAGCAGGGAACGTGTCTTCTAATTCTGTTGTATTGTGCTCTCCCAAGCGCTCCCAGGTACAGTGCTTGCCGCATAGTAAGCACTCAACAAATACAATTGATTGATTGAACGAAAATCATTAAAGCCGCGTGGCTCAGTGGAAAGAGCCCGGGCTTGGGAGTCAGAGGTCATAGGTTCGAATCCCGGCTCCGCCACTTGGCAGCTGTGTGACTGTGGGCAAGTCACTTCACTTCTCTGTGCCTCAGCTACCTCATCTGGAAAATGGGGATTAACCGTGAGCCTCAAGTGGGACAACCTGATTACCCTGTATCTTCCCCAGCGCGTAGAACGGTGCTCTGCACATAGTAAGCGCTGAACAAATACCAACATTATTATTATTATTATTATTATTTAAAAAAACCAACCCCCCGGCATTTACTACATATCGCCACTAGGGGACAGACTTCCCTCGCTAATATTTTCCATTGGTCCGTGGAATGAAGACTTGAGGCTTGTCAGGAGGAGGTACTGGGTTAGAATGATAATAATAATAATAATAATAATAATGATAGTTGCAATTATTAAGGGCCTACTCTGTGCCAGGCGCTGTACCTCCCCTCAGCTAAGCCCCCTTTCCCCCTTTTCCCTCTGCTCCTCCCCGTCTCCCTTCCCTTCCCCTCAACACTGTGCTCATTTGTGTATATTTTTATTACCCTATTTATTTTGTTAATGAGGTGTCCATCCCCTTGATTCTATTTATTGCGATTAAGTTGTCTTGGTTTTGTCCGTCTGTCTCCCCCGATTAGACTGTACCTTGATGATACTGACGCCAGACTGCTTGTTTTGTTTTGTTGTCCATCTCCCCCGTTTAGACTGTAAGCCCGTCACTGGGCAGGGATTGTCTCTATCTGTTGCCGAATTGGACATTCCAAGTGCTTAGTGCAGTGCTCTGCACATAGTAAGCGCTCAATAAATACTATTGAATAAATGAATGAATGTACTAAGCGCTGGGGTGGCTATAAGCATACCGTGTTGGACGCAGTCCCTGTCCCACATAATAATAATAATAATGATAATAATAATAATGTTGGTATTTGTGAAGCGCTTACTATGTGCAGAGCACTGTTCAAAGCGCTGGGGTAGATACAGGGTAATCAGGTCGTCCCACGTGAAGCTCACAGTCTTGATCCCCATTTTACAGATGAGGTAACTGGGGCACAGAGAAGTGAAGTGACTTGCCCACAGTCACACAGCTGCCAAGTGGAAGAGGCGGGATTCGAACCCATGACCTCTGACTCCCAAGCCCGTGCTCTTTCCACTGAGCCACGTGGAGCTCACAGTCTCCATTTTACAGATGGTCCCATTTTACAGATGAGGCAGCTGAGGCCCAGGAAGCAAAGTGATTTGCCCAAGGCCACAAAGCAGACAAATGTCGGAGCCAGGATTAGACCCTTCTGATTCACAAAAGGTGTTCATTCATGCAGTCGTATTTATTGAACGCTTACTGCCTGCGCAGCACTGTACTTTTTCATTCATTCATTCAGTCGTATTTATTGAGCGCTTACTATGGGCAGAGCACTGTACTAAGTGCTTGGAATGTACAATTTGGCAACAGATAGAGATGATCCCTACCCAACAATGGGCTCACAGTCTACGGACAACAAAACAAAACAAGTAGTCTGGCGTCAATATCATCAAGGTAAATAGAATAATATAGACACATCATTAACAAAATAGAGTAATAAATAATATATACAAATATGCACAAGTGCTGTGGGGAGGGGAAGGGGAAAGAGCAGAAGGAGGGAGAAAGGGGAAAGGGGTGGGGAGGAGGAGCAGAGGGAAAGGAGGGCTCAGTCTGGGAAAGCCTCCTGGAGGAGGTGAGCTCTCAGGAGGGCTTTGAAGAGAGGAAGAGAGTTATTTGGAGGAGGTGAGGTGGGAGGGCGTTCCAGGTCAGTGGTCGTACATGGGCCAGGGGGTCGATGGTGGGACAGGCGCAAAGGAGGGACCGTGAGGAGGTGAGCGGCAGAGGAGCGGAGTGTACAGGGTGGGCTGGAGAAGGAGAGAAGGGAGGTGAGGTAGGAGGGGACAAGGTGATGGACAGCTTTGAAGTCAAGAGTGAGGAGTTTTTGTTTCACGCGAAGGTTAATAGGCAACCACTGGAGGTTTTTGAGGAGGGGAGTGACATGCCCAGAGCGTTTCTGTAGAAAGATAATCCGGACAGCAAATGAAGAATTGACAGGAGCCAGGGAGAGACAGGAGGATGGGAGATCAGAGAGAAGGATGATGTAATAATCCAGTCGGGATATTATGAGAGCTTCTACCAGCAAGGTAGCAGTTTGGAAGGAGAGGAAAGGGAGGATCTTGGCGATATTGTGAAGGCTCTTGAGAAGCAGCGTGGCATAGTGGATAGAGCAGCGGCCTGGGAATCAGAAGGTCATGAGTTCTAATCCCGGAAACACCACTTGTTGGCTGTGTGACCTTGGGCAAGTCACTTAACTTCTCTGCGGCTCAGTTACTTCATCTGTAAAGTGGGGATCGAGACTGTGAGCCCCACATGGGACAGGGACTGTGTCCGATCCGATTTGCTTGTACAGAGTCTGGCACAGAGTAAGCGCTTAACAAATGCCACAATTACTATTGTGCCTAGGAGAGTACAATATGACAATAAAGCAGATGGTGGTATTTGTTAAGCGCTTACTATTTGCCAAAGAGTGTTCTAAGCCCTGGGGCAGAAATAAACTAGTCAGATTAGACACGGTCCCTGTCCCACATGGGGCTCATAGTCACATGGTGTTCTGGGAACTTTGTCTCCTAAGGGCCAAAGATGAGGAGAAGGTAGGAGAAATTTTGAAGTGAACTTCCGGGGCCTGTTCTGACCCCACCCCAACCCCCCCAGGTAATAATGAAAAACAGTAACAATAATAATCGTGGTGGTGGTATTTGTTACATGCTTATTATGTGCCAGGCACTGTACTAATCGCTGAGGTAGATACAGTACAACCAGGTTGGATACAGTTTCTGTCCCACATGGGGCTCACAGCCTAAGCAGGAGGGAGAACACTTACCGAATCCCCATTTTCTAAATGAGACTGAGGCCCAGAGAAGCCAAGTGACTTGCCCATGATCACACAGCAGGCATATGGCAGAGGTGCCATTAGAATCCAGATTCCCTGACTCCCAAACCCAGGCTCCTTCCACTACACCGCACCTAGTCTCAGCCTCAGTGAACCCCCTTTTTTTTCTCCTTGCCACAACGCCCGATTTTCCCATTTTCTCTCTTAGCTGCAAGCCCCGTTTCTTCGGCGTAGCCTGAAAGAGAGGGAGGTAGGAGGTGACCATAGGTTGCTCAGTATCTTTCCTGTTTCAGAACTGAAGGTTGCAAGACAGAGGTTTGCACATCAAAACGGTTCCTCTGGGACGATTTCATCAGTTCTTTCAGTTGCCGAATATCTTGGGAAGGAGATTAAGCTCCAGATTTTAGAGCACAGTGTTTCTCAGTGTCATCCAGCTTGCAATCCTGCCCTGTCTGTCCCAAGAAATGGGGCAATTTCGGTTTTCTAGCCTTAGCGACGACCGCATTGTGTGGAGAAACGGTGAAGCCAACGGAAATGGAGGGGCCCTGTGGTTGGCATTTTGTGGATGTGCATCTTACAGGCCATGGGGCTCAAGTACAGCGTGATCTAGTGGATAGAGCCTGGGTTCAGGAGTCAGGAGGACCTGGATTCTAATCCTGGCTCTGTCGCTTCTCTGCTGGGTGACCTTGGGCAAGGTACTTAACTTCTCTGGGTCTCAGTTACCTCATCTGTAAAATGGGGATTAAGACTGTGAGCTCCATGTGGGAGAGGGACTGTGTCTAGCCCACACTTAGTATGGTCTCTGGCACATAGTAAGTGCCAACAACAACAACAACAAATGCCATGCAAAAAAAACCCCACCCAATAGACTGCTCAAAAACCTGGAGCCTGGCCTAGTGGAAAGAGTAAAGGCCTGAGAGTCAGTGGTCCTGGGTTCTAATGCCTGCTTAGCCAATTGCTTGCTGCATGACCTTGGGCAAGTCACTTAACTTCTCTGTGCCTCAGTTTCCTTGACTATAGAATGGAGATTCAATCCTCCTCACTCACAGTTTCAACACCCGTTCTCCCTCCTACTTAGACTGTGAGCTCCATATGGGACCTGATGATCTGTATCTACCCCAGCACTTAGTAAAATGCTTAACACATAGAAGCAGCATGGCTTAATAGATACAGCAAAGGCCCGGGAGTCAGAAGGACCTGGATTCTAATCCCGGCTCTGCCATCTTTCTGCTGTGTGACCTTGGGCACCTCCGCCAAACTAACTCTCTTCCCCTCTTCAAAGCCCAAAAGGTCACCTCCTCCAAGAGGCCTTCCCAGACTGAGCTTCCCCTTTTCCCTCTGCTCCTTCTGCTCTCTCTCTGCTCCGCCTCTGCCTTCTGCTCCCTCCCCTTTTCCCCCTTCACCTCCTCTCAGCTAAGCCCCCTTTCCCTCTGCTCCTCCCCTCTCCCCTTCCCCTCAGCACTGTGTTCATTTGTATATATTTTTATTACCCTATTTATTTTGTTAATGAGGTGTCCATCCCCTTGATTCTATTTATCGCGATTAAGTTGTCTTGTTTTTGTCCATCTGTCTCCCCCGATTAGACTGTAAGCCCGTCACTGGGCAGGGATTGTCTCTATCTGTTGCCGAATTGTCCGTTCCAAACGCTTAGTCCAGTGCTCTGCGCATAGTAAGCACTCAATAAATACTATTGAATGAATGAATGAATGGATGTGCCTCAGTTACCTCATCTGAAAACGGGGATTAGGAGTGTGAGCCCCATAAGGGACAGGCCCTGTGTCCATCCTGATTAAACTTTATCTCAGGGCTTAGAACAGTGCTTGGCACACATCAAGCGCTTAACGAGTACCATAATTATGAATTATAAGCGCTTATCAAATACCATTATCATCAAGAGGAGGGGTCACGTCCACAGTTGGTGCTCAGTGAAGGATACTGACTGATTGACCGTGTGGATTCCTGGGATTTTAGTCTCACTGACAGCCAGGCATATCCAAACCCGACATTGAGGGGGTGCAGGCAGCCATTTCTGCTGCTCCTATGTCCCCAAATGGGGATTCAGGGCAGGCCACCTTAGCCTAACCCCGACCTACCTTTCCACCACCCAGCCCAATTCAGGGTTAAAGCGTGGGTCGAGATTCAATAAAACCTAGTCCGTCTCCAGGAGACGCCACCCTTACGTCCATTAATACACAGGAAATTAGGTACAGCTGAAACTCCCTTACGTGTCCATGTTTGACATTGTTAATGTGATAAATGACTCAGATTGTACTATAAAGATAGAGGAGGTTGTATTGGCAGAGCCCATGAAAAAGGTAAATAAAATAATGATCCAAGAAGCTCTATTGCCTATGATGTTTTCCACTCTAGGTTTCTTCTGCTCTTTATTTACAGTGATTGTTGATACCAGGAAACCCAGCTATTCAGTGCACTGCTCTGCTTCCATTCTGTGCATTCTGATCCACTGAATTAGTCATGAATTTATATTTCCTGGCTCTCGTCAAACCCTCTCTGTCTGTGGCACTTGGGAATTTACTTCAGCTGAGAATATCTAAGCCCCAGTCCCATCCCATCTCATTTTTTTGCTGATTTTCCATCCTCTCCAGTTCAAAATTCCCAAACCATCCTTCATTCAGGAGGTTGGTTTTTTTTATTAGTATCTGTTAAGCACTTTCGATGTGCCAGGCACTCTACTAAGCCCAGGGAAAGAAACAAGATGCAGTCCCTGGCCCACATGGGGCCCACAGTCTTAATCTCCATTTTACAGATGAGGTAACTGAGACCCAGAGAAGTGAATTGACTTGCCTGAGGTCACACAGCAGAGAAGTGTGGAGCCGGGATTAGAACCCAGGTCCTTCTGACTCCCAGGTCTGTGCTGTACCCATTAGGCCATGCTACTTCTCAGTTTTGTGCACGCGTGTTATGGGTGGTTACAAGGTTAAGGCAAAGTGTTGAGGTGGTAGACAATTTAATGCAACCAGGGCACTGGAGAGATTAATCAGGGAAGGCCTCCTGGAAGAGACGTGAAGCATCACCCTGCCCCCATCTCCTCCCCTCAATAATAAATAATGATGATGGCATTTGTTAAGCGCTCATTCCGTGCCAGGCACTCTTTTAAGCACCGGGGGAGTTTCAAGCTAATCGGGTTGGACACAGTCCATGTCCCACATGGGGTTCACAGCATTAATCCCCATTGTACAGATGAGGTAACTGAGGCACAGAGAAGGTCACACAGCCGACAAGTGAAGCAGCTGGGATTAGAACCCAAGCCCTCCTGATTGCCAGACCCGTGCTCTATCCACTAGGCCAATCCGATTCAAGACCATAGACTGGCTCTGGCATTGAACAAAATCTCCCCACAGCCGACTTGGAGGCTCTCTATCAGCCGGCCTTTCCTTCCCCATCTGCTTTCTTCACCGCTCTTCCCCAACGCATTGTCTTCCTTCCTCCCAGGACAATCTTCTAGCTGCACCTCACTCTCCACTCTCCCACTTCCATCCCCTTGCTCATGCTGTTTCCCCAATTTTCCCACAACAGACAGACCACAGCTCTCCCCACAGCTAAAGTCTGCCTTCGATCTCACTTCTTTTTTTTCTTTATGGTATTTGTGAAGCACTTACTATGTGTCAGGTACTGTACTAAGTGCTGGGTAGATACAAGCGAAACAGGTTGGACACAGTCCGGGTCTCACAACGGGGCTCACGTTTTTAATCTCCGTTCTACCAGTGAGGTAACTGAGGCACAGAGAAGTGAAGTGATTTGCCCAAGGTCACAAAGCAGACAAGTGGAAGAACTGTGATTAGAACCCAGGTCCGTCTGACTCCCAGGTCTGGGCTGTATCCATTAG
The DNA here is from genome assembly GCF_004115215.2 of Ornithorhynchus anatinus. Taxonomy (NCBI): domain Eukaryota; kingdom Metazoa; phylum Chordata; class Mammalia; order Monotremata; family Ornithorhynchidae; genus Ornithorhynchus; species Ornithorhynchus anatinus. The sequence goes on along the minus strand of NC_041732.1, from coordinate 4,166,583 downwards.
GTCACACTAATTCTTACTTCCTCCATTGAGTTCTTTCCAATTAACCTCTCAGCACTTTTCATCCATTCATTCAATAGTATTTATTGAGTGCTTACTCTGTGCAGAGCACTGAACTAAGCGCTTGGAATGTACAATATGGCAACAGGTAGAGACAATGCCTACCCAATAACGGGCTCACTTTTACCTTTTTAGTTCTCATTTCTCATGCATGAATGTGAACTCAATTATTTTCTTATTTGACCATTTTAGTTGTAAACATCTTTATGCTCGTTTCCCCCGTTTAAAGTGACAGCTCATTTTGGGCAGGGAATGGGGTCGTCTTTTAATTTTTTCCTTCCTAAGCATCTAGTACAGTGTAAGGGACAAGCTTTTTGTGTGTCCAATGTGGCCAGGGCTGTGGTTCCCATTTTGACTTTTTCAGGCACACACACACACACACACACACACACACACACACACACACACACTCGTAGAAAGCAGTATTTCTTAGTGGAAAGAGCACGGGTCTCGGAATCAGAGGACCAGGGTTCTAATCCTGGCTCTGTCACTTGCCTGCTGTGTGACCTTGGACAACTCACTTAACATTTCTGTGCCTCAGTTCCCTCACCTGCAAAATGGAGTTTTAATACCTGTTCTTCTTTCTTATACTGCGAGTCTTATTTGGAACTGCATAAACGCCAGTGCTTAGTACAGTGCTTGGCACATAATAAATGCTTAACAAAAACCACAATGATTATACTATATAACACAGTAATAATAATATTAATTAACACTCCATATCATTATGCCATTAATATTAATTATATTGATATTAATAATAATCATTAGGTGTATGTCACCATCAGTGATGCCTTCTTCGACTAGGATTGGTGTGGGCAAGGAATGTGTCTGTTCACTGTTGAATTGTACTCCCCCAGATTCATTCATTCATTCAATCGTATTTATTGAGCACTTACTGTGTGCAGAGCACTGTACTAAGCCCTTGGAAAGTACAGTTCAGCAACAAAAAGAGACAATCCATCCCTGCCCACCACGGGAGCACAGTCTAGAAGGGGGGAGACAGATAGCAAAACAAGTAAACAGGCATCAATAGCATCAATATAAATAAATAGAAGTATAGATATATATACACATCAGAACAAATAAACAGGCATTAATGTAAATAAATCGAATTATAGATCTGTGCATATACACACAAGTGCTGTGAGGTGGGGTGGGGGGGTAGACCAAAGGGAGCGAGTTGGACGATGAAGAGGGGAGGGGGAGCTGAGGAAGAAGGGGGCTTAGTCTGGGAAGGCCTCCTGGAGGAGGTGAGCCTTCAGTAGGGTTTTGAAGTGGAGGGAAGAGTGATTGTTTGGCGGATTTGAGGAGGGAGGGCGTTCCAGGCCAGAGGTAGGACGAGGACCGGGGTTGACGGCGGGGCAGGTGAGAATGAGGCCCAGTGAGAAGATTAAAGGCACCAGAGGAGGGGAGTGTGCGGGCTGGGATGTAGAAGGAGAGAAGGGAGGTAAGGTAGGAGGGGGCAAGGCAATGGACAGCTTTGAAGCCAAGAGTGAGGAGTTTTTGTTTGATACGAAGGTTGATAGGCAACCACTGGAGATTTTGAAGGAGGGGGGTGACGTGGCCAGAACGTTTCTATAGAAAGATAATCCGGGCAGTAGAGTGAATTATTGACTGAAGTGGGGAGAGACAGGAGGTTGGGAGATCAGAAAGGAGACTGATGCAGAAAGCCAGTCGGGATAGGATGAGCGATTGTACTAACGTGGTTGTGGTTTGGATGGAGAGGAAAGATGGATCTTGCCAATGTTGTGAAGGCCGGCAGGTTTTGGTGGTCTAATAGATAGAGCAAGGGCCTGGGAGGCAGAGGACCTGGGTTCTAATCCTTGGTCTGCTGGGCGAACTTAGGTGATTCATTTCACTTCACTGTGCTTCTTTTTCCTCATCTGTAAAATGGCGACTAAGACTGTGAGCCCCATGTGGGACAAGGACTGTGTCCAACCTGATTATTCTGTATCTACCCCAGCACTTAGTACAGTGCCCGGCGCATAGTAAGCACTTAACAAATACCATAAAAAAATGGTGTGGGGCAGAAAAGAAGCACCGCTATTTTCAGGCATAAAGTGTGCACATCCCACTCACAAATGAAGCTGTAGTGTCGTCTTCAAACAGAGGACAACTCTGTATTAGACTGTAATCTCCTTGAAGGCAAGAGATGTTTTCTGATGTCAATCAGTGGTACTTACTGAGGGTTTACAATGTGCGGAGCACTGAACTAAGCGCTTGGGAGAGGAACAATATGATAGAGATGGTAGACATGATCCCTGCCCTCAAGCAGTGAATAGTTTTCTTCTTCTCTAAGGTGAGCCGTGAATAATTAGTGTGGTGCTGTGTAGCCTGAAGGTACTTACTGTAGACTTACTTTCTGATAAATCTTTTACCACCTTTCCTGTCCCTCAATCAATCAACCCTCCAGGAGGCCTTCCCAGACTGAGCCCCCCCTTTTCCTCTGCTCCACTTCCCCTCCCCATCGCTCCTACTCCCTCCCTCTGCTCTACACCCTTCCCCTCCCCACAGCACTTGTGTATATTTGTACGTATTTATTACTCTATTTTATTAATGATGTCTATATATCTATAATTCTATTTACCTATTTTGATGGTATTGATGCTTGACTACTTGTTTTGTTTTGTTGTCTGTCTCCCTCTTCTAGACCGTGAGCCCGTTGTTGGGGAGAGATTGTCTCTATCTGTTGTCGGATTGTACTTTCCAAGCACTTCGTACAGTGATCTGCCCACAGCGCTCAATAAATACAATTGAATGTATGAATGAATGAATCAATCGTATTTATTGAGCACTTACTGTGTACAGAGCAATGTACTAAGCACTTGGGAGAGTACAATATAACAATATAACAGACATTTCCTGCCCACAATGAGCTTTCAGTCTAGAGACTTAAAGTCCTCCAAATCAGTCCCGAGGACACCGGGCCAGGTGGTGTGTCAGTGAAGCAGCAAGGAGTTTTGGATAGAGCCCAGGCCCGGGAGCCAGAAGGTCATGGGTTCTAATCCTGGCTCTGCCACTTGTCTCCTGGGTGACTTTGGCCAAGTCACTTCACTTCTGTGGGCCTCAGTTCCCTCATCTGTAAAATGGGGATTTAAGACTGTGAACTCCACGTGGGACATGGACTGTGTCCAACCCGATTTGCTTGTGTCCTTCCTGTTGCTTAGTACAGTCCCTGGCACAAAGTAAGTGCTTAACAAATACCTCTATTATTACTATTATAGATAATAAGTTTGAGGAAGCAACTTTATTCAGCTGCTTCCTCTCTCTTGTTTGGTGGGGGCCACCCCTCCACCAAAGGGCTTTCCAAACTGGGCAACTGGGTCACCAGCGTATACCCAGGTGGCAGCGTGGCTCAGTGGAAAGAGCACGGGCTCGGGAGTCAGAGGTCATGGGTTCAAATCCCAGTTCTACCACTTGTCAGCTGTGTGACTGTGGGCAAGTCACTTAACTTCCCTGTGCCTCAGTTACCTCATCTGTAAAATGGGGATTAAGACTGTGAGCCTCACGTAGGACAACCTGATTACCCTGTCTCTACCCCAGCGCTTAGAACAGTGCTCTGCACATAGTAAGCGCTTAACAAATACCAACATTAATTAGTTCTGGATGGACCCTGCCTCTGAGAAGAGGAACCCCGATAAGATCTGGGAGGCGGAAGTGGAAGCACAAGATGAGGGAAATTGGGTAACCATGTCTAAGAAATTGACTCTTCCTTGAACTGGCAAAGTCAACATGTGACCCATCTCTGAAGGAATGTGGATTGCATAGAGGGAGAAGGGAGGAACCCAGGATCTCAAAGAGGAGAAAGAACTAGCTGTGTGCCTCGCCCCACACCCCTTCACGATGCCCGCTTAGACTTTAGAGGGGTGTGGAGCAAATTTTCAATCTTAAAATAGTTTTTATTTCCTTTTTAAAGGGCCCCAGCCTTCTTGCTCCTTGCAGGTGTAACTTAATTTGCCTTAGCAAGGAGCTGTGACATTAAACATCTACTACTGCAGGAGTAGTGGTAATAATAGTAATAATAATAATAATGATGGTATTTACTAAGCGCTCGCTATGTGCCTGACACTGTACTATGCGCTGGGGTGGATACAAGCAAATTGGATTGGACACGTGGGGCTCACAGTCTCAATCTCCATTTTCCAGATGAAGCAACTGAGGCACAGAGACATAAAGGGTCTTGCCCAAGGCCAAACAGTAGATGAGTGGCAGAGCCGGGATTAGAACCCATGACCTTCTGTCTCCCAGCCCCGTGTTCTATCCACTTCTCCATGCTGGGGAGTGAACATGTCTTCTAATTCTGTTGTATTGTACTCTCCCAAGCACTTAGTATAGTGCTCTGCATATAGGAAGCTCTCAGTATATACCATTGATTGACTGATTAGTAGTAATAGCATTTATTGACCACCCATTAAATGGGCTGAACACTGTACTAAGTGCTTGGGAAGGAACAACAGAAGTCCTAGACGTACTCCCTGTCCACAAGAAGCCTTACCATCTAACAGGAGAGGCAGACATAACGGTGGAATTAGAATAATTAGAGAAGCAGCATGGCCTGGTACTCAGAAGGACCTGGGTTCTAATCCTAGCTCTGCTACTTGTCTGCTGGGTGACGTTGGGCAAGTCACTTAAATTCTCTGTGCCTCAGTTAACCTCATCTGAAAAATGGGGAATAAGACCGGGGGGCCCATGTGGGACATGGACTGTGTCCAACCTGATAATTTTGTATCTACCTCTGCACTGAGAACAGTGTCTGGCACAAAGTAAACCCTTCAAAAATAGCATTAAAAAAAATAGAGTGCGCAATTGAATATACACAAATACAGAGGGTGATAGAAATGTCAATCAATCAATCATATTTATTGAGCGTTTACTGTGTGTAGAACAGTCTACTAAGCGTTTGGGAGAGTACACTATAGCAGACGTGGCTGAATCAATCTATCGTTGCTTGATTTAATCAGTTATATTTTTCGAGCACTTTCTGGGAGCAGAGCACTGTCCTACGGGCTTGGGAAAATATAGTGGAGCAATTAGATACTGTCCCTGCCCCCAAGGAGCTTGCAGTCCTTACAAATAAATAAGTGAATGTCAACTGATGGGTTGATATGATTTTCAGCATCCTGGCCTTTGGAAGAGGTTAGGAGGGGGAGGTAGGATTTTTGGAGGGCTTTGAAGGTGGGGTGGGCTGATGACCGTGGATTTAGTAAATTATAATAGTAATTGTGGTATTTCTTAATTGCTTACTGTGTGCCAAGCACTCTATTCAGCGCTGGGGTAGATAGGAGATCATCAGGTCCCACATGGAACTCTAAGTAGGAGGTAGAACAGGTATTGAATCTCCATTTGAAATTGAGGAAACTGAGGCACCAAGAAATAAAGTGTCTTGCCCTAGGTCATATAGCAGACTCGTGGCGGTTCTGGGATTAGAACCCAGGTCCTCTGGCTCCCGGGCGGGTGCTCTATCGACTAGGCCATACTGCTTCAGGAGGAAAGGAGTTCCAGGCTTGGGAGGACAGCGTGAGTGAGGGGTGAATGAGAAAGGTGAAGAGAGAGCGGGGTACAGTTAGGAGACAGGTTTAGGAGAATAGTAGGTGAATAAGCTGATACTTGAAGTGGAGGGAGTCAGTAGACAGCCTTTAAACTAATGGTTCGAAGTTAGTGTTTGGTGTGGAGCCCTTGGAGGGCTTTTGAGGAGAGGGGAGAAGGGAACTGCGGGATGTTCAGGCAGTGGAGGGGATGGTATGAGGCCAGAGGCAGGGAGACCAGTGTGGAGGCTGATACAGTAGGGTGAGTGTTCGAAACAGGATGGTGGCTACGTGGGTGAACAGGAAGGGGTGGACCTGTGAAATGTGTTTGAGGAAGAATCAGCAGGTTTTACAATGGAGAAGCAGCATGGCCTAGCAGAAAGAGCAAGGCCTGGGAGTCAGGGAAACTGAGTTCTAATCCCGGCTCTACCTCTTGAAAATAACTGTGGTCTTTATTAAGTACTTAATGTGTACCGAGTACTGTACTAAACCCTGGGGGAGATATAAGATAATCATGGGATTCATAGTTTAAGTAGGAGGGAGACCAGGTATTGAATCCCAGTTTTACAGATGAGGGAACTGAGACTCAAAGATGTGAAGTGAGTTGCCCAAGGTCACACAGCAGGTAAATGGCTCAGCTGGGATTTGAACCCAGTTCCTCTGACTCCTAGTCCTGCGCTCTTTCCACTAGGCCACCCTTCTGCTTCACTTTCCTGCCATGTGACCTTGGGCAAGTCACTTAACTTCTCTGGTTCTCACTTTTCTCATCTGTAAAATGGGGCTTCAACCCCTGTTCTCCTTCCTAACTTAGACTGTGAACCCCATGTGAGACAAGGACCGTATCCTACCTGATTAACTTGTGCCTTCCCCGGTGTCCAGCACAATGGAGCTTAACAAATACCACAATTTATTATTATTATTGGTAGCAATAGATTAGATTTGAGAACAGAATGAAAATAAGCAGAATGACACGAGAAGCAGCATGGTCTAGTGGAAAGAACCCGGACTTGGGAGTCAGAGGTCCAGGGTTCTATTCCCAACTTTGCCACTTGTCTGCTGTGTGACCTTGGGCAACTCCACTTCTCCATACCTCAGTTTCCTCATTAAGACTATGAGCCCTGTGGGACATGGACTATGTCCAACCCGATTACCTTGTCTCTACCCCAGTGCTTAGTATAGCGCCTGCAATATAGTAAACGCTTAACAAATACCACATCGAGGTGGAGAGGTGGAGGTGAAGACAGGCCACCCACCTGGAGACGTCCTGGAGGCAAGACAAAATGCGAGATTGGAGATTGGCTAGTAGGGGAGAGGTCGGGGTTCCAGGAAATTGGCTGTCCCTCGGGGGGGCCCTGGGCTGGGCCATGTGTTGGGGAATTGGACCCTGAGAACATCAGCAGAATCAGGGTGGAGTTCATTTAGATAGATGGAAACCAGAACCAGCACTGGGAAGGGCCAAACTACAGAAGGGAGGCTGAAGTTTCTCACAAGGTTGTAAACCAGGGGTGTGTTTTGTGCCCATTTTGAACTTGGGCCTCCTTTCCTAAGAATTCAGTTCCAGTCTCCCCATTCCCTTCCTCCTCCCCATTCTCCCTGCGCCCCTCACCCCACCTCTTCAGCGCAAATCCTTTTACGGGCCTAGAGAAGCAGCGTGGCCTAGTGGAAAGAGCTCAGGCTTGGGAGTCAGAGGTCCTGGGTTCTAATAATAATTATAGTACTTGTTAAGCGCTTACTATGTACGAAACACCGTTCTAAGCATTAGAGTGGATAAGCCCAGCTCTGCCGATTTCTTGCTGCATGACTGTGGGCAAGTCACTTAACTTCTCTGCACCTCAGTTCCCTCAACTGTAAAATGAGATTAAATACCTGTTCTCCCTCCTATTTAGGCTGTTAGCCCCAGGCGGGACAGGAACTGTGCCTAATTAACTTGTACCTACCCTAGCACTTAGAACAATGTTTGACTTATAGAAGGTGCTTAACAAATACCATAAAAAAATGAGGTGAAAGTAGAAATGGTCATCAGCCCAATAGAGGTAAAAAGTGAAGAGTGACACTTTGTCTTGCCTGTTGTTAGGAAAGAGAATGAGGTTGTAAAATTGCCCATAAATAGCAGGGTGCGGGGGAAGGACAATTTAGGAAGTAAAAATCCCTCACGCAAAGGGAATGGCCAAAATAGAAAAGGCAATAGAGAGTCGAACTGAAAATGGGCACCTGCCTGTAGCTCACAGTCCTTATCCTGAAAATTGGGATAAGGATTTATTTATTTTTTTATGGTATATATTAGGCGCTTACTATGTGCCAGGCACTGTACTAAGCTCTGGGGTAGATACAAGCTAATCAAGTTGGACACAGTCCCTGTCCCCTCATGGAGCTCACAAGTCTTATCTCCATTTTCCAGATGATGAAACTGATGCCCAGAGAATAATAATAATAATGATGATGATATTTGTTGATGATGATGATGATGATGGTATTTGTTAAGCTCTTACTATGTGCCAAGCACTGTTCTAGTGCTGGGAGAGATAGAAGGTAATCAGGTTGTCCCACGTGGGGCTCACAGTCTTAATCCCCATTTTACAGATGAGGTCACTGAGGCACAGAGAAGTTAAGTAACTTGTCCAAAGTCACACAGCTGACAAGTGGCGGAGTGAAGAGAAGCGAAGAGACCTGCCCTAGGTCACGTGGCAGACAAGTGGTGGAGCCGGGATTAGAACCCAGGTCCTTCTGATTCCCAGGCCTGGACTCTATCTACTAGGCTACACTGCTTCTCTCTTTACTGGGCTCCAGTCAGAACGACCTGTGTTCTTATCCTGGCTCTATCACATGTCTACTGCGTGACCTTGGGCGAGTCACTTAACTTCTCCGGGCCTCAGTTACCTCATCTGTAAAATGGGGATACGAGCAGGAACCCCATGTAGGACAGGGACTGTGCCCAACCTGGTTAGTTGGTATCTACCCCAATGCTTAGATCAGTGCTCGGCACATACTAAGCCCTTAACAAGTACCATAATATAGATGTGGGAGGAACCCTTCAGTTCCTGGGGTTCACAGCAGAGGCCGAGGCCAGTAAAGTTCTCTGGACCTGCTCTGGGGAGGCCAGAATGGGGAGGCCAGGTGGGTTGAAAAATGGTTTTCTTATTTGCAAGGGTATTTTGAGGGAGGTTTCCGCCCTAAGATAGTGAGAGGAGGATGTGGGGAGGGGTGAGAGGGAGTCAGTCAGTCAGCCGTATTTACTGAGTGCTTACTGTGTGCAAAGCACTGTATTAAGTACTTGGGAAAGTATAATATAACAACAAAAGACACATTTCTGCCCACAGTGAGCTCACAGTCTAGAGATTTTTTATTTTTTATTATTATTATTAAAGCACAGGCCTGGAAGTCAGAAGGACCTGGGTTCTGGTCGCTCAGTCGGTGAGGTTTGTTTAGTGCCTACAATTCATTCATTCATTCAATAGTATTTATTGAGCGCTTACTATGTGCAGAGCACTGGACTAAGTGCTTGGAATGAACAAGTCAGCAACAGATAGAGACGGTCCCTGCCATTTGACGGGCTTACGGTCTAATCGGGGGAGACGGACAGACAAGAACAGTGGCAATAAATAGAGTCGAGGGGAAGAACATCTCGTAAAAACAATGGCAACTAAATAGAATCGAGGCGATGTACATTTCATTAACAAATAAATAGGGTAATGAAAACATATACGGTCGAGAAGACGAGTACAGTGCTGAGGGGATGGGAAGGGAGAGGGGGAGGAGCAGAGGGAGATGGGGGGAAAAGAGGGTTAAGCTGCGGAGAGGTGAAGGGGGGGCGGTAGAGGGAGTAGAGGGAGAAGGGGAGCTCAGTCTGGGAAGGCCTCTTGGAGGAGGTGAGTTTTAAGAAGGGTTTTGAAGAGGGGAAGAGAATCAGTTTGGTGGAGGTGAGGAGGGAGGGAGTTCCGGGACCGCGGGAGGACGCGGCCCGGGGGTCGACGGCGGGATGGGCGAGACCGAGGGACGGCGAGGAGGTGGGCGGCAGAGGAGCGGAGCGTGCAGGGTGGGCGGTAGAAAGAGAGAAGGGAGGAGAGGTAGGAAGGGGCAAGGTGACGTAGAGCCTCGAAGCCTAGAGTGAGGAGTTTTTGTTTGGAGCGGAGGTTGATAGGCAACCACTGGAGGTGTTTAAGAAGGGGAGTGACATGGCCAGATCGTTTCTGCGGGAAGATGAGCCGGGCAGCGGAGTGAAGAATAGACCGGAGCGGGGCGAGAGAGGAGGAAGGGAGGTCAGAGAGAAGGCTGACACAGTAGTCTAGCCGGGATATAACAAGAGCCCGTAGCAGTAAGGTAGCCATTTGGGTGGAGAGGAAAGGGCGAATCTTGGCGATATTGTGTGCAGAGCCCTGTGCTTAGTATATGGGAGAGTCCGCTAGAGCAAATAGACGTGGTGCCTGCCCTCAAGGAGATTTCAGTCTAGAAGATTCTGGTCTTGGCAGGATTCTTTGGATTAGCTGCTGTGGAACCAGAGCCTAATCACTGGAGGAAGGCTAATTAATAATAATAATAATAATAATAGTGATGATGATGGTCCTTGTTAAGCGCTTACTATGTGCTGAGCACTGTTCTAAGTGCTGGGATAGATTCAAGTTAAGCAGGTTGGACACAGTTCCTGTCCCTCATGAGCTCTCAGTCTTAATCCCCATTTTAAAGATGAGGGAATTGAGGCCCAGAGAAGTGAAGTGACTTGGCCAAGATCACACAACAGACATGTGGCAGAGACAGGATTAGAACTCAGGTCCTTTTGACACCTCCCCCCCCCTCCGGCCTGGGCTGTAGACACTAAACCACGCTGCTTCCCAAGGATCAAAGTGTCCTCATCCCCACTGGGTTCCCTCACTCCCGGGGAATGACAGTCCCTCTCAGTCGATTGAGGAAATGTGAAGGAAATGCCATTTTGATAAGGTTTTGAAGGTAGGGAGGATGATAGACTGTCAGATATGAAGGGAGTGGGAGTTCCAGGCCGGAAGGAGGATGTGGGTGAGATAGATGAGCTAGAGTTATGCGTAAGTAGGTTGGTGTTAGACGAGCAAAGTGCTTGTGATGGGCTGTAGTTGGAAATCAGCAAAATAAGGTACCTGCTTGATTGAGTGCTTTAAAGCCGCTGGTAAAGAGTTTCTATTCGATGCCAAGGTGGATGGGCAACCTCTGGAGGCTCTTGAGGAGTGGGATGATGGGGACTGATCAATTTTCATTCAAACTCAGACATCTCGCCGTGTCTCGCCTCCCATGGCTCTAACTGCCGTTGTTAGATTTAGAAGAGAGGCAAGCTGGGCCCGAGCCCGTCAGTCAGTCAGCCAGTCGTATTTATTGAGCGCTTACTGTGTGCAGAGCACAGTACTAAGCGCTTGGGGGAGGACAATAGGACAGTATAGCAGACACATTCCCTGCCCACAATGAGCTTACAGTCTAGAGGGTGCTTACAATCCAGAGGCGCTGAGAATAGATGTGGTTGGATTTAAGGGTTCAGGGATGAGAACGAGGTTCAAGGAGCTGAGCAGAGTGGTGGGGGAGCGGGGTGGGGTGAGTTCCCAATCACGCCCAGGGAGAGCCTTGTCCTTCTCTGGGAGGAGCAAGAGGAAGACAAACTGATGAGTTCATGTCTGCTGCTCTCAGTGTGGTAAAATCCAGTATTTCTTGGCAAAAGGGAAGGCATTTTTAGGCAAAGTGCCTCATTCAAATGTTCCTGTCAGTCTTCTCGCAGTGCCAGCCACTTCCACTTCTAGGCATCTCCCCAGGGGCGTGGACATTGTAGACTGTAAAAGCTCCTTCTGGGCAGAGATCAGGTTTGCCAATTCTGTTGTACTTTTCCAAGCACCTCTGCGCACGGTGGACGTTCGAGAAAAACCACTGATTGGTTGATTGTCAGAGGGGGAGGAGGGAGCCAGGTGCTTCCCTGGGTTCTGGAACAATAGCGGAGGGATGGGGGTGATGTGGGGGTCTGAGCACAGTCCTTAGTTCGTGAACCCCTTAAACGGGTAGCCCTGACACAGGCCTCCCTGTACCTTGATCTCGTCTCTCTTGCTGCCAGCCTCTTGCCACGTCCTGCCTCTGGACTGGAACGCCCTCCCTCCTCATATCTGACAGAAAATTGCTCTCCCCCTCTTCAAAGCCTTTTTGAAGGCACATCTCCTCCAAGAGGCCTTCCCTGACTAAGCCCTCCTTTGCTCTTCTCTCACTCCCTTCTGTGTCACCTTGACTTGCTCCCTTTATTCATCCCCTCTCCCAGACCCACGGCACTTAGGTGCATATCTGTAATTTATTTATATTAATGTCCATCTCCTCCTCTAAAATGTGAGCTCATTGCGGGGCAGGGAATGTGCCTGTTTATGATTATATTTTACTTTCCCAACTGCCTAGTACCGTGCTCTGTACACAGTAAGTGCAAAATACATATGACTGACAGAATGATTGACTGTTCCTCTGGGGTTGCAGAGAGGGAACGGAGGCTAGCCCAGCTGTGGTGGTGGTTGTTTTTTTCTTTGTGTGTGTGTGTGTTTATTATATTTCTTATGCACTTACTAAGCCACTAGGCACTATCTACTTGATACAAGGTAATCAGATTGGACACAATTCATGTTCTACATGGGGCTCACAGTCTTAATCTCCATTTTACAGTTACAGTAACTGAGGTGCAGAGAAGTGAAGTGACTTGCCTAAAATCACAAAGCAGACAAGCGGCGGAGTCAGGATTAGAACCCAGGTCCTCCGACTCCCGGGCCTGAGCTCTTTGCACTAGGCCATGCTGCTTTCCCTCTCCCCTCTCCCGCCCCCTCAGTTGGATCTATTTTGGGCTCAGGAAGAGGGGAAATGCGGAGAAACGGTACAAGAACGGTGGGCATGTGATTAACTGAGCCACTTTCCGGTTTCAGTACCGGATCCTCAGGAATCTGCCCGGCCTCTCCGAGGGAGAATCCGAGCCAGGATTTCTCCCAGGAAGGATGAGGTTAACCAACGCAGGTAAAGAGGAGGCAATATTAAGCCTGAAGATAACAAATCTCAATAACAGTCTTGTTCTTTTTCCATTCTCCGTCCCCCCACCCCCCGACTCCCTCCCTCTCTTCACCCCCTGGCCAGTCACGGACTCCTCTAATCCTATCCCTTGGCCGTTAGCCGGGCACTGAACGCCTTGGCTGCTGGTCTTCTCCCCTCCCCCAGGCCTCAGAGAGGTTGGCATCTGAAGGCAGTGACAATTGGGTTATGGAAACAACTTGGTGAGGTGTGTCTCCTGAGAGTTTTTGCTTCTGAAGCTTCCTGTCTCTCCCAGAAGAGACCAGTCTCCCCCAGCCTCCGGCCCCAAGTCAGGGATCCCTGGGTTTTCCAGGGTCGGCTGTGGCATCTAGTTTAGATGACTCTCCAGCTGACTTTCTTCAGCATGGCCTTTCAGAGCAAATAGCTGGAAATCCTTCCTGGAGCTGAGAGGATTTCAGCTCCACCCTTCTTCCTCTTTCATGGGACCCAAATGGAGCTCTGTGTGTGTGTGTGTCTGTGTGTGCCTGGCTGTTTCGTTCTCACATCCTGCATGTACGTGTGTGGGTGTCTGTGTGCTCGTGTGCCTGCCTGGCCATTTTGTTCTCACATCCTGTGTGTATGTGTGTGCCTGGCCTTTTTGCTCTCATACCTTATGTGTGTACGTCTCTGTGTGTGTGTGTGTGCATTCACCTGGCCATTTTGCTTTCATACCCTGTGTGTGTATCTCTGTGTGTGTGTGTGTGTGTGTCTGTGTGTGCATTTGCTCTCACCCTGCGTTTTCTCCCAACCACCATCCAGGTGGTCAGCGCAGACATCTGTCCTGCTTCCCCTCCTTCTCCCCCCTTAGAATACAAGCGCCTTGAGGGCAGGGATTACATCTCCCAACCGTGGGGTACTCTCCAAGCCTTCAAAGTCAGCGCTCAGTGAAGACCATAGATGGATGGACCCCAATCCCCACCCCGCATGAGCCCCCACGGAGACCTCACCCCCTTCTAGTAGCATTATGGCGTCCCTTCCTCCGTCCCACACTGACCCGGTGGGCTACTGTGGAATCTGTTATATCTGTCACCGCACTCAGCATGGGGCAAGCAACGGATGGCCCCCCGTGCCCCCCGAGTACTTCAGGATTCACGTGTGTTGGCGCTATCTGCTTCTGAGATGGCGCATCCGGGCTCATGAGGGCTTTGTGGGAAGCCGTGGGCCAACGGCAGTTGTGTGTGGAGAGAAAGTCATTCAGGTGGAAAGGGGTGCCCTCTCGGCTTCTCTGCAATATACCAGGGCCTTGTGCCCTTCCAAGTCTGAGCAAACAAGACTCTTCCTCTCCCCACATGAGTCACGGGGGCCCTCACCCTCTTGCAGCAGTGGCGATCAGGAATATCCTTATGGGGCCCTTTCCTCTCCCCACCTTCCCCCACACCCCTTCCACCCGGAGGTGGACTCTTGTGGAATCTGTCGTATCTGCCACCCTATTCAAGAAACTCCAGGGGTTGTCCATCTACCTCTGCATCAAGCAGAAACTCCTCACCATTGAAGTGACTTGCCCAAGGTCACACAGCAGACAAGCGGCAGAGCCGGGACTAGGACCCAGGTTCTTCTGACTCCCCAGTCTGTGGAGTCACTAGACCATATCACAATTACTGTTATTATTAACTCATTTAGGGGCAAGAGGATGCCCTCTCAGTTTTGTGCAAGCACGCCATGGCTTGTGCTTCATAGCCCGAACAAGTAAAGACTCTTCTCCTCCACGAGTCATAGGGACCTTTACCCCCTTCAGGAATGTCATCTTGGGGCCCCTTCCTTCCCCTCCAAGTCTCTGAGGTGGGGTCTCGTGGAATTGGTCATGCTTCCCTCCCACTCAACGTGGTTCTTCCGGATGAGCAATGCATGGGGTGGCCCCCACCCTTCCCCTGTACATGTCAGCATTCATGCGTATCGGCACCATCTGCGTCTGAGACCGTAAGTCCCGGGCTGGTGAGCGGGTAGTGGGGAGCTGGGGCTGATAGCAGCTGAGCGTGGAGAGGAAATCATTCAGGTGCAAGCGGGGGCCTTCTCGGCTTTTGTGCAACGCACCAGGGCTTTTCATAGCCTGAGCAAACAAGGCTCAGAGAAATTCCCTTAATCCATACGAAAATCCACCTGGTTTCTTTCCTGGTTGGGTGTGTGTGGGTGTGGAGCCAGGGGAGGGGACAGAGTGCTCTGTCCTTCCTCCTCCATCTCCTGACTGTTCTCTGAAACTGACAGCTGCGGTCCTAGGTGGTTCCTCTGGAGTTTAGGCTCCACAATTTATATATATATAGTATAAATTACTTATTTATTCATAATAACGTCTGTCTCCCCCTCTAGACTGTAAGTCTGTATGGGCAGGGAACGTGTCTGCTGATTCTGTTGATGATGATAGTATTTGTTAGGCACTTACCATGTGCCAAGCACTGTTCTAAGCCCTGGGGTATTTACAAGGAAATCAGGTTGTCCCACGTGGGGCTCAAGCAGCGTGGCTCAGTGGAAAGAGCCCAGGCTCTGGAGCCAGAGGTCATGGGTTCGAATCCCGGCTCTGCCACTTGTCAGCTGTGTGACTGTGGGCAAGTCACTTCACTTCTCTGGGCCTCAGTTACCTCATCTGTAAAATGGGGATTAATTGTGAGTCCCACGGGGGATAACCTCATTACCCTGTATCTCCCCCAGCACTTAGAACAGTGTTCTGCACATAGTAAGTGCTTAATAAATACCAACATTATTATGATTATTATTAATCCCCATTTTACAGATGAGGTAACTGAGACACAGGGAAACTAAGTGACTCACCCAAAGTCACGCAGGTGATAAGTGGCGGACCCGGATTTAGACCCCACAACCTCTGACTCCCAAGCCTGTGTTCTTTCTGCTAAGACACGCTGCTTCTCTGTTTCTGATTCTGATTTCTGATTTCTGCTTCAGTTGTATTGTACTTGTGGAAACAGCATGGTGTAGTGGATAGAGCACTGGTCTGGGACTCAGAAGGTGATGGGTTCTCATCCTGGCTCCATTACTTGTCTGCTATGTGTCCTTGGGCAAGTCACTTCAGTTCTCTGGGCCTCAGTTACTGCATCCGTAAACAAGAGGGATTAAGAGTGTGAGCCCAATGTGGGACGGATTGTGTCCAACCTGATTAACTTCTATCTACCCCAGAGCTTAGAACAGTGCTTGGCGCATAGTAAGCAAGTAATAAGTGCCATAATTATTATTATTACTCTCCCAAGCGCTTAATACAGATACTCTGCACGTAGTGAGCACTCAATAAAAACATTGATTGATTGACTTGGGGGGATCAGATAGGGGAGATCCAGGGATCCAGTGGGAGGATTTGAGGAGAGGAGAGATGAGGACTGAGTGATGACAGTGGTAAAAGATCTGTGCAGCAGCAGAGAAGGGAGAGAAGCTGGAGGTTGGGAGGCCAGAGAGGAAGCCGATGCAAGTTGTCTGTCCCGTGGTGATAAATCCAGAGAGATTTCCGTGTGAGCCCAGATGTCTCACTTCTTTTTCAAATGCCGTGGAATCTTTTCCCACCCATAGAGACTTCATGGACACACCCTCTTCAGAACATCCCATCTTCTGTCATAAAGTCCTTTTGGCATATGTATTCAGAGTTTTCTTAGTAAAGACACAGAAGTAGTTTACCATTGCCTCTGCCACGCTGTAATAACTTGAGTCTCTGCCGTTGTCTTTGATCAACATTTTGATCACTTGATTATCTGCCTCTGACTTTTTACCAGGTCGCTGCTGTCCATCACAGGTCAGTCGACTTTGTCTGATGCCTCGACTTACACCTTTCCATTCTGGGTAGTCCTATATGGCATGAATCTAAGCTTCATCAGCTTACGCAAACTCTCCTGCTACGATAAGCTGTCGATTCTTAGGTTACCCACATCCCTCCCCACATTCTGGAATTCTGCCCCCGGCAGAATGCAGTCAGATGAGACATCTTAAATCCGCTCTCTCGCCTCAGTGTCCCTCCCCTCACAGTTCACTCATTCCTTAATTCAGTCATTTTTATTGAGTGCTCACTGTTTGCAAAGCACTGTACTAAGAGCTCGGAACCAGACTGTCTTTAAGACCGTTATTTGTGAAATGCAACCGATTTCGAATAAACCGTGTTGTAGATTGACGCCGATCTCTTCACCGGTAGCAAGGTGAGTTGTTCGCTTCTGGTCATTCCCTGTCCATGCTCGGATACCAGTTTTCACATCCAGAACTGCCTTAAAAGCAAATGGGTCAGGTGTCTACGTAACAAAGTCAGCATTGTGCTTAGATGCCACCAAAACAGTCCCAGCTTTTCTGTTTGTTTTAGCTACACTCATAAGATTAAGGAGATTGACGGGTGCCCTTTTACCAAACACATTCATTTTCTAAAGCTGTCTGTGGATTTACCCTTTTCTTCAAGGGGTGTGAGGCAAACACCACCTTTCAGTATTTGCTTAAATAAAAGTCGGACATTTCTCCAAACCTCTGGTTGGCTGGGGAAATGGAGGGGGAATGTAGCAGCGAGAAGCAGTGTGGCCTAATGGATAGAGCAAGGGCCACGGAAACAGAAGGATCTAGATTCTGAACCCAGTTCTGCCATGTGACTGCTTGTGTGATCTTGGTCAAGTCACTCAACTTTTCTGTCTCGGTAACCTCATCTGTAAAATGGGGATTAAGATTGCGAGCCCCATTTGGGACAGGGATTGTGTCCTATCCTATTTGCTTATATCCACCCCTGCGCTTAGATGTGACAATTGTTATTGTTATTATTATTAATTATTAAGTGGCAGATCTGGGCTTAGAACCCAAATCCTCTGATTAAAAAGCTCTTCCAAAAGTACTAAAAAGAAGTGGTAGATTCTGATGAAGGAAGTGAAAGTCTCTATTTAAATAGAACTACAGTCTTTCTGCAGATTGTAAGCTCCTTGTGGTTAATAATAACTGGTACTTATTAAGCGCTTACAATGTGCCAGGCACTATACTCAACACTGGGGTGGATGCAAGCAAATGGGGTTGGACGCAGTCCCTGTCCCACGTGGGGCTCATTCTCTCCATCCCCATTTTACAAATGAGGAAATGGAGGCCCAGAGAACTAAAGTGACTTGCCCAAGTCACTTGCCCCTTTTATCTACCCAGTGCTTAGAACAGTTCTTGCCACATAGCGCTTAACAAATACCACCGTTATTATTATTATAACCTTGTATCTACCCCAGCGCTTAGAACAGTGTCTGGCAAAAAGTAAGTGCTTCACAAATAGCATTAAGAAAAAATAAAGGCTGTTTTCCTGCCAAAGGTCTCTAGTGGCGGAGCCTTGTGACCCAGTAGACACCCGATTCAGTGCTCCACATGCAGCAGGTGCTCAGAACATTCATTTGTTCATTCAATCGTATTTATTGAGTGCTTTCTGTGTGCAAAGCACTATACTAAACTCTTGGGAGAGTACAATACAGCAGAACCGTGCAGCACTGCTGGGTCCAGTCATTAGGATAGATGACAACCGTTACTCCGACCAGCTCGTTGTGAGCAGGGAATGTGTCTGTTTATTGTCTTATCATCCTCTCTCAACCGTGCTTTGCACACAGTAAACGCTCAAATGTGATTGACCAACTGACTTCCTCCAATTTTTACTCCCCACTCATCTTCATCCAATCAGCTTCTCTTATTAGGTATTCGGTGTAAAGGATGACTAGATAAGGTGATAAGATATGTCCTGATCTTATTCCCTTACTAATGGGAAACCAATCTGTTTCTCCCAATTCTGGTCTTATTGTAGCCTCCTGCTTGTCATACAGGTTCCGTATTAATGCAATTAAGTGGTCTGGTATGTCCATTTTCCTTAATGTTCTCCATACTTTCTCATGGTCCAGGTACTAAAATGCCTTACTATGACCAATAAAGCACATGCTGACTTCCTTTTGATAATAATAGTAATAATAATAGTAGTAATAATAATTATGGTTTTTGTTAAGCACTTTCTGTGTACCAAGCACTATATTCATTCAGTTGTATTTATCGAGTGCTTACTGTATGCAGAGCACCGTACTGAGCGCTTGAGAGAGTACAATAGAACAATAAACAGACATAATCCCTGCCCAAAATGAATTAACAATCTAGAGGGGGAGACAGACATTAATATATATTAAATCCTGAGAGGAGATAAGTGCTGGGGGAGAAGTAGTATGGTCTAGTGGACAGAGCAGGGGCCTGCGAGTCAGAAGGACCTGGTTTCTAACCCTGATCCCCCACTTGTCTGTTGTGTGACTTAACTCTCTGTGGCTCATCTGTAAAATGGGGATTAAGACTGTGGGCCCTATGTGGGATAGGACCTGTGTCCAACCCTTTCATCTTGAATCTACTCCAGTGCTTAAACAGTGCCTGGCACATAGTAAGTGCTTAACAAATACCACAATTATTATTATTAATTATTATTACAAGATAATTAGGTCCCACATGGGGCTTACAGCCTAAGCAGCAGAGAGAACAGATATTGAATCCCCATTCTGCAAATGAGGGAACTGAGGCACAGAAAAGTTAAACGACTTGCCCAAGATCACACAGCAGTTATATGGTGGAGCAAGGATTAGAATCTAGGTCTTTTGACTCCTAGGACCCTACTCTATCCACTAAATCGTGCTGCTTCTCCCCCAGCACTTATCTCCTGATAAATGGATTAGATTAGATCCCTGGATTAGAATCCAGGTCCTCTGACTCCCAGACCTGTGCTTTTTTCTATAGGCCAAGCTGCTTCATTTGCACATTCAAATGTTTGTTTTGACTACTGCAGGTGCAAATATTTTTAAATTTGTTTCTCTTTTTAGAATGCAAATTTCATGCACAAGGAATTTCTCATTTATTTTGTTCTTCCCAAGTGCCTCATTGAGTGTCCTGCAGCAAGTGGATAATCAGTAAATACTATTACTGTATGCTTATATTATTACCATTATTGCTTCTCTCATCTCCCGTCACTGGGCAGGGATTGTCTCTATCTTTTGCCGAATTGTATATTCCAAGTGCTTAGTACAGTGCTCTGCACATAGTAAGCGCTCAATAAATACTATTGAATGAATCTCTCTCCCCGCCTGCACACTAAAATACTCATCAGTTCTTTCAAGACTTCTCAGTTTGAGAAGCAATGTCTTGTCTTATGCTGTCAAAACTAGTGGAAAGCACACAGGCCTGGGAATCAGAATACCTGGATTCTAATCCCAGCTCTACCACTTGTCTGCTTTGTGATCTCCAAGTCACTTAACTTCTCAGTGCCTCAGTTTCCTCATCTCTAAAATTCATTTATTCATTCAATAGTATTTATTGAGCACTTACTATGGGCAGAGCACTGTACTAAGCCCTTGGAATGTACAATTCGGCAACAGATAGAGGCAATCCCTGCCCAATGATGGGCTCACAGTCTAATGGGGGGAGATAGGCAGCAAAGCAAACCAGAACAAAACAAAAACAAGACAACATTATCATGATAAAGAGAATCAAGGGGATGTGCATCTCATTAACAGAATAAATAGGGTATTAATCTGGGAATTCACTAGTGATTGAATGCTTTAAAGTCAATAGTGAGGAGTTTCTGTTTGATGCAGAGGTGGATGGGCAACCCTGGAGGTTTTTGAGGATTGGGAAAAATCATCCTGAATGTATTTGTAGAAAAATGATCCAGGCAGCAGAATGAAATATGGACTGGATTGGGGTGAGACGGGAGTCATGGAGGTCAGCAAGGAGTTTGATACCAGTAATCAAGTTGGGTTGATTAACATAGTAGCAGTTTGGATGGAGAGGAAAGGGCAGATTTTAGTGATGCCATGAAAGTGGAATCGACAGGATATAGTGATGGAATCAGTATGTGGGTTAAATGAGAGAGAGGAGTCAAGGATAATGCAAAGGTTACAGGCTTGTGAGCAGGAAGGATGGTGGTGCCATCTACAGTAATAGGAAAGTCTGGGGGTGGATAAGACTTGAGAGGGAAGATAAGTTCTATTTCTGACACGTTAGGTTTGAGGTGATGGGAGGACGTATAAGTAGGGATGTCTTGAAGGCAGAAGGAAACTTGAGACTGAAGAGGGGGAGAGAGATCAAGACTGAAGATGTAGATTTGGGTGTTATTCATTCATTCATTCAATCAATCACATTTATTAAGCGCTGTACTAAGAGCACTGTACTAAGCACTTGGAATGTACAATTTGGCAACAGATAGAGACAATCCCTGCCCAACAACGGGCTCACAGTCTAAAAGGGGGAGACAGGAAAACAAAACAAGTAGGCAACAAAATAGGGATGTGTGGTTCCGTGCATAAATTTCTAAAATGTGTTCATTTCCTTCACTTAACTATCTCTTATCTCTATGTCTTTCTCCTCGTCTTGCTCCCTGTTTAGACTGGAAGTTCCCCAAGAATGGGACCTGTGTTTTCAATCAGTTGTTATCTATTGAGTATCTACTTTGTGCAGATCACCGTACTAAGAATTTGAGACAGTCAGTAGAATTAGTAGCAGCGAAGGATTGTGGCCTAGTAAAAATGCACAGGACTGTAAATCATGAGATCTAGCTTATTTATAGCATTTGTTAAATGTTTACTATGTCACTCTGTGAGTCAATTGTATTTATTGAGAGATTACTGTGTGCTTGGGAGAGTACAATATAACAATGTAATAGACACATTCCCTGCTCACAGTGAGCTTACAGTCTAGAGGGGGAGACGGACATTCATATAAATAAATTACTAAGTGCTGTAGGTCTGGAGGGGGGATGAATAAAGGAAACAAGTCAGGGAGACACAGTAAGGAGTGGGAGAAGAGGAAAGGGAGGCTTAGTCGGGAAAGGCGTCTTGGAGGAAATGTGCCTTCGATAAGGTTTTGAAGGCGGGGAGAGTAATTGTCTGTCAGATATGAGGAGGGCCTTCCAGGCCAGAGGGAAAAAGTGTGCAAGAGGTTGGAGTGAGATAAATGAGATGAGGTATAGTGAGAAGGTTAGCACTAGAGAAGTCAAGTGTGTGGGCTGGGTTGTAGAAGGAGAGTAGTGAGATGAGGTAGGAGGGGGCAAGGTAATTGAGTGCTTTAAAGCCAATGGTGAGGAGTTTCTGTTTGATGAAGAGGTGAATGGCAACCACTGGAGTATCTTGAGGAGTGGGGAAACATGCCCTGAACATTTTTGTTGAAAAATGATCTGGGCAGCAGAGTGAAGTATAGACTGGAGTGAGGAGGGACAGGAGGCTGGGAGGTCAGCAAGGAAGCTAATACAGTAATCAAAGCGGGATAGGATACTATGTGCCACTCACTGTACTCAGCTCTGGGGTAGATATAGCTAATAGGGTTGGACACAGTCCCTGTACTACACGGGGCTCACGGTCTTAATCCCCGTTTTACAGATGAGGTAACTGAGGTACCGAGAACCAAAGTGACTTGTCCAAGGTCATACAGCGGACAAGTGGTGGAGTCAGGATTAGAACCCAGGTCCTCTGACCCCCAGGCCTTGGGCCCTTTCCACTAGGCCTCGCTGGTCCCGCTCCACCATTTGCCTACTGGGAGACCTTGGGCAAGTTACTTAACTTCTCTATTCCTCAGTTTCTTCATCTGTAAAATGGCGATCAAAGACCTGTACTCTCTCCCCCTTAGACTGTGGACTCCATGTGGGGCAGGGACTGTATCTAATCTGTTTGTACCCACAGCCAAGTCCAGTGGTTGGTACATAGCGAGCACTTCACAAGAACCAATTCTCAGTCTTAATGGACGTGATCCCTGTCCTTGAGAAATTTACAGTCGAGCTGGGTAGACAGACACTAAAATAATTTGCAGCTAAAAGGAAGAAGGACAAGAGAATACACACAGGAGTCAGGGTTTAAGAAATACGGTACGAGACATACATACGTCAGCATTCCAGGAGGTTGGGACACCGAAAGGCCGAAGTGGCAGATTGGGGGCTGTACCCTGGGGTGGTTCAAAATGAGTTTAAATGTTTTCTCCCTTTCACCCATCGCCTCTGCCCACCTTGGGTGCCCTGGCAATGCTCTTAAATCATTGGGGCTCTCTTTGGTGCCAGGAGGGCCTATAATAGCTGGGAAGAAGGGCATATCATAGCCTCTCCATATTTTTCCTTCAGCACAGGCACCAGATCGCAAACTGTCCTCCCTCTAACTGGTTCTTCTTGTTTGGTTTTAGGAAGAACAGCTGGAAGAGTTTTGGAAGTGGTGTCTCGAACCAGTCCTTAATCACAATAACAGTGGTATTTGTAAAGCAATTACTATGTTGCAAGAACTGAACCAAGAGTCAGGTAGATACACAATAAACAGACACTAAGTTCCTGTCCCCTTAGTAAATCCCATGTGAGGGAGAAGGAGAACAGTCATCTGCTCTACATTTTCCCATCTGGGGAAACGGAGTTTCGTAAAAGTGAAGTGACTCACCTGAGATCACTCAGCAGTCAAAGGGAGGAGCTGGGATTAGAACCCAGGTCTCCAGATTCCCTGACCTGGGAGCTATCCACTAGACCACGCTTCTGGCTGGTTCCCAGCCTGACCATTGTGGGTGGCATAAGGGTAGCCCGAACCTGCTGTCATGGCAGCATATAGGACTCCTCAAGCTGAAAAACACAGAATTGAGTCAGTAATGTCAACCTCCTGCAGAAGAACTTTCCATCATCCAACCCCAAACCCCTGAACTTTGGTGATAACAATAATAATAATAATGATGTGGTACTTGTTAAGCACTTAATATGCATCAGGTGCTGTATTAATCTCTGGGGTAAATACAAGGTGATTGGGTTGGACACAGCCCCTGTCCCACATAGGGCTCACAGGCTTAATCCCCATTTTACAGATCAGGTAACTGAGGCCCAGAGAAGTGAAGTGACTTGCCCAGGGTCACACAGCAAAGTGGCAGAATCGAGATTAGAACCCATGGCGTTTTGATTCCTAAGCCCGTGCTCTATCCATTATGCCATGCTGCATCCCGAGGGCTTACTTGCAGATCCCTATACTAAGCACTAGGGAGAGTAAAATACATCAATAAACAGTTACATTCCCTGTCCACAACATGCTTACGGTCTAGAGCTGGGGAGGCGGACATCAACACAAATAAATAAAATGACAGATATGTACAGAAGTGCTGTGGGGCTGGGATGGGGGAAGAGCAAAGGGAGCATGTCCGGTTGATGCAGAAGGGAGTGGGAGATGAGAAAAAGTGGGGCTTAGTTTGGGAAGGCCTCTTGGATGAGATGTGCCTTCAATAAGGCTTTGAAGCCGGGGAGTGTAATTTTCTGTCAGATTTGAGGAGAGAGAGCGTTCCAGGAAAGAGGCAGGATGTGGGCTAATGGTTGGTGGTGAGACACGTGAGATGGAGGCAGAGTAAGAAGGTTAATGCTGGAGGAGCAAAATGTGTGGGCTGGGTTGTAGAAAGAGAAGTGAGGTGAGGAAGAGGGCAAAGTGGCAGACTGCTTTAAAGCCAATGGTGAGGAGTTTTTGATTGATGCGGAGGTGGATGGGCAAGCATTGGAGTTTTTTGAGGAGCGGGGGACATGTTCATTCATTCATTCAATAGTATTTATTGAGCGCTTACTATGTGCAGAGCACTGTACTAAGCGCTTGGGATGAACAAGTCGGCAACAGATAGAGACAGTCCCTGCCGTTTGACGGGCTTACAGTCTAATCGGGGGAGACGGACAGACGAGAACAATGGCACTAAACAGCGTCAAGGGGAAGAACATCTCGTAAAAACAATGGCAACTAAATAGAATCAAGGCGATGTACAATTCATTAACAAAATAAATAGGGTAATGAAAATATATACAGTTGAGCGGACGAGTACAGTGCTGTGGGGATGGGAAGGGAGAGGTGGAGGAGCAGAGGGAAAAGGGGAAAATGAGGCTTTAGCTGCGGGTCCTGAGCGTTTTTGTAGAGAAAGTGATCCGAGTAGCAGAGTGAAGTACGGCCTGGAGTCGGGAGAGACAGGAGGCTGGTAGGTAAATAAGGAGGCTGATGCAGTAATCCAGGAGGGATAGGATGTGTGATTGTACTAACTTGGTAGCGGTTTGAATGGCGAGGAAAGGGTGGATTTTAGCCATATTGTGAAGGTGGGTCCGACAGGGTTTAGTATTGGATTGAATGTAATGTTGGTATTTGTTAAGCGCTTACTATGTGCAGAGCACTGTTCTAAGCGCTGGGGTAGATACGGGGTAATCAGGTTGTCCCACGTGAGGCTCACAGTCTTCATCCCCATTTTCCAGATGAGGGAACGAGGCACAGAGAAGTGAAGTGACTTGCCCACAGTCACACAGCTGACAAGTGGCAGAGCAGGGTTGAATGACAAAGAAAAGTCAAGGACACAGTCCCTGCCTCACATGGGGCTCCCAGTCTCAATCCCCATTTTTCAGAAAGGTAACTAGAGGAGCAGCATGGCTCAGTGGAAAGAGCATGGGCTTTGGAGTCAGGGCTTATGAGTTCGAATCCCAGCTCTGCCACTTGTCGGCTGTGTGACTGTGGGCAAGTCACTTAACTTCTCTGTGCCTCAGTTCCCTCATCTGTAAAATGGGGATTAAGACTGTGAGCCCCACGTGGGACAACCTGATTCCCCTATGTCTACCCCAGCGCTTAGAACAGTGCTTGGCACATAGTAAGTGCTTAACAAATACCAATATTATTATTATTATTATTATTAACTGAGGCCCAGAGAAGTGAAGTGACTTGCCCAAGGTCACAGAGTAGACAAGCGGCGGAACCTGGATTAGAACCCAGGTCCTTCTGACTTCCAGGCCCGTGCTCTATACACTAGGCCACGCTCCTTCCCTCCTCCTTCCACGGGGGCAATGTCAGGGGCTGCAGGAAGAAGAGTAACATGGGCAGACTCGGCATTAAGCAAGCGGCGAGCCCTGCCCGGCTCAACTGGGCGGGAGGAGTTGTTGACCTTTTGGTTCAGCTTTTTGGCTGCCCCTCAGAGCAGGGTCCTTGGCATGGCCAGTAAGAGTTTCCTGAGCTCCCATTTACTCTGGCTATGGTTCAGAGCCAGTTAAACATAAACAGTTCTAGGTCAGCAGGGCTGGGATCACCTCAGGAGGCAGGATTGGCTCATATCCCCCCCCCTCCACCGCTGGGGCTGGTCTGGGGATCCAGTGGGGGGCTGGGCTGGAGGCTGGGCTGGGTGCACTGGCTCCATTCCTGTCAAGGAGGCCTGGGCAGGGGCGGGGGGATTCTGTTCAAGAGGTAGCTAAAAAGAGGACGACACTAGAAGAAGAAAGAAGATGGTCAGCCAAGCAAACACTAACAGATGAGTAGAGTAAATAAAGCATTTTCATTACCAGGAAGGAAAGTAAAGAAAGGGAGAGGTAGAAATTATGTCAGAGTAAGTGCTGTGTGTGTGGTTGGGGGATGGATGGGCCTGGGCGTTGGTCTCATCACTTCCTGTTAGAGAAGGCTTCATGAAAGAGGTGGGATTCCCATCCCAACCCAACTGAGTACTGGTTTGGCTTTCAGGCTTCCTCCTGCCCACATTCCCATTTAGACAGGGGAGGGACCAGCAGGGTGGAAGTTGGGAAGTGGACACTGGAAATCGGGGGAGAGGGGGAGGTTGTTGCAATGACGTGGCAACCAGGGTCACCCACCACCGAGGCCAGGTCAGCCGGAAAGGGGAAGAGAACAGAGCAGCCAGCCCCCAGGCCCCACATACAGCCCGGATCCTGAAGCCGGGAGTGGGGCTTTTAGCTTTTAGGACCTTTTTTTGCCCCTTTCCTGTTTGGCCAGAGTTTCCAGAAATGTCAGTAAATCACATGTTCTCCTGCTCGGCTCCATCGGGACCCATCGAATCTGTTCTTTTCCACCAGCCTCGGTTCCTCTCCTCCCATTGCGGGCCTCCCTCCTGCTCCTCTGACCTCACCCCGGGGTATACCATGTTGCCCTCCTGGGATCTCCTGGCCACTTCCAGTTCTGTTCCACCTTTCCCACTCTCCTCTCCGGGCTCTCGGGGGGAGGCTGCAGAGGGAGGGACACAAATGGTGGCGGAGAGTGAGCCAGCGTGACACCCAACTTGACTTTGACCTTCTGGTGGGAAGGAGAGGATAGCAGACAGAGTGGCTCCTTTTTCTGCTCCATTTCTCCCATAGGCAGGAGTCTGTCAGTAAGTCATTTGTATTTACTGACTTTTACTCTGTGCAGAGAACTGTACTAAGCACTAGAGAGAGTCCAATATAACAATACACTGACACATTCCCTGCCCACAACGAGCTTACAGCCTAAAGGGGGAGTCGGACATGAATAGAAATATTCTAATGCAACAGATTTACAATACATTCTAAAACAAACTATAATTCTCACAAGCAGGCTCTTTCAAGAGGTCTCTGGGAGACCCCAGGTTCCTACTTTCTCCGGTCAATCCATCTATCAATCGGATTTTTTTATGGTATTTGTAAAGCACTTAATATGTCCCAGTCACTGTACTAAGGGATGAGAACAGATACAAACTAACCGGGTTGGACACAGTCCATATGCCACATGGGGCTCATAGTCTTATTCCCCATTTTATAGATGAGGTAACTGAAGCACAGAGCGGTTAAATGACTTGCCTAAGGTCACACAGCAGACAAATGGCAGAGTCAGAATTAGAACACAAGTCCTTCTGACTTCCAGGTCTGTGCCCTATCCATCAAGCCACACTGCTTCTCATTTACTGAGTACTAACTACGTGGGGAGCACTGTATTAAGCACCTGGGAGAGGGCAATATAACCGAGTCCAACTGGCCAGTGAGTTAATGTTCCACCAATAGAATCTGCTCTCAGGAAAAAGGAAAAAAGGAGGGGTGGATGGAGAGGAGAGAACACATTGTAAAAAAAGTTTCATCCCACCCCTGCATTACTTCACTTTTTTCAGTTTTCAGTGGTATTTAAGTGCTTGTTCCGGGCACTGTAGTAATCACTCTGATAGATTTTTTTTTTAATGGTACTTGTTAAGTGCTTACTATGTGCCAGGCCCGATACTACTCTCTGGGGTAGCTACAATGTAATCAGGTGGGACAAAGTAAAAAAGTTTGAGATTTGCAAGTTTAACCTTCTTGCCCTCCCCACTCCCCTACCCGACTCAACAGCCGAGCTGTCTGATTGTGCAAACACACTCACAGAGACCGGGCAGAATTTGGGAGAAAAATGTCCCTCAATCTCACTTTTCCTCTCTGACTCATGAGTTCTGTTCCCCTTTCTCACTTAAAGGAGCATTTTTCTCCCCCTTCACCGGATCAGTAAGAAGGGTCAGAGTGTCCTCGATCGTTTGGTGTGCGTGTGATGTGACTCTGCCTCTGGGCATTGGCTAGCCGAGAAGAAATGTGTTTCCCGAATTTGTTCTCTCCTCTCCCCAACCCAGGGTCTCGTAGTCATGAGATTGTAGCCACCCTCATCCTGAGCTTCTTGCTGCAGAGCAGAGGCGGACAGGGAAGTTCCAGGTAGAAACGGGGCATCTATGGGCCCAGATCTGCCTGTGGAGCTGTCACCATTCATTCATTCGATCGTATTGATGGAGCGCTTACTGTGTGCAGAGCACTGTACTACGCACTTAGGAGAGTACAATATAACAGTAAACAAACACATTCCCTGCCCACAATGAGCTTACGGTCTAGAGCCGGGGAGTCAGACATTATTAGAAATAAATAAATGACAGATAGGGACATAAAGGCAGTAGGGCTGGGAATGGGGATGAATAAAGGGAGCAAACCAGAGTGCCACAGGAGTGGAGGAAGAGGAAATGCGGGGGGCTTAGTCAGGGAAGGCCTTTTGGAGGAGATGTGTCTTCAGTAAGGCTTTGAAGCAGGATTTGTCGGATTTAAAGAGGGAGGGAGTTCCAGGCCAGGGGCAAGATGAGGGTGAGAGATAGGAAATAGATGAGATTAAGGAACAGTGTGAAGGTTAGCATTAGAGGAGCGAAGCATGGGGGCCGGGTTGTAGTAAAAGAGTAACATGGTGAGGTAGGAGGGGGCAAGGTGATTGAGTGCTGGAGTCTTGAAGACTCCACCCTGGAGTCTTGAAGTTGCTTTGTTTATTTATGTATTGGGCACATGGGGTGCTGAGAGCAGGACAAAGCTGGCCTTGTAAAGAGTGAAGGTGGAGGTGCAGTGTGGCCTAACGGAAGGAGCGTGGGTCTGAGAGTCAGAAGGACTTGGGTTCTAATCCCAGTTCTGCCACTTGTCTGCTGTGTGACCTTTGGTAAGTCACTTCACTTCTCTGGGCCTCAGTTACCTCATTTGTAAAATGAGGATTATGACTGTGAACCCCACATGGGACATGGACTGTGTCCAACCTGATTAGCTTGTGTGTACCCCAGTGCTTAGTGCAGTGACTGGCACATAGTTGGCGCTTAACAAATATCATAAAAAGTACAAAGATAGGTTGAAAACTTCACGTAGGCAGGGATTGGATCCCCTACACCTGTTGTAATAATAATATTCATAATGGTATTTATTAAACACTTGCCATGCTGAAGTAGAGACAAGATTATGAAATTGAACAAGGTCTCTGTCCCACAAGAGGCTCCTGGTTTATTTAACCCTCCTTTTAAGGATGAGGAAACTGAGGTCCAGCAAGTTTCAGGGACTTGTCCAAAACCACCCAGTAGGCCAGTGATGAGAGTTGGGACTAGAATCTGGGTTTCCTGACTCCCAGTCTCATGCTCTTCCCACTAGGCCATGCTGTCTCCCTCTTCCAACGGCTTAGTTCAGTAGGCACTTAAGTACTATCGATTGTTTGCAATTTCCAGTGCTTAGAGTAGTGCTCAGTGTTTAGACGGTGCTTGACACATAGTAAGTGCTTAACAAATGCCAAAATCAAATAATAATGCATAATAAACCTAGGCCCATTTCTTGTTTGAGCAGAATTTTTTAATGATATTTGTTGGATGCTTATTATATACCAGGCATTGTACTAAGCGCTGTGCTGGATACAAGCAAAGCAGGTTGGATGTTCCTGTCCCATGTGGGGCTCACAGTCTCAATCCCCATTTTACAGGGAAGTGAGGCACAGAGAAGTGAAGAGACTTGCCCAAGATCTTATAGTGGACAAGTGGCGGAGCCAGGATTAGAACCCATGACCTTCAGCCTCTCAGTCCCATGCTCTAACCACTACGCCATGCTGTTTCAGATACAAACTAATCAGGTCGGACTCAGTCCATGTTCCACATGGGGCTTACAGTCATTCATTCAATAGTATTTATTGAGCGCTTACTATATGGGCAGAGCACTGTACTAAGCGCTTGGAATGTACAATTCAGCAACAGATAGAGACAATCCCTGCCCAATAACGGGCTCACAGTCTAAACGGGGAAGACAGCAAAGTAAAATAGGACAAAATAACGGGCTCATGGTATTAATCCCCATTTTACAGATGATGGAGTTGAGGCACAGAGAAGATAAATGACTTAACCAAGGTCACACATTAGACAAGTGGTGGTGGCCGGAATTAGAACCCAGGTCCTTTGACTCCCAGCCCTGGGCTCTATCCACTCTGCCAGGCTGAGTGCATCAACTAAGGCATACAGGATGGACAATAGCCGGCAGTTGGATTCCATTCTCTTGTTGACGCGTTTCTCCGTCAGGGAGTCAGATTCAGAGGCTTTGCTTGTTGATTTTGTTGTGTAGGCAGGTGAGCTGCCTTCACTCCCTCTTTTCTTTCTGGCTCTCCCTTCCAGGAATCTGGGGGAGATTTTTTGGAGGAGTTGAGGTGAAGTGAAAGAGGTGGGAGGAGGTTATTCTCAGTACAAGTAGTGTTGAAGGAAGAGGCGGGGGTGGAATGTGAAAAGGAAGAAAGCATACCGAGAGCAGTTTTGTTGATTGGGGAGAGGGAGCAGGAGAGTAAGGAGTAAAGAAAGAGATGATGTGTCAGAAAGGTGGAGAGTTGAAAGCCCCGGGTGAGTAATTTGAGTTGGAGAAGGGGTGTGTCGGGGGAGCCTGTTAAGGTAGGGAATGATGATGTCAGAGAACCTGAAGGTGCAGTAGCCAGATAGGGTGGGTGCGCTGCTAAAGGGTAGGGCTGCTCTGCCTGGCCCCTCCTTTGTGGATAGAGCCTGGTCCTGGAAGTCTAAAAGACCTGGGTTCCACTCCCAGTTCCGCCACTTGTCTGTTGTGTGACCTTGGGCAAATCACATAACTTCTCTGGGCTTCAGTTACCTCATCGATAGAATGAGAATTAAGACTGTGAGTCCCATGTGGGACAGGAACTGTGCCCAACCCGATTAACTTGTATCTACTCCAGGGCTTAGAACAGTGCTTGGCACAGAGTAAGTGCTTAATCATAATCATCATCATCATGATTATAATTAGGCACACATTACAGACTTCTCATATCACCCCAGTTAGAATCAGCTTCTGCAACTAATGGCTCTGGCAGATGGGACAGGGGGTGGGGTGGGCTAGGAGCTTCAGAACAGCAGTGGCCAATTACTGCAGGGGGTGGAAAACTAGGAATTTAGAACCCCTCTCCCCACCATCACCCCCATATTCCTAATAATGAGCGCATGCCTGGGAGTCAGAAGGTCAAGGGTTCTATTCCTGGCTCTGCCACTTTTCTGCTGTGGAGCCTTGGGCGAGTCACTTCATTTCTCTGGGCCTCATTTCCCTCATCTGTAAAGTGAGGATTAAGACTGGGAGCCCTATGCAGGTCAGGGACTGTGTCCAACCAGAATTGCTTGTCTCCATCCAGGCACTTAGTACAGTACCTGGCACATAGCAAGCGTTTAACAAGTACCATAATTATTAAGTACTGTGGCCTAGTGAAGAGAGCATAGGCCTGGAGGGCAGAAGACCTGGGTTCTGACCCCAACTCCACCTCTTGTCGGCTGTGTGATCTTGGGCAAGTCACTTAACTTCTCTGTCTTCAGTTACCTCATCTGGAAAATGCAGATTACGACTGTGAGGGACTTGGTCTGTGTCCAACCTGGTTATTTGTATCTACTTCGTTGCTCCTCTAGACCGTATGCTCATTTTGTGCAGAGAACATGTCTGGTAATTCTGTTGTATTCTTCCAAGCAGTTAGTACAGTGCTCTGCACATAATGATAATAATAATAATAATAATGTTGGTATTTGTTAAGCGCTTACTATGTGCCGAGCACTGTTCTAAGCGCTGGGGTAGACATAGGGGAATCAGGTTGTCCCACGTGGGGCTCACAGTCTTAATCCCCATTTTACAGATGAGGGAACTGAGGCACAGAGAAGTTAAGTGATTTGCCCACAGTCACACAGCCGACAAGTGGCAGAGCTGGGATTCGAACTCATGAGCCCTGACTCCAAAGCCCATGCTCTTTCCACTGAGCCATGCTGCTTCTCTAATGAGCACTTAATAAATACTATTGATTGATTAGCACTGTACCTGGCACAATAGTAAATGCTTCACAATTATCAGGTAACAATAATAATAATCGTATTTATTAAGTGCTCATTATATATTAAGGACTGGAATAGTTATTCAGTCAATCATATTTATTGAGCACTTACTGCATGCAGAGTACTGTACTACTAATAATAATGTTGGTATTTGTTAAGCACTTACTATGTGCAGAGCACTGTTTTAAGCGCCAGGGTAGATACAGGGTAATCAGGTTGTCCCACGTGAGGCTCACAGTTAATCCCCATTTTACAGATGAGGGAACTAAGGCACAGAGAAGTTAAGTGACTTGCCCACAGTCACCCAGCTGAGAAGTGGCAGAGCTGGGAGTCGAACCCATGACCTCTGACTCCCAAGCCCAGGCTCTTTCCACTGAGCCACGCTGCTTCCCCTACTAAGCGTTTGGGAGAGTACAATAGAGCAATATAATAGACACATTTCCTGCCCACAGTGAATTTACAGGCCCTGGAACCACAGTCTCCAAGGGAGGGAGAACAGTTATTTCATCCCCATTTTACAGATGGCAAAACTGAGGCTCAAAGAAGTTGAGCAACTTGCCTAGGGTTACAGAGCAGACAAGTGGCAGAGCTGGGATTAAGAACTCAGGTCTCCTGACTCCCAGTCCTGTGCTTTATCCGGCAGGCAACACTGCTTACCCCTCACAGAGGTCTCTTAAGTCCCTGGGCGGTGATCAGTTCTCAGGATATTATGCAAGGCAAGGATTTTGGCACCTTCTGGAGGGAAATATGGTTGATTTTCACTAATACTAATTGTGGTATTTGTTAAAAGAAGCAGCATGGCTCAGTGGAAAGAGCATGGGCTTTGGAGTCAGAGGTCATGAGTTCAAATCCCAGCTCTGCCACTTGTCAGCTGTGTGACTGTGGGCAAGTCACTTAACTTCTCTGTGCCCCAGTTACCTCATCTGTAAAATGGGGATTAAGACTGTGAGCCCCACGTGGGGCACCCTGATTTCCCTGTGTCTACCCCAGTGCTTAGAACAGTGCTCTGCACATAGTAAGCGCTTAACAAATACATTATTATTAAGCCCTAACTATGTACCAAGCACTGAGCTGAGCGCTGGGGTAGATACAAGGTAATCAGGTCCCGCATGGAGCTCACAGTCTAAGTTGGAGGAAGAACAAGTGTGAAATCCCCATTTTGCAGATGAGGGAACTGAAGCCCCAAGGAGTGAAGTGACTTGCCCAAGGTCATATAGCAGGCATATGGTAGGGCCAATCATTCATTCAACTGTATTAAGTGAGCACTTACTCTGTGCTGAGCACTGTATTAAGAGCTTGGGAGAGTACAATAGAACAATAAACAGAAACATTCCCTGCCCACAACGATCTCATAATCTAGAGGGGGGAGACAGGCATTAATTTGAATAAATAAATTACAGATACATACATTAACAATAATAATAATGTTGGTATTTGTTAAGCACTTACTATGTGCAGAGCACTGTTCTAAGTGCTGGGGTAGACACAGGGGAATCAGGTTGTCCCACGTGGGGCTCACAGTCTTAATCCCCATTTTACAGATGAGGTAACTGAGGCACAGAGAAGTTAAGTGACTTGCCCAGAGTCACACAGCTGACAAGTGGCAGAGCCGGGATTCGAACCCATGCTCTCTGACTCCAAAGCCCGTGCTCTTTCCACTGAGCCACGCTGCTTCTCACATTAAGTGCTGAGTTGGCTGGGAGGAAGGATGAATAAAAGGAGCAAGTCAGAGCAATGCAGAAGGGAGTGGGAGAAGAGGAGAAGTGGCTTAGGGAAGCCTTCTTGGAGGAGATGTGCCATCAATACAAGGCTTTGAGGGTGGGGAAAGTAATTGTCTGTCAGATAGAAGAGGGGTTGTGTTCCAGGCCAGAGGCAGGATGTGGGTGAGATGGATGAGACTGAAGTACATTGGGAAAGTTGGCATTAGAGGAATGAAGCAGGCTGGATTTTAATAGGAGAAAAGTGAAGTGAGGTAGGAGGGGGCAAGGTGATTGAGTGCTTTAAAGCTGATAGTAAGGAGTTTCTGTTTGATGTGGAAGTGGTTGGGCAACCACTGGAAGTTCTTGAGAAGTGGGGAAACATGGTCTGAACGTCTTTGTAGAAAAATGATCCAGGTAACAGAGTGAAGTATATACTGGAGTGGGAAGAGAAAGAAGGAAGGGAGATCAGCAAGGAGACTGATAGAGTAATCCAGGCAGGGTAGGATAAGTGATTGGAATATCTGTTGGCAGTTTGGATGGAGAGGAAAGGGCAGATTTTAGCGATGTTGTCAAGGTAGAACCAACAGGTTACAGTGATGGATTGAATACGTGGGTTGAATGAGAGAGAAGAGTCAAGGATAACCCCAAGGTTATGGGCTTGTGAGACAGGAAGGAAGGTGGTGCTGTCTACAGTGATGGAAAAGACAGGGAGAGGACAGGCTTTAGGTGGGAAGATAAGTTCTGTTTTACACATATTAAGTTTGAGATGATGGGAAGACATCCAAGTAGAGATATCCTGAAGGCAGGAGAAAATATGAGACTGCAGAGAGAGAGAGATCAGGGCTGGAAATGTAGATTTAGGTCACATGTAGATCATCCATATAGATGTGTTAGCTGAAGCCATGTGAGCAAATGAATTCTCCAAGGGATTGGGTGTAGATGGAGAATAGAAGGGGACCCAGAACTTAACTTTGAGGAAGTTCCACAGTTAGGCAGTGGGAGGCAGAGGAAGAGCCCATGAAGGAGACTGAGAATGAACAGCCAGAGAGATAGGAGGAGGAGAACAAGGAGAGGACAGCGTCAGTGAAGCCGAGGTTGGATAATGTTTCCAGGAGAAGCAGGTGGTCAACAGGGTCGATGGCAGCTGAGAGGTTGAGGAGGACTAAGGGGGAGTGGAGGCTGTTGGGTTTAACAAGAAGGAGATCACCTTTGAGAGGGTGGTTTCTATGGATGGAAGGGGTTAGACGCCAGACTGGAGAGTGTCAAGGAGACATTTGGAGGAGAGGAACTTGAGAAAGTGGGTGGAGACAACTCACTCGAGGAGTTTGGAAAGGAATGGTAGAAGGGAGTTGGGGCAATAACTGGAGGGAGCCGTGGGGTCAAGGATGGGTTTCTTTAGGTTAGAAGAGACAAGGGCATGTTTGAAAGCAGTGGGAGGAAGCCACTGGAAAGCCAACAGTTGAAGATAGCAGTCAGGGAGGGAAGAAGGGAAGGGGCAAATGTTTTGATAAGGTGCAGAGGAATGGTATTGGAGCGCAAGTGGAGGGGGTGGATTTTGAGAGAAGGTGGGAGATCTCCTCTAGAGATATTGCCGGGAAAGATGAGAGAGGTGAAAAGGGACAGGAAGGGGGAGGGAATGAGGAGAGCATGGGAGAATTTAGGGAGTTGACACCTAATAATGTCAATTTTCTCAGTAAGGTAGGTGGCCAGGTCATTAAGATCAAGGATGGGAGAGGCGGGGGGGGCGGACAGGGAGTTTGAGGAGAGAGTTTAATGTGTGGAACCTAAACTAGAACCCAGATCCTCTGACTACCAGGCCCGGGCTCTTTCCATCAGGAGATGGTGGAGAGGAGTGGGAGAAAGGATGATGGGAGTGCTGTGCCCAAAGAGGAAGAATTCTTGGTGCTAGTGACTACTTATCAGAGGGAACCACCCTAGTCCTGCTTTTCTGACAGGCTGGTGGGGTAGGGGAGGGAGTATTTCTCATTGTACCTCATCTAATTAGGCCACCCCTGGCCAGTGAGATCTCCTTTCTTGTTGAAACGTTCTCCCCTCTCACACACCCTGTCTCAATCAATCAATCAATGATATTTATTGTTGGGAGGAGCAACGTGGATAAGGATGGGCCCGGGAGTAGAAGGACCTGGGTTGCAATCCCCGCTCTGCCACTTGTCTGCCATATGACCTCGGGAGAATCACTTCACTACTCTGTGCCTCAGTTCCCTCATCTGTAAAATGGGAATTAAGACTGTGAGCCCCATATAGTACAGGGACTGTGTCCAACCCAATTTGTTTGTATCCATCCCAGAGCTTAGTACAATGGTTGGCACAGAGTAAGCGCTTAACAAATGCCACAATCTTTATTATTACTAAGCACTTACTGTGTGTAGAGCACTGTACTAAGGACTTGGGAAAGTACAACACAACAATGTAACAGGCACAACAGGCTTACAGTCTAGAGAATGAGGCAGATATAAATAAATAAATAAATAAATAAATAAATAAATAAATAAATGACATATGCGTAAGTGCTGTGGGATGGTGAGTAAAGGGAGCTAGTCAGGGCGATGCAGAAGGGAGTGAGAAAAGAGGAAATGAGGGTTTAGTCAGGGAAGGCCTTTTGGAGGACATGTGCCTTCAGTAAGTCTTTTCAATAAATCTCTTTGAGGGGGCCAGAAGTTGGAGCCAGTTTGGGGGACTGGAGGTTGTCCCCATCAGCAGGAATTCAGATGAAGCTGTGCCAATCCCAAGACTGAAGTGTTGGATGGGTGGAGTGAGCAGCGTTCTTCTTACAACTTCCGGATGTTTTCTCCACCCCCATCCCCTGGAAATGGGTAACCATAGAGAACTATAGGCAGGGTGTTTGGTTTGAAATGTCAATTTTATTATAAATATAGAGCAAATCAATTTTACAAACCATTCATTTGCCAATAAGATCAAAAGGAGGCACTGGCCACACACGATTAAATATCACAGGGGGAGTTTGAGGAAAAGGCGGAACCTGAGTTTGTCATAGTGGAACGGTCATGGGAGAGGTGATTCAATGGAGAGGGCTCCCCTGATGGGTGCCTACTACAGAGGCCTCTCAGTCCGGTGTCGGATCAAGTATTGACCCCAGAACTTTCTCCACAGTGGCCCTTGGAAAAACCCATCACCTTCAGAGCCAGAGAACACTGGGCTGGGAATAGAGGTCTCGCTCTCTCCTCTTCCCCCATCTCCCATTCTGACATTCTGATTGGTCAGGGGGAGGGATTGGTCAGGCGTCCCGGCCTCCTCCAGTCCTAGTGTGTCGGAGAGAGTGAGCACCAGTGCAAGTTCCTGGGGGTAGAATCCCCCGCCCACCTCGTGTGAGTGGTAGTGCAAACACAGCCCCTCGGGGGGCTCCCAGGGACCAAACCCACCCACGCGGAGGCTGAGGCTTCCCAAGAGAAGGAGAGGAACAGACAGACCTTGAGGGAGGGGCAGAGGGGGGCTGGAGGGGAGGGGGAATCTGCAGCGCCCACCTTGGGTCTCTGGGCAGCCCCTGGGAGTCCTGTGACTGAGTCTGGTGGGAGAGGGGAAGGAACTGGGGGAAAGTTCAGTATTTCTCCCCGCCGGTGAGAGGGAGGTTGGAGTGGCTGGAGAGCTGTGGGCAAGTCAACTGATGCTGCACAGCAGGAAGCGGAAGAAATACCAAAAGGTCAAAAGGGGCAAAATCGTCCCCCACCCCCACTCAGTGTTGCCTGGGAAAAGGAGAAATTCACAAGCTTGGCACTTGGACAAGCTGTCCATTAGGTCCTCTCCCAAACTTCCTCTCGGCAGGGCACTGGTTCCCCCCCTGCATGGGGTTTCCTAGAGATGAGAACCTTCCCTTGAACGGTGCCCTCATCTAGTCATGATTTTCCACAAGCAGGGAGCTCTCCCAGCAGAAAAGTGAGAGTCCTGGGGTGTTTGCTCCTGTGAACTGCCCAGACAGGAAAAGTGCTAGCTAAAGTCCAGAAGGTCAGACTCTGTCACTGGGGACAAATGGTCCCTGCTCAAAAACAAGGCTCTGGTCTTCCTGCACTCTGCCCTCCTGCTGAAGTTATTCATTTCTCCCCCACCCCCGGAGTCTCTGCTTTCCTTTCCCCCTCCCCCTCCCCAGAGAAGGAACTAATCTTCTCACACTCACCCCTCTTAATACCCCAGTGCCCTACCTTGGGAAAGTCAATTCCCATTCAGACAACAGGGTAAAAGAGAAAAAAGATTCACCTTCTTTTCTTTGGAACCACTCACTTGTTGGGAGGGGAATAGAGACTGCACCTTTTCTAGTGGTCTTCTGCTGGCTGGGGGTCATGGAGAAATGCACATCCAAAACCAGAGCTGGGATAGAACAGATCCGGGGTGGAGGTGGGGAAGTGGTGGGGAGGTGGTGGGGAGGATCCAGGAAAAAATGAAAGGACCTCCACCTTTCTCATGCTAGATTTCAACAAGGAGGGAGATGGATTTTGGCGAGGTATTTGGATGCATCTGTTGACTATGAACCATTGCTAAGGTAAGGTCCCACTTGGGACAATTTCCCCGATCCAGCACCCTGGGAAGGAACCTCACCTCCAAGACACAGAACTCCCCAGAACTGCCATGGCATGGGTAAAGAGGAAGTGGCTGTGAGCACAGGACACACTGGGCCACCTTGCTTCCTCACACCCTGGCCCACTGCCCTGGACACCAACATAGTCCCATTTTGATCAAAGAGGTGTCCTCTAGGGCTGAGGCTGAGCCTGAGGCTAGCAAACCCCTGCCAGTTAGGCAGTGGGTCAAAGATGAGGAAAGAGGGAGGAGAGGGGAGAATTCACTCCTGTCTCCCCCGAAGGGACTCTGGTCTGGCTTCTCCAACCATTCCCAAGGGGACTCTGGGCAGCCTAAGAGTGCCGCTCACTGCTGGGTATGGAGAGGAGGTAGCGCACGGAGCTTTGGGCTGGGGCAAAGAGAAAATTTAGGGGTATAACGTCTCTTCCTTAATCACCCCCAGTCACCCCCATCTTGTGCTGATGAGGCCTGGTATTGGGATAGTTGCCTCAGGCTCCACACTCCCTAGGGCTGATTCTCATGAGAGGGATCAGGGAGCTTGGAGGGGCAAATGATATTGGAGGGAAGGATCAAGGCACATCTTCCTCTGTTCCTCCTTGAAGTGAGAAAAGAGCTGCCCAGGCCTGGAGCTGGGGGCAGGAGCATAAGGGGAATTAGAATAAATATATCAGGAGAGCAGGGTGCCGAACGTGTGAGTTACTTTTTGATTTCAGAGTAGATGATTTCTGTAGTTTGAGAGGCCAGGGGTTCGGAGGGTGGTATCAGGACAGCGTTAGCATTGAATTTCACGGTGGCGTATGGGACTTCCTCAACCTGCAAAACACAGAACCGAGTAAGTAATGTAACCTCCTGCAGAAGAGCTTTCTCTCATCTTACCCCAAACCCCCGAACTTTGGTGATAATAATAATAATAATGTGGTACTTGTTAAGCACTTACTATGTGTCAGGCGCTGTATTAATCGCTGGGGTAGATATAAGGTGATTGGGTTGGACACAGCCCCTGTCCCACATAGGGCTCACAGTTTTAATCCCCGTTCCACAGGTGAGGTAAATGAGGCACAGAGAAGTGAAATGACTTGCCCAAGGTCACACAGCAATCAAGTGGCAGAGCCAGGATTATGATCCAGGTCCTTCTGCCTCCCAGGCCCGTGCTCTATCTATCTAGGCCATGCTGCTTTCCCCTCTGTTATTCTGTTATATTGTACTCATCCAAGCACTTAGTACAGTGCTCTGCACACAATAAGCGTTTGATAAATACTCATAACTGATCGATTGATTGATTGACCACTGTCAGCATCCAGGTAGCCCCCATACAGAACCTGGGGTCCATCAGGGAATGCAGGACCCGGGTCCTCAAAGAGGAGAGTGGTATCCAAGTCAGGAGATGCCTTGTTTGCAGGCCAGCCGAGAAAGTCCAGGGTAGGGTCAGTTGACCCCAGAGTATCCAAGAGGATGGAGATTTCATCAAACAGGTCAATCAATCCATCAATGATTTTTATTGAGTATTTACTTTGGGCAGAGTATTGTACCAAGCTACACTGTAGCAGAGTTGGTAGACCTGTTCCTTGCCTATAAGCATCAGGAATCCCTATTCTTCCTTCTGCTTAGACTGTGAGCCCCACATAGGACAGGGACTGTGTCCACCTGATCCACTTGTCTTCCCCCCAGCACTTAGAATAGTGCTTGACACGGCAAAAGAGCTTAACCTATACTTTAATAATATTAATAATAAACACGTGACCTCAAAGGTCAACAAGAGCACGGATGGGAGGAGGAGGAATCTTCCATTCTTCGAGGAAGGGGAGCGCTGCCGGGCTTACCTTGTTAGCTGTGGCATCAGGATAGCCGTGATCTGGGGAGCAGAGAGAAATGAGTTAGGAAAAAAGGACAGGCAGGACGGCCGCTCTGGACAGACTTCCCTGTTCTGGATTAGTGGCTTCTCTGGGCCTCAGTCCGCAAGACGGTAGAAGCCCAAAGTCGCCCACCTCACATGGAGGACAGAAGGGAGAGGAACCAGGGGACCACCACCTTCTATGGTTTAGTAGCCCAAGAGGGCCATGGAGAGATCATTACCCCCAGGAGATCCGGGCGTCCCTGCTCCCCCCAGTGCTGAAGAATGAACTCTGCCCCACAGCCCCAGCTTCAGCATGAGCAGAGGTTAGGGAAGAAGGGACACACCAGAAAGCACAAGTTCACCAATTGCAGATTTCCCCTGAGCCCCTAAAGACTCCGATCTCCTGAGTCAGAGGAGAGGAGAAGGTCTAACCCAGCTCCCAGAGCAAACAGGAGAGCGTGAGAGCCCCCGCCCCCACAATAGAGGAGAACACTCAAATGCCAATCCCAGAGGCAGGAAGTTGGAGAAGGACAAGGTAAATTGATTGCCTCCTGGAAACAAGCCCATCGTACTGGGGCCCTGACCTGGCCCACATTTGAGAGTGAAGTCGGGGGTTAGTAGGGGGCTCTCCCCCACTGGGGCCTGGGAACCTTACGTGCTATGGGGCAACTGGGAGTGGGGTCTTTCCCTCAGGAAGTCAGAGGCTCCTCTCACTTCAGGACCCAGAGGGACTCCCTGGCAGAACCCGCCGGCTGCTCCAGCAGCGCCTCTACTTACTGTTGTTGTTGGCCGAGGACCAGGGCTCGGTATGATCGAATTGGTCACTCTTCCTAGATAAATATCAGACACCGTGTGACTGAGATTCCCCAGCAAAGGAACTCGGCTGGGGACAGATTAGGGGAAACAGGTCCTTCCCTGGGATTTCTCGGATTCCACTGCTGCTGTTGCTGGGTCCCTTTTGGTGTCTCTTTCCTCTCTTTCCCTCTCTCAGTCTGTCGTCTTTCTCTCTGATCTGCTCACTCACTTTTGCCGAACAGCTCAGTTCACCTCTAGACTTTCCTTCATTTTTCAGTGTATATGATGCCCATGTTCCCTTTGCTTTTCCTTTCCAGGGACCTCCAGGGTTCTGAACACTGATTTTCATTTCTCTATACTTTATCCCTTCCACTCTTCCAGGCACTTAGTACAGTGCTCTGCACATAGAAGCATTCAATCGATCAATCAATCAATGGTATTTACTGAGCACTTGGGAGAGTACAATACAATAGATTTGGAAGACAAGATCCCTGCCCACAAGGATCTTACCAATGATTGATTGATTGATCAATCCCTTTTGAGCCATTCCCTGCTTACTTTTGGGGCCCTATCTTTGGTTATGATGCTCTCTCCCACTCTCACCTGAACACCTAGTCTCCTGACTTTGGAGGTCAGTGGAAATTCTAGATCTCTGAATGAATTTCACATTGACAAAATCTCCCCCTCTTTCCTTCCCTGCCATCACCACCCAAGACCAATTGGGATGTGAACTGCTGTTTCCAAGAGACAGTCGGGGTGCAGAGGGGACCCACAGCCAGGAGGAAACCCAAGGAAATTAGTACTGAGCAGCAGTTATGCCCCAGATGGAAGGGAGAACCTGGCCCAGAGCTGGGGGTAGGCAAAGGGGGAGGGAGGAGTCTCACTATTCTCCTCCAGTAAAGGAGGCATACTACAGACAGAGGGGGGCCAGAGGAAATGCTGTTACCCTCCAGTATTCCTGAAGAACAGGAAATACACCAGCCCTCCGATGAGAGCCACCCCAGCGAGGACTCCAATCACGATGCCGGCAATTGCCCCAGGGGAGAGCTGGGAGCCTCCACCATTGTCTGGAGAATTCGGATCTGACAATGGAAAAGAGGCAGGAGAAAGTCCACATGTTACTGAAGTCAAGGCCTGAGTGGAATCAGCATTCTGATAGGTTGTATGCTTAAATACGGCTCCAAAAACACTGTCCTATTTGACACTTGTTGATATGTCTTCACCAAGAATCAACTCTTCCCCACATTTGGCCTATTTCTTATAGTATTTAATGTCTTTATAGTATTTAACTATTTACATACTCTCTTCTCTTCTGGTTAATGTTTGTCTCCACTGCTAACTTGTAAGGTCCTGGCAGGCAGGAATCTTGTCTACTAACTCAAGAAGCAGTATGGCCTACTGGATAGAGCATGGGCCTTGGAATCAGAAGAACTTGGGTTCTAGTTCCAACCCTATCACTTGTCTGCTGTGTGATCTTGGGCAAATGACTTTACTTCTCCGTGGTTCAGTTAACTCATCTGTAAAATGGTGAGGAGGGGTGTTTTCCTTTCCTTTCTAGTCCTCTACTACCCTGGTCAGATTGTTCTAGTTGTCCTCTGTATAGCTGTTCATTTGTCACTGTTTTTTTTCATTTATATCTATGGTCTTATACATTTCCTGTTTGAATATTTAGAAATTTATGTTTATCCCCACCATTAGACTGTGGGTCCAGTCTGCTACTCCTAATGATGCTCCTAAGATCAAATAGGTACTTGATAAATGCTCTTGTTGATGATGATGAAGATAATATGCCCTATGGGAGTAGATAGCC
This sequence comes from Ornithorhynchus anatinus, assembly GCF_004115215.2. NCBI lineage: Eukaryota > Metazoa > Chordata > Mammalia > Monotremata > Ornithorhynchidae > Ornithorhynchus > Ornithorhynchus anatinus. The sequence goes on along the minus strand of NC_041732.1, from coordinate 4,123,971 downwards.
AAATAAATAATAATAATTGTGGTATTTTTTAAGGGCTTACTATGCACCAAGCACTGTTCTAAGCAGTGGGGTAGATACAAGGTAATCAGGTTGTCCCACTTGGAGTTCAAAGTCTTAATCCCCATTTTACAGGTCAGGTCACTGAGGCACAGAAAAGTTAAGTGGCTTGCCCAAGATCACTGAGCAGACAAGTGGCAGAGCCAGGATTAGAACCCACATCCTCTGACTCCCAAGCCTGTGCTCTTTACACTTAGCCATGCTGCTTCCTCAGGAGAATTATCAGGAAGGTGTTGACCATGCATTACAAGCTGCCTTTCCATGCCCCGCTACCCCCCGCAACCTTTTTTCTTCTCAAAGTGCATCTGGACTTGATAGGACCCCTTGACTTACCCAAAAGCTTGACCAGGACAGAAGTGGAATTAGATATATTGGTCACATTGTTCTGAGCTTTGCAAGTGTAGGTCCCCTCCTTCTCCTGGGACATATTGTGTATAACATGACTGCTTCCTGAGGTTCTCAGGTTGATGGTATCATTGAGAAACCACTCATACTGTGGAGCCGGGTGAGACTCAGCCTGGCACTTTAGAGTCACGGAGGAATTGTGTTTGACCACTATGGGGTTGGTTGGGCTGGATTCAGAGTCTCGAGTAATAGCCATGTGATCTGGACCATCTATAAAAAGAGGAAAGGAAGCAAAATTCCATACTCTGCCTGCAGTAAGAGAGGCGGGATGAGGATGCAAGGAGGAAGAGGAAACTGGAGGTACTTACAGTTTACAGTCAGGGTGACCGTATTGCTCCTGTTTCTACTGACAGGATTCCAGACTTCACACTGATATTCCCCCGCATCCTTTCGAATGGCATTGAGTATAGTGAGAGACTTCATCCCCTGGAGCAGCATCCCATTGCCGATGGTAAGGTTCTTGTTGTTGAAAATCCACAAAATGTTCGTAGCAGGGGTATCGCATGTAAATGCCACAGATCCTTCACCCTCTGTGATGTTAGTTCTGTTGCCAGTTAGGCTTGGCTCTGTTAGCAATTCTAGTGGGAAAGAGAGAGATGGTGACTGTGTCTGTCCCATTTCTGCCACCAGCCCCAGGCTCAGGGCAGCCTCGGTCAGCCCCAGGTCCTAGGAAAAGGCAGCCAATATAGGGCTCAGGCTGGGCCCTGGCCTAATAATAATAATAGTGATAATGACAGTAATAATAGTGATGGTATTTGTTAAATGCTTATTATGTGTCAAGCCCTGATCTAAGCACTGGGTTAGATACAAGCTAATCAGGTTGGACACAGTCCCTGTCCCACATGGGGCTCGCAGCCTTCACCCCCGTTTTACAGATGAGGGAACTGAGACTCAGAGAAGTGAACTGACTTCCCCAAGGTCATGCAGCAGACAAGTGGCAGAGTCAGGATTAGAATCCAGGTCCTTCCGACTCCCAGGACCATGCTCTATCCTCTAGATAATGCTGCTTCGGCTTCTCTAGCCCACACTGCCTCCTCACATAGCAACCATGCTGCAGAGAAGGACTGCGAATTGGCTCCAAGAATTAGGATTTGAGATGTTTCCCTGCCTGGGTTCCTCTCCAAAAGCTTCACCATCTTCCCCTGGGGACAACCATCAAAATTATACCAATTAAAGTTCTCAAGAGTCATACTGTACCAGGCCCTTTCAAAGCATATGGAAATCATGGACCTTGTCCTCATGGCCCTCACGTGGCTGTCTCTAGTGGATGAGATTTTTTTTTCATCTCTCTGCACCAATAGACACATTTACAGATTGCATTTGTACAGAGGTGGGTTCATCATGATTTACTTTTTAACCATTTTGAAACCTGTGGAGACTCTGTCACAGCTCAGAGACCCTGGTGATTTAGGAATTGCAGAACTGTGATTTAGGAATTAAACTCAGTCTGTGCCCCTTCAAAATCATCGACACATTTTCCCTGGCCCCATGTCTCTTTGCCAGGTCCTCCCCTCCCTCACACTCCCCTCCCTCACACTCCCCTCTGCTTCTCCCAGTCCCCTGTCTCTGGTTTAAGAATCAAAACTTCAGAGTTGCCCATCTAAAACCAAACAATGGAAAGGAAAATGCCACATATTGAATTTCTTTGATGCCTATTGCCTAATATTATTTAGACCCAGCCTGATCCCTTGTAGATTCTAGGTAGATGGATCCTTGCTTGTTACAAGCAGGTTTAGAGCTATTTCTACTCCATGTTTGAATAAGATCCAGATGATTCCCTGTCACAATAACAACAGATTTGGCACAAACCACTGGCTTGGGCCCTTATTCCTGCTTGAAACTCTCTCTCTCTTCAAATCTGCCAGATCTCAGCTCTCCCTTTCTTTAAAGCTTTCTGAAATCCCACCAGGAATGTTTCCCTTGGTCCTTCTCAAATATCATCTTAGCACTTCTGCACCACTTAGGCAAATCTACTAACTATACTATAGATTGTAAACTCCTTGACCACAGGGATTGTGTCCTTTACCTTTGTTTTCTACCAAGCACTTAGAAAAATACTCTTCACTCAGTAGAAACCAGAGAAATGCTACTGTTTGATTGATTTTTCTCTGCAATCTACACTGCAGTAAAGGTGCCATTCTATGCCACAGTCATTCTTGTGGCTGTCAGGTTGTCAGCATCAGAAGTCAGTGAGCCAAAAGAACAAGAAAGGTACTCCTTTGAGGATATGATAGCCCTGAACAAGATGATGGAGTCTAGAATGAAATTCTAGAATCAAGTCAGTCACTTAGTGTTGAAGCTATGCCCACTTCAATAGAGCAATGTTGAGTGGGATATGGAGAAAAATGAGAGTCTGCTGAATACCCAAACTGCCATATGGAGAGCTAAAACTGTGAACCTGAAAGCAAGGAAGGCAGAGGAAATGTTTCAAAGGTACACTGAAATAGCTGGAAACTGGAAGTCAATTGCCAAAGATAGATTGGCATGATGTGCTGCTATTAAAGAAACAGGTCTTTCTGAGCTAAAGCTTCATAAAGAATATATATATATATATACACACACACACTTATATATACACACATACCTATATGTGTATTTGTATGTATAATATACACATACATACCTATATAATATACATATATACCCTTGTCTTTCAGTATACACACACACTCCAGAATTATATACATATATTAATATATATAATATACATATACACACATATGTACAATATACATATACACACATATGTACATATACACTTATATAATATAAATATATACTTATATATGTATACATATCTATCTATCTAGTTCTGGAAGAACTCAGTGCCCCAGCCAAGGACACCCACACATTACCAGAAAGTTCCTCTCTTCAGGGTTGAAGACTTTATTGCAGAGGTACTAGAAGTCTTACTCTGAATGCCAGACTTCATTAGCTCCACTACTTGCTTTCAAACTCCCATTATGAGCTGCCTCAGGGCTTCCCTTTTGGACAGGCCTTCTTCTGGGCAATCTCCGCTGCTTATTAGCCCTTGGTGCCTGAAACCACATTCACTAGGAAAGGATCTTGAACTCATTACCAATCCCTTTCATCTCATTCTGAATGATGTCTTGATTTGATAGACCCAATCACCATCTACCTGAGGGATTGGTGTAGGGAGGGCAGATGATGGCCCCAAGATAGTCCCTGAAGCCAACTTTAAGTCAAAGGATACTCAGTTGTAGAGGACCCTGGGTTTTTTTTTTTCAGTTTTGGGATCTGGGATGGACCCAAGTTAGAATTCCCCTCTCCACTGGAGGCTGAACCCATTTTAGAGTCACACTAAGATATTGGAATACTCCTGGCTCACTCAGGCTGACTTTAGGAGCCCATTTTGGGTCCCCTGCTCTCTCCTCCAAAGGAAGATAAATCTCCAAGGCAGCCCAGAGTGGATTGAGCTTCTACACATCCTTTCAACCAGCTATATCCACCCATCAATTGATGGTATTTATTATACACTTAATAAGTGCAGAGCTTGGGACAATGCTTGGAGAGTAATAATAATAATAATTGTGTTATTTGTTCAGTGCTTTCTATGTGCCAGACACTGGACTAAGCGCTAAGGTGGATACAAAAAAATTTGGGTTGGATGCTGTCCCTGTCCCACATAGGGCTCACAGTCTTAAACCCCATTTTACAGATTAGGTAACTGAGGCCCAGAGAAGTTAAGTGACTTGCCCAAGGTCACACGGCAGACAAGTGGCAGAGCTGGGATTAGAACCTGGGTCCTTCTGTCTCCCAGACCCGTGCTGTATCCACTAGGCCAGACTGCTTCTCATATAACAGAGTTGGTAGACACATTCCGTGTCCACACAAGCTTGCAGTGTACAGGTGGAGAAAGACATTGACATAAATAAATAGATAAATTTGCCTTGGTAGACCATCCATCCATCCATCCATCCATCCATCAGTCCATCCATCCCCTGGACCCCCAGGTCCATTCAATCTAGGGCCATGTTCCTGAGGCTTCCCTGAAGCCCTGGTCTCACATTTGCCTCGCTGTCTTTCTATTGCAGAACTGAACAAAGGTAGGTCTAGGCTCAGATGCCTGAAGTAGAGATCTAGAATTCATTTCGGTCAGACCCCACACCAAGAATGAGCCTGCCCAGCTGGTTAAAGGAGCAAGAAGAGGAGGATGCTAGAGAATATCCTCTGGAAAAGAGCTCTTTCCCATTTTCCTCCCACTCAGCTATTTCATCCTCTTGTGGAAACAGATGGCTCAGACCCGTCTGTAAGCCCTGGGAGCATCAGTGGAACATATAAATTTGTTTAATAAATTGGTAAAGTCAAGAGAGGAGGTGATGCAAATGTGGTTTCTGAGGAAGAGCGAGGGGTGGTCCCTGCTTAGGGGACTCTAGAGTGAAACAAAGAGCAGCTCCCCACTTCAGAACAAGACCAAACCCTGACCCAGGCCACAAGGAACCACTACAATCACCTGAGGGAGGGACAAGCAACAACCTGCCCAACTCGAGTCTCCAGGCTGGAAGGACCTGGAAGCCAAAAGGGAGTATTTGTGTCCCTGTGATATAAAACAGAAGGATAATTTCCCTAAGTTTCCATCACTGCAGAGACTACACAGCTTGGTGCTGAGCACTAGTGCACTGGATGCCTAATTCCCACCTCTGTATTTTCTCTCAGTGCTTAGTACACTGCTCTGCACACAGTACGTGCTTAATAAATACTGTCACTCCTACTTACCAATCACTGTGATTGTGACATCTTTGGTGCTGTGGAGACCTGTGACTGGGTTGGAGGCATTACAGGTGTATTGTCCAGAGTGATTCCCGTGGATATTAGGGATAAAGAGGGCTGGAGTGGATTGTGCCAAGCTTCCATTGAAATACCAAGTGAACTGTGCAGGTGGGTTTGAGTCAGCAGAGCAGGTGAGATTGAGGTTTGCCCCTGCACTGTAAGAAGGAGGGTCTGAGGGGGCTATCGAGGGGACATCAGGACCATCTGGAGCAAACAGAGTAAAGTCACACGGTGATTAAGTCAGAGAGAAGGGGAATGTCCCATTCTATTACCCATCACCAAGGACCACTGGGTCACCCTGCCCCATGCCATTGTGGTCTTTTGTGCGTCTTAACTCTTTCTGAGATTGCAGTCTCTCAGTTTAAGTCTGGTATCTTCTCCTTCCCCCACCACACCTGCCCTTCCATTTGTAGGCTCCTGGAGTCAATTCTAATAGGCAAATCCCAGTAAAACCTTGTAGGAGACTGGGAGCCTTTAAGACACACAGGCCTCTACCCAGCAGCTGGGTAAATGAAATATTCCCTTTTGAAGAAGTGGAATCAGGAGTATGAGAATTCCCCCTTATAGGAACAGAGATTACTCACAGGTCACATTCAGGAGGAATGGATCACTCATATTGGAATTAACTGGGTTTCTGACTTCACACCGATATGGTCCTCTGTCCTTCCTTGTGACATTGTATATAATGAGGGTCCTGTTCTTCGCAGTCAGCTCCACTCTGTCACTGACCAGTATTTCCTGGTCATTTACGAACCATAGAATCGTTTCAACATTACCCTTGGTTTCACATGTTAGTACTATCAAGTCCTTGTTCTCCATTGGGGCAGAGTTGTTGGTTGTGATATGGGGTGGGGACAGCTTCTCTGTACAGGAATAAAAATAAAATTATTGTAAAGATTCTATTTTGTTTCTTACAGTCACAGGTAGAGTCTCTTAGGAGCTCTTAGGTCCCAGGAGAAGAGGACAAGGGGTTAAACAAGAGGAAGCATTGTGGCCTACTGGAAAGAACATGGGCCTGAGTGTCATAGGATCTGGTTCTAATCCTGCTTCCACTACTTGTCTGCTGGGTGACCTCAGGCAAGTCACTTAACTTTTGTGTACCTTCGTGTCCTCAACTGTAAAATGGGGATTTAATACCTGTTCTCTCTCCTACTTAGAATGTGAGAACCATGTGGGACAGGGACTGTTGTCTGACTTGACTGATTTGTATCTCTCCAAGTGCTTAAAACAGTGCTTGACATTCAGTAAGCACTTAACAAGTAACAAAAAATTTCAGCATCAGCAACAACATTTGGTTGGAGACAAAGAAAACCTTCTTGAGTGCCCAGGTCACTAGACGTGGTAACAATCTCCTGATGGCATCTGGAGAGCTTTAAAAATTTAACAGATTTAATTTGGTCCATTTCAGACCTAGAGATGGGGGGCTGGATGAGATGACCTTTCAAGGTCTCTTCCAGTTAGTTCTAAGATTCTAACGTAATTTGAGTCTCTGATGCCAAGGCTTAGGGAAGGGGTCATGACCAGGGAGAAAACAGTGTTTTCCTCCTGAACATTGCCACAGCTGAGAAGGGCTCACCTGTTTGTTTGGTTTTTTGTTTATTTTAAATTATATATGTTTGGCACTTACTATGTTGCAGGCACTGTACTAGGTGCTGGAGTAGGTACAAACTAATTAGGTTGGACGCATCCATGTCCCCATGGGGCTCACAGTCTTAATCCCCATTTTACAGATGAGATAACTGAGGCACAGAGAATTTAAGTGATTTGCCCAAGATGACACAGCAGAATTAGAACTCGGGTTCTCTGACTCCCAGGCCCATGCTCTATCCGGTAGGCATTGTGCAAGTTCTCCACTCTGAAAGTATCATAGCTGAGGTTTGGAGAGTCAGTCTCCCAGGGAGCGCCCTGAAGGTGGGAAAGCAGATTTGAATCTGCAGTGAATGGGGTTTTCTTGTCTCTCATCTCTTCTGTCTTCCCTCCATGCCTGCCCAATTCCAGATAGAATAGGCAGAGATTTTGTATCCAAGGATAATATTTGGAGATGATGAAAGCCCAGATTGCCATTCTCCTTTATGGGAAAGGAAAGGAATGAAGAGGAACCACTTCCCCTATCTAGGTGCTCCCTTAAGGGGCTGGGAAGAACAAGTTGAAAGATGGATATGTCAGAGTCTACCTAGGGAACCTAATGCTTGAAGCCCATTTAGTTGGAATCATTTCCTAGAGGGGCAGAAACCCATTCAACATGTGCATCCAGGTCTCTTATTATATGGCTACCTCCCCTCGATGAACAAATTGATGCTCTCAACACCACCCGCTCTACTAAACTCAACCCACTCACTCCCCTACCCCTTCACTGATCTCATCCCACTAACCCACAGCCCTATATTATCTCCAGTCTGCTGCTGGTGGAAATCTAGATATCAGACCTACCTTGTCCATTACTAGCTTATCCTTGTGTGCTTGAATTCTGCCTTCTCCTCTGCCTGGCAAAATTATTTCTCCATCTTAATCGACACCAATGCCCATTGCCCTCGCCAGCTGTTCCAGATATTTAACTTCCTCCTCAAACACCCTGCCCCCCACCTCCCCATCCTGTGCCCCTAATGACCTGGCCACCTACTTTATTGAGAAAATTGAAACTATCAGGTGTGATCTCCATAAAATTTCCCTGCCCCTCCCCAGTCCCTTCCCCTTCCTGCCCCTTCTTCAACTCTCCCACCTTTCCCAGCAGTCTCTAGAGGAGATCTCCTGCCTTCTCTCAAAATCCACCCTCTCTACTTGCACCTCCAACCCCATTCCTTCATACCTTATCAAAATTCCTTGCCCCTTCCCTTCTTCCCTCCCTAACTGCCATCTTCAACTCTTTTCTCTCCAGTGGCTTCTTCCCCACTGCTTTCAAACATGCCCATGTCTCTCCTATCCTAAAGAAACCCATCCTTGACCCCCAGGGCTCCCTCCAGTTATCCCATCTCCCTCCTACCATTCCTCTCCAAACTTCTTGGGTGAGTTGTCTGTACCCCCTGTCTCAACTTTTCCTCCTCCAAGTGTCTCCTTGACCCCCTCTAATCTGGCTCTGTCCCCTTCACTCCAGAGAAACCGCTTTCTCAAAGGTCTCGCTTTCTCAAAGGTCACAGATGATCTTCAGATGATGCCAAATTCAACAGTTTCTATTCCATCCTAATCCTCCTTGACCTTTCAGCTGCCTTTGACACCATCGACCATCCCCTTCTCCTGGAACGATTATCCAGTCTCAGCTTCACTGACACCACCTTCTTCTGGTTCTCTTCCTATCTCTCTGGCAACTCATTCTCAGTCTCTTTTGTAGACTCGTCCTCTGCCGCCCACTCCTAACTGCGGGTCTCCCTCAAGATTCAGTTCTGGGTCCCTTTCTATTCTCTATCTACACCCATTCCCTTGGAGAACTCATTCACTCCCATGGCTTCTACTACCACCTCTATGTAGATGATTCCCAAATCTACATTTCCGGCCCTGATCTGTCTCCCTCTCTGTAGTCTCACATTTCCTCCTGCCTTCAAGACATCTCCACTGGGATGTCCTCCCATCACCTAAAACTTATCAGGTCCAAAACAGAATTCAAGCACTTAGTACAGTGCTCTGCACATAGTAAGCGTTCAATAAATACTATTAAATGAATGAATTCCTTATCTTCCCCCCTAAACCCTGTTCTGCCCCTGACTTTCCCCTCACTGTAGATGGCACCACCATCCTTCCTGTCTCACAAGCCTGTAACTTTGGCGTTATCTTTGATTCCTCTCTCTCATTCAACCCACATATCCAATCCATCACTAAATCCTGTTGGTTTGACCTTCACAGTATTGGTAAAATCCCCCCATCCTCTCCATCCAAACTGCTACTACATTAATCACAAAACAAATCCTATCCCGCCTTGATTTCTGTACCAGCCTCCTTGCTGACGTCCCAACCTCCTGTATCTCCCCACTCCAGTCCATACTTCACTCTGTTGCCTGGATCATTTTTCTACAAATGATCTTTTAGGCCATGTTTCTCCACTCTTCAAGAACCTCCACTGGTTGCCCATCCACCTCTGCACCCAACAGAAACTCCTTACCATCGACTTTAAAGACTGAATCACCTCACCCCTCCTGCCTCACCTCACTACTCCCCTACTACAATACACAGCATACACTTTACTCCTCTAATAACCTTCTCACTATACCTTGATCTCATCTATTTCACCACCAACATCTCTCCCCTGTCCTGACTCTGGCCTGGAATGCCCTCCCTCCTCATATCTGACAATTACTCTCCCCAACTTCAGGGTGTTATCGAAACCATATCTCCTTCAAAAGGCCTTCCCTGACAAAGCCCTCTTTTCCTTTTCTTCCACTCCCTTCTGCATCGCCTTGACTTGCTCCTTTTATTTATCCCTCTGCCCAGCCCCAGTACATATCTGTAATCTTATTTATATAAACGTCTGTCTCCCTCTCTAGATTGTAAACTCATTGTGGGCAGGGAATGCATCTCTTAAGTTGCTATATTTGTACTCTGTATATTTGGAGAAGCTGTATAAGCTGTATATTTGGAGAAACAGCATGGCTCAGTGGAAAGAGCATGGGCTTTGGAGTCAGGGCTCATGAGTTCGAATCCCAGCTCTGCCACTTGTTGGCTGTGTGACTGTGGGCAAGTCACTTAACTTCTCTATGCCTCAGTTCCCTCATCTGTAAAATGGGGATTAAGACTGTGAGCCCCACGTGGGACAACCTGATTCCCCTATGTCTACCCCAGCACTTAGAACAGTGCTCGGCACATAGTAAGCGCTTAACAAATACCAACATTATTATTATTATTACTCTCCCAAGTGCTTAGTACAGTTCTCTGCACACAGTAAGTGCTCAATATAAATATGATTGACAGACTTGACTGACTGATGACTGGTAGGATAAACTGAACAGGCCCACCACAAATCCCTGCTCTATTCCATTAGTAGTGGAGAATGGATCAGACAGGTCCCCCTCCGCTCTGATTCAGCCAGTGCCAGCTGTGCCATCATGACATAGTCTGAGGACCTTCATAAACTTTTCAGTCCCTGCCCAAAATGGGGCTCACAGTCATTCCGATTCCCAGGTTACAGATGAGGAAATTGAGGCCCAGAAAGGATAAGTAATTGCCCAAAGTGTCCACGGGCATTGTTAGGATTAGAACCCCAGTTTCCTAACTCCCAGTCCCATGCTCTTTCTGGTTTAGGTTTGTTGCTAGTGCTCAAACTAAGAATTTGAGTACTAATTGTTTATTATTCGTGAGAAGCAGTATGGCTTAGTGGAAAGAGCCCCATCTTGGGAGTCAGAGGTGGTGAGTTCTAATCCTGGCTCTGCTATTTATCAGCTGTGTGACTTTGGGCAAGTCACTTAACTTCTCTGTGCCTCAGTTACCTCATCTGTAAAATGGGGATTAAGATAACCCAATTACCTTGTATCTACCCCCAGGGCTTAAAACAGTGCTTGGCACATAGTAAGTGATTAACAAATACCATTATTATTATTATTATTGTTATTATTTCCTCCTTTAGACTGTAAATTCCTGTGCTCAGGGAATGTGTCTACCAACTCTGTTGTATTGTACTCTCCCAAGTGTTTAGAACAGGGCTCTGCACACAGTAAGTGCTCAATAAATATGATTGATTGATTAATCACTTACTATGTGTCAAGCGTGGTTGTAAGCGCTGATGTAGATACAAGTTCATCAAGTTTGGCATAGTCCCTGTCCCACTTGGGGTTCACAGTCTAAGTAGGAGGTCCTTAATCCCCATTTTACAGTTGAGAAAATTTAGGCACAGAGAAGTTAAGTGACTTGCCCAGGGTTACACAAGCAAGCAATTGGCAGAGTCAGGATTAGAACCCAGGTCCCCAAACTCCCAGGTCCCCAAACTCCCAGGTCCATGCTCTTTCCACTAGGCCTAGCTGCTTCTATTGATTAAGAATATGCTGCCTAATCTCTGGATTGCCCATGGAAAACAGTGCTACCTGTAGCTATCTGAAGCAGGCCCCCAGGATAGCCACACGAGGAACTTGAGATAGCTGCCTAATGTTAAATGGGCCAATTAGGCCAGAGTTCAGGAAAGATGACAGAAAACTGACCAAAAACTTGGCCAATTTGGCATTTGTATAATGCAGTCTTTTTCTCCTACCCAAGTTCCTTTGCCTTTCTCATGCATTATCTGCAGCCAAGGGAAGTTGCAAGATGGGCTACTCATGTATAAACTACAGTAGTAGGAAGAAATAAAATGTGGAATAAATGCAGAGAATGGGAATTCACCCTAATGAATGAAACTGCAGTTGTTTAAATTGGTCAGAGAGGATCTAATCCCGGCTCTGCCGCTTGTCAGCTGTGTGACGTTGGGCAAGTCACTTAACTTCTCTGTGCCTCAGTTTCCTCATCTGTAAAATGGGGTTTAAAACTGTGAGCCCCACATGGGACAACCTGATCACCTTATAACCCCCCAGCGCTTAGAACAATGCTTTGCACATAGTAAGCGCTTAACAAATGCCATTATTATTATTATTATTATATTTTTGTTGGATTTAATTGAGATGAAAAGTGTGGGAAAGGGAATTAAGGACCCAAAGGGCCATAAATAAGTTATTTAGCAAACTCCCTTGCAATAGCTTTATCCAGGTCACTTTGTTAACTCGGGAAGAGATGCTTAAGTGCTACTTTTGTCAGAGACTCCTGGAGCAGTCTTATTATGTGGTGAGGGTAACAAAACCTTTCCATGTCCTCAATTGTAATGGAGGGTTGGGTGGTGATAGAGTTGGGAAGAGCTATCCTTCAGGTCAAACATGAACCTGCTGACAGTGGCCTGCATCCCTATGAGAACCAGCATTGCCTAATAGATAGAGCACGGGCCTGGAAATCCAGAAGCACGTGGGTTATAATCCCAACTCTGCCACTTATCTGTTGCGTGACCTTAGGCAAGTCATTTCACTACTCTGGGTTTCAGTTACTTCATCTGTAAAATGGGGATTAAGAGTGTTAGTCCTGTGTGGGACAGGGACTGTGTCCAACCTGATTTGCTTGGGTTTACCCCAGTGCTTAGTACAGTGCCTGGCACACAGTAAGCACTTAAATATCACAATTATAATTATTATTATTATTAACAGTAATAATAAGTATTTTGGAGAGAGAATTACTTGCACACTTTGTTTTTGCAAGTTCAGTAGTGGAGGTTTTTGGGCCCTTTGCCATTCTGGTGAGTATTTCTCAGACATCAATAGTTTAAGAGGGAGACACTCTATTATGTGGTCCTCTCATGCCCAGCGATGGGTAATAGGAAAAATGGGTCCAGTCTGTAGTCCCAGAACAGAATGTTTCTGAGACTTCAGCAGCAATCACCACTATGCCCTCACCCTATTGTAAACCTATTGTTTAGTTTGATACTAAGAGTGGTTTAGCAAAGACCTGGCATTAGGTGAGGAGTGAAGATCGTTGTTTTTTTCTAATTATTTGTCAAAACCAGGGGGAACACAAAGAAAAACCAACCACCACAGCAACAGCAAAAATCTACAGTTTTTCTGCCCATATCTAAACAGACTGAAGCCAGAAAAACACAGGTGCATCAGTTCATGGTGGAGGCAAGCAAGGGCAGTTTCAGAGAGCAACACAACACCAGCTCTGAGCAGGTTTGAAAGATTTGACCCCAACACTTGTCTAACTATAAAGCATCCTCCCCCTTAACCCCATTCTCTACTGCTCCGAAGAGGAATGACCTCTCTGACACAAGGTGCACCCAGATACAGCTACATTCAAATGGGGTAGGCATGACTTGATAGCCAAGTGGAAAAAGAGGGTTGGAGAACAAACTAGTGATTCTCAAAAAATATGTGGCTAGTTTTTGATCCTGCCTTTTGAAAAATTAGTTTTAAGTTGAAGGTGCAGAAAATAGACAAATCTAAAGTTGAGAAAATTATTTTTTTTGGTGGCTGCACTATGATTAACTGCCTTTGACAACAATTTTTCAAATGGTGACCTATTAACTGAACAACAAGGTTTCCTATTTCAATAAGGAAGATGCTTAGTACAGTGTTCTGCAAAGCGTAGGTGTTGTATAAATGCTAATGATTGATTATTATTTCTATCCTAATCCTGTTCACCATTACCTGGACTCACTTGAAACTGATGCTCCTCCTTGCCTCTTCAGGTAGCTACTGGGTCCAAACCCTCTAACCTGTTGCTTCTCAAACAGGATTTGGCAACCGATGGCTCTCGAGGCATATCTTAATCTTCTTGTTACCAGTTATGGCTTTTGAATGTAGGTATCCACACCATGGAACCATTTGCCCTCACAAACTTGGCATCATGAGGGAGGCACCATTAGTTTTAATCCCACAGCTCTTTCAACTGCAAATAACGGGCCAACTCTACCTTTTAGAAATGAAAAGGGGCCCAAAGGAACCAAGATGGCAGCTCCACTTCTTGTCCTCTCTCAGGCAGGACAGAGTGAAGTAGGGAGGGAGACTTCTCACCTCTCCTTCTTCTCCCAGCACACTGGGACCCACACATATTGCTAGAAACAGTGGTGAGCCATGCACCAGGGAGGGAAGTCCCCAGGCAGGGGGAAAGTACAGTCCTCACAGGTATTAGATTAAAATATTTCACTCTGACATGAGCCAGGTCTGGAGCAGTATAGTAACACTTGAGGAAGAAGAGTCAACAGATAGCAGGCATGGTGCTTTGCAACTCTGGAACTCATCTTCCTCCTCCTTTTCTTTCTATCCCTCTTTGTCATTTTATCTCATCTTCCTCCCCTTCTCTTTCTTCCTCTCCTCCTCTTCAGTTGAGTATTATTAATAAAAATAATAATAGCTGATTACTACATATCAAGAACCGTAATAATAATAATAATAATGATAGCATTTGTTAAGCATTTACTAGGTGCCAGGCACTGTTCTACGTGCTGGGGTAGATACAAGATAATCAGGTTGGACACAGTCCCTGTCCCCCCAAGGGCTCACAGTCTTAATACCAATTTTACAGATGAGGGAACTGAGGCACAGAGAAGTAAAGTGACTTGTCCAAGGTCACACAGCATACAAATGGCAGATCCGGGATTAGAATCCATGACCTTCTGACTCTCAGGCCCATGCTCTATCCACTAGGCCATGATGCTCCCCTCTGCACTAAGCACTGAGGTAGACAAAAGATAGGGTACAAGATAATCAGATCCCACATGGGGTTCACAGTCTAAGTAGGAGGGAGAACATCACCATCATCATCATCAATGATATTTATTGAGCACTTTCTGTGTGCAGAGTACTGTATTAAGTGCTTAGGAGAGTACAGTGTAACAGACTTGGTAGATACATTCACTGTTGACAATGAGTTTACAGTCTAGAACAGGAATTGAATCTCCATTTTTCAAATGAGGGAACTGAGGCACAGATAAGTTAAGTGACTTGCCCAAGGTCACACAGCAGACAAATGGTAGGGATGGGATTAGAACCAAGTTCTCTGACTCCCAGGCCGCTGCTCTTTCCATTAGGCCACACTACTTCCAGTGCTTATAACAGTGCTTGGCACATAGTAAGCGCTTAACAAATGCCATCATTTTGATTGAAGTTATATGACTTAAACCTTTGAATGATGGAATTTGGCTTTTTTCTGCACAAAAAAGTTGTAGATTCCTGCTCTAGAAAATTCAATGCTCAGTTATAAGACCTCATAACACAGTTAAAAAGGTCCAGCAAGCTAATACCTTGTGTCTCACTAGCAGTCCAACTATTCATCACCTTACACACACACTCGGGGCAATTTTATCTAGGAGGTAGAACATTACAACAGATTACATATTCAAAATTTAATGGGAAAAGCCATAATATTTCTGGTCTTTCTGCTCTTCCAACTACTAAGTTATTATACAGTTCATTAACAGAATCAGGAGTTGAATAACTTTCCACTCTCTCCCTCTGTGTCAGGTATAGAGCCATTGAGCCGAACATTCCCAGAGTGTTGAAAGCAAAGGGAAACCAGCAATATTTCCCAATCTGAATGCCTGAGGAAGATGGGCTTGTCTTCAAAACCACCAGGCAAAGGATAGTGCAGGCATGAGATATGGAAAGGTGACCTCCCTGCCTCCAATCTCTCCCTCTAGTCCATACTTCACTCTGCTGCAAAAATCATTTTCTAACAAAAACTTTCTATGCATGTCTCCCCACTACTCAAAACCCTCCAGTGGTTGTTCATCCCTTTCCACATCAATATAGAAACTCCTTACCACTGGCTTAAAGGCAAACAAACCACTCTCCCTCTCTTATCCAACCTTGCTAATCTACTACATCCGAGGCCAAACGCTTTGCTCCGCTAATGCCAATCTTCTCAGCTGTACTCAGTCTTTATGTCTTTCTGCCAATCACTTGCCCACATCCTCCCTCTGGCTTAGAACTCCTTCCTCCTTCATTTCCAACTGCCTGCCACTCTCCTCCTCTTTAAAGCTGCCCCTTAAAATCATATCTCTTCCAAGAGACTTTCCCTGACCGACCCCTCATTTTCTGTCCTTATTCGTCCACCCCTTTTCATTACCTCTATGCTTGCTTCTGTACCCCTTGAGCATTCTGATCCTCACCCACCCCCACAGCAGTTATATAAAATCCTTATATTCTGCCGCTCCCAGTAGCTGTAATTCCTTTTAACGCCAGTCTTCCCGACAAGAATGTAAGCTCCCTGAGATCTTGGATCGTGTCTACTAATTGTAGTGTATTGCACTCTCGCAAGAGCTGAATTCAGTGCTCGGCAAATAATAAGCACTCAGTAAATACCACTGATTGACTGACTGATGGATTGATTGTCCAGAAGAAGCTGAGAACACAGCACAGAATGGAGAACTCAGTGAAACTTTGGCAAAGGGTGAGAAGGCCGCAGTTTCTGCTAGAGTGCCTGGGGTCAGGGGACCCGTGATGGAGATTTAAAGTCTGAGGTCTAACATACTCCTGAGAATTTTCCCAGGAGTAAAGGGAAGCAGCGTGGCTCAGTGGAAAGAGCCTGAGCTTGGGAGTCAGAGGTCATGGGTCTGAATCCCGGCTCTGCCACTTGTCAGCTGTGTTACTGTGGGCAAGTCACTAAACTTCTCTGTGCCACAGTTACATCATCTGTAAAATGGGGATTAACCATGAGCCTCACGTGGGACAGCCCGATTACCCTGTATCTACCCCAGCGCTTAAAACAGTGCTCTGCACATAGTAAGCGCTTAACAAATACCAACATTATTATTATTATTATTAAAGGCCAGTGGGGTAAAACGTTGGACATGAACAACATCTCTGCTGTTTGTTTGTCCTCGGAAGAGGAAGAGACTCCCTCTGCAGCTGACACTGAATTCGGCAAACAAACCTGAAAATTTGAGAGGCGACACAGACAGCGAACAAGCTCTACAGGCTTCTAGGTAGAGGGAAAATAGCCCAGAAATAGTATCGGCTTCCTGCCACATTAGGGGAAATAACACTTACCGTAAACCTGTAACTCTCCTTCGTCTGAAGAAGAAGTAAAATCCTTGAGTACCATGTCTACATAGTAGGAACCGGTATGATTGACCGTAACGTCGGTGATGAGCAGGGAGCCATTGGAGCGTGTGGACTCGCGGCCCGTGTAGGCGGCTCCAAACATCTGATTGCCTGAGGCTGTTTGGTATTCAAAGATGAGGTTTTCCTTCACACTTGTCCCTCGGTACCATCTATAGATTCCAACTTGGTCTGGGTTTCCCCGGGCGGTCAGAGTGACGTTGTCACCGGCTACAGCCACGGCTGGTCGGACGGTGAGAGACACGGCGGGCCGGACCCCGACGGTGAGGATGGAGGCTGTGCGCAGAGCAGAGGGGAACGCTCAGCACAAGGTCGGTGACCCGTCCCAGAGGGGGCAGCGATGGGGCTGGAGCGGAGACTGTCCAGGGTGGCCCCGGGGGGCCCGGGCTGGGGGACCCCAACGAGCAGCAGCGCCGGGGCCCGGGCTTGGAAGTTCGCCCCCCGCCGAGGATCCCGGGGCCGAGCCCCAGGCTGGGGAAACATTTGGGGAGCGATCAGGGCTCCCGGGGAGGGGGCCAGCCAGTCGGGGGGCCGATGTCAGGAAGGACTCCCAGGCCCGGCAGCTCAGCCTGCTAGGAGCCCCCGACCCCACCCCAGCCCGCAGCCAGACCCCCTCTGGGCGCCCCTCTTTCCCGCGCTCCCACCCCGTCCCCCCAGCCCCCCAGCCCGGAGAGGACCTGTCCCCTTTACCTGCGAGAAGAAGGCCTGGCCAGGTAAGAGGGGCCTGACGGGGAGGGTCCCGGCCGCCGGCAGGAAAAGCCATTTTCCGGGGTCCAGAGGGGCGCAAAGGCAGTGGGCGTTGTGACAGGACGGGACTGCGGCCTCCTCTCCCCCGAGAGGACTCTGCCTCCTCACCCCGGCCCCGACGAGCCCTTTCTCGGCTTCGGCGCCAAGGGCGGGCCCGGGGGGCGGGGACGGCCGGGGGGGCAAAGGGGCTGGGGGCAGGGGCGGGGCTCCCACCTCCCCTTCTCGTCCCCTCCCTCGCCCCACACTCTTCCCGCCTCTCCCAGGGAAGGGGCAGCCGTTCCCCTTGGCCCTGGGACGGCTCATCCTCCGACAGGGGAGGGGCCGAGTCCTGAACGAAACCTGCGGACAGTTAATCAGTCAATCAATCGTACTTATTAACACTTACTGTATGTAGAGCACTGTACTAAGAGCTTGCGAGAATCATCATAAGGTATTTATCGAGCGCTTTCTATCTGCAGAGCACTGTACTAACCATTTTCTTGGAATGGTATTTGTTATGTGCGTGCTATAACAGTGCTTGACACATAGTAGGCGTTTAACAAGTACCATCATCATCATCATGTACTGTTTTAAACCCTGAGGTAGAGACAGGTTTATCAGATTGGACGCAGTCCCAGTCACACACAGGCTCACAGTCTAAATTGGAGGGAGTAGGATTTAATCTCCATTTTACAGTCGAGAAAACTGAGGCACAGAGCAATGAAGTGACTTACCCAAAGTCACCCAGCAAGCAGTTGGCAGAGTGGGGATTAGAACCCAGGTCCTTTTCCTTTGACTCCCAAATATATACTCTTTCAATTAGGCCACGCTGCTTCGCTTGGGAGGGTACAATGCAACCAAGTTGGTAGTCACGTTCCCTGCCCAAAGGGAGCTTACAGTCAAGGGGGAAGACAGATATCAATATAAATGAATGATTTATGGTGGGGGGATCAGGAGCTTCACCTTTCTTGCCCCTACATTTGGACTGTTCCCGACTGGGAGCCTGGCACTTCGCCCTGGGCCAGTTCTGTCCCTGGTCTTTGGGGAATTTCCTGACTGGGAACCTGTCACAGGGCACAGTTCTGTCCCAGATTTTGGGGTTTACTGCTCTGCCCCAGCATGGTTTTTGTTACTGTGACAGTAGTGCTGTTTCTGCTCCCAAATAGAGGGGATTTCATCTGATTGGGAGAGCTCTGGACCAGCTTGAGATATGGGGGATGGATGATGATCTCTTTGGATAGTGTCAATTTAGGGCTATTGTGGCCCCATCTTTACTGGAGGAGGGGAGGACTCCCGCGACCAGGAGAACGACAGAACAGAGCAAAGTAGACTCCTTCTGGCTCCCAAAGCAGCAAGCAGAATAGATTTGAACCTCCAACACAGGGAAATGGTGTCCTCATGATCCCATTCCATTGTGTGACTGTTCCACAACACAATCTCGTGGCCACAGAGTGAAGTTGGTTTGCTATAACTCTTCACAACTCCTGAAAAAAAGCCAAAAAAACCCAAATCAGGAGTGTATAAGGTTGATACAGAGAAAATCTAAACAGTGGTCTTCCATTCATTCATTCAATTGTATTTATTGAGCACTTACTGTGTGCAGAGCACTGTACTAAGCACTTGGAATGTATAATTCGCCAACAGATAGAGACAATCCCTAACGAACAATGGGCTCACAGTCTAAAAGGGGGAAATAGAAAGCACAAATTCTGAAAGTGAGTTCCAGCTAGTCTCACTTTTGTTGAAGAGAGAGTCAGTTTTGGTATCATGGAAGGATCAGGACCCTTCTGGGAAGTTTCATTCATCGGAAAGGCAAATTCTCTTTCTCATTCCCCCGAATCGTCAAAGCAGCAGCGTGGCCGAAGGGATAGCGTATGGGCCTAGGAGTCGAAAAGATCTGGGTTCTAATCCCTGCTTCACCACTCATCTGCTGGGTGACCTGGGGCAAGGCGTTTAACTTCTTCCATTTCCTCATCTGTTAAATGGGGTTAAAGACGGTGAGTATCATGAGGAAGAAGGACTGTGTCCAACCTGATAAGCTTGTACCTACCCCAGCATTTAGTACAATGCCTGGGGCAGAGTAAGCCTTAACAAATATCATAAAAAGTGGCATGAAGAAGCACTGATCAGGGGTGAGTAATCACCTCCTTGCGTGTCCCTGCCCCTTTTCCTCTCCCTTCGTTGCCAAACTGCACCCCAACCTGATCCCGCCCCATTCCAAGTTCTAGAGGAAAACCTCTCAAGGCAATGTATATTCCTCTGCTGCCCTCTACTGTACACTGGCCCCGTCATAGTTATTGAGGGGGCTCAAGGCTGTGGGAAGAAATATTAAGAATAATAATGATAATAATAATATTTGTTAATCGCTAACTATGTGGCAAGCACTATTCTAAGCGCTGGAGTAGATAAAGACTAATCGGTTCGGACTCATTCCCTGTCCCACATGGGGCTCACAAGGCTTAATCCCCATTTGACTGATGAGGGAGCTGAGGCATAGAGAAGTTAAGTGACTTGACCAAGGTCACACAGCAGACATGTGGCAGAGCCAGAATTAGCAGTGGGTTGGGATTGGGACAGGCTAGTGAAATATATGCAGCGTGGCTCAGTGGAAAGAGTCCGGGCTTGGGAGTCAGAGGTCATGGGTTTGAATCCCGGCTCTGCCACTTGTCAGTTGTGGGACTGTGGGCAAATCACTTCACTTCTCTAGGCCTCAGTGACCTCATCTGTAAAATGGGGATGAAGACTGTGAGCCTCCTGTGGGACAACCTGATGACCCTGTATCTACCCCAGCGCTTAGAACAGTGCTCTGCACATAGTAAGCACTTAACAAATACCAACATTATCTAAGGAGTGCTTACTGTGTGCAGAGGACTGTACTAAGTTCTTGGGAGAGTACTATGCAGTAAGGTTGGTAGACACGTTCTTTGCTGCAGTCAAGAGGGGGAGACAGACATTAAAATAAAGAAATAAATTATGGATATGTACATAAGTGCTATGGAGTTGAGGATGGTGACACAGAAGGGAGTGGGAATAGGGGAATGGATGGGCTTAATGGGTAAGGCTTCTTGGAGGAGAGGTGATTTTAATAAGACTTTGAAGTTAAAAAGAATGATAGTTTCTCATATATAAAGGGGTAGGGAGTTCCAGGCCAGAAGGAGGCCGTGAGCAAGGGGTAAGCAGAGAGATAGTTGAGATCGACAAGATAGAGGAACAGTGAGTAAATCTGTGTTAGAGGAATGAAGTGTGTGGGCTGGGTTGTAGTTGGAAATCAGTGAGTTAAGGTTGGGAGGAATGAGCTAATTAAGTGCATTAAAACCCATGGTAAGAAGTTTCTTTTTGATGCAGATAATATAAAGATAAATCTATTAGATAGAATAAATATTTTTTATAAAGAGGGGAGGCCCGCTTGTCCATCATGCTGACCCGGGGAAGCCATCGGGATTCAGAAATCCCTCCATACAGGGCTCCAAGCACCAGTTAAGAGCAGAAATTGGTGGGAGAAAGATTCCCATGCTTCAGGGTGCTGAAGGACGATGGCAATCATTTACCTTTGTAATCTCAGGTTCTCTAGCTGTGGAAGACTGGGAACCTTGGATTCTCCCAAAAACTCCCAAACAGTTCAGGTAGGAGAATAATAATTATAATAATGCTAACAATAATAATAATAATAGATATTTGTTAAAACCTTATTATGTGTCAAGCACTGTACTAAATGCTGGGATAGATACAAGATAATCAGTTTTTTATGGTATTTGTTAAGCACTATGGGTCAGAGATGACTCAATAGCATAAAACGGCGTGGCTCAGTGGAAAGAGCACGGGCTTTGAAGTCAGAGGTCATGGATTCTAATACCGGCTCCGCCACCTCTCAGCTGTGTGACTTTGGGCAAGTCACTTAACTTCTTGGTGCCTCAGTTACCTCATCTGTAAAATGGGGATTAAGAGTGTGAGCCTCACGTGGGATAACCTGATTTATCTTGTACCTACCCTAGTGCTTAGAACAGTGCTCGGCACATGGTAAGCGCTCAACAAATACAAACGTTATTATTATAAAACAAGACAGGATACAAGCTAATCAGGTTGGGCACAGTCCCTGTCCCGTATGGGACTCAAAGTCTAAATCCCCATTTTACAGATGAGGAAACTGAGGCACAAAGAAGTTAAATGACTTGAAGGTCACATAGCAAACAAGTGGCAGAGCTAGGAGTAGAACCCAGGCCCTTTGACTCCCAGGCTCGTGCTCTTTCCACTAAGACACACTGTTCCCAATCAGAACCTCTGATTTGGCATAGCAAGGTAATGCACAACAGAGGAAAAATTTGGGTTTTTTGGTTGTTTTTTTTTTTTGCTCAAGTACCCAAGTATCCTAAGGTTGGCTTCAATCCACCTCTTGTGGAGGCTGGAGAAGCATCGCTATAGGGGACATTGCACATAGTGGCAGCAGAACACCACGGGGGAGAGGCAGGCAGAGGGGTGTCTGCCCCAAACTGGTCCATCCTGCCCAATGTCATTAATGGAAATTCAATCCATCAGTAGTATTTATTGAGCACTTACTGTGTGCAGAGCACTGTACTAGCACTTGGAAGAGTGCAGTATAACAATATACCAGAGTAGGTAGACATGTTCCATGCCCATAATGACCTTATAGTCTAGAGGGATGGCATGCCATGCCCTACATGTTCAATTTCATTCCAGGTCCCTTGGAATATAGGTGAAACAAAGGAGCAAAGAAGTACGGAATCTTCCATAGACAACTGGAAGGAAACCGAGGATGGCATGGAGCTACTCAGCTTCCTGGATGATTTAATGCAGTGTGGCCTAATAATAGTAAAAAAAAATTATTATTATTGTATTTGTTAAGCGCTGACTATGTGTCAAGCACTGTTCCAAGTATGGGGATAGAGCAAGTTAATTGAGCCAGACATAGTCCTTCCTATGTAGGGCTCACAGTCTAAGAATTTAATCCCAATTTTACAGGTGAGGAAGCTGAGGTGCCTACTAAAAAGAGCATGGGATGAAGAGTCAGAAGAACCGCCTTCTAGTCCCGGCCCAGCCATTTGCTTGCTGTGTGACATCAGGCAAATAATCTACCTCCTATTGGCCTCGATTTCCTCAGCTGTACAATGGGGATAAGATCCCTGATCTCCCTTCCTCTTGGTC
Organism: Ornithorhynchus anatinus; assembly: GCF_004115215.2. Classification (NCBI taxonomy): domain Eukaryota; kingdom Metazoa; phylum Chordata; class Mammalia; order Monotremata; family Ornithorhynchidae; genus Ornithorhynchus; species Ornithorhynchus anatinus. The sequence goes on along the minus strand of NC_041732.1, from coordinate 4,101,283 downwards.
TGTGAGCCCTGTGGGAGATAGTGACTGTGTCAGATCTGATTATCTTGTATCCACCCAAACGCTTGGCACAGTGTGTGGCACATAGTGTTATCATTATTTATTGATTAATTAATCATTATTAATAACAACTCTTAGTTAATATAGAGAATTAACCTTTCAGATAAGAGAAATTTCTAGGAAAATTCAAGTCAATTCTTAAATAGTCATTTGGCTACCTGGTAAGGGGGAGGGGGAGAAGAGTAATCTGGAAACAGGACCAAGGAGCAGTGTCGCCTAGTGGATAGAGCTTGGGCCTGGGAGTCAGAAGGACCTGAGTTCTAATCCTGGCTTCACCACTTGTCTGCTGTGCGACTTTGGGCAAGTCATTTCACTTCTCATTAATGATTATTAATGATGTATATATATCTATGATTCTATGTATCTATTTTAATGATACATAGAGAAGCAGCGTGGCTCAGTGGAAAGAGCATGGGCTTTGGAGTCAGGGCTCATGAGTTCGAATCCCGGCTCTGCCACTTGTCGGCTGTGTGACTGTGGGCAAGTCACTTAACTTCTCTGTGCCTCAGTTCCCTCATCTGTAAAATGGGGATTAAGACTGTGAGCCCCACGTGGGACAACCTGATTCCCCTGTGTCTACCCCAGCGCTTAGAACAGTGCTCGGCACATAGTAAGCGCTTAACAAATACCAACATTATTATTATTATTATTATTCTCTGGGCCTCAGTTCCCTCATCCGTAAAATGGGGGTTAAGACTGTGACCACCACATGGGATAGGGACTGTATCCAACCCGATTAGCTTGCGTCTACCCTAGCATTTAATTCAGTGCTGGCACATAGTAAGTGCTTAACAAATACCGTTAAAAAAAAAAAAGAACAGAGATGACTGCCCTGTTCGGAGGGTAGCTGAAATTCACATTCAGAATCTGTGCTTCTGTGGATGAAGTACTTTGGTGTATGCCAGTCAGACAATCGATGGCATTTATGGAACACTTACTAAGCACTTGGGGGAGTACAGTACAACAGAATTAAGATCCTAGCCCAATATTTAGCACAGTGCTTGGCATTTCTCTGTATTGCACTTTCCAAGCTCGTAGTACAGTGCTCTGCACACAGTAAGTGCTCAATAAATACAATTGAATGAATGAATAAATGAGTTAAGCAGACATGTTCCCTGCCTATGTCGACCATACATACAGTCTAAGGGTTGAGTTTAGAGGGACATGCCATGGAGTTTTTGAAGAAGAGCGAGCTCACTTCCTCCAGGAGGCCTTCCCAGACTGAGCGCTCCCTTTCTCTCTGTCTCTCCTCCCCTCCCCATTCCCCCTACTCCCTCCCTCTGCTCTACTCCCTTCCCCTCCCCACAGCACTTGTGTATATTTGTATATATTATTTATTACTCTATTTTATTAATGATGTATATATATCTATGATTCTATGTATCTATTTTAATGATATTGTTGCCTGACTACTTGTTTTGTTTTGCTGTGTCTCCCCCCTTTTAGACTTTGAGTCCGTTGTTGGGCAGGGATTATCTCTGTTGCCAAATTGAGTACTCCGAGCGCTTTGTCCAGTGCTCTGCGCACAGTAAGCGCTCAATAAATACGATTGAATGAAGGAAAGAAGTGAAGAGCCATCCCGCCTGAGGCCATCAGCCTGCGCTGTGGGACTGTCATGGCAACGGGTCGGTGAATGGATGAAATGGAGAAAGTTGGGGAACTCACCAACCCTTCTCCCCTTCACCTCTTGCCACAGGCACCCACCACCCCGCCCGCCGTCATGGGGGGCAGGACGGAGCCTACCCTGTCTCCCCACCACAGCCTGGAGTCGGGAGACCCCCGAGCCGGGACAAAGCATCACCCTCGCCCCTTCCCTGCCTGGGACCCAGGAGAACTCCAGGGCTCAGGCCCGCCCCTCTGGGGGGGATCGGCTCCTTTGGAGAGGGGGCGGCCCGGAGGCTGAACCTTCTCACTTCGGGGCAGTGGGAGGGACGAGAGGAATGGGAGGGGACGGACGGGAAACCCCAGTCCCCTCCCGAAGGGGAGGGGTCCGATGCGAAGCCCCTGCCCTCTGACCCCAGCAGGAAAAGTCTATTCCTGCGGAGAGGGTGGCAGGGCTCCGGGAGTGGAGAGGAGAGGAGAGGCGGGCGGCGGGTCGGAGCGGCAGGCGGCGATCCCCGCCGGGCCACGGACGCGGGAGCCTCATGGCCTTTCCCCGGGGCAGCCGGGCCCCTCCCGGCCGGGCGGCGCGCTTCTGTGCCCCGCTCCTCCTGGCAGGTGCGAGGGAAAGAGGGGCGGGCAGCGGGCTGCTGGCCGCGGGCCGGGCCGGGGGCTCCTTCCCGGGGGTCCTGACCGCTCCCCAAGCGTTTCCCCAGCCTGGGGCTCCGCCCCGGGATCCTTGGCGGGGGGCAAACTTCCAGCCCAACCCTGGGCCCCAGGGCTATTGCTCGTTGGGGTCCTCGAGCCCGGACCCCCCGGAGCCACCCTGGACAGTCTCCGCTCCAGCCCCATCGCTGCCCCCTCGGATCGGGTGACCGACCCTGTGTTGAGCGTTCCCCTCTGCTCTGCGCACAGCCTCCGTCCTGACCGCCGGGGTCCGGCCCGCCGAGCCTCTCACCGTCCGACCAGCCGTGGCTGTAGCCGGGGACAACGTCACTCTGACCGCCCGGGGAGACCTAGACCAAGTTGGAATCTATAGATGGTACCGAGGGACAAATGTGAAGGAAAACCTCATCTGTGAATACCAAACAGTCTCAGGCAATCAGATGTTTGGAGCCGCCTACACGGGCCGCGAGTCCGCACGCTCCAATGGCTCCCTGCTCATCACCGACGTTACGGTCAATCATACCGGTTCCTACTATGTAGACATGGTACTCAAGGATTTTACTTCTTCTTCAGACGAAGGAGAGTTACAGGTTTACGGTAAGTGTTATTTCTCCTAATGTGGCAGGAAGCCGATTCTATTTCTGGGCTATTTCCCCTCTGCCTAAGAGGCTTTAGAGCTTGTTGCTGAATGCATTGCCTCTCAGATGTCCGGATTTGTGTGTTGAGAAATGGTTCCCCACCTACTGAAGATTATCATCTAATGGGGGAGAGAGGCAAACAGATTATATTTAGATCTGCTAGAATGGATGCGTTTGCATTACATGATTTGAATAGAATGCTATTGAGGAAATGGAAATGTCCCTCTCACTGTGTGCGACTGTCTGGTTACGACATGATCCGCAAGTCTGCACAAATAGATGTGGTGTTGGAAAAAATGGTTTTGCACGTGCAAACGGCATTGGTTAAGGCATGATTTTTATAATGTAAGTTTTCTGTAACATAGAGTTCTGCAATAACTCAATTCCAGAACTAACTGTATTTGCAAATAGTGGGAGCGGGAGAATAATAATGAAAAAAGTATATAACTGATAATGGTAAGAGTACAAAAAAAGGAGGAAGTGAATAATTAGAGTACACGTTCTCCACTCATCAAACATCTTCATTGGCGACCCATCTCCCTCTACATCAATTTAGAAGCTCCTTTACCATTGGCTTCAAGACTCTCCACCATCTTCCTCCACCTTACAGATCTCCTCTCCATCTTACCCTCCTACACTCCAGTTTTCACTCTTCATCTTTATAAGCTAACCTTCTCACTCTACCTCACTCTCGACTCTCCTGCCTCTGACCATTCATTCATTCAATAGTATTTATGCTGATCCCCCAGTCTGAAACTCCCTCTTTCCCCAGATCTGTCAAATCCCACTTACTTTCAGAGCCTTTCCCCATTAGCAGCATCAATTCAAAAGCCACCCTTATCACATGGGGTTTTAATTCCTAGCAATAGCACTCATATCTACATTACTTGCACTTTCCATTATTTATTCAGTAATTTCTTCCAGACTTATCTGTACTGATTGCTGCTAAAACCTTGTTACTCTTCCTGCTCCTACTCTTTGCAAACAAAATTTCTCTCTCCCATTAGATGGTAAAAAGACCAGGCACCAGTATCTTCCTCCTGTTGTATAAAGACATGGAGTTTAAAGATATGTACATAAGAGCACTTGGATGATGATATCTGACCTCAAACCCTCCTTCCTCATTTTGGGAACAGCAGGAAGAAGCCAGGAAGGCAACTGCCCAACGAGAATTCTTATCACAGCTCAGGGACACAGGTTTAGACTGAATGAGTTGAAAAGAGCTGTTAAAACTCCTTATTTTGGGTTCAAGGCTCTTGACCAACCCTCTCTTTTTTGCATGTTCCTGCTTCTCCCCAGCTCATGCTCTTCTGATCTCCAAAACGAATCCTTGCACTGGGCCTCGTTCTCACCTTTCCCTGAGAGTTGGGGGAGAAGGGAGGTGTCCCTTAGGTCCAGCTTCTCCCGGGTGAAAATCCAGTGCTTAAAAGATACATATCCAAATGTAGAGGTGACACAGAAGAGAGAGGGAGTAGAAGAAATGAGGACTAAGGTGAGGAAAGCCTCTTCGAGGAGATGTGATTTTATTAAGGGTTGAAAGGTGGGGAGAGTGGTGGTTTGCCATATATGAAAGAAGAGTGGGTAAGGGGTCAGTAGGGAGATAGATAAGATTGAGGAACAGTGAGTTAACTTGGCATTAGAGGAGCAAAGTGTGCAGGCTGAGTTGTAGTAGAAAATAAGATAGGTAAAATAGGAGGGGTGAGCTTTCAGGAGGGAGATGTGGGCTGAACAGTTTTTTAGAAAAATGATCCATTCAGCAGTGTGAAGAATGGCCTGGAATGAGGAGAGACAGGAGACAGGGACGTCACGGAGGAGGCTGATGCAGTAGTCAAGGGAGAACTGCTATTAGTCTCCCAACTAATGTATCAACAGCTTTGTACTCACAACTGCTTGCTGAACTTTTGAACATATTAATAATTATATTATTTTAAGTGCTTATTACATGTCAATCATGGTATTAAGCACTGGGGTAAGCACAAGAGAATCAAGTCGAACAAAGTCTCTGCCCTCATGAGGTTCCCAGTCTAGAGACAAGGGAGAACAAGCATTGATCCCCCATTTTACAAATGAGGAAACTGAGGCCCAAAGAAATTAAGTGACTCCTCCAAGACAACACAATAGGCAGATAGTATAGTCAGGATTAGAACCCAGGTCTTCTGATTCCTCTCTTTCATTCAACCCACATATTCACTCCATCGCTAAATCCTATAGATTCCACCTTCACAACATTGCTAAAATCTGCTCTTTCCTCTCCATCCAAACTACAACATTAATCCAATCACTTATCCTATCCTACCTTGATTACTATATCAGCCTCCTTTCTGGCCTCCTTGCCTCCTTTCTCTCCCCACTCCAGTCCACACTTCACCCTGCTGCCCAGATCATCTCTTTACAAAAACGTTCAGGACATTTTTTTTCATGTTCAACTCCCCCATTAGATTGTAAACTCCTGGTGGGCTGGCATTGTGTTGGGTACTTTTATGACCCTCTCCCAAGCTCTTAGTATAACAGGGGCTTAGTAAAGCCTACTGAATGGTTTATTAGTTACATGAGGGGAGGCAAGTCAAGGGAGCCCCAACCTCCAGCTAGACTCACCAACCCCTGCCCAACATGTCTCCTCTCCAGTTGCAACTCCCTCCCCGGGGGTGTCCAATCTCTCACTCTCCGGAGGGGCCATTGCCGGCATCGTTATTGGAGCCCTAGCCGGGGGATCGCTGATCATGACGCTGGGGTATTTCCTAGTCACCTTGAAGGGCCGAAGGTAATAACGATTCCCTCTTGGTTTCCAGGCAAGTGGGAAGATGCATCCCCAGCCCCCTCCTCTGCCAGCTCTCTCCTCCTGCTAGAGGTGCTGGAAGCTGAAGGTGGGGAGCCAGGTTGGGCGGCTCCCAGGCTTGAGGGATGAGGGGTGGGAGATCAGGGAAGGGTGGGGGTGGGACGGCACAGGATAAATCAGGTTGTTTTGTGTCAGGCAATCGGGGGAGCCCGAGGGAGAGCCTGGCTCAGGAGGAAGAAGGCCCCCAGTGCCCAACCCCTGTGAGTAAAACTGCTGACGGACTCCTTCCTTGGCCACTCCTCGGTAGTCTGCCTTTGGGGGAGGGGGATCCCCAGGAAGGGGCAGGGCTCCCAGCTCCAAGGGGAAGAGGCCCAAACACCACCCTCTTCCCCCCTGTCACTGTGCCCTATATCATCTGAACCCCCTTGCTGTGCCCTGTCTCTCTGCCCTCTGTGGGAGTCCCTGTCCCCTTCCCCACCTGGCCCCTCTGTGGGGTCCCCTTCCTCTGCAACTGCCCACGGCAATGGGACTGGGCCATCTGCTGCGACTTGCTCCCTCCAGGGAAGAGCGATGCTTCCTATGTTAATTTCCATCCCATTGGACCAGGCCCAGTGGCTCAGCGGGGATCTCCAAGGACAGACTCACTGGAGACCCCCACAGAGGGCAGCCAGTTCTATGAGGTGAGTTCTGGAGTCAGAGGTCAGAATGAGTCTGGGGCAGTTGGTTCTCTGGAGTCCAGCTGGAGCCCCTGCCTCATTTGGAAAATGGCATTCTCAGATTTGGTGGGGACAGGATCCCAGGGAGGGAGAGGTTGGGTCCTTCCCTGCCACAGCCCCAAGGTTGACTCAGGCTGTGGAGTGAAGACTTGTGGTTTCACTCTCCCTATCAGTGGAGCCCTCGGGACTCCTGACCCGATCTCTCATTCCCAGACCTTGGGTCCTGGAGACATGAACATTTACTGCAAGCTGACGCCGTCGGCCTAGGCTGGGAGGGCCCCTGCCTGGTCCTTCCCTCTCCCCTCCTCCTGGGGGATGCCCTTCTCAAGACAAGGCTGGACAGGACAGGGACACAGATGCCAGAAGCTGGTGGCCACGGGAACTTGTGGAATGACTGTTGCCTGATGGCCAGGCCGACCTGCTGTATGAAGAGATGGTCAGGTGACTCATCAATGCCCTGCTGTCCCCTGGGAGCCTCAGATTAGGGGTCAGAGAGCATCCCAGCGTGATCTGGTGGCATCACAGTGAGAGAGAGCAGCAGCTAACATGGGCTATTCGGCTTGGATCAGAGGGGGAAGGGGAGCCCTGACCTCTCCTCCCTGGGCTCTCTGGCCAGATGGGAGGATCTCTCTGACCCCATGCTCTCCCTGCCATGGCAGAGGTGGGCACCCTGCTGGGCTGGCCCTGTTCCTGTGTTCCTCCTGGTCAGGTTCGGGACCTGCGGAGTCACCTTGGGGCAGGTCCTGACCCCTTTCTCCAGGCCCAAGCCCACAGCCCCCAGGAGCCTCTTAGATGGACCTGCTCTGACCTGGACCAGGGAGGATTTGGCTCTCCCTCTCTGGATCAGCACTGACGGGCACCCGAACCTGGAGGAGAAGGAACAGCAGGCCCAGTCTAGGTGGGGTGCATGGGCAGGGACGCCGGACTCAGCTACACAGTCTGAATCGTTCTGTCGTGTCCACACCCAGTGGCTAGCTCATAGTGAGCACATAATAAATATGAATCCATTGTTCTCTCAAGTTCTTGTCACTGTATCTCCCACCTCAGGGAAAAGGTGGCCGCTTGCACATTCCTGGGACACCAGGGTGACCAGGAGGTGACCAAATCCTGCTGGACAGAATCCTCAGGCCTCGGACATAAACCCACTGGGAGGAAGGACAACAGGGAGGAGGCTTGAGGAAGCCCTAAGGGAGGGAGCTTGGGAAGAGGGCATCGCCCCATGGCCAAAGTTGGAAACTACCCCTCATGTTCCATCATGTTCCACTCAGGGAATAATAATAATAATAATAATGATGATGATGATATTTGTTAAGTGCTTACTATGTGTCAAGTACTGTTCCAAGCCTGAGGTAGAATACACTAATCAGGTTGGACACAGTCCCTGTACCACATGGGGCTCCCAGTCTTAATCCCCATTTTCAGATGAGGGAACTGAAACATAGAGAAGTGAAGTGACTTGCCCAGGGTCACACAGAAGACAAGTGGAGGAACCGGGAATAGAATCCATGTCCTTCTGACTCCCAGGCCCATGTTCTATCTACTGGCCATGCTGCTTCTCAGCATGGCTAGTGGATCGAGCACGAGACTGAAAGTCAGAGAATCTGCTGCTCTACTCCATCACTTGTCTACTGTGTGACCTTGGGCAAGTCACTAAACTTCTCGGTGTTTCAGTTCCCTCATTTACAAAATGGCCTTTCGATACCTGTTCTCACTCCTATTTAAACTTTGAGACCCCTGTGGGTCCTGTTTATCTTGTATCCACCCCAGAACTTAGTACAGTGCTTGGCACATAGTAAGCCCTTATCAAAAAAAAAATGTTATCATTTATTTTCTAAGATGGGTGGTGCATGAGGAAGAGTCCCCAGATGCTGAAGAGCAGGCGAATGAGACTCCAGTTAGGGCGATTCCTTTTCTGACCCTCCATGGTGGGTCAGGGCCGAAGTCGATTAAGTTGCCTCTGTGGAGCTTCTTCCAGCCTCCGTGCCCAGGGGAAGCTTTCTCTTTGCTCACACCAGGTGCCTGGAGGAAGCTGTTCACCCAGCCTCCTCCTCCCAGGTCTCTGCCCAGACTCCCGGCCCACAGAGGATAGCAAGACTGAGTGTCATTGACGCTGGGAGGTGGCTCTCAGAGGGCAATGGGGCAGGGAGAGAAGCAGCTGGTTCAGGATGAGAACCAGGAGAAAGGAAGGTAGGTCATTGTCCAGAACCAGGGGCTCAGAGCAGGGTATAAGGGGCATCACTTGGGCACTTTCTAAGATCGTTGCCATTTCCTTTCCCCATAATTGAGTGAATTAAGCAGTTTGGATCCTTCTGAGACATCTCGTTCATCCCTTCCCTGTCTTTCATGTAGCTATGTGGGCTTAATTTCTCAATTGGAGTATGAGTCCTGTGATGGCAGGGATCTACACCTTAGCCTTCTTCTGCCAGTCTCCCAGCCCCTAACCCATGGCTTTGCTCCCTGCAGGGGATCCACAAACCTTAGTTTAAGAAGGGAAAGTGCAAAGCCCAAAGGAAGGTTTGTGTGTGGTTCCAGGATTTGCTATTTGCCTGTTTGACCAGATACAGAGACACTCCTGCCAAAGGGGACCTTGTGAGTTCCTTGTCGTCAGGGAATGTGTTCCTTTTCTTTTTGGTGTATTCTCCCCTAGAGCCATGAATTGGTTATAATGGGATGGGGCTTACAGATATGCTGCTTTCCAATGTTTCAAGAATGATCACAGTATCGCTCAGCAACAGGTCATCAGTGGGTCATTAGCATTGCTTACGGAACTGATTGCAACATCATCACCACTACTGTTTTTTGGAAACTAAACTTCAAGATGTTGCAAATTGGTTCCCAGTGCGCCGCTGAGGAACCTGAAATGTGTCTGAGTATCAGAAGTTGTTTTTCTCATACCTTCTTGAATTTCACCAGGTGAGACAGAGGCCATGTTCTTTCCCTATTGTTTTCAATCATGTTTCCCACACACCCTCATTTTCCCCATGAGACACTGGGTGACATAATGGAATAGTTCAATACCCTATGAAAGAGCACAGGAAGGGGAGTCAGGAGTCGGGGATTCTAATCTTAGTTCAGTCACTGACTCACTGTGGATTTTTGGGCAAGTCACTTAAGCCTTTTTCCTCACTTGCAAAAAGAGGAAGAGACCTGCTCTCTCCACCACTTAGATTGTGAGCCCGTGTGGAACAAGGGCTGGGTTCTGATCTGATGATCTGTATCTATCCCATCACTTAGGACAGTGCTTTGATCCCTAGGAAGCGTATAATCAATCTCATCATTAACTTGGACTTTGGCAGACCTGCAGCTGCTGTGTTGTAGTGAGAACGACTGTATACTTATATCTCAGGATGCACTGGTTTAGACTCCCTTGGATCTGTGGCTGTCGAGAGCTTGCATCATAACGGACGTGTCCCCAGGAAGCATGTCTGCGGTGGGGCTGGGGGAGAGTGGCCTGAGGTAGAGAGGGTCAGCAGGTGGGTGTGGGGGAGTTTTCTCTGTGGGGGCTTGTGGCTCAGTCCTGAAGGGTCCCATGTAGAGATAGTGGTGGGGAATTTGGCGTCAGACTGAGTCCTAAGAAATCCTCCGAATCCCACATTAGTCTAGGGGACTTACCTAGACAACATCAGCCACATCCCCATCACCAAGGGATCCAATGAGGGCCGTCACCTCTTGGCTGCCTGCTGTCTCTGCGCTGATCTGGACCTTGGATGGGAAGACAAGTAAGTGGTTATAGACCTGCAGTGTCCCAAAGTGCAGGACCTGGGGCAGAAAAGGCGCTGTTCAGGCTACCCGCTTCCTGCCCCATCACACACACACCCCCACAAACATACCTTGGGATCTGGTCCTATATTCTGAGTTCAGGATGGCAGCCCAGGGCCCCGCTGGCTAGGGGGCAGTGGGGGAGCTGAGTCGGGAGTCCCGTCAACCAGAGCCAGGACCTGGTAGAATAGCCTATGCCACACCACTGCTTGTTGATTAACATACACACATACACACACACATATTCACACACCCCAGCATGCAGGGACCACAAACCAGGAAGGCCTGCTGGGTTGGTGACACCTCACAACCCTTCACACCGGCAGACGGGGACCCAGAGCCAGGAGGGGCTGCTGGGCCGGTGTCCGCTGGCTGAGCCCCCCTCCCCTATTCAGTGAGCAGCCCCGATCCAGTCCCGTCCCCCGCCGGGGCCGCACCTGGTTGGGGTTTTCCAATTGATCCAGGACTGAGCTGGAGAGATCCAGACCCTGTGGAAAATGACGGGTCCTCAGTGTCCCCCTCTCCCAGCCCGAGATGCTCGGCACCCCCGACCATGTCCCGCTGAGGAAGGGGTCTGCTGGTCCTGGGGCTCTGTCCCCCACTGCCCCCACCTTCAGCTGAGCCCCCCGCCCCCCACCAGGGTCCCAGAATTGGGCGACACGGCCACAGTCACCCTCGGAGCCCACGGTCACCCACCCACAGCCTCCACCCGGACCCCGCCTGCCACCGCCGGGATCCTCGGACTGTCCCCCCGCACCCCACCCCCGGGGCAGCCGCTGGGACTGGAGGAACCAGAGGTCCAGGCCCGGGACCCGGGGAGGGGCTGAGGGAAATACTCGCACCTGCAGTCCAAGGAATTTGGCGTACCCTAAGGCCTCCACCTCTGGGGAGAGAAAGCAGACATGAACCACCCTCACACCGCCTTTCGGGCCGGGGAATGTGAGGACCCTTTCCAAAGACACCCACCCGTTGCCTACCCCACGACTCCCACCGCCAAGCCTCTCTTGGTGTCCCCGCTCACCACCATATGGGACTGGCGATTCTCCTCCTCCTCCTCTTCTTTCTCGTCCTTCTCTTCCTCCAGCCCTGGACTCTGCTCTCCACTCGCTCAGGACCCTGAGAGAAGGGAGGGGGTCAGCGACCACCCCTCAGGGCCCTAGATAGGGACATCGGGGAAGCTGCAGTCCAATCGGGGTATTTTAATAATAATAATGATAATAATGGTTTTTGTTAAGAGCTTAGTATGTTCCAGGGACTGTACTAAGCACTGGGGTGGGTATAAGCAAATCGTGTTGGACACAGTCCCTATCCCATGTGAGGCTCACAGTCTCAATCTCCATTTTACAGTTGGGGTAACTGGGGCACAGAGAAGTGAAATGATTTGCCCAAAGTCACACAACAGACAAGTGGCAGATCTGGCATTAGAACCCATGACCTTCTGACTCTCAACCCAGGCTCTATCCACTATGCCATATTGCTTCTCTAATGAACTTAGAGCTGGGGGACAAAAATGCACCCCAGCCAGGGCCTGGGAGGGAGCCATAGAAGGGGTCCCCGAGTCTGGTCAATCCCTTCCTGCCTTGCACCCCCAGAGATGGGAACGGCCGCAGACGGGCTGGGGGCGGCAGGGACGGGCATACGTATGGGGCTCTGAGGCCCGGACTCCAGCGCTCCCCCACTGGGTAGGGGCCATGATCACCTTCTGTTCTTCCTCCTGGCCAAGAGGCAGGTCGCTATCCCGGTGGCAACCCCCAAGGCCAGGAGTCCAGTCACGATCCCAGCTGCCATCCCGGTCCTGGCATCTGTGGAGAGGAGAAGCCTATTTCTCCAGCTGCCGCCGAACTGCTTTGTTGGGTAAGAGGGTGAGAGCTGAGGGAGGGGGTGCCAAGACCCTCCAGTGCCCGGAGACCCAAGAACCGGTCACTGCAGGGTTCCTTGCTGTAGCCCAGCATGGTAGGATGAAGGGAGAGGCGGCTGACAGCGCTGTATGATGCCGGAACGGTGCTTCATCCCCGAGGAGACAGGAGGTATTTCAGGAAAATCATTGCCATTTCAAAAAAAAAAAAATTAAAAACCCTCTTTAAAAGGCAAACCCTGCTTCTACCTAAATTAAATTAAATTTAACCTGATAACCACCAACCCCAGATTGTAGATTTTTTTTAAACCTGATTTCTCACAGCCCGGTAGAGAAGCAGCGTGGTTCAGTGGAAAGAGCCCGGGCTTGGGAGTCAGAGGTCATGGGTTCGAATCCCAACTCTGCCACTTGTCAGCTGTGTGACTGCGGGCAAGTCACTTCACTTCTCTGTGCCTCACTTACCTCATCTGTAAAATGGGGTTTAACTGTGAGCCTCACGTGGGACAACCTGATTACCCTGCATCTACCCCAGCACTTGCAACAGTGCTCTGCACATAGTAAGTGCTTAACAAATACCAACATTATTTTTGGTATTATTAGGAGTTATTTTGAGGGAGGAAAAGACAATTTCATTGCTCCTTCATTTGGAGAGAAAGGAAAAAAAGAAAAGTAATTACCTGCCACCCCCACCCCCCAAACTCCTAAGTCTACTTCAGGTCGTTTCTGAGTGTTTCTATGTCTGCCTGCACCTGGGAGTGCTAACCACTGGCCTTTCTCATCTAGGGTGGCCACTGCCAGCTCCCACAGGTACCGGAACCCTTTCGCTGGTTGTGCCTGCCCATTAATGGCAGCCATGTGCTGTGACATGATCACACTCTGCTGAACTTTCTGTGGAAATCCACAGAACCCTGAGAGGGCCCAAGGGGATTCCTGACCTTCAGGCACTGAATCCAACGTCATTATCCTCCCTTCCAAGGAGTCCATGAGCATGGGCTTGGGTGTCGTCTGGAGTTGTGGCAGTGAGGGTGTTGGCACTGAAAATAACGACACAGGACATGAAGGAGTTTGGTGGGCATCTAGGCTAGATCTGGACTAGGTTCTCTGAGAGTTGGGCTGTCTGGTATCTGACTGGATGAGTGGCCACACTGCCCTGTCTTCCCACCCAGCAGTGGGGTCCCGGTCCCTCTTGTGCTCTCTGGAGGAGAAAAGGTTCGGGCTTTGGGGATTGAACACTTCCGCCGCCCCCCCCGGGCTCTACCGACCCCGAATTCGGGTGAACATAAGCCATTAGAGTGGGGAGGGGTCAGAGAAGCTCAACTGGTGACTCTGCCAACCCAGAAACCCGATGGCACATGACCCGGTGAAGAGATTTTCTCTAGACTGAGGAGGACCCTCAGACCAAGCTAAGGATGGGGGTCCCTCAGATCAGGCTAAGGACGGGGGCATCTGTCCATGAACCTCTTACTCAGCACCAGCCCATAAGTCCATCCCTGTTCCACGACATGTTAATTTTACCAAGTTCCTCACTTGACTGCTGGAAGAGAAGATACTGACTCAGACTGAGCAGTGGGCACAGAGCAGGCACACGATTGCGAGGGTCAGTGGGGCCCTGGTTCAGAGGGAAAGAGGGGCCCCAAGTTGCAGTGGGACCTCGGGGAAGGACTTGCCAATTGTTTTAACAAGGAATAAAGCCAAATCAGTCCTATTGGTTGCATGGTTGTGGATTATGCAAGTGTAATTGTCCTTGCTTTCCCAGGACATCCTGACAATAGTGTTCCCAGGGCCTAAGTCGATGCCATTATGAAACCAGCGATACTAGGGTTCTGGGTGAGACTGAGCCTGGCAGTTTAGAGTCATGGCAGAACTGGGTTTGATCACTATAGTACCGTCTGTGTCGGATCCTGGTTCCAGAGTGATGACCACGTGCTCTGGACCATCTATAAAGAGAAGACAGGAATCAAGTTCCAGTCTCTGCCCTCGGCGACAAGATGTGGGAATGAGGAAGGGGAGTCAGAGGGGAGGGAGTCAGAGGAACTCACAGTTCACAGTCAGAGTGACAATGTTGCTTCTGTTTGTACTGATTGGGTTCTTGGCTTCACACTGATAGTTCCCTGCGTCCTGCCGGGTCACATTGGGTAGAATGAGAGTCCTGTTTTCCTCAGACAGTGTCCCATTACGGATGGTGAGGTTGTTCAAGAGCCACAAAATGTGTTCCCCAGTGACATTACATGTCAATTCCTCAGATTCCTTGCCTTCTGTCACATTACTTGCATTGGCAGTGAGGATGGGCATGGGAACTGGCTCTGCACCAGAGAGAGAGAGATTTGGTGGACAGAGCACAGGCCTGGGAGACAGTAGACCTGGATTCTAATCCTGGTTCTGCCAGTTTCCTGCTGTGTGAACTTGGACAAGTTTGTTTGTTTTATAGTATTTGTTAAGTGCTTACTGGATGTCAAACACTTTTCTAAGGACTGGAGCAGATGGAAGTCAATTAAATTGGACACAGTCCCTGTCTGGAATGGGGCTCATAGTCTAAGTAAGAAGAAATACAGGTGAACTGATGCACAGAGAAGTTAAGTGACTTGTCCAAAGTCACATAGCAAACAACTGGCCGAGCTGGGATTAGAAACCAGGTCATCTGACTCCCAGGCCCATGCTCTTTCCATTCTGCTTCTTATTGAACTTCTCCATTACTTCATCTGTTAAAGGGGAGAATGCAAGTTTCAGTGGGGCCCTGGTTCAGAGGGAGGGGGCCTTCCCTAATGTCACATAGCAGGTAAACTGTGGAATGGGATTAGAACCTAGATCCTGTGGCTCCTGGGCCTGTGATTTACAATAATAATAATAATAATAATAATGATGGCATTTCTTAAGTGCTTACTATGTGCCAAGCACTGTTCTAATTCACTAGGCCATGCTGCTTCCCTATAAATTCCACAGATTCCTTGTCCTTTATGACACTAGTTGCATTGGATGGGTGTGGAACCCTAGCTCTGTTCAGAGCTACAGAGACAGAAGCGGTGTCACCCAGTGGAAAGAGAAAGGGCCTGGGAGTCAGAGGACCTGGGTTCTAATCATAGTTCTCCTTTCCAGCTGCGTGGCTGTGGACAAGTCTATTAACTTCTCTATGCCTCAGTTTCCTCATCGGTAAAATGAGAATTCAATACCTGTTCTTCCTTCTTAAACTGTGAGCCCCATGTGGTGAAGGGATGGTACTTAGTACTGTGTTTGGGAAATAGCACTGTAAGCTCATTGTGGTCCTGGAAACTGTCTACCAACTCTGTTATATTGTACTCTCCCATGTGCTTAGTAAATGTTCAACAAATACGATTGATTTTTTTCTTTTATCTAATTGCATTTGTTAAACCCTTACTATGTTCCAAGCACTATACTAAGTGCTGGAGTAGATAGAAGCTAATCAGGTTGGACACAGTCCATGTCCCACTTGGGACTTCCAGTCTTAATCCCCATTTTACAGATAAGGGAACTGAGGCCCAGAGATGCTAAGTGACTTGCCCAAGGTCACACAGCAGACAAGTAGAGCAACTGATAATAGAACCCAGGTCCTCTGCCTCCCAGGCCTTTGCTCCTTCCACTAGGGAACACTGCTTCTCCTGTTGTTCAGCAATCATGACAATTACTATTAGACGATGACTGTTCCCAGAAGGCATGTTGGAGGAGAGCAGGGGATAGGCGGACCCATGGAACTCCTGGTTTCTCTCCATCTTTCTAATCTGAATTGAGGGAAAAAAAGGTGTGGCAAAGGGATCCCAAGGCCAGGTCTATCACCTGAGACCCCGCTAAAGAGAGTTGACTCAGAGTCAGTCAAAGTCCCAAGGCTTCTGTCCACTATGTTCCCAGGGACCACAGATCCTGACTAGTCACTAAAGGCCGGCCTCGGGGCCTTTTTCTACCTCTCTCACAGTCCCACAGCACAGAGCGCGGGCTTGGGAGTCAGAGGTCATGGGTTCTAATCCTGGCTCCGCCGCTTGTCAGCGGTGTGACTTTGGGCAAATCACTTAACTTCTCTGTGCCTCAGTTCCCTCATCTGTAAAATGGGGATTAAGACCGTGAGCCCCTCGTGGGACAACTTGATCACCTTGAATCCCCCCAGCGCTTAGAACAGTGCTTCGCACATAGAAAGTGCTTAACAAATACCATCATTATTATATCCGTAATTTATTTACTTATATTTATATCTGTTCCCCCTCTAGATTTTGGGGAGGGAGCGTGTCTGCCAACCCTGTTGTACTGTCCTCTCCTAAGCCCGTGGTCCAGTGCTCTGCACATAGTAAGCGCTCAATAAATACGATTGGCTGATTGAATGGTTCAATCTACGTGCTGCTCGGCCTGTCAGAGAAAATCCCCGCCTGCGGACTGCTCTCGCCATAGACTGCGACTATTTTACCGTGGGAATCGGGCCGAGGCGGTGGCGGCAGAAGGTTCCGGACTCAAGGTGAGCGAGGAGGGAAGGTCGAAAGGTTAGAGAAGCAGCCGTTCACCCCGTGCAGCTCCTTTCCGCAGGTGTGGGAGGTTGGAGGGGTGGGGGCGTCCCAGCTATGCGCCCCGGGAGCAGCGCTGTCCGAGGGAGCTGCCCAAACCGCGCAGAAAGTGCGGAGCGCAAACCGAACGGGCAGCCGGGTTCCATCCCGGGGCCACGGGGAGACTCAGTTAAGACCGAATCCCTCCCTCTTCGTATCCGACGAGCGATGACCCTCTCCATCTTCAAAGCCTTATTAAAAGGACATCTCCTCCAAGAGGCCTTCCCCGACAAAGAACTCATTTCCCCTTCTCCTTTTCCTTTCTGCGTCTCCCTTGCATTTCGATTTGCACCCTTTATTCACCCCTCCCTCAGCCCCAGAACACGAATGTACATGTGCGTAATTTATTTCACTGATATTAATGCCTGTCTCCCGCTCTGGACTTTAAGCTCGTGTGGTAAAGGCAGGTGTCTACCAACTCTGTTATACTGTACTTTCCCAAGCCCTTAGTGCAGTCCTCTGCACCCAATACGCGCTCATAAATACCATTGATTGATCTTTGGGGGGGGGGGGGGATCTTACCTCCAATGACCCGCTCCCCATACGCACACATACACACACACAACTGCAGTCGATTCTGAACTCATCGCACAAACCCGGACATCAGAGTGGAGAAACGGACAGCAACAAACTTTACAGACTCCTCAGCAGAGGGAAAATGGTCCAGAAATCCTACCAGCTTCCTGGCTCATTAGGAGAAATAACACTTACCATAAACCCGTAACTCTCGCCCTGAAATAGAAGTCACATTATTGAATGTGACGTTTATTAAGTAGAGTCCGGTATCGTTGACGGTAACTTCGGTGATGAGCAGAGAACCATTTGGACGCACGGACTCGCTGCCCGTGTAGGCGTTTCCAGATGTCTGAATGTCTGAGGCCGATCGGTGCTCAGAGATGAGGTTTTCCTCCAGACTTGTCCCTCGGTACCATCTATTATAGAGTCCAACTTGGTCTGGATATCCCTGGGCGGTCAGAGTGACGTTGTCCCCGGCTACAGCCACGGCTGGTCGGACGGTGAGAGACACGGCGGGCCGGACCCCCGCGGTGAGGACGGAGGCTGTGAGCAGAGCAGAGGGGCAGCGCTCAGCACAGCGTCGGTCACCCGCCCCCGGGGGGGCAGCGATGGGGCTGGAGCGGAGGCTGTCCAGAGTGGCCCCGGGGGGTCCCGGTTGGGGGACCCCAACGAGCAATAGCCCTGGGGCCCGGGGTTGGGCTGGAAGTTTGCACCCCGCCAAGGATCCCGGGGCGGAGCCCCAGGCTGGGGAAACGCTTGGGGAGCGGTCAGGACCCCCGGGAAGGAGCCCCCGGCCCGGCCCGCGGCCAGCAGCCCGCTGCCCGCCCCTCTTTCCCTCGCACCTGCCAGGAGGAGCGGGGCACAGAAGCGCGCCGCCCGGCCGGGAGGGGCCCGGCTGCCCCGGGGAAAGGCCATGAGGCTCCCGCGTCCGTGGCCCGGCGGGGATCGCCGCCTGCCGCTCCGACCTGCCGCCCGCCTCTCCTATCTCTCCACCTCCGGAGCCCTGCCACCCTCTCCGCGGGAATCGGACTTTTCCTGCTGAAGTCAGAGGGTAGGGGCTTCTCATCGGACCCCTCCCCTTCGGGAGGGGACTGGGGTTTCTGGCCGGTCACCTCTCACTCTTCTCGCCCCTCCCACAGCCCCAGAAGAAGAAAGTTCAACCTCTGCGGCTCTCAAGGGTCCCTTCCCCTTCGGAACGAATCCCCTGAGAGGGGAAGGACGCACAGGGAGTTGGGGGCCTCCCAACTCCAGGGAGGTGTGGGGAGACAGGGTAGGTCCCGTCCTGCCCCCAGAACAGAAAGTACTCAATAAATATCAGTGTGCATATCTGTAAATTATTTATATCAATTTACTTATTTATATTAATGTCTGTCTCCCCCTCTAGACTTTAAGCTCATTGTGGTCAGAGAACGTGTTTGTTTATTGCTTTATTGTACTCCTCTAAGTGCTTAGAACAGAGCTCTGCACATAGTAAGCATTCAATAAATACGATTGAAAGAAGAATGAATGAATGTTTCTCCCAGCCGCATAGTACAGTGCTCTGCACAAAATAAGTATTAAATACGATTGAAAGAATGAATGAATGATTCTCTGTCACATAGTACAGCGCTCCGCACATAGTAAGCGTTCGATAAATACGATTGAAAGAATGAATGATTTTCCCACAGTGTTCTGCATATAGTAAGCGGTCGATAAACAAGATTGAAAGAGTGAATGATTTTCCCAGTCACATAGTAAGGACAGTGCTCTGCACTTAGTAAACGTTCAAAATAAACACGGTTGAAAGAATGAATGAACGAGTGGTTCAGTCGCGAAGTACAGTGCTCTGCATACAGTAAGCGCTCGATAAATAAGATTGATTGATTGATTGATTGATTAACTGTCTGCAAGTTTCATCCAGGGCCCCTGTCAGAGGATGTCATTCCAGGGCCAAGGGGAACGGCTGCCCCTTCCCTGGGAGAGGCGGGAAGAGTGTGGGGCGAGGGAGGGGAGGGGAAGGGGAGGTGGGAGCCCCGCCCCTGCCCCCTGCCCCCTGCCCCTCTGCCCCTCTGCCGTCCCCGCCCCCCGGGCCCGCCCTTGGCGGCGAAACCGAGAAAGGGCTCGTCGGGGCCGGGGTGAGAAGTTAGAGTCCTCCCGGGGGAGAGGAGGCCGCGGCCCAGTCCGGTCACAACGCCCACTGCCTTTGCGCCATCCCCGAGGACGAGCCCCTCTGGACCCCGGAAAATGGCTTTTCCTGCCGGCGGCCGGGACCCTCCCCGTCAGGCCCCTCTTACCTGGCCAGGCCTTCTTCTCGCAGGTAAAGGGGACCGCTCCTCTCCGGGCTGGGGGGACTGGGGGGACGGGATGGGGCGGGGTCTCGCAGGGCAGGGAGGGGGACCCAAAGAAGCAGCATGGAGTGGAGAAGCAACACGGTGTAGTGGATAGAGCACGGGCCTTGGGAGTCGGAAAGTCATGGGTTCAAATCCCGGCCCAGCCGCTTGTCAGCTCTGTGACGTTGGGCAAGTCACTTAACTTCTCGGTGCCTCAATTACCCCATCTGTAAAATGGGGATTAAGACTGTGAGCCCCACGTGGGGCAAGCTGATCACCTTCTATCCTCCCCAGCGCTTAGAACAGTGCTTTGCACATAGTAAGCGCTTAACAAATGTCATTATTATTATTATTATCATGGGTTCTAATCCCAGCTTCACCACTTATCTGCTTGTCTGCTGTGTGGCGCTGGGCAAGTCCCGTCATTTATCTAGGTCTCAGTTACTGCAGCTGTAAAATGGGGATTAAGGCTGTGAGCCCCACGCGGGACAGGGACTGGGTCCCACCCGATTTGCGTGTATCCATCCCAGCTCTTAGTGCAGTGTCTGGTATATAGTAAGGGTTTAACAAATGCCATTATTATTATTATAGTAGTACTACTAATTATACTAATATTAATGAGAAGCAGCGTGGCTTAGTGGAAAGAGCACGGGCTTGAGAGTCAGAGGTAGTGGGTTCTAATCCTGCTCCTCCACTTGTCAGCTGTGGGACTTTGAGTAAGTCCCTTCTCTTTACCTCAGTTACCTCATCTGTAAAGTGGGGTTGAAGACTGTGAGCCCCATGTGGGACAACTTAATAACCTATCTATCCCAGCACTTACAATAGTGCTTGGCACATAGTAAGCGCTTAATAAATACCATCAACATCGTCATAATGAGGGATGGCCGGGGGGCCTGGGGAAATAATAATAATAATAATAATGGTATTTATTAAGCACTTACTATGTGCAAGACACTGTACTAAACTCTGGGTCTCCTGGCAACGCAGCAGCTGCAGAGGCGGCTTCTGGGACTGTGAGTCCTTCTTGTCATCGGACCCTAGCTGGCTGTCCCCCTTCCTGTGGTCCCTGACCACTCCTCAAGCATTTCCCCCCAACCCCTCCCCCGCCCCCTCGGAGTGGAGACCCCCCAGGGGGCTTCCCAGCCCAACCCCTGGCCTCAGTGCTGCTGCTTGGCGGGGTCCCCCTGCCTAGACCCCTCCCGGGGCCACCTTGGGCATTTTCCGCTCCAGCCCCATCGCTGCACCCCCAGGGTCGGGTGACCCTGTGGTGAACGCTGCCCCTCTGCTCTGCGCACAGCCTCCATCCTCACTGCCGGGGTCCGGCCCGCGGAGCCTCTCACCATCCGACCAGACGTGGCTGTAGCCGG
Source organism: Ornithorhynchus anatinus (assembly GCF_004115215.2). Taxonomy (NCBI): domain Eukaryota; kingdom Metazoa; phylum Chordata; class Mammalia; order Monotremata; family Ornithorhynchidae; genus Ornithorhynchus; species Ornithorhynchus anatinus. The sequence continues at coordinate 4,080,484 of NC_041732.1, read as the reverse complement.
GGACAACGTCACTCTGACCGCCCAGGGAGACCTAGCCCTCGTTGGACTCTGTAGATGGTACCGAGGGACAAGTCTGGAAGAAAGCCTCCTGTTTGCATACCGAACAACTTCAGGTCAGATACTTGGAAACGCCTACACAGACCGTGAGTTTTTGCTCCCAGATGGCTCCTTGCTCATCACCAACGTTACAGTCAAAGATGCCGGTCCCTACTTTGTAGACATCGTATTCAAGAATTTTACTTATTTGTCAAGCCACGGAGAGTTACAGGTTTATGGTAAGTGTTATTTTTCCTAATGTGCCAGGAAACTGATCACATTTCTGGAACTATTTCCCTTTGCCTAGTGACCTTGTAGAGCTTGTTTGCTGTCCGTGTTACCACTCAGATGTCCAGGTTTCTTTGATGAGTTCAGTATCAGCTGCAGAGGGGGGTATCTTGACAGATTAAAGCCACCCAATACACCAGCTGCAGTGGATTTCCTGAAGGGGTAGGACAATTTATTCCTAACTCTAGCCTCTTCTCTCTCATTTTTTTAATGGAATTTGTTTAAACGCTTATCATGTGTCAGGCACGGTACTAAGTACTTGGGTAGATACAAGCTAAACAGGTTGGACACAATCCATGTCTCACAAGGAGCCCACAGTCTTAATCTTCATTTTACAGATGAGGTAATTGAGGCAGGGAGAAGTGAAGTGACTTATCCAAGTCCCACAGCACACAAGCGGCAGAGCCGGGATTAGAACCCAGCTCCTTCTGATTCACATTAGGCCATGCTGCTTCTCTCCTGTTTGTCCTCTCCTGAAGGCAAACAGCGGAGATGGGTCTGTCTCTGCTCTTGACCTACCTCTGATCCCACTAGCCTCTATCCCTGGGGAAATTCTCCTCAGAAGTAAGTTGGACCTCAGTCTCGAAATTTCCAGCTTGGGTCACCTAACCCCAGGCACCCTAGAGGAAGCTGGAGTTTTCTCTCCTTCTGTAAAACATTCACTGAAATCACCCATTCAGGGCTGCGCTCTCAACTTCTCCTGGACAGTCAGTCAGTCAATCAATTCATGATATTTATTGAGTGTCTATTGTATGCAAGCACTGGACTAAGCTCTTGAGAGAGTACAATACACTACAGTTGGTAGATATGATCCCTTATCTCAGGGAGCTTACAGTCTTGTTGATGAGACAGGCATTTAAAGGAATTGCAGCTACTGGAAATGGCAGCATACAAGGATATGTAGATATTATTATTAATAATAATAAATATAATTATATAACATTATTATAATGTCTGTGAGATTGGGTTGGGTGAGGAACAAGGTGTTCAAGGGGTACAGAAGAAAGTACATAGACAATGCAAAGAGGTGGGTGAATAAGGAGAAAAAATGAGAGATCAAGTCAGGGAAAGTCTCTTGGAGAAGATATGATTTTAGGGGGCCTTCGAAGATGAGGAGAGTGGAGAACAGTTGGAAATGAAGGGGGAGAGAGCTCTAGGCCAGAGGGAAGATGTGGGCAAGTGGTAGGTCGCAAGACATAAAGACTGAGTACAGCTGAGAAGGTTGGCATTAGAGGTGCAAAGTGTTTGGCCTCGGTTGTAGTAGATTACCAAGGTTGGGTAGGAGAGGGAGAGTGGATTGTGTGCCCTAAAGGTGATGGTAAAGAGTTTCTGTTTTTATGTGGAGAGGAATGAAGAACCACTGGAGGGTTCTGAGGAGTGGGGAGACATGCATAGATTGTTTTTGTAGAAAAATGGTCAGGGCAGCAGAGTGAAGTGTGGACTGGACTAGGAAGAGACTGAAGACAGGGAGGTCACCTTTCCAAATCTCATGCCTGCACTATCCTTTGCCTAGTGGATTTGAAGACAAGCCTACCTTCTTCAGGCACCGAGATTGGGTAATATTGCTGGTTTCCCTTTGCTTTCAAAACTCAGGGAGTCTGTCGTTAACTGTGGAGTTTTCAATTCAACAGTTCTATACCTGACAGAGAAGGAGAGAGTGGGAAATTAATCAACTCCTGATTTTGCTAATGAACTGTACAATATGTTGGTAGTAGGCAGAGCAGAAATTGGAATGTAATTTCCAATTACATTTTGAGCATGTTGTAATCTGATGGAGAGTTCTCTCTCCTAGATAAATTTGTCCTCTGTGTGATGGTGCTTGAGTAATTGGGCTGGTAGTGAGACATAAGGTATTAGCTTGCTGGACCTTTTTAATTGGGTTATGAGATCTGATATAATGGAGGTCTGCATTTTATAGAGCAGGCATCTGCAACTTTTGTGTGCAGAAAAGACAAATTCTGTCATTGTTATCAAATGCCATCGAATCGTTTCTGACCTATGGTGACTTGTGGACATATCTTCTCCACAACATCCCTTTTCATCTGTAGTGGTTCTGGTCTGTAGTCCATAGAGTTTTCTTAGTAAAAAATACAGAAGTGGTTTACCACTGCCTTCTTCCGTGCAGTAAAAAACTCGAGTCTCTGCCATTATCTTCAATCAACATTTTGATCACTTGATCATCCACCTTCGACTCCTTCCCATGCTGCTACTGCCCAGCACAGGTGAATCGGTTTGACTGCTTCGGCTTAGACCTTTCCATTATGGGAAACTCTGAAGAGAGAATATCTCTCAGTGTCATAGCTCTTAGCTTCATCAGCATACGCAAACTTTCCTGCTGTGATAAGGTGTTGATTCTTAGGAGAGAAACTCCATCATATAAAGATTTAAATTATTCAACTTCAGTCATGAGAAGCAGCATAGCCTAGTGGATAGATTACAGGCCTGAGAGTTAGAGGACCTGACTCTAAACCCAGCTTTACCACTTGTCTTCTGTGTGACCTTGGGCAAGTCACATAACTTCTCTGTGCTTCAGTTCCCTCATTTGCAAAATGGAGATTCAATACCCGTTCTCTAGTCTTTAAACTCGCTGTCGGCAGGGGCTACATCTACTAACTCTGTTATACTTCCCTCTCCCAAGCACTTAGTACAGTGCTCTGCACACAGCAAGAGTTCAATAAATACCACTGATAATGATGTTCTCCCTGCTACTTAGACTGTGAACCCCATGTGGGACCTGATTATCTTGTATCTACCTCAGTGCTTAGTATAGTGCTTGACACATAGTAAACACTTAACAAACATCACTATTATTATTATTCAACTGAAGAGAAGGAAGAGGGGAAAATAAGGGGAGGAAGAAGAGAGAAATAATAATGAGAGAGAGAGAGAGAGAGAGAGGAGGAAGGTGGGTATCAGAGTTGCAAAGCACCATGCCTACCATCAACTAACTCCTTTTCCCTCATGTGGTACTGTAGTGCTCCAGACCTGGCGCATGTATGGGGTGAAATCTTTTTCAGCGCCTTGAGGGCTGTACTGTCCCCTTGCCTGGTCACTTCCTGGCCTTGTGTGGTTTACCACTGTTGTTATCAGTGTGCGTGCACCTCTGTGTTCTGGGTGAAGAGGGAGAGGTGAGAAGTCCCCCTCCCTACTTGACTGTGTCCTGCTTGGTAGAGGACAAGAAGTGGAGCTGCCATCTTGGTTCCCCAGGCCTCCTTTCATTTCTAAAGGACAGGGTGGATTGACTACTTCCTGCCCCAAGAGCTATGGGAGTAAAGCTAATGGTGCCATCCTCACGGTGCCAACTCTATGAGGGCAAATGGCCCCATGGTGTGGACACCTTTGTTCAAAAGCCATATTGTGTGATCTTGGGCAAGTCAGTTCACTTCTCTGTGCCTCAGTTACTTCATCTGTGAAATGAGGATGGAGATTGTGATCCCTCATGGGATAGGGACTATGTCCAACCGATTTGCTTGTATTCACCCTAGTGCTTAGTACAGTCCCTGGAACATAGTAAGCACTTAACAAATATCACAAAAAAAAAAGAAAAGGAAAGAAGAGTCTGATATGGCTCAAGAGGTATAAGTTGCCAAACCCTGTTTGAGAAGCAACAGGTTAGAGGGTTTGGCCCCCTTAGCTACCTGAAGAGGAAAGGAGGAGCATCAGTTGCAATGAATTTAATATCTGTAATTTTTTATGTATTTAGGCATTTATTTATTTATTTATATTAATGTCTGTATCCCCCTCTAGACCGTGAGCTCATTGTGGGCTTGGAAGGTGTCTGTTTGTAGTTGTATTGTACTCTTCCAAGCACTTAGTATATGCTTTGCACACTGTAAGTGCTCAATAAATACGATTGAATGAATGAATGAATGAATGAATGAATGAATGAATAAATGGTATTTGTTTTTGTTAAGCGCTTACTATGTGCAAAGCATTGTTCTAAGCGCTGGGGGATACAAGGTAATCAGGTTGTTCCATGTGGGGCTCGCAGTTTTCATCCCCATTTTACAGATGAGGTAACTGAAGACAGAGAAGTTAAGTGACTTGCCCAAAGTCACACAGCTGGCAAGCGGTGGAGCTGGGATTCGAACCCATGAACTCTGACTCCCAAGCCCGGGCTCTTTCCACTGTGGCATGCTCCTTCTCTAATAAATGAGTCCAGTTGATGGTGAATAGGTGTAGGACAGAAATAATAATCAGTCGTTAGCTTTTATAAAACACCTTCTCTGGACAGAGCACTGTACTAAGAATCTTGTTTACTGAATTTGAAAACTTTGTTCAGTTAATTGACCACTAATAAATCATAGTGCAATCACCTAGTTGCAGTCTAGCTTACTTCTAGACTGTCAGTTCGTTGTGGACAGGGAATGTGCCAGTGTATTGTTGTAGAGAAGCAGCGTGGCTCAGTGGAAAGATCTTGGCCTTGGGAGTCAGAGGTCATTGGTTCGAATCCCGGCTCTGCCACTTGGCAGCTGTGTGACTGTGGGCAAGTGACTTCACTTCTCTGTGCCTCAGTTACTTCATCTGTAAAATGGGAATTGACTGTGAACCTCACGTGGGGCCACCAGATTACACTGATTATCCCAGCGCTTAGAACAGTGCTCTGCACATAGTAAGCGCTTAACAAATACCAACATTATTATTAGTATTATTATTATTGTACTCTCCCAAGAGCTGAGTACAGTGCTCGGTACATAGTAAGTGTTCAAAAAATATGATTGAATCAGTGAACCACCAAAAAAAATTTTTATCAAGCTTAGATTCATCTAAATTCTTCACCTAAAACTTAAAACTAATTTTAAAAAGACAGGGTGAAAAAGTAGCCAAATATTATTTCATTAATTCATTCAGTTGTACTTATTGAGCACTTACTTTGTGCAGAACCCTGTACTAAGCACTTGGGAAAGTACAGTACAACAATAAACAGTGACAATCCCTGTATACAATGAGCTCACAGTCTAGAGGGAGGGAGGCAGACGTCAATACAAATAAACAGACATCAATACAAGTAAATACAAATACAGATATTTACATAAATTCTGTGGGGCTGGGAAGCAGGGGAAGAGCAGAGGAAGCAAATCAGGGCAATGCAAAAGGGAGTGAGAGATGAGGAAAAGAGAAGCTTAGTCTAGGAAGGCCTCTTGGAGGGGATGTGCCTTCAATAAGGTTCTAAGGAGGGGGAGAATAACTGTCTGGGAGATTTGAGGAGGGAGGGCATTCCAGACCAGAGGTAGAATGTGGGCCAGAGGTCGGTGATGAATCAGGCAAGATCGATGCAGAGTGAGAAGGTTAATCCCAGAGAAGCAAAGTATGTGGGCTGGGTTGTGGCAGGAGAGAGCGAGGTGAAGTAGTAGGGGGCAAGGTGATGGACTGCTTTAAAATCAATGGTGAGGAGTTTTTGTTGGATACAGAGAGGGATAGGCAACCACTGGAGATTTTTGAGGAGGGAGATGACATGTCTTGAATGTTTCTGTAGAACGATGATCTAGGCAGCAGAGTGAAGTATGGACTGGAGAGGGGAGAGGCAGGAGGTTGGAGGTCAGTTGGAGGAGGCTGATGCAGTAATATAGGCAGGTTAGGATGAGAGATTATATTAACGTGGTAGCAGTTTGGATGGAGAGGAAAGGGTAGATTTTAGTGATGTTGTGAAGGTGGGACCGACCAGATTTGGTGACGGACTAAATATTTAGGTTGAATGAGAGAGAGGAGTCAAGGGTAATACCAAGATTATGGAGTTGTGAGATGGGAAGGAAGGTGGTGCCATCTTCAGTGATGGGAAAGTCAGGGAGAGGTCAGGGTTGGGTGGGACGATAAGGACATGTTTATCCTTTTGTTTTGGACATGTTAAATTTGAGGTGACAGGAGGACATCCACGTAGAGATGTCTTGAAGACAGGAGGAGATGCGAGCTTGGACAGAGGAAGAGACATCAGGGGAGGAGATGTAGATTTGGGTATCATCTGCATAGAGATGGTAGCTGAAGCTGTGGGAGTGAATGAGTTCTCTGAGGAAAAGAGTGTAGATGGAGAATAGAAAGGGACCGAGAACTGAACCTTGACAGACTCTCACAGCTAGGGGGTGGAAGGCAGAGGAGGAGCCCACGAAGGAGACTGAGAATGAGCGGCCAGAGAGATAAGAGGAGAATCCGTAAAGGACAGAGTCAGTGAAACCAAGGTTGGATAATATTTTCAGGAGAAAGGTGTGGTCCACAGTGTCAAAGGCAACTGAGAGGTTAAGGAGGATTAGGATGGAGTAGAAGCCGTTGGATTTGGCAAGAAGGAGATCGTTGATGACTTTTGAGAGGGAAGTTTCTGTGGAGTGAAGAGGACAGAAGCCAGATTGGAGGGGGTCCAGGAGAAAATTGGAGAAGAGGAATTTGAGACAGTGGTTGTAGATGGCTCACTCATTCATTCATTCGTATTTATTGAGCGCTTACTGTGTGCAGAGCACTGTACTAAGCACTTGGAAAGTACAATTCAGCAACAGAGACAATCCCTACCCAACAACGGGCTCACGGGATCACTCAAGGATTTTGGAGAAGAATGGTAGGAGGGAGATGGGGCGATAACTGGAGGGAGCGATGGGGTCAAGGGAGGGTTTGAGATTCACTATTTTAGTTTGTTCCCCAATTCTCTTTTAATAATAATAATAATAATAATGTTGGTATTTATTAAGCGCTTACTATGTGCCGAGCACTGTTCTAAGCGCTGGGGTAGACACGGGAATCAGGATGTCCCACGTGGGGCTCACAGTCTTAATCCCCATTTTACAGATGAGGTAAATGAGGCACAGAGAAGTTAAGTGACTTGCCCACAGTCACACAGCTGACAAGTGGCAGAGCTGGGATTCTAACTCATGACCTCTGACTCCAAAGCCCATGCTCTTTCCACTGAGCCACGCTGCTTCTCTGGTTATCAAGTCACTTCTACCCCTTTCCAATAGAGCTGGGGTGTGGGTTCACCTGATGCCGGAGAGGTCATTTCTCATTGGAGCAGTAGCAGGTGAGGGGGAAGGGAAGGATGTTTTATAGTTAGGAAAGTACTGGGATCAAATTTTTCAAACCTGCTTAGAGCTGATGTTGCACTGTTCTCTCAAGCCACCCTTGCTTGCTACGCCCTGAAACGATGCTCCTTTTGTTTTCTGGCTTTGATCTGTCTAGCTGTGGGCACAACAACTGTGAAGATTTTTTCTGTTGCTGTGGTGGTTGGTTTTTCTTTGTATTCCCCCTGTTTTTCACAAATAACTAGAAAAAAAATCCCCAATCTCCACTCCCCACTTCCCTGCAGGCCTTTGCTAAGCCACTCAGTATCAAACTAAACAATGGCTTTTCTAAATGGGTGAGGGCACAGTGTGATTGCTGCCCCTGAAGCCTCAGAAAGATTTTATTCTGGGGCCACAGACTGAACACATTTTCCCTTCTACCCATGTCACATTGCATGTCGGTGGGCATAAGAGGACCATGTAGCAGGGGGTCTTCCTCTTATTCCATTGAAATCTCAGAAATGCTCACCTGAATGGCAAGGGGCTCCCAAAACTCCACTACTAAGCTTCCAAGGATAATGTGTGCAAATAATTTCCTCTCCAAAATACTTACTGAAAGGTCACTGTCAGCAGGGTCATCTTTGACCTGAAGGATAGCTCTTTCCAACTCTATTCACTCCTCCATTCCAACTAAAGACACAGAAAGGTTTAGGTACCCTCACTATATAGATAGAACTGCCCCAGGAGCCTCTGACATAAGCGTGGGGCTTGGAGCATGGTGTAGAGGATAGAGCATGGGCCTGGACTGTCCAGTATGAAACGGGAGCGAGTTACAGGACAGAGGGAGGATGTGAGCAAGGAATCAGCAGCAGGATAGAAGAGATCAAGGTACAAAAAGAAGGTTGGGATTAGAAGAGTGGAATGTGCAGATTGGAATAGAGGAAATCAATGGTATTTGTTAAGTGAATACTACGTTTCAAGCACTGTTCTAAACACTAGGATAGATACGAATCAATCTGGTCAGAAACAGTCCCTGCCCCAAGTAGAGCTCACCATCTAAATAGGAGAGAGAACAGGTATCAAATCCCCATTTTGCAGTTAAGGAAACGGAGGCACGGAGTAATAATAATATTGGTATTTGTTAAGCGCTTACTATGTGCAGAGCACTGTTCTAAGAGCTAGAGGAGATATAGGGTAATCAGGTCATCCCACGTGAGGCTCACAGTTAATCCCCATTTTACAGATGAGGTAACTGAGGCACAGAGAGGTTAAGTGACTTGCCCACAGTCACACAGCTGACAAATGGCAGAGCCAGGAGTTGAACCCATGACCTCTGACTCTGAAGCCCAGGCTCTTTCCACTGAGCCACGCTGCTTCTCTGTAGTAGTTAAGTGATTTGCCCGAGGTCACCCAGCAGTGTAGTCCAGGATTAGAACCCAGGTCCTCTGACTCTCAGGCCCATGCTCCTCCCATTAGCCCATACTGCTTCCCCTTGTTCTCTTCTCCTGTGTCCTAAGAGCCCCCAAAGCCCCTACCTGTGACTGTAATAAATAAAAGCAGACATTTTACAATCATTTTATTTCTATTTCTGAACAGAGAATCTGTCCCCACCCCATATCACAGCCAACAACTCTGCTCCAGTGGAAAACAAGGACTTGGTAGTACTAACATGTGAAACCAAGAATAATGTTGAAACGATTCTATGGTTCATAAATGACCAGGACATCTTGGTCAGTGACAGACTGAAACTGACCATGGAGAACAAGACCCTCATTATATACTCCATCACAAGGAAGGACAGAGGACTCTATCGGTGTGAACTCAGAAACCCATTTAATTCCACTATGAGTGACCCCTTCCTCCTGAATGTGACCTGTGAGTAATCTCTGTTCCTATAAAGGGGAATTCTCATAATCCTGATTCCACATCTTCAAAAGGGAACCTTTCATTTACCCTGCTATTGGTTAGAAGCCTGTGTGTCTTAAAGGCTCCCCATCTCCTAAAATCAAGGTTTTACTGGGATTTGCCTACTACTACAGTTGACTCCAGGAGCCCACAAATAAAAAGAGAGATGTGGTGGTGGAAGGGCAAGATACCAGCCTTAAAGGCTGCAACCTCAGAGAGAGTCAAGACACACAAAAAAACAGAATGGTGTGGGGTGGGGTGGGGGGATCCGGTGGTGCTTGGGGATGAGTTATAGAATGGGACATTCCTCTTCTCTCTGAACTAATCACTGTGTGACTTGGTTTGCTCCAGATGGTCCTGATGTCCCCTCGATTATCCCCTCAACCCCTCCTCCTTACAGTGAAGCGGAAAACCTCACTCTCACCTGCACTGCTGACTCCAACCCCCCTGCACAGTACAGCTGGTTTTTCAATGGAAGCTTGACACAGTCCACTCCAGACCTCCTTATCTCTAATATGCATGGGAATCACTCCGGACAATACACCTGTAATGCCTCCAACCCAGTCACAGGTCTCCACAGCACCAAAGATGAAACAATCACAGTGATTGGTAAGTAGGGGTGATAGTATTAATTAAATGCCTCTGGTGGGCAGAACACTGTGCTAAGTGATGGGAGAGAATTAAGCAGTCAGTTCACTACCACTCAGCATTGAGTTTTGAGTCACCACTGTTATGATGGAAACTCCAGGAAATTATCTTTGGACCTTAGATCACAGACACATATACTCCTCCTCTGTTCCTGGTTCCCCCCACCCCAGTAGATTCCAGTTGGCAAGGCTGTGGCTTGTCTCTCCCTCAGGCAATTGCACTGGTTCCTGGGGGCCTGGCTCAGGGTTTTGGTCTCATTCTGAAAGGGGGAGCTGCTCTTTGTTTTACTCAGATTACTCTAAGCAGGGACCCTCCCCCCTCCCTTCTTCCACAGAAACCAGCTTTATGTCACCTGCTCTCTTCGTTTTCCCTATTCCTTAAATGAATTTACATAATACCAGATGCCCCCAGAGCTTACCGACTGGTCCGAGCTCTTATCTGTTCCATCGAGAGGATGAAATGGCTGGGGGAGGAAAATGGAAGCGAGTTCTCTCTGGGGAACTTTTCCCAGCCTTCCCCAGGCTCACCCCTGGTGTAGGCTCTGACTGAAACGCATTCTCAATCTTCCCCTCATACACACTTGCGTCCGCTTTGGGATGATGACATCTGACCTCAGACCCTCTTTTCTTCAGTTCCATGTCAGCTGGAGGGAGGCAAATGCCAGTCCAGAATTTCAGAGCAGGCTCAATATCACACAGGTCCAGACTGAAGGGTTGGCATTGGTTGAGAGGATTTTTAGAAGCTCAATCCACCCTGGGCTGCCTTGGGAATGCGGGTCCTTGCAGAGTGGGCTGGGGGTGGGGGCACTATAAGAGAAGTCCAAGACCACCCTAGATCCCCAGAGTCAGCTTTGAAGGGATCCAAAAATCCCCAGTGCCACAGTGTGGCCCCAATCTGGGCCCAGCCTCCAGCAGAGAGGGGCATTCTGATTTAGTTCCAGCCCAGATTCCAGAATTGGTGAAAGGGGACAGCATCTCAGGCCCCTTCCCAAAGCTGCCTTATGATCAAAGGAAGAGAAGCACTCCTCAACCCCTGCCAAGCTTCAGAAAGTGATAGGCATTTTACAATCATTTTATTTCTATTTCTGTACAGAGAATCTGTCCCCACCCCATATCACAGCCAACAACTCTGCTCCAGTGGAAAACAAGGACTTGGTAATTCTAACATGTGAAACCAAGAATAATGTTGAAACGATTCTACGGTTCATAAATGACCAATTTCCTTAGAGAATATGACAACAAGCGTCATGTAAATTCAGTATAGTCAAGGTTCTGCCAGAACACGTCTTTACTACACACTTGGGACTGAACACAAGAGCACAGTGAGAGTACATTTTTCAGACGAACATCAGGATAGAGCTTGACACAGTGTGTGCACAATGGGTGTATATGTACAAGTGAAGGGTGCAATATAGTATTCTGTATACTACAATGTAAGTATTCCTTAACCCAGGGCTCTGTAAGAATACCATACTTGAATTATAGAGCTGGGAGTTCATTTCCATTCTTGTTTAGGCTATCATGAGAATAGGTTTAATAGGGGGAACTCTGAAGCAGATGGTTACATTTTTACTTCTGGTGAAATGAAGGTTCAGTAGAAGCACTAGCAGTATGAGGCTGGAGACGTGGCAAAGGGAAATGAGAACATGGCTTATGCAATTGTGGTGGCCTAACAATTTTTGAAAGGCTTGTCTACACCCCTGGACATCTGTGATTCTGAAATCTCCAAGGACTCTGGATTGAGCCATTCTCTTCCCTAGTCAGAGTTCCCACCCATCTCCATTGGCCCAGTCTATAATGGCTTCTGCTCTGGGAGAGTTGAGGAAATCCTATCTCTTGTAGAGAGGCCCATGTGAGTCATTCTGACAGATTCCCCGTGTGCAGTGGGTCTGGTACAATTTCCCATTCCAGCAGACGCTAAATCTCAGTTGATTATAATGATGACTAGGGTTGTTTCTAGGGAAAGACTGTGAAGCCTCCAGAAAGAAATGTGTGGTCCCAGTGTTCAGACACAATTCCTGGCCCTTTCCTTTAGCACGGTAGTTTTGTGAGCTGGCAGTTTCTGTTCTGAGGGCCAGGACCCAACCTGAGCCCTACATTGGCTCTCTTTCCAAGGGACCTGAAGCTGACTGGGGCTGCCCTGAGCCTGGTGAACTGGGAGAGAGAGTCACCCTTTGTCTCTCTGTCTTTGTCTCTGTGTCTCTCCGAACGGAGCCAGTTCCCACGCCAGTCCTCTCTGCCAATGCAACTAATGTGACAGAAGGCAAGGAATCTGTGGAATTGACCTGCAATGCCACTGGGGAAGACATTTTGTGGCTCTTAAACAACTTCATCATCAGTAATGGGAAACTATCTGAGGAAAACAGGATTCTTACTCTACCTAGTGTGACCCGGCAGGATGCAGGGAACTATCAGTGTACGGCCAAGAACCCAATCAGTATGAGCAGAAGCAACATCGTCACTCTGACTGTGAACTGTGAGTTCCTCCTACTCCTTCTCCTTCCCCATCCCCAAGTCCTGTCTCTTTCAATGAGTGCAGAGACTGGAATTTGATACCTTTCTTCTCCTTATAGATGGCCCAGAGTACACGGTCATCACTCCAGAACCTGAATCTGGCACAGATGGTACCATAGAGATCCAACCCAATTCCGCGGTGACTCTAAAGTGCCAGGCTCAGTCTCACCCGGATCCCGAGTATCACTGGTTTCACAATGGCTCCGATTTGGGGCCTGGGAACAAATACACTATTGTCAAGATGTCTTGGGAAAGAGAGGGCAATTACACGTGTAAGACCTGGAACCATGTGACTGACAGGTCTGATTTAGCTTCATTCCTTGTTAGAACAATCGGTAAGTCCTTCAGGGTGTCCCTCAGCAACCTGATGCCCCATTCTAAATCGGGGCCCCACTGAACCTAGCAGTCATGAGCCCCATCCTGTGCCAGGTCTGTGCCCGCTGCTCTGGCTGAGTCAATAACTTGTCTTTCCCAAGTAGAATGAGGAACTCGGTAGAATGTATGCTTCATGGATCAGGGATGGGCTTGGAAGAGCAGAGGGAGAGGTAACTCTGGGATCCATGAAGAGCTCCTTCCCCTCTTGGGCTTGGCAAGCTTTGTTGCATGGGCTAGAGGTTGTGTGAGAGGTTTATGGACAGATGCCCCCATCCTTAGCCTGGTCTGAGTGCCCCCCAGCCTTAGCCTGGTCTGAGGGACCGTTTGGCCTGGAGAGAGTCACTCCAGGGGGTCACTTGCCCTCGACTTCCTGGGCTCGTGGAGACACCACTTAAGTCTCTTTGCCCCCTCCCCACTCTAATGGCTCCCATTCCCCCAGAATTGGGATAGGTAGGATCCCGGGTGCAGCAGCAGTGTTCAATCCCAGGAGAAAGTGAAGTCCAGGACCCCACTGTTGGGGGGGGGGGCTGGGGAGGCAGTTTGTCCACTCTTCCAGCCATATGCTGGACAGCCCATCTCTCAGAGAGCCTGGTGCTGGCCCGGCCCAGGTGCCGCACCAAACTCCTTATGTCCAGTGCCTTTATTTTCAGCGCCAACACCCTCGCTGCCCCAATTCCAGCCAGAAACAACATCCATGTTCACGAAGAACTGGAAGGTGATGACAACGACCCGGGAGCCAGTGACCGGAGGTCAGGAGTCCCGGGGGCCCACTTGGGGTTCTGCAGGTTACCACAGAGTGTTCTGCAGAGTGTAATGATGTCACAGCACGTGGCTATTGTAAGGCACAGATATGACGTCCTTTTGTCTCTCTGGGCCATTAAAGGGGTGTCTGGTGCCTGTGGGAGCCGGCAGTAGTCACCTTAGATGAGAGAGGCCAGAGATTAGCGCTCCCGAATGCAGGCGGTCATAGAAATACCCAGAAATGACCTGAAGGACACTAAGGGATTAGGGAGGACAATTAAGTTTCTTTTTTACTCTCTCTAAAAAAGGAGAAGTGAAATGATATTATTGTCCTTTCATCCCTCAGAATGACACCTAGTGTCCAGGCTGTGAGCTATCAGATTTTTTAAATTTACAATCTGGTGGGATGGGATGGGGAGGGGGGGCGCATATCAGGTTCAATTTAATTCAGGTAAAAACAGCGTTTGCCTTTTAAGAGGGTTATGAATTTTTTTTTCCATGGCAATGAATCCCCTGGAAGGCCCTGTCTCCTAGGAGATAAAGCGCCCACCGCCACTGTCCCGACACCGGACAGAGCCCTGGGCCGCCTCTCCCATCGCCCCGCCGGACTGGGCTGCAGCACGAACCGGGCGCTGACCTGGTCTTGGGTCTCCCTGGGTTGGAGGGTCTTGGCGCCCCCTCCCTCAGCTCTCACCCTCTGGCCCCGCAGGGCGGACCGGAGGTAGCCGGAGTCAAAGCCCTCGCCTCTCCGCAGGGGCTGGGGCCGAGACCGGAGCCGGGACCGAGACATGGACCAAGACCGGAACCGCGACCGGGACCGGGGCTGGGATCGCGGCCGGGATCGTGGCCGGACTTCTGGTCGTGGGGGCTGCTGTCGGGGCCGTGGGCTACTTCCTGGTCAGGACAAAGAGCAGAAGGTGATCACGACCCCCCGTTTCCTCCTCGCCACCCCCTCGTCTGCGGGCGATCCCGTCTCCGGAGGTGCGGGACAGGGAGTCTGGCCAGCCTCGGGGACCTCTCCTTCGGCTCCCTCCCAGCCCCGCGTCTGCGGTGCGTTTTCGTCCCACAGTTTTGAGAACCTCCCGATGCGGCTACATCTTCCCCAGTGCCCCTGTCTGCGTCCCAGGGTCATGTGGTTTAGGAGAGGAGAGTCCAAGGCTGGAGGAGGAAGAAGAAGAAGAAGAGGAGAAGAATCGTCAGGCCTCGATGGTACTCAACGGGGACACCAAGAGGGGCTTAGCGGTGGAGGTTGGGGGCTGGGGGCGAGTGTGTGTGTGAGGGGGGTCCCCACATTCCCCGGTCCGGAAGGCGGTGTGAGCGTGGTTCATATCTGCTTTCTCTCCCCAGGGGAAGGAGTCTCTGTCTATGCCAACATCCCCGAGCTGCTGGGAGATGCCCCGTCTGCTCAGGTGCCAGTGTATCCTGCAGCCCCACCCCGGGCCCCGAGCCTGGACCCCTGGTTCCTCCCGCTCCGGCCCTGCAGACCCTGGCCTGATGGTTGGGTGGGAGTACGGGGGACCTGGCCGAGGAGCCCGATGGTGTCGGGCGAGATCTGAGCAGAGGCTAGGGCAGCGAGGGTGCCTGTGGCCTAGGGTGCCAATTCCGGCCCTGGTGGGGGGCGGGGGGCTCGACTGAAGGTGCGGGCAGTGGGGGACAGAACCCCAGGACCATCAGACCCCTTCCTCAGCGGGATGTGGTCGGAGGCGCCGGGCATCTCGGGCTGGGGGTGAGGGACGCTGAGGACCCCTTGTTTTCCGCAGGCTCCGGAGCTCTCCAACTCGTTCCTGAATCCGTCGGAAAACCTCTACGAGGTGCGGCCCAGCCCCCAAGGCGGACCCCGGCCCATAGCCCCTCTTGGCTCTGGGTCCCTGCCTGCCAGTGGGATGGGGTGTGAGGTGTTGGGGGGGTGTGAGTGAGTTATCACCAGCCCCGCGGCCCTTCCTGGCTCAGGGTCCCCGCCTGTGGGTGTGATTGGTGTGAGGTGTGACAAGAGGGTGTGGGGTATGAGAATGGGGTGTGAGTGTGTATGTGTGTGTTAGGCGGCGGGTGTGTCACAGGCTACTCCATCAGGTGCTGGCTCGGGATGAAGGGGCTTCCGACCCAACCTTCTCCTCCCCCCGCCCCCCGGCCCTCAGCACCAGAATCAGGTGCTCTCGGGTTGCCAATTCAAACTCGGAATGTGGCACCAGATCCCGGGACGGGGTGGTAGTGATCACTGGTCCGAGCTCGCATGCATCGGAGATGGGAAGAGGCCGCCGGATGGGGGAGGGTAGTTCGGACCCCGAGGGAGCAGCTTCGCGGCCGGATTGCAGGAAGGTGTGGGGGATGAGTCTCCGAGGTCACGGGAACGGAAGAAGTGCGGGCCGGGATGTCCAGACGGCTGAACGACGACGGTTCACTCCTCCTTGAGCTCAGAGCCTGGGACCCCCGTCCCCCGGAGGGAGGGGGAGACCAGACCTTCATGGGGCTGGGAGGGACTGAGAAGCCGGACGAGGCGGGGCTGCTGTCTGCACCCCAGGGCCTGGCGTCTGCAACCCCTACGGGGGTCTGGGTCCCTGTCAGAAGCAGTCCCCCACCCCCATCCCCGAAGACCAGAGCAGAACTAGTTGCCTAGGCTCATCACTGCCCCAACGTCACCGGGGCAACACCCTCACCCCTCCCCAGAACAGGCTTAGCCCTGAAGGTCAAATGGATCGGGCCCTAGGGCCCACATGGGAGAGTCTCCAGGAGGCCAAGAACCGTCCACCCCCAGGAGGGGTGCGAGGGGCCGGTCAGCAGGGAATTCCCCAGGCTGGGGTCTGTGCGACGCACAAGGAGACTGACAGCATCTTCTCTGCCCCAGGCTCTGCAGCTCGGGACGTTGGAGGTCTATGACAACTTACTTATCTTTGCAGCCAAAGACGAGACCAGCGCAGAGACAGCGAGCGGCCCAGAGGTTTCGGCCCTCGCTGGGTCCCTCGAAGATGGGGATGTGGAAGGTGTTGCCTAGGCAAACCCCTGGACCAGTGTGAGATACGGGAGATTTCTTGGGACTCAGTCTGACCCCAAAGTTTCCACCACTATCTCTGCATGGGACCCTTCAAGAATGAGCCACAAACCCCCACGGAGGAAACATCCCCACACCCACCTGCTGACCCCCTCGACCTCAGGCCACTCTCCCCCAGCACCCCCAAAAATGCTTCCCGGGGATACGCCCGGTACGGCACAAACTCTCGACAGCCACAGATGCAAGGGACCCTATCCCAGGGCATTCTGGACACAAGCGTCCAGCCGTTCCCGCTACAACGCAATAGCTATAGGTCTGCCAATCCCCATGTTAATGATGAGCTTGATTACAGGCTTCCTATGGGTCAAAGCAATGTGCTTAGTGCTGTGACAGGTACAGTTCATCAGATCAGATTTCGTCCCTGTTCCACACAGGGCTCACAATCTAAGCGGTGGAGGGAGCAGGTCTCTTCCTCATTTTGTAGATGAAGAAACAGAGGCTAAGTGAGTTGCCCAAGATCACACATTAAGTCAGTGGCTGAACTAAGATTAGCACATAGGACTCATGCCCTTCCCGTGATCTTGCAGATGGTATTGAACTATCCCATTATGTCACCCAGTGTTTCAGGGGGAAAGAAGGGTTGGTGGGGAAGAAGGTTGGAAAATGATGGGGCTAGAACATGACCTGTCACACCGGGTGAAATTCAACAAGTGTGACCATGAGAAAAAGAGCTTCCTGAAGCTTGTTCCAGGGTCTGAAAATTAGACACGTTCTGGGTTCCTCGGCACTGCACTAGGAATCAATTTGTAGCATCTTCAAGTTCAGTTTCCAGAAAACTGTGGTGACAAAGATGCAATCAGTTCCCTGTGCAATGTCGATGACCCACTGATGACCTGTTGCTAAGCGATCCTGTGATCATTCTTTAAACAGCATACCTGCAAAGTCCTATCCTATTATAACCAATTCATGGCTGTACTGACAAGATCCCCTTTGGCAGGAGTGTCTGTACCCAATCAAACGGGCAAATAGCAAATCCTGGAACCATACATAAGCTTTCCCTTGGGATTTATGCTTTTCTGTCTTGAACAAGGGATTGTGTATCCCCTGCAGGGAGCAGAAGCCTGGGCTAGGGGCTAGGGGACAGACAGAAGAAGGTTAAGGGGGAATTTCCCACCTTTACTGAACTCACGCTCCACTGGAGAAATTAAACCCACATAGCTGCAAGAAACTAAAAGCATGAACAAGGTGTTTCAGAATGATCCAAACTGGAAACGTAATGGCAGTGATCCTAGAAAGTGCCCAAATGATGCCCCCATGCCCTGCTCTAAGTCCCCGGTTCTGGCCAGTGACCTACCTTCCTTTCTACTTCAATTGTCCTTTGATCTGGTTCTCATCCTGAACCCAGCAGCTTCTCTCCCAGCCCCATTGTCCTCTGGGAGCCACCTCCCAGCTGCCCATGATACTCAGTCCTGCTCTTCTCTGCTGACCTGGGATTCCGGACAGAGCCCTGGGAGCCAGGAGCCTGGACTAACTGGAAAGGAATCGTCCTTACTGGAGTTGTCTCCAGCCCCACTCCCCTGCTCCTCAGCTCCTGGGGACTTTTCCTTGTGCCCCAGCAGTCTTAGAAAATAAATAATAATGATAATTGGGGTATTTTGTTAATTGCTTACTGTGTGCCAAGCACTGTACTAAGTGCTATGGTGAATACAAGATAATCAGGTCCCACATGGAGATCATCTCTCTCGGTGTCGCACCTGGAGAGTTTCCAGTACTATACCAGTCTCTACTTCGGGAGGGAGAGTCAAGCAGAGGCCTATCCATTCCATTCCTAGCTTGAGCTGTGGCTAGTGAGTGGAAGGCCATCTGTTACAAGTCAAAGCTCACCTGTGCTGGGCAGCAGCGGCATGGGAGAGAATCAAGGGCAGAGGCCCAAGTTGACTGCACGGAAGGAGGCGGTGATAAACCACTTCTGTACTTTTACCAAGGAAACTCTTTGGATCTACTACCAGAACGATTGCTGATGGATGGAGGTGGGGCGTTCCGGGAGAGATGTGTCCATGGCATCTGTAGGGGTCTGAGATGACTTGGCAGAGTAAGACATGGAGATCACAGTCTAAGTAGGACTGAGGACGGGTATCAAAAACCCAGCTTGTAAACGAGGGATCTGAGGCACCAAGAAGTTTAGTGACTTGCCCAAGGTCACATAGCAGACAAGATGCAGAGCAGAGCAGCAGATCCTCTGGCTCCCAGGCCTATGCCTAATCCACTAGCCAGGTTGCTTCCCTGAGTGGAATATGATAGAGTCTGAGGGGTAATTTCCAACTTCGGTCACGGGGCAGCACCTCTCCCCAAGCTCCCTCTATGTCCCTTGGGACCCCCTCAGGCTTCCTCCCTGCTGTCCTCCTCAGTGGATTTAAAGTTCATTCATTCTTTCAATCATATTTATCGAGCACTTACTGTGTGTAAAGCACTGAACTAAGCGCTTGGGAGAGTACAATATAGTATAACAATAAAGAGACATATTCTCTGCCCACAACGAGTTTACAGTCTAGAGATGAGCTATGTCCGAGGCCTGAGGATTCTGTCCGGCAGATTCAACCACCCTCTGTCACCCCAGAGTCCCGGGTGTGTGCTCGCATTGCACTGAAGCAGGAGAGGTGGTGAGAAGAACTTGAAATAATGGATTGATAACGTCATTTATTATGTGCTCGCTGTGAGCTAAGAGCTGGGTATGGACACGACAGAATGATTCAGATTGCGTAGCTGAGTCCAGCATCCCTGACCACACCACCCACCCTGGCCGGGCCTGCTGTTCCTTCTCCTTCAGGTTCAGGCCCCCCATCAGCACTGACCCAGAGAGGGAGAGCCAAGTCCCCAGTCCAGGGCAGGTCCATTTTATAGGCCCCCCGGGGACTGTGGGATTGGACCTGGAGATGGGGAGTCAGTACCTGCCCTGGGGTGACCTGGCAGATCCTGGGCCTGACCAGGAGGGACAGAGGAACAGGGCAAGCCCAGCAGGGTGTCCACCTCAGCCAGTGGCAGGAATGGCACTGGGGTCAGAGAGATCTTCCCATCTGGACAGAGACACTGGGGGGAAGGATCAGGGCTCCCCCTTCCCCTCTGACCAAGCCCCCAGTAGCCAATGACACCTGATGCTCCCCCCATGAGGTCACCAGGTCACTCTGGGACACTCTCTGACCCCTAATCTGAGGTTCCCAGGGGACACCAGGCATTGATGAATCACCTGACCATCTTTCCATAGAGTAGGTCGGCCTGGCCCTTAGGCAACGGTGGCTCCCAGAGTTCCCATGGCCACTGGCCTCTGGCATCCATGTCCCTGGTTGGCCGGGCCTTGTCCTGAGCAGGGCTGCCCCCAGGAAGAGGGGGAGGGGAGGACCAGGCGGGGCCCCTCCCTGCCTAGGCTGATGGTTTCATCTTGTAGTAGGTGTTCATGTCTCTAGGACACCAGTTCTGGGAACAAGAAACCAGGTCAGGGTCTCGTGGGTCCCGTGGGTCCTGTGGTTGAGCCCGTCTTGGGGCTGCAGAGAGTGAGGACCCAACACCCATCCTTGGAATCCTGTCCCCACCAAATCTGGGAAACACCACTGTATGAATGATGGAGGGGCTCCAGGGAACCAACTGCTCTGGACTCATTCTGACCTCTGACCCCAGAACTCACTTTGTAGACCAGGCTGCACTCTGTGGGAGTCTCCAGCGACGAGGCACTCAGAGACCTTCTCTGTGCCGATGGGGCTCGTTCAATGGGATGGAGGTTTATGTAGAAAACTTCACTCTTTGCTGGAGGGACACAAGCCACAGGAACTGGTTCAGTTCCACTGCCATGGGCAAGTCCAGAGGAAGGGGCCCCCACATAAGGGTCAGTGGGGAAGGGGACAGGGACCCCCCCCCTTCTCACAGAGGGCAGAGAGTTTGGGCCCAGCGAGGGTGTTCGGGGATGATGTAGAGCACAGTGATGGGGGGAAGAGGGTGGCATTTGGGACTCTTCCCCTCGGGGCTGGGAAGCTTGCCCTTTTTGGGGGATTCCCCCTCCCACAAAGGCAGACACCCAGGTAGGGCCCAGGGTAGGGGTCCGTCAGCGGTTTTACTCACAGGGGTTGGGAGCTGGGAGACTCCCTCCTCCCAGGCCAGTCTCTCCTGTGAGCTCCCCCATTTGCCTGACACACAACAACCTGACTTGTCCTGTGCTGTCTCACCCCCACCCCTCCTTGACCTCCCACCCCTCAGTACCCTGGCCCAGGACCCAGAAAGGGTGGGATCCAGGCAGCCCGGCTCCCGGCCCTCAACCCCCAGTGCCTCCTGCAGGAGAGTTGACAGAGGAGGGGCCTGGCACATGTCTGCCCATTGCCCCGGTCACTGAGAGGACGTCACCATTACCTTCGGCCCTTCTTGGCGACCAGGAAATAGCCCAGCGCCACCATCAGCAACCCACCAGCCACGGCTCCGACGGTGATGCCAGCAATGGCCCCTCCAGAGAGTGAAGGATTGGAGACCGTCAGGGTGGGAGCTGCAACTGGGCAGGAGACAGGACAGGCAGGGGTTGGTGAGTCTGGCCGGAGTTTGGGGCTCCCCTGATCTGCCCCCCCCCCCAAGCAGCAGACCCCAGATTTTCTCACCCCTGGGACTCTTAGCTTCCACTGATCCTGGGGCTGGACTTCACTTTCCGCTGCACAAACCCTCCCCATCTTGATGGACTCCCCCTGGGGGAGCAGCTCCAGTCTCAAGCCCCTTCCATGGAAATGTGACCCGAGAGAGTGATATGATAATAATAATAATAATAATAATATTTGTTTAGCACTTTCTATATGCCAAGCACTGTTCTAAGCACTAGAATAGGTGCTCAAGAGAAGCAGCGTGGCTCAGTGGAAAGAGCCCGGGCTTGGGAGTCAGAGATCATGGGTTCGAATCCCAGCCCCGCCACTTGCCAGCTGTGTGACTTGGGGCAAGTCACTTCACTTCTCTGTGACTCAGTTACCTCATCTGTAAAATGGGGATTAAAACTGTGAGCCCCACGTGGGACAACCTGATCACCTTGTATCCCCCAGTGCTTAGAACAGTGCTTTGCACATAATAAGCACTTAACAAATACCACCATAATAATACAGGTAGTCAGGTTGGACACAATTCCTGTCCAACGAGGGGCTCATAGTCTTAATCCCCATTTTACAGATGATGTAACTGAGGCATAGAAGAAGTGAAGTAACTTCCCCAAGGTCACAAAGCAGACAAGTCGGGAAGCTGGGATTCAAACCCAAGTCTTCTGACTCCCAGACCCTTGTTCTTTTCACTAGGCCATGCTGCTTCCCTTGATCTGTGGGGGGGTCCCAGGGGGCTAGCTCAGAGGGCCTCAGAGAGGCCCGGGAGTCAGCTTGGGACAGCCCGCAGCACTCACCAGCCACGCCCAGGAAGACGGATGCTGAGGCGGCTCCCTGGGTCCGGTGGTTGTGAGCCAGGCACGTGTAGTTGCCCTGGTGTTGCCAGGACATGTGGAGGATGGTGTGACAGTTCTCGAGACTTCCCAGGCTGGTGCCATTGACAAACCAGCGGTATTGAGCGGCTGGGAGGGATGGAGCATGGCACCAAATGGTCACTGTGGACTCGAGTTTGGCCTCGATGGGTTGGGGCTGGTTGAGGATCACCACACTGTCAGGGCCATCTGTGGGGAGGGAAGAGGAGAGACCGGGCTCAGGCTCAGCCCAGTGAAGAGGAGTGAGGAGCAGGAGTTGCTCTTGGTCCCAGTCAGGGAGACATATCATTCATGGCCACTTTCTCACTCCTAACTATAGTACACTCCTCCACTTATGCCTCCTGTCTCCCTGTAAGACTGTTTGCTCCTCAACGGCAGGGGACATGTGTGTTGCTGTCTTCAGGATGCCCTAGTGGAAATAGCACAGGTCTGGGAGTCAGAGGACACTTGTGTGTTGTGTGTCCTGGGGCAAATCCCTTGACTTCTCTGTGACTCTGTCACTTCATCAGTAAAATGGGGATTAAGACTCTGAGCTCCATTAAGATTATGAGCTTCACGAAGGACACGGACTGTGTCCAACCTGATTAGCTTGTATCTACACATAGTGAGCACATAGTGAGCATTTAACATACACTATTCAAAAAAAGCAGCTCACAGTCTGGATCTACAGTCTACAGGCTGAATGACAAGAAAGCCCTGTCCCTGGGAGAGGCTGGGGGCTGTGACTGGGCAGATCTGGCTGTGCTGACATCACCGGGCCAAGGTCAGTGTCCTCGGGGAGGCCCACATCGGTATCGGCCTCTGACTCCTTGCCCCGGTGGAGGCGGACAACCTGTCGGCTGCGTCCTGGTTTGGGGCAGCCCTCCAAGAGGAAAAATGAAAGGTGAAAAGGTTAACAGTGGAATCTCTCAGGTTTTTGGGGCTTTCCAGGCTTGGAAACTTCCTCTCTTTCTGGACTCAAAGGAGTTGTTGTATTGTACTCTCTCAAGCGCTTAGAACAGTGCTCCGCACACACTAGGTTCTCAATAAATATGATTGAATGAATGAATGAGATTCATGCCTGAGTTCAGCGGGTATCTCTCTCCCCTGGTGACAGTGCCAAAGGGCCACCAAGCCCTGGATATGCCAGGCCTCCCGTGGGCTCTGTCCTGCTCTACGGTTATTCCTGTGGGCACCTCTGAGCTGACCCCATTGCATCTCTTCACCAACAATCTAGTCAGCCTCTCCTCATTTCCCAGACAAAAGGCTTGTTGACTGACAGAACTGAGCTGGGGCCTGTGTCCCACCTGCTTCTCTGCTCCATGGCCACCAAAGGTCCCCTTCGCAGCCCCACAGCACTTATGTATATATCCGTAATTTTATTTATTTGTGTTGATGTCTGTCTCCCCCTGTCTAGACTGTGATCTTGTTGTGGGCAGAGAATGTCACTGTTTATTTTTGTATTGTACTTTCCCAAGATTTTAGTACATTGCTCTGCACACAGTAAGTGCTTAATAAATACAATTGAATGAATGAATGAATGAATGAATATAGCATACTCTGTTCCAGGTATTGTACTAAGTGCTGGAGTAGATACAAGCTAAATAGTTTGGGCACAGTCCATGTCCCCACTGTAGGGGAGAGTACAAAATAACCAAGTTGGTTGACCCAAACAATCATTAGTTGGATTCATCAGTTGTATTTATTGAGCACTTTCTGGGTGCAGACCATTTTCCCTGACCAGAAGGAGATGTGAGAGACCCCTAGTACTGGAGCTGGTGAGTTAGAGCCCAGCACCCCACCAGTGTGGAGAGCTGCCTGAGCTCCTTTCAGATTCCCCAGATATGTCCAGTGGTTCAGGACTTCCCATGGGGTAAAAAGGAAAAGAAACTGGGAGAGGGATCAAACAGGGACCAGGCATGACTTACAGCTGACAGACAGGGTCAGGAGGTTGCTCCGCTGGGCATTGACCATATCACGGGCTTCGCACTGGTAGGTGCCGGTGTCTCCACGGGTGATGTTGTGCACAATGAGAGTCCTGTTGCTAGAGCACAATTCCAGCCTGTCGCTGGCTGTCAGGGCCGTGTTGTTCACAAACCAAAACACGCTTTCATTTGGATCCCCGGGAAGGCACCAAAAAGTCACCGAGTCCTGGTGCTCCAAGGCATCAGAGTCGGAGGCCATGAGGCTGGGCTGAGACACCCGCGCTATTTGGGGACGGAGGGCATTAGTGGGCAAGGCCTGGTTGGTCACTCCTGGTCCCAGCCCCTGACCTCTCAGTCCCTCAGGAACCCTCTGACCCCCCATCATCAACTCAAGGAAAAGTCAGACCCGGGAGAAGTCAGACCCAGGGAACACCTCCCCTCTCCCCCAACTCTGCAGGACAGGTGAGAGCAAGGCCCAGTGCAAGGATTCACTTTGGAGATCTGAAGAGCATAAGCTGGGGAGAAACAGGTGAAGAAAAGGAACATGCAAGAAAGAGAGGGCTGGTGAGAAGCCTTGAAACCAAAGGTAAGGAGTTTTACCAACTCCTTTCAACTCACTCAGTCTAGACCTGTGTCCCTGAGCGGTCCTGGAAATTCTGGTCTGGATATTGCCTTCCTGGCTTCCTCCTGCTGTTCCCGAAATTAAAAAGGGAGGATCTAGTGTCAGATGTCATCATCCAAACTCTCTTAGGTACGTATCTTTAAACTCCACTTCTTCATTTGGACGGGTCTACCATTTGCATAAGTGGTGTTGGAACCACCACCACCAATTGATCATATTTATTGAATACTGTACAGAATGCTTGGGAGAGTACAATATAACAGAGTTGGGAGACATGCTGATGAGTGGGAAAATGTGTCATCTAATTATTCATCTTTTCATTTATTTTACATTTGCTATCACCAATTTTATATATGTACAAACCGGTCATGTCCTATCCAGACAATCACACATTGTGAAGAGAAAGTTTTCCACTTCCTCATAGTGCTCTATTCATATCAAGTAATGAAAACACAATAACTGCAGATCTAACTAAAATCTGTGTATGCCTCTCTCCGCCCCCCCCCCCCCCCCGCCCCCCGGCCCACTGGATAGTAAACTTTATGAAATCAGAGACCACTTCTCAACGTACAGACCGGGACATCTCAGAGGCGACACAGACAGCAAGTCCCAAGGCTCCTAGGCAGAAGGGAAATAACCCAGAAAATATGATCAGTCTCCTGGTACATTAGGAGAAATAACACTTACCATAAACTTGTAACTTCACCCGGTCTGAAGTAAAAGTAAAATTCTTAAATATGATGTCTACGGAGTAGGGACCGGTATCGCTGACTGTCACTCTGGTGATGAGCAGGGAGCCACTGGGTTGCACAGACTCTCTGCCCGTATGTGCTTTTCCAAGGGTCTGATTGGGTGGGGTTGTTAGGTATTTACAGATGAGGTTTTCTTCCACACTTGTCCCTCGGTACCAGTTATAGACCCCGACTTGGTCTGGGTCTTCCCGGGCGGTCAGAGTGACGTTGTCCCCGGCTACAGCCACGGCTGATCGGACGGTGAGAGGCTCGGCGGGCCGGACCCCGGCGGTGAGGATGGAGGCTGTGCGCAGAGCAGAGGGGAACGCTCAGCACAGGGTCATCCACCCGCCCCCGCGGGGCAGTGATGGGGCTGGAGCGGAGACTGTCCAGGGTGGCCCCGGGGGGTCCGGGCTGGGGGACCCCAACGAGCGACAGCCTGGGGCCCGGGGTTGGGCTGGCAAGTTCGCCCCCCGCCAAGGATCCCGGGGCGGAGCCCCAGGCTGGGGAAACGCTTGGGGAGCGGTCAGGACCCCCGGGAAGGAGCCCCCGGCCCGGCCCGCGGCCAGCAGCCCGCTGCCCGCCCCTCTTTCCCTCGCACCTGCCAGGAGGAGCGGGGCCCAGGAGCGCGCCGCCCGGCCGGGAGGGGCCCGGCTGCCCCGGGGAAAGGCCATGAGGCTCCCGCGCCCGGAGCCCGGAGGGGATCGCCGCCTGCCGCTCCGACCCGCCTCCCGCCTCTCCTCTCCTCTGCACTCCCGGAGCCCTGCCACCCTCTCCGCAGGAACCAGACTTTTGCTGCTGGAATCAGAGGGCAGGGGCTTCGCATCGGACCCTCCTCCTCCCCCTCCCCCTCCCCTTCGGGCGAGGGCTGGGGTTTACCGTCCGTCCCCTCCCACACCTCTCGTCCCTCCCACTGCCCCGAAGTGAGAAGTTTCAGCTTCCCGGGCGCTGGAAACGCCCCCTCCCCCAAAGGAGCGGATCCCCGGAAAGGAGAGGGCCCCGCAGGGAAGGGGGCGAGGGCGACGCTTTCTCGGGGCTTGAGGGTCTTCCGAATCCAGGGTGGTGGGAGGAGCCAGTGTAGACCTCCTCCTACCTGCAGAGGCAACGAGCAGGTTGGTTTGAGTCTCTGGCAAACTGTAAATGGGGCAAGAGTTAGAGAGTTCTCCACTTTTCCCCCATTTCATCAGTTCACCAACCCATGTGAGTATTATTATTATTATTGTTGTATCTGTGAAGCAATTACTGTGTGGCAGGCACTCTTTCAAATGCTGGGGTAGATACAAGATCATCGGGTTGGACAGAGTCCATGTCCCACATGGGATTCACAGTCTTAATCCCCATTTTTACAGATGGGGAAACAGAGACAATGGAAGTGAAGTGACTTACCCAAGGTCATACAGCAGACAGATGGCGGAGCCGGGATTAGAACCCAGGTCCTTCTGACTCCTAGGCCCGTGCTTTTTCCATTCAGCCACGCTGCTTCTCGTTGCATGACCATCCCACAACACAGGTCGGTGGCGTCGGTGGGGACGGCTCAATGCAATCTATTATTTCTAGAAAAACTCATCTGCGTGTCCCACTGGTGTACACCGAAGTACTTATCACGCAGATGCACAAATTCATTCATTCATTCAAATGTATTTATTGAGCATTTACTGGGTGCAGAGCACCGTACTAAGCACCTGGGAGAGCGCAGAACAACAAAACGGACACATTCGGTGCCCACAACGACCTTACAGTCTGAATTCGAGTTCCAACTGCGTTCCGAACAGGGCATTCATCACTGGTCTGCCTCCAGAAAGCTCTCCTCCCCCTCCTCCATCATATCAGGGAACCAATTGGCTATGTAAAGATTCATTTGAATTTTCCAAAGAAACTTCACTTACGTGAAAGGTGAATTCTGACTTAAACGAGTTATCAATAATTAATTTATTAACTATAATTAATGATTATACTATATACCATACACCTTGCCAAGCATTTGGGTGGACACAAGATACTCTGCCAAGAGTTTGGATGGACAAAAGATAATCAGATTTGACACCATCTCTATCTCCCACAGAGCTCACAGTCCAAGAGGAAGAGAGAGCAGGTTTCTTATCCCCAATGTACAGATGAGGAAACTGAGGCCAGTGGAGCGTAAGTGATCTGCCCAGTGTCACACAGCAAACAAATGGCAGGGTCGGGACTAGAATCCGGGTTTTCTGGCTCTTTGTCCTAAACTCCTTCCAGTAGGTACTTTTCTGTGTCTCAGTTTCCTCATCTGTAAAATGGGGATTAAATACCTGTTCTCTTTTCTACTTAAACTATGGTTAGGAGTTTCTATTTAACATTTCTTAGTGGATAGAGTACAGGCTTGGGAGTTAGAAGGACCTGAGTTCTAATCTTCTGTCTGTCACTTGTCTCCTGTGTGACCTTGGACAAGTCACTTCACTTCTCTGGGCCTCAGTTACCCCATCTGTAAAGTGGGGGTTAAGTCTGTGAGCATCATGTGGGACATGGACTGTGTCCAACCTGATTAGCTCATATCTATCCCAGTGTTTAGTACAGTGCCCAGAACACAGTAACCGCTAAACAAATGCCCCTAAAAAGCAACAACAACAAAAAATACAATGCAACCGAATTGGTAGACAGGCTCCCTGCCCAGAAATGTTAGATTCAGTGTATTTCCTGGGGAGGCGGCCTTCGGCTTGATTCGGCCTCAGCAGAGTCTTCCTGTGGCCCAGGGACAGATCCCGGCTGCCCGTTCGGTTTGTGCTCCGCCCGAGGACAGAAGCCTCGGGGCTTTGATTGATTGATTCATTCATTCAGTAGTATTTATTGAGCGCTTACTATGTGCAGAGCGCTGTACTAAGCACTTGGAATATACAATTCAGCAACAGATAGAGACAATCCCTGCCCAGTGACGGGCTCACAGTCTAATTGGGGGAAACAGACGGACAAAAACAAGACAACGAAATCACGATAAATAGAATCAAGGGGATGGACAAAATAGAGTAATAAAAATATATACAAATGAGCACAGTGCTGAGGGGAGGGAAAAGGAGGGGGGAGGAGCAGAGGGAAAGGGGGCTTAGCTGAGGGGAAGTGAAGGGGGGAAGGGAGAGGGAGCAGAGGGAGGAGGGGGAGCAGAGATGGAGCAGAGGGAGCAGAGGGAAAAGGGGAAGCTCAGTCTGGGAAGGCCTCTTGGAGGAGGTGAGCTCTCAGTAGGGCTTTGAAGTGGGGAAAAGAGTTTGGTGGAGGTGAGGAGGGAGGGCATTCCAGGACGTGGGCCAGAAGTCGATTCTGAGTCATCTCTCTTTGGGGGGGTCGGGGGTCCTCAGGTGGTAGACCTGGCCTTGGGATCCCCCGCCCCACCCTCTTTCCCCTCAATTCAGATGATAAAGCTGGAGGAAAGCCTGGAGTTGCGTGGATCCGCCTATTCCCTGCTCTCCTCTAATATGCCCTCTGGGAACAGTCATCCTTTAATAGTAATTATCATACTACAGGAGAAGCAACAGGAGAAACAATGAGGGCTAGTGGACTAAGCAAGGGCCTAGGAGGCAGAGGACCTGGGTTCTAATCCCGGCTCTGCCACTTGTCTGCTGTGAATTTGGGCAAGTCACTTAGCTTCTCTGGGCCTCTGTTCCCTCATCCATAAAATGGGGTTTAAGACTGTGAACCCCATGTGGGCCATGGACTGTGTCTGATCTGATTTGCTTGTATCTACCTCAGTGCTTAGTACAGTGCTTGTCACAAAGGAAGCGCATAACAAACACCATTTTAAAAAAATCAATCGTATTTATTGAGCACTTACTATGTGCAGGGCATTGTACTAAAAGCTTGGGAGTTGGTTGACACATTCCCTGCCTTCAGTGAGTTTACGATGTTCACTATTTCCTAAACACTGTACTAAGCTTTGGCACTGACCCTTCACCAAATGGAGTTCACAGTTTAAGAAGGAAGAACAGGTATTCAATTCCCATTTTATGGATGAGGAAACTGAGAGACAGAGAAGTTAATAGACTTGTCCACAACTACATAGCAGGGAAATGGTGCAGCTGAGATTAGAACCCAGGGTCTCCGGCTCCCAGGCCTGTTCTCTTTCCACTGAGTGACATTGTTTCTCTCTTTGTTTCTCTGGCCTACTGGATAAAGCACCTGCCCGGAGGGCCAGAGGACCTGGGTTCTTCTCCCAGTTTTGATGCTTATTCCCTCTGAGTCAGGGCCCCTCTGAACGATGCAGCTGTGTGCCCTGTCCTGTGCCCGTGCTGTGACCGCTGCTCAGGCTGAGTCAGTAACTTGTTTTCCCCTGCCGAGAGAGGAACTCGATAAAATGAACCCAACGAGGGAGAGGGATGGGCTTGGAAGAGCAGCGGGTGGGGGAGGTTTTATCTTTTAAGAAGGATTAAATTCGACTTTTATGGCAATGATTCCCCTGGAATCTCTCCTGTCTCCTCAGAGAGAAATCCCCCACCGCCACTGTCCCTGGCACGGTACAGAGCCCTAGGCTGCGTCTCCCCTTGCCCCACCGGGCTGTGCTGCAGCACGGAACGGGGTGGTGACCGGGTCTTGGGTCCCCCGGCATTGGAGGGGCTTGGTGCCCCCTCTCAGAGCTCTCGCCCCCTCCCCCCTAAAGGCGATCTGGTGGCAACCAGACACATAAGGCCTCTCCTTTCCGCAGGGGCGGGGGCAGGGACCAGAGCTGGGCCCGAGATCGTGGCCGGACTCCCGGCCTTGGGGGCTGCCAGCGGGGCCGTGGGCTTCGTCCTGGCCAAGAGGACGAGCAGAAGGTGATGACCGACCCCGCCTGGTGGGGACGCGCTGGAGTCCCGGCCTCGGAGCCCCGCATCCCCCCTCCCCTGTCTGCAGGCGTTCCCGTCTCCGGGGGTGCGAGGCAGGGAGGGGCTGGCCAGACTCGGGGACCCCTCCTTCAGCTCCCTCCCAGCTCCCCGTCTGCGGTGCGTTTTTGTCCCCCAGCTCTGAGAACCCCCAGACCCTCCTGTCTTGGGCCCTAGGGGTAATTGTTGACCCCAAGGACACCTCCCCTGTCCCAGATCCCTGAGAAGGAGGAGGACGACGACGAGGAGGAGGAGGAAGAGAAGAGGAGAGTCGTCAGCCATCTATGGTGGTGAGCGGGGACATGGAGAGAGGTACAGCGGTGGGGATTGGCGGGGGAGGATTGGGGGGTGAAGGACAGGGGCGGGAGTTTGTGTGAAAGGTCTCCACGTGTGTGAGCATAGCTTCTGTCCGCCTTCTTTCTCCAGAGGAGGCGGCCACCGTCTACGCCAACATCCTTGGGAGCCTCCCCGTCTACTCAGAAACAAGAGTTTCCCGGAGCCCCGCCTAAGGACCCAGGCCTGGACCCCTGGTTATCATTAGTAATAATAATTATTATGGCATTTGTTAAGCGCTTACTATGCGCCAGGCACTGTTCATTCATTCATTCAATAGTATTTATTGAGCGCTTACTATGTGCAGAGCACTGTACTAAGCGCTTGGAATGTGCAATATGGCAACAGATAGAGGCAATCCCTGCCCCGTGACGGGTTCACAGTCTAATCGGGGGAGATAGACAGCAGAGCAAAACAGAACAAAACAAAAACAAGACAACATTATCTTGGATCTCCCGGCATTGGAGGGGCTTGATGCCCCCTCTCTCAGCTCTCGCCCCCTGCCCCCTTCAAGGGGATGTACACCTCATTAACAAAATAAATAGGGTAATAATTAATATCTACAAGTGAGCACAGTGCTGAGGGGAGGGAAAGGGGGAATGGGGAGGAGCAGAAGGTGGGGGGAGGGGAGGGGGAGCAGAGGGAAACGGTGCTCAGCTGAGGGGAGGGGAAGGTGGAAGAGAGAGGAGTAGAGGGTGGAGGGGGAGCAGAGGGAAAGAGGGGGCTCAGTCTGGAAAGGCCTCTTGGAGGAGGTGAGCTCACTCTTCTAAGCGCTGGGGGAGATACAAGGTGATCAGGTTGTCCCAGGTAGGGCTCACAGTCTTTATCCCCATTTTACAGATGAGGTAACTGAGGCACAGAGAAGTTAAGTGATTTGCCCAAAGTCTCACAGCTGATAAATGGCAGAACCAGGATTAGAATCCACGGCCTCTGGCTCCCAAGCCCGTGCCCTTTCCACTAAGCCAAGCTGCTTCTGACGCCGTTCTCCCAGCTCTGGCGCCCACCCGCCCAGTCCCGGCGGCCCCAGTCCTGGGGGTGGGGAAGGTGGAGGGCAGTGACAGGCGGGGTCTGGGGGGAGGCTATGGTCCCTAGGGTGACCGCGGCCGCGGGTGCCCAATTCCGGGCCCCTGGTGGCGGGGACGGGGTTCGGCAGAGCCCCAGGACCGGCAGACCCCTTCCTCAGCGGGTCGTGGTCGGGGATGCAGGGCATCTCGGCCTGGGGATGGGGGACACCGAGGACCTGTCGTTTCCCGCAGGCTCCGGATCTCTCCAGCTCAGTCCTGGATCCGTCGGAAAATCCCAACCAGTTGCGGCCCTGACCAGGGACAGAGATCCTCCCCCGCCTTACATCCCCTCCAGCGGCGGGGGACCGGACGGGATCAAGGCTGTTCACCGAATAGGGGAGGGGGGCGCGGCCAGCTGACATCGGCCCAGCAGCCCCTCTTGACTCTGGGTCCCCGCCTGCCAGTATGGGATGGGATCTGAGCTCCTTATCTTCCCTCCCAAGCCCTGTCCTCTTCCTGACTTCCCTGTCACTGAGGATGGTACGACCATCCTTCCCGTCTCTCAAGCCCACAACCTTGGTGTCATCCTTGACTCAGCTCTCTCATTCACCCCACACATCCAATCCGTCACCAAGGCCTGTCGGTCTCACCTTTACAATATCGCCGTGATCCGCTCTTTCCTCTCCATCCAAACGGCTATCATACTGGTACAGGCTCTCATAATATCCCGGCTGGATTACTGTGTCAGCCTTCTCTCTGATCTCTCTTCCTTCTGTCTCTCTGCGCTCCAGTCTATTCTTCACTGCGCTGCCCGGATCATCTTTCTGCAGAAACGCTCTGGGCATGTCACTCCCCTCCTTAATAACCTCCAGTGGTTGCCTATCAACCTCCGCACGAAACAAAAACTTCTCTCTCTAGGCTTCAAGGCTCTCCATCACCTTGCCCTTTCCTACCTCTCCTCCCTCCTCTCTTACTGCCCACCCCACACGCTCCACTCCTCTGCCGCTCACCTTCTCACTGTCCCCCGTTCTCGCCTGTCCCGCCGTCGACCCCTGGCCCACGTCCTTCCCCTGTCCTGGAATGCCCTCCCTCCTCACCTCCACCAAACTAACTCTCCTCCCCTCTTCAAGGGCCTACTGAGAGCTCACCTCCTCCAAGAGGCCTTCCCAGACTGAGCTTCCCCTTTTCCCTCTGCTCCCTCTGCTGCCTCTCTGCCCGCCCTTCACCTCCCCTCAGCTAAGCCTCCTTTCCCCCCTTTCCCTCTGTACCTCCTCCTCTCCCTTCCCCCCCACCCCAGCACTGTGCTCATTTGTATATATCTTTATTACCCTATTTATTTTGTTAATGAGGTGTACATCCCCTTGATTCTATTTATTGCTATTAGGTAGTCTTGTTTTTGTCCGTCTATCTCCCCCGACTAGACTGTGAGCCCGTCAATGGGCAGGGATTGTCTCTGTTGCCGAATTGTACATTCCAAGCGCTTAGTACAGTGCTCTGCACATAGTAAGCGCTGAATAAATACTATTGAATGAATGAACGAATGGGGTGTGAGGTGTGTGTTGTGTGGTGTGAGTGAGCTGTCACCAGCCCAGCAGCCTTTCCTGGCTAGTGCTACCCACCTGTGGGTGTGATTGGTGTGAGGTGTGAGAGGGTGCTGTGAGGTATAAGAAGTGAGTATGAGTATTTATGTGTGTGTCAAACGGCAGGTAGTGGTGTGACACAAGCTACTTGACTAGGTCCTGGCTCGAGCTGATGGCCCTCCCGACCCGACCCCTTCCCCCCTCCCCGCCACCGAGAGTGGGATGGGTCCAGATTGGCAGTCCGAACCCGGAATGTGGCACCACATCCCGGGACGGGATGGTAGTCCAGCAGGCCGGAGTGACCACCGGTCCGGGCTTGGCTGCACCGGAGATGGGAAAGGGCAGCCCGAGCCCGGGAACGTCTCCTCGAGCCCCAGAATTGTCCACCCCTAGGAGGGATGCGAGGTTCCGGTCAGCAAGAGATACCCAGGCTGGTGTCTGAGCCACGCACACGGAGCCTGACAGCTTCTTCTCTTCCCCAGGCCCTGAAGCTCGAGAGAGTGGTCGTCTATGACAATTTGCATGGCTAGTGGATAGAGCACTGGCCTGGTGATGGGTTGTAATCCTGGCTCTGCCTCTTTTCTGCTGTGTGATGTTGGCCAAATCACTTCACCTCTCTGGGTCTCAGTTACTTCATCTGTAAAATAGAGCTTGAAACTGTAAATCCCACCTGGGACAGGGACTGAGTCCAACCTGATTAGCTTGTATCCACACCAGCACTTAGAACAGTGTCTGGCACATAGTAAGCACTTAACAAATACCATAATCATTACTATTATTATCATTATTATTACAACTTGCCTGTCTTCCCAGCCGAAGCCCAAACCACTGACTACCTTGTATCTACCCCAGCTCTTAGGACAGTGCCTGGCACATAATAAGGCTTAACAAATACCATTAAAAAAAAGACAGGGATATGGGGATATTCCGTGGGACTCAGTCTGACCCCAAAGTTCCCACCGCTATCTCTGCATGGGGCACTTGAGGACTGAGCCACAAACCCCCACAGAGGAAACGCCCCCACCCCCACCTGCTGCCCCCTTCAACCTCAGGCCACTCTGACACATCCAGTACAACTTCTAGACAGCCACAGATCCAAAGGACCCTAAACCAAAGCATCCGGGGACACAAGTGTCCAGCTGTTCTCGCTGTAACAGGAATTTGTAGGTCTGCCAAATCCCCATGTTAATGATGAGCTTTATTATATGCTTCCTATGGGTCAAAGCACTGTGCTAAGTGCTATGAAAGATACAGATTATCAGATCAGACTCCACTCCCTGTTCCACACAGGGCTCACAATCTAAGAAGTGGAGAGAGCAGATCTCTTCCTCATTTTGCAGATGAAGAAACAGAGAATAATTTGAGTTGTCCAAGATCACACAATAAGACAGTGGCTGAACTGGGATTAGAGCCCAAGATTCCTGACTCCCCTTCCCGTGCTCTTTCATAAGGTATTGAACTATTCCGTTTTGCCACCCAGAGTTTCAGTGAGAAGAAGAGTTGGTGGGGAAGATGGTTGAAAATCAGCAGGGACAGAACATGGCTTCTGTCACACCAAATGAAATTCAAGGTGGTGTAGGAGGAAAAACATTTCCTAAAGCTGGTATTATGTCTGACAATTATGCAGACATATCCCAAGTTCTTCAGCTCTGCATTGGGAAACAATTTGCAAATCTTGAAGTTCAGTTTCCAGAAAACAGTGGTTACTAAGTTGAGATCCTTTCCCAGTGCAATGCTAATGACCCACTGATGGACCTGTAGCTAAGCGATCTTGTGATCATTCTTGAAGGCATCCAAAACAGCATTCCTGCAAAGGCTCATCTCATTATAACCAATTCATAGCTGTTGGGGAGAATACACCAGAAAGAAAAGGAACACAACCCCTGACCACAAGGAATAAACAAGGTCCCCTTTGGCAGGAGTGTCTCTATATCTGGTCAAACCGCCAAATAGCAAATCCTGGAACCACCCACAAGCTTTCCCCTGGGCTGTGAACTTCTTTTTCTTAAACTAGGGATTGTGGATCCCTTCCAGGAAGTAGAATTTTTTGGGCTAGGGGTTGGGGGATAGGCAGAAGAAGGCTAAGGTGCACTTGCCTGCCTCAGTGGAAAGAGCCCGAGCTTGATAGTCAGAGGTCATGGGTTCGAATCCCAGCTCTGCCACTTGTCAGCTGTGTGACTGTGGGCAAGTCACTTAACTTCTCTGGGTCTAAATTCCCTCATCTGTAAAATGGGGATTAACTGTGAGCCTCACGTGGGACAACTTGATTATCCTGTATCTACCTCAGTGCTTAGAACAGTGCTCTGCACATAGTAAGTGCTTAACAAATACCAGCATTATTATTCAAAGGCCTCGCACTCCAGTGGAGAAATCAAACCCACAGAGCCGCATGAAATTGCGTGGAATGATGAATGAGGTGTCTCAGAAGAATCCAGACTGGTTCATTCACTCAGTTATGACAGTGACCCTAGAAAGTGCCCAAGTATCACCTTCATGCCCTGTTCAGAGCCCCTGGTTCTTCCCAGCAGCCAGCTTTCCTTTCCCCTTCAATGTCCTCCGACCTGGTTCCCATCCTGAATAATAATAATGATGGTATTTGTTAAGCATTTACTATGTGCCAGGCACTCTACTAAGCGTTGGGGTGGGTACAAGCAAATCAGGTTAGACACGGTCCCCGTCCTACTTGTGGTTCACAGTCTCGGTCATTTTACAGATGAGGTAGCTGAGGCCCAGAGAAGTGAAGTGACTTGCCCAAGGTCATAGAGCAGACAAGTGGCTGAGCTGGGACTAGAACACACGACCTTCTGACTCCCAGGCCCTTGCCCTATCTACTACCGCCATGCTGCTTCTCCTGAACCCAGCAGATGATCTCCCTGCCCTATTGCCCTCTGGAAGCCACCTCCCAGGGATCCATAACACTGCTCTCCTCTGCGGGTCTGGGAGTCTGGGCAGAGCCCTGGGAGGAGGAGGGAGGATGAACAGCCTCCTCCAGGCACCTGGTGTGAGCGGAGAGAAAGTTCCCCCGAGGCAGACAGGCTGGAAGATGCTCTGCAGAGACACCTGGATGAGCAGATGCCGGATCAGCCAGGCAAGGCTGCGTGCCCACTCTGTGCCAGGGTGGGGTAGAAGAAAGGGGAGAATGTTCTCTCCCAAGAGCTTCTCTGCACAAAGTAAGCTCCCCCCGGCCCCCGGGGCACAGATGAGGCTGGAGGCACCGAGGGACAAGTCTGCTTTAGTGGCAAAGCGGGACTGGTATGCTATGTTGGTCATCCGGCATTGGGGTGAAAGATTCAGGGAGACAAGTGGCTTGGAATCCTTCCCTCTCAGCGTCACCAGCCTCCCAGAGCTAGTCGCGTCTCTCAGCAGCCCCCGCTGTCTTCTAGGGACCCTGAAGAAATCCCCCTGCTCTGAGACCCTCCTCCCCCTGTCCCCTGGCCACCCCCCCCACCATTTCTGCACCTGAAGACCCTAAGTAGTAACACATGTATGACCCTACAGCGCCGACTTCTGGACAGCAAGAATCTTCTGGGGAAATAGTAATATAAGATCTGGATTTTTTTTAATTATTATTATCAAGTACCGTCGAGTCGTTTCCGATTCATAGCGACTCTATGGATATATTTTTTCCAGAATCTTCTGCCATGATCCATAACCTTTCTAACAATTCTTCCGTTACCGTTGTTGTGGTCTCTCATTAACAATGCTACTTAACAATAGTATTTGTTGAGTACAGTGAACGGCTTTGTACTAAGCGTTGGGGTACGTAAAAGATCATTGGGTTGGACACACTCCGAGTACCACATGCTCATAGTCTAAGGGAGAAGACGTACTGAACTCCCATTATACTCTCTCCTTCAAAGGCTTAATGAAGGTACATCTCCTCCAAAAGGCCTTCCCTGATTAAGCCCTCTTTTCCTTTTCTTCAACTCCCTTCTGCGGTGCCCTGACTTGTTCCCCTTAATTCATCTCTCCTCCCTGCCCCATAGCATTTATATAGATATCTGTAGTTTATTTATTTATATTAATGTCTGTCCCTCTAGACTGTAAACTTGTCGTGGTCAGGGAATGTGTCTGTTTATTGTTATATTATCTTCTCCCAAGTGCTTAGTACAGTGTTCTGCACACGATAAGCTCTCAATAAATATGATTGACTGATTTTACAGTTGAAGAAGCAGGGTCACTGAGAAGTCAAGTAGACTTGCCCAAGGTTACACAGCAGGCAAGGGATAGAGACAGGATTCTAAATCCGACTTTCAGGCCCATGCTCTTTCCACTAGGCCACAGGGGCACAGCAGCCTCTGCCCTAGGGTTCTTAGAAAGAGCATCTCACCCTCAGCATCTCATAGCCCCTTTGGGTTTAACACAATCAACTGTATCTATTGAGTGCTTACCGTGTGTAGTGCATTATTCTAAATTCTTGGGAGAGTACAATATAACAGAGTTGGTAGACATACTCCATGCCTGTAATGGGCTTACAGCCTAGAGGAGGAGACATGCATTGATAGAAATAATTTATAATATATAATCAATCAATCCATATTATTTGTTGAGTGCTTACTGTGAGCAGATCACTATACTGAGTGCTTTGGAGAGTATAGTAATAATAATGATGGTATTGTTGATGATTATTATGATGGTATTATTAATGATAAGCATTCACTATGTGCCAGGCACTGTAGGGAAGCAGCGTGGCTCAGTGGAAAGAGCACGGGCTTTGGAGTCAGGGCTCATGAGTTCGAATCCCAGCTCTGCCACTTGTCGGCTGTGTGACTGTGGGCAAGTCACTTAACTTCTCTGTGCCTCAGTTCCCTCATCTGTAAAATGGGGATTAAGACTGTGAGCCCCACGTGGGACAACCTGATTCCCCTATGTCTACCCCAGCGCTTAGAACAGTGCTCGGCACATAGTAAGCGCTTAACAAATACCAACATTATTATTATTATTATTATTACTAAGCGTTGGGGTAGATACAAAATAATCAGGCAGCACA
Organism: Ornithorhynchus anatinus; assembly: GCF_004115215.2. Lineage (NCBI taxonomy): Eukaryota > Metazoa > Chordata > Mammalia > Monotremata > Ornithorhynchidae > Ornithorhynchus > Ornithorhynchus anatinus. The sequence continues at coordinate 4,042,543 of NC_041732.1, read as the reverse complement.
TGGTCCATGTCCCACATGGGGCTCACAGACTTAACCCCCATTATACAGATGAAGTAACTGAGGCATAGAGAAGTGAAGTGACTTCCCCAAGGTCACAGAACAGACAAGTAGCAGAGCCGGAATTAGAATCCATGACCTTCTGACTGCCAGGCCCGTGCTCTATTTGACATGTTCCCGTCCCACAACGAGTTCACAGTCTAGAGGGGGGGACAGACATTAATATCGCTCTGGGATTTCTCCTATTCCTGCCTTCCGGGCGGGACCTCATGGAGACGGGAATTGCGCACGGCTCAGGGAACAGTCCGTCCCTGTCCAGGGGCGTTAGTGTCTTCCAAGGCAAAATGGGGTGCGGGCATCGGGCCGGAGGAGAGGGGTGCGGCCGGCAGAGCCCGGTTCTTCCTCTCGGGAGGGAAACCACGTGCCCCCCGGAGCCCAGCCCGGGCTGGGCACTGGGATCCCGGCTGTGGAAAGCAGGAAGCAGACACCCGCAGCCACCGCCCCGAGAGAGAAGTACGGTGTCCGCACCCTACCCCGGGACTGCCCTTGGGAGCTGGCCGGGCCGGGCCGGGCCGGACAGGGAGGCCACTCTAATCCCAGCAAGAAGGAGGAGGAGCAGGAGTCGCTTCGGGATTGGGAATTCGGATGGCGCAGAGATGGGAATCTCTTCCCTCGGGGGTTCGCGATCCGCCCACCAGGGGGCGCTGCTCCTGGACCGTTCTTCTGCTCAGAGGTGAGAATTTTGGGGCCTCAGTGGCTGGTGGTGGTGGTGGGGAGGGTAATAATAACAATAATAATAATAACAATGGTATTTATTAAGCACTTACTATGTGCCAAGCACTGTTCTAAGCGCCGGGTTGGATACAAGGTAATTAGGTGGTCCCATGTGGGGCGCACAGTCTTAATCCCCATTTTACAGATGAGGTAACTGAGGTACAGAGAAGTTAAACGGCTTGCCTAAGGTCACACAGCAGACAAGCGGTGGAGCCAGGATTTGAACCCACATCCTCTGACTCACAAACCCATGATCTTTCCACTAAGCCACGCTGCTTCTCCACACTGCTTGGGGAGTGGGCATGGATGCACCTCAGAAAGAACTGGGGGGAGAGGTTGTGGCGGGTGAGATGATAATGATAATGATGATAATAATAATGATATTGTAAGCTCTTACTGTGTACCTAACATTGTACTACATGAAGGATAAGTCAGGCATGGTCCCTGTCCCTTGTGGGGCTAAGGGAGAGGGGAAACAGGTATTGAATCCCAAAGTTTTACAGATGAAGAAACAGAGGCACAAAGAAGTTAAGTAGACTTGCCCAAGGTCACACAGCAGGCAAGTGGAAGAGCTCCAGATCTCCTGACTCTCAGGCCCATGCTCTTTCCACTAGCCCACCCTGCTTCTCTCTGACAATGCAGGTACATCAAGGCCTGGAGATATGGGAGAGCTGTGATGGGGTGCTGCTCTTTCAGGTTTTTTTAAAATGTGATTTTATGGTATTTGTTAAGTGCTTACCATGTGCCAGACACTGTACTAAGCTTTGGGAGAGATACAAGCTAATCAGGTTGGACACAGTCCAGCATGAGGCTCATATTTTTAATCCCCATTTGATAGAGGAAATACCTGAGGTACAGAGAAATGAAGTGACCTGATCACGGTCGCACAGCAGAACTGTGGCAGGACTGGAATGAGAACTGAGCTCCTTCTGATTCCTTCTGACTAGACCACACTGCTTTCCACAGGTTGTCAGTCCTAAGGCTGCACCCTTGACCTGGAGACTTTCCAGTTCCCTGACTTTGGAGCAGTGAAGCCCCTCAACCCTATTCCACCTCCAAGATTGCCCCTGCGAACAACTCCTCTAGACTGTAAGCTCTTTGTGGGCAGGGAATGTATCTCTTTATTGTTCTGTTTACTCTCCCAAGCACTAAGAACAACGCTCTGCACACAGTAAGCACTCAACAAATGCTACTGAATGAATGAACAAACAAGGAGAGTCTCCCTTGTCCCCTGGGCCGCCATTTCCCAGAGGTCTCCACCCCAGCAGGACTTTGGGCCTGATGTTTTCCTCTCTCTCTCTCTCTCTCTCTCTCTCTCTCTCTCTTTCTCTCTCTCTCTTGCTAGCCTCCCTGCTTTGCTTCTGGATCCAGAGTGCCCCGGCCCACTTAACCATCGTTCCCTGGCCACAACCCGTGGCCCAGGGTCAGGACGTGACACTGACAGTCCAGAGAGTCCTTTATCGTCCCTTCTCCTGGCACCGTGGGACAGACACATCACACCAATCCATGATATTCAGACATTCCAGAGCCCAAAATCTAAAAATGGGCCCAGCTTACTCGGGTCGGGAAACGCTGAAGCCGGATGGCTCCCTCAGGATCAAAAACGTGACGCTGAGTGACACAGGCAGCTACACCTTGTCATTGTCGACTTTTCCTTTTGGAACACTGGCCAAGGCAGATATCCAAGTCTTGGGTAAGTGTGTCAAGTTTCCACAGTGCAGAGTGCCTGCCTTCCCCTGGATCCGGCCAGAAGCTGTGCTGATTCTGCTACGTTCTATTAGGCCCCTTAGGATGGAAACTGAGCTTGGTTTGGGAGTCTGAGTGCAGAACTGGGTTGGGCCAAGCCCCTTCTGCCCTCTGTGCTCCTCCCTTCTCTCTCTGGAGCGCTAATAATAATAATAATTATGGTGCTTGTTAATGGCTTACTATGTGCCAAGCTCTGTTCTAAGTGCTGGGGTTGATATAAGATCATCAGGTTGGACACAGTCCCTGTCCCACATGGGGTTCACAGTCTTAATCCCTTAATACCTCAATTCCCTCATCTGTAAAATTGGGATTAAGATTACGAACCCCATTTGGGATAGGGACTGTCCAACCCAATTATCTTGTAACCACCCCAGTTCTTAGAACAGTGCCTGGCAGAGAGAAGCAGCGTGGCTCAGTGGAAAGAGGACGGGCTTTGGAGTCAGAGGTCATGGGTTCGAAGCCCTGCTTTGCCACTTGTCAGTTGTGTGACGGTGGGCAAGTCACTTCACTTCTCTGTGCCTCAGTTACCTTATCTATAAAATGGGGATTAAAACTGTGAGCCCCACATGGGACAACCTGATTCCCTTGTGTCTACCCCAGCGCTTAGAACAGTGCTCTGCACATAGTAAGTGCTTAACAAATACCAACGTTTTGAGGAGCAGCGTGGCTCAGTGGAAAGAGCACGGGCTTTGGAGTCAGAAGTCATGGGTTCGAATCCCAGCTCTGCCACTTGTCAGCTGTGTGACTGTGGGCAAGTCACTTAACTTCTCTGTGCCTCAGTTATCTCATCTGTAAAATGGGGATTAAGACCGTGAGCCCCACGTGGGACAACCTGATTCCCCTGTGTCTACCCCAGCGCTTAGAACAGTGCTCGGCACATAGTAAGTGCTTAACAAATACCAACATTATTATTATTCCATAGTAAGTGCTTAACATATACCATAATCATTATTATTAATCTCCATTTTACAGAGGAGGTAACTGAGGCACAGAGAAGTGAAGTGACTTGCCCAAGTTCACACAGCAGACATGTGGCAGAGCCTGGATTAAAACCCATGTCCTTTGACTCACAGGCTTGTGCTCTTTCCACTCGGCCATGCTGCTTCTCACAACCAGCTGTCTCACAGCCAGCCCTGTCGTTAGACTGTTGACCTCTTGACTTGACACTGGGCCCAGTGTCTTAGGCCCTGGTGGATGAGGGGAGGAGTTGGCCAAGGACTGACTCTTTCCTAGCTGCCCCCTCTTCAGGGTGGTCTCATTCGGTCCTCTGTCTGTCAATCCCTGGATAGGCATTGGGGCTGAGTGTGGAGGGGGGAGTGGGAGGACTGGGGACAGATAAAAATAATAACAATGTTGCTATTTGTTAAATGCTTACTATTTGCCAAGCACTGTTCTAAGCACTGGGGTAGATACAAGGTAATGAGGTTGTCCCACGTGGGGCTCACAATCATAATCCGCATTTTACAGATGAGGTAACTGAGGCACAGAGAAGTTAAGTGACATGCCCAAAATCATACATAAAGCTGACAAGTGGCAGATTTGGCCAGGAAGGGACAGGGACATCCATCCCCACCCCAAAGTCCTACTTTCCCAGACCTGATGAGGCCAAGAATCCAAGACAGCCCCAAGGAAGGGTGGACATGGGAATAGTTACCCAGGCCAACCACAGAGCCTGTGCACTCCTGGTTTCCTTCAAATGAGGCTCAGTTCAACCCAGCTGGTCTTAGCTCAGACCTATCCCCAGCACCCCCAGTCAATCAATTGTATTTATTGAGCACTTACTATTTGCAGGGCACTGTACTAAACGATTGGGAGGCTATATTTGTTAAGAGCTTACTGTGTGCAAAGCACTGTTTTTAGTGCTGAAGTAGATACAAGGTAATCAGGCCAGACACAGTCCATGTCCCACATGGGGCTCACAGTCTTAATCCCCATTTTACAGATGAGGTAACTGAGGTAAACAGAAGTTAAGTGATTTGCTCAATGTCACACAGCAGACACGTGGCAGAGCTGGGATTAGAACCCATGTCCTCTGATTTCCAGACTTGTGCTGCTTCTCAATACAAAAATATTAACAGGCATATTCCCTGTCCACGAGGAGTTTACAGACAAGAGGGGTAGGCAGACATTAGTATAAATAGGTAAATTACAGCTATATGTGTAAGTGCTGTGAATTTCCAGGATTGCTCCACTTCCCTTTGTGGCACAAATTCATTGGGAACATCAGAAAAGAGAAGTGGAGAGGGGCCGGGGAACAGGCTATGACAAACCCAGGTTCCCATTTTTGAGCCATGCTCATCTTCCCCATACCATCCCTCCTCGCTCTCCAACTCGGAGCAATTTCAACAACTGCAAAAGTGGGGGAACCTGGCCACTCTCCAAATCAATCACTCAATCAATGACATCTATGGAATTTTTTCCGTGTGCAGAACAGTCTAATAAGCGCTTGGGAAAGTACAATATGATTCAGTTCATTAGACAAGATCCCTGCCCTCGAGGAACTAAGAGTCTACAGAGGGAAATAGGTATTAAAATAAATTATGCATAAGGAAAATAGTATAAGAAAGTGTACATATGTGCTGTGGGGCTGGCTGTGGTTGAGTATCAAAGCCTTTGAGGGGTTTAGGCCCAAGTGCATAAGTGACACACAAGGGCAGGCCAGTAGGGTGGAGTAAAAAGAGATTAGTCAGGGAAGGAGGAAATATGATTTTAGTAGGGTTTTGAAGATGGGGAGAGTGGCAAAAGGACGATGATGAGAGAGACGAGATTGAGGGCCAGTGAAGATGGTGTTGGAGGAGCGAAGTGTGCGGGCTTGGTTATAAGAGGGGAATTAACAAGATTAGGTAGGAGGCAGAGCTGACTGAGTGCCTTAACGCTAATGGGAAGGAGTTTCTGTTTAATGAGGAGATGGTTAGGCAACCACTGGAGGTTTGTGAGGCATGGGGAGACGTGGGTGAAACTTTTTTTAGAAAAAATGATCCCGGCAACAGAATGATATAAGGATTGGGGTGGGAAGGGACTAGAGGCAGGGTGGTTAGTGAGGAGGCTGATGTGGGAGTCGAGGTGGGGTAGGATAAATGCTTGGATCAATTAATCAACCGTGTTTATTATAACTGATTTTTATTATCAATTATTTATTTATGTATTTTTATGGTATTTCATTCATTCATTCAATTGTATTTATTGAGTGCTAACTGTGTGCCGGGCCCTTCACTTAGCGCTTGGAAAGTACAATTTGGCTAGGCGCTTACTATGTGCCAAGCACTGTACTAACCACTGGGGTAGAGAAGCAGCATGGCTTAGAGAAGCAGCGTGGCTCAGTGGAAAAAGCCCGGGCTTGGGAGGCAGAGGTCATGGGTTCGAATCCCGCCTCTGCCACTTGTCAGCTGTGTTACTGTGGGCAAGTCACTTCACCTCAGTGACCTCATCTGGAAAATGGGGATTAACTGTGAGCCTCACGTGGAACAACCTGATGACCCTGTATCTACCCCAACGCTTAGAATGGTGCTCTGCACATAGTAAGCACTTAACGAACACCAACATTATTATTAGATACAAGCTAATCAGGTTGGACACAGTCCTTTGTCTCACAAAGGACTCACAATCTTAATTCCCATTTTACAGATGAGGTGACTAAGGCACAGAGAAGTCAAGTGACTTATCGAAGGTCACACAGCCAATATATAGCATAGCTGGGTTTAGAACCCGGTTCCTTTTTGACTCTCAGACTTGTGCTCTATCCACTAGGTCAGGCTGCTTCTCATTTATTATATTTATTATTAATTTGCTATATTTGATTTATTGGGTTTAATTCATTTATTAGCAATGTATATATTTATTATCAATCAATCAGTGTAGTAGGAGTCTAGGTGGAGATGAAGCTCTCCATCACCTTGCCCTCTCCTACCTCACCTCCCTTCTCTCCTTCTACTGCCCAGTCCGCACACTCCGCTCTTCCGCCGCTAACCTCCTCACTGTGCCTCATTCTCGCCTGTCCCGCCATCGACCCCGGCCCACATCCTGCCACTGACCTGGAATGCCCTCCCTCCTCACATCTGCCAAACTAATTCTCTTTCCCCTTTCAAAGCCTTACTGAGAGCTCATCTCCTCCCGGAGGCCTTCCCAGCCTGAGCCCCCCCTTTTCCCCCGCTCCTCCTCCCCTCCCCATCGCCTCGACTCCCTCCCTCTGCTCTACCCCCTTCCCCGCCTCACAGCCCTTATGCTTATTTGTACATATTTATTATTCTATTTATTTTATTAATGATATATATATATAATTCTATTTATCTATTTTAATGCTATTGATGCCTGTTTACTTGTTTTTTGTTTTCTGTCTCCCCCTTCTAGACTGTGAGCCCGTTGTTGGGTAGGGATTGTCTCTATCTGTTGCTGAATAGTACTTCCCAAGCGCTTAGTACAGTGCTCTGCACACAGTAAGTGCTCAATAAATATGGCTGAATGAATGAATAGAACTGACGGGGTTTGATGACAGACTGAACATGCAGTTTGAATGTGCAGATGAATCGAAGATACAGCCAAGGTTACGGGTTCCCGAGATCGGTCTCCACGGCTCCAAGCTATAAGCTCGTCCCAAAGTGGCCACCGGACACATTCATTCATTCAATCGTGTTTACTGAGTGCTTATTATGTGGAAAGCACTAAACTAAGCGCTTGGGAGAGTGCAGTTCAACAACAAACAGACACATTCCCTGCCCACAACGAGCTTACATTCCAGCTGTTCCTGAGCACGAGACCCCAGCTGTGGTATAGAGAAGCAGAGTGGCTTAGTGGAAAGAGCACGGGTTTGGGAGTCAGAGGATGTGGGTTCTAATCCCGGCTCCCCCTCTTTGGGCAAGCCACTTAACTTTTCTGTGCCTCAGTTACCTCCTTTGTAAAATGGGGATTAAGACTGTGAGCCCCACGTGGGACAACCTGATTACCTTGTATCTACCCCAGCACTTAGAACAGTGCTTGGCACATAGTAAGCGCTTGACAAATACCATTATTATTATTATTATAGGCTCTCTGCCCCCGGATGGGGATTCCCTGTCTCCTTGATGACACTGGAGGTGTAGCCCCCTTCCCCCCGATGCCTTCCCTTTGTGACTGCCTGAGAAGTCCCCGCTCCCCACAGGTCTCACCCCCTGCCTGGCCCAGCTCCTTGCTCTGGGGTGGGAAATTTCATCCTAGGAGCTGTGGGAGGCTCTGAGGACAGTCCCAGAATCCCACCCTCCATACGGGATCCTGGGCTTGGGTCTGGCCTCCCCCGGGCTGCTTCTGAGCAGGTGGGGGGGGGGTCAGAGAGCCCTCGAGGGGTGGCGAGATCAGGGGCTGGACCGGGGGTGTGGCCAGTCAGGCCTCGCCTATTAATGCCCTCAGTCCCCACACAGCACGGGTATCCCGACCCAACCTCATGGCCTCCAGCACCAACACCGTGGAGCTCCAGGACTCGGTGATCTTTTGGTGCCTCCCTGGAGACCCAAGAGAAAGCGTGGTTTGGTTTGTGGACAACAAGGCCCTGAGGACCAGCGCCAGGCTGGAGTTGTCCCCCAGAAACAGAACTCTCACCCTGTACAACATCACCCGTGGGGACATCGGCACCTACCAGTGTGAAGCCCGGAATCCGGTCAGCGCCCAGAGGAGTTACCCCCTGACCCTGACTGTCAACTGTGAGTCACACCTGTCCCCTCTCCCCGCTTGATGGGCCGGATCCCTGGGCATTTCTGGGGAGTCCGAATGGACTTCAGGCAGCACTTCCCCTCCACTGAGAGCCAGACTCCCTCCACAATGAATGACCGCACATTGGGCTCCACCTCACCCAGCCCCAGTGCCAGCAATTCTCATGCCACTAGTCACTGTCTCACCATTATCTAGTATCCTGGCCCACTCAGAAGCACACCCTGGAGAGAGAGAGATAGAGAGAGAGAGAAAGCCCCTTCCTCGTGGAAAAAGTGCCGGCCTAGAAGTCCTCTGACTCTGAATTCTAATCCTGGCCTTTTCACTTGTCTGCTCTGTGACCTTGGGCAAGTCACTTAACTTTTCTAGCCCTCAGGTTTCTCATCTGTAAAATAAGGATACCTGTTCTGATTTAGACTGTGAGCCCAATGTGGGATAGAGAATGACTACAACCTTATTATCTTCTACTTACCCCAGTACTTAGTACAGGCTTTGGCACATAGTAAGCACTTAACAAATTATATTATTGATTTCATTATAAGTATTATTATCCAAGCCCCCCTTCCAACAACACACACAGACTGAGAACAGCCATGGTTTGGAAGCAGCATGTCGTGGATAGAGCACAGGCCTAGAAGTCAAAAGGTTAAGGGTTCTAATCCCGGCTCCACCACTTGTCCGTTGCGTGACCTTGGACAAGTCACTTCACTTCTCCGGGCCTCAGTTACCTCATCCGTAAAATGAGGATTGAGACTGTGAATCCCCTGTGGGACAGGGACTGTGTCCAACCCGATTTGCTTGTATCCATCCCAGCGCTTAGTAGAGTGGCTGGCGCATAGTAAGCCCTTAACAAATACCACGATTTCATTATTATTATCTCTCTCACGCCCTCTTGAATATGGGCGGGGTTGGGGTCTATACTGTAGCTGTCTCCTTGGAGGGGCTGGGTCTCTGAGCGCCCATTCTGGAGCCCAGCAGAAAGCTTCCCCCCCACATGTCCTGCTTTCCGGGTGGTTTCTCCCGGCGCGTGGAATTTGGGTCCCAGGACGGGGGGTACCCGGTTTCCGGGGAGGGGGTCGGCCAGGCTGCCCCAGCGGTACAGAAGCAGGGCTTCGGGCGTCTTCTCGGGTCTCTCCCTGGGATAGATCTCTCTCCGACCCACACTCCATTCGGAGCGGCCAAAAACAGGAGTCGCAGCTTCGCCCTGGCCGGTGGAGCGCTGACCGCGGTGCTGGGATATTTCCTCGTCACCAGGAAAGGCCGAAGGTAACGACGCCCTCCTCTGCCAACTATCTCCTCTTGCTGCCGGCGTTGGGAGCCTGGGGGGGGGGGGTAAGCCGTGCTGCCTGGGTCCCACCCTCTTCGGCGGTCTGACTGGGGGGCTGAGGGGTGGGAGGTCAGGGGAGGGTGGGGCCGGGCCGACGCGGGAGGAGTCTGGTTGTCAGGTTGTCTGGTTGTGTGTCAGGCGGTCAGGGAAGCCCGTGGGAGAGCCTGGCCTGGGAGGAGGCAGCCCCCCAGCGCCCAATCCCAGTGAGTAAAACCGCTGACGGACCCCTACCCAACCTCCTTCGCTTTCGGGGAAGGGACTGCCCAGAAAGGGGCCCCGAGGGGAAGAACCCCAAATGTCATTCTCTTCCCCGCCCCCATAGCTGTGCCCTGCATCATCCCACCCCCTCGCTGTGCCCGACCCCTCGGCCCTCTGTGGGGATCCCTATCCCTTCTTCCACCCTGGCCCCCGCTTCCCACCTTTATCCAACCCCGATCCTCTCATCATTCCCTGCCCCTGGCAGTAGAACTGAGCCTCCTCCTGCCTGGTTCTCTCCCTCCAGAGAAGATCGACGTTAACTATCTAAACGTTCTGGAACCCAGTAGATCTGCCCCATGGACACAGGTAGGGTCTCGGTAACCCTCACCGACCCACTACCCACTCAAGCCCCCCGGGGTCCCTGACTGTCCCTGGCAATCCTCTCCCTTTGGGCCTGGGCTTCTTCTCCAATTCTCCATCTTGGGAGTAACAATGTGTAGGATCTGCCCCCTGTGGCTCAAGGAGACTCCTAGGGGACCATCTGGGGGTAACCAGGTAACGCACGCGAGGTGGGGGGTGGGGTGGGGTTGCGGTGTCAGAGGGTAGGAAGAAGGTGGCAGAACAAGAATGGAGAAATCGAGGTGGGGTCCCGCGTCATCCTGGGCAAGGACCGCCAGGGACCAGTACAGAATCGCCCCTTCTCTGTCTGCACAGATCGCCCTGGAGATACCCCCGGAGCCTGACCCCAACTATCAGGTACATTCTAGGGTCAAAGGGCAACAAGGGCTCAGAATAACCTCTTCTCGACTTCTGCCCCTCAACCCTCAGGGATGATGTTGAGGGTCTCAAGAGGAATGAGATGGGGGGAGGATCATGCTGGGGGAGAGGTAGTATTTGGGGGGAGAGAATATGATGGAGGAAAGGGATGTGGGGTAAAACTGGATGTGGGGAGGGTTGGGATTGGGTAAGAGATGGGATTGAGGGTGGGATGGGAAGCAGGGATACTTGGAGTCTGAGATTCCCCACTTTTCCAGCTTGGGTTTGGACCAGGGCCTCAGAGCATCTTAGTCTTGTTCTCCTCTCCTGCTCGGAGCCCAAAAACCCTCACTGTGACTCTCTGACCTCCAGACCCTGATCTCCAGAGACATGTACGTCTACGACCAGATCCGTCCACCTGCCTAATAGAAGAGGCTCTGCCTGGTTCACATTGGCCCAGGGTCTGCCCCCAGGGCCCCTATAAGGTCTGATGTTGCCTCTAGCAACACCCCCAGATTGTTGTAGCCTCAAAACAGAATGGGAAGTCTACAGGCTATTCCAGCCAAAGGTGAAGCTTGTCCTGCCTGCCTCAATGCTCTGTGTTCTCTTCTGGAATAATTTTGTGTTAAAAAGGGCCTGGCCTCCTCACTGTGGTCCCCTCCATCTCCTCGCTCCTGATAGGTGTGTTCCTCCACGAATGGCAAACTTCTTGAGGGCAGGGATCATGTCTATGAATTCAACTGTACCCTCCCATATGTTCAGTCCAGTGCTCTGCACACTGTTGGCACTCAATAAATACCAGTGATTGATTTTGTTTGTTCATTCATTCATTCAATTGTATTTATTGAGTGCTTACTGTGTGCAAAGCACTATGCTATGCACTTGGGAGACAGATACATTCGCTTCCCACAAGGAGCTCACAGTTTATGTGGGTCCCTGGGCTCTCTCGTTGTCCTGGCAGGAAACTGTGCCTGTGGCTTCTGCCACGCTGTCCTTCCTCAGGTCTATGGAGTTCTTGGTTTCTTGGATCCAATTAAAACTCTCAAACTACACCTCGAGATCACACAGTCCACTCTTCCAAACCCTCTTTACGTAGCTGTCTTTCTGCTCCTCCCAAGTAAATTTGCTTGGGGCCCAGGGCAGTGAGACAAGAGTGGGCAAATGGGCCAGTGGGCAGCTAGCCATTGGGGGTCAGAGTGTCCAGAGAAGGGGAGGCAGGGGACTGTATGTCCAGAGCACAACTGCTTGCCTGCTGTAGGTGGGAGATTCTGCTTTCCAAATCACACAATTCCTGCTTCTCTCTCCATACCCTCCCCAGGCTATAGGTTCAGTCAGTCTGTCACCAAATCCTATTGGTTCTACCTTCACAACATCCGCATGAATCCGTCCCTTCCTCTCCATCCAAACTGCTAACACGCTGCTCCAAGCACTAATATCCTGTCTTGAGTAGTGCAAAAACCATGGGTTCTAATCCGGATCCTCCACTTGTTTGCTTTATGACCTTGGACAAGTCACTTCACTTCTCTGGGCCTCATTTACCTCATCTGGAAAATAGGGATTAAGATGGTGAGTCCTATGTAGGACAGAGACTGGGTCCACCTGATTATCTTATATCTACCCCAGCGCTTAGAACAGTACCAGGCACATAGTAAGCACTTAAGAAATAATTTTTTAAAAAAGCTCCATATGGGCAGGAAACACCCAAGGGCTTAGTACTCTTCTTCAGATTTTTCGAGTCATTTACAACCAGTAATGACTCCATGGTTACATCCTTTTCAGAAGGTCCCATCTTATGTCATAAAGTTGTTCTGGGATATGTAGGCATAAGGTTTTCTTAATAAAGATACGGAAGTGGTTTACCATTTCCTTCTTCTGAACAGTAAAAAACTTGAGTCTCTGCCTTTATCTTTGATCAACGTTCTAATAATCACTTGATCATCCACCTTTGACTCTATCCCATGCTGCTGTGGCCCAGCACAGGTCAATCGACTTTAATGCTTTGGCTTCACCTTTCCGTTATGGGTAGTCCTATATGGCATAGCTCTAAGCTTCATCAGCATCCACAAACTCTCCGCCTCTATAAGGCTTTGATTCATAAGAGTGCAGCAAGCACTTAATAAATACCAACCTCTTCACTGACCTCCCTTGCTTCCTGTCTCTCCCCAGTCCAGTCCATATTTCACTCTGCTGACCAGATAATTTTTCTAAAAAAAACTACTCAACTTCGTTCTTTTCTATCTTGCCATTGACACCTCACTCTAGTCCTCCCTCTAGTCTGGAACTCCCTCCCTCTTCATATACGACAGACCACCAATCTCCCCACCTTCTAAGTTCTCCTAAAATCACTTCTCCTCCAAGAGGCCTTCCCTGACAACTGCCCTCCCATACCATTTTCCCTACTTCCTCTCCCTTCTGCATCGCTTATGCATTGGATCTGAACCCTTTAAGCTCCTGATATTCACCCCCACCCTACATGCACATATGTAATTTATTTTAATGTCTGCCCCTTTAGACTTTAAGTTCCTTTTGTGCAGGGAACGTGCCTTCCAACTCTGTGGTTTTGTACTCTTCCAAGTGCTGTGGTATTGTACTCTTCCAAGTACAGTGTTCTGCGCATGGTAAGCTCTTACTAAGTACCACTGATTGATTTGGAACCCCTAAATTGTCCTGATCCACCCTGTCCTCCGGATAGCCCGTTTTATACACATGGACACCTCATTTTTGAACTACCCCACCCATGGTGGCGGGTGTGGGGATGGCCAGAAGGGGGCACTGCAGCCTTCCTCCCACCCTGTCCAGCATTTTCTCTCAAGGGAGATCGCCTTCCTCCTCTCAAAAGTCACTCCCTCCACCTGGGCATCCGACCCCATTTTTTCGCACCTTATCAAAATCTCGGGCCCACTCTTACTCCCTCCCTAACAGCCGTCTTCAACTGCTCGCTCTCCACTGGTTTCTTCCCCACTGTATTCAAACATGCCCATGTCTCTCCTATCTTAACCCCCTCCTTGATCCTACTGCTCCCTCCAGTTTCGCCCACTTCCCTCCTACCATTCCTCTCCAAACTCCTTAAGCGAGTTGTCTACACCCGCTGTCTCAAATTCCTCTCCTCCAATTCTCTTCTTGACCCCCTCCAATCTGGCTTCCGTCCCCTTCACCCCACAGAAACCCTCCTCTCAAAGGTTAACAACGATCTTCTTGCCAACGGCCAATCCAACGGCCTCTACTCCATTCTAATCCTCCTCGACCTCTCAGATGCCTTCGACACTGTGGACCACCCTCTTCTTCTGGAAACGTTATCCAACCTTGGCTTCACTGACTCTGTCCTCTCCTGGTCCTTCTCTTAGCTCTCTGGCCGTTCAATCTCGGCCTCCTTCGCAGGCTCCTCTGCTTCCCACCCCCTAACTGTGGGGCTCCCTCAAGGTTCATTTCTGGGTTCCCTTCTATTCTCTATCTACACCCACTCCCTTAGAGAACTCGTTCACTCCCATGGCTTCAACTAGTACCTCTATGGGGATGATACCCAAATCTACATCTCCAGCCTTGATCCCACTTCCTCTCTGCAGTTTCACATTTCCTCCTACTTTCAGGACTCCTCTGCTCGGATGTCCTTCCGTCACCTCAAGCTTAAAATATCCAAAACTGAACTCCTTATTTTCCCACCCAATCCCTGTCCTCCCCCTGATTCTGTCATCACTGTAGATGGCACCACCATCCTTCCTGTCTCACAAGCCCATAACCTTGGCATTATCCTTGACTCCTCTTCCTCATTCAAACCACATATTTAATCCATCACCAAATCCTGTCTGTTCCACCTTCACAACATTCCTAAAATCTGCCCTTTCCTCTCCATCCATACTGCTACCACTTTAATACAATCTCTCATCCTATCCCGCCTAGATTTCTGCATCAGGCTCCTTGCTGAACTCCCAACCTCCTGCCTCTCTCCTCTCCAATTCATACTTCACCCCAATACCCAGATCATCTTTCTACAGAAACGTCCAGGACATGTCACCCCCTTCCTTAAAAAACTCCAGTGGTTGCCCATCCACCTCTGCATCAAACAAAAACTCCACATCACTGGCTTTAAAGCACTCCACCACCTGGCCCTCTCCTACCTCAGCCCCCTCCTACCTCATCTCGCTACTCTCCTTCTACAACCCAGCTCACACACTTAGCTCCTCTAGTTCTAACCTTCTCACTGTGCCTCGGTCTCACCTGTCTCACAACCGACCCCTGGCCTACGTCCTGCACCTGGCCTGGAACACCCTCCCTCCTCAAATCCACCAGACAATGACTCTCCCCGCCTTCAAAGCCTTATTGAAGGCACATCTCCTCCAAGAGGCCTTCCCAGACTAGGACTTCCCTTTCCTTTTCTCCCACTCCCTTCTGCGTCGCCCTGACTCGATCCCTTCGTTCTTCCCCCCTCCCAGCCCTGCAGTACTTATGTCCATATCTGTAATTTATTTATTTGTATTGATGTCTGTCTCTCCCTTCTAGACTGTAAGCTCGTGGTGGGCAGGGAATGTTTCCATTTATTGTACTTTCCCAAGCGTTTAGTACAGTGTTTTGCGCACAGTAAGCACTCAATAAATACGAATGAATGAATACTTCTTCAGGCCCGGAGGGAACCTCCCTCCCCGCCCCCGCGGGGTCTGATGAGTAGAAGCTCCGCCCTTCACCAAGACATCCAAACCCGTGATCGCCCTGTGATTTCTTCGGTTCTTATTGCTCTAGAGGAGCTACGCACCGGCTGCCGTTCCGGGCTGGGGTCTTCCCCGAAACCTCAAGGCAGGTTTGGCTGCGGTCAAGCCTGAGGGCTCGGTGGTCGAGGGGGCCTCAGTGCCTGGGGTCCCGGAGGATGACCTTGGGAGGAAACCCGAGCTCTCCGATTCGGCCAGGACTTGACACCCCTTCCCCCGTCCCGTTAGGGCTCCAGAGCTTCGTTGGGTGGCAGCGGACGAGAGGAAGTGGGAAAAGGGGAAGAGTTGTGAAAAGCAGCGTGGCTCAGTGGAAAGAGAACGGGCTTGGGAATCAGGGGTCATGAGTTCGAATCCCAGCTCTGCCACTCGTCGCTGTGTGACTGTGGGCAAGTCACTTAACTTCTCTGTGCCTCAGTTACCTCATCTGTAAAATGGGGATTAACTGTGAGCCTCACGTGGGACAACCTGATTACCCTGTATCTCCCCCAGCGCTTAGAACAGTGCTCGGCACATAGTAAGCGCTAACAAATACCAACATTATTAGGAGCGGGAGAAGAGGGAAACCTCGGTCGCCACTCTGCGGGGGCTTCGGAGCCCGAGTGTCTGCCTCGGGGGTCCCTGTGGGGGAACAAGAGGGGAGAGACGCCTCTCGAGGGGGCGGGGAATGGACTCCATGTCAGAAGCAGGGCGGCGGCCAGAGTCCTCGCCCGACCTTGGGCGGCGGTGGTATCTCTAATTCGGTTCTGTGTCGAGGAGAGAGTGCTCACAGAACCAGAGGCCGTGTCCCTCCGGCGAGGGGACTCCTCCCTTGCCCAGCTCTCGGATTCTCCTCGCAGTAAGAAGGTCGGCTCACCGAGGGCTGAGGGGCGAAATCACTGGAGTTCCTAGGGGGGAGTTTGTTTAAGGGAGCCTCCGTCTGGGCGGGGGAGAAGGAGGGTGTAAGGACTCTCTCATTCCCTTTCCTGCCCGTTCCCACTGATCCTGACGCTCCCCACTCCAACCGCTAAGCAAGAGCTTGGCACCTGTGCCCTTTCTGCCTCCCGCTGGAGAGTGGAAGATTCTCTATCCTCCGGCCTCTGTCCATCTGTGCCTCTCTGTCACACTCTAGCCCCTTGTTTGCGAAAGTGGTTCCGTGGTCGGTGAAATTCCCCCGTGGAAAGTCCCAGGTGGGACGAACGCTGCGCTGATGCAGCATCTAGCGCTGTTGTTTTTTTCTTTGATCTTTAAAATGGGACTTAGCGCTGGGCTAGTTGCAAGATAATCAGATTGGACACGATTCATGTCCCTCATGGGACTCGTTTTACAAATGAGGGAACTGAGGCAGCGTGGCTCAGTGGAAAGACTTGGACTTGGGAGTCAGAGGTCTTGGGTTCTAATCCTGGCTCTGCCACTTGTCAGCTGTGTGACCTTACTTAACTTCTCTGTGCCTCAGTTCCCTCATCTGTAAAATGGGGATGAAATCTGTGAGCCCTACGTGGGACAACCTGATTGCCTTGTATCTTCCCCAACGCTTAGAACAGTGCTCGGCACATAGTAAGCGCTTAACAAATACCAACATTATTATTATTAAATGAAGTGACTTGCCCAAGGTCACACAGCAGACGAGTGGTGGAGCCGCAGTTAGAACTCATTAATGTCTGTCTTCCCCCTCTACACTGTAAACTCGTGGGCAGGGAACATTTCTGTTTACTGCTGTTCTGGACTCTCCCAAGCGCTTCATACCGTGCTCTGCGCATAGTAAGCGCTCAATAAATACAATTGAATCAATGATTGAATGAGCCTCTCACTGTTTTCGGTGTTTCCTCTTCGGCTCAAATGCCTCTGGCTCTGATTTAGATTGTGGGATTACGTAGAAAAGCGGGGGGGGCTTCTTGGGGGGATGAGAAAGGGCAGAGGTCGAGAGTTTCAAGAGAGAGGGGATCTCCACGGGGAGGTTGAGGACCGTTGGGAGGGGATGGAGGGGAAGGGTTAACCTTCTGAAAGCTTAAGTCGTGGGGAGGGGAGGGGAGGGCGGGGCCGGGCCCACGAGGTCAGTCGAGCTGAAGAGTCCAGACAAACCGAGGAAGAAGGATGATGTGTTCTCTCTGATCCGGTTCAATTCTATTTTGAGTTGGGGGCTGGGACTGACCGAGACAGGGCTGAGGGAAGGGAAGAGACACGGCCATGACTGGAGCGGCCACTCTGATCTTGCTGCTGCTGTCCACGCTTCCGGGGGGCGGTGAGTACCCCTCTCCCAAGTCCCGGGAGAATCCACCTCCGAGTCCACCCCAAAACGACCCCCGCCCCGTTTCCCTACGCTGTCCGACTCCATCTACCTGCTCCTCGGCTGACAAACCCCAGCCATGACGCCCGCCCCCACCCACGTGGCAAGCCCCGGTACCCCAAGTGCTTAGCGCAGTGCTCTGAACACGGTAAGCGCTCAATAATTACCATCGTCCGATTGATCGATCCGTTCCCCACCACCCCCACCCCCGGACTGAGGGTTGAGCTAGCCCCGTTGGGCTCCCGTTGGGAATGGGGTTGGGAGGGAGGAACTACTGAGAAGGACCCCTCTTTCTCAGAAAGGGAGAGGTAAGGAGCGAGAGACACAGCTGTGCTTTCACTTTCATTTTTTGTAACTCGAGGACCCCCAGAAGGAGGTAGAAAAGGGAGCAGTCAGGGAAAACTTGGTGGGGGTGGGGAATGGTAGGGGTTGCCCACCGCCTCTTGGGAACCCAAAATCAGTCCACTGAGGTCGGGAGCTTCCCCGGGGAACCCCCGGCTTAGAGAAGCAGCGTGGCTTAGTGGAAAGAACACGGGTTTAGGAGTCAGAGGACGTGGGTTCTAATTCAGCCCCCGCCCCTTGTCTGCTGCGTGACTTTGGACAAGCCGCTTAACTTCTCTAGGCCTCAGTTACCTCATCTGTAAAAAAGGGGATTAAGACCCACGTGGCCCAACCTGATTACCTTGTATCTACCCCAGCGCTTAGAACAGTGCTTGGCACCTAGTAAGCGTTTAATAAATACCATGATTATTATTATTATTCTCTCTCTCCCCCTCCTCTCTGCTCCTCCCCTCCCTGCCCATTCACCCAAATCCTTCCCCCCGCCCCCAACTCAGGTGCCCAGAACGTGCGAGTGGAAGTGATCCCCGTGGTGCGGGGGCGGCTGGGGGGCACCGTGGACCTGCCGTGCCGCCTGCTGCCCACGGGGCCGGATGTCAAGGTTTCTCAGGTGACGTGGGTGCGCTGGGACAGGGTCGGCAGGAGCTACAGCGTGGCCGTCTCTCACCCCGAGCACGGAGCCAGTTTCCCGGACCCCGAGGCCGATGGACGGCGGCTGAAGTTCCTCTCGGCCGGGTCGGTGGGTGAGGCCGCCCTGCGCGATGCCACCCTGCAGGTGCGGGAGCTGCGGGCTCAGGACCAGGGCAATTACACCTGCGAGTTCGCCACCTTTCCTCGGGGCAACAGCAAGGGGGCCACCTGGCTCAGAGTGGAGGGTAAGTGGGGGGCGGGGTGCCGAAGGGACGTGGCCCCATCGTCCGGCTAGGGGTGTCCATCGGGGCGAGGGGTGGGCGAGGGTCCGGGTAGTCACGGGGCCTAGGCGGGAGCGATTTTCCTGGGTTCTAGACTAGGAGCTCATCGTGGGCAGGGGTCATATGGGTCCCAGGTGCAACGTTCTGTGCAAAGTGAGTACTCGACAGATATTCAATAGCAATGATTATAATGAATAAGGGACGGGACAAGGGTGGTGGGGCTGGAGCAGGGGCTAGGCTGGACCCCTATGTTACAGTCTAGAGGAGGAGAGGGTCCTGGAAAGGAAATTGAGGCTGGGGTGATGAGCAGGCTGGACCCCTGGGTTCGGGGATGAAGTTTGCGACATCTTTCGGGACTTCCCCTGCCTCTTGTCCAGCTGCACCCCAGAACCAGGCCTGGACCCAGGAGGTGACCCAGAGCTCTGCACCTGCCCCTGTCGCCTTCTGTGTCTCCACCGGGCTCCCGGCCGCCCGCCTCTCCTGGTCCACATCCCTGAACCACGAAGCCAACATCACCCAAGAAGAGCTGCCTAATGGCACCATCACTGTCACCAGCCAACTCAGCCTGCTGCCCACCCGGAACGTCCACGGGCAGAGCGTCACCTGCAAAGTGGAGCATGAGACCCTGCAGGAACCTCAGATGCTGCCCGTCACCCTCGCCATACGCTGTGAGTGACCACTGTCCCAGGCGGGCACTGACCATGTCAACTTCCAGGCACTAACCTCCTCCCTGAGCACCGCCCATGCTGACTTCCCATGCAAGTGCCCTTATCTCCTGCCTTCCTTCTCTCACCCTCTCCCATACACTCTGAGCCTTTCTCGGGTGGCTGGTATGGAAGAAAAACTTCACGGACTCCGCATTGTGTTTGAGCGGGTATGTCAGAGACAAATTTATTTCAATTAGTGCTGGCTCTGTGTCTGTTTACTATTGCATTGTACTCTCCCAAGCGCTTAGTACAGTACGCTGCACCCAGTAAGCACTCAATAAATATGATTGAATGAATGAATAGTAGGGAGAGGCGCAGGATCCTCTGATATCAAAGCCAGCTCTGCTCTGAGTAATTCAGAGCTTCTTTTATAGAGTAGAGCATTTAATTTAATCAGAGAGTACAATACAGGTTAAATACATAAGGATAGGCAGCAATAACTCCTTGGGTCAGGGTTTTCCATCCAGCCCCTCACCTTGTTCTCAAGGTGATTAAACCCCTGCCCAACTCTACTAAAAGAGTAGCTTCATCTTGTTTTTGGCTACTCCTTTCAGAAGACCTAGAGAACAAAGATGGGTTGTGCAGTTGATTGTCTTGTCAACCAAGAGCACCCAGAGGTGACCAAGCAGGCCTAGAGCTGCAGTGGCTCAGAGGGAAGTTGGGGGCAATACAGGACCTTGGCCCTTGTGCTTCCACACTGGATAAGGCAGACTGAGGAAGGAAGAAGCCTCAAGCCTCATGGACGGTTGGTTTGGGGGAAAGGGGGGATGATCCTGGCTGGGAAGCCAGGCTCCTGGGTATGCTCTAATATTTTCTCTAAGTTCCTCAGTTTCCCTGGGAAGGTCCTCTACAGAAGGAGGTTTCTCCCTTTGGAAGTCTTCTGTGAGAGGAGGGGGTGACTCTCTTGGAGAGTCACCTGCATGGAGAGGGGCGTCTCCCTGCCTCTTACCCCCTCCTCTCCCTCTGGCAGACCGCCCCGAGGTCTCCATCTCCAGCTACGACGATAACTGGTTCATCGGCCGCAGCGATGCCATTCTGAACTGTGATGCCCAGAGCTACCCAGAGCCCACGAGCTATGAGTG
The DNA here is from genome assembly GCF_004115215.2 of Ornithorhynchus anatinus. Lineage (NCBI taxonomy): Eukaryota > Metazoa > Chordata > Mammalia > Monotremata > Ornithorhynchidae > Ornithorhynchus > Ornithorhynchus anatinus. The sequence continues at coordinate 4,022,067 of NC_041732.1, read as the reverse complement.
GAGCACGTGAGTTCCCTGGCCCATTGTCTGCCCACAGTGTCTAGAGGGGGAGACAGATATTAATATAAATAAATAAATTACAGATATGTACATAAGTGCTGTGAGGCTGAGGGAGGGGGGAATAAGTTTGTCCTCTAGACAGTCAGCTTGTTGTGGGCAGGGAATGTGTCTCTTATATTGTTCTCTCCCAAGAGCTCAGTACAGTACGGGGAAGCAGCGTGGCTCAGTGGAAAGAGCCTGGGCTTTGGAGTCAGAGGTCATGGGTTCGAAGCCCTGCTCTGCCACTTGTCAGCTGTGTGACTGTGGGCAAGTCACTTCACTTCTCTGTGCCTCAGTTACCTCATCTGTAAAATGGGGATTAAGACTGTGAGCCCCACGTGGGACAACCTGATTCCCCTGTGTCTACCCCAGCGCTTAGAACAGTGCTCTGCACATAGTAAGCGCTTAAATACCAACATTATTACAGAGCTCTGCACACAGTAAGTGCTCAATAAATGTGGTTCATTGAAAAAAAAGAAATATGATTGAAATCCAAGTGTGACGCAGAAGGGAGTGGGAGAAGAGGAAATGAGGGCTTAATAGAGTATGACCTCTTGGAGGAGATGTGCTTTTAATAAGGCTGATGATGATGATGATCATGATGATGACCTTTCTTCCCCTCTCCTCAGGCTGTCAGGCTTTCTCCCCTCCACAGTCAAAGCCCAGGGCTCCCGTCTTATGGTTTACAACGTGGATAATCTCGTGAACACGACCTTTGTATGCAAAGTCACCAATAAGGAGGGCAGCGGGTTTGCCCAGCAGACTATCCTAGTCAGAGGTGAGAGGTCCATTGATTCATTCAAATTCTGCTGTTTGTCCTTGGGCAAGTCACTTCACTTCTCTTTGCCTCAGTTCCCTCATTTGTAAAATGGGAATTGAGACTGTAAACCCCATGTGGGACATGGATTGAGTCCAACCTGAATAGCTTGTATCTACCCCAGAGTTTAGAAGAGTCCTTGACACATAGTAAGTGCTTAACAAATACCATTATTATTATCTAAAACATCCTTGATAGGGGTCAGTCCCAGCCATATGGACCTTGGGGCCGTGGGAGGACCTCAGCTGAGGCCAGCTTGGGTGAGAGCCCCCTCAACCTTCCCTTTCTCTCCAGAAACTTCTCTTGAGACAAAGCACCTGCTCTCTGGAGGAGCCATTGTCGGTATCGTGACTGGGGTCCTGGCGATGGTGGGGCTAGCTGCAGCGCTGGGGTATTTCCTGGTCATTCAGAAGCTTGGTGAGTCCTGTCACTTTCCCCTCCCTTCCCTCCTCTCCCCAGGATGTCCAGGTCCCTTCTCCTTGAAGCTGGGGTAAGATTGGGTCTGACTCCAACCCTCTGGCTCACCTGAACAACACCTGAATTCCAGGGACCTGAACTGATCATCACTCCAGCATCCTGTGATTTGGGTCACCAGGGTTGGCCTGTCTCCCTGGAGGCTGCTGGACTTTGGGGGAGAGGGCAGAGGCTGGACTGGCTCCACTCTGACCCCTGAGAACCCAGGGTTGGTTTCGGGGAGACTGCAGGGGGATTCGGCCCCTCACGTCCCTGGCCATTTCCTGGGGGAGATGTCAGAGGAAGCAGCTGGCCTGGGGGCAGGCAGAGTTCCTGTTAAGATGCTGCCACACACGAGGATGAGTGTGGGAGGTGCCTGGGAAGAGTTGCGCATGGGTGGAGCAAGAAACAAAGTTAGGGGTTCTGGGTGGAGCTGGAGCATATGGCCAGGGGCTGGAGTGGGCAAGTGAGGAAACAGAGGGCCAAAGGTCACCCCTGAAGAGAAACCAAGTAGTTGCTTGGTTTATTAAACACAGACAAGCTTGAGGATAGGAAACGGTTGATCAGGCTGAACGGTGACAGCCAACAGACCACCTCATGGCATCTGATGGGCTTGGCACCCACAAAGCTCATAGCCTTATTCTAGGTATTAGGGGTCCATAGGAAAGAACAGACATAGACCCTGCCCTCCAGGAACTCCCAATCTAATGGGGGAGATGGGATAGACACTCAGAAAACCCCTGTGGACAGACACAGTTGTGATGAGAGCAGTGTGGCTTTGGGCGAGTCACTTAACTTCTCTGTGCCTCAGTTACCTCATCTGTAAAATGGGGATGAAGACGGTGAGCCCCATATGGGACAACCTGATTACTTTGTATCCACCCCAGTGCTTAGAACAGTGCTCGGCACATAGTAAGCGCTTAATAAATACCATAGTTATGAGAGGGACAGGAAGAGGGAGAGTGGTCGTGGGGGGCAAGGGGAGGAGATTGGCAAGCTAGAAAGCTGGTAAAGCAAGGAGGGCTTCCTGGAGGAGGATTTGCATAAGCAGAGGAGGAGCACTGGGAAGAGAAGCAGCATGGCCTAATGGAGAGAGCACAGGCCTAGAAACCAGGAGGCCTTGGGCTCTAACCCCCACTCTACCATTTATCTGCTGTGTGACCTTGGACAGTCACTTAATTTCTCTGTGCCTCAGTTACCCCATCTGTAAAATAGGGATTAGGACTGAGAGCCCCATGTGGGACATGGACTTTTCCAACCTGATTAGCTTGTATCTACCCCAGTGCTTAGTACAGTATCTGGTACATAGTAAGTGCTTAACATATACCATTTTTTTAAAAAATGGAGAGGGGAGGTGTTGGGTGCATTCGGTGACCAGAGGAGGCCATCATTTCATGGCCACAGAGCAGGGGTGGGAACAAGGAGCAGTGTAAGGAGCTGGACTTGGTGCCACTGCAGTGGGTTTGCTCCTCAAGCCAGTTCCTTCATTTATTCAATTGTATTTATTGAGCACTTACTGGGTACTAAGCACTGTTCTAAGTGCTTGGAGAGGACAATATAACAATAAACAGATACATTCCCTGCCCACAACGAGATAGGGACTAAGCCAGGGCAGGGCTCAGGAGCAAATGTTTCCAGACTTGGTCCCAAGGGAGTAGATTTGGGAAATGAACTTATTTGTAGTGGCACTGCATCCTGCTCCTTAAATCCTCTTCATCCCCTACTTGGTGGGATGCTGGTCGGCAGGAGACCGGGGGAGGGACAGGGGACTGCCAGCGACTGCTTTCAGTCACTCTGTGGGCCTATGGAGGGAGACCTAGGTTGGGGGGGTGGGGGAGGGCTGGATGGAAAAGACTGGAGGAGCTGGTGGCCTGCAGGGGAGCCCTCTGGGAGGGCACCCAGAATAACATATCTTTCTCTGCTCTCCAGGCTCAAAGGGCAAGGATGCCAATTCGGTAAGGGCAGTGGGGGGTAGGGAGTGGGAGTGGGGGGGTGGAGAGGGTAGGCCCCCGGGGTGGGTGAGGCTGCAGTGGCTAGAACGTGGCCCACTGGAAAGAGCACGGGCTTTGGAGTCAGAGGTTTGAACCCCGGCTCTACCACTTGTCAGCTGTGTGACTTTGGGCAAGTCACTTAACTTCTCGGTGCCTCAGTTACCTCATCTGTAAAATGGGGATTAAGACTGTGAGCCCCACGTGGGACAACCTGATTTCCCTCTGTCTACCCCAGCGCTTAGAACAGTGCTCGGCACATAGTAAGCGCTTAACAAATACCAACATTATTATTATTATTATTAGAAGCAGGGGGTCATAGTGCTGGGGTTAATCCTGGGCTAGACTGCTAAAAATGTAAACCACACCCACCCCCCTCTCCAGTCCCTAATTCCCTTTGGGACCAGCGGAGCTCAGATTACCTGCCTGGAACCCACGGCAAAGGGCAAAGAGACATAGACATCTCATTCCTAAAGCAGAAAACAGGAGAAGCAGCATGGCCTAGTGGATAGAGCATGGGCCTGGAAGTCAGAAGGACCTGGGTTCTAAACCTGACTCCTCCAATTGTCAGCTGTGTGATCTTGGGCAAGTCACTTCCCTACATTGTGCCTCAGTTACCTCATTTGTAAAACGAGAATTAAGACTGTGAGCCCCATGTGGGACATGGACTGTGTCCAACCTGATTAACTTGTATCTACCCCAGCACTTAGAACAGTGCCTGGCTCACAGTAAATGTCATTTAAAAAGGGGGTGTGGGTCTCATTCTGGGAAGCAGTCTCCATTTTGGGGGGGCAGGGAGGGGATATGAGAGATTATGCCCCTCCCTCAGCCCCATTTTACTTGGTTGGTCTGAGTCCAGCCCCCTGATTTCCGATGCCCAACCTGCAAAAATCAGAGGTGAGAGGGTGGAGCCCCCAGGTGACCTGGCTTTCAGGGTGTCTTGTAAACTAACGTGGTCTCTGCCCTGCTCCCTGCCTCCTAACCCCCAGACAGCTGAGACCCCATCATCAGCAACATCAGGAGAGAAGCTTCTCTTGTATAGACTACTTCCGGATGCCCTGGACAACCTTCATGCCAAGCCCGATAACTCCCGGACACCTTCCAACACCAGGCCCGCCTAAGCCACAGTTCATCCCTTCCCCAGCCCCAAGACCACCAAAGACTTCTGAAGCAAGAACCACAAAGCTGAACCAAGGAACTCTTGGAGTAAAGATTCTCGTATCTACCCCCAGAATTGAGACCCTAGCCTGAGGGTCAACTGACGAACTAAGGAGCGACGGTTTGAGGGGAGAGGATGGGGCTGCCTAGTGGGCCATTTGCCAAAGTGCCAAGCTCCCGACTTTTTCCTTTTCCAAGGGGACATTGAAGTGGGGGTGATTTTGCCTCTTCTGACCTTTCAGTACTTCTTCCTCTTCCTGCTGTGTAAGATCAATTGGCTTGTCCCCACCTCTCCAGCCACTCCAACCTCCCTCCTCGCTGATGGGGAGAAATAATGAACTGTCCTCCTGATCCTTCCCTTCCCCCACGCACTTAGTGACAGGACTCCAAGGGGTTGCTGAGGGGCCCAGGGTGGGTGCTACAGATTTTCCCTTCCCCACAGCCCCCCACCCCTCCCTCAGGGCCTGTCTGTTCCTCTCCCTCTCTTGGGAAGCCTCAGCCTCCGTGGGGGTGGGTTTGGTCCCCAGGAGCACCCCCGAGGAGCTGTGTTTGCACTACCACTCACACGGGGAAGGAGGTTTCATTCATTCAATAGTATTTATTGAACGTTTACTATGTGCAGAGTACTGTACTAAGCGCTTGGAATGTGCAATTCTGCAACAGATAGAGACAATCCCTGTCCAATGACGGGTTTACAGTCTAACCGGGGGAGACAGACGGACAAAAACAAGACAACATAATCACGATAAATACAATCAAGGGGATGTACACCTCATTACCAAAATAAATAAGGTAATAAAAATATAGACAGATGAGCACAGTGCTGAGGGGAGGGGAAGGGAGACAAGGAGGAGCAGAGAGAAAGGGGGCTTAGCTGAGGAGAGGGGAGGTGAAGGGGGGAAGGAGGAGGGAGCAGAGGGAGGAGGGGGAGCAGAGAGGGAGCAGAGGGAGCAGAGAGAGAGCAGAGGGAGCAGAGGGAAAAGGGGAAACTCAGTCTGGGAAGGTCTCTTGGAAGAGGTGAGTTCTCAGTAGGGCCTTGAAGAGGAGAAAAGAGTTAGTTTGGCAGAGGTGAGGAGGGAGGGTATTCCAGGACAGCAGTAGGACGTGGGCCAGAGGTCGACAGTGGATTAGGCGTGAAAGGGAGCCAGTGAGGAGGTGAGCGGCAGAGGAGCAGAGCGTGCGAGATGGGCAGTAGAAAGAGAGAGGGAGGTGAGGTAGGAGGGGGCAAGGTGATGGAGACCCTTGTAGCCCAGAGTCAGAAGTTTTTGTTTCGTACGAAGGTTGATAAGGCAACCACTGGAGATTTTTAAGGAGGGGAGGGACATGCCCAGAGCGTTTCTGCAGGAAGATGATCCGGGCAGCGGAATGAAAAATAGACTGGAGTGGGGAGAGACAGGAGAAAGGGAGATCAGCGAGAAGGCTGACACAGTAATCCAGACGGGATATTATGAGAGCAGTATTAAGTGTTAAGCGCTTACTATGTGCCGAGCACTGTTCTAAGTGCTGGGGTAGATACAGGGTAATCAGTTTGTCCCAAGTGATGCTCACAGTCATAATCCCCATTTTACAGATGGGGTAACTGAGGCACTGAGAAGTTAAGTGACTTGCCCACAGTCACACAGCTGACAAGTGGCAGAGCCAGGATTCGAACCCCTAACCTCTGACTCCCAAGCCTGTGCTCTTTCCACTGAGCCACGCTGCTTCCCGTGTTTCTGACCCCAGGAGCTTACTAGGGCTGGAGGAAATTGGGATGCCTGATTAATCCTTTCTCCTGAACAATCAGAACATCAGGATGGAAGACGGGAAGAGGAGAGAGATGGTTCTTCCAAATCCAGTGTTCTCTGGTTTTGTTCCTTCTTTTTTGTGTCGGTGTATTTATTAAGCACTTACTATGTGCCAACCACTGTACTAAGCACTGGGGTAGATAAAACATAATCAGGAGATTATGAGAAGCAGTATGGCCTAGTGGAGAGAGCATGAGCCTGGGAGTCAGAAGGTCATAGGTTCTAATCTCGGCTCTGCTGCTGGTCTGCTGTGTGACCTTGGGCAAGTCACTTCAATTCTCTGGGCAGTTCTCTCATCTGTAAAATGGGGATTAAGAATGTGAGTCCCATGTGGGACAGGGACTTTCTGATCCAATTTGCTTGTATCCACCCCAGCCTTAGTACAGTGCGTGGCACATAGTAAGCACTTAACAAATATTTTTATTATAATTATCATTATTATTATTATTGTTAGATTATCTTGTGTGCGAGAGGTGGGTTTTCTAGGTGGCTATTCTAGGTGGGTTTTCTAGGTGAAAGAAAAGTGGATAGATTTAACACTTGATCTCTCATGACTGTAAACTTTTCGTGGGCAGGGGACATGTCATTTCTTTATTGTGAATAGGTCAGCACATTGTATCTAATAGGTGCTTAATAAATGCCATTACTACTACTCAAAGGGTATACCCCAACATGAACCCCAGAATAGTGTCATCCTTCTTGTCTGATACTTAATTTATTTTTAATTTAATCTCTCCCTCAGCAAAGACACTACTGAACTATGTAAAAGTTGGCAAGGGCAGTGAGGATTAGTGGAAAGCGTGTAGGACTGGGTGTCAGGGGACCCAGTTATAATCCTACCTTATCATTGAGATCCTGTGACTCTGGGCAAGTCACTGAACCTCTCTAGGCCTCAGTTTCCCCATCTGTAAAGGGGTGATAAGAGGCCCTTCCTGAGCCAGGAATGGGAGAGGGACCCGGCCTGATTTTCTTGTATCCACTTCCCTCCCCATCCTTTGCTCAAGTGACATTGTATTTAATAAACATCAATATTTAAAACAAGATAATTATCCAAACATGAATGCAAAGGGCCTGGGGTGATGGGTGGCATGTCACGTCTGTTCATATGTGGAGTGGCAAGCAGACAGGGAGGCTCAATTAATGATACTAATAATAATAATGATTATGGTATTTGTTCATCGCTTACTGTGTGCTGAGCACTGTCCTAAGTGCTGAGGTATATACAAGGTAGTCAGGTTGGACACTGTTGAAGCATTCTGATTCCCTCTCAGTCACTTCCATGTCATAGTATTTGATGAACCTCTGGGTCACACCAGGCTGGATTTTCAGTTACAATGTTGCACTGATGCTGACTAAGCCAGAGAGGTTTCTGACCTCTATTTCACCAGAACTAGGAAGCCAGGCTGATGACCAAAATATATTTTGTATATATTTTTATTACCCTATTTATTTTGTGAATGAGGTGTACATCCCCTTGATTCTATTTATTGTGATTAAGGTTTTTGTCTTATTTTTGTCCGTCTGTCTCCCCTGATTAGACTGCAAGCCCATCAGTGGGCAGGGATTGTCTCTATCTGTTGCCGAATTGTACATTCCAAGTGCTTAGTACAGTGCTCTGCACATAATAAATAAGCGCTCAATAAATACTATTGAATGAATGAATGAATGACCACTGGGATAAATGCTTGAAAAACTATTCAAGATATAGAATATGTGCAGTCACTGTTAACTCCCAAACGTTTAGCATTGCGTGTCCTAGTGAATAGAGCACAGACCTGAAAGTCAGAAGGTCCTGCATTCTAATCCTCACTCCGCCCCTTGTCTGCTGTGTGACCTTGGACAAGTCACTTCACTTCTCTGTGCCTCAGTTACCTCATCTGTAAAATGGGGATTAAGACTGTGAGCCCCCTGTGGGACAGGAACTGTGTCCAACCTGATTAGCTTGTATCTACCCCAACGCTTAGAACAGTGCTTGACACAGAGTAAGTGGTCAACAAATGCCATTATCATTATTGTTGTTATGTGTTCAGTAAGTACTGTTGATTGGTTAGGGTTTGGAAACTTTCAATCAAGGATAGATGAGCACTGAGTAGACCTACCAACAGCTGTTTTTGAATATTTGCGACGTTCAGAAGGGCCTCTGAGATGAAGAAAAGCAAAAATGCATTGAATGAAATTAAAGGGCAGGGCCAATCTTGACAACACAGATGGTGAGCTTAATCTTGATAGAGAAGAGAACTGATCAAATCTAAGGTTTTCCAAGACCAGCTGTGGCAATGACTCAGCCTGGAGTCTGGCCTGTGGGCTGAGACTGGGGGTGAGTCACACCTGTGTGGAAACCTTTGGTCGGCCATCTTAGTTGCCGGCCAGGGTGCTTTCCGTGGGAATTGGTAAATGTGCTATGCTGAGGGGTGGTCTATGTGGCACTGGCCTTAGGTGCCCATTTAGGGTGTGATCAATTAATCAATGGTATTTATTGAGCGTTTACCATGTGCAGAGCACTGTACTAAGTGACTGGGAGAGTACAACACAATAGAATTAGCAGATATGAACCCTGCCCATAATGAGTTTACATAATTATAATAACTGTGGTATTTGTTAAGCACTATGTGCCAAGCACTGTTCTAAGTACTGGGGCAAATACAAGTTATTCAGGTGCGGCACAGTCCCTGTCCCACATGGGGCTCACTGTCTTAATCCCCATTTTACAGATGAGGTAACTGAGAAACAGATCATTTAAGTGACTTGTCCAAGGTCATACAGCAGAAATGGGGTGCTCCTGGGATTAGAACCCACATCCTCTGACTTTCACGCCTTTGCTCTTTTCACTAAGCCACACTGCCTTTCTAGAAGGCAAGGGAAGGTCATAATGCAGGGATATCACTTCTTCATTTTGTGGGATGGGGGGAAGGGGAGCATGCAGGAGGATTTTGATGTGGGCGGCGACCCTGCAAGCCCCCTCTCCCTTCTCCCCACCCCCCGCCCCTTTTCCCCCAACCAGGGCCTCCAGGCACGGCTTTCCCTCCCCTCCCCTGCACTAGCAGGGTGGTACTGAGAAGAGCAGCTTCCCTGAGGTTGGGGGACTTGGGGAAGTTGCATTTTCTGTGGGTGGCTAGAGCGGCCCACTCTCCAACCATTATTTCTGAGTCAGCCCTGGGGGACGGGAAGCCTGGTGGGCTGCGTCAGAAGGCTTGGGTGGGGAACGCTGCGGTCTGCCGGCTGGGCGGATTCAGGCCCAGGGCCCGGGTTTAAAGACCTTTTGTGTCTCACTTCAAAATGACCCAAGTGATGACCAGTGGGGAAGGGGCATGGGGCGGGAGCAGGGGCTTCAGGGGGCACGCTACCCTGACTGGCTGCCAGGTATTGTTGCTACTTCAGGCCATGTCCCCTGGGCCGTTTGCCTCCCGTCACTTTCTTTCATTCATTCATTCAATCGTATTTATTGCATGCGTGCTGTGTGCAAAGCACTGTGCTAAGCGCTTGGGGGAGTACACCACAACAATAAATGGACACATTCCCTGCCTACAGCCAGCTCACAGTCTAGAGAAAGAGATAGATATCAATATAAAAAAATTAAAAACAATTGTGATATTTGTTAAGTACTTACTGTGTGCCAGGCACCGTACTAAGTGCTGGGACAGATATTCATTCATTCATTCAATCATATTTATTGAATGCTTACTGTGTGTAGAGCACTATACTAAGCACTTGGAAAAAACAGTTAAAAGGTAATTGGATTGGCCACAGTCCCTGTACCACATGGGGCTCACAGTCTTAATCTCCATTTTACAGACCAGAGCACTGAAGCACAGGCAAGTGAAGTGATTTGCCCAAGGCCAGCCAGAAGACAAGTGGCAAGGCTGGGATTAGAACCTTCTGACTTCTGACCTTCTGGGATTAGTCCTTCTGACTCCCAGCCCCATGCTCTATCCACTAGGCCACGCGGCTTAGTGCTGTGGGGCTGAGAGCAGGGAGTTAATAAAAGGAGCAAGTCAGGATGACACAGAAGATAGCAGAGAAGAGGAAAGGAGAGTTTAGTCAGGGAAGACCTCTTGGAAGAGATGTGTCTTTAATAAGGCTATGAAGGCCTGGAGATTAACTGTCTGTTGGGTGTGGACAATGAAGGGTGCTGAGCTGGGGAGTTGGAGTTGGAGATGGTGGAAGGGAGGAGAGAGAGGGACATCATAAAGAAAGGTCCCCAACCTCCTCTGCCTCTTTTGGGGAGATGTTGAGCTGTCCTGGCATTCACCATGTAGTGTAGAAACAGCATGGTGTAGTGGATAGACCTCAGACCAGGGAGTCAGAAGGTCATGGGTTCTAATCCCAGCTCTACCTCTTGTCTTCTCTGTGACCTCGGGCAAGTTACTTCACTTCTCTGTGCATCTGTTACCTCATCTGTAAAATGGGGATTGAGAATGTGAGTCCCTCATGGGACAGGGACTTTGTCCAACTTGATTTGCCTGTATCCATTCCAGGGCTTAGTCCAGTGCCTGTCACATAGTAAGCGCTTAACAAATGTCATCTTCATTATTAGTAGTAGTAGTAGTATTCTTATTCAGCCGACGAGGTAAGCCTGTGGCTGCTGGGGAGATGAGGGATCCCAGCCATGACCCCAGGTGAGAACAAGGCCTCGGATGAAGGGACTTCGGTTTGTCTGGGGCCTGGAGAAGGGCGATGGGGAACAGGTCTAACCGGACTGGGGGAGCGAGTTGGTCATGGAGGTGGAGCCTGGCGTCTGGTTTAGCTCTGCCTCCTCCTGCCCTCCAGGGTCTCAGGCGGGCGAGGCTCACAGACGCCTCGAATCATGAGCCTGCCCCAGCTCCTGCCCTCGCCCTCACCCTCCCTGAAGCCCCCCGTCTGCTGCTCCCACTCCCACCACCCAAGCCAGGTGAGATTAGAGGAGGCCAGGGAGAGGGAACCGTGCCCGAGGTGGGGGCAGGAGGGGTCCGGAGGGAGTCTCTTCTCTCCCTCCCCCTGCCAGGCAAGAGGCTGGTAAACCCTGGTTCCCACAGCCCCGAGGGTGGGAATGGTCGTCGGGATGGCTTCTCCCTCAGGTGGCAGAGACGCTTCTCGCAGTGGGGGCTGCCCCTGGACAGGGATTCTGCTGGCAGGTAAGAGAGATGGCATGGCCGGCCCTGGGTCCTGCCTTAGCTCATCTTTCTGGGGGGGCAAGGGTAGGAACAGCAGGCTGGGTGGCTCCAGAGCATGAGGGAATAGGGCTGGAGCTCTTCCCCCCTTCAAAGCTCTACTTGAAGGCATATCTCCTCCAACAGTCCTTCCCTGACTAAGTCCCCTTTTCCTCAGCTCCCCTTCCCTTCCACATCACCTTGACTCTCTCCCTTTGCTCTTCACCCCTCTCCTCAACCACAGTAGATATACTGTATACAGTATATACATATGTACATATGTATAAATCTATAATTCTATTTATTTATATTGATAACTGTTTACTTGTTTTGGTGTCTGTCTCCCCCGTGCCCCCAGACTGTGACACCGCTGTGGGCAGGGACTGTCTCTGTTGTTGTATTGTACTTTCCAAGTGCTTAGTACGTGCTCTGCACACAGTAAGTGCTCAATAAATATGATTGAATGAATGCATGAATGCATGAATGAATGAATGAATGAATGAATGAATGAGGGGAAGGGCAGAGACAGGAATCCCCAGGGCTCAGATGCCTCAACTTCTCCAAACTGAGTAAGTCCCACGAGCCACAGAAAAAGGAACTAATTCATCAGGGAGTCGTTGCTTTGGCTGTTCTGAAACCCCCAGCGTTGTCCCCACAACCTTCCCAGGGAGAACCTCAAAACAGGTCCAGCTTTGGTTCCCAGCCTGACTCCCAGCTGTGGGTTCAGTCTCCCTAATTCTTCCCCAAGGCTTAGTGGAAAGACTATGGGTTTGGGAGTCAAAGGACATGGGTTCTAATCCCAGCTCCGCCCCTTGTCTGCTGTGTGACCTTGGGCAAGTCACTTAACTTCTCTGTGCCTCAGTTGCCTCATCTGTAAAATGGGGATGAAAACTGTGAGCCCCACGTCAGATAACCTGATTAATTTATATCTACCCCAGTGCTTAAAACAGTTCTTGGCACATAGTAGGGACTTAACGAATACCATAATTATGATTATTATAATTATTATCCCTCCCTGTCTCTCTCCACCTAACCCACTCCGCACCAACACACATGTTCCCCGGGGCCTCCTTCCTCGCCTCCAGCCTCCGTCGTGGCTTTGTGGGCACCGCAGGCCACAGCGTCCATCATCCTGGAGGCAACGCCCCAGCAGCCCATAGAGGGGCAGAACATCCTGATCAAGGTCCACGGCATCTCGGCCCAGATTCAGGATGTGATCTGGTACCAGGGCAAGGAGAGGACTGGGGCCAATGTGCTGTTCACCTACGTGCCAGGCCTGGGGAGACCCCAGCGGAACGGGAGCGCTCTGCGGGGCCGGGACATGGTGGGTTTCCCCAATGGCTCCTTGCTCATCCAGAATGCCCGGCCTGAGGACAGCGGCACCTACCTTGTCACCGTCACACTGGGCCCCTCCTGGATGGAGAAGGCCCAGATCAAGCTCCAAGTCTGGGGTGAGTGGCCAAATCAGGGACCCTGCGGGACTCTTTTTTTCACGGTATTTGTTAAGGGCTTAATATCGCCAGGCACTGTATTAAGCACTAGGGTAGATACAGGCTAATCAGGGTGGATGTAGTTTCACAGGGAGCTCACAAGTCTTAATGAGAAGCACGGGCCTGGGAGTCATGGGTTCTAGGCCCCATTCTGCCACTTGTCTGCTGTGTGACCTTGGGCAAGTCACTTCACTTCTCTGGACCTCAGTTACCTCATCTGTAAAATGGGGATTAAGACTATGAGCCCCATGTGGGACAGGGACTGTGTCCAACCTGATTTGCTTGTATTCCCCCCAGCGCTTAGTGTAGTGGCTGGCATGTAGTAAGTGCTTAACAATACCACAAATTATTATTATTATTGCCCATTATACAGAGGAGGTAACTGAGGTACAGTGAAGTGGCCTTCCTAGGGTCACACAGCAGAAAAGGGGCAGAGTTGAAATTAGATCCTAGGTCCTTATATCCATATCTGTATTCTAATCTATTTATATTAATATCTGTCTCACCCTCTGGATTGTTGTTGTTGTGGGCAGGGAATATGTCTACCCAATTCTGTTGTATTGTACGCTCCCAAGTACGATATGGACCTCCACAGCTACCTCCCCACCTGCTTCTTCGCCCCACTGACTTACTCCCTTTATTCATCCCCCATCCCAGCCCCATAACAGTGATGTCCTTATCTGTCCTTTTTTTTAATATTAATGTCTGTCTCCCCCTTTAGACTGTAAACTCCTTGAGAACAGGGAATGTGTCTGTTTATTGTTTTATTGTTCTCTCCCAAGCACTTAGTACAGTGCTTTGAACCGAATAAGTGCTCAGTAAATACAATTGATTGGTTGATCAGAGAGGGAGAGGATGGGCTCTCATGATCCCTGCAGGGGCAGCATTCCCTGATCTCCTGACGATGGGCTCCAGACTACCTCCTTACTGCCCCCTTACCTTGGCTCACCCCTTCTACTACTCATGGGCTAACAGGCTTGAGAGCCCCTGCTCCTGAGACCTTGCATGTGCACTGTGCTAGATTCTAGGGGAGATACAATCCAATCAGATCCAAGTCCCTAACTCTCAATGGGGTTCACAGTCTAGTGAGAAGGGAGAACAGGTACTTAATCCCCAATTTACAAACGAGGAAACTGAGGCACAGAAAAGTTAAGTGACTTGCCAAGGTCACACAAGTGGCACTGCCAGGATTAGAACCTGTGTCTCCTGACTTGCAGGCCCTTGATAAATAATAACAATAATAACAGTAATGAGATAATTCCCCCTCTATACTAAAGGCACATTTTGGGCAAAACCAACTCTGTTCTATTGTACTCTCCCAAGAGTTTAGGACAGTGCTCTGCACGTAGTAGGTGCTCAATAAATATGATTGGTTGAATTGTGGCATTAATTAACCACCTACTAGGTGCTAAGTACCAGAGTAGGTAGGACCCAGTCAGAGCAGACCAGAGCGTCTCTCCCACAAGGGGCTTATCTTCTTCAGTTCTGCTGCAGTGGGCAGGGTTTCATTCATTCAGTTGTATTTTTTGACCCCTTACTGTGTGCAGAGCACTGTACTAAGCACTTAGGAGAGTACAATACAAGAATAAACAGACAATAATAAGCAAGTTGGTTTGAGGGGGTCATGGGGTGTCAGATAATAATTTCTTTGCTAGGGTCTGGGACCGTGTCTTCCCTTCCCCTTTGGCTGGGAGCTCCCTGAGAAGGGCCTGTATTTTCTCCTTCTCTGGGTTTGTATTTCATGTCACTTTCCTGGCCTTCCTTTCTCCCCCCCCGTCTCCCTATCCATGAGGGCATCATGGCTGATGTCCCTTGGCTAGTCTGACCCCTCTCTCTGGGAATCCTGGATAGAGGCTAGTGACCTTTCACCTCCCCTTATGCCTGGTTTCAGACTGGCCCCTGTGAGCTCCGTAATTGGGCTGAGGGAAGTCAAACTGAGGTCAAGATTTCCCATCCCCACATCCCTTACCTCTGGGAAGGGTGGAGGGGGAGTGGAACCCGGTGAAGTCGACACAGAAAGCACCCCCGATTTGGTGTGGCTCAATTCATAGTCGAGCAGCCCAAACTGGGTTTTCTGGAAGAAAAATCTCTCCACAAAGATGGCAGCCAGGAGACACCTAATAGTAATAATTATGGTACTTGTAAAGCACTTTTTATGTACCAAGCACTTTTCTAAGCACTGGAGCACAGTTCTAAGCACTGAACCTGATCCCTCCAAACTCTCTGGTGCTGTTAAAAGAAGCAGGTTCCTTCCTTGGATGGACCATGGGTCTGACCCAGGAATGCCGGGCTGGATGCCTGATGTTCCCCTGATGTGACCCCGATATTTCCTTTGTCCTTCCCTAACCTGGGGGTTCGAGTTAGAGAGCTGCAAGCTATGCCCTTTCCTCCTCCGCTCCCCACACAGACCCCAGCCTGTAGGAGAGATGAGACTGACACAGGGTGCTTAGTAGCAGTATTTACTGAGCACTGGCTGAATGCATCACACTGTGCTAATTGCTGGGGACAGACAGGGTGCCACCTTGGACGACATGGCCATGCCAGAAAAGAGAAAGAGCAGAAGGAGACCATCCATTCAATCATTTCATCATATTTATTAAACGCTTACTGTGTGCAGAACACTGTTCTAAACGCTGGGGAGAGTACGATATAACAATTAATGGACACATTTCCTGCCCACAGGGAGCGTACAGTCTACAGGGGAAGACAGACATTAGTATAAATAAATAAATGACAACTATGTACATTAGTGCTGTGGGGCTGGAAGAGGGGGATAAATAAAGGAAGCATGTCAGCGGGTTGGAAAGGGGGGTGGAGAGGTGGCAAGGGACATCCCCATGGGGCTGGCAGGATGGAGATTAGATGTGGGAATCTGGGATGACTTCCTGGAAGAGGAGTATTGTGCAGAGGGAGGGAGGAGAAGGGAGGCAGTTCCAGCCCTAAGGGGCAAAGTGAAGGGCTCCAAGGTGGAAATAAGGAGGAAAGGGGAGAGGGAGAGGGGGCCTGATGGGGCCCCGCAGTGTGATGGTGACCGTCTCTGTCACCCCACGGCTCCTTACTCTCTCTTCACACCCCAGCCTGACCCTTCTCCCTTCCAGAGAAGCCCTTCACCTCGACTGCCCACTTCCCATCTCGACAGCAGCCCCTGGTTCCCGGACTCTCCGTGGGTGTCACTGCAGGCATCGCTGTCAGCTGCCTCCTTGCGGGGGCACTCCTCGTCACTGCCCTCCTCTGCTTCCCGCTAAAGAGGGTCCGGGCCGCCCAAGACCAAGGGTGAGAGACTCCCCTGCCCCCTTCCAAGACCACTTCCTCTGCTCCCTCACTGTTCTCCTGGCATCAGCGGGGAGCAAGTGAGAGAGGGTGCTTCTAAACCACCTTGGGTCCATCTAACCTCTACCGTTCCCTTCCCTGCCATTTCCTCTCCCCAGCCCTTGTCCAGCTGGAAAAATCCCTAAATCTGTTAGCTCTTCTTAGTCTATCTGCCCCCCCAAGCCCATCTGACATAGCTAACCCCTCTCCACTTGGGGGTGGGTGCTTGGGGACGAATCCCATTCGTGTTTGTCCAACAGAGTGGGAAAGCAGGAGCCCAGTGGAGAAAAACAGTCAACTGCCAACCAAGGTGAGTCAATTAAACATTTTTTACTGAGCATTTACTCTTTGCAGAACACTGTACTAAGTGCTTGGGAGAGTACACTAAAACAATATAACAGGCACATTCCCTGCCCAAAACAAAAACTCCTCACTCTAGGCTTCAAGGCTCTCCATCACCTTGCCCCTTCCTACCTCTCCTCCCTTCTCTCTTTCTACCACCCACCCCGCACGCTCCGCTCCTCTGCCGCCCACCTCCTCACCGTCCCTCGGTCTCGCCTATCCCACCGTCGACCCCTGGGTCACGTCCTCCCGCGGTCCTGGAACGCCCTCCCTCCTCACCTCCGCCAAACTGATTCTCTTTCCCTCTTCAAAACCCTACTTAAAACTCATCTCCGAGAGGCGTTCCCAGACTGAGCTCCTCTTCTCCCTTTACTCCCTCTGCCATCCCCCCTTTACCTCTCCGCAGCTAAACCCTCTTTTTCCCCTTTTCCCTCTGCTCCTCCACCTCTCCCTTCTCATCCCCACAGCACTGTACTCGTCCGCTCAACTGTATATATTTTCGTTACCCTATTTATTTTGTTAATGAATTGTACATCGCCTTGATTCTATTTAGTTGCCATTGTTTTTACGAGATGTTCTTCCCCTTGACTCTATTTATTGCCATTGTTCTTGTCTGTCCGTCTTCCCCGATTAGACCGTAAGCCCGTCAAACGGCAGGGACTGTCTCTATCTGTTGCCGACTTGTTCATCCCAAGCGCTTAGTACAGTGCTCTGCACATAGTAAGCGCTCAATAAATACTATTGAATGAATGAATGAACTAGATTACAGTCTAAAGTGGGGGGGGGGGGGACCACAGACATTAATAGAATTAAATAAATTACAGATATGTACATCAGGGTTGTGGGGCTGGGATAAATAAAGGGAGCAAGTCAGAGCGATGCAGAAGGGAGTGAATGAAAAGGAAAAGAGGACTTAATCAGGGAAGGTCTCTTAGACGATGTGCCTTCAATAAAACTGAGCAGGTGGGGAGAGCAATCGTCTGTCAGATACAAAGAGGGAGGGTGTTCCAGGCCAGAGGCAGTATGTGGGTGAGAGGGTGGTGGTGAGATAGATGAGATTGAAGTACAGCGAGTAGGTTGGCATTATAAGAGTGAAGTGTACGGACTGGGTTGAAGAAGAGCAGCGAGGTGAGGTAGGAGGGGTCAAGGTGTTTGAGTGTTTGAAAGCCACGGGTAAGGAGTTTCTGTTTGTTGCAGAGGTGGATGGGCAGGTACTGGAGGTTCTTAAGGAATGGAGAAACATGATCTGAACATTTTGGTAGAAAAGTGATCCAGGCAGCAGAGTGAAGTATGGGCTGCAGTGGGGAGAAACAGGAGGCAGGGAAGTCAGCAAGGACGTTGATACAGTAAACAAGACTCCTCTCCTGTCTCCCCTTCCCTACAGCTTTGGGACAAATTATTTTGACAGTGAGCGGGAGGGGACGTAGGGCCAGGGAGGGGAAAGCCAGACTCTGTTGGTCTGGTGGGGAGGGGTGAGGGAGAGGCCCGTGGAGAAGAGGGAAGGTGTGGGGAGGCAATAAGGCCGAGGTATGCGGAGAAGCTTCCCTCTCCTCTTTCCTCACCTTCAGCCTCTCCTCTTCTCCATTCATCAGGTAACAATGAGCACATCAACATCTATGAGGTGATCCCCTACCCCACCATCCTGGAGAACTGCCCCGATGTTGCTTTGGGCACCGACGTGGGCCCGGCTGCTGTGAGTACCAGCCCCTCTGCCCTACAGTCCCCGGCCCCCTCTGGCACCCAGTCTCCCCAGAGCCCCTCTGGACCCTCCAAAACCAACCAGACACATATTCGGCCCTTGGGGACATTGACCGTTAAGCCTGTCCAGTCACCTCCCGCCCCTTCCTATGAACTCGGGGACCCCCACCCTACTTATCCACCTTCTCTCCCTGTGTAGCACCCTCCCAGTATCCCCCAGGATGATCTCCACTGGTATGAGGTAGGTAAAACAAAAGTCCCCCCTCCCTCTTCCCAATTCAGGAGAAGTGGATGCTGGGATGGCCTGAGGCTGCGGGAGCTCAAGGGGACAGGGAGAAGCTAGCAAGAAAGTCAGATGGGGTTTGGGGGAAGGGTTTCTGCCCCCCCACTCAGGAAAGAGGGTGAAAATCTCTATGCCACAGGACCTCGGGAGGTCCGGGGGATGCTTGAGCTTTGACTGCTGGTTTCCAGGAATTGCTGGAGCAGGATCCGGACCCCTACTGCCAGATCGTACCATCCACCTAGCCCCAGCCCCCAGCTCCGGTCTTCCCCTCCCTAGTCAAGAGGATTGGTACCCCCGACCAGAGCAGGATGAGGACATCACTAACAGCTGACTCTGGAGCTTCTGCCGAGACTTTAAGTCACAACATCCTGTCTGGATATAAATGACTTTTCAGTTGGCTCTGCTTCCCTTCACTTTCGTTCTGGAGTCCAGCGAAGAAGCAGGTGGTGGGGTAGGACACGGCCCTGGTTCTACTGCTTGATTCCCTCTCTCTGGGTCTCAACCTCTATTGCCACTATCACATGCAGAGGGGCCACAGGGAGAGCAGGGAGTGGCCGGTTGCTCTCCCCACATGGCTATCCACTTATGCCATTCTTGGGGTGTCTGGCCTGCCTTGTGCAAGAGCAGCAGGGAGAGATGGTGACAGAGGAGCAACCCAGCCCAGGACTATCTGTGCCCTCTTGAGCTGCCAAGCCCAGATGCCAGCTACCTGCCCCTAGCTTTACCCCCTGCCAACCTGGTGTTCCCAACCTGCTTTGCCCAAACCGAGTGGGGAGGGTGTGAAGAAGTGTTAGCAGTATGTGGCTTCTGCCTTCCCTGACTAAGTGCTCAATACATAAATAGATAGGAAGCAGTGTTGCTTAGTGAATAGATCATGGGCCTAAGAGTCAGAAGGTCCTGGGTTCTAATTCCAGCTCTGCCACTTGTCTACTGTGTGACCTTGGGCAAATAACTTCACTTCTCTTTGCCTAAGTTACCTCATTTGTAAAATGGGAATGAAGACTAAGAGCCCAGGGTAGGACAGAGACTGTGTCCAACCCGATTACCTTGTTTCTACCACTGCAGTTAGTACAGGCCTGTCACATAGCCGGAGCTTAACAAATACCACAGTTATTATTATTATTATTGTTATTATTATTACCAGAACCCCGGCCCAAAATACCAGGAACTCTCACTGCCTACCCCACTCCAGGCCATCCTGGAAGTTATGACCTCCACTAACTGTTCACAGAGGGGAGAGATGGAAGAAGCCACAGTCTCTCGTGGCTTTGAGTCTTGCATGCCCCATGAACAGCCACAAGCCTTGCCACCACGTGAGCCACGCTGGTTCTCCTCGGGCCATCCTGGGAGTCATGTCCTGCTTTTCCTGAGCAAGAGGGGGAGAGGCAGAAGCCACAGGAGCAGAGGGTGGTTTCAGCCTTCTCCCACACTGGCCCAACCGGTCCCACCACAAGTGACCTGCACCACCTTTCCCCATGTCATCTTGAGGGTCCTGTCTTCTTTCCCAGGGTCACTACACATGGCCTTGACCCTCATCTGCTACCGGACCCCATTCTGGGCTGCTGGAGAATTCAAGGCACTGCTCAACATTTCCAAGGATTCAGGACAGAGGCAGGGAAAAATATTTAATTTTAGACTACAGAAACGGGAGAAAGTAAGCCTCAAATCCCAGTTGCATCCCACCCCGGAATAAAACACCTTCTATAATACACAAACTCAGAACTCCCTAAAATTTCTTAAAATAAGTCCTAAAAAGGTGCGCACATAAATGGCACGTGGCAGGGTTGTCCATAATGCTATCAGTCCAGACCTATGACATCATCAGTTCCATGGGGTGATCTAATAATAAGTAATAACAATAATAACCATATTAGGTAAGTCCTTACTCTGTGCCAAGCACTGTACTAGATGCTGGGGTAGATGCAAAATAATCCATTTAGACATAACACATGGTGCTCAGGGAGAACAGATATTGAATCCCCATTTTGCAGATGAGGAAACGAAGGCAAAAGGAAATTAAGAAACTCTCCCAAAGTCTCAAAGCTGGCAAGTGGCAGAATTAGGAATAGAACACAGCTCCTTTGACTCCTAGGCCCAGGTTTTTCCCACTAGGCCATGCTGCTTCTCTGTTTTGGTTTCCTTATATAGCAGAGACAGTGTCACCTGCAACTTCCTACATGATAGGGATGTGTGAGGATAAAATGAAATAACTGATATTAATGTACTGTAGAAAAATTAAATGCTATGCAAGTCTGTTTTTCTAAGGTGGTATTTTGTTAAGCACTTACTATGTACCAGACACTGTACTAAACACTAGAATAGATACAAGCAGCGTGGCTCAGTGGAAAGAGCGCGGGCTTGGGAGTCAGAGGTCACAGGTTCAAGTCCCGGCTCTGCCGCTTGCCAGCTGTGTGACTGTGGGCAAGTCACTTCACTTCTCTGTGCCTCAGTTACCTCATCTGTAAAATGGAAATTAACTGTGAGCCTCACATGGGACAACCTGATGACCTTGTATCTACCCCAGTGCTTAGAACAGTGCTCTGCACACAGTAAGCACTTAACAAATGCAGACATTATTATTCAAACTAATAAGGTTGGCCAGAGTCCTTCTCCCACATGGGACTCACAGTCTTTATCCTCATTTTACAGGTGTGGTAACTGACACACAGAGAAGTTAAGTGACTTGCCACAGAGTCACTTGGTCACAGACTTGGTCTTGGTGACTTGGTCACAGAGCAAACAAATGGCAGAGCTGGGATTAGAACCCAGGCCCTCTGATTCCCAGGCCCATGTTCTTTCCACTAGGCCATGCTGCTTCTCAAAAAAATTCAAGTTTTTAAGATGTTATCCTTTGCTTTCACTCTGCAAACCTCACCATTATGAAGAGTATAATGCAGTGCTTGGCACATAGTAAGCACTTCAATACCATTATTACTGTTATTTTTATTATTATTCAAAAGGTACTTTGTATGAGGTCATGCAGAGCTCTGTACATAGTAAGGGTCAATAAATATGATTGATTCATTGATTGATTCAGCTGTCCAGTGGTTTCTCCTCCAAGAGGCCTTCCCTGACTATGCCTTCTTTTCCCCTATCCCCCCTTCCCTCTGCGTCACCTATGCTCTTGCTGTGTATCTCTTAAGCACTCTGATATTCACACCAGTTCCACAGCATTTATGTCCCTATTCCACTAACCCTTCAAAACAACAAATCTTGCTGTTCTGGGAATCTCAGCTGTGACTCACCCAACCTCTTTCCTGTGGAGCTACTAAAGCTAGCCCCAGTCCCCTAAAGTAGGTGAAATTTGGCCCGCCCCACTCTTTGGAGTTTCTCCACCATGTGGCTTTTCTGTTTCCCCTTCCTTGTACCTCAAACTGACCTCTCTATCACCCTGGTTCCTTTGTGCAATCCCCTCTCGTTAATATTCTTCTGCGATACTTCCCAAAGCTCCACTGAGGCTGGATCCCATTTAGGGCCATGTTGTTCCTGCCACCAATAGTAAAAATAATAACTGGTACTTGCTAAGCATCTACTATGTTCCAAGCACTGTTCTCTGCGCTGGGGAAGATACAAATTTAATTAATCAGTCGGACACAGTCCCCGCCTCACATGAGACTCCCAGTCTAAATAGGAGGGAGTAGGATTTGATTTCCATTTGCACATGAGGAAACTGAGGCACAGAGCAGTAAAGTGACTTGCCCAAGGTCACACAGCAGATACATGGCAGAGCTGGGATTAGAACCCAGGTCCTCTGGCTCCCAGGCCCATGTTCTATCCACTAGGCCATGTTGCTGAGATGTTCCCTGCCCCTGCTGCCCCAGACTCTCCCTTTGACACTTCAAAGTTGGGGGGCTGGGCCAAACTGGAGAAGAGCAGATGGTGGCCACAAAGGTGTAGGAGAAGATGCTGAGATCTGACGCTCAGTGTTCCCAGTAGAGTAGAGGGAGGGGTGCCAGGGGTTGAGGATGGTCTGATTTGGAATGCCCTCCCTCCTCTAATCTGACAGGCAATTACTCTCTTCCACTTCAAAGCCTTATGGAAGGCACATCTCCTCCAAGAGGACTTCCCAGACTAAAACCCCCTTTTCTCCTCTCCCACTCCCTTCTGCATCACCCTGACTTGCTCCCTTTGTTCTTCCCTCCTCCCAGCCCCACCGCACTTATGTCCATATCTGTAATTTATTTATTTGTGTTGATGTCTCTCTCCCCATTTCTAGACTGCAAGCTCGTTGTGAGCAGGAAATATGTCTGTTTATTGTTGCATTGTACTCTCCCAAGAGCTTATTATAGTGTTCTGCACACAGTAAATACTCAGTAAATTAGACTGAATGAAGGAAAACCATGGGCCAGAACCTGGGAAGCCTGGGATAAATGAGCCAGTGGGGGTGGGAAGCTTGGAAGGGGCAGGGTTACTTCCTTGGTGAATCACAAAAGTGGGAACCTGGTGCCAAACACTTGGAGGGGTGGAGCTTTCTGGAGTCCCTCAAACCCTTTCTGGGCTTTGGCTGGTTGGAGCTTCCTGGCTCCAATCCCCACCGGGGGTCCAGACTGGCTTCAGGAGATAGAGCCCCACACAAGCCCAAATCCTAGTCTGATCCAGCTTTCACTGAGCCTGTTTCCCCTCAAGTCCTACTGGAGAGAGTTTGGGCGTGGGAGTCAGAAGGTCATGGGTTCTAATCCCCTCTCTGCCATTTGTCTGCTGTGTGACCTTGGGTAAGTCACTTAACTTCTCTGGTCCTCAGGTCCCTCATCTGTAAAATGGGGATTAAGACTGAGAGCCCTGTGTAGGGTAGATATAAGGTAATTGGATCTACCCCAATGCATAGAACAGTGCCTGGCACACAGTAAGCACTTAACAAATACCATAATTATTATTATCATTCAGTCATTCATTCAATCGTATTTAATGAGCTCTTACCGTGTGCAGAGCACTGTATTAAGCTTTTGGGAGAGTATGATATAGCAATAGACAGACATATTCCTTGCCCACAATGTGTTTACTGTCTAGAGGGGGTCTCTCTGACCCCCAGGACCTACTCTCTCTCCCCAGGCCTGAGCCACTGCTCCACTTATACCTGCCTCCTCCCCACTCCAGGACCACAGTGTTCCCTTCCCTGCCCCCCCAGCCTCCAAGACCCTCTGCCTGCCGAGGCTACTTGCCCCCACCCAGTCTGGGTTCTAGCAACAAATGGGGGTGTTGTCCACTTCCCCCAGGGGAAGCGATAGCGGAAGTGATGAGTGGCTGGTGTTGCTACAGAGGGGGACAGAGAAGGAGGGGGAAGGGGCAGCCCTGCTGCTCTAGAGTCAAAGGGAAGGAAAGGCTGCTGTCACTCTCCTCTCAGGGCTCAACCCCACTCCCTCTTCTCGGCTCCAAGTTCCAGCTCGCAGGCTGAGAAACCTAGACTGACCAGGATGGATTGACCTCAGCTCTGGTGAGGAGGGGCAGCAAGAGCCAGCAGACTTCATGGTGGTGGGGAGGGAAGACCACAGCCCGAGCTCCCGCCCCTCTCCCTCCCCCTACCAGGTTCAGCAGCCCTGAATCTCCCCGGGAAGATCAAGCTGAGGGATGGGCTGGAAGATCAGGCCCTCGAACAATAATAACCGTGGTATTTGTTAAGCGCTTACTGTGTGCCAGGCACTGTACTAAGTGCTGGGGTGGATACAAGCAAACCGAGTTAGGCACAGTCCCTGTCTCACCTGGGGTTTACAGTCTTAATCTCATTTTACAGATGAGGTAACTGAGGCACATAGAAGTGAAATGACTTGCCCAAGGTTACACAGCAGACAAGTGGTGGAGCCGGAATTAGAACCCACCACCTTCTGACTCTCAAGCCCGTGTTCTATCCACTATACCATGCTGCTTCTTAAGGTGCCATCAATTAATCATATTTGTTAAGCACTTACTGTTTGCAGAGCTCTGAACTTTGCTCGGAAGAGTACGGTATAACAGAGTTGATTGACACGTTTCCCACCCACGGTCGACCTGTCATCTTGTCCAGCCTCTGCCTTCCAGCAAATGACTCCAATGAGTGACTCAGCCAGGACATGTGAGTGTCTCTCTAATTACCACATTCTTCCTTGTATCTCTCTCAACATTCTCCTGCTTCGAATTATGCCATTTTTCTCTTGTTCAGTCATCATCTCCACCGACTCCTTCAAAAACACACTTCTGGCTGTTAACTGTCTCCATCTCTTCCAATCCCTTTCCTTCTCCCCTCATCAATCAATCAATCAATCAATCAATCAATCATATTTATTGAGCACTTACTGTGTGCAGAGCACTGCGCTAAGCCTGGAGAGAGTACAATATTACAATATAACAGACATAATCCCTGCCCTCAGTGAGTTTCTGGTCTCTTCCACCTCTTCCCACCTCCAACTATTCCTGCCTACTCTCCCTCTCTGCCTTTTCCCAGCTCCATTTTTAGCCTCAACTCCATCCCCTCTGACTTCCCTCCACCCTTCTAGTTTCCTCCCATCTCCCATATACCACTGTTCTCTTGCATTTCCTGACCATTTCCCCCTTCTCAATCCCTTCCTATTGCTGAGTCTCTGAGAAATTGGACTGTTCTAAGGGGAAGGGGCTGGGTTTAGGACTTTACCCCAGTTTGCTTGTATCCACCCCAGCGCTTTGTACAGTGCTTGGCACAGAGTAAACGCTTAACAAATGCTATTATTATTATTATTGAGTCATTGAGGTCCAAAGCCCTTTGGAATTCAGTGAAGGTCCCCTACCTCACCTCCCTTCTCTCCTTCTACAGCCCACCACGTACATTCTGCTTCTCTGCCGCTAAGCTCCTCACTGTGCCTCGTTCTTGCCTGTCCCGCCGTCAACCCCAGGCCCACTACCACTGACCTGGAATGCCCTCCCTCCTCACATCGACCAAACTAACTCTCTTCCCCACTTCAAAGCCCTACTGAGAGCTCACCTCCTCCAGAAGGCCTTCCCAGACTGAGCCCTCCCTTTCCCTCTGCCCCTCCTCCCCTCCCCATTCCTCCTACTCCTTCCCTTTGCTCTACCCCCTTCTTCTCCCCACAGCACTTGTGTATATTTGTATACATTATTTTTTACTCTAGTTTTTTAATGATGTGTATACATGTATGATTCTATTTAACTATTTTAGTGGTATTGTTGCCTGACTACTTGTTTTGTTTTGCTGTCTGTCTTCCCCTTTTAGATTTTGAGCCTGTTGTTGGGCAGGGATTGTCTCTATCTGTTGCCAAATTGTACATTCCAAGCGCTTAGTACAGTGCTCTGCACACAGTAAGCGCTCAATAAATATGAATGAGTGAATGAATGAATAAAGGTAGAGGGAGGATATTCTGGGGAGGAGGAAGAGGGGGCAGGCAGGGCTGACAAGGCTTGGAGTCCACTCCAGCCCAGACATCTTTAAAGCAGGGTGGCCTTGTGGAAAGAGCATGAACCTGGAAGTCAGAGGAGGTGGGTTCTAATCCTGGCTCTGCCACATGTCTGCTGCATGACCTTGGACAAGTCATTTAAATTATCTATGCCTCAGTTACTTTATCTGTAAAATGAAGATTAAGACTGTGAATCCCATGTGGGTAAGCTTGCTGTAGGCAGCGAATCTGTCTGTTTATTGTTATATTGTACTCTCCCAAGTGCTTAGTACAGTGTTCTGCATACCATAAGGAACTCAATAAATATGATTGAATGAATGAATAAGAGGGACTATATCCAACCCAGTTACCTTGTATCTACCCTAGTGCTTAGAACAGTGTTTGGCACATAGAAAGCACTTAATAATTGAAGTAGCAGGGTGTAAGAGAAGCAGCATTGTGTAGTGGATAGAGCACGGGCCTGGGAGTCAGAAGGTCATGGGTTTGCTGCTTGTTTCCTCTGTGAACTTGGGCAAATCTTTTCTCTGACTCAAGTACCTCATCTGTAAAATAGGGATTGATACTGTGAACTTCATGTGGGTCAGGGACTGTGTCCAGCTCGATTTGCTTGTATCCACCCAAGCACTTAGTACAGCGCCTGGCACACAGTAAGCACTAACAAATACCGTTATTATTATTATTATCAAATACCACAATTATTATTATCATCAATATTCATATTATATAATAATAATGTTGGTATTTGTTAAGCGCTTACTATGTGCCAAGCACTGTTCTAAGCACTGGGGTAGACACAGGGGAATCAGGTTGTCCCACATGGGGCTCACAGTCTTAACCCCCATTTTACAGATGAGGGAACTGAGGCACAGAGAAGTTAAGTAACTTGCCCACAGTCACACAGCTGACAAGTGGCAGAGCTGGGATTCGAACTCATGAACCCTGACTCTAAAGCCCGTGCTCTTTCCACTGAGCCACGTTATATGCCACTTCAGGCTTGTCTCTTCCCACCCCAGGTGCCGACCTGCCCTGGCTGTCCTAAGAGAATGGGAAGGCTGACACTAAAGTCTCTAGAAGATTAATATTAATAATAATAATAATAATAGTAATGGTTTTGTTAAGCACTTACTATGTGCAAAGCACTTTTCTAAGCACTGGGGGGATACAAGGTGATCAAGTTGTCCCACATGGAGCTCACAGTCTTAATCCCCATTTTACAGATGAGGTAAATGAGGCACAGAGAAGTGACTTGCCCAAAGTCACACAGCTGACAAGTGGCAGATCCAGGATTAGAACCCAGGAGAAGCAGCATGGCTCAGTGGAAAGAGCATGGGCTTTGGAGTCAGGGCTCGTGAGTTCGAATCCCAGCTCTGCCACTTGTCGGCTGTGTGACTGTGGGCAAGTCACTTAACTTCTCTGTGCCTCAGTTCCCTCATCTGTAAAATGGGGATTAAGACTGTGAGCCCCATGTGGGAC
This sequence comes from Ornithorhynchus anatinus, assembly GCF_004115215.2. NCBI lineage: Eukaryota > Metazoa > Chordata > Mammalia > Monotremata > Ornithorhynchidae > Ornithorhynchus > Ornithorhynchus anatinus. The sequence goes on along the minus strand of NC_041732.1, from coordinate 3,994,749 downwards.
AACCTGATTCCCCTATGTCTACCCCAGCGCTTAGAACAGTGCTCGGCACATAGTAAGCGCTTAACAAATACCAACATTATTATTACATTATTAACCCATAACCTCTGACTCCCAAGCCCAGGCTCTTTCCACTGAGCCTTGCTGATTAGAGAGTGAACTGTTACCTTAGTCTTGGCCAGAGGTTCAGCTTCCCCCAAATTTGTAGCTGGCTGCACTGAAGCAGACAACAAGGAGTTTCACTTCCTGGGGCACTTCCGTTCACTTCTTATATCTGCTGCCCAGTCCCCAACCCTGGGGTTTGTTTTTTTTTATGTAGTATCTGTTAAGCACTGTTCTAAGCTCTGGGGTAGATGCATTTTAATTAAGTTGGACACAATCCCTGACCCAGAATCTAAGTAGGAGGAAGAACAGGTATTGAATCCCCATTTTACAGTTCAAGAAACTGAGGCACAGAGAAGAAACTTGTCCAAGGTCACACAGTAATCAATTGGCAGAGCTGGGATTAGAACACAGGTCCTCTGACTCCTAGGTCCATCAAGCTTTTTCCATCAAGCTTTTTCCACTAGGCCTCACTATTTCCTAGGTCTAGTGCCCCCAGGAATATATAGCCAGGAAGGGATTCTCTTGGGGGTCTGTGGTCCTGGGCACCCAACATTGACCCAGCAGCTTGCTGTCACCATCCCGTGACTCTGACAACTGCCCACCATTTCCCCCAAAAAAGCAAGGCCACATCCATGATTTAGTTCCCCAGTTCTGCCCACTAAGGGTTGGTGGTCGAGGCACAGAGGGGTGCCTGGTGTCTGCCGGCCCCCAGGACAAGGAGAAGCCACAGGGGAGACACACACACACACACACACTCACACATAGAGGACTCAGGCCCAGTCTCTGTCCATAAAGTGATAATGAAGGCTACCTTGGGTTTCAGGTTTCAACAGCATCAGTAGTGGTGCAACAATCTTCAACTAGATCCAGGAACTTGTTCTTGACTAAACCCGGGATTCCCGTCTCCCTGAAACCCAGCCAGCTCCTCTGTGGACTGGCCGTCAAAGCAATCCTTCTTTGAGGGTTCACCCTCCTGAATCACTGCCTTACTGGTAAACGCCAGCTTCATGCTTACTTCCCATTTCAAGCTTGGCAGAAACTCCCATTTCCTTGCTCAGAGGCTTCCTGCCCAATTTCCTAGCCTCTTTCTGCCCTGTGGTTGGTGGGCTCCAGTAGATACTACCAGGTGGGTGACTGACATCACAGGCCAAAAAGTTTTCTTAGTGGGATGGACCCTGGGGGGGTAAGCAATTTCCCTGACCTAGAACTCTGGCCCTTTTCCCTTTTACCAGTGTATGGAAAGAGGTGATAGTCCTTTGCACACCCCAGGGTCACCACAGACCCCTTCCCCCACCTTCTCCAACTGGGCACACTCTACTGGGACCTCTGAGCTGAAATCCTGCAGGTGCCATCTGCTGCCAACAGTCACTGCAGAGTGGGCTGAGATCAGCCCTGGGAGCTGAGAAAACCAAAAATGTGAGTGGCACCTCCCTAATGGCCTCTCCCTCTCTGCAGGTTCAGGATGGACAACTCGTTCCTCTGGTGGCCATGACCCTCCCCACTGCAGGGATTGCACCTGGATGGGGATTCTCCTCACAGGTGAGAGCAGAGCCCTGCTTCAGAGAGGGTGGGGATGGTAACGCCCCCTCTAGACTATAAACTCGTTGTGGGCAGAGAATGTGTCTGTTTATTGTCGAATTGTATTCTCCCAAGTGCTTAGTACAGTGCCCTGCACACAGTAAGCACTCAATAAATATGAATGAATGAATGAATGAATCCTTGGCATCAGAGGGGTGCCCAGAAAGGTCTGGGGATTAGCCAGGAGCTCTCTAGGTGAGGGAGGGGAAAAAAAGTCTGCAGAAATGACTCTAGGAGCTGGGGTGTCCCAATCAGGTGCCCCGAAGGAGGGACCGATGGAGACAAGTAGAAAACTAGAGAGAGAGGAACTGTTCTGTGGGAAGAGAAGCCTTGACTGGGAAACCTAAGTCAGATGCAGTTTATCGGACAGGCAGTTTCCGCTACCAGGTCAATCTGCCTTCAGATCACAGATCCTGTCAGTCACATGTCCCTCTTGTTGTAAAGTTGAGGCCTTTTGACCCTCCCCTGACACTAGAGATCCCCACAGCCGGCCAGCCACAGCCTGTCCATGAAGAGTTGGCCAGCTGGCGAATCAGGCATGGACAGACCACGGCTCCACCAAGCTTTGGGTCTTTCCCCAAGTGCTCCTCCAGGTTTCTGCCTGTACTGTACTCTCCCGGGCACTTAGTACTCTGCACACAGCAAGCGCTCATTAAATATGAATGAATGAATGAATGAATGAATGAATGAATGAAAGCGTTCTGAGAGCAGGCCACCCTCACACCCAGCCGGGATCTGTGATCTCTCCTCCTCTTGCTCTCCTTTCCAGCTTTGGTCCTGAGCACCTGGCTACCCACAGCGTCCCTGCAATTGACCCTGGTGTCCATCCCACCGCAGCCTACTGAGGACCAGGTTGTCACTCTCTCTGTCCGGGGAGTTCCCAGGACAGCAAGGAAGTTCTGCTGGTACCGGGGCAGGGTTCTCCCTGACACCCAGATCCTCATCTATGATATCGCAACACAGAGCAACTTGCCCGGGCCCGCTCACACTGGCCGGGAGGTGGGGCTGGCCGATGGTTCCCTCCAGATCCAGGAAGTCAGGGAAGACGACGCTGGCCAGTACACCCTACAGGTCATCAGCCTTCTTGCCGGCAGCCCACCACTCACCGGGACTGTTAATTTAAAACTTTCTGGTAAGGACATTCCAGCCTGCCCCAGGGAAGCCGGGTAGATAATCTGTAAGCACTTACTATGTGTTAAGAACTGTTCTAAGTACTGGGGTAGATACAAAATAATCATGGTGTTGTGGATAGAGCACAGGCCTGAGAGTAGAAGGCCATGGGTTTTAATCCCGGCTCTGCCACTATTCTGCAGTGTGACCTTGGGCAAATCATTTCACCTCTCTGTGTCTCAGTTACCTCATCTGTAAAATGGGGTTTGAGACTGTGAACCCCATGTGGGACAGGGACTGTGTCCCATTCAATTGTGTCCAACCTGATTTGCTTGTATTAGAACAGTTCCTGGCACACAGTAGCTCATCAAATACCACAGTTATTATTTTTAAGCTAATCAGGTTGGACACAGTCCCTGTACCACATAGGGCTCACAATTTCAATCCCCATTTTACAAATGAGGGAACTGAGGCACAGGGAAGTTAAGCGACGTGCCGAAGTTCGCATAGCAGACAAGTGGTGGAGCTGAGATTAGAACAGAGGACCTTCTGACTCCCAGGACCAGGCTCTATTCATTAAGCCAAGCTGCTTCCCATGGAGATGGGCTAGCTGTAAAGAGTGTACAGGGCAGTCATGAAAGTTTAAAAATCCATATTTAGAACACTGGGGTGCATGGGGTTTGGGGGAGTGGGGAAGCAGGGGTCAGATTGTTGTGGGTAGGGATTGTATATGTTTACTGTTGTATTTTATTCATTCATTCATTCAATAGTATTTATTGAGCGCTTACTATGTGCAGAGCACTGTACTAAGCGCTTGGGATGAACAAGTCGGCAACAGATAGAGACAGTCCCTGCCGTTTGACGGGCTTACAGTCTAATTTTACTTGCCCAATCGCTTAGTACAGTGCTCTACATACAGTAAGCACTAAATGAATATGATTGAATGAATGAATGGCCACACAAGAAGCTTTAGGCAGTAGTGTGGCCTTCTGGAAAAAGTCTGATCTTGGGAGGCAGGGGATCTAAGTTCTGATCCCGTCTTTGCCATTTGCCTGTTCTCTGACTTGGGCAAGTCACTTCACTTGTCTGTGCCTCAGTTTATTCCTTGTAAAATAGAGATTAAATATCTGTTTTCCCTCCCACTTAGACTGCGAGCCCCAGGTGGGTCAGGGACTGTGACTGACCTGATTAGCTTGTGTATAGCACAGTGCTTGGCACATAGCACTTATCAAATACCACGGTTATTATTGTTTTCATTAGAAGACCATCCCCCTCACTCCCCAAGGTACAGTCCAGGCCTCTGAGAGACATAAAAATGGGTGAGGCAGGGCAAAGACGGCTGGTGATCAGAGACATCAGAGCCTGGGGGGGTGGGGTGGGTGGCACAGTCAACCCCTCCGCAGCTCAACACACCCATTTAGACCAATCAATCAATCAATGGTATTTATTGAACATTTACTCTGTGCAGAGGACTGTACTAAGTGCTTGGGATATCTAGGTGCAGTGCACTGTACCAACCTCTTGAGAAAGCACAAAAGCAGTGGAAGACATTTCCCTAAGCTCAAAGAGCTTACAATCTTTTTGGGGGTTGCAGGGCAATAATAATTATAACAATCATTCATTCATTCAATAGTATTTAATGAGCACTTACTATGTGCAGAGCACTGTATTAAGCGCTTGGAATGTACAATTCGGCAACAGATAGAGACAATCCCTGCCCAATAACGGGCTCACATAATGGTATTTGTTAAGCACTTACTATGTGACGAACCCTGTTCTAAGCACTGTTCAGATGAGGGAACTGAGGCCCAGAGAATAATAATAAGAATTACCGTACTTGTTAAGCACGAAACTATGTGACAAGCACTGTTCCAAGAACTAAGATAGATGCAAGTTAATCAGGTTGGACACAATCCCTGTCTCACATGGGGCTCAAATTCTGAACCCCATTTTACAGATGAGGGAACTGAGGCCCAGAAAAGTTAAGTGACTTGTCCAAAGCAGAGCCGGGATTAGAACCCAGGTAATTCTGACTCCCAGGTCCCTGTTCTATCCTGTAGGCGACACTGCTTCCCTAGTAGGGAGCAGCGTGGAGGGGAGCTACTCCCAGCCCAGACTGCCCCCACATCCGACTGGGTTTCTCTGATTTCTGACACCCAATCCACCAATGTGGTTTGGGATCTTTCACCTCAGAAACCCCATTTCTCTAAAGGGGCAGGGAGAGGGGATCCTGCATTTAGATCACTGGTCTTGTAAACAGGGGTTCATGAGTTCGAATTTCACCAGGGCCTGCATCAATCTTGATATTTTATTGTGAGAAGCAGTGCGGCTCAGTGTGGAAAGAGCCCGGGCTTGGGAGTTTGAGGTCATGGGTTTAATCCTGGCTCTGCCACGTCAGCTGTGTGACCTTGAGCAAATCACTTCACTTCTCTGGGCCTCAGTTACCTCATCTGTAAAATGGGGTTGAAGACTGTGAGCCTTACATGGGACAACCTGATTACCTTGTATCTACCCCAGCGCTTAGAACAGTGCTTGGCACATAGTAAGCGCTTAACAAATACCAACCTTATTATTATTATTTTTACCCAGGGTTTCCCACCGGGACTGACCGTTCACCTCAGTCCTCTGCGGTATCAGGGCTCCGGATCGTGCCAGTTCCCCAGCATCCCAGGGTCGGGGAGGACATCACCCTGTCTATCTGGGGCCTGCCGGGGCTGCCCAAGACCTACACGTGGTACCGCGGGGCGGCGGGAAAACCCCATCTCATCCTCCGCTATAACACCGGTGTTGGTGTCTCCAACTGGCTTCTGGGCCCGGCCCACAGCGGGCGGGAGGCGGGCACCAAGAATGGCTCGTTGCTCCTCCGAGACGTCAGCCCCCAGGACTCCGGGCGCTACATCGTGCACGTGGTCACCTTGCAGGGGAAAGAGGAGGCCTCCATCACCATCGATGTCTCTCTGGGGCCCACGACCCCCCCAGCGGAGAAGGTGCCAGGTGAGTGAAGGGCAAAGTCCCTGGTGGCTAAGGCCCAGATACAGGGAAGCTGGTGTGTATCTGAGGAGGTTGGGGAGGGTCACTCCAGTGGGGCCCCGGGGTCTGGAAGGGTCTAGAAACTACGGAAGAGCCCAGGTGGGTATCTCCCCTCTGTCCCCGCCCCTCATTCCAGCTCTAGATTCCATCTGGGTTCCCGTGACACAATGGATAGAGCACGGGACTGTAAGTCAGAAGGTCACGGGTTCTTGTCCCATCTCTGCCACTTGTCTGCTGTGTGACTTGAGGCAAGTCACTTCACTTCTCTGTGCCTCATCTGTAAAATGGGGATTAAGACTGTGAACCCCGCGTAGGACAGAGACTGTGTCCAATTCGATTTTCTTGTATCCACTCTAAGTGCTTAGTAAAGTACCTGGCACATAGTAAGAGCTTAACAAATACCATCGTTATTATTACCATCATTATTGTCTCCCCTCACTCCCGGCCCCGCATTCCGGCTCCACGCCCATTGGGGAACCCGATCTCTGTCGAGTGACCCCTGCAGTGCGGTTTGTGTTCTGGTCGGGAAGGACTGCCCAGCGTGGCTCAGTGGAAAGAGCACGGGCTTAGGAGTTAGAAGTCATGGACTCTAATCCCGCTCTGCCACATCAGCTGTGTGACCTTGAGCAAGTCACTTCACTTCTCTGGGCCTCAGTTACCTCATCTGTAAAGGGTGGGGGGGGGGGGGAAGACTGTGAGCCTTACGTGAGACAACCTGATTACCTTGTATCTACCCCAGCGCTTAGAACGGTGCTTGGCACATAGTAAGCGCTTAACAAATGCCAACATTATTATTATTATTTTTACCCAGGGTTTCCCACCGGGACTGACCGTTCACCTCAGTCCTCTGCGCTTTCAGGACTCCAGATTGTGCCAGTTCCCCAGCATCCCAGGGTCGGGGGGAACATCACCCTGTCTATCTGGGGCCTGCTGGAGCTGCCCAAGACCTACACGTGGTACCGCGGGGCGGCGGGAGGCCCCCATCGCATCCTCCGCTGTAACACCGGTGGTAGTGCCCCCAACTGCCTTCCGGGCCCGGCCCACAGCGGGCGGGAGACGTGCACCAAGAATGGCTCGTTGCTCCTCCGAGACGTCAGCCCCCAGGACTCCGGGCGCTACATCGTGCACGTGGTCACCTTGTGGGGGAAAGAGGAGGCCTCCATCACCATCGACGTCTCTCCGGAGCCAACGACCCCCCCAGCGGAGAAGGCCCCAGGTGAGTGAGGGGCAAAGTCCCTGGTAGCTAAAGCCCAGATACAGGGAAGCTGGTGTCTATCTGAGGGGGTGAGGGAGGGTCACTCCAGTTGGGCCCCGGGGTCTGGAAGGGTCTAGAAACCACGAGAGAGCCCAGGTGGTTATCTCCCTTCTGTCCCTGCCCCACATTCCAGCTCTAGATTCCACCTGGGTTCCCTTGACATAGTGGATAGAGCACGGGACTGGAAATCAGAAGGTCAAGGGTGCTAATCCCATCTCTGCCACTTGTGTGCTGTGTGACTTTAGGCGAGTCACTTCACTTCTCTGTGCCTCATCTGTAAAATGGGGATTAAGACTGTGAGCCCCATGTGGGAGAGGGACTGTGTCCAACTCGATTTTCTTGTATCCACTCCAAGTGCTTAGTACAGTGCCTGGCACATAATAAGAGCTTAACAAATACCATCGTTATTATTACCATCGTTACCGTCTCCCCTCTCCCCCTGCCCCACATTCCACTCAGGGGACCCGATCTCTGTCTAGCGACGCTGCAGTGCGGTTCGTGGCCTGGCCGGGAAGGACCACCCAGGGTGGCTCAGTAGAAAGAGCACGGGCTTAGGAGTCAGAGGTCATGGGTTCTAATCCCGGCTCTGCCACTTGTCAGCTGGGTGGCTATGGGCAAGTCACTTAGCTTCTCTGTGCCTCAGTTACCTCATCTGTAAAATGAGGATTAAGACTGTGAGCCTGATGTGAGACAACCTGATTACCCTGCATCTATCCCAGTGCTTAGAAGAGTTCTCCGCACGAAGTAAGAGCTTAACAAATACCAATATTATTGTTATTATTATTATTATTATTATCACACCTCGTCGCCCGCCGATCGTGGGGCCATGGTGCCACCTAGTGGCCACTTCCCCGATCCGCAACGCCTACAGCCTATGTCTATCTTTGGTTTTCTCCGTCCCCGGGACCCCCATCAAGCAATCAATAAATTAATCAATGGCATTTTTTGAGTATGTGAAGAACACGCACTTGGGAGGGGACGATATAAAAGATTAGGGTTAGATGATTCCTATTACAACCCAGTCCACATACTTTGCTCCTCTACTGCCATTTGTCTGGTCTGTGATCTGGGGCAAGTCACTTCACTTCTCTGGGCCTCAAATGGGGATTGAGACTGTGAGCCCCACGTGGGACAGGGTCTGTGCCAAACCCAATTTTCTTGTATTCACCCCAGAGCTTAGTACAGTGTCTGGCACATAGTAAGTGCTTATTATTATTATTATCATTCGTGTCAACCTCACTGTACCTCGATCTCATCTATCTCACCACCAACCTATTGCCCACATCCTACCTTTGGCCTGGAACGCCCTCCCTCCTCATATCCGACAGATAATGACTCTCCCCCGCTTCGAAGCCTTTTTGAAGGTACACCTCTTCCAAGAGGCCTTCCCTGACTTAGCCCTCCTTTCCTCTTCTCCCATGCCTTTCTGCATCGCCCTGACTTTTTCCCTTTATTCATTCCCCCTCCCAGCCCCACAGCACCTATGTATGTATCTGTCATTTATTTATTTATATTCATGTCTGCCTCCCCCTCTAGACTGTAAACTCACTGTGGGCAGTGAATATATATATTTATTGCTATATTGTGCTCTCCCAAGATTTTAGTTATGTTTTACACACAGAAAGCGCTCAGTAAATACGATTGGCTGATTGACTCCCCACTGGGAGCTTATAGACTATCAATCAGTCAATCAATCATATTTATTGAGCACTTACTGTGTGCAGAGCACTGTACAAAGCTCTTGGGAGAGTACTCAATAACAGTGCCTAGAAGACAGAGGAACTGGTTCCCAGAGGTCTGGGCGGCCTCGAATGTAGGGTCACGTTGGCAATTCCAGTTCCTCTGTCTTCACGTCCTCTGTCCCTGACCTCCTCTCTCCACCCCCAGTTCCCGTTCCCTCTCTTGCAGCCTCCGGAGGGATTATTGCCGCCCTGGTGGTGGGAATCCTGGTGGGCACCTCGCTGCTGGGGGCGCTGGGGTATTGGCTGTTCCACTTCCGCCGCAGATCCAGAGGGTAACTCCACCCCACGTCCTTCTGATCGCTCTTACTGCCCTTCCCAGGACCCTCTCCACTCCCGCATCCCCTGGACCCTCCCTTCTCTCCCCCCCACCCCCCTCCCCCCATACTGGATCTCAGTTGCCCTCGTTGCTTCCGGGAGCTGGGGAAGGGAGGGCTGGCTGGGGGAGTGGCGAGGGTGAGGCCCACCCCTGAGCCCCCATGGGGCAAAAACGACTCAGAACCGGGGGGGGGGGGGGGTCCTAACTCAAAGCCCCAGGCCCGGCCTATAGGGGAAGCCCACCATCTCCTTCAGTTCACCTAGGTTAACGGAGACAGTCGACAGCGGAGAGAAGAAGCTGTCGGTGCTGCGAAACAGTGAGTACTGGGTTAGAGATGCAGCAGGAGGGAGTTCGTTCATTCATTCAATCGTGTTTATCGAGCGTTTACTGTGTGCAGAGCACTTTTGGGTTAGGCACAAGGACACAGTGTCAAGGGGATGAGCGCTGGAACGGGCCACCGAGGGAAGTGGTGGAATCGTGGTCCCTGGAGAGTTTTAGAAAAAGGACGGGCCCTCGTTGCCTTGGGTGGTTTAGATGTCCACCTGCTCAGAGGTAGGAGTTTGAAGCTCAAAGCTCTTGAGTTCCTAAGAGAAGCAGTATCGTTTGTGGATAGAGCATGGGCCCGGCACTCAGAACGTCATGGGTTCTAATCCTGACTCTGCCACTCGTCTGCTGTGTGACCTTGGGCAAGCCACTTTATTTCTATGTGCCTCAGTTACCTCATCTGTAAAATGGGAATTGAGACTGTGAGTCTCACGTGAGCCAAGGACTCTATTCAGCTTGATTTGCTCATAGCTATTCCAGCGCTTAGCACAGTGCCTGGCACATAGCCCTTAACAAATACCATTATTATTATTATTATCTGGGTTTAGGAAATTCTCCACTTGGTGCCCCTTAGGCTGGCCGTTTCTCCACTGCTACCCCTGGAGAGTTGGTGGGAAGGAGGGTGGTCAGAGGTGCCTCCACTTTAGCTCTGTGGCGAAAGCCACCTCTGCCGGATCCTTGCTGTGGCTCTGCCCACTGCTGTTGCTTCCGTTATTTCTGGTGGGTTTCCCCAGGTGGGTAGGATGGGGAGAAATCGTCCCGCATAGAGAATTTCCCCGAGAAATAACGGGACCGACCCCAGCGTTCCCAGACCAGTGTCCCTCCACAGCCTAGCCTTCTGCCTTCTTCCCCCAGGAGATCAAGGAAATGCGTATGAAGACTTGAACTTTTCTTGGAAAAAGGCTAAGGACCCCAGTGGGACCACAGTGCCTGTAAGTACCTGACCATTAACTCTTGCTTATTACAGTGGAAGCTCCCTGAGGACAAGGCTAAACTGCCTTTGCCTCCGCTGTGCTTTCCCAATCAATCAATCCATTGCATTTATCGAATGCTAAATGTGTGCAGAGCACTGTACTAAGCGCTTGGGAGAGTACAGTACAACAATTGGTAGACATGATCTCTGCCCACAAGGAGTTTACAACAAAAGAATAAATTACAGATAGGGAAAATGGGAAAGTATAGGAATGTGTATCTAAGTGCTATGGGGTTGAGGGTAAGGGGAATATTAAGTGCTTAAGGGGCACAAATCCAAGTGCACAGGAGAGGCAGAGGGGAGAGTGAGTGGAGGAAATGAGGATTTAATCAGAAAAGGCCTCTAGGAGGGGATGTTGAATTGTACTATCCAAGCATTTAGTACAGGGTTCTGCACTCAGTAAGCACTCAATAAATACCATTTATTGACTAACAAGATGTGATTTCGGAAGGCTGTTGAAGTGGAGAAAGGTGGTCCAAGGTGCTTAGTAAACATAAATACTCTCCGCGGTCCCTACCTGCTGGCCTCTGCCAGCCCGGTCTCATCTCGTTTAGCGTCCCTAGCCCCGCTACCGGTCTAAAGACCCCCATCGATTAACGGTGTTGTAGCGGTGGGAAGAGGCGCGACGAAAGAAGCAGATAGGACCCCCACCCCTTTAGCGGGAACAACACACTAAGCCCTGATTGATCCGCAGCTTGCTGCGTTGTGGCGTCAACGGCTGGGCTCAATCAATCAGGCAATCAGTGGTGTTTAGTGAGCGCCTACAGAGTGAAGTCTATTTAAAATTTGGATGAGGACAAGAGGGTAAGAAGCCACTCGCGATCCTCCAGGACCTAGCCGGCGAGAGACCCTAAAAAAATTATGACTAGCAGGAAGCAACACAGTCTAAAGACACAGACATAAGCGCTGTTATGTTGGGGTGGGTACCTACGTGCTGGGGCTCTGTTGAGGGCGTAGCTGCGGTGGCGTTTGCCCCAAGCCCCCTCCCCATAATAATTCTCTCCACCGGCCAGAGCTTCCCGGAGAAACCGATGTGGCCCTTGCCCATCTATGAGGTATGGACATTTCTGGGCAATTTCGCTTGGGTTTCCCTTTCCCTAGGCGATGCGTGTTGTGGGGGACGGGGGGTCGGAGAGAGGAGGGGCTCTGCGCTAAGGGTGGGGGAGAGCTTCAGGGTGGGGAGAGGCTGGGGAGGAGGTGACCGCAGGGGCGGTCAGGGAATTAGCAAGGGGGTATCCATGGTGGGCTTCGCCGAGGGTGGTGGGGTCTAATTCCGGGAGGCAGAGGAAGGGGCCGGGGAGGAGCTCACTGCTTTCTACCCCCGGTTCGAGCCGTCCCTGGGAGGGGTCCGAACTGCGGGGAGGAACGCGGAATGAGCGCCTAGGGGCTCCTCGCACCCGCAGCCCCCCCGACCCCTCTCTCTGCTCTTAGGACTTGCAGGTGGGAAACGCCGACATTTACTCTGAACTTCAACTGCCGGCCTAGGCTGGGGCGCCGTAGCCGGGGAGGGACTGCGGCCCCCGAGGCTGGGAGCTCAAGGATCAGGCCTCCCACGGGTGCGTGGGGAATCTCGTGCCAAACCCGCGGCCTCGGAGGAGGAAAAGGAGTCGTGGCTGCCCGTCCCGCCCCGCGCGCAAATTCTGCGGGCCCTTGGGAGCAAGCAGAGCGGGGATGGAGCCCTCGTGGTTTCAAATACTTTTTACCCATCGCTGAAGTAAATACTAACCCTTTCCCAGCCTGATTTATTCCCCCCGAGGGTGTATGTGTGATTGAGGGGGAATTAAGTCGAGAATAAAGGGGGTGCCCTGAGATTTATTCAATCGTTCTGAGTCCTTACTGTATGCAGAACACTATACTATGCTCTTGGGAGAGTACAATATTCATTCAGTCATTTATTGAGTGCTTACTGTGTGCAGAGCACTGTAATAAGCGCTTGGGAGACACAATACAACAAACATATTCCCTGCTCACAGTGACCTTAAGGTCTAGGGGGGGAGACAGACATCAATATAAATAAATTACAGATATGTACATAAGTGTGGGGGGAGCGGGGAGAGCCAAGGGAGCAAGTCAGAGTGACGCCAAAGGGAGTGGGAGATGAGGAAAGGAAGAGCTTAGTTTGGGAATGCTTCTTGGAGATGTGCCTTCAATAAGGCTTTGAAGGGGGAGAGTAATTGTCTGAGGGATTATTACATAACAGTAAATACATTTCCTGCCCAAAACGAGCTGAGAGGGGTGGGGTGGACCCTAGCGTGGGCAGGTACCTATTGTAAAGACAATTTTTCCCCAAATCCTGTAGGTATTTTCCCTCCACAGCACTTCCTGATTCTGCCCCTTCTGTTCCATCCTAAGAGCCATCATTCTGGTCCAGGAGCTCATCTTACCCTGGCTTGTCTACAGTATGAACCTCCTAGATGGCCTCCCTACCTCCAACCTCTCTGCTCCCTCAGACAATGATGTTTGAGAATTTACCATGTGCAGAGCACTGTACTAAGTGCTTGGGAGAGTACAATACAACAGAATTAGACATGTTCCCTGTCCATAATGAGTTTACAGTCTTTAATTCATCACGTATCATCATTCATCCCTCTTCTCCACATCAACCAGCAGCTCCTGAACACAGGTTTTAAAATTCTCTACCAGCTGTGTCCTTCTCCCACTATGCCCCAGCTTATACTCTGTTCCCCAGTAAAGATCACTTCACTCATGCTCTGCTCTCCACTTTCTCCAGCAGTTGACCATTGTTTCCATACTCTCTTCCACCCATCTGTAATAACAGGTTTGCTCCTCTTCCCCATTAGAGTGCAAGTTCCTTGAAGGCAGCACAGTCTTTCTCCCCAGGGTACTTAATACAGTGCTCTATACTTAACAATGAAGTGGGGCTAGCTGAGAGGGCCCAGTAGCTCACGTAGGGTCCAGAGTCAAGATGGAAATGTTTCCTTTGTCTCCAAACAGTTGGTGACTCCTGCAGTAAGTTCAACAGGGCATGGGTCATAAATCAAGCAGTAGTATTTACTGAGTACCTACTAAGCACTTAGGAGAGTGCAATGGAGGAAAGACATATTTCCCAGCCCACATGGAGCTCTCCAACTGTAAATCGTACCTAACTGTTGAATCTATTAGAGTCCAGTTTACAACTGACATTTTCTAAGCCAAGTATGTGATGTGTCCTAGCTTGTATCTGGCCCACTTCTTAGTATAGTGCTTAGCACAGAGTAAAGGCTTAGTGATAACTGTGGTATGCTGGGGCAGGCACAAGATAATTAGCCTCTGTTTCATATGGGTTTATGTGGCTTTTGTACAGTTTGCATCTGGAATATGCCTCTGCCTGGAAGACATTTACTGAAGGTACTACAGCCATGAGGTGTGCTCACTCAAATGCAGAGAGTAGGAGCAGAAGGGCTGAGAAATGGCTAGGGAAGGGGGATGCCAGGACAAACCAGCTTTGAGCCACCAAAAAAGCCTGGCCTGGCTGGTGTCACAGACTGGAGTCCAGCAGACACAGGAATCCAGTGTCAGATTGACTAGCAGAGGTGGGGAGTTGGGGAAGGCAAGAAGTAGCTTGTTTTGCCTCCTTGAACATTGGAATTAGTAGGAAGGGAAGATTGTAAGAAGACAGGGGAGGGCAGCTCAAGAGTGGGGAAAAAACATGTTACATGGGTTTCTAGAAAGATAACACCCATGGCCTCAGACCACTAGTTAAGGCAAAGACAGGTTGAAGGGTCAAATTATCCCAGGGGGAATCAAAAGCATTGAACCTTCTCCCTCTTAGGGCCTACTGGCTCAGAAGCTCTCCAAGGGATGAGATCAGCTATGGGAGGAGGGAGGAGGGAGGGTGAGAGAGGACCAACATGCTCCTTTTCTCTTAAGTGTTGGGACCAGAATGGTCCAGCACACCCAACTTCAGTCAGCAGAAGATACAGGAAGAATGACTACTCAGACCATTTCATTCATTCATTCAATCGTATTTATTGAGTGCTTACTCTGTGCAGAGAACTGGACTAAATGTACAATTTGGCAACAGATACAGACAATCTCTGACCAACAACTGGCTCACAGTCTAAATGGGGGAGACAGACAACAAAACAAAACAACAGAACAAAACAAGTAGTGTGACATCAATATCATCAAGATAAATAGAATCATAGATATATAAACATCACTAACAAAATGAGTAATAAATAATATATACAAATATGCACGTGTGGGGAGGGGAAGGGGGAAGAGCAGAGGAAAGGAGAAGGGGGAATGGGGAGGGGAGGAAGAGCAGAGGGAAAGGGAGGGCTCAATCTGTGAAGGCCTCCTGGAGGAGGTGAGCTCTCAGGACTTTGAAGAGGGGAGGAGAGTTAGTTGAAAGCATTGGGTGAGAAGAAAGGGCTGACTAATGTTAGTTGAATCCTCAGGTGAGGCATCATGGCGCTGGAAATCAGGGATCCTGAATGAATGAAGCTCTGGCTTGTTGTGTCACCTTGGATAAGTCAACCTTTCAGTGCCTCAGTTTCCTCTTTAAAATGGAAGTGAATACAGCTTTCTCCCTATCTCTCAGGGATGTTGTAATGGCAAATGAGACAATTACAGTCCCCACCTTGACGATATACTCCTGTTTGCAAGATCACAGAGCTATCCAAGACCCAGAAACTGAGTCCCCCCGGCCTTTTCTTAATGGTATTTGTTAAGCACATGCTATGTACCAGGCACTGTACTAAGTGCTGGGATAGATACAAGATAAATCATGTTAGACACAGATCCTACCCCACATGAAGCTCAGTGTCTTCATCCCCACTTTAAAGATGAGGTAAATGAGGCACAGAGAAGTGACTTGCCTAAGGTCACACAACAGGCAAGTGGTTGAGCCAGGATTTGAATGAGGTCCTCTGACTCCAAGCCCTTGCTCTTTCCCTTAAGCTGCTAAATCATACTGTTTCTCATTCTACTTGAGGGACAAGGGATGGTGCCTAATTCTCACCTGTGTTTTCTCCCAGCATTTAGTAAGTGTTGTGCACACACAGCGCTGAAATACAGCTACTACTAACCCAATGATCCACCTGCCTGGCCGAGTCTCTCGAGGGCCACCGTGCCGAGTTCGTTAGAAATGTGTGTGAGAGAGAGAGAGTGAAAGACAGACATACATGCGCGCCGTCCTGGAGAATCGTCGGTCCCTTGGCCGGGTATCGCATTTTCCTTCCTTATCCACCACTTAATTTATTCCTTTTTAAAAATGTATTTCTTTCCGACTCGCCACCTCTGACTCCCTGCTAGAAACTATCGTACTGAGAACCCACAGTCCCAAGGGAGAGATTACTCAGTGCCATTTATTGAGCTCTGTGAGTGAAGCATGTGCTAAAATCTTCGGAGAGTACAGTAATAATAATGATGATATTAAGCGCTATGTGCCAAGCATTGTTCTAAGTGCTGGGGTACATACAAGGTAATCAGGTTGGACACAGTCCCTGTCCCACGTGGGGCTCATTTTACAGATGAGGTAACTGAGGCACAGAGAAGTTAAGTGGCTTGCCCAAGGCCACACAGAAGACAAGTGGTGGAGCTGGGATTAGAACTGGTAGTACTGGTAGATGCGAATCCTGCCCTCGAGTATCTCAGAGTCTTGCAGGGTTGGGAGTGGGGAAGACAGAAGCAAATATTACAAGTAGAGGGGAAGCAACAACTTAAAGATAGGTACATAAATATTGTGGGGGAGAAGTCAATCGTATTTATTGAGAGCTTACTGTGTGCAAAGCACTGTACTAAGCGCGTTGGAGAGTAAAATATAACAGACACATTCCCTGTCACATAGAGTTTGCAGTCTAGAGAAGGAGACAGACATTAATATAAATAAATTACAGGTGTGTACATAAGTGCCGTGGGTCTGAGGAGGGATATGAATAAAGGGAGGGAGTCAGGGCGAAGCAGAAGGCAGTTGAGAAAAGGAAAAGAGGGTTTAGGGAAGGCATCTTGGAAATGTGCCTTCAATAAAGCTTTGAAAGCGGAGGAGGGTAACCGTCTGTCGAATATGAGTGGGAAAGGCGTTCCAGACCACAGGCAGGACGTGGGCAAGAGGTCAGCGGCGAGATGAAGCAGAAAGGTAGCCCACCTAAGACTTTTGGACACCAGTCCCTAGGGCTCCACGACCCCCCGGCTTTTCCCCCTCCCCGCCTGTGGAGAACTTTTCTCCAGATGTGCAGAACCACAGCTGTTTATTCCTTTCGGCTTCGCTGGCGAGCTTCCCTATTCCTCTGGGCCCGAACGCCCCCGAGCCAAGCACGGGAGGGGTCGGGACGGACACATTTTTAAGGCCGAGAAAAGTATACAACTGCCACGGCCATTCCAAACCCCCCTTCCCGAGTTGGTCCCGATCTGTTTCTCCTCCTCCCACCCCTCCACTGAGAAGGCAGAGAGCGTCACTGGGGTGTTGAAGGGCTTACTATGTGCACTTTAATAATGTTGGTATTTGTTAAGCGCTTACTATGTGCAGAGCACTGTTCTAAGCGCTGGGGTAGCCACAGGGGAATCAGGTTGTCCCATGTGGGGTTCACAGTCTTAATCCCCATTTTACAGATGAGGTAATTGAGGCACAGAGAAGTTAAGTGATTTGCCCACAGTCACACAGCTGACAAGTGGCAGAGCCGGGATTCGAACCCATGACCTCTGACTCCAAAGCCCGGGCTCTTTCCACTGAGCCACGCTGCTTCTCTTTGTTAAATGCTGGGGTAGATGAAAGATTATCAGGTCGGACACGGACCGTGAGCCCCATGAGGGACGTGATTCTAAGAAGATGGGAGCACAGGTATTGAGTCCCCGTTTTACAGATGAAAGTGAGGCCCTGAGAAGTTAAGGGACTTTTCCAAGGTAACACTGCAAGCAAGTAGCTCCCAGGCTACTTTTATACTTTCAAGCGCTTACTATGTGTCAAACATAGTTCTAAACACTGAGGTAGATACAGGATAATTAGGCTGGACGCAGTCCCTGTCCCGCTTGGGACTCATAGTTTGGGAAGGAGGGAAAACAGAAGAACTGAGGCATGGAAAAGTTAAGCGATTTGACCAAGGTCACAGCAAGCAACTGGCAGAACGGGTATTAGGACCCAGGTCCTCTGCATCCCAGGCCCGTGTTCTTTCCACTAAGCTATGATGCTTCTGTTGCTCTAGGGGGAATGGACTTTTTTCCGGCGCCCTCAGGCCTGCCCCTCACCCCTCTCTTCAGAGCTCACCCTACTCCCTTCCCCTTCCTTGCCCGCCCAACTCTCCTCCCCCGGGCCTAATGCCGTACAGGAAAAACAAAACTGCTGGTGGGGCTGAGCCCCTTCCCCCAGGATGCTTCCCTGTGGGGTGGTGGGTGGGGAAGGGTCTTAGAACCTGACTCAGGGCAGGTTCAGTGTCGAGGGGCGGGAACCCGAGGGGGAGGGACAGCCTAGACCAGCCCCCACGCAGTTTAGTTCCTGCCTCCTTGAGGCACAGGACAGCTCCCAGCGTCCAACTCCGGCAGTGTGTCCTATCAACCTGGGGTGAGCCGACCTGTCCATCCCACGCTGGGGAGAGGGAGGGGAACGGAGGAAGAAAGACCCGGCTCAGGTAAGGGGCTCCCTCTCCCCGACGTGGTACATCCCACCTCTGCTGGGAGCTAGGGACCCCCCCAAAAAAACACCTCTGGGGCCCTTTCCCCTCAGCATCTCACCCTCTCTGTTCTGTCCCAGAGCACTTCTGCTCCGGCTGAGCCCGTCAGGGGGAATCTAGAAGACTGGTCTACCAAGGTGTTGCTGGCTTGATTCCACATTCCCATCTCTTGGGGGTCCCACGGGGTTCAAAGGCTGCTGGGGATGGTGCGGGAAGCAGAAGGGGCAAACTACGCATAATCAGGCTTGGGCGGGGGGGGGGGGGGGGATGGAGAGGAGTGAGGGAATAAGAAAGGGAAGAGAGGAGGGGGACGGGGGAAGTATACAGTTGGGAGACATGGAGGGAAAAGAGGGAATGCCTCCTTCCTAAAGGATCCAGCTCTTCTGGGGAAATCTAATACCTGCCCAGCATTTTCCCGGCCTCTTTACTCTGCCTAGAGCAGTCTGCTTGGGAGCCCTCTCCCTTGACTGCAGCCCGCCCCGACTCCACGCGGGGAGACCCGCCGGGCAAAGACGTCGTCGAGCTGGGGCAGCGACGGGAGGGCGTCCACCCTCAACCAGGATGTGAGCCGCGCCTGAATGGGAGAGTCAGGGGCGCCGGCTGGTCTGTCCTTAACCATGAGAGGGCAAACCTCCAAACCTCCCGGGTCCATGGCGGGAGATGGAGTTCCAAGCTCTGTCCTCCGCCCGGATTTCCAGCGGGAAAACGCTAAATTCTCCGTTCGCAGAGCGGCTGACAGCGGCGCCCCCTGGCGGCGGGGCTGCGCGGATGGCGGCGGTGGCGTCTCCCTCGGGCTGCGGGGTCCCTCCCGCCCGGTGGGGCCGCACCTGGACCGGGTTGCTCCTCGCAGGTGAGGGACGGAGCCACCTGCGGCTGGGGTCTGGGCTGAGGACAGCAACAAATGGACGCTCGAGATTAATTCCATCGTATTTATTGAGCGCTTACTGTGTGCAAAGCACTATACTGAGCGTTTGGGAGAGTACAATATGACAAGAAGCAGACACATTCTCTGTCCGCGACGAGTTTACAGGAAGGAGAAGGAAAAGAGGGAGGGAGAGAGAAAGGGGAAGCAGGGCATTCAGGAGCGATACACAAGTCACTTCACTATGCCTCAGTTATCTCATCTGTAAAATGGGGATTAAGACTGTGAGCCCTAGGTGGGACAGGGACTGTGTCGAGACCAATTTGTATTCCTCCCCCAGCGCTTAGTACAAGCGACTGACACATAGTAAGCGCCTAAAAAATACCACAATTATTAAGTGCTGAGGGTCTGCTAATTTTGCTGTATTGAACTCTCCCAAGCTCTTTGTAAGTGTTCATAGTAAGAGCTCAACAATTACCATCGATTGAGCGAGGGCTTATGGGAGTTGGAAGGAAGGGACTTAAATGGGGAGCCTCTGGGTAACCCTCCTGGAGGAGGTAAGTGTTTCAGTGGGATTCGGAAGCAAGAGAGCGTCAGGGTGAAAACTTGGCGGGAGAGGGAACGACTCTCGTGATGAGACAGAAGCAGAAAATGGAATGAGAGCCTAGTGGGGTCAATCTGAAAACGTTTCCTGGAAGAGGTGGGCTTTTAGTAGAATTTCAAAGGAGGAGAAGTACGGTTTAGCTCAGAGGACAAGGAAAGGTGTTTCAAGTGGGGGAGACCGGTCTTCAGACAAGAAGCAGTCCTACTCTTTTGGGGTCCATCTGGGAGGGCTTCCCGGAGGTGTCATCACCAACCTCCTTCCCTCCCCCACTCTGCTCGCAGCCTCCGTTCTAACTGCTTGGCTACCTCCTGCGCCCGCACAGCTGACCGTCACTCCCATCCCTCCCAACCCCCTCGAGGGCTGGGACGTGACGCTGTCTGTCAGCGGGGCCCCCGGCGGCCTGCTGCTCTACAACTGGTACAGGGGGGCGTCTCTCAGCCTGACTCAGATGATCCTCAGCTACATCAACGCCACTGAGATCCAGACTCCCGGGGCGGCCCACAGTGGCCGGGAGGCCGTTCACCCCAACGGCTCCCTCCTGATCCAGAGAGTAACCTTAAACGACTCCGGCAGCTACCTTCTACAATCCATCAACCCGCAGTTCCAGACAGAAATAGCGTTTGGCTTTTTGAGGGTTTATGGTAAGTCCCTTGGCGGGTCAGGGGGGTGGTCAGACCCATTCTCGGGTGGGTCATCAAGTTCACCCACACCGCTGCATCTCAGTGACTGCTGGTCCATCTGCCATCAAGGGACTCTTGCCCGCTCTTGCCTCCGGTTCATCTCACACAGAAAAATGGACACAGGCAGAGAGACTGCTTGTGGTCCATTCTGACCCCCAGGTTCTTTTCTGCTGTACTTTCTCTTCCGTTCTGTCCTTCCACTGGAGATCTAGGGTAAGGAGGCCATCTGGGGGAGGGTCCCTAAGAGATGGTCCCTCTCCATTTGAATCCGTGATTCTTTTTGTAATGGCATTTGTTAAGCGCTTACTATGAGCCAGTCACTGTACTAAACACTGAGCCAGACATGAGCTAATCAGGTTGGATACAGTCCATGTCCCATATGGAACTCACAGTCTTAATTCCCACTTTACAGATGAGGTAGCTGAGGCACACAGTAGTTGAGAGATTTGCCCCAGGTCACAGAAATGGGGTGAGAACCCATGTCCTTCTGACTCCCCGGGACCGTGCTCTATCCATTAAGCCATATTGCTTCTGCTCCCAACCTGGCAGCTTGGCCCCTAATCAATTAGTAATACTTTACCGAGTGCCTTCTGTGCAAATACCACGGCTTTTACAACCTAGCTGGGGAGAGAGACATGGAAGGGAATGGGTCTTTTTTATATCGTACTCTTCCAAGCCTTAGTACAGTGCTCTGCACACAGTAAGCCCTCAATAAATATGATTGAATGAATGAATTTAGCTGTCAGGAGGCAGGGCCGGAAATGGCTGCGCTCACTTTCCCGTCCATCTCTACACAGAAAGGTTTTCGAAGCCCAGGGTCACAGCGAACGGGACCAACGTGGTGGAGTACAGAGACTCTGTCGAGCTCACCTGCGTCACCAGCCACATGGCTGACATCCGCTGGTACTTCAACCACCAGCTCATCCCGGGCAGCAGCCGGGTCCTAATGAGGCCGGGGGTCAGAAGGGAAGAGGCCGGAGTTTACCAGTGCGAGGTCTGGAGCCTGCTGAGTGCCAACCGAAGTGATCCTGTCCAGCTCACCGTCAACTGTGAGATTTCTTCTCCCCTCCCACGGCCCCAGCTGAATGAATGAATGAGTCGCTGGCCTCTACTTGCCTCCTTGGGTCTTCCCCGAATTTGGGGAGAGAGAGGGGTTTGGCCCTCTTCAAGGGCCCAAGAGAAGGGGATCCCCCTGGGGGATTCCGAGACCGGGAAGCTGCCTATTTCTTGCCAGGGAGGGGCAGGGATCTTAAAGTCTCTGGGAGGTGGAAGGGACAAGTTTTGGGAGAAGAGTTGGGCTGTACTTTTAGCTCGTCGTGGTTGGGGAATATGTCTATCGATTCTGTTGTGCCCTCCTAAACGCTTAATACAGTCCTCTGCACACTGGAAGGGCTCAGTAAATTCGACTGACTGACTGATAGGAGGAAGGAGGGCATTTCTGGTTGGGGCAATGGTTTAGAAGGGCAGGGAAAAGAATTCCTGCAGGGAGAAGGGAAGAGAGGTCGATAGGAGGGGTCTGCCTAGGGGGCTCACACCCAGCCCGGGCATAGGGGAATACTCCTTGGTCCTGGGTTTGGGGTCTGGGAAGACTGTCCCTCGGGTCCCTTCCCTTCCCAGATGGCCCGGACCATGTGACGATCACCCAGGAGTCGGCGTTGCGCAAGGGCTGCACCATCGAGGCGGAGCTCAACTCTACGCTGACATTGTGGTGCGTCACCGAGTCCTGCCCCGAGCCCCAGTACGAGTGGACCCTGAACGGCACCAGCAGGGGGCGCCCGCAGGACTCCCTGCTCATCGGCGCGATGAGCTGGGAGCACCAGGGCGCCTATACCTGCATCGCCAAAAATAACAAGACTCAACTCTCGGCCTCCGCCACCGTCTTCCTCACAGTGACCGGTGGGTGCTGGGGGCTGAGGTTGAAGGAGGGGATCCCGGAATCTGGCCTACCTCCGCGCCCTGCTCCGTTAACGCGCCCTGCTCCGTTAACACGCTCTGCTCCGTTAACGCACCCTGCTCCGTTTACGCGCCCTGCACCGTTAACGCGCCCTGCCCGAAAAGCTAGAGGCGAAAACAATCGTCAGCTGAACTATAGTCGGGGAGGAGAGAGTAGTCAGAGGGGTTGTCAGGGCGTCTAGTCAATCAGTTATTCATCGAGCACTCAGAGCACTGTACTAAGCGCTGGGAGAGTACACTAAGGTAAAATCGGTATACCATAATAATAATAATTCTGGTGCTTGTTAAGCGCTTACTATGTGTCGGGCACTGCACTAAGCAGCGGGTGGGTACCAGCAAATCGGGTTGGACACAATCCTTTTCCGACGTGGGGCTCACAGTCTCGTTCCCCATTTTACAGATGAGGTAACTAAGGTCCAGAGAAGTGAAGTGACTTGCCCAAGGTCACACTGCAGAGCCTCTCCTCAAGGGGCTTACAATCTAGAGGCGATCGACCTTAAATTACAGAGACAGCGACAGAATTTAAGGATGTGAACAACAGTACTGTGACAGGTTGTCAAAGTGATCAAGGGCTAGAACCACGAATGCATAGGCGATGAAGGAGGGAGGGAGAATAGGATAGAGAGATGAGAGGGTTGGTCAGAGAAGGATAACTGGAGCTGTGATTTTTAGCAGGACTTTGAAGATGGGGAGAATGGTGGTTTGTCAGAAATGAGTTCCAGGAGGGAGGGTTTGAACAAGGGCTCAACAGAGAGAGAGTTAAGCTCAAGGTACAGTGAGTAGTTTGGGGTTAGAGGTGCAAAGTGAGCAAGCTGGGTTGTAATGGGAGATGAGCAAGATTAGGCAGGACAGTGTCTTGAAACTCTAGGTGAGAAGTTCCTGTTTAGTGTGGAGTTGAATGGGCCACCATTGGAGGTTTCTGAGGAGTGGGGAGATGTGCATGGAATGATTTACAACCACCAAGGGGGCTGGTGGGAGGAGGAGGAGGAGGAGAAGCACATCAGAACCTCCTTTGCTCCTTGCCTCTGACATACTGGGCCCCATCCAGGCAGCTCTAAAGTAGCCAGCTTCCTGGAGGAGGCGGGTTTGGTCCAGGCAGGATCCCTGGAGGAGGTGGGCTTAGCCCACTATATTGTAAACACCTGGAGAGTAAGGATCTTTTATTTTAACTCTTTTTTTACCCTCCCAAAAATTTAGCTCAGTGTTCTGCAAAAAGTAAGTGCTTAAATATTAGTTGATGAAAAGCTGAGCAGTCTCCCTGGAGGAGGCAGGCTTGGTGATGGCAGACTCCCCAGAGGAGGGGGGCTTGCTATGGGCAGGCTTCCTGGGGGAAGTAGGCTTGCTGTATACAGGCTTTCTGGAGGCGGTGGGCTTTCCATGGGCAGACTCCCTGGAGGAGGCAGAGAAACCTCGAGCTGACCCAGTTCGGGCTCCTCTCGTTCCAGTCATGGCCTCAAGCTTCATGATTGTGCCCATTCCCGCACGCCAGGTGGAGGGGCAGGATGTGACCCTCTCCGTCCAGGGCTGCCCCAGGGACCTCCTGGTGTACGCCTGGTACCGAGGGACGCCGGATGAGCCCAATCGACTAGTCAGCCAGTTGCCGCTGGGGAACTGGATCGCAGGGCCTGCCCACAGCGGCCGGGAGACCGGCTTCCCCAACTGCTCCTTGCACATCCAGCACTTGAACGCCAGCGACTCAGGCCGCTACACCCTCAAGACCGTCACCCTGCAGGGCAAGACCGAGATGCTGGAGATCGAGCTGCGGGTCCTGGGTGAGCACGTGCTGGGCCACCTCTCCCCCAGGCCTGTGCTGCCCACCATTCATTCATTCAACTGTATTGAGCGCTTCCCGTGTGCAGAGCACTGTACTAAATGCTTGGGAAAATACATTATAAAAATAAACAGACACATTCCCTGCCCACAACAAGCTAACAGACTAGAGGATGAGCTTACGGTCTAGAGAGAACACCCTAATGGATCATTCCAGGCACCCCCAACCCCTGGGGCTAGACAGGTTCCTTCCCTAATGCTGGTCACCCCGGTGGTGGTGGGTAATTAATCATCTGTACTTATTGAGCGCTTACTTTGTGCAGAGCACTGTAATAAGCGTTTGGGAAGGTACAGCATGGTAAAGTTGGTAGACATGTTTCCTGTCCCCAATGAGATTACAGTCTAGAGGGGGAGACAGACATTAATATGAATAATTTGTGATCAATTATATTGAGTGCTTGAGAGAGTACAACATAAGGAAATTGGAAGAAATGTTCCCTGTCTCCAGCAAGGTTAGAGTCAAGAAGGGGAGACAGATATTAATATTTATAAATAAATTACATATGGACCTAAATGCTGTGGGTCTGAGGGAGGGGTGAATAAAGGGTGCAAATCCAAGTTCAAGAGCAATACAGAGGAAGTAATAATGTTGGTATTGTGAAGCGCTTACTATGTGCCAAGCACTGTTCTAAGCGCTGGGGTAGATACAGAGTAATCAGATTGTCCCACGTAGGGCTCACAGTCTTCATTCCCATTTTACAGATGAGGTAACTGAGGCAAAGAGAAGTTAAGTGACTTGCCCAAGGTGACACACACTTGCACAGCTGACAAGCGGCAGAGCCGGGATTAGAACCCATGATCTCTGACTCCCAAGCCAGTGCTCTTTCCACTGAGCCACACTGCTTCTCAGTGGGAGTGCTTCAAAGGAATGGGAGAAGAAGAAATGTGGGCTTGGTCGGGGGAGGCCTCTTGGAAGAGACATGGCTTTGAAGATTGGGAAAATGACCGTTTGCCAGATATGAAGGGACTCCCAGGCCAGAGGCAGAACAAGGGTGTAGGCAGCTGCGGAGTTTGTATCGGGGAGAGAGTGTGGGCATCGTGGAGGCAGCTCCGAAGCTGTGGACCTGAGCCTTGGAATGGTCATGACACCATTGACCAAGGGAAAACAAAGGGCAGGGAGGGAGTTTGAAGGTTGAGCAGGAAGAAAAAGTGGTCTGGAGGAGTCTCCCTGTAGCCCTGGGGGTCTCCTGCGGGACTGAGAGTAGGGGAGAGGGGACTCAATCCATCAATCATTAGTATTAAGTGCTTACTTTGTGCAGAGCACTGTTCTAAGCACTTGGGAGAGAAAATAGAGCTAAGTAGGCAGGAGGATGGGAAGGGGTGGGGAGGGGAGGTGTCCAGCAGTGGCAAATTCGACCCCTAAAATTCGCTGTCACCTCCAGCCTTCCAACTTTCTGCTTTCATTGGCTCCATGCCTCTTTCTTCAGCCCCCTTCCAAACCAGGGAGACTCTGGCCTGTCAATGTCCCGAGCAATCAGTTGTATTTATTAAGCACTTGCTGTGGGCACAACATTATACTAAGGGTTGGGAGAGAACAGTACCAAAGAGAGCACGAGGCTTTGACTGAACCTCTCACCTCACTTGTATTATCTTCTTCTTCCCCCAAGGGTAACGTGGGAGGAAGAGTAGAGCCACCGGGTGTAAAAGCAGCAGCATATCCTTGTAACATCACAGCTCTCGTCACTGTCGTCCTTCTCCTCGTCTACACTTCCGGAACCCCTAGGTGCCGGCCTCTCTAACCAGCACTGGTAGTTTTGCTCTCCCTGTCCTCAGGAAGCTTCCTGTCTAATGGGAAGAAGAGGCGTACTAGCCCTAATTGCTGTTCTAACTAACCAAATAAACCACCTTTACTGACCTCCTGGGACAACCGAAGTAGTCTAAGTACCCTTTCCTCTCTGGGCTTGGGGGAGGGGGTCAATCAGGGAGGGCCTCATGGAGGAGGTGGGCTTTGAGCTGGGTCCCATAGGGCTGGAGAGACAGGAGAAGGGGGGAATGCTGGGAGGGTAGGAGGAGAACGGAGTATAGGAAGGGGGGTTGTTTATTTCGTTTATGGTATTTATGAAACACTGTGCTAAGCCCTTAGGTAAGTATAGTATCTTCAGACCAGATATTCTGGGTCCCACATGGGGATCACTAAGAGGGAGGGAGAGCAGGTATTCCATCCAGAGGAAACAGGGGCACAGAGAGGTTGTGAGTTCCCAAGGTCACACAGCAGGCCAGTAACAGAGCAGGGATTATAATTATGGTATTTGTTAAGCACTTACTATGTGCCAGTCACTGTACTGAGCACTGGGTGAATACAGGCAAATCGGGTTGGACAGAGACCCTGCCCCACCTGGGGCTCAGAGTCTCAATCCTCATTTTACAGAGGAGGTAACTGAGGCACTGGGAAGTGAAGCGACTTGCCCAAGATCATAGAGCAGACAAGTGGCAGAGCTGGGATTAGAACCCATGATTCCCAGGCCCGGGCTCTATCCACTAGGGCCGGGCTTCTTTAGAACTCAGGACTCCTGACCCCCACTCTTAGGGGATGGGGAGGAGAAGGGGGAGAAAAGAGGAGTAGGAGAGGGTTTGGTCTAAGGGCAGGGGCAAAGACTGCCTGGACTGAGGAGGAGCAGAAAATGGGGAGCTGTTAGTTGGTGTACCCTGGTGGCCTGTGCTGCGGGAGACTGGGCTGGGACACAGGTTCCTCAGTTGCAGGGGGACACGGAGAACCCTGGGCCGGAGCCAGGAGAAGTGATCAAGGATGATTAAAGGATTAAAACGTCAGTCCTCATGAGGAGAGGCTGAGGGATGGGACTTGTTTACCTGGAAGAAGAGAGAAGCAGGTGAGAGCCTGCGGTCACTAAGTAATGACCTGAGGTGGGCCAAGGGAGGGCTGGTATTATGAGCTGCCATTCGCCAGCTCTGCCAGGTCAGAATGGTGGAAACAGGATCCTGGATCATGCCCCCCCGGTTGGGGAGGGAGTGAGAGCAGTGTTAAGCAGGTAGCCGGAAGACTGTTGTTTTTTTTTTCCGAGTGCTAAGAAAATACCACATTATTACTATCCTCTTTGTTGAAAAATCTGTCCGCGTGTCCATGTGGCAAGGAAGGGAGGCTGCTCTCTGTTTCCGCCTCTGTTTTTGTCCCCTTGCTTCTGCAGATGTCTCCCTATGTGTCTCTGCCTCCCCGAGCGTATCTCCGTGTTTGTCTCTGTCAGCCTGAAACTGGAGAGGCGATTTTCTTCTCCATGGCCCTTAAAAAGCACCGGAGCCTCACCTGGATGGGTTGGGAAAGGAGAGGTGGGGTTCTGCCCTGGAGGCAGAGGGATGGATGAGATGACCTCTCAACCACCCTGCCCTAGGAGTCCATGAAATGGTGTGATTTCAGCACTCTGGAATAGGATGCAGCAAGCAAATCAACAGTTCATGATTCTACAGGCCCAGGCTAGGGTTGTGTCTGACTGTCTGTGCCTCTCTCCCCCTCTCTGCCTCGCAATTCTGCGTCATCACTATCCTCGCCACTTTTGCCTCCATCGTCACTGTCGTCACTACCATCACCACAATGACTGTCACCGTCAGCAACAGCCGCAGCATTGATGCCAACTGTGAAACCCAAGTACTGAACTGGGCACTTGAGGTTATACAGGAGGAGAAAACCAGTGATCCCTGCCTCCCAGATTATTCAATTCACCTCAGTCCGTGTCCTGGGGCCAGGGGGATCTAGTCAAACTGAATCTCTCTCTGTGGGTGTTTATGTACCTGTATCAGTGTCTTTTTTGGTTTTCTCTTTCGGTCTCTGACTGAGTACGTGTTTCTGTATGAATGTGGCTGCCTCTAATAATAATAATAACAATAATAATAATAGTGATATTTGTTAAAACAAGCAATGTACTAAATGCTAGGGTAGGTACAAGATCATCAGGACACAATGACTGTTCCATGTAATAATAATTATGGTATTTAAGTGCTTACTATGTGCCAGGCACTGTATTAAGCACTGGGATGGACACAAGCAAATCGAGTTGGACACAGTCCCTGTCCCATGCAGGGCTCATAGTCTCAATCCCATTTTACACATGAGGTAAATGAGGCACGGAGAAGTGAAGTGACTTGTACAAGGTCACATAGCAGGTGGTAGAGCTGGGATTAGAACCTATGACCTTCTGACTCCCAGGCCTGTGTTCTATCCACTACTCATGGTGTTAGGGCTCAGTCTAAGCGGGAATGATAACAGTTACTTAAACCCCTGTTATACAGATAAAGAAAATGAGGCACAGAGAAGTTAAGTAGCTTGGCTAGAGTCACAAAGCAGGCAAGTAAGGGGAGCTGGGATTACAGACTGATTTTGTGAATTCAACTCTGGGAATTTGGGCTGTCTTGCTTTACATGACTCTCGGCTATCTTTCTGAGTGTGTCTGTGTGTCTGTGGCTGCAGTAATGGAAATAGCACCTACTCAGCACCTACTTTGTCATTCATTGAGTGCTTACTGCAGGTAGAGTTTCCTAAGAACTTGGGAAAGTACAATACAACAATAAACAGACACATTGTGCAAAGCACTGTACTAGGTGCTGTGAAACATATACTGGTGAAAATCGGACATAGTCCCTGGCACCCAAGGAACTCTCAATTTAAAGAACGGTCTCTTTCTCAGTTTCTCTATGTGGCCGTCTCTTTGCTCTTTTATCATTTCCGTGTGGCTGTCTCGCTCTCTTTATGAGGGTGAGACTGTCTCTCTTTCACTCTGAGTGCCTCTAAGCATCTCTGTCTAGTAGTTGAATGTTCAGAGACCTAGATACTGCCTCCAGACAGGTAGACTCAGCCAAGACAAGAACGATTTTGGGGAACTTGGGATGGGAGGGGCTAATTGGGGAAGATATCCTGAGGGAGATTAGGGGTAAGAGAGCGGGAAGGGGCTGGAAAATTGGAGCAGAGAGGCTGCAACAGAGGAGCAGGGGTTGAGTTGTTGGGGAGACAGTGAGGGGCTGAAGGAGAGTAGAAGTGGGTTCCAGGGGCATGAAGGTGGGTATGTGTGGTTTTTTTGTTTGTCTTTAATGGTATTAAGCAACTTATTCTGTGCCAGGCACTGTATCGAGCACTAGGGTAGATACAAGTTAATCAGGTTAGACCCAGTCCCTGTCCCATGTGGATTTACAGTCCTAATCTCCATTTTACAGATGAGGAAATTGAAGTCCAGAGAAATGAAGTGAATTGTCAAAGGTCACACAGCAGACAAATGGTGGAGCTGGAATTAGGACACAGGTCCCTCTGACTCCCAGGCCTTGGATACAGCACTGTGCCCACTAAACCATGCTGTGTCTTGGGGTGGGTACACAGTGTTTGTTTTTGATTCCTTTGACTCCGTCTCGTGGTCCTTGGAGCAGCTCGGTTACCACCAGCACAGAACACTGGGAGATCATCTTTCCGGATTATAGCCTCACCCCGTGGCCTTGGACTGGACGGGTCAGGCAGTGGCTGACTGCTCTCTGGGGAGAAATTGTGTCTCTTTTTCCTGAGAAGCATTACGGTCTAATGGATAGAGCATGGGCCTGGGAGTTGAAGGACGTGAGTTTTAATCCCACTCTGTCACGTACCTGTTTAATGGCCTTGAGCAAGTCATTTTAGTTTTCCTCATCTGCAAAATGGAAATTAAACACCTGTTCTCTCTCTCCCACTTTTTTTTAAATGGTAGTTGTTAAGTGCATCACACTAAGTGTTGGGGGTAGATACAAGATGATCAGGTTGAACACAGTCCCTGTGCCATACAGGACTCACAGACTTAATTCTTGCTTTACCGTTGAGTTAACTAAGACACAGAGAAGTTAAGCAACTTGCCCAAGGTCACACAGACAAATGGCAGAATTCGACTTAGAACTCCGGTCCTTCTGACTCCCAGGACCGAGCTCTATCCACTAGATCACGCTGTTTCTCTATTTAGACTATGAGCTCCAAGTGGGACCTGATATCTTCAATCTACCCCAGGGCCTAGTACAGTGCTTGGCACATAGCAAGCACTAAACAAATTCCGCAATCATTACTCTCCTCTTGGTTGAAATATGGGTCCGTGAGTCCATGTGACAGGGAAGGGACACTGTGTTTGCCTTCCGCCTCTGCCCATGCCTCCCTATGTGTCTCTGCCTCCCTGAGTCTATCTCCCTGTGCGTCACTCCGAGCATATCTCTACCTGTGGGTGTGTCTCTGCCTTTCTGCGGATGTCTCTCCAGAGCCGCCGTTTCCCCTGTGAAAGCGGCTTTCTCTGTTGAGGTCTCGACAGGGGTTTTTGTCTGTGGGTCTCTCAACCCCTCCGACTTTCTCTCTGGGTCTCGGAGTGGATATCTCTGGCTATCTCTCCCCTCTCGTGTTTCTCCTCGAGATCCGCGGCTTCTTGATATCGCGCGGGTGTGACTGAGGTCCAGTAGAGGGCGCTCACTTTTTACCTGGGAAGCGATATGCAAATGTATGCAAATTTGCTGTTTAATAACCCCGCGACCTTGGGCGGTGACTCCCAGGGCAGAAAGCGGGCGGCGGGGGAGGAAAGGGAGACCTCGGGACCGCTGCCCACAATAATAATAATAATGGTGGTATTTGTTAAGCGCTTACTATGTGCAAAGCACTGTTCTAAGCGCTGGAGAGGGGATACAAGGCGATCAGGTTGTCCCACGTGGAACTCACAGTCTTCATCCCCCTTTAAATAATGTTGGTATTAAGCGCTTAACTATGTGCAGAGCACTGTTGTAAGCGCTGGGGTAGACACAGGGGAATCAGGTTGTCCCACGTGAGGCTCCCAGTCTTAATCCCCATTTTACAAATGAGGTAACTGAGGCACAGAGAAGTGAAGCGACTTGCCCACAGTCTCACAGCTGACAAGTGACAGAGCTGGGATTCGAACCCATGACCTCTGACTCCAAAGCCCGTGCTCTTTCCACTGAGCCACGCTGCTTCTCCAGATGAGGTAACTGAGGCACAGAGAAGTAAAGTGACTTGCTCAAAGTCACCCAGCTGGCAAGCGGCGGAGGTGGGATTAGAACCCATGACCTCTGCCTCCCAAGCCCGGGCTCTTTCCATTGAGCCACGCTGCTTCTTTGTGAAACGCTTCCTCTTCCTGGAGCGGAGCCCGGCTGGACGATCAGAGGAGGAAAGGTTTTTCCGCCAGGGAAACTAATTATCCGGGAGCCGCCTCTCCGCCTTTCATTGACCGCAGGTTATGGGCGCTCACGGCTCTTTCTCCCGGGGGCGGAGAGCCAGGGGTTGCGGTAGCCCTCGGGGACGCGGCCGGGGGGGAGACCAAGGGGGAGCTTTTAATGTGTGAGAAGGAATTTGCACTAGGATAAACGCCCCAGGACTACATGGGCTGCATTCCCTGTCCACCCTGATCAACTTGGAGCCACCCTCGGGCGCTTAGAACACTGTTTGATGCATAGTAAGGGCTTAACAATAACATTCATTCATTCAATCGCATTGAGCGCTTACCGTGTGCAGAGCACTGCACTAAGCGCTTGGGAGAGTAGACTAGAAGCTGCGTGGGTTATTAGAAGGAGCACAGGCGTGGGAGTCGGAAGTCGTGGATTCTAATCCCTGCTCCATCACTTGTCAGCCGTGTGACTTTGGACAAGTCACTTAAATTCTCTATGCCTCAGTTGCCTCATCTGTAAAATGGGGATGAAGACTCTGAGCCACAAGTGGGACCACCTGATTATCTTGAATCTCCCCCAGTGCTTAGAACAGTGCTTGGCACATAGTAAGCGCTTAACAGATACTATCATTAATTACACTACAACAATAAACAGACGCATTCCCTGCCCACAACATGCTTATGGTCTCGAGAGATGTGATGGAGACAGAGCAGATGAGATGAGTGGGAGCGGGCGGGGGGGAGGTGGGGGGTATAAAGAAAGAACTGGCATGACTCTGATGTGGCCCACTGATGGCCTTTTGGGGTGGGAGAGGGTCAATCAATCAATGGTATTTATTGAACACTAACCTCCGGAAAACTGGTTGCTGTGGCTATGGGTGTTCCTTGTATTCTGAGCCATGAGGAGCCTGAAATTCTGCTGCTCTAGCCACAGCACCCTACTGATTTTTGTTTTTGTTTCATGTATTTGTCCTTGTCTCTTTTGTTTGGCTTAGTGTTTTATTGTTTTATCACTCCCAATGTGTCCATCATCTGCCCCCTCCCATCCCCTTATAGATCGTGAGTGCCTTGAGGTGCTGGGACTGTGTGCTTTGCACACAGTAAGTGCTTAATAAATGCTATTACTACTCCTCCTGCAGAACACTGTACTGAGCGCTAGGGAGACTACATTGAAGCTGGTAGATCCCTACCCTCATGGAGTCTAATGTACTACATTGCTCTGCACAGAGCAAGCACTGAATAAATACCATTGATTGATTAGCCCCCCCCCCCCGAAATGATCCAAGATGAGGCCTATAGAACCCAGACCCCTGTGGTGGCCAGGAGTAGTAGTAGAGGTATTTATTGAGCACCCCCTGAGTGCAAAGTATAGTACTAAAGCTTCAGGAAAATACAACAGAAGCCTAAGGCTCTCTGCCCACAAGGAATTTACATTTTTTACATGGGAGATAAGCATAAAAATATTTATAAATGTGGTCACCAGAATAAGTTTGTAATAGTTGTAGTGTTTAAGTTCTTTCTGTGTGCCAAGCACTGGGGTATAATTTTTTTAATGATATTTAAGTGCTTACTGTGTGCCAGGCACTGTACTAAGCCCTGGGGTAGATACAGGCTAATCAGATTATACACATTCTTGTCCCATTTGGAACCCACCATCCAAGTAGGAGGGAAAACAGGTATTTCATTCCCATTTTATAGATGAGGAATCAGAGCAACAGAGAAGTTAAGTGACTTGTTCAGTGTCCCACAGCAGACAAGTGGTGGACCCAGTTCTCCTGATTCAAAGTCTTGTGGTCTTTCCACTAAACCACACTGTTCAGTCAGTCATACAAATAGGCCTAAGGAGTAAGAGCCTCTAATTGTTTCCCCTTTCCTGTGCCCTAGAACAGGACCTTAAGTCTACTGAGGGGTGAGGCAGGTTTGATGAGTGCAGAAAGATGAGGGGGGACAGGGAGAATGAAAGAAAGCAGAAGGTGGGAGGGACTGAACCACCTGAGAAGCAGTGTGGTCTAATGGACAGTGCATGGGTCTGAAAGTCAGAAGGACTGAGTTCTAATCCTGCTCCGCCACTTGTCTGCTGTGTGACCTTGGGCAAATACTTAACTGTCTGTGCTCTGGACTGTAAGATCCTCATGGGCAGGGAATATGTCTGTTATATTGTTATATTGTACTCTCCCAATTGCATAGTATCACTGCTCTGCAAACAATAAGCACTCAATAAATGCGACTGACTAACAAACAGAACCTCAGTTACCTCATTTGTAAAATGGGGATTAAGACTGTGTCTAACCTGATTAGCTTGTATCTTCCCCAGCACTTAGCACAGTGCCTGGCACATAGAACTAAACTAATATCACATAAAAAAGAACAACTAGAAAAGCTTCTACCTCTTTCTTTCACCCAGGCTGACCCTGCGGGCTTCAGTATGTTTCGTATGAACCAGGGCCAGAGTAAACATTGGGGTCAGGGTAAATGGTGATAGCAAGGGACATAATTATTAATAATAATAGTAATTGTAGTATTTGTTAAGCACTTACTATGTGCCAGGCCTTGTGCTAAGCACTGGGGAAGTACAAGAAAATTGGGTTGGACACAATCCCTGTCTCACATGGATCTCACAGTCTCAATCCCCATTTTACAGATAAGGTAACTGAGGTACAAAGTGAAGTGACTTGCCCAAAGTCACACAGCAGTCAAGTGCCAGAGCTGGGCTTAGAGGCTCTGACTTTCTGATTCCAGGCTCTTGCTCTATCCACTATATCATGCTGATTCTGGCCCAGCTCCGGGAGTCAGTGAGGGTGAGCAGGGGTGGGAAGGATCTCTTTGAAGAAGACTCGGGCTCCTCTACCTGCCGTTCATTCATTCATTCAATCATATTTATTGAGCGCTTCCTGTGTGCAGATCACTGTACTAAGCGCTTGTTCACTAAGTGAGCAAACTCGTTGTGAGCAAGGAATGTGCCTATCAACTCTGTTATGTTTTATTCTAAGTGCTTAGAACCATACTGTGCACATGGTAAATACTCAATAACTATGATTGAGTAGGGCCACGGGAGTGAGCTTCCCAGAGAAGGTGGTCATTTCTCACCGGGAACCCCCGCCACGTGGGCGGGAGGGGGCACCTGGGAAGACCAGTGGCTGAGAGAGAAGGGGGGATGGGAGGGGAAGCCTGGGAGAAAGGGCAGGACCGTCACACACCCTGAACAGGCACTGGGGGAATTTGATAGCTCCGGAGAAGGACAGGGAGGGTCCAGAAGAGAGCAAAGGGGAAATGATGTGGAGGTTCTAGTTTGGCACAAAGAAGCTTGGGATAGGAGAACTGAAGCAAGACTCTGGCCTGTTACTCATAACTACTGAAGACCAAGCAAGAGGACATAATCCAGGCACTTGCCCTATACCAGCTCTAACACTGCATCAGTCTCCTCACTGGCCTCCCTGCCCCCAGTCTCTCCCCCTGCAGTCACTCTGGATCATTTTTCTAAAACATCTCTCTGTGCACACACTTTTAATCTTCAATTGCCTTCAGTTGTTGACCGTTTCTCCTCGCAATAAGCAGAAACATTGGCTTTAAAGTCCTCAATTAGGCCTCTCTCTCCTATGTAACTACTCTCTTCTCCCACTATACCTCTGCTCACACACTTCATTCCTCCCATGCTAACCTATTCACTGTGCTTTGTTCTTGTCTCTTGCTCCACTGACCTCTTGCTGGTGTCCATCCAAAATGCCAGAATTCCCTCTCTCTTCATATCTGATCCACAACCCTCCCCAACTTCCAAGCTTATTCTGAAGGAACGTGATTACCTTCTTTGTTATAGCGTACTCTCCCAAGCGCTTTGCGCAGTGCTCTGCTCACAGTAAGCATTCACTAAATGATTGATTGAAATCACCTCTCCAGGAGGCCTTCTCTGATCAATTTATAATCTCCCCCAATTGCCATATCACTAGTTCTGCACCACCTAACCATGGAAGCACTCTCAACCTTACATACCCTTTCACTTAAGCAACAAACTCATATACATATCCCCCTCTTTTCCTTCTTCCTACTATCTGTAATTTATACCCTGCTAGATTTTAAACTCTCTGAGGATGGGGGTGGTCTACTAATTCTGTCTACTGCCAAGGAATTAGTACAGCACTCTATATACCGTTGTTGCTCAATCAATACAGTCGGTTGATTGAAATGGGCTGAAACTACATCCTGACATTTTGGGTTCTAACCCCAGGTTGGGTGACTAAAGGAGGCTGTGAAGTCTCAACTTTGGGAGAGGGACACTCTGTACCTCCCCCAAAGTGCTTAGCACAATGCTCTACGTTATTAGTCATTTATAAATACTGATTGTCTTTCAAAATTGGGCAGACACCAAAGGCAAGTTGCCAGACCAGATGACCTTGGAAGACCTTTCGGGCTCCAGGTTCCTCTTCCCTTCCCTACCCTGTCTTTCTCCCCTAATCCCCGAGTTCTCTCCTGTGTTCCTTCCAGCTTTCCTCCTGGAGGATCTGCTGGAGGTCCCGATTAGAGGGTGGGAAGGCAGGGGCAAAATTCTGCTCCCCAAACCTCATCCCCACTTACCACACCTCCCCCCACCCCTTCCTCAGTCACTGCCCATCCTTTCCCCACCCTCATCTAAGCTGGCAGGAGGGTGGGTGTTGGTTGCTACGCTTCCTCCAGAGGAAGGTTGTCACGACCCAGAGACCATGACCTGTGAGTCTTCAGTGCTGTGGGGATTTAATTGGCTCGTTAGAGATTTACAGCAATAATTGCTGGTTTTCCCCGTTCACATGGAACACAGAACCAGACAGGCTGCCAAGCAGGTGAACCGCCAGTCACTGAGGTCAGAGAAAGAACCCAGTCGGCAGGGCCTAGAATGGGCGGGTGGGTATCCAGGCTATGGACCGGTTACGGATGGGTCACTGACCTCAGGGGATTCCTGGCTGGCCAGGAGGAGACCGGGTGGGTACCCAGCATGGCTCAGTGGAAAGAGCACGGGCTTAGGAGTCAGGGGTCATGGGTTCTAATCCCGGCTGCCACCTGTCAGCTGTGTGACTTTAGGTAAGTCACTTAACTTCTCAGTGCCTCAGTTACCTCCTCTGTAAAATGGGGATTAAGACTATGAACCCCACGTGGGTCAACCCGATTACCCTGTATCTATCCCAGAGCTTAGAACAGTGCTCGACACATAGTAAGCGCTTAACAAATACCAACATTATTATTATTATTATTACCCAGACTGGTAGGTGGTTGAATGGTTGGGGAAAACCAAGGAGACTTCCTGGAAGAGTTGGGGTATAAGTCAGGGAGGGAGGAGGATATAATTTACTTTAATGTCTGCTTCACCCACTAGAATGTACACTCCTTTAAGACAGGGTCAATGCCTACTAACCCTACGGTATTCTTCCAAAGATAATAACTGTGGTATTTAAGTGCTTTCCATGGGTCAAGAGCTGGGATAGAGACAGTACAATCAGATCAGACCCAAATCCTGTCCTACATGGAGCTTTCAGTCTAAGGGGGAGGGAGGGAGAACAAATATTGAATCCCCATTTTACAGATGAGGAAAAACAAATATTGAATACCCATTTTACAGATGAGGAAACTGAGGCACAGATAAATCAAGTGACTGGCCCAAGGTCACCCAGCAGGCGAGTGGCAAAGCCAGGATTAGAATGTGTGTCTCCTGATCCCAGTTGTGTGCTCCTTCCACGAGGCCGTGCTGCTCTCAATGATGCAGTACTACCCTCTGCATACTGAAGGTGCTCAATCAATACTAATAATAATTATGGTATTTGTTAAGCACTTACTATGTGCCAGGCACTGTGCTAAGTGCTGGGACAGTTACAAGCAAATTGGGTTGGACACGGTCCCTGTCTCACATGGAGCTCGTAGTCTCAATCCCCATTTCACTGATGAGGTAACAGACCACAAGGAAGTGAAGTGACTTGCCCAAGGTCACACAGCAGATGAGCTAGGATTTGAACCCATGATCTTCTTACTCCCAGGCCCATAGTATTGATTGATTGATTGATTGATTGACTGGGGCAAGAGCACAGAGGTCCATTCAGGGATGGCTGAATGGGCAAAGAGTTCAGGGGTGGCTGGGTGTGTGGGTGTGGGAGCCTGAGGCCGTCCTGGGGGTCAAGGAGGAGTGGGGGGAGTGGCAGCTCTGAGGCTGGAGCTTGTTATTTTCAGAACTGGAGGTTCCATTGCCCTGCAGAAGGCCTCACTGCTCCACTGAGACCCCAGCTGGACCCTCTACTCTTCAAATGTTGGGGGGTGGGGAGGGGGCTCAGCCTGCAGAACCTCCAGGGTTGGGGCCTAGGAAGGGGGGCATGGGTGGACGTCTTCCCTCACCCTGGGGCAGCGTCACCCTCACCTTGGGTTTCCTTCAGAGACAGGAGCTCCCCAGCAGGGTCGGTACCCTTAGGCTGCCCCGGGGATTAATGTCTGGCCTGGGACAGACCTGGGGGGAGCCCCTATCCCACTCCCTCTCAGCGAGGCCAGACTCAGGCTTTGAGGGACCCTGGGAAGACCGTAGGGAGCCTTCAGGTCACAGCCCCCTCCCTCCTACACCCTCACACCCATTAATGTCTGTCTTTCCTTCTAGACTAAACTCCTTGTGGACAGGGAATGTGTCCACCAACTTTGTTGATTCATACTTTCCCAAGCGCTCAGTAAAGTGCTCTGCAAACAGTAAGTGCTCAGTAAATACCATTGATTGATTATTATAGCAGCAGATCAGGGTGGAGGAGGAGGGAAAGGGGAAAGGGAGGGAGGGAGGGAAAGTCATCTGAACGCATATTTATTTATATTTATGTCTGTCTCCCCCTCTAGAATGTAAACTCCTTGTGGGCAGGGAATGTGTCTGTTGTTCTATTGTCCTCTCCCAAGCACTTTGTACAGTGCTCAATCAATTCGATTGACTAACTTATTTAACCTCACCCACCTCCAACCGGAGCTTCACCCAACTCTGCCCAAACATTAACATGGTGTTGGGGTAGGGGACCAGAGCCAGGAGCCTTGTTTCCAAACACTTCTCATCCCAGAAACATAGAGAGACAGAGATGTACACACTCCTCCTCCAGGTGCCTGGCACTGCCCCAGTTCTGCCTCCTGGCTTCTGTGTGTGTGTGCAGGGAGGTCGGGGGGGGAAGGGGAGGGCACACCTGCCGTGCCCTCTGCCTTCGCCCTCCCCTCCCTCCCCTTTCTAAAGTGGCCAGGATTGAGGCCTGTAGTTTATCTCCCGGGATTTCCTACTCCGGGTTACCAGGGTTGGTTCTGTGTGCTGGGCTGGTGGCGTCCTTCAGCCCTGGGGATTTACCCCCCATTTCTCTGTCCTGGCCACCGGGGCGCCTTATCTCTAGCTCCCTGGGTTGCCAGCCCAAGGGCAAAGTCCAGAGGAGCGGGTTCCTGGCCCAGCTCCGGCTCCCCTCCCCTCTGGAGCCAGACACCGCCGCCAGCCGGCTGGGGATTTCCCAGGGAGCCAGGACATTGCCAGGGTGGAGAGTCCGGACCAAACGGCTAGGGCATCACAGGTCAGCAATGTGGCAGTGTCCCAAGGGGACCCAGCGTCTGGAAATCCTTCATCTATCCCCTTCACCCGGCCCCACCTCACCCTCTCGGGGCCCAACTCAGAGGTGTGCCCCCCGCAAACCTCCCCTTTCCTCTTCACCAGTTTGTTCCCTTCTAGCTTGTTAGAAACCCACCTCCTTCAGGAAACCTTCCCAGATTCACCCCACCTACTCTCACCCGTTAGCACTTGTGTGTAGACCTGGGTGCCCTCTGGTTGGGCCATATGTTTCGTTTGATGTTTGTGTTTAGGGTTTGGCCCGTCTCCCTGGTAAAGACTGTCAGCTCCTGGAGGGCAGGGATGGTGCCTTCACCCCACCCCCATTTCTATCTGTTCTGTGAATTTCTGTCCCTGCTTGCAGGCTCTGAGCCTGCCCGCCCCACCCCTGCTGCCCCTCCACCCAGGTGAGGGATTTTTGTCTCCTCTTTCCTCCATCCCTCCTGCTATGGGTCTCATGCCGGCTTGTCTGAGAAAGCCCCAAGGTCCCCAAGGATTCCCCCTCTACCCTGGGCCTTGGGGAAGGGTCCTGAGTCCCCCCATCTTCTGAGTTGAGGATGGAACCGACAGAGGTGACCCCTCCCCTCCCACTCCCAGGGGATTTCCGGCTGGTCACACCCTGAACCCAAGTGGCTTCCCAGGAACTGCAGGGGGACAAGGCGTATGGGAGGAGCCAGAGGGGACAGCGGGGAAGGAACAGCCTGCTGAGGCACTGAAGCTGAATGGCTGTTGGCCCCTCTCCTCCTCGACAACCTGTCAGGCAGCCAAGGAACTAATCCTTCCGCCCT
The DNA here is from genome assembly GCF_004115215.2 of Ornithorhynchus anatinus. Lineage (NCBI taxonomy): Eukaryota > Metazoa > Chordata > Mammalia > Monotremata > Ornithorhynchidae > Ornithorhynchus > Ornithorhynchus anatinus. The sequence continues at coordinate 3,955,319 of NC_041732.1, read as the reverse complement.
GGGGTGCAGGCAGGCGCTGGGTCCCTGGGTCCCCGCCAGATTGGATAATAAATAAACAGTTTCCAAGGGGCTTTGAGGGCTGCCCGAAGGCTGGGGTCTTGCCCCTGGAATCATGAAATTAGCATAGCTGGGCCCCATGGCTGTGAAGCCTGTGTATGGGGCAGCAATAATAATTATTATTATGGTATTTGTTAAGTGCTTACTAATGCCAGGCCCTGTACTAAACACTGGGGTGGATACAAGTAAATCGGGTTGGATACAGTTCCTGTCCCACATGGGGCTCACAATCTTCATTCCCATTTTACAGATTAGGAAATTGTGGCTCAGAGAAGTGAAGTGACTTTCCCAATGTTACACAGCAGACAAGTAGCAAAGCTGGGATTAGAACCCATGATTTTCTGACTCCCGAGCGGGGCTGCTTCTCCTATGGTGGGGCCCCGGGGGAAATCCAATCAAGGCTCAGTTTGAGCAGAGTCTGACCTGCAAGAGGAGCTGTGTCCTGCCAGTCCCAGGTCCCCTTCACCCTCCCCCACCCCCTCAAACTGGACAGGGGACAGGGAGGCTGAGGAGGCCAAATGGGGAGGCTTCAGATGCAGGGGGACCAGTTGAGGTTAGGGCTGCAGAAGGACTTCCCTGCGTGGATTAATTTAGGGTGTCCAGGATGAGGGGGGCCGAGGTGGGAGAGTTCCTCCCCTCAGTGGCTTTTACCCCACCTGCCTGCAAGGATTCAAAGCAGCCTGCCTAGAGGCAGTGGCATGGACCAGATAACCTCTCCTGCCTCCTGAAGGCCAAGGCCCTGAGACCATCCCCTCTGCAGGTGGCCAGCTTCATGGAGGCTGAGAGGATCCACTCTGCCCCCTGAGCTGTGAGATGGGGGATGGGGCCCGGGCTGGGGAGATGCAGAGAGTCCAACGTGGGAAATCAGTTTTTTGTAAGCGGATCTTGAGTAACCGCCCGGGTAACCATGGGGACGGGGCTGAATGAGGAAGGGGTGAGGGTGGCACAGTTTCAGGGCAGGAATCGGGCGCCGTTTCAGGTTCCATGAAACCTCGGGGACTTTTGTGTAGCTTTATTTTTAATCCTGGGGTTGCTGGAACTTTCTGTTGGATCTGGGATGCAAGGGGCTGGGGTAGGGGTCTGGGGCCAGAGGGGTCACAGATTTCTGAGGAAGTGCTAGACAATCAGAAAGACCCAAGTCCAAGTTTCTGCTCAGCCCTCTGCTGGCGTTCCCGAGCTCGCATTCCCAAGCTCGGACATTTGCTGTGGTTTCTCCAGCCCGCCATTGATCTGCCTCTTCCCTCCCGCCAGGACCCAGGTTGAATGGAGGGCTGAGGGGGGGGCCCTGGGGTTTAGGCCAGAAGTGGGCTAGCCTGTGGCAGACCCTCCTACTCGGCCCTCTTCCCAGTCCCACAAACCCTGCAGAGATGAGGTCCCCACAGGGGTCCTGACTGAGATTGTGCCCAAGGGATTTCTGAGCCAAACTATGTCCCTCCACCCCAGCACTGGCTGACCCCTGGGCTTGTGCAGAAGCAGCGTGACCTAGTGGTAAGAGCACAGACCTGGGAGGCAGGAGATCTGTGTTCTAATCTTGGCTCTGTCGTTTATTTACTATATGACCTTGGGCAAGTCATTTAACTTCTCTAGGCCTCAGTTTCCTTCTCTGTAAAATGAGGATTAAATATCTATTCTCTTTCCCATTTAGACTTGGATAAGGGCTGTATATCTGATTGAATGGTATCTGTACCAACACTTAGCACAGTGTTTGGCACATAGGAAACATTTAATAAACACCACTATTATATTGGGTCTGGGCCCTGCCACCAGGACCCCTGCCAACTGAGAGGTCTACAGTCTTCTCTGCTGGGTAGCTTCGGGCCATGTCAATCTTAACCCAAAGTTCAGGGATTGTAACCTCCTTTAGGTTAGGGGTTGTGTCTACAAATTCTCGTGTACACTCCCAAGCACTTAGCCCAGTGCTCCGCACACAATCAATAAGTTGTATCGATTTGCTGACTGGGGAGCCCAAGATCAGCAAGGAGTCAAATGGCATTTGAGGGAGACCACCCCAAACCCAGGACCTCTACAGGATTAGCTTGCTGCTTTCTGAACAGTCAGACTCTCTGGTGCCTTTTCCAGGCTGGGGGTGGACCTGAGGCCCCCCTTCCATTGGGGCAGCCCCACCCGGGGTTCCTGGCTGCTGAGGAAAGGGGCCTGAGGCGGCAGCCGCCTCTGTTGCAATCCACAGCTTTGAGTCAATGTGCTATGAAAAGGGTAAAAGAAAGGATTTATGGCTGTGGAGGAGCTGGGTGGAGTTGTCTATGCCAGGCGGGGAGCCCCGAGAAACAGGCTCCGGGGTGTGGTGGGGTGGGGCTGCCTCTCCTCAAGGAAATTGGCCCCAATTCACCCTCTGACCCCGCCACCCAGTCTCGCCCATACAGGATGGAGGCGGGGAGGACCCAGAAGGTCCAGGAGGAGGGAAAATCTGCTGTGAGCATGGATGGGGTAGGGGGGGCCTGGGAGGGAGGAGACAAGGGTGGAAGGGAGAAGTTACCTAGGTCCAGCCCTTTGGCCGAGTGCTAAGAGCCAGCTGGGGTAGTCCCTGCAGGGGAGAGGAGAATATTAATAATAATTAATAGGGTATTTGTTAAGCACTTACTATGTGCTGAGCACTGTTCTAAGCGCTGGGGTAGATACACGCTAATCAAGTTGTCCCATTGTCCCACATGGGGCTCTCAGTCTTAATCCCCATTTTACAGATGAGGTAACAGGCACAGAGAAGTTAAGCGGCTTGCCCAAGGTCATACAGCAGTCAAGTGGCAGAACTGGGATTAGAACCCACTTCCTCTGCCTCCCAAGCCTGTGCTCTTTCCACTGCTGGGAGCTGAGTGGAAGCTGAGTGGGAGGCTATTGCAAATGGGGTCACAGAGGTACAGGTAGGACAAGATGATGTTGGCACTGGCTTAGTGGGGTGGTGATGGCGTGGGGGCATGCAAAGCCTGTTGGTTTGGGGTCTGCATCTTGTGCCTGGGTGGGACACACCAAGAGGTTGGGGGCAAGGCTGCATGAGGCATGCAGAGGGGGCTCAGGGAAGGGTGATGGAGAGGAAAAATGGTCGGGGGAGCCTAGGGGGAGCTGGAGAATGGGAGAGCAGAGGAGCCTGGGATGATAAGGGAGGTCAGAATAAATTATATCTACCCCAGCACTTAGCACAGTTCTTGGCACATAGTAAGTGCTTAGCAAATACCTTAGAATGGAGAAGGGGATGGGAGAAGGGGAAACTTTCTCTCCCTATCTCCTCTCTTCCTTCTACCCCATCTTGTCTCTGCACTTTCCCTTCCCCCTTTAGCACCCTAAAGGGGGAACCTGGGTAAGTACGGGGGTGAGGGAGGGCTGGGGTCGTTCTGCTGTCAGGACATAGAGGGACAGATGTTGGGTTGACAGGGCCCAGGTCTCTTTTTTTATGGTCTTTGTTAAGCATGTTACTGTGTCAAGCACTGTTCTAAGCACTAGAAAAGATATGAGTTCATCACGTGGAACACAGTCCTGATGAGCACATGGGGCTCACAGCCTAAGTAGGAGGGAGAAAAGTTATTGATTCCCCATTCTGCAGATGAAGGAACTGAGGCACAGAAAAGTTAAGTGATTTGCCCAAGGTCACATGGCAAAGTGGCAATGATGAGATTAGAACCCAGAACCTCTGTCTCCCAGGCTCAGATTGTTTCCTCTGTCAAACTGGCCCTAACACCTAGAAGATGGATTGATCTCCAGACTAAGCTTCAAATGTGGGAAAGTGATTCCTCTGAAAGGACCAAGGAGTCATCTACAAACACACACACACACAGACACCTATCCATACACACACTCATGCACCTGAAGAGACATCATCTGAGACTGAGTGTGAAAAGCAAGCTACTTCAGATGTATTAGGAGGGATTGTGGTTGACCCAAAGAAGGACTTCCCCACCAAAAGCAGTGAGGAACCTGGGGTGAGACACCCAGAGTGAGCAGGGACGAGTCTTCTTATCTGGAAATGTAGGCTAACGGAGGAGGCTGATGACGCCTCCTTATTGCCTCTGCCACCTCCTCCGGGAAGAGGGTGGGGATTTTGAGATTTTTGGAGAGAAGGAGAAGTCCCAGAGAAGGCCCAGGGAGGGCAAGGGGGTTGTCCAGAGACACACAGCAAGACTTCTGGGGAGCAGGCCTGGGTTCTGGTCTGAGCCCCAGCCCCTGAGACTTACTGAAACCTCCTCGAGGCCAGGAATCCTGCCTACTTATTCTATTGTAGTCTCCCAAGTGCTTAGTACAGTGCTCTCTGCACACAGTGTGTGCCCAATAAATACCATCAATTGATTGAATGGTCTCTCTGGCTCCGGCTCACACTCCCAGGGCACCCACACCTGTTCTTGCACACTCCTGATCTAAAGATGACCTCCCCGCAAACTCTCCTCTTGCACACTCAGCAGAACCTGAACCTTCAGCGACTCTCACAAACTCACTAATAACTCCCCCCCCCTTGACACTCATCCATACAGGTAATTCCCTGCACAAACAGTGATTCCCACACTTCCTCCTTTTGCACACTCACTGGCATTTCTATGCACCAGTGGGTTGTGGCACACTCCTCTGATCAAGCACGCTAGCCAGGCTCGCACACTCCCCTTGCACCCTCACCAACTCCCCTTTTGCACACCCAACCGACCCTCCCCGGGCACGCCTACTGACACTCCACTGCGTTCTCACAGACCTCCCTTGCACACTCTCCGAATCTCCCCCCCCCACCTTCTTTGCATCCTCAAACTTCTCCTACACACTCACGGGTGCTCCCCTCGCACGCTCACGGACTGTCCCTCCCTCCCCCTCTTCGCTGCCCCACTGGCGTGTGGCAAGAGGCCACAGCCGGGTCAGGCCGAGCCAGGAAGGGGGGTCCCGGGCGGCGGCCGGCCCCGGCCTTTGTCTCCCCCGTTCCCGGCACGGGAGGAGCGGAGCCGCGCGGAGAGGGGACTTTCCTGCCCCGCTGGGTTTCTGGTAAATCAGCCGCGAGGCTGTCAGGGGCGGAGCCCGAGCTCCACAGAGCCGCCCCCAACTCTCGCTCCCACCCCCGGCTCCCCCGGTCCTCTGTTCTCCCGTTTCCCCTTCTGCCTCTCCCTACTCTATTCACCCCCTCTCTAACTCCAGCCCCTTCCCCATTCTCCCTGCTCACCCCCATGTTCACGTTGCCTCCCCCTCCTCTGCATCTCCAAGCCCGATGTACGGGGGGTGAGTCCCCCAGAGTTCGGGGGTGGGGGAAGGATAAGGACAGAGGAAGCGAGACAGGGCGGGAGGGAAAGGGAGGAGAGGGGAGAAGGGCTACGTTCCCCTCAGCTCCCCCTTCCTCGGAGGCAGTGTTCTCAAGGCGCCGGAGCCCTAACCCCTCACCCCACCACAAACACACACATACACATGTACGCACACTCTGAGACTCTGGGGTCTGGTCTCTCCGGGGCAGAGGAGGATGGGGTGGTTTGTGGGGAGGTGTCTATGGTTGGACTGAGCCTTTCAGGGACCAGCTTTTGGGGGGTTCCCAGCTGCTCTGCAGAGACAGGCAGACCGGGATCCTCAGGGGCCCACAGAGATATTCACAGAGACCCAGAGGGATTTTAAAAGAGAACCACAGAGACAGCGAGATACGGAAAGACAAAACAAAAGCATATGGAGATATGGGGACACGTGTTCCCAGAAATAAAGAGACAGATGCAGGCAGAGACACACAGAGACTCAGGCAGAGTCAGACATAAGCGCAGAGATATAGAGACAGAGAAATATGCAAACATAGAGCTAGTATATGTACTCTCCAAAGTGCTTAGTGCAGTGTTCTGCACACAGTAAGTACTCAATAAACACCACTGATGATGGCATTGAGATACAGACCTGCAGGTGACCTCCCACCCACCCTCTGCTCTTGCAAATACCCAGAATCTGCAGTCAGCAACTCTCACAAACTCACTAATAACCACCACAGACTCTGACGCAGAGATAGAGTGAGACACACAGACACCGATACAGAGAGACACAGAAAGAGGCACAAGCACAGAGAGATCCTTGAACTCAGAAACACTGAGTGGCAGACCAGGCAAACAGACAAGGAATCAGGAACCCAGAGAAGAGAGAAGAAGAAAGAAATCCAGAGAGAAGAACCAGAAGACAGACGTGAGGAGACCAAAGAGGAAATGGGATATAGGGATGTGCAGAGAAACACATATCCATAGAGACCAACCCCTCCCTGGGAGAAGAGACCCAGCTGCCTTCCTCCTCCCATAGCATTCTGCCTTTACCCTGTTCCTTCCTCCTCACCCCAGTTCACCACTTCCCCAACTCCATTTCAATTAGGTCCTGATTCCCATCACTGGGCCATCTCTGCAGGCAAAGGGGAGCACTGGAGAGCAGATGGGGAAGGTGAAGGGGGCAAAGGGCATGGGTAATGATTGCTCCCCCAAGGGGGAGTTCCGAGGGCAAAGGCTACCCACTTCGGCCTTCTCCCAGAAGTCACCACAGAGACACAGAGAAACCTGGGCAGGATGGAGAGTCACTGGCTGACAAATGGACCCAGGACCAGAAATACAGAGAGGAAGGCTTAGAAAGACACAGAGACACTGGATACGAAGAGATGAGCTATCAGCCAGTGGTATTTATTGAGCACTTAACTGTGTGGAAAGCACTGTACTAAGTGTTTGGGAGAGGACAGTACAGTGGAGTTGGTAGACACGTTCCCTACGCATAAGGAGCTTTCAGTCTCATAGAGACTGAGAAAATTCCGGAGAGACCACCAGGGTCCCGGGGAGTCTGAGAAACAGAGATACACCATCATAGAGACAGACAGAAATACAGAATCACAGCGACAATAAGGTAGTCCAGAGACAGAGAAATACAGACATACAGAAATCAAGAAACAGAATAGGATCCCAGGGACAGAGATATATGAAGAGACACACAGACACCCTCGCGGGAACACAGAGAGACTAAGAAACATAACTTATTTTATTTTATATCTACCCCAGGGCATGGAGAAACCAGGAAACAAAATTACAACCTCTCAGAGACAGTTACACACAGAAGGGAAATGCATGGAGAAACATGGGCACAGAGGGAGGGTCCCGGGTTTTCCCCCTACCCAATTTCTCTCCCCCTTCCTGGGATATCTAGCCTTCTTGAGACAATGGGACTCAATCAATCAGTAGTATTTATTGAGCGCATGCTGTGTGCCGCACACTGTGCTGAGCGATTGGGAGAATACAATATAACAGAGTTGGTAGACACATTCCCTGCACAGAAGGAGCTTAGGGTTTACAGAGGGAGACTGACAATGAAATACATTAGCGATATGGACATAAGGGCTTTGGAGTTGAAGGAAAGGAGTAGGACGGGTGTTCGTTGTGGGCAGAGAATATGTCTGCTTGTTGTATTGTACTCTCCCAAAAGCTTAGTACGGGGCTCTGCACACAGTAAGCGTTCAATAAATACGGTTGAATGAAATGAATTAAGGGTTTTTTTTTTACGGGGGAGTCTACGGTGGCAGAGAACCAGAGCCTCGAGGGAGGGATCTAGAGGGAGGCAATCGGGGTACGGCCTGAACCCCCGGGTCCCCGAACCCCACAACCTCAGATGAGGCGACTCTCGGCGCCTCCCCGCCTGGCCTGAGTCACTGACCCCAGCTCAACCCCGGCGGAGGGAAAAGGAGAAGGGGGGGGCGGGGAGCGGCGGCCCCGCCCCCGGGGAAATCCGGGAAAGCCCCGGCCGCTTCCTCTCTCCCCCCTCCCGGCCCCCGCGGGCGGGCGCGGTCCCCGGGAGAGAGGGCCGGGGGGAGGGGGGCGGGCCCGGGAGGGTGGGAGCTGGGCCCCGACAGCCACCCCAACACCCCCTTTTCGGTTACCACCGACCCCACCCTGCTGACAGGCCTGTGAGTCACCCCCTCCCCCCTTCCCGGGCAGGACGGGGCAGCCCGCCCCCTCCCCCACCCCAGGAACCGGCCGGATCTGTTCCCCGCCACCCTGCCCGGTGACCCCCTCCCCCATCCGCCCCCGCCCCCGAGCTCTAGTCCCTGTCTCTCGCCCTGCCTCTGTCTCTGCATCTCTCCCTGCCTCCACGCCTCTAAGTCTCTTTCTATACCTCCCTCTGTCTCACCCCGCCTCTCCATAGCTCACCTTGTCTCTGTTTCTGCTTATCTTTCCCCGTCTCTGCACTCCTCTAGCTCTCTCCTCACCTTTGTCTCTTAATATCTCTCTCTGTTCACCTCTCCCTGGTCTCTATCGTTCTATCTCTCTCGGCCTCTCTCCATATCTCTTCCTGCGTCTGCATCTCTCACTGTCTCCGAATGTATCTCTCTGTTGGTGTATTTGTGTGTGTCTGTATGGCTGTCTCTGCCTCGGTCGGTTCTCCCTGTTTCCCCTTCTCTCTTTCTGTGGGTCTGGGAGGGGCCGTGAAGGGGAGGAGAGCCTCGCTCCCCCTTTTTTTTCTGGGCCTCGACCTGTTTCTTGGGGTTCTGTCGGTCATTGCCCCAACTCCCGGACAGCCTTGGTGTCTCTTGCCCCCATTCTCCATCTCGAGATCATCTCCATCTCTCTGGCTGCCTGTTATCCCGGTATCCCGGCCGGGATTTCTCCTCTGGCCCTGCGTCTCTCCGCCTCTCTCTCTCCCTCTCTCTGGCTGACTGAATCTCCCGGACTTTCTCCGAGTCTGTCACTCTCCCTCCGTCCCTCCCTCCGTCCCTCCCATCCCCCCCGCCCCTCGGTTCTCCCTTCTTTCCCCGCCCCCACCCCCTCCACCCCCAGCTGAGGGGGAGGGGACCATCCAGGAAACCCGGTTTAAGGGGCGGGAGGTGGCGGGGCCGGGGGGCTTCGGACGGGTTGGGGGGCCGAGGGAGGGCGGGGCAGGTCCGAGGGGAGGGGAGAAGGGCAACGGGGGGAGGGGGGAGGGCGGGAGCCTCCCCGGCTCACAAAAGTCCCTTCTGTTCAGCTGGCGGAGGGGGAAGTCCCGGGCCGCCCGCCCTCCAGCCCGCCCGGCTCTGCCCGTCGCAGCCACCAGGAAACTTGCATTCGGCGCCGGGAGAGGCCGGGCCGAGGCAGCTGGGGAACTGGGTGCTCCGATCTCTGCTGTGGATCCGGGAGACCGGAGCTGAGCCAGCGGCTACCTGCTCCTCCTCAAAAGCCGAGATCGGTCCGTCCCCCGCACCCAGGACCGGGGCAGCGCTGGCGTCAGTGCCCAACGCAGCGGGCAGGGCAGGGGGCCGTGCCCACCGGCGGAGGGCAGGACCGGGGGCCGTGCCCGGCGACGGAGGGCAGGGCGGGGGGTGGTGTCCAGCGGCGAGGGGCAGGGTCTGGGGCTGTGCCCGGCTCAGGGGGCACAGCAGGTGCCTGCGCCCAAGGCGGAGAATGCAGATGCCCAGTCTGTGCCGCTGACCCTGCTCCGCCCGCCCCCCTCCCCGATGACCCTAGAGGAGCCGCCCCCCATTGGGGAGATGGAGGAAGAGGGGCCCGTAGACCTGCGGACCCGGGGCAAGGCGGACACTACCACTAATCAGGCCCAGCGCCGAGCGCCCCCGGAGGCCTCGCTGCCCCTGAGGAAAAGGCCCTACCGCAATCCCGAGACCCCCACCCCAGCCCCTGCCGGAGAGAAAGCTCCTAGGATGGAGGGAGGCAGTGCTGCTTCGGGGTTGGCGACCGAGGGGACCATCTGGACGCCCAGTCCCGGCCTGAGCATGGCACGACCCCCAGCTCTCTACTTACCAGGTGAGTGAGCCCGGGGGACCCGGCTCCCCACATTCTGACTTTCCTGCACCCCGTCTTTGTGTTCCCCAAACCTATCGTCCTTCTCCCAGTATTCCTGCCCCCCGAACTTCCGGACTCTGCACCCCAAGTCCTTCTTCTTCACCTTACATACCTGCACTCCATATTTCCAACGTTTTGGACCATGCACTCCATCTTCCTGCACCCTCTTTTCCATATCCTGCTCCTTGAATCTTATTTTCTCTATGCCCCACTCCCTATATCTCAATATTCATACACCTTGTCTCCCAACTCCACCCGACTCTGCACCCCAAATCCCCACCCCGTCTCCCTGTACCCAAGGCCCGCACCCCGAATCCCCACCCCATCTCTCTCTACTCATGGCCCTCTATCCCAATTCCCCACTGCTCTCCCCGTACCCTGTGACTCCACACCCCAAATCCCCAAAGTGCATATGCTTATACCCCGTGGTCCTGCACCCCAAATCCCCGCACCTCATTTCCTTGTTCCTCATGGCTTTGCACCATGAATTCCCCACCCTCATCCCCTTGCAGTCTTTATCCCTCACTCCTGACTCCCTGTCCCGTTTTGTATTCCAGCTCTCTGCCTCTGCTCATCTGCTCACCCCAATTTCCTTCTCTCCTTTCCCCCCTCTAGTTGGTCCCTGATTCTCCCACCCCTCAGTTTCTTCTTCTTCCTCTCCCACTCCAGCCGGCCCTGGAGACACCCTTAGCCGCCCCCACCCCCCGCCATTCCCGGGGTTTCCGGCTTTCCCAGCAGCCGGAGCGGGGGTGTGTTAAGGGGAGGGGAGTGTGTGTTTGGGGGGGGGGGAGAGGGCGGGGCCACGAGGAGGAGGGGGAAAAATTGCACAAGAACGTGCCCCCCGCTTCCTCCCCCCCAGGCGGGTTACAACACCAACCTGAGTCACCTCCCAACCCCACGGAAATGGTCTCTGTCCTCACCCCAACCCTGCATCCCCCCCTCCATCCCCGTGACCTCCCGTCCTGCTGTCTCTTCATTCCCACGGGTCCCCTTCGACCTGTGCCTCTCTCCAATGCCCTCTGTACCCAAATACTGTTCTCACCCCCTAATGCAACCCCCTGCCGGGGAGAGGCAAGAAGGGTCAAGAGCTGCCCCCTTCCCCCAGCCCTCATGCCTTCTCTCCCATTCTTCCAGGCTCCTTCCCAGCCCCAGCGCTGCCATTCTACCCACCAGCTCTGACTGGATCATTGTCCCTGTTGGGCTTCCCACCGCACCCCTTCTCCCTGATCTGCCCCCTGGAGTACCCGCTGGCTTCTGACATCGCCATGGCAACCCGGGCTGATGAGGACGGAGATACGTGAGTCATAAGGGGTTTGGGGAAGTCAGGGTGGGGGGTCCAGCTGTCACTCCCCCCACCCTTCCAACCTTACCTTCCATCCTCAATTTCCCTCCCTGCCAGGCCCTTTTTCTCCCTCCCAATCTTCCTCCTCCCACAGCCTCCCCATTATCCACTCAGCACCTCCCCAACACCCCAATCTCTGCACCCTTCATCTCACTGCTCCTCAGACCCTTTCCCCAACCTATCTTGGTTTCCCCACCCCCTCTGCTCCCCAGCTTCCATTTCCCCATCTTTTATGCTCCTTCAGCCCCATTTTCCTACCCTGTCTTCATGTCTTTATTTCCCCATTCTCTCTGCTCCACCAGCCTCTATTTCTCCATTCATTCAATTTCATTTATTGAGCACTTCCACTGTGCAGAGCACTGTACTAAGCACCTGGAAAGTACAATACATCAATAGAGAGAATCCCTTCTCACAACGGGCTCACAGTCTGGGTGGTGGTGGGGGAAGTAGGAAGAGTCAGATATCAATGCAAGTAAACAGACATCAATATAAATAAATAGAATTATAGATATATACAGATATACCTAAGTGCTGTGGACCTAGGAAAGGGGAGAAGGCTCTTTCACCCCCCCTTTACCCACCTCTTCTTACACTCTCAACTTCCATGAACCAGTCCTTCTGTTCCTTAGTCCCCATTTCCCTACCCCTTCTGTTCCACAGCCCCCCTTTCCCTGCCCCCTCTTCTCCTAAGGCTCCCATTTCCCACCTCCTCTGCTCCTCAGACCTCATTCCCCACCATCTCTACTCCCCCAGCCTCCTTTTCCCCATCCTCTCTACTCCCTCAGCTCCCATTCCCCACCAGCCCTGCTCTCAGCTCTTATTTCCCCACCAGCTCTGTTCCTCTAGCTCCCATTCCCCCCTCCCTGCTCCCTCAGCCTCCATTTCCCCACCCCCTGCTCTCCCAGTCCCCATTTCCCCACCCCCTCTGCTCCCCATTTCTCCACCCCCTCTGCTCCCCCACCCTCCATTTCCCATGATCCTGCTTCCTCCTCTGCTCCTTCACCTCACTTTTTACTCCTTCTTGATCCTATGCTTGCCTTAAACTCCCATTCTTCTTTGCCCCCCCAAACCTCTTATTTCCCTTGCCCATTCTAAACTCGCCATCCACCCCATTCCTTCAGCTGTGTTCCCCCTCCCGGCCCCCCGCCCCCGGCCCCCAACCCCTCCGGGCTGGCCTCAGGACACAAACATTTCGGCAGCCACTGCTGGGGGAAGCCCCTAACCGCAGCATCGACCGCAGCCTCAGCTGCCCCCCCCCCCCACTCCTCCGCCTGCGTCATGGCCAGGCCCCCCTGCCCGGCCCCCAAGTCCCCACCTGCGTCACCCCCCCCTCCCTTCCCAGCTTTAACCCCTTCCGCTGTGGTCCTTGCTTTACTGGAATGGGCAGACGGGCTGAAAGGCCCCCAGCAACTCCCCACTAAACCCAACCTCAGACTGGTCCCCACAGTCCCCTCCCCCTGAACTCCACCCGCCTTCCTTGCCTTGCAAACTTCCCTGTTCCACTCGGACCCTTCACCCAGCCCTGCCCCCCACCCAATTGGATGCTTCACCCCTAGCACCGACCCAGTCCAACACAATCCTTCGCCTACCCGACCCCCTGCCTTCTAGTCACTCTTCCCATTTCCAATCCCCCATCCCCCTCGATAACCCCTATTCGTTGTTCTCCACCCTATACCCTCTGTGCTCTCCCTATGCAGCCCCAATATTCAGGGGACAATGCCAGGAGTGGGGGGCAGTGAAAGTGAGGAAGTGGGGGAGGCCTAGGGGTTTGGGGACAGGGGTCTGTGATCAGGGTGAGGGTGCGGAGAAAGGGTTGGGGGTAGCAAAGGAGGGCCCGAGTGGAGGCTGGTGGAGGCCATGGGCACCCTGCCCTGGAGTGGGGGAAGGTTGGAGTGAGGAAATTCTGGTCCCAGGTTTGGGGTCAGGGCCGGGTGCCCACGGGTGTGTGTGTATATGTATGTGTGTAGGGGGGGAGGGGGGAAGTAGGGGTGACTGGGTTCTGACCTCAAAGGCAGGCAGGCTTCGACTGGAGTGAACATATAGGGGGTCGACTTGGGGGGGGCGGGTGAGAGGATTTATGTCTGGGGAGGAAGTTGGCTGTGGTCCGAAGGACTCCAGGGGTCGGCACGGGGCAGGAGGCCTGGCTGGCGGGGCGAGCGCGGCGGTGCAGGGGGGGTGGGGAGGATGGGGGGAGCGGTCGTCTTACTGGAAGTTTGTGCCCTGCCCCTCCCGTCCCCACTTCCTCCCCGGCTCCTCCGAGGCCCCGCCCCGTCTTCCCTCGGAGGCAGTTTCGGTTTATGGTAACTTCGGCCCCGGCTGTTTCTCTGAAATCACCGGCTCTGCCGCGGACCCTCCTGTCAGTACGAGCCCCGGCCGAGGCGGCGCGGCCGGTCCGATGCGGGGGAGGGCAAAGGGACGGGGCGGGCAGGACACTGGGTCCCGGGATGGGCGCCTGGACCCTGGCGGGGAGGACCTCCCCCTCCCTGACCCCGTGACCCCACTCCAGGCCTCTCCACATCGCTGTGGTCCAGGGCAACCTCCCGGCCGTCCAGCGCCTCGTCGACCTGTTCCTGCAGGGGAGGCGGGACTTGGACGTCTACAATCACCTGCGGCAGGTGAGGGCGGCACCCGGTTCCTGCGGAGGAACGCGGGCGGGGGGCAAGTCCGACTCCCGGGGTCCGAGGATGGCGAGACCGAGGGAGTCAGGACAGAGCGCCCGGGGCGAGGGAGAGGGGAGAGCTGGGGACTGCGGCCAGAGAGTGCCTCCTCTCATCCGCTCTCCCTCCCCGGCCCCGCAGACCCCTCTGCACCTGGCCGTGATCACCACGCTCCCCTCGGTGGTGCGGCTGCTGCTGTCGAGGGGCGCCAGCCCCATGGCCTTGGACCGGCACGGCCAGACGGCGGCACACCTGGCTTGCGAGCACCGGAGCCCGAGCTGCCTGCGGGCCCTGCTGGAAGGGGCTGCGCCTGGGGCCGTGGGGCTGGAGGCCCGAAACTATGAGGGTGAGGGGCGGGGCGTCGAGGGGGCGGGATCGACGGTGGGTGGGGTGGCAGGGGGTGGGTCAAGAGGGAAAGCAGCGTGGCCTAGTGGAAAGGGCCCGGACCTGCGAGGCAAGAAACTCTAGTCCCCCTCTTTGCCTCTTCTCGGTGGTGTGACAGTGGGCAAGTCACTTCACTTCTCTGGGCCTCAGTTCTCTCATCTGCAAAATGGGGATCGAATCCTTCTCCCTCCTACTTAGACCGTGAGCCCTTTGTGGGACCTGATGATTTCGTCTCTTTCTTCTTCTGGGCCTTACCTTCTCTGTGCCTCAGTTACCTCACCTGTAAAATGGGGGTTAAGACTGTAAACGCCACATGGGACAACCTGATTTGCTTGTATCCACCCCAGCGCTTAGTACACTGCCTGGCACATAGTAAGCGCTTAACAAATACTGTAATTATTATTATTGTCATCCCAGCATTTAGTACAGGGCCTGCCACCTATCTGCTGTGTGGCCTTGGGCAAATCACTTCACTTATTTGTGCCTCAGTTCCCTCATCTGTAAAATGGGGGTTGCTACTGTGAGCCCCCTGTGGGACAGGGACTGGGTCCAACCTGATTTGCTTGTATGCATCCCAGTGCTTAGTACAATGCATGGCACATAGTAAGTGCTTAACAAATACCACACTTATTATTATGATTATTATCAATAATTATCATCATAGTAATGGGGAGGGGTGCTGAGGCCACGTGCGGAGGAAAGGGAGGAGCCTCAAGGGGAGGGGTGGGGGCGGGGTCGCAAGGGGTGGGGTATTGAAGGGGAGGGATCAGCTGGGGCAAGGGAATTAGTCACAACTGTCGGGGACAGGACCATAAGGTTGAGGGAAGAAGCATCGGAAGCATGGGGAGAAGCCTGAGGCTGAGAAGGATGGGGGTAGGGGAGTAGGGGTTCCTAGGGAGAAGATGTGAGCAAAATGAAGGGAGGGTTTTTAGGTTAGAGCTGGAAGTTAATGAGAGGGATTGAGTGATTGATCCTCAAAAGTTTCCCCCTGAGCACTGACCCATCCCTTCATTCTCTCTCAGGTCTGACGCCTCTGCACGTGGCGGTGAACACAGAGGATCCAGAAACCGTGCTGTACCTGCTGGAGAGGGGCGCGGACATAGATGCCGTGGTGAGGGGTGGGACCGGGGATCCATGGGGCGTGGGTGAATCAGTGCACTCCCCCGGCTGCCCTGCCACCCAGACCTTCAGGTTTTGGAGCTGGAATCCCAACCTCACTCTCCCCAGGGTGAAGAGCTGAGAGTCTGAGTGCCGGGAATGCAGAAATCCTAATTGGGATCTTTCTGACCCACAGGCTTTCTGAATCTTCCTCATGAAATGAGGACACTGCCCCTATGAGGGGGAATGGAGGGGTTCAGGAAAGTGGGGCAGGGGCCATCTAGGAAATGGGGGTTCAGAGGTCATGACCCTGCGTGATTGCTCTTCTCTCCAGGACATCAAAAGCGGCCGCTCCCCTTTAATCCACGCTGTGGAGAATAACAGCCTCAGCATGGTGACTCTGCTGCTGCAGGTGGGAGCCCCCTTCCCCAGCCATCCCCAACCCCTAAATCTCCTAATCCCCCCCACCCCATTTTCAACTCTGGCTTCGCGGCCCTGCTTCCTGGATACCCCCGCCCATGTTCCGCCCCGACCCTCCCATTCTCCCCGCAGCACGGCGCCAACGTGAATGCACAGATGTACTCCGGCAGCTCAGCACTGCACTCGGCCTCAGGCCGGGGTCTCCTGCCACTCGTGCGGACCCTGGTGCGGAGCGGGGCAGACAGCGGCCTCAAGAACTGCCACAACGACACCCCCCTCATGGTGGCCAGGAACCGTCGGGTGAGTGCTGGGCCCGGGGATCCAGAGGCTCACACAACCCTCCCGGTCAGTAAGCTGGTGGGGCAGGGGGTTGTCATCCGGTGGGGTGACAGATCTCTCTCCATTGCCTCCAGGTCATTGACATCTTGAGGGGGAAAGCTGCTCGCCCTGCCCCCCCCGGCCCCCCCGAGGGGCTTTCCCCAGAGCAGAGCTGCCCCCATTCCCCCGAGAGTGGCAGCCGCCTCAGTCCCAACGGTGAGTCCCCCTATCCGAGCCCCCTCCCCACAACTCACTGTCCTCCGTTCACTGTGACCTCGTGTCTCCCCCGACCTGTGGCTGCTGTGACCTCATGTGTCCCCCTCCCCGTGGCGGCTGTTTGACCCTCCCTTTATCCTCCATTCCATAGCTGCTATGACTCCGCGTCTCCCCCCCGACCCCCGCCAACCTGTGGCCGCTGTGTCCCCATGTCTCAACCCCGTCCCACTATTATGCCTCCATGGAAACCCCTCAAGCTGTCCCCCACTCAACCCCCATTCCTAACCAACACGGCCTTAGACCATTCTAGTTCCTCTCATCTCCCCCTACCTCACTCACCCCTCCCCTAAAGGCCAAGTTCTCCCCGCCCCGTCTCCGGGCCTGCTGCTGTCGTACATTTGGAGCCACTGTTCCCCTCACCATTTGTCGCTTTCTCCCCTCACAGGTCCCCTCTCAACGTCTCCGTCGTCCTCGCCCCCACGCTCGCCCCTCGGTCCCCCCGACGGCCCCCCTGGCTCTTACCACCTCTACCTGCCCCGGTCCCCCTCCCCCCTGAGCCTGCTTCCCTTCGCCGGGGTCCGCTACCCCCCACTCCCTTCCCCTGCCCAAGATGGGAGCTGATGAGGGGCCCAGGGCGCCGAAAAGCTGTGAAGGCCTCGCCCCCCTCCCCGCCTGTCCTCCTCTTGGCTCAGGGGACTCCGTCTCCATGCACAGAGGAGGGACGGGGTGGACTGTGAAGGCCTCGCCCCCCCCCTCCCCGCCTGTCCTCCCCTTGGCTCAGGGGACCCCGTCTCCCTGCACGGAGGAGGGACATGGGCGGAGATGCAGGGGGTTATGGTCCATGCAGGACGTGTGGGGGGTGGAGCCAGGTTTGGGGGGTAATGAGATGTAAATTATTCTGAATTTCTATGTCCTGGTTTTGTAATAAAATATTTTTGTACTTTTCTCTCCTGTCCAGTCGGGGGGTTGGGGCGGCGGATGGCTGGGTCCTGGGAACGGGTAGAGCGGTGGGAGGCCGGGAGGCGGGATACCCGGGTTCAAGGACAGAAGAGGGGAAGCGGCAGCTAAGGGACTCGGACGCCTAGGTCCTGGCCGGGTAGGGGTCGAGGGGTGCAACCTTGGTTTGTGCGGGGGGGCGATGGTGGGGCGGGTTAAAGGCCACAGCGCCCCTTGGTGGCGGCGTCGAGGGGCATCGGCGACGCCTTGTGGCGAGGTCGAGAAGCAGCAGCCCCGAGGGCTCTGGTTCCTGCCTTTCTGGTCGGACCGGCCCCGCTCCCAAGAGCCCTAACCCCCACGCCCCTCCCCGCCCCGGGGAACCACCTGGGCTCTATGCATTCCTGCCTTTGCATTCTATGCATTTGCATTCTATGCATTTGCTCCGCGCCCCTCCCTGCTCCGCCCGGGCCTTGTCCCCCCTCCCCTCCCCCCGGCCCTGCCCCCCCTCCCCTCCCTCCCCTCCCTCCCCCCGGCCCTGACCCTCCTCCCTCCCCTCGGCCCTGTGCCCCTTCCCTCCCCCCAACCCCGTCCCCCACTTCCCTCCCCCCCTTACCCTGCGCCCCTCCGGCAGCCCCCTGCTACCGTCCCACCCCGATGTGTCCCCCTCCCCGTCCAGCCCCCGGCCTCCCGCAGCCCTACTCCTCGCCACCGCTCGGTGGGCTGAGCGTCCACACCTCTGCCCCTTCCTCCGCCCCGCCGCCTCCGGCTCTCCACTCCCCTTCCTGTCCTCCCCCGCCCCCCCCGTCCTTGCCCCTCCCCCCCACCCCCCCCGGGGGAGCTCGCCCCATGGCCGCGGCGATGGCGGCGGGAGCAGGCGGTCGGGATGCGGCCCCCTCGCGGCCGGGTCGGGGGTGGGGGGCGATGGGGGCGGGGGGCCGGCGGGCCGAGCAGCGAGCCCTGTCGCGGGCGGTGCGGTGCCTGGAACAGCTGGAGGGGCTGTGCGGGGACCCCGGGCTGGGCGCCAGCCCCCCGTCGCTGCCCGACCTGGTGCCCCAGAGCTTGACCCTGCTGAGGCTGATCCAGGTCCGACGGGGCGGGGGGTCGGCGGGGGTCGGCAACGAGGGGCCCGGGGGCGCGGCGGACTTCCTGGCCGTGTTTCTGAACAACCTGGCGGCCAAGACCAGGCAGGTGGCCGAGCTGTTCCCCGGGCGAGGCCGAGCGGGGGCCGGAGCGGGGAGAGAGGACATCTTCAGGGAAGGACCGACCGCCACGACGGCCAGGTGAGCGGACCCGAATCCGGGGCCGGATTCGCCACTCCACCGTTCCTTTCTCCCCCTCGCCCCTCTTCTACCGGGGACTCAAGTATTCCGCCTCCCTGTCCCAAACTCTCTCCCTCCCGGCCCACTCTTGCAGGACCCAGGCCAGCTTCTGCCTCACGCCCTCCGGTCCCCATCCCCGCCCCTATATTTCTGTCTCCCATTTTCCACTCCTGTCCCAGGAGTTTCCCCTCCTCTTCTCCCCCCGGCCCCTGGGGTCTCCACCCTGCAGGTTTCTCCCCCTGCCCCTGGCCGGGCCACCTTGCCTTCAGACCTCTGTGCCCACCCCATTCGTGTCCCCTTCAACCCTTCACTCTGGACTCTAGCCCCCTGCAATGCCATTTCCTGTTGGTTGCAGGCCCAAGGTGACTGCCCCACCCAGGCCCGGGGCTGGGAGAGGGCCAGATCCACCGGGACTCCCCTAGAGACGGCCTGAGACATGCCCGGGAGTCCCCTGTGATCTTATAGATCCCATTTCTGGCCCTTATAGGGTTAGGCCAGAGCGGTTTGGCTAGAATTAGGCCGAGAGTCCTCCCTACAGGTCGATGTGGGGCCCTATAGAAGCCAGGCTGAGCCTCCCGTGGGGCTGAGCCGGAGCCCACCCCGAAGGTCCTGTACACCAATTTGGGATCCTCTGGGGTTGTTGGGGGACAGAGGAAGGCCCCAGACCCCTGGCTCTGGCGAGTGGGGCTGAGTAAGGGGGGCCGGGGGGGCAGGGGCCGGACGCGGGGGCTGCTAGTTGTGTTTCCTGTTTACTGTCTCTCCTGGGGAGGGCGGGGGGGCGGCCTGCAGTCAGAGACTGATGGATGGAAGGGGGGGAGGGACTGACCACAGCCCACGTCAGCAGCGGGGAGAGGAGCTGGACGCCTGGGTCCCATGTGCAGGATGGGAGGGGAGTCTAAGGGGTAGGACGGGGCTGTGGGGGGAACAGGAGGCATGGGGGCTTGGGGTCAAGAGGTGAAGAGTCTGGGGGGGCAGGAGGCTTAGGGGCTTAAAGGGTAGGTGGCATGGGGGCTTGTGGGGCAGTAGGCGTGGGGGCTTGGGAGCAGGAAGCGTGGGGGGCAGGAGGCGTGGGGACTGGGGGGACAGGCCACCTGCCTTTCGGACAGGAAGTGGGTCTCAGAATAGAGAGTGTGGGTGGAGTGGGGGGGAAGGGGTAAGGCTGGGGCCCTTATTCCCCCATTTTCCCCACAGGCGCCACCTGACCAAGCTGTCACTCATCTTCAGCCACATGCTGGCCGAGCTCTCCGCCCTCTTCCCGGACGGCCATTACTGCGGTCCCGACTACCGGCTCACCAAGACTGAGGCCCACGCCTTCTGGCGGCAGCACTGTGGGGAGCGGTGAGCAGGGGACACTGGACACTCCCGCCCCTCCCCTTGAGATTTCCCTCCTATCCCCCTTCCCCAAAACGGACCCCTGGATGCTGAACTGCCCACCCACCCACTCTCCTCCTCCTGCCCCGGGCCTAAGATGTCCCCTGCTCACTCTTGTACTCCCCAAGAAGCTCACCGCAACCTCCTACACTGCAATCAAACACCACCTCCCCATCCTGTGGACCTCTCCTCACCAACACTTCTCACAGGCTTCATTCTCCTGCCCCCTACCAGATACCCTATAATACTAATTCACCTCCCATCCTATTTTCTCTTCTACTGTGCCACTTGTGCACTTCTGTCCATATCCTTATACTCTGCTGCTTCCCCTAGTTGCCATTTATTTTAGTGTCTGATTCCTCCACTAGATTGTAAGGTCCTTGAAGGCAGGGATGATGTCTATCAGCTTTTATATTCTCCTACGTGTTTAGTACAGTGCCCTACACATGGTAAGCATTCAATAAATACTATTGCTGATAGATTATACTTTCAGTGTCAGTTGGGTGCTTCCTAAGTGTCAAGCATTGTGCTCAATAGTGGTTTAGACACAAGATAATTAGCTCTGATAGTCCCTGTCCTACATAGAGCTTACAATTGAAGAGGGAGGGAAAGCTGGGCTTTTATCCCCACTTAAGAGAAAACCAAGGCCTGGAGAGGAAGTCATTTTACCCAGGTCACACAGCAGGGCAGTGGCAGAGCTAGGACTAGAACCTGAACTGAGCTCTGCACGCTGGACCGCCCTGCCTCCTGCCTTTCAGCAGGAAGCCTAGGACTTGGTCTCTTCTGGTGAGGCCCTGCAGGGCAGAGCTCATACCTGCTGTGCTCGCCCCAGGTGTGTGGTGCCGTGGGAGGAATTCAAGACCCTGCTGGGGACGCTGCACCCGGTGGAACCAGGTCCCATGGCCCTCGCCCTGCGGTCCACTATTGACCTCACATGTAGTGGCCACATCTCCATCTTTGAGTTTGACATCTTCACTCGCCTCTTCCAGGTAGGGATAGGGCATTTGGGTCTGGGCCCTGGGGCTGCTTGAGGTGTGGGAGATATCAGGAAAGCTGGGTGGGTGTCATGACTCTGGTTGGCGGTGGGTGTTGAGGGAGAGCGGAGGTGGGTGATGGGGGTGGGAGAGAGAGCAAAAGGACTGAGTAATGGTGGGAGAGAGTAGAGAGGACTGAGCGATGGGAGAGGGAGAAAGAGAAGACCCAGATTGTGGGGTGGGAGAACAGAGAGGACTGGATTTGGGGAACGGGAGAGAGCAGAGAGGACTGGGTGGGGATCCTTGGGGTTGGTTGGGGAGTCATTGCAGAAAGCAGCTGAGCTCAATAGGAGGAGATCAAAAGCTGCAGATGCTAAGATGCTGGAGAAATGATGCAGAGAAGATGGGGAGGGGATTGGCTGTGGGATTTGGAAGAGCTGGGGGAGGATGAAGAGGAGGACAGAGGGGTTTTCCCACCTCCACTTCCCCTCTTCTGGGGCCCTGCCCCCCTAACCCCACCAGCCATGGCCAACGCTCCTGAAGAACTGGACAGTCTTGGCCGTCACTCATCCCGGCTATATGGCTTTCCTGACCTACGACGAGGTCCGAGCCCGGCTGCAGGCATTCCGGGGAAAACCGGGCAGGTAAGGGGCTGGGACACAAGACACCTGGGTCCTGGGCAGGGACCTTGAGGGAGAGGAAGAAGCTGAGGGGAAGGAAGAAGGGATTGCAGGAGGAGGAGGTGGGAGTAGGAGAAACGGATGGAGGCTGGGTAGAAAGAGGGGAGAGCTGCGGGAGGAGGTGAGTGGGGTGCAGGGGAGGAGAAAGTAGAGGAGAAGGAGGGGACTGAGGAAGAGGAAAGGGCTGGAGGGGAGGAGAGAGCTCGTGGGGCGGTGGGGGAGGGAAGGCCTGACTCCCCCTCCCTCTGCCCAGCTTCCTCTTCCACCTGAGCTTCACCTGTCTAAGGGAGGAGAAGAGAGTTGGGGAGGAGGAGGGGACTGAGCAGGAGGAGGAGGGAGATGGGGAGGAGGAGAAGGGGGCTGGAGAGAAGAGGAAGACCTGATTCCCCGCAACCACTGTCCAGCTACATCTTCCGTCTAAGCTGCACCCGCCTAGGGCAGTGGGCCATCGGCTACGTGAGTGAGGATGGCAGCGTCTTGCAGACCATCCCCCAGAACAAGCCCCTCTTCCAGGCCCTGATGGAGGGGCAGCGAGAGCACTTGTAAGTGGAAGCGTGGGCTTGAGGGTGGGGGGTGCTGAGAAACTCTCAATCCCTCCATCATTCTGTCACTGGTATTTATTGTGCAACTATTGTGTGCAGAGCAGGGTCCTAAAAGCTGGGGAGGGAACAGTAGAGCTGGCTGGATTCAGACTCTGCCCTCAAGATTCTTATAATCTAGCTGGGGAGAGGTACACTAAGATAAATCATAGATAGGAAGAAGTAACCTGGACTTTCAGGTGAGTGAGTGTTTAAGAACCTTGGTAGGTACAAAAGTCACTCAATCAATGGTATTTATTGAGCACTTAATGTGTGAAGAGCACTGTACTCTGCACTTGGGAAAGTACAGTTCAAGTACAGTTACAAGTACAAATGTGTGGCCTAATGGATAGAACAAAGGCCTGGGAGTCAGGAGGTCATGGGTTCTAATTTTGGCTCTGCCACTTGTCAGCTTATGTGACCTTGGGCAAGTCACTTCACTTCTCTGTGCTCAGTTACTTCATCTGTAACATGAGGATTGAGACTGTGAGCCCCATGTGGAACAGGGACTTTGTCCAACCTGATTTGCTTGCACCCACCCTAGAGCTTAGTACAGTGCCTGGCACATAGTAAGTGCTTAAAAATACCACAATTGTTATTATTAATGATTAAGTACATTCATTCATTTACTAGTATTTATTGATCACTTACTATGTGCAGAGCACTGTACTAAGTGCTTGGGAGAGTATGGTGTAACAGTAAACAGACACATTCCCTGCCTACAATGAGCTTACAGTCTAGAGGGGGTGAGAGACATTAATATAAATAAGCACACTACAGATATGTACATAAATGCTATAGGTCTGGGAGAGGGGATGAATGAAGGGAGCAAATCAGTGCAAAGCAGAAGGGAGAGGGAGAAGAGGGAAGGCAGGCTTAGTCAGAGAAGGTTTCTTGGAGGAGACATGCCTTCAATAAGGCTTTGGCAATTACAATTCCCCATTTAGGCTGTAAACTCAATGTGGGCAGGGAATGTGTCTGTTTATTGTTCTCTTGTACTCTCCCAAGCGCTTAGTACAGTGTTCTGCACACAGTAAGTGCTCAATAAATACAGGTGAATGAATGAATGAAGAATGAATGAATACAATAGAGTTGATAGATGTGACCGTCCCCACAGGGACCTTATAATCTACAGGAGAAGGCAAGCATTAAAGTAGATTACAGGTAGGGGAAATAGTAGAGTAAAAGGATATGGACATAAGTGGGGTCAGGGAAGGAGAACAGAAAGAACAGGAAGATGAGAAGAATAGAAAAAAGTTAGAGAAGTCCTAGTGTATATTGCACAGGCCTGGGAATCAGAAGGACCTGGGTTCTAATCCCAGCTCCACCACTTGTCTGCTGTGTGACCCTGGGCAAGTCACTTAACTTCTTTCTGACTCAGTTACCTCATCTGTAAAATGGTGATTAAGACCATGAGCCCCATGTGGGTCATGGATTGTGTCCAAACTGATTAGCTTGTCTCTACTCCAGCACTTAGTACAGTGCCTGGCATATAGTAACTGCTTAACAAATACCATAAAAAGTCCCCTGCTCCCTGCCTACAGGGAGTTTACATTCTTATTAGTGTTTTTTCACTCCTAGTGTATGTTCCCAAACATTAGCTGAAGTGTTCTGCCCACAGAGGGTGGCCAAAACTCACTGATGATGACCGGAAGGCCTGATGAGGGCTGAGGGTGTGAGGGTCAATTGGCTGGAAAATGATATGACCTGTAGGTCTGCTGGCCTTTGGTGGGTGGTTCAAGCAGTGAGAATCAGGGAGGCCTAGTAGAAAGAGCCTGGGCCTGGGAGTCAATTAATCTGGGTTCTGTTCCCAGCTCTGCCATTTGCCAAATGTGTGACCTTAGACAAGTCACTGAATTTCTCTTTACTTCAATTTCCTCATCTGTAAAATGGGGATTACTGTTCTCTCTCCCTTTTAGACTGTGAGCCCCTTGTGGGACAAGAACTGTATCTGACCTGATTACCTAGCATCTACCCCAGCGCTTAGGATGTGGGTTCTAATCCCATCTCTGCCATTTGTCTGCTGTGTGACCTTGAGCAAGTCACTGTACTACTCTGGGCCTCAGGTACCTCATCTGTAAAATGAGATTTGAGACTGTGAGCCTTATGTGGGACAGAGACTATGTCCAAACCGATTTGCTTGTTTACACCCCAGCACTTAGAACAGTGCCTGGAACATAGTAAGCACTTGAATACTACAATTATGTTATTATTATTGTTCATTCATTCATTCATTCAATAGTATTTATTGAGCGCTTACTATGTTCAGAGCACTGTACTATGCGCTTGGAATGTACAAATCAGTAACAGATAGAGACAGTCCCTGACCTTTGACGGGCTTACAGTCTAATCGGGGGAGATGGACAGACAAGAACAATGGCAATAAATAGAATCAAGGGGAAGAACATCACATTAAAACAATAGCAAATAAATAGAATCAGGGTGAGGTACATCTCATTAACAAAATAAATAGGGTAATGAAGATATATACAGTCGAGCGGACGAGTACAGTGCTGAGGGGATGGGACGGGAGAGAGGGAGGAGCAGAGGGAAAAGTGGGAGAAGAGGGTTTAGCTGCGGAGAGGTGGGGGGTAGAAGGAGCAGAGGGAAAAGGGGAGCTCAGTCTGGGAAGGCCTCTTGGAGGAGGTGAGCTCTGGTAGGGTTTTGAAGAGGGGAAGAGAATTAGTTTGGCAGAGGTGAGGAGGGAGAGCATTCCGGGACTGCAGGAGGACGTGGCCCAGGGGTCGTCGGCAGGATAGGCGAGAACGGGGGATGGTGAGAAGGTGGGCGGCAGAGGAGCGGAGCGTGTGGGGTGGGCAGTAGAAAGAGAGAAGGGAGGAGAGGTAGGAAGGGGCAAGGTGATGGAGAGCCTTGAAGCCTACAGTGAGAAGTTTTTTGTTTTGTGAGGAGGTCGATAGGCCACCACTGGAGGTTTTTAAGAAGGGGAGTGACATGCCCAGAGCGTTTCTGCAGGAAGATGAGTCAGGCAGTGGAGTGAAGAATAGACTGGAGCGGGGAGAGAGAGGAGAAAGGGAGATCAGAGGGAAGGCTGACACAGTAGTCTAGCCGGGATATTACGAGAGCCTGTAGCAGTAAGGTAGCCGTTGGGGTGGAGAGGAAAGGGCGGATCTTGGCGATATTATAAAGGTGAGACCGGCAGGTTTTGGTGACGGATTGGATGTGTGGGGTGAACGAGAGAGCAGAGTCAAAGATGACACCGAGGTTGCGGGCCTGAGAGACGGGAAGGATGGTAGTACCATCCACGGTGATAGGGAAATCAGGGAGAGGACCGGGCTTGGGAGGGAAGATGAGGAGCTCAATTTTGGTCATGCTGAGTTTTAGGTGTTGGGCAGACATCCAGGTAGAGACATCCTGGAGGCAGGAGAAGATACGAGCCTGAAGGGAGGGGGAGAGGATGGGGCAGAGATGTAGATCTGTGGTATTATTATTACTTGGCACATAGTAGATCCCTAAAAAGTGCCACACATTATTATTATTATCATTCAAGGTTTCTGGGGGGAACTGGGTTGGGTGGGTTCTGAACTCTGTCTGTTCCCCACTTAGCTACCTCTACCCAGATGGGAAGAACACCAACCCAGATCTCTCTGAGCTCTGCCAAGTGGAGCCTCACAAGCAGATTGAGGTGTCTAAGGTCTGTCTCATCCCTTCCTTTGCTCCCTCCTCTTCCACTCTTGGACTCTGTCTCTCTGGTGGTGGCAATGGAATTACTAGATGCTCACTGGATGCGATGCACTCTAACAAAAATTTGAGAAAGCGAGTCAGAAGCGGTGTGGCCTAGTGGAAAGAGCCTGGGCCTGGGAGTCAAAGGACTTGGGTTCTAATCCCAGCTCCTCCACTTGTCTCCTGTGTAACCTTAGGCAAAACACTTCACTTCTCTGTGCCTCAAATTACCTCATCTGTAAAATAGGGATTAGGATTGTGAACCCCATATGGGACATGGACTATGTCCAACCTGATTACCCTGTATCTACCCCAGCACTTAATACAGTAGCTGGCACATAGTAAATGCTTAACAAACTCATTTATTCATTCAGTTGTATTTATTAAGTGCTTACTGTGTGCAGAACACTGTATTAAATGCTTGGGAGAATACAGTATAACAATAAACAGACATATTCCCTGCCCACAGTGACCTGGCAGCCTAGAGGGGGAGACAGTTACCATTTCCAAAACAAAAAATGCAAGAGACCCATTCCCTGCCAATAAGGGGCTTCCACTCTAACAGGATACCCTTACCCTCCCCCCTCAAGAAGCAGCATGGCTCAGTGGAAAGAGTCCGGGCTTGGGAGTCAGAGTTCATGGGTTCGAATCCCAGCTCTGCCACTTGTCAGCTGTGTGACTGTGGGCAAGTCACTTAACTTCTCTTTGCCTCAGTTTCCTCATCTGTAAAATGAGGATTAACTGTGAGCCTCACGTGGGACAACCTGATTACCCTGTATCTACCCCAGTGCTTAGAACAGTGCTCTGCACATAGTAAGCGCTTAACAAATACCAACATTATTATTATACCCCTGATTCCCCTGTGTCTACCCCAGCGCTTAGAACAGTGCTCGGCACATAGTAAGCGCTTAACAAATACCAACATTATTATTATACCCTCCTCTTCCATCAGCACCCTTTCCCATGTCTTGGCCCCCTATTCCTGTGTGTCCCCCCCCTTGGGGTTCCTCCTTGCCCCCCAAGTCCCTGCCTGGGCCAGTGACCACTGTGACTCCGGCCACTTAGACGTGTATGTCTCTGTAGGAGCAGTTCCAGCTGTACTGTGCCATGGACTCTACTTTCCAACTGTGTAAGATCTGTGCTGAGAGCGATAAGGACGTCAAAATTGAGCCTTGTGGTCACCTGCTCTGCTTCCGCTGCCTGGTGGCCTGGCAGGTGTGCCCAGGGAGGATGGGGCGGGGGCGGGAAATGGAGGTGCTGGGGGAGTGTCTCTGTCTTTCTGTCTCTGTGTCTCTCCTTCGGCTCCCTCCAGGTGAGGTTTGAGGATTGCAGGCTCTTAAGGAAAGCTGAACTGCCCCCTCCTTCTCTTCTTCCTTTCCCCCCACTCCCTTGTTCCCCTCCCAACTGCTTCCTCTTCCCTCTCCTCTTCCCTTCCCACTTCCCCTCCTCCCTGATTGCCCTTCCTTCCTGATTCTTTCCTCCTTCCCCTTCCCCCCAATTTTCCCTTCCCTCTGTTTCCCCTTCCTCCCGTCCCTGATCCCCCTTTCCCTCCCACAGCAGTCGGATGGGCAGACATGCCCCTTCTGCCGCTGTGAGATCCGGGGCCGGGAACCAGTGAGGATTCAGCCCTTCCAGGAAGGAGAGAGGACCACCGGGCAAGGCTGGAGGGAGGAACGGGAGGACGGAGATGAAGAGGGGGAGGAGGAGGACGATGACGACGATGATCTGGAAGACGTGGAGGCTGCTCTGAAACAGGTGAGAGCCGGGTCATGGAGGTCGGGACAAGTGGTAAACGGAGGGAAAGGAGAAAATGGGAAGGAGGAGGTTGGGGGTGGGGTGGAAAGATGGAAGTGAAAACCTGGAATGGGGAGATTTGACTCTCAGTGAGATGTAACAATAATAATAATAATAATAACTGTGGTATTTTTAAGTGCTAAGTGCTGGGGGTAACTACAGGATTTTCTGTGAGGCCCAAATGGGGCTCACAGGCCAAGGGTGAGGGAGAACAGGAATTTCATCCCCATGTGGGAATAAAATAGGGAGGCTGTGGGTTTGAGATGTAGAGTGGGAGATGAGGGGAGGATGCTGATCTGGGTAAAGCTGGGTAGGAAGTTGAGGGAGGGCAGGAAACCTGCGAACAAGATCTAACCCCCTTTCCTCCCCTCCCCACCTTCCATTTCTCCCAGTTGAACCGCACATTTTCACCCCAACTCCCCCCTCCAGTCCCGCCCAGGCTGGACCTGCTCACAAAGAGAGGTGGTGACAACAGACCCCAGCCACAAGTGAGTTCTTAGACCAAGGCCCTTCTTTATAACATGTGTTTTCATTACCTGGGTTGGATAGAAGAACAAGAAATGTTCTCCCCAAAGTGTTATTCTGTACTGGTGAAATACAACTCACAATAATAATTGTGATATTTGTTAAGCACATGTTATGTACCAAGCACTCTACTGGAGGAGCAGTGTGATCTAGTGGATGGAGCATGGGCCTGGAAGTCAAAAGAACCTGGGTTCTGATCCTGCCACTTGTCTGCTGTGTGATTTTGAGCAAGTTAATTCACTGCTCTGTGCCTTGGATACCTCATCCGTAGAACGGGGATTAAGATTGTGAGCCCCATGTGGGACATGGATTGTGTCCAAACTGATTAACTTGTATCTAACTTGGCTCTTGTTATATCTCGGCTAGACTACTGTGTCAGCCTTCTCTTTGATCTCCCTTCCTCCTCTCTCGCCCCGCTCCAGTCTGTTCTTCACTCCGCTGCCCGGCTCATCTTCCTGCAGAAACGATCTGGCCATGTCACTCCCCTTCTTAAACACCTCCAGTGGTTGCCTGTCAACCTCTGCTCCAAACAAAAACTCCTCACTCTAGGCTTCGAGGCTCTACATCACCTTGCCCCTTCCTACCTCTCCTCCCTTCTCTCTTTCTACCACCCACCCCGCACGCTCCGCTCCTCTGCCTCCCACCTCCTCACCGTCCCTCGGTCTCGCCCATCCCGCCGTCGACCCCCGGGCCACGTCCTCCCGCGGTCCCGGAACGCCCTCCCTCCTCACCTCCGCCAAACTGATTCTCTTCCCCTCTTCAAAACCCTTCTTAAAACTCACCTCCTCCAAGAGGCCTTCCCAGACTGAGCTCCCCTTCTCCCTCTACTCCCTCTACCGCCCCCCCCCTTCACCTCTCCGCAGCTTAACCCTCTTTTCCCCCCATCTCCCTCTGCTTCTCCCCCTCTCCCTTCCCATCCCCTCAGCACTGTACTCGTCTGCTCAACTGTATATGTTTTCATCACCCTATTTATTTTGTTAATGAAATGTACATTGCCTTGATTCTATTTAGTTGCCATTGTTTTTATGAGATGTCCTTCCCCTCGACTCTGTTTATTGCCATCGTTCTCGTCTGTCCGTCTCCCCCGATTAGACCGTAAGCCTGTCAAACGGCAGGGACTGTCTCTATCTGTTGCCGACTTGTTCATTCCAAGCGCTTAGTACAGTGCTCTGCACATAGTAAGCGCTCAATAAATACTACTGAATGAATACCCCAGCGTTAAGTACAGTGCCTGTCACATAGTAAGCACTTAACAGATATTGTTTTAAAAAAAGAAAAAAGCACTTAAATGCCATTATTAATAAATAAAATAAAGTGGCTGGGAGAGTACAATAATAATAATAACTATGGTGTATGTTAAGCATTTACCATGTGCTTAGCACTGTACTAAGCCCTGGGGTAGATGCAGGATAATCAGATCCCACTTAGAGCTCACATTATAAGTAGGAGAGACAACTGGTATTGAATCCCCATTTTGCAGATGAGGGAACCGAGGCACAGAGAAGTTAAGTGACTTGTCCGCTATCATAAGGCGGGTAAATGGTGGATTAGAACCCAGGATCTCCGACTCCCAAGTCTGTGTGCTTTCCTCTAGGCAATGCTGCTTACCAGTACAACTCGTAGACATGATACTTGCCCTCAAGGAGCTTACAGTCTAGTTGGGGAGACAATAATAATGACATTTGTTCAGTGCTTACTATGTATCAAGCACTGTTCTAAGTGCTGGGGTAGGTACAAGCTAATCAGATTGGACACAGTCCCTGTCCCACATGGGGTTCAGAGTCTTAATCCCTATTTTACAGATGAAGTAATTGAGGCCCGGAGAAATGAAGTGACTGGCTCAAGGTCTCACAGCACCCAGGTAGCAGAGCTGGGATTAGAACCCATGACCTTCTGACTCCCAGGCCCATGCTCTATCCAGTAGGCTAATCAGGTCCCACATGGGGCTCACAGTCTTAAGTAGGAGGGAGAACAGTTATTCAATCCCCATTTTGCAGATTAGGGAACTGAGGCACAGAGAAGTTTAGTAACTTGTCCAAGGTCAGACAATAGGTAAGTGGTGGAGCCAGGATTAAAACCCGGGGCCTCTGCCCCCCAGGCTCAGGCTCTTTTCACTAGGTTACACTGCTATAATAAATTGACAACTTCTACCTGGCAGTAAGGAGCTAGAGCAGATGACCTCCAGGATTCTGGGACTGGGGGGGTCTCTCCTTATCCAAAATTGCCTTTCTTGAATGTCATCTCTGATAAGACCCTCTTTCCTCTCCTTCCAGACTCCTAACCCCAGCCAACCTGAGCCCCCACCCCGGCTCCGTCCTCCTCGTCCCCTCCCCCGGACCCTTCCCCTGTCCTCTGCCTCCTGGGATGGCTCCGCCCCCTCTCAGCCCAACCAGGAGGGCAACAGGGTAAGTAGGGAGGCCTGGGAGGGGGCCCAGACTGAGGGCTGGAGGGCAGGGGGCTTGGGGGTGGGAGAACAGAGAAGGTTGGGGGATGCCTGGGACTTGGGAATTGGAGTTGGGCCCTGGATGGTTTGGAACGTTGAGGTGGATGACTGGCTTTTTCAGCAGCATGGCTCAATGGAAAGAGCAAAGGCTTTGGAGTCAGAGGTCATGAGTTTGAATCCCAGCTCTGCCACTTGTCAGCTGACTGTGGGCGAGTCACTTAACTTCTCTGTGCCTCAGTTACCTCATCTGTCAAATGGGGATTAAGACTGTGAGCCCCACGTGGGACAACCTGATTCCCCTGTCTACCCCAGCGCTTAGAACAGTGCTTGGCACATAGTAAGCGCTTAACAAATACCAACATTATTATTATTATTATTATTTTCTCCTGGCTTCAGTGATCCAGAAAAGGCCAGGAATCCCCACTTCCCCTGCTGCCTTTCTTCACCCCCCTTCCCCCCAGCCCTCAGCACCAGTCTAGCCAAGACCCAGGTGAGAGTGAAGGCCTCTCTCCACTGCTGCCCCATCCCTTTTCCACCAAACACCCTCATCTGACCCCTTTCTCTTTCTCCACAGACCCAGTGTACGTGTCGGGGAGAAGTGCCTGAAGACAGGTGACCTCCGACCTCCCACCTCCAGCACTGTTACCAGGGGAAGGGGGGTTGTTTTTTGGGGTGGGGGAGATAGCAGGGCAAGGAGGCGGGATTGAGGGGGCCTGTGAAGAGTGAAATAAAGAGAAGAGTGGACACTGGACTGTGTAGTTGGAGGAGAGGGCGGGGGGGGGGGGGCAATGGACGTCACTGTCCTGCGACTGACTGACCGGTCAGGTGGCGCTGTCCCTCCAATGCCCACAAGAGGGCAGCAGGACCTCAGGTGCCAGCAGGTGTGTGGCGGGTGTCCTGTCTCCTCCCTCTGGCCCACAGGTTCCCTTCTCCTCCAGCGGCCTTGCTTTGAGCCTCGACTTTCCACCTGGGAACTAGGCGTCCCCTTCCCCAGCTACTCACTCTTGGACCCCCTCTCCTCTCTGAACTGCCCCTTCCCCCGCATCTTTAACTCCCCACCCCAGAGCCGAGGTCACTGCATGCCCTCATCCCCCAGTCACCCCTCAACCCGGTCTCCAGGCCCTAGACAGCAACACCCAGTTTAGAGTTCTTCTTGTAGGACCCGGGTGTCCTGTGACTCAGCTCCCGGTCCTTCGGCCAATGCGTTCCCCCTCTCCCATCCTGGACCCAGGCATCCCCGCCCCACAGCCCCCTGTTCTCCCCTCCCCCTCGGGTGCTGGGCGGAGCAGATGGAGGAGGGGTGCATTCCTGGGATTCCGGGGTGGGGGGAGGCGGGGTTGGGCCAGGCTGAGGGAGGGGGCGGAGACTCCCGACTCTCTAACCCTGGGTCCTGGGTGGACTGGTCAGCCTCAGGTAATATTGGGCTCAGAGGCACAGGGGACATTTGAGAGGAACTGAAAAATGACCGGCCATACAGAGAAAGCCTTGGCCTTGGATAACTGAGGAGTCTGGGCATTAGAGATTGTAGTGGGAAGTTCTAAATCCAACTCCTGGAATAACAGGTGGTAAAACAGGGTTGGAACATCCCTTTGGACATTTGGACATTTGGATTCATCCCACCCTCAGCGCCACAGTGCTTATGTACAGTGTGAGAAGCAGTGTGGCCTAGTGAGAAGCAGTATGCCCTCATGGATAGAGCATGGGCCTGGGAGTCAGAAGGATCTGGGTTCTAATCCGTGCTCTGCCATGTTTCTGTTGGGGGCCTTGGGGAAGTCACTTCATTCCTCTGGGTCTCAGTTATCTGTAAAATGGGGATTAGGGCTGAGCCTCAAGTGGGAGAGGGACTCTGCCCAACCCGGTTAGCTTGTATCTACCCCAGTACTTAGAACAGTGTTCAACACAGAGTAAGTGCCTAACAAATACCATTATTATTATATTGATAAATTATTTATATTAATATCTGTCTCTCCCTCTAGACTGTAAAGTCACTGTGGGCGGGGATTGTGTCGGCCAACTCTTGTTCTCTCCCAAGTGCTTAATACAGTGCTCTGCGGAATAAGTGCTCAATAAAAACCACTGATTGATCCCTAATCTGGAGAGATTAATTTTTCTGAGTTTTAGTAACAGGACATTGGTGAGACTGAGAGTCACTGGTCACACT
This sequence comes from Ornithorhynchus anatinus, assembly GCF_004115215.2. Classification (NCBI taxonomy): domain Eukaryota; kingdom Metazoa; phylum Chordata; class Mammalia; order Monotremata; family Ornithorhynchidae; genus Ornithorhynchus; species Ornithorhynchus anatinus. Next base: position 3,922,622 of record NC_041732.1, on the reverse strand, counting down.
GGGAGATCCTTGGCTCCCAAGAGCAGGTGAGACCGAGCTACTGTCAGTAGTCATAGTAATAAATAATATTCTGGTGTAGCGCCTCCCCCTCCCCATTTTTGAAGTGCTTTAATAGCACCTGATCCTCGGTTTCTGGTGAGACTGGAAGATACTGGTTAATCCAGCCCTGAGATATTGGTGAGACTGAAATATACTGGGCCATTCGCTGGCCTTGCATTACTGGGGTGACTGGGGCAAACTGATTATGGCTAGTGATCCCTGATGGAAGTTTACCGGGGAGACATTGGACAGTCCCGGCTCCCGGTTGGATCTGGCATCCAGAGAAAAGTCGGAGCCTGCGGAGAAGCTGTCTGTGGGAGGCCTGGGCTGAGTGCCAGGGCTGGGGGGAGTGGGAAGGGGGAGAGAGAGAAGGAAGGGACGGAGGGGGGCTCAAGGGGAGGGGGCGGGGATAGGCCGGGGGCGGGGCGCACTCGCTCTCTCGCTTTCTCCCTCGTTCTTAGTTGCTTCTAGAGTCTCCGAGCCGCCGCCGCCGTCCGGACCATGGAGCCCCCGGCCCGGTCCCCCCGCCTCCGCCCCCTCCGGGACCCCCGGACCCCCGGGCTTTTGCTGCTCGCGCTGTTGCTGGGCGGCTCCCCAGGTATGAGGACGGGAGGGGAGGGGGCGGGAAGTCCGGGAGTGCTCAGGGGAGAGGACCCCTAAAGTGTGGGTGGGGGGTATTGGGGGCTCCCGGAGATAGTCCAGGGGAAATCGGGAAGACACGGGGGGGACGGGACAGGAGGATGGGTGATCCGAGGGCCCCAGGATTTGGGGGTCGGGGCCCGTGCACTCTCAGCCTCCCCCAGCGCCCCTGTTTTCCCAGGACCGTCCTCGTCCCGCCCACCACCCAGTTGAAAGTTCCTGGTTTTGGGCCAGCCGATCCCAGAGGCACTGTCCGCTTCGGTCCCGCCTCCACAACTGTTCCGCCCCTTCTTGCCCCTCGACCCCACTGGGACTCGAACACCTAGTGGCCAAGAGACAAAGGGACGCAGAGATCCTGGAGGAGACATTGGGAGAGAAAGACCGAGAGACAGGCGGGAGGCGAGCAGAGACCCCCTTGGGCCGAGACCCCCAGAGACGTAGAGGCGTCCCCCCTCCCCGTCCCCCACTCGGCAGCTGGCGAGCCGCGCGACCAGGAAGACCCCGGCCCTGTCGGTCACCTTCTGGCCCCGTGTAACCTCCGGAGCCACTGACCCTGTCGGGGGGGTGGGGGGTGGGGGGGTGGGGAGAGGGAGGGATGGACCTCGGAGCCTAAGGTGGGTTGGAGTCCATGGGGACATTGGACTTGGGGAGAGGGTGGGAGCACCCAGTGACTTGGAAACCCAGGCGTCCTGGCTGCCAGTCCCCAACTGTACCCCCCACCCCAATACCTCACTCCCCTCTCGGGATCCAAACACGTTATCTCCAATCCCTCTTCCCGCTGCCCCACCCCAACCCCCTCACACTCCCTCTATCCCTGCCGTCTGAAGCTCTTGCCTCTCTCTCCTGGGACCCAGGCGTCCTGGCCCTCCGCACAGCCCGTCTCCTGCAGCAGCCGCTGCAGTTTCTGCTCCCTCGGGGCTGGGCGGGGCAGGGAGCGGCTGGGGTTGGGGCTTTCCCCGGCCCTGGGGAGGGCCTGGCTTCTCTCCCTGGGCCCCGCGGGGAGGCTTGGGGGCAAAGAGGGTGGGGAGCAGCCAACCTAGAAAGGGGCCTGTTACCCTCCTCCCTAGGCAACATCTCCCCCAGACCCTCCCTCTGGGACCCAGGAGTCCTGCCTCCTTCAGCCCTGCCTTTCGATTCCCACTCCTCTCCGGACCCCAGGAGCCTCCTCCATCCCCTCTGAGACTCAGGGACTCTGATGCCTGCCTTTGGCTGACTCACCCCCTTGCTCTCTGAGGAATAGCTCAGCTCCCCCCCCCCCCCCCCCGCTTTTTCACTCTCCCCCAGGGAGCCCCCAGAGGAAAGTGGAGGAGAAGGGCCGGTAGGCCCAGGGGGGTCGGGGGGCCTGGGGGCCCCTGGGGTCCAAGGCGTCAGGCATACAGGCCTGGGCTGGCTCCTGCGCCCTCCCACATTCCTGAGCCGGGGACGGTCTCCCCCACCCCACCTCCCGGCCCACTCCCCACCCACATGCTCACCTCCCAGCGGGGGAGTCTGGGCTTCGTGGAGGCAGCCTGCCAAGCAGAGGGAAACAGAGGCAGAGGCTTAGAGGCTCAGAGGCACAGGCGTAAAGATGCTGAGAGACAGAAACCAGAGAAGCATAGAAAGAGAGAGCAAGGGAGACCCTCCAAAGAGGACGTTAGAATCATAGAGATAAGAAGAGAGATGCAGAGAGATTGTCTCTGCTCCCTACTGTGTCTCTTGCTTTTCACTTTCCCTCGTCATAAGCTCTAGGCTTCTTGTTACAGCCAGGCTGGAAGGCAGGGATGAGGTAGAGCAGAAAACTGGGATCTTGGTTTCAGAATCGGGGGTAGGAGGGGTTGAGGGGATGGGATACCTGGGTGCAAGGGTTTGGGGGTGGGTGGCCGGGGCGGTGGCTAAGGAAAGGCACCTGGGCCCCGTGTGCATCTCAGGCCATCTGGTCGCCTCTGGCTTTCTGCACCCACCCCCCGCCCCCGCTGGGTTGTTGTTTAGGTCGGCAGCGGCGGCAGAGGCTGCAGCAGTGCCCGTCCTGGCCCCAGCTGTTCGCCAGCACCTGTCAGTGTGACAGCCCAGGCCTCCCTTCCTGTAACCCCTTCGTGCCCAGGAGAGCTCAGGCCTGAGCAGGACGCTGGGGCCTTCACAGAGAGGGTCCCTTTACTGTGCAGGGAGCAAGAAAGGCAGGGATGGGGGGCTGAGGGGACTGGGGAGCAGGGGAGGGGGACCCAATCTTCAATCTCCTGCTGGGGACAGATGCAGCTTGCTCCTGATGGGGAGCGGGGAAAATCTCTGACCCCATTCCCTGCCAGCTGGCACTGATGATGGTATCAGGGGGCTCTTGGCTGCAACACCCCCCTCCTCCTCTAGTTTCTGGCTGGGCTCTCGCTCACCCGCTGAGTCTGTCTGCTGGTCCTCCCGTCTCCCCCTTCCTTCTTCCTCCCATTCGGCTTGATCAGATGCAGGAATGTCAAGGAGTTTCAGGAAGGAGGAGGAGGGGAGCACTTAGACGGGCACAGGGCCACCCTTTGCTCTTAGATGGGCATCGATTTATGTCCGCCACTTATTCATCTCCTAATTCATCTTTCCTCACTCTTGTCACTTCCAGTTATATCTTTTTTCTTCCTCCTGCTGTTTGTAAATCAGTCATTCCTGTCTGTTCCCCTTTAGACTGTGTTCAGTACACTGTAGATGCTCAGCACACTGTAGGCACTCAGCACACTCTAGGTGCTCAACATACTCTAGGTGCTCAGCACACTGTAGACACTTAGCACACTAGGTGCTCAGCACACTGTGGGCATTCAGCATACTCTAGGTGCTCAGCCCATCCCATTGTTGGGATTAGAGTAAGTGGTGGAAGGAGAGCTCCAGAGACAGATAAACTAAGATTTCACTCCAAACTGAAGCTGGGACCAGGGAAAGTGAGTCATGCAGCCAGAGGCAGGAGAAACTAAGTCAGGGACCTTTCTCTTGGGGACTGGGATTTGGGTCAGGGGCCATTGGGAGTGACTGGGGTTGGGGCTAGAGCCGGGCCTCCCTGGGGAGGGATGGGGGAGAGGGGAGTTTAGGCAGGATATCCCCTTCCCCTCTCCCCTGTGTCCACAGGTGCCTGGGCAGAGGTGCAGGTGACTGTGCCCCCCCTGGTGGAGGTGATGCGGGGGGCCCGGGCCACCCTGTCCTGCACCCCCTCTGCCTTGGGGTCCCAGAACAATCAGTTGCTGGAGTGGTTCATCGTGAGTATTTGGTGGGGGACAGCGTGGAGGGAACTAGGGAGGGTGGGTGGAGAGAGGGCCAGAGTAGAGGAGGGAGACGGTAGTGGCTGGTAGCGGCTTTCCCCCACCTCCTTGCCAAACCCAGGACTCCCTTTTTCTCAGGCTGCAGCAAGCTGGATGAGGGGTAGATTCTCTTGGCCAGACCCAGGAACCAATAGACCGTGGCACTCACTCTTCCCCTCTTCCCTCCCCTCCCTTCCCCAGATGAACCGTGTTGGCGCTCGGAAGCGGGTGGCCTATGCCCAGGGCTTATGGCCAGCTATGACTGGGCATGTGGACCAGGAAACCGAGCTGAGTGGTCGAGTGGAGCTGGACTCTCAAGGGGGCCTGGTGTTGCCCAAGGCCAGAGTGAGCGACGCACGGGACTTCTTGTGCCAGGTCGGGGCAGGCACTGAGGGCAGCGCCGAGGGTACCGTTCGCCTTCACGTCTATGGTAATGGCCTGGGCTGCGGGAGGAGGAGGGAGATGAGTGAGGGGGTGGGGGAGAGCCCTCCGGGCTTCCTGGAGGAGGGGGCTAAGGACAGGCAGCTCTGGGAGAGAGAGTAGGAGAGCAGGGGATGGGAGACTGAGACAATTGGAAAAGAGTGGGAAATGGCCGGGCTCCATCAAAGATATCCCATCCCTCCCCCTGCCTCCAACCGGAGCAGTTCCTTCCCTGAAACTCCTCTCACACCCCAGCCACCTGTCCTGGGATCTCAGAGTTACAGCAGGTGGGCATGAGATTAGACAACAGAGAGGACATCTTCAGTATGGGGAGGGTGAAGCTGGATTGGGCCAAATGTGGGTACCTGGGGTCCATCTTCTGAACTCTTCCCTCATTCCAGCTGTCCCCGAGCCCCCTGAGGTCACATATAACAAGGGGATCCTGTCAGTGACGGAGGGGACCGTGCAGGAGGTATGGGATTGGGGAGCCCAATGCCTGGGCTCTGTGTGGGGATGGGGTCTGGGATAGGAGGAGGAAGAGGCTGAGGGCTGTTTGCCTGAGGCCTGGGAAGGGAGGAGGCCTGGGACTGGAGGGGGCTGGAGAACCAAGCTCTTACATTCTGGTCAGGGAAAGAGCTCAGAATGGGAGGAGGCTGGGAAGCCAGGTGTTTGGGTCCTGAGGGGAGAGGAGGGGCTGGAACCGGAGCAAGCTGGGAAACCAGGCACCTGGATCCTGGATGGGGCGTGGTCTTGGGTTGGAGGAGGCTGGGGGGACAGATGCCTGGGGTTTGAGGCAGAGAGGGGGCCTGGGTCAGAGCAGGCTGGGGAGCGGGTAGGGGTCATGGGACAGCTCACCCACCTCCTCCCCCAACCCTGGCCCCTGCCCAGATTGCCAACTGTTTAAGCCGAAATGCCAACCCGGCCCCCAATATCACGTGGTACCGGAATGGAGAGCTCCTGCAGGTCCCTACCGAGATCAATGGAGGTGAGGGGCTGGAGGCTGTGGACCAGGATCGAGGGGATCACTGGCCCCGGCCCCAGCTGACCCCAGGGGAGATTGGCCATCCACAGGGAGGGAGGAGGCCCACTCGCTTGCTTCCCGGGACAGCTGGGGACAGCCGGCCCTCGGCCAGGTGCCAGCTGGAGCACTGCTATCGTCCCCACCCAGGAATCCTCCAGGCCCTGTCCCCCTGCCCAGGCCCCTCTGCCCATCCCCTTCCGCCACCCCTTCCATCCCAGTCATTCATTCCGTCATATTTATTGAGCCCTTACTGTGTGCAGAGCACTGTACTAAGCACTTGGGAGAGTACACTATAACAATAAACAGACACATTCCCTGCCCACAATGAGCTTACAGTCTAGAGCCTGCAGTCCCACCCAGTCAACTCTGCATCTTAACCGGCTCCCCCCACCGCCAGGGATGGGGACTGAGGGAGCCAGCCGGGGCCTCTGGTCAGGGCTCCCGGGTCCCTGAGCTGAGAGGAGGCAGGAGGATGCCATGTCTCTGGGCCCGAATGCTCTGACAGCCCCTCCGGCTCACCCCCTGCAGAGCGCTACGCTGTTCCTCGCACTGTCCGTGAGGCTTCGGGGCTCCTCTCACTCTCCAGCTCTCTCTACCTGCGGCCCACCAAGGCTGACCGCCAGGCCACCTTCCACTGTGCCGTTCACTACCCGCTGCCCCAGGGCCGGACTGGAAAGCAGATCTCCAATCCCTTCAATCTCACCCTGCACTGTGAGTCCCCCACCTGCCTTCCCCTTTTCCCCCCACCCCAATCTTGTTCCAGTGACCTCTGACCTTGTGACCTCGGTTCCCCACCTTATTCATTTTCCCTCCTATCAATCAGTCACTCAATAGTTTAACAGAGCACTGTACTAAGAGCTTGGGAGAGTACAATAGAGTGGGTAGACCAAGAAGTAGCCTGGCTTTGGTTAAAGCATGGGCCTGGGAGTCAAAAGGTCATGGGTTCTAATCCCGGCTCGGCCACATGTCTACTCTGTGACCTTGGGGAAGTCACTTTGCTTCTCTGGGCCTCAGTTACCTCATTTGTAAAATGGGGATGAAGACTGTGAGCCCCATGTGAGACATGGACTGTATCCAACTTGATTAACTTGTATCTCCCCTGGCACTTAGAACAGTGCTTGGCACATAGTAAGCACCTAACCAGAACCATAATTATTGTTATTATTATTATTATGTGATTCCAGCTATCAGAGGGCTTACAACCTACTGTGTGCAGATCACTGTACTAAGCGCTTGGGAGAGGACACTAGAGTTGGTAGACTTGATCAGGTCACTGGACTGAGTACTTGCGAGGGGACAGTACGTAATATTGGTAGATGTGATCCCTTCCATCAAAGAGCTTAGAATCTACTGTTTGCAGAGCACTTCACTGAGCGCTTGGGAGAGGACAATAAAAGAGTTGGTAGAAACATTCCCTGCCCAAGGGGCTCACCTTTGTGGGGAGCAGAGAAGGAGCAAATCCCTCTTATCCCTTTCTGCTTCCACCCCAGACCCTACAGAGAACGTGCGGTTCTGGCTGGACAGCCCAGTGACCCCAAACGCCTGGGTCCAGGAGGGGGATGATGTGCATCTGGTCTGCAAGGGAGACGGGAGTCCTGAACCTGAGTACATCTTCTCCCGCATCCAGGTGACCCCTGAATTGACCTTTCCGACCGTCCCCACCCAGCCCCTCCCCTCCCCAAGGCCCAGACCCCCAAGGGCCGACAGACCACCCCTACCCGGACGCTCTGAAATCCCCAAGCTCCAGGTCGGATGGTGGGTGACTCCTCTGCCCCCCGCAGGGCAAAGAAGAGCAGGGGCTGAAGAATAACTTTGGGGGGCGGCTGGTCCTCGCTCAAGTGCAGCGGGACCAAGGAGGGACCTACCGGTGCGAGGTCCTGGATTTCGATTCCCCTCCCGAAGTCGAGCTGACCCACAACCTTAGTTTCCGAGTGGCCTGTGAGTGCCTGGGAAGGTGGAGTTGGGTCAGTGGGCTGAGGGGAGGTGGGAGGAAGCAGGGAGTGGGGACATGGGGCGCTGGTACTGGAGCTACACCAGGGTCCTGGGGGCACTGAGTCTCTGCCTCCTGCCCCCCTTCCCACACAGACATCGAGCCCCTGAAGCTGAGTCCGGTGAGTGAGGAGGTGACCGTGCCCCTAGGACAAGCTGTGGAGTTGAGCTGCTCTGGCCACGGGGAGCCGGCCCCCAAACTGCGCTGGATCAAGGTCAGGGGGCTGGGAGGATGGTGGGGACCCCTCCACCCCACTTCCCGGATGACTCCCCCGACGTGACTCTTCCCTACCTGCCCCTCCCTCCTCCTACCCCAATCTGACTCCTCCCATCTATGCCCCTGCCTCCCCTCACCCCAATTTGACTCCTCCCATCTCTGCTTCGCCCTCCCCACCTGACTCCTCCCACCTCTCCCCCTCCCCACCTGACTCATTATTATTATTAATCATATTCATTGAGCACTGTATGCTAAGCACTGTACTAAACACTTGGAAGAGTACAATATAACATCAAACACATTCCCTACCCACAACAGGCTCACAAACTAGAGAGGGGGACTCTTCCCACCTGTCCCTTTCCCTCCCCACCTGACTCCTCCCACCTCTGAATTCCTCCTATCCCCTATCTGTGGCCTGGCAGGACTTAGTGGAGCTCTCTCCAGGACCCCTCCTTTCTCTGTCTTCGGTGTCCTTTGACTCCGCGGGCACTTATGTCTGTGAAGCCTCCGTCCCAGCTGTGCCCAGGCTCAACCGCACCCAGACCCTGCAGCTTCTTGTTACAGGTGAGGGTGCTGGAGGGTTGGAACCGGGACCTGAGATTGCTGGGAACCCCTGTCTGAAGGAGGGATGGGGAGGAGCCTGGGGTCGGGGTCATCGCAACCGGCCTCCTGTCCCCCTTCCCACCTAGGGAAGCCGGAGATTAAGGAGGAGGCGGTAGAGCAACTGAAGAAGGCAGGGGAGTCTGACCAGGTGTGGACTGAGGGTGACGTGGTGACCCTGAGCTGTTCTGCCCGGGGCCACCCAGAGCCTCATCTGAGTTGGAACCAGCCTGGGGGCACGGTGAGACCTCCCCCGACCTCCCTGCACCATCCTCCATCCGCCCCCACCCCTGCCATCCGACCCCACCACCCTCCATTCAGCAGCTACACCTCATTCCCTGTCCCCTTAATGAGCTCTCCTAAAACATCTGGTCTGAACCCCCAGAGGAGCCCTTCCCCACTCTTCCCTCCTCCGCCCAGCCCCTTCCTTCTCTTCCCTCCCCCATTCCCCCCCACCTCCATCCCCCAACACTGTTCTCTGTCCTCCCTCGCCGCCCAGCCGGCCGTGCGAGCCCCCGGACTGGGCGGCTGGGCGACCAGCTCCCTGAAGCTGACGGTGACAGCTGCCGTGGCCCGGGATGGGGTCACTTGTGAAGCCCAGAACCCCCATGGGGTCACGAAGCGGCTCTTCCACATCAGGGTTGGTGAGTGATCAGGGGATGTGGCTGTGGGGATGACCCTCTTGGCATGTGGCAGGGAAACACTTGACTTGGTGTTGCTAAAGGAAGTGTCTGGCTGGCGAGGGCAGGTGGACGGGGCTGGGAGGGCAGGCAGCCAGGTGGCCTTCCTCCCCAACGCACCATCTCCCGCTATCTCCCCACTCTGCCTGGTCCCATCTTCCAGAATCCCCCGCAGCTCCCCAGGCCGGCGTGGCAGTCATCGCTGTGGCGGTCAGCGTGGGCATCCTCCTCCTGGTCGTCGCTTTCTTCTACTTCATGCAGCGCCGCCACCGGCTGCCCTGTTCCAGGGGCGAGAAGGGTACCCCGTGAGTGACCCCGGCCCCATGACGCCAGGGCTCCCTGTCCCAACCTGGCATTGACCCTGCCGGTCCCTGACTCCCCTCCCCACCACACCCATCCCTATCTCTCCATACCCCCACCTCCTCTGGCCCAGCCCATCTGACTCTAGTTCTGGCCTTGACTCCCGCGTAGGCCTCCGCCGGACCCGGAACCTGGCTGCCCTGGGGCAAAGCAGAGGACCGAGCAGACAGGGCTCCTGGTTGGGGCCCCCGGAGGAGGGGGGGCTCACAGTGCCTTTGGGGAAGAGGTCAGAGCCGGGGACGGGTGCAGGGCAGATCTGGGCTGGGGCTCCTGACTGTGGGTGGGGGGAGTGGAGAGTTGGGGCTGGGGAAGAGCCAGGACTGGGATACCTGACCATGTTAAGGGGGAGTGGAGAGCTGAGGTTGGGGTTCCTGACCATGAAGGGGGGTAGCAGAGAGCTGGGCCTGGAGTCCGTGACCATGGGTGGGAGGATTGGGGAGCCAGTGCTGGGGTACCCGATAGGAGGAGGGCAGTGGGAGAGGCTGGGAGTAGGGCAGAGAGTGTGGATGGAGGGCAGGGTACTGGGCATCAGGTCACCTGGGTTCCAGGAGTCTGACTCCCCTTCCTCCTCTTCCACAGTGCTAACTCCCGACAGGCCAGGGACCTAAGCATCCACTCGGCCCAACTTCCAGCCTGGCCCCCGGTCACTCACACTGGATCCCTCCATCCCCCCAGTGTGGGGGGGGGGGGCGGTTATGGGGGCGCAGGAAAAATCTTGAGCTCTGACTCCCCTCCCCCATGCTCAAACACAGTCCCCGCCCCCTCCCCTCCTTCCCGCCCCCGCCTTCTCTCTCCCGGCCTCTCCCTCCATTTCCTTCCTGAATTCGGGAACATAGGACGGACCTTAGGGAGAGGGGTGTGTGGTGGGGGAGGGCTCCAGTTGGGACCTTTCCTAAAGGGCCCTCCCTCCCCCCGTTTTTCCCTCCCTCTCTTCCCCCAGCCCCAAAATAGCCCCCAGCTCCCGGCTTGGGGCCCCAGGGAGAAGATAGAGGGGTTGCCAGGGACTATTTTTATCCCACCAACCCAGAGGAGGGAGCAGAGCCAAGCCCCCCTCCTCCTCTTCCTTCGTCCCCACCCCAGGAGTCTACCTTCCCTCCCCCTCGCTGCTGTATCACACTGGATCTCTAAAGTCTTCGACACTGGATTTTCTGACCGGAGCCAATAAAGTTGGTTTCTCCTGTCCCTGGATCTGAGCCTAATTTCTGCCCCCCACCCCCTCCACCCCGCCTGTCTTCCGCTTCCCCTTGCTCGGGCCCAAAGGGGATGCGGTGGAGGGGTTGCAGGGGGGCGGGGGGGGGGACGACTGCCAGCTCCTTCAGATGCCCCCCTACTTTTCCTCCCGCCTCTCTCCCTCCTTGGGCACTTGATCCAGTTTGGGGGAAAATGAGGCGAAGACGGTAAATGAGGCTTCGGGAGGAGCTGGAGAAAGAGGGAGGAGAGAGGCCTGATGCCCGGGGGAGTTGGGGATGGAGTGGGCGGGGAGGTTTTTTTCGGGGGGGGGGTGCGATGCCCGCCTTATGAGAGGAAAGGGGAGTGAGGGGGGCGGAAAGCCTGGATCCCTGGGGCAAGTTGGGGGCGTGTGCAAAGGAAGCAGGGGCAGGCCCCCCGGCTGAATCCCCCTCTGGAAACCGGTTCTCCCGGTCCGGGGGGGCGGGGGGGAGAGGGGGCTTTGAAGAACCCCCTCCCGTAGGGGGGAGGATTAGGAAACGACACCCGGATGTTGGAAGCCATAAAGTTGATGGAGTTGGAGAGAAGCTTCAGTGAGAGGATAATTGAGTCGCAGCCCACCGCAGAGAGAGAACCGAGGGGAGAGACAGATGGAGCGGGAGAGAGAGGCCCAGGAAGGAGGAGCTGAAGTGATACGGACGGACGGACACAGGGACCCTCAGAGAGCCGGGCTAGCCCCATCTGCTCCCCGAACTAATAAAGGGGGCGGCTGGAGGGGGCGGGGGGCTGGCCTCGGGGACAGCCCTCGGCTGGAAGGAGATGGTCATTTGTATGCATGGGGGGGTGATTAGCATACAGATGGTCACCGCTCCGGGCTCGTCGGCCAATCCGGCCGCGGGGAGGAGCTGGGACCCCGGGGGAGGAAGGACAGACGGACCTGGGAGACGAGGGGGGCGGCGGGGACACGGGATTTCTGGCCTCGGGAGGTGGGGGCCGTTTGATCCAGAGTCAATCAGGGAAGACATTCAGTCGGAGGGAGAGGGAGTGGAGACCCTGATGGAGGGGAGTGGCGGCGATATGTAAATAAGTTCCTTGAGGGACCTGATTATCTTGGATCCACTCCAGTGTAGTGCCGGCCCCATAGTAAGGCCTTAACGACTATCATCGTTATTGTTGTTGTTATGATGATCCTTCATAATAAAAATCTGAGCCCTCATCCTGATCCAACCAAACGGGATCAATCTCCAGACCACAATCAGTCAGTTGTATTTACTAAGCACCCACTGTGGGTAGAGTACTGTACTGAGACCCTAGGAGAGTGACCCAGAGGCAAAGACAAGATTTTTCCCCTCAAGGAATCTACCGGAGCAGAGACACACAAATAATTTATAGATAGGAAGTAGAAAAGACCGGGAAGGAGAGAGTAATAGTAATCATAATAGTCATGATGGTATTTATTTAGTACTTTCTCTGTGTCGAGCACTGGAGTAAATACAAGGGAATCAGATCAGACATGGACACGAGTCTCTTGAGAAGAAGAGGTATTTTATTAAGCAGCGTGGCTCAGTGGAAAGAGCATGGGCTTTGGAGTCAGGGCTCATGAGTTCGAATCCCAGCTCTGCCACTTGTCGGCTGTGTGACTGTGGGCAAGTCACTTAACTTCTCTGTGCCTCAGATCCCTCATCTGTAAAATGGGGATTAAGACTGTGAGCCCCACGTGGGACAACCTGATTCCCCTATGTCTACCCCAGCGCTTAGAACAGTGCTCGGCACATAGTAAGCGCTTAACAAATACCAACATTATTATTATTAAGGAAACTGAGGTGAAGAGTGGTTGTCACTTTCCCCAAGTCACATTGCAGTTAAGTGGCAGAGCTGGAACTAGAACCCAGGTCTCCTGACTCTCAGGCCCATGCACGCTCCACTAGGCCACACTAAGCTACTTCCACTGAAAGTATCTCCTCCTGCCTCCAAGACGTCTCTACCTGGATGTCTGCCCACCACCTAAAACGCAACATGTCCAAAACTGAGCTCCTCATCTTCCCTCCCAAGCCCTGTCCTCTTCCTGACTTCTCTATCACTGTGGATGGTACGACCATCCTTCCTGTCTCTCAGGCCTGCAACCTCGGTGTCATCTTTGACTCGGCTCTCTCGTTCACCCCACACATCCAATCTGTCACCAAAACCTGCCGGTCTCACCTTTATAATATCACCAAGATCCGCCTTTTCCTCTCCACCCAAGCAGCTATCTTACCGTTACAGGCTATCATAATATCCCGGCTGGATTATTGTGTCAGCCTTCTCTTTGATCTCCCTTCCTCCTCTCTCTCCCTGCTCCAGTCTATTCTTCACTCTGCTGCCCGGCTCATCTTTCTGCAGAAACACTCTGGGCATGTCACTCCCCTTCTTAAAAACCTCCAGTGGTTGCCTATCGACCTCCGCACAAAACAAAAACTTCTCACTCTAGGCTTCAAGGCTCTCCATCACCTTATCCCCTCCTACCTCTCCTCCCTTCTCTCTTTCTACTGCCCACCCCGCACCCTCCACTCCTATGCCGCCCACCTCCTCACCGTCCCCCGTTCTCGCCTATCCCGCCGTCGACCCCTGGGCCACATCCTCCCGCAGTCCTGGAATGCCCTCCCTCCTCACCTCCGCCAAACTAATTCTCTTCCCCTCTTCAAAACCCTACTTAGAGCTCACCTCCTCTAAGAGGCCTTCCCAGACTGAGCTCCCCCTTTACCCTCTGCTCCCTCTGCTCCCCCTCTACCCCCCCTTCACCTCCCTCAGCTAAACCCTCTTTTCCCCCCTTTCCCTCTGCTCCTCCCCACCTCCCTTCCCCTCCCCTCAGCACTGTACTCATCTGCTCAACTATATAGAAGCAGAGAAGCATGCTTAGAGAAGCAGCGTGGCACAGTGGAAAGAGCCCAGGCTTGGGAGTCAGAGTTCATGGGTTCAAATCCCGGCTCCACTGCTTGCCAGCTGTGTGACTTTGGGCAAGTCACTTAACTTCTCTGTGCCTCAGTGACCTCATCTGTAAAATGGGGATGAAAACTGTGAGCCCCACGTGGGACAACCTGATCACCTTGTATCCCCCGGCGCTTAGAACAGTGCTCTGCACATAGTAAGTGCTTAACAAATACCAACATTATTATATATTTTCATTTCCCTATTTATTTTGTTAATGAGATGTACATCACCTTGATTCTATTATTTTGTTAGTGAGATGTACATCACCTTGATTCTATTTATTTGCTATTGTTTTAATGAGATGTTCACTCATTAAACATCTATTTATTGCTATTGTTTTTGTCTGTCTCCCCCGATTAGACTGTAAGCCCGTCAAAGGGCAGGTACTGTCTCTATCTGTTACCGATTTGTACATTCCAAGCGCTTAGTACAGTGCTCTGCTCATAGTAAGCGCTCAATAAATACTACTACTAATAATAATGTTGGTATTTGTTAAGCGCTTACTATGTGCAGAGCACTGTTCTAAGCGCTGGGGTAAACACAGGGGAATCAGGTTGTTCCACGTGGGGCTCACAATCTTAATCCCTATTTTACAGATGAGGGAACTGAGGCACAGAAAAGTTAAGTGACTTGCCCACAGTCACCCAGCTGACAAGTGGCAGAGCTGGGATTCAAACTCATGAGCCCTGACTCCAAAGCCCGTGCTCTTTCCACTGCGCCACGATACTACTGAATGAATGACTGAAAGTAGAATATGTAAGTGGATGTACACAAAAATGCTATTGGTGGCTCAGTGAATTAATTCAGAGTTGCTAGTAGTGAGGATATGATCTAGAGAGAAGGAAAATTAAGCTGTGGAAGCCTCCTGTAGGAGGAGGGATTTTGGTGGAATTCTGAAAATGGGAGGAGCTCAAGGGTGAAAGCTAAGCAATTCCTGTCTGCCTGAACCTTCCTTGATTGATCCCTCATCTCCCCACTCTGTAATAGTATTAAGAATTGTGGTACTAGTTAAGGGGTGTATAATGTGCCCAAGCGCCATCCTAAGTGCAAGATGAACTGGTTGGGCGCAGTCCCTGTCGCATAAGGGGCTAGCAGTCTATGGAGGAGGGAGAACAAGTATTGTATGCCCATTTTATAGATAAGAAAACCGAAACATGGAGAATTGAAGTGGTTTATCCAAGGTCACACAACAGGCAAGTGGAGGATCAGGATTTGAACCCAGGATAAGAGACTGGATTAGAACACTATGATCCCTGTCACCATCCTCCTTCTCCCCACTCCTCCCCTGGACACTCACTTCTATACCACCTAAGCACAGGATTTCCTTGTCATCAGAGTGGAAAGGGAAAGGGAAAAAGCAGGTGATAACCCTTGGGGCTCTTAGGAACTCCTTTCTTACCGCCTGACACAGAGTCTAAGTTCACCCTTTCCAGAGCCTGTGACACTGGGGTGCATATTTTTATAGTCTAATTATTCCTTCTAACTACGACATTTTAATTAACGATCTCCCTACCTAGATTGCCAGCTCCTTGGGAGCAGGGATCATGTCTATCAATTCTATTATATTGTACTCTCAAGTGCTTAGTATAGTGCTCTGCACACAGTAAGTGCTCAATAAATATGATTGAATGAATGCGCACAGTAAACACTCAGTGAATACTGTAATTGCGAAGCTGAAAGGGAAAACGTTTTCTAACTGGAATATTGACCTTGCCTCTTATGCAAGAGAGGGAGGAATCAAGGATAATGCCAAGGTTACAGGCTTTGGAGACTGAGAAGGTGGTGGTGTTGTCAATGGTGATGGTAAAGTTAGATGGAAAAGTGGATTTGGGGGGAAGATGAGGAGCTTGGTTTGAGATTGAAATGTTGGTTGGAGATCCACATAGAGAAGTCCTGGAGACAAATGGAAATGCAAGAATGCAGAGAGGGAGAGCGGTCTGGGCTAGTGAGGAAGATTTGTGAGTCATCGGGAGAAAGGTGGTAGTCACTGAAGCCAAGAGAATGAACGCCCTGAGGGAGTGAGTGGATTGAGTGATTGGTATTTATTGAGCACTTACTCTGTGGAGCGGTCTGAACTAAGCTCTTGGGAGACTACAACATGACCTAATCATGTTCCCTGACCACAAGGAGCTTGCCTCCTTACACCCTCCTGCCTCACCTCACTGCTTTCCTACTACAACACAGCCTGCACACTTTGCTCCTCTAATGCCAACCTTCTCACTGTGCCATGATCTCATCTATCTCGCTGTCGACCTCTCTCCTACATCCTGTCTCTGGCCTGGAATGCCCTACCTTTTCATATTCATTCATTCAATTCAATCGTATTTATTGAGTGCTTACCGTGTGCAGAGCATTGTATGAAGCGCTTGAGAGAGTACAATATAACAATAAACTGACTCAGTGAGCTTACAGTCTACAGGGGGAGACAGACATTAATATAAATAAATAAATTTATGTACATAAGTACATAAGGCTGGGAGGGGATAAATACTAGGAGCATGTCAGGATGAAGCAGAAGGGAGTGGAAGAAAATGAAAAAGGGGCTTAGCAAGGCAAGACCTCATGGAGAAGATGTGCCTTCAAAAAGCGGTGAGAGTCATTGTCTGTTGGATATGACAAGGGAGGGCGTTCTAAATCAGAGGCAGGAGAGGGAGGAGATAGAGGAGATAAAGGTACAGTGAGAAGGTTAACATTAGAGGAGCGAAGTATGTGGGCTGGGTTGCAGCAGAAGAGAAGCCAGGTGAGGTAGGAGGGGTCAAGGTGATTGAATGCTGCAAAGCCAATGGTGAGGAGTTTTTGTTAGATGTAGAGGTGGATGGGCAGCCACTGGAGTTTCTTGAAGAGTGGGGAAACATAGTCTGAACATTTTTGTAGAAAAATGATCTGGGAAGCGGAGTGAAATATGGACTGGAGTGGGAAGAGACAGGAGGTACAATTGCTTTCTCCATCTTCAAGGCCTTATTGAAGGCACATCTCCAAAAGGCCTTCCCTGACTAAGCCCTCTTTTCCTTTTCTTCCTCTCCTTTCTATGTCACCCCGACTTGTTCCCTTTCTTCATCCCCTCCCACCCCTTCAGCACTTATAAACTTATTTGTAATTTATTTATTTATATTAATGTCTGTCTCCCCCTCTAGACCAGGGAATGAGTCCATTTATTGTTATATTGTATTCTCCCAAGTGCTTAGTTCAGTGCTCTGTACAACAGTACCACAATTAGCACTCAATAAATATGATTGATTGATTGATTGATTGAAGGAGCTTACTGTCTAGGAGACAGTCACTAATAAAAATAAATAAATTACAGATATGTAATAAGTGCTGAGTGAGTATCAAGTGCTTAAAGGGTACAGGTCCAAATGCATATAAACCCATTGTAGCAGTTCAAGAAAGGAAGTAAACAATCTGTAAAGGTAAGGAAGCAGCAAGAGAGATGGCGGTTATACTTGAGAAAGAACTTCCTTGTCAGAGTGGAAAGGGAAAAGAAAAAAGCAGGTGATAACCCTTGGGGCTCTTGAGGACTCCTTTCTTAATAATAATAATGATGGTATTTGTTAGTGCTTACTATGTGCCAGGCACTGTACTAAGTCCTGGAGTGGATACAAGGAAATCCATTTGGACGTAGTCCCTATCCCACATGGGACTCACAGTCTCAATTCTTAGATGAAGTAAGTGAGGCACAGAGAAGTGAAGTGACTTGCCTAAGGTCACACAGCAGAGGAGTGGCAGACCGGGGATTAGAACTCATGGCCCTTGCTCGCAGGCCCTTGCTCTATCTACTATACCATGCTGCTTTCTCACTGCCTGAATCTGAGCCAAGCACAGCAAGTCTAACCCTCTTCCAGCTAGCTGGATAGTCATTCATTCATTCATTCATTCAGTAGTATTTATTGAGCGCTTACTATGTGCAGAGCACTGTACTAAGCGCTTGGAATGTACAAATCGGTAACAGAGACAGTCCCTGCCCTTTGACGGGCTTACAGTCTAATCAGGGGAGACAGACAGACAAAAACAATAGCAATAAATAGAACCAAGGGGATGAACATCTGATTAAAACATTAGCAAATAAATAGAATCAAGGAGATGTACATCTCATTAGCAAAATAAATAGGGTAATGAAAATATATACAGTTGAGCGGATGAGTACAGTGCTGAGGGGAGGGGAAGGGAGAGGGGGAAGAGCAGAGGGAAAGGGGGGAAGAGAGGGCTTAACTGAGGAGAGGTGAAGGGGGGGTAGAGGGGGAGCAGAGGGAGCAGAAGGTAAAGGGGGAGCTCAGTCTGGGAAGGCCTCTTAGAGGAGGTGAGCTCTAAGTAGGGTTTTGAAGAGGAGAAGAGAATTAGTTTGGCGGAGGTGAGGAGGGAGGGCATTCCAGGACTGCGGGAGGACGTGGCTCAGGGGTTGACGGCGGGATAGGCGAGAACGGGGGATGGTGAGGAGGTGGGTGGCAGAGGAGCGGAGGGTGCGGGGTGGGCAGTAGAAAGAGAGAAGGGAGGAGAGGTAGGAGGGGATAAGGTGATGGAGAACCTTGAAGCCTAGAGTGAGAAGTTTTTGTTTCGTGCGGAGGTTGATAGGCAGCCACTGGGTGTTTTTAAGAAGGGGAGTGATATGCCCAGAGCATTTCTGCAGGAAGATGAGAGGGGCAGCGGAGTGAAGAATAGACTGGAGCGGGAAGAGAGAGGAGGAAGGGAGATCAGAGAGAAGGCTGACACAGTAATCCAGCCGGGATATTATGAGAGCCTGTAACAGTAAGATAGCCATTTAGGTGGAGAGGAAAGGGCGGATCTTGGTGATATTAATAAACAGACTCGTGGTGTGAAGAAAGCAGGGGCTGGATAGGTGTGAAGGCAGGCAGCCATCGAAATGTAAATACATATGAACCGGGGTCTTTGGGGGGGAATGAATGATGATGGTGATGGTATTTGTTAAGCGCTTACTATGTGCCAAGCCCTGTTCTAAGTGCTGGGGGGGAATACAAGGTGATCAGGTTGTCCCACGTGGGGCACACAGTTTTAATCCCCATTTTACAGATGAGGTAACCGAGGCACAGGGAAGTGAAGTGACGTGCCCAAAGTCACCCAGCTGACAAGCGGCAGAGCCGGGATTGGAACCCATGACCTCTGACTCCCAAGTCCAGACTCTTTCCACTGAGCCACGGAGGTGGGTATCCAGAAGCTGGGCTTGTTTAGGGCAGACCCTTCTGGCTGTATCAGGGCAAGTCTAGCCCCAAGATACCCTGAAAAGTCCCCTCCTTCCCCCATGCCACCAAAGGCTCTGAAGACCTGGATTATTTCTGTACTGGCCCCCCCGCATCGGGATTTGAGTCTATAAATCTTTGAGGACAGAGATATCTACCCACTCTATTTTTTGGGACTCTCCCAAGTACTTATTACAGTGCTCTGCACACAGTAAGTGTTCAGTAAATACCTTTGATTGATTGATTGCTTCAAGGGTCTGATTTGACCCAGAATTCTCTGGGGTATACCCCCGTGTCATGAGGCAGACACCTTCCCTCTGGAGTCTTGCTCTTTCACCCCTATCATCATCACCATCATCATCACTATTATCATCAAACAGAAATTCCTTACCATTGGCTTTAAAGCACTCAATTACCTTGCCCCTTCCTTCCTTACCTTGCTGCTTTCCTACTGTAGTCCAGCCCTCACACTCCGCTCCTCTCATGACACTGTATCTTGATCTAGGCTATCTCAGCACCAACCTCTTGCCTACATTTTGCCTCTGGCCTGGAAGAAACATTAGCCCTCTTCATGCCCAACAGACATCACTCTCCCTACCTTCAAAGACTTATTGAAGACACATCTCCTCTAAGAGGCCTTCCCTAAGCCCTCATTTCCTCTTCTTTCACTCCCTACTATGTCACCCTGGCACTTGAATTTGCACCCTTTATATAACCCCTCCCTCAGTCCTAAAGCCCTTATGCACATATCTGTAATATGTTTATTTCTATCAATATCCCTCTCCCCCTCTAGACTGTAAGTTCACTGAAGGCAGGGAACATGTATACCAACTCTGTTATAGTGTACTCTCCTAAGAGCTTAGTACAGTGCTTTGCTTTCAACAAATACCATTTACTGACTGAATTTTGAGCGCTTACTGTGGGCAGAGCACTGAACTAAGTGCTTGGAAGAGGACAATACAATAGAGTTGATAGACATGTTTTGCCAACTCTCCTCCAGCCCTCACAGATGGGTCCTCTTCTCTGTAGATACATCTTCAAGAAAGAAGACACCAGGACCCTCTATCAACCCTTCTCTTCTAATCAGTCAATCATTAGTATTTATCGAATGCTGTCTGTGTGCAGAGCACTGTACTAAGAAGTTAGGAAAATACACTAGAGTTGATAGGTTCCTGGCCCTTTAGCGGGTTACAGTCTAGAGGGGAAGACAGATAATAAAATAAATTACAGATATAGACATAAATGCTGTGGGGCTGAGGGTGAGTTGACTAAAAGGAACAAATCTAAGTGTAAGGGCGATGTAGAAGGGAGAGAGAGTAGGGGGAATGAGGGCCTCAGGAAGTCCCTCCAGCCTTCTAGCCACCATCCTGCCTGCTGCAACTGAAATCCATCTTCTTTTGGAATTCTGCTGGCCCAGGGCCCGGGCTCGGAAGAGAGAGGATTAAGGAGCCTGAGGTAGGTCTTGGGGTGTAGGTTGACAAATTCCACATGCTTCTCAAGACTGATGCAGAGACAGTGGGTGGACTCTGTTGGCTCTGGGCCTCCCTGCCCCCCTTCTCCACCTTCCATCTCACAGTTGGGTCAGCCCTCCATCCCTCCCACTTCACCCGTTGCTCAGACGGATGGAAACAAAACAAACTCAAAGCAGAACAGGAGGATAGAAGGGGTGGGGCAGAGAGGGGAGGAGGGGGAGGAGAGGTAGAGGTTGGGGATAGCTGCAGGGGTGGAGAGGGGGTTGGGGCAGCACCACAAGCTTGGCAGAGGGAAGGGAAGAGCCCCCGCCCTCTGGGAAGGAATGGAGGGGCTCTGGAACAGTGCCCGATCCAAGGTTGGGGGAAGCTGGGGAGAGAGGGGGCCCAGGCTGGTGTGGATGGAAACCTTTTTGGCCCAGAGCCTTTGGGAACAGGGTGGCTGCGTCAGTTCTGGTGATTGTTCTTGGGGTAGGGGTGGAGTGGGGTGGGGTGGGGTTGGAGCTGGAGTGTCCACAATAGACTAGGCACTATCTAGTACATGCATGTTCATGCAAGCATATATTCCTGCCCACTCCCAGGATCTCTCTCTAGTTCTCACATGTTTACACACACAAAACACATGTATGCACACACATAAGTTCCAGCCTCCTGGACCTCTCTCTAGTTTACACACACACACACACACACACACACACACACACGAGTTCCAGTCCCTTGGATCTGTACATTCCAAGTGCTTAGTACAGTGCTCTGCACATAGTAAGCGCTCAATAAATACTATTGAATGAATCTCTTTCTAGTTCTCTCATGGATTCATGCATACCAACCTATTCACCTACACCTACACACACACCCCAATTTACACACCCACACCCCAATTTACACACACACCCCCCAATTTACACACACACACACCCCAATTTACACACACACACACACACACACACACACCTGCCAGAGCCACAGATTCTCCCATTCACCAAAGGTGAGCTTACTTGACTTCTTTGGGTCTCAGTTTCATCATCTGTAGAATGGGGAGCCAATACCTGTTCTCCTTAGATAAAGACCCCCATGTGGAAAAGGCACTGTGTTTGAACTGATTATCCTGTATCTACTCCAGTGCTTAGCATAGTGCTTGGCACATAATGCCCACCTAACAATTATTCTTATTATTGTTATCATTATTATTATTACAAGAGACTTACCAGATGCACCTGCAAATTTTTCCTTGGAACATTCCTCTGCAGGGATTTCACCCCTAGGGAGCCTGTCTATATACCCCCAAACTCCCATCCTTCCTCCTATCCTGACCCCCACAGCTGACTTCCTCTTTCTTCAGGTTCTGGCTAACCAGCAGTGGAAGGAGTGGAGTTAGGCTTCATTCATTCAGTCAGTTGTATTTATTAAGCACTTACTTTATGCAGAGCACTAAGTGCTTGGGAGACTACGGTGTGGCTTAGTGGCTAGAGCTCGGGCCTGGGAATCAGATCAATGATTCTAATCCCGGCTCTGCCACATGTCTGTTGTGTGACCTTGGGCAAGTCACTTCACTTCTCTGGGCGTCAGTTACCTCATCTGTAAAATGGGGATTAAGAACGTGAGTCCACTGTGGGACAGGGACTGTGTCCAACCTTACTAATTTATATCTACCCCAGTGCTTAGAACAGAGCTGGGCACATAGTGAGCACTTAGCAAGTACCTTTATTATCATTATTATTACAATACAACAATAATAATTGTATTATTAATTTAAGAAAGGACTTATAGGATGGAGGTTGGGGAGGCATTAAAGAGGGCCCTTCCCACCCTAAGTTTAAAGAAATCTCATCCCTTGACTAGGTGGGAGGGTACAAGCTGAAGTGGATCCATCTCTCGGTCTGCCCCGTTTAACTCCCCTCCCTCTTCCTCCCTCTCTCCCACCCCGGGCACCTTACCTCATCCCTCCAGCAACCACAGGAATGTGAAGTAGGAGTGTGTGTTGGGGAGGCGGGAGAGGAGAGGGATACAGCCGGGAGTTGGGATCCCGGTGGAGGAGGGGTAGACTGGGATTCCACTCAGCCTTTCTGAAATAAATTGGGGGGGGGGGGAACGGAGTAATCTGTGGAGTACGCTGTGGAGGGGGTCGTTGGGGGCCGGGCCAGGGCTGCGCCTGTACCCGGGAGGATTCCTGTTCCTTGAGTCAGCAGCAGCGGCTGACACAGGCCCAGGGCCTTGAGGGGAGCGGGGAAGGGAGGCAAGGAGGTGGGACCTGGGGAGACAGAGAAACCCAAAGAAGAGAAGCAGTGTGGCCTAGTGGAAAGAGCACGAAACTGGACGCCCGGGATTCTAATCCTGCTTTTGACACTTGCCTGCTGTGTGATCTTGGGTAAGTCACATAACTTCTCTGTGCCTCAGTTTCCTCCTTTGTAAAACGGGGATTCGATACCTCTTCTCCTTCCCCCGTGGACTGTGAAGCGCAGGTGGGACAGAGACTATGTCCCATATGATTATCTAGTGTCAACCCCAGCGCTTCGCACATAGTAAGTCCTTAATAAACACCATAGTTGTTAGAAGTACAAAGAGAAAAAGAGGCCCAGAGAGAGACATAATTGGAGAGGAGAAAGGAGCGGGACAGAGTTCGCCGGCGGCCAGGGAAGGTGGGCCCGGGGACCCTGGAGGAAATTCCGGCTCCTCCACTTGTCAGCTGTGTGACTTTGGGCAAGTCATTTCACTCCTCTGGGCCTCAGTTCCCTCATCTGTAAAATGGGGATAAAGACTGAGCCCCATGAGGGACACCCTGATCACCTTGTATCCCCCCAGCGCTTAGAACAGTGCTTTGCACATAGGAAGCGCTTAACAAATACCAAGATTATTATTTATTATCCTCTTATCTCGGGACCCAGGTGTTCGAGCCCCGCAGCGGCCGAGCCGTCCGTCTTCAACCCGACTCGCTGCTGCCCCCTGGCGTCCGGCTAGAGTTGAGGGATGGGGCGGTCTGTGTCGCCCTCTGCCGGCCGCGGGGGAGATCGGCGGAGACCCAAGTGGGAAAAAAGTGGAGATCCCGGAACTGGACAGGTGTCCAGCTCGGCTGCCCCTCACATTTTAGGGGGGTAGGGCGGTCTCCGAGTCCGGGAGAGAGGAATCGTCTTAAAGCCTCACTGGAATCTGGGGTGCGGAGGGGAGATTCGAGGAACGAGAGAGGAAGAAGAGGAGAAAGGAAAGAAAGGACAAGAAAAAGAAAAAAGAAAGAAAAAAAAAGAAAGGATAGAAAAGCAAGGACAAAGAGATACAGAGACCGAGAGAAAGAACCTGAGAGAGAGAGTTAAGGGAGGCCTTAGGGCAGAGGGGGGCTCAGTTGTTGAGGGAGGCTGGGGTCTCCGGGAAGAAGGGGGCTGGCGGGGGGAGGGAAAGATGCTCAAGGAGGGGGGAGATTTTAGAGAGAGGGGCAGGTGGGGAGTGCATCCTCTGGGCCGGGAGGGAAAGGTGGATCTGATCCGGTGCCGGAGTCCACTTAGATGGCTCTGGGCAGCATGGCTTAGTGGCAAGAACCAGGTTTTGGAAGTCAGAGGACGTGGGTTCTAATCCCGACTCCGTCACTTGTCTGCTGTGTGACCTTGGGCAAGCCGCCTAACTTCTCTGTGCCTCAGTTCCTTCATCTGTAAAATGGGGATTAAGACTGTGAGCCTCTCGTGGGACAACGGACTCCGTGTGGCTCAGTGGAAAGAGCATGGGTTTAGGAGTCAGAGGTCATGGATTCTAATCCCGGCTCCGCCACCCGTCAGCTGTGTGACTTTGGGCAAGTCACTTAACTTCTCGGTGCCTCAGTTCCTCATCTGTAAAATGGGGATTAATAATAATGATGGTATTTGTTAAGCGCTTACTATGTGCCAGGCACTGTTCTAAGCGCTGGGGAGGATACGAGGTGATCAGGTTGTCCCACGTGGGGCTCACAGTCTTCATCCCCATTTTACAGATGGGGTAACTGAGGTACCGAGAAGTGAAGTGACTTGCCCAAAGTCACCCAGCTGACAAGTGGCTGAGCCGGAAGTTGAACCCATGACCTCTGACTCCCAAATCCGGGCTCTTTCCAGTGAGCCACGTTTCACGTGGGACAACCTGATCACCCAGCGCTTAGAACGGTGCTCGGCACATGGTAAGCGCTGAACAGATACCAACATTATTATTATTCGTGGCTCAGTGGAAAGAGCACAGGCTTGGGAGTCAGAGGTCATGGGTTCGAATCCCGCCTCTGCCACTTGTCAGCTGTGTGACCGTGGGCAAGTCACTTCTCTGTGCCTCAGTTACCTCCTCTGTAAAATGGGCATTAAGATTGTGAGCCTCACGTGGGACAACCTGATGACCCTGTATCTACCCCAGAGCTTAGAACAGTGCTCTGCATATAGTAAGCGCTTAACAAATACCAACACTGTTATTAATAGAATTATGATTATCAGGGCGGAGCTTCTGACCAGGGGCGAAGCTGGGGGAGGGGGCGGGTCCCGCTCCGGGCGGGGCGGGGCTTGTTGGCGGTGAGCTGCGCCGGGAGAGGACTAGGGTGGGTCGGTGACGTCGGAGGTGGCACAGTGTCTGTGGCCGGAGAAGGCCGAAGGGACGGACAAGGAGGCCGGCACCGAGACACCGAGGAGGGCCGAGCCAGGCCAGGCCAGGCCGGAGCCCGGGAGGCGGAGGCCGGGGACCAGCCCGGGGGAGCCGGTCCTGGGGCGCAGACCCCGGGCCCCGCGGGCGGGGACAGCCCCATGGCCGTGGCCGCCGCCCTCCCGCCGCCGCTGCTGCTGCTGCTGCTTCTGGGAGCCGGTGAGGGACCCCCCCCCAAACCCCCTCCCCACTCCTCCCCGCTCTCCCGTGTCTTTCTTTTTCCTCCTCCTTTTTCCTTTTTTCTCCTCCCCTCCTCTCACCCCTTCCCCAGGATTTTCTGAACTCCCCTTCCCCCTCTCCGGTGATGAGCCCCCTCCCCCCCCACCGCAGCCCCCCGGCCTCCATCCCAGGAAGCGAAGGCTTAGTTGGGGGGGTCGTCTGTCCATCTGGGATTCTGCCTCTCCCCCTCTCTCCGCCTTTAGCGACTGAACGGGTTAACCCGGGGTCTCGGCGCCCCCTCCCCCCAGGAATGCTCGGAATGCCCCCCGGGGAGAGGGGCGGGGGGCTCGGAGAGAGGAGAAGAGCGACCCGCGCCCACCCCCTCTCCATCCCTCCCGGGTTTCCTTCTCCGAGCCGAATCCGGGCCGACTCGTTCCTTCAAACCGGCCCTGTTTCGAACTCAGGACTTGGGCAGGGGAGGGAGCTGGGGAGGAAGGGACTGTGGGAACGGGTGTGTGGGGAGGACAAGGAGGGGAAGGAGGCCCGGGGGTCTTTGACCAAAGGGGAGCGGTGGAAAGACTTTCGGGTCCGGAGGGAGCAAGAGAGTCCGGGCTCCTGGGTTCCTTGTAGCGGGGCGGCGGAGCAGGTGTGACATTCCCATCGGGAAGTTTTCTCGGTTTCGCTTTCGTTGAGAAATCTCTCCTCTCATTACCTCCGTCCTTCCAGCCGGGCCCCGGGGCGCGGCTCCTTGCGGGCCGCCGGTCATTCCCGGCTGTCCGGTCTCCTCCTCTCCCGCTCCGGGCTCTGGGGTTTCATGGTTTCTGGTTCTTATCTCCCCTCCCCCTCAGGGCCGGTCCTTCCCTCGTCTCCCCTCCCGCCCTCTTTCCCTCCGCCTTTGTCCTAAAGGGCCCGGGGCAGGGGGAGGGGAGAGAAGGGGAGCGGCCCGTTGGTATCTCTTTTTCCCCCCCACCGGACCTCCGACCCCTCCCCTCTCCCCTCCCTGGAGTCCGGGCCCAGCCGGGGGAGGGGGCCCGGGCGGACAACGAGGGAGGGAAGGGAAAGGATTCGGGAAGTTGCAGGTGTCGGTGGACTCCGACTTGCTGACCGTCCCCCCTGCTGACCCCGGGTTGGCTTTCCTCTTAGGCGACGGGGCTGTTTATCCGGACCAGAGGGGCGGGACTCCTGGCTCCCGGGAGGCGGGATGGTGGGAAGGGGGGCAGGATGCCCGGGTTCTGGAGCCCGGGGTGGAGACTGCCAGGGGGGAGGGGAGCGGGTAAGAGGGAGAGGCAGGTGCAAGGGCGGGGGGGGGGGGGGACAGCCTAGTGAGGCCCCCCTCCTCCCGCCCTGCGGGAGGAAGTTGGACGGATGAGGACGCTCACTGTTGCCAGGGAGACCCGTCTGAGCCCTCCCTCCCTATACCCTTCCTGTAATAACAACAGTAATGTTGGTACTCCTTAAGCGCTTACTTTGTACCAGGCCCTGTTCTGAGCGCTGGGGTAGATACAAGGTCATCAGTTTGTCCCGCGTAGGGCTCACGGTCTTCATCCCCATTTTACAGAGGAGGTCACTGAGGCACAGAGAAGTGAAGTGACTTGCCCAAGGACACACAGCTGACAAGCGGCGGAGCCGGGATTAGAATAATAATAATTATGGTATTTGTTAAGCGCTTGCTATGTGGAAAGCACTGTTCTAAGCGCTGGGGTTGATACAAGGTCATCAGGTTGTCCCACATGAGGCTCACAGTCTTCATCCCCATTTTACAGATGAGGTCACTGAGGCCCAGAGAATAATAATAATGTTGGTATTTATTAAGTGCTTACTATGTACAGAGCACTGTTCTAAGCTCTGGGGTATACAGGGTAATCAGGTTGTCCTACATGAGGCTCACAGTCTTCATCCCCATTTTACAGATGAGGTAAATGAAGCACAGAGAAGTGAAGTGACTTGCCCAAGGTCACACAGCTGGCAAGCAGTGTAGCCTGGATTAGAACCCATGACCTCTGACCTCTGACCCCCAAGCCCGGGCTCTTTCCACCGAGCCACACCCTATACCCCATCCCTCCCATCGAGGGGAGCCCCATCTGTCCTTGACCCCAACCCTCCCCGGCGAGGGAAGAGCCCCAGAAGGGATGGGGTGAGAGAGAGACAGAGAGTGTGGGTGGGTGGGTGGGTGTGTCTCCCTCCCTGGCCTGTCTCTTCTTCAGTTGGGTCTCCTGGCTCCGGAGACCTCGATGGCCCCCTCCCCACTGCCCTCATCTCTTCCCTCCCCGCTCCGCCTGCTGCGGGCTCGGGGCGGGGGGCGGCGGGGGGCGGCCTCCTCATTCACGCCGTGCGGATGGGGCTGACGGACCGGCCCGCGCCGTCGCTTCTCGTTAGGCAGGCCGGGCCGGACCGGGGCCGGGGGTGGCGGAGGGAGGGAGGGAGGGAGGGGGTGGGGGCGGACAAAAGGCGGAGATAGGCCGGGCGGGGGGCAGGGGGCGGAGGAGGAGACCAGGCGGGATCGGGAAAGGCCTGCTTGCCCAAATAGAAAGGAGCAGAGGTGTGGAGGGGCATCCTGCAACACAGCCTGGATCTGGGGGGGGGGACACACTCACACTCACACACCCTCAGGCACGCAGGAAAAGACACAGAGCAGGCCATGGCCACACACACACTCATGTCAGACTCCCTTTCCATCCCCCTCCACAACCCCCGCAACCATACAGGGACACCCACAGAGTAGACCAAGGCCAGACAAACCCCCTGTCCCCAATCTGTACACACACACACCCCCGCAGGCATACAGAAAAGGCCGTGGACACACACGTTAGGCCCCCTTCCATGCCCCTCCACAACCCCTAAAGGCACAGAGTGGACCAAGGCCGGGCAGACAGACCCCCAAACTCCCCTTTCTGCCCCCACTCTGGACTCCCTTAACACACACGCACACAGGACACGGACCAGCAGACCCTGGTCTCCCACCGCCCAGCACCCCGGCTTGCCCTTTGAAGGCTATGTTTGGATGGACCCTCGGGCCCCTCCTTTTCATTCATTCATTCATTCAATTGTAATGAGCGCTTACTGTGTGCAGAGCACTGTACCAAGCCCTCCTTCCCTCCCCCACCCCTGGTTGCCGCTTCCCCTCTCCCTTCCCCCACCCGTGCTGCATTTTTAATGCTGGCTGCTGCATGGAAGTGGGGCAGGAGGAGGCCAAGCTCGGGTCTGAGTCCGCATGAGCTCTCAGTGGCGGAGGGACACAGGGGCTCGGAGACATCGGAGAGCACAGAGCCCCAGAGACAAAGAGCAGAGGGGCCTGGCCTAGTGGATAGAGCCCGGGCCTGGGAATCAGAGGACCTGCGTTCTAATCCCAACTCAGCCACTTGTCTGCTTTGTGACCATGGATGAGTCGTTTCACTTCTCTGGGCCTCAGTTCCCTCATCTGTAAAATGGAGGTTGAGACAGCGAGCCCCGTGGGGGACAGGCTTGTACCCACCCCAGCGCTTAGTACAGTGCCTGGCCCATAGTAAGTGCTTGATGAATGCCATAAGAAAGAGAGAGAGGAAGACACACATATCCAGGACAATGCAGAGATCATCTTTCCAATCCCTTCGCGCCCCAGCCCCATAGCACATCTATCTATCTATCTATCTATCTATCTATCTATCTATCTATCTATCTATCTATCTATAATTTTATTTATTTTTATTGATATCAGGCCCGCCCCTCCGTCCCCCAAGCTGTAAGTTCGTTGTGGGCAGGGAATGTCACTGTTTATTGTTGTACTTTCCCAAGCGTTTAGTACAGTGCTTTGTACACAGTAAACGTGTAATAAATGCGATTGAATGAATGAATCTAAACGGTGTATCGGGCCTCTTGGCTCCGATTTGCTTGTACCTCCCCCAGCGCTTAGTATAATGCCTGGCACACAAAATGTGTCACAAATATCAGTATTATTTTTGTTGCGGTTGTTGACCGTCAGAGTGATACACTGGGACAGAGAGGCAAAGAGACAGAGATGCAAAGAAAGCAGGATCCGCCCAGTCCTCCCCTCCCCTCTCTGCCCTAGGCCCTCCCCCGCCACCAATTGCCCTGGCGGGTCACGTCCCCAAGCCCCCCGCGGCCCTGAAACCGGTTCCCGGATGTCCGGTCCGCTGGGCCGGGGGCGGCTGGTGCTTGTGGTTATTATCAGTAATTAATTAATTAACGAGGAGGCTGAGGCAGCACCTCGGAAAGAGCTCCAAACCCCTGAGCTCAGTCCGGCGTCTCCACCGCGCCCTGGCGGGGGAGGAGGGGTCGTTAATGCTGGTTTATGAGGGGGGGAAACTGAGGCAAGGAGCTGCGGCTCGGTGGCTGATGAGACAGAAGGGCAAGAAGGAAAGAGGCTGGGAAAGGGGACCCAAGCGATTGGGCCCCTGGCTCCACCCCTAGGTTCCCTGGCCTCTCTGCTGTTAAATACCAAAACTCCACACTTCCCATCCTTTGGCTCTCCCCACCCTAGCCCCAAGCCCCCTTCCCCTCAGTCATTCAGTGATATTTATTGAGCGCTTACTGTATGCAGAGCACCTACTAAGCGTTTTGGAGAGGACAATAGAGCAAGAGCTAGTTGGCATGGTTTCTGTCCACAAAGAGCTTACAGTCTGGAGGGGGAGACAGAGATGAATTTATGAATATATAAATATGTGCTGTAGGACTGATGGTGGGGTGAATAAAGGGTGCAAATTCAAGTGCGAGAGCAATGCAGAAGGGAGTGGGAGAAAAGGAAATGAAAGCTGAGTTGAGGAAGGCCTCTTGGAGGAGATAGAGTTTAATAGGGCTTTGAAGGTGAGGAGAGGGATAGTCTGTCCGACATAAGAGGAAGGGAGGGAGTACAGTAGAGTAAGAAGACTTGAAAAACATTTAAACCCCGTTTAATACTTGCCGTAACCTTGATAATGAAAAGGAGACGATCTATTGACTTGTTTACCTTATTCTTAGCGAAAACATGATTTAACCCAAAGGATTGTGGGCAGGGAACATGTCTACCAATTCTGTTATATCGTACTCTCTTAAGCATTTAGTACAGTGCTCTGTACATGGTAAACACTTAATAAATGCACTTGATGGATTGATCCCTGCCCTCAAGGAGCTTACAGTATAGCATGAGAGACAGACACTGAATTTAGTGGAAATAGCTGCAAAGTATAAAAGGAAAATACTTGTTGAGTGCTTACTTTGTGCAGAGCACTGTACTAAGCGCTTGGGAAAGTACAATATAAAGAGTTGGTAGACATGTACTTTATGCACAATGAGTTTAATCAATCAAATCAATGGTATTTATTATTGTGGACAGGGAATATGCAATGCAATATGTCAACCAGCTCTGTTACAGTGTTATATTGCATTCTCTCAAGCGCTTAGTACTGTGCTCTACACACAGTAAAAGTTCAATAAATACAGTTGATTGATTGATTACAATGTGCAGAGCACTAAACTAAACGCATGGGAGAGTACAATACGACAAAATTAGTTTCTTGCCAATAATGAACATACAGTCTAGAGGGATAAGTTTACAGGCTGGGGGGTTGAGAGATGTTTAAATAAATTTCACATAGGGACATAAGTGCTGTGGGGCTGAGGGTGGGGTGAATTAAGGGTGAATTGATTGATTGAATAAAGTGTAGCCCCCTCCTACCTCACCTCGCAACTTTTCTACCCAGGCCGCACACTTGGCTCCTCTATTGCCAACCTTCTCACTGTACCTTGATTTCGCTGACCTCTCCCCCATGTCCTGCCTCTGTCCTGGAACTCTCTCCCTCTTCACATCCGCCAGATAATTACTCTCCCCAACTTCAAAGCCTTATTGAAGACACAGCTCTTCCAAGAGGCCTTCCCTGACTGGGCTCTTCTTTTCTCTACTTCCAAACCCTTCTGCGTGGCCCTGACTTGCTCCTTTTATTCATCTCCCCTCCCAGCCCCACAGCACTTATAATTTTATTGATTTCTATTTATGCCTGTCTCCCCCTCTAGACTATAAGCTCATAGGCATTCATTCATTCGTATTTATTGAGCGCTTACTGTGTGCAGAGCACAAGGATTGTCTGCTATATTGTTCTACTGTATTCTCCTAAGCGCTTAGTACAGTGCTCCACACCCAGCGCTCAATAAATAGGATTGGCTCACTGACTGTTTGCTTCTCCCTCCCTGGTGTCATCCCACCTCCCCCACACTTCCCCCCATCCCCTTTCTCTTCACATTTTTTTTGCCTCGACAGGAAACCAGTGTGGAGTAGGGCAAGGGGGGCAGGATGGGGTGGGGAGGAAGCGTGTTGGGGGACCTTGGTCTGCCACCCCCTAAACCTGTCACCAGTCTGGCCCGGACCCCGGTGGGCCAGGTGGGAGGAGGGTGATGTCAGGCCCTGGGGATGGGGAAGCAGTCTCTGTTCTCTCTTCCCTCTCCTCCCCCGGCCTCTCCGTTCCCATACTCTCTGTCCACCCCCATCCCCACCCCATGCTGGCTCCCTGACCAGGCCTGGTGGAGGGGGTGGGGGGGAAATGGATGGAAGGGGGAGGGGAGGGCAAACAGACAAGGCCACAAAGGAACAAGGCTGGTATTGTTGAAGATCGGGTGCATTCTGACCCAGGTGTGGGGAAGGAAGAGGGGCCGGGAGCAGGGGGTCTGGGTCCGAGTGAGGGAGGGGAGTCAGCGGCAGGGACCTGGTAGGGATTGGTAGGAAGGGTAATCAAGGGCTGGAGGGACAGGATCCCAGGGTCTTAGGAAGGGGTAGAGATCCCAGTCTGTGCCCCAGGCCTTGGGTAGGAGACAGGATGGGAGTGTGGAAGGGTCTCTCTGACCTCATTCCTCTGCCTAATGCTTACTTGCCCCATCTACAACTCTTGTCCTCCCCATCTCTCGCTCTCTCATCCCTTTCCTTGTGCCTCTTGACCAGCAGACCCTGACTCTGTTTCTCTGTTCCCTGCCCCGCCAGGTGCCCAAGACTTGAAGGTAGAGGTGACTCCTGAGGTGCGGGGGCGGCTGGGGGGCACCGTGGACCTGCCGTGCCGCCTGCTGCCTACGGGGCCAGATGTCAAGGTGTCTCAGGTGACGTGGGTGCGCTGGGACAGGAACGGCAGGAGCTACAGTGTGGCTGTCTCTCATCCTGAGCACGGAGCCAGTTTCCCTGACCCCGAGGCCGATGGGCAGCGGCTGAAGTTCCTCTCGGCCGGGTCGGTGGGTGAGGCCGCCCTGCGCGATGCCACCCTGCAGGTGCGGGAGCTGCGGGCTCAGGACCAGGGCAATTACACCTGCGAGTTCGCCACCTTCCCTCGGGGCAACAGCAAGGGGGCCACCTGGCTCAGAGTGGAGGGTGAGTGGGGGGCGGGGGCTCACGGGATCTGAGTGAGGGTGAGGGGTGGGCGATAACAGCAGTGGGGGCGGGCGAAGGTTGGGTTAGGGTTTGAACGGCAGCGATTTCCCTGGGTTCTAGATTGGGAGTTCTTCATGCACAGGGGCTGCCTTCTATCTACCAGGTAAAGCGTTCTGTTCCAAGTCAGCCAGTCGGTCAGTCAATTGTATTTACTGAGCATTTACTGTGTGCAGAACACTGTACTGAGTGCTAGCTCGCTGTGGGAAGGGAATGTTTCCCCTCTGTTGTATTGTACTCTCCCAAGAGTTTCCCCTGTGTCTACCCCAGCGCTTAGAACAGTGCTCGGCACATAGTAAGCGCTTAACAAATACCAACATTATTATTATTATTATTTAGTACAGGGCTCTGCATATAAATGCTCAATAAATATTGATTGATTGATAAAGATTGATAGATTGAAAGAGGGAACTCATATACAATAGCAGTGGGTGACAGGCAGGCCAAGGACAGTGAGTGTGAGGCCTCTGTGGCTGGGAGGGGAGCGGGGAGCCTATTGTGTCCAGTATTGAGGAGGGCACTGGGCATGAAGATGCCCCACCCCTAAGGGGGCAGGCATGCCTGGGTCATCTATCAATGGTAAATATGGGTCGCTTACTTTATGCAGAGTACTGCACTAAGCATTTCATTCATTCATTCAATCGTATTTATTGAGTGCTTACTTTGTGCAGAACACTGTACTAAGCGCTTGGAATGGAATGAAGAATTCGGCAACAGATAGAGACAATCCCTGCCCAACAACGGGCTCACAGTTTAAAAGGGGAAGACAGATAGCAAAACAAAACAAGTAGAGAGGCATCAAAACCATCAAAATAAAGAGAATCATAGATATACATATATACACATCATTAATAAAATAGAGTAATAAATCATATATACAAATATACACAAGTGCTGTGGGGAGGGGAAGGGGGTAGAGCAGAGGGAGGGAGTCGGGGCAGTGGGGAGGGGAGGAGGGGCAGAGGGAAAGGGAGGGCTCAGTCTGGGAAGGCCTCCTGGAGGAGGCGAGCTCTCAGTAGGGCTTTGAAGTGGGGAAGAGAGTTAGTTTGACGGTTGTGAGGAGGGAGGACATTCCAGGTCAGTGGTAGGATGTGGGCCAGGGTTTGACAGTGGGACTGGCGAGACGGAGGCACAGGGAGGAGCTTAGCGGCAGAGGAGCGGAGTGTACAGGGTGAACTGTAGAAGGAGAGAAGGAGAGAGAAGCATTTGGG
Source organism: Ornithorhynchus anatinus (assembly GCF_004115215.2). Lineage (NCBI taxonomy): Eukaryota > Metazoa > Chordata > Mammalia > Monotremata > Ornithorhynchidae > Ornithorhynchus > Ornithorhynchus anatinus. The sequence continues at coordinate 3,889,231 of NC_041732.1, read as the reverse complement.
AGAGGACAATACAACAGAGTTGGTAGACACATTCCCTGCCCACTGTGAGCTTACAGTCTACAGGAGGAGAGGGTCCTGGGAAGGAAGCTGGGGCTGGAGCAGGGGCTAAACAGGACCCCTACATTACAGTCTAGAAGGGGAGAGGGTCCTGGGAAGTAAGTTGAGGCTGGTGTGGTGAGGGGGCTGAACCCCTGGGTTCAGAGATGAAGTTCAAGGCCTCTTACATGTGTCTTCCCCTGCCTCGTGTTCAGCTGCACCCCAGAATCAGGCTTGGGCCCAGGAGGTGACGCAAGGCTCGGTGCCCGCCACTGTCGCCTTCTGTGTCTCCTCTGCGGGCCTCCCGGCCGCCCGCCTCTCCTGGTCCACATCCCTCACCCACAAAGCCAAGGTCACCCAAGAAGAGCTGTCCAATGGCACCATCACCGTCACCAGCCAACTCACCCTGCTGCCCACCCGGGATCTCCATGGGCAGACCGTCACCTGCAAGGTGGAGCATGAGACCCTCCAGGAACCCCAGATTCTGCCCGTCACCCTCGCCGTACGCCGTGAGTGACCACTGCCTCCGGGGGGGCACTGCCCATGTTGACTCCCTGCCCATGCAATTACCCTTCTCTTCTGCCTCCTTTCCCCGCTCTCCCCTCCCTTAAATCACTCCTTTCCCTTTCCCCACTGTCTGGGAGGGTCAGGCTGACGGATGAGGACTCAGCCAACAGGGCCGGAGCTGGTAGGGCCCTGGATGGAGATCTGAACTCCTGGGTTTGCTGTAATCTTATTCCCTCAAGGAGCCTCAGTTTCCCTGGAGTGGTCACCTACAAGATGAGGGGAGGGGCTCTCTGAGATCACCTGCAGGATGAGGGGGCATCTCTCTGGGGCAGTCTCCTCTGAGAAGCAGCATTGTATAGTGGTTAGCCCACAGTCCTGGGAGTCAGAAGTTCATAGGTTCTAATCCCGGCTCTACCACTTGTCTCCTATGGGACCTTGGGCAAGTTACTTCACTTCTGGACTGTGAGCCCCCTGTGGGACAGGGACTGTATCCACCCCAGCGCTTAGTACACTGCCTAGCACATAGTAAGTGTTTAACATACCATCATTATTATTATTATCATTATTAGAGGAGGGTGTGTTTCTCTGGGGTGGTCACTTGCAGGGGAAGGGGTGTCTGTCTCCCTGCCACTTACCCTCTCCCCTCCCTCTGGCAGACCACCCCGAGGTCACCATCTCCAACTATGACGATAACTGGTTCATCGGCCGCAGCGATGCCACTCTAAACTGTGATGCCCAGAGCTACCCAGAGCCCACAGTCTACAACTGGAGCACGTGAGTCCCCTGGCCCTGGATGCCTGGGTTCCTGATGGGAGGTTTTGGGAGCCAAGGGCTGCTTGGTGAGCCACGACTGGGGAGGAGAGAGACGGCTGGGAGGGAGAGCTGAGGATGGAGTATGAGAGGGGACCGGAGACAGGACAACTGGCTTCCAGGCTGCAGTGATGCAGTTCTAAGAGTGGAGCGAGGAGCTGGGGGGCAGCAGGGGTGTGGGGCCTGGGGTGCTTGGAGGAGGAGAAGGAGCTAGAGGACAGAGCTGAGGGGTTCAAGTGAAAATGGAGAAAGCCCAGAGCTGGGAGGAAGGATCCTTGGGTCCTGGGAAGAGTGGTGGGACTTGACATGGCAAGGGGTCCTGGTCCTCCCCTGCCTCTCCGTCACCTCTCCGTATTCCTCCCCTCCCCCGCCACCAGGCTGTTGGGCCCCCTCCCCTCAACAGTCGTGGTCCAGGGCTCCCGCCTTGTCGTTCACACCGTGGACAGTCTGGTGAACACGACCTTCGTGTGCAGTGCCACCAACGCCGTGGGCACTGGGCGGGCCGAGCAGACCATCCTGGTCAGAGGTGAGGAATCTAGGGGGGCTGGAGATGGGGGTGTCTTGAGAGGAGAGTTGGGGGAGAGCCTGGGTGTGGGTCTGCACGGGGATGACTCCTTCTCTTGGTCTCCTCTCCTTTCTGCCTGTCTCCCTCTGGGTCTCATTCATTGGAGAGGAGTGGGGGTCGGTGCAGTCATCTTGGAGAGGGGAGAGGGTTCAGAACCGCCATGCTGCTCTTGAGGTTCCCATATCCCCTCCCTTCTTTCCCCATCTCACCTCTCTTGTCCAGGGAGGGGAGGTCGGTTAACCTGGGCATGGTTGGAGAGAGAGAGGAAGTGGGGACCTTGGGTGGGCAGGGCCAAGATACACTGACCGGCTGGAAATGTGGCCATGAGGGAGAGGCAGACAGACACACACACACCCCCCCTCCCCCTTCCCCCCCAGCAGAACAGAGGAAATGCACATAAATGCACATAACCATCTCCACAAAAATCCAGGCAGAGGAGGTACATGGCTACACACAATACTGATAATGATGATGATAATAATAATAATATCTGCTAAGCACAAACTATGTGCCGAGTACTCTACTAAGCCCTAGGGTAGGTACAAGATACATATGTTAAAAAAAGTCACACCAGCATTCACAGGCCACAAATTTCCTACCTCTCCCCAACCCCCGACTTTCTCTTTCTTACTCCTTCATCCAGAGCCACAAAAATGACCATGAACCTCGGGTCTAAAGGAAATCAAGAGGTGAACCTAAGAGCTGTCTAGGTCAGGGGCAGGAGAGGAGGTTTTAAGTGTGGCTGTGGGGGGAGGAGGGCTGTTGATAGGTAAGAGGGAGCAGGGAGCATGCTGAGAGGGGTCTGCGCCTATCTGGTGGGGGCATTGGGGAGGGGCATCGTGGGTGGTATGGCTGTGCCCTGTTTGCTCTGCCCCCAGCCTTCTCCCAGAGAGCCTGGGTCTCCTGTCTGTCCCAGCTTCTGGTATCTCTCTCCCTGACCGAGGCCCCTTTCTCTCTCCCTTGGCCTCCTGGCTCCTCCCAACCCCATCTCCCCCCTGCCCTCTACTCCTCCCGACTTCACTCCAGTTTTCCCTTTTCTATGTCCCTAAAATGTAACCCTCTCTCCCTTTTCACATATCCCTGACTCTTCCCTCTCACCGTTGCCCTCACTCCTCTCTTCATTCTCTTTTTACCCCCTGCGGCCTCCCTCCTCTCTTTGCCTCTCTCCTCTGGCCTCCCTCTTCCGGCTCCTCTCCAGCGCCTCGGAATTCCTCTCTCACCTCCCCGCATCTTCCCATACCGATCTCTCTCACGTGCCCGTCACTCCCAGGGGAACCCAGCTCTCTGGTCTTGCCCGCCTCCCTTCCCCAACCCCCTTGCCCCAGAGTCTCTCTCCCCTGACCCCCTCTCTCCCGTGTGTGTCTCTCTCTTTTCTCTCTCTCTCCCCCTCCAGACACTCCACGGGCCGCTTCCCGAGTGGGGGCCGTGGTGGGGGGGGCCGTTGGGGGGATCCTCCTGCTGTTCCTGCTCCTGGCCGGGGGGGCGGCCGCCTTCGTCCTGCTGAGGAGGCGGAGGAAGAGGAGCCCTGGTGGTGGTGGCCGCGCTGGTTCCTATGACCCCAAGACCCACGTGTTCGGGAATGGCGCCCCCAGGGGCCCTGGCTTCTGGCCCCCGCAGACCCCCGGACAGGGAGAGGAGGAGGAGGAAGAGAAGGAGAAGGAGGAGCAGGAACAGGAGGAGGATGAGGGGAAGGAAGGTCTGCTCCAGGGGCCAGGGGGGGAGGACGACATGGAGTCTCAACAGGACGGCTCCCTCATCTCCCGCCACGCTGTCTACGTGTGACCCTGGATGCCCAGCTCCCCCGACTCCTAATCAGGGCTCTCCTCCTCTCCCCCCGCCGTGTGGAGGCGGAGCGGCCCATCCATCTCCCCATTTCCCATGGCCTCGAACTTGACTATGGAGGGAGGCTGGGCAGGCCTGACCCCCCTCCCCGACCCTTTCTCACCCCTGCGGGGCTGTGGGCAAACCCTGGACTCGTGCCCGCGGCTCTCCCCCAGCCCTCCAGTTTTTTGGGGGGAGAGGCACTGGGGATTGGGAGGGGGAGGGTCGGGGTCTGGGCCTATTCGGAGGGGGATGGCAGGACAGGAGTGATGAGGGTGTGGCACTGAGAGACACTATATTTTCATACCGGCCTCGACCCCCATCATGCCTTCCCAGCCCCGGACAGGGCAATAAAAACCTCAGAAAGGACCTGGGGGGTGCGTGTGATTTATTCAATGCCCCTTTCCCCACTCCTGATCCCTCTGCTTGCCTCCGCCTCTCTTGCCCCCACTCGCCCTCGAGAAAGGCACCCAGGGAGGGGGACAGGTGGGTGGCTTTGGGTGCTGAAAGGGGAGAAGCTGGGTGGGAAGACGACTGGGAAGCCTCACATTCCTTCCTCTCCTGTTCCACTCCTTCCCTCCGCCCTCCTGTATTTACTCTTCCCCTTTCTCTCCCCTGGGATGGTGGGGGGAGGGGAGAGACTGCAGTCTGATCGGTGATTCCCAGGAGATGGGGGGGGGGGGGGAGCCATTAACCCGTTAGTCTCTGCCTTCAAAAGTTAACCTCTTGGCTCCCGGAGGGGGTCTAACTCCCTCTCTCTCGGGACAGGCCCCTCCCGAGAGTTTCCTTTTATTTGGAGGGAGAGGGTGGGGGTGCGAATTGAGCCCCACCCCGTGACTCAGGAGACCGGAGGTCAGGTGGCCAGGGTTCCTGCTCGGCTGCGTAGCGCCCCCTGCTGTGTCTGCTTGGATTCGAGCCCAGAATTGGGGTGGGGGCGGTTGGGGCGGGGGAGGAAGGGATAAGGAGGAGGTGGAGGCTGGGATCCGGTCTTCAGAACCCGCTGAAGGAATAATAATAATAATAATAATGCTGATATTGAGAAGCAGTGTGCTCAGTGGAAAGAGCACGGGCTAGGGAGTCGGCGGTCATGGGTTCGAATACCGCATCTGCCACTTAGCTGTGTGATTTTGGGCAAATCACTTCTCTGTGCCTCAGTGACCTCATGTAAAATGGGGATTAAGACTGTGAGCCCCACTTGGGACAACCTCATCACCTTGTACCCCCCAGGGCTTAGAACAATGCTTGGCACGTACTAAACGCTTAACAAATACCACCATTTATTTTTTATTTGTTAAGGGCTCCCTATGTGCCAAGCACTGTTCTAAGCGTTGGGGGGAGCTTCAGGGTCATCAGGTTGTCCCCATGGGGCTCACAGTCTGAATCCCCATTATACAGATGAGGGAACTGAGGCACAGATAATTTAAGTGACTTGCCCAAAGTCACACGGCTGATAAAGTGGCGGATCCCGAATTAGAACCCACGACCTCTGACTCCCAAGGCTGGGCTCTTTCTGCTAAGTCACGCTGTTTCTGGGAGGAGCATCTTGGGTTGGGTCTCCATCCACCTTGGGACTCCCTACTGTGGCACTAGAGGGTGGAGTAGTCCTTTGGAGATTAATTCATCCACAGCTCATTGGTAGGGTCTTTAACCTCCTCAAACCCTGGCCCCTGCCCCTTCCCCTCCATTTCTCCCAGCCCCCTCCCCCACCAAGATTCCTTCCTTGTCCCAACTTCCTCCCAGCCTACTGCCCTGCAAGGGGGTATTTATTAAATGTTTACTATGTGCCAAGTACTGTACTGAATGCTGTGGTAGATACAAGTCTGACAAGTCACCGTCCCCCATGGGGCTCTTGGACTGGAGGCAAACTCAGATGCTCTGGCCCAGCTAATGCTGGTGTTTATTATGTGCTTACTATGTGCCAAGCACTGAGGTCATCAAATAATCAGATCAGACACACCCTGTCTCACCTACAGTTCATAGTCTAAGAGGGAGGGAGAACAGGTGACATCCCTATTTTATGGACGAGGAAGCTGGAGACTCAGAGGTAAAGTGACTTGTCCAAAGTCACACAGAGGCAAGCGTCAGAGCCAAGGGAGAAGGGAGAGGAAGAGAAGGAGGGAAATGCAATCAGGTGATGGCCAGCAGCTCAGGCCCGGCCCTCCTGACTGCACACCCCCCCCAATTCCTGCAGAGAACCCCAACCCGGCCGGGGCCGGGGCCACCGGGGGCATCATCGGTGGCATCATTGCATCCATCATAGCCATGGCCGTGGTTGCCACCGCAGTCCTCATCTGCCGGCAACAGCGAAAGGAACGGAGTCCCGAGGGACACTCTGAGGAGGACGAGTGAGTAACCCCCTCGCCCAGTGCCTCTTTTCCCCGCAGCGCCCCTGTTCCTCAGGAGGGAAGTGGGCCTGAGCTGAGGGTACAAGAAGAGGGGAGAGCCGCATCTGGGTCCAGTTTGGGCACAGCCACGGGAGAGGATGGGGAAGACTGGGCTAAGGCTGGCGGGGTCGAGGAGGGGGATGAGAAGGGTGAGGGTCGGGGAGGGCAGGAGGCTCTTCTGCACCTCCTTAACCGTGCTTTCTTTCCTAGCAGCCTCGGGGGGCCTCCTGCCTACAAGCCCCCACCTCCCAAGGTGAAGCTGGAGGAACCCGAGGTGGTGAGACCAAGCCCTTCACCCCGCTTCCCTCTGTACCCTCCTCCGAATTCCCCACTCTGCCCTTTACACCTGCCCAAGCTTAGCTCGGTGCCCTAATCCATCCCTGGCCTTTGTCTATGCTCTTACTCCCTTTTTTTTTTAATAGTATTTGTTAGGTGCTTACTATGCACCAGGCACTGTTCTAAGCACTGGGGTGGATACAAGGTAATCAGGTTGGACACAGTCCCTGTTCCACATGGGGCTCACAGTCTTAATCCTCATTTTACAGGTGAGGTAACTGAGGCACAGAGAAGTCAAATGAGTTGCCCAAGGTCACACAGCAGACTAGTGGCAGAACTGGGACCATTCATTCATTCATATTTATTGAGCACTTACTGTGTGACTAGAACCCAGGTCCTTCTGACTCCCAGACCTGTGCTCTATTTACTAGGCCTAGCTGCTAGTCCCTCACTTTGTCCCCTCCCCTCTCCGCCTGGAACTTGCTGGGAGCCGGATGGGGGCGTTGGGATGGGGGTTCGGGGGAGGTGGGCTATCCTGCCCTTGGCCACTGGGCTTGGCCTGACCCTCTTCCCCTCCCTCAGCCCCTCCAGCTCTTCTCCCTAGACAACTGTGAGCACTCCCCCCTGAAGACCCCATACTTTGAGCCAAGTGTCTCCACCACAGAACAGGTAACGGGGCCGGGATTTATTTCTATTCTTATCTGTCTCACCCTCTAGACTAAGCTTGTTATGGGCAGGAAATGTGTCTGTTATACTGTTCTATCGTGCACTTAGTACAGTGCTCTACACACAGGAAACACCCAATTCATTCAGTCGTATTTACTGAGTGCTTACTGTGTGCACTCAAGTACTTAGTACTAAGAACTAGGGAGCATTCAATAAATATAAGCGATTGACCCACCAATTGACTATGAATGGCGGGATGGGGGACGGGGGTGGTGGGATCTCCTCACCCTTCTTTCCTCCTTCCAGGATGCTCCTCGCTACCACGAGCTGCCTACGCTGGAAGAACGGGTCGGGGGATCCGGGCTGAGGGGCCCGGTGCCACAGGAGCCCGGGGAGGAGGAGGAGGAAGACGATGAAGACGATGATTATCTGGACAAGATCAACCCCATCTACGACGCGCTGGCCTTTGCGGCAGCCGAGGCCTACCAAAAAGGCTTCGTCATGTCCCGGGCCATGTACGTGTGAGTGGCCGGGGAGGCTCCGGGCAGGGGGTATATCTCCTCTGAACCCCCCACTCCTCAGGGCTACTGAGCGGGCCTCATGGGGCGTCCTCTCCCGCCCACAAACGCTCTCGTTACCAGCCCCGGCTCTCAGCCGTCCCCCGTGTCCTCTCTCCCTCCCAGCCCCATGGGTCTTCCTCTGCTCCCGGCCCTCGTGACCTCATCCCTTGGTGCTTCTGCTCCTGATCTGCCCAGCCCCCCGACCCTCTCCCCTCTGTGCCGCTCCAACCTGAGCCTTCCTTCAGCGGCAGAGAGCCCTCGCTCTCTCCCCGAGCCATCCCCTCCCTCTCTGTTGCTCCAACTTGAACCTTCTTACTGCAGCAGGGAGTCCTCCCCACCGCCCATCTGCTCTCTCCCCAACCTTCTCCCGTCCACCTGCGGCCTTTTAAGCTTCTCCCGCAGGCGGGAGATTTGGGGTCTGGACTCCTTCCACCCTGCCCCTGCTTCCAACCCCTGAGGGTCCTGGGCAGACCCTGCTGCTCCTCAGGGGGTTGGGCCCGGTGCCTTAAGGAGACACTCGACACTGTAAGCCATCCCCTACTCTCCCTTCTCCCCCCGACCAAACCCCTGTAAACTGCTCCTCCAGGTGGCTTGTTCACCCCTCTCCCAATCCAGAGTGGACAGGGAGAGAGGTCTAAGCCAACCATTATTAACATGATTGACTAACTTCCCTGAGCCACAGTGCGAGGAGGACTGGGGACTAATCTTGAAGATTTGGGGAAGGGAGAATCAAAGTGGTCTAACCCACTAGCCACTAAGGGAAAGACAGAGGGGAATGGCCTCAGGGTGTGTCCCATCCCACTCCGCAGAATTGCACAGGTTTGTCACTGGTGTTTCCTACAAAATACATCTTTGTACTCTGACATGAGGCCTCGGCTACTTTGTGGAGGACAGGAATGGAGGGGACCGTGAGCTAGTCCATTTGTGAACCTGTGGGGCCGCAGACCCCTGTCCCAGTTACAATCAATCAATAATATAATGTTGGTATTTGTTAAGCGCTTACTATGTGCCGAGCACTGTTCTAAGCGCTGGGGTAGACATAGGGGAATCAGGTTGTCCCATGTGGGGCTCACAGTCTTAATCCCCATTTTACAGATGAGGGAACTGAGGCACAGAAAGTTAAGTGACTTGCCCACAGTCACACAGCTGACAAGTGGCAGAGCTGGGATTCGAACTCATGAGCCCTGACTCCAAAGCCCACGCTCTTTCCACTGAGCCACGCTGCTGGAGCACCTATTGGGTGCAGAGCACTGTACTATTTGCTTGGGAGAGTCATGTCCTCAAGAAGCTTACAACATATCATATTAATACTATGTTGTATTAATGTCTGTCTCCCTCTCTAGACTGTAAACTCATTACGAGTAGAGAACTCTTCTGCTAATTCTGTTTTAGTGTACTCTCCCAAGTGCTTAGTACAGAGTTCTGCACATAGTAAGCTCTCAATAAATATAATTGATCAATTGATTATAAAAAGAAGACATAATACCTGCCCTCGAGGGGCCGTCGGTCCAATGGGGAAGACAGAATACATGCAAAAAATGTGGAGTTTAAAACTAGACAAAATGTTGACGTGTCAGAGGAGCAAAACTTGGCACAACCAAAAATCAGAAATACACTAATGGGTGGTGATAATAGTATTTATTGAGTACCCAATGTGGGCAGGTTGCAGTGTCTAGGGGCTTGGGAGACTGACACAAAGAAAAGACACATTCCCTGTTCACAAGGGGCTTCTAATAGAGAAGATGCAAAAATACTTACAGTGATAATGAGCATGAGATTACACTATACTTTTTTGAATTCTCCAGCATGTACTAGCAATAATAATAATCATGGCATTTGTTAAACACTTACTACATGCTCAGCACTGGGGTAGTTCCAAGAGTAACAGATTAGACATAGCCCCTTTCCCAATCTGGTTTACAATCTATTTTATTCCCATTTTACAGAAGAGGAAACAGACTCAGAAAGGTGACTTACCCAAGGTCCTACAACTGGCCAGAGGCAGTGGTGGGACTAGAACACCCAGATCTCCTGATTCCCATTCCCATGCTTTTAATGTTGGTATTTGTTAAGCGCTTACTATGTGCCGAGCACTGTTCTAAGCGCTGGGGTAGACACAGGGGAATCAGGTTGTCCCACATGGGGCTCACAGTCTTCATCCCCATTTTACAGATGAGGGAACTGAGGCACCGAGAAGTTAAGTGACTTGCCCAAAGTCACACAGCTGACAAGTGGCCGAGCCGGGATTCGAACCCATGACCTCTGACTCCAAAGCCCATGCTCTTTCCGCTGAGCCAAATTTTACCACTGTTCATTCAATAGTATTTATTGAGCGCTTACTATGTGCAGAGCACTGTACTAAGCGCTTGGGATGAACAAGTCGGCAACAGATAGAGACAGTCCCTGCCGTTTGACGGGCTTACAGTCTAATCGGGGGAGACGGACAGACAAGAACAATGGCACTAAACAGCGTCAAGGGGAAGAACATCTCGTAAAAACAATGGCAACTAAATAGAATCAAGGCGATGTACAATTCATTAACAAAATAAATAGGGTAACGAAAATATATACAGTTGAGCGGACGAGTACAGTGCTGTGGGGATGGGAAGGGAGAGGTGGAGGAGCAGAGGGAAAAGCAGCTCTGTGCAGCTCTGCCTCAATGCGCACACAAGCACTCAACACCACAGATCTAATGAATTAATTCCTAACCTCAACGTATGTGGGGCTTCTGGAATGATAAGCGAAATAAGACACCCCTGCTCATATAATCGTGGCATTTGCTAAGTGCTTACTATCTGCCAAGCACTGTTCTAAGTACTGAGGTAGATACAAGGTAATCAGTTTGGACAAAGTCCTTATCCCACATGGGGCTCACAGTCTTAATCCCCATTTTACAGATTAAGTAACTGAGGCACAGAGAAGTGAAGTGACTTGCCCAAGGTCACACAGCAGACAAGTGGCAGACCCGGGATTAGATCCCTTGTCCTTTGACTCATAAACCCATACTCTTGCCACTAGACCAGAGTAAGATATGGGGAGGAAAGGGCCCCAGATACCTATAAATAGAAAAGGGGTGAGAGAAGGGGGAATCAGGAAACCTACCAGATAATAAGAATAATTGTGGTATTTGTTAAGTGCTTACTTTGTGCCACACACTACTAAACGCTGGTTGGATATAAGCAAATTGGATTGGAAAAAGGCCCCATCCCTCGTGCGGCTCTGAGGTCTCAATCCCCATTTTACGGATGAGGGAACTGAGGCAGAGAGAAATTAGGTGACTTGCCCAGGGTTACACAGGAAACAAGTGGCGGAGTCCGGATTAAAGCCCATGACCTGACTTGCAGGTCCGTGCTCTGTCCACTAAACCCATGCAGACAGTTCCATGCCTTAAGGATGGTGGAGGCAAAGGCCCAGAAGCAGAAAAGGGATGCCTAGGAGTGGGGACTACAAAACAATGAACTGAGCTGGGGGAGAGCAGGTTCAGAGAGTAGAGCCAGTTTGTGGAGAAGATCTGGGACCGCAGTTATGCTTTATTCAGCAGACAATGGGGAGGGCTGGGAAAATGGTGCCAGTGATGACCGAAAGCCACTGGCTGGTCAATCAATCAGTGGTACTTACTGAGCACTTACTGGGTGCAAAACACTGTAATAAGCATTAGGAAGAGAACAGTACACAGAGATGGTAGACATGTTCCCTGCCCACAGTGAGCTTGCAGCCTAGAGGGCCTTCATAAAATTAAAAACACAGGCAGGGTCTCATTGTCTCCCTGCTCTGGTTCTGACACTTGAAGGGGTTTGATTACCATGAACACCCTTGCTGGTCTCCCTGCTTTCCAGCCCACACTTCCTTCTGCAGCCTGGATTATTTTCCTAAATGGCAGACTGGCCACTTGTCCCTAGTCCCCTGGAAGCATCAGTGGTTGTTCATTCTTCTCATCTCCCCGTCAGTGGTTGTTCAGTCAGCGGTTGTTCAGTCAGTGGTTGTTCAGTCAGTCAGTGATTGTTCGGTCAGTGGTTGTTCATTCTTCTCACCTCCCTGTCATTCAGTGGTTGTTCATTCTCACCTCCCCGGCAGTCAGTGGTTGTTCATTCTTCTTACCTCCCCTCCCCACCTTGTTCTAGTCTGAATCCCTCCGGGCCAGGGAATGGGGCCAAGCAGGCCAGGAAATGGGGCCAAGCAATGCGTTAGTACTTCATCCATGTATTTCTTCCCCAGTGCTTGCTTTTGCTGCCTGGCCTGGTGGAATGAGCACAGGCCGGGGAGTCAGAGGACCTGGGTTCTAATCCCCCCTCTGCACTTGTCTGCTGTGTGTGAACTTGGGTAAGTCATTTAACTTCTTTAGGCCTGTTCCCTCATCTATAAAACGAGCAATCCTATTTCATCCTACTTGGACTGTGAGTCTCATGTGGGTCGGGGACTGTGCCCCATCTTTTTATTTTGTGCCTACCCAAGTGCTTAGCACATACTTCTCTGTGCCTCAGTTACTTCATCTGTAAAATGGGGATTGAGATGGTGAGCTCCACATGGCACTGGGACTGTGTCCAACCCGATTTGCTTGCATCCAACCCAGTGAGAAGCAGTGTGGTTCAGTGGAAAGAGCCCAGGCTTGGGAGTCAGAGGTCATGGGTTCAAACCCCGGATCTGCCACTTGTCAGCTGTGTGACTTTGGGCAGGTCATTTAACCTCTCTGTGCCTCAGTCACCCCATCTTTAAAATGGGGATTAAGACTGTCACATGGGACAACCTGATTACCTTGTATCCTCCCTAGTACTTAGAACAGTGCTTTGCACATAGTAAGCGCCTAACAAATACCATCATCATCATCGTCAGTGCTTGGTACAGTGTCTGGCACATATTTGTTAAGCGTTCGCTGTGTGCAGAGCACTGTTCTAAGCGCTGGGGTAGATACAGGGTAATCAGGTTGTCCCTCGTGAGCCTCACAGTTAATCCCCATTTTCCAGATGAGGGAACTGAGGCCCAGAGAAGTGAAGTGACATGCCCACAGTCACACTGCCGACAAAGGGCAGAGCCGGGATTCGAACCCATGACCTCTGACTCCCAAGCCCGGGCTCTTGCCACTGAGCCACGCTGCTTCTCTTAACAAACACCCCAATTATGATTGCAGCAACGAGTGTGGATGGGCAGGAATGGACAAGGGGTAAAGGCAGCCCATTTTTCAGTGGAGCACTATGGGTAACTGGTTGACTCAAAAGGCGGGAGGGGAAAAAATATTTCCGTTAAAGGAGGGAAGGAGGAGAATCTACGGGTCGCCGGCCGCCCCATCACCGCGCTGCCTTCTGGGAAGCCGGGGCTGACCTTGCCCGTCTCCCGCTACTGACGGGCCCTGCTCCTCAACCTAGCTAAGCTCCTGCCCTTTGACCCCGGAGTCTCCGCCAATAGGCGTGCAGCACCGTGCTGCTCGGGGAGGAGTTTGGCCTGGGTGACGTCAATGCCGTCGCCGTCCCCTCCCCTCCAGCCAATCGAAGACCAGATGCTTCCAGCTCCCGAATGGGAGCCGGCCAATGACAGAGCGGAACCCAGGCCGACGGGGAGGAGAGACGCCGGAAGGAGTGGACCAATGGGGAAGGCCTTCGGGGGCGGTACGCCGCTCAGGCTCTCGTCCAATGGGAGCGGCGGAAGGCCTTCTGTGGGCGGGGCTTATGGGGAGCGGACCAATGAGGGCCGCCAGAGGGGGCGGGCGCGGCCGCAGGGCGGGCCAATGGGCGCGGGGCTGCGGCCGCCAGCGGGGTCGGTTGCGCCTCCCGCACGGGGTGGGAGCGGAGCGGAGCGAAGAGGCCGGGAGGAGCCGTAGCCGAGCAGTGAGCGCGGGACGGGCAGCGGGACCCGGACCGGGACCGGGGTGGGAGGGTCACGTGACGGGGGCCTGCAATGCTTCCCCTCCTCGGGGAGCAAGGGGGGGTCACGTGGACTCAAAGGGGTCAAGGGTCACGTGGAGCCCCCCAACCTTCGAGGGTCACGTGGGCTGTCGGAGGAACCCCACCCCCCCACCCCAAATTCTTCATCCCAGGTCCCTTCCTCACCCGGGACTGGACTCCTCATTTCGATGACCCCTCTTCTGAGGTTTAATAATCATCATCATCATAATGCTGATGGTATTTGATAAGCGCTTACTGTGTGCAAAGTTACCGATTTGTCCCTTCCAAGCGCTTAGTACAGTGCTCTGCACACAGTATGCGCTCAAATACTACTGAATGAATGAATGCAAAACACTGTTCTAAGCGCTGGGGGGATTCAAGGTGATCAGATTGTCCCACGTGGGGCTCCCAGTTTTCATCCCCATTTTACAGATGAGGATCTGTGACCCCGCCCCCCCAGAATTTCTTGAACTTTGACCTCCCCAATGACCCCCCCGACACCCCCATTTCACCATCATTTGTATCTGCCCTCCCCACGACCTCCTGATTCTTGACCCCGATTCCTCCCTCCCCCTCTAGGTGACCATGGGCAACGTGATGGCCGCCAGCTCCCCTCCTCCTCCTCCTGCCACCGCAGGGCCCGGGCTGGTATCGGTGCCGCCGGGCTTCACGCTGCCCCCGGTGAGCGGCCTGAGCCCGGGTCCCCCCGGGGAACGGCCCCCGGGCAGCGCCGATGGCGAGCGGGAGTGCGGGGCCCTGCCCAACCCGGGGACCTTCGAGGAGTGTCACCGCAAGTGCAAGGGTGAGGGGACTCGGGGAGGGATGGATCTGCAGAGAGAGACTCAGAGGGAGAGAGAGGAGGGAAGGACCTGGTGGGGAGGGGGCCTCGGACAGTCAGCCCATGTCAAGATGGGGGACAGGGTGGGGGACAGGAGGGACCGGCTGGGGTCCAGCAGCCACAACCCTCCCCTTTGCTTCAGATCTCTTCCCGGTGCAGATGGAAGGCGTGAAACTCACAGTCAACAAAGGCCTCAGTAACCACTTCCAGGTGAGAGTTCTCCCCACTGAGGATGACCCTTCTGTATCCCAACCTCCGTGTCACCAGCCTTTGTAGTTGAGGGATGGACACTGGGGGAGAGCCATCTAGTAATGGTAACTGTTTTATCTGCTCAGCACTGGGGTAGAAAGAGGATCATCGCGTCGGACACGGTCCCCAGCCCACAAGGTCCCCATCCCACAAGGGGTCCTCCCACGCTAAGGGGAGATGGGGGCCGGGCTTGTGACACGGTCCCCATCCTACAAGGGGGTCCTCCCACGCTAAGGGGAGATGGGGGCCGAGCTGTTGCAGGTGAACTTCCTGCGTTTGCCAGCCCACGGGTGGACTCCCGGACAGTTTTCAGGTGGAGGAGGTCCCCTGAACTCCTGGCTCACCCACGAAGGCTTCCTGATGGAATGCACTTTAGAGTTCAGAAAGGGAAATGTGTGGGAATCCTTCCCCCTCCCATTCATTCAATTGTATTTATTGGGCGCTTATTGTGTGCCAAGCACTGTACTAAGTGCTTGGGTGAATACAGTGCAACAGAAAACAGACACATTCCTACCCACAGCGAGCTCACAGTCAAGACCTAGGAAAGAGCACGGGGCCTCGCCAAACCTGATCTGCCTTTCTGTCACCAGGTGAACCACACAGTAGCTCTCAGCACCGTCGGCGACTCCAACTATCATTTTGGGGTCACGTATGTGGGGACCAAGCAGCTCAGTCCCACGGAGGTGAGAGACCCTTCTTCCCAGGGATCTGACCCCTTGATCCCCACCCTCTCCCGCCCCCAGACCTCCCTTCTGCCCCTTGGGTATCCAAAGGGATGGGTGTCTGTGCTCCTCAGTCCCGTTGATCACCAGCCCCTGTCCCCTCTGCAGGCATTCCCAGTGTTGGTGGGTGACATGGACAATAGCGGGAGCCTCAACGCCCAGGTCATTCACCAGTTGGGGGCCGGGCTGCGCTCTAAGATGGCCGTCCAGGTGAGTGACCTCTCCCCGCCGGCCTACCGGGTTCCCCCTTGCGCCCCTGCCATGCGCCAAGGTCAGCCATTGCCTTCTCCCTTCAGACCCAACAGTCCAAGTTCGTAAACTGGCAAGTGGATGGGGAATACCGGGGCTCCGACTTCACGGCGGCTGTGACCCTGGGGAACCCCGATGTGCTGGTGGGCTCAGGTGAGGGTCCGGTCCTGTGTGCCCCTGCCTGCCCCAACCTACCCACACACTAGTGTACATATACACATATGTGCGTGTGCTCTCTCTCTCTCTTTCTCTCTGTGTCCCTTTCTCCTTCTCTCCCCAGCTGGACTGTGTCTTTTTCTATCTGACTGGTTCTATCCATCTATGAATATGTGTGTGTTTATCTAAGAGCTTGATCAGTCAGTGGTATTTATTGAAAGCTTACTTTGTGCAGAACACTGTAGTAATAATAATTGTAGTATTAAACACTATGTACCAGGTATTGTACTTAGTACTGGAGTGGATTCAAGCAAATCAGGTTGGACACAGTCCCTGTCCCACGTGGAACTCGTAGTCTCAATCTCCATTTTACAGATGAGGTAACTGAGTCCCAGAGAAGTGAAGTGACTTCACACGGCAGACAAGTGGTGGAGCCGGGATTAAGTGCTTTTTTAAGAGCTTGGGAGAGTACAGTACAACAGAGTTGATAGAAACATTCCCTCCCCACCACGAACTTACAAGTCAAGAGAGATGACCCTAAAGTCTACAGCTTGAGTCAGATTTTGGGGGGTCCTGCTGGGTAACTCTGAATGTGTAGAATGGCCAGGGAGACCCCTGCATCTGCCCCCATTCTGCAGTGCCTGACAGTTCCCCCCATGGAACTAATAGTGTAGGTTTTATTAAGCACTTACTATACGCCAAGCACTGTTCTAGTTAGAAGACAGATCAGACATGGTTCTTGTCCCTAGTGGGCTTCCCAGTCTAAGCAGACGGGAAATAAGACTTTTAATCCCCATTTTACAGATGAGGAAGGTGAGGCACAAAAAGTTGAGTGATTTGCCCGAAGTCACACAGCAAGAAAGTGGTAGAGGCAGGAATACAACTCAGTTCCTCTGACTCCCTGGCCTGGTTTCTTTCCATTAGGCCCCACTTCTTCTCTGACCAAGTATTCATTCATTCAGTCATGTTTATTGAGTGCTTACTGTGTGCAGAGCACTGTACTAAGCGCTTGGGAGAATACAGTACAACAACAAGCAGACACATTCCCTGCCCACAACGAATTTACAGTCTGGGGTGGGGGAGAGAGACATTACTATAAATAAGTCAATTATGGATGGGAACATAAGTACTGTGGGGCAGGGAAGAGGGATGAACAAAAACCAGCAAGTCAGGGTGACGCAGAAGGGCGTGGGAGGAAGAGGAAAGGGGGGTTTCTCTTGAAGGAGATGTGCTTTCAGTAAGACTTTGAAGAGTGCCAAAGAGGGAGTGAGGGCTGAGACCTCTCTTCCCTTCACCTCCGTCCTTTCTTAGAGAAGCAGCATGGCTCAGTGGAAAGAGCCCGGGCTCGGGAGACAGAGGTCAAGGGTTTGAATCCCGGCTCTGCCACTTGTCAGCTGTGGGACTGTGGGCAAGTCACTTAACTTCTCCGTGCCTTAGTTACCTCATCTCCAAAATGGGGACTAAGACTGTGAGCCTCACATGGGACAACCTGATTACCCTATATCTACCCCAGCGCTTAGAACAGTGCTCTGCACATAGTAAGCGCTTAACAAATACCAACATTATCTGTCCATCCAACCTGCCCCTTCACTCCCTCCATCCCTCCATCCTCTTAGCTGCCCTTCATTGGATGTCCCACTGAAATGCCGGGCTCTGGCTCTCTGTCGGATTCACTCCTCCTTCCCCCACTGACAAGGAGAGTGGAGAAATGTGGTGAGGAAAACCACTGGGAGGCAGCGTAACCCAGTGGAAAGAGAAGGTTCTAATCCCAGCTCTACCACTGGCCCTGCGGTGTGGTTTGGGGCAGGTTCCTTATCCTACCAGGTTTTGGGTTTCTTCATATAATAATCATTATTATAGTATTTGTTAAGCACTTACTATGTGCCAAGCACGGTTCTAAGTGCTGGAGTTAGATACAAGGTAATCAGGTTGTCCATCGTGGGGCTCACAGTCTTCATCCCCATTTTACAGGTGAGGGAACTGAGGCCCAGTGAAGTGACTTGCCCAAGGTGATACAGCAGACAAGTGACGCAGCTGGGATTAGAACCCACATCGTCTGACTCCCGAGCCCGGGCTCTTGCCGTAGGCCATGCTGGTTTTCATTGTAATAATCATGGTATTTGTTAGCACTTGATGTGCGTCGAACACTGTTTCAAGCACTGAGGTAGATGCAAGGTAATCAAGTTACTTCAATCTGTGGTTCTTCCCTGGATCTAATTCTTTCTTCTAGACTGTGAACCTGTTGTTGGGAAGGGATTGTCTCTATCTGTTGCCGAATTGTACCTTCCAAGCGCTTAGTACCGTGCTCTGCACACAGTAAGCGCTCAGTAAATACTATTGAATTAATAAATGGATTTTACAGATGAGGTAACTGAGGCACAGGGAGGTGACTTGCTCAAGGTCACACAGCAGACACGTGGTAGAGCTGAGATTAGAATCCACGTCCTCTGACTTCCAGGCCCATACTCTTTCCACTGCACCATGCTGCTCATTTGTGAAATGGGGACAAGATATTTTCTCTTCCTTTCTTTTTAAACTGAGTGAGACAGACCCTGTCTGATTGGATTATCCTGTGTCTGTTGCTGCACTGAGCATACTGTTTTGGTACCTAATAATAATTGTAGTATTTAAGTGCTTAGTTTATGCCAAGTAAGTGCTGGGGTAGATACAAGATAAGATTGGTCACAATCCATGTCCCACATGGAGCTCACAGTTTAAGGAGAGGAGGGACAGCAGGCGTATCCCCAGTTTATAGATGTCTGTGCCTCAGTTTCTGTCAGTTACTTGCCCAGGTACATGTGTGGCCTAATGGATAGAGCTGGAAGTCAGAAGGACCTTGGTTCCAATCATGAACTCTGCCACTTGTCTGCGATATGACCATTGGCCAGTCACTTAATTTCTCTGGGTTTCAGTTACCTCATCTTTAAAATGGGGATTAAGACCATGAGCCCTTTGTGGGATAGGAACTGTGACCAACCTGATTAGCTTGTATCTACCCCAGCGCTTAGTTCAGCATCTTGCACCTAGTAAGTGCTCAACAAATTCCTTTCAAAAAAAACAAACCCTGGCAGAGCCTGGTCACCTGATTACCTTGTATCTGCCCCAGGGCCTGGCACCTAGTAAGTGCTCAACAAATATCATTGTTATGCTCTGAGATTAGAACCCAGCTCCCTGCTATTTCCATTAGATCACACTGCTTCTCTGTAAAATGCGCTTAATGAATGCCAGACTTATTGTTAGGGGATTGGGGTGGTGGTGTTACACAGAGGGGACTAGAGGCAGGGGGTCTGGGCTACCCTCTGTCCCCCTGCCCCCTGCCATGACCTATCCTGGGACCTCCTCCCTTCCCCCTGCAGGGATCCTGGTGGCCCATTATCTCCAGAGTATCACTCCTTGCCTGGCGCTCGGAGGGGAGTTGGTCTACCACCGTCGGCCGGGGGAGGAGGGAACCGTCATGTCCTTGGCTGGCAAGTATACAGGTATGGAGTTTTCATGTCCTTGGCTGGCAAGTATACAGGTATGGAGCTGGGCCGACAGGATGCCTAGGGTCCTGCGGAGAGCCCGGGTTGGGAATGGGTGCTGAACTAGGGTGGCTGGGGACTTCCACGTCTCGGGAGGGGAAGAGGAGTCGAGCAGGCCACACAGTTGAGTCCCTGATGGGTAGTAGGGGCTGAGGGGGTGGGGGGCGGAGACCGATCTCCCTTCCTCTTATCTCCAACCTCTCCCCAGCTGCTAACTGGCTGGCGACATTAACCGTGGGACAGGCTGGAGCCCACGCCACGTACTACCACAAAGCAAACGACCAGGTGCGTGTGTGGTTGTCTGGGAGAAACCCGGGATTGGGGGGTGGTGGGGGTGTCACTGTGGGCAGAGGTGGGGGGTGGGGGTCCTGGTTGGGGAGAAGGCGTTGGAGGCGGTGGGGGTGGGGAGCTGTCAGGGTGGTCCTGGCACACCCTGGCTCAGGTCTCCAGGGCTGGGTGAGCAGGAAGGCTGTAGGTTGACACTTCCCTCTCTGCAACCCCCAGCTGCAAGTCGGAGTGGAGTTTGAAGCAAGCACCCGCATGCAGGACACCAGCGTCTCCTTCGGCTACCAGCTGGACCTGCCCAAGGCTAACCTGCTCTTCAAAGGTTCTTTCCCAACCCCCCACCTAATAATAATAGTAACTGTATTCATTAAGCGCTTACTATATGCCATGCACTGTACTAAGCACTGGGGTAAATAAGGTGGGACCCGGTCCCTGTCCACCTGGGGCCCACAGTCGCAATCCCCATTTTACAGATGAGGTAAAAGGCATGTAGAAGTTCACTCATTCATTCAATTGTATTTATTGAGTGCTTACTGTGTGCAGAGCACTGTATTAAGCGCTTGGAATGTACCATTTGGCAACAGATAGAGACCATCCCTACCCAACAACAGGCTCACAGTCTAGAAGGGGGGAGTCAGACAACAAAACAAAACAAGTAGACAGGCTTCAATACTATCAAAATAGATAGAGTCAAGGTCACATAGCAGACAAGTGGCGGAGCTGGGATTAGAACCCAGGTCCTCCTGATTCCAGGGTCCGTGCTCAATCCACCCCACCATGCTGCTTTCCACCCAACCCTGTTTCCCCACCGCCAGCCACGGCCCCCCTCTCCGTAGTGCTTACGCCGTATCTTCTCTGCCTGCGTCTTTTTCCTACTCTGACTGTGTCTTCTCACTCGCTCTCTCCCCGGGCCTCCTCTCACCACAGGCTCTGTGGACAGCAACTGGATCGTGGGCGCGACACTGGAGAAGAAGCTTTTGCCTCTGCCTCTCACACTGGCCCTGGGAGCGTTCCTCAATCACCGCAAGAACAAGTTCCAGTGCGGCTTTGGCCTCACCATCGGCTGATCCCACCGCCACCTGCCCACCTCGTGCGCCCCGGGCCACCCCGTCCTTAGCCGGGGGAGGGTCTTAGGGAGCCGGCAGGGGGGCCCGGGAGAGGACCCTCGGAGAGCTGGGGGAAGGGGCAGCCCTTCCTGCCCAGAGGGAGGAGATTTCCACCCTTGGGGGCTCCCTCAGAACAACCTAGGCCTCGGCCTGTTGGTCTCTTGCTCCCTCCTCAGGGAGTGGGGGAGGGGCGCCCAGGCGGGGTGTAGGGGGGGTGGGACCTATGAAGGGGAGTCTCTGCTCTGGGTCCCACAACCTCCCCCAAGCCCGAGGGGTCTGACCCCTCCCCGCCTGTGTCTGTGTGTCTGTCCCCTGTCCGCCCTCTCCTCCCCGTCCTCTCGGTGTAAATCATGTTTATAAGTTATGACAATGAAAGGGGAAGATTTTACAGAAAAAAACCCACAAAATACATGGAAAAAAAGGGATGGGCGCTGGACGTGTTTATGTCTTTGCCTGGGGAGGGTGGGGTGGGGATGGGGGGATGTTGATGGACTGACCCCAGGGCCTGCTCCCTAGGCTATGTCCCCTGCCCCAGTGGGGGCTGGAGGCAGGGGAGTGAGAGGGCAAAACAGGCCGGACTCTGAGCCAGATGAGAGAGCAAAGGCCGTGCTGGATCCTGGCCTGACTGATCATCAGAGGGTCTTTGGCCCTTGTAGTGACTGCAAGGAGAGGAAGCGTGGGGGTGGTGAGGGGCCGGATGCCTGGGTCCCAGTTTAGCACTGCAACTTGGGCTCTGGAGTCAGCATGGAGTGACTTAGACGGGGAAAGCACTTTCCCTGCGGGTTCGGGGGGGGGGGGGGGGGGGGGGGGGCGTGCATCCTAGCTGTCTCCTTTCAGTTCCTGTGGTCTGGGCTGCCCTCTGGGGAGGGGTCAGTGTTGAGGGTGGAGCTGGGGTGGGGAGGTGTTGGCCCTCAGACCCCCCCCCCAAGCTTCTTAACCCCTTCAGCTGCCCTATCCCTTTGCTTGGGTGACCCTGGGGTCTTTCCCTGGTGGGTCTACCCTCCTTTCCTGCTTTGGGACCCAGGTGTGTTCTGCCCCCTGCCCCAAACAAAAAAGACTTTGTTTTAGATAAATCCTTCCCCTCCCAACCAGGACTCTGACCCAGGCAAACATGGGATGGGGTTGGATGGGCATGAGAAGGGTTTGTGGATCAATCAGTCCCATGAGAGACCCAGGTGTTCTGCTCCTGTCCCCCCTCCCCCAAAAGCCTTTGTTCTAGTTAAATCCTTCCCCTCCCAACCAGGGTTCATCCCTGGACTCTGACCCAGGCAAACACGGGGTGTGGGGAGGGGGGGCATGAGGAGGGTCCCATCAGTCCCATGAGGGGCCTAGATGTGCACCCTGCCCCCCCCCCCCCCAACTCCCTTTCCGGCCCGAGCCTTTGTTCTAGACAAATCCTTCTCCCAACCAGGACTCATGGCTGGACTCTGCCCTGGGGGAACACGGGGTCGGGGTTGGGTGGGCATGAGGAGGGTTTGTGGTCCCACCAGCCCCACCAGTCCCATGAGAGGCCCGCTTGGGGTCAGGCCCGGTTATGGGGTGAGAGGTCGGCCCTTCTCCGCCCTGCTCCGGGAAGGACCTTGAACTCCGCCCTCCCCCCAACCCTTCCCGGGAGACCAGGCATCCCGGCACCAAAACTTCTCCCACGGTCTTGGCGACCCTGCGGGATCCAGACTTGGCTGGATCAAGGCCGCCCATGGGGGATCCTCGCTCTGACTTCCGCCCCCCACCCCTAAATCCCCCATCTCTGAGACTCCCCCTCGCTATCCTGCCTCTCTGGAACTCCACCCCCAGGATCCGGGCACCCCGTCCAGATCCAGAAGGGTTAAGTTCCGGAAAGGGGGGAGGGGGCAGGGGGGGCAGTGCCCATCTCGTGACTTTTCTTCGGCCAGTGGGGCCCCGCCCCCGCCCTCCCCTCCGAGGAGGGCAACTCTATAACTAGGTCGAACGAGACTTGGATCAGCACTTTCTCAGCGGAGCCCCGGGACGTCTGGCCGAGGTGAGGATGGGGGATCTTTGGACGGGAGGGGAAGGGGCTTGGCGGGAGGATGGAGAAACGGGGGCTCAGACCTGTGGAGCAAGAACACAGCGAGGTTGCGACCAAGAGCAAGGAGGATCAGAGGCCAGGACAGACAGGTGACAGAAGCTGGATAGAAGCTCAGATCGCGACCAGAGGGACCGGAGGAAAGAAGGGGAGAGGGCTAAAGCCGGGGGGCGTCCCCCCAAAGTGCAGAGAGCGCCTCGGGGACATCTGGGGAATCTAGGGGCTATGGGGAAGGGGGAGGCCGACCCCGGATCCTGGCGGGGGGGGACAGAGGTGAAGGGGAAGCTGGATGGGATGCCTGGGCAGAGGCCGGCTAAAGGTGTGTGTGATTTGGGGGAGGGGATGAAGAAGAGACCCTCGAATTACTCCGACACCCCCCCCCACTGTCCCCCGCATACAATGGAGGCGATAAGGCGGGGAGATAAGGGGTTGGGAGACAATGGAGGGGGAGAAGAGGTAAGGAGCTGGGAGCCTGGAGGTTGGGGGGACAATTAGTTCAATCCTCTTTCTTCCTCACAGACCAATCAGGTTCAGCCATGAAACTCCTGTGGGCGTTATTCGCTGTGGCCCTCCTGGCAGGTATGTGGGGACATCACCCCTCCATCGCCCCCGATGACCCCTCTATCCTTGCCCCTCCCCAGAGTGACCCCCCCAATCCACCATAATCCTGCCACCACCCCCGTCCCCCATTCCAACCCCGTCGCCCCCACCCACCTCCCACTATGACCACCGCTCTGTGCCCTCTCCCCCCAGGCTTTTCTGAGAGGTTACACAGTGTGGCACCTCACAACGCCCCTGTGGCCCCAGTTTCAGCCCGGCCCTTCCATGACCACCCTCGTTCCCACGCCTTGTCCCTCTCCTCTCCCCCTCCACTCTCCCTGTTGGGAGTGACCCCTCCTGTCCCTCTGGCCTTCAGGCTGCCAGGCAGATCCTCTCCCTCTGGATCAGGATCTGGGGCTTGGGGCTGGGAACACTCAGCAGCCATGGGAGGAGACGGTGGAGCGCTTCTGGAGCTACGTGGTCCAGGTCCAGAACATGGCATACGACATGCACGACAAGGCCGTTAACTCTCAGATCAACAAGGAGATCAAGTGAGTGGTGGGGGGTGGGGGGCGTCCCGTCCAGGAGCCGGGGAAGACTGCTGGTCCTGGAGGGCGCAGGTGGCATTGACCGCCCCCTCCTCCTCCTTTCCTCCCCTCAGCTCGCTCTTGGAAGATACGGCAACCGAGTTCAACGCCTTGAAGGAGCAGCTGGAGCCGGCAGTGGAAGACACCCGGGCCCGCGTCCACAAGGAGCTGACGGCCGTGGTGGACCGGCTCCAGGGAGACCTGCAGGAGGCCAAGGAGCGGGTGACCCAGTACGAGACGGAGATCCAGGCCATGGTGGGTCAGAACGTGGAGGAGCTCCGCAGCCGCACCGCCTCCCAGCTCCGCAAGCTCCGCAAACGCATCACCAAGGACGCCGAGGAGCTCCGACGCCGCATCACCGTCTACGGCACCGGGGCCCGGGAGGGGATGGAGCGGGGGGTCGGAGTCTTCCGGGAGCGACTGGAGCCCATCGGTCAGCGGATCCAAGCCAAGGGCCAGGAGCGGGTTCAGGTGATGGGAGAACTGGTCAGTCAGCAGGTCAAAGATCTGGGCTCGAAGGTGCAGGGCTACGGGGAGCAGGTGAAGGAGAAGATTCAGGAGCTGCAGGGCCAGGTCAGGGGGCGGCTGATGAAGGCGGGCGAGGACACCCGGGACAAACTGGACGACCTGAAGGAGAAGCTGGAGGAGATGAAGGAGAAGGTGGAGCAGCAAGCCAACGAGGTGCGTGAGCAGCTGGAGAAGATACAGGAGCAGTTGAGGAGCTGGTTCCAGCCTCTCGTCCAAGACGTCCAGACCCAGTGGAGCAACCTGCTGGAGAAGGTGCAGGGCATCAAGGAACCGGTGCCCGAAGAATGAGCCGGAGCCCCCCGGCCAGTTCCCCCGACTCCCTTCCGGGCCTCGAACCCCCACCCCCTCTGCTCTCGAAGATAATAAACACACTTAGGTGGCTTTCTGTAGCAGCTGGTCGTGTGGAGTGATTGTTTGCGGGCAGCTCCGAGTCTCCTCCACTCCTGGCTCTTTCTCCCACCATCCCCAACCCTCCTCTCTCGGATCCTCCCCCCTCTGCTGTCCACCTCCAGCCTCGGTTTCCCTCCCTAGTGGCCAAGCGGGCCCGGCCTCCTCTTCCTCCCGCGGTCGCAAGGCGAGTAAGGGAATGGAGATTGAGACTAATAATAATAATAATAATGATAGTATTTATTAAGCGCTTACTAGGTGCCAGGCACTGTACTAAGCGCTGGGGTGGATACAAACAAATTGGGCTGGACACAGTTCCTTGTCCCCACATGGGGTTCTCAGTCTCAATCCCCATTTTACAGATGAGGGAATTGAGGCTCAGAGAAGTTAAGTGACTTGCTCAACCAGGCCTGGTAGCTAGACAGGAACTTCTAGCGCTCCAGTTCAGAGTCCCAAATGCCTCCCCTGAGGTCACCTCCCGCCCCGACCCCCTCAACTTGGGTCATTTCTCAGCCCAACCTTTAATGCCCCCCTCCCCCCTCGGACCCATGTCGAGGGAGTGAGTGGGCAGAGTCTGCTGGAGGGACTTGGGGCATCAGGGGGTGGCCTTAGGTGCCGGTGGAAGGAGGTCCGAGCTAAGCGACCCTCCTATAATAATCCCTCCGGGCGGGGCCCGGGGGCTGAGGCCGGGGCTTCGGAGCCAGAGTCGCGAGACGAACGGTCGCGATCCTCCCTGTCGCCGCCGCCGCCGCCGCCACCACGGCCTACCCCGCCCTCATCCCCTACCCACCCCCCGAGCGTCGTCGAACCTCCCCGCATCTTAAAACCCCCCTCCCCGCCCTGCCACACCTGCGAGAGGCCGCGGCTGAGCAGACCATTGCAGGTCAGGGGCCGGTGGGAATGTGTTGTGTGTGTGATGTGTGTGTTTGTGTATCCGGAGGGAGTCGGCTACTCCCATCCTTCCCTACAACCACCTCCTCCTCTCCTTCCCCTCCTCTGCCCCCATTTTTCCCCTCCCTCATTCCCCTCGCCTCATTCCCCTCCCCTTATTGTCACTTGTCAGCTGGGTGACTATGGGCAAGTCACTTCACTTCTCTGTGCCTCAGTTACCTCAGCTGTAAAATGGGGATTAACCGTGAGCCTCATGTGGGACAACCTGATTACCCTGTATCTACCCCAGCGCTTAGAACAGTGCTCTGCATGTAGTAAGCACTTAACAGATACCAACATTATTATTATTACTTATTCCCAGCATGGCTTAGTGGGAAGAGGATGGGTTTGGGAGTCAGAGGTCGAGGGTTTTAATCCTGACTCATTGCCACTTGTTAGCTGGGTGATTTTGGGTAAGTCATTTAACTTTTCTGTGCCTCAGTTAACTCATCTGTAAAATGGGGTTTAAGACAGTCAGCCCGAAGTGGGACAACCTGTTAACCTTGTATCTATGCCAGTGCTTAGAACAGTGCTTGGCACATAGTAAGCACTTAACAAATACAATTATTATAGAGAAACAGCATGGCGTAGTCGATAGAGCATGGGCCTGGGAGTCAGAAGGTCATGAGTTCTAATACTGGTTCTGCCACTCGTCTGCTGTGTGACCTTGGGTAAGTCACTTCACTTCTCTGGGCTTCAGTTACCTCAACTGTAAAATGGGGATTGAGACTGTGAGCCCCATTTGGGACAGGGACTGTGAACAACTAGATCGACTTGTATTCATTCAATAGTATTTATTGAGCGCTTACTATGTGCAGAGCACTGTACTGTTTGGAATGTATCCACTCCAGCGCTTAGTACAGTGCCTGGCACATAGTTTAGTGCTTAACAAATACCATAATAACAATAATAATAATTATTAATAGTAAGCGCTTAAAAATACCATCATTATTATTCTCCCCATCCCCCGTATCCCACTAGGGCAAAGAGTCTCATCAAGCCTTCGGTTTGCTGTGGAGGAGACTCTGCCCGGTAACCAGTAACGTAAGCGGGATCCAAGCACTACCATTGCCTGTCCTGTGTTACGAGGGAAGGATTGAAGACGAAATTCCCGCACGATGTTAAAGGCTTTGAATCCCATCCCTGACCACTACTGTTCCCTGTTACGTCCCTCTCTTCTGCCGTGCCGTTCTTCCCGTCTCCCTCCCCGGCACATACGAGGATGCACATGAGTTTTCACTGTCTGTTACTTGTGTAGGAAATAGAACTTGTCCTTGGACAGCCCTGACCCCATCCATTTCCATGCCCTCCTTCCTCTTCTTTTTTAATTTTTATTTTTTTAATGGTATTTGTAAAGTGCTTACTATGTACCAGGCACTGTACTAAGCTCTGATGTAGATACAAGATAATCGGGTTGGTCACAGACCCTGTTTCACATAGGTCTCACACTCTTAATATCCATTTCACAGATGAGGTAACCGAGGCCCAGAAAAGTGGTTTGTTTTTTTTTAATGGTATTTTGTTAAGCACTTACTATATGCCGGGCACTGTACTAAGCACTGATAAATACATGTTAATCGGGTTGGACATAGTCCATGTCCCACCTGGGGCTCACAGTCTTAAATACCCATTTTACAGTTGAGGTAACCGAGGTACAGTGAAGTGATTTGCCTGAGGTAACAGAGCTGACAACTGGCAGAGCCAGGATTAGAACCCAGGTCCTCTAACTCCCAGACCCATGCTCTTTCTCCTGGCCATGCTGCTTCTCTCCCCTTCAATCCCCTCCTCCTCCCCTTAGACCCTCTACTTCTCCCCCTTAGCCCACTGTCTCTCCCTTTCAGTCTCCTGCCTCTCACCCTCAACCTCCTGCTTTATTAAAAGCATATCTCCTCCAAGAGGGCTTCTCTGATTAAACCCTCATTTCCTCTTCTCCCACTCCCTTCTATACGGGATTCACACCCTTCATTCACCCCTCCCTAAGTTCCACAGCAAATATGTCCATATCCATAATTTGTTTATATTAATGCCTGCCATCCCCTCTAGATTGTAATCTCGTTGTGGGCAGGAAATGTGTCTATCAACTCTGTTAGAGTGTCATCTCCCAAAGGCTTAGTCCAGTCCTCTGGACTGAAAGTCATCATGGGCGGGGAACATGTCCGCTAATTCTATTGTACTGTACTCTCCCAAGTGCTGAGTACAGTGCTCTTCAGAGAGTAAACTCCCAATACCACTGACTGATTGAACTACACAGCATGGCCTAGGGGAAAGAGCATGGGAAAGAGAAAGAGAAAGTCAGAGGACATGGGTTCTACTTCTGGGTCTGTCTCATATCTGCTGTGTAACCTTGGATAAGTCACTTTACTTCTCTGTGCCTCAGTTTCCTCATCTGTAAAATGGGGATTAAGACTGTGAGCCTAATGTGGGACAGGGATGTGTCTGACCTGATTCCCTTGTATCTATCCCAGCACTTAGAACCATGCTTAACAAATATCCCAATATTATTATTATTAATATTACAGAGTATAAAGTCAGTAACTATGATTGACTGATTGATTGTCTCTTGGGCCCCTCCCTGACCTCATCTGACCAAGTCATCCCTGCTGTCTAGTGTGCAGCTCCAACCTGCGGGAGCAGTTGGAGGTTCTGAAGCATCAGCTGGAAGCAAAGCTGGAGGAGGTGAAGAACATTTTGCAGGCGATGAAGGAGCAGTTGATGCAGCAGGTGGACCACATCTGTACCTGGGTCAAAGACGATGCAGAGAACCAGCAACCGGGTTCAGAAGACCACACCCTGGGATCAGATATGGGGGGCTCCTGTGGCTCCCTCTCCTCTCCAGACATCACCGAGCCACAACTCTCCAATCAAAGCCAACTCTAACCCCAGCCTCGGGATGAACGCGTGGAAACAATAAATGTGCAAAGCATCTCAAGAAGATCCAAACCAGCCTTCTGTAATCCCCTCCCTTGATCATCATCGATGGTATTTATTGAGCACTTACTGTGTGAGAGCACTTGGGAGAGCACAATAAAATAGAGTTAGTACACACAGTCCCTGCCCACAATGAGGTTATAGTCAGAGGGAGACCAGTCCCCAATGATTCCAGCCTCCCAAGACTCTTTCATTCATTCATTCATTCATTCAATAGTATTTATTGAGCGCTTACTATGTGCAGAGCACTGTACTAATCGCTTGGAATATACAATTTGGCAACAGATAGAAACAATCCCAGTCCAATGACGGGCTCACAGTCTAAATGGGGGAGATAGACAGCAGAGCAAAACAGAACAAAACAAAAACAAGACAACATTATCAAGACAAATAGAATCAAGGGGATATACACCTCATTAACAAAATAAATAGGGTAATAAATAATATATACAAATAAGCACAGTGCTGAGGGGAGGGGAAGGGGGAGGAGCAAAGGGTGGGGGAGGAGAGGGGTAGCAGAGGGAAAGGGGGGGCTCAGTCTGGAAGGGTCTCTTGGAGGAGGTGAGCTCTCAGTAGGGCTTTGAAAAGGGGAAGAGAATTAGTTTGGCAGAGGTGAGGAGGGAGGGCATTCCAGGACAGCGGTAGGACATGGACAGGGGTCGACGACGGGATAGGCGTGAATGGGAGACAGTGAAGAGGTGAGCGGCAGAGGAGCGAAGTGTATGGGGTGGGCAGTAGAAAGAGAGAAGGGAGGTAAGGTAGGAGGGGGCAAGGTGATGGAGAGCTCTGAAGCCAAGAGTGAGGAGTTTTTGTTTCCTGCGAAGGTCGATAGGCAAACACTGGAGGTTTTGGAGGAAGGGAGTGACATGCCCAGAGTGAAGATGATCCAGGCAGCGGAATGAAGAATAGACTGGAGTGGAGAGAGACAGGAGGAAGGGAGATCCGAAAGGAGGCGGACACAATAATCCAGTCGGAATATTATGCGAGCTTGTACCAGCACAATAGCTGTTTGGATGGAGAGGAAAGGGTGGATCTTGGCGAT
Source organism: Ornithorhynchus anatinus (assembly GCF_004115215.2). Lineage (NCBI taxonomy): Eukaryota > Metazoa > Chordata > Mammalia > Monotremata > Ornithorhynchidae > Ornithorhynchus > Ornithorhynchus anatinus. Next base: position 3,859,618 of record NC_041732.1, on the reverse strand, counting down.
ATTGTAAAGGTGAGACTTGCATCCTACTTAAACCCCATTTTCTGCCCTCATCCCCTCTGGCCCTATCCCACCCTTCCTCCAGATCATTTTGCCCCATCTCCTCTTCTCTCCATTCTCCACCCTGACTCTCCCTCTAGACTCTAATAATAATGTTGGTATTTGTTAAGCGCTTACTATGTGCAGAGCACTGTTCTAAGCGCTGGGGCAAATGCAGGGTAATTAGGTTGTCCCACTTGGGACTCACAGTCTTAATCCCCATTTTACAGATGAGGTAACTGAGGCACAGAGAAATTAAGTGACTTGCCCACAGTCACCCAGTTGACAAGTGGCAGAGCCGGGATTTGAACCCATGACCTCTGACTCCCAAGCCCAGGCTCTTTCCACTGAGCCACGCTGCTTCTCTAAGCTTGTTGTGGGCAGGAAAAGTGCCTGCCAACTTTATTATATTAACCTCTCCCCATCACTTAGTACAGTGCACTGCGCACAGGAAGTGCTCAATAAATATGATTGATTGATTCATTGATTTAACTCCATTCTTCCCCCAGACTCCATCTCATCTGCTCCCTGGAGCAGTGGTTCAGACTCTCTAGACTAAGCTCATTGCGGGCAGGGAATGTCCTCTTTCTAGTGCTTCTCTTTGTCAGTCTGAAACTCCCTCACCAAAATCTGACAGTCAACCACTTTCCACAGCTTCAGTGCCCTCTTAAAAGTCCCACATCTCCCCAGTCCTCAAAAACCTCAATGGTTGCTCAACCCTCTCCACATTAAGTAGAAACTCCTAACCATAGGATTTTAAGCAGTCAATCTGCGATCTCCTTCCTTCTTATCTACTCTCTTCTCCCACTACTCCCCAGCTCGGACTCTTCTTTCCTCTCAGGCCGACCCACTCACTGTGCCTCATTCCTTTCTCCTATTACACACTTCTTGCTTACACCTCTTGTTTGGAACTCCATCTCCCTTCACATCTGGCAAACCACTGCTCTTCCCATCTTCAAAACCCTTCTGAAATCACTTTGCCTTCAAGAAGCCTTCCCTAATTGAACTCTCGGTTCCCCAATCATGTATCTGCCACTGCCATTTCATCACTTCCGTACCACCTAAGCACATAGGCACTCACAACACTCGTTAGCACTTATCTACATATATATTTTATATATTAATTATTGTATTTAAGCACATTACTGTTTGCCAAGCACCATTCTAAGCACTGGGTAGATACGAGAGACTTGTCTCTCTCGTTCACCCCACACATCCTAGCCGTTACCAAGACCTGCCGGTTTCACCTCTACGATATCTCCAAGATCCGCCCTTTCCTCTCCACCCAGACGGCTACCTTACTGTTACGGGCTCTCTTTATATCCCGGCTAGACTAATGTGTCAGCCTTCTCTCTGACCTCCCTTCCTCCTCTCTCGCCCCGCTCCGGTCTATTCTTCACTCCGCTGCCCGGCTCATCTTCCTGCAGAAACGATCTGGGCATGTCACTCCCCTTCTTAAACAACTCCAGTGGTTGCCTATCGACCTCCGCTCCAAACAAAAACTCCTCACTCTAGGCTTCGAGGCTCTCCATCACCTTGCCCCTTCCTACCTCTCCTCCCTTCTCTCTTTATACCACCCACCCCGCACGCTCCGCTCCTCCGCCGCCCACCTCCTCACCGTCCCTCGGTCTCTCCTATCCCGCCGTCGACCCCCGGGCCGCGTCCTCCCGCGGTCCCGGAACGCCCTCCTTCCTCACCTCCGCCAAACTGATTCTCTTTCCCTCTTCAAAACCCTACTTAAAACTCACCTCCTCCAAGAGGCCTTCCCAGACTGAGCTCCTCTTCTCCCTCTACTCCCTCTGCCACCCCCGCTTTACCTCTCCGCAGCTAAACCCTCTTTTTCCCCTTTTCCCTCTGCTCCTCCACCTCTCCCTTCCAATCCCCACAGCACTGTACTCGTCTGCTCAACTGTATATATTTTCATTACCCTATTTATTTTGTTAATGAATTGTACATCGCCTTGATTCTATTTAGTCGCCATTGTTTTTACGAGATGTTCTTCCCCTTGACTCTATTTATTGCCATTGTTCTCGTCTGTCTGTCTCCCCCGATTAGACTGTAAGCCCGTCAAACGGCAGGGACTGTCTCTATCTGTTGCCGACTTGTTCATCCCAAGCGCTTAGTACAGTGCTCTGCACATAGTAAGCACTCAATAAATACTATTGAATGAATGAATGAATGAACAAGTTAATCAAGTAAGACACAGTTCCAACTCCACATGGAACTCACGATCTAAGCAGGAGAGATAGAGCTGGAATTGAATCCCCATTTTACAGATGAGGAAACTGAGGCACTGAGAAGTCGATTTGCTTAAATTCATCCCAGCACTTAGTACAGTGCCTGGTACACAGTAAGCACTTAACCAGTACCATTCTTTTTATTTTTAGTATGTGTCTTCCCAAGGTTACACAGCAGATAAGTGATGCTGGGATGCTTAATTTATTCTAATGACTGTCTCCCCTGCTAGATTATAAACTCCTTGGAGACAGTGATCATTTATCAATATATCATTCAATGATATTTATAGAGCAGCATGGTGTAGTGAATAAAGCATGGGCCTGGGAGTCAGAAAGTCATGGGTTCTAAACACAGCTCTGTCACTTGTCTGCTGTGTGGCCATAGGCAAGTCACTTCATTTCTCTATGCCTCAGTTACCTCATCTGTAAAAATGGGAATTGAGACTGTGAGCCCCACCTGGGACAGGGACTGTGTCCAACTCGATTTGCTTGTATCCACCCCAGCGCTGAGTACAGTGCTTGGCACAAAGTAAGCACTTAAATGCCATCATCATCATTATTATTGTTATTTCTGTTTGCAGAACATACATTCATTCATTCATTTAGTCAATCATATTTATTAAGTGCTTACTTTGTGCAGAGCACTGTACTAAGCACTTTTCAGAATACAATACAATGGAGTTGATTGTGTTTACTAACTCTGTTGAACTCTTCCAAATGCTTAGTACAGTGTTCTGCTAAGTACTCGATAAATACTCCTAAATGACTGATTGACCTTTTCCAAGAAGGCTTCCCTAATTAATTCCCATCTCCTCCACCCTTAGCACTTATGTCTTTTATTCCTATCCTCAGCACTTTTATACATCTTTATTTATTTGTAAGTTCAGTTGTTTACCCAAATGCCTGATTCAGTGAATGTTTATTCACTCAACTTGGTACATTTGGACTTCCTGTTTATGTCCTTGTTTTTGCTCTTGCTCCAGTTATTGGTAAATACTTTTTGTCGGTAATAATAATAATATTAAGTGCTTACTGTGTGCTAAGCACTGAAGTAGATATAAGATTATTCATTCATTCATTCATTCATTCATTCAATAGTATTTATTGAGCGCTTACTATGTGCAGAGCACTATACTAAGCGCTTGGAATGTACGATTCGTCAACAGATAGAGGCAATTGCTGCCCAATAACAGGCTCACAGTCCAAACAGGGGTCACAGCAAAGCAAAACAGAACAAGACAGCATCATCAAGATAAATAGAATCATGGGGATATACACCTCATTAACAAAATAAATAGGGTAATAATATATACAAATAAGCACAGTGCCGAGGGTGGGGGGAGGGAAGAGGAGGGGAGGAGGAGCAGAGGGAAAGAGGGGAGTTGGACACATTGCATTAGATTGCGAGCTCCTCAGGGCAGGGAACTAGTGTTCCTTCTTTTGAACTCTCCCAAGTAGCATTTTTTCAAATGCTTACAATATACCAATCATTGTACTAAAATGCTGGGGGTAGATAAAAGTTAATTAGGTGGGGCTCAGTCCTTGTCCCACATGGGGCTATCAGTTTAAGCAGAAGGGAAAATGGGTATTAAATCTCCATTTTACACGTGAAGAAACTGAAGCACAGAGAGATTAAGCGACATGCCCAAGGTCTCACATCAGGCAAATGTCAGAGCCAGGATTTAGAATCCAGGTCCTCGGACACCCAGGAAGGTGTGTCTTCCATTAGGTCAAGCTACTTCAGGAGGTCAAGGGTTCAAGTGGTGTCAGTGAGTGCTGCTGCTGATGTTGATGGTCTGGGAAAGGTCAGCAGGAAGAAACTTGGGCTGGTCAGCCCCAGGACAGAACCAGGGCAGACTGGACCCTGAGTTTCTAGTAGGCTTTCCCTGCCAGACATCTCATGCGCCATCCCAAACAAACCTCTACTGTACTCTCCCAAGCTCTTAATACAGTATCTTGTACACGGTAAGCACTAAGAGAGTACCACTGATTAATTGACTGATATGATAAGGTGATGCTGATGGTATTTGATAAGCGCTTACAGTGTGCCAGCTACTGAGGTGGATACAAGCAAATCGTGTTGGACACAGTCCCTGTTCCATATGGGGCTCACAGGCTTCAGCTCCATTTTACAGATGAGGTAACTGAAGCCCAGGGAAGTGAAGTGATTTGCCCAAGGTCACACAGCAGACAAATGGCAGAACGGGAAGTAGAACGCAGGTCCTTCTGACTCCCAGGCCCGTGCTCTGTCCACTAGGCCACCCTGCTTCTTCTGTGTGGAGAAATCCACACTCAGGCTCGATCCTATAGTTAAACCTCCCCAACTAGCCTGCTAATCAATCAAAAGTATTTATTCAGTGTTGTCTAATAATGATAATAATAATTGTGGTATTTGTTAAGCACTTACTATGTGCCAAGCACTGTTCCAAGCACTGGGGTAGGTACAAGGTAATCAGGTTGGACACAGTTCATGTTCCTCATGGGGCTCACAATCTTGATCCCCATTTTGCTGTTGAGGTAACTGAGGCACAGAGAAGTTAAGTGATTTGCCCAAGGTCACCCAGCAGACGTGGCAGAGTCAGGATTAGAACCCATGACCTCTGACTCCCAGGCCCATGCTCTTTCCTTTAGGCCAGTTTTCTCTGTGGAGAGGGGAAGGTAAATCAGGGAAGGACTCCTAAAGGAGACGTGATTTCAGAAAGATTTTGAAGATGGGGAGAGTAGTGGTCTGCTGGATGAGAAATCCCAGGCAGGGGGGTGGGCATGATGAAAAGAGAAAAGATCATGAGATACAGTGAGTAGGTTGGCTCGGGAGGACTGAAACTTGTGTGCTGGGATATAGTGGGAAAGGAGAGAGGATAAGTAAGAGAAAGAGAGCTGAGAGTTGATTGAGTGTTCTAAAATCAATTAGGCACCCCCACACACACATACACATCCGAGTATTCCCTGTTTCTGTCCCTCAATCTGTGTCCCTCCTTAATCAACCAATGGATGATATTTATTGAGTGCTTCCTGTGTGTTTACAATACTCCCACCTTCAATCCCCACCACTCTCCTGGTTTAAACCCTAAATTTGTTCCTGTGTCTCCTTCTCCCTTCCCCCCTCCCAGGGCTCAATGGCAGCTGGGATCCAAGGAATAATAATTGTGGTATTTGTTAAGCACTGGACTGAGCCCTGGCACAGGTACAATTGCACAGTCCCTCTGCCACGTGGAGCTCAAAGTGTAAGGGGGAGGGAAATGATGATGATAACAACAACAACAACAATAATAATAATAATAATACATTTTGGTATTTGTTCAGCGCTTACTGTGTGTGGAGCACTGGATTAAGTGCTGACCCAGATACACGATATTCAGGTCGGACACAGTCCCCTCCCACATGAAGCTCACGGTCTTAGTGAAGCAGCGGGGCTCAGTGGAAAGAGCCCGGGCTCGGGAGTCAGAGGTCATGGGCTTGAATCCCGGCTCTGCCACTTGTCAGCTGTGTGACTGTGGGCAAGTCACTTTACTTCTCTGGGCCTCAGTGACGTCATCTGTAAAATGGGGATTAACTGTGAGCCCACCGTGAGACAACCTGATTACCCTGTACGTACCCCAGCGCTTAGTACAGGGCTCTGCACATAGTAAGAGCTTAACAAATACCAACATTATTATTATTATCAATCCCTATTTTACAGATGAGGGAACTGAGGCTCAAAGAAGTGAAGCGACCTGCCCAGCGGGCGCGGGGGGAGTGGGATTAGAACCCAGGTCCTCCGCCTCCTGGGCCTGGGCACTTTCCCTGCCCAACCTGACCCTCGGAGCCCCGAGGTTGGCTTCGTGGCTTAGTCCCAAGAGAGTCCCAAAGAGGCAGGGAGGGCCGGGGGCTGGAGGGGCAGGAAGCCTGGGTCTCGGGATGCCAAGTGAGCCCAGTGAGGGGTGGCTGAGTCGGCAGCGGCCCCTCCGTGTTGCAATTTCTTTCCCCCTGAGTCGGCTCCGGTCTCGTGTCTGTCTGAGACTTTCACAACAAATCCTCCGGGCCGGGGGCCGGGGGCTGGGGGCTGGGGGCTGGGGGGACTGGCCCGGGGGAGGGCGAGGCGCGAAGCAGCCAACCCGGGCCTGGGGCCCGCGGCCGCGGGGAACCGCCCCCGCTCCTCGCCGCCAGGGGTCACTGGCGGTCAGCGCGGAGCCGCCGCCTCCAGCCTGACCGGGAGTAACCTCGGGGTTCGGCCCCCCACCCCTCGCCGGGATGGATGGAGAGGCGGGGGTTGGGATCGGGGTCCGGAGCCCGGCCGACATCCCCGGGGGACCCATTAAACCGGGACTGGCACTTGGAGGGGAAGGGCTTTGGGCTGAAGCTGGGGTTGGGGGTGCGAGGACCGGGTGGCCACCGGAGGGTGGGAGCGACGTGCCCCGTGGGGGATGGGCTCGGGTGGGGTAGGACGGAGGGGAAGGATGTTGGGCGAGGTTGGGCACCAGGCGTGGGAAACGCTCCCGGGGAATGTGTGGGGGGCAGAGAGGGTGAGGTGGAGGATGGGGGCGGGGAGGAGGGGGTCCTGATGCGTGGGGAAGGGTCAGGAGGACAGGGGGGTCCGGATGGATGGGGGGAGGGTCAGAAGAGGGGGGTCCGGATGGATGAGGGAGGATCAGGAGGAGGGGGGTCCGGTTGGATGGGGGAGGATCAGGAGGAGGGGGGTCCGGATGGATGGGGGAGGATCAGGAGGAGGGGGGGATCCAGATGGATGGGGGAGGGTCAGGAGGAAGGGGGGATCCAGATGGATGGGGGACGGTCGGGGTGGGGTCCGGATGGATGAGGGAGGATCAGGAGAAGGGGGGTCCGGATGGATGGGGGAGGGTCAGGAGGAAGGGGTGCTCCGATCGGATGGGGGAGGGTCAGGAGGAGAGGGGCTTCGGACGGGTGGGAGTGGGTCAGGCGAGGGGGCGCCCCAGACTGGGAGGGCGTTCGGAAGAGGAGGCGCTCCAGACGGGTGGGGGCGTCAACTGGAATGAGGGTTCTGGACGGGTGGAGTATAACGATAATAATAACTGTGGTATTTGTTAAGCGCTTACTATGTTCCAGGCACTATACTAGGGTGGGGTGGATACAGACAAATCGGGTTGGACACAGTCCCTGTCCCATGTGGGGCTCAGTCTCAATCCCCGTTTTGCAGATGAGGGAACTGAGGCACGGAGAAGAGAAGTGATTTGCCCAAAGTCACACAGCAGACAAGAGGCAGAGCCGGGATTATTCATTCATTCATGCATTCATTCAATTCATTCAATCGTATTTCTTGAGCGCTTACTGTGTGCAGAGCACTGTACTAAGCAGTTGGGAGGTACAATTCAGCAAAAGAGACGATCTCTGCCCACAACGGGCTCGCAGACTAGAAGGGGGGAGACAGATAACCAAACAAGTAAACAGGCATCAGGAGCATCATTATAACTAAATAGATTTATAGATTCATTCATTCAATCGTATTTATCGAGCGCTTACTGTGTGCAGAGCACTTTACTAAGCGCTTCCAAAGTACAGTTCGGCAACAGATAGAGACAATCCCGACCCAGCAACGGGCTCACAGTCTAGAGAGGGGGAGGCCGACCACGAAACAAAACAAGTAGACAGGCATCAATACCTTCAATATAAACAGAATTATAGCTATACACACATCATTAATAAAATAAATAGAATAATTAATATGTGCATACAAAAATGGATAGAATTATAAGTATATGTACACATATACACAAGTGCTGTGGGACGGGGAGGGGGGCGTAGAGCAAAGGGAAAGGGTGGGGGCGATGGGGAGGGGAGGGGGGGGGACTCTTGGGATTAGAACCCATGACCAGGGAGATGAGGAGGAGGGGGGCGCTCCAGACGGGTGGGGGAGGAAGAGGGAGCACCCCAGTCGCGTGGGGGAGGAGGAAGGAAAGGAGCCGGGATCTTGAGTTGACTGAATTTTCCCCGCCCCGCTCCTAATCCCCCCCGCCTCCCCCTCGCCCCCTCCCCACACACACTCCTCCCTCTTTCCGTCGCCCTCCCCCGCCCCGGCCCTGATAAAACCAGAGTCCGTGGCGTGGTCCGAACCAGATCCTTCTCTTTACTCTGGTGAGTGGGATTGGCTAAGGTGGGGGGTTAGGGGGGATCGAGGGAAGGAGGGCAGAAACGGGGAGAGCGGGGAGACCCGGAGGAGCACTCAAGGACTTAGTGGCGGGGTGCCCTCCCCGCCTCCATCACACTGACCCTTCCCACACTCTCGCAGTCCCCACTCAGGATTCGCCATGAAGCCCATCCTGTCCCTCGCCGTTCTGGCTGTCGCTCTGTCTGTCCTATCAGGTACGGGGGCGGGTTTGGGGGCGGGGGAGGAGGTGGAGGGGAGGCAGGAAAGGGGGTAATGGGGAAAGGAATTCGGGGAAGCGGAGCTGCCCCTGGGATGCGGAGCGTTGGCTGTCCTGACCTCCGCCCAGGGTCCTTCCCCCAGGCCCGCATCACCCCTCCATCACGCTTCGGATCCAGCTATCCCAAGCTACATCTCCAGCTACCCTACGATAACACCCACTTCGCATGGGTCTGCTTGCATCTACACCACGCGGGACCCACGCCTGTCCCTCCAGCCTGGTCCTCTGCTCTGCCTGCTCCTGGATCCCTAACCCCCTGGCCCCCCCCTGAGCCCCTAAGCCCTCTCAACTGCCCTAACCCCTCAACTCCCCCAGCCCCTCAAGTTCCGGATCTCCAAAGTCCTGGAGCGCCTCCCGTCCCAGTTCTAGACTATAAACTCGTTGTGGGCAGGGAATGTGTCCTTTTATTGTTATATTGCCCTCTCCCAAGCGCTTAGTACAGTACTCTGAACACAGTAAGCGCTCAATAAATACAATTTTCTGACTGCTGGCCCTCCCCCTCAGATCAAGACCCCTACTCCTACGATCCCTCTGGGAGAGGAAGGGAAGCCAGACTGAGGGCGGGGGAAATCTAGAAGGGAATGAGGGAGCGGTACTAGGCCTCTCTGTGTAGTCATTCTCCTCTTCTCCCCCGTTCCCCAGCCCCACCGCCCTTTCCCCTCTTATTCCACGCGAACTGGAGCCTCACGGAGTTCTTATTTGTCTGGATAGTCTGCTTAGCAACTAGTGACATCATCCAGCCGCTCCCCCTAGGATTGGCTGCTCTGGGGCCAAGGCGGGAGGGTCGAAGGAGCGAATCCAACACCTCCCCCGCCCCAGCTCCCCCTCGCTGCCCTTTCCAGTTCGCCAGTCTTGTGACCCCTCCGCGCGCCCCCACCCCTCCAAGCCCCATTCCCTGTCCAAGGCCTCTCCCCACCATAGCCCTCCCCCCTCACCCTGAGTTCCTGACCTGTGGCCCATTCGCTTGGCTCTCCTCCAGGTCCTGACCCCGTGGTGGCACAGGACACGGTGGAAGATGGCCTTAGCGGCTTTGAGCGTTTCCAGGCGAAGATGAAGGAGTTGGCTGACACCTTCGGGGAGAAGACCAAGGCCGCCTTTTCCGAACTGCATGACAGCGAATTTTCTGTCAAGACCAGGTGACAGGACCCCGAGGACTGGGGAGTTGAGAGCCCAGGGGGCTAGGGGAATTGAGGGGCTGGGGAACTCAGGAGGGTCGGGAGGGCTAGAGGACCAGGAACACACAGATCAGAGGATTAGGCTGGAGGGAGCTGGTGGGCAGGGGAAGGGGGAATTTGGGTGGGGGGTGTCCTCCCTATTGACCCCATTTCTGCTCCTCTCTCTGTCCAGGAACTGGTTCGCAGACAACTTCCGCAAGCTGAAGGAAAAGGTGGACAGCCTCAAACAGGACTAGGATTGCTGAACTACCCCTGTCGCGAGGCTCTCCGGCTTGTCCCCCCACCCCAGGCCCATCCCCCATTGAATCCCGGCAGATAAAGCCCCTCCTGTGCCAATCCCTTGTTTCAATAAACCCTGAGCAGCTCTCCCAGCCTCTGTGTGTGTGATTTGGAGGGATCATGAGAGCGGGGTTGGAGAAGAGGAAAGGGACAGGGAGATGGGGTGGGTCATGGGCCACCATTGCTCAGTTTTAGAAAGAGGTGGAGGGTGAGGAGCAACAGGAGTGCTTGGGAAGAAGCAGGGCTGGATTGGGGAAGAGGATGGGATGGGGGAGAGGATAGGCTAGTATGTGGGGAGAGGCAGGGCTGGAGTCGGGGGGAGGAAGGACTAGGGTGGAGGAAAAGCAGGACTAGAGGGAGAGTCAGAGTCAGGAGAGTCAGGGCTGGGATGAGGTAGAGACAGGGCTGGGGTTGGGGAGAGGAAGGACTAGGGTAGGGGAGAGGCAGGGCTGGAGAGAGGTAGGACTTGGACTGGGTTGGAGGAAGAGCCAGGGCTGATGTTGGGGGAGAGTCAGAGCTGGAGTGGGGGAGAGGAAGGGTTGGGATAGGGAAGAGGAAGACTAGGGTTGGGGAGAGGCAAGGCAGATGGGAGAGGCAGGACTGGGGAGGGGGAGAAGGGTCTGGTGTGGGGAGAGAAGTGAGGCTTGTGTTGGGGGAGAGGCAGGGCTGAAGTTGAGGGGAGAGGTAGGTTTGGGGTTGGGGATGGGGCCTGGAAGACCTTCACCTCAGTGGATTGGGTCTAAAACAAACATTGGCAATCCCCCCAGCAGGCTGGCCTTGAGGGGAGGAGTGGCTCTTGCTTTTGCCATTTCAGTCAACAACTGGGGGCAGGGAACTGGCTAGAGCCAGCCCTCTCCATCTGCCCACCACCCCTGCCTCAGCAGAGATTTCCCTGCTCAGACCTCGTGCTCCCAATGTCCCCCTCCCCATCAGCAGTGTAACTCATGCTTAAAACCCCTTCTGCCTGCTTTATGTCGGCCAGTAAGTGTCATTTGTATTTATTGAGCCCTTGGGAGAGTACAGTATAACAGACATATTCCTTACCCACAACGAGCTTACAGTCTACAGGGATAGGCAGACATTAATATAAATAAAATTACAGATACCTACCTAAGTGGGGCTGGGCCGGAGGATGAATAAAGGGAGCAAGTCAGGGCAATGCAGAAGGGAGTGGGAGAAGAGGAAAGGAGAGCTTAGTCAGGGAAGGCTTTTTGGAGTTGTGCCTTCAATAAGGCTTTGAAGTGGGGGAGAGTAATTGTCAGATATGAGGAGGGAGGGTGTTCCAGGCCAGAGGGGAGAGAGGTAGGAGATAGAAAGGATCGCGATACAGTGAGAAAGTTAGAATTAGAGGAGTGAAGTGTGCAGGCTAGGTCATAGTAGAAAAGAAGCCAGGTGAGGTCTGGGGGTCAGGGGCAAGGTGACTGAGTGCTTTAAAGCCAATGGTGAGGAGTTTCTGATTGATGAGGAGGTGAATGGCATCTGGCTGACCCTTCCTCCTGCCATCTCCAAAGCCTTTCTGAAATCCCACTTCCCTGATTAATCTCTCATCTCCCCACTTTATATCCCTTAGCTGCCCCTTTAGCACCTCTGCATCACCAAAGGCTGGGTATTCATCCCCCTCCACCCACCCAGCCCTTATATACATATCTTTAATAATAATAATAATAATGTTGGTATTTGTTAAGCACTTACTATGTGCCAAGCACTGTTCTAAGCGCTGGGGTAGACACAGGGGAATCAGGATGTCCCACGTGGGGCTCACAGTCTTAATCCCCATTTTACAGATGAGGTAACTGAGGCACCAAGAAGTTAAGTGACTTGCCCAAAGTCACACAGCTGACAGGTGGCCGAGCCGGGATTCGAATTCATGACCTCTGACTCCAAAGCCCGGGCTCTTTCCTGAGCCACGCTGCTTTATTACCTCTTGTTATCTGTAGTTGATTTTAGAATCTATCTCCTCAACTGGAAGATAAATTCCTTGAAGACAGGGATCCTGTCTAATAATTTTATTATTCTCCCAAGCACTTAGTACAGTGCTTTGCACACAGTAGGTGCCCAATTAATAGTAATGATTGATCCCCAGGTCTATCTTTCCTCCCTCCTTGCTTCCCTATGCCCCCAGATGCCCTAGGCTTTGTCCCTCTATTCCCAGTACCTCCCCCCGCCTGTAGCCCCTTCCTCCTCTATCCTCCCATCTTCCCCAGAACTCATGACACCCCTAACCAGGGCCTTTAGAATCGACCTCTTTCCTTCCAGTGCCCCCTGCCCCTCTCCCTCCAGTGACTATTGTCCCTCTTCCTCCAGTGTTCTTGTCCCTCTCCTTCCAGTATCCCCTGCTTCTCTCTCTCCTATGCTCCCTCCTCCTCCTGCCTCTCTCCCTCCAGTGCACCCTTCTTCTCTCCCTCCAGTGTCCCCTGCTCCTCTCCTTCCAGTGCTTCCTTCCTCTCCCCACCAAGTGCTTCCTGCATTTTCCCTCTAGTGTCCCTGCCCCTCTCCCTCCAGTGCCTCCTGCCTCTCTCCCTCCAGTACTGTTCAGTCTTGCTCTCATCTCACCTCTGACCCACTGACTTTCCTGGAAACCCATGATGGGGGGGAAGGGGGCAGAGGGGGCTGGGGGGAGGAGGAATAGAAGGATTCTTTGGGCAAGAGGCCTACCCTAGGGGCAACGACATTTTCTTCAAAGCCCTGCCTCTGGGGGAGGGGAAGAGAGAGCTTTGATGTGGGGGGCAGAAGGGGTGAAATGAACAGGGTTCTGGGGGGTGGAGGGGAGGGGAGAGAACGGGAAGGTAGGCAGAGTGGGGAGAGTGAGGGCTATGGGAGTGGCAAGGACAGTGAGGCTGGGGTGTTGAGTCAATGACCACTCTATCAACTCAGAACAAAGTCCATCTCCCAGCTTGGGACAACGGGGTGAGGGGACTGGGGGCGGGAGGACTGAAGGGATGAAGGTGGGGGGGTCAGAGGGGGAGGAGCACCATGAGGCTGTATCCCTCAAGGGAGCACGGAGCTGCTGAGAGGACGGACTGACAGACGCCGACGAAATGTCCAGTTCCCGACGTGGCCTCTTGCTGCCCTGGGTGCTGCTCCTGGCCTGGGCCCTGGGTAAGGGTGGTTGGGTGGGGGCAATGGGGACCCAGGGAGCAGGGGTCCAGGGTGGCAGACTAGGTGGGGTTGAGTGGGCGAGGGGAGGTTGGGGGTAGAGGTACTAGAGAACTGGGTGCAAAGGATTGGTGACCTGTAGGACTGGGAGGAGGGGAGAATTTGTGTGTATGTGTGTGTTGTGTGTATTGTGTGGGGGTGGGGGATGGGGTCGGTTGTTCCCAGCAGAGAGCTGGTTTTTCCCAGCAGAGAGCTGGTTTTAAAGTGTTCAACAGCTACCTGAATCGGCTCACTGTCTATCTGGCAACACCATCCCAGGATAACCAACCCCAGGGGCCACCCCCCATGACCACCCTCCTCCCCTCAGTAGCCACTACTCCCATGACTATGACCCCTGTGTCTATCACCCCTATGGTAGCCATTTCCTTGTCCCAGACCCTTGTGGCCACTCTCCTGATGACCATCACCCCAGGGCCACCATCCCCATTGGTTATAACACCGAGACCATCATCCCGGTGGTCCCATCAGCTCCATGGCTATAACCCATGGCCACCACCCCATGGCTGGAAGCCAGTGGTCATCATCCCCATGGACTGCTGGAATAGCCCACAGAAGCAGAGCAGGCCAACAGGCAAGCACCTAGTTGTTGGGAGCAGGGGTGAGCTGATGGAAAGACACAGTGTGGTCAGGCCCAAGATGCCCAAAGGCCTGGGGTGACCCAGTTGGGCAGAAAGAGAGGTACTGACAGGAGGACCCTGGACAAAGGCCCAAAGTGGTAGGGTGGGCAGAGACAGGCTGGAGCAGGAAGAGAGGAGAGGTGAAATTGACACAAGGACCCAAGGTTTGGTGGTAAATAGCTGGGGCAGAAGTGGAGTTGCCTGAAGAGGCTCAGGAAGGAGGCTGGGGAAACAGCCATCAGCTAGTGAAAGAAGAGGGACAAAACAGAGGGGGTGCAGGTGGACCCAGAGGGAGAGAAAGGCAGACAAACTGGTCCCGGGGGTCAGTGCAGTAGAAAGAACACAGTAACAGTCAATCCTGGAAGCCAGTGAAAAATGAGGAGGCAGTGTTCTCTGAGAAGAGGTCACATGATCACGGAGAGGGGTAGGAGAGATTACAGAGAGGGTTCTGGTTGCCAAGAGGGTGTCAGAGTTGCTACAGAGAGTCAGGCAGTCAGTCAATCATATTTACTGAGTGCTTTCTGAACGCAGAACACTGTACTAAGCACTTGGAAGAGTACAATATCACAGTATAACAGATACACTCCCTGCCCACATTAAGCTTGCAGTCTAAAGGGAGAGATAGACAATAATATCATGTCCAGTCCAAAAGGAAAGGGGTCACAGAGAGGGGATGGGGCATCCTGGAGAGGAGTCAGGGGCCCAAGGATGGGTGGAGGGCACTGGAGAAGACAGGAAAGTGGAGGGTTGGGCAGGGGACACACGCAGCCCAGGGCTCAGGACTCTTCCATCTGTAGGAGTCTGGGCCGGGGAATCCCCCACGAAGGTGGTGCCGGCTGAGGAGGTCCCAGTGGGGACGGGCTGGGGCATTAGCCCGATGGTGTGGGGGGCTGTGGATCGCTTCGTGAAACCGGTCGTGAACAAGGTCACCACCCGGGAAAACTGGACCTGGTTCTGGTGAGTGGAGGAGAGCGGGGTCCCCGGAGAAAGGAGAGACTGGGGCTGGGGGACAGACGCAAGTGGCAGGAGCAGGGAGAAGAACCCTGGGGAGTGGGAATCGTGGTGCTTGGGTCCCTGAGAAGGAGGGGTTCTGGGATGGGGGAAGGGAGAAGGCTAGAAGGAGGGGGAGAAGCCTGCTTCTGATTCTTGTGATTGTCCCCTGCAGGGCTCCGGCCCAAAGTTCCCTGGCTCCCGTGGGTGCCTTTCTGGCTACTTACTACGAAGACCACCTGAGTGATGTGAGGGCCCGGACCAGCCAGTGGCTGCAGACCACAAGCCAACGGGCCATGGGTCGGGCTCGTAGCCTCCTGTGCTTCCCGCTCCTCTGCCAAAAGGAGGGGCTGAAGGAAGGGGAGGGCAACAGGAGCAGGGAAGAGCCTGGACCCCCATCCACATTAAACCTCACCTCGGAGCCTTAACCTTAGCCTGGGAATAAAAGGAAGAACATGGCTTTGCAATCTCTGTGGCTTTTCTTTCCAAGTGGTCGGCTTGTCTCCCTGGATCCAGTGTGGGGGCAGGGGGTGGGGAGTAGGGAGTGGGAGTGCTGTAGGGATGGATGGATGCAGGAGAGGTTCCATTCCTGGAGCAAAATCTTGCAATGCAAGATGAAAAAAAAGGAAATCCTGGGGAGACTGAAGAGGAAGGGGCTCAGAACACCACAGAGGTTGGGCTGCTGGCTCAAAATTGGACAGTAGAGAGGCCCAGAGAGGTTAAGCTACTGACCCAAAGTTGCACAGCAGGGAGGTACAGAGTGGTTAAGCTACTGGTCCAAACATACACTGCCCACAGAAAGACCTTCTCTTGAATTCCATTCTGGAAATAGAAACCCAGAGACCCAGAGGCCTAAAGTCACACAGCCTAGAGACTCTGCCCACCAAGCCATTTCCCAGGTCTTGAAGCCTGAAGCTTTTGGCTGGAGGGGCCTCATGGCAGTTAGTTCCTCCAGGCTCAGGCTCCTTTTCATTATAATGCCAGAACTGGAATACCAGAGAAGTTAAGTAACTGGCCCAAAGTCATCTAGCATTAAGGCTGTCCACCGTGAACATGGGGAAACCAGGAACTTAAGCTGAAGGACTCAGTGGCTTAGGAGTGGGAAAAGGAACATAAGGTTTTGGGGTAGCTTTGCCCGACTCTCTCCGAGCTGGTCCCCAGTTCCAGCAAGGTTGGGGACCTCCCTTCCTCAGGGCAGACACCCCTCCCAACCTTCCAAGGAGGAGCATGGGGAAGGAGAAGAGGAATATACCGGCCCCACCCACAATCTGAAAGGGTCTTTCAGGCCTTAAAATCAGAACACTGGGGTCTGGCTCCCACATCCCTGGTACTTCCCCTTCACAAAAACCCAGGCATCATACACCCAGCCTCAGCTCCTGTTTTGGAGACCAGGTCAACCCTCCCAGCCCATCACCAAGGAGTCCCAAGCCCCAGCTCTGGTTCCCCCACTCTGCTTCTGCCGCCCCAGTGCCCAGATCTCCGCCCAACCTAGCACCTCCATTCCCTCATGGAACCCAGGCCTCTGTTTCTCAGGCCTTATCTCTCCCCAGGTTTCGGTCCCTGCTTGGGGGAGAGGCTGCTGGGGTGACATATCTCTCTCTCTCTCTCTCTCTCTCTCTAGATATATAGTGATTGGGTTTGAGGGGAGAGAGATATCTTCTCCCACCCTGCTTTTTATTATTATTATTAGTATTATTAACAATAAAATTAATTAATAACAATTGTGGTATTTATTTAGCACTTATTATGTGCCAAGCAGTGTTCTAGATGCTGGAGTAGATACAAAGTAGTTGGGCCAGATACAGTCCCTGTCCCACATGGTGCTCACAGTCTTCATCCCCATTTTACAGATGAGGTAACCGAGACCCAAAGAAATTAAGTGACGCATCCAAGGTCACCCAGCAGACACGTGGCGGAGCTGAGATTAGAACCCACATCCTCTGACTCCCAGGCCCGTGCTCTTTCCACTAGGCTAAGCTGCTTTTTCCTAAACATGTGCCCTCCCTGCCCCTTTCCCCCACCTGTCCAGCTGCCTCTGTTGGCCTGGACTTTGGTCTCCCTGAGGGCGGAGTGGGAAGAGAAGGGGTTAGTGTTGCCTATAAAGCCACTGACCTTGTCCTGGGGAACAGAGACCCCAGAGCAGGAGGTGAGAGAGGGAGAGAGGGAGTGGGGAGGCAAGAGGGGGAGAGAAAGGGGGAAGTTGGAAGGGGAGGTGGGGGCGGGGGCAGAGAAGAGGCGGGGATGGGCTCTGGACCCAGCCAGGAGGGGTACAGAGAGAGCCTGTTCTCAGCTCTCTGTCCTTCCCCGGCCCCCGCTCTCTGACTGGCTATCTGCCTCCCTGGCTCCGTCCATCCATCCGGCCACCACACAGCCCTATCTGTCTGCCCCCCAAGTCCACTCTGCCACGATGGGACCCCAAGGCATCTCTTCTTTCTTGCTCCTGCTGCTGCTGAGCTCCGGTGAGACAAGGGAGGAGGGAACAGGAGGTTGGGCAGGCAGTCCGGCCTGAGTGGGGAGCGGTTTGAGGGAGAGGGGAGGGGGCCGAGGGCAGAAGTTTCCTTCCTGGGCAGGGGTGGGAGCCAAGGAGGGAGGTCCAGTGGCTGAAGTCTGCTTCCTCCTGCAGTGGTCCAGGCGGCTAGGCTCCGTCGGGAAGAGCCCCAGACCCTCCTGTCCAGGGTGCAGGATACTCTGGTAGGCTACCTGGGAGCAGTCAGCACCACAGCCCGAGAGCTGTATGAGAAGGCAAAGAACACCGGCCTGAATGAGAAGATTAGGTATGGAGCCTCGAGCCCCCTCCACTCCCTGGGCCCCTACTGTCTTCAGGGGCCCAGTCCCACTGCCTCTCTGCTCCCACCCCTCCCCTTACCCTCTGGCTCCCAGACACTCTCTTCCACAGCCCTCATTCTCTGGGCCCCAGTCCCCCATCCTTCCAGCTCCTCACCCTCTATCTGGGGTCCAGACACTCTCTCCTTGAGCCCTCACCCCCTGGGGTCTGGCCCCACTATCCCTCCAGCCCCTCAGCCTCAGGGCTCCAGACACCCTTTACCCCAGTTCCCACCTTCTTGGGGTTTAGACACTCACCCCTGCAGCCCCCCACCCTCAGGGGAGCTCACACACACATCCCTTCATCCCTCATCCCCTGAGACTCAGTCACCTACTTTTTCAGGCTAACAGTCTCTGGGGCCCAAGCACCCTCTCCCCCTACCCCTCACCCTCTGAGGCCCAGACACCCTCTCTCCTTCAGCCCCCAACCTTCTAAGATCCAGACACCTTCTCCCCCAGCCCCTTATCCTCTTGGATTCAGACACCCACTGTCCCAGCCCTCAACCTTCTGGGGACCTAGATACCCACTTCTCCAGGCTCCTACCCTTCTACCCCTGCCTTTCACCTTCTGGACCTGAGACACCATCTCCCCCAGACCCTTACCTTCCTGTATCCAGACATCCTCTGCCCCAGCCCCCAACCTTCTCGGGGCTAAGACACCAACTCTCCAGGCTCCCACCTCTCCCCCTGCCCCTCATGCTGTAGGGTCCAAGCACTCTCTCCTTACCCCTGCTCTACATCTTGTGGGACCCAGACACCCTCTGCCTCGGCCCCTAACCCTCTGAAATCCAGACACCGTCTTCCCCACCTTCCATTCTCTGGGAGCTCAACCCTTCACTCCTCCAGCCCCCGACCCTCTGGGGGATCCAGACACCCTCCAGGAGCCCAGACACCCTCCCCTTCAGGAGCTTCACCCGGATCTTGCTCTCCAGTCCTTTATTGCCCTTCCCCTACAGATCTCAGGTTCCTTCCCCCCAGCTCCCTTTCTCCCCACAGGGATGCCTACAGTAAGAGCACAGCGGCCATGACCACCTACACCGGTATCCTGACAGACCAGATCTACCACTTGTGGGCTGGGGATCAGTGATACACCCGGGACCACCCTCCTCCCCGCCCCCTTCACCCTCCAGGGAAGGAGCCCTGGAATCCACAGTCTCCACCCCAATAAAGCAAACGCCCCAACCGGCTTTCAGTCCTCTTCCTCTGGGTTGGGGGTCACCTGGAGCTCTGAGGGGAGCAGGGGATCGGGTGGGAAGGGGGCTTAATGGGTTTAATGGGCACCGGGATGCCCTGGCTCCAGAGTGGGGCCAGAGGGCTGGGATGAATCCTGGATCACGAAAGGCAGTCCTGGTGGTGCTGCCGGGGGAGCTGAGGCCGGCTGACTGCAGCTGGTTCTGGGGAGCGGGGGGAAGGGGGAGGGGAAGCGGGCCTCCAGCCAGAAATAACAGTGACATGTGCCTGAGGAGTGGGCGGGTGGGGAGAATCTGAGCAGGCTGGAAGGAGCCCAGGGGCGGAGTGTAATGACAGTCCAAGCCCACCTTGCCTCGCTTCAACTCTGGGGTGGCGAGGGTCCACGGCCCAGTATAACACGGGAGCGGATAGCGCCGCTTCTGGCAGCAGCCTGCTCTCTCTCTGTCAATCAGTCAGTCGTATTTATTGAGAGCTCACTGTGTGCCGAGCACTGGACTAAACGCTTGGGAGAGTAGACTATAACAATAAAACAGGCACATTCCCTGCCCACGACGAGCTTACAGTCTAGAGGGGGAGAATGACATTAGAACGCTTAGAACAATCAGTGCTTGGAACAGTGCTTGGCACATAGTAAGCGCTTAACAAATACCATCACTATCATCATATAAATAAACAAATTACAGATACGGACATAAGCGGTTTGGGCCTGGGAGCGGGGGGGCGGACGAAGAAAGGGAGTGGGCGATGCAGAAGGGAGTGGGAGAAAAGGAAAGGGGGGCTTAGACAGGGAAGGGTAGTCCAAGCGCCCCTCTGGGGGAGTCACCCCGAGATGGGGGGCTGAGAAGAGTGTGAAAGGGGAGAGATTGGGGCTGGGGTGCCAGAGGGGGACGGGAGGGGCGGGGACACATGTTCTGGGCAGCTAGGCCCGGGTCCCTGTTTGCTTTGGCCCCCGGCCTGTTCGGTGGGGGGGTCTAAATAAGGACGGATTGTTCTCATGGGGGGGGAGCGGGGAGGGGGACGCCCCGCCCCAGGGCAGGGGGCCAGATACCCCCTTCTCCCAATTCCGGATCGCAGGTCACCCAGTCCAGCTCCCTTCCCTTCGATTGCCCAGGGGGTGCGGGGCAGAGGAGGCTCTCTGGGGCGCGGGCGGGAGGAGGAAGGGGATTAGAGCGATTACGGGATTACCAGGTGACCAGTTGAGGGAGGGTGAACGACTGTAGATCGCAGGTGATTTCCTGGGGGTTTGGCGGCTGGTTCCGGGGAGGGTGCCGCAACAGATAATAAATAGTAATGTTGGTATTTGTTAAGCGCTTACTATGTGCCAAACACTGTTCTAAGCGCTGGGGTAGATACAAGGTAATCAGGTTGTCCCACGTGAGGCTCACAGTCTGAATCCCCATTTTACAGTTGAGGTACTGAGGTACCGAGAAGTTAAGTGACTTGCCGAAAGCTGACAGGTGGGGTAGCCGGGATTAGAACCCATGACCTCTGACTCCTAAAACCGTGCTCTTTCCACTGAGCCTAACTGGCTGCCCACCCGCCACCCCCGGAGGGGCATTTCACCGAGCGCAAAATTCGTGAGTGTGTGTGTCACTTTCCCCCTTAGACTGTAAACTCATCGTGGGTAGGGAATGTGCCTGTTTTATTGTTATATTCCGGTTTCCACCAGTCCTGCGGAAAGGTGTGGGATTCTGGTGGTCTGGAGAGAGATTCTGCATTAATCCCGGACCTGCTACTTGCCTGCAAGGTGATTTTGGGCTCGTCACTTCTCTGTAACTCAGTTTCCTCATCTGTAAAATGGGGATTAAGAACCTGTTATTAATGATAATAATACATTCATTCATTCATTCAATTGTATTTATTGAGCGTTTACTGTGTGCAGAGGACTGTACTAAGCGCTTGGGAAAGTAAAATGCAACTATAAACAGTGACATCCCCTGCCCGATTTAATAGTAACAGTAACTGTACTAATAGCTAGGTTATGTACCCTCCTTTTTATGGTAGTTGTTAAGCGCTTATTATGTGCCAAGCATAGTACTAAGCTCCGGGATAGAAACAAGCTAATCATTTTGGACACAGTCCATCTCCCACATGGGTCTCACGGTCTGGAGCCCCGTTTACAGAGGAGGTAACAGAGGCACAGGAAACTTAAGTAACTTACCCAAGGTCACACTGCAGATATGTGGTACAGCTCCTCTGATTCCCAGGATGGTGCTTTTTCCACTAGACTGTCCTGCTTCTGCACTAGGCCACTCTCCTTCTCTCTCCCCCTTAAACTGTGTGTGGAACCTGATTACCTCGTATCTCCCCTGGCATTTAGCACAGGGCTTGGTGCACAGTAAGCACTGAATAAACACCACAGCTATTACTATTAGCATTATTAGAGATTCCACCAGAAGGTCCCCCCTCTCAGACCCCAGGCCTCCTGCCTCCCCTTCTCCCCCAGACCGGTAACCCAAAGAGCCTGCTCCAACTCCCCATCCCATCCCAGGTCTCCTGACCTACAGCCTCACCCCCTTCAGGGACCCAGGCCCAGTCTCCCCCTCCTCCCCACGCAGGGAGCCAAAGCCAGAGCTTGTGCCTCCTCCTTTATTCTTTGCAAAATGGATTTTTCCAGACTTAAAAAGTAGCTACATGTATGCATAGGGGAGAATTTTGAATTTGATTTAAATTTTTAATCTAGGCAAAAATCTGCTTTAAACTTCACACAGTCCATCATCTGGGGGTTTGTGGTCACTTTTATCCGTCATATCCGTCAGTCAATCAGTAGTATTTAAATGCCTACTATATGCAGAGCACTCCCGGGAGAGTATAATTGTGTTAATGAACCTGATCCCTGAATTTACATTCGAATGTGGGAGATGGACTTTGAAATGGTTTACAGATCGGAGGGATAATAATAATTGTGGTATTTGTTAGTACTGGGGTAGATGCAGGATAATCATTCATTCACTTCATTCAATCATATTTATTGAACTCTTACAGTGTGCAGAGCACTGCACTAAGCACTTGGAAGAGTGCAATATAACAATAAACATTTCCTGCCCACAGTCCCTGTCCCACATGAGGCTCACAGTCTAAGGGGGAGGGAAAACAAATATGTAATCCCCATTTTAAAGATGATAAAACTGAGGCACAGAAAAGTCAAGTGGCTTGCCCAAATCCTGCAGGCAAGCGGTGGAGCTGTGATGAGAACCCGGATAACGCTGATCTCCTGACTCACAAGTCTGTACTGTATCCTTGAGCCACGATATGGGTAAAAGCTGGAAGAGGAGGGTGTACAAATCACCATGTGCAGAAGTGCCCTAGGTGGTTGCGTTTCTATTTTCTTGATTCCCACACAATGGGATCCCTATGGGAGTGTTTCTTCAGTAACATTAGCCCTCCCCGGGCTTGTTCGGTGACGCAGGGGCTCGGAGGGCCACCGTCCTGCCAGCCTCACCCAACTTGGGTCAGTGAAATTGCCCTCCGTGCTCACAGACAATGGGCACCACCAGTGACATTCACCCATAGCTGGGTGCGCTGCCGGAAAGCCCAATGCGTGTCCCATCCTGGGTGCACACACGCACACACTCAAGCGTGCAAATACCCATACACATAAACACACACACGGCTCTTTGTTGGGCTGAGGTGGAGGCTGCCGTGCTTGGCGTTTTCTTGCTTTTGCCCCCTTTGTCTCCTGATCCTCCTGAAGTTTCTGCTTGAAAGGAGCTGCTCCTCTCTGGATTGCAGTATGCCACGCTGGTGTGCCTGCCCCTGCATCTAGCTGGGGTTCTGTGAGGCCATAACTGTGCCCTTATATTTCCTGTGGGCCCCCACACTCCTTTTGTTTTTGATCACCCACTTGGAGTTCACTGAATAGTGGCTGTTTGGGTACCTTACTATCATCCATTCTCTTCATTGTGGCCAGCTGTTTAGGTATCCTACCATCATCCATTCTCCCCATGTGGCCAGTTGTCTGGGTATCCTACCGTTATGCTTCTGCCTCATATTTCCAGCTGTTTGAGTACCCTAATATCCATTTTCCCTTTGTGACCAGCTGTCTAGGTATTCTACCATTCTCCTCATGTGTCCAGCTGTTTGAGTATCCTACCAACATTCTCCCCGTGTGGCCAGCTGTTCTAGTGTCTTACCGTCATCCATTTCCCTCATATGTCCATCTGCTGGGTGCCTAGGGTTGTCCATTTTCCACAAATTCCAGCTGGCTGGGTATCACACTGGCATCCATTCTTCTCATTTATCTAGTTATCTCAGTATCCTACAATGACCCATCTTCCTTATATGTCCCAGCCAACACAGCTGGACTACAAAGTGTACAGCTTTAGTGCTAGGAAGTGGACTTCTTTCCAGGACTATGTTTGTGATCCTGTCCTGCCCCTCTTTTTTGATCATGGCTGTACCTCCCCCTCTAGACTGTAAGTTTGTTGTGAACAGGTTACATATCTGCCAACTCCGTTATATTGTAGTATAAACACAGTAAGTGCTCAATAAATACGTTGCTGGATGGAACTCCTCCAGAAATCAAAGAAAGCATGTGGGCATTAGGGGGAGGGCGTGTGTGGCTGGAGGAGGAGGGAGAGGTGAGCACCATGTTGGACAGAAACTGTGTCCAACCCAATTTGCTTGTATCTACCCCAGTGCTTAGTACAGTGGGTGGTGCAAAATAAGAATTTAACAAACATTTGTCCCCCAGCCTCAGGATAGACAACACCACAGCTTTGAAGACCTAGTTTGGTTTGGGTTATAACTTTCCAGCAGCCTGTGTTTGTTTACCCAAGTGCTTTGCACATTATAAATGCTTAATAAATACCATCATTATCTATTATTAACAACCAAATGATGACTGAGGCAACATGGCTTAGTGGAAAAAGCACAGATCAATCAGCAAAATTCATTTATTCTTTAAATCATATTTATTGAGTGCTTACTATGTGCAGAGCACTGTTCTAAGTTCTTGGGAGAGTACAATTCAACAATAACCTACCCAAGAGCTACACACAGCAAGAGTGGAAATGTGTCTATCAACTGTGTTATATTGTCCTCATGTTATATTGTCCTCTCCCAAGCATTTAGTACAGTGCTCTGCACACAGTAAGTGCTCAATAAATATGATTGATTGTTTAATAAACCCAATCACTAACTAAAGACTGACTGCAACCAGGGTCTGCTTTCACAGTGGAAACTCCAGGCCCTTGGTAGAGGAATTAGGAAGGAAATCTCAGCAAAGTCCATCTGCGACTCTGGTTAGAACTGCCTCTCTGGCCTGGATCCCTGGATCACAGCTGAAGGAATTATCAGTGGAGGCTGTGAGGTGGAGGAGACACATACCAAATGTTAAAATACTAAGAGTTCCGGATTTAGCCAGATAAAACTGATTGGGAGTGGTGACTGAGTCTACATGGGGTCAAATACTAGAATATCAGTCCTCTTGCTATCTAGTAAACCTTCTTCCCATTGTCTCCCCTTATCTCTGTCCCTTCCTCCTCTCTCCAATCACTCCTCTTTCCATCTTAAGCCTGAAGTAAAGAGTTCCACCCCATCCTCTCTGTCCCTCTCTTCTCTCTCTATCTCTCTCTGTCTCTATTTCTCTGTATCTCTCTCTGTATCAGTAAGTCTCTGCCAACTACGCACTGTACCTCGATCTCATCTTTCTCACCACAGTCCTCTCACCCACGTCCTGCCTCTGGTCTAGAACACCCTTCCTCTTCATATCCGACAGACAGTTACTCTCTCCACCTTCAAAACTTTAGCGAAGGCACATCTCCTCCAAGAGGCCTTCCCCGAGTAAGCCCTCATTTCCTCTTTTCCCATTCCCTTCTGCGTTGCCCTGACTTGCTCCCTTTATTCACCATCTGCCCCACCCCTCCAACCCCACTACCTAAATGTAATTTATTTATTTATATTAATGTCTGTCTCCCCTTCTAGACTACTAATTCGTTGTTGGCAGGAAATCTGTCCGTTGTATTGTTGTGCTGTACTCTCCCAAGCCCTGCATACTGTAAGACCTCAATAAATGCTATTGAGTAGGATGATTTGTTGTTATATTACTCTCCCAAGCGTTTAGTACAGTGCTTCACACACAGTAAGCGCTCAATAACTACAACTGAATGAATGATGATGCATCTCTCTTTGTGTCTCCTTTTTTCTTTCCTCTCTGTCTCTCTGTCTCTCCTCTCTCTTCCTCTCGGCCTCCCTCCCCATTACCCGCCAGGGATCCCTGCCCGGAACGTGCACGGATAATCAATCATTTCGACAAACTTCCCGATAGGAACGGTATTGTTACGTAATTGGCGCCACCGTATGGGGACACTTGGAACCTCAGACTGCATCTTTACACATTTATTAATCGACAAACAGTAGTTTTGACCATCGATTCTTGTCACCAGGACTCTTCACCTACTCCTAGTTAACCCCGTTTCCCTCCTAGCCCCTGGGTCCTGCTCCTCATCTCTCTCTTTGACCGAAGGGCTCACCAAGTTGCCACGAATTCTGATAACTGAGCCGGCCAATTTGGAGAAAGGAGAAAGACGTCAGCCAACTGTTGATCCAGGCCGGGCCGGGAGAGGGGACTTGGGGAAGCGATTATATGGCTTTCATTTCCACCAGAGGGATCTATTTCAGCTGCGGCATAAGAGGTGACAGACTTTATTGAGGGTGTGAGAGCTCAAACGGGATAATAAGGAAGGCTGGGATGTGGGGTGTCTTTGAACAGGAGAGACTCATTTGGGCTAAGAATCAATTAATCAAGCAAGCAATCATATTTATTGAGCGCTTATTGTGTGTAGAACACTGGCCTGAGCGTTTGCGAAGAGTACAATGTAACCGAGTTGGTAGACACGTTCCCTGCTTACAGTGAGTTTACAGTTCAGAGAAGCAGCATGGCCTAGAGAAGTAGCATGGCACTGTGGAAAGACCACGAACCTGGGAGTCAGAGGTTGCGGGTTCTAATCCTGACTCTGCCACCTATCTGCTGTGTGACTTTGGGCAAGTCACTTTACTTCTTTGTGCTTCAGTTCCCTCATCTGTAAAATGGGGATTAAGACTGTGAGCCCCTCATGGGACAACCGGATCACCTTGTATTCCCCCAGTGCTTAGAACAATGCTTTGCACATAGTAAGCACTCAACAAATGCCACCATTATTATTATGATTATTATTAATAACTTCTCTCTGCCTCCGTTACCTCATCTGTAAAACTGGGATTCAAGATTGTCAGTCCCAAGAGGGACCTGGACTGTGTCCAACCTGATTATCTTGTATGTACCCCAGTGCTCAGAACAGTGCCTGGCACATAATAAGTGCTCAACAATACCACAATAAAGAGGGGGAGACAGATATTAAATAAATACATTAAATTACAGATATGTACCAAAGTGTTAGGTGGCTGAGGGAGAGGGGAATAAAGGGTGCCAATCCTAGTGCAAGAGCTAGGAGGAAGGGATACTGCATGGAGACTTGTTATAAGCAGGGAACGTGTCTGCTAATTCTGTTGTGTGTACTCTCCCAAACACTTAGTACTGTGCTCAGTAAATAGCACTGACTGATTGATGGATTGAGACAGGGAGGTGGACACAATGACCTCTCAGGGAGTGTTTGGGGGGAAGACAGGAGTCCAAAATGACAGGACTTTGGAGACAGAGCGACGGAGCACCAGCCGGGGAAGGAAAGGAGTCAGTTTAGCAGGGGACAGGGTTGGCAGAGGAGGAAGCCCCTCATGGGTTGCAGAGAATTCCCCCCCCAAACTCAATCTCGAAATTAGAATTTCAAAGGAAGGGGGAGTAGTGCCACCTAGTGGCTACAGGAGGGATGCCCCTCTGGTTGATTTGGATTCGGATGTCAGGTAATCCTTGCAGCGATCACCTATAAAAACACTAAAAATAATAAAGATGGTATTTGTTAAGCGCTTACTGTGTGCCAAGCAATGTTCTAAGCGCTGGGGTATATACAAGGAAATCAGGTTGTCCCACGCGGGGCTAACAGTCTTAATCCCCATTTTACAGATGAGATAACTGAGGTAAAGAAGCAGCGTGGCTCAGTGGAAAGAGCCCGGACTTGGGAGTCAGAGGTCGTGGGTTCCAATCCCGACTCTGCCCCTTGTCAGCTGTGTGACTGTGGTCAAGTCACTTCACTTCTCTGGGCCTCAGTTCCCTCATCTGTAAAATGGGGATGAAGACTGTGAGTCTCACGTGGGACAACCTCATTCCCCTGTATCTACCCCAGCGCTTAGAACAGTGCTCTGCACGTAGTAAGCGCTTAACAAATACCAACATTATTATTATTATTATTATTAAAGGAAAGTTCAATAATTTACAAAGTCACACAGCTGACAAGTGGCGGAATTGGGATTAGAATCCTCAACCTCTGACTCCCAAGCCCGTGCTCTTTCCACTAAACCACGCTGTTTTTCGAATCAATCAATCAATCATTAGTATTTATTGAGTGTTTACCCCGTGTAGAGCACTGCATTAAAAGCTTGGGAGAGTACACCACAACAATAAAAAAGACACATTCCCTGCCCACAGTGAGTTTGCAGTCTAGAGGGGGAGAAAGACATAAAGAAATAAATGACGGATATGTACATAAGTGCCATGGGGCTGGGAGTGATGAATAAAGGGAGAAAGTCAGGGTGACGCAGAAAGGAGTTGGACAGGAGGAAAGGGAGGCTTAGTCAGGGAGGGCTTCGTGGAGGAAATGTGCTTTTAATAAGGCTTTGAAGGGTAGAGTCATTGTTGGAGATGAAGAGGGAGGGCGTTCCAGGCCAGAGGCAGGACGTGGGCGAGAGATCGGCAGCTGGATAGATGAGATCGAGATACAGTTAGTAGATTGGCATTAGAGGAGTGAAGTGGGTGGGCTGGATTGTAGTAGAAGAGCAGCAAGGTAAGGTAGGAGGGGACAAGATGATTGAGTGCTTTAAAGCTGATGGTAAAAAGTTTCTGTTTGATGTGGAGGTGGATGATAATAATAATAATGATTGTACTTGTTAAGCACTTACTGTGTGCCAGCCACTGCACTAAGCGCTGGGGTGGATACAAGCAAATCAAGTTGGACACAATCCCTGTCCCATGTGGGGCTCACAGTCTCAATCCCCATTTTACAGATGAGGCAACTGAGGCACAGAGAAGTGAAGTGACTTCCCTGGGTGACACAGCAGATGAGACAGACCCGGGATTTTTTTTTTTTTGACTTTCAGGTCCGTGCTCTAACCACTACACCATGCTGCTTCTCTAGGTTCTTGAGGAGTGGGGAAATATGGAGTGAGTTTTTTTTGTAGAAAAATGATTCGGCAGCAGAGTAAAGAATGAACTAGAATGGAGAGAGACAGGAGGCAGGGAGGTCAGCAAAGAGGCCGATAGAGTAATCAAGGCAGGGAAGGATAAGTGCTTGGCTTAATAATAATGATAATAATAATGTTGGTATTTGTTAAGCACTTATTATGTGCAGAGCACTGTTCTAAGCACCAGGGTAGATACAGGGTCATCAGGTTGTCCCACGTGAGTCTCACAGTTAATTCCCATTTTACAGATGAGGTAACTGAGGCACAGAGAAGTTAAATGACTTGCCCATAGTCACACAGCTGACAAGTGGCAGAGCCAGGATTCGACCCTATGACCTCTGACTCCCAAGCCTGGGCTCTTTCCACTGAGCCACGCTGCTTCTCTTAACGTGGTAGTAGTTTAGATGGAAAGGGATAGAGTGGATTTTAGCAATGCAGTGAAGACTGAACCGACAGGATTTAGTGATAGATTGAATATGAGGGTTGAATGAGAGAAAGGAGCCAAGGATAATGCCGAGGTTATGGGCTTGTGACATGGTGGTGCTGTCTACAGTATTAGGAAGTTAAAGTTAGGACAGGATTTGGGTTGGAAGATGAGGAGTTCTGTTTTTGACATGTTAGGTTTGAGATGACGGCAGGATATCCAAGTAGAGATGTCTTGAAAGCAGGAGGAAATGTGAGACTGCAGAGAGGGAGAGCAATCAGGGCTGGATATGTGGATTTGGGAATTATCTATTTAGATGTGATAGTTGAAGCCATGGGAGCGAATGAGTTCTCCAAGGGAGGGGATGTAGATGGAGAATGGAAGGGGACCCAGAACTGAACCTTGAGGGACCCCCACAGCTAGAGGCTGGGAGGCAGAGGAGGAGCCCACGAAAGAGACAGAGACTGAATGACCAGAGAGATAGAGCCAGGAAAGGACAGTGTTAGGTGGGTAACGTTTCCAGGAGAAGAGGGTGGTCGACAGTGTCGGCGGCAGTTAAGAGGTCGAGATGAAGTAGAGGCGGTTGGATTGGGCAAGAAGGCGATCATTGGTGACCTTTGAGAGAGAGGTTTCTATGTAGTGAGGTAATTCAATCAATCAATCTTATTTATTGAGCAGTGTTTACAGGGAGAAGCAGCATGGTCTAGTAGATAGAGCACAGGCTTGGGAGTCAGAAGTATACAATCACTCATTTTATCCCATCTGGATTACCGTATCAGCCTCCTTGCTAACCTCCCTGCCTCCTGTTTCTCCCCACTCCAGACCATACTTCACTCTTCTGCCTGGATCATTTTTCTACAAAAACTTTCAGGACATGTCACCCCCCCTCCTCAGAAATCTCCAGTGGTTGCCCATCCACCTCCACATCAAACAAAAACTCCTCACCATTAGCTTTAAAGCAGCCCACCACTTGCCCCCTCCTATCTCACCTCGCTAATTTTCTTCTACAATCCAGCCCACACACTTGGCTCCTCTAGTGGTAACCTCACAGTGCCTCCATCTCGCCTATTTCGCCACCGACCTCTCGCCCACGTCCTGCCTCTGGCCTGGAACACCCTCCCTCCTCAAATCCAACAGACAATTTCTCGCCCCCGCTTCAAAGCCTTATTGAAGACACATCTCATCCAAGAGGCCTTCCCAGGCTAAGCTCCACATTTCCTCTTCTCCCACTCCCTTCTGTCACACTCTGACTTGCTCCCTTTGCTCTTCCTCCCTCCCAGCCTCACAGCACTTATGCACATATCTGTAATTTATTTATTTGTATTCGTGTCTGTCTCCTCCACTCTAGACTGTAAGCCCTTTGTGGGCAGGGAATGTGTCTGTTTAATGTTGTATGGTACTCTCCCAGGCACTTAGTGCAGTGCTCTGCACAGAGTAAGAGCTCAATAAATACTTATGATTGATTGATTGACAGATAAGGGATTGGGGGATGAGGAGATCTGGTTTGTCCTGGGTCCCTTGGGGTAGCAGAGGTGTTTTATTTCTCGACTCTACTCACAGCATTACTGCCATGGAGTTGGTCCTGCAGTCCCCGCTGTAACACTGGGTTTGGAACTGAATATCTTCAAAAGGAGGGACAGAAGTAAGAAGAGGAAGGGGAGGGGGCAGAGGGGAGATGACCGCCTGTCTAGGATAGCTCAGAGCCTGACAGAGACGGAGTCAGTCAATTGTATTTATTGAGAATACTGTGTTAAACTCTTGGGAGAGTACCATCATGAAAAAAAAGATAAATAATAATAATTACGGTATTTGTTAATAATAATAATAATACTGTACTTGTTAAGAGCTTATTTTGCACCAGGCCCTGTACTAAGTGCTGGGGTGGATACAAGCAAATTGAGTTGGACACAGTCCCCGTCCCAGGTGGCGATCACAGTCTCAATCCCCATTTTACAGATGAGGTAACTGAGGCACAGAGAAGTGAAGTGACTTGCCCATGGTCACACAGCAGACATGTGATTGAGTCGGGATTAGAATCCACATCCTCTGACTACCAAACCCGTGCTCTTGCCACTAGGCCATGCTGTTTCCCGATTATATTACAGTGTAACAGACACATTCCCTGCCCACAACGAGCTCACAGTCTAGAGGACGAGTTTACAGTCTAGAGGGGATTAGGAGGGGGGCACGGGAAAACAAGATGCCCCCAGAAACAGCAATTGGCGACTCTGTGGGGCGGGGACGGGCCTGGAACCGGTGGCCAGACCACTCCACTCCAGGGGAAGGGACCCCTCCTCACCGCTTACCCACCCTTCGCCGCTGAGGGAGGGGCTGCGGTCCCCTGAGAGCGGGTGGGGAGGGAAGGAGTGGGTTCTCGTCCTACTTAATAGGTGTGAACATTTGAGTTGGCGCTGGGTCCGCCACTGCAAGGAACCAGCAGATAAATAGCCCTGCTCGAAGCTCTCGACTCTCATCCCTCATCAGTGGTAGTCACAGCGGCGAGCGGAGGCAGCAGCGAAAGACGGAGGTTCAGCCCTCGACAGGTGAGGCTCCAGGCAGCTGGGGAGGTGGCTGGGATGGAAAAAGATCTGGTGGAGGGGCAATTTCCCCCCGTTCTAGAGAGAACCCCTAGTCCGGGATGACTTTGGGAGGTCCACGGGGAGGGGAAAGGGGCAGGTGTGGACACTAGGCTGAGTCCGGGACATGGGGTGGAATGGACAGGCAGTGAACTTGGGAATTCTTTTCATTCATTAATTTAATTAATTTATTTATTGAACGTTTACTGTGCGCAGAGCACTGTACTAAGCGCTTGGGAGTGTACAATGCAACAATAAACAGATACTTTCCCTGCCCTCAGCAGTCTGGGAGGGCAGTGGGCGGTGAGACTGATATCACTACAAATAAATATTTGAATCTGTATTTGTATTTCTTTCCCCTCAGCTCATCTCGACTCTTCTTCCAGTCCCCATGGCGAACCCTGCAGGATTTCGAAATCAGCGCGATCTGTGTCCCCCAGAAGAGGTAGGAGTTTCCCGTCGACCTGGAGGGAGAGGGTGGGAGAGTTCTGAGGATGGTGAGACCCGACTTGATTTGGGTGGGCTGGGTGGAGAGCTTGGCCCGGTCGGATCCTCGCTCTGACCAGTGGGGCATTATCACTACTGGATTTCTGTCAGTCACTCGTATTCATTGAGACTTTACTGTGTGCAGAGCACTGCACTAGCGATTGGGAGAAGACATTACACTCCCTGCCCACAACGAGCTTACAGTCTAAAGGGAGAGACAGACATTAATATAAATAATTAAAATTACAGATATGTACATAAGTGTTGTAGGGCTGGGAGTGGGGATGAATAAAGGGAGCAAGTCAGATGATGCAGAAGGGAATGGGAGAAGCAGAAGGAGGGCTTGGTCAGGGAAGGGCTATTTGTAAGTTATGCACATATTTGTTATTTATTTATTCATATTAATATCTGTCTCCCCCTCTAGACTGTAAGCTCATCGTGGGCAGAGAACGTGTCTGATTATGGTTATATTGTACTCTCCCAACCACTTAGTACAGTGCTTTGCACACAGTAAGTGCTCAATAATTGAATGTAAGGAGATGTGTCTTCATTTCTGGAGCAAGCTGAGGGCCCTGTCCTGTCCTCCACCCCCACGAGGCTCCTCCCTGTGGGTGACCGCAGGGGGAGGGGACAAACACCCACCTGGAAAAAGCAGACCACCCCCAGAACCCTGACCCAATTGTCCAATTTTCTCTCTTGTCAGCTCCCGTCCCTCCACCTCCTGGATTCGAGACTATGGCCCTGCTCCATGTACCACCCCTATTTCAGCAGCTACTTCCATCCCTGGACCTCAGAACATATGTGTAACAGGACAGGTAAGATCCATGCCTTGGCCTTACTCCTCTACTCTAATATTCTTCGCCCCCCCTAACTCGCAGTCCCTCAGGGACCCAGTGGACTGGGAACTAATGTTTTTCTCACTCCCGATGAGAGAAATCTGAACCTTCACCTCAATAGCACTGGTTCGCTGAGCCCAATCCAAGGTCCTGATCCTTTGGTGGCCAAGCCGCCCTGGGTGACCCAGACCTGACAGTCCCTGAGCCCAGTCCAAGTTGTCCGCTGACCCCAAGTCTTCTTTATTAATAATAATAGTAATAATAATGATAATTGTGGTACTTAAGCCCTTACTACGTCTCTTGTCCCTCATCCCTCCTTGACCAAGATTCCGGAGGAGTTCATCCCTCTCTGGGAATGTCTCGGGTTGGGGTTGCGGGATTAACTGGAATGCTTTCTTTTCTCCCTGCAGGTCACTTTTTGCCTCACTCATACCAGGTCCCAACCCAGGTTCCCCGGCGCCCGGATCCAGCTCCTTCTCCTGAGGTCTGTGTCTGACATTTCCAGAGATCTTGGTAGAAACTCGGCCTTTCCAATCGGGTTTCCACATACACCCATCACGGAGGGAGGCAGGGGTCAAGCCATCATCATTTCAAGACCTGTCCCCCAGCCCCCATTATTTGTATCTGGTACTTGTTTAGCACTTATCATATGCCAAGGGCTGGGTTAGGTACAAGAAAATCAGAATGGACCCAGTCCCTTGTCCCACACGGGGTTCACAGTCTAAGAGAAGCAGTGTGGCTTAGTGGATAGAACACGGGTTTGGGAGTTAGAGGTCATGGGTTCTAATCCCAGCCCCGCCACATATCTACTGTTTGACCTTGGGCATTTGACTTCTCTGGGCCTCAGTTACCTCATCTGTAAAATGGGAATCAAGACTGTGAGCTCCATATGGGACAGAGACTGTGTCCAACCCGATTTGCTTGTATCCACTCCAGCACATAGTAACAAGTACCATAATAATGATAATTATTCTCATTATTAAGTCACCACCCTAGTGGTGTTACCCAGAGGGAGCCCCAGATTCACTCATTCCAGGACCATGGGCACCCTAAATTGTCCGTAACCTGGACTCTGGTCAGCAGTGACCCAGCCCTCCCTTTCACCACCCAGAAAGCCACAGCGAATCCCAACGAAGTTCACCCCAGCTTTCAGCCGGGGCACCCATCCCTGGCTGAATGGGACCGGGCTTTCTCCTGACTTTATCTCTTTCTTCCTCCTCCAGGGCCCTCCGGATTTCCTCTTGCCACCCCCAGTTCGCTACCTGCACTCTCTTCCGCCACACCGCTGCCCACCTCAGGATGACCCAGTCAGAGATCTGCACAAGATGCTCGAAGCCGCCCTGGCCCCCAGCCGAAAACGACACCTGTTACCGACCCCGACTCAGAGGCTCCCGCATCCTTCAGTCCCCCAGGCCAGGGCCGGTTGGGTCCCAGGCGCCTTCCCCCCGCGGGTTCCTCCACCCCCGAGAAAGCTTGCCCTTCGTTTCCCGGAGCCTCATCCTGGGAACACACGCATCTGGATGACTCCTAAGCAGAGTTCTTTGAGCCGTCAGACCCCTGACACCCGCTCTTGGAACGAGAAGCTCCCAACGCGTGACTGGAAGCCCCATGAGGGCAGCAGTGACATCTTTTACTCAATCACTGCTGTGGATGATAACGATGACGACGACGATGAGAAGCCCAGGCATCCACATGATCGGGACGGAGCGGGCTTCATGGCTCTGCGAGGCTAGAGAGGTGCAGATTGCAGCTGGAGGAACTGGTGTCAACGCAACAATCGTTAGAGAATTGCAGAGGGGACTCAGCTGTCACTCCCTACGGCCAATAAATGTGTTCAATCAATCAACGGCATTCACTGAGTGCTTACTATGTGCAGAGCACTGTACTAAGCTCTAGGGAGGGTACTGCAACGGAATTTACAAACCTGTGGAGAGACAGACATAAAGTAGGATTTTATTTTTTTCGTTTTTAATAGATGTGGGCTGTTGGAAAAGGTGTTGCTTACGAACATTCTCTGGGTTTCTCTGGGTGGTTGCTGGGAAATGTAGATCATTTGGCCGATTGGAAAATGTAGTTTTAAAATTCTGCCTCTCCACATAATTAGTGATCACTGAGTATTCCTAAATGAATCAAGGGAAATGGGAAGGAGAAGCTATGAGGAAAAGTGGTTCTGGAGATGTTAATGTGTGGAAATTCTAAGGCAGCCTAGTTAACATACTGCTAATAAGGTTAGCCATTTTATGAACCCCGTCCCTAGTGACACTCCACCTGAATTCAAATCCTGAAAAGAATTTGAGAGGGTTTAGCTATGATGATGGTGATATTTGTTAAATGCTTACTATGTGCCAAGCACTGTTCTAAGCTGGGTTAGATTCAAGGTAATCAGGTTGTCCCCATTTTACTGATGAGGTAACTGAGGCATAGGGAAGTTAAGTGACTTGCCCAAAGTCACACAGCTGACAAGGTGGGATTTGAACCCATGACTTCTGACTCCCAAGTCTGTGCTCTTTCCTCTGAGCCACGCTGCTTTTCTAGCAGTAGTGGCAACTGTGTGTACTGAGAGTTTACTCAATGCAGGACACCGGACCAAGCGCTTGGGAAGTACAAAAAAATACAAGCCACAAAAAACTCAGTAGTTTTTCAGCATTTTCAGCATAGTTTATAGCACTGGGCAGAGTACAAGTCTCAGAAGTACAGAAGTACAGCTGCCTCGATCATTTTCCTGAAACATCATCCTACTCACACCTCAAAAACCTCAAATGGTTACCCATTTCTCTTCTCAAGGAGCAACTCCTTGCCATTGGCTTTAAGACATTTAATCAACTCTTTCCTACTTTAGTCACTTTCTTTTCCCACTACAACTCAGCTCAAACTCTTTATTCCTCTCGAATCTCTCCTGCTGCCAACCTCTTTCTTCGCAACCCCTCCATCACCTTGAACTCCCTCTACCTTCAAATCTAACAAACCACAGTTCTCCCACACTTCAGAGCCTTTCTGTGTTGTAAACAGAGTTTTAATATGGTATTTATTACTTAATTCATTCAATCGTATTCATTGAGCACTTACTGTGTGCAGAGCACTAAGTGCTAGGAATGTACAATTCAGCAACAGATAGAGACAATCCCTGTGCAGCAATGGGCTCACAGTCTAAAAGGTGGAGGCAGACAGCAAAACAAAACCAATAGTCGGGCATCAATACCATCAAAACAGATAAATAGAATAACAGATATATGCACATCATTAATAAAATAGAGAAATAATATATACAAATATACACAAGTGCTGTGGAGAGGGGAAGTGGGTAGAGCAGAGGGAGGGAGTCGGGACAATGGGGAGAGGAGGAGGGACAGAGGGAAAGGGAGGGTTCAGTCTGGGAAGGCCTCCTGGAGGAGCTGAGTTCTCAGAAGGGCTTTGAAGAGGGGAAGAGGGTTAGTTTGGCAGATGTATATTCCAGGTTAGTGGTAGGACATGGGCCATGGGCCAGGGGCCAGGGGTAGGACATGGGACAGGCAGGACAGGTGTGAAGGAGGGACTGTGAGGTTAGCGGCAGAGGAGCGGAGTGTACAGGGTGGGCTGGAGAAGGAAAGAAGGGAGGTGATGTAAGAGGGGGCAAGGTGATGGAGAGCTTTGAAGCCAAGAGTGAGGAGTTTTTGTTTCACGTGAAGGTTGTTAGGCAACCACTGGAGGTTTTTGAGGAGGGGAGTGACATGCCCAGAGCATCTTTCTGTAGAAAGATAATGTAGGCAGTGGAATGAAGTATAGATTGAAGTGGGGAGAGACAGGAGGATGGGAGATCAGAGGAGACTGACGCAATAATCCAGTTGGGATATTATGAGATATTGTACCAGCAAGGTAGCAGTTTGGATGGAGAGGAAAGGGAGAATCTTGGAGATGTTGTGAAGGTGAGACCAGCAACAGTAGGATAGGACACAGTCTGTGTCTCACAAGAGAGATGGAGAATAGGAAGGCAAGAAGAGATTGGAGCAGATTAAACCTATGAGCTGAGAAACAACTGAGGAAGATGATTCTTGCAACAGTATACAGTATAGACTGAGGTAGGGGAGGGGACGGAAGACCAAGTGAGGGGGTAGCTGAAGCCGGATGCGTGGACGAACTTTCTAAGAATGGGAGAGTGCAGTGAGGAGAATAGAGGTCCCAGAACATAGGATAAGAGGCAGAGGAGGAGCCACTGACTGAAACTGAGAAGGAGCAGGATAGTATGTGGAGGAGGATGAGAGGGTCAAAGGGAGCAGAGAGGGCGAGGGGAATCAGGAGTCCTTTGGACAGTGCTCTGACAGACTGACAATGTTCTGACAACGTTTTGGACAGAGCAGTCTGGACTGCAGAGGTTGGGAGAAAATAAAGACGCTGGTTCCTATGAGCAAGGAATGAGAGCAGGGAGATAGGGTGATAGGGAAGAGACTGATAGGGAAGAGACCTTGAGGTTTTAAAAAGGGGGATGCTTGCAGGTGTTTAAAGGCAGAGTGGAGAGTGAGAGGTTGAAGACTAGGGAGGGAAGGAGAGTAGGGGTAAGTGATTTAGGGTAGGTGAAAAGGTCAGAGATGCAGGTGAGAGGGGTTGATTAGAAAGTACATGGGAGATCTCCAGTTTT
The DNA here is from genome assembly GCF_004115215.2 of Ornithorhynchus anatinus. Lineage (NCBI taxonomy): Eukaryota > Metazoa > Chordata > Mammalia > Monotremata > Ornithorhynchidae > Ornithorhynchus > Ornithorhynchus anatinus. Next base: position 3,822,530 of record NC_041732.1, on the reverse strand, counting down.
GGAGAACTGACAGAATTCCTTAGAAAAGAGTCCCCTGAACTCTATCAAGAGTGTTTTTGAGAGGGCTTTTTTGAGAGGTTTTTTAGTTACTTATACACTGAGAGCTTAGTGTGCCCAGTACACTGCGTGGGAAAGTACAATAAAACAGAAGAGGGTGGCTGCGATTCCTGCCCCAAAAGAGCTTACATCCAATAAGCCGGGGAGAAGTCTGGGAGAGACCTTCACAGCTCTGGGGATTCAGTTTCAGAGCTGGTAGATACGATTTGGATTTGCTGACAGGTTGACTATGTGAGTTGAAGGAAAGAGCTGAGTCAAGGGTATGATTTATGAGGCAGGGAGTGTGTTGTCTATAGTGGATAGTGATGAGGAAAACGGGGGGATGGTAGAATTTAGATGGGAAAATGAGGAATTTCTGTTCTTTTGGTTTGAGGTATCAGTGGGACTGGTGGCTTTCCCCGGGTGACACATATTAGTGCCAAACAAAATGCCTAAAATAAAATATCAGTTATATCATAGACATATTTCCTGCCCACCATGAGCTTGCAGTCAAGGGGGGTAGACAGACTTCAAGAAATAAATTATGGATAGGTACATAATAATTATGGTATTTGTTAAGTGGTTACTATGTGCTGAGCACTGTTCTAAGTAATCAGGTAATACAAGGTGTTACAAGGTAATCAGGTTGTCCCACGTGGGTATCAATACCCATTTTACAGATGAGGTAACTGAGGCTCTTTAGTGCTGTGGGGCTGAGGGGAGTGGGAAATATAGGAAACAAATGCAGAAGAGAATGAGAGAAGAGGAAATGAGGGAAGGGATCTTGGAGAAATTGTGCCTTCAATAAAGCTTTGAGGGTAGGCAGAGTAATTCTCTGTTGGCTATGAAGAGAGCATTCCAGGTCAGAGGCAGGAAGTGGGTGAGAGGTTGGCGGTGAGATAGATGAGTTACAGGTACAATAAGTGGAACGAAATGTGCAGGTTGGGTAGGAGGGCAGCTGAGAGGTCGAGGTGGATTAGGATGGAGTAGAGGCCGTTGGATTTGGGAAGAAGGACTTGGTGACTTTTGAGAGGGTAATTTCTGCGGAGTGAAAGGGACAGGAGGCAGATTGGAGGGGGTCAAGGAGAGAGCAGGTATAGACAGCTCGCTCAAAGATTTTGGAGAGGAATAGTAGAAGTGGTGATGGGGTGATAACTGGAGGAGGCCCTGGAGTCCAGGGAGGCTTTTTTTAGGAATAGGGGCATGCTTGAAAGTAGTGGGGAAGAAGCCATTGGAGAGCAAACAAGATGGCAGTTAGGGAAGGAAGAAAGTAGGGGCAAGTACTTTGGCACTTTATAAAGTGCTTTGAAGGGATGGGGGAAACTCTGGGGGAAACTATGGGGAAGAATTCTCATCTTGAAAAAGGTGATGGAGTTGAAATAGCGGGTGAAGGAGGTGAATTCTGAGAAGGCAGGAGATCCCTTGAAATACTTCTAGGAAAGATGGGGGAGTTGAAAAAGGGGAGTGAATGGAGATTTTAGATTTTAGGGGAGATTTTAGGGAGATCATGCCTTATGGTTTCTAATTTTCCTTAAAAAAAGTAAGTCATTAGTGGCACTCCTGGGCCAAGATGGGGAGGAGTGCCAGGGTGTTTGAGAAGAGAGTTGAACTTCTGGAGTAATTGGTGAGGGCAATGCACGTGGGATGGAGAAATAATTTTGCTAAGCAGAGGAGAGGGCAGGTGTATGAGGTTGGCCTGATATCCAGATTTCCACTAGTGGCTCAGGACAGAAGGAAGCAGACAGTGGAGGTGGGTTAGTGGTACGAGATTGTTAAGGGAGTGAGTTGAGTTCAGTAGAGTGGGTGTCACTTTGGTTATCAAGGAAAGGTAGAGAAGGTATAGAGATTAAATGGGCAGGATGACTCAGGAGAATGGGATGGGAAGGGAACAGGACAGATTTGTAGGAAGAAGGTGTGTTGGAAGAGAAGGTAGGCGAAGAGGTTGTGGTCAGATAGAGGGATTTCAGAGTTGCACAGTGACTAGAGATGATGATAAATAAAACTTGGAATTTTATTTAAGAATTTTATTTAGAGTTAAAATCAAAATAAATAAAAGAGCAAACACCCCCCCAACACCCTCCCCGTCCCATCCCGGCCCCAAACTCCTTTCCTGCAGGGTTCATCAATCACATGTACATCACTTCGAGTCTTGTGGAGGTGGGTGTTGGAGAAATCCCTTGAACTCATGTTCTTCCTCTTTCCACCCCACTGTTTTGGTCTGTGGATGGTTGGAGTGGAAGGGAAGGAAAACATTCCATGGAACGGTCTATCTCCTCATGGGGAGGTCTCGATGGTCACAAAGGAGGCTGGCTCTGGCACGTTTTCAGCGAGGGAACCTGGAAGGAGAGAGTGACGCTTACTGACCGTGTGTGAAGTACAAGGGACTTCAGGGTTTGGGAAAGGGCATGGGGGGAGTGGGGTGAACTCTGGGGGAAGCTATGGGGAAGTATTCTCATCTTGAAAAAGGTGAAATGGGAAGTTGGCAGAGCAGGAGAAGGGTCATCAGGACGGGTCACTTACCTTTTTGGTCCATCAGGAAGAGCTCCGAGTCCCCTTGGGAACCAGCACAGGGCGGGATACACTCGGCCTGGACAACATCCCCTTGTGGAGATTCCAAGAGCACCCGTGGAAAGATCATGCATGGAAACTGGTTGGTCCCTCTCTCTGGGGTATCTGGGCTTTCTGGGGACTCTTTCTCCTCCTCCTCTTCATCTTCACTTTCCAGGAGATGATAACGTCGCAAAGGTGCCAGCTTGGCTTCCAGCATGGCAACCAAATCACCCACGGGGTTGGGCTGAGGGGGGCTGGAGTGGATGGGGAGCCAGATCTTGTAGTGGATGGGAGGTGGTGGCTGGAAGTATGGGGGGCCCTGAAGGAGAAAAAAGGAGTTAGTCTGGAGTTTCTTCCTCTCCACACCATTCATCATTTTTTAACCAAAAATCTCTGTCTATTGATCTCCTTATTACCTCTTTCCTTTCCTCCCACAGACCCCCATCCCTCCATTCCCCTTCCCAACTCCATCAAGAGGGTGAAACCCCACAAAATGGTATGCAATAGAAATCACTCATACCTCCAGAGGATCATTTAAAGGCTCATGAGTTGGGGTCAGATCCAAGAGGTTCCTAACCTGAGAATCTAAAAAGAGAAAGCAGAAATTGGGCATATTCTACACCTACCTGCTGAGCCATCTTCCCTAGGAGGTTTAGGGAGTGTGAAACAAAGGGAAGGAAGCCAGACTGAGTTGGTGCCCACAGGTATTAGTTGAGGACATCTTCACAGAGGGGCCAAAACTGAAAGGGCAAGACTGGACCCTCAGTTATTAGTCAACTATGTGCAAAGCACCATACTAAGGGCTTAGCAGAGTACAGTACAACAATATTAACAGATATGTTCCCTGCCCATAATGAGCTGCTTCTTCTAGAGGAAGCAACCGGGGAGATGGTGGAAGGACAGTCCATCACGACCTTGGCAAGTGGGATGGTAGAAGGTTACCTGTTTGCCTCTGTGGGTTGAGATCCATCTGTTGGTTTGTCCCAGGTTGGAATAGGGGATGAAATGTCAAAGCTGAACACTCCCTGCAAGGCATGGGTCCTCTGGAGGATCCCTGGATGGAGAGAAGAGGAGCAGAATGAGGTTCAGATAACCAGGGAGATAGCAGGGATATAGCAGATAATCCACAGGGACCTGCTGAGGAGGAGTCATCCAGGCGCTGAAGAGGCCAATAGATGGGGAATGAAGTGGGAGTAATCATTTTTCCCTTTTTTTCCCCTTGATCCTCTTCCCCCCCTTAACCACTGCCATAGCTTTTCATCCTTCATCTGATCTCCCAGTTAGGGCGTTTTGGGAGGGGTGCGAGAAAGGTCCCCGTGGGCTTCCCAAACACACATACCTCCAGAGGATCACCTAATCTGAAGAGCTGGTCGCTGTAAGAGCCTGAGTCCGAGGGATTCCTAACATGTGGGTAATCTAGGAAGAGAGAACAGGAAACAGTCACATTTCACTCCAACCTATCAATCATTCCGTGGTAGTTTTTGTGTTCACTCTGTGCAAAACCCTGTCCCAAGGGCTTTGAGGGTATAACAGAGTTGGTAGACATGATCTCTGCCTACAAGGAGTTTATAATCTAGCTGTGAGAGACACCTATTAATGATAAGTAAACGAAGCAACACAGTTTGATGCTATGTTCATGGGTCCAAGTGAATAGGTGATGCCAAAGTGCTGAAATGACACTGGTAGAGGGAGGGAAAAGGGGGAAATAAGGTGGGGAGATGAATGATAGGAGGAGGGGGAATAAGGTGGGGTGATGAATGATAGATCTGGGAAGGCTTCCTGGAGGGGAGCAAAGTGTGAGTTGGGATGCAAATCAGAGTGAAAGAGCCTTAATACCAAGGATTTCTTTTCAGAGGAGGTAGTAGGAGGTTACCTATCTGTGGGTCAGAATTCCTCTGATGGTGTGTCCCAGGTTGGATTAGGGGATGATACGTCGAAGTTGAGCCCTCCTTGGGAGGCACAGCATCGCTGGATGATCCCTGGGTGGAGAGAAGAAGTGGCAGAATGAGGCTCGGATAACCAGGCTGGAGGCGGGGATAGAGGCACCTGGTGGGGAGAGGTGGGAGGAAAGTTTTTGTCATTGCTTTTCCCTTTTCCCTTTCCCAACCCCTAATCCTTTGCTCACCCCCATCCCTCTTTCCTCCTCCCGACCAACAGGGAGATGATAAACCCAAGTTATCACAGCACAGGTCCTTGTGGACATCTCTCCTCCAGCCCCTGCCCCTTCACAAACCTCTTCTACGCTGAGGGGACAATTTCTTTGGCAACTTGGGACCAGATCCGAGGTGTTTCCAACGTGGAGGCAACCTAGAAAAAGAAACCAAAATGATCATAATTCACTCCTCCCTGCTGAGTTTGCAAAATGGAGACCTCCTTGGCAGGGTGAATCCATGGCCAAGTGGGCCTCCCCAGGACGACAAATAGCATGTGGATCTTGGTTTGCCTGCAGAGGATCAGAGGCCAGGCCCACTAGATTGTAAGCCTCTTGAGGAGGGAGACCAAAAATCATGCTTTCCCATGAGTCAGGCACTATGCTGTGCACTCAGTAAGTGCTCAATAAATCCTATTGCTTTATGGATTGATGTCATCCAAGATATCAATCAATCAATCAGAGTAATGTAACAGATGACAGACACGTTCCTTGCCCACAAGGAGTTTACGAACTAGATAGACAGAGGGAAAGACTCAGGCGCCTGGCGGGCAGCTATCCTAAATCATGGCACCTCTGATCTTACCTATCCCATCTGTCAGCTCTCCGACGGCCTGAGGTTGCTGCACAGTCCGGGAATACGGGTGATACTTAAAAGATGAGGATTGTCTCGGCCGGATTGGTCCAGAGAGGGCTTTCTGGATGGAGAAAAAGATGAGGGATCAGTTCTGAGACCAGCTTGGGACATTGCACCAGGAATCTTCATACCCAGTCCTTCTGCCCACCCCATCCTTGCCCTCTTGTAGGGGGTGCCTGTTGATTTAGGGCACCTCACCTCACACCTCACATGCCACTGATAGCTCATCACCCCATTCTTGCAATAACGCCCCTTCTTCCCCTATCCCAGGACCTCTACTTTCTCTTGCCTTAAAATCTGTTCCCTTGTCCCTCGAGGAAGGCCCAGGCCCAAAGGATAAAGCCTTTCTCTATCCCTCATTTTCCTCAACTTTATAATGTTGTTTAAATACCTATTCTCCTTCCTCTTTGCCCCATGAAGGATAGGGACTGTGCCTGACCTGATCCCCTTATGTCTACCCTAGCACTTAGAAGAATGCAAGTACTATTAACCATTAATAATTACTATTAATAACTTACCCTGGCAGAGGGGCCAAGGATCCAGTTCCTGAAAGTGCCATGGATGGTGGGTGGCTGAGGGAAGAGAAAAGAGAGAATGAAGAAAATAAATCTATTGCATTTCTGCTAGCGGGATGCACTCCAGAACCTCTCCTAACTTCTTTCCTGTTGTCCTGTCTCCCACTTCTGGGGTGTCTCCCAGGTGCTCTGACCTGCTCCCATCTCTGCTTTATGTCATTCAACATATCGTCTCCCTCTTGAGTCTCTCTGGTTACACCCCAGTTACTCAGCATTGTGTCCCAAGGCTTTCTCATCAATCCCTTATGATATTTAGACTCTCTATATAGGCCCAATATTGGGCCTTAATGACGCTGGGCTAGATATAGATTAGACACAACCCTTGTCCCACATGGGGCTCATGCCCTAAGAGAGTGAGGTAGGTATCCTATAACTCTTAGAGATGAGAACACCGAGGCACAGAGAAGTTATGTCACTTGACCAAGATCACACTACAGGCCCTGGCCGACCTTAGAACAGAGCTCTGTTCTTTTAGGGAAGGGGTCCAAATTTACACTGCCTCCCTATGGGCATGTTATTAATCAATCCATGACATTTATTGAGCACTTACTGAGTGCAGAGCACGTACTAAGCACTTGGGAGAGTACAATATAACAGAGGAGTTAGACATGTTCCCTGCCCACAAAGCAGAGCTAAGGCCTCGAGAAAGGCAAGGACCCCTTCTCTCACAAGGACCTTAACCCCTAACCATTTCTTACAAACAGAGACCCCTCCCCCGGGCCCTCTGACCCTTGGATTCCAATTTACCTTGGTGTCTGGCAACGAGAGGCAGCTTCTGAAGGTTTTCTGATCCATCACTCAGTCAGTCAATGGTCTTGAAGCCAAAGAAGGATCCCTGGAGAGATAATAGAGAAAATGCAGAATAGGTGTCCCCATAGGCAAAACTCCCCCTTCCCTAGCCCCACGACTCCCCTCATCTTTTTAAATTGTATTTGTTAATATAAATAATTGCGGTTTTTCTTAAGCGCTTAACTATGTGCAAGTGCCGTAATGGTGGAGGGAGAAACAAATGTTAATCCCCATTTTATAGACGAAGTAATTGAGGCAGAGAAATTGAAGAGATTTGTCCTTCGCCACTTGCTTAGAACAGTGTTTGACACAGTGAGCGTCTAACAAATACCTTGTAAAAAAGTCACAATCGACAAGTGACAGAGCCAGGGTTGTAACACAAATCTCTTGATTACCAGCACCGTGTTCTTTCTTCCAGGCAACGCTGCCGTATCCTCCGCCCTGCCCATAGATCTTCCTCCCTTTCTGCCTTCTGGAGGTTTGTCTGGAGGGACCAGAGAAGGACAATGTCCAGGTCTCCCAGAAAAAATGTCACCTCTTAGGCTCGGATCCCCGTGCACCACATTCCCTTATAAATAGGATGGGGAAAAGACGCTGAGTTGTTCTTGTAATGATGCCTCTGGATCTCAGACCTACCTTCTTCTGGGGGAATTCTTCGCCAGAGTCGGTTACGTGGCTTCAGTTTGGTAATCTATGTCTGGAAGCCCGAGGTTCCGGATATTTATGCTGTAGACCCCGCGAGGTGTGAACCGCGGGCCTGAAGGTGTGAATTTCAGAAAGGAGTCAAGAACCACTCCAGACACCTAGTTGACACTTCTCGGGAAGACCAGTGAACCTCCCCATTTTCGACCACTGGCTACTCCCGGTCGGTGCTGGAGAGGTAGATTTGGGAGTCATCCGGAGATGGTAGTTGAGGTCGTGGGAGAGGATGAGTTCTCTAAGGGAGTACACTATCCTCATCATTATCAGTAATATTTATTGACACCTGCTGTCAGCAGATACGGTCCCTGCCTCTCAGGATTTTAACAGTCTATCAGGTGAGAGCCAAAAAAAAAAAAGATTTATAAATAGTGCTTAAGGGGGATGAAACAACAGAAGTAACGATTGTATTTGTTAAGCTTTGACTATGTGCCAAGAATTACACTAAACTCTGGCGTTATTATAATATAATCAGAAAGGGCACCTCCGTAACACACTGGGCTCACAGTCCCCCACAAAGCAGGAGGGAGTTAAGGCGTTTAATCCTGATGTGAAGTCTCTTTGAGATTTTTATTGGTGTTCCTGAAATTCCATGTTATCGTGACTAATTACTCTCTACTTTCAGGGGCTACCTGAACATTTGGGCTGAAATGAAATCTTTCACTTATTAAAAATGTGGAAGTTTATTTGTAGAATTTTGGTGAAAAATTGCTCTAACCAGTTCTGTGAGAGACTTGGAGCTTGATACATCTGAATGGAATCCAACTACTCACTTGTACTTGACACCTGAAAAAAGTAACATTTTTTCCCACTGAATATCGTTATAAATGTGCAACGAATAGACTTGTTTAGTTTTCGCTCATATTGTTAACACAACCATTCAATCAATAAATGGCATTTATTGAGCACTTACCGTGCACAGAGCTCTGTATTAAACTCTTGGGAGAACACAGTTAACAGAGTTGGAAGACACAGTCCCTGCCTACAACGAGCTTTCAGTCTGGAGGGGGAGACAGACATTAACAGAAATAAATGTGTGAACTCTGGGGCGGTTGCAAGGGCCTTCCCCGCCGCCGAGGTGATGCCTCTTCTCAGGGAGACTTATGCACAGGTGTGAATAGTCTTCAGACTTCGTTTGAGTAACAGCGTGGCTTAGCGGATAGAGTACAGGCCTAGGAGTTCAAAGGACCTGGTTTCCAATCCTGGCTCTGCCACTAGTCTGCTGTGTGGCCTTGGGCAAATCACTTCACTTCTCTGGGCCTCAGTTACCTCATCTGTGAAATGGGGATTGAGATTGTGAACCCTAAGTGTGTCCAACCTGATTAATTTATAGCTACCCCAGAGCTTAGAACAGAGCTTGGCACATAGTAAACGCTTAAAAAGTACTATAATTATTTTAGTTCGCAGCTTGACTACTCTGGGAGTCGCCCCGATCTCTGAGCTGTGTGGAAGAGACTGTAGGAAGGGGCTAGGGACAATGAAGGGAGCCTCCATGTAGGACAGAGACCATGTCCAAACTGATTAATCTTGTATTTACCCCAGCGCTTGGAACAGTGCTTAACTCATGGTAAGAGCTTAATAAATGCCATCATTTTTGTTACTATTATTAAAGTCTGATCTCTCCTCCCTTTCCCTGACCTGATGCCTTGATAGCTTCCATTTGTAATCAATCAATCGCTTAACAGCATCTATTTATTTATTCACTGATTGTGGAGCACTGGGCTAAGCGAATGTTTAGGTGGTTCGGTCTCAAATGCGTAGACGATGCAGAAGACTAGTCTCAAAACTAGCTGTGGACAGGGAACGTTTTTGTTATATTGTATTCTCCCAAGCGCTTAGTACGATGCTCTACACACAGTAAGCGCTCAATGAATATGATTAAGAAATGTGATTGATTGATTTGTTAGAGTGGAAAGATGAGGAGATGGACAGCTCCCTCTAGCCTGTAAACCCCCTCTAGGCTGTAAACTTTCTCTAGATTGCAAGCTTCCTATAAACTCGTTGTGGGCAGGGAATGTGACTGTTATATTGAACTCTCCCAAGCGCTTAGTACAGTGCCCTGTACACAGTAAGCGCTCGATAAATACGAATGACTGATCGACTGACTGGATTAGTCAGGATAGGCTTTCTGGAGAAGATGAGATTGTAGGAGGGCTTTGAAGATGCGAAGGTGGTCCATCGGATATAACAACTCTGTTATGTTGTACACTCTCAAATGCTTAGTTCAGTGCTTTGAACATAGCAAACCATCATTAAATATGATTGATTGATTGATATGAAGGGGGAGGGAGTTCCAGTCTAGAGGTACGACTTGGGCAAGGGGTCAACGGTGGGACAAATGAGATCGAGGCATTAGTGAGTGGGTTGGTGTTTTTGAAGGACTAAAATGTGCGGGCTAGGTAGAACGTGAAGGGCAGTAGTTTTGGCAATGATGAGAAACTGGGTGAGGAAGGGAATTGAGAAAGTGGAAAAGCAACATTCACGGAGCTTGCAACTTCGATGTTTTACCCCTGTCTTTGCCAGGCAGCTTGGCACCTCGATAGAGAATAGGTAGGGTGGCCCTCCCCTCCTCTTTCTCCTGCTCACTGATTAAACCAACTTGCATTGCTTCCTCCCCTTCGAATTCCCCCCTGGATATTTTTTCCCAGCAATAGTGCAGAGCCCTCCACACAGCAAGAGCTTAATGCATATTATTATTACCATGACTACTATTTCCTGCCCTCCATCCATCCCAACCAACATCCCCCCTCAAATCAGTCCTCCTAGTGTCTGCTCCTCATGGAGCCTTCAGGGTCCTGCCTCCCCATCTCTCCAGGGACCCAGCCATCCTGTTTTTAAAAACTGCATATGTTAAGTGCTTACAACGTGCCAGGACTGTACTTAAAGCCGGGGTAGATACAACCTAATCAGGTTGGATACAACCCACGTCCCACGAAGGGCTCACAGTGTTAATTCCCATTTTACAGCTGAGGGAAGTGAGGCCCAGAGAAGTGTCTTGCCCAGTGCTCTGCACATAAATACTATTGAATGAATGAATGTTCTTGTCTGTCCGTCTCCCCCGATTAGACTGTAAGCCCGTCAAACGGCAGGGACTGTCTCTATCTGTTGCCGACTTGTTCATCCCAAGCGCTTAGTACAGTGCTCTGCACATAGTAAGCGCTCAATAAATACTATTGAATGAATGAATAAAGTCACACAGCAAACAAGTGGCGGAGCCAGGTTTAGGTTCCGAGTCCAGGCTCCTCTTTCTCCTCCTCTCTACTTTTTCCTTTTTTCCTCCCCTTTCCTTCTCCTCTTTTCTCTTCCTCCTCCTTTCTCACTCCACCTCTCCTTCCCCTCCTCTTCTGTTCTCCCCATCTTATCTCCTCTCTCCCCTCCTCTGAATCCCAGGCCCGTGTTCTTTCCACTGGACCAGGCTGTTTCTCTGGATCCCCTTCAAGGACCCAAGCGCCTCAACCCCAACCTCTGGGCTTCATCATCCCCAATCGGAGGCCTCCTGAGAGGGCAAACGGCTTTAGGGCCAACCCACTCTGCGCATGCTCGTCCCGCTCCCGGAAGAACTTCCGGTTGGACCCGCAGCCTCCGGGAAACTCGGCCCTTGTCCTCTTTTCTCCCCCCCCGCCCCGAAATGGGGATTTTCAAAACTCGAATCGAATTCAGTGAATGATTGTTAAGCCCTGAGGTCGATACAAATTGTCAAGTTGGACATAGTTCATGTCCCCCGAGGGGCTTATAGTCTTCAGAAGCAGCGTGGCTCAGTGAAAATAATAATGTTGGTATTTGTTAAGCGCTTACTCTGTGCAGAGCACTGTTCTAAGCGCTGGGGGAGATACAGGGTCATCAGGTTGTCCCGTGTGAGGCTCACAGTCTTCATCCCCATTTTACAGATGAAGGAACTGAGGCACAGAGAAACGAAGTGACTTGCCCACAGTCACACAGCTGGCCTGGGCTTGGGAGTCAGAGGTCATGGGTTCTAATCCCGGCTCCACTACTTGTCAGCTGGGTGACTTTGGGCATGTCACTTAACTTCTCTGAGCCTCAGTTATCTCATCTGTAAAATGGGGATCAAGACTGTGAGCCTCTCGGGGGACAACCTGATCACCCTGTATCCCCCCCAGAGTTTAGAACAGTGCTTTGCACATAATAAGCGCTTAACAAATGCCATCATTATTATTCAAATGTGTGACTTTGGACGGATCACTTAACTTCTCTGTGCCTCCGTTACCTCATCTGTAAAATGGGGATTAAGGCAGTGAACTCCACGGGGGACAACCTGATTACCTTGTATCTACCTCAGCGCTCATAACAGCACAAAGTAAGTGCTTAACATATACCAACATTATTATTATTATTAACAAATACCATTATTGTTGTGTTTATTATTATTAATCCCCATTTTATAGAGGAGGTAACTGAAGCCCAGAGAAGTGAAGTGGCTTGCCCAGGGTCACAGAGCAGGCAAGTGGTGGAGCCGGGAGTAGAACCCAGATCACTCTATCTCCCAGGCCTGGACTATATCCATTAGGCCATACTCCTTCTCATACGATTGATTGATTGATTGATTTAATTACTCTCCTACATGGAGACATTCCCCCTACCCCAGAAAGATGACACGATTCATTCATTCATTCAATAGTATTTATTGAGCGCTTACTATGTGCAGAGCACTTACTAAGTGCTTGGAATGTACAAATCAATAACAGAGACAGTCCCTGCCCTTTGACGGGCCTACAATCTAATCAGGGGAGATAGACAGACAAGAACAATGGCAATAAATAGAATCAAGGGAAAGAACATTTCATTAAAACAATAGCAAATAAATTGAATCAAGTTAATGTACATCTCATTAACAAAATAAATAGGGTAATGAAGATATATACAGTTGAGCGGACGAGTACAGTGCTGAGGGGATGGGACGGGAGAGGGGGAGGAGCAGAGGGAAAGGGGGGAGAAGAGAGTTTAACTGCGGAGAGGTGAAGAGGGGGGTAGAGGGAGCAGAGGGAAAAGGGGAGCTCAGTCTGGGAAGGCCTCTTGGAGGAGTTGAGCTTTAAGAAGCCCCTTCCTCCCCACCCCCCCCCGGAGAATTTACAGTCTCGCTTGTTTTGGTGGAAAGGTGATAGACATCAGTTTGTGCTGAATAGTTCACAAAGATGAGAAGGTGAGTGCAAATTGCAATATCCTACTTAGTATGAAATAAAGCAGCCCATTTTTTAAAGTTTCATTAACATTTCATAGAGCAAAGTCCCCCACACTGTCATGGAACGCCTCAGTTCCAGTCCTTCTCTCCTCGCTCCTCCCCTCCCGACAACAACTTCACGAGGCTTGGTGTAGACCAGTCTTTGCAATAATGACCCATCATAGCGCTTCCCTTCCTTATCCTCTTTAGGGTATCTCAGTACTCAGGGCGGGCCACTGAGCGGGAACTAGGCTTTGAGTCCAGTCTCCTCTTCCTCCTTCCTCCCCCAGCTCTCCTTCACTTCCTCTCTACGTTTTCCTCCTTTCCTCTTTTCTCCCCATCTTTTCTCTCTCCCCTCCTCTTCTTCTTCCTCCCATTGTCTCCTCCTCATTCCCCTTTTCTCCTCTTTTCACCTTCTCTCCTCTCTTCTCTCCTTTTTCTCCTCCTGCTTTCTACTTAATTTTCCTCCTAGCCTTTCTCTTTTTTCCTTCTCCTCTTCCTTTCTTCTTCCACTCCTCCTTTCCCTTCCTCCTCCTTTCCCTTCCTCCTCCTTTCTCCCCATCTTTCCTCTCCTCTCCCCTCCTCTTTTCTCCCATTCTCTTCCTCTTCCCTTCTCCTTCTCTCCACCTCTATTCTCTCCTTTTTCCTCCTCCTCCTCCCTCCACTCCTTTTTCCTTCTCTTTTCTACCCTTTTCTTCTCTTTTCTCTCCTCCTTTTTTCTCCTCCCATTCATCCTTTCCCTTGTCTCCTCCTTTCTCCCCATGTGTCTGTTTATTGTTACTGTACTCTCCCAAGCGTTTAGTATAATGCTCTGCACATAGTAAGTGCTCAATAATTACGATTGAATGAATCTTTCCTTCTCTCTCCCTTATCCCCTCTCTCCCTTTCTCCTTTATCTTCTCTTCTCTCCTCTCTTCTCTTCTCTTTTCCTTTTTCCGCTTCTCTCCTTCAATCATTATTCTTTACCTCCCTGAACCTTCCCTTCCTTTCACCACTCCTCTTTCTTCCCCTTCTCATTTTCCTTCCCAACCTGCCTCCTCTTCCTTCTCCCTGCTCTCTCACTTCTCAGACAGGAATATTTAACCATGTCTCTGAATTTGACAGCTTTGCCATTCCCATTATATGAAGCAGCTCCTAAAAGTTTCGATATTTTGAGCTCCGCAATTGCACTGTTTATTCAGCGAGCTCAGAGAAACCTGATGTCCAAGGTCTTGAATGTGCCTTCCTGAATACCACATTCTTCTAATGGGGCTTGGCCACCTGGGCAGATGACAGTGGCTACTGACTGCAGAGTACAGTATTTATGCAATTGGGAAAGTATAAATGATTCAAAACACATTCCTGACCTTCAAAAGTCACCAGTTTTTCTCCTCCTTTGTCCCATTCTCTCCTCCTTTCTCCCCTTTTCTCCTTCTTTCTCCTTCTGTCCTTTTCATCCTCTCTTCTTCTCTCTCTGTTCCTTCTCTTTTCTCTCTTATTCCTTTCTCGCCATCTTCCCTCCTCTTTCCCATTCCCTTCTCCTCTTTCTGCCTTCCTTTTTTTACCTTCCCTCCTCTTCTCTCAGCTATTTTTTTGTGGGGAGGGACGGTATCTGAACAAACCATGGTTTGGTTGATAAACGTTTGAATTACAGAAGGCTTTTTAGTGCCCTCAGAACTACTTTAAAAGTTCCACCCAGGGGGGTTGATTCCTTGTTAAAGACTGTCTCCTTGCCTTTGGCTCTTTGGCTCATCAAATCTCACCCAACTTTGTGCCAGGAAGGAATGGAGACAAATCTGAGTGAGCAGCCTGTCAAAGATCTGTTATCTTTCTTACCACATTTTTTTCTGTAATAAACCCTGCCCTGTCTTAGAAAAAAAAGTCCCATATTTTTCCTCTCCACTTCCTGGAGGGAAATGAGAAAGCAGTGAGGAATCAGAACTGTCAGTTTGAATTAATCAATCAATCAATTGATGGGATTTATTATTAATAATAATTGTGATATTTGTTAAGAGCTTACTAGGTACCAAGCACGGTTCTGAGTGCTGGGGTGGATACAGGCAAACCGGGTTGGACACAGTCCGTGTCTCACTTGGGGCTCTCAGTCTCAATCCCCATTTTACAGATGAGGTAATTGAGGCATACAGAAATGAAGTGACTTGCCAAAGGTCACACAGCAGTCATGTGGCAGAGCTGGAATTAGAACCTATGATCTTCTGACTCCCAGGCCCGTGATCTATCCACTATGCCATACTGCTTCTCTATTTATTTAGCACTTACTGTGAGCAGAGCACTGTACTAAGCAAATGAGAGAGTACAATCAATAGTTGGAAGTCATGACTCCTGTCCTCAAGGAGCTTATGGTCTAGTCTGAAATATCTAAAGCTCTCATGGAAGGGCTGAGCCCTGATCTGGGGACTGGGATAGGGACGGAGAAAGGAGCGGACTCGGACCTGGTCCTTTGGGGTGGGCCAGTGGGAAGAGAAAGGATGGGAAAAGACTCGCTAATGTGCAGAGAACCACAGAGCACAGTGCCAAAGATTGAAGTGAAAATGACCAGCAGAATAATAATAATGTTGGTATTTGTTAAGTGCTTACTATGTCCAGAGCACTGTTCTAAGCGCCGGGGTAGATATAGGGTAATCAGGTTGTCCCACATGAGGCTCACAGTCTTCGTCCCCATTTTACAGATGAGGGAACTGAGGCACAGAGAAGTAAAGTGACTTGCCCACAGTCACACAGCTGACAGGTGGCAGAGTATTCGAACCCATGACCTCTGGCTCCCAAGCCTGTGCTCTTTCCACTGGGCCACGCTGCTTCTCTAATACAGGTTTGAATAATATAGAATAATATAATATAGAGTAATATTATATTATGTAGAATAATGTAATATAGAATATAGGTTCGAATCCCGTCTCTGGCACTTGCCTGTTGTATTACTGTGGGCGAGCCACTTCGCTTCTCTCATATGTAAATGGAGATTCAATCCCCCTCCCTCTGATTTAGACTGTGAGCTCCATGTGGGACAAGGACTGTGTCCAATCTAATTATCTTGTATCTACCCCACCACTTAGTTCAGTGCCTGGCACATCACATACTAAACCTTTAACAAGTTTCTTAAAAGAATGTAAACGTGCTTTGGATGGAGTGGGGGTTGGGGAGGGGGACTGATCCTTTTGGAAAGTGGGGGTGGTCAATCTAAGAGCTGAGGACCCGAGGGAAAAGAATTGGACTACAGCTCCCCTGTTTGTTGTTATATTGTACTCCTCCAAGCGCTTAGTAGAGTGCTTTGCATATAGTAAGCACTCAATAATACAAATGAATGAATAAATGAATGAATGCCCCTGGGAGGTCCTCATATATGCTTCATTTATCAATCAGTGTATTCCTTGAGCAATAATTTTTATTTATTTAAATACTTATTTATCTTTTCTTTCAATAAAATGCATTGTACCGAGCCCTTGGAAGAGTCTGGCCTCCAAGGGCTTACAACCTAATGAGGGAGATAGACAATTATTTAGGGAGACTGGAGACAGAAGGATGAAAAAGAGAATGGCAGAGGCAGTAGTAGGAATTCCAGCTCTCCTGAAGGCCCCCCAGGAGGGAAATAAGAGAGTCTTTGGCTTGTGTTTCCTGGTCCTTCTGTCGCATGAGTCAGGCTAGGGAGAGAGGCCCACTCTACCTTTGCTCCAGACAAGTACCAGGGGCCCACCAAGCTGAGAAGCTGATTAGAGTGACTCACTGATAACACTTGCTGCTTTGATTGGCAGCTTGGAACTTCCTGATCCCTTGGACTCTTCGAACTTCACAAGGAATATCCTCTTTTGGGTTCCGAGTCTCTCAAGAGACAACCATCATCTGTACAGCAGGGGAGACAGAGGAAGAGGAAGAAAACAGAACGCCCCCAGGATCAGAAAGACCTTTCCCAGGAGTGACAGGTATAGGACAACTAGAAAGCTGGTCTTCCCCCAAGGTATGGGTGAGGGGCTAGAAAGAGTGGGTAGGGACAGAAGGAGAGAGGAGGAAAGGGAGGGAAAGGGGAACCAAGAAGGAATGGGAGAAAGGAATGGACATTGGAGAGGGGAGAAAGGAAAAGGACTGAGGGGAGAGAGGAAAACCCTCTCCTTCTCTCATTGATCCTGCTTTCAGTGGTGGTGATCTGGCATAGAATTGGAAATCTGAAGTAGATTGAGGAAAAGCAGTAGGAAGAAGAATGTCTTCCCCTTCTGCCCTTTCCCCTCCAATGAATGTTGTATTCAGACAGCTGATTGTGTGAAAATTGTTTTAATCAGGTAGTGTCAATCTTCTCAATAGACTGGGTTGTATCTATCAGTCAGTCAATAAATCAGTGGTATTTATTGAGTATTTACTGTGTGCAGAGCACTGTATTAAGCACTTGGGAGTACAATATAAGAGAGTGGGTAGACATGTTCCCTGTCCACAATGAATGTACTAGAGGAGAGAGGATTGAGGAGAGGGGAAGAGCTGGGAGAGACTCTGGAGGTGGAGACTGAGGTAGGCGGTGGACTCTCCATTCCTGTTAGCCATCTTGGGAGGTGCTGGGCCGGTCTTTTCTCCTCTCTTTCCTCCCCCTCACCATCCACAGCCTTAGGGTCATGTGCCATGCATACCTGAATCCACCCATGATGCTGTATGCCAAGAATCGGGACCTAACTCTTGTTCTGCTTTCCATTTGTCTTCCTCCTTACCCGACACCCACTCCATGACTTTTTCCTTATCAGTTTGGCCAGGAGAGAGCTCTAGACCAGCTTCCCACTGACGGAACAACCGGGTGGGGACCATCAGTTAGGCCTGGGTGATGTCTTGGTCCACTGCAGGACTTCAGACCTTGGGCCAACCTCCAGAATCCTCAGCAGAAGGAGAGGGTGCTGCTCACCATACCCAATCCCTCAGCTAGCCCCCTCTCCCCCTTCCCAGGATGGCCTCTGCCCTGTCTCTCCGCCCCAGACAGCTGAGATCCCTCTGCTTCCAAGCCTAGGGTTCCAGATCTCTGGGACCTTGGCTTAGAAGCGGCATGGCACAGTGGATAAGACATGGGCCTGGGAGTCAGAGGTTATGGATTCTAATCCCACCTCTGCCACTTGTCTGCTGTGTGACCTTGGGCAAGTCACTTCATTTTTCTGGGCCTCAGTTACCTCATCTGTAAAATGGGGAACAAGACTGTGAGCCCCATGTGAGACAGGACTGTGTCTGACCTAATTTGCTAGTATCCACCCAGAGCTTAGTACAGTGCCTGGCACATAGTGCTTAACAAATACCATAATAATTAATAATCGATTTGGAACAGTAATCAATGCATCAGTAATCAATCAATAGTATTTATTGAGGATTTACTCTGTGCAGAGCAAGGCCCAAAGGATTTGGGAGAATACAGTAGAGTCAGTAGATATGATCCCTGACTTCAAGGAACTTCCAATTGAATGGGAGAGACAGATATTGAAATAAATGAGGCAGTGGAGAAGGAATCAAATATAGTCAGGACGGCCTGGGTCTGGGGGTCAAAAAGACCTGGGTTTTAACCCCAGCTCTGCCACTTGTCTGCCATGTAACCTTGGGCAAATCTCTTCTCAGTGCTTCAGTTACCTCATCTGTAAAATGGGGATTAAGCCTGTGAGCCCTATGTAGGACAGGGACTGTTTCCAAACTTATTTGCTTGTATCTACTCCAGCGGTTAGTACAGTGCCTGGCACATAATAAGTGCTTAACAAATACTACCGTTATTATTATTATTAAGATATGGACTTAAATGCTGTGAGTGGGGGTGGGTTGAGTACTAAAGTGCTTAGAGAGTACAGACTCAAGTGTATAGGTAAAATTGGAGGGAGGGAAATAGGGTGAACGGACCCTAGGGTGAATAGGCCCCTTTGCCACCAATTCCCTTTTTTATATGGTATTTGTTAAGTGTTTACTATGTGCCAGGCACTATTTTAAGCGCTAGGGTAAATACAAGAAAATCATGTTGGACACAGTCCATGTCCTACATGGGGCTCACAGTCTTAATCCCCATTTTATAGATGAGGGTCCTGAGGCACAGAGAAGTGACTTGTCCAGGGTCACACAGACAAGTGGCAGAGCTGAGACTCAAGCACAGGTCCTTCTGACTCCCAGACCTGTGCTCAACCCACTAGGCCATGCTGCTTCTCAATTCCCTCCTAATGCCTTTTTTCTGAACAGTGAACTCTGAGTCAGATTATGTTCCTTTACTGCTGGGGTTGTGAGGAAGGACTCTGTTTTCTTAGTTCTTTCCTCTGTTGGCTGAATCAGTCCCCATCGGCCCCTATCAGCTCCCGTCGTCCCCTCTTGGCCTCCGACAATTCCCATTGGCTCCCAAATCGGTCCCCTTAGGTCCCCATTGGCCCCCATTGGCCACCATCTGCCCCCAACGGCTCCCGTCGGGTCCCATCGACTTCCATTGGCTCCCGTTGACCCCTGTTGGTTCCCATCAGCCCCCAGTGACATGGCCGTGGCCTCTCCACAGGAGAAGACACAGAGCCAGTGGCTTCCCCGGCCAGCAGAGTCTGAGGCTGCTCCTGGAGAAGGAACCTGACACGAGGTGGTCCACAAGATGGAAGGAGCCAACCCAGGCCCCAAGCCCAGTCCTGGCCCCAGTCCCAGCCCCCAGCA
Source organism: Ornithorhynchus anatinus (assembly GCF_004115215.2). Classification (NCBI taxonomy): domain Eukaryota; kingdom Metazoa; phylum Chordata; class Mammalia; order Monotremata; family Ornithorhynchidae; genus Ornithorhynchus; species Ornithorhynchus anatinus. The sequence continues at coordinate 3,803,295 of NC_041732.1, read as the reverse complement.
AGCCTTTGAGTTTTTCCATCAGAAGATCCAGTTTCACCTGCAAGAAGGACAAGAGGTCAAGCCACCCTCCGGTCCCCGACAAAAGGATCCTCATCTTTTCCAAAAGAGGTCCCAGAAAGCTTTCGGCTCTCAGGGACAACAGCTATCCAAGCACCCTAAGGGGAGCCAAGTTCCCCACCGAGTGGAGGGCGGAGTGCTCCTCAAGCCCCCAAGGGCTGACCAAAATGCCCAAAATGCCTCCATCCAAGAGGGTAAGTGGAACTCTGACTCTCTTGGGGGCAAGGGTCGGGGAGAGGGGCATCTGATGGGACCGATGCCCCAGGATCTCTAGACTGTAAGCTTGTATCCTGTCTCTACCCCAGGGTTTAGCACAGTGGTGGCATATAGTAGGTGCTTACCAAATACCACAATTATTATTGTTACCATTAGATGGCTGCGGTGTGGGGTTGCCCATGCAGGCCCCAGTGTGCCTGGTGGAAAACAGGTCAAACCATCAGCTGGATGTGAACCCAGAAGCCCTGGAGATTCTCTCCAAGATCACTCAGCCCGTGGTGGTTGTAGCCATTGTGGGGATGTACCGTACGGGGAAGTCCTACCTCATGAATAAACTGGCCGGACAGAGGAAAGGTGAGTAGTGGCCCGAGGGCTCTCCCCCAGCCTGGAGACCCTCCAAGGGACGATTCCCACCCAACCTCCGGCATGGAGAACTCCAACTGGACCACCCCAACTAGGCTCAGCCATCCACCCTAGGTATAAACCCCCCAGCTTTCCTCTGGGGCATGGAGACCATCCCAGGGCACCTGTTTGCAGCCAAGCAGAGAGATGTTCCCTCAGACACAGGGGGCCTGGGGCACCGATCCCCTTGGCAAGGCAATGCCGAGACTAAGAGACCCTATGGTAGAGGCTTCTTCCCTAGAGACCTACCTGTGCCAGAGATTTACTGTACCAGAGACCCACCTGTCTCAGGGACTTCCTGCCCCTGCAATCCACCTGTCTCCAAGACATTTCTACCCCAGAAACCCACCTTTCTGAGAGACTTCCTGCCCTGAGACTCACCCATGTCAGAGACATTCCCATCCCAGAGACCCACCTGACCCAGGAACTTCCTGCCCCAGAGACCCACCTGTCTGAGACACATTTCCATCCCAGAACTCACCTGTTCCAGAGAACCACCTGTCTGAAAAACTTCCTGCCCCTAAGACTCAACTGTGTCAGAGACATTCCCACCCCAGCAATCCCCCTGTGTGAGAGACTTCCTACCTCTAAGACCCACCTGAGTCATATACATTCCCACCCCAGAGACCCACCTGTCCCAGAGACTTTCTACCCCTAAGACCCACCTCTCCCAGGGATGTCTTTCCTCAAAGATCCAACTGTCTGAAAGACTTCCTGCTTCTGAGACCCACCTGTGTCAGGGACATTCCCACTTTAGAGATCCACCTGCCTGTAAGATTTCCCTCCACAGACACCCAATCTGAAAGTTCTGATGGGCTTGGATCAGGCCTGGGAGCTCAGAAAAATCTTCTGCTCCCTCCAGCTCGAGGCTCACTTACCCACTTCCTCTCAGGTGGGTGGGGATGTGGGGGGGGGGCAGTGAACAGAGATGAAGAAATGAACCTGTAGAGAAGATTGGGAGACCTTTTTCAGCATGGGAGGGAAGGGGGAGGGAACAGACCCTCCTCCTCCAAGACCCTATTGACCCACCTCTCCCTCCCCCAACCCTGTAGGGTTCACCCTGGGCTCCACCATCCAGTCTCAAACCAAGGGCATCTGGATGTGGTGCATCCCCCACCCTTCCCAGCCCGGATACACTCTGGTGCTGCTGGACACCGAGGGGTTGGGAGACATGGAGAAGGTGAGTTGGAGAGGGGTTGGAGGCTGATGGGGAGGCCAAGGGGGCTGCTTACACTGGGAACTGGGGAAAAGTAACGTTTAGGAAGAGAGTGGAGTAGGGGAGCAAGTTGAGTGTGTCAATCAAAGTTTCTGGGGTACAACCCCCCCCCCCGGGGGAGTCCTGGGGTCTCAAGAGCTTGAGTAATAAAAATGATAGTAATTATAGTACATGTTAAGAGCTTACTATGTGCCAAATCCTGTTCTAAGCGCTGGGGTAGATACAAGTTAATCAAGTTGGACACAGTCACAGTCCCACATGGGGCTCACACTCTTAATCCCCATTTTACAGATGAGATAATTGAGGCACAGAGGAAGGGAAATGACTTGTCCAAGGTCACACAGCAGTCATGTGGCAGAGGCGGGATTAGAACCCAGGTTTTACAGACTCCCAGGCTGGTGCTCTATCCACTAAGCCACACTGCTTCTCTTGGAGCTCCTCTCTGGAGACTGGTCGGGGATTGGGAGGTGGAAAGGGGAGGGCTGGGCAGCCCCCTGAGCAGCGGGCCCTCTGCCTTCCAGGGGGACTCCCGGCACGACTCGTGGATCTTCTCCCTGGCCATCCTGCTGAGCAGCATCTTCGTGTACAACAGTAAGGGCGTCATCGACCAGTATGCACTGGAGAAGCTGCAGTATCCAGAAGAGGGGATTGCTCAGCCAGGAGAAGGGAAGGCCGAGGGCAGCATGGATCGGGCTCCGAACTCCTGAAAGATCAATCAATCAATGATATTTATTGAGCGCTTGTAGTGTGCAGAGCAATGTAATAAGTGCTTAGGGAGGTACGATATAACAGAGTTGGTAGACATATTCCCTAACCACAAGGAGCTCACAGTCTAGATTAACTGGGGGCAGAAGGTCTGTCTCCTTAGAGGATCGGACAAGAGGACAAGAGGCTCAGGTTGCAGCGAGCGAATCAGGTAGGACACAAGGAGGGACTTTCTGGCAGTGAGACAGGAGTGAACCCTCGGACAGACACAGGTATCCTAGGTGGTTTAGGCATTAAAGGCTTAAAGACTGGACCAGATGACCTTAGGATTGCATCTGAGTGACCAGCCTGGCTAAGAGGTGCTCCTGGGCAGCGGGTGGGAAGTGCCAGCTGGGTTTAGGGTTCAGCATGGTAGTTTTTGGAGGCATTATGGGAGGGTTTTGGGGGCAGCATGGTAATTGTTGGGGGTGTTATGGGAGGGTTTGGGGGACAACTTGGTAATTGTTGGAGGCATTATGGAGGGGTAGGAAATTCTGGGTTGGATTGTCAGAGTAGGTGGGATGGCCGGGCTCCACGGGAAGAGCTGCCCATGGCTATGGGGGGCTCCTTGCCTTAGCCCTTCGGTGGACCAACCTTGCTCCTGGGGGGGCCACCGGATGGACAAGTTTGGGTGCCACTCTAGAATAGGGAGCAAGGGATAGAGATTGAATGGCGAAGAAGGGGCAGGGGGAGAACAGCGGTGGAGGGGCAGGGGAGGGGATGAAGAGGGCAGAGGAGTGAGGCAGGCAGGGGTGCCCTCGCTCTCACCGTTCCTTAGCAATTCTCCCAGGTACGTGACGGAGCTGACGGAGCGAATCAGGGTGTCGTCTCAGCCCAGCGCCAATGGAGTGGAAGATTCGAAGGAGTTCGTGAGCTTCTTCCCTGACTTCCTGTGGGCCGTGAGGGACTTCATTTTGGATCTGGAGCTGGACGGGAGGCACATCTCGGAGGACGAGTACTTGGAGAGGGCGCTGAAGCTGCAGAAAGGTAGGAGCACTTACTTTGTGCAGAACACTATTAAGCTTTTGGAAGAGTACAATATAATAGAGTTGGTTGACACATTCTCTGCCCACAGGAAGCTAAATCGTAGGTGACAAAGGCCCAGTTTCACACATTATTACGTTTCAAAAGCTGCCTGCCTTGGCACCTCCTCTGCCCACCTCAAGTTGTTTATTTCTAGTCACTGGATTCTTCACTCCCAAGGCCTCAAGGACAATTCAACCATCTCTCCTAGTTCCTGGCCTTTTCACTCTCAACTACTCAAGGACAATTCAGTCATCTCCTCTGGGTACCACCGGATTAAGTTGTTATTGCTGTCGTTTACCTCACCAACCCCACCGTGACCCTTCAATCTCCCGCCTCCTGTCAGCCCATCCCAATCCTCCCCTCCTCCATCCAACTCCCCTCCTTCCCCTTGCACCGCCCGCATCCCTCCTCCCTCTTCCCCAAGCCCTTCCTGTAATCCTGTCCCAGCACCACCCCTCTTCCCCTTCCCCATGTGCCGGCCCCCATCGATAACTCCCATCCAAACCCTCCTCACCTCTTACGTTGTCCCCTCCCCCACTGTGCCCCCCTCAACTTCAGCCCAGCCTAGCCTATAAAACCCTCGCTCCTTCATGGGGAAGCTTCCCTTCATCCTTGACCTGTTCCTGATTCAGTCACTCCTCCTTTTCTCCATCACTGAAACGTGGCTCTCCCCAAATGACACGGTCTCCCCTGCTGCTCTCTCCAGAGGGGGCTTCATCTTCTCCCATTTCCCCAACCTCACTGGAAAGGGAGGGGGTGTTGGCTTCCTTCCCACACCCCAATGCTGCTTTCGTCCCATTCCACCTCCCCCATCCCTTTCTTTCCCTTCTTTGAAGCCCATATCATTTCTACCACCCACTGTAGATTCAAGATTCAGTTCTGTGTTCCCTTCTATTCTCCTTCTACACTCACCCTCTTGAAGAACTCATAATAATGTTGGTATTTGTAAAGCGCTTACTATGTGCCGAGCACTGTTCTAAGCGCTGGGGTAGATACAGGGTAATCAGGTTGTCCCATGTGAGGCTCACAGGTAATCCCCATTTGACAGATGAGGTAACTGAGGCACAGAGAAGTTAAGTGACTTGCCCACAGTCACACAGCTGACAAGTGGCAGAGTTGGGATTCGAACTCATGACCTCTGACTCCCAAGCCTGTGCTCTTTCCATTGAGCCACACTGCTTCTCTACTCATCCACTCCCATGGCTTCAACTACCAACTCAATGTGGATGACACCCAAATCTACATCTCCAACCCCGATCTATCTCTCTCTCTCTCTCTGCAGTCTCACATTTCCTCCCATCTTCCCATCTACTGTTGCTGGGGAGGGTCTACTAGACCAAGAGGGAGACAGACAGCCCTGGTTCTTGAGGGCTGGTGGCGGAGGCGGTCCCACCAAGGGTCCGTGACTCAGTGGCACAGAGAGAGGAAGACTTGATGATGGAAGGGGGTAAGAGCCCAGGATCCTGGGTTCGAATCCAGGAGCCAAGTTTTAATCCTTGTTCTGCCACTTGTCTGCTGTATGACCTTGAGCAAATCATTTCACTTATCTGGGCCACAGTTACCTCATCTGTAAAATGGGCATTGAGACTGTGAGCTCCATGTGAGACAGGGACTGTGTCCAACCCAATTTGCTTGGATCCACACCAGCTGCCTAGTACAGTGCCTGGTACATAGTAAGTGTTTAACAAATGCCATTATTATTATTATTATTGTTATTATTTTCCTGGGCCTTGGACCCCACTCTGCTGTAACCCCTCCACTCTCTATCCTCCTCCAGGGGATCACCCCGACGCCCAGATGCTGAACCTGCCCAGGAAATGCATCCGCCAGTTCTTTCCCAGCCGCAAGTGCTTCACCTTCAGCTTTCCAGCACCCCCCAAACTTGTGGGCCATCTGGACAAGCTGGGGGAGGATCATCTGTACCCCGACTTCGTGCGGCAGGCCAACAACTTCTGTACCTACATTTTCCAGAACTCCAAGATCAAGACCCTGCAGGGTGGCATCTTGGTGAATGGCCCCCGTGAGTCTGCCCTGCCTAATCCCTGGGAGTGGGAAGTGTCTGGCCTGCTGCCCCCAGAGGTGATGAAAAATAAAATTAAAAGTAAATAATGGTACTTGTTAAGTGCTTACTATGTTCCAAGCACTGTTCTAAGCTCTGGGATAGATATGAGTTAATCAGGTTGGACACAGTCCCTATGCCACATGGGGCTCCTGCTCTTAATCCCTGTTTTACAGATGAGGTATTTGAGGCACAGAGAAATGAAGTTACTTGCCCAAGGTCACACAGCAGACACTTGGCAGAGCTGGAATTAGAACCCAGGCCCTTCTGACTCCCAGGCCCGTTCTCTATCCATTAAGCCGCGCTGAGGACCCAGCAAGTCCAGTGGTCCTTGACTTCCTCCTTGGGGTGCCAAGGCTGGTCCAGTTCCAGGGATCCCCACCTGTTGTGTTTGGGTTGTTTCCCAAGGAGCCCAAGCCTACTCTCATTGTTGGGCTCTGGGGAGATCAATCAATCAATAAATCAATGGTATTTATTGAGTGCTTACTATGTGCAGAGCACTGTACTAAGTTCTTGGGAGAGCAGAACACAACAGGGCTGGCAGATACGTTTCCTGCCCAAAAGGAGCTTACATTTTAAAGGGAAGGGCAAGGGAGCAGCCTGACCATTAAAGCAGCATGGCTCATTGGAAAGAGCCCGGGCTTGGGAGTCAGAGGTCGTGGGTTCTAATCCTGACTCCACCGCTTGTCATTTGGGTGACTTTGAGCAAGTCACTTAATTTCTCTGGGCCTCAGTTACCTCATCTGTAAAATGGCGATTAAAACTGTGAGCCCCACGTGGGACAACTTGATCACCTTGTATCCCCCCCAGCGCTTAGAGCAGTGCTTTGCACATAGTAAGCACTTCACAAGTACCACCGTTATTATTATTATCCCAGGGGAGTCTAGGTCCAACAAGACCGTGGAACCGTGGTGGGGGAGAGCTGGGGCAGACGCTTTCCCTGGAGTCGTCAGGGACATGGGCCCTTTAAGTCAGCCCAGTTTCCTGGGTTCCCATGGAGGGAAAGCCCCCTGGGAAGCCAATTTCCACCCAAACCCATCGACTTCCCTGATCCTGAGAAGGACCGTGGCCTAGTGGGTAAACGCAGACCTGGAAGTTGGAAGGACCCGAGTTCTAATCCTGACTCTGCCACTTGTCTGCTGTGTGACCTTGGGCAAAGCATTTAACTTTTCTATACCTCAGTTACCTCATCAGTAAAATGGAGATTAAGACTGTGAGCCCCACATGGGACATTGATGGTGTTCATCCTGATTAGCTTGTATCTGCCCCAGCACTTAGTACAGTGCCTGGCACATAGAAAGTGCTTAAAAAATGCCATAAAAAAATTGGTATGGGGGAGGAAGTCACAATTTGACAGCAAATGCCGGAAGCCCCTTGAAGGTGTCACGAGCCTCTTCACAGGCCTGGCCACGCTGGTGAAGACCTACGTGGACACCATCCGGAGTGGAAACGTGCCCTGCCTGGAGAACGCAGTGCTGGTGCTGGCCCAGATCGAGAATGCCGCAGCGGTGAAGACCGCCAGCACCCACTATGCCACCCTGATGGAGCAGCGGGTCCAGCTCCCCACGGGGACCCTCCTGGAGCTGCTGGAGGCTCACGGGCTGTGCGAGAGGGAGGCTCTCCAGCTCTTCATGCAGCGCTCCTTCAGGGACGAGAAGCAGAAATTCCAGAGGGAGCTGGCGGTACCTACACGGGGCTGGGAAATGGGAAGATCGACCAACCAATCAGCCAGAGGGATGGGGTGGTACATTTGTTGGGTTTGGGAAGGAGGAAAATCAGCCAATCAATAAGCCAGGGGGAGGAGGAGGTATCTTTGTTGGGACTGGGAAAGGGGAAAATCAACCAACCAATCATTCAGAGGGGTGAGAAAGGGAAGAATCATCCTCCATTAATCAATGGTCATCAGATTTATTGAGCACCTACTGTGTATGGAGCACTACCCTCAGCACTTGGGAGAGTACAGTTCAGCGGAATGGGTAGAATATTCCCCGCCCACAGCGAGAAACAGTATGGTCTAGTGGATAGCGCACGGGCCGAGGAGCCAGAAGGACCTGGGTTCTAATCTCAGCTCCCCCACTTTGCTGTGTGACCTTGGGCAAGTCACTTAACTTCTCTGTGCTTCAGTTGCCTCATCTGTAAAATGGGAATTAAGACTGTGATCCCTATGCGGGGCAGGGACTCTGTCCAACCTGATTAATTTCTATCTTCCCTAGTGCTTAGTACTGTGCCTGGTACATAATAAGCACTTAACAAATGCCATAAGACAACAACAACAACAAAACGAGCTCACAGTCTAGTAGGTGATTTATTTATTTATTGAAAACTTACTGGGTAAAGAGCACTGTGCTAAGCACTTGAGAGTGTGTTGCAGAAGTGCCAACTTCTCACTCTTGGAATGGGAGCAAATTGAAGGTCAGAGATTTTGGTGGAAGGGGAGTGGAGGAGGAGGAGTCAGGCTTCAAAGAGCTAAGAGGCTAACAACAATAATAAAAATAGTGATAATAGTAATAGTATTCTAAAAGTCATCATTTTAGATCTTTCAGCCCTAGCTGGCAACAGTCCGGTCTTGTCAGAGACCTGGGATGTACAAGGCTGGTTGTCCTGCCCAAAAGGCTGAGGGGGTTATTGACCCCATCATCGCTTAGTATAGTGCTTTGCACAGGGTAAGCACTAAATAAATACAATTGAATAAATGAGTTTTACAGATAATTGAGATAACGCTTGGAAGAGTACAATATAACAATAAACAGACACGTTCTCTGCCCATATTGAGCTTACAAGTCTAGATGGGGAGACAGACATTAATATGAATAAATAAATAAATGAATTACAGATAAATTACAAATATTTACATAAGGGCTATAGGGATTGAGACTGTGAGTGCATATTCACTGTACTAAGTGCTGAGTTGGAAACAAGCAAATCAAGTTTGACTCAGTCCATGTCCCACCTGGGGCTCACAGTCTTAATCCCCATTTTACAGATGAGGTAACTGAGGCACAGAGGAAGTGAAGTGACTTGCCCAAGGTCATACGGCAGACAAGTGGTGGAGCCAGTATTAGAACCCATGACCTTCTGACTCATCAACCACTTCAGACTCTCTGAGCCTTCTTGGGACCCTTTAAGACACTCGGAGTCATTTTGAATCCTAGAGCCAGAAGGGGTCATAGGAGATCACCAATTTGCAGGATTTACTGAGCACCTATATAGTGCAGGGCACTGTACTAAGTGCTTGGGGGCATTCAGCCAAAACAAAGCATTCTTTTCCTGCCCTCAAAGAACTTACACTGTAATGGTGTTTAACAGGCAGTAATTATTTACAAACGGTGGGAGCAGAAAGAGAAAGCAGGAAGTCATTCCACTAGATCAGGTGAAGTAGGAGAATAATAATAATAATTAATAATAATAATTATTGTATTTAAGTGTTTATTATGTGCAGAGCACTGTTCTAAGTGCTGGGGTAGATACAGGGTAATCAGATTGTACCACATGGGGCTCACATTTTTTTTTAATCCCCATTTTTACAGATGAGGTAACTGGGGCACAGAGAAGTTAAGTGGCTTGCCCACAGTCACACAGCTGACAAGTGGCAGATCTGGGATTCGAACCCATGACTCTGATTCCTAAGCCTGGCCTCTTTCCACTGAGTCACGCTGCTTAGTCACTGAATATATGTGAAAGCCCAAATAAAAATATAGGCATGTGCACACATAGCAAGAGTGGGAATAAAATACTCAAGTTCTATTGGTTATCTGGTCAACCTACCTGGTTCCAGGCTGGGGCAGGGTGTCCAATCAATCATATTTATTGAGTATTTACTCTATACAGAGCACTGTATTAAGCACTTTGGAGAGTGCCATATAATAAGTGGTAGATATGTTTCCTGCCCACAAGGACCTTATAGTCTACAGGAGAATGAAGACCGAGTATTTGCTTGATTTTTAAAGCTCTGCCAGGGTGGAGACCCCAGCAGCATCTATTTCCTTCCTCCCGATATCTCCCCCACCTCATTCCTCCGTCCCTCATCAGGAGATCCTGCAACTGAAGCTGGAGGAGTTGTGTCAGAAGAATGAGGAGGAGTCCACTAAGCTGTGCACAGACTTGATCCAGAAGATTTTCCGGCCACAGGAGATGGAGGTGAAGCGGGGACTGTACTCTAAGCCAGGGGGCTACCAGCTGTTCATCCAGAAGAGGAAAGAGTTGGAACAGGAGTACTCTCAGGTCCCCAGGAAGGGACCACAGGTACTGCCCGGCACAGCCTGGGGTGCCCGAACCCCCAAGGACCTGGCCGAGGGGGTGGTCTAGAGGGGTCCAGAGTGGGACTGGTGCTGCCCAGGCTTTTTCCTGGGCCAGGTCCAGTGTGGGGTGGTACAGGGAGGGTTGCCACTTAGCACTTAGGACGCTGCTTTGCATTCGTTCATTCAATCATATTTATTGAGCTCTTACTGTGTGCAAAGCACTGTACTAAGTGCTTGGGAAAGTACAGTGTAACAAACAATAATTACATTCCCTGCCCACAACGAGCTTACAGTCTAGAGTTGGAGACAGTCATTAATATAAATAAACAAATTGAAGATATGTATATAAGTGCTGTGGGGCTGGGAGAGGGGATGAATAAAGGGAGCAAATCAACACGACACTGAAGGGAGTGGGAGAAGGGGAAAGGAGGGCTTAGTCAGGGAAGGCCTCTTGAAGGAGATGGACCTTCAGTAAGGATTTGAAGGGACCTGGGGAGAGTAAAATGTAAAACCCCAGTTTACCCACAGTAAGTGCTCAATAAATACGATTCAGTGAATGAATGCCACCCCCAATTCCTTATGCCCAGTCACTGAGGGTACCCACCTCTGCTGGAAAATGGGTCAGGATGTTATTATGGGGAAGAGTTTATGACCTGAACTGCCCCAACCATGCTGCCTGCTGTCTACCCTCACTCATCCCGAATTTCCCACCCTGCTCCTTGGGTCCCCCAAGTCAACAGATTCCCCTCTCCTCCCTCCCAGAGCTGGGGCTGCCACAGTGTGAACCTTGGGGAGTGTGGCCTGGGCACTTTGATCACCAGGGTGGATCCCCTGGGTGGATTCCAGGGGCAGATCCCAGGAGTGGATCTCTGTTCAACCAAGGATCTGATGGTTCCTCTGGCCCCCAGGCGGACGTGTGCCTCCAGAACTATTGGAAGAGCCAGGAGGTGGTGGCTGACTCCATCCTTCAGCTGGACCAGTCCCTGTCCCAGAAGGATAAGGAGATTGAAGGTCCAGTGGGAGCAGAGGGGTGATGGAACTAGTTCAGGTGATGGTTATGGGGGGATGCCCTGTCCAGACCAGCCACCCGGAGACGTTACTGGTACCGAGATGCCGGATCAGGTGGGCAGCAGAGTGCTCCATCCTGTAGCTATGTTGGGGGGTGCTCACGGCTGGGTTGTATTTGGTGTTTAAAGCCGGACTTCTCACGGTCCAGATACACCTGGGGGATGAGGCTGTTCCAACCCAAGTCCCTCTCCCTCTCCCCGAGGTGCCATCCAGAGCCTGGCAAATCCAGAGCCTGCCCTCTCCTCCCCTACCAGTGGGTGTTAAGGGAATCCCCCAAGGGCACACCCAGGCAGCCCCAGGCTTAGGGGACACGGGCACCTCTGGGACTCAGGGACAAATTCACAGCCAAGTCTGTGGTCCCCCCGTGACTGTGGCATCCACCGCCACCACCCTGGGGAGCTGCAGTCCAGGTCGGGGAGGGCACTGGGGGGTGTGCCCTGTGCCCTCCAAGGCCAATTTCCTTTCCTCCCTTTACAGTGGAGCGGGCGAAATCCCAGGCTACCATGCGGGAATTGAGGAAAATGCAGCAGGTGCAGGAGAAAATGCAAGAGCTGCTGGAGCAGCAGGAGAAGAGCTACAAGGAGAACTGGAACCAGTTGATGGAGAAGATGAAGCAGGATAACAAGAAGCTGATGGAAGATCAGCAGAGAACATTAAATTTCAGGCTTACGGTAGGGTACTGAGGACCTGGCCCCCAGACTTCCCTTCCACCCCTCTGCACACTCACAACCCCACACACTCACGCACTCTCACTCACATTCATGCACACATAACGTTTCTGATACTCCCCAGGATAAAAACTCAGTTTGATCCCCCTGTTTGTATCAACAGAGGTTTTTATTGAGCACTTACTGTGTGCAGAGCACTGTACTAAGTGCTCGGGAGAGTTCAATGCAACAGAGGTGATAGATATGTTCCCTGCCCACATCGAGCTTACATATCTCCATAGTTCTGTCCCTCTTTGACTCTGCCCTTCTGCCCTTCCTTCTCTCCATCCCCCCGTCCCTCCTCTCCTCCATCTCTTTGTCCCTCTGTCCCTCGGACAATTTAGTCAATCGTCTGTGCTAAGTCTGCTGGGTGCAGAACCTATACGAGGTGCTTTGGGGACAGCCAGGATGGAGAAGGCAGAGTTCTTGCCCTCCAGGATCTTACAGTCTAGTGGGAAAAACAGTACTGCCATTTGCATAGGAAGAGAGATTCATCCATGATGAGCAACAGAGAGAGACTCACATAGAGGAGATGGCACAGCTGCTGACCTCGAGCAGCTTGGGGGTGTAGAAGCAGTATGAACTAATGGCTAGAGCTCGGGGTCTGGGAGTCAGAGGACCTGGGTTCTAACCCTGGCTCTGCCACTTGTCTGTTGTGTGACCTCAGACAAATCACTTAACTTCTCTGTGCCTCAGTTCCTTCATCTGTAATATGGGAATTCACTGGCTGTTCTCTCTCTCCTACTTAGACTGTGATCCCCATGTGGGTTCGGATGATCTTGTATCTACCCCAGTGCTTAGTACAGTGCTTGACACGTAGTACTAAACAAATACACAATTATTATTATTATAAGGAGGGATGGAGCTGACCCAGAACATCAAGGGACTGAAGGAAAGAATCCAATAGCTATTTTAAGGACATAATCAGTACAGCTCAGACCAAGAGGTACGAGAGGGAGAGTGGGGCCCAGGGGGACTACAGAAAGGCAGACAGGGTTATTCATTCATTCGTTCAATCATATTTATTGAGCACTTACTGTGTGCACAGCACTGTTCTAAGCACTTGGAAAAGTACAATACAACAATAAACAGTGACATTCCCTGCCCACAACGAGCTTACAGTCTAGAGCGGGGAGACAGACATCAACACAAGGGCTGATTAACTTATAGTGACCCCAGTGCCTAATACAGTGCTTTGTGTATAGTAAGTGCTTGACAAATAACCTAATTCATTCATTAATCAAGGGCTGGGAAGAGCAGGAGGGAGAGAGTAGGGCTGTGCCTGGGGCCACAATTGAACCTCTGCCTTCTCTATTTCTTCCTCCTCTTCCTCCTGCTCTTCTTTTTTTATGGTATTTCTTAAGCACTTACTATGTGCCAGGCACTCTATTAAGTGCTGGGTAGGTAAAAGCTAATCAGGGTGGATATTGTACCTGTCTCTCATGGGGACTCACAGTCTTAATTCCTATTTTGCAGATGAGGTAACTGAGGCTCAGAGAAGTGGAGTGACTCTCTAAACAAATACCATAATTATTATTATTAAAGGTCCCAAAGCAGGCAAGTGGAGGAGTGGGGATTAGAACCCAGGTCCTTCCGACTCTTAGGCCCGTGCTCTCTCCACTAGGTCACACTGCTCCTTCTTCTCTTCTCCCTCCACTTCCTCCTCCCCCAATTCCTCTCTCTCCCCTTCCCATGCTTTCCGGCTGACAGCTCCTTATGCCATGTCTCCCAGGAGCAGGCCAGGCTTCTGCAGGAGGGCTTCTCGAAGGAGGTCAACCTCCAGAAAGACCAGTACAAGGCCCTGCAGGAGCTGTACAGACAAGACACGGCCTCCAGGGACCAGCAGATCCGGGACCTCCAGGAGGTCCGCCTGCAGGCCGAGAAGGAGGCGGCCGCTTACAAGAAGTGGCACCAGGAGAAGAAAGAATCTTTCCAGGAGTGCGTGGACGAGTTAAAACAGAAGGGAGCAAAGGCTACCAACGTCCAACAGGAAATCCAGCATCTGAAAAATGATGTATCCCAGCAGGAAAAAAAAAGCATATGCCTAATCCAGTGAGGAGTCCGCCTCCTCAGGCCCCTGGGCCTCCGTGCCCTCTTTTTGCCCACTGCTGGGGGTCCTTGAGGGATCTCTTACTGGCTACTGACCTTTGGTCAAGGTCTGTCCAGACTCCCCATTGGTGGAACCGACCTTGGTCTAAGAAATCAGCACGGCCCCGCTAACTTTCATTTGTTAAAGGAATTCCAGGCAATTGTCACAACCAGTCAATTTGTTGAACACCTACTAGGTGCCAAGAGCTATAAAAGTAGCTTGGGGGAGTGCAACAGAGTAAGTAGATACGAACCCTCAGGGAGCTTCCACTCTACTGCGTGCAGAGCACTGTACTCAGAGCTTGAGAAAGTATAATTCAGTGAATCTACAGGATCCCTGTCCATAATGAGTTTACAGCCTAGTAACTATTACCTTAAGGAGGTCTTTCTCCCTCGAGGGTTACTAACTGATAGTCTGTATTTAATAAACGTCAGTGAATCAAGAATCAACTGTACTCTTCCAGGGTTGATTTTATTTCATTATTATTTTTATCAGTCAAGGGAGAGAGATAAGGAGGGCCTCAGTGAGTTGGGGGAGGGTGGGAAGGTGGGAAGGACAGTAATGTGATGGTGTCATAACCGCTAATTTCTGGAAGCCGCTATTTTCAAGCCACAAGACCAAGCAGCAGAATATAACACCAGACATCAAAGTGTCTGGTGCTGTTTCATCCTGGACGGGGGCCAAGACAGTGGAAAACCTGTCAAAGCACCACATAATAATAATAGTGACTGTAGTGTTTGTTAAGTGCTTATTATGTCCCAGGCACTATACTAAGCACTGGGATAGATACAAGCAAATGAGATTGGACACAATCTCTGTCCCACATGGGGCTCATAATCTTAATATCCATTTTACAGATGAAGGAACTGAGGCACAGAGAAGTGAAGTGAACTGTCCAAGGTCACATAGCAGATAAGTGGCAGAGCCAGGGTTAGAACCCAGGTTCTTCTGATTCCCAGGCCCATGTTCTATTCACTGGGCCACACGGGCTTCCCTCCCAGGGCCTGCGGAGAACTATCAACTTACTCTCAACTCCACATCTCTGAACTTAGATTTAGGCAAGCAGTGTCATCAGCAGCTGGAAAGGTTGTGTCGGGACTTAATATGGAAAGATCCAGGGTTATGTGAGTGGTTGCTCAGTTCTTAACCCTCCATCCATCCTCCAGGTCCAGCCAAGCAATTGAATGATCAATCAGTAGAATCTAATGAGCATTTGCTTTGTGCAGAGCACTGACCCTGAGCACTTGGGAAAGTACAGTACAGTTTGTAGACACAATCCCTGCACTTGAGGAGCTTACTATCTAACAGGGGAGACAGACATTGAAATGAAATACAGGTAAGGGAAAAATATGAGTGTAAGTGTGTATAGAAAAGTGCTGTGAAGATGAGGTTGGGGGGGGGGTACCTAAGTGTTTAGGGAGTGATACTAAATGCATGGGAGATGCAGTAGAGAGAGAAAACGGGGTGGAAGGATGAGCAGGAAGTCCAGGAAGGCTTTCTGGAAAAGATGTGATTCTAGAAGGACTTTGAATAATAATAATTGTGGTATTCATTAAGCACTTACTATAGGCTAAGCACTATATTAAGATCTAGGGTAGCTACAAGGTAATCAGGTCCCACATGGAGCTTACAGTCGAAGTAGGGGAGACAACAGGTATTGAATCCCTATTTTGCAGATGAGAGAACTGAGTAGCAGAAAAGTTAAGGGACTCGCCCAAGGTCACCCAGGAGACAAGTGGCTGAGCCGGGATTAGAACCCAAGTCCTCTGACCTCTGGGCCTGTGCTCTATCCACTAGGCCTCGTTGCTCTCCATTGAAGATGGAGAGAGTTCTGGTCTGTCAGTCTCCTGCTCTGCAGGCCTGACCAGTTTAAATGGGAGAAGGGAGACCCTAGGATTACTGCCCTCCCACTCAATAGGGAAGCAGCAAAGCCTAGTGGATAGAGCACAGGCCCGGGAGTCAGAAGGACCTTGGTTTCTAATCCCAACTCCACCACTTGTCTGCTGTGTGACCTTGGGCAAGACACTTCACTTCTCTGTGCCTCAGTTCCCTCATCTGTAAAATGGGGATTAAGACTGTGAGTCCCATGTGGGACAGGGACTGTGTCCAACCTGATTAACTTGTATCTACCCCAGGGCTTAGAACAGTGCTCGGCACATAGCACTTAGGTACCATCATCATTATTATTATTATAATTGGGTGTGCGGAGGCAGAGGTTCTGGCAGGCAGGACCCCAGTGGGTCCCATGGAGCTGCCTTCCCCCATTCCCAGGAGGCTCAGCATCTCCAGGGAGTCAGGAAGGTGGCAGGAAGGGGTGGGGAGGGGTCTCCAGCTGCCAGTAATTGGCCACATGGTGTTAGGTGGAAAGTTTAGGAGGAGGGTTTGTAATCACTCCCCAGGTCCCTCCTCTCCAGGCCACTGGGAACAGTGCCTTGAGCTCATTAAATGTGGCAGTCTCCACAGCACCCCGCCCGGGAATTGTGAGGCCACAGCCAGCGGCTTGTTAGCTGGGCCACTCGGGAGTGTTATCTGGGCCCATCTCCCGGAGAAAATGACATCAGCGTCACTGAGAAACTTGTTGCCGGTCTGATCAGGGTCCGCTCCCAGAGGCCGGTGGTCTCACCCAAGACCTGGCAGCCTCTCCCCCCAAACTTCTACCATGTTAATGCAAGCATCAATTAATCGCATTTATTGAGTACTGACTGTATGTAGAACGCTGTACTAAGCGTTTAGGAGAGTACACTATAACAATATAATCGACATATTCCCTGCCCACAATGATCTTACAGTCTAGAGGACATGCTATCTAGCCTTGATTACTGTATCAGCCTTCTTGCTGACTTCCCTGCTTCCAGTTTCCCCCAACTCTAGTCCTTACTTGGCTAAGCTGCCCGGATCATTTTTCTACAAAAACGATCTGGACACATCAACCCACTCCTCAAGAAACCCCAGTGGTTTCCCGTCCACCTCCGCATCAGATAGAAACTCCTCACCATCCGCTTTAAAGCGCTCAATCACCTTGCCTCCTCCTACCTCAACTCGCTACTCTCCTACTATAACCCAGCCCTCACACGTCGCTCTTCTAATGCCAACCTACTCACTGTACTTTAATCTCGTCTATCTCGCTGCTGACCTCTCACCCACATCCTCCCTCTGGCCTGGAATGCCCTCCCTCTTCACCTCCAACAGACAATTACTCTCCCTCTCTTCAAAGCCTTATTGAAGGCACATCTCCAAGAGTCCTAACTAATCCCTCTTTTTCTTTTCTTCCATTCCCCTCCACATCTCCCTGCTTGCTCCCTTTATTTATTCCTCCCTCCCCGCCCCACAGCACTTATGTACATATCTGTAATTTATTTATACTGATGTCTGTCTCCCCCTCTAAACTGTAAGCTCATTGTGGGCAGCGAATGTGTCCTTTATATTGTCATATTGGACTTTCCGAAGCACGTAGTATAGTGCTCTGCATGTTGTAAGTGCTCAGTAAATATGATTAAGTATTTTGTAATCCTAGTTCCACAGCACTGAAGTAAATACTTTGCTCCCCCTCTCAGCAATCCATTTTAATATCTAACCTGCTAAATTGTAAGCCCTTTGAGGTCAAGGATCATGCCTACTAACTCTATTGCTTTGTTCTTTCCCAAATGCTTAGTACAGTGCTCTGACCAGTAAGTGCTCAATGGGCACCATTGACTGACTCACTGAGAAATCAGGAAGGTCATTGAGACACTTGACCAAATGACTAAATGAAAACAAAGATTTCCCTTACTTGGGAAGAAACGGGGGAAGGTAGTAGAGGGAATTTGGAGGGTTATGGGGGTGGGGAATTCCAACCTCTCCTCTCTTCTGTTCAGCCTGGGAGGGCTTCCCAGAAGGGTGGGGATGTTTGGGAAAGACGGAGCTCTGCACAGAACTGAGTCTTCCAGCAGGCAAGGGGCTTC
Organism: Ornithorhynchus anatinus; assembly: GCF_004115215.2. Classification (NCBI taxonomy): domain Eukaryota; kingdom Metazoa; phylum Chordata; class Mammalia; order Monotremata; family Ornithorhynchidae; genus Ornithorhynchus; species Ornithorhynchus anatinus. The sequence goes on along the minus strand of NC_041732.1, from coordinate 3,785,532 downwards.
CTGGTTGGGCAAAGGACTTTGGGAGTATCAGGGGCAGCAAATTGGAGCAGGGGGGCAATTCCATGAGGGAGGGTTTTAAGTGACCATTAGGGTTCCTGAGTTTGTGAAATAGGGGACCCAGGGTAGTCATTGATTGATGTTTTTGGTTTGGCACCATTTCCCATTCCTGAAGTCAGGGATGTGAGAGGTCCTGGGTAGTCCTTTTAGGCAGGCAGGATAGGGCCTAGGCAAGAGGGTAGTTTTACCAACTCCGTTATATTGTACTCTCCTAAGTGCTTAATACAGTGCTCTGCAACCAGCAAGTGCCCAATAAATACAATTTGTTGATTGATTGACGGTCAGTAGATGGAACAGGGCCAGAGGGGCAGAGCAGAAAACCTGGATGTGGTTGGTGGATGGGAAGCGGTGTCACTTAGGGAAAGAGCACAGGCTTGGGAGACAGAGGTCGTGGGTCCTAATCCCGGCTCTGTCGCCTGTCAACTGTGTGACTTTGGGCAAGTCACTTAACTTCTCTGTGCCTCTGTTGCCTCATCTGTAAAATGGGAATTGAGACTGTGAGCCCCTCATGAGACAATCTGATTACCTTGTATCTCCCTCAGTGCTTAGAACAGTGCTTGGCACATAGTAAGCGCTTAACAAATACCATAATTATTATTATTACTTAGTGGAAAGAGCATGAGGCTGGGAATCAGAGGACCTAGATTCAAATCCTGGCTCTGCCACTTGCCTGCTGTGTGATCATGAGAAAGTCATGGGAATTAATAATAATGTTGGTATTTGTTAAGCACTTACTATGTGCAGAGCACTGTTCTAAGCGCTGGAGTAGATACAGGGTAATCAGGTTGTCCCACGAGAGGCTCACAGTTAATCCCCATTTTACAGATGAGGTAACTGAGGCATGGAGAAGTTAAGTGACTTGCCCACAGTCACACAGATGACAAGTGGCAGAGCTGGGATTCGAACCCATGACCTCTGACTCCCAAGCCCAGTCTCTTTCCACTGAGCCACGAGACTGTGAGCCCCACGGAGAACAGAGACTGTGTCCAAACTGATTACCATGTATCTACCCCAGCACTTAGAACAGTAACCTGGCACATAATAAGCACTTAGAGAAGCAGCGTGGCTCAGTGGAAAGAGCCCGGGCGGGGGAATCAGAGGACCTCATTTATCTGTAAAATAGGGATTAAGATCGTGAGCCCCATGTGGGACAGGGACTGTGTCCAACCTGATTAACTTGTATCTACCTCAGCGCTTAGTACAGTGCCTGGCACATAGTAACGCTTAACAAATACACTAAAAAAGACTAAAAAGCTTGAGGACCTTATAAGCCAAAGCCCTGGACTCTGAGGTCCCAAAGCCCCTGCCTCGCTGGAGAGAGCTGCTGGGCTTGGGGGGATTTCCATTCTGCTTCCTCTGGCAGCTCAGTTCCCAAAGACCCTTGGGGATGATGGTGTGGGAAAGCAGGGGTTGGGGCTCCCCCCTGACACCCTCAGGGGTGGAGACCAACAGCCAAGCTCGGAGCTGAAATGCTCCCTACTCCATGCCGGCAGAAGAAGCCTGAGAGTGTTTCTCTGCTACCCTGGATATGGGTGTCCGGGCCTGGGAGCTGGCGGGATGGGAGGTAGGTTAATGGGAGTCTGGGGTTTGGGAACAAAGGAGCACAGGGCATGGACAGGGAAGAGAACCGAGCGAGAATCCAAGGGCAGGTGGAGGGCAAGGGGTCGGAGGAAGGGTGGGGCTCCAAGTCAGAGACCAGATGAGAAGAAGAGGACAGAGGAGGAGGGGGAGAAGAAATATAGTCAGAAAGAGGAAGGGTGAAAGGGCCCACCAGAGAGGACAAGCATCAAATTTTTCAGGGGACATCAGGGCTCTGGGGGAGCCAGGGAGCAGATCAGAAAGGGCAGGAAGGTCAGAGTAGAGGCACCCCAAGCAGCGGCAAGGTGGGAGAGGGCAGCAATCTAGGCTCCTCCCTTAGTTCTCTGACCTCTCCTAGCCCTAGATCCCTCTTTGTGGCAAGAACATGGGTTTGGGAGTCAGAGGTCATGGGTTCTATTCCTGGCTCTGCCAATTGTCTGCTGTATGACCTTGGGTAAGTTACTTAATTTCTCTATTACTGAGTTCCCTCACCTGTAAAATGGGGATTAAAACTGAGCCCCATGTGGGACAGGGACTATGTCCAACCTGATTACCTTGGATCTACCCCAGTGCTTAGAACAGTGCTTGGCACATAGTCAATGCTTTACAAATACCATAATTATTGCCATTGAAATGATAATTTTCTCTGCCTCCCCATTATCCCTATCATCTCCTGATCCCCAATTATACAAGCTTCTTCTCTTTACTAATCCTTGATCAATCAGTGAATCAATCGATGGAATGTATTGATCACTTACTGTATGCTGAACATTATATTATACTCATCCAAGCTCTTACTACAGTGTTCTGCACAAAGTAAGCATTCAATAAATACTATTGATCGATTTACTTATTGGGAGAATACTCTTGACCTGTTGTTGTCCACTCTCTTCCAAGCTGTGTCTGGTTTTGGTTATATTTACTGAGAATCCTCCTGTCCTCCTCCTCCATCTCTGACCACTCCCTCCATTTCCTTTTGCTGGCTTTTCACCCTCCCCTCACTTTTGAATGGTGGAGGTCCCCCAAATCTCTGTATTGGCTTCTGGGCGCGTCTTACTCTGCACTCACTCTCCCAAGGAGCTCAATCTTTCAGGTGGCTTCTGTTACGGCCTCCATGTAAAGGATTCCCAAATCTGTATCTCCAGCACCAGCCTGTTAATGTGCTCAGTAATAATAATAATAATGTTGGTATTTGTTAAGCACTTCCTATGTGCTGAGCACTGTTCTAAGCACTGGGGTAGATACAGAATAATCAGCTTGTCCCACGTGAGGCTCACAGTCTTCATCCCCATTTTACAGATGAGGTCACTGAGGCACCAAGAAGTGAAGTGACTTCCCCAAAGTCACTCAGAGAATGGCTCCTAGGTGGCGCTCAGTAAATATCATTTCTATGCTCTGGGTTGGGACGGCTGGAAACCAAGAGGCGTTCCTGAGAAAGGAGGTCAGAGAGATCAGCGTTTGGCTAAGAGGATGATCCTGGGTTCCAAGTTGCTCCACTTCTACCTCATTCCGGATCCTCCGGGAAGCCCTCCACAGGTCATCTAATCCCGCTTCCTGCCCCCCAGGAACTCAGGTTTGAACCTGACACTCTCTTTCCCTGAAAAGATGGGGGCCCGGAGTCCAGTTGGTTAGCAAGCGGGAGCCCCCTTGCGTGTAGCATTTTGTTTCCCGGTGGGGTGTTTAAGTGGATGGGATGTATCAAGCACTGTGATAGGCGCTGAGGTCTCTACAAGAAAATCAGACAGGCACAATCTCTTTCCCACGCGGGGTTCGCAGTCTGAGAAGGGAGGAGAGCAGGGAACGTAACCCCAGTTCACAGGGGAAGAAACAAGACCAGAGAGGTTAGGTGACTTCTCCAAAGTCCCACAGCAGGTGAGTGGCAGAACCACGTCTAGAACCGGGGTTTCCTATCTCCCAGCTCCATGCTCTTTTCATTAAGCCAGATTTCTTTTTCCCCTTTATTTGTTTGGGATTTTTTTCAGTTCTAGGGTGATGGGATGAGCAGCAGCATGGCTCAGTGGGAAGAACCAGGCCTTGGAGTCAGAGGATCCAAGCTCCACCTCCTACCTGCTGAATTACCTTGGGTAAGTCATCTAATTTTTCCATGCCTCCGTTCCCTCATCTGCAAAATGGGGGATTCAGTACCTGTTCTCCCTCCAAATAGACTGTGAACTCCATGTGGGACTAGATGATCTTATATCTACTCCAGCATTTAGTACAGTGTTTGGCTAAACAAACATCACAATTATTATTATTTTCATATTTGTTAAACTCTTACTATGTGCTGGGCACTGTTCTAAGTGCAGGGGTAGATACAAACTAATCAGGCTGGATGCAGTCTACTTCTCAGCTGGGGCTCACAGTCTTAATCCCCATTTTACAGATGAGGTAACTGAGGCACAGAGAAGTGAAGTGACTTGTTCATGGTTACACAGCGGACAAGTGGTGGAGCCGGGATTAAAACCCATGTCCTCTGACTACCAAGTCTGTGCTCTTTCCACTAGGCCACACACCTTCTCATTCTTATGAGTCTACTATGTTCCATGGGGTATGGCTGAGGCTAAACTTCCCTTTCGGTAGGATGGAAATGGATCGTTCCTTCCAATCTCACCATCTTCCCCCAAGATGATGCTGGGAGACTGGTCCCTTTTTAGCTATTGGTTCTTTGTGGGCAGGTAGATTATTCGTTCCCCTGGAAGGTTCTTGTGAATAGGGATCACGTTTTCTATTTTCACTGAACTCATCCAAGTGCAGTGTTATGCACACAGCTGGTGCTCAACAAATACTGTTGATTGCTTGATCGATTGTCTGGGTTACGTCCACGGCTGCTGCATACCTGCACCCACTGAATCATTCAATCAATCAGTCGACCGATGAAGCACCTTCTTGGGTCTGGGCCATGGAACTGTCTACCTGACCTGGGTCAAGTCTCTGAAGGATGCCAGAGGGGTCCCTTGGAAATAATAATTGCAATTATTATAGTCAATCAATCAATGTTGTATTTATTGAACACTTACTGGTTGCAGAGCACTGGATTCAGCTCTTGGGAGAGTACAATATAACAGAGTTGGTTGTCTGCAACAAGCTTACAGTCCAGAGCAGGAGACAGGCATTAATATATATAAATAAATTATGGATATGTACGTAAGTGCTGTGAGGCTGAGGGCATGGTGAATAAAGGGTTCCCTCTCATTCATTCATTCAGTCATATTTATCGAGCGCTTATTGTGTGCCAAGCACTGTACTAAGGGCTTGGGAGAGTACAGTATAACAATTAACAATCACATTCCCTCCCCACAACGAGCTCACAGTCTAGAGACTACTTACTATGTGTCAAGCACTGTTCTAAGCACTGGAGTACAAGTTAATTAGGTCAGATGCCGGCCCTGTCCCACAGAAGGACATGGGTCTTAATCCCTGCTGACCTTGGGCAAGTCACTTCATTTCTCTGTGCTTCAGTTACCTCATTTGAAAATGGGGTTAACAGTGTGAGCCCAGTGTGGGTCATGGACTATGTCCACCCTGATAAGCTTGTATCTCCCTGTCGCATCCAGGGTAGGTTATGTCTGGGTATCAAGATCTCAGAAGTCAGGATTAACGGAGCCCTGTGAGTGTCTGCCGATGTGGTCACAGCCATAGCGGCAAGTTTACTATAAAAGTGGCAACAAAGAGAAGCATTAACCAATTAATCAAGGATTCACGGGGATTCGCCGGGACTTCCATGTTAGCGTGGATCTGGCGCAATCCGTCAGGGGAACTGTCTCCAGAGGGGTGCATCTGACAATAGGGAACCACACAACCTTAAGCAAAAACCTAACAAGTTCAGGGAAGGGGAAGCAGAATACTCACAGAAACTACCAAAGGGCCAGAGCTCCTGCAGTTCCTGCATTTTGTCACAGAGTCCCCATGGCATCCCCGAGAGTCGAGGTCAGGACAACCACTCATCCAGGTATGGGGTGTCCCTTGATTGGCCCCAACACTAGTCTACGGGAGCCAGATAAAATCTTGAGGGGGACCAGATCGTTGAAATCCAAGCATCATAGTAGCTTCTAATTGGTTGTCTACCAAAGAGGGCCCCCCATTTTTGAGTACCTCAGAATCCCCAAGTACAGAACATTTAACTGCATTTAGGCGGTTTAGCTAGCCAGTGGAACCATGCCTACCTGTCCCTTACGGGGTCCTGAAATGGAGGCCTCTCAAAAATGGAGTCGGTCACGTACTTTCTCAAGCGCTTAGTTCAGTGCTTTGCACACAGTAAGTGCTCAATAAGTATGAATTGATGATGATGATGATGATGATGTTAGACTAAGAGTGCCCCAGTGCTTAGTACAATACATGGCACGTAATAAGCGCTTATCAAACACCTTTAAAAGAAAAGACTCACAATCTAAGTAGAAGGGAGAACATGTTAAGATTATTTTTTCCAAACTAAAGGAAACCTAAACCTGGGTTCTAATCCTGGCTCTGCCACTTATCTGCTGTGTGACCCTGGGCAAGTCACTTCACTTCTCTGTGCCTCAGTTACCTCATCTGTAAAATGGGGATTATGACCCCCATCTGGGATAGGGGCTGTGTCCAACCTGATCAGCTTGTATCTACCCCAGTGCTTAGAACAGTACCTGGGACAAAGTAAGGGCTTAACAAATACCATAAAATTAATAAAATTAATTAATAAATTAGGAAAATATAGAGAATTTATGAAACTAGGAAAATGTCTCCTGTATTTAGATGGAGGAAGGGGGCACCAGAGGAACAGATAATTCTGGGGCCATGTTCAGCGAGGCTTCTCTAAACTGTAAGCTTGTTGTGGGCAGGAACACGTGTGCTAATTCTGCTGTATTGTACACTTCCAATCACTTAGTACAGTGTTCTGCACGTAGTATCATACCATTGATTGATTTAATGAGGAGAAATCATTCTGGTAGAGATCAGTAAGGCAAATGGAAGAAGCCCTGCTGTTCCGATCATAGAGCCCAAATCTGCTCTCATCTCTCCAGAGAGACAGATGGGTCTCCAACCCAAATCCAACTTTACCCAAAAATGTGTGGGTGAACTTTGCACATCATTGTCTTGAGGCTGAAGTTGCATTTATTTATTTACTGGGCCCCCTCCAGGTGCCAAGCACTGTACTAAGCACTTGGGAAAGGGCAACAGAAGCACTCTAATGGAGTGCAAGTTTAATTTGCTCTGGCTTTCCCGATTTTTTGACCACGAGCCCATGCTCTTATACTGCATGTCTGATTTCCACTTTGGATGGCACTTGATGACCTTTCACAGTTCACAGAAGCCATGACTCAAAGCAACCAGACCATCGTCACCGAGTTCATCCTCCTGGGATTTTCCCACCTCCCCGAGCTGAAACCGCTGCTCTTTGTGTTGTTCCTGGGAATGTTCCTCATCACCCTGGTGGGCAATAGCCTCATCATCTTTGTCACGATGACCAGCTCCGCCCTCCGCAGCCCCATGTACTTCTTCCTCCGGAATCTGTCCCTGCTGGAGATCTGCTACTCCCTGGACATTGTCCCCAGACTTCTGATCGACCTGCTTGCCGACCGGAGGCGGATCTCACTCCCAGCCTGTGCCCTCCAGCTTCTCCTGATCCTGTCCTGCGTCACGTCAGAGTGCATCCTCCTGACCGTAATGGCGTTTGACCGGTATGTTGCAATCTGCCAACCACTGCGCTACGGGGCCTTAATGAGCCCCCGCCTCTGCCTTTGGTTGGCAGTGGGCACCTGGATGGCGGGGGTCCCCGTCTCCCTGGCATTCACACTCTGGCTGTTCAGCTTTCCCTTTTGTGGGCGGCAGGAGATCCACCATTTTGTATGTGACATCTCCCCGCTGTTGAGGCTGGTGTGCGCCGACACGGGGGTGTTTGAAACCCACGTACTGGCTGCTACCATCTTGGTCGTGCTCGTCCCCTTCGCACTGATCGCCGTGTCCTACGGCCGCATCCTCTCTGCTGTCCTCGGGGTGCGCCTGGTCTCTGGGAGGAGCCGGGCCTTATCCACCTGCACGTCCCACCTGCTTGTTGTCGCTCTGTTCTATGGCACAGCTGGGGTCATTCACCTACAGCCCAGGGCCAGCTACTCCCCGGAGAGCAAGGAATTGGTGTCCCTCTCCTATACGGTGGTCACCCCCATGTTGAACCCCATCATATACAGTCTGCGAAATGAGGAGGTCCGGGTAGCCCTGTGGAGGATGTGGGGCAAGAAAAAGAGGAGCCGGACCAGCTAGTCATGCCTGTTCCTCAGGGCACTGGGCTTGGCAATTTTCCCTACAATAGTAGTGATAATAATATAATTGTGGTCTTTGTAAAGCACTTATTATGTGCCAGGCACTGATTTAAGTGCTGGGTAGGTACAATCTAATCAGGTTGGATAAAGTCCTGTCCCTTATGGGGTTCACAGTCTTAGTCCCCATTTTACACATGAGGTAACCGAGGCATAGAGAAGTGAAATGGCTTTCCCAAGGTCACACAGCGGGCAAGTGGCGGAGCCGGGATTAAAACCCAGGTCCTTCGGACTCCCAGGCCCGGGCTCTGTCCACTAGACCATGCTGAAAAGAAGTAGTCTTGGTAGAAGTAATATAGTAGGCACACTGGTAGTAATAGGTGGAGAAAGACCTCTTTAGTGAGAGGAGGAGGAGAATAGCAATTGTGTTTATTAGATGCTTACTGGGGTGCAGAACACTGTACCAAGCACTGGGAAAGCCTATCCAGGTGGGAATTAGACATGGTCCATCTCCCTCAGGGGACTCACAGTCTAATAGTAAAAAGGAGGATTGGCAACAGGTGCACAAGGAAAGATGAAACAAAAGCACTAAGACAAAGAAGAGGCAAAAATAAAAATCAGTTGGGGGTTAAGCCTAGAGGAGCAGAATTTCAGGCTCTTCACAACCGTGGCCATGGTGATTGCCACAGGAGCAGCCACCAGTCTTCCTAATGATTTGTGGAGGCTCCAGGGTGAGGCTGCTTCTTTCCATCCCTCCGGGATGGGGCGAGGCAAACCAGGATGGAGGATCCCGTGTCACAGAGGAGACAGTAAGCTCATTGTGGGCAGGGAATTGTCTGTTTAGTGTTGTGTTGTACTCTCCCAAACGCTTAGTACAGTGCTCTGCACACAGTAAGCACTCAATAAATACGATTGAATGAACGAATGAGAGCTGGCACGGGTTCTCAAGGAGGCAGGATGGCGGACTGGTAGAGGAAGGCACCACGGGCCGTGGGTGCTACGATGTGGGGTGGCAGGCACTGGGAGGAGCCGCGTGACCGTGTGGTGGTGCCATATAATGGAGGAGCCTTCATCCGGCCTGCCTCGTCCCACCCTGGCAGGTCAGGGACAAGCAGCCTCAGCCTGGTGCCTCCGCAAAACCTCGAAAAGAGTGAAGGCTGCCGCTTTAGTGGCCACTGTGACTGCGGTTTGTGACCGCAGACCCGAAAAATTTCCTCAGGCTCCCTCAGCTCTTCCCTCCGAGACACTGCAATGTTGAGAATGGAAGGTGGTCAAGTTGCTTCTTTATTCATCTCCCCTCTCAGCCCCACAGAACTTAAGTCCATATCTGTAATTCATTTTTTTTAAGTTGCTCCCTTTATTCATCTCCCCTCCCAGCCCCACAGCACTGAAGTCCATATCTGTAATTCATTTTTTTTTTAAATTGCTCCCTTTATTCATCTCCCCTCCCAGCCCCACAGCACTGAAGTCCATATCTGTAATTCATTTTATATATATATATATTAATGTCTGTCACCCCACTCTAGACTGTAAGTTCACTGTGGGCAGAGAATGTGTCTGTTATTGTTAAATTGTACTCTCCCAAGCGCTTAATACAGTGTTCTGCACACAGAAAGTGCTCAATAAATACAATTGGCTGCCTGACTGACTGTGGACTCTGAACCACGAGGAGCCGGAAATTCTGCTCCTCTAGCCACAGCACCCTACCGATCCCATCTGGGGAGGGGAGACTTTGAGCCCCACGTGGGACCGGAACACAGTTCAACCCGATTTGCTTGTATTCACCCCAGTGCTTAGTGCAGTCCTTGGCACATAATATGCACTTAACAAATGCCATTATTATTATTATTGAGAAGCAGCGTGGCTCAGTGGAAAGAGCATGGGCTTTGGAGTCAGAGGTCATGGGTTCGAATTCCGGCTCTGCCACTTGTCAGCTGTGTGACTGTGGGCAAGACACTTAACTTCTCTGTGCCTCAGTTACCTCATCTGGAAAATGGGGATTAAGACTGTGAGCCCCACGTGGGACAACCTGATTCCCCTGTGTCTACCCCAGCGCTTAGAACAGTGCTCTGCACATAGTAAGCGCTTAACAAATACCAACATTATTATTATTATTATTGTTAGAAGCACAGGCCAGGGGCTGCCCTCTAAGGCTTCTGCGTTTACAGGGATTAATCAACAGAAACCATCTCTGGAATGTCTCCTGTCCGGACAAGGAACAAGATCCCACTGAGGCCTGGGGCCAATGTAAATAGGAACACAGCTGAGCTGTGGGAGGTGGGTGTGCCCCAGGCTCAGCAAGAGGCTGGTAGCTCAGGGGCTGGGAAACCGACCCCAAACTCCTGGCCTCCTCCCCACCTCCACGAGAAGCCCTAACTGTGCTGTGTGACCTTGGCATGGGGAGTGATCTCTCCGGTCCTCGGTGGCTTCAGTTATAAAACAGGAAGAGGCACACAGGCTAGCTTTCCTGGGAGGAATTAGTCACCCGCAATGAAAGAGGGGCTGACTGACCCAGTTCCGATTCTGTCAACCTCCCTTCCCAACCCTTACCGGCCTTCAGAGTTTCTTTTCTCCTTCTTTTGTGTTATCGGTTAAGCACTTATTAATCAATCAATCAATGGTATTTATTGAGCACTTATAATGTTCAAAGCAATGTAGTAAATGCTTGGGAGAGTACAACAGAGTTATTTATTCACTCAATTGCATTTACTGGCCACTTACTGTATGCAGACCACTGTACTAAACACTTGAAAGAGTACAATACAACAATAAACAGATTCATTCCCAGCTAGCTGACACATTCCCTGTTCATAATACTCTTCCAGTCTAGAGGGGGAGACAGACATTAATAGGAATAAATAAGTAATTTATAATATATTATTTAAAGATATGTACACAAGTGCTGTGGGGTTGGGGATGGGGCAAATATCAAAAGTCCAAACGATACAGATCCGTGTGCCTAGACAAGAGCTTACTATGTGTCAAGTATTGTTCTAAGGACTGGGGTAGATACAAATTAATCAAGCTGGACACAATCCCTGTCGCACAAGAGACTCGCAATCTGAATAGGTGGGAGAACAGATATTTAATCCCCATGTCCTGCTCTGGGTCCAAATGGTGGAGGTGGACCAGGGCATCTTCATCGATGGTATTTATTTTGTGCTTACTGTGTGCAGAGCATTGTACTAAGTGCTTGGGAAAGTACAGTACAACAGAGTTAGCCAATATGCTCCCTCCCCACAATGCTTAGAGTCTAGAGTCGGGGATGGATATTAATACAAATAAATCATTTATAATATATAATTTAAAGATACATACGTAAGTGCTGTGAGGTTGAGGGTGGGGTGAATATCAATTACCCAAAGGTCACAGATCCAAGTGCATAGACCACACAGAAGGGAGAAGGAGCAGGGGGAAAGAAGGCTTAATCCCTCTTGGAGGAGATAATAATAATTAATAATTATTATAATAATTATGGTATTTGTTAAATGTTTGCTATTTGTTAAATGCTCTGGGGGAATACAAGCAAATTGGGTTGGACACAGTCCCTGACCCATGTGGGGCTCACAGTCTCAATCCCCATTTTATCGACGAGGTAACTGAGGCCCAGAAAAGTGAAGTGACTTGTTCAAGGTCACACAGCAGACAAGTGGCAGAGTGGGGATTAAGAAGCCATGACCTTCTGACTCCCACGCCCGTGTTCTACCTACTATGCCATGCTGAGATGTGATCATAATAATGCTTTGAAGATGGGGAGAATGGTGGTCTGGTTTATATGGAGGGGGAGGGAGTTCCATGCTAGGAAGAGGATGTGGGAAAGAACTCGGATCTTACATAGGGATGGGGAATTCCACGGAGCCTTCCTGCCAGGAGACCCGATACCCCTTTCAGGGGCAGGGAGGGGACTTTTGATCGCCAAATCCCATGATTATAGAATGAGGAGCTTCTGTGAGGGAGCAGGAGGGTCAGATTGAGACCATCTAACACACACTGACCTGTGAGTGCAAGGGCAGGCCTGGGAGGGAAGGGAAGGGCCGTGCAATGGATTCTGAGGGATGTGGGCGCCTGAAGAGAAGATGTCATGGAACAGCAAGGCCATGAGAGATAACCAGAAAACACAGTGTTATCTGTTTCTCCCACAGTCTCTCCTCTCCCCGGTGAAACCCGACAGGAGGGGTGTCCCAGGGGCAACACCGTGGGAGGATTCCAACTCCATCTAGTTAATCAGGCTGGACACAATTCCTGTCCCACATAGGGCTCACAGTCTGAATAGGCAGAACAGGTATTTAATCCCCATGTTCTGCTCTGGGCCCAAATGGTGGGGCTGGACCAGGGTATCATCATCATCATCATCATCATCATCATCATCATCATGGTGATCAACATCATCATTGTCATCGATGGTATTTATTGAGCACTTACCAGCTCGTTGTCTGCCTGCCTTTAAAGCCTTATTGAAAGCACATCTCTTCCAAGAGACCTTCCCTGACTAAGCCCCCCTTTCCTCGTTTCCCACTTCCTTCTGTGTTACCCTGACTTGCTCCCTTTATTCATCTCCCCCAAAGCCCCACAGCACTTATGTACATAACAGTAATTTATTTATTTAAATTAATGTCTGTCTCCCCTTCTAGACTGTGAGCTCCCTTTCTAGACTGTGACTGTGAGAAGCGGCGTGGCTCAATGGAAAGAGCCCGGGCTTTGGAGTCAGAGGTCATGGGTTCGAATCCCGGCTCAGCCACTTGTCAGCTGTGTGACTGTGGGCAAGTCACTTCACTTCTCGGTGCCTCAGTGACCTCATATGGAAAATGGGGATTAAAACTGTGAGCCCCACGTGGGTAACCTGATTCCTCTGTGTCTACCCCAGCGCTTAGAACAGTGCTCGGCACATAGTAAGCGTTTAACAAATACCAACATTATTATTATTAGCTCTTTGTAGACAGGGAATGTGTCTGTTTATTGTTATATTGAATTCTCCCAAAAGCTTAGTACAATGCTTGGCACACAGTAAGCGCTCAATAAATACGGTTAACTGACTTAAATCAACTGATCTGTGGGGCAGAGGCCCATTAGGCCAGGCGGGAGGAATTGATCACCTTCCATCAATAAATGTCGGCAGCATCTGACAAGGGAAGGATCCACCCCACAGGGTCTACGTGTCCACAAGGCAGGGACTCCAGGGCAGGGGACCTGTGGTGGGGACCCCAAGATAGAGTCCACATGGCAAAATCTACACAGCAGGACCGCAAAGCAGGGATCCAAGGGCAGAGTCCTCTGAGAAGCAGACAAAGCTGCCGGCTTTGACTCCCCTTCCTCCTCCCACAGTCTGGGTCTCTGTCCCTCCGGGGTCTGGGGGCTTGGCCCCCTCTTGAGTCAAGCGTCCCTGGTCCTCCTGGTTCAGTCAGTCAGTTAGTCAATCATATTTATTGAGCTTTTACTTTGTGCAGAGTACTGTACTAAGTGCTTGGGAGGTTACAAAAAAACAATACAACAGACACATTCCCTGTCTACAAAGAGCTTACAGTCTAGAGGGGAGGCCAGACATTAATATAAATAAATTACAGATATGTACTTAAGTGCTGTGGGTAGGGAGTTTAAGAAAGGGTGCAAGTCAGAGATACGCAGAAGGGAGAGTGAGAGGAGGAAAGGAAGGCTTAGTCAGGGAAGGCCCCTGGAGGAGTTGTGGCTTCGGTAGGGCTTTGAAGGGTGGGGAGGTCAGCTGCTCTGTCACTTATTTTGGCTCATAGTTTCTCAGGCCAGTCAGGTGCTTCAAGCCAGGAGGCCCAACTGTAATCCTGTCCGGCCCCTCTCCCCTCCTGTGGATCCCTGGCAGCTAGCCACTTGGACTCCCACCAGACAGAATGGGAACGGTTACCACACGGCCTGAGTTAGAGTTGGGAATTCCCTGGAGAGCTGCTCCATAGCTGAGCTGCAGAAGCTCAGGCCTATGTGCAGGCCCTGGGGAGTGTGACTGCCAACTTTGTTATATTGTACTCTCCCAAGCGCTTAAGACAGTGTTCTGCACGCAGTAAGACCTTAATAAATACCACTGATTGATTGTTTGGGGGCTGCCTGGGGGACGGCCTTGGCCTCTGCACTGGACTGGCAAGATTTCCCTCTGTGGTGTGGAAGCCACTCCCACACCACCTCCCGGGAGGCTATATAGGGTAACTTCTCCCACCGCAGAGTTGGACTTGGATGGCAGCTCGGCCGGTCAGAGCAGGGCACTGGGGTTATGAGGTAAGAAGAGATGGGACTCAACTTGGGGACACTGGTGTCCCACCCTCAAAACTGTCTGGGACTCTGGTGATCTCCCGGGGCTTGGGAAAGAGGGAGTCCAAACAGGGCTGGGGTACCCAGGGAGTTCCTTCCCTCCCCTCTTATGACCTTACAGGAATTCAAAAAGGGCAGGCAGCTGACACCCAGAGCCCAGGGAAGAGACATCCACCCTAGTTTGGGGTTCACTGGGTTGGGAAGCAGGCAGTTAGGTGGGGGTGAGCAGTAGGAAGGGCAGAGATGGGAAGGAGGACAGTGACAGCATAGTGGGGCTTGGCGGGGTGTATGGGGAGGAGGGGGAAGCCAACTCTTCTGTTTCTCATTGTCACTAGACCTCCATCCTTCTGGCAGTTCCAGGATTGGCAGATGAATCCGTGACCTCCTGGAGAACACCCCTAGGTGACCCCCAAAAAGCTTGGGAGGGAGTAGGGCAGAGGCGGTCGGCGGCATAAGTGGGTGTGGGCGCAGGGAGCAGGTTGGGCAGTGGTGTTTCCTGGTTTCGGGGAACGATCAACCAGGGGAGCTGTGGTTTTGGGTGGGGGCCAGGCTGAGCCCACTCAGCCCCAAGGGTCAGGTCATTCTAGGAGACCTTGAACCTGGAGGGAGGAGTGGTGGGCTTATGGGCCAGGAGAGGCTGTGGTTCTGAGGACCTGGGTCAGCCTGAGTCCCCCAGGGGCTCCCAAAGGGCAGTCACACAGCCCCTGCTCCCAGCCAGCTAGTTGCTCCTGCAGACCCTCGGGCTTGGAGGAGGTGATTCCCCCATTAACTGCTGGAGATGATGGAGTTCTTTGTGGGGGACCCAGGCCCGGCTGAATCTCCCCCCAGGAAAGTGGTCAGGAGGATGGATGCGCTCATCTCCCCGGAATCGGCATTACCTTAGGGGAAGCATTGTGGCCTAGTGGAAAGAGCAAGGGCCTGGGAGTCAGAGGACATGGGTTCTAATCCTGGGTCTGCTGTATGTCTGCTGTGTGACATTTGGCAAGTCACTTCACTTCTCTGGGCCTCATTTACCTCATCTGTAAAATGGGAATTAAGGTTGTGAGCCCCATGGGAACAGGGACCGTGTCTAACCTGATTACCTTGTGTCTACCCCATGGTTTGAACAGTACTTGGCACATAGTTAGCACTTAACAAACACCATAATTATTATTCTTATTAGGTACCACCTGCTCAGAGACAGAACAGCAGATCGAGGCCGACTCCTTTGGCAGGAAACACAATGCTGAATGCAGAGGAAATGGATCAAGTGAATAGGTTAGAAGGGGGTGATGGGTCAGAGTGAGGCCTGACTCTGGCCTTATTGGGCCCAGAGGGTCCTGCTCTCCCTGGGAGGGTGGGGCATGGAGATGGGTAAGGGAGCTCAGGAGGCTACCCCAAAAAGCCCACAGCCAAGTGGGCAACAATGGGGGATGCCCTCGGGTGGCATTCTGCCCAAGCCCCTGGACAAGCCCCGCAATCAGGATCCCCTTCCCTTCGCTCCTTCTCCTCATCAGCGACCCATAGAGCCCCAGCGCTGTAGTGTTCCCTGAGAGGTAATCTGGTCCAGACCCTTACCTCAAGGCAGGGAAGTCTTGCCAGGCTCATCAAAGAGGGAGGGTGGGGGTCTGCTCTACCCTGACATCCTTTCCAGTTCCTTTTCAAATTGGTTGTCTCTGACCCCCAGGAGTCCGGAAATCCTGATTTTCCCAGGCATATCCGTGAGGGAAAGGGCAGCCACCAGCAGCCGCCAACGGGTGATCATGGAATGCCTGAAGCAGTGGGGCTGCGATTTGGTACGGAGGCCGGCATCAGAGCAGGATACTGGGGTAGAGCCAAGCCAGGGCCAAATGCTTCTCCGCCTCTTCCTGTTTCAGGGCCCAAGGGGAAGACACTCCCCTCAGAGAGGTTGGGGGAGCCGGCCAGGACAGATAGGCAGGTGGGCTCGCCCAACCCTGGCACCGGGGGGATTTCCTGCCCCTCCTTGGCCCACTCACCTCCCACCACTTCGTTACTTATCTCCTTTTTCCCCATGGTTCCCGCTTGTGGCTGTTTGTTTCCAAACAACCAATATAAAGGGCCCCGGATACTGGTCATTCACCCCTCTTAAAGGTGAAGCTGGACGCCCCAGGGTTGTGGTTCACACCTGACAATCCTTTAGAAAGGGGCTCCTTGAAAAACGCCCAGGAAAAATCCAGGAGTAGTATAGTAGTTGTAATATTAGCATAATATTAGCAGCAGCCATGTTTATTGAGTGCATACATGGCAGACCACCACTCTCCCCACCTTCTTACTCCCATCTCCTCCAAAAGGTCTTGCTTAACTAATTCCTCATTTCCCCTACTCCCTGTCCCTTCCGTGTTGCCTATGTACTGGATTTGTCTCCTTAAAACACTTGATATTCACTTTACCCTCAGCCTCACAGCCCTTATGTACTAATCTGTCATTTATTTTAATGTCTGTCTTCTCTTGACTGTTAACACCTGTGGGCAGGGAACGGGTCTACTAACTCTATTGTATTATACTCTCCCAAGTGCTTAGTACAGTGCTCTGCACATAGCAAACAGTAAATACCATTGATTGACTGATTCTCCCTCCCTCTTCTGTGGAGCTTATCCCTGGGCCCAGAGCATACCTACTTAGCCTGGCTTTAGGGTCATCACCCCTGCACTCCCCTCATGGTCACTCCCCCTTGGCCCCAACCTCCCCTCAGGCCAAGGTCCCAACCATCATGGTCCTGGGGTCTGGCGGGGGCACGCGGGCCTCCATCGCCTGCCAGGCCACCCTGACCGAGCTCGCCCACCATGGATTGCTGGACTCCATCATGTACCTCTCTGGTGTCTCAGGTTCCACCTGGTAAGTATTCCTCAGCCCAAACCCTGGGTTCCTCAACACCTTCTCCTCTTCCTCCTCCTTTGCCTCCATCCCCCGGGGTAGGCTGGAGGCCCACGGCCCTCTCCGTACCCCCAGGTGCATGTCCTCCCTCTATGCCCGCGGAGATTGGTCCCAAGAGCTGGAGGAGGCAGAGGCTGAGATGCGTTGGCGGCTCACGGAGGGTTCCTGGGACCTTGATGTGGCCCTGGAGAAGGCCAAATGGGCAGCCGACTTGGAGCGCTATTCTCTTACCGACTTCTGGGCCTACTTTGTGGTCTATGAGCAGACCAAGATGGTGAGTCCTTTTGGGGTTACTTTGGGGGAGTGGGGGCATGGTGCCGGGTGACCCCTTTCCAGCAGCTGTGGAAAATCCTGGCAATGGCACCACAGGGAATGGAAGAGGCCTAGAGACACCACTGGGGCAAGGTGTCCAGGATTGCTGTGCGCTGCGGACAGGGCCTCGGGGTGCCCTCTGGGCACATCCCCAAACATCCTTGCAACAACAGAGCCCCAAGGGAAGCAGCTGTGACCGCCTTCTGACCCTGATCATTTCCTCTTGGAGGAGGCTCCTGGATTCCTGAATCCTTGAGGGTGGAGAGGGGCTGGAGCCGGTCAGATGGGGCCAGTCAGGTTGGGCCAGGAAGCTTGGGCCCTGGTCAAGGGTTGTTTTGCCATACTCTCACAGTGAGAACCCAGGAATTTCCTGATCCCTCTGCCCTGCCCCTGGGGGCACCACTACTATATTTCTGTTTTCTACCTCCCCGACCTGGCACCTCCAGTTGCAAGATGACCCTCTGACCAGCATCAGAGAACAGTCTGAGAAGGGGATGGTGCCGTACCCCATCTTCTCTGCAGTGGACAGACACTACCTGCAGCAGTGGAAGAGGAAATTGGTCCCAGGTGAGGGAACTGAGGGACCCCCTTCCTGCCTAGGGCTGGGAAAGGGATTGAGATGGGAGACCTTGTGTGCCTATACCCGGAGGAACTGCTTGGGACAACTGGGGAGCAGGATTAGGAGGAAGGGACTGAATTTGTATTTTCCCTAGATAGGATGTTTAGTTCCAAGAGGCGGGGCAATATGGCTGGGGACGGGTCCTCAATGGAACAGTGTGTCCGGCAGAGCCCCAGTATTTCAGCGTCTCCCAGAATAGCTTGGCTCCAAAGAGGGAGACCACGAAGCAGCTCAGTGATCTAGACTCTTCCTGGGGGTTCAGTCCTGACTCCTCCCTCCCCTCCGGCACACTGCAGCCCCGGGCGGCTTGCTAAGGTAAGGCCCGAGTGGAGCTGCAATACCGATGAGTTGTGCACCGTCCTCCCTATGTCGCCAGGCCCGGTCAGAGAGCCGACTGCGCCTTCCAAGAGGAAGTGCAGTTTCCGGGGGCAGCTGGGTAAACAGAGGCATTACCTAAGCGATCCCAGAACTACAGGCGCAACTCACAGGCAGTATGCCCTAGTGGAAAGAGTACAGGTCTGGGAGTCTGAGGGACCTGACTCCCTCCACCACTTGTGTGCCGACTCCACCACTTGTGTGCTGTGTGACCTTGGGCAAGTCACTTCACTTCTCTGTGATTCAGTTACCTCATCTGTAAAATGGGGATTAAGATTGTAAACCCCATATGGGACATGGGCTGTGTCCAACCTGATTATCTTGTATCTACCCCAGTGCTTAGAACAGTGTCTGGCACTTAACAAATACCTTAAAAAAAAGGAGGCCACTAGCCGCTGATTCGGGGTCCATTCAGATCAAGTCACCTCCAGAGCTGAGGATCCTGGACAGGATGGATGGCACCCAGGTCTCTGGGTTTATGAGCCTGGACATAGCCCCTGGGACTCCCAGGCCAGACCTATGTCCCTTGGAGGACCTCTGATTAGACAAGCAGATTTGGCTGGACTCACACTGACCCGGACCTCAGGGCAGTTGTGGTGAATGGCTGGCCTATTGGCCTCCGCCCCAGCCGTGCTGGGCCGGTGTCCGCCATGCTGACGCTCATGTGGGTCTCCTTTCCCTTCCAGAGACCTGGTTCGAGTTCACCCTGCACACAGCCGGATTCCCCGCCCACGGAGCCTACGTCACCACCAGTCACTTCGGCTGCAGGTTTAAGGCCGGGGAGTTGGAGTCAAAGAAACCTGAGCGTGAACTGTCCTACCTGAGAGGTAGAGGAAGGATGGGGTCCCCAGGTGGCCATGGCGGTGGAGGGTGGGGGTAATGGCTTCCTCGGCTTCCCTTCTCCCTTGCCTCCCCCAGCTTCCTCAGGCGAGTTGTCTTAACACATCTAAGCCAGCATTGCTGATTGGTGTTCAATTTGGACTGAAACTCGGAGCGTCTTTGCAATTGTACCACAACCCCAGGCAGAGGGGGAGTAAAAGTCTCGCAGGGGCGGGGTCTGGGAGCTGTAATTATTGCTAGCTGAGGGTTGGGAGTCTCTATCCCCCTTCTGACTCCTAGGGAAAGATGCGAGAATGAATGAACGGGCCTCCGTAAAGTGTTCTGAGATCCTCACTTGGATGCCCCAAAGGGAGGCTGAGCTCTGACCAACAGACCTGTCCAGTATGTTCCTCATTCCTTAGTGCCTGTCTTCCCATTCTTCCCAGGCCTTTGGAGCAGTGCTCTTGGGGACTTCCAGACCATAGTGGATATCATCTCAGGTATACTTGGGGGGCTACCAGGAGGAAGGGTGGCACTGCCTAGGAGAGGGGTGTTCTTCCTGGGGGTCCTAGAAGGAATTAAATGTGAGCATAGACTCCCCTCCTCTCAACCCTGACCCATAGCCCCCACTTTTAATGACTCAGAGACAGCTGGGTGGCAGAGGGGGAACCAAGACCATGCCACTCCAGCTCAATCCACTGCCCCTCATGGGGCTCAACGTCCATGAGGGAGGGAGAGCAGGGATCTGGTCGCCACTTTACAGAAGAAGAAAGTGAAGCCCAGAGAAGTTGAGTGACTTACCCAAGGTCACCCGGCAGGCCAGGGGCAGAGCCGGGTTTACAGCCAGGTCTCCCAAATCCCAGAGGTGAAAGTCAACTAAATCATACTGCCTTAGTACAGTGCTCTGCATACAGTAAGCGCCCAATAAATACTATTGATTGTTTGATTGCCTTACTGTCTGTTCAGTTCATGAGGCCCCTGGCAAGGTGTGGATTGCCTTCCCAGTGGAAGCCACAGATCTGAGTGTAGTTCTTAGCATCTCCCTCATCCAACACTGGCTACTCCCGGGGTTATGAGACAAGGCTGGTCAGCACATTTAACCCACAGCAGAGAGACTCAAGCTGAGGCAGTCCCTAATGGTGAGGCTGGGGTGGAGCCGCAATCCCTGGAGCGATGCTGTGGGGCCCGAGGGCTTCCTGCATCAGCCCTGTTATTGAGGATCTTTTATTCCCTCCTCATGAGACCCTTCAGGACTCTCCCCTCCCCTGGCAACTGTCAGAGCGCTTTACCTCTTTGCAGATGCGATCAAGAAACTGCTTCGAAGTAGGAGGGTTCAAGATAAAGTGTTTGGAGTGATGTCTGAAGGTAAGATCACAAGGAACCCATTTGGCCTAGTGGAGCCAGACTCATTCCAGCGATGCCCCTTGGCTTCTGGGGTTTGGTGAAACAATCCAAGATGCCCCTGCTTGGAACCCCTTTCCCTCTCAGAACAGCGTGCACTTCCTAAAAGCCACAAGGCTTTGGCCATGTACCTCATCTGCCCTGGAATTTGCTCTGTTTTCTTTTCTTTTGCCCCTAGGGTAGCCATATGTCTAATTTTCCACCACACAGAGAAATTTCCAACAGGTCTGTCCCCTGTACCCTCTCTCTTCTAGTAATTACTCCGCTATTAGGGCCAAATCCCATAACCCAGGAGTGGCATCCATCTACTCAGGGACCTGGGAGGAGAATGTAGGCTCTGGACCAAGTTGGGAGGGGGTTCAGGGGTCCACCCAAATAAGCACCCTAGATTTGGGCAGCCTTGGATAGACCTCTACAGGACGGCATACGTGTCGGCATTGCATGATGTTCATTCATTCATTCAATGGTATTTATTGAGCGCTTACTATGTGCAGAGCACTGTACTAAGCGTTTGCAATGTACAAATCGGTAACAGATAGAGACAGTGTCTGCCCTTTGACGGGCTTACAGTCTAATCGGGGGAGACAGTCTAATCGGGCGAGACTGATGTCACCTGCCTGGTGCTACATATGTGATACCTTGTGTATTCATGTGTCCAGGATCTAGGAGGGCAGTAGTAGATGCCCTTCCTTTAATGCATCCCAACTGTAAACCCTCTAGAAGGAGTCAAAGATAAAATTCCCCCCCAGAATCCAGCCCTTAGGTTATCGGATGCCCCTTTTTCTCCCTCTGGGCTTCTCCTCAACTGCAGAATCCCAGATTTGTTTTTTCAAACACACCACCAGGATGACGCGCCCCCTGTTGGTCGCCTGTGGGAGTTGCACTAAACTGTGGGGCTCCTGCCCGCCCCTGCTGCAATCCCACTCTACTCCAGAAGAGGGCGTTCTTCTCCAATTCCATGGTTGGACGTCCATGGTCTTTCCCTGCAGGGCAGGACTATGAAAAGATTCTCCGGGACTTGCTCAACCTGGAGATGGCCTACCTGGGGGGCAAAGACTGCCTCCTGCTCCTGAAAGTCCTGAGAGACAACCTGCAAGGTAAAATAAGCAGCGTGGTTCAGTGGAAAGAGCCCGCGCTTGGGAGTCAGAGGTCATGGGTTTGAAACCCGGCTCCGCCACTTGCCATCTGTGTGACTTTGGGCAAGTCAATTCACTTTTCTCTGCCTCAGTTACCTCATCTGGAAAATGGGGATAAAGACTGTGACTCCCCCCCCCCAAGTGGGACAACCTGATCACCTTGTATCCCCCCAGCGCTTAGAACAGTGCTTTGCACATAGTAAGTGCTTAACAAATACCACCATTATTATTATTAAAAGCAATCAATCAATCAGTTATATTTAATGAACGCTTACTGTGCGCAGAGCACTGTTCTACAAAGCACTTGGGAGGGTACACTATAACAGAGTTGGTAAAAGGGAGGATTCCAATCCTTTTCCCCCCTCCTCTTCCTCTTCTCTCCTCTTTCTTCTCCTCCTCCTCCTCCTTTTCCTTTTTTTCTCCTTCTTCTCCTTCTCCTCCTTCTCCTCCTTCTCCTTCTCCTTCTTCTTCTTCGTCTTCTTTTCCTTCCCCCCTTCCTCTTCCTCCTTCTTTAAAGCCTACCCTATTCACTAGCTCACCCACTCTCCTCAAGCCACATCTGTAGCTGGTTGGTGTCTGTTGGGAAGCAGAACTGGGTTGGTTTTAGGGTAGGGGGCCTCAAGGAGAGGGCACCCCCCCTAACTTTGGACCCACAGCATGGCTCAGTGGAAAGAGCATGGGCTTGGAAGTCAGAGGTCATGGGTTCAAATTCCAGCTCAGTTGCTTGTCAGCTGTGGGACTTTGGGCAAATCACTTCACTTCTTGGTGCCTGTTACCCCATCTGTAAAATGGGGATTAAGACTGTGAGCCCCACATGGGACAACCTGATCACCTTGTATCCTCCCCAGCGTTTGGAACAGTGCTTTGCACATAGTAAGCACTTAACAAATGCCATTATTATTATTAGTAGTAGTAACTATTGAGCCCACCCAAGTCCCACAGCACTTATGTCCATATTCTTATGTTCTGCCACACCCCTTACCTGTAATTTGCAGCATGGCATAGTGGATAGAGCAGGGGCTGGGAGTCAGAAGGTCATGGGTTCTAATCCCGCCTTCACCACTTGTCTGCTGTGTGATCTTGGGTAAGTCACTTCACTTCTCTGGACCTCAGTTACCTCATCTGTAAAATGGGGATTAAGACTGTGAGCCCTATGTGGGACAGGGACTGTGTCCGAACAGATTTGCTTGTATGCAGCCCAGTGCGTAATACAAAGCCTGCACATAGAACTTAAAAAATACCAATTATTATTATTATTAGGCTGTAAATTCCTTGA
Source organism: Ornithorhynchus anatinus (assembly GCF_004115215.2). Lineage (NCBI taxonomy): Eukaryota > Metazoa > Chordata > Mammalia > Monotremata > Ornithorhynchidae > Ornithorhynchus > Ornithorhynchus anatinus. The sequence continues at coordinate 3,762,585 of NC_041732.1, read as the reverse complement.
GGGAAGAGATCAGGACTTACCAACTCTACTGTATTGTACTCTCCCAACTGCTTAGTATAGTGCTTTGCCCACAGTAAGTGATCAATATATATAGTTCATTCATTCAATAGTATTTATTGAGCGCTTACTATGTGCAGAGCACTGTATTAAGCTCTTGGAATGTACAAATCGGCAACAGATAGAGACAGTCCCTGTCCTTTGATGGGTTTACAGTCTAATCGGGGGAGACGGGCAGACAAGAACGATGGCAATAAATAGAGTCAAGGGGAAGAACATCTCATTAAAACAATGGCAAATAAATAGAATCAGGGTGATGTACATCTCATTAAACAAAATAAATAGGGTGATGAAGATATATACAGTTGAGCGGACGAGTACAGTGTTGAGGGAATGGGATGGGAGAGGGGGAGGAGCGGAAGGAAAGGGGGGAGAAGAGGGCTTAGCTGCGGAGAGGTGAAGGGGGTGGTAGAGGGAGCAGAGAGAAAAGGGGGGAGCTCAGTCTGGGAAGGCCTCTTGGAGGAGGTGAGCTTTAAGTAGGGATTTGAAGAGGGGAAGAGAATTAGATTGTCAGAGGTGAGGAGGGAGGGCATTCCAGGACCGCGGGATGACGTGGCCCGGGGTCGATAGCGGGATGGGCGAGACTGAGGGACGGTGAGGAGGTGGGCGGCAGAGGAGCGGAGCGTGCAGGGTGGGCAGTAGAAAGAGAGAAGGGAAGAGAGGTAGGAAGGGGCAAGGTGATGGAGACCCTTGAAGCCTAGAGTGAGGAGTTTTTGTTTTGTGCGGAGGTTGATAGGCAACCACTGGAGGTTTTTAAGAAGGGAAGTGACATGCCCAGAGCGTTTCTGCAGGAAGATGAGCCGTGCAGCGGAGTGAAGAATAGACTGGAGCGGGGCGAGAGAGGAGGAAGGGAGATCAGAGAGAAAGCTGACACAGTAGTCTAGCCGGGATATTACCAGAGCCTGTAGCAGTAAGGTAGCCGTTCGGGTGGAGAAGAAAGGGCGGATCTTGGCGATATTGTAAAGGTGAGACCGGCAGGTCTTGGTAACGGATCGGATGTGTGGGGTGAACGAGAGAGACGAGTCAAAGTTGATTGATACCAATGTACTGTACTAAGAACTTGGGAAACACAAGAAAAACCCAAGACAGGGACCCTCCCCACTAGGAGTTTAAAGTCTAATAGAACAGCCTGGTTTGGCCCTGGAACTGAGCTGGTCTTCCTGGGGTCCCCTGTCTTCAGGTACTGCCTATTTCCTTAGTTATCCAGACCTGCCTCCAACTCTTCTCCTCTCCCCACCCCACTCCCGATCTTGGGGAAGCCTGGCTCCTTCTCCCCCCTTCTCCATTGCCCCCACCCCCTCCCCACAGGGGGTCCAGAGAACTAAGTGTTCTCTGATTCCGGGACAGTTTCGCTGACCTTTGAGGAGGCCTGTAAGTCAGCTGAGGTGACGATCCAGGAGTGGGACAGAATGTCCTTGGAGGATAAGAAGAGACTTCTCTCCGAGCTGGTGGAGAAGATTTTTGAGCTGCCCCTTGTGGAAACAAGTAAGTCCTTTTTGCCTTCTTTCCCTATAGACCTGACCCCAGAGATCTCTGGGTTGTGAATGACTGGACACCCAAGAACTATGGTATGAAACTATGTTATGCCAAGTTTATTTGGGGGATGAGAGAGCAGGGCAGAAATGGCCCCAAATTAGAATAAAGTTTGATCGCTAACAAGTTGAAAAATCTAACTAAACTTAATGTGCTCTGTTCCCTGTGGTAGAAGTAGGAAGTATGGAATTTACTGAGATTCAGCTGTGTGCAGAGAACTGTACTAAATGCTTGGGGGAATATAACAGAAGTAAAAACCACGAGCCCTGCCAACAAGAGAAGCAGCATGACTTAGTGGAAAGAGCATAGGACTGGGATTCAGAGGGCCTGGGTTATAATCCTGGTTTTGCCATTTGTCTGCTGTGTGACCTTAGGAAAGTCACTTAAATCCTCTTGGTTCTCAGTTACCTCATCTGTAAAATGGGGATTAATCAATCAATTCATCTTATTTATTGAGCACTTACTGTGTGCAGGACACTGTACTATGCGCTTTCGAGAGTACAACGTAACAATCTAACAATCTCATTCCCTGCCCCCAAGCTTTAAGACGGTGGGGCCCATATGAGACAGGGTCTGGGTCCAACCTGATTATCTTTTATCTACCCCACTGCTCATTTCAGTGCCTGACACATAGAAAGCGCTTAACAAATACCATTAAAAAACAGAAAAGGATCTTACTCTTTAATGGGGGTGTGTCAGCCAACATTGCTATCAGGAGAAGCAGCGTGGCGCAGTGGAAAGAGCACGGGCTTTGGAGTCAGGGCTCATGAGTTCGAATCCCAGCTCTGCCACTTGTCAGCTGTGTGACTGTGGGCAAGTCACTTAACTTCTCTGTGCCTCAGTTCCCTCATCTGTAAAATGGGGATTAACTGTGAGCCCCACGTGGGACAACCTGATTCCCCTGTGTTTACCCCAGCGCTTAGAACAGTGCTCGGCACATAGTAAGCGCTTAACAAATACCAACATTATTATTATCAAACAGTGGAACAAAAGGAATGAGAATCAGATGGGAAATAGCCTGAATATTCCAGGATGAAATATTAGAATAAATAGTCGCATATACAATTCAATATACATATGCACATGGGGTGAAGATGTAGGCATACATTTGTCTGCTCAAGCAGATATTTGTTCAGCTCTTTCTTCCTGGTACTGCTTCCTGCCCTGCTGTTGGTCCAGTGGAAGGAGCAGTGGTCTGGGAATCAGGACATCTGGGTTCTCTCCCTGGCCCTGCCTGCTGGGAGGGTTTGGACCAAAGAAATCCCTAGGGCATTCTGTGAGGTGGACAGGCCCAGAAGAAATCCTGAAAATAACTGGCTAAAGACCACAGCAACCACCTACTGGGTGGTGGTGGTGTTCCGGCCCTAGGCAGAAACTATTTTGTGTCTAATTTGGCCATCAGCGGACACGGCAAGCAAAAATCCCTTTTGTACACATCACGATTTCATTCATTCATTCAATAGTATTTATTGAGCGCTTACTATGTGCAGAGCACTGTACTAAGCGCTTGGAATGTACAAATCGGCAACAGTTAGAGACAGTCCCTGCCCATTGACGAGCTTACAGTCTAATCAATTTCCTGACCCCACGTCCATCTACTTGCTCACTGCATTCTATGAGCCAACATTAACAATAATAACAATTGGGGCATTTATTATGCACTTATTACATGCTTAGCACTGTGCTAAGCACCGGGGTAGACACAGGACAGTCAGATTGGAAACATGACAGGTAGGGACAGGAGTGCAAATGGTTCTTTACAAGTCACTGGCATTGGAATCAATCCCTCCTCTCAAGTTCTTGTCCTGCCAGACTCATAACTGCAACCCGAGGAGAGACTCTATCAATCATTCTCCCAGGTGTTTAGTACTGTGCTCCACACTCAGTAAATATCACTGATTGACAGACTGATGATACAATCCCAGGTTGCCCCAGTCTCAGCCCCTCTGGCAGATTTGGCGGCGCTGTGTTGTGCTGTGGAGCAGAAACAGTTGTCGTTTTGACTGTCTTAAACCAGAAAATGAAACCAGGAACAAGCTCAACAGAGCTGATATCATGTTTTGCCTTCCCCAATCCCTTTCTCTAGGCTATGAAGCCTCCTTCTTCTCCTTCCTGAGCAAAACCTTACGGTGCCTCCTCAACTGGGACTGGGGAAGCACTAATAACTTCCTGTATAAGTTGGGTAAGAAGCTTCCTGTGAGGGTTAATGTCCTTGGGGGAGAGCCTAGAGCCAGAGGTGGAGATAAGATTGGTTGTGAGGGGCCCTAGCCTCTTTCTCCAGCTCCAGGCCCTTCCTGGCTCATGAAGGAGACTCTGGGGGCCTGCCAGAGTCTTTCATTCTTTCAATCGTATTTATCGAGCACTTACTGTGTGCAGAGCACTGTACTAAGCACTTGGGAAAGTATAATACAGTGGTTAACAGTGACATTGCCTGCCCACAATGAGTCACAGTTTAGAGTGGGGAAGACAGAAGTAATGCAAATAAATAAAATTACAGCTATGTATTTAAGTGCTGTGGGGATGGGGGGGGGGGGGGAAACAAAGAGAGCAAGTCAGGGCGATGCAGAAGGGAGTGGGAGATGAGGAAAAGTGGGCTTAGTCTGAGAAGACCTCTTGGAGGAGATGTGCCTTCAATAAGGCTTTGAAGGTGGGGAGAGTAATTGTCTGTCGGATTTGAGGAGGTAGGGTGTTCCAGACCAGAGACAAGACGTGGGCCAGGGGTCAGTTGCCAGACAGGTGAGATCCAGGCATGATGAGGTTTGCACTAGAGGAGCAAAGTGTGCAGGCTGGGTTGCAGAAGGAGAGAAGCGAGGTGAGGTAGGAGGGGGCAAGATGATGGAAGGCTTTAAAGACAATGGTGAGGAGTTTCTCTTTGATATGGAGATGGAAGGGCAACCACTGGAGTTTTTTGAGGAATGGGATGACATATCCTGAACGTTTTTATAGAAAAATGATGCAGGCACCCAGGACAGAAGGGAGTCACAAGTGGCCGCCCGAGACTAAACCGAAGTCCCTGGGGTGGGTCCTGGGGGGATAGGGGAAGGCAGGGCGAAGACCGGCACTCATTGGGTCCCACCTGGGGGTCCTCAGATGACATTGATGCTCCAGAGGTGACCGAGCGCAAAGTCCTCCACCTGGTGGATGCCGGCCTGGCCTTAAACAGCGCATACCCCTTGGCCCTCCACCCCGCCAGGCACGTGGATCTGATCCTGTCCTTCGACTTCAGCTCTGGGGATCCTTTTGAGGTACTGGGGGACAGGCCCACCCTCAGACAAGGGGAGGGGAGGGGTAGGCGCTGGCCTCCCTGGCTAGGGGGTGGTGCCATCCTCCAAGTGGGCCGGCAAGCAGGGAAGCAGGGAAGAAGTGTGGCCTCATGAATATAGCCTGGGCCTGGGACTCAGGATCTGGGCAAACTTCCGGTTGCCTCCTGGGGGCTGATAGGTAAGTGGGTCCCCCGGCCTTCCCGCAGACCATCAAGCGCGCTTCGGACTACTGCCAAGCCAATGGAATCCCCTTCCCCACCGTGGACAAGGCGAAGCTCGACAGAGAAGCCAAGGAGCCGTCCGACTGCTACGTTTTCCAGGGTGGAGCAAGGGCCCGGGCCCCGGTCGTCATGCATTTCCCACTTTTCAACAGAAACAACTGTGGAGGTGGAGCAGATGGCCGGGGAAATGGGGTTGGGAGATCGGGGAGACGGAGAGTTTTGAGGGAGAGGGAGACTGACGGGTGTGAGACTAAGGGGTGGGAAATTGGAAGGGTTGGAGAATGGATGGGAAGACTGGAGGATGTGGGATTGGGGAGGAGTTGGAGATTGGGGTGTGGGAAACAATGGGAACAAAGAAGGGGAGATGGGAGAATGGGGGGAGCAGGGGACCGAAGGGGTAGGAGATTGGGAGGGGGGAGATTGGAGGATAGGTATTGGCTGAGCTGCTCAGCTGTCTCCCCCTGGCTTTACCTCACTCCTCTCCCACTACAAGCCAGCTCTCACACTTGCTCCTCTAACACGCATCCTACTCACTGTACACTCACTGTACCTCAGTCTTGTCTCTCACATCTGCGACTTCCTGCCCACGTCCTCCCTCTAGAGGTCCCTTTCCCTTCATGTCCAAGAGACCACCACCACTCTCCCCATCTTCAAAGGCCTCTTAAAATCATATCTCCTCCAAGAAGCCTTCTCAGACTACTACTAATAATTATTATTATGGTACTTATTAAGAACTTACTGGTGCCAAACCCTCTTCTAAGCCCTAAGGTAGATACGAGTAATCAGGTTGGGCTTCTCATCTCCCCACCCAATTCACTCTCCCTTCTCCATCAGCTACGTACGCTGGCCGGTACCCCTTAAGCACTCTGATACTCACCCCACTCCCACAGCACATACCTTTTATTCTGCCACTTCTCCTATTTGAAATTTATTTCAACATCTGTTTCCTCCTCTAAACCGTAAGATCCTTGTGGGTGGGAATTTTGCCTACTTACTCTTGTACTCTCCGAAGTGCTTAGTACAGTGTTAAATCAATACACTTGATTGATAGGCATTATGCTATGCATTTGGAAGTTACAACAGAAGGCAAATACCAGTGTTCTGCTCTTGAGGATTTTAACAATGTAATGGGAAGACAGACAAGCAAGAATTGGAGCTGAGGGTCTGGAGGGTCAGGGACACAGTATATGTGGGTTCCTTGCCACCCATGGCCAATGGAGCCTTAGTTTAGAGGCCACGAGGTTTGTCCCGGGCCTTTTTCTCATTCTTGCCTCTGTCTTTCTGTCTGTGGCTGTGACTTGTGTCTGTCTGTCGCTGGCCTTGGGTTTTGCCTACCTGTGGCTATGTGTCTGTCCATGGCTGTGTGTCTCTCCGTGGTGATGCATCTCTCTATTTGTCCATGGTGATGGGGCTGTCTGTCCGTGACTGTATGTCTGGCTGTGGTGTGGTGGTGCTGTCCATCCATCCTGGATGTTTGTCCATCTATGGCTTTGTGTTTGCCTGTGGTGGTGGGGCTTCTGTCCATGGCTGTATGTTTGTCTGTCTGTGTTGTCTGTCTGTGGCTGGCTGTCTGCCCATGGCTGTGTGTCTCTCTGTGGTTGTGTGCTTGTCTGTCTGTCTGCGGTTGTGTGTCTGCCTATGGCGGTGGATCTGTCCCCCGACCATGGCGATGGTGCTGTCTGTCCATGGCTGTATGTCCTTCTGTGGTTGCATGTCACTCCCTGGTTGTGTGTCTGCCTGTCTGTACGTGGTGGTGGGCCCGTCTGTCTCTCCGTGGTGGTGGGGCTTTATCTCCGTGACTGTCTGTTGGTCGGTGGCCCTGGGTCTGTCTCTCATTGAATCCCAGCTGACATAGAGCAGTGGCATAAGAGATATCCTACGTTCCGCATTTCCGGCTACAGCAAGGATGATTTCGACAAGCTGGTGCACGTGGCGAAAATGAACGTCCGGCACCGAGTGGAGACGATTGTGGAGAAGATCAAGGAGCTGGCTCAGTGTGACTCCTATGTGTAGGGGGAGTGGGGATGGTGGGACCCTCTGAACCCTCAGGGGATCCACCAAGCTGCATCTAGAAGTGGGGGTTGCTTAGAGAACCTATCGCTTTGGGTCGTGTCCCCATCCTGAGAGCCAGGGTCCTCCAACATACCTTGGATCCTTTGGCGGGGAGGGGGTGCCTCCTATATCTCCCCTACCTCCCATCTTCGTTAGGAATGCCTCCCAGAATCCCCTATCACTAGATTCCCCTTCCTTTCTGATTCCCTGAGAACAACCTCTCCCTTACCCATCCTTCCCCCTCCCCTGCTATAGTTAATTACAATAATAATAATAATAATGTTGGTATTTGTTAAGTGCTTACTATATGCAGAGCACTGTTCTATACGCTGGGGTAGATACAGGGTCATCAGGTTGTCCCACGTGAGGCTCACAGTTGATCTCCATTTTACAGATGAGGTAACAGGCACAGAGAAGTTAAGTGACTTGCCCACAGTCACACAGCTGACAAGTGGCAGAGCCGGGATTCAAACCCATGACCTCTGACTCCCAAGCCTGGGCTCTTTCCACTGAGCCACGGGTGCTTACTTTGTGCCAAACACTATGCTGAGGGCTAGAGTAGAAGAAAATCAGACTAGACATCATCCTCACCTCATTCAGGGCTCACAGTCTGAGGTAGGGAGAGCAGGTATTCCCATTTAAGAGAGGCAGAAACTGAGATCCAGAGAGGATAAATGACTTGCTCAAGGTCACCCAAAAGGCCAATGCTGAGTTCAGAATTTGGGTCTCCTGGCTTCCAGTCCCATGTTCATTCCACAGGACTGTGAGAGGCTTAGATAGAGTTCCCCAGGTGCACTGTCAAGATTATTAGCAGAGAATCCTTAGGTGATGGGGAAACAATCAATATTGTACTTGCTTGCCTGCTTGCTGACAATTTTCAATTAAAACTTCCCCATTCCCCCACACCATATGGCTGAAGTTTGGTATTTTTCAATTTATTTTTCTTCCTTCCATTCTCCCCCAGTCCAGGTTGTTGTCTTGTAGGGAACGTGCTTATCAACTCTGTTAAATTATAGTCTCCCAAGTCCTTAGTACAGTGCTCTGCGCACAGCAAGTGTTCAATAAATGCAATTAATTGATTGATTGGGACCTGCTCCCCAGAAAGGGAAAGATAGGATCCCCAAAGACTAGGGAGGAGAACAGCAAGAATCATTAGAAATCTGGACCCTTAGGAGGGGAAAATCTCCACACCCCTTCGTGCCCATTTCTCAGATGGGGAACCAAAGACTGAGCAACTCAATTCAGGGCCCAAATGAGTGAGTGGCATCGGGTGGATTCGAACTCACTTCTTCTTACCCCCATCCAGGTTTCAGTTCGCCCTTGCTCAGGAAGGCTTGGAGGGTCCGTGACCTGGATAAAGCCCAAAGACTCTAGGTGAAACCTCAAGGGCAATTACCATCTTCACTTGGCTTTTTCTGCTCTAGTGTGGTCCAGACTGAGTCACTTGAGGGAGAAGCTAGGGGCTTTAGATGGGGAATCCATCACCATACAGCTGGGTGTCAAGGTTCAGACTGTTCTCCCAAGCACTTGTCTTCATCAGTCAACCAATCAATTGCATTTATTGATGGCTTACTGTGTGCAGGGCACTGTACTAAACGCTTGGGAGAGTACCACAGTACCATATGACAGACAAATTCCCAGGTCACAAAGAGCTTACAGTCTGATGGGGGAGGCAGACATTAATACAAATCAATAAATTGGGAATATGTACATAAATACTGTGGGGCTAGGGAAGAGGTAGTAAATAAAGGGAGTAAGTCAGGGCAACTTAGAAGGGAGTGGGAAAAGAGGAAATGAGAATTTAGTCAGGAAGACCTCTTGGAGGAGATGAGCCTTCAATAAGGCTTTAAAGGGGAAAAGTAATTATCTGTTGGACAGGCTAAGGAAGGTAGCTCTAGGCCAGAGGCAAGATATGGGCAAGAGGTCATTAGCAAGATACATGAGATTGAGGAACAGTGAAGAGGTTGTCACTAGGAGTGAAATATGCAGGCTGGGTTGTAATAGGAGAGTAGTCAGTCAGGTGAGGTAAGAGGGAGCAAGGGGATTGAGTGCTTTAAAGTCAATGGTGAGGAGAATTTGTTTGATACACAGGTGGATGGGCAACCATTGGAGGTTTTTGAGGAGTGGGGTGACATGTCCTGATCATTTTTGTAGAAAAATGATCCAGGCAGCAGGGTGAAGTGTGAACTGGAGTGGGGAGAGACAGAAGGCTAGGAGGTCAGCAAAGAGGCAGATGCCGTAATCCAGGTGGGATAGGATGAGCGATACATGGTAGCAGTTTGGATGGAGAGGACAGGGCAGATTTTAGCGATGATGTGAAGGTGGGCCTGACAGGATTTAGTGATGGTTTGAATCTGTGGGTTGAATGAGAGAGAGGAGTCAAGAATAACGCCAAGGTTATTGGCTTGTGAGACAGGAAGGATGGTGGTGCTATCTAAAGTGATGGGAAAGTCAGGGATAGGACACGATTTGGGTGGGGAGATAAGGAGTTCTGTTTTGGACGTGTTCATCTTGAGGTGACCAGAGGACATCCAAGTTGAGATTTCTTCAAGGCAAGAGGAAATGTGAGGCTGCAAAAAGGGAGAGAGATCAGGGCTGGAGATGTAGATTGGGGTATCATCCACATAGAGGTGGTAGTTGAAGCCATGGGAGCAAATGAGATCTCCAAGGGAGTGGGTGAAGATGGAGAATAAGAGAGGACTCAGAACTGAACCTGGAGGGACCCCACAGTTAGGGGGTGGGAGGCAGAGGAGGAGCCCACGAAGGAGACTGAGAATGAATGGCCAGAGAGATAAGAGGAGAACCAGGAAAGGGCAGCGTCAGTGAAGCCAAGGTTGGATAATGTTTCCAGAAGAAAGGTGTGGTCCATAGTATCGAAGGCAGCTGAGAGGCCGAGGAGGATTAGGATGGAGTAGAGGCCGTTGGATTTGACAAGAAGTAGTTCATTAGTGACCTTTGAGAGGCCGGTTTCTTTGGAGTTAAGGGGACAGAAGCCAGGTATAAGATAAGCAGTAGAACCTGATCCTGACTGCCCCACCTCCCTTCCATAGGGCTCATGGTCTAAGAGGTAGCTATCTAATCTACATTTTACTGATGAGGAAACAGATACCAGGATTGAGCAACTTTCCCAAGATCCCATAGGAGGCTAATGGCAGAGCTGGAACCAGGTTCCTGGTTCCTAGTCTCCTATTTCCATTAGGCCTTCTCAGAAACCTCCAAATAACCATCTCCACATTCAAGAGAAATGCCTCACCATCAGTTTTAAGACCCTAAATTAGCTCCCTTTCTCCTAACCTCACTGATATCCTATCACAACCAAATCCGCACATTCCACTCCTCTAACACCAACCTGTTCTATCTACCACAATATCATCTATCCTTCTACCGACCCCTGAAGCCCTAAAGTAGATACAAGTTAATCGGGTTCGACACAACCCCAGTCCCACATGGAGCTCACAGTCTTAATCCCCATTTTATCGATGAGGGAACTGAGGCCCAGAGAAGTTAAATGACTTGCCCAAGGTTACACAACAGACATGTGGGAGATCCGGGCTTAGAACCTATGACCTTCTGACTTCCAGGACCCTGCTCGGAGGCAGCGTGGCTCAGTGGAAAGAGCCCGGGCTTGGGAGTCAGAGGTCATGGGTTCGACTCCCAGCTCTGCCACTTGTCAGCTGTGTGACTGTGGCCAAGTTACTTATCTTCTCGGGGCCTCAGTTACCTCATCTGTAAAATGGGTATTAACTGTGAGCCTCACGTGGGACAACGTGATTACCCTGTATCTACCCCAGTGCTTAGAACAGTGCTCTGCACATAGTAAGCGCTTACCAAATACCAACTTTATTATTATTACTATCCCATGCTGCTTCTGTCACTGGACTGAAACTAATAGCCAAGAGAACAGTGCGGAAAACAGTTCGGAGCAGAGGGTAAGAAGGAGGCTTCTTTTTGCTAGGGAAAATTGAGACTAGGCAGCAATGCCAACTTTCCATTTTGAGTGTTGGGGGGAATGTGAGGCAAGGAGAGGAGGGAGAAGGAGGAGGGGAAGAAAGGGGAGAAGAGGAGAGGACAACAGGGACCTCACTGTTCTCAACTCATGGTTTCTCTTGCCCTCCTGGGGCTTCAGGTTCCCAGAGGACAGTCTGTCTGCTCATCTCCCTCTTGCTGATCTTCCCCAGAAGCCTGGGGAATTCTCTGGTGATTTGGAGGGGTGGATATTGCTGGTATAAAGCCTATGGTGCCACAGCTCCATTTGCCTCCCAGTAAGGAATAGCCGCGGACAAATCAACAGTGGAGTTGGAGCTGGGGGTGAAATGGAAACCAGAGCCCAGAGCCCCATGGGTTGGGAAAAACCCAACCACAAGGCTAAGTGTTAAAGCACCAGAATTTCAGTTCAACACAGGTCTGGGGTGAGGTAGTGGGGAAGGGCTGAACAGGCCTAGGCAGCTACAACTCGCCACCCTGCTTAAATCATTCTGGGAAATTGAAGCTAGTGGTTCACTAGTGGTGGCTCAGCTTCCCTTGCCTATGTGAGGTTGGTGCCTTTGGTCACAGGGAAAGTTAGGAACTTGGTCCTGGCAGAGGAGACTGAGGGGAAGAAGGAAAGGAAGAGGGGGAGGAAAGAATCCAGGCACTCTGACTCTTAGTTCTTTGGACCACCTGACTCAGACAGACCAATAGGCAAGGGGAAACTGCAGTGGGATTTTAGCCCTCCCCGTTCAAATTTCCAAAACTCACATTGTCGATGGCAATGATGCCTCCTGACTAGATGAGACAGAGACAGAAGCTGCATGGCCTAGTGGCTAGAGCATGGGCCTGGGAGTAAGAAGGTCTTGGACTCTAATCCTGGTTCTGTCACTTGTCTACTGTGTGACCTTGGGCAAATCACTTAACTTCTCTGGGCCTCAGTTCCCTCATCTATAACACAGGGATTGAGACTGAGCCCTATATAGGACAGGGATGGTGTCCAACCTGATTGTTTTGTATCTACCCCAGTGCTTAGAAGAGTACCTGGTACATAGTAAGTGATTAATAAATACAATTATTATTATTATAATCGGTGCAGTTATCCTTGTCCATGTCAATGAAGGCCACATTGAAGGTACTGCCCTTTTCTGCAACCAAGAGCTCCTCTGCCCAGAATAGACATGCTCAGGCCTACGACCTCTTCCATATTCAGGCACCTGTGCCACCTATGGGGTATGGGATCCACTCCAGGGGGGCTCTGTAGCTTCCAGCCATTCTCCTTCTCCTTCTCCACTGACCAGTGGCGAGTCAGGGAGGGCCTAACAGGAGACAATCCCGGGGTTCAGTGGTTGAGGCATGCAGGGAGCTAAAGGCCCAGTCTCAGTATTAATGAAGCAGATTTCAATACTTTGGTGACCTGACTAGGGAGATATTCCTCGGGCTGGTATATGTTCTGATTTATCTGCAAGGCTGGCTAGGAGGCTCCTGTCCACTGGGTGTAGCCCTTCCCTATAATTCTTATATTCTTCCAAAAACAGAGACCCACAGCACTTCCAGAGAAGGAGTGGGGATTGCAAGCAAGCAAAAATTGGAAGCAACATTTGCCTCTTTGGATGGCAGACGTTTATCTCCATCATTCAGTGGTACTTATTGAGTGCTTACTGTGTGCAGAGCACTGTACTAAGCACTTGGGAAAGTGCAGAAAAGCACTCGATAGATGTGATTCCCTCACCCACAAGAATTTTACAATCTACAGGGGGACATGGACATTGAAAGAGATTAGAGCTAGAGGAAATATAATACAGGAATATTTATATAAGTTCTTGGGGGCTGGGGTGAGTATCATAGTGCTTAAGGGGTACACAGCCAAGTTCAGTCGATGCAGAGGGGAGAATGGAGAGGAGAAATAAAGGGAATACTTGGTCTAGGAAGTCCTCTTGGAGGAGATGAGATTTTAGGAGGGTTTTGAAGGTGGGAAGCGTGGTAGACTGTCAGCTATGAAGGAGGAGGGAGTTCCAGAACTGAAGAAGGATGTGGGCAAGGGGTTGATGGAGGGATAGATGAGATCATGGTAGACAGGTAGGTGTTAGAGGAGTGGAGTGTGCAGATTAGGTTGTAGTGAGAAATCAGTGATCTTAGGAGGGAGAGATCTGACTGGGGGTCTTAAAACTGATGGTAAGGAGTTTCTGTTGAATGCGGAGGTTGTCCATTGGAGGTTTCTGAGAGGGCAGCGGGGCCTAATGGAATAGTACAGTAAGGAACTAGGAACCAGTAAACCTGGTTCCGGCTCTGCCATTGGCCTCCTATGGGACCTTGGGAAAGTTGCTCAATCTCGGTATCTGTTTCCTCATCAGTAAAATGGAGATTAGATAGCTACTTCTTAGACCATGAGCCCTATGGAAGGGGGGTGGGGCAGTCAGGCTCAGGCTCTACTGATTATCTTATACCTGGCTTCTGTCCCCTTAATTCCAAAGAAACCAGCCTCTCAAAGGTCACTAATGATCTACTTCTTGTCAAATCCAACGGCATCCTAATCCTGCTCGACCTCTCAGCTGCCTTCGATACTATGGACCACACCCTTCTTCTGGAAACGTTATCCAACCTTGGCTTCACTGACACTGTCCTTTCCTGGTTCTCCTCTTATCTCGCTGGCCATTCATTCTCAGTCTCCTTCGCAGGCTCCTCTTCTGCCTCCCACCCTATAATTGTGGAGGTCCCTTAAGGTTCAGTTTTGAGTCTCCTTTTATTTTCCATCTTCAGTCACTCCCTTGGAGAACTCATTTGTTCCAATGACTTCAAATACCACCTCTATGCAGATTACACCCAAAACTACATTTCCCACCCTGATCTCTACTTGGATGTCCTCTGATCACCTCAAGCTTAACATGTCCAAAATAGAACTTCTAATTTTCCCACCCAGAATCTGTCCTCCCCCTGGCTTTCCCATCACTGTAGATGACACCACCATCCTTCCTGTCTCACAAGCCAATAACCTTGGCATTATCCTTGACTCCTCTCTCTCATTCAACCCACAGATTCAAACTATCACTAAATCCTGTCAGGCCCACCTTCACAACATCGCTAAAATCTGCACTGTCCTCTCCATCCAAACTGCTTCTGTGTCAATAAGATTACTTATCCTTTTCTGCCTGGATTACTGCATCATCCTCTTTGCTGACCTCCCATCCTCCAGTCTTTCTCCACTCCAGTCCAAACTTCACTCTGCTGCCTGGATCATTTTTCTATAAAAACGTTCAGGACATGTCACCCACCCTCTTCAAAAAATTCCAGTAGTTGCCTATCCACCTGTGCATCAAACAGAAACTCCTCACCATTGGCTTTAAAGCACTCAATTCCCTTGCCCCTTCCCACCTCACCTTGCTACTCTCTTACTACAACCCAGCCTACACACTTCACTCCTCTAATGCTAACTTTCTCATTCTGCCTTGATCTCACTTATCTCGCCACCAACCCCTGGCCCACCTCCTGCCTCTGTCCTGGAACTCCCTCCCTCCTCAAATCCGACAATGACTCTGCCTACTTCAAAGCCTTTTCGAAGGCACATCTCCTCCAAGAGGTCTTCCCTGACTAAATCCCTTTCCTCTTCTCTCTCTCCTTCCTGCATCTCCCTGAATTGCTCCTTTTGTTTTTCTCCTGTCCCAGCCCCACATCACTTATGTAAACATCTGCAATTTATTTATATTAATGTCTGTCTCCCCCTTCTATATGGTAAACTCTTTGTGAACAGTGAATATGTCTGTTGTATTGTTCTGTTGTATTCTCCCAGGTGCTTAGTACAGTGCTCAATAAATCCAATCGACTGCCTGACTGACCCAGAAGGACCAGGAACCTCTGACTCGAGAGGGACCAGATCCAGATCCCAGAGAGATAGAGTTCCTAGCCTGCAGGAGGAAGGAGGGGAGTCAAAGTCAGCAGCTTTGTCAGGGGACTCTGCCCTTGGATTCTTGCCGCTCTAAGTACTTGGGAAAGTACAAAAGAGCACTTGGTAGATGCGATCCTTCACCTCAAGAAGTTTACAATTTACAGAAAGAGACGGACATTAAAAGAGATTAGAGCTAGGGGAAATATAATAAAGGAATATTTACATAAGTTTTATGAGCCCGGAGAGAGTATCAAAGTGCTTAAGGGATACACAGTCAAGTTCAGTCGACGCACAGGGGAAAGCAAGAGGAGAAATAAAGGGATTACTTAGTTTGGGAAAGCCTTTTGGAGGAGATGGTTAGGAGGGTTTTGAAGGTGGGGAGAGTGGTGGACTGTCAGCTATGAAGGAGGAGGGAGTTCCAGAACTAATAATAATAATGATTCTTATTATGGTATTTGATAAGCACTTACCAAGTGCCAAGCATGGTTCTAAACACTTGGATAGACGCAAGGCAATCAGGTTAGACATAATCTCTGTCCCTCATGGGGCCTCCAGTCTTAATCCCCATTTTACAGATGAGGTAACTGAGGCACAAAGTGAAGTGACTTGCCCAAGATCATTCAGAAGACAAATTGTGGATCTGGGATTAAAATCCATGAGACCGTGTTTCTTTCTGTAGCGTGGGAGCCCCTCCCACATCCTCTCCAGGGACCCTACCTAAATAGGCATGGGCTCCAGGGCAAGGAACATGTGGTCTCTAACACGAAGCCCCGTGTATAGAGACTTCGCTGCCTCGGGACATCCCCAGGCTGCTTCTAAAATGGAGTCCAGCCCAAAGAACCTATGCTGCTGTGGTGGTTTTTCCCACACTATTCCTTTCCTTCCCTGGCTCCAAATCACAGTCTGGGTTGATAATAATAATTGCGGTATTTGTTAAGCGCATACTATGTTCCAAGTACTGTAGTGGGGTAGACACAAGCAAATCGGGTTGGACATAGTCCCTGTCCCACATGGGGCTCACAGTCTTAATCCCCATTTTACAGATGAGGGAACTGAGGCCCAGAGAAGTGAAGTCACTTGCCCAAGGCCACACAATAGACAAGTGCAGGATCCAGGAATAGAACCCACGATCTTCTGACTCCCAAGCCCTGGCTCTAACCACTCCACCGAGGGGTGGGGAGGGAGATTCAAGCCGCCCTCTTGCCCCCAAGGTACAAGGTGGCCCTGCAGGGCAGAGAGGGAGCTTTGACCTGCTGACACCACCTCTCCCCTCCCTTGTTTTGTTAGTGGCACCCACTCAGGGCCTGAGTCGCCACTGCTGCCACTTTAGGACGCCTCTCCGGGCTTCTGCACGAGTCTCTGTGCCCGCGTACAGTGTCGCCTACCAGTCCCGAGGACTGGCTTCAATGTTGGACAGCCGATCCCTTCCCGCAAACACACCCCGACACTATAACCCTTCCTCAGCCTGCCTTCGATCACTCCTTAACTCCACTGACCTCTTGCTCCACTCTACCTCACCCACTCACCAACTTGGACACACTCTCGATCTCATCATCTCTAACCACTGCACAATCTCTACTCTCACCAACTCTGAAATCCCTCAGTCTGAACACAGCCTCCTCACCTACCTTCTCTCCCACACACCTCCTCCCCATAAACCTGTACTGTTCCCCCACAGAGATCTCTGATCTTACCCAATCCAATTTTCTCAACTCATCATGCCCCATTTAGCCTCCATACACAAACTACCTGCCCTTGATGACCAAATTGACGCTCTCAACACCACCCTCTCTACTGAACTCAACTCACTCGCTCCCCTTTCCCTTCATCGATCTCATTCATTCAATAGTATTTATTGAGCGCTTACTATGTGCAGAGCACTGTACTAAGCGCTTGGGATGAACAAGGCGGCAACAGATAGAGACGGTCCCTGCCGTTTGACGGGCTTACGGTCTAATTGGGGGAGATGGACAGACAAGACCAATGGCAAGAAATAGAGTCAAGGGGAAGAACATCTCGTAAAAACAATGGCAACTAAATAGAATCGAGGCGATGTACAATTCATTAACAAAATAAATAGGGTAATGAAAATATATACAGTTGAGCAGACGAGTGCAGTGCTGTGGGGATGGGAAGGGAGAGGTGGAGGAGCAGAGGGGAAAGGGGAAAAAGAGGGTTTAGCTGCGGAGAGGTAAAGCGGGGGTGGCAGAGGGAGTAGAGGGAGAAGAGGGGCTCAGTCTGGGAAGGCCTCTTGGAGGAGGTGAGTTTTAAGTAGGGTTTTGAAGAGGGAAAGAGAATCAGTTTGGCAGAGGTGAGGAGGGAGGGCGTTCCAGAACCGGGGGAGGACGTGGCCCAGGGGTCGACGGCGGGATAGGCGAGACCGAGGGACTGTGAGGAGGTGGGCGGCGGAGGAGCGGAGCGTGCGGGGTGGGTGGTAGAAAGAGAGAAGGGAGGAGAGGTAGGAAGGGGCAAGGTGACGGAGAGCCTTGAAGCCTAGAGTGAGGAGTTTTTGTTTGGAGCGGAGGTCGATAGGCAACCACTGGAGTTGTTTAAGAAGGGGAGTGACATGCCCAGATCGTTTCTGCAGGAAGATGAGCCGGGCAGCGGAGTGAAGAATAGACCGGAGCGGGGCGAGAGAGGAGGAAGGGAGGTCAGAGAGAAGGCTGACACAGAAGTCTAGCCGGGATATAACTAGAGCCTGTAACAGTAAGGTAGCCGTTTGGGTGGAGAGGAAAGGGCGGATCTTGGCGGATCTCATACCACTAACCCACAGCTCTGGGTCACCCCTACAGTCCGTCTCCTTCGTTCCTGTGCACGAGCCGCAGAGAGTTGCTGGCAGAAATCTAAATATCAGACCGATTTCATCAACTTCAAATTTATCCTTGAATACTTTAACTCTGTCCCCCACCTTTACTGACACCCATGCTCATTGCCCTTGCCAGTTGTTCCAGACATTTAACTCCCTCCTCAAGTCCCCTGTCCCCCCACCTCCCACGTCCCTCAGCCGCACTGACCTGGCCACCTAAATTCATCAACAAAATTGACACTATCGGGCGTGTTCTCCCAAAAATTTCTCCAGTCCTTCCCCTTCTTCAACTCTCCCATCTTTCCCTGAGGAAATCTCCTGCCTTCTCCCTAATCCACCCCCTCCACCTGTGCATCCGACCCCATTCCTTCGCATCTCATCAAAACATTTGTCCCCTCTCTTCTTCCCTCCCTAACTGCCATCGTCAACTGTTCACTCTTCAATAGATTATTCCCCGCTGTTTTTAAACATGCCCATATCTCCCCTCTCCTAAAAAAAAGCCCCTCCTTTGACCCCAAGGCTCCCTCCAGTTATCCCCCTGTCTCCCTCCTACTATTCCTCTCCAGACTCCTTGAGTGAGCTTTCTAGACTCCTTGAGTGAGCTTTCTATACCCACTGTTTCAAGTTCCTCTCCTCCAATTCTCTTCTTGACACCCCCTCCAATTTGGCTTCCATTCCCTTCACTTCACAGAAACCACCTTCTCAAAGTCTCCAGTGATCTTCTTCTTGTTAGATCCAATGGCTTCTACTCCATCCTAATCCTCCTCGACCTCTCAACTGCCTTTGACACTGTTGATCACTCCCTTCTTGGGGAAACATCCAACCTCGGCTTCATTGACACTGTTCTCCTGGTTCTCCTATCTCTCTGACCACTCATTCTCAGGCTCTTCTGCAGCCTCCTCCTCTGCCTCCCATCCCCTAACTGTGGGAGTCCCACAAGGTTCAGCTCTGGATCCTTTTCTTTTCTCCATCTACATGCACTCCCTTGGAAAATTCGTTCACTCACATGCCTTCAACTACCATCTGTATGCTGATGACATCCAAATCTACCTGATCTCTCTCCCTCTCTGCAGTCCCGCGACAAACTACAATCCTTCCACAGCCTGCCTTCGATTACTCCTCAACTCCATTGACCTCCTGCTCCTGTCTTCAAGGCATCTCTACTTGGATGACCTCCAATTATCTCAAGCTTAACATGTCCAAAACAAGACTCCTTATCTTTTCAACCAAACACTGCCCTCCCGCTCACTTTCCCATCACTGTTGAAGGCACCACCATCCTTCCTTTCTCACAAGCCGGTAACCTTGGCTTTATCCTTGCATTCTTTCTTTCATTCAACTCACATATTCAAGCCATCACTAAAACCTGTCAGTTCTACCTTCCCAACATGGCCAAAATCTGTCCCTTCCTCTCCATCCAAACTGCTACTACATTAATGCAAGCACTTATCCTATCCTTCCTTTGTTATTGTATCAGCCTCCTTGCTGACCTCCCTACCTCCCTTCTCTCCCCACTCCAGTCCATCCTCTACTCTGCTGCCCGGTTCATTTTCCTTCAGAAAGGTTTAGACTATGTTTCCCCACTCTTCAAGAAACCCCACTGGTTGCCAATCCAACACCATATCAAACAGAAACTCCTCATCTTTGGCTTTAAAATACTTAATCACTTTGCCACCTCCTACCTCACCTCACTACTCTCCTACTACGACCCAGCCCACACACTTCATTCCTCTGATGCTAACTTTTTCACTGTACCTCTATAACGCCTTTCTCGCCACCGACTTTTCTCTCACCTCCCTCTTCTGGCCTGGAACTCCCTCCCTCTTCATGTCAGACATATATTTGCTCTCCCCCACTTCAAAGCTTTACAGAAGGCACATCTCCTCCAAAAAGCCTTTCCTATTAAGCCCTCCTCTCCTCTTCCATTCCCTTCTGCGTCGATCTGACTTGCTCCCTTCATTCATCCTCCCTCCCATTCCCACAGCACATATATATATATCTGTAGCTTATTTATTTATATATATTATTGTCTGTCTCCCCTTCTGGACTGTGAGTTCGTTGGGGGCAGGAAACATGTCTGTTTGTTGTTATAGTATACTCTCCCAAGCACTAAGTAAAGTGCTTAGCACACAGTGAGTGCTCAATAAATATGATTAAATGAATTAATGAAAGGTATTGCGGCGTGTGCCCCAGGCTCAGAGTGCATCCCACATTGTCTCCTGAAGCTGCCGCCGTACAAGCATTTTTTCATTCAATCATATTTATTGAGCACTTACTATGTTCAGAGCACTGTACTAAGCTCTTGGGAGAGTACAAGTGTTGCCCTGACTTGTTCCCTTCATTTATTCCCTCCTCCCAGCCCCACAACACTTATGTTCATATCTGTAACTTTACTTATACTGATGTCTGTTTCCTCCTCTAGATTGTAAATTCGTTGTGGGCAGAGTATGTGTCTTTTTATTGTTATATTGTTCCAGGATTGTGAATTACTAATTGATATTAGATCTGCCTTTACTATTCTAGCTGGGCAAAACACAGAGCCTGGAGCAACAGGAACACAGTCTCTTTAAAGGGGCTGCTGACGTAATAATGTTGGAATTTGTTAAGCGCTTACTATGTGCAGAGCACTGTTCTAAGTGCTGGGGTAGATACCGGGTAATCAGGTTGTCCCACGAGAGGCTCACAGTTAATCCCCACTTTACAGATGAGGTCACTGAGGCACAGAGAAGTTAAGTGACTTGCCCACAGTCACACAGCTGGCAAGTGCCAGAGCCGGGATTTGAACCCATGACCTCTGAATCCCAAGCCCGGGCTCTTTCCACTGAGCCACACTGTTTCTCAGACATAGGAACTTCGACCTTCTCAGTAAAGCACTGGGCTCCTCCACGGGACAGAATGCACTATGATAGACCAGCCAATCCAGCACCTAATCTCCTCGAGAAGAATGCTTGTTAGGGCAAACCTGACCTTTGAGCCTTGGGGTCCCACTCACTGGAAAAAGGGGGCGGTCAATGATTACCTAGCAAGCAATTGGTTCCATAAAGGCAAGAAAGTCAGGTGTGATGCAAGCTGCCCAGGAGAACGATTTCATTTGAGTCAGAGACATCTTGGAAGACTGACGTCCCTCCGACATAGCCATCCTCAATTTGGGAAAATGATCAAACCCCCAGAGAACACCCAAGTCAGGTGTTCGGGTGATCGGGGACAAAGTGTTTCATCCACCCCGGAGACCCATTCGGTCTGGTGTGAAATGAAAGGGGCACCTTGCAGAAAGCTCCCGCCTTGCTGCAGTGTGTTCAGGAGGACAACTGGTGATACTGTACCATGGAAATGAGAAGGATATACTTGAGGTGGCTGCTTCCCAGATTAAGAAAGAGGATAATTGGCCGGGATAAAGGAGGACCGTGAGCAGTCCCCAGGGCGGTGGATTCCAGGAGTGCCCCTGGAAGCACTGGACTTTTTGTGCTACTTGACAGGGAATGGCCAGAGGAGAATGATGACTTCACCTTCACCAGATCTAAAGAGGGAGGCACTTTCCAAGAACAGACCATGGCACTGGAAAAGCGGGAATCGTAGGAGGCAGAGACCTGTGAAATCCAAGGCGACCCCTGGCAGCGTCATCGTAGCAGTTCCAGCCTGGAGAGAAGGTAATGTACTCCAAACCGGTTAGAGGGGCATTTCTGACCCTGCTTTGGGAAGGCCTCTAAATGGTGATGTGTCAGTTTGGCACTGGGATTTATGAGTTAAAAAGAGCTGTAGGAGAACCTTGGTTTGCCCATGTATCACAACTGAAAAAAGGAACCCTTGGCAATACCTAGTGAGGTTACAATGCATTCACTTTGTGGATTGGGTATGCAGAAGTGGAAACTATGCAGACCTTTGTGAATATGTTGCTTTTTTCCTTTGGGAGTCAGGGGAGGGAATTTATCTGTTTGAACCACTTAGTATCAGATTTGGGGATTTATGGGGTAAGGTTTATTAAATAGAGTGAGGGTAAGGGAGTGTTGCCCTTGGCCTCCGGGGCGGAGAGATGGAGCCCCATACGGTCTCCAACAACGAGCCCCGCCCAAAGAGCCTTTGCTGGCTCTGTGGTTTTTCTGCATTTTTCCTTCCCCTCCCTGACTCCAAATTACAGTCTGGGTGAGCTCTGTCGCCGGGTGAGGAGGAAGGTTCATGCCTCCTGGTTGTCCCCGCGGTCCAAGGTGACCCTGCAGGGTAGAGAAGGGGGCTCCGACCAGCTGACACCGACCCTTCCCTTCCCTATTTTGTCTGTGACCCCACCGAGGGCTTGAGCCGCAGACACCGCTTCGGGGCACCTCTGCGGGATTCGGCAGGTGCCCGCATGCAGTGCCGCCCAACCCTTACCAGTCCCGGGCCCCGGCTTCAATGTCGCTCCGTCGTTCCCTTCCCACACACACCCCACAAAAACCAAAGGCGTCGCAGCGTGTGTTCCAGCCCAGAGTGCAGATCCTAAAGCCGCTGCCTGAAACCTCTAACCCCTGCCCTATGAGTTTGGGATTGTATCTCCTATGTTTCTCCTATGCCTTGGTATTTTGGGGGATCCCACTGCTCCTCAGCGCCAGGCCACATGGCTCTAAGGTGGCTGATTGATCCACAAAGCGGAGATCAGAGGGCTACTGATTTATATATATTAATGTGTATCTCCACCTCTAGACTGAGCTCGTTGTGGGCAGGGAATGTGTCTGTTGTTACATTGTACTCTCCCAAGCGCTTAATACAGTGCTTTGCAAACAGCACGTGTTCCATAAATACAATTTAATGAATGACTGACCATTGGAGGAGGGACTAAGACTGATGAACGGGGACCAGTGGAGAACGAGAGATGCCAACTTCAGCTCAACCACCAATGAGAAGCCCCGGAACTCGACAGCCAGCACGGAGGACTAATGAGGTTTTGCTCCTGTGGGAGCATCTTTGGAAGGGCCCAGGGAAACTGATTGGGTCAGCCGGGGCGGGATTATGCGAATGAAAGGATGGGTTTAAAACCCCGCCGGGTACGCGACCCGTGCCCGGCCCGTGGACTGTTCTGTGCCAGGAAGGAGTGGGATTAAGGGTGCCTGAGTTGGAACGAGGTGCGGTCACTGGACTCTCTACCCTACACCTCACCAGGAGTGGTAGCAAGGTGATTTCTCCCACTACAGAGTCGGGCTTGGACGGCAGCTTGGGGGTGAGAGCAGGGCACCGGGTTAAGAGGTAAGGAGGCACGGGGCTTAGCTTGGGGACCCGCGGTTCATTGACTCCACTGGTGTCACCCCTCACTCCGGTGATCTCCTAGGGTTGTGGAAAGAGGGGGTCTTCCCCTTCCCTGCGATGGCCTCATAGGAATTCACAAAGGGCAGGCGGTTGATCCCTACAGTGGAGGGAAGAGACACTAGCCCTAGTGTAGGGTCCACTGGGTTGGGAATGGGGCATCTAGGTGGGAGTGGGCAGCAGAAAGGGCCGAGATGGGAAGGAGGGTGGTGATAGCTTAGTGGGGTTTGAGGGGTGAATGAGGAGGTGGGGGAAGCCAACCTTTTCTCATCTGTCACTCAGCCTCCATCCTGCCGGCGGTTCCAGGTTTGGCAGACAAAACTGCAGCCTCCCGGAGATCGGGAAACATCCCAAGGTGACCCCGAGGAAACATGGGAGGGAGCAGGGCAGAGGCAGCAGGTGGCATCTGTGGGTGCAGGGAGCAGGTTGGGCAGTGGCGAGGGACCAGCCAGGGAAGCTGTGGGTTTGGGTGGAGGCCAGATTGAACTCACTGGCACAGCCCCCAGGAGTCAGGTCATCCCTAGGAGACCTCGGACCCAGGGGGAGGAGTGGTGGGCTTATGGTCCAGGAGAGGCTGTGGTCCTGGGGGCCTGGGTCAGCCTGAGTCCCCCAGGGGTTCCCAAAGGGCAGCCACAGAGATCCTGCAGACCCTCAGGTATAGGAGAAGCGGTCAGATCCCCCAGTTAACTGCTGGAGATGATGGAGTTCTTGGGAGGAGGCTCAGGCCCAGCCAAGTCTCATCCCAGGAAAGTGTGTCAGGAGGACAGATGCACTCATCTCCCCAGGATTGGCATTACATTAGGAAAAGCAGCGTGGCCTAATGGAAAGAGCACGGGCGTGGGAGTCAGAAGACATAGGTTCTAATCCTGGCTCTGACACGTCTGCTGTGTGACCTTGGGCAAGTCACTTCACTTCTCTGGGCCTCAGTTACCTCATCTGTAAAATGGGGATTAAGATTGTGAGTCCCATGTGGGACAGGGACTGTGACCAACCTGATTACCTTGTGTCTATCCCAGGGGTCAGAACAGTACTTGGCACATAGTGAGCGCTTAACAAATACCATAATTATTATTATTATTGATAGGCGCTGCCAGCACAGGGACAGAACGGAAGATTGACGGCCCTCTCCTTTGGCAGGAAACACGCTGCTGACTGCAGAGGAAATGGACAAAGTTAATAAGTAATGAGGGGTCCAAGGTGGGGATGGGTGAGAGTGAGGCCTGGCCCTGGCCTGAATGGGGGGGTCCGGCTCTCCCTGGGAGGGTGGGGGCATGGTTGTCGGTAGGGGAGCTCAGTAGGCTACCTGAGGAGGCCCCCAGCCAAGCGGGCAATGTCCCCGGGGTGGCGTTCTGCCCGAGCCCCTGGACAAGCCCCGCAATCAGGATCCCCTTCCCTTCGCTCCTTCCCCTCATCAGAGACCCACAGCCCCCCAGAGCTGGAGTGCTCCCTGAGAGGTGATCTGGTCTAGTCCCCTGCCTCCCGGTAGGGAGTCATACCAGGCTCACCCAGGAGATGGGGGGGGGGTCTGCCCTACCCCCACGAGCTTTCCAAGTGTCCCAGTTTCTTGTCAAGCTGATTGTCTCCAACCCCTAGGAGTCCAGAAATCCTGAATTTAACGGGCATATCCGAGGAGGAGAAAAAAGCCACCAGTCACCGCCAAGGGGTGATCAAGGAACACCTGAAGAAGTGGGGCTGCAACCCGGTATGCAGGCTGGCATCTGAGCAGGGAGCTGGAGCAGAGCCAGGCCGGGGCCAAATGTTGCCCCGCCTCTTCCTGCTTCAGGGCCCAAGGGGAGGGCACTGCCTTCAAAGAGGTAGGGGGAGCTGGCCAGGATGGGTAGGCAGTTGGGCTTGCCCAACCCTGGCACTGGGGGAATTTCCTGCCCCTTCCTGGCCTGCTATCCTCCCACCATGCCACCCAGTTACTTAACTCCTTTTTCTCCATGGTTCCCTTTGATGGCTGCTTGTTCTCAAACGACCAACATACGGACCCTAGGAACGGGTCATTTAGCCCACTTAAAGGTGAATCTGGAATCCCCAGGGATGTGCTTGACATCTGCCAGTCCTTTAGAAAGATGCTCCTTGAAAAACGCCCAGGAAAAATCCAGTAGTAGTATAGTAGTTGTAATATTAGCAGCAGCCATGTTTATTGAGTGCACACATGACAGACCCCACCGCCCAGGGGGAGACCACTCTCCCCACCTTCTTACTAAAATTCCACCTCCTTCAAGAGGTCTTCCTTGACTAACCCCTCATTTTCCCTCCTCCTCCTCCCTTCTGTGTTGCATGTGCACTGGATCTGACCCCTTTAAGCTTCTGATATTCTCCCTACCCTCAGCCCCACAGCACTAACGTACATATCTGCAATTGATTTTATGGTCTGTCTCCCCCGCTTGACTTTTAACACCTTGTGGGTAGAGAACGGGTCTACCAGCTCTATTGCTTGTACCATCCTAAGGGCTTAGTGCAGTGCTCTGCACATAGCAAATGCTCAATAAATACCATCGACTGATTTTCCCTCCCTCTTTTGTGGCACTCATTCTATGACCTGGAGCACATCTCCTGCCCTGGCTTTAGGCTCACCACCCCTGCACTCCCCTCTTGGTCACTTCCCCTTTCCCCTCCTCCCTTCAGGCCAAGGTCCCAACCATCATGGTCCTGGGCTCCGGTGGGGGCACGCGGGCCTCCATCGCCTGCCAGGCCACCCTGACTGCACTCGCCCAGCATGACCTGCTAGACTCCGTCATGTACCTCTCCGGTGTCTCAGGCTCCACCTGGTAAGTATTCCTCCGGCCGAGTCCAGGGTTCCCCAACTCCTTCTCCTCCTCCTTCGTCTCCATCCCCTGGGTGGGCTGGAGGCCCACGGCCCTCTCTGTGCCCCCGAGGTGCATGTCCTCCCTCTACGCCTGGGGAGATTGGTCCAAAAAGCTGGAGGAGGCAGAGGCTGAGATGCGACAGCGGCTCACAGAGGGTTCCTGGGACCGCCGATTTGCCCTGGAGAAGGCCAAAGAGGCCGCAAAGTTGGAGGACTATTCTCTGACTGATTTCTGGGCCTACTTCGTGGCGTATGAGCAGACCAGGAAGGTGAGTACCTTCAGGGCTGCTTTGAGGAGGGGTGGGGAATATGATGCCGGGTGCCCCCTTCCCAGCAGCTGGGGAAGCTCCTGGCAATGACACTGCAGAGAGGTGGCATGGTACAGGGATATCACTGGGGCAAGGTGGCCAGAGTCTCTGGGGGGCCCCTTTGGACAAATCCCCAAACATCCTTGGGACAAAAGATCCTCAAGGGGAGAAGCCATGACTGTTTCCTTTCCCTGTCCATTTCCTCTTGGAGACCGATCCCAGATTCCTGGATCTCTGAAGGTGGAGAGGGGCTGGGGCTGGTCAGGTTGGGCCAGGAAGCTTGTACCCTGGCCAGAGGTTGCTTTGCCATGTTCTCACAATGAGAACCCAGAAATTTCCTGATCCTGCTAACCCCACCCCCCCGGGCATCACTGTTACCTTTCTGCTTTCTACCACCTCTACCCGGCACCTCCAGTTGCAAGATGAGCCCCTGACCAGCATCAAAGAACATTCCGAGAAGGGGGTGGTGCCATACCCCATCTTCTCCGCAGTGGATAAAGACTGCCTGAAGCAATGGAAGAAGAAATTGCCCCAGGGTGAGGGAGCTGAGGGACCCCCTTACCTGACTAGGGCTGGGGAAGGGGCTGAGATGGGAGACCTTGTATATTTCCACCCAGAAGAACCTCTGGGGGCATCTAAGGAACAGGGCAGAGTGGAAGGGGTTGGAGACATCCACATTTTCCCTGGGGGGGAATGTTTCATTCCAAAGGGCGGGGCCACATGACCGAGATCGGGGCTCGGCACTCCTCTGTCTCCTCCAGAAGCCCAGCTCCGAGGGGCGAGGTCATGTGTTCATTCGTTCATTCATATAGTCGTACTTATTGAGCGCTTCCTGTGTGCAAAGCACTGTACTAAGCGCTTGAGAAAGTATAATACAATGATAAATAGTGACATTCCCTGCCCACAGCAAACTCATAGTCTAGAGCTGGGGAGACAGAAAACAACACAAATAAATAAAATTACAGCTATGTACATAAGTGCTTTGTGGGGGAAGAGCAAAGGGAGCAAGTTAGGGCACGCTGAAGGGAGTGGGAGGTAAGGAAAAGTGAAGCTTAGACTGGGAAGGCCTCTTACAGGAGATGTGCCTTCAATAAGTCTTTGAAGGGAGGGTCGAGTGGTTGTCTGTCGGATTAGAGGAGGGAGCGCCTTCCAGGCCAGAGGCAGGATGTAGGCTAGGGGTGGGCGGCGAGACAGATGAAATTGAGGCATAGTGAGAAGGTTAGCACCAGAGGAGCAAAGTATGCAGGTTGGGTTGTAGAAAGAGAGAAGTGAGGTGAAGTAGGAGGGGGCAAGGTGATAGACTGCTTTAAAGTCAATGGGAAGGAGTTTTTGTTTGATACAGAGGCGGATGGGCAACGACTGGAGGTTTTTTGAGAAGTGGGGTGATGTGTCCAGAAAGTTTTTATAGAAAAATGAGCCGGGAAGCAGAGTAAAGTATGGCCTGGAGTGGGGAGAGAGACAGGAGGCTGGGAGGTTAGTAAAGAGGCTGTTGCAGTAATCCAGGCGGGTTAGGATGAGTAATTGTATTAACATGATAGCAGTATGGGTGGAGAGGAAAGGGGGGATTTTATTGATGTCGTGAAGGTGGGACCGACAGGATTTGGTGACGGATTAAATGTATGTGTTGAATGAGAGAGAGGGGTCAAAGATAACGCCAAGTTTATGGGCTTGTGAGACAGGAAGGATGATGGTGCCATCCACAGTGATGGATTAATCAGGCAGAAGACAGGGTTTGGATAGAAGATAAGGAGCTCTTTTGGACATGTTAAGTTTGAGGTGATGAGAGGACATCCAAATAGAGATATCTTGAAGGCAGGAGGAGATGTGAGTCTGGAGAGAGGGAGAGAGAGAGCAGGGCTGGAGTAGATTAGGTTGTCATCTGTATAGAAGTTGTAGTTGAAGCCATGGGATGGAATGAGTTCTCCAAGGAAGTGGGTGTAGATGAGAATAGAAGGGGACCCAGAATTGAACCTTGAGGGACCTCCCACAGTTAAAGAGCAGGGGCAGGGCCCGGACACTCCAGTGTCTTTTGGAGAAACAACTCCAATGAGTGGGGCCTTGAGGCCAGGATCGGGGCCACGTGGCTGAGGACAGGTCCTCCAGGGAGCACAGCAGTGGGCGAGGAGTGTCCGGCTCCAAAGAGGGAGGCTGATTGCCCAGGGCCGAAGCAGTTCTGGCGATCCGGACTCTTCCTCTGTTTAAGGCTAAGGGTTCAGCCCTGACTCCCCCTCCCCCCAGGGCACACTGTAGCCGTAGGCAGCTTGCGAAGAGGAGGCCTGAGCGGAGCTGTGATCCTGATGAGTTCTGCCCCGTCCACCCCAAGCCGGCAGGGCCTGGTCAGAGAGCTGACCGTGCCTCGCCACAGGAAGTTTAGCTTCCGGGGGTCAAGGCATTGCTCAAGCGGGCCTAAAACTATAGGCACGATTTGTCCCCCACAGGAGGCCACCTGTGGCCGACTCTGGGTCCCAGACAGATCAGGTCACCTCCAGAGCTGAGGATCCTGGACTGGAAGGACAGCTCCCAGGTGGCTGGGTTCAGGGCCCATGAGTCTAGAAGTAGCCCCTGGGACCCCCAAATCCTGACCAGTGTCCCCCAGAGAATCTCTGATTAGATGAGCCTATTTGGCCAGACTCACATTGACCCAGACCTCGGGGCAGTTACAGTGAATGGCCGTCCTACTGGCCTCTGCCCCTGCTGCTCTGGATGGGTGCCGGAGGTCCGTCGTGCTGACGCTCATGTGGAATTCCCTTCCCCCCCCAGAGACCTGGTTCGAGTTCACCCTGCACACGGCCGGATTCCCCGCCTTCGGCTCCTACGTCACAGCCAGCCACTTCGGCAGCAAGTTTAAGGCCGGAAAGTTGGAGTCAAGGAATCCTGAGCGGGAACTGTCCTACCTGAGAGGTAGAAGGGGGATGGGGTCCTCAGGTGGCCATGGCAGTGGAGGGTGGCGGCTTCCTCTGCTTCCCTTCTCCCTCCCCTCCCCCAGCTTCCTCAGGCGAGTTATTTTAATACCTTCGAACTAGTATTACTGATTGGCGTTCAATTTGGACTAAAACACCGAGGACTCCTGGGAGCGGGGTTGGAGAGCTGTAATTATTCCCAGCTGAGCGCTGGAAATCTCTGCCTTTCTCTTGGGGAAGGTGTGAAAATGAATGAACTGCGTTCAATAAAGTGTTCTGAGATCCCCAGATGGTCACCCTGAAGGGAGGCCGAGCTCTGGCCAACCGACCTGTCCAGTCCGCTCCTCATTCCTTAATGCCCTTTTTCCCGTTCTTCCTAGGCCTCTGGAGCAGTGCTCTTGGGGACTTCCAGACCATATTGAAAATCATCACAGGTACACGGGGGGGCTGTCAGGAGGGAGGGAGTGCTGCCCCCGGGGAGGGGTGTTCTTCCTGGGGGTCCCAGAAGGAACTAAGCCCTCAGATCTTAAAAACTCCCCACCTCTCAACTCTGACTCTTCGCCCCCACCTTTGATGACTTAGACACTCCTAGCTGGCAGAGGGGGAATCAAGGCCAGGCCATTCCGGCTCAACCCGTGGTGCCACACCCATGAATTGGGTGTGTGCAGGAGAAGCAGAGTGGCCTAGTGGAAATAGCACAGTCCTGAGAGTCAGAGGACCTGGGTTTTAACCTGGGTTGTTTGCCTTGTTATCTATGGCAAGTCGCTTGACTTCTCTGTGCCTCAGTTCCCTCATATGTAAAATGGGGATTAATACTGTAAGCCCTAAATGGAACATGGGCAGTCTAAAAGCTAATCATTTCTACCTCAGTGCTTAGTACAGTGCCTGGCACATAATAAACTCTTACTAAAAGAACCCCAACTCCTAAAAAAGCCACTCTAGCCTACGTCCAGCTGGAGACAGGAGAAACTTTCCCCTCCAAATCATTGCTTACCCTGGCAGAGGGCCAGAAAAGTCACCCGGCGTATCGGAGATCTCAATGTGACCCTCACTCCTGTTGATAGGCTCTTGCTGCTGGCAGCACAGTCTTTGAACTCATGGACCCCTCTTCCCTACCATGTGTGCAAACTGCTCAATCCCTTTGGACCGAAGGTCTTCCCTGTGCCGCCATTCAGGAGCTGACCGGAAAACCACACCCGTCGGCTCAACCTGAAGGAATTCATTCATTCATATTTATTGAGCCCTTATTGGGTGCAAAGCACTGTACTAAGTGCCTGGGAGAGTCCAATAGATTAATAAACATTCCCTGCCCACAACGACCTTACAGTCTAGGGACAAGCTCATAGTCTAGAGGTGCTAAAGGTTCAGGCAACCAGCCTCCCCTGACTTGATTTCGAAAATGACTGTCCTCGGGCAGGTTCAGGCCAGCTCTGCTTCGAAATGGTTTCTTGCATGAACCCCACATGCTTGGAGGGGTGCTGTGAAAAAGATGCTCTGTTACCCACTTTCCACCTCTCAGTTTCACAAATGCAGACATTCTCCAAATTGAAAGTTTATTCTGGTCTACCTTGCCCTTAATTTTCCTAGTCATGATATTTATTCAGTGTGCCCTAAGTGCCAAGCACTGTGCTAAACACTAGGTATGTAGACAAAAATGAGCTCAGACCCAGTCCCTTCCCCTTATAGGGCTCCCCATTTTAGAGAAGAAGAAACTGAGGCCTGGAAAAGTTAAGTGATTAACCCAAAGTCATACAGCAGGCCAGGGATGAAGCTAAGTCTCTCAACTCCCAGAGGTGAAAGTCGACTAGATCATTCTGCTTTAGTACAGTGCTCTGCCCACAGTAAACACCCAATAAATACCACTGATGGATTGATTGCTTCGCTTCTTTTCAATTCATGAGGTCCCTGGAAGACTTGGATTGCTTTCCCAGTGGAAGTCACCGATCTGAGCGTAGTTCCTACCATTTCCCGCTCCCTCAGGGTTATGTGACAAGGAAGGCCAGGCAGTTACCCCACAGCAAGGGGATTCAAACTGAGACATTCCCTAATCGGAGAGGCCGGGGTGGAGCCGCAGTCCCTGGAGGGGAGCCCTGAGGGCCAAGAGCTTCCTGACTGGCTCCGTTAGTGAGGATATTTTATTTCCTCTTCATAATAATAATGTTGGTATTTGTTAAGCATTTACTATGTGCAGAGCACTCTTCTAAGCGCTGGGTAGATACAGGGGAATGATGTTGTCCCACGTGAGGCTCACAGTCTTCATCCCCATTTTACAGATGAGGGAACTGAGGCACAGAGAAGTGAAGTGACTTGCCCACAGTCATACAGCTGACAAGTGGAAGAGCCGGGATTCGAGCCCATGACCCCTGACTCCCAAGCCCGGGCTCTTTCCACTGAGCCACGCTGCTTCTCATGAGACCTTCCAGGGCCTCACCTTCCCTGGCAGCCGACAGAGCTCTCTTCCTCTTTGCAGATGCGATCAAGAACCTGTTCAAAGATATATGTGACAAGGCGTTTGGATCGAAATCAGAAGGTAAGACCACAAGGAATCCTCATGGCTTTGTGGAGCCAGTCTGATTCCAGCGATGCCACTTGGCTTCTGGGGATTGGCAAGACGCCCCAAAATACTCCTGCATGAAACCCCTATCCCTCTCAGAACAGTGTGAGCTACATGAAGGCCACCAGGTTTTGACCACATATCTCAACTGCCCTGGAATTTGCCTTGTTTTCCCTTATTTTCCTTGTTTTCTCTGCCCCTAGGGTGGCCATATGTCCAGTTTTCCTCGAGAGGACAATTTCCAACAGGTCTTACCCTCTCTGGCACTGGATACCTTTCTGTTTGGTATCCTCTCTCTACTAATTATTACTTAGCTATTAGGGCCAAATCCCATAACTCAGAAGCAGCGCCCGTGTCCTCGGAGACCTGGGAGGGAAATGTAGAAGCTCTGGACCGAATGGGGAGGGGGTTCAGGGGCCCCAAGATAAGAGTCCTAGGTTTGGGCAACCTATCTAAGTGCCCTCCATGGCCCTCCACAAGATGGCATACAGGACATCATTGCATTATGTCACGTGTCTGGTGTTACCTATGTGACATGGTGTAAACCCGTGTAAATCAATAGATGCCCTACCTGTAGTGCGTTCCAACTCTAAACCCTCTAGAAGATAACCAGAGATAAAAATAGAAATAAAATGTCCAGCCCTTAAGATCTCTTATGCCTCTTTCTCTCCTTAGCTTCCCTTCACCTGCAGAATCCCAGGTTTGTTTTTCCAGGCACATCGCCAGGATGGCACTCTGCTCCCTATGTTGGTCACCTGTCGGAATAGCACTAAACTGTGGGGCGTCTGCCTGCCCCTGCTGCAATCTCACTCTACTCCATTTTCATATGATCCTTTCATTCTCTCCAATTCCATGAGTCGCCTTGGTCTTTCACTGCAGGTGAAAACTGTGAAAACATTCTCCAGATCTTGCTCAACCTGGTAATTGCCCACCTGGAAGAAAAAGACTTCCTCCATCACCTGAAGGACCTGGGAGACAGCCTGACTTGTAAAAGCAATCAATCAATCATATTTATTGAGTGCTTACTGTGTGCAGAGCACTGTACTAAGCACTTGGGAGGGTATATTATAACAGAGTCGGTAAAAGGAAGGATACCTATCTCTCCCCCTCCTCCTCCTCCTCCTTTTCCTTCTCCCCCTCCTTTGCTTCCTTCTCCTCCATCTTTAAAGTCTACCCCCTTCACTAGTTCACCACCTCCCCCACTGGCACTTCCAAGGACTGGGTTGGTTCTAGTGATAGGGTCTCTGAGGTGAGGAGGGGAGCGGCCCTAACTGTTGACCCTAATAGTGATGATAATAATAATGATGATGATATTTGTTAAGCGCTTACTATGTGCAAAGCCCTGTTCTAAGCGCTGGGGTTGATACAAGGTAATCAGGTTGTCCCACGTGGGGCTCACAGTCTTAATCCCCATTCTACAGATGAGGTAACCGAGGCACAGAGAAGTTAAGTGACCTGGCCAAAGTCACACGGCTGAGAAGTGGCAGAACTGGGATTAGAACCCATGTCCTCTGACTTCCAGGCCCAGGCTCTTTCTACTGAGCCACGCTGCTTCTCACTAGAAGTAATAGTAGAAGTGGTAATATCTATTGAGCCCACCCCAGTCCCACAGCACTTACGTCCATATCCTTATATTCTGCCATATCCCTATCTATAATATGTTCCAATGTCGGTCACTCCCACCAGATTGTAAACTCCTTAAAGACAGAGATCGTTGACTTACCAACTCTACTGTGTTGTACTCTCCCAAGTGCTTCGTAGAGTGCTCTGCCCATAGTAAGCGCTCAATAAATGCTGTTGATTGATTGATTCCAGTGTACTGTACTAAGCACTTGGGAGACACAAGATAAAGCCAAGACAGGGAGCTTGCCTACTAGGAACTTCCACTCTAATAGAACAGCCTGGCTTGGCCATGGAACTCTGCTGGTCTTTCTGGGGTCCCACATCCTCAGTTCCTGCCTCTTTTCTTAGTTATCCAAACCTGTCTCGACCTCCACCCTCACCCCCTGCAGACTCTGGGAATAGCAGACCTCCAGACCCCTTCTACCCCCTTCTCCATTGCCCCAGCCCCCTCCCCAGAGGGGGTCCAGAGGGCTAAAAGTGGTCTTTGACTCTGGGGCAGCTTCATCAACTTTTAAGGAGACCAGGATAACAACTGAGATGTCACTCCATGGTTGGAACAGCTCCTCCTCGGAGAACAAGGAGACATATCTCTCTAAGGTGGTGGAGAAGGTCTTTGAGCTGCTCCTCAAGAAAATAAGTAAGTCCTTTTTGCCTCCTTTCCCTGTAGATCTGACCTCAGAGATGTCTGGACTATGGATGACTGGACACCCAAGAACAGTGGTTTGAAACCATGCGACCCCAAGTTTCTTTTTTGTGGGGTTGGGGAGGGGGAACAGGGCAGAAATGGCCCCAGATGAAAATAAAGACGATCACTAACAAGTTCAAAAATCAAACTCAACTTAATATGCTCTGCTCTCTGTGGTAGAAATAGGAGGTATGGTATTTATTGAGATTCGGCTATGTGCCGAGCACTGTATTGAGCACTTGGGGGAATATTACAGAAGTAGAATCCACGATCCCTGCCCACAAAAGAAGCAGTATGGCTCAGTGGAAAAGCACAGGCCTGGGATTCAGAGGCCCTGGGTTTTAATCCTGGCTTTGCCATTTCTCTGCTGTGTGACCTTGGGCAAGTCACTTAACTCCTCTGTGCTCAATTACCTCGCCTATAAAATGGAGATTAAGACTGTGAGCTCCAGGTGGGATTAGGACTGAGTCCAACCTGATTACCTTTTATCTACCCCACTCCTTAGTACAGTGCCTGATAGGTGGTAAGTGCTTAACAAATACCGTGAAAAAACAAACAACATAAGGAACTTACTCTTTGATAAGACAGACAACATTGCTATCAAATAGTGGGAACAGGAGGAATGAGAATCAGATAGGGAATAGACTGAATATTCCAGGATGCAATATTAGAATACAGGAGAATAGTCTCATAAGCAATTGAATATACATATGCATGTAAAAGTTGAAGATGTAGGCATACTTTTGCCTGTTCAAGCAGTTATTTGTTCAGCTGTTTCTTTCTGGTACTGCTTCCTGCCCTGCCTTTGGTCCGGTGGAAGGAGCAATGCTCTGGGACACTGGCCACCAGGGTTTTAGCCCCGGCCCTGCCTGCTGGGGCTCTGCCATCAGTGGTGGAGGATTCTGACCAAAGAAATCCCTAGGGCTTTCTGCAAGGTGGACGGGCCCAGCAGAAATCCTGAAAATAACTGGCTAATGTGAGTGGCAAAGACCACTGAAGTTACCACAGCAATCACCTAAGGTGTGGTGATGGTGTTCTGGCACAAAGCAGGCACTATATTGTGGCTAATTTGGCCGCCAGCAGACCCTGCCAGTAAAAATTCCTTTTCTGCGCATCATGATGCCCTGCCCTCATGTCCATTTACTTGCTCACTGCATTCTATGAGCCAACAATAATAGTAATAACAATTGGGGCATTTATGAAGCACTTACTACACGCGAAGCGTTATGCTAAGCACCGGAGTAGACACAGGACAGCCAGATTGGAAACCCGACAGGCAGGGACGAGAGTCCTAATGGCGTTATACAAGCCACTGTCCCTGGGATCAATTCCTCTTTGCAAGTTCTTGGTCCTACCAGATTCAGAACTGAGTCCCAAGGAGAGAGTCCATCCAGCACTCTTCCAAGCATTTGTTACAGTGCTCCACACTCAGTCAATATCGCTGATTGACAGACTGATGATACAATCACAGGGTTCCCCAACCCCAGCCCTGCTGACAGATCTGGCTATGCTGTGTTGTGCAGTGGAGGAGAAACAGTTGTCATTTTGACTGCCTTAAACCAGAGAAAGGACCCACACACAAGCTCAGCAGAGCTGATATCACTCTTTGCCTTCTCCATCCTTTCTCTAGAAAGTGGAAGCTCCTTCTTCATCTTCCTGAAGAAAACCTTTCTGTGCCTTCTCTTATGGAACTGGGGAACCAACAACAACTTCCTGTATAAGTTGGGTAAGGCGCTTCCTGTGGGGGTCAGCATCCTTGGGGAAGAGCCTAGAGCCAGAGGAGGAAATAAGATTGCGTGTGCGGGGGCCTCGCCTCCGTCTCCAGCTCCAGTCCCTTCCTGGCCAGTGCGGGGGGCTCTGAGGGCCTGCCAGGGTTGCTGCCCCATCAGTGGGACCCAGGGTAAGGCCCCTCAGCAGGCAGCTGGGTGGACGTGAGGCCGAGTGTGGTGGAGTGAGGGGGAGTGGTGTGTGGGAGCTGAGGACTTCCCTCCTTTAGGAAGGACTGGAGAATAGGGGATATGGCCAGGGGTCCTAGGTGGGGTCCATCGCTCAGTGTAGAGGGTCAGGTCAACTTCTTTCCATGGGTTGGAGGCTGCTCTGTCCACCTAGTCCCTGTCCTGGGACTGAAGGAAGTGATGAGCACTTGCTGATTTCCCCTACCTCCCTCCTCCCCACCTCACCGGGCTAAAGGACCGTTGCTAAACCAGCAGTTGGTGGCGGGGGAGGGAGAGTGATGGTCTATGAGTGGTGCCCTTGCCCAGGGCAGAGGGGAGTCGCAAGTGACCACCCAATCTGTCCCACCCTTCCCCCATCCCTCGGCCCTTTGCTCCCCAGACCAAAGTCCCTGGGATGGGTGGAGGGGAGGTAAGGGCAGCTAGGACGGAGACCGGCACTCATCGGGTCCCATCTGGTGGTCCTCAGAAGGTATAAACAATTCAGAGGTGACCGAGCACGAAGTCTTCCGCCTGGTGGACGCCGGCCTGGCCATAAACAGCGCATACCCATTGGCCCTCCACCCCGCCAGGCACGTGGATCTGATCCTGTCCTTTGACTTCAGTGCTGGGGATCCTTTGGAGGTACTGGGGAAGGGGCCCATCCCAGACAAGGGGAGGGGAGGGGCAGGCACTGGGCTGCATGGGCGGGAGGTGGCACCGCCCTCTGAGCGGACCAGGAAGCAGAGAAGCATCATGGCCTAGTGGAAAGAGATTGGGCCTAGGAGTTGGAGGACCTGACTTCTATTTCTGGCTCTGCTGATTCTGGCTTGCTGTGTGGCTTTGGCCAAGTCACTTCACCTCTCTGTACCTCAGCTTCCTCAGCTGTATAATGGAGGTTAAATGCCTGTTCTTCCTCCTACTTAGACTGTGAGCTCCAAGTGGGACGGTGTCTGTGTCTAAACTAATTAACATGTTCCTACCCCAGTGTTTGACACATAGTAACTGCTTAATAATAATAATAATAATGATAATGGCATTTGTTAAGCGCTTACTATGTGCAAATCCCTGTTCTAAGCTCTGGGGGGGATACAAGACGATCGGGTTATCCCATGTGGGGCTCACAGTCTTAATCCCCATTTTACAGATGAGGTAATTGAGGCATAGTGAAGTTAAATGACTTGCCCAAAGTCACACAGCTGATAAGTGGCAGAGCTGGGAACCCATGACCAACAAATGGTAACAAATTCTCTTGTTAACAAATACCAAGAGAAAAAACACTGATTCCCCCAGTCCCATGCATAGCTTTCCATGGGAAGGAGGTTTGGGAGAAGACTATGTATATTTCAATATGTATATGTAACTTATCATTTATATTAATGTCTGTCTCCCCATCTAGACTGTGAGCTCATTGTGGGCAGGAATGTGTCTGTTATTATATTGTCCTCTCCCAAACGATTAGTACAGAGCTTTGCACAGAGTAAGTGCTCAATAAATACAATTAAATGAATGAATGAATGAGACTCCTGGGGTATTTTAGGGCTGGACTCAAGCTGTGGCTGTTCCCCATCCGCTGTGGTTGCCCTGCTGGGCTGTCACTGAGTCCCAGAGACCTCTCCTCTTCCCTCTCCTCCCCCAACCCCGCCAGTTTATTTATGGGGCACCTTAAATGTTGCTATATTTCCCTTAAGATGGAGACACTATGTCTATAGGTCAAGGAAACAGCGTGACCTAGTTGAAAGAACATAAGCTTGCAAGTCAGGGCACATAGGTTCTAATCCTCTACTCCCGATTTAGCCACTTGCCTGCTATGTGTCCTTAAGCAAGTCACTTAACTTCTCTGTGCCTCTGTTTCCTCATCTGTAAAATGGTCATTAAATATCGGTGCTTAAACCAGTGCTTGGCACATAGTAACTGCTTAACAAATACCATCATTATTATAATTATTATTATCTGTTCTTTGCCCTCCTTAGACCGTGAGTCCTATGTGGGACAGGGACTGTGCCAGACCTGGTTATCTTGACTCTACCCCAGTGTATGGTGCTTAGGAAGGGCTTAATTGGTATCACAATTATGTACCACATGTCCACCTCAAAATGGTGCCGTAGGGGCCATCGTGGCAAACTCCCCGTTGCCTCTTGGAGGCTGATGGGTAAGCGGGTCCCCCCGGCCTCCCCGCAGACCATCAAGGTCACCTCAGACTACTGCGAAGCCAACGGCATCCCCTTCCCCACCGTGGACAAGGAAAAGCTCAACAAAGACACCAAGGCGCCTTCCGACTGCTATGTCTTCGAGGACGGAGCAGGGGCCGAGGTCCCGGTCATCATGCATTTCCCGCTTTTCAACAGCAAAAACTGTGGAGGTGGAGCAGGTGGGCTGGGGAAATGGGGGTGGGAGATTGGGGGGAAGACAGTTTTGAGGGGGAAGGAGGGAGACTGAAGGGTGTGAGACTAGGGGGTGGGAAACTGAAGGGGTCAGAGATTGTATGGGAAGACTGGAGGGTATGAGACTAGGGAGGGGTCGGAGATTTGGGTGTGGGAGACAATGGGGATGAGGAAGCGGAGGTAGGAGCCTGGGGGAGAAGGGGACTGGGGGGCTAGGGGATTGGGAGAAGGGGAGATCGGAGGGCAGGTATTGGCTGAGCCCCTCAGATCTCTCCCTCTGGCTTTACCTTGCTCCTCTCCCACTACAGTGCAGCTCTCACACTTTGTTCCTCAAACACCCATCTTACTCACTGTGCCTGAATCTTGTCTTTCTCACCTGTGACTCCTTGCCCACATCCTCCCTCTGGCTGGAGCTCCCTTTCCCCTCATCTACAACAGTCCACCACTCTCTCCATCTTCAAAGGCCTCCTACAATTACATCTCCTCCAAGAGGCCCTCCCTGACTAACCTCTCATCTCCCCACCCAATTTGCTCTCCCTTCTCCATCACCTATGCACATGGGCCTATATCCCTTAAGCACTGTGATACTCACCCCACCCCCAAAGCACTTATGTACATATCCATTAATTCTGCCACTTCCCCTATTTGAAATTTATTTCAGCATCTGTCTCCTCCATTGACTTGTAAGGGGGGATAGTGCCTACCTATTCTACTGTACCCTCCCATATGCTTAGTACAGTACTCAATCAATACTCTTGATTGATAGACACTATGCTATGTGCTTGGAAGTTTTCACAGAAGCCAAACACTAGTGTCCTGCCCTCAAGGACCTTACATTGTGTTGGGAAGACAGACAAGCAGGAATTGGAGCGAGGGCCCGGAGGGTCAGGGACACAGTGTGTGTGGGCTCCTTGCCACCCAGTGTCAATGGAGCCTTAGTTTAGAGGCCATGAGGTTTGTCCTGGGCCTTTTTTTCATTTTTGTCTGTTTTTCTGTCTGTCTAAGGCTGTGAATGTGGATCTATCATTTCGTAGTTGTGGGTCTTGCTTGTCTGCCTATGGCTGTGTCTGTCCATGGTGTGTATCAATGTGGTGGTGGGTTCATCTATCTGCCCATTGATGGGGCTGTCTGTCCTTGACGGCCTGTCTGCCTGTGCTGGTGCTGTTCGTCCATGGTTGTGTGTCCATCTGTGGCTATGTTTCTGTTTGTGGCTCTGTGTTTTTCTGTGGTGGTGGGGCTTCTGTCTGTGGCTGTGTGTTTATCTGTCTGTGGTGATGGGGCTGTCTGTCTGTGGCTGGGTGTCTGCCCGTGGCTGTGTGTCTCTGTGTCGCTGTGTGCTTATCTGTCTGTGGTTCTGTGTCTGTCTATGGTGGGGGGGCGTCTGTCTCTCTGTCCACTGTGATGGTACCGTCCGTCCATGGCTTTATGTCCTTTCATGGCTGCATGTCTCTCCCTGGTTATGTGTCTGCCTGCCTGTCCGTGGCGGTGGATTTGTCTCTCTTTGTTGGGGGGGCTTTCTGTCCATTGCTGTCTGTCGGTCTGTGGCCATGGGTCTGTCTCTGATTGAATCCCAGATATGGTAGAGCAATGGAGGAAGAGATATCCCACGTTCTGCCTTTCCAACTACAGCAAGGAAGATTTTGACGATCTGGTGCTCATGGCAAAAATGAACGTCCAGAACCAAGCGGGGACGATCATGGATAAGATCAAGGAGCTGGCTCACCGTGCCTCCCACGAATAGGGGGGCTGAGGATGGCTGGGCCCTCGGATCCCTCAGGGGGTCCACCAAGCTGCTTCTGGAAAGTGGGGGGGTTTGCTCAGAAATACCCCATTCTGAGACTCAGGGTCCTCCAACATAGCCTAGAACCTTTGGCAGGGAGGGAGTGTCCCAGATACCTCCGATACCTCCCATCCTCATGAGGAATTCCTCTCAGAATTCCCTGTCCCTAGATTCCCCCTCCTCTCTGATTCCCTGAGAACAACACCTTCCTTACCCTTCCTCCCCCCTCCCCTGCTACAGTTAGTTACAGTACTGATTAAGTGCCAAGCACTATGCTGAGGACTAGAGTAGTTAGAAGACAACCAGATTAGACATCATCCTCATCCCCATCAGGGCCCACAGTCTAAGAGGGAGGGAGAGTAAGTTTTTCTATTTAACAACAGAGGAAACTGAGGTCCAGAGAGGAAAATTGACTTGCTCAAGGACACCCAGCAGGCCAGTGTTGGGACCAGAATTCGCGTCTCCTGCCTCCCAGTCCCATACTTTTTCCACGGGGCGATGAGAAACTAGCTTAGGTAGAGTTCCTCCAGCTGCACCATCAACACTGGTAGTAGAGAATCCTTGGGTGATGGGAAACAATCTATATTCTACTAGCTTGTTGACAATTTTCAATTAAAATATCCCTCCCCACGCCACCCTATATGGTTGAAGTTTGGTGTTTCTCTATTTCTTTTTCTTCCTTCTATTCTCCCTCAGCCCAAGTTGTTCGCTTGGGGAATACATTCCTCTAGACTATAAACTCCTGAAGAGCAGGGAACATGTTTATACCAACTCTGTTAAATTATACTCTCCCAGGTATTAGTACAATGCTCTGCACTAGTAAGCACTCAGTAAAATGCAAATGATTGATTGATTGATTGGGGGCCTGCTCCCAAGAAAGGGAAAGGAAGGATCCCCAAAGGCTAGGGAGGAGGATGGCAAGGGTCATTAGAAACCTGGGTCAGTGAGAGAGGAAAAACTCCACACCCACTTATGCCCATTTCTCAGATAGGGAACCAAAGACTGAGCGAATCAACTCAGGGCCCAAACCAGAGAGTGGCACCGAGTGGATTCGAACTTGCTTCTCCTTACCCTGGTCCAGGATTCAGTTTGCCCTTGCTCGGGAGTGTTTGGAGGGTCCGTGACCTAGATAAATCCCGAAGACTCTGGGTGAATACCTTGAGGGCAATCACCATGTCCACTTGACTTCTCCACTCTAGTGTGGTCCAGACTGAGTCACTTGAGGGGAAAATTAAAGGCTTAAGATAGGGATGGGCGTGTAGATGGGGAATCCATCATCATACAGATGAGTTTCAAGGTTCACAATGTTCCCCCACACATCTGTCCTCATCAATCAATCAATCGTATTTATTGATGGCTTACTATACCAAGAGTTTGGGAGAGTGCGACACAACAGTATAACAGACATAGTCCCTTCCCACAATGAATTTACAGCCTAGGGTGGAGACAGACATTAATTCATTCAATAGTATTTATTGAGCGCTTACTATGTGCAGAGCACTGTAGTAAGCACTTGGAATGCACAATTTGGCAACAGATAGAGACAATCCCTGCCCATTGACAGGCTTACAGTCTAATCGGGGGAGACAGACGGACAAAAACAAGACAACTTAATCACAATAAATAGAATCAGGAGGATGTACATCTCATTAACAAAATAAATAGGGTAATAAAAATATATACAGTGAGCACAGTGCTGGGAAGGGGGAAGGGAGAGGGGGCGGAGCAGAGGGAAAGGGGGGAAAGGGGGCTTAGCTGAGGGGAGGTGAAGGGGGGGCAGAGAGGGAGCAGAGGGAGCAGAGGGAAAAGGGAAACTCAGTTTGGGAAGGTCTCCTGAAGGAGGTGAGCTCTCAGTAGGGCTTTGAAGAGGGGAAGAGAGTTAGTATGGCAGAGGTGAGGAGGGAGGGCATTCCAGGACAGCGAGAGGACGTGGGCCAGGGATCGACAGCGGGATAGGGGAGAACGGGGGACGGTGAGGAGGTGGGCGTCAGAGGAGCGGAGCCTACAGGGTGGGCAGTAGAAGAGAGAGGGAGGAGAGGTAGGAGGGGGCAAGGTGATGGAGAGTCTTGAAGCCCAGAGTGAGAAGTTTTTGTTTCATAAGGAGGTTGATAGGCAACCACTGGAAGATTTTAAGGAGAGGAGTGACATGCCCAGAGCGTTTCTGCAAGAAGGTGATCCGGGCAGCAGAATGTAGAATAGACTGGAGCAGGGAGAGACAGGAGGAAGGGAGATCAGAGAGAAGGCTGACGCAGTAATCTAGCCGGGATAATACAGATATGCATGTAAGTGCTTGGGGCTGGGGGGAGGTGGTGAATACAGGGAGCAAGTCAGGGCAAGGAAAAAGGAAGTGGGAAAAGAGTGAATAAGGGCTTAGTCAGGGAAGGCCTCTTGGAGGAGATGAGCCTTCAATAAGGCTTTGAAGGTGGAGAGAGTAATTGTCTGTTGGATATGAAACCACAGCATTCCAGACCAGAGGCAGGATGTGGGCAAGAGGTTGATAGTGAGATAGATGAGACTGCGGTATAGAGAGCAGGTTGGCACTAGAGGAGCGAAGTGTGCAGGCTGGGTTGTAGTTCAGAAGTAGTAAGGTGAGGTAGGAGGGGGCAAAGTGATTGAGTGCTTTAAAGCCGATGATGAGTTTTTGTTTGATGTGGAGGTGGATGGGAGGTGGATGTTCTTGACGAGTGGGGAAATATGGACTGAAAGTTTTTGTAGAAAAATTATCTGGGCAGCAGAGTGAAGTATGGACTGGAGTGGGGAGAGACAGGAGGCGGGAAGTTCAGCAAGGAGGCTGATACATAAATCAAGGCAGGATAGGATAAATGCTTGGATTAACATGATAGCAGTTTGGATGGAGGGAACAGGAGAGATTTTAGCGATGTTCTCAAGGTTGAACCGACAAGATGTGGCGATGGATGGAATGCGTGGGATGAATGAGAGAGAGGAGCCAAGAATAACCAAGATTCCAGGCTTGTGTGACAGGAAGGATGGCGGTGATGTCTACAGATATGGGAACGTCATGGGGAAGAAAGGATTTGGGTGGGAAGTTAGGGAGTTTGGTTTTGGACATGTTAAATCCATGTTCAGTCATCGAAGACAGAATTCTGAGCTGGATGGCCCATCGGTCTGACACTGAACTTTCTGGTTGTTGTCGTAGCAGAAATAATGGGATTCATTGAGCACTTACTGAGTACAATGCACTGTACTGAGTGCTTAGAGAAGGACCACCAAAGCAGCAGATCCTTTCCATGCCCACAAGGCGCTTCCAGTCTACTGGGAGAGGCAGAAAAGAAAATGTTTACAAATGGAGGTATCAAAATAAATTATTTTGATCATAAATATATAAATATCATACATATCAGAGATACATCTATTCACACGGTCTGAGAGTGGGTATTAATAATTATGGTATTTGTTAGGCTCTTATTAGGTGCCAAGTTCTGAGATGTGGACTGGGGTCGATGTAATCAGATTAGCCACAGTTCCTATACTCATGCAGGGCTCACAGTCTAAGGTAGAGAGAGAACAGGTATCGAATCCCCATTTTATAGATGAGGAGAACTGAGGCACAGAGAAGTTAAGTAACTTGCCCGAGGTCACACAGCAGGCAAATGGCAGAGCTGGGAGTAAAACCCAGGTGCCCCGTTCCCTGGGCATTAATGAATTCATAAGTGATAGGTGTGAATGATGTCGATACAGGAGAAGCAGTATGGCCTAGTGGATAGATTATGGGTCTGG
This sequence comes from Ornithorhynchus anatinus, assembly GCF_004115215.2. Lineage (NCBI taxonomy): Eukaryota > Metazoa > Chordata > Mammalia > Monotremata > Ornithorhynchidae > Ornithorhynchus > Ornithorhynchus anatinus. The sequence goes on along the minus strand of NC_041732.1, from coordinate 3,718,816 downwards.
GAGTCAGAAGGACTTGTATTCTAAATCCCAGGTCCTCCACTTGTCTGCTGTGTGATCTTGGGCAAGTCACTTCACGTCTCTAGGGAAGCAGCGTGGCTCAGTGGAAAGAGCACGGGCTTGGGAGTCAGAGGTCATGGGTTCGAATCCCAGCTCGGCCACTTGTCAGCTGTGTGACTTTAGGCAAAGTCACTTGACTTCTCGGTGCCTCAGTTCCCTCATCTGTAAAATGGGGATTAAGACTGTGAGCCCCACGTGGGACAACCTGATTCCCCTGTGTCTACCCCAGCGCTTAGAACAGTGCTCGGCACATAGTAAGCGCTCATCAAATACCAACATTATTATTATTGTCTCTGGGTGACAATCAGTTACCTCTTCTGTAAAATGGTGATTAAGACTGTGAGCCTTAGGTGGATATAGACTATGTCCAAACCGATTAGCACCTCAGTGCTTAGTACAGTGCTTAGTACATAGAAGGTGCTTAAATTGAGAAACAGCATGGCCTGGTGGATAGAGCACAGGCCTGGGAGTCAGAAGGACCTGGGTTCTAATCCCACCTCCACCACTTGTCTGTTGTGTGACCTAGGGCAAGTCACTTGACCTCTCTGGGCTCTAGTTACCTCATCTTTAAAATGGGGATTAAGATTTGAGCCTCATGTGGGACTGGGTCCAACTTGATTTGCTTGTATCCATCCCAGCACTTAATACAGTGTCTGGCATACAGTAAGCATTTAACAAATACCATAGTTATTATTGCTATACCTTAAAAGAAAACTTGGGATGTTGAAAATTTATTAGGAAAGGCTGTTGGAGGAGATGAGATTTTAGGGGGACTTGGAAGGCTGAAATCTGGTGGATTTTGAAGGAAATGAGTGCCCTGTTGGGAGGCACAGCATGAGGAAGGATTCAGAAGGGGTCAAATCAAGGGCAGAGTACAGTTAGGGGGTGCAGTTAGGGTTGGGGCTCTGGACACCTCTCGGTCCTCCCAGAGCAGTTCCTGCTGCCCCTCACAGTCCTGTGGGTCGGGGGAAGGGGAGCCCCACGCTCAACCGTTTCTTCCCACTTCCCACTCTCCCCCAGTGAGTCAGCAGTTGTGCAGTCCCTTAGTCCCAAGTTCCTCTTACTGAAGCCCCTTCCTGTCCTTCCACTCCGGGCACCGCCCCTACCCATAAAACCCCATCCTCACCCTCCTTCCCCGGCCCCAACCTCCTCCTGCAGGGACTCCAACCCCTCACCACGAAGCTCCAGCCCCCAGAGAGACTGTCCCAACTGGTGAGTGAGGTCTGGGGGTGAAGGGGGAGCAGAGAGAGGGGGCGAGGGTCAGGATTGCCTGGGACCCAGCGTGGGAGGGAGGCCTGGGTGACTGTCAGGGATGACCCTCACGCTGGGGAGGGAGGAGATCCAAGGGGGAGGGTCTCAGTGGGGGAGTAGGAGGTTGGGGGCCAGGCATCGGGCTCAGAGAGGAGGGAGGAGGCTGGTGGGGAGGAAGAGGAGAACGCAGGCTACTGTGTGTTCCAGAATGAAGACCCTGCCCTGGTCTCCCACCGCCTCCACGTCATCCTGCCTCAGATGGCCAATTCCATCCTGCACTTCCTGGGCTTGGTTGTCCTGTCCATAAGCTGTCCCCTGGGCGTGGCTGGCAATGGGCTGGTCCTCTGGGTGGCTGGCTTCCACCTGCCCAGCCTGGCCACCCGCACCTTGTTCCTCAACCTGGCTGCGCTCGACTTCACCTGTACCACCTTCCTGCCACTCAGCGTGGCCGTCCTAGCCCTGGGCCCCCGCTGGCCCTCACGCTACCAGCTCCGCCTGTTCCTCGGCGTCTTCACTGACTTCAACCTGTACACCAGGACCTTCCTGCTCACCCTCATCTCCGTCTACCGCTTAGTGTCCGTGCTCTGGCCCGTCTGGACCTGGAACCACCATACCCCTCAGCGGGTGGCCCTGCTGGCTGGCGGGGCCTGGCTTCTGGCCGTGGGGTTCACCCTCCCAGGCCTGGTGGACAGAGCCGTGACCCCCGCTTCGGCGAACCAATCCGACCCGGGGCACGAGAGCAGGCCGGGCGCCCAGGAGTGGCTGGATCTCATTGGACAGCAGGCCCCCGCCGTAGCGATTGGTCGTTTCACGGTCAGCTTTGTGGTCCCCCTGGCTGTCATCGGGGTCTGCTTCTGCCTCATCAAGATCCGGCTCAAACACAAGCAATGGCTGCTAGCCCGCTTGTCCCTCCATGTCCTCATGCTCATCGTGGCCATGTTCTTCCTCTGCTGGTTCCCCCTCCACCTGATCTGGCTGCTCCAGCTCAGGCCCTTTCCGGGAGGCCGGCCCCCACTGCCAGCCTCGTTGTCGGCCTTGGCCGTCTGCCTGATCTACCTTAACAGCTGCCTCAATCCGCTACTTTACACCTGGCTGAGCCGGGAGTTCCGGGAGAAGCTACTACAGTGGCTTCCGGGCCCCCTGGGTCGGGCTTTCCGGGGGGCACCGGCCCAGTAGAGCTCACCGCTGGGATGGCGGAACCTACTGGAAAGAGTCAAGGAAACTGGCCTCCACATCTGCCACATTTTGATGGTATTTCTTAAGTGCTTATTATGTGGCAGGTGCTGTAATAAGCACTGGGGTAGATTCAAGCTAATCAGGTTGGACACAGTCTCTGTCCCGCATAGGATTCAGTCTTAATTCCCATTTTACAAATGAGGGAACTGAAGCACAGGGAAGTTAAGTGACTTACCCAAGGTCCCACAGCTGACAAGTTGCAGAGCCGGGATTAGAACCACATCCTCCTGCCTCTCAGGCCCGTACTCTAGCTACTAGACCATGGTGCTTCTCACCTGACTGCTATAGGACCTTCGACAAGTCACTCGATTTCTCTGTGCCTCTGTTTCCTCATCTGTGAAATGGGTATTATGTACCCGTGGCTCAGTGGAAAGAGCACGGGCTTTGGAGTCAGGGCTCATGAGTTCGAATCCCAGCTCTGCCACTTGTCGGCTGTGTGACTGTGGGCAAGTCACTTAACTTCTCTGTGCCTCAGTTGCCTCATCTGTAAAATGGGGATTAAGACTGTGAGCCCCACGTGGGACAACCTGATTCCCCTATGTCTACCCCAGCGCTTAGAACAGTGCTCAGCACATAGTAAGCGCTTAACAAATACCAACATTATTATTATTATTATTACCCATTCTCCCTCCATGTTAGACTATCAGTTGCATTTAGGGCAGGGACCATCTACTCATCAAAAATTTCCAATATTTGTTCATCCACCTCCACATCAATCAGAAACTCCTTCCCATCAGCTTTAAGGCACTCAAACAGCTCTCCCCCACCACCTTATCTCTCTGGTCTCCTTCAAAAATCCAGCCCACATACTCACTTCACTCTACCAAACCAACCTTCTTCCTGTATCTCTTTCTCGTCTATCTCCAACCCCTTGCCCACAACCTCCCTCTGGCCTGGAACTCCCTCCCTCTTCATATCCGACAGACCACCATCCTCTAGACAGTGAGCTTGTTGGGGGCCTGGAATGTATCTGTTTATTGTTGAACTGTACTCTTCCCAAGTGTTTAGTACAGTGCTCTGCACACAGTAAGTGCTCAATAAATATGATGGAATGAATGAACTCTCACTACCTTCAAAGCCTTATTAAAAATTACAACTCCTCCAAAAGGCCTTCCACAGATAAACTCCCCTCTCCCTCTATTTTCTTCATTATCTGCACACTTGGATCTGTACTTTTCACACTTGACATTCATTCCATCTTCAGCCCCGCAGTACTTATGTACCTATCCTTATGCCCTGCCATTTCCCCTATCTATAATTTATTTCAAAATCCCTCTGTCTAGACTGTAAACTCCTTGTGGACATGGATTAGAACCCAGATCCTTCTGACTCTCAGGCCCATGCTTCTTCCACTAGGTTACTCTGCTAACTGTATTTCCTCTATGCCAGTATTAACAAACCTTGCTGGGGAAACAACCATTATGCACTGAAGCTGCCCTTTCCTGCTCCTTAAACAGGATGAGACTAGAAGCTTCACATTTTTAATCTCCATGGTTTAATCCAGTAAATCTTTCTATGCAAGTGGCATTATTTTGGTCCATTAGAAACAGTGTGACTTAAGTGAAAGAACACGGGCCTGGGAGTCAAAAGGCCTGGGGTCCACTACTTGTCTGCTTTGTGGTCTTGAGCAACTGCCCTGTGCCTCAGCTTCCTTCTCCATTCAGTGGGGATTAAATATCTGCTCTCCCTTCCCCTCGAGAGTGTGAGGGTCTCATCCCCCCTTCCATAGGGCAGCTAAGCAACAGCCTCTGCACTGGCTGGACTGGGGTGCCAGCTCCCCCAGCCTCCAACTTCAGCTCCTACCATGGGGATAGATTGTGTGTCCAAATAATAATAATAATAATTATGGTATTTGTTAAGTACTTACTATATACCAAGCACTATTCTAAACGCTGGGGTAGATATAAAGTAATCAGGTTAGACACAGTCCCTGTCCCACATGGGGCTCACAGCCTTATTCCCCATTTTGCAGATGAGGTAACTGAGGCACAGAGAAATTGTGATGTGCCCAAGGTTACACAGTAGACAAGTGGGGGAGCCGGAATTAGAGCCCATGCCCTTTGACTTCCAAGCCCATGCTCTTGCCACTAGGCCATGCTGCTTCCTCTTCCTCATCCAATAGAGGAAGAGAGGGGTGTGTGTGTGTGTGTGTGTGTGTGTGTGTGTGAGTGTGTTTGTGTGAGAGTGTGTGTATGTGTGTGAGAGAAAGAGAAATGGAGATAGTCAGGTTACCAGTTGGCTTGGGCTATAATTCACACCCACCCCCTCCCCATTCTACCTCTCAGGATGGTTCGGAATATTCTGAGAAGGGATAGGCTGTTGGCCAGTAGGGATGCACAGCTTCTCTCCCCTCTCCCCACCAGGGAGGTAGAGCTAAATTCCACTTGGAGGGGGACTAGGGAAGTTTTCCAATATGGGAAACTGTGTCAAATGTCTATCTCTCATCTGAGGGCTTTCTAACCAGAACGAACTCCATGAAATAATAGATTTCTCTCTAACCAAGCTCTCCGAGCTGTACTGTACTCTCCAAATCACTTAGTACAGTGCTCTGTACATGATCATCACTCAATAAATAAGATTGATATATTAAGAAAGTTTAGGGAGGGTTTGTTTGGCCATGAGCTTAATTTTATGAGAAAGGTCATGACCCAATGTATAGTCCATGAGGCCCAGAGGGACAGAGATTATGTCAGCAATCATAATCTTGTATCTACCTCAGCCCTCAACAAATACTAAGTGTTTAATACATTTCTTATTAATAGTAATTGTTTTATTAGTATTATTACCATCACCTCTTATCCCCTTCCTCACCCCCTTTTCCCTGACTTGGATGGAAAGGCCTAGGGTCTCCCATGCACAAAAATTAATGGAAGGAGAGAGGAAAGATCTGTGTTTCAGTATCCCCCATGGGAATATGAGGATAAAATACTATTATTAATATCTGAGGATTCAGCCGCCAGTTGCAGAAGAGCATCAGAAGGCTCAAACTCCAGGGCAGTATGGATTCCTCAGAGATGGAGAGTTCACACAGGCAAACATAGACGGCTCCACTTTATAGAAAAGAGACAAACCAATATTTATTCTATTTATAGAAAAATACAAAAGGCACAATCTGTACTCTCCATTAGCTGGGAGAGTGAAAATAAAATGGCAACAGGAGTTAGGCCTAAGAGACTTTAGAAATAGGAGATACTTTAATCACAGGTTGTTCCTAGTTCGGTTCTAAGCCTTAGCTTAACCTGGGCCACCATTAAAGTCAGGGTGGCCACTTATCTTGTATTCCACTTCTTGAAGCCTAACTCTGGAGATTCCAAAGGCACAGTCTTCCATTTCAGCCGAGGATGAGCAGAGTGGGGTAAAGGCCCAGAGGCAAAGAGGGTCAGATTTAAAAAAAAAAAAATGTGTGTTCCTCTGTTGCCTTGAATTCATTCTCCCCTGTAAGTGGTCCAAGTCTGGCTATTGTTATCGCCACGTGCCCAGGTGAGCCAGCTTCTCTTTAGGACAGGCAGGTGGACAGAAAGAAAGATGGCTTCCCTCTGCCCAGTGGCCAAAATTTTCAGCAATGTCCCCGTCTGATACCGTGTGAAATCTGCATAGCTTGTCCCAGAAATGTGGGAGGGTGTTGACTTTCTGAAACCGAGGCCTGTAGAGGAGCAGTGGGGGAGAGCAGGGGTGGGGCTGGGGGGCCGCGTGACTGCATAACCAGTTGTGGGGGTCTGAAGTGTACCCCTTCTCTTTCTACCCTCAATCCATTTCCCACCCCTACTTTTCCCCTCCCACCAGCTTGGAATTTGGATGCCTTTCTCCATAACCCTTAATAGTAGATCACATGCTCCTTGAGACCAGGGATTGTGTCTACTAAATCTCATACTGTCCCAAGTGCTTAGTACAGTGTACTGTGCACATTTGGTGTTCAATACATTCTACTGATTGACTGCTTTGGGCTGTGTCTCCCCAGGACTGGCACATGGATGGCCACCCTCCTCATTCAGACTTAAGCCACGGAGATTTAATCATTCAACCTGCCTCTGAAATGGATTAGCCTGATTGATAAACTCATTGATTTTCGGGGCTAAGGTGATTCTTTAATCACTGCAACAATTCTCCTTCTCAGGCTCAGGTACCGACCACCACCAGAACTCCACTCGTCTCCTCTATAGCCTTGGGTGAGTCATTTCACTTTTCTGTGCCTCTTCCTCGCCGTTCGCGCCCATTTTCCGCTTTTCCCACCCCCTCCAGGCAGTCCCCACCCCCTCCCCAAAGTCCCTGCCCTCTCCCTGTACTCTCCATTCAGGCCAGTGGGTAGTGAGTAGGAAAGCACCGTGCCCTAATGGGAAAGGCATGAGCCTGGGACTTCAAGGACTTCGGTCCTGTTTCCAGTTTCGGCCACCAGTCTGCTCTGTAACCTCGGGCAAGTCATTTCATTTCTCTGTGCCTCAGTTCCCTCACCTGTAAAATGAGGATTGAGACCATGAGCCCCTCTTGGGACAGGGACTGTGTCCAACCCTGCTAGTACCCACCCCAGTGGTTAGTAAAGTGCCTGGCACAGAGTAACCGCTAAACACATACCATAGTTAATTAATTAATTAGTCGACGTCATCCCCCCCCAACCCTGCGGTCTCTGTCCCCACCTTTCAGTCCCCTGCCTTTCCTTGGCCGCAGCCCCTAGGAGTTGGGGTGGAGGAGGCCAGGCTCCTCGCTGAGGGCCCGCTCCAGGGCGGTGGGCAGGGAGCGGATCAGATGGTCCCGGAAGTCCCGGCCCAGGAAAGCGTAGAGAAGGGGGTTCAAGCAGCTGTTGAGGCAGATCAAGCACAAGGTCAGCGGCCCCAGAAGGGTGAAGAGTGGGGACCTCAGCTCCGAGCCCACACGGTCCCCCGACCCCAGCTGCAGCAGCCCCAGGAGGTGGGAGGGGAACCAGCAGACGAAGAAGGCGGCCACCACGGAGGCCAGCACGCGGAAGGGCCTACCGGGCTGCTCCTGCTTCCTCCGCAGCTTGAAGGCGATGAGGCCGGAGCAGCCCCCAATGAGGGCCAGGGGCAGCAGGAAGGTGAAGGTGAAGTGGCCAGCCCGGAAGGCCAAAGCCTGACTCCTGGCCAATTGCTGCCCCCGCTCCCCATCGCCACGGGTCTGGTTCCAGGAGTCAAAGATTTTGTAGCATCTGGCGTTGGCCGAGCCCTGGATGGCCAACCAGTCCAAGAACAGCACGTTCGGGACCACGCAGGCCAGGGCCAGAAGCCAGACGGCCCCAACCCCCAGCCCTGCCCGCCAAGGGGTGCGGTGTCGGCGGGCCCACAGGGGCCAGTACACGCACACGCAGCGGTCCACAGAGATGAGACTCAGCTGGAAGATGCTGGCGAAGAGGTTGAGCACCAGCACGACCGCGATGACCTTGCAGGTGACCCACTGGTGGCTCAGGGCCAAAACCACCGCCAGAACCGGCAGGGACAAGGTGAAGGCCAAATCGGCCACGGCCAGGTTGAGGTACCAGATGCGGTTGACCGTGAGGGGCAGGCGGAAGCCGGCCACCCAGATGACCAACCCGTTGCCACACACGCCTGCGAAGAAGGTAATGAAGATGAAGAGGACGGTGAAGATGTTGATGGTGGCCTGGGCTGTCAACAGGAAGTCGGAGGGCTTGTCCTCCCCAGATGGTGGGCTGGTGGCTGGGAGTCTCAGGGGTGAATCTGATGCCATGCTCCTCCTCTGCAACCCAGAGTGCTCAGGGGGCCTCCCGGTATCCCCAGACTGAACCCCACCATCTTCCGCCCCACCTCCTCCCCTCATCCTCTCCATTCTCCACCCTAGCCAACTTCTCCTCATTCCATCCCACCATCCTGCCCATCCTCCAACCCAGCCAACCTCTCCTCATTCCCCTTCACCATCCTCTCTATCCTCCAGCCCAGCCAAGCTCTCCTCATTCCATCCCACCATCCTCCACCCCAGCCAACCTCTCCCTCTACCCCAATCATCCTCTCCATCCTCCACCCCGGTCAACCTCTCCATCCTTCACCCCAGCCAACCTCTCCTCCTATCCCAATAATCTTCTCCATCCTCCACCCCAGTTACCCTCTCCATCCTCCACCCCAGCCAACCTCTCCCCCATCCCAATCATCCTCTCCATCCTCCATCCCAGCCAACTTCAACATCCCTCCATCCTCCACTCCAGCCAACCTCTTCCCACAACAGCCTCCCCCTGACGTCCTCTCCCCTGACCATCTTCTCTATCCTCCACCCCATCTTTCCCCCCACCCCCCAACATCCTGCCCTCTACCCCTCCCTCACCGTCTTCTCCCTGTCCCCTCATGTACCTGCCAATCCCCCACAGAACCTCTCCCCGCCCCCATGACCCTTGGGTACCTGTCTCTCTCTCAGCTTGTCCTTGCTAGCAGGACCAGGGTTGCCTTAGGGGACCATCAGACCTCAAGCAGCTGAGATGCTGAGCAAGGGGTTCCCACCCTGTGAGAGATCACACCACACAGGGGGTTTGTTCCTCGGCTCAGGTCTCTGCAGGAGGGCAGCAGCTCTACTGTGGTGAGAGAGTTTCTGGGCAGGGGAGGGGCCCACAGGGAGGAAGGAGCTATGTGGAAAGAGGAACTAGGGGCTGTGGCCTCAGTCTCTGCTGCTGACTCATAGTGTTTCCATTGGGCAGGGGGACAGAGAAGGGCCCGGGGACACGAGAAGGGTTAGGGCTTGGATTTCCATCCTTTTGAGTGTGAAGTCTCATTTGCAGGGGAGATTTGAACCGCGGTCCTGCCACTGGGACACTTGTAAAGGCACCCGGACATCAGAGAAGCAGCGTGGCTTAGTGGATAGATCATGGGCCTGGGAGTCAGAAGGACCTGGGTTCCACTCCTGGATTTGCCTCCTGTCTTTCATGTGACCTTGGGCGAGTCATTTAACTTCTCTGTGCCTCAGTTACCTCATCTGTAAAATGGGAATTAAGAGTGTGAGCTCCATGTGGGACAGAAACTGTACCCAACCTGATTAACTGGTATCTACCCCAGCACTTAGAACAGTGCTTGGCCATAGTAAGCGCTTAACAAGTACCATTATTATTACCACTGATGGGGGCCGGCATGGCAAGGACTTGGAGGTGCTCGGGGAGGAAGCCCAGACTTGGGCTCCCAGACCAGTCACCTGTGGCTACCCTTTCCTGAGCCAGAGGAGGCCTATCCACAGGGCATTATCCCCAGCCCAGAACAATGATAGGGATAGTGTTGGTAGTCATAGTAATAAGAGCAGTCATAATAATGATAATAATAATAATAATAATAATAATTTTGGAGTTTGAGAAGTGCTTACTATCAAACACTGTAGATCGCTGGAGTAGATACAAGATAATCAACTTATCCCTGTCCCACACAGGGTTCCCAGCCCAAGGAGAAGGGAGAACATTTATTTAGTCCCCATTTTACAGATGAGGAAACTAAGGCCCAAAGAAATTCAGTGATTTTCCCAACGTCCCAAAGCAGGCAAGTAAGCAGAGCCAGGACTAGGACCCAGATCTTATTTCCCAATGTCAGCTTTAGGGGTTGCAGGACTCGGGTGGCTAAATGTTGAGGTCTACAGTTTATGACACTTAGTAGCGCTAAATAGATCCCTCAAATATCTCTAGCGTACCCTTCCCCTCAGCACCCCTCTTCATTCCACCCAGTAGAGGTGGGTCAATAGCTCCGATTCACACCGCAGAAGACGAAAGAGAGAGTGATGGGGACAGTGTCCTTCTGAGGACCTCACAGTGAGTCCGTCCTGACCACCTCTGGCCCCAGCTGATAAGGAAAGGCAGAAGTTGAGGTCAAAATCCAGAAGACCAACGGGCCCTGGAAGGCTCTGTGATTCACCCTCGGATGCACTACAGGTTCTGTGGTCACGACCTGGCATGCTGTGGGGAGGGGGAATTGGCTACTCAAGAGATAAGCCACCAGCTAGGGGCAGCTATTTTTCTGGGCTTGTGGTGTAACTGCCTCCACACCCAAAATGTACAAATAATTAATCAGTCAATAGTATATGTATTGAGTGCTTACTCTCTGCAGAGCTCTATGCCAATCTCCATTGTACAGATGAGGTAATCGAGGCCCAGAGAAATGAAGTGACTTGCCCAAGGTCACACAGCAGATGAGTGGTGTAGCCGGGATTTGAATCCATGACCTTCTAATTCCCAGGACTGTTTTCTATCCACTATGTTCCCCAACGCAGTTCAACTGGGAAACTCTTTTCACTCTCTACCCTTCAGTGGGTCTCCTCAGTCTTCTCTTCTCTGAGATAAGCACCCCCAGAGATCTCACTGTTTCTCATTATTTTGCCTGGCTCTGCCTCTCTTCCAGAATTCCCTGTCCTTCCTAATACACTGGGACCAGATTTGGCAGCCTCAGCCCACTCTCTATCCCCATGGCCTGGGTGTCAGAAGGTAATAGGTTTTAATCACGGCTCCGTCATGTGTCGGTTGTGTGACCTTGGGCCAGTCACTCCACTTCTCTGGGCCTCATTTTACCTCATCTGTAAAATGGAGATTGAGACTGAGCCCCACAGGGGACAGGAACTGTGTCCAAGTCGATTTATTTGTATCCACCACAGCATTTAATAGAGTGTCTGGCACATAGTAAGCACTTAACAAATAACCATAACAATAATAATATCATTATTATTATCCCCCAACATGCACACTTGAAGGTCCATTCCTTGGGGACCAGAGGCCAGATTTGGTAGCCTCTGTCCGCTCTCCATCTCCCAAGTGAAGGTCCCTTCCTTGGTGACCAGAGGGAGGAGGGAGGAAACCTGATCCCCATGGCAGAGGGGAAGGGGGAGGAAGAGGGGAAGGTTGTCTTCCCCAGCCTTTCCCAGTCCTAAGGACCTCCTCCCCACCCCCTCACCAACTCCTAAGCCTCTGTCTGGGTATCTCTGATCCAGGAGTCCTATCGGGGGGTCCCAGGGATCGGAGCAAGGCTGTGACACTGTGCAACCCCACTCCTATAGCCCCCAATCTGGAAGAAGGAGGAGTTGGGGGTCCTGTGGCCCTTCACTGTTCGCTCCACCAGGTTCTGTTACGATCTGGGTGGCACGACCATGGGCAGTAAATCCAGGCACTAAATCCTGTCGGTTGCACCTTCACAATATCACTAAAATCTGCCCTTTCCTCTCCATCCATACTGCTTCCACTTTAACCCGATCACTTATCCTAGCCTGCCTTGATTACTCTATCAGCCTCCTTGCTGACCTCCAGCCTCCTGTCTCTCCCGCTCCAGTCCATACTTCATCTGCTGCCCAGATCATTTTTCTACAGAGACGTTCAAGACATGTTTCCCCATTTCTCAAGAAACTCCAGTCGTTACCCATCACCGCCGCATCAAACAAAAACTCTGCATTATTGGTTTTAAAGCACTCGATCACCTTGCCCCCTCTTACCTCAACTCACTGTTCTCCTACTACAACCCAGAACACACACTTTGCTCCTGTAATGTTAACCTTCTCACTGTACCTCTATCTCGTCTATCTCGCTGTCGACCCCTCGCCCATGTTCTGCCCCTGGCCTGGAACGCCCTCCCTCCTTAAATCCGACAGCCAATTACTCTACCCTCCTTCAAAGCCTTCAGGAAGGCACATCTCCTCCAAGAGGCCTTCCCTGACTAAGCCTTCCCTTCTTCTTCCCCCACTCCCTTCTGCGTCACTCTGACTCGTTCTCTTTATTCATCCCACACTCCTAGCCCTACATCACACATGTACATATAACTAATTAATTAATTCATTTATATTTATGTCTGTCTCTCCCTCCAGACTGTAAACTTGTTGTGTTTATTTGTATTGACGTCTGTCTCCCTCTGCCCTCCAGATTGTGAGCTCGTTTTGGGCAGGGATTGTCACTCTTTATTGCTCTATTGTACTTTCCCAAGCGCTTAGTACAGCGCCCTGCACACAGTAGGTATTCAATAAATACGATTGAATTGAATTGTGGGCAGGGAATGTGTCTGTTTATTGTTATATTGACCTGTCCCAATCTCTCGGTACAGTGTTCTGCACACAGTAAGCACTCAATGAATGCAATTTAATGAATGAATGAATGAAGCAGCATGCTCAGTAGAAAGAGCCCGGGCTTGGGAGTCAGAGGTCTTGGGTTCGAATCCCGGCTCTGCCACTTGTCAGCTGTGTGACTGTGGGCAAGTGACTTCACTTCTCTGTGCCTCAGTGACCTTATCTGTAAAATGGGGATAATAATAATGTTGGTATTTGTTAAGCGCTTACTATGTGCAGAGCACCGTTCTAAGCGCTGGGGTAGATACAGGGTCATCAGGTTGTCCCACGTGAGGCTCACAGTCTTAATCCCCATTTTACAGAGACTGTGAGCCTCCCGTGGGGCAACCTGATCTACCCCAGCGCTTAGAACAGTGCTCTGCACGTCGTAAGCGCTTGACAAATGCCAACGTGAATTCATTAATTAATTAAAAGGTCTCTCCTCTCATGCCATGGGGAGAGATATCTCTCAGGCTCTCTATCCTGAAGCAGCGTGGCTCAGTGGAAAGAGCACGGGCTTTGGAGTGAGAGATCGAGAGTTCGAATCCCAGCTCCGCCACTTGTCAGCTGTGTGACTGTGGGCGAGTCACTTCACTTCCCTGGGCCTCAGGGACCTCATCTGGAAAATGGGGATTAAGCCTGTGAGCCCCACGTGGGACCTCCTGCTTCCCCTGGGTCTGCCCCAGCGCTTAGAACGGTGCTCGGCACATAGTAAGCGCTTAACAAATACCGACCTTCTTATTATTATCCTCGCCGGGCTCTGCCCGTCCAAGAGAAACTGCAGGGACCGCTTACGGCCACGAGAGGGCGACGAGTGCCCCGTGTCGAATCCAAGATCCCTGTCCACGGTGCTGGAAAGATGAGCGTGTTTCCCCGTCCCCCCCCCCCCCCCCCGCCCACGGTCCCCTGTGCCCACCTTCCTCAGAACGATTGCCCACGGGAGATCAAGGTAGAACGGAGGACCCTATCCACGTGTCTTTCTGGCCATCCCCCTCACATTCTGGCCACCGATCGCCCCCCTGCTCACCACAGAAGCTGGAGGCGGGGGCGATGGCGGGGATGCCCAACCCGAAGCCGGACAGCCACGGACATTTCTCATCCTCGTGCTCTCTGGCTCCATCGTGCTACCAGCTTCCCCCGATTGTCCACCCCTTCTGGAGGACTGCAAGAATTCCACAGGGTCACTCCGGATTCCACAGGGTCACTCCGACCCCATCCCCCTAAAGGACGCCGTCTCTAGACTTGCCGAGTTCGACTCTCAGTCATCTCTGAGGACTCTGCTGGTGTGGCCACCTCTGGGCTCAGAGAGGCAGAAACTCTCCTGATCTGGGTGGCTTAGATGGACCTGATAGCCTCTGGGTCAGAGCTCTACAGACACTCTCGCTCGCTCGCTCTCCCTCCACCCCCGAGGTCTTTGCTTCCCAGAACACCTAAAACCCATATTCTCAGCATTTCCTACCTGAGTGTTCTCTGGGGGGAAGCAACAGGCGACCCGCATCCTGATCTGACCCCCACCGGCAGGTTAAGAAATTTTGATGCCAGAACTAAATGTGGAAATGATTGGCGTAGGGTCTTTTCAGGCGCTAATCCCTGCATTGGCCCTGCTGAGGATTAACCTTCCAATGGGGTCACCAGTCACTATGTAAAACTCGCCCGAACCAATTGCTGGTGGTGATAGTGGAGGAGGAGGAGGAGGAGAAGGAAGAGGCACGGCTTAGTGAATAATGGATAAAAGCAAATGGGGCTGGACACAGTCCTCATCCCACGTGGGGCTCGCAGTCTCAATCCTCATTTTACAGATGAGGTAATAGTCTCAGAGAAGTGAAGTGACTTCCCCAAGGTCACACAGCAGACAAGTGACAGAGCCAAGTTTAAACCCGATGACCTTCTGACTCCCAGGCCCAGGCTCTATCCACTAGGCCATGAACTCTTTTGCTCAAAGAGTCTCTAGGTCACCGTAGGCCAATGAGTCATCAGAGGCCACCTGCCTTGTGAAAGCCCGTCCGGACCTCGAAGAAGAACAGATGGAGAAATTCCCTCTTCCCGATTTGAGGGGCAGGCCTGGAGCTACACCTGGCCTCAGGGGAGATCTATTTCTATGCTTTGTCAATCACTCTTAAATTAGTCTGATCAATTGGTGACATTAACTGGAGCCCAGACAAGTCCCGGAGAAAACAGAGTCAAAGACAAGGCTAGAAAAGGGAAGCAGCATGGTTTAGTGGAAAGAACCAAAGGATCTGGGTGCTAATCCTAGCTCTACCACTTGCCTGCTGTGGAATCCCAGGCAAGTCACTTAACTTCTTGGGGCCTCAGTTTCCTTATCTGCAAAATGGGGATTAAATACCTCTCCTCCCTCCTACTTTGACTGTGAGCTCGATGAGGAGGAGGGACTCTGTCCAACCTGATTGTCGTTGGTGATGATAATAGTAATAATAATATTTGTTTACTAGGATTAGTCTGTGGTTAAGCCAGGATTTTGTTTAAAATCTCAAGGACCTAGTAAGTATTTCTGATTAGCTCTAGACTGTAAGCTCATTGTGTTCAGGGAATGTGCCTGTTTATTCTTAGACTGTGCTCTCCCAAGTATTTAGTACAGTGCTCTGCACAAAGTAAGCGCTCGATAAATACGATTGAATGAATGAATGAATACTCCCTTTCAGCCAAGAGCTATTTAAGATTCTGACTTGGTTATTTTGGTACATGTGGTAAATACTCATATAACACTTTTCCATAAAGAGGGAACTCTGCAAAGTGTGTATGTGTGAGAGCTCGCTACGGCGGAGAGTCCACGTTATTGGTTTGGGAACTGAGATGAGGCAATTTTCTTCCTTCCCCAACCGGCTGTTGAACTCCCAGAGGGCTGCCACCAGAAAAACACCCCAGTAGTTTCCCCGTGTCTTTGGGGATTCAAATATATCTGGTCATGAGATGATGGAAACAAATGGCCAGGACAATTTTGGGGAGCCCTACTTGGGGGAGGAGTTATTTCCTGATGAGACCAGATTTAGAAATAGGAAAATCCCCTAGCTCCTCCCTGATAGGGTCAGTGCAATTGAATGACCCTGTTTAATATAGGCCGGTCTACGGCCTAACCTAATCTCGCATCTTTGGTGACCAGTCTGAGGGATGGCTGGTGTCCACCTGCATCCAACTTCTAGGTAGAAGCAACAAGCCCTAGTGACAAGAGCACAGGCCTGGGAGTCAAAGCGCCTGGGGTTACTGATCCCTCCTCCAACACTCATCTGCTGTGTAATCTTGAGCAAGTCACTAAACTTCTCTGTGCCTCCATTTCCTCATCTAGAAAATGGGGATTAAGACTGTGGGACAACCTGATGACCTTGTATCTACCCCAGTGCTTAGAACAGTGCTTGGCACATAGTAAGCGCTTAACAAGTATCATCATCATCATCATCATTATTATTATTATCACCCACTCCCAGCCCCACAGCATTTATGTCCATATATGTAATTTATTTGTTTCTACTTATGTCTGCCTCTCCCTCTAGACTGTAAGCTTGTTGTGGGCAGGAAATATGTCAGTTTATTGCTCTATTAACCTCTCTCAAGCGCTCAGTACAATGCTCTGCACACAGTAAGAATTCAATAAATATGATTGACTGACTGACTGTAAGCTCACTGTGGGCAGGAAATGTGTCTTACCAACTCCACTGTATAGTTTTCCCCCAAGCACTGAGTACAGGGCTCTGCACATAGTAAGCGCTCAATAAATACCATTGATGATGATGATGATGATGATGACCGAGGTGCTTCACTGTGTCTTTCTGACTCCCAGGCCCATGCTCTATCCACTATGCCATGCAACTTCTCACGCTTCTCGTGTTCTCCCCAGTTAGACTGTAAGCTCACTGCGGGCAGGGAATGTGTCTGTTTATGCTCTATTGTCTCCTAAGCGCTTAGTACAGAGCTGGGCATACAGTAAGTGCTCAATAAATAGGATTGACTGACTTAATGGGACGGGGACTGTGTCTGACCTGATTGTCTTGTATCAACCTCAGTGTTTAGCACAGTACTTGGCACGTAGAGTTAAAAAAACACAATTATTATTATCATTGTTATTCCCAACCTACAAAGAGTTACCACTCTGAGATTAGAAAGCTGACGGAATGCCTTAAAGCCAATGAGCAGGCTGTTCCACTTGATACAGAGGAATTGACAGCCACTGGAAGTTTGTGAAGAGCAGAGACGTGTTGGAGAACCACAGGTTAGAAAAATTGATCTGGGCGGCACAGGAAAGTATGGACTGGAGAGGGAAGAGACTGGAGGCAGCGAGATGAGTGAGATGGTCAATATGGAAATTTAACCAGAATATGACAAAAACCTGGATCAGGGTGGTGGCCATTTGGATGGAGAGGAAGAGGGTCAATCCAGGAAGCATGAAAAAACCAGTAGGATTTAGGGGGGAATTTGAGAGCGGAAAGACAGGAGTCTTGTGGACGATGAGGCCGGAATCAAGGTGACAGATTGGAATCCAGTAATAGAGCTCACAATTGAGGTGGAAAGCTGTGCTATAAATCCTCCTCTATTGCACCCGGAGAGTCATATACAATTCTAAGAAACCATTTGGGATAAACAGACTTCTCTGTCAGGAATTCAAGCACAAATTGATGTGAATCTCTGACAAACAAAATGTGTAAAATCCTCTTATAGAAGAAATGTTTTGGTTCCTATCATCTACAACCCTCGAATAGCTTATTCGGGTACATAGGCACCCTGGGGCAGCCTTCGTGGTCTGCTCTAAGTCCTCAGCCTTCGTGCTATATATAAATATAAATATTTACATTAATGTCTGTCTCCCACTCTATTCTGCAAGCTCACTGTGGGCAGGGAATGTGTCTGTAGGAGAAGGAACGGGGTATGGTGGATAGAGCACGGGCCTGGGAATCATGGGTTCTAGTTTCGGCTCTGTCACTTGTCTGCTGTGTGACCTTGGGCGAATCACTTCACTTTTCTGTGACTCAGTTACCTCATCTGTAAAATGAGGGTTGAGACTGTTAGCCCCACATGGGACCGGAACTGTGTCCAACCCAATTTCCTTGTATCCACTCCTGCGCTTAGAACAATGCCTGGCACATAGTAAGCACTCAACAAATACCATCATTATTATTGTTGTATTGTACTCTCCCAAGCACTTAGTACAGTTTTTTTGCACACTGTAAACGTTCAATAATTACTACTGACTGATTGACTGACTGACTAACTCGTCACCTTTGTGCTCTCCAAACCGGAGACAGGAGAATGGTTATTAGGGAGGGTGTTTTCAGCGGAGGATCAGGGGGCACTTGGCCAGGGTGGATTGGAGGTGAGGTTAGAGTAAGGTGGGAGATGGGCGCCCTTTAGCCGGAATCTTTGTCTGTACATTTTTGGGTGGTCTGGGTTCTAATTCCGCTCTGTCACCGGCCTTCTGTTTGACGTTGGGCAAGTCACTTAACTTCTCTGTGCCTCTGTTCCTCTTCTGTAAAATAGGGATTCAACATCTGGTCTCACTCCTACTTAGACCGTGAGCACCCTGTGTGACAGGAATTTTGTCCGACCTGATTAACTTGTATCTACCCCAGCGCTTAGAATAATGCTTGACACATAGTGAGCCTTAACAAACACCATTATCGGAATTATTAGTATTACCGTTGTCACTGTTGCTGTTATTGTTATTATTAGTCAGTCATATTTATTGAGCACTTACTAAGTGCAGAGCACTATACTAAAAGCATTGGGGAGTACAATATAGCAATAAACAGACACATTCCCTGTCCACAATGAGCTTACAGTCTAGAGGGAGAGACAGCCATTAATATAAATAAATTACAGATTTGTACAAAACTGCTGTGGGGCTGCAATGGGGGATGAATAAAGGGAGCAAGTCAAGGTGAAGCAGAAGGGAGTGGGAGAAGAGGAAAGGAGAGCATAGTCAGGGAAGGCCTCTTGGAGGAGATGTCAGTCAGTCAATCTTATTTATTAAGTGCTCACTGTGTGCAGGGCACTGTACTAAGCGCTTGGGAGAATACAAAATAATATAATACACAGGTTCCCTGCCCTCAACGAGCTGACAGTCTAGAAAGCATGTCTAGAGTTGGTAGACATGATCCCTGTCCTCAAGAACCTTGCAGTCTAGGAGGGCAAGTTCATTCGTTCAATCATATTTATTAAGCACTCTGTGCAGAAAGTATAATACACCAATAAACGGTGACATTCCTGTCCATAATGAGCTCACAGTCTTGCCTTCAATAAGGCTTTTAAGGTGAGGAGAGTAATTGTCTGTTGGATATGAATAGGGAGGGTGTTCCAGGCCAGAGGCAGGATGTGGGCAAGAGGTCAGCAGTGAGATAGGCGAGAAGGTGAGAAGGTTAGCATCAGAGGAGCAGAAAGTCCAGGCTGGGTTGTAGTAGGAGGGAGACAGGCGTTAATACAAATAAATAAATTACAGGTATGTGCATAAGTGCTGTGGGGCTGGTACGGGGATGAATAAAGGGAGCAAGTCAGAATGACACAGAAGGGAATGGGAGAAGAGTAAAGGAGGTCTTAGCCAGGGAAGTCCTCTTGAAGGACATGTGCCTTCAGTAAGGCTTTGCAGGTGGGGAGAGTAATTGTCTGTTGGATATGAAGAGGGAGGGCGTTCCAGGCCTGAGGCAGGATGTGGGTGAGAACTCGCTAATGAGATCGAGGTACAGTGAGAGGTTAGCATTAGAGGAGCAAAGTCTGTGGGCTGGGTTGCAGCAGGAGAGTAGCGAGGTGAGGTAGGAAGGAACAAGGTTCATTCGCCTGGGATGGAGATGCAGGGCAGTTTTAGCTGGGGGGAAGGAGAGGAAGAGAGATTACCTGATGACAATGCCTCCAGCCCTGCCGATTCCAAGGAAGAATTGGAATGGGGGGCGGGCACTTCAGGAGGAAAAGTTAAAAAGGGGGACAGAGAGGGGAGAGTTCTCCCTCTTGCCTCCTGACCCCAAACTGAAGTCGCTGCCATAGCCTCGGGGTCTCGGAAAAAGTCTCATGCAAGGTGTATCCTCCTAGAGTAAATGTATTTCTATAAATGTCTGTCTCCCCCTCTAGACGGTAAACTCATTTTGTTGTATTGTACTCTCCCAAGGGCCTAGTACAGTGCTCTGCACAAGTAAGTGCTCAATAAATACCACTAATTGATTGATTGATTAATGTTGGCATTTGTTAAGCGCTTACTCTGTGCAGAGCACTGTCCTAAGCGCTGGGGGAGATACGGGGTAATCAGGTTGTCCCATGTGAGGCTCCCAGTCTTAATCCCCATTTTGCAGATGAGGTAACTGAGGCACAGAGAAGTTAAGTGACTTGCCCACAGTCACACAGCTGACAAGTGGCAGAGCAGGGAGTCGAACCCATGACCTCTGACTCCGAAGCCCAGTTTCTTTCCACTGAGCCATGCTGCTTCCCACTTGCTGCTTGATTGATTGGTGTTGCTTGTTTTGGGGCAATCTGGGTTGTTAAAGAGGGGTACCAGACCAGCGTGAGCCTGCAGTTTAGCCAGGACTTGCATTTCCAGTCTCTGCTGCCTAATTAATGCTGCCAGTGGATTACCTATTCGGGTCTAAGAGAATCTTAAAATCCTGACAGCACAACCCACTAGAGAAACAGCGTGGCCTAACGGAAAGAGCAAGGGTCTGGGAGTCAGAGATCCTGGGTTCTAATTCCGGATCCTCAGCTTGTCTGCTGTGTGACTCTGGGAAAATTACTTAATTTCTCTGTGTCTCAGTTACCTCATCTGTAAAATGGAGACGAAGACCGAGAGTCGTAGGTGGAACAGGGATGGTGTCTGACCCGACCATCTTGTATAATAATGTTGGTATTGGTTAAGCGCTTACTATGTGCAGAGCACTGTTCTAAGCGCTGGGGTATACAAGGTAATCAGGTTGTCCCACATGAGGCTCACAATCTTCATCCCCATTTTACAGATGAGGTAACCGAGGCACAGAGAAGTTAAGTGACTTGCCCACAGCCACACAGCTGACAAGTGGCAGATCTGGGATTCGAACCCATGACCTCTGGCCCCCAAGCCCATGCTCTTTCCACTGAGCCACGTTGTATCAACCCCCAGCGATTAGTGCAGTGCTTGGCACATAGTAAGTGCTTAACAAATACCATAATTATTATTATTACTATTATCCTGTTTATAAAGTAAATATTTTTCTATCTTTTTTCTCAAAAGTGCAGCCTGTGTTAATCCTTTATGTTCATTCATTCAACTGTATTTATTGAGCACTGACTGTGTGCAGAGCACTCAATTAATCACTTGGGAGAATCAATAAAATAATAAACTGATACATTCCCTGTCCACAACAATCTTACAATCTAGCGGGGGAGACAGACATTAATATAAATAAATTACTGATACATACATAAGTGCTGTGGGGCTGGTAGGGGGGATGAATAAAGGAAACAAGTCAGGATGATGCAGAAGGGAGTGGGAGAAGAGGAAAGCAGGGCTTAGTCAGGGAAGGACTCTTGAAGGAGATGTGCCTTCGATAAGACTTCGAATGAAGAGAAAGTAATTGTCGGATATGAAAAGGGAGGGCGTTCCAGGCCAGAGACAGAACGTGGCCAAGGGGTCGATGGTGAGGTAGACAAGATCGAGGTACAGTGAGTAGATTGGCATTAGAGGAGTGAAGTGTGTGGGCTGGGTTATAGTAGGAGAGTAGCCAGGTGAGTTAGGAGGGGGTAAGATGATTGTTTTAAAGCCAGTGGTGAGGAGTGTTTGTTTGATGCAGACGTGGATGGACAACCACTGGAGTTTCTTGAGGAGTGGGAAGATATGTCCTGAATGCTTTTGTAGAAAAATGGCCTGGGAAGCAGAGTGAAGTATAGACTGGAGTGGAGAGAGACAGGAATCTGGGAGGTCATCAAGGAGGTTGATACGGTAATCCAAGTGGGATAGGATAAGCGATTATATGAAAGTGGCAGGAGTCAGGGTAGAGGGGAAAGGGCGGATTTTAGTGATGTTGTGAAAGTGGAACTGGCAGGATTTAGTGACGGATTGAATACGTGGGCTGAAAGAGAGCGAGGAGTCAAGGATAACATCTAGGCTATGGGCTTGTGAGACAAGAAGAATGGTGGTGCCGTCTACAGTGATGAGAAAGTCCGGGGAGGACAGAGTCTAGTGGGGAAGATAAGGAGTTGAGTTTGGGACATGATAAGCTTGAGTTGACGATCCCATACTATTGCTTTTGGGAGGAAGTTGAGAAAGTTTGTTTTGTTCCCCACTGACTGCTGAATATGTGAGTGCAGGCCAGTAGCAACCTCCAGAGAGCTTTCCTTTACCTCTCATGTCACGAGGTGGAGGTAGCCCTTTGTCTGGTGGTTATTAGGGAGAGTCATCAGCCGCTCATCTGGGTGGGGTGACCAAGGTGAAGAAGCCCCCTAATGCTAACCTTCTCACTGTGCCTCCATCTCGTCTATCTCACCGCCAACCCCTAACACACATCCTGCCTCGGGCCTGGAATGCCCTTCCTCCTCAAATCTGACAGTTAGTCTCTCCCTCTTCAAAGTCTTATTGAGGGTACATCTCCTCCAAGAGGCCTTCCCTGACTAGAGAAGCAGTGTGGCTCAGTGGAAAGAGCCCGGGCTTGGGAGTCAGAGGTCATGGGTTCGAATCCCAACTCTGCTCCTTGTCAGCTGTGTGACTTTGGGCAAGTCACTTAACTTCTCTGTGCCTCGGTTACCTCATCTGTAAAATGGGGATGAAAACTGTGAGCCCCATGTGGGACAACCTGTCACCTTGTATCCCCCCAGCGCTTAGAACAGTGCTTTACACATAGTAAGCGCTTAACAAATACCATTATTAAATCCCCCTTTCCTCTTCTCCCACTCCCTTTTGCATCTCCCTGATTTCCTCCCTTTGTTAACTCCCCTCCCAGCCCCACAGCACTTATGTACATATCTGCAATTTATTTATATTAATGTCTTCCTCCCCCTACTCTAGACTGTAAGTTCACTGTGGGCAGGGAATGTGTCCATTTATTGTTGTATTTTACTCTCCCAAGCTCTCAGTACAGTGTTCTGCACAAAGTAAGCACTCACTAAATGCGATTGAAAGAACGAATGAAAGAAAGCGTGAGTCCATCAGAGGACTTCCTTTGATCCCCAGATGTTTCCGGGGGGGCAGTCTGGGGAGGGGTAAGAAGCACAATCAGGGGTGGGGTGGGGGAAGTGGTATTTGAGATGGAGTGAGACACCCACGCCGACCCTGGAAAAGGCTCAGACAGATTTCCTCCGACTTTTTTGTTGATAAAAATTGAAACCAACTAGCTGTGAGTTCCCCATCCTCTTCCCAATTCCCTCCTACACCCACTTCCACTCTCTCACACTCTCACCCTGTCCAGCTGTCTCTCAAGAGGAGTTCTCCCACCGGCTTTCAACATCATCCCTCTCTATTTGAGCCACTGACCCTAGTCCTTCTCACCTCACAAAAGCTTCTCACTTCCAAAAAGCACTCTTCTTCCCTCCCTGACCGCTAACTTTAACTACTCACTCTCCATTCAGTCCTTCTCCCTGCCTTCAAACACGCCCACGTCTCCCCATTCTAAAAAAAAAACCCCTTCTCTGGATTTCACTGCACTATCCATCTATCACCCCTTCTCGCTGCTTCCATTCCGCTCTAAGCTCCTCGAATGGGTTGTCTACACCCGCTGCCTCCACTTCCTCTCCTCCAACTCCCTTCTGGACTCATTACAATCTGTCCTCCGCCTCCTTCACTCAATTAAGATTGCTTTCTCTCTCCAAGAGAGCTTCTATCTGGAAGTCAATTTGTCTACAGCTGAATTATGTCCAACCTGATTAACTTGTATCTTCCCTTATGCTTAGAACAGTGCTTGGGACATAGTTAGCACTTAGCAAGTACCATAATTATTGTTATACTGATTCCTGTTTACTTGTTTTGATGTCTGTCTCTCCCCTTCTAGACTATAAGCACAGTGTGGACAGGGATTGTCTCTCTTTATTGCTGAATTGTACTTTCCAAGCAGTGTACAGTGTTCTGCACACTGCAATAATAATAATAATGTTGACATTTAAGCGCTTACTAATGGCTCAATAAATTCGATTGAATGAATGAATGAATATTATAAACTCCTCTTTCCTCCAAATCACATTCCCCCTCCTATAATTGCCCCCTCTCAGTCGGCCACACCACCAAACGTTTTTTCCAGGCCCTATAGCGTATTGTCTACAGGCTTGCATATGCCTAGAGGAATAAGGGAAACTCAGTTCACAAACCCCAGCCTCAAGGTGGGGTCGGGGGAACCCCTCCTGACCTAGGACCTTGGGCGGCACTCAGACCAGAAAAGGAGAAGTCACTTGAACATCCGCAAAGCAGCAGAGATAAGAACAACCGTAGGGAGGGCTCAGAAAGGAAGTCTCTAGAAAGAGGGGCCCGGGGAATAGAATTTTAGCATCGTGTACCTGTAAATCCCCCTCCTTGGGGCTGCGGGGGGAAAAGTAAACCCTGGGTGGTGAATGCCACGAGTAAAGAGTGAACTAAGAGAGAGTCGGCCGGGAACTCCCAGCTCTGGGGCCAAGAGAGCCTTCTCCTCAGGTGAGTCGTTGGGGTGGCTGGCTAACTCCAGGGATGAGAAGAGCTTTTTCCTTAAATGAGTCGTTGGGGAGGTTGATCCGGTCCGGGGATGAGAGAGCCTTCTCCTCAGTGAGTCGTGAGGGAGGCTAGACAGCTCCTACTGACACCAAGACACGGTACTAAGAGCTTGGAAGAGTTTAATAGAAACCAGAAATATTTTCCCTGCCCAAGAGGAGCATAAATTCTTAAGGTGGGGGACACAAATTCTAAAATGATTTACAAAGAGTGGAAAGGGAAGGAAAAAAGAGGATAGCCTTGGACAAGTCATTTAACATCTCTTTGCCTCAGTTTCCTCATCTGTAAAATGGGGTTTATATTCTTATTCTACCTCCTACTTAGACTCTGAGCTCTTTGTGGGTAGGTTCCGTGTACAATCTGATTGTCTCAAATCTACCACAGTGCTTAGTATGGTAACTGATATGTAGTAAGCACATGCCATTAATATTACTGTTGTTATGAGATTGTTAATATTATTATTACTATTATTAATCTGAGAATCCCTACCCCAGTGATCAATCAGTCAATCATATTTATTTGAGCACTTTGTGCAGAGCACTGTACTAAGTGCTTGGGAAAGTACACTCAATCACTCTCCTGCCTCCTACTTCACCTCATTACTCTCCTACTACAACACAGCCTGCACACTTAGTTCCTCAAATGCTAACCTTCTCATTGTACCTTGAACTCGTCTGTCTCGCCACCGACCTCTAGCCCACATCCTCCTCTGGCCTGGAATGCCCTCCCTCCTCATATCAGGCAGTTAATTGCTCTACCCCACTTTTTTGAAGGCACATCTCCAAAAAGTCTTCCCTGACTAAGCCCTCCTCTCTTCTTCTCCCACTCCCTTCTGCATCGCCCTGACTTGCTCCCTTCATTTATCCTCCCTCTCATCCCCACAGCACATATATATGTATATAGATATATATATCTGTAATTCATTTACTTATTTAATTATGTACATTCATATCTGTCTGCCCCTCCAGACTATGAGTTCACTGTGGGCAGGAAATGTGTCTGTTTATTGTTGTATTGAACTCTCCCAAGTGCTTAATACAGTGCTTTGCACACAATAAGTGCTCAACAAATACAACTGAATGAATGAATACGCTATAACAGAGTTGGTAGACACATTCTATTTCTTAATCACTTAATCTTAACTATTTCTTAATCACTTATGGTAGCAATTGTTATCTTGATTATTTCATTTGTAACTCATCATTCTTACCTTCACTTCCTCTCTGCTTTGCTTCTCTTCCTTGGCCCCTCCTTTAGACTGTGACACGGTTGTTGGTTTTTTTATGGTATTTGTAAAGTGTTCATTATATGCCAGGCACTGTACTAAGCACTGTGGTAGATACAAGCAAATTGGGTCGGACACAGTCCATGTCCCACATGGGGCCCTCAGCTCACTGTGGGCAGGAAATATGTCTGTAATACTGTACTCTCCCAAGTCCTTACTACAGTGCTCGGCACTCAGTTAAGTGCTCGATAAATGTGAATGATTGACTGATTTATCCCCATTTTACAGATGAGGATAAATCTGTAAATGAGGAAGCACAGAGAATTTACCCCAGGTTACACAGCGAAGTGGCAGAGCTGGGATTAGAACCCAGGTCCTCTGACTCCCAGGTTCATGCCTTATCCACATGGGACCTCTTTATCCCTTCCCTTCTCCCAGATCTGCTCCCCCTGGCTCTCCCATGGAGATGCGGAGATTTCCACTAGGCCACACTTCTTCTCAGATCAGACTGTTTCCGATCTGATTATCTTGTTTCTACTCCAGCTCTGGGAAGCACCATGACCTAGTGGAAAGAGCAAGGGTCTTGGAGGCAGGAGACTCCAAGGTTCTAATCCCGGCCTTTCCACTTGCCTGCTCTGTGGCCTTGAGCAAGTCACTTCACTTTTCTGTGCCTCCACTTCCTCATCTATAAAATGGAGACTAAATACCTTCTCTCCATAGACAGTGAGCCCTATGGGGGACAGGAACTGTGTCTAAGCTGATTATCTTGTACCTACCTCCGCACGTGGTAATAGTTGAACAAACGTATCTATTATTTTTCAGCACAGAGCTTTGCACATAGTAGGTGCTCAATACGTCTAGTACCTGCCTAACAGGAAAGGAAAGACTTTAACACAGACAACGCTAAAAGGATTACCCCACCGCATTAGTAGATAATTTTCACTGCCCAAGAGGAGTTTAAATTCTCAAAGTTGGGGACACAAATACAAAAATAATTTAAAATAGTAAATAGGCGGAGAATGTGCCTCCGTCCAAGGTCACCTGTCCGGGGGTCTTTCCCCTCCCAATCACTTCCTCACTTCCTCCCCCATTTCACAATCCCTTGTTGCTCTTCCTGCTTCCAGCAGTTGCCTCTTTTCTCACCACTGTAACTCACCCAGATCCTGGCCCCAGACACATCGCCATCGGACAACCAGGGGAAGCAGATCTGAGAGAGGGGAAGGGATCAACAGGTCCCATGGGGATGGAGCATGGACCTGGGGGTCAGAAGGTCCTGAGTTCTAGTCCCAGCTCTACCATTTGTCTGCTGTGTGACCTTGGACAAGTTGTTTCACTTCTCTATGCCTCAGTTACTTCATCTGTAAAATGGGGATTAAAACCGTGACCCTAGGTGGGACAACGACTGTGTCAAACCTGACTTGCTTGTATCGACCCCAGTGATTAGAATAGTGCCTGGCACATAGTAAGTGCTTAACAAACACCATTATTATTATTTGGTTCTAATAATAATAGTAATAGTGACATTTGTTAAACCCTTATTCCCCCCCACCAGTCCCCCCATCTTCCTAGACTATCACTCCAATTCTGTAGCCAAACCCAAGGCTTTAGGCCTCACTTCTGATTCAGTTTCTGCTTCAGTGAAACCTAGTATCTTCTTACCTAAGACTCTGGGTGCTTGTATCACAAATGCTTCTCCACCCCTTATCTCTTTTCCACACCCCCAGAAGCAGCTGTTGAACAGGCCCCACCTCCCTTCCTAGGGAGAAAATCCTGAACACTGCTGGGAGCAGAAGTTGGGGGAGACAGAGACCCAGGGGCTTCTGGGTGGAAGGGTCTGTGGGAGAAAGGTAGGGTAGCTGGGGTTGGGGAGGGGAGAGGACATTAAAGAGGTTCTGGGGTTCAGCAGACAGGGGAAAGAAGCAGAACCAGGAGTTGTGGAATTTACATTTTTAAGCACTTTCCATGTACCCAGCACCACTGAGGTAGATACAAGATAAGCAGGTCAGACACAGTCCCTGTGCCAGATGGGACACCCAGTTTAAGGGGGAGGGGAAACAGGTATTGAACCGCCATTTTACAGATGAAGAAACTGAAGTTCAGAGAAGTGAAATGACTTACCCAAGGTCTCACACAGCAGGCAAGTGGCAGGGCTGGAATTAGAACCTTGGTCCCCCGACTCCTAGGCAGATAGTCTTTCCTTTAAGCCATAAGGTATTTATAGTGCTTGGAAAAGTGCAGAGAACGACATGTTCCTCATCCACAAGGAATTTACACTCTAACAGGGGAGACAGATATAAAAATATTTTCAGCTGCTTAAAATACTGGGGTTAGGGGGCAGAGGGGAGAACAGAAATCTAGGGATGGGAGAGAGGTGGTCGAGTTCTGGGAGGGCTGAGGGTAGGGCAGGCACTGTGTGTGACTATGTGTGGGGGTTTGCGTGTGTTTGTGTGTGTGTTTTTCAGGTGAAAGCATGAACAACAGTTCCAGCCCTCAGTTGTCACTGAAACCCACCACCACGGACATCGTGGACACCCTGGATCAGGCCCAGTACAACCTCCGCATCTTGTCCCTGGTCACCTATTGCTCGGCTTTCCTCCTGGGCACGGCCAGCAATGGGTTGGTCATCTGGATATCCAGTTTCCACCTGCCTCACTCGGTCAACCGCATCTGGTTCCTCCAGCTGGCTGTGGCTGCCTTGGCCTTCTGCTTCCTCCTGCCGTTCGACGTGGCCACCACTGCCCTGGGCTACCACTGGCCCTTCAGCCGGCTGGGCTGCAAGCTCCACAGTACCCTGAAAAGCTTCACCCTCTTCACCAGCGTCTTTCTGCTGACCCTCATCTCGATCGACCGCTGCGTCTGCGTCCTGTGGCCTGTCTGGGCCCGCGGCCACCGCTCCCCGGGCCAGGCAGTCCTGGTGTCTGGGTGTGCCTGGCTCCTGGCCCTGGCCCTCAGTGGCCCGGACCTGGTGTTCCTGGACACGAGGGAGGAAGGCAGGATGGTCTTCTGTGAGTTCAATTTCGACCCCCCGAACAACTCCAGTGACAATGTCGTGCTCTGGCTGGAGACAGTGGTCCAGAGGTTCAGTGACCAGATCATCACCCGCTTTGTGGTGGGCTTCCTGGTGCCGCTGATCGTTATGGGGGGTTGCTACGGGCTCATCGCGGCCAGACTCTGGAGGGGGCAGTGGTCCCACTCCAGGCGGCCCTTTGTCATCCTGATAGCCTGGGTGACCATCTTTTTCCTCTGCTGGTTCCCCCGCCACCTGAGGTTCTTTCTGGAGCTGGCTGATGCTGCAAACCAAGTGGACATGAACATCTTACTGATCTGGCTGGACGCCCTGGCCTCCTTCCTGATCTGTGCCCACAGCTGCCTCAACCCCCTGCTCTACGCCTTCCTGAGCCCGGACTTTCGGAAACAACTGTTCCGCTGCCTGCCGGCCATTCTGGACTGTGGTGCGCTTGGGGAGGAGTCGGAATCTGCCCCATCTGCGGGGAACAATTTGGACCAAGCCCGACCCGAGACTGAGTGCCCAGAGCTGTGAAGGTCTCCGCTACACTTATTCTTCCTCTCCCCCCAAAGCTTTTTTGTGGGCAGGGATCACAGAAACCGACTCTGATGTATTGTGCTCTCCCAATCACTTAATACAATTGCAATGATTGATAAATTATTCTTAAACTTAGAAGCAGCAGGACCAAGTGACTTAGAGCCCGGGCCTGGGACTAAGAAGGACCTGGATTCTACTCCTGACTCTGCCGCACGTCCGTCCCGGCCCCCCCTCTCCGGGGAAACCCGGCACCTGATCCGGGAAACTACGGGCTAACAAGAAGAGCAAATGGGACCAGGTCCTGGGGGATAGGAAAGGGAACCAGGTCTCTCTCCCTTGAGCCTATTCGACGCTGTCCCAGCCCTCACCCTTAGCCCCGAACCCAAGTCTACACAGGCTAATTGCCCCTCCTACGATAGGAATCCAGGCCAACACAGTCTCCTATCAGCCCCATCAGAGTTTTCTCCTTCTCAAACTCTTCTCGTTCTGCTTTATCCCCCCAAGTCTCCGGGGCCAAGGAACGTGGCTGCATCCTTCCCCCAGCTCCTTGCCCCTGGGCTACCGAGGGGTCCAGCCCAGGGCCCCCCTGGCCGCAGAAATCGGACTGTCACCGCAGCACACACCTGGGAACCCCATCAGGGGGCGCTCTTCCCCTCTCATTTAATCAACCAGTGCGTAAACACTGTCCTAAGCACTTGGCCTTCTGTTTTCAGAGTTTTGAGGGGTAGGATTCCCGTCTTCTTTCTTCTACCCCAGCCTAGTTGTGTTAGCTCCTGGGCGGGAGGAGCTGCGTCTTGTTTTCTCCTTTGCGATTGTGGAAGGGGGAGAGTTTCTGCTCTGTCCATAGTGGATGGGGAGGAGGGAAGGAAAGAAGGGAGAAAGGAGTTCATTAACCTCCCGGCCTAGGTGAGGACTAATTCATTGCCCGGTGAGTGTGAAAGCAATGGGTTTACTGATCTTCCGGAAGGGGATAAGGAGGGAAAGGGGCCGGGTGGAAAGAGCACAGGCCTGGGATTTGGAAGGACCTGGGTTCTAATTCGGCCTCAGTTAGTTGTCTGTTGTGTGACCTTGGGCAAGTCACTTCACTTCTCAGCGCCTCAGTTCCCTCAATTGCAAAATTGTACAACTGAGAGAAGCAGCATGGCTCAGTGGAAAGAGCACAGGCTTGGGAGGCTTAATCCTGGCTCTGTCACTTGTCAGTTGTGTGACTTTGGGCAAGTCACTTCACTTCTCTGTGCCTCAGTTACCTCATCTGTAAAATGGGGATTCAGACTGTGAGCCCCACGTGGGACGACCTGATCATCTTGTGTCCTCCTCAGCGCTTGGAACAGTGCTTTGCACATAGTAAGCGCTTAACAAATACCAGCATTAATTAATCAGTTAAAATGGAGATTGACTGAACCCAATGTGGGACAAGTACTGTGTCCAACCTGATTAGATTGTTTTTACCCCAGACCTTAAAACAGGGTGAGGGCAAATGCAAAAGGAAATGAGAAACAGCATGGCCTAGTAGAGCCAACACGGGCCTGGGAGTCAAAAGAACCTGGGTTCTAATTCATCTCTGCCACTTGTCTGCTGTGTGATTTTGAGCAAGTACTTCACTTCTCTGTGCCTCAGTTCCCTCTTCTGAAAAATGGGGATTAAAACTGTGAGCCCGATGTGGGACATGGACTGTCTCCAACTTGATTAGCTTGTATCTATTGCAGTGCTTAGAACAGTGCCTGGCACAGAATAAGCACTTGGGAGGAAAATAGACCCAGGGTGGGACAGGGCCGACATAGGGCGGGGCTGAGGGCAAATAGAAGTGGCGGTGATGGAACCCAAAATGATGCCAGGTCCAGGGAGTGGATTCAAGGCCGCCCCCAGGATGGGTAGTAGAAGAAATTGGGCCGATCTGGGCTTGCTTGCTGTGGGCAGGGAATGTGTCTGTTTATTGTATATTGTAGACTCCCAAGCACTTAGTACAGTGCTCTGCAAACAGTAGGTGCTCCATAAATATAATTGATTGAATGAACGAATGAAAGAATGGGTGCTGGCTGGAAGCAGTGTGACTTGGTGGAAAGAGCACAGGCCTGTGAGTCAGAGAGCTTGGGTATTGATGCAGACACTACAACCTTCTTTTTTAAAACAAATAATAAAAGCTATTTGTTAAATTCTTACTCTGCACAGGGCACTGTACTAAGATTTGGGAGTAGAAACAAGTTAATCAGGTTGGACACAGTCCCTTCCCACATTGGACTCGAAGTTTCCTTCCCCATTTTACAGATGAGGGAACTGAAGCCCAGAGAAGTGAAGTGACTTCCCTAAGTTCCCACAGCAGACAAGTGGCAGATCCAGGATTAGAATCCAGGTCCTTCTGACTCCCAGGCCCAGACTCTATCCACTAGGCCACGCTGCTTCTCTGCTGTGTGACCTTGGGCAAGTCATTCAACTTATCTGTGTCTTAGTTCTATAAAATGGGAATGAAATACCGGTTCTCCCTCCAACTTAGACTGAGGGCTTCGTGTGGGACAGAGGCAGTGCCCGACCTGATTATCTTGTATCTATCACAGTGCTTGGCACATAGTAGACACTCTCAAAGAATGCTATTATCATTGCTGAGGCCAGAATTGGGATTCAGAGACCAGGCATATATGGATTGGGTATTTTGAGGAAAGATGAGGGAGGAGGGGGAGACCGGGGGTGGGGCGATCCGGACTCGGGTAGATTAGGGGGGTTCATGACGAAGATGGGGGCAAACCAGGAACTCTGTGGACTGAGTCAGGGCAACCTCCGGCCCAGAGGACTCAGCTACCGCTGCCAATCTAGGACGCTGGAGGCGAGATCAGCTCGGTGATCTTAATCCTTGATCTCCTGGACCCTGCCAAGGACTCGACAAAGAGGGAACGTATGCCCTTCACGCCGAGCCGTCGGTCAGTTCGCCCGGTGCCCTGGGCGCAGTCAGCTTTGGAGAAAGCATCGCCTCGGTTCCCCCTCCCGTGTGTCTTCCATTTTCATCCGGTGGGAAGTCCTAGCTGAATTCCCCCCCCCCCCCAAATCCCTCCTGCTGCAGTTCCTATGTTGGAGGGCTGCCCCCTGCCCCAGACACGGCTCCCTCCGGAGCCCTTTAATTATAATTATTATTATCATTATTATTATTATGGTATTCGTTAAACGCTTACTATGTGTCAGGTACTGTGTTAAGTTCTGGTGAAGATACAAGATAATGGGGTTGGACACTGCCCCTGTCCCACACAGGGCTCACAGTCTTCATCCCCATTTTACAGATGAGGGAACTGAGGCTCAGAGAAGTGAAGTGACTTGCCCAAGGTCACACAGCAGACAAGTGCTGTGTTTAGTTTAGAGCTGCCCTCGCTCTGCGCTGGTTCACAATCTTGGGGGCGGAGAAAGCGGTATAAAAGCATTTCACCCATCATGGGTTCTACTTATTCAATAGTATTTATTGAGCGCTTACTATGTGCAGAGCACTGTACTCAGGTTCTACCTCTTGTCTGCTGTGTGACCTAGGGCAAGTCACTTCTCTGAGTCTCAGTTACTTCATCTGTAAAATGGGGACCAAGACTTTGAGCCCCATGTGGGACAAGGATCGTGTCCACCCTGATTAGCTTGTACTTACCCCAGCACTTAGTACAGTGCCCCACATAGAATAAGCTCTTAACAAATACCACAATAATTATTAGAAGTTATTATTATTATTATTATTATCATTATACTCCACCTAGGGAGACTCCACCCAGCCCCTCTCTGAAGACCTTTCCCTCCCAGACCAGGCCTCCACTCCGGGGTCCTAAATAAGAGCAGCCCCCTGGCCCCCTCTGGCTCTACAGAAGGACCTACTCAGCTTTGAGGAAGGGGGAGGACGGGAAGAAGAGGTAGGAAGCAGTGCGGCCTAGTGGGTAGAGCACGGGCTTGGGAGTCAAAAGGACCTGGGTTCTAACCCCAGCTCCACCATATGTCTGCTGTGGGATCTCGGGCAAGTCACTTCACTTCTCTGTACCTCAGTTACCTCATCCGTAAAGTGGGAGTTAAGACTACGTAGACTGTGTACAACCGGATTAATGTCCACCCCGGTGCTTAGTACAGTGCTTCACACATACTAAACGCTTAACAAATACCATAAAAGATAAAGTCTTATTTGCCTGCTGAGTGATCTAAGGGAAATTCTCATAGCTTCTCCAGCACTGAATTTTCTCCTCTGTAAAACGGGAATGAAATACATGTTGTCCCTCCTCACTTAGACTGCTTGTCCCGCGTAGGACAGGGACTGTGTCTGATCTGATTGTATTGTGTCTAATACTGATAATAACAATAATAATGATAATAATAACATTTGTTAAGTGCTTACTAGCTTGGCACACTGTAATTGCTTCACAAATAACACAGTGATTAAGTTTGTTTGTTTGTGAGCACAATACTTAACTGCCTTCCCCGCCTTATCTCGATCTTCCCCTCCTTCCTCCCCTTCCATCCCCTCCCCATAACCCACAGATGAGAGCCAGCAGAACTCAAACAGCACTTACAGGGACACAGCAAACTTTCCGTCAACAAACCCTTTACATTCGAGATCTCCAATCGAGATCCTACAGCAAACAGATTCCGTTCCCCTCATCCTCGTGAAGCGTTCACACAGGGGTAGGCCGGAGAGGCCTGGGGGTTTGGGAAGACCTGCCTGTGTTCCCAGGAATTAGAGGCTGTGGGTGTGTGGGGGGTGTCAGGGATGGAGGGGGGAGGGGTCTTGACCAATCGGCGCTGGGGCCAAAACACGACCCCCGCCCCCCACTGTAAATCACACACTTTATATTGAATATATCCAAACAAAAATAGATAAGAATGCAGCACCCGGTTTTACAGAGCTTAAAAAAATATTCCTTTGTTCTCTGGTTTCTCCCCCTCCGTCCCCTCCCGCCCCCCCCCCCCCCCCCCATCCCCTGGTGTAAATGGTCGATCTTAAAAATAGGCGAGAGCTCAGTGTGGGAGAACGTCAAATCCCAGACGGGACCCCTAGGGCCCTGCTTTCTGCCCCTCCGCCCATCAACCCCCAAGAGGTCCAGGGTGTGACCCACCCCATTCCAGTGGGCGACTCCCGGCCCCTGGAGCGGAGAGACTGGGGGTCCGAAGTGGGAGAGTCCGACGGATCCACAGAGGAGCGTCCCTGGGGGGCCCGGGGACCCCGCTCTGGGACACTCGAGGGGCGTCGGGAGGAAGTGGAGGGGAGCGGCCCCAACCCCCCCTTCTGCTATTGGTCCCCAGGTTCGTGGGGGGGCTGGGGTCCCGCCCCCAGAGCCCCCCCGCGGGGGTCACTGTCCAGGTGGACCACGGTCTGGCCGGGGGTGGGCCCGGCCTGGCCCCCGTTGGTCTGGGAGCAGACGTGGATGACTTTGGCCTTGGCTTTGGCCTTGGGGGCCTGGCCACCCGCGTAGACCTTGTACTTGACCAGCAGGATGAAGATGAAGACGAGGACGGAGGCCACGATGATGCCACCGATGACGATGATCATGGTGCCGCCCAGGAACTGGGCGTGGAGCGAGCGGCACTGCTTGTACTCGGGGGCCGTGGTGAACTGGACGCAGCCCACCACGCGCGTGGCCGTGAGGGCCGTCACGCCGTCGTCGTACACGGCCAGCACGCATAGGTCGTAGTCCCGCCCCGCCGCCAGGTCGCCCAGGAAGAAGGAACGGCTGCTGGACGGGATCATCCTAGCAGAAGGGGCCGGGGGAGAGGGAGAGAGAAGAGGGGTCAATGCAGCCATGCCCCTGCCTTCCTTCCCTTCAGATCCCTCCCCGTGCCCCACGTGGGACAACCTAATCACCTTGTATCCTCTCCAGCGCTTAGAGAACAGTGCTATGCACATAGTAAGCGCTTAACCAAATGCCATCGTTATTATTATTATGGCTCCCTCCCGTGACCAGACTCTTTCATCCCCAAACCGCCATTCCCAGGGTGGGCCCCTCTCCTGCTCCCCACGTCCTGTTCTAGAGACACCCCTATGTCTCTTCTTGGGGTCCCCCTCCACCTTCCAGAGAGAACTGGTCATGTAAATCAGAGAGGCAGAGATTTACTATAGAGGGGGTTTTTTGTTGGTTTTTTTAGCGAAAAAGCCCCGCTGCCTGGTTTTCTTTAGAACCGCCGCCCAATTTCTTCTAGATCCATTTAGATAACTGGCCTTGCAGTGCTTTCTTTTTTTTAAAAAAAAAAAAGTAATTTCCTTTAGGTTCTCATACAGACCCGTCCTTATTTCATACCGGCCTGGTTTCCTTAAGCCTCCTACCCTGATTGATTTTGCCTTTCAGACCTCCCCCTGATTTCCTTTCAGCCTGTTGCTTGACTTCTTTTAGCTCCCGCGGCCCCGGCGATTTTGCCTTTCAGCCCCCAGCCCGATTTCCTTTCACTCTGTTGCCCGGATTCTCTTGGTCCTCTCCCCCGATTGCATTTATGCTGTACCATTCCCGCGGCCTGATTTCTTTGGCCCCAACGCCCCATTTCCATCAGATATATTTTTTTTTCAGATGCTGCTAGTTAGAGGTGAATCCAGAGCCCTCTCAGGCCCGCTGCCCGATTTCTTGATCTATCTTGCAGGGTGGCTCACTGGAAAGAGCCCGGGCTTGGGAGTCAGAGGTCATGGGTTCGAATCCCGGCTCTGCCACTTGTCAGCTGTGTGGCCTTGGGCAAGTCACTTAACTTCTCTGGGCCTCAGTTACCTCATCATGTGGGACAACCTGATTAACCTGTATCTACCAGCGCTTAGAACAGTGCTCTGCACATAGTAAGCGCTTAACAAATACCAACATTTTTATCTTTTTGGCGGTGGCCAGCTTTCTCTGGCACCCTTCCCCCCGCCCCCGCCCCAGGCTGGCTGCCCCGACCGGCCTCGGGACCCTCTGTTTCTCTCCGGCCCGGAGGGGAACCCCAGGATCGGGGGGAGCCGAGCCGGGGTCGGGGGGTGGTCCCCGGGGAATTCCTGGGCCCGCGCCCCTCTCCCCCACCCAACTGCCACCTGTAGACGAGGATGTCGTCGGCCGAGCTGTTGTACTGGATCTGATACATGCGGATGCCGGCGGGGAGGGGTCGCGGGGCGGGCCACTGGATCAGGGCGGAGGACGAGGTGAGCTGGTCCACCCGGACCCGGCGCTCGGGCGGGGCCCCGCTGTCGTTGACGAAGCCGGACCTGGCCGGGGTGAGGATGTCCGAGGCGCCCGGCTCGGCGTCCCGCTCGCAGCTGGTGCTGTTGGCCAGCTGGGCCGCGGGGTTGACCACCAGCTCGACGGGGGCCGTGGCCTCCCCGGCCGCGTTGGAGGCGATGCAGGTGAAGGTGCCCCGGTCTGCGGCGCCCGCCCCGCGGAGGTCCAGGGTGCCGTTGGAGTAGGAGACGGTCCGGGAGGAGTTGGTGACCAGCTTGCCCTCGGGCGAGACCCAGCGCACGTAGGGGTCCGGGTCGCCCACGGCCTTGCACTTGAGCGTCGCGGCCTGGCCCTCGGCCACCGCCAGCCGCGGGGTCCGGTGAGTGATCATGGGGGGCTCGCAGACGAACTCCTCCTCGCGGATGGACCAGAAGTATTTGCCGCTGAGCTCGGGGGGCGAGGCGCAGGTCTCCAGGTCATCCTCGCGGGTCAGGCGGCGCAGCCAGAGCAGCTCGCAGTTGCAGTGCAGGGGGTTGCCCCCGAAGCCCAGCACCAGGGAGGACAGCGGGGAGCCCCGCGACTTGGCGTACACGGGGATGCGCAGGAACAGCGGGTCCGGCGGGATGGTCTTCAGCCGGTTGGACGTCATGTCCAGCCGCGCCAGCTTGTGCAGGTTGGCGAAGGCGCCGGGGGGCACGTGGGCGATGAGGTTGTGGTCCAGGCTGACGGTGTTGACGTTGGCCAGGCGGCCCACGGCGGCCCAGGGCAGCCCCTCCAGGTTGTTGTAGGACAGGTCCAGGTCCTCCAGGGTCTCCACGAAGTCGTCCAGGGCGCCCGGGGCGATGGAGCTGATCTGGTTGTTGCTGAGGATCAGGTGGCGCAGGTTGGGCAGGCCGCGGAGCTGCTGGTCCCCGATGGCCGTCAGCCGGTTGCTGTCCAGGTGCAGGGCGCGCAGGCCGCGCAGGTCGGCGAAGGCCCCCGGCAGGATCTGGCTGATGGTGTTGCGCGACAGGGTCAGGTGCAGCAGGCTGGTCATGTTGGCGAAGTCGCGACGGCGGAGGACGGTGATGAAGTTATCCATGAGGCGCAGCTCGGCCGTGCGCCGGTCCAGGGAGGGCGGCACGAAAAGGAGGCCCGTCTTGGTGCACAGGACGGTCACCGACGGAGACAGGCTCTGGCACATACAGCGCTTGGGACAGATCATGGCCCGGACGGACGCGGCGAGGACTAGCAGGCAGAGGAGCGGTCTGTCCATGTTCGGGGGCGGGGCGGGCCTGCGGGGAGGGGGGAGGGGGAAGGGGAGTTGGGGGGGGGGGGACGGACACAGAGAGGGTCAGGCGGCCGGCGGAGGGAGGAGGGGACGGGAGGGGGGGGGGCGGGAAAGGGACCGGCCGGAGGAGGATGGATCGTTAAAACTGTGAGCCCCACTTGGGACAACCTGACTACCTTGTATCTACCCCGGCGCTTAGAACAGTGCTTGGCGCTTAACGAATACCATCATTTATCCAAGGATCCAGCTGTAATTTATTTCATGTCCGTCTCTCCCTCTAGTCTGTAAATTCCATGTGGGCAGGGATCGTCTCCACCTATTCTTTTGTCCTGAATAATAATAATAATGTGACATCTGTTGAGCGCTTGCTATATGCCAAGGACTGTTTTAGAAGAGCTACCTCGATGTGGGCAGGGAATGTATCTGTTGATGGTTATAGTGTACTCTCCCAAGCGCCTGGTGCTTTGCACACAGTAATCGCTCAATAAATCCGATTGAATGGATGAATGAATGAATGGAGTAGATACACGATCAATAGGTCCCACACGGAGCTCACGGTCTGAGTAGGAGGAAGAACAGGTATTCAATCCCCATTTTGCAGATGAGGGAATTGAGGCACACAGAAGTTAAGTGACTCGCCCAAGGTCACAGAGCAGGTAAGTGGTGGAGTCCGCATTAGAACCCAAGTCCTCTGACTCCCAGGCCCGCCCTCTTTCCACTAGGCCGACTTCCACTGAACTCATATCTTCTCCAGCGCTTAGTACAGCGCTTTGTATACAGTAAGTGCTCAGTAGATAGCACTGATTGATTGAGCGGTCAAGCAAAGTTCCAGAGGAACAGAAAAGAAGCCCGCGAACCTAAACCAGAAACCTCCACGCTCTGTCTGCTGGAGGACCTCGGGCAATCCACTTTAACTTCGGTGCCTCAGTTTCCCCATCTGTAAAATGGGGGATTACATTACTCGTTCTACCTCCTATTTCGACTGTGAGTCCTAGATGGGGCAGGGACTGTGTCCGATCTGCGTACGTTCTACCTCGGCGCTTAGTACAGTGCTTAGCTCGTAGTTAGTGCTTAATAAAGACCATATCGAGACTCGGGCGCCTGCGTAGTTACAGAGCAGGCGATGTCCGGGATTGCCAGAGAAATCGGGGCGACCCGTGACGGGGATTCGCCTGGGAGGGCTTCCCGGAGGAGCTGGGTTTCTACCAGGGCTAGGAAGAGGAACCGGGAGGGGAGTCCAGTTGGGAGAAAGGGTGGTGGGAGTGATGGTCCGGGGCGGGAGCAGCGTAGCCCCAGTCGGAGCCTCTGGGTGGGGGGCGACCCTCCCCTCTCCCGGCAGAATAGCTGCAGGGGGAGAGGATGGAGTCCGGGAGGACGGGATCCAAACCTAGGCAATGACCGTCCACTTCATTCCCGCTACCCCTTGCCTCCGACGGCTGAGCAATCAGCGGCAGGGGGGTCCCCTGGGCCCCTCGATCGTCCTCCCTCCTGACAAGCAGCCGGTCCTGTCTCAGGTCTAACCTCCTGCCCTCCCACTGCTGATTCCTCCCCTCCTCCCCACAGGAGACAGGGAGAGCGAAGGGATTCTGACAGGGGCCTGCTGCTGTGTTATGATCAGAAGCAAATTGAGGATAATTTCTTAATGGTGCTTCCAGCCTCGCTCAGCGGAGTCCCTGAGCAACGGGTGCGGGAAGACGGGCCCGAGCACGTCCCATCTCCTCACGCGGGGATCTCGCTCTGCGAGCCGCGGGCTGCGTGGGTCTCATTCTGCGCTCCTCGGTCTTTCTCTTTCTGGGCTCTGCCCCTTAATCTGACGTCGTCTCCGGCTCTGGCTGTCTCCACCTCGATCTCTCGGTCTCTCCTGCCTCTGTCTCGATGTGCCTCTCATCCTTGTCTCTCTCCATCTCTGTGTGCCTCTCTCCGCACCCGTCCCACCCTCCTCTCCCTTCTGCTTCTCCATCCCGGCTAGGGACCAGCTCACCCCCTCCCACCGCCCCGCCCCCCGACCTCCCCGCCACGCTCCTAGATAACAATAATAATAATAATATTTGTTAAGCGCTTATTACGTGCCAAGCACCGTTCTAAACGCTGGGGTGGATACAAGGAAATCAGGGGGTCCCACGAGGGGCTCACAGTCTTCATCCTTATTTTATAGATGAGGGAAGTGAGGCACAGAGAAGTGAAGTGACTTGTCCAAGGTCACACGGGAGAGAAGTGGCGGATCCGGGATTAGAACCCATGACCTTCTTTCTCCCAGGACCGTGTTCTTGTCACTAGGCCATGTTGCTTCTCCGTATTCACTCCCCTGTTGTGACTGATGATGAGATGATTCGAGGCCGGAGGCTGGAGAGAGAGCGGGCTGCGGGATCCTTGTTTTTTCTAACGGCGGGGACGAGCGAATTAAGGACTGGGGAGCCCGGCCGGATGGGGTGCGCTCAGCTAAGGGGCGCCTGTGCTTCGGTTTCCCTGGGCCTCCCATACGGGCCTCCCCATTAGCCCGACCGGGCCGGGGGTGGGGGTGGGGGAAGCCGGGATCCGCAGTAACAATAATAATAATTGTGGTATTTGTTAAGCGCTTACTCTGTGCCAGGCACTGAACTAAGCGCTGGGGTGGTTACAAGCAAATCGGGTTGGACACAGTCCCTGTCCCACCTAGGGCTCACAGTCTTAATCCCCATCTTCCAGATCAGGGAACTAAGGCCCAGAGATGTGAATCGACTTGCCCAAGGCCACACAGCAGACAAGTGGCGGAGGTGGGATTAGAACCCATGACTTTCTGACTCCCAGGCCCTTGCCGAATCCACTACGCCCTGCTGCTTCTCGCTGGAATCGCTGGAGAACCGAGATGCGGCCCCGAACCCAGACACTCGCCCGGCTGGGGGTGTCAACCGAGGGCCGGTTACCCGGATCGATGCCTGGGGAAGTAAAACCTCGTCTTGAGGGGGCAGCCAGAGCGAGATGGGAGGGCCGGCATTGCAGCAAAAGGGATGGCGGTTAGACTCATTGAGAGCGGCCAAAGGGGGACCCAATTGCCTATCGCTCGCTCTCCTTCCACTTCCCCCGCGGCCGTCCCTCCCTCGGCTCCCGAGCCGGCTCTGCAGCCAAACGGTGTCGTTACCGCAAACCTCGCCGCCTCTGAAGCCGCTTCCGCCCACACGGCTTTCGCTTTATTTGATGTTTCAGTTGCCGAGGGCTGGTGGGAGGTGCAGAAAGCAAAACGATTTAACCTCTCGGCCCTTGCTTGCAAGGGCCCGGCAGACCGACGCCTTCCGCTGGTCTCCGGTAAGACAGGTCTGCATCCCCCCACCCCCCAACCCTGTCGTCTCTGTATTTCCCGGCCTCCACCACCTGGAAGTCCTCCCCGGAATCTAACCCTCATCCCTGCTGCAGCTTGAGGCCGGGCAGTCCCTCTGGCTCTGCCGGTTGGAGAGGGATGAAGCCCAGACGGGGACCACCCTGGAGAGGCAGAGAGGGGGAGCAAGTCGTGCTTGGAGACAGGGGGATGGAGAGATTGACCTCCCTCTCTCTCCCCGACCCCCGCCAAGGGAGTTCCAAAGGAGGCACTGGTTTTCCATCTGCTCAGAGACTTTTCCATCTGCGCAGAGACCCCCCCGGCCCCACCGGTCCCGGCTCTCCGCCCTGGGGTGAGAGAAACCCTACGGGAACCAGGCGAGATGAAGCGCTCCTATCGGCTGCCGACCTCGGGCCCGCAGCAGGGACATGCCATACCTCGAGATGTTATGAATCTGCGTGGGAAATAAGCACTGGCGGGAATACTTCTCCCCACGAGCCCCGCCCCCACCCCCACCTTCGCTTTCCCGAGAGATCCAGGATCCCCGCAGAGTTAATTGGCGTCTACACTTGCTCAAGAGTCAACCTTCTCTGCTCACTGCCCACACTCTCCAAGCATCTCCCAAGAGTTCGGGGGTGGAGGGAGTGATAGGTGGGCGTGTCGTGGGGACCCCCTGACTCTGCCGTTCCTCGGACTCAAAGGAGCCTTGAAAGGCCATCTTGTCCATTCCCCTGTCTCCGTTTCTTTATCTCCCCCCACCCCATTCTCCATTTCCGGCCTCCGCTAGTCACCCCAGTTCTTCTTGATAACTGTAGCTTAGCTCCCAGACAGAAGGGAGTCCTTTCTAGAGTCTTCCCTCCCTCCTTGCTACTGAACAACGCTTCTTTCTCCTCATTCCTCTCCCTCTCCCAACTCTTTCCCTCTTCCTCTTTCTCTTCTCTCTCTTTCTCTCCTTTTCTCCTCTCTCACTTATCCCCCTCCCTCATCTCTCTTCTTCTGTTCCCTTCCCCCACTCTATTTTCTCCGCTGTCCTCCCTCTCTCTTTCTCTTGCTTCCCTCCTGTTTCGCTTTTCTTTCCCTTCCCTTTTCCATCTCCCTCCCCTTCTCTCTCTCCCTCCCTCCCACTCCACGACTCTCCCTCTGGCACCGGGGAGCCTGAAAGTCCCGCGAAGATTGAACGGGAAAAACAAACATTCATCTCCCCGCAAGGCGTCTCAGGACTCGGCCACGACACGGGGAGATTCATCACGAAAAGGAAACGAACAAGGAAAGAAACCTAACCAGCCCCTCCCCACCCCACCGCGACCAAGTCAATAGAAGGAGCCTCCCCAGATCACCTCCCGGAGACCACCCAATCCCGCTGAGCTCCGGGTCAAGCCAGAACGGACCGTCATTCATTCTCTCCATTATGAGTTTCAGTCCCCGACGGTGAAAAAGCGAAAAACAAGATTAAACACCAGCAACAGAAATTTAGGCTCGATGGAGCCAGGGGCGGGGCAGCAGGGGAAGACGAAGTTGGGTAGAGAGAGAGGAGAGGAGAAAGGACTGATCCTGTAGCAGGAGAGAGCAAGGATAGACTCCAGGAAAGGTAAAGGGGGGGGAGGGGGGAGGAAAACTTCTGTGTGAGCTAAGGTGGAGACAGGAGATTGGACGAAATAGCCTCAAGACAGCTGGTAGCTACCCTGTTCTAAATCTGCTGAGGTATTGACACAGAAGATCCAGAAGAAAACAGATCCGGGGTAGAATGGGGGAGGGAGGGAGAGGGAGAGAAAGGGAGAAGGAGGGAGAGAGAGAGAAAGAAAGAGAGGGGGAGAGAGATTTATATTCAGAGCAGCTGGGCCAGGTCTTGTCCTTCAGGGAGGTTGGCAAACACAAGAAAGATGAAAAAAATCTGCCTGAAAACAAAGTCCTGCCAAGACATCAAACAACCTTGAAGACAGCTACCAGCCTGGGCCTTCTAACTCCAGCTGGTTTAGCTGGTTTTACTCTGTGGGGAGCCGAGAGCAAGGGGTGCAGGCTACAATAAAGATTGGGAGATGGGTTCAAATGATCCCAGACTCCCTAACCTATCCCTTAGTTCCTCTCCCCCCCCCCAAAACCCTCCTCCCTTTCTTTAGAGAAGCAGCGTGGCTCAGTGGACAGAGCATGGGCTTGGGAGTCAGAGATCATGGGTTTGAATCCTGGCTCTGCCACTTGTCAGCTGTGTGACTGTGGGCAAGTCACTTCACTTCTCTGTGCCTCAGTTACCTCATCTGTAAAATGGGGATTAAGACTGTGAGCCCCACTTGGGACAACCTGATTACCCTGTATCTCCCCCAGCGCTTAGAACAGTGCTCTGCACATAGTAAGCGCTTAACAAATACCAACATTATTATTGGGTCTAGGTGGGGTAAACAGGGTGGAGACCTACCCCCCTCTCCCCCCAAAAAGGATCATTTTTCTAAAAAATTGCTCTGTTCATATCTTCCTTCTCTTCAAAAAACTCCAGTCATTACCCATCCATCTCCACAGAAAGGCAGCATGCCTAGTGGATAGAGTACATGCCTGGGAATCAGAAGGCCCTGGGTTCTAATCCTGCTTCACCACCTGTCTGCTGAGTGACCTTGGGCAAGTGACTTAACTTCTCTGTGCCTCCATCATCACCTCTGTAAAATGGGGATTGAGACTGGGAGCCCTGTGTGGGACAGGGACTGTGACCAATCCTATTATCTTGTATTTACCCCAGAACTTAGTACAATGCTTGGCACATCGTAAAGGCTTAACAAATACCACCACCACATCAAAAAGAAACTCCTTTTTAAGGCTCTCAGTCAGCTCTCCCTGTCCTACATTACCCCACTGATCACCTACTACAACCCAGCCTGCACACTTAGCTCCTCTATCACCAACTACTCACTGTACCTCAGCCTCATCATCCTCATCATTGACTTCTTGCCCCTGAACTCCCTCTGGCCTGGAACTTCCCTCCTCTTTCATATCCTACAGACCACCACTCTCCCCCTCTTCAAAGCCCTACTAAACTCATCTTGTCCAAGATAAGTCCTCACCTCCCCTCTTTGTCCTCTTTTCTGTGTCACCTAGGCCTTTGGGTGTGTAACTCTTAAGCACTTTGATTTTCATTCCATCCCCAGAGCACTTACATCCATTTCCATCTGTAATTTATTTTAAAGCTGTCTTCCCCTCTAGTCTGTAAACTCCTTGTGGGAAGGTATAGCGTCTATTAGGTTGCATTCTCCCAAATGCTTAGAACAATGTTCGGCACAAATAAGCACTCAATGAATACGATTGATTGACTGATCGATTGAGAGGGGCTGTTGGCTGAATCGCTACAATTATCAGTAATCTCCCCTGTTGCCAGGTCAGAGGCTGACAAGCACTGATGGCCAGTTGATCATGACCTTGGCCCATGGCAGTTAACGAGCAGACACAAGCGAACCCTCTGGAGCCACCTTGCAGACAACTACTGGCCTGAAGCCAAGAGTATTGGAAACCAGGCCAGCGGAATTTCAGAATCTTTGGGGCCAAGAATCCTGCAGCCAACAGGAATCTCATTACGAGACGGGAGGACCATTTCATTCATCCCCCTGCCTCTACACTGGGCTAGGCCTTCCCAGGTGAGGTTCTCCTGCAAATAAAGCCCCCCACCTCCCTTGCTCTTGCAGAAGACTACAACACAGCTGGTCTCAGCCTTTTAGCGGGATGTTCTTGTCTAATTCGCTGTCAACCCCTCACCCAAGCCCTGCCTCTGGCCTGGAATGCCCTCCCTCCTCAAATCCAACAGACAGTTACTCTCCCTGACTTCAAAGCTTTATTGAGGGTACATCTCCTCCAAGGAGCCTTCCCTGACTAAGCCCCCCTTTTCTCTTTTCCTGCTCCCTTCTGAATTGCCCCGACTCACCCCCTTTGTTCATCCAGCCCCATAGCACTTATGTACATATCTGTAATTATTTATGTTAAAGACTGTCTCCCCCACTCTAGACTGTAAGCTCCTTGTGGGCAGGAAGTGTGTCTGTTTATTGTTGTACTGAACTCTCCCAAGTGATTAGTACAGTGCTTTGTACACAGTAAGCACTCAATAAATAGGATCGAAGGAACGAATGAATGAATGTTCTTCCTCTCTCACCTGACTCCATCCCATTGCAGCTTCAGCCCTTTCCCAGCCTCCTATGGAGAAGAGAACAGCTCCAGAAAGTGGATTCTCCTCTCTTCCTGGGTTGAAAGTTAGAAGACCAGGCCAGGGGAACCAGTAAGAAACAACTGGGTCGCTTCTATCTGTTCAGTGACCACCCCCAGCATAGTATTGGAAAGTAAGGATG
Organism: Ornithorhynchus anatinus; assembly: GCF_004115215.2. Classification (NCBI taxonomy): domain Eukaryota; kingdom Metazoa; phylum Chordata; class Mammalia; order Monotremata; family Ornithorhynchidae; genus Ornithorhynchus; species Ornithorhynchus anatinus. Next base: position 3,673,876 of record NC_041732.1, on the reverse strand, counting down.
GGCTGGGGGGAATGGGCATGAGTCTGACCTGCATAGACATACCTCCCACCGAGGTCCCCTCCCCCTCCTAGGTTGTAGCAGGAACCAGAAGAACACGGGAAATTGGCTGCTTTCCCAGAAGCCTCCACTGGTCCTGGCCCAAGGCCCCAGCCTGCCTTCCATGCTGGTCACAAAGGCTCAGTGATGGAAGGTGGTCCCCTTCCCTTCCCTGTTCCGCGAGATGTCCCAAGGCAGGATGAAGGGGGCAGAGGAGAACTGGGGGAGTCGAGGAAGACTGAGTGGTCATAGCTGAGAGTCAGGAGGACAGTCACATGTCTGTCCAAGCCCCTTCTGCCTCCCATCTTCCCTTCCCCACCTTCATCCCCCACCACTCTTGAAAGGAGTTGTCTCTCCCTCCATCTCCTCCACTCTCTGTAGTCCCTCTGCAACCCCACCCGCCCCACCCTGCTTTCCTCTCCAGCACTCTGCCCCTCAACCCCACAACCTGATCAGGCCTAGAGCAGTTTGGCAGGAGAGGAAGTGGCTGGGGGATCTGAGGCCAAGGTGTGGAGCGACAAGGGTCAATCAATCAATTAATGGTATTTATCGACCACTTACTGTGTGCAGAACACTGTACTAAGGACTCAGGAAAGTACCTGAGAAGCAGCATGGTGTAGTGGATAGCACATGGACCTGGGAGTCAGAAGGTCATGGGTTTTACTCCCAGCTCTGCCACTTGTCCGCTGTGTGACCTGGGCAAGTTACTTCACTTCTCTGAACCTCAGTTACCTCACCTGTAAAATGGAGATCGAGACTATGAGCCCATGTGGGATAGGGACTGTGTTCAACTAGATTTGCTTGTATCAGCCCCAGTGCTTAGTAAAGTGCCTGGCACATGGTAAGCACTTGCCAAGTACCGTCATTATTGTTATTAATATTAATATTACAACATAGTAGAGTTGGTAGACGAAATCCCTACCACAGGAGTTTTACAATCTACATAATAATAATAGTGTTTGTTAAGTGCTTACTATTTGTCAAGCAGTGTTCTAAGCACTGGAGTAGATACAAGCTAATCAGGTTGGACACAGTCCCTGTCCCACATGGGGCTCACAGTCTTAATCCCTATTTTACAGATGAGGTAACTGAGGTACAGAGAATTCAAGTGACTTGCTCAAGTTTGCACAGCAGATAGCTGATGGAGTTGGTATTAGAACTGTGGGCAAGTCACTTAACTTCTCTGTGCCTCAGTTACCTCATCTGTAAAATGGGATTAAGACTGTGAGCCCCAAGTGGGACAACCTGATTCCCCTGTGTCTACCCCAGCGCTTAGAACAGTGCTCTGCACCTAGTAAGCGCTTAACAAATACCAACACTGTTAGAACCCAGGTCCTAATAAACAGATACATTCCCTGCCCACAACGGGCTTAAAGTCTAAAAGTGGGGAGAGAGACATGAATATAACTAAATGAACTACAGATATTTACATAAGTGCTGTGGTGCTGGGAGGAGGGAGGAACAAAGGGAGCAAGTCAGGGTGATGCAGAAGGGAGTGGGAGAAGAGGGAAAGGGGGGGCTTAGGAAAGGCCTCTTGGAGGAGATGTGCCTTCAATAAGGCTTTGAAACGGAGGGGAGCAATTGTCGTCAGATTTGAGGAGGGAGGGCGTTCCAGGCCAGAGGCAGGACGTGTCCCTGAAGTCTAACCCCCATCCCTCCTGCTACAGTCTCCCCTCTTTACCTTATGCTCATTTCTGCAATAGGGAATGGGCAAGGCAGATCCCATCTCCTTTGAAAAAACAAACAAAAAAAAACCCTTTAGCGCTCCTAGTCTAGCGATCAGTCACTACTGAGTTTTCCTCTCTGAAGTCTGACCTCCCTCCCACCCACTGCATTGCCACTGGTTAAAATCCTTCCAATGCACCAAAGCTGGCAAGATTCTGCTGGGCTCAAACCTTTCCCTCCCCTACCTTTCTGGAACTCCTGCTTCCTCCTCCCTAGAAGTTCATCCTCATATCTAACCTTCATGCCTCCTACAGTTCGCTCCTCCTCCTCCTCCCAGGAGAATGCTCTCAGGCCACAGGAGGCCAAGTCTTTTTATTTTATGGTATTTGTTAAGCACTTATTATGTTCCTGGCACTGTACTAAGCACTGGAGTAGATAAAAGATAACCAGGTTGGACACAGTTCCGCGTCCCATATGGACAAAGCCTTAATCCCCATTTTACAGATGAGGTCCCTGAGGCACAGAAAATTGACTTTGCCACAGGTCACACAGCAAACAAGCGGCAGAGCCAGGATTAGAACTTAGGTCCTCTGACTCCCAGGTCTATGCTCTTTCCACTAGGCCGCATGGCTTCTCATGACCGAGACAGGCCTGCCTACCCTGGTGGCATTTCCTCCTGCCCAAGTCCTCTACTCGAAGATTTAATGTCCACAGTGGACACGATGTTGCAAATTTTATCCCCGTCAGGTGGAACAACACCGGGCTCGCTGGGCCCAGGGGAGGCTGAGGGAGCCAAGTCCGATAAGGAAATCGGGGTAATTTATTGTTTGAGAGGGAGGGGAAAGGCCATTTGTTTAGATTAGTTGAGGGGGGGACACTGGGGGCCAGTTATGGTTGCCGGCGGCTGGCTAATCGATTCAATCAGTGGAGAGGCAGGGCCAGGCAGGGCCGGGGTAGCAGGGGAGACTGGTAAGGGGGGAAGTGGGAGCGACACTAGTGACTACTCTCTCCTCACAAAATGGCTATTTTCCAGTCACAGGAGAGTGTCTTAACAGGCTCAGCATGTCATCTTCTCTTGCCCTTGGAGAGATGATCATTCATAGAGGCCCTAGCATCTCTCATCCTGAGGTCATCCCATTTCTTCCCCGCCCTCCCCCCCATCTTTTCCCTTGCCCACCGAGCCGGGGTTCCTTTGGTATCTCAGGGAGAGTGACTCCCCAATCTCCCCATCACTCCCGCCCTTGTCCTCCATGTTTCCTGCCCCAGCCTGTCACCAAGTCCTTCCTGAAGTCTATTCTGCTTCCCTCCAGCTGCAATCTACCCTCCCCCCACCACCACGATCCCCTCCCGCGGCCTGGGATTTCATCGCTGGGACTCAGCGGAGCCATCAAGCATTGATCGGGCTGGTAATAGGAACACTGAAGAGCCAAGGACAGTGGAGCTGATGAGCGGGCAGCCAGTGGCAGCAGTAACCCTGCAGACGAGGGTAGTCCCGGACTCCGCTGCCGCTCCATTCTCCTCCCCGCCCTGCCCCAATCCGCCGGCACTGATCTCACAGCAGAGCCCCCCGCACAGACACCCCCTTGCCAGCTCGAGAACCCCCCAACACCTGCAGAAATTTCACTCAGAAGCCTTCCACCAAGGGCAGATCTGTCTCGCGGGAGGTGGGAAACAGAGTCCAATTACCCCGGGGCCCATTGTCTGGGTTCCCTGAATGTCCTCTGCCTGCTTTCTGTCCACTCAGGACCAGAGCCCCTTCTACTCCAGGGCTTGGTTTCCTCTAGGACCCCTCTCTGAGATCCTTGTACTCTCCCCGCACCTGGTTTCCTTCAGGCCCGCAGCCTAATTTCATTTCAACCAGGCCGCGTCACTCCCAGGAGCCCTGACCTTGGAGGTACCATACAGAACACAAAGTCCAGCCCTCACCCACACACCACAGTACCCCCCCCCCGCCTCCGACCGCCCCCCTTCCGACCGCCACGCACGGCAGAGTGAACAGGTGATCCAATCAGCTCTGGCTCAGCTGACAGACCTGATATGATTTACTCTCAGTCTCCAGCAGCCAAAACCAGAATATTTTCCCCCTTGGAGACAAGATGGAGCGTGAAAGGGACTGGAGGAACCCGGGGGAGTGGCCGGGGGGGAGACACTGACACTGGGGAGGGGGACACCGCTCAGAAGACAATTTACTGCAGTCATTGGGGGGAGTAGGAGCAGACTGGCAGAAGTCTGAGAAGCAGCTTGGCCTAGTGGGTAGAGCACCGGCCTGGGAGTCAGAAGGATCTTTCATTCATTCATTCAATCGTATTTATTCAGTGCTTACTATGTGCAGAGCACTGTACTAAGTGCTTGGGAGAGCACAATTTAACAACAGACACATTCCCTGTGCACAACAAGCTTACAGTTTATAGGGGCACTCTATTAAGCACTGGGGTGATTCCAAGTCAAGAGGGTCGGGCACAGTCCCTGTCCCATATGGATCCCCATTTTACGGATGTGGGAACTGAGGCACAGCGAAGTGAAGTGACTTGGGTTCTATTCCCGGCTCTGCCACCTGTCTGCTGTGTGACCTTGGGCGAGTGACTTCACTTCTCTGTGCCTCAGTTATCTCATCTTTAACAATGGGGATTAAGACTGTGTACCCCATGTAGCACAGGGATTGTGTCCAACCTGATTTTCTTGTACACATTCCAGGGCTTAGTACAGTGCCTGGTAACTAGTAAGCGCTTAACAGATACCACCATTATTATTACTGTCAGGCAAGGAGGACTAAAGGAAATCAGGCTGAGAGTGCTGAACATGGTAACAATTGGCTTTCTCTTCACGCTTGAAACCATAGACCCCAAGGGACAAGCTGAGCCCTATCAAGGTCACATCTGTTCCATTCTCTCTGTAAAGGGAGGAGACCTATCCCCCCAGCTCCCCTCCCTCTCTCCCCTCCCTCCTCTACTGTCCATGAGGGAGTCCTTCCTGAAAGCCTACCCTCCATCCCTCCTACTGCAGCATGCCCCCACCGCCCCCCCACCCTCTCTTCTGAAGATTCAGGGAAGATCCAGCTTCCCCTTCCCCAGGGGAAGTCAGTCAATCAGTCGTCTTTACTGAGCACTTACTGTGTGCAGAGCACTGTACTAAGCGCTCGGGAGAGTATAATACAACTGTTATTTGAACCCTGGTGGGTCCCTCCTCATTGAAACTCTGCCCTCCCCGCCCAGATTCTTCAGTCACCACTCCCTCCCCGCTCTCATCAGCGAGCTGCGTAATAAACTGCAAATATATTATGAATGCCTCTCTCCCTCTTGGCTCTGACAGGAGAGACGTGACTCGAATGGACAGGAGTCTTGGGCTCCTGATTTTTTTATTTTTGATTTTTTTTTTTTGCTCCTTCAGCAATAAACTTCCCGAACGCCAGGGTGCCACTGATGCTAATGAATTTCCAGCTCCAGCCTCATCAAAATTTAAGGGACTTTAACCTTATTGGGTTTGGGGACTTTCTATTCCCATAAACCCTCGCCTCCACCCTCCCCCTCGGAATCCTGAAATGGAGAGGCTTTAAAGACCATCCTGTCCAGAGGCGGGGGATGGCCTAGATGGTTTCTCGTGATCTCTGTCTGGCTAGGTGGCTACCAGGACCTACGGAGCTATGAGCTGGTAGTCTTCTCTCCCAAAGTATCCGGACAAAGCCCTACTTGGAGGACCCCAGGAGATTGAGGGGTTACAGCCTCAATCCCCATTTTACAGATGAGGTAATTGAGGCCCAGAGAAGTGAAGTGACTTGCCTAAGGTCGCACAGCAGACAAGTGACAGAGTCTGGATTAGAACCCATGACTTCCTAACTCCCAGGCCTGTGTGCTATCCATTATGCATGCTACTTGTAGGGAAATAAGGACAGAGAAGAGGGGCGCGGCTATAAGAGAATGATGGCACCGAAACCCCTTCCCCGCTCTCACACGAACCCTCAAACACACACGGACCCTCGCTGCCTCGCCCCCAAACTCTTCTCCGAGTTCAGATCCGGTCCGGAGCCCCTTCTCCCGCGTCTTTCCCCTTCGACTCTGGAGAAGCCACATGAGAGGGTGTGAGGGGCAGAGGGAGAGTGCTGGGGAGGGGAACGAGCGTGGAGAGGGGGCGCAAGGGGAGAGAAACGCCTTCCCTCTTTACATTCGACAGATGATCACTCTTCCCACCTTCAAAGCACATCTCCTCCAGGAGGCCTTCCCTGACTAAGCCCTCATTTCCTCTTCTCCCACTCCCTTCTGCGTCGATTTGCCCTTGGATCTGCAAACTTTAGTCACCCCTCCCTCAGGCCCACAGCACTTATGTACATATCCATAATTCATTTTAATATCTGTCTCCCCCTCTAGACTGTAAAGCTCCTTGTGGGCAGGTAGGAACATGTCTACCCGCTTACGTTGTATCGCACTCTCCCAAGGGCTTAGTCCAGTGCTCTGCACCCATTAAGCACTCAATAAATATGATTGATAGATTGAGAGGAGGCAAGCAGGGAGAGGCAGGCCCAGGACCAGCAACGGGTCCCCGGAATCCGAGCCTCTCCCCGTGCCGTGCCCTCGGCGGGGTCTCTGCGGGGTTTAGACTGGGTGGGCTGGAGATTGGAGCCCCTGTCTCAGAAGCTGCTTCTAAGAGGCCTTCCCAGACTAAACTCTCCCCTTTTCCTCTTCTCCCACTCCCTTCTGCATCACCCCTAGTTGTTCTCTTTTTTTCTCCCCCCACTTCTCGCCCCACAGCACTTATTTCCTGATCTGTCATTTATCTCTTTTTATTGATGTCTGTCTCTCACCCTCTAGACTGTAAGCTCGTTGGGGGCAGGGAATGCGTCCGTTTACTGTTGTACTCTCCCAAGCGCTTAGTACAGTGCTCTGCACACAGTAAGTGCTCAATAAATGTCATTACATGAGTAAATGCATGATGACACTTTAGGAGAGGCAGGAGGGGACGGAATGCGAGGGGATGAGGAGAACGGTGTGTCTCGTCAGCGGAAAGCAGAGAGTTCTCCAGGAAAGAAGTTACCCCGGCCTCCCAGTCAATGAATCGTATTTATTGAGCGCTCTCCCAGTCAACCAATCAACCGGTCAATGGCAAGCAGCATAGCCTCATGGATAAAGCCTGGGCCTGGGAGTCAAAAGGACCTGAATTCTATTCCTGACTCTGCCACTTGTCGGCCGTGTGATCTTGGGCAAGTCGCTTCACTTCTCTGTGCTTTAGTTACCTTCTCTGAAAACAGGGATTAATGTGGGGCATGAACACTATCCCACCTGATTAATCTGTAGCTACTCCAGCGCTTAGTACAGTGCCTGCCACATAGTAAGCGCTTAACAAATACCATAAAAATGATATTCACTCTTACTAGGTGAAAAGCACTGCGCTGACACTTGGGAGAATACAATACAACAGAGTTGGTAGACACGAGCTCTGCGCTCATCTAGACTGTAAGCTCATTGTGGGCAGGGAATGGGCCCGTATATTGTTACAGTGTATGTTCCCAAGCGCTTTGCACAGTCCTCTGCACACAGTAACCGTTCAATAAATACAATTGAATGAACGATTCCTCCCCCAGCACCTCCTACCATCTCCCCCGCCTCTCATCTCCGGAAAATCATTCCTGGAGTCTAATCGCCATCCGTCCTGCTGTGGGACAAGCAATCATTCCATCATATTTATTGAGTGCTTATTGTGTGCGGACCACTGGAAGAAGCGCTTGGGAGAGTAATATATTTCAAACCCTTTCCTCCAGGGGACAGGAGGAGAACAGGTATTATCAACCCTTCGACAAAATCAAGCAGAGCTCCTTGCTGTTCATCTCCAACAGCCCATATCTGAGCACCCCAACAGGTTCACATGACCACGGGAGCCCCAACCAGTCCACATGGCCTTGGGCACCCCAACATGCCCTCACAGCCCTTTGAATAATAATAATAATGTTGGTATTTGTTAAGCACTTACTATGTGCAGAGCACTGTTCTAAGCGCCGGGGTAGATACAAGGTCATCAGGTTGGCCCACGTGAGGCTCACAGTTAATACCCATTTTACAGATGAGGTAACTGAGGCACAGAGAAGTTAAGTGACTTGCCCACAGTCACGCGGCTGACAAGTGGCAGAGCCGGGAGTCGAACTTACGACCTCTGACTCCAAAGCCCAGGCTCTTTCCACTGAGCCATTCAAGCCTGTCTGGATGCCAAGCAGTTGGAGATATCCCCACACTCCCTACCCCACCTCCATCCTCTCAGCCAAGCCTCCTCAATCAAGCGTCCCCCTGACCGGTGTGGGCAGGGAATGTGTCTGTTTATTGCTGTATTGTCCTCTCCCAAGCGCTTAGTACAGTGCTCTGCTCGCAGAAAGCACTCAGTAAATACGACTGAGTGAATGAATGAATGCAAGCCACAGTCTATCCTTCAGGCCCAGAGGCCAGTGCTGGTCCCGGCCGACAGCTCTCTTCAAGGATGGTTTAAACACCACGTATGTGGGATGAAGCTTCTACCTCTCTCAGATAGCATCACAGTGGATCGAAGATTGAGTCCTCAAGCTCTCCATGTCCTCCATCTGGAAGCTTCTACATCCGGGCCTAGGATAGTCGTCTCCCCCCTCCCCCCCTAAGGCATATCGGCAGTGACCCCAGGAGGCTTGGCCCAGTTAGGAGCTCCAACTTGAGGGAAATGAATAAATGAACGTACTCGGGGCTTAACTCCATTTTCTCTTCATTTACCTCATCCGAGCTGCTCTCCGCGGAGTGAGATGAAGGGGACGTGGGGGGCTTTGGTGGGGGAGGGGGGCAAGAAGAGGCTGGGCCCAGGTAGGGTGGGGGCGAGGGATGTTCTCCCAGGGTTTGGCGTGCCTATTTTCGGATGGGAAGGGGGAATCTGGCTCCTCTTTCACTGTCCTCAGAGCCCTGGAGAGACCTAATTTAGGAAGCTGTAAACTGGTTTCTGCCGGCACGACGGTGCGACGTAGAAGCTGTTTAAATATTGAACGTGCAGAGTAGCTGTTTCCACAGCCTGCAGCAAAACCAAGCCCAGAGACCGCGGCTTTAATTAAGAACTTAAGTTTCCATGTAAAGTGTCTTCTCGTGCCCCATCCCGCCATGTCCAGCCCCCATCCCTCACCTCGGGGGTCTCCCCGTTCTTCATCCATCATTTAAAAAAACACAACTTTTCTAATGGGCGAGGTTAGAAACGAAGCTGCAGGGAAACCCCTGCCCAAGTCATCCTGTCCATTCTGTCGATTTGAGCAAAAACATCTCTCTTCAGTCAATAGTTATTGAGTGCATATTTTGGTTTCTTTTCTTGGTACTTGTTAAGCGCTTACTATGTGCCAGGTCCTGGGGTAGATAAAAGTGCTGGGGTAGATACAAGATAATTGGGTTTGGACACAGTCTTAATCTTTTTTAGTCTCAAAAAGAGAAGCAGCGTGGCTTAGTGGAAAGATCACAGGCTTGGGAGTCAGAGGTCATGGGTTCTAATCGCGGCTTCACCACTTATCATTTATCAGCTGTGTGACTTTGGGCCAGTCACTTTACTTCCCTGTGCCTCAGTTACCTTATCTGTAAAATGAGGATTGAGACTGTGAGCCCTACGCGACACAACCTGATTACCTTGCCTTTACCCCAGTGCTTAGAGCAGTGCTTGGCACATAGTAAGCCTTTAACAAATACCATCATTATTATTAATCCCCATTTTACAGATGAGGCAACTGAGGCTCAGAGAAGTTAAGTGTCTTGCCCAAGGTCACACAGCAGGTTGCATGCGGAGCATTCCACTAGGCGCTTGGAAAAGAGCAATAGAACTAGTAGACGCTGACCCTACCTCCAAAGAGCTTTCAGTTGAGTGGGGGGCGGGGGGAAGAGGAGGAGGAGCAGACATTAAAATAAAGTGCAAATGGGAGGAAGCAATAAGATGCAATCAACAGACAGGAGTTGGGGTGTCGTGAGTGTGTAGGGTTTAGGTGGAAGGGAGGGGTGTAAGAAGGACACGGGAGAAGGTGGCCTCTGACACTCCTGCTCCCCCCGGGCTGCAGGGGAGAGAGGTGGGGACGGTTGAAGCCCCCCTCTGGGAGTTTGTGTCCACTGGTCCTCTGGACTGTAAACTTGTTGTGGACAGGGAAAATGTCTGTTTACTCTAATATCATACTCTCCCAAGCGCTCAGTACAGTGTTCTGCACACAATAAGCGCTCAATAAGTACAATTCAGCTGGGTCACTGTGGGCAAGTCACTTCACTTCTCTGGGCCTCAGTTACCTCATCTGTAAAATGGGGATTAAGACTGTGAGCCTCATGTGGGACAATCTGATCACCCTGTATCTGCCCCTGCGCTTAGAACCGTGCTCTGCACATAGTAAGCGCTTAACAAACACCAGCATTATTATTATTATTACAATTGAATGAATCAATGAATCAGTGGTCGGCAAGAGGCGGCCAGGAGGGTCCGGGCACCTGGCTTCCAGGCCAGCTGGTGACATCTTCACATCAAGATGAGACCCCATAGCTTCCTGGGAGATGTTACAGGATAATAATAATAATGATAACTCTTATTATTATTATCATGACATTTGGTATTTGAGAACATGCTAGAAATATCCAGATCGAGCAATCGATGGTATTTACTGAGCGCTTACTAGGTGCTGAGCTCTGGTCTAAGCTGTTGGGAAAGTAAGCTCATTCATTCATTCAACTGTATTTATTGAGCATTTACTGTGTGCAGAGCACCGTACTAAGCACTTGGGAGAGTTCAAAATAACAATAAACAGAGGCATTCCTTGCCCACAACAAACCTAGAGCCTAGAGGGGTAGACAGACATTAATAGAAATAAATAAATTGCAGGTTTGGACAGAAGTACTGTGGGGCTGGGAGGGGGAATAAATATAGGGAGCGAGTCAGGAAGACACAGAAGGGAGTAGAAAAATAGAATTGGTAGATATGATCCCTATCCACGAGGAACTTGCAGTGTAATCCAGTCCAATTTAGCCTTATTAAAATCACATCTCCTCCAAGAGACCTTCCCCCTTTAAGCCTACTTTTTCCCTACTCCGTCTCCCTTCTGCCTCACCCTTGCCCTGGATACATCCCACCCTCGGCCCCACAGCGCATAGATACGTATCTGTAATTTATATTGTCCGTCTCCCCCTCTAGACTGTAAGCTCTTTGAGGGGAGGGAATGGGTCTACCAATTCCATTATATAATGCTCTCCCAAGCACTTAGTATAGTGCTCTGCATGCAGAAAGCACTCGATAAATAGGTAGCTTGATTCAGTGGATGTATGATATAAATGTTTCCACTTTCCTCCTGGGGCCCAGGGGTGAAGATAGCCACCAGCCCACTGCAGGGAGCTGGAGGAGGGGATTCTAGCCAGGTAAGCATCAATCTAATAGAAACCATCGATTGATTGACTGATCAATCGTTGGCTGACAAAGGGAAGGTCTACTTGCAGGCTTCCTCCATCTTCCTCCTGCACCTTCTCCTGAGACATGTCGAGCCACGGAAACTCCAGTTCTCCCCTGGATGGGCTGAGATGCGGGCTGGACCTGTGAGCTTGTTGTGGGCAGGGATTGTCTCTCGTTATTGCTGTACTGTACTTTCCCAAGCGCTTAGTACAGTACTCTGCACACAGCACTCAATAAATATGATTGAATGGATTGATTGAATGAATGAATGAATTACCACCTCAGGGGTGACCTGCTAGGCCAACATCCTGCCTTCTTAGCTCTTTCTCTGAGGGGGAGAGCGTAGCCCTTTCTCTGAGGGGAAGGGAGCGGAGCAAAATCAGCTCCCCAGGCCTTCCCCTGACCTTGCCCTTCGTGAAGTCACTCAGAATGGGACCAATTCCCAGGAAGCTCCTCCCAGGCGCCTGTGTTACTGCAGGCTGTGTTACTCCTGAGCTTCTGGGAAGAGGCTGTCCAGGCATGGCCGGTGACCAAGAAAGGTAGGGTGGGGCCCTCCGGTTCTGGCTTTGGCCTCCCACTTGTGACCTTCCTTCTCTGCTTTTCTGGCTTCCGCCTTGAGCCTACAACCTTGCCTGCCCGGGCCTCATGGTACAGAACCATGCCAGGGGCCAGAGCCCAGAGTGGACCCAGGACTCCCAGAAGCTCCCCCACAGCACCCCCCCCACCAGTGGTCTGCAACGTGACCTTGAGCAAGTCGCTTCATTTCTCTGGGCCTCAGCTCCCTCATCTGTAAAATGAAGATTATTATCATTAATAATATATATTATTGAGAGTGACATCCCCTCATGAGGCATTTCTCCTCTCTGGTTAATAATTTATAGTTTTGTATAATTCTCATTCCTTCATTTGTGATTGATTTGCACTATATTATTATTAATAATAACCACATTATTATTATTATTATTATTAATGGTATTTGTTAAACACTTACTATGTTCCAAGCACTGTTCTAAGCACTGGGGTAGATACAAGCTAGTCAGGTGGGACAAAGTCCCTGTCCACATGGGCTCACAGCCTTAATCCCCATTTTACAGATGAGGTAACTGAGGCACAGAGTTGTGACCTGCCCAGTCACACTGCAGACATGGGGCTGAACTGGGATTAGAACCCAGATCCTTCTGACTTCCAGGCCCATGCTCTATCCTCTTCACCTAAGACTGTGAGCCCCATGTGGGACAGGGACTGTGTCCAACCTGATTTCCTTGTATCCACTCCAGCACTTAGTACAGTGTCTGGCACATAGAAAACTCTTAACAAAACACCACAATGATTATTACTATTATTACTATTATCTGCCCGAGATCTGTTTCCTTTCTGCTTGTCACTCTCACCCCTTGTATCTGCCACCCTCCCCTCACCTGCACACGCCACGATTTGGCAAGGTGTCTGCACCCCAGACGGGCCCAGCCCCTTCCCAAGCCAGGCTCACCCGGCTCCTGGACCCGAGGGCAGAAGGCAAGCAAGTGGGTGGTGCCGAGGCAGGTGGAGGGTATGCTCAGCCTGGGGCGGGGGGTGGGGGAGAGGGAGGAGACAGGGAGATGGGGGGGCTGTCAACGGCTGCTGTCGTTGACAGGAGCCTGCCCCGGGCCTGGCAGGGCCCTCCATTCCCCCAGCAGCAAGCCGGATCCTGGGGAGAGTGGCATCTGCCTCCGTGACTCGACTGTGCCCACCTCCTGTTCTGCAGCACGTGGTGGGCAGAGGCTGGGCATACCATGGACAGAGCCAGGCACACCATGGGCAGAACTCGGGGACATCGTGAGCAGAATGAGGGTCCTCCCCATTGCCTTCGTCCCCCAGCTCGCCAGAGAGAGGGCCTGGAGTCCTCCCCAGATGGACCTTCCCAAATCTAATATCCATCCCTCATCCTGTAACCTAAACCCACCTCCCCCTTGCCCAACACTGACAGCGATAGTCCAGTTTGCTTTTGATCAACAGGCAATTTTAAACACCTGGCGCACAAATACAATTGACTACACACAGAACACACTAACACACGCCCGTAGGTTCCCAAAACACACCTACACACATCCAGGCCCCCAAAACACAAACACACACATATGCACTGATTCCTCCAGGACAAGCACAAACACACAAACCAGCATCCAAGAACACCCCAAACACATACAAACACATACACACAAGTCTCCCGGAACACACACACACACGAGCACACAAGTCCCCCAGAGCACACACTTTTTCTCTCTCTCTCTCACACACACACACATACACAATTTATAGCTCTTTCCCAGCATCTGCGTGGGTGAGCGGCTGCACTTTATTGGATGATATTACCATCTCCATTATAGAGAACACACACAGTCCCTTTATTATGATGATTCCCCCTCCCCACCCTCCCCACCCAGTAATTTTGTATATTTTTTGGAAACAGAGAGCGCAGATATTGGATTACCTAACTTCATGCTCTGCTCTCTGGAGATAATTTCGTTCCCACCCCCTTCTGCTCCCTTCCCCCACCCTCCCGCTGTTCAACACCAAGGTTGGCAGAGGCTCAGGCCCCAGCCGTCCCACAGTGCACTGCGAGGAGTTGGGGATGAGGACATGGGTGCGGAGACCATGGGGAGCAGGGAAACCCTCTTTCTGCCACCTTCCTGGTCCAGAACATTCATGCATTCATTCAGTGGTATTTATTGAGTGCTTACTGTGTGCAGAGCACTGTACTAAGCCCTTGGGAAAGTACAATACAACAATAAACAGTGACATTCCCGAGGTCACCGAGACTTGGTTTGAGCCACCCGGACTCAAGGCCCCTCTCTCTCCTCTTCTCCCTTTTCCCCTTTCCCCACTCCAGCTACCAGACCCTCACCCGGGAGAAGTAGCTACTCCGCAAGGGCACTGTCCAGGCAGGGGGAAGGACACATCTCCTGCCCCTCCTGCCCCTGGGAGTCTGGGAGATGAAAAGACAGGGAACACCAATAAAGCCCTCTTCCCTCTCCCCTAAACCCCAAAATGAAGATTGTGAAGTCAGATCTGCTCTGCTTGTGGTTCAAGGGACTTGGGGAGCAGAAAGAATGCAGGGTATTGGAGGCTTGGATGTAGGCATCAGTCCTCCAACCTAAGCCATGTGCATAGAGCCTGGACCCGGGAGTCAGAAGGAAAGAGTCCCGTCTCTGTCACGTATTGGCTATGTGACCTTGGGTACGTCACTTCACTTTTCTGGGCCTCAGTTCCCTCATCTGTAAAATGGGGATTACAACTGTGAGCCCCATACGGGACAGGGACTTTATCCAACCTGATTAGGATGTATCTACCCTAGCGCTTACAACAGTGCTTAACAGTGCTTACAGTGCTTACAGTAGAGAAGCAGAGTGGCTCAGTGGAAAGAGCACGGGCTTTGGAGTCAGAGGTCATGAGTTCGAATCCCAGCTCTGCCACTTGTCAGCTCTGTGACTGTGGGCAAGTCACTTCACTTCTCTGTGCCTCAGTTCCCTCATCTGTAAAATGGGGATTAAGACTGTGAGCCCCACGTGGGACAACCTGATTCCCCTGTGTCCACCCCAGCGCTTAGAACAGTGCTCTGCACATAGTAAGCGCTTAACAAATCTATCAGTAAGTGTTTAACGAATGCCATCATTATTATCACCAGAAACCGGGCAGTGTGACCCTGCAAGAAACCAGGCAGCGGGCAGGAAATCAGTCAATCACAAGCAGGCAGAGGATCTCTCCCTATCTTGGATAACACTGTCCTGGACCTGGGGGGCGAAGGGTGGTGGGGGGCTCTGAGTATGTTTGCTGCAGTCCAACCCAGGATACTGGAGATGGGGGCGGGGAAGGGGGAGGAGATGCTGAGCAGGGGAAGATAGTTGGGACCAGCTCAGCTCTCCCCACCCCTAAATGTCGGCCCCCGGAGAGGAGAGGCAGGAGGGGGCTGGGGCATCAACTCGGGGAGGGGGTGGGAGTCAGTCAATCAGTCAATCGTATTTATTGAGCGCTCATTCTGTGCAGAGCACTGGACTGAGCGCTTGAGAGGGGACAAAATGTCAACCAAGAGACGCATCCCCTGTCCACAACAATATTCCAGTCTAAAGGGGAAGACAGACGTGAATATAAATAAATAAATGACAGATATGTACATTAGTGCTGTGGGACCGGAGGGGGGATGAATAAAGGGAGCAAGTCAGGGCGACGCAGAAGGGAGTGGGAGAAGAGGAAAGGAGGGTGCAGACAGGGAGGTGGGGCAGGAGCGCAGTCCTCCCTCCCCCTTTCACCCCTCGCTAATTGCTCTTTTGGATCGGAAGGCCAGGGCGGGAGAGGGTCGCTGGGGGCGTCTCGAGTTCGGGCAGATCGATGGGGCCCGGCTGGGCGCTCAACTTCCGTCCTCCCCCACCCTGTATCGAACGGCTCTCTGCCCGCCGAGCAGATCTACCGCGACGGGGGAAGGGAACGGTTCCTATTATCCAAAGATTTCGAGTGGGAAACTCTCCCCCGCCCCCATCCAACCCCGCACGGGACCGGACAGACGCAAACCGGAGCTGTCCACCCCTTTCCCGGCCACCTGCCTCCCCCTCCCTCTGCCTCCATCTCCCACCCTATTCAGCGGAGAGACCACCAGGCTACTCGCCGCCCTACCCTGCACCTAGAAACAGCAGGACCTAGAGGATAGAACACAGGCCCGGGAGTCAGAGGTTCACGGGTTCTAGTCCCGCCTGAATAGCTTGTATCTACCCCAGCGCTTAGTACAGTGCCCGGCAATTAGTAAACTCATGGCTTCTAATCCAGGCTCCGCCACTTGTCTGCCGGATGACCCTGTGCAAGTCACTTCACTTTTCTGGGCCTCAGTTCCCTCATCTGTAAAATGGGGGTTAAGACTGTGAGCCCCATGTGAGATAGGACTGTATCCAACCCGATTATCTTATACCTACACCAGCACTTCAAGCAGTGCCTGGCACATAGTAAATACTTAAAAAAACACCATTATTATTATTATTATTATTCAGCTCCCATTCCACATCTGCCACAGGGAAGTTGCCTTTCAGTCTACCTCCATCCCTCTATCTGCAGGATATGTAAAAACTCCATTTTAGAGAATTTTCCACCTCCTATCTCCATTCCCATTCCTGTCTCTCCTATCTCAGTGGGGAGAGTTCAGCAAAGATTTCAGGGAAACCTCCATTCAGAGGTGGCAGCATCTAAAGAGTCCCAACTGGCCCTGCGTTCCCCAAGAAAACGAGCCCAGAGAGGGTCAGTGCCTGATCCAGTCAATTGTACGTATTGAGCACTGACTGTGTGCAGAGCACAGTACTAAGCGTTTGGGAGAGTACAATATAAAAGAGTTGGTAGACAAGTTCCCTGCTCATAGGGAGCTTACAGTCTAGAGGGGGAGATAGACATCGATATAGATGAATAAATTACAGATGTGCACAGAAGTGCTGTGGGGTTGAGGGAAAGGGGAATAAAGGCTGCAAATCCATGTACAGGGGTGATGCAGAAGGGAGTGGAAGAAGAGGAAATGAGGACCTAGTAGGAGAAGGCTTCTTGGAGGAGGTGTGCCTTCAACCAAGTTTTGAAGTGCGGGAGAGTGATCATGAAGTTGGACATGAAGAGGTATGACGAGGCAAGGTGATTGAGTGCTTAAAAACTGATAGTAAGGGATTTTCATTTGATGGAGAGGTGGATGGGCAACCACTGGAGTTCTTGAGGAGTGGGGAAACATGGACTGAACGTTTTTGTAGAAAAATGTCTAGGGCAGCTGAATGAAGTATGGACCTGAGTGGGGAGAAACAAGAGGCAGGGAGGGCAGGCAAGTCAGCAAAGAGGCTGATAAAATAATCAAGACAATATAGGATGAGTGCTTGGATTAACTTGGCAGGAGTTTGGATGGAGAGGAAAGGGTAGATATTAAACAATGTAGTGAAGGTTGAACCCACAGGTTTTGTTGACAGATTGAATATGTGGGTTGAATGAGAGAGACGAGTCGAGGATAACGCCAAGGTTACAGGCTTGTGAGACAAGAAGGATGGTGGTGCTATCCACAGTGACAGGAAAGTCAGGAAGAGGACAGGGTTTCGGTGGTAAGATAAGGAGTTGTTTTGTATAATTTAAGTTTGAGGTGCTGGCGGAACATCCTAGTAGAGATGTCCTGAAGACAGGAGGAAATGTGAGACTGCAGAGGGGGAGAGAGATCAGAGCTGGAGATATAGATTTAGGAATCATCCACAAAGAGAGGATAAATATGGAAGCCATGGGAGTAAAGGAGTTCTCCAAAGGAGTGGGTATAAATGGAGAATAGAAGTGGGCCCAGAACCCAATCCCACAGTTCCCACAATTAGGGGGTAGAAGGCTGAAGGGGAGCCTTCAAAAGAGCTTAAGAAGGACCAGCCAGAGAGACAGGAGGAGAACCAGGAGAGGACAGAGTCAGTGAAGCCAAAGTTGGATAATGTTTCCAGGAGAAAGGGGTAGTTGACAGTGCCGAAGGCAGCTGAGAGGTCGAGGAGTATTAGTTTGGAGTAGAGGACACTGGATTTGCCAAAAAAAGAGAACATTCGTGACCTTCGAGAGGGCGGTTTCTATGGAGTGAAAGGGGAGGAAGCCAGAGGGGAGGGGCTCAAAGAGAGAATTGGAAGAAAGGAACTGGAGAAGGTGAGTGTAGACAACTCATTCCCTCAAGGAGTTTGGAGAAGAATGGCAGGAGGGAGATGGGGCAATAACTGGAGGGAGCCATGGGGTCAAGAGAAGATTTTTTTTTAGGAGGGGGATACATGAGCATATTTGAAAGCAGTGGGAAAAGGCACTGGGGAACAAACAGTTGAAGATGGCAGTCAAGGAGGGAAGCGCGGGCGGGGGGGGGGGCAAATAGCAGCACCCTGACTTTCACCGCCCTCCCCCCTTACTCCACCCACCCAGCCACGGGATACCAGAGATCCACAACATCGACTGGGTACCACTAGGCAGAAAGTACTGGACTGTCCACTTAGGGATTGAACTTGAAACCTCCTCAGGGAGGTTATGGTCTAATGCCAGGGAAGGGGCAGGGTGTGGGAGTAGCCAAGAACCTGATGAATACACCGTAATCGAGAAAATAAATATGAAAAAAGATTTCAGTGAATAAATAACAAATGAACACATGGTGTCCAGGGTGGGGGGCTTGATAAGGGAAGGCTTCTTGGAGGAGGTGGCCTTTCATAAAGGAAGTCTCCTGGCCCAGGTCACTCCTCTGTTTCTCCCCATCTCTTTTCCTCCAGATCTCTCCTAGGAGGAGGATGTATGTGGGTGTTGTTTTTTTTGTCGGGGGGGGGGGGAATCTTTCCCCAGCTTCTACTCCTCCCATCTAGAATTTCCCTCCCTTCCTCCCCACTCCTTTTCTCTCTGTTCCCCTCCCCCCATCCCTTCCCCGAGGGAGCAGCCCCAAACAGCTGCTGGAACTCTTCAGAACTGGAAGTGAGTAACCGAGCAGGACAAGCCAGGAAAGAGAGCCCCAAGGTGTTTGGCAGAGGGTTAATTAGTTATTTAATTAATGGAGGTGCTGGGCCCCAGATTTCGGATGAGGGTTGGGGAGTAGTTCTGGGATGGGGAAGCCCGGGGCTGCTGCAAGGATGCCATAGTGGATACGGTACGGGCCTGGAAATCAAAAGGTCATGGGTTCTAATCCCAGATCCACCACTTGTCTGCTGTGTGACCTGGGCCAAGTCACTTCACTTCTCTGTGCCTCGGTTGCCTCATCTATAAAATAAGGATTGAGGTGATGAGTGCCACATAAAATAGGGATTGTGTCCAACCCGATTACCTTATATCCACCCCGGCACTTAGAACAGTGCCTGGCAGATGGTAAGTGCTTAACCAATACCATTATTATTATTATTTCCCATCTTCAGAACAGAAAGATGGCTATTCCAGAGTCACGCTAGTCTGTGAGGAAGAGGAGAAGCCCGCACCATCCATACGAGTGCAAAACAAGTGCAAGCAGCATGGCTTAGTGGAGAGGGCATGGGCCTGGGAGACAGATCTATGTTCCATTGCCGGCTCTGCCACGTGCTTGCGGTATGACCTGGGGCAAGTCACTTCACTTCTCTGGGCCTTGGTTTGTTCAACTGTAAAATGGGGATTCAGTACCTGTTCTCCCTCCTAATTAGACAATGAGCCCTTTGCAAGACAGGAATTGTGTCCGACCTAATTAACCTGCACCAACCCCAGCCCTTAGAACTATCTTTGAACTTACAAAATGGGACATAGAACATAGTAAGAGCTTAACACCACAAAAACAAACAAAATACTAGTTTAAACACTGGGGGAAAATCTTCCGGAGAGAATTAAACACAATCTCTGTGCGTGTGTATGTGTGTGTGTGTGAATGTGCGTTTGTGTTTGGGGGGTGGCGGAGAGGGGAGGTGCGGGGGAGGGGTTTAGCAACAGACATGGAAAGATGAAAACAAGATAAAGAAAAAATACAAAAAAGGAGGAAAATGGTTTGAAACAACAGCGAGAGGGACTTGGGTTAGACGTCAGGCAGGATCAAGAAAGAAATGGGGAGTGAGAGAGACCCATGAGATACCTTCCCTGAAGAGTTCTCTGCCTAGGGCACCTGGCCCTGAGTCTGTGGACTCAGAACGAAGGGGATGGATGGGATGACCTTGAGGGTCTTAGCTATCCACAAACCCTTTTTCCCCTTTAAATTTCTACAAACCAGAAGGCCTCCAGAGAAGTTCAGACAACGGAGAGAGGTGGAGAAAGAAAATAGAGCGGGGGAGAGATAAAGCAAGGCAGAGAGGGAACTAGAGAGAGATTCCCCTCCCAGCCACCTGGACGGTTCCTTGGCACAGAAGCAGCCCCTGCTGGCTCAGGTGATGGGGGTGGGTTGAGTCGGGGAGCCTTATGCCCAACCCAGCTCAGGCCCTGGGCCCAGGTCCTCCCTCCTGGCACGGTCTCTAACTCCTGGGGAAGCAGCAGGAGGGTTGGAGGGCAGATTTCCTGGCAGAAGGGCAGAAGATAGAGTAAGGGAGGATGAGAAAGAACCATCGGAGAAGGGGAGACGCCCTGCCTCTCCGGACTGTAGGAGGAGGGCAGGGGGATGGGGGAGGTGATCCCGGGGATTGGAGTAAGAAAACTGGTCCGTACAGGGTCAGTATATCTTTTGGGTGAGCAGGGGACGGACATTTATCTGCGATCCGGCACAGAAGCTGCCGCGGGAGGATTAGAGGGCAGGCTTCAGGCTCGATGAGCAGGAATGGGAAATCTGAGTACGTGTTGTGAAGAAATGGGAGACCCTTGTATTTCTCAGGCAGGGGGAGGGACATAATGACCTCACGAGATGGACACCTTGCCTCGAAGGTACAGGGGGGACTCTCTCACTCCTAGACACACACACGCACACACACACGCACACATTCCTTTCCTCTCCCCACTCCATTTCACACAGATTCCGAGCTCGGAGTGGGTGAGTGTGGGGGGGGAGCCGGAGATCCAGTGAAGATCTCACTATTGGGCTGCCTCACCCCGCCCCCACTTTTTTTCCCTCCCATCCTTCCCCCGATCCCAGGCAGCTGTCCAGCTGCGGAGACATAACCAGAAACCTCAGAGAAAGGGCAGAAGCCTGCAAGCTGGTGTGTACGTGCCCAAGCCAGCGAGACAGTGAGTGTGTGTGTGTGTGTGTGTGTGTGTGTTAGGGAGAGAGAGAGAGACCGAGTGTGTATGACAGGGGACGAGCTAAGTGTGGGAGGGAGTGAAGGCCGGAGGATGGAAGGGGGGCGGGGGTGTTATTTTCCGTGGGAGTCTGAGAGCGTTGAGATGGTCGGGGGAAAGGGGGAGGATGGAGCGACTCCCCCAGCTGCCTATGGAAGCTAAGGGTCCCCCGACTCCTTCCCCCTCCTCACACCTTAGCTCTTCCCCCCGGCCCCCTCTCCCCAGGCGTCGCCCAGCAGGTGGGCGACCCCCGGACGGAAGAACGGCAGGAGGGTCGCGGAGAAAGAGGCGGCGAGCTCAGTCCCCTGGGTCTTTCCCGGGCCGGCTGGGGCCCGAGTGGGTGGGCTTTCCGGAGAGACAGCTTGTCCCGGCTGGAACCAGGGAGAGTCACCCCTGCAGTCCGCCGTCCGGCTCAGACCACCCCCATCCCTTCGGTCTCCAACCCTTAGACCCTCCGGAGAACTAGCTGGGAGGGCCCGGGGCGTGGACCACTCCCCTCCGGAGTGGGGAGGGGGCAGGCGGCCCACTCAGCAGCTAGAATCCCCCCACCCCTTTAATCCCCTAATGCCGGAGGGAGGTCTCCTCCGCCCCACTGGGGGCCCGAAGCCCGGCTCTGGCCGCCTCGGGCGGGCAGGGACCGGCCTGGGTGATGGGGTGCCAGGCGGAGGGGAGGCAGAAATGTCTTTTCATCCCTGTCTGCCCCCCGCCCCGAAATGCGATGGAAAAAAGGGTGGGATCCCCCTCCCGAGTGAGGGGGTCCTGGGCCTCCCCGAGTCCGACTCCCCTCCCTCTCACCCCCCGCGGCCCCTCGGGCCCGGCCTTACCTTGGGAGAGGCTTCGCCCGGGGGAGCGGGAGGCCGGGGCGGGGGGCTCGACGCCCCCCTGCCCCGCCAGCGGCTCCCACCCCGGGGGGGGGACAGGTTGGGCCGGAGTCCCCGAGAGGTCAGACCGCCCCGGCGAAGCCCGGGCGGGGGGCGAAATTCCCCATGGGACGGAGCCTGTCCGGCGGAGGGGCGGGGAAGAGGGAATCCGGGCGGGTCCGGGGGGCGGAGGGGCGGGCGTTGTCACTCATCCGAGGCCGGGGGGTGGTCCCCGGGGGTCCCGCCGTCCCGAGCCCCCGCTGCCCTCCCCCGGCCCCCTCCAGCCCCCCGGCCGGCGCAGGGGGACCAAGAGGGGTCCCCTCCGGACGGGCTCGTCGAGGCGGGGGTCCCGCCCCGACCGGGCCGGGGCAGGGGAGTCGACGCCGCTCGGGTGCGGGATGCGGGTGGTCCGAGGGCTCGGTTGGGCCCGCCGCAGGCCCGGCCCGCCCCCCTACTCCTTCCCCGAGAGCTGGGGGCGGGGTTGGGGCCGAGCCAGGCGGGGGGCGAAGCGGCCCCTCAGCTGCCTCCAGGTCTGGGCAGCCGGACCGGCCGGTCCTTCGGCCTTCCCCCGGCCGGCGGCGGCCCCGGGGGTCCGGGCCATGGGCGGGGGGCGGGGGGCGGGGAGGGGCCGCCGCAGAGCCGGGCGGGATCCGCAGAGGGGAAGCCGCAACTCCAACCCGGGGAGAAACCCGGGCCACTTGATTTAGGGGCCAAGTGGGGGGTCCAGAGCCCCAACGCCTCCGGGATGCCTGGGAGGGGGAGGGACCTACGGCGGGGAGGGGGGAGGGACAGGGGAGGGGGGGATAAGGGGAAGGGGCCCGGAATGCTGGCAGTCCTTAACCCCCCCCCCCAGCCCTGAAGATGGGGGGAGGGGAAGAACGGGTGGCCGGCGACCCAGAGGGTCGGGGAGGGTCTGGGCAGGTGGGGGAAGGGTGGAGGAGGAGGAGGGGGAAAAAGAAGGGGGCTCCGGCGGTGGCTGCTGCTCCCCTCGTTGCTCCTGGAGACCGAGATCCAGGCGCGCCCCCGATTAAAGAAACAGGCGCCCCACCCCCCTCCCCCACCCCCTTTTCCGGACGCCGCAGCTCGCGGGCACGCGCCGCGCCGGGAGGGGCCTGGATTGTGCAGCCCTTCCCTGCCCCCTCCAGAAAAATCGGCTTTTCCAGCAAGGATCCGACAAAAATTCCCCTCGGAGCGGATGATTGGAAAGGCGGCCGAAATACCCGGGGAATGTCGGCGGCGTAGACCTCGGCCAAGAAGCCCCTCTGAGCCATCAAATCCACCTGTCCGGGGTCTTCGAGGCTGGGGTGGGGTCGGCAAGCGGTGAAGACCCTGCTTCGGGAGACTCATAATAATAATAATGGCATTTATTAAGCGCTTATTATGTGCAAGGCACCGTACTAAGCGCTGGGATGGATACAAGCCAATCAGGTTGGATACAGTCCCTGTCCCAAGTGGGGCTCACAGTCTTAATCCCCATTTTACAGATGAGGGAACTGAGGCACAGAGAAGTGAAGGGACTTGCCCAAGAACCCATGACCTTCAGATTCCCAGTACCGGGCTTTATCCACTACGCTATACTGCTTCTCTAGAAGGATGGCAGCTCTAGGCCTGGCCCACACGAACATCTAGATCATTTAGGATGGAAAAACCCACTAGTTTTGAATTATTCACCTCCTCTGATCAGTGTAGACAAAGACGATCAGACGCCCAAGCCTCTTGGAGGTGGCGGGGGATGGGGCTGGGCCACATCCCACGCCTGAGGAAGCAAATTGAAGTGGGAGAGGCCTCTTGGGGCGAGGAGGGGCAAAATCCACTTTAGTTTGAGTGATGCGGATCCTGATCCACTTTAAGACTGACGCACCCTGAGCTCCCCGTAAGGGAAACGAAAAGGAGGGCAGCCGCTGTCCCCTTGGCGATTCGTTAGCGAGGAAGGGGACGACGGGGCTAGGGAGACACACACCTTGTTTATTGTCCATTTTTGTGTTATACTTTCCCAAGCACTTAGTACAGTACTCTGCACACAGTAAGTGCTCAATAAATACGAATGAATGAATGAATGAACACCACGAGCCTGGTCTCTAATCACCAATATATCCTGAGGCAAAGGTCACTTGGCTGCTGGGTGACCTTGGGCAAGTCATTTCACTTCTCTGGGCCTCAGGTACCTCAAGGGCGGGTAACTCATGGGGAGGCAGTTACCAAATGGGGAGTGAGACTGTGAGCCCCACGTGGGACAGGGACTGTGCCCAACCCGATTTGCTTGTATCCACCCTAGCGCTTAGTACGGTGCCTGGCACATAGTAAGCATTTAGCAAATACCATAATTATTATTATTATTATTAGGCCCTCCGGGCCCCGGCTGCTACTGGAAGGCGGCCACGGTCTCCTTCTCCAGCCGAGGGGGGGCGGTCTCTTGTCCCGGCGGGAGGAGGGAAGGGTTGTCCGGAGGCAGGGGGATGGCCACGATGACCTCTCTGGGTCCCTTCGCGCCCCGGGACTCCTGTGAGCTGGGGGGTTGGGGGCGGGGGCCGGGGAGGACCCCGACTTTCCCGCGGCTCACGGCAGAGATGGCACAGCGCCAGGCTGAGCTCCTCGCTGCTTCCCCCCACCCCTTTCCTCCCCCCATCTCTTCCTGCCAAAGAAAATGTCTCCGCGCCCTCCGCAGCCGCTGGGAGCTCCAGCCCGAGCTCGCTCGGCCAGAATTTCCTCGGCTCTTTCCACCTGATTCGGAAAGAATTTAAAAAAAGAGAGAGACTGAAATACCTTCCGCCTGCTATCCTACCTCACCCTGCTCAAGGTCACCCTGCCCATCCCCCACCCCACCTAGCCAAGGGCTCCCCTCTAAGGAGAGGGTTGCCGCAAAGGAGATCTTTCTACCTGCTCCGTCAGCATCCCAGATAGATGGGAAGTGCTTCCTGAAGTCTAACCTCCATCCCTCACACTGCACTCCCCTGCCACTTTCCATCTGCTTCTGTCTCCCGAGGAGGTGTTGGGAAGCAGCCCCTCCTTCCTGCCAATCTGTGGTGAGAATTGTGTAGGCTCCACAGAGACTCCTCAGCCAGCAGGAAATAAATGGTTATATTGCTTGTGTTGGAGACACCCACCCAACTGGTTTCAAATCCGATTCCTGCCAAAGCCCTTTCAGTCAGCACCCGGAATCTCCCTTCTGTCCTCCCTGCGGTCGCCTGTGTCTGAGCCAAACGGACTGGTCTGAGCCGTCCTAACAGCCCAAGAGGTTTAACAGCCATGTATCCCAGCAGAAGACTTTACTCATGGACCATGACAAATGTCTCAGAAGCAGGATGGCAGGATATATTTTCAGCTGGAGGCGGCCTTGAGCTGTTAGGGCACCCTGGGTTGTTAGGATGCTCTAGGCTCCTGGGACCCCCTGGAGCTGTTAGGACGCTCTGAGCCGTTAAGACCCGAGTTTCTAAGATACCCAGAGCTATTAGCTCACCAGGAACTGTTAGGACTCCCTCCCCCGCCGCACCTCAATAAAATTATCTGAGGGAAGAGCCAGGCTTTGAATCTAGAAATCTCTTTGGCCTCCACTCCTGCCCAACAGATGCCTTGTTCAAACTTTTGCAGGGGAAGGCTTACCCTCTGCCAGAAAGCCAGATTTGGGGAAGTATCCAGGCCAGGCTATTACCTCGTACAAACAAAAGTGAGCCTCGACTGGATTAGACACCGGGGAAATGTTAAATGGATTGGGAGCGGGGAAGAGAAGGGGGCCAGGGCCAGGCAACCACATAGGAAGTCGGGCCTTTCCCACAGCTGCAATCCATGGGGAAAAAGGCCAAGGATCTGCAGATCGAGCCAAGCAGGGCTTGGGGTAGGAGAAACAGTTCAGTCCGGCAGGACGGTCTAGAGTCATTTTTTTTAAGGTATTTGTTAAGCACTTACTATATGCCAGGCACTGTACTAAGAACTAGGGTCTTGTCTTGTCTTGTTTTATGCCATCGAGTCATGTCCAACCCCTAGCGATGCCATGTAGATACAAGCTAATCAGGTTGGACACAGGCCCTGTCCCACGTGGGACTCACAGTCTCAATCCCCATTTTACAGATGAGGTAGCTGAGGCACAGAGAAATTAAGTGATTTGCCCAAGATCACACAGCAGACAAATGACAAAGTCAGGATTAGAACCCGGGTCCTTCGGACTCCCAGGACTGTGCTCATGCTGCTTTTCTAAGGTCATCTCTTCCCTCCCCCTTCCTCCTGACAGAATGGCTCCCTAAAGGGCTAAATGGCTAAATGGCTTCCTACCTAAAGGGGAGTTTTAAAACCTCAGGGATCTGGTCCAACAGCAGCGTGGCCTAGTGGAAAGAGCACAGGACTGGGAATCAGGAGACCTGGGTTCTAATTCTGGGTCTGCCACTTGCCTGCTGGGTGACCTTGGGCAAATCACTTAACTGCTCTGGGCCTCAGTTTCCTCATCTGTAAAATGGTTATTCAATACCTGCTCTCCCTCCCTCCCTCCTGGTATGTAAACCTCATACGGGACAGGGATTGTGTCTGATATGATTATCCACAGTGCTTGACACATAATAACTATTTAGCCAATGTTACCATTATTACCAGTAATAATAATGATAATAATAGTAATACTTCCAGTCTACTTTAAATCCTTCTTACTGCATGGAATATCTATTTCTTTTACTTAGGCTGTGAGTTCCATGTGGGCCAGGGACTGTGTCTGACCTGATTTTCTTGTACCTTCACACAGTGCTTGGTATGTAATAAGCACCCAACAAATATTATTGTTACTATTATTATTGTTATTAGTATTATTTCTTTTGGGGGAAGGGAAGATGGGACATAATAAGAATTCCACAAATGCTATTATTATTTCTTTTGGGGTAAGGGGAGATGGAGTGGAGAGGTGGAGCATGGAGAGGTGAAGTCAGGGAGGCTGAGGGGGAAGAGGAGGGGTGGGGTGGGAAGCTCCTGAAGACGGGGCCAGGCCCAACCCAGGGTTGCCGGCTGAATCGAGAGATGAAGCCTCCGATGGTGTTGGCAATCTAAGAAAACAAACCTAAAATCTTCTTCCATTTACAGCAAAAACATAAATTATCCCAGCGAGGTCCCTGGATCTATTTCCCGGGAACCCTGAGTTTGGCTCCTCCTCGCGTGTCTGTTTCAGCACCTGGAGTAGGCGAAGGGGGCGGGAGCGCAGGCCTTCTGGCGACTAGGAGCTGGGGCTGGGGAGGGGGCGAGGGAAGGGACTGGGAAGAGGGAAGGAGTTGGGATGAGGAAAGGGGTTGGAGGGTGAAGGGGCTGGGGTAAGGGAAGGGGCTGGAGCGAGGGAAGGGATTGGAAGGGGAGAAGAGGCTAGGGGGAGGGAAGGGATTGGATGTGGGGAAGGGGCTGGGGAGAGGGAAGGAGTTGGAGTTGGGGAAGGGGCTGGCTCACAGAGGGCAATGGGCAAAGCATAGTCCGTCCGTTCCCCCCCCCCCAACCCCCCAATCGCACACACACTGACTTTCACGGCTTCGGACACACCCACAAAATGGCATTCATACAGATACACTGCCAAAAAATGGCATTCACACCCACAGGCACACACACACACACACAAAATGACATTCACACCCAAGGACAAACATACACACACAAAATAACATTAACCCTATTTGGGACACACAAACGAAATAACATTCACACCCACAGACACACACAAACACCCCACAGTACACAGAGACATCCACGTAAGCCAAACACACACTACTAGCCTCTTACACACGCCGAAGCCCATATACGCAACATATACAAAAGCTCACACAGACACCAAGGGTCTCACTCTCTTCCCCTACTTCCTGATTCCATCCCCAGACCCTAAACACGTAGTGGTCGGCTACAGATCTGGTTAGCAATTAGGAGTGACTGTGGGCAAGTCACTTAACTTCTCTGTGCCTCAGTTCCCTCATCTGTAAAATGGGGATCAAGACTGTGAGCCCCACGTGGGACAACCTGATTCCCCTATGTCTACCCCAGCGCTTAGAACAGTGCTCGGCACATAGTAAGCGCTTAACAAATACCAACATTATTATTATTATTATTATTAGGAGAGGCTTCCTGGAGGAGGTGCGGGGGTGTGTGTGTGTGTGGAGAAGTGAGGGCGAAGAGAAGGCCAAGGAGAAAGAAATGGAATAGGAAGGGGTCTTGAGTGGGAAAGCTAGTGGGAGAGAAGCACGGGACAAGAGGAAGAATCCGTCTAGACTCATTGCAGGGCTCCCACCCCTATCTAGTCATTCAGACAGTCAATCAATCATATTTATTGGGTGTTTACTCTGTGCAGGTCACCATATTATGCGCTTGGGAGAGTACAACACAAACAGACACATTCCCTGCCCACAAGGACCTTACAGTCTAGAGGGGCAGACACACAATAATAGAAATAAATAAAATTACAGATATGGCATATGTGCTGTTGGGCTGGGAAGGGGTTTGAATAAAGGGAACAAGTTTGGGAGACACAGAAGGCAGTGGGAGAAGACGAAAGGAGGACTTAGTCAGGGAAGGCCTCTTGGAGGAGATATGCCTTCAGTAAGGCTTTGAAGAGGGGGAGAATCATTGTCGGATATGAGGAGGGAGGGTGTTCCAGGCCAGAATCTGGATGTGGACAAAAGGTCAGCGGCAAGATAGTCGAGATGGAGGTGTCTAGCCTCCATCCCTTCCACTTCTCTATCTCCTCCCTCCCCTACATAATAATTATGGTATTTGTTCAGCACTTTCTATTGCCAAGCATTGTACTAAGCACCGGTGTAGATACAAGATCATCAGGTCCCACATGGGGCTCACATTCTAAGTAGGAGGAAGAACAGATATCGAATTCCTATGTTGCAGATGAGGGGATTGGGGCACAGAGGAGTTAAGTGACTTGCCCAAGGCCACACAGCAGACGATTGGCAGAGGCAAGATTAGAAGCCAGGTCGTCTGCCTCCCAGGTTCATGCTCTTTCTACTAGATCACGCTGCTTCTCAGAGAGACGCTGCTGTATTCCAGAGAGAGATGGGAAAGGTGGGTACTAGGGGACGGAGAGAGTGGGGGAAACAAAGCCTGGGGTGCATTTTTCTTTCAGCTTCAACCCAGGAGTTTACGTCTGCAACTCCACCCCCATCCACGGGCCTGGCCTAGCTTTCAGAAGAATTTCACACGGACACCTCACTGCTGCCCAACCAATTTGGGCAGCCGGGGGAGGGGCTGGAGAGGGCAGCCAGAACCCAACCGAGGGGATTGGAGACTGGAGATCAGAGTCTTAATGAGGGGAGATGGTGCAGCAGCAGGGCTGGAGGGTAGATTTAGGAGGGGACACTCGGCAAGTAGGAAGGGGAAAAGGAATCATAGCATGGCCTAGTGGATAGACCACTGGCCTGGGAGTCAGAAGGACCTGGATTCTAATCCCGGCTCCACCCCTTGTCTGCTGTGTGACCTTGGGAAAGTCATTTCACTTATCTGTGCCTCAGTTCCCTCATCTGTAAAATAGGGATTAAGACTGTGGGGCAGGGACTGTGTCCAACCTGATTATCTTGTATCTACCCCAGCACTTAATACATCACAATTTTCATTATTAGGGTTTGCCATGATAATCTACTCAGGAATAATGGATTATCGACCTGGTGCCCCAAATGTCGTTTTTTTTTTTTGCTGCTCTGCCTATCATTCACAGACTTGGGGGTGAGGGAGGCGTTTGGAATGGTGTGCTCCCCTGCACCCTCCTGCTCGAGAGACTAATAGAGAGGAGATGGATGAGTTGGGTGCATTTTCTGAACCAGAGTGTGATTGACATTAGAGCAGCACTGGTAAATTTGGTTGGCACTGAGGTAGATAGCAGATAATCAGACTAGACACACAGTCCCTTCTTTCATGGGGCTCTAAATTGGTGTTAGTGAGCGAACAGGTATTTAGTCCTCATTATACAGAAGAGGAAACCGAGGCACAGACAAGAGAAGTGACTATCTAAGGTCACACATCAGGTAAGAGGAACTAGCATTAGTACCTAAATACCATAAATATTATTATTATTATTATTATTATTAGGTTCCCTGACTTCCAGGCCCCGGGCTCTTTCTTTTTTTATGGTATTTGTTAAGCCCTTGCTATGTCCCAGGCACTGTACTAAGTGCCAGGGATAGATACAAGCAAATTGATTTGGGCACAGTCCCTATCCTTCATGGGGCTCATAATCTTAATCCCCATTTTACAGATAGGTAACTGAGGCCCAGAGAAGTGAAGCGACTTCCCCAAGGCCACATAGCAGACAAGTGGAGGAGCCAGGATTAGAACCCCTGACCTTCTGACTCCCAGGCCCATGCCCTAACCACTACACCGTCCCTGCAGCAGCCCGGGGCCTGCACAACCCAGAGTCTCCCCTCAACCCCCGTTCCTGCTGGGGAGGAGGGAGGTCAGTGGGTCTGACCCAGGGGATGGTTTTCAGAGGCACTTGCCAAGGAAACAGATTCAGAGACCGCAGGACAAGGGCCAGCGAGCCGGAGAGGAAGACATCCACATCTGTTCCTGCTCCCATCTCCCGGCTGCCTCTCTGACCATCTGTCCGTCTATCCGCCTGAAGACCCGCTGGGGCCACCTTCCCAGGTGTTGCACAGCTGGATCTGGGGAGCTGGGACCGATCCCTGCAGCTCGTCAGGGTCGGGGGGAAGGGGGGAGCACTGCCTGGGAGAGAGGAAGGAGAGGAGGGCATGGCGGGGAAGAGGAAAATCTCTAAATTTCCTGTGATATATTTTAATACCTGTCTCTCCTCCGCCAGACTATACGTTCTAGACTGTGAACTCGTTGTGAGCAGGAAGGTGCTTGTTTGTTGTTACATTGTACTCTCCCAAGCGGTTAGTACACTACTTTGCACACAGTGAGTGCTCAATAAATGAATGAATGAATGAATGAATGTTCTTTAAACGTCTACCTACTTTAGCGTATTTTCCGAAGCACTTAATACAGTGCTCAGTGCTCTGCACAGAATATGAGCCCCCCCCCCCAAAATACTATTTGTGAATTTGTCTTACCGGGACTCCCAGAGGAAAGCTTCTGCTTGTATTGTAATAAGAATAATAATTATGGTACTTGTTAAGTGCTTACTTTGTGCCAAGCACTGTTCAAAGCTCTGAGGTAGATACAAATTAATGGGGTTGGTTAGAGTTTCTGTCCCTTCCACTTAGGGTTCACACACGTAATCTCCATTTTAGAGATGAGGTAACTGAGGCCCAGAGAAGTGGAGTGACTTGCCCAAGGTCATACAACAGACATGTGGTGGAGCCTGAATTAGAACCTAGGTCCTTCTGACTCCCAGGCCCATGCTCTATCCACTAAGCCACGTTGCTTCTCTTTTACTCTCCCGAGCACTCAGTACAGTGCTCTGCACATAGGAAGCACTCAATAGGTACCTTCAGTGACTGATTGAGGGAGGTGTCAGGGGGAGGGGATAGTCCTGGCTGTTCACCTAAGATCCCTCCCCGCTTTTCCCCTCCTCCCTCTCTATCCTCCGGTTGATGTCTGCCCCGCTCCCACCCTGCTCTTCAGTCCTTCCCCACCCTCCCAACCACCAGAGACTTCCCCTGACAATAATAATAATAATGTTGGTATTTGCTAAGTGCTTACTATGTGCCAAGCACTGTTCCAAGCGCTGGGGTAGATACAAGGTAATCAGGTTGGCCCACGTGAGGCTCACAGTCTTAATCCCCATTTTACAGATGAGGTAACTGAGGCACCGAAAAGTCAAGTGACTTGCCCTAAATCACACAGCTGGCAGGCGGCAGAGTCAGAATTAGAACCCATGACCTCTGACTCCTAAGCCCGTGCTCTTTCCACTGAGCCACGCAATCAACACACACGCACCCCCCCACACGAACATACCCAAACACACCAATAGACAAGCTGGCACTATTGTAGCTTTGCAGGCTGTGTGTGTCTGTGTTGGTGTTTGTATATTCTATTCACGATTGAATGTATCCCTAAATGTGTGTGTGTCTGTAGACGAATTATGTGGGTGTCTGTGTTTAAATGATAGTTAGCTATACTATTTATTAAGTGTTTACTATGGCCTGGCACTGTGCTAAGCGCTGGAGTAAGGTAGAGTATAATTAGATCAAACACAGTCCCTGTCGGAGGAGATGCTTTTGTCTATCTGAGCTGTGTGTGTATGTTTGAGGGGCTATATAAACTTGAGCCTAGATGCATAGGGATGTGTAGGGGAGTTGTGAGTGTGTGTATGTGAATATATATATATCCTTGCCTCCGTGAGTGCCTTGTGTGGGTGTGTGTATACCCAGGTCTGCGTGTATATTTGTGCTGTGCGTGGGTGTACGTATCTGTATAGGTGTGATTATAAGCGTCTGTGTGTCTGTGTGGGTGTGTGCCTATCAGTATCTGTGTGTGCGTGTGTGGGCATATCAGTATCTGGGGGTGGGTATGCACATCTGTATGGGTGTGTGACTCCATGACAGGATGTGGGTGTGTGCACATCAATGTCTGTGCGTAAGAGCGGGTGTGCGGATATGCCCTTCTGTGTAGCTGTGGGAATATCCACGTCTGTGTGTGCAGAATGGAGGCATATATCTGAGCTGGGGGGAAGAGGCTGCATTGTGTGTGTCTCTATGTGTGTGTCTGTGTGTGTGTCCAGCTCAAGAAAAGCAGCAGGAGCTTTGCCCTGGCCCTTGACCCCTCCGACCACTTGTAAGGGAGCAGTAAATAATGAAGAAATAAATGTTGTTAGAGGAAAATTCGTTTCTTCATCCGCTGATGACCGGGCCCATCGGGAGGCGGGAAGGCGACTGCAGAAAGCAACCTTTACCGTCCGTTCCCGGCTCAAGGGGGGAACCGGCTCCCCTGTGAACGGGGGAGGCGGGGGAGGGAATTTTGATTTCTTTATTAGATTTGAACTTCTGCAGCCTCCGCCAGAGGCTCGCTTACTGACGGCCAGAGACCATCAGGGACCCAAATTTTCTTTTTTGGGCCACACGACCGTGTCTTCTGCTGCTGTGTCACCGACTCGGCCCCGGGGGGCCCCTCGGGATAGGCGTCGAGGGACCCAGGGATCCTCCTTTCGATGACATTCAGCTGTTCAGTTTGTGATATTTGTCCTGCGGGAGTGAGTGAGCAGGACGAACCTGGCCCCATCAGTCTCCCACTTTGGAGAAGCAAAATGACCTAGTGGCAAGAGAACGGGCTTGGGAGTCACTTGTCTGCCATGTGGGCTTGGGCAAGTCACTTAACTTCTCTGGGCCTCAGTTACCTCATCGGTAAAATCGGGATTGAGACTGTGAGCCCCACGTGAGACACCTGATTACCTTGTTTCTACTCTAGGGCTTAGAACAGTGCTTGGCACACGGTACGTGCTTAACAAATAACATAATAATTATTATTATTATTAGTCTTGGAGGCCCTTCCTTAGAGAAGAAACATGGCTTTGTGGAAAGAGCACGAGCTTGAGAGTCAGGTCGTGGGTTCTAATCCTGACTCTGCCACTTCTCAGCTGTGCGACTTTGGGCAAGTCACTAAACTTCTCTGTGCCTCAGTTCCCTCATCTGTAAAGTGGGGATTAAGACTGTAAACCCCATGTGGGACTTGATGACCTTTTATCTACCCCAGGCCTTAGAACAGTGTTTGGCACATAGTAAGCTCTTAACAAATATCCTCCTCCTCCTCCTCCTTCTCCTCATTCTCCTCAATTCTCCTCCTCCTCCTTCCCTTCCTCCTTATCTCCTCACTCTCAACATCTCCCTTAATCTTATTTTTCTTCCCCTTCAAGACAAGGAGAAGCCAAGCCGTCTCGCCCCACTTTCAACCACCCAGCAGTCCTTCCTCCCGTCTAATCTCCAGCCCTCTTGCTGTATCCGGGTCTTTGGAGAGAGCCCCCATAGCCTAGGCCTGGACTGGGGGTCCCAGAACTCATTTTCCCCCCACTCCTCGAGCCACAGCTCAGAACTGGTGCCGCCCCCTGCCTACTTCCTTTCTTCCCACTAATCTGTTCATGGGGAATACAAAATGTAAACTCCTTGTGGAAAGGGGATGTGTCTACCAACTCTGTTATATTATTATAATAATAATAATTACGATATTTGTTAAGTGTTTACTATGTGCCAGGCTTTGTATTAAGTGCTAGGATGGGTACAAGCAAATTGGCTCTGACACAGGCCCTGTTCCACGGGGGGCTCACAGTCTCAATCCCCATTTTACAGATGAGGTAACTGAGGCACAGAGAATTGAAGTGATTTGCCTGAGGTCACACAGCAGACAAGTGGCAGAGTCGGGATTAGAACCAACGACCTTCTAGTCCCATGCTCTATCCACTACGCCACCCTGCTTCTCTAAGCTCTGAAGTATTCAGTACAGTGCTCT
This sequence comes from Ornithorhynchus anatinus, assembly GCF_004115215.2. Classification (NCBI taxonomy): domain Eukaryota; kingdom Metazoa; phylum Chordata; class Mammalia; order Monotremata; family Ornithorhynchidae; genus Ornithorhynchus; species Ornithorhynchus anatinus. Next base: position 3,639,881 of record NC_041732.1, on the reverse strand, counting down.
GTACCCGGTAAACGCTCGATAAATATCATTGCAATCAATTATCATTCCCCCTCAATTATTGATTGAATCTGGTCGGGGCCGGGGTAGGGCGAGAGCAGGGCCAGGGTCGAGGAGTTTCTGAGTGATCTGTGTTCTTTATCTTTCTAATTAATAAGTTCATATTTCAGACTCTTTAAGTGAGGAGCAGCTGGGGGATGGAGAAGGGGCAGGTGAAGAATGATTTTCATTTCATTGGCTCCCAGGTCTTGCTCTATCTAGTAGGCCACAGTGCTTCTCTTGAGATGGGTTTCTTGAGACCATCTGGGTTGAACCTTGGAGGAGCGCTTACATTCCACTAAGCACCAGACACCACTCTCACATGGGGCAAGATGCCAACAGGCCCTTGGGGAAGTTATGGGGGTCCCAGTCTGTATCCCTGTCTCTGAAGAGATCCTAATGGACACCCCCACTTCCCCCCTCCCACCTCCTTCCAGCCCCAAGCTGGATCCATCCTAGCCTTTTCCTGCCCTGAGGCTTCACGGAGAGAGGTGATTGGCTCTATTGGTGTATTGTACTTTCCAAGCGCTTAGTACAGTGCTCCGCACACAATAAGCGCTCAATAAATACTACTGCATGAATGATGAATCAACCAGCTGGCCTCAGGAGGGTCCCTCTCCCTCTTAACTGCAAGGCTGTGTTAGGGCCTGGAGTCTAGGGCTCTCTCTTCTCCTCCGCTCTCCCCTCGATGCAGGTCCTGGTCCAGCTTGAAAAAGTCTTCTCTATCAATCATGGACTCCTCTCCCCGTCTCCCTCTTGACTGCAAGGCTGTGTTAGGGACTGGGGGCTAGGGCTCCCCCTCTTCCTCTGCTCCCCCCTCGTCATGAGTCCTCGTCCATCTCGAAAAACTCTTCTCTATCCATCACGGACTCCTCTCCCCCGGCTCCGGCTGCTCTCACTCTATTGATTTCCTCTCAGTTCTGTCCAGCTCCCGGCCCGGACTGCCAACGCTAGGCGAGTTCCTGAGAACTAATGAATCACGTCGCCTAATGGGAGACAGGCGGAGAGCTCCGGCTCCACTGCTCCCGGTCCAGCCGAGTCTATTAAGGACACGCTGGACGCGGGGAGGACGGTAGAGCCGTGGGAGAGAGAAACGCCCTTCGAGCCTGGATTTCTTATATTTTTTTCTTCTTTCAAGCTCCAAACCGATTTGGGTGTGAGGTGGGTGTTAGAGCACAGGAAAAGTAACAGCAACAGAGATGGAGGATTGACTGGAAGAACTTCCCTTCCCATTTGAGAAGTGGATGGAAGACCACAGGCAGTCTCCATTTCTGAAGGGTTTGAACCAGGGGAATTTCCACTGGCTCAAATCGAGTGACGGGCTCCTTGGAGGCAGTGGACTGGGCACAGTGACCTCGTAAAGGGTCATTCCAACCCCACCTTCCATCTGCTTTAATGTGATACAATATAACAGAGTTGGTGGACACATTTCCTGCCCACATGGAGCTTACAGTTTAAATAGACTCTGGCATCCATCTCTCCCATCCAGCCTCCTACCTCTGGGCTGTGAGCCCTTCCAAGAAACAGAAGAAGCAGCATGGCCTAGTGGATACAACACAGCCCTGGGAGTCCGAAGGACCTGAGTCCTAATCCTGGCTCTGCCACTCATCTGCTGTGTGACATTGGGTAAGTCACTTAAGTTCTCTGTGTCTCAGTTCTCTCCTCTACAAAATGAGGATTCAATACTTGTTCTCCATCCTATTTAAACTGTGAGCCCCATGCGGGACTTGAGCTTGTATCTTCCCCAGCACTTAGTGCAGTGCTTGGCATATATTTAGCACTTAACAAATACCATAATTATTAGCATGATCTTCCCCTACCCCACCCCAAGGCCACCTCTCTCTCTTGCTTTCTCCTTGTCTCTCTCTCCCTCACTTTCATTCTCTCTCAGTCTCTCTGTGCCTTCTTCCATCTCCATATCTCCCTTGTCTGCTGTGTGACCTTAGGCAAATCACTTAACTTCTCTGTGACTCAGTTACCTCATTGATAAAATGGGGATTGAGACTGAGAGCCCTATGTGGGACAAGGACTGGGTCCAACCCAATTATCTTGTATCTAACCCAGCATTTAGCACAGTGCCTGACACATAAGTAGTGCTTAACAAATACCACAATCATCCTCCTCCTCCTCATCATCATCTTTCCCTCCCTCTCTTACACTCCAAGGCATCCCTAGTTGAAGGCTTCTGGCCCAGCCCATCCAGGGGAGTTGGTAGCCACCCTGTCTGCAAGGACCTGCAGGGCTGGAGACCCCCCCTACTTCCCCCAGGCATCAGTCCCAACTGTTCATCCCCTGAAGGCCAGGGAGCTTTTCTCAAGTCTAATCTGAATCCTTTTTGTTCCAGCCCCTGCCCATTTCCTCCTGTTGGGCCTCAGTGGTAGGGCCAGGCTCCTTCTCATTCATGGCCCCTGTCAGGCTTCAGGAATCGATTGAGTTCCTGACACCAGAGCCTTGGAGTCTGCTCGGCTCCCAGACGCAGCCCAAAGGGAAGGAGTTTGCCCAATCCAGAGCCAGGGCACATGAGGAAGGGAAGGGGGTGCTCTCTCCCCTCCCCCAGTAAAGCTGGTGAAATAATCAATCCAGTCATATCTATTAATAATAATAATTAATAATAGTAATTATGTATTCGTTAAATACTGTGTTCCAGGCACTGTTCTGAGTGAGATAATCCAGTTGAACATAGTCTCTACCCCACATAGGGCTCACATTTTAATCCCCATTTTACAGATGAGGGAACTGAGGTACAGAGAAGTGAAGTGACTTGCCCAAGATCACAGCAGACAAGTGGCGGGGGCGGGATTAGAACCCAAGTCCCTCTGACTCTCAGGCCCTTGCGCTATCCACAAGGCCACTCTGCTTCTATATTGAGTGCTTATTGTGTACAGAGTACTATACTAAGTACTGGGGAGCGTACAATACAGTAGAGTTGGTAGATACGTTTTCCTGCCCACAACGAGTTTACATTCTAAAGGGGGAATAATAATAATATTAATCGTGGCACGTGTTAAGTGTTTACTACACGCCCGGCATGATAGCAAGTGCTGGGATAGATATGATACAGTCAGATCAGATTCAGTGCCTGGGACACGGGATTCACAGACCAAGGGGAGGAGAGAATGGATATTTTATCCCCGTTTTGCAGATGAGGAAACGGAGGCACAGAGAAGTGAAGTGACTTGCCCCAGGTCATTCAGCAGGCAAGTGGCAAAGCCAGAATCAGAACTCAGGTCCTCTGACTCCCATCATTGGACTCTTTCCACCAGGTCATGCTGCATTGGAATAATATAATAATAATGACATCTGTTAAGCACTTACTATATGTCAGGCACCATATTAAACACTGGGGTGGAAACAGGGTAATCAAATGGTACATTCCAAGTGCTCAGTACAGTGTTCTGCACAGGGTAAGCGCTCAATAAATACTATTGAAGAAGGTCGGTCGCAGTCTCTGTCTCCCATGGGGTTCACAGTCTTGATCCCCATTTTACAGAAGAGATAAGTGAGGCCCCGAGAAGTTAGGTGACTTGCCCAAGGTCACCCAACAGACATGTGGCCGAGCTGGGATTAGAACCCACATCTTCTGCCCCCCAGGCCCGTGCTCTTCCCACTAGGCCATGTTACTTCTCCTAATAGGACCCCGGGGTTCCAGACTCTCTGCCTCCCGCCTTTCCAGGCGCTGATGGAGGTAGAGCGGTCCCAAGGGAGGAGAGGGCGGGCTGGAGATGGATGCCGCAAACGCTCAGCCCGGGACTCGGCCTCCTTTAGGGCCATGATGGATCTGTCCCTCGGGCGGCCTGAGCCGCAGAGAGACAAGCCTGGCAGAGTGCAGTTTATCCAGCTTGGCAGAGGGGAGGGAAAGCGGTGGTTGGGGGAGGGGGGTGGTGAGGATGAAAGGAAGAGGAGGGAGGCTCTCCCCGAGGCACTTGCCCCCTCATTTCTCTTCCTCCATAAAGAGTCGGGGGTTCAACAGGCAGGGGTGGGATGGTGGGCCCAGATCCCAGTGGCAGTGAGGCTCCGGAGCTGAATTATCTGAAGGAGAACCCCCCCTTGTTCCCGGCGTGAGGGGAGAGGGAGAAGAATCCCAGCTCCGCCACTTGTCTGTTGTGTGACATTGAGCAAGTCACTTCACTTTTCTGTGCCTCAGTTACCTCATCTGTAAAATGGGGATTGAGACTATGAACCCTATGTGGAACAGGGACTGTGCCCAACCCAATTTGCTTGTATCCACCCCAACGCTTAGTACAGTGCCCGGTACATAGTAAATGTTTAACAAATACCACTATTATTATTATTATTATGTCAGTTCCCAGCCTCCAGCCCCCACCCCATCCCCCTCTCCATCCCTCTCTCTTGGTCTGAACCCCTTTAATAGCATTTTAGTACAGTGTTGTGTTTACATATATTATTACTACTATTAATACGACTATTAATACGCTGCCAGAAAGCTGCCTATGTAGCCATACAACAAGAGAGATGAAAAGTTAGCCTTAGAGAAGGAATTCCTGACAGCGGGAATGGGGAACTGTGGCGTCCTCTCCCCTAAAGGCCCCAGCTTCAGGGTCATCCCCTCTCCCAGCCCCCCAAGGCCTCTCTTTTCCAAGTTGAGGCCTCTCGGATCCTCCTGCTCCCTCTCCCCAATCCAGCCACTGATGGATTGAACTGCAGCAAGAGGGATAGAGGTTACGCCTCAGGAAGAATCGACCTCTTAAGGTGGGAGGGAAGAAAAGGGGGTGCTACAGGCGTTGAAGATCTCTGCTTAGGGAGAACCTCCAGAGAGATTGGGGGTGTCCGGGGGTCCCCCAAACTCTGCAGTTCCCTCCCCAACATAGAGTTCCCGTTCTGCCACGGCGTTGCTGGCGACAAGATCGTAAATCAGCTCCTCGGATTGGGAAGAATCGCTCAACGGAATGAAAATCCTCCGCCCTCTCCTCCTCCCCCTTCCTCCTTCTCCCAGCCTGGATTTGGAATGCAACGGAGCCGGCTGGGAGCGGGGCGGGAACCCAGCATTGGTGGAGGGGCAGCGACGAGGTCAGTCAATCGTATTTATTGAACGCTTACGTGAGTACAGCACTGTACTAAGCTCTTGAGAGAGTATAACAGTATAAAGGATACATTCCCTACCCACAACAAGCTTACAGTCTAGAGTCGGAGAGGTGTGAGAGAGTAGGAAGGCAGGTCTCCGGGAGGGGACTGCCCTGGAGGAACTGCCCCTGCCAAAAATCTGTACACTTCTATCTGTGACCTTTGGAAATTTCATATTTGCCCCACTCTCAACCCCACAGCACTTATGTACATATCTTTAAATGATATATCATAAATGATTTATTCATTTATTCAAATGTCTATCCCTCCCACCCCCCGGACTATAAACCCATATGAGCAGGAAAAGTGTTTACTAATTCTGTTGTATTGTACTCTCCCAAGCGCTTAGTCGAGTGCTCTGCACACAATAAACGCATAATCCATACTACTGAGTGAATACAAGGTAATCAGGTTGGACACAGTCCATGTCACATGAGTGACTCAGAGTTTTAATCCCCATTTTACAGATGAGGTCACTGATGCACAAAGAAGTTAAATACTTGCCCAAGGGCACACATCAGACAAGTGGAGGATTAGGGATTAGAACCCAGGTCCTTCTGGCTCTCGGATCCCTGCTCTATTCATTCTACTCTTTGCGGGGAGATCTCCAGGGCAGGAGCTTAACTGCCTTCTCTTTTTCCCTCGTCTTCAGTCCCGGAGCGGGATCAATGGGGTGGCAATAGGAGGGAATCGAGGTTAGACTTCATTTCAAAGCGCGGTGGGGAGAAGCAGGAGCATCGGTGCAGGGGTCACCCCCAACCTCCTCCACCCCCAAGGGAGGTTTCTCCATCGGTCCTAATAATAATAATGGCATCTGTTAAGCGCTTACTAGGTGCAGAGCACTGTTCTAAGCGCTGGGGAGGATACAAGGTGATTAGATTGTCCCACGTGGGGCTCACAGTCTTGATCCCCATTTTACAGATGAGGTCACTGAAGCACAGAGAAGTGAAGTGACTTGCCCAAAGTCACACAGCTGACAAGCGACTGAGCCGGGATTTGAACCCGTAACCTCTGACTCACAAGCCAGTGCCCTTTGCACTGAGTCACCCTGCTTCTCTACTCCTACTCCTCGGTGTGTGTGTGTATGTATGTAGAGGGTCTCTCTCCGTCCTCGTGTGGTGATGATGATGGTATTGAAGAAGCAGCGTGGCTCAGTGGAAAGAACACGGGCTTGGGAGTCAGAGGTCATGAGTTCTAATCCCGCCTCCGCAGCTTGTCAGCTGTGTGACTTTGGGCAAGTCACTTCACTTCTCCGTGCCTCAGTGACCCCATCTGTAAAATGGGGATCAAGACTGCGAACCCCAGGTGGGACAACCTGATCATCTTGTATCCCCCCCAGCTCTTAGAACAGAGCTTTGCACATAGTAAGCGTTTAACAAATACCCTCATTATTATTGTTATTTGCTAACCGCTTACTATGTGCCAAGCACTGTTCTAAACTCTGGGGTAGCTATGAGGCAATCAGGTTGTCCCACGTGGGGCTCACAGTCTTAATCCCCACTTTACAGATGGAGGTAAAATGGCAGCATTTAGGCAGCAGACAAGTGGTGGAGCTATTAGAACCTTCTGACTCCCAAGCCCATGCTCTTTCCGCTAGGCCACGCTGCTTCTATATCTATGGAGCAGCTACTGTATGTGCAGCACTGTACTGGGTGCTTGGGGGAGCATTTCTTAAGCACTTTAATTGTCATTCCCAACCCCAGAGCACATACATACATATCCTTATACCCTGCCATTTCTCATCTCTGTAAATTATTTTGAAACCCATCTTCCCTGCTCAGACTGAAAGTTTCTTGAGGGCAGGAATCGTGTCCACTGTCTATTGCACTGTGACTCTCCCAAGACCTTACTACCGTGCTTTGCACACAGTAAGCACTCATGGCCTAGTGGAAAGAGGCCAGGCCAGGGAGTCAGAGGACCTGGGTTCTAATCCTGGTTCTGACATTTGTCTGCTGTGTGAACTTGGTCAAAATGCTTAACTTCTCTGCAGAGTTACTTCACCTGTAAAATGGGAATTAAGATTTTGAGCTCCAGGTGAGACAGGAACTGTGTCCAACTGGTGCAGTGCTCCAGGCACTATATCCCAGCACTTAGTATAGTGCCTGGCACATAATAAGCACTTGAGAAATATCAACAATAAATAACATTGAGAGATAAAATGAGTAGATGCAATCCCTTCCCTCAAGGAATTTATAATCTAACAGGGGAAACTTAGACTAAAATAAATTCTAGTTAGGAGGAGGAAGGACAAATCAAACAATAGCATTTATTGAGTGCCCACTAAGTGAAGAACACTGTTCTAAGCACTTGGGAAAATACAAGAGAGTAAGGAGACATGATCCCAGCACTGAGTACTTTACAAACTAGAGGATATGTACATGAATTACTGTTTAAACAGTGGGGTGTGTAAGATGTGTATACATGTGCCATGGGGAGTTGTGAGGACAGAAGGGTTTAGTGTGTGCTGAAGTGCTAAAATGGCAGTTGTGGGGATAAAGACTAGGGAAATAAGAGATTAATGGGAAAACCTTCCCCGAGGAAATGTGGTTTCAGAAGGACTTTGTCTGTCTCTGCAACCCCCTTGTGTCTTTTTGAGTCTGTGTCCCCGGATTTTGTCTCTCAATTAATCAATCAATCCATCTATTGAGCATATACTCTGTGCAGAACACAGTACTAAGCACTTGGGAAAATACAATACACGGCTTAGTGGATACAGCACCAGCCTGAGAGTCAGAAGGTTATGAGTTCTAATCCCAGCTCCCCAACTTGTCTGCTGAGTGACCTTGGGTTTATCACTTCTCACTTTTCTGTACCTCAGTTACCTCATCTGTAAAATGGGGATTGAGACTGTGAGCCCCAGGTGAGAAGTGGACAATATCCAGCCTGAATAGCTTGTATCTACCCCCTTATTTAGAACAGTGCCTGGCACTTAGTAAGAGCTAAACAAATACCATAATTATTAATGCAGTTGTTGGGCATAATCTCTGCCCACAGGAATCTTACAGTCTACAGGTGGAGACAGACATTACAATACACTACATTTAAGAGAAATAACAGAGTGTAAGGATATGGACATAAATGCTGTGGGACTGAGTTGAGTAACAAACTGCTTAAGGGTATGTAAGTACTTAAAGAGAAGCAGCGTGACCAACTGGATAGAGCATGAGCCTGGGAGTCAGAAGGGCCTGGGTTCTAATCCGGGTCCTGCCACTTATCTGCTATGTGACCTTGGGCAAGTCACTTAGCTTTCTATGCCTCAGTTACCTCATGTGTACAATGGGAATTGTGAGCTCCATGTTGGATTGTGTCCAACCTGATTAGCTTGTTTCTAGCCCAGTGGTCAGTACAGTGCCTGGCACATAGTAAGTGCTTAACAAATGTTAAAAAAAAAAGGGTACGTAAACAAACGCAAAGGAGGCACAGAGGGAGGGCAGATAGGAGAAATGAGGGCTTAGTCAGGGAAGGCCTATTGGAGAAGATGTGTTTTTAATGGGTTTTGAAGGTGTCTCCCAGTTTCATTCATTCAATAATATTCATTGTGCGTTTACTATGTGCAGAGCACTGTACTAAGCGCTTGGAATGTACAAATTGGTAACAGATAGAGACAGTCCCTGCCCTTTGACGGGCTTACAGTTTCTGTGTTCCCATTGCGACCCTCCCTCTGAGGAAGCTTCACCCATCAAAAATAGACTCAGCCCAAATCCTCCATTCTCCCTTCAGCTCCTTGGGGCCGGGGCCACCGAGCTAAACTAAGGTGAGCACTCCACCGGGAAATTTTCCATCATTCGGGCCGCTTGGAACCTTAAGAAACCAATCCCTGACCGCCCTTCCCCCCACGCCTCTCCCCCTTTACTTAACCCACCATTATATCCCCACTGTAGCATCCGTCGTTTAAAGAAAAACTCACCACCCGGCCTGTCGTAATTTCCCATATAGCAGACCCGATTAATTTAACAGGGAAAGGAAGGGCGGGAGGGCTTGCTTGCCGGGTGAGTTTTATACTCAGTCAGTAAAGAATTTGGAAACCAATTTAGCTCTGACAGTTGGCTAACGGAGTCATCGGCTGGCCCGGGGAGCCCCCAGGAAAGAGGAGCGGCTGCCAGGGATGAAGTGTGAAAGCCTTAGGCCAAGGGCCCGGCCTGAGTGAGAGAAGCAATTTAAAAGGCCTCGGCCTTGAAATGGACAATGCCACCTCTCGAGAGAGGTCAGGCTGGTCCTCACCAAAGGGGCAGGGGCAAGGAGGAATGAAGGGGGTGGGGGAGAGAAACAGACACTCATTCTCTCCAAAATCAATTCCTGCCCTACTGTCCACAGCTTTCCCTCACTACCTCACTGAGTCATCAGCAAGAGAACAGGTCGGTAGACAGGGGAAGGAGCAGAAGAGCAAGCGAGCAAGCGAGAGAGAGAGAAAAAACGAACTTCAGGAGACGAGCAAAGAGAAAACCAGAAACAGGCGGACAGGTGGGCCCAGAGGGAGGGGGAGAAACAGAAAGAGTTAGAAAGAGAGACTCCTGTTTTAGTGTAGCAGGGAAAATAGAGACTCCCTTACACATATAGCACTTGTAATCGGTAAGGTATGGTACAGGTGTCCTTTTTTATAGCATTTGTTAAGTGCTTACTATGTTCCAGGCACTGTAGAATTGCTGAAGTAGAAACAAGATAACCAGGTTGGACATAGTCTCTATTCCTCACAGGGTTTACAGTCTTAATCCCCATTTTACAGATGAGGTAAGTGAGGCAGAGAAAAGTTAAATGACTCGCACAAGCTCACACAGCAGACAAGTGGTGGAACCGGAGTTGGAACCCAGGTCCTCTGAATCCCAGGTCCACGCTCTTTCCACTAGGCCACGCTACTTCTCTTGTCCTATTGATACCGGAGAGGGGAAAATGGACAGGGCATATTTATATACCAAGAATTAGATTGAGCCCCCAAAGGCAGCCCAGAATAATCATTTTCTCTGTCTGCCAACTGCCCGTGGAGAGAGACTGGCAGGAAAATCCCTGATTGGACAATTCCGACCCAAACCCCAGGGTTCTCCCCTGAATCAGCGCTTTATAAAACCCACTCTTCCCCACTCCCCCATCCTCCACTTGAAGAAGTGGTCAGCCATTTCCATATCGTCTCCCTGTGGATAATGAGGCATGGGCGGGCTGGTTCTGAGCTGATTTGCCTGGCTGCTCTACCCTCTTCTGTGTGGCTCTGTCGCCACCGACCCCCCCCCCCGCCCCCAAACCTTCTACCAGGGGCAGGAGAAGAAGGGAAGGAGAGAACAGGGAAGGGAGCAGGAGAGGGGGTGAGATGGAGATGGAGGGAGAGAGCGATCCTTCTGGAGCCTATTTCATCGCCTGAAATTACAAAAGGGAAAAAAAATCCATCAGCGCGTCATTTTTCATTTTATTTTATTGCGTTTTAAACATTTTCTGTCCTGCGCCGGGAGCCACACGCAGAAGGAGAAATGACGGAGAAACGGTGGTGTCAGCAGGAGTAAGAAGCTGGAGGGGTTCAGTCTCTGCCAATTCATCTTCCCACAGCCCCCCGCAGGCTCCCAGGAATCCCCCTCACCAAAAACCTGGTGACCCTGCAAGCGAAAACTATGTGCAGAGTGTGGGGCCGTTGGGAGGGATGGAAAGGGTAGGCTTAGAATGGTTTTCCAGAAATATACGGAGCCCAGGGCCTGGTGAAATCACAGCAGTGGTGTCTAAAAGAAATCATTCTACGGATCTAAAAGAAAAAAAGATGTAGAGTCAGTTTGGATTCTATCGGTGTACAGATATCCTTCCCCATTCCTTCTCAGGACCAACCCATCACTCTTTCTGTCTCCCTCCTAGGCGGGGGCTCCCCAGGCTCCCCCCTGAGAAGCAGCATGGCCTAGTGGATAGAGCACGGGCCTGAGAGTCAGAAGGTCATGGGTTCTAATCCCAGGTCCGCCACTTCTCTGCTGTGTGACCTTGGGCATGTCACTTCACTTCGCTGTGCCTCAACTCCCTCATCTGTAAAATGGGGATTAAGACTGTGAGCCTCATGTGGGACAGGGACTGTGTCCAACCTGATTTGCTTGTATCCACCTCAGTGCTTAGTATACATAGTAAGCGCTTAACAAATACCATCATCATAATTATTATTATACCCATCTTTTAGAGTCCGGGACAAAGATCTGGGTGATTCAACCAATCCCAGACCCTCTCTCCGCTGCCCCCACCCCACCCCAGGCCCCGAATTCCTGATAAGTGAACGCTGGAGGGGGCGGGAGAGAAGGGTGAACGGGGAAGGCCTGAGCCCTTGGAGAATCTCCCCTGGACGACTGTTGCCCTGGACCGAAACTGAAGCCGGAGAGATGGGGGTTAGACTCGAGGAAGAACTGTTTTGAGTCTTTCCCTGGACATCTCTCTGTTTGGGTGGGCTCGAGGGGAGGGAGGGTGGCGGGAAGCAATCGAACGTCTCCCAGCTCCCCCCTCCCCAATTCTGATCGAGTTTCCGGACCTCCCCCTTCGGCTCTTTATCGCCAGCATCATGTAAACAGGGAGAGGGACGGCTTAATTACCCGCCTGTCAAGCTGTCCTTCTTTGGATTCGAACATGAAAAGATCTCGCCGCGTTTTATCTCCGCGGCCAGCGATTAAGCATGCGGGGCACGTGTCGCGGAGGTAGGGAGCTCCTCCTCTCCATCTCCTCCCTCCTGCCCCCACTTTCCGCCCTTCTCCCTCCCCTCTTCCTCTTTCGCCCCCTCCCTTTATTTCTCCAACCCCCCCCCCAAACACGACTTCCCCCGCCAGGTTGCCTCCCCGCTACTCTCTTTCCCAGTTGTCCCGCAGGGCGCCGTCTCCTCCAGGAAGGCCTCCCTGATTGAGAGGGGCTGGGGCCCTGGCCTGCCCCTCCCAGCGATTCGTCCCGATTAAAGGCAGAGACAGAGACACCCCCGCCCCTCGCCGTCCTGCTGGTATCGAGGGATCCTCTCCTCTCTTCCCCTCCCTCTTAACCTGACATCTGCAAACAGTCAATCAACCCTATTTATCGAGCGCTTACTGTGTGCAGAGCACTGTACTAAACGCCTGAGAGATTACACTATAACAAGGTAGGTAGATACGTTCCCTGCTCACAGAGAGCTTACAGTCTAGAGGGTGAGATAGATATTAATGCGAATAAATTACGGATATGTACATAAGGGCTGTGGTGCTGCGGGAGGGGTGAATAAAGGGTGCAAAGACAGGCTCCAGGGCGATGCAGAAGGGAGTGGGAGAAGAGGAAATGAGGGCTTAGTCAGGGAAGATCTCTTGGAGGAGATGTGACTTCAATAAGGCTTTGAAGGTTGGGAGACTGATCGTCCAACGGATACGAAGAGGAAGGACGTTGTAGGTCACAGACAGGACGTGGGCGAGAGGTCGGAGGAGAGAGAGAAGAGATCCAGGTACTTTCAGGTGTCTGGATGTGGGGGGAAGTGAGGGAGGGGTTCTCTCGGACTGGTGTGCTCCTGCCTGAGCTGGAGAAACCGCCGGCCAAATCCTTGACAGCGGGCCCACCCTCCAAGAACAGGTCAGACCTCTCGGGGACCCCATCACCCTGTCCACTCCCTCTACCACCACATCCAGCACCACAGTGACCTTGGGTAAGTCACTTCAATTATCTGTGTCTCAGTTACCTCATCTGTAAAATGGGGATTGAGGCCGTGAGCCCCCCCCCCCCGGGACAGGGACTGTGTCCAACTCGATTTGCTTGTATCCACCCCAGCGCTTAGTACAGTGCCTGGCACGGAGTAAGCACTTAACAAATACCATCAGTATTATTATAATTATTATTACTAAAGAAGGATTGCCTCCTCTATAGAGAGGTCTTCAGAACGCAAATCGCCCATCCCTCCGGGACCCTTCTGAAGACTCCCCCCACTCCAAAAGGTTCCTGCTGTGTGACCTTGGGCAAATCGCTTAACTTCTCTGGGCCTCCGTTTGTCTCATCTGTAAAACGGGGACTAAGAGTGTGAGCCCCATGGGGGCAAGCCCAACCTGATTAACTTGTATCTACTCCAGCTCTTAGAACAGTGCTTGGCACATAGTAAAGGCTTAACAAGATAACAAGTACCATTAAAAAAAAAGTTCCTCCTGATGTCCCTCCTCCTTCCATCCTGCCCGTTGTGGGGAGAGGCCCGGGCCAGGCCGTCCGAGAGATGGATTCGTCTTTAGGGAAATCTTTGGACCGCGCCTTGGCCTGGGTGGAGTGGGAAGGAGAAGGAAGGGAGAGGAACATTACCAGATGTGGTTATCTGTTCTCCTGCCAGAACTTCAGAGAACAACAGCTACCCCAAAGTGGCCACCGAGTCTCAGGGGAGCTAATCCCTGCGGTGGGGGGACTCTGGGGGCGTGGGGGGAAAGGGGGAGACTCCATCTGCACCGGAGGGGAAAGAATGGCTGGTACCAAGTGGGGAAAGGGAGGCTAGATCCATTTTAGCCTCATCCCCATGCCGCCCTCATTTAGTGGGAGGACAGGAGGGAGGAAATGAAGTAATAATAAGATTTATTATGTGGTATTATTATGGGGAAACAGCGTGGCTTAGTGGAAAGATCACGGGCTTGGGAGTCAGAGACATGGGTTCTAATCCCGGCTCCACCACTTGTCTGATGTGTGACCTTGGGCAAGTCACTTAACTTCTCTGTGCCTCAGTTCCCTCATCTGAAAATGGGTATTAAAACTGTGGACTCCTCGTGGGACAACCTGACTCCCTTGTATATACCCCAGAGCTTAGAACAGTGCTTGGCACACAGTAAGCGCTTAACAAATACCATGATTATTATTATTACTGTGTTATTTGTTAAGCTCTTACTATGCGGTAGGCACTGTACTAAGCGCTGGGGGGAATACAAGCAAATCGGGTTGGAAACAGTCCCTGTCTCACATTGGGCTCATAGTCTTAATCCCCATTTTACAGATGAGGGAACTGAGGCACAGAAAAGTGAAGTGATTTACCCAAGATTACACAGCAGGCAAGTGGCCGGAGCCGGGATTAGCCCTCGTCCCAGGCAATCAGAACTAAATTGGAGAAAAACTCCTCTCGCAACCCCAGAGGGGGAGCCCTCCTTGGACGATGTCCACTCTTTTTGGGGTCCCCTCTGACCTCCAGCTCACCTTCCAGGACCTTCCCACAGTTCATTCATTCAATCAGTCATTTATTGAGTGCTTACTGTGTGCACAGCACTGTAAGCTCTTGGTAGAGTATAATGCAACAATAAACAGACACATTCCCTGCCCATGATGAACTTACAGTCTAGAAGGGGAGACAGACATTAATATAAATAAATAAATGACAGATGGGTACATAAGTGCTGCGGGGCTGAGAGGGAGGATAATGGAAGCAAGTCAGGGGATGCAAAAGGGAGTGGGAGAAGAGAAAGGGCGGGAAGGGCGGGGGGTGCTTAGCCAGGGAAGGCCTCTTGGTAGATGTGCCTTCAATAAGGCTTTGAAGCAGAGGTGGGTAATTGTCTGTCGGATTTGAGGAGCTCGGGGGTGAGGGAAGGTTGGGGGTGGGGGGTGTCGAGTAACTAGAGCCATGGGGACTGAAAAGTCTAGACTGATTCCTTTCAGGTCAGGGAAATAGGGCTCAGAGGGTTGGGTTGTGATTGGAAGATTCCTCGTCCATCCTCTCCCTCTCAACCAACCCCCCCACCCCCGACTACATTTCATTTCCTCCAATTCCCTCTTGTGCTGGAGATTCCGAGAGACCAGATACACCTGCCGGCGCATGACTCCGGGAGTGATCCTGGGGACCAGGGAAGGGCCAGGATGGTGAGGAATTTGCTACAGAATCCTTGTTCCAAGGTATTGTTGCAGTAATTACAAAACCGGCCTGAAATCATTTCCTCTCTCTCACCGCCTTATCTTTAATTAGAGGCCACAGCAGATAGGACTGTGTCAGCTGCTTTAAAAACCATATTTAGAGACTAATTCTCTCCTGATAAGTCTCCCCCTATCTCCAAATTGGAACTGGGCCCCACCCCGGGTCCAGGCAGAGAGAGAGGAGGAGACCGAGGCTCTTAAAGGAAGCCATCCTGTGGTAGGATTTCTGCAGGAACAGGACAGGACGGCTCCTCATCTGCAGCAGAAGGGAAGGGAGTTAGGTTTCAAGAAGGACTTCCCAAAAGGCTGGGGGTGGGGAGACTGGGGTCCCCTTCCCTAGAGATACCACCGTAGAAAGTGGGGTAGAAGGAAGGGGAGCTCCTCCTCCATCCGTGATCATCAAGAATTCCTTCCTAGAATAATGGGTTTTGCACTTTTAATCCCTATTTTACAGACGGGGTAACTGAGACACAGAGAAGTTGAGCGACTTGCCTAAATTCACACCCAGATGAGTGGCGGTGGCAGGATTAGAACACAGGTCCTCCTGCTTCCCAAGCCTGTGCTCTTCCACTAGGCCACGCTGCTTCTCTTTCCCTTCTCCCCTCTTCTCACCTTATTCCCTTCCTTCAGAGCTAAGAACTTCTTCCTGATCCCTCAATTCCTCCTGCTGCAATAAAAGGAGTCCAGATAGTGCTACCTGGGGCTCAGGCAGAGGGAAGCAGATGGGGTAGGGGGAAGGAACAGCACTTATATGTTCAGTATTTATGTACATATCTGTAATTTACTTATTTTATTTAAGGCCTGTCTCCCTCTCTGGACTGTAAACTCGTTGTGGGCAGGGAATATCTGTTTTTTGTTATATTCTACTGTCCCAAGCGCTTATTAAAGTGCTCATCACACAGTAAATGTGCAATAAATACCATTGATTGAATGAAGGGGTCCGGGGGAGGCTCTGAAGGGGCATTCTCCGAAATGGGGGTGGAGGTGGGGGCGGGTCTGCTATGCCCTATCATTCATTCATCAGTATTTATTGAGCGCTTACTAGAGAAGCAGCGTGGCTCAGTGGAAAGAGCCCAGGTTTGGGAGTCAGAGGTCATGGGTTTGAATTCCGGCTCTGCCACTTGCCAGCTGTGTGACTGTGGTCAAGTCACTTCACTTCTCTGTGCCTCAGTTCCCTCATCTGTAAAATGGGGATTAACTGTGAGTCTCACGTGGGACAACCCATTTACCCTGTATCTCCCCCAGCGCTTAGAACAGTGCTCCGCACATAGTAAGCTCTTAACAAATACCAACATTATTATCATTATTATTATTATGTGCAGATCACTGTACTAAGTGCTTGGAGTGTACAATTCGGCAACAGATAGAGCCCACACACACTAAGAGGCAGCAAGAGGAATGGAATTTAAGCCTTCAGGAAAGGCCGGAGTAGACGAGCAAGACGAAGAGGGAGGCCGTTCATCTCTTTCCCTAGAAATCTTACCCCAGCGGGAAGACCCGGCCTGGGAAGGCTGGGTGACTTCCTCCCCTGCCCCCCCGCAGCCAGAGAGATTGAGTCCGGGGGCTGCCAGACGCACGGGAAGATCTGGAACAGGAACCCAAAACCCTTTAAAGTTAAGACATTTTTTACTCACCACTTGAGGGACAAACCCACCCCCTTCGGAACACGCGGCCTCCTTCTCGCTCGGAGCCGCTCCCCGCTGACAACAATTACTGTCACCTCCCCGGGGTTCGTGGGGGGAAGCTGGTTCGGTGGCGGAGACGGGAGCCCGGTAGGGGGGCCGGGGGGCGGGCAGAACGGGGGCGGAGGGAACCGGGGCGACCCTGCTGTCTTGTCTATTCCAGCGGCGAAGCCACAGACACGGAGCTGGAAGGATCTGTCTCTTATCCCAGCCCAGGGGAGACTGAAAGAAAATTGGAAGCAGGGCCTAAGGAAATAAGGCAGCGGGGTCTAAAAGGAAATCGGGCCACGGGGCCTAAAGTAAATCAGGGAGCGGAGCCAAAAAAAAAAAAGAAATTATACAGTGGGGTTCAGTGGAAATTAGGCGGT
Source organism: Ornithorhynchus anatinus (assembly GCF_004115215.2). Taxonomy (NCBI): domain Eukaryota; kingdom Metazoa; phylum Chordata; class Mammalia; order Monotremata; family Ornithorhynchidae; genus Ornithorhynchus; species Ornithorhynchus anatinus. The sequence goes on along the minus strand of NC_041732.1, from coordinate 3,622,891 downwards.
GGGCTGTTGAAGGAAATAGTAATAATAAGAATAATCATGGTGTTTGTTAAGCGCTATGTGCCAAGCTCTGTTCTAAGCGCTGGGGTAGATACAGAGTAATCAGGTTGTCCCACGTGGGGTTCACATTTGTAATTACCGTTTTAGAGATGAGGTAACTGAGGCACAGAGAAGTTAAATGGCTAACCCAAGGTCGCACAGAAGACAAGTGGCAAAGCCGGGATTAGAACCCACGTCCTCTGATTCCCAAGACCGTGCACTTGTCATTAAGCCACGCTGCTTCTCTAAAAGGAAATCGTGCAATCAGGCCAGCTAATACCTAGGCAATAGTCAATCAGCAGCGTGACATCCCTCTCCCTTTACGTCCCTCACCCCTTTCCCTCACCCTAGCCGAGACCATCTGGTCACTAGCTCATTCCTGGTATGGCTCCCCAGCAGGACCAGGGTGAGGGGTGAGGGGCTCGGACCAGAAGAACCGGAGCCAGGTGGGACTAATCCGGGGGAGCTTCCTGGAGGCGGTGGGTTTTTGGCTTGCCCTCCCCCTTTACCAACTCTCTCAAAGAGGGTGGGGGAGGGCATTCCAAGATGGGGGAGTGGTTGGAGTGGTGGTTTGGGGGTAAGGGCTGGAGGGAGGGGGCAGAGGAGCCGGAGTTTGGACCTGGTGGTGTCCTCAACGCTCCCCTCTGCCAAGCAGAGAAATTCTGGGGCGAGGAATGAGGTGGGAAGCGGAAGGAACGGGGTGCCAGTGGCGAGGGGAGCGAGCAGGGGCAAAGGGAGGGGACAGAAGACCCTGGACAAGGGGTAGCACAAGATTTGGGGGGCGTAGAGGGGAGAGCTGGGGGAGGATCTGCTAGTTTTTCCCCAATAAGGTGCCTCTCCACTTCCCCAGTCCAGAACCCCCACAGGCCCGACACAAAAGCGTAGTTTCATTCTTTTATTCATTCATTCAACCGTTCAGTCGTATTTATTGAGCGCTTACCATTGGGCAGAGTACAGTACTAAGCAATTGGGAGAAGACAATGCAACAATAAACAGGCACATTCCCTGCCCATAACGAGCTTACAGTGTAGAGGAAACTCATTCTCAGATGCGCTGGGGAACTGGCTGGGGCTTCCCGGCTCAAATGCTGCTCCCCTCTTCTGCACCTGCTCCCCAGGGTCGCCTGGGACCCCCACTACCCCCTTTTCCTGTGGAATTCCACCCGGGAGTCTAACCTTCATCCCTCCTGCTGCAGTGCCAGCCTTCTTCTCTGACTCGGTCCACAGTTGGGAGCCCTCGTCCCTAGGTGATCCCCAGAGCTATTTCCTTCCCCCTTCACCCCCTCACTCTCCTCCTCCTCCTTCTCAGCCTGCTCTCCCCCCCAAATGAAGCCCCCTCCTCACTCTTGCCCCTTTCCCAAGGAGAGTTAGAAACGGGGATAATAATAATAATTGCTGTACTTGTTAAGCGCTTACTATGTGCCAAGCATAGCATGGGTCAGTGGAAAGAGCACGGGCTTTGGAGTCAGAGGTCATGAGTTCGAATCCCAGCTCTGCCGCTTGTTGGCTGTGTGACTGTGGGCAAGTCACAACTTCTCTGTGCCTCAGTTACCTCATCTGCATAATGGGGATTAAGACTGTGAGCCCCACGTGGGACAACCTGATTCCCCTGTGTCTACCCCAGCGCTCAGAACAGTGGTCTGCACATAGTAAGCGCTTAACAAATACCAACATTATTATTATTATTATTCCAAGATCTGGGGTAGATATAAGTTAATCAGGGTGGATCTGACTGAGAGCTGAGAGTCTAGGCTCCCCCAGCCCCCCCCCCCCCGGCAGCCAGAGGGAGGGGGGAGGAGAAGGGTAAAGGGAAGGAGGGAGGGGAGCGCGGAGCTGCTAGAAGGCAAGAATTAGCGGGGGTGGAGGAAAGGAGGGGAAGGGGTGCAGGCGAGGAGGTGGGGGCTTATCCCGCGGAAAGCCATCTGCCGGGCACAGCTGCTTGGCGACTTCTCCTCGGGGACTTACCCTACCAGCTTCGAATCAGGCCTCCGCTCCTCTGCCAGGTTTGGAATGAATTATTATTATTGTTGTTGTTATGACATTTAAGTGCTTACTATGTGCCCGGCACTGTACTAAGCGCTGGGGTGGATACAGGAAAACCGGGTTGGACACAATCCCTGTCGACGTGGGGCTCACAGTCTCAATTCCCATTTTACAGGTGAGGTAACTGAGGCCCAGAGAAGTCAAGTGACTTGCCCAGGGTCATACAACAGACAAGTGGAGTTGCTGGAAGTAAAACTTTCAGGCTCCTTCTGACTCCTAGGCCCGTGCTCTATCCATTATGCCGGCTCCAGGCCTCGACCCAAGGGGTGAGAGAAGGACAGCCACCCCTCACTGGGGCTAGACTGGGGAGGGTCTCCAAGTCATCCCCTTTCCCCCGGGCCTACTTCTCCATCTCCCACCTAGAAGCAGGGGAGGGACCTCTCTCGGGAGAGATCTCGTCCCCCCTGCCAGGCCTCCCCCTTCCCCTGACTTCCCTCTGCCTGCTTGTCAAGGATGTCCTTTCTGAAGTGGAAGCAGTCAATCCATCAGTGCGTATTATTGACTCTCTCTTGTTGCCGACCCAGTCACCCAAGAGAGAAGGAGTGAGAGGATCCCCTCCCCAAGAGCAGCGTTACATGATTAAAGGGGAGATTAATTATCTGGCCCCCGCTCAGGGTCATCCTGTCCCTCCCCCTGCCTCCGTTCCCCGGCCTGGAGAGGAGGAAGAGCCCCCAGCCTTCCCTTCTTTCTTCACTAACACTTGTGCTACCTCTGTCAGGAAATCCTTCTCAGGTCTAACCCGCATCCCTCCTGCTGCAACATCTCTCCTGTCGCTCTCCCCTTGGGGCAGGGAGATGGGATCCCCTCTCGGGATCGGGGAACACTCCCTTCGGAGCACCCCCAGACATCCGGCTCCCTCGTCTGGTCACCTGGCCCCGTCCCCTTACCCCCTCGACCCTGCCATCTGGTCACTCTCTCAGAACCTGCAGGCCCCGGCTCGGCTCGGCTCGTTTTGGCCCAGTTCGGCCCGGCTTCACCCTCCTCCGGCGGCGGGCAGTGATTGAGTTTCCGAGCGAGGCCAGCAGGCGCTTTGGGGACGGGGATGTGCGAACTCTCGGAGAATTTTTCCAGGCCATTAAGCCGCCGCGGAAAGAGGAGCAAAATGGCATCAAACCCAAACAAGCATTTATTCCGGCCCCTCTAGGTTTCGGAAAGAGGCAGGGCGGGCGAGCGGGCTGGGGAGAAGGCGGGAGGGCGAAGGGAAGGGCGGGTGAACTGGGGAGAGGGTGGGCGAGCTGGGGGAAGGAAGGACTACCTGGGGGTAGGGTGGGCCAGCTGGGGGAAGGGAGAGCGAGCTGGGGGAAGGGAGAGCGAGCTGGGGGGAGGATGGGAGAGCTGGGGGAAGGGAGGGCGAGCTGGAGGAAGAGAGGGGGAGCTGGGGGGAGGGAGGTCGAGCTGGGGAGAGGAGGGACGAGCTGCGGGGAGAGCTGGAGGAAGGGAGGGTGAGCTGGGGGAAGGGCGAGTGGACTTCTGGGGGGGCGAGTGGGTTGGAAAGAAGGCGAGTGAGCAGGGGAGGGGGAGCGGCCAGCCAAGCGGGCTGTTCATTCATTCAATAGTATTTATTGAGCGTTTACTATGTGCAGAGCACTGTACTAAGCGCTTGGAAGGTACAATTCGGCAACAGATAGAGGCAATCCCTGCCCAATAACGGGCTCACTTGCTAATCACTTATTATGTGCCAAGCACTGTTCTAAGCGCGGAGGTAGTACAAATTAATCAGGTTGTTGCGGGGACGGTATCCGATGCAATCGTTCTGACCACACCTTTCTCCCGCGCTCCGGCTGTCGGCTGCGGGAGCTCCTATGTCCCGTTCTTAAGGAGGACCTGGGAGGCGGGGCCTTCCCGGGATCGGTTCCTCCAACAGGATTGGGAATGAGGGCTCTGGGTTATGGTCGAATTTCCAGGGAAAAAACTGTCGTGGCTTCTCTCCTCTCTAGCCCCATTCTCTCTCCTTGTTTCCCTTTGGGCTCCTGTCCCTATTCACCACTGGCTGGGGAAAACAAACAAAAAAACCACCTTGAGACTAGCTTCCATCCCTCCAATCGCTGGATCAGTTTGAAAAAGGGAGATTACAGTCCTCTCTGAGTCTATTCTCCACCAATCAATGGTATTTATTGAGCGCTTAGTGTGCGCAGAACACTATATTAAGTGCTTAGGAGAGTACAGAGTTGATATATGTGTTTCCTGCTTACAGTCTCCATTTCTCCAGATGCTGGGGCAGCCTCAGAAAGGGAGATAAAAGTCCTTTTTGAGTCTAACCTCCATCCCTTCTGCTCCCAGGAGACCCACTCTTGAAGAGTTTCGGGCATACACAAGTAGACAAATAGAGGCTCACAAGAGGTGCAGCGTGGCTCAGTGGAAAGAGCCTGGGCTTTGGAGTCAGAGGTCATGGGTTCAATTCCCGGCTCTGTCACTTGTCAGCTGTGTGATGGTGGGCAAGTCACTTAACTTCTCTGTTCCTCAGTTACCTCATCTGTAAAATGAGGATTAACTGTGAGCCTCACGTGGGACAGTCTGATTACCCTGTATCTCCCCCAGTGCTTAGAACAGTGTTCTGAACATAGTAAGCACTTAACAAATACCAACATTATTATTATTAATCCCGATTCTGCCAGTTGCCTGCTGTGTGACCTTGGGTAAATCATTTAACTTCCCTGTGCCTCAGTTTTCTCATCTGTGAAGTGAGGATTAAACCCTGCTCCCACCTATGTAGACTGTGAACCCCATGTGGGTCAGGGACTATGTTCCACCTGATGATTCTCACATGGAGACACCTCTAGGTGGAAGCACCTTCACATAGAGACTCACTCACATGGGACACCCGCAAATAATAATAATAATTGTTTAATAATCGGTCGTTGTTAATAATTTAATAATATTTAATAATTTAATGATAATATTTATTCTTGGGAAGCGGCGTGGCTCAGTGGAAAGCTCATTGGCTTAGGAGTCAGAGGTCATGGGTTCGAACCCCGGCTCTGTCACTTGTCAGCTGTGTGACTGTGGGCAAGTCACTTCACTTCTCTGCATCTCAGTTACCCCATCTGTAAAATGGGGAAGAAGACTGTGAGCCTCGCGTGGGACAATCTGATTACTCTGTGTCTACCCCAGCGCTTAGAACAGTGTTCTGCATAAAGTAAGCGCTTAACAAATACCAACATTATTAATAGTATTTGTTAAGCATTTACTATGTGCCAAGCCCTGTTCAAAGTGCTGGGCTAGATACCAGGTAACCAGCTACACATGGAGACAAGGAGAAAAGCAGTGTGGTCTAGTGGATAGAGGCTGAGCCTGGGAATCGGAAGGATCTGGGTTCTAATCTCACTTCTGCCATTGCCTGCTCTGTGACCTTGGGCAAGTCACTACACTTCTCTGTGCCTCAGTTACCTCATCTGTAAAATGGGGATTGAGACTGTGAGCCCCACGAGGGTCAGGGACCTGATTTGCTTGTATCCACCCAGGTCTCAGCACAGAGCCAGGCATAGTAAACTCTTAACCAATACCACAGTTGTTATTATTATTATTTTATTTACAGGGTTCACACAGAGGCACCCGGATACACCCCCCAGTGGATTTCAGGTTTCCCTCTGAGCCCGGGAGACTCCAGGAAGATCCACCTGGGAGAAAGAAGGGAGGAGAAGAATCTGCTGTCCGGGAGGGAGGCGACGGCCCTCTCTGGCCTGCCCCACCCCCTCAAACTTGGCTGCTTTTCCACCCATTTCCTGCTCACTGCTAATCCCGCCCGACAAACACGTGCGATTCTCCAGAGGAGAGGGAGGGAACCGCAGCTGTGTTACGGTAGGATCCGCTCACCAGCCCATCTGGAACTAAGAGCTCCGTGGGGGTTCCCGCCCCCATCCCCAAACCTCGGGGACCACCGGAGGGCCGGACGGGCAGTGGGGCAGACCTGATTAAGAACTTCCTCGGCAGAAGGCAAGGGCCTGGGCCAAGCCGGCCTGGCAGCTGGACGCCTCCTCCCCCGGGGGCGGACAAGGGGACGGAGGCCTGGGGAGGATGGGATGATCTCAAGAAGCAGTTGGCCGGTTGGATTCCGCCCCTCCTGCCCCTTCCCCAAGCACCCCTCCCTCTCCCCATCCCCTCCACCCCCATCTCCCGGTGGCCTCCCCCCACCTCCTGCTCTTCCTCCACCCCGGACTGTGGTGCCAGGCTGGAAGGGAGGAGGAGAGCCCAAGCAGACCTTCCTCTTGGGCCGCCGGATTATTCAGCAGGCAAGCACACTACGGCGGGCAGGGTTTAAACCTGATAAATTAGTCATTAGCCATATGCTGCCTCTCTGAGCTTGGCCCTGTTGGGAAAGGAGGAGAGGCACAGAACACATTCCCTCCTTCCCCCGCGGAAGGGGCCGCCAGAGCGGATGCCGTTTCCAAACCTCCTGGGACCAAGGTGAGGGAAATGGGCTCGCCTGCAGTGACGGGGATGGAGGTTAGACTTGAAGACGTGCATGACAGAAGTGGGGTGAGAGAGGCGCGGGGATAGAAGGATTGGGGACGCTGGACTTAATAATAATAGTTATTAATAATAATTATGGTGTTTGTTAAACCTTATTATGTGCCAGACACGGTACTAAGCGTTGGGTTGAATACAAGCAAAGCGGGTTGGACACGGTGGGGCTCACAGTCTCAATCCCCATTTTATAGATGAGGTAATTGAGGCACAGCGAAATGACTTGCCCAAGGTCACACAGCGGACAAGTGGTGGAGGTGGGATTAGAACTTCATGACGCCCAGGCCTGTGCTCTATTCACTATATCACAGAGCCGCTTGGGGTGGGCCGAGTTGGAGATAAAGGGTAGGGGCTGGATAGCCAAGGATGGATCCCGGTCTCCCACGGAAAACGAATTTGGTCATTTGAAAATGTCTGATAACTTTCCTGGGCCCGTCTGCATTCCCCGTAAGCATCCTGAGGGCAGAGGAAAATTGGTTTCTGTGTCCCTCCCAATAAATCAATTCCTCAATCAAACGCGCATGGGAGAGTCCAATACAACAGAGTTGGTAGATACGTTCCCTGCCCACGAGGAGCTGACGGTCTAAAGGGGGAGACAGACATTAATACAAATTAATATATATTTATACGTATTTATATATGTGACCTATGTAATCTCTTTTTGAGTCACAAGGCTCTGAGGATTCCTGATTCCTGCCATGAGACGAATTTATTTGTCTCTCCCTCTTTCCTTCCTGGCCTTTCCTCTCAGTCTCTGTCTCATCTTGGTCGCTAATTCATGGGGTGGAGGGGATGGGAGACACAGGGTGAGGAGAAGGAGGCAGGTGGAGAGACGAGCATCGGCACGGGAGTCAGAAGGTCATGGGTTCTAATTCAAGCACTGCCACTTGTCTGCTGTGTGACCTTGGGCAAGTTGCTTCACTTCTCTGGACTTCATTTACCTCATCTGTAAAATGGGGATTGAGAATGTGAGCCGCATGTGGGCAGAGAAAGTGTCCAACCCAATTTGCTTGTATTCACCCCAGTGCTAGTAGAGTGCCCGCACATTGTTAAGCGCTTAAAAAATACCATTATTATTATTATTATCTCAGAGGCGGGATCGGGCATCCTTCTGTTCCCTAACCCAGCCCTGCTGTGTTTGAGGAACCCAGGAAGTCGGGGATTTTTGTTTGTTTTTATACGGTATTTGTTAAGCATTCACTGTTAAGCATTAAGCGTTTACTACAGTGCCCAGCACTGTACTAAGCTCTGGGGTAGATATAAACTAATCAGATTGGTCACCGTCTCTATCCCACATGGGGCTCACAGTTTTACCGATGAGGTAACTGAAGCACAGAGAAGTGAAGTGTCTAGTCCACGGTCACAGAGCAGACATGTGGCAGAGGTGGGATTAGAACCCAGAACCTTCTGATTCCAAGACCCGTTTTCTACCCACTAGGCCACGCTACTTCTTTCTCTGGGGAGTTGGGAGGGCCTATGGGATGGGGCTCGTTCTAATTTCTCTCCGGGGCAAAGACAGGGATCCCGACGATTCCTCCCCTAACCCTTCCTCCCCCGCAGTGAGCCCTGCTCCGATCCACCCTGCCCTTTCCTGCCTGTAAAGGCAGGAAATCATGGACGGAAGCGGGGACCCGCATCGGGAGTTGGGGAAAAGGCGGGGGGTTGTCGAACCTGCAGCAGAAGGTATCAGCACTTCAGCAGGTAAGGGGGTGGAAGACAAGAGCTCAGAGCCCAGAGACACTCGCACTGCAGCAGCAGGGATTCAGGTCAGAATTCGGACCTCCCTATTGGGCAGGGATGGGAAAAGCAAAAATCGGACAAGCGAGAGGGAGACTAAGATGGGTGGAGAGATGGTCTTGATCCCGGGGCATCTCTCCGCAGAGGAGAGTCCCACCCTCAATGTGTGTGAGCTTGGGGGTGGCAAAGAGGCAGGGGAATGGATGGAATGAGCCAAGAGGATTGAATTCCTAAATCTCTTCCCTTCATAATCTCTCAAGCAAATTCACTGCTGCTCCCCCGACTGTCCCCGCCCCCACCCGCAGATCTCCCGGCTTCCTGTTCGCAATTACTTAATTACACTTTGCTGCAGATTAAACCCTTGTTGTTAATTTAAATAGAGGAAAGGCATATGGTCCCCGCTTTCTTTTATTAATCTGCCTTTTCCAAATAGACCAAACCATCCAACCACTGAGTCTCCATCCAGCTCAACCCCGTCTTCCTCACTGCAGCTGACCCACCCTCTCATGGGCCCTCTGAGCCAGACTGGACTCGGCCCCGGACTAGGTGGGCCCACGCTGCAGCAGGATGGATGGAGGTTGGAATTCACCATCTCCATTTCAGCATGGGTTCCTTGAGGGCAGGGAATGTGTGTCTTGTTGTTGATGAACTCTCCCAAGTGCTTGGCACAGTGCTTCACACCTAGAAGGCACTACATAAATACCTCTAGACTGTAAGATCAGTGTGGGTAAGGAATGTGTCCATTTCTTAACAAGAATAATAATAATAATGTTGGTATTTGTTAAGTGCTTACTATGTGCAGAGCACTGTTCTAAGCACTGGGGTAGATACAGGGTAATCAGGTGGTCCCACGTGAGGCTCACAGTCTTCATCCCCATTTTACAGATGAGGTAACTGAGGAACAGAGAAGTTAAGTGACTTGCCCACAGTCACACAGCTGACAAGTGGCAGAGCTGGGATTAGAACCCACGACCTCTACCCCAGTGCTTACAGCACCTTCCTCATCTGGCCTATGATAAGGGGCTACCCTTCTTAGAGACAGGGGGCGGGGGGAGGAATGCAGGATGACTGGGGTGGGGGACACTGGGTGGTCCCCATAAACCCTCACTGTGGCTAGGAGGATCAGAGTTAGGGCCCTTGGAGGAAGGGACCCGTCTGGTCTTTTAAAATCGTAAAATCCTCAGACTGGGTTCATCTAGACTGTAAGCTCATTGAGGGCAGGGAACATCTGCCAACTCTGTTATATTGTACTCTCTCTGCACGAAGTAACAGCTCAGTAAATACAACTGATTGATTGATTGATTAATTGATTCCAGACCAAATGGCGTGCTTGGCCTAACTGCCTCTCAGAACTGAGACTAAAATTAAACCACTCTTATGTTCTGCGTTTTCCAGCTCGCTGGAGTAATTCAATATACTCCTCAGACTCAGATCCCCTTGGTCTAGACCACATGCACGTGCATGCTAAGGCGTGTGTGCGTGTGCATGCTAAGGCGTGTGTGCGTGTACACACACACATCCTGGTAGCCAGGGTTACAGCTGGCACTGGGGGAGGGTCCAATATTTTTTCCAGATAGGCTGAATTTGGGGCAGCAGAGCCTGGGAGACTTGGCCGGTGGGGGTGCCTTGTGGCAGGGTGTTTATTTGCATTTTCACTTTAAATGAAGACCACCTATGTGAAATTAGCCCCTATGGCTTTTAGAGTCAAGAGTGCAGGCGTTTTTTGAAAATCCGTCATCGCTGCCCCTCCCTAATCTACTGCGGGTGGACTATCCACCCCTTCCTCCCCCCTTCATTTTATCTTTCCGTGCCCACTGCCTCCAAGTAGCCCTCCAAGACTGTCCAGGAAACTGGTAGGGGGTGGAAGGAAGACGAGATGCCTTGTCTCCACCTGCCTTTCCCTCAGCTGCCAGCCCTGCTCCCTGCAGGCCACAGAAATAGAAATGAAAGACAACTCTTCAGAGTACGTGTGTGTGTGTGTGTGTGTGTTTGTGTTTGTGTGCGCCTGTGAAAACACCAATCAGCCACTTGGAGCCCGTCTGGGTAATTGCTGTTTGGGGGCCTCTCTTTAATTGTGGTGTTTATTTAATTCCGTGCTGGGGAGGGAGGGAGGGAGAAGGCAGAGGAAGCAGGCAAGGAGGAAGCAGGCCGGGTGGAAGGAGCACAGATAGATGCAGCCACTCAAGAATGTTTTCTGGGAGCAAGCACCCTAACCCTCTGCCACCCAGGGAGAGCAGGGAAAGTCTGATGGTCTCACCCTCTCCCCTCTCTTTCCCCCCAGCCTTCCCCCACAGAGGACAGGTCGCCAAAGGGAAATCTCCAAGATAGGGAAGCAGGCCTGGGGATGAGAAAAGGTGGAGGCCTCTAGGAGCATTGACTGGGCTCTGCAGCCTAGTTTTTTTCTTAATGGCATTTGTTAAGTGCTTACTATGTGTCAGGCACTGTACTAAGAGCGGGGGTGGATACAAGCAAATTGGGTTGGATGCAGTCCCTCTCCCACATAGGGTTAATAATGTTGGTATTTGTTAAGCGCTTACTATGTGCAGAGCACTGTTCTAAGTGCTGGGGTAGACATAGGGGAATCAGGTTGTCCCACATGGGGCTCACAGTCTTAATCCCCATTTTACAGATGAGGTAACTGAGGCCCAGAGAAGTTAAGTGACTTGCCCACAGGCAGAGCTGGGATTCGAACTCATGACCTCTGACTCCAAAGCCCGTGCTCTTTCCACTGAGCCACGCTGCTTCTCAAGATTAAGAACGTGATTAAGATTAAGATTAATCTTTTTAAGATTAAGAACGCGAGCCTCCCGTCGGACAGGGACTGTATCTACCCCATCACTTGAGAGACAGTCTATGAATGTGCATCTCCCCCTTTAGACTGTAAACGTTGTGGGCAGGGAATGAGTCTGATATATTGTTTCTTGTTGTGGTGTAGTCTCCCAGGCACTTAGTACAGTGACCCCTGGCCCACATCCTAACTCTGGCCTGGAATGCCCTCCCTCCTCAAATCTGACAGACAAGTACCATCCCCACCTTCAAAGCTTTATTGAAGGCACATCTCCAAGAAGCCTTCCCAGACTAAATCCCACTTTTCCTCAATCTCCCACAGTTTTGCGTCACCCTGATTTGCTTCCTTTGTTCTTCCCTCCCAACCCCAGCTCCACAGCCCTTATGCATATATCTGTCATTTTATTTATTTGTATTGATGTCTCTCTCCCCCACTCTAAGAATAATAATGTTGGTATTTGTTAAGCGCTTACTATGTGCCGAGCACTGTTCTATGCGCTGGGGTAGATACAGGTTAATCAGGTTGTCCCACGTGAGGTTCACAGTCTTCATCCCCATTTTACAGATGAGGTAACTGAGGCGCCGAGAAGTTGTGACTTGCCCAAAGTCACACGACTGATGGAGCCGGAATTAGAACCCATGTTTTGTGAGTCCTAAGCCCATGCTCTTTCCACTGAGCCATGCTGCTTCTCTAGGCTGTGAGCTCATTTTGGGCAGGGAATGTTTATTATTGTACTGTACTTTCCCAAGAGCTTAGTACAGTGCTCTGCACACAGCAAGCCCAGACTAAGCCCCCTTTTCCTCTGTTCCTCCTCCCCTCCCCATCACCCCCACTCGCTCCCTCTGCTCTATCTCCCTCCCCGCCCCACAGCACTTGTGTACATATGTACATATTTAGTATTCTATTTATTTTATTAATGACATGTACATATCTATGATTCTATTTATTTCTATTGATGCTATTGATGCCTCTTTACTTGTTTTGCTGTCTCTCCCCTTCTAGACAGTGAGCCCGTTGTTGGGTTGGGATTGTCTCTGTTGCTGAATTGTACTTTCCAAGCGCTTAGTACAGTGCTCTGCACACAGTAAGTGCTCAATAAATACAATTGAATGAACGCCCTGCACACAGTAAGCCCTCAGCAAATACGATTGACGACTGACACTGAGGCTGGACTGAAGGCGCTGATTTATTTGCGGGGGGGGCGGTCAGGGACGGTAGGAACTCTCCGTATTCTGATACTAATTGGTATGCAAATGAACACGGTACTTAAGTAAATGAAGATGAGCGCGGAGTGTTTGCGAACCGGAGACTGGGGGGGTGGGGGCTGCGGCCTGACAAGGCCTCGGACACGCGTCCTCCCTCTGCCACGGCGCCCGAACACGGGAGAGGGTCGCGGGGGGAAAGGAGGAGGGGGCGACAGATGGATGGAGACCAGGCAGCATCCCCTGCCTCCTGGTGATCCGGCTCCATCCCTCCCCGTTTCTTGCACCCACGGGAAGCCCCCTCTCCTGCAACAGAATGGCAGTCCCTCTGCTCCCTCTCTGCTCACCCTTCACCTCCCCTCAGCTAAGCCCCCTTTCCCTCTGCTCCTCCCCTTCTCCCTTCCCCTCAGCACGGTGCTCCTTTGTATATATTTTTATTACCCTATTTATTTTGTTAATGAGGTGTCCATCCCCTTGATTCTGTTTACCGTGATTAAGTTGTCTTGTTTTTGTCCATGTCTCCCCCGATTAGACTGTAAGCCCGTCGATGGGCAAGGACTGTATCTGTCGCCGAATTGTCCATTCCAAGCGCTTAGTACAGTGCTCTGCACATAGTAAGCGCTCAATAAATACTATTGAATGAATGGAGGGAGAATCATACTAACAATAATAATTACGGTATTTGTTAAGCGGTCGGTATGTGCCAGGCTCTGTACTATGCGCTGAGGTGCCTTGCGTGGCTCAGTGGAAAGAGCACGATCTTGGGAGTCAGAGGTCGTGGGTTCTAATCTCCGCTCCGCCGCTTATTCATTCATTCAATAGTATTTATTGAGTGCTTACTATGTGCAGAGCACCGTACTAAGCGCTTGCAATGTACACTTAGCTGTGTGACTTTGGGCAAGTCACTTCACTTCTCTGTGCCTGTCACCTCATCTGTAAAATGGGGATTAGGACTGTGAGCCCCACGTGGGACCACCTGCTTGCCTTGTATCTACCCCAGCGCTTAGAACGGTGCTTGGCCAGATAGTAAGCGCTTAACAAATACCATCATTATTATTCAAGCGCTTAGTACAGTGCTCTGCACATAGTAAGCGCTCAATAAATACGATTGAATGAGTGAATGAATGAATACAAGCAATTCGGGTTGGACCCAGTCCCTGTCCCAGGTGGGGCTCCCAAATCTCAAATACCATTTTACAGATGAGGGAACTGAGGCACAGAGAAGTGAAGCGACTTGCCCGAAGTCACCCAGCAGACAAGTGGTGGAGTCGGGGTTATTCATTCATTCACTAGTATTTATTGAGCGCTTACTATGGGCAGAGCAATGTACTAAGCGCTTGGAATGTACAATTCGGCAACAGATAGACAGTCCCTGCCCAATGAGGGGCTCACAGTCTAATCGGGGGAGACAGACGGACAAAAACAAGACAACATAATCACGGTAAATAGAATCAAGGGGATGGACACCTCATTAACAAAATAAATAGGGTAAGAAAAATATATACAGATGAGCACAGTGCTGGGGGGGGAGGAGCAGAGGGAAAGGGGGCCTAGCTGAGGGCAGGTGAAGGGGGGAAGGGGGAGCAGAGAGGGAGCAGAGGGAAAAGGGGAAGCTCAGTCTGGGAAGGCGTCTTGGAGGAGGTGTTTGAAGAGGGGGAGAGAATTAGTTTGGCAGAGGTGAGAGGGTTAGAACCCATGACCTTCTGACCCATGACCCGGGCTCTAGCCACTAGAACGAGATGGACGGGGAGACGGGGGGGGGGGGGGGGGAATGGGGGAAGGAGAACGGGAGCTGCCGGGCGTCATCTCATCCATCCCCCTGCCGTCACTCCGCTGGCCAGGCAGATGGCGGGGATGGGGGAGGTTTCACCGCCTCTCTCCTGCTGGGAAATCCCTAGGGAAAGGAGCTTGGAAAACACCGGGTGGGGTGGGAGGCGGCAGATATCCCTGGGCCTTGATGGGACTTGTAGTCTCCGCACACGCCTCCGGACATCTGCCCCAGCCTATTAAAAGCCGCGTGCGTGGCCACAGAAATAATAATAATAACATAACGGTATTACTTAAGCGCTTACTAGCAGCCCCCGCTCTACCCAAGGATGGAGGACAGCCCCTGCCGCCCAGCAGATTGCCCCCTTGGGTCGCCCAAAGTCAAACCTCCCCTCCCCATCGCCCCTACTCCCTCCCTCTGCTCTACTCCTCTCCACAGCACTTGTGTATACAAGCACATATTTATGATTTTATGTATTTTATTATTAATAATAATGGTATTGTTAAGCGCTTACTATGTGCAAGGCACTGTTTTAAGCGCTGGGGTGGTGGAATACAAGGTGATCAGGTTGCCCCACGTGGGGCTCACAATAATGATGTGTATTCATCTATAATTCTGGTTCTTTATATTGATGCTATTGATGTCGGTCTAGTTTTGTTTTGTTGTCTGTCTCCCCCCTTCTAGACTGTGATCCATTGTTGTGTAGGGATTGTCTCTATTGCCAAATTGTCCTTTCCAAGCGCTTAGTACAGTGCTCTGCACACAGTAAGCGCTCAATAAATGCAATTGAATGAATAAAACCACCCTCCAGCTTCCCTCTCCTCCCCAGGCTATGTGCTAGAGCCGCTCTCTCTTTCCCTCCCTCGGCCTGCCCTGCTGGTCTCAATAATAGACCAATCTATCAATACTATTTATTGAGCTCTTACTGTGTGCAGAGCATTGGACTAAGCGCTTGAGAGAGTACCAAATAATAGATAGTAGACCCGTTCCCTGCCCTCAACGACCTTATAGTCTGCAGAACAGTGCTTGGCACATAGTAAGCGCTTAACAAATGCCATCGTTATTATTAAAGGGAGAAGGGGTGGGGGCATGGGAGGGGGCTTATTGGGACGGGAGATTCAGCCTCAGCTACCTCATCTGTAAAATGGGGATTAAAACTGTGAGCCCCATGTGCGTCAACCTGTTTACCTTGTATCTACCCAGCGCTTAGAACAGTGTTTGGCACATACTAAGCGCTTAAATACCAAAATGATTAATTATTATTATTCAGCCAGAGCCGGATCCCTGCTCCCGCTCCACCCCAGGAAGCGAGGCTGGCTCAGTGGAAGTGTTAGCGTGGAGAGGTAATTAGGAGATAAATTGTATTTACAACTCATAAACAGGAATGTCACCGGATTCATGAACTGAGCATTAAGATAATAAAGCGATGTAATATTTCATGATCTGGGGCAGGGGACTCCGAAAGAGACATTTATCAGTATTAGCCTCTCTCTGGGGGAACCGCGACTGACTCGAGGGTCTGAACAGAGAGGGGCGGGAGGCTGCGGGCTGAGGGAGGGAAGGTTAGGAAGATTGGTCATAGATTCTAATAATAATAATAATGTTGGTATTTGTTAAGTGCTTACTATGTACCGAGGACTGTTCTAAGCGCTGGGGTAGATATAGGGTAATCAGGTTGTCCCACGTGAGACTCATAGTCTTAATCCCCATTTTACAGAGGAGGTAACTGAGGCACCGAGAAGTGAAGTGACTTGCCCACAGTCACAAACTGACAGGTGGCGGAGCCGGGACTAGAACCCATGTCCTCTGACTCCTAAACCCGTGCTCTTTCCACTGAGCCACGCTGCTTCTCTAATCCCGTCTGCTGTGTGATCTTGGGCAAGTCGACTCACTTCTCTGTGCCTCAGTTATCTCATCTGTAAAATGGAGGTTGAGACTGTGAGCCCCACATGGGACAGGGACTGTGTCCAGGGCGATTTGCTGATATCCACCCCAGCGCTTACTACAGAGCCCGGCGCATAGTAAGAGCTTAACAAATACCATCATTATTATCAGGCAGGAGGGCGAGGAGAGATGCCGCGGTGGGTCTCTCTGTGTCTCTCGGTCTCTGCCCCCGGGTGTCCCGTCTCTGGGCGTGTCTCTCTCTCCTTCTGCATTTGGTGCAGGACCAGAGAGAGAACGCATTAAGGCGCGGAAGATCTGCGGGCCGACGCTCCACGAAGCGCGCAGATTTTTAAGAAGAATTACGACCTTGGAAGGAAGACGAATTGGGCTGAGGAGGTTTCCTTCTATTTATTAGCCTTTTCCCTCCAGCCACCAGACTCATCCGCTCTTCGGAAAAAGCTTGGCCTTCCCCCCAGTCCCATTTCGTCTTAACGCCCTGGATTCTGTCTGAACGCCCCGGGCAGCAGCGAATGATGATGATGGGTAACTGTTAAGCGCTTATTCTGTGCCAGGCACTGTACTAAGCACTGGGGAGGATACAAGCAAATCGGGTTGGACACGGTCCCTGTCCCACCTGGGGCTCACAGCCTCAATCCCCATTTTACAGATAAGGGAACTGAGGCACAGAGAAGTGAAGTGACTTGCCTAAGGTCGCACAGCTGACAAGTGGCAGAGCCAGGATTAGAATCCATGACCTTCTGACTCCCAGGCCCGTGTTCTATCCACTACGCCATGCTGCTTACTATGTGCAGAGCACTGTGCTAAGCAGTTGGGAGAGTACAATACAACAGAATTAATAGACCCGTTCCCTGTTCTTAATGAGCTTACAGTCTAGAGTTGGGGGGAAGGGTATACGATACCTTATCTCTCAGTGTTTAGCACAGTGTTTGGCCAAGAGTAAAAGCTTAACATACTAGTTATTATTACAAGCGATTGTGACAGGGCATTAGAGAGATCCGTCTGGGAGGGCTTCCTGGAGACGGTGGAAAGAACTTGGGCCAGGAATCCATTTTTTAAAATGGTATTTATTAAGTGCTTATTACACATTAAACACTGTTCTAAGCACTGGGGTAGATACAAGTTAATCAGTTAATCCTGTCCTACTTGATTGAGGCTTAAAGTCAAAGTAGGAAGTAGGACAGGTATTGATTCCGTATTTTACGGTTAAGAAAACCAAGGCACAGAGAAGTTAAGTGATTTGCCCAAGGTCACACAGCAAGCAAGTGGAAGAGCTGGGATTAGAACCCTGGACCTCTGATTTCTAGGCCTGTGCTCTAGCGGGGGGGAAAGAGCAAGGGAAGAAGGGGGATGAGGGGGAGAGAGGTACTGGAGATGTGAAGACTATCTCTGTTACCGATTTGTACATTCCAAACGCTTAGTACAATGCTCTGCACATAGTAAGCGCTCAATAAATACTATTGAATGAATGAAGATAGAAGCAACACAGTGTAGTAGATAGAGGTTGGGTCTGGGCGTCAGAAGGTCATACATTCTAATCCTGGCTCTGCCACTTGTCTGCTGTGTGACCTTGGGCAAGTCACTTCATTTCTCCGCACTTCAGTTATCTCATCTGTAAAATGGGGATTAAGACTGAGCCCCATGTGGGCCAGGGGCTGTGTCCAACCTGATTACCTTGTACCCACCCCAGCGTTTAGTGCAGTGCCTGGCATATAGTCAGTGCTTAACAAATACCTAATTATTATTATTATTCAATAGCACTTATTGAGTTCTTACTGCGTGCAAACAGTACTAAGTGCTTGGAAGAATAGCAGCATGGCATAGTGGATAGAGCACGGGTGGTGGAGTCATGAGGTCACGGGTTCTAATTCCGCCTCTGCCACTTGTCTGTGTGTGGCCTTGGGCAAATTACTTTACCGCTCTGTCCCTCAGTTCCCTCATCCATCCAGCGCTTAGAACAGTGGTTGGCACATAGTAAGCGCTTAACAAATACCAACATTATTACTATTATTATTATAAAAGCAGGATGAAGACTGAGTCCCATGGGGTACAGGGATTGGGTCCAACCCGATAAACCTGGATCTAACTCATCGCTTAGTACAGTGTCTGACACCTAGTAAGCGCTTAACAAATACCACAATTATTATTGTTGCTGTAATAGAACAACAATAATGCGGGGAGGGGCCGAGTTGTGCAAATAGCGAGTTACCTGGAGCGGAACGGATTAGAGGTCGGTGCAGGGCCCGTCCCGGGAGGGAGGCCGGCCGGGGGCGGGGGACGCCTGGGCGCTCCTCATTTGGATTTATTAAAAGGATTAAAGCGTTGCAGAATGAAACACTCGGTCTGGGTCTGGAGGCCGTGCTAATCCCCTCTGCGGAGGGAGGAGAGCCGAGGCTCAGCAGCCCGGCCCCGAGACTAAGCCCTACTGAGAGCTCACCTCCTCCAAGAGGCCTTCCCAGACTGAGCTTCCCCTTTTCCCTCTGCTCCCCCTTCGCCGTCTGCTCCCTCCCCTTCCCCCCTTCCCCTCCCCTCAGCTAAACCCCCTTTCCTTCTGCTCCTCCCCCTCCCCTCAGCACTGTGCTTTGTATATATTTTTATTACCCTATTTATTTGGTTAATGAGGTGTGCATCCCTTTGATTCTATTTATCGTGATTATGTTGTCTGTTTTTGTCCGTCTCTCTCCCCCATCAGACTGTAAATTGTATATTCCAAGCGCTTAGTACAGTGCTCTGCACATAATAAGCGCTCAATAAATACTAATGAATGAATGAATGAGACGGAGCGGGCCGCGGAGAGAGGAGGGAGGGCCGCCGTCCCCCTCCCCCAGTTAGTGGGACAGAGCGAGAACTGAACACCCAGCAGGAGGGCTGCAGGTTAGACTTTGAGGGAGGTCTGCCGGTCAACCCTGGCTAGGAGACAACCGCCCCATAAAACGGAGCTTTTTTATGGTATTTCTTTGTCCGCAATTAGAGTTATTATTATTAAGTCCTTACTATGCTCTAGGCACCGTACTATACCCTGGAGACAAGATTATGAGGTTGGACACGGTCCCTCTCCCACACAGTCTCCCTGTCGCAATCCCCACTTTACAGGTGAGGTAACTGAGGCCCAGAGAAGTGAAACGACTTGCCCAAGGTCTCAAAGCAGACAAGTGGTGGAGCCGGGATTAGAATCCAGGTCCTTTGGATGCCCAGGCGGCTCAGCCACTTGTCAGTTGAGTGACTTTGGGCAAATCACTTAACTTCTCAGTGCCTCAGTTACCCCCTCTGTAAAATGGGGTTTAAAACTGTGAGCCCCACATGGGACAACCTGATCACCTTGTATCCTCCCCAGATCTTAGAACAGTGCTTTGCACATAGTAAGCGTTTAACAAATGCCATCATTTCTTTATCCACTAAGTCACGATGCTTCTCAGTTTGGAACAGTCTCTGCCCCACTAGCCTCATCCATTCCCCCCTTTTTTCCAGTGGTATCTGTTAAGCGCTTACTATGTGCCAGGCACTGTACTAAGCGTTGGGCAGGTACAAACTAATCAGGTTGGATACAGTCCCTGACTCTTATAGGGCTCACAACCTTAATCCCCATTTTACGGATGAGGTAACTGAGGCACAGAGAAGTGACTCGCGCAAGGTCACACAGCAGACGAGTGGTGGAGCCGGGATTAAAACTCAGGTTCTTCTGACTCCCAGGCCCGTGCTCTCTCCACGAGGCCATGCTGCTTTTCTCCTTGGGCTCAGACCACCTCTGCCTCCCCCCACGCACCTCCCCGCCCCCGGCCAGCAGCCACTTGGATCTACCCAGTGCTCAGAACAGTGTTTGGTACATAGTAAATACTTAAATATTATTTTTAAAAATCCTCAGCACTCAATTGGTTTGATTCTCCCTCCTACATAGGCTGTGATCCCGATGAGGGGCAAGGTCTGTATTGGACCTGATTATTTTGAATTTATTTCAGTGCTTAGCCCTAATAAGCGCTTGACAAATATCATTACCACCAATCAATCCACTGATTGATTATGCCCTTACTGTATGCTCTGCTCTGCATTATTAGTAATAATAATAATAGCATTTGTTAAACACTTACTATGTGCCAGGCATTGTACTAAGCACTGGGGTGGATCCAAGCATAACCGGTTTGGACATAACCCTATCCCACATGGGGCTCACAGTCTTAATCCCCATTTTACAGATGAGGTAACTGAGGCACAGAGAAATGAAGTGGCTCGCCTAATATCACACAGCAGACAAGTGGCGGAGCCGGGATTAGAACCCATGCCCTCCTGACTCCTACACCCATGCTCTATCCACTACGCCACGCTGTACTAAGCGCCTGGGAGAACACAATGTAACAATAGAGCAGAGTTTGTAGACCCGTTCCCTGCCCACAACGACCTTACAGACAATTATTAGAGAGGTCAACACTATTTTCTGGGCTCGAGGTGGGGTTGGGAGGCCCAAACTGACAGGAGAAACCCCTTCCATCCTAGAGTTTGTGGGGTCCTTTTTTAACTGGGGGGGGGGCGGTTCCCTCTGACCATCCCATTACACACTGGAAGTTTTCACCTATGCGGGAGGACGCCTTCAGGGTGACTTGGGGGAATTAAAGAAATAATTTGCTCCCTCTTTAAAAGTCGCATTACAGTGGAAACCATGAATTTCCTCGGGGGCATCAGCACGGAGACAAAAGGCCACGGGCCTCTGACTCGCTCCCTGATAGAAATGTCACCGCAATATATTTCCCCTCTTGGCGCTTGCAAGAAAATCCGCTGCACTTTCCCGGGTGGCCGCCGCCAGTGACATTTCAGCTTTACTTAATGGGGAGGGTCAGGGGGTGGGCGTGGGAGCTCTAGAAGAAGTCGGGGGGCGGGGGAGGGGGCTCAGGAGAGGCTCCTGAGAGGAGGGGTACCCCTCCCTACCCTGTCACCTGTAACCTGCACCTGGCTTTCCTACTGATGGAGGGGCATCACGTGTCGAGATGCCCAGATGATGATGATGATGATGGTGGTATTTGTTAAGCGCTTAGTATGTGCCAAGCCCTGTTCTAAGCACTGGGGTAGATGCAAGATAATTGGGTTGGACCCAGTCCCTGTCCTACACGAGGCTCACAGATTTCATTCCCATTTAACTGAGGCCCAGGGAAATTCAGTGACTTGCCCAAGGCCACACAGCAGACAAGTGGCGGAGCCGGGATTAGAACCCATGACCTTCTGACTCCCGGGCCTAAGCTCTACCCACTAGGCCGTGCTGCTTCTCTTGTGCCCGGATGCAAAAGATGTCAAACGGATGCAAAAGATGTCAAGGTGATGGTATTTATTAAGTGCTTACTTTGTGTCCAGCACAGTTCTAAGCAAGGGGGTAGATTCAAGCTAATCAGGTTGGACCCAATCCCTGTCCCAAGTGGGGATCACAGTCTTTATCCCCATTTTACAGACGAGATAACTGAGGCACAGAGAAGTTAAGTGGCTTGCCCAAGGTCACACAGCAGACAAGTGGGGGAGTCGGGGAAGCAGCGTGGCTCAGTGGAAAGAGCACGGGCTTTGGAGTCAGGGCTTATGAGTTCGAATCCCAGCTCTTCCACTTGTCAGCTGTGTGACTGTGGGCAAGTCACTTAACTTCTCTGTGCCTCAGTTCCCTCATCTGTAAAATGGGGATTAAGACTGTGAGCCCCACGTGGGACAACCTGATTCCCCTGTGTCTACCCCAGCGCTTAGAACAGTGCTCTGCACATAGTAAGCGCTTAACAAATACCAACATTATTATTATTATTAACCCACACCCTCTGACTCCTAAGCCCATGCTCTTGACACTAAGCTATGCTGCTTGTCAAAGAAAGCATGGGCCTGGGAGTCAGAAGGATCTGGGTTCTAATCTCTGCTCTGCCACTTGTTCGTTGTATGGCCTTGGGTAAATCACTTGATTTCTCTGTGCCTCAGTTCTCTTATCTGTAAAAAGGGGATTCAATACCTGTTTTCTCTCCTACTTAGACCTGTGAGCCCCATGATGGGTAGGGACTCTGTCCAACCTGATTATTTGGAAGCTACCCTAGATGCTTAGCATCTAGTAAGCATTTAACAACATTGTCATTATAAATATTTTTATTATTATTATTATTACAGTACTTAAGTGATGACTATGTGCCAAGCACTGTTCTAAGCCCTGGAGTAGACACAAGCTAATCAGGTTGGACACAATCCCTGTCCCACATGGGGCTCACAGTCACATTCCAAGCACTTAGTACAGTGCTGTGCACATAGTAAGCGCTCAATAAATACTACTGAATGAATGAATCCCCATTTTACAGATGAGGTAACTAAGATACAGAGAAGTTAAGTGACTTCCCCTAGGTCACACAGCAGACAAGTGGCAGGGCCGGCATCAGAACCCAGGTTTTTGTGACTCCCAGGCCTGTGTTCTATCCACCAGGCCATGCCACTTCTCTATAGTTTATCTCAGGATGCCACCAAGCCATCCGCCACCCCTCGACCAGCCAGCTCATTCTCTTCCCCCATCCCCATGACCATTTCCAGGTCCCCTTCTCGCCCCCATCCAATGAGGCTTTGACCTAATGTCCAACCCCCCCAACCCACTGCCCCCCCCAAAAAAACAGCAGCAGAGGGGCTCACCTCTCATCACATCACCTCTCCGAGGCTTTTGAACCACCACCCACATCTGGTAGCTCAGTCCAAAAACCAGCTTCAGGCTGTGGGACTCTCCAATAATAAGGGTGGTATTTGTTAAGCGCTTTACAATGTGCCAAGCACTCGGCTAAGCACTGGGGTGGATACAAGATAATCAGGTCGGGGGACAGGCCCTGTCCCACATGGAGCTCCACAGAGGAGGGAGAATCCTCCAGCACCTCCCAGAACCACGGATCGTAAACGGGAAGCGGGACCCCTTAATTCCAGCCCCCAACGCCTCCACCGGCCTGAAACATGGGCCACCTCGGTAGAAGTCAGTAGGAGAAGGAAACCAACTTCACTGGAGCTGTCCATGCTCTCATCCTTTCTCTGCAGGTATTCATGAAAGCAAAAGCCACTCTGTACTTCACCACTAGACTCTAAGCTCGCTGTGGGCAGGGAATGTGTTTTGTCATTGTACTCTCCCAAGCATTCAGTACAGTGTTCCGCACACAGTAAGTACTCAGTAAATACAACTGACTGATGAACCACAAAGCTACACTTCAACTTCACCAGGCTGCAGAGTGCCCCGAGACCAGGATCTGTGCAATCCATTGATTCCAAGTCCAGGCTAAATCAGATCCCAGGCCCCTATCAGATGAAAAATAATCCTGGGCCTTTTCAAGTCAAATTTCCCTGTGTTGACTCTATTAAGAGCTGAGCCTAGAAATGATGATGGAAAAGAGCTTTTGGAATATCACCTCCTGGGAAGAACCTGGCTGCTGAAATTTCCAGAGCTGAAAACATCCCCTTCGGGCCAAGACATTATTATTAATAACAATAATAATAATAATAGTATTTAAATGCTTACTATGTGCCTGGCACTGTACTAAGCACTGAGGGGTGGCTGAGAACTTGGGGATATGGGCTGCCCTGGTCTTGCCCACTTCAGGACCCCAAACTGCAACCCAAATACTCTTTGTGGGGGGTGGGAGAGGGAGATACAGGACTCCCCCACTGCTCCAAAATACTCGGACCTGGGGGGTGCCCAGATCCGTCTGATTTTGGCTTGTCTCGGTTGGTTTAAGAAAGACGCTGGTTGGAGTAGGGGAGTGTGGTGAGAAGCATCAGGGTGGAGTAGATAGAATACGGGCCTGGGATTCAGAAGGTCATGGGTTCTAATTCTGGTTCCACTTGTCTGCTGTGTGATCGTGGACAAGTCACTTCACTTCTCTGTGCCTCAGTTATTTCATCTGTAAAATGGGGATTGACAGTGTGAGCCCCACATGGGACAGGGACTGTGTCCAACTCGATTTTCTTGTATCCACCCCAGCACTTAGTACAGTGCCTGTCACAAAATAAGCACAGCACTTCTGTATATATGTATATATCTATAATTCTACTTATTTATATTGATGCCTGTTTACTTGTGATGTCTGTCTCCCCCCTTCAAGACTGTGATCCCGGTGTGGGCAGGGTTTGTCTCTATTGCTGAATTGTACTTTCCAGGCGCTTGTGCACACAGTAAGTACCCAATAAATAGAGAAGCCGCGTGGCTTAGTGGAAAGAGCCCCAGCTTGGGAGTCAGAGGTTGTGGGTTCTAATCCTAGCTCCACCATATCAACTGTGTGATTTTGGGTAAATCACTTCACTTCTCTGTGCCTCAGGTACCCATCTGTAAAGTGGGGATTAAGACTGTGAGCCTCACGTGGGACAACCTGATTACCTTGTATCTACCCCAGTGCTTAGAACAGTGCTTGGCACATAGTAAGCCACTTAAATACAATACAGTACAGTGCACCTGTCTACTTGTTTTGTTTTGCTGTCTACCTCCCCCTTCTAGGCTGTGAGCCCATTGTTGGGGAGGGATTGTCTATCTGTTGCCTAACTGTGCTTTCCAAGCGCTGAGTACAGTGCTCTGCACACAGTAACTACGACTGAATGAACAAATACCATCATTATTAATAAACACGATTGAATGAAGGAATGAAGTGCTTAACCAATACCATCATCATTGTTATTAGGGGACGGTGAGGCAGCCTCGGGAAGGAACCTGTATCTACCCCAGCGCTTAGAACACTGCTCTGCACATAGTAAGCGCTTAACAAATACCAACATGATTATTAAGGAAAGAAGAATCCATGGCCACACAAGAGTGGGGATGCAGGGGAGGGGGAGAGAGTGTGCGTGCGTATGTGAGTGATTGGGGAGGGGGGCTCCTCCCCAGACTCGTGGGGGGCGTGGGCGGAGCCGGTCCACGCTCCTCGCGATTCTGCCGGGCTCCGGGGAACCATTTCCAGACTCAACTTCCCCTCCTCGTTGGGCTCCCTCCCCTCGAGGGCGTTGGGCGTGGGTTGGTCTTTAATCTCCTCCTGTCGGGCCCAGACGATGCACAAAAAGAAAAGGCCTTAAACTGCCGCCTTCGCCTGTCTGTGTCGGCTGGGCTCGGTGGAGAGGGGGCGGGGGGCGGGCTCCAGCTTTGTTCGCCGGGAACAAACCGGAGAACGGCACCAGCCTTTGTCGGCGGCCGGATCAAGGCCTCGGAGCTTAGGGCCGACACCTGCAGCCGCCGGGGGCCCAGAGCTGGGCTCGCCGCAGACCCGAGCTCTTGGGTCCGAAGCAGGTTTTAAAGGCGACCCCGACCTCCGCTGGAGGAGTTTATTCGATTGCATCCTCTCCCAGCTCTGCAAAGCCCCGGGATGGGGTCGCTGGGGAGGGGTGGGCGCCCCAAGAATGTGCAGAGAGCCCTCCCAGCACAGACACCGCTTTCAAGCCCTGGAACTCGGGGAAGAAGGCGAGGCAGGTGGAGGCTGCGACCGGAAAATCAAAATGCCGGCTAGGATGCCATCCCGGCTCTGCCACCTGTCAGCTGTGTGACTGGGGGCAAGTCACTTAAGTTCTCTATGCCTCAGTTCCCTCATCTGTAAAATGGGGATTAAGACTGTAAGCCTCACGTGGGACGACCTGATTACCCTGTAAATCTACCCCAGCGTTTAGTGCTCTGTAGTAAGCACTTAAATACCAACATTAATATTATTATTATCCGGGGTCCTATCCATACCAAAGCAGCATGGCCTAGGTGGAAAAAGCACGGACCTGGGAATCAGAGGACCTGGGTTCTAATCCCTGCCCTGCCCCATGTCTATGTGACCTTGGGCAAGTCACTTCACTGGGCCTCAGTTACCCTATCAGTAAAATGGGGGTTAAATCCCACTCCCTCCCAATTAGACAGTGAGTCCAATGTGGGACAGGGACTTTTTTTTTTTAATGGCTTACTATGAATCAAACACTGTTCTAAGAGCTGGGGTAGGTACAAGTTAATTAGACCTGACACAGTCTCTGTTCCATGTGGAGCTCACCGTCTGGTGGAGGAGGAATTCTGCCTGGAGGTGAGATGATAATAATGATGATGGTATTTGTTAAGTGCTTACTATGTGCCGGGAACTGTACTAAGCACAGTGGTAGATACAAGTTAATCGGATTGGAGACAATCCCTGTCCCACCCAGGACTCACAATCTTAATCCCCACTTTACAGATGAGGGAACTGAGGCACGGAGAAGTGAAATGACTTACCTAAGGTCACACAGCAGATAAGCGGCCAAGCTGGGATTAGAACCCAGGTCCTTCTGATTTCCAGACCCGTGGTCTATCCACCAGGCCACATCTCTGCTACTGTATTTTAAATCCCTTCTCTCAGGTCCAGTCACCATGGAAACAGAATCACTGAACTGCTTGACACCCAGTACGATATCCAAACCTACAAATGACCTCGAGCAGCTCATCCAATGGCAACACAGCTTGTCTAGAAGGAAAACAACCAACTCGGGGATAGAGCAGGGAGGAGAAGGGGGGTGGTGATGGTGGAGGGTGGGGGGCTGAGGGCCTCTCCAAGCTGCCTGGTTACAAGAATTTCTCACGTTCCCCTCAGACATCCTCACCCCCAACGCACACCTCCCTGAACATCTTGGGGTGAAACGCTGGGACAAGAAACTGAGGGAACCATGAAATCTCCATCCTGGGAGGACAGTCGTCCACCTGCCCAGAGACAGGGGGCTGGACCCAATGACCCCTGGCATTCCCTGCCTGTTTTGAGTCTGTCAGTCGTCAGCAGGAAGGCAGGTTGAATCTGCACTGTGCAGACAACCCTGGCCAGGAGAAACCTGTCCCAAACCATTGCCCGGGCCAGCGGGCACCTAGGACCATTGACCGGCCTGAGAGAACCCCAGAACTGCCACAGGAGTCAGGGTCCAAGGGCCACAGGTCCTCGCTCAAGCAGGCACTGGAGGGGAGAGCTGTCCAACTTGATTAGCTGATATCTACTCCAGCGCTTAGTACAGTAGGGGAAGCAGCATGGCCTAGTGACAAGAGCACAGGCTTGGGGGTCAGACGACGTGGGTTCTAACCCCAGCTCCTCCACTTGTCTGCTGTGTGACCTTGGGCAAATTACTTAATGAATCTCTGGACCTCAGTTACCTCATCTAAAAATGGGGATTAAGACT
The DNA here is from genome assembly GCF_004115215.2 of Ornithorhynchus anatinus. Lineage (NCBI taxonomy): Eukaryota > Metazoa > Chordata > Mammalia > Monotremata > Ornithorhynchidae > Ornithorhynchus > Ornithorhynchus anatinus. The sequence continues at coordinate 3,595,834 of NC_041732.1, read as the reverse complement.
GGGAGTCCCTTGTGGGCCAGGGACTGTCTCCAACCTGATTACGCTGTATCTGCCCCACTGTTTAGAACCTAGTCAGCTCTTAACAAATACCATAATTATTATTATTACAGTTCCTGGCACATATTAAACATTAAACAAATACCATTACAAAAATGGATTGGAGGGTGGCTTGCCAATGGGTTGAGGGTGGGGCCTAGTCTGCTGTAATAATAATAATAATAATAATTGTGGTACTTGTTAGTGCTTACTATGTACCAGCCACTGTACTAAGCGCTGGGGTGGAAACATGCAAATCGGGTTGGACATAGCCCCAGTCCCACTTGGGGTTTACTGTCTCAATCCCTGTTTTCCAGATGAGGGAACTGAGGCTCAGAGAAATGTAGCGACTCGCCCAAGGTCACATAACAGAGAAACGGTCGAGTCAAGATTAGAACCCATGACCTTCCGACTCCCAAGCCCGTGCTCTATCCACTTGAGCCTCACGTGGGCCAACCCGATTACCCTGTATCTCCCCCAGCGCTTAGACCAGTGCTCTGCACCTAGTAAACGCTGAACAAACACCCACATTATTATTACACCACACCGAGCCAGGCTTCCACAGGGATCCGGACCCCAAAATCATCACCTTCCTACGAGGCCGCCGAACCGGGAACCTCCGGACGAGGACCAGCCCCCCGAGGACACCCGCTCCTCCTCGCACCCCAAACCCCAGGACCGGGCGGGCGGGTCGACTCCCTACCTCTCCCGAGGCCGCGCCGTGCGCGCTCCCCGGCGATAAATCTCAGCTTTAATTAACCAGCCTGGATCGTAAACAGGTAAACGCCGCATTTCACGGCCCATTAGGCGGAATTGACAGCCTTGCCCCGGGGCTCAACACGGAGATTAGATCGGCTACACGGCCAGCTGCCGCAGGCCGACTCCATCCGTGCAGAGCGCAGGGCACAGGACTCCCCCCACCAACTAGCCCCGGGGGGATATGCCCCTCTCTGCTTTCTAGCCATTTTCAAGCCTGCATTACACCCCGTTGGCCTATAAATCTCCCACGGCAAATGGCAGATCTCCCCTTTCAACAGGGACACCCAACCATTGACTTCGAGGCTCTCGACCAGCTGTCTCCATTTTATCTCTTGGCTCTCTCCACCACTTCCACCCCGCTGTCTCCATATTAGCTATTAGCTCTCTCCACCAGCTACACCCCGCTTTCTCCATTTTATCTCTTGGCTCTCTCCACCACCTACACCCCGCTGTCTCCATGTTATCTATTAGCTGTCTCCATCAGCCGCCCCCCCCCCTTCTCCATTTTATCTCTGTCCATTTGAGCAGCAGCGTGGCTTGGCCAATAGAGCTCGGGCCTGGGAGTCAGAAGGACCTGGGTTCTAATGCCGACTCCACCCTACGCCTCCCGTGTGACCGTGGGCAAGTCAATTCATTTCTCTGGGCCTCAGTTCCCTCATCTGTAAAATGGGGATTAAGAGCGTGAGCCCAATTTATTATCTCGTACTTACACTAGTGCTTAATGCAGTGCCTGGCACCTAATAAGCGCTTAAGAAGACCATAAAAAATTGAATATGGAGCTCAAAAGAGAGGGAGGAGTCAAGAACGACGTTAAGGTTGCAGGCTTGAGTGATGGGAGGCCGGTGGTGTCCTGCTGTTCCTACTTCCAGGAGTTAAGGAAAAACCTCCAGGTTGAGATCCCACTTACTGATAAACCCAATTTTCAATTACTCAGGGACTGCAATTGGTAGTCGACCTGGGATCTTTTATATATATATATATATATATTTGTTAAGCACTTACTATGTGCCAAGCACTAAGCGCTGGGGTAGATACAAGCTAATCAGTTTAGACCCAATCCATATCCCACATGGGATTCACAGTGTTCACAGCATCGCTAAAATCCACCCGTTCCTCTGCATCCTAACTACCACAAAAATCCAAGCACTTATCCTAAACCTCCTTGATTACTGCATCAGCCTCCTTGCTGACCTCCTTGGCTCCTGTCTCTTCCCACTCCAGTCTGTACTTCATTCTGCTGCGCCAATCGTTTGTCTACAAAAACTTTCAGTCCATGTTTCCTCACTCCTTGAGAAACTCCAGTGGTTGCCCACCCATCTCCGCATCAAACAGAAACTCACCATTGGCTGTGAGCCCCACGGGGGAGAACCTGATTACCTTGTATCTGCCCCAATGCTCAGAACAGTGCTTGGCACATGATAAGCGCTTAACAAATACCATCATCATCCTTATTATTATTAAAAGCACTCAATCACCATGCCTCCCTCCGACCTGACCTGACTGCTCTCCTACTACAACCCAACCCGAATGAACACTTGGCTCAACTAATGCCAACCTACTTAAGGTCCCACAGTCTCGTCTATCTCACCCGCGACCTCTCATCCACGTCCTGCCTCTTGGCTGTAACACCCTCCCTCGTTTTATCTGAAGATGATCACTCTCCCCATCTTCAAAGCCTCATTGAAAGCCCATCTCCAAGAGGTCTTCCCTGCTAAGGCCCTCATTTCCTCTACTTTCACTTCCTTCTGTGTCATCCTTGTAGTTGGATTTGTACCCCTTAATTCACCCCTCCCTCAGGCCCAAAGCACTCAAGTACATATCTATAATTTATTTATTTCGATTAATGTCTGTCTCCCCATCTAGGCTATAAGCTTCTAGATGTATCTACCAACTCTTGTTATATTGTACACTCCCAAGCGCTTAGTACAATTTTCTGCACACAGTAAGGCCTCAATAAAGGTGATCGATTGATCTTAATCCCCATTTTGCAGATGAGAGAATTGAGTCACTGAAATATTAAATGACTTGCTGAAGGTCACATGGCAGACGAGTGGTAGAGCTGGGATTAGAACCCAGATCCTTCTGACTCCCAGGCCTGTGGCATATCCACTAGGCCACGTTTGCTTCTTGATTTCTCCCCGTTGCTCCTGACACATTCTCCCTCTCCTGTCTGTGAGTTTTTCCCACAACATCCTTTGTGCCTCTCTCTCCCTGCCTGCCACACCCCATGTCCCTTCACCCTCACCTCCTCTGGAAAGCCCTCCACAGTTTCCTCCCTTACCTTTCCACTTTCTCATCTCCCTCCTCCACTCTCTGTGTCTGTCTGTCCACATGCAGAGGGGAGAATCTGAGTGTCCTTCTGGTCTCTGCTCTCTGGCCAGAAGCCCCTGGTTGTCCCATGTGCACTCTCTGACTTTGATTCCAGAAAGCCTGGGAGTTGTCTGACTGCACCTCCTTATCTGGAGCCCGGCCATGCCCAGAGCCTGTTCCTGCCCCAGAGTCCATCCCTACCCCAGAGTCTGTCCCTAATAATAATAATAATAATAATTGTGGTATTTGTTAAGTGCTTACTATGTGCCAAGCACTGTTCTAAGTGCTGGGGTAGATACAAGGTAATCATCTTGTCCCATGTGGGGCTCACAGTCTTCAACCCGATTTTACAGATGAGGTAACTTGGGCACAGAGAAGTTAAGTGACTCGCCCTAGGTCACACAGACAGTTGGCAGAGCCAGGATTAGAACCCACAACCTCTGACTCCCAAGCCCATGCTCTTGCCACTAGGCCATCCAGAGTCTGTTCCGACTCCGGAGCGCACCCCTGCCCTAGAGCCCATCTGTCCCTGGAGCTTGTCCAAGAGTGGCTGGGACCGAGGAACTGGAGGGCACCCTTAGCCTGGCATGAACGGGAGAGCTCAGCAGCTGGCACAGTGGGTAGCCAAGCCGCCTCCCCTACCCACCGCCACTCTGGGGACATGGGAAGGCACAGGACCTATTGGAATAAGGGCCTGGGAAGAAATAAGTAGAAGCAGCTTGACCTAGTGGATAGAGCAGGGACCTGGGAGTCCACAGGACCTAATAATAATGATAATTGTGGTATTGCTCAGTGCTTACTATGTGCCAGGCACTGTACTAAACGCTGGGGTGGACACAAGCAAATGGGGTTGGATGCAGCCCCTGTTCCGCATGGGGCTCAAGGTCCTAATCCCCATTTTACAGATGAGATGACTGAAGCCCAGAGAAGTGAAGTGACTTGCCCAAGATCAAACAGAGGACAAGTGGCAGAGCCGGAATTAGAACCCATGACCTTCAGATTCCCAGGTAGGTGTTCTATCCATTACGCCATGCTGCTTAGACCTGGGTTCTAATCCAGGTCTGCCAGTCATCTGCCTAGTGACCTTGAGCCGATCAATTCTCTGTGCCTGTTACCTTAAGTGGAAAATGGGTAACAAGACTGTGTGCCCAACCTGATTAGCTTGTATCTACTCCGGCGCTTAGTACAGTGCCTGGCACACAGTAAACACTTTAAAAATATAAATTTTAAAAAATGACCATCCCATCCCACCCCTGCAGCACACACATGCTAACTCAAGGAGCCTCACGTGTCCCCAGCTCCCGGACCCCACCAGGCAGGCGGAGGCTCAGATTTCACTCTCCAGCAGCGCTAATCAGAGCGTGATAAGGGGAAGGAGGAAACGAGGTGGGTCGTGGAGGGAAGAGTGATTGGGTGATTCCTCTTAACTGTCACCGGCCGGACGAGGCGGGGCCACCTCACAGGTCCACCTAAGGCCTTTCTTGGAGTTGAGGATGGAGGGGGTTACCCCCGCAGGGTGGCATGTGAGAACCAGATTCGCCTCCCGCGATGGCAGATCTCCTCCTCCTCTTCTCTTTCCTCTTTCCTCCTCTCCTTCCTCTCCTTCTCTTTCCTCCTCTCCCACCTCCTCTTCCTCCTCTCTCACTTCCCCTTCCTCCTCCTTTCCTACCATCGGCGGTTCAGAAGAGCGATAAGGCTCTAAGGGCTTTCGGGATTTTGAGGAGCAACTGACTCACCTCCTTAAGAGGGGCAGGGCAGGAGCTGGAGACGCGGGGGCAAGGCCAAGGGTGGGTTGAGAGCTGCATTCTCTTTTCAGGTTTGAGCTCTGCCCCCCGCGAAAAGACCCCTCTCGGGATCAGACAGCAGGCCGCACCACGGTCCGGCGCATCCCGGAGCTGTGAAGCCGACGTTCCTAAATCTGAGTGGCCGAGGGCTCAACTTCCCTGCAAAACTGGGGGGTCTTCGGGGGTGGGGGAGAGGGCAGGGGCCTAAACTGCAGCATGAAAGAGTGGAATCAGACCAAAGGGCTGAAACCTAATGGCCTAGTGGATAGAGCCTGGGCCTGGGAGTCAGAAGGATCTGGGTTCTAATCCCAGTTCTGCCACTTGTCCACTGTGTAACCCTAGGCAAGTCACTTCACTTCTCTGTGCTAGTTACCTACCTCGTCTGCAAAACTGGATTGAGTTTGAGCCCCGTGTGGAACATGGACTGTGCCCCACATGACTAGCTTGTATCTACCCCAAAGTTTAGTAGAGTGCCTGGCAAATAGTAAGATCACGGGTTCTGATCCCGGCTCCGCCACTTCTCTGTTGTGACTTTGGGCAAGTCACTTCACTTCTCTATGCCTCAGTTACTTCATCTGTAAAATGGAGATTAAGACTGTGAGCTCCATGTGGGACAGGGATTGTGTCCAACCCAATTTGCTTCTATTTTCCCCCCGACCGCCAGTACTTAGTACAGTGCCTGAAACATATTAAGCACATAAATACCACTATTACTATCATTAATAATAAGAACAAATACCATAACCACCTTCCCTGCAAAAATAAAAATAAAACCCGAGGTCAGGCCACAGCGGGAGGAGATGAGAGGGTCACAGCGTGAGGCAGCAGGGGTTGGGGAGATGTGAGCAGGAGAGGAGGTGGAAGGGGGACACTTTAGAGTTGCTGAATGTGCCCTCAACCTTGCACCTCTTACTTCCCGCTTCCAGAGGAGGAGCTGGAGGCCCCCTGAATTGGAACTCAAGACCCGTGACTCCCCCACGTCCAGGGTCCGAGAGGGGAGGCCGGGGGCAACCCCCGAAGAGGAGAGAGGGGGCTATCGGGCTCCTCCTCCTTCCAGAAGCGAAGTTGAGCGGACCAGCTCGGGGTTCCCCCCCCTCCCCGCACCCCCCATTGAACCCCCCGGCCTATTTCCCCATTAACGAGGACGTGGCGCCCCCTGGCGGAGACGAGGCGGCGTGCCACCCGGGGTCCCTGGGCAGGTCTTCCTTAATAATTGTGATTTTTGTTAAAATAAAGGGTGGTATTTGTTAAGCGCTTACTATATGCACAGCACTGTTCTAAGCGCTGGGGGGGTACAAGTTGATCAGGTTGTCCCACGTAGGGTTCACAGTTTTAATCCCCATTTACAGATGAGGTAACTGAGGCCCAGAGAAGTGAAGTGACTTGCCCAAAGTCACACAACTGGCAAGCGGCGGAGTAGGGATTAGAACCCACGACCTCTGGCTCCCAAGCCCGGGCTCTTTAAGCCCTTACTATGTGTCACGCACTGTACTAAGCCCTGGAGTGGATACAAGCAAATCGAGATGGACACAGTCCCTGTCCCTGTCTCTCTTGAGATTCATAGTCTTCATCCGCGCTGAGAAGCAGCGTGGCTCAGTGGAAAGAGCACGGGCTTTGGAGTCAGAGGTCATGAGTTCGAATCCCAGCTCTGCCACTTGTCAGCTGTGTGACTGTGGGCAAGTCACTTCGCTTCTTTGTGCCTCAGTTACCTCATCTGTAAAATGGGGATTAAGACTCTGAGCCCCATGTGGGACAACCTGATTCCCGTGTCTACCCCAGCGCTTAGAACAGTGCACATAGTAAGTGCTTAACAAATACCAACATTATTATCCCATTTTAAAGATGGGGTAACTGAGGCCCAGAGTGACTTGCCCAAGGCCACCCAGCAGACAAGTTCGGCTCGCATTGTCTGCTCCCTGCCCCTCGCCCTGGCCGACCTTCTGTGCCGCTGTGGCCGGCGGGGGGCTCCTTGCCCCCTGGCCACCTGGGTCTGCCCGCTGGGGCCGCTGGCCCCCCTGGGCCCCGTGCGCCTGGCCTGGGCCATATGCGGGGCCGCCCGGGTCCCCAGCCTGCTGTGTGCTTCGCTGGCCGAGCCCAGGTTGCCAGGGGTTGGGGTGAAGCGCCCGTGCCCTCCTGGAATCTGGCCCCTCTCAGAAATGGAAAGGGGATGTGGCTCAGTGGAAAGAGCCCGGGCTTGGGAGTCCGAGGTCATGGGTTTGAATCCTGACTCTGCCACTTGTCAGCTGTGGGACTGTGGGCAAGTCACTTCACTTCTCTGGGCCTCAGTTACCTCATCTGTAAAATGGGGATTAACTGTGAGCGTCGCGTGGGACAACCTGATTAACCTGTATCTACCCCAGCGTTTAGAACAGTGCTCTGCATATAGTAAGCGCTTAACAAATCCCAACATTATTAATTTTAAGGGGACCCCAAAGAAACAACCCCGCGGGCAGACGGCATTGGGGAGGAGGATGGAGAGCAGGGGCCCGACCGCACCTCGAGCCCTGCTAGAGGTGAGGGAAGCAGCATGATCTTGTGGATCATGGGTCCTAATCCCAGCTCCGCCACCGGTCTGCTGTGTGGTCTTGGACAAGTCACTGCTCTGTGCCTCAGTTACCTCATCTGTAAAATGGGATTAGGACTGGCAGGGACTGTGCCCACCCCAATTTGCTTGTATCCACCCCAGCACTTAGTACAAGTGCCTGGCACATCATAAGCACTTAAACACCACAGTTACTATCATTATTACTTCCTAGAAAGCATTTTCAAAGTCCCCACCAGGTAGCTGCAAGCTAAAGAGTTGGGGGTTGGGAGGCTGGGGTTTGGGCCAGGGGCCGTGGCAGGGTGGGGGCTCAGCATATTAGGTGTCCCCTGCTGATGAGAAAGGCGGGTGGAGGTCCCGCCCACGCCCCTCTGAGGACTGAGCCCAGGTTTGAGACCCCCAGGCCCCCCTCTACTCCCAGCTCCTCCTTCATCACTCCCTCCGGTCCCCTGCAGAGCGGATGGAGAAACCTCCTCTTTCAGTACAAACAACAAACTTGCCAGGACACAGTTCCAACCCTTCTGAGCCTCTGATCCATTTAAAAGCCAATAATAATAATAATTATGTTTGTTAAGGGGCTACTATGTGCCAAACAGGGTTCTAAGCGCTGGGGAAGATACAAGGTCATCGGGTTGGACACAGTCCGTGTCCCTCATGGGGCTCAAAATCTTGATCCCCATTTTACAAATGAGGACACTTGCCCAAGGTCACACAGCAGACGTGGCAGAGCCCACGGACCCAGGCCCATCCTCTTTCCACTTGGCCGTGCTGCTGCTTCTAACAAACCCAGTCACCATCCCTGTCTTCCCTTCCTCCCCCACCCTGCGTGAGGCAGACAGAGGCAGCCCCCACCTCAAATGACCCCTCTTCTGCCCCCCACCCCACCCCAGTATATCCGTAGGGGGCTGGGGCGCTACGCAGAGGGAGGGACAGGAAGTAGCCAGCTCAGGGAGCTGGGACTTTGCTCACAATGTGCCCGACGTTCAGAAAAGAGAACGGCTCCTTTGTCCTCACATCCTAGGGTGGTGCCGGAGAGGACGTCGCTTTGAAAACTCAAATAAATAAATGGGCAAAACAACCGGCAGCAAGATGGTTCCAGTGGGGGGCTGGGAACTGTGAGGCAGAAAGCTTGGATGGAAACCAACAGGCCGCATTTTAAGCACATCTTTATGGGAATTTCAGAGCCAGCACGAGAGGTCGGGGAGGGCTGTGGCTCCCAACCCCACCAATAATAACAATAATTGTGGTATTTGTTAAACGCTCACTATGTACTGTACTAAACACGGCAGTAGATGCAAGATAATCAGGTCCCACATGGGGCTCACAGTCTAAGTAAGAGGGAGTAGAGAACTGAATCCCCATTTTGCAGATGAGGTCGCTGAGGCACAAAGAAGTTAAGCGACTTGCCCGAGATCACAGAGCAGACAAGTGGCAGATCTGGGATTAGAACCCAGGACATATTAGGGGATTTACTGATGGGATAGGTAGATCATCAGTTTGGACCCAAGTCTCACCCAAGGTGAGAAACAGTGTGGCCTAGTGGAAAGACCACGGGCCCGGGATTGGAGGACCTGGGTTTTAATCCCAGCTCTGCCAACTGCTTGCTGTATGACCTCGAGCAAGTCACTTAACTTCTCTGGGCCTCAGATTCCTCTGCCTCCTACTTAGACTGCGAGCCCCGTGCGGGACAAGGACTGTGTCCAACCTTATTAAGTTATACCTACCCCAATGCTTAGAGTACTGTTTGCCCCATAGTGTTTAAATACCATAAAAAAAACTGTCGCACATGGGGCTCATGAGGGAGAGCGGGTATCTTATCCCCATTTTATAGCTGAGGAAACTGAGACTGAGAGAGATGACTTGCCAAAGTCACATAGCAGCACTGGGATTAGAAACTGGGACCCACGACTTCCAGCCCCTCGCACTTTCCTCCAGGCCACACTGCCCCCCACAATCAGGATTTCGATGACTGGCAGATGAGAGGCAGCAGACAGTGGCCGCCCAGGCCGTGGGAGCCACTCCCCAGCGGCTCTTGATGATCTGCCCAGTGCGATGGGGGAAAGTAGAGAAGCGGCGTGGCCTAGTGGATACAGCATGGGCCTGGAAGTCAGAAGGATCTGGGTTCTAATTCCGGCTCTGCCACCTGTCTTCTGTGTGACCTTGGGTCAGTCACTTCACTTTTCTATGTCTCGGTTCCCTCATCTGTAAAATGGGGAATAAGATTGTGAGCCCCATGTGGGACAAGGACTGTGTCCAACCCAACTACCTTCTATCCTCCCCAGCACTAAGAACAGCGCCTGGCACATAGTAAGCACTTAATACCATTATTTATTTTTTCCTCTTTCAGTCCAAACAACATCCTTGCAAGGGCACAGCCCCAACCTCTGAGTCCCGGATCCATTTAAAAGCCAAACCCAGACACAATCCCTGCCTTGCCCTCCTTCCCACCACTACTATGTGCCGCAGAGAAAGACAACCTGGCCCCCCATTATACCGAGTCGGGGGGGCGGGGGGGGGCCGGGCGGCCTATAGAGAGGGAGGGACAAGCACTGAAAATACAAAACAACAGGCGACACAGACAAGGGAAGTAGCCCGGGACGAAGGAAGGCCCAGACCTGCCTCGGTGGTGGAGCAAGGCAGGCCGGTGTCAGCGCTGACTGGAGAGAGTCACTGTTTCGGTCACCGTGTGCCGCAGCGTGGGAGAAGGCCCATCCGAGGCCGTCTGCCAGTCAGGGAGAGTTTGACCGTCCATCTGTGACGGATCGTCCACTTGTGGTTAGTCAAGAGTTGTCTGGCAGCCAGGAATCCTCTAACCTTGCTCCTGCCTCTTCAGCACCCGACAGTCCTGGCTCCACCTCCGCAAACCAGCTCTCCAACCCCGTCTCCCCGCTTCAAGTCTCCCCAAAGCCGGCCCGGCCCCAGACCGTCCCTCTCCACGCACCCCCCACTACGCTTATTCCCCTCGGGTTCACTGAGCGTGGCGGGTCGGGAGGATTAGAGGAGGCATCCGGGGAGACGACGCCGATGAGGGGGCCTCAGGCCTGTTTGTCGGAGGGGGCGGGGCGGCAGGGACGGGGTTCAGAACCCGCTCCCGGAGGCGTCACGTGCCCTCCGGGGTTCCGCCAAAGGCCCCGAGCCGCTTGGTGCGGCTATCCCGGAGCTGGTCCAGCTGGCGCTGCCCGCGGCGGTAGAGGTACTCGATGCGCAGGACGTCGGCCCGGGGGATGCGGGCGTGCTGGCGGAACTCCGCCCGGATGCGGGACATGGCGCCGGGCTTCTCCCTCCCGGCCCGCAGGAACTGGCGGTACAGGCTCAGCACCTGCCGCTGCAGCTTGCTGTGGCGGCTCATGGCCCGTGCGTGAGGGGAGGCGGGCCGCCTGGGAGCGGCGAGACAAACCACTGGGGGGACAGGGCGGCCGAGAACGATCCGAGGGTCCCGGCAGACCCCAAGCCGATGAGGAGGCAGTGGCGAGGCCCTGGTGGTTTGAGAAATGACCAGCGTTGGTTCTCGGGGAGTTGGGAGGGGTGGGGTCACGCCGCGCAGGACAGGGGCGAGGAGACGGGGTAAGTTGTCAGGGTGTCCCGCTTCATCCCATCAGGCGAGCCCTGGGTCCCGCAGGTGGAAGGGTTGGAGACGGTGCTAGGGCAGACCAGGATCACCAAGCAGTGCGGGGAGAAGAAGCAGTGTGGCCTAGTGGACGGAGCCCGGGCCTGGGAGTCACAAGGTCCTGGGGTCTAATCCTCAACTCTGCCACTCGTCTGCTGCGAATCACTTCACTTCTCTGTGCCTCAGTTCCCTCCTCTATAAAATGAGGATTAAGACTGTGAGAGCCATGGGGGACTCGGACTGCGTCCCACATGGCTGGGACTCACCATCTACTTGTCTCTATCTGTTGCCGAATTGTCCATTCCAAGCGCTTAGTACAGTGCTCTGCACATAGTAAGCGCTCAATAAATACTATTGAATGAATGAATGAATCTACCAACTCTGTTGAACTGTACTCACCCAAGCGCTCTGCACACAGTAACTGTTCACTAAATATGATTGATCGACACACCCCAGCTCTTAGCAACAATAATAATGTTGGTATTTGTTAAGCGCTTACTATGTGTCAAGCACTGTTCCAAGCACTGGGATAGATACAAGGTTATCAGGTTGTTCCACTTGGGGCTCACAGTCTTCATCCCCATTTTACAGATGAGGTAACTGAGGCCCAGAGAAGTGAAGAGACTTGCCCAAAGTCACACAGCTGACAAGTGGCGGGGTCGGGATTAGAACTCACGACCTCTGACTCCCAAGCCCGGGCTCTTGTAGAGAAGCTTAACTTCTCTGGGCCTCAGTTACCTCATCTCAAAAATGTGAGCCCCACATGGGACAATCTGATTACCTTGTATCTACCCCAGCGCTTACAACAGTGCTCAGCACATAATAAGCGCTTAACAAATACCATAATTATTATTATTAAGCCACACTACAGTGCCCCGCACATAGTAAGAGCTTAGCAAATGTATTATACTTCCCAAGTGCTTAGTACACTGCTCTATACCCAGTAAGTGCTCAATAAATGCGATTGAATGAATAAACGGATGAAATAAGTCCGTTGTGGGCAGGGAATGTCTCTCTTTATTGCTGAATTGTACTTTCCAAGCGCTTAGCACAGTGCTCTGCACACAGTAAGCGCTCAATGAATACGATTGAATGAATGAGGTACCATTAAAAAAAAGAGGAGCGTGGGGGTTTTGAGGGAGAGCAAGGGGGTCTTCGGGCCTCTGCTGTGGGGCAGATCTCTCCCCGCTCCTCCCTGTCTTCCAGGTTGGGAGGGAAGTGGCGGGTGGGGAGCGCGTCCAGCGGAGCCGGAGTCCCGGGGTCCCGGAGTCCCGGAAGGGTGACCCGTGATTTTTGGCAGCCTGGCTCAGTGGCAAGAACACAGGCTTGGGAGTCCCAGGTCGTGGGTTCTAATCCCACCCCCGCTGCTTGATTGCTGTGTGTCCTTGGCCAAGCCCCTTCACTGGGCCTCAGTTCCCTCGTCTGCAAATTCAGGCACTCATTTGATGGTATTTATTGAGCGCTTACTATGCGCAGAGCACTGAACTAGGCGCTTGGCATGGACAATTGGGCAACAGAGAGAGACCATCCCCGCCCAATGATGGACTCAAGCAGCGTGGCTCTGTGGAAAGAGCCCGGGCTTGGGAGTCGGAGGTCATGGGTTCGAATCCCGCCTCTTGTCAGCTGTGTGACTGTGGGCAAGTCACCTCACTTCTCCGTGCCTCAGTGACCTCATCTGGAAAATGGGGATGAAGACTGTGAGCCTCACGTGGGACAACCCGAGTACCCTGTATTCATTCAATAGTATTTATTGAGCGTTTGTGCAGAGCACTGTACTAAGCGCTTGAAATATACAATTCGGCAACAAATGGAGACAATCCCTGCCCAATGACGGGCTTACAGTCTAAGCGGGGGAGACAGAAGGACAAAAACAGAACAACATAAACACGATAAAGAGAATCAAGGGGATGTACACCTCTTTAACAAAATAAATAGGGTAAAAAAAATATAAACAAATGAGCACAGTGCTGAGGGGAAGGGAAAAGAGGGGGGGAGGAGCAGAGAGAAAGGGGTTATCTCCCCCAGCGCTTAGAACAGTGTTGGGCACATAGTAAGCGCTTAACAAATACCAACATTATTATTATTATTAAACAGGATGAAGACTGCGCGCCCCACGTGGGACAACCTCATTACCTTGTAGCTACCCCAGCGCTTAGGGCAGTGCTTGGCATATAGTGAGCGCTTAACAAATATAATTATTATTACTGATTGTTGTTATTGTTATTATTATTACTGCGGGCACGGTCACCTTGAGCCCCTTGCCCGCCCCTCGCGTCCCGCACTCACCGGTTCCAAGCGGTCCGGCCACGGAGCCAGGCCGGGGCGGGCGAGGAAGGAGGATTCCCTCCTCCGCCGCCTCTTATTGGCTGCCGGGCGCCGCCGGCTGCTCCTATTGGCCGACGGGGGACGTCACGCCCGCCCGCCATTGGCTCCCGCGGCCGGTGGGCGGGGCGTCGCTGGGCAGGCGGGGCCGCTCCGGGTCAAAGGTCGGGGAGCGCCGGCCGTTTCGGCCTCCTGCTCACCCGGGGGCTGCCGGAAGTCGCAGTTTTAAAGGCCTCAAAATGTCAACCCTCGAGTTGCATCGGGAAGGGAAATAATAATAATGTCGGTATTTGTTAAGCGCTTACTATGCGCCGAGCACTGTTGTAAGCGCTGGGGTAGACACAGGGGAATCAGGTGGTCCCACGTGGGGCTCACAGTCTTCATCCCCATTTTACAGATGAGGTCACTGAGGCACAGAGAAGTGAAGTGACTTGCCCACAGTCACACAGCTGACAATAAAAATCGGCTTCAAGGCCTCATCTTCCCACTCCCTGCTCCCCCTGGCAGCCCATGTGTATTTATTGCTATTGTACTTGTCTGTCCATCTCCCCCAATTAGACCGTAAGCCCGTCAAAGGGCAGGGACTGTCTCTATCTGTTACCGATTTGTCCATTCCAAACGCTTAGTACAGTGCTCTGCACCTAGTAATTGCTCAATAAATACTATTGAATGAATGAATGAACCCACTCCTTCCCCCAAAGCATCAAGACCGACAGCAAAGAGGGGGTGGACCCTCTGGGGAAGGGTCCCCAGGGTCCCCCACCACCCAACCGTACCCCTAATTGTGCCTTAATAGTAATCATAATTGTGGCATTTGATAAATGCTTACAGGCACTGTTCAAAGCACTGGGGTTGACAGAAGGTTCCCAGGTCCCAATACTATTATATTTAAGCACTTACTATGTGCTGAGCACTGTTCTAAGCACAGGGGGAGACACAGGGTCATCAGATTGTCCAACGTGGGGCTCATTTTTTTAATCCCCATTTTTACAGATGAGGTAACTGAGGCCCGGGGAAGTTGTGACTTGCCCAAGGTCACTCAGCAGCCAAGTGGCGGAGCTGGGATTAATAATAATAATGTTGGTATTTGTTAAGCGCTATGTGCAGAGCACTGTTCTAGGTGCTGGGGTAGATACAGGGTAATCAGTTTGTCCCACATGAGGCTCACAGTTGATCCCCATTATACAGATGAGGTAACTGAGGCACAGAGAAGTGAAGTGACTTGCCCACAGTCACACAGCTGTCAAGTGGCAGAGCCGGGATTCAAACCCATGACCTCTGACTCCTAAGCCCAGGCTCTTTCCACTGAGCCACGCTGGGATTAGAACCCACCTCTGACTCCCAAGCCCATGCTCTTTCCACTCAGCCACGCCGCTAAACACTTACTATGCACCAGGCACTGTATTAAGCGTTGGGGTGGATACAAGCAAAGTGGGCCAGACACAGTCCCTGTCTCTCAGTCTCAATCCCCCTTTTACAGATGAAGAAACGGAGGCCCAGAGAAGTGAAGGAACTCGCCCAAAGTCACGCACCGGACAAGTGGCGGAGCCGAGATTAGAACCCATAACCTTCTGACTCCCAGACCCGTTCTCTATCCCCTGTACCGGGCAGGGAGGTAGGAGGACGGACCCTGGCGAGGGGGTGGACCAGCAAGGTTCACTGGTTCCTGCTCCGGTAACTGCTCCCAGCAGGGCAGAGGGTGGGCCCGGGGGGACAAGAGTCATGAGGGTGGAATGGCCTAGTGGATAGAGCATGGGCCTGGGTCCTTGGGCAAGTCACTTAACTTTGTGCTTCAGTTACCTCACCTGCAAAATGGGAATTCAATCCCGTCCTCCTTTCTATTTAGACGGTGAGTCCCTTGTGGGACCCGGGAACCTTGTGTCTACCCCAGTGCTTTGCACAGTGCCCGTCACACAGTAAGCGTTTAACAAATGCCACAATTATTATTACCATTAGTTGAACCAGGCCTGCCTGGAGAGCCAACCCACGCCTCGGGACCAAGCCCTCGCTCTGGCATCTATGAGCCCGTGAAGAAAGAGGTTGGGAAGGGTTGTTGCGCCCAAATTCTTTCCTAAGAGACGACACCATTCAGCAACAAATCCCGGAGAGGGAGCAGCTTCCGCTGCCACTGTGTGGGAGAGCCCCCGCCCTGACTCCTTCTGGACCGAGGTGGCGGGGTCAGGGCGGGCCGGGAGGCCGGGGGCCGGGTGTTGAGAGGCCCCGGGCTGTTCCTGCGCACTTCTTGCCGGATCCCCGCGGGGTGCTGGAGCCGGTCAGGCCGGGATCAAACGGTGCACGGCTGGGTGGGGATCGGCTCCCGAGGCCGAGATCCACCGGGAGGCCTGGGTCCGGCTTCGGTTGCCGCTGGCACAGAACCAGAGATTGAGACACCTCGGCTTTCCCCCGACCCTGCCCGGGCCCACACCCCCAACCACTGAAACCCCCCCTGGAGGTCACTCACAAGGGAGGGGGGGGCCCCACCCATCTGGACGCTGGAAAGGACTGGAGGAAGCAGCCGGGAATCCGGGCGAGCCGGCTGACCCCCTCTCGCACCCTCCCACTGACCCCCTCCCGCTCAGCCTCTCCACACAAGCAGGGTTCAAGGTGCAGGTTTAATGGGTCACGGTCTCACAAAAGCCAAGTGGGAAAGTACAAGAAAAAAAATACATCTCGGGGGAGAGGAAGGGGCAGGCAGAACCAGGACGCTGGGCCCAAGCCACACAAACACAGGGGAGAGGGAAGGGGTCCGGGCTGAGGGTGGGGACGGACGGACGGACAGCGGTGCGAACGCCGAGGGCCTGGACCCTTGGGGTGGCCAGACTCCGGCCTAGTGTTTAACCCTTCTGGCTCTGCCCCCCACCCCCCTCCCCGCCCGAGTCACATCTCGTCCAGCCCATAGTCCTCCTCGGGGAAGTCCCCGACTGTGACGCTCTGCGGCTTGACGAAGGCACCGTACTTGGGCTGGCACTGGAAGTAGCGTTTGCCGCTCACGCTGGCCGGCGGACGGGGGCGAAGGGGAGAGTCAGAGGGCGAAACGTCAGGCCCGCCACAGTTCCTCCAGAGGGAGCGGGACCCTCCAACCCCGCGCGGCCCCCACCCCTTTCCCAGCCCCTTCCCCTCCCAGCCCCGCCGCCATTCCAGCAGAGGGTTGGGAGAGGCTGGCAGTACCCCAAGGGTGTGGGTGGAGGAGGGGACACCCAGACCGTCTCCGCAGAGGAATCCTAAAGCCCCCATCCCCCAAACCCGTATCTTCATCAGCCCCAAGTGACGGGGAGGGGCGGGAAGGCAGTGCTGGGGAGAGTTGGGCTGGGCCACCACCCCTCTGGCTGGAGGCCCCAAGGCGAGCGAGGGATGGCTCTCACAGGGTGGGGATGTAAGGGCCGGGGCGGCGGGGGGGGGGTGTTACCTGCCATCATGTTTTCCCAGAGGTTCGTCGTATCTGACCCCGACCCAGTATCCTGGTTTGAACTCTGTGAGACCTGCAGATGGGTAAAGGGGGATGTGGCCCCGATGCCGTCTTGTTCCCATTTTCACAATGTTCGCTATGAATTGGTGGGTGGCAACCGGGAGGGTCGACGGGGGCTCTCGGCAGAGAAAGCCTCTCAATCGCCGGGATTTTTCTCTCACTCTTTCTCCCCTGCTGCCTCACTGAGAGGGAAACTGGCCCCCAGCTCCGTCCTATTTGCCTCTCTCTGCTCCTCGCTTCCCCAACTGCCCACACCCTGGCCCGCTCCTGCCCCGAGGCCTGGGCCGGTTCCTCCCCCGGAGAGAAGGGAAGACGGTGATGGCACTCACCCACGTACATCACGGTGCCCAGCTTGGCGGGCTGCCCGGCTGCCCGCACCTGGCACCGGGAGCCCACGGTCATGGCTTCGGCCAAGGCCTTCTCCTCCGCCAGCCGCTGCTCCTGCTCCGCCTCCCGCCGGCTCTGCTCTTCCTCGTTGAACTTGCCCATCTTGCTGCGCTTCAGGAACGAGCGGACCGAATCTGCGGCCCGGAGACCCCGAGGTCAGAGGTCAAGAGGCCACCACCCTGAACAGATCCACTCAAGGGCAAGCCCCCTGTGCCCCTGCCTCTCAACAGCGGGGTAGGAAGCAGAGCAGTCAGCACCTCCACTCCCTGGCCATCTGCAATCGGGTTCATCCCGGGAGAGTACGGGGGAAAGCTTGAGCGAACTGGGGTGGCCCCAAATAGAAATCATCCACCTTCGGGATTTCCGGAGACTGATCCGGATGCTGGGAACCTTCCCTCCCCCAAAAGCCCCGGACACTACCTGGTCTCTTTTCATAGGCAGACTGGGAGATCTCATATTTCTCCACCCGTGACAGGTCCTCATACTCGCCAATCCGGGCTCCGCTCCGATCGATCACCTGGGGAGGGGGAGGGCATGGGAGTGGAAAATGATTCTGGGTCCCCTGTCCCGCTCCCTTTGCTTGGACCAGATCAGGTTAAAGCGTAAATCCCCCTTATTCTCCCAGTGCCCCACCCCTAATCCTTCAGCGGTTCCCACTCACGTTAAATCAAATCTCCTGCCCATCACTCTAAAGCCTCTTCCCCTTCCTGCTCAGCTCCTGCTCTCGCTGCAGCTGAGAAGAGAGTGAAACTTCCCTGCACACCCAACTGTTTCAACTCCACGCTCGGACCCTGGGAAGCTTTGGGGGGATCAGGACACCGAGAGAGCTCTGGGGAAGTGTGGTGGGGGGGCTAAAGGGGAGGGAGGCATCCTCACGTGGATCCTGCAGCCGTCTTCCACGGGGTAGGAACCCAGCAGGGCGTCGTCCCGGTCCAGCTTCATACAGAACTTGTCATCGATGCCGTAGAGTTCCAGGTCCATACAAGAGGCTGGGCTGCCCACCACGAGCTCCAGTTTACACTGTAGGACAAACCCCCCACCATCAGAGCCCCAGCTCGGTCACTTGGGAGGGGCAGTGGGAGAAGATGTTAACCTCGAGAGGAATCCCAGCCCCCCTTCCCATTCTGGTTCCCCTTTGAGCCTGGCTCGGTGGACACAGCACAGGCCTGGGAGTCACGGTTTCTAATCCCAGCTCTGCCACGTGTCCGCTGTGTGACCCCGGGCAGGTCGCTTCACTTCTCTGGGCCCCAGTTACCTCATCAGTAAAAGGGGAATTAAGACTGTGAGCCCTATAATAATAATATATTATTATTATTAATATCATTATATTATTATAATATAATAATAATGTTGGTATCTGTTAAGCGCTTACTATGTGCAGAGCACTGTTCTAAGCACTGGGGGAGATACAGGGGAATCAGGTTGTCCCACATGAGGCTCACAGTCTTCATCCCCATTTTACAGATGAGGGAACTGAGGCACAGAGAAGTTAAGTGACTTACCCACCGTCACACAGCTGACAAGTGGCAGAGCCGGGATTCGATAATAATAATGTTGGCATCAAGCGCTGACTATGTGCAGAGCACAGTTCTAAGCACTGGGGTAGATACAGGGTCATCAGGTTGTCCCACGTGAGGCTCATCACAATTTTCATGTGGGACAAGGACTGTGTCCAACCTAAACTGAATCTACCCCACTGCTTAGAACAGTGCTTGGCAGATAGTAAGCGCTTAGCAAGTCCTATCATTAGCAGTAGTATTGATGTCTGCCTTCTCCCCTCTCTACTCTGAGCTCGTTGTGGGCAGGGAATGTTACTATTTGCTGTTGCATCGTATTCATTTATTCAATCGTATTTACTGAGCGCTTACTATGTGCAGAGCACTGGACTAAGCGCTTGGAATGTACAATTGGGCAACAGGTAGAGACCATCCCTGCCCCACAACGGGCTCACGATCGAAGCGGGGGAGACAGACAACAAAAGGAAACAAAACAAGTAGTCTGGCGTCAATGTCATCAAGATAAATAGAATCATAGATATATACACATCATTAACAAAATAAATAGAGTAATGAATAATATCTACAAATATGCACAAGTGCTGTGGGGCGGGGAAGGGGGAAGGGCAGAGGGAGGGAGGAGGGGGAATGGGGAGGGGAGGAGGAGCAGAGGGAAAGGGAGGGCTCGGTCTGGGACGGCCTCCTGGAGGAGGTGAGCTCTCAGTAGAGCTTTGAAGAGGGGAAGAGAATTAGTTTGGGCATGTGAGAAGGGAGGGCATTCCGAGCATCTAGTACAGTGCTCTGCACACAGTAAAGTCTCTTAATAAATACGACTGGATTCTGTCTCTCCCGATTAGACCGTAAGCCCGTCAATGGGCAGGGACTGTCTCTATCTGTTGCTGATTTGTCCATTCCAAGCGCTTAGTACAGTGCTCTGCACATAGTAAGCGCTCAATAAATACTATTGAATGAATGAATTTGGGCCCCACCTCCCCTTAGAAACGGGGCTGAGCCTGGCCTTGCCCCCGCCCCCGCCGAGGAACCACGGTGGACCCGGCCCCAGGCTGGGCCTGAATCTCCCCCAGTGCTTAGAACAGTGCTTGGCACCTAGTAAGCGCTTAAAAGTCCTATTATTATCAGCAGTAGTAGTATTGATGTCTGCCTTCTCCTCTCTACTGTGGGCAGGGGAATGTCACTATTTATTGTTATACTGTGCTTTCCCGAGCGCCTGGTACGGTACTCTGCACATAGTGAGCGCTTAATAAATATGATTGAGTGACTTTAGGCCCCACCTGCCCCCAGGAATTGGGCTGAGCCCACCCCGCGCGACCGTGGTAGACCCAGCCCCAGGGTGGGCATGAATCTACCCCAGTGATTAGTACAGTGCTTGGCACATAGTAAGCGCTTAACAGGTCCTATTATTAGTAGTAGTATTGATGTCTGTCTTCTCCCTTCTCTACCGTGAGTTCCTTGTGGGCAGGAAATGTCACTATTTATTGTTGCACTGTACCTTCCCCAGCGCCTAGTACAGTGCTCTGCACACAGTGAGCGCTTAATAAATACGATGGAATGAGTTTGGGCCCCACCTCCCCCCAGGAAACGGGCCGGGCCCGGCCCCGCCCCCACCGAGGAACCGTGGTGGACCCGACCCCAGGGTGGGCCTGAATCTACCCCAGTGCTTAGAACAGTGCTTGGCACATAGTAAGCGCTTTAACGAGTCCTATTATTAGCAGTAGTAGTATTGATGTCTGCCTTCTCCTCTCTCTACTGCCAGCTCGTTGTGGGCAGGGGAATGTCACTGTTTATTGTTGTACTGTGCTTTCCCCAGCGCCTAGTACGGTGTTTGGCACACAGTGAGCACTTAATAAATATGACTGAATGAATTTGGGCCCCACCTGCCCCCAGGAATTGGGCTGACCCCATCCCGTGGAACCGTGGTGGACCCAGCCCCAGGGTGGGCATGAAGCAGCGTGGCTCAGTGGAAAGAGCCCGGGCTTTGGAGTCAGAGGTCATGAGTTCGAATCCCAGCTCTGCTACTTGTCAGCTGTGTGACTGTGAGCAAGTCACTTAACTTCTCGGTGCCTCAGTTACCTCATCTGTAAAATGGGGGTTAAGACTGTGAGCCCCACGTGGGACATCCTGATTCCCCTGTGTCTACCCCAGCGCTTAGAACAGTGCTCGGCACATAGGAAGCGCTTCACAAATACCAACATTATTATTATTAACAGTTCTTGGCACCTAGAAAGCGCTAAACAAGTGCTATTAGTAATAGTAGTATTGATGTCTGTCTTCTCCCTTCTCTACCGTGAGTACCTTGTGGGCAGGGAATGTCACTATTTATTGTTCCATTGTTCCTTCCTCAGCGCCTAGTACAGTGCTCAGCACACAGTGAGCGCTTAAGAAATACGAGGAATGACATATGAATGAGTTTGGACCCCGGCTGCAGCCAGGGATGAGGCTGGGCCCGGCCCCGCCCCCACCGAGGAACCAGGGTGGGCCTGAATCTACCCCAGTGCTTGGCACATAGTAAGTGCTTAACGAATCCTATTATTAGCAGTAGTAGTATTGATGTCTCCCTTCTCTACAGTGAGCTCCTTGCGGGCAGGGGTATGTCAACTATTTATTGTTGCATCGTACCTTCCCCAGCGCCTAGTGCAGCGCTCTGCACACTGTGCGTGCTTAAGAAATATGAGGGAATGAATGAGTCTGGGCCCCGCCCCAGGGTGGGCCTGAATCTACCCCAGTGCTTAGCACATAGTAAGCGCTTAACGAGTCCTATTATTAGCAGTAGTAGTATTGATGTCTGCCCTCTCTACAGTGAGCTCCTTGCGGGCAGGGGAATGTCAGTGTTTATTGTTGCATTGTTCCTTCCCCAGCGTCTAGTACAGTGCTCTGCACACAGTGAGCGCTTAAGAAATATGAGGACATGAATCAGTTTGGGCCCCAGCTGCAGCCAGGGATGGGACTGGGCCCGGCCCCGCCCCCACCGAGGAACCAGGGTGGGCCTGACTCTCCCCCAGTGCTTGGCACATAGTAAGCGCTTAACGAATCCTATTATTAGCAGTAGTAGTATTGATGTCTGCCCTCTCTACAGCGAGCACCTTGCGGGCAGGGGAATGTCATCATTTATTGTTGCATTGTTCCTTCCCCAGCATCTAGTACAGTGCTCTGCACACAGTGCAGGTTTAAGAAATACGAGAGAATGAATGAGTCTGGGCCCCGCCCCAGGGTGGGCCTGAATCTCCCCCAGTGCTTAGCACATAGTAAGCGCTAAACGAGTCCTATTATTAGCAGTAGTAGTATTGATGTCTGCCCTCTCTACAGTGAGCTCCTTGCTGGCAGGGGAATGTCACTATTTATTGTTGCATCGTACCTTCCGCAGCGCCTAGTACAGTGCTCTGCACACTGTGCGCGCTTAAGAAAAACGAGGGAATGAATGAGTCTGGGCCCCGCCCCAGGGTGGGCCTGAATGTCCCCCAGTGCTTAGCACATAGTAAGCGCTAAACGAGTCCTATTATTAGCAGTAGTAGTATTGATGTCTGCCCTCTCCCCAGTGAGCTCCTTGGAGGGAGGGGAATGTCACTGTTTAGTGTTGCATTGTACCTTCCGCAGCGCCTAGTGCAGTGCTCTGCACACTGTGCGCGCTTAAGAAATACGAGGGAATGAATGAGTCTGGGCCCCGCCCCAGGGTGGGCCTGAATGTCCCCCAGTGCTTAGCACATAGTAAGCGCTTAAGGAGTCCTATTATTAGCAGTAGTAGTATTGATGTCTGCCCTCTCTACAGTGAGCTCCTTGCCGGCAGGGGAATGTCACCGTTTAGTGTTGCATTGTACCTTCCGCAGCGCCTCGTGCCGTGCTCTGCACACAGTGAGCGCTTAAGCAATACGAAGGCATGAATGATTTGGGGCCCCAGCTGCAGGCAGGGATGGGGCTGGTCCCGGCCCCCTTGCACCCACCTTAAACTCTGCCAGGGTGAGCCCCCGGTTGTAGCGCTTCTCGGAGCGGAAGGAGTTGAGGCTGCTGCTGATGAAGACGGTGACCACGGGGGCCGAGACCCCGGCCACGTCCATCCCGCCGCCGCCGCCGCCGCCGCTTCTGGAAGCTTCGTCCCGCCCCTGCGGGCCCCGAGCCGGCCAACGGCCGCTTCGCGGCCCACACCCCGACCAATCCTGGCCCCTCCCGGCCTCCGTACGCCGCCCTCCCTCCCCACCTGAAGCCCATCCGGGGCTCCGACGAGCGCGCACCAATCGCCGAGCGTTTGACAAAAGCTCCGGCCAACGCTGGCCAATGGGGAGGCGAGACACAGCGGGGTCCCCGCCCTCCCCGGAGGGCTGAAGCAGGCTGAGGGGCGGGGAGCCGAACTGCCCGCCGCGCATGCGCGGGGTGGGGAAGGCGCGTGTTCGTTCCCGAGCGGGCGACGCCTCCTTTAGTAATCGTCATGGCATTTCTTAATAATAATAATAATAATGTCGGTATTTGTTCAGCGCTTACTAGGTGCAGAGCACTGTTCTAAGCGCTAGGGAAGCAGCGTGGCTCGGTGGCAAGAGCCCGGGCTGGGGAGTCAGAGGTCGTGGGTTCGAATCCCGGCTCCGCCACTGGTCAGCCGGGGGACTGTGGGCAAGGCACTTCACTTCTCTGGGCCTCAGTGACCTCGTCTGGAAAATGGGGATGAAGACTGGGAGCCTCACGTGGGACAACCTGATGATCCTGTATCTGTGACTCAGTGACCTCATTTGTAAAATGGGGAATAAAACTATGAGCTCCACGTGGGACCACCTGATGACCCTGTATCTCCCCCAGCGCTTAGAACAGTGCTCTGCACATAGTCAGCGCTTAACAAATACCAACATTATTATTATTTTATCTCCCCCAGCGCTTAGAACGATGCTCTGCACATAGTAAGCATTTGACAAATACCAACATTAATAACAACATTATTATACAGGGTCATCAGGTTGTCCCACACGAGGCTCCCAGTCTTCATCCCCATTTTCCAGATGAGGGAACTGAGGCCCAGAGAAATGAAGTGACTTGCCCCCAGTCACACAGCTGACAGGTGGCAGAGCCGGGATTCGAACCCATGACCTCTGGCTCCCAAGCCCGGGCTCTTTCCACCGAGCCACGCTGCTTCTTACTAGGTTCCAAACACTGTTCGAAGCGCCGAATGATAATGGTGTTTGTTTAGCGCTTAGTAGGTGCCAAGCACTGTTCTAAGCGTTCAATGATAATGGTGTTTGTTAAGCGCTTACTATAATAATAATAATGCTAGTATTTGTTAAGCGTTTTCGGAGAAGCAGCGAAGACTGTGAGCCCTAGTTGGGCCAACCTGATTACGTTGTCTCTACCCCAGCGCTTAGAACAGTGCTTGGCACATAGTGTGGGCTTAACAAATACCAACATTATTATAATTATGTGCAAAGCACTGTTCTAAGCGCTGGGGTAGATACAAGGTCATCAGATTGTCCCACGCGGGGCTCACAGTCTTCATCCCCATTTGACAGATGAGGGAACTGAGGCACAGAGAAGTTAAGTGACTTGCCCACAGTCACACAGCTAAGTGGTGAAGCCAGGATTAGAACCCACGACCTCTGACTCCCAAGCCCCTGCTCTTTCGACTAAGCCACGCTGCTTCTCTTTAGGGTGGCACCGCTGTGGGCAGGGTGCACGCCGAAGACCGTACCCTCCGGCTGCTGCTTGAACATGATTCAATCGCATTTATTAAGCGCTTACTGTGCGCAGAGTACCGTCCTGGGAAGCAGCGTGGCTCAGTGGAAAGAGCCCGGGCTTGGGAGTCAGAGGTCATGGGTTCAAATCCCGGCTCTGCCACTTGTCAGCTGGGTGACTGTGGGCAAGTCACTTCTCTAGGTCTCAGTGACCTCATCTGTAAAATGGGGATGAAGACTGTGAGTCTCACGTGGGACGATCTGATGACCCTGGATCTACCCCAGCGCTTAGAACAGTGCTCTGCACATAGTGCTTAACAAATAGCGACATTATTATTATTATTCTTTTTAATAAGCACTTGGGAGAGTACAACGATAAACTGACACATTCCCTGCCCACAACGAGCTTACCATCTAGAAGGGGGAAGACAGACATTAGTAATTTCGCTTTTATTAATTACAATATGTAACTTCATCTGCCGCCATCTGCCCGCCTGTCTCACACAACTGTGTGCGCCCCCACCTCCTCCCCGCTCTAGCGGAGGAGGGAGCGGACCCCTTCGTGCAAAGACGCAATCAGATACAACCCCATGCATTCGTGGCCCCATCGGGAGAGTTGGAGAACCAGGGCCCGTGGGGACGGTGACCGGGGATCAAATCCAGCTGGGATCCAGCTCCCAGTGCCTCCAGAATGACCACGGAACGGGAGGAAAATCCAGGCTGGGGTCGGCCTTATTTGGGATGAAACCGCAGTGGGAGGGATAGAGGTGGGAGAGGTGGGGTGAGAGGCTGAGAGTCTCTTCCGTCCTCTCCATCTAACGTAAACGCCCAGGTCTGTATGGGATGGGGTTGGGAAAGCAGGGAGAAATAGTATGATAGGGTATGGCTAAAGCCGCCCAGTAGTGGGGACCTGGAAATTCCCTCCCATCTTCCTTAGGCTCTTCCTCCCCCGCTCCCTTCAAATTCCGTTGTGGAACCTTCCTCCAGGAAGCCCTTCTAGACTTCCCTACCTATTCCAGTCACTTTTCCTCCATCAGAAACTTCTAGGGCCCCCGTCGGAAGACCGCGTGGGCCTTCACATCTCCCATGGCTCCTTTCTGGGGAGTCTCAGGGGCCTGGATCCTTAACCGTGTCCCCGGGAGCCGAGTGACTCTGGTTATCAAGGAGCAGTGGGAGATCGCTAACCCGCATTCACCAGAGGGAGTGGGGGGGAATTTGGGCAGCTCAGAGGAGGGTGTGATGGCAGGGATTACCCCAGAATAAATAAGGGGGAGGAGGAAATCCTACCCCAAACTCAGAGCCCCACTGGCCTCTCTTCTCCCACCTTCGCAGCCCTACAGACACCATCCCACCTCTGTGGTTCAATATTAGAGAGACCATTCCCTTCCAGGTTGCCCACGCATATCCACGCACACATATACACACGCACGACCGCCCTTGAGGGCGCAATAAATAGTCATGGAAGATGCTCAAACTCATTCCCAGTCCTTCATCCTCCAATTCCAGTCGGGCAGCCTCCCGGGACTCCCTTCTTCCCCTCCCTCAAAGTCAAGCGAGGGAACCCAGGTCCCCCGCTTCCCAAGTCCTTCGCTGGGGGAGAGGGAACCGGGCGAGTCGTGCCCGGTCTCCGCTCAGCTGTCCGTCCCCTCGGCCGGGGCGAAGGACGGGGAATCCCGGGACTCCAGGGAAGGCCGGGACAGAGGGTATTCGCGGACCAACCGGGAGTAAAGCCCCAGGGACGAGCAGAATACAAAGTCCCAGAGCACCCGGCACCAGGACGTGTGGTGCGGGAGCGGGTCGTAGTACTCCGCCGCGATCTTCCTCACCTGCGGGGAAGGCGGTAGGGTCAGGACCCAGGCGGTCCAGCTCCCCTCCCGTGGCCCTCCCTCGCCCTGAGGGACCAGAGATAATAGTCGAAGGCAGAGACAGGCAGAGAGATGGAAAGAGAGATAGAGAGCGCCAGGGAGAGAAGGAGCCAGGCAGACGGATATCTGTGGAGGCCCGTCCGCGGGAGGCAGGGTGCGATGCTGAGATAGGGGCAGAAGGAGAGCTGGGGAGGCGGAGGGGCAGAGGAATCCGGTCCCCAAAGCGGTGACAGATGCGGAGATAGAGGCGGAAAGGGGTGCAGCCAGACCTGCGGAGGCGGAGCCCCCGGGGACCCGTGGGAGCGGGCCCGGGGCCGAGGCCAGGCGGGAGCGGGGTCGGGATGGTTGGGGGTTAGGCCTGGGTTGGTCAAGGGCAGGGCCTGGACGGTCGAGGGTGAGGCTTGGGTCATTCGGGGGCAGGATCTGTTGGGGCTGGGGTTGGGTCCACCCTGCCTGGGGCGGGGTCTCTGGGAGGGTGGGGGCCCGGGCCTATCGGGGATGGAGCCGGTCCTGTCGGGGATGAGGTCCATCCTGTCGAGGGCTGGGCCTGGGCCAGTCGAGGGCGTGACCGGGTGAATCGGGGTAGAGCCGGGCCTGTCGGGGTGGGCAATGGGGGGGAGGCCTGGCCCTCTGGGGTGGGGGCCCTGCGCCGGACAGGGAGGGTGGGGACGGGGTCCCTCGCTCACCAGGGGCAGGCGGCTCCCGGGCACGCTGGGGAAGTCGTGGTGCTCCACGTGGTAGCCCACGTTGAAGGTGAACCAGTTGAGGACGCCGTAGTAGGAGAAGGTCTCGCCGGCTCCCGCGCCCCGGACGAAGGCGTAGTGCTCCGCCAGGAAGTGCCCGGAGAAGGGGTGCAGCCCCATGGCCAGCAGCGACCCCCCGACCAGGTAGACCAGCGGCTTGGGACCCCAGGCGGCCCAGAGGGCGGCGTCGCAGCCCAGCTGGACGGCCCCGTTGAGGGCCTCCAGGCGACTGAGCGGCAGGGGCCGCACGCAGAGGGGTCGCAGCGCGTAGAAGAGGGGCTGCAGCACCAGCCAGGCCAGCTTGCCGGCCGGCCGGCAGAACAGGCGGGCCTCGAGCGCCGTGGGCACGTCCACGTCCAGCCCCCGCCCGCCCAGGTAGCGGTGGTGGTCCACGTGGTACTTCTTGAAGGACGAGGCGTAGGGCACGCCCACGGGCAGGTTGGCGAAGAGGGCGAACAGGCGGTTCCGGCCCGGGGCGCGGTTGCCGAAGGCCGCGTTGTGGGAGATGTCGTGGATGGCCAGGGTCAGCGCGTGGTTCACGGGACCCCCGACGGCGTAGGCCCAGAAGAAGACCCACTTCCAGGCGGCCGCCCGGACCAGGTAGCAGGCCAGGAGCTGAGCCAGGACCAAAGCGGTCACCACCCACTTCAGATGCGGGTCCGGGCCCATCAGCCGCTTGATCTCCGGGTACTTGGCTGAGGGAGACGGAGGGGTCAGGCCGGCCGCTCTTCTGCCTCCCGGCTCTTCCCGTATCCCATCCTCGCCCTTCCCACTCGCCCCCAACTGAGTGTCAGTCACACACACCTTCCCTCCTCCCTTGGCTAAATTCTCCCTGCCCCGAACTCTATGGAAAGAGCCCGGGTTTAGGAGTCAGGGGCCATGGGTTCTAATCCCGGCTCCGCCACCTGTCAGCTGTGTGACTGCGGGCAAGTCACTTCACTTCTCTGAGCCTCATTGACCTCATCTGTAAAATGGGGATTAAGACTGGGAGCCTCAGTGGGACAACCTGATCACCCCGTATCTACCCCAGCACTTAGAACACTGCTCAGCACATAGTAAGCACTTAAATACCAACATTATTATTATTATCCTACATCCGTCCCACTGCAGGGCCCGCTCTGGCCCTCTCGTGTACCCCAGAGAATCCTCCCCGGGACGGACATCCACCCCGCTAATCTGCTCTCTCTTCCAGTGGGGAGTGGGGGGCCTCCACCTTTCCTATTATATGGTCCTATTATTTCCTATTATATTATATTAGGAGAATAGGATTATATGGTCCTATTATTTCCTATTATATTATATTAGGAGAAGCAGCGTGGCTCAGTGGAAAGAGCACGGGCTTTGGAGTCAGGGCTCATGAGTTCGAATCCCAGCTCTGCCACTTGTCGGCTGTGTGACTGTGGGCAAGTCACTTAACTTCTCTGGGCCTCAGTTCCCTCATCTGTAAAATGGGGATTAAGACTGTGAGCCCCACGTGGGACAACCTGATTCCCCTATGTCTACCCCAGCGCTTAGAACAGTGCTCGGCACATAGTAAGCGCTTAACAAATACCAACATTATTATTATTATTATGGTCCTCCAAGCACCTCCACCTTTCTCTCCTTGGAAAAACCCACTCCAGCTCAGCTCCCCTGCCAGCCCCCTCCACCCGGAGCCCCTTCCTCTCCACCTCCGCCAATCGCCCTCGGCAGGGGAAGGAACAGATCGTCCATCTTCCCCACTTATTGGTCCGAGATCCCCCTGGGACCCTCCTCCCGTCCCAGAGATCCCACTTCTTCACCCGGACCTGAAGGGAGAGGGAGAGTGGGGAGGCGATCCCGAAGGAGAGGGACCCAGGTGTCCGGCCTCCCTACCTGCCCCCTTAGAGTGGGGTGAGGGCACGCCTGTGGAGACCGGCACCCAGCAGCCCAGTTCCCCCAGCCCTGAAGGACCAGGACCATCCCCTTCCTCGGATGTCATGGGTTCAAATGCCGGCTCCGCCGCTTGTCAGCTGTGTGACTTTGGGCAACTCACTTAACTTCTCTGTGCCTCAGTGACCTCATCTGGAAAATGGGGGTGAAGACTGTGAGCCCCACGTGGGCCAACCTGACCCCCTCGCGTCCCCTCCAGCGCTTAGAACAGTGCTCTGCACGTAGTAAGCGCTTAACATATGTCACTATTATTATCACGTCCTTCCTTAAAAAACCGGTCCCGATTTTCCCGTGCCTGATTCTCCCTTTCTTCTCTCCCTTCCCGGAGGCCGTCAGGGGCAGGAAGGGAGCGCCGATGGGAAGGGTCGGGGCAGGATGAGGCGTAGCCATCCCTGGAGGGCTCGCCGCCCAGAGAGCGGAGGCAGGGGGATGGACGGGAGGAGCTCAGCGCTCAGAACAGTGCTTCGCACCTAATAAGCGCTTAACGAATGCCATCATTATTATTATTATCCCGCAGGCCTCCCCCTGCGAGGCCCGTCGGACATCCGAGGGGCGGCCCCCGGGGAATGAGAGTGTCCGGGACGAGGCCGGGGAGCCCCGGACGGGCTCTGGGTGCGAGATCGGGGCGGGTTGCCGCAATGGAAACGGCTGGCCTCATCCTGGAAGCCCGGCAGCCGCTCCCTCCGCCACGCCCGACGACGGGGCCGGTCCTGGGGCCAAGGGGCCGGACGCCCTTCGAAGCGCTTTGAGATCAACACATAGTAAGCGCTTAACAAATACCAACCTTATGATTATGAATACCCTGCATCCGTCCCACTGCAATACCTGGCCTGACCCTGTCGTGTCCCCTAGAGAATCCTCCCCGGGACGGACGCCCCAGCTCGGCCACTTGGCAGCTGTGTGACTGTGGGCAAGTCACTTCTCTGGGCCTCAGTGACCTCATCTGTAAAATGGGGATGAAGACCGGGAGCCTCACGTGGGACCACCTGATTCCCCTGTATCTCCCCCAGCGCTTAGAACAGTGCTCTGCGCTTAACAAATACCAACATTGTTATTATTATCCACCCCGCGAATCTGCTTTCTCCTCCAATGAGGGGTGGGGGGTCCCCTCCTTTCCTATTACACGGGGATGGGAGGGAAGCGGTGACCCGAGGCGAGGCCCATCCCATCCCCGGCCCCCTCTCCGGACCTCAAATCCCCTCTCCCCGGGAAGACCCCCTTCCTCACCGAGGATCTCCCGGCGCCGGGCGGTGTGTGGCTGGTCGGTGTAGACCCAGTCGAAGTCCTCCCGGGTGACCCGGTTCCCCATGGCGGGTCCCAGGGGTCCGAGGCGACTTCTGCTCGGGGACCCGCTGCTCCCCCTCCTTCTTATAGCTGCGGCCGCCCCGCCTCCTTCGGCCCGGACACCTGGGTCCCTGAAGGGGTGGGGAGGGGGCGGAGTTCGGATTGGCTCAGTGGAAAGAGCTGGGGAGTCCGAGGTCACGGGTTCGAATCCCGGCTCTGCCCCCTTGTCAGCTGGGTGACGGTGGGGAAGTCACTTCACCGGGTCTCAGTTCCCTCCTCTGTCAAATGGGGATGAAGACTGGGAGCCTCACGTGGGACCACCCGATGAGCCTGGATCTCCCCCTGCGTTTAGAACAGTGCTCTGCACATAGTCAGCGCTTAACAAATACCAACATTATGATTATTATTATCCCCGAGTTCCAAGCCTGCTGTCGGGGGAACCCTCCAGCCTCCCCATCCCCCAGAAATGCCCCCCCTCCACCCACCAGCAGGGAAGGGGTTAACTCCGGCCCCCTCCCCCGCCTCCTCTCCCGGTCCGGTTTCTCATCCCAGCTCGGCCACTTTGTCTGCTGGGTGACCTTGCTCAAGTCACTTCACTTCTCCGGGCCTCCCCTGAAAAAGGGGGATGGAGACCGTGAGCCCCTCGTGGAGGAGGGACTGCGTCCAACCTCATTTCATTCATTCAATAGTATTTATTGAGCGCTTACTATGTGCAGAGCACTGTACTAAGCGCTTGGGATGAACAAGTTGGCAACAGATTTTGCCTGTGTCCACCCCAGCGTCCAGTAATAATAATAATGGTGGTATTTGTTAAGCGCTGATTATGTGCAGAACACTGTTCTAAGCGCTGGGGGAGATACAGGGTCATCGGGTTGTCCCACATGAGGCCCCCAGTCTTCATCCCCATTTTCCAGATGAGGTCACTGAGGCACGGAGAAGCGAAGTGACTTGCCCACAGTCACCCAGCTGACAAGTGGCAGAGCCGGGATTCGAACCCATGACCTCAGTACAGTGCCTCCTACCCGCGTGGCCGGAGGAGGGGGAAGAGGGACCGAGGTCCCGGCGGCAGAACCGGATTCAGGACTCACCCGGCTCCGATAACGCCAAGGACCCAGACGGGGTGTTCCCTGCCATCCAGCCTCGCCTCCTCTTCCCGTCAGAGTGGAAAGCAGCTTGGCTTCGTGGAAAGAGCCCTGGCTCGGGAGTCAGAGGACGTGGGTTCGAATCCCGGCCCCGCCACTTGTCTGCTGTGTGACCCTGGGCGAGCCACTTCATTTCTCTGGACCTCAGTGACCTCGTCTGGAAAAGGGAGATTAAGACCATGAGCCTCTCGTGGAGCAACCTGATGACCCTGTATCTACCCCCAGTGCTTGAAACAGTGCTTGGCACATAGGAAGCGCTGAACAGATACCAACATTATTATTATTACTAATGGGATGGGTGTCGGGAGATACCTCCTCCCCTGCCAGCTCAGCCAACCCACTGCACCGGTTCTGTGGACGCTTGTGTAAGCGGGAGGGGCCTCGCCGGGGAGACGAGGCCACGTTATGTTGCCTGGGGAGGGGGTCAGGGATGGGGCAGCCAGGAAATGGGGGTCGCGGGGGGGAGATGGGATGCACCTCTCAGTCTCAGGCCTGGCTCCCAACCCCTACTTCCCACTGGGCTGTGGACAGAAGCAAGTGGAAGCTCAAATTGGGAGTTGGAGTTGCTGGGGTTGGATAAGAAAGCCCCATTCTTCAGCCCCCCCCCCCCCATCAACTGTTATGACACAGGGAAAATGAGGCAATGAGTAAGTAGCAGGAAGAGGTGGACGTTAGAATTGGGAGTCAGGAGACTTGCGGGGGAGAAGGGGGATGGGGGAGGAGACGGGGCCGGGGCGGGGGGAATGACAAGTTCCCCTCTTTTCCCTTAACGACCACCCATCCTCGAGACTATAAACTCACTGGGGCCAGGGAGTGTGTCTACCAGCTCTGTCATATCGAACTCATTCATTCATTCAACAGTATTTATTGAGCGCTTACTATGTGCAGAGCACTGTACTAAGCACTTGGAATGGACAAATCGGCAACAGATAGAGACAGTCCCTGCCCTTTGACGGGCTTACAGTCTAATCGAGGGAGACGGGCAGACAAGAACAATGACAATAAATAGAGTCAAGGGGAAGAACATCTCATAAAAACATTGGCAAATAAATAGAATCAGGGTGATGTACATCTCATTAAACAAAATAAACAAAATAAATAGGGTGATGAAGATATATACAGTTGAGCGGATGAGTACAGTGCTGAGGGGGTGGGACAGGAGAGGGGGAGGAGCAGAGGGAAAAGGGGGAGAAGAGGGTTTAGCTGCGGAGAGGTGAAGGGGGGGTAGAGGGAGCAGAGGGAAAAAGGAGCTGGAACTCCTTCAAGCTCTTAGTATAGTGCTCTGCACAAAGTAAGCACTCAATAAATACCATGACTTGATTGATCGGATGTGATTTATATGCCCAGGGAGGGACCAGATTGGCCCTTTACCAATTCGGGGTCTTCAGGTGCCACTCCAAATTGTCCATTTCAAGCGCTTAGTACAGTGCTCTGCACATAGTAAGAGCTCAATCAATACTATTGAATGAACTTCTGATTGGATTCCTCCGGTCCCACTTTCCGCCTTCCCTAGGACCCCCCTCCCCTCTAGAGCTATGAGGCAATCGAGGAGGGGATTTGGGGAAAGCTGGGTGACCTGACCCCTTGGGTTCCGTGCCCCACTCTCCCTCTGAATGGTGATGGTAGTTGTCCATATTTATTTTTACTTCTCAGATGAATCTGGCCTTGGCCTATTCCAACAGCTTGGGGAAGAGCCAAATTAATGCTATTATAATCACCTATTGTTGGGCTGACACCAGGAAAGTTTTATTAGGATAATTACATTTATTAACTAGGGCTTAATGAGGAGAGCAGTTAGTTAGATGCCCGCTCCTCTCAGAGGCCGAACGGAATGGGGTGGCACCTCTGTAAAATGGGGATGAAGACTGTGAGCCTCAGGTGGGACAACCTGATTACCCTGGATCTACCCCAGAGCTTAGAACAGTGCTCTGCACTTAGTAAGCGCTTAACAAATACCAACATTATTATTATTATTATTATTACCTCCTCAAAAAGGATGTGGGGATGAAGCAGACTCTGGAGATGGCAGGATCAGTGTCTCCGACACTGAGTGAGCCGCTGGGTCCAGGGAAGCAGCGTGGCCTAGTGGATAGCGCCCAGGTCTGGGAGTCAGAAGGTCATGGGTCCTCATCCCAGCTCTGCCACCTGTCCGACCTTGGGCAAGTCACTTCACTTCTCGGGGCCTCAGTTATCTCATCTGCAAAATGGGGATTAAGAATGGGAGCCCCATGTGAAGACATGGACTATGTCCAATCAGATTAACTTGTATCTTCCTCAGTGCTTAATACAGTGCTTGGCACTTAGTAAGCATTGAACAAATACCACTAAAAAGGAGAGAGAGAGAAGAGAAGGGCTCCTGTAGGTGTGATTTCAGAAGGGTATCGATGGGACGCGAAGATGCTGAGCTAGTTTATTAAAGTGGCGTGACCGGAAAGTTGGGTTAATCAGGGAAGGAGATGACTTTTTATGAGGCTGCGATGAGGAGAAGGCTGTGGCCTAATGAACCTGAAGGATGAGACTGCAGGTCTCATCAAGAATAATGGGCCAGAGGCAGGAGAAGCAGAAATAAAAAGCAGATTGGTTAAGAGAAAGAGCACAGACTAGGGTCAACAATAATAATAATAATAATAATAATGTTGGTATTTGCTAAGTGCTTACTATGTGCAGAGCAGTGTTCCAAGCGCTGGGGAAGATACAGGGTAATCAGGTTGTCCCACATGAGGCTCACAGTCTTAATCCCCCTTTTTACAGATGAGGTCACTGAGGCCCAGAGAAGTGGAGTGACTTGCCCACGGTCACACAGCTGACAAGTGGCAGAGCCGGGATTCAAACCCATGGCCTCTGACTCCCAAGCCCGGGCTCTTTCCTCTGAGCCACGCTGCTTCTCTGTCAAATGGGTCAAATGCGGGTGACTAAGCAGAGCTGCTAGCGGAAGACTTGAAGCCCACAGAAATCGCCTGAGAAGAATGGCCCGCCCTCCGCTCCGCCAGGAGGTGGTTCCCAGTTTCTCAGTGGTCCCTTCTCTGGGCACCCAAATTCCACTCTTTGGATCGGCCCCCCTCCAGCCCGATCCACTCTTTTGTAGAGGAACAGGAGAAGATTCCAGAGTTGGGAGGTTGGGAGGCTAGAACGCTTGAGCCCTTCGTGCCTGGAGAAGAGAGGAGGGGAGGGAAGGGCAGAGTAGATCGGGCATAGACATACGGGCGCTCCTCCTAGTCAAAGACTACTGACACGTACTGATATACTCCAACACCAAATCCTGTCAGCCCCACCTTCACGACATCAAAATCCCGCCCATTCCTCTCCCTCCAAATTGCTATCACGTAATACCATCCCATCCTATCCCGCCTAGATTATTGCATCAGCCTCATTCATTCATTCATTCAATAGTATTTATTGAGCGCTTACTATGTGCATTCATTCATTCATTCAATCGTATTTATTGAGCGCTTACTATGTGCAGAGCACTGTACTAAGCGCTTGGAATGTACAAATCGGCAACAGAGACAGTCCCCGCCCATTGACGGGCTTACAGTCTAAACAGGGGAGACAGACAAAAGCAACAGCAATAAATAGAATCAAGGGGATGTACATCTCATTAAAACAATAGCTATAAATAGAATCAAGGTGATGTACATTTCATTAACAAAATAAATACCTAGTGGACCTCCCAATCTCTCCCCACTCCAATCCATAGAATAAAGTTGTTATCTGCTAAGCGCTAACTAGGTGCAGAGCACTATTCTAAGTGCCGGGTTAGATACAGGGTAATCGGGTTGTCCCACGTGAGGCTCACAGTCTTTATCCTCATTTTGCAGATGAGGTAACTGAGGCACGAAGAAGTGACTTGCCCACAGTCACCCAGCTGACAAGTGGCAGAGTCTGGATTCGAACCCAAGACTCCCGACTCCCAAGCCCGGGCTCTTTCCACTGAGCCACGCTTCTTCTCTAATCCATACTTCACTCTGCTGCCCAGATCAGCTTTCTACAGAAACGTTCAAGACACGTCCCCCTCCACCTTCAAAAATCTCCATGGTTGCCTACCCACCTCCGTATCGATCAAAAACTCCTCACCCTTGGCTTTAAAGCACTCCGTCACCTGGCCCCCTCCTACCTCACTTCTCTCCTTCTTATCCCAGCACTTATAGCAGTGTCTAGCACAAAGCCCTTAACAAATACCATTAAAAAAATGAGCCGTTCCCCTGGATTAGTAGGGTTGATGCTCACCTTTGCCTCCATGTGGGACATGGACTGAGTCCAACAAATACCATCATCATCATCCAACCTAATTAGCTTGTATCTACCAGAGCGCTTAGTAATCAACCAACCAATCAATGATATTTATTGAGAGCTTACTATGTGCAGAGCACTGTACTAAACACTATGGAGAGTGCAATACAACAGAACAAGCAGACCCTTTTCTTGCCCATAATGAGCTTAACTTCTCTGAGCTTCAGTTTCCTCATCTGCGAAATGGGATTTTCAATACCAGTTCTCCTTCCTACTTAGACTGTGAACCCCACGTGGGATGTAATTTTCTTGTATCTTCCCCAGCACTTAGTACAGTGCTTGGCCTATAGTAAGCATTTAACAAATGCCCCAATCATTATTATTATTATCCTCTAGACTGTGAGCTCATTATGGGCAAGGAATGTGTCTTTTTATTGTTGCTCTACACACACTAAACGCCCAATAAGTGCGATTGAATCATATTTACTGAGCGCTTACTGTGTGCAGAGCACTGTACTAAGCGCTTGGAAAGTGCAATCTGGCAACAAATAGAGACAATCCCTCCCCATCTGAATCTCAAGACTAAACTCTAATGGGCAGGGAACGTGTCTGCTAATTCCATTGTAGTATACTCTCCCAAGCGCTCACTACAGTGCTCTGCACATAGTAAAAGCTCCATGAAAGATAATGATAATAATAATGCCTTCACACCAAACAAAAACTCCTCACTCTTGGCTTCAAAGCTCTCCATCACCTTGCTCCCACCTACCTCACCTCCCTTCTTTCTACTGCCCACCCCGCACGCTTCGCTCCTCTGCCCCCGCTCACCTCACCGACCCCCGTTCACACCTAACCCACCGTCGACCCCCGGCTCTCGTCCTCCCGCTGTCCTGGAATGCCCTCCCTCCTCATGTCTGCCAAACTAACTCTCTTCCCCTCTTCCAAGCCCTCCTGAGAGCTCACCTCCTCCAGGAGGCCTTCCCACACTGAGCCCCCCTTTCCCTCTGCTCCTCCTCCTCCCTCTGCTCTTCCCCCTTCCCCTCCCCTCAGCACTGTGCTCCTTTGTATATTATCATTTATTACCCTATTTATTTTGTTAATGAGGTGTGCATCCCCTTGATTCTATTTATCTTGATGATGTTGTCTTGTTTTTGTTTTGTTCTGTTTTGCTCTGCTGTCTCCCCCATTTAGACTGTCAGCCTGTCGTTGGGCAGGGACGGTCTCTATCTGTTGCAGAATTGTACATTCCAAGCAAGCCCTTAATAACTACTATTGAATGAATGATGATTTTTTTAAGCGCTTACTATGTGCCGGGCACTGAACTAAGCACTGGGGTGGATACAAGCAAATTGGATTGGACACTGTCCCTGTGATGGGGCTCACAGGCTCAATCCCCATCTCACAGAATAGGTAACTTGAGGCACCGAGAAGTGAAGTGACTTTAATAATGGCATTTGTTAAGCTCTATGTGCAAAGCACTGTTCTAAGCGCTGGGGGAGGGTATACAAAGTGATCAGGTTGTTCCACGTTGGGCTCCCAGTCTTCATCCCCATTTTCCAGATGAGGGAACTGAGGCCCAGAGAAGTGAAGTGACTTGCCCAAAGTCACACAGGTGACCAGCGGCGGAGCCGGGATTAGAACCCACGACCTCTGACTCCCAAACCCAGGCTCCTTCCCCTGAGCCAGGCTGCTTCTTGTGACTTGCCCAGGGTCACACAGCAGACAAGTCTCTTGCTCAATAAAGGAGCTAAAAAATTCGATTGCCTGTTGTTCCTCCGGGCGGAAACGAGAAGGGACATCTGGGAGGGGGAGCCATTCATTCCATCCTATTTACTGAGCGCTTACTACGTGCAGAGAGAAGCAGCGTGGCTCAGTGGAAAGAGCCCGGGCTTGGGAGTCATTCATTCATTCATTCAATAGTAATTATTGAGCGCTTACTTTGTGCAGAGCACTGTACTAACCGCTTGGAATGTACAAATCGGTAACAGATAGAGACCATCCCTGCCCTTTGACGGGCTTACAGTCTAATCGGGGGAGTCAGAGGTCTGGGTTCGAATCCCCACTCTTCCACCTGTCAGCTGGGAGAATTTGGGCAAGTCACTTCTCTGAGCCTCAGTGACCTCATCTGGAAAATGGGGATGAAGGCTGTGAGCCTCATGTGGGACCACCTGATGACCCTGTATCTCCCCCAGAGCTTAGAACAGTGCTCCGCACATAGTAAGCGCTTAACAAATACCAACATTAGTATTATTATAATTAAAATGGGGATGAGGCCTGTGAGCCTCACGTGGACCACCTGATGACCATGTATGTCCCCCAGCACTTAGAACAGTGCTCTGCACATAGTAAGCGCTTAACAAATGCCAACATTAGTAGTAATATAATTAAAATGGGGATGAGGCCTGTGAGCCTCAAGTGGGACCACCTGATGACCCTGTATGTCCCCCAGCACTTAGAACAGTGCTCTGCACATAGTAAGCGCTTAACAAATACCAACATTATTATTATAATTAAAATGGGGATGAGGACTGGGAACCCCACGTGGGACCGCCTGATGATCCTGTATCTCCCCCAGCGCTTAGAAGCAGCGTGGCTCAGTCAGCTGGGTGACTTTGGGCAAGTCACTTCTCTGGGCCTCAGTGACCTCCTCTGGAAAATGGGGATGAAGACTGGGAGCCTCACGTGAGACCACCTGATGACCCTGTATCTCTCCCAGCGCTTAGTACAGTGCTCTGCACATAGTAAGCGCTTAACAAATACCAATATTATTAGCAAGCGCTCAGCAAATACCAACATACTATAATTAAAATGGAGATAAGAACTGGGAACCCCACGTGGGACAACCTGATGAGCCTGTATCTCCCCCAGCGCTTAGAACAGTGCTCTGCACATAGTAAGCGCTTAACAAATACCAACATTAGTATTATTATAATTAAAAAAGGGATGAGGACTGTGAGCCCCACGTGGGACAACCCGAAGACCCTGCATCTCCCCCAACGCATAGAACAATGCTCTACACCTATTAAGCGCTTACCAAATATTTGTTTATTTATTATTACTAAGCGCCCAAAGAAGCTACCGGCCCGCGCCCTGTCCGAGCCGGCGCATGCGCAGAAGCGGGCTGGGGGGGGGGGGTGTGCCGGGTCGCGCGCCGTCGCACGCGCAGGGGGAGGGGGCGGCCGGCGCATGCGCAGAAGGGGAGTTGCCGTCGCCCGCGCAAGGGACGGGAGGGGGCCGGCACCGCGCCGGCGCATGCGCAGAAGGGGGGCTGCCGTCGCCCGCGCAAGAGGGGTGGGCGGCATCGTATCGGCGCATGCGCAGAAGGGGGGAGGGTTCGTCGCTGAGCGCCGGCGCGTGCGCAAAAGTGGGTGGGGGCGGGGCCGCTGAACGCCAGCGCGTGCGCAGAAGGGGGGGGTCGTCGCTGCGCGGCCAGCGCATGCGCATAAGGGGGGGTCGTCGCTGAGCGCCGGGGC
Source organism: Ornithorhynchus anatinus (assembly GCF_004115215.2). Lineage (NCBI taxonomy): Eukaryota > Metazoa > Chordata > Mammalia > Monotremata > Ornithorhynchidae > Ornithorhynchus > Ornithorhynchus anatinus. Next base: position 3,556,814 of record NC_041732.1, on the reverse strand, counting down.
GTGCGCAGAAGGGGGGAGTCGTGGCCGCGCCCCGGCGCATGCGCAGAGAGGCCCGGGCAGCAGGCCCATGGAGCCCGACGGGACGTACGAGCCGGGCTTCGTGGGCATCCGCTTCTGCCAGGAATGGTGGGCGAGGGGCCGGGCACCGGCGGGAGGCAGGGTGGGCGTCCGCCACCGACACCCCCTCACCTCTCACCCTTCACCCTTCCCGGCAGCAACAACATGCTGTACCCGAAGGAGGACAAGGAGAACCGCATCCTGCTGTACGCGGTGAGACGCCAACCCCCCGTCCAACCATTCGTTACTGAGCGCTCACTCTGCGCGAAGCGCTGGCACGGGACAGTGCAGCAGCTAAGCGCTTACTCTGTGCAGACCACTGTTCTAAGCGCTGGGGGAGATCCAGGGTCATCAGGTGGTCCCACGTGAGGCTCACAGGCTTCATCCCCATTTTCCAGAGGAGGTCACTGAGGCCCAGAGAAGAATAGTGTTGGTATTTGTTAAGCGCTTCCTAGGTGCAGAGCACTGTTCTAAGCGCTGGGGGAGATCCAGGGTCATCAGGTGGTCCCACGTGAGGCTCACAGCGTGGCTCACTGGAAAGAGCACGGGCTTTGGAGTCAGAGGTCATGGGTTCGAACCCCGGCTCTACCACTTGTCAGCTGTGTGACTTTGGGCAAGTCACTTAACTTCTCGGTGCCTCAGTTACCTCATCTGTAAAATGGGGATTAAGACTGTGAGCCCCACGTGGGACAACCTGATTCCCCTGTGTCTACCCCAGCGCTTAGAATGGTGCTCGGCACATAGTAAGCGCTTAACAAATACCAACATTATTATTATTATTATTCATCCCCATTTTCCAGAGGAGGTCACTGAGGCCCAGAGAAGAATAGTGTTGGTATTTGTTAAGCGCTTCCTAGGTGCAGAGCACTGTTCTAAGCGCTGGGGGAGATCCAGGGTCATCAGCTGGTCCCACGTGAGGCTCCCAGTCTTTATCCCCATTTGACAGATGAGGTCACTGAGGCCCAGAGAAGAATAATGTTGGTATTTGTTAAGCGCTTACTCTGTGCAGACCACTGTTCTAAGCGCTGGGGGAGATCCAGAGTCATCAGGTGGTCCCACGTGAGGCTCACAGGCTTCATCCCCATTTGACAGATGAGGTCACTGAGGCCCAGAGAAGAATAATGTTGGTATTTGTTAAGCGCTTCCTAGGTGCAGAGCACTGTTCTAAGCGCTGGGGGAGATCCAGGGTCATCAGCTGGTCCCACGTGAGGCTCACAGGCTTCATCCCCATTTGACAGATGAGGTCACTGAGGCCCAGAGAAGAATAATGTAGGTATTTGTTAAGCGCTTACTCTGTGCAGAGCACTGTTCTAAGCGCTGGGGGAGATCCAGGGTCATCAGGTGGTCCCACGTGAGGCTCACAGTCTTTATCCCCATTTGACAGATGAGGTCACTGAGGCCCAGAGAAGTGACTTGCCCATAGTCACACAGCTGACAGGTGGCGGAGCCGGGAATCGAACTAGAAAGGGGGGAAACAGACATCAAAACAGGTCTGCAGGCATCAGTGTAATTAAAGAGGAGTGGAGATAGCAAAACAAGGCAAAAAGCATCAAGATAAATAGAAGTGCAGATATAATAATAATGCAGGTATTTGTTAAGCGCTTACTAGGTGCCAAGCGCTAAGCGCTGGGGGAGATAGAGAAGCAGCATGGCTCGGTGGAAAGAGCCCGGGCTTGGGAGTCAGAGGTCATGGGTTCTAATCCCAGTTCTGCCATTTGTCAGCTGGGTGACTGTGGGCAAGTCACTTCACTTCTCTGGGCCTCAGTGACCTCATCTGGAAAATGGGGATTAAAACTGTGAGCCCCACGTGGGACAATCTGATCACCCTGTATCTACCCCAGCGCTTAGAACAGTGCTCTGCACATAGTAAGCGCTTAACAAATACCAACATTATTATCATTATTATTACAAGGTAAATAAGTTGTCCACATGGGGCTCACTGTCTTCATCCCCATTTGACAGATGAGGTAACTGAGACACAGAGAAGTTAAGCGACTTGCCCAAAGTCACACAGCTGACAAACAGCGGAGGTGGGATTAGAACCCATGACCTCTGACTCCCCAGCCCGGGCTCTTTCCACTGAGCCACGCTCTTCTCTAGATATACAATAATAATGTTGGTATTTGTTGAGCGCTTACTATGTGCAGAGCACTGTTCTAAGCGCTGGGGTAGACACAGGGGAATCAGGTTGTCCCACGTGGGGCTCACAGCCTTCATCCCCATTTTACAGACGAGGTCACTGAGGCACAGAGAAGTTAAGTGACTTGCCCACAGTCACACAGCTGACAAGTGGCAGAGCGGGGATTCGAACCCATGACCTCTGACTCCAAAGCCCGGGCTCTTTCCACTGAGCCACGGATATATACGCATACAGTGCTCTGCACATAGTAAGCGTTCAGTGAATACAATTGAATGAAGACATAAGAGCTATGGCAGAGAAGCAGCGTGGCTTAGTGGAAAAGATTCCAGTCCTGGGAGTCAGAGGTCTTGAGTTCTGATCCCGGCTCTGCCACGTAGCTGCATGACTTCGGGCAAGTCGCCGAACTCCGTGCCTCAGTTACCTCCTCTGTAAAATGGGGATGAAGATGGTGAGCCCCATGTGGGACAACCTGATTACCTTGTATCTAGGCCAGAGGTTAGAACGGTACTTGGCACATAGTAAACGTTTAATAAATACCACCATTATTATTATTATGGGGCACGGAGTGGAGGCGGAGCCGCGGAAAAGGGAGGGTTTAGTCTGGGAAGGCCTCTTGGAGGAGGGGAGCCTTCAGCAGGGCTTTGAAGGGGGGACGTGTGATTGTTTGGTGGATTGGAGGAGGGCGGACGTGGGCCGGGGGTCGACGAGATGAAGGCCCAGAGGAGCAGAGTGTGCGGGCTGGGAAGGAGAAGGAGAGAAGGGAGGTGAGGTAAGAAGGGGCAAGGTGATGGAGGGCTTTGAAGCCAATAATGAGTTTTCGTTCGATACGGAGGCCGATAGGCAACCACTGGAGGTTTTGGAGGCGGGGTGGGGGGGTTGCATGACCACAACGTTTGGCCCCCCCCACCCTCCATCCCGCGATTCCTCTCACCGCCCGCCCCCCCCCCGTCGCCGTCCCCAGTGCCGGAACTGTGACTACCAGCAAGAGGCCGACAACAGCTGCATCTACGTCAACAAGATCACCCATGAGGTGGAGTGAGTCCGGGGTCGGCGGGAGGCTCGGGCGGCCTGGGTCCCCCCGTCCCGTGTCGCGGGGGGGACTGGGGCCCAGGATGGTTATTTACCTGCCGCTCTCCCGCCCCGCAGTGAGCTGACCCAGATCATCGCGGATGTCTCCCAGGATCCCACGCTGCCCCGGACCGAGGACCATCCTTGCCAAAAGTCAGTACTGGCGGCCGCGAAAGTCCTCCGCTTTTCATTCGTTCAGCCGTATTTATTGAGCGCTTACTGGGTGCAGAGCATTGTACTGAGCGCTTGGGGAAGTACAGTGCAGCAATAAAGGGTGACAGTGACTCCCCTCCTTGAGCTCAGTCGCGGGTGAGGGGGAGCGGAGACAGACATCGATAGAAATAGACGTCAATATAAATAAACAGCGTGGCTCAGTGGAAAGAGCCTGGGCTTCGGAGTCAGAGGTCATGGGTTCGATTGCCGGCTCTGCCACTTGTCAGCCGTGTGACCGTGGGCGAGTCACTTCACTTCTCTGTGCCTCAGTTACCTCATCTGTAAAAATGGGGATTAACTGTGAGCCTCATGCGGGACAATCTGATCACCCTGTATCTCCCCCAGCGCTTAGAACAGTGCTCTGCACATAATGAGCGCTTAACAAATACCAACATTATTATTATTATTATTATTGTTAAAGATCTCCCACACCCTTTGCGTCGCCCTGACTTGTTCCCCCTTTTCCAGCCCCAGGGCACTTACGTACAGATCTTTCACTTATAATAATGATGGCATTTAAGCGCTTACAATGCGCAAAGCACTGTTCTAAGCGCTGGAGAGGATACAAGACGATGAGCTTGTCCCACGTGGGGCTCCCAGTCTTCCTCCTCATTTTCCAGATGAGGTCACTGAGGCAAAGAGAAGTGAAGTGACTTGCCCAGAGTCACACAGCTGACCCGCGGCGGAGTGGGGATTTGCACCCATGACCTCTGACTCCCCAGCCCGGGCTCTTTGCACCCAGCCATGCTGCTGAATGTCGGTCTGCCCCGCCGCTAGACTGTGGCAGGCAATGTGTTTATGGTTGTCGGCCTCTCCCAAGTGCCCAGTGCAGTGCGCACGGTAAGCGCTCAATAAATAGGATTGAATGAATTAATAAATGAGGGGAGGGGAGGGACCCGCGGGCCAATCTCGGTGACCCTCCCTCCCTCCCGCCCACCCCCCCCCCCCCACGCATGCGCTCACCTCGGTCGTCAGCGCCCCTGCCCGTCCGTTCCAGGTGCGGCCACAAGGAGGCGGTCTTCTTCCAGTCCCACAGCGCCCGGGCCGAGGTGAGCCGCCTACCTCCTCCGCCCTCCTCCCCCTTCCTCCCTTCTCCTCCTCCTTCTCTTCCTCCCTCCTCCTCCCTTCTCCTCCTCCTCCTCCCTCTCTTCCTCCCTCTTCCTCCTCCCTCTCTTCCTCCCTCTTCCTCCTCCCTCTTCCTCCTCCTCTCCCCTCTTCCTCCCTTCTCCTTCTCCCTCTTCCCTCCTTCTTCCCTCCTCCCTCCTCCTTCTTCCCTCCTCCTCTCTCTTCCCCTCCTCCTCTCTCCTCCTCCTCCTCCCTCTATTCCTCCCTCTCTTCCTCCCTCCTCCTTCTCCTCCTTCCCCTCCCTCCTCCTCCCTTCTCCTTTTCCTCCCTCCTCCTCCCTCCTCCTTCCCCTCCTCTTCCCTCTCCTCTTCTTCTTCCTCCTCCTCTTTCTGGAGATACTGTAGAGGACCCCCCACCCCCAGACTGGCCTAAACTGGCTCCGTGGAAAGAACCCGGCCTTGGGAGTTGGGGGTCGTGGGTTCTAATCCCACCTTCGCCACTTGTCAGCTGGGTGACTTTGGGCAAGTCAGTTCACTTGTCTGGGCCTCAGTTCCCTCATCTGGAAAATGGGGATGAAGACTGGGAGCCCCACATGGGACAACCTCATTACCTTGTATCTACCCAGCGTTTAGAACGGTGCTTGGCACATAGTGAGCGCTTAACAATTACCAAAATTATTTATTATTGTTATAAACTTAGAGCGTAAACCCACCTCCCTCCCCCAAGGCAGGTAGCAGCAAGTTTGTCCTGTAGCAGCTGCTCCAGCTCCAAGCGCTTAAGTACAGTGCTTTGCATGCAATAAGCGTGCAGTAAATACAGTTCGAATGAATGGAAGTGATAAGCTGAGGGTTATGAAAGCAATTTCTTTTTTATAATGCCATTTAAGTGCTTACTATGTGCCAGGCGTCGTTCTAAACGCTGGGATACGTACATACGTACAAGATAATTGGGTTGGACACAGTCCCTGCCCCACATGGGGCTGACGGTCTTGATCCCTATTTTACAGATGAGGTAACTGAGGCACAGAAAAGTGACTTGCCCAAGGTCACGCAGCCAAGTGGCGGAGCTGGGATTAGAAATGAGGTCCCCCGACTCCCAGGCCTTCCACTGGGCCACACTGCTTCTCACTCCTCCTCTCTCGGTGGGTTTGGGGTCAAGGAGGGGTGGGGGAGAAGAAGTTGGGACCCAATTCTGCTCACCCTCTCCCCTTTCTCAGGATGCCATGCGGCTCTACTACGTCTGCACTGCTCCCCACTGCGGCCACCGCTGGACCGAGTGACCCGGGACCTTCCCCTTCGCAGTCGTCTCCCCTTCCCCGTCTGTGTCGTTAGGATTGCTAATAAATGGGGTTTTTTTTTTAAAAAAAAAAAATTTGAATTGGCCTCTCTCCCTTTCTGTCATCCTGGGTACCCAGGTGTCCGCCCGGCCCCCTCATGATAATAATTATTATGGTATTTAAGTGCTTTCTAAGGGCTGGGATAGGTACAGGATAACCGGGTGGGGCACGGTCCCCGTCCCACGTGGGGCTCGCAGTCTTAATCTCCATTTTACAGATGAGGGACCTGAGGCCCAGAGAAGCCAAGTGACTCACCCAAGGTCACGCAGCAGGCGAGGGGCAGAGCTGGGATTAGAACCTATGACCTTCTGACTCCCAGGCCCGTGGCACGAGGCCATGCTGCTTTTCTCTCCCTCTCCTCTCCATTCTCCAGGCCGCCCCTGGGGGAGCGAGGTGGGGGGCGATGAAGCAGGAGGGACCCGGCCGGACCGGAGCCGTCCTCCCGCCCCAAGGCTGGGGGCTGCACCCTGACGTGTGGGTACCTGTGGAGGGCCAAGCCCTCCAAAAATAAGGCCCAAAGGCAGGCAGCTCTGATTCGGTCGTATTTATTGAGCGCTCACTATGTGCAGAGCACTGTACCAAGCGCTCGGGAGAGGACAATGGAACCCTGACCGCATTCCCGGCCCACAGTGAGTCTACGGTCTAGAGACTAATGAGTCTAATGGCCTCGGACGAGTGTGGCGGGCGGTCCTCGGTCGTGCAGGCGTCGGAAGAGGCACGTTTTCCGGTGGGCGGCGAGCGGAACCGAGACATAGAGTCCAGGTGGTTCGAAACGCCCTCGCCGTCCCCTGTGGTGGCCGCCGCCTTTGAGACCGGGATGGAGGCCCCCGCCCGGCAGAAGAGGTCAGCAGACCCGCCGTTACCGTCCGGGGACCGCGGCTCGGCTAGAGGCGGGCACGCGGGAGTGGGGACCACCCCCGGGCCCCGTGGGTTGGGGGGGGAGGGGAGGGCAGGGCCCAGAGCGGAGAAGGGAGGAAGGTTGCGGGGGTGACGTGCGGTGCCCCCCGCGCGGAGGGGGCGGGACCCGGGGCCGGGACTCAGGAGCAGGGGCCCGGCGGGTAGAGCAGGAGGTGGAGGGCGGGGGCGCCCGGCTGGTGGGGGGCGGGGGCGTGGCGCAGGGCGCGGTGGCGGGCGTAGTCGTCGGGCCGCCCGCTGGTGAAGCCGCAGTCCTCGCACACGTGCAGCTTCTCGCGCCGCTCGCGGTAGCCGTAGCGGGGCGGCTGCCCGTGCACCTTGCCCAGGTGGGACTCGAGCGAGCAGCGCTGAGTGAAGGCCTTGGTGCAGGCGGCGCAGCGGTAGGGCCGGATCCCTGGCGGGGCGGGGCGGGGCGGGGCGGGGCCGGGCCGTGAGGACGCCGGGACTCCCCACCTCCCCACCCTGCCGGGGAGAACCGACCGACGGGGAGGTGGGCGCGGGCCCCCTCCCCGGCGGGCCGGCCCCCCCCCCCCCCCCCCCCGGCCCCCGCTCACCCGTGTGCGTCCGCATGTGGCGCTTCAGGTCGAAGGCGTCGTGGAAGCCCTTGGCGCAGCAGCGGCACACGTGGCGCCGGGCGGGGCCGTGGCACTTGAGGTGGCGGGTCAGCATGCGCTGCAGCGGGAAGGCTTTGGGGCAGAGCGGGCAGCCCAGCCCCCCCGCGGCCCCCCGCCCCGCCTGCGGGCACCGGGGACGCTCAGCCCCGTCGTCCGGCCGGCCGGCCCCCGCCCCGACCGGGGTCCCCCCCCGCCTGCCCCCGGGGCCCGGGTGCCCCGGGGACACGGCACTTACCGGGAGCGGGTGAGGCGGCCGGTCCCCGCCGGGCTCCCTGCCCGGGGGCCCCTCCTCCGGCCCTCGCCCGAAGCTGCAATCTGGGGGCACGGATCCCGGGCGGTGTCACCGCCCCGATCGTGCCCCCTTCCTCGTCCCCAGGCAGCGTTGGAGGCCCCGAGGGATGGGGTGGGGGGGGGCATAAAACCATCTAGGGGCAGGTGGGGGGCGGGGGGGCGTCGAGGATTTGGGCACAGGGCTAGAGGCTTCTTTGCAGCTGGGGTGGGTGGGGGAGAGCGAGGGAGGCTGCGGCATCTCTGTCCGCGGAGATCTCTCTCCCCACCCCGGCGGAGGGCAGCGGGCAGGGGTACCTGGCACGTAGGCGTCTCCACGGTGCTGGTCGGCCAGGTGAGCCCAGTCTCGGGGCCGCGGCCGGCGACTCCTCACCAGGAACGACCTGGGCATGGCGGGGGGCCGGGCGTGAAGGTCACGGGCCGGGCTCGGGAGGAGGGTCCGACCCGCCGACGCGTGGGACCGTGTGGCGGCCGCTTCTGCCCCTCTGCGGGGCCCGGTCTTCCCCGGCCTCCCTATGCAAATCCCCTGCCCGCCGCACCCCCGCTCCCCCCGGGCTCCGCCTACCCCTTCCCCCCCATCCACGGCCGGATGGGAGCCAGAGCCACCGGGAGCGGGGTCAGAGTGGGAAGGACTCCCACTGGTGGGGGGCCACCGTGGGCGTCTCACCTCCGGCCAGACGAGCGGGGACGGGGGACGAGACCTCGGGGGATGTCCACGGCGGGGCCGGAGGGCGCGGTGGCCCCTGGAGGTCTCCCCACACGGGGGGTTGGTGCGGACTGGGGGCCCCGAGTTCGAGGGCGGAGAGGGAGGCCCGGACGGCAGCCGGGGGAGCGCCGTCCCCCTTCCCCGTTTGCCAGTCAAATCGGCGCCCACACGCCAGCCAACGGCCCGGGGAAGCTGGCCCTGCCACAGCTTATTCAAATCACGGCGGCCGCCTGGAAGCGAGGCCGAGCTGGATTTTGATTTTCCACAGAGATTTGGCCCGGCCGGGGGGCGGGGCGGGAGAGGGCAGTTGGGGCCATAGAGGTGTGGGAATGGTGACCGCTGCTGGGGCTGGAGGCGTCTGGTCCTGCCACGCTGGGTCCCCTAGAGCTGCCCCTTCCCGAGCGGGGAGACTGAGGCACCGCGCCCCCCGACTCCTTTCCCGAGAGGCCCCGGCCCTCGGTTCCCCTTCTCCTGACTCCTCCCTCAGTTCCTAGGAAGGGGGCACCCCCTCGTTCAGGGGTCTGGGTGCCGGGGGGGGGGGGGGGGGGGCCCGGCCACGCTCACCCTCCCTCCCGACCCCTCTCGCCCCCGCTGGCTTCCGCCTTCCTGCCGTCTGGCTCTCGTGATCCTCGTCCACGGTACCTACGGATCGTCTGTGTGCTGAGCGCTGTGCTAGGCGGTTGGGAGAGTACAGCAGAGGCAGAAGACCAGGTGCCTGCCTGTCTGCCCTTGACTCCTCCACCCACTCCAACCCCTGGCTGGCTTGGGCAGACCCTCCCTCCTCCCTGGGACCCGGGAAGCCCGACGTCCCACCCCATCCAGGACCCCCCGCGAGCCACAAGGGAGGGGAAGCGTGGCCTAGTGGGAAGAGCACAGGCCCGGGAGGTAGAATACGTGGGTTCGAGTTCCCACTCATCTGCTGTGACCTGGGGCAAGTCACGTCACTTCTCTGGGCCTCGGTTCCCTCCTCTGTAAAATGGGGATGAAGACTGCGAGCCCCACGTCGGAGAGGGACCGGGTCCGACCCCCAATTAGCTTGTATCTACCCCAAGGCTTGGTACGGTGCCTGGCCCAGGGTAAGTGCTTGACCAATACCACGGTTATCATCGTCATTATTATTGCTACCGAAGGAGAAGGACAGAACAGGCCTCGGGAAGCAGAGAAAATAGGAAAGGGGAGAGACGGCAGCCAGAGGGACAGAGGACAGACTTCAGGAAGGCCTTCCCAAACGGGGAGGGAAGGGATGGGAAACAATGGTGCCCATCGTCCTCTTCCCTGGAGACGCCGTCTCTGTCTCGCTCCGGTTGGGCTGGGGAAGGGTCGGGGGCTGTGATCCCCGGCCTGAACATCGTCCCAGGAAACCCCCTCTTCCCCCGAGCAGACCCCCCCAAGCCCAGCACGCCGCAGAGTCGTTATTGTTCCAAAATAGATATATTGTTAAAAGCAGCAAATACTGGTTGAGGCCCCGGGCGGGGCCCGGGCAGGCAGGGCAGACGGATCCGGACCCCGGGGGCCCGGAGCCTCCGAGGGCCGGGCCGGGGGGGGGGTCTCGGCCCGCACGCGCGACTCGACCGGACCCCTCTACGGCCCGCCTACCCGCCGGGGCCATCCAGAGCCGGGGGCGTCCGGGGTCGGGGGCCAGGCGGGGACCGAGGCCTCTCCCCGGCACCCCCCACCCCGGTCGGCCCCCGGGCCCGCTCAGCCCTCCGGCCCCAGCCCCCCCCGTCTTCCTCTGCACAGCCTGGACCAGCAGCTCCGAGTAGCGCTCCAGCAGGACCCGCAGGTCCGTGCTCCGCAGGGGAGGCAGCTGGGGCGAGGGGGGGCGGGTGGGGGTCCCCCCGGGGCAGCCCACCGCCTCCAGCTGCTGCCTCAGCCACAGGAAGGCGGCCAGGAGCTCCGCTCGGACCCGGAGCTGCTCGGCGCTCGCGTCGCTGGCCGAGACCACCTGCGGGCACGGGGAGGCGGGGGGCCGGTGGGCGGGCCGGAGCGGAGCCGGGAGAGGCCCCGGCCCCCGGCCCCCGGCCCCCGGCCCCCGGCCCCCGGCCCCCGGCCGTCCACCCTTACCTTGTGCAGGTCCACGGCCTCCTGGAACGCACCGCGCAGCCGCTGGGCCACGCTCTCGGCTCGCCGCGGCGGGGATGGCTGGACATCTGGGCGCGGAGACGGGGTCGGAGGTCAGGGCTGTGCCCCAGTGCCACTCATCTCCGCACCCCACCCCCTCCAGCTCCCTTTCTCTCCGGGATCCGGGTGGGAGGCAGTGGAGGCCAAGGGGAGCTCCTCGACCGCAACCAACCAGGTGGAGATCGGGGGGTAGGGGTTGACCGAGCCCCCGCCCCCTTCTAATAATGTTGGTATTTGTTAAGCGCTTACTATGTGCAGAGCACCGTTCTAAGCGCTGGGGTGGATACGGGAGTCAGGTTGTCCCACGTGGGGCTCACAGTCTTCATCCCCATTTTACAGATGAGGGAACTGAGGCACAGAGAAGTTAAGTGACTCGCCCACAGTCACACAGCTGACAAGTGGCAGAGCTGGGATTCGAACTCATGAGCCCTGACTCCAAAGCCCGTGCTCTTTCCACTGAGCCACGCTGCTTCCCTTCTCCGCCCGGGATCTCTGGGGTCCCGGCACCCTTCTACCCCCGACCGCCACAACCTCGAACCCTCCCCGTTTATCGGGCGCTTGGCCCATCCCGCCTCGACTACTCGCTCCAGCTCCTCGCTGACCTCCCCGCCTCTCCCCTCTCCGTCCACACTTGACTCGGCTACGCGGGTCATTTCTCGGAAAAAAGGGCAGTCCCCGTTCACCCTCTCCCCAAGAACCCCCAGTGGTTTCCCATCCATTTCTGCATCAGACGCTCCCTACCTTCGGCTTTAAGGTACTCCGTCGCCTGACCGATTTGCTTGTATAATAATGTTGGTATTTGTTAAGCGCTCACTAGGTGCCGAGCACCGTTCTAAGCGCTGGGGGAGATACGGGGGAATCGGGTCGTCCCACGTGAGGCTCCCGGTCTTAATCCCCCTTTTACAGATGAGGTAACCGAGGCACAGAGAAGTGAAGCGACATGCCCACGGTCAGCTGACAAGTGGCAGAGGCGGGATTCGAACCCATGACCTCTGACTCCCGAGCCCGGGCTCTTTCCACTGAGCCACGCTGCTTCTCCACCCCAGCGCTCAGTTCAGTGTCCGGCACGTGGTGCGCACTTGACATTGGATCGTATTTACTGAGCGTTACCGTGTGGGGAGCAACGAACACCTGGCCTCTTCCCGTCTTCCCTCTCTGCTCCTGCTACGACCCAGCCCACCCACTTCTGTAATTTGTTTTTTCCCCTTGATGTCTGTCTCCCCTCCTCTAGACTGCAAGCTCGTTGTGGGCGGGGAATGTGCCCGTCTGTCGTTAGGGCGTACTCTCCCCGAGGGCTGCGTACCGGGCTCTGCGCACAGTAAGCTCTCGCTAAATACGATCGACGGACTGACGCTTGGCTCCTCTGACCCCAGTCTGTTTTGCGGTACCTCGATCTCGTCCGTCTCGCTGCCGACCCCTTGCCCGTGTCCTCCTGGCACTCCCTCCCGCTTCACATCTGACGATCCACCCCTCTCCCCGCCTCTAAAGCCCCACCGCCCTTAACAGTGATAATAATAACGTTGGTATTTCAGCGCTTACTATGTGCAGAGCACCGTTGTAAGCGCTGGGGGAGATCCAGGGCAATCGGGTTGTCCCACGTGAGGCTCACGGTTAATCCCCATTTTACAGATGGGGTCGCCGAGGCACGGAGATATTAAGTGACTCGCCCACAGTCCCACAGCTGCCAAGAGCCGGGATTCGAACCCACGACCTCTGACGCCCAAGCCCGGGCCCCTTCCACCGAGCCACGCTGCTTCGCTTATGTCCGTATCCCTATCCTCCGCTCTCGTTTCATCTCCGTGACGTGCCGCCCCGGCAACACCGTGATGAGCTCCTCGAGGGTAGGGATCTTGTCTTCCGTGCTACGCGGTCCTCTCCCAAACCCTCAGTACCGTGCTCTGCGCTCGGTAATGGCTCAAGAAATACGATCGCCGGACTGATTTCCCCCCACCTGGGCGGTTCTTTGCTTCTCCTCCTCCTCCCAGAGCTGTCCCTGGGGGCCCAGCCCCTCCCCAGAGAAGCCCCCCACCTGCCCGTGCCGGAGATGACCCGGGCCCGGTCCTCGGCCAGCCGGAGGACGGGGCCGGCGGGCCGGGGGCCACTCACCGGGTTCGGGGTCCGGCCGTCCGGTCCCGGAGTCCTCCTCGGGGGTGGGGGCGGGCGGGGGCCCCGGGGCCGGCCCCCGGCTCCCCGGGGCTCCTCCCGCACAGCGGGGGGCCGTCCTGGGCCTCCGCCCCGGCCGGGGGCAGGCCCGGCGGCTCCGGGTCCGACGGGCGCTTGGGGCCGCCGGGGCGCCGGGGCCCCGCCGGCGACTTCATCTCGGTCGGAGTCGCGTTGGCTGGGGGGGCGGGGCCCCCCGGGGACCGGGCACACCCCGCCGCCCCCGTGGGCTGAGGAGGGGGCGGCCCCAGGAGGCGGGAGGCGAAGCTGGGCAGGTCCAGTGTCAAGTTGGCTCTCGCCTCGTGGTTGCCCCGGGCGGGGAGCGCCCGGTCTCCCTCCTGCCACCCGTCCCGGGCCCGGCCCGGCTCGGCCGGCTCGCCGGCGGCCGGCGGCCGGGCCGGCGGGCCGGGCCTCAGGGGCTCCGGGCCGTCGCCCAGGGAGACGGAGAGGCTGCGGGACATCTTGGCCCGGGAGCTGGCCGTGGCCTCCATGTACGTCGGGCCCCGGGCGGGGCGGCCCGGCCGGGCCCAAGGGCGCGGGGGCGGCCTCGCCTTCCTCTCGTCAGGGAGCGCCGGGACGGACGAGGCGGGGTGGCACGCCGCTGGACGGAGAAGAACCCGGCCGAGGCTCAGTCGTCCGCCTCCGAGGCACGGCACACGCCGTTCCCCTGCCCGGAATGCCTTTCCCCCACCTCTCTGTCATTCCCCCGGTCTGGAATGCCCTCCCCTCCTTCGCCATCCCCTGCACCTGGAATATCCACCGCCCTCCCCTGTCACTGCCCCCCAGCTGGAACGCCCTCCCCTCTCTTCTCTGCCATGCCCCCGGCCTGGAACGCCGTCCCCTCTCCTCCCTGCCGCGCTCCCGGCCCGGAACGTCCTCTCCTCCCTGTCGTGCTCCCGGCCTGAAATGCCCTCTCCTCCATTCCCAGACCACTTCCCTCCTTCCTTCCGAACTGGGAGAAAGCCCTCCCTGGGAAGCATCCCGGATGTACCCCACCTGATCCCGGCCCCTGAACCCTCCGGCTCCTTCTTGCTCTTGAGATCTGTCTATCTCTGTGATGATGGGGCTTCCCGGTACCCGTTCTCATGCATCAGTTGACTCGGCCGGGCATCTCCTCTCTCTGGTATGTGGGCTGGGCCCGCCCCGCCTCCCCGGTCAGGCTGTCACCCCTGCCCCTGAAAGGGATGAGCCTCTCCTCCCCTGTGCCCTTCCTCCGGCGTCGGTGCCGGGCACGCCCCTGGACTACCAGGCTCCTGCCCCGCTCTCCCTTGCCGCCGCCTTTAGGTTCCAATCCGCTCAGTCTCAGAGCTGGGCCGGGGCAGGGGGCAGAAGCCTCGGGATGACGGGGATGGGGCAGACCCTGGGGCAGGGGAAGACCGGGGTCCCCCCAGAGGTCACAGCCCGCGTACCCCTGCCCTCCCACCTCCTAGTCTGGTGATCCCCCTAACGGCTCATCCGCGGCCCCGGGGTCTCAGATCTGGGACTGAGGGTCTCCCTGCCGACCCCCCGACTTCCTGGCCTCAGTCTCCCCCGGGACTGCCAGGGAGAGCGGAGTGAGATGCGGGGGAGGGGGAGGCCCAGCCCGGGGCTCCGACTGCGAGGCCGCAGCCGAGGGCGGTGGGCGCTAGGCAGCGCGGCCTTACGTGGCTGGCTCCAGGAAGCGCACTCCGCGCTCTTCTCGGTCTCCACCGTCTTCTCGCCTGGGACTCGCTGGAATAGGGTCAGAGCGGCAGGGAGGGGTCGGCACGGCGGGTACAGGAGTGGCGCGGCACCCCCTCTCCCCAACTCCTCCCAAACCCCACCCCCGGGGTCCAGCCGTCCAATCCCCCTGCTCCCCGCTCCGCCCACCTCCAGCGAGCCCCGGGAGATGGGGATCCAGGCCTGACTCACGTCTGCCCTGGGAGCCTCCAGACGCTCTGGGGCCGCGGTGTCCGTCTTGGCCCCCTGGGGCGCCCTGGGCGGGAAGGCGTGGGCAAACCTGCAGGGGGGGCGGGGGGTGCCCGGTCGCGAGCGTGGCTCCGGAAACGGGATTGGGAGAGCCGGCCGCCCGGTGGGCCAACCCTCGGGGGCAACACAGGCACCTGGCCCCCGCCCCCAAGTCCCCCAGCACCCCCGGCAGGTAACTTTGCTAGGGAGGATGGGGGTGACCTGTCTGCCGCAGTCCCGGTGGGTCTTTTGAAGCGGAAGGGGGGGGGACCGGGGGTCTGGGGCTACCCGTGGGCCCCCATCTCGGCCGTGGGCCTCCCGGAAGGCCCCGTCCTCTCATCTTTTGGATGAGAGAAATCTGGCCGGGGGCGGGGGGGCTGCCCCGGGCGGCCCCACCCGTCCGGATGGAGGGCTCAGCTCTACCCGCTCTGCGCCCGGGCCCCCAGACCCACCCCCGCCCGGCCCGGCCCCCACCTGGGGTTCCTCTGGCAGCGGGAGAGGAATCGGGCCGAGATGCTCAGCCGGGGGTTCGGGAAGAAGTTCTCCTCATCCTCCGGGGGCTTCAGGTCCTTCAGCGAGTCGCCGAACGCCTCTGGGGGCCGGACACGAGAACCAATCGATTGGCGGGGGCGGCCGTCTGTCCGCCCCGCTCACACCCACGCTGGCCGAGCCCACCCTAGGGGCGGGGACGCAGGGAAGCAGGGGGACGGGACCGCAGCGGGGTGGGACGAAGCAGGGCGAGGCTCCGAGGAAGCCCGGCCCCGGCACTGCCCGGCAGGCAGAGGGGAATCGTCACCCCCCCCCCCAGCTACGCTGGCTCGGGGGCACTGGGGCCTCCAGCTTCAGGCCTGGCGAGGACTGCCCCCCTCCTCCACCTCGCACCCCACCGGACGCTACAGCCCCTGACC
Source organism: Ornithorhynchus anatinus (assembly GCF_004115215.2). Classification (NCBI taxonomy): domain Eukaryota; kingdom Metazoa; phylum Chordata; class Mammalia; order Monotremata; family Ornithorhynchidae; genus Ornithorhynchus; species Ornithorhynchus anatinus. The sequence continues at coordinate 3,541,297 of NC_041732.1, read as the reverse complement.
GTCGCCCCCGGGAAGCGTGCAAGGAGAAAGGGAACCCCCGGCAGGACGGCCGACATCCGAGGGGCCGCCGGGCCCTCGGGACTGGGTGGCAGGGGCCGCTCGGGTCTTTTACCTTCGGGGTGGACATCAGTGAGGGTCTCGAAGTGATGTCTGAGGAACTTCTCATGCTCGGGCGTCTGGGGCAGGGAACTGCTGGGTGGCACAGCTCTCTCCATCTCAGCCGGCTCCTCCTCCTCCTCCTCCTCCTCCTCCTCCTCATCCAACTCCTCACTCCTGCCTAGGCCCCGAGGCGGGGAGGCACAGATCCAAGCTGAGCGAGGTCGCGCTATGCGGCCCGTCCCCGCCGTGTGGCCCGGCCCACGCCAGATGCCTGGAAGCCAACTCACCGACCAACACCCCAAACAGCTGCCCGACGGCCCCTCCTGGCTCGGGCGGCGACGTCAGAGGGGACGTCGGGGCCGCTCCGTGGCTCTCGTCCGAGTCCCCGATTTCCGCTTCCGTCTCCGCGTCCTCCGACCCCAGCGAGTCCCCCTCTGGGGAAATAATAATAATAATAATACTAATGTCGGTATTTGTTAAGCGCTTTCTATGTGCCGAGCACTGTTCTGAGCGCTGGGGTAGACACAGGGGAATCAGGTCGTCCCACGTGGGGCTCGCAGTCTTCGTCCCCATTTTACAGATGAGGGAACTGAGGCACAGAGAAGTTAAGTGACTCGCCCGGAGTCACACAGCCGACAAGTGGCAGAGCTGGGATTCGAACTCATGAGCCCCGACTCCAAAGCCCGGGCTCCTTCCACTGAGCCACGCTGGGAAACACCGGGGCTCCAGTGCTCGGCCCCGGGCCGCCGGCCGCGGGGTGGGCGGGTGGCGGTGTGGGCTCAGCCGGGGCCCTGCCCTCCGGGAGCTCCCAGTCTCACCGGGGAGGTGGAACCGACACTCGCCCAACCACATCCCAGGGCCCGCGGACGGACAGAAAGAAGGACGGGAGGAGCGGGTGGTCAGATCAGGAGTGAGTGGAGAGGGCCAAAAGAATGGGGATGGTTGCACGGGGAGGCTCCGGGCGGGATCAGTAAATCAGTCGTATTTACCGAGGGCTTAACAATGCGCAGAGCGCTGTAGAAAGTGCTTGGGAGAGTGCAATATAAGAATTCGTAGACACGTTCCCTGCCTGGTCTGGGCCTGGGAGACCAGGGAGAGATGTCCAGCCCCCCATCCTGTCCCCGCCCGGGGCAGCGGTCTCCGATGCCCCCTGCGACGCCCCCCACCAGCCAGCGGCCCCCGCCCCCGGCTCACCCTCGAGCGGGCGCTCCAGGAAGTAGGTGTCCGAGTCGTCCGAGGTGACCGAGCAGATGGCGGAGTAGCTGTCGGCCGGCCGCCCCGAGGTCGGGCCCTCCACCTCCTTCACGCAGTACGTGCTTGGGAAAGATTTTCCTCGAAGTCCAGGCCGAGGGGTCCCTCCCCACTCCCCCACCGGGAAGCACCCCCCCGCTCCCAGCCCGGGGGGGGGGGGGGGGGACGGCCTTCTCCGGGGGCAGACGGGACGGCCGGACCGAGGCCCCAGCCCCCCGCCACCCATCGATGCCTGCCTCCCTCCACCGACACCCACCTGTCGGTGTCACCCGACATCTCCCCGGAGTCGAAGAAGGCGTTGCCGCTCGCCGTGAGCACCCCGAGTGAGCCGGCCCCGGCCAACACGGGCGGCGGGGATCCGGGGTCCGGCTCCTCCGGCTGGCCCGCCGGGTCCCCGCTTCCGGCCTGAGGGAGAGGTTCGGGGTTCGGGTCCGGCGGTTCTCGCCCATCCCTCCCTCGCCTCCCTGTTCTCGGTTGCCGCTCTCCTCCTCCAGAAAGCCTTCCCTGACCTGGGTCCCAACCCCCCTCCTCTTCGTCTCCGAGGAGGGGGCTAGGGGAGGGAGCGTCTCCCACACTGCTCGGCCATTCCAAGACCTGGGGGGGGGGCGTGCCCCTCTCCCCCACCCGCCTTCTCCCCTCCCCTTCCCCTCCTATCGGTCCCCGGGCCCGCCGATTAGACCGGAAGCTCCCTGACGGCAGGAGTTGTGCGTGTCGCCTTCGCCTGCCCCCTCCTCCCACGTCCCGTCCGCGTAAATCGCACCGACCGGAGTTGCCAGAAAATCTGGTCTGGGCGTGGACACGGAAGGGTGCCTGCGTACACGTGCGTGTGTTCGCACGTGCAGGGAGAAGGGCGGCCGTCCCGGCCCTGAAGGGGCCCGCCCCAAGTGATGGACAGCTGACCACAGGTGGGTTTGGGGAATAATGATAAAGATGACGACGATGGTATTGGTTAAGCGCTTACCGAGCGTCAAGCGCTGCTCTAAGCGCCGGGGGACAGTCAAGCTGATCCAGCTGGACACAGGGACCCACACGGGACTCGCCGTTTTAATCCCCTTTTTACAGTTGAGGGAACCGAGGCACCGAGAAGTGAAGTGACTCGCCCGAGGTCGCACGGCAGACGAGTGGCGGGGCCAGGATTAGAACCCGGGTCCTTCTAACTCCCAGGCCCGTGCTCTACACACTGGGCCAGGCTGCTTCTCCAGCATTCTAGCAGCGGGAGGAGGAGCGGGGCCCAGTGGTCTAGCGGACAGAGCACAGGGCTGGGAGTCGGAAGGAACCGAGTCCCAATCCCGGCTCCACCGCTCGTCTGCTGGTGTACCTTGGGCGAGGGGCTTAACTTCACTGTGCCTGTTACCTCATCTGTAAAATGGGATAAAGACCGTGAGCCACAGGGGCTGTAACTCGTATCTTCCCCAGCGGCTTAGAACAGGGCCCGGCACACAGTAAGCACTCAACGAATAACCATAATTATCATTATTAGCTCAAACCTCTAGCGCTCCACAGGGCTCGGGGGGGGGGGGGGGGGGCTTGGACCCACTCGGATCCGCTCCCGGAAGCAGCCGAGAGCCCCGTGCCCGCCCAGGGGTCACCGGCTCTCGTTCTGGGCAGAGGATGGGTCTATTTTTGAAGCGCACTCTCCCGAGTGCTTAGTACAGTACTCTGCACGCAGTAAGCGGTCAGTAAATACAACTGACTGATCGACCGGCTCCAGGCCCCTCAGGACGTCCAGGGGCGGAGAAGTCCGACCCGGGAGAGGGGAAAGACCGGCCCCGTGGCCGCCGCCACCCGGTGCCCGGCCCGGCCCCCGGGACCTGACCTCGGAGAGCAGGCGAGCCAGGGTCCGGGGCCGCAACGTGTCCAGGGGGTCCGGGTCTTCCAGCGCCCTGGGCCGCAGGGGTGTGAAGCAGTAGTCCGGGGCCTGGGGGCCCAGGATGGTCTTGATGGGGTCTCCGTCCGCTCGCTCCGCCCAGCGTCCCTGCGGCTGGTAGCTCTTCTTGGGGTGCAGGGCCGCCCCGTCGGCTGCCTCGTCGGCCCCCAGCTGGGGAGAGGCCACGGGCCCAGCGTCGCCCGCTTCCCCGGGACACGGGCGCCCCCCTCCCCCGTCCCGAGGGGAGACCAAGACCCCGGGCCCTTGGTTCGCCCCCGGCCGCCCTCCGCCGATCCACGGGGCCGAGGGAGGGGCAGCCCGTGGGACACCCGGCCAGACCCCACTCACCAGCCTCTTTGCCCACAGGGGCAGCCTGCCGTTGGTCAGCAGGCATCGGGGGTCTGGAACAAAAGGCCAGAGTGTCCGCTTTGTCCAGAGCGGGGGCCCGTGGTGTGGGGTGAGTTTTAATGCCCCGACCACCAGACCCATGCCTCCCACCGCCTTCGACACCCGATTGCCCGAGCGCATTTTCACCCCCACGGAGGGAGGGGGGCGGCACAAGGCGGGAGGCAGGCAAACGAGGCCCTCGGGGTCGGCGTCGGCCCACTGTGGGATAGACACGCAGGCCGTCCCCCGCCCCGGGGCCCCGCGGTCCGCGCGTTGGAGGAAACCGTGCCAGACACGAGGAGCCCACGGCGGAAACCACGCGATCTGGCGATCGTCGAGTCACTCTCCAGGTAGCCGGAGGCCCGGTCCACCCCTCGCCCACAGGCCCACCCTGATCCCGCTCCCGCTCCCTGCCCATTTCTCCCTCGGCTGGCTCTGGCCCCGGGTATGAACCGGTTCCAGGTCTGCCCTGCCTCCCCGCCGAACCGGAGGTTTGCTGAGGACAACGGAAGGGCCCCCAGGCACCGAGTTCAGGTCTCCCCCCAGTTCAAGCCGGCTCTCACCAGAATCGAAGCTGTCTTTGGCCGGCGTCTGCAGTGACGACTCCTCCTCGTCGTCCTCCTCCATCTCATCTTCCGTCTGCTCGTCGGGGGGCGGAGACGGAGTCCGGCACGGCGCCGACAAGTAGGTCTCCGGCCTAGAGTTGACCGGAGGGGGTGGGTCTCAGGCCCAGCCCAGTGCCCCGAGGGCCCCGGGGCAGAGATCGGCTGGGGACCCCCAGAGCTAGGAATCAGGCAGGTCAGAGAGTTGGCCGAGAGGGAGTCCGGGCCACCCAGAACCCTCGGGGGACTCGCCATGCCAGGCGCTCAGGACCCTGATGGGTTCGGCCCACTTGGCGACCTTCGTCGCCTGCCGCCGCTCGCCGGGGTCCATCTCCAGCAGGTGCTGCTTCATGCAGGACGTGAGCTCCGGGCCCAGTTGCCAGATGAACACACAACTGGGAAGAGCGAGAGGAAGTGGGAAGGAGGAACGGGATCCCCCCCGGGGAGAGCCGACGGGGCCACGGCCCCGACCCCGGGAATCGTTCCACCCGCCGGGGGCCGGGTCAGGGCGGGAGCCGGCACCTTCCCCGCGATGCCCACGGCTCCCTCGGCCCGAAAAGGGCCGGCCCTGCGACACCCACTTCCCCTCCCTCCCCCCACCAGCCGGACAGCCTGGACCGCTCCCCCCGATCCCAGTGCCGCGTTTACACCTCCCAGAGAGTCCGAGTGTCGCAACTCTCGCTTCCGAACGAAGCCGGACTCTCCGGGGGGACTGGTGCTTCCAGACCCCAAGTGCCCGGGCCTTCCAATGTCCGTCCGTCTCCCCCGATTAGACCGTGCGCCCGTCAAAGGGCAGGGACTGTCTCTCTCCGTTACCGATTTGGACGTTCCAAGCGCTTAGTCCAGTGCTCTGCACATAGTAAGCGCTCAATAAATACTATTGAATGAATGAACGAATGAATCACGGACGGGCCACGGGACTGCCAATCGACATCAGAGGCCTAAGCGCTAGGCCCTGTAATCGCTCATAATAATAATGATGATGTTGGTATTTGTTAAGCGCTTACTATGCGCAGAGCACCGTTCTAAGCGCTGGGGGAGATACAGGGTCATCAGGTCGTCCCACGTGAGGCTCACGGTCTTCATCCCCATTTTCCAGATGAGGGAACTGAGGCCCAGAGAAGTGAAGCGACTCGCCCACAGTCCCACAGCGGACAAGTGGCAGAGCCGGGATTCAAACCCATGACCCAGTGACTCCCAAGCCCGGGCTCTTTCCACCGAGCCAGGCTGCCTCCATCCGTTCGTATTTATTGAGTGCTTACCGTACTAAGCGTTTGGGAGAGGACGGTACAACAGATGGACACGGTCCCCATCCACAACAAGCTTAGAAATGGCAGCTGATTGACATCCAGACGGGGACAGGTCCTGCACTTGGGCCCTGGGGGCGTCCCAGTAGTAGTCTGGGACCCCTGCCCGTCCCCCTCCCCGCCCACTGCCCGGCCAAGCCCGCCCCTGGCCGTGCTACCTGTCCCCGGAGACGGTGATCAGGTGGCGACAGTCGTATGTGAACTTCATCCCCGTGATGATCTCTGGAACCAAACCAAAGACACCCCCGTTTGGAGGGGTTGAGGGGGGTCACACCGCCCCCCCCACCCACCAAGACGGTCGGACCGGACCGGGTCAGGCCCCCTTCCACCGAGGGGCAGGGGAGACGGTCCCGCGGCGTTCGGTACGGCAGCCGACGCAAAGCCCGGGTGGAACGAGATGAGCGGGACAATAATAATAATTATTGTGACACTTGTTTAGCACCTACTATATGCCAAGCACTGTTCTAAGCGCTGAGGTAGATACAGGTGAGTCAGGTTGGGATACAGTCTCTGTCTCCCACGGGGCTCACGCTCTTAATCCCCGTTTTCCAGATGAGGGAACTGAGGCCCAGAGAAGCCAAGTGACTTGCCCAAGGTTACACAGCAGACACGTGGCAGAGCTGGGATTAGGACCCAGTTTAAGCAGCAGCGTGGCCTCGTGGCAAAAACACGGGCTTGGGAGTCAGAAGACGTGGGTTCTAATCCCAGCTCCGCCACTCGTCTTCTGGGTGACCTTAGGCAAGTCACTTCGCTGGGCCTCAGTGACCTCATCTGTAAGATGGGGATTAAGACTGTGACCCCATATGGGACAGGGACGGCGTCCAACCTGATTACCCCGTATATACTCCAGTGCTTAGAACGGGGCACATAGTAAGGACTTCCCAAATACCGTAATTATTATCATTATTAGTATTATTATTAACCCAGGTCCTTCTGACTCCCAGGCCCGGGCTCTTATCCACTAAGCCACAACGCTTCTCAAAAGGAAGCTCACATCCTTCAACCCCCCGGTTGCTTCTAATCTGCCGGGGGGAAGGGGAACACCACGAACACGGTCGGGGAAAGCCCGAGGAGTAGGATGGGAATACGGGACTCATCCTCAGGGCGGAGCTTTTTGCCTTTGGTGGGGGGGGGGGGGGGGCGGGTTAAATGGGGAGGCTTCCTGGAGGAGGAGAATTCCCCAGGAGGCTGGTGGCCGGGCAAGGACGGAGACCGAGCGAGAAGCCGCAGACGTACCCGAGTGGCCGAACATTTTGGCGATGCAGTCGCCGGAGTAGAAGTCGATCACCGAGATGCTCTTATCGGAGCAGCTGGTGGCCAGGAAGGTGCCCGACGGGTCCACCTGGACCTGGGTGGGGCGGGGAAAGCGGGAGAGGTGAAGAGGAGGAGGAGGAGGACGAGGAGGAGAGCCATCGCTGGCTCGCTTCAGCCCCTGCTCCGGCGGTCAGCAGCCCTGGCCCTCCCAGGTGCTCACGCCCACTTCTCGCCCACCCGCCTTGCCCCCACCCGCCTCTTCCTCTCCATTCCCGCCCCGAGCCCAGCTAAACCAAGCACTTGCCCGCTGGGGCACCACTCAGGCCCTGCAACTCCCCTGTCCGGGGAGCTCGGGCCCACGGACCTTTCCTTGTTCTGGTTTCTCTTTCCTGATGCACGCCAACCCTCCCCCCGACCCCACTCCCCTAGTCTTAGACCGGGAGTTTTTTGCTGGTCAGAGACGGTCGCCCATTTCTCACCCGTGTGCTTCCCTCCCAGACGGTGTTCTGCACACAGAAAGGGCTTAATAAATGCTTCCCTACTGGAGTCCCCGAGCCCGGCCCCCGCGGCCCCCGGCCCACCTTCAACAAGGAGCCATCGTCCCCCTGCGAGCCCTTGTAGCATTTCTTCTGCTTCCCGCTCGCCGTGTTGTAGACCCTGGGGTGGAGGGAGGGTGGGCCGGGGTCGGGGAGAGTCGGGGGGGTCGGGGGAGCCGGGGAGGCCGGACGTGCCCCGGGCCCACAAAGCCCCCCGCTCCACCGGAGGGGCCCCGGCTCACTCCCATCCCTCCCACCTCCCTCGCCCCCCGAGCCCGACTCGTCACCCCCCGTCCCGGCGAGGCCTTCCGATGCCGGTGGACCGGGGAGGTCGGGAGGATGTCGGCGGGGGTCTGACCGGGGAGGGGTCCCGTTTGGGAGAGGAGGGGCCGCACCTGACGTTCCGGTCCTGGCAGGCCACGGCCACGTACTTCTGCGTGATGTCGATGTCCATGTCGTACAGGGTGGTCTTCTCGGCCACGTGATGGGTGCGGACGAAGTGCAGGCTGTCCGAGACCTGGGACGGGGGCAAAGCGGGGACGGCACGGGGGAGATCTGGTCCCCGTTCTCTCCGGCCTGGCCGGGGTCCCTCCTTCCCCACGGATTCCGAAGCCCCCACCCCGGTCCCCCCAGGCCCCCGCGACTCTGCCCGCCTCCACGCTGGCCCAGCGCCCACCGGGCCCCTCGGAAGCCCAGATGGCCTCTCCTCGGGCCTGTTTCCCGGGTCCCGCGGTGTTCCCAAAGCCCCAGGCCCAGGACCCGCTCACCGCACCCCAACCCTGACCGCTCTCGGGCCCGGGCCCGGGGACCACCAGGAGGGCCGGTCCTTCTACCGCCACGACCCTCGGGTGAGACGGTCCCACGGGGGCGGGCGGGCAGAGGGGCGGGCTCCTCACCTGCTGAGCTCTGCGGAAGTAAATGCTCTTGTCGGCACCGCAGCTGATCATCTGGAGGTCCCGGTTTCCTGTGGGGAGGGGAAGGGATTGGGGGAGAGCACAGGGGCACCTCCGATTCCGGCGGGCGGACCTCCGCCCCATTTCCCCGGGGGCCTCCGCGCTCACCCTGGCCGGTCAGGAGGAGGAGTCGTCCTCTCCCGCTTCAACAGGAGGAAACGGGCCCGGGAAGCTCAGGGAACGCTACTGCTGCCATTACTGATAATGGGGGCGTTCGTCAAGCACTTACTAGGTGCCGAACACCGTACCGAGCGCCGGGGTGGAGCCAAAAGGACCAGGTCGGACACAGTCCCCGTCCCACGTGGGGCCCTCCGTTTAAGGGAGAGGGCGAACGGGAACCGGAGCCTCATTTTAAAGGCGAGGAAACCGAGGCCCCGAGCAGCCAAATGACTCGACCAGAGTCACGCAGCAGGGAGGTGGCGGGGGGTAGAATCAGAACCGAGGTCCCCTGATTCCCGGGCTCCCTCTCCCTTAGGCCACACTGCTTCTCCCGAGGTCGCCCGGCACACGGCGAGAGCCGGTCCTTGCCCCCGGGGGTCCGGCTGCCCGGCCGGGGCCTCCCTCCGGAAGCCCGCGCTCGCCTCGGCCCACCCCCAGCTCACCGGCGAACTTCACCGCAGTGATGGAGGAGGAGTGGTCGTCCAGGGTCTGCTCCAAGTTGTAGTTCTTCTCCACGTTCAGCACGTGGATGAGCCGGTCTCGACTGGCCGAAGCCAGCAGGGTGACCCCTGGAGAGAGCGGAGCAGAGCCCTGGGGTGGTCCCCCCGAAGCCCCCAGCCCGAACCCAGTCAACAGCATCTCGCCCCCCGCCTTGATAATTGTAATATCTGTTAACGGCAGGGCCAGGCGCTGTACCGAGCACTGGGGTAGACACAAGCAAATCAAGTCGAACCCTGTCTCATGTGGGGCTCACAGTCTCCATCCCCATTTTACAGATGAGGTCACTGAGGCACAGAGAAGTGAAGTGACTTCCCCAGGGTCACAGAGCAGACGGGCGGCGGAGTCGGGATTCGAACCCATGACCCTCTGTCTCCCAGGGCCACGCCCTATCCAGTACACCATGCCGCCTCCCTGCTTCCCTGCCTCTCCCCCAGGCCGACGGCAACCGGGAGCCCCTCGGCCCGCCGCCCCCGGGAGTCTGTCCGGCCGTCTGTGGCCTGGGGGGGTGCATCTCTGAGGACCGGGCCCAGAAAGGACTGGATGGGTGCTGTACTGGGACTGTATTGGGCGGTACTGGGATTGCAGGTGGGAGAGGAAGGAGGAGACACAGACCCCGCCCAAGCAGCGGAAAACAAGAAACACAGGCAGGGACAACCAGGGCTGAGAACAGTGACCAGCGCTTAGAAGAGGGCTTGACATAACAATAACAACGTTGGTATTTGTTAAGCGCTTACTATGTGCAGAGCACTGTTCTAAGCGCTGGGGGAGATACAGGGCCATCAGGTTGTCCCAGGTGAGGCTCACATTCTTCATCCCCATTTGACAGATGAGGTAACCGAGGCCCAGAGAAGTGAAGTGACTCGCCCGCAGTCACACAGCTGACAAGCGGCAGAGCCGGGATTCGAACCCATGCCCTCTGACTCCCAAGCCCGGGCTAAGAGTGCTGTACTAAGCGTTTGGGGGGGTACATCACCGCAGGGTCGACAGACGCGTTTCCTGCCGACAAGGAGCTCACAGTCTAGAGACACTCGGTAATAATAATAATGTTGGTATTTGTTAGGCGCTTACTACGTGCAGAGCACCGTTCTAAGAGATACAGGGTCACGGGGTGGTCCCTCGTGAGGCTCACAGTCTTCATCCCCATTTGACAGATGAGGTAAGTGAGGCCCAGAGAAGTGACCTGCCCACAGTCACCCAGCTGACAAGCGGCAGAGCCGGCATTCGAGCCCGTGATCTGACCCCCCCAAGCCCGGGCTCTTCCCACTGAGCCACGCTGCTTCTCGTAAGCACTTAACCGGAACCTTAAAAACACACACACGCACGCAGGCACGCACGAAGCGTCCGCCGTGGTCAGAAACCCACGCGAGGAAGGAAACGAGAAGAACCCAGCCGGAAAGCCCCACGGGGGGTGACGGGGCAGCTCCAGACACGCAAGCCGGACGGACGCGCCGGCGGACACTTGAACCCCTCTCTTCCCCCCTTCAAAGCCCTACTGAGAGCTCACCTCCTCCGAGAGGCCCTCCCACACTGAGCTTCCCCTTTTCCCTCTGCTCCCCCTTCCCCTCCCCTCAGCTAAGCCCCCTTTCCCTCCGCTCCTCCCCTAAGCACCGTGCACCTTGGTACATATTATTTACGACCCTATTTATTTTGTTAACGAGGCGTCCATCCCCTCGACTCTAGTCATCCTGATAATGTCGTCACGTTTTCCTTCTGTTCCATTTTGCTGTCCGTCTCCCCCGTTTAAAGATGTCGGTATCTGTTAAGCGCTCACTCTGGGCAGAGCACCGTTCTGAGCGCTGAGGGAGATACAGGGCGATCAGGCTGTCCCACGTGAGGCTCGCAGTTAATCCCCATTTTACCGATGAGGCAACTGAGGCCCGGAGGAGTGAAGTGACTTGCCCGCGGTCACACAGCTGACAAGCGGCAGAGCCGGGAGTCGAACTCACGACCTCCGACGCCGAAGCCCGGGCTCTTTCCACTGAGCCACGTTCGGACGGCGAGCCCGTCGTTGGGCCGGGGCGGTCCCTCTCTGTGGCCGAACTGTCCATTCCAAGCGCTTGGTACGGCGCTCTACACCGAGTAAGCGCTCCATAAATACCACTGAATGAATGACCGAACCCTAAAGCGCAACGACCCGGCCCCGAGGCCGTAAAATGTCGCCCGAAACCTGGGCCGACTCAACCTGGTTCGCTCAGTAGGTAGCTGAGGAGCGACAGGAGGGAACGGTCGGCGAGTCTGGGTGACTCCCTGCTGGAGGCGGATCTTGGAGCCGCAAGACCCCGGGCCTGAGGGTCAGAGGACCTGGGTTCTAATCCTGCCTCTGCCACCCGGCTGCTGAGTTACCTTGGGCAAGTCACTTCATTTCTCGGTTCCTCCCGCTACGTTCCTCAAGGGCGGGGATGGCGTCTAACCACCCTCCCGCATTGCCCTCGCCCAAGGGCCCAGTCCAGTGCTCCGCCATCGGGAAGCACTCAATAAATCCTGACGGACTGACTGAACGTTTACCCGCACCAGGGTTCTATTCTGAAGCCCGTCGCTTGGCCGGCGCCTGCCTCCCCGTACGCGGGGACCCCGCGCCCCCAGCGAAGACGCAACGCTGACGACAGTGCTGTGCATTTCGCAAGCCCTTAAACGGAGCCCCCAGTTAGCTGTGTCTCGACAGTCGCCGCCCGGCGGTCTTTGCTCTCTCGCTCCCGTGTCCTCCCCGCGTCTTCGCCCCGGGGGGGCCGGGCCTTACCGGTCTCGGGCTTGGAATACTCTAAACACAGCACTTCGGCGTCGTGGGCTTCCACCTTGATCAGCTCGCCCATGAACTTGAGTTCGTGGATTCTGCGCGACAGCCCACCCCCACCCTTTACTTATCCGTCGGGGCGTCTCTAGAGCGCTCGCCGAGGGCCAAGCGCCGAGGACCCCACGAGACCATCAGAGCAGTGCGGCCTGGTGGGTGGGTAGAGCCCGGGCCTGGGAGTCAGAAGGACCCGGGTTCTAATCCCCTCCGCCGTGTCACCCCGGACGAGTCACTTCACTTCTCTGGGCCTCGGTGACCTCGTCTGCAAAAGACCGTGAGCCCCGTGTACGGCGGGGAACGGTAATAGTAGTCGTAACGGTATTTGTTAAGCGCTTACTATGCGCGAAGCGCTGGGCGATACACGGTGATCGGGTTGTCCCACTGGGGCTCACGGTCTTAATCCCCATTTTACAGATACGGATTTTACAGGGACCGAATCCAACGGCATTAACTTGCATCCATGCCGGAACTCTGAACGGCGCTCGGCACACGGTAAGTGCTTAAGCCCGACAATTACGATTATTATTCTTAAAGCGGCCAGTCCCCAGGGCTCACAGTCCAAAAGAGAGGTAGAGCGAGCATCTCACGCCCATCTGACAGACGAGGACACCGAGGCCAGGAGAGGTGCAGCGGCTCGCCCCGGGGCGAGCCGGAACGAGGACTAGGTCTCCTGACTCCCAATCCCGTGCCGTTCCCTCTGAGCCGTGATGCCTCCGTTCCCCTCCTCACAACGTCCGCGGGCACAGGATCGTGGGTACGTGCGGTGGGAAACGGTAGGGAGGGTGGGATGGGGAGAAGGGAGGCTGAGAATCAACAGGGGCAGGGTCCGGGAGCGGGTGCCACGGAGGCTGGCGGGGGAAGGGGCCTCAGTTTCCACCCCAAGGAGCCGGCGGTCGGGCGGGGAGTCGGTGGAGGGTGGGCCGCGAGCCCCTCCCCCCCGGGCCCCCCGCAGCCAGACCCAGAGGCCAGGAGGTCCGAGCGGAGGACCACGCACCTGAGGTTCCCGCTGCGGTCGCCCGAGGCCAGGTGCTGCCCGTCGGGGCTGACCTGCATGACCCGCACGCCCGCCTTGACGTCCACGCAGCCGCCGGCCTCGCTCCGGTCCGGGGGGTGCGCCCCGTCCTGCAGGTGCTCGATGTCGTTCTCCACGTACACCACCTTCAGCAAGTCCTGGGCGGGGGGGGGGGGGTCAACGCGAGGCCGGGGGTCACCGGCGGCCGGAGAGCCCGCGGGAGCCCAACCCAGGCGCAGCCGGGAGACCGGCAGGGGCCCAGCTCGGTAGGAGGACAGACGGGTGCCGTCCCCGGAGGACCCGCTTTGCCCGGCTCGGTCCCAGGCAGGAATCGGAGCAGGAGGCCAGGACATGAAGGTGACCAAACCCTCCGAGGGGGCAGAGGACGGTATCGACAGCCCACGGCCCCGCACGGTGTGGGCCGGAAGCTGACGCCTGGAGCGAACCCCCCGGGAGGCGGAGCCCTGAGTGGGCAGTGCAGTCACACACAGAGGGGACGATCAATAATAATGGTATTTGTTGAGCGCCTACTATGTGCAAAGCACTGTTCTAAGCGCTGAGGGGGGATACAAGGTGATCAGGTTGTCCCACGTGGGGCTCGCAGTTCTAATCCCCATTTGACAGAGGAGGGAACTGAGGCACGGAGGAGTTAAGAGGCTTGCCCAAAGTCACACAGAGCCGGGATTCAAACCCAGGACCTGTGACTCCCAAGCCGGGGCTCTTTCCACTGAGCCACGCTGCTTCTAACAGGCGATCAGACCGTAAACCCGTCATCGGGCGGGGATGGTCTCTATCTGTTGCCAAACTGTCCGTTCCGAGCGCTTGGTACAGTGCTCCGCGTATGGTAAGCGCTCGATAAATACGACCGAATGAATCGAATGAATGAAAGGGGAGCCCGTGGACTGTCGGGACTACGGATCCCAGCAACCCACCGGAAGAGCCGGGCCTCTATGTCTCCGCCTCCCCCCGCCCCGGGCCGGATAAGCCCCCAACCACTTCATGCCCTCCAGGAGCCGGGCCGGACCTGGACCCCCGGACTCTTCGAATCCCGGGATTCATTCTGGGAGGAGAAACCAGAGCCACTCACGTGACTGAAGCCGTTCCCCGGGTCGCCGGCTCTGGTGTCGCCGTCCACGTTCCAGAAGCGGATGGTGTTATCCGAGGAGCAGGTCAGAAAGGAGCCCGAGGGGAGGCAGGCCCGTTGGTCTTCGAACTCCGGGTACACCTACGGAGTTGTACAGAGGTGGGGATCGAGACCCCCCCGGCCCCAGACGACCGAAAACAGGCCCTGCCTTCGACCGGGGGAGGCGGGGAGAGAGGGGATGCCATGGAGAGGCACTAGCGGGACGGAAAGGCGGGTGCCGGGCGACAAGGGGCTGGGGTCTCTAGCCCTAAGACGAGGTTGGGGGGGAGCCCTCTAGACGGAAGGCTCACCGTGGGCGGGGAATGTGTCTGTCATGCTGTCCTCTCCCAAGCGCTTAATACGGTGTCCTCCACATAGTAAGCGCTCAATAGATACCGTAGACCGACTGAAGGAGGATTCGACCTCCGTGCCCCGAAGGAGCCAGGAGGGGCACGAGGCCTAGTTCAATTCTGGACGCCCCGAGGCCCACACAAGGGGAAATGGGCTTCCCCCGTGCCAGCGGAGCGAGCAGTTAGACATAGGAAGGATCACCGTTCGGCCATCCATCCAACAGTATTTATCGAGCGCTTACTGTACCGTACTAGGCGCCTGGAACGGACAATTCGGCCACAGGGGAGGAGACGCGAGAGCAGGCGGCTGAGGGAGGTGCCGCAATCCCTCTGCCGGGTCCCCGCCCGGATGGCTTAGGCGTCACGGGCCCGGAGGCAGGGGACTGGAGCGAGAGACTTCCGGCGGTCCCATCGGGCCCCGGGAGACCCCAGGATCAAACCGGGGGCTGACGGGAAAGGAGGACGAAGGGTCGGGGAATGACGAGGGGCGCTCACCTCCACGTTCCACACGTAGGAGCTGTGGAAGAGGTTGGACCACACCTTGCCCGCCTTTTTGAGGTCCCCGACGTCCCAGACGTAGACGCTGTGGTCCTTGTACACACAGGACAGCCAGCGGCGGCAGGGGTCAAAGGCCAAGGCCACCGTGTCCGGGTACACCGACTCTGCTCTCCTGGAGAAGAGGAAGCTGAGGGAGAGGCCATCTGCCTTCTTTCCCGAGGGTTGGACTACGTCCGGGAGCGGGGCCCTGCCCAGACGCCCCAGATGTCCGGGCTGCCCTGCCGAAGGGGTTCGGGCGGCTGGGGGATGGATGAGGGAGGTCTCGACCCACGGGCCGGGGGCGGCCGGCATCCCGCCCGCCCCTCCGTACCTGCCGGGCTCCGGCCCCTGAGCCACGTCGATGCCCAGGTGGTGGGGCTTGGGCAGGTTGAGCAGGTAGTGCATGTCACGGGCCCGGAAGATGCGCACCGTCCCGTCCGTGCAGCCACAGAAGATCAACTCGTCGCTCACGCACAGGCACGAGGAGAGGGAGACCTGGGGGAGTCGGCGGCACGGCAGAGCCCCGAGCTGCAGACCCCGCGGCCGGACGGGAGGGGAGAGGGCCGGGCAGCCCGGCCGGGGAGGGGACACGGGCCGGGGAGAGGGGCCGGATCGGCGGGGGGGGGGGGGGGGATCCAGGCCCCAGGATAGGGGGAAACCCTTGGGCTGGGACGATCTGGGGCTCCGTGGGGCTCACCAGGCTGTCCCTGCTGCAACCAGACAAACCCACCTCCCGAGCCACAGAGACCCCCGGGGTAGGCCAGACCCCCCACCCCACGAGTCCGCAGAGATTCCTCCCACCCTCAATACACACACATAAGCTGCCCTCCCTCCACTCCCCCGTCCATGGGGATCTCGAAGCGCCAAGAGCCACCGGAAACCTCTCTGCGCCTCAGTCTCCTCATCTGTTAAACGCCCGTTCTCCCTTTCACTTAGACCGAAAGCCCCCTGTGGGACAAGGAATGCGTCCGACCAGCACGTACTCTACCTCCCCAGCGCCGGATATAATAATAATAATAACCATGTTGGCATTTGTTAAGCGCTTACTATGTGCAGAGCACTGTTCTAAGCGCTGGGGGAGATACAGGGTCATCAGGTTGTCCCACGTGAGGCTCACAGTTAATCCCCATCTGACAGATGAGGTGACCGAGGCCCGGAGAAGTGAAGTGACTCGCCCACAGTCCCACAGCTGCCAAGTGGCAGAGGCGGGATTCGAACTCGTGACCTCTGACTCCCAAGCCCGGGCTCTTTCCACTGAGCCACGCTGCTTCGCTGAGCACTTAGCACAGAGTCAGCGCTTAACCAACACCGCAATCATCATCGATATCATCACCATTATTATTAACACGATGATTACTGAAAGGCGGGGGGCCCGTACCGCACGGGACGGAGAGGGCCGTTACCTTCAGGTCGATCCACCTCTCCAACACTCTCTTCTCGTTGAACTGGCACAGGAGGCCAGAGCGGGCAACGCAGAAGGTGGTGCCCGCCAGCTGCCCTCTGCCACAGGCCACCCCGCAGAAGACGTTGTTGTGCAGCTCGCCCAGGATCCCCGATCGTCCGACCAGGGGTACCGTGCTCGTCATCTGTGAGGCCGGGAACGGTGGCAGTTCGGGGACCGCTAACGGGGGCGGGCCGAGGAGGCCTCGGACGCGGAGGGGCTTCGGGAAACGGGCCCCAAGGCGCAGGCCAAGGGGGGCAGTGAGACGCAGGGAAATGGGGGACGGGGCGGTCGGGGGGGGCGACTTCATATCCCCCAACCCCTGCGGTTCTAAAATTCAGATTCCGACCCCAGACCTCGGGGCGGGCTCATCGTTTCGGAGGGCAGACGGGCACCCCCCCCTCATTCGTTCAGTCGTTATTTAATGAGGTGCTCGCTGCGTACAGAGTACTGTACTGAGCGCTTGGGAGCGTCCAATCAACAATAAACAGGACCCATTCCCTGCCCACAGTGAGCTTCCAGTCTAGACGGGGGCGGGGAGGGGGAGACAGACATTAGTATAAATAAATCGCACATATGAACGTAAGCGCTGTGGGGCTGGGGGATGAACAAAGAAAGCACGTCGGGGGGGACGCGGAAGGGAGTGGGAGAAGGGGAAAAGGGAGGCTCAGTCAGGGAAGGCCTCTGGGAGGAGATGGGCCGTCAGTAAGGTTTCTGGAAGGGCGGGAGACTGATCGTCTATCGGATTTGAGGAGGGAGGGCGATCCAGGCCAGAGGCAGGACTTGGGCAAAGGGTCGGCGGCGAGATGGATGAGGTGGAGGCACGGTGAGAAGGTTAGCGCTACAGGAGCCAAGTGTGCGGGCTGGGCTGGAGTAGGAGGGGAGCGAGGTGAGAAGTTGCCCACGGGGGCACAGAGCTCTGGGTATGACAGGTGGGCCGGGCTGAGAATGGGAGGGCTTCCTGGAGGAGGTGGGGCTTTGGGGGGAATGTTTGGAAGTTGGGGAAGGCCGTAGAGCCTGGAACCTTTGGTTCCGGATAGCGGGGGGGGGGGGGGGGTCAGTCACTAAGGGGGAGGTCTCCCAAAGAACACGTGGGTGGGAAACCAGGAGACACGGGAAGAAGCGTTGAGATCAGGCAGATGAACCAGCAGAAACCGAAGACGTAACCTCTCTTTGTCTCTCAATCTCTCTCCACCCTTTCTGACTGCCAACCCATGCAGGGCGGCTGGGGAACCAGCCCATACTTGACTAACGCTCCTGGACTTCGGGCCGGCCAGCATCCCATCGGGCCAGGAGGCCCCCACCTCTAGTCCGAGGTCACCTCGCTACTCTGACTCGCTCGCAGCTTCTCGGGGTTCCGCCCTCCCGCCCCCGAGCCTCCCTCCCGGCAGCTGGGCCCGGACCCGCCCGCCCCGGGGCCGTCAGCCTTCCATCACGCAAACCCCTGAGGCGATGAGGAGTTCTCGGACCGACTGGCACCGAACTGGGACAAACTGGGACCGGGAAAGGCCGGGATCTGGAGTGGTTCGTTTCCTACAGCCCGGGAGGCCACTCTGCGCCCCCCAAGACCGTCGACTCGCCTCGCCCCCTTCCCAACTTTCCGGGGGACCCTGGCGGGCAGGAGGTTCTCACCTTGGCTTCCTTGGAGGCCTCCAGGAACCAGAATTTGACATGCCGGTGGCCCACGGTCACGAAGTAGCTGCTGTCCTCGGAGAACGAGACGGCCACCACCTTACACGACACCTTGTTGGAGGCCACCACGCTGCTCTTCTGCAAAGGGTCAGAGAGGAGGGTGCCCGGGTCCCAACCCCCCGGGCCGCACCGCCCCCATCCCGCCCCCCGCCTCGTCCTGCACCGGGCCGAGAGGCCGTCCGAGTGGTGTCGAGTCCTGCCCGAACCTGGGGCCCGTCCCCCCGGGCCAGGGGAGGCTTGGACGTTCAGCCCGCATCGCCCCACTCCTCAAGAATCTCCAGGGGTTAATAAATAATAACGATGGTCTTTGTTACCGTGGGCCAGGCCACTGTTCTAAGCGCCGGGGGTGGATAGAAGGAAATCGGGTTGACACGGTCCCTGGCCCCGCTTAGGGTTCACAGTCTCCATCCCCATTTTACAGTCGAGGGGACTGAGGCCCAGAGGAGTGACTTATCCAAGATTCACGCAGCGGACAAGTGGCGGAGCCGGGATCTGAACCCGCTGACCTCCCGACTCTCGGGTCGTGCTCCATCCGTTACGCCATTCTGGGTTGCCCACCCACCCCCACATCACACAGAAACTCCTTCCCAGGTGGCTTTAAGGCACTCGATCAGCTCGCCCCCTCCTCCCTAACTTCACTTCACTGATCTCCTACTACAGCCCAGCCCGCACACTTCGCTCCTCTAGCTCACAGCTGGCACCCCTGGCCCACATCCTCCCTCTGGCCTAGAATTCCCTCCCCTCCACGCCCCCCAGAAGCGGCACGGCATCGTGGCTAGAGCCCGGGCCTGGGAGTCGGGAGGTCATGGGTTCTAATTCCGGCTCCCCCAAGGGCCTTCTGCGTGACCTCGGGCAAGTCGCTTCACTTCTCTGGGCCTCAGTTACCTCATCTGGAAACTGGGGATTGAGACTGTGAGCCCCGTCTGGGACAGGGACCGTGTCCGGCCCCGATTCGCCTGCATCCCATCCCGGAGCTTAGAACGGTGCCCGCACGAAGTAAGTGCTTAACAAATACCAGAATTAATTAATTACACCAGACCACCACTCTCCCCGCTTTCAAAGCCTTATTAAAATCTCATCTCCTCCGAGAAATCTCCCCCCATCAAGCCCCCTTTTCCCTGACTCTCCCTTCTGCGTTGTTGACGCTCTTGAATCCGTATCCTCTAAGCACATATTGTCCCCACCCTCCACCCCACAGGACTAATGTGCATATCCTTAGCTTATTTATATTAATAATCCCTCTCCCTCTTTAAACTCCAAGCTCGTTGTAGGCAGGGAACACGTCAGCCAACTCGGTTGTACTGGACTCTCCCAAGCCCTTAGTACAGTGTTCTGCCCACGGTAAGCGCTCAATAAATACCACCGATTGATCGATCGATCGGGTCCTGTGTGGGCCAAAGTCCCGGGGGCCAACCTGGTCGGAAGGGTTGAGGGGCGTGGGGAGAAGCGGGGTGACGGGAAGAGCGATCGCCGGGGAGGGGATCGGCAAAGGGAGTTACAGGAGAGGGGCGGCGGTGGGAGGACCGAGAAGCAGTGTGGCCTGGTGGACGAGAGTCAGAAGGATCAGGGTTCTAATTCCGACTTCGCCTGCTGTGTGACCTTGGGCGAGTCACTTAATTCCCCGGGCCTCAGTTCCCTCATCTGTCCGACGGGGATTAAGACGGCGAGCCCCGCGTGGGACGGGGGCCGTGTCCAACCTGATTAGTTGGTATCCACCCCCGTCACGGAAAAAGAACAAAAGGACCGTTGGGAAGGAGGGGAGGAAGTGTCGCCTTATACAGAGCCGTTCCGGCTCCAGGCAGGGAAGCCCCAGCTCTGGTGTAATTTATTAATTAATTACGGTATCGGTTAATACCACACCAGCAATTAGTAACCTTCCTAAAGGCTGGGTCTCCTAGCCCACCCCCCGCCCACCCCCACCTCCTCACGAGTCAGTCAAGCGCCCGCTTCCTACGAGGGGGGCAACGGCTCCCCTGCCGCGGGGCGATCCGGTCTTCCCGGGCCCCAGAGATCCCGCCAGCCTCCTTCTCCGGAGCCCCGACTGGACGCCCACTGGTCAACCACCTCCCAGGGAACGCCACTGTTAACTGTGGTCCTATATTTTCTCAAGCCCCAGTACAGTGCTCGGCACACAGTAAGCGCTTAATAAATACGACTGAATTGAATGGATAAATAAGGGAGCTGCCCAGTGAGGGCAGCCCAACTGGACTTCCACTGTTTTTGCTCCCAAACTCCTGGGAGCGAGGAGGATAAATAATAATAATAATGACGGTATCCGTTAAGCGCTTACTATGTGCCGACCTCCGTTCTAGGCGTTGAAAGAATCTAATAATAATACGTGAGTTTCTAGGTGGTGCTTTCATTAGCAAGGCGCCTTACGTTGTGTAGTTATTTACTCCTCGTAACCCCCGCCGCGAGGTAGGGTTCGGCTATCATTGCCCCCAGTTTCCAGCAGGGGAAACTGAGGCACGGGGAGGCGAAGTGACTTGCTCAAAGCCAGAGAAGCAGCGTGGCTCAGTGGAAAGAGCCCGGGCTCGGGAGTCCGAGGTCATGGGTTCGAATCCCAGCTCGGCCACTTGTCAGCTGGGTGACTGTGGGCAAGTCACTTCACTTCTCTGGGCCTCAGTGACCTCATCTGTAAAAGGGGGATGAGGACTGGGAGCCTCACGTGGGACAACCTGCTGACCCTGTATCTCCCCCAGCGCTTAGAACAGTGCTCGGCACACAGTAAGCGCTTCACAGATACCAACATCAGAGCCACCCAGCCGACGGGCGTCAGAGTAGAGCCGGCACTCGAACCCGGGACCTCCAGGGTTCAGGCCCGCGGCTCTTCCGTCGCGCCACGCTGCCTTCCGTAGGGAGGGATCCAGGAGGGATGAAGAAGCCCAGGGGGCTGACCAGAAAACAAAGGCTCACAGAGATCAAGTCACTTGTCCAGAGGGCCGGCTCCGAACCGGGGGCCCGCAGCGGCCGGGGCTCAGAGCTGCCTAACCCCGTCGCCCCCTCATCCCCGGCCCCGTCCCGGTTCGGTACCTTCCAGTCCCACACGTTGACCACCATGTCGTGCTGGGAGCCCACGGACACGATGTACCGCACGCTGGGGGAGAAGGCCGCGCAGGCCACGCCGTACTTGTGGCCCAGCAGCTGGACCACCTGCGTCTTCTCGTCCACGTCCCAGACCCGCACGGCCGGTCTGTGCCCGTTCTGAAAGAGGCCGGGGGGGAGACGTGGGCGAGGGAGGACCCGGATGGGTGGACACACCGCCTGCCCGGAGGCGGGGGGGCTGGATCCCATGACCTCTAAAGGGCGGCCATTTCGGATGGCCTAGCTCCTGAGCGCCGAGCAGAGCCCCCCCCCCCCCCCCACCTTCCCCGGGCCCTCCGGGGAAGCCTCGCTCCGGAGCGGGAGACGTTCTGGTTCGGAGGCGCCCGCGCCTGGACCCGGAGGACCACGTGGGAGAGAGCAAGGGTCTGGCTCAGCTTAACTGGCCATTCATTCATTATCTATTGAGCGCTTACTATGTGCAGAGAACGGAACCAAGCGCTAATGGGCAACAGATAGAGACGATCCCCGCCCAGTGACGGGCTCACGGTGTAATCGCAACTTGAGCGTGGATTGGTAGGGTCCCCTAGAACAGGACACCCCGAGGCGCAGGCTCTAGTCGGAAATCGGGGCTCCGAGACAACCGTACCGTGCTACGGCGGGGGGGGGGGGAGCGTGTGTTGGGGGGAGAGGAGGCCACACTGGGATTTTTGCTCCACGGCCCAGGGTTAGATTAACCCCAGCCCAGCGAGCCCAAGCCAAGGAGAGAGATGCTACTGAGTGTGACCTGTGACCCCCAAAGGAGAATTGGCCCCAGACCCACACCCAGATATGGAGCCACACAATCTTCATTTGCTCTTCCTGCCCGGGTCGGGGTGGGAAAAAGGGAGGAGGGAGAGCACAAAGGGTCTGATTTTTGCCCCCGTCGGCTGGATCGGGGATGGAGTTGGCCGGGCTCAAGGATCCCCGCGGGAAGGGGGAAGAAGGGGAGGGAGAGGGCCTCAGCCCGGCACTAAATCCGACCCGGACTCACCTCCCCCGTGACGATGAACTTGCCATCTGGAGAGAAGGAGACCGCGCTGAGTGTCTTCCTGGGGCCGAGAGACACAAGGAGACAGGGACAGAGCGAGAACGTCATCCATTTCTCACTTGAGAAGCCAGCGACGGAGGAATCCAGGAGGCCGGCCCCAGGCTCCTCCCCCAGCCCTGGCAAGGTCAGAGACTGAGTCTGCCAACTCTCCGCCGCCCCGTCCCCTCCCCGGCAGGAGCCTGGATGGTCTGGGAGAGCCCCGCTAAAAGTCCTCGGGGAGAGGGGGAGGGGTGCTGTAACCTGGGGGTCCCGACCCAAGCCCGAGAGAAGCAGTGTGGCTTAGTGGACAGAGCACGGGCCTGGGACGCGGGTTCTAATCCGGACCCCCTCCAAATGTCTGCTGTGAGACCCTGGGCAAGGCTCTTCACTTCTCTGGGCCTCAGTTCCCTCATCTGGAAAACGGGGATGAAGAGTGGGAGCCCCACGGCGGGCAGGGACTGGTCCAACCTGATGATCTCATATCTACCCCAGCACTTAGAAGGGTGCTCGGCACACAGAAGCGCTTAACAGACACCATCATTGTTATCCTCGACCGAGAGGCAGCGTGGCTCAGTGGGCAGAGCACGGGCCCGGGAGTCAGAGGGACCTGGGTTTTAATCCCGGCTCCGCCGCACGTCCGCTGGCTGACCTTGGCAAGTAATAACAGTAACGTTGGTATTTGTCAAGCACTTCCTACGTGCGGAGCACCGTTCTAGGCTCTGGGGCAGATACAGGGTCATCAGGTCGTCCCACGCGAGGCTCACGGTTAATCCCCATTTTACAGATGAGGTAACTGAGCCACGGAGAAGTGAGGTGACTTGCCCACGGTCACACAGCTGCCAAGTGGCAGAGCTGGGATTCGAACCTATAACTTGACTTCCTCTGGGCCTCAGTTCCCTCATCTGTAAAATGGGGAGTAAGAGCGTGAGCCCCATGAGGGACAGGGTCTGTGTCCGACCCGACTGACTCGTATCTACCCCGGTGCTTAGAACCGTGCTTGTCACAAAGTAAGCACTTAACAAGTACCATTATCACGATCACGTTGCCGTACCGTCCATTCCAAGCGCTTAGCACAGTGCTCTGCACAGAGTAAGCGCTCAATAAATACTACTGAATGAATGAATGAATGATTATTTGGGGACCAGCAGCTGGAGAAGGGCATTAGCCCACCCGCTTGGGCTCCCCAACCTGCCAACCGGCCCCTTGGTCGGAACCAAGGGGACCCCAGAGCCAGGTCCATCGCAGCTGGACTCTCTACCCCGTCACGCGGGAGCCCGGGGTTCGATTCCCCGACGGGGAGAAAGGTAGTTTTTAAGAGAAGCGGTGGAAAGAGCCCGGGCTTGGGAGTCAGAGGTCATGGGTTCGAATCCCGGCCCTGCCACTCGGCAGCTGGGTGACTGTGGGCAGGTCACTTCTCTGTGCCTCAGTTCCCTCCTCTGCAAAACGGCGATTAAGACCGTGAGCCTCACGTGGGACAACCTGCTCACCCTGTATGTCCCCCAGCGCTCAAAACAGTGCTCGGCCCACAGTAAGCGCTTAACAAACACCAATATTATTATTATCATTATTACCCCCAGATAACGGGGCCTAGGGCAGAGCCCCCAGGCACGGAGTGGTGAGGGCCGGTCACGATGGCCTGCCCATCGGCCCGGGGTGGACCGACGCCAGGGACCGCACCCAGAACCTGGAACCACTTCCAGATCTGGAATGGCCCGGACGCCGGTGCCCGAGGAGGCTCTCCTGCCGACCCCGACTAGCCCAGCTGGCCGATCCCCCCCGCCGGTGGCACCGTCGGCTTGCCATGTATTTTAGAAGCAGAGGGTGGAGGGGGGCGGGGGGGCGGTTGCTCATTCATTCACTCGTATTTATCGGGCGCTTACTGCGTGCCCAGCACCGCACTAAGCACTGAGGAGAAGCGGCACGGCGCAGGGGAAGCAGCTTGGCAGAGTGGATGGAGCACAGGCCTGGGAGGCAGAAGGGAGTCACGGGTTCTAATCCCGGCTCCGCCACTTGCCGGCTGGGTGACCTCGGGCCACTCACTTCACTTCTCCGGGCCTCAGTTCCCTCATCTGGAAAATGGGGATGGAGACTGCAGGCCCCACGTGGGACAGGGACTGTGTCGAACCCGATTTGCTTGGACGCACCCAGGCGCTCAGAACAGCGCCTGGCACACAGTAAGCGCTTAACAAACACCGCGATTATCGTCATTATTACTGTTGTTATTGGGCCAGTCCAATACAACCACAGAGAGACGCATTCCCCGCCCCCAACGAGATCCTCCCCGCCCCAAGGCCGCTGTGGGACCCTGGGCCGGTCGGCTCATTTCTCTGGGCCTCAGTTACCTCATCTGGAAAATGGGGATTAAGACCGTGAACCCCACGTGGGGCAGGGACCGGTCCGACCTGATGATCTCACACCTACCCCAGGGCTTCGAAGAGTGCTTGGCACACAGTAAGCGCCTGACAGGTATCGTGATTATTATTGTTACCATCGCCCGCCCCCAGGCTGCGACGGGGGCGGGGGGGCCGTTCCGGAGAACCCGGTCCCGGGAAGGATGGGTCCCCCACGGGCCGAGGTGGGTGGTAAAAAGGAGAGGCGCCCCTCTGCCCCCCGACTCCCACCGCTCCCTTACCTGGATGTGTTCAGGATGTGCCTCTGCTTGTTCTTCTCGGGGTTTAAAATCACCACCACACAGCTGCAGAGGGGGAGGAGGACGGGTCAGGCGGGGAAGGATGTCTCGCTCCCCCGTCCACCTCCCGGCCACTCCTTCACCCCTAACCTGCCAAGCCCTATCACCATCTCCTTTCACGAGAAGCAGCACGGCCAAGTGGTCAGAGCCCGGGCTACAAAAGGGCCTGGGTTCCAATCCCGGCTCCGCCGCTTGCCTGCTCTGTGACCTCGGGCAAGTCACTTCACTTCTCTGGGCCTCGGTTACCTCATCTGAAAAATGGGGATTAACCGTGAGCCTCACGTGGGACAACCTGATCACCCTGGATCTCCCCCAGCGCTTAGAACAGTGCTCTGCACATAGTAAGCGCTTAACAGATACCAACATTATTAACATTATTATTATTAATTCACTTCTCCGTGCCTCGGTTCCCTCATCTGGAAAGCAGGGATTAAGGCTGCGGAACACGGGCTTTGACCGATCAGCTTATTTATTACCCTGGCACTCAGTACAGCGTCCGGAACAGAATAAGCGCTTGAAAAGGGCTTGCGTGTAGCCTGATTACCTTGTATCTACCGCAGGGCTAGACCGGGCACACATTGAGCGCTTAACCACAGTTATCATCACTGATAAATACCATTTAAAAACAAGCATCGTCCTCCCTTCCAGTCCGCCGGAGAGGACGAGGAACCGGCGACCGGTCGCCCGGCCCGTCGGCATCCCGGCGCCTCTGACGCACCTCTCGCCTTCCCCGAAGAAGGGAAGACGAGCCCGTACTCACCCCGCCAGGTAGGCGATCTGGCCCGTGCTGGGGTCGCAGTCCAAGCCGCTGCTGTTCTGGGCCGTGATCCCGAGGACCTTCTCCAACGTCACCTGCTCCAACGGAAACCAGACGGACACGGTTCATTCATTCATATTCAATCACTGAGCGCTTACCGCGTGCAGAGCCCTGTACTAGGCGCCTGGGAGGGTACGACATAACAATAGACACACTCCCCGCCCACCCAGCCTACAGTCTAGACGGGGAGAAGGACATTAATATGAATAAACGACGGATACGGACACAAGTGCTGCGGGGCTGGAGGGGGGGGGGGGGGGGGATGAAGCGGTGTGGTGTCGTGGATGGGGAAGGGCCTGGGAGTCAGAAGGTCATGGGTTCTTATCCCGGCTCTGCACCTTGCCTGCCGTGTGACCTTGAGCAAGTCACTTCACTTCTCTGGGCCTCCGTTACCTCATCTGTCAAACGGGGATTGAGACTGTGATCCCTATGTGGGACAGGGACTGTGTCCAACCTAACTTGCAGGTACCCCCGCAGCTCAGAGCAGGGCTTGGCACATGATAAGCGCTTAACAAGTACCGTAATTATTATATGGGGCGAGGGACAGTGCTCCACCCCATTTGCTAGTGTCCGCCCCAGGATTTAGTACGGTGCCTGGCACATAGTAAGCGCTTCACAAATACAATCAATATTATGATTAAAGGGAGCAAGTCAGGGGGACAGAGAAGGGGAGGGGAGGAGAGGGAAGGAAGGCTTAGTCTGGGAAGGCCTCTCGGAGGAGATGGGCCTTCAGGAAGGCTCCGAAGAGGGGGAACAGTCACTGTCACATTCATTCAAGAGTATTTATCGAGGACTTATTCATCCGTTCAATAGTATTTATTGAGTGCTCAGTCATCCATTCAATAGTATTTATTGAGTGCTTAGTCATCCATTCATTCAATAGTATTTATTGAGCACTTATTCCTTCACTCAATAGTATTTATTGAGCGCTTTCTCATGCATTCAGTACTACTTATTGAGTGCTTATTGATTCATTCAATAGTACTTATTGAGCGCTTATTCACACATTCATTCAATAGTACTTATTGAGCACTTATTCATTCATTCGGTAGTATTTATTGAGTGCTTACTCATTCATTCATTCATTCAATAGTATTTCATGAGTGCTTATTCCTTCATTCATTCAAAAGTATTGATTGAACGCTTATTCATTCATTCATTCATTCAATTGTATTGACTGAGGGCTTCCTAGGCACAGAGCACTGTAGTGAGCGCTTGGACCGTACAGTGCGGCAACAGATAGAGCCCATCCATCCATCCATCCATCCATCCATCCATCCATCCATCCATCCATCCATCCATCCACCCACCCACCCACCCCTCCCCGCCCAATGGCCGTCCTCCAACACGGAGAAGCAGCGTGGCTCGGCGGGAAGGGCCCGGGCTGGGGAGACGGGGGACGCGGGTTCGAATCCCAGCTCCGCCGCCGGTCTGCCGGGTGACCCCGGGCCAGTCGCTCGCCTTGTCCAGGACGGGGGGGGGGGCGGCCCGGGGGAGGAGGGCGGGGCCGGGAGGGGGAGGGAGAAGAGAGGGGCGGGGCCAAAGGGGAGGGGCGGGGCCAGGGGAGGGGCCGGGAACGAGGGGCGGGGCCAGGGGGGAGGGAGAAGAGAGGGGCGGGGCCAAAGGGGAGGGGCGGGGCTACGGGGAGGAGGGAGAGGGAGGGGCGGGGGCACGAGGGGGCGGGGCCAGAGGGGACTGAGGGGAGGAGGGAGAGGGAGGGGCGGGGCCGGGAGGAGGAGGGGGCGGAGGGGAGAGGGGGAGGGGGCGGGGCCGGGAAGGGAGGGGTGGGGCCAAGAGATGAGGGCGGGGCCGGGAGGAGGGAGGGGCGGGGCTGAGGAAGGGCGGGGCCGGGGAGGGAGGAGTCAGGAGGAGAGGGGCGGGGCTAAGGGGCGGGGTCCAGAGGAGGGAGGGCGTGGCCGTGGAGAGGCGGGCCGGGGCCGGGGCCGGGAGCGGACTCACCCGGCCGTGCACCGTGTCGTCCGGCGCCCCCAGGATCCGGGTCCTTCGGCGCTGACAGGGCGGGAGCGGGGGCGGGAGCGGGGGCGGGAGCGGGGGCGGGGAGGAGCTGAGGCCCTTCCGGCCCGGAGGTTGGGAGCCCCCGGGCCCGGCGCCGCCCCGCGCGTAGCCGCCGCCGCCGCCGCCTCCTCCGCCCGCGCCGGGCCCGGGGGCCGCCATGTCCCCAGCCCGCGGCCGTTAGCCGCCCCCGACGCCCGACGAACCGACGCGGGAAAGCCGGCTCGGGGCGCCCATTGGCCAGGCCCGGCGGCCGCCAGCCAATAGGCGGGCGCCGCCGCCCGCCGCCAGCCAATGGCAGCCGAGGGCGGGGCTCCCCGCCAGGGCGCCCCCCAGAGGCCGAGCGGCGTCGGCACACAGAGAGCCGCCTTGGGGTTAGGATTCACCTGGGGCGAGTCACTTCACTTCTCTGGGCCTCGGCGACCTCGGCTGGAAAAATGGGGATTAAAAAAAAAAAAAAGTGAACCCCACATGGGACCAGCTGATGACCCTGGATCTCCCCCAGCGCTTAGAACAGTGCTCTGCACATAGTAAGCGCTTAACAGATACCATCATTATTATTATTATTCTTATTAAAATGGAGATGAGGACTGGGAGCCCCACACTGGACAACCTGATGACCCCGGATCTCCCCCAGCGCTTAGAACAGTGCTCTGCACGTAGCAAGCGCTTAACAGATACCAACGTTATCATTAAGTCACTTCACTTGTCTGGGCCTCAGTGACCTCATCTGTAAAACGGGGATGAAGACTGTGATCCTCACGTGGGACAACCCGATTGCCCTGTATCTCCCCCAGCGCTTAGAACAGTGCTCTGCACATAGTAAGCGCTTAACAAATACCATTATTATTATTATTATTACGACGGCATTTCATGCAATAGTATTGACTGAGTGCTTGCTATGTGCAGAGCACTAGACTGAGCACTTGGAATGGACAATTGGGCCACAGAGACCATCCCTGCCCAATAATAAAAAAAAAGTTGGTATTTGTTAAGCACTTACTATGTGCAGAGCACTGGACTAAGCGCTTGGAATGGACAATTCGGCCACCGAGACCATCCCTGCCCAATAATAAAATAAAAAGTTGGTATTTGTTAAGCGCTTACTATGTGCCGGGCACTGTTCTAAGCGCTGGGGGAGATACAGGGTAATCAGGTTGTCCCACATGAGGTTCACAGTCTTCATCCCCATTTTCCAGTTCAGGTCACTGAGGCCCAGAGAAGTGAAGGGACTTGCCCACAGTCACCCAGTTGACAAGCGGCTGAATTGGAATTAGAACCCACGACCTCTGACTCCCCAACCCGGGTTCTTGCCACTGAGCCACAGACATTCCAAGCGCTCAGTACAGTGCTCTGCACATAGTCAATACCATTGAATGAATGAACGAATGTCCGAGGCTTACAGAGTCCGAGCTCGGGAGCCAGAGGTCATGGGTTCAAATTCCTGCTCTGCCACTTGTCAGCTGTGTGATTGTGGGCAAGTCACTTCACTTCTCTGGGCCTCAGTGACCTCATCTGGAAAATGGGGATTGACTGTGAGCCTCAAGTGGGACAACCTGATGACCCTGTATCTACCCCAGCGCTTAGAACAGTGCTCTGCACAGACTAAGCGCTTAACAAATACTAACATTATCCAATTAGACTGTAAGCCCGTCGATTAGACTTTAGTTCTTGTCTGTCTCCCCCGATTAGACTGTAAACCCGTCAAACGGCAGGGACTGTCTCTATCTGTTGCCGACTTGTTCATTCCAAGCGCTTAGTACAGTGCTCTGCACATAGTAAGCGCTCAATAAATACTATTGAATGAATGAATAAACCCGTGTCTACCCCAGCGCTTAGAACAGTGCTCGGCACATAGTAAGCGTTTAACAAATACCAACATTATTATTATTATTATTATTCTCTGGGCCTCAGTGCCCTCATCTGTAAAATGGGGATTTAGACTGTGAGCCCCACGTGAAACAACCTGATTCCCTAGTGTCTACCCCAGCGCTTAGAACAGTGTTCTGCACACAGTAAGCGCTTAACAAATACCAACATTATATTATTATTATTATTCTCTGGGCCTCAGTGACCTCATCGGTAAAATGGGGATGAAGACTGTGAGCCCCACGTGAGACAACCTGATTCCCCTGTGTCTACCCCAGCGCTTAGAACAGTGCTCTGCACACAGTAAGCGCTTAACAAATACCAACCTTATTATTATTATTATCGAATGAATGAATCCACACCCAAACACCCCACCCCCGCGCGCGGTCGAATGGATCAGACCGTGACCTCCCCTCCGCCCAAAATGGTAACGTCCGGAGAGGTTGCGTGAGGAAAGGCACGGGCCGATTGACGTCGGGCGCGGGCGGGGGCGGCGCCGCCCTACTGCGCAGGCGCGGGAACCCTCCTCGCCCCGCAGGCCCCGCCCGCGGAGCGGCTTGGCGCAGGCGCCCTGGCGCACCCCCGGCACGTGACGAGGGCGTGGCGGGGGCGGTCACGTGACGAGGGCGGGGAGGGCCGCGTTCTCCTGCCCGGGACGCCGGCATTCCCAGCGCCCGCCCCTTCTCGGGAATCTCGGGAATCTCGGGATTCCCGGGGGACGGAGGGCGGGCACCATGCCCAAGTACTGCCGGGCGCCCAACTGCTCCAACACGGCCGGCCAGGTCAGCGCCGACAACCGCCGGATCAGCTTTTATAAGTAAGGAAGGACAGCGGGGACGGCGTCACCCCTCTGACGTCATGCCTGTTGTCAGAGAAGCATCATGACGCTATTTGTTAAGCGCTTACTAAATAGTAATAATGATGGCATTTGTTACGCGCTTACTATGTGCAAAGCACTGTTCTAAGCGCTGGGGAGGATCCAAAGTGGTCAGGTGGGCCCACGTGGGGCTCCCAGTCTTCATCCCCATTTTACAGAAGAGGTCACCGAGGCCCAGAGAAGTGAAGTGACTTGCCCAAAGTCCCACAGCTGACAAGTGGCAGAGCCGGGATTCGAACCCATGACCTCTGACTCCCAAGCCCGGGCTCTTGCCACTGAGCCACGCTGCTTCTCTAATAATAATAATAATGTTGGGATTTGTTAAGCGCTTACTATGTGCCGAGCACTGTTCTAAGCGCTGGGGTAGACACAGGGGAATCGGGTTGTCCCACGTGGGGCTCACAGTCTTCATCCCCATTTTACAGATGAGGGAACTGAGGCCCAGGGAAGTGAAGTGACCTGCCCACAGTCATACAGCTGACAAGTGGCAGAGCTGGGATTCGAACTCATGACCTCTGACTCCCAAGCCCGGGCTCTTTCCACTGAGCCACGCTGCTTCTCTAGCTGCCCAGCGCTGCTCCAAGCGCTGGGGGATGCCAGGTCATCAGGTTGCCCCACGGGGGGTGCCCAGTTTTTAATCCCCATTTTAATAATAAAATAATGATGACGTTTGTTAAGCACCTACTAGGTGCGAAGCACTGTTCTAAGCGCCGGGGAGGAGGCAAGGTGATAATAATGTTGGTATTTGTTAAGCGCTTACTATGTGCAGAGCATTCATTCATTCAGTAGTATTTATTGAGCGCTTACTATGTGCAGAGCACTGTACTAAGCGCTTGGAATGGACAAATCGGTAACAGATAGAGACCATCCCCGCCCTTTGACGGGCTTACAGTCTAATCGGGGGAGACGGACAGAAAAGAGCACTGTTCTAAGCGCTGGGGGAGATACAGGGTGATCAGGTTGTCCCACGTGAGGTTCACAGTTTTAATCCCCATTTTCCAGATGAGGGAACTGAGGCCCAGAGAAGTGAAGTGACTTGCCCACAGTCACACAACTGACAAGCGGAGGAGCCGGGATTCGAACCCATGACCTCCGACTCCCAAGCCCGGGCTCTTTCCACTGAGCCACGCTGCTTTGGCCCACGTGGGGCTCCCAGTTTTTCATCCCCATTTTAGTAATAATAATAACGATGGCATTTGTTAAGCGCCTACTATGTGCAACTAAGCGCTGGGCCGGGATACAAGGTGATCAGGTGGGCCCACGTGGGGCTCCCAGTTTTCATCCCTGTTTCCCAGATGGAGGTCACTGGGGCCCAGAGAATAATAATGATGGCATTTGTTAAGCGCTTACTCTGTGCAAAGCACCGTTTTAAGCGCTGGGGAGGATACAAGGTGATCAGGCTGTCCCACGTGGGGCTCACAGTTTAATCCCCATTTTACAGATGAGGTAACTGAGGCACTGAAAAGTTAAGTGACTTGCCCAAAGTCACCCAGCTGGCCAGCGGCGCAGCGGAGATTAGAACCCATGACCTCTGACTCCCAAGCCGGGGCTCTTGCCACTGAGCCAGGCTGCTTCCCTGCTGCAGAGTGTCCCTTGGAGAGGCGGGACCGGTGCTGACCCGGGGAGGAGGAGGGAAGGAAGAGGGGGTGCAGAGCAGATAGCAGCGTGGCTCAGTGGAAAGAGCGCAGGCTTGGGAGTCAGAGGTCATGGGTTCTAATCCCGGCTCCGCGGCTTGCCAGCTGTGTGACTTCGGGCAAGTCACTTCACTTCTCTGGGCCTGTTACCTCCTCTGGAAAATGGGGATTAAAACTGTGAGCCCCACGTGGGACAACCTGATCACCTTGTATCCCCCCAGCGCTTAGAGCAGCGCTTTGCACATAGTAAGCGCTGAACAAATACCACCACTGGACTAAGCGCTTGGAATGGACAATTCGGCAACGGACAGAGACGATCCCTGCCCAGTGATGGGCTCACAGTCTAAACGGGGGAGACAGACAGCAGAGCAAAACAGAACGAAACGAGACAACATCATCAAGATAAATAGAATCAAGGAGGTAGACACCTCATTAAGAAAATAAATAGGGTAATAAATAATATATACAGATGAGCACAGTGCTTGGGGGGGGAGGGGAGGAGGAGAGGAGGGAAAGGGGGGGCTCAGTCTGGGAAGGCCTCCCGGAGGAGGTGAGCTCTCAGTAGGGCTTTGAAGAGGGGAAGAGAGTTAGTTTGGCGGATGTGAGGAGGGAGGGCATTCAGTTCCCAGAGACTGAGCGTGGGGCACCGGCCCGCTGACAACCTCTCCCCCCGGCAGGTTCCCCTTGCAGGACCCCGCGAGGCTGCAGGAATGGCTGCAGCAGATGCGGCAGGAGCAGTGGGTCCCCACCCGGCACCAGCACCTGTGCAGCGAGCACTTCGCCCCATCCTGCTTCGAGTGGCGCTGGGGCGTCCGCTACCTCAAACCCGACGCCGTCCCCACCATCTTCCAAGCCTCGGCCGGTGGCACGGTGAGACGCGCGGGGTCGCCCGGCGGCCGGTCCTTCCCGCGGTCTAACCCCCGGCGGGCTTGCTGCGTTGTCTGCGGGTGTCCCCGGCCTCCTGGGTCAGCTCTCTCATCTCGCCAAAGACCCCCTGAGCCCGGAGGTTCGGGGATCAGGCTGGGCCTGGGGGTGGGAGGTGGGTCAGAGGTGAATGGGGGGGTCGTCGTGTGCCCTGTGAGGGGGGAGATGCGTTGGCAGTCTGGATAATCGGGGAGGTGGGGGGAGAATGGCAGGTGGAGGTGGGGCGGGAGTGGGGCAGACCTGTTCTAGGGCCCGGGGGGACAGAGGCCAGAGCGGCGGGGCTTGGGGGGCTCCCCAGCCCGAGGGAGGGGTGGAGGATATCTACCCCCTGGCCGGCTAGGGGATCAGAGCTGACCCCCAGGGTGAGGCCTGAGCCGAAAGGGTTCAGCCGGGGCTGATGGGGCAGGGCGGGGACCGAAGCCCACTCACGAGATCCGGCTTTGCCTTTCAGAAGCGGAAGAGCCCGGGCCGACCGCTGGCGGAGCCAGGGGCAAAGAGGCTGGCGGAAGGGGAGCCCGGCACGATGGTGAGCGGGCCCCTGGAGGCCCTGGCCATCGCCATCGACCCCGGCCTGGCCTCGGCCCCCGTCTACGTGGAGGCCACGGGCGAGCTGGGACTTCAGACCCCGCTGCTGGGCACCGTCAGCCTGGTGCCCCTGGTGCAGCTGGTGGGGGCCGAGCCGCCCGGGGAGCCCGGCGGGGCCGGGCCCGGGGCCCTGGTCATCGAGAACGTGGCCATCGAGCCCTTCCCGGAGCCCCTCCCGATGCCAGCGGCCTCACCCACCCCCATGGTGGCCTATTTCGAGACCATCCCCACGGCCGCCCCCTTGACCCCCGCCCCCGCGCCCCCCCCGGAGACGGTGCTGTCATCCGCCCTGAGCCTGCCCATCGTCTCCACCCTCCCCATCGTCTCCAATCAGAGGGCCGGGGCCGGGGGCGGGGAGCTGGGCGGGGAGATAGAGATGGAGGAGGAGGAGGAGGAGGGTGATGACCAGGAGGAGGACGAGGAGGAGCGAGGCGACCGCGGGGGGCAGCCGGAGCCCGAACCCGAGGGCCGACTGGAGGCGGAGCACGGCTACCATAAAGCGGAGCTGAGCGCCGCCCAGCTGGCCGGGGTGGTGGCGGGGCTGCAGCGAAAGGTCAAGGGCCTGCAGCAGCGGCACCGACACCACTGCGCTAAGCTGGAGGCCATGGAGGGGCTGGTGGAGCAGCTGCGGAAGGAGAACCTCGTGTCCGAGGAGAAGCTGCGGCTGCTGGAGATGGTGGGTGCGGGCGGGGAGGTCACGGGCAGGGTGGGCAGCGTCCCCCCGAACACACACACAGACACGCGCACATCCGCTCCCTCCGTTTCCCCTCCCTCCGGTCACCCGTCTGCCGTGTGACCTTATTCGTAGTAATAATTACGATACCTGTTAAGCACTTGCTCTGTACCGAGCACCGTTCTGAGGCCGGAGGTAGATGCAAGTTAATCAGGTTGGACACAGTCCCTCTCCCGCATGGGGCTCACGGTCTTCATCCCCCTTTTACAGCGTGGTAACTGAAGCCCAGAGAAGTTGAGCGACTCGCCCGAGGTGACGGAGCAGACAAGTGGGGGAGTTGGGAATGAAAACGCGGGTCCTTCTGGCTCCCAGCCTCGCGCTCTATCCGCCGAGCCACACCGCTTCTCGTTCGGGCCGTTCCCTTCCCTGCCTCGTTTACCTCATCCGTAAAACGGGGATTAAGACCGTGAGCCTCCCGTGCAACGGAGACTCCGTCCAACCTGATAAACTTGTATGAACCTGGCGTAGAGTAAGTGCTTTACGGATGCCATAAGAAGGAGAAAAAAAGCCCATCATGAAGACGCCTCGGTCCCCGTGTAAAGTCTCTGTTTCTCCCCTCCCCGCCTCCAGGCCTGCCTCCAGACGGGCGCCGTGGTGCCAGAGGGCGGGGGCACGGTCGCCATCATCTGCCAGGAAGACGACCGAGCGCTCGTCTACACGATGCCGCCCCAACCCGAGGAGCCGGGCCCCTTCATCCACATGGAAGAGGAGTGACCGGGGCCGGGGGCCGCCCCCGCCCCTCCACCATTGCTCAGGGACGGGCGTCCGGCCCCTTCCTCACCTCAGGCTTCGGTGGGGTTGGGAGGGGCGTCCGCCTGGTGGCCTTACTGCTGTGGCACCTTACCGGGGGGGCGGGAGGGAGTCGGGTCAAGGAACGATTGCCTTAGATGCTCCCTTTCCTCCTAAATTGTGCCGCCGTGGCCGGGGGGAGGGGATCTGCCCCCCAATCTTCTCCCTCCCTCGCTCTCCTCCGGGTTCGGCCTCGGCACGGGGCGGGAGGGGCGTCGGCCCCGGGGAGGCTTTTCCTTCGGCTTCCACCACCACCCGTGCTGCTGCCGAGGGAGGGGAAGAGGGCACGGGCCCTCGGAGGATGCTGTGAAGAGCTGCTGGGGGCCGGGACCCCCTCCCCGCCCCCCTCCCCGCCCCCGGCCCTCTCTGAGGTTCCAATAAAATGCAGAAAGGAGGATCGGTGTCTTGTCCGTGTGCCGTTAGCGGCGGGAACCGTCCGGGCTCCTGCCTCGCCTGTCGGGGACCCCCGACTGCCCTTCTCCACCCCCCCTAAAAACACCCCCGTGCAATTAGGGGTCGGGGTCCCCGGTCTCCCCATCCAGGGTGGGCCGTGAGAACCTCTTCCCTCCCCTAACGTTCATCCGCAAGAGCGGCGGAGCTCGGTGGCAAGGGCGGCTTGGGACCCAGAGGTCGTGGGTTCTAACGGCGGCTCCGCCGATTGCCGGCCGCGTGCCTTTGGGGTCACTTCCTCGGTGACCTCATCTGGAAAATGGGGATTCAAAACGGGGAGCCCCAAGGGGGACAACTGGTCACCTTGTAGCCCCCCACCAGCAATTAGAGCAGCCCTTTGTAAGCGCTTAACAAATACCGCCATAATTATTATTATTATTATTAGGCCCTCGGGGGGCAGGAAGGAAGGGGCTTGGAGGGGAGGGGGCTGGGGTCAGAAGGGGCCTGTTGGGGGGTAACGGGGACCCCTCCCCGATACAGCTCCAAGTGCTTTTCTCCCCCTCCTCCCATTGCCCGTTTGGGGGGGGGGTCTCTGTTGCTGTCTCGCTTTCCCTCTTCCCCGCCCCCTTGGCCCCCCACCCTTTCCGAGTGTGTGTGTTTGGGGGAGGGGGGGGTAAGCCGGCGCATGCGCATCGTCATCTTCTCTCCCTCTCCCGCTGCTGCCGCCGCCGCCGCCGCCGCCCCTCTCCGCTCCCCGCTCCCCCAACCCCACCCGGGACCCCCCCCACCCCTCCGGACCCCGCGGTAGGAAAAAGCCCCCCGGAGGGGCCGAGGGACACCGGGGATGGGAGGGGGCGGCTGAAGGAGGCGGCTGGAGCATCCCCACACCCGGGATAAACAAACTGGGGGAGGGGGGCGGCCTGCTGGGGGGAGGGGAGATGAGGGACTCTTCCTCCTTCGCGGGGGTCCCCCCGGCCTCTTCCATCCTCCCTTTCCCATCTTGGAAGGCTCGGGCGCCCTGCCCCGCTTTCTCCCATCCCCCTTCTGGCCAGAAACAGGAGTTTCCTGGTCCCCGAAGCTCCAGACCCCCCCCCCCAAAAAAAAGACACCCCCCCCAAGGTCCCCTCGGAAAAAGAAGCAGGGTTTGGGGGATGGGAGGGTCTCTGGGCCTTGGCTGGAGCTCAGCGTTGATGGGTGGAGACTGGGGGGTGAATAGGACCCTGGGGGGCGAGGTGGGGAGGGGAGATGGAGGGAGGGGAGGGGGCAGAGCTGCTGGGTGGGGGACCCCCCCCCCCCATCTCCATCTCCCTCTGCTCCCCTCCCCCGCTCCCCCTCGGGACCGGATCGGCTTCGGCGCAGACACAGAGGGCCCTTTGTACCGCCTGGGGAGGGGCGGGGCCTCGGTGGAGGGCCCGGTGCCAGGACACCGGGGTCCTGGGACTCTAAGGGGGTTGGGGGGGGTGGGCAGGGGGCTGCTTTGGGGACTAGAAGAGACGCTGGTTAGCGGGAAGGGGGTCTGGAGGGGAGACAGTAATGACTGGGGTTGGGGGAGATGCGGAGGGACAGCAGGGAGGGTAGGGACACCTGGAGCCTGGGGAGTGGATGGAGGGGGTGGGGGGAGGGTCCCTGGCGGGGGTCCCAGGGCAGGACTGGGCAGCCACACCCCTAAAATCTGTTCCCAGCCGAGAGGGGTAGGGGACAGCAGGGCGAGGGACTGAGGGGAAGCCGGGGGAGAGGCCTAGTCTGTGGGTCTGAGGGTAGTAAGGGGCTGCCAGTCTGCTGGAATGGAATCTGTTCCTAGCTGGGAGGGATGGAGTGGGGAGAAGCGGAGCCAGAGCTGGGAGCCAGGACTCCTGGGGGCTTCGCTTGCCGCGGTCTGTGCTTTTGTCCTCCCCCGAGCGCTTAGTGCAGTGCTCTGCACAGACTAAGTGCTCAACAAAAACCCACTGATTGTGGGGGTGAGGAGGGCTCTCTTCCCCAGGGTCCCTCAGAGTGGCCTGGGGAGGGTCACCCCCCCACCCCCCTCGCCCCTCGGTCGGGGGTGGAAGCCCCCCCGACTCCCCGCCTCCTTTCCTCCATCTCGGGATTCAGGTGGTCAGCCCGGTGCCTCCCCTGACCCCGGGGGCCGGACTGGGACCATGACCAAAACGGACTCGGTGGCCGGGCCCCCTGAAGAGGAGGAGCCGCTGGCCCCGCCGCCACCGGACCCCCCGAGCCCCATCCTGGAGAGAAGGCAGAAGCCTGTGGTGCACCCCTCAGCCCCGGCCCCCCTGCCCAAGGACTATGGTAACTGCCCGCCCCGCCCCTCCAAAGGCTACCTCCCCACCGGGCCCCCTCGGACCTCCGAGCCTCAACGTCCTCTGGGTGACCAGGGGAAGGGGATGGAGACACCCCTGGTCCTTCGGACCCAAGGAGACCCCCTTAGAAGCAGCATGGCCTAGTGGATAGAGCTTGGGCCCGGGAGTCAGAAGGTAGTGCGTTCTAATCCCGGCTCTGCCACTTGTCTGCGGTGTGACCTTGGGCAGATCATCACCTTATATCCTCCCTAGCTCTTAGAACAGTGCTTTGCGCATAGTAAGCGCCTGACAAATGCCATCGTCGTCATTATTTCCCTCTCTGGGCCTCAGTTTCCTCATCTGAAAAACGGCGGTTGAGATTGTGAGCCCCACGTGGGACGGGGTCTGTGTCTAACCCCCCAGCCCTTAGTAGAGTTCCCAGCACACAGTAAGCGCTTAACAAATACCAGAATTATTATTATTATTAGAGGAATTGGGACGCAGTCCAGGGATAGAATGAGATCTGGTCCGGGAGGCTAAGCAGACTCTTCCAAGGGGGTTGAGAAGCAGTATGGCCTAGTGGGTAGAACCGGGGCCTGGGAGGAAGTAGGACCTGGTTTCCAATCCCCACTCTGTCCCTTTTCTGTTGTGCCACCTTGGACAAGTCGCTTCCTTTCTCTGTGCCTCAGTTACCTCATCTGCAAAGTGGGGATTCTGTCCATGAGCCCCATGTGGGGCATGGACTGTGTCCGACCTGATTAGCTTATATATACCCCAGCGTTTAGTACCGTGCCTGGCACATAGTAAGCTCTTAACAAATACCATAATTAGTAGTAGTAGTAGTAATAGTAACAGTGGTATTAATAACAAAGACCATAACTAAATTTTGAGTAAGATCTGGTCCAGAAATTTGGAGGATTCCAGTCTGGGGAGAGAGATTTTTGTCTGGGAACCAGGGCCGTCCACCCTACGGGGAGGGTGAAATCCCATCGAGGGGGTCAGGGGGACCTGGTATTGGGAATCCAGCCTCTCCTCCCTCCGTCTCACGCCCTCGGGTCGTCCCCTCTCCCCTTCTCCCAGCGTTCACTTTCTTCGACCCCAACGACCCCGCCTGCCAGGAGATCCTGTTCGACCCGCAGACCACAGTGCCGGAGCTGTTCGCCATCATCCGCCAATGGGTGCCCCAGGTGCAGCACAAGATCGACGTCATCGGCAACGAGGTCAGGAGGGTCTGGCGCGGGTGGGGAAGGGACAGACCCGAGGGAAGCGGGTGATGGCTCGGAGGCCTGGTTGGGGCAGAGGGCACCCTGTGGGCATTGATACCCATCCAGGAGCCAGGATGCCCAGCTCCAGCTCCATCCCCCAGCCAACACCTGTGCCAACTCACCCCCTCTCCAAGCCTTACCGAAGGCCCATCTCCTCCAAGGGGCCTTTCCTGACTAAACCCTCCTTTCCTCTTTTCCCATTCCCTTCTCCATCACCCTGACTTGCTCCTTCGATTCATCTCCCCTCCCGGCCCCTCAGCGCTTATGTCCGTATCTTTCATTTTTATTTATATTAAAGTCTGCCCCCCCCCCCCCCCACCAGACTGTAAGCTCATCGTGGACAGGGAACGTGGCTGTTATATAGTTCAACGCTCTGCACACAGTAAGCGCTCAGTAAATACGATTGACTGGGAGTTGGCAACCTCTGGAGACCTGGGCGCCTGGATTCCGGGGCCTCGCTCGGCCTCGGCGGGAGAGGGGTACTGGATTCCCTGTGGCCTCTCCCTCCCTCCCCCGGCGTTGGGGAATTCTCTCCCCAGCTGGCCTTCTGCTTCTGCTTCCTAGCAACAACTCCTACTTACACTGTGTGTCCCTTTTGGGACAGGGACCGTGTCAGCCCTAATTAACCTATATCTACCCCAGTGCTTAGAACAGTGTTTGACACATAGTGAGTGCTTAACTAATACCATAAAAAAAAAACCCTCCCAAGTGCCCCACCACTACTCTCACCCACCCAACCCCCGTGAAGGTTCAGGACACCTGAATTCCTGGAGGTTCACATCAGCTGACACCC
Organism: Ornithorhynchus anatinus; assembly: GCF_004115215.2. NCBI lineage: Eukaryota > Metazoa > Chordata > Mammalia > Monotremata > Ornithorhynchidae > Ornithorhynchus > Ornithorhynchus anatinus. Next base: position 3,501,673 of record NC_041732.1, on the reverse strand, counting down.
CCAGCTCACCCCTACTCCTTCCCCAGGCTCTGGGATCCTGTCTCGGTCGATCGATTAATGCTATTTATTGAGTGCTTGCCTTGTGCAGGAGCACTGTACTGAGCACTCGGGAGAGTACAATACAGTCAATTTAGTAGATAAGATCCCTGACCACAAGGAATTTATAGTGTAGAGAAGGAAATAGACATAAAAATAAACTACGGAGTGGGGACGCGGCAGAGGTAAAGATAAGCAGCGTGGCTCAGTGAAAAGAGCCTGGGCTTGGGAGTCAGAGGTCATGGGTTCGAATGGCAGCTCTACCACTTGTCAGCTGTGTGACTGTGGGCAAGTCACTTCACTTCGATGTGCCTCAGTTACCTCATCTGGAGAATGGGGACTAACTGTGAGCCTCACGTGGGACAACCCGATGACCCTGTATCTCCCCCAGCGCTTAGAACAGTGCTCTGCACATAGTAAGCGCTTAACAAATACCAACATTATTATTATTATATGGACATAAATCAAGGGCACCAAAATGTTTAAAGGGTCCAATCCTAAATGTTCCTCTGGCTGGGTCATAATAATAATTTATAATTATGGTATTTGTTAAGTGCTTACTCGGTGCCAACCACTGTTTTAAGCACTGGGGTAGATCAGTCGATCAATCATTCATATTTATCAAGCGCTAACTAGACACAGCACTGTACTAAGTGGGAGTACAATATAACAGATATATTCCCTGCCCACAACGAATTTACAGTCTAGAGGGTAGATCCAAGGTTATTAGTTTGGACACAGCCCCTGTCCTGCATGGGCTTCCACATTCTAGGTAGGAGGGGGTGGGATTTAATCCTCATTTTCACAGATGAGGAAACTGAGGCAAAGAGAAGTTAAGGGACTTGTCCCAGGTCACACAGTAGTCAAGTGGCGCCCGGGGCCGTACTCTTCCCATTAGACCACACTGCTTCTCATCCCATCCCTCCCCCCATCTCCATTCCCTAACCCTACCAAGCAGGGTCTCCCCTGTGCAGAGATCTCCAGCAGTCACGCCAGCTTCCCCCGCTCCCCACACCCCGAACCCAATCTTACATCTCCCAACCCCACCCATCGGGAAGTCCTTGCTGGAGTCTACCCTCCATCCTTCTTGCTGCAGTCCTACTAATACTACTACTGATAATAATGTTACTACTACTAATAATACTACTACTAATAATAATTATGGTATCTGTTAAGAGCTTACTAAGTGCCAGGCACTGTACTAAACACTGGGGTATATCTTTGGGGGTGAAGCGTGATAGGTCCCCGTGCCACTTTAGATGACCCCTGCCACACCCCGGGGGCCATTCTCTGTCTTTCCACTCTTCTTCTCCCCTTTCGTCCCTCAGAGCCACTCCTCGGTCCTGCGGTCCCGGGGATGGTCTCCTTCGGGAAAGCGTTTGAGGGAGGTGGAAGAGCCCAGGTGAACCCCTGCACCCCACAATTTTCCCTCCTAGATCCTGAAGCGCGGCTGCCACGTCAACGACCGGGATGGGCTGACGGACATGACCCTTCTCCACTACGCCTGCAAGGCCGGGGCGCATGGCGTGGGTGAGCGGGGAGCCCCCGGCGGGCAGAGGGAGGGGTTCTGAGCCCGGAGCCCCCCAACCCCCTTCCTGTCTGTCCCCCAGTTCTCAGCTTCCCTCAACCCTGGCCTGCCTTGGTTTCCCCAGGGAGATGTGGGGAGGGGACAGACATCTCCCCACAGTCAGGCCTGGCGGGGCGGGTCCTGTCCCAGGATCGATCTCTGGTGCGGAGAAGGTGTTGGGGCGGAGGGTTCCCCCAGGGGTTTCTCCCGAGGACGGGTTTGTGTGTTGCGGTATTTGTTAAACGCACTGTTCTAAGCGCTGGGGGTAATCACGTTGGTCACGATCTCCATCGCATTGGAGCTCACGGGGGGTCGGGGTGGGGGGCTGGGCCCGAGGGAGCCCCTGACCCTCTCTCTCCCTCCCCACGCCTGGCACCCACAGGGGACCCGGTGGCGGCCGTGCGCCTGTCGCAGCAGCTACTGGCCCTGGGGGTGGACGTGACCCTGCGCAGCCGCTGGACCAACATGAACGCTCTGCACTACGCCGCCTATTTCGACGTGCCGGACCTCATCCGCATCCTCCTCAAGAGCTCCCGGCCCCGCGGTGGGGGTCCCGGGGATCGGGCGGGGGCACGCGGGGGACCCGAGGGACAGGCCCTGGCCGTCCCCAGGGAGGACCAGTGGCCGGGGGAGGGGACGGGAGGAGACGTTGGGAGGGAAGGGGGTTAAGAGCCGGGGGGGCGGCCTGGCCTGGGCACCGCGGGGGTCGGGGGGAGTCGGGAGGGCAGGCTGGGGGCTGATGCCCGCCCCCTCCCCACTTCCCCCAGTGGTGAACTCCACCTGCAGCGACTTCAACCACGGCACCGCCCTGCACATCGCAGCCTCCAACCTCTGCCTGGGGGCCGCCAAGTGTCTGCTGGAGCACGGAGCCAATCCCGCCCTCAGGGTGAGCGGTTGGGCAGAGGGCCAGGGGGCGAGCGGGCAGAGGGTCAGGGGTGAGCGGGCAGAGGACCGGGGGTGAGCTGGCAGAGGGTCAAGGGTGAGCGGGCAGGGGGTCAGGGGTGAGCGGGCAGGGGGTCAGGGGGTGAGGGGCAGAGGGCCAGGGGGAGAGCGGGCAGGGAGTCAGGGGTGAGCGGGCAGAGAGTCAGAGGTGAGCGGGCAAAGGGTCGGGTGAGCGGGCAGGGGGTCAGGGGTGAGCGGACTGAGGGTCAGGGGGTGAGGGGCAGAGGGCCGGGGGGAGAGCGGGGAGAGGGGCAGGGGAGAGCGGGCAGAGGGCCGGGGAGCAAACGGTGAAGGGCAGAGACTAGCAGGGAGGAACAGGGGTGAACAAAGAGGGGTTAAGGGCTAGCAGAGGGGCGAGGGGCTAGGGCCAGCAACAAGAAGGGAGAGGGGCAGGGGCAAGCGGGGAAGGGCTAGTGGGGGGGGGCGGCGAGCGGGAGAGGGCGAGTCGGACAGCGGGGACTCCAAGCACTGGGGAGCAGTGACCGCCCCCGGGTCCGGGAGAGCCAAGGTGGGTGGCGGTGCCCTGCGGCTCACCCCTCCCTGCGCCGCCCCTCTCCCCGCTCCCTCAGAACAGTAAGGGGCAGGTGCCGGCCGACGTGGTGCCCGACCCCATGGACATGACGCTGGACAAGGCGGAGGCGGCCATGGTGGCCAAGGAGCTGCGGACGCTGCTGCAGGAGGCCGTGCCCCTCAGCTGCGCGCTGCCCCGGGTCACGCTGCCCAACTACGACAACATCCCCGGGAACCTGATGCTCAGCGCTCTGGGCCTAAGGCTGGGGGACCGCGTGCTGGTCGACGGGCAGAAGGTGGGCACGGTCGGGGGACGTGGTCGGTGGGCCTGGCCGGGGTCAGGGGGCAAACCCCCGGGCTCCGACGCTCGGGCCTACGAAGGGGAAAGCGGGGAGGGGGCTGCTGCTATTCATTCATCCGATCGTATTCATCGGGAGCCTACTGGGTGTGGAGCACTGTACTGAGCACTTGGGAGAGGACAGTACAGCAGTAAGCGGATAACGTTCCCTGCCCGCAACGAGCTTATGGTCTAGAAGGGGGAGACAGACATCAATAGAAATATATAAATGATGGGGATGGTGGGGCGGGGAGCGGGGAAGAGCAGAGGGAGCGAGTCAGGGCCACGCCGAAGGGAGTGGAAGGTGAGGAAAGTGGGGAGAGCTTAGTCTGGGAAGGCCTCTTGGAGGAGGTGGGCCTTCACTAAGGCTTTGAATGGCGGGGGAGAGTCAGTGTCGGATCTGAGGAGGGTGGGCGTCCCTCTAGGCCGGAAGACACATATCGGGGGCAGGCTCTCCAACTTCTACCCTGGGATTGAATTAGAAGGTTAACTCTGTTTTACTCCTGCAAGTGCTTATTGCAGGGCTCAGCACACAAGCAGCAGCACGGCATGGTGGACAGAGCACTGGCCTGGGAGTCAGAAAGTCATGGGTTCTGATCCCGGCTCCGCCACTCGTCTGCCGTGTGACGCTGGGCAAGCCACTTAACTTCTCTGGGCCTCAGTTGCCTCATCTGTAAAATGGGGTTCAAAACAGCGAACCCCCCCGTGGGACGACCTGATTACCTTGCATCTACCCCAGCGCTCGGCACATATTAAGAGCTTAACAAATACCATAATAATGATGAGAATAATAATAACGATCCTTGCTCTGCCACTTGTCTGCTGGGTGACCTTGGGCGGGGCTCAGTGGAAAGAGCCCGGGCTTGAAAGTCAGAGGTCATGGGTTCGACTCCTGCCTCTGCCACTTAGCTGTGTGACTGTGGGCGAGTCACTTCGCTTCTCTGTGCCTCAGTTCCCTCAACTGTCAAATGGGGATTTAACTGTGAGCCTCACGTGGGACAACCTGATTACCCTGTAGCTACCTCAGCGCTTAGAACAGTGCTCTGCACGTAGTAAGTGCTTAACAGATACCAACATTATTATTAAGTCACTTCGCTTCCCTGGGCCTCAGTTACCTCATGTGTAAAATGGGGATTGAGACTGTGAGCCCCACATGGGGCAGGGACTGTGTCCAACTTGTATCCACCCCGGTGCTTAGTAGGGTGCCCGGCACATAACAGATACCACAATTATTATTATTATTATTACAAGAGATGCTCAATCAATACTGTTTACTGAGTGTGAACCCCCCACCTCCCCACCTCTCACCCAGGCTGGGACCCTGCGGTTCTGCGGCACCACGGAGTTCGCCAGTGGCCAGTGGGTGGGCGTGGAGCTGGATGAACCCGAGGGCAAGAACGACGGCAGCGTTGGGGGCATCCGCTACTTCAATTGCCCCCCCAAGCAGGGTGAGTTGGGGCAGGTGGGGGGAAGGAACGTCATTCATTCCCTGTCCCAAAACTACTACTTGCTGCCCCACAACTGTTCCAAGCTGGTACTATTTCCTGTTCCAAACCGGCCCCACTTCCTCTCCCAAACTAGCACGTTTCCTGACCCAAACCAAGACATGTCCTGACCCAAACCGGGGCTATTTCCTGTCCTGAACCGCTTCCACTTCCCGTTCCAAGCTGGTACCGCTTGCCCTAAACCAGCACCCCCACCGGACCCAAACCGGGACCGCTTCCTATCCCAAACCACCAGTACCACCTCCCGTCCCAAAGCGGTACCACTTCCCATCCCAAACTGGTTCCTGACCCAAGATGGCACCCCACCCTATCCCTAACTGTCCCTGAGACTGTCATAGTGGGTCAGGCCTAGGTTGGGGGACTGGTGGCTCGTAACACTGGCCAACATTTGCCTCTGACTCCTCAGTCTCTGCCCCGATTCGGCATAAGGGTCCCACCCCCACCCAGATGCTCCACCGGCCAAGGGGTCACTCCTGAGGTCGAGCCGATCCCAGGGGCGGCCGGGTTCCGTCCTGGGCACCCCCCTTCCCCGTCCTCCCTCCCTCCCCGCCGCCCCGCAGGAAGCAGTCGCTGCCCTGTCCCCTTCAGGCATATTCGCATCCGTGTCCAAGATCTCCAAGGCGACGACGGATGCCACGCCATCCTCGGTCACCTCCACCCCCCGCACCCCGCGGATGGACTTCTCTCGGGTCACGGGCAAAGGCCGCAAGGACAAGAAAGGTCAGTGCGGGAGGAGGCGGGGGCCGACCGGGGTCCCTCCCAGCTCAATTCTCCGGCCACGGAGGGGAGGGGGCCGATATCTTCTGAGCACCCCCAGCTGCGAGTCAAGGACCCTGGTCTTCGGCCTCCCAGCTCTCTCCTCGATGGACCCGGGCACCTGCCCTGACCACCCCGGGACTGGGAGGCGGGAGAGAGCGGATGCCTGGGTTCGCTCATGATTGAGAATGAGTCTAGTGGATAGAGCACGGGCCTGGGAATCAGAAGGACCTGGGTTCTAATCCCGGCTCTGCCTCTGTTGGCTGTGTGACCTGTGTGGGCACTTCCCTCTGCTTCTCTGGGCCTCAGTTTCTTCCTCTGTAAAAGAGAGACTGAGAGCCCCATTTAGGACAGGGACTGTGTCCAACCTGATTAGCTCGTATCTACCCCAGCGCTTCGTACAGTGCCTGGAACTTAGTAAGCACTTAAATACCATATATGATTATTATTGAGGGATCGATTAATGGAGCGGGCTCTGCCTTGCTCTTCCCTTAAAGCAGTCAAGAAGAAGTCCCCCTCGGTGAGCAGCCTGGATCGTGAGGGGGTGAAGATCGAGCTGGGGGAGCAGGTGCTGGTGGCGGGACAGAAGCAGGGGGTCATCCGCTTCTACGGCAAGACCGACTTCGCCCCCGGTGAGTGGGGGCCGGGGGTCGGAGGTCGGGGGCCGGGGGGGACGGGGTGCCCTGACTCCGCCCCCCCTCCCCGCCCCCGCCCCTCCCCTCCCCGCCAGGTTACTGGTTCGGCATCGAGCTGGACCGGCCGACGGGCAAGCACGACGGCTCCGTCTTCGGCGTCCGCTACTTCACCTGCCCCCCGAAGCACGGAGTCTTCGCCCCCGCCTCGCGCGTGCAGAGGTGAAGGGGAGGCGTTGGGGTCGGGGAAGGTGGGGGGTCCCCCAGATGGGCCCCTCGGGTGGTCCCCTTCCCAGCCCGTGGTTCAGGGAGGTACGGCTCCGGGGGGGGGGGAGCCGGACGCCGGGGTTATCAATCGATGGTATTTTGTGAACACTTTCTGTGTGCAGAGCACTGTACTAAGCGCTTGGGAGAGCACGATAAAATAGAGTCGGTAGACACGTTCCCTGCCCCCAAGGAGCTTCCAGTCTAAAGGAGGAGCTCGCATCTGGCTCTGAGGCCCCCTCCTCCAGCACTCCCTCTCAGCTTGCCTCTGACTCTGTCCCCCCGAGGGGCTCCCCTTCTCTCCCGACCCCCTCCTAGGAACTCTCTCTCTCTCCTGTGATGCCTCCCCTCACTTCAACATCCTCCCTCCTCTGAGGGTCGCCTGTCCCCATGTCTCCCCGCAGGCTCGGCGGCCCCAAAGACCCCCAGAGCGAAGGTGCATTGGCGAAAAAGGTCCATCAAGTCACCAGTACGTGTCCACGGCGACCCGGGGGCCAGGAAGGGATGCCGCGGCCGGTTCCCCTCTGACTTCCCCCCAGAATTCTCTCCCTCCTTTCCGTTACCCCAACCTCATTCCGGGGTCACTTCCACCGACACCTGCTACCCCGTACCTCCTTTCATTCATTCGGTCGTATTTATTGAGCGTTTACTGTGTGCAGAGAGCCGGACTGAGCAGTTGGGAGAGTACAATACGGCGTGGCTCAGTGGAAAGAGCCCGGGCTTGGGAGTCAGAGGTCATGGGTTCGAATCCCAGCCCTGCCACTTGTCAGCTGTGTGACTGTGGGCAAGTCACTTCACTTCTCAGTGACCTCATCTGTAAAATGGGGATGAAGACTGTGAGCCTCACGCGGGACAACCTGATGACCCTGAATCTCCCCCAGCGCTTAGAACAGTGCTCTGCACATAGTAAACGCTTAACAAATACCATTATTATTATTATTAATACAATACAACAATAAACAGAAACATTCCCTCCCCACAATGAGCTTGCAGTCTGCGGGGGCGGGGAGACAGACATTAATAGAAATAAAGTAAATTAAAGATGTGTACGTAAATCCTGTGGGATGGGGAGGGGGGAGAACAAGGGAGCTGGTCAGGGCGATGCAGAAAGGAGTGGGAGAAGAAGAAAGCGGGGAGGCTTAGTCAAGGAAGGCCTCCTGGAGGAGATGGCCTCCTGTTTCCATCCTCCACTACAGTCCAGGAGGAGCACGTATATAGGCCGGGGGGATGCGGGGGGGAGGCCCCACTGACACCCCATCTCCCTCGCAGTGACGCAGCCAAAACGCAACTTCACTGCCGTCCGCACCCCGAAGGACATCACGTCGGAAAACTCTATCTCCAGGTACAGCTCGGGCCCGGCCCCCACCCCTCCATCTCCTGGTCTGCCCTTCACCCAACCCAGGGAAGCATCATAGCAAGAGCTCCGGAGCGAGGGGACGTGGGTTCCAACCCCCGCTCCGCCACTTGTCTGCCGTGTGACCTTGGGCAAGTCACTTAATTCCTCTGGGCCTCAGTGACCTCATCGGCAAAATGGGGATTAAGACAGCGAGCCCCGTGTGGGACAGGGACTGTGCCCAACCTGATGACCTCGTAACTACCCCAGCGCTTAGAACCGTGCTCGGCACGTAGTAAGCGCTTAACAAATAGAATGATTATTACTATCATCCCGTGACTCGTTACTCCCCTTTCAACGAGCCCCGTCCCCTGCCCCAGATCTCCCCCCAGCCCATCTCTCCCAGCCCCACTCCAGCTTCAATTTCCAGGGGCTCCTGCTGGGGGGTCCCTCTTTCTAGGGGCACCAGAATTCCTTGTCTTCTTGCCACCAGGGAGAGGATCCAGGTGGCCCCAGCCCAGCCCTTTCGAGCCCCCAGCCGACCCCTCCCCTGTCCCCTTCTCTCTCCAGGTTGCTCTTCTGTTGCTGGTTCCCGTGGATGTTGAGAGCAGAGATGCAGTCTTAAACGGACCCCCACACCTCCCGGGCCACCCCACAATGTGTCTCCCCCCTAGAGCAGGTGTCCCTCTTCCCCGTGGCCCCTCCCGCCCCGCCTCCCACCCCCCCCCCAAAAAAGTCTGGATATTTCATTCTTGCTCTTTTAGAGAAATGTCTATTTTTAAAAATAACTGTCTCTCCCTTCCCCCTCCACCAGGAGCCCCAGTCAGAACTGGGCTGGGGCAATCTACCGGCTGCCTCCCTCCTTCTCCCCGCCCCCCTGAAGGAGCAGGGGAGGGGGTGAGGGGCAGGAATCCTGGCTCCCAGTCTTCCCAACACCTGTCCACCCAAGCCTCTCCTCCCGGGGGGCCTGTGGACAGGGCCGCGAGGCCCCTCTCCCGCAGTCATCGCTGCCGTGGGTGGGGAGACCCCTCCCTTCTTCCTCCCTCCATCGCCCACTCACTGTCAATTGGGGTGGGATGTCAGAGGACTGACCACCTGGGGGACCCCGGACACCCTCTCTTCCACCCCAATTCCAGAGCCCCCCCCAAAATCAGGGCCCTGTGGAGGGGGTGGTTGTGTCCCAAGTTCTCTCCAGACCCAGTGTACCCTTGCTGGTCCATGGGGGTGGAGACCTGGGGTCGGGGAGAAGGGTCTCCCCCAGCCCCATTTTCTCTTTCTCTGCCTCTAACGTATTCTGAGGTCCCCTCCTCTCCCTCTTCCCCTTTTTTTTTATTCTCTTGATCTGAGTTACATTGTTCGGTGAGCGCACTGCTGCTCTGGCCTCTTCCACCTCTCTGAGCACCCCCAGAACCCCTCCCTCCCCGCATGTCCCCCAACCCACAGCCCCCCACTCTCCAGAAACAGCATGACAAGAACAGTCTGTCTCTCCGCTTCTCACCTCCCAAGCATTAATAAAGAGTGTTTCTATGTGCACTGGACTCCCGTCGTCGCTGCGATCCCACCGTGCTGCCCTCTGGGGTCGTGTCAGAAGGACCTGGGTTCTAATCCCGGCTCTGCCACTCGTCTGCCGGGCGACCTTGGGCAAGTCACTTGACTGCTCTGGAACTCCGTTATCTCGACTGTAAAATGGGCTTTAAGACTGGGAGCCCCAAGTGGGACAGGGACCGTGTCCAACCTGATTAGCTTGTACCTACCCCAGCACTTAGAACAGTGCTTGACACATAATAAGAGCTTAAAAAATACCATCATCATCATCATCCCATCCCTCCCCGGGTCTCGGTTCTCCGGCCCGCCAGGATGGAGGAGTCCACTCGGCAGAAATATCTCCAGGAGAAGAGACGGCCTTTCTTTCTCCTTCTCAATCCTGTGTTTCCCCACTTGACCTTCAGTCAGGAAATTCTACCTCAGCTCTAACGTCCTTTCCTCTTGCCGTAGTCTCCACCCTTTCCTTCTCCCCCATGTGGCATTAGGAGATGATGGATTCTTCCTCACCTGGAGAATCCCCCCCGGCTTCGGATCCCTAATTTTTAGATTCCTGGCCCTCGGAAAGCCCTATTGAAGTTTGAACATGAGTCAATCGATGGTAATCAATGAGTGCCTCACCCTACAGGATTTTATAATCAATCAATCATATTTATTGAGCGCCTACTGGGTGCAGAGCACCGTACTAAGTAGTTGGGAGAATACAATATAATCAATCGTATTTTTTGAGCACTTACTACATGCAGAGCACTGTCCTAAGCACACGGGAGGGTACAAAACAACAGAATTAGTAGACGTTTTCTGCCCGTAGGATTTTACAATCTAGAGGGAGGTGGGTAGTCACGTTCCCTGCCCGTGACGAGTTTACAGTCTAGGGACTACAGTTTATAATCTAGCAAAGGAGACACACCCTAAAATAATTTACAGCTAGGAAGCAGCAGCATGGCCTAGTGGATAGAGCCCGGGCCTGGGAGTCAGAAGGACCTGAGTTCTAATCCCAGCTCCACCACTTGTCTGCTGGGTGACCTTGGGCAAGTCACTTCACTTCTCTGTGCCTCAGTTACCTCATCTGTCAAATGAGGATTAAGACTGTGAGCCCTATGTGGGACATGGACTGTATGCAACCTGATTAGCTTGTATTTACCCCAACACTTATTTCAGTGCCAGGTGCATAATAAGCATTAAACAAATACCATAAAAAAGGAGAGTAGATATTTAAGTGAGTGACCCCTTAAGAGACAGAACATGGACCGGAGTCCCACAGGTGGTGGAGGATACAGAGAGTTGGGGAGGTAGTTGAAACGATAAAGCACTAAAATACAGATCTTCAAATTAAAAACTATAAATCATTTATATTGATGTCCAAGATGGGTCCAACCTAATCTATCCTAGAACTTAGACCAGCATTTGATACCTAATGAGCGTTAAAAAAAATACTATATAAAAAAAAGTCCGCCTCCCCTTCTAGACTGGAAGTTCGCTGTAGGCGGGGAATGTGTCTGCCGATTCCGTCATATTGTAGACTCCCAAGGACACTCTCCTACGTACAGAGCTCTGCACATAGGAACTGCTCAATAAATGCCACTGAGGAGGACGATGATAAAGCCGGAGGAAAGGAGGAACGAATCAGGAAAGGCCTCCCGGAGTAGATGGGCTTTCGGAAAGGCTTTGAAGATGAAGGGCACTGTGGTTTGTGGTCCGCGTTGGGGGAAATAGTTCTCGTAGGAGGAAGAGAGTGAGCGAGGCTGTATAAGTAGTTTAGCTTGAGGGAAACAAAGATTGAGAGCACAGCAAGAGAGGAGAGCTTCTCTTCATTTCTGTTCACTGCCCGCCTCTCGACCACGTTCATTCATTCAGTCGTATTTATCGAGCACTTTCTGCGTGCAGAGCGCACAACTAAGGAGTTGGGAGGAGACAGTACTACAATAAACAGGCGCATTCCCTGCCCACGAGGAGCTTACAGTCTAGAGGGGGGGAGACAGACATCAATACAGATAAATAAATAAGTGCTGGGGGGCTGGGGGGCGGGGAAGAGGAGAAGGAGCAAGTCGGGGCGATGCAGAAGCGAGTGGGAGGAGAGGAAAGGGGGCACTTAATGTGGGAAGGCCTTTCGGAGGAGATGTCGCATCCTACCTCTGGCCCGGAATGCCCTCCCTCTTCATATTGAGCCCGTCATTGGGCAGGGATTGTCTCTATCTGTTGCCGAGCCCGGGCTTGGGAGTCAGAGGTCGTGGGTTCGAATCCCGGCTCTGCCACTTGTCAGCTGGGTGACTGTGGGCAAGTCGCTTCACTTCTCTGTGCCTCAGTTCCCTCATCTGTAAAATGGGGATTAAAACTGTGAGCCCCACGTGGGACAACCTGATCAGCCTGTATTTCCCTCAGCGCTTAGAACAGTGCTCTGCACGTAGTAAGCGCTTAACAAATACCAACTTTATTATTCTAAGCGCTTAGTATAGTGCTCTGCACAAAGTAAGAACTCAATAAATACTATTGAATGAAAGAATATGGGATAGATAATCACTCTCCCCCTCTTCAAAACCTTATTAAAAGCCCATCTTCTCCAAGAGGCCTTCCCTGACTAAACCCTCATTTCCTCGTCTCCCGCTCCCTTCTCCGTCACCCTTGCCCTTGGTTTTGCATTTCTTCCCCCTTCCCTCAATCTCACAGCCCTTACAGAACATATCTGTAATTTATTTACTCCTATTAACGGCTGCCTCCCCATCTAGACTATAAGATCTTTGTGAGCAGGGAACGTGCCCATGATCTCAGCATGGTGTAGTGGAAAGAGCTCGGGCCTGGGAGTCAGAAGACCTGGGTTCTAATCCCAGCTCTGCCGTTTGTCTGCTGTGTGACCTTGGGCAAGTCACTTAATTTCTCTGTGCCACAGTTTCCTGGGGATTCTGGGGACTGTGAGCCCATCCAATTATTTTGTATCTATCCCCAGCGCTTAGTACAGGGCCTGGCTCATAATGAGTACTTACAAATACCACTATAGTTATTATTATTAATAATAACTCTCTTATATTGTACTCTCCCAAGCAGGCATAGTGGATAGAGTATAGGCCTGGAAGTCACAAGCTCATGGATTCTAATCCCAACTCTGCCACTTATCTGCTGCGTGACCTTGGGCAAGTCACTTCATTTTTCTTGCCTCAATTACCTCATCTGTAAAATGGGGATTGAGACCGTAAAACCTACGTGGGACAGGCACTGTGTTCAACCCGATAGGCTTGTATCCACCCCAGACCTTAATACGGTGCCTGGCATATAATAAGAATTTAAACACCATATTGTCTCCCCCCTTCTAGACTGTCAGCTCGTTGTGGGGTAGGGATTGTCACTATTTGTTGCCGCATTGTACTTTCCAAGTGCTTAGTACAGTGCTCTGCACACAGGAAGCGCTCAAAATATACGACTGAATGAATGATTATTATTACAGTGTCCTTCCTACAGGAAGCACTCCATAAATACGATTGGTTTTGTTCAGTTCCCTCTGGCTCTGAGGGTGGAGGGAAAAGGGGAGGAGGGAAGGGAGGGGATTGAGAGCTCCCCTCCTCCAGGAGGTCTTCCCAGACTGAGCCCTCCCTTTCTCTCCGCCACTCCTCCCCTCCCCACAACACTTGTGCATATTTGTCCATATTATTTATTACTCTATTTATTTTGTCAATGATGTGTCTATATCTATGAGAAGCAACGTGGCTTCGCGGAAAGAGCCCGGGCTTGCGAGTCAGAGGTCTTGGGTTCTAATCCCCGCTCTGCCACTTGTCAGCTGTGTGACCTTGGGCAAGTCACTTCACTTCTCTGGGCCTCAGTTACCTCATCTGTAAAATGGGGTTGAAGTCTGTGAGCCCTACGTGGGACAACCTGATTACCTTGCCCCAGTGCTTAGAACAGCGCTTGGAACATAGTAAGTGCTTAACAAATACCAACATTATTATTATGATGACGATTCTATTTATGTGGATGACATTGACGCCAGACTGCTTATTTTGCTGTCTGTCTCCCCCATTTAGACTGTGAGCCCATTGTTGGGCAGGGATGGTCTCTCTCTGTTGCCCAATTGTCCATTCCAAGCGCTTAGTCCAGTGCTCTGCACACAGTCAGCGCTCAATCAATATGATTGAATGAATGAATAATCTCAGCTCTGCCAACTTGTCTGCTGTGTGACCTTGGGCAAGTCACTTCACTGGGCCTCAGTGACCTCATCTGGAAAAATGGGGATTTAAAAGATGTGAGCCCCACGTGGGTCAATCCCATGACCCTGTATCAGCGTGGCTCAGTGGAAAAAGCACAGGCTTGGGAGTCAGAGGTCACGGGTTCTAATCCTGGCTCCGCCACTAGTCAGCTGTGTGACCTTGGACAAGTCACTTCACTTCTCTGGGCCTCAGTGAGCTCATCTGTCAAATGGGGATTAAAACTGGGAGCCCCACGTGGGCCAACCTCATCACCTTGTATCACCCAGCGCTTAGAACAGTGCTTTGCACATAGTAAGCGCTTAACAAAATACCACAATTTTTTTTATTTTATCTCCCTCAGCGCTTAGAACAGTGCTCTGCACATAGTAAGCGCTTAACAAATACCACAATTTTTTATCTCCCCCAGCGCTTAGAACAGTGCTCTGCACTTAGTAAGCGCTTAACAAATACCAACATTATTATGATGATGATGATTGGAGGGAGAGAGACAAAGTCCCGCCTCCACCGCCTTCCCAATGGCTAATCCGCGGACCTAAGCCCCACCTCTCGTCACCCATTGGCCTGTCCGCGGCGGCCTGGGTCCCATTCTGGATTTCTATTGGACGAGAGGGCTGTCACTCCCGGGCGAACCCCGGAAGTGGCTCCGCGCCGTGGTTAGGTGAGAATTGGGCAGCATCGACGTCGGCTCCTCGCCGCCCCCCCGTGGCGGGAGGCGGAGGTGAAAGGGGCGCGGGGGGGCAAGTGGGGAGAGGGAGGGGAGCTCGAGGAGGGGTCGTTTGATAATCATCATCATCATAATATTGTTGGTATTTATTAAGCGCTTACTATGTGCAGGGCACTGTTCTAAGCGCTGGGAGAGATCCAGGGTCATCAGGTTGTCCCACGTGGGGCTCACAGTCTTCATCCCCATTTTAATAATAATGATGGTATTTGTTAAGCGCTTACTATGTGCCAAGCACTGTTCTGAGCGCTGGGGGTAGTTACAAGGTACGTGGCTCAGTGGAAAGAGCCCGGGCTTTGGAGTCAGAGGTCATGGGTTCGAATCCCCACTCTGCCACTTGTCAGCTGTGTGACTGTGGGCAAGTCACTTCACTTCTCTGGGCCTCAGTTACCTCATCTGTAAAATGGGGATTGAGACTGTGAGCCCCACGTGGGACAACCTGATTCCCGTATCTACCCCAGCGCTTAGAAGAGTGCTCTGCACATAGTAAGCACTTAAATACCAACATTATTACTCCCACGTGGGGCTCACAGGCTTCATCCCCATTTTCCAGATGAGGCCCAGAGAAGTGAAGGGACTTGCCCAAGATCACACAGCTGATAGGTGGCGGGGCTGGGATTAGAACCCATGACCTCTGACTCCTAAACCCGGGCTCTTTCCGCTGAGCCACGCTGCTTATCAAGGTGGGATGTGATCAAGCTTGATCCAAGCTGAGATTCAAATAATAATAGTGGTCTTTAAGTGCTATGTGCCAGGGACTGTACTAATCGCTGGGGTGGGTACAAGCAAATCGGACAGAGGGACCGTCGTAAGGGAGAAGCGAGAGGGAAAGGAGGAAAGAGGGCGAACGGAGCAGTCTGCAGGGAAGGGTGGGATAAGAAAAAGTGGGGCCTACTGGAAAGGGCACGGTCCTGGGAGTTGGAAGGTCATGGGTTCTAATCCTGCCTTCGCCACTTTGCTCTGTGACCTTGGACAAGTCACTTTGCTTCTCTGGTCCTCCGTTACCTTATCCTTAAAATGGGGATTGAGACTGTGAGACAGGGACTGTGTCCAGCTCAGTTTGCTTGTATCCCCCCCAGCGTTGGGTGCGGTGCCTGGCACGCAGTTAGCCCACTTAACAGATACCAGCATCCTTCTTCTGTGGATGAGGCCACGGTGGGGATGGGTCGGGGGGTGGACCGTGTGGGCTATGGACCAGACCTGGGGAGGAGGGAGGGAAGGAAGGGGTGTTTAAGATGTTGCCTGGACCCCGGCGAGGGGGTCGGGGGGTAAGATATGGACCAGTGTTCAGGGAGGAGAAAGAGGGTGTTTTAAACAGTCTCAGGGGGATGATGATGTGGACCTGTCCATGGGGGAGGAGGGGAGTGTGGAATATGGACCAGCCCATGGGGGTGGGAGTGGAACTTCTCTGTGCCTCAGTTACCTCATCTGTAAAATGGGGATTAACTGTGAGCCTCACGTGAGACAACCTGATTACCCTGTATCTCCCCCAGCGCTTAGAACAGTGCTCTGCACATAGTAAGCGCTTAACAAATACCAACATTACCCTATTTATTTTGCTAATGAGGTGTATATCCCTTTGATTCTATTTATCGTGATTATGTTGTCTTGTTTTTGTCCGTCTGTCTCCCCCGATTAGACTGTGAGCCCCTCATTGGGCAGGGATTGTCTCCATCTGTGGCCGAATTGTCCATTCCAAGCGCTTAATACAGTGCTCTGCACATAGTAAGCACTCAAATAGTATTGAATATGGACCAGTCCAAGGAGGAACGGTGGGTGGGTTGGGGATTTGCGGCCCTTCTCCTGCTTCTTTGCTCTTTCCAGGCTGACCTCCGGAATCTGGCAAGGAGCTGGACGATGGAGGAGCCGGGCGACTGGGTTCCTGCGCTGGAGCCGTTCCGGGTGGAGCAGGTAACTGGTTGGAAAAGAGAAGGGGCTCAAGAGCAGGGCTAAGCCCCAGGCCCTTGATCAGGGACAGATGGTTCCCAATCTTCCTGCCTCCCCCCCCCCCCCAAAAAAAAATTCAGCAGCCCTTGATCAGATCAGATGGGCCCCAACCTACCTGTCTTTCCCCAGTCCAAAATAAAAAGTCAGCTCCTTGGGCCACAGTCTCTCCTCCAAGGTCCCAGGACCCCTGGGGACCAAGCTCAGGGGTCTCGGAGCAGCAGGATGTTGGAGAAGATTGAAGCTGGAGTTGGGGTTGGGGGGGGGGGTCTTGCGAGTGGGAGGCTTGGATCTCAGTGAATGAATGAATGATGGCATTTGTTAAGCGCTTACTATGTGCAAAGAGGATACAAGGTGAGCAGGTTGTCCCACGTGGGGCTCAGTCTTCATCCCCATTTTACAGATGAGGTCACTGAGGCACAGAGACATTAAGCGACTTGGCCAAAGTCACACAGCTGACAAGCGGCTGAGTCGGGATTTGAACCCATGACCTCTGACTCCCAAGCTCGGGCTCTTTCCACTGAGCCATGCTGTGGGGTGAAGGTTCGAGGCCAGGTCCTCAGGAGCGGGATTTCTTTGCAGGCTCCCCCTGCTATCTACTACATCCCTGACTTTGTGTCCGAAGAGGAGGAGGAGTATCTTCTGCGGCAGGTATGTGGGGTCCTGGACCCCGCTCCGTCCCCCCGACCACACTCCGTTTTCTTTTTTCCTTTCTTTTTCAAATGGTATTTAAGCACTTGCATAGTGCTGGGCACTGTACTCAACTCTGGGATAGATACAAGTTGGATGCAGTCCGTGTCCCACATGGGGCTCACACTCTTAATCCTCATTTTAGAAATGAGGTAATCCAGAGAAGTGAAGTGACATGCCTTAGGTCACCCAGCAGACAAGTGGCAGAGCCTGGATTAGAACCCACGACCTTCGGATTCCCAAGTCTGTGCTCTATCCACTGGGCTATTCAGGGGCCTGGTCTGTTTTGTGGCTGGAAAGCAGCGTGGCCTAGTGGGAAGAGCTTATTCATTCAATAGTATTTATTGCACGCTTACTAATAATGTTGGTATTTGTTAAGCACTTACTATGTGCCGAGCACTGTTCTAAGCGCTGGGGGAGATACAGGGTAATCAGGTTGTCCCACGTGAGGCTCACAGTTAATCCCTCTTTTACAGATGAGGGAACTGAGGCACAGAGAAGTTAAGTGTCTTGCCCACAGTCACACAGCTGACGAGTGGCAGAGCTGGGAGTCGAACTCATGACCTGACTCCGAAGCCCAGGCTCTTTTCCACTGAGCCACGCTGCTTACTATGTGCAGAGCACTGTACTAAGCGCTAGGAATGTACAAATCGGCAACAGATCGAGACCCTCCCTGCCCATTGATGGGTTTACAGTCAGAGGCCCTGGGTTCTAATCCCCGCTCGTCCACCTACCTGCTTGGAAAAGTCACTCAACTTCCCTGGGCCCCCAGTTCCCTCATCTGCACAAGGGGGATTTAATTCCTGTTCTCTCTCTCCTGTGAGAACCATGTAGGCCCTACGGAAGAAAAAAAAACTTTAGACTCTGCACTGTCTTTAGAAAAGGGTAGGTCAGAGACGGTTTATTATTACTAGTGCATCATCCAGCATTACTAAGAAGAGGCGATGAGCAGCGGAGATTCCACCGCTAGTCAAGGCCGGCTCCGTTTCTGGGTAAACCAGAGCTTCTTTTACCCAGTACGGCATCTAATTTAATCCAAGTACAGGATGAATACATCAGAATGGGGGGCCGACACCCCTCGGGTGGGGTTCTCTACCTTGTTCTCATGGGGATTAGACCCACTCAAACCTACTAAAGGAATAGCTTCATCTTGTTTTCAGCTACTCCTCTAGAAACCAATTGAAGATGTGTTGGGAACTGGATTGCCTTGGTAACCAGAAGCAGGTCTGCGGCTGAAAGGGTTCGAAAGAGGGAAAGGAGGCAAATGCATTATGCTTCCACAGCCCTGATTATCCGCTCCCTACCCCGGTGCTTAGTACAAGGCTCGGCACCAAGTAAGCACTTAAAATAGTACAATTACTATTATTGTATTATCTCTACCCCACCCCAGCCCCTGAGTTGTCAGTCAATCGTAGTTTTTGAGCACTTACTGTGTGCAGAGCACTGTACTAAATGCTTGGGAGAGTACTAAATAAATATAATGGACACATTCCCTGCCCACAACAAGCTTACAGTGTAGAGTTGTGAATGGCACGCCTCCGATGGAAAGGAAAGGTCGGCGGTGACCTGCTGCTGAGGGAGGGAGGGACGGGGAAGCCCAGGGCTATAAGGGGGAGCCATCCTCCCTGAGACCCTCCCCCCCACCCCCAACACCCAGGTCTACAACGCTCCCAAACCCAAGTGGACGCAGCTGTCGGGAAGAAAGCTTCAGAACTGGGGTAAGACCTCCTCCATTCCCTCCCCATATCAAGGGGACCTAGCTCCATTTAGGGTGAATGGGGTTGAGGGCGGGGGGGCCCCCGAGGGCCAGATTTATCTTCCTACAAAAACGTTCAGGACAGCTCACCACCCCCCAGCCTTCAAAAATCTCCAGTGGTTGCCTGTCCACCTCCTTGGCAAACAAAAACTCCTCACAATTGGCTTTAAAGCAGTCCAGCACCTTGCCCCCCTCTTACCTCACCTCACTTCTGTCCTGCAACAACCCAGCCCACCCACTTCACTCCTCTGGTGCTAACCTTCTCACTCTGCCTCCATCTCACCTGTCTCGCCAACGACCCCTGGCCCACGTCCTGCCTGTGGCCTGGAACGCCCTCCCTCCTCAAATCCAGACAATTCCCACCTTCAAAGCTTTATTGAAGACCCACCTCCTCCAAGAGGCCTTCCCGGACTAAGCCCCGCTTTTCCTCATCTCCCACTCCCTTCTGCATTTCCCTGACTTGCTCCCTTTGCTCTTCCCCCCCAGTCTCACAGCACTTAAGCATATAGCTAAAATTGTATTTGTATTGATGTCTGTCTCCCCCCCATTTAGACAGTGAGCTCGTTATAGGCAGGGAATGTCACTGTTTGTTATATTGTGCTTTCCCAAGCACTTAGTACAGTTCTAAGCACACGGTAAGGGCTTAATAAATAAAATCAAATGAATGAAATAGAAGCCCAGCTGGGGGCAGTTCTGCCTCTCCCACTGTCCCCTCCGCTCCCAGGTGGGCTGCCCCACCCCCGGGGCATGGTGCCCGAGCGACTTCCTGCCTGGTTGCGGCGCTACACGGACAAGATCACGAGCCTGGGGGTGTTCGGGGGCCGACGCGCCAACCACGTCCTCATCAATGAGTACCAACCCGGCCAGGGCATCATGGTAAATCATCCCTGCCCCCTCCCTCCCCGCTGGGCATCGTGATAGCCCCCCAACAACCTCCTCAAAAACATGGGAAACCACGTGGCCCAGTGGAAAGAGCATGGGCCTAGGAGTCGGAGGCCCTGGGCTCTAATCCCGGCTTCGCCACCTGTCTGCTGTGTGATCTCGGGCAAGTCACTTACTGTTTGGGGCCTCAGTTCCTACATCTGCAAAATGGGAATTCGATGCCTAGTCTCCCTCTGATTAGACTGTGAACCCCATGTGGGACCTGTTATTTTATATCTATCCCAGCGTTTAGCGCAGTGCTTGGCATATAGTAAGTGCTTACCCAATACCACAGTTATTATTACATCCTTGAGGAACAGCAAGGCCTAGAGGAAAGAGCCCAGGAATCAGAGGACTTGAGTTCGAGTTGCAACTCCGCCACTTGCCCGCTGTGCAATCTTGGGCAAATTACTTCACTTATCCCTTCCTCTGTTTCCTCATCTGCAAAATGGAAATTCATTGCCTGTTTTTCTAACCATGGTATTTATTAAGCGCTTACTAGGTATCATCCGCTATTCTAAGCTCTAGGTTACGTAGAAGCTAATAAGTTTGGACACAGTCCCTGTCCCACCTGTGGCTCACAGTCTTAATCCCCCTTTTTCAGATGAGGGAACTGAGGCCCAGAGAAGTAAAGTGACTTGCCCAAGATCACACGGCAGACAAGTGGCAAAGCCAGAATTAGAACCCCGGTCCTTCTGACTCCCAGGCCCGTGCTATAGCCATGAGGCCATGCTGCTTCTTCCCCTTGGGCTAGGAGCCTCATGTGGTACAGGGACTGTACTGATCTGACTGTACTAAATCTCCCCTTGTGCTCCGTGCAGTGCTTGGCACAGTGTAAGCACTAAACAGATACCACCGTTGTTATTTATTCCGGTGGTTCCGCCAACACACTCCCGCAGTCGTTCATTGATACTTATTGAGCACCTACTGAGTGCAAAGCACTGTACTAAGCAGTGGGGTAGATGTAAAAAGAGTCCAGGGGAAACGAGGCACATTCCCTCTCCTCAAATCACTCGTGTCTAATGGGACGCACTTTCCGCGCCGCCCCCAGGCCCCAGCACAAAGCGTCACGGTGCCTCCCCCGCCCCAGCAAGCCACACTGGGGGAGGGCAGTTCCCTGGGGTCGCTGGCGGAGCGGGGAGGGGGACCGTGGGGGTCAGCGAGGGTGGGAGCCTCTGAGCCCGGCTCTGCCCCTTCCGCCCCGCCCCCCCCAGCCCCACGAGGACGGGCCCCTCTACTACCCGCGCGTCAGCACCATCAGCCTGGGCTCCCACACGCTCCTGGACCTGTATCGACCTGTCCGTCCTGAGGCCGAGGAGGAAGAGCAGGAGGTAAAGACACCCCCCCCACCACGGCATCCCCCAAAAGCCAGCCCCACCCCCAAGTGCAGGGCAGTAGCACCACATCCCGGCTTCCCCTCATCATTCACTTAGGTCCCTGCGCTCCGTGGCGGCTACCGGCCCCCGGTCTCCCCCCAGATGGAGGGTCCCGCCCCACTCTTTGTCCCCAAGCATCACGGCAGCTCCCCCCAGTCAACTCCTTTGCTCCCAGGACCCCCGGAGTGGCCCATTCCACCTCCTGCCCCCTCTCCACATGGTGGTCCGTGGCAACTCCCCTCTCCTAGGCCCCTCAGGAGGTCTTGCCACATCTGAGCAGCAGCAGGGTGTCGGGGATAGAGCACGCGAGCCAGAAGACCTGGATTCTAACCCCAGCTCAAGCATCTGGCAGCTGTGTGACCTTGGGCAAGTCAATAATAACTATGGCATTTGTTAAACACTTACTATGTGCCAGACACTGTTTTAAGTGCCGGGGCGGATACCGTCGCGAGCCCCCAGCTCATACCAACCGGGACTTTCGTGGATCAGGGGAGTCTCAGTGACACGCAGTAGAGTCAGACCACACCACCAACCACCAAGGTTACCGTGGGAGGTTTTGTACTTAGTTTTTTACCAACGTGCAAGGAAACGACACACACTCACCCTCACTCCACCAAGGGTCCAATACCCACCTGCTGGTCAAAGGAGCCCGTTCTGTCTAATGCTTCTTTCCGCTTCCAACTGCAGCTGTGCTGGGTAGGTGCTTCTTCTTGTCTTGCTTTTCTTCCGCTCCCAACCACCGCCTTTTATCTGCCCTAGTCATCTCAGCTGTGGCTGTACGGGGCAGTCGTTACCTCAGTGCTCCGCCCCCACACAGGCCGGCAACCACCTGTCCTCTAGTAAAGCCCATCAGTGCCTTCTCCACTCTCTTCCGTATTGTTCACAGATCACAAGCGGTCACTAAGCCCGTCAAAAGGCAGGGACTGTCTCTATCTGTTACCGATTTGTACATTCCAAGCGCTTAGTACAGTGCGCTGCACATGGTAAGCGCTCAATAAGTACTATTGAATGAATTATAAGGCAGCTTGTTGTAGGCTCACCACAGATCCAAGCAAATTGGGTTGGACAGAGTTCCTGTTATTCATTCATTCAGTCGTATATATTGAGCGCTCACTGTGTGCAGAACACTGTATTGAGCGCTTGGAAACTACAATTAGGCAACAGATAGAGACCATCCCTACCCAACAACGGGCTCACAGTCTAGAAGGGGGAGACAGACAACAAAACAAGTAGGCATCGATAGCACTGTCCCACGTGGGGTTCACACTCTTAATCCCCATTTTCCAGATGAGGGAACTGAGGCTAGGAGAAGCAAAGTGACTTGCCCAAGGTCACACATCAGAGAAGTGGCAGAATGGCGATTAGAACCCATGACCTTCTGACTCCCAGGCCCTTACTCTATCTTCTATTCTCTGTGCCTCAGTTACCCCCATGTAAAATGGGAATTAAGACCGTGAGCTCCACGTGGGACAGGGACTGCGTCCAACCTGATACCCTTTTACTACCCTAGTGCTCAGAACAGTGGTTGGCACATAGTAAGCGCTTAACAAATGCCATTATAATTATTCCGATCTCACGCTCCGCTGTGGATCCATGTAGACCATGGGTTCTAATCCCAGCTTCGCCGCTTGTCAGCTGTGTGACCTTGGGCAAGTCACTTCACTTCTCTGTGCCTCAGTTACCTCATCTGTAAAATGGGGGTGAAGACTGTGAGCCCTTCGTGGGACAACCTGATTACCGTGTATCCACCCCAGCGCTTAGAACAGTGCTTGGCACATAGTAAGCGCTTAACAAATACCAACATTATTATTATCCCTGTAGCCCCCTCCCCCAGGCCCCTCAGATAGGGAGTCGTGTCCCACCCAGGGCCCCCCAAAATGAAGGGTCCTGACCCTCCCCACCCCCCCAGGCCCCCCAGACGGAGCAGCAGCGCCACCTTCTCTCCCTGCTGCTGGAGCGCCGCAGCCTGCTGGTCCTGGCCGGCGACGCCTACACCCGGCTCCTCCACGGCATCCGCCCGGCCACCGCCGATACCCTGACCGGCCCCGTGGCCAACCTGCCCTCCTGCCCCTCGGCCCAGCCCGGTGCCACCCTGCCCCGCGGCACCCGCGTCTCCCTGACCGTCCGCCACGTGCCCCGGGTCCTGCAGACCGGCCTCCTCCTGGGCAAGTGACCACCAGGTGAAGATGGGGGGGCAGGAGGGAGGTCTCCAAGTAGCGGTCCACCGACTCACCGATGGCGGGCCGTGAGTGGGGAGAAGGGGCTGGGAGGCAGGACGCCCGGTTCCGACCTGCTGTTATGGGAGGGAGAGGGCCAGAGGTGAGGGTAGGCCACAATGCCCCCTGCCCAGTGGAGGAGGAGCCAGGCACCTGAGTCCAGGGGGCAGTTCTTCAAACCCCCCACCTCCAGGAGACCGTCTCCAAACCCCCCACCTCCAGGAGACCGTTGGATGGTCAGGGACTGGCTTGGGTTTGGCTTCCCAATCCGATATGGGGGACAGCGGAGAAGGCTCGAGACCGGCCCACCTCGCCCTCCCCTTCCAGTCCCACAGCCAAAGACATTTGTATCAAGTGGAAGGAATAAATTGAGTTGTCCCTGCTGATGCGCGACCCTGTCTTGTGATCTATTTTGTTAATGATGTGTATATATCTATGATTCTATCTATCTCCATGATATTTACGCCAGACTACTTGTTTTGTAGTCCGTCTCCCCCGTTTAGACTGTGAGTCCGTTGTTGGGCAGGGATCGTCTCTATCTGTCGCCAAATTGTACATGCCAAGTGCTTAATACAGTGCCCTGCACATAGTAAGCGTTCGGTAAATACAATTGAAAGAATGAATGGCGGTGGAGGGAGCTGGGAAGGGTGGTTTGGGGACAGTATCAGCTCAGTATGTGCACGGTTCTGTACTAAGTGCTTGGAAGAGTACAGTAGAGTAGATGATGTACCTAAACTCAAGGGGCTTACATGGTAGTGGGGAAGAGAGGCATTAAAATAAATCAGGTGGGGACACACCAAAAGATAAGCCTCCGTCCACAAGTGCTGTAGGGCTGGCGGGAGGAGGGGGTGACTATCAAAGTCCTGGAGGGGTACAGGCCGATGTGCAGAGATAACGCAGGGGGGAGGGTGGATAGGGTTAGGGTCAGGGAAGTTCTCTCGAAGGAAATACGATTTTAACTGGGCTTTGAAGAAGGAGAGGGTGGTGGTCTATCGGATAGGAAGATATAATCGCTTGGTCCAGTGCCCTGCCCATAGTAAGCGCTCAATAAATACTATTGAATGAATATGAAGAGGGAGGACGCGGGCTAGGGGTCCGCGGTGAGAGAGGCAAGATCGAGGTACAGTGAGTGGGTCGGCGTCGGAGAGGCCAAGTGGGTGGGCTGGGTTGTAGCGGATGAGCGAGGTCAGGTGGGAGGGGGCGAGCTGATGGAGCCCCCGGACCGCGGGGAAAAGGGTCTGCTCCGGGGGCCTCAGCCTGGGGAGATGGCGGGGTCCCGCCTCGCCCCCAGCCCCCAAGCCGCTCAGACACCTTAAACTATCATTTATTTACTTCTATTAATGTCTGTCTCCCCGCTCTAGTCTCTAAGCTGGCTGTGGTCAGTGTCTGTTGTACTGCCAGCTTGTCTTTCTCCCAAGCGCACGGTCCAGCGCTCCGCACACAGTAAGCGCTCGATTGCCTGACTTGAACCGTCCCTCGGGGAGGGAGGGGTTAAGCAGGCGGGCGGAGTCCGCCCCCTGACTCACCTGGGGATCCGGTTACCTGGGTCCCCGGCCCCTCCTCCAGGCTGGAGGCCGCGGGGCGGGGGAGGAGGCCCAACGGCCCCGAGGCCTTCGAGCTCTTCCCCCTCTTCGGGCTGGGAGCCCCGGTCCCCTCCGGCCACGGTAAGGGGGGCTGGGGGTGGGCCGGATCGAAGGCCGAGCTGGATCCCGGTGAGGTGGAGGCCCCTCCCCTGTGACAGGTGCAGGCCCTCAACCCCCTCCCCTCCCCAGACCCCCCTTGGACTCCCTCCTAGCCCGAAGGCGTCCCCCTCATTTCCCCTCCTCCAGCCACCGGTAATCTTTGTCCCCCGAAAACGAGCTGGGAGAAGCAGGAAGGGCGAAGGGAAAGGAGCCCCGGGTCCTCCCCCCTTGGAGCCTCACAGAAACCTGGGTTGGGAATGCCGTCCTTCCTTCTCTCTGAGACCCCCCCTGGGATCTCCCCCGGGTGGAGGGGGGCTGGACTTCTTCCCTCGCCCCCTGAGGATCTCCAAGCACTTTCCAGGTGGAGAGGACTCGAGATTCACGGGAGACGCCCGGAGCCCCCAAAGAGATTGTGGGGGCGCCTCTCTGGAGTGCCTCGATGCCCCGTACATTCAATAGTTCATTCAATCCTATTTATTGAGCGCTTACTATGTGCAGAGCACTGTACTAAGCGCTTGGAAGAGACTAAACATAGTGCCGACTGGGGGCTCAGGTCCCCCGGGGAGGGGTGGTGGTGTGGGCTGGTCCCCGGGCGGTTTGACTTCTCCTGCTGGAAATAATAATAGTATTTGTTAAGGGCGACCGATACGCCAGGCCCCGTACTAACGGTTGATGTCCTAAGCGCTGGCTGGCGGGTCGGGGGTGGAGGGCCTGAGGAGGGTGGTCTGCCCACCTCTGCCCCTGGTCCCCGCAGGGCGATGCCGCCCCCCAGACCGAGTTCCTGGCCCTCCGGGCTCCGCAGCGACCACCCCCCTGGGGCTCCCGGGGGGCAGCCGCTCAGGGGCTCCTCGGCCTGCGACGTCTGCTCAGCCTCGGTGGAGAAGAGGATCAGGTGAGGCCGGGCCTTCCCTCCTGCACTTGGGTGGGAAGGCCCGACGTCCTGGCGCCCGGCCCCGGTCCTAACCCGCTACCGAGGCGGGCACCGACGCCGGGGCGCCGGGGGGGGGAGGGGGGCGGTGAGTCAGAGTGGGGATCCTCCCCCGGGGAGGGTAAACCGAGTCACGCACCTGCGCGCATCCCCGTCCACTCTGGGGCGGAGTCGGGGGGGGGGGCGGGGGAGAGCGCCCGATCGTCCCCTGGGGAGGGTAAACCGAGTCACGCAGCGGCGAGGGGAGAGGAGAGAGGAAGCGGACCGGCTGCCCGTGGAAAGGGAGGCGGGTGTTTGGGGGGGACCCAGGCGTCCGGCTCATCTGGCCCCCGTCCCCAGGATGGAGCAGGTGCGAGCGCTCTGGGGCAGTTTGCTGGACTCGCTGAGCCGCTTTCGGGACTGGTTGGAGGGGGCCGAGGCGGCCGCCCCCCTCCCCAGCTCCGCCCACGTGCTCTACGCCGAGGCCCGGGCCCAGCTCAAGCGCTGCGAGGTAGGGGAGGGGCGCGGGCCGGAGGGGCAGGGTCTCCCCCACCCCAGGACGCCGTGGCCGGTGGGTCACGGGTGCCCCTCCCGCCGGCTCCTCCTGCCCCTCTCGCCCCCCGCCTCCGCTCTGCCCCTCGGGAGGGGAGCAGACCCCGGGCCGGCCTGACCTCACCTTCATTCAACAGTATTTCTCACAATAATGTTGGTATTTGTTAAGCGCTTACTATGTGCGGAGCACTGTTCTAAGCCCTGCGGTAGATACAGAGTGATCAGGTTGTCCCACGTGGGGCTCACAGTTTTTAATCCCCATTTTCCAGATGAGGTCACTGAGGCACAGAGAAGTTAAGTGACTCGCCCACAGTCACCCAGCTGACAAGTGGCAGAGGTGGGATTCGAACCCATGACTTCTGACTCCCAAGCCCATGCTCTTTTCCACCGAACCACGCTGCTTCCCGTTTACTGGGCGCTTACTATGGGCAGAGCACTGGACTAAGCGCTTGGAATGGACAATTGGGCAACAGAGAGAGGCAATCCCGGCCCAGTGACGGGCTCACGGTCCAAACGGGGGTGACGGACGGCAGAGCAGAACAGAAAACAAAACAAGACCATATCATCAACATAAATAGAATCAAGGAGATATACGCCTCATTAACAAAATAAATAGAGTAATAGATGATATATACAAATGAGCACAGCGCTGAGGGAAGGGGGAAGAGCAGAGGGAGGAGGAGGAGGAGCAGAGGGAAAGGGAGGGCTCAGCGTGGGAAGGCCTCCTGGAGGAGGTGAGCTCTCAGGAGGGCTTGGGAGAGGGGAAGAGAGTTAGTAGACCTGACCTCCCCGGTGTGTCCGTCCGTCCCCGCGGGCAGGGGCTGCAGCGGCAGGTGGGGGCGCGGCTGGCCGAGCTGGAGGCGCTGAACGGGCGATACCGGCGGCTGGTGCTGGGCCGCGGGGACGGCGACCGGGACCGGGCCCGGGGTCGCCTCCGCGCCCTGCTGCAGGACAGTAACCGGCGGTGGCACCTGCTGCACCAACGCGCGGCCGCCGGACACAAGAGGCTCAAGGTGCGGACGGCGGACGGGCCTGGGGGGCAGCGACCTGGGGGGGTCTGGAGCCCGACCCTGAGGGTCAGAGGCCTGGGGAATCTGCAGCCGGATCTGGGGGTCAGAGGTCTGGGGGTCTGCAGCCGGAGCAGGGGGTCAACGACCTGGGGAGGATGGGTCCGCGGCCGGAGCCAAGGGTCAGCGTCCGGAGCCGGGGGTCAGGGACCTAGGGGAGGCTGCAGCCAGAGCCGGGGGTCAGAGGCCTGGGGGTCTATAGCCAGAGCAGGGGGTCAGAGGTCGGAGACGGAAATCAGCGGCCGGAGGAGCCGGTGGTCAGCGACCTGGGGGAGTCTGCAGCGGAGCCGGGGGTCAGTAATCCGGGGAAGCCTGCAGCCGGAGCAGGGGGTCAGCAGCCTGGGGGGGGGGGTCTGTGGCCAGAGCCGGGGGACAGTGGCCGGGGAGTCAGGGGTCGGTGCGGGGGTCAGCAGCCGGGGCGGGAGGAGCCTGGAAGGGCCGAAGGAGTCTTGGGTGGGTCAGAGTGGCGGGGGGCGGCTCCCGGCGGGACGCGTGGTTTGGGGGGTGAGGGGAGGTAACCGGGCGGGGGTCTCGCCTCCCCAGCACCTGGTCAGCCGGCGGGAGCTGTTCGACGGGGAGGAGGAGGGGGCGCGCCTGGGGCTCGCCGAACTCGCCCTGAGGCTCAGTGACGTGGAGCACTTCTCGGGGGGCTCGGCCCGGCAGAAGGTGGCACGGCTCCAGGTACGGGGGGCTGCGGGGCAGCCGAGGGGCCGTCCTGGTCCAGCTGGTAGCCTGCGGGGAGGCTGTCTCCAATGTCCGATGGCTGAGTCTGCCCCCGGAGCAAAGCGGGCCTGGGTCTATCCGGTAGGGGCTGGGGCGCGGGGGTGGTATCTGGGGTTAGGGGGTGACCCACGAGGCCTTGTGGAAAGAGCCCGGGCCTGGAGTGAGAGGACTTACTTTCCAATCCCGGATCCTCCACTTATCTGTTGGGTAGCCTTGGGCATGTCACTTCACTTCTCTCCGCCTCAGTTTCCTCCTCTGTAAAAATGGGGATTGAGACTGTGAGCCCCAAGTCGCCGTGTCCGATTGGATTACTTTGTATCTACCCCAGTGTTTAGTATAATTGCTGGCACAGAGTAAACACTGAAAATGGCACTATTATCGCCTAATAATGAGTGACATTTAATAAGAAGAAGAATGGTATTAGTTAAGCGCTTACTACGTCAGGCACTGTACTAAGCGCTGGGTTGGCTACAAGCAAATCAAGCTGGACACACTCCCTGTCCCATTTGGAGCTTACCCTCTCAAACCCCCTTTTACAGGCGAGTTAACTGAGGCCTAGAGAAGCGACTTGACCAAGGTCACACAGCGGACAAGTGGCGGAACCGGCATTCTGACTCCCAGACCCGGGCCCTCTCCACTAGGCCAGATTATTATTTTATGACGGACAAGCAAGAGGCTGAGGCTGGAGGAAGGGGCGGGGTGGATGTGAAACTGTCCCTGGCAGAGGGGTGGGAGGCTGGGGTCGCAGACCTCTGCCCCTCTTGGTTTTTTTATGGTATTTAAGCGCTTACTATGAGCTAAGCATCTTCTGCTCCCCTTCTCCTCTCTTCTGGTTTGTCCCTTCCCTTGCCCTGTGGCCCCGGCCCTCCGAGCAGTCTTTCCGGAGCGATGTGCAGCGTGTGGCGAAGCGTGTGGACGCGGTGCTGGCGGCCGGAGAGGGGCTGATGCAGCGCAGCGACCCGCGGGACGCGGTGGCGTTGGAGGAGGCGCTGCGGGCGCTCAGCGGGCAGTGCCAGACCGTGTTCGGCCGGTTGGCCCAGCTGCAGGGCAGACTCGTCAGCCACAGCCTGGTACGGGACCCCCTGGCCGGACCTCGCCGCCCTCAGTGCCCCCGGAGGGGCCGGCCCGGCCTTGGGCCTGACCCCTCCTCTGCCCTCTCTTTCTCTCCCCTCATCCCAGGTGTTCGAGGACTCGTGGCTGCCCGAGTGGGACTCGGAGGGAGAGGAGTGCGGGGCGGGGGGCGGAAGGGGTCCCCCCGAAGAGCTGGAGTGGGACCCGGCGGGGGACGTCGGCGGCTCAACCTCGCCCGACGACGAGGACTCGTCCTTCCACAGCGGTGGGTGCCCTGACCCCTGACCCCGGCCGGGCATCCAGAAGGCGCCGGGAGGTGTTGAGAAGGGGCGTAGCTTTTCCCCGGTCCTGAGAACCCCCCAAGATTGAGGAGGGGGCACAGCTCTGCCCCGGCCAAGGGGATCCCAGATTGAGGAGGGGGAATGGTTCTGCTCTGACCTGGGAGAGACCAGATTGAGGAGGGGGCACGGCCCTGCCCCGGGCCAGGAGACCCCAGATTGAGGAGGGGGGATAGTTCTGCTCCGATCTGGGGGGAGACCAGATTTGAGGAGGGGGTGCGGCTCTGCCCTGGTCCAAGCTGGGGGGAACTACGAGATTGGGAAGGGGGCACGGTCTACCCTCATCCGTGTTGGAGGGGAACCATACGATTGGGGAGGGGGCACTGCTCTTTCGCAGTCCAGTCCTGGGGAGACAAGATTGAGGAGGGGGCATAGCCCTGACCACCGGACGCCAACTAAGGCTTCTCTTTCAGGGAAATCGGGCCCAGAAGCCGACTGGGTTTGGGCGAGCACGACTCCTAGCCAGTGGTGCGGCCAGACCGAGCCGGGTGCGGCGGACCCCCTCCCGCCAGGGGTGAGTGGGGGCCGGGCCGGGAGAGATCTCTCTGGCTCTGTACGTCTCTCTGCCGACCCCCATCTCTCTCCGCCTCTTTCCAGGCCCCGCCCGGCCCCACCCGGGCCGGCACTGCTGCGCTGGGGCGGGATTGCCCACTCCGGCCCTGCCCGGCCCAGGATGAGGGTTCAAATCCAGGCGGGCTGTGCCGGGCTCCAGCCCCGTTTTCATCGCCAGCTGGGGCTGGGCCGGCGGTGGTGCAGGACCGGGGTCCTCTGGGGCTGGGTGTGGAGACGGCCCGTGTGGAAAACTGGCTGAGGACGACCACGGGCGGGAGGCAGCGCTGCTCTCCCCCGGACACCCAGGTACCGGGAGCCCCAGACCCCCACCCGCCCCCCTGGGAATCACACGGGGGGGGGGGGTGTCCTCTCTCCTATGGGCCCCCGCCAAGGGTCTCCCCCACCCCCGTGAGCAGCAACACGGTTACCCGGGCCTGGGAATCGGAAGGACCTAGATTCTAATCCCCGCTCTGTCACTTGTCTGCTGTGTGACCGTGGGCAAGTCCCTTCCCTTTTCTGGACCTCAGTTACTTCATCTGTAAATAATAATTAAGGTAGTAATTATAGTACTTGTTAAGCTCTTACTATGCATCAAGCACTGTTCTAAGCGAAGGGGTAGATACAAGTTAATCAGGTTGGACACGGTCTCTGACCCACATGGGGCTCACAGTCTTAATCCCCATTTTACAGATGAGGGAACTGAGGCCCAGTGAAGTGACTTGCCCAAGGTCACACAGCAGACCTAGTGGAGATTAGAACCCAGGTCCTTCCGACTCCCAAGCCGGGGCTCTATCCACTAGGCCATGCTGCTTCCTGACGAACTTGCACTTAGAACAGTGTTTGGCACAAAGTGCTTACAAGTACCACCATTGTTATTAGGCCCCGAAGATGCAGCCCAGCTCCTCTGCCCCCCCCGAGGTTGCCCTGCAGATCGAAATGGGGTAAGACGGGGAATGGGAGGGGAGGGTGGAATGGGGGCGGCGGGCGGGTGTTCTGCAGCAACCTCCTCCTGCTCCTCTCCTCTGGTGCAGCTCCGTGGCCGGACCCCCATCGCCACCCAGACGGGGTCGGGCGGGCCCCGGGCCGGGGTTGCTGCTCCTGCTCCTGCTGCTCCTCGGTTCCCTGTGGCTCCTGCTCCCGCCGGGGAGACCCGACTGCACCCTGCACCGCCCCGCCTGGCCCCCCCACCTAGTCTTACGCTACGTCAACGGCCCCCCTCCCACCTAGCCCCCAACCTCTGACTCTCCCCTTGCTGGACCGTGAACTGTGGGCTCCCCTGGTCCCCCCTCCCTGGACCATAAACCACAGGGTACCCTCTCACCCCCTTCCCCCCACTACTGGACCACAAACTGTGGGGTCCCCCCCCACCATTCCCCCTCACTTGAGCATAAACCACAGGGTAGTACTCTCTTGCCCCTCACTGGCCCATAGACCGTGGGGTCCCCAGGCCCCCCCAAACTGGACCATAAATGGCGAGTGCTGTGAACCCTCTCGCCACCTCCCGCCCCCTAAACCACACCGTCCCTCCCTCGCCCCTGGGGTGGAGACAGAGTCGGGGAACGGAGGGGTTTGGTTACAGCCGGCTTTAATGGGGGCCGGGCACACTCATAAGTTAGACCAGGGCACAGGGGACCAGGGATGGCCACCTGCAGCTTCGGTGGGGGGCAGGGAATGAGGAGACACCCCCTACTGGTCGGGGGCTGGGGCCCCAGGGCCCCTCCCCATTAGAAAAAGATGAGTTATAATAAAATAATCTTTGAACCATTTACACTATGTACAGCCCCGGCCCCCGGCAGGGCCCTGGGGACATATCTCACACACACACACACACAAGAACACACACACACACACAGGCCCGCTCACTCCATCTTCGACATCTCAAACTGGGTGGTGACGGTTTCCTGTGGGGAGAAGAGAAATTGGGGGGAGGACGGGATAAGGGGGGGCAGCAGGGGAGGGGCCTTGAGGGGTGGGAGTGGGGGCTAGGCGATACTCACCTCATCAGAGTCCAGGAGGGGAGGGAGCATGCTGAGGGAGAGAGATCAGAGGTCAGAGAGCGGCAGCCTGGGGACGGGGCCTCCCCACCAGAGACCTCCAGGCCGGGGTGATGGCGGGGGAACGCGGGCAGTCCACCCCAGACCCCAGTGGTGCTCTCGTTGCCAGCTGGGACCCGGGTCCAGCGTCACCTGCTCGGCTAGGGAATGATATAGACCCTCCCTCTGGGGAGAGGCACTCTGTGCTCACGCCCCCCAGCCTGGCTGGGGGATCGTGTCCCCCCGCCCCTCCAAGCTGGGGGCTGCAGCCTCTGTCCCTGCTGCCCTCTCAGCCCGTGTCTTTCCGGTCCTTGGCCCGGTCTGGCCTCGTGGGGAAGCTCCTCCGCCTAAGCCGCTCCCAGGTCCCAACCCCCTGGCTCCACGGCTCCTGCAGGACCCCAGGGGGAAGGCAGAAGTGGGACGGGCCAGCTGGGGTCCGAAAGGGGACATCACCGGGTCTTCGGCTTGTGTTCTATCCCACCAGGCTGGGGGGAGGGAGGGGCCGAGGGGACGGGACTACCCTCCCCTCCCCGGGGCTGGTTCTCAACCATGGGGCGCCACTCACGCGTCCGCCATGGAAGAAGGAATATTCTCCTCCACCCACTTGAGGTCTTCATCCTGGGGAGCAAGGGGTGAGGGGAGGTGGTCGGGGGGGGAGTCCCGGGAGAGGTGTCCCAGCAGCCTCGGTCTCTCTCCTCAGTCCCTCCCGGAGGCCCAGGGGGTAGGGGACGGAGCCACGGGAAGCAGATGTGCCAATTCCCCACCCCCCTTCTCCACCTCTGTCCATCCGTCCGTCCAACCCCCCGTCCCTCCTGCCACCCTAGCTCACCGCCCGGTTCGGCTTCAGGATCCCGTTTGTCTCGTTCTTGCTGCTTCTCATCTTGGTTCCTGGGTCGGGGTGAGGAGAGATGTGGGGGTCACCGTGGGGGTGGGGAGTGGAGTGGGACTGGTATTGCTACAGGGGCTGAAACTGCCCCCCAAGGAAGTAGGGGAGGAGACGAGCGGTGGCGGGGTGGGGGGGGTCCTCTCAGTATCCTTACCAAAGGCTGCGTGCACTGTATGCTCCTCCTCCTCTTCCTCCTCCTCCTCGCTACCATCCTCCACCAGGGGCATGAACGCATACCTGAGGGGGACACAGGGAGTCCCGCCCCGCACGGTCCACCAGTGAGGGGGCGATGGGTGGGAGGTTGGGCCGGGAGGATGGAACGAGGGGCAGGGGCACGGGGGTAGGAGGCCACGGCAAAAGGGATAGGAGGCCAGAAATGGGGATGGGATGAGGATGGAATAGGGGGGCTGGGACAGATGGATGAAGTAGGGGGCCGGGATAAGGGGCTGGGACGGCCAGATAATAATAATTATGGTTCTTGTTGAGCACTTTATGCCAAGCACCATTCTAAGTGGTGGGATAGATACAAGTTCGTCAGGTTGGACACAGACCCTGTTCCACAGGAGGCTCACACTCTTACTCCCATTTTACAGATGACGGAACTGAGGCTCAGAAGTGAAGTGACTTGCCCAAGGTGACACAGCAGAGAAGTGGTGGAGTTGGGATTAGAACCCAGGACCTTCTGACTGCCAGGCCTGTGCTCTAAGGGGCCAGGATGGGGAGATGGGATGGGGGCCAGGACAGGAGGATGGGATAAGAGGCCAGGACGGTGGTGGGAGGAGAAATGCGGCCCCCCCCACTCACCTCTGGCTGTTGGCGGACGGCCGCCACAGGAACATGATGACGAGCAGGACGAGCGAGAAGAGGAAGCGCCAGAACGCGTCGTCGATCCACAGCTCCCGCCAGTCCTGCCCCGCCCCCGCCGCCACAGGTCAGGAAGGAGACGGCTGCCCGGCCCCGTCCTCTGCCGATGCCCTCCCCTTCCTGCTGGCCTGCACCCCAAATTCCCGGGCTGCCGGGGTCAACCCTCCAGCACCGGGCATCCAACCGCATCCACCCGCGGTCTTAGGGTGGAGTCCTCCCTCCCCGCCCCTGGGGCCCCAGGGCCTGGGGATCGGCACAACCCCCCGGCCACCCAGATCGCCCAGCCGGGCAGACCCTCACCCTCGGGCAGCTCCACTGCCTCGAGCTCAACCCGTCACTCACCGACTGGCACTTGGCAAGGCGGAAGGTCTTGGTGGTCCAGATGATGAAGATGACAGAGGCTGCGGGGCACGATGGCGGGGGGAGGGGTCAAAATGGGGGCCGCTCCACCCTGCCCCGGCCAACCCTCCGCCCCGCCGGCCCCTCGCCCTGCCCCGTGGTCCCCCCGGCCCCGCCGGCCGCTGACCGATGACGGCGAAGATGAGCGTGTTGGTGAAATGGCGGTAGAGCGAGAGCTTCACCACGTTCCTCCGCAGTCGCAGCAGCTTCATGGTCTGGACCAGGCTCACCAGGATGTGGGCGGGCGGGTCAAGGGGCAGCCAGAAGTGGGTCAGGACCAACCACTCCCTCCCCGGGGAAACCCCCAGACCACTCCCCTGCACGTGCAAACTTCAGGTTGTGCGAGAAGACACGATCGCAGCCTCCCCCGACGCCCCCCCGAAGAGCAAAACTGGACACCGAAGAAGAGGAGAGGCTGGGGGTGGGGGGAGGGAGCCCGGACAAGGTGCTGGAGGAGGTGACGGGAGGCGGGGGGGGGGCTGACACAGCGGGGATGGAGTTGGCAGGATATCCACCAGGCCAAGGCAGAGTCCAGAAGGGCGAGGGGAATAGCTGCCAGCAGGAGCAGGTCATCCTGCGCCTGGGGAGGGAGAGAGACAGACAGACAGACGGCAGCTCGACGGATGGACAGCAGTAGGCCGGCCAGAGACAGCCAGAAATCGGACGGACGGACGGAGGGAGGGGCAGCAGCCAGAGTGGCAAGAGAAGAGGGGAAGCTGGGGACCCAGCAAGGTAGGCCTGCAGCAGGCGCCCCCCACCCTGCCTCTCACTCCCGGGGGGGGGGTGTGGTCTGGGTATTGGAGGGGGCCCGGGAAGGGGGCTCAGACAAGGATATCCACCACACAATGCAGGAATCCACAAATGCCAGCACCACCTCACAGCCCAGCGTCACGGCAGGGGCATTCCGCTCCTGGGGAAGGGGGGATGAGGTGGGGTCACCGGGGGTGGTCGGGGGGGGGGGGGGAGGAGGAGAAAGAGAAGAGGCAGGGTCTCTGGTGGAGGGGGCAGGGAAAGGAGGAGGGAGGGAGGAAGAGGAGAAAGGGGAGGCGGCGGCCTTTCCAACTGGGGAGACTTGAGAGAAGGGAAGGGGCGGCCGGGAGGGGAGTGGGAGATGGGAGCAGGCAGCCGGGAGGGGAAGGTAGGGGAAGGAAGGGAGTCGGGGACGGCAGCGGAGCGGGCAGCCGGGAGGAAGCAGCGGCCCCGGCGGCCCAGCCCCGCACTTACTGTCTGGACCCTGAGCAGGCCCTCGAGGAGGGAGAAGGCGAGGTACAGCAGGCCCACACCCACCACGCGGTTCAGCAGGACACCCAGCCGGGGTCTGGCGGCAGAGACATCCACGGGTGAGGCGGCGGCGGGCGGGGACGGGAGCTGCCCCGGCCTCGCCTTCCCCACCCCCTCCCTCCTGGCCCGGGGCGGGGAGATGAGTGAGGGTGGGGGGAAAGCATTCGTCGCGGAGAGAGAGATGGCGCCGGGGAGATGATGGAGGAGAGGAGGCGGGGCCCTCTCACTTGACGATGCCATAGCCCAGGCTGGCGATGATGACCAGGACCCGTGCCAACATCCGTTTCACAGCACACAGCACCTCGGCGAACACCACGGCCCCGGGCACTGGAGGGGCGGGGCGGGTCAGATACCCGTCCCTCGGCCCCGGACGCCTGGCTCCCCCTCCGCACCCTCCTCGACCTCCCTGGGGCCCGTGGCGGGTGGGCGTCTCCCAAGGAGGCCCCTCCCACGGGCTTCCGGGCCGCCCGCTCCCCACCTCGCCCAGCCACCCGGCCGCCCGCTCACCTGCCGTGCCGTGGGTCTGCAATGCCTGCAGCTGGGCGTAGGCCACGGCCTTCTCCACCATGCCCAGCAGCACCACGCCGCCCACCCACAGCTGGATCCGCAGCAGGTCCCGCCAGTGCCAGGCCAGCAGCAGCAGCCACAGCGCCGCGTAGCACACGTACACCACGCACATGGCCATGTAGAACTGGGGGGTCACCGGGGGGAGGTTACGGCGGCGGTGAGGGGGTGGCGGGGGGGGGCGGGGTTGGAGGAACCCCGCCCCCCCACAGATCCCTCCATCTCCGCCCCCAGGATGGCTCCATCTTCCGCCCAGCCCTCGCTTCCCCGGGGCCTGGAGCTCTCACCGCCATGAGGGGCCACTCTGAGGCGGAGATGTAGAGGTGGCGGGGGTGCTTCATCTGGACGTCCACTGGCGAGGTGACCGGGCGGGGACGGTCCGGCGGCCGGACGGGCAGAAACACCCCCCGAGAAGCAGATGACGTGAGCGACGGCCCTCTCGCGCCCCCGCCGCACCCGGACCGGGCTGGAACCGGACCCCGCCTCCCGGGACCACCCCTCAGGGGAGGGGCGGGCCAGCAGCTGGCTACCTGTCACCGCCCAGTAAGGGGCGGGGTTCCGGACGGAGGCGGCGCCGATCCTCAGCACGAAGACGTAGGGTCCGTCCTCCCACGTCTGGGCTGCCGCCGTCAAGCCCGCCCGGGACGCCTGTAACGATCCGCCCCCGTCCCGTCTGGAGACAGGGGGGCACGGAGGGGGCCTCCCACCCCACCCCACGGGGGACACTGGGCTCAGGGAGCGGGATGGGGACAGGGAGACGTCCGCGGCCGGCCGCCTCGCCTCTCCCGTCATCGGCCCCCCACCTCACCTCGTCTTTCCCGCCCTGAGCGCCGAGGGTCTCGCTCTGGGCCGGCGGCTTGGGCTCCGGGGTCCCGGGCTGCTGCGGGCCGGCCCCCGGCGGCTTCTCCCCATCCCCCTGCTGCTCCTGGCTCGGCGCCGGCCCCACAGAGGAAACGGTGGTCGGTGCGGGACTGGCGGCCCCGGCCTCCTTGGCTGCGTCGTTTCCCGCCCCCACCCCGCCCACCTCTCCTCCGGGGGCCTCGGACAACTCTGGGAAGAGGGGAGACCGGATTCCCGGGAGGGGTTGGGGAGGGGACGGCGGAATATGGTGCAAGGGTGGGATAGGAAAGCACGGCCTGGGGTGGGAAGAGGGAGACTAGAGCACCGGGAAGGGGGAAGATCAGAGCATTACTTCTAGAGACAAGGGGACCCATCCCCCTCCCTGCCCCATCTCTAGACTCTAAGCTCGCTGTGGGCAGGGAGTCTGTCCCTTGTATTGTTATACTGTCCTCTCCCAAGCGCTTAGTACAGTACTCTGCATAGAGAGAACGCTCAATAAACACGATTGAGTGACTCACTCCCTCTTCCCCAAGCATCTCCCGAACCAATCTCCCCCACGGAGATCAAGAGCTCACCTGTGGCAGGACGAGGGGCTTGGGGTGGAGAAACTCATGATGCTTCAGTTGGGAAGGCGGGAAAAACGACAGGAGCTGCAGCAGGGTGGATGGGGGGGGGTCAGACACCCGCAAGGACTTCCAGACAGGCAGCGGTGGAGGCGGAAAATGGGTCCAGTCCCTTCACGGTAGCTCACCGGGGTCCGCCAGGTGGGAGAGAGACTGCCCCACTCCGGCCCCGTATCATCAGGACTCGCACCGGTCACTGCTCCGGCCCAAGGGAGCCTCAAACACCCGGATCGCAGGGCCTTAAATCTTGGATCGCCGGGGAGGCCACGGCTGGGAACCCGGGGCTGTCGGCCTGAGCCGTGAGAGGCCGGGAACGCCGTTCCCCTGACCACAGCACCTTCCTACTTCTGGGTCTTTATAAAATAATAATAACGATAATAATAACGGTGGTACTTGTTAAGCCCTTCCTATGTGCCAAGCACTGTTCTAAATGCTGGAGTAGATACCAGGTTATCAGGTTGGATAGTCCCTGTCCCACTTGGGGCTCAGAGTCTTAATATGTTTTACGGACAAGGGAACTGAGGCCCAGAGAAGTCAAGTCACTTGCCCGTGGTCACAGAGCAGACACGTGATGGAGCTGGGATTAGAACCCAGGTCGTTCTGACTCCCAGGCCCGTGCTCTATTCATTATGCCAAGCTGCTTCTCTGGGTCACCGCTGTCGGTCTGCGACCAACCTCCCTCCCTCTTAGATGGCGAGCCCCTCGAAGGCCAGGGGCTGTCTCCACATCACACCCCTGGGCTTCTCGCCCAGGGCTCGGCACAGTGCGTTGCACGCGGTAGGCAGCTCGGTCCCTAGGCACGCGTTCACCGAGGGGAGGGGGCGGGGGCGGGATCGCCGCAAGGTCACCTTGTGCCCCAGACTGCTGCAATTGATGGGGCCGAGGGTGAAGAAGACGAAGAAGCCGGAACCTTCCTCCGACTGCTGCAGGGAGGGGAACTGCAGGTACTCGGCCGCTTTCTGCTCCTGGGGATGGGGAGGGAAGGTTATCGACGCTCCACCCCGCCTCTCCTCCCCTCCGGCTCTCCCGTCCTCTCACGCTGCCCCCAAACTCAGCCGATCCAAAGCCGGAGGTCCCATAAGGAAGCACTGGGCAGGGATTGTCTCTATCCGTTGCCGAATTGTACATTCGAAGCGCTTAGTACAGTGCTCTGCACATAGTAAGCGCTCAATAAATACTACTGAATGAATGAAGCAACACGGCTTAGTGGAAAGAGCCCAGGCTTGGGAGTCAGAGGTCGTGGGCTCCGCCACTTGTCAGCTGTGGGACTTTGGGCAACTCATTTCACTTCTCTGGGCCTCAGTTCGCTCCTCTGTAAAATGGGGATGAAGACGGGGAGCCCCACGTGGGACAACCTGATGACCCTGTATCTATCCCAGCTCTTAGAACCGTGCTTGGCACATAGTAAGGGCTTAACAAATTCCCTCGTCATCATCCTGCAGTGTCCCCCTCCTCGTGCGTGCACGCAAACACATACATACTCACGTCAATGTTGACCTCATCATGGCAGCGGGAGCTGCGCAGGTACCAGGTGACATTGAACGTCGTCCCCTCCTCGCAGATCTCAGTGGCTGGGGCAGGGGAAGATGAGGGGTCAGCAAGGGGTCCCGCCCAAGGCTACTCTGCCCCTCCTCCAACCGCCCACTCCTGGGCTGTCCCATCCCTCCAGGCCTGTCCCAGAAGAGAAATAATAATCACTGCGGTACTTAGGCGCTTACTAAATGCCAAGCGTTGGACTAAGTGCCGGGATAGATACAGGATAATCAGGTCCCACGTGGGACTCACGGGGTAAGCAGGCGGGAGAACAGGTATTGAACCTCTGTTCTGCAGAGGAGAAAGGAACTGAGGCACAGAGAAGTAAAGTGACTTGCCCAAGATCACTCCACAGGCAAGGGGCAGAGCCTGGATTAGAACGCAAGTCCTCCGGCACCCGGGCCCGTGCTCTTTCCGCCAGGTTACACTGCTTCTCAAATGTCTCTAGGAGACGAGGCCACCGCCTCCCTGCTCCCGCCTCCCACTGGGGAGACCTCAAGTCTACCCTCCGTCCGCCCTGCTGCAGGGTCACTAGCCTAAAAAGCACTTCAGGGGCTCTGCGGCCCACTGGGGGAAACGGAGAGAGAGGACAGGTGGAGCCAGGACGGTGGACCCAGGAGTCCTCACTCCCTCACTCCGTGAAGAAGAAGTGACAAGTTCTTGGCGCTCCACCGCAACTTACCGCTGAGGATGATGCGGGTCCCGTTGAACATCGTTTTCGAGAAGACAAAGATGTTGTCAGATCGGTTCTGGGTGGAAGCGGGAGGCAAGGGAGGTTAGGGTGAGGGGAATCTGGGGTCACCCCCCATTCAGCCCAACCAGTTTCATGCCATCCATCCTCCTGCTTCCATTCTCCCCCTCCCAGGCGAGATCTTCCAGTAGCAGAGCGATCCAAAGCGGGAAACCAGGCTTCTGCTTTCTCTGACCCCCTGAGGGAACTCCTTCCTCCAGTCTAATCCTCATCCCTCCTTCCGCCGAGGGTCTGACCCTAATGGACGGAAGCCTCCGACTGAGTTCCGAAGGTTTGGGATGCCCTCCCTCATCACATCATCATATGAGAAGCAGTGTGGCTCAGTGTAAAGAAGCCGGGCTTGGGAGACAGAGGTCATGGGTTCGATTCCTGGCTCCGCCACTTGGCAGCTGGATGACTGTGGGCAAGTCACTTCACTTTTCTGTGCCTCAGTTCCCTCCTCTGTAAAACGGGGATTAAGACTGTGAGCCTCATGCGGGACAACCTGATTACCCTGTTTCTACCCCAGCGCTTAGAACAGCGATCTGCACGTAGTAAGCGCTTAACAAATACCAACATTATTATTATCCGACAGACGATCACTCTCCCCACTCCCTTCAAAGCCTTATTGGAAGCACATCTCCTCCTCTAAGAGGCCTTCCCCGACTAAGCCCTCCTTTCTTCTTCCCCCACTCCCTTTGGCATCCTTTATCCACTCCTCTCTCAATCCCACAGTCCCTATGTACAAACCTGCAATATATTTATATTCAGGCCCATCTTCCATCTAGACTATAAGCTTGTTGTGGGCCGGCAATGCGTCTACCAATTCCCTTATACTAGACTTCGCTCCTCTGGTGTTTTCTCCCTGTGCCTCCATCTCTCCTGTCTCGCCGCCGACCCCCGGCCCACATCCCGCCTCCGGCCTGGAACGCCCTCCCTCCTCAAATCCGCCAAACAATCACACTTCCCCCCGCTTCGAAGCCCTCCTGAAGGCTCACCTCCTCCAAGAGGCCTTCCCGGACTAAGCCCCACTTTTCCTCATCTCCCACTCTCTCCTGCCTCGCCCTGCCTTGCTCCCTTAGCTCTTCCCCCCACCCCAGAGCACTTATGTCCACATCTGTCATTTTATTTATTTACACTGGTGTCTCTCTATACCGATGTCGGTCTCCCCCGCCCTCTAGACTGTGAGCTCGCTGCAAGTAAGCCCGTCAAAGGGCAGGGACTGTCCCTGTACCGATTTGTTACCGATTCCAAGCGCTTAGTACAGTGCTCTGCACATAGTAAGCGCTCAATAAATACTATTGAATGAGTAGGGATTGTCACTCCTTATTGCTGCACTTTACTCCCCCAAGCTCTTAGTCTGGTGCTCTGCACACAGTAAGCACATGACAAATACGACCGAGTGAATGAACGGCCTCTCCCATGCGCTTAAAACAGTGCTTTGCACACCGCAGGTGCTCAATTTATTACTCTATTTATTTTGTTAATGATGTGTATATATATATCTACGATTCTCTTTATCTTGATGATATTGACGCCAGACTACTTGTTTCGTTGTCTGTCTCCCCCTATTAGACTGTGAGCCCGTCGTTGGTCAGAGGTCGTGGGTTCTAATCCCGGCTCTGCCACCTGTCAGCTGGGCGACTTTCGGCAAGTCACTTCACATCTCTGGGCCTCAGTGACCTCATCTGTCAAATGGGGATGAAGACTGGGAGCCCCACGTGGGGCCACCTCATTACCTTGTATCTCTCCCAGCGCTCAGAACAGTGCTGGGCACATAGTAAGCGCTTAACAACTACCACTGTTATTATTGAGAAACAGCGTGGCTCGGTGGCAAGAGCCCGGTCTTGGGAGTCAGAGGTCATGGGTGCTAATCCTGACTCCGCCGCTTGCCAACTGGGTGTCTTTGGGCAAGTCACTTCACTTCTCTGTGCCACAGTGACCTCATTTGTCAAATGGGGATTAAAAACTGTGAGCCCCACGTGGGACAATCTGACCACCTTGTATCGCATCCCCCGGCGCTTTGAACAGGGCTTTGCACCTAGTAGACGCTTAACAAATGCCATTATTATTATTACTATTAAAATGGGGATTAAAATGGGAGGCCCAAGTGGGACAACCTGATCACCCTGTATCCCCCCGCGCTTAGATGCACATAATAGGCACTTAACAAATGCCATCATTGTTATTATTAAATTGGGGATTAAAAATTGAGAGCCCCAAGTGGGACAACCTGATCACCTTGTATACCGGCCCCCAGCGCTCAGTTGCACATAGTAGGGGCTTAACAAATACCATCATTATTATTATTAAAATGGGGATTAAAAACTGGGAGCCCCAAGTGAAACAACCTGATCACTTTGTATCCCCCCAGCGCTTAGAACAGTGATTTGCACATAGTGGGCGCTTAACAAATGCCATCATCATTACTATTATTAAAAGGACGATTAAAAACTGGGAGCCCCACGTGGGCCAACCTGATCACCACGTATCCCCCCCCGGCGCTTAGTTGCACATAGTAGGAGCTTAACAAATGCCATCATTATTATTATTAAAAGAATTAAAAACCGTGAGCCCCACATGGGCCAACCTGATCACCCTGCATCCCCTCCAGCGCTTAGAACAGTGCTTTGCACACAATAGGTGCTTAACAAATGCCATCATCATTATCATTATTATTATTAAAAGGGGGATTAAAAACTGGGAGCCCCACGTGGGCCAACCTGATCACCCTGTATCCCCCCCAGCGCTCAGAACTGTGATTTGCACATAGTAGGTGCTTAACAAATGCCAACATTATTATTATTAAAAGGGGGATTAAAAACTGGGAGCCCCACGTGGGACAACCTGATCACCCTGTATCCCCCCCCCCCAGCGCTTAGAACAGTGACTTGCACATAGTAGGCGCTTAACAAATACCAACATTACTATTATTATTATTAAAAGGAGGATTAAAAACTGTGAGCCCCACGTGGGCCAACCTGATCACCCTGTATCCCTCCCAGCGCTTAGTTGCACATAGTAGGCGCTTAACAAATGCCATTATTATTATTACTATTATTATTTGAAGGAGGATTAAAAACTGGGAGCCCCACGTGGGCCAACCTGATCACCCTGTAGCCCCCCCCAGCATTTAGAACAGTGATTTGCACATAGTGGGCGCTTACCAAATGCCATCATCATCATTATTATTATTATTATTTAAAGGAGGATTAAAAACTGTGAGCCCCACGTGGGCCAACCTGATCACCCTGTAGCCCCCCCAGCATTTAGAACAGTGATTTGCATATAGTGGGCGCCTACCAAATGCCGCCATTATCATTATTATCATTATTATTATTAAAAGGAGGATTAAAAACTGGGAGCCCCACGTGGGCCAACCTGATCACCTTGTATCCCCCCCAGCGCTTAGGACAGTGATTTGCACATAGTGGGCGCTTACCAAATGCCATCGTCATCATTATTATTATTATTTAAAGGAGGATTAAAAACTGGGAGCCCCACGAGGACCAACCTGATCACCTTGTATCCCCCCCCCCAGCGCTTAGAACAGTGATTTGCACATAGTAGGTGCTTAACAAATGCCAACATTATTAGTATTAAAAGGGGGATTAAAAACTGGGAGCCCCACGTGGGCCAACCTGATCACCCTGCATCCCCCCCAGCGCTTAGAACAGTGTTTGGCACCTAGTAAGCGCTTATGAAATGGTGTTATTAGTATTCTGGATGGAGAGGGGACTCACGCTCTCGGCCCTAACGGTCCATCTGCCGGGCTCGGAGCCGGCCCCGTCAACCGAGGCAGGACCCCAGAGGAGGAGGAGAAAGAGGAGGAAGAAGAGGAGGAGGAGGAGGTTGGGCCTCGCACCTCCCAGGCCTGGGACTGCGGCCTGCACCGCCGCCATTGCCAACTTCCGGTCGGGCCTCCTCCATCCGGGGCTTTGCGGGAGCCCAGGGACCGTCGGCCAAGTTCCCCTTCCCAGGATGCCCCGCTTCCCGGC
Organism: Ornithorhynchus anatinus; assembly: GCF_004115215.2. NCBI lineage: Eukaryota > Metazoa > Chordata > Mammalia > Monotremata > Ornithorhynchidae > Ornithorhynchus > Ornithorhynchus anatinus. Next base: position 3,457,786 of record NC_041732.1, on the reverse strand, counting down.
CGCCATCTTGCCCCGCCTTCGCTTAGGGAGAGGGGAGAAAGAAGCCTGCCCTGGGCGGGACCATAGAGAACCAGAGGGAGGAGGGTCCCTTCCGGGAGCCGCCGCGGGGCTCTGCCGCTAGCGCGACCCCTGGAGGGCGGAGGGAGAGTGGCAGCCCCCGGCGTCCGGGGAGGGAGAGGGGAGAAGGGAGGAAGATGAAGCAGAACAATAATAATAATGTGGTGGTTGTTAATAATAATGTTGGCATTTGTTAAGCTCTTGCTATGTGCAGAGCACTGTTCTAAGCGCTGGGGGAGAATACAGGGTCATCAGGTGGTCCCACATGAGGCTCACAATCTTAATCCCCATTTTACAGATGAGGGAACTGAGGCACAGAGAAGTTAAGGGACTTGCCCAAGGTCACACAGCTGACAAGTGGCAGAGCTGGGATGCGAACTCATGAGTGCTGACTCCAAAGCCCGTGCACTTTCCACTGAGCCACGCTGCTTCTCTAAAATTCTCGCTACCAGGAGTGGGGTTCGAACCCACGCGCACATATGTCCATTGGATCTTAAGTCCAACGCCTTAACCACTTAAGCGCTTACTATGTGCACAGCACTGTTCTAAGCGCTGGGGGGAGATACGGGGTGCAGGAGATACAGATCCCGGCTCCACCACTTGTCAGCTATGTGACCTTGGGCAAATCACTTAGCTGTGTGATTGTGGGCAAGTCACTTAACTTCTCTGGGCCTCAGTTCCCTCATCTGTAAAATGGGGATTAAAAGTGTGTGAGCCCCACGTGGGACAACCTGATTACCATGTATCTGCCCCAGCGCTTAGAACAGTGCCCGACACCTAGTAAGCGCTTAACAAATACCAACATTATTATTCTCTGTGCCTCAGTTCCCTCCTCTGGAAAATGGGGATGAAGACTGTGAGCCTACGTGGGACAACCTGATTGCCTTGTATCTACCCCAGCGCTTAGAACAGTGCTCAGCACATAGTAAGCGCTTAACAAATACCAACATTATGATTATTAAGTGACTTGCCCACGGTCACACAGCTAAGCGCTGGGGGAGATCCAGGGTCATCACGTTGTCCCACGTGAGGCTCACAGTCTTCATCCCCATTTTGCAGAGGAGAGAACTGAGGCCCAGAGAAATGAAGTGACTTGCCCACAGTCCCCCAGCTGACAAGTGGCAGAGCCGGCATTCGAACCCATGACCTCTGACTCCCAAGCCCGGCCTCTTTCCACTGAGCCACGCTGCTTAATGATGGTATTTGTTAAGCACTTATTAGGTGCCAAGCACTGTTCTAAGCGATGGGGGAGATACAAGGTCATCAGGTTGTCCCCTGTGGGGCTCACCGTCTTCATACCCCTTTTCCAGATGAGGGGACTGAGGCCCGGAGAAGCGACGTGATTGGTCCAAAGTCACACATCTGACAAGTGGCGGAGACGGGATTAGAACCCACGACCTCCGACTCCCAAGCCCGGGCTCTTTCCACTGAGCCATACTGCTTCTCTCCCCCGAGTCTCTCCCCTCCAGGTCTCCCATCCTGGCACCCTCAGCCTCTCACCAGGGAGAGGGGAGTTCACGCATTCATTCAGTCGTATTTAATAATAATGTTGGTATTTGTTAAGCGCTTACTATGTGCCGAGCACTGTTCTAAGCATTGGGGAAGATACAGGGGAATCAGGTTGTCCCACATGGGGCTCACAGTTAATCCCCATTTTACAGATGAGGGAACTGAGGCCCAGAGAAGTGAAGTGACTCGCCCACAGTCACACAGCTGACAAGTGGCAGAGCCGGGAGTCAAACTCATGACCTCTGACTCCGAAGCCCAGGCTCTTTTCCACTGAGCCACGCTGCTTCCCATACCTACAGCACCCGGTATTCCTGTGCAGAGCACTGTATTAAGCGCTTAGAAAGTACAATTCAGCAATCAAGAGAGACAGTCCCTGCCCACAACGGGCTTACAGTCTAGAGGGGGGAGACAGACGTCAAAACAAGTTAATAGGCATCAATAGCATCAACATAAATAGAATTATAGATACACATCAAAACCGGTAAACAAACAGGCATCAATAGCATCACTATAAATAAATAGAATTATAGATACATATCAAAACAAGTAAACAGGCATTAATATAAATAAATAGAATTCTAGATATGTACATATATACCCAAGTGCTATGGGGCAAAAGGGAGAGAATGGCTCAGTGGAAAGAGCTCAGGCTTGGGAGTCCGAGGTCGTGGGTTCTAATCCCAGTTCTGGCACTTGTCAGCTGGGTGATTTCGGGCAAGTCACTTAACTTCCCCATGCCTCAGGGACCTCATCTGTAAAATGGGGATGAAGACTGAGAGCCCCACGGGGGACAACCTGATCACTTTGTATCCCCTGCCCCAGTGCTTAGATCAGTGCTTGGCACATAGTAAGCGCTTAACAAATGCCATCATCATCATTATTATTATTATTTTTAGAGCAAAGGGAGTGAGTTGGGGTGACGGGGAGGGGAGGAAAAGGGAGGCATAGTGTGGGAAGGCCTCTTGGAGCACGGTCCGGGAAGTCAGCAGGATCCGGCTTCTATTCCCGGCTCCGCCCCTTTGTCTGCTGTGCGACACTGTGTGACCTTGGGCAAATCGGTTGATTTCTCTGCGCCCCAATTTCCTTGTGGAGATTAAGACTGTGAGCCCCATGTGGGACACAGCTCGGGCCCAACCTGAATCCCTTTTATCCACCCCATCGTTTAATTCCAGTGCCTGGGCCAGAGAAAGCACTTAAATACCCTAAAGCAAATTGCAGCAAGGAGGGTAAAAGTTAGACTCAAGGAAGGGCTTCCTTGTAGGAGGGAAAGAGGCCAGGCCTGGGGATTTGAGGGGGCAGGAGTTTCCATCCCTAGAGCTCTCTCCATAGTTGGGGGGACCCTTGCCTGTTGGGGGTGGGGGGTCAGGCACTGCGGCAGGGGGAGGGACGGGATGACCCCAAGGTTATCTCGGGTTCGGTGACTCAGTGGGCCGAGTTGGGGCGGCCTTCCAGGCCCTGGGGCTCCAGGAAACAAAGGGAGGGGAGCAACGAGGCAGGAGGCTGAGTCACCGCATCCCCAAGGACTGAGCGGGAAAGGAGGAGCGGCCTCCCTCTTTTGCTTTCATTCATTCAGCCCTTCCTTCCATCGATCGTATTTAGTGAGCTTTTACGGGGTGCAGAGCACTGGACTAAGCGCTTGGAAAGTACAATTCAGCGACAAATATTCATTCGATCGTATTTATCGAGCATTTAGTGGGTGCAGAACACTGGATTAAGTGCTTGGAAAGTACAATTCAGCAACAAATAGACAACCTCTATCCCCCAACGGGCTCACAGTCTAGAAGCGGGAGGCGGGGGGCAGACAGCAAAAGAAGTAGACAGGCGTCGAGAGAAAGAGAATTAAAGATCTATGCACACCATTAATAAATAGAATGATAAATATGCACCGATATACACAAGTGGGGCGGGGAGGGGGGTGGAAAAGAGGAAAAAGGGGGGCCTGTGGAGGCAGGGGACCCTGCTGTGGCCCACCTCCCCTCCAGTGGGCCTCGCCACCCACTGCCCCACCCTGTCCCGCCGGGTGCAGGCCCGAGCCCTGAGTCAGAGGGGGGAAGCTCCACCCCCGGGAGTGGGGACGACACCCCTGCTACTTCTTAAAGACACACCACCATTCATTCATCCATCCAATCGTACTTATTGAGCGCTCCCTGTGCGCAGAGCGCTGGGCTAAGCACTTGGCAAGCATCATTCCGCAACAACTAGAGGCAATTCATTCATTCAATAATCATGTTGGTATTTGTTAAGCGCTTACTATGTGCAGAGCACTGTTCTAAGCGCTGGGGGAGATACAGGTAATCAGGCTGTCGCCCGTGAGACTCATAGTTGATCCCCATTTTACAGATGAGGGAACTGAGGCCCAGAGAAGTGAAGTGACTTGCCCACAGTCACCCAGCTGACAAGCGGCAGAGCCGGAATTCGAACCCATGAACTCTGACTCCCAAGCCCGGGCTCTTGCCACTGAGCCACGCTGCTTCTTATTGAGCGCTTACTATGTGCAGAGCACTGGACTAAGCGCTTAGGATGGACAACTTGGCAACAGAGAGAGACAATCCCCTGCCCAAGGACGGGCTCCCGGTCTAATCGGGGGGAGACGGACAAAAACAAGACCACATCATCACGATAAATAGAATCAAGGGGATGGACACCTCATTGACAATATAAATAGGGTAATAAAAATAGATACAAAGGAGCACAGTGCGGAGGGGAAGGGGGGAGATAGAGATGCAGCGTGGCTCAGTGGAAAGAACTGGGGTTTGGGAGTCAGAGGTCATGAGTTCGAATCCCGGCTCTGCTGTCAGCTGTGTGACTGTGGGCGAGTCACTTCACTTCTCTGGGCCTCAGTTCCCTCATCTGTAAAATGGGGATTAACTGTGAGCCCCATGTGGGACAACCTGATTCCCCTGTATCTTCCCCAGTGCTTAGAACAGTGCTCGGCACATAGTAAGCGCTTAACAAATACCAACATTATTATTATTATTATTAGCAGAGGGAAAGGGAGCTCAATCTGGGAAGGCCTCTTGGAGGAAGTGAGCTCTCAAAGGGCTCCCAGTCTAGAAGGGGGGAGGCAGGCATCAAAAGAAGTAAACAGGCATCAGTAGCACTGTGATAAATAGAATGATAGATATATACACATCACTGATAAAAAGACATAGAATTATAATTCTAGATATGTACAGATCTACAAAAGTGCTGTGAGGCGGCGGGTAGAGCAAAGGGAGGGAGGTGGGGAGACGGGGAGGGGACGGGGAGCGGAGGGAAAAGGGGGGATTTTTTATTGAGCGCTCACTGTGTGCGGTGCACTCTACTAAACGCTTGGGAGAAGGAGCGTGGCTTAGTGGGTCGAGCACCGGCCTGGGAGTCAGAAGGTCAGGGCTTCTAATCCCAGCTCTGCCACATGCCTACTGTGTGACCTTGGGTAAGTCACTTCATTTCTAGATGCCTCACAGTAGGCAATAAACACGGGCGCTTAGTTCAGTGCTCTGCACATAGTGAGCGCTCAAACACATGCGCTTAGTCCAGTGCTCAATAAACGGGGGCGCTTAGTCCAGTGCTCTGCACATAGTAAGCGCTCAATAAACGGGGCGCTTAGTCCAGTGTTCTGCACATAGTAAGCGCTCAATAAACACATGCGCTTAGTACAGTGCTCAATAAACAGAGGGGCTTAGTCCAGTACCAGTACTCTGCACATAGTAAGTGCTCAATAAATACGGGCGCTTAGTCCAGTGCTCTGCACATAGTGAGCGTTCAATAAACAGGGGCGCTTAGTCCAGTGCTCTGCACATAGTAAGCACTCAATAAACAGGAGCGCTTAGTCCAGTGCTCTGCACAGTGAGCGTTGAATAAACAGGGGCGCTTAGTCCAGTGCTCTGCACATAGTAAGCGCTCAATAAACAGGGGCGCTTAGTCCAGTGCTCTGCACATAGTGAGCGCTCAGTAAACAGGGGCGCTTAGTCCAGTGCTCTGCACATAGTGAGCGCTCAGTAAACAGGGGCGCTTAGTCCAGTGCTCTGCACATAGTGAGCGCTCAATAAACACGGACGCTTAGTCCAGTGCTCAATAAACGGGGGCGCTTAGTCCAGTGCTCTGCACAGTGAGCGTTGAATAAACAGGGGCGCTTAGTCCAGTGCTCTGCACATAGTGAGCGCTCAGTAAACAGGGGCGCTTAGTCCAGTGCTCTGCACATAGTGAGCGCTCAGTAAACAGGGGCGCTTAGTCCAGTGCTCTGCACATAGTGAGCGCTCAGTAAACAGGGGCGCTTAGTCCAGTGCTCTGCACATAGTGAGCGCTCAATAAACACGGACGCTTAGTCCAGTGCTCAATAAACGGGGGCGCTTAGTCCAGTGCTCTGCACATAGTAAGCGCTCAATAAACACGGACGCTTAGTCCAGTGCTGTGCACATAGTGAGCGCTCAATAAATCTAGTTGAATGAATGAATGTGGTGTCGGGGAGCGGGGCGGGGCTGGGGGGGGGGTGGCGCTAGGACCCGGCGGGCGCCTTGGTGAGTCGGTCGGGGTGGGGCCGGGGAGCCCCCCCTCCCCCCCCGGTGTCCCCTCCCCCCCCGGTGTCCCCTCCCCCCCGGTGTCCCCTCCCCCCGGTGGACACAGCCGCCCAGCCCGCAGCCGAGACACACAGAGATCGTAGGGTGAGATCTCTCCCGGGGAGACCACCCCCCCCTTTTTCCCCCCCCAGGTGGGGTCGGAGCCCCCCCCCCAAATCAGGGGGCGCCTGGGGCTTGGACCCCCCCCACCCACCTTCCCGAGATGGGGGGCGAGGGGCTTGGGGAGGCCGGGCCGGGGGGCTGCTTCCGGGTCTGGGCCTGGGCCCCTACGAGGAGTCATCATCATCATGATGATGATAACATCATCATCATCATGATGATAATAATAATAATAGTAATGATACTAATGATGATGATGCTGGCATTTGCTAAGCGCTGACGAGGTGCCAAGCGCTGTCCTAAGCGCTGAGCCCCGTCCGATCTCCCCCCCCCCTCCCGTTGTGTCCCCTGTCCCGCCCCTCCCTTGCAGGGCCCCGGCGGCTGCAGCATGTTCCTGGTCAACTCGTTCCTGGGGGGCGGCAAGGGGGGCGGGGGCGGGGGCTTCCCCGGTTTCGGGGGAGGGGGCGGCTCGGGGGGCCTGGGCGGCAACATCGGCAACGTCATCGGAGGCTTCCTGAGCGGCGGGGGCGGCCGGGCCGCAGGAGGGGGCTCCGGAGGGGCCATGGGCATCCTCGGCGGGGTCATCAGCGCCATCAGGTGAGGAGGGGGCTGAGCCGTCTCTGGACTCTGACAGCGGCGGGGAGGGGTTAAGCCCCCGGGCGGGATTCGAACCCAAGCCACAGCCGTTGGGCGGAGGGGGCGGGGAGGGACCGGCCCGCTGCTCTTGCCTGCCGTGAGACCTGCTTCCTGCTCCTGGGCCCCGGGCTGGAAACGGGCCGTTCGTGGGGTGGAGCGGCCAAAGGACCGAACCGGCCCCGGCCACGCCCTCCCTCCTCCAATCCGCCCAACTATCCCTCCCCTACGCCCCCTTTCAAAGCCCTCCCGAAGCCTCACCTCCTCCAAGAGGCCTTCCGCCTCCCCGCAGCACTTATCTACAGATTAACTAGCTATAATCCATTTATTTACACTGATGTTGACCTGTTTTGATGTCCCCCTCGCCCCCTCCAGACCGCCAGCCCGCTGTGGGCGGGGATTGTCTCTCTTTACCGCTGTATTGCCCCTGCCAAGCGCTTCGTACAGTGCTCCGCACGCAGTAAGCGCTCACTACGTAGGAGTGAATGAATGAATGTTCCCCTCTCCCCCGGCTCTTGCCCCACCCCCGGGGATAACGCTCCCTCTTTTTCTCCCCGACTCTTCCTTCCAGCGAAGCTGCGGCTCAGTACAACCCCGAACCCCCTGTAAGTGCCCTCCGCGGCCCCCCGGCCCCACCCCCAGACCCCGGCGCCCAGCCCCCCGGTCCCCCAAGCCGGTCCCGAGAGCGGGGGGAGCGGCGGGGTGGGGAAGGGACCCCGGCTCCCGACTCGGGGTGGGCGGGGGCGGCCGAGCCCGGCGAGAGGCGACGTGACACCCCCCGTCTCCCGCCCCCAGCCCCCCCGCTCCCACTACTCCAACATCGAGGCCAACGAGAGCGAGGAAGTGCGGCAGTTCCGGAGACTGTTCACCCAGTTGGCCGGAGAGGTGAGCCGCCTGGGCACGGGCAGCTTTCGCTTTCTGGATTCTTTGTTCTGTTTTTGAATGGCATTTGTGAAGCATTTACTCTGTGCCGGGCACTGTGCTGAGCCCTGGGATGAATAGAGGCTGATCGTGTTGGACACCGTCCCTGTCCCACATGGGGCTCGCGGTCTCAATCCCCACTCTACAGATGAGGGAACTGAGGCCCAGAGAAGTGAAGGTGACTTGCCCAGGGTCACACAGCAGACAAGTCAGGATTAGAGCCCAGGTCCCTCTGGCTCCCAGGCCTGAACTCTATCCACTAAGCCACACTGCTTCTCTGGCTTGCCACCACTGGCCCACAGGCCTTGCCTGGTGGCCTTTGCCGGCCACGCTCTTCCCTCCCGCCCCCGCTAGCTCTCGCCCCTCCCTTGATATGGATCCATCCAGAGTCGGTCCACAGGGAGGTGGGGAGGCCGGGCGAGCCTCCGTGCCTCCCAACAATCTCTCCCCCAGGACCTGGAGGTGAGCGCCTCAGAGCTGATGAATATTCTCAACAAAGTGGTGACCCGGCGTGAGTGGCCCCTGGGCCCGATGGGGAGAGGGCAGGACTGGGGGTCTGGGGTGTGACGAAGGGGGTGGAGGGGTCCCCCCTGCCCAGAGATCCCAGGGGGTTCCGGGGTCACCACTGGGAATCCCATCCCGCGGGTGAGGCCGTGTCCGGAGGCCTGATTCCTGACCTCCCGGCCGACCCCCTCCTTGCCCCCCACTCGTGACCCTACGGAACCCGGCTTGGGGGTGGCCCACCCACCCCCAGGACTCTCACTGATCCTCTTATCCGTCCCTCCCCCTTCCCTTCCCCACAGACCCTGACCTGAAGACGGATGGCTTTGGGATCGATACCTGCCGCAGCATGGTCGCCGTCATGGATGTATCCCGGAGCCAGGGGCCTGCGGGGAGGGGGGCGGCGGGCTGCAGGGGGCCGGATCTCTGTCCTCTTTCCTCTTCTACCAGTCTCCAACCAGGATCCGGGCCCCAGGTCGGGACTGGGCTTCGTTTACCTACTCATTAGCCTTCCCAGAAATTCCCTGCGCCCGTTTTTTCTTAACTCTTTGCCCTCAGAGCGACACAACCGGGAAGCTTGGGTTTGAAGAATTCAAGTATCTGTGGAACAACATCAAAAAATGGCAGGTAAGGTTTGCCCCAACTCCCGCGCCCCCCGGCCCCCGATCTGGGCTGCCCTTCGGTCTTATTCAAAGGGCTGGAGGAGGGGAGGGCAGAGATGAGGCGGGGAGTCTCACCACCCCGCTCCTCCGCCCCCAGTGCATCTACAAACAGTTTGACGCGGATCGATCTGGGACCATCGGAAGCAGTGAGCTCCCGGGTGCCTTCGAGGCTGCAGGTGGGAAAGGAGGAGGTGACCCAGGAATGCGTGTGTTTGTGTGTGTACGCGCCCCATCCCCTCCCTGCCCCCCAGACTGGGTTAGTCCGTGCACCCCGCTACGTGTCCCCTTGGGAAAAGGCAGCAGGGGAGAATCACGGGTGGTCCCTGGAAGAGTGGGACGGGATGGACTCCCGGAGCGGATCCCCTGAGCGGATCCCTCGCCTACCCGCCCCCCGGCCCCACAGGCTTCCGCCTCAACGAGCAGCTGTACCAGATGATCATCCGACGCTACTCGGACGAGGACGGAAACATGGACTTCGACAACTTCATCAGCTGCCTCGTGCGCCTGGACGCCATGTTCCGTGAGTCTGGACGGCCCGGACCTCTCCCGAAGGGGCCTCCTCGGGGGGGCCTGGGAAGGGAGACCCCCCCCCCCACAAAGAGCACATCTTCCTCATCCCTCAGAGACATCAATTCCTCCTTCCTTCCCTCCTTCCCCTTTCTCCAGCCAGGACGGCTCCCCTCATCTCCCGGGGATCCCTCTGGCTCCTGAGGCATCAGGAAAGGGCTTAACTATTGCTCTATTGGGGTGGGAGGGATGCGATTAAAAACACTGAGATTCTCTCCACCGGCCCCTCACGTCGTCCCCTTTCCCGCAGGTGCCTTCAAGTCTCTGGACAAGGATGGGGATGGTCAAATCCGAGTGAACATCCAGGAGGTAGGCAAGGGACCCCGCCGCCCCCTCTAGCCGGGAGGGTCCCCTGGACTCGGGTTTAGCCTCTGATCGGCTCACTGAACGACCGGGGTCCAGCAGCTCTTGTCCTCGTTGTGACCGTCAAAGGCATTGGAGCGCCTGCTGTGTGCAGAGCACTGTACTAAGCGCTCGGGAGAGTTCGGCAGAAGTAAGACGGGCTCGCTGCCCTCAAGGGGCTTACAAACTATTGGGGGATGCGGACAGACAGGACTAATTTACTATTATCGTTTATAGTAATAGTAATTATGGTACCTGTTAAGTGCTTCCTATGTGCCAAGCACTGTTCTAAGCGCTGGGATAGATATAAGTTCAGGAGGGACACAGTCCCTGGGCCACATGGCGGCGGGCGGTCCCACTCGTATCCCCATTTTCCAAATGAGGTAACTGAGGCCCAGAGAAGTCAAGTGACTTGCCCAGGGTCACACAGCAGACGAGTGGCAGGGCTGGGACTCGAACCCAGGTCCTTCTGACTCGCAGGCCCGTGCTCTATCCACGAAGCCATGCTGCTTCTCGTTATCTGTCCCTAGCTCTCCCTTTGCTGTGGTGAGTGGGGGTGGGGGGCAGGAAGGGCTTAAGGTAGGGGAGCACCCCCCAGCCACCGCACTCTGAGCCCGATCCCCTTCTTCTGTCCCTCTTCAGTGGCTGCAGCTGACCATGTACTCGTGAGGCTGCTGTGGGGCTGGCCAGCGTGGGGTCTGCCCCACCCCCCTCCCGCCGCCCCCACCAGATGGTGTCAGAGCTGCTGATTGAGGGGACCCCCTCCTCCCCCACCACCTCCACCATCCAGCCTGGACTCCAACCCCCTCTGGGACGTGCCCTCCTCCTCCTCCTCTCCCTGCCCGCCAGGCTTCCCACTCTCTGAGACTTGTTTTTCGCCGGTTCCTTGTTTGTTTGGATTTTTCAAGTAACAGCCCGGCCTCCCCTTCCCTTCCTCACCCCCACAGCCCTGCGAACCTGCACATGCCAGTGAGGACCGCCCCCCTTCCCATCTCTGAGTCCTGCCTCCTTCCCAACTCTAAGCACCCCCCCCCCCGTTTTCTAAGCATCGTCCCCCTCTCCTCCTCTGAGCACCCCCGCCAACCTCTCGCTCCGACAGTGACAGGCCCGCTCCAGCTCCACACCCAGACACCCCAACACTCCCCCTTCACGCTTTTGCAGACCTCCCCATGCCAAAACATGCCTCAGAGCGGACCCCCTGTAACGTGCCACACCCAAGTGGGTGACCGCAGGCCAGGCCTCGCCCTCTCCAGCCTCCTCAGTCCCTGACGATCCCCCTTCTCCCTCTCCCGGGCCTTGCCGACTGTGGGTTGACCCTCCCCTGGAGCTGCTTGGTCCGCCTGGTGGCAGCTGCCAGGGCAGAAAATAAACATGTTTTCCAGCTGCTGGTTGTGTCGCTCTCCTGCTGACCCTCACACCCCTTTCCCGACCCATCCCCCTCAGCTCTTAACCTCTCCCCAGCCAGAAGCAGCTGCCTCTGGAGAGGAGCCAGAGTAAGGACAGGGAACACGAGTGGCTTAGATAGGGGGACGCCACGGTCCAGGGGTTGGGGGTCTTTCCCCTCTTCTCCGCTCTAGTGGAGATGAGGCCCCGGGCAAGTAGGTGCAAAGAGAAAGCGTGGGCAGAGGGGTTGCCGGGCTGGGCCTGGGCCCTGATCACCCCCTCCCTCTCCTCTCCCGGCCCCAGCAGGGCCACAATCCCAGGAAGCAGGAGGGGAAGGAGAGGGAGCACTGGCTTCTGATGGTCTCTGTGGGTGCTCGTGAATATTCATGTTCACTCATTACTAGGAATGAATGATGGTTGATGAATGAGAGGTTCAAAGTCCAAGGGATGATTCCTGAGGTGTTGGGGGTGGGGGGAACGGGTAATACCCCAGCCTCCACCTCCTAATGGAGGAAGGGGAACACCAGCTCCCCCCTCTATCTCCTCGCCGCCCTTGCCCCTTCTCTTCCACCTGGTCTCCTGTTTAGTCACTGCCTTTTTAACCGCAAACTTTCCCAGGGAATCTTCAAAGGACAACTTAGACGGGAGGGGGGTCCCCACCCAGCCCTTCCTGAGAGTGCCACCTGCCCCCCCCACAACACCACAACCAATCAGCGGGGGGGGGGGGCTGGGGGGAGCTGGGAACCTGTTACTGGGGTAGCCCCTCCTCTGGCCTGTTGCCAGGGCAGCAGCCCTGGTTGCCAAGGTGGGGCCTGGTTGCCAGGGTGACCCTCAGGGGGCTGGACCAGTTCCATCCTCCCAGCTCCTCCGCATCTCACCAATGGCTAGAGCATCAACCCCAGCAACAGTACCTCCCCCTGGGGGGGGGGTGTAAGGGCCCCTCGGGGGTCTGATCCCGCCCCAACACAAGCGGGGCAGCCAATGGACAGAGGGCACAGCCCCTCCACCCCCCCCAACCCTCACCCGCTACACACCCCCTGGGGAGAGGAGGCTCAAAGGAGCTGAGGCTGAAAGAGCGAAAGACAGGTACCGAAGAAGGTGAGGAGGGGGATGCTGGGGGATCGGGGTGAGGGAGCGGAGTTTCGAGAGAGTTGGGGGTCGGTCAGAGGTTGGGGTCAGAAGCAGGGGAACCGCAGGAGGTAGGGAAAAAGACGGGGTGGAGGGCAGGAAAGGGAGTGTGATTGGGAAGGCAGTTGGGGCTGGAGGACCCAGGGATTTAGCAGTGAGGAGGGGTCCCTCAAGGCCCAGGACCCCTTCCTCCACCTTTCATGGGAGGGGGGAAACCGGGGGGCCCCCCAACAGCAGCAGGGAGAGGATACGCCAGGGCTGGACCCCTGGCGCTCTGACCTCCAGGCCTCCGGCCCAGGCAACCAAGAGGGGAGTCCAGGCAACCAAGAGGGGAGCCCAGAGTTACAGCTACTGGGGGGAGAGCCCCCCCCACCCCGATCCACCTCCTGACTGTCCTCCCCCGGGGGTGGCCCATCTCTCTGCCTGCTGACATCTCCCTCCCCACAGCTGCCGTTTCCCCGCAGGGGCTCGGCATCACCCAGGGAGCTAATGACGGGCTCGGGGAGCCAGGGGCGGGGGGCGGAGATGGGACCGGGTGGAGGGGAGACAGGGGGAGACCGGGGGGTGCCTGGGAGATCCAAGGGGTCCCGCCCCCAGAGGGACCAGAATAACTCCGGCTCTCGGGAGAGCCGTGTTAGGGGAGGGAATGAGGAGGGGACCCAGGCGTCCTACTTCCCGGCGTCAGACCCTCCCACCCACCCCCACGCCCTCCCCCTCGCCGCCACTCAACTTTCCATTCCCGCCGGCTTCAGGGGCAGAAGAAGGAGAAGGACTGGCCGGTGCTGTTCCAGGCGATTGAGATCCAGGTTGGCATCTGGGGATCAGAGAAGGGCAGCTAGGGCACAGAGCCGCAGGCCCCCCAGAGAATGAGGGCAGGGGGACTGGAAGTGAGGGGGCAGGAGCACTGGGGGTAGAGGGGCAGAGACTGGGAGCACCGGAGTGAGGGACGGGTGGGCACTGGGGGTAGGAAAGTCAGGCTAGGAGCACTAGAGGGGGAAAGGGGCAGGGACACTGGATGGTAGAAGGGCAAAGTTTGAGAGCTTTGGGAAGTAGAAGGGCAGAGTACTGGGAGCACTGGGGGACGGAGGGACAGCCAGCTGCATTTATTCAGCTGGTTCACCCACCTAGGGGTCTGGTTGTGCCATTCAGGGAGCAGGGAGAGACGCCGGCAGGAGTGGCCGGGATGGCGGCCGACCCGGAGTTCCAGGAGATCCAGCGGAGGGTCAACCAAGTCACCGACGAGGTGGGTGTGGGGTGAGCCCAGTCCACACTGGGGACCCAGGCATCCCAGCCCAGTCCAGCCCCAACCCCCAGAGAGACCCTGGCATCCTGGGTCAGGGAGAGGCCAGCAACAGGGACCATTTTCCTCTCCCCTCCACCCTCCCTGTAGACTCAAGCTCCTCCTTCTGGTCCACCACTCCACGGAGGGGAGGCCACACTCCTCCCCTCCGGCCACCTCACGCTCCCCACAAGCTACATGGCCGTGGGGATGGCTGGGGGAGGTATCAGATGCCGGCGCTTATTACAGTGTCTGACACATAGTAAGCACTTAACAAAACCATACGTATTATTATTGTGTCTCTTCCCTTCCAACCTCAGTCCCTGGAGAGCACCCGGCGGATGCTGCAGTTGGTAGAGGAGGTAAAGAGCGGGCAGGTTGGGGTGCGGGGGGACGACGGAGCAAAGGGGTGGGGGTGGGGGGTGGCCAGACCCTCATAGGCCCTGCCTTAATTTACTTATTTATATTAATATCTCTCTCGCCCTCTAGACTGTAAGCTCCTTGTGGGCAGGGAATGTGTTGTACTACACTCTCCCGTTTCGTACAGTGCTCCGCACGCAGTAAGCGCTCAATAAATACGACTGACTCACTTCCACCACCCCTCTGGTCTCCCCAGAGCAAGGATGCCGGGATCCGGACGCTGGTTATGTTGGACGAGCAGGGAGGTAAGGAAGAGAGACCAACAACCCCCCCCACCCGACCCCCTCACTGGTGATGTCAGAGCAGAGCTAATAATAATAATAATAATAATGATAATTATATTTGTTATGCCCTTATTCTATGCCAAGCCCTGTTCTAAGCAGAGAAGCAGCATGGCTCAGTGGAAAGAGCCTGGGCTTCGGAGTCAGAGGTCATGGGTTCGACTCCCGGCTCTGCCACTTGTCAGCTGTGTGACTGTGGGCGAGTCACTTAACTTCTCTGGGCCTCAGTTACCTCATCTGTAAAATGGGGATTAACTGTGAGCCTCACGTGGGACAACCTGATTACCCTGTATCTCCCCCAGTGCTTAGAACAGTGCTCTGCACATAGTAAGCGCTTAACAAATACCAATATTATTATTCTCTGGGCCTCATCTGGAAAATGGGGATGGAGACTGTGAACCTCAAGTGGGACAGGGGACTGTATCCATCCCGATCTGCTTGTGACCACCCCAGTGTTTAGTACAGTACCTGGCACATAGTAAGCACTTAAACACCATAGTAATTATCTCACATCTTCCCCAGCGATGTACAGGGCTCGGCCCCTAGTAGGTGCTTTGCAAATGCCGTAATTATTATTATTGCTGAGGGGGTGGCTTCCCTGGACAGGAGTCTAGACCGTCAGGGATTTAGGGAGTTCTCCTGACCCTCGTCCCCTCGGTCCCCAGAGCAGCTGGACCGGATCGATGAGGGACTGGACCAGATCACCCAGGACATGAAGGAGGCTGAGAAGAACCTGACGGACATGGCCAAGTGCTGTGGGCTCTGTGCTTGCCCCTGCCTGCAGTAGGCACCCCTGCCTCTCCCTGTCCGTGTTTGCAGCCCCCGTCCACCTCTTCCGGGCCCTGTCTATAGTTCGCCCCCCCACCCCGCCCTCAGTAAGCACCCCTGCCTCTCCCTGCCCCCGCTTGCAGCAGTCCCCTCTTCTCCCGGCCCTGTCTAAAGTTTACACTTCACCTGCCCTGTTCCAGAGAAGAAAGGAAAGGGGTAGAGGGTATCCGTGGCGTATAAGGGTATCGGGCCGTGTCTGAGACCAACAAGCACAGCCTCGGAGTCCCCCACCCCGCCCCAATTCCCTACTCCTGGACACCCCACCCCCTCGGGCCTCAGCTCCCATATGAACCCCCGACCCAAGGCAACTCCCCACCCCCACCCGACCATTCCACAGGTTGAAGGTGAGCAAGGCGTACCAGGCCGTGTGGGGACCGGGGCCAGGCGGGGTCGTAGCCGGGCAGCCCTCCTCCCGCGTGGCAGACGAGCGAGAGCAGATGGTCATGAGTGGCGGCTACATCCATCGGTGAGCAGGCTCCCCCTCCCCCACTCCAATGACCACCTTGGGACTCCCGGCCTGCGGCCTTTGGTTTTCCCTGAGTCCAGTCTCCCCCACAGCACAGGCACCGAGGGCTCCTCCGGACTGGGGCACCAAACTCACTGACCCCCCCCTCCCCCCACGCCCCAGGGCTCCCGAGCCGGAGCCCCAGTCCCCCCCTCCCACTCCAGCCCCCGTCCGGCAAGGACTCCAGGGACGGGGGCGGTTCCAGGACCCCAGCTGGCTGGGACGGGGGCTCATTCCGGCCCACTGACCGGTCGGGGCCCCAGGGTGACGCAGGACGCGCGGGAGGACGAGATGGAGGAGAATCTGGTGCAGGTGGGCAGCGTCCTGGGGAACCTGCGGAGCATGGCCCTGGACGTCAGCAACGAGATCGACATCCAGAACACGCAAGTGGACAAGATCATGGAGAAGGTGAGGGAGCGGGGGGCCGCCACCCCTTCCCCCTGCTCCACGGGGAGCAGAGGCGGAGGGGCCCGGTGGAGGGAAGCGGGGGTCGGGGGGGAGACTGCCTAGGCTTGAGGGGCAGGGAGGGGGCCCGGCCCTCTCCTTTCCAGATCTGGTTGGGAGGAGGGTGAGGGGAGATGGCAATGACGGCCCGTCCCACCCTCCCCAGGTGACCGTCAATGAGGAACGGATCCGAGAGGCTAACACGCGAGCCAAAAAGATCCTCAAGAACGCCTGAGACCTCCTCTGGAACTGGGCCCGGGCTCCTCTCCCGACCCCGTCCGGGGCGAGAGGGGACCCAAGTTGGGATGGTGTCTTTCCGGGGAAGAGAGAAAGGAAGCTATCCAGCAATGGGACAGGGAGGGGAGAGGATGAAGCCCCTGGTCCTCCACTCTACCCCGGGTTAGGGGACGGGGAGGGCTGGGCAGGCTGAGAGAGGTTTCCCTTCTGCCCCTCCCACTCTGTGTCGGAGGCACAGCAATAAAGTTGTGTTTGTGTACAGGAATTGTGGTGGAGGAAACCGAAGCTCCGAAGGAGTAGGGGGTTGAAGAACCAGTGTACACACATATACATCTTTGCCCCCCACTGGGGGTTTATTGGCAACATCCTCTCCCCCAGGTCCAGGAAGGAAGACCTCAGCCCTACTCACACCCTTCCCTTCAGGGCTCAGACCTGGGGGCAGAGGTCTGGCAGTTCAGGGCACGTCTGGCCAGCATCACTCCTTCTTGTGAGGGTAGGAGGCCCAGGCCAGGCAGTACAGGGAGTAGCAGGTGCCTGTGGAGGAGAGGAGGAGGAGGAGGAGGAAAGTGAGGTGAAGTGAGTGAAGAGTTGAGGACCCCTTTTCCAGACTCCCCTGGATCTTCCTTTCTTCCCCCACCCCAGCCACCCCCTCCATTTTCCCCGCTTCCCTCTCTCCTCGCCAGAACCTAACACGATGCCCCCCCAAGGTGCCCCCTTGGGGGTGAGGTCACTTACCCCCCACGGAGAGCAACATGGTCAGGCGATAGAGCAGGGCATCACGGGTCCCCCCCTTCAAGTGCACGGGGAGGCCGTTGTCTTGCTGGAAGAGGAACGACGGCGCGGGTTAGGTCGTCCGCTTGTTGGGGGACCGGGGTGGTCCTAATAGAACCCCCCGACCCGGCCCCCCTCCTCTGGCGATGCAGCCGCTGCCAAGGACGACGGTCCCCACCCCGCAAACGGGGAGCCAGGACTCCAGGGTCCCGCTCTCGGGCCCAGGCCTAAGCAGGGGGTGAGACCCGAGGAGATCAGATGCCGCTGGACAGGTCCCCGGTTCTGTCCACCCCCGCGGCGGGAAGGGGATGAGGGCGAGGGGCTCCGGTCCCGCCCGACGTTCACCTGGAAGAGTTTCTGCTTCTCAGGGACGCGGTTCTCGATGGAGCGTCGGGCGCTGGAGCTGAAGGCCCGAAGCAGGGCTCCAGAGCGGGAGATCTGGGGGGGGGGGTAAAGGGGGACTTTGGGGGCGAGGAGAGGGTCGCTCCCCACAAGCCCTCTCCCACCCCACCCCCAAACCCTTTCTCTAGCCCCCCTTGGCTTCCCCTCCCCAATGTGGCTTCTCCCACCTCCCCAATTCGTCCTCGACGCCAACCCCCCCACCCCCTTCTCCTTCCCGGCCCCCTGCCCCCGGCCCCGGGGTGTCACTTCCCCGTTTCAGGGGGACAGCGCGGAGGAGGAGCACCTGTCCCTGGGGGAGGGAAGTGAAACTAAAGGGCGCTGAGGGTGGGAGGGGGCAAAGTTTGGCGGTTTGTTCCGTTGCAGGGTCCGGCAGGGCCCGGGGCTGTGGGTGGGCCGGAGCCGGGGAGCGGGGCGGAGGCCGGGGGGGCTCCCTCACCATTAGGCCCCTCATGTCCGCCCGTGTCCTCTCCCTGTCCGGTGGCGGCTCCGCCCAAGGACACGACGCGTGACCCGGGGGCTGCGAGGCGCCGAGGGGGCGGGGGCTGGGTTCCAGGAGGCGGAGCTTGGGCCCATGGGACGGGGGGCGGGGCGGGGGGCGAGGCTTGGGCCTCACGAGATAATTATAATAATAATTTTGGCATTTGTTAAACGCTTACTATGTGCTAAGCGCTGGGGAGGATACGATAGTAATAATGATGTCGGTATTAAGTGCTTACTAGGTGCCGAGCACTCCTCTAAGCGCTAGGGGAGATCCGGGGTCATCAGGTGGTCCCACGTGAGGCTCACAGTCTTCACCCCCATTTGACAGATGAGGTCACTGAGGCACAGATCCAGGGTCATCAGGTTGTCCCGCGTGAGGCTCCCGGTCTTCCTTGAGAAGCAGCGTGGCTTAGTGGAAAGAGCCTGCGCTTGGGAGTCAGAGGTCATGGGTTCTAATCCCCGTTCTGCCACTTGTCAGCTGCGTGACCGTGGGCAAGTCACTTCACTTTTCTGTGCCTCAGTTCCCTCATCTGTAAAATGGGGATGAAGACTCTGAGCCCTCCCTGGGACAACCTGATGACCTTGTATCTCCCCCAGCGCTTAGAACAGTGCTTGGCACATAGGAAGCACTTCACAAATGCCAACGTTATTATTATTATCCCCATTTTCCAGAGGAGGGAACTGAGGCCCAGAGAAGTGAAGTGACTTGCCCACAGTCACCCAGCTGACTAGCGGTTGAAGGGGGATTAGAACCCATGACCTCTGACTCCCAAGCCCGGGCTCTTGCCACTGAGCCACGCTGGGATGGGGGACGGAGCTGGGGGAGGGGCGGGGCCTAGACCAAGGGGCGTGGTTTGAGTCCCCGATGGGCGGGGCATGTGCCAAATGGGCGTGGTCTTGGTACCATTGGGCGGTGCTTGGTGCCCAAATGGGTGGGGCTTAGATAAATGGGCGGGGCCTGTGTTCCAATGGGGGCGGGGCTTGGGCCTGACGGGCCCGGGCCCCAGCGAGAAGTACCATGGCTTAGTCGATAGATCACGGTTTTGGTAATAATAATAATAATAATGTTGGTATTTGTTAAGCACTTACTATGTGCAGAGCACTGTTCTAAGCGCTGGGGTAGACACAGGGGAATCAGATTGTCCCACGTGGGGCTCACAGTCTTAATCCCCATTTTACAGATGAGGTCACTGAGGCACAGAGAAGTGAAGTGACTTGCCCACAGTCACCCAGCTGACAAGTGGCAGAGCCGGGATTCGAACCCATGACCTCTGACTCCAAAGCCCGTGCTCTTTCCACTGAGCCATGGTCATGGGTTCAAATCCGCCTTCAGCCACTTGTCAGCTGGGTGACCTGGGGCAAGTCACTTCACTTCTCTGGACTTCAGTTCCCTCATATGGAAAATGGGGATGAAGACGGGGAGCCCCACGTTTGACAACCTGCTCACCTTGTATCCTCCCCAGCGCTTAGAACGGTGCTTGGCACATAGTAAGTGTATCCCTCCTCAGCCACTCGTCCACTGTCTGACTTTAGCCAGGTCACTTCACTTCTAAGCGAGAAGCAGCGTGGCTCAGTGGAAAGAGCACGGGCTTGGGAGTCAGAGGTCATGAGTTCGAATGCTGACTCTGCCACTTGTCAGCTGTGTGACTGTGGGCAAGTCACTTAACTTCTCTGTGCCTCAGTTCCCTCATCCGGGAAAATGGGGATTAACTGTGAGCCTCGCGTGGGACAACTTGATTACCCTGTATCTACCCCAGCGCTTAGAACAGTGCTCGGCACATAGTAAGCGCTTAACAAATACCAACATTATTATTATTATTATTCTCTGTGCCCCAGTTATCCCATCTGTAAAATGGGGGTTGAGACTAGGAGCCCCAGAGTGGATTGCTTGTAATGAGCCCCAAAGTGGATTGCTTGTAATGATGATGATGGCATCTGTTAAGCGCTTATTATGTGCCGAGCACTGTTCTAAGCGCTGGGGTAGATACAAAGTCATCAGGTTGTCCCATGTGGGGCTCACAAGTCTTCATCCCCACTTTACAGATGAGGTCACTGAGGCACAGAGGAGCAAAGTGATTTGCCCAAAATCATATAGCTGATAAGTGGCGGAGCTGGGATTAGAACTCACGACCTCTGACTCCCAAACCCGGGCTCTTTCCACTAAGCCTCAGCCACTCGTCTGCTGTGTGACTTGAGGCAAGTGACTTCACTTCTCTGTGCCTCAGTGACCTCATCCGTAAAATGGGAATTGAGACCGTGAGCCCCATAGTGGACTGCCACAGTGCCTGGCACATAGTAGGCGCTTAACAAATCCCATAATGATAATTATTATTATAATGCCAGGGGATAGAGCAGGGGCCCTAGAGGGCTGTGCGGGGGAAAGGGAGCGGAGCCTGGATCTGAGACTACCACATTACTCCAAGCACGTGTGCTATCCCGCCTTGATTCCTGTATCAGCCTTCGTGGCTTTTGCCTTTCTCCACTCCAGTCCACTCTGCTGCCCGGATCATTTTCCTACGAAAACGTTCCGACCATATTTTCCCATCTTCAAGAACCTCCAGTGGTTGCCCATCCACCTGGGCATCAAACAGAAACTCCTCGCCATTGGCTTTAAAGCAGTCGATCCGCTTGCCTCTCCTGCTCCCACCCAGGCCTCAAACTTCGCTCCTCTAATGCCAACCTTCTCACTCTTCCTCCCTCCCGTCTACCTCACCACCGACCTCTCGCCCACATCTTGCCTCTGGCCTGGCATGCCCTCCCTCCTCATATCAGACAATTTCTCTCCCCCTCTTCCAGGTCAAAGCCTTACTGAAGGCCCATTTCCTCCAAAAAACCTTCCCTAAGACCCCCTTTCCTCTTCTCTCACTCCCTTCTCCGTCGGCTCCCTTCATTCATTCCCCCCTCCCAGCCCCCAGGCACTTATGTACCTATCTGCTATTTATGTATGTATTTATTTATATTAATGTTCACCTCCTGCTCTAGGCTGTGAACTAGAAGTGGGCAGGGAACGTGTCTATTGTTATAGTGTACGCTCCCAAACTCTTTGTACAATGCTTTGCACACAGTAAGCATTCAATAAATACTATTGAATTTATGAATGAATGAAAGACAAGAGGAAATTAACCCTCCCGCAGCTCCAGAGGCTCCTCTCTCTCTCTTTCTCATATTATGTGTCTAACACTGTTCTAAACACTGGGGTAGATACAAGTAGATACAAGAGCACGGGCCTGGGAAGCAGAGGATCTGGGTTCTAATCCCAACTCTGCCAGGCCAATTGCTTGCTGGGTGACCTCGGGCAAATCACTTCACTTCTCTGTGCCTCAGTTGCCTCAATTGTAAAATGGGGATTAAAACCTCTTCTCCCTCCTATGAGCCCCATTCATTCATTCGTTCAATTGTATTTATTAAGCGCTTACTGTGTGCAGAGCACTGTACTAAAATCTTGGGAAAGTGCAACGCAACAATAAATAGTGCCATTCCCTGCCCGCAACAAACTCAGAGTCTAGCGGGAGGAGACAGACATCAATAAAAATAAATAAAATTACAGATATATACATATGTGCTGTGGGGCTGCGGGAGGGGAGGGAAGAACAAAGGGAGCAAGCCAGGGTGACCCAGAAGGGAGTGGGAGACGAGGAGTAGTGGGGCTTAGTCTGGGAAGACTGTCTGGCCTAATTAACTTGTGCCTACCCCAGCGTTTAGAACAGTGTCTGTCACATAAGAAGTGCTTAACGAAGCAGCGTGGCTCAGTGGAAAGAGCACGGGCTTGGGAGTCGGAGGACCTGGGTTCGAATCCCAGCTCTGGAACTTGTCAGCTGTGTGACTGTGGGCAAGTCACTTCTCTGTGCCTCAGTTACCTCATCTGTAAAATGGGGATTAAGACTGTGAGCCTCACGTGGGACAACCTGATTACCCTGTATCTCCCCCAGCGCTTAGAACAGTGCTCTGCCCATAGTAAGCGCTTAACAAATACCAACATTATTATTAAATACCATTAAAAAAAGAGAAAAAATTAGGTTGGACACAGTCCCCGTCTCTCATGGTGCTCCCAGCCTCCCCTGCAGCTCTTCGCTGGCTCCACCCCACTCTCACTCATCCCCACCCAAGAATGGGAAATGAAACCGACCCCCACCCTGTCCCCTGCCACCTGTGTGTCCCCCAGCTGGGGACCCTGCCCTGCATCTCAGATCTGCTGCCTGTAGCTCCGAATCAGAGGAAAGGCTGACTGGGGAGCTGGAAGAAGAGGTTTCTGTATCCCCTTACTCCCCTCTTCTCCAGCCCAATGTTCACGCACGGGACCCTGCTCCTCTTCAGCCTCAGTGGACTCTTCCTGCCTCCCGCTTGCTCCCGGATTCCGCATTCACCCAGGTAGGCACTGGCAGGGAGAAGGCCTGGAGAAGCAGCGTGACTTAGTGGACAGAGCTCGGGCCTGGGAGTCAGAAGATCATGGGTTTTAATCCCCGCTCCGACACGCATCTGTTGTGTGACCTGGGCAAGTCATTTCACTTCTCTGGGCCTCAGTTACCTCCTCTGTAAAATGGGGATTAAGAGTGTGAGCCCTATGTGGGACAGGGACCGCGTCCAACCTAACTCGAGTCTACCCCAGCGCTTAGAACAGTGCTTGGCACACATAGTAAGCACTTAACAAGTACCATAATCATTATTATTATTCTCTCCTGCAGTCATCCCTGTCAGCTCTTCCTCTGCCCCCTCTGCCAGCCAACAGGGATGGCAGAGTCGCAGGCTGGGATGCAAGAGGCCTGGGTACCGCCACAGCTCCAGCTCCGGTGGTGGTTGGGGAAGGGGAGATGCTTCCCCCTCGGCCTCAGTTTCTCCCTCTAATCAATGGCATTTCTTGAGCACTTACCGTGTGCACAGCAATGTACTGTGTCTGAGAAAGTACAGCACAATGAAGTTGGTCGATGTCATCCCCGCCTACAAGGAACTTACAGTCTACAGGGTCTATACTTGGATTTGCGTCCTTATTCACCCCTCCCTCAGCCCCATAGCACTTACGTCCGTATCCGTAATTAATTCATTTATATTAATGTCTGTATCAGCCTCTAGACTGTAAGCTCGTTGTGGGCGGGAAACGTGCCCACTAACTCTGTTCTACTGAACTCTCCCAAGTGCTCAGAAGAGTGCTCTGCACGGAGTAAACGCTCAATAAATGCAATTGATCGATGATTGATTGATTGCAATATTAGCCCTGCCCCTGACAGAGGAAGTGGGGCTATTCGTGGTCGGGGAGCCCAAGGGCAGGAGCTGGTGTGGGGGTGGGTCGGAGGATGGGGTGCTTTTTCTGTCCCACCTGTCCCCTTCCCCTCTCCACGCAGCCCCTGCCCCTG
The DNA here is from genome assembly GCF_004115215.2 of Ornithorhynchus anatinus. NCBI lineage: Eukaryota > Metazoa > Chordata > Mammalia > Monotremata > Ornithorhynchidae > Ornithorhynchus > Ornithorhynchus anatinus. Next base: position 3,434,430 of record NC_041732.1, on the reverse strand, counting down.
GAAATGTATCCGATTCGTCCAGATGTGGCCGGGATCCTTCTGTGTGGTGAGCCCCCTGACCTTCCCCCATTCCCTGAAACACCCCTGAGACTCCAAAGACTTTGGGCCCCCCTCGTTCGTCCCCACCCAGGGTCTAAAGCAATCAGTGGTACTTATTGTGCACTTAATGCGTACAGAGACTGTACTAAACGCTTGGAAGGTACCAAGATTCCTGTCCTCAAGGAGCTTACAGTCCCTCAGCTTTGCCTCCACCACCTTGTCAGGGCTGGGCAGGGCAGCGGGACTGGGGGAAGAGGAGGAGGCGACCCTCTGGCTTCACCCCCTTTTTCTGTGGGGGGGTCTTCTTCCCTCTCATCCCTCCTCTCCCCTCCCCAGGCTCTGCAGCAGAAGTTTCAATGTGTCCTGCCTCCCGGCTCGAATTCGTGGACTATCCATGGACTCTGGTGAGGCGGATGGGGGGCCTTGGGGGGGGGCTGGAGCAATGTAGGGGGGCAGGAGGTGGGCATCCTGGTCTGCCTCTCCACCCTCGGTCTTCCCACTGCTCCCTGTCCAGCCTCTGACCCCTCGCCTCTGCTCCACTGCCTCCTCCCCAGGCCCAACAAAGTGCAGAACTGCTGTGGCTGCTGGAGACTCTTCCGCTCCGACCTGGGGGTGAGGCCTGGGCGCTGCCCGAAGCGAAGGGGCAGAGAAGCAGCGCGGCCTGGTGGAAAGAACCCGGGTCTGGGAAGTCAGGGGACCGGGGTTCTAATCCTGACTCTGCCTGCTGTGTGACCAGAGCGAGACACTTAGCTTCTCGAAGCCTCATCTGTCAAGTGGGGATTTAAGCCCTGTTCTTTTTATTCAGTAGCATTTACTGTGTGCAGAGCACTGTAGAGAAGCAGTGTGGCTCAGTGGAAAGAGCATGGGCTTGAGACCCGTAGGTCATGGGTTCTAATCCCGGCTCCACCGCTTGTCAGCTTTGTGACTTTCGGCAAGTCACTTCACTTCTCGGTGCCTCAGTTACCTCATCTGTCAAATGGGGGTTAAAACTGTGAGACTTACGTGGGACAACCTGATCACCTTGTATCCTCCCAGTGCTTAGAACAGTGCTTGGCACATACTAAGCACTTAACAAATGCCAACAATATTATTTGTATTACTAAGGACTTTTGTAAGTACAATGTAACAATATACAAGACACATACCCTGCCCACACTGAGCTTTCAGTTTAGAGGAGGGGAGACAGACATAAATATAAAGGGCAGGGAATGTGTCTATTATTGTACGGTACTCTCCCAAGCGCTTAGTACAGTGCTCTGCACACAGGAAGCGCTCAATAAATACAATTGAATAGATTACTATAAATCGATCAATCACAGATATGTACACAAGCACTGTGGGGCTGGATAAAGGGAGCAAGTCAGACTGCGACTTCTCTAGACCGTACTCTCCCAAGCACTTAGTACAGTGATTTGCACAAAGTAAGTGCTCAATAAATACAACCGAATGAATGACTGCGAGACCCCTGTGGGATAGGAAGTGTACCCGATCTGATTATTTTCTGTCTAACCTAGTGCTCATCAGGAGCTCTTTAACAAGTACCATCGTTATTATTAGATCCTGGCTGAATCTCATAGGGTCTCCTAGAGGAGGTGATCCGATGGGGAGGTCCAGGGGAGTTTCGGGGCTGTAACTGGAGGTGGGGATTCAATCCACCTCTTCCTTCCCCCCTTTTCCAGGATCTGTCCCCCCTCCTGGACCAGCACTGGCCGACGTTCCTCAATCTCAGCAACATCCACTTTTGGTAAGAAGGGTCTTCCCATCTATCCCCCTGCCTTTGGCCCCCCAACCTGCTCAGACAGAGACCTCCGCAGAAGATATTCATTCAGTCAGTCAGTCATTCCTTCGATCAGTCATATTTACTGAGCACCTACCATGTGCAGAGCACTGTACTAAGTGCTTGGGAGAGTACAATACAACAATAAACTGGTACCTTCCCTTCCCGCAGTGAACCTACAGTCTAGAGGGGGAGGCAGATATTAATATGAATAAATAAATGACAGATATGGACATTAGTGGTGGGGGGAGAGAGCAAAGGGAGTAAGTCGGGGTGACGCAGAAGGGAGTGGGAAAAGAGGAAAGGGGGATAGACATCTCAGCATCTTCAGCTGCCAATTCCCCAGTCACCTGTCCTAGAGTCTAACCCTCATCCTTCCTGCTGTAGTTTCAGCTCCCTTTTACCTCCGATGGGGCAAAACCCAGCTTCCTCATTGAGAGAAAAAAAAACGCCCACTGAAAGCAACTAACGTGAGGATTGTGACTATGCAAATAAATAACAAGCCATAAAACGGGGTTTCAGAGCTTCCTCTCTCTGGCCCTTGGTTGACAAGCTCCCTGCCTGGGTCTTGGGGGTCAGATGAATTAACTGAAACGGTCCCCCCAATACACCTTGCTCCTCCAGGCAGGAGGAGTGGTGGAAACATGGCACGTGCGCTGCCTGCCTGGAGACCCTCAGCTCCCCCAGCAAGTTCTTCGGGGCAGCGCTCAAACTGAGGGAGGTCTTCAACATAGACAGGTGAGGGGTTGGGGAACCTGGGTGGAGAGCCTTCGAAGGGTCTGGGGAGGATGCGAGGGAGCCGTGGAATTAATAATCAAATAATGAGAGTGGTATTTGTTAAGCGCTTACTGTGTTCCAGGCAGGGTAATAATCGCCAGGGCGGATACAAGCAAATCAGGTTGGACTCAGTCTTTGTCCCACATGGGGCTCACAGCTTTAATCCCCAGATTACAGATGAGGGAACTGAGATACAGAGAGTGAAGTAACTTGGCCAAGGTCAGACAGCAGACAAGTGACAGAGTTAGGATTAGAACCCAGGTCCTTCTGTCTTCTGGGCCCGTGATCTATCCACTAAGCCACATTGCTTCTCTAGGAAGCAGAGAAGTCAGAGGTTAGGAGGGGGGCGGGGGCTCACTTTGGGTTTGGGGAAGAGAATGAGCGTTCCTTCCATCTCCTCCAATCAACTGAACACCTCCTGTGTGCACAGCACTGTACTAAACACTTGGGAGAGTACACGAGAAGTAGTAGACATGATCCTTGCCCTCACAGAGCTTAGAATTTAACAGGGGTAAACTAACCATCAGAAAGGAGGAAAAAGTAGAATGTAAATGAGCTAGGTTTTTCTCCTCCCTCAGAGCCTTTCAGAGAGCAGGTATCGTTCCTACCTGCAGCCACAGCTACCAGGTATGTCCCTGCTATCAAAAATGGAATTTTTTTTTCTGTTTTATGAAATCTGTTAAAGCGCTTCCCATGTGCTGGGCCCTGTAGTAAGCTCTGGGGTAGAAACAGGCTAATTAGGTTGGACCCCGTCCATATCTCTTATGGGGCTCCCAGTCTTAATCCCCATTTTACAGATGAGTTGACTGAGGCACAGATAAGTAAAGTGACTCGCCCAAGCTCTCACTGCAAACAAATGGTGGAACTGAGATTAGAACCCATGACTGCTGACTCCAACACCCCGGCTTTATCCACTGGGCCACACTGCCTTTCCATCGAGTGCTTGCTTTATGCAGAGAACTGTACTAAGCGCTTGGGAGAGTAGAATACAACGGATTAGATGGGCACGTTTCCAGTCTCGAGGGAGAGATGGTATTCATATAAATAAATATACCTATCTATATTTATATAAATATAGGACCTGTCCCTTAGCGGGGGGGGGGGGGGGGAGACTGAGGCAGCTGCACCTGATGGGGTCTGATTCCCCACAACCACTGCTCCTCATCCCAGTTGGACTCCCTGCAAGCGGCGTTGAAGCCGGTCCTGGGTGAGGAGAACGAGCTGCAGTGTGCGACCGACGGACAGGTCGGGGAGCGGGGGCACTTGGGAGCCCGGCAAGGGGTTTGGGGAGGACCAGGGAGGGGCCTGGGCTGGGGCAGAGCCTGGGGGGCGGTGGGCAAGGTCCGGGGTGGCCTGCCCGGCCCTCTCCAGCAGCCACTGCCGTGCTACCCACAGGGCCGCGAGGTGCTCGTCCAGGTGCAGGTGTCTCTGTTCCAGAACTTGTCCCGGGCCTGCAAGGCGTCCGGCCCACCCGATGGGACCGTCTCCCCCTACCACCGCTGCAGGGCCCAGGCGCCCATCCTGTTCGTGCCCCCCGACCCCGCCCGACCCCGGGACCCCTGCCCCTGACCCCACCACTGGGCTTTCTCCTTAGAGCTCAACCCTCCAAGCCCTTTCCCACTCTTCTTCCCTCCAAACCCTTTCCCACTCCTCTTCTCGCCAAGCCCTTTCCCACTCTTCTTCCCTCCAAGCCCTTTCCCACTCTTCTTCCCTCCAAGCCCTTTCCCACTCTTCTTCCCTCCAAGCCCTTTCCCACTCTTCTTCCCTCCGAGCCCAATCTCACTCTTCTTCCCTCCAAGCCCTTTCCCACTCTTCTTCCCTCCCTCTTTCCTTCCTCTGTTCCCCCCACACCCCGCACTTCTCCCCCACCATCCTCCTCTTTCCCCACCCCACTCTTCCCCCCCCTTCTCATTTTTTTAAGGGTATTTGTTAGGCGCTACGTGCCAGGCACCGAACATAAGCACTGGGATACGCAGAAGCTAATCGGGTTGGATCCGGCTTAAGTCCCACACGGGGCTCCCCGCCTTCATCCCCATTTTATAGATGAGGGAACTGAAGTCCAGAGAAGGGAAGTGACCTGTCCGAGGTGGGGGATGGCTGGAATTAGAACCCAGGTGGCTCTGACTCCCAGGCGGGTGATCCGGCCACTAGGCCACACTTTCCCCCTTCTCTGCGCTCGTCTCCCCCATCTCCCCCTGCTTCGGCATTCGGGAAGAGCCGGGGGGGGGGGGGGGGGGGCGTCCAATAAAAGTTTGCCTTCCCCCCCATCCTGGGTGGCCCGATGTGTCTTTCCCACGCGGGGTCGACCGGTGGGGGTGAGAAACAGTCGCTCCCACCCGCGATGCCTCCCTATTGGCTGAGGGCCCCGCCTCGCGCCGGTTTCCAGCCTTCCTATTGGCCCCGAAGGGAAAAGTGTCACACGCGGAGCCGGTGGGAGGGAAAGGAGCTGCCGCGTGGCCGGTAAAAGCAACCGCATCTTTGGTCTTCGAGGGCGGGAGCAGGAGTGATCTCCCCCTCCCTTCCCCGGGGACCGGCTCCACTCCGGTGGCCCGAGCCTGCGGCCTCCCCGGCCCAAGATGAACGAGGCCCGCAGGAAACCCCGCCTGGCCGCCTCGCTGCAGATCCCGCCCGGCCTGGGGACCCCCCTCCCCGCCACTAGTCCGGCCCGGACGACGCCCACCAGGCCGGAGGAGGAGGAGGAGGAGGAGGAGGAACAACTGGACACCCCGGGGGCAGGTCGGGGGTGGGGGGTGGCCTGGGAGGCGGAGAGGGGCATGGGGGCGGTGGGAGCCGGCGTCCCGGGGCATTCGTTAAGCGCCTCCCGCGTGCCCACCACTGCACGAAGCGCTTGGGAAAATACACTCCAAAGCAGGGACATTCCCTGCCCACAGCGGGCTCGGGATTCGGAGGACGTGGGTTCTAATAATAATAATAATAATGTCGGTATTTGTTAAGCGCTTACTATGTGCCGAGCACTGTTCTAAGCGCTGGGGTAGACACAGGGGAATCAGGTTGTCCCGCGGGGGGCTCACGGTCTTAATCCCCATTTTACAGATGAGGTAACTGAGGCACCGAGAAGCGAAGTGACTTGCCCAAAGTCACACAGCTGACAAGCGGCCGAGCCGGGATTCGAACCCATGGCCTCCGACTCCAAAGCCCGTACTCTTTCCACTGAGCCACGCTGCTTCTCACAAAATACACTCCAACGATAAGCGGGGACGTTCCCTGCCCACAGAGGGCTCGGGATTCGGAGGACGTGGGTTCTAATAATAATAATAGTGATGTTGGTATTTGTTAAGCGTTTACTAGGTGCAGGGCACTGTTCTAAGCGCTGGGATAGATACAGGGTAATCAGGTTGTCCCACGTGGGGCTCACAGTTAATCCCCATTTTGCAGATGAGATAACTGAGGCACAGAGAAGTTAAGTGACTCGCCCCCAGTCACACAGCTGACAAGTGGCAGAGCCGGGAGTCGAATCCCTGACCTCTGACTCCGAAGCCCAGACTCTTTCCACTGAGCCACCTGCTTCTAATCCCCCTCTGCCACTTGTCCGCTGTGTGACCTTGGGCAAGTCACTTCACTTCTCCGGGCCTCGGTCGCTCCGTCTGCAAAGCGGGGATTGAGACGGGGAGTCCCATGCGGGACGACCTGGTGACCTTGTATCGACCCCAGTGCTTAGAGCAGTGCTTGGCACACAGTAAGCGTTTAACGGATATCATCATTATTTTTATTATTAGGGGCAGTGAAGGGGTGGTCCTGGGGCGCTTCCCCATCCTCGCGACCCCTGCTCGACCGCTCCAGGGATGGGCTGTTAGCCGGGGCTCCTGGACCCTCCTCCAAACGGTCGCCGTCACCGGCTGGACGGTGTCCCGAGCCCCGGGGTCCACCCCGGGGGCAGTCAGAAGGAGGACCCCGCCAGGAGGAAAACGCCCCCCCATAGTGGGGGTGGGAGCGGGGTGCACAGTTACTGTCTTTGCTCGACTCCCGCCCAGGGCCGGCGCCTGCTGAGACAAGCCCCCCTGAGCGCCCTCAAGAAGAATCCAAGAAGCAGAAACCGACCACCTCGCTTCTCGGTACCACCCCAGGGGACCCTCACCCCGACCCCTTCCCAAAACCGGTCCCCGCTCAACCCAACCCCTCTCTATCCTGCCATCTCTTGCAGGCTCGGATAAAATAGGCCAAAACACCGTGCTCTACTGCCAGCCGACAGGTAGGGAGCGGGGCCCGGGGGGACAGTCTGGGTCCTGGTGGGTGGGGGGCGGTGATGAAGCCCCCCGCAATAATCGCTGAGAAGCAGCCTGGCTTAGTAGAAAGAGCCCGGGCTTGGAGATCCGAGGTCGTGGGTTCTAATTCCAGCTCCGCCGCTTATCAGCTGTGTGACTTGGGGCCAGTCACTTAACGTCTCTGTGCCACAGTTACCTCATCTGTAAAATGGGGATTAAGACTGTGAGCCCCACGTGGGACAACCCGTTTACCTTGCATCCACCCCGGTGCTTTGTACAGTGCTTGGCACATAGTAAGCGCTTATTTTTGTGATTATTACTGGGAGAAGAAGCGTGGCTTAGTGGAAAGAGCCCGGGCTTGGGAGTCAGAGGTCGTGGGTTCTAATCCCGGCTCTGCCACTTGGCACCCGTGTGACTTCGGGCCGGTCGCTTAACTTCTCTGTGCCTCAGTTACCTCATCTGTCAAATGGGGATTAAAAGAAACTGTGAGCCCCACGTGGGACATCCTGATCACCTTGTATCCCCCAGCGTTCAGAATAGTGCTTTGCACATAGTAAGCGCTTAACAAATACAAAAAAAAAAAGACTGGGAACCCCACGTGGGACAACCTGATTACCTTATATCTATCCCGGTGCTTAGAACAGTGCTTGGCACATAGTAAGCGCTTATTATTGTGATTATAATAGAGTGAGCCCTTAACAAAAACCATCATCATCGTCACTAACTCCCCCAGACAATGTGCTGACCCACCAGCAGCGCTGTGCGGCCGTGGTCAGTGCCATGTTTGACCGCCTGGTAGACCCCAACTCACCCTACGTGGGCTGCAAGAGCAGCGTAGCAGCTTTCATCCTGGAACGGGGTAGGTGGTTTCCAACGACCCCCCAACGCCTCCCCCAAAGCCCTTCGCCCCCCAAACCGCAGCCCGTGACCGCCCCTTTCCCCGCCCGTCCCCCCAGAAGTGACAGATGCCCAGGGCTGCTGCCAGGAGACCTACGAGCTGGTGGCCCTGGGCACGGGGACGGACAGCTACGAGGGCTGGCTGGAGTTCAACGGGCGTCAGCTGCACGATGCCCACGGCCTGGTGATCGCTCGCCGGGCCCTGCTCAGGTGAGGGTCAGAAACGTCTCTCCCCTGACCGCCCACCCCCCACTCCTCTCTCTGCCCATCCCCAAGCCCCCTCCCCCAAAGCCGGGGACCGGGCATCCACTTCCAACTCCCTGTCCAGCCGCGGGGCAGCGGGACCTAGAGCACGGGCTTGACAGTCGGAAGCTCTGGGTTCTAATCCCAGCTCTGATACTAGTCTACCGTGAGACCTTGGCCAAGTCTCCTACCTTCTCTGAGCCTCGGCTTCCTCAACTGTAAACTGGGGATTAAATACCTGCTCTCCCTTCTACTTAGACTGTGAGCCTCAGGCGGGACAGGGACTGCGTCTGACTTAATTAACGTGTAGCTACCCCAGCGCTTAGGGTTTGACACCCAGTAAGCGCTTAACAAGTACCATTAAAAAAAAAAAGGAGTTGGGGTCGGTCCTTCATCTCCTCCTACCCCACCGGGTCCAGAAAAGTAGCATGGCATAGTGGATAGAGCACGGGCCTGGGAGTCGGAAGGTCATGGGTTCTAATCCCAGCTCTGCCACATGTCTGCTGTGTGACCTTGGGCAAATCACTTTAATACTGTTGGTATTTGTATTTGTTAAGCGCTTACTGTGTGCAGAGCACTGTTCTAAGCGCTCGGGTAGACACAGAGAATCAGGTTGTCCCACATGGGGCTCACAATCTTAATCCCCCTTTTACAGCTGAGGTAACTGAGGCACAGAGAAGTTAAGTGACTTGCCCACAGTCGCAGAGCTGACAAGTGGCGGAGCCGGGATTCGAACCCATGACCTCTGACTCCAAAGCCCGTGCTCTTTCCACTGAGCCACGCTGCTTCTCTACTTCTGTGGCCTCGGTTTCCTCATCCGTAAAGTGGGGATTGAGACCGAGAGCCCCATGGGGCTGTGTCCAACCCAATCCTCCCCAGCACTTAGTACAGTGCCTGGCACCCAGTAAGTGCTTAACGAAGACCGCAATGATTATCCCCAGGTACCTGTACCGCCAACTGCTGCTGGTCACCAGCGGGGTCCCCGAGGCGGCCGAGCGCTCCGTGCTGGCCCCAACCAACCCACCGGGTCTCGGCCCCAGCCTCACCCTCAAGCCGAGGATCTTCCTGCACCTGTACCTCAGCCATACCCCCACCGGAGCGGCCGAGAACTTTTAGTACGTGCGGGGGGCCCGTACCCCGGGGAGCCCCATGGGAGGGGGGAGTAGACAGGGGGGGATTTCATGGCCCCCATCTCCGGCTGCTCGCCCCTCGTCCCTCTCTCCAGCCTCCCCTTCCCAGAGCCCCAGAGCCCGGCCCTGCGCCTCTGCGTCCACGCTTCGGGGAGCCTCAGACCCCTCTGCTGCCTGCGCCCCGAAGTACGGGCCACCCGTGTCTTCTCCTTGGCGGGCAGCGACAAGTTGGCCCGCTGGGCCGTGCTCGGCCTACAGGGAGCCCTGCTCTCTCATTTCCTGCTGCCGCTCTACACCACCAGCCTAATTCTGGGTGAGCCTCGACGGGCGGACCGGGCGGCCCTGCCAGGGACAGGGGAATGTGGGGAGAGGCACCAATCGGAGTCACCCGTTTCTCTCCTCCCTTCCATCGCCAACCAGCCGACTCTTGCCACGACCCATCCACGCTGAACCGGGCCATCCACTCCCGCCCCAACCTGGAGGAAGGCTCGGGCCCGGCCCTGCCCGCCCCCTTCCTCCGCACCCCCATGCATCTGTTCACCGGGCCCAACCTGGGCCCCGTGGACCCGCCCCCCACCTGCTGGGGCCTGAGCCTCAACTGGAGCCTGGGCGACGAGGCCCCCGAGATGGTGGACGTGACCACGGGCTGCGTGCTGGCCAGGTGAGGGTGAGCGCCTGAGCTGAGTAACTTGAATGTACCCCAGGGCTTAGAACGGGGCTTGACCCGGAGTAAGCGCTGAACAAATGCGGTAATAATTGGAACGTAGCTCCCCCAGCGCTTAGCACGTTAAGCAGTTAAAAAAGTGCCGCTATATTTTAGTCATAAGGGGCTGGGGGGGGGGGTAAGGGGGTGTATGTCGGGGTGGGGTCTGAGGCTCCCGGCCTGGGCTCACCCCTGCTTCTCTCCTAGCTTCCCTAGGGCCCGGGGCCCCCCAAGCCGCCTCTGTAAGGCCGCCCTGTTCCAAGCCTTCCGCAGCAGCGCCCGTGCCCTCGGCCGCCAGGACCTCCTGGACCTAAGGACTTACCAGCAGGCCAAGGTCTGGACCCTCCGCCTCTCCCCGGACCCTCCCCACTTGAGCCCTGACATCCCCGCCCCGACCTCCCAACGCTCCACCCTCCCCCTACCCCCCCACCGCTCCTTGTTTCTCTCCTGCCGGGGCGGGAGGGGGGGAAGGGGCAGGGGCACAAGCCCACCCTGGCCTCCCCCTGTCCTCCCCAGGCTCAGGCCTCGAACTACCAGGCAGCCAAGGCGGCGCTGAGTGCCCGGCTGGACCAGGAGGGGCTGGGACACTGGCTTCCGAAGCAGCTGGTGGACAGCTTCTGCTGCTGACCGGAGCCTCCACCCCCACCCTCAGCCAGACCGGGCTGGTCCGGGAGGGAGTGGGGGCCGCGCAGCCAAGCCTCTGGGCTTGGCTCGTGTGTTCAAGTTGGAGGGCAGTTGTATTGGAGGGGAGGGTCTGGAACCCAAGGTAGACCCCTCCCCATCTTCTTCTCACCCATCTCCGCTCCCCTCCATCTCACCGTTTCTGCCACCCGCCCCCCGGGTTTTGCAAACTATTTAATCAATAAAGCTTTTGTCCCTCCACCCCCGCTTCTGCCTCCTGTTCTGTTCCGACGGCATGCAGGCTGCTGCAGAGTTGGCGGTGCCAGCCCCCTCCCCCCACAAGCCCCCAGCCCCCAACCCCCAGCTCGCCTCCCTGCGAGAGCGGCAGGAGTGTGTGTGTGTGTTTGGTGTGGGGAGGGGGGTGCTGGAGTAGGAGCAGGGCTCTGGGACCCTTGCGACCCCCCATTCGCCTTGTGCGGGGAAGGTGAGACGGGAGAAACTGGGGCCCGCTTTCCGGGCTCCCTTCATGGGGGTTGGTCCTGAAGAGGGAGGGGGGCTAGTGGGGGGGGAGACCCCGGAGGGACTTCCAGGCGGACCCCCAGCCCCCACACCCCTCCAGCCCTCAGCTGCCCCCGACCCAATTCTTCCCGCAACCTGGTGAGGGAGGGAAGGAGGGGAGGGGGCGCAAGCGGGGTAAGAAGGACGGGGAAAGGGAGTCGATGCCCTGCCCCACGGCTTCGGCCCCCTTGGGCGCCGAGCCCGGGCCCCTCCCTCCTTCCTCGCCCCTCCCCAGCCCTGCCCAGCCCTGCCCTGCCCTGCCCCGGGCCCCGAGACCGGAGCGGGAGCCGGAGCGGGATGGGGTCGCACGGCTCGCACCTGGCCCAGGTCCCGGACCTGGACGCCATCGGCCGGGAGACGGGCTGTGAGAACCGGGGGGCGGCGGGGTGGGCTCCCCGTTCCTCCCCCGGGGACCCCTGCACCGGGGCGGTGGCCGCGGGCCGCGGCTTCCCTCCCCATTCAGAGGGGGTCGGGGGGCTCCGGGGGGCTGGGGGGGGGGGTGAGGCGCTGCCCGTCTATCCCGGGCCGGGGTCCGCAGGGGGGCGGGGGTGTGTGTGTGTGGGTGTCTGTGACCTGGGCCTCTGGGGCTGCGGGAGCAGGGCCCCACTGACCTTCGACCCCAACGGGCAGGGATGCGGGCTCACCTTGGACTGTGGCTCGGGGGTGCGGCCCCCCACTCCCTGCGGAGGGAGGAGGGGAAGAGGACGGCCCCTCCCCCCTTTTCCGGGCTCTCCCCGCCCCCCTGAACCGGACCCCCGTCCCCCTTTCCCCCCACCAGTCTCTCAGGCCAATCTCTCCCGGCTGCATCACCGGTTTCGGGCCCTGGACAAGGATAGCAAGGGTTACCTGAGGTGCGGAGGTCGCTGGGGGTGGGTTGGGGGCGGTGGGAGTGGGGGAAACCCACTCCCCTTCCTCGGCCTCGCCCAATCTGCCTCCCCGCGTCCCGCAGCCGCCAGGACCTGCAGAGTATCGGCAAGTTGGCGGTCAACCCCCTGGGAGACCGCATCGTCAGTAGCTTCTTCCCCGCGGGGTGAGGAGGAGCGGCGGGCGGGGCTGGGAACCGACAACACCCGGGAGGCCCCACGCCGGCGCGGGAGGGGGGAGGACGAAGCAGGAGGGACCGAGGCTAGACTTAGAGTGGGACTTCCCGGGGAAGGCTGGTCGCCTCCCACTCTAGAGAGCGCTCGGAGCGGTGGCGCCAGGGGGTTGGACTTTCTGTCCCACAGGGGTTGAAAAATTAATAACCACAGTCCTTCTGAAGCACTCACTCTGGGCCAAGCACCGTTCTAAGCGCTGGGGTAATAATAATAATGTTGGTATTTGTTAAGCGCTTACTATGTGCCGAGCACTGTTCTAAGCGCTGGGGGAGATACAGGGTAATCAGGTTGTCCCACATGAGGCTCACAGTCTCACATCCCCATTTTCCAGATGAGGTAACTGAAGCACAGAGAAGCACAGTGAAGTGACTTGCCCACAGTCACACAGCTGACAAGTGGCAGAGCCGGGATTCGAACTCATGACCTCTGACTCCCAAGCCCGGGCTCTTTCCCCTGAGCCACGCTGCTTCTCTTAGGTAGACACACGATCATCAGGTTGGACACGGTCCCTGTCCCGCGTGGGACTCGCATTCTCTCAGTCCCATTTTACAGATTCATTCAATGGTATTTATTGAGCGCTTCCTATGTGCGGAGCACTGTACTAAGCGCTCGCGGTCATGGAGGCCCGGAGAAGAGAAGTGACTTGCCCAAAGTCACACTTTCCATCCCGATTTGCTTGTATCCAACCCCAGCGCTTAGGGCAGCGCCTGCACATAGCGAGCGCTTAAATACCACGATGCTACTAATAATAGTAATTATGTGGCAGAGTCGGATTTAGAACCCAAATCCTTCTGACTCCCAGGTCCGTGCTTTATCTACTAAGCCAAGCTGAAGAGAGGTGGTGTGTAAGTGTAAGGGGGGGTTTCCTTGAGGTTAACTCCCCTCCCCACCCTGCCAGGGAGGAGAGAGTGGATTTCCGTGGGTTCGTTCGGGTCCTGGCTCATTTTCGGCCCTTGGAGGACGATGGAGGCCCCCAGACTTTGGAGAACCCTGAACCTCTCAACAGCCGAGACAACAAACTGCGCTGTGAGTTGAGGAAGGCTTAACTCACAGAGTCCTAGCGCCCTGGCTAGAACAGGGGAACAAACCCCTCCCCATTTCCCAGGCGGCTCCCCCCACCACGGTGCACACCCCCTTTACCCCAGTCCTCTTCCCACAGTTGCTTTCCAACTCTACGACCAGGACCGGGACGGGAAGATTTCTCGAGAAGAGATGCTCCAGGTGGGAGAACGGGATCACAAGGGAGGGGGGCTTTGCGAGGTGAAGCAGAGAGGGGACTCAGAGGATTGGGGGGAGGGTCTCGGGGGTCGAGGGTTAGGGTGGAGTCTGCCCTATGCTGGACGTAGGGGGGGGGGGGATTGAGCGTTCGGGTCTCTCGGGCCCCTTCTCACCTCTCTTCCCAGGTGCTGCGAATGATGGTCGGGGTGCAGGTGACGGAGGAGCAGCTGGAAAGCATCGCTGAACGGACGGTCCAGGAGGCCGACACGGACGGCGACGGAGCCATCTCCTTCGAGGAATTCGCCAAGGTGCCCCCCGACCCCTTCCCCCCCCCCCCCCCCCCCCCGCCAAACCGGTCCCGGGAACCAGACCCCCAAATGCGGCTCCCAGACGTCTTTGAGCCGCCCCCGGGGACTCCCGCCAACCACAAATTGAGCCAAATAAAAACCATCTCCTAAAGGATTTAGAGAAGAGGGTCCCCTTCCCAAGCAAAATAGAAGTCATTTATAGATTTCTTTGGAGAGACTGAAGGAGGGGCGTGGAAAGATGGAGGGTGGGGTGAGATATAAATATATTTTATGTAATAAGAATACTGGTATTTGTTAAGCGCTTACTATGTGCAGAGCACTGTTCTAAGCGCTGGGGCAGATACAGGGTAGTCAGGTTGTCCCGCATGAGGCTCACAGTTAATCCCCATTTTACAGATGAGGTAAGGGAGGCCCAGTGACGTGACTTGCCCATAGTCACACAGCTGATAGGTGGCTGAGCCTGGATTCGAACCCATGACCTCTGACTCCCCAGCCCGGGCTCTGTCCACTGACCCATGTACAACCAGGGGGGTGGGGGGACTTGTTTCCCCTTAGACCTGAGCTCTGGGAGTGAAGAGGAGGTGTTGCCCCCCCCAGGGGTAAATACTACAAACAGGATTAGATCCCCTTCTCTTTCTGCCCCCCTCTTCTTCGCAACAACCCCAGTCCCTGGAGACGCTGAACGTGGAGCACAGGATGAGTCTCCGCATCTTGAAGTGATCGGGCTCCGCCCCCAGGCCAACCTGCCGAAGGTTCGACCAATCTCAGCCGGTTTGGGGGGTGGGGAGGAGGGCCCGGGCGTCCAATAAACCGTGCGCCCGAAAAACGTGTCTGTGAGCACTGGGAGGAGGGGTGGGAAAAAGGAGATGAGGGGCACCGGGAGACTGTCTTTTCCACTTTTGTTCCCGGCGGTGCTTCTGCAGTAAACAGGAAAGTACGGCCCGACCGGGGCCCCCCTCCCCGTGCCCCGCGCCCCTCTTTTCCTTCCGCTATTCAGCTGCGCCAAGGACCGGCTAGTCCAGCTCCCCGGCCCTGAGGAGGAGCCTTCAGAGGGAGGTTGTGCCATTTGGGGCAGTGTCTGCCCCTGGGCTCCAACCCTCTTTTGAAGCAGTGTGGCCTAGTGGATAGAGTACGGGCCTGGGAGCCCGAAGGACCGGGGTTCTAATCCCCACTCCACCATTCGTTAGGCAGGTCACTTCACTTCTCTGGGTGCCACTTGGCTGTTGTGTCTTTAGGCAAGTCACTTCACTCCCCTGGGCCTCAAGTCACTTCATCTGTGAAAGGAGGGATTAATAATGATAACGTTGGTATTGGTTAAGCGCTTACTATGTGCCAAGCACTGTTTTAAGCACTGGGGTAGATACAAGGTAATCAGGTTGTCCCACGTAAGACTGTGAGCCCCATGTGGGACAGGAACTGTGTCCAACCTGATTAACTTGTGTCTACCCCAGTGACTAGAACAGTGCTTGGCACTTGCTTAAAAAGTACCGTAATTATTATTACCTGAACTGTAAAGTGAGGACTAAGACTGTGAGCCTCATGTGGGACAGGGACTGTGTGCAACCCGATTAACTTGCATCTTCCCCTGTGCTTAGAACAGTGCTTGGCACATAAAGCTTAACAAATACCACAATTATTATCATTAAATTGTATTTATTGCATGCTTACTGTGTGCAAAACACTGTACTAGGCGCTGGCATTGTACTATTATTATTATGGAGGGAGCGTGCACCAGCCGATCGCCTAGGTAGACTAGCAGTAGGACCCTGCAACACCCCTTTATCCCCCCCCACCCCAATAACCCATCATGGCACTAAACGTGCACCGCCTCCTCCAAACTTTTCTTACGTCCAACCTGATTAACTTGTATCTACCCCAGCGCTTAGAGCACTGCTTGGCACATAGTAAGCGCTTAACAAGCACCATTATTATTACTCTTATTAGAGCCTGCCGTTATTACCAGTACCTCTCCCTGATTTTTACCCACCGCTCCCTGACTTTCTTCTTGAAACTTCACCATCACCCTGCAAGGGAGCACAGTCCACCCACGCAGGTTCCCAACTCCGGGACCCTCCACCCCATTCTCCACCTCCCTTCCCACCCCCATCTGCAAGACTTCAGCTCCCCAACCTCTCTCACTGCCCAGAGAACCCAGGCATCCCAGCCCCCATCTCCCTCATAGACAGGCAGAACTCGAGCAAAATAGAAGTAATTTATAGATTTCTTTGGAGAGAGATTGAGGGAGGGGTGTGGAAAGATGGAGGGTGGGGTGAAATATAAATATATTTTATGTACAACCAGGGGGGTTGGGGGGACTTGCTTCCCCCTAGACCTGAGCTCTGGGAGTGAAGGGGAGGTGTTGCCTCCCCAAGGGTAAATACTACAAACAGGATTAGATCCTCCTCCTGGCCCCTAATCAGGGAAGGCCGTTTGGGGAGGCGAGAAAGCAGGGGGAAGAGAAGAGGAATAAATATTAAATAGAAGCCCTCCTCTGGGGCTTGTCTCTCTGGACAGGCCCACAGACCCCTTCAGAGATGTCTCTGGTGCGTGGAGATATCTCTAGAACTGATGGGGTGAGAGGGCCGTTTCAGACCTGGAAGCAGAATGAGAAGGGAGGGGAGGATCAGGAAGCTAAGACCAGATGGGGGGGACTGGAGGAGGACAGGGGCTGAGGCACTTTGTGGGTGTGGAGGAGCAAGAAGCAGTGAGGGGAGGGGGGCTTGAAGGACCAGGAGACCCTGCCGGGGGTGGGAGTGGGGGGCACCCAAGTGTGAGGGTCAAGACTAAGGCGTTGTAGAGGAGTGGTTACCTCAGTGGCATAGGAAGGGGCATTCGGCCGGTCCATAATGACATGGATGGGCCATTAGCCGGCATCCCTGGGGAGACTACTGGGCCAAGCCTCTGTCCGTTCTTCTGGGAGGGGGCAAGAGATGGGGTCAGTGTAGGGGACAGAGGTTGGCCCTCTCTCGCAAGCCTCCATCCAGCTTGCCAGGGCTACGCAGAGAGGCTTGGGGAAGGGGCTACCCCAGACAGAGGCAGGGGAAAGTGAGAAATGACCCAAGGATCCTCTAGAGTGTAAGTTCATTTGGGGCAGGGATTGTCCCTGTTTATTGTTGTACTTTCCCAAGCGCTTAGTACAGTGTTCTGCGTACTGTAAGCGCTCAATAAATACGATTGAAAGAATGAAAGGAGGCATCTCTGGAAGTTTGGAATCCACAATCCCTTTTTCCCTCTTTCTGCCTTAGTGCCCCCTGCAGGAGTCCGGCCTGTAAAGTGCTTGGAGATCCCCAGGGGTGAGTGGCCCACTTCTGGTCTCGATGGCCTCCTTGACTTCCGTCCTGCTCTCACTTCCAGTTCCAGCTCCAACTTTTCCACTTAATGCGTCGGACCAATCCGGAGGCTCAGCCAAGAGGATCGATTAATTGCTGTACATCAGTGTGGGGGCCGAGGGGATGGGGGGTTGGACCGATCAGGGAAGGACTGCTGGAAGGATTGTCAGCTAGCCGATCAGAGTGGGTGAATCTATCAGCCTTTTCTAGGGGCAGAAAGTGTGAAGCGGGAAGCGTTGAGGAGGCCCTCCCCACTCAGGTAGAAAGTGTATGGGGGAACACAATTCAAACTCAGGAGTCCTGTCTCTCGGGTTCTGAGCCCGGTCCCTCCAACGGCAAAGAAATCAGGCAGTGGGGCCTTGAAGAAATCAGGCTGCAGGGGACAGTGGGAGCAGGACCTGACCCAGTACCTTAAATGGCAGGTGTCCTCTACTGACGAGGCCAAAATCCAGGTCTAAAGCAGCCGTCGGAGGGGGCGGGATTTACACGTGATTCGGGGGGCCGCTTAAGTGTGTGGGGGGGGGTAACACACGCACACACCCGCCCCCTCCCCTACCCCATACTCACTTCTCCTCTGTCCTCCGGCCCCCAGGAGGGCCCGGCAGGGACTCCAGCCTCCTCTGTGCCCACCCAGCCCCTCCCCAGCTAGATCCACCGAAGGCTGCGGCCGCTAGCAGGGGGGAGACCCCGGTGTCCGGGAGCTGTCCGGTGGCCTCGACGCCGGCCTCCTGCCCCTTGAGGTTATTAACGGTGTCCAGGGGAGCCCTCCGGCCCCCCCACCCCCAAACCAGCCAGGCCGTGGCCCCCACCAGCCCCAGCCCCAGGAGCCCCAGGGCGAAGGGCAGGCCCAGGGCGGGGGAGAACGGGGCCCCTCGCCGGCTGGCGGGGGTGGGGGGCGGCGGGGGGCCGCCGGGCCGGACCTCAAACTCGCAGCGGGGGCCCATGTAGCCCGCGGGACACTCGCACACGGGGCCGGAGAAGTGGGCGTAGCAGAGCCCGCCGTGGGCGCAGGGGTTGGGGGAACAGGGGTCGGCCCGCTGGCGGCAGTCGCGGCCGCCGTAGCCCAGGGTGCAGGAGCAGCGGAAGGTGTTGGTACCGTCCACGCACGTTCCGCCGTTGGCGCAGGGACGCCCGGCGCAGTCATCCAGGTCCCGCTCGCAGCGCGCGCCCCCGTAGCCCGGGCGGCAACGGCACAGCACGCTCCGGCCCAGGTCTAGGCACAGCCCACCTGAGGAGGGACGGGGAGAGGGAAGAGGAAGGGGAGTCGGGGGAGGACCGAGGAGGAGATGCCAAGGGGAGGAGAAGGCAAGGGGAGGAGGAGTCAGGGGGAGCCCAGAGGAATAGTAAGCTCCCACCCAGATCCAGGGGCAGGGGGAGGACCGGGGCAGAGTAGAGGGAGGAGTCGGGGGGAGGAGCCCAACGGCATAGCGAGCTCTGGCCCAAATCCAGGCACTTAGGAGGGACAGGGGTCAGAGGAGTCAGCGGGGGGAGGAGCTGGGAGGGCAGAGAAGGAGGAGTAAGGGGGAGGAGCCCAGTGGCACAGCCTGCCTAAGGAGGGACAGGGAAGGAGGAGTGAGCGGGAGGACCAGGGAGGAAGAATCGGGGAGAAGCCCCCAGATCAGGGAGGAGGAGCCCAGCAGCATATCACACTCTGCCCCAGGTGTCTGCCGTGTGACCTGGGCCAAGTGTCACTTCATTTCTCTGGGCTTCAGTTGCCTCAAATGGGGATTGAGACCGTTAGCCCCACATAGGACAGGGACCGTGTTGACCCGATTTGCTCGTATCCCCCCCAGAGCTTAGGTCGGTTCCTGGCACCCAGTAAGCGCTTAGCAAATACTACGATTATTAGTATTATCCGGGCCCGGCCCGCCCGCAGAGGGACAAGGGGAGGAGGGGTTAGGGGGAGGATCGGGGAGGACCAGGGAGGAGAAATGAGGGGGAGGAGCCCAGTGGCACAGCCCGCCTGCAAGGGCCGGGGGGTGGGGGGAGGGGGAGTCAGGGGAGGAGGGAAGGGATGAGGAGCCAGGGAGAGGAGTCCTTCCTGATGGGATGAGGAGTCTCCCCGGGCAGTGTATGGTTCCAATGTTTTGGCCTGCCCTCCCCTCCCCGCTGCCCGCCACGGTCTGGGTCTCCCCGGCCAGCGCCCTCGGGGTCCCCCCGGGGGGGGCTCACCGTTGCGGCAGGGCGCGTGGCTGCAGCCGTCCACCCTCTTCTCGCAGTTGGAACCGTGGAAGCCGGGGAGGCACTGGCAGGTGTAAGTGGCTCCGGCCCCGGTGCCGCCAGCGCAGCTGCCCCCGTTGAAGCAGGGCCCGTCGGCGCAGGTCATGGCGCTCACCTCGCAGTTCTTGCCATAGAAGCCCCTGGGGCACGTGCACTCGTAATCGTTTTCCAGGTCCTGCCAGGGCGGAAGGGGCATTTGTTAAGGACTAGGCACTGGGGCGGGGGGGGTAAATACAAGCAAATCAGGTTGGACCCAGTCCCTGTCCCACATCAGCCTCACAGTCTTAATCGCCATTTTGCCGATGAGGTAACTGAGGCCCAGAAAGTGAAGTGACTTGACCAGACAAGAGGTGGTGGAGGGATTAGAACCCATGACCTTCTGACTCCCAGGCCCGTGCCCTATCCACTGGGCCACATTAAGACTCTGAGCCTCACATGGGACATGGACTATATCCAACCTGATGAGTTTGTATCTACCCCACCGCTTAGTTCAGTGCCTGGCACATAGGAAGCATTAGCAAATATCATTTAAAAAAAAAGAGGAGGGTAGAGGCAGGTAGAGAGGCAGCATGGTTCAGTGGAAAGAGCCCGGGCTTGGGAGTCAGAGGTCATGGGTTCTAATCCCGGCTCCGCCGCTTGTCGGTGTGTGACCTTGGGCAAGTCGCTTAACTTCTCTGGGCCTCAGTTACCTCATCTGGAAAATGGGGATTAAGATTGTGAGCCCCAGGTGGGACACAACCTGATTACCTTGTATCCCCCCAGCGCTTAGAACAGTGCTTCGCATATAGTAAGCGCTTAACAAATAGCACCATTATTATTATTATTACTGGGGAGAGTTTTAGAGGTCGGGGGGTAGGCAGCCATGCCAGAACTGGTGCAGCAGCTCCAGGAGTGGAGGAGGGTGAACTCTAGTCCGTAAACTACCCCAGCGCTTAGAACAGTGCTCTGCACATAGTAAGCACTTAACAAATACCAATATTATTATTATTATTTTTATTAAACTCCTCCGCTAAACTATAAGCAAGCCCTGAGAAGCAGGCCCTGGTTCTAATCCTGGCTCTGCCACCTGCCTGCTGGGTGACCTTGGCCAAGTCACCTCACTTCTCTGTGCCTCGGTTACCTCATCTGTAAAATGGAGATTAAGACTATGAGTCCCATTTGGGACATGTGTCTGATGATCTTGTATTTACCTCAGTGCTTAGTGCAGTGTCTGGCACATAGTAAGCACCTAATGAATTCCATTTAAAAAAATCGTAAAAAAACTTCTCATGGGCAGAGATTGTGGCTACCAACTCTACTCTAGTACTAACCTTCTCACTATGCCTCGAACTGGCCTGTCTCGCCTCCGACCCCTGACCCACGTCCTGCCTCTGGCCTGGAACACCCTCCCGCCTCAAATCCGCCAGACTCTCCCCCCTTTCAAAATCTTATTGAAGGTGCACCTCCTCCAAGAGGCCTTCCAAGACTGAGCCCCACTTTTCCTCATCTTCCACTCCCTTCTGCATCACCACGACTTACTCCCTTTGCTCTCCTTCCACCCAGCCTCACAACACTCATGTCTATGATCTCTAACTTTATATGTGTTGATGTCTGTCTCCCCACCTCTAGACTGCGAGCTTGTTGTGGACAGGGCCTGTCACTGTTTATTGGTGTCCTGTACTTTCCCAAGTGCTTAGTACAGTGCTCTGCACACATTAAGCACTTAATAAATACGATTGCTTGATTGATTACTCCCCCACTCGCTTAGCACAGCTCCCTGCAGAGTCGACAGTCGGGAAATGGATTAGCCATCAGAGCCTGCAGCCGGTAGCGCTGGCACAGGGGTGTGGCGGGAAAGGGGTCGGGCCCTGGGTCAGGCCAACCGGGGAGGGCAGGAGGGGGGCCGGGGTCAAAGATCGGCCCCAGACAGGACTACGGGAGCCGGGGCACTCACACTGCAGCTTCCCCCGTTAGCACAGGGGTTGCTGTCGCACTCGTTGGTGTCCACTTCGCAGAGGCGGCCGGAGAAGCCGGGGGGGCAGGTGCAGGTGAAGCCGCCGGGGCCGGCATTAGTGCAGGTGGCACCACGAGCGCAGGGCCGGTGGTGGGCGCAGTAGTCGAGGTCCTGGCTGCAGAAGAGGCCGCCCCAGCCCTCGCGGCAGCGGCACTGCCACGGTTGGGCGCAGGAGCCGTGCTGGCAGCCCGGGTAGCGGACGCAGTCCCGGCACAGCGGGCCCTGCCAGCCCGGCCGGCACTGGCACTCCCCGGGGCGCTCGCAGAACCCGTGCCGCTCGCTGCAGCCGGCCAGGCAGGACGCTGTGGGGGGCGGGGGGCGGCGGTGAGGACCCGCGGGGAGGCCGAAGGTCCGGTCGACCCCTCCGCCCCGATTCCGAGCCCCCTGACCTCCCACCATCTGGGGGCGGAGGTCGCCCCAGCCCCAGGGAGAACGGGGAAGGGGAGGGCAGCTGCAAGGACCCGTGGGGACTCTGAAGGTCCGGCCTATTCCCTTCACCTCAATCCTAAGCCCCCCGACCCCTACCATCAGGGAGCAGAGGTCGCCCCAGCCCCGGGGGGATCGGGGAGAGTGTGGGAGAGATGGAAATGGGGGGCGAGGAGGACTTGTGGGAACTCTGAGGGTCCGGTCTGCTCCCTTCACCCCAATCCCAAGCCCCCCGACCCCCGCCATCTGGAAGCAGAGATCCCAGTCCCAGGAGGATTGGAGAGAGAGTGTGGGGAAATGGGGGGATTGGCTTGGACAACATGAAAAGCAGTGTGGCCTAGGGCATAAAGCACGGACCTGGGTTCTAATCCAGATCTACTACCTGTCTGTTCTGTGACCTTGGGCAAGCCACTTCACTTCTCTGTGTCTCAATTACCTCATCTGTAAATTGGGGATTAAGTCCGAGAGCCCCATGTGGGACAGGGACTGTCCAACCTCCTTAACGTGTATCTATCTAGCCAGTACAGTCCCTGGCATGTAGTAAGTCCTTAACAAATACCATTAAAACAAAACAAGAAGTCACTCCTCTGCTGAGCCCAGCCCCTGAGGAGGTCCTGGGGCATCTGGGTGTTCCTGTGTTAAAGGAATGGGGGCACTGGGAGGTGTCAAAGAGGCTTGGGAGTTGGTGGTGGGCCAGGTTGAGGGTGGGGGGTGGGCTTGGAGAGAACTCGGGGAGACCAAGGGCTCGGGGTCCTGGGTCTCGCCTCTCCCGGTGGGACTCACGCTCAGAGCAGTATTCTCCCCGCCAGCCCTCCAAACAGACTCTGTTTCCCTCGTCGTCACAGCTGTAGTGGCCGAAGGCGTCGTGCCGGGGCCGGCAGTGCCGGGAGCAGCTGTCCCCGTAGTAGTGGGGGTCGCAGAGCACGTGGTAGGAAAAGCGCAGCTCCCCGCCCTCACCCACGTGCACATCCTGTGACCATGGCTCCCCCACGGCCAGGCGTCGCCTGGTGGCCAGCCGGCTGATCAGGTTCTGGGCGTCCTCTGGAGGGGCCGGGAGAAGGGGCCGGGGGCCAGGAGGGCAGGCCGGTCAGTCTGGGGAGGCCGGGAGACCGTGTCCCTCTGCCCCACAACCCACCAGACCCTCCGGCTCCCGGGCTGTAGTTCCACCACCCCAGCCCTGACCCCCAAAAGGGGCCCCCGCAGGAGTGGGAGCCGGTGCGGGAGCGGGGATGGGGACCCGGGAAAGGGGAGTCTTGTTTAGGTGGGGGTTGGGGTCTCTCTTGCTCAACCACCCCCTCCTCTCCCTGCCCCTCACCTGTGGATGGCTCTCCCGACTCTGCCCGCCACGACTCAATGATGAGGGAGAAGGTGCCCTAGAAAAGGAGGGCGGAGGGAAGGGTAAGAAGAGAAATCTGGGAAAGACCTGGGAGGAGAGCTGACAACGGACACTCTCCCTCTCAGTCGAATATGCATTTGGGTCTGGAACATCCTCCCTCCCCTCAAATCCGTCAGACGAGTCCCCCCACTTCAAAGCCTTATTGAAGACCCATCTCCTCCAAGGAGCCTTCCCTGACTAAGCCCTCTTTCCTCTTCTTCCCCTGCCTTCTATGCTGCCCTGCCTTGCTCCTTTGGCTCATTCCCCCCTCCTAGCCCGACAGCACTAATGTCCATATCTGTAATTTACTTATTTATATTAATGTCTGCCCCCCCGCCCCAAGACTGTAAACTCATTGTGGGCGGGGAATGTGTCTATTGTGGTATCGTGCCCTCCCAAACACTTAGTACAGTGCTCTGCACACAGCAAGTGCTCAATAAATACAAGTGATTGAATTAATTAATTAATCAGGGACTGGGCTCCCTAAGCGCTTTGATACTCTATGATCTATCTACCCCAGCGCTTAGAACAGTGCCCGGCACACAGTAAGTGCTTAGCAAATACCATAATGATAATTAGTCACTCAATAATTAATGATAATTATTATTATTATTCCAACCCCAGCCTCATAACACTTATGTCTTTATACTCTGCCTCATCCCTAGCTGTAATGTATTTTTCAGCTCTAACTCCCCCTCTAGATTTGAAGGCGGTCGAGGGAAGGAATCAGGTCCTCCAAACTCTCTTTTATTATACTTTCCCTCACTTTATCACACGGTAAAGTGTGATAGTGTCATATCGAGCATGAGACTCAGTCTCAGGGTGGTGGGTTCGTGCCCCACGTTGGGCATGGTCCTTTTCCCCCGTTTTGACCGTGAGTCCCACATTGGGCAGGGATCGTCTCTATTGCCGAATTGTCCATTCTAAGCGCTTAGGACAGTGCACTGCACATAGTAAGCGCTCAATAGTACTATTAATAAATGAATAGACTGTAAGCTCGATTGGGCAGGGAATGTGTCTGTTATAGTGTTCTCTTCCAAGCGCTTAGCACAGAGCTTTACACACGGCAAGCGCTCAATAAATACGACTGACTGACCCAGGAGAGGTGGGGACAGTGTTCGGAGAGGGGTGGGGGCTCATGGGGAGGGGCTGGTGCCGGAATTGGGTGGGTGGGGGTTGATGCTCACCGGCCACTTGAAGTGGAAAGGGACCCGGATGGGGTCGCTGGCCGCGAGGGTCGGGGGTCCGGGGTCGGCGGGGTGGGGGTCGCTGAGGGCCGCCCCGAAGGTGCAGGGAGGGTCGGGGCTGATGGCCGGCTGGCCGTGCTTGAGACAAACGCGGAAAAAGAGGCGGCAGGGCCGGGCGCTGCCCCCGCACGGGCCGCCCCCGCGGGCCCCCGGCCCCATGGCGCGGAAAGAGTGGATCTGCAGCTCGAAGACCCCGGCCGGCCGGACCTGCGGGCGGGAACGGCGGGGACCCTCACTCGGGGACCCCCCCGACCCCCTCCCCCTTCCCCCCTCGCACCTCCCCGCCAGTGCCCCCAACCCCTTCCCTCCCATCCGACGGCCCCAGCCCTTCTCCCTCCCATTCAGAGCCCCCAGCCCCTCGCCCTCCCAACCGATGCTCCCAGCCCCTTTCCAAAGCCCCCAGACTCTCTCCCTCCCAACCGACGCCCCCACCCCCTCTTCCCTGTACCAAACCTCGAGTTCCTCTCCCCATCCAACACCCCCCCCCCCAGCTCCCCTCCCTCCCACCCAGCGTCCCCCAGCCCCTCTTCCTCCCATTCGACGCTCGCAACCTCTCTCCAACGTCCCTAGCCCCTCTCCCTCCCAATCCAGGGGCTCAACCCCTCTCCCAAACCCCTAGTTCCTCTCCCACATCCAACGCCCCAGCCCCTCTCCCTCCCCTCCAACGCCCCCAGCCTCTCTCCCCATCCAATGCCCCCAACCCCTCTCCCTCCCATCCAGAGCCCCCGGCCCCTGTCCCTCCATTCCCACGGCCCCAGCCCTTCTCTCCTACCCCAAACCCCGACTCTCTCTCCCCTTTCCAATCCCCCAGCCCCTCTTCCCCCACCCAGAGCCCCCACCCACTTTCCCCTCTACCAAGCCCCGAGTTCCTCTCCCCTCTCCAACCCCCCAGCCCTTCTCCCTCCCATTCGACGCCCCCAGTCCCTCTCCCTCCCAACCCACGCCCTTACCCGCTCCCCTCTCCAAAACCCCCAGCCCTTACCCCTTTCTCCCCGAGTTCCTCTCCCCATCCAGCCCCCCAGCCCCTCTCCCCTTTCCAAGGCCCCCAGCCCCTGTCCCTCCCATCCAATGCTCCGGCCCCTTTCCCAAGCCCCCAGTCCCTCTCCCACATCAACGCCCCCAGCCCCTCTCCAGAGCCCCCAGTCCCTCTCCCTCCCATTCGACGCCCCCAGCCCCTCTCCCCTGTCCCAAGCCCCGGGTCCCTCTCCCCTCGCCCCTCTCCAACGCCCCCAGCCCTCCTCCCTCCCATCCAGGGCCCCCAGCCCTTACCCCTCTGTCCCCAGCCCGCGCCCCCCGCCCCCCAGAGCGGCCTGATCTCACCATGGGGAGGCAGAGAAGGGGCAGGAGCCGGGGCAGGAGTCCAGGGAGGAGTCGCGGGGGCGACCTCATGGTCCAGGGTCGGATGCTTTCAGGTCTGCGGGTCGCCCTCTCCGGCCGGCGCTTTATATCCCAAATGAGGGAGGCCGAGCCCTGGCCCCGCCCCCCTCCCCGCCCCCTCCCGCCGGTCCCGGGACAAAACCGCAGGGAAGGGACATTTCCACAGCTTCTTCCCCTAAACAACACCCCATCCAACACCCCCCCCCCCCCCAGCTCCCCTCCCTCCCACCCAGCGTCCCCCAGCCCCTCTTCCTCCCATTCGACGCTCGCAACCTCTCTCCAACGTCCAGTTGGGAACAACGATCCCGGTGACGCTCCCTGCACCAACTAATATGACTAAATTAACCCCGATCTACACCAGTAGCCTCCCCTGCATTGTACTGTCCTCTCCCGAGCGCTCAGTAGGGTACTCTGCACACGGTAAGCGCTCAATTAATTCGCTCGAATGAATGAAACGGCGGGAAAGCATGACTCTGGCCAGTATAAATCCACACTGTTTCTAGTTAAGGCCAATGGGACCGGCCTCGTTTAATATGGGGTGCGGGGTCCTAATGAGAGGGGATTCGACACCCTTTTTCCCCCCACCAGGACTCTGATGCAACCTCGGGAGTAAACAATTGGTGGTAGGAATAATTAGGGAGCCCCGTCCTGGTTTATCTCGGGGATCGGGAGAGGGGCTCCTTTTCCGTCCGCAGACCCCTCCCATCCCTACCCCGTTTGGATGACTGAGAGTAGCCCGAGGGTCCCGCACAGCCCCCGGTTTGATGGGGGAGGGGTCCGGAGCCGGGTGGCCCAGCTGTATGCTAATGATGCCATCTGCCTGCCTCCGGCTGGGTCCCCCTCGGGGCCCCGTCCAGACTCCGGGGCTCCCAAACTTCAACCCTACATCCTCCCCCGCCAAAACAACTGCTCACGGTTCCCTCACACCGGGCTCCTTCAACCTGGGGTCACCGCCGTTGCTCTCCCCTTTCTGCTGGTGAAGACCTAATAATAATAATCAGGGTATTTGTTAAACGCTGTGTACCAGCACTCTAAGAGCTGGGGTAGATACAAGCAAACCGGGCCGGGTACGGTCCCTCTCCCGATAGGACTCACAGTCTTAACCCCCGTTTTCCAGATGAGGCAACTGAGGCCCAGAGAATGAAGCGACTCGCCCAAGGTCACACAGCAGACAAGTGGCGGAGCTGAGATTAGGACCCATGACCTTCTGACTCCCAGGCCTGGGCTTTATGCACTAGGCCATGCTGCTCAGATGAGATCTGGAGGAATGGGGACCCGCCCCCCTCACCCCCTCAACTCGGGGGGCCTCATTTTATTGGGGGTCATAAAGGGCTGCCCGGCACGGAGCAGCATTTGGTGCGGGGGGGGGGGGGGGGGTGTTGGGGGGCTTCCAGCGGCAACAGGGGAGGTGTGAAGGGGAGGGGGTGCGAGGGACAGTGTCAGATTTCTGCAAATGCGAGGTGTGACCCTGGCGTCCTCCCCTTCCAGCTTGACTGGGGGGGGGGTCGCAGCCTCCCCATCACCCCCTCTTAGTCCGACGCCCCGCGGAGGGACCGGGACCCCCCACACACACACCTGCTCCCGGGGGGGCGCAGCCAGCAGCTGGTGCGGGCCGGCCAGCAGCCCCCTCCTCTCCCAGCTCCCTCCAGCTGCAGGGGCCGTGGGGGACAATGCGGTGGACCAGCCGGCGCTTTGGGACGCTGGCCTTGCTAGCCACTCTGGCCCACTGGAAGAAACCGCGGGGAGGACTGGTCTTACTCTAGAGACTTGTTGGGGTCCCAAGGGGGTGGTTACTCTCTCCGGCTCCCTCCCAGTACGCTGGACTGGGTGGGGAAACCGGGAGCTGGAGCGGGGGGGTAATCAGGTATCCCGTCCCCCAGCTCACCCCTCCCACCTCAGGAAAGAGCAGATAGGGTCCTGCACACCCCCACATCCCACCAAAAAAGGCAGTTGTTTGCCCTGGATCCTCCATCTTCCTCCCCCTCCCTTCAGGCAATTCCAGACTGCAGGGGAGAACCACGGACCCTTCAACATCATCCCCTTCCTCAACCCACCCCCCACCAATTCTGGCCCATCCACCACCTCACCAAAAAATTGTGCGATTCGTTCAGCACTTACTCTGTGCCAGGCACTGTAGTAAACGCTGGGGTTGAGCAATCCCTGTCCCTCATAGGGCTTACAGTCTCAATCCCCATTTTACAGATAACAGAGGCACAGAGAAGCCAAGTGACTTGTCCAAGATCACAAAGCAAATGGCAGGGACGGCATCAGAACTCATGACCTTAGTACTCCCAGGCCCATGCTCTATCCACTACGCCACACCACGTTGCGTAGAAACTCCTGACCATCCATTCCACAGCCCTCAATCAGCTCTCCCTCCCTGTCCTCATTGCTCTCCCACTACAACCCAGTCCTCCCGAAACTTCAACCCTGCTGTTTCCGGTGACTGTAACTGCCCGGTATCTGCCCCTCGCCTCCCCAAAATTGTAAACTCCTTGAGGGCGGAGACTATATCTACCAATTCTAGTCCCGTAATTTCCCACAGGCTAAATTAGTACAGCGCCCTGCATCCCGTACGCGCTGGCCAAACACCACTGATGGATTACTCCTGGGCGGTCTCAGGCCCAGGGTGCCGTGGAGAAGAACGAAGGCAAAGCAGGGGCCGGGGAGCCAAGAAGGGGGTCCTCGGCTCCAGCCGCTGCCCCCCGAGCCCTGCGCCGGCTCCTTCCACAGCACTCCCCACACAGAACTCAGCCACTGACTTTATTGGGGGGGGTCTGGTCTGGTTCCCCCCCCATCGAGTTCCTGGGCTGGCACCCTCCGGGGGGGCCGGTGGCCCAGGCTGCTGCTCAACAGTTCTCTGGGGCCGGCCTGGGCCGGGAGCCCCCTGCCCCGGGGTTGGGCGGGGGGCCGTGGGAGTCCAGAGCGGGGCCCGGCCCGGCCCAGCTCAGGGCTGCTTGGAGCGGGGCCAGAAGCGGCTGGTGAGGGAGCCGAGGAACAGCTGCTGGTTCTTGGTCCTGGAGAGGTCGGCCAGGCGCTGCTGCTCCTCCTGGGGAGTCCCGGCCGAGGAGGGGAGACGCGCGTCAAAGGGGGAGGGAGCCCCTCCCGCCCGCCCCAGAGGAGGGAAACGGAATGTTGCCTTGGCTTCCCCGACTCAGTTTCCCCACCCGGGGCAGGACCGCGGCCGCCGGATGGGCCTCCCCATCCCTGAGGTTCACCTGCTCCAGGCGGGACTGCCGCTGCTTGAAAGCCTCCAGAGGGTCTTCCTCCAGGGCGTAGTTCTCCAGCACCGTCCGCACGTCCTCCACGCCGTTCAGGGCGATAGCTGGGGGGGGCGGGAAGGGACCAGACACCAGGGTCACCGCCCGGGGCCGACAACCCAGCCGGACACGGAGGGGCAAGGTGGGACCCCGCGCCCCCGGACTCATTTCCTGGGCCGGGGAAAGGGCAAGACGGCTGCAAGGTAGGGGGGCCCTAGATCACCGTAGCCAACTCCCCGAATTCACCGGGAGAGGGGAAGACTAGATGATGACAGCCAATGCGCTCCATTCACCACCCACAGAACCCTCTCCCCCCCAGTACTCGACAGGCCGCGGGGGACGAGGGCGGGCCCGGCGGGAGGCGAGGGAAGGGGTGGAGACGGGGGCGGGGCGGGGGGGCTCACTCTTCAGGAAGGCAGAGAGGTCAAAGAGCGTCCTGTCGTCCGAGTTTCCGTCCCACTTCTTCAGGGCCACTCCATTGTAGGGCTGGAGCCGGAAGGCCTCCTTCTTACAGTCCACCACCACCACTTTGGCCGGGTCCCGGTTCAGGCACGAGATGTCCTGCCAGGGGGCAGGGGGAGGATGGGATGGATGGGGGTTTGGGGAGGTGCTCGGGGGGAGTCCCGGCCCTTCCCTGACCCCACAACTGAGTCTGCCAAGGGGCTGGATACCGAGAGGAAGGGGCCGGGTACTGAGGTGGGGAGGAGGCTGAGGAGAAGGGGAGGATGGGGCCCCGTACCGATGGGGAGGGGGTCGAGGGAGGAGCAGGAGGAGGCCGGGTACCGGGGGGAGGGGGCTGAGGGGGAGGAGGAGGGGGCCGGGGCGCATCTGCATCTGGTCGCACCTTGACGTGGTGCCCGTCCACGTAGCGGGTGGCGTCCCGGAAGAGCCGGTAGGAGATGAAGCCGTGGGGGTCGACGCTATCGATGAGGGGGAAGGCTGTCTGTGGGGTGGGGGAGAGTCACCAGGCCACCCAAGCGCCCCACCGCTCCTCCTCCCCCAACACCTGGGCCCCCCGGAAGCCCCCGCCGCCCCACGCTCGCTCACCATGCCGGTCTCAGAGGTGAAGATGACGATCTCGTAGAGCGGGGCGAGCTGCTGGAACAGGCTGTCCAGGCCCGGCCGCTTCTTGAACCGCCAGCCGGTGGCGAGCTGGGGGCAGAGAGACACGACGGGACCCTCTGGCTCGGCCCCCGGCTCCTCCGTGCCCTCCCCTCAGCCCTCCCCTCACCCTGCCTCGCCCCCGTACCCACCGACCACTCTGGATGCAGGAGGACGCCCGTCAGCTCGAGCACCAGCGTGTACGGAGGTTGGTAGTACGGCTCTTGCAGGGGGTCCGGGAGCAGGCGGGCGCTGGTGGGCTCGATGATCATCTGGGAGGGGGGGCAGGGCGGGAGGGGGGAGGGGCACGGTTGGGGCCAAAGATGAAGGTGCAGGGAGGTGACGGGACCACCCGACAGGAGGGGCGGGGGACGGGGGGCTCCCCGGCCCCCTCAAGGACCCCTGCCCCGGGGCTCACCTGCCTGTAATCCTTGAAATATTTATACGTCCGCCGAAGCTGCTGAACCAGGACCGGGTCTGGGAAGGGGAGATGACGGGTGGGGGAGGCTCGGGGTGCCAGAAGGGCAGGGGGGTTCCCACCCCTCGTGCTCCTGGACCCCTAGACCAGCCGCCTCACACCCAGGGAAGCCGGCGAAGGTGGGGGACAGAGGCTACACACTCACATCATCCCAGCCAGCAGCTCTGGTCCTTGGGGCCTGAGGGGGAAGAGGCCCAGGGCGGGTATTGCTAGTGGACATCCAGCGTCCAGCTGGGAGGCTGATTGTTATGGAGATTCCCAGAGCAGCTGGGGAAAGCAGAGGGCACTGGGCAGAACTGGGGGGTGGGGGGGGAATAAGCACACGGGACCCCTCCCTTAAGGAACGTAGGACAGGGCCCTGAAGTGGAGGTGAGGACAGACGGGGGGCAAGGAAGGGCAGCAGGCTGGGGCTTTGTGCGCGGCAAGCTGTCGGGCTTGCCTTCTGCTCCTTCCCCACCCCTCCCCCTGTAGAGGACCCCAGGGGGCTTCCAAGGAGCTCTCCCTACAGAAGCGGGTGCGGGGAGGGGGCCAGCTGCAGGCGGGGCAGGGGGCTGGGGGGGGGACCCCCGATTCCTGCAGGGGAATGTGGGGAGGGCGGGGGGAGGAGAACAGGCTGCAGGACGGGTTGGAGCCTGTTGGGGAGATGGGAGGAGGAGGCTGGGGAAGGAGCTGCTCCCCCAGACCACAACAGCAGGTCAGGTGACATCTGGACACCCCCTTCCCCTCCCACACCATCCCAGACATCTGCTCTTTTCAGTTCGGATGCCGTCTGGGGCCGCCCACCAGCTGCCCCCCACCTCCTCCGTCACCCCCCTTCTCCACCCCCACCTGCAGGCCAAGGCAAAGCCCCATCGGGGCGGGGGAGGAGGGGGCCGGACAGTTCGATCCCCACGTGGCCGCCCCCTGTGTCCGCCCCCTGTGTCCACCCTGTCTGCCGGGGGCCGGGCCAGACTCACCATTGTCAAATTCATCAGGGATCTGGATGGGGGAGAGGAGAGACAGCGAGATGTAACGGGAGGGGGACTGCCTCGTGGGGCCCCTCCCCCCTACCTTCATTCAATCGTAATTTTTGAGCGCTTCCTGGCAAAACACCGTACTAAGCGCTTGGGAAAAGCATAATATAACAACAAACTGACACATTCCTGCCCACAACGAGCTCACATCTCCCCTTGGACTGTTTGAAGTACATGCAGTTCAGGACATTTACTCAGATATGTCTTTAGGCTTGTCCCCACCATCCCTCATTAGAGAGGAAGTTCCTGATGGGAAAGGAACTGTGTCACTTGATTACTCTGTACTCCTACACTACAACTCGTTGCAAAAGCTGGAGCAGGGGTGGTGTCAGGAGGGAGAAGGGGACGCTCGAGCCCCTTTCCCCGGATCCCCAAGCTGCCAGCTGCGAAAAAGGGCAAGATCAAAGGGGGTACGGCTCCTCCATCGGTTCTGGGATGGAGGAGGGGGAGGAAGAGGAAGGGGGAGAGGTGCTAAGTGGGTCTTTCATAAGCAATTGACAAATCTCAATTTGCCAGGAAATGGGAAAGGGGTACAAAGGGAAGAAGGGGCAAGCTCCTGACCCCCAGATGTCTCGTCCCACCCACCCTTCCTCACCTTGCTGCCGTGTTCATCCACCGAATTGCTTCCTGCAGGGAGAGGTGGAGGGGGGAATGAGGGGTGAGGGCCCCGCTGCGGCCTGGATCGCGGACCCATGCGAGAGGCTCTTTGGGGCGGGGGGGGCGAGTCGGGGCTGGGGTGGGGGAGATCCCGGGCTTCGGGCCCGCGGGGAGCCGGGGAGGGGGCTCGGGGGCTCCTCCCCGGGGGAGTGGGGATACGGGGGGCGGTCCTCCGTGTTCCTAGAAGGCCCGGGGCCTCTCACCGAAGACATATATGATGCTAACGGTACCGCCGGCGCCCAGGACCCCCGCCAGCCACAGCGCCAGCTTCTTGGCGTAGCCCGAGGTCTCCGGCCCGCGTTGCTGCTGCTGCTCTCCGGCGGCCTGAGGGCGGGAAAGGCCAACACTCAGCCCCGGGAAGGCCAGGACGCCTGGGTCCCTCTCCTCCATCACGGGGAAGGTGCCAGGCTCCAGGTTTTGGTTTTTTTTTTTTTTTTTTTGCATTTAAGCGCTTACTATGTGCAAAGCCCCATTCTAAGCGCTGGGATAGAAGGTGATCAGGTTGTCCCACGTGGGGCTCACGGTCTTCATCCCTATTTTACAGATGGGGTAACCGAGGCGCGGGGAAGTGAAGTGACTCGCCCAAAGTCACCCAGCTGACAAGTGAGAAGCGGCGTGGCTTAGTGGAAAGAGCCCGGGCCTGGGAGGCGGGAGGTCGTGGGTTCTAATCCCGGCTCCGCCACCAGTATGCTGGGTGACCTTGGGGAGGTCAATTCTCTAGGCCTCAGTTCCCTCATCTCTAACATGGGGATGAAGACTGGGAGCCCCACGTGGGACAACATGATGACTCTGTATCCCCCCCAGTGCTTCGAACGGTGCTTTGCACACAGCAAGCGCTCAAAAAACGCCATCCTTATTACTATTCACTTCTCTGAGCCTCAGTTCCCTCATCGCGTGGCTCAGTGGAAAGAGCCCGGGCTTCGGGAATCGGAGGTGGTGGGTTCTAATCCCAGCACCGCTTGCCAGCTGCGTGACTTCGGGTAAGCCCCTTCACTTCTCTGGGCCTCAGTTCCCTCAGCTATAAAATGGGGATGAAGACGGCGAGCCCCACGTGGGACAACCTGATGACCCTGTATCCCCCCCCACCAGCGTTTAGAACAGTGCTTTGCACAGAGTAAGCACTTAATACCATTATTATTATTAAAAATGGGGGCAAAAAAATGTGAGCCCCGCGTAGGGGCAATCTGATTAGGCTGTGCCTACCCCAGCGCTTAGAAGAGCCTCCTCCCTCTGCTTCTCCCCCTCCCCTCCGCACTGTGCTCATTTGCATATATTATTTATGACCCTAATTATTTTGCTAATGAAGTGTACATCCCCTTTATTCTATCTCTCATGATGATGTGGTCTTGTTTTTGCTCTGTTCTCTTTCTGCTCCGCTGTCTGTCTCCCCCCATTAGACTGGGAGCCCGTCACTGGGCAGGGATGGTCTCTCTCTGCAGCCAAATTGTCCATTCCAAGCGCTTAGTCTAGTGCTCTGCTCATAGTAAGCGCTCAATAAATACTGTTGAATGAATAAATGGTCTCTATCTGGGGCCCAACTGCCCATTCCAAGCGCTTAGCCTAGTGCTCCGCACATAGTAAGCGCTCCATAAATACTACTGAATGGATCTGTGGTCGAATCGTCCATTCCAAGCGCTTAGCCCAGTGCTCCGCACATAATAAGCGCTCCATAAATACTACTGAATGAATGGTCTCTCTGTGGTCGAATCGTCCATTCCAAGCGCTCAGTCCAGTGCTCCGCACATAGTAAGCGCTCCATAAATACTATTGATTGAATGGTCTCTCTGGGGTTGAATCGTCTATTCGAAGCGCTTAGCCCAGTGCTCCGCACATAATAAGCGCTCCATAAATACTACTGAATGAATGGTCTCTCTGGGGTTGAATCGTCCATTCCAAGCGCTCAGTCCAGTGCTCCGCACATAGTAAGCGCTCCATAAATACTACTGAATGGGTCTGTGGTCGAATCGTCCATTCCAAGCGCTTAGTCCAGTGCTCCGCACATAGTAAGCGCTCCATAAATACTACTGATTGAATGAATGGTCTCTCTGGGGTTGAATCGTCCATTCCAAACGCTCAGTCCAGTGCTCCGCACATAGTAAGCGCTCCATAAATACTACTGAATGGGTCTGTGGTCGAATCGTCCATTCCAAGCGCTTAGCCCAGTGCTCCGCACATAGTAAGCGCTCCATAAATACTACTGATGGAATGAATGGCCTCTCTGGGGTTGAATCGTCCATTCCAAGCGCTCAGTCCAGTGCTCCGCACATAGTAAGCGCTCCCTAGATACTATTGATGGAATGAATGGTCTCTCTGGGGCCGAATCGCCCATTCCAAGCGCTTAGCCCAGGGCTTCGCACACAGTAAGCGCTCCCTACATAGGACTGAATGAATGACGGAGCGCTGAGCACAGAGTGCGCGCAGCGGCGGCGGGGGGGGGGGGAGGGGGAGGGAACCCGGCCACGTGGCCGCGAGGGGGGGGGGTCGAAAGGGGGTCGGGGGGGGGGAAGGTCCCCGTCGCCCCCTCGACCCCCCCCGCCCCCGGTGCCGCCCCTTCCCTTCCCTTCCCGCCTTTTCTCTACCTGATCCTGGCGGCGGGGAGGGGGAGGGGAGGGGGGCGGGCGCGCGCAGAGGCCGCGAGCCCCGCGCGCCCCCCGCAGCCCCCGCAGCAGGCGCGAGGACACCAACGCCGCCGCCGCCATCTTCCTCCCAAACGGCCGCCTCCTCCTCCTCCTCCTCCTCGCCTCCCTTCCCCAGCCGGGCCCCCGCGTCCACCAATCAGAGCGCGGCGCGAGCGGGAGCGGCCAATGGGAGCGGCTCGTGGGCGGGGCTTCCCTCGTCCGGCCCCGCCCCCTTGCCGCCTTCTCGCCCCACGCGCCGCCGGGCGGCGGCCAATGAGAGGGAGGGGGCGGGGCTTAGGGGACGGGAGGCCCGGAAAGGTCGTGACGGGGGCCGCGGAGGGACAAAACTAAAGCGGTTTGGCGCGCCCGGACCAGGTGGGGCTCCCGCGCATGCGTGAGTCGGACGGGCCCAGCCCTGCCCTCGACGGGCGGACGCTCTGCCAAAACGGATTTACCATCTGCATTTTAGTGTGATGCCCGGCTCCCCTCCTCTATAGTCATAATAATAATCGTGCTATTTGTTAACCGCTATGTGCCAAACGCTGGTCTGATAATACTAATCATCATGGTACTTGTTAAACGCTATGTGCCAAACGTTGGTCTATGAGAAGCAGCGTGGCTCACTGGAAAGAGCACGGGGTCTGGAGTCAGAGGTCATGGGTTCGAACCCCGGCTCCGCCACTTGCCAGCTGTGTGACTTTGGGCAAGTCACTTAACTTCTCGGTGCCTCAGTTCCCTCATCTGTAAAATGGGGATTAAGACTGTGAGCCCCACGTGGGACAACCTGATTCCCCTATGTCTACCCCAGCGCTTAGAACAGTGCTCGGCACATAGTAAGCGCTTAACAAATACCAACATTATTAAGCGCTGGGGTCATCATCATCATCATCATCATCATCATGGTATTAGTTAAACGTTATGTGCCAAACGCTGGTCTAAGCGCTGGGGTAATAATAATAATAATAATCATGGTATTTGTTAAATGCTATGTGCCAAACGCTGGTCTAAGCGCTGGGGTAATCATCATCATCATCATGGTATTAAACGTTTTGTGCCAAACGCTGGTCTAAGCCCGGGGGTAATAATAATAATCATCATGGTACTTGTTAAACGCTATGTGCCAAATGCTGGTTTAAGCACTGGGGCAAGAATAATCATGGTATTTGTTAAACGTTATGTGCCAAACGCTGGTCTAAGCGCTGGGGCAATAATAATAACAATCATGGTATTTGTTAAACACTATGTGCCAAACGCTGGTCTAAGCGCTGGGGTAATCATCATCATCATCATCATGGTATTAGGTAAACGTTATGTGGCAAACACTGGTCTAAGCGCTGGGGTAATCATCATCATCATCATGGTATTTGTTAAATGCTATGTGCCAAACGCTGGTCTAAGTGCTGGGGTAACAATAATAATAATAATCATGGTATTAAACACTATGTGCCAAACGCTGGTCTAAGCGCTGGAGTAATAATTCTAATCATGGTGTTTGTTAAGCGCTTACTATGGGCAAGCACTGTTCTGAGCACTGGGGTAGATACAAGGTGATCAGACTGCCCCTTGTGGGGCTCAGTCTTTATCCCCATTTTACAGATGGGTAATAATAATAATAATGTTGGTATTTGTTAAGCGCTTACTATGTGCAGAGCACTGTTCTAAGCGCTGGGGTAGACACAGGGGAATCAGGTTGTCCCACGTGGGGCTCACAGTTAATACCCATTTTACAGATGAGGGAACTGAGGCACAGAGAAGTTAAGTGACTTGCCCACAGTCACACAGCTGACAAGTGGCAGAGCTGGGATTCGAACTCATGACCCCTGACTCCAAAGCCCGTGCTCTTTCCACTGAGCCATGCTGCTTCTAGCATGCTCTAGCATGGGTAACTGAGGCACAGAGCAGTGAAGTGACTTGCCCGAGGACACACAGCAGACAAGTGGCAGGATCAGGATTAGAACTCACGTCCTCTGACTCCCAACGTGGACTCTTTCCACTAAGCCAGACTGCTTCCCACATACGGTCCTGGACTGTGAGCCCGTCACTGGGCAAGGATGGTCTCGACCTGTTGCCGAATTGTCCGTTCCAAGAGCTTGGTTCAGTGCTCCGCACACAGTAAACACTCAATAAATATGATTGAATGAATATGGTAAACTTCTTGTGGGCAGTTTTTATGTCTAAGTAGTACGGTGCTCAATAAATACCAGTGTTAGATAAGAGGCAGGGAGAAGCAAGACTTTAAAGATTTGAGAAATGTTGTGGAGGGAAACTATCCAAGTGCTGAAGTGACGGAAAGGCTGAGGAGAGAGATAATCGGGGTGCCCTGAAGATATGATTTCAGGAGCGATTGGAAGATTTGACAGACCAGTGGTCAGTGGACATGGGTTCTAATCTCCCTCTGCCCCGTGTCTGCTGTGTGATCCTGGGCAAGTCACTTAACTTCTCTGTGCCTCAGTTACTCCATCTGTAAAATGGGGATGAAGACTGTGAGCCCCACGTGAGACAACCTGACCACCACCTATCTACCCCAGTGCTTAGAACTGTGCTTGGCACATAGTAAGAGTTTAACCAATACCATAATTCTTATTACGTGGAGCGGGAAAGAGGGCAGGGTGGCCATCAGTGATATTTATGGAGCGCTTAAACAGTAAGAGCTTAACAAATACCAACATTATTCGATTAGACTGTAAGCCCATCATTGGGCAGGGATTGTCTCTGTTGCCGAATTCCAAGCGCTTAGTACAGTGCTCTGCATATAGTAAGCGCTCAGTAAATCCTATTGAAGAGAGAGGAGGGCGAGTTGGGGGGCACAAATGTTGTAAACTGGGCTGTAGCGGGAGACGAAGGCAAAGAGACGGCAGGGAGAGAGCTGACTGAGCGCCTTTCTTGGGTCAGGGATTTAATAATGTGGGTATTTGTTAAGGACTTACAATGTGCAGAGCGCTGTTCTAAGCGCTGGGGTAGATACAGGGCCCAAGTGAGGCTCACAGTTAATCCCCATTTGACAGATGAGGTAACTGAGGCATAGAGAAGACTTGCCCACAGTCACAGAGCTGACGAGTGACAGAGCCGGGATTCGAACACATGATCTCTGACTCCCAAGCCCGGGCTCTTTCCATCGAGCCACGCTGCTTCTCTAATTTCTGCATGATGGGCAGAGGAAGAAGCAAGGAAGGTTTAAAGCTACGGTTAGAGAGATCCAGAGGTGGTCGGAGAGTGGGAGCCAATGGAAAAGCCGCCAGAAAGACTGAGGAAGGACAGCCGGACCAGAGAAACTACCGTTCGTGATTCCGTGTCTACCGAAGAGTCTGAGTTTTTATTGAAAGACAGTGAGACACATCAAGCAGGGGGCTTTTGCCCCCCTCTTTTCCTTCCCTCTCTCCTCCCGTGGTTCTGGTCACCGGCCCCCTCGGGGGGCGGCGAGAGGCGAGTCCCCGCCGGCCTCGCTCCCTGAGCTGCCCTAGGCCTCGAGCAGTTTCCCCAGGAAGCGGAGGTTGAGAATCTTGAGCTGCTCGTCCTGGTCCATGCGGACGATACCGTCCTCTCCGTCGATGCTCAGCAGGACACCCGTGGCCTCGCGGTCCTCGCCCAGGATCACCTTCACCTGAGGGGGTCGGAGGGGAGTCAGCGACCCCAGCCTCACCCCTGCCGCTCCCCCCGAAGCCTCAACCTCTTGGGACGGGGAAGGAGACCGCGTTGCTCTACCTTGTTGTTCTTGGTGGGGGTGACGGGCTCTAGGTGCTCGCTGGAGATGCTCACCACCTTCTCGCTGTCTTTCAAATACACGGAGCACATTCCTCCCTGGGCGGGTGAGGAAGAGCCTTCAGCGGGTGTCAGGGGAACCAGCGCGCCGCGGGAGACTCCTCCCGCCCCCCGGCAACCCCCAGGATGGCGGGCTCGACCAACGGAGAAGGGGAGGGAGGCCGTACCGTGACGCTGCGGATGACGCCCGTCTGCCCCACCACCTGGCTGTCCACGTAGGTGTCCCGGACCTTCGCCTGGATGTCGGTGGTCACCCAGTCGCTGGAGTTCTGCTCGATCCCCGAGCCCGGAGTGTGGGGGTTGTAGCCGCCGGGGGAGGGGGCCCCCGGGGTCATGGGGCTGTAGCCCACCGGGCTGGGGCTGGGGCTGGCCTGTGGGCGGGAACGGGAAGGGGGTTGGAGGGGCCGGTCGGGAGGGCGGCCCCCCTGCCCGGGGGGCCCCCCGCCCGCGCCCCGCCCCCAGCGCGTACCTGGTAAGCCATGGGCGAGGGCGTGGGGTGGTAGCTGGCCGGCGAGTGGGTGTTCTGGTAGCCGACGGGGCTTGGTGCCACTTGGTGGTAGCTCTGGGGACTAGGGCTGGGCTGGTAGGAGCCTTGGGGCGACGGGGCGGCATAGGGGGAGAACTGATCTGTGTTGTACCTGCCGGGGGGTGGGTGGGGTGGGGAGGAAAGGCGTGAGCCTGAGTGGGGCGAGCGACACAAAGCCCGGGGCAAGTGGGTGACCCTGGGCAAGTCATTTGACCCCCCCCCCCCACCCCGCCGGACCACCAATTCTTCCTCTGAAAAGGGGGCTTCTTACCCCCTTTTACACCCGGAGCCCCGAGTGGAACCCAGGACACGCTCTAATGTGTCTGTCCGATCCAAGCTGAGCGCAGTGCTTAGCGCTTAGGCAAGGCTCAGTAAAAACCACCAATCCTCCTAATGCTATACTAATGTTATACAACATTACATAATATAATACTAATATAATATTCCTAGTACTATAACAATAATAATATAGTATATAATATATAATATAGTATATATGTAACACAGTATATATAATATAGTATAGTAGTATAGTATATAGTATATATATAATATAGTATAGTAGTACAGTATATAGTGTATATAATATAGTATAATATACACAAAATATAGTACATAATAGGAATGGAGAATAAAGAAAGAATGGAGAAGGAATGAAGAATGAAGAATGGAGACGAGGTCTCGGGTGTAGCATGGATACTCACATGGCAGGGGTGCCGGGTGTCTGGGGGTTGTACTGGGGGTTGACCTGCGGGGACGAGGGGTCGGGGTACCCCGGCGTCTGCGGGTTGGGCGTCCCCCCGTAAGCCTGGGGGGAAGGGGTGGGCTCGTCGTCGAAGCCGTAGTCGTACTCCTCCTCGGCCCTGGAGTGACAAGCGGAGATGGGAGGCGTCGGGCGGAGGCCCCAGCTGTCCGCCCCCGAGCCCCGCGGCCCCTCCTGATGCCCTCCCCCCGCTCACCTGGACGGGGTGTTGGGGTTGTTGGGGTCCCAGGCCCCGCTCTGGGCCGGCGTGCGGCTGCCGTCGTGCAGAGGCGTCTGCGAGCCGTAGTGCGGCGTCCGGCTTCCTGCGGAGGGGGAAGACGAGAACGTCAGCCTGGGGACTCCCCCCGACCACCGCTCCGCACCCTCCGCCCCGAGTCACCTGCCCGACCCCCGGGGACCGCTTACCGTCGTGCAGAGGCGTCTGGGAGCCATACATGGGGGTCCGGGAGCCCGAGCCGTACATGGGGGTCTGTGAGCCGTACATGGGGGTGCGTCCGTAGGCCGATGTCATCCCTCCCGGCCGGCGGGAACCCCTGAGGTCGGAAGAGAGAAGGTCAACGGGGGCTGCTCGTCCCCCGCCCCCCAGATCCGGCCTCCTCCGGTCCCCCCTTGGCTCCCCGGGATCCGTACACGGTGGTGAGCCGCTGTCGGTCCACGGAGATGGTCTGGCACGTCGAGTGCAGCTCCACACGGGCGGTCGACTCCGTGGCATCTTTCACCACCCCGATGTAGCCTGAGGAGAGACGGCAGAGGCAGGCGGGTTACCCGGAGTTACCCGGAGTCCCGTGGCTTCCGCTCGTCCCCGACCCTGCCCGGCCCCTCCGGCCCACTCGCCTTTGTAGGGTCCCTGCGAGATGCGCACGGTCTGCCCGATGAGGTCGTTGTCACGGCGACCCCGGCCTCGGCTCATGCCCCCACTGCTGCCGCCGCTGCCGAATCCACCCCTCTGACCTGCGACGGACAGGACAGAGGGTTAATCTCATTCGACTGTATTCATTGAGCGCTTGGGAGAGTACACTACAACAAGAAAGAGACATATGCCCTGCCCACAACGAGCTCCTCTCCTCGGGTCCGCCCCCACCCCAGAATCCCTCCCTATCCTGGTAGTCACCTCCGGCGCTGGGGTGCATCGGACTGCTGATGCGTGGGCTCATGGGGGCAAAGCCACCCACGGTGAAGTTGGTGACGTCGCGGGGCTGGAAGGGGAGGGGAGGGAGAGTCAGCCGAGGAGCCCTCCCTGCCCTCCCTGCCCCTCCAACCGCCCCGGCCCCTGCCCCTGCCCACCGACCTTGGAGCCTCCGGCCAGGACGAGGTGCCGGGTCTTGCAGACGAACATGCCGCCGTTCTCCACCAGTTTCTTGCAGTGCAGGAAGGCAAAGCCACGGAAGAGGTGGCGGATCTCCCCCTCGCGGCCCTGAAACAGAGGGAAAATGGCAGAGCTCAATCCCCGCCGTCCCGTCTCCCCCCTCTCCAGAGGGATGGAGGTGACGGAAGAGAGAAGGAAGACGGCAAATCCCAGGCGACCCCATCGTCGCCGCTACTCACCGAGTGGGGGCCGTCGATGACCTTGACGATGTCCTTGACGTGGATGTTGTTCTGCTCCGAGTCCAGGGCCACGGCGAAGCGGTTGTCTTTCTTCCTGGTCACGGCCTGGTGCCTCACCGTCACCACCTTCCCATACATGTTCAGGACCTGAAGGAGATCAACGAGGGACGAGGTTCATACTGTGCTCGGGTGGGGCTCCCTCCCAGCAGCGTCCCCGGCCCCCGACTCCCCCGGGCTCACCTGGAAGGTCTCGCGCTCCAGCCGGACGATGACCCCGACGGTCTGGGGGTCCAGCTGCACCAGCTCGCCCCACTCGTGCTGGCCCCCGACGTCCACTCCTGACGCCGTCTCCGAGCACAGCTGCAGGTCCCGCGGCAGCACCTTCAGCTGGAGGGAGTAAAGATGGGGAATGAAGAGGGTCCCGTTCCTCCTGTCGCCTCGACCCACCACCGCCACGTCCTCCGCTCCCCCACGGTCCCCGGCCCTCCGTCCAGACTCACCTCGTGCATGGTCAGGTCGGAGAAGAGGATGACGAAGTTCTCCTCGACGCGGACGATGAGACCCGTGTCGCCCTCGAAGCGCCCGGCGATCACCTTCACGTGGTCTCCCATCTTGAAGTACTTGCGTAATTCCTGGGCTGGGAACTCCAGCATGTCCTGAGAGGCGGGAGGGGAGAGATGGGGCCGGGATCAGCCAACCTCTCTGAGCCTCGGTCTCTTTCCATTACTGGGAGCAGCCCATCCCTCCGCCCTCCTGACCTCCTCAACCCGCCCACCGCCTCCTCCGCCTTCCTGGATTCCCCCCGCCTCCCTCCTGTAACCGTCCGTACCTTGAGGTCCTCGTGCTTGGGCATGATGGTGATCTTGCTGCCGTCCACGCTGAGGATCTTGCCCTGAAGATTGATCAACTCCCCTTCGCACACCTCCACGTTGTCTCCGGGCTGGAAGTTGTGTTCCCGCTCTTTCCCTGTGGGGAGAAGTGGATGATGTGTGGGATGAGGCGGGGAGGTTCGGGGCAAGGGTTGGGGGATCGGGAAGGAATCTACCTGTGCCCTCCGTCACCACCTCCAGGTCTATTCCCTCCGGCTGGTCTTCAAACTTCTCCAACTCCGACAGCGTGGGCTTGACGCCTTCCGTGATCTAGGAGGGACGAACGGTCAGGGACCCAGGTCGGGGGGCGGTCAGAAGGGTGATCTGGCCATTGTGGGACAGGGAGCATCAGAGAGTTAGTTGTGGGGAGAGGACCTGCCTGGGGTGGGTGAGAAGTTGGGGGCGGGACAGGTCATGTTTTACGGAGAAAAGGGAGCCGCCACCCCAACACCTCTGGCAGTTAACTCGGAACCACTGCACCACACTGCACTAACCACAGCGGACATGGCGAAGCTCTTGAATAGAAATCCTTTGCGGCTGTAGCGATTCCCCTCGAAGATGAGGAAGTCCCCGTCTGACGCCACGTCTCCTCCGAGGGACCTAGAATGGGAGGAGAGGATCGGGGTCAGGGGTGGACCGGCAGCGGTTCCCCGCAAGACGGACCTCCCCCGACACCCGGCTCCGAAAACCCGTCGCCATCGATCCCCCGGGCGCTCACCGGATCTTTTCGGCATCGAACAACCTCTGCGGGGGCCGCTTGAACTTCTTCCTCTTGGCAAGCCAGTCTTTCTGCGGGAAACCGGGGGGAGGCATGAGCCCTGCCCAGGCCCCCAGCCCCCAGGCCCGGCCCCGGGTCCCCACACCCCAGCCCTCACCAGGCTCATGCGGGCTTTGATGCGGTCGTAGTCGATGCGGGGGATCATCTTCAGGGAGATGGTATTCTGGCTGGGCTCCACGTAGTCCACCTGGGCACAGAGCAGGTCAGTGGCTCACCCTCGCCCCGGCTATGGAAAGCTCAGCGCCCCACGCCCTCGACCTCCGCCCGCTCCCAGACCTTCCCCGTCAACCTGGGTACCTGGGCAATGTCATCCTTGTAGATGCCCCTCTTGAGCCG
The DNA here is from genome assembly GCF_004115215.2 of Ornithorhynchus anatinus. Lineage (NCBI taxonomy): Eukaryota > Metazoa > Chordata > Mammalia > Monotremata > Ornithorhynchidae > Ornithorhynchus > Ornithorhynchus anatinus. The sequence continues at coordinate 3,391,169 of NC_041732.1, read as the reverse complement.
GACCCAGGACTTGGGCTTGAGGTTGGTAACCTCCTTGACCACCTTGAGCACGTCGGTCATCTCCTTGATGGGCACCATCTGCTGGTTCCAGTAGCCCATCCGCAGGTTGCCCACGCCCTCGATGGCCTGCTTGACGTGGGTCTGCTTGTAGGCCTCCACGTAGATGTAGCCCTTGACATGCTCCGGGGCCACCACCGACTTGATCTGCAGGGGCTGTGGTAGGGAAAGGGGGGAGATGAGACCGCCGTGAGTGATCCTGCCATCGCTGGTCCCGCCACCCTCAGACCCTTCCACCCCCCCCGGTACGCACCGTGTCCGTGAACTGGTAGGCGATGAACTTCCGCATCAGGGCGATGGCCGTGGCCCGCTCCTCGCCGATCTAAAACACACGGACGGACGCCCCCACGGTGAGCACAGGGATGGGCAAAACGTACTCCCCCATCGCTCTTTGTGCCCCCACCCTAACCCCCCCAATTCCATACCTTACATTTCACTGTCCACAGATTGGGGTCTCTGGAGCATGGGAAAGGAGAGAAGGGAAGATGGTGAGGGGCAGTGGTCCTACCGGCCTCCGCGTCCCCCCTCCCCAAACCCAGACTCGGAGCCCGACCCTCCCAGACCCATCCCTCATACTTGACGCCTGGCAACAGCTGCTGTTGGGTGATGTCGTCCGAGAGTTCGTCCGATCCGCCGTACACGCTGGAGGGAGGGAGGAGAGGTCAGGGTTGGGGCCCGCTTCCGCATCCCTCCCCGAATACCGGCCCCGAGAGCCCTCCTCCAAGCCGATCCCCACTTACGTCTCTCCCACGGACGACTTGGCGTATTTCTTCATGTAATACTCGCCCAGCTCCTCCTCCCGCTGGTCCCTGCCACGGAAAAACAAGGATGGTCACGTGCAATAGCTAGGTGAGTGGGATGGGGAAGGGGAGGCAGAGGGGACGCGGCGGGAGAGGGGAAGAGTAGTTTCACTCGCCCAGGGCCCACTGGTCACCTCCACAGGTTCTGCAGTCGACGGGCTCCCGATCGGTCTTCATCCAAAACCACATTGTCGATATTGGAAGCTGTGAAAACAAAGGGGAGAGAAGGGGGTGGGGATCAGCAGCAGGCCACAGGTGGAAGTAGAGGAGGAAAGGGGTCGGGAGGCAGGAGACCCACGCCCTCTGTCCCCGGGCTGCCGAGTAACCTTGAGCAAGTCATTTCGGCACCCGGTTTCCTCAGGTGATCGGACCCCTCCCTCTTTGACGGTGAGCCCCGGGGCTGATCTGACGACCTCGTATTGACCCCCGATGATACCCCAACCCAGGGAAGAAGGGGGGAGAGGGGGCGGCAACGAGCGGTCACGCTCCCCGGGGACGGGGGAGGTCAAGGAGAAAACCAGAACGGGTCAGAGCTGGTGGGGAGAGGGGAGGAAGAGCCTCGGGCTGCCGGCCAATCCGCCTCCTCCTGCCAACAGCCCCGCCGTGTCCCGCCCCCGTCCGAGCCTCAGTGGTCCGGGGAGGAAGCCTAGTCTCTGCCCGGGATGGGAAGGAGAAAGGGGGTGAGAAAGGGAAGAAGAGGCAACTCTGGCTCTTACCTTCTATCTCCTCTACTCGGGAGGCGGTGGTGGTGGTGGTGGTGGTGGTGGTGGAGGGCGTGAGCAGACAGTATGAGTCAAATTATATCAGCAAAACCAATCGGGATGGGGGGGGGGCGGGGGAAGTAGGGGGAAACAGAACACGGGAAGGACAAAATCAAAATCAAACAGCAGGCGCGGCAGAAGCCGGAATGTATGAATTGCACAGAACAAAAGAAACGGGAGGGCGGGAGGCGGGCGGAGAAAAGGGGAGGCGGCGGGGGTCAGGGTTTGGGTCAGACAGACCCCCACTGTCTGAGAGGAGGATGGGAGAGGCGGAGGGAGGGGGGAGAGGGAGAGGAGGAAGAAGGGGGCCTCCCCGACTCTCCCTTGAGGCTCAGGGCGGCATCCCTGGAGACCATCAAGGGAGAAGCGGCGGGTCCCCGGCTGGCAGGCAGCGGACACAAAGAAGCACGGTGAGTAGGCGGCGGGGGAGAGGGGAAATGTGGGGGAGGGTCCGGGTGCCCCCCCAACCCACGGGGCCAATCCTGGCTCTTCCCAGAGCCCCCCGACCCTTCCCCAGCCCCGAGGCCGATCCCTCACGTCCGGCTCGAACGCTCTGGCCGGGCGGGCGGCCCCTACCTTTCTCCAGGATGTCCTCGGCGCCGTCTTCCCACTGGTCCTCGTCTTCGTACTCGTCGTCCACATCTGCAAGGAGCAGGAGGGATGCCCGGGGGCAGGGGCTGACAGGGAGGAAGACCCTCGGGCCCCCCACCGGGAGACACCCGCCACTCCATCAGGTGTTCCACCCCAGCCCCCCCGCCTGTCCCCTCGGGCCTTTCGCTTCACGCACCAGCCTCGTCCAGAATGAAGCCCCCGTGCCGTGGCTTCTTTGGGGGTCGGTCATCGTCCTCCTCCTCCTCCTCCTCATCGTACTCCTCCTCCTCTTCCTCCTCCTCCTCCTCCTCGGGCTCCTCCTCCTTCTCACTGCCTGCTACGCTTCGGCGTTCCTCCTCCGCTTGCTAGGGATGGGGGTAAACGACTTTATCCAACTGCCAAGGGGCAGGAGGGCGGGTGTCAACCCAAAAGCCAAAGGCCACGTCCAGGACCACCCACCACAGAAAAAGAGAGAGATAGGGAGGGAGAGAGAATTGCTCCCCACCCCCATCTGCAGAGGCAACCCCTCGGTCACGGCTCCTTTGACCGTCCTCTCTCAGTGCTGCCAAACCACCTCGTCCCCCCCAAAGCGGCTGCCCAAGCACCCCAGGACGCTGCCCAGCCCCACGCTTCGAACTCTGCCCCACCGCCAGGGCTGGGAACACAGGAGGCAACTTCCGGCTCTTGGCAGGGAATGGGCTGGATCTGGGTCTCCAGCTGCCATCCGGGCGAGCCAACCCCGGGGCTGCGGGCACACCTACCCACCACTCCCCCAATCCCGGCTCACCTCCACCTCCTCCGCCTCGCTGCTGCGGTCGCTCTCCTCCTCGGAGAAGTTGCTGTCGTCGCTGTCAGACATGGTCCTGGGGGAGAGAAGAGAGCACACGACCGCGACATCAGCCCGGGGGTCCAACGCACACAGAGCCCGTCACTCTTCTCCGTGGGAGTTGGGAGGAATGGGGCGGGGGGGACCACGCTTTCTTCAAAAAAAAACTTATGGTAGGTTAAGCGATGTGCCAGACGTGCTGCAGAAAATAATAATGACACTTGTTAAGCGCTTACTCTGTGTTCAGCACCGTTCTAAGCGCCGGAAGATAAAAGTTAACTAGGTCGGACCCAGTCCTTGTCGACACATGGGGCTCACACTCTTAATCCCTATTTTCAGAAGGGGTAACAAAGGCCCAGAGAACTGAAGTGACTTGGCCAAGGTCATACAGCAGACATGTGATGGAGCCGGGATTAGAACCCAGGTCCTTCTAACTCCCAAGCCCGTACTTTCTCCAACAAGCCACGCAGCCTCTCCCATATAATCTAATCAGGGCAGTCCGTATCCCACCTAGGGCTCCCAGTCCCCATTTTACAAATGAGGGAACTGAGGCAGAGAAGTGAAGCGGCTCACCCAAGGTCACACAGCAGACGAGTGGCGGACCAAGGAAGAGAACCCAGGTCCTTCTTACGCCCAGGCCTGGGATCTCTCCATTCAACCACCCTGCTTTTCACGCTTCCCCGGAAACCCCCCTTTCCCGGACTGACTCGTTCATCAGTCGTATTTATTGAGCGCTTGCCGCGTGCAGAGCACAGAGCTTTGGGATCTGGAGGTCGAGAGGGAAAGAGAGAGTGGACTTACCTTCTTTCCTGCTTTCTCTGCTGCGGTCCTGCTTCTGTTATCCAGGAATCTCAGGCCAGAAGGAGCTTTCTCTCCCCGTTTAAGGCCTGAATCCCCATTCCCCGGGGGCTTCTCCCACGGTGAAAACTCACTGACAAACAAAGTGTGATCGAATTGACACGTCTTTTGGCCGTTAATATCTTTAGCTAAAAACGCGACAGTAGCTGATCTTCTCCTAAGCTCTTCTTATGTGCTAAACACTACAGTCACGCAATCGGACAGTCAGGTCCGTGTAACGGCAAGACTTCATAAGGCAAAGAAAGGAAGGAGCAAAGACAATCAGGTCGGTGTAACTGCAAGACTTCGTAAGAAAATGAAAGGAAGGAGCAACCCTCTAGACTGGAAGCTCACTGTGGGCGGGGAACGTGCCTACTTATGGTTGTATTGCATTCTCCCAAGCGCTTAGAACAGTGCTCTGCACACAGTACGTGTAAACGCTCAATAAATATTATTGAATGAATTCCCCTCAACCCCACCCACCGCTTGCTACCCAACTTCATTCAATCGTATTTACTGATAATAATAACAATAATGATAACAGTTACGGTATTTGTTAAGCGCTATGTGCCAAACACTGGTTTAAGCCCTGAGGTAGCTATACGGTAATCAGGTTGTCCCCCGCGTCTTCATCCCCATTTTCCAGATGAGGTCACTGAGGCACAGAGAAGTCAAGTGGCTTCCCCAAGGTCACAAAGCAGACAAGTGGCAGAGCCGGGAGTGGAACCCACGTCCTCCGACTCCCAAGCCCGGGCTCCTGCCGCTAAGCCATGCGTAAAGCACTGGACTAAGCGCTTGGGACAGGACACCATAACAACCGTGAGCCCGTCACTGGGCAGGGATTGTCTCTATCCGTTGCCGAACTGTAGGTTCCAAGCGCTTAGCCCAGTGCTGTGCATATATATTTATCGTGATTATCTATACTTCTATTTATCTATTTTGATGGTATTGATGCCTGACTACTTGGTTTGTTTTGCTCTCTATCTCCTCCTTTTAGACTGTGAGCCTGTTTTGGGGCAGGGATTGTCTCCATCTGTTGCTGAATTGTAAATTCCAAGCGCTTAGTACAGTGCTCTGCACACAGTAAGCGCTCAATAAATACAACTGAATGAATATGTTGTCTTGTTTTTCTCCATCTCCCCCGATTAGAACTGTAAGCCCGTCATTAGGCAGGGATGGTCTCTATCTGTTGCTGAATTGTACACTCCAAGCGCTCAGTCCAGTGCTCTGCACAAAGTAAGCACTCAATAAATACTACTGAATGAATGAATGGTAGGCGCTCAATAAATACTACTGAATAACAACAAATAGACACAGTCCTGCCCACAGCGAGCTCAAAGTCTAGAAGAGGGGGAGCCAAACAGACAGACAGTCCCTCCTCTCTCAGCTCCAGGCCCCGGGACTGTAAGCTCCTTGTGGGCAGGGAATGTGTCTGTTAATTGTTCTATTCTCCTCTCATTTATTCATTCACTGCTTCAATCGTACTTCTTGAGCGCTTACTGGGTGCAGAGCACTGTACTAAGCGCCTGGAAATACAATGACGTGCCCAGCGCTTAGAACATCGCTTAGCACATAGTAAGCGCTTAACCAATACCATGATAATTATGACAACTAAGTGTCTAGTCCAGTGCTGTGCACACAGCAAGTGCTCAATAAATAGGAGGGACTGAATGAATACAATTCAGCAATAAAAAGAGACAACCCCTGCCCACACCTGGCTTGCAGTCATGAATTCAGTAGTATTTATTGAGCGCTTACTATGTGCAGAGCACTGTACTAAGCACTTGGAATGGACAAATCGGTAAAAGCGTGGCTCAGTGGAAAGAGCCTAGGCTTTGGAGTCAGGGGTCCTGGGTTCGAATCCTGGCTCTGCCACTTGTCAGCTGTGTGACTGCGGGCAAGTCACTTCACTTCTCTGTGCCTCAGTTACCTCCTCTGTAAAATGGGGATGAAGCCTGGGAGCCTCACGTGGGACCGCCTGATGACCCTGGATCTCCCCCAGCGCTTAGAACAGTGCTCTGCACAGAGTATGCGCTTAACAAATACCAACATTATTAAAACCAATCTAGAAGTGGGGGCGGGGAGACAGACATCCAAGCCAGCTGTGTGACCTTGGGCAAGTCATTTCACTTCTCTGGGCCTCAGTGACCTCATCTGCAAAATGGGGATGAAGACTGGGAGCCTCAAGTGGGACCACCTGATGACCCTGGATCCCCCCAGCGTTTAGAACAGTGCTCAGCACATAGTAAGCGCTTAACAAATACCAACATCATCATTATTCTCTGTGCCTCAGTGACCTCATCTGCAAAATGGGGATGAAGACTGGGAGCCTCCCGTGGGACCACCTGATGACCCTGCATCTCCCCCAGCGCTTAGAACAGTGCTCAGCACAGAGGAAGCGCTTAACAAGTACCAATCTCATCATTATCCTCTGGGCCTCAGTGACCTCATCTGCAAAATGGGGATGAAGCCTGGGAGCCTCCCGTGGGACCACCTGATGACCCTGCATCTCCCCCAGCGCTTAAAACAGTGCTCTGCACATAGTAAGCGCTTAACAAATACCCACACCACTATTATTCTCTGGGCCTCAGTGACCTCATCTGCAAAATGGGGATGAAGCCTGGGAGCCTCCCGTGGGACCACCTGATGACCCTGCCTCTCCCCCCAGCGCTTAGAACAGTGCTTTGCACAGAGGAAGCGCTTAGCAAATACCAACATTATTATAATTAAAGAGGCGGGAGCAGAAAGAAATGGAATTCTAGGGGTGAGCCGGGGGGGAAGGAAGGGAGGGGGAGCTGAGCTCCCAAGCGCTTAGCCCAGGGTTGTGCACGTAGTAAGCGCTCGATAAATAATAATAATAATAAAAAATAAAGCCCCTGACGCCCTCGTACCTCCCCTCACGGCTCCCCGGCGAGGCGGACGCGTCGACTGAGGGGGAAGCGGCGGGACTCGCTCTCGCGAGAGCGGCCGCCGCGGCGACCCCGAGACATCCGGGTCCTGCCGCCGGGCGCCATCTTGGGAGAGGCCGGAAGTGGCGCCGCGACGACGTGAGGGCGTCTGAAGCCGGGCCGCCATCTTGGGTGTGGCAAAGGAACGAAACGGGGGGGCGGGGGCGCGTCGGGAGCTGAGAGGACAAGCCGCCCCGCGGCCTCATGGGAAAAGTGGCCAGGGACTGAAACTCGATAGGCACCAAGAGGGGCCCAGTCTGTGCGTCTCTACATAATGATGAGGACGTTTGTTAAGCGCTTGCTAGGTGCAAAGCACTGTTCTAAGCGCTGGGGTAATAGTAATAATAATAAAGTCATAACGTTGGTATTTGTTAAGCGCTTATTACGTGCAGAGCACTGTTCTAAGCGCTGGGGGAGATCCAGGGGAATGAGGTGGTCCCACATGAGGCTCAAAGTCTTCATCCCCGTTTTACAGATGAGGGAACTGAGGCCCAGAGAAGTGAAGCGACTTGCCCACGGTCACACAGCTGACAAGGGGCAGAGCCGGGATTCGAATCCATGAGCTCTGACTCCCAAGCCCGGGCTCTTTCCACTGAGCCACGCTGTAATAGTAATGTTGGTATTTGTTAAGCGCTTACTATGTGCAGAGCACTGTTCTAAGTGCTGGGGTAGATACAGGATCAATCATCAGGTGGTCCCTCATGAGGCTCAGAGTTTTAATCCCCATTTTACAGATGAGGGAACCGAGGCTCAGAGAAGTGAAGTGTCTTGCCCACAGTCACACAGCTGCCAAGTGGCAGAGCCGGGATTCGAATCCATGAGCTCTGACTCCCAAGCCCGGGCTCTTTCCACTGAGCCACGCTGTAATACTAATGTTGGTATTTGTTAAGCGCTTACTATGTGCAGAGCACTGTTCTTAGTGCTGGGGTAGATACAGGATCAATCATCAGGTGGTCCCTCATGAGGCTCAGAGTTTTAATCCCCATTTTACAGATGAGGGAACCGAGGCTCAGAGAAGTGAAGTGTCTTGCCCACAGTCACACAGCTGCCAAGTGGCAGAGCTGGGATTCGAACCCATGACCTCTGACTCCGAAGCCCAGGCTCTTTCCACTGAGCCACGCTGCTTCAATAAGGATAATAATAATGATGGCCTTTAATAATAATAAAATTGGTATTTGTTAAGCGCTACGTGCAGAGCCCTGTTCTAAGCACTGGAGGAGATAAAGGGTAATCAGGTCGTCCCCCGTGAGGCTCCCAGTCTTCATCCCCACTGTACAGATGAGGTCCCCGAGGCCCAGAGAAGTGAAGTGACTTGGCCACAGTCACACAGCAGGGAGGTGGCGGAGGCGGGATGAGAACCCGTGACCTCTGACTGCTTAACCCATCTTCTCTTCACTGAGTCACGCTGCTTCTCATATCCCCACTAGACTGTTACTTGGGGTTTTTTTAGGATACAAGCAAATGGGGTTGGAGAGAGTCCCTGTCCCATATGGGGCTCCCACTCTCGAACCCCATTTTACAAGTGAGGTAACTGGAGTCCAAGGAACTGATGTGATTTGCCCAAGGTCACACAAACAAGTCAAATTGTACTTTCCAAGCACTTAGCACACAGTAAGCACTCAGTAGGATTGAATGAATGAATGAATGAATGGTGGAGCAGAACTAGAACCCGCCACCTTCTGACTCCCAGGCCCATGCTCTGTCCACTACATGGTGTTAACCACGATTTTGTGCCGGGGACTGTACTAAGCGCTGAGGTAGATATAAGGAAATCAGGTTGGAAACGCCATGTCTCATAAGCAGTGTGAGTCAAGAAGCAGCGTGGCTCAGTGGAAAGAGCACGGGCTGGGGAGTCAGAGGTCATGGGTTCGAACCCCAGCTCTGCCACTTGTCAGCTGTGTGGCTGTGGACAAGTCACTTAACTTCTCTGGGCCTCAGTTACCTCATCTGTAAAATGGGGATTCAAACTGTGAGCCCCACGTGGGACAACCTGATCACCTTGTATCCCCCAGCGCTTAGAACAGTGCTTTGCACATAGTAAGCGCTTAACAAATACCACCATTTATTTTTTACTTTTATAAGGAGGGGTCCATGGCCCACAAGGGGCTCACACAGCCTTAATCTCCATTTTACAAATTAGGGAACTGAGGCCCAGAGAAGTTAAGTGACTGGCCCAAGGTCACACAGCAGACAAGTGGAGGAGACAGGACTTGGGACTCCTGGGCTCGTGCTCTATCCACTATCCCACACTGCTTCGTGGTGGACAGGGAACAATTCTACCAACTCTCCATACCCGCCAAAGTACTTAGTACAAAGCACTGCCCACAGTAAGCACTCAATAAATACGATTGATCGATTGATTATATATTATAAATGACTTAACATTAATGACTCCCTCTCTGTGGGCAGGAAACGGGTCTACCAACTCTGTTGTAGCGTACTCTCTCAAGTGTTTAGTACAATGCTCTGCACACAATAAGCCCTCAGGAAATACTACTGGCTGATTAAACAGTAGCTTTGGCCTCCACATCTCGAGTCATCTGCTTCATTTTGAAATGTCCCTGGTTCTGGCTCAACATTTCTAGCTTATCTCCTCTCCCTATTCCTCCATGTCTGACAGGAAGTATTTCAAACGGTGAACTTCCTGCAGAAGTTTTCTGAGATCAGAAAACTTCAACAGAATAGAGGAAACTCTCGTGAAGGCGGCAAGAAGAAAGGCACCGGTCTCATTCAACTTGCCGATGCTGGCTGGCTTCAGGTTGGATGTACCAAACTAAAATCAACACCACTGGGGCCGTTTGAAAAACATTCCTTGGAATGGTTTTAATTTATTGAATTGAATTTATTGAGTGCTGACTGGGTTCAGAGTACTGTATTCATTTCATTCACTCATTCAAACACGTTCATTGAGCATTTACTGTGTGCAGAGCACTTGTTCTTGTCTGTCTGTCTCCCCCGATTAGACTGTAAGCCCGTCAAAGGGCAGGGACTGTCTCTATCTGTTACCGATTTGGACATTCCAAGTGCTTAGTACAGTGCTCTGCACATAGTAAGCGCTCAATAAATAAATAAATACTATTGAATACTAAGCACTCGAGAGAGTTCAATATATCAATAAACAGACACATTCCCGGCCCTCGACAAGCTTCCCGTGTAGAAGTGGGGGAGGCAGACATTAATATAGATAAATTAATTACAGATATGTACATAAGTGATGTGGGCCTGGAAGGGGGTGGGTGAATAAAGGGAGCAAGTCAGGGAGACGCAAAGGGAGTGGGAGAAGAGGAAAGGGGGGCTTAGTCAGAGAAGGCCTCTTGGAGGAGGTGGGCCTCCAGTAAGGCTTTGAAGCAGGGAGAGTCACTGTCTGTCGGATTTGAGGAGGGAGGGCGTTGCAGGCCAGAGGCAGGATGTGGGCCGAGGGGTGGTGAGATAGATGAGATCGAGATACAGCGAGAAGATTAGCACCAGAGGAGCGAGCTGGGTTGTAGTAGGAGAGTAGTGAGGTGAGGTAGGAGGGGGCAAGGTGATAAAGTGCTGAAAAGCCAATGGTGAGGAGTTGAAGTTTGATATGCAGGGGGATGGATGGGCAAACTACTAGAGTCTCTTGAGAAATGGGGAAACGTGTCTTGAACGTTTCTGTAGAAAAATCATCCGGGCAGCAGAGTGAAGTACGGACAGGAGTGAGGAGAGAGAGAAAGTGTGAAGATTTGAGGAAATAACTGATGATGTGTAAAAGTGCTCTTAGCTTCCATGTAGCAAGAGCACGCGGCATTTAGGCCAAAAAAAGTCACAGTCAAAGTATATTTTTTTTCCCAACCTCCAAAATGTGACCACTTTAAAACTGTGTCCTCTTGAAGAGGAGAAAATTGTCTTGACTTTTAAGAATCTAGTTAAGTTTATTTCTAGACTTCAGTAAACATTCTGTTAAAAGTACTACCAGGTTTGAAGAAGTAGATAGCTAACACATCTTTCAAAGAAGTGGCATATGACAAGGGAATTAATGTATCAAATTTGGGTCACTTTGCCCCTCTGCTTGGATCTGTGTACTTTGAGCCATTTGTATTCTACCTACCCTCAGATCCATTGCACTTACATATACATCCGTCATTTTTTAATTTATAGTAATGCCTGCCTCCCCCTTTAGAAAGTGAGCTTCTTGTGAGCAAGGAAGATTTTTACCAACTTTGTCATACTAAACTCTCCCAAGCACTTAGCACAGTGCTTTGCACATGGTAAATACTGCATAAATACAATTGATTGATTAAATGGGGAGGGGAAGTGATGATAGAGAATACCTTGTAGTGTTCATTAATTGATTCAAACATATTTATTGAGCGCTTACTGAGGCAAAAGCACTGTAGTAAGTGGGTGGGAGAGTCCATTACAAAAATAAACAGACATATTCCATGCCCACAATGAGGTTACAGTCTAGAGGGGTGGAGACAGACATTAATATAAATAAATAAATTACAGATAGGTACGTAAGTGTTGTGGGGCTGGGGCCGGGGGGGGACAAAGGGAGCGAGTCAGGGCAACGCAGAAGGGAGGGGAGAAGAGGACGGGGGGCTTAGTCAGGGAAGGCCTCTTGGAGGAGATGGGCCTTTAGTAAGGCTTTGTTGCAGGGGAGAGTATCTGTCGGAATTGAGGAGGGAGGGCTTTCCAGGTCAGAGGCAGTAAGTGGGTGGGGAGAAGGCCTATAGCAAGAGGCCTCCCTTACCATCCCCTCATATTCCTGCTCCTCCAACCAGGAGGGTCAAAGGCCGGGGTGGGAATCACAGGGTTAGGTCTGCAGCTCTCCACGAAAAAGGTCAGTGAAATCCCGCTTCCCCGGGGAAGTTCACCCAGGCTTGGTAGAAGGCAAAGGAGGAATCAATCAATCACATTTTACTGAGCACTTACTGTGTGCAGAGCCCTGTACTAAGCACTTGGGAGACTATAATACAACAGTGTAGGTAGAAATGTTCCCTATCCACCAGGCACTTATAGTCTGAGGAGGGAGGCGGACATTAAAATAAATTTAGAATGTTCATTTATTTGTAAATAAAGCAGCGTGGCCTAGTGGATAGAGCCTGGGCTTGGGAGTCAGAGGTCATGGGTTCGAATGCCGGCTCTGCCACTTGTCAGCTGGATGACTGTGGGCAAGTCATTTCACTTCTCGATGTCTCAGTTCCCTCATCTGGAAAATGAGGATTCAGACTGTGAGCCTCATGTGGGACCACCTGATTACCCTGTATCTCCCCCAGTGCTTAGAACATAGTAAGCGCTTAACAAATACCAACATTATTATTATTTTTAACTACCTCAGTGCTTAGTACAGGGCCTGGAACCTAGTAAGTGCTTTAACAAATACCATAAAAAAATGTACGTAAGTTCTGTGGGGCTGAGAGTGGGGTGAATATCAGGTGCTTAAAGAGTAGAGATCAGGTATAGGTGATGACGCAGAAGGGAGAGGGGGTAGGAGAAACAAAAGCTTAGTGCAGGAAGGTTCCTTTGTACAGTTGTGATTTGCCTCATTCTGGACTTGGGTGTCACTGCCCGTAATTACTTTATTGGCCTGTGACTGGGATTTGTTGGCATGTGTGCCTGGTGTCTTGCATTTCCGTCTGTGTCCTGGTTTCCCAAGTCTGAAGCCTGTGAATCCCCGATGACCAGAGGCAGGAATGGGGATGCTCCTGCTCGGTCCGAAGATCCGCTACGCCTCTGGTTTTGGAGGGTGCCTGCCCACCTCTTCGGACAAAACAGGGGCTGGGAGGAAGTCAACAACAGATGGTGATCTGGGTTCTAATCCTGCCTCCACCATTGCCTGCTCTGTGACCGTGGGCAAGTCAATTTGCTTCTCTGTGCCTCAGTTCCCTCATCTGTAAAATGGGAATGAAGACTGGGAGCCCCACGTGGGACAGGGACTGAGTCCAACCCGATTCTCTTGTATCTACCTCGTCGCTTAAGCGCTTAGTACAGTCCCTGGCACATAGTAAGCGCTTAGACCCTATTTAAAAAGAAAAATAAAATAAAAACAATTCCGACAACTCTCCCTCCTCGCCTGGCCCCTGCCCGTCCTTCCCAGGCCTGGCCGGAAGGGGGCGCCCGTCGGCCGCGCGGAGCAGGCCGGAAGTCAGTCACTCAATCGTATTTATTATTAATAATAATATTCATAATAATAATAATAATGGTATTTGTTAATCACTTACTATGTGCCAGGCACTTTACTAAAAGCCGGAGTGGATACAAGCAAATGGAGTTGGACACAGTTCCTGTCCCACATGGGGTTCACAGTCTCAATCCCCATTTTACAAATGAGGAAACTGAGGCACAGAAGTTAAGCGACTTGCCCAAGGTCACACAGCAGACAAGTGCTGGAACCAGGATTAGAAGCCATGGCCTTCTGACTCCCAGGGGTGGAAAGAGCCCGGGCTTGGGAGTCAGAGGTCATGGTTCGAATCCCAGCTCTGCCATTTGTCAGCTGTGTAACTGTGGGCAAGTCACTTCACTTCTCTGTGCCTCTGTGACCTCATCTGTAAAATGGGGATGAAGACTGTGAGCCTCACGTGGGACAACCTGATTACCCTGTATCTACCCCAGGGCTTAGAACAGTGCACTACACATAGTAAACGCTTAACAAATACCAACCATTATCCTCTAGGCCACACTGCTTTTATGTATTGACTGATTCTATTTACTGAGTGCTTACTGTGTGGAGAATACTGTGCTTAGTGCTTGGGAGAGTACAATATAATGGACACATTCCCTGACCATTATGTGCTTACAGTTTAGAGAGGGAGATAGACATTAATAGAAATAAATAAATGACAGGATTGGACACAAGTGCTGTGGGGCTGAGTGGCGGGATAAATAAAGGGAACAAATCAGGGCGACGTCAAAGGGAGTGGGAGAAGACCACCCCTCGACCAGTCCCCTCACAGCGTTCCCAGCCCAGGTGGGATCCGGCCTGAGTCCAAATGGGGTCCAAGACAGGGAGCTGGGGTGACCTGGTTCAGCGTTGACCTTCCCCTCAAAAAACCCGCCTCCCCTTGAGGGTGGGTGGACTGGCCTAGAGAGCCCCGGAAATGTCCGTGGCCTTGGAACCCTTGCAATTTGGGCCGGAGAAGGAGGGCAACACTGTGGCCTGGCACTGGGAGGGACAGAGATGGGCACCCTCTGACTTCAGATGGAGCCCCCAGCCCCAATCCCCCAGTACCACAGTACCATTTCAGAACTGTAGTCAGATGGGGCGGGTGTGGACATGGATGAGTCGGAGGGAGGGAAGCTGGGCCTGCTGGTCCCAGCCCAGAGCGGGGATTCAGTTGGAAGTCCCAGCCTAGAGGGCACAGGCAGGACTGGGCCGGTGGGTCTGGACCCCGGGAGCTCCCTCTCCCTCCAACGGAGGGACATCCTCGGCAAACCCCTCCTTTCTGAGTCCTGCCAAGCCGAGGCAGGCTCCTAGGCAGGACAGGCCTCATTCGGCCCGGGCGGAACTTGATGGTTCTATTGCCAGAAGAGAGATCCGGCGCAGGACTGGAAAGCTCTGGCCGTTCCCTGAACAGACGGACAAGTGGGCAGTGGGCCCCGTCTTGCCTCCCCCTCCTTGAGGGTCTCCTTGAGCCTGGGCTTAGTTCAAAGCACCTCCTCTCCCCTTGCCCCCCAGGCCCCTCCAGAAAGGAGAATCTTTCCAGAAAGGAGGAAAAGAAGGGCCAGTGTGACTGCCCTCACTCTTAAGACCGACCCCTTCGCCTAATCCTCACTAGAGTGTAAGCTCCTTGAGGGTAGGGATCGTGCCTACCAACTCTACTGTATGACACGCTCCCAAGCGCTTACTACAGTGCTCTGCACACAGCAAGTACTCAATAAGTGCCACTGATTGATCCCCACCAACCTGGCTTCATTCCCACAGTCAGAATTCCATCCCAAGACCATCCCCCAGGCCTGTGCCAGCCTTGTGCCACCCCTGGCTTCCCCTAGAGCCTTGCTTCCAAACTGGCAGGCCTGCTGGTTACGGGGTAAAGCCAACGATGCTAACCCTGGACCCCTTTCTCACCCACAGAGGCCAGTGTCTGATGAGGGACTATGACTCCCAGATCTTTTGAGGTTGTCTTCCCCTAACGGGAACTCCCTCCCTCCTCCCCCACAAAGCCTGTCCCTCCCCTCTTTCCTGATGAGTTCCCTTCTGTCAGACACCTTATTATTTCTGTGGATATCGGGATTTTGATTCCATCTGCTTATTCATCTTTACTTACTCTTCGGTTACTAATTCCTCCATCCTTCTCTTTTGGAAGATTGTAAACTCTTTGCCTAAGCTTGCTGTGGGCAGGGAATGTCTCTGTTATATTGTCATATCATACTCTCCCGAGCACTTAGTACAGGGCTCTGCACATAGTAAGCGCTCGATAAATACTATTTACTGACTGACTTCGAGGGCAAAAACTGTCTTTTTTGTTTTATTGTATGCTCTCGATTACTCAGAATGTCGCATCTCCTCCAAGAGGCTTTCCCAGACTGTACTCCCCATATTAACCTTCTCCTCTGTATCTACTCTGAACTTGTCTGTGTACTCCTTAAGCGCTTAGCCACGACACTTTCGTAACTTTTCTTAAACTCTACAATTTCCCCTATCGCTAATGTACTTTAATGCCTGTCTCCCTCCATAGACTGCCAGCTCTTTGTGGACAGGAATATCTTCCACCAATTCTACTGTACTTTTCCAAGTAAGATACTCTGCACACAGGGAGCACTCAATAAAGACCACCGATTGATTGCTAGTACAGAGCTCTGTACTCAGTAGATGCTCAATAGATATTGATGATGATGGTGGTGACAGCGTGGAAGCAATTTGTGACTTCCTGTCAGCAATGACTGGACAAGCAAAGTTTGGGCTAATTGGGCTAATTTATTTATTTAGGCCATGGCTAGGTCACTTGACATTATAAGAGTCAGTCACCCTACTCCTGGACTTGAGAATCAGAGAGGCTACTCAGTGGACCCTTGAGGGAAAAAGGGTCCCAGCTTGAGCTGTTTTCAACCATTTGCGGGCCTTGGAAAGGAATTTTGGTTTCATCTCCATTAAGATATTCTGCTGCCAGGCTATGGGTCTGTTTGCTGTAGGAGGGGGTCAAGAGAGCTTTCCTAGGAAATCCAACCCCCCCCTGTCCCCAGCCCCGGGCTGGGTCATGTCCTTTCTTTTTTTATGGTATTGGTTAAGTGGTTACTAAATGCCAGGCACTGTGCTAAGCGCTGAGGTAGATTCAAGCTAATCAGGTTGGACAGAGTCCCTGTCCCACGTGGGGCTCACAATCTAAGGCCCCATTTTCCAGATGACAGAACTGAGGCACTGGAAGTGAAGCGACTTGCCCAAGGTCACAGAGCAGACAAGGGGTGGAGCCGGAATTAGAACCCAGGTCCTTCTGACTCCCAGGCCCGTGTTCTTCTCACTAGGCCGGGCTGCTGCTCACCCCTCCTCTCCTCTCCTTTCCTTTGGTGGAGGTGGATTCTGAAAGGCTGGACCAGAGGCTAACTCATGTGCGGAAGGGTCTGGGAGTCCCGGGGATGGGGGTGAGAGGGAGAGAACAGTGGCGGGGTGGGGTCCAGGGGCCAGATGGGGGTGGAGTTGGACTGCATTTCTGGCTGAGGGGATGAAGCAGCATGACCTAATGGAAAGAACCCAGGCCTGGGAGTATGTTGATGCCTGTTTACTTGTATCGATGTCTCTCTCCCCCGCCCCCCCGACATTGTGAGCCCGTTATGGGAAGAGATTGTCTCTGTTTATTGCTGGATTGTACTTTCCAGGTGCTTAGTAAGTGCTCTGAGTAAGTGAGCACACAGTACAGAGCACCCAGTAAGCGCTCAATAAATACGATTGATTGAATGAATGATCGAGGGCCTGACTTCCAGTCCTGACTCTGCCACAGGCCTGCGGTGTGATTTTGGGCAAGTCGCTTAACTCCTCTGTTACCTCAGTTTCCTTATCTGGAAGTGGGGATTCAATACCTGTCTCCCCACCCGCTCAGACTGTGAGCCCAATATGGGACAGGGACAAGATCTCATGGCTACACAGCTCCTAGTACAGTGCTTGGCACATAGTAAATGCTTAACACCATTATTAAGATTAATACAAAGGTCAAGCCAGGGTAAATGGAGAGGCTGGGGATCTGGGGGTGTGGCTGGGGGTGGGGACCCAGACCCTCTGACCCCTCTCACCTGCTCCTCTCCCTCCCGGGCCCATCATGGGGGCTGTGGGCAGTGCGGGGAGAGGGATGGTGCTTCAGGGTCCCCAGTGGGCGGGAGCACAGAGGACCTGCAGCAGTTCCAGCAGCTTGGCCAGGAAGCGGGGGGTGGGTTGCTCGGGGTGTCCCTCGCAGGGCGGGCAGCCCTCCTGTGGCCTGGGAGGCAGCAGGAACCCCAGGATCTCCAGGTGACGCTGCAGCCGGGCCAGCTCCACGGCCTGCTCTCTGTGCTCCAAGCCGATCACCCCCAGCTCTGCCCCGAAGCAGCCCAGCGTCTCGGCCGGGCACACCTGTGGCAGGGGGAGGGGAGGGAGGGATCCCCCAGAAATGCCCCCGCCCTACCCCACCCACAAATCTCGGGATCTGGGATCATGGGGCATCTCCCCCTATAGTTGGAGGGGGCATCAAGCCTCCGTATGGATTGGGGGTGGGGGACCGGGTGCTCCCTCCCTCCCTTGGGGGTCCCTTGACCCCCAGCAGCCCCTCTCCGCCCCCTTCCCTTGGACTGTGTCATCATCATGTGGGGAGAGGACCAAGATACACACACACCCCCTACGAGGGGGATGAGCTGAGGGAGAGGGAAGGGAGTAGGGGTCAGAGATACGCACAGAGAGGTTGTCCGGAGTGTAAAGAATCCCGTCATTGTGGTTACCCTGAGACCAGAGGGGGAGGTCAAGGGGGTGGAAGTCAGAGCTTATAGGGGCTGGAACCCGGTTTTCCAGACGCCTCCACCCCACACCCCCTTGTCCATACCCAACCCAAAGCCTGCGCCCAGACCTTGCACCCAGACCCAGCCCAGGCTCCAGCCTCACCAGGGCCTCTGTGATGGTGACCAGGCCGTCGAAGGGCTCCCGTGGGCAGGGTGGGCAGAGACACACCAGGAGCTGTGCCAGCAGGAGCAAGACCCTGAAGGACCACATGCTGCCGCCGAGAGGAGGGGGGCCCCCCCCGGGCTAGGGAGTGGAAGGGGACCAGGCTGGGGCTCAGCCCCCCCGATCTCCCCGCCCCCGTCTTCAGGACTATCAGCTCTAGGGAGAGAGGGGCCCGGCAGCTTTCTGAGAGCCAATGGGTGTTCCAGGGGGGCTGGGAGAGAGGGGCACGAGAAACCCTCCCCCCAACTCCCAGCATCAAGCATCAGAGAGGTCGGGGAGGGGAAAGAAGCTGGGGAGCTTTGGATTGGGGTGAGAAGAGAGAGGATGCCTGATGGGGGTGAGGGGCTGATCCTCAGATTGGGAATTTTCAGCTGGGGCCCCAGTCTCCTCGAAGGGATTGGGAAAGGGGAGGGGCTGAAGCTGAAGGGACAGAAGGTAGGCTTTTAAAAGGATTTCCTGGTGAGTGGTGGTGAATAGGAGATCTAGGAATGAGAGACGGAGGAGAGACCCGGGTGACTCCTTCCCTGTGGCAGGGGGAGGAAGGGGGAAGGGATGGGATGTGAGGATAGAGAGGCTCTGAGTTCAGGCTGGAGACAGGCTCTTGAGCTCTGCCCATTCGCCTGGAACGCGGAAATGCCCAGAATGTGCCTGGTCCCCAGGTTGGCAGCGAAGCACGGCCCCATTCTCTCCCCAGCAGCCCCACAGAGACAGTTCATCTGATCTGGAAGGAGCAGGAAGGAGCCAGAAGGAGTTTGGCAGGGTTCCGATTCCAGGAGCATGGGAGAAAGGGAAAGTGATCGGGGGGGTGGAGGGAGATCAGGGGAGGGGCCCGACAGGGCAGAGGGGACGAAGGCCTGAAAACAAGAAGGTTAATTAGGGACAAGAAGGGGGGAGATCCCGAGTACGGGAGAGGAGACCGAGGCCAGGATGCTGGGGCACCCGCTTCTCCATGTGGGGTTCAGACCTGCCCAGCTGGGCTTTCCTTAGAGGGATACCTGGGGACGGGTCTCGGGTCCCCCACGGCCCTCGGCCCTCCCCTTCCTTCCCTTCCCACTTCCCACCCTCCCTGACTCACCCGGTGTGCGTTGCCCGGCTCTGGAGACTCCTTCTCTGCGCTCCCAATGAGAGTGTTTGTGCTTTATGAGTCGGACACCTCGCTCCTCCCCTCCCTGGGAGCAGTGCTCTCCCGGCTGGCCGGCCGGTCGGATCTCCTGCCATCTGCCATCCCCACCCCGCCCTCCGACCGGCTGCTGGGGTTGGAAAGGGCGGGGGCGCAGCTGAAGACCGGGAAGCCAAGCCACCTTACATGACCTTGACTTTGGCTCTCCAGGCTGCAGAGGCACCTTCCCTCCGCCCCAAGGCCCACCACCCGCTTCTGCAGAGTGAGAGAGGTGAAACAGGGTCACTTTCCCCTCCCCAAGCCCAGCCAACCCCTTCTGTAGTGAGAGAGGTAAAACAGGGGCACCTTCCCTTCCCTCCCAAGACCAGCCAACCCCTTCTGCAGTGAGAGAGGTGAAACAGGGTCACCTACCCCTCCCCAAGACCAGCCATCCTCTTTTGCAGGGAGAGAGGTGAAACAGGGGCACCTTCCCCTCCCTCCCAAGACCAGCCAACCCCTTCTGCAGTGACAGAGGTGAAACAAGGTCACCTTCCCCTCCCCAAGACCAGCCACCACCTTCTGCAATGACAGAGGTGAAATGGGGGCACCTTCCCCTCCCCCCCAAGACCTGCCATTCCCTTCTGCAGGGAGAGAGGTGCCCCCCCAAACAGCTGGAGTTGGAACAACTGCCATTCAGCCACCCTCTGTTCATTATGTTTTCTTCGGGCACAAGGGGAGCTCCCAAATGCATGGTCCATTCGGCTGGGGCACCACGTGAGGCCCACTCTGGCACTGGCAATCTTGCAAAGCTTGCAAATTTTTTTTCTTTCTGGAGATATGACATGGCATCACCCAAGACCATCTGCTTAAATCTAACCCCATTTAACAACCTGTTTCTCTTATTGGAGCCAATTTTAAATTGGTCACCTGAATCCTTTACCAAATGTACCATGTCTCCAGCTCTGGCCACACATGTCAGTCTTTAGGAAAGATTTTAAGAAGTGCAACCTGGAAATCATTTATTTTAATCCACTTGTTTTGTTTTGCTGTCTTTCTCCCCCTTTTAGACCCGTTGTTGGGCAGGGATTGTCTCTATCTGTTGCTGAATTGTACATTCCAAGGGCTTAGTACAGTGTTCTGCACACAGTAAGTGCTCAATAAATACGATTTAATGAATGAAACAGGGGTACCTTCCCCGCCCCAGTCCTGCCAACGCTTCTGCAGAACGAGAGAGGCGAAACTGAAGTTGGGGGAAACGGGTTGAAGTCACCCAGAAGGATGCTAGTCCAGTGCTCTGCACACAGTCAGCGCTCAATAAATACAATTGAATGAATGAATGAAGTGAAAAGAGAACAACAGTAGTAATAATGTTGGTCTTTGTTAAGAGCTTACTATGTGCCAAGTATTCATTCATTCATTCAATAGTATTTATTGAGCGCTGACTATGTGCAGAGCACTGTACTAAGCGCTTGGGATGAACAAGTCGGCAACAGATAGAGACAGTCCCTGCCATTTGACGGGCTTACAGTCTAATCGGACTGTTCTAAGCACTGTTCTAAGTACTGTTCTAAGCACTGGGGTAGATACAGGGTAATCAGGTTGTCCCCACATGAGGCTCACAGTCTCAATCCCCATTTTACAGATGAGGTAACTGAGGCACTGAGAAGTGAAGTGACTTGCTCAAAGTCACACAGCTGAAAGGTGATGGAGCTGGGATTAGATTGTTGGGCAGGGACTGTCTCTGTTGCCAAACTGTACATTCCAAGTGCTTAGTACAGTGCTCTGCACATAGTAAGCACTCAATAAATACAATTGAATGAAACAGGGGGGAAGCAGCGTGGCTCAGTGGAAAGAGCCCGGGGTTGGGAGTCAGAGGTCATGAGTTCCAATTCCGGCTCCGCCGCTTATCAGCTGTGTGACTTTGAGCAAGTCACTTCACTTACCTCATCTGTAAAATGGGAATGAAGACTGGGAGCCCCATGTGAAACAACCTGATCACTTTGTATCCTTTCCAGCACTTAAAACAGTGATTTGCACATAGTAAGCGCTTAACAAATGCCATTATTAGAATCCATGACCTCTGACTCCTAAACCCAGGTTCTTTCCACTGAGCCACGCTGCTTCTCTACTAAGATAGGCCAAGTTGCGCTTTGGGGTAAACAGCTCAGGCCCTACGGGCAACCGGATAATAACGATGGCATTTGTTAATTGCTTACTATGTGCAAAGCACTGTTCTAAGCACTGGGGAGGACACAAGGTGATCAGGTTGTCCCACGTGAAGCTCACAGGCTTAATCCCCATTTTACAGATGTTAACTGAGGCCCAGAGAAGTGAAGTGACTTGCCCAAAGTCACACAGCAGACAAATGGCGGAGGCGGGTTTAGAACTCATGACCTCTGACTCCCAAGCCTGGTCTCTTGCCTCTGAGCCACCTTGCTTCTCTAGAAGCAGACTTCCAAGAGAAGCAGCGAGGCTCAGTAGAAGGAGCCCAGGCTTGGGAGTCAGAGGTCATGGGTTCGAATTCCAGCTCTGCCACTTGGCAGCTGTGTGACTGTGGGCAAGTCATTTCACTTCTCTGGGCCTCAGTGACCTCATCTGTAAAATGGGGATGAAGACTGTGAGCCCCACGTGGGACAACCTGATTCCCCTGTGTCTACCCCAGCCCTTAGAACAGTGCTCTGCACATAGTAAGTGCTTAACAAATACCAACCTCATCATAATAATAATAATGTTGGTATTTGTTAAGTGCTTACTATGTCTTACTATGTGGGGTAGATACAGGGTAATCAGGTTGTCCCACGTGAGGCTCACAGTCTTAATCCCCATTTTACAGAAGGGGTAACTGAGGCACAGAGAAGTTAAGTGACTTGCCCACAGTCACACGGCTGACAAGTGGCAGAGCAGGGATCAAGATCGAAGACTTAATGATAATAATAATAATTAAGGTAACTGTTAGGGGCTTACTATGTGCAGAGCACTGTTCTAAGCGTTGGGGGACATACAGGGTCATCAGCTTGTGCCACGTGGGGCTCACATTTTTTAACCCCCATTTTAACAGATGAGGCCACTGAGGCCCAGAGACGTGACCTGCCCCAGGTCACACAGCAGACGAGTGGCGGAGCGCGATTAGAACCCACGACCTCTGACTCCCCAAGCCCTGCTCTTGCCCCTGAGCCACAGTGCTTCTCTACACGTGCTTCAATCATATTTATGGAGCGCTGTGGGCAGAGCAGTGGACTAAGCGCTTGGAATGGACAGCTCAGCAACAGCCAGAGCCCATCCCCGCCCAGTGCCGGGCTCGGCCTTCCATTTCTGTGCCTGTCTCCCCTTGCTCCTCGTCCATATTCCCTTTCTTTTTCCTTTCTCTTTCTTCCTCCCTCTTTCCCTGGCTCGGGGCCTCCCTCCCCCGCTCAGGCGCGCGCCCCCCGCCCCGCCCTCGCCGTAAAGCGCCAGTCGCCTGGCAACCAGGCGTCGCAAAACGCCGCAAAGTCGCTTGACGGCCGCGTGGCCCCTGAAAAGCGGGCGGGGCGGACCCGTCCGCCTCTTTGCGGCCTGGGCCTCGTGAGGTGAGGACGGCGGCGGCGGTGCAGCGTCCCCGAGCTTCCCTCTTCTTTCCGCCATGCCGGCCAAGGGCCCCCTCCAGTCCGTCCAGGTCTTCGGACGCAAGGTGAGAAGGAGCGGACGGTCTCCGTGGCCTTCGGGGTCCGCGCTGGAGCGACTCCATCGACCCCTCCCCCCTTCATGCGCTCGCTCGGCCCGCGCATGCGCAGAGGGGAGGGGGGGGCGCGTGCTGCCGGGGAGGCGGCCCGTCATTCATTCATTCAATAGAATTATAATAGTGGGGTTTACTAATGATGTTGGTATTTGTTAAGCGCTTACTCTGCGCAGAGCACTGTTCTAAGCGCTGGGGGAGATCCAGGGTCATCAGCTGGTCCCACGCGAGGCTCCCAGGCTTTATCCCCATTTGACAGATGAGGTCACTGAGGCCCAGAGAGGAATAATGTTGGTATTTGCTGAGCGCTTACTAGGTGCAGAGCACTGTTCTAAGCGCTAGGGGAGATCCAGGGTCATCAGCTGGTCCCACGGGAGGCTCCCAGGCTTCATCCCCATTTGACAGATGAGGTCACTGAGGCCCAGAGAAGAATAATGTTGGTGTTTGCTAAGCGCTTACTAGGTGCAGAGCACTGTTCTAAGCGCTGGGGGAGATCCAGGGTCATCAGGTGGTCCCACGGGAGGCTCCCAGGCTTCATCCCCATTTGACAGATGAGGTCACTGAGGCACAGAGAAGTGAAGTGACTTAACCACAGGCACACAGCTGTTTAAGCACTTACTATGCGCAGAGCACTGTTCTAAGCGCTGGGGGGAATACAAGGTGATCGAGTTGTCCCACGTGGGGCTCACAGTTTTCATCCCCATTTGACAGGTGAGGTCACTGAGGCCCAGAGGTGGTGACTTGCCCACAGTCACCCAGCAGGCAAGCGGCGGAGGCGGGATTCGAACCCACGACCTCTGGCTCCCAAGCCCGGGCTCTTGCCACAGAGCCACGCTGCTTCAATAGTATTTACTTTCATTCAATAGTATTTATTCAATAGTATTTATTGAGCGCTTACTATGTGCAGAGCACTGTACTAAGCGCTTGGGATGAACAAGTCGGCAACAGATAGAGACAGTCCCTGCCGTTTGACGGGCTTACAGTCTAATCGAGCGCTTACGGAGCACTTACTGTGGAAAGAGCCTGGGGTTAGGAGTCAGGGGTCGTGGGTTCCAATCCCGGCTCCCCCCCATCAGCTGGGTGACTTGGGGCCAGTCAGTTCACTTCTCTGGGCCTCAGTGACCTCATCTGGAAAATGGGGATGAAGACTGTGAGCCCCACTTGATCACCTTGTAACGCCCCACCCCCCCCACGCATGCTTAAAACAGTGCTTGGCACATAGTAAGCGCTTAACAAATACCAACATTATTATTACTATGTGCAGAGCACTGTACTAATTGGTTGATGGCATTTGTTAAGTGCTTACTATGTGCCAAGCACTGCTCTAAGCGCTGGGGAAGAGGAACACAAGGTGATGAGATTGTCCCACATGGGGCTCACAGTCTTCATCCCCATTTGACAGAGGAGGCCACTGAGGCCCAGAGTATAATAATGATAATAATAATGTTGGTATTTAAGCACTTACTCTGTGCAGAGCACTGTTCTAAGCGCTGGGGGTGATACAGAGTCATCAGATGGTCCCAAGTGAGGCTCACAGTCTTCATCCCCATTTTACAGATGAGGGAACTGAGGTACAGAGAAGTGAAGTGACTTGCCCAATGTCACCCAGCAGACAAGCGGCGGGGCTGGGATTAGAACCCACGACCTCTGACTCCCAAGCCTGGGCTCTTGCCACTGAGCCACACTGCTTCTCCCAATAATAATGGCTTGTGCTAAGCGCTTACTATATGCTAACCACTGTACTAAACACTGGTGAGGGATACAAGGTAATGAGGTTGTCCCATGTAGGGCTCACAGTCTTCATCCCCATTTTACAGATGAGGTCACAGGGGTGCAGAAAAGCAAAGTGACTTGCCCAAGGCCCTGCAGCCGAGTGGGGTTAGCACCCACTTCCTCTGACTTCCATGCCAGGGCTCTTACCACTAAGCCACATTGATTTCCTTGTATCTACTGCAGCGCTTAAAACAGAGTGTGGTACTTAATAAGCACTTAACAAATACCATCATTATTATCGAGAAGCAGTGTGGCTCAGTGGAAAGAGCGCGGGCTTTGGAGGCAGAGGTCATGGGTTCAAATCCCGGCTCGGCCACTTGTCAGCTGTGTGACTTTGGGCAAGTCACTTAACTTCTCGGTGCCTCAGTTACCTCATCTGTAAAATGGAGATTAAGTCTGTGATCCCCATGTGGGACAACCTGATTCCCCTGTGTCTACCCCAGTGCTTAGAACAGTGCTCGGCACATAGCGCTTAACAAATACCAACATTATTATTACTATTAGTGTTATCCCAGCAGGAGCCATGAAGGAGGGAGGGGGGTTGCGCATGAGAGGCTTCCAAGAGGCCTTCCCTGACTGACCCTTTCCTTCTCCCTCTTCTGCGTCGCTCAGACCTGCTCCCTTTCTTCGCCCCAGCCCCCCAACACTTATGTCCCTGTCCATCACTTATTTATGTTAATGTCTCCTCTACACTAAGCTCCTTGAGGGCAAGAAATGTGTTACATTGTTATATTGTTCTCAATGGCTTAGCACAGTGCCCTACACAAGGTAATCACTCAGTAAATACGGTTGATTGACGGTCGTCTCCCCTCTCCAGAAAACCGCCACGGCCGTGGCCCACTGCAAGAGAGGCAATGGGCTGATCAAGGTGAATGGGAGGCCGCTGGAGATGATCGAGCCCCGGACCCTGCAGTACAAAGTGAGCCCGCGGGGACCCTTGGGTCGGGTGGAGTGCCGGGGTCGGCTGATTGGGTCTGACTCGGATTTGATCTGCCTCATAGCTGCTGGAGCCCGTGCTCCTGCTGGGCAAGGAACGCTTCGCCGGGGTCGACATCAGAGTCCGCGTGAAGGGGGGCGGCCACGTCGCACAGATCTACGGTGAGTGATGGGGCCGGCTTGGTGTTACTTAATGACATTAACATCGCCCCCTGTAACAATAATTATAATATTTGTTAAGCGCTTCCTAGGTGTCAGGCACCGTATTAAGCGCTGGGGTGGATATAAGCAAATCAGGTTGGATACAGTCCCTTTCCTCTTTGGGTCTCACACTCAATCCCCGTTTTACATATGAGGTAACTGAGGTACAGAAAAGTGAAACGATTTGCCCAAGGTCACATAGCAGACAAGTGGCGGAGCTGGGATTAATTATCATCTCTTGAGAATTCCTAACCTACAGGCAAACACCCAGCTTTAAGAGATGGAAGTTACGTCAGTCTAAAATACTAGATTTGCTGGGGGCGTCTGATCTGATCTCACATTGATCAGATTGGCAGAGGGGAGTGAGATGAGGAGGGGGATCTTTAGAGAAGAAAATCTGTAGTTTGTACCTACAGCGTAGTGGATAGATCACGGGCCTGGGAATCAGAAGAGCATGTGTTCTAATTGTAGCTCTGCTGCTTGTCTGTTGTGTAACTTTGGGCAAGTCACTTTACTCTTGGGCTTCAGTTTCCCCCATCTGTAAAATGTAGATTAAACTACGACTCTCATGTGGGACAGAGACTGTCCCATCTAATTATTAGCAGAGGGTTCTGGTGAAGAGGGAGATGTCCGGGCCCTTTGAGAGTGTTGTTGGTTCCTTCCAGCCGTGTCTGCAGCTCTTAACCGAGGTTTTTCCTTTCGCCTTCTCCAGCTATCCGCCAGTCAATCTCCAAAGCCCTGGTGGCCTACTACCAGAAATGTAAGTAACCTGCTGGTTGGGGTGGAGGGTGGCCCTGACCTGGGAGAGGACTTCCTACTTGGGGCTTCTCTCCTCTCCCTCAGTGACTCAGATCCCCTGTCCATGTGGGCGAGGTGGGGCGAGGTGGGAATAGGTGAGACAGCAGGTTGGGGGCTCAACCATCATTCCTGGGCCAAGCAGGAACGCTCCCAGGAACCACTCGGTAAATGCTGTTTTGATAATAGTAATAATTGATGGTACTTAAGCACTGGGGTAGATACCAGTTAATTGGGTTGGACCCCGTCCCCCATGGGGCGCGCACTCTTCATCCCCATTTTTCAGATGAGGTGACTGAGGCCCAGAGAAGTTAAGTGACTTATCCAAGGTCATGGTGGAGCTGGGATTAGAACCCAGATCCTTCAGACTCCCAGGCCCATGCTCTGTCCACTAAGGCACGCTGCCTCTCCGCCATCTGCCTCCCTTGGCCTGGGTTGTGCTGGGTAGGAGCTGGCCCCTGAGTCCTTGTGGGCAGGAATCTGTCGATTAGATCAGACCCTCCCAAGCGCTTAGTACAGAGCTCTGCACATAGTAAGTACTCAGTAAATACTGTCAACTGATTGATGCTTCTCCCCGCCCCCGCAGATGTGGATGAGGCATCCAAGAAGGAGATCAAGGACATCCTGATCCAGTATGACCGGACCCTGCTGGTGGCCGACCCACGCCGCTGCGAGTCCAAGAAGTTCGGTGGCCCCGGAGCCCGCGCCCGCTACCAGAAGTCCTACCGTTAATACGTGTGGTCAGCATTTTTGCAATAAACCTGGGGAACCTCTACTTGTGTCTCATGTCTCATGGGCGGGAGGACACCCCCTTCTAAAGGGATGGGAGTCGAAGGGGTCCGTCTGCCCCGTGAGGTGGGTGTGGAGGCTCTCAGCTGGGGGTGGTCAGCAAGTGTCTGAGTTGGGGGAAGAATTCCTTTCAGGAGCCACCGAGGTGGGGAATATATTATGAAATAATAATGTTGGTGTTTAAGCGCTTAGTATGTGCCAAGCAATGTTCTAAACACTGGGGTAAATACAGGCTAATCAGGTTGGACATGGGGTTTGCGGTCTTAGTCCCCATTTTACTACAGATGACTGAGGCCAGGGAAGCCCAAGGTCACACAGAAGACGAGGGGCAGAACCAGCCGGTATTAGGGCCCAGGTCCTTCTGACTCCCTGGCCCGTGCGCTATCCACTAGACTATGCTGCTTCCCAAAAGTCAGGGGTGGCGTCTTGGGAGGATGGGGGCATGGATGAGGAGCTGCCTGGGCAGACCGTGGCAACAGAAATTTCCCTTTTCCCCTTGGAGTTGGGAAGGGGCCAGTGGACTCAGCTCCCGACAGGCTGGTGGCCAGAAACTGCCCTATCCAAGGGTCACGACCCCCCCCCCCCCCCCCCCCACCACACAACCACCACTCACCCTGGTCTTGGCTTTTAATTCACTGGAAAGCAGCTTCTTGTGGGGTTGGGAAAGTCGGGGCCTTGGTTCCACAGGAGCAGAAAGGGGGTGGACTTAGGAAATACTTGGGGTGGCAAGGGAGACATCCCCCTGCTTTAAAGGCTGGCTGTGGGAGAGCCGTGGAAGGGTCAGTCCTCACCTCCCTCTTCGCTGGCCGCGTAGCCTAGCTTCATGACAGCCACCAGGTACCGGAACAAGCTCTGTTGCGGGAGATGGGTTTGGAGAAATGGACAGATGGAAATTGGCACTGGCTCAGGGTGGGGGGTTAGAGGGACCCAGGAGTCCCGACTCACACCTTTCCCCACCCACCCTGGGGGTGGACAGTGAGAGACTGGCCGCCGGCCCTCCACACTCACCTTCCAGGCCGCCTCCACCTCCTCCGTCCACTTCTGGTCCAGCATGTCCCGGGCTGCCTGGAGAAACTGCTCTTCCACGTACTAGGCGTGTGGATTGGACCTCTGTTGGTCACTTGCTCTTCCCTCCCAACCGAGTCACCACTCTCCACTGTCTCCCACCCACATTGCTCATAGCTCTCCCCTGCCTGCTTCGGTTCTCCCTGCAAATCTGCCAGGCTTCACTTGCCACCTTCTCCAGGGCAGCAGGGTTCAGTGGATGGAGCCCAGGCCTGGGAGTCAGTAGGTCATGGATTCTAATCCTTGTCTGCTGCGTGACCTTGGACAAGTCACTTCTGGGCCTCAGTTACCTCGTCTGTTAAATGAGGATTGAAACTGAGCCCCATGTGGGATAGGGACTGTGTCAAACCAGATTTATTTGTATCTACCACAGTGCTTAGTATAGTGTCCAGCCCACAGTATGTGCTTAAATACCACAATTATAATTATTCCCTGATTGACTCCTTGCTCATCCCCTTCCTTCCTGAAGTTCTCCATCTACCACCTCAACACTTCCATGCCCTCTACAGTCAATAGGATTTATTAAGCACCTACTAGTAATTGTATTTAAACATTTACTATTTGCCAAGCATTGTCCTTAGCACTGGTGTAAATGTTGTATAAGCAGATCAGACACAGTCTGCCCCACGTAAAATGGGATTAAGACTGTGACCCCCACGTGGGACAACCTGATTCCCCTGTGTCTACCCCAGCGCTTAGAACAGCGCTCGGCACATAGTAAGCGCTTAACAAATACCAACATTATTATTATTATTATTATTCAATAGTGATGGTATTGTAAGCATTTACTATGTGCCAAGCACTGTTCTAAGCACTAGGGTAGGTACAAGTTAATCAGGTTGAACGGTCCCTGTCCTACATGGGCCTCACAGTCTAAGTAGGAGGGAGTTAGGATTAAATTCCCATTTTGCAGATAACAAGGAAGTGACTTGCCCAAGATTACGCAGCAGACAGATGGTGAAGCTGGGATTAGAACTTTGGTCCTCTGACTCCCAGACCCATGCTCTTCCCATGAGATCACACTGCTTCTCTAGTTTGAGGAAAAGCGGGTATTTGTTCTGTTTTAGAGATGAAGTGTCTGAGGCACAGAGAAGGTAAATGACTTGCCCAACACCACACAGCAAACAAGTGATGGAGCCAAGATCAGAACCCAGGTCCTCTGACTTTGAGGCCCAATGCTCTTTCCACTATGTCACACCGCTGCTATACAAAGTACTTGGGTCAGTTCAAGAGGGTTATTAGATATAATCCCTCCTTAAGGAGTTTACCATTTATTAGGGGGGCAAGGGAGACTAGAGAGTAAAATCAATTTCAGATCAGTAATAAAAGTATAAAGACATGTACACAAGTGCTGGGGATTTGTGAGAAAGTACATTGCTAGTATTCTAACCTGATCTTTTGACCCCCTCCAATATTCTCAATTCATCATGTCCCACTTAGCCTCCATATCCAAACCACCTTCCCTTGAAGACAAATTGACGCTCTCGACACCACCCTCTCTACTGAACTCAACTCACTCGTTCTATCCCTTTGTTGATCCCGAACCACAAACCCACAGCCCTGTATCACTTCCACGGCCTGCCTCCTTTGCTCTCGTGCACAAGTCGCAGAGCGCTGCTGGCGGAAATCTAGACATCAGACTGACTTGGTCCACTTCAAGTTTATGCTTGTGTGCTTTAACTCTGCCCTCTCTGCCCGGCAAAATTATTTCTCCATCCTCACTGACATCCATGTCCATTGCCCTCGCCAGTTCTTCTAGGCATTTTAACTCCCTCCTCAAACCCCCTGTCCCTCTGCCTCCGCCATCCCTTCCTCTAATGACCTGGCCACCTATTTGATTGAGAAAATTGAGATTATCAGGCATGATCTCCCTAAATCTCCCCTGCCCTTCTCCAGTTCCTGTCCCATCCTGCCCCTTCTTCAACTCTCCTATCTTTCTCAGTAGTATCTCTAGAGGTGATTACCTGACTTCTCTCAAAACCCACCCTCTCCACCTGCTCATCCTTTGCACTTTATCAAAACGCTTGCCCCTCTCCCTAACTGCCATCCTCAACTGTTTGCTCTCAAATGACTCCTTCCCCACTACTTTCAAACACGCCCTTGTCAAAAACCTCCTTTGACCCCACGGCTCCTTCCATTTATCGCCACATCTCCCTCCTACTATTCCTCTCCAAACTCCTTAAGGAAGTTGTTTACACCCACTGCTTCCAGTTTGTCTTCTCCAATTTCTCTCCCTGACCCGCTCCAATCTGGCTTCCTTCCCCTTCACTCCCCAGAACCCTCTTCAGAGGTCACGGATGATCTCCTTTTTGCCAGATCCAATGTCCTCTACTCCATCCTGATCCTCCCCGACTCCTCAGCTGTCTTCGACACTGTCGACCCCGCCCCTCTTCTCCTAGAAAATTTATCCAACCTCAGCTACAATGCGGCTGTCCTCTCTTGATTTTCCTATCTCTGGCTGCTCATTCTTAGTCTCTTTCGCGGGTTCCTCCTCTGCCTCCCACCCCCTAACTGTGAGTGCCCCTCAAGGTTCGGTTCTGGATCCCCTTCTATTCTCCATCTCCGCTCGCTCCCTTGGAGAACGCATTCGCTCACGTGGCTTCAACTACCACCTCTATGCAGATGATAACTAAATCTACATCTCCAGCTCTGATCTCTCTTCCCTCTCTGCAGTCTCACACTTCCTCCTGCCTTCAAGGCATATCTACTTGGATGTCCTCCCGTCATCTCAAACTTAATATGTCTAAAACTGAACTTATCTTCCCACCCAAACCCTGTCCTCCCCGTGACTTACCCATCACTGTAGAAGGCACCACCATCCTTCCTGTCTTACAACCCTATAACCTTGGCGTTATCCTTGACTCCTCTCTTATTCAACCCATACATTCCATCCATCACTAAGCGTGGTGATTCTACCTCCACAACATCGTTCAAATCCACCCTCTCCTCTCCAACCAAACTCCTGCCACATTAATCCAATCACTTATTACCCCACCTTGCTTACTGTATCAGCCTCCTTGCTGACCTCCTTACCTCCTGTCTCTCCCCACTCCAGTCCATATTTCACTCTGCTGCCTCGATCATTTTTCTACAGAAATGTTCAGGATACGTTTCCCCACTCCTCAAGAAATTCCAGTGGTTGTCCATCCACCTCCATAACAAACAGAAACTCTTCACCATTGGCTTTAAAGCAGTCAATTCCCTGCCCCTTCCTACCTCACCTCACTACTCTCCTCCTACAACCCAGCCCACACACTTTGCTCCACTAATATTAAACATTTTCACTTTTTGTCTATCTTCTTTATCTCATTGTTGACCTTTTGCCCACATCCTGCCTCTGGCCTATAACACTCTCCTTCACATCCGATAGGCAATTATTCTCCCCCTCTTCCAAGCCTCACTGAAGGCACATCTCCAAGAGGCCTTCCCTGCTAAGACCTCTTTATCTCCTCTCCCCACTCCCTTTTGCTTTGTCCTGACTTGCTCCCTTTATTCATCCCCGCTCCCGGTCCCACAGCACTAATGTACAAATCTGTAATTTGTGTCCCCCTCTAGACTGTAAATTTATTGTGGGCAGGGAATGTGTCTGTTTATTGTTATGTTGTACTCTCCCAGTGCTTAGGGGGAAGCAGCGTGGTTTTGTGGAAAGAGTCAGCGGTCGTGGGTTCTAATCCCAGCTCCGCCACTTGTCTGCTGCATGACCTTCGGCGAGTCACTTAACTTCTCCATCCCTCAGTTCCCTCATCTGTAAAATGGAGATTAAGCCTGTGAGCCCCATGTGGGACAACCTGATTACCTTGTATCTACCTCAGTGCTTAGAACAGTACTTCATACATAGTAAGCGCTGCACCCAGTAAGTGCTCAGTAAATAACACTGAATGATCTTTCATTTTTGTTTACTTATCTATAGGTCCATTAATCTCTTCTACATGTCTCTCCTGCTAGATTGTACACTCTTGGGCAGGGATAATGTCTTCTATTTCCACCATACTCTCCCAAGTACTTAGTACAATGCTCTGCACACAGAAAAGAGCTCAATAATTATTGATTAATTGACTGGAGTCATTATCCTGACAGCCTCATGTAGCAGTCACTATTTAGTGTTTCACCTCGATTGGGTCTTTTCTCATTAACTGCAGGCCATTTTTCAGTTTATGCCTTCCCCATTTGAATGTAAACTCCTGGAGCGCAGGGACTCTGCCTTTTCCTGTTGCTCCTGAGGGGTCTATTCCCACCTCCCTCCTCTCCCCACCTCCCCTGTCTTTCCCACCTCCTTTCTGGGACCTGCCCTTGGAAGGGCAAGACCTGATTATCTTGTATCTATCCCCAACGTTCAGTTCATTGCTCAGCACATCATCATCATCAATGGTATTCATCAAAGGCTTAACTATGTGCAGAGCATTTTACTAAGCATTTAAATATCACCAAAGTATTATCACTGTGGCTTAGTGAATAGAGCACGGGCCTGGGAGTCGGAAGGTCCTAATCCCGGCTCCGCCACATGTCTGCCGAGTGACCTTGGGCAAATCACTTCATTGGGCGTCACTTACCTCATCTGTACAATGGGGATTAAGATTGTATGGGACAGGGACCGTGTCCAACCTAACTTGTATCTGCCCTAGCTCTTAGAATAGTGCTTGGCACATAGTAAGTGCTTAACAAGTACCATTATTAATTACTATTAGGGGTTGGGCAGCCAGGTGGTCCCGCCCACCTCTCCCTGTCACCCCCGTCCCAGCCTTCCCCTCCCTCCCGCGCCCCCCCCAACCTGGTAGTAGCGGGGTGGGGCGCCGTAGCGGTGATGGCTTTGGCCCAAATCCCACATCAGCTGCCGCAGCTGCTCTGGCTCCCCGAGCCGAGCCACCGTCTTCTCGATGAAGGACATGACCCTGGGGTTGCGAGGCAAGAGATCGATAAGCTTTGGTCCTCTCCGCCTGGGTTCTGTAGGGCCCAGGGGTGGGGGGAGAGTCTGTGAGCCCCCTGTGGGACCGGGACTGGTCCAACCTGATTGATTTGTATCTACCCCAGGGCTTAGAAAAGTGCTGGACACATAGTAAGTCAAATGCCATAAAAAAAAAAAAATAGGACGCTGTCCACCTGGGTTCTGTCAAGGCACAGGAGGT
This sequence comes from Ornithorhynchus anatinus, assembly GCF_004115215.2. Lineage (NCBI taxonomy): Eukaryota > Metazoa > Chordata > Mammalia > Monotremata > Ornithorhynchidae > Ornithorhynchus > Ornithorhynchus anatinus. Next base: position 3,357,770 of record NC_041732.1, on the reverse strand, counting down.
GGGACGATCTTGGGTACTAGTGGGGTACTCTGGCCCTCTCCAGCCTCAGCTCCTCAGCATGTATGGCCAGTGCTTAGAACAGTGCTCCAGCGCTCAGAACAGTGCTTGGCACATAGTAAGCACTTAACAAATACCATTATTATTATGTAAGGGCTAGGGGGACTTCAGGAGATGGCCGTGTTCTGGCTCTGCCCTGTGCTCTGTCTCCACTCTCTTCCCCTGCCTCAGTTTCCCTCTCTTCGCCCCAAGAAGTCACCCAATTGGAGGGGAAAAGGGAAAATGGAGATGGGGGGGGGGCAAAAGAGGGGCGGTCCCCAAACCTGAGCCCATGAGCCTGCAGCTCTCTGCTGCTCCTCAGCTCCTCCAAGTCAGCCACGTCTCGAAAATGGAAGAAGGCATCCTTGCATTCTGGGTGAGTCTCTAAGAGCCTGGGAGGAAGGTTGATGTGTGTGGGGGGAGAGTTATTGCCCCACCTGCACAGGGTCACGGGGTCATCCATCCAAGCCCCCTCCCCGCCCCCCGGGACTTTGGCCTGAAGGAGGGGGAGAGGGGGAGAGAGAGTTCAGAGCAGGGGAGGGAGACAGGCCCTGGTTAATCCATTTAGCGACTGGCAGAGGCCGTGGTTGTGAGTCGGCATGGTTCCCACTCCTGGGGGTGGGGCAGAGAAAGATTGCAGGGGACAAGGGGCATTGGGGGACGCGGTGATCTCAGCACTGAGTTCGAAACCTGCTTCTCTCCTGATCTGGGCCGAAGACTGGTCTCCCCACCCTCCTCACCTCTCCACCCTCACACATCGTCACCCTAGCTGCTCTTTCCTTCCCTTGTCCTGTCCCCTCCTCTCCCCCTCCTAAGCGTTTCTCAGACCAGCTGGACTCTCTGCCCCCCTCGCTGTGGCCCAGAGTGAGGAGCTGGAAAGGACCCAAGAGTCGGGCGCCCAGATCCAGTCTCATTCAGTGGGGAAAAGGAGAGGGAAGGGTTAAATTGAAGGCAAGAAGAAGGGCAGAGATGATGGGGGAGGAGATGATTTTGCGGAGGAGAAGGGCTGGAGAGGCCGGGAGGGGGGACTGCATCCCCCAGACCTGGTAAATGTCAGGGCTGAAGGGAGCGAGGCGAGAGCTGTTCCAGGGAGAGAGAGAGAGAGCAGAGCCTCCGTGGGCAGAGCCCCCCAATTTCCTGGCTCCAGCAAGGGAGGGGGGGTTCGCCTGGGTCTTTGCCAGCCCTCCACTGCGTCAGGTAAGGACCCCCTATCACTCATCCTATCCCGACTGGATTACTGCATTAGCTTCTTTTCTGACCTCCCAACCTCCTGTCTCTCCCCACTTCAGTCCATACTTCACTCTACTGCCTGGATTATCTTTCTACAGAAACGTTGTGGGCACGTCACCCCCCCTCCAAAAAAAAAACCTCCAGTGGTTGCCTGTCAACCACCATATCAAACAAAAACTTCTCACTATTGGCTTCAAAGCTGTCCATCACCTTGCCCCCTTACCTAACCTCCCTTCTCATCTTCTACATCCCAGCTGGCACAGTACGCTCCTCTGGTGCCACCCACCTTCTCACTGGGGCTCAATCTTGCCTGTCCCACTATCGACCCCTGGCCCATGTCCTACCAATCACACTTCCTCCCTTCAAAGCCCTGCTGAAGTCTCACTTCCTCCAAGAAGCCTTCCCAGACTAAGGCTCCCTTTTCCTCAGCTACCCCTCCCCTCCACGTCACCTTGACCCACTCCCTTTGCTCCATCCCCCTCTCCCCACCCCACAGCACTTGTCTATATATATATACATATCTATAATTCTATTTATGTTGATGCCTGTTTACTTGTTTTGATGTCTGTCTCCCCACTTCTAGACCATAAACCCAGTATTGGGTAGGGATTGTCTCTCTTTATTGCTGAATTGTACTTTGCAAGCGCTTAGTATAGCGGTCTGCACCCAGTAAGGGCTCAATAAATACGGTTGAATGAATGAATGTGTGTGACACCAATGGAAACTCACCTTCAATGAGCGACAGAGGCTGAGTCTCCAGGAGAGGCCCTATTCCTCACCTTTGACCCTGACCCTCTTTGACCTGGGGCTGGGGGGAACGATGGAGAGTTTGGGGAGGGGGCACCCCGGGGAGAAGGGGTTCTCTGTGTGAGAGGGGTCTGTGGGTGGGAGAGAGGGTTGGGGAGGGTGTCTCTGGAGCGGAGGGGTTCGTAGGGGTCCGTGGGCAGGCAGGGGATGGGGATCTCTGGGAAAGAGAGGGTTGGGGGAGGGAATATGTGGGAAGGAAGGGGGTGAGAGAGTCTGAGGATGGGTGTCTCTGGGAAGGAAAGGGATAGGGGGTCCAGGAGGTTTTGGGTGTCTGTGGATGGGAAGGGATAGGGAGGATCTGTGGGGGTGTCTATGGGTGGGAAGGATAGAGGTCTTTAGGATGAAGGAGGTTAGGACCCCTAGGAGGGAGGAGGATGGAGAGGGTCTCTGGGGGTGGGCGGTGGGGGCATCTGGGCGTGGTAGCGGTCCCTAGGATGGGGAGGATATATGAGAGGGGGCCTTTGGATGGGAGGGGGATAGGGGTCTCTAGGAGGGAGGGGATAAGGGTCTTTACCAGGGGAGGGTCTGCGGAGGTCTATGGGTGGTAGGGGGATAGAACTCTCTAGGAGGAAGGGAACGGGGAGGATCTGTCCGGCGGTCTATGGGTGGGAGGGGGATGGGGTCTTTAGGAGGGAGGGGCGAGGAGCTTATGTGTGGGGTGGTCTATGGGTGGGAGTTGGATAGGGATCTCTGAAGTGGAGGGATCTGTGGGGATCGGGGGATGGGAGGGGGTAGGCGAGACAGGCCCAAGGAGGTGTGGGGGGTGGGGGGAAGGGGGAGGGGTCCTTGCTAAGGTTTGTGGGCGGGGGAGATGGGACCGGCGGCCAGGTCTCTCGGAGGGAATCCCGGCCGGCCGGAGTCTGGGGGGAGGGGTCCCTACCTGATGAAGACGATGACCCCGATGTGGCCGATGTCTCGGTGCAGGGCAGCCCAGCTGTCCCGCACCAGCCTCTTCTGCTCCGCGGATAGAGGCTCGGGCTCCACCCCGACCTCCGGCCCCCCGCCAGGGCTGGCCAGAGCGCACCCCATCTCCGGCCCGGCTGCAGAGGGAACGGACACACACAGGCACTCGGGATTAGAGAGCAGGAGAGCAAGGAAGGCGCTGCAACCTGCCCTTCCATCTCCTCAAAGACCCCCCACTCCCTCCCCAACGGGCTCTCAGCACCCCCTCCTTTCCCCAGAACTCCAGACCAGGAAATCTTGGGGTTCCCCTCCAGGCTTCCCTCTCCAGTCTCAAATCTCCCCTGCCTTTTCTCTTCCTCTCTCGGCTGCTGGGTGGCAGAGGGTCCCAGGGCGGCTGGGGGGGCGGGGGGGCTGGGGCAGGGTTGGAGTGGGGGGACACACTAAGGAGGAGGGGGTTGAGTCCTGGAGGGAACTGCCCGGTGACCGTCCCGTTAACCAGGGTCTTCCTCGCTCAGGTCGGAGCCGAAGGCGGGGACCGGGAGAGGGAGTGGAAAAGGGGAGAGGCGGAGCTTCTCCTCTTTTACACCAAAGTTTTGGAGGAATCAGCTTGGGGCGCCACCTGTCGCACTGTGATCCGGACCCCCGGGCCCTGGTGCCTGCCGTGGCGAAGCAGAGCCCCCTACACCCCGGGAAACTGAGGCACCACCATCCTTCCTGCCTCACAAGCCCATAACCTGGGCGTTATCCCGACTCCCCTCTCTCTCATTCGACCCGTATGTTCAATCCATCACTAAAACCTGTCGGCTGCACCTTCACGACATCGCCCTTTCCTCTCCATCCAAATTGCGACCACGTTAATCCAATCTCTTCTCCTCTCCCGCCTTGATTACTCTATCAGCCTCCTCGCCGAGCTCCCAGCCTCCTGTCTCTCCCCGCTCCATTCCCTACTTCCCTCTGCTGCCCAGATCATTTTTCTCCAGAAACCGTTCAGGACACGTTGCCCCACTCCGCAAGAACCTCCAGGGGTTGCCCACCCACCTCCGAATCAAACAAAAAATCCTCACATTTGGCTTTAAAGCAGGCAATGACCTTGCCCCCTCCTACCTCACCTGGCTATTCTCCTGCTACAACCCAGCCAGCACACTTTGCTCCTCTAATGCCACCTTGATCTAGTCCATCTCGCGGCTGACCCCTGGCCCACATCCTGCCTCTAGAACGCCCTCAAATCCTCATATCTGACAGAAAATGACTCACCTCGCCTTCAAAGCCTTACTGAAGGCACATCTCCTCCAAGAGGCCCTCCCTAACTCCTCCTTTCCTCTTCTCCCATTCCCTTATGTCACCCTGACTTGCTCCCTTCCTTCACCACGACCCCCCCACCACAGTCCCACAGCACTTATGCACATATCTTCATTAATTAATTTATATTAAGTTATGTCTCCCCCCATCTAGACTGTCAGCTCGTTGTGGGCAGGGACTGTGTCTATATATTGTTGCATCATACTCTCCCAAGTGCTTAATACAGTGCTTTGCATCCAGTTAGTACTCAATAAATACAATTGAACGAATGAATAAATGAAAGGGGCACCCATCTTGAAAGCCCAGACATCCCAATTCCCAGCTCTTAAATGGTCTTGGTGTTTCATAGGCTCCGCTGCGCAGGCAAAGCGGCTCTGGGGAAACCCCCAGGAAGGGGATGGGGGAGTGGGGAGAGGGGGAGCAAGGGGTGACAGCCAGAAATAATAATAACAATAATGATGTTGGTATTTGTTAAGCGCTTACTATGTGCCAAGCACTGTTCTAAGCGCTGGGGTAGACACAGGGTAATCAGGTTGTCCCACATGAGGCTCACAGTCTTGATCCTCATTTTACAGATGAGGTAACTGAGGCACAGAGAAGTTAAGTGACTTGCCCAGTCACACAGCTGACAAGCGGCAGAGTCGAGATTCGAACCCATGACCTCTGACTCCCAAGGCCGTGCTCTTTCCACTGAGCCACGCTGCTTCTCTATGGCTGCCTGTACCGAGTGTGGAATGGAAATGAGGCAGATCAGCTATCCGGAAGTGCGAACCCTACCTCGGGCCACAGGCACTGGACTTTTTAAGCACTTACTTTGTGCCAAGCATTGTTCTAAGCCCTGGGATAGAGACAAGTTATTATCACATTGGACACAGTCCCTGTCCCACATCATCATAATAATTATGGTATTTGTTAAGCACTTACCATGTGCCAAGCACTGTCCTACACATTGATACAAGGCAATCGGGCTGGACACAGTCCCTGTCCCTCATGAGGCTCACACTCTCAATCCTCATTTTACAGATGAGGCAGCTGAGGCACAGTTAAGTGACTTTCTCAAGGTGACACAGCAGACGAGTGGGGGATCCGGGATTAGAACCCAGGTCCTTCTGCTGCCCAGGCCCGTGCTCTACCCACTAAGCCACGCTACCCCGGGAGTGCTTGGGGAGACAGGTTCCAGCTGCCCACTGGGAAGGCGCAGAAAGAAATCAGAAGCCACGCAGAGGTCCACCCTAGCTTTCCGGCCCTCTCACTGGCGGGCCGGCCTTTATTGAGTGCCTGGGTGCTGGCCAAATGGATAGCCCTGGGGTCGAGCAGGCTGGGCACTCCCCGGCCCTCCGGGCGAGGAGCTGTGACCGCATAAATAAGTCGGGGAGGAAGGCATTGAAATAGGGCATTTGGTGGGGTCCGGCACCCCTCTCTTCCCTATCTCCATCTGGGTGTGGAGCGGTGCCAGCTCTGAGGCAGCGTGATAGCAGGGGCTGGGGGCAAGGAGCGGGACATTTTGGTTGGACGACGGGGAATGGGGGCATCCTGGCCACTTCTGTCTAGGTAGAGAGGACTCCAGTCCTGGAGGCTGAGACCCCAAATACCTTCAGCCACCCCCCCCCCGACCCCGGGACCCCCACTCCTGAGCCGATAACACATTGGATGTGTTGGGGCAGGGAGCCCTGAGGTGTATATGTTTTGCGGGGGGCTACAGGAGACCAGCACTCAGGTGTTGGCTCTTCCTCCCCCCGCGAGGCAGGGCTAAACTGGGTGGGGGGGACCCCCGGGACAAGGAGGAGGGGTGGTCGCTTTCCCCTGGAGTGCTCCCTGCCCAGGCTTAGTCCAGACGCCAGAGCGGGGAGAGGCAAAGAAGGGAAACTGAGGCAGGGGATTGACGCTCCGGCACCCAGAATGTGCAAACATAGAAAATAATAATTAATTACTAATTACAATACTAAATACCCTGGCCCCATTCCCCTGGGGGTTTCAAAGCACTTAAGGGCCCTAACAAGGTGGGGCACCCCAGGGACCCACTGGGCAGCCATCGGCCGGTCGGCTCCTGGCCGTGTGTCCCCGAGAGGAGAACCAGGCCCTCGGTATGCCCCCGACCCCTAGGCCATTCCTCCTGGGGCGGGCGGGGCCCGGGCACCAGGGGTCCCACGGGGTGGAGGAAGGGTCACGTCCTGGGGGCGGTCTCCACGGGATTTCCGTTGACCCTGCGCAGGCCAGAGATCTCCGGGGGCGGCAGGAGGGGGTGGGTGAGGCTGACCTGAGCCTTGCTCAGGGTCGAGATTCTCCCCCTGCCCCCAATCTGGATATTCACCGTAGTCGAATAGCTGGGCCGGGCGCCCCCGCGTTCGGGACTCCCGTCTCCCAGGACCCAGGCCGGCCCCCGCCCCTGCCGCCCCGGCCGGCCCCTCTGCTCGGGGGTCAGGATGGTGGCCATGAGGCCGCAGGGGGTCGTTGGGGGCGACTGAGGCCGGACAGGGCAGGCCCATCCTCGGGGAGCCCCCCGGCGGGGCGGGGAGAGACCCCCGGGTGGGGAGGGGGCCCGGGAGGCAGGAGCGGAGGCTGAAGGACGGGGCCGGGTGAGGCCGGGCTGGCGGCCCAAGGCGAGGTCTGCCCGGATCGGTTCCTCCTGGACCCAGCCTGGGGAGCGGGCCCGGGCCTGAGGTGTCCTGGGCGTGGGAGGCAGCGGCCGGGGTGGGGCCGGGGGCTTCCAAAAGGCCCCCTCCCAGCCCTCCCCACCGGCCCCCCTCCGGGCCAAGCTCTGACTAATGCACGAGGCGGCTAGGTAGCGGGAGAGGGCAGCGGCACTGGAGGAGAGGCGGCGGGTAGAAGAGGCCAGGGCCAGGCGACAGGGCAGGGCAACAGCAGGTTCCGGGGGAGGGAGTGCGGTGGAGGGTGGGGGGGCTGCAAGGGGAGAGGTGGGGGGTGGGGTGACCTCTGCAGACTCAGAGGCGGCCGTCCCGACCCCGCATCCAATCCCCAGTGGGAGCTGGGGGGAGCTGGGGCGAGGCCCGGCAGGGCTCCTGACTTCAGCCATAGATGCTGAAGAGGATGGAGAGACCTGCGGGGAGGAAGAAGGAGGGGAGGACTGGATTGGGGATGAAGAGGAGGAGGGAGGGGAAGCCTGGACCAGGGAGGAGGAGGAGGGAGGGGAAGCCTGGACCGGGGAGGAGGAGGAGGGAGGGGAGGTCTGGACCGGGGAGGAGGGAGGAGAGGCCTGCTGGGAGGAGGGAAGGGAGGTCTGCTGGGAGGAGGGAGGGGAGGCTTGCTGGGAGGAGGGAAAGGAGGCCTGTTGCGAGGAACTGCAGGGAGAAGAGGCCTGGAGGGAGGAGGACGACGACTGAGATGCCTCGGGAAGTTCCGTTTTCTTCCCCAGGGAGCTCCGGGTGGGGAGGGGGCTGAGAGGCGGGCTGGGGGTTGGAGATGGGGCTTCAGCTGTGCTCTGGGAGGCCGGGCTGGGTGGGAGTCCAGGGTGGTCCAGAGTCCCATCGATTTCTACTGGGTGGGATCTCGGCAGCGATGGGGACCCAGGAGACTGTGTGCCCAGCCAGACGGCGCTCTCCCGGGCGGCAGGGAAGAGGGGGACAGTCTCCTGGATGCAGGCGAAGGGCAGAGTCGCTTCCCGCACCAAGGCGTAGCCAAAGGCCACGGGGGGGCCTGGAGGGAGGGAGAGAGGGAGAGAGAGATTGAGGGGCGGAAGGGTCACTGCAGCTGTCCTCTAGCCTCCTTTGGAGAGAGAAAGGGGGCCCCAGGACCCCCACCAGCCTCTCCACCTCCCCCAGACTCCCCTGGCTCTCCCAGAGTAAAAGAGGAGCCCTGTGGTCTCCTAGCCCCCATGGTCAATCCCATTTTCCAGAGTCCTTTTCTCTTTCTGGGGGTGGCTTAGCTCCTGCCCGGACCCCGAGGGCACCACCCACCATCCCGGCCATGGGTGGCGGCGCCCTGGTACCCACCGGACTGCAGCTGCTCAGAGCAGGGCGGGGCCTGGGGCTGGGTGCGGGAGAGGCCTCGGATCCTCCTAACGGGATGGGCGGCAGCGGCGGCGGGGCTGGGGGCGGCGGCCCGGGCCCCCCACTGCATCCGCTGAACCTTCTCGCTGTACATGCGGGCCAGGGCCTGCACCCGCGTGAGAATCTTCTCCGAGTGCTGGAGGCCCCCGCAGCCGCCCTCCTCCCGGTACATCGCCAACTCGGTCAGGCTCGGGCAGAACCGGGCCACAGCCTCACCCCCTCCTGGCCCCCGCAGGTCCGACTCCTCCAGGATCACCAGGGGCTCGGAGCAGGTCAGCCGGGACACCCCCCGTGACTCCCACCCCGTGCCACCTGCCTGCTCCATCGCCCGCCAGGCCCTCCGGATCTCCGCGCAGGAGCGGAATTCCAGTTCCGGGCTCGGCGGGCGAGCAGGGCCGGACCAGGCTTTGGAGGCGGATGCAGCGCCTCCCTCTGCCTCTGTCCCAGGCCCCCGTCCGGGGGACCCCACTGCCGGCTCCGGCATCTCGCCCTCCGGCTCTGGCGTTCTGGGATCGTCCGGGCAACCCCGCTCCTCCCCGCTCCTGACTGGGCTCTCCCCAGCCCTGTCCTCCCTCCCCTCTGGGGAACAGCCGGGAGTCAGAGGTGGGATGTTGGGCGACTTGGCACGGATCTCCCGCTCCCGGGAGTCTTCGGGAATGTCGGGAGGGCCGTCCCGGCCGAGCCCCTCCAGGACGTGGAGCGGGGATGGCTCCCGCTCGGCCGGTGGTGGCGGCTCCTCCTCTTCTTCCGAAGAGTCGCTGCTGGAGGGAGGCCGGCGCTCCGGGGCAGCCTCCTCCTCCGGGACCGGGGTTCCGTCTCTTGATCGGATCCTGGGGGCCTCCCCGAGGTCTGGCGGGGCTTCACAGGCAGCTGGCTGGGAGAGCAAAGGGGATGGGGGCGAGCTGTAAGCTCGACCTCTAGAAAGCTCATCGTGCACAGGGAATGTGGCTCCTAATTCTGTTGTATTGAACTCTCCCAAGTGTTTAGTGCAGCGGCATTTGTGGTTCAGTGGTAGAATTCTCCCTTCCTATACAGGAGAACTGGGTTCGATTCCTGGCCAATGCAGTTGCTCCTTTTCCTCTGGACTGTAAGCTCCAGGGAATGTGTCTCTTTACTGTTGCACTGTACTCCCCCAAGCGCTTAGCCCGATACTCTGTCCGCAGTAGACTCTCCATAAATACGACTGAATGAATGCTTTACCTAGGAATCGCTCAATAAAACAATTGATCGACGATGATGATAATGATGACGACGGTGATGGAGAGCTTGGCCACACCCAGAGAGGGGAAGGGCCGGGAAGACCAAAGGGGCAGGGGAAGTTCCCAGGTTTCCCACACCAATCCCCCCCAACCCCGGACCCAGATGACTCCTCTCCGAACCCCTCTTTGGCCCCAGTTTACCTCGCCTGGGCCCCCCGGCTCTCGCAGGCCCCGCTGACTCAGAAGCTCCAGGATCTCCTCAGTGATGGAGAGGTTGGAGGGGAGGGGTGAGACGCCTGGCTCCTCCAGGGTGTCTTCGGGAGGGCAGGTCCCGGGCTCCGGCGCCGAGTGGATCGACTCGGAGGTAGGGTACAGCTCTCCCTCGCTGCCCGCGTGCTGCAGAGAGCGTCGGGGGGAAGGGCCTCAGCTCCCGAAGAGTGAGCAGACTGGCTCCCCACAGTCCGACAGACCCTGTTGGGAGGGTGGTGGGGCAGGGCAGGGGGAGCGGCACACATACTTTCAAACACATACACATATGCTTACCTTGAGCCTGGAGTCTGCCGAGGTCCGGGTGGGCCGGGCAGGTACAGGAGAGAGAGAGATCACAGAGTGAAAAAGGGACAGAGCTTCCTCCCGTGCTGCTCCCTCCTCTGATTTTCCTTTGACCCCACTGTGCCCTCCAGCTTCTAACCCTCCCCCACCGCCCGCACGGGTCCAGGCCTGCTCAGACCTCTCGTTATGAGACGCAGACCCAGACGGAGAGAGACGCAGATAGACGGGGGGCGGGGGGGTCGGGGACAGAGAGACAAATGGTTGGAGAGGGGCAGGGTCTCAGTGAGACGGACGGAGAGGGCAGGGGTGGGCGGGAGGGGGAAGGCAGGACACTGACCGCTGTCCTGGAACATTGTCTGAGACTCCTTGGCCGGCTCTGAGGGGAAAAGAGCAGGCATGGGGGGGGGTGGGATTCCCAAACGATCCCCTCCCCTCAGCCCCCAGCACCTCCTCCAGGGCCATGTCCTAGCTCTGCTGAGGAGCAGGGTGCCGAGAGAAGTGTGGGAGTGGGAAACCACGAACCGAAGTACCCTCAGGTGTAGTTCCAGCAGAATCGCCCCCACCCCCTGCCTTGCACACCCTGGATGCCTCGACTCACCAGACTGGCGGCGTCCACGGCGGGAGAGGAGGCCGCTGTTGACAGGGGTGAGTTTGCGGGTCCTTTCAGGGCTGTAGAGCGAGGCTGAAGACTCTATGTCGGGGGGCAGGGTGGGGGAGTCAGGACGGTTAGAAGAGTCACGGGGAATGGGTGTCTAGGGCCCAGTGTTGGAGTGGGGGCAAGGAGCCAGGGAAGGTGGGATCCAGAGTGAGGTAGAGAGCAGGAGTTGGGCCCAGGTGAGGTCAGGGCTCAGGAGTTGGGCTCAGGGGTCGGGGCTCAAGGATTGGGGCCCGGGGTCAGGGGTCAGGACTCAGGAAATTAGGGCTCAGGGGTCATGGCTCAGGGTTTGGGGCGAGTCAGAGTTCAGGGGTTGGGGCTCAGTGGGGTCAGGGTTCAAGGATTAGGCCTGAGGAGTTGGGGCTCAGGCGGTGAAGTTTAGGGGTCAGGAGAAGTTGGGGCTCAGGAGTCACGGCTCAGGGCTCAGGGGGGTCAGAGCTCAGGGGGATCACAGCTCAAGGGTCAGAGCTCAGGAATCAGGGCCCCGGAGTGGGGCTCAGGAGTTAAGGTTCGGGGCGGGACTCAGAGAGGGGTCAGGGTCAGGGTTCAGGGAGATCAGAACTCAATGGCTGGGGCTCAGGGAGGGGTCAGGGTTCAGGGGCCCAGGAGTCAGGGCTCAGGGGGTCTGGACTCAGATGTTGGGGCTCAGGGGTCAGAGCCCAAGAGTCAGAAGTCAGGGGGTCAGAACTGAGGGGCTGGGGCTCAGGGGCTGGGCCCCTCCCTTACCTGCCGCCCTCCGTCCAGGGGTGAAGCTGTGAGACTCGGGGAGCCGTGGGGAGCTGAACGAGGGACTGAGGAATTCGGGGCTCAGACGGCTCTCAGGGGCGCCTGGAGAGGGAAGGGGGTGGTCAGGCTCGGTCAGTCCTCCCCACCCCCAAACGCCACCTTCCGCCCTGCCCTCCCACCGTTCCTGGCCACACACTCACAATGGAAACTATTCTCCAACAGGACCTGTTTAGCCTGGAACACGAGAGAGAGTTGGGATGAGGTAGGTGAGGATCTCCCAACCCCAATTCCTCCCTAAGTCCCCTCAGCATCCTCGACCCCTTGACACTTCAGGTTCCCCAGATCCCCCAGTTCCCCCAATCCCCGTGATCCCGACCCCAGAGCCCAGGCCATCCCCACACTTTGGGTCTCCCAGCACTCCCTGGTGGTCCCCCCAGGCCCCAAGTGGGATTCAGCTGCCTCACCTTCTGGGGGATAGAAGCCGGGTGGTTCTCCACAATGAGCCGCTTCAGGTAGTGGATCCAGAGCCTCTTTTCCTCCTGGTTCTTGGCCTGCAGCCGGGGTTTGGCGATGAGAGGTTGGACACAAAGATTGGGGAGACCCCAGCCCCCTTCCCCAGCAGCGCACCCCTCCATCAGCTGGTGGACGGGTGGTCCTCACCTGCAGAAGGTGCTGGTGTTTGGGGATGGTGAGGTCCGACACCTTGAAGCTCAGGGGATCCTTGGGGTTCTCGCTCAGAGACAAGTTACAGCACTGTAGGGAGGGGCAAGGGTCAGCTCTGGGGGAGCCGGGGGGGTTGCAGGATCCTCCATATCCCCCCTCCCTCCCTTTCCCCCACCACCAAGGAGCCTCAGAGGTTTGGAAGCCAGGGACTCCGGGCCCAGCTGTTTCTCATTCATTCCTTCAATCGTATTTATTGAACACTTACCATGTGCAGAGTACTGTACTAAGCGATTGGGAGAGTACAAGACAACAATGAACAGACACATTCCCTGCCCACAATGAGCTGACAGTCTAGAGGGAGAGACAGCATCCAGCAGAAACTCCTTATCATTGCCTTTAATGTGCTCAATCAGCTCTCTCCCTCCTACTCACCCACTCTCTTCTCCCGCTACACTCCAGCTCACACTCTACATTCCCTCTCAATCCAACCTCCTAGGTGGACCTCGTCTCTCCCCGACCTTCGGCTCCCACCGTCCTTGCTGCCTGGAACTCTATCCCCACATCACATCCGCCGGACCACAACTCTTCCCCACCCCGAGGCCCTTTGGCCTGCCCTGCTTCATTTCCCTTGCCCTCTGTAGGCCATCACCCATTTACCACTTCAGTCCTTGGTCTCTCCCACCCAATTTCGGAGCTCTTGGCTCCATAGCAACTTTCACATCCTCCTGTCAGAGCATTCACTGGTATACGTAACCACTTCTCCTTCTCGACTACGTCCGTCTCGCTGCTGGCCCCTTGCTCACGGCTTCCCTTTGGCTGGAACTCCCTTCCCCTTCAAAGCTGACAGACCGCCACTCTCCCTATCTTCAGAGAACTATTAATATCACCTCTCATCCAGGAAGCTTTCCCGACTCACTTCTCATTCACCCACCCCATTCGCCCTCCCTTAGCATCACTTGGGTCTGTACCCTGAAGCGCTCTGATAGTCGCCCCATCCCCAGCCCTACAGCACTTATGCCCATCCCCTCTCTGAAATGTATTTGCATATCTGTGTTCCTCTCTAGATCGAAAGCTCCTCGAAGGCAGGGATGGTATCTACCAACAAGCAGCAGCATGGCCTAATGGACATAGCACAGACCTGCGTGGGAATCAGAAGGACCTGGGTTCTAATGTCGCCAGCACTTGTCTGCTGTATGACCTCGGGCAAGCCACTTAACTTCCCCCTCTAGACCGTAAGCTTGTTACGGGCAAGGAACATGTCTGCTAATTCTGTTGTCTTGTACTCTCCCAAGCGTTTAGTAGAGTGCTCTGCACATGGAAAGGGCTCAATAAATACAACTGATGGATTGATTCTTTGCGCATCAGTTACCTCATCTGAAAAATGGAGATTAAGACTGTGAGCCCCAAGTGGGACATGGACTGTGTCCAATCTGATTAGCTCGTATATACCCCAGCCCAGCCTGACATATGGTAAACACTTACAAATGCCATGAAAAATCAAACTCTGTTGGACTCTCCCAAGCGCTCTACATACTATTCAATAAATGAGTATTGATAATTCACTCAATATTCTAGACAGATTGATCTCTGGCTCCTACCTTGGCCCCGGCACCTGCCTCCGTCCCTGTCCCAGCCCCGGCCTGGCCCCAGCCCCAGCCCTGACCCCAGGACTTACAAAGATGTGACCCTTGTAGGCATAGGTGTCTCCACGCCTCTTGGCCACCAGCAACATCCGGGAGAAGAGGAAGAGCAGGCGCTCCCTGCGGAGCCGCGGACCCCGGAAGGTCCCCTCCAGGACCAGCTCCCCGAAGGCGCTCAGCTCCGGGCCCTCCCAGCCCCCCAGGCGCTGCTGAACCTCCTGCAAGACACCCACCAGGCCCAAAGTCTCTTTGACGCCCACAGCCCTTCCCATCCTTTCTGGACTCCCACCCCGCCACACCCCAATCCCGGTCCTCCCTGGATTCCCTTCCCCACAGTTCTTCCCATTCTTCCCAGACTCTCCCCCACCCGCTTCCCAATAATCCTGGTCCTCCCTGGATCCCCTTCCCCACAGTCCTCCCCATCCCTCCTGGACTCCAACCTCTCTTTCCTCAAGAGCCCCCACCATGTCCCAGGCCCTACCCCCACCCCTCCTCGGCACCCCTGGGCCCGGCCCCAGACCTCTAGCCGGGCAGCGTGCTCCTGTTTGCGCTTCATGTCGTTGATGTACCAGGCCACGGCCGTCATGGTGATGATGGCCTCCTCCACCACCTCGTAGCCCCCGTGCCGCTCATCCCAGTGCTTGCCCAGCTCCTGCGGGGACCGGACCGGATCGGCTTGGACCCCAGAGTCCGATTCCCACACAGCTTTCTCCCCGGAGGGCCCAGCCCAGGGAGCTCTGTCCACCGGATCGCTCCGATCACCACCCCCAGGGATCCCTGTCCTTTCCCAAGCGTTCAGTACAGTGCTCTGCACACAATAAATGCTCAATAAATTGATTAACTGATGGACCGTCCTTAGGCCGCACTGTCTCCCATCCCTCGCTCCCCATTTTCCATCAGCAGATGATCCCGTACAGGCCCTCAGGCCCCACTCCTCCCCTCCCGGAGGGTCCCGGCCCCTCCCAGTGCCCCACTGGAGCCGACCTGCAATAAGAGGTGGTACTTGAGGATGCGTTGCACGGGCTTGAGCAGGTAGCTCTGCAGGGGCAGCGAGTGGCACAACCAGGCCTGGCGCTCGCGGAGGAGACGGGACAGCGGCTCGGAGCTGGACAGTTCCCGCAGCAGGGCCAGGGAGCTGGGGCACAGGAGGTCGCGCAGACTCAGGGCCCGAGGCCTCGGAGGAAGGCGGGGGTGGGGTGGGGAGGAGGGGCTCGGAGGGGAGGGGACCGGGGAAATGACTCACTTGGGGTAGTTCATGCAGTACAGGGTGTAGATGTCAAACTGTTCACTCTGCGGACGAGACGGTGGTTCAGCGCGGCCGCCCCCTCCGCCCCCTCCCGTCCCCACCCTCCGTCCGCCCGCCTCCCGTGCCCCCCGCCCGAGGGTCCGGCCGCAGCCCAGGAGGGGGGACGGGGGCCTCACCCTCTGGACGAAGCATTCGGCGATGCCCTGGGCGCTGCTGCTGCTCTCCAGCTCCTCCAGCAGTTCTCTGGGCCGCGCCGGGAACCATACCACATGTCACCACGGAAGCCCCAGGTTGTGAAGGGGAGACGCCTCCCCCTCCCCACCCTGTTTCGCGGTTAGAAACCGGCACCTCGGAGACCGCACCCAAGATGCCACTGCACGAGGGGAGGAGCCCCATGGCCAAGAAAAACAATTACCCACAACGTTCTGCAGCTCCGTGGTACCAGGGAGGCCATCCCAGCTCCCAGGGGCACCCAAGGATCCCTCCAGACCCAAGCTCCCACCAGCCGGTGCCCCTCTGGCCCAAGGTCACTCTACCCTGACCCGGACAAATAAATAGGTAAGGGGAGTCCCCCGGGCTCCACTGACCCACCCCACCCCGCTGATGAAGGGGCCAGCCCTGACCTGTTGAACTCGTAGATCTGTTCAATGTTGCAGAACAGGATGTCTAGCTGCTCTGGCTGCAGCTCCAGGTGTTCACTGTTCACCAGGCAGCCCAGGTAATCCTTGCACGGGAAGGAGTCGGGGGGAGGGGCAGTGGTCAGAGCTCAGACTGAAAGCTCATTGTGGGCAGGGAATGTGGCTGTTTATTGTTCTATTGTCTTCTCCCAAGCACTTAGTCCAGCCGTCTGCACACAGTAAGCGCTCAATAAACACGATCGAAGGAACGAATAAATGAATGGAAGCTCAGGGCATCCCAAGACATGGAGTGGAGCCAGAGAATGGGTGGGGGGGGGCGGAGGGGATCCCTCCGGTCAGGCCTGGAGCTGGGGATTGGGGAAGGCCGGGGGGCAGGCCGAGGGACGGGAGCAGGCCAGGCCGAGGAGGGGCGGACCGGAGGCTGGGAGTCCTGGGGAGAGTGGGGGCGGGGGGCCAGGGCGTCTCACCTCCACGATGCTCCGCAGGTCCCGCACGTAGGCCCTCTCTGTCTCGACGATCTCCAGGGCTACACGCTCCAGGTGCGAGGGCTTCCCCCCACCGGCACCGGGATCCCCCAGCGCCCCAACCGGCATCAGGTCAAGGCTGATGTGTGGCCCCGGGGGGCCGGCCGCCGGGGGCCCGAGGCCGTCGGCCAGGGAGGCGGAGGAGGCGGAGGAGCCCAGGCTGGGCGGGCGCTCCCCCTCGGAGCCGGAGCCCAGGGTGCTCAGGGACGTGCTGCTGCCGGAGCCGCGGGAAGCCATGGCCAGTGGTGGGGGCCGAGCAGGCGCTGAGGAGACACGGGCCCAACGTCAGGATGGAGGGGCGTCTGCCCACCTGGCACCTCTGTCCGAGCACCCGCCTTGCACACCCACCGCTCACTACCGGCTCACAAAACCCTGCTTGCTTAACGCACGCACTGAGCACTATCCCTACTCCGTCACTTGTCTGCTATGTGACCTTGGACAAGTCACTTCACTTCCCTGTGCCTCAGTTACCTCATCTGTAAAATGGGGATTGAGAATGGGAGCCCCACGCGGGACAGGGACTGTGTCCAATGCCATTTGCTTTTATCCATCCCGGCGCTCCGTACAGTGAGCTTATCAAATAAGTGCTTAACAAATAACTTAGTAAGTGCTTAACAAATACCATCACCATCATCGTCATCATCATTACTGGCTCATGTGCTCCTGTTCACCTTTTTTTTTAATGGTATTTGTTAAGTATTTACTATGTGCCAGGCACTGCGCTAAGCATTAGGGTAGATACAAGTTCCATGTCCCAAATGGCGCTCACAGCCTTAACCCCCATTTTACAGGTGAGAGAACCGAGGCCCAGAGAAGGGAAGTAACCTGCCCAAGATCACGCAGCAGACAAGTGACGGAGCCAGGATTAGAACCCAGGTCCCATCCACCCATCGTGCACCACTGGATCCCGTACCCCTGTTCAACTCGCTCACCCATGGTGCACTATTTACTCACTATTGTTCACACGCCCCACTCTCTTCCTGCAAACCTCACACACCTCTTGCACTACTGACTCAGGTGTCCACTCTTGCCTTGCACACTCACCTTGCTCTCCTACCTCCCCCTCTTTTCTCTCACACCTTCTGCACTCTCTGCACACTCCTCTCCAGGCCTCAACCTTGCCACCCACACCTAATTCTCTCACACCTGGGACACCGTTCTCTCACTTCTGTCTCACACACCCAGACCTCATAATCCTCGCCCCCATATTCTCTATCCAGGGCCCTCCAGACTATAAACTCCTGCGGGCAGCAAATATGTCTATTATATTGTTATATTGTATTCATTCATTTGTCAATTCGAATGTATTTATTGAGTGCTTACTGTGTGCAGAGCTCTGTACTAAGCACTGTACTGTACTGTACTAAGCACTGTACTGTATTAAGCACTGTACTAAGAATACAATATAACAATAGACACATTCCCTGCCCACAGTAAGCTTACAGTCTGGGGGCGGGGAGGCAGGCATTTATGTGAATTAATTAATAACAGATACATTACAGATACTCTCCCTAGCACTTAGGACAGTGTTCTGTAAGCTTTCGATGAATATGATTGACTGACTGACTCCCAGCCCTCCTTTTCCAGCCCCCTTCACTCCAGCCCGTGCAAACTGAGAAGCAGCTAAGAAGCAGTGGGGCCTAGTGTATAGAGTTCGGGCCTGGGAGTTGGACAGACCTGGGTTCTTGTCCCGACCCTACCACTGGTTTGCTGTGTGTGACTTTTGGTAAGTCTCTTAACTTCTCTGTGGCTCTGTTACCTCATCTGGAAAATGGGCATTAAAGCTGTGAGCCCTCTGTGGGACATGAACTGTGTCCAACCTGTTTATCTTGTATCTACCCCGGCTCTCAGTAATGGCCTGGTACATAGTAAGGGACTAAAAAATACAAGTTTTTTAAAAAAAAAGCAAAAGGGGAAGAACGTTAGTGGTCTTTGGTCTCTCATGATTACAGGTGCGTGTGCCATGTGTGATCCTGTGTGTGGGCCGCATGTGTGCAGAGTGTGTGAGCTGGGGGCACCTGGAAGGGAGACACATTAAGCCAAGTGGCAAGGGAGAAGGCTCTTGAGCTGCAGGGAGGGAGAAAAAGGGAAGATAGACCCTGAGTGAGGAAGTAGAGTGAGTGAATAGAGTTGACCTGGGTGCCTCCTAGGGCCCCCGCCCTCTCCAGGCCTCAGTTTCTCCCCACCTTGTCCCCAGCAGAGAATATTTGGCCCACCATACACACACCCCAGAGCTCACTTTCCCTCAGTCTCTGGCTCTCTCTCAATCTCTGGCACCCAGCGTTGAGTTATCTTTCCCAGAGAAGCTAAAGGCTGGCCCTCCCAGGTCCCCCTTTCCAGCCCGCCTTCCCCCTTCCCTTCTCCTCTGTCCCCCTTCCACCCTCCTTTCTTTTTCCTCCCTCGAGTCCCCAACCCAAACCTGGGGCTGGGCTCCTTTCCCGGCTAGGGCTCCGGCTCCGGGCTCTCCGGCTCCGGGGCAGAGGTGTCTATTATTCAGTTTTTGCACTTCCTGTCCCCTCCTCCCCTCTCTCCCCTCCCCCTTCTCCCCACCCAGGCCTGACCTAGTGGGTAATAAGGGAAAGAGAAAGCAGACATAAGCTTCACACCCAACACACCAACACCTGCTCTGGAACAAACACACACACGCACATACACATGCTCGCAGATGCACCGGGGGCTGCCGACACTTCTGCCAGCCACGTGTGTGCAGGTCCAGAGCTCCGGACGCGCACATCCGCTGCACAAACCTCCGAGTGTGTTGGAGTGTGTCTGTAGGCCTGTGGCAGACATTCAGTCACACTTCCAGAGACATCCACTGACGCTCAAAAGACAAAGACCTTCTTAAACACTCACTTAGGCATACAATCCCATGAACCTACAAGACACCTTCACGAAGACCCACAGGCCCTTACACCTATTGAGACCTATGCGTCGGCTTGGACACCTTCTCCAGATTCATTCCCTTGGACAGACCCATAAAGACACACCCATGCAGGCCGTGCAGACTCCAAATAGAGTCGCTCAAAAGACATACACACACACACATACACACACAAAACAACAACTAACCTCTCAAGAACCTCCAGTGGTTTCCCATCCACCTCTGCATCAAACAAAAACTCCTCCCCATTGGCTCTAAAGCCCTCCATCACCTTTCCCCCTCCTACCTCGCCTGGCTACTCTCCTACTCCAACCCAGCCCGCACACTTTGCTCCTTCGATGCTAACCTTCTCACTCCACCTCTATCTCATCTATCTCACCACTGACCTCTCACCCTTGTCCTGCCTCTGGCCTAGAACGCCCTCCGCCCTCCCTTCTCACATTCGACAGACCATGACTCTCCCCACTTAAAAGCACATCTCCTCCCAGAGGCCTTCCCTGACTAAGCCCCCCCTTTTCCTCTTCTCTTTCTGCTCTACCTCGACTTGCTCCTTTTAGTCACCCCCCACTCCGCAGCCCCACTGCACTTACGACCCTATCTGTCATTTATTTATTTCTATTAATGTCCGCCTCCCCCTCCAGACTGTGAGCTCTTGGTGGGCGGGGTACGGGTCTGTTAGATTGTCCTCTCCCAAGCGCTTAGTCCAGCACTCAGCACCCAGTGGGGGCTCGATATATAATGACCGTCCCTGGCAGTTTACTCACCGGCCGGGGCCGGGCTGTATCTCCGAAGGTGGCGGGCCTGGGCACCCTCAGGCATGATGGGGTGATCTCCAACGGTGGACCTGGAACCCCGGGGGCGGGGGGGGGAGAGACCGGGGGGTGTGGGGAGCCTGTCCGGACCGCTCCCTTCCTGCCCGTCCCCCCCGGATTCTCCTCCCAGACCCACTCCCTCTCCCCCTCTGCTCGGGAACCCTGGACGCCCGGGTCCCCGCAGGCCGCCCAGTCGCCGGGGAAGAAGGGCAGGCAGGAAGCCCCCCTCCCCACCCGCTCTGGGCAGCGGCGGCCTCCCCCTCCCCTGCCATTGTTTCCCGAGAAAACAATCCCCTCTCCGAACCCAGGAGTCCCGGAGGACCAGGGCAGCCCCCGCCCTCCCCCCCAGGACCCAGTGGGGGGCCGGGCCCGGGACCACCCCTGCGCAGGAGGCGGGGCGGACAGGGCCGGGTGGGACCGGGAAAGGAGGGGAGGGGGCGAGGCTGGCCCCGGGGAGGTTGGGGGGGGGGAGGCAGGGTTCCGACCCCCAGTGGGAGAGATTCTCCCCTTCCCTCCAGCCGGAGCCCCCGGAGGTTGGGGGGCGGGAGAGGCCTAAGGAGAAGGACCCTACGGGCGAGGCCGAGGGTTTAGGACCCCTCCGCTCAGACCGGGAGGGAGGGCGGGACGCCGGGGTCCCTGGGGAGGGGCGGGGGGTGGGCCGAGGGCGGGAAAGAAGCCGGTTCTCACGGCCGGGCCGGGGAGGGGAGGGGACTAAGAGCTGGACCGAGAAGGTCCCCGGGGCCTGGAGAAGCTCCCTCTCCCACCCCATCTCGGCAGGTCCCTCTGCCTCCCTGACGCAGGACCCCGAGCGGAGATCGGCGATCTGGAAGTTAGGACGCCTGGGTCCCTCCAAACCCCCCCCCCCGGACAACCCCCTCCCCCGAGGGCAGGGCCTGTCTCTCTTTATTGCTGTGATGTACTTTCCAAGCGCATAGTACGATACTCTGCACACAGTCAAGCGTTCAGTAAATAGGATCGAATGAATGAACTAATCCGGGGGAATCCTGAGCCGCCTCCCCGGGGGGGGGGGGGTCGGGGTCGGGGGGGAGTCAGATCGAGGGGCCCGAAGGGAGCCGCCGAGCTGTCTGAGGCCTGGGGTTCCCCGCAGAGGTCTGGAGCTGAATCAACTGCCCCACAGACAGGCAAGTGCAGCCACTAACAACCATCACCATCTGGCCTCCCGGGGTCCTGGGAATGCCCCGCCTCCGCACTCTCCTCCCCTCCCCCGCTCCAGCCCTGACCTCGGTGGGGGGGTTGGGGGGGCGGGGGGCGGGCAGCTTCAGGGTCAGGAAGCCGGGGGTCTCCGGCCAGAAGGGTCGGGGCGCGGGTCTATGCCCCTGAGCTGGCAGGAGGGCTTCCCGGGGAAGGCAGAGACAGAGAAGGGGAGGGGACGCGGTGGGGGGGGGGGTCTTCATGAGGTCATCCCATCCCGAGGTCATCCCATCCCTTCCCCTGCCTCCGTTCCCCTGACCAACGAGACAGAAGGAGAACCCCAAAAAGGAGAACCCCCCCCGTCTCACCGCTCCCGAGTTTCCCACCCCTCCTCTTGGGGTGGGGGTGGGGTGGGGGTTGTTCCTGAAGTCTAACCTTCATCCCTCCTGCTGCAGCCTCAAATGGTCCTTTAGTGGGGAATGGAGAACGTTACTCCAGAGATTTCGCTTCAACCGTTCCGCTCTTCTCAGGTCCGGGGCAATCCCCTGCGGTTCCGCCCCTCGCCTCCACCCCCCACCAACTGCCCCCTGCCCCCTCCCTCAGCCCTCAGAGTGACCCCCCCGCCCCGCCCCGAGACCAAAGTCAGGGGTACCGGGCCCGGCTCCCCGCTCCCTTTGGAGATGGGGAGGGGGCGGCCCTGGGGGCCGGGACCCCCGGGGTCCCCTCGGCGGGGGCGGGGGCGGCGGCGCGGCCTGGCCGGCCCCCTCCCTCCCCTCCCCCCGCCCCACCCCCTCCCCATTGTTCCCGGGGCGCAGAGCGGGCTGCTCCTCCTCCTCCTCCTCGCCCCCTCCCCAGCCCCGCCCGCCCAGACCCCCCGCGCTCCTCCTCGGGCCCCCGATGGCCTCCGCCCCCGCCCCCGGCCCCGACCCCGGCCTCCGCTCCCCGGCCTCCGGCCTCCGCCCCCCGGCCCATCCCCACCGTGGGCTCCAGAGACTCCATCGCCCCCAATCCCGGGCCTCCGTCCGGACACACAAAGCGGCTTCTGTCCGCTCTCTCTTCCTCCTCCTCCTCCTCCTCCTCCCTCTCCTCCTCCTGCTCCTCTTCTCCTCCCTCTCCTCCTCTTCCTCCCTCTCCTCCTCTTCTCCTCCCTCTCCTCTTATTCCTCCTCCTCCTCCCTCTTCCCCTTCTCTTCCTCCTCCTCTTTCTTCCTCTCCTTCTCTTCTCCTTTTCCTCCTCTTCTCCCCCCTCCTCCTTTCCTCCCTCTCCCCTTCTCTTCCTCCTCTTCCTCCTCTTTCTTCCTCTCCTTCTCTTCTCCTTTTCCTCCTCTTCTCCCCCCTCCTCCTCTCCTCCCTCTCCCCCTTCTCTTCCTCCTCCTCCTCTTTCTCCCTCTCCTTCTCCTCTTCCTCCTCCTCTTCTCCTCCTCCCTCTCCTCTTCTCCTCCCTCTTCTCCTCTTTTCCCTCTCCTCCACTTCTCCCACTCCTCTTCCTCCTCTTCTCCTTCTCTTCCTCCCTCTCCTCTTCTTTTCCTCCCTCTCCTCTTCTCCTCCCTCTCCTCTTCCTCCTCCTCCTCTCCCCCTCCCCCTCCCTCTTCCCTTCTCTTCCTCCTCCTCCCTCTGCCCCCGTCCTCCCCCTGCCCCCGTCCTCCCCCTGCCCTGTCGGCCGTCTCACCTCCCCAGCTCGGCGTCGTTGGTGTCGGCGATGCTGTCGGCGACGATGTCGGCGATGCTGTGGGCGGGTCGGGGCCGCGGGTCTCGGCGGGGGCGGGGCGGGGGCTGCGGGGGGCGCGGGTCCGGGCGGGGCCATGCAGGGCCGGGGGCGACAGCGGAGTCCGGCGGGGGGGACCTCGGGCCCGGGACCCGCCGGATCGGGTCCGCAGCATCCGAGCCCAGCCCGGTCCGGACCTCAGGGGACAAGGTCCGAGCCGGACGCCGGACGCCGGACCCCCAAGCCAGCCGTCCCGGGCAGAGGCGGGAAGAAGGCCGGGAAGGCCGGGAGGACGAGAGGCGGGAGATTCCCCCTTCCCGGAATTCCCCGCCGCCCCGGCCGGTCCTTCCCCCGGCTTCAGGTCCGAGGTGGCCCCCGGCTCGGACTTCCCCGGGCCCTGCTGCTGGGCCCCGGGAGGGCGGGGGCACCGGACAAGAGGGTCCGGGGGCGGTGGCCTCTAAGGGGGGGACCGCATCTGGAGCCCCGGGCCGGGAGAAGGAGGGACAGGGGAGAGGGAGGGGAGAGGGAGAGGGGAGCCGGCCCAGCTAGGGCTCAGGCGGGGGAGGGGGCTGAGGGGCAGACCCCCTCTCCCCCGGCCCTGCCCAGCTCCATTTCCTGTTCCCGCCGGCTCAGGAGGGGGGAGGGGGAGAAAAGCAGGAGGAGAGGAGGGGGCAGTTAACCCTTCCCTGGCCTGGGCATCGAAGGGTTAAATGTCCTTGCCCTGGACCCCGTGAATATTCATCAGAGGCAGCCTAGCCCTCTCCCCCGGCCCGTGCTGTTAACCGGGAACCCAGGCGTCCGAGCAGTCGGTCTGCCGGCGGGGGTGGGCGGGAGGGGAGGGGGAACCAGAGAAAGGCGCCCCTCCCTCCCCCGGACTCCATCCCGGGTTGGGTCCCAGTGAACCGTCCCCCCTCCCCTTCCTAAAATACCCTCCCTCACCCCCGCCCCTTTCACATTCCTCCCGAATTTCCTCCAGATTTTTTGGAAATAAAAACAACTGAGACACCAGAATAGAAACCGGCTCCTTCCCCTCCTCCGCCCCCACCCCTCTGCCTCTCAGGGTCATCCCGTCCACCCACCCCAGCCTACTAGGGTCATCTCGGCTTTCTCCTGCCTCTTTTCCCCAGCCCACCCGGCGAGGTCTCCCCGCCGCGGGGATTTCCGTGGAAAGAGGCGCCCCAGCTTCTCCTCCTTCCCTCTCCCGGGTCTCCGGGCCCCCTCCGTTCTCCCCCCCACCCCCACCCCGGCAGTCCTCCGTGAGATCCGACTCCCATCCGTCCTGTTGCAGGAGGGATTGCTAAACGTGCCCTTGGGGAAGTCACTTCACTTCCTTGGGCCTCGGTTCCCTCATCTGTAAAATGGGGACTAAGACTGTCAGCCCCATGTGGGACAGGGGCTGCGTCCAACTCGATTAGCTTGTTTCCGCCTCAGCGCTTAGTACAGTGCCTGGCACCTAGTAAGCGCTTAACAAAATAACTTTTTAAAAAAATCAGATGAGCAACCCGGAGCGGGACACCTGAGTCCCAGATCTGTTGCAGGACTCAGTTTCCCTTTTTCCCTCAAGGGGGGAGTTGACCCCCACGTGGCATCCGATCCCTTCTCCCCCTTCCCCAGGGTGTGTCTGGAGCCCCTCCCTCGACTCTTCCCAGCTGCCGGAAAAAAAAAACGGGATCCTCAGCCCAGCCTCTTCCCCGCCCCCCCCCCCCCCAGGGTCGAGTCAGGCTAAGCATCTCTCTCTCTTTCTCCTCTTCCCTCATTCCCTCAATGCCTCCCACCCTCCCCACATACTCTCTTTCTTAACTCCTCCCAAAGTGGAGAGAACCAAATAGACAGAGCGAGAGAGGGACATAGTGAGATGGGGGGAGAAAGAGCAGGAGCTCCCTTCTGGCCTGCTCCCTCCTCCCTATCCGCCCTTCTCCTCCCACCCTCAAGCCACCCACACCACCCCTGCTTTGCCTGGCACTGCCCAGCTCGGCACAATACCCTCATTCAGCCTTGTCCGCCCTCAGGCCCCCATCTTGGCCTTCATTCCCTGACCAGCCCAGCCCTAGCCCGGCCCCAGCCCTGTGGTGGGGAGGACCAGGCCAGGGGCAGGGGGTGGAGCACGGCAGGGGCTGGAGCAAGGGAGTGGCTAGGGGTGGGGTAGGGCCAGGGAGAGGGACAGGACTGGAGCAGGGGCAAAAGAAAGGGGTGGGATGGGGATGGGGCTGGGGCAGTCAGGGAGTGGGACGGGAGTGATCCAGCCCATCCACTTCGCTCCTAATAATAATAATGGTGGTATTTGTTAAGTGTTTACTATGTGCCAGGCACTGCACTAAGAGCTGGGGTGGATACAAGCAAATCAAGTTGGACCCAGTCCCCTGTCCCATGTGGGGCTCACAGCCCATTTCGCACATGAGGGAACTGAAACACAGAGAAGTGATGTGACTTGGCCGAGGTCACACAGCAAACAAGTGAGGGAGCCGGGATGAGAACCCATGACCTTCTGATTCCCAGACCCATGCTCTATCCACTGCACCATGCTGCTCCTCTAATACCAACCTACTCACAATACCTCAAGCTTACTCTTAGTAATGATAATAACATTCATTCTTTCAATCATATTTACCGAGCGCTTGCCGTGTACAGAGCACTGTCCTAAGCGCTTGGGAAAGTACGACACAACAAAAAACAGTGACATTCCCTGCACACAATGAGCTTACCGTCTAGAGTGGGGGGAGACAGATATCAATACAGATAAATAAAATTACAGATATGTACCTAAGTGTTGTGGGGATGGGAAGGGGGAAGAGCAAAGGGAGCGAGTAGGGGCGATGCGGAAGGGAATGAGAGATGAGGAAACGTGGGGCTTAGTCTGGGAAGGTGTCTTGGAGGAGAGGTGCCTGCAATAAGGCTTTGAAGGTGGGGGGAGAGTCTGTCGCATTTGAGAAGGGAGAGCAGGATGTGGGCTAGGGGTCGGTACTTGTTAAGCGCTTACTGTGGGCCAAGCACTGTTCTACTCTGATCCCTCACCCTTGTCCTCCCTCCAAGCCTGCAACTCCCTCCCTCTTCATATCTGAGAATCCACCACAGTCCCCAACTTCAAAGCCCTTCCCTTCCCTCCCTTCTTCATCGCCTATGCCCTTGGATCTTTCCCCTTTAGCCCCTTAATATTCACCCCCACCCTCAGCCCCACAGCATTTTTATACCTATCTGTAATTTATTTATCTATTTTAATGTCTGTCTCCCGGCCCTAGACTGTAAACTCCTTGTGGGCAGGGAATGTGACTATCAACTTAATGTACTGAGTTCTCCCCAGGGTTTGGTACAGAGCTCTGCACACAGTAAACGTTCAATAAATACCACTGATTGATTGGAGCAGAGAGCCGGGAAGAAGGTGGGGCAGGAGCAGAAATCCTTGCTCAGGGATTTAAGGTTGCTCCTCTGTGTCAAAGGGCCAGGAAGCTTTGACCCTGGTTTCTGTATCCCCGCCCTCCCCACCTCCACCCTCCAAGTTTCTGCTTTATCTCAGTCTCGTGGAAATTCAGCCCTGAGTCCTGAACCCCAGATAATCGTAAATTATGGTATTTTTAGGCGCTCACTAGGTGTCAAGCACGTTCTAAACGCTGGGGCCTTTCTCTGGGTCAAGATGGATTTGGAGAAGAGGGAAAGTTCTCCTTCCCACCCACCCGGGCCGGGAGCTCCAAGCCCCTCCAACCCCTGGACCCCTGGACCCCAGATCCCTCTTGGCCACTTCCCGATGCAGGGGTCACGGGGGTCACCTAGGCCGGAGGCCGGGGATGGGACGGGATGACAGTCAGGATGCCCGTGTCCAGCCTCACGGCCATGAGTGGCTCTTGGCCTTGTCCGGGCCCCGGATGCGCCCCTCCCTTTGGGCTGGAAGACGAGGGAGCCGGTCCTGGTGGGGGCTGGTGGGGGAGCAGAGGGTTTTTCCTTTTATAGCCGGGGCCTCTAGAGGCCGTCTGAGAAGTCGTGGGAACCGGGGGGGAGAGACTGAGAGAGAGAGAGAGACGGGGACAGAGCCCCCCACCCCCCCTACACACACACACACACACACATACACACCCGATAGAGCCCAGGGATGCCAGGGACCCAACACACCCCCCTCGTCCCAGACGCCGGGACCAGAGGGGCCCTACTAGAAATAAATAAATTACAGATATGGACAGAAGAGAGGCGTGGTGGGGACTGGGGTCAGTGTGGGAGGAGACTGGGGGCTGAGGGAGAGGACGGGAGCTGGAGACCAAGTGGGGCAGGAAGAGAACCCAGGCCCCCCTCCCGCCTCCCCCAGCCTCCTGCCTCTCCGGCTCTAACTGCGGGGCCGAAGGTCTGAGGGCAGATCCTGGTCCGGAAGGAGGGGGAAGGAGAGGACTGGCTGGGGAGGAGGGGACTGCCTCCCCTCTCAGTGTTTCCCAATTCCCCCAACCTCCCAGCTCGTCCCAAGGCTCCGGCACCGGCTGGGCTTGTTTATATTGGCCTGGGAGCAGCGGCCCAGCCCCCCTCAGCCCCCCACATGGGAATATTCCGTCACTTAACGGGATCGGGAGACTCGACGCCCACCACTACACATACTCACACTCACACTCACACACACACACACACACACACACAGAGCACACCCCTACACGCACACACACATTCAATCGTATTTATTGAGCACTTACAGTACGCAGAGCACTGTACTAAGCACTTGGAAAGTACAGTTCGGCAACAAACTGAGACAGTTCCTAACCAACAACGGGCTCACACATCACACACCCTCCTACACGTGCCCCCCCCCCAACACGCCGACTAATAATAATAATAACGGTATTTGTTAAGTGCTATGTGCCGAGCACTCTTCTAAGCGCTGGAATAGATACGAGGTATCTCACAATCGTATCACAATCTCACAATCTCAATCCCCATTATACAGATGAGGTCACTGAAGCACAGAGAAGTGAAATGCCTTGCCTAAGGTCACACAGCAGACAAGTGGTGGAGCCGGCATTAGAACCCACGTCCCCTGACTCCCAAGCACACCCCTACACACACACATGCACAAACATCTCTCTTTGTGCCTCTCCAGGTCTCTGCCTGACTCTGCTCAGGTCTCTCTCTAAGTGCCTGTGTCCCTCTCTGGAAGACTCATTCATTCAATAGTATTTATTGAGCGCTTACTATGTGCAGAGCACTGTACTAAGCGCTTGGAATGTACAAGACACTCTGCCTCTCATTTGTATCCTTTTCCCCGAGTCCAGCCGCTTCCCTTCCTCCGGGGTCAGGGGCCTCTTCCAAACCGCAGCTCATTTCCTCTCTCGCCCCCGTCCCGGTCCCTGTCCCCCAGGGAGTGTCATTCTGGGGGCGGTGGGCTTCCAGGCCGTCCTCCTCCCCTCCACCCCATCCCCTAGGTGCAGGGTCGGGCCCAGGCCCCAGGCTTCCGAGTCCCCACTCCTACCCAGGCCCAAACCCAGGCGTCCCCTGCGCCGGCCCTCTCACCCTCCCCCCGCCATAGGGCCGCCCTCGGTTTGGGAGCAGAAGCCTGATAATTAACAATAATAATAATATTCATCCACTCAATCGTATTTATTGAGTGCTTATTGTATGCACAGCACTGTACTAAGCTCTTGGATTGTACAATTTGGCAACAGATAGAGACAAGCCCTGCCCAACAACGGGCTCAAAGGGGGAGACAGACAACAAAACAAAACAAGTAGTCAGGCATCAGTACCAGAACTAAGCTAAGCGCTTACTACGTGCCAGGCATTCATTCAATCGTATTTATTGAGCACTTACTATGTGCAGAGCACTGGACTAAGCGCTTGGGAAAGTACAATACAGCAATGAAAGCTTACAATCCCTGCCCACAAGGAGCTCACAGTCTGGGGTGGTGAAGATGGGGGGGGATAGACATCAATACAAACAAACAGACATCAATACAGCGTGGCTCAGTGAGAAGCAGCGTGGCTCAGTGGAAAGAGCACGGGCTTTGGAGTCAGGGCTCATGAGTTCGAATCCCAGCTCTGCCACTTGTCGGCTGTGTGACTGTGGGCAAGTCACTTAACTTCTCCGTGCCTCAGTTCCCTCATCTGTAAAATGGGGATTAAAACTGTGAGCCCCACGTGGGACAACCTGATTCCCCTATGTCTACCCCAGTGCTTAGAACGGTGCTCGGCACATAGTAAGCGCTTAACAAATACCAACATCAATATAAATAAATAAAATGACAGATATATTCATAAGTGCTGTGGGGCGGGGAGAG
The DNA here is from genome assembly GCF_004115215.2 of Ornithorhynchus anatinus. NCBI lineage: Eukaryota > Metazoa > Chordata > Mammalia > Monotremata > Ornithorhynchidae > Ornithorhynchus > Ornithorhynchus anatinus. The sequence goes on along the minus strand of NC_041732.1, from coordinate 3,328,855 downwards.
GGGGAAAGAGCAAAGGGAGCAATTCAGGGAGAGGCAGAAGGGAGATACAAGGTAATTGGGTTGGATATGGCCCTTGTCATTCATTCAATCATATTTACTGAGCGCTTACTGTGTGCAGAGCACTGTACTAAGCGCTTGGAATGGACAATTCGGCAACAGATAAAGACAAGCCTTACCCAACAACGGGCTCAAAGGGGGAGACAGACAACAAAACAAAACAAGTAGTCAAACGAGTAGTCTTGATTCTATTTATTGCCATTGTTCTTGTCTGTCTCCCCCGATTAGACTGTAAGCCCGTCAAAGGGCAGGGACTGTCTCTGTTACCGATTTGACCATTCCAAGCACTTAGTATAGTGCTCTGCACATAGTAAGCAATCAATAAATACTATTGAATGAACAGATAGAGACAATCCCTGCCCGACAATGGGCTCACAGTCTGTCCCACTAGGTCTCACAGTCTTAATCCCCGTTTTCCAGATGAGGTAAGTGAATCGACTTGCTCAAGGTCACAATCATTCATTCATTCATTCAATCGTATTTACTGAGCGCTTACCGTGTGCAAAGCACAGTACTAAGTGCTTGGAAAGTACATAGAGAAACAATCCCTGCCCAAAACGGGCTTACAGTCTAGGGGTGGTGGGGAGACAGACAACAAAACAAGAGTGTGTAGAGGTGATGTAGACGGGAAAGAGAGCTGACTAAAAGCTTAGTCTGGGAAGGCCTCCTGGAAGAGGTGTGCCTTCAGTAGGGCTTTGAAGGGGGGAAGAGTGATTGGCGGATTTGAGGAGGAAAGGAATTCCAGGCCAGAGGTAGGACGTGGGCCAGAGGCCGGCGGCGAGACAGGAGAGACTGAGGCACAGTGAGTCACCCAACAGTCACCCAGCAGTCACCAAGTGCTGGAGCAGGGATTGGAACCCAGGTCCTTCTGACTCCCAGGCCCTTGTTCTACCCACTAAGCCACGCTGCTTATCAATCAATCGATTAATTGTATTACTGTGTGCCTTCCTATGTGCAGAGCACTGTACTAAGCGCTCGGGAGGGTATATTATAACAGAGTTGGTGGACATTCCCTGCCCACAAGGAGCAGGGAGGGCTGTTTGGGGGGGGGGGCACGGGGAGGATGCTGGAGGGCAGGTGGGGAGACCTGGACCTCGAAAGGCCTCGGATTTGGGGGACGAGGGGCTTCGGGCCCAGGCAGGATGGGCCAGGACGTCTGGCTTCCTCTTGGGTCCAAGTTTTTGATTCATCAGAGGCCGCCGGGCTGAGCCACCTCTGAGCTTCAGTTTACCGCCCGCCGCACCTTTCCCCATCAGCCCTGGGGCGCTCTCAACCCATGTCCTCTCCGCCTAATGACCCTAATTGATCTGTTGCTCTTTAATCACCTTAATTGTTTCCCTCCTTCTGGGTCACGAGGTGGCGGCGCCCGGGTTGGGGGGGGGGAGGCGGGGGGGGGGGGGGGGCAGCCACACTCGGGGCCCGGGGATTCTCGAGGACGCCCACAGGGGGCGGTGTTGGGTCGCCTGAGCGACCGTGCTCTCCCTCCGCGTGGGGGAAGGAAAGGAAAGGAGAGGAGAGGAAAGGAAAGGAGAGGAGAGGAAAGGAAAGGAAAGGAAAGGAAAGGAAAGGAAAGGAAAGGAAAGGAAAGGAAAGGAAAGGAAGAGGGAAGGAGGGAGGAAGGGAAGGAGGAAGGGAAGGAGGAAGGGAAGAGGGAGAGAGGGAAGGAAGGAAAGGAAAAGAGGGAAGAAAGGAAGGAAAGGGGGAAGGAAAGAAAGGGAAGGAAGGTTAGGAGGGAGGAAGGGAAGGATGAGGAGGGAGGGAGGAAGGGAGGGAGGAAGGAAAGGAGGGAGGAAGGAAGGAAAGGGGGAAGGAAGGAAAGAAAGGGAAGGAAGGTTAGGAGGGAGGGAGGAAGGGAGGGAGGAAGGAAAGAAAGGGAAGGGAAGGAAGGAGGGAAGAAAGGAAGGAAAGGAGGGAAGGAAGGAAGGAAAGGAGGGAAGGAAGGAAAAGAGGGAAGGAAAGATAGAAGGGAAGGAGGGAGTGGAAGCAAGGAGCCCCACTTCAAGGTTAGGGGGACAACATAAGGAGGAGAGGGGGTGGGCACAGGGGCGTCTCGAGGGCTGTCGACCCCCAGCCTGTTTGCCCAGCCAGCTGTAACCCCCTCGCTCCCCCCCCCCCCGCATCCCCCAACACACAGAGGGGGTGGGGTGAAAAGAACAGGCTTCCTGGGTCCCGTCCCCTCAGACTCCCCTCCCATCCACGAAAGACTCCAAAGGAGAGCAAGGGCTGGAGGCCCCGGGGAGCCAGGTAAGGGGGCGGGGCCCGGGGGTGCCAGGTGAATAAGAAGGAGTGGTCGGGTTCCAAAGGGATGGCGGCCCCGGCGAAGAGGGAAGGGAGCAAGGGAGGAAAGGAAAGGAAGGAAGAAAGGGAAGGAAGGGAGAGAGGGAGGGAAGAAAGGAGGGAGAGGGAGGGAGAGAGGGAGGGAAGGGAGGAAGGGAGAGGGAGGGAGGGGGAAGGAAGGAAGGAGAAGAAAGGAAGGAAGAGATGGAAGGAAATAAGGAAGAGGGTGGAAGGGAAGAAAAGAGGGAGAGGAAGGGAGAGAGGGAGGGACAGAGAGAGGGAAGGAAGGAGAAAGGAAGGAAAAGAAAGGAAGGAAAAGAAAGGAAGGAAGTGGATGGAAGGAAGGAAGAGGGAGAGAGGGAAGAAAGGAGGGAGAGGAAGGGAGAGATGGAGGGACAGAGAGAGGGAAGGAAGGAGGGAAAGGAAGGGAGAGAAGGAGGACAGAGAGAGGGAAGGAAGGAGGAGAAAAGAGGAAAAAGAAAGGAAGTGGATGGAAGGAAGGAAAAGGGAGGGAGGGAAGAAAAGAGGTAGAGGAAGGGAGAGAGGGAGGGACAGAGAGAGGCAAGGAGGGAGGAGAAAAGAAGGAAAAGAGAAAGGAAGTGGATGGAAGGAAGGAAGAGGGAGGGAGGGAAGAAAGGAGGGAGAGGAAGGGAGAGAGGGAGGGACAGAGAGAGGGAAGGAAGGAAAGAGGAGGAGGGAAGGAAGGAAGGAAGGAAGGAAGGAAGGAAGGAAGGAAGGAAGGAAGGAAGGAAGGAAGGAAGGAAGGAAGGAAGGAAGGAAGGAAGGAAGGAAGGAAGGAAGGAAGGAAGGAAGGAAGGAAGGAAGCGAGAAGGAGGGAGGGAGGGCAAAGGGGAGCGAGCAACGGGACGTTGTTACCCCCGGGACCAAAGAGAAGGATAAAAGAAATAGTACCGCAGCGGAGATGAGACAAGCTGTAGAGGTTGGGTCCGAGCAGAGCTGGAGGAAGAAGCCTCTCTTTCTCCGTCTCTTCTTGGTCTCTAAGAGACCACACCTCCCCGGCCACCCCAGTCCCCTTGACCCTCTTGGGAGAAACCAGGTGCTCTAATCTCCAGGGCCTCTCATCCCTCACTCCCCAATTTCACATCAGATCTCTTTGCCTCTCCCTCCCATCTCGCTGCCTCCGGCTGGAGGACTAGATCCAGAGGAATGAGTCTTCCTCTGCTCCTCCTCCCCTCCCCATTCCCCCTCCTCCCTCCCTCTGCTCTACCCCCTTCCCCTCCCCACAGCACTTGTGCATATTTGTACATATTTATTGCTCTGTTTAATTAATGATGTGCATCTATCTATGGTTCTATTTATGTTGATGGTAGCGATGCCTGTCTACTTGTTTTGTTTTGCTGTCTCCCCCCTTCTAGACTGTGAGCCCCATCGTGGGGCAGGGATGGTCTCTATCAGTTGCCGAATTGTCCATTCCAAGCGCTTAGTCCAGTGCTCTGCACACAGTAAGCGCTCAATAAATACGACTGAATGAATGAACAAGCTGGGGCGGGGGCGGGTGTCCAGACTCCTGGATTCATTGATTCAATCGTAAGCAAAGCATTCATTCATTCAATCGTATTTATAGAGCGCCTACTGTGTGCAGAGCACAGGACTAAGCGCTTGGAATGGACAATTCGGCAACAGATAGAGACAACAATCCCTGTCTAAAAGGGGGAGACAGACAACAAAACAAAACAAGTAGACAGTCATCACTACCATCAAAATAGGTAAATAGAATCATAGATATAATAATAATGTTGGCATTTGTTAAGCGCTTACTATGTGCAGAGCACTGTTCTAAGCACTGGGGTAGACACAAGTAAATCAGGTTGTCCCACGTGGGGCTCACAGTCTTAACCCCCATTTTACAGATGAGGTAACTGAGGCACAGAGAAGGGAAGTGACTTGCCCACACTCACACACCTGACAAGAGGCAGAGCTGGGATTCGAACCCATGACCTCTAACTCCAAAGCCCGCGCTCTTGCCACTGAGCCACGCTGCTTCTCTCGGTTTAATGATAAAGACACATCATTAATAAAATAGACTAATAAAAAATATATACAAATATCCCCAGTGCTGTGGGGTGGGGAAGGGGGTAGAGCAGAGGGAGGGAGGAGGGGCAATGGGGAGGGGAGGCGGGCAGAGGGAAAGGGAGGGCTCAGTGTGGGAAGGCCTCCTGGAGGAGGTGAGCTCTCAGGAGGGCTTGGAAGAGGGGAAGAGAGTTAGTTTATGGGCCGGGACCCCCAGCCCACTCCACCTCCCGCCCAGATGTGTCCTGGGGACGCCTCGTTTCCTCCTCCGCGCCGCCCTCCCCTTCCACCGGCTCCTCCCCGAGAGATCCCTCTTCTAGAGCTGCATCCTTTCTCCGCCCGTCGTCCACCAGGCCTGTCCTGCCCGGGGGCGGGAGAGACGACCGAAGCCAAAGCCACGAGGAGGGAGAAGGGAAGGCCTCTGCACAGGGCTCTGCACACAGTAAGCGCACAATAGATGAATAAATGAATGAATAAATCCATGGATGGATGGGTGGATGGATGAATGAATGAATGAAAGTTGGGAGTGGGAGGGAGAGGATTCTGTTGCCGAATTGTCCATTCCAAACGCTTAGTACAGTGCTCTGCACATAGTCAGCGCTCAATCAATGAATAAATTAATGAATGAAAGTCTGGGAGTAGGAGGGAGAGCAAGAGAGAAGATTCTGTTGCCGAACTGTGCATTCCAAGCGCTTAATACAGTGCTCTGCACACCGTAAGCGCTCAATAAATAAATAAATTCATGAATGAATCAATGAAAGTCTGGGAGTCGGAGGGAGAGAGAAAGGATTCTGTTGCCGAACCGTACATTCCGAGCGCTTAGTACAGCGCTCTGCACACAGTAAGCGCTCAATAAATAAATAAACTCATGAATGAATGAATGAAAATCTGGGTGTGGGAGGGAGAGGATTCTGTTGCCGAACTGTGCATTCCAAGCGCTTAGTACAGAGCTGTGCACACAGTAAGCGCTCAATAATAAATAAATAAATTCATGAATAAATGAATGAATGAAAGTCTGGGAGTGGGAGGGAGGGGGACAGGATGCTGTTGCCGAATTGTATTTTCCAAGCGCTTAGTACAGTGCTCTGCACAGAGTAAGCGCTCAATAAATAAATAAATACATCAATTCACGAATGAATGCAAGTCTGGGAGTGGGAGGGACAGGATGCTGTGGCCGAATTGCATTTTCCAAGCGCTTAGTACAGTGCTCTGCACAGAGTAAGCTCAATAAATAAATACATCAATTCACGAATGAATGAAAGTCTGGGAGTGGGCGGGACAGGATGCTGTGGCCGAATCGTACATTCCCAAGCGCTCAGTCCAGCGCCGTGCACACAGTAAGCGCTCAATAAAATCGATCGAATGAATGAATAAATGAAGGAGCGTCAAAGAAGGGGGTGAAGAAGCCGGGCCGGCAGCCGAAGGGGGCGGAGATCGAAAGGGGCAGCGGGGCGGAGCAGCGGGCGGAGCTCCAGTGGCGCAATCGGTTAGCGCGCGGTACTTATACAGCAGTGCGAGCGGAGCCATGCCGAGGTTGTGAGTTCGATCCTCACCTGGAGCACAGAAAAATCATTTTGAGCGGTGGGCGGAGGGGGAAGGGCCACAACGGCAAGGAAAAGACGGCGGGGGGTTATTTAATAATAATGTTAGTATTTGTTCAGCGCTCATTAGGTGCAGAGCACTGTTGGTAGGTGGAGGGGGAGCAGGTTGTCCCACGTGAGGCTCACAGTCTTCATCCCCATTTTACAGATGAGGGAACTGAGGCACAGTGAAGTGACTTGCCCACAGCTGACAAGTGGAAGAGGCGGGATTCGAACCCATGACCTCGGACTCCCAAGCCCGGGCTCTTGAGCCACGCTGTTTCCTGCCTGGGGTGGGGGGTGGGGGTCATCCACCTCCGCCTGGGCTGACTCCCCACCTGGCTCCTTTTGAACTTTAGTCGCCCCTCCATCGAGTCTGGGGTCTCAGGGGGGCTCCTCAGGCTCTCCGGGAGGCATGGACGGTTTCCTCCAGAAAACCCATTGACAGATGCCCTGTCTGGGCATCTTTTTTTTTTTACCAAAACAAAGCCAGGGTTGACCCTGGCCCGAAGGGAAAAGGGGTAGGGGGAGCAGAGGCCCGACATTGCGGAGGGCCGGCGGGTGGGGAGTGGGATCCCTAAGGTAGATCGATTAAACTGTGAGCCCGTCAGTGGGCAGGGATTGTCTCCATCTGTTGCCGAATTGTCCATTCCAAGCACTTAGTACAGTGTTCTGCGCATAGCAAGCGCTCAATAAATACTATTGAACGAATGAATGAATCAGTGATTCCTGTCTCTCCGTCCATCTCCTCTACCTATAAAGAAGTCACCTTCCATCTCACAAGCGGCAGAGGGGAATAAGGTGGAAGATTGCAGCAGGTGGGATGGGGGTTAAAATTCAGGAAAAACTTCCCTTCGGACCAGAACAGTGGCTTTCTTCCGGCCATAGAAACCTTCGATGGCTTCCCTAATCCCGGCTCTGCCACTTGTCTGCGGTGGGAATTTGGGCAAATCACTTTAGTTCTCTACGCCTCAGTTCCCTCATCTGTAAAATGAGGATTGAGACTGTGAGGCCCATGTGGAACAGGGACTGTGTCCAAACCCTATTTGCTTATATCCACCCCAGCGCTTAGTACAGTGTACATAGTAAGTACATAATAATATTAATAATGTCGTTATTTGTTAAGCGCTTACTATGTGCAGAGCACAGTTCTAAGCGCTGGGGTAGATACAGGGTAATCAGATTGTCCCACACGAGTTTCACAGTCTTAATTCCCATTTTACAGATGAGGTAACTGAGGCACAGAGAAGTTAAATGACTTGCCCACAATCACACAGCTGACAAGTGGCGGAGCTGGAATTCGAACCCATGACCTCTGACTCCCATAGTAAGCACTTAACAAATACTATTATTATTATTATTATACCCACCCCTCTCCACATCGATCAAATTTATTGAGCTCTTATTGTGTGCAGAATAATAATAATTATTGTTACTTTACTAGGAACACCACTAAGCACTTGGAAGAGCGCAATATAACAGAATTGGTAGACATGTTCCCTGCCCACAATGAGATAACAGTGTAGAGGCAGAGACAGACATTAATTTGAATAAAATATTTATTCATTCAATCGTATTTATTGAGTGCTTACTGTGTGCAGAGCATTGTAATAAGTGCTTAGAAAGTATAATACAGCAATAGAGACAATCCCTGCCCACAATGGGTTTACCGTCGGGGTGGGTGGGGGTAATTACAGATATGGACATAAAGGCTGTGGGGTTAAGGAAGGGATGAATCAAAGGTGCAAATCCAAGCGCAAGGGCGATGCAGAAGGGATTGGGAGGGGAGGAGATGAGGCCCTAGTTGGGGAAGACTGGGAGGAGATGTGCTTTTAATAAGGTCTTGAAGAAGGTGGAGAGAGGGACCTCTGTCAGATATGAAGAGGGAGGCCATTCCAGGCCAGAGGCAGAATGTGGGCGATGGGTCAGTGGCGAGATAAATGAGATTGAGGTATATTGAATAGGTTGGCATTAGAGTAGTGAATCTGTATTAAGCATTTGGGATAATACTAGAGTGGGACGGGTGGGCGACGCGGAGAGGTTGACTCCCCCAGGACGGCCCTCGGACACTGGTTGCCCTCTCAGCCCCCCCGCCCTCGTGATCCGGGTCGTCCATCTGGCACCTTTGACTTCCACTTAGCCCCCAGCTCACCGACGCCAACTTTCCCCCAAACTCTCCATCCCAAACTCTTCCCCCTGGTCTCTGTCCCCAACTCTTCCTCACGTTGTCTCTGTCCCCAATTCCCAGACTTTAAGCTCATTGTAGGCAGGGAATGCATCTGTTATGTTGTTCCATTGTCCTCTCCCAAGCGCTTAGTACAGCGCTCTGCACACATTAAGTGCTCAATATATATGATGGAGAAGCAGCGTGGCCTAGCTTCCAAGCCGATTTGCTTGTATCCACCCCGGCACTTAGTAAAGTGCCTGGCTCATAGTCAGTGCTTAACAAATACCACAATTAATAATAATAATAATAATAATAATGGCATTTGTTAAGTGCTTATTACATGCAAAGCACTGTTCTAAGCGCTGGGGGATACAAGGTGATCGGTTGTCCCACGTGGGGCTCACAGTCTTAATCCCCATTTTCCAGATGAGGTAATTGAGGCTCAGAGAAGTTAAGTGACTTGCCCAAAGTCACCCAGCTGACAAGTGGCGGAGCTGGAATTCAAACCCATGACCTCTGGTTCCCAAGTCCGGCTCTTTCCACTGAGCCACATCGCTTAGGCTGGACCCCTCTCAGCCCCCCACCGTCCCGGCCCCTCTCGCCCGCCCAATCCTCATCTCCAATTATTATTTTTATTATTGGTAGATATACTTCCTGCTCTCTAGGAGCTTACAATCTTGTGGGGGAGACAGAATGTGTCTGTTTATTGTCCTCTGGTACTCTCCCAAGCGCTTAATACAGTACTCTGCACCCAGTCACTGCTCAATAAATATGATTGAATGAATGGAAATGAAAAAAATTCCAAGTAGGCTAAGCAACAGAATAAAAGGATATAGACAAGAATGCTATGGAGGTGGGGTGAGTATCAGACTGCTTAGGGGGTACAGACTCAAGTACATAGGTGAATCAATTAATGGTATTTATTGAGCATTTAGTGTGTGAAGAGCAATGTCCTAAGCATTAATAGGTGACGCAGAAGGGAGGGAGAATAGCTGAGGACTTAGTCAGGGAGGACTTCCTGGAGGAAGATGGGGAGAGCGATGGTTTTTTGGATATGAAAGGGGAAGGAGTTCCAGGAAGGAGAGAGGGCTTGAGCATGGGGTGGATGGTGAGAGAGACGAGACCGAGGCACCCTGAGTCGGTTGGTGTCAGAATATTGATTACATCTCCTCCAGGGGCTTTCCCGGAATAGGCCCTCTTTCCCAGACTCCCCGCCTGTATCATCTTCACACGGGAATCTGTTCCCCTTGGGCACTTGGTATCACCCCACCCTCAGACCTATAGCATTTATGTGCTTATCCATAATTGATTTATATTCATGTGTCACCCCTGTAGACCGTAAGCCCCCTGTGGGCAGTGAACCTGTACCCCTTGGGCACTTGGTATCACCCCACCCTCAGCCCCATAGCATTTATGTGCCTATCCATAATTGATTTATATTCATGTGTCACCCCTGTAGACCATAAGTCCCCTGTGGGCAGTTAATGTGTCCACCATCTCATCTATCTCGCCGCCTCTGACCTCTTGCCCACGTCCTGTCTCGGGCCTAGAACGCCCTCCCTCCTCCTCTCCAACCGACAATGACTCTCCCCGCCTTCAAAGCCTTACTGAAGGCCCGTCTCCTCCAAGAGGCCTTCCCTGACTAAGCCTTCCTTCCTCTTCTCGCACTCCCTTCTGTGTCACCGTGATTTGCTCCCCTTATTCATCCCCCCCTCCCAGCCCCATAGCACTTATGTCCCTATCTGTCATTTATTTATTTCTATGAATGTCCATCTCATCCCTCTAGACTGTAAGCTCATTGTGGGCAGGGAATGTATCTGCTTATTGTTCTAGCATAGTCTCCCAAACGCTTAGCACAGTGCTCTGCCCACTGTAAACGCTTAGTAAATACGATCGATTACCTACTCTGTTGTACTGTACTCTCCCATGAGCTGAGTGTTGCGCTCTGCACCCAGTAGGTGCTCAATAAATACCATTGATTAATTGAGTGGCTTAGAGCTGATGGTGAGGAGTTTCTGTTTGATGTGGAGACAGGATATGTTGATTATTATTCTCACTCATAGATTACTCACTCTGCCCCACTCTCATCTACCTCAGCACCGACCCTTCTCCCGCGTCACCCACCTAGCCTGGAACTCCCTCCCCGTCCTGGTACGCCAGCCCACCGCTCCCTCCACCCTCGAAGCATCACAAAGGTCACACCTCCTCAAGAGGCCTTCCCCGTTTAAACCCTCTTTTCCCCCATCTCGGTCTCCCTCCTGCGTCATCTCTGCAACCTCAATCGGTGACCTTTGGACACTCGATAGTCTCCTTACACCCAACCCCACAGCACTTATCTACATATCTTTAAATTAGATCATTACAAATTACTTATTTATTCCTATTAATGTCTCTCTCCCCCTCTAGACTGTAAACTCGTTACGGCCGGGGAACGTGTCAGCTACTTCTCTCGTACTGTACTCTCCCAAGAGCTTAGCATAGGGCTCTGCACATAGTAAGCGCTCAATAAATACGAATGATTGAGAGATTCTGGTTCCAGTAACAATGTGTGGATCTGAAAGCTGAATGGTGAAATACAGGAGGATAGAAAGAACATCGATTCTTTGGAAATGTGGGGTTGGAGAAGGCTTTTGCGAATTTTGCTTTTGCGACTGCCCGAAAAACAAACAAATGGATTTTCGAGCAAATTAAACCAAAGTGATCTTTGGAAGGCCAAATGACTCGACTCGGATTAGCATATTTTGGACACATATCAGGAAAAGACACTAATGCTAGGAAAAGTCCAGGGACAACAAAAAAGAGGCAGACCAGATGCTAGATGGATAGAGACCATCAACAACGATAACGAAAAGACCATTAGAAAGGTTGCGGATTACGGCAGAGGACAGGACGTTCTGGAGGAAGTATATCCACGGAGTCACTGTGAATCGGAAACGACTCGACGGCATTTAATAATAATAACGAGAGATTCATCATTGGTTCCAAGGCTCGCCATCTTACGTATCGGCTCTTTTCCCACCCCACCCCAGCTTGCGCTCTTCGCTGCTCCTAAACTCACCTCACCTCACTGTGCCAAGCTCTTGGCTGTCCGGCCCTCAACCCCTTGCTTAGGCTCTTCCCCCTGCTTCCAACTCCCTGCCCCGTCAAATCTTAGAGGTGCCAGCTTTTCATTTTGAGCTCAGGGAAGAAGGGGGTAGAGGTTTTTATTTGGAAGGGGTCAAGTACTAGGAAAGGAAATCACTTTCATGCCACTTCAGCACAACACCCCCATATATAGAAGTTTTGCACGTATCTTGATACTCGATTGCTTCCACTTGTCATTTACTCTAGAATTTCTCTCCCTTGCTTAGGCTGTAATCAATCAATGCTATTAATTGAGCACTTACTGTGTGGAGAACACTGTACTAAACACTTGGGAGAGCACAATACAACACGGTTGGTAGACTCCCTGCCCACAGCAAACTTACAGTCTAGAGGAAACACAGACCCTCTTATAAATAATTTATAATTTATATATACGATAGTAATTATGGTACTTGTTAAAGCACTTACTGTGTACCAAGCACTGTTCTAAGCACCGGGATAGATATAAGTTAAATCAGGTTAGACACAATCCCTATCCCACATGGGGCACACACTCATCATTCCATTTTACATGAGGTAACTGAGGCCCAGAGAAGTGAAGTAACTTGCCCAAGGTCACACAGCAGACAAGTGGCAGAGCAGGATTAGAACCCTGGTCCTTCTGACTCCTAGGCCCATTCTTGCTCCACTAGGCCACCATGCTTGTCTGTCTGTATATATATATATATTGTATATACATTGTGTATATTGTGTATATATATTGCATATATGTATTATATGTACATATATTGTGTGTTTGTGTGTATATATATATAGTATACAATGTAATCTTCTTCAGGGTAGGTTACCATGCCTGCTAACTCTATAGCACTCTCCCAAGGACTTGATAAAGCATTCTATATAAATACTCTTGATTGACTGATAGGCTACAAAGAACAACTAGGCCATAAAGTCACAATTTCAGACTTTTTCATCCCTGACTGGAAACGCTCAAGTTTTGTCAGAGACCTGGGAATGCACAAGTCTGGGAAGATAGTTCTAAAAGGCTTTTTGGGCCACCATCCCTATCACCTCTGCTGACTGGACATCTGTGACCAGTCATTCATTCATTCAATCGTATTTATTGAGCATTTACTGTGCGCAGAGCACTGTACTAAACGCTTGGAATGGACAATTCAGCAACAGATAGAGACAATCCCTGCCCAACAACGGACTCACAGTCTAAAAGGGGGAGAAAGACGGCAAAACAAAACAAGTAGTCAGGCATCACTACCATCAAAATAAATAGAATCATAGATATAGACACATCATTAATAAAATAGAATAATAAATAATATATACAAATATACACAAGATACTCCTCCCCCTTTCAGGATCCTCCTGAAAAGCCACTTCCTCCTCCAGGAAGCTTTCCCTGATTGGTTCCTAACACCTCCCCCTTAGCTTATATATTTATGTTACAGTAACAAACTCCCCCAGTTATTACTAGTCAAAGATGCTTTTACAGTCAGTTCATCCTGAGCCACTGACACCCATTCTTAGCAATTATATTTACCACTTGTATATATGACTCTACACATGCTATTTATGCATTCACCAATTTATCTGTTTCACCTTCCCGAGCTCCAGTTATTACCAGTTGTTTCCTTATTCTCTTCTTTCCCATTTCCCTGACTTTCACGAAAAATTACGCCCTACTGTCTCCACCATTCAGTTGTCAGCTCCTTGGAGGCAGAGAATGTGCCTTAGTTGATTAATGCAGAATAATTTTCTGAATCAATCGTATTTATTGGGTGTTTGCTGTGTGCAGAGCATTGTACTAAAAGTTTGGGAGAGCACAAAATGATATTACAGAGCTGGCACATTCCCTGCCCCCAACGAACCACCCAGCATTTAGTCCAGGACCGAAGGTGCTTAATACATACAATGAGGTACTCTTGTACTGCCACAGAGCTTAGTACAGTGCTTGGTAAATTTAAATGGTATTTGTTAAGCGCTTATTAGGTAAGAGGCACTGTTCTAAGCACCGGAGTAGGTACACGGTAATCAGGTCAGACACAGTCCCGTCCCACACGGGGCTCACAGTCTTAAGATGAGAAGTCTGAGGTTCATAGAATAATAATAATTATGGTGCTTAAGCACATACTATGTGCCAAACACTGAAGTAGGTAGAAGTAAAATCTCTGGTTAGACACAGTCTCTGTCCTACATGGGATTCCCAGGCTTAATCCCCATTTTACAGATGAGGGAACTGAGGGACACAGAATAATAATAACGTACTTGAGCCCTTACTATGTGCCAAGCACTGTTCTAAACACTAGAGTAGACACAAGTCAATCAGGTTAGACACAGACCCTGTCCCACATGGAGCTCCCGGTCTTAATCCCCATTTTACAGATGAGGGACCCGAAGCGCACAGAGAAATAATAATAATAACGGTGCTTAAGCACTTACTATGTGCCAAGCACTGTTCTAAACACTAGACACAAGTCAACCAGGTTAGACACAGTCCCTGTCCAGTCCCTGTCTGTCATTATACAGGTGACGGACCCGAGCACACAGAATAATAATAATGGTATTTAAGCCCTTCCTATGTGCCAAGCACTATTCTAAAAACTAGACACAAGTCAACCAGGTTAGACACAGTCCCTGTCCCACATGGAGTTCCCAGTTTGAATCCTCAGTTTACAGATGAGGGACCCGAAGCACACAGAGTAATAATAACGGTGCTTAAGCACTTACTATGTGCCAAGCACTATTCTAAACACTAGACACAAGTCAACCAGGTTAGACACTGTCCCTGTCCCACATGGGGCTCCTAGTCTTAATCCCCATGAAACAGACGAGGAACCCGAGCACACAGAATAATAAAATGGTACTTAAGCCCTTACTATGTGCCAAGCATTGTTCTAAAAACTAGACACAAGTCAACCAGGCTAGACACAGTCACTGTCCCACGTGGGCCACACGCTCTTCAACCCCATTTTCCAGATGAAGTTCCTGAGGCCCAGAGAAATGACCTCCCCCAGGTCACACAGCGGGCAAGTGGCGGAGCGGACCCTAGAACCCAGCTCCTTCTGAATCCCAGGGCCGCGATGGAAGCAGCGTGGCTCAGTGGAAAGAGCCCGGGCTTGGGAATCCGAGGTCATGGGTTCGAATCTCGGCTCTGCCACTTGTCAGCTGTGGGCAAGTCACTTCTCTGGGCCTCAGTGACCTCCTCTGTAAAATGGGGATGAAGACTGTGAGCCTCACGAGGGACAAGCTGTTGACCCGGTATCTCCCCCAGGGTTTAGAACAGTGCTCTGCACATAGTAAGCGCTTAACAATTACCAATATTATTATTATCGATCAGGCCACGCCGCTCCTCGGGGGGGAGAGTCCGGGAATTTAGGGAATGCGTCGTTCCCCTGACCGGCCACAGGGGGGCGGTGTCGGCCACGGATGACCGTGCCGACGGACCAAGGTTTTCTAGCCCGGGCGGGGCCGGGGGGGAAGGGAATGGCAACGGAGTAATAGTAATAATAATAATAATAATAATGGCATTTGTTAAGCGCTTACTATGTGCCAAGCACTGTTCTAAGCGCTGGGGTAGATACAGGGTCATCAGGTTGTCCCCCGTGGGGCTCCCAGTCTTCATCCCCATTTTCCAGAAGAGGTCACCCAGAGAAGTGAAGCGACTTGCCCAAAGTCACCCAGCCGACCAGTGGAGGATCCGGGATTCGAACCCATGACCTCTGATTCCCAAGCCCGGGCTCTCTCCACGCTGCTTAGGCTGGACCCCTCTCAGCCCTCCCCCTCGGCCCCTCTCGCCCGCCCAATCCTTATCTCCGGTTTCCTAGAATCAAAGAGCAAAGGTCAGTGGGCCGACGGTCAGCTGGACTCCTGGTAGCTGGGAGGGGGCGAGAGGAGGCCAAGCGGGGTGGGCGAAAAGTCACATCTCTCCCTTGCCTCCCCCCACTCCCCGCCCCCAAGGCCTGGCGGGGACCCTCGAATTCCATCGACCCAGGAGGGAGGGAAACTGAGGCTCGAATGGTGCGGGCAACGAGGCCTCCAGCCTGGAGGCGTGACTGGCGGTGCAGGCGGGGAGGGTGGTTTTTTTTCTTTTGTCTCTCCCTCTCCTCCACATTGGGGTGCCCATTACACTCCCCTACACTCAACACAGGGATTTGGGGGGAAGGGGTGTCCGTCGCCAGATTTAGAGGGTGTCCGCCCCTGGCCCTGTGGGGTGACTGGGGGAAGGGGAGAGGAGTGGAAGGACTCCATGGGGAGGAGGGGGCGAAGGAGCTGGGCCTGGGGGTGGCCTCTCCCCTCCCCCTCGCATTCCACAGGCCGGGACGCATCGCTGACGTAGGCGGGAGTCGATCCGGCCCCGTCGAGGCCAGGAGGGAGGGGCGACCATTTCTTGCCCCCCTCCGGGGTCCCGCCTCCACCTTCCCCCCCGTTTCTGGGTCTCCGGCCGTCCCTCTCGGCCCGGGGGAGAGTGTCTAAGGCCTCCGTCTCCGGGTGGCCCCGGCTTGCCTCTGGTCTCAGTGTTTTCCATTCTCCGCTTCCTCCCGCTGTCTCCGCCCCCCACCCCACCCCAGCCCACCCCCGCGGCCTCGGCTCCCTGGCCTTGTATGGTCACGGTCGCCGGGCCCCGCTCCGCCCCGGGGGAGGAGAGGCCTCGGGCCGGGGAGGTGGGCTGCGGGCGACCCCCAGCCCCGGCGGGTCCCCTCGTCTCCCGGCAACTCCGGAACGGGCCGGGAACCAAAAGGGGAGGGGGTCTGCACCCACTAAGCGCTCAATAAATAGGCCTGGATGAACGAACGCCCCCCTCCCCGGCCCTCCCAACGCGCACACCCACCCTCGCTCAGGTCCTATCATCATCACCACCATCACACGTACACAAACACACAGGGCCACGCCCCTGAATGTCCCCCTGAACCCCCACCCCTTCCCGCCGATTTGGGGAACCACCCGTGGACGAAGACGCCCGCGGCCCCCCCGGCTCGGCACATTCCGTCCCCGGCTCTTTCCGGCCCCCTCCCCTGGCCCCCCATCCCCGCCCACCCCGGCCGCAGCCTCCATCCTGTCCCGGCCCAAAGGCCCGCCCGCAGAGGCCGAAGTCCGGGGCCCTGCCCGGGCCGGGGGGAGGGGGATGTGTGGTGGGGAGGGGGAGGGGGGGGGTCCTGAGCGGGGCCGGGACCCTCCCCCCGCCGAGCCGGAGCGTCTCCCCGCCCCTCGGACGGAGAATGCGGCCTGACCGGTCCTGGGCACCGGCCCACAGCCAACTCGAGGCCCGGGAGCCAGGGCGGCTCCCTTCTCCGCCGAGCAGCAAGTTTATCCTGTACAGGCGGTGGAGGGGAGGGGGCGTGGAGCTCATCCTCCCCCCCCCCCCCAGCAGGCCCAGAAACAGGCTCCCCCAGTCCGGGCAGGTGGATGGGGCGGGGGGGGGGGTGTGTGGAGCTCCCCTCCAGCTCCGCTGCAGGTGACCTCACCTGGGCGGACCTGACCACACCCCCCCTCAGGTGAGCACCCCCATCCTCCCACCCGAGTCTCTGGTCAAGAGGGTGGACACACCCACGAGGGGCGGGGGATGGTGAAGTCATATCCGAGAGCCCCTTGGCTCGCAGCTCCGGTGACTTCACCGAGGCGCCGCCCTCCGAGGACGGGTGGAGGGGTGGGTGGGATGGGGATGAGGGAGGGAGAGGAAAAGAAAAGATTCCCAGCTTGCCCTGCTTGCCGCTTGCCCTGCTTGCCCGCCTCCTCCTCCTCCTCCTCTTCGCCCTCCCCCACCCCTTCAGGCAAAACCAACACGCCAGTTTCAGGCTTTGGCTAGGATGATGTTTTTTGTTGTTTTTTTTTTTTTTAATTGTCAAACGCCAAAAAAATAGATAAAATCAGATCATATAATAACAATATATATTATTATATTATATCATCTTCCAATATTACAAAACAAACCGACAGACAGACGACCATAAAGATAAATAGCTATAAAATTCTGTTTCCAATAAATAACGTTTTCATAAATAAGGGGAAGGGGGCTGGAGGGAGCTTTGGCTACAAAGGGGGAGACGGGAATCTTTTTTTTTTTTTTCGGGGGGGGGTCACAGCACCAGGGCTGGGATCAGGGAGACGGCTGTCCCCCTCCCTTGTCTCCCCCTCTCCCGGGTCCAGAGACGACCCCCACCCCCCAACTTTGGTTGGAGTCCCCCACCCGGGACACCCCCGCGCCCCCCCCCTCACCCCACTGGGCCTTAGAGCTCCTTTGGGGGCTGGGGGTGGGGGGGGGATGAGAGGAGGGGGCGTTTAAGGGTCCCTGGCTCTATTCACAGCACAAATTGAAGGTTAAAAAGGGGTGTTGGGGCGGGGGGGTGGCGCCCTCATCCTTCCCCTTTAATCTGCTACATATTAAAAAATAAAAAAATACCCTCCCCCTCGAGTGCCGCCCCCTCCCCACCAGCCCCCAAATGGGGTCCCCGGCGTGTGTGTGTGTGTGTGTGTGAGGGGGGGCCGGTTAACCCCTCGTGTACCAGGGAGGCGGTGGGAGGAGCAGGACGAAGGCCACATCTGGACAGAGCTTTGAGGCACGCGTGGGTCCGGGCCGCGGGGGGCCCGCCGCTCCCCCCCCCCCCCCCGCCCCCCCGGCTCACTCGGACACGGACAGGCGGTTGAAGATGGGCAGGCGGCGGGAGGGGGCGAGGGCGGGGGCGGGCAGGACGCCCCCCGCGCCCCCCGCGCCCCCGGGCAGCTCGAAGACGGGCGAGTCGGAGCCGCTGAGGCTGCCGGAGCTGCTGTAGCAGTCCAGGTCGGAGGACAGCGAGTGGGCCGAGGGGGTCCTGGGCAGCCCCCCGGGGAAGAGCGCGGCCCCGGCCCCCGCCAGGCCCCCGGGGCCCCGGCCCGGCCCGCGTCTGCAGGCGCAGCAGCCCGCCCCGGCCGGTTCCCCGACGGTGGCCCCGCGGGGGACGGGCTCCGGGCCCAGCCGTCCGGGCCCCCCGCAGCCGCCGCCGCCGCCCAGCAGCCCCGAGAAGGCGGAGGGCGACAGCAGGTCGGAGGGCGGCGGGGAGGCGGAGGGCGCCCGGGCGAAGGCGCTGGGGTCGGGCGGCGGGGGCGAGGCCCGGGGGCCGGGGCCCGACGGCGCGCCCGAGTAGCTGAGGCTCTGGCGCAGGGCGTGCGGCGCCCGCTCCTCGCCCGGGTGGTGGATGAAGTGGCAGCGGGCGCCGTAGGGGCACTGGCCGTGCAGGTAGAACTTGTGGCACAGCTCCGTCTTGTACTTGGGGTGGCGGCTCAGCTGGCGCAGCTCGGCGGCCCCGTGGGCGAACTGGCACTTGACGCCGTACTTGCAGCGGCCGCTCTCCTCGAAGGTCCGGCACAGCTCCGTCTTGTAGCGGCTCGACGGGGCGGCCGGGGCGGCCGGGGCCCGCAGCGGGGGGAAGCCCGGGGGCGGCGGCACCACCGGGGGGCTGCCCGGCCCGCGCCCCCCGCCCTCGATGAGGCTGATGGAGCGGACGGGCGGACGGCCGACGGCCGACGGAGCCCCGCGGGGAGGCTCCGGCCCGGGGCTCCAGGGGCTCCGCGGCCCCCAGCCCAGGGAGTCCGCCGGGGGGTCCGAGCCGCCCTTGCAGCGGGACGGGTCCGGGCTGCAGGCCGAGGGCCGGCGAGGGAAGGGAGAGGCGTCCAGCTCGCTCCCGTTCAGCGTCAGGAACCTCTGGAGCGGGGGGGAGGGGGGGGGGAGGGGGCAGAGACACGGGGAGAGAGACCAGGGGGTCGGTGGTCACAGGGGGCTCCCCGTCGGGCCGAGCCCCGAGCCCCTCGACCCTCTCCGGCCCGGAGCCGTCCAGCCGGCCGCCCGGGAAGGACCGGCCCCCCGGACGGGACCGACCCCCCAGGACGGGCCCGGACGCCTAGGCCCCGGCCTGTGTCCCTCCGCAGGACCCAAAATAACAACTCCCCGGCTCCCCTCCCCCTCTCTCCGCCACCAGGCCCCCTCCCCCTTCCTCCTCCTCCCCTCCCCCCTCCCCGTTTCCTGTCCCTCCTCCCTCCCTCCCTCCCGCCGCCACCTCGCAGAGGGTAAACAGCCTCGCCCAGAACCCGAACCCAAGTCCGGAAACGGGGGGGGGGGGAGGGGAGGGGGAAGCAACAACCGGGGCCTCGAGGCCAACCCTTCCCCCTCCTTCCCTCTCCGGCCCTTCCCTTCCCCGGTTCCCCCCCGCGGGACGATCCGTCCCGAACCGGGATACCGGGATCACAAAGCCCACCCCCCCCCTCAAAAAAAACCAACAGACACACACACTGTCACCAACACACCCATTCTCCCCAACACACACACACTCTCTCCCCAACACACACACTCTCCCAAAGACACCCCCAAGATCTGTCCTTTCCCCCCCCTCCAGTCCCCGTCCCGGATCCGCGACGTCTCCCGTCCCAAGTTCCCTGTGTCCCGGAGGAGCGCTTGGGGCAAGGCCCCTTACCTCGTACAGGGCGCTTAGTTCCAGGACGGAGGACATGGCTGTCGCACGGTCGGGACTCCGGGGGTCCTGGTTCCCAGCGAGCGGCAGCCCCCCGCCTGCTTCCTCGGCTGTCCGGTGCGGGAGCTGAGCGAGCCCGGCCCGGGCCTCCCGTCTTTATGGGCTGGGGGGGGGGGGGGGGCAAGGGGGCGGGGAGGGGATTCCGGGCCCCCGCCTCGGGCCCGCCCCCTTCCCCTCCTTCCCCTCCTCCCCCTGCGGGGCCTAGGGGCTGGGGAAGGGGGAGGAGAGGCCGGCCGGGAAAAGGAGGGGTCTGGGGGCGGGGTCGGGAGCGGGCAGTTCCCGGATTGGGGCGCCGAGGAGGAAGAACAGAGAGGCAGAGATCCAGAGACACACCTAGGCCCGGAGAGACGGGGCCGAGGGCTGGGGGGTGGGAGTCACCGGGAGACCCGCGGCGGGAAAAGGAAAAGGAAAGCGAAAGGGGATTGGAGCCAGTGTTTGTGTGGGGGGCCGTTGGTGCGTCTGTTTGGGGAAGGGGGCGGTTGCCAGAGTGGTCACCGAAAGGCCGTGTCCGGGAGGGGAAGCCCCCCAACGCCCAGCGAATCCCTCTTTCCCTCCCAGCCCCCATCTGGGATCTCGGGGGGGGGGCCCACGACCCCCGGACTCTGCTCCGGCTCTTCTCTCCGTCGGGGATCCCTCCCTTTCCGCTTTCTTCAGCCTCAGTTTCCCCCCCCCCCCGGGGGGCGGGGGTGGAGGGAGAGGAGGGGACCAGGGGACCCTCGGGGTTTGGGAGTCCACATCTGGACTCAGAATCTGGAATTGGAGGCGGCGCGGCCAAGTGGAAAGATCCGAGTTAGGAGAGCCGGGTCTTAATCCCAGCTCCGTCGTGGGCCGGCTGGGTGACTTAGGACAACTCACTCAAGCTCTCAGGGCTTCGGTGCCCTTAGAGAAGCAGTGTGGCACAGTGGCAAGCGCCTGGGGCTGGAAGGCAGAGGACCTGGGTTCTAATTCCAGCTCCACCACCTACCTGCTGCTCTGTCCTCGGGCAAGACAGCCTGCCCTGGACCTCAGTTATCTTAACTGTCACATGGGATCGGATACCTGGTCCCCGTCCTACTTAGTCTGTGAACCCCCTGTGGGATCAGATTAGCTTGAGTACAGTGTTTGGCACAAAGTAAACACTTAA
Source organism: Ornithorhynchus anatinus (assembly GCF_004115215.2). Classification (NCBI taxonomy): domain Eukaryota; kingdom Metazoa; phylum Chordata; class Mammalia; order Monotremata; family Ornithorhynchidae; genus Ornithorhynchus; species Ornithorhynchus anatinus. The sequence continues at coordinate 3,308,023 of NC_041732.1, read as the reverse complement.
CAGATCCCACAGTTATCACTGTAACCTCTTAAACGGGATGTTACCCCTTGATTTTTGAAAACGGTGTCTGTTAAGCTCGTAATAGTAATGTTGGTATTTGTTAGGCGCTTACTATGTGCAGAGCACTGTTCTAAGCGCTGGGGTAGACACGGGGGAATCAGGTTGACCCACGTGGGGCTTACGGTCTTAATCCCCATTTTACAGATGAGGTAACTGAGGCACAGAGAAGTTAAGTGACTTGCCCACAGTCACACAGCTGACAAGTGGCAGAGCCGGAATTCGAACCCATGACCTCTGACTCCAAAGCCCATGCTCTTTCCACTGAGCCACGCTGCTTCTCATACAATGTGCCAGGCACTGTCCTAAGCCCTGGGGTAGAGACCAAAGTAGTCAGGTTGGACAAAGACCTTGTCCCACATGGGGCTCGCCATCTTAATCCCCATTTTACAGATGAGGTGACTGAGGCACAGTTAAGTGACTTGCCCAAGGTCACGCCGCAGGCAAGAAGCAGAGCCGGGATTAGAATTCAGGTCCTTCTGACTCCCAGGCCCATGAACTATCCACTAGACCACACTACTTCTCTCTCCTCTCCCGACCTCCTCCTTCTAAGCGCTGACTGTGTGCCAAGCACTCTTCTAAGCGCTGGGGTAATAGATACAAGGTAATGGGGTTGTCACACAACCTCAAAGTCTTAATCTCCATTTTACAGATGAGGTCACTGAGGCACAGAGAAGTGACTTGCCCAAGGTCACACAGCAGACAGTGGCATAGGCGGGATTATATCTACCCCAGTGCTCAGTACACTGCCTAGCACATAGTAAGTGCTTAACGAATATCATAAAAACTCTCAACAAAACCCTACTCTTCGATCCTGTCTAAAGCCCATCCACGTATGCTTTCCCAGCACTTAGTACAGGGCTTCGCACATGTAAGCGCCTCATAAATAAATAAAATAAAATTCATTCATTCAACAGTATTTATTGAGCACTTACTATCTGCAGAGCACTGTACTAAGCACTTGGAATGTACAATTCGGCAACAGATAGAGACAATCCCTGCACAATGACGGGCTCACAGTCTAAACGAACAAAATAAAATGAATAGAGAAGCAGTGTAGCTTAGTGAAAAGATCATGGGCTCGGGAGTCAGAGGATGTGGGTTCTAATCCCGGCTCCGCCACTTAGCTGTGTGACTTTGGGCAAGTCACTTCACTTCTCTGGGCCTCAGTTACCTCATCTGTAAAAAGGGGATGAAGACTGTGAGCCCCACCTGGGATAACCTGCTTACCTTGCATCTACCCCAGAATTTAGAAGAGTGTTTGGCACATAGGAAGTGCCTAACAAATGCCATCATCATTATTATTATTATTATAAATACTCTTACTGCTCTCGTATTGTGATCCCTGTATGCCTGCTGACTTTGACCGGAAACTACTGACTTCAGTCAATAGTTATTTTCCGAGTGCTTACTCTGTGCAAAGCCCTGGACGCTTTCGGGGTGGGGGGACGGGGACCATAAAGTTATTTGACATGGACCCCCCCACCCTGACCCCTCGGTCCCAACTAGGAGTTGACAGTCTATCAGGGGAGTGGGACTTTGGAGTCAGAGGTCATGAGTTCGAATCCCAGCTCTGACACTTGTCAGCTGTGTGACTGTGGGCAAGTCGCTTCACATCTCTGTGCCTCAGTTTCCTCATCTGTAAAATGGGGATTAAGGCTGTGAGCCTCATGTGGGACAACCTGATTCCCCTATGTCTACCCCAGCGCTTAGAACAGTGCTCTGTACATAGTAAGCGTTTAACAAATAGCAACATTATTATTACAATAAATTGTAGGGGAAAGCAACCAACTTTAGCTAAATGCTGTAGGGATGAGGGCCAGGACCCAAGGTGATGAGGTGACAAGGAAGTGCTAAAGGGTCTGTAAGAGGTGGTAGGTGAAACATCAACCTCCAGGAAGGCCTCCCAGAGGAGATGGGCTTCCAGAAGTCAGTCAGTTCATCGTATTTACTGAGTGCTCACCTTATCCCGGCTCTGCCACTTGTCAGTAGTGCGACTGTGGGCAAGTCACTTCACTTCTCTGTGCCTCAGTTACCTCATCTGTAAAATGGGCATTTAGATTGTGAGCCTCACGTGGGACAAGCTGATGACCCTGTATCTACCCCAGTGCTTAGAACAGTGCTCTGCACATAGTAAGCGCTTAACAAATACCAACATTGTTATTATTGTATGCAGACCTCGACCTCTGTACTGAGCGCTTGGGAGAGTACAAAAGAACGGCTACATTCCCGGGCCCCGGTCCAAAGGGGGAGGCAGACATTAATAGAAATAAATCAGTGACAGATATGTACATAAATGCTGTGGTGCTGGGAGGGCTTTGGAGGATGTAAGCGGGCCGGGAACGGATCTGTTTATTGTCATATTGTACTCTCCAAGCGGTTAGTACAGTGCCCTGCACAAAGTAAGCACTCAGTAAATAGGATTGAATGATGAGCAAGAGATGGGCTGCGAGAGGGACCAGAGGATTATTTTGTATTTTGGAGCTTAATAAATCCCATGATTATAAGCGGGTGGGGAATTGAGTTCTGCTCAGCGACGCCGACCCCCCTCTCCCCCACTTCCCCTCTCCCTCGGGGTTCCAGCCGCCCCCCCGGCTCGAATGGATCAGACACGGGACCCGATGGGATTATTTTGTATCTACCACAGCATTGAGCGCCGTGTTAGGCACCTAGTACGCACCTAATAAATACTACACCTGGGGTCTGGAGATGGCACTTCTCTTCAAAGCGGATAAATCACGGCCTAGTGGCTAGACCCCGGGCCTGGGAGTCAGAAGGTCATGGGTTCTAATCCCACCTCCGCCACCAGTCTGCTGTGTGGCCTTGGGCAAGTCACTTCCCTTCCTCTGGGCCTCAGTTCCCTCACCTGTAAAACGGGGGTTAAGGCTGTGAGCCCCATGCGGGACAGAGGTGGGGTCCAACCTGGTTAGCTTGTATCCACCCCAGCGCTTAGTACAGTGCTGGGCACATATGAAGCGTTTAACAACTACTCTAAAAAGAGGAGGGGTGAGGCCGGTGCGGGAGTCTGATTCTGCCCTGAGGACTCTCTTCTGGTGGGGAGGGTCTTAGTGCAGTGATAGGGCTATTTATCCCTGGGGGGAGGAGAAGAAAAAGGGGGTCCATCCCACACAGCTTTTGCTTTTGATCCCTCCCCCTCTGGACCGTCAACTTGTCGTGGACACGGAATGTATCTCTTCACTGTTATTTTCTACTCTTCCAAGCTCTTAGTAAAGGAGAAGCAGTAGGGCCTAGTGGCTAGAGCCTGGACCTGGGAGTCAGAAGGATCTGGGTTCCACACCAGGCTCTGCCCCTTGTTCACTGTGTGCCCTCGGCGCAAGTCACTTCACTTCTCTGTGCCTCAGTGACCTCATCTGTAAAATGGGGGCTGAAGAGTGGGACCCCCCCCCCACGTGGGACATTGACCTGGTTAGCTTGTATCCATCCCAGCACTTAGTACAGTTCCCAGTACATAGGAAGCGCTTAACAAATATCGTAATTACTATTATTATATTATTATTATTATTGTAGAGAAGCAGCATGGCTCAGTGGAAAGAGCCCGGGCTTGGGAGTCAGAGTTCATGGGTTCGAATCCCGGCTCTGCCACTTGTCAGCTGTGTGACTGTGGGCAAATCATGTCACTTCTCTCTGCCTCAGTTACCTCATCTGTAAAATGGGGGTGAAGACTGTGAGCCTCACGTGGGACAACCTGATTCCCTTGTATCTTCCCCAGCGCTTAGAACAGTGCTCTGCACATAGTAAGCGCTTAACAAATACCAACATTATTATTATTATTATTCTCTGTGCCTCAGTAACCTCACCTGTAAAATAGGGGAAGGAAGAGTGGGAGCCCGAGGTGGGACAGGGACTGGAGCCACACCCAATACCTCGTATCAACCCCTGCGCTTAGTACAGTGCCTGTTATTTTGTAAGCGCTTAACAAATACTTCAATTAGTAGTAGCGATAGTGGCCCAGCATGTAAAACAGTGTCTGGCACACAATAAGGGCTTAAAAAAAACCTCAATCATTATTATTATTATTAGTAGTAGTAGTCCAGTGCTTAGAACAGTGCATGGCACATAGTAAGCGCTTAACAAATACCTCAATTATTATTATTACTAGTAGTAGTAGTGGTAGTAGTTCAGTGCTTAGAACAGTGCCTGGCACATAGTAAGCACTTAACTAAAACCTCAATTATTATTATTAGTAATAATCCAGGGCCTAGAACAGTGCCTGGCACATAGTAAGTGCTTAACAAATACCTCAATTAGTAGTGGTAGCAGAGAAGCAGCGTGGCTTAGTGGAAAGAGCCCGGGCTTGGGAGTCAGAGATCAAGGGTTCGAATCCCGGTCTCCACTTGTCTGCTGTGTGACTTTGGGCAAGTCCCCTCGCTTCTCTGTGGCTCAGATACTTCATCTGTAAAATGGGGGATTAAGACGGTGAGCCCCATTCACTCCTCTAATGCCAAGCTACTCAATATGCCTCATTTATCTCGCCACCGACCCACCGCCCACATTCTGCCTCTGGCCTGGAATGGCCTCCCTCTTCATATCTGACAGAGGTCCCTCTCCCCATCTTCTTCAAAACCTTATTAAAAGCACATCTCCTCTCAGCCTTCCCCAACTAGGCCCTCATCTCCTCCCCTCCCAATCCCTTCTTCATCGCCCTTGCGCTTGGATTTGCACCCTTGATTCATCCCTTCCTCAACCCCACAGCCCTTAAGTCCATCCTTATATTTGGTAAGTGTTTCTTGTGCTATTTTATCACGTGACCTGTATCTGTAATTTCCCCCACCCCGGACTGTAAAGCCGTTGTGGGCAGGGACTGCCTCTCTTTATTGCTGTATTGTCCTTTCCGAGCGCTTATTTCAGTGCTCTGCACACAGTAAGCGCCCAATAAATACGACTGAATGAACGAATGAGTGAAAGACTACCTTGTATCTATCTCAGTGCTTAGAAGAGTGCTTGGCACATAGAAAGTGCTTAACAAATACCTCAATTTTTATTAGTAGTAATTCATTCATTCATTCAATAGTATTTATTGAGCGCTTATTATGTGCAGAGCACTGTACTAAGCGCTTGGAATGTACAATGTTAATAATGATGGTATTTGCTAAGCACTTACTATGGGCCAAGCACTCTCCTACGCCCTGGGATTGATACAAGGTAATCAGGTTGTCTCACGTGGGGCTCACAGTCTTCATCCCCATTTTACAGATGAGGTAACTGAGAATCAGAGAAGTTTAGGAACTTGCCTAAAGTCACACAGCTGATAAGTGGTGGAGGTGGGATTAGAACCCACAACCTCTGACTCCTAATCTCTGACTCCCAACCTCTGACTCCCCTGCCCCCAGGCTCTTTCCACTAAGCCACGGTGCTTCTGTAATAAGTAGACATGGGTTCTAATCCTGCCTCCTCTGCTTGTCAGCTGTGTGACTTTGGGCAAGTCACTTCACTTCTCTGCGTCTCAGTGACCTCATTCATTCATTCATTCAATAGTATTTATTGAGCGCTTACTATGTGCAGGAAAATGGGCATGAAGATGGTGAGCCCCATGTGGGACAACCTGATCAGTCATGGGTTCGAATCCCGGCTCTGCCACTTATCAGCTGTGTGACCATGGGCAAGTCACTTAACTTCTCTGTGCCTCAGTTACCTCATCTGTAAAATGGGGATGAAGACAGTAAGCCTCACTTGGGACCACCTGATGACCCTGTATCTCCCCCAGCGCTTAGAACAGTGCTCTGCACATAGTAAGCGCTTAACAAATACCAATATTATTATTATTATTACCTTGTATCTCCCCCCAGCGCTTAGAACAGTGCCTGGCACACAGTAAGTGCTTAACAAATACCAACATTATTAGTAGTAGTAGCAGTCGTCGTCATCCAGCGCTTAGAACGGTGCCTGTACATAATAAGTGCTTGGGAAATACTATTATTATTATTATTATTATTGTTACTCAACAAATATGACTGAAAGAATGAAAGCAAGAATGAGTGACTGGGGGTCAGGGAGGGCAGGAGCCCTGGGGTGGGCAGGGCCGCTTACGATGGAGGAAGCCGGAGCAGGGGGCAGTGGGCCGGGGCAGTGGGCCGGGGGCAGTGGGCCGGGGGCAGTGGGCCAGGGCAGTGGGCAGGGGGCAGTAGGCTGGGAGCAGTGGGCCGGGGGCAGTGGGCCAGGGGGCAGTGGGCCGGGGCAGTGGGCAGTGGGCCGGGGCCAGTGGACAGTGACCCGGGGCCTTCGACTCTTTGCTCGGGTTTCCGGCCTCACCTGCCACTGGCTCGCGTGAGTCAACGTCAGGGTTCCTGGAAGCAGGCCCGTGACGTGACGTGGGGGAGGGCGGGGGGCCGGGCCTGCCGGGGTTCCTCTCCCCCAACCGCGGCCCGTAAACAGCTCGTGACAGACCCAGACACGCGTCCTTTCCCTCGGCCCGCTCCCTCCGCCCCCGGTCCCCGCTTCCCAGATCTGTCGCCCGTGGGGCTGCAGAAGCGAGAAAGGCCCGGGAGGGAAAACAGAAGGGACTGGAGGGCGCAGGGCTGTGGAAATCGGGGGGTGGGGGCTTCTCTCCGAGGTCCCCCCACCCCACTTCAAGCCTCCAGCCCCCCAGGAGCCCCGCTCTCCGTTTCTCTCGGGAAAACAAAAGCCCCCCACCATCTGCTTCTGCCCCTAAGGTTTGGGTGTGCTTTGATCTCGCCCCTCCAGGCCCCCAGGACTCTGTCTTTCTTCCAAGGAGGACCCAGGCATCCCCAGCCCCAGCTCTGCCCTGGGGAGAGGGACGCTCGCTCCCTCCCCTTGAGCAGCCGATGTCCCCCCACCCCGGCCCGATGAGGATGGAGCCATTTCCCTTTTCTCACCGGATCAGGATGCCAGGCCGGGGCTGAGTCATCTGGGGAGCCCTCCACCCCAGACCCCTCAGGGAAGGAGTAGAGGCTCAGGGGCTGGAGAGGAAGGAGGTGGCCCCCCCATTACCTGCCCCCTCTCCCGCCCCGAGGTTCTCCTTGCGGGGAGGGGGGCACTTTGATCCTGAGTGGTGTTGGGGGTCCCTAGGTTCTCCCAGACTCGTCCTTCCGGCTGGTTGTCCCCCTCACCCCAGGCCCCAATTCTTCTTACTATAATAGCCCCCTGCCCTACCAAAATAATTCCTTCTCCCCAACACCCCCTCCAGAACAAGAGTCCCCTCCCAGCCCCGGGCTAAAACTCCTGTGGGGAACAGGGTTGGGTCTCCTGTCTCTCTCTTCCTCTGGACTTGGCCCCTCCACCCGCTCACCCCCTCTCTGGGCCTCCCGCCCCCCCCAGGGGTAAGGCCCGTAGTCCCCTTCCCGCTTTCTCCTCCCCAGAGCTAACACCAGCTTAGGGGCCTCGTCTCCGGATCTCCAATGCTTCCTGCTCCATGTAACCCCGAGGCCTGGGGATCCTGCCCCCTTCCCCCCAACCCCCCTCCAGACTTGAATTCCTGGGCCTCAGGTGTTCAGATCCCAGCCCGGCTTGGGCACCGGGCCCAGGGGAGAGGGGAGAGTCCAGGAATCCGGGGGAGTTAAGTGCTTGGAGATCCTCCAAGGGGAAGTCCCGTTGCCATGACTCTTCCCCAGAATCTGGGATTCCCCTCCGGAAGGCTATTGGGAAAGGGCAGCTGGGGCCCCGGCAGGGTCCGGGTTCGTGGTGGTGGGAAATCTGAGGGATGGGAGGAAATCGGAGAGGTGCAAGGGGGAGTGGTCACTAGGACACTGTGCTCAGTCAACAGCAGAGAGAAAACCCAGCTAAAGGTTAGCCCTGTGCCCTCGAGGAAGCTGGCGGGCCTGGGAGCCAGGACGCCTGGGGCTTTATTTGGCTTTCCATCACCCTCCCACACCCCCAGTGTGAGTTTATGCCTAATCAGGCACACGTGTGTGCGGCCCTGCCTGCACACTCAACTCACACACATATATATGTGTGTGTGTATATTGTATTGTTTATATACATTTGTGTGTATTGTGTATATATATGTATATATTTTGTGTGTATTGTGTATATATATGTATATATACAATACACACACACACACACACACTATATATATGTTGTTTCTGGACAGGCTAGGGGCCAAAAGGACCCCAGACCCAGCTCCTGATCCTTTGTCTCCTGCTCCTGTTGAAGACCCTCTGGGTCAGAGTCAGACCCTTGGGCCAGGCTGGGAGGCAGGAACCTGGGTCCTACGTGGAGGGAAGGAGTAAAACAAAGGGGCATGGGGCAGGGCGGGGGCTGGAAACAATCGGAGCTAAAAATATCCATTTCCTGCCCTGCAGACTGGGGGATGGGTGCGCGGAGGGGTTTGAGCAGGTTTCCGGGGCAAAGAAGGTTGAGAACAACAGTGGGGAAAGGCAGCATGGAAACTGCAGGGCTGTGAGTATGTCTATGTGGCTTTCTGGGGGGTGTGGCATTGTGTCCCTGGGTATGGGTGTGTGTGCGCACACGTGCGCCGATGTCATAATGTGTGTGTCAGTGTGTTTGCGTCCTGCAGAATGTGTGTCTGTGCCGGAGAAGACGTCTGGGTGGCGGGAGTGTGTGTGTGAGTGCTAATGTGCCTGTGTGAACTTTGGGCCTGGGGCGGGGAGGGGGCAGGTTTGTTTGTCTGTGTGCGCGGGTGTGTGAGCAGGGATGTGAGCAGGACTGCTAAGAGAGGGCAGGCCTGGTAAGAGAGAGGCAGTGGAGCTAGAGGCCTGCGCTCAGGCTAGGAAGCTGGAGAGGTCACAGAGGACCGGGAAGGAATTGGGCCGAAGGAGGCCCCCGCTTTCTTCCCTTTCAGCTTTGGAAGACAACAAGGAATTTCCCTCAACGGACCCAGCCCCCCTCCAACCTCCCGAGGAGCACAGCTGGGTTCCAGATGTTGGTCCAAGACAACCCCCCTCCCCAGGCTCAGAGCCCGGGTCCCCCTCCCCTTTCCCCGTCCTTCTCCCCGGGGTGGGCGGGACCTCGGTGCCCTCCGATGGGCAAATTATGAGGTCGGGCACCTGGGTCCCGGGGGCGTGTCCTGCCAAGAGGCGGGGAGGAGTAGACAACCGAGGTCCCGGATTGGAGGGGGACGGGGAGGGTGTCCCCACCTTTCACTAGCCTTCCCCTACGTCCCTTCCTTCCCGTCCTCGGCGCCTAGCACTCTCACTTCTTCTTCTGGACCGAAAATAAATCCCAACCCGTGGCTTCCCCCTCACCCACCCTCCCCTCCACAGTTTCCCTCCACTGCACAGTCTCCACCCCCTCCCCAGCAACCCCTCAGCCCTGCGCTCCGGGGTGGGGCAACCAGGAGCCCCCGGCTTCCCAGCCTCAGGGGGAAGGAGCCGTGGTTCCCGCGTCCCCATCGGAGCCGCAGAGGTTCCCCCCGCCCAGGGGGAGTGAGGGGGTGGGCTTCCCGACCCCCGCTGCCTCTTCTGAGGTGGGCCTCCCGGACCCCCCCAGGTCGTCTGAACCTTCCTCCCCCCAGGTGGGGGGCGGTGGGGAAGGGTTAAGGCGGAGACCTCCTGCAGAAGGCCCGGGCCCGGCCCGAGCACCGGACCAGGGTCCAGAGGTTGGGGTGACGTGGAGGTTGGGGTGGGGTAGGGAGAGAGGGCGGAGCTGGGGGCCGGCGACTGCTTCCGTCCCTTCTCTAGTCTTCCACGGGACCCCGAAACCTGAGGAGGGATGAGGAAGGCAGTCACCGGGCCCCGGCTCTCCCCCAGCCCCATTTCTCCTGTCTCTCCTGCATAGGAGCGCAGCAAGGGGGGTCACGGATAATCCAAACGCTGAGAGGACAGGGGCGTCTCCCCCTCCCCCGGCCCCCCGAGCTGGTTGGGTCCTCCAGGCCCCGGTCCTGGGTCCCCCAGATCTCCCCGTCCCCTCCGGGGCTGGGGCTTGTCCCCCCCGCCCCCACTGGTTTCCCCCAATTCTGCCCCACTGACCCAGGCTCATCCCCACGGCCTTCTCACGGGGGTGGGGGGTCCTCAGGTGGGTCCCAAGAATTGGGGCGCCCCCCTGCCCTACCCCTCAAGACCCCAGTAATCGGGATGGGGGAGACTAGGATGGGACCGGGCTGGCTGCTACAGAGGAATTGGTCACCTCCCCTCCCCCCTCCTAAGATTTCACTTCCCCTCTTCGGCTTCCTCTTTCCGCCCAGCTGAAGGCTGGACCGGACCAAAGGGGACCCTGGATTCTGGGTCCCCAGAGGGCGGGTGGGGGAAGGGACCTGGGGGACCCGCTCCGGGACCCGATGATCTCCGGGGTTGGGAGGTCCGTGGGGCTGGGAGGGGAGTGCGAGCGGGACGCCCGGGGCCCTGCCAGGGGACCCCGTTTCTCCTGGCCTGGGAGGCCCGGCGTGACCCCCCCAAAGCCTCGGCCCTGCCCGGGGCCTGGGCCTTCCCAAGCCGGGGCGGAGGAAAGAGGCTGGTGACCCCCCCCAGCCTGGTTAACCTGGAAAGCCCCCCCCACCCCTGTCCCAGCCTAGAAGGACTCAGGAGTCCGGTGGAAGGGAGGGGGGATGAAAAGCGAACAACGGCCTGGGTGACTCACAGCTCCAGAGAAGAGACACAAAACTAAACAAAGCCAGACCCTGGCCCCGGGCCTTGCCGGGCCGCCAGCCGTTTCCAGGAAAAGGCTGGGGCCTGGGGGGGGGGGAGGGGGGGAGGGGGTGGGGGGCACCCAGATCAGGCACCCCTGCCCCGTAGAGAAGCAGCGTGGCTCAGTGGAACGAGCCCGGGCTTGGGAGTCAGAGGTCAGGAGTTCGAATCCCGGCTCTGCCACTTGGCAGCTAGTCACTTCACTTCTCTGGGCCTCAGTGACCTCATCTGGAAAATGGGGATTAGCTGCGAGCCTCACGTGGGACGACCTGATGGCCCTGGATCTCCCCCAGCGCTTAGAACAGTGCTCTGCACATAGTAAGCGCTTACCAAACATCAACTTTATTATTATTATTATTCCCCTTGGGGACCCCCCAGCCCCCACCCCCTCCGGCCTTGGCGTCCATCCCCTTGGCTCCGGCCCGGAGAGGGGTGTGGGGCTGGTCCTTCCCCCTCCCGCCGGCCCCCCAGGGATGTCCCGTCTCCCCACCCCCTCGGCCCAGAGGCGGGGGTGGGGTTATATAACCGGGGATTATCCCGCTTGACGCTCCGTGGGAACAGCTCAGGGCCGGGCCAGGCTGGCGCTGACTCAGCGAGGCTGCTGTGTCAGCAAAGCCCCGGCCCTGCCCCCTCCCTCCCGGCTCAAAAAACAGCAAGTATGTCCCGTACTTGCTCCAGCTCCCCCTTTCATGATTTGGTCATTGTTAAGCGCTTACTAAGTGCCCAGCACTGTTCTAAGCGCTGGGGTAGCTAGAGGTAACCGGGTTGTCCCACGCGGGGCTCACCGCCTTCACCCCCGTTTTAGAGCTGAGGGGGCGGAGGCCCGGGGAGGTGAAGCGACTTGCCCCAGGTCACACGGCTGAAGAGTGGCGGGGCCGGGATTGGAACCCACGACCTCGGACTCCCAAGCCCGGGCTCTTGCCACTAAGCCACGCTGCTTTGGGCCGGGGGTCTCGGTCCGGACGGCGTGAGCACCCCCTCCCCCCCCACGGACCGCAGAACCGAAGGTGGGACCCCCCCCCCCCAGAGACCCCCCCCGGCTGCAGGACCCAGAGACAGAGATGGAGGGAGAGATGGAGAGAGACAAACGGGGGCCTGGGGCGGGCGGCCCAGCGCCTCTGCTGCCCCCTGCCGGACCCCCGGCGCCCCGCAGCCCCCTCCGTCCCCAAAGAGGGGAGGGTCGGCCTGCCCTCCTCCGCCCAGAAGCCTTCCCAGACTAACCCCCTTCCTCCTCATCACCCTCTGCCCCCAAAGAGAGGAGGGCCGGGCTGCCCACCTCCTCCCAGAAGCCTTCCCAGACTAAGCCTCCTTCCTCCTCATCACCCTCTGCCTCCAAAGAGGGGAGGGCCCGGCTGCCCTCCTCCACCCAGAAGCCTTCCCAGTCTAACCCCCCCTTCCTCCTCATCACCCTCTACCCCCCAAAGAGGGGAGGGCCGGGCTGCCCTCCTCCGCCTAGAAGCCTTCCCAGACTAACCCCCTTCCTCCTCATAATAATAATAATGTTGGTATTTTTAAGCGCTTACTACATGCCGAGCACTGTTCTAAGCGCTGGGGGAGATATGGGGTCATCGGGCTGTCCCACGTGTGGCTCAGTTAATCCCCATTTTACAGATGAGGGAACTGAGGCCCAGAGAAGTGAAGTGACTTGCCCACAGTCACACAGCTGACAAGTGGCAGAATAGGGAGTCGAACTCCTGACCTCTGACTCCGAAGCCCAGGCTCTTTTCCACTGAGCCACGCCTCATCACCCTCTGCCCCCAAAGAGAGGAGGGCCGGGATGCCCACCTCCTCCCAGAAGCCTTCCCAGACTAACCCTCCTTCCTCCTCATCACCCTCTGCCCCCAAAGAGGGGAGGGTCGGGCTGCCCTCCTCCACACAGAAGCCTTCCCAGACTAACCCCCCTTCCTCCTCATCACCCTCTCCCCCCAAAGAGATGCCCACCTCCTCCCAGAAGCCTTCCCAGACTAACCACCCCTTCCTCCTCATCACCCTCTACCCCCCAAAGAGGGGAGGGCCGGGCTGCCCACCTCCTCCCAGAAGCCTTCTCAGACTAACCCCCTTCCTCCTCATCACTCTCCGCCCCCAAAGAGGGGAAGGCCAGGATGCCCACCTCCGCCCAGAAGCCTTCCCAGGCTAAACCCCCCTTTTCTCATCACCCTCCGCCCCCAAAGAGGAGAGGGCCAGGATGCCCACCTCCTCCCAGAAGCCTTCCCACACTAACCCCCTTCCTCCTCATCCTCCGCCCCAAAAGAGGGGAGGGCTGGGATGCCCACCTCCACCCAGAAGCCTTCCCAGAATAACCCCCCCCTTCCTCCTCATCTCCCTCTCCCTTCTGCATCACCCTGATTTGCTCCCTTTCCCTTCCCCCCTCTCCCAGCCCCACACCTGTCATTGATTTGGATGGATAACCCTTTGATGCCGTTTGTTCAGCGCTTACTATGTGCCAACTGCCCTTCTAAGTGCTGGGGTAGATACAGGGTCAACGGGTTGTCCCACATGGGGCTTGCAAACTTCATCCCCACCTTACAGATGGGGGAACTGAGGCACGGACGAAAAAAAAATTACGGTATTTAAGCGCTTACTATGTGCTGAGCACTGTTCTAAGCGGTGGGTAGATACAGGGGAATCAGATTGTTTTAATCCCCATATTTACAGACGAGGGAACTGAGGCACAGAGAAGCAAAGTGACAGGTCCAAAGTCACACAGCTAAGTGGCAGAGCGGGATTAGAACCCAAATCCTCCGACTCCCAAACCCGGGCTCTTTCTACGAAGCCCTGCTTTAGACTGTAAACTTCTTGTGGGCAGGGACTGTGTCTGTTTATTGTTGTATTGACCTTTCCCAGGCGATTAGTTCAGTGCTCTGCACACAGTAAATGCTCAGTAAATACAATGGAATGAATGAGTGAATGAAGAATAATAATAATTACTACGGTATTTGTTAAGCGTTTACTATGTGCCAAGCACTGGGATAGAGAAGCAGCATGGCTTAGTGGAAAGAGCCCAGGCTTGGGAGTCAGAGGTCATGGGTTCTAATCCCGGCTCGCTACTTATCTACTGTGTGACTTTAGGCAAGTCACTTCACTTCTCTGTGCCTCGGTGACCTCATCTGTAAAATGGGAATTAAGACGGTGAGCCCCACATGGGACAACCTGATAATTCTGTATTTACTCCAGTGCTTAGAACAGTGCTTGGCACATAGTAAGCACTTAACAAATACCACTATTATTATTATTATAAGGCAATCTAGTTGGAAACAGTCCCTGTCCCATATGGGGCTCCCAGTCTCAATCCCTATTTTACAGTCGAGGTAACTGAAGCCCAGAGAGGTTAAATGACTTGCCCACGGTCACACAGCAGACAAGTGGCAGAGCAGGGATTAGAACCCACGACCTCTGACTTCCAAGCCCAGGCTCTTGCCACTAGGTCACGCTGCTGCTTCTCTACAGCAGCTTGCCCCCGACAGGAGGGGCGAGGGGGTGGAGAGGAGGCAGTGGGGAGTGAGGGGCTGAGCCGAAACAGGGGAGCTGGTGATCGAGGGGGTGCAGCCCCCCACAGGAACAGGGGGCAGGGTCTACCAGCCCCCATCCACTCCCCACCCAATGCCAGTTGTTTTATTTTTCTGTGTAGGGGGCACAGGGTAAAGAAAAGCAGCACGGGCCGGGCCTGAAAATCCAAAGGACCTGGATTAATTGTTATACTGTACTCTCCCAGGTGCTTAGTACAGTGCTAAATGACTGAAGAAAGGACTCGATGAACGGTTCTAATCTCAACTCTCCGCCACTTGCCTGCTGTGTGGCCATAGGCAAGTCACTTCACTCCTCTATGCCTCGGATACTTCGTCCTAAAATGGGGATTAAGACCGTGAGCCCCACGTGGGACAGGGACTGCGTCCGACCTGAGGCCGGGGGCTGGAGGTGGGGGAGGGGGACGTGGTCGAAGCCCCGGTGCTGGTGACCCGGGAGGGGTCCCCCCTACAGACCTCCCCACCTTCCAGGGCCCCCAAACAAGAGCAGCAGACAGGGTTTGCAGGTTGAGGTTCTTCATACAAGAGACTCTCCCCCACCCGACGCCTTGCCCCACTGGATACCCCCCCTCCCAGCCCCCCCGACCGAGCTGCCCCAAAGGTCCAGTTTCAATCTCGCCCGTTCCGTCCCGTCCCGCCCCACCCCCCCCGGGTCCTCCAGCTGGGGCCGGGTCAGAGCCGGGGCTGGTGGAGGAGGCGGTGGCCCGGGCTAGAGGCCCCCGGGGGCGGGCAGCTTGCCGGTGATCTTGTTGGAGCAGTCCAGCAGGGCGTTGTGGATGTCCTTGGCGCAGGAGATCTGGGCCTTGATCATGCTCAGGTACTGGGTGTAGGGGAGGCTCTCGGCCTGCACCGCGTCCGGTTTGGTGGCCGTGGGCACCAGCGTGGGCGAGTGCTTGGTGCTGTCGAAGCTCTGGGACAGGCACTCGTAGGCCAGACGCTGACACCGTGGAGAGGGGGCGGAATGGTGAGCGGCCGCCTCTCCCCCTCCAGCCTCCACTGTCCCTCTCCCGAGCCCCCGGGGGGGACCCGCCCGCCGCCCAATCCTGGCTCCCTCCCCTGCTACTACGCCGGACTCGGTGCGTTTTCAACCCTCCTCCGCTCATGTCAATCAATTCAGCCGTATTTATTGCACGCTCACTGTGTGCAGAGCACTATACTAAGCACTTGGGAGAGTACAATACAACAACAAACAGACACATTCCCTTCCCATAACGAGCTTACGGTCAAGGCTGGGGAGAGCTGCACTGTACTAAGCGCTTGGGAGAGTACAGTACAACAACAGACAGACACATTCCCTTCCCATAACGAGGTTACGGTCAAGACGGGGGAGAGCTTACAGTCTAGAGTGGGGGAAAGTACGAAGCCCTAAGGAATCGAACCAGCGAGTCCTCTGCCAGGGAGTCCTCCCAGGCTGTCCAGTCACTCTGATCGATCCAGGCATCGCCCCTCCCCGCCCCACCCCACCCTCCGGGCCTCCTCTAACATGAACCTACTCGCCATACCTCAAGCTCGCCTATCTTGTTAGACTGAACTTTCCAAGAGAGTAGTACGGTGCTCTGCACATAGAAAGCACTTAATAAATACGACTGAATGAATGACCTGGCATAAAATGCCCATTTTGCAGATGAGGGAACTGAGGCACAGAGAAGGGCTCTCCCCACGGTCACACAGCAGTCGGGATTAGAACCCAGGTCCTCTGACTCCCAGGCCTGTACTCTTCCACTAGGCCATGCTGCTAGTCCATCTCCCCCTCTAGACTGTAAGCTCCCCGTGGACAGGGACTATGTCTACCAGCTCTCCTGAGCGCTCAGTACAGTGCTTTGCACTCAGCAAGTGCTCAATAAATACCACTGATGGATGGGAAAAGGAAAAGGAGAGGAGGGGGAGGGTCCAATGTGTCTACCAACTCGGTTATAAGGTACTCGCCCAAGCGTTTAGTAGAGTGCTCTGCACAAGGTAAGGGCTCAATAAATATGATTGATGCGTCCTGCGGGGTGGGCAGAGCTCTGATGACTGAGGCTTTTGAGGGGGAAGGAGGAGAGGGAATGTGGTGGGGGGTGTGGAGAGGAGATGGGGTGAACGGTTGGGAATGGTCTCTCTCTGCCCGTTTTGTTGTGGGCAGGGAATGCGACTGTTCTGTTGTTATGCGGTACTCACCCAAGCGTTTAGTACAGTGTCCCGTACACAGCAAGCATTCAATAAATCCAATGGACTGACTGGCACTTTATAAATCTCGCCTCTCCTGCCTCCCCAGCCCCCCATCAGTCCCTCGAGGGCAGGATCTCAGCCTTTGCCCGCCTGCCTCTCTTCCCTCTCAGCCGTCGGCGGGTGGGCTGGGTGGGGGCTGGGCCTTGTCTCGTAGAACCGAGGGATGGGAGGGAGACCCTGTGTGCGGGGGGCTCCCTTTCCCCCCCCCGTCACCAGGAGGGGACCCTCCCCATTCCCACAGGCCCCGGCCGGGGAAACTCAGGCCCCTTGGATAGGACCGAGGTGCCGATGGCCACCCCTGCTGCAGCAAGGAATAGCCCCCTCCCTCCCCAGCCGGCGGGGGTCCCCGGGGCGGGGTGGGGGCGCCCGGGCCCTCCGGCGAGGTCGGGCGGAACCGTCCTTACCAGGCAGAGCTCCAGCTGGTCACAGAGGGCATAGAACTCCTCCAGGCTCTTGTCGAAGCGCTGCAGGGCACCATCGCTGCTCTTCCTGCAACAAGGAGAGGCGGAGGGCAAACTGGGAGCCTGTAAGACCCCTCCCCCCCCCCACCCCACCCCAGCCCCCCACCTCCACTGCTACTTTCTGGGGTCAAAGGGAACCGGGGTGGGTAATAATAATGACAATACGTGGTATCTGTTATGTTATTATCGCTCATTCATTCGTTTTTGAGCGCTTACGGTGTGCAAAGCACTGTACTAATCGCTTAGGAGAGTGCAATTATAAACATTTTCCCCTGGCCCACATGAGCTTACGGTTTCAGAGGGAGAGACAGATCATTAATATGATAAGTAAATAAATAAATGACAGATATGTGCATAAGGGCTGTGGGCAATATAATAAACAATTTCCCTGCCCACAGTGAGCTTACGGTTCAGAGGGAGAGACAGACATTAATATGAATAAGTAAATAAATAAATGACAGATATGTGCATAAGAGCCGTGGGGCCGGGAAGGGGGGGATGAATAAAGGGAGCCAGTCAGGGTGACGCAGAAGGGAGTGGAAGGGGAAAGGAGGGTGCAGTCAGAGAAGGCTTCTTGGAGGAGAGGGGCCTTCAATAATAATAAATAATGTTGGCATTTGTTAAGCGCTTACTATGTGCAGAGCGCTGGGGTAGATACAGGGTAATCAGATTGTCCTACATGAGGCTCACAGTCTAATCCCCATTTTCCAGATGAGGTAACTGAGGCCCAGGGAAGTGAAGTGACTTGCCCACAGTCACCCAGCTGCCAAGTGGCAGAGCCGGGAGTCGAACCCATGACTTCTGACTCCCAAGCCCGAGCTCTTTCCACTGCTTTGGTGGGTGGGAGGGTGGGGGGAGAGACGGTTCTTGTTAAGCACTTACTATGTGCCAAGCGCTGTTCTAAGCCCTCTGTAGATAGAAGTTAATCAGGGTTGGACACAGTCCCTGTCTTACAAGGGGCTCAAGGTCTAAGTAGGCAACATTTACATTAACGTCCGTCTCCCCCTCCAGACTTGGAAATTCGTTACGGGCAGGGAACGTGTCCGTTATACTGTAGTCTCCCAAGCGCTTACTACTGTGCTCTGCACACTCTAGGCGCTCAATAAATACAATTGATCGAGGGAGGAGGATTTAGTCCCCATTTACGGATGAGGTAACTGAGGCACGGAGCAGTTAAGTGACTTGCCCAAGATTACACAAGAGGCAGAGCCGGGCTTAGAACTCAGATCCTCTGACTCCCAGGCCCGTGCTCTTTCCATTAAGCCACACCGCTTCTCGTGCCGGGCACTGTACTAAGCGCTGGGGGAGATTCAAGGTAGGTGGTGTTTGGAGGGGGGGGCAGATACTCACTGGCCGTTGTCGATGTTGGTATTCTGGACCAGGTTCTGGGCAGCCACCTTCATTAGGTTCTACGGGAAATGGAGCATATAATCATAAGAATTGGGGTATTTGTTTATGTGCTGAGCGCTGTACTAAGCACTGGGAGAGATACGAGATTCATTCCTTCATTCATTCGTGTTTCTTGAGCGCTTACTGTGTGCAGAGCACTGTACTAAGCGCTTGGGAAGTACACTTCCACAACAGAGACGATCCCTGCCCGCAACGGGCTCGGGTTGGATTACACTGGGCTCACGATCTCAATCTCCACTGCACAGATGAGGGAACTGAGGCCCAGAGAAGTGCAGCGACTTGCCCAAGGTCACACAGCAGACAAGTGGCAGAGCCGGAATTTGAACGCAGGTCCTTCTGACTCCCAGGCCTGAGCTCTTTTCTCATCACCGGCCTCATCATGCCGGCCATCACAGCGCGACCTTTTGAACCCACGGGGTTTCCAGCTGACTCAACCCCGTCCCTCCCTCTTCATCACCAATCAGAGCCTGCTCCCCACTGACTGCATCCCTGGATAATAACAATAATAACAACAACAATGATTGTGATATTGTAATCTCTGCTCTGTCGCTCGTCTGCTGGGTGACCTTAGGCAAGTCACTTGGCTTCTCCGTGCCTCAGTTACCTCCTCTGTAAAATGGGGATTGAGCCTGTGAGCCCCATATGGGTCGGGGACCGAGTCCAACCTGACAACCTTAATCACAGTGGTATTTGATAAGCGCTTACTATGTGCAAAGCTCTGTTCTAAGCGTTGGGGGGACAGGAGGTGATCAGGTTGTCCCACGTGGGGGCTCACAGTTTTTATCCCCATTTTACAGAGGAGGTAACTGAGGCCCAGAGAAGCGAAGTGACTTGCCCCAAGTCACACAGCTGGCAAGCGGCGGAGCCGCGGTTAGGACCCGTGACCTCTGTCTCCCAAGCCCGGGCTTTTTCCACTGAGTATCTGCCCCAAGCAGCATGGCCTCACTTCTCTGTGCCTCAGTTACCTCATCTGTAAAATGGGGAATAAACCTGGGAGCCCTATGCGGGACAGGAACTGTGTCCAACTCGATTTGCCTGTATCCACCCCAGCGCTTAATATAGTGCCTGGCACACAGTAAGAGCTTAACACTTACCATAATTAGTAATTACTATTAAGCTCTTACTATGTGCCAAGCACTGTACTAAGCGCTGGAGTAGATACTAAGTAATTGAGTTAGACACAGTTCCCATCCCATATGGGGTTCACAGTCTTAATCCCCATTTTATAGATGAGGGAACGGAGGCCCAGAAAAGTGAAGTGACTTCCCCAAGGTCACACGGCAGAAAAGGGGTGGAAGTGGGATTAGAACCCAGGGCCTTCTGACTCCCAGGCCCGGGCTCTGTCCACTAGGCCACGCTGCTTGTTGGGTAGGGATTGTCTCTGTTGCCAAACTGTACTTTCCAAGCGCTTAGTCCAGTGCTCTGCACACAGTGAGCGCTCAATAAATACCACTGAATGAATGAATCCCTTCTAGACTGTGAGCCTGTTGTGGGCAGGAAATCTATCTGTTGTGTGGTTGTCCTTTCCCAAGCGTTTAGTCCAGTGCTCTGCACACAGTAGGCGCTCAATAAATATGACTGAATGAATGAATGAATCCCTTCTGGACTGTGAGCCTGTTGTGGGCAGGGAATCTGTTGTTTTGTTGTCCTCTCCCAAGCATTTAGTCCAGTGCTCTGCACCCAACAGGCGCTCAATAAATACGATTAAATGAATGAATCCCTTCTAGACTGCGAGTTTGCTGTGGGCAGGGACTCTGTTGTGCTATTGTCCTCTCCCAAGCGTTTAGTCCAGTGCTCTGCACACAGTAGGCGCTCAATAAATACGACTGAATGAATGAATCCCATCAGACTGTGAGCCCGTTGCGGGCAGGGAATGTATCTGCTGTCCTCTCCCAAGTGTTTAATCTAGTGCTTTGCACACAGTAGGCGCTCAATAAATGTGATTGAATGCACTCAAGATACAATTGAATTCATTAATTGAATGAATGAATGAATGAATGAATCCGTTCTGGACTGTGAGCCTGTTGTGGGCAGGGAATCTATCTGTTGTGCTCTCCCAAGCGTTTAGTCTAGTGCTCTGCACACAGTAGGCGCTCAATAAATACGATTAAATGGATGAATCCCATCTAGACTATGAGCCCACTGTGGGCAGGGAATGCATCTGTTCTGCTGTTGTTCTCTCCCAAGTCTTTAGTCCAGTGCTCTGCACCCAATAGGCACTCAATAAATACGATTAAATGAATGAATCCCTTCTAGATTGTGAGTCCGTTGTGGGCAGGGACTCTGTTGTGCTATTGTCTCCTCCCAAGCATTTAGTCCAGTGCTCTGCACCCAGTTGGCGCTCAATAAATACGATTAAAAGAATGAATCCCATCTGGACTGTGAGCCCGTTGTGGGCAGGGAATGCATCTGTTCTGCTGTTGTTCTCTCCCAAGCGTTTAGTCCAGTGCTCTGCACCCAGTAGGTGCTCAATAAATACGATCAAATGAATGCATCCCTTCTGGACTGTGAGCCCGTTGTGGGCAGGGAATCTATCTGTTGTCCTCTCCCAAGTGTTTAGTCCAGTGCTTTGCCCATAGTAGGTGCTCAATAAATATGATGGAATGCATTCAAGATACAATTGAATTCATTGACTGAATGAATGACTGAATCCGTTCTGGACTGTGAGCCCGTTGTGGGGAGGGAATCTATCTGTTGTGCTGTTGTCCTCTCCCAAGCGTTTAGTCTAGTGCTCTGCACCCAACAGGCGCTCAATAAATACGATTAAATGAAGGAATCCCTTCTAGACTGCGAGTCCGTTGTGGGCAGGGAATCCATCTGTTGTGCTGTTGTCCTCTCCCAAGCGTTTAGTCCAGTGCTCTGCACCCAGTTGGCGCTCAATAAATACGATTAAATGAAGGAATCCCTTCTAGACTGCGAGTCCGTTGTGGGCAGGGAATCCATCTGTTGTGCTGTTGTCCTCTCCCAAGCGTTTAGTCCAGTGCTCTGCACCCAGTCGGCGCTCAATAAATACGATTAAATGAAGGAATCCCTTCTAGACTGCGAGTCCGTTGTGGGCAGGGAATCCATCTGTTGTGCTGTTGTCCTCTCCCAAGCGTTTAGTCCAGTGCTCTGCACCCATTAGGCGCTCAATAAATACGATTAAGTGAATTCATCCGTTTTGGACTGTGGACTCGTTGTGGGCAGGGAATGCATCTGTGGGGCGGCTGTCCTCTCCCAAGCGTTTAGTCCAGTGCCCTGCACCCCTTAGGCGCTCAGTAAATAGGCGTGCATGAACGGCATCCCGTCAGCCGAGAGGCCGCCCGCTGCCGAGCCTCGTCGCTTTCCCGCCCAATTCCGGCCGGGCCCCTCCGCGGTCCCGGGCTGTCCATCACAGCCCCGCGGGGGCCAATCAGAAGCCGCGCCTGCGCGCCGGGTCCCGCCCCCCCGGGCCGGCCCCGCCAATCACCTGCAGGCTCTCCTTGAGCTGCGGGATGAGCAGCTTGTACCTCTGCACCGGGTCGAAGTCCTGTTGCTGTTGCTGCTGGAGCCCCCCGGGAGCCGCCGCCGCCGCCGCCGCCGCCCCCTGGATCTGCGCCTGCGTGGCCAACAACGCCGCCTGCGGCTGCGGCGGCGGCGGCTGGGCCCCCGCCCCCGGCGCGGAGCCCGACCCCGACCCCGACCCGGCCGCCTGGGGCGGCGGCGCCTGCTGAGGCGGCGGCTGAGGCGGCGCCGCCATCTTGTCCCCCGCCGCCGCTCATTGGCCGCCGCTCATTGGCCGCCGCGCCCGTCGCTCATTGGCCGCCGCGCCCGCCGCTCATTGGCCGCCGCGCCCGCCGCTCCCGCCTCCCGCCGGAAGCGCGTCACGGCCCGCCTTGGCCCGCAGACTGCATTTCCCGGGAGCCCCCGCGCCGCCCGCCGGAAGTGGGGCGTCCGAGGCCGCGGTCCGGGGGCCCGGCGGCTGAGGGGCTGCCAGGGCCGGCTCTTGGCCCCGGCGGGCGCCGTCCCCTTCCGCGCCACCTTCTCGGCCCGGGGGAGGGAGAGGCCGCTCATCCCTCCAAGATCCCCGCTGGCCTCGGGCGGCCGCCGCGGGCAGCCCTCGGGGCGGTGAGGACCCAAGCCGGCCGCCTCGTCGTCGTCGTCGTCGTCATGGCGCCCACCATCCAGACCCAGGCCCAGCGGGAGGACGGGCACAGGTGAGGCCGGGGTCGACGGACGGACGGACGGCAGCGAGGCCGCCCCTGACGTCACCAACCGCCCGGCTGGCTCGTGACGTCACTCCCTCCCCCCCGTGGCAAGAGCATCTCCTTCTCTAGCGCCCCCGTGCGGAAGGGGGAGGCTATTGGCTCGCCTCCCCCGCAGCGCTACTAACACTAATGTTGGTATTTGTTAAACGCCTACTCTGTGCAGAGCACTGTTCTAAGCGCCGGGGGAGATCCAGGGTCATCGGGTGGTCCCCCGTGAGGCTCCCAGGCATCATCCTCATTTGACAGATGAGGGAACTGAGGCCCGGAGAAGTTCCATGTATTGCCATTGTTTTTGTCTGTCTGTCTCTCCCCCGATTAATAATAATAATATTGGTATTTGTTAAGCGCTTACTCTGTGCAGAGCACTGTTCTAAGCGCTGGGGGGGGGTCATCAGGTGGTCCCACGTGAGGCTCACAGTCTTCACCCCCATTTTACAGCTGAGGTAACTGAGGCCCAGAGAAGTGAAGTGACTTGCCCACGGTCACACAGCTGACAAGTGGCAGAGCCGGGATTCGAACCCATGACCTCTGACTCCCAAGCCCGGCCTCTTTCCACTGAGCCACACTGATTCCCGATTAGACCGTACACCCGTCAACGGGCAGGGACTGTCTCTATCTGTTACCCATTTGTCCATTCCAAGCGCTTAGTGCAGTGCTCCGCACGTAGTAAGCGCTCAATAAATACTATTGAATGAATGAATGACTTGCCCACAGTCACACAGCTAAGTGGCAGAGCCGGGATTGGAACCCATGACCTCTGACTCCCCAGCCCGGGCTCTTGCCACTGAGCCACGCTGCTTCTCTTGGAGATCCCCAGGACCTGGGCGTCTCCCCCACCTGTGTGTTGGCCGCCCCGGGATCCCCCCCACGGAGGGGCCCCCCCAACTCACCGTCTCCCCTTCCCCCCTCTCTCCCGCAGGCCCAACTCCCACCGGACGCTCCCGGAGAGGTGAGTATCCTCCCCAGGCAAAGGAGTCGATTAGACTGTAAGCCCGTCTTTGGGCAGGGATCGTCTCTCTCTGCTGCCGAATTGTCCGTTCCAAGCGCCTAGTACGGTGCTCTGCACATAGTAAGCGCTCAGTAAATACTACTGAATGAATGAATCTGGCCCTGGGTCAGTCTTGCTCTACCTGGACGCCACCGGGGCTCAGTCTCGCCCAAGTACCACGGGGCGACCGAAGTACCACGATTATTACAGTGACTACTGTTTTATTAACGATGGTATTTGTCAAGCGCTTCCTAGGTGCAGAACACTGGTCTAAGCGCTGGGGGGGGATACAAGGCGATCAGGTTGGCCCACGTGGGGCTCCCAGCCTTCATGTCCATTTTACAGATGAGGTCACTGAGGCCCAGAGAAGTGACTTGCCCAAGGTCCCACAGCTGACAAGCGGCGGAGCCGGGATTAGAACCCGTGACCTCTGACTCCCAAACCCGGGCTCCCCCCCCCCCCCCGAGCCACGCTGCTTCTCTGTTATTACTGTTCCCGCTGGACAGCGTGGGCTGGCAGGGGGAGGGAGGCCGGATCCCTACCCCCAGTAGGGGTGGGAGCGAAGGAAGGGGGGACCCGGTGGGGACCGGGGTGCCTGAGCCCCCCTGACCCCCCAGGTCCGGCGTGGTGTGTCGGGTCAAATACTGCAACAGCCTCCCCGACATCCCCTTCGACCCCAAGTTCATCACCTATCCCTTCGACCAGAACAGGTGAGGAGCCGCGGAGGAGGGCCGAGTGGGCGCGGGAGCGGTGCGGGCTGAGGGACCACCCGCCCCACACCCCCTCCCCGCACCCCCTCCCCCAGATTCGTCCAGTATAAGGCCACGTCCCTGGAGAAGCAGCACAAACACGACCTGCTCACCGAGCCGGACCTGGGCGTCACCATCGATCTCATCAACCCCGACACCTACCGCATCGACCCCAACGGTGAGGGCGGAAGCCGGGCGGCGGGGAGGCGGCGGGGCCCCGTCCCCCCGGCCCCTGCTCTCCCCGCTCCCGCCCCCTCTCCCCAACCTCCTCCTCCGCCCCCGGCCCTCCCCTCTCTCCAGTTCTGCTAGATCCCGCCGACGAGAAGCTGCTGGAGGAGGAGATCCAGGCCCCGACCAGTTCCAAGAGGTGAGGGGAGGCCGGGTGGGATCTGGGGCGGGGGGGGGGGGGGCGGCCCGGATCCCCCCGCTCCAGTGGTCAGCACAGGGACGCGCTCTGGATGCGGCAGGGGGCCCGGGGACTCTCCGCGGGCGGGTTCGAGGGGTCCCGTCCACCCTCCCGCCCGTCCCCGACCCAGGTCCCAGCAACACGCCAAGGTGGTGCCCTGGATGCGCAAGACCGAGTACATCTCCACCGAGTTCAACCGCTACGGGGTCTCCAACGAGAAGCCCGAAGTCAAGTGAGCCTTCGGGCCGGGGGGAGGCCGGGCGGGGCCGGGGCGCGAGGGCCCCTTCTCCAGCCCCGTACGAGCCCGGCCCCCTCCCGTCCCCCGTCCCCAGGATCGGGGTGTCGGTGAAGCAGCAGTTCACCGAGGAGGAGATCTACAAGGACCGGGACAGCCAGATCGCCGCTATCGAGAAGACCTTCGAGGACGCCCAGAAATCGGTGAGGGAGCCGGGCCGGGGGTGGGGGCGGTGGGGAGGCGGGGACCCGCGGGCTGCTCACGGTTGACCCCCCCCGCCCCCCCACCCCAGATCTCCCAGCACTACAGTAAGCCGCGGGTGACGCCGGTGGAGGTGATGCCCGTCTTCCCCGACTTCAAGGTGAGGGAACTCGGGGAGGGGAGGGCGGGGACGGTCCGCCGGCCCTCCGGCCTTGCCTTGCGGGGTTGCTGGCTCTGGGCCCGGTGGGGCGACTCAGGGCTCCCCTCCCCCGTCTCCCCGCAGATGTGGATCAACCCCTGCGCCCAGGTGATCTTCGACTCGGACCCGGCCCCCAAGGACACCAGCGGCTCGGCGGCCCTGGAGATGATGTCTCAGGCCATGATCAGGTCCCGGCTCCCCCCCGGCCCCCTCCTCGCCCGCCCTCCGCTGCGGGGGCGCGGGCCCCGAGCCCCCGCTCACCCGGCCTTACCTCCTCCCCCACCAGGGGCATGATGGACGAGGAGGGGAACCAGTTCGTGGCCTACTTCCTGCCCGTGGAAGAGACGATGAGGAAGCGCAAGCGGGACCAGGAGGAGGAGATGGATTACGCCCCCGAAGACGTGTGAGCGGCAGGGCCGGGACGGGGGCTAGGGCTCCTCCTCCCCTCCGCCGGGTCGCGAGGGGGCCGACTCGGCTGCCCCGCTCCAACCACGTCCCCGCCTCCCCCCTCCCCCAGTTACGACTACAAGATCGCCCGGGAATACAACTGGAACGTGAAGAATAAGGCCAGCAAGGGCTACGAGGAGAACTACTTCTTCATCTTCCGCGAGGGCGACGGCGTCTACTACAACGAGCTGGAGACCAGGTGCGCGGGGAGGGGCCGGGCGGGGGCCGGGGTTCCGTCCGCCCACCGGCCCGGCCCTTCCCTCTCCCCTCGCGGCGCCGCCCCCTTCCCCGACCGTCCTGCTCTTCCCCCAGGGTCCGTCTCAGCAAGCGGCGGGCCAAGGCCGGGGTGCAGTCGGGCACCAACGCCCTGCTGGTGGTCAAACACCGGGACATGAACGAGAAGGAGCTGGAGGCCCAGGTGCGGCGGCGGGGGAGGGACCGGCGCGGGGAAGGGTGGGGACCACCCGCCCCAGGCCCTCCTGACCCACCGCCCCCCGCTCGTAGGAGGCTCGCAAAGCTCAGCTGGAGAACCACGAGCCCGAGGAAGAGGAGGAGGAAGAGATGGAAATGGACAAAGAGGCCCAGGGCTCAGGTACGGGGCAAGGGCGGAGGGAGGGACGGAGGGTCCCGCCAGGGCCCCGGGCATCACGGGAGCCGGAGGGAGGGGGGGGGGGGGCTAACCGGCGCCCACCTCCCGTCCCTTCTCTCCCCCGCAGATGAGGAGCAGGAGAAGGGCAGCGGCAGCGAGAAGGAAGCCAGCGACGCGGAGGAGGAGGAGCGGTCGGCCAGCGAGAGCGAGCGGGAGGAGAAGGAGGAGAGCGAGAAGAGCGGGAGCGGCGAGGAAGAGGAGGAGGAGGCCGAGGAGGCCGAGGAGGAGGAGGAGAGCAGCGAGGACGAGGCCCGGGCCGCCAGGGACAAGGAAGAGATCTTCGGCAGCGACGCCGACTCGGAGGAAGAGGCTGACTCGGAGGAGGAGGAGGAGGAGGAGGAGGAGCGCGGAGACCGGCGGGCCGGGGGCAGCGGCGAGGAGAGCGGCAGCGAGGAGGAGGAGGAAGAGGAGGAAGAGGAGACAGCCGCCCGGCACTGCCCCAGCCCCTTCCTCAGCGGGAGTGACCGCTCCCCCCAGGACGAGGCCAGCGCCAGCGCCAGCGAAGGGGCCTCTGACTCTAGCGACGAGGACGACGACGATGCCAGTGACAGTGACTGAGCGGGGGACGGGATGGGACGGGATCTCAAAGCCCGAGAGTCCCCCTCCCCTCCCCCTGCCGGGTCCAGACCCCACCCTTCCTCCCCCTACCCCGGGGAGGGCACTTCTCAGGACTGGAGCATATGGTGATGCTTTTTTTTTTTTTTTTTTACTTTTCGCTGTTTATTAAAGCATTTTTGTCTGCGCGTCCGCCTGGTGCCTGTCTCCCCCCCTCCCCCCGACGAGGGCAGGAGAGGGAGGCGAGCGTAGTGTGAGGGCCGGCCCTCCCCCGACCGGAGAGGGGTCACCGTGAGCCCGTCTGCTCCTCCTCCTCCTCCCCCTTCCCAGAAGAAGGCGACACAGAGGGTAACTGGGTTTTCTCATTAAATGTATTATAACAAAGGTTGGAATCTCTTCAAAATAAGCCTAGACCGTCAAACAAGTGAAACGCCAACAATGTCTTCTCCCACCAGAGCTAAAAACTGTGTACAGAGAGTTACAGACATAATAGCTTCCAGGAGTGTGAGCTGAAACTTGGGGGGCAGCTGCCCCACGGGGGAGGGAGGGAGGCGGGGAGGAAGCTGGGTCCTGCCCACGGGGCGGGGTGGGGGGGTCCGGGCTGCCCGCGCCCCACGCTCTGGGGTCAGGATCGGGGTGGGGGAGGCTCTTCCCTCCAGAGGCCCGTCCTTCCTTCCTCTCCGGCCCCCATCCCCTCGCGCCGAGGGGTCCGCCTAGGGGTGAGCCAGCTCACTCCTAGCGGGGGACGGGACCGACGGGCGGGCGGGGAGACCCCCGGAAGGAGACGGGCGCGGAGGGGTCCGTCCCCGCCCCCCCCCCAAACCTCCCGCCGCCCCCGACCTCATTCCACTCTGTGGCCCGGGGTGGGAGACGGGGTGGGAGACGGGGAGGGAGGGGCCCGGGGCCCGGTGAAGGCACAGCAATGGGAGGGGGAGAGGGAGCTTGCATAGGTCGGCGCATCCAAGAGGTACATAAATAAACTGTCCGGCTCCTCCCCGGGGTGGGTGGCGGGCGGCAGGGGCCGGTCGGGTCGTTTCTCCCCCCCCCCCCCCCGGCCACCCCCGGCCGCCCTCCGCCCTGACCCCGGCGAGGGACCCCGGCCGGACCTCGGGCTCAGGGAGGGCGGAGGGGAGACCCAGGCTGGGGAAGCGGGAGCGGAGGGGCGGGGCGGGGGGGGGTGTGTGCGGGTGTTTTTTTGGTTTTTAATGTTTTGTTTCTTTAATAACATACTCATGGTTACCAGCCATAGTCATAACAAAAGTGATTCATAAAATGTATCTAAAAATAACATTTTCTTCTTTTCTGTGTGAAAAGCTCGAGGGGGGGGCGGGGCGGGGCTTCAGTACCAAGATCGGGGCCCCAGGAGGCGGGGGCGGTGGTCCTCTCCCACACCGCCCTGGGAGGCCGGGGGCCGAGAGAAGCCCGTAACCCCCTTCGTTCCGGGGGGGGGGAAGGGAAGGGGAGGGGGAGAGCAGCCTGAAAGGGGGTGGGTGGGCGATGGGCCTGGGGGGAGGTGGGGCGGGGAAGGCGCTGTAGTGTTATTCTGCTTAGTGAGGTCGGGACACAGCGGGACGAATGGAGGGAGGAAGGAGGAGAGAGAGGGAGAAGACGGGGGGGGGGGGGGCGGGGGGGAGGCGGGCAGGGGAAGGAGGTCCCCGGCTCTCCCCTCCGGTTGGCCGGGAGGCCCGGACGCTCGGGTCCCGGCCGGCCTCGGGGTGGGGGAAGGAGCGGGAGCTAAAGTAAGGCAGCGGGCTCCCCCTCCGCCCGGCACCCCCTGCGGCGGCCCCCACCTAGCCGGTGGCCCGGGCCTTAGTCCGTTTCCCCCCCCTCCCCCCCCCCCCCCCCCCGCATCACAGCTCAGAGAACCTAATGAGACAAACAAAAGAGAGAAAGGGAGAGACAGAAACCGCTAAGAACTATATAAATATATGTCTTAAATAGGCCTAAGAAATTAATCGTACGAAACCTGGGGGCCGGTGGTGGGCCGGCGAGAACGGGGTCCCCTCCCCGACACCCGGCTGGGTCTTGCCCCCCGCCGCCGGCCCCTCTCCCGGGGTGCGGGTCCCCGCCCCCCCCCGCCCGGCCTCCCGGGGAGGAAGGAGTCGGTCCGTCTGAGACGGAGATGGGGCGGGTGGGGGGCGGGGGGGGGGGGGAGGAAGGGGTGTGCGCTGGGGGAGCCGGGACCCGTCCCGGGCTCCACGCGCTGGCCGGTGGGGTGGGGGGCGGGAGGGGACGGGGGGGGGGTCGGTTCCTCCCTCGCCCCCACCCTCCGGCCCCCCTCCCCGGGGGGTCTCTGGTGTCATGGCTGCGAGGGGCTTCTGGGGCACCGTTGCCAATAGGAAACCAGAGTTAGAGGGTTAATAAAGTAGAAAAATATTAGAACATATAGCCGGGCCGCCCCCCACCCCCAGCGCCTCCCGCCGCCGGCGGGGCCTGGGGTGGGCGCTGGCCTCCCCCTCCCTCCCTCCCTTCCTCCGTCCCTCCCTCCCACAGACCCCCACCGGCCTCAGGTCTCAGTCACGCGGGCGGGCGGGCGGGCGGCTCAGATGGTGGAGGTTTTGTCCGATCCGTCTGCCGGGAGAGAGAGGGAGGATGGGGGAGGCGGGTGGTCAGGGGCGGCCGGGCCGCCGGGGCCCGGGCCCCGGCCGACCGGCTGCCGCCGCCGCCGCCGCGTCGGGGATGGAGGGGCGCGGGGGGCGGGGGAGGCGGGAGGAGGCTCACCCACCGCCCAGAGCGTGCTCCGTCATGCTGAGGCACAGTGACTCCAGGGTGGGATTGATCTCCAGGTCCGGGCCAGGGGCCTGGCACTCTGTGTTGGGCAGAAAGAGAAAGCGAGGCGGAGTTGGGGCAGAAGGAGCACAGAGCGGGCAGGACCAGAGGGAGCAGGCTGGCCAGCGGGCGGAGGCGGACTGCTCTCCTGCCCCATTACCCCAGTTGGTCTCCCCCTCCTAACGATGACGGTATCCGCTAAGCACTTAATATGTACGAAGCACTGCTCTAAACACTGGGGCAGGTACAAATACCCAAATTATTATTATTATATCAGTCAGGTTGGACACAGTCCCTGTCCCACATGAGGCCCACGCTCTTAATCCCCATTTTCCAGATGAGGTAACCGAGGCCCAGAGAAGTGAAGTGACTTGCCCAAGCCCCCACGGCAGACACGCGGCGGAGCCGGGATTAGAGCCCATGACCTTCTGACTCCCAGGCCCGTGCTCGATAACGATAATAATGATGTTGGTATTTGTTAAGCGCTTACTATGGGCACAACACAGTTCTAAGCGCTGGGGGAGATACAGGGTCATCAGGTGGTCCCCCGTGAGGCTCCCGGTCTTCATCCCCATTTTACAGATGAGGGAACTGAGGCCCAGAGAAGTGAAGTGACTTGCCCACAGTCACCCAGCTGACAAGTGGCAGAGGCGGAATCGGAACCCATGACCTCCGACCCCCAAGCCCACGCCCTTTCCACTGAGCCACGCTGCTTCGATCCACCTAAGCCGCGTCGCTTCTCACGTACTCCCCATTTTACCGATGAGGGAACCGAAGCCCAGAGAAGCCAAGTGATCGCCCCGGGTCACGGCCCCGAGACGCACCGAGCCGGCGGCGGGCAAGGGAGGCCGGGGGTCGGGGGGGCCTCACCTGGCGGAAACATGAGGATGGCCTGGGGCGATGAGTGGACGGGGAGCGAGTGGGTGCGCTGCACGGAACTGCGGCTCTGGCCGGGCATGCTGTTACTGCCCCCGGGGTTGGCGAACCAGAGGCTCTGGGCCGGCCAGGGGAGAGGCGGACACGGTGAGAGGCGGCCCCCGTCCCCCCGCCCCCCGCCCCTCCCCCCCCCGCGCTCCCCCGGAGGACTGACCTGTCGGCCCCCGCCCCCGAGGCCGGGCCCGGCGAGGGCGTGCCGGGACGAGACGCCCCCGATGCCCGCGGGGCTAAGGATGCCCATGCGGCTGGGCGGCAGGGCCCGGGGGGGCAGCTGGAACTGGCGCTGACCCCGCCGGGTCACCCCCATGCCCACAGAGCCGGCTATGGGAAGGGAGTTGGAGCCGAACGCCCAGCTGTGGGGGGAGGAGCCGGTTAGGGGCCCGCCCCGGACGTCCCCCGCCCCCGCCCCCCAGTTCCTGGCACCGGCGCCCGCCCCGCCGGAGCCCCCCCCGGCGACGCCCCGCACCCTTTCTGCTGGCGGTAGCCCTGCGTCTCCAGGACGGCTTTGCGGGGGAAGGTTCTCAGCAGCTTGAGCACTTGCTGTTTCCAGGACAGCAGACGCTTCTTCTGCGTCTCCGTGAACGCCTGGGGGGGGCGGCCGGGCGGTCAGCAGCGGACAGCCCGGCGGCCGGACCTCCCCGGGGGGGGGGGGGGGGGGTGTCCGGGCGGGCTCGGGGCGCGTCCCTCCCTCCCTCCGGGTGATGGGGTCAGGACCGAACGGGCCCCCTCACCTCATGCGTCAGGCACTTTTCGATGAGCTGGAGGTAACTGGTGATGTTCTCCTCGTCCGGCCGGGACACCAGCAGCTGCGTACACACTGCGGGCGGGAGAGGGGTGTCAGCCGCCCCCACCCCCTCCCCCTGCCCGAGCAGGGCCCGGGGGGGGGCCGGGGGAGGGACACCCGGGCCCGACGGACACGCGGTCCTGAGCCGTGCAGAGAGGGGGGCTACGCCGCACCAGGCCGGGCCGGCCGGCTCCTCTGACGGCCGCCTCACCGGTCCCGGCCCCCGCACCCGGCCCCGCAGCTCGGAGGCTGCTGACGGGGTCGGGTCTGAGGGACGAGGCGGGGGACGCCCCCGCTCCGCCCGGCCCCCCGCCCGCCAGTGCCCGCGCGGCCCACCTTTGCCCATCACTCGTGTAAACTGGCTGGGGATGTCGCCGTCGGCGACGGGGGCCGTGGCGGACTCGCCGTCGCTGGGGGCGGCCGGCTGCGGGGGGTAGGCGGCGGCCTGGGGCTCCTTGTCCTCGGCGCCGCCGCCCTTCTCCGGCCCGGCCCGGCCCGGGGGGGGCTCGGCTCCCGCCGGCGGCTCCCCGCGGCCCCCGTCGGCGGCGGCGGCGGCGGCCACGGCGGCCTGGAGGGTGCCGTAGCCCTTGATGGGCGTGAGGATGATCTGTTGAAGTTCCTGGAGGGCGCTCCGTAGGTTCCCGCCTTCCAGCACGTCCTGCGGGGATGGGGGGCGCGGGGCCCACCCCGACCCCAGCTCAGAAGGGGAGGCCGAGTCGCGGCACGCGGAGGGTTGCGGGTCGCCGGCCGGCTCGGCCTTCCCCGCCGCCCAGCCCGCCGGCCTCCCCTCCCCCCGGCCCGGTCCCCCGGGCCCACCGGGCGGGGAGGCGGGCGCCAGCCTCCCGTTTCCAGCTCCGGCCCCCGCCTCTGCTGTCCGTGCCCTCACCTTCTCCAGAGACTTGAGAACGCTCTGCCGCTCCCGCAGCTTCTGGATGCTCAGAGCGATCTTGTGGCGGGCGCCCTTGGTGACGTTCTGTGGGCGAGGCGGGCGGGTCAGTGGAGCCCGATCCTCTTCTGGAATCGCCACTCTGCACGGACTCGACTCCGCCCGGCCCGCCGTCTCCCCGGGCCGCCTCGACCTCCCAACGGAGGGTTCTGGCAGACGGACCCCAGGCTCCTCGTGGGCAGGGATCGTCTCGACCGACTCGGTGGGATTGGACTCTCTCCCCGGCGCTCAGTCCGGTGCTCTGCACACGGCAAGCACGCCAGAAATACCACTGATGGATCTACTGCCCCGTCCTCGCCCAAGCGCTCCATTACGGTGCCGTGTGCTCCGTAAATACCATCGACCGATCGAGTCCGGTGCGGCCCCTCCCCCCGTGGGCCGGAGCCGGGGGCTAAAGGTGACCGGTCGTCCCCCAACGGCGGGGAGGCCGGGCTTCTGAGGGTCGTGCCGTCGCCAGCGGGGCCGGGGCGGAACCCGCCGACACCGTAGGGCCGTCTCTCGCCTGCTGCCGCTCCCCATTTCCTCCCCCTCTCTCTCGGCCCCACCGCCAGGCAGCCGAGGGGACGGTGCGCGTCTCCGCCCCGTGCCCCATGGCAGGGTGCACAGGCCCGTTTACCGACCGCCGCCCCGGGGCCCGACCCACGCGCTGTCGCCACTCCCGGGAGCAGGGTCCACCCCCCTAACTGGACTCCAGGTCTCTGCTGGCCTGAGCAGCCCCAGTGGGAGACGCGGTGGGTATTCCCCCGGGGAAGGAGCGAGGAGGAGCTGCCCCAAGCGGGCCCGCCTTGCCCCTCTGACCAATGCGGGGGGGGGGGGGGGGGGGGGGGAGTCGGAGGCGGCGGCCCCCCGAGGCCGCAGCGGGCTGGTAAGAATAATGCTGGTATCTGTCAAGCGCTTACTATGTGCAGAGCACTGTTCTAAGCGCTGGGGTAGATACAGGGTAATCAGATTGTCCCACGTGAGGCTCCCAGTCTTCATCTCCATTTTACAGATGAGGGAACTGAGGCCCAGTGAAGTGACTTGCCCACAGTCACACAGCTGACAAGTGGCAGAAGCGGGATTCGAACCCATGACCTCCGACTCCCAAGCCCGGGCTCTTGCCACTGAGCCGCGCTGCTTCTCTAGGGACCAGGGACACTGCAGGCCTGACCTGGGATTCCAGATGCTGCTCAGTCAGGGTCATCATGTCCTCGTAGCTCATCTGGGAGAAGAGGGCCGCGTACTTGTGCAGGCGCAAGCTCTTCAGCCAGGAGGGGACGTCTGCCGGGGGGAGCCAGGGAGAGGAGTTCGAATCCCCCTGACTCTGCTCATTTCCCCGCCCCATGCCCTGGGCGGAGCGCTGGGGCGTCTCGGGGACGCCCGAGACCCCCTCCGCGGTCTCGGGGGTGGGGAGGGGGTGACCGTTCAGAACTGAGACGACCCGAGGGAGGCCCGTCCGGGGACGGGGTCGGAGCGGCAGGGGAACCGAACCAACCGAACCCCAGGGCGCCAAGGGGAGGCGGCGGGCAGCCCGCCATGCGCCCCGTCACCTTTCATGCCGCTGCCATCCTCCTGGAACGTGTTGCGGCTGCCGCCCTGCTCGTCGGTCTGCTCGCTGCCCGAGGAGGCCACGCTGCTCTGGGGCGAGAGGGGCGCGTGGTCGGGCAGCACAAACAGGGGCCGTGGGCCCAGCTGCTCCTCGGGGCCCAGCCGCTCCTCGGGGCCCAGCCACTCCCCGGCCATCTGCGGGCTCGTGGGGACCAGCGACATGGAGCGTTTCAGCGGGCTGGGGTGGATCTGACACGTGGGCCCTGCACATGCACACACGGGGCGGGGGTGGGGGGGCGGAGAGGGTCAGCTGGCCCAGGCCCCCCATCGGGAGGAGGCCCTGAGACCCCATGTGCACCAGGCCTCCCGCCCGCCCCCCCGCGGCGCTCCCGGGGACGACCGAGATCGAGGCCGCGGGTCTGGCTCCCCGCCACCGCCCGCCCGGGACCCCGCCCGGGCCCGGCGGAGAGCCGGGGGTGACGCCTGCCGGCTGAGTCAGGGCTCTGGCTCCCGCTGGCTGCTTCCCAGGGCCTCGCGAGGGAGGAGCGGGAGGGGAAGGGAAGGGGGGAGGCGGGCAGGGAGGCAGGGAGGGGGCGGTCCGTGGGGAACAGCGGGAGGAATCTGGTATGTGCGGGACGGCAGCGGCCCCGCGCCGGAGAGGAGGAGCCAGCTTGGGGACGGCGAGCCGCCCCGGGAGACCGCCGGCCCCCGCCCCCGCCGGCCCCCACCCCCAGTCGGGGCCGGGCCCGGACGGCCGTGAGCGGAGACCACACCCCCGCCCCGGGGACCGGGCTGAGCCAGACCCCACAAGGCAGGCTGTCGGCCCGGACCCGCTCCGTCGGTTACCCCTAGGAGGGGGCCCGGGTTCCAGCGCCTCGTGGCCGCCCCGTCTATCGGCCCCCTCCCCCAGCAGCCCCCGGTCGGAGGGCTCAGAGGAAGAAGGCGGGGGGGCGCTGGCCACGGGCTCGACCCACCCGGCGGGACGGGCACCGAGGACGATGGGGGGGCGGTGGGGCCGGCCCACCGCCCCTCTCCCGCCAGATTTCTGCTCCCCGCTCCCCTCCCCGTGCCACCCCGGATACCCCCTCGCCGCCGTCTCGCCTCACCCGTGTTGGCGTTGCCCCCGATGCTGTTGGCGGCGCCCGGGGGCCCGGAGCCGGCGGGGTGGAAGGCCGCGTATCCGTTTTCCCGGGGAGGCTTCTCCTGCCAGCCGGACCCCGGCTCGCCCGCCCCGGGCTCCCCGGGGCCCTGCCACTCGTCCGAGCCCTGGCGCGAGTGGTAGGCGGGCTCGGCCCGGGCCCGGCCGGGGAAGCCGCCCGCCAGCCGCTCCTCCAGGTGGTTGAGCCACAGGGCGAGGGAGTTCCGGTCTTCCAGGGTGGTGGCCGGGTGGATGAGGGCGTAGGACAGCAGCTGGCGGCTCTCCTCGGTGAACACGTTGCTCTCGATGGAGTAGGCCAGCACCTTCTGCAGCAGCTTCATGTACTCCGCCTTGGCCTCCGGGTTGCCCGGCTGGAGCAGGGGCAGGTGGGACAGCAAGAGGGACACCACTTTCTCCTTGGGCTCCTGTTGCCACTGGCTGACGACCGCTGCGGGAAGGGAGCCACCGACACAGTTAGCTCTCGCCCGGCTCGGCCCCGAGACTCGACCCGGGCCCGCGACTGAAAAAAGAGGGAGGGAGGGAGAACAACTGCCGGACCCCCTTTGACAGGGAAGGAAACCGAGGCCCAGAGAGGTCAAGCGACTTGGCCCAGGCTGGTGGCCCAAGTTGAGAATAGAAGCCGGGGCCCCCACCATCCAGGACCCGGGGCCCTTCCACCAGGCCGCGCTTCCTCCTCCTAGTGCCCTCGCAAGTGGTGTCCGCAGATGCACCCTGACCCCCTCTGATTTTCGGCTTGTGAGGCCTGTGGCTTGGTACCCCTACGGATGCTCACCCTCCCTGGCCCCCAGTTCCTGCCTTTAAGCCATTCCCCCCGCCTACAGCGTCCCCCCCCCCGATCCAAGTTCCTCCCTCTTCTTCAGTCGCTGCAAAATCACACCGAATTCAGCCCCCACAGGAAGTCCTCCTCGACTGCCGCACCCGCCCCGCGCCCGCCCCACCTTCCCTGGGCTCCGGTTCCCAACCCGCCACCTCGGGGGGATCCCCCCTTGTCGGGCGATGCTGCCTCGTCGCCTGGATGGGCTGCAGTCGATCGCACAGCTGAGGATGAAGCCGGAGGGGCGGGAAGGACCCGGGGGGAGAAGGGAGGCCTGGGCTCGGCGGAGACCTGTCCCCCACCCCCGAGCCCACTGGCACTCCCTTGCCCGTCCCCACGTCCTGAGCAGGGGACCCTCCTGAGCAGGAGCCCCGAGGCCCTTCGCCGAGACCCTCCGGCTACCGGGCACTTCCGGCCTCGGTTCCGGCGAGGCCCTTCAGCTCCCCTCCGCTGCTCCTTTAAACCCCCATCACCTCCCCTCGACACTCAGTCTCTCCCCGTTCCGCCCACGTTCGGGGTCCCCACCTCGTGGTACGGAGACCTCCCCTCTCCCGCTGGGCGACTCCAACCCTCCCCGCCCCCCGGGCTCCCAGGGCCCCGCCGTTCCCCGGTGTCCCAGGGCAGGCCGGGCGGTGAGTCAACAAGGAAGCAGCTTTGGCCGGCGCGGGGCTCAATGAAGGACCTTGTTCTGCCATGAAGAAAGGGCAGAGCTGGCACTGGTGCCCGTGACGGGGAGGAGCAGGGTGGGACGGAGGAAGGGACACCCTCCCCTCGACCCATCTCCGACGAGAGCGGGCGAACTGCCAAAGAAGGACCGAGCTGCCCCGGGTGGGGATGTTGAAGCCTCCCTCCCCGGTTCCTCTCACTGCTCCGGGCTCCTCGAAGGCCTCTGGGGCCGCAGGTCACTTCCCAGTGGAGGCAGACGGGCTCGCCCACCCGTCCCCCAGCCCTCGGCAGCTGCCCCGCCGGCAAAGGCAAGGGCTCACAAGACCCTCCAGGAAACAGCTCCCACTGGCAGAGACTGGCAGCCAGCGGGTGAGAGGGAAGCTGGTGTGGGGGGGGATCTCTGGCCCTGAGACAACCGGACCTGCGGCCTCACCCCAGAATGTCCCTGCCCTCCTTTGAGCGTCAAACCTGAACGTTGTTGAGGAGGGGGAGGGAGAAGGGAGAAAGAGATGGCTAGAAGAGGGTGAGGGGAGGCCCGGGGGAGGGAGAAGAAGAGGGGAAGGCGGGGCCGGGCAGGGGGCAGGGCCGAGGCCCGGCCAGAGCCAAGCTGGGCATGAACCTGAGGCTTGGCAGCCTGCTCTGGGCCAAATATATCTCGGAGGCTCTGACGAGGCAAAAGCCATTTTTACATCGCGGCTCTGTTGCAATCACGTCAATGGCGGCGGCCACCAGAGGGCCGGGACTTGGCTCGGCCCCCCGCTCCCCGGCCGGGCCCCCGCTGCCCCGGGCGGGGAAACGCCGAGCGTTTCTGGGCGGTGAACCGGTCTGCCGGGGGGCAGCCGGAGCGGGGAGGGCTGCCCGGGGGCCTGCGGGGTCCCCCGCTCACTCCGAGGGGGGCGGAGGGGCGGGGCCGGCGAAGGAGGCCACGTGGGTTCCGGCAACGGCCGGGGCCTCCGAGGCCACCGTGGCTACTGCCCGGCCGTGGAGGGGGAGGCCGCGGTTGGGGCCGGGCCGGCTTCCCCCGGCTCCGGAGAGGACCTGCCTGACCGAGAGGCAGAGGGGCTCGGGGTCCGGCCGGCTTGGGGGGAAGCCCCCGACGGCCGGGGGGGCTCCCGCGATCCCCGGCGTGTCCACCCCAGAGCTTTCCCTGCCGGGCCCGGCAGCGAGGCCGAACTGAGGCAGCGGTGGGGTCCCGGGGAGAGCGAAGAAAAGGGGCGGCCGGCTTGAGGGTCGGGGTGGGGTGAGGGAGCAAGGGGAGAATTTAGGTAGCAATTCCCACAGTTTCATGCAGCGCTTCGACTTTGGGATTTGGGTGTTTGATGCCCGGAGCATCAGGGGCAGACGGGCGAGGGGCACCTGGATCGAAGGAGAGGAGGGAGCTCGGGCCCGCAGAGCCCACGGCCCAGCTGATCCCCGCTGGGAGAACCCGGACCTGGGCGTCAAGAGGACCTGGGTTCTAGTCCCGAGTCCGCCGCTCGTCTGCTGTGTGACCTTGGGCGGGTCACTTCCCTTCCTCTGTGCCTCAGTTCTCCTGTCCCCCCCGTCCGTTTAGACTGTGAGCCCCATGTGGGACAGGGACTGCGTCCAACCTAATTAACCTGTATCTACCCCAACGCTCAGAACAGTGTTCGACACGTAGTAAGTGCCGAGGGCATTCTGTTAGGAAAAAGAAATAAGACCCGGAGGAGAAGGGTCTGAGACCGGGAGCCCCAGGTGGTTCAGAAACTGTGTCCAACCTAACTTGTACGTACCCCCGTGCTTAGAACAGCGTTCGACACATGGTAAGCGCTTAACGAACACTATTAAAAAAAAAAAAGTTGCAAATTCCCCAAATAAACAGTTCCAATCAATACACGCTTGTGATCACGCACCGCCCCATGTGGGCACACCCCCTCCGGCCACCCCCGTTGCTCTCACCCCGCCCCTGCCCTCGGCATGACCCCGGGAGCTGACCCAGGCGGGTGCTCTCCGGAGGGCGCCTGACAGGTTGGGTGGCTGCTGCCGACACCCAGAGGCTACCGCGCCTCACTCCTGGCAGGTCCCCGAGCGGGCAGAGGGTCTGCCCGCCCGGACCGCTGCCCTCCTCCGCTCCCGCGGCTCCCGCCCCGGGAACCAAGGAGGCTGGGCCGGGACGGGCTCCTGCTCTCCCCAGGTTCCCACGCCCACATGCCTGGGGAGGTGCCCGGCGCCGGGGACCCGACGGGGCAGGGGGCCCAATACCGGGCTATCGGAACCCTTTTACGATGCGCTTTCCCGAGCCCTCAGTACAGTGCTCTGCACACGGTAAACGCCGCTGACCGATCGGGTGAGGGGGGCCGGGATCACGCGTCTCTCAGCCACCTAACGGGCCCTGGTCACGGACAGGCGGCGTGGCGGTCCCCGCCCCATCGTCACCAGTGGGTGGTGAGCCGGGGCCCATCGGGTGCTTGGCCCGGAGCAAAGGGAGAGTGGAGGGCTGAGAAGGTGGGTCGGTTGCGAGTCCCCCGGGCGTCTTCCCGTCGCCGTCCCCCGGCCCAGCCGTCCCCCTCCTCCGCGGACGGCTCTCCCGCGGCTCCCCGGAGTCCGACCGGGAGGCTGACCTCCGTCTCTC
Organism: Ornithorhynchus anatinus; assembly: GCF_004115215.2. Lineage (NCBI taxonomy): Eukaryota > Metazoa > Chordata > Mammalia > Monotremata > Ornithorhynchidae > Ornithorhynchus > Ornithorhynchus anatinus. The sequence goes on along the minus strand of NC_041732.1, from coordinate 3,268,955 downwards.
CCTTCACCCCGGAGCGAAGCGCCGTCACCCACCGGGGCCCTGCCGGCATCATCCGGGCCCCTCCCTCCCCGCCCAGACGCGAGTGGTGGTGGGGGAGGGGGCGGGGCCTCACCGGCGCTGTTGGCCTCGGCCTCGAGCAGGTGGACCTCGTCGCAGTCGGCCAGGGAGTGCTCCAGGCAGAGCTGCAGGAAGCGGGCCTGCGTGCGGCTGATCCTCTTCAGGAGCGACAGCAGGGCCACCGTCTGCTCGCACTCATTCCAGCCCCGGAACCAGCCGGCCAGGATGCCCACCTGGTCGCGGAACATCATGGTGCCGGGCACGGGGCGGCGGGGTGGACGGCGGGCGCCGTCACATGGTTTCGGCTGGGGCCCCGGCCGCCGTCCCCCGGTGCGGGGTGCGGGGTGGAGGGACGGCCCGGCGCGGCGGCGGGAGCCGGGCCGCCCGAGCTTCTGCCCCGGTCAGTCCGGCAGGCGGGCGCTGGAGATCCACCCCTGCGAACGACACACAGATGAGATCGGAAACTCCCCCGGGGGTGGGGGAGCCCGAACAGGGCCCTTCCCTAGGACCGGGCTGTCCGTTCCCCGCTCCCCTCGGCCACCCGCTCGCTCCCGGGCGGCAGGGGAGACAAGACGGGCAACCCCGGGCCGGAGGAGGAGATGGCCGGTGAATCGGGGGTGATAGGAATGGGGCCGCAAAGGAGGCCGCTGCCCGGGGGCGGTCCAGGAGCAGGGTGTCGGGGCCTTCACATCCGCCGCCGGTCCTCCGCTTTTCCCCTCTTCAAAGTTGTCCCGAAACCCCGTCTCCCCCAGGAGCCCTTCCCTGACTATCCTCCCTAAGTCCCCGCTCCCGCCCGCGTCCCCCAAGCACGGACTCCCAGCGGGGCCCCGAGATCCATGCCCTTCAATTCTGTCGCTTCCCCCAACTGTCGTATCGTTCGCCATCTCGCTCCCCTACTCGACCGCAAGCTCCTGCAGGGCAGGGCCCGTGACAACTAACTTGGCTGCATTCGGCCGAGCGCTTAGCACGCAGTGAGGGCTCGACGGGCACTACCGACTGATGGATTGGTTAATCCAGCAAGGCAGAGCCCCTCGGGGAGTTTGACCCGGGGCCTGCGAGGAGGTCCGGCGGGCAAGGCCCGTGTCCGGCCTGCCAGGGGGCTGGAGGTGAAACTTTCTCTGGCGGAGCGGCTCCGGCCAAGGAAGAGCCCGAGGGGCGACCAGCTCAGCCCAAGGGGCGACCGTTCGGCTGTCGCCAAGGGCCGGCAGAGAGGAAGCTGGTCCGCCGCTGCCCAGGTGGGGCAGGGTGGCGACCGACCCAGAGTCGGGTTAGACTTTAGGAAGGACTTCCGGGCCAAAAAGTGGTTGAGACTGTAGAACGGACCGCAATTCTCCGTCCCCCCCGGCTCCCAGCCCCGTGGCAGGTTTAGAAATCAGGCTGGCCCAAGTGCTCGGGGTGGGGTGGACCCAGGGGGCCGGAGAGAATGATCTCTCCCCCGGCTGATTAATATTAACTCTGGAGAATTGATTAAGCGCTTACTAGGTGCCGAACTCGGGGTCGATACAAGACGTTCCAATTGGGCACGGTCCCTGGCCCAACCAGGGCCCCTCAGTCAAATCAGTCAATCATTCACTCAATCAATCATATTAACTGAGCACACAGTCCGCACGAAGCACTCAATTAAGCTCTTGGAAAAGTTCGATGGAGGAAATACACAAAGAAGGAAGGAGGATAGAGGTCTTAGCCCCATTTTACTGATGAGTTAACTGAGGCCTAGAGCGGTTAAGTGATTTGCCCAACGTCCCCCAGCAGAGGCCGATGGTAAAGATGGAATTAGAACCCAGGTCTGCAGACTCCAGGCCCCAAGGCTCTCTCCTCTAGGCGCCGCCGGGCTCTAGGGGTCCAAGGGACGGGACGGGGGGGAAGGAGGGAGGACTCGACCACCCGGGGGGCTGCCCCTCTGGTTGCTGAGAGTGATTCCCTGCTAGCCTCGCCCCGGTCTGTCGCAATGCCCATTTCTGATCACCCACCGCCCACGCCCCCGGGCGCCTGGCCGGCCTGGCCACCGAGCTGTTGACTTCCTCCTGCCCCGGGCCTGGATCCCCCTCCCTGACCCGGGGTGGGGGCCGATGCAACTGAGGCTTCCCCGCTACTGCCCTCGAGGCCGGCCGGGAGCCGACCGGAGGGTAGGGGGATGGGCCGGGAGTCCCCGATTCCCGAATGGACAGTGGCGAAAACCCCCTACCGAGAGACAGGAACCGGCTGGGAGTGGTTTCCACATTGGAGCCGCTTGGCGTCCCCGTTTTCCCCACCTGAGCATCACGGCTCCACAGCCGCGGGTCCGACCCCACCCCTGAACGTCTGCCTCCCGGTTCCGGGGGACCCCCCCCGGCAGATCTCCGCCCCGGGGTGGGCCCGAGACCTCGGGGCGGAGCAAGTCCGAACACGGGCCCACCGAGGTGCAGATCGCCGGTTCATCAGGGGGCGGAGGCCACCACTGGTGGATGCCGTAGCCCGGGGGCCCGGCTGACCCGTCCCGCTCGGGGACGCAGTTGAGATGCCCAGGGCCGACGCCGTAGGCCCTGAGCCATCGCGGGTCTCGGGGGATCACCGGCGGCCTGGCCCGGGTCCCTCTGCACGGGAAAGAGCGGTCGCCTCGGCCGCCGCGCTCCCCCAATCGGCGGACAGGGCTCCGGATGACCGTCCCTGGCTGGGCCCACCAATCGGGAGCTCGGCAGACCATCTTACCCAGCCCCCTGCCTCCAAGCAGTCCCACACCTGTCCCCGGAGCCGGGCCGCCACCCGCGAGAAGGCATTCCCCAAGCTCCCCGAGGGTCTGCTGGCGCAGGGTGGCGGCTTCTCCGACGGTCTGCCCTCGATCCCTCTGGCTGCGGCCCGCGGCTCCCCCAGCCGACCCCGTTTCTCAACTTCGGGCACCCACGCCTCCCCGGCCCCTGCTCTCCGGGCGGCTCCCCTAGGACAGGTGGGCTTCCCCCCGAAGGCTTGTGCTCGTCCACCGGCCGGCCCACCCGGGGGGCTGCAGAGCACAGAGGAGTCATCAGAAGACTTCTCTACGATCCTGGATGGGGAATTTCTGGGGCATTTTATTTCCAGCTCAGCCACGTGTGCGGCATTGCCCGGGGACGGGAGGAGGTTGGGAACTGGCGGCGCTGGAGCCCCTCTGGTCCCTCGGGATCGGGGGGGGGAAAACAATGCCTCCCCCCGCAGCCATTCCTGGAGCCCTTCTGTGGCCTCCCTGAATTCCCTGGCATCCTCCCCCAAGTCCATCCAGGGTGGTCAACGGGTTTGGCCCCAAAAGGGTGGATGAGGGAAGGCGGGAACCATCTTGGGGTCCCCTAAGCTCCAGGCCGCCTCTCACTGCGTCCCTCGTCGATGGCAAGCAGGCCGGCCTGAGGTCTGAAGGACCAAGGAGGAGCAGGGAGGGGCAGAGGATGAGGCAAAGGTTTGGGGAGCAAGCGGGAAGAACTCCCTGAGTCCCTAAAGCGGAAGGGGCAGAGACCAATCCCTCCGCATACAGAGGGGCAAAACGGGAGGGCAGTTGGTGGGGGGGTAGGCGTCTGAGGGCAGTGATTGGGGGCCTCTAAGGGGTGATGACAATTCAGCAGCATGGCGGGATCGGGGGAGCCTTTCGCTGATTCTTCCCCAGCCTGGGTAACCACCTAAAGGACTGGTTCTAGGTTACCAGTTGGAAGCAGGTTGGACGGAGGAGACCGTCCATCCAGGTGGAACTACTGGGCCAGCTGTGGCCGTTGGCCCGGTGGCCCGGGGTGGGGGGGTGGACAGAGAGAGAGACACGCTGCTGCTATTGCAGAACGCCAGGCCCGCCAGCGCAGGCAAAGTGGTCTGCGGCCAGGTTTCCGTCCGTTTCCCCCGTCCCGCTTGGCCCTTCTCGGGAGGTCATCGGTGCGGGGTGGACAGCACCTCTTGCGGGGAATGGCCACTTTCTAGATGGAGATATTGAGGTGAGTCACCTGAGGGCAGGACTGGGTCAGTTGGGGGACCCTATCTTTCCTCCACAGCGGAATCACCAGGACTTCCAGGAGCCAACGAGAGAGGACAAGGAGATAGCCAGGAAGGGGCCGGGGAAAGAGCAACAATTTGCCCAGGAAGGTAGCGGGGAGGCAAGAATCCCCAAGGGATTCAAGAAACACCCTTGGCCCTTCCTCCAAACTCACCCCTCTCAGACAGGGGGCAGAGGGGCTCCTGGGCCTTGGCCGGGCAGTAGTCCCGGGAGCGGTGCCCTCCCAATTCCTCTGTCTTTCCTCTCCCAGATGCTTCAACCTCACCCACCCCACCACTTCATCACTCTGTACCCAGGTCCCCGACTCTTGTGCCCTTTCTTCCCCCATCTTCTCCCTTCTTAACGTGCGGGACCCGACACCTTCGCTGGATCCCCTCCACGGCCTCCAAACCTTCCTGGGAACCCCCGGGGGCCTGGTGCTGGAGAGGGGCTCTCAGGTTTACGATAAAGACTCGGTCTTCTCCAGGATTGAGAGGCTAGAAGAGACTTTCGGGCTGGGCCATTATGGGTCACCAGCTGGGCGGTGAGGGCGGGAGGCCCGGCCAGAGCAGCTTCACCCAGGGATTGGGAAGGCAGGGTCAAAGGGAACAGGCAGGAGGGAGATCTGGTGACCGTCCAGGCCGCAGGCTGAGGGACCCAGCCTGAGGAGACGGAGGCGGGGAGAGGCACGGTGAGGAGCAGGTTCTCTCTCAGGTCAGGACTGATGAGGGAAAGGCAAACTTGCGGGAGCGGCTTAGGTTTAGAGGGGAGGATGGGCAGGGAGAAAGCGAGCGGCAGAGGCTTGTAGGAGTGAAGGTTGTGAGCTGAACACAGAGTGGATACTGACTATAATTGGGAAAAGGGAGAGCCCGGGAGAAAAGAGATAATAACGTTGAGATTTGTCAAGCGCTTACTATGTGCCGAGCACTGTTCTAAGCGCGGGGGTAGATACAGGGGAATCAGGTTGTCCCTTGTGGCGCTCACAGTCTTAATCCCCGTTTGACAGATGAGGGAACTGAGGCACAGAGAAGTGACTTGGCCAGTCATACAGCTGACAAGTGGCGTGACCGCTGTCCCCTTGGGTGAGCAGGTGGGGAGCGAGTGCCCAGCGGGGAGGAAGTCACCACGAGGAGAAAAGCGGAGCCCAGGGGATCCCAGGGAAGATCAGTTGGGAGGAGACAAAACCAAAATAAAACAGGGTCCCAAAGCAGGAGGTGGGGGGAGAGACTGTCATTCTTTATAATAATGTTGGTATTTGTTAAGCGCTTACCACGTGCAGAGCACTGTTTTAAGCGCTGGGGGAGATACGGGGTCATCAGGTTGTCCCACTGGAGGCTCACAGTTAATCCCCATTTTACAGATGAGGGAACTGAGGCACAGAGAAGTGAAGTGGCTTGCCCACAGTCCCACAGCTGACAAGTGGCAGAGCTGGGATTCGAACTCATGACCTCTGACTCCCGAGCCCGGGCTCTTTCCACTGAGCCACGCTGCTTCGCTATGGCAATGTGAGGGCGAGGGGGGAGAGGGCAACCTGAAATGGGGGAGGGGGAATGACTCCAGAGGAAAAATGGGGGGACGGGAGTCATCTTGTAGAGAAGAGGGGACACTGTGAGAGCGGGGAGGAGCACACTGAAGTGGGAGAGGGGGATTTCGGAGGGGGGAGAGCGATCAGAATGAGGAGGGGCTGAGCTGAGCGGTCAGGTGGGGGGGGAGATTTAATAATGTTGCTATTTGTTAAGCGCTATGTGCTGAGCACCGTTCTAAGCGCTGGGGTAGATACAGGGTCATCAGGTGGTCCCCTGTGAGGCTGACAGTTAATCCCCATTGAACAGATGAGGTAACCGAGGCACAGAGAAGTGAAGTAATAATAATAACGTTGGTATTTATTAAGCGCTTACTATGTGCAGAGCACTGTTCTAAGCGCTGGGAGAGATACAGGGTCATCAGGTGGTCCCACATGAGGCTCACAGTTAATCCCCATTTTACAGATGAGGGAACCGAGGCCCAGTGAAGTGACTCGCCCACAGTCACCCAGCTGACAAGTGGCAGAGCCGGGAATCGAACCCATGACCTCCGACTCCCAAGTCCAGGCTCAAGAGGAGTGGGTCTGAGCGAGGGGGGCAATCTGAAGGGGAGATATAAGGGCGAATGGGAGAAAGTGATTAGACCGTAAGCCCGTCAAACGGCAGGGACGGTCTCTATCTGTTGCCGACCCGTCCATTCCAAGCGCTTAGTACATAGTAAGCGCTCAATAGAGACTACTGAATGAATCTGGGTGTTGGCGGAACCGTCTGAGAGGTCGGGGCAACGTAAGCGACTGGGGGACGGGAGGAGCGATGGAGGGCAACGTGGAAGGGGGGGCAATCAGAGTTAGGGGTGCGATATGGGGGGGGCACGTGTGGGGGGGGGAAGGTGAGGTGACCACAATCAGAGTGAGGTGTGTGTGATTTGCATGAAAGGGGGGTGTCTGAGTGAGGTGAGGGTGATGGGGGGAGGCCTAGCAAAGTGGGGGGAAGGTGTTCATAAAGAGGGGAGGCAAGTCAGAGAGACGGGGGGGAGGCCAACCTGAATGATGGGGGAAAGCAGCACAGCTCAGGGGCGAGAGCCCGGGCTTGGGAGTCCGAGGTCCTGGGTTCGAATCCCGCCTCCACCGCTTGTCAGCTGGGTGACCGCGCTCCACTTCTCCGGGCCTCAGTTCCCTCCTCTGTCAGACGGGGATGAAGCCCGGGGGGCCTCACGTGAGATGACCCTGTCCCTCGCCCAGCGCTTAGGCCAGTGCTCTGCACCCAGGAAGCGCTTAAATGCAACATGATGATGGGGGGGGGGGAAACTGAGGGCTGAGAGGGCGACCTGAGGGAGAGGGGCCTCAAGGGGCGGGGGAGGGGGCGCGCGCTCCCAGGGCGCGAGGCCCCGCCCCCTCGCGCTGCCTGGCGCGCGCGCGAGCGCTCTCTCTCTCTCAGGCGCGCGCCTCCCCTCCCCGCGCGCGCGCGCTTGGCCCCGAGGGCGGGGGGGGCTCATTCCCTCCCTCACCCCTCCCCGCCAGGAGAGCGGGGCCCCGGACACTCACCGGGCTCCGGCCCCGCGCCGCCGCCGCCGCCGCCGCCGGGGAACCCGAAGGCCTCAGGCCGCCGCGTCGCGTCGCGTCGCGCCTCGTCCTTTCCCCCCCCACCCCCCCCCGCCGCGGGCCCTCTCGCCTCCCTCCCCGCAGCGACCGCAGTGGCCGCCGCCGCGCTGCGTCACCGCGCCGCGTCACCGCCCCCCCGCCTCCCCATTGGCCGGCGCCGCGCGGACGGACGGGCCGGCCGGCCAATCGGACGCCGCCCAGGCGACGGGGGGCGGGGCCGCGGGCCGCCGCCGGCCGGGGGGGCGGGCCCCGACCCGGGATTGGCTGGCGCCGCCCCCTCCCCGCCGTGATCGGCAGGGCGGGGGGAGGCGGGGGCGGGGCCGGAGGGAGCGTTGCCAGGGCAACGGAGCTGGCGGCCGGCCCTCCCCCCCCGCGCCACCGCCCCTGCCTCGCACTGCTTCTGCAGCAGGCGGGCATCGATCGATCGGTCGATCGGTCGATCGGTCGATCGGTCGATCGATCGGTCGATCAGCGGGGTGCACTAAGCCCTGGCCTAAGCGCTGGGGAGAGGGCGCGCCTTCCCTGCCCCCTTTGCGTGACAAGAGGCCGCCTGCCTGGTTCCCCTCGGGCCTCCACGCCTCCTTCGCGAGGTCATGGGGACCCAACCCAGAGGGGGCAGGGGCGGCCGAGGCCTCTCGGGGCCGATAATGACAATAAAAGTGATAAGAAGTGAGCCACCCCAGCGCTTAGAACAGGGCTCCGCACATAGGAAGCGCTTAGTACCAACATGCACGGCCTTTGGAGTCAGAGGTCATGGGTTCGAATCCCGCCTCCGCCACTTGGCAGCTGGGTGACTGTAGGCAAGTCACTTCTCTGGGCCTCGGTGACCTCATCTGGAAAATGGGGATGAAGACTGGGAGCCCCACGTGGGACAACCCGATTCCCCTGTGTCTACCCCAGCGCTCAGAACAGGGCTCCGCACATGGGAAGCGCTTAACAAACACCAACATTATTATTTGTTCAGCGCTTCCTATGTGCCAGATACTGTACTAAGCGCTGGAGTGCTTTGCCCTGCCCTCTGTCTCCCCACCATTAGACCGTGAGCCCGTCACTGGGCAGGGACGGTCCCGATCTGTTGCCCAATTGTCCACTCCAAGCGCTTCGTCCAGTCCTCTGCACATAATAATAATCATGTTGGTATTTGTTAAGCGCTCACTATGGGCAGAGCACTGTTCTAAGCGCTGGAGGAGATACAGGGTCATCAGGTTGTCCCACCTGAGGCTCCCAGTCTTCATCCCCATTTTACAGATGAGGGAACTGAGGCACAGAGAAGTTGAGTGACTTGCCCACAGTCACCCAGCTGACCAGTGGCAGAGGCGGGATTCGAACCCCTGGCCTCTGCCTCTCAAGCCTGTGCTCTTTCCACTGAGCCATGCTACACAGTAAGCGCTCAGTGAATACTACTACAAATAAAGTTGGCATTTGTTAAGCACTGACTATGTGCAGAGCACTGTTCTAAGCGCTGGGGGAGATCCAGGGTCATCAGGTGGTCCCACGTGAGGCTCCCAGTCTTCATCCCCATTTTCCAGATGAGGTCACTGAGGCCCAGAGAAGTGAAGTGACTTGCCCGCAGTCACCCAGCTGACCAGTGGCAGAGGCGGAAATTCGAACCCATGACCTCTGACTCCCAAGCCCGGGCTCTTTCCACTGAGCTACTATTGAATGAATGAACGCCAGACACCGGACGAAGCGCCGGAGTGGATACAGGCCAATCGAGCTGGACGCAGTCCGTGTCCCACGTAGGGCTCACGGTTTCGGTCTCCATTTTACCGAGGCACAGAGAAGTGGAGTGACTCGCCCAAGGCCACGGGGCGCACGAGCGGCAGATCGGGGATTAGAATCCGTGACTTTCTGACCCCGAGGCCCGGGCTCGATCCCCTAGGCCGTGCTGCTTCCCTCAAGCGAGATTCGACAGGTCCCACATAGATTCAAGGTCGGGTGGCTGGATTCAGAGTCCACAGTGCTAACCGTTACATCATGGGGCCAACCCCGGCTGTGCTGCTCACGCAGGGAGGGGAGGAGGGGAGAGACAGTCCACTAATAATAATAATAATTGTGGCATTTGTTAATCACGTTGGATTTTAAGCACTTACTATGGGCCACGCACTCTTCTAAGCGCTGGGCTAGATACAAGGTCATCGGGTTGTCTCACGTAGGGCTCACAGGCTTCGTCCCCATTTTACAGACGAGGTAATAATAAAAATAATAACGTTGGTATTTGTTAAGCGCCTACTATGTGCCAAGCACTATTCTAAGCACTGGGGTAGATACAAGCTAATCAGGTTGTCCCACGTGGGGCTCACAGCCTTAATCCCCATTTTACAGATGAGGTAACTGAGGCGCAGAGAAGTGAAGTGACTTGCCCAAGGTCACACAGCTGGCAAGTGGCTGAGGCGGGATTAGAACCCATGACCTCTGACTCCCAAGCCCGGGCTCTTTCCACTGAGCCTCACTGCTCCTCTGAGGCACAGAGAAGTTCAGTGACTTGCCCAAGGTCACAAAGCTGACTAGCGGCGGAGTCGGGATTAGAACCCATGACCTCTGACTCCCAAGCCCGGGCTCTTTCCACTGAGCCTCACTGCTCCTCTGAGGCACAGAGAAGTTCAGTGACTTGCCCAAGGTCACAAAGCTGACTAGCGGCGGAGTCGGGATTAGAACCCATGACCTCTGACTCCCAAGCCCGGGCTCTTTCCACTGAGCCACGCTGCTTCTCTGTGGGCGCTTACTAGGCGCCAGGTACCTTAAAAAGCCCTGGGGTGGTACAAGCAAATGTATACAGTGTCTGCACACAGTAAGCGCTCAATAAATACCACTGAAATACGATTGAATGAATGAAGCAAATGGGGCTGGACACAGTCCCTGTCCCACCTGGGGCTCACAGTCTGGATCCCTCTTTTACAGATGAGGTAACTGAGGCCCAGAGAAGTGAAGTGACTTACCCAAGGTCACACAGCAGGCAAGTGGCCGAGCTGGGATTAGAACCCATGACCTTCTGATGCCCAGGTCTGCATGCAGAGGGAGAAGCGGTGGGTGGGGAAGGGTGCGAAAGGTTCCCTCCGCAGGCATCCCAGTGGCCCGGCCCGCCATTTTCGGGCGAGGGAGGAAGGACGGAGCCAAAGGAGGGACGGGGCGGGGGGTCCAGAGCCGAGGGAGGGTGACAATGTGGGGGATGTGGCCACGGGGTAGAGTCAGGGAAGGAGCCGGAACCCACAGGAGGGCAGAGGAGGGACGGGGGTGAGGGAGGAGGCTAATCAATCAGTCAGTCCATTGTATTTATTGAGCGCTTTACTACTACTACTAATAATGATGGCATTCTCAGTGGAAAGAGCCCGGGCTTGGGGGCCGGAGGTCATGGGTTCGAATCCCAGCTCTGCCACTCGTCAGCTGTGTGACTGTGGGCAAGTCACTTCTCTGTGCCTCAGTGACCTCGTCTGTCAAACGGGGATGAAGCCTGTGAGCCTCAAGTGGGACAACCTGATGACCCTGTATCTACCCCAGCGCTTAGAACAGTGCTCTGCACATAGTAAGCGCTTAACGAATACCAACGTGATTATTTGTTAAGTGCTTACTTTGTGTCCGGCACTGCTGGGGTAGATACAGCTAATCAGGTGGGACACAGTCCCTGTCCCAAATGGGGATCACCGTCTTCATGCCCATTTTACAGATGAGGGAACTGAGGCCCAGAGAAGTGAAGTGACTTGCCCTAGGTCACCCAGCAGGCAATTGGCAGAGCAGGGATTAGAACCCAGATCCTTCGGACTCCCAGGCCTGTGCTCTATCCACTAGGCCATGCTGCTCCTCTAGGTAGGAGGGGAGAGGATGAGCAGGGGGAGGAGACTAGTCAGGCAGTCGATAGTATTTATTGAGCGCTTACTGTGGGCAGAGCACTGTACTAAGCTCTTAGGAGAGTGTAATATAACAATAAAGGCTAGCGAGTGTGGGGTTTGTAGGAATCAGCACTTGGTACCGTGCCCGGCACAAAGTAAGCGCTTCAGCATGGCTCAGTGGGAAGAGCGCGGGCTTGGGAGTCAGAGGACATGGGTTCTAATTCCTGCTCTGCCAACTGTCTGCTGTGTGACCTTGGGCCAGCCACTTCACTTCTCCCTGCCTCAGTTACCTCATCTGTAAAATGGGGATTAAGTCCATGAGCCCCACGTGGGACAGCCTGATTACCTTGTATCTATCCCAGCGCTTAGAACAGTGCTTGCACACAGCGCTTAACATAGCGTTATTATTATTATCGTTATTAACAAATGTTATAATTATTCAATATGGGGTGGGGGGATCAAAGTCTGATTTCGTATCTTTTTATTGTTATACCGTACTCATCCAAGTGCTTAGTAATAGTAATAATTATAATAATGATGGCATTTGTTAAGCGCTTACTATGTGCCAATCACTGTTCTAAGCGCAGGGGGGTGGGGGGGTATGAGGTCATCAGGTTGTCCCACGTGGGACTCACAGTCTTAATCCCCATTTTACAGGGGAGGTAACTGAGGCCTAGAGAAGCTAAGTGACTTGCCCAGGGTCACACAGCTGCTACGTGGCAGAGGCGGGATTCGAGCCCGTGACCTCTGACTCCCAACCCCGGGCTCTTGCCACTGAGCCACGCCGTTCCAGTGCTCTGCACGCAGTGAGCGCTCGATAAATGCTATTGAATGAATACATAATAATAACGTCGGTATTTGTTAAGCGCTTCCTAGGTGCAGAGCACTGTACTAAGCGCCGGGGTAGATACAGGGTCATCAGGTGGTCCCACGTGAGGCTCACAGGCTTCATCCCCATTTGACAGATGAGGTCACTGAGGCACAGAGAAGTGAAGCGACTTGCCCACAGTCACACAGGGAGAAGCCCAGACAGAGAGGAGACTGAGCCCCCAAACCCACGTCCGAACGTCCGGCGGTCACTATTCTGCTCTCCTCCAGCAGGAGGCAGTGTGTTTTGGGGGGGCTTTTTGAGGGGGGGGATCCTTCTCTTCCCCCCACCCCCAGTGGGCGGGGTTGTGGGCGACGGTTAGCCCGGGATGAGCATAACAGGATGTGGTGGTGGAGCTGCCCAGCACAGCCTGCCAGGCCCCAGCCCGGAGCCGCCGGCCCCCACCCCGGCCCCCTTGCCAAGAGCCCCCCAGACCCGAGGGGAAGCCCCCCCATCCAAGCTCCTCCCCCCTCTGCCCGCCACCCCCGGCCCCCAGAGGAACCGCCAACCAAGCATCCTGTCCCAGGGCCTGGGAAGAGCACGCGGGGAAGAGACGGAGCAGAATGGTCAGAGCCAAGACAACAGCTGGGCCAGGGGTTGTGCGGGAGGGCTGGGCCCGGGGCGATGTTGGGGATTGGCAGGGGGTGGGCAGAGCTGGCGGGGTGGGGGGCAAGTTCCGGGGGTGAGAGAGTTCGGAGGGGGGCGTTGGAAGGAAGGGGCAACGCCCCACTCTCAGAGGGAGATCGGTTTCCCCTTTCTTGCCCACGTCCCGCCGAGTGTGGCGGAGCTGGGCCCTGGGTCAGGGGGCTGTGGCGGGGAGGGTGAGGGTCGCCTGGCAGCTTCTTGGGCTCATGAAGTTTTCCTGTTGCCCAAAGAGTTCCGCCCTCCTCCCTCCCCAGACCCCCTTCCTCTTTTCTTGAAGCAGCACCCACGGGGGAGACGGGGGGCTCTGGACCCCCGCCTCCCTGGGCTGGGGGTCTGGAGAGTGCCTTCTGAGGGAATTCAACTTGAGGAAAGATTTCCCCAACCATCAGGAGAGGTTGGGTGCGGAAACAAGATGGAGCCGGGGGATCCGGGGACCTCCCTCTCGGGAGATCCCGCCGCAGAACCCGGAAGCCTATCTGAGGAATAGGGGAACGGAGGCAGGGGGAGGGTTGGGATGGCCTCGGTTAAGGCGAGGGCAGGTCCGGCGCTTGATGACCCGCCCCGCTGGACCGGGGATGGGGTAGGGGTAGTGGGCGGAAGCTGATCTCGTGACCCTGGTCTCCGGTCAGGCCCCGCTTCCCCCTCCGTCGGTTCAGTCCCCCCCCCCGCGCTCCCCTTTCTGTGGCTCGGGAAGGGCCCGGGCCTCCCCAGAACTCGGCCCAACCGCCTTCTCCCTGGCCGCAGTCGGACTCGCTGGTGGTGTGCGAGGTGGATCCCGAGCTGAAGGAGAAGCTGAGGAGATTCCGCTTCCGGAAGGAGACGGACAATGCAGCCATCATCAGTGAGTCCTGGGAATGCCAGCCAGGAGCTGGGAATCCTGCCCAGGTCTCCCCGATCCACTCCCACAAGGGGCAGGGCTGGCGGGGAGGGTGGGGAGAGAGAAGGCCCAACGTCCAGGGGCAGGGGCCTTCTGAGGAGAAAAAAGGGACTGAGCTGTGTTCCAGGGAGAAAAAGTGCCTGAACTGTTAACTCGGAACACAGTGAAGGGCCTTGAGATCATTTCCCGCCCCCCCTCCCGCCCCAGCCCCGCCAACCCCCCAAAAGAGATTAATGATCCCGTCTGTGTCGGCTCTCTGCAGTGAAAGTGGACAAGGACAGGCAGCTGGTGGTTTTGGAAGAAGAATTTCAGGTGAGGGCGGGACCGGGGTGGGCATAGCGGGCGGGAGCTAAGGAGACAGGGGCCAAGTGTCATGGGAGGAGTGAGATGGGGACTGAACACTGTGGGAAATGGAGCTGGAGCAGGGCAAAGGGGTGTGGGGCTGGGTGGGGTCAGGCAGCTGTTTGTCCTTCTCTGGCCCACAGAACATTTCCCCGGATGAACTGAAGAATGAACTTCCTGAAAGACAGCCCAGATATCCCCTCCGGGGCCCGGGGGACCTAGGCTGGAGTGGAGGGGGAGGATGTGGGTATAGGGGCGGGGGACCCGGGGCCGGGACCTGGAGAGTGGGGCCACTGGGTTTGGAAACGGAGGGTGGATGTGGGGAAAGAGGTGACAGCCAGAAAGGGCCGGGCCGGGGTTCGGGCGAGGGATGGGGGTGAGGAAGGGAAGCACAGCAGAGTATGGAGGACAGAGATGGGGTCACGAGGCAGCATGGGGATTGGACATTGGCCAGGGAGCGATGGGTTTGAGGGGGCAAAGAATCGGAGATGGGCACCCCATTCCCCCCTAGGCCTTTTGATTTCCTTGACGTGCCCCCCCCAGGTTTGTAGTTTACAGCTACAAATATCTCCACGGAGACGGCCGAGTCTCCTACCCTCTCTGCTTCATCTTTTCCAGCCCTGTAGGTGAGAACTCACCCGGCTGGGGGACAGGATGTCGGCCTGGGGGAAGGGGGGACCGGGCGGAGGAGGCCAGGGGAATCCCAGCACCTGTTGGTATTCCGAGTTTGGGGGGTACCCGCCCCGTGCCCCCGGGAGCAGGGCTGAGCTGGGAGGGAAGAAATATTCCTCTCTGGGCCTCAGGCTGCAAGCCGGAACAGCAGATGATGTATGCAGGGAGTAAGAACCGATTGGTGCAGGCTGCTGAGCTGACCAAGGTAATGCATCGCCCCCCCCTCCAACACTCCCTCCCCCCGACCCCCAAAATACACACACGCTTTTTAAAAAGTCAATCAATCAATGAATCCTATTTATTGAGTGCTTACTATGTGCGGAGCCCCGCACTAAGCGTGTCGGAGAGCACAACACAGCAGAATTAACAGACGCTTTCCGCCCACAGCGAGTTTACGGTCTAGAGGGGGAGACAGACATTAACATGAATAAAAAATGGCATTTACGGAGCACTTACCATGTGTCAAACACTGTTCGAAGCACTGGGGTTGGTAGGAGTTAATCAGGTTGGGCACAGTCCCTGTCCCACGTGGGACTCAGCCCAAGTGTGAGGGAGAACAGGTATTTGATCCCCATTTTACAGATGAGGAAACTGAGGCAGAGCAAAGTGGAATGACTTGCTCGAGGTCACGCGGCAAGTGATTGGCTGATCCAGAATTAGAATCCAGGTCCTCTTGCTCCAAAGCCTGTGCTCTTTTCTCCACTGGGCCATGCTGTTTCTGTTTGTATTTTTACGGAATTTGTTAAATGTTTACTATGTGCCAGTCACTAGATTAAATTCTGAGGAAAGTACAAGGTAATCGGGTTGGGTACAGTCCATGTCCCACGTGGGGCTCACAGTCTTAATCCCCATTTTACAGAAGGGAGAACTGAGGCCCAGAGAAGTGAAGTGACTTCCCCAAGGTCACCCGGCAGACGAGTGGCAGTGTCGGGATTAGAACCCAGGTCCTTTGGACTCCCAGGTCTGGGCTCTATCCGCTAGGCTCTATCTAAAATGAAGCCTCTCGGGGCTGGAGGTTGGGGAGGATCGCATAGCGTGGCTTAGTGGAAAGAGCAGGGGCTCGGAAGTCAGAGGTCTGTGCGTTCTAATCCCGGCTCTGCCACTTGTCTACTGTGTGACCTTGGGCAAGTCACTTAACTCCTCTGTGCCTCAGTGACCTCATCTGTAAAAATGGGGATTAAAAAATGCGAGCCCCACGTGGGACAATCTGATTATCCTGTATCTACCCCAGCGCTTAGAACCGTGCTCAGCACATAGTAAGCGCTTAACAAATACCATGATTATTATTATTATTATTACCTTAGCTACCTTAATTCTTGTGCACTAACTCATGTACACATCGATTTTCCTTTTTCGTCCTGTCCATGATTTATTTTAGCGCCTGGCCCCCCGGCTAGACCGTAAGCTCCTTGAGGACAGGGATCATGTCCACTAACTCTTTTGCACACTCCCAAGTCCTTAGTAGAGTTCCCCGCATAAAAAAGCAATCAAATACTTGTTTGGGCAAGTCACTTAACTTCTCTGGACCTCAGTTGCCTCATCTGTAAAATGGGGATAAAAACTGTGAGTCCATGTAGGACATGGACTGTGTCCAACTTGACCAGCTGGCTTTTACCCCAGTGCTTAGTACAGTGCCCGACACACAGTAAGCGCTTAATTAATATCTTAAAAAAATAGAGAAGCACCATGGCCTAATGGACAGAGCATGAGGCTGGGAGTCAGAAGGACCTGGGTTCTAATCCCAGATCCGCCGCTTGTCTGCTGTGTGACTTTGGGCAAGTCGCTTCCCTTCTCTGTCCCTCAGTCCCCTCATCTGTAAAACGGGGATGAAAACCACGAGCCCTATATGGGACAGGGACTGTGTCCAACCTAATTATCGTGTAGCTACCCCAGCTCTTAGAACAGTGCCTGGAACATAGTAAGCACTTAACAAATACTATTCATTCATAATTATTAAACGCTTACTGTGTGCAGAGTACTGTGCTAGGCGCTTGGGAAAGTACAATGCGACAATACACAGTGACATTCCCTGGCCACCACGAGCTTATCGTCTAGAAGGAGGGAGACGGGCTTCAATAAAAAAAATAAAATGACAGATACGGACATAAGTGCTCTGGGGCTGGGAGGGGGGAAGAGAAAAGAGAGCAAGTCAGGGCGACACAAAAGGGAGCGGGAGTTGAGGCAAAGTGGGGCTTGATCTGGCAAGGCCTCTTGGAGGAGATGGGCCTTCAATAATAATAATTATTATTACTATTGAAAAGTGCTTAATAAATACCAAACTACCGTGCCCTGGCAGGAGGAGTAGGGACGAGGAAGAGTAAGGAAGGTCTCTCCCTACCCCTCCACCTCAGCCCCCTCACCCCTCTCTCCCTGCAGGTGTTTGAAATCCGGACCACGGACGACCTGACCGAGAGCTGGCTGCAGGAGAAATTAGCTTTCTTCCGTTAGCCCCGGGGACCGGGGGGCGGGGGGAAGACTCCGGGGGGGACCGGAGCTCGGGGTAGAAGAAGGGGGTGGGGGGTGGGGGACGGACCTCGATGCCTGGGGGGTCTTGGGTGGGGATGCTGGTGTCCGGGGACCCTCTGGAGACCAGGGAGGTGGGACTCCAGTGGGGGTCGGAGCTCTGGGTGGAAGAAGGGGGCGGGGGGATGGACCACGATGCCTGGGGGATATTGGTGGGGGGGGATGCTGGTGTCTGGGGACCCTCCGGAGGCCAGGGGGGTGGGACTCTAGTGGGGGCCGGACCTCTGGGTAGAAGGGGGCAGGAGGGAGGGACCGCGATGCCTGGGGTGCCTTGGGGTGGGGATGCTGGTGTCTGGGGACCCTCCGGAGACCAGGGGGGTGGACTCCAGTGGGGGCCGGAGCTCTGGGTAGAAGAAGGGGGCGGGGGGAGCGGACCTCGATGCCTGGGGGATCTTGCGGGGGGGGGGATGCTGATGTCTGGGGCCCCTCACTGTGGAACGAATAAAGTCTTGGAGCTCAGTGTGAGTCTAAGGGGTGCCTGACCTCCAGGGCCCTTGCGATCCCCGCGGTGGCCAGAAGGGGGCGAGCGAGGCTCACAGACGGGAGCTGGGGGGCGGGAAACCTGGGACCCCCCCCGCCTCTGCTGCTGCCTCCAGCTCGTTCCCGTCCCCCCCTTTTAACCTCTTCCCCTGCCGGTTCCTTCCCCCCAGCGGCCCCTGCCCCCTCTCCAGCGTGGCTAATAATAATGGCATCTGTTAAGCTCTTACTATGTGCCAAGCACTGTACTAAGCGCTGGAGAGGATGCAAGGTGATAAGAATAATGACATTTGTTAAGCGCTGACTATGGGCCAAGCACTGTTCGAAGCGCTGGAGAGGATGCAAGGTGATAATAATCATAATAATGGCATTTGTTAAGCGCTTACTATGGGCCAAGCACTGTTTTCAGCGATGGGGTAGATCCAAGGTGATCAGGTTGGCCCACGTGGGGCTCACCGTCTTAATCTCCATTTTACAAATGATGGAACTGGGGCTCAGAGAAGTGAAGTGACTTGCCCAAAGTCACCCAGCTGACAAACAGAGGAGAAGGGATTAGAACCCATGACCTCTGACTCCCAAGCCCGGGCTCTTTCCACTGAGCCTCGTTGCTTCTCTTAAAACGTGCGGGCCATCACCAGGGGATCATAACCGAATCGTCCTTTCCAAGTGCTTAGCACAGTGCTCTGCACACAGTAAGCGCCCAGTAAATACAATCGAATGAAAGAACGCCGGTTCACGGGTTGTCCTTCCCGTGAGGGATTATGGACACAACGGGGGTTTGCCTCTGGACCATAGCAGGGCGACATGGGTGGGGGGAGACCAACACGCGTCAGACTGCCCCGCGTAGGGCTCCCAGTCTTCATCCCCATTTGACAGATGAGGTCACTGAGGCCCAGAGAAGTCAAGGGACTTGCCCAAAGTAGCACAGCTGACAAGTGGCAGAGCGGGGATTCGAACCCATGACCTCTGACTCCCTAGCCCGTGCTCTTTCCACTGGGCCAACCTAGATCTCTTTCCCTCCTGGAAATGGACAGCAATAAAACTGGGGATTTCTTCCCCCGCCCGACTGGGGCCTCGAGTGGCCCGCGATATTAAACCAGTGCTGCCCCCCACGCCGTGAGATATTAAAGAGGCGGGGGGAGATCCAGGTCGAGATATTAATCCTGGGAGAGAGCCGCCGCGGGAGCAGTTGAAACGAAGAGTTTTATTAAAACGGGTGGGGAGGCGGGCGCCACTGTACTTCAGACAAGGCCCATCTCCCCCCTCCCCTCTTTCGGGGGTCGTCCTGCCCCTCCCTGACTTCCTCCAGGAGTACAGTCTACATCTAATCTGTAAAATGGGGATTAAAAAATGTGAGCCCCACGTGGGACAACCTGATCACCTTGAATTCCGAACAGTGCTTTGCACAGAGTAAGTGCTTCATACCACCATTATTATAATTATTATTATTATCTCCCTCCCATCAAAGTCTGAGACCTCAGCTGCCCCTCCCTGTCCAGCGAATCTTGGAGCCTGGAGGAAAGAGGTTAGGGAAGAATAATAACAGTAGTACTGGTTAAGCGTTTACTGTGTGCCCAGCACAGTTCTAAACGCTGGGGTAATAATAGTAATGTTGGTATTTGTTAAGCGCTTACTATGGGCCGAGCACTGTTCTAAGCGCTGGGGTAGACACGAGGTCATCAGGTTGTCCCACGTAGGGCTCACAGTCTTCATCCCCATTTTACAGATGAGGTCACTGAGGCCCAGAGAAATGAAGTGACAAGCGGCGGAGCCGGGATTAGAACCCATGACCTCTGACTCCCAAACGCAGGCTCTTTCCACTGAGCCACGCTGTAGATAACAGGTTACGTTGGACACAGTCCCTGGCCCACACAGGGCTCACACTCCTAATCCCCGTTTTACAGTCGAGGTGACTGAGGCCCAGAGAAGTGAAGTGACTTGCCCAAGGTCACACAGCAGACGTGTGGCAGAGCCGGGATGAGAATCCAGGTCCTTCTGACTCCCAGGCCCCGTGTTCTATTCACTAACTCTTGGGGCCACCAATCAACACCAGTGGTATTTATTGAGAGTTTACTGGGTGCAGAGCAATAATAATAATAATGATGGTGTTGGTAAGCGCTTACTCATGTGTCAAGCACTGTTCTAAGTGCTGGGGTAGATAACAAGCTAGTCCACCCTAGGGCTCACAAGTCTTAATCCCCATCTGCCAGATGAGGAAACTGAGGCCCAGAGAAATGAAGTGACTCACCCAAGGTCACACAGCAGACAAGTGGCAGAGCCGGGATGAGAACCCGCGTCTTTCTGACTCCCGGGCCCGGGCTCTAACCACCAGGCCAGGCTGCTTTCCAAAGCACCCTGCTAAGCGGTTGGGAGAATATAATAGACTTGGCAGACGAGCCTTATGTGCAGAGCACTGTACTAAGCGCTTGGGAGAGTACAGAACGGCAGATGGCAGACACGTTCCCTGCCCACAACAAGCTTGCAGTCCAGGGACGCTAATCTCATGGTGGGGGATCCAGCTGAGACCTGAACCATGAATCTGTTTTCTTTCACCTCTTCCTCCAACCTCAAGGAGTCTATCTCCAAAGGACGGGGAGAGTAGGGGGTCCCTGGTTCCTCCCCGCTTTTCAACTGCCCACCTGAGTCCCACCTCTGGCTGTTCCACCCCCGGCAGATGTGTTCAACCACAAGTGGCACCGATGCCGTGTTGCCATGGCAACCGGTTACCTTCCGGAGGTACCCGGACCAACAAAATGGTTTCTCGCCCCATCCCCTTTTCGATCCATCCCAAGCAGGATGGGGGTGAAGGGACGGTCCCAGGATCGTTGCCCCTGGTCTAAAGAGGGAAACTGAGGCTCCGGGGAGGAGGAGGAGGAGGAGGGGGAGGGTCTGGCTGGAGGAGGAGAGATTCAACTTTCTGGACCAGGTCTTCCCAGGGCAGGAGCCCGGGAGGGACCAGGACACCGGGCCTGCAGGAAAACGGGAATTAGGGGCTGTGTCTTTGGTTGCTGTTTCTACTTCAATATCTCTGCCTCAATCTCTCTTTCTATCTCTGTTCTGCTAATAATAATAATATTTATTAAGCACTTACCTTGCATCAAGCACCATTCTGAGCACCGAGGTAGATACAAGCTATTCAAATTGGGCACAGTCCGTGTCCCACATGGGGCTCACGCTCTTAATCGCCATTTTACAGAAGAGACTCAGAGAAGTTAAGTGATTTGCCTAAGGTCACACAGCAGACGCCGGCGGAGCCAGGACTGGAACCCATGACCTTCTGACTCCCAGGCCCGGGCTCTATCCACTACACCATGCTGTCTCACATAACCCAAATTGCTACCCCCTTCCCCCCAACCCTAGCTGCTCCTGCGGAATAGAGGAGCCAGGATCAATTCTGGGGGGTAGGAGGGACTCAGGGTCCGGAAAGCAAGACACGGGGCTACCGGTGCAGCTCCTGCCAGTGGCCAAAACAACTGAGCCCGTCCTTCAGGAGGCAGAGAGCAATCGGAGCCAAAGGGCTCCGGCTCCCTAACATCAGATATCAAGCGGTGGGAGGCGGAGATCAAAGCTGGCAGAATGGATACAAGAACAAGGGCCTGGGAGTCAAAAGGCCCTGGGTTCTAATTCTGCTCCGCCACATGTCTGCTGGGTGATCTCGAGCGAGCCCCTTAAATTCTATTTCTCATTTACCTCATCCGTAAAATGAGGATTACGACCGGAAGCCCCACGTGGGACGCGGACTGCGTCCGACCTGATTGGTTTGTATCTACCCCAACGCTTTGTACAGTGCCTGGCACAGAGTGAGCACTTAACAGATGTCATTTTAAAAACGTCTACGCGATATCACATGCAACTACTTGAGGGAGACGGAGTAAGCCGGGGGAGAGATACTTGAGAAGAGAAGTGGCTCCCGACCTTTTTGGGAAAGGGTCAGCGGCAGAGAAGGATCTGAGGTTCTTAGTGGACCCCAAGATGACGTGTGTCCGTCCACCGCCGCTCCTCTCCCCCCCATCCTCCACATGCCACAGCCTCTGCCTGTTACTCTCAATGGCAATAGGGTGAGAAGAGGGTCCGAGAGGCCAGGACTGGGGCCTGGAGGTGGGAAGAGGAGGAGGAAAGGATGGAAACCCAGCTTGTCTGCTGAGGCTTTTAAGGGGAAAGTCTAGCTCTATTTCTTCAGGTCTGCTTTAGCCTCTCTCTCCCTGCCAGATCCTGGGGGGCTGGGCTTCCCTCCTCTCCCCTTCCACCGGACGCTTTCACCTTCCCCCTCCCCATTAATGGGGGAGTGTCATGAATGGAGCGGCTTTGGGGTTGCCATGGTAACTCTGCCACGGTGACCTTGGGCCTCCCGTCACCTGTCCCCTCTTCCGTTCTCGCCCCTCCCTCAATGGCCGGCTCCCTCTGGCTACAGGAGCTCCCTGGCTCCTCTGCTGGGGGCTTGGCCGGGCCTTGCTCTCTCCAACCACGTTCTGCTGCCCCGTATCCCAGCCACGGCTCCTGGCACGGTCACCCGGGAGATCCTGAACCAGTCCTGGCAAGGGAACACCAAGCGGAGATGCCAACGTCCATCGGTCCCAGCCAGGGGTCCCTCTGGCTCCGGGCTGCCCGGCTGTCCGAGAACGAGGGGGAGGGGAGACGCTGGTCTCGGCTCTCACCGTCCCCCCATGTCCCCAATCTGCCCCTCATCCTTTCTCCCCACCGAGGAGAGATCTAAGGGAAGGATCTCGCCCGACCCCCCTGCCGTCCTCCCCTTCGAAGCCCCCCAACCCCACCCCGGGATGGCGCGGGGCCTGAGGCCACCGAGCCTGGAGAACTAGGGGGTGAGCAGGCTGGGACCTCCTTGATCTCTGCGTGTCTCTCAGCTTTTGGTTTCTGTGTCTCTTTATTCCCCCTCTCCTCTGGAGAGGGGCAAAGGTGAAGTCAGAGGATTGGGAGAGCGGAGAGGAAGAAATGGGGCCTGGGAAAGAGCCAGCAAGGAGTCACAGGACCAGAGCCCAGCCTTGACGGGTCCTTCCCTCATTCACGAAACCCAGCTTCCTCCCTCTCTTCCTCCCACCCCTCAGGCGGAAGGGGGGGGGCAGGGAAAGGCAGAGGAGGGGACTCTAATGGGCTAATTGCCCAATTAATTAATAACACCCAGGGGACAGAATGACTCAGCTCTGGAAACACAGCTGATTTTCTGTTTTCTTAACTGATAGAGAAGCAGCGTGGTCTGGTGCCTAGAGGCCGGGCCTGGGA
The DNA here is from genome assembly GCF_004115215.2 of Ornithorhynchus anatinus. Taxonomy (NCBI): domain Eukaryota; kingdom Metazoa; phylum Chordata; class Mammalia; order Monotremata; family Ornithorhynchidae; genus Ornithorhynchus; species Ornithorhynchus anatinus. The sequence continues at coordinate 3,246,344 of NC_041732.1, read as the reverse complement.
GTCCGGAGACCTGGATATTAACCCCGGCTCTGCCACGTGTCTGCCGTGTGACCTTGGTCAAGTCACTTCACTGGGCCTCAGTTCCTACACCTGTGAAATGGGCATTAAAACTATGGACCCCAAGTGGGATAGGGACTGTGTCCAACCCGTGTGACCTCGGGGAAGTCACTTCACTTCTCTGTGCCTGTTTCCTCAACTGTAAAATGGGGATTAAGACTGGGAGCCCCACGTGGGACATGGACTTTGTCCAACCTGATTAACTTGTAACTCCCCTGTGCTTAGGATAGCGCCCGGAACATAGTAAGCGCTTTACAAATACAGTGACTCATAATAATCCGTCCCAACCTCTTCACTTAGAATCAAGGTACCTTCTCTCTTCCTCTCCTCCCCCTGCTCTCCTGCAAGTGGAACCCGCTGGGCCCCCGGATCGGAGAGATGCTGGGAAGCAAAGGAGAGGACACGATTTCAAGAAAGACTTTCTGGCCACCTGGGAGACCTGCCATGCTCCAAACCCTACCCAGTGGGGAGAGGGAAGGGGAAGGAGCGGAGTGGCCTAGTGAATACAGCCCGGGCCTGGCAGTCAGAAGGACCTGGATTCTAATCCTGGCTCCGTCACTTGTCTGCTGTGTGACCTTGGGTAAGTCATTTAACTTCTCTGTGCCCCAGTTACCTCATCTGTAAAATGCGGATTAAGACCGGGAGCCCCTTGTGGGACGGGGACTGTTTCCAACCTGATTAGCTTATATCCGCTCCGACACTTAGGACAGTGCCTGGCGTATAGTAAGTGCTTAACGAATACCACAATTATCATTACTATCCCTAACAATAAGCGCTTAACCAAAACTATAAAGAGACGCAGACTGCAGCCGGAGGGATAGAAGTGAGACGTTTTTATGGAATTTGTTCAGCGCTCACTATGTACTGTACTAAGCACAGGGGTAGATACAAGGTTGGACACAGTCCCCGTCCCACACGGGGCTCACATTCTTGATCCCCATTTTGCAGATGAGGTAGCTCAGGCTCAGAGAAGCGAAGTGACTTGTCCAAGATCTCACGGCAGACAAGTGGTAGAGGCCGGATTAGAACCCAGGTCCTTCTGATTCCCAGACCTGTGCTCTATCCAAGGACTTCCTGGTGGGAGAGAGTGGAATACGCGGGAATGTGCCGGGGGAGGAGGGAAAGGGGTCAACAGGAAGAGGATGGGATGATCCTGGGGCATACCCACTCACTCTCCCCTCCAGCTCTGGCTCCTTTTCTTTCTGGCTCCACGTACCCAGCCCTCGCTGGAGGTCCAGGGACCCTTGGATTTCCGGACGAGGGACCCAGCCAAACCTGGCTCCCGCCCCGGGGCCGCGAGGGAGGTGGGAAGCTGGAAGCGGCTTTGGAAAAGGCAGCCAGGGGGACAAGAGGAGAGGCAGTGTCAGGCTCCAAATGGCAGCCGGACCTGGCACGGTTCAAGATCCGGGGGAAGGGGACACACGGCGAGTCCTCCAGGACCAGTCTCCAAGCACCGAACTCCTCCTCCCCTAGATGGTCCCCGGGGGAGGGCGAGACGCCTGGGGTCTTCTTCCAAATCCAGGTCACGGTGGCCACTTACCTTAGTGCTTTAGTGTCTCCTCTTTGGGGGGACCCCCTCACGGGCTAGCACGGGAGAGAGTGGTCAGCTTTGAGGTCCTGGGATAATAATAATGTTGGTATTAAGCGCTTATTATGTGCCGAGCACTGTTCTAAGCGCTAGGTAGGTACAGGGTCACCAGGTTGTCCCACGTGAGGCTCCCAGTCTTACCCCCGTTTTACAGATGAGGTCACTGAGGCACCGAGAAGTGAAGTGACTCGCTCAAAGTCACACAGCTGACAGGTGGCAGAGAGTCGGGATTGGAACCCACGACCTCTGACTCCCAAGCCCGCGCTCTTGCCACTGAGCCACGCTGGGATGGAAACCTAGGCCTTCCCCCGCCAGCCCTCGGGCCATTTCCAAGCGGCAAAATGGCCAAAGCAGAGTAGGCAGAAAAGGGGTGCTCGGGCCCAGCCGGACACAGCGGGACGGATGGTAAAAGAGCCAACCCGTAGGGAGGGCGGAGGGCATCGTCTCCATGCCGGCGACAGTTGGTATTTGTTAAGCGCCTACTCTGTGCCAAGCACTGTTCTAAGCACTGGGGTAGATGGAAGGCAATCAGGTTATCCCACGTTGAGCTCCCACGTCTTCATCCTCATTTTCCAGATGAGGTCCCTGAGGCCCAGAGAAGTGAAGTGACTGGCCCAAGGTCACACAGCTGACGAGCGGCTGAGGCGGGATTCGAACCCAAGACCTCTGACTCCCAAGCCCGGGCTCTTTCCACCGAGCCGCGCTGTTTCTCTGGATAATAGGTGGGGGCGGGGGGAGGGAGCTGGAAGTCCTGGGTCCAGGGTCGGGTGGAGCTCTTCCTGCCTGATGCTCTCCGGGCAGAGGGTGGGCAGAGCGAAGGGGGAAAGGAGGGCGAGGGGAGGAAGAACCGAGGACGAGAGGGACTGTCGCTTCCCTTCTTAATAATAATAATAATGTTGGTATTTGTTAAGCGCTTACTATGTGCAGAGCACTGTTCTAAGCACTGGGAGCACAGGGCAATCAGGTTGTCCCACGTGAGGCTCCCAGTCTTCATCCCCATTTGACAGATGAGGGAACTGAGGCCCAGTGAAGTGACTTGCCCACAGTCACCCAACTGGCAAGTGGCAGAGGCGGAATTCGAACCCATGACCTCTGACTCCAGAGGCCGGGCTCTTTCCACTGAGCCACGCTGCTTCTCTGCCCCCGAGTCTTCCCGGGGCTTATTATCCCGTCGTCCTTCGACATTCCCGGCCGCCATCCCTTTCCCATCCCAAAGTCCAGGTTTTCCCCAGGGAGAGGTAGCGGAGACTCACCGGATTATAAAAGGACCAATCGCAGGGCTCGGGGGTCGCCTGTGATTGGCTGTTGCCCCCTCGTCGGGGAGCTGGAGGCTGCGATCGCTGGGAGGGGCGGGGCCTGGAGCAGGGGGCGGGGCTAGGGCTTCGGGGCGGGGCCTGCCCGTCGGTGATTGGTGGGCCGGGGAAGAAGGGGAGGGGCTTGGGCTTCGGGGCGGGACCTACCCGTCGGTGATTGGCGGGCTGGGGAAGGAGGGGCGGGGCTTGGGTTTCCCGGCGGGGCCTGCCCGTCGGTGATTGGCGGGCTGGGGAAGAAGGGGCGGGGCTTGGGTTTCGGGGCGGAGCCTGGCCGTCGGTGATTGGCGGGCGGGGGAGAAGGGGCGGGGCTTAGGCTTCGAGGAGGGGCCTGCCCGTCGGTGATTGGCGGGCTGGGGAAGAAGGGGCGGGGCTCGGGCTCACGCAGGGAGGGAGGCGGAGGGTGACGTTCCCGTCCCGGCCGCTGGGGGCAGGAGAGGCGAGGAGCCGCGGGCGGCCCGAGCCGAGCGAGCCTGCCCCCGCTGCAGGGCCCAACCTCGGGGGACGCGGGGACACGGGGACGCACACACACACACATAGACACTCACCCACAGCTCCCTAGACACACAAACAGCATGCACAATTTAGAGGCCCACAACGCAACGCACTAAAAGCACATTCACAGGCTCACAGGCGCAGCACCAGAAAAGGCACAGACACCGGTTCATCCCCAGATCCACAAACACAACGTACACAAAATCACACAGACACCCAAAACACACGTTCACGCTGCACAAGCCCCCAGCACACCCCAGAAAGACACACACACACACACACTTTTGTGCACAAAACCCCCGGATCGCCCCCTCAACGCCTCCCCCAGACACCCACCCAGACACCGGTTTCGTATCCGCACCCCAACACACAGTCACAGCTCACCCACGCACACACGCACACCCCGCATGCAGACACACAGACACACCCAGATCCATTCATAGATACAAACATGCTAATGAGCGCAGACTCATTCATGCACATACACATCATCATCAACAGTGGTATCTAATGAGCGCTTACTGTGTGCGGAGCACTGTACTAATGAACCCAGGCGTCCCCAGACACCATAATAATAATGTTGGTATTTGTTAAGCGCTTACTATGTGCAGAGCACCGTTCTACAGGGTAATCAGGTCGTCCCACGTGAGGCGCACAGTTAATCCCCATTTTACAGATGGGGCAACTGAGGCCCAGAGAAGTGAAGTGACTGGCCCACGGTCACACAGCTGACAAGTGGCAGAGCCGGGATTCGGACCTATGACCTCTGACTCCCAAGCCCGGGCTCTTTCCACTGAGCCACGCTGCTTCTCTATATTTATGTGCCTCTTCTTCCAGCCCCATCTTCATCTTCCTCACCATCCTCTTCATGCCCGTTCACACTTTTTACCCAAACCTTCACCCCTTCCTTGAGCGCCTTCTTATCCTCATTTCCAACCTCTCCTCCAGTCTCCTCCCCTTGGTCACATGGATACGGCTGTAGACTGTCAGCTCATTGTGGGCAGGGAATGTGTCCGTTTATTGTTGTATTGTACTCTCCCAAGCGCTTAGTACAGTGTTCTGCATACCGTAAGCGCTCAATAAATACGATCGAATAATAATGTCGGTATTTGTTAAGCGCTCACTATGTGCAGAGCACTGTTCTAAGCGCTGGGGTAGATACAGGGTAATCAGGTTGTCCCACCTGAGGCTCACAGTCTTAATCCCCATTTTACAGATGAGGTAACTGAGGCCCAGAGAAGTGAAGTGACTTGCCCAGGGTCACACAGCTGACAAGTGGCAGAGAAGGGATTCAAACCCAAGACCTCTGACTCCAAAGCCCAGGCTCTTTTCCACTGAGCCACGAATATGATGCATCTTTCAAAACTCTCCCCATACTCTTCTGCCCTCAGATAGAGGCAAAAGCTGGACAGACATTATTACTACTAATAATAATCATGCCAATGGTATTTGTTAAGTGCTTACTATATGTCAAGCACTGTTCCAAGAGCTGAAGTCGATACAATCTAATCAGCTTGGACGCAGTCTCTGTCCCACGTGGGGCTCACAGTCTTAATCCCCATTTCACAGGTTTAGGAATTGAGGCCCAGAGAAGTGATGTGACTTGCCCAAGGTCACACAGCAGATAAGTGGCGGAGCTGGGATTAGAACCCGGGTCCTTCTGACTCCCAGGCCCGGGTTCTTTCCACTAGGCCATGCTGGACCTTCTGGTCCGGTCTGTCCCCCTGCCCTGCCTCCTCCCGGGGTCCAAAAGAAAGTCATCCGACGCGCCCGTGAGCCAGCTGCCTGCCGCTTAGGGGACATCATCATCATAATAATATTTGCGAAGCGCTATGTCCCAAGCACTGTCCTAAGCACTGGGTTACTAAATAATCGGGTCGGACACGGTCCGGGTCTCGTAAGGGACTTACGGTCTAATTTAGGAGGGAGACGAGGTATCGAACCCCCGTTTTTCAAACGAGGAGACGCAGGCCCGGGGAAGTGGCGCGACTCGCGAAGTTCACGCGGCGGGCAAGTGGCAGAAGCCCGGGATTAGAACCCAGGTCCCCTGACTCCCAGGCCCGCACTCTTTCGACTAGATCACGCTACTTCCCAGGCCCCAGTGTTGGAGGCTCTGCGGGATCAGGCGGAGAGAAGATTTAGGCCCGGTAGTCCGGGAAACGGCAAGTCAATCCTGGATGCTGGCCCCAGGAGCCGTGTGGCTGTGGCAAGGAGTCAAAGTCGGCTTTCTTACAAGCGAGGGGCCCAGACCGGGGGCTCGGGTGGGTGTCAACTGGAGCCGTCCAGTACAGTCAAGGGCCTGGGCCTGTTCTCTGTCCCCCAGCTCTCCGCGTCTCTGTCTCTCTATCTCTGTCCGCTTCCTCCTCTCCCATTCTGATTCCTTCCAGCTCCTTCCCTCTCCCCGTGTCCATCTGTGTCCGTGTCTGTGTCTCTCCCTTTCCTTTCGGTCTCTTCACCCGTGGGAAGGTGGGGAGGGGGTCAGGAGCGACCCCCCCCCCCCCCCGGGAAGAGAGGGAGCTCTCTCCCTTCCAGCCTCTCCTGCCCCTCCCCCCTTCCGTCCTTGGCTCTGTCCTCCTCCCTGTCCCCTCCTTTGTCCGTCCCCCCCTCCCCGCTGTCCGGTCCCCAGCTGGAGGGGGCGGTGGGTTGGCGGGCAGGGGCGAGGGGAGGCCCGCCCCCTCCCCACCCCCTCGGCCCCGCCCCAAGCCTCGAGCCCCTTCCTCCCCCCAGCCCCCCACCCCATCTGCTGCAGTGCTAAAGATTTCCCATGGTCGCCCCTCCCCCCCGGCTGCGCCAAGCCCCTCCCAGTACCACCACCATCCCCCCCCCCACCCCAAATCCCCCTCCCACCGATCCCTCTCCGGCCCCATCCGCTGCCCAAGGAATCCAGGTGTCCGAGCTCCCAGCCCCGGCCCCCTCCCTTCCAGGGCCCGGCCCCGGGGGCGGCCCTTCGCCTGTCCCCGCCCCCCGCCCCCCCCCTCTCTGCAGGCCCCGGAGATGGGGGGGGGGGCTCAGAGGCTGCGGGTACCGGCTCGCCACCGGGGGTGGGGGGCTCCAGCCGGGCAGCCGGCGGCCCCTCTCTCCTGAGGGGGAGGGGCGGGGACCCCTCCCCTCCCCCCCACCTCGCCCAGGGACCCCGGCCCGTGGGAGGGACCCAGGCGAGCCCGTCTCCCCGCCCCCCCTCTCTTCCCCTCCCCCTGCGGATCCGGATCCGTCTTTGTGGATGGAGGCCGGGGCCAGCCGGGCCGGCTGAGCTGCCCCCCTCCCCCGTCCCCTCCCCCTCCCCCAGCCGGTCCCCACCCCCAGGATGCTCGGGAGGAAGATGGCACCCACCCGGGGCTGAGACCCTCCCCCCCATCCCCGCTCCCGAGGTGAGATCCACGGCCCAGGGCAGCTTTGGGGGGGCTGGGGGGTGGGCTCGCAGAGGGTTGGGGTCGTGTGGCCGGTTTTGTGTGTGTGTGAGAGAGAGGAGCCTAGGGGGAGGGCATCTCCGTATGTATTTGCGGGTGGGGGGCTGCAGTCGACGATGGGGGACTGGGTAGGTGGATATGTGTGTGTGTGTGGATGTCTGTGTGGGTCCAACGTTGTGGTTCCGCCTGTGGGAAGGGGCTGCTCTGCCTGGATTGGGGGGCGGGGGGGTGTCCGTTTGGGTCTCTGGGTGTGTGAGCTCCTGAGCCCGTTTCTATGCTTCCCTGGATAGATCTGTGTTGGTGTGTTGGTGTGTCCGTGTGTCTCCAGTGCTTGTGTGTGTGTGTGTGTCTGAGCGTGCGGGGGATGTTTATGTGTCTCTGGGTGTGTGCGTGTTGCTAGAGTGTGGATGCCTTTTTTTCTGGGGGGGTGGTTGTCTGTGTCTGTGTGTGTTGGTGGGTTTGTGCAGGGGATGTGTGATGGGGTGGAAGGAGGGTGGATTTGTATGCTTTTTGAGTGTGGGTCTGAGTGCCATGATGGGGTGTGTGTGTCTGTGTGTGTCTGTGTGTGTCCGTGTGTGGACGTGTCCGTGTCGCGGCAGGTCGGCTCTGGCCCGGGGGTGCTGGTGGCCAGGGAGGCTTGGGCGGGGGGGATGGGTCGGAGGGGGATTCAGGGGCTGGAGGAGGAAGAAGAGGAAGAAGAGGAGGAGGAGGAGGGCGGCCATTTGGACAGACCCGGAACGACCACGGGAGGAGAGGCTGGGTGGGTGGGGAGCCTTTCTCCCCCACTCCCGGGGCCAAGCGTCCCTGCCCCATGCCCTTTTCGAGGGGCAGGGGTGGGGAAGGGCCTTGCCTCGCCCCTCTCCCTTCTAGTCCCGGTTGCGGGCCCCAGATCCGCGTGGATCTCCGGGGATCCGATCCGCTGGGCCCGGGGCAGGGGCCTGCCTGGAGCTGGAGGGGGCCGTGGGGAGAGAGGTGGGCTGCTAGTGTGAGAACTCCCTCCCCACCTTCCCTGCTTCGTGATGAGATTCCGGAGGCCTGGGTGGTGGCGGGGAAGGCTGGCATCTCAGGAAGCTGGAAAAGGGGCCAGAGAGAGAGAGAGAGATCTGCAACCCTGAACCCTAACCCCCTCTCTCGTCCCCCCTCTTTTACCTGTGCTCTTCCCGCCCCCCATCCCTGCTCCGGAATCTGGAAGATCCCTGCCAACACCCTCCCGCCACCTGGTCCCCCCCCCCCATGCCAAATGTCCCTTTACCCTGCCCCGTGAGGGGTGTAAGGATTGGCCCTCCCCTCATCAGTATTCCAACCCCCCCAAACTCCCCTCCCCCAGTCTGCTCTATATCTCCCAGATATTTACCTCCCCGCACCCCGGGAGGGTTGATCTCTGATTTTTCGACTTTCCCCCTGCCCCTCGCCCCACCCTGGGGGGTTTTGGAGTTGAGAGAAAGGAGCTGAGAGGAGGGGGTCTGGCCTACGGGGAAAGGAGCCGGGCAGACTCGGTCTTCTTGTCCCCACCTTTCTCCGAGAAAGCAGCCAAATGAGGGGTCCCTCGACCCCCCTTTCCTACTCCAGGTCCCCCAGTCGGGCCTCCACACTCCACTCCCCTCACCCAGCTCCTCTCCCATCTGCTCCCGCTTTCTGTTCTCCTCAACATCTGTCTGTCTCTGTCTCTGTCTCTGTCTCTCCCTGTGGCTCCGTCTCTCTCCTTTCCTGTCACTCGAGACCCCAGGTTGGAGGGGAAGGGGAGTGGGGGAGGCCCTGCCGACTGGGGAGAGGGCGGACCGCCCCTATTCGGACCCCGAGTGATCTGGGATGGAGGGCAGAGAGTCCCCAGGGTCCGGATCCAGGCCGCGAAAGAGGGCAGCACCCTCTCCTTGCTTCTCGGGCTAGGCCCAGTTGGCTATGGAGGAGATGACCCCCTCAGGGCCAGGTCGCCACCAGTGGGGACCCAAGGAGGGAGAGGGACCTGAGGCCGGCGAGGCCCTGTCCTTGGTACTTCCTGTCTGCCCTTCTCTGCTCCTCTGGGGCCTGGAGGGAAGGTAATAGAGCCCAGCTGGTCATTCCCCTGCACCCTGGGGTCGGGGGCTCTGGGGGCGGAGAAGCAGGGGTTCCCTCATTTTGGGTGGGACGTCTGAATTTGGGAACCCCCCTTCCCCCTTTACGGCCTGGAAGTGAGACTGAACAGAGGAGAAGGCAGAGGTGGGGAGATGGGTCTGCATATTTTACCGGTGAAGGCCGAGCCCCAGAAGAGGCCCGAGGCCGCAGCAGGGGCTTCTCTTCCCACCCGCTTCCATTCGGGCTGAGATTTTGAAATACTTTCGAGGCGGAAGTGGCCTCCTCCTAATCACCTCTGGAGCCACGAGTCCTGGAATCCCATCCTCCTCCGAAACCGGTCAGGCCCTCCCGGGGTCATCCCAGCCAGGCCCCCGCACCTCTCCTCCACCCATTCGGATGGGGATCTCTCTTCCAGAAAGAGATCTCTTGGGCTGGAGATGGCCCAGTCGCCCCACCCGACAGCTCCACCCCTCCCTGATCCCGATTCTCCTGTCCTCCTGCCATTGGACAATCCTTTCTGGAGGCCCAATCCCCATCCCTTCTCCGGCAGTCTTCCCGGTTCCTTCTCACGCTCCACTCTGGTAGGCTGAGAATCACCCTGAGATTCCCCATCAGACCCTCCCTGAGACCGAAGCTGTCCTAATTCTGACCCTCCTTGCTCTGTCCTCTTCACCCTCCTCAATCAATTAATAGCACTTAATGAGCACTTGGGTTCAGCACACGATAGTAAGTGCTTGGGAGAGCACAATAGCGTGAGTAGACATGCTGCCTACCCTCCAGAACTTTATAATCTAACGGGGGAGACATTAAAATAAGTTACAAGTAGGAGGGAAGCTTCAGATCTGTAATAATCGTGGCATTTGTTAAGGGCTTACTATGTGCCAGGCACTGTTCCATGCACTGGGGTGGACACGATCCGTGTCCCACACGGGGCTCACAGTCTCAATCCCCATTTTACCGCTGAGGTAAGTGAGGGCCAGAGAAGTCAAGTGACTTGCCCAAGGCCACACAGCAGACAGAACTGGTACCTACTGCGAGAGGAGTGGATATCCAAGTGCTTAGGTGATGCGGAAGTGCTGAAGTGGCAGAAGAGAGGAAAGAGGGTGGGGAGATGAGAGGTAAATCAATCAATAAATACCATCGACTGATTAATGAGGGAAAGTCTCTCGGAAGAGGTTCAGATCCAGCCTCCTGATGGAGGCTTTAACCTTTAGCCTTTGAGTTTTTCGCATGTCTCTAATCTTGTCAAAGTTTGGTGGGGGGTGGGGATGCCTGGATTCTGGGTTAGGATTAGGGTTCTGGGGTTAAGGTGCTAGGTTCTGGATTAGGATGCTGGGTTCTGGGGTTAGGGTGCTGGGATCTGGGTTAAGGTGCGGGGTTCTGGGTTAGAATGCTGAGTGGGTTAAGGGTGCTGGAATCTGGAATTAGAGCGCTGTCTTCTGGGGTTAGGGTCCTGGGTTGTGAGGTTAGGGGGCTGGGATCTGGAATTAGAGTGCCGCCTTCTGCGTTAGGGTCCTGGGTTCTGAGGTTAGGGTCCTGTGATCTGGTTTAGGGTGCTGAGTTTTGGAGTTAGGGTGCTGGGATTTGGGTTAGGGTGCTGTGATCTGGGTCAGGGTGCTGTGATCTGGATTAGGGTGCTGGGATCTGGGTTAGGGTGCTGTCTTCTGGGGTTAGGGTGCTGGGTTCTGGCTATAAGGTCTACATCCCTGGATTCTAGTTCTACTCTGTGACAGGCCTGGGCCTCAGATACCCCCTATCACGGAGTCCTAGTGAGGGCCTCTGGGTGAACAAGGTGGCGGGATCCCTCCAGAGTGGAAGGGAGCTTGGGGTCCACTCGAATGGCCTGCTTCTCCTCAGATCCAGGTCCTCAGTCCCGCAGAGTGGAGTCCCCTCTCCCAGCCTCCCGGCCCTGGAAGCAGAGCCGGGCCGGGCCGGGGGGCGGCCCCCGTGGAGGGCTCGGGTTTCCTTTTTAAAGGCTCCTGCAATGCAGTCCAACGGGTCCCATCGCTCCTGCCCCCGGCTCCGAGGGGAGGCCGCTCCCGTCCGGGGGTCCGGGTGGACGGGGTGGCTGGGGTCCTCCGGCTTCCCCCTGACCTCCCTCGGGCAAGAGGGTTCAGGGGCAGGCCTGGTTAAGGGGGGAGGGGGTTCCTGGTCCAGGGTGGGCTGGGGTAGGTGGGTGGGTGAGTGGGTTTCTGCCTCTGTCTTGTTCAAGTTGGCCCTTGACCCCAGGCTGGGTCCCTTTGGGCCTGACGGGCGAGGAGAGATGCAGCTGGTACCTCCCTGCCCTCAGCCCCTTCTCTTACCCTCCACCCTCCCCTCCCCGGCCTACCTCGCGCCCCACCTCTTTCGAGAAGGGGCCTGGAAGTCAGAAGGAACTGGGTTCTAATCCCAGCTCTGCCACTTGTCTGCTGTGTGACCTAGGCAAGTCACTTCACTTCGCTGGGCCTCAGTTTCCTCATCTGTAAAATGGGATTAAGACTGGGAGCCCCATGAGGGACAGGGCCTATGTCTAATCCTATTTGCTTGTATCCGCCCCAGCACCTCATACAATGCCTAGCACATAATAAGCACTTAACAAATACAATATTATTATTATTATTTTTTCTTCCTCTATCCCCACCCTGTCCCTCCACACGCCCAGTCCCACTCCTCCCCGCCTGGCCTAGCCCCGACCCCTCCAGCTACATCATGCCCCCCCAAACCACATGCCCACAGTCTCTGACCCACCTTCCTAGAGCTGGGCAGGGTGGGTGACGGAGGAAGACCCCTAATAGGAGAACATGTGTGAGCATGCATGCGTGTGTGGGCGTGTGGGAAGTGTAAGTGCCTCCAAGTGTCAGTGGGTTAGACCGCACACCTAGACCCACATGCCCCTGTGCCCACTCACTCTTGGGCACCCCTATTCCTGCATTCCAGCCTACTGCTTTCAATCACGCACATCCATTCACACACATGCTCCCAAACAGGCACACCTTTATACCCATTCATGGGTTCATCACACCCATAAACATGGCACTCACACATGTAATAATAAGAATAAATCATTATCATGGTATTTTTAAAGTGCTTTAGAATTAGAATTCTAAGATTAGAACCCATGACCTTCTGACTACCAGGCCCGCGCTCTATCCACTACACCATCCATTCCCACATGCATACATGTAGTTTTTCTCCCCGGTGGAGGATGGGAGCTCTCGCCTTGTGATTAGTGGGGATGGGGGGCACCCCTCCAGCACCTCTCAGATCCTGGGGGTCTCTTGGCCACTTTACCCTTGTCTCTCTCCCAGAGAAGCTGCATGGCCTAGTGGAAGCGTCCCAGACCTGAGTGTCAGAGGATCCAGGTTCTAAATCCACAATTTACTTTGGGCAAGTCACTTCACTTGATTAACAATAATAATATTAAAAGCATTTGTTAAGCACTTACTATATGTAAAGTACTGTTTTAAGCACTGGGGTTGATACAGGATAATCAGTTTGGACACAGTCCCTGTTCCACATAGGGCTCACAGTCTTATAATAATAATAATAACAATATTTGTTAACTGCTGTGTCAAACACTATACTAAGCGCTGGGATAGATATAAAATAATCAGGTCCCTCATAAGGGCTCAGAATCCAAGTAGCAGGGAGAATTCTGGGCCTCAGTTTCCTCATCTGTAAAATGGGGATAAAATACCTGTTCTCCCTCCCGCTTAGCCTGGGAGTCCCATGTGTCTGATCTGTCTATCCTGTATCTACCCCAGGGCTTTGTACAGTGTTGGAACATGGTAAGTGCTTACAAAACATTGTTATCCTCATCATTATTATTATTATCTCTCTTCAGTCGCACTTCATTCATTCAATCCTATTTATTGAGTACTTACTGTGTGCAAAACACTGTACTAAGCTCTTGGAAAGTACAGTTAGGCACCAGAAACAATCCCTACCCAACAACGGGCTCACAGTCTAGAAGGGGAGAGACAGACAACAAAACAAGGAGACAGGCATCAAAAACATCAATATAAATAAATAGAATTATAGATATATACACATCATTAATAAAATAAACAGAATAATATATATATATATATATACACAATAGCTGTGGGGAGGGGAGGGGGGTAGAGCGGAAGGAGGGAGTCGGGGCGATGGGGACGGGAGGGTTCAGTGTGGGAAGGCCTCCTGGAGGACAACCCATCAGGGTTAGTGGATGGAGCACATCCTGGGAGTTAGAAGGATCTGGGTTCTAATCCCCGGTTCTGCCTCTTGTCTGCTGTGTGACCTTGGGTGGGTCACTTCACTTCTCTGTGCCTCAGCTACCTCATCTATAAAATGGGGATGAAGACTGTGAGCCTCATGGAGGACCGGGACTGTGTCCAACCTGATCTGCTTGCGTTTACCCCAGTGCTTAGAACAGTGCTGACACATAGTAAGCGCCAAACAAATACCATCATAATTATTATTGTTATAATTATTATTACCATAGTTTCCCTTTGAGAAAAACTTTCCCTATCTAGTCCCCACCAGCCAGACCTGAGACCAGGATTCTAGATGTCTTAACCCCCAGTTCCTTCCCTTCCCCTTTGGATCCAGATTCCTGTCAGCCTGCGGTGGGAGATGGCGGGGGCCTGGGCCGGTCTTGGGTGGGGCCAGGCTGCCTCAGCTGCTATTCTCCTCCCAGCTCACAAGAGCACACGTAAATCGCGGGTCCCTTGGTGTGCCACATTGAAAGTTGGACTTTGTGGGGGCGTGCCAAGGGGTGCCTCTCTATGTCGGAGTGTTTTCGAGGACTTGCCTGTGTTCATGAGTCCATGTATGCTGGGAGTTGTTAAGCAAAAGACATTGTGGGAGTGTTTAAGTATGTTTGGAACAGAGTATGTACAAGTGGGTACTGGCACAGCATGTGTGTCTCATGTAGATGTGTGTTTCAAGGGTGTTGGTGGGTGAGTGAGCTTCCTGTTGCTTTCCCGTCCCCACCCCCGGCCTGTGTCCTAGCCCATGGTCTCTAGTTCATTTGTTTTCTGGTGAGAGTGGAGGCGGAAGGTTGAAAGTTGTCTGGTCCCTGAATCCACAGCCGCCCCCTTCACCCCCCAAGTCCACATGTTCCTCACTTCACAGGCCCCCGAGTCCACAGATTCCAAATACCCAGGCCCCTCGGCATTCAGGCCCCTGATCACCCAGGCCCCCGAGCACAGAGGCCCCTGAGTCCACAGATCCCGAATACACAGGTCCTCTGAGCACAGAGACCCCCGAATACACAGGCCACCAATCACACAGGCCCCCAAATACATAGGCCCCAAACACACAGGCCATAGAGCACACAGGCCCTGAATCGACAAAGCTCGAATACACAGGCCACTGAGCACAAAGGCCCATGAATCCACAAACCCCCAATACACAGGCAGCCCCAGCACACAGGCCCCTGAATTACAGGCCCCTAAATCCACAGGTTCCCCAAATCCACAGTCCCCTGAATCCACAGGTCCCCCAAATCCACAGGCCCCAAAGTCCACAGACCCCTAAATACACAGGCCCCCAAACTCACTGACCCCAGAATTTCCAGGCGCCCAATTCCACAGGCCCTCTGAATATACCGGTCCCCAAATACACAGGCTACAGAATACCCAGGCCCCCAAGCACACAGCCCCGGAATACCGAGGTGCCCAAGTCCACTGGCCCCCAGCACATAGAGCCCCAATTATACATGCCCCGAAGCACACAGGCCCCTGAGTTCACAGGTCTCCAAGCACACAGACCCCGGAGTCTACAGGGGGTTTGTGAATTCAGGGGCGTGTGTATTCAGAAGCCTGTTTCATTCATTCAATAGTATTGATTGAGCGCTTACTATGTGCAGAGCACTGTACTAAGTGCTTGGAATTTACAATTGGGCAACAGATAGAGACAATCCTGCGTGTTTGTTCAGTGGCCTGTGTATTCAGGGTCTATAGATTCAGGATCCTGTGTATTTGGGGGACCTCTGAAGCAGCATGGTGTAATGGATAGATCACAAGCCTGGGAGTCAGAAGGTCGGGGGTTCTTATCCCGACTCCACCACTTTGTCTGCTGTGGGACCTTGGGCAAGTCACTTCACATCTCTGCACCTCAGTTACCTCATCTGTAAAATGGGGTTTGAGACTATGAGCCCCCCATGGGACAGGGACTTTGTCTAGCTTGATTTGCTTGTATGCACCCTAGCATTTAGTACAGGTCCTGGCACGTAGTAAGTTCTTAAGAAATACCATTTTGATTATTTTTATTATTGTTCAGGGACCTGTGGACTCCGAGGTCTGCGTACTCAGGGGCCTGTGTGCCGAGGAGCTGAGCAATTCAGAGGCCTGTGTATTCAGGGGCCTGTGTACTCGGGGCGGCCTGTGTATTCGGGGTATGTGGGCTCAAGGGCTTTTGTGCTGGGGGCGGGGGCTTTGTATTAGGGTTCTATGGACTCAGGGCCAGTGTGCTCGAGTGGACTGGCCTGAAGGATCTCTCCCACCTACAAGGCCGGGAGGAGATCCCAGGGCCTTGGAAAGAGCTCGATGGGTTGGGCCTAGGAGGAATAGGAGCAGGCCTGAGCAACTGAGGGAGGCCCCTCGAGTCTCCACCCCACCCTGACCAGACGTGACCTCCGGGGAGGACTGGACCCTGGACCTCTGGGTTCTGTCCCTGCCCCCTCCTTACCTTGTTTTCCCCAAAATCTTCTGGGGTGCAGGAGTTTCAGAGATTGAGGCCCTTCCAACCTCCTCCCTTCCCCCAGTAGCTGCCTCCCTTCTCCACTCATCCCCCAGGGGACCCCACTTCTCACCCTGCCCCCAGGTGCTTCTCTCCCACCTCACAGTGTCCAGGTTGAACAGGTTCATTGCTCCTTTCCCTGGCAGCCCTTGGGGAACTCCCTCCCCCCACATTTTGGAACTCCTTAATAATAATAATAATTATGGCATTTGTTAAGCGCTTACTCTGTGTCAAGCACAGTTCTAAGCACTGGAGTAGATACAAGATAATCAGGTTGTCCCATGTGAGACTCACAGTTTTCATCCCCATTTGACAGATGAGGTAACTGAGGCACAGAGAAGTGCCCAAAGTCACTCAGCAGATAAGTGGCAGAGCTGGGATTAGAACTCACTACCGCTGACTCCCAAGCCGGTGATCTTTCCACTAAGCCGTGCTAATAATCACAGTGAACTCTCACTATTTATTTCATTTTATTTTATGGCATTTTTTAAGCACTTATCATGTACCAGACACTGTATTAAGCGCTGGGGTGGATACAAGCTAATTAGCTCGGACACAGTCTAGGTCGAACAGGGGGCTCACAGTCTTAATTCCCACTTTACAGGTGAGGTAATTAAGGCACAGAGAAGTTAGGTGACTTGGCCAAGGTCACACAAAGACAAACGGTGGAGCCGGGATTAGAACCCAAGTCTTCTGACTCCTGGACCCGTTTACCTGTATTCTTTCCACTAGGCCACCTCGTTACAGGCAGGGAACGCGTCTACCAACACCGCTCTTTTAGTCTACCAACACTGCTCTATCATTCTCTCCCAAGCACTCAGTACAGTGCTCTGCACACGATCGGTGCTCAATAAATAGCATTGGTTGATTGATTTGTTAAACGCTTATTCGGTACCAAGCACTGTACTAAGCACTGAGGTCCATCCGAGATAATCAGATTAGATGCAATGCTTGTCCCACGGGAGGCTCACAGTGTAAGGAGGAGGGAGAACAGGGATCAACTCCTCGTTTCATAGATGAGGGCACTGAGGTGAGAGAAGTGAGGTCAACAGCAGGAAAGAGTTGTACTGTACTCTGCCCAGCCCTTTGTACAGTGTTCTGCACACAGTGAGTGCTCAATAAATACGACTGACTGACTGACAGTGGAGACGGGAGGAGAAACCAGGTCCTCTGGCTTCCGGGCCTGGGTTCTTATCACTGGGCCGCATCTCTGCACTTCCTGAATGGGTAGGTGGGAGAAGCGGGTGGCGAGGGCCCAGGAGGCAGGGAGGGTTACTCCAGTGCTCCGCACACAGTAAGCGCGCAAGGAATGCCATTGATTGATTGAGGCTGGGGTGCCTCCTGTCCAAGACGGACCTCCTGGAGCAGCTTTCTGATCGGCGCGTCTCTGCTTTCCAGGAGGAAGCGGCGGTGGCCCGGCAGCCAGAATGACTTCCTGAGGAGCGGTGAGCCCCGGGACCGGGACTTGGGCAGAAGGGAGGGAGGGGGTCCTCAGGGTGGAGGGGGTGGCTGGGCCCGGACGGGGGGAAAGGGTGCCATGGTAGGCTCTTGGAGGGCGAGGAACAGGATGCCTTGCTGTGTGGCAGGCTCCCAAGCTCCACGCAAGACACTCTGCTCTAGGTGGGCATTTCATACTCACCACTGGAGATTGCACGATGGAGGAAGAAGGTGGGGGGCATCCGAGGGGCCACGATGAGCCCTGACGGTGTCCACTCACAGATGGACGCGGCCAGTTTGGTGTGGCAGCGGGCGGGGGCGTCCCCAGTCCGTGCCCTGCGGCCTGGAGTCGGTCCGTCAATCGCCTTTATCGAGGCTTACTGTGTGCAGAGCACTGTACTAAGCGCTTGGGAGAGAACAGTAGAACAATATAACAGACACATTCCCTGCCCAAATCGAGTTTACAGTCTAGAGGGGTCCCGCGAAGTCGCGGGACCCAGAAGAGGGGACAGCAGGAGCGGGTGGAGGGTCACAGCGGGTGCGTCTGTGTGTGTCCGTTTGTGGGTGAACCAGCACACGCGTGCGTTTGCCCGAGCGTGTGTTCGCATGTGCAGGCTTCTGGGCAGGTGGCATATGTGTACATATGCGGTCATGCTGTGGGGTTCCCATGTGTGTGTGTGTTCACGTGGGCAGGCGTGCTGATGTCATTTATTTCCTCCCCTCCGCAGAGCCCAGGGAGGCCCACCGGGCGGAGGGGCCCCACGGGTCTGCCGGGCCTCAGTTTCCCCAGCTGTCTCCCCCACCCTTGACCTCCCTGGGAGGTGAAGTGGCTGGGCAGAGAGTGGGGAGGAAGAGAGGAATAGGAGGCGTGCAGGAGCCGAGGTAAGGTCATCCCCCCACCTTGAATTGCAGTCAGAGGGATGGGGGTTAGAATTCAGGTAGGACTTCTTGACTCCCAAGATGAGACTCTGGGAACTGAGGGGCAACTGAGGAGGCTGGGGTGGTTCCTTGCCTGGTGATCTTTCAAAGAAGGGTTAATCCTGGTGGGGTGCCCTGGGGTACAGAGGCAAAGAGAGAGATGACCTGACACCGGGCCAACCGGGTGGGATGGGAACAGGGTGGGCAGTTCAGACCAGAGAGAGCCCCCCACCCACCCTCACACCATAGTAATTATGGTGTTTAAGGGTATACTATGTGCCAGGCACTGTACTAAACTCTGGTGTGGATACAAACAAATTGGTTTGGACGCAATCCCTGTGCCACGTGGGGCTCACAACCTCAGTCCCCATTTTACGGATGAGGAAATTGAGGCCCAGAAAAGTGAAGTGACTTGCCTAAGGTCCCACAGCAAAGTGGCGGAGCCAGGATTAATAATAATAATAATGTTGGTATCTGTTAAGCGCTTACTATGTGCCGAGCACTGTTCTAAGCGCTGGGGTAGACACAGGGGAATCAGGTTGTCCCACGTGGGGCTCACGGTCTTAATCCCCATTTTACAGATGAGGTCACTGAGGCACCGAGAAGTTAAGTGACTTGCCCAAAGTCACACAGCTGACAAGTGGCCGAGCCGGGATTCAAACCCATGACCTCTGACTCCAAAGCCCATGCTCTTTCCACTGAGCCACGCTGCTTCCTGGTTCTGCAGGATTAGAACCAATGACCTTCTGACTCCCAGTCCCGTGCTCTATCCACTACACCGTGCTGCTTCCACAAGCCCTCCCCTCTAGACTGAGCTCCTACCCAGGGGGGAAAAACTAAAAATATCCAATCAGAGATATTTTCATAAATTAGCATCCCAGAGCCAGAACCCGGCCACCTCTGATGCTTTGTCAGGTCTCAGGACCAGAAACGCCACTAGGGCCATCCTGGTCCTTCCCCTCTCTCCCTCCTCCAGCTCCACATGTCAGGGTCTCCTCAAAGTAACCTCTCTCTCCCCCATCCCCCCACGATTAACCTTCCGTGCTCTACTTTGGCTTCCTGTCCCGCTCTACTCCCAAGACGACTCCCTGAAGTCTATCCTCTATCCCTCCAGTTGCAGTTTGAGCTAATCAGGGAACCACCGGAAGCCCCTCTGAGGAATCGGTCGCATTGCACATATGCCAGAGAGGAGGGTGCAGGACCGAGATGCTAACACCACTTATTTTCTTCCCCCTCTGCAGAGCCTGGGGTGGCTTGGACCCTGTACTGCTCCCCAGCTTCCTCCCAGGGACCCCACCCCAAGTCTTCTGAGCCCCAGCCTCCCTCCACACTCCTCCTCTGGCTTCCTCGTGAGGGGAAGTGAGACAGAGACAGGAGTGGGGAGGATGAGACGACTAGTAGGAAAAAACTTTGAGTTCCTCCGCCACTCAAACTGAAAAGTGTTGGTCTGCTTATTCTTCTTCTCCACCACAATCAAGAGTCTCCCACCCACCTAGTCTCTCACCCACCTATGTTAAGATGCTTCTGTTGCATAAAATGTTTTCCCAAGGCCACTTCCACCGGATTCTACCTCTCCCTTCCTGTCCCTTGCCCTTCCTTCCCCTCCCCCAAACCGCGGCAGACAAGCCAGTCTAGCTTCCAGCCCCGAGTCCAGTTCATTCCCCCAAAGAGCGGGTGTCCTGGGAGGGTGGGAGTAGGGTGTGAGCAGGAAGGGAAGGGGTCAGAGGTGAGAGAGGAAAGAGGAAGGGTGGAGGAAGAGGAGGGAGAAGGAGGAGGAGGGGGAGAGGGAGAAAGAGGAAAAGGCAGAAGAAAGCAGCAGCATGGCCTGATGGCAAGAGCCCGGGCTTGGGAGTCAGAGGACGTGGGTTCTAATCCGGACTCCACCTCTTCTCTGCTGCGTGACTTTGGACAAATCACTTCACTTCTCTGTGCCTCAGTTCCCTCCTCTGTCAAATGGAGATTAAGACTGTGAGCCCCACGTGGGACAACCTGATTTACCTTGTATCTACCCCCATGCTTAGGGATTGTCTCTACTTGTTGCCGAATTGTACTTTCCAAGCGCTTAATATAGTGCTCTGCACAGAGTAAGCGCTCAGTAAATACGATTGAGTGAATGAACAGTGCTTGGCACGCAGTAAGCGCCTAGCAAATACAGTTGTTATTATTATTATTAACGAAGGGAGGAGGAGGAAGACGAGGAGAGAGAGGGAGAGGCAGAGGGGGGAGAAAAAGGGAGAGGAGGGATTGGGAAGGAGGACAGGAAGGAGAAAGCCAGAGAACAGGAAAGGAAGGGCAGAGCCCAGCTGGAATGGGGAATGAGGGGGATTGGGAAGGATCGGGGGGGGAGATGGGGAATGGGGTCCCAGGTAGGGGTCTCGGGCAGGGGTCGGGGGGCTCACCGGCTTTGCTGGCTCAGCCCAGACTGCAGCGACAGCCGCAGCCTTTATCTCAATGGGTCGTTTGACAGAGTAGGCCGCCGCTTCTCCCGGCGAGGGGACGGGCTCTTCTTCTCCGTCTCCTGTCTCTGCCTCTCTGTCCGTCTCGTCCCTGCCCCTGTCTCTCTCCAACGTCTCCGGGTGTGCGTCCTGGGGGCGGGTGGAACCAGGCTGGGACTGCCGGACGGGACTGGGGGCCGGGAAGAGGGAGGCCCGGACAACTGGGTCCTTCCCTTGTCACCTCGTTTCCCCGGAGGGCGGGGCCCGCCTCCTCCCCTTCTTTCCCCTCCCCTCCCCTCCTTTCCCCTCCCTCCTCTTCCCGCCCTTCCCGGTGTTGTGATCGACGCTGACGGCTGTGGGCTGGGAGCCGAACCGCCGGGGAATTCCCGCCGGGAAGTGGCTGCTCGGGTTTTCGGCTGATTGACGCCCCGCCAGAGAGGGGCGGCTGGGGGGGTGGGGGGGGGAGGGAAGTGGGTAGGGGAGATCCCCACCCCCCACCCCCACTCCAGGATCCCGCTCTCCCCCGCTCCCCTTAATAATAATGATAAGAAGAAGAAGAATTATGGTATTTCTTAAGCTCTTACTCTGTGCCGAGCACCGTTCTAAGCACTACGGTGGATACAAGGTAATCCGGTCGTCCCACTTGGGGCTCACAGTCTTCACCTCCACTTCACAGATGAGGTGACTGAGGCCCAGAGAAGCGAATTGACTTCGCCAAGGCCACAGGGCAGACGAGTGGCGGAGCCAGGATTGGAATCCGGGTTCTAATCCCGACTCCGCCGCTTGCCTGCCGTGTGACCTCGGACAAGTCGCTTCACGTCTCTGGACCTCGGTGACCTCACCCGTAAAACGGGGGTTGAGACCGTGAGCCCCACGTGGGACGGGGACTCTATCCGATCCCGACAATACCCTGTGCAGAGCGCTGTACTTCGCATTTGGGAGAGTACGACATTCGTTCAGAGGACGTGGGTCCTGATCCCGGCTCCGCCACTTTGTCGGCTGCGTGACCGTGGGCGAGCCACTTCGCCTCTCTGGGCCCCAGTGACCTCCTCTGTAAGACGGGGGTTAAGACCGTGGGCTTGATTACCCCGCATCCGCCCCAGCGCCTAGTACAGCGCCCGGCACGTAGTCGAGCGCTCCGGAAATACCATCATCGTCATCATCGTTCATTCGGACGATGATGAGAAAGCGCCGCTAAAAAGGAACCAACGAAAAGCTCCCGGGGTCGGGGGGGTCGAGCCCCGTCCCCCCCCCCCCGGGAGCGGGGAGGCCGAGGTCGGTCCAGCCGGGCTGACCCCGGCTCTCCCCTCCGCCCGGCCCCGGGCCCGGCGCGAGGGACGGACCATGGCCAGGGTGTTCCTGCCTCTGCTGCTCCTGGGGACGGTGGTGGACGGTCAGCACTGCCCGGGCCGCTGCATCTGCCAGAACATCTCTCCGACGCTGACCATGCTGTGCGCCAAGACGGGGCTCCTGTTCGTGCCGCCGTCCATCGACCGGCGCACGGTGGAGCTGCGCCTGACGGACAACTTCATCACCGCGGTCCGCCGCAAGGACTTCGCCAACATGACCAGCCTGGTGCACCTGACCCTGTCGCGCAACACCATCAGCCAGATCGTGGCCGGGGCCTTCGCCGACCTGCGCGCCCTGCGCGCCCTGCACCTGGACAGCAACCGGCTGCTGGCCCTGGACGGCGAGCAGCTCCGCGGCCTGCCCAACCTGCGCCACCTGATCCTCAGCAACAACCAGATCAGCCGCGTGGAGCCGGCCGCCTTCGACGAGTTCCTGCTGACCGTGGAGGACCTGGACCTGTCCTACAACAACCTGGAGGGGCTGCCCTGGGCCGCCGTGGGCCAGATGGCCAACCTGAACACGCTGACGCTGGACCACAACCTCATCGACCACATCGCCGCCGGCACCTTCTCCCTGCTGCACAAGCTGGTCCGGCTGGACATGACCTCCAACCGGCTGCAGAAGCTGCCGCCCGACAGCCTCTTCCTGCGGGCGCAGGTGTTGGCCAGCGCCCGCGGGGCACCCCCGTCCACCCTGACGGTCAGCTTCGGGGGCAACCCCCTGCACTGCAACTGCGAGCTGCTCTGGCTGCGCCGCCTGACCCGCGAGGATGACCTGGAGACCTGCGCCTCGCCCGAGCACCTGATGGACAAGTACTTCTGGTCCATCCCGGAGGAGGAGTTCGTCTGCGAGCCGCCCCTCATCACCCGCCAGGCCAGCAGCCGGGCGCAGGTCACGGAGGGCCAGGCCGTCAGCCTCAAGTGCCGGGCGGTGGGCGACCCCGAGCCCACCGTCCACTGGATCGCCCCGGACGGCAAGCTGCTGCACAACACCACCCGCACGGCCGTCTACGCCAACGGCACCCTGGACCTGCTCATCACCACCCTGCAGGACAGCGGGGTCTTCACCTGCATCGCCTCCAACGCGGCGGGCGAGGCCACGGCCCCCGTGGAGGTGGGCGTCGTCCCGCTGCCCCTCGTCGTCGACCCCGCCGCCCGCCTCAGGGAGCCGGCCGACCCCGGCTCCAGCGACATCACCACGTCCAGCCGGGCGGGCGCCAACGATTCGCGCAGCCCCCTGGAGCGCCGCCTCGTCGCCGCCGACCTCACCTCCAGCTCCGTGGTCATCCGCTGGCCCTCCGATCGCCACATCCCCGGCATCCGCATGTATCAGGTGCAGTACAACAGCTCGCTGGACGACTCGCTGGTCTACAGGTGGGTCGGGACCCCCGGCGGGGCGCGGGGGACTCGGGGGGGAGGGGGGGGGGGCCGGAGCCGGGAGGGGAGAGGGACGGAGAGGCCCCCCTCCCCTGCCTCCACGCCCCTTCGCCGCTACTGCCCGAACGCTCACTGCGTGCACAGCACTGACCGCGGGAGCTGGCCCCTCTGGACTGCGCTCCCCCGCTCTTCCCACCGCCTAGCGCGGTGCTTGGCCCATAGTACGCCCTCGGGGAACTCGATTGGGTGAACGGACTGGACTGAGCGCCCGCCAGGCTGGAGAAGCAGCCTGGCTCCGTGGCAAGAGCCCGGCCTGGGGAGGCAGAGGTCGTGGGTTCTGATGCCGGCTCCCCCGCTTGGGCAAGTCACTTCACTTCTCTGGACCTCTGCGACCTCATCTGTCAAAATGGGGGTGAAGAGATGTGAGCCCCACCTGGGGCATTCTGATTACCCCGCATCTACCCCAGCTCTTGGAACAGCGCTCGGCACACAGTAAGGGCTTAACAAATGCCGTAATTATTATTGTAGTGGTAGACACCTTCTCTGACCATCGTGAGCTTAGAGTCTGGGCGGGAGGGAGGGCTGCCAACCTCTCTTGGGCAGCCGGGCGCTGAGCACTCTCCAGAACCTGTTTCCCTCCCTTCCTCTCCCCCTCCCGACCCCTGGACCCTCCCAGGGACTGCGGGGTTTTTTTCTGAAATGGGGGGAAGGAAGGAGGGAAGAGCGGGGGCCGGAGAAGGAGAGAGCCACGTGCTCCGGGAGGCGGGAACACAGTACAGCACCCATTAGGCGTCCAGGACAGGCCCCTTGCACACAGTAGGCCCCAGTCCAGGATTCTGTGCACTAGTACAGAGCTCTGTTCCCAGAAGGCGTCCAGGATCGCTCCCCACGCTCTCTCCCCTTCCCCCCCCCCCCCCCGCACCATAGATGCCCTCTCACACCGTCACGACTCGATAAACGCTACTCACGGTGAGACGGGTCGCCTCTATCCCGATTTGGAGGGATCTGGTTGGGTTCGCGATTTGAGCCCAGAGAACCCATCCTTCCCCTCCCGGCCCCTAAACTCCTGCCCCTCTCCTCCTCCCACCGCCCCCTCCCCTCAACCCCGAGGGCTCCGAGGCAGAACCTTATCTAATTACCTGCCTCTCCCCGGCCGCTTGTCACTGCTGCCCTCTCAGAAATAAAAACCAATTTAATTCCCGGGAGGAGAAGAAGACTGATGCTGGGGGGAAACCAGCAGGGTCGGGTGGGAGCGGGGGTTCCTCCCCCTCCAGGGAGGGGGGTAGGGGGACTCTGAGACAGAGCCAGGACAACCCCCTCCTCTAGGACGGTCTGCTTCATTCATTCACTCATTCGTTCGTTATTAATTAAGCGCTTACTGTGTGCAGAGCACTGAACTGAGCGCGTGGGAAAGCACAATAGAGCAATAAAGAGCGACAGTCCCTGCCCAAAGCAAGCCAAGGGTTAAGCGGGTTCGTGACTAGAGTGTGTGTGTGGGGGGTCTCGACCAGACCGGACCAGGCCCCCCACCCCCACAGGCCTCCCTCCTATCAGAGCGCCCCCTCCCCACCTTTGCGTTTTGAAAGGAAGACAGTTTGCCGGGGGGCTTCACTTCCTGGTGGTCTTGGGATTTGGGCCGCAGACTTGTTGTGGGCAGGGAATGGGTCTACCACTTCTGTTATACTGTACTCTCCCAAGCGCTTAATACAGTGCCCTGCACCCAGTAAGCGCTCAATAAATACGATTGGTTGGGCGGGAGACCCCCCTCTCTTCCCCCCACCGGGAGGAAGGCAGCTGCTCTTGAACCCCTTCCTGCGGCCCGTGGGAAGTCGTGTAAGTGGGGGGGGGTCGCTGGAAGGTGGGGAAGGGGACAAGGGGACGCCCTCCCTCCTTTGCTTTCGCTGTCCTTGCGTGATCTGGTACCCATCAGCCCGCCGGCTCCGGGCGGCTTAATAATAATGGTACTTGTTAAGCACTTACTCTGTGCCAGGCACTGTACTAAACGCTGGAGCGGATACAAGCAAATCGAACTGGGCACAGTCCATGGCCCACGTGGGGCTTACGGTTTCAATCCCCATTTTACAGATGAGGTCACTGAGGCACGGAGAAGTGAAGTGACTGGCCCAAGATCATGCAGCAGACAAGTGGCGGAGCCGGGATTAGAACCCATGACCTCCTGACTCCCAGACCTGGGCTCTATCCGCTCCGCCATAACCAGATGACCCCACTCTGTTCCCCGCCCTCCCCTGAGAGAAACAGGCGTGTTGGTCCATTCATTCCGTCGTATTTACTGAGCGCTTACTGTGTACAGAGCGCTTGGGAGAGTACAGGAGAACAGTAAATCAGGTATGTGAACACAGCGTGGCTTAGTGGATAGACCTCGGGCCTGGGAGCCAGAATCTGGCCCTGGATTCTAATCTCGCTCTGCCACATGTCTGCTGTGTGACCTTGGGCTAGTCACTCGACTTCTCGGGGCCTCAGATACCTCGTCTGTAAAAAATGGGGATTAAGAGTCTGAGCCCTATGTGGGCGAGGGGCTGTGCCCAACCTGATGAACCTGCATCTAGCCCAGCGCTTAGAACAATGCTTGGAACCTAGTAAGTGCTTAACAAGTTCTATTATTAGTAGTAGTAATTAATTGGGGTTGAGCCTTGGAACAAGGGCAGCTCAGCAGTCAATGAATAGTATCTGCCGAGTGCAGGCCGTGCCCAGAGCTCTGTACTAAATGCTTGGAATATGGCGGGGATTCGGTTGTTAGACCGGCAGCCCTTCTCCTAACCATCTCTGAGAGAGGAAAGCTCTGTGGGCTAATGGGAAGAACACAGAGCTGGGAGTCAGGGGTCCTGGGTTCTCGTTCCAGCTCTGCCACTTGCCTGCTGTGTGACCCTGGGCAAGTCACTTCACTGCCCCGTGCCCCAATTCCCTCATCTACAAAATGGGAATTCAATACCCGTTTTCCCTCCTACTTAGACTGTGAGCGCCACGTGGGAACCGATAATCTTGTATCTACTCCGGTGCTCAGTACAGTTCTTGACACAGAATAAGCGCTTAACAAATTCCACTGTGAGCCCCATGTGGGACGGGGACTGTGTCTGATCTGCAAAGACTGTTATCTACTGTATCTCTAGACTGTAAGCTCGTTGTGGGCAGGGAACGTGTCTGCAAACTCTGTTGTATTGTACTCTCCCAAGCGTTCAGTACAGTGCTGTGCACACAGTAAGAGCTCAATAAATACCACTGTTTAATCGATCTACCCCACTGCTTAGTATGATGCTTGGAACATAGTAGATGCTTAAGACATGCTAAGACACGATGATTACTAAAGATAGGCGCAGTCCTCCCCATTTTACAGATGAGGAAACTGAGGCCCAGAGAGGACAAGTGACTTGTCCAAGGTCACACAGCAGGCCCGGTCTCCCCATCCCAGGCCAGGGGAAAAGCGACGCAGCATGGCGTAGTGGATGGAGCACCGGCCCGGCAGTCCGAAGGCCCTGGGTTCTCATCCCGGCTCTTCCCCTCGTCTGCTGGGTGGCCTTGGGCGAGTCACTTCACTTCCCTGAGCCTCGGCGACCTCGTCTGTAAAATGGGGATCAAGACCGTGAGCCCCATGCGGGACAGGGACTGTGCCCAACCCGGTTTTCTCGTATCCACCCCAGCGTTCGGTCCGGTGCCCGGCGCACAGTGAGCGCTTGGCAAATAGCACAGTTGTTATTCTTAACCGGAGGGCAGGGGACTAGGGAGCAGCAGCGTGGCCTGGTGGTTAGAGCCCAGGCCTGGGAGTCAGAAGGTCATGGGTTCTCATCCCGGCTCTGCCACTTGTCTGTCGTGAGACCTGGGGCAAGTCACTTTGCTTCTCTGGGCCTCAGTTATCTCGTCTGTAAAATGGGGATTGAGATTGGGAGGCCCAAGTGGGACGGGGACCACGTCCAACCTGAGTTGCTTGTATCCACCCTAGCCCTTAGTACAGTTGCCTGGCACACAGTAAGCGCTTAACAAATACCACAATTATTATTATTATCATTAAGCAGCGGGGCCCAGCGGATAGAGCCCGGGCCTGGGAGTCGAGAGGTCATGAGTTCTCATCCCGGCTCCGCCGCTTGTCTGCTGTGTGACCTCGGGCAAGTCATTTTGCTCCTCCGGGCCTCAGTGACCCCAAGTGGGACAGGGACCGTGTCCCACCCGATTTGCTCATATCCACCCCAGCGCATAGTACGGTGCCCGGCCCCTAGTAAGCACTTAACGAAAGCCATACTCATTAATCATTATCATGATCAGGGTGGGGGGCGGATCTGGGGCGGAGGGGGGGGGGGTCGTGGCTCACTTCGGGTCTTGTGTCCCCCCCCCCCGTCCCCCTCCAACTTACCCCCTCCCAGGATGATCCCGTCCAGCAGCAAGACTTTTCTGGTGAACGACCTGGCGGCCGGGCGGGACTACGACCTGTGCGTGCTGGCCGTGTACGACGACGGCATGACGGCCCTCACGGCCACGCGCGTGGTGGGCTGCGTCCAGTTCACCACGGCCGGGGAGCCGGCGCCCTGCCACCCCCTGCACGCCCAGTTCCTGGGCGGCACCATGATCATCGTCATCGGCGGCCTCATCGTGGCCTCCGTCCTCGTCTTCATCGTCATCCTCATGATCCGCTACAAGGTCTACAGCGGCCCCGACGGCCCCAAGGCGCCCGGACCTCGGGTCAGCGACGTGTATTCCCAGACCAACGGCGGGGGCGGGGGGTCCGCGGCCGCTCATCCGCCGCCGCCCTCGGCCAAGCCCCCGCCGCCCGCCGCCCAGGACAAGTACGAGGCCCTGCGGGAGCTGGACGCTCCTTCGAGGCCGAGCCCCGGGGACGGGCAGACGGTGGCCCTGCTCTCCGCCGAGGAGGAGGAGGGAGGAGGGGAGGGCGGGGGGGCGCAGGAAGAGGGACCCCCTCGGGGCTCGGGCGGCTCCACGGTGTCGCTGTGCCTTCTGCCGTCGGGGGTCAACGAGGAGGCGTCCGGAGGGGAGGCTGGGCCGCAGACGCCGCCGCCGCCCCCCAGGAGGAGCCACTCCGGGGTTTTGGGGGTCCCCCCGCCTCGGCTGCCTCCCCGGGAGCTCAGCCGGACTCACCACCACCGCTACTCTTTCGACGGGGACTACGGGACGCTGTTTCAGAGCCATAGTTACCCGCGACGGGCCCGGACAAAACGCCACCGTTCCACCTCGCATTTGGACGCGGCGGGCGGGGGGCTGAGCCCCGGTCGGCTCGCCTTCACCAGCACCGAGTGGATGTTGGAAAGCACCGTCTGAGACCCTCCCCCACCCCCGGCCCCCGCCCCCTCCGCGGGGATGAGGGTCGGGGGGCGTCCCGAGGGGGCAGCCGGGGAGTGGCGGTCGCTTGGGTCCCCGAGAGGGGGCGGGAAAAGATGGGGGGGGGGGGGATGCGGAGGGAGGAGGCCCCGCCTTTCCCTCGGAGTGGGGGGCGGGGTCACGCGTGGACCGGTCACGTCCCCTTCTGCCGGGCCCCCCACCCCACCCCTCGCGCGCCCATCCCACGCGCGCTCTCGGACCTCGCTGCAGCGGTGCCTTACACAGCGGAGACGTGGACGGGGCGGGCGCCACGCGGTCCTCCCCACCGGGCCCTCCCCACCGGGCCCTCCTCCC
Source organism: Ornithorhynchus anatinus (assembly GCF_004115215.2). Classification (NCBI taxonomy): domain Eukaryota; kingdom Metazoa; phylum Chordata; class Mammalia; order Monotremata; family Ornithorhynchidae; genus Ornithorhynchus; species Ornithorhynchus anatinus. Next base: position 3,217,577 of record NC_041732.1, on the reverse strand, counting down.
GCCCCTCCCGCCCCTCCCGGGCCTGACCCTTCGTGCTCCGAGGGTCAGGGGCTGGGGAGGGGGTCGGAGGGGGGAGGGGAAGGCCGGAGGGGGGGCGGGGGGGCGAGGGGGGAGGGGGCTAGAGGGCGGGCGGGTTCGTCTGGCAGGACATATGCACTCAAGACACGAAATCCCAAGAAATCTTTATGCAGAACTGGAGACCGGGGTGGGTGGGGGTCGCGGGGTCGCGGAGGGGCGGGGTTTGCCCCCGTGTGGGCGGAGTCCCGGGAGCCGGGGGGGGGGGGGGGGGGGTCTATTTATTGTATCTGGCTGGACTAGATCATTTTCGTTGTCACGTGTTTCCCCAGAGTCATCGCCCCCGCCCACCCTTGTCTCCTGACCCCCTCCACCAGCCCTGAATTGGCCCCCTCCCCACTGTCCCCAATCCCCCTCCCCCTCCCCGTGCCCCCCACCTCCCTCTCTTCATCCCTACCGCGTCCCCAGCCCCCCCTCCCTTGATACCCTCTTATCTCCAGAGTCCCCGTGGCTGGGCAGGCCTGGCTCCAGGGTTCCCACCGGGAGCCTGGACCCAGCGCCGCCCCCCACGCCCCGACCCCCGTTCTAACCCCTTCCCCCTCCAGCCGGGAGCTGCCCCAGCCCCAGCAAAATTAAAACCTTTTCTGTGTCAACGGCTGCCTGGCTGCGTGAGCTCTGTGGGGCGGGGGCGGACAGAGAGGACATGGCAGCAGGAGAGATGGAGATCAGACTTTAGGAAGGACCGTCCGCACGGAGAGGGAAGAGGAGCGGCCTGGAGTGTCTCCTCCCAGAGCGGGGCGTGGGGACAACCTGCTGAATGAGCTGAAGCCCAGAGAGGGACAGAAAGACTCGTCCTCGGCTGGGGTGGGCGTAGAAAATAATAATAATAATGACGGTATTTGTCGAGCGCTTACCTTGTGCCAAGCCCTGTTCTAAGCTGCTGGGGGAGATACGGGGTAATCGAGTTGTCCCACGTGGGGCTCACACTTTTAATGCCCATTTGACAGATGAGGTACCTGAGGCACAGAGAAGTGAAGTGACTTGCCCAGGGTCACAGAGCCGACAAGTGGCGGAGGCTGGATTAGAACCCACAACCTCTGACTTCCAAGCCCGTGCTCTTTAGGTCTTCCCCCCCCCCATCCCTGACCGTCTCCCCCACCTGCCCCAGTAGCTGGAAGCCGTCCTTCTAGGGTCTGTGAGAGGAGCAGGGGAGGGGACTGGGGGTCGTGCACCCCCTCCCCCAGTAGTGCGGTCACTCAGGCGAGGACCCCTGCGTCTGGGTGGCCAAGAAGTGCGGGGAGCTCTTCGGTTGGCATGCGGACCAGCGCCGGGGAGGGGTCGGTGAGGACGCGGGTGGGCAAGTCGCAGTCCGGTGAGGAGATGAGGATGACCCGGGTCGCGGGGAGAAGCCCTGGAGCCCGATTTCGAAATCTGAGGCCCAGGTCGGGAGAACTCCGGGTGCTGGACGTCGAGGGAGAGGTCTGGGGGGGGGGGGGGGGGAGGAGAGGGGGCGAGGGATGGGGTCCTCCCGCTTCCCGGGGACCAGGCCAGGGGCCAGGAGGAGGAAGCCGCAGCCCCCTCCGGGAACCCGGGAGGTCAGTGGTCCGGCCGGCGGCGGCCGCAGCTTCCACATCAGGTGAGTGAGGGCCGCCAAGAGGGGGAAGGGCAGAGACGGACAACCAGAGACGGACAGACGGAGAGGCGGGGAGACGTCGCGGGTGGGGTGGGGGCGGTGGGGGGGTCTGGGGGTTGCCTCCCGGACTCCTGACATCCTCTGGGGCCATTGTGGGGAGACTGAGGGAGGAGGTGTGGGGGGAGGGAGGAGGGCCGGACCGAGGAGGGAGTGGACAGTCGAAGAGGCCAGAGGTACCCCGAGGCCGGGGCCGGGGGCGGGGGAGGGAGAAGGGTGGACAGAGAGCGAGAGGAACCGAAATAGAAACGTCACGGAGAGCGGCCGATGCCGCAGACACTGCAGAGGTGGGGGGAGGGGAGGCCTGGAGAACCGGGAAAGGGAGAGACAAGGAGACGGTGGGAGAGACATGGGAGAGATGGAGGGAGAGGGGGAGGCGGGGAAGGGGGCTACGGGGAGCCAAAGGCCGGAGGGAGAGGGGCGGGAAGGGGAGGGGGAGATGGAGGAGGGTGGGAGGTGGGCCCTGGAGAAGGAGGAGAGAGAAGCCAGAACCAGGTAGAGTCGAGGGAGCAGAGTCGGGCAGGGGGCGGGGGGCGAGAAAGAAGCGGGGGGTCCCAGGGGAGAGGTGGGAAGGGAGCGGGAGGGGAGGCAGAGGAGACGAGCTGGGGCAGAAAGCCGGAATCCCTTCCCCTGGCTGAGGTCACTCCAAGGTCACGGCTCCTCCTGCTCTTCTCCAGCTCAGCTTCTCCCCTCTTCGACCCCCCCCCGAAAACTTCGTTCCCCCTCCCCCATCCCCGCAGGAGACAGCCGAGGATCAAGGCTGTGGGACCGGGGCCGGAGCCTGGACCTCGGCCAGACCTTGGTTGGGGAGACTGGAACCCCCTCCTCACCCCGTTCTGCCCTCGGGGATGAGGGAGGGCCTTTGTCTCCGCAGAAGATCTGAGGGTCAGAGTGGCTCCCATGCTGAACTGCAAATGAGTCCAGGCGACGTGTGGGGAGAAAGGGGCTGGTTCATAACCTTGGATGCGAGTCCCGAGGCCCAACCTCGTCCCCACCCCCACCCCCGCTCCTGGTTTTCTCCTCCCCCGGTCCCGACCCCCAACCTGAATTCCTCTGAGTCGCCGGGTCCGCGAAATGCAGGAACCACGTGTGCACCCAAGACCACATGTCTGCGAGCTCCCACGGCTCTGTGGGGTCTCAGGTGTTGGAGCCTCCGGGTTGAGGGCTTAGGTGGGGACCCCTACCTAAATTCGCACTCCGTTTCCTGGCCAGCTTGGTGGAGATGGGGGGGAGGGGAGTGTTGTCATGACAACTGTGGCCTCTTCGTCGTCCCTGGACTCGGCCAAGGGCTCCTGTTTGCATCCCAGCTGGGGCACCCCGGTATCCCCTCTCTGCTGAGGGGTGTGTGTGTAGCGGGAGGGAGAGAGAGGACGAGTCTAGGCGTCTCTGTGTTTCCCTCTCTGCCTTTGGCCGACGACGAGAAAGAGCCTGCGGCTCGTAAACGTGCTCGCTTTATGCTAATGAGGCGCTATAATGAGCTCATTATGGTGGCAATTAACTCATTATGGGACCGAACTCATTATTATGCTATGATGAGCTGGGGCGGGGCGAGCGGCTGGCCCTCCTTGAAGCAGGCAACCTCTTTCCCAACGCTAACAGGTCTCCTCCCGCCTCGATCCGGGCTCGTTACGGTGATGAGCTCCTGATTATTAATTGCAAGCCGTCCTAGCAATCGGCTGCCGCCGACGGCACCTTCGGCTCCCCTCCGGAGCCCACGTGTCCCCGCCGGTCCCCCTTCCCGGTGGCCGATTCTCCCCGGGATCGCCCGGTCCCCCACCGCTCCTGCTCTCCGGTTGTCCGGGTTTCCACGGGGGGGTCGAACTAGGTAGAGGGACGGGGGGCCACATCGCCCCCCGTCCCCTCTCCACACCCCGAAGAGAGAGGGGTCGGTGGGGAGAGGTGGTAGGATTTATATTGATGCCTGTTTCCTTATTCTAATAATAATAATGGTATTTGTTAAGCGCTTACTATATGCAGAGCACTGTTTTAAGCGCTGGGGTAGATACAGGGTAATCAGATTGTCCCACCTGGGGCTCACATTTTTTTTTAATCCCCATTTTTACAGATGAGGTAACCGAGGCACAGAGAAGTGAAGTGACTTGCCCAAATTCACACAGCAGACAACTGGCGGAACGGGGATTAGAACCCACGACCTCTGACTCCCAAGCCCGGGCTCTTCCCACTAAGCCATGCTGCTTCTCTGACTCTGCTATCTGGTATTCTGATATCTGTCTCTCCCCTTCTAGACTGTAAACCCGGTGTGGGCAGGGATTGTCTCTCTTTGTTGACGGATTGTACTTTCCAAGCGCTTAGTACAGGGCTTATAACAATAAACAGGTACATTCCCTGTCCGTAATGAGCTTACAGTCCACAGGGGGAGACAGACAGCAGGAGGGTGCTTCCCAAGCGCTTAGTACGGTGCTCTGCACACGGTAGGCGTTCAATAAATACGATTGATTGAATGAAAGGAGGGGGCTGGGGAGGGATGCGGCCGGCGGGGTGGGGCTGAAGGTGCCTGAGGTCACGGCAGAATGGACAGGCCGGGGAGGATGCCGGACCGAGCATCGGGGGTCGGGGAGAGGGCTGGGGAAGCAGCTAGGGGAAGGGGCAAGATGTGCTGGGATTTAAGGGTCTTCCCTGTCACCCCCCCAATTCGCATCCCCCGGAGGCCCCGTCTCTGGTGAGGCTGACCCCCTCGCCGTCCCTGGGGGCAAGTCTGGGGGAGGCGGGGGCCTCGCTGGCCTAGCCAAGGCCTCTGCTCCAGCTGCAGCTTCACCAGCTTCCCAGATGTTCCGTGCCTGGGACATCTGGGGAACGGAGTTGAGCCCTGAATGATTATTATTAATTACCGTGGTACTCGTTAAGCGCTCACTATGCGCCAACCACTGTTCTGAACGCTAGGGTGGATATAAGTTAATCGGGTTGGACACAGTCCCTGTCCCATGTGGGGCTCAGAGTCTCAATCCCAGGCAGCGTTGTGCAGACACGCTCCCTTCCTCATCAGGGGCAAATCCCACCCCTTCTCGGGGTCATCCCATCCATCCCACTGCCTCCGACCCTCCCTCCCCCATTCCGCTCAGATGGGGTCTCCCCTCTATGTAGTTTAAGGGGAAGGAGGCCACTCAGCCTCCCCTCCCCGCCTTTATTTTTTTTTTGATCTCCAACCTCCTTGAAGTCTAGCCTCCATCCCTCCTGCTTTCACTGACTGGGAATGTTGAAGCTGTGGTTTGCTACTGCACCATCAGCTGTCACTCCAAAACCACTTCCCACTGGTCTTTAAGGCTTGGAACTTCCCATCGATCACGTCTGTTCCAAAGGGAGACACCGTGTCGGGGAGGTGGGACACTGAGTCTGTTGCCGAACTGTCCGTTCCAAGCACTTAGTCCAGTGCTCTGCACATAGTAAGCGTTCAATAAATACTATGGAATGAAGAAAAAATGTCCAGCAGGTGGCGACAAGCGCTTAGTACAATGCTCTGCATATAGTAAGCGCTTAAAACGATCGAATGAGTGGGCTCCTCCTCAAGAGGAAGAGCTCCCTCCCTTCTTCCCTCCCTCTGCCCATCTAACTCACCCGCCCGCTGACCCGCTGGGCTTTCCCGGGGGTTGCCAGGACAGGGATAAGGATAATAATAACTGTGGTATTTGTTAAGTACCAGGCACTGTACTAAGCGTTGGGGGGGGGGGGGGACGCAAGCCAATCGGGTTAAATCAGCATCTCTGAGGCCCTCCAAGCTCCGGGCCCCTTCCTTCCCCCCTGAGAGTCAAAGGTCAAATTGCAAGACAATGGGCTGAGGCGAGGCCAGCCTCTGGACTCCTGGGGATGCCCTACAGATAACTCTCTCTTCCTGGGGTCCGGAGAGTTGGGCTCCAGGCTTGTTCCTCCGCCCCCCGCCCACCGCTGCGGGGCCCAGCCCCCACCCTGGAGAGGCAGAGTGGGCAGTGGAAGTGAGGCACCCAGATGGTGCCTGCCAGGACAACGTGGTTCGGGCAATTGGCCCAGCTCTGTCATCTCCATCTCCCCAGCTCCGACCCGCTGCCAGCCCCCTCCTCCCTCCCCGGAGCCTTCGCCTTCCCCCTCGCCAACTGCCTCGGTTCCCGGAGCAAAGCCAAATCACAAGACTACGAAAGGTGGGGAAGGGTCATGACCAGGCGAGCCAGAACCAGGAGGGCCGAGGCTCCTGCGCCTCAGCTTTTCTCTCAGAAAAAGAATCATAATTGTAGTATACGTTAGGTGCTCACCCTGTGCCAGGCACTGTACTAAGTGCTGGGGTGGATACCAGCCAATCAAGTTGGACGCAGGCCCTGTCCTATATGGGGCTCACCGTCTCAATCCTCATTTTACAGGCGAGGTAACTGAGGCCCAGAGACGTAAAGTCACTTGCCCGAGGTCACACGGCAGACGCGTGGCGGAGCCTGGATTAGAACCCAGGACCTTCTGACTCCCAAGCCCGTGCTCTATCCACTCTGCCGCGCTGCCTCCTCCTGCCCCGGAGGCCCAGGGCAAGAGCGAGACCTTCAAGTCAGGCGCCCCCCTCCCTAAACCAGATCCTTCCCCTCCAAGCTCTAGGAGGTCACTGGACCCTTCCCTGCTTCCTCACGGGACTGCCCCGGACAGACCGCCAGACGCGGGGGATCCAGGGGTCAGGCCTTGGGAGTGGCAGCCAGCTTCACGAGCCATTTTATTTTTAAAAAGTCCCTGATGGAAGGGGACGGGGGTAGAAAAGAGCCCCCGTGACCCTGTCTTCCCAGAGGGACCTGGTTCCCCACCCTCCAGGGTCACGGGAGGAGGTGGGGGGAAGGGGACAGTCCACGTGGCCTTGCGTGGGTCTGGCTCTCGTCGGCGTTGAGTGGACACATCCAAGATGGCCGCTCCGCCCCCCCCTCGTCTCCATGGCAACGGGCCTGGAAGGAAATCGTGGGAGAGGTGAGCGGGGGTGGGGGGGACAGGAGTGGGGGGGGGGGGAAGGGAAATCGGAGTGGGCGGGGCTTAGTGAGGTCTTTCCAGTGGGGTCGGGGTCCCCACCTCCCTCCCCTCCCTCCTCCCCCGGCCCCAATTCTCACCTCCCTGGCCTCTCGCCTCCCTTCCAGGGGCTCTGGCTGTCCAGGGGTTCCGGGCAAGGGGTCCTAGGGACAGGGGGCTCCAGGGCCGCTCAAGGGAGGGAGAGGGGATTGAGGGATTGGGCCTGAAACCTGAGAAGACACAGACACCAGAATGGGGATCCGGGGAGTGGGGTGGCCGGGACGCTTGGGTTTTACCTCCACCTCCTGCTCCAGTTGCAATCTTGGGGAGTCAACCCGTTCACCGCCCCCCCCCATAACCCTGTCTCCCTTCTCACATTCTCTCCAACAGGGTCTTCGCTCTCCCTCTCTCTAGAGAAGGAAACGTTCCAGCCTGGCCCTCCGCAGCCTACTCACGCATCCTTCCTGAAGTCGAACCGCCATTCCTGCTGCTGTTCTCTTCTTCTCCCCCCACCCCCGTCCCTGTTCTCAATCCCCAGCAGGGGAACCCACTCCCCGAGCTAGACAGGACCCGTGCGTGGGTGGGGAGGGGGTCTCCCGCCATGCTCACCAGACCCCACGGCCCCCGCGGCCCCCTGGTCCCGAGTTCGCACGGCGGCGTCAGATGATCACGTCCGTCCATTCGCTTGGCTTCGTCTTCTCCCCTGGCCGGGCTGGGCTCGCGGAGGCTGAGGGTGGAAGGGGTGGGGAGGTGGGGGAGATGGAGGATTCCTTTCCAAGATTTAGAACCCCCCCCCCCAAGAGGCCCTCTTCACCCTGTCCCTTCCCGCTCCGAAACGGAGCTTCCCACCCTCCGCCCGCCAGGATCTCTCAGCATCCTAGGCTTGGGGGAGGAGAAGCGGTTCTGCCTAGGGAATTTCCCAGCAGCCTTTTCGAAGGACCTAGGTGGCTTCCCGGCACCCTTTGCGATGGAGTCCGGGCAATTTTCTAGGGTTCCTCTGCGAGGCGATGAGCTACTTTCTCAGCATCCTTTGCACCCTGGGATTCGAATGATTAGACTGTAAGCCCGTCAAACGGCAGGGACTGTCTCTACCTGTGGCCGACTCGTCCATTCCGAGCGCTTAGTACAGTGCTCTGCACATAGTAAGCGCTCAATAAATACTATTGAATTGAATGAACGAAATGCTCCCATTCAACCCCATTCTTTCCCTAGTTTAACACACAATAATAACGGTGATATTTGTTAAGCGCTTGCTAAGCGTCAAGCGCCCATACAAGCCAATCAGACGGGAGACAGTCCATGTCCCCTATGGGGCTGACGGTCCCAGAGATTACACGGACTCATCTCATCAGGCTCATAATTGAGGCCCAGAGAAGTGAAGAGACTTGGCCAAGGTCACACAACAGACAGATGGAGGAGTTGGGATTATTAATAATAATAATAATAATAATAATGTTGGTATCTGTTAAGCGCTTACTATGTGCAGAGCACTGTTCTAAGGGCTGGGGGAGATACAGGGTAATCAGGTTGTCCCACGTGAGGCTCACAGTCCCCATTTTACCGATGAGGAAATTGAGGCCCAGAGAAGTTAAGTGACTTGCCCACCGTCACACAGGATCAGATTCCCCAGGCCCGGGCTCTACCCACTAGGCCGTGCTGCTTCCCAAATACCATATTTATTAGTATCATTATTATTATTGTCATCCCTCCGGCCAGCCCGGAACCCACGGGGGAATGACGCGGGGGAGACGAGAGGAAGAAAGCAGACCCGGGCATGTGGGGAAAGGGAGACGGGGCAACCTCGTGTGGGAGGGGAATGCGTCTGTTTATTGTTCTCCTGTCCCCGCCCAAGCGCTCGGCCCAGGGCTCTGCACACAGTAAGCGCTCAATAAATACGATCGAATGAATGAACGGATGATCACTCACCCTGTTCTCCGGCGTAGGGCGGATCGTGGGGCTCAATGGCCAGGGCCCTGGGTTCCTGGTCCTTTCTGGGCGGCGGGCCCCCCGGCCCCGCCGCGCCCCCGTTGGTCTGGGAGCAGACGTGGCTGACCGGAGGGCCGGGGGTCTTGGAGCCTCCGCGGTGGCGGGCGATGAGGATGAAGATGAAGGCGAGGGCGGAGGCGGCGATGGCCCCGCCCAGGACAACGATGAGGGTGCCCCCGCCCAGGGCCGGGGGGTGCGGGGACGGGCACTGGCCGGGCTCCGGGAGGGTGGAGAAGCCCACGCAGCCCAGGGCCCGCGTGGCGGTCAGGGCGGTCGCCCCGTCGTCGTACACGGCCAGCACGCACAACTCGTAGGCCCGGCCGGACGCCAGGTCCAGCACCAGGAAGGAGCGGCTGGAGGGCGGGATCATCCTGGGTGGGCGACACGGGGAGGGGGTGAGAGGCCCCGGGGAGGGCCCAGCCCGTCCGCCCTCCTTCCCTCGCCTACCCTGGGTCGGCCGGCCCGGTGGGACGAGCCCTGACCCGGCAGTCGGAGGACCCGGGTTCTAAGCCCGTCTCTGCCGATTGCCCGCCGGCCATCACCTTCCTCCTCGGCGCCTCGGTGTCCTCGACTGTAAAATGGGGATCGATACGCGTTCTCCCGCCTGCTGAGCCCGCGAGTCCCACGCGGTTCGGGGACTGGGTCCCACCTAATTCCCTTGTACCCTCCCCGAGGGAGGGACACCCAGAAAGTCCTTAACAAATGCCATAAGAACAAGAAAACTCCCTCACACTCGTCCCCATCCTTCCCAGACCCCGCAGCGGCCGGTGCCGGCTTTAATACTAATAACGGTATTCGTCAAGCGCTTGTTCTGATTCTAAGCGCTGGGGGAGACTCGAGGGAATGGGGTTGTCCCACAAAGGGGGGACGGGGGACGGGGGACGGGGTCACAGTCTTCATCCCCATTTTCCAGATGAGGGAACTGAGGCCCAGAGAAGTGAAGTGAGTTGCGCGGGGTCACGCGGCTGACAAGTGGCGGAGCCGGGAGGGGAACCCACGACCTTGAAGGGCGCGGAGATCTCCCGGGGGCTCCGGCCGTCCCCCGGGGGTCGCCGCCCCTGGCGCCGCGCCCCCGGGCCGCACCTGTAGATGAGGGTGTCGTCGGCCGAGCTGTTGTACTGGATCTGGTACATGCGGAGCCCCGGGGCCGGGGCCCGCGGCTCCCAGCGCACCAGGGCGGAGGAGGCGGTCACCTCGGCCACGGCCACGGCCCCGGGCTCGGCGCCGGCGGCCGTGCCGTTGGGCCGGCCGGCCGTGAGGATGTCCGACGGCCCCGGCCGGCTGCCGTTGCCCTCCCGCGGCCGGGGCCCCACGCTCAGCTCCACCGAGGCCGTGGCGTCCCCGGCGGCGTTGGAGGCCACGCAGGTGAAGACGCCGCTGTCCCGCGGGCGGGTGACGGCGATCTCCAGGCTGCCGGCCTCGGACACCCGCAGGCGGCTGGAGTTGGCCACCACCCGCCCGTCCGGGGCCACCCAGTGGACGCTGGGGGCCGGGTCCCCCGAGCCCCGGCACCGCAGGCTGACGGGCTGGCCCTCGGCCACGGCGGCGCGGGCCGAGGCCCGGGTGATGACGGGCGGCTGGCAGACGAACTCCTCCTCGGGCACCGTCCAGAAGTAGCGGCCCAGGAGGCCGGGGGGCGAGGCGCAGGTCTCCAGGTCATCCTCGCGGGTCAGGCGGCGCAGCCAGAGCAGCTCGCAGTTGCAGTGCAGGGGGTTGCCCCCGAAGCCCAGCACCAGGGAGGACAGCGGGGAGCCCCGCGACTTGGCGTACACGGGGATGCGCAGGAACAGCGGGTCCGGCGGGATGGTCTTCAGCCGGTTGGACGTCATGTCCAGCCGCGCCAGCTTGTGCAGGTTGGCGAAGGCGCCGGGGGGCACGTGGGCGATGAGGTTGTGGTCCAGGTTGAGGGAGTTGACGTTGGCCAGGCGGCCCACGGCGGCCCAGGGCAGCCCCTCCAGGTTGTTGTAGGACAGGTCCAGGTCCTCCAGCGTCTCCACGAAGTCGTCCAGGGCGCCCGGGGCGATGGAGCTGATCTGGTTGTTGCTGAGGATCAGGTGGCGCAGGTTGGGCAGGCCGCGGAGCTGCTCGCCGTCCAGGGCCAGCAGCCGGTTGCTGTCCAGGTGCAGGGCGCGCAGGGCGCGCAGGTCGGCGAAGGCCCAGGGCAGGATCTGGCTGATGGTGTTGCGCGACAGGGTCAGGTGCAGCAGGCGGGTCAGGTTGGCGAAGTCCTGGCGCCGGACGGCGGCGATGAAGTTGTCCGTCAGGCGCAGCTCGGCCGTGCGGGCGTCCAGCAGGGCGGGCACGAAGAGCAGCCCGGTGCGGGCGCACAGAACGGCCAGGGACGGGGCCGGGGCCTGGCAGTGGCAGCGGCGCGGGCACAGGTCGGCCCAGCCGGGCGCCGTCAGGAGCAGGGACCACAGCGCCAGCTGCTCCATGGCCCCGGGGCCGGGAGGAGGACGACGACGGCGACGACGACGACGACGAGGAAGAGGCGGCGGGTCCGGCCCCCGCGGCCGGAGGAGCTGGGAAAGCGGAGAGGAAACGGGGGTCGGCCTGGCCCGGAGCTCCGGGCCCGCGCCCCCCGTCCCTCCGCGGGCTGGCACGAGGGGCGGAGCCGGGGGAGGGTCCCCTCGCCGGGGAGGGGCCAGCGAGGGGGCGGTCTGCAGGCTGGGAGGAGCAAGCCGAGCTGGGGGGGGGGGGAGGGGGGGGCGGAGGTGGTCCCTGACCCGGACTCGTCCCTTCCCCTCCAACCTGCATGCACCTGTGGGCCTCTGTGTGTGTGTGTGTGTGTGGAGACTGTATATTCCAAGCGCTTAGTCCAGTGCTCTGCACGTAGTAAGCGCTCAATAAATACTACTGATGAATGAATGGACCGTGAGCCCGTTGTCGGGCAGCGGTTGTCTCTATCTGTTGCTGAATGGTCCATTCCAAGCGCTTAGTCCACTGCTCTGCACACTGTAGGCGCTCAATAAATACGATTGAATGAATGAATGAATGGACCGGGAGCCCGTTGTCGGGCAGCGGTTGTCTCTATCTGCTGCTGAATTGTCCATTCCAAGCGCTTAGTCCAGTGCTCTGCACACTGTAGGCGCTCAATAAATACGATTGAATGAATGAATGGACCGTGAGCCCGTTGTCGGGCAGCGCTTGTCTCTATCTGTTGCTGAATTGTCCATTCCAAGCGCTTAGTCCGGTGCTCTGCACATAGTAAGCGCTCAATAAATACGATTGAATGAATGAATGGACCGTGAGCCCGTTGTCGGGCAGCGCTTGTCTCTATCTGTTGCTGAATTGTCCATTCCAAGCGCTTAGTCCGGTGCTCTGCACATTGTAGGCGCTCAATAGATACGATTGAATGAATGAATGCTCGGGCTAATAGTATTCACTGTGGTTTTCGTTAAGCGCTTACTCTGTGCCGGGTTCTGTACTAAGCGCTGGGGTGGATACAAGCAAATAGGCACAATCCCTTGTCCCACCGATCCGTTGAAGGGAGGACGCAACTGGATTCTGGGGGGTGAACGAGGAGATCGGCCTCCCTTTAATAATTATGGTGTTTTTTAAGCGCTTACTATGTGCCAAAGCACTGTTCTAAGCGCTGAGGTAGATACTTTCCCGGGACTCCCTCCCTTCCCCCTCCCCTGGCTCTTGTCTCTCTGTCTCCTGATTTGGCTTTCCCTTCCTACTGAATTATGAAGCAGCGTAGCCTAGTGGAAAGAGCCCGGGCCCGGCAGCCAGAAGACCTGGGTTCTAATCCCGGCTCGGCCACTTCTCTGCTGGGTGACCTGGGGCCAGTCACTTCACCCTTCTGGGCCTCACTCACCTCTTCCGTGAAATGGGGACAAAATGCCTGTTCTCCCTTCCCCTTAGACTGTGAGCTCCATGTAGGTGGAGAACCGGGTCTGTTCCTCATATACTGCATCAACCCCATACTTAGTTCAGCGCCTGGCACATTATAAGCAGTTAACTATTATTAGTATTAGTAGGAGTGATAGTATTTTATAAGTCCCGGGAAGCAGAGAGGTCAAGTAGAGATCAGCTTTCCCCTGCCCACTTCCAACGACTGGGGTCCCAAGAGCACCAGCAAAGAGGAAAATCAAAAGTCAAAGGATTCTCCCCCGCCCCACCCCTCCCCCGAGTTACTCTCTCCCATCTCCTCCCCCAAAACCTCAAGAGAAGAGCAGGAGGGGGAAACTGAGGCAGGGAGGAGCCACGTCTGGAGCTGTAATACAGTCATACATGCACAGGCACACACACACAGGGACTCACAGACACACACACACACGCACACATCCACCCATGGACCCAGACACACACCTGGACAGACACATGGGTGATCAGAAGATCCGGGCAGACGTCGGCTTGGACGCCCAGCCAGACCCACAGCCAGACAAAGACATTCACGGACCCTCATCCGGACACACACATCCATTCACTCTTGCATAAGAATCTATATATCCCTATCTAGATGTATAATACATATGCGATCTACATTACGTATCTAGATCCATATCATATATAACATATATATGGATTACATAAATATACCTATAAATAAATCAAACGCTCACATACTGACACACATACTCACCCCCCCCCCAAAAAAAACCGCGCACACACACACAGGCACACACACTCACAGGGAGGGGCTGGAGGAAGAACGAAGAGGGCAGGCGCGACCCCTCCACGCCAGGGCCGGGAAACGATGGGGGAGAAGGGCCCTGGAGGACCATCCCCCCGCTTCCCGCCCACCTCCCGGCCCCCTCGGCCAACCGGGCCGGGGCCGAGGGTCTTCAGGGGCGGGGATGGGAGTCCAGCTCGAGGAGAGGGGCAGAGACGAGGAGGCAGAGAAAGGGATGGCGCCCCTCCTCCCCCCCCCCCACCCACCCAACCATCCATCCCTCCATCCCTCCATCCCTCCATCCCTCCATCCGCCCCCGGATGGCCCCCTCCTCTCCGCCCCAGCGCCCTCCTCCCTTACCTGCTCCGCCCTGCGGGTTCACATGCTGGGTCCGGCGCTCCGGATGGGCTGGACCCCGCGTCCGGTCCGGTCCGGTCCGGTCCCGGGCCCCGGAGCCTCAGGTCTCCGGCTGCCGCGGCTGCCGCCGCTGCGGACTCAGCAAACGCTGCTCCGCCCTGAGCCCAGGAGGGGGTGGGGGGACCCGGAGAGGAGGGGACGGGAGCGGGGGAGGGGTTTGGGCAGGGGGCGAGGCCTCAGTGCTCTCTCCCCGTCTCCCTCCATCTCTGTCTCTGTCGGGCCCCGGGCTCTCTTAGATTCTCAGCTAAAACAGCGTGGCCTAGTGAGGAGAACCCGGGCCTGGGAGTTGTAGGACCTGGATTCCAATCCCGACTCCGCCGCTTGTCTGCTGTGCCACTTGGGGCGAGTCACTTCACTTCTCTGGGCCTCCGTCACCTCATCTGTAAAAGGGACATTAGGACCGTGAGTCCGAAGTGGGACAGGGACTGGGTCCAACGTGATTAACTTGTATCTAATAATGATCATAACAAAAATGATAATAGTAGTAAAATTATGGTATTCGTTAAGTGCTTACTATGGGGCAGGCACTGTACTCAGCGCTAGAGTGGATACAAGCAAATCGAGACGGACACAGTCCCCGTCCCGTGTGGGGCTCAGAGCCTCAATCCCCATTTTCCAGATGAGGTAACTGAGGCACAGGAAAGTAATGAACAACCTAATTAACTGGTACCTACCCCTGCGCTTAGTACAGTGTCTGGCACGTTGTAAGCGCTTAACGAATACCATCATTGCTGGAAAGAGCATGGGCTTTGGAGTCAGAGGTCATGCGTTCGAATCCCAGCTCTGCCACTTGTCAGCTGTGGGACTGTGGGCAAGTCACTTACCTTCTCTGTGCCTCAGTTCCCTCAACTGTAAAATGAGGATGAAGACTGTGAGCCCCACGTGGGACCACCTGATTCCCCTGTGTCTACCCCAGCGCTTAGAACAGTGCTCTGCACATAGTAAGCGCTTAACAAATACCAACATTATTATTAAAGTGACTTGCCCAAGGACACCCAGCTAACCAGTGGCAGAGCCAGGGATTAGACTCGGGACTCTAATACCCCCCCCCCCCCGGAACACTGTATGTCACCCCCTCCTGGACTCTGTAATACACCCCTTGGGATCCTGCATGTCCCACCCTCGGAATTCTGTATGTCCCTCCCCTGGGCCTCTGTATGACACATTCAGGGCTCTGAATGTCACACCCCCGGCCCTCTGTATGACTCACCCAGGATTCTGTATGTCACATCGTCAGAATTCTGTACGTCACACGCCCTGGACTCTATGACACACCCAGGGTGCGACCAGGTGTGTCACACTCCCGGTACTGTGTATGTAAAAATAATAATAGTATTAATAATAATGTGTTCAGCACTTACTTTGTGCCAAGCACGTACTAAGCACTGGGGTAGGTACCAGTTAATTAGGTCAGACACAGTCCCTGGCCCAAACGGGGCCCACATTCTAAGCAGGAGGGAGAACAAGTACTGAATCTCTATTTTACAGTGAGGAAACTGAGGCATTAAGACGTTAAGTGATTTGCCCGAGGTTACACAGCAGACAAGTGGGGGAGTAGGGATCGGAACCCAGATCCTCTGTCTCCCAGGCCGGTGCCCTATCCACTAGGCCATGCTGTTTCTCAATTTGGGGCTCCGTATGAGGCCTCCGACCCCTCACCCCCTGCAACTCTGTAAATCACACCTCCGGGACTCTATGTTACACTCCTGGGGCTCTGTATGTCACCCCCCAGGGCTCTGTGACACCTCCGGGACTCTGTATGTCACACCCCAAGGATCCTAATCTCTCCCTGGGCTCTGCATAACACTCTTTAGGGTTCTGCGGATTGAAACCCTGGACTCCGTGGTTTTAATCAATCAAATCAATTGTATGGGATTCCGGGTATAGTAGGATTTGTACCTTGGGAGATTCTTCCCCTGCTGCTGTCCCCTTGCCACCCCCATCTCCCACCCCCTCCCCTGCTCCAGCCCCCAAGCTGCCTCAAAGGGTTGGGAATGGCATCTGGACAGAGGTCAGACTTTAGGATTACTGATTTGGCACCTGCTGTCTGCGGGGGGGGGCACTAAGTTGGGTGGGTGGGGGTGGGTGGGAGGCCCTGGTCCTATTAATAATACTTATAATAATAATAATTATGGTATTTGTTAAGCAATGAACCAAATACTGTTCTAAACGCTGGGGAAGATAGAAGGTAATCGGGACGGACACAGTCCCTGTCCCACATGGGGCTCCCAGTCTTAATCCCCATTTTCCAGATGAGGTAACTGAGGAAAGAGAAGTTTAGTGACTTGTCCGAGGTCACACAGCAGACATTAATCAACCTCAATCAATCAGTCATTTTAAGTGAGCACTTGCCCTGTGCAGAACACTGTACTAAGCCCTCGGAAGTATACAATATAACTGAGTTGGTTCACACGTTCCCTGGCCACAGTAATAACAATACTAAGTAATGATAATTCTGGTATGTGTTAAGCGCTTACTATATGCTAAGCGCTGGGGCGGATACAAGCGAATTGTGTGGGACAGAGTCCCTGTCCCACGTGGGGCTCACGGCCTCAATCCGTATTTTACAGATGAGGTCACTGAGGCCCAGAGAAGTTGAATGACTTGCCCACGGTCACACAGCAGACAAGAGGTGGAGCTGTACCTACCCCAGCGCTTAGTACGATGCCCTGCGCGTAGTAGGCGCTTAACACACACCCTAACAAAAAGCCTGGGGGGAGTGGGGAGGTGGGGGAGGGGGGGTCTCTGCTGCTGGGTTCAGAGTCTCCGCAGCCCCTTCGCGGGGGGGAGGGGAGGGGCTGAGACCCCCATCAACTCGTCTCTCCCGAGTCCGGCCAATCAGAGAGCAGCTTCGGCGGGAGGACCCGAGCTCGGGGAAGTCACGCCGTCACCATGGCAACGGAGCTACCGTCTGGCTCTGCGATGGGGAGGGGGGAGGGGGGTGGGGAGGGAGGGGGCTCCCCGGGGGGAGGGGAGGCTGGACAGCAGAAGCAGGATTCCGGGGTCGTGGCGGGGGGACCTGGGGTGTGGAAGGATCTGAAAGGGGAAGGGGCGAGGGCTCTTGTCCTTGCAACCGAAAGTGGGGAAGGAGATGAGGATGTGCTTGTGGGTGTGGGGGGCAACTAGAACCCAGGCGTCCGAGCGATCCTGATCCCGACCTCTAGCCCACGACTAAGTCCCACTTTTCTTCATCTCCCTTTCCTTCGTCCCCTCCACCCTCCCTCATCCTCCCATCCCCATCCCCACTTATGTCCATATCGGTCATTTTATTTATCCCTTTGCTCTTCCCCACCTCCCAGCCCCAGATCACTTAGGTCCATATCTGTCGTTTTATTTATCCGTATTAATGTCTGTCTCCCCCCTTCTCGACTTTAAACTTGGTGCGGGCAGGGAATGTCACTGTTCCCAGCGCTTAGAACAGTGCTCCAGTGTTTAGAACAGTGCTCGGCACATAGTAAGCGCTTAACAAATACCATAATTATTATTATTCTGTTCTTATTGTAGACTCATTCAGTAAAGGCAATTGAGTCTGTTTCCCCAGCCCAGACTGTCAGCTCTTTGTGGGCAGGGAATGTACCCAGCGCTTAGAACAGTGCTCCAGTGTTTAGAACAGTGCTCGGCACATAGTAAGCGCTTAACAAATACCACGATTATTATTATTTGTTGTTGTACTTTCCCAAGCGCTTAGTACGGTGCTCTGCACACAGTAAGCGCTCAATAAATACAACTGAATGAAGGAATGATCCAGAGACCCGGAGATCCAGAGAGACACCCTCACGAGAGAGAGAGCCCAGATAACCTAGCGAGAGACCCAGGGAGACCCCGACAGAGACAGACCCGAGGACGAAACAGAGAGGCGGGGAGTCCCTCCCCTCCCCAGCTCCAAGAGTTTGGTCGCGCATGAAGAACGAGATGCTAATATATTCACTTCTAGACCGTGAACCCGTTGCTGGGGAGGGATTGTCTCTATCTGTTGCCGAATTGTACTTTCCGAGCGCTTAGTACAGTGCTCTGCACGCAGTGAGCGCTCAATAAATACGACTGAATGGATGAATTGGGCACGCCCTCTGGTGGCCACGGGCGGGAATCCTGGAGGCGGGAAGGGAGAGCTCAAGGCTCCGCAGAACGCTCGGCGCCACCGGACTTATACTTCTGACCAGCGTCTACTACAGTCCTCTGCACACAGTCAGCGCTCTATAAATCCGGTTGATTGATTGACACGGCATTTATTCCAGCCGACTAGACTGCAAGCTCCTTGCGGGAAACCAACTCTGTTATACAACTCTGACGTATTGTACTCTCCCAAGCGCTCAGTAGGGTGCTCTGCCCACAGTAAGCGCTCAGTAAAGGCAATTGAATGAATGAATGCTATGGATTGATTGATTATTGAGCACTTCCTACGTGCAGAGCACTGTACTAGGTGCTTGGGAGAGTCCACTATAGCAGAGTTGATGGATAGGTTCCCTGCCCACAGTGAGGCGTCCTCAGCCTCCGGGGGTCGAGGAGACCAAAGGGGGAGGGGAGTCGCTGGGTCGCACAGTCTAGAGGCAGCAGAGGAGCCAAGGAGGTGGTGACTCCGGCTCAAGTTTCTCATTCATCCATTCAATCGTACTTACTGAGCACTTACTATATGCAGAGCCCTGTATTAAGCGCTTAGGAGAGGATAATACCCCAATAAACAAGGTACATTCCCTGCCCACAAAGAGCTGACAGTCTGGGCTGGGGAAACAGACTCAATTGCCTTTACTGAATGAGTCTACAATAAGAACAGAATAATGATAATTATGGTATTTGTGAATACCGTAGTAAGCGCCGAGCACTGTTCTACGAGCTGGGGTAGATACAGGGGAATGAGATTGTCCCGCGTGGGGCTCACGTTTTTTAATTCCCAATTTTACAGATGAAGTAACTGAGGCACAGAGAAGTGAAGTGACTTGCCCAAAGTCACACAGCAGGCAAACGGCGGAGCCGGGATTAGAACCCACGTCCTCAGACTCCCAAGCCCGTGCTCTTTCCACTAAGCCTCGCTGCTTCTCTATATGGAGAAACAGATTGGTTTCCCATTTGTAAGGGTGTAAGACAAGAATGTATCTTGTCGCTTTATCTGTTCATCCTTTAAGCCGAATACCTAGTGAGAGAAGCTGGATTGGATGAAGACGAAAGGGGAGTAAAGATTGGAGGAAGGAATATAAACAACCTTCCTCCTTATGCTGATGATAAAACCCTACTAGCAGAAAGTGAAGAAGATTTGAAGGGCTTATTAAAAGTTAAGGAACGGAGCAAAAAGCTGGGCCTACATTTAAATGTCAAGAAAACAAAGATCATGACAACTGGAAATTTAAACACATTTGTAGTGGACAGAGAGAAGATGGAAAGAGTTAACAATTTTTCTCTCCTGGGATCGATAATCAATAATAAAGGAATTACTAGCCAAGAAATACGCCTTAGATTTTTTTAAAAATTATGGTATTTGTTAAGCCCTTACTATGTGCCACACACTGTACTAAGCATTGGGGTGGATATGAGCAAATCAGGTTGGACAGAGTCCCTGACCCACATGGGGCTCACAGTCTCAATCCCCATTTTACAGATGAGGGAACTGAGGCCCGGAGAAGTGAAGTGACTTGCTCAAGGTCACATAGCAGACAAGTGGCAGAGCTGGGATTAGAACCCATGACCTTATGATTCCCAGGCCCGTCCTCTGTCCGCTACGTCATACTGCTTCCCCATGATTAACCTTAGGAAGAGACTGAAGAGACTGGAAAAAGTAATGAAATATGCTGATGTAACAATTGCCACAAAAGTACACAAAAAATTGCCAACTCTATGGTGTTTCCAGTGACAATGTATGGATCCGAAAGCCGGACAGTGAAAAATCAGGATAGAAAGAACTCTGATTGTTTTGAAATGTGATATTGGAGAAGGCTTTGGCGAATACCACGGACTGCCCGAAAAACAAACAAATGGATTTGGGGGCAAATTAAATCAAAGTGGTCTTTGAAAGACCAAATGACTCGATTTAGATTAACATATTTTGGACACATAATCGGGAGGACTGAGATTCTCTGGATTAGACAGTAATTCTAGGAAAAGTCCAAGGAAAACGTGGAAGAGGCAGACCAACAGCTAGATGGATAGAAACCACAACAACGATAAGGGAAGAACCATTAGAAAGGTTGCCGATTTTGGCAGAGGGCAGGACGTTCTGGAGAAAGTATATCCATGGAGTCGCTATGAATCGGAAACGACGCGACGACACTTAATACTGTGTGCAGAGCACTGTGCTAAGCGCTTGGAAGGTACCTGTTATATCTCAATCGTATTTATGGAGCGCTTACTGTGTGCAGAGCACTGTACTAAGCCCTTGGGAGAATGTGATATAACAATGCAGCAGACACATTCCCCAGTGTAGCCGGAGAGGAGGCAGCTTCCTCCACTGGGACCCTGGAAAGAGCCCGGCCTTGGGAGTCAGAGGTCGTGGGTTCGAATCCTGCCTCAGCCACCTGTCAGCGGTGTGACTGTGGGCAAGTCACTTCACTTCTCTGGGCCTCAGTTTCCTCATCTGTAAAATAGGGATGAAGACGGTGAGCCTCACGCGGGAAACCTGATTACCCTGTATCTCCCCCAGCGCTTAGAACAGTGCTCTGCACGTAGTAAGCACTTAACAAATACCAACATTATTATTATTATTACCCTTCCCGGGCAACCTGCAGGCTCTGGACCTAGAGGGAAATTACGAGGAGGTGAGAGGGACCGGACAGGTCC
This sequence comes from Ornithorhynchus anatinus, assembly GCF_004115215.2. Classification (NCBI taxonomy): domain Eukaryota; kingdom Metazoa; phylum Chordata; class Mammalia; order Monotremata; family Ornithorhynchidae; genus Ornithorhynchus; species Ornithorhynchus anatinus. The sequence goes on along the minus strand of NC_041732.1, from coordinate 3,197,124 downwards.
GGACTCCTGGGTTCCATTTCTAGAGCTGTGGGGGCAGGGGGATGGGGGGCACCTTCGAGATGGGGGGGCAGTCTGGGCAGCAACATGGCCTGGTGGGTAGAGCACGGACCCGGGAGGCAGAAGGACCTGGATTCTAATTCCTGCCCTGCCACTTACCTGCTGGGTGACCTTGGGCAAGTCACTGCACTTCTCTAGGCCTCAGGTACCTCGTCTGTAAAACGGGGATCAAGACAGTGAGCCCCTTGTGGGACAGGGACTGCATCCAACCGGATTAGCTCTTATCTGATGATGATGATGATGTTGGTATTTGTTAAGCCCTTACTATGTGCAGAGCACTGTTCTAAGCGCTGGGGTAGACACAGGGGAATCAGGTTGTCCCACGTGGGGCTCACAGTCTTAATCCCCATTTTACAGATGAGGGAACTGAGGCACAGAGAAGTTAAGTGACTTGCCCACAGTCACACAGCTGACAAGTGGCAGAGCTTATCTGCCCCAGCGCTCGGAACAGTGCTGGGCACATAGTAAGCACTTATCAAATACCGTTATTATTAATCCTGGACCCCCCTCTTTGGGAGGAGGGAAGGGGACCCGCCGTTGCCTTCCCGACATCTACCCTCTGCAAGACCCCCCGTGGGTTGAGGACTCTTCCCCGCATCAGCCCAGCGCCGGTCGGCAGAAAGGCTGAAGAGGAGTGGGAAAACCTCTGCGGGAATGGGAGCGGGGATCGCCCAAGGAACACCTGCCCCGGGTTCTTCCCAGGGGACCCCCAGCGGTTCGGATCCTGGAGAGGTGGGACGCCCCCCGACACCAGACCTCTCCTCACTCTCCCCGCCTCGGCCATCTACTCCACCTGGGCCCGCTGCCGGGCGGCCCTGGCCCTGAGTTCTAATCCCAACTCCACCCCTTGTCTGCTGTGTGACCTTGGGCAAGTCACCTAACTTCTCTGTGCCTCAGTTCCCTCCTCTGTAAAATGGGGATTAGGCCTGTGACCCCCATATGGGTCAGATTGAGTCCAACCTCATAACCTTGTATCTACCCCAAGCAGCATGGTCTCGCTTCACTTCTCTGTGCCTCAGTTTCCTCATCTGTAAAATGGGGATTAAGACCGTGAGCCCTATGCGGGACAGGGACAGCGTCCAAGCCGATTATCTTGTATAATAACGTTGGTATTTGTTAAGCGCTTACTATGTGCAGAGCACTGTTCTAAGCGCTGGGGTCGATACAGAGTAATCAGGTTGTCCCACGTGAGGTTCACGGTCTTAATCCCCAGGAGGTAACTGAGGCACAGAGAAATTAAGTGACTTGCCCACAGTCACACAGCTGACAAGTGGCAGAGGCGGGATTCGAACCCATGAGCTCTGACTCCCCAGCCCGGGCTCCTTCCACTGAGCCACGCTGCTTCTTGCTCCAGCGCTCAGGACAGTACCTGCCACATAGTAAGCACTGAACAAATACTATTATCATTATTATTATTATTGCTCCCCAAGCGTTTTATACCGGGCCTGATGCCTAGTAAGCATTTAACAAATAACACCGGATAAAAAGAAAAAGACCTGTGTCTCCGGGTTTTCCCGGTTGTCCTCTCCGCTCTCCTCGGCGCTGTCCGAGGTGAGGTTTGGAAAGTTGATCTCGATCTGGATCTGGCCCCGGATCGCTGCTTTTACCTGTTTTGCTTTCATTTTCCAAAAGTCATGGAACGGGAATCTCCCTGTTTCGACCGGCCCGCTGAGAGGAGAGCGAAGAGGGAAAAGCGGGAGCCGCGTATAAAAATGGGGAGCCTGGCCCCCTCGCCATCCAAACCCAGGAGCCCGGAGCCCGGCCAGGGACCCGCTCCCAGCTCTGCACCGGTCAAGAGGCACCTCAAGGTGGAGTTTTCCAGGTAAAGAATTCCATCCCCTCCGTGGGGATGACAGCTCGGGACATCTCTCCTCCCCACCCCCGGGGGACTCAGTTTCCCCTCGGAAGAAGAGGCAGTGTCCGGGGTGTCCCCCATCCCACCTTGACCTCGCCAAGCGGGGGGCAGCCTGGGGCAGGTCCGACCCTGGACCGTCTCCAGCGACGGGAGCGGGAAACGGAAGAGGGTGTGCCTGCAGCAGGCGGGAAGAAGGGTAGACTCAGGAGGAGTCCCGGATGGCCTGCAGCGGGCGGGAAGAAGGGTAGACTCAGGAGGAGTCCCGGGCGGCCTGCAGCGGGCGGGAAGCGGGGTAGACTCAGGAGGAATCCCCGGTGGAAGACAGAGGGAGGGAGACTGGTGAGTAACACAGCTGGGCTACAGGCCGACGGTTCTCTCCAGGGCTCTGACTTGCCAGGACAGAAGATGGAGGCGAGACTCTGGTCACTGGTGGCTACTGGTCTGTGGCTGGTGCTTCTGGAAGTCTCCTGTTCCAGCTTCATGGACGGGAAAAAATGCTACCTGGCCCACTACGGCTCCCTGGACCCCCAGGTGCTCAGAGACGTCAAGGATCTACAAAACCGATACGTAAGTTTTGAATCCAGAACCCAGCCTCCCGTCCGTGTCCCCACCACACTCTGTCCTCTCCTCGTCCTCCTCCTCCTTCTCGTCGCCGTCGTTCTCTTTCTCTATGTCCATATCGGCAATTTATTTAGTTCTATTAATGTCCGTCTCCCGGCCTAATAATAATAATGATGATGATGGTATTTGTCAAGCGCTTACGATGTGCCAGGCACTGTCCTAAGCGCTGGGGTAGATACAAGCTAATCAGGTTGCCCCCGCGAGGCTCACGGTCTTAATCCCCATTTTACCGATGAGGAATTGAGGCCCAAAGAAGTGAAGTGACTTGCCCAAGCAGACGAGCGACAGATCCGGGATTAGAACCCAGGTCCTTCTGACTATTACTATTACAGTATCTGTTAAGCGCTTACTATGTGCTAAGCACCGTACTAAGCACTGAGGTAGATGCAAGGTAATCAGGTGGTCCCACGTGGGGCTCACAGTCTTCGTCCTCCTTTTACAGATGGGGGAACTGAGGGCCAGAGCAGTGAAGCGGCTTGCCCAAAGTCACCCAGCAGACGAGTGGCGGAGTCGGAATTAGAACCCACGTCCTCTGACTCCCAAGCCCGGGCTCTTTCCGCTAAGCCACGCCGTTTCCCCGAGACTCTAAGCTCGTTGAGGAGAGGGAACGTGTCTGCCAATTCTGTTAGACTGTACTCTCCCAAGCATTTAGTGGAATAATCATAATACTTCTTAAGCGCTCACTATGCGCCAAGCGCTGTTCTAAGCATCGGGGTAGGCAGAAGATCGTCAGGTTGGACACGGTCCCTTTCCCACGAGGCCCTCGGTTTCTTAGTCCCCATTTTCCAGAGGAGGTAACTGAGGCCCAGAGTAATAATAATAATGTTGGTATTTGTTAAGCGCTCACTACGTGCAGGGCACTGTTCTAAGCGCTGGGGGAGATGCAGGGTCATCAGGCGGTCCCACGTGAGGCTCACCGTTAATCCCCATTTTCCAGAGGAGGGAACTGAGGCCCAGAGAAGTGAAGTGACTTGCCCACAGTCCCACAGCTGACGAGTGGCAGAGCCGGGAGTCGAACCCACGACCTCCGACTCCGAAGCCCAGGCTCTTTCCACCGAGCCACGCTGCTTCCCCGTAGTGAGCGGGGGTAGAGTGCTCTGCACACAGTAAGCACTCAGTAAATACCATCGATCGATCGATCGATTGATTAATCGATGTCCCCCCCTCCCCGGCCAGGAGATGGAAATGCAGGGCTGGGAGATGAGGAACTGCTCATCCCGACTCTTCCAGCTCCCGCGGAGAGCCAAGTCCTTGACGGTGAGTCTCCTCGGCCTGGCCGGCGACCGCCTCCTCCCCGCAGCCCTCCGGGGAGCCCCGGGGGGCGGAGAGGGGCCGGGCTGCCGCAGAGATGGTCCCTCAGACGGACCGGTCCTTCCCCAGGCCTGTGGACGGCTGCTGCTGCTGGAGAGGGAGCTGGCTCACGCCCAGGCCGTCCTGAGGAACCTGAGCGGCCTGGACCTGGGTCGGAACGCGACCCGGCCCCTGCAGCTGCTGGCCGCCATCTGCGAGGACCTGGCCTCCTGTGTGAGTGACCCTTCCCCGCCGGGTGACCCTGGGCAAGTCACTTCGCTTCTCGGGGCCTCAGTTTCCTCATCCGAAAAACGGAGATTCCGTACCCGTTCTCTCTCTCCCTTAGTCATTTCCCGGTGCCTCAGTTTCCTCATCTGGCAAATGGGGATTCACTTCTTCTCCCTCCCCCTGAATCTCTTTTCGGTGCCTCAATTTCCTCCCCTGGAAAACGGGGATTCGATACCTCGTCTCGCTCCCCCTTAGACTGGGAGCCCAAGCGGGACGGGGATTGCGTCCCCTCTGGTTATCTTGGATCTACCCCGGTGCTTAGTCCGGTGGTTGGCACAGAGGAAGCGCTTAACGAAAACCAGACGGCTGAGGGGCGGGGGTCTGCCCGGCTGGTCAGAGGCGGCCGGTGGCAACGTCGGTGGGCGAGGAGATGGTCGACTCTCGGTTTGTGCCTTCTCCAGGTGCCCCCCTCGGCCCGGCAGCGGGAGATGTCCTGGGAAGGACATCGGGCCCGGAGGCAGCTGCGGAGTAAGGCCAAGGCCAAGAAGGAGGTGAGTGTGGGCCCGGCAGAGGGTGAGAGGAAGACAGGGGATCCGACCGGAGGCTCTCCGGGCTGCGGAACGGAGGCTCTAAAAGGGGCCCGGCCAGTTAACCCCTACCCCTGCAGAGGAGACCTAGAAGGAATAAGGGAGAGGCTGCAGTAAGAAGGATGAGGATGAGACTTCGAAGGACTTCCCTGTTAGGAGAGGGAAGAGGCACGGGTACGGGGGGAGAGTGAGAGTCACCCTGCTCCGGGCCTACCTGCCGAAGAGCTAGCAGAGTGGCCTACTGGGGATAGACCCCGGGTCTGGGAGTCAGAAAGACCCGGGTTCTAATCCCAACTCTGCCGCTTGCCCGCTGTGTGACCGTGGGCAAGTCACTTCACCTCTCTGGGCCTCAGTGACCTCGTCTGTAAAACGGGGATCGAGACCGGGAGCCCCATGTGGGACAGGGACTGTGTCCAACTCGATTTGCTCGGATCCACCCCAGGGCCTAGTACAGAGCCTGGCACCTAGTAAACATTCGACGAATACCGTTTTGATTCTCATTGGTTGGGGGGTTGGGAGTCGGAGGCAGGGGAAGGGACGGGACGATCCTGGCCGTTGCCCCCTCCCAGGTCACGCCCCGCTGCCTGGAGGCGGCAGTCGTCCTCAACCTTTTCCGCCTGTTGACCCGGGACTTAAGGCAAGCCACCTACCTGAAGCCCTGCGACCGAGCCGTATCCCTTTCCTCCGCTGCCTCAGTTTCCCCGGTTCGTCTTCACCCTCCCGTTCCCCGCCTGCACCCAGGCCCATCCAGAGCTACCCCGTCATTGGCCAAGCGGGCGTCTGATCAGCTCCCATTGGCTCCTCTCGTACCTCGACGAGGCCAATCAGAGTCCAGAAGTCGACGCTCCCTCTCCGATTGGCCCAGGGGCGATCCACCGGTGCGGCCCGAGTGACCTCCGAGTGGTCTTCCTTCGGTTCTTATTTTGGTGGGAATTTTCGGTTTTGTGCGGTCGTTATTTATTGTCCTTTGGGGGTTATCTAATCTTATATATTTTATTATTTATTTATTTGACACGTGAAGTATCTATAATCGTTTCTACTTCATCGATGGTAACAGTAATGAGGACTGCTGCGTTTTTACTTAGCCCCTCTGGTGCTCGCTGTAATTAAGTTATTGTGTGTTGTCTTTTTTTCATTATTTTATCTAGCGTGGTGGGGGTCATGTTACACTGGGACGTGTCGAGATAAGCTATGTTACCTTTTCTAATTAAGATAAAACTGAAAGGTGTTCGGGTAGATCGAGGCGGGAGAGAGGGGGTGCGTAGTGTTATGGAACTGAAGTAATTTCGCCCTCACAGTCACAGTAAAAGCTAAGGGTCCCGTTCCCCCCCCCCCCACCTTACCTCCGGGAGATAAATCGATCCAACGGGAAACAGGGTGCTGTCTTGCTCCTCGTCAATAAAGCTGGATGTGAGCCTCGAAAATTGTGTGTGTGCGTCTCTGTGAGCTGTTGCCGCTCCTCTCCCCGTGACCCCCGAGCCCCGGGATGCTAAATCCATCAATCAGGAAACAGGGTGCTGTCTTCTTGGATCAACTCATCAATAAAACTGGATTTGAACCTCGAAAAGTGTGTGCGTGTAGTAGAAAAAGTGACTTAAATTGCAGAGGTGACGAGAAGGGAGCGTGAGCGGAGGAGATGAGAGGTTAGGCAGGGAAGCCTTCCCGGAGGAGAGGTTATTTTAGGACGGCTTTGAAGATGGTAGAGGTGATAGCATTTCTTAAATGCTTACTGGGTGCTGAGCACTGCACAGAGCACTGGGAGAGAATCCACAGTTGGGAATTAGCTGGGGTCCCTGTCCTTCGGGACACTCACATTCTAGAAGTCAAAAGAGGGAGAGAGGACTGGTAATAAATATACAAAGAGAGAACAGATACATATAAGGTGGTCCATCGGATCTGAAGAGGGGGAAAACATACTAATTGAATGTACCGATCAATACAAATAATATATATATATATAATAATGTTGGTATTTGTTAAGCGCTTACTATGTGCAGAGCACTGTTCTAAGCGCTGGGGTAGACACGGGGGAATCAGGTTGTCCCACGTAGGGCTCACAGTCTTCATCCCCATTTTACAGATGAGGTGACTGAGGCACAGAGAAGTTAAGTGACTTGCCCACAGTCACACAGCTGACAAGTGGCAGAGCTGGGATTCGAACCCATGACCTCTGACTCCAAAGCCCGTGCTCTTTCCACTGAGCCACCCTGCTTCTCTCTCTCTATATATATATCTACTTATTGTTGTATTGCGTTATTGTATTATTGTATTGTTGTATTGTGCTCTCCCCAGTGCTTATACAGTGCTCTGCACACGGTAAGTGCTCAATAAATAATTGAATAATAATTGAATGCAGCGATCAACGCGAATAAATAAAAATATATCTAGGTACACTAGTGTTCGAGGAAAGGATTAAACCGTTTATTGTTGTACTGGACTTTCCCAAGTGCTTACCACAGTACTCTGCACACAGCAAGCACTCAATAGATACGACTGAATGAATAAATGAATGCACTGCTAAAGGTGTGTACTGGTCTGACGTGACTCGGGAATGACCTGGGAAGGCTTCCTGGAGGAGGTGGGCCCGTCAAAGGGCTTTTTTTTATTATTATCATGGTATCTGTTAAGCACTCACTACGTGTCGAGCACTATTCTGAGCGTCGGCTTTGAAGGTGGAGAGAGCTGTCCTCGCGGTCCCTCGCTAAACAGAATATAAATCGATATGTGCAAATGTGCTGAGATGATCATAGGGAGATTATGACCTGGGGAGAAGAAAAATTAATCGGGGAAGGCCTCCTGGAAGAGACGATATTTCAGGAGGTCTCTGAAGATGAGGAGAGCTGTGGTCTTGTGGATCTGATGGGAGCCTGAGGTCCAGGCAGCGGGGTGGCCACAGGCCAAGGGTCAGAGGCCAGAGAGTCAAGAGCAAGGTACGATGAATAGGTTGGCTTCAAGGAACGGAAGAGTGCAAGCCGGGGTGCAGTGAGAGAGGTGAGTGGATGGGAAAGGTGGGAGCTGATGGTGTGCCTTAAAGCCAATTAATTATTTTGGTATTTGTTAAGCGCTTACTATGTGCTGAGCACTGTTCTAAAGGCTGGGGTAGATACAGGGCAATCAGATTGTCCCACGTGGGGCTCACATGCAGCGAACCGAGCGACCAGCCAGAGAGCTGCAGCGCTGCCTTGGACTCTCCCAAGAGCTTAATACAGTGCTCCGCTCACAGTAAGCGCCCTATCAACAACGTCGAATGATTAACCGAGAGGCGGGGGTCCTGGGTTCCAGTTCCGGCTCCGCTAGTGTCAAGGAGCAACTAGCCCGAGAGAAAACTGGGCCTTCCGCAGGGCCGGACGTGGGGTTCGGCCACCTGGGCTTTGGCTATCTGGACTGCCAGCAGGCAGGGAAACCCACCCAACCTGATCTGTGGAAGAACACAAGCCCCTCCAGGGTCCCACCACCAACCTCAAAACCCCGCTGAGATTCCCCCGCCCCCGTTCCTCCTCTGTGAAGCTCTCCCTGATCATTAAGCCCCATTTTCCCAAGTCTAGCTCTTAATAATAATAATAATAATGTTGGTATTTGTTAAGCGCTTACTATGGGCAGAGCACTCTTCTAAGCACTGGGGGAGATACAGGGTCATCAGGTGGTCCCACATGGGGCTCCCAGTCTTCATCCTCATTTTACAGATGAGGTAACTGAGGCACAGAGAAGTGAAGTGACTTGCCCACAGTCCCACAGCTGACAAGTGGCAGAGTTGGGATTCGAACCCACAACCTCTGACTCCCGAGCCCGGGCTCTTTCCACTGGGCCACGCTATTGTACCAAGCACCCATGGTGCGCCTGTGTCTCCTGATTTACACCTTTTACTTATGTATCCCCTTACCCGTCCATCTTTCTTTCCTCTTGCCACTCTCTCCTGCTCCTTGCTCTTTGAAAATCACCGGCGCCTGCCGGTCACCACCACTACAGATTGCAAGCTTCCGGAGGGCAGGAACTTTGCCTCTTTCTTCGTGACTATTTCCAAGTTCCTAGTACAGAACCCCCCATTTAGTGGGGCTCATTAAAACCCGCTGAGAATTGGCGGAGTGAAGAAGTACGCAGGGTGAGGGCAGAAGGGAAGTAGGGTGGCCTAGTGGAAAGAGCGTGGATTCGAGATTCCCTAGTCTGGAAGCTTCTTGAGGGCAGGGATCGTGCCTGTCAATTCTATCGTATTATCCTCTCCCAGGAACTTAAGATAGCGCTCTTATAAAGTCAGTGCTCCATAAACAACATTGATTGATTGACTGAGAGTCAGTGGACCCGGGTTCTAAATCGGGCCCCGCCACTTTCCTGCTGTGTGACCTCGGGCAGGTCACTTCACTTCTCTGTGCCTTCGTTTCTTCATCTTTAAACTAGGAATTCGATACCTGTTCTCCCCTCTCAGTCGGCGGGCCCCATGAGGGATGAGGACTGCTCAACTTTATTATCCGGATCATCAGGCTTAGTCCAGTGCTTGGAAGATAGGTAAGCACTTGAATATCACAATAATAATTATTATCATTATTGTTAGCGAGAGAGGCTGTGAGACCATGTGGGACAGGAACTGGGTCCAACCTGATTAGCTTGTAACTACCCCAGCGCTTAGTACATAGTAAGGACTTAAAAAATACCATAATGATAATTATAATTATTATAATGATAATGATAAGGGAGGCATTGGAGCAGTTGATCCCTGACTGGGGGAGGGAGGAATTCCCTCTGCCCGAAGGCTCACCTGTCCCAGCTCCACCCTAACCCTGTTACCTGGTGTCCCGTTTTGCTTTCGTTTTCCGTTCCGTACTCACCTCTCTGGGCCCGCTTCGGCCTGGGCTTTCCACACTCATCTTTCTCAGCCCGTTTTCTACTGCTCCGGCCTGGGCTTTCCAGATTCCTTCCCACCTTTCAGTTTAGTTTCGTCAAAGGAATTCTCCCAGTTGTGGGTATAAACGGGAGGATGGAGAGACAACGTCAGTTATTGTTCCAGCCTGCGTCTGGAAGAGAGAAGGAGGCCGATTGTTCTTTCCAGATTTTCTCTGCTCACCTTTCCAACAGGTAAGCCACTCCGCTTCGTGTGTGTGTGTGTGTGTGTGTGTGTGTGGTGTGTGTTAGGGGGTCTTCTCCAGGGGCTTAAGGGCAGGGAGTGGGGTCCGTGTGACGGAGACCCCCAGGGTACTGGGAGTCAGAGGTCATGGGTTCTCTGCCACTTGTCAGCTGTGTGACCGTGGGCAAGTCACTTCACTTCTCTGTGCCTCAGTTCCCTCATCTGTAAAATGGGGATAAAGACCGTGAGCCTCACGTGGGACAACCCGATGACCCTGTATCTCCCCCAGCGCTTAGAACAGTGCTCTGCACATAGTAAGCGCTTAACAAATACCACCATTATTATTACTGTCTGGTTTTCCCCGGCCAGTTGTGCCGTCAGTCAGTCAATCGTATTTCTTGAGCGATTATTCTGTGCAGATCACTGTTCTGAGCGCTGGGGAGAGGACGCTGTACCACTCGACACATTTCCTTCCCATAGCGAGCTTACAGTCTAGAGGGGGAGACGGATATTATAAATACATGAAATTACAGATATGCACCTAAGTTCGTTGTGGGCAGGGAACGTATCTGTTGATTTTTGCACTGCATTCTCCCAAGTGGCTAGTACAGTGCTCTGGAAACAGTAAGCCCTCAATTAATATGATCGAACGAATGAAGCGTTGCGGGGCTGGGGGGAGAGGGATGCAGAAGGGAGTGGGAGGAGAAGGGGGCTTAGTCAGGGAAGGCTTCTTGGAGGAGTCCGGCCTTCACTAAGGCTTTGAAGGAGGGGAGAGAGATGGGGCCCACAACCAGGCAGCAACGCAGCAGTCCTTGTGGGGAGGGGGAGGCAGGGAGGCCCAGACCCCTCACCTCCCGTGTCCTTGCCAGCTTCCAAGATGCGCCAGACGGGTCATCTCCTGATCCTGGCCGTGACGCTGGCGGCCGTCTCCACGGGGGCCCAGGCCGCGGACCCTCCCAAGAAGCAGTGTTACCTGGGCAAGTTCAAGTCTCTGTCGCCACAAGAACTGGAGGCTTTCAAAAAGGCCAAGGATGCATTCGTGAGTCCCGGGGAGAGACGGTGAAGGGAGGGAGGGAGACCCACTGAGTCTGCAGAGAAAAACCGGGATCCGGGTCAGCACAGGAGGAGCCCAGTGGAAAGAGCCCGGGGTCTGGGAGTCAGAGGACCTCTGGGTTCTAATCCCAGCTCCACCACTTGTCTGCTGTGTGACCCCGGGCAAGTCACTTCACTTCTCGGTGCCTCAGTTCCCTCATCTGTAAAATGAGGATGAAGACTGGGAGCCCCATGTGGGACATCCTGATCACCTTGTATCAGTAGAACACCTATTCCAAGAGGCCTTCCCTGAGGCCTCTTTATTTGTAGAACAGTGCTGGGCACATAGTAAGCGCTTAACAAATACCACCGTTATTATTATTATTATTCTCGACGCCTCAGCGACCTCATCTGTCAAACGGGGATTAAGACGGTGAGCCCCATGGGGAACAGGGACTGTGTCCCATCTAATAATCTTGTATCTATCCCAGCGCTTAGGACAGAGCTCGACACATAGTAAGAGCTTAACAGATGCTATATAGCCATGGAAGTCTTTGCTCTGCTGATGATATAAATATGTATATATTATTTATATTTATGTATATCTCTCTCTATATAAATACATAGAGAAGCAGCGTGGCTCAGGGGAAAGAGCCCGGGCTTGGGAGTCAGAGGTCATGGGTTCGAACCCCGGCTCTGCCCCTTGTCGGCTGTGTGACTGTGGACAAGTCACTTAACTTCTCTGTGCCTCAGTTCCCTCATCTGTCAAATGGGGATGAAGACTGTGAGCCTCACGTGGGACAACCTGATTACCCTGTATCTAGCCCAGCGCTTAGAACAGTGCTCTGCACATAGTAAGCGCTTCACAGATACCAACATTATTATATATCTGCTATGTATATATAAATACATACATATAAATTCACTCAATCGTTTTTATTGGGCACATACTGTGTGCAAAGAGCTGTACTAAGCGCTTGGGAGAGTACAATTTAGCAATAAACACATTCCCCGTCCCAGACCGACGCCGGACCCCGGAGCCAGCCCCGAGGGGAATAGGTTGCCCCTGGCCCTCCCCCCATAAGCTCCCCGGCTCTCCCCCGCCGAAACCTCCCGGCTGTCGCGACCCTCGACATCTCACGACTTCTGATCTCTGCTTCCTCCAGGAGGAGTCCATGCTGCTGACCGACCGGACCTGCCGAGTCCAGATCTTCCACCGAAGCTGGAGCGTCAAACAGCTGCAGGTGGGCGGCGCCGGACCCCGCCCCCCGGGTCCCCCCCCCCCCCACCCGGTTGGCAGCGAGGCTCAGTGGCTTGGGAGTCGGAGGTCATGGGTTCGAATCCCGGCTCTGCCTCTTGGCAGCTGGGTGACTGTGGGCGAGTCACTTCACTTCTCTGGGCCTCACTTACCTCATCTGGAAAATGGGGGTGAAGGCTGTGAGCCTCAAGTGGGACAACCTGACTACCTTGGATCCACCCTAGCGCTTAGAACAGTGCTCTGCACACAGTAAGCGCTTAACAAATGCCAACATTATTATATTATTATTACCCCTGACCCCCCGGGGGGCCGAAGGAGGGTGGGGGTGGGAGGGAGCTGAGAAAGCCGGAGAACAGAGTGGAGGGAGGGGCCCGATGTCAGTCATCCCCTGCCCCCGGCTCCTATTGGCTCCGGCCTGACCCCCTGCGGACGGGCCTGGGTCTCTGATTGGCTCCTGGGAGGCCCAGGAGCGAAATGACTCTTCCGATTGGCTGAGGGGCGGTCCGGGGGTGGAGCCAAACGCGGCCCGTTCCCCCCACCCCGTCGCTCCCATCGGCCGGGGGTGGACGGACACTGTCGTGGTTGGCTGGAGGGGCTCCGGCGGTCAGTCCTATTCATTCATTCATTCATTCATTCAATAGTATTTATTGAGCGCTTACTATGTGCAGAGCACTGGACTAAGCGCTCGGAATGTACAAATGGGTAACAGATGCTCAGGGCTCAGATTTATTGAGCGCTTACCGTGCCACTTGTCTGCTGTGTGACCTTAGGAGAGTCACTTGACTTCTCTGTGCCTCAGTGACCTCATCTGGAAAATGGGGATTCAAGTGTGAGCCCCACATGGGTCAACCTGATTAACCCTGTGGCTATCCCAGCGCTTAATAATAATAATGTTGGTATTTGTTAAGCGCTTACTATGTGCCGAGCGCTGTTCTAAGCGCCAGGGTAGATACAAGGTAATCAGGTTGTCCCACGTAGGGCTCATAGTCTTCATCCCCATTTTCCAGAAGAGGTCACTGAGGCCCGGAGAAGTGAAGCGACTTGCCCAAGGTCACACGGCTGACAAGCGGCGGAGGTGGGATTAGAACCCATGACCTCTGACTCCCAAGCCCGGGGTCTTTCCACTGAGCCACGTTGCTTCGAACAGTGCTTGGCACATAGTAAGCGCTGAATTAATATAATTATTAATTATTATTATCGCTATTACTAAGCGCTTGGGAGGGGACAAGAGAACAATAAACGGATACATTCCCTGCCCACGTCCAGCTCGCAGTCCCGAGGGTGTCCTCTGGCCTCGAATGCCTTCCTGCCTTCTTCATATAATAATAAGAAGAATGATGGTATTTGTTAAGCGCTTACTATGTGCCAAGCACTGTTCCTATCCGACAGACGATCACTCTCCCCACCTCCAAAGCTCAGCTCCTCCTCCCAGAGGCCTTCCCCGACTAAACCCTCATTTCTTCTTCTGTCCCTCCCTTCGGCACCCCCCAGCCCTTGAATTTGCACCCTTTACTATTTGCACCCTTTACTTACCCCTCCCTCAGCCCCACCGCACTTACATCTGTATCTGTAATTTCTTTATTTATATTCAGTTCTGTCTCCCTCTAGACTTTAAGCTCTTTATAAGCAACTCTGTACTCTCCCCAGCGCTTAGTACAGTGCTTTTGCCAGAGTCAGTCAATCGTATTGATTGAACGCTTACCGTGTGCAGAGCGCTGTACTAAGCGCTGGGGAGAGTACAGTGCAATAAACAGGCATATTCCCTGCCCACAACGAGCTTACAATTTAAGGGGGGAGACAGGCATTAATAGAAATCAATAAATGGCAGATATGGACGTAAAATGCTGTGGGGGTGGGATGGGGGGGTGAATAAAGGGATTAAATTAAGCGCTTAGTACAGTGCTCTGCACATAGTAAGCGCTCAATAAATACGATCGAATGAATAAAGGGAGCAAGTCAGGGCCACGCAGAACGAACGGAGTAGGAGAAGAGGAAAGGAACTCTTAGGGAAGGCTTCTTGGAGGAGATGGGCCTTCAATAAGGCTTGGAAGTCATTGGCGGATATGTGGAGGGGGTAAATGTTCAAAAAATACTCTTGATTGATTGATCGCCCCTGGTGTGCTGAGCATCACCTGTCCCCTTCCTGCCTTCCAGGTGAAGGAGCGGCTGCTGTTCCTGGAAGCGGAGCTGAAGCTGACGGTGGAGGTGTTGGGGAAGATGTCTAAGTCCAACCTGGAGGGCTATCTGGGCCGACCCCTCTGGACTCTGCGATACATCAGCCAGGAGCTGCAGAGATGTGTGAGTACAGGACCCAGGAGCCTACTCTCACCCTTACTTTCTAATAATGATAGGATTTGTTAAGCGCTTACTGTGTGCGCGGGACTGCACTGAGCGCCGGGGTGGATGCAAGCAAATTGAGTTGGACGTAATCCCCGTCCCGTGTGGGGTTCCCATTCTCAATCCCCGTTTTACTAAGGCACAGTGAAGTGACCGGCCTAAAGTCACACAGCAGACAACTGGTGGAGTGGGATTAGAACCCATGACCTTCTGATTCCCAGGCCCAGGTTCTTTCCACTACCCCATGCTGCTTTTCTACTTCTGCTTACTCTGTCTTATTGGACTCTCCCGAGCGCTTTAAATCAGTGCTCTGCGTGTAGTAAGCGCTCAAGAGATACCATCGATTGATCGATTCCCAGGCTGGGCCCTACGCGTTCCCGATCCCCTCCCACCACAACTCCCCCAGGACTCACCCCCTCACCCTTTTGCTGCCCACAGATACCCCAGGCCCAGGATTCCAGGCATTCAAGCCGCCTTACCCACTGGCTCCACAAGCTTCAAGAGGCCCGGGAAAAGGTGAGTGGGCAGTGAGGAGCGGACAGGTTTGGGGGGGGGGGGACAGAGGGAGGGGTCTCGCCTGAAGGCGTCTGTGTTCTCTAGAGGAGACGGACCTGGGGAAGATGGAAAGCAGGCTGCAGGTCAGGAGGAAGATGATCAGGAGCAGGGGGAGAGGGAAGATGGGGGCCAGGGGAGATCAGGGAGACAGGAAAACCAGGGGGGCGGCTCAATCGGTCGTATTTATTCAGCACTTACTGTGTGCAGAGCACTGTACTATGCGCTGGGGAGAGTATACTACAACAATAAACAGTTATGTTCCCTGTCCACAGTGAGCTTACGAGTCTAGAGGGGGAGACGGACATTATTAGAAATAAATGCCTGGGGCAGGGGGAGGCCAGGGAGCCGGGAAAATCAGGGGGCAGGTACCTGGGGCAGGGAGAATGGGAGTGGTCATGATTCTGTCTTGCTCCCCAGGAGACCCAAGGATGCCTGGAGGCCTCGGTGATGTTCAACCTGTTCCGCCTCCTCCTTGAGGACCTGAAGTGCGTCGCCCGGGGGGAGCTGTGCATCTGAGCCCCCCCCCCCCCCGGCTGGGCCCGGCCCGCGGGGCGGACCCCTTCACAGCAGTGGATCTAAAGGACTGAACCTCTTTATTTATGAAGCTCTGCTCCCCATCCGTCGTCCCCCGTGCCCTGGAAGGAGCCGACTGGGGGGTCTGGGACTCCTGGGCCCGGTGCCAGCCCCTCCCCGGCGGCAGGTCTCCTCTGCAGGGGGAACCTCCTGCTGGCTGTGGCCGAGAGGTGGCCTGGGGGGGGGGGGCGGGGGAATATTTATGCAGCAGCTGGACTCTGCACTCGCACGGAATTATTTCTATTTTTCTACATTTGTACCATAAAAAGGAAATAAGTTAAAATCCAACCCCTGGTCTCAGGTGTGGATTGATGGGGGGCGGGAGGGTGGATAATGTGAAGGGCAGGGGTGTCCCCGTGCCTTGGGAGCAGAGTAGCTCCATGGAGTCCTGGTTATGCCCTCCCACTCCAACCCCCTGCTGCGACCCCCTGCTCCAGAGCTACCTGATCCTCACCTTCCTACTCTCCTACAGCAACCCAGCCCGCACACTTCACTCCCGTAATGCCGACCTTCTCTCCCCACCTTCATCTCATCTATCTCACCACCTCCTCTGGCCCGGAACGTCCTCCCTCCTCCTAACCGACGGCCAATGACTCTCCCCCACTTCCAAGCCTTACTGAATGCACATCTCCTCCAAGAGGCCTTCCCTGACTGAGCCCTCCTTTCCTCTTCTCCCATTCCCTTTTGCGTCGCCTTGACTGGCTCCGTTTATTCCTTCCCTCCTCCCAGCCCCACAGCACTGAAGTTCAAATCTGTCATTTGTTTATTCATATTAATGACTGTTTCCCCCTCTAGACTGTAAGCTTATCGTGGGCAGGGACTGTGTCTGCTTCAATCTTTGTGTGGTACTCTCCCAAGAGCTTAGTACAGTGCTCTGCACAGAGCGAGTGCTCGGTAAACACGCTCGACTGACTGACTGACTGACTGACTGCTTGATCCTAGCTAGCCCTCGTCCTGTAGAGGGTTCCAGGTTTCTTGCCGGGGTCGTGGCCCCAGGCTTTTCCTTCCTCCCCTCCCCCCCCACACAACCCGAACTGGGACCCCCAGCCCCTTCCCCTGGGTGTCC